>NW_026555321.1:55742500-65742500 GCF_021234165.1 Pteronotus mesoamericanus
AACATGCTTCCTTCTTTTTTTATAACCTTCAAAGGAAACAAAATTATAAATACAATGAATCAAATAGCAAGACTTCTGATGCTATACATACTTAAGAAAGAACTCCTTCACCTATGGTTACATTTATAAGAAAAACTAGAAAAGCTTTTCTAAATTTTCAAGAGAGAATTCATTTTTTACAAATGTCGCAGAAGGAATAGACAACACCAACTCAATGACATAGTAATTACTTTGGAGAAAGTATGAATTTTAGACACTTTAAATTTCTCCTTATATATTAGAAAAACTAGGGATGATAAACACTTATTTATGAGGCAAATTTTCTTTAAACACAGAGCTAGGAAAAGACAAAGAATCCATTAAAAAAGTTGAACAGTTAAAATAATGACAAGAGACGGGTAGATAGAAAAAGCTTTTCAATTTTTTTTTCATTGCGGTGCATAAATAATTTTGGTGGACTCTCCTGGATTGTGGTCTCTGGTGATATCAAAGAATATGGGATGTCAGGACCTAGAATCCTAGAAATTTAGATTAAGAGGTGCAGGCAATTTGCCAAAGCACAAAAAGTTCATACTTCTGTATTATCCCCTGTGCAAAGGCCACATCCATTTCTTGGGCGTTCCTTCAATTGCATGTGGAAAGATTTCTGTACCTGAGAAAGAGTTACATAGCTCAAAAGGGAATCAATCAGTAACTGGCCTTCTTCAGAATCATCACCTTGAAAAAAAAGTCTGGGAGTTATCTAGTCTATCCTAGGCCATTTCTGAAAAAGAGCACGTGTCCAAAAGAGTGAACTTTGAAGAGGCTAGATGGCTTAGCAAACTGAGATAATATAAGAGGAATCTTGTTGTATTAAGATCAATGATGTGTCACAATTTATTAATAGCATTCAACCAACCAAATTCACATATGGTATATCATCACGGTGAGAAGACAGTGGGTGGGGGGTGTTGTAAATACATTTCAGGCCAAGCACTATGGATGGGCAGAGGCTGGCACTCTTAAAAAAGAATGATTCATAGGCCAGAGTCACGGTTACTAAAAATTACTATGATCAATTAGCAATTTCTGCTATGAGCATGGGCAGAGAGCAGTAAGCATTCCATTCACCTGCTAGTGATCGCTCTACAGGACCCTCAAATCATGATTCTCCAAATCATTTCTATGGCTCTAAACAAATGCTAAAAAAATAAATATGCCCTCTCTAAGCAGACCTCAAAAGTGAAAATAGAGAACAGAATTCCAAAAAGAAATGGTTCCAAATTTGTATCAAGAAGAAGGGCCTCTGACAGGACTCTAAAGGGAAGACCACAGCCAAGCAACATCAAAATAAACATTTGAGCATGCAGCAGATTTATAACTGTACTCCCTAGCTGATTCCTGCAGGTACCATGAAGACAAGAGAAGATGAGAATTTATACATTTTTGGAATAACAACAAGAGGTGTAGTTAAGAAATCTTTTAGAATGCATTAAAACAGGCTCAGAAAGAAAACTTAAGGCCTCAGTATGTCTAACTTCCTTTTAGCCCAAATAAAATATCAGTACATGATAGATTTTTTGCCTTTTTTTTTTTTGGCAGGGAGGGGTAGGAGGTTGTATTTTTAATGTTCTCTGGGATTACAGTTATTATCTTGGGTGTTAGGGCTGCTACTAGCTTTAGATTTTATTACTGACCTTTGGTGGTACAAGTTTTCTTCCAGAGGTTCAACAGTGCAGTTTCCTTCATGTTAATTTGGAGAAATGGAGATAGAAGGCTATGACTCCAGCTACAAGTCACTGAAATACCTTTCAGGTGTATAACAGTGTAAGTAGCCAAAAAAATTTTTTTAAAAGGTTTGAACCATTAAATAAAAAAACAAACAAAAAGAATTTGGACAAACAGAGTATTTGCCAAACACCAGTTATGGACCAATACCTCAAAACACAAGACAGTGAAAGGAAGCTAACAATTCCTTACATCCCAACTCCAAATTAATCCAATCAGCACACTTTAACTCCTGCAGTCTGAGTCCAGCTGACAATACACATAACTCAGGAGTGCCAAAAGCCTGTCCTCCCAAAACTGAAACCAGTAACACTGGGGCTGGGGCGTGCGTGCGCACACGTGCGTGTGTTGGGTGGAACACTGGGGCAGGCGGGGGTGTGTGTGTGTGTGTGTTGGGTGGGGGGAACACTGGGGCGGGTGTGTGTGTATGTGTGTGTGCGTGTGTTGGGTGGGGGCGACCTGCTCAAGTTACTCTGCCTACAGAAAGTCCTGCAGCCCAAGAACACCCCAGGAACAGCTGTTCATTTCTGTTCAAAAGATGATCTGCTGATGGGCAGGGATGGTGCAGGGATGGAGGCTCTCCACATTGAGGTGTCTGCAAAGAATGTTTAGTGCAAATGGGTTGAAGTCATTTTCCTCCCCAGTTATGCACAGGACAAAAGCTACCACTAACTAACATGGTTCCCCTATGAGGTCCAAAGAGTCAACGTTAGGCCAACTAGGGGTAAGGTAAAACAGAAGCAATATATAGAAAATTTCAAGCAACAGTCATCGCCAGTAGCCAATGACCCAGATATATAATATGCTGAAAACCACTGTGTGCTGGGTACTAATCTTGGCCAGGATGCAGTTTTCTTTTGGCTATCTCACATCTAATTAATACTCCATCCCTTGATTTCTTAAGGACGAAAAAGTAAAAGAGGATTATATCCCACTTGAAAGCTGCTTTTAATGGATGAAGTGACAACTGTATTTTCCATGTGTTCATTCCAGTGAAGGTTTCCATCTATTCTAATGGGGGGAAAAAAAATCTTAGAAAAAACTGAAGATCAGCCCTCTTTGAGTTTTTAAGGACTGGAATGGATGTTTAGGGAAAAATCTCACAGGTATGTAAGTCACCTTTCCATAGGCTTTGGAGTTAATTGAAAACATTTAAAATCATATTTTCCCTAAATCATGTGCATAGTAAATAAAATATGGGGAACCTGTGCATCTTTAATGGATACTGGTTATAAATCCTCTTCAAAAATCAAAAGATCTTTTTTATAAGACAAACATAGCTCCAACTTAGCAACCACTGAATTTTTATGTTTTAGGTTTACATTATCAAAGGCATTTCTTACCTGCCTAGATAGTGAACAAGCTGTCTGAAGATGAAGAGCCCACCATGCCTAATAAGGCAGATTCCTAATCAGTATTTGTTGGATAATGTTCATTCACATAATGTTGTTCTCCTTCCTGAAAAAGTCAACTATATTTTATACTTAATGTTTACTTAAGGCAAGATACATCTGTACTAAGTAAAGAATATACAGAGTCCGGCAGAAGTAACGTCTGCTTGAGTGTAGTTGTTAGGGTAACAATATGGGTGTAATACTTTATAGTTTTAATTTGAACATTTTACCTAAAATGTCATATGGTGTGCTTGAGTGTGATGTCGTTATGTTACAGATTTACATGCTTATGATTTTTAATAGAATATTCTGTAGTAAAAAGGGGGAATTATTTGTGCCAGACCCTGCATATTAGGAGAGTATCAAGAAGACAAAGGCATCTGCCTACCTAAGAGAAATACCTCAATAGGAGCCCGTAGCACAAGGACCCTATGCACCAATTCTTATAGGTTATCAGAGACCTGGGAATATTCAAGGAATCCCATTTCTTTTCTCATCACCTATGCTAATGAAGTATTATGGTAGATGAGCCAAGTCTGAGTTCTTCGACATAGTGGGGTACATGCTATACCCCCAATCTGATTAGGAAGACAAGGGGATTATTTCCTTAGTGTCTTCCATGTTGAAAAAGCCAAGGGGATTATTTCCTTAGTGTCTCCCATGTAGAAATATTTACTATCTGAGGCTTCATCCCAAATACTTCCCGAGCCTGTACTACAGGCCATGTCCTCTATAGAGCACTTACTGCAGCTTTCTGTCCATTTGGTGCATAAATCTTTGGGCCACCCTACCAGGTCTACCACTCACTATGCTTAGAAAGGTGAGATGTACATTCTAGAATGGCACTGCCTCAAAGAAATATACTGAGAGCCACATATGTAATTTTAAAATATCTACTAGCCACATTAAAAAACATAAAAAGAAACAGGTGAAATTACTTATGAAGATATATTTCAGCTAACTTAATGCATCCAAAATATTTTAATTTTGACATACAAAATAGTTTGCATCCTTCTTTTTTCTACTAAGTCTTTGAACACCAGCATGCATATTATACATGTGATGTCTCTTGATTGGAACTAACCACATCTCAAGGGCTCAGCAGCCTCTCTTCTTCAGTGGCTCCCACACTGGACAGTGCAGGCCAAAGAGCATTTCCAGATGCTGGTTTGGAAGAGCCTCTGAATGTAAGGGACAGAGATGCCATCCACAGTTATCAATACACATGCTTGAACTGAAAGAGGGACAGTGTTGGGAAAGAAAGAGTATGAGGAGAAGGAGGTGCAGAGTTCCCCTGAAATGTGTCCATTTCTTTCTCTACACGTGGCCTGCAACTGAATAAATATGAGTCTGTAAATGTCCACGGCGATCCATGTAAACATCTACAGATCCATAATTCTATTAACTCTGCAGCTGATATTCATTCTGTTATCTGTCAAGATAAAAGTAAAGCAGACTTCAATCAAAGGGAAGGAGGCAGCACAGCATCTTCTTCCCCCAAGAAAACAGAGAATTGAACAACAGTCTCATTTGTGTGTTTGGAGGGGAGGTAGTGGAGACAAGGTGGCTTCCTGCCAGGAATTTACATCACCCCAAGGACTGGGAAATCAGGAGATATATCAGCTATTTAGAGTACACACAAAGTCTAAATCCCTAAATATGAAAGGTCTTAACTACCGTAGGCACACCAAAGCAAGTTAACTATCTTAGGAGCATGAAACACTCAAGCTCCATCCAGTTTAGCAGGGAGCTTAGCTTAATGGTGACAAAGTGAGCAAAGCTTTTGAAGGCAGAGGGCCTGGGTTTGAAGACCTGTTCACTCACTCTGTACCTATGCAAGCAAGTTATTCAATCTCAGTGAATGTCAGCTTCACCGTCAGTAAATAGGGACAAATAACACTTACCTTGATTGGCCTCTATGGAAGTGAAATATGTAAGATGTTTAGCTGTTGCTGTTAAATAGGTGCATATACAAAACATAGGTAAGATATAGTTACATAGTATATACTTGTGCACACACTATATAGTAATACAGTAATAGCGTGTGTGTGTGTGCACGCGCACGTGTGTGTATGCGTTTGTGTACAGTGACCACTAGGATTTAAGTGCTGTGGCCAGGAGGGAGGACTGGAGCTCCCTGAAGGAATACAGTGTTGGTTCCAGCCCCGCAGCTGTGTGACCTGGGCCTGCATCTGCCTCACAGTTGCCACATCTAGGATATGAGACCCATAGCACCTGCTGTGAAAGGTTACTGAAGGATCCAATGGTATCACTTGTGACAAGCACCTAGCATGGTGCCTGGCCCACAGCCGTTGCTCAATTACTATCAGTTGTTGTTATCTTTACAAACATTCATCAATAATCTGAAGTAGTGCTTCCCATCCAGGAATGCTCTGGTCTAACTGCAAACACTTGTGAATGGCTCCCACACAAGGAACGGGCAGAAAGAAGAATGTATGGGTGGGGTTTACCATCTAAACACCATCATGCATAATTAAAGGCTTTATACTATAGAAAGCAATTTCTTCCTCATTTTCTCACTTGATGCCTACAAGCCTGCAGGAGTAAGCATGTTGATTTTAATAAGGAACTACTCCTTGAGCACCTATTATGTGCAAGGAGCGATTCCAAATGCTGGAAATTCAGATAAATATTCCTTATGGTAATTCATGTGTTTGCATACTCACCTTCCTAAGAAGTTGAAAATTTCCCAGTGGGAATATTTATTAGGAGTTTGGTCTGACCTGAAGAAGTCTAGGCTATATTATTTAATAAAAATGAAAATATTCTACATTATTACATAAAATTGCTTCCCCTTTCCCCCATCTCTCTCAATTAGAGTGGAGGAAAAAAGTTCCATGTTTTTGAAAACTATAGCATTGGATATGGAATAACAGCCATACAAAAATATTTTTATAAGCTTTTTAATACATCTTTGCATCCTATGGTACTTCTGAAATTATATAAAGGAGAGGAAAAGCCCTTAAAAGTTTATATTTTTCATTAAGTTTAAATTGCTTTCAAACAGCCTGACATGTCAACAGTGTGGTAGCATTTGCTTAATTCACAAGCAATTGGGACAGGAGATGTCATCTCCTTTACGGCTCTCAAAGTTGGGCAAACACACTCTATTCCAGTTTTCACTGGAACCAGGCTGAGTAAGCCCTGTGTGCACTTAGCCATGGCACTACCAGGAAGCTCCTGCCTGGCAAGATATTAGAAAAGGCAGCCTTCCCTACAGAGCACTGCTTGGGAGGAAGGGATGGAAATAACTGGTAACATTTTTTGTCAGGAGGCATAGAAATGGGGAATGCTTAGAAAGGGACAGCAAGGCTTTTAGTTCCAAGAAATGAGGATGGACAGAGCTAATTACTCTTTTTAATACTGTCCTATTTGCCGAGAAAGTAGCCTGCAGGAGAGGCAAGCAGCTTGAACTGTTTTTAGGCCTATGACCCTTTTGAAAACAGAGCTGAATTCAGTCCTTAGTTACACCCACTCAACTCCCACTGGCTTCAGCACGAGCCACAGGAGAAACCGTGCACGATGGAGAAGAGGTTTAGTTATGCCCTCTGCAGTCTTTGTTCAAACTGAATGACCGTGCACTGACCAAGGATACCAAAAGCCGCGGTGGGTTTCCTGGGTCGAGGAGGGGCAGCCACGGGCTTCCATTCCATTCCACAGCCAGCCTGCCAAGTGCACCTTGTTAGGGTTCTCACACAACTGGGGAAAACTTGCTTTTTGACGATCCAGGCAGAGGGAAAAACAGAATTTCCTTTTGAAGACAGCAGTCACAGTCTGTTTTGGAGTTGTTTAAAATTATAATCACTTATGCAAGAGCCCAGATTTGAAGAACTGTAATATGTGGGCTAAATAACTTTTACCTCCAATTAGCATAGGGTAATTATAGTAAGGGATCACAGGAAGTTTACGGCCGTTAATGCAACACAACCTGTGACTGTACACTATAGTAAAGCGGGAAAAAACATCATTTATAAATAATAGGTCCCAAGTCTGACTTGGGGGTGAGTGAAGAGCGTTTGGCATCTCAAATTACTTTAACTGGGGGTCTTCACAGCCCATGGAAAGGCTGAGTCTCCCCTCACCCTCTCTAATCCTTCCTTCTTAAAGGAACACTCAGCAAGATAATGGAGCCTTTAAATGTTACATCTTCTGTCGTGCGTTATTGTGGTGAGAAACTCTTCACATCAAACAGTCATCAGGACTATTACAAAGTGGGCTTATAAGAAGGGCTGAAAAGGAGCTGTGTGAAAAGAAGTGGAAAATTAAAGCTGAAGCAGCCGAAGAAAGGGCTTAATTTACTGGCATGTACAGTATGCAAATGAGATTACTCTCAGCTTAACTGCATCATTTATGTCCATAATAACGGCATCATCATTACAGGGCTCAAATTAAATTACACCATAATTAGCATATCAAAGTGATTGGTTAAAGTTTAAAACAAATACCCAATTTTGTTAATGAACAGCTGTAATTGTCATGTACACTTCAGTGAAAACTCTCTAAACAAATATATGTTTTAGAAGATAGAGAGATTTTTTTTTAAGCAGACAGGTCTATAGCAGAGGTAAATTACCTAAAAAAGAATGACATGGACTATTCTATTAATGTTAATATATGCTGATCATTTCCTGGTAATAAAGCATTCTATCAAAACAAGGCTTTGCTTACATTTAGACACCTTCCCAGCTCCTGAATACGACAAACCCCCAGAAACCTGTTTCCACTTACAGCAATGATAACAATGCAGGGGCGACCCGTCTCCAACAAGAAAAGGACATGTTCAATAACACATTATTACTAAAACCCCCATACTTATTGAAAAGACATCTGTGTTCAAATTGTGCCGAGTCAAAGCTGATTTTCTCCACATTCCAACCCAAACAGGGAAGAGTGACAGAGCCAGAAAACTTGCCAAATTTATGGGGTAGATCAGAATGCTCCTAAATTGATGACCTGATAACATATCACACAGCCTCCAACTTAATTTCCCCTTTTCAAATCACAGCTACACAGCAGTCTCAAACATGAGCTGCACCAGGAAAGTTTCTGCTCCTGCACAATAAAAATAAACCAGGAGCTACAACTGGCTATTATGTCAATATTGGCTGGAGCAGACACGCACACATTTTAGATATGCAAAACCATGCATAAATAATGAGCCTGTTTTCAAATCTTTTTGTTATAATCATTTAATGTCAGAAGAGTTTCTACACAAAAATCAGTAATCTTGAGGCTCACATGCAAAAAAGCATTTTGCCTAAGATTCTCTCTATTTCCTAAAAATGTGTCCCATACATCCTCCGATATATCTGTGAGGATAACCATCCACTGCACTGGATACACAGCAAGATAAGCCAAAACATATTTTTCCCCAAAAGAAAAAAAAAAGCGCTTTCAAATATACTTAACAAGCAAATTGAATGTCTTATTAAAATCGTATTATCTAAACAGTGTTCAAAAATTTAAAGAAAGTAGCTTTTCATTTTATTCATCAAGGAATCCATTAAAGCTTAGGCTCTGAAGTAGTATGTAAATTACGTGCCTTTCAAGGTAGAGCTGGGACAAATCCACTCCATCAACTAATGATGAACCTCATTATGGCAGGGAGGATTCATAATGAGGAAAGAGCCACCACCAGTCCATGTTCTAACATAAATCCCTGTAAAATCTGAATATCTCTCCGTCTAATTAAAGGCTACTAATTCCAATCACCCCTCTGTGGCCCCAAAGTAAAAATAAACCTCTTTAAAAGCACAGCCTACAGTTATATTTCTAAAGCTGTGCTAGGTTCTGTTTGGACTCAAAACCTTCTACTCAGATATGTTTTACGACAAGCATAATTAGCAGCTTTCTAAGATACAAACTTTGAGGCTGTTCAAGCTCATTTTGGTTAAATACATTTGATTTCTATTTTTCAAAGAGCTTCACCTTGATGGGGCTACAGTGCTTGCCACAGAGATGATCGGCAGCCAAGAAGCCGGCAGGAGTGCATAAGCGTGGTCACAACATAAAACAAATTCTTAGAGCTCCAGTTCGGGCTGAAGCTGAGAAGTGCAGAAAAAGCCAAACACTGTGGCATGAACCTGAGATTACATTTGGATGGGGACATATTCCAATCTGCTTGGGAATGACATGCTTGATTCTGGAACAAACTGTTCACTTTTAATGTGGTCTGAACTAATGAACAAGTACAGCCCTGCATCTCACAAGCCAAAGAATGATTCCCTCTTCTAATCACCGACTTTGATTTTTTTTAACTGAAAACTGTAGAATGCAAACACAACATTGCCAAACATATTTATTATGATTAATAGCCTGTAATATCCCTCACTAAGGCCTAATTTGCCCTTGTTTTCAATTATGAATGGGCACCACTCTGTTCCAGTCCCCTTTTCGGGTGGAGATGAATTTCTTGCTGTCTTTACTCTTTCTATTGTATTGCCACTCAGCAAGGCACAATTAGTTAAAAACAGCAAATCTCCACCTTGGCTCTAACAGAGCACCAGATTACGCAAAATTTGAGAACAAAATCACTGAGAAATAAGTAAAGGTGCCCAGGGAATTAAAGCAATTAGACCACAGGAAGAAGAAAAGGTACAAATGCCAGTCATCCACTCACACCTTTACATTAAAATTCAAAGGAAAGATAAAAAATTCCTAGATCCTTTATTTAATTTTGATAAAATAAAAGAAGAAGCCAATGAAGAAATCTCTGCTGTCATAAATTCAAGCATCCCCAAGTGCCTGAGCCCCAGCTTTGTAATACAATGAACGCATCAGTGTGATATCAAGTGTAGAATTTCAGAAGTAATGAGTCCATTCTACTAAAGATGCTGCCGTTTCTTTAAGTTGCATAAAAATAAACTCCACTACATAAAAGCTGCCACAGTGCGTGCTCTCTCATCCCTTGGCTCCAAGCAAGATCCCCCCTCCTTTTAGGTCAGCCACTCATGCAGTAGGAAGACATGCCTCCCAAAATAACTTGGCCCTCCCCCGAAGCACTGAGTTGAGCAACCTACCTTTGTTCTGGAGTTGCAGATAATAACTGGCAAGCCTCAAGACCATGAGGATTTGGAAAAGACCAGGAGAGTTGAAGAAAAAAAAAGGAAGAAGAAAAAGAAATATCACAAGTGGAAAAGAAGAACTGGAAGAAACAACAGGAAAGCCTCCCAATGAAACTGTTGTGGCTGCCACACCACCAGGGTGTCTTCACCAGTGTTTACCCCAGTGAGTACACTTCTGCTCCGTCTCATTCACAACTGGTGGCATTTTTTTTTTCCTGATTCCATGCATGACAATTAAAAGCAACTACACCTCTCCGTTTGGGAGGGGGGTCACAAAAGACCTCTGCAATATTTCTTTACAATTTCTCTATCACTGATGAGCATTAGTTTGAGTGACAAAGGTCCCAGGCTAAATCAACATTCTTACCTTAATGTTCCTAGTAAAAGGCTCCAGGAAACATAACTCATGAGACATGTATGCAAAGATACATCTCAAGGAATTAATCCAGAGCCCTCAGATGAAGTGAGGAGGGGAAAAAAAAGGAAAACGAAAATGCAGTGGCTTATTTCCAAACAGACGCAGCTCAGCTTGGGCAGCAATGGCATAAAAACAGGTTTGCATATACAGAGCTCAGTGGCAGAAACGAGAGTTCTATAGGATTTATCTGACACTTATTTTCCGGGAAGCCTTTTGTGGAGTTGTACCGCTTGTTTCTCATTGTCTCAGCAGCAGTTAGGAGCTTTCTCCCGGAGGGGGCCTCTCAACCCCTGGGCTTGGCCGCCTCTGACAGGGAGGTAACCATATTAGGATGTGTATGGTAAAGTAAACAATAACATAGTTGAAATGAAATGGAATTTTTTCCCCCAGCTAATGGTGTTGGGGCCAGTCCTGTCTTTTTAGCCATTCCCACTAATTTTGTTTCCCAGTTCAAACAGGCCTTCCTCCTCCTTTTAAAAAAAACTGTTAGCTGTTTCCAAATATCTGACTGTAAATTTGCAGAGAATGTTTGCAATGTAAGAAAAAGCTTTTAACATCCAAATAAAGATCCTGCCAGTTTAATCATTAAAGGAGATGTGAATTTTCAAACCTTTGCAGAGATCCAAGCCTCACCTACTCGTGCCCCCACCCCCCATCTCTTCCTGAAGGTTAAAATTACTTGGTCATTTAAAAGTACCTTCTAAATAAATCAGATTTTAAAAGAAAGAGACCATTACCTTCATAAAAATTCCACATTCACATACTGTGTCACTGAGTGAAGAGTCTTAACCGCTCATGCGCCTAAAAATTTATTACCTGAAATTTCTAGGATGGTTACTTTTACATGATTAAGCTCTTTTCCACTTCATCCAACCCTCCCCCCAGCACCAAAAGAAAAAAGCAAGCATAAAATACTGTTGTCAAGTCATCCTTTCGCAATTAGCTAATCAAACAAAAAATACCAAGAATGAGTTCCCAAGATGTTACACATTCAAGAAAAGTTCTATAGGTTCAAAGACAATAACAAAAAGTAAGGCTGTTTTCTAGCCACTGTCACTCAGTATGAGATCCCTGCCCCCCAACCAAGCAGGAGGGAAACAGGACCCTCCAAGGTCAGGGCTGGCTAGGGAGGGCAGCAGAGCGGATTAGGACCACAGACAGTGGATCTGGAGAGAGCTGGAGAGCTCAGAGAAGCTCTGGAAGCCAAACTCGGCCCCAGCACACAGCATGCTTCCATGTCTTCCTCTGCTAGGTGAGAGCCCTGGCTGCTCTTGAAAGCAATTTCTCCGAGAGATCTGCCAAAATGAGGGTGTTTAAATAGCAGCCAGACCTTAGTGTGCAAGGGGGGAGGTGAGGCTCTGTGCTGCTGCTTGCAACAACCCCAGAAAGGAGGCATCAAGCAAAATACGTGGCGTGAGCAGAAGGGCAAAGCTGGGGAAGCAATGATACATGCAATTAAGAATGAAGCCCGCCTGACAGAGCAAATAACATGCATGTGGCTCTGGTGAAACTTCCAGAGCTCAGAAAGAGCCTCCTCAGCCTGGAATCCCTCCCACCCCTGCTGGCCTCTAAACTGCCTTGGCTCTTATCAGATCTGTATCATATAGAAACCTAAAACCCCTGCTACTCATGTTTTATTAAAACATGTTTAGCATTCTTCTTAAAGATAGGTTTTAACCCCAAATACCCATGAAATTAAATCTCCTATGCCACTTATCTGCACTGCTGGGCAAAAACTAAAGTTGAGCTAAACAGAGAGATAGCAAAATCAATAAATCACATGAAACAAGTAGCAGTTCAAAAGTTCAAAGATATGATGGCCAGCTCAGTGCTTCTTAGCACTCACCCAATAATAACTCGTCTCCGTCACTCCTCATAGTACAGACAATTCCGGGGCATCATTTTCATTAGCCTGTCTCATGGAAAATTGCTAGCTATTTACGTATACGCTAAAATAAATTAGCCATTTCATCGAGCAGTGTGATTCTTATAAAATACATTAACACAATACTCGATTTTCCAGTTGGAGTAAATAAATAAATCAATAAATTCAATACAGGGCAATTCTTTTATTGTGCCGCTGCAGCTCTCAGCGTAAGTATTTTCATTGGGTTTATTTGTTTCAATAAAAATTGAAATGGACCACTGATCTCAGGGCTAGCATCTTAAAAAAAAATCTATCCAATATTTGAGAAAGTATTGTGCAAAACACCCAAACTTATAATTTTATTCAAAAATCATTTTCATTTTGATTGCTATTCCCCAACCCAATTCTGATGGGAAATTTCACAAAGGGAATGGGAGAACTCTGCCAGGTGTGTGATTCCAGCGGTGTCTCCATGCTACCTACCCAGTCTAGGGGTGAGGCTCCGGAGTCACAGAAGCTTTGCTGAGCTACGACCTTCTTTCTGCCTGGGTATCTGGACAGGAAGACCCATTAGTCAGAGAAGTGCCAGGGGGCCTCCCCTGTCACACCTTGTGGAATGCCACTGATTGTGGCTTGAGAAGACCATTTACTCCCAACTCTGGGGGCAAGACTAGGGTATGATGACTATAAGAAAGAGGGGCGTTGTGCTTATGTTGTAAATAAAATCCAAGGGCATATAAGCAGCTCTGGAAGCATAACAGAGACACTGCCAGGCATGAGATTTCCCCCGAGTCACCAGGACAACTCAAGTCAAAGGAGAACAGCATAGTGCCTGTCTGACATCCACATTCCTCTTCCTCTGGTCACACCAGCCTGACTTTTCTTTGGTAAAATGCCCTACTCCCCATCTCAGTCCCCAGGGTTCACAGAAGGTTGATACAGATCTCCCAGCTCCATAGGGTGGAGCCATAAACCAGGTCTGACCAATCAGTGTGCTCCTCTCTGCTGGCCACACTGACTGATGGATGGACATGTCCCAAACCCAAAAGATGCTTGACGACTTGTCTTCTGTAGGGACTACTGGGAGGGAGAGACTTCCTTTTGCTGAGCTTTTGAAAGCTTTAAGAAAAAGGACTGGGCTTGCCCCCACAAAGGGAAAGCTGGCTGAGGCCAGGGCACATTAGCTCAGAAGTGAGCACAAGAGCAGGAGAAGTTCCTAACAAAGCCCATTCAGAGCCTCCTGCTCCTGGGCTTTTTTTGGGAGTCAATATGAGTCTGTTATTTGCTTAGCCAGCTGGAGTGGGCCTTGGGTTATTTGCAACCAAAAAGTACCATACAGGAACTCAAAACAGATGCGTGTTTTCTATGTCCTTCTTCATTTCTACAATGCAGGTTAGCTCTTATGGGGAAGCAAGGCCACAAACTCCCATGGCTAGTAGGCACATTCTGCAGACATCATGTATACCCTGTTCACCAGCCATATTCTCTTTTTTGCTAACACTGAGAAGAATTAAAAGAGTAAGTCAGGACCCGCAGTCAGAACTCAAGATGGTCTCAGAGCAAATGGAACTAAAAATCTAAAACAAATCTAGCATGAGGTCTAACAGAGGCTTACTAATGCTTTTCTTTTGGCCCTGGTGGTGGGATTCAAGTCAGGCATGGAGCAACTCAGTTTAGGTAAACAGCTACTTAACTCTCACAACAGGCCTCATGTCTCCTGATGAGATTCATGGACAAGGAGTGAGGATCTGGTTCTTTGATAGGACATTGTGTTGGGGGATGAGGAGGCAGGATGGAGAGATCCTCAGTCACTGATCACAAAGACCCAGTGAGGAGATCAGGAGTCCCTGAAAACAGGCCAATCTGCCAGCCCCAATTCCTTCTGAATCCTTTCCATAGACCCATTAACATTCACACAAAAATTACTAGCACTTTGACCAAATAGTCTTACCTTCAGCCTACCAAAGTCTCAAATCACTGGACAAACTATTAAATTATTTTAGGAGACATAAATACTCTGATGTGGCAAGTGTTATTGCTTTTAAAGTTCAATGCCTAGTGTTGATAGAAGGAAGGAAAGGTTACAAATTCATGTCATCCTTCAGTTTTACTCCTATATTTATTCTTAAATCATTATAAAAACCACCATTTACTGAATATATGACTGAAGTAGGGGGCATATTTCTTGTAAAATTCCTAGGATACTTTTCCCATTTCACAGATATGGCAAACTGAGCCTAGGGTTAAATAATTAAGGTCACAAAGTAAGTGATGGGTATAAAAAGATTTCAATCAGGTCATTCAGCACACAAACTCGAGTCTGTTGTACGCTGTTACAACCTTTCCCCTTCTCCATTTTCATGATTTCAGTTTTTCATTCTAATACGCCATTCATTCTTAAATCCCTAATGCCTAACACCAACTCAAAGTCTAGAAGAACAGATAATCAGTTAAAACACACAAACAAATAGTCACAAAATTGATCATAGTCAATGGCGGAGATAGACAGGAGTCAGAGGTGAAGCAACAAGAGGGTCCGGGGAGAGGAGCCTATTCAAGTAAGCTGAACAGAAAGGGTCTGCAGAATAAGTGACATTTAAGCTGAGGTGGAAGAGGTTTACACCTGACTCTAGCCTGCTGAGATTGGCAAACCAGGGCCCAGATTTCCTCCACAGGCAGGGGAGGACCCCACATCAATACAGCCAGACTTTCTTGGGCCTAGCAACTGCAATAACACAAACGATACAAAAAACAATAATAAAAGCTACCAATGATATTATTCGTAATGTGCCGAAGACTACACTAATCACTTTACATGCATTTTCTCATATAATCTTTAAATAACCCTGTAGGATTCATGCTGTTAATTATTTTCATTTTATAAAGGAAGACACTGAAGCTCAGGGAAGTTACGTAATTTGCTCTTGGCCACACAAAAGCTAAGTGGCAGAACCCGCATCTGAACCCAGTTCTGGTTGGGACACTGGCATCCACCTCCTGCCAAGAATTGTCAGAATGAGCCCCAGCTGCTCACATTGATGTCCTGCTTCCTCATGCTGGCCTGAAGAGGAAGACAATCCAGCCCACTTCAAAACACAGTGTGCAAGGTTGGGGCCCGGGTGAGCAGGGTAGAAGGCGGAGGAAGAAGAAACACCACGGAGCGTCAATTCGACTCCCCTGTTGCCCTATGAATCCTCCCTTGCCTCTAACTAGGGTCACAGGACTTGGGACAAGTCTTTTCTATACTTAACCTCAAGTTCTAATCCTACTCTGAACTCACGTTATATCCAAAACACAGGCTACCAATAATTTTGTAGCAAGAGTTGCTTTAAAACTTCAGCTGAGGAACTGGAGGCCCCAGAGGTCCACCTATCCTGGGGAGTACAGTCCCTCAACCCCAGTACTACCTACATCTCAGGCTAGGAGGTTTTGAAGGATTCTGAGATGCCATTAGCACTGTCACCACCCCAGCTGTGACCATCAAACTTGTCTCCAGATATTGCCAAATGTTCCCTGGCGGGGAAAAGTACTTCTAACGGATTCACCTAGAGAAACATTGTCCAGTAGGACTCTATATGATGCCGGAAATATTCTGTTCAATGCACCATCCATCAGCCCTTACTAAGCACTTGAAATATGCGTAGTGCAACAGAGAAACTAAAATTTTTTAAAAATTGTATGTAGTGATTTTTAGAGAGGGAGAAAAAGGGAGAGGCAGTGGGAGAAGGAGGGAAGAGAGAGAGAAAGAGAGAGAGAGAGACAAACAGACAGACAGAGAGTGATTTGTTGTTCTACTTATTTATGCATTCACTGGTTGTTTCCTGTATGTGCCCTGACTGCGGATCGAACCGGCAGCCTTGGTGTATGGAGACAATGACACTCTAACCAACTAAGCTACCTGATCAGGGCCAGAAACTAAATTCTTAAATTTATGTAATTTTAATTCATTTAAATATAATAGTCACACGAATGAACCATGCAGCTTAGAAGTGTCACCAAATTCCCATATTCATGAGAATCTGATCCTTAGCAGATGGATATTTGGTTCCCAGTCAGAGAGTCTATATATTATTTTTTA
This sequence comes from Pteronotus mesoamericanus, assembly GCF_021234165.1. Taxonomy (NCBI): domain Eukaryota; kingdom Metazoa; phylum Chordata; class Mammalia; order Chiroptera; family Mormoopidae; genus Pteronotus; species Pteronotus mesoamericanus. The sequence continues at coordinate 55,759,110 of NW_026555321.1, forward strand.
ATTAAAAATTTATTTTCTTCTCCATGGCAATCAATAAAATCTCTGAAATTCTGTGGTTTGGGCCATAACTTTAAAAATTCCATTCTTACTCTGAATCATTTCTTTTAACTTTTATAAAAAATCTCAACTACTTTTTATATAAATTGTAACCATAGTCTTGACTAAAACTGTAGATTTATTTAACTAAATAACTCAGTGAGAGATTTATGCTTGAGGATTAGAATCAAGCTTAAGATAAGGAACCAGTTGCAAAATAATTGTTTTCCTTCTCAGAAAATGTACTTGTTACTCTCTTCACAACACACTGCCTGTAAACTGGGCAAAACATGGACTCTCCTCAAGACAGTGCTTGTTTGGCCTTCCCTACATGAGTAACTCATACCATTTGGAACGAGTGACATTATGGAAGGTTTCTTGGACAGTGACATTCCTCTACTCTGTTCCTCCCCTGCAAACTCCAGGTGACACACGTCAGGTGCAGCTTTTCCCTGTAACTTCAAGTGGGATGAATTTTTCAGCTTAGAGAGAAAGATTAGTATTGATGTAACAGTCTGACTGGAAAACCAGCAGCACAGCATTATAAATACATCACAGCTGTCAGGATGTGTCTTTCACATGAGCAAATACAGAAGCAAAGATCATCATTTTGGGGGGAAGGGTAATCACACCTAACACCATATGCAGCGTGTGAAAAATCTAGAATAATGGCTCTGAGCAGGAAGCTGAGCCATCTGCAAAATATTTCCTGGGCGATACACAGAGAGCTTGTGATGGAGTAAAGCCTGGTAAGGAGAAAAGTAAGCACAGAATTCTGTCTTACTTACCCACCCTCTCTTGATACGAAGAAATTTCAGCTTTAGCGATAAACTGGGAATCCATTGTCATTCTAAATAATACTAAAAATAGTAACATTCAGATCCTTTGCTAGGCACAATCTAGATTTTGGGTTGACCTTAGCAGTCAATTAAAAAGTGTTACTCCACATGTAGACAGTGCCAGATGACTAGTCTACAGTTATTCCCTATTCTTTCTTGCCCTTCCTCCTACTCTTCAAAAGGGGGGGTGGGGGGGGCGGTATATTTCCTTGCCCAGCTTTCTCTGCATTTAGTGATAGACATCTAATTTAGGTCTTAACCAAAGATATAAGGGGGACTGCCTGAAAGTATTTTTCCTTTTTGATTAGATGAAAAGGACTAAAAAAAGTCTCTCTCTCCCTGTCCTTCTTTTCCTTTTCCCTCTCCAACTTCCTTCCTTCCCCCACTTTTGTGCTTTTAAATGCAGCTATGTAGGAAGGTGATACCTGGACCTTTAATAGCTGTCTGTGGTCATGAGGGAAAAAGCTAAAGGAATCACAGATATGCCAATAATCAGATATTATTCAGGTGCTTAACCAATCCTGACTGACTAACTTCAGACATCTGGGCAAGTGAATGATAAATATCCTTATGTTTTTAACCTCTATCGGTGAGGTTTCCTGTCACTAAACAATGAACACATGCTAACTGATATATCCTAAATCCCCGGAATGACAAGAGAAAACTCACTTCCTTGAGGGAAGTAAACTAATCAAAGTGTGATCAGCCAGTTCTCCTGTTATCTAAGAAGGCTCCCTCCTCACTTGAGAGATTGTCACTGAAGAAAGTGATTCTTTATTTTTAAAGGATCCCTGAAGAAAAACACCACCACTTAGCATACCAACTGCTGCCAACCCTGTGCAAGGCTTTTACTAATGTGGCTCACTCACACTACCCCTCACCCACTAGCTCTATGTGGGAGGTATGATGATCTTCCCAATTTTTGTGGAGAAGTAACAGAAGCAGAAAGAGGTGAAACAGAAAACTTGGTCAATAGAGTGGGGAAATGGTTACAAGGTGTGGCCCCAACTGCCAACGTGAACAGCCCCACCTGAGTGATACACATGTCTTGCTCCAAGACATAACAGCAGGAGCCTGGGCCCAGGGCACACAGGCCACCTGCAGTCCTGAAAGCTGAACCCTGGAGCACAGGCGCTGCAGCAGCAGCTCAAGACAGATCTCCTCGGCTCATCCTCTATGGCTTTGGATGCTCCCTGAAAGACAACAGCAGCACCCACACTAACGTCACCATCACGAACAGGCAAAGGTGTCTGTCTCCATGACATGGATGGAAAGGGACAAGACCTGTATCACATAGTGCTTGCCCCTTCACCCAATGTTTTAACACCAAAGGGGAGAAAAAGGTAAAGATAAGCATCTAGGAAGTTGCACAAGGGAAACATAGGTTAGAAGAAAGTAGCCTCAAAATACTGGGAGGTGAGTTAGCATCATGGATACATGTGGCATATACACTGGTGTGGGGAGGGGGGAGAGGCAAGGTGCCATTCAGCTTATGGTAGTTAGGAACCATCAGTCCATCTGGCTTTATAGTTGCTGGCTGTGTGATTTTGAGTAACTAGCTTGATCTCTCTGAGCCTCAGATTTCCCATCTGCAATATGAAATAATAGAAATAGCTAAACTTTTTGAACTGTGGTGACAATTAAATAAAATGATACATGTCAAAGTTCTCACCTAGTGCATAGTATAATAAGTGAATTGCAAAGTTACCTTAAAGTGCCTATCACAGTACTTGGCATGCACTAGGTAATCAGTAAATGCTTATGCCTTGGTTTTCCCATCTCTCTTCTTAATACAGATAACTCAAAAGATTTAATTCTGCTATGATGCACTTACTGCAATTTTTCAAAATATTATTGAATTCATTCGCTAAAACCATACTGAGCTTGACTTGATGCTATAGTAGATAGAAAGATAAAGCATCAATCGTCATATGCTTATTTAACAAATATGTCAAATAAAAGACAGAAAAGTATGTACTCATTGAAAGTGATAAAAATATGTAACATTAACATTTATATTAATATATATTATATAAACATATTTTCATATTACACACATAAGGATACATCTTCCACTTACCGAATTTCTCTGAGTTGAGAACAGAGATAATTTTAATGCTTAAAAGATTTATTTATAGGTCAAATTTTCTGCTATAAACATGTGCTGCTTATACAATTTCCAGGAAAAGATGTTACTTTTTGAAAGGTAAAAAAGATAAGAACAATCCAATTCCTACATTCTTGAATCAGTTTTCTAACAGTTGATGATTTTTCAACTACATAAATGGCAACAAATCTATATGAAATAAAATTTATTCTAAACATTTAACTAACCTAACCTCTATGCCCTTAAAAAGTTACTCTTCACTATTTTTCCTCCTCCTTAACTTTTTCTTCTCACCAGTATAAATCTTCCCCTAGTTTCTCTTCCCCGTAATAACTCAGAGGGGGCATCTTTAAACCCACCATGGGTGTGACTAAAAATCTAAATGAGTTGGGAACACAAAAATAAATAACCCAGTAAGAATCATGACCACTGGGCTGGCTGGTCTCCTTCATGAATGTTCTGTGAACTGATGTTTGCTAAAAAGTTTTTCCTTTTTGGTTGGCTGGCCTCAATCAGCCCTGTGAATGCCAAGACTTATGATAAGCAATGACACACTTAACTGTTAAATATTAATGTTCATGATAATGCAATCTTTCATTTGGGTGATTTAAAAGTCCCTCTAGTCCGACTTACAGTTAGACACACACTGAATGCTTCATCAATCATAACCATTTTTATTCTCAATGTTGTGCAAAAATACTAGAGAAGGTGAATTTCGACTACACACTGAAGAGGGCTTTACTATTAGCCCTGAAAATTTTCTCTCCTGTCATTTACACTTTGGTTTCCCAAAGTTTCTGCCTAAACAATCTTCACCTGCATCTTTCGCTATGGCAGAGCTTATCTACAGAATAACAGGCAAACCACATTCCTATCTCTTCTTTGGGGCCGAATCTTCCATGTCTTATAGACAGAAGAAAGCATTTCTCAGAGATGAACTAGACAAAATGCCCAGCATCTCCGCATCTGAAATTCTTGTGAGCATCAGCTTCAGAAGCTCACAGAAACTTGGACTGTACTTGAAAGGGGGATTAGAACTAACTCACATTGAGAACCAATGAGCCTACTGGGATCAAGCAGTACATCAATGATCACTCCTACCTCTAATAAATGCTCTTGAAAGAAATTACACTCCCCTTCATTCCTGTAAAGGCTTGTCACAGTTTCAGGGCCAAAATCTCCCTACAGTTAACCATGGGCCTACAGATCATGAGGCAAATCAAAAGACAGGCAGAAATTAAACTAGGCACTGTCCAATGTCACTTGTGGATCCTACCATGATAGCAACAGCTCTTAAATTAAAGACACAAGAGTTTTTAAGGTAAGTGCATACTAGCTCCTTAACATCTTGCATCATACTCGTGTGCAACAAATAAATGCAACCACAAACACATAAAATCTGTCCCCAAAAATGTTTTCCTTGGGGCAGGGGAGAATTAGCCTATCCCTTTAAAACTGCTTTGCTTTGTTTTACAATATCTAACATATATTCAATATTTAAATTGAGATTTTATAAACTTTCTTCACGTTTATCCTCTTGAATTTGCCATCTTAACAATTAGCCTTTTAGGCTAATAAACTTATTTTTTTTATTCCTAGGTCATTTATAGGTTGATCTCTTGAGGCAAGGAAACATTGAATTATTGGGATTCAGTGTAGAGATGCTTTCAGGGTCAAGGTTCTCTGTTTGTTAGCAGAAGAAATGCATTAAACTAATTTGACTTGTAAGTCTGATAAAAATCTCCCTGGAAAAAATGATTCTTTTATGATGAATAATCCATTGAGGTGAAAAATGAGAAATTTACACACTGGGTTTTATTATATACTAATTCTAACAAGGTCTGAAACGAAAGTCAAGTAACTTATCTTTTAGATGTTGGAAAATGGCAAACTTTCCCACATACTACGTGCAAGAAGTAATTAAAGTAAATGAACATGAAATTTAAGAGCACCCCCATAAAGTAGGATGTGAAAGTAAAGATTATTGTGGGGGGGGGTGGAGAGACTGTCTTCTTACTCTATATTAATCTCATGAATTGTGCACTTACTCTGTTTCTTTTATTATTTGATGATGGGTTTTTAGAACTTGGGTTTTATTAAGACTTGCTGGAGGAAGGACTTCAGTAGTAAGCTAGCACGGCTCTGGGTATGTTATTACATCTTTCCCAGTGATTTAAATGCGAGGTGAAACCATGCAAGGTGAGGGTAGGCTCATCAAATTTGTGGTGCAAAGCTGAAAGGTTTCCTAATACCATCAATGACAAATTCAAGATGCTGGTCACAAAGGAGGGCTGAAGCTACAAAAGGTGGGACTTCATTTACAGAGCAAAACTCCGCACCTCTCTTCAATAAACTCTACTGTTCATTAAGAATTCAGGAGCAGCTAGAATTCGTTGAATTTGGAGGGCCATCCAGAATCCTTTCTCACTTCAATTTCTTTTGGAGAATTACCTCATCCCACCTCGCCCCTCATTGTTGCAAGCAGGTTGGGATTTCTCAATGAAGCTCCCCAGTATTCTTATAGCCATGGGGGAGATATATGATATACACTAGGCCCATCTGATTCATCTAAGCAGACTGCTGAGGACAGAAAAATGTTTGGGGAGCAGTGATTTCAGCAGTGGCAGTGATGAGCTGGCCACATCATTCAAGCTGCCAAGATACTGGAATTGTCCTGCTTCCTATCTTTTCCCAAACTTCTATGCATTCTGTGAGCTACAAGCTATTCCTCCAATAAATCCTTTTCTTTTAAGGAGACCAGAGGTTGCTTGCAACTAAAAAAACCTCAACTAATATGACAGGGAGGTCCTTGCTTGACAACTTGGTTCACAGAAGGAAGGTGGGCTAACTGAACCCATACTTAGAATCATTCACAATATATGATTTTGTGGTCCTATGATATATATGGCTACTTCTAAATTCAACGCAAAATTTTGGCCAATGGTCTTTTTAAAAAGACCAGTGTCCAAATCTGCAAATGGGGAATCTTCCTTCCAGTTCTTTGCAGCACAGTTTTAGAGATATTTTAAAAATACCGAATGAGGGACCTGGCCAGGTAGTTCAGCTGATTTGAGCATCGACCTGATATGTCAAGGTTGCAGGTTCAATTTATGGACGCACACAAGGAGCAACCAATGAGTGTACAAATAAGTGGAACAACAAATCAATGTTCCCCTCTCTCTCTCTCTAATCACTCAATCACTCAATCAATCAATAATAAAAATTAAAAATACAGAATAGGTAAAAGAGGAGGTGGGTTCAAAGAGAAAGATTCCAGGATGAGAGAAGACGAAAAAATGGAGTCATGTGAGTATTAACTGAAGAGATATGTATCTTTAATATGGACTCGCAGGAGCCATAGCAATCAGCATTGTGTTTCTGAGGTATCATGATCATGATGAAATGAACGTGGACTTTAGAATCAGGCAGCCCCGAGTGCAAATGTTTGCCCTTCCACTTAGCAGCTATGCAAGCCCAACCAAGTTACATAATCTTCCTGGACCTCAGTTTTCTCATCTGTAAACTGGATAATAATCATAACTGTAAATCATAAATGCATTAGCAGGAGCAAAGTTGATGATATATACATATGAAATATCTAGAAGGCTTGATGCACAGCAGGCCCTTAACAAAATAATTACTCTGCTAAACAAATCTGTGAAGCACCTACTCTCTACCTAGTGTGCTCTGGGACATACTGAAATGAGTTACATAGGTTCTTACCTTCAGGCAAGAACATGTGGCTTTCAAATCTGAAAAGAACACAATAAAATAGAGAGCAGATTTGAACAAAGGTTATAATGAAATACAAACACACAGTTGTGGAAGCCCAGACAAAGGAGTGAGTCACACAGGCTTCACAAAAGTGATATGTGAGCCAAGCCTTGAAGGATGAGTAGGATGTTATTAACGTTATGGGGGCGGGGAGAGGCAGACTGGCATCCAAAGCTGAAGGAAGCAGTCCCACAGCTGAACAACTTCAAGGGCAGGACAGAAAAGGAAAGAATCAGTGGTCTGATATAAGCTCCACAAGGCTGAAGACCAACTTGGAATCTTCACTCCTGCGTCTACCCTGAACTTCTAGGGCAGGACCAGTCCCATAAGAGGCACCCAGTGGTTTATTCTGCAAAAGCCTGAAGGAACAGAGGACAGAATGAGGCGTGGGTCTGAAGAGCTAGAAGGCCACGCTGAGAGGCCAAGTCTTCATCCCATAGCTGGAAAGGAAATGAAAGAAGGCCAGAGCACAGTAAAGACACTTTAGAGATTAAATAAACAGGACTTGGCAACGGGGAGGACGTGGGAGGGGAATGGAGAAAAAGGGGGAGCTCTGATTAGGCTTTAAGTCTGGAAATTTATTTTTTTGAACTGAAGTGGTTCTGTGTCTAGAACTATCACTGATAACATCCACGAATTTGGACCACAGAGAACCCTTTCAGATAAGAGCCCTGTCTGAGTTGCCTCATGAGGGAGTATGACGTTCGAAGGTTTCCAGGAGAAACCGGAAGAGCCCAGGCATTCAGCCCAGGCTTAAAGACATACCACTGTGTGACATTGTAGATGTTACCTCACCTCTCTGTGTCTTAGCTTTATTATCTATAAAATGGGGCCCAGAGCACTATATTTTAATAAGGTTGTTAGGAGGACTAAAAAGAGAAGACACACATAAAGGTATCAGAATGGCTCCTGGCACGCGCGAAGTGCTACATTAATGTTACCTACTAGTATTCCTATTCTTCTTCTTCTTCTTCTCCTTCTTCTTCCTCTTCTTATCTAACAAGGAGGGTGAAGAATGAGTCCCAAGGTCCCGCATGACTAAGTTCCCAGTTCAATGATCTTATGTTGGAAGAAAAATGAACCCTACGGTATCTAGTAAAATGTTCCGACTCTAGTCAACTGCCAACTGCCAATTTTCTACAGATGGACTGGATGGTTTGTGGATAGCTTTTTGATAAAACAAAAATGCCTACAAATTTGTAAAATAACTATATATGAAAGGGTATCTATCACAGAACCATGTGTTAACTAACAGACACTGTGGGAAGTACTTCACTATGTGGACTCAGCCGGCTAGTTATGTTCAAAGCCCGTCAGGATGAGCAACTTGGGATAGAGGGTGGAGGGAGTCCTGCTGGAGGCTCAGGATGCCACTCAAGTAGGCAGGAAAGGTAGAAGAAGGTGAAAGGTGAAGAAGCAACAGAGAACTAGCTAGGGATACTTCCTAATGGTTATAGAAGGTGGGGGGGATGCGGAGAAGAAATTGGCACACACCATGTTTTCTTGATGAAGTTTTAAGCAGAGTACCCTTTTGGCTATGTTTAGTCCATAAATTTATTTGACAGTTCACTCTTCAACTACTATACATGTTTGTGTTTTGCAGTTTTAGATAAAGTCTGTTAAGCATTCCTAAATACCATATGTAATTCTAACTTATTTTTGTTTCATATTTGGACCAGTTTTCAACCCACTATTTGGGATGAAAATAAGACAAACTCAAAATAAAGTAAAAGACAAATTCAAGGCAAAAATAAGAATAATATGACATGAGATTTGGGCATGGCCTGCATGGGTGGTTAGGATGAAAAGACTTTCAAGAATCAAAATGCACAATTCAGTTAATTTCCTTCATTTCAATACTGAAAATATAAACAAGGATGTGCCTCCATTCAGAAACTTGACACTGAGTAGTATCTCTGGGTAACCTTAAATTTAAAATGAAATCTTCCCCTCACCTGTCAGAATGCGTCTCAGAGAAAGCCCCGCTGCCGATGTGGCCCTGTCACTGCCGTCGGGAGCTCTGACCTGCTAGAGGCAGGAGGGGCCTTTAGAGGATCAAGTGTAACTAGCTTCTACCTTCCTATTTGTTAACCAACAGAAGAGACCAGATTTTTCAGGTAATGGGCAAAACCTGAATTAGAATTTAGGTATATCACCATCTGCCCTTCCCCTAAGCACAAACTGCTAATAAAGTTGGAAAATTGTGAAGCCAAGTAACAGCAATTACTTCTTCTAGGAATCCTTTGAAGCTAAGCAGGAGTTCCACAGGCACATTAAGGTGAAAGAGAAAGAGCTCCTGATAACAAATACAGATCAAGAAAAGAGGGTAAGGCATTATACAACCTATCATTTATACCTTTTAAAATAATACAGGTCCCTTGCAAAGCTGCCATATAGTCATGATAATTATCTTACAGCACATTAAGTTTTAGTCTTATTCTATGTTTAATAAATCTATATGAATAATGTCACTGTTAGTAAATTACCACTAAGTTTGCAACACAATAGAAAATACGTTAATAAAAATATCTTAGTTGGTTTTTAAATTGTAATTTCCAGTTCTGCAATCTGAAAATAAGACCAATTCTTGTACTTCCACATATTTAATTAGAAAAACATAAAAATGAACAAAATGGTAAATCGCATAAAAATACTTTTAGTTATGTAACAACTAGACCAAAATATTATAACAGAATCTACATTTCCTAAGATCTGATGTAACACTGTGATTAATATGGTATTCTTTCCCTTTCTTAAACTCTGGCCTCTACAAACCCACTATTAAAGGAGCACAGAATAGCAAGACAGTTTATAGGCTCTGTAGACATTAAAGCTATGTTACTGAGAAGTAATCTAGAATGACTGTAAAAATAGTCACAGACTTCCAGATGACTTTATCTCTTTGAGGCTTGATTTACTGTCCAAGCAAGAAATACTAAAGCTGTTATCAGGGGACACAGGCAGAAAGATTTTCCATCGTAAACTACTTTAACTCAGATAATTGCAGGTTCAAAACAAAGCCCAAATGCACAGCCTACAGAATAATAATTTCTCAATAAGAAGGCATACAAGTAATCTGGAGATATACATTTGGAATTGCCCTTCACCCAAGTCCTGATTACTATTAAGTATCATTTACTAACTCAGTCATCCATTGGTTCACTCAACAAATAGTATTTGTCAAATCCTTACTATTTCACAGACTTTGAATACTAAGTCTACAAAAATGATATGAATCGAGCCTGCACCATAACTTTGGGGAAGGAGAAGGAGGGTTAGCAGTTGCCTACCACACCTAGAAATAAATAAGCAATATAATTTTTATACTCATGGTTTACTTCCAACATCAAATTTATGTAGAAAAGAAAGAGGCTGCCCTTTAAAAGAAAAAAAAAAACTCAGCAGATCAAAGCATCATTAATCACTGTCTCTTTTAAATTAAAAGGTTCGCAAAGAAAGGTGGGCACAGAACCAATGTGGGAAACAAATCACTCCTCCTGCTGAGTGAGGGTCAGAGTCTAAATGGGAGAGTCCTCGGTATTTACCCAGCTCATCTCCTGTGTAATGGATTCAGAGAAGAGATTTCCGCTAGGGCTCTGATAATTTGAGGCTTGGCTTTACGCTTTTTAAAAATGACACTTGGGTGATTACTCTAGTATTGTGACTGGTCTGACAAATAAACCTTCTAAGTAATCTCTCAATAAGGTTCTGGCTTTTCTGATTTGACCTAGTAAATCTTGAACCACTGCAACAGTGCTTCATTAATGACTCTTTGGGAACCCTCAGGATTCCATTTGCAAGATGGCTAGCCCTTGAAAGCAAATGCAAAACATGCCCATGCACCTGAGAAAGGATTTCTGACACAGTGTCTGAAAGAGTTAATGAAACCCCAAAAGAGATTCATTTAAAATCAGGAATATCTCAGCATAGAGCACTTAGGGTCAGTGTTTCCCACTCTCCTGTTCTTGAGAATACTTCTATACACACCACTGCTTAGAACAGGTCAGGGTACAGAGAGATAAACCATAGAGTTTTCTGCTGTGTACCCAGCACAGAGGGAACTCAGCCTTTGACAGAGTCAGGCCTCCCATCATGTGAAATATCAGCCCAGAGGAATTTAAATATGTTTAAAAACTAAAATAAAGCACCTAAACCTAGTTTATGCTATGTCACGAAAGCTGGGAATTTCAATAGCTACTGAGAGGATGTAACCATAATTAGCATTTGAAGAACTGGATTTTTATGGTTCTTTTGCTGTTTACCACAAACTTTGCTGTCTAATCAGGCAAGGGAGTATTTTGAAAACCTGACACTCTTGTGGAATGCCTATAACAACAGAGAGACACTCCTGTACCAATCCTTCCTCATACTTTATATTATTCATAAAGCTTATATTCATTATTCTTTTATTCTCTTGTTTTTTATAAATATATCTTTGTTACAGCAACTAAAGATAAAAACACAATTTGTACATTCATAGTAGTCATAATGATGACATGCACCATTTATTGAGTGTTTCCCACGTGCTGGCACCATGCTAAATGCCTCACATACCTCCTTACATGACCCTCTCTACTGCAGAGTATGTACTACTCTAGTTTTCCATTTTAAAGTTGAGAAAACTAAGGTCAACAACATAAAAACAGTGAGTAGAAGAGTTGAGATTTGAAACTGCCACACAGTCAATTAACCAGTACCTCTTGTGCTTAATATATAACTAACCCTGAATAGAAAGTAGTTGGTGGGAGAAAGGGAGAGGGTGGAAAGTTTTTAGACTACGGCACAATATAGCTAATATATTCAATGGTGAAAAGCTGAAAGCTTTTCCTATAAGATCATGAAGAAGACAAGGATGCCCACTCATCACCATTTCTAGTCAACATAGCACTGAAAGTCCTAGCCATAGCAATAAGATAAGAAAAAGAATTAAAATGCATCCAAATTAGAAAGGAAAAAGTAAAACTCCCAGTTTTTTCAGGTGACATGAAACTATACATATAAAATTGAAAAACAAAAATCTACTAGAACTAATAAATGAAGTTAGTAAAATTGTCGGATACAAATTCAGTATACAAAAGTCCTCTGTATTTCTATACACAAATAACAAATGATCAGAAGAGTATTAAGAAAACGATCCTATTTATAATTAGATCAAAGCTCATAAAATACCTAAGAGTAAATTTGACCAAAGAGGTGAAAGACCCGTACTCTAAGAACTAACTATAAGACACTGAAGAAAGAATAGAAGATACAAATAAGAAAAAGAACATACCATATTTATGGAGTAGAAGAGTTAATATTGTTAAAATGTCTTTACTATCTAAAGCAATATACAAATTCAATGCAACCCTGTTAAAATACCAATGCAATGGCACTCTTCTCAGAACTAGAACAACTAACCGTAAATTTATATGGAACCACAAAAGACCCCAAGTAGCCAAAGAAAAGTTGAGAAAGAACGAAGAAGGCAATGTGAAACTATACCACAAAGCTACAGCAATAAAAACACTATGATACTGGCATAAAAATAGGTATATACAACAATGGAATAGAAGAGAGCCTCAGAATAAACCCCTGCTCATAAGGTCAGTTAACATACGACAAATGAGACAAGACTATAAAATGGGGTAAAGACAGTCTAGTCTCTTCAATAAATGGTGCTGGGAAAGCTAGATAGATACATGCAAAAAAATAAAATTGGACCAATTTCTTTAAGAATATACATACGTAAACTCAAAGTGGATTAAAGAAAAATGTAAGACTTTAAACCATGAAACTCCTAGAAGGAAATTACTCTTTGATATTGGTCTTAGCAATATATTTTTGGATATGTCTCTTCAGGCAAGGGCAATATAACAAAAAAAAAAAAAAAAAAAGTAACGGGACTCTACCAAACTAAAATGTGAAGGAAACCATCAGTAAAATGAAAAGGCAGTCTATTGAGTAGGAGAAGATACTTATCAATGATATACCTGATAAGGGGTTAAAACCTAAAATATATAAGAAACTCATATAACTTAACACCAAGAAAACACAAACAATCCAATTTAAAAAGAGTTAGAGGACCTGAATAGACTTTTCTCCAAAGAGGACACAGATGGCCAACAGACATGTGAAAAGGTACTCAACATCACAAATCATCAGGGAAATGCAAATTAAAACCACAATGAGATATATCACACCCATCAGAATAGCTATCATCAAAATAATCAACAAATAGTAAGTCCTGGTAAGGATATGAAGAAAAGGGGAGCCTCGGGCACTATTGGGAATGTAAACTGGTGCATTCACTATGAAAAACAGTATGAAGGGTCCTCAAAAAACTAAAAACAGAACTACCATATGACCCAGCAATTCCACTTCTGGGTATCTATCCAAAGAAAACAAACACATTAAATTGAATGCATTATGCTATGTTCACTGGCGCACTATTTGTCACAGCCAAGATATGGAGACAAACTGTATCTTGTGACATGGATAAGTAAGAAGTGGTACATATATACAATATTCCATTCCATTGTATATATGTACCATTAAAAAAGTAAGAAAGAAAAAAAGAAAGAAATCAGTCATAAAAAAGGAAGAAATCTTGCCATTTGCAACAACATGGATGGACCTAGAGGGTACTATGCGAAGTCAAAAAAGTCAAACAGAGAAAGACAAATACCATATGATTTCACTTATAAGTGGGATTTTAAAAAAAGAGGAAATGAATAAACAAAACAAAATAGAAACACTCCCACAGTTATATAGAATAAGCTGATGGTTGCTAAAGGAGAAGGGAAGATGGAAAAAATTAAAATAAAAAATTATTTTTTTAAACCTGCCTCACATCATCTATCCTCCAAAAATCAAAAACCTATAGTACATTAGATCCCGCTAGTTGTTTATCCCATCTCTAGTCTCCGTTCTTCCTCAACACCAGGATCCCAATTTTGTTTGGACAGCAACATGCTCCGTTACAGTGTTTTCCATTTCAGGCTCTCTTGTCATTGGGAGTAGCCCTAAACAAGGTCCTGGCCGACAAGATGTAGACTGACATTCCTTCAAAGTAAGAATACAAATAAGGAAGATATATTTCACTTTACAAAGAGGCAAAATCTGGAGAGAACAAATCTCTTTGAACTTTACTTTTTCACCTTCTCCTGTAACTTTGATGTCTAAAGCTTCGGGGCAACCTGTGCCTATTAGAAAACAAAGGTGGTGGGTTGACAGGCAAGAAGAAGGCTCATCCTGGAGGAGCCTCTTGACTAGCTGCCCCAGCTGAAGGAGAAACTACTTCTATACCACCCCCCTCACTTGAGTAAGGCAGGGGACTCCAGGGGCCTGTGGGCCACACCTGGGGTCTGTTTTTATAGGCACATAGTCATGCCTGTTGATTTGAGCATTTTCTATGGTACACAGCAGAGCTGGGTAGTTGTAACAGACTGTGTAGCCTGCACTACTGTCAGGCTATTTACAAAAATAGTTTGCCAACCTCCGGATTAAGTCACTGTAGTCGGGTTTCTGGTCCATGCATCCAATTCAATCCTAACTGAAATACAGCCAGTCATGAAGAACTCCCAGTAAATACAAAAAATAAAAGTGCTCACACTTTCTACTGAATCAATATTCAATAAATGTGTATGTCAAGTCCTATTATGTTCCAGATCCTTCGTGATCTGCTGGACACAGAGATGTAAACACTGTCCCTAACCCTCAGGAACTTGAAATCTTTGTAGAGGCACATGCTTCAGAAACAATCACTTACAATTGTAAGTGCTAGGGAATAATATAGGATGCTATGTAGAGATAGAATCAGGGAGCCTGACAAACTGAAAGAGTAAGAGAAATTTTCTCTGAAAAAATGACAAATATCTGTTTCAACATAAAGTTGCTCCACCTACCCAGCTTCTAGTCACACATAAGCTACTCCTTGGTGGAGATTTAGTCCCTTTTCACAACACTACTACAGAACTATTTAATAATAACCAGCTTGAGCACACCCAAAGGAAATCCAGATTCTGAGAAGGCATCTGTCCGGAAAAATCTCATTCAATGCCTTTAACACTTCCATATGACTATGAATTTATACATCCAGAAATAGTTTCAAGGGGAAAAAAACATTTGGGCTTCTATATCCAATGGATAAATTAATTCTCAATGCAATTTTTGCATTAGTGCCCCCACAATCAAGCCGCCCATGCTTGTCACCTTATCATGGACACCCAACAATCCTGGAGACTTGCCTTACAGTGACTTCTTGAGAGAAGAGACTATTATGCTCTGAAAGACAAGTAAACAAAAGGAATTTTTTCCAAAATACATGAATTCAAAATCCCCATGGAATATTTATGGTAAACTAAAAACAAATATAAAATCCACAATTCCAGAATGCAGTCAAATGAGAAAGAGAAATGCAAGACCCATAAAATCTTGACATCAGGATGGAGAGCCATGAATGGTCTTCTAGAGAAATGAGTTCAATCCTTAAGTCCTAACAATCCCAAAACCATTGCCACACAGAGGGGATATGATTGGATTATTTCTAATTGCTTTGGCACCTGTCCCTCATTCCTCTTTGACTGGTTTGCTGAACACTCTACGGGAGGATCAAGGAGGTTTCCAGTGTTCTCGTCATCAGACTTCCATTCTGCATTTCCTAACACTGAACTGTCTACTAGAAAACAGCAGTTCAAAGGCTGGATTTCTAAGCACAAAACTGTCCATTAAATATCACACAGATGTAGAGAATTAAGTAAATGATATGGTCCCTTATTAGGTATTCTGAACAATATGGAAAGTGACTAATATTTTATGCACCAGGCTCTCCTTTATTGCCTTTATATTTATTTATTATTGTATTTAATTTCCATAGCAACTTTTAAAAAAATGGGCCCAATTCCCCCAATTTTAAAGATGAGGAAAGAAAAGCTCAAAGAAGTCAAGTAGCTTGCATAAGGTTACACAGAGAAATAGTTGGTAAGCTGGAATGAAGACCCAGTTCATCTTCTAGATCCCTCACTCCTTACCACTTACACATTCAAAAGCTCCCTCCCTAAGCTTCCCCACTCTACTCTGAGGTCCCAGCTCGAACCTCAGGAATGTAGAGGCGGCAGGCAAGAAAACAGAGGACGAGAAAATATCAGATTCTGCTCCCTTATCTCTCTCAAGAAATTTCTGGACTGCTGCTCTTTGATCTAATAACAACCACAACTTTGGCCCAAATACCACCATAAGCCAAATTTATTGAGAAATGACCAGTAAGAAATCAGTTGGGAGACAGAGATAATTCTGCCTCTTTGAAATAAAAGAAGATCCAAGGACTGAACAAAAGAATCGCTTTGAGTTCCAGAATTCTCTTTTCAGGTAATCCCTTAGGGCAAATCCATTTTACACAGCAGCACCCACTGCTAATATTCACTCATCCATTAGCTCACCTTCTGCCCTGGGGGACCAACTAGAATGTGTTCCTTTAGGAAGAAATAGCTGCAAGTGAGAAGAGTCACCTAAGAAACTAACTAACTTGACACATAATCTCCCTGTCTCTTTTTCTCAAAGAGACACAGAACAGAAAACATGGAACTCTGCAAAAAAGGAACAGACCTCTCAGGCTAGCTATTGCCCAGTAACCTGTGAGCTTGGTAATGGCGTAATGATGATTTATAGCAACAAGCATGAGAAATGAACAGGGAAACAACTCCAAAAGAACAGATAAAGTACAAAAGAAACAGAACAAAGTGACAAACACATGAAAATAAACCTCATCAGCATCGTGTAGGAGGAAGGGAGTAAAAACGGAAGGTTGTGTTTCAGGCATCAAAAGGCAGGGGCTTGTTTCACACCTCAGGAAAGAGGTGAGGGAACCAAAACTTAAGAACAAGGGTCCAAAGTGCAAGAGGTCATGTGAATAGAATGGCTGGAGCTTCATCTGGATTAACAATGAGGCACAGAGCCTGGGCTGGGTTCTCAAACCCTCCAAATGGTTCATTTTTACAATAGAAAAGAATCTCTTAAGGCTGCGAGTGCAGATGTGGAACAGCCAGAGAAACAAGCAAGTGGGGAAGGTGCCTAGAAACGTGACAATCATGGAGAAGGTAAACAAGTTACCTAGCCCATGACATACCCACAAAGCCACAAATTTGGACTTTTAATGCTCTCTGCAAATCAAATCTATCCTCCAGTCACAGAAATCCAATGACAGGATTGAACTGAACTTGCAGCTCCGTTGACGGATCATAGCACTGAAGCACATCAGAAGTAGTATTTTGGATAAATCATGTGACTCACACTATAATATTGCATTATATATCCTGTGTGTGTGTGTGTGTGTGTGTGTGTGTGTGTGTGTGAAAATCAACTTATTTAAAGGAAATATTGAGAAGATACCGTAAACTGCATAATCTGTTTGGTGTTTGTACTGTGTATTAGTACTTCATGAGGTTTGAAGTAAGGGAAGTGGCCCGGGTCTCTGCTAGCTTCTGAGAAGCCCTCCTTTCATAAATGTATGTGAAAAAAAGGTTCCGTATTAGACAAGCTTAGAAAATTTAAAGGAATTTACAGTAGATCCATATGGAACAGAACCCAAAAGGAAAACCAAAGGTAAGAGACCAATGTCTAGACCTTCTGGGAGCATCAAAGTGCGGCCACAGAAAGGCACAAGTGTGATGCCCAGAGGGCTACAAGGTGAGTGAGCACAGGATGAGATGTCACGCAGGCAGTATTCACTCCCCTAATGTGTGAGAGGAAAACAGCAACTACTTTATAAGGAAGGACAAGGCTGTGCAGCTGAAAGCAAGAAAAGAGATACAATTTGCAAAAGAGACAACCGGTAAGGACAAGGGATGCTCATGTGTAAAACAAAGCAGTCAAACCAGGCAAATATTACTACTTCTAGCAGAC
The DNA here is from genome assembly GCF_021234165.1 of Pteronotus mesoamericanus. Classification (NCBI taxonomy): domain Eukaryota; kingdom Metazoa; phylum Chordata; class Mammalia; order Chiroptera; family Mormoopidae; genus Pteronotus; species Pteronotus mesoamericanus. Next base: position 55,776,747 of record NW_026555321.1, read on the forward strand.
AGGGCTAACAGATTGCTTAAAAATGCCTGTGGTTTAATCATTTTGAAATTATTTAAGCTTCTAAATTGCCATCAGCTAGAAGAAGGCAGAAAATAATTCTAAAAGTCAGATATAGTCACATAAGACTAAGTATCCAAGCTGCTTGAGAGCTGACAAATGCTATTTCAGAGACTGCAAGGGGCAGAACAGACCCAAGAAGATGGGGGAGGGAGGCGGGTAATGAAGCACCCCTCAAAAATGATAAGCCTAGGAAGTCAAATGAATCTTCATCCTTCCCTACCATGGGAGCCACTGAGAGGAAATAATCATTTTACCATCTCTCTGAGAAGAACAAATTACCAGGCAACAGCCAATGAAGTTTTCTGGAGACATGCAGTGTCAGCGCCTCTGACCTAGTGGCTAAGAAGTCAGGTAGATAAAGGGGAACAAGAGATGTAATCTCACAAATTTCTGCTATTCTCCTAATTCTGTCCCTGTGATATTTTCATCAGCAGGCAAGGAAAATGCCAGTTGGCACACTACACCCATGAGGCGGTTATCACTGGTGTGCTGTCCACCTGGAGATGCCTAACAAGTGACATTCCACAGGTGTCCACCTTCCTGCCAGGATTATTTAATCTCTCTACCCATGAGAACCAACAGAGCTTCCTGTGCCTAGCCAATGAGCCTACGGTCTAATCCCAGGGTCTCCTTATTTCCATCCTGTATCACTGCTTCTCTTCCTACCTTAGATGGAGCCCCGAGTTTCACTTGGAGAGTGAAGACCACGATCTGGAAAGGTAAGTGAACACAGAGGTGGAAACTCACCCAGCAGCAGCACTATCCACGCAGACCCTCCTGGGTTCACCACGACTCGCAGCGGTTTTTATTCTTCACTTAATGACCTGTGAAAGCGCACACTAACTTCAAGGACGCTGACACAAAACAGTCCCAGGAGGCCTCAAACTCAGAGTGGGCTTCAGAGAAGCTAAGAAACTTTCAGTCTGGAACCCACCTACAGGTCAAAGATCACATCCGAAAGACTAGCTTTTAGAGATCAAATTCTGAATGTTATCTTCAAGACTGAGATTTCTGAAGAAGCAGCTGCCCCCAATCCAAAATTGCCAGGAAACAAACAAATTATCCCGCAAACACCCTAGGAGACTCAGAGTGAGATCACTTAGGCAGAAAAAAAAAGAAACTGGAAAACTAAACTTAGCATGTATTCATCAAGACTGGAATTAATAAAACTCCACCATAAAAAGGATTTTTCAAAATGTTAGGTCCAAGAATATGGCCATATTGTTCCATCCTAAGCAACCCAGTTGATTCAGTTTAATTACTAGACTCCCCCGCTTCTAAGTTCCTCACTATAAACATTTACAAATTTCATCTCAGCATTAGTACTAAACAATATTCATTAAGAATCTCGCCATAGTGCAACATGTAAGTAAATCAAACCTTTGATGCTCTATTTTGCAAATTTCATGGGCCACTAGGGATAATTAAAAGGGCAATTATATAAAGTTGGTACCATTTTGAGAAACAAATGACATTTTCTGCTTTAAAGCACTTGATAATTTGATATTTCGCTATTAGGGCCATCACGTGTACTTTTATAGACAGGCAGCCAAATAAACAATAAATGTTCCTTAACAGCCTCTAATGATTGCTTTTGCCCACTGATATCACTCACCATTCCAGTCCATAAATCATATGCTAAGAGATTAAGGTAAAGATAATGAAAAAGTATTAGAAGCCATTAAGCCAGAGGAGGAAAAAAATAAGGCTAAAAGCGTTGATTTCTTCTGTGCTTTTTTGCAAAGATACCCAGCAAAGTCTCAGATTTGAATGTTGCAATGTCTGTCCCTGTGTTTAACCACTACTCTGAAGCCAGCAAAGTACATTACAGCTCATGAAAAATACAGCGAAGAAACTGCTAGTGGCAGAAGCATTTAACTTCCTTGTTAGCAGCCTCCCCCAAGTGGCACTTTTTCACCGGCAAGTTGTTTATTATGTTCCGTGCCAGGCAAAACTGATTAAATGGGGCTCTTAAGAATCAAAGCGTTATAAATTCATGGAAATAGAGCAAGCAATAAATTCCATGGAATTAAAAGCTTACTAGTGCTATTAGCATTTCAGGGTGTTTGAATTGTTAATACTGATGTGCAAAAATGATGTGCCTCTAAGACAAGGCAGACAGAGGCAACACAGGCGAGCAGCTCGGAAAATTTTTTTATATTGAAGAGGCACTGGGACTTGGCAGTTGTTACAGCCACAGGAATGGAGAAGGGGAGCAATTATCTCCAAAATTCTAATCAGCCCTAAAAAGTCAATTCGATCACAGAAGAGAGAAGGCACCAAATAAAGGTTTACACGCAGAGGAAAACAAGCGTAAAAACATTATGCAAAGGATTTATGTTCTGAATGAATGGAAATCTCATTTTAACAACTAACAGAGATAAAAGTTTTGTCTTGCTACCTAGTCTCCGTATGAATGGGGCCCTACGTGTTGTAACTGCACTGATCTAGGTTCCCCACAGGACAGATTGCACCCCAGATCAAGTCCCAAAAAAGTTACTCAGTAAGGCTGGGCGCATCGGTGAGGTGGCCAAAAAATTTCCGTGGATCATCATGTTTCACCTTTAACTCTTTCCAGGGGTTTATCAAGTGTTATTCTAAAGTGACAAGGAGTGAAGAAATCAATTATTATGCCATTAGACAAGAGCAAGGCATGAAGTAGTAATCCTATTGCACTCATCTTCTTCCTTCCCACAGAAATGCATCTGAGGATCTTTGTTAGGCAGACACACATGGATAAAAGAGAGAGAAAAAAAATTAAGGAATGCTTCTTGAAGACTTAGATATTTGGGGGAAAAAGTGTGAAAATATATTTCCCTTTGTAAAAGAAATAATTACTGTCCACAAATACAGTGTGACCACTTGAAAACACAGTTTAAGAGAACATGGATTCTTAAATCTAGAATTACTAAAACTCAGGAAAAAAGGTAATCCAAAGCTGTTAGTCTAGACAGATATCCAAAACATGTATTCATCCATTCCAAAGTTGGCCAAAATGTACCATTTTCTAACAAATCAAGAAAACCTAGTTCATTTGACAAAAGAACCACATGCACAATAGAATCTACTGACAGATCACTGGTATAGATGATTATCTCTGAGACTATGCTCCACATGTGGATATAACATTTGTACCCATTGAAGCTGTATGCTGTTTCCCCACAGAGAGACAGAGCCTGTTCATGTACCAAAAAATACAAGGAAGACAGAGAGGAAAAGGCTTACAGAGAAGAGCTTATATCCATTAATATGCTTCCACAGACTTAAGTCCAAAGCCATGCGTGGTTATTGGAGCAACACTTCATTGGGTACCTGAATTGTTAACACTGCTGTTCAAAATGGTTCTGCCTCTAAGACAAGACCTAATATGTGTAGAACACTGATAGGGAGATGAATATATATATAAGACACTGTCCTTGCACTCTAAAAGCTTAAGGGGTGCACTGGGGAAATAATTGTAAAACCACTATTATATATTCTAAATCAGGAATCAAAAATCTTAAAAGACAGGTTCTATATCCATTGGGATTTTCAAGTGACTTAAAGATAAAGTATACACCACAAAATAACCCCTGAACAAGGCAGCATTGTATCTATCAACCTTCTATACACCTAGAATAATGGTTTGTTTTTTGGTTTTTTGTTCTTGGGTTTTTTTTGTGGATGCAATAGAGCCTCTGATTTTAGGAGAGTAAAGAATAAACCCTGGATAAATGTATCACTGGAGAAATTTTATATAACAATGAAAATGAAAAATAATACATAGTCTCATTTGTTTACTTTTTCCCCTTGCCTTAGGAGATGTATCAGGAAAAAAGATGTTGCTATGAGAAATGTCCAAAATTTTACTGCCTATGTTTTCTTCTGGGATTTTTATAGGTAGAGTCTAACATTTAAGTCTTTAATGTATTTGAGATTATTCTTGTGTGTAGCATAAGAAGATGGTCTAGTTTCATTTTTGTTGCATTGTCCAATTTTCCCAACACCATTTACTGAATAAACTATCTTTACCCTTTTATAAGGTTTTGCCTCCTTTGGCAAGTGAATTGCCTATAAAGGGGTGGGTTTATTTTTGGTATTCTGTTCCATTTATCTATATGTCCGTTTTTATGCCAGTACCATGCTGTTTTGATTACAATGGCCTTAGAGTATAGTTTGATATTAGGCAGCATGATTCTTCCAACTTTGTACTTGTTTCTCAAGACTGCTGTTGCCTTGCCATTTGGGGTCTTTGTAGTTCCATATAAATTTTGGGAATATTCTCCTAGTTCTGTGAAATATATCACTGGCATTTTGATAGGAATTGCACTGAATCTGTAGATTGCTTTGGATAGTATAGACATTCTAATTATGTTAATTCTTACTATCCATGAGTATGGTATATGCTTCCACTTATTTGTATCTTTTACAATTTCTTTCTTCAGTGTCTTATAATTTTCCAAGTACAGGTCTTCTACATCTTTGGTTCGGTTTATTCCTAGGTATTTAATTCTTTTTGAAGCAATTGTGAATGGGACTGTTTTCTTAATTTCCCTTTCTGATAGTTCATTATTCATGTATAAATACACCGCTGATTTCTGGATATTAATTTTGTGTACTGCTACTCTACTGAATTCATTTATCTTTTAGTCTTTTGGTGAAATCTTTAGGGTTCTCTATATACTGCATCACGTAATCTGCAAATAATGACAGTTGTACGTCTTCCTTTCCAATTTGGATGGCTTTCATTTCTTCTTGTAATTCAAAAAGTTTTTGCACAGCAAAGAAAACCACCAATAAAATAAAAAGACAAACTACTGAATAGGCGTACATATTTTCCAATACATCTCATAAGAAGTTAATTTCCAAAATCAATAATGCACTTTTCAAGCTCATTACACCAAACAAACCAAACAACCCAATTAAAAACTGGGCAAGGTACCTGAGTAGACACTTCTCTAAAAAGGACATAGAGGACATACAAATGGCCAATAGACATATGGAAAGATGTTCGATGTCACTAATCATTAGAGAAATGCAAATTAAAACCATAATGAGATATCACCTGATACTTGTCAGAATGGCTGTCATCAGTAAATCAACAAACAACAAGTGGTGGTGAGGCTGTGGAGAAAGGGGAACCCTCATGCACGGTTGGTGGGAATGCAGATTGGTGCTCCCACTGTAGAAAACAGTATGGCGTTATCTCAAAAAATCAAAAATGGACCTGCCTTATGACCCAGAGATTCCACTTCTAGGAATTTACACAAAGAAACCTGAAACACTAATTCGAAAGAATATGTGCACCCTATGTTCATTGCATCATTTACAATAGCCAAGATTTGGAAGCAGCCTGAATGTCCATCAGTAAATGAGTGGATAAAACAGCTGTGGTACACTTACACAATGGAATACTACTCGGCCATAAAAAAGGAAATCTATCTTTATCTTACCTTTTGTGACAATATGGATGAACCTGGGGAGTATTACGCTAAGTGAAGTAAGTCAGACAGAGAAAGACAAACAACATATGATTTCACTCATATGTGGAGTCTAATGAACAACCTGAATTAAAAAGCAAAGTAAAGACAGGCTCATAGATGAGAGCAGGCTCTGGGGGGAGGACTGGGGAGATGGAAGGATCGAACAAAAAGAGAAAGAGAAATAACTCATAGACATAGGCAGCAGTGTGGTGGGCGGAGGTGGAAGAGGGTAAAAGGGGGATAAATGGTAATGGAAAAATAGACAATTAAAAATTTTGAAATAATATGGATAATTTGCTCTTGGCAGTGACCCTCTATTATGTGTGGTAAACCGTAGTGTCCATAGGAGGCTCTGGGTAGTACTAGATCCAACAGCTGTGAGCAAAACCAATATGGTCCTTGCCCCAGGGGTCTCTGACTATGCAAGGGGTGGGACAAACAGTAAAAGGTGACCTCATAACAGTAGAGGAAACTAGGAGTTTCTGTGCTTGTGTCCAATACTTACATCCCACCACCCTTCCCTAGTGTCCTCACACAGGTCTCTAGGGCCTTGTTCCCCTTCAAAAGTCAAAATTCCCATCTCAGTCCTTTATTCTCACTGACCGACAACCCTGTAATGTCAAGGAGCTGAACTCAGTGTTCAACAAAAGAAAAGATATCTATATTGGCAGCTTTGATAACTAACTGGGATAAAAAGCTCTGCCCCTTATTTAATGGGTCACCTTGGCTCATTTTTTGACTAGACTTTGGGATCAGTGCAGTGCACTGAAGTCTTCCCAATGTTCTTACGGATATCTTTTCAAAAGTAACATTGTCCAGAACTGCTAAGGAAGAACTCAGTCCTAGCACATTTCTCGATCTTGGGCCAAGGTCTTCCCTGTTTCGTAGATGCAGCACCTGCAGAAAGGGAATCCCTGTGTACCTCTCCAGAATAGGGTCTCCTCCTTTCTCACTAAAAGCAGATTAGGACTAATGAGAGACCTAACTTCCATTATACAAATTCATCTCCCTCTTTCATATTCAATCCTCTCTGTTGTACAATGGGTAGAGGTGGTAAAAGTACACTTCTTTCCAGTTTCATGTGCCCACCTAAGAATAGCCAGGTTCAGATTTGTGGGAGAAATAAAAAGAGCCAAGACTCAGCCATGCTCAAACTCAGATCCCAAGAATTACATGCAGCAAGGTGCTGGGAAGGGGCAAGCCCGACTAACAATAAAATGATGGTTTGCTTTCTACTTGTCACTTCCCTCCTTTATACATTATCTAGCTTATGTCTAGCTGATGCTAGTACCATTGTAACAAAATTGGACTCCAACCTGTAATCCATGCCCAGGCCCACTCCCTTCCTTACTCCTTGGCCATAAATCCAGCTGCTTTTCTCCCTCCTCTAATCTCTTTATCTTTGTCAGCTTCAAAACTACTGTACTGTGTTCCAGCACATTAAGTTGGCTGATATTTAAATGCTGTACCCACCCCCCTTCAGTCTACCTTGAATACCACCCTAACCTGACTCCATTATTTCAGTACCTGGGAACAAAGTTTCTGATGACAGTGTCTGTCCTTGGAACACAACACCTTTGCTAATGGGCGGGGGGGTCCTATTGCTTGAAAATAGGGCACAAAGTTTGCAGCCCAGACCATGAGAAAAAAAAGAAACTGGGGAAGGCAGGAACATAAATAACAACACAAAGTAATAAATGCACTTGCCTAATGAGAGCAGAGTAAAACTCTCACAATGTAAGAACTGACCAATGCCTCGGAAGGTCTGGCCATGGGGGTCGCAAGGAGCTGAGAAGAGGAGGGTGCATGGGCCACTGTGGAGGTCTGACAAATGGAGCTTGATAGAAGCCTTCTCAGACTGGATGATTTTGCCTTGCTCCTCTGGCCCATCTGCCATGAAAAAAGTGTGCTCCTAACAGAAGGCTCAATCTGCCCTTTCAGGAGTCTCCAGCTAAGATTTCTGGATAGATATGAGCCCTCCCTGGAAGTCTTCTCAGCCTGTATTTTACATCAAAAAGGATTTCCATATCACCTTCCCTCCCTTCTCTAATATGTTGTGACCTCCCCAAGATCTGCAGAAATATTTTATCCATCTTAACTGTTCTCTCACCGATCTAGCGAACCCAGAATATAGTAGAAGCTTGTGGCTTACTCATTTTAACTCAGTTGCCAACAGAAATAGAAGACAGAGATGAGTGAAAGCTGATCCTCAAGGTCCCCTAAGAAGCACATGACCAAGGTAAGCCTGAAAGCAATCCTTGAGGGCCTGTACTTGAAGTGAGAGCCTCCCAGCTGCCCTGGGAACTGCAAAGTGGCAAGGATGGAACTGCTGAAGCTACTCACCACCAAGAAGGGTGTCACATCAGAAATGAGGCCGGCAGAAAAGAAAGTAGAGGGGAGAAACGTGAGGATGAGCTTTAGGGCTTGGTTCGTGTCCAGCCAGACCACACCTGACCTATTTAGTCTTTTTTCACTTATGCCAGTATGGGCTGAGTCTCACATGCCATGTAACTAAAAAAATTGTTCTAGAGGATATATAAATAATGGAATTATATCAAATAAATTAGCATTACACAGGAGATAAGTCACACAGAGCAGAGAGTCCAAAGTGAAAATGTGGTTGATTTGTGCTGAATCAACTCCTTCTTATCATTGGATTTTTTAATTAATCGGCAATCATACATGATTTCACACATTACTAAAAGAAAGGACTTAAAAAGAGAGACCATCAAAATTCACTATCTGATCTTCTTCAGCAGGCTTGGTAGCAGACTTGTTCCCTCTTTGCCATCCTAGATCAACTATGTCCAAATGGCTACTGTACACATATATAATCCAACAGCACACACAGGAAATTGGGGAAAATCAATTCCATCCCCCAACCACCAGTTTTCTGTCCCAAAGGCAACCACTGTTAGCAGTATCTCGTCTCTTTTCCAAAAATCTTCTACACATACAATCATGTGTGTTTTGTAGGCATACTTCATTTTTCACCACCACCCCACCAAAAAGTGATGTATTTAAGCACTTGGTCACTCAATCTATATAGGAGATGCTCCCATATTAGCACATACATGGTCAATTTCTTTTTCAATAGCTGCATAGCAGTGTCCTTCTATCCCTGTATAAAGGCATTTTAGCAGCTGGGTGATTTTAAATCCCTGGAAGCAACAGCTGATTTTTGCTACTGGATTTGTGAACTAAGAGTCAATAATCTTAGAGTTGGAAAAATAAATCCCCATTACCTGTCACATGCTCTATACCTTAGCTTCTTTTACACTGCCATTTTTCTGATAGGACCAGGTGATCGGATGCCCTTGTTGGACATTGTAAACAAAACAGAGAGGCACAATTCTGGGGTATCAGCTGAGATTGACACAGCTGAACCCAAACCACCAGGTAAAATATTCCCACCACCACCCTTTGTAAAAACAATACTTTTTATAGACCTATAAGGAAATCATTTGTGTCTATACCCGATGGAACACATGAGGCAACTGTGTACATTTCGTAGCTGTGGGACTTTCATGTGACATGGTAATCACAAGGCCCTCTTCCTGGAAGCTGGAGGAGTTTCCCAGCTTCTCACACTTATCCTTTCTTCACTTTCCCTGTCTTTTCTCATTTTTAGCATGGCCTGGAGCACTCGTTCCACCTGTGTTCCTACACTCTAATTATTCTTTAGTTTTAAATAATATAAGTGACATTTTCATTTAGTAGTAAACTTTGTCCCTTTACACAAATGATAGGTAGACAGCAAAAATTAACAAGTCTGAAAAATCATCAAAACAAAAAAAAATCCACAATGATCAAAAAGAAGTCAAACTGCTTCATTAGAAAATACGCATTTGTTCTCATAAGCAAATTCCACAGGCTTGTGAGGAGTGCGGAGCAGGGAGACCTGGCTACTCTCTAAGATCCTATCTTTTCTAAGCTATACTGTTCTTACTTTCTCAACAAAATGCCAGAGAACATGGTAAACTCCTTTCTGAGTAACTTCCAGGTTCAAAAGGCAGTCTATGAACTCAGTTTTGTTGCAGTAAGAATTTCTGGGCTCTGTTTACAGGGGAGGAAAAAAATACATTGCCTTTGCACATTCAGGCTGCTTTAAGAGAACATCACACACTGGTGGCTTACAAACAACAGAGAGGTCTAAGATCAAGGTGAGGATAGACTAGGTGTCTGGTGAAAGCCCACTTCCTGGTTTATTGAAGGTCGTCTTTTTTCTGTTTCCTCACACGGCAGAAGGTGGTGAGGAAGCTCTTTGGGGCCTCTCTTAAAGGGCACTAATCCTAGTCAACAGGGCTCCACCCTCCTGGTCCAATCACCTACCAATGGCCCGGTCTCTAAACAGCATGAAATTGAGATTTGACATATGAATTCGGGGTAGGAGGAATACAAACATTCAGTCTACAGCATATATGTAAATGGTTCCATCTTAAAATACCCAGGATGTGTCCAATCCAATCTCTTTATTTTCTTATCCCACACTAGGGCTCTCCCAACATTCCACTAACTCAGCTGAAAGCACTTTCCTCAAACATACTCATGCCAGAGATCAAGGTGTCGTCTTTAATAACTCCCTCTCTCTCACATCATGTACTCCATCTATTAATGACTGCTGCCTAAATTTAACTCCTACATATCCCTTAAAGTCTTTCTTTCCTTGCCTATCCACCACCAATATCACAGTCCAAATTACAGTCTTGTCCAGCTGTGTTTTCTGCAGTAGCCTCCTGGCATGCACACCTGTCCCCACACTCTCTTCCTTCTGCTTGCACACCTGTCTCACAGCACACTAAGCGAACTCCCACCGTGTGGACTCGGCATGAGCTGCTCCTGCACGGAGTGCACTTCCTCTCACGCATGTCTGGCTCCTTCTACTCATCTCAGCTTACTTCTTCAGGGACACTTTTCCTGACAAGCTAAGTGGCCATTCACTCACCTATTCATCCACTCTTTGTTACAGCATTATTTCAGTTTGCTGCCTAGCATGTGAAACCAAACACTGCCCTACTTTATCTGCTTCTTGCCTCTCTTTGAAAGGTCATAAGGGGAATTTATTATTTGCCTTCCATGCTCTATTCTCATTCCTTGAACTGTGTCTGGAACATAGAAAGTTACAGCAAGTTGCCTCCAAAGTTGGCTGCCCCTAATTCCTCCCTCTTGTGTATTCACATGCCCAGCCAGAGGACACAAACCTTTCTCCTGCCCTTGAGGACCAACTGGGCATGTGATGAACTTTGACAAATGGGAAGGAATGAGGAGGTGCTACGCCAATTCCTAAGAAATCTGACACTTTCCTTTTTCGCCTGAAGTCCATCATGCTGAAGAGACCAAGCAGGGCACCACATGAGGGCCAGCATCCACTGCCAAACGTTGAAGTGAAGCCACAGCTAAGCTCCCAGCTCAATGCATTCGTGTAACCACCCTGCTGAGCCTCACACAAATGGGAGAATCCTCAAGAATCATTCTTTTAAATAATGAAAGTTCCGGGGCAGTTTGTGAAGCAGAGACGTGTATTACTTAAGAATCAATGACTGCCCTTCCTCCGAGTTTTTCCTGTAGCTCCTCCCCGTTGCCCCCAGGCATTCTTAACTTCACAGAGTGGCCTCCCCAAAATGCAAATCCGATCAGGTTCTCCCACCCCACCCCACATATCCCTCATACAAAAAATAAAAATAAATAACAACAACAATAACAACTGTTTTACAAGCACAGATCCAAATCCATGTACACTTTTCCTACAACCTGTATATTTCCTTGGTCTCATGCTCATCCTGGCACCTTCTACATGTGTGAGGTTCCCTCAACACACCACAGACCATCCCAACACAGGAGACATGCCATTCCCTCTCTTTGGCTCCCCATTTACACTTTATCTCTCTTTCTTTAGATCCTCATTTTAATAATCATTTCCCAGGGAAGCCTTCCCAGACTTCCCTGAGTAGGGCAAACCCCCCACTGTAGGCTCTCCAAACACCATGTATTTCCATTTCTAGTCCTCATTAGATCAGCCTTTATCAGCCTCCATTAATCTGTGAGCTACATGAGGCCCCAATTATGTCTTTTTGGACTCACTACTGTAAACTCAGCAAAGAACACTGTGGCTGGCACAGAGGAGAAGCCCAAGTATTTCTTGGAGCAGTGAACAAATGATTAGAGTGGTCACATGGACCACCTGCTTCAAATCCGGGTCACATCACATACAAATGATGTAACCCTGGGCACATCTAACCCTAACCCCAACAGCCAACCCCTTGCTTACTCAAAGCACATCTGTGTAGCGGAAAAAAGCCTTCTGTACTTTCTCCCACATAAATAAAAATTCCTGTTCCCTGTCCTGTGTACCTTTCTCCCTCCTTTCTTCCCTTTTTCCTAGTCTCTGTCTCTCTCTGGCAATGGACACAGTGAATATTGAATGCAGCTTCTACCTACATTCCTCAATGTGAAGTTCTGGGGACATGAGCCTAATGCTTCCTTAAAACAGTCTCTATATATAAGTTCTGCAATAAGATCACAGTACAGCCAATGAACCACATGCACAGCCCTGGAAAACTTTTCACACTACATTGGTCATGTGGTTTACCTTTTGAAAAGCTTTTGTTAGCCCCAGGTCTCCCTATCTGAACTCAGAAGCATGTGGGGGTCAACAGGCTAGCCTTTCACAATTTTAGCACTCAACTCTGAGCTTTGAGTGGCTAAGAGACTGATACAAATTCCTAAAAAGAGCCATGTGGATCCATCCCTACCTTCTGATGGCAAATGGGAGATCAAAAGGAGAGGAAGGTGACTTAAAAATATGTTATCCTTAAAAACTCAGAAACCATTTCTTTCTACTTAGGACCGTAAAAGGGTTACTACCCCCATTTGGGCCAGAAGAAGGTACCAGGATGTCCATTACATTTAATTCCACTAGGCTCTCCCTAATAAAAACAGCATTTAAGATATTTTCATTACTTTAAAATTAATTAATAGTAAAAATTATGCATGGAGAACTTACTACACTCCATGCATTGTACTAATAATAAAAATAGCTAACATGACTGAGCCTCCATTACTGATGCTTGCTGTCTATGAAACATCGTGCTAAGCACTTTTTACTGGAATAACTGCTGCAACTACTCCAAAGCGGGATACTAATTTAATCACTATCATTTTAGATGAGGAAAAAAGGCTTAAAAATCTGGTTACTTCCTCAAGATCACAAAGCTAAAAGCAGAAGGACTGGGCCTGCCTTGCAGAACTTTAACCCTGAACACTTCACTGAGCTGGTTCTATATAATCTCCACAGCACAGCAAGAGGTAGGCCCTTTCGCTCTTCCCATTTCCTAGATGGGACAGCCATCTGAGAGTGCCCCAAGAACTGACACATCCACACTTAGAGGAGGCCAACCCCAGCCAGCCTCTCAAAGGGGCACACCAGCATGAAACACTGGGCTGTGCCAAGCACTGTCTATAGAACCACAAAGCAAGGAGGTAGAGCCACCTCACTTATAGAAAAGCTTTTCCTTTTTGTTTACTAATTTATCCCTGGTGCCTAAAGTATGGCCTGGAATAAGTAAGCACTCAACACCACTTCACACCGGTCAGAATGGTCATCATTAACAAATCAACAAATAACTGCTGGCAAGCTTGTTGGGGGGGAAAGAACCCTGGTGCACTTTTGGTGGGAATGCAGACTGGTGCAGCCACTGTGGAAAACAGTACGCAATTTCCTTAAAAAAAGGAAAGATGGAACTGCCTTTTGATTCAGTGATCCCACTGCTGGGATTATACCCACTGCAAAAGAACCTAGGCATCCCAATGTTCATAGCAGCATTATTTACAATAGCCAAGTGCTGGAAACAGCTTAAGTGCCCAACAGTAAATGAGTGGATCAAAAACCTGTGGTACAATTACACAATGGAATACCGTGCAGCAGAAAGAAAGAAGTAGCTCCTAATCCTTGCGACAGCATGGATGGAACTAGAGAGCATTGTGCTAAGTGAAGTAAGCCAAGTGGAAAGAGACAAACATCACATGATCTCACCTATAAGTGGAACCTCATGAACAAAACAAACAAATTAGCAAGATAGAACCACAGAAATGGAAATAAAGAAGAAACTGACAATGCCCAGAGGGGAGCAGGGAGACGGGTAATGGGGGAAGCAAAGGGAAAGGTCTAGGTAAGGAACATGTGTAAAGGACCCAGGGTAATGACCACAGGGTGGGAACTGTCTGACGGAGTAGGGGGTGGGCAGGGCAGGGGAGAGCAATGGGGGAAAAACTGGGACAACTGTAAGTGATCAACAACTTTACAAAAAAGAAATGAATTTAAAGCATCGAAGTTTTTGAAAAACTTGGGTACCCCAGATCGCTCCATCTCATTTCAGGAGTATGTGGGTGCCACTGGCCTGACCTTGTACAATTTTAGCATTCCCAGCTGTAATTTAGATCTAAGCTGTAATGCAGCACTCTCATGAATTCACTCTGTTACTTCTGGCATAGAAGCTACTAGTCAAGTACCCTCACAATGACAAATTCCTTTCCCAACCTCTCAGCATCTGCCTTTTCCCATCCACACTCCTTTAAACCCTGGCTGCTCCCAAATTTATGAACATTTAAGGAGAAATCCAAACTGCCTAAATAAACACAATTTCTGGACTTCATTTGTACTCAAAGAATTAAACAAGAAAATATATGGGATATACTTTTTCCCCCTATGACTTAAGTGATAACAAAAAATGTTGAAAGTCACCATTGGCAAAGTTGCAGTGAATCAACACTCTCATTCAGTATTGGTAGAAGTGTAAATTGGTCCATTTTGAAAAGTAAAATGACAAGATGTATGAAAAAATCTATAAGAATTCCCTAACTTTTATTCTAGTAATTTCCCCTCCAGAATGTATCTAAAGAAATTGAAATTGATAAAACATTTGTGCACAGATATGCCCATTGCAATGTATTACAAAAAAAATAATAATAATGAAACAACCTCCATACTCAACATTGAAGAAAAGTTAAATTTTATTGTTATTATGTCCAAAACACCTTTTGGACATAATAACATTGGATATAAAAAACACTTAAGATGTTTTTAACAATACTTTATGGCATAAGAAAATGCCCACCATGTAATACGAAATTTTTAAAAAGGACACCCAATTCTGTATACTATGTCACAGCAACTTTGTTAAGTATGTGTACATGCCATGAAAAAAGAATGATAGAAATATGCTATTCTCAGTATCAGAATTCTAGATTATTTTTACTTTTTATATTTGATATACTTTTCTATAATTTCAAATTCCTTATGATGAGTTTTACATTTGTAATCAGAAAATAATGACGTTCATGAGAATTTCCTACTCTGTGCTTGATTACTAACAACATAATGAGACCATAGCTAATGGAATTACGTGACACTTGCTGATGACAATTCTTTACTGGTCATTATGTAATTTTTTTCCACAGAAGGAAATAGAGAATGTCAGCTCCATTCAAGAACTAGATGAAGCAAGACCCTAGAGCACAGCAATTCAAGTCTGAGAGTCTGCACAGCAACACATGTCATTGTCCTTTCCTGAGCCCCAGCCCTTGACAAAACACAGGTCCCAGGGAGGAGCTCAGAGGTATGAATCAGTCAGAAAGGACAGGACCACCGCCTAAATTCTCAACTATTTACAAAAAAACAGGGTTGTTATCAACCAGCAGGAGCATTTGAACTTGACACACACCTTCATCAAGGGGTCTTGTTAAAAGGACAAAAATATCAGGCTTCAGAGCAGGGAGTGACAGAAAGGAGAAGAAGGGGATAGGAAGCAAAGCAGCAGCATTTGAAGCTTTAGAAGCTCAGGGAGGAGGGTAGAAGGAAGTGAGGGGAAATAAGAGAGAGGGATAAGTGAGCATTCTCTGAGATTAACATTTTTAGATGATACTTTTCACATTCTGTATTTTGAAACACTTGTAAATGGTGTAATTCCTCCTCACATAGTTGGAAGGAGAGTGCTGGAAATGAAATTCAGGAAAGAGCTATTCACACAAAGGAAATACATTTTGGTTTTCATCAGGTGTTTTTTTATATTCAACTTTTAATAGTCAAAATGTAATATTTCCACTTGTTTTGGGCATTATAGTCCACAAGGAAGGAAAGTCTGTAAGAGAAGAGACAGGGAGTCCCCATATGGAGGGTGACAATTACCTTGTGGTCATTTTCCTTTTCCAGATCTCAGTTTCACTAGGAATGAACAGGAGAAGACTAACTTTCCTTAGTTAGTCCTCACAGAAGCTACAAATCTAAGAATGTGTCATTGAATGGCCATTTGGGAATTTTAGAACTAGACTGTGTAAGGGCAAGAGAGGAGGAGTGGGATGCAGCTCAGTTTTAAACATACAATGAACCTCGTAGGAACTCAATGAATGGGCAGACAAGAGAACTTAAATTTTATACTCTAAAAGCTGTAAGTATATTTTAATTTTCCAGGGCAAACCGACCGAAACCCAATCAAAGCAAATTTTTGAGATGCAGATGCAATCAAATTAAATGAATGGTTTGCTCTGGGACAAGAGGAGGACTGATGTTAGGGATAATAAAATAATGAAAGGATGAACGACTTGAAAGGACACATAGTTCCTAGCTCATATGTTGAAAATCAAGTAGAAGTGGGGAAAACATCAAGAGACAATTCAGATCAGAAAAGAAAAATGCCTAGCAACTGAAAGTCTAGAAATTTTGCAGTCAAAGTTAATGCAAACTGTAGCTCACACTATCGTGGAAAACATGCAAGTCAATGCCAGGGCGTGATTTTATGTGCCGCCAATTAGTTTTCATATTACTTCAAAGTTGAGGGAGTTGGGTGACAATCTAAAAATCACAACATCGTTTATAAAACTAATTCAAGAGATTGAGCTATGTTGAGATGCCCAACTGAGACATACTAGCAGCCATGTGCAACTAGAAGGAATCTAAAGACACACTATTGCAGGAATAGATAATACAACAATAGAAGTCACCAAGGTATATTAAAATTAGATTTGCATTAAATATGTTATAACTTGGAAAAATACTTAGGCTATTTTAATACTAAAGCAGGAAACAAAATAGTATATACAGGGCAAGTCTATACATACAAAGCACTGGCAAGATACAGATAAAATGTCAAACTGTTCAGGTGAGGCTACCAGTGAAATTAGTCTTCGTTTTCTTTCTATACTTTCCTAATTTCTTCTAATAACATTTTATAATGAAAAAATATAAATAATGCACGCATGTATTTTTTCACAAAGAGGAAGTATTTTTCCTTCATCCAATATTTCCTTAGTGATAATATTTCCCTATTATCCAAATAGAGACAGTGCATGTTTTTTGTCATTTTTGCTTACAATTTCCTAGAAGCTTGAAGATTTGGGACCAGGCTTAGAAATCTCAAAAATGTTCAGCTGTGTTTCAGAACTGTTGAATAAGCTAGAGTCTTTGATGCTCTTAGTTAATTTGAAAGACGGATGAACCCATCAAAGACTACCTATATTAGTAGAAGGTAAAGATGAAAGACTGACATGTGGCTTAGGCACAAACTAGTACTTTACTAATCTAGAGACTATGTTAACCACACCAAACTGTGATGTACTTTAGATGATTAAAAATAATATATTTTAAGTAAGAAATGCAAGTATATTCCCTTTTCCAGTCTTTGATTTAAACTTAGCATCTAAACCATCAGATTAGAGACTGAGTCAAAAGGGGCAAAATGCACAAGATTCTTTTGTGTAGCATTGAGTTTTCCTCTGATTATTTTCCACAGGCTATATTGTAACACAATGATTATTAATTAGCCCCTTGACCATGGGCTGCAAAGGGAGGAGGCACATGTGATGACCGAAACAAAAAAAAAAAGAGTGCTGAACAGGCAGTACTCCTGGAAAAACCATTCAGAATGCCTGATTTCCATAAGCAGACTAATAGTTGTACAAAAGCAGTATATAAGAGTGAGATTCAGGTATTTTTGACCCTTGTTATGGTTAACTATGACGTCCGTGTTAACAAAGTCAAAGCTCAGTTCTTCATCATTGCTCTTGACCTCTTGGCAGCATTTCACACAGCTGACAATGCTCTCCTCCCTGAAACAGTGTCTTCAATGGGCTTCTGGTTCGCCACAACAATCCCAGGGCTATCCTTCCATCTTTGACCCCTCCATATTGGTACACTATGATCAAATCTCTTAATGGTGTTGGCTTCAGAACCTACATCTCGGAGTCCTTCTTTATCTGCACCATTGTTTTCCTGATGAACTCATCAAATTTCATGCCTTTACATACCACTTACATGTTTATAAATCCTCAATTTATAACCGTAGCTCAGACATTTCCAGGGCATATATCCAAACACCCACCTGAAATCTTAATCTGGATGAATACTTAACAATTCAAACCTCACACATCTACAACTGTACTCCTGGTCTCCCTTGCTTCCTTCACCCACCCTTGACGAAGTGTCTTGCCCTAATCAACCTTTACTCATGCTCCTAAATCCCACCCTCATATCTTGTCATCCTCTATCTGATTGGGTTCCTGATCTTCTACCATCCCCTGGTGACGTCTATTCACCCAGAACGGTCTTAATAAAGAATCCCATTGGATCTATTTAGCCAGGACCTCCTCTTACCCCTTATAATGTCCTCTTAATAATTTTCCATCTACTGACCCCCACACTGCTCCTTGGCTATGAATTCCCATGTGCACATGCTGTATTCGGAGTTGAACTCAATGTGTCTCTCACATAGAAAATCTCACTGCAGTGTTCTCTACACCTACTATAATAGCCCTGAATAAAGTCTGCTTTTTCATACTTAACAAGTAAAAGTGAATTTTTTTAATACCATCAAGCCTGGACCCCCACAGGTTTCCCTATTTCAGTTGAACAAAAATCCTGTGTTCTATCTAACTCCTCTCTTTCCACTCACAAGTAATCTATCAGGACAAAAACCCCGGAGCCGTCCTTGATGCAACCCTTTCAAACTCCACATCTATTCCACCAAGAAATCCTTTGGCTCCACGTAAAAATAAATGCCAAATTTAAGCACTTCTTGCCACCTCCACCACCATCCTGATCCTGGCCATCATCACATGTCCATGCATTATTCCAGTGGCCTTTTAACAGGCCTTCCTGCCAGACTCACCAACCCAAGTCTATTCGTGAAACAGCTTCCAGTATGATCCATTCAAAGCATGAGTCAGATCTTGCCCCATCTCAAAGCCCATAAATATCCATATTTCACTATAAGACTAAGAGTCCAATCAGCTTTAATGCTTGACTCAGTCTGGCCCTGTTACTTCTTTTATCTTCTGTTACTCTCCCACTTGATGACTTTGCTTTGGTCATACTAGCCAACTTGCTCTGTTTACAATGTGCCAAATCTTTGTTCAAATGCTTGTGTGTCACTATTTGCAGTTGCGATTCCTTCCCTCTGGCAATTTAACCTCCTGTACCTTCCCTATTTTCTCCACAGAACCCATGGCTTCATATTTATTTATTATGTTTTCCTACCAGTCCCTGTCCCACAGAGCCATTGGCACAGGGCTTATAGCTGTCATTCACTGCTATATTATATAGCATCTGAGCAAACTATATAATAGAAATACAGTGCTTGCCACAAATGTAATTTTAACTACACTCGAAAAAGTAAGCAGGAACAGTTGACATTAATTTTAATGATTTATTTTATTTAACCCAATATACCCAAGATATAATCATTAAAAAACAATTATTCAAATATCTCACATTCTTTTTTTTTTACATATAAAAATCTTTGAAACATTGTGGATTTTATACTCACAGCACATGTAAGTTTTGGCTAGCTACATGTCAAATGCTCAGAGCCAAACATGGGCCTAGTGGTTTCCATATTGACAGTGTAGGTCTATTCTACTCTATTGTGCTTATTTGACGGTTTAAAAAATATTGGGCAGAACTACAGAAATGATACTTATAGACTTCTAGTCAAGATGGAGACATAGATAAACATGTTTCACCTCCTCAAAAACTACAGAAAAAATTACAACCAGACTCCAAAGGAAATAACACCCAGGACTGTTAGAAAATTGAGCTGTATGAAGTCCTACAACCAATGATTTAAAGAGGCCTCATTCATCCAGAAGGGTAGGAGGAGAGGAGATATGGAGACCGGCAAGGAGACCTAGCATGGCATGAAGAGGTGGTAGAACCAGTGGTCCTGCATTCATGTGTGGTGGATAAAAATCAGGAGGGATAACTTGAAAACAAAAGATCCCAGCCCCAGGCCAGACCACACAGTCTAGGGTTCCAGCACCAGGATGATATATCCCCATAACTTCCAGCTGTTAAAACCAGGGGGGATTGGGGTGGTAGAAGAAACTGCTGGCTTTTCAGGGGACTCTGCTTAAAGGACTGACACGGACTTAGAACTTACACAGACCCACCCCCTCTGGGATTTAGTATCAGGGCAATAGATGGAAGGGTACCAACTGCATTTGGGGAGTAAATGAAGTGACTAGAAACAGGGTGAGTGCCAGGCCAACCTCCGGGAGCCAGGCAGTGGCATTGTCCCCACTCTGAGCCCTGCACAGAACCACAAAGCAGTGAAGCAGGTTGCCCTGCACTAGAGAATACCTAAGCCTCCACCCCACACAAATTACATATGCCTTTTCTACAATAGGCCACATTACTAAGACAGGGAGTCAAAGCAGTTATACCTAATGCACAGAAACAAACACAAGGAGGCTGCAAAATTGAGGAGCCAAAGATCTATGGCTCAAATGAAAGACCAGAACAAAACCCCAGAGGAAGAACGAAATGAAATGGAGATAACCAGCCTATAAGGTGCAGAGTTCAAAACACTGGCTATCCAGATGCTGAAAGAACTCATTGAGTATCACAACAGCATAAAAACAAAACAAAACAAAACAAAACACCCAGGAAAAATTGACGGTTACATAAAGTGCAATAAAGAAAAATATATAGGAAACAAACAATGCAGGAGATAATGCCAAGATTCAAATTAACGATGTGGAACATAAGGAAAAAATAAGCATTCAACCAGAACAGCAAGAAGAAAAAAGAGTTCAAAAAACTGAGGATAGTATAAGGAGCCTCTGGGACATCTCCAAATGTACCAACATCTGAATCATAGGGATGCCAGAAGGAGAAGAGGAAGAGGAAGAAATTGAAAACTTATTTGAAAAAATAATGAAAGAGAACTTCCTTAACTTGGTGAAGGAAATAGACATCCAAGTCCAGGAAGCACAGAGAGTCTCAAACAAGTTGGACCCAAAGAGGACTACACCAAGACACATCCTAATTAAAATGCCAAATGTTAAAGATAAAGAGAGAATCTTAAAAGCAGCAAGAGAAAAGCAGAGAGTTATCTAAAAAGGAGTCCCCATTAGACTGTCAGCTGATTTCTCAAAAGGAATTTTGCAGGCTAGAAGCAACTGGCAAGAAGTATACAAAATCATGAAAAGCAAGGATCTACAATCTAGATTACTCTAACCAGCATTCTAGAATATAATTTATCCACCCTTAAAGTATAAGCCACTTATAATTTAAGCGCTTCCCACACAAGGTAAAGCTAAAGGAGTTCATCATCACCAAGCCATTATTACATGAACTGTTAAAGAGACTTATTTAAGAAAAAGAAGAAGATCAAAACTATGAACACTAGAAGGGCAACAAATTCACTACTATCAACAACTGAATCTAAAAAAACATTTTAAGTAAACAACCAGAACAGGAACAGAAACAATAGATATGGAGATCATGTGGAGGGTTATCAGCTGGGAAGGGGAGAATGAGGGAAAAGGTACAGGGAATAAGAAGCAGAATTGGTAGACACAAAATAAACAGGGGGGTGTTAATAACAGTAGAGAAAATGGAGAAGCCAAAGAACTTACGTGCACAACCCATGGACATGAAGTAAGAGGGGGGATTGCTGGAGGGAATGGGGGTACAGGGCAGACAGAGGTAAAGCAGGAAAAATGGGGACAACTGTAATAGCATAACCAATAAAATATATTTTAAAAATTTCTTGGGCATAACCCACTAATCTGAGTTCCTAACCCACAAACGGGTTCTCATGCTCACTTTGAAAATCATTGTTAGAAATAAATTTTAAGTATGTAATCTGCAATGCATGGATTTTAGAATACTTCCTCTGGCCTCCAGGAACTGCTCAGGATCCTTTAAAGAGAAACAGGCTTCCCAAGGAAGGAGGCCTGGAGGGCAGGGCGAGGAATCAAACATCCAGGACAATCCACTGACTGAAGTCATAACAGTCCATCCAATGATGCAAGACTTTTTTAATTAAAAGGTACTTTTAAATAACTCATTGCACTCTCAGGTAATTAACAAAACCTCTAATTACTTATAATTATATAGTACATACATGCTACTATAAAAAAATTCAAGGGAAAATCTGCACAATTTTTACACTTCAGAAAGAGTGCATCTGAATTGAGTGGAAAGACATCAAGTTTTTCATTTTTCTCTCCCCACCCAAGCAAAGGCCATAGAACTACAAGTGTTTAGAGCAAAGAAAGAGAGGTACAAGCAATTATTCTTCATTTTTCTGGTTTTACAAATCTCACTCACCAAGTCTTTTAAAAAGATACCATAAACTTTAAATCCAAACTTAGTCCTGGGCAGAAAGTGTTAACTTTTAATATGGCCTCAAAATAAGGATTTTACCACCAATATTCTATTTGCCCTTTTAAGGTTTGGGATGATACTAGATACAGGGGGGGTATGCAGTCAAGGTTATATAGATATGCTACCCTAAACAAGGTATACCTGTTGGACAGTTAGCCTTCAAATTTCTTCCTGAGGTTTTTGAATTACCAAAAAAGGGCAATACCTCCTGCAGCTCTGTTACTGTGTTAAACTGTCACCCAAACCGAGAACTTCATGTTAAGATGCTCAAGGTGCATCTTTGCAATTGGGATATTTTTGCCCTTAGAAGAGCACAAAAATTACTCTGAAGAGCAAAAATATTACTTTGGAAAGAATGAATACAACCATTTGTTATTTGGCTTCATATTTTTTATTGTTCACTATGCAAAATATGGCTACTTGATAATTGCTGCAAATATTGTCTTTACTACTAAATATGCCTTCATGTACATTTCAACAAGTGACTTCCACTTGAAAAAGAACTCTATTGAGCATATTTCTCTGGAAATCCGTATTTAAATTATTTTTCTTTGAAACCAACAGTCAGGAGAGACAGCTCTTGTTTATAGAGTAACTAAGCTTAGCATTATGGTTAACAATGTTTAAATAAAGCTAACTTAAAATGCAAACATTTAAATTCTAAAGTTTAACTCTTGTGAGGCCAAGTCATTCCCATGGAAATAAAAACAACATGAAAACAGCAATTTTCTCCTCAATGCCACCCCTTGTGACAATATTTCAGGCCATCATTTTGTTGGATTTAGGAGTAAGAACTCATACAACCCCAAGGTTGCAAAACAATTACAAATTGAAAAGCTTTGGATGAATATTGAAAACATTATGCTAAGTGAAAGAAATGAGTCACAAAAAACCACGTAATGCATGATTCAGTTTATGTGAAATATCCAGAATAGGTAAATCTATACAGACAGAAAGTAGATTAGCTGTTGCCAGGGCCTGGGTTGGGGGAGTGACTGCTAATGGGTATATACGGGGTCTCTCCCTGGGGTGGTAAAATGTTTTACAACTAGATTGTGACAATGGTTACAAACTCTGTGAATATAATAAAAAACAGTGAACTCTACATTTTAACTGGGTGAATTGTATTTTGTGTGAATTATATCTCAATAAAGCTATTATCAAGAAATTAACATGCTTGGTAACATTCACAACAACATTGGCATGAAAGATACAAGAAAATAAAGTTAATTCAACATAGACTCCACTTAATGCTAAAATACATAAAACTTGACACCGCTGTCTCCCAGTTATATAACACATTCTTATAGCAACCAACATTCCCACTTCCTTTCACTTGTCATCATCATTCATATCTGTCTTCCTCTCTACAATATAAACTCTGAGGATTGAGGACAGAGACAGTGTCCTTCCTACATAGTGCTATGATCCCAGTACCTGGATCATATAACCAATAAGTATCTGCAACAGAAACTTATATACGTATGTCTGTATGCATGCATGTAGTATGTACCTTCATATGAATGAATGAATGAATGAATGAATGAATGAACGAACGAACGAACATATAAAATGAATAAAATTATTGGATTGGGGCAATTCAACCAATCAAATTGATGTATCCTAACTGTCCCTTTAAATCTGTTCTCCAATTCTCCCACACTTGTGGCCACCCAGGTAGAGACATTTTCCCAGCAGCCATTTCAGTTTCTCGTGACCATGTGAGTGCACTCTTACCAATTAAATGTCAATGGATATAATGCGTACAATTTTTAAATCATTTACTTCAAAGAATATCAATCGATTGGACTTCACAGTGCTTCAACCACATAAATAATGACAAACCCCAAAGTAGGAGAGCACAAGATGGAGAGAAACTGCCCAGTCAAGCTAGACTGGCCATGCTGTTACATGCGAGGGAAGTAAACTTATATTTTATTGAAGCCGTTGTATGTGGGGGTTTGTATGTTATATCAGCCTAGTCTCTCTCCTAATTGTTACCACCCAGGTGCACGCGCACACCATGGAGGGGTCAGGAGAAGCAGGAAGGATTTCAATGCTTAACTAAACTGACTGCCTATTGATTTCTGCCAATGGCAGCCCAATGAAGACATTCTATTACAGTGTCTTCATAACAACTTCATGAATTAATAGTCACATAATTCAAATGCTGAATATTATAAAGAGATCATTTTGAATGAATTTATCTCAGAATATTTTCGTTATGTAAGTATTTATATCATACACACACACACACACACACACACACACACACACACACTTCCCAAAGAACCAGTGAATATATTTTAAATGGCTGACTAGGCAACTCTAGCTTTTTTGTAATCAAGAAATAATTTATAATATGTAAGACAAATGAGTACAGTATATAAGGATGCATTATAACTCCTTGATCTAACAAAGAAATACACCTCAAATTGGAGGCAGAAGAAAAATCACAATGATTACACATTCTTTTAGATTGTTTAACTTCCAAATAAATTGACTATTAAAAAAAGAACAGATAAAATGAGGTTTGAACATGCCTAATATTTAAAAATAAGCATTTAGTTGCCATCTGTAGGATCTTGACTATTACCGTCCACTCCCCATGCCTCTCTGAATTAGATACGAGATGATGAATTTTACAAATTGAATTTCAATTTGAAGCAAAAATGCATGTGGGTGAATTGCCAGTGGTGGGGGAAGCAAGGAGAAACTGATACACAAAACATTTTTTAAATGACCAAATCAAGGCCCCCATGACAGAATGACATCAATGCAATTGTGACCAGAGAAAGTTGCCTTTTTATCTCCAGTCTTGACATTCTAGATGACCTTGGGTAAATTACTAATAATCTATGGGACCACCTTCCCAGTTTGTAAAGTAGGGATTATAATAATTGCCAGCTACCTCAGAATGCTGGCAACCAGACCCTTTTTAAAATGTTCAGATCTACTGGGAAGGAAATTGTTATACCACTACCCATGTATAAGCATGGGTACTAAGTACAATGACTATTATTTTTTATTATTTATAACAAAATTTGAAAAATGGCTTCATCTGATTTTCTGAATTTGCCTGACCACTTTTATGCATATAACCAGTTGTTCCCATAATGTCAATGTATACATATTTATTTGCATCTATGCTGACAGTTAATGATTCCGAGATTTTAAATTTACTGAGAAGCTCCTGGCATATGAAACCTGTACCTTCTTGCAGCATGGAAGATAGTGCTAGTTTCTTAACCATCATCGGGTAACATGATCTTGTTTTTATTTAAGGTTTATTCACTGGGAAGAAACACTAACCATTCTATCTATTTATATATCTTTTTTAAGATTTTATGTATGTGTGTGTGTGTGTGTATATATATTTTTATATGTGTGTCTTGGGCACATATATATAAATATATCCTTACCCAAGAATACATTTATTGATTTTTAGAGAGAAAGAAACATCAATACGAGAGAGAAACACCCACTGGTTACCTCTCACACCTACTCTGATAAGGGATTGAATCTACTCCAATGAACTGAGGCACCGTGACAGGGTTCAAATTTATATGGTTAACAAACCTTATTTTCCTTTACATACAAGACATGAAGACACATAGAGATTAGTTTTTAAAGGATCACTGAGCTTGTTAAAAGGTAAAAAATTACATGTAATTTATTATTTGAGTATATATACCTTATTAGTAAAAAGAACTTAAAGGCAAGTCAAAACATAGGTGAAACTGATATTGTAGAAAAAAAAGTAATAAAATATTAACTGGGGATAGAAAAAATTAAGGTTATTTTAAAATATATCAACAACAAAAAGTTGAGTTTGAAAAAACTACAGAGATTGAGCACAAACTCCTACTCTAAGCTTCCCAGCAGTCAAGTCAAAATACAAATTATGTGAATTTCTTATTCTGCTTCCTCTGTGCCATAAAAGGAGGCATCAGAAGGACAAAATTTTTCTGTGTTCCTAAATTTGAAAAGGGGTTCCTTATTTTCAGGATATAATATAATACACTATGTTTTCGACAGTAAAGAAAGCATTTTGGTAATATAGTATTGAATGTCAATTGTAATTAAAAAATAATCTTTTTTTAAAAAAGAGAGCATTTTTTTCTTAGTCAACACTAATGACAAATTTTAGAAACTTTTTTTAACTAAATGTGCCCTTGACTAATGGTAATTTTAACTTTGAACAATGTTACTGAATTAGGAAAAATCACATTGCACTTATTCAGTCGCATCCATTTTCAGGTCATAGGTATAAGCATGGACGTTACAGAGACATCAAGTCTGAGGAAAATCATTCATGCTTACAGATGGTTCCAGAAAAAAACAATGAAAATCCACTGATGAAGCTCTATGTGAGGCTATAGAAACAACATAGCTCTCAGGCTGAATATTTCATCTGTTCCATCACTTTGTCAGCGTAATTTGTAGCTGCACCAGAAAGAAACCTTTGCTAACAGCATGAGATGAGATAAACACTCAGCATGGCTTTGCATGAGGAACACCTTGGGGTGAGATCTACAGGGATCACAGAGACCGGGAGAGACAACTTACACGTGAGGGGAGGAATTGTGGCAGAGACTGAATGGCCCACAAAACGAGAAAAGGTTTACTGTATGGCCCTTTACAGAAAATGTTTGCAGATCCCGGGAATAAACTAAGCCTTCATTTTTAAGATTAGAAAACTGAGTCTCAGCAAAGGAAAGTGCTTTGCCAAAAGTCACATTATAACTCGATAACCCAACTGTTGAATGGAATCACCTCTTTCCAGGAAGGATGATCAAGCACTTCCCACAAAGGTTTAATTTAAACAACAAAGGTGGTGAGATGAGGCATGCTAGATTTTTTGGAGCAAATCTAATGTGCCAAAGCCCAAGTATAAAAACAAATCATTACCTTTATAATAGATCCTAGAACCCAAAACCCTGGATGAGATTTAAAACAAACTGATGTAACAATTTTCACATTATGAAAATTCCACCATAAACCTATTCAACTAAAGAGTAAGGAGACTGTATCTTTCAAATTCACTAACTTTAATGTAGTTAAGATATGGGCAAAGGCTTTGTGCAACCAGGACAGCTAATAATCTGTTTGGAAACAGACACAAGTGGAACTATTATTAGTCAAAATTCAAAAATAAAATGAAGATGCTATTTGAGAAATAGAAAATGTTAAAATGACCTGCAAGATTAACTTGTATAGGATGAGTGTTGCCCTCACTGAGATACTTTAGGAATCAAGAAAATGTGTAGCACCATAACTACTTTAACCAGAGTATGTTTTTGTTCCGCTTCCCAAATGTGAACTTGAGAAAATTCATTTAGCTTCAATTCATCAAACAACACTGGTCTTTCGGAAAACTTCTAATTTTAAAATCAAGTACTCATTTGATTTTTCAAGCAAGGTCAAGAGAACAAGGCAGCCTATTGCTGACATCACAGGGGTATGCCCCACACCGCTCAGCAGTTACATCAATGTGGCGTGTTGCTATGGTGCCTGACTATTAATTTCAGAAAGAAGGTGATTATAAAGCCACCAGATGAACATCAATCGGATGACACCACTTCAGCTCAGATCACTGACATGCGTTACTCTTGTTAGCAGCAAGTACATTTTATGAAATCATCACTTTTGTGATGTGAATATTCCCCTTGTAACTTTAAGCCTAACAATTCAGCACCTCCTACCCCAACCCTCAAAAAAAGTTCAGCTTCAACAATGGGGAAAGTGTTTGATATTTAGGAAAAAATGTGACTGTGGAAGATTGCTTAAGGGCAATCTCTTCTTTAAGACCTCCCAAAATATGCTGCACACATACTTACACACAAATAAATATACATATATTGGATAAATATGTAGATCAGAAGAGAACTGAATTAAATGCCTAAAAGGTGACAGATACTACCCTACATGGAATCCCACTACTCATACTTGCATTTACCTTTTTGGCTTCTGTAAAGCAATCTTCAGTTACAGTCACCTCTCAAAAGGTCACTTCTTACCCTGAAAACAGAAGAGAACATCAAAAACTGAATGTCAAGAGAAAGAAGCAACCACCTCTTTTGCCTGGGAGAGATTCAAGAAAAACAACAAAGGGACTCAATTACGTTTAATGGCAAGTGACTTTCAGAGTTGATAAAAACAAGTCCCAAGATCTCCACTTGTCTGGCCCACATACCTTTGAGCTCTTCAAGACAACAGAAGTAACTCAGATGGAAAAAGTAGAGGTGAAACATTTCAAATTTTGCGTACAAACTTTTTCTCATCTTGCCGTCTATCAATTTGTTTTCACGTGGAATAATACATGACTCACAGGCCTTTGTTTTTGGAAACCAGACTGCTATTTGAATGTGTCTGTTTGGTTAACATGCACAACCTCTCTACTTTCATTAAAGTAGAGGCTTCTTTTTTCCCCCTTCGGAAGAGAGTTAGCTCTTGTAGACAAGATGCTTTATGCCACTCTGGACCTTTCAAAATGAATAAAAACACCACAGTTTTCAGGTTGGGGAACGGGTTGATGAAAGCTGTTCTCAGAATGTTTTCCAATTAGTCTGTATCTACCAATTAATTAAGTTAAATAAAAAGTGATCATGTCAGATGAAATAAACAATTAAAATCAAGCTTCCTGAAACACTCTTTTCCCCTCATCCACTCCTGCCTGTGCATCCGCCCTTATCCAGAACAATGTGTAATCCTTTAAGAAACACCACAAGCTGACTGCCTCTTTCTGCCTGTGGAACTGGGATCAACATATGGCATAAGTGAAAAGAAAAACATTTGTTTATTAATTTAGATCAAGTTAGCAACAGGGTACAGGATTCATTCCACATCAATTGACCAAATGCTCATATAATTTTTTAAGATGGTGAAATTATATAGTATCATTTTACCAAAATGTTAATATCCTTTTGCTCACTCTTCAGAACAATATGTGGTTTTAATATTATACAAAAATATATCCCTGCTTATCCTTCTGCTGAGGGCCCTTAATGTGGAAAGGCAAACATCACTGAGAAGAGTTAAATCTCATTTCACGAGGGCTAAAAATTTGAGAGTGGCACTTTGGTGTGTACTATCTTTCAGGAATTGATCCAAGGCCAATTTATGACATTTCCACAAGCAAGTGTATGCAGATTCTTGCCATTAAGATTGGAAAGAAATGCAGGCTCTGAGTGAAATCATAATTTTCATGTTTACTCTAAGAGGAAATTGGAGGTTTTCACCATAAATGCTCACCATTTGGGTGGGGGAAAACCCTAGCTCTGGGGCTTAAAATTACTATTTTGCCACCTGCCCCAAATCTTTTCATTTTTACACAAAACAATTCAAATTGAAGATGACAATTCTGTGCTTTACTGCTGATATGTGTCCCTGGGACTGGTTTCTCAGGTGGTGAGAACTGTCAAAGGGAAATGGTGGTGAGGAAACAGAGCAGTGAGGGTCAGGCCCTCTTAGGTAATGTGCAGGTCCGCAGAGCAGCCCCGCTCCACACACATCAGAAGAGCTCGTTAGACAGAAGGAAGAGCAATAATATTACACACCAGAAATTTCCATCTATACCCCACATCTAGTCTTAAATGGAAAGGAAGTGGATTCTGGCAAACCTTACTCAATTGAAGGCAAGACCTTCCTTTTCCCTCCTTTTGCTTGAAACATCCTCTAGTGAGTGTACTCTAAACTAATTTTCATGTTTATCTATTGAGCTGCATCTATTTTTGAATGTTTGGCAGTCGGATTTATAATATTAGATTTTGCAGTGCAGATGAGATTGCTATCATACAGGCCTGGCAAACAACTGGAACTTATTAAAATTTAATTTTAAAAAACTGCTGAAAATGCCTACTTTTGAACAAAGTTATTTCTAGTACTGTGCTCAAATGTGCAGAACATTTTCAGGTAAGTACTGGGTCAGTTTCTCTACTCCTCTCTACACAATAAGGTATCAGTGGACAGCAGAAATATAAGCTGGTTCACCTCACAGATATTACAAGTGTAATTTTTCCCTGGGGGGTGGTTCATAATAACAAAGTTACACATTTGACCCTCCAACTTATATAACTAAAGCAATACAAAATTGGTTACATTTAATTTTTGCTTATATATAAAAAACTCGCAGTGGTGTTCAAACCATTGTTTCCTCCATTTTGAAGTTCCATCATTTTTAATAAATGTGCATATTTGATCACTCATTAACTTATTTTTGTTGATTTTAGTTTTTAGTTTATATTTGCGAAGTAATCTAAAAGATATTTTTCCAGCCCTGACCAGTGTGGCTCAGTTGGTTGGGCATCGTACCACCAAGCAAAGGGTCACTGGTTTAATTCCAGGTCAGGGCACGTGCCTGGGTTGCAGGTTCTGTCCCTGGCTGGGGGATGCACATAAGCGGCAACAGATCGATGTTTCTCTCACATATCAATGCTTCTCTTCCTCCCTTTCTCTCTCCCTTCCCTTCTCTCTAAAACTAAATACATAAAAAATTTTAAAATATATTTTTCTAGCTTTGCTGAGAAAAGTCTAATTGTTCAACAGCTGTTTACTATCATGCTAAATTAAGTGAAATGTGTCAATATAGGAGACAGGACAATTAGGGTGCAGAAGAATCAGAAATCAACAACCAGGAGAAAAATCTACATTTCATTTTTCCCAAAGTATAAAACTGCTATTTCCAAAACTGTATTTGCTGTATTTTAAACAATCAGTTTTTCTTATCAAATCTCTCAACTATTTACCTGAATGCTTACTGGCAGTGTGATCGTTAAAACTCAAATTAAATGATTCTGTGAAGCTTTTAAGGCAAAAGAGAAAAAAAACAGAAGAAAGAAGAAAGAATAATGTTCACCCCCAGCCCACTTGTCTTCTTAAAAAAAATTCTGTCAGCATATGAACTGCATTTTTTTTTCTTTTCTTACCTTTCTTAAGTTTCCTGATGGTTTTAGGTTTTAAAAGTGAACCAGGGGTATAGTTAATAGAAATTACTTATTTTCCTTTATGTTATTCCCTATACTTAAGATCCTTTGAACACTAGAACAGTTCAGTCTGTGGCCTCTTCACTATTGTTTGTGACAGTGTTACTGATCTGAAGCTATTTGATGACCAAAAGAACCTCAACCTAAACATCACTGCAAAGCTGTGGCTCCCTAGATTAGGTTAATGCGCCTTCCACCTCCTCTATCTTTCCAACCTCTCCCCCAGTTAGGAGTTGGACTCTATAAAAACATCTCAGGTTACTACAGGGCTTCAGTGTCACACTTTTTATGGGTATATTGGTCCCTAATTTAATCTATGTGATCAATGATTCATAGTGCTACCGAGTATGGCCTACCTGGAACCAAGCTGCAGGTAAATGTGGAGGTGTGATTTCATCTTACAAGATGGAAAATGAACAATATATATTGTTTTCCCTTTAAATGTATACTCCCTCCCTTTCTTTCATAGCAGCTCAAGGGAATGATTTCTGTATCAAAATTTCTGCATTATATTTCATTTTACACTGTTGTACAAAAGCGACTGAAGGAAGGCCAACCTATGTCATCTCAATCTTCAGTCCAACAAATGTTGACTGAGTGTCATATCACTGTGTGTCATGTCACTGGGGATGCAGGGATGGTCACAGACATCTCCTGGCCCAGGATGAGGTGGCAGTTTAGTAGTTCCTCTCATGTTGGAGGGTCCCTTCTCCTTAAGTCTGGAAACATGGTTCAAACTTCCCATACTTCCAAATACTCTAATTAAATGACATAACCTACTTTAGAAAAACAAGATCTTAATGGGCCAATTTCCAAGAAATTGCTGCCTCTTTAGTGAATCTTAACTCATGTGCGCTTTTGTCTTGTTTATCAAAGATTTCTTGGGAAAAAAAGAAGCATATCAACACAAATTGGACAAACTGAAAATTGTAATACGAGGATCATTTCATTTTCTGCACTAAGAAAATCCACTCAGAAATCAATCCCAAAGTGTATTTCCTCTGCTTCTAAAAACTTTGAAATTGGCTACATTTTGAGTGAGGTTTACAAAAAAGAAAAAGGAGAAGAAACAGGAAGAACAAAACAGGGCACAAAGGAGAAGAAGGAAGGACAGGGATTGGAAAGAAAAGAAATGGAAAGGAGACCGTGCAGGCATGGCCTCTGGGACTAGAGGCCCCCATGGACCCCGCGGGCTTGCTGGTTTACAGTTATGACACTTTTCCGATTTCTCACTAACAAGGAAATCTACCACTTCAGAACCATCATTCCCCAAGGTCCCCTCCCACTGCTGTAAGAACATCTGACTTCCTTTCCTCTGGTCCTCTGGGACCCTCACCAAATCAAAGAACCTGGCTTCGGGGTCCATCTAGTAAGAACAACCTAAAATCCTAAAAATAAAGTAAGCCACATGGTGCAGGCAGCCCCGGGGAGAATCACCAGGGAATCCCACAAGCTGGCAGGCCCCTATCAAGTCCACACTGGCCCACACTTCATTCAGAAAAAAACACTCTCCTACCTTACAGAATATAAAACCCTGGGCATGGCCACATGAAAATATTTTATAGTATCCTTTAACAGCCTTTAAATGTTGAAACCTAAAAACAATATTTGCTGTTTTCTCTTTGAAGCACTAACAAAGCCTTTGTTTTAAATTTACCTTTAGTGTGCAATAAGAGTTAATAATCAAATCCATCCCAACCCCCACAAATGTTAAACAAAAAGATAAAAGAAATGCAAATAGCTATTGTCATGGAAAGTTAAAGTACCTGTCTGTATTTTTAAATGAAAACTATTATCTCTATCAATCAAAATTTAAGAATACAATAGTGCTAATCACAGAAGGTGCTCTGACGGAGTTACTTTTCCTCACACAAAAAAGTATTTTTCCCCTTCAAAACCGGGTATAAAAGTCATATACTTCCAATTAATAGGGTATTTGTAATTTTATTATTAAAAACCTCAGCAGCCTCACTGTTAATAACTGCTTCTAAGTCTCTAAACTGATTTGTACCCAAGAAGACCCAAGTCCCTACATATCTTAATAAGGTTGATAAAATTTTACTTAAATTCTTAGTTTCCAACCTGTGGGGGAACAGCACACTCTTCTGTTGAAAAGAGTAACTCAAACTGAGGCATCAGTTAACTGGTAATAAAAACTCCTTCTTTTAGACTCTGGACTGAATCCCTAGTTCCTGAAATAT
Source organism: Pteronotus mesoamericanus (assembly GCF_021234165.1). Lineage (NCBI taxonomy): Eukaryota > Metazoa > Chordata > Mammalia > Chiroptera > Mormoopidae > Pteronotus > Pteronotus mesoamericanus. Next base: position 55,810,114 of record NW_026555321.1, read on the forward strand.
CTTCGCAGAGGACATAGCTTCCTTGCACGGCTTGTCTTTCTTAATTGTGACAATTCATTTTTGAAATTATAACACTCTTAAAAAACAACAACAGAATTCTACCTTCATACCCCACCATGATCTAAGTGCACAGTGCATCAATTCCTGAGTTTTTTTAAATATTCAGTTTTTTTAAAACACTGGATTAGCCCCTGAATATGGTGATTTCTAAAGAAAGCACAGAAACAAACAAACAAACAAAATGAGATCCAGTAAACAAACAGCTCAAGATTAAAATTCCTAGAGCAAACAGTTAAACCGGGATGCCATTAGCTGGCTAAGTAAGCCTAGATGGATGTCTCCTCCACCATGGGGCCAAGGGGCTGTCATCTTCCCCACGACCCTCCCCCCCGCCCCGCCTCCCGCCACAAGATCAGATTTCCTTCCCTCCAGACCGCTTCTCTGAGCACCACAGCCAACATCTCCAGTGTGCTATTAATACCAATGAAGAGTCAATTCCATTTGCACCGAAGAAAACCCTTGCTCCCCAGCACAGACCTGCCCTGCCAGGAGGAGTGGCCGGGTGTGGACAATCCAGTGACAGAGTTGCCCTGCTTCCTTACAGTTCACTCTTGCACACTGCTTGCAGCCTTTTAGCACACAATGGCAGCATTATCCCCAGGGTAGTTACAAAACAGGATTTGTTAGGACAAAGAATAATAAAACTGTTCTCTCTATCTTTTTCTTTTTCTCCCCGCTCCAAGTTCCCAGGAACCCCTCCCTGCCAGTCCAGAACTCAGCCGCATCTCCTAAAGGCACCTGTACTTGTCCATTTCAAGGAGCCAGCAAGTGACAACAGCCCAGGAACGACAGGACCTCTGTCAGGAGACACCCAGAAGAGCAGCAAAGTAGTCTCTTAACGTTTTAAAACGAAACAAAAGTATCAGCCTTGGCTCCCCCCACACTTACCCGTTCATAGTGAGGAAGGAAAGCTTTGGGGCCCCAGAGGCAATTTTCACACAAGGGAAGAAAGTTGAGAGTTTGTAAGGGAGAAACTCCAGGCACTTTGAAGCTGTGGCCTTTCAGGGCTCCCTGGCTGGGCTGGCGGCAGAGTGAGGCAGGACTGGAGGTATGTGGGCTAAACACAACAAAAGCCACTGCTTTCTCTAGATTCAATATGCAGGAAGAGGCCCCTTTGCATAAACACAAACACTCAGCAAATGAATAACTGGCTCAATCAGACGCCTGCTGTGCCTTCTACCTGTCCTCTCCCGGACAGGAGACACTGCCTGTTCCAGGGGAGAAGGGCTAAACAGAAGACAGTTAAACGTTATGTTGCTATAATAACAATTAAAATGAATTGCATTCGTTAGTAGTTAAGACCTGACTCGGGGAACGGAGCGGAGGTGGAGGGTATGGTGCTACTATTGTATCTGCAGCTACTCCAAAAACAATTTGGCATGTCCATACCAGGGGCCTTTTACTAGAGATGCACTGGGATCTCTAACGGTTCAGTGGTAGTTTTAAACAATCATATTTTTCAGCAACAATTTCAGTCAAATGTATAACTGTTGTTTCTCTGCTTTGACACATTATAAACCCATCCTTTTGAGTCTATAGAAAGATCTATTTTATATATGTATAAAAACATACATATATAAAATAAAGGCATACACACATTTATGTACGTGCATATACATGTGTATATATACTCACATAACATTGGACACACATCTAATTAAAGAGAATAAAGTAAAAAATGCCACTTTACACTCCTTACTTCATTCATTATTTAAGGAAAATAATTTGAGTTGTTCAAAAATACATCCCAAATGTCTGCCTTTCAAGTGTCATCAACCCATGACCACTCATTTTACCCATATATTAGAAAAGATGCTTTTAACTGAGTGGCTTAACCACTTATAATTTCAATTAAATAACATAATTACAGTCAACAGTCTCCATTTCAGCAGAAAATATACCATATCTCCACATAATCTGCCCTTAGAACTGAGAAACTGAAGCACAAAGAAAAACATGCAGGCACCAGTAATTCACTACCACCTTTGTTCAGTGTATGGAATCAGCTTACCCTAACCCTCTACTATATGTTCTGGCTACATGTTGGTCCTAGTAACATATTTATTTTAATAACTTTTGGTAGTTTGAATGATTTCATTTGAAACATAAATAAGGCTAATGTTCAACTACTTTCATCTGATGCCGCATGGTCCTTCGGGGACAAGCGCAGCACTGAGGTTCTATAGGATGTGCCTACACTATTGCTTGGGCTGAAAAGGGTAAGATCCACTAGAGCCTCAGAGAATGTACCACAATTCTGCTGCTAGCCAAGGGAAATAAGGTGGTTTTCTAGTTCAAAAGCAAGTTTTATTGTAGCAATACAACACTCTTTTCTGGCTACACCAATCTGCCACAAAAGCAAAAGAATATTACAGAAAAGTTAAAAAAAAAATATAAACAAAAAGCCCTTTTAAAACATATATTGTGTCATAACATGAAGAGGAACAAAATTAAAAGATTCTTAAAGCCGCAAAGAATAAAACCCAGGTTCTCTAAGAGGCATTCCCATAAAAACTAAGGATACCTATTCTGTTCACTTTTTTGTCTTGAAATGGCATTCCAAATAAGGTGTTAGATAACCCGCTTTCATAGATGATAGCGATCTAAACTTGATGCAAATAAACCATAGAACCAAATTTCATCAGCAGATCACTGTGAAAGAGCCTCTGTCCATCCCAATGGAGCTTCTAATGACTGTTTTGGCAGATCTGGTGGGTAGTTATGCTTCCTACCTCATCTATAACTCACACTGGTTGAGCAAGCTAATGGAAGTGCTGTTAGTGGAATCCAATATTAATGCTCTGCATCGTGCTAACTTGGATGCAACCTAATATATTGGGTAGTATCTAATTATAGGTAGTATCTAATTTCATAGGTATTAGATACTATACTCTAAATTAATATTTTAATGAGGACCTTGAAATACAGATGACAATCCAGGTAACATATCCATGCATCATGGTCCAACTAAGCTCCCTGCTGCAAGACTGCTGGATACTGGAGCAAACAACACAGACACAAGGACTGTGACAAAAATCCATATGCAAGCTTTAGACGCTGAGTGATACATGCTGAATGCACAGAGTCAAAGATGCATCCTCACACAAGCACCACTCACTGTAAGCTTGAGAGTATGAAGAGGGGGTTGTTGCAGTGAGACCTCCAAAAAATAAACAGGGTGTACAGTTTCAAAGGCTGCAGACACAGACATTTCATTGTTCAAGCCAATTATCAGTGGAAAATAATAACAACAGATGGATTCAGAGTCACTGACTTTTCATATGCACTTCATCTCGGCAGAACAGATGATGAAACGCGAGAGCTATCTCAAAAAGGCAAAACATCTTTCAGTAAAAGAACTCTACAGTCCAGATGGGGACCTTCTAAGTCTGCTGATTATCTTCGTATAATGTTGTAAGATAGACTTACTAAAACATTTCAAGAGCTGATCAGAGATGATGCGTACAATGGCTTCATTATTGGAAGGAGTTGCCTCAGACTTGTGACTAAACCAGCAGAGATTTCAATAAGGTTAGCGCTATAAGCTTCCTGTTTTCTCATCAGGGACTGCAGGTTCCAAAGAAAACTGGAAATCTGTGCACAATGGGAGAATAAACCATTGCCCAAGGACCCTAAAGTTGTGCTCTTCTCTTGTTTGAGGGGCGGTGGGGGTCGGGGGGAGAAGGAGAGAAACAGAGACTGTGAAAAGGACATTAAATTATTCTGAAACATTCCATCGATAGGAAATATTAAACAGCTCCAAAGCAATTCCTTATTAAAAGCATTCAGTGATAAAATATCATCCCTCATAAGCAGTTAGAACACCTTAAATATCCCTTGCCACACTGATCACAAAATTTAATTTGCTTTTAGTAGGAAATAAATATAAATTTCAATGGTGGTGTGATAAGCAGTTCTAATAAATGCCAACCAAACACACAGGCAAAACCCACCAACTTACCCAAAAGCACTCTCACTTAACTTAAATATCACCAAGTCAGACATGCTGATAAAACACAAATAGGGAAACCACAGCCTAAGAACCTGCTATAAGTAATAGAAAAAGTTAAAATCTCTCATCAGATAAGCTTCATTATATTGGAATAACAGTGCATCTGTTCTGTCTATCTATCTATATCCATCCATCCATTACCAATCCCACATTCATAGTATTGCAAAAATCTTCCTGTGAATTGATGTAAAATATGGTCAAAATCACTGTGCTAAGAAAAGCTGATCCTCCTGCTGTTTACTAACATACTTAACATTTAAAAAATATTTTTATGAACACACTGTTGACTTTACAGGTTTATAACTTAGGTACAAAAAAAATTTTTTTAGAGCAAGGCTTTTCTTTCAAAGTACCCTGACAAAAGTAAATTCATTGCAGAACATACAAGCATCAAGAAAGTATCGCCAAGGGCAAAATTCTGCAACTGCTTTAAGACGTAAACAAGAACACAAAAGATGTGTGCTGCAGCCATCTGGCTGTCCTCAGACTGCGTCAGTGCCTCCTCTCTATGCCACCCCCTGGCCAGCTCACACCAATGCCACAAAATTTACCTCTCCTCCACAGCAAATGGGTACAATGCACTTAGCATGCAAATACTGATTTTTACACATAAACTGGTATCTTAAATTATTTTTCTCCGCTTCAACAAATTTGTTGTTGCTATTACTTACTCAGAGTGGGACTTCTCTGAAAAATCTCTAAGAATTTCGCTGTGACAAGATGCCCCCACGTGATATATCTGCTTAGGCTCAAGAGAAATCCCCTTCACAACCTTCATCTCTACCCTTTTGTGTTTTCTGTTCTAGCCAAACACTAGAAGTAGACATTTAAATAAAGAATCCTAAAATTATTCCATTTAAACCTTTACTCTTTGTTTGCTCTAAATTGTGGGTTGTTTCCCCCATTTATTATTTAAAATAACTGCACTCATTTTTACCACTGTCCTTGAAAGTCAGCATGCTCGTGGGAATTTTTCCTTCCTTGGCTCATTCCATGAACATTTCCTGAGCAACTACTGGGGTGTCAGGAGCTTGCTGGACAATGGATGAGCAAAATCGTAATTTTTCCACATGCTAGCAGAGACTATCTGCTCCATTAAACCAGAAACTCTGCAGTTTATAAAGAATCTTCTGCATGCAAGTAGGCTGAAGCATTTTACTTATTTATATACTTATTTGGGGAGGCAGAGAGATACCTGAGAAGTTATAGTATGTCAGTCAGTAGGTATACAATTGCTTTCAAAGATGGGAATTAAGGCTTTTCATGGAAATCTCTGTCTGGATAAAACAGGCCTCTGTACTCTGGTTTTCTGCAGGAGCTTGCAAGAAGCAGGCACCCTGCGTTAGGCACGTACCTTCAGTGGGAATCCAGGCTTGCCTGGCAGTTGGGGGGCAGTAACAACACATGTCTGGTATAGTTCAACTTTCTTGCTGACAATGGTTTTCCACCTCCCCTGCATCCCTCTCCATGTTCCAGGATAAGAAGGACTTGCCTAGATTCTCAAGGGGCTGATTTTTGGTTTCCTTCTGGGTGTTTCTGCCCAGGACCACAGAAGTTTCTGGTCTGGACAGCAGTGGTAACCCTGGGACACACACAGCGAATCTAGCCGTTGGGTAAGGGATCCACTAATTGTTTAAGCCTGCACTAGTGTCTGGCCACCAGTTGGCAGACACAGCTCATGGCTGCCTACCAGGCCTAGGTTAGTACAGCTGGAGCCAGATGACAGCTCTGAGATGTGCTTCCTGTGGCCACATCTGGCTCCTGGAAGCTCCAATCTGAAGCTAAACTGATTTTGTTGGTTTTTCTGGGAAAGTCTAGGCAACCGATGAGACCAGTCATATTATTTTACTGTGTGCAGTTCATTTTGGGACAAGATATCAGAATATAAACTCAATGAAGGCAAGAACTTCATCTGCCTTGTCTGCTGTACCCAGTACAGAACACTAGCTATACATGGTCGTTGTTCAATAAATATATATGGAAAGAGTAACACTAACCAGCCTGAATCTCCTTCCAACTCCTCTAGTCCCACTGTTAACACGTACACTGGCTAATTCTCCAGATGCACAGAGAAGAGACTCCAGGTGGCTCCATGCTAAATTTCACTGTGGGCACACTGACCCAGGAAGAAAGACAGTTGAGAATGAAACCATTCACAGTCAGGATAGTTAGGAAGACCTCCTGACAGTCTTTCCCTGAAAACAGTGGTCTCCAAGTATACAGCACATCCCAACTGTATTAGTCCTTAAACTACAAAACTTGGCAGCTGGCAGCTATGTGCCCACAGTGGTTGCAAGTGACCTGAAAGTAGAAACTTACCTTTTGGCCACCAGAGAAAAGACAAATGATGATGCAGCTTTTCCTGGCACCCTTTCACCTCATTTCCTTTCCCATGCCTCTCTTCCTGAATTCCCTGCCATTTGCAAATCCTAGATCCCTTCTACACGCAACTCTGACCCACCTCTAGGCTTTCCCAAAGCTCACCCTGTCTTTAACACCACTGTAATTTAGAACCAGGGGGAACCCACCCTCTCAGCTCTTTGGCTAGACAGGTTTCTGATACTATGTTAATATGATGCTAGGGAACCTCTAATCGCCACGACAATAAAGCTCTGCTCAAAGCCCAGGAACATATTAAAGGAGGAAGGCTATCTAGTAGAAACCTGGCATGGTGATTCACAGATGATACCACCTCCCCAATTCAGCAGGTTAAATGTCCGAAGACAAGAATGGTTGAAATGGCAGATGACATGGACAAACTCAGCATATGGTCCTCAAGGAAAAAAGTTGCTCAAAAGTTCCCTAGATGAAGCTGTGCCTGAACTCCTTCCTTTTCTGTCATAGAAAGCAACATGTGGGGAGCTTGGGGTGGGGGCCATTCTCTTCAGCAAAGTGTAAGTTTCTGAATGGCAGACAACTGGAGAATCCAGATCCGCTTGGAAGGAACCATTTACCCAAGGAAGGGTGGTCCAGAACAACTCACCCCAGAAATACCTCCCTCCTTCTTTGTTTTTGCTTTTTGTAATTGCTTTAAAAGTGGAACATGCCTTTCCACAATCGCAATGAAAGTTTAAGCTAATCAAGGAAGAAGCAGTGCAACCGGATGCAAATGATTGACACCCAGTGCTTAGCTGGAACAGGCTACACTGTAAAAACAACCAAAACAGAAAAATGCTTTTGAATTGGGGAAGATGGGGGGCAGGAGGCCAAGCTGAGTGTGTACAGGATGAATATCTTTATTTCTTAATGCTTTCTTCAGTTACCCCCATTAAAACTAAGTATTATATCACGTAGTGCTGCACAGTATAGTTTAGCTCAGAGGACAGTTCATACCCTATAAGCACTGAATCAAGTGCCTGAGTTCAAATCTCAGCTCTGCTGCGTACTAGCCTTGGGAACTCAGGCAAGTTACGTATATTCTCTGTCCCCAGTATACTCAACCATAAAGTGGGTTTAATTATACTGCAAAATGTGCTTTTGAGGCATTAATGCATTATCACAAAAAAAGTACTTAGAAAAATGCCTGGCACATGGTGAGTGCTAAAGGAATGACAGTGCCATTGTTAAAACCAGAGATACTGGAACTCACATAAAACTAAAGCTTCCTAAACTTTATTCTCGCCACCTTCATAATTGTTACTACTATCTAGTCAAGGGCCATGCTACAGGCTTAAAGACAGGAGAAACGCACATCAGACTTTAAACTTCTTACGAACATGGTACAAAAAAATCAGAATACTGATTTTCTCCTCAATATTAGCTGGAGAATCGTAGATTTAAGACTGCGATATCACCTACCTCGGTGGAGGGAAAATCATTAGCTACAACACAAAAGAGCTGCAATCCAAGCTTAGTGTCAACTGCTTGACCCACCAATGACCAAAAAGGGCTTTGGGGAGATGTTCAAAAAAGGCAGGAGGAGCATCTAGCCTGGAACCCCATGTTATTCAGACATATTTTCTTGCATGTTTCAAGTCTGTCCATATAGATTCTGTTACCGATTTAAGATCTTAAAAAGCTTGTTTATTTTTTTTAAATGGCTTTCAGCTCACCTTTAATAACACGTTTCTTTGACTTGGCTGAACTATGCCTCAGAAGAATTATAAGCGGGAATATGGCTGGGTGAAAGGTTCAGTGAACTAATCCACACCTGGTCCATGTAAAAAAAAAAAAAGGCTCATATTTTCCATATAGAAACAAGTCTCTTTATGTGAACCAGGCTCTTATTTAACTGCCACGGCACTTTCCATGCCATACAATCTTTTATGAGCTTCTTTAGTGGGGTGGGGAGAAGAACCACCACCTAGTAATACCTGTAGCTTTATCAGTGACAGAAATAATAATAATAATCACAATAATAATAGGAAAGTGCAAACCTCATTCAGAAGAGGAAGTTGTAGATTTATTTTACCAAAAATTCCTTGACCAAGTTTTAACAATGACAAAAGACAAAGATGTCCCTCAAAAAACAGACTGGGGATCAAGTGAGAATTATTGTGTCTTCATGACCAAAATTCAGATTTCTTCTGTACCAACTGTGTGACCTAGACTTTTTTTCAATCCTCACCTGAGGACATGCTTATTGACTTCTTTTTTTAGAGAGCGAGACAGAGGGGAAGAGAAGGGAAGAAAGGGAAAGAAAGAGGGAGAGAAACATCATTGACAGAGGGAAGCATCAATTGGTCATCTCTAGTATGCACCAATCACCAAACCCACAACCCAGGCATGTGCCCTGACTGGGATCAAACCCACAACTTTCTGGTTGATGGAACAACACTCCAACCAACTGAGCAATGCAGGCCAGGGCAAGAGACCCAGAATTTTAAGTGAAAAAAGTAAGGCTTAGATGGGAAAATCTCAGATGAGAGAGGAGAATGATCATATTAGAGCTGAAAGTTACCTCTGAGGGGGTCTAGTTCAGCCACTGCCTCCTGGGGAGTAGATCAGTGGTGTGAGAAGTCATGCAGGGGGCGTGGTTGAAAGCAGGGATGAGAACCTCTAACTCCAGGCAAATGTGGAAAAGCAATGGCTAGAAAATGTGGTGGCTGGAAACATCAATCATGTCATTGGAAGCTATAATCCAAATAAGCTACCTTTCTGCTCTACAGTCAACCACTTCATTGCTCCAGGCATCTTGTTTTTTCCCCTCAGTTTTATTTTTAAGAAAATCCTTTTGAAGTAAGTGGACAAGGAGATATTTCCACAACTTAGTTAAAAAGGAGCAAAGTAAATGGAGGGAACATTTCCCTGGAAGGCAGGAGAATGTCTCTACTCCTAGAGTCACCACTAAGTCACCTAGGGTTTGGTAACTCCTTCCCTTCTGCAGACCTCAGCCTCCTTGTGGGGCAAAGGAGGGGCACTCATGGACAACGTCCAACTGGTACCACAGTAGTCACCCAAATGAGTTGTTAAAATACTAACATACTTGAGTACTGGTTGGGAAATGCCTTTGCCCCCAAGCTATCTGACTACAGGCTTGGCCACTGTCCTGAACTTCCCAGAATCCTCAAGAGTACAGCAGGGTTGCCCAGGGCCCTGCTCCAGTGCAACGCCCAGTGTCATCCTGGATGGCCAATGCCTCTGCTGTACCCATTAGCTATCATGACCATCACCCGAAATGCTTTGAAGAGGTCCTTTTTTAAGGCTATGATGCAAAGACAAGGGGGCCAGGTTATGTCCTGGGGGAAGCCACAACCTGGGGTACAGACAAAGACAGGAGAGTTGCGACAAGCAGAATAACAACCCATGAGGGGCCCACCTTCCGCCTCAAGTCACTCCCCTCACTTGGAGCATTTATGTGTAGGATATGCTTATGAGGCAAATCAGTGGAATCTTAGGGCAAATTCCAGGGGTAACCTTTGTTTTCAAAAGCTGGAAAGAAACACATCATTGTGAACCAACTCTTAAAGTGAAATCCTGAGCTCAGAGGGAAATTACCAACACATGTAATCAAATTATATTTACCATGGAAATTTCTAAGAGCTCCTGCTTTCTACTCCACTTTTACAACTCTTTAGGAAAAGGACTATTTCTCTATCCAATGTTTCAAATTTCCACAGCAAAGCTGAAGCATTATACATGCTGAAATATATAGGAAAGGAAAAAAGTTTCCCATTATTATCATTTCCTCCATTCTCAATCCTTTCTATGCCACCATTATTCAAAAGTCACTCAAAAATTTTGCTGGCTGACATGACGCCATGCTGTCACTTGATCAGGTGTGGGGTACCACATGGTATGAATAAATACTTATCCACAACCGCATATTAAATGGGAATTTGCAAAGGCGAGCTCCAGAGACAAAGACGTTTCTATATAGAAATATTAACTAAGAATTTAAGTAAATGGCCCCACTGGAAAAAAATGTTCTAAAGTAGCAATATAAACTATATTTAATAGCAACAAAAAATATTTTCCTTTTGGGAAAGCAATTTGGGTTTCTAAAAGTTACTGCCTTTCATGTGACTTAGTACAGTATGCCTAAATTATTTCATTTCCTAAAACACAGATGCTAGGCCCCCAACTTCTACTTTGTGAGAGTTAACTTTTTTAATTACTCTTCTCCCAAATATAATATTCAGATAAAAAACTATTTTGGTACCTTTCCCATCCTACAATTGTTATTTTCTTAAGTGCTTGAGTATCGCACGTCCCCAAAAACATATGTTCCCTAGGAAGGAAAAAAAGCCGAGCTCTAGAACTAATACACAATGAAAAATGAATTTAAAGCAGCCTTCTGGTCTGACATAAGAATATAAAAATGATATGAGCAAGAACAGCTTAGTTTACATACTTTTCAGTCACAGCTGCTGCTCCGAAACCACAATACCTTTAAAATGACATTTCAAGGAAACAGATACGGCATGGCTTTAGCCATAGCTCGATGTAGCTCACACTGATTTAAAGGGGCTTCTCTTTTCATGCACAGATTTTATATAACCACGTACACTGACACAATTAAAGAAAAGAGTGATTCATTTTAAGTAATGTAGTGATAAAAAGACTAGATTACAAATAATTCTACCCAGCAAGATTTTTTTTCTTTCTCCTTTAAAATCATAAGACTCAGACATGAAAGCAGAGTTTTGGGGAGAGAAGGAACAAGTCCACTCTTCCTGCTTAGTATTTAATTGGGTGCTAAAGATTTTTTGAAGAGACCTCTGCACATCCAGTGATCCAGTGATAGGCACATGAGGCTCCTCTCTCTGCAAAAGACGCAGGAACTTCCCTGAATAAACAAAAACAAACTACAATTAAATCAGACTATTCAATTAATAAATTACTTTGGTGGACCTTGCAGGCCAAGTCCTATTTAATTACATAATTTCAAAAATATTTGCACATTGCAATCACTGAAATTGGCTTTGAGGTTTCATAATACACACTTAACACTTGAGTAGGAGAACAAATTTATTTAATAAATGCAGCTCTAAGTGCTAGAAGGCCATACCACTGAAACTGCAAAATCACTTAGCACATCCTCAGAAAAAGCAAATAAACTTTCCCACTATTTAGGCGTAGGCTGCTGTTGAATGTCAGGAAAGGCTGGCTAATTCTTTGCTTTTCTCTGTCCAGTGTTGCCTGTAAATCTGACCACTTGGAGAGGTAATTAGAATGGAGCTAATGGACAAAATGGTTCCAGTTAGAGATAAATTAAAGATAAACAAAGGGGGGAGAATGTCAAGAAGCTCGTAGTAAAAGCCTCGTCAGGTAAAACAGAGAGGTCATATTTCCTCCCCACTTTCCACTTCTTAGGACAACAAAATGCACCAGAAATTAACTTCATTACCAAGCGTAGAGATGTGTTCTATTAGGAAAGCACGCACAAATTTAAGGGTGAGAGGTCTTCCATAAAAAGGATAGAATTACACCGAACCCAAAAAGAGAGTAGAATCATTTCCAGGGCCTGCACTGCTTACAGTTGTCCTGGGGCCAAGGTACTGCCCGGGAAGTGAAGGATCTGGAGACCACTGGAGCACTTGGGCACTTCTCGCTCGCCTTCACATTTTGATGGAAATCTTTGTCAAGCACATTCATTTCCAATAACCACTGCATGCTTTACATGTACAACGGCCTCAGCTTTTTGAGCAGTGTGGAGCTGACTCGATTTACATCAAAAGCCCCCAGACCACCATGAGGAGATGGTTGTTTTTGTTTGAGTCTCCCTTTTTTTTTTTTAACAAATTTCTGACCCATACAATCCAACCTGCTGCTTCCACTGGCCTGTTTTTTATATCCAAAAAGCTTGCATCTTGCTGTCAGAAAGGCATCTAACATTCTGAAATTTAAAAATTTCCAGTAAGGTATAAGATTCTGGTCAGACTTTCAAATCTCTATTATCAAACAAAATAGGCACATTTGTCTTAGTCCCATGTCCCTTTCATAAACTATACTGCCAACCTGCCTTCTTCACCTCTCACTCCTCCTCAGTCCTCGCCACAGCACTGAACCTCTGCTGCCAAGGTCACTCAGTATTCAGCCTCTCCTGATTCAGTCCATTGGCTGTGCTCAAGAGGGTGATGCTGTCTTCTACTCTCCAGGGTTCCACCTGGGACTCTGGTTCTCCTCTGTCACCAAGACCTTTCCTCTACCTGCTTCTCTCCACATGCTCTTCCCTCAGTGATGTTACACTGCCCACTAGTAGATGAGGCAAATGCTATGGAGGCAGATTTGGCACCTCCTCCACCACAGCCAACAACCACATGCCAGCTCCATCCTCTTTTCTGCAGCCCAGTGGAGGCTCACTAGCCCACATGAGAGCCTTGCATGGACTCCTGCCATGGTCTCCTCAAAGCTCTTTCCTGCCTTTCCTTTCCTCAAACACGCCCACACAGAAGATAAACTCATCTTGCAAAATGTAAGCTTACTGAGTTTTCTCAATTTTGGGATAGCTTCCTCGCCACATCTTAATAATTTTGTTGACGCTGGATGAATCTCAAAATTGATGTGAAAGCTTAATATCTCTGCCTCCCAGACACAGGTTCCACCTCCACTAAAAAAGTTCTTAGCTTCTGAAGGTCCAGAAAGCCAAGTTGAAATGTCCAAAGGTACTCAGAGGGCTCTTACTGATGTTAACCACTCCCTGTTCCCTCACTGCCATTCTACCATCAACAGATATGACTGCACACCCCACATACTCATCTCCAAGTCTTCACACAGAGCCAGCCTTCCACCTGTAACTCTGCTTCCTCTTCTCCTAGAGAAATTACCTGTCCCACATATTTCAGGAACAAATTCCACATGCTTCTAGAACCATTCTCTAATCTCTCTTTAGATCAATGCTCTGTTATTTGTTCCATTGGCATATAGTGCTCGTCCTAATATAGCAATGATTCAATTTCATTATCATACTCTAATCACTAGTTTAATTGATATATAGTTGACATATAATATATTATTTTCAGGTATAAGATTAACCTATCTTCTTGAATAAATAAAGTTGATGAATTCTAATAAAGTTAAAGACAAAAATTCTTTGGTTCCTTCATAAAACCAACACTTCTCAGGAAATAATCTTAGTTCTTCTCGCCACTCAAATCGATCAGCAAGGTGAAGTCAAGCAGATCGCATCTGCATTGTATTGGTTCACAACTCCGAAGATATAAAAAATGTTATCATGGCTGATATTAATGTGAATGACTGAGATATAATTTGAAGAAAAACATCTTATGTTCCCTTGAAGTAAAATCACCTTATTCAGGATACAGAGCAAAGAAAAAAGAGTGAGCAAGGAAGCTATAGGGATTTAATCAAATAGACTTCTTATAAATAAGAATTGAGATCCACTATCTACCAAAAATGCAATTATCCTCCTTTAACCCCCCACCCCCCGCAACAGTACCCTAATTTAAACTGCACATGAGGAAAAGCTTTCAGGTTATAAGACAATTTTATATTAAGGTCTCAGATGAACCTTAATGCCACTCCCTTTCCTGGCCCTGTGGTCTGCTAAACTTCAGCTTTAATAATCTCATCATGTGTCCCACTTCCAGCATCTCCCACTTTACAGCCAGCCTTCAAACAGTTGAAAAGGAAGCGCTATCATCTGTCACACCTGTGACCTCCGACCTATTGCAGATTTGGTAATGGTGTTAAAACAAGAAACCTGGTACCAGCCCCAGACTCAAGAAATGATATAATTTAAGTAACCAAAGAATAAAAGCCAGCCTCTGGAAATGTGAATGACAGGGCCACAGAACATTCTTTCTGGGGACCCTATTTTCAGAAACCCAGAACTAAAAATATCAGAAGTTTGTTGTTTATAATGTAATTAAAGATAATTGGCAGATGAAATCAAATCTTATTTTGCATAATTATGACTTGGCTGAGTCATTTAACTTCTCAGATCCTCAATAATTTCTCCATCTGTAAAGGGAGAGATCTGTGAGAGTCAAATGTGATCGTATGTTCTGATCCAAGGTAGGAATTTCAACTGTGTGTGTGTAAAGGTGCGTAAACTAGAGAAGAGAGCTGTTTTTGATACAGCTCCTACATTATTCATTCAGGTGTTTAGCAAATAATGTTAGTGAACCCCGTGTTGTGCCACAAAGAAAGGAAAGAAGAATCGAACTTGGTCCCTTCCCTCAGGAGCTCATAGTCAAGGTCTGTGGCGTCCAAAATAGTAGTTGTTAGGGATATTTTAATTGTCGCATATGGCTATTTTAATTAAAATTACATGAAAACAAAACATCCAGTTCCTTAGCTGACAAATTTCTAGTACTCAAGAGCTTCATGTGGCGACTAGCTACATATTGGCTAACTTGTTGGACAGTGTAAAATATTTCATCTTTGCAGAAAGTTTTACTGAGCAGCTCTGCTTTAGAAGGGCAAGACAGTCAAGTATGCAGGGGAATATTAAAATATCATGCATGATAACTGATGAAGAATAGAGAGGTTTTGTTTTTGTAGAACAGAAAGGGGGAGCCAAGTGGCACGAACCATATGTGCAAAGGCACGGAATAATCAGGAGGCATTCTGAGTCTCAGGAGGGTGGGCAAGCTATTCTTCATGACTGGCATGTAAGTGTACCCGGGAGCAGTGATGGAACTGGAGGAGTGGTCAGGAGACAAGAAAGTCCTCAGAAGCCAAAGAAGAAGTCAGGACTTAATTCAGAACACAGTAATGCAGCATTAGAGCAACCCATCAGAAGCATTTGATAGAAAACTAACCATACTGTGGTTATCAACTCTGGAGGAGCATGTGATAAGTCTAGAAAGCTTCTAAAAATGCTGGTGCCTTGCCCTAATGGAATGAAATCCATTTCTGGATTTGCAACCTGTACCTCAGTAAGAATTAAAACCCTAAAGTGATGTAAATGCACAGGGTTGAAAACCAATGAAGATGACAAGGAACTAGAATTGTGGTTGAGCTGGAATAAAGAAGTACAAGAATCAGACTACCACAGCTGTCCTATGACAGGTGATGGGAACCTCACCTAACACAGGAATGGGGGGATGAAGAGGAAATGCTGATTTTCGTAGAAGTTTCTAAGGCATAATTAATATGACTGGAAAGGAATATGAGCAATCAGGGAAGAAAAAAACAGAACACAGTATGAAAACTCTGTCCCATGGCAATAATGACCAATGGGGAGAACAGGGACAACAGCCCAGTGTTAGAGGCAGGGCTATACTACTCAGATCATCTGGTAGAAGGTCCAGGAGCCAGAGACAAGGTTTGCCCGGATCCTGCTGGTGAAGCAGGCCAGAGAGTGAGCACAGACGACTGGTGCTCGCAGAACGCGTACAGAGTGAAACATTTTCCTTCAAACTGCAACCTATGAGAGTATCGAAAAGGCATGTACTTTTAAAGTTTGGCTCCCTCCTCAACTATGCCACACTGCACACCAGTGCCCCCATCTGCCTGGCAGCACAAACGGGCCACAGACATCCTGTCCCAGCAGTACCACTGATTGCCTGTATGGCCTTCAACAAATCATCTGACTCTGGGTCTGGGCTTCCACGTCGTAACAGTCCAAGGGGAGAACTGGACTAAAAGAAGGTGCTGCCAGGGGTCCCTGCAGTATGGAACATTGTATGACACATGACAGTCTAAGAAACAGAAAGTCACATAAGTTTATAACTTCTAGCACTTACATGCACACTAATTTACCTAAATTATATTTATTTATATTCCAGAAATATACACTCCTGAGATTATATATCTACATTTCATAAATTATATACAGATTCCAAATATACATACACACATATCTCTTTTTGTCTCAGAAAGACATATTCAACATATTGTTCAGTCTTCGTATAGCAATTGTCTTGTTTTTCCCTTGCATGTTAGGGTAAGGAGTTGCAAACTCATGGCCTGTTGGGACAGAGGGCCACATTAATGAGTAAAGCAGTCCAGTGGGCAATGACAAACTCTATGCCATGCCCCAGCTGAAGTGGGCAGCCACTGTCTGGCTCCAAGTCTCAGCTGCCATATGGGACTGTGAAGCCAGTGTGGCTGTACTTTTTTCACAAAACTCAGAAATTGTTTTAGGTGTAATCTCTTTGTATTTAGATGCTGGCAACCAACACAAATTATTGTAAAATGTTGTACAGACCAAACACAACAGGCCTGAGGCTACCAGAATGTGCTCTGCCCTAAAGTATGCCATCCTTCTGAGGCTTTTACACCTGAAAAAAATAAAACAAGAAAGAAGCCCTCTTAAGTTCCTATGACAGTTCTGACCTCTGGTTTCTGTCTGAGTTAAGTTTGACCAGCAACACTAGTCTAAGACTTATAGCTTATAATTCCACAAAGTACCTATAAAGAAACCTACAAAATGCATTTGTGTGGAGTTTGAATGGAGACAAGAACACCCGATAAATAAATTCTTTATGTACCAAATAAAAGGTGAATTTTAACACTTAAAGATAAAAAAAAAGACAATTTCTATTCTGGTAATAGCAGCCATGTATCTTTCAGTGAATTCAAAATAGAAAAATGCATTTTTGGATGGCAACATCATCATATTTTTTGCTTTCGAACAGAAGAGAAAATCCTTTTCATTATACCTTTTTTTTTAACATGGAGTGCTTGCTAAGCAACCTGGCACTCATTAGCAGGAAGAGACCACTGCGCATGGAGTATTCCACACTAGAGGCCAATATGTCAACACTGTGCTGGAGTGACATATGATCTGCTACTGGTAGATCGCCCTTATATCATTGTCACAGTGGAAGGAGGGCCACTGCTAATAAAAAGGAGTTTACACTCAGAAGAGTTGCCCCGTACATACCCAATGGTTGAGAAATCCATGTGAAACGCATAAAAAGAAACCCAGATGAAAAACAACAATCTGATAATATTTATCATAAAACTCCCATGACGCCCTGAAAAATGCCTGGTAACAACCTGTGTTTCAAGTTTATTTTATAGTGATTGTGATGGCAGAGTTGATAGGGTATGGTACTCAATGTAAAGGCTATAAAGGTCTTCAAAAGGGGAAAATGCATTTTTAAAGAACGGAAGGAAGTAAGGGAGAGTATGGAGCTAGGTCATGATTTCAGTTTATCTAACTAAAATGCAACAAAGACAAGAAAGGTTTTCTTGTCATGCTCACTAGTTGCAGGTCTTAGTGGGTAAATAGTAAGGTAAGTTTTAAGCAAATCCCTAAGCCTCACTAGTAGTTGGGAGGAAGGAAGAAAACAAAGGCTATAGGAGTTGGGAAAGATGGGCTGTGCTAGGCTATCTAGTATAGGAATGTCTGGATGAATTCTAAATCTGGAGGAACCTACAGGAACAGGGTGGAAAGAGATGATAAACTAAACTAATAATAGCAGCACCAGGAAGAAAAGCGGTAATTAGAAAGCAATACTTTATGTGTTCCAGGCACAGCATTACACTGTTCTAATTCCCATTTAACAAGTGAGGGAAGTAAGATCCAGCATGCTAAGTAGGCCAAGTCATACAGCTAATAAATGGCATTGCATGGATTTGAATCCCACTATCCATACTAGAAGCCAAAAAAATCTCAACCACCATACTACAGCGTCTCCCAAAGTTGGAGACAAAATTGAATAAAAGCAGGTAGAGACAAAACCAGCAGTGAGAAAACAAAGGATGCCTTCAGAAATGCTTGTGAAGGGATGACTTTGAAAAATTAATGCAGGGACACTCACTCCAAAGAGAGAAGTGAGGCTGACTCACTTTATTGAAATGGGTCTCCCTGCTGCCAATTGAGGGCCACTGGTTTTCCTTTTCACTTGGCCACCTGTAACAGAATTAACTATGCTTAAATATGTACCCACAAATTATGAAATTTGGCCACCAATCAATTTCTTAAACAAAGCTATAAACAGGGCAAATGATCTCTTATAAAGGGTAGTTCAATTCTATGATATGTAAGTGTTCATGCATGAGTGTTTACTGATGACAAATTATATCTAATTCTCAAAGTGCCTCTAATCTAACTCACTCTTTTGCTAATTATAATGAGCTCTTTCAAAATCAGCTACACATGTATGTTTATCTTTTATTACCAACATGCAGAAAAGTTTTTCTAAATAAGAAGTGTCCTCTCAGGACCTTCTCCCATCCTTCTATACAGAAAAGAAGGTCATACAGGTACCTCAAATATTGTTATTTAAAACTACATCAGAAAGTCCATTCATTAGCATTAGAGATGTTTAAAATGATTTTTTTATTGGTGAAATAAGTAGCAGTCAAGACATATGATTAGCTGAAAAGATTGTGTGTCAACACCTAAGAACCTCATACATTGAGAACTACACAAGGGGTCTAGATCACATTTGGTACTATGAAAGAACTGTCATATCTTTCAACCAGAAAGCTGGCCAATTCTGCCATCAAAATAGTATTACTTGCTCCTCAGAGTAAATCTTTTATTTGAGATACTTGCTGCAGTATGTGAGTGCAGCAAAGAGAGACTTCAGGCCTCAAAGAAACAAGCTGTATGACTTTTTGGGGTTTGCTTCCTAATACATCTCTGTCCATGTGGCAGAATTTTGGATAAAACTTTCATTAAATACAATATGCCATAGGACAGTGAGGGCGTGAGGGGAGGAAATGCATACCTCTGTCTACTGTTAATTGCTACAGCTACCATTTTGGCCAAGAGACTGACAATTTTGGAATGGTCAAATCGGCTCAGTTCAGTTCTTGACACCTTTACCTGTGGCTGACTGACTTTCTGGCGCCTGAGCATCAGTACAGTGCTGACTGATCAGCAAGAATGTGACCTCATCAATCTGTTTGGTTGCAATGGTCGAAAACAGTTGGAATAAATGATCCATCCGGTCAAACACCGAGATCTCCTTTCACAAAGTCTAAACCCATTAACTATCACAACACAGGACTGTCCTTAGGGTATCAGAGATAATTAACTATAGAAAGAGCCAGAAAACAGTCAACAAAAAGGCAATGAGAACATAACTGTCAATAATTACTTTAAATATAAATGGATTAAATTCTCCTACCAAAAGACACAGTGTGGCTGAATGGGAAGAAAAGCAAAACCCATCTGCATGCCGCCTACAGGAGACTTAACTGAGGAGACACAAGGAGACACAAAGATGGAAAGTGAAGGGATGGAAAAAGACATTCCATGCAAATGGAAGCCAAAAGAAAGCCAGAGTACCTGTACTTGTATCAGGAAAAAATAAACTGTAAAACAAAGACTGTAGTAAGAGGCAAATAAAAGTTTTATAGAATAACAGAAGTGTCAATCAAAAAAGATACACACCCAACATAGGACCACCTACGTGTATAAAGCAAATATTAACAGACCTAACAGGAGAAATAGACAGCATTACAAAAATAGTATGGAACTTTACTACCCAACTTTCATCAATGGATAGGTCACCCAGACAGGAAATCAGTAAGGAAACATTGACCTAAAATGACATGTCAGATCAGAAGGACTTAACAGATATCTACAGACTCTTCTATCTGAAAGCAACAAAGTACACATTCATCTCAAGTGCACATGGAGTATTTTCCAAAATATATCATAAGTTAGGCCATACAATAATTTGAAATAAGTTTACAAGAACTGAAATCATTTTTTGCCTATTTTCAGAACACAATGGTATAAAACTAGAAATTAATTACATAAAGAAAACTGGGAGCTACAGAGCCCAGAAACCATGCTTGAATTCATGGGTGCACCAACTTGTACCATGGTTCCAGCACCGTCTGTGACAGCCACATTACCATTTTTTCACCTGAGGTCCAGCTTTTCCAAGTAAAATATGCTTTTAAGTTTATTAACCAGGTGCCCTTACATCAGCAGCTGTCAGAGGGAAAGACTGTACAGTAATTGTCACACAGGAGAAATTACCTGACAAATTACTGGATTCCAGCACAGTGACTCATTTAAGATAAGTGAAAACATAGGCTATATGATGCCAGGAATGACACCTGACAGCACATCCCAGGTACGGAGGGCACTCTATGAGGCAACTAATTGGAAATATAGGTATGGCTTTGAGATTCTGTGGACATGCTATGTAAAAACACTGCTAATATTTTTCATGTCTAAACACAGAATGCTGAAAAGAGGCCCCCTGGTAGCTGTGTGATTTTAATTGGCAGAGATATAGAACTCTATCTCAGGTGTACATGTATGATCCTACAGGTTACTACTGTGAGTTTGAAGCCACTGCAGCAGGAGTCACACCTAGTCAACCAGCTTTCTTGAAAAAAAAAAAAAGTGAAAAAAAATTTGGGCATTCGAACAGACAGTGGAAACTGCGATTACATGCCTGACAACTATTATATCAACTCATTTCAAACCTTCAGAAATAGAACTTGGAGTAGTTACAGTTTAAATTCCTAAATTCAGGATTGTTACAGAAGCAGAAATTGATGTTCACCTGTTGCTCTAGCAGAGAGTCTAAGTATTGTAGTTAAGTTTACCAAATCCATGACGCCACTTGCCTATATGTTTGTCACAAGAGACCTACTTTACAGAAGCCCTTAGACTGAAAAAGGAACCTCTCTCCCACTCTTCCTGCTACTGAGTGCTTAGAATTCTATAGAAATAAAAACAGTGTTTTCAGAGGAAAAAAGAAAGAAAGCTGGAAGGTTCACAAATATGTGGAGATTAAGCAACATGTTACTGAACAACTAATGGGTCAAAAAAGAAATAAAAAAATGTCTTGAGACAAATAAGAAAATGTAACATACAAAAATTTATGGATGCAGCAAAGGCAGTTTGAAGAGGGAAGCTCCTAGCAATAAATGCCTATCTAAGAAACAAGAAAATATTAAATAAACAACCTAACTTTATACCTAGGAACTAGAGAAAGAGCAAAGGACCCTAAAGTTGGTAGAAGGAAGGAAGGCAAAGATTAGGGCAGAAATAAAAAAAAAAGAGATTAAGAAGACAATAGAAAAAAACATCAATGAAACTAAGAGCTGGTTCTTAGAAAGGAGACACAAAATTGACAAATTTATAGTTAGACTCACCAAGAAAGAAAAAGAGAACTAAAATAAATAAAATAAGCAATGAAAGAGAAGTTACAACTGATCCCACAGAAAAATAAAACATCATAGGAGACTACTCTGAACAATTATATGCTAACAAATTACACAACTGAGGAGAAATGAACAAATTCCAAGGAACAGAATTTACCAAGACCGAACCATGATGAAATAGAATATCTACACAAACCTATTACCTGTAAGGAGATTGAATCAGTAATCAAAACCTCTCAACCAAAAAAGTGCAGTACCAGATGCTTTACTGGTGAATTCTACTATATATTCAAAAAAGGATGAATACCAATACTTCTCAAACTCTTCCAAAAATGGAAGAGGAGGGTATTCTTTCAAACTTATTTAATGAGGCCAGTATTATCCTGACACCAACAGCAGACCACGATGCCAAAAGAAAACAAAATTATAGGCCAATATCCCTAGTAAATAGAGATGCAAAAATCCTCAACAAAATGCTAGCAAACCACATTCAACAGTATCAAGTAGGATTTATTCCAGTGATGCAAAGATGGTTCAATACCCACAAATCAGTCAACAACTTACACAAGAATAACAAAATGAAGGATAAAAATCACATGATCACCTCAACAGATACAGAAAAAGCAGTCGACAAACTTCAGCATAATAAAGACCACATACACAAGGCTACAGCTAAGATCATAGTCAACAGTGAAAAGCTAAAAGTTTTTCTTCTAAAGTGAGGAATAAAACAAGAATGCCCACTTACCACTTTTATTAAATGAAGTATTTGAAGTTCTAGCCAGAACGATTAGGCAAGATAAAGAAATAAAAGGCATCCAAATTGGAAAGAAGCAAAACTGCCACTATTTGCAAATGACATATTATATGTAGAAAATCTACAGACTCCCTCCAAAAACTGTTAAAACTAATAAAGAAATTTAGTAAAGTTGCAGGATATAATCAATACACCAAAATCTGTTGCATTTCTATACACTAATAATGAACTATCAGAAAGAGAAATTGAGGAAAACAATCTCACAGTTGCATCAAAAGAATTAAATGCCTAGGGAATACATTTTCCAGGAAGACACAAATAATGGAAAAATATTTCATGTTCTTGGACTGGAAAAATATTGTTGAAACATCCAAACCACCAAAGCATCCAAAGCAATATACAGATTCAGGGCAATCCTTATCAAGACTCCAAGGGTATTTTTCAGAGAAATTAAATAAACAATCCTAAAATTTGTATGGAACCATAAAAGACCCCAAATAGCCAACACAGAAGAGATCACACTCCCTGATTTCAAACTATATTTCACAACTATGGTAATTAAACCACTATGGTACTGGCATAAAAACAGACACCTAGATCAATGGAACATAAAAGATAGTCCAGAAATAAATACACACATAAATGGTCAATTAATTTGACATATGTGACAAAAGACCCAAGAATATACAATGAGGAAAGGACAGTCTCTTCAATAAGTGGTGTTAAATAAACTGGACAGCCACATACGGAAGAAAGATAATGGCCTCCTACCTTAAACCATATACAAAAAAATAACTAAAAATGGATTGAACCTGAACATAAGACCTGAAACCATAAAACTCTTAGAAGGAAATATAGGAGGTAAGCTCCTTGACATAGGTCTTGGCAAAGATTTGTTTGACACCAAAAGCAAAAGCAACAAAAGAAAAAAGTTAATTAAAAATAGGCAAAAGTTCTAAATAGACATTTTTCAAAAGAAGACATACAGATGAGCAAAGGCACATAAAAAGATGCTCTGCAAATTAAAACCACAATGAAGTATCATCTCACATCTGTTAGAATGGCTAATATTAAAACAACAACAACAGCAGCAGCAGCAAGATGTGACCAGTGTTGCTGAGGACATGAAGAAAAGGGAACCCTTGTGCATTCTTGGTGGGAGTGTAAACTGGTGTGGCCACTATGAAAAACAATATGAAGGTTCTCAAAAAGTTAACTACCCTATGATCCACAATTCCACTCCTAGTTATTAATCTAATGAAAACACATATGCTGCATTATTTACAATGGCCAAGACATGGAAGCAACCAAGTGTCCATTGATGAATGAATGAACAAAGAAGCTGCAATACATATATATAATGGAATATTATTCGGCCATAAAAAATAAAATCTTGCCATTTGCGACAACACAAATGCAACTCAAGGGAATTATGGTAAGTAAAATATGTCAGACCAAGAAAGGCAAATATTGTATTGCCTCTCTTACATGTGGAATCTGAAACAACAACAACAACAACAAAACCAAGCTCATAGATGGAATACACTGATGGTTCCAGAGCAAGGTGGTGAATGGAGGCTGGGTGAAGTGTTTAATTTTCTTGTTTAAATGAATCAAATTTTTAAAAATTAAAGACAGAGGTAACAACATAGCTTTTTAATCTTCCCAATGTGCCACATAAAAACAGACATAACAACCTGAGAGTAAAACCAAAAGCCCAAGGACAAATTTACAACAAAAGTAGATGACAAGCATTACCTTAAACAACAATGTACTAACTAGTGTGTGAAAGTTAACAATGACCACAAGTCCTGCAGAATAACAGACTTCCTGTGTAAAGAAGCATAGGGAAACACCAGGGAAATTGAAGGACCTGACAAAGAAAACCCCCCAAACTGTAGTAAGTACTAAATAGAAGGTGTGGTGAGCAAATTTAAAACAGCAGCTGAACTTGGAGAATTCTTCCTGTTCTAATAAAGAGTAAGAGGGCTCACAATAAGAAATTGTGAAAAGCCCTGGCCGGATGGCTCAGTTGGTTGGAGCATCATTCTTTACATGAAAAGGCTGGTGGGTTTGATCCCTGGCCAGGACACATACCTCAGTTGAAGGTTGGATCATCAGTCATGGCGCATACAGGAGACAACCAATCGATGCTCCTTTCTCTCTCTCCTTTCCTCTTTCTCTAAATCCGTAAACATATCCTTGGAAGAGGATCTCTTTTTAAAAGAGATTCTGAAGAGTGTGGAGTAGTCAAGTACATATGACCTCTCAAAACTGAACTGCTGGGACTTCATTCTGGGACAGAAAGCTCACACTGAGAAAAACCTCTGGAAATAGAACCAAAATTGAAAAAGGCAGAGAAAATCAGGAGGACAGAAAAAGAAAGTCCAAAAGTAGGCAAAGAAAGATAGTCAAGGTATTTTGAACTAGCAGGACAGCAGTAGACTAGTAGTAAAAAGGAGACCAGAATATGGAGCTCTATGACATTAAAAGAGCTTTCGAAATCAAGCCTCCCTATTAAAAGTTCGGAAAAACTACTTATATATAAATGGGCAATAGGAAAAAAATTTTTAAGTATATTTTATTGATTATGCTATTATAGTTGTCCCATTTTTTTTACCCTTTATCCCCCTCCGCCATGTACCCACCCCTTCCCTCCAGCATTCCTCGCCCCCTTAGTTTTTGTCCATGGGTTGTGCCTATAAGTTCTTTGGCTTGTCCATTTCCTAGACTATTCTTAACCTCCCCCCGTCTATTTTGTGCCTACCAATTATGCTTCTTATTTCCTGTACCTTTTCCTCCCCATTCTCCCTCTTCCCCTACCCACTGATAACCTTCCATGTGATCTCCATTTCTGTGATTCTGTTCCTGTTCTAGTTATTTGCTTAGATCGTTTTTGTTTTTTTCTTTGTTTTTTTTAGGTTCAGTTGTTGATAGCTGTGAGTTTGCTGTCATTTTACTGTTCATAGTTTTGATCTTCTTCTTTTTCTTAGGTAAGTCCCTTAATACATTTTATATTATAAGGGTTTCATGATGATGAACTCTTTAATTTCATCTTACCTGGGAAGTACTTTATCTACCCTTCCCATTCTAGATGACAGCTTTGATGGATAGAGTAATCTTGGATGTAGGTCCTTGCTTTTCATGATTGTGAATACTTTTTTCCAGACCCTTCTTGCCTGTAAGGTTTCTTTTGAGAAGTCAGCTGAGAAGTCTTATGAGAACTCCTTTGTAGGTAACTCCCTCCTTTTCTCTTGACGCTTTTAAGATTCTCTCCTTATCTTTAATCGTGGGTAATTTAATTATGATGTGCCTTGGTGTGTGCTTCCTTGGCTCCGACTTCTTTGGGACTCTCTGGGCTTCCTGGACTTGTAGGTCTATTTCCTTCACCAGATTGAGGAAGTTCTCCTTCATTATTTTTTCAAATAAGCTTTCAATTTCTTGCTCTTCCTCTTCTCCTTCTGGCATCCCTATGATTAGGATGTTGGAATGTTTAAAGTTGTCCCCGAGGTTCTTAAGCCTGTCTTCATTTTTTTAAATTCTTTTTTCTTCATTTTGTTCTGGTTGAATGTTTATTTCTTCCTTTTGTTCCAAGTCACTGATTTGAGTCCTGGTTTCCTTCCCTTCTCTGTTGGTTCCTTGTGTATTTTTCTTTATTTCACTTTGCATAACCTTCATTTACTCCTTTATTTTGTGGCTGTATTCAATCTTATCTCTGTGAGCATCCTGATTACCAGTAGATCTGCATCCAATAGGTTGGATGCAGCCAATCTGCATCCAATAGATTGGCTATCTCCTCATAGCTTAGTTCTTGTGCTGGAGTTTTGATCTGTTCTTTCATTTAGACCGTATTTCTTTGTCTTGGTGCACCTGTTACATTGTAAGGGGCAGAGCCTTAGGTATTTGCCAGGGTGTGGCAACCCATTTCACTGCATTGTGGTGCTGTATGCGGGGAAGGAGTCAGAGAGGGAACAATGTCGCTTGCTCAGTTCTCACCCCACTTTCAGTCACTTCCCCTGCTAATCACAAGCGAATCAGGCCCTTCTGGTGCTGATCCTTTGTTGGGTGGGCTTGTGTATGTTCTAGGGCCCCACTGGCCCCTCCAACAGACTCTCCTGTGAGACTGGCAGTTTCTCTCACCACTACAACACCCACAGGTTTTTACAGCCAGGAGTTTGAAACTTTCTTTTCTCAGTGCTGGAACCTTGGGTTGCTCAGTCTGTCTCACTCCCCAGTTGTTCCTTGTGGTTTATCTGCATGCGAGTCTGGGACCACTCATTCTGCCAACTGCAGCCTCGTCTGCCCCGTCCACCAGCCACCACCTTGCCACATATCCTCTCCACCCTGGCTTCCCGTCTCCACCCCTCCTACCAGTCTGGATGAATGTTTCTTCTTTACCGCTTTGGTTGTCAACTCCCATACAGTTCAATTTTCTGGCAGCTCTGGTTGTGTTTTTTGTTTTGAAATTAGCTGGTATCCTTCTTTTGGTTGTGTGAGGAAGCAAAGCATATCTACCTATCCCTCTATCTTGGCCAGAAGCAATAAAAAAAATTTGAGATCAAATGGTAAGAAAGTTCATAAGAAGAAAAAAGAAAAACATCATACAGAAACTTAAAGAAATCACACACCAAAGACAGACCACATTGCAGATTAAAACTGTAACCTATTATTTTAAAATGAATTAAAAGACAGTAGCAATATGATATAAAGAATTAGAAAATCAGAAATAAGGGAATAAAGAATAAATCTGAAAAATAGGAAAACTCAATTTCATATTGAGAAATACACTAAGAGGGCACAGGAGTGAATAAATACAACATATAATTCCTTAAAAGTACTAAAAGATTAAAAAAAGGAAATCTTTGGCACGTCAAGGAACATATAGCAAGGACTCATGGACAAAGCCAAAGCGGGGAATGATTGAGGGAGGGACAGGGGGGAGAGGGGCAGGGTAAAGGGGTGGGGGGAAGGTGGAGACAAATGTATTTGAAAAAATAAATACATTAAATAAAAAAATAAAAAATAGTAACAAAGAAAAAATAAAAAATAAAAGAAGAAATTTTTAAAAATCAAAAAGAAATAAAGATAAAAAATTTTAAGGCGAAGTGTCAATATTGAAGATAGGTAAGGAACACCCAACATGTGAAGAACAGTAGTCCCTAAAAAGAAAATCAAAGGAAGACACCTGTCTAAATACTTAAAACTGTAATCCAAAGAAACTCTCCTGAAATTTAAAAAAAAAAAAAAAGATCTGAGCCTATATGTTGAAAGAGGACACTTAATACTTAAGTATAGTGTGCAAAGTGATCAACACCAAGGTATATTCTAGTAAATTACTGGACTTATGGCTTCAGACAAAAGAAAATAACATAACATAGTCAATATACTCCACAGAAAAATGTGAACCAACAACTTTACAGCTGACAAAATACTTGCCTTTCAAGTATAAAGAGTACACAGCAAACTGCTGTGAAAATACAAGAATTCAGAGGATACAGTTCTTATAGCCCTTCCTGAAATATTTATAGAAAATAAGCATTAGACAAAATGAACAGAGATACTGGCATAAGGATGGATTTTGAGCACTTAATATATTTATCTATAGAACTAAAACAGGATTAACAGGGGAAACTATGCTATAAATGGCTATATGTGCTAAAAAGAGAGTCACAGCAAAGCATTATAAAGTCATAGAGATTAGGAATAGTAGATGTAATAAGATGTTCAGCTCTTCTTGGACGAGAACTGGAGGTTGTAGTATTAGTATTGTTATTCTGAAACTGTTGTGTGTGCAAGGTTGATCAATAAGCAAATTCTTAATTATGGGATATTCTAATTCTGTCATCCTCAGTATTCTTGAGAACCAGGATTCATAGCAAGGAATAAAGGAGATAAATATGTAACAGATAAGAAGCTAACTAAAATCCCTTTAATCCTGAATATGAAATGAAAAGCCCTCTAACCCTGAATATGAATTGAAACTAGTATACATTCATGGGGCCTAGACACAATAATCAATCCAGCAAAAATGAGCATTGTTAGCACTAAGAAAATTGCCTTGAAATACGAATTTCTACTAAAAGAAACAGAGTTTTCTTGGACAAATGACTAATTTTAGTTCTCAGGCAAGAAATGTATAAGATGAGTTTGAAATGTCCTGTCCTAGCAGTGAGCGAGGAAGCCATCAAAAACCAGTAGGATCATCTCAGGATAGAGGAGGCAATGTAAAGAAGTTCCATGATCAAAGATGGACTGTTTATCCTCAATTAAAGTAAGAAATTCCATGGACTGAAACCAACTAATATTTAAATTCATGATTCAGAATAGTATCAAAATTTACTGATTGCTTTCAGAGGATAACATTAAACTAATTCCTTTTTTTATCCAGGCATTTATCCTGTACTTCTATATGACTAGATCCACTGGGTAACCAAAGAGTAGATGAAAATTACAAAACTATTCCAGCTAATAAACAGTAGAAGTAGAATATCACCATTTTGCAACTCCCCGTGAATTAAAGAATCTAGGCAGTGAACACTAATGGCTATTCACATTACAAAAAAAAAAAAAAAAAGAATAAGGAAGTATGTCACTCCTGAACGAAAGTCCTGCCAAAGCGATCAAATATGAGCCTCTGCATCCAGCTGCCAACGTGTATGAAACAGAGAGGAAGTATAGAAGGCAGGGGAATATATGAGCTAAGAATGCAATCAGCCAAACCCAGGCTCTTAGAAACTACAGTTCAAGTGACTGGGTTCTCCTTAAAATGGGGAGTATAGAGAAAACAAAGGAAGAGAAAAAGTTTGTAAATTAAGAACTTAAAAAGCATACCTACTTTAAAAAAATGATCAATACTAAACTATGGTGTCCAAGGACTCACATGTAGGTAATAAAATAATAAAGTGAAGTGATTACTATAAAAGCACTGGTTACTTTTGGAAGGGACTGTAAGTGATATAAGGTACATAAGGGGATTCTAGCTGGCTAGCAAACATTGATTTCTCAACTTTAATGGCTGTTATACAGATATCCACCTTAAACAAATGACAGAAATGTTGTCTGGTACTGTGGTCACTAACCACATGTTACTATTACAAAATAAATTAAGACTAAAGAGAATTAAAAATCCAGTTTCTCAGTCATCCTAGCTAAATTTTAAGTGATCAATAGACAGAGGCTACATTTTAGTGCAGAAATAGGACACATTGTATAGAAACAGTTTGTATGCAGGATGTGTGTGTTTGTGTGTGTTGGTAGTGGTTTTCTCTAATTGTGCTTCACTTCATAATAAAAATGTTAAAGTTCATGACCTCCAAAACACATTACATAGCTGCATTTATTAGAATTCATTTCAAATACACAAATATTGGCTACTCCTTGAAGCAATGACAAAGGTCATACACCTCCCAGATGAGAGATGAATAATGTGGAACTATTTTATAGCATTAAGTAGCAGGAACCCAGTAAGTCCAATAGATCTTGATTTAAAATTGCTGGTATATGATACAAGAAGTTTTCATCTCAAAGACAATGCAGTTGTGCCTAGAAAAAGTTAATAAACTCTTCTTGACTATTATGGATTAATAACTGATCATTTTAATTCCCATTAAACATTTATTACACACTAAGAGAAGGCAAAGCTATGGCAAAATAAAGTAGCAGAGTCCCTGCCAAATGGAAACTCCTAGCAAGGCACTTAAGATACGTAACCAAATTACACAAGAGAAGGACCAGGAAGCGTTCCTTCCACAGGGCTGGAGATCCTTCAGTCAAACACCTCACACCTCTCTTCTACTGCTGAGCTCACAGTAAGTACAAAGCAGGAAGTTCCTTTGAAGAGATTTAAAGGAGGTGTAAGGAATGAAATGATGAAAGTTTGGCCAATGGAGTCATAAAATGTTTTCAAGCAGAGTAAATGACTGAAGAGAAATGGGAGGTGAGACACTGACATAGATCAAAGTGGAATCTACAAAAATATGTTACATAATAGAATGGAGGGCCTAAAAATAAATAATTTAGAGGTCAGAATAGAGAATCTCAAAGAACAAATGTACAAAAAGGCAGTGTGTCTGCTAATCCTCTTCAGTCATTGGCAGGACAAGAATACGTGCTATAGAAGAGGACAATTATACAGGAGGCATTTTGAATAAAGAAGAAAGAAAGAAGGGAGGAAAGAAACATCGTAACTACAAAACATCCTTCCAACTGAGTCTTTAATTACCCAGGAAGAATATCAATATTTTCTTTTAAATAATGTAATTGATGCTAAAACATAATGAATAAAAATATAAGACTATGGAATCTGTGATCTAGTGCAAAAAGGAGGGCACACTGGTGCATTAACAGTTAAAGGGTATGGAAAATCAGCAAGTTCACATCTGGTCATCATGCAAAGTGCCACACACCAAGAAGAGGCTAACTTTAAGTCAAGATAAAAGACACACATCTAGAATAGGATGCTAGAATGGGTTAATGGCAAATAATAAGAAAAATAAACAAAACAAAAATCAACAGAGCCTAATTTTCCCCCATGTTGCAATCTGAGCTTTTAACCTCTCATTTCAGGTCTGGTTATGATACAAATATTCTATACAGCCCTCTTTTACATCTTATTCTATTGAGAAAGATTTGGCAACTGAAATCCATTATGATGTCAAAAGGCAGCTGACAACATAAAAATGTATCTCACTCAGTTGATGCCATACATGGTTAAATTTACAACAGAAGTATCATAAAAATTATAAGAACTGCAAATTGACCACTGATTTCTAGTTCATTGACATAAATAATGGTAAGGACACAGCCAACTTCCAAACATCTTTACCACTGTTTAATTTGTCAAAATCTATCAAGAGCATTTCAACCACAAACCTGTCCTCTTAGGTGCATTGTCATTCCTACACTTAGATCAGCAAGGGTGGCAACCCAAGTAAGGCTGCATAACTACAAAGACTCCCTGAGGAGTCTTCTCTCACCCTTGCAATTCTTCTGTGTCAGTATCTCACTTTCATTTAAGTATCATTCTTCCTCTCAATTTGTTACTTAAGACCATAGAAAAATTTGGTTCCAATTTTGTGAGATATGTCTGTCTGCTGTCAAAGTTAGTTCTTCATTATAGTGTTAAGATTCCTACTGGGCTCACATTAAGCAAGATTTTCTGTTTACTTCATATTTGTGAACCAGGAATGCTAGCAGCAGTATGGTGCTAGAATAGTTAACTGACAGCTGTTGGGAAACCTAACAGGTAGGGAGGTCACATGTTAAAA
Source organism: Pteronotus mesoamericanus (assembly GCF_021234165.1). NCBI lineage: Eukaryota > Metazoa > Chordata > Mammalia > Chiroptera > Mormoopidae > Pteronotus > Pteronotus mesoamericanus. Next base: position 55,841,648 of record NW_026555321.1, read on the forward strand.
GAACAAAGACAATAATTCCTTTCTGGGAGAAAGTTAAGACACAGAACCTGATGGCTTCCTCCACCAACAATAAATTTTATGTAATGTGCACAGAGAAGACAAAACAAAAAGAAAATGGCTTCAACAGGTAAAATCTGAAGAAGAGTACTTCATTCATAGTGAACTTAAAAGCATGACTAAACTATTTCACTGTTCAAATAAACACTAAAATGTAGTTAAGGATAATAAAATGGCTCAAGAAATCAAAGACAAATGCCTTTTAAAAATATATTCAGTGAGGAATTCTCATTTTACATATATATGTGTTTGTGTGTATTACCCCCACCCCTTACTTTCCCACTGACATATGTCTAGAACAAATTTCACATACTGCTGAAAACAAAAAAATGAAGTGTCTGGGCATAATATTGTTAGCAAAAACAATCAGTAAGCTGTCTCATTGTCTAAGTAGGAGCTACATGTGCATTTGTGCAGAAATTGGGCAGTTCTAACTCTTGACTAGTCCTAATACAAGTGTAGGAAGTCCTTCAATAGGTACTAAGTAAATCTAGCATATACTACTCGCATCCAAATTGGTTTATTTCACATTTCTGTATTCAGGGGAAAGGCAATGTCTATATGACAGATGCACCTGGAGTTTGCCACGTGACCTACGCACAGAAAGGGCTGCAGAGTCACAGATTTAGGAACAATGAAAAATTTCATTTTATTCTTATTTGCTAAAGAAAGGCATATTTCCCCTGTCCCATGGAACATGTTTGTATTCAGTTAGCCCACTTACTACACAGAGTAAGTGGAGAGTAGAGAGGAAACACTGACTTATATCTGGGTAAGTCAAAGCTCCCACTCACCTGCTGCTGAAGATGCTGGTGTTCCCTCAGTTTGACTCTACTGGCTGCCTACAATAATAAAATACATGGGATAAATAAGCCATCAATCCTTCATTTCTCTTTACCCATGTAAAGATGGCCTAAATACCTCTATCAGCATCAGAGAAGTGCCCAATTATAAAGCCAAGTTTTTTTCATTAGTGTGTTATTTTTAAATCCTAAAACTGAATGAAGCCCTGAAAGCAGATGTAACAACAGTGCTCTCTTTGGTCTCCTCAAGAAAGTCTTTACCTAAAAAAGGCTGAGCCCCAAAATACATAAAGCAAAAACTAATAGTACTTAAACTAACAAGAAAAACAGAGACAGACTCATAGATGGAGAGCAGATGACAGCTAGAGCTAGTTAGGGGAGGGTGAAGAGGTGGAGGGATTGAGCAAAAAAGGAAAAAGGACTTACAGGTATGGACAATAGTGCAGGGATTGCTGCAGGGCAGGAGTGTAAGGGGACTAAATAGTCATGGGAAAAAATACAATAAAGATTGAATTTGAAAAAAATAACAATACTGACAAGAGAAACAGACACTTAAACAATAGCTGGAGACTTAATACCTCACTAAAAGTAATGGCTAGAACTAGGCAAAAGATCAACAAGGAAATGGAAAACACAAACACCACCAAGGACCTGACAAACATCAAGTGGACACCTACAGATATCTAGCACACACCTAAAGCTTCCACCTAACAACAATATAATATATGTTCTTCTCAATCACATATGGGACACTCTACAGATAGACCATAAGCTGGGTCATAAAACACACATCAATAAACCTAAAACTACGGAAGTAATACAAAGTATATGCTCTAATTAAAATGGAATGGAATGATAAATAAATATCACAAAGAAGTTTAAGAAATTCACAAACATGTGGAAATTAAATCACACATTCCTAAATAACCAGTAATTCAAAAAGAAACCGCAAAACAAATTAGGAAATAATTTGAGATGAATGAAAATGATGACATAACATACAAAAACTTACAAGATACAGGTAAAGCAGCGTTTAGAGGGAAGCAGTGTGGCTATAAACACCTCTCTTAGAATAAATTTCAAATAGTTTGAGTTAATCAACCAGTTAACAAATCCACTGATATATCCTAGAGCTTGATTCCCCGGTCATTAAGACCAAGCAACTTTTATGGTAATCATTTTTACTCAGTAGAGACACAGGTATGAAGCTGTGTTACGCAGAATGTCATGAAGTTATTTATCCATGGAAGCTTTTGGTAGAACATAATTATCTTCTTAATAATTTTCTAAATGAGGGAACTGAGATCTTATGAGTCAACAGGAAATATGGTTTTAAAAGACAGATTTTCTGAATTTGAGTCTAGTAATTTTTCTGCTATACAAATAACTAGCCTTTTGAAAGAATGTTAAGTTTTTTATGGCTAACATTTACATGCTGTAAGCCAGGAAATTTGGGGGTTACTACTTCCATTCTCCTTTTTTGATGTCCACATGCCTCTCCACTTACACATCAGGCACTACAAATTCATTACGAAACTCATCAAAAGTGTCAAGACCATCTCTCCCCTCAACAAAGCACTTACTGAAAGATTCCAAAGATAACATAAATGTTCCCTACTGTCTCCATTAAGATTAGAGTGGATGAATTTGGGGTGGGGGAGGGAAAGGAGGTACATGGTAATGAGAGAAAGTGAGAGAAGCAAGGAAAACTTTTGGATCCTAAATGTATACTGAGTTATAGAAGACCATGTCATATGGTCTTGGTGACCGGAAACTCTGATCCCAGAAAGACAGTGGGACAGAGACCATCCTCTTGTTTGTCATATCATCTCAGAAATCAAAGCAGTAAATAAACTGGGTTTCAAAAGCAAACGGTCTTTGATTCAAGTGTAAAATCTACCATTAAAAAAAGGTAATTTTGAATTAATTATAGAGTTATAGGAAGTAACAAAAATAGTAGAGTCCCATATACTCTTCACCCTGCTTCCCCTAAGGATGACATCTTACATAGCTGTTGTACAATATCAGAACCAGGAAAATGGCATCGGTATATTTATGTTAACCAGACTATACAGTCCTTATTCAATTTTGGTTCCTTTTTTAACTCCAGGTAAGTCAACTTAGCCAACTTCTTCTATCCTCGGTTTACTTATCTGGAACATGAAGGCATTAAGAATAGCAACTCTATAGTATTTATCAGTATTTAGTTAGATAGTGGTAGTGTATTGGTTATAACAGGAGCTGACACACAGTAAGAATCTGATAAATTACAGTACTTAATTATTAAATAAAACTTTTGGGATTTCTAGTTCTGCTTTGGCATTTTCCTTGCAACCTTTCCTACTACCCACTAGTAAAAAGATGTCATCTGCTGCCATTTATAGTCTGACTGAACCCAAAGGACAAAAACACTAGAAGAACAACGAAAGGCAGCTAACTAAGGATTGAAAAGAAATCTAACTCAAAATTCCTTTTTGGGTGTACACATGCCCTGATGTTTTTAACTTCATTTTTCCGACAGTGAAATGACTCAGGTACGACCAACAAGGCTTTTTAAAGCCTTTGGGGAGAAAAGCAGTGAACCATCATCAAGAATAATCTTACACTTTAAATATCTTTGCTTCCCCTTCTGGGGAGTGAGGGGTAGGTTTGGTTTGGTTCTGTTGTTTTTTTCCTACTGTAAGTTTTTAAGTCTTAGTTAGATTTTTTAATCAAACAGATTGAATGCTAGCTGGATTCACCCTGCCATAGTTTCCAAACCTCAAAACTCAAAAGAAGCAAGGCTTTTCAAAAGGTAAGCTCTTCATAGGTTTTAACTAGGCTTTTCTGTGCATACGAGAAAGAAGTGCACATACGGATAGTTCCAGGCACAATGAAGGCTCTTCACTCTGGGGCTACTGTTGGCTGCCATCAACTGCGTGAGCCCATCCAAGTCCCTCCCAGTTCAACATGGCAGACATATGCCAATACTCAGATGGCTCCTGGGTCCTACCTTCTTCACAGCTATACTTCAAGAGCACAAGTGTTTATAATAGGGGAAGAAGAACTTCACTGGATTTTCCCCCAGCTTTGAAATTTTCAAACCTAGAAACTGAACTGAATTTTAAGGATTTTTTTGTTCTTTTTCTTTCATTTTTTTTATCCTATTTTTTTCTTTTTGCAAATTGGCTACACTTTCAAAACCTGCCACCCACCAACAGCCTGAAACACTGAAGTGTCCACTCTGTTTCTATCAATACACATTATTTGGAATCACTTAAAAGGACAAATAATATGTCCACTAATTAGCCAAACAGCCAGAGTGGATATCTCCAATTCATTTTTATTCTCAGACCTCTCTTCCATCCTCTTAAAGTTAGACCAAATAAGAAACATATTTGGATAGTTTCAGCTTTGGTTTTCAAATTAGGGCAAGCATCTTAAACAAAGTGATCTCCAAGGAAATCATTCAGTGTTAACTAGATCATGGGAAAATAACTTAACAAACACAGGACTTGATCCACTCCAGTTACCACATATTAACAATTAAGGAGCCTATATGCTTTGGTTTCCCAATCCTAAGATGTATTTTTAATTGGATCAAAGGAAAAACTTGGAAATGTAGAAAAGCAACTGATTTTTTATATTATAAAACATACCAAAATTACCAAAACCTGATTTTCCACCTGAATTAAAAAGATGTCGTTAGCTTTGTGGGCCACAGTCCTTGGTCCATTCTTGCTCCCTTTTCCCCAACTTAAACATGTTTCCCTTAGTATTACTTATTTTTTCCTATCCTGGTGTTATGTAAGATCCCTGCTTACTTTGGCAATGGAAACAAAACAAGAAGAGCCACCCAGAGTTCTCCATTCCAAAGGGAGGAGCTTCCCAAGAAAAGCAGAGTGTTGTTGTGGCATTTCCTTTCTGCAGTGCCGAAGAGCAAACAGCATTCTCCAGCCAGGAAATTTAGTACCAAAGGTGGGAGGCAGGGTGAGGGCAGTGGCTCCTGACTGAAATACCTATTAGAACCATGAATGGCAGGTGTGGGCAGGGACCACCTGGTTCACGATCACTCAGCACCTGTGAAAAACAGGAATTGGCCAAATACAAACATACTTTATATATACACGTGGGGGGCGGGGGGTGGCACGCCATTAAATAAGCCCAATATGCATTAAGAAAAGATGCTTTTCAAACACAAAATACAAGGTAAGAAGATGCATTTTATTTCAGAGAGAGCCCAGCAAAAACCAAACTCTCAGATTGAGAAAATGAACCTTGAAGTTAGTTCTATCATTAAAATCCTCACTAAAATGGCCATTGGGCCTAGATGAAAGCTTTAAAAATTTTAAGTTTAAGGAGGGGCTAATATGCTTATACAAGAAAAACAAAGAGAGGCTTGCACATAGGATATCAGTTTCAATGAGGAAGAGTGAATGCCAAAAACAGTGTAAGAATTAAGTACTCACATAATAGATCACTGTGAGCAAAGCTCTCCTGCAGATGTTGGAGTTAGTGCTCTAAGCCTCACACTTGGAAAGGTTGTGTGACTGAAGCCATGATATATAAAGTAAGACCCAAGCGCCAAAGTTTTGATTTAGCCAAGAAAACGTGGCTGTTTTTGTTGGGTGGAAGAGGCATTTTTTTCTCTGAGGAAAGAATTATGGTAAACATCTGTTAACCATGCCCACAGTAGGGGTGATTGTTTTCATCCAAGGTCATTTTCAAGGAATAAATGTAATTAATAAAACCACACAGTAGTAGTATCCAGCCTTCCAATAAGTCTGCTTGCTTCTATCCACATACCTGTTTATTAAAGAAGACCTTATTTGAGAAAGTTTCCTGACAGTGCCATTAACACTTCTTGGGAACCACTGATGTGGGCTAAGAATTTTCTGTCTCAAAGGATGCTTAAAAATTCTAGTGGACTTCACTTCTTATCTCACTCCTGAGGCAACTGTTTTCCAGAGGATTCCCTTAGTCTATTGGCAACATCTTACTATAATACATGTATTATTTAGGTAACTAAATCCCCCTTTTTTTTTTTAAGATTTTATTTATTTTAAGAGACAGAGGAAGGGAGGGAGAAAGAGAGGGAGAGAAACATCAATGTGTGAGAAATACATTGATCAGTTGCCTCTCACACACCCGCAACTGAGGACCTGGCCCACCACCCAGGCATATGCCCTCGCTGGGAATCGAACAGGAGACCTTTCTGTTTGCAGGCTGACACTCAATCCACTGAGTCACACCAGCCAGGGCATTTTTTTTCTTTTCTTAAATCAATGCTCCCAGGGCTTTACCTCACGCATAAAAGTCCCAGAGTACATCTCTCTTTTAAAAATGACTATAAGAATTCATATAATCCAGAATGGTTTGGTTTTTAAAAACTCCTTATTTGGTTTGTTCTTTTAAAAGAAAGGGGGAGGTAGGGAAACTGAATTATTCAGGCTGACTGTCATTCAAATCTGTCAAATTACAGCTCAAAACATCACTTTACCTTTGAACAACTGACTCTCAGCCCCTCTACAAGGAGAGTCACCTTGGATTATTTTTAAATGTTCCCAATTAGGAGAAAATAATCAAATTCATAAAATCCCTACTTCCATTCTGAGTTAAAGCAAAGTTCTGCTTTATCTAAAACAATGGAAGGGTCATCTAGATTTAGAAAAGCCAATGTTGATAAACTAAATGCTACCACTCAATAGAGCTAGAAAACTGAAGTCTCCTATTTTTGACCTATTGTCATGCCAATATGATCAATCAACAAGATGCTATTTCCCATGAACTGAGAGCACAGCAATACAGGACGGTCAGACTTCAGTGAGGTTATTGAAAAACACTATATTCATCAATTCCACTTATTCTAATGGTTGCAATATTAGCAATGTCCTGGATATTGGACCAGTTTTAAGGGCAGCTTAGGAGCCTGCGGATGGTAGACGTCAGTGTTTCTACTTTTCCAATGAGTCTTCAACAAATACCAATTAAACACCTCCTAGGTGACAGTTACTGAGTTTCATGTGGGTGCATGTGTGAATGCACACGTGAGGACGTATGTGCACAGAAGGGAGGGAGTGAAGGGTGAAATGATGGAGATTAAGCAAATAAGATTTTGATAACCCAACTGCCCTTAGATAATGATGAAGCATTAGACAAGAAAAAAAAAAGGGGACTGCAAAAGCTCAATTTTATTTAAAAACTGTCAAGGCCTTATAGAGTGAGCCTAAACTAAACCAAATAATTCCCCAACACAGTCCAGATTTGTTCCTATAAGTCAGCCCAGTATCAGAGGCCACTGTGGTGAGAACTGAAATATAACCATGTGCTGCTACACTATATTATACTTAAATAAAAATGTAATGAATCCATCATATTTGTGCAATAGAGAGATTAAATCAGCTATAATTTTCTAACTTCAAAAGAAAATTCCAAGCTTTAAAGTATATTCTTAGTGAAAGATAATGTGATGAATGTCATAATAAAAAAAAAATCAGGAGGAAATAATTCTTCATCATTTTAAAATTTTCCTTATGAAATGCATCATTTTAACCTAGTGCATTTCAACATACTTACTCATAAATGTAAATTTGTTTTTGATAAGAAGAGCCTTTTAATCCAAATTGCACAGTGATACTTCTACAATGATCTGTTATAACTTAGTAATCAGAGTTAACAGACTGCCTAATTAACCAAATCATCATTTGCCAAGATCCAAATATGGGATGAATTGTGGGCCAAGGAGAAAATATGATGGACATGAAAATTATTACTTCAGGGAAGCATTAAAAACATGTGGAGTTAAAGTTCTTTGCTAAATCTTACAATCTTTAATAGTCTTAATTTGATAATACAAGTAACATGTGAACATAAAAATACATATTATATGCAGGGAATACAAAAACATTTAAAAATCAATGTTACTGAAATAATTAACTTTGTAAGGCTTGTACAACCCATGAGGTAAAATCATAGATGTCTTCTAATAATAATAATAAGTAGCATCCATTGAGTGCTCAGTAGATGCCAGCAACATATTCACTGTTTCATATGACCAAGATGTGTACTCTCCATATAACCCTTAACCCTTTGAAAGATGCTCTTTTTATCTGCAGGTATTAGATGTGAAAACCAAGTTTCAGAATATTTTTTGCTCACAAGAACATATAAACAAACAAACCATATCCAATCTTTTCAAAAATCTTAGGAAAGTATTATTAAGTATTCTATCACTTAACTCACCAAAAATTAACCCATGGAAGTATTCTATAATTTAACTCATCAAAATTTAAATCATGAACTTAATCCATTCATTTATTATATACTTAGAAGACAAAAGACTGAGGTAATATAAAAGTCACCATGTGCTGAGCCTGTACAAAAATCTTTCATCATCAAGCTTACTGTTCCTATCACTATCACTGTTACGGCCTAAGAAAACATGTGTATTTCAACTGAGCTAAAACACTTATGAGCCAATTTTCTTAGTTAATTTAAGTATAAATCCACACAGAGGGTTTAATCTGAGAAGAGATGCTAAATCCACCAATCTGACCATCTTCCTCTTGGCAACTTGTTACTTGTTCCTCTAGTTACTTGGCAACTCGTATTCATCCTTCCAAGCCCCTACCAAGTCTCATTGCTTCTGTGAGGCCTCCCAGTTTCCCTCCTCCCAACCACATACACACAATGCACCAGTATTCTCATCACCTCTCCATCATTGTATGTTAACTGACCTCTCTGTCTACCTTGCAGGTATAAGTACATTGAAATCAAGGATCTCACTTTGGGACCTAGAATAGTAATAAATGGTAGATAAAAGGTTGGACAGAAGGTGGACAGAAGGGTAGACAGGGCAAGTGCAGCAATGAATGAACTCCTGGCTCCCTGAGGGCAGTCATGTGTAAGTATACAGAGGTACAGCTCATCTCCCAGGTAGTGAATGTCACTGGAGATGTCCAAGTATCAAACAGACATCTTCATGGGGAAAATCTCAAAAGATACTTAAGCATGCTTAGCTGGGCTATGTGATATTTAAAGGTTCCTTCCAACCCTATAATCCTATGTATTCACTGGGCACCAGTACAGTGCCTTACAGGATATACATGCACAGTCGCCCCTCCTAGAATTCTGCTCCTTTCTTCTGAAACCAGCGCCCTTTTTATCCCCTTTCCACTGCCTTTTGTACATGGAACACAAACCATAAACATCATCCATGACTACAGTGACCCACTCCAAGCCGTGCACACTTTAATACCTGCTCTTAGTTTAGCTCCAGCCCCAGGGAGTGTTTCAGAAATAGGTAATTCCCAGACGTCAGATTAACCACAGAACCAGGAAGATGCAAATGCTATGACAGCTGCTAAGATGCAGAGGCCCAACTGTATGCATTTTAAATAGGGGACTTGAGCATCGGCAGATTTTGGTATTCACAGGGGTTTTGGAACCAATCCCTCCTGGATAGTGAGGGGTGATTTAATTTTGGGGGGAGTCAAAGTCATATGTGGATTTTCAACTGCACAGGGAGTTGGCACCCTTAATCCGCACATAGTTCAAGGGTGAATGGTAACTCCTCTTTGTGTCTAACCTGGTCACAAGTAACCAAAGAGGCCTAACAAATAGGTGGGCTCAGCATTTTAAATGCAGACCTTAAAAACTGTCTGCTGTTTAATAAGGAGATCCTGATACATCAAACCCTGTAAGTAAAAATTGCTTATGTGAGGTCCCTTGCAACTAGCTTTTATATAGTTTTTCAATGTATTGCACACACATGCGTGTGCACACACATACGCCCCAGGTACAGGACTGCTGCTTTAGAAAAGAGACCCTTTTGCTTGTTACACTTTTTCACACAGGTGATTGAGTGGAACAAATCAATTGCTGAGTGGTCAGAGGCCAATACAAAATAAAATGAGGGCTAGTAAGATGAGGTTAATTAGAATAATGTACCAGAGAAAAATGACTCAAAGATCTAGAGAAAATGTCTTAAAAGGCACATCCAACTAAGGACAGAAGAATGTCAATTAAGTGGAGTTGTCCTCATTCCAAATCACACTGGGACACTTTTATTCCCATTGCTCTAGTACTCGCAAAAAAGAATCAAAGCATCTGAAAGAGTCTAGTAAGATCAAACAGGGCCTGCTAGATGGCATTGAAGCATAAAGCCTCAACATGCAGCATAAAAAAACGGTCCCAGGGTGCCTGCAAATCAAAACCATAGGAAAATGTTTACATGGTGAAGACCATATGGCACAGTGATTAGGAACCATGATACCAGGGAAAGTGTGCCTGGGTTCAAATCCTACCTCTACTTTTATTAGTGGAGAACTCTGAGGGAGTCATTTAACCTCACTCATGCCTCAACTCTTCTGCAAAATGAATTTTTAGAATCGTATTTCTCTCACAGAGTTGTTGTGAGTTAATATATATCAATTGGATTTGTGTCACTGTTAATGAATGATCTGGACAGATACAGACCAAGGCAAGGCATGGCCTCTCTTGATGAGAACACCCAGAGTTGGCATTCAGAAATCCCACCCAGCACATCTCCACCAGACTCGCCCTGCACTGACAGGCCAAACTGGATATGAACATGCAGTCACATTTCAAGCCATGAGAGAAAGTGCCCTCTGAAAGCTCCAATCTTCCCCCCCAATACTGAGGCAAAGGGCATGGGGATGAGGGCGTGTAAGGGTTATTCCGGTCTGCCGACCCCCTAGCAAATGGGCAGCACTCAAGTCTTGCAGCACATGGGTCTGCTTCCTTTTCTGTGACTGCTGTTTTAGTTTCTGAGATGATATTTGGAGATGGGCTGTGCTATGTTTTCAGAGATGTAATGGGCAAGTTCCTTGCCACTCTGAAGAATATCAGTCTAATACAAGTTTTTCTAGAATTATTTGTATCACTTGACTGAAACTAAATTTTAGCTTTTTCTTTACTAAAAAGGCTATTAGAAACCAAATGTGATGCCTATATCTTAATCATTTTCTTTTTTTTTAAGTTGAGAGGGTATAAATTAAAAATTAATAAAAACATGTGGCTCTTTGCATTTCTTCGATAAGCCTTGCTATTCCATTAATCATGTAAATAAGAGTATATGACTTGATGTAGTTCATCTTTTATCAGCAAAAGTTAAGGAATGTAAAAACAGAGAAAGCTGTTCTCTGAGTCAGCTTTCACATAACAAATGACAAGGAACAGTGTGCACCAAGCACACGTGTCTGAAACAGCACAGCAACAAGAGCTAGACCATCCTCTGTAGGCACATGAAAGAAACAGCAAATCTGCGGAGACTTGAGCATCCTTTCAAAAATAGTATGTGAACTATCAGGACATAACATCAAGTGTACAATGTTTCAAAAATAAGAATTTTCAAGAAATTTAAGACATGGCCTCTTGTGAGGCAGCTCTGATTAACTTAAGGACAAAATGTATCCCTAGCCAGGTGACTTAAGGATGTTGCAGCACCCTAAATTCTGAATTTCCAAGGTTTTTGTAGATGTCGGTCACGCTCCATACATTGAGCCGTCTATTGAGGTTTATCACTTATATTATCTGAAACAAGTCATAAACAATCATCAGCCAACATGTCAACAACAAATATAAAACAGATAGCCCCACTGCTTCTCCATTTTGTAGTTTTTGGTTTTAAAGTGAATTTAATGTTCAAAACATGAACAAATATAATAGGGAATTAAGGCTCTTTCCAATGTTCACCACTTTAAAATGAAGACTGCAAGAAAGTGCAATATGAGTTTTGTCAGTTTAACTCCTAATACACTTTGCTGGTCTCTCGAAGTCAACAGCATGGTATTCTGTTCCAGATCCTGTGTAAAGCACTGTACCCATGTCATCTAATTTAATCCTTGCAGTAACACTATGAGCTATTACCCTCGCCTCAGATAAGTAAACTGAGACCCAGATAAAGTAATTCATCCAAAAAGAGCCAGTGAAAGAGAGTGCTGCGAACTAAGCTAGGAATCCAATAGCCTCAATCACCCTGTACCACCCACCATACATGTCAGGCCCAAATGGCAAATGACTCTGCCTTCATGGGAAAGATGATATATAACCCATTCTGGATGGGACACACACAGTATCAAGATGTGCGCAGTGTATAATGGAAACCCCAGAGAAAAACCCAAGGGCAGTATCCTATTCCTATTATTACAGGGTTTTATTTCTTCTCCTACTCCCTCAACCAGAAATTCATAGGAAAATTCCAAGATATAGTCTGTACACACTGACTGTGAGCATGCCTACCATATCCTGGCTCTATCCACTGTGAGGAAGCCATTCTAGATCAGAAAGACCTTCCTTCCCCTTGCTTATAACCTGGTGGAAAAGCATATTCAGAAAGTGACAGGCACTGCAATAAATGGAACAAAGAAGAATGTGGATGGAAAATAGTGAGAAGGGAGAGAAGGGAGATCGCCCTTAATGGTGGCGGTCAAGAGAAACCTGTCCAAGAAGTAGATATTAAACTGAGCACTGAGAAGCAAGAAGGAGTCTTGAAACGCACAGAAATTGTTCCAGGCACAGAGAATATGGTCCAGAGGCAAGAAAGATTTCATGGCCTCTGAGCATGAGCACAGTATCCAAATAAAATATGGAAAACCATATAGCAATAGCTCAAAGTTGACAACACTCTTTTGAACAGGCAAGATCTTCAAGCCACTATCTCCACAGAGTCAACTACCTTATAAAAACAGAGCTTATATTAAACACTCGTGTTTTTTTTTAATTTACCTGTTCTTAAAAATTTTTGTCGTGAAAAACACGTAACATAAAATGTACCCCTTCAAACACTTTAAAGTGCTCCATTCAACCGTGTTAAATATTTAATACATTTGCATGCTGTGCAACCAATCTCCAGAACTCTTTCTATCTTGCTAGCCTTAAGAGACTCTTGACGAGTACTAATAAAGGCTGGGGGTTAGTCCCCTCAAGCTCATCCACTCTGTGATACATCACAGCCAGTAAATCACTGCAGGCTCTATCAATAGGTAGTCTGCCTTCAACTATCATCATCCAACAGTGCTCAAAAACTCGACATATGGCTATACTCATGCAGTTGCTACCACTCCTCAATTTCTGGGACACAGTGCCACCGGGGCTGTCCATGGGCACTGCTGACAGTCTCTGTGTGTGGATGGCACTGCTGTTTGAGGGTCATTCCCAGGAAGACCTGTGGGGCCCAAGGCCTGCGTTGCAGACTCACACAGAGGCTGGACCAGGGATGACGTGGGAAATCAGCATAGTGTAGCATCAGCCTGCATGAACGAATCCCTACAGAGTTTCAGATTATCATCAGCAATACCGTCTTGACAGCAGTTAGTGAATTATGCTTGCTAGGCAGACCCATTGTCTGAATCATTAAAAAAAAAGAAAGAAAGAAAAAAAGAACTGCATGCCTCTTGGGGGAGATTGTCAAAATGGGACCCAGAGATCAAAGTTCTGTTTAGCAGGGCTATCCAGTTGTATACATGGCCACAGTGGCCTTGAAGATAGGCATCAAGGCCACCTCCCGGGCTCTACTTAAATATAAGGGAATATCAGGCAAGAAGCAACACACCAAAATATACATTGTCTACCAGTAAAACCACCATCAATGAACCACCCAAAGGATGGTGAAAACTCCTGGAAGACAGGGATTTCCGCCACATTACGTGAGGAGTGTAGCAAAATGCTGGCATTTGTTGTCTACCAGGATCTGTGCTAAACTCTTTACAAGTATCATCTCACTAAACTCTTCACAAGAGCTAGCTCTTATATTTATCCCAATTTCCTAGATAAGGAGGCCATGGCCCAGATAAATAAAGTATATTGTCCAAGGTCACTCAGCCAGAAACTACAAAAGATAGAATTTGAAGCTAGCTGGTCTCATTTCAAAGCAGTCACTCTTAACCATATTGCTAACTGCATATGGATATAGCAAGCATCAATAAATGTCGGTGAATGTATCAACTACCATGTTTCATGGATACTTATCATACGCTGGTATAGGCAGAGAATATATTTTGAAGTATAGGGGAGTCTCATTCTACTCATTCTATGAGGTGGAAACTTTCACAAGAATAACCTGTGGGCCAGTCCGGAATAGAGAAATTGGACAGGGCTCACTTGTTTCCCCATCCTCCAAGGTAAGGTTTCAGCAGAGATATAGCGAGCAGCAAATCACAAAGATGTGGAGCAGAGAGCACTGTCCAGTCTTTCAGGGACAGTGCAAGCAAGCAGCAAATTCCCCAGCACATACTGGAAAGAAGAGAATTGGATGTGAGCCTGCATTGTGCTAGGACCTCATGATGGTACTGAAACTTTAACAAGAGCTTAATATCCAGAGGACAGTAAATCCAATAGAAAATCCAGGAGTTTAAATTATGGTTGATAGCTCTCTTGAGAATGAAATTTATTTCTCATATTTGCCATGGTACTTTCAGTAAGAATATTATGGTCCTAAAATATTTACTGAGATAAGTATCTCTGCTGAGAAGTAAATAAGCCAAAATTCTAACACACAAAATTCAAAGACATTACACATGTAAGTCAATGGAAAATAAGGCATTTCACTGAAAATAAATAAAAACTAAACATGTAAGATACAGTGATATCATGATTTTGTGTGAGTAACCACAGTTGTTGCTCAGTAACCCTCTTCATTATTACTAGAACCTGGAATTTACCTGAGACAGCAAATTTCTCAGGTCTAAGGAAACGCTTGTCAAATGCCCTCATGTTAGGGGTTAGGGGTGGCAAAAAGGATGTAAGTAGAAGTCATTGAGTGCGTCAGAGAATGTTCTTTAGGAGCGAAAGTTCTTTAAAGGGGCCTGCCTCAGCTGAAAGGACCACATTTTGTCCCTTGCAATTCTGCTTCTTCCTTTCAGGATATAGAGGCAACGACTGGAAAGAGAGCAGCCATAATGTGACCTTGATAATAAAGTTACACTTGAATGGGCAAGCAGAGCAGAAAGAAGGTACCAACTGCAAATACACAACTAATTTTTTGAACTAATATAATGCATCTCTGTTACTAAAAAACAATTCTTAAGCGATATAATAACATGAAACAAATCTGAAGACCATACTACTATTTTTGTAAGGAAGAAACACTAGAAAATTAATGAACTGGGATTCTGATTACCAAGCTGTTTGTTGAAGTATGACATCCCTTCATCATTATGACTAGTCCAGGGAAGCGTATTTACTGAGCCTGTTTCTAATATTTTGACATGCAAGACTTATGAAATTCAAACATACTTGTAGACATACAAAGCATTATTACTTATTAAGCCCTATATTAAAGGTGAAAGATCTTAAAACACTCTCAGATTATGATGATTAAAGGAAATTTAATCACCCCTCATCAGCATTTGATCTTTAGCCCGCCAAAATCTATCTGTTGAACTCTTCATCTATGTTGGTACTAGAAATACATTTCAACAGCTTGCCCATCAACTGTAAGACAGAAGGAACACACAAACTATAGCACTCAGAAAACAAGAGAGCTCTCCCTACACTCTTGTAGCTCATGAAAGCTCAGTGTGATTAAAAAGGCGAAGAAGCATGCTCCACTAGGTAAACCAGAACAACTGTGTAAGGAGTTTCACAAACATTCTATCTTGTTTCATCTGTACAGCTATACCCACATGCTACTATTGGAAGGTATTTTTTTGTTCACATTTCTTCTTGATAAATGGTTTCCTCAAGATCACATGGACTGATACCCAGTGAAGTATCCTGTTTACAGGTCATATGTTCCCCTTTGATGCATTAGATCAAGAGTCAGCAAACTATGTACCTTGGGCCAAATATGGCCCACTGTCTGTTTCTGTAAATAAAGTTTTATTGACATAATCATGCCCATTTGCTTACATACTGTCTATGGCTTCTCTGGTGCCACATCAGCAGAGCTGACTAGTTGCAGCAGAGAACGTATATGGCCAAGAAGTTGGACAATACTTACTACCTGGCCCTTTATAGACAGCTTGCCAAACTGCATTAGGTCAGCTCTCCACAAATATGATCCAATTATGGTTCATGCTCTTAAAGGCAATAAAGCTACCATGGAGTGCATCTTTGAAATCCATGCTTAATAATGGAGTATCCCTTTACCTTCCTAGTGATTCACATGTCTACTACTATATCCTCTGCAAAGGTGGATGGCAATCTTACATAGTACACAATATTAGTGGTTTGCCTCTTACCATTTAATGTATCTCACAGCCATAAAAAGCCTGGAGGTCACAGGTTGGAGGCACCCATAATGGCACAGGACTGTAACACACATAGAGTGACACTGACAGCAGAAAGAACAGAAGAGGGTAAGTGAATAGAGCAAATTGTGACACTTTACAATGGTATGTATACATGTATATGCAATAAAACAAGAGGGGACCCACCCCCAAAAACAAAATTTATTTATAAAAAACTGCATATTCACTCTTGCACGTTTAAACTTCAGTTGCCTTCCAAGTACTCTCCGTTTTATGCAATACACCTATCGAGACTTTTTTTCCATTGCTCAAAACAGTTACTGTACTTGTCAATTTGTATGCCTTTCAGTGCTTCTGCAACCGTTTGTTTCACCATTCCACATTGGCAAAATGTTTCCCTGAGGATTTTTTTCACCCGGGAAAACAAACAAACAAACAAACAAAAAAGTCGCTTGGGATAAGATCAGGTGAATAGGGGAAGGTGGGGCATGGGGGCTCATGCCAGTTTTGGTCAAAAACTGCTGACTCACTGCGGTGTGGGTAGGTGAGCTTATAAATCATCCATCATGAAATGGGCAAATGATTTGAAAGAATCTTCGGAAAAAAGTCACTGAAATCAAATGCAGCCTCTCACAATAATGCCAGCTAGGAAACGGATACGGATGGTTCCCAGACCACTCACTTAGCTGGGGACACTGGTACTCCACCCTCCATAAGATAACTCCAATTTTTCTGGGGTCCCCCCTTGTAAATGTATATACGATACGTATAACACATATAATACACACATAGTAAATACATGTAGATGTAATAGATGTATCGCAGCACGTATTTTGTTCTTTCCCTTCTGGAATCAGCATTTCATAAGCCTGTAATCTGAGCTCAGCATTACAGAACAGCAGAACTTGTGAAATGTTACACAGCCAAATGCAAGTGCCACTCACTTGGAAAGTTTGGTTCCTTGAACTATCATTTTGTATTTTTTTAGGATAAATTCTCATAATTACAACATTATCTTTTCCTGAGAAATAAGGACAGGGTATCCACAGGTCCAAACGGTGATTTATTTTGGGTTCATGTCTTTCAGTCTTTCAGAGAATCCAGCAGAGTGATGAGAGGAAATATACACACATACGCACATTCTGCACACACATGAGCAAAACTCTGCTTGCCACAATTTACAGCTTTTTCTAGTCATAAAGAAGGAAGCCATGATGCAGCCTTCTTAAGGTTAACAGCAAGCCTGCATACATGTTCACACTGAGGCTGCAAACTGGATTATTAGAGTGAGTTTGTTACTATTACCAAACCCAATTCCAAGTGAGCTGAAGTTACTGACACATAAGTCAACTTATCCTCAAATATTTGCAGTTTTTGTAACTAGCAGCCAATAGCAAAGTTTTGCATGCCAGGTCTTTCTGCACAGGTTCTTGGAAGAGACTGCCACCTATGTGGCACTCAAGATGACAGGAGGGGCTCTGTCAATGGGGAGGTGGAACTACAGAATGAGTAGAAAGTATGAGCTCTCGTGTGTGTGTGTGTGTGTGTGTGTGTGTGTGTGTGTGGTATTCTCCTTCAACAGTAAGTGTAGATAAAACTCTATGAATGTACATGTTTTCTAATCCAGTCAGACAGAGAAGTGGAAACTGAAAAAGAGATGTACAATATTTAATGATTTGAATAGTCATGCACCTCTGGAAACTTTGTGGGTTGTCTGTCTACCAGAGCTCAGAAAAGGGTTAAGAGGTGGTACTCCCAGTCAGTGCCTCTTCTTGGTAAGAGATGGATTCAGGCCATATTAGCCCACACAATAATTTCTAGGTATCAGTTGTCTATGTGAGTGTAAACTCTTTGCCAAATATACGACAGCTTAAGAATGTTCATTCTTATATGAGTTTGACATGATGTATTAGCATTATTCATGAAGAGTATGTCAAGAACATATCAAAAATATTTTTAAAGATAATTTCAGTTGGCAAAGGATATACTCATTCAAATTTAATTGGTGAACTCATTGATGAGCAACTGCCACCATAAGCAAAAGGACCACTGTCATCCATTTATCAGAGCAAGGAGAAAACAAAGTTAATTACATTGTTTTCCATGGATTTATACTTGCTTCCTTTTAGAGTCTATATTTTCCAAACAATTTCTCTGACATTCCATAGTTTTTGCTCCTCTTAAAAGCTATCAGCTCTGGGCTCCTCATGGGAAAGTCAGTAGATCATCAGCACAAAGCAACTGGAACACTCTTCAACCCTTTATTATCAACTTTTAAAATATTCTAAGTCAGTAAACTATTTAATTTATGAGCCATGTTAATAATTTACTCACATTTGATCGCAGGTTTCGCAAACAGGGTTTCCAGGGATGTGGAGGATAATTTGTAGATCTGGCTTCTTTCCTAAAGGGGCACTAACTAATGTGACACTGTAACAGGACATCAGTGGTGGGGCATATTAATGACCAGACTCCAAGATGTGGCTGTCAGCCTATCGCTCCAGTGAGAAGCCAACTGGCTTTCATTTCAGTACATGATGCTCAACTAATTGTTTAGACAGTGACATTAATGAGAACCCTCGTGTTTATTTTCAACACACTAACCAGTGCTTAGCTGCCATTTGTCTGATATGGTCACTAATTAAAACATGTTTCATGAATAGTGTATCTGAATTCTGATGTAACAAAGGAGCACTGCAGAAAAATAAGGAATGGCTGATTGGGAAACCATCCTCGCAAGGTCAATTTTTATTTTTTTGTCTCAAATATTGTCAAGGACAAAGTGACAGGTAGTAGGAAATGCTGTTAGTACCAAGAAAACTGAAAGGAATATTTATAGTCACCTACACAACAATGTCTATGGGCAATCTTGACTTCTAAGTGAGGCCACTGGATTACAATATGGTCAATAGCAACTTTTGTCTCAGATAAACTTCACCAACTTTATGATACAGGATAGTTTTTAAAATCAGTTTTTCTGTGGAATGACAAAAATGTTTGTTTGCTTTACTGTGATTTTTCAACCTTACAAAAGTTTGATCTTTGATGACACTACTGCAAATATGATCTTCACAAACATCTGTAGATGTGATTTTTTTCAAATATAATGTAATTTTACACTACTGAGGGTTTTTTAAAAAGTGCTCTTTAATATCCTCTTACACATCTTGTTTCTACTCTATCAAACCTTGCAATCAAGCTCTTTCTACTGTAAATTAAATTTCTATTTTGGTATGATAAATTTTGTCCCTCATTTTATGATAATTATAATCCTAAAATATTTATATGATAATTTAAAATAAATAATTTTTTAAAAGGTGTGCTTAGATCTAGTACAGGAATGGAAAAATTGAAAAAGCTCCTGATGTGGTTTATTGTAAAATGTGCACTTTGAATTAAATAACAATGGTTGCATTTCAACAAATATTCTATCTGCCATAACTGATTAAGAATTCTACTCAGTGCTGCAGATGACTTCTGATTTCAAAGAACAGGAAAATTAATATGAGTTCACATAGACCACTTTAAGAATAAAAATGTCATTGCAAGCATAATTTCTAAAGTACGTACAAGTATTTCTGAACTTACCATACAATACATCTGTGATTTTAGAATGCCAAAATATGAAAATGGCACACAGCATGTGGGAAGCAGGTTCAGATCTCAGACTAATTATTAAAGTATATTTACACAAGAGTACAGATTAATTGTCCCAACCCAGCATTACTGTCTCCAAATGCTCTTTTTCCATGGGTACCTGTTAGAAATAGTTTTTCAGATTATTGGCATCTTTGTACAATTTATGTATGCTAAGTATACATAATGATACAAGAAGATATGGTCAGCCTGTGGCGGAGCCTGGCTCATCAAATCCATTTCTATTGCATGGACACAGGGCTGGGATATATTTCCCCGCTTCCTTTGAGGTTAGGTAGGGTCTTGTGACTGAGTACTGGCCCAAGAGATGGAAGTGGGTCGTTACTTTCATTCTGACCCTGAACCCTCCTCTGCCATCATGCCCTCTTTCTACTCTTGATGGTGGGCCCAGAGGTCCAGAGCACAAGCTTTAGTTCCTGCAAACGGTGGAGTCACTAGATGAAACTAGCCAAGCTCCCTGAGATACCACATGAACAGAGTCATTACCCTTGTTCCCTACAGGCCAGCACTAGACTGTGCAGCCTGAGAAATAAACCTGCATTGAGTTAAACCTCTGAGATTCAGAAATGTTTGTTACAATTGCCAGTATCTCTTACCAAATACACAGACCTTTCTAATTCTCCCTGGCTCCAAAGTTATACTTGAATCTCTAGGCCACCATACATATGCAGAGGCACTGTGATTTTGCAAAAATTCCTGAAGGTATTGTATAGTTGTGATTATCTGCTCCTCTCATTAAGCAAAGAGTATAAAACAGAAAAAGAATCAAACACTAATGCATTCCCAAAATGCATGAGGTGTATTTTCCTTACTTATTCTCCACCTAACCCTGTGAGGAGGTCTGATTCCCATTTTATAAATGAGAACGCTTCTAATAAGTGAAATACAGGCAAATGCCATGAAATGTATATCCAGTTGACATTTTCCCAGTTGGACGTCTCTTGGCTTTTAATATCGAAATTATATAGAAAGTGTGTATTTCTAAATCACACATTTTTGGCTCTAAGAAAAAATTCTAAGACATCCTCCAAAATTCAATATATTTTAAATAAAACGTGTGAGGTTACAACACAACTGATAGAATATCAGGCCCTCAGTAGAGGCTTTGAAAGCCAGCAACACACTGGGTATTGTCCAGATGTTCTTGGTGATTTTTAAAAAAAAAATGTATTTTGAAACTATATTAACTGTTGAGTAACTAATGTTTTAGACATTTACATTCTTAATGAATGATGTTGACTAAATATAAAATGTTTTGTTACACTCTAGTCATATGTTAAAACAGGGTTGACAAACCTTTTCTATAAAGGGCTAGGCAGTGAATATTTTAGATTTTGCTGTCATATGTTCTCCATTGCAACTGCTCAGCTTTGCCATTGTACTAGGGAAGCAACCATAGGTGGTTAAGTAAACAAATGGGTGCTGTGTTCTGATAAAAGCATATTTACAAAAACAGGTAGTGGGTCATATTTGGCCTGAGGGCCATAATTTGTCAACTTCTGTTTTAGAGAACTGATTTGGGGTTTTGTACGTTGACATATAACATTATGATTTCTCCTATGTAAAATAATAGATTTGGATCTGGTTAGCATTTCACCCAGGATATTTGATTGCCAGGAGTGGATTACTGATGTCCAAGGAGAGTAGCCTTAATTTGCCAAAGGTTCAAGAGATAGACAGTTGGTAGCAATCAGTTTCCATCTGAGGTCTAACCCCACTGCCCCATTCTTCCCTCTAAGTCATTCCACCCTCTAAGTCATTCTTCCCTCTAAGTCATTTCAGAGGGCTCATGTGTCCACATAAAATGCTTGAAGGCATCTCATATATCATTTTGAACAAAAATCTAAAAACTACTGTACCAAAAAGAAAAATATGATGGTTTTTCTCAGCCTGCACAGTCAAGTCCCTGTGTTAAAGTACTATAGGCAATAGTAACCTTGAAGTGAGCTTTATTGCCCTGGCTGGTGTGGCTCAGCGGGTTGAGTGCCAGCCTGTGGACTAAAAGGTTGCCAGTTTGATTCCCAGTCAGGGCACATGCCCAGGCTATAGGCCAGGTCCCCCACTGGGGGCATATAAAAGGCAACAGATTGATGTTTCTCTCACACATCAGTGTATCTCTCCCTTTCTTTCTCCCTCCTTTCCGCTCTCTCTAAAAATAAGAAACTAAAATATTTCTTTAAAAAGTGGGTTTATATTAAGTTCTTAAAAAATAAAAAAGCAAAGTAAATAATATGTACATTTAAAATATCACCGAGGGCTAGGAACATGAAATGATCATCTCTAAAAGTTTCAAAATCAGGCATAAAATCTCCACAAATGAGAATCGAATGGCATTCTTGGACCCGGAGGATGTTCACTGTTAACCAAGTCCAGAGTAGGAACTATATGTCCAATAATAGAATATGCCAGCAATAATGCAGCAAATATAGTCCCCCATTATTCTCTCAAAAATGTAACATTGTAACAAGGTTTTAGTTCACTTTTTTTTGGAAGGCAAAGTTCAGAGACACATAAACAGAGGGATACTTTTTTTAAAAAGTATGTTTCCCCTGAATGTTTATTAAAATAGTTAAGTGAACAAAATGGCTTGAGAAATTTTATGAATTTGTTTTACCTAAAATGTCAATCAAAACAGAACAAAAGTGCTCTTTCCACTGTCTTGGAGCCTGTGGAAGCTGCTGGGAACAGGACTCTAGAACAACAAATGTGCCAGTAAGGCAGTGGTCCAAGGCCATTATTGCCAGCTATAAACAGGGTCTCAGGAACCAGAGTGAGCATACGGCTCACACAGCTCTGCTTAAAATTGAAGGTGTTTATGCTCGAGATGAAACTGAATTCTATTCCAGGCAAAAAATGTACTTATGTGTACAAAGCAAAGAACAACATGGTGACTCCTGGTGGCAAACAGAACAAAACCAGAGTCATCTGGGGAAAGATAACATGCTCATAAAAACAGTGGTATGGCTCATGCTAAATTCCAAAGCAACCTTCCTGCCAAGGGCACTGGGACACAGAATCCGTGAGATGCTGTATTCCTCAAGGTTTTAAACTTACTGAAAAGTAAATAAATGAAAGTGGATTTATCCTCTTGTAAAACAAGCAAAGAAACTAACAGAGAGAGGGAAATGACAGTCCAGTCTGACAGAGAAATATTTTGTAGTCATTAAAAAAGATGCTAGGAATGGACAAACACGTGCAAATGCTTGTTATAATATGACATGACCATGAGCAAGACAGAAAGATTGCATCTACAACAGACCCTCAACTGTGCAAAACTATATGACAATAAAAAACTTTTTCTGGTGTTTGCCCTGGAGGGAAAAGAATTAGCTGATGTTTCTTTAGAATGCCTTATATTTTTCATTTTCTAAAACAAGGCACATTCTAAAATATTGGCTAGAATCTGAACAAGTTAACTGCACTTCAGGAAAAAGACATTTGTTGTACATTTATACTCATTTATTAATGGCTTTTGATTGCCTTTTTTTTCAGGCCAGAGGTACAGCAGACATTCACAGTATCTCTCATGTCTCAAACATAGTATTTACAGCATCTTATACAGTCAAATAACATTCCTTGAAGCAACTGAACAGTCCACCTTACTTTTTTAAAAAAATTCATCTTAATTAGATTCCATAAATAAAATTTTTATACTTCAAGCCTTTAAAAATTAAGTAATTTTAAAAGGTTCATTGCTTGCAGATTATACCTGTAAATAAATTAATTGATGCAAAATTATACTTTCTCCTCCTCCTTTTTTCCATGATGGCACACAACAGTTTGTCCTTTAATAACATAAAGCAATTCTGAGTCACTTTCTCATTTAAAATCAAAATACCTCTTGATAATGAAGCTTGGCATTTCATAAGTATTTACCTGAAATGCACTGCCTGCTTTAAAAGTGGGATGGTGAGCTCCTGATTTACAGGTAAGTTGTGTGTAGAAGGAGGGAAACCTATTATGTCAGCTGGGAAAAGGGCACCATATTGTCTTCACACTCACTCTTTTTCTGTGGAGGCTCTTTCCCAACAGCCAAAAATGCATAATAAGGGTGATGATCATTCATCATTGTTTTCTCTCTTTCCATCAATTAATCAACCAATCACTCTCTCTCTCTCTCTGTCTCTCTCTCTCTCTCTCTCTCTCTCTCTCTCTCTCTCTCTCGGACATACGCACACATGAACATGCGCGCGCACACACACTCTAACCCTGCACTCACTCCTAGCATGTATACTTCCTGTGGTTCCCCAGCACTCTTAGGATAGAAATCAAAACCTTTCCCTTGGCTCTTACACGGTACTTGTGATCTGGCCACTGCAGATCTCTCCAGCCTCCAGCTCAACTATACATCTCCACTGGCCCTGTCAAGCTTCTCTATGAGCTTTCTTAAGGGGCTGGTGGGAGAGCAGAAAGAAAGACTGAGGAGGAGACGAAGATTTCAACTCCTTTCTGTGAACTACTAGGGTCAAGAAGATGATGGGGAAAGAAACATATCTTAAAAAAATAATAGAGCATCATACAGTAAGCACTTTATTATATATTTTCCTCCATGTAATTTTCATGAGAAATTTCTCATATTGTCTCCTGGATAAAAAAACAAAACAAAACAAAACTGAGATTAGTACACACACTAAAAATAAATGTCTTAAAAGCAACTTCATTTTTCTCCTTAAGACATAACAATTAGTCCACAAGGTACTCTGCAAGTGCATGAAAATGGCAAATGGAAAGGTTTAGCTAGTCCTCACTACCACCGAACTCTTCTCCAAACTTGTCAAGTCTAGAAGGAGAAGAGAAAAACAGGGCCAACTGCAAAAACAAATAGGTCCCACCATATGAAAGACAATCTGTGTGTAGTGAGACTAATTCACCATGCAAGGTAAAATATTTCATTTTATGGTGGAAGGAAGGCAAGCTACAGCTGGCTCATCAACAAATCACCCTGCCCAAACCCAGAAAACAGATGAGCTGTTTCTTGGATTTCAATAAAAGACATCCTACTCATAACATGTAAAAATCAAAGGCCTCTCAGGGTTAACATTCCTTTTGGAGAACAAAGGTATTTACTGACGAACAGGTTACAAAGACAGGAGATGCTCTGCTTCATTCTGCTCAAACCTCAGTCGCTAAAACCAATCTAACCTATTCTTCAGGATTATCACATGGTAACTAATTCCATTTCATTTTCTTCTTCCTGGTATTTATGTTGGGACTAAGTGGCTGCTTTTTGATCAATGGATGTGATCAGAAGCAGGTACTTCACTTCTAATCATGACCAAAAAAAAAAAAACATTTGTGCTCTCTGTTCCTTGTCCCCAAGACCATGGAGACCCCAAGTTCCTTGTGACAAATACAACTTAGTGGAAGTTCACTGAACACACCCATGTATACCTTTATAATGTTAAGCTATGGAAATTAGTGGTCTATAAGTCACAACAGCTAGCACGGCACACCCTAAATAATGTAGTTTACACCTGATTATATCCTTCATTAATATTTACTTCATATGGCTTCTGGTCAAGATGGTAAATGGTGAATGTGCCTCCTTCCACAACCACATCAGAACTACAACTAACTATAGAACAACCATCATTCAGAACACCTGAACATTAATCCTGTCACTAAGAACATAAAAAAGAAGCCACACAGACTGGTAGGAGGGACAGAGACACAAGAATGGGCTGGTCCCATATCCACATGCAGCAGTTAAAAATCGAGAGGGAGTTCATTCTAAGGAACGAGGGGTCCCAGCCCCACTCCAGGGTTCCAGTGTCAGGAAGTGAAGTCCCCATAACCTCTGGCTGTAAAAATCAGCAGAGACTGTGGCTGAGTGAGATGGAGACTATTGGAATCCCAGGCATTCCTCCTCAAAAACCCATGCAAAGATTTACGTGGACTCACTCCCTCTGATCTCCAGTGCTGGGGCAGCAGCTCAAAAGGCACCAGGGATATTTGGGGAAGAAATGAATCCTCTGGCATCAGGATGAGAGCCAGAGGGGTGGCTTTCTCCCAGACGTAAATGCTGGCAGGGGCCATTGTTCCTTTTCTGAGCCCTCCCCCTGTAGGCACAGCCTGGAACACAAGTCTGAATCTCCATCAGCCTGGCTCACACTCTTCATCCCACCCTGATGATTTTCTGAGACCCTACCTCACCGATCTTGCAGGCCCACCCAAGTCATTTCCAGTGGCTTTTCTATACAAATGACCTGTCTTGGCTCATGCTGCCAACTTTCCTAAAATCTTTCAAAGGTTTGCAAACAGCAAACAAGCAGCATCTGACTTCTGTGTGCCCTGTACACTTGATAAGTGGTGACAGCCTGGGCACTAGTGGCAGCCAGATTCACTTTGCAACTCAGCCTCCCCCAGTTATCTCCAAACCCAGCACAAGTGGCAACCATCTGAAGATCACTTTGCACATACCAGGTGGTTTCAGGCAGGACACACAAAGCAGGAGACCTAAACCTGCACCTCCCAAGAAGCTCCATAGCTAACACACTCAGTAGCCACCTTCAGAACACAACAGAGCACCACCCAACCACCTCCACAAACAACACAAAATGCAAATGCAGCAAGAACCAGAGCCCCACTAAAGTGAATCTTGCTCCATAAAGTCAACCCCTGCACAGTGGCTCCTCAACTGTAGTCATGGCTAACCCTCACAACGAATCAGCCTGAGAGTCAATCTCTCTCATTGACATCCAACAGCAATCAAGGCTCAACTACAAAAGGAAGACATACACAACCCATACAAGCAACATACCTGGAGTACCTGGCTCAGGTAACCAAGAAGACTGCACCACCTGGCCCTCCAGAAAATCTACTACATAAGACCACTCTACCAAGACCAGGAAACGTAGCAGTTCTACCTAATACACAGAAACAAACATAGAGAAACAAGCAGAATGAGGGGGAAAAAAACAAAAAAACAAACAAACATGTCCCAAATGAAAGACCAAAGAAAACTTCAGGAAAAAAACCTAAACAAAATGGAAACAAGAAATCTACCAGTGAAAAACTTAAAACATTTGGTAGTAAGGATGATCAATTATCTCAGTGAGAACATTGACAAGGAGATAGGAAACATAAAAGTAGATTCAGAAAAAAAAAAAAAAGAATCAGTCAGGAATGAAAAATACAATAAAGAAAATATTAGAGGAAATCAACAGTAGATTCGATGATGCAGAGGCTTGCATCAGTGATTTGGAAGACAAGGTAGCAAAAAACACCCAATCAGAAGAGCAAAAGAGAAAAAAAGAATACAAAAAAATGAAGATATTTTAAAGGACCTCTAGGACAATAAAAAGCATAAAAATATCTGCATCACACGGGCATTCATCAGGAGAGAAAGAACAAGAATTGAAAACTTATTTGAAGATATAATGACAGAACACTCCCCTAATCCATGAAATAAATAGACATACAAAACCCAGGAAGCACAGAGTCTCAAACAAGATGAACCAAAATAGGCCCACACCAAGACACGTCACAATTAAAATGCCAAAGGTTAAAGACATAAAGAGAATCTTAAAAACAGCAAGAGAAAAGCAGATAGTTAACTTGCAAGGCAGAGCCCATAAAACTGTCAGCTGATTTCTCAGAAAAACTTTGCAGGATAGAAGGGATTGACACAAAATATTCAAAGTGATGAAAAGCCAGGAGAGATAAAGAGCTTCCCACACACATACACACACAAAAAAAAGCCAAAGAAGTTCATCGACACCAAACCAGTATTAGAAGAAATGTTAAAGGAACTACTTGAAGAAGAAGAAGAAAGAAAAATAAAAAATATTAATAATAAAGTGACAATAACTACTTATCTACCAAAAATTACTTTAACTGAAAATGGATTAAATGCTCCAATCAAAGTACATAGGGTGGGGAATACTTTGTAAAGTATATGATTGTCTAACCACGATGCTGTACAACTGAAACTAACACAAAATAATATTGAATGTAAATTGTGATTGAAAAATTAAGAAATATATCTACTTGGGAGGCTCTTAGGTTTAAAAAAGACATAGTGCAGATAAATGGAGAAGTAAACAAGACCCTTACATATACTGTCTACAAAAGACTCACTTCAGATTCATAGACACACACACAGACTGAAAGTAAAGAGCTGAAAAAAAGCTATTTAATGAAAATGGAAATTTTTTAATAGCTGGGGTAGCTATGCACATACAAGACAAAACAGACTTAAAACAAAGGCTATAATAAGAGACAAAGGAGGACCCAGAAATTCTACTTCTGGGTATTTATCTGAAGAATCCCAAAATGCTAATTCAAAAAGATATATGCATCCACATGTTCACTGGAACATTATTTACAATAGCCAAGCTATGGAAGTAACCAAAGTGTCCATCAATTGATGATTGGAAAAAGCAGAAATGATGCATATATACAATGTAATATGACTCAGCCATAAAAAAGAATGAAATCCTGCCACTTGTGACTACATGGATGTACTTATTGTGCTGAGTAAAGTACGTCAGACAGAGAAAGATGAACACCATATCATTTCACTTATATGTGGCATCTAAAAAACAAAATAAGTGAACAAAAACAGAAATAAGCTCATAGATACAGAGAACAATCTGATGGTTGCCAGATGGGAGGGGTTGGGGCACCAGGTGAAAAAGATAAAGGAATTAAGACGTACAAATGGGCAGTTACAAAATAGCCATGAAAGTATAGTTGGAAAGTATAGCATAGACAATATAGTAACTAATATTGTAATTAGCTATGTATGGGTATCAGATGGGGTGATCACTTTGTTAGATATACAAATATCTAATTACTATGTTGTTCACCTGAAACTAATATACTACTGTATTCCAACTACAGTTGAAAAATAAAAAATTATCTTAAAAAAGATTTACTTTAAATAAATACTTCTGGCTTTGTCTTCAATTCTCTGATTTTGATCCCATAGGGCCATGTCTTAATATCCTGTTTATAGCCCTTTTTATAAAAACTTACCGCCATGCCTTCCATAAACAGTTAAATAGAGTAACAGAAGATAATTAATCCATTAAGAGAAAAAGTATGGCAGATGGAAACCAAAAAAGAGCTGGGGTAGCAATGCTTATACCAGACAAAACAGACTTTAAAACAAAGGCTATAAAAAGGAACAAAATAGGGTACTATATAATGACAAAGAAATCAATCCAACAAGGGGATATAAACCTTCTGAACATACCTGCACCCAACATGGGAGCACTTACGTATATAAAGCGAATCTTTATGGACACAGAGGGCAAGAACAACAATAATACAGTCATACATAGTAGGGGGCTTTAACACCCCATTGACATCAATGGATAGATCTTCCAGACCAAAAAAATCAACAAGAAAACAGCTACCTTAAATGACACACTATACCAGATGCATTTAATTGATATTTTCAGAGCATTTCACTGCAAAGCAAGAGAATACACATTCTTTTCAAGTGCACATAGAACATTTTTTAGCCAAAACCACATGTAACGACACAAAACAAATCTAAATAAATTTAAAAGGACTGAAAACATATCAAGCATGTTCTTCAACCACAATGATGTTACAAAACTAGAAATCAAATACATGAGAAACAAAAGAAATAGACACAAATACATGGGGGCTAAATAACATGTTACTAAAGAATGAATGGGTTAACAATGAGATAAAGGAAGAAACAACAACCCAAACCACATAAGAAACAGCAAAAGCAGTCCTAAGAGGGAAATTCATAGCATTACAGGTCTACCTCAACAAAAACACTTCCAATAAACAATCTCACCTTACAAGTAGAAGAATTAGGAAAAGAACTAACAAAGCCCAAAATGAGTAGAGGAAGAAAATAAGAAAGATCAGAAGTGAAAATAAACAAAAAACAGAGGCTAAAGAAACAACACAAAAGATCAATGAAACCAAGAGCTGGTTCTCTGAGTAGACAGACAAGACTGAGAACATTATACTAAGTGACATAAGTCAGTTAGAGAAAGACAAATACTGTGTTATTTCACTCATATGTGGAATCTAATGAACAAACTAAACTAACAAGCAATACAGAGAAAGACGCACAGAAAGCAGGCTGACAGCGCTGGGGCAGGATGGGGGGTGGAGGGATCAAGCAAATAAAGAGAAAGAACTCATGGACATGGACAACAGTATGTGACTGCAGGGGGAAGGGGAATAGAGGTGGAAGAGGGTATAAGGGGGATAAATGGTAACAGAAAAAATACAATAAAAAATAAACAATTAAAAATGTTTAAAAACAAAAAAAGAGAAAACTCAAATAAATAAAATCAGAAATGAAAGAGAAGTAACAACCGATACCACAGGAACACAAATGATTATAGGAAAACACTACAAACAAGACAAACTAATTAAACAATCTGGAAGAAATGGATAAATTCCTAGGTACACAATCTCCCAAAACTGAGTCAAAAAGAAAAAGAAAATCTGAACAAACCAATTACAACTAATGAAATTAAAGCACTAATGAAAAAGCTTTCAACAAACAAAAGTCCTGTACTAGATGACTTCACAGGTTAATGTTACCAAACATTCAAAAAACTAATACCAATTCTTCTCAAACTATTCCAAAATATTCAAGACAACAGAGGATGCCCAAGCTTATTTTATGAGGCCAGCATTATTATCTTAATTATAAAACCAGATAAAGATATTAGAAAAAAAGAACATTATAGGCCAATATCCCTGGTCAACGTAGCTGTAAAAATCCTCAACAAGTTAAGAGCTAACCAAATTTAACAATACATTAAAAAGATCACACACCATGACCTAATGGGATTTATTCCTGGGCTGCAAGGTTTGATATACTATCTGCAAATCAATTAACATGATTACACCAAATAACAAAATGAAGAATAAAAATCATACAATCATATTAATAGATGAAAAAAGGGCATTTAACAAAATCCTGCACCCATTTATAATAAATACTTTCAGCAAAGTGGGAATGAAAGGAACATACCTCAACATAATAAAGGCCATATATGACAAACCCACAACTAACATCATACTCAATGGGGAAAAACTAAGTGTTTCCCTTAAGATCAGGAACAAGACAGGAATGTCTGCTTTCACAACTCTTCTTCAACATAGTACTGAAAGTCCTAGCCACAGCAATCAGATAAGAAAAAGAAATAGAAGATATCCAACTTGGAAAGGAAGAGGTAAATCATCATTATTTGCAAATGACATGATACTGTATGTAGAGAACCCTGAAGATTCCACCAAAAAACTACTAGAACTGATAAATGAACTCACTGAAGTAGCAGGATACAAAATAAGTATTCAGAAATCAGTTGAATTTTGTACACCAATAATGAACTATCAGAGAGGAAAACCAAGAAAACAATCCCAATTACAATTGCATTAAAATAAAATACCTAGATATAAATTTAATCAAGGAGATAAAAGACCTGTATTCAGAAAATTGTAAGATTGAAGAAATAAACCGAAGAAGATACAAATAAATAAAAGCACATACAGTGGTAATGGATGGAAAGAATTATGATAGCATCATTAAAATGTCTACACTACCCAAAGCAACTTACAGATTCGATGCAATTCCTTTCAAGTACCAATGGCGTATTCCACAGAACTAGAACAAATAATCAAAAAGATTATATGGAGCCAGAAAAAGACCCTGAATAGCCTCAGCAATCTTGAGAAAGAAGAACATAGTTGGAGGTATCATGATATATAACATCAAACTATAGTAAAAGGTGATAGCAATCAAAACAGCATGGCATTGGCATAAAACTAGACACATAAATCAAGGGAACAGAATAAAGAACCAAGAAATAAACTCACACCCCTATGGTCAATTAGTATTTGACTAAGGTGATAAGAATATACAATGGAGTCAAGACAGTCTATTCAATAAATGATATTGAGAAAATTGAACAGACCACGTTCTTACTTAAATGTAAGATTTGAGACCATAAAACTCCTAGAAATAAACACAGGCAGTAAATTCTCTGACATTTCTTTAGCAATAGTTTTTTCTGATAATAAACAAAAGAAAAACAAATGGGACTATATCAAACAAAAAATTTTTGCATAGCAAAGGAAATCATCAACAAAATGAAAAGATAGCCTAATGAATGGGAGAACACACTCATTAATGATATGATAAAGGGTTACTATCCCAAACTTATAAAGAACTCCTACAACTCAACACCAAAAAAAGCAAACAATCTAATTAAAATATGGGAACAGGAACTGAATAGACACTTCTCCAACAAAGACATACAGAAGGCCAATAGACACATGAGAAGATGCTCAATGTCACTAATCATCAGAGAAATGCAAACCAAATCCACAATAAGATATCATATCACACCTGGCAGAATGGCTATCATTAATAAATCAACAAACAACAAGTGTTGTTGAGGATGTGAAGAAAAGGGAACCTTCCTGCACTGTTGGTGGGACTGCAAACGAGTGCAGCCACTGTCAAAAACAGTATGGAGTTTCCTCAAAAAAAAAAAAAACGAAAATGTTAACTGCCTTATGACCCAGTGATTCCACTTCTGAGTATATATCTGGAGAAACTCAAAATATTAAT
Organism: Pteronotus mesoamericanus; assembly: GCF_021234165.1. NCBI lineage: Eukaryota > Metazoa > Chordata > Mammalia > Chiroptera > Mormoopidae > Pteronotus > Pteronotus mesoamericanus. The sequence continues at coordinate 55,873,936 of NW_026555321.1, forward strand.
TAGAAAGAATACTTGCACCCCTATGTCCATTGCAGCATTATTTACAGTAGCCAAAGTATGGAAGCAACCCAATTGTCCATCAATAGATACATGAATAAAAAAGCTGTGATACATACAATAGAACATTACTTAGCCATAAAAAAAGAGTGAAATCTTACTATTTGTGACAGCACTAATGGATCTAGACGGTATTATGCTAAGTGAAGTAAGTCAGGCAGAGAAAGACAAATGCCATATGATTTCACTTATATGTGGAATCTAAAGAACAAATACACAAAAAAACAAAAATGAAACACACTCATAGACACAGAGAACAGACTGATGGTTGCCAGAGGAGAGAAAGGTTGGTGGGGATGGGTATAAAGGCAAAGGGATTAAGAAGTAAGAACTGGTAGTTACAAAACAGTCATGGGAATGTAAACTACAGCATAGGGAATGTAGCCAATCATACTGTAATAACTATGTCAGGTGTCAGGACGGTACTGGAAATATCAAGAGGAACACTTCATTAAGTGAATGATTATCTAACCACTATGCTGTACACCTCAAACTAACACAAAGTAATATTGAATGAAAACTGTAATATAAAAATAAAATTTAAAAGAAAGAGTAAAAGCATGCATTTTACGATTACTTTTTTAGTACTTACCATGGGCCAAGCACTGAGTTTGAAGTGGAATACAGCTTGGAATTGAGACAAACAAGGCCTCTGTCTTCCTGAGGCCCACAGTCCACCAGGAAACACCAACACAAGAAAATGGGAATGATTAACAGAGATTTGACCCAAGCACAGGAGGTCATCAGAACAGGCTACATGGAAGGAATGACCTATAAGCATAAAGCATTAAAGGTGAGCAGGACTTGGTCAGGTAGATGGGCTGGGTGGAGGCTCAGGAAAGCAATGCCTGGGTTCCAATGGCAGTCTTCAGTGCCACTCTTGATCAGAAACTTCTGCGCAAACGGAAATACCAGGCCTGAAAATAATCAATGTTCTGCCGTCTATGATGACTTTTAAAACATAACTTGGGAGCATCAGGACTTCCAAACCCCAAACAAGGCCAAATCTATTGAGTAATACACAAATAAAAGAATGCTATTATCCTTTGCTAAGTGTCTCAATGGTGTAACTTAACACAAAACCCTTGCTCTTCTACCACTGACAAAGAGAAAGGAGTGGATTATTCACACTAAAATTGTTTCTCTAAAATATATGAGAAAAGAGTAGCAAGAGAAACAAGACAGCTTCAGGTCACAGACCACAGCACTACTCCTTCTTAAAAGTCCATCCGCCTCCTTTTTAAATATCATAATTATCTCTCAAAAAGACAAAGTGGGTTTTGTTTATTCTATTACTCCACACACCCTTGACGAAAGAGCACTTGAGTAAGGTGAAGAGACCGGACTTCCATCAGCAGTGGATCACCTCTTAACTGAGTCCCTCATCCATGGACTGACAATAGTAGCTGGGAGAAGTGGACAGTTCTTTCCAGCACTAGTATCTCATGCAGGACTCCTCAAACTTGGGTGCTCATCAGAGCCATCAGGAAAGCTCGTTACAGCAGGATTGCTGGGCCTTAATCCCGGAGTTTCTGATTCACTAAAGCTGGGGGAAGGCCAGAAAGTGACATTTTTGGGGAGGTGCAGCTGCCGCTGAGGTGGGTTTAGCAGGCACCACATGTGGCCAGCGCTCTAGGTGCTCTCTTGCACATCTCTATCACACTGCACCTGCATGCACCCATGAGATAAGCTGGTCTTCTCCTAAGCAAGACCAGCTGGTTCTGCCTGGGCATGGCCTCTTCCAGGGTTCCTTGCCCAACCTCAGGGAGCCAGGGCCTCATCCTGTCTCCCCAGGAAGCCTACTCTCAGGAAGTCTCATTCTCCAGCAGCTATCCATGGGGTTTATTCTTGGACAAATGAATCATAAGTGGCTGCCTCTGAATGCTTTACAGCAGTCTCAGAATAAGAGCTAGTCTTTGGCCAAGTTATGCAGGGCCCTGCTCAGGTTTCCAACCTCTCACATACCATCCCCACCCACTCACCTCAGCTAACTGCCTATAGCCACACAGGTCTTTCTGCTCCCATACCATACTGCCTTTCCTAACTCTGAGGCTCAGCACCATCATTCCTCTGCCTAGAAAGTTCTTCCTCCAGCTCTTTGTGTATGGAGATCATTCTTAACTTTTATATCTGAAGTCAAAGTCATCTCTTCCACTAATGCTATCCCTGATTGAACTATCTAAGTGTCCTTCCCAAGATCTGCGCTGTATGCTATTTCCTTCATTATGTGAGTGTACTGCTCCTTCCTTTCAGTACTTACCCTCTCTGCCTCCCTCTGCTTGAGGGACAATTCTATGAGAGCAATGTCTGTCTCACTGTTCACCACTCTGCCCGCTACTTACAGCACAGGACTGTCACACATAGTAGGCACTCCATATGCTGCATGCATGAATGACTAAATCAAATTAGCCTGTTCTATTCTTCAATTAAAAAACTAAGTAAAAAAGAAACCCCATAACATAAGCTATGATATAACAAGTTACAGAACCCAGAGTGATTTTCAATAGCATGTGACAAAACGACAGTCACAGGCATGAAGCAACTATGCCAGGATTTTAGGCATCAGAAATTGAGGTGGGGTCAAGAAGTGGAGGATATCCTCCCTCCCAGGTATTGAATCACCTCCAAAGACCCACCATATGCTGCACAAGGCATTTCATATAATTTCTGTACCCTAACCATTGATGTCTCAAACTTCTAATGTCTTCCAGCACCTGCCAGGTGCAGGGGGAAGCAGGTACTATAGTTCTTAGCGAAGCTCCTCTACTATGTACGACTCTGAAAAAACACTTGTAAGTAGTATATGTTAACCAGTTAACAAATTTGCCACGGGTGTTTGACTAGAAAGTGGACAAAGCCTTTGAAGATAGCCTACCTCTATCAGGTCATTGTATATATTCCATCCCACAACCTATAAGCTAACAAAACCCTTTCTTTCTATGCCAGGCAACTAGGACAGGGAATGTGGCATAGTTTTGCTAGGGGCATCCTATATGCCCAAAAGTGTTCATTCCTTTACAAAAAAACATGTTAACATAGAATTTTAACACACATTATAAAAGTTGATGCTCGCCCACAGGAAAGGCAATAAAGTGACTGAGCTGTACCTGGGTGTTTAACAGAGTATGGGATAAATATTCTTCACAAGGCAGTCAAAGCATTGGGAGAGGACGTGAATGAATATTCAAAATATACTATACCAAATGATTTTTCGAAAATTATTTTTAAAGAATCATTAAAATGCACTAAGCATTTTAGCAGCCTGGTGGGGTGAAATATGTGCCAATTATGGTTCAGACACGAATTTACTTACTGCGTGGTCTTAGAAAAATCACCCCCCATCTCTGAAACACATTATAAGGAGGTTTAATAGGTTCACTCACTTCAAGGTTCCTTCCAGTCCATACACTCTCTGAGTCTATGCATGTTTCTACATCTCAGCTGGACAGACACAAAGAAAAGGGTGTGCTCACCTCCACCCTGCTCATCATAAAACAAACACCATGAGAACTGCCATCCTTTATCAAAAGCTAAGATGTGGGGTGGCTATACTCTTGTCTATTATATTTATTCAAATAAAGTTATTTTTCCATGTACTGCAGGAGGGTGAGTTGATGTAGTAATTACCTGTTACTCTTGACAAGTAAGGTAATTAATGTAGCAAAATACCACTGCAATGTGTGTAAATTTAGACTACCATAATTAAAGCACCCGTCTGTTCAACAAACTGTTCAATTAGGAAAAAAATTGATGGTGTACATTTTTTGAAATTAGAAAACGTATGGAACGAATGAATCTCCCTTGGTTGACATCCATTTCTAGAATGCCTTCTCAGCAGGCAGCATCCATAAAAAGTTATAATGAGTAACCGTCCACTAAAAATCCAAAGTACTTTTGTGCATACACCATTTAGACAAGCGTCTTGTGGAAGTGTTTTATTTAGCATTCTCATTCCATAAAACATATACCAGTCAAAAAACAAACACAAGGAGTACCTGAACCCCAAAACTACATCAAGTAGCAAAAAGCTGAAAAGTTATTACTGTGTAGCTACCCAAGCACAGGCTCTCATCAAGTATTGTAACCTGAAAGTAGTGTTATCTACTTGCCAATTTTAAAAAGCTGGAGATGCTGAACACAGCATGAATTCCCTGGTATTCTTTGCACAGGGAGATGATGGTATCAAAGTTGGCTTCACTATTCTTTTACTCCGGTTTTCCCAGGTCTACAGGCTGTTTGCATTCATGTCAAACAAGAATGCCACCCGTTCCTTCACTCAGAGCAAAATTATCTCCTGGATAATCTGCTCCAGAAAATCTTCAACTGCACCAAGAGTCAAATGCCCAAAGAAATTAAACCAGAACAACTACCATCGGATTGAGATAAAAAGAATCCAACAGTTACCAAACTAAAGGAAAAGCGGTTACCTCTAAAGCTGTTCACACACATACACACACCTGCACAAATACACACACACACACACACACACACACGCTTGCTGATATCTACGGAAGTGAAGAACTGGTTAGAAGACCTCTCAGTTTGAGGTCAAGGATATCCCAAGGTTTTTTTTTTCTCTTAATTCCTCTACTCAGATAAATTCAGAGGATGTCAGAACCAGTTGGCCTACGGAACTAAACAGCGGGAATTCAGGCATACTAAACCCTGTGATATGGGAAGGAAATGGTGTGTGATTTCAGTGTCATTTAATGATGTATACATTTGTTTTTGGTTTTGTTTTTACATTTCCATATAGCATGTTTTACTCTGGGAGACAAAAATCTAGGGAAAAGTAACTAAAAGTTACCTTCAAGTGAATTCTTAGCTTATCATACTATAATTAAGTCCTAAATGTTCTATGTCTGAGAACTTGGATGTACACCCAAGTAAAGAATAAAAAGTACAAGGAGACATTCTAGACTGAAACATGGTGAGAAAATGAAACAATTTCTCCAACTAAAATACTCTGATTTCACACTTGGAAATAATACTGATGTCATTAAGGGGACAAGGGTGAAGAAATCACTTGCACTAGCTGTGATAAAAACAAGACTAGACTGTCCTAGTGGGGAAGAGTATTTTGGAAGTGCCAAAGCATTAACTTTTTAAATGATTATGCTAAATCTATGGTAGGGAAGGAGGTAAAAAAAAAGGGGGGGGGACGTATTTTTAAAGAATCATTAAAATGCACTAAGCATTTTAGCAGCCTGATCTGACACAAGACTGATTCATGGACTGAAAACTAAAATTTCTGATTCTCAAATGCTATATGAACCATTCAAAGAGCAAAGGAAAGTCAAAATTGTTCTTGCTCACTGGGTGAATTTATGGAGGATGAATCCATAAGCACTTACTTCAAAGATTATATTGGATGGTATCTTATGGCCTATGTAATATTACAAAATATCACAAAACTATTTCACATTGATTCTATCATTTGATCCTCACAAAACATTGAGGTAAGATTAATTCCATCTAAAAGATTAGTAAAGTAGGGCCCACAGAAGCAGCTAATGGGTATGGCTGAGTTCTCAAAAGCTACTGTACTAAACAATTTGTTCTTTCTGGAATGGGATAAAGATGTCTCTTGGCCCCACTGAATCAATTTACAGAGACTATTTGAATATGCTCCCTTTAGTACTTAAAGTTGTGAGTCATGTCTTAAAATTTGCACCTCAAAATTACCAGCCATACTGCTTAACACATTCCAAAGCAATGGTGGTTTAAGTTGTTAAGTAATCACCCAAGTTTAAAAAAAGAGAAAAAGATCTGGTTCCAAATTCAGGCTTAGCCATTTAGTGAAAATACCAACCTGGAATTTGTGACCCTATGAACCCAAAGAGCTTAAGTAGGCAGTTGTGTCTAGAATTTGCCTTACCCCAAAAGAGGGCCAAAGGAAAACACCACCACCATCTTCAACTTCCACCTTTATATTAATTAGCTCTTGGTTTAACTTTCTTTTGAGCTTTTCCTCTTGACCCTTCAATGGCATTACACTGTTGTCCGCTTTCGTCTCACAAAATCCAAGAACCACGGGGCCGAAGAATGACTTTTACAGGTCACATCTATTATCCATATGTAGCAGCTGATGCAAGAAATTGAGAAACAAAAAGGTAACAGGTAGAGAAAGAAGGGAGGCAAATAAGTCTGTAATAATGCCTGTCATATTTAGTCATCTTTTACATATAGACACTTGAAAGTAAGAGAAATGTAGACTAGATTCTTCATCCTTTTTCATTCTCAAAATTAATAAAATCTGGAGAAAAAACTAAATGGCAAATGGGTGAGCAGGTGCAAATGAATTGATGTTAAGGTGTAAAAATGTGAGTCAATGTTTCCTGAGTTTAAGCAACTTTAAGAGAGTTCAGTGGGCCATGAAGACTCAAATTACCCAAATTATAATCTTATATGAACTTCATGAATACTTCCTTTTTATATAACTGAGTATTATTTTAATCTAGACATTAAAAATGTGGAAAAGTAAGATGAATATTTAAAGTATTATTGACTCCTAGAGTTAAAAGTCCTCTATTATTTGAGTACAGTTTAGACATCCAGCAAAACAATTAATTTGAAATGCTTTTTATTTAGTTAGGCAAATAAATATCACATAAGAAATATTAATTTTTACATACCATGCACTGTGTTCAGAACTAGTGTTGCATAATCCCATTTAACCCAAACACATCTGATAAACTGGAATACAGACAGTGCCCGATTTATGATGGTTCGACTTAATGATTTTTGGACTTTACAATGGTGCTAAAGCAGTATTCATTCAGTAGGACACTTACTTTGAATTTTGATCTTTTCTCGGGCTGATAATCTGTGATACAATGCCCTCGTGATACTGGGCATTATAAAGTAGGCTTGTATTAGGCGATTTTACCCAACTGAGGCTAATGTGAGTGTTCTGAGCACACTTAAGGTGGGCTGGGCTAGGTTATGATGTGCGGCACTTTAGGTGTACAAAATGCTTTTTTAACTTATGAAACTGTCATCTTATGATGGGTTTATCAGGACATAATCCCATCGCAAACTGAGGAACATCTGTCTTTCAGGTTCCTACAGTGAAGTAGGTGCTCCTTCACCTCCATCTTCAAATGGAAAACTGAGGTTTCAGAAGATTAAATAATTTTCCCAAGGTCACAAAGTTACTAAATAGCTTAGCCAGCATTTGAAATCAGATCTCTTTTCCCAACTTGAGTAATTATTTAACAACTAAGGACCACACTTTAGCACATATCAGCTAATACTCCTGGTATAAGGTTTCCTGGTTCATGTTGACACTGGAAAGTAAATCAACTTGAGAAAACAACTTTGTTTTAAGAAACTTGTTTTGAAATAAAAATCCTTTTTGTATGGGTAACATGAAGACATTATTTTTCAAGTTATGGTATTAAGTATTACCCTATGAATGCTATATACAAATGTTTCCCCAGAATTTGTTGGGGGGGGGGGGTTCTGTCTATTATAAAGAAAACACAAATATCTGAACACCATTAACATCTAAATTCTTGTATCCAAGACTTCTACCTCAAGTTTGTCCTGGTTCCCTAACATGGAATTTTGTCAAGAAAGAACTCAAGGATACCTGTCCAAATCATACACAAAACTGAATCAATACAGGACAAGGAAAAAGCCTGTATTTGAGGTGTAGCACTGAATTAACCACCACAAAGAGACACTATCCTGAGTCACTAACTTACTTTGTTCCTTTTGCCAGGGGAGGAGGACTACTAACATCAGAAACTTCTGGATCAGACACAAATACCAAAAGAGCTACTACTGGGGAGCGGGGTGGGGGGAAGGGGTTGCATGGGTAACATCAGCGTTATATACTATGATGCTATTAGAAACATGGGTGAGAGTAATGGATTGGCTGACAAAGTATTCAAGTTGTAAACAGCTTCTGATCGCATAAGTTCTTTTCTTCTTCCAGATATTTGCTCCCTTATCAAAAAAGCCATTCTTGCCCTGGCTGCGTGGCTCAATTAGTTGGGGAGTGCAGTCCTGTACACCAATGGGTACCAGGCACATACATAGGTTGTGGGTTCAATTCCTGGTCAGGGTATGTGCAGAAGGCAACCGATTGATGTTTCCCTCTCTCATCAATGTTTCCCTCTCTCCCTTCCTCTCTCTAAAATCAACAAATACATCCTCAGGTGAGGATTAAAAAAAAAAACAACCACCATTCTTTTATCCCCTCCTTCCAAATGCTTATCTTGTTGGTTTGTAGCTTTGTGTTGAAAACCCTCCCTTCATTTACGTGCTATTTGCAATTCTATCCTCATGCTATCTGTGTGAGGAGAACTGGGTCAAATAGAGGCAATATTACTAAAGTTCTAGACTTAAAACTTGTGATGACTTTAGACGGTATGGACAGAATAAATCACAGAGTTGCACATTAGAAAGCTGCTCTCTTCAATTTCATTCCACCCCTCCTAATTACATAAAAGGACAAATCTTCATTTGGGTACTGGTGTGACACCTAATACATGCTAAAGTCCATTTTACACAAAAAGAGAACTTCTCCAGCTCAATAACTTAGACAGAAGTAGGCCACAATATAAAGGAAGTTTTTATCAGGGGTCAGCATATTTTGATCCGTGGTCAAACTGGGCTTGCTGCTGATTTTTGTATAGCCCACGAGCTAAGAATGAATTCTATTATTTTTAAATGGTTGAGGGGGAAAATGAAAAAAAATATTTCATGACATGAAAAACAAATTTCTGTGTCAGTAAATAAAGTTTTATTGAGACACACAGCCATGTCCCCCATTCATTTATGTATTGCTTTTTGCCGATTTGGGGTTACACCAGAGGAGGTGAGGAGCAACAGAAACCATATGGCCTGGGAAGCCAAAAATATTTACTACCTGGCCTTTTACAGAAAAAGTTTGCCAACTCCTGTGTATACCATCATTCTGCCTTCATAGTATTTGTTTTAGGTTGCCATAGAGCTCTGGCAACTGATACTATGTTTCTTTCTTTTAAGGGATAATGTAAACTTTCCTTTTTAAATAGACTGATTTATAGTCTAACAAATGAGGGGATACAAGGGGGAATAGAAACAAATAAAATATGGGCCATATTTAAATCAAAATCAGGAAGAACATAGCAAAATTATAAAGAATGCCTGGAAATGGTGAAGACTGAAAAATGATAAACCAAGAAGTTGGGTGCAGGCAGGGGGGAGGAGGCATATTAAACTGAAGACTTTGTAAATAAGACATCCGGAAGTAGCCATCTGTCTTCTGAGGTCAGGATGGAGCCTGAAGGGTGGACCCCAAGTGGGCAGGAAGCCAAACAGGCTACCCAAGAACATCAGGTTGGCCAACCTCACCGCAGGGAGCAGCAGGTTCTGACTTCACATCCACAGGACCCTGACACACTGGCCAAGGATTCCTAGTCTGGCAATCAGTGAGAGAGTCAGTCCAAAACAACCAATATTGTATTAAGTCAGGTAAAACAACAGCAAAAAGCCAAGAGTTTCAGCATGAGTCGAGGCCAAATACTTCACACCAAACACCACTTTGCCCTAATAATACATCCAGTATGACATAAGAAGATCCCCTTATCTTTATTTACTCTGATGGAAATGTTTCCAAAATGCAATGAGCACAAAAGGCTTCCTGCATCTTAGAATATGCTCACATTAGCATTGACAACACTTTACAGCCTTCAGTGTTTGATATGCACAATGTTTATTCTTTAACAATGAAGTTTCCTCAACAGTTTGACTATATTCTTTTTAGAAATTTCTTTTTGTAAAACAATCTTACGTTATCATGTTTGCCTCTCATTATTCTTACTGAATATGCATCTTTTCTGCAGCTTTTCAACTAAACATTTTTCCCCCAAGACAGAATTGTTTTTTGGAGGTTCCACTAACAACAATTTCTGTTGTTGAGTCATAGACACTATTGTAGCAGTGTTAAAATTCATCATCTTTTTCTTTCCATATGATTAATGTTTTTTACAACGTGCTAGTAAAACTCAAAACTTACCATATCTAAAAAAAAAAGACTGAAATGCTGAATTTTAATTTTTGGAAATAAGACTAGTACAAATGAATGTCATTTTTTCCATATCTGCAAAGTATTTCAGTTGGTCATCACTTCTTAGATGAATTACCATTAGTTTTAATCTGCTATTGACTCAGAGGCTGAGGCGAGAGGTCCCCATTTTTTTAAACCACAATGAACTACTTTTATTGAAATCTAAGCATACCAACAAACACAGACACTAAGTTTCAGAAGACTCTGCTGGCTAATATTATTTGTTAAGTATTAATAACTCCTAAAGAATATCTACCAAATTGCCAATCAGAGCTCACAGATTGAAATATCTATGGCCAAAAGCCAAGGACCTTCACAGTCTGTTTAACCCCAGAAGCTTTATCTCTTACAAATGAATGTATTAACTCTAGTCCTTTTGAAACACACACACTTAAAAAACAGTTTAATGAAGTGTACACCTGAAGTGGTATCCAATATATCTTTTCCCCCATACCCCTCCTAAAGAGTACCAATTGACAGGTGGGGAGTCGTGGTTCTGGGAAGGTCGACTCCATCCCAGCTGCAGTGGTAGAAAAGATCACCTAGAATGGGCAATTAACATATGCCTATGCCATTTCCCTGGTCATCAGCAGGGTAGAATGTGCTAGAAGCCAGTCCAATTAGTGTCTCAAAGATTTTTCTGAAAATCTCAAGCGAAGATTCCCTTTTCCTCTCTTCATTTTGGCATGTTCAAGGAAATCCATGGCCCAGCAGCTGCTAGGAACCCTCTAATGACTGCAAATGGGGCCAGTCTAACAGATTGGCCAGCACTGGAAAAGAACAGAGAGTGGGGTGGATTAAGTCTCTCCTGCAGTTTATCAACAAAGGTCCTGCCAGTGACACCCTTCTAGCCTGCCAAAACTGGACTTTCTGTTACTCACAGCCAAACTCATTCTAACTTAAATACTGAAAAATTCCATGATTATACCCTAAAACCTGAGATGCTGGACCCCAGGCTTTGGGAACCTCTGCTCTGGTGATAAATAAATTGTGTGTGTGTGTGTGTATGTGTGTGTGTAAAGCAATAAGTGCGTATTTCAAACTTGGTAAATATTTTTCAGAGTTTTTGTAACTCCAGACCAGGCTCAGCACTTAGAAAACTGTGAAAGATAACATCAGGAATTGCCTGATTTTAAGATAGCCATGAGCAAAGCCAGCTCCAAGTGGCTCACTGAAGACAAACCTTTTGGTGAGCTCTGCATCAAACGGCACCATTTACCACTTCATTAACATCCTTAACTTCCAGGGGAAGAGGGAACATTCAGTATCATAGAAGATTTGCATAAAATATGGCATATAAGGTGGTATATTCTACAAGGAGGGTCAGATGATTAAAAAAAAACAAATACAATGCCACTAAATATTTCTAGAAACTGGGTGTTTGTTTCTAGACTGAGGCTGAGATTTTGGGGTTTTGCCTCAGGACTTAGAAGAGAGAGAATGTTGGCCCAGTATAAGAAAATAAATATCAATGAGAAAATGCTGGTATTTAGGGCCTGTATTTTGAAGTCCTCTTTGCAATGCAAGACACAACCTCTTTGGGTTAATTAAAGGAGAGCAGATATAAAGAGCAGAGTTTACTGGGTAGGACTGACATTGGAATAAAACCCTAATATGTCTATGTAAAGTAGTCACAATCATACATCATATGTCATAGTTGTTGCTACTTCTGCGGGAGAGGAATAGGGGAAAAAGGAAGCAGTGTCTACGCATGTGAAGAGGTGAAAAGATGATGATTTTACCAGTCAGCAGTTCCTTCTTGATATGCTGCTTGAAAAGTAGAAAACAAGGCCCCTAGGAGCCCAGCATGGAAGAAGATGGTGAACAGAAAGAGAAAGATAAATTGCTGTTTTAAAGAAATATGAGCAGGTAACAGAAAGCAGAGAAATGAGAAGCAAGAAAAAGATAAGACGACAGAGAAGAAAGGACAAGTTAGGTCATTTGTAGGTCAAAATCTGGAGAAAGCCATCCAAGGACAAATTCAGAATGGGCAAATATGTACTTTAAGAACAGGCTGTTGAGCACTTGATTTTAGATTTCTCTGAGGCAAATGTCTTCCAACTCCCTGAATGTCAATGCCCTGTGTGAGCTGTGTGGAAGAAAATTATACAGAGGGCTGATCTCCAACTCTTGAGAGAAGAAAAGAGAATAGCAATGAGAAGAGACAATATTGAGAATTCTTTAACCAAATCAATCATAAAATTCTCAATGGAATTCCCCTGGGAATAAAGGCTCTAGGCATTTTTATTAGAATCTCAAAAGTCAGGGTGACCTCAGTTGATAAATGACTTTTCAAACCATTATCACAAAGCCCTCAGAAACATGGCCAACTGAAGACTCCCAGGAGAAACGTGAATGATATCCCAACTTGACACTGGTATAAAGACCTGCAGCATTTTGTTAAATCTATTTTCTTAACATGAGTATCACCACCTGTGAAGGATTCATACGATTTTCACAGTGCTGGCAGTATGAGTATTGGGTGGCACTGACGTTTTTAAGGGTATTTCAAACCATTCTAATCCTTTGGTAAATATCCATGTAAAAAATCAAGAAGTAGAAGCTTAAGTCTACTAACATCATAGGGCAATTTTGTCAAGGTGGCATTTTATAGAACCCTGAAAGGAAATCACCTAGTGGAATCTTGAAAAGAAAAAGAGCACTATCTCATTCTCCAGTCAGTGACCCAAAATAGACTTGAGCAATAATGTAGTATTTCTCTGTTCGATGAAAAAAAAATTAGAGACCTGGAAGTCTTAACTGTCAAACTTATTAGTAATTAAGAAAAGGCACAGGGAAAAGAAGTAAAAAAAAAAAAAAGTCTGAACTGCAATTCTTCATTGGCTCAAGCAATGAAAACAATGGGCCTCCCATACACATTTCAGCAGATGAATGGATTTTCAAAGGACAAAAATATCACCCCAAATGAAAAGTTAACACATTTATTGACCACACTCTTATCCCATATTTCACAACATAATGGTAATCTTACTGAATTCTGTGAAATCCTATTATAGATCATTTAGCATTTAAAGCAGCCAGGCTTCTGTGTTGGAATAAATTTTGGCAGGGGAAGGGTGGGGTGGAGTGTATAAAATTCTATGCATGCACTGAACCTCACACACTCTAGAAGTAAACTCTGTCTTCCCTCTACTGCCCTCAACTTGTAGACCATGGAGCAGAATCCTACCCTATTGGCCATTCAGGGGAGACTCACACAGAGCCTACCCTTTCTCCCCCACTTGCTAAGAGAGGGGGAAAGGTCTCCAAGTATGTATGTGTGTTTAAGGGAATGGTCGTGCTCATGATTCAGATACGAACACACACAGGGATACATATGAATGTATATGGGAGTACATATATAAATATGTACATGAATATGTATACAAACATGAATATGGATAGGTATATGTCTAAATCATGGCCCACAAATCTGTCGTCTTCAAAGTGCAGAGAGATTTTTCTTTATCTCATAAGGCTGATTTATTTCCTGGTCTCTTTCCCCAGCAACTCTTTCTTCTCCCCCTCACTAAACCTACTGGCTTCCTTCTCTAGACTCCTTTCCTTGGCTTCAAATCAATGTCTCCAGCCCGAACACCTTCTCAACCTCATGTTCAAAGTGTATTTCATCACCTTCCAGAAAGACTCTGCCTACATCTAAAACGATATCCAAACTTCAGCTCGTCGCTTCCCAGCCTGCCCTCCCTCCTGTTCTAGTAACGCGTGCTGGGAACACAACACCGATTCTCCCGTCATTTATCTCTTTCACAGAAAGTCCAGCCCGTGAAATGTCAAAATTTTTTACCCCTTCACCATTGTCTTTCCATTCACTTCAAGTACCTCACTGAAGTCTCTCTGCAGCTCTTCAGAAATACCAATTTCCTGTAATTTGGGCCCCTCACTATATTCTATGAAATAATGACAGATGAACTACCCTGGAGCCCAGCTTTGAGCAGGAGGCTCCTGTGCTCATAAAAACCCTAGTCATGCCCATTGGCCGTGGAGTGAGAATCTTCAGAAGGCTAGTACTTCAGTCACAGAGACGATTTGAAATCATACTCCATGCCACTACTTTGCACCAGAGGTAAGATCACACACCCATTACAAGGCTCAATTTCCTCATCTGTATGGTAATCTATGGAAAATGCTAGTTCCCCCTTCCTTGAATGTTATAAGGAATAAAACATAATAAATCATTATGCTCTATATACTTTGCCCATAGCAAATATTCTCTGCTATGATTAATATTAATTAATATTACGGAAGAAATTCCTTGCTTTGCAATCTTAATGTGAAGTCCTCTGTAGTCATGTCAGGTATCTTTCCAACTCATTTTCTCTCTTCCCCTTTATGAACTCTATGTCCCAGCCAAAGGGAATTATTCATTGTTCTCCTCAAGTACCAAGCTTTTTGTTCTGTGTTGTGTATTCACTCTGTTCCCGTGAGCCAGACAAGCATCTCTCTTTTCCTAACCCAAATATCTGAAGTTTACATCTTCAGCAAGCTGTAGCTTAAATTCTCCACAGGGGTAAAAAAAAAAAAAAATCCTCACTTTTCTTAACACTTTATTCTTAAGGCAGCCTTTGAGAGTGAACTTTTGTTTTTGCAAAATTGCCAATAGCAATTTTAAACACATACTGAGCTCTCAGTTCCCTAGTGGTGACTGGGGTAGGGGGCAGAAGGGCCACACAGTCACCTCACATGCACCACAGAGACTCATGCAGTTCCTGTAACACCAAGGTCCAAACTGGCTTATGAGCTACTAGGAGTTAGTAAAGATAACGCCTTTTTTTGTTGTTAATTTAATATTGATATAATCAGAACAATGATTATATATCTGAAATTATATTTCTTTTCTTTTCTCATTATAAGGATTTCAGATGTTTTAATAAGCCATATTAAGAACAAGTTTTAGTTTTCAATGAACCTACTTCATACCTGAATGACTTTATATTGCTTGAAATTTGTTTCTTTGAGTTTATAATGTCTATTCCACAGAGCTGTATAAACTCCTTTTAGTGGAGTATAAACAAATGTATACCAATTTTTAAAAGTGACATATGCATCTGTGATTATTACCTATTATAAGCTCAATAACCACACCATGTCACCTTCAAATGGTATTTATTAAGGACCCAGATCTTCATGCTACAGGACAGAAACAAAAACACTTCAATCCAGCTACTATTTATTTCAATATCTAATGTTGTTAGAGAATGGTGGTTCTCTGTTATTGAAAGTTTATAACTATCAAAATAAGAAACTGACTTGGTAATAGTCAGAGGCTTATAATGCCAATAGCAAAACAATGCCCGAACATACAATAAAAAGAAGAATTCTGTCAATTTTTCCACCTGAAAGTTGATGTCTATACATTTTCTACATATCCAGCCAATTCGAGGGGACAGAAAGTGAAAACCCTTTGCTGTAATGTAGCCAACGCAGTCAGTGGGTTTCCTTTTCTAACTTAATTTTTTTAATGTCCTGTAGACTCATCGTAAATCATTTCCAATGTAATTCTGCTTCCCAATTTTAACTGTCGGTCTTATTTAAAGAATTGCCTCTATATTTAACAGATTCCACATCCATTCTGAGGAGCTAGTAAACTAAAAAAGGGTGTGTTGTTCTAAAATGCATCATTCAACCGCCCGACTTTTTAAGCAGCTTATATGTTAAACATCCCAATCACCTTACCTAGCAGTGATTTGAAAACTCCATATATGACTTTCTGGTAATAAAGAAAAATCACAGTTCAGTGCAGGTTCGAGAGTTTTCACTTCTAGGTTTCAGGTGAAATACTTTTATAATAGATGTGTATTCTCTAAACCCACCCCAAATATGCACCATTTCACCATCACCAACAACAAAATAAGTATTCAACACAACTGCACGTTTTCTTTTTATGTGAAGTAAGATACACACCGTAACATCGATATTTTTTTAACCTGTAGATTATTCGGCCTTTTATTAAAATTAAAAGTGAAATAAAGTTTCCCAAAGCACAAGGGTCCTCCAGAAAAGAAAGGGAAGAAGAAAAAACTGCCACTGCAGTTACAACAAATTAACAACATATAATAAAAATGCCATAAACATGTGGCATACATAACATATCTAATCAAGTCTGCAAAGCGGGCAGATAAAAATGATTAACTGCCACTATCCTTGAAAGGAAAAGAAAAATTTTGTCCCCTGTTATTCATCATGCTAACGTTCTGACTCTAAATCTAACATGTAGATCAAATGATTTTTATAGTAACACACTGTACCAAGCAGAATGGCCTTTTCACTTCCCATTTTCTTTTCTGAGAAATAAGGGAAACAAATATGGTAGAGCCACTTTTTAATTAAAGGTGTGGCTTTGGGAAATATTAAGGAAGGTTCTCAGAATCCTCATCTCTATCAACAGAAGAAGTAACAACAATAAAGCTCTAGTCTCTGGCACTGAGGGAGCACGCCGCAGAAGCACCGCTCATCCTGCGGCGCCATGCGCTCCTCTCCTGCTAGCCCCTGCATTCATCTCCTCTGCTATTCAGAAGTCCTCCACCCAGTGCAGAGTGTATGCTCAGTCTGCAAGATGTGGACATACAGTTTCCCGGAAGGAAAGCTAGAAACGCTGAAGCCTGCCTAAAAGGTAGCTTCTCTGGCATAACACATAAAAAAGGCCTGGATGACTTCCCTGACAGGCACAACTTCCCTTTGACAAAGACTATCACCCTGACAGGTAACGGGTCTGAGGCTGCTTTGCTCTCAACGTTAAGATCCTCCAGACAGAACCACTGTGACAGGTAAGGAGGATTAACACACTGACATGTAAAAAAATAAAAACTAAAATAACTTTTTTTTAAAGCTGAAGAGGTTCAAATGAACAAACTCCTACTTGTTCCTCACAGGAAAAACAAAGAGCTTTCAGAAACGTCTCCTCTGAGAGGTGTAATAGAATATGAGTAAATTATAACAATTAAAAACCATTAAAGATAGAGTAATTGAGAATACCTGTTTCAGTAACAATGACTTTCTTGAATTCCTCAGAACAGAGGGTCTATTTTTAATCATTCTTTTTGCAAAAACTTGCATAATTTAACAATAATTGCAATTTTTAATTTTTATACATCCACAAGAATATAAAGTGAAAACCATAAATTATATACTAACTCTAGCTGTTAAATGTTGGCATTTTGTCTTTTAAAAAAAGTTCAAAAATCTGTTTCCTTAAACCAAGGAAATGTGGGAAAGGCCATCCTGCCAGTGGAGACTCAGCAGCAGAAAGCTCCTGCTGTGGTTTCTTGCCGAGGCAGCAAACTCCACTGAAAGAGAAGTTGCTGCCAACTCAAATACTGTTTGCTTTCACACCCAAGAACAAACTGTGTGCATGGCGAAGCCATCGAAGGGCTGAAGCAGCTGCCGAGGACAGAAGGAAGGTAACAGGAGTATCAGAGCTACTGTAAACTGGTTCTCGTTTTCCTATCAGCAAGTCAGAGCATCCCAGAAAACACCGCTGCCTTCTCCTGCGTCCCAGCAGCCCGAGTCAGTACCTGCTGTAATTCTAAACCTCCTTTTGCCAAGTCCACAAGCCAAGAGACTTTTCAGAAAAAGAAGAGAAAAACGTCACCCAGACAAATGAAACACGTACTTCTTTGGTGAGATTCTAAGGTCCAGTAAGGTTCAGGTTTACATGGAGTTAATGTGAAATTTCCAGTATCACTGCAACAAGCAACCACTTTCTCAGTAAGCAGGCAATGCAGAGGAAGTGTTCATTGCAGCCTTGTAAACCAAAGGCACAATGCTCTGCCAAAGCAAATAGCACTACTGCAAGGTTTCTACTGTTTCAAAGACCCTCCAAGTTGCCTGTGTAATGGTCATCAATGGATGTCACTAAGGGTGCACCACAGGAGTCAAGAATTCTATAGGAAAACAACCCAAGTCTCAAAAAGCACAAGGTTTATTCCACGGTGCCTTTTTTTTCTAGTTTCAAGTAAACAACGGCTGACTTCTTGTTGGGATGGCACTATCGCTTAAGCTGCAAATTAAAGATGGTCAGTAAGAAAGATTTTTCCTTTGCCCATACTGCTTTGAAATAATAGCTTAAGTTATTGTGTAATTGGTTAATATGGTCAACTTCTTGTTATGCATATTTTACCACAATAAAAAAATTTCTGTGCAGTGCCATGGAGGTAGGAAGAAAAGAGCCAAGCTACAAATCCTTGAATTCTGCCTCCTGTTGCCTGGCATTCTATACATCAGAATCAAACAAAGTTCATCATTTTAAGGAAGAATCCTTTTCAAGGTAGAAATCATATTGTGTCTTCCAAAATCCCAACTGCAACTAGTCCCCTTTTCCTCAAGCATAATTATAGAAAACAGCTCACAAAAATGTCATGGGCTCAAAACATAGATATGAAGGTTATGGTGACTCTGTAGGAATGGAAGATCTAAAATATTCTCCACATACAATAGTGAATAAAGTTTATATCACCTCGGGCAAAAATATCACATATTTCCAATTCCAGATTGGACCTAGTAAGGTTTCAACATTAAGAATCAACTTTAGTGACTTCCTCTAGTTTAAAATTAGAAACCTTTTCTTATTGTCTTAACCACCCATGCCTACTGCCCCCATACAAAAAGTTTGATGGTTCAGACACAGGTTGAAAAAATCCATCCAACTAAACAAAAGCCACCTTTCTTCTCAGATAAAAAGTAGTATAAGAATTTGCCAACTGTTCCTCCAAAACACAACCCTACAGCAAACTCTCCTTGCCTCCAAAGTGATTGATGTGATGTCGTTCCCTTCTTTCATCACTCCCTACCTTGTCTGGTCGCTGGTGAGAACCAGGAAGCCACAGACGCACACATAGTCTTTTGCTTATGCAGGCCTCAATTCTCCAATGCCAGGTTGCTGCCAACGTCCTTGCAGCCAATGGTAAACAGGCCACAGGGTTCACGTTAACTGCAGAGCGTTACCACACTGAACATCTGGTCATGAATGAACGGATTGCCCACTAACTCTCAGCATTGGGCAGCTGATGAAAAATTCAACATTTTCCTTGTTGGCACAGTTGTTTTGTAGAATTCTCTAGAGCTTCCTGAATTATATTAAGAAAATTTCACTGCAGCACTCTATATCTGTGACAACAGCTGGTGTTGAAAGAGATCTGCTGCTCTCTCTCCATGCTGGGGGACCTCATGTTGGATCAGGGCAGTTTACTACATTTGTCCTTGAAAACTCAGCCTTGGCTTTGAGGAACTGTGAAGTAAATGGTAGGAAGGGCAGCTCCCAGGTGCTGGATTCCACACAAACAAATCTCTTAATCAGGGTAAAAAAAAAAAAAAAATCTATTCCTACCTAAGACCTTACTCAGAACCTCTCTTGGAAAACATATCCAAACAGTCATCAAAACTACTGCCAGGCTCTGAAATCAGACTGGTCCCATCAGAACTCTACATTTTCTGAAGATCTCAGTATAAAACACCCCCTAGTCCTTTACAAAACCCAATGATATGTAATGTGTCTAAATACTAGATTTTTTAACCACATGAAGGATTTTAAACTTAGCCAAGTCTCCTATTAAACCTAAGGGTGACACAAGTCAAGCAAATAAATGTAATATGGTGCATTATGCTCAGCATTGGGAGAAGTCACATTGACAGAGGGGTCTGTTGATGTTTAAGAAGTTCTCTAAAAATATAACAATAGCCTTTAAAAAATGAACTTGTTAGTAGATATATGTAATATATTATTATTCCTTTTTGTTAAAAAAAGGAAGTGGTAAACTTAAGTCAAGCTAAATTTAGGCTATTATCTATGCAGCATAAATTTCACTTCTGTGTACAAATGCTAACTTGCATATTTCTCCATGGTAACTAAACTATGATTAAAACAACAGTGAAACCAGCCTTTAAAGGCACCTTTTTTGCTAGGAACAACCTAATTTACAGAAATACTTAAACTTTGGAAATTTCATGGGCATCTATATCACCCTTTTTCCAACAGAAAGCTCACTTTTCCATGGCATATAATTGCAATGTACTTGGCCCAGGTCATAATCATTCTTTTTTTTAACTAGTGTAATTTTTTCTTATGTTGTTCACTCTAATGTAAGTGGTATTTAAGTTTATAAAGACTAAGATTCTAATAATTCTTTCCAAAAAGGAAGTTATTCTACTGCTTGGAAGGGATTAATTTACCTAGAAAGTATCTTCACATTTTACAAAAAGAACTAATGAAAGAAGTGAGAAAATTCCAAAGTGAAATGACTATTTCACATGGCAAGCCACATTCAAATTAACTTTTTTATTGAGATGGTTTTGTAATTTACTAATGAAGAAATGGGCTATTTTATTGGTGAAATTAAAGAAATAATTATTATGTGTCTAAGAATAGTAAAAATGTAGGTATAAGCAATATTTTCTTATTGAATTATAAAACATAAAAGTAGATTTGAATGTGAATCATTCTGAAACCTTAGAATTAGGTTTAGAATTTAAATACTGAAAACCCCTTGAAGTCGAAACATAATCATAATAGGTCAGGTTTGGTGTGAAAATCATGACTCATATTCATGACACATATTCAGAAATGCCTCATATTAAAACTTTATTATAATCAAAAATTGATCCTCAGGGTTTTGTTTGTGTGGCAGGGGGCGGGGGGCGGTGGTTGTCTCCTGGTCTTCACATGATGTAATGTCTAAAGCCACATTTTACACTGTTAAGTAATGATGACTGCATAAGAACTCATGATTTAAAAAAACTCAAAATGTCACAATTTATAATTTTATGTATACTTGCCTCTCTAATATCAAGTACATTTGCACATTGGATGTTAATTAGATAACAATGGTATTACTATATTATCTATAAAACTTGCCTTTAAAACCAAATTCTGTTAAAAATAGTCTTTTCAAACTGACATAGCCCGTTTCCAGTGTCATAGCTGGTAAATGTTCTAATAAAACAAAAAAATGATTTCTAAGCAGAAAGCAAAATTCTGTAAACCTTAACAATAAAAATCTTCCAGTAAGCTGAGATAATCTTTCCAAGTGGCATCAATGAAATCAAAGAAGTGTAAGATTTTAAAATTCAGATTCCCTGGGGCCATGTGAACAGGTCCTGAAAACTAATCCTGGAGAAATGGACTGATGGAATCTATTACCCCATCTGATTCTCTGACCCATACAAACATCCTGCTGACCAAAGCAACAGATTCTGAGAAGTGGCAAAAAGAGTCAAAAGCCACCTCGTGCCTCAAAAATGTCAACTACTGTAAACCATATTTCCACAAGAATTATCAGCTCCCGAAGAGCATGTAAATTGCTTTTATCCACAAACCCAAATGCAGGGCAGTTATTTTGGGGGTGCAGGATTTGTGCCTTGTAAGAACTATTTTGAATCCTCTTTAAAGACAAGTCTTCAAAATAACTGACCCTTCTTTTTAGGCTTTTCTGTATTTCAAAGTCAGTCCAGCTGAGACAAGAAATCTAGAAGACAGAATTCCACAGGTGGTGGCCATTTCTACAATCTCAGACTTTGAAAAAGAAGGTCAAACAGTTGTATCTGTGAGTGTGAACCAGTTCCTGGAAACCATTTAAGGAATGGAGTAGCCATACCTGTCATGAATTTATCCACTAAGTTTCTCCACAAGTAATATAAAATCTCTTTAATGGATAGAAAAATGCATTTTTTATAATTAAGAATATCAGGTATTTTAGGAGGTACAAGGATTATCAATATTAATAGCTCCCTAATATTTTTAAGTGATTTTGCATTTATCAAATAGTTGCCACAAGCACTAAGTCATTTCATCATTATAGCAGCCTGTATCAAACGCATTATCGATCTCATAAATAAAATGACTCCCCAGGAAAACTAAACAGCAGGTCCCCATAGGGTTGAGACTTGTCCTGGGACTCTGATTCCAGTGCTCCCCTCAGTATCATGCTTCCCGACTAGAGAACTGAAAGATAAATCCAGGTATAATCATCCATTCTTCCCCAGCCGCCGCCCCCTACTTAATACCTGAAGACTACTTTACTGATTATTATGTTGAAAGATTCCTGGTTTCCTCTGACCTCGAAAATAACAGCTAGAATAAACAGAGTTCAAGGATCACATGACCCTGGCTTACGGGGTCCAGGGTCAGGCCCCAACTAATTCTTCTGCTCAAGTAATGTCCCCTCTCCATCTTGCACACCTCATTCCTGCTCTTTGTTCTGTTCCTAGACCCACCAAGTTCATGGTACCTTCCAGTGTGGGCACTGTATGTCCCTAAGTCTGGAATGCTTATAGCCAACTTTCTCCTGGCTGTCTCCTCCTCGCCGTTCAGGCCTCAGCTCAAATATCCTCTTCTCTGAGATGTCTTCCCTGCCTACTTTGTCTAAAGTGGCCTAGAGGCACTCTTCTTCCACTACCCTGTTTTATTTCTCTGCATAGCACTTCTGTCTCATACTGTTCTTTATTGTGCATAATATCCATACCCTACTAGGATATCGGCTGTACAACAGCAAGGTTCTCGGTGGCAGTGTGAACAGTGATACTCCATATTCTGCAAAACTACATGGCATACAGAGAGTCTTTAATAAGTATTTGTCAGATAAATGAATGGATCATACCCTGCATCATCAGTCCCCAATAACATATCATCCCTCTCCAAGAACATGAGTCCCTTCAATATGGTCAATTCTTTTCAAGTTTCCTGTATGAGTGGGGGAGGGGCTCTATTTATGAAATACTTGGCTGCTTCTGCAGAAGAGAGGATAATTCCTTTAATAATATCCTGACATCTTTGGACCACTGGGAAACAGAGATGGGCTACAAAATGCTGAGTTTAGTTACACAAATCCTTTCCATGCTAATTAATCATTCCACATACAGAAGGAGACCTAGAGGACAGGGGAGCAGTTCGGAGGGGCAGTGAGCAGAGCTGAACCGAGGCTTCTGTTGAATGCTGGCACCTTGAACACTGGCGGCAGGTGAGAGGGAACCTTGAACACTGGCACATTAGAGTATGGGAGCACAGTGAGAATCCTGTGACTTAAATGGAACAACAATCACAAGAGCAGGTGCAACCAGGAATGTGGTATCCAATGATTGCAACACAACTCGCAGTGACTGAGCTCACCTAAGCAAGGTGCCTGGAACCTGGGTCCACATACTCTCTCACTTGGTTCCCACATGAAGCCTGGGAGATAGGCACAAAATCATCCTGTCCTTTCTGGAAATGAGGAAACTGGGCCTGGAAAGTTTAAGTAACTTGCCCATTGCAGAGCCAGGATTTGAACACAGTCTGAGTCACAGCCAAAGCTCTTATCTTATAAGCTTGTGTCCTGGGAGGACAGCCTTCCCACCAAGTACTCAGTAAAGCACTTAGGAGGGATGGTGAAGGAAGATCAGGCCAGAGGCAATCTAGCTTCTAAGTAACACAAATTCTGGAAAGGTCAGGAAAGTCAGGAACTGAAAAGTCATGTGATTACAATGACAGAAATAACACATACTTATGGGCTGAACCAGCTGCATAATTTCTGGGACCCCCCTGTTCAAAATTATTGAGAACTTCAAGCTGGTGAGAGCAGAGCACTAACGAAGAGCAGGGCCCTCAGAGCACAACGCCCCCTGTGGCTGCACAGGTATCCTGCCGTGAAGGCAGCCCTGTTTCTAAGGGTTTTATTTCTTTGAAATGTCAATCCCTGCATTTCAATTTTATTCATCACTTGCTCAAGTTTTTTATATATATATATATAATATATATATCATATATACATATATATTACATATATGTATATATGATATATATATAATATATGTATGTCATAAAGAACATGTATATTTTAACTGGAACAGAGAGACTCAAGAGAGGAGAAAGCATGTGTATTTTTCTGATTTTACTCCTTAACTGTCTATGGGTTGGGGACTAGCCATCAAGTGGCAGTTCCTGGAATTGCATGAGGAATGCCTGGAGGCCAAAGTCGGTTTGGAAAGGACCAGACCTAACTGGATTCTAAGGCTCCAAACTGTAAATTAGGGAATAGAAAGAGAGTCACCTAAACTGCCGCATTAATTAGATGGACAATCGTTTATCATTTAGGAGAGTTTTATCTGGGTGGAGAAGTGTTCTCCAAGTGACAGTATGAATGTAGGCTATTGTCCATGTAGTTCTTTTGACTCGGTCTACAAATACTTCTCAAATGTACTGTATGTGTCAGATAACGTGACAGGCTTAAGGACACAATTCCTGCCTCTGCGAACAGATGGGACACAGGGGAATAAAAGTTAAAGCAAATAATAGTACAAACACACATTTAATCTCAGAAAGGATGATAAGGTCCTGGTCATGCAGCTCAGTTGGTTAGAGCATCATCCTGATATGCCAAGGTTGTGGGTTCAATCCCCAGTCAGAGCATATACAAGAATCAACCAATGAATACATAAGTAAGTGGAACAACAAATTGATATGTCTCTTCCTTCTTCTCTCTCTCTCTCTAAAATCAATAAATAAAAATTTTAAAAAGAATGCTGTGGCTGGGTAGCTCAGTCGATTGGCGCATCATCACAAACACCAAAATTCTGCAGGTCCAATCCCCAGTCAGGGTACATACAGAAGGCAACTAATTGAAGTTTCTCACATCAATGTTCCTCCCTCTGTCTCTAAACTCCTTGCTCTCTCTATAAAATCAATAAAAATTATCCTTGGGTTAAGATTTTTAAAAATTTTTTAAAAAAGAAAGGATGGTAAATTGACAAGAGGTATCAGGTCTGTAAAACTTGAGGAAAATAAGAGGAGGAGAGCACAGGGCAGGAGAGAGTATTATTATGAACACCCCAGCAAAGCTTCCACTGGTCTTGCAGACTTCACCAAAAACATCTAGGTCTTCAGCTTATACTATGGAATTTTTCTATCCACCCTGAAAGGGACAAGAAAGCTCCAATGTCTGGTATATTTTTAGGTTCCACGCTATACAGACCCAATCCTACAGTTTAATTATCCTCCATATAAAATTTTCCAGGAAAAGGAAGGAAGAAGAGACAAAGAAGATAGAGAGAGGGGGAGGGAGGGAGAAAAATATCACTACTTCTGACCACAGAAAGGCTTTAAGATATAACCATTTTCTTTTTTTTCTTTCTTCCTCCCAAAGCTAAAAAACACTCTTCGAACCACTCATAGCTTCTATCACTCCAGGGTTTTAACATTATTTTAACAGAGCTTTGTCTGAGCAAATAATACAAAAATCAGAGATTGTGCCTCTTACTTAGAAGCACCTACCTAATCTGACTGTATATATGTCAAGTCTGCGTGTGCAATATGTATGTCAACAGTGCTTAAGTAATAATACCTTGCTTGCACTTGCTTCTGATTTCTTTGAATTCTCATATTAACTTCTCTCTTTCTTTTTTAACAGTGCTGGGATTTTCCCTCCTTGAAACTTGACAGAAACGTAAGATATTTCAGTTTTGTTATGAAGCACTAAGCAAATTGAAAATATCACTAGCACTTTAGTCTCATTAGTTTCCTTTAAACACCTACTTTGCTGGTATAAGCTAATGTGAACCTTTCTCACCCTGTTTAAATTCCAACATGAAATCTGTACACAACAATAAAACATGTGGCTCATTTGTCATGCTTTCATGAGCAGCTATGTCACTCACACCAAGACACACAGGCTGGGTGTGTACAGTGATCCTGCTCCGATTCCACATCACTCAATTGAGCCCTCCATAGAAAAGCTTTTAACAACCACATCTGGCCACTAATAAATCACTGCACTCTGTCTTTCTGCCAAAACTCCTCCTTTATCTAACTTACATCTTCATGAGGAGATAGGAAATCACACATTACGGTGGTGGCAAACAATTGTAATTATGTCATTAGTAGCCATTTAGTCTACAAAGGTGCTCAAAAAGGAAACAGAATGCACAATAAGAAACATGGGATAATACACTGATCACAGCGCTAATCTGCTTTGACTTCATGAGTGTAAAAAGCTGGCCTAATTCTTGGGCACAGCAGGCAGTAATGGCATACCACTTTACAAACTATACAGCTATTTTATTCCCCGATCTACCTAAATAAAAAAAGCATTCAATAGCTTGATTTAGACATAAAAGTTATTTGTGATGTCTTGAAGATTATATTTATTTTACAACACTTTGTAGAAGTAACTTTTTTTTTTACTAGGAAAGAAACTCAAATTGTTTGGGTTCAGACAACTGAACAACCATATATGCATGCATGTGCACACATACACAAGTATACATTTTGGTGTATATATGTGGGTTTGTATATGTGTGTGTGTGTGCACGCATATGTGCACACATTCCTACAGGAGTAAAACATTCGATAAGAACTCCAAGTACTGACGAGAAAAACTACAAAATAGAGATTCAAGAAAATGTGTCATTTACCTTGTATCCCACCACCTCCTGCCATGAGGATTAATAATCAAATTACAACAGGTTTCAAAATACAGTTGATCCTGAACAATGCTGGGGTTGGGGCACTGAGGCTACGTGCAGGCAAAAATCTTCGTATAACTTTTGAGTCTCCCAAAACTTAGCTACAGTAGGCCTTCAGTTTCCACAGGGTATTGGTTCCAGCACCCCCCATAGATAGCAAAATCTGTGTATGCTCAAGTCCCTTATACAAAATGGCATAGAACAGTACATACAGTCGGACCTCCACAGTCTCGGATTCCCCAACACAGATAAAAATACTGTTTTTTAAAAAAAAAAGAAAACACTGTTTTCAATCTGTCATTGGTTGAATCCACAGATTCAAAACTTGGGGATACAAGGGTCAACTGTGTATATATTGAAGAAAAAAAAAGTATAAGTGGACCTATGAGGTTCAAATCAATGTTGTCCAAGGGCCAACTGTATTTGGGTATTCCTAAAATCCTAGAACTCTGTGCATTTCTCCAAAGACAGTAAAAATTAAATGCATAATTCTCCACAGTGCATAGCTCCAACAGCCACCCATACTGAATGAAGTGGAGTGACTACTGCGGGACAGAAATGGGGAGGGGTGAAACCCTGGAGAGCCTAGAGCCTACGAGAGGGGAACATGACAAAATGTCCATTTAACCATGGCTCTGACTTTGAAATGCACATACCAAAGATGTGTAAATGAAACAAATCAGAAGGCAACAACTCTAGCAAAAGCAAAATCATATTATAGGTAACTTCAGTCAGCTACTCGACCTCTGAACTTCTTACAAACTTTCATTTTCCTGTGAAATCTCTACATGAGATGAGCTTTGAATCAAGTTGTTAAAAATTCCCATTTGTCTGAATTCAACAAATACCTAGTAAATACCTACCACACACAGTACATATTGATCTGGTAATCCAAAAATAATTGGTGTAGACACACCAATTTGTGACAAAAAGTTGAAATTTGAAACATTGATGCAAATCTAATTAATCTAATGTGAATAATATGCCCTGGCTGGTGTGGCTCAGTAGGCTGAGTGCAGGCCTGCGAACCAAAGGGTTGCTGGTTTGATTCTCAGTCAGGGCACTTGCCTGGGCTGTGGGCCAGGTCACGGGCTTGTGAGAAGCAGCAGATCGATGTTTCTCTCACACATAGATGTTTCTCTCCCTCTCTTTCCCCTCTTTCTAAAAATAAATAAAATGTTTTAAGAAATAATTATGACCATTATTTCCAGATATAGAATTGGTTTTTACATGGTAAGCTTTCAGTTTTCACCTTGTACTTAACAGTGTATGTTTTCTGGAGAGGCTCTGAGGCTAAACTCATTAAAAAACAAACAAACAAACAAACACACTTTTTGCACACCTGTTAGAATGGCTATCACAAAAAGTCAACAAATAACAAGTGCTGGTGAGCTTCTGAAGATAAAAGAACCTTCCTGCACTGTTGGTGCGAACATCATTTGGTGCAGCCACTATGGCAAACAGTATGGAGGGCCATCAAAAAAGTAAAAATAGAACTGCCTTATGAATCAGCAATTCCACTTCTGAGTATTTATCCAAAGAAGATAAAAACACTAACTTGAAAAGATATATGCATCTTTATATTCACTGCAGCATTGTTTATAATAGTCAAGATATGGAAGTAATCTAGATCTCTAATGAAAGATAAATGTATAAAGAAGATGTGACGTACATATACATACTCTCTCTCTCTCTATATATATATATATAAAATGGCCATATTATTTGGCCATAAAAAGAAAAAGAATGGAATTTTGTCACTTGCTACAGCATTGATGGACCTAGAAGGTATTACGCTAAGTGAAATAAGTCAGAGAAAGACAAAAAGCATTTTCTTTCACTTAAATGTACAATCTATATAAACAACACAAACAAAACAGATCAAAAAATACAGGATATAATGTGCAGCACAGAGAATACTGTCAAGAATGTAAGGACGGTGTGATGTCAGATGGGTACTAGACTTACCAGAGTGCTCATATCATAAGGTATATAAATGTCAAATGATTATGTTTTACATCTGAAACTAATACTGTATGTCAACGATAATTTAAGTTTTTCACAAGCAAGATTTTCATAATAAACTCTTTCACAAGCAAGAAAAAGTTTTCATAAACTTTTTCACAAGAGCTTATTATGCTCTTGTCTTCAATGCTGAGGTAAATCTTGTTGATATCACTTGTCAATTCAACCAGGGATTGGCACAAATACAATGAAGCCATTTATTTCAAAATTTTAATAAACAATGTAAAAAGCAGGTATTTAACTGGATTAGGTATTTATAAAGCACAGGTCGTTTCTGTTTAATTTATTTATAATTGGGGTTTCATGTTTACCTTTTATCTGAATAGAAAACCTCAGATTTTCAAAAGATACTTGGAAGTAACAGAAGCTGGATTTTTATTCCAGAAGTTGTTAAGAAAAAAACAAATGCCCATACCCATAATACATGTTGGATAATATAAAGACATGTTTTTCAATGGATTGGGAAATTAGAAAGTAACCATTACAAACAAAAATAGAAAGTAAAATTACAACAATAAATGGAGATTTTAAGAGAACACCTAAGGGGAAGAGAAGTTCAAATTCAATGAAAACAGAAGGGCCTTCTGCCAAATATACCAACATATCATCAGGCTGATTTTCTCTTAATTGGTCTAAGGTCTAAAGATCGCCATTAGTACTAGAGTCCTCTTTACTTTCACTCGAAAGACTTTGACACTTAAAATTTTATTTTTTCTAAGAAAAGTTTATACAGAACTCACATTCTCTAGTTACATTTGAAAGAAATTGTACTCATATCAACATTATCTTTATTTATCAACTTTCCTGCACACACCCATGGGTACTATCAGTTCAAAAGTTCAAAAGGTTTTTGAAAATAAACCAAGACAGAAAACAGGCACCAATTCCTATTTGGAACCTGCATTTCACATCTTCTAGCATTCTCTAGATGATGGATCAAGAGGAATGACAAAATATAGAGAGTGAGGCAGCTGCCAGGGGAGGGTATCAGTTGGTGTGGATGGCAATTCTCATACTGGCTGAAAAATTCATCTTGTCCTCACAAAGCTGTCAGGCCTAAGCACAGGACAGACCTACATATCACACCTCAGAATAAGAAGGAGCAGTGGAGAGCTTCATGCACTGAGAAATTCCTCCTCCTTTTCATGCTTGCATTTTTCTTTTCTTTTATTCTATTTCTGTGTGCTGCTGCTTCGAGCACTCCTCCCTTAGCCTCTTGAAAATGATGTCTGAGAAAGTTTTTAAAAAAGGTCTGTGTGCCAGGCTACCTTCACTGGGTATCTCTAAATTCCTCCGCTTTCTTCCTGGCTTAGTTAGTTGATACCTTCCTTTCTCTAACCATACTTCTACCTGTAACAGAAGATGAGGCTCTTGCTTGCTGTTCAATCACTGTAGTGCGACATCTCTCTTTAAACAGATGAAATGAATGGACAAAGCACACTTGAAATCGTCTGTTATAGGATACACGGGACCTAAGCAGACCATTACCTCCGCTTGAGGGCCCCACTGCAGTCCAGCTGAAATATGCCATTCTGCAGACAGAGCTGTCCTTCTCCACCTCCTCACCAGACACCTCAGGGGAAGGAGGGACACTGACATCTTCCTCAGCTTGGTGTGGCGGCCAGCTCCACACTGGGGTGCAGTACATCTTTGCAAGTGCGACCAATTCTCCTAGTAATTCTCTAGAGAAACTCTGGTGCATGCCAAAAATGTTTTTTGAAATAAAAATAAAATTATAAATATCCATTAACATTGGAATAAATTAGCACCACTCATTGTCAAATGACAGAACATTGTGTAGACTTTCAGCAGGGGAAGCTAGATCTATTGGTATTCACATTTTATCTTTCTCAAATCAAGGCTGAAGTACTGAGGATACAATATAGTCTGATGCTAACCTTAGAAACTAAATAAACGCTCTCAAAAAAAGGTTATCTGTATAAGTAAATGTATAAAAATAAAATGGAACAAGGTAGCCCAAACTCCTGCTGAAATTCGCTTCTGAGTTATGGGAAGAATAAAAATTAAAGGGCTCTTGGTTGTTGCTGAAATGTTTTATACCTTTTAAATTCATCTACAAGCCAACAGAACAAAATGTTAACAACTGTCATCGAAGGTAGAGGGAATACAGGCGCCTGCTAATCCTTATGCTTTCCTCTAACTTTTACATGTCTTGGCCTCTTCTTTCAGCGCACCCCCATCAATTTAATTTCAACGATGATTTAAAAAGTATTCAACAATTAGGTTGTGTTTATACATACACTCCAAGAGATTTTACAAGCAAAACCAGATAAGTTTCCCAAAAGAGAAAGTATAGTTCAGTGGGTTTGCCGCAGCAGGCAGGGTGTTTTTGTTTTGTTTTCTTGGTGGTAGTATCCTAACCCACAGTATCTGGAAATTGAGAATAATGAAGTTGGACCTCTTCAAATTCACAAAACCTGAAGAGGTTTGCACATGGCTGACCATAAACTGCTCTTCTCAGTTCCAGCTGGGTGAGGATTAGGAGCCCTGAACAAAAAGCTCTCTTGGACCGCTGAATTTTCCAGAACATGTGGCCCACTGAAAGCCTTCAGGTCCATGGCTGCTCAATGGCAGTGAAAAGTAAGAGTGACACAAACACGAGGGCACTGCTTCAAGATCTGGATTAAGATTAGAAAAGGATTGCTCATGTGATGCACACATGCCCCTCCTTGAGGAGAAAAGGATGACAGTTCCAAAGACAACAAAACTGTCCGTACAAAAGGATGCTATGTGAGCATTTAGGATGATCAAGTTAAATTTTGTTACTTGCCTTTAACAATATAGACGCCAGTGATGACAAAAGATGTTATATTTTCTAAAATAAATGAGACAGGGCAATGACCTACAAATAATTAATTACCTTAAAGGAAGGGACAGGTGAGAGTGTCCCTTTGGAGGCAGGACTTGGTTGTTACTTCTGATATTGTTAACTGGTTTCCCAAGAATCACAGGGTCAAAGCGCAGGTTTTCTTAATGACACTTGACCAGGTTTCTGAAATTGTTGTACAAAGGCCATTAAGTACAGAATGAAAATATAATTGTTGACTTTAAATATGCAGGCAAAAGTCACAGTAAATAACAATAATTTGCTAGAATATTGTTCCATAGAGCATTTCCCAGAAATCTAGCATACAATTTGTGAGAAAGTGCAGGCAAATTAATTGTATACTTTCACCTTTTCTTCTCAACTCACGTATGAGAAGAATAACATTTTACCCCACACAGAGAAGCCCCATAGGCCACATAGGGTTTTGAAAAGAATCTAATCAATAGTATCAACTGAACCTGAGATTAGATTAAACGGCAGACAGAGGGAAACAGCCTCTAACTGTTAAGAATCATCATTCCCGTGGCTTTCAACCTCCTTTTCATTGACGGCGGGCAACAGGGCAACATGGTTTATCATGCAGAGCCTGAATCTGGTGCAAATGCCACCCACCAGCCTAAGGACTGACGCTGGCAATGGTTTGTGAAATGCTTCCAAAGGCGCCCTGCGAGCATGCCACCACCAGCTCCACATTCCTACACATGTGCCGTGCAAGCCCCAGCACGGCCGGGAACTGAGTGAGACCCAGGCTTCAGGTCCAGGCTCCCCAGGCTTATTCCCTTTGTTTGCAACTATGTTTAACTTTTCAGGTTTCCCTGCCTTCCTTGGAAGTGGTACGATAACAGAAGCTGCGGAGAAAGCAGTTGTGAACACAGGTGTATAAATCAGCCAGACACTGTGCCTACCGTTACTTCATCAGGTGGTACATCCTGTGCATCCAAACCTTTGTGATAAGAACAGTCAAAGCAGCAGACACCATTTACTGAGCAGTTACCATGTGAGAGAGGCACGCCCTTGGGCATTTCAGGATCATACAAACCTAGGTGGAAGTTTACAGTACCCCATGTTACAGATGAGAAAATGACGCAAAAAGGATAATGCTCACACATCTAGCCGTTCTGAGAAGGATGTTTAAGAGGAAGTCAGGCTGATCTAATGCCAAGGCCAACACTCTAAATCAGTGTCCCACCTCCCTGGTTGCACTGCTGAGTCACTTGGAAAACTTGCAAAATTCCAATGCCCTATCCACCCTCCAGACCAATGAAATTGGAATTGCCGGGGTCCAGGGCTCAGGTGTCCGCATTTGTTAAAGCTCTTGGGTGAATCCACTGTGCGGCCATGTTTGAGAACCACTATTCTAGTCACCATACAACACCAGGCCCGCTGTCCTTCTCAGTGTATTAGTTTTTTGCTTCTACTTTTGCTTCTGTTATAAATTACTGCAAACTCAGTAACTTAAAACATATACATTTACATTCTTACAGTTTGGGAGCTCAGAAGTCCAAAATGGATCTCCACATGGTAAAAGGAAGGGCAGGACTGTGTTCCTTCTGGAGGTTTCAGGGGAGAATCTGTCTCCTGGCCTTTTCCAATTGCCAGAGGCACCAAAATTCCTCAGAATGCAGCCCCTTTCTCCACAGTCAAAGCCAGTGACATTGGGCAAGGTGCCTCTCACTGCCAACCCTTTGGCTCTATCTGTTTAGTTTCCCTCCTTTATTACAATGGGTGTACCGGGATAATCCTGGATAATCTCCCAAATGCAAGGTCAGGAAATCAGTACCGTTAATTCCATCTTCAAACGTAATTCCCTTTGCCCTGTAACATATCATACTCCCAAATCCCAGGGATCAGGATATAGACATCTGTTGGGGACATTAGTCTGTCTACCACACCTGGTAATCCTGCCTCCAGACCAAGATCATAGGCAAAGGGACACAGTCTAAAGGTGGACCGAACGTGGATCTCAGTACAGGAGCCTCTAGCTTGCTTAAAAGTCTTGATGAGGAATATTTTATTAGACTCTGCTTCTTAGGTGCCAAGTATAGTGGTTGGGGCACATAACGTGCTCAACAGTTGTTTGTGGAAGGAAGGGAAGAGAGGGACTTGCATTTCTCCTGCCACATTTTACATCAGATATGATAAAAAGATAACTAGTGTGTTTCTAACTGTATACTCCCGTGAGAAATTTCTGCCGGATTCTAAATACAGCAACTCCACTCTGCTCTCACATCAGGAACTACATGCCACCCATTCTTCCAGCACACAGAAGCCTGTCTCTAATTTTAAAAGAGCTTGGGATTATGTCCTTTAACTTGAAGTTTCTTTGCCAGTGTCCACCATAAAAACAAACTGCATCAGTTGGCTGTTTTTCATTGAGTTCATGTATTAGGTTGTTTTGGGGGGCAGCAGGGGGTGTAATAAAAAGCATTTATTTTTTAAAATCATGCTTCTAATCCTTAAAAATACTAAAATAGTTTCATCCTTTCATAACCTGTCATCACGCATGTTTCTCTAAAATTAAACACATATGGCTCAAGCCAGAGTTAGATTATGCACCATATTATGTAATTATCTTTTCAATGTATTACTCCTCAAAATAGAAAAAGATTAGCCTGTGTTTCTTAAGTCTGAGTAAACATATGGCCTGAAGATTGTAAATGATATCCTATCTTTAAAAGAAGTTCCAAGACTAAACAACAGACAAGAGTCCATTGGCAAAGGCCATATTTGACATCAGGGTTGGGGGGGGAGGGGTGCGCGTGCGCGCGTGCACAGACAGAAAAAGAGAGAGAGAGAGAGAGAGTCTGTCCAGAAGGTATCCAGCCATGTACTGTGAAAAGTAGAGACATTTATTGAAAATGATACAATATAAGAAACACTGTACACAGGACAATGACACCTCAGTCCCCTGCAAAGTAGGCATCTTGGGACCTCACACAGTTTTCCCAATTGCCATCAGCTGCCCTGTCATATTTTCCTGAATCTCATTGATGGTCTGAAATCTCTTTCCTTTCAAAGGTGATGTTAGTTTTGGGAAAAGCCAGAATTCTCAGGGTGCCAAACCTGCATTATCGGAGGGCTTCAGTCACCTGGGTGATTTGACGTTTCACCAAAAAACTCTATATGAGACACAATACCTAAGTGGATGTGTTGTTGTGATGAAGCTGCCAACCACCAGTTGCCCATAGCTGCAACCTTCTGGACTTTTTCTGGACAGGCCTCATTTTATATATATATATAAATTTATATATATATATAATCCCCCCATATACATCTTTCTTTCTGGTCATGTCTCTGATGCCATGAAATATTCCTGCTGGTAGATTACAAACAGCACAAAAAGAGGGACCCCAAAAAACTCAATTTCAGCATTTCCTATTATGCCTAGTGCACTTTGGTACTGATTAATCCATGAGCAACAGGCCCCCCAGGCACCTAGGTGTTCATACCCAAATTAACTGTCTCTACAATTCAGTTTTGTGCCCACTTCCGCCGGCAGTGATTCATGTGATTGAGGATCTGTTCTGAGACTCTCTGCTGGATCACTGTCCTTTGCCTCCTCGTCCGGAAATGGAGCACTCCCACAGGGGCCCTCCTTTCTGCCAATGACCCCTTCCCAGCAACTACACTAAACATTGTCCAGGAGGCTCCCTGCAGTGTGCCGCAGAGTTAAGGGTCTGGCAATGACCCTATTATCGAAATCTTTCTTCAGCGGGGGTTGCAACTTGAAGATTTGTAACAGGCAGAAATTTTTTTCTAAGGGCTGCCAAGTGAGCATAAAGGAAATATTCCAGAGACAATTCACACTCAAATCAGTTTAACTATTTATCCCACGTTGACGGGTATCAGGAATGAATCGTTATGAGTGGGGTCTCTCGTGCCTTTGTAGTCTCCTAAACTAGAAAGTATGGTTTGAAAATTAGGAAAAAAAAAATAATAATCCAGCAGTTGAAAAACAGCTAATCGGGTTTTCACAGAGAAGTATTACCATGTGCACATTCACAAGGGTTTTAAATATACATTTTGCTGTGAACATCTATCAAAAACTCACAGATTTTATAAGACTTTTTCTCAAGAAAATATAATTGCCAACAAACCGTTATCAATAACTTACAGTGATGTTGCAAAGTAAATTAAGAATATAACATCAGGTAACATTTTATTGACTAACAGGAAACCTTTTGGCTGAGAGATTAAAACAATTCAAGGTGTTTTGCTCGGTCACGAGGCAACTGTTACTCATTTTCAGATCATGGAGGTAATTCTGTTCATTTGCTCTAAATGGGTAACCAGAGGCATGGGTACCAGACCCTCATTCGGTCATATCCACTGCATAGGAGAACAATAGAGCTTGGTTTCTGATCCCTAGGATAAGACTAAAGTCCACTAAAAATAACACACTCACTTGGCTGGGGAAGGATGTATCTCACAGGCAGCATCATTTTACAAATCTTTTGGGTTACATTCCATGTTCGCCAAACTTTTGGAAGGAGAAGTGCCATTTTGGGGTTTTTTGGCACCACGTCATTTAATACAGACCAACATGGACATTCCGTAGCGAAACGTATGACAGTCATGTCAGGAAGGAGTATGTAGGTGCACACTGATGTAAGCAGGCTCTCATCACGGGCCCTTTGCACTTACTTTCTCCTTTTTACGACGCTCTTTCCCGTGATATCCTCATAGCCCCTCAGGTCTCACTGTTCTTTTCTCCCTTCATGTTCCTAGGTAAAAACAGCACATCCCACCCCCGTGCCCCGCCAAAAACTCCTGCAAACACACTCCACTTTCTCACCCTGATTTACTTTCTCTAAACCACTTATGACCAAGAGACACATAATATATTGATTGGATTTCTATCTTCCCTACTAGAATGTAAGTACTGTAAGATCAGGGAGTGGTTCTGGCCACTGCTGTATACCCAATGATGAAACAGTATGTGGAATGAAACTGGCACTAAAACCTTACTGAGTGAACAAATAATAAGCAAATGAATGAAAGAATGTACCAATACAACAAGCTTTATGTCCTCTGCAGCAGCACTAGGCCAGAAGCATGTCAATCTGCCTGCAACAGCATAATCCCACCGAGGTTCACCTATCATCCCAATGAAGAGGTGCCTGTGTCTGAGTTACTCCCCTTAAAAAAGAGAAATCTTTGGCTATTCTGAAGTAAATAGTGTGAAAAAAAGAAACAAAACCTTGAAGCAAAAACGATATAGCCCAGTAATTAGGTGCTTTCACTCTGGGGTCACACTGCCTGGGTTCAGGTCTCAGTCCCTCTACTTAAAAGTTGTGTGACCCCAGCAAGCAACTTCACCTCTCTAAGCCTTGGCTCCTGCAGCTGTGAAAAATGGTCAGGAACAGGCCTTAGAATGCAGAGTTTTAGAGGGATCGGTAAGGACCGTAAAATAAGCACTGTCTGTCTGTACATAATGATCACTCACTGTACCTACATTTAGTTTTCATTTCAAAAGAGCAACTAATTAAGAAAATAGAAAGGATACTTTTGTTGCTCTTTTGCTGTATTTTCCCTACCTAATTGTCTACAGTTTTTTAAAAGGAAAGGGTTTATTTCCATACCTGCATTTTATAGCATCTATAAATTTGAGGTAGATTATTATTTTTATGCTTCAGTTTTTCCCTAATCCAACAAAGTATGGTGCGCTTTTATTTCCTGATGTCGCTTTACCCAAAGAGGCACTGCACCTTCTTCATTCACCAAGAGATGCGTCCTTGTGGCTGTGTACCCAAGAGTACCTCCATACATCTAATCAATGTTTCATATAGACTCCTGAAGGAATTATGAAACAAATGTAAAACTCTGCTGCAATACTTTCTTAAAAAATTTTCCCAAATGTACACTTTTGTGCTTCTGATGTCTTTGAGGGACGTATTATGGAAAAGTCAGGACTTCAACAGGTATACGCTTTGATTCCTGACACCTTACCTTTTCAAAGATAAGATAATACATCATATTTTTGTCCTTTGCATAAAAAAGCAATCTGTATCTTGTACCCAGAGTATTTTTGATATGGCTTTTTTAAAGGAGAGCTAGTAGTTATATCTTTTCTCACATACTGCTGTTGTTGAAAGCCTACTAGAGGTATTACTGATCCTTATCATGTGTGGCTTCATACATGTAGCAGACAGGACAAACCAGAGAGCTCTTTATTCTGAGATTTGTAGAGTTATTAGGGTTTGTTTTAGGGGGTCCACTGTTTGGTGTACGCAGAGATGTAACAAAACTGCTACCCTTTTATCTGAGGGATACCACATGATGTAAAATAATTTCAAATTCACATATATTAAGTATCAGTGATTACACTTTGACACAACAAAATATACAGGGTTTCTACAAAACTGCAACCCCTTGCTCCATTCATTTACATATTATATAGCTGCTCCAGATCCCCATCAGAGCAGACAGATCTGTCTTGGAATCACAGAAAAGGCTGAGTGGACTCTGTACCATATATTCTGACCACCTCATGCTGGTCAGAAGCATCGGAAGGACAGCAGGCAGGATAACCCGAGAAAGGGGAAAGTGGGGACTGCAATATCCAATAGCGCCCAACACTATGACTGACATGTAAGGATCTAAATTCTCCAAAGTGATCATAAAGGTCTTTATTACTATAGAAGTGGAAGGGATTGCACACAGAGCAGTCAGCCTCCTGCCCTGATGGCACCTGTCTCCTCCTCCAGTCTTGGAAACAACCTGTGTTTTCTATGCAGATGGTTCTTTTTTTCTGTTTAGCAATCCATTCAAAATCCTTGGGAACCTCAGCAAGAGCAGCAGGCAGCATGACCTACAGGACCTGGATACATCTAGACTTGACTCTTGTACTTGGGGACCCTTGGGCAAGTTATTTAATGTCTCTGAGTCTCAAATGTGTTGCCTACAACTCCAGAAGGGCTCAAAATAACTATCTGCCAAAACACCTTCTGAAAAAAGATTGCAAGATTTACAAAGTGGGGTGAAAGACTGGTTTATAAGGTTGAATGCCTGTCATATTTCATATTCTGATCAAAGGGGCTCCGATGCCTTTCTGCCATGCTATCTATGCAATGACTCTGTTAAGGAGCTCAAAGCAACATGGCACTCCAGCCAAAGTGGGCAAGACCAGAGAGCGGGGCGCCATGCAGAGGCAGCCACAGCAGGGGAGCCAGAACACCCAGCCACCCCTGCAAATGAAGGGCACCTGAGAGGGATGAGTCTTTCTGAATACTTCTCTCTGGTGAAATAAATGGCAATACAGTCATATGGCACATGCTGTGCTGCCTT
Organism: Pteronotus mesoamericanus; assembly: GCF_021234165.1. Classification (NCBI taxonomy): domain Eukaryota; kingdom Metazoa; phylum Chordata; class Mammalia; order Chiroptera; family Mormoopidae; genus Pteronotus; species Pteronotus mesoamericanus. The sequence goes on from NW_026555321.1 coordinate 55,912,659, forward strand.
TACATCGTATGACACTACCTCTAATGATCGAGTACGATGTCCACTTTATATACTGCACTTTTTATTACTTGTTTAATTTGTCTCTTCGTCGCTCACTGGATATCCCCTCAATACTTTTATGAAAATGTGCAACCACCAGAAAAGTTGAAAAGACTATTCATTTAACACCCAAATGTCCACTTCCTAGATGCTACAGACTGATATTCTCCTTCACGTGGCTTACCATATATCTCTACCCATCAATTTTATTTTTTGACACAGAGTAAGTTCCATGGTAGATTTTAAATGGAAAAGACAAACTACCAAACCACAGGGACAGTAAGATTCCATTTTGGAAAATATATATGGGCGTGTGCACTTCATGCCTAGAAAAAGCAATGGAAGGAAATGCCACAACATGTTACCAGTAACATATTTGATATCTTGTTTTCTTCATTATCTATATATGTTTTCCTTTTTTTCCTCATTTTTTTGAATAAGCATTTCTTGTGAAATAAATAGCTGCATAATTAAGGAAAGGAGACAAGGATGAGAAGAGAAACCCAAGAGAGGCACCAGAAAGGAAATACCCCCATTCCTCACCCAGACAGGGGTAGCTCGAGAGAAACCACATGCTCCAAAGACCCATGGGGGTGTTGGCCATTAAGTGCAAAGAAAGGCACCAGAGAATTTAACCCAAATGCCCATCCTGCTGGCCATTCAAATCCTTTAGTATCAGATTAACTATCTTTCAGATGGAGTTCTAAAACAACTCTAATCACCTCACTGAGACTGCCAGCGGGCAGTGATGGGGGCTTCCTGAGCCCAAGCTCAAATGGGGACTAACGGTCACCAACGACCCACCACATCAGGGTCAACATGAGAGTGTCCTCACTTCTTTATGACCACTGGGGCTTCTCATCAAAACACTCGGTCAGCACTCACGTGGGCCCCGGCTGCCAACTCTGGGGGGCCAGCACCAGCCCAAACACAGGACTGCCCAATCACAGCACCTTCTGCACCCCCCACATCACATCCTGTCACCCCCTAGGCTGGCATCTTCCCAGCACACATCTCTCTGCCCACTTAGGGACTTACTGGGTCAGATTTAGTATTTGTTTCCAATTACTGAAAGAGGGGACAAATGAGGGGGATTCCCTCTGCCCCCAGGACTATTCCCACAGCAGCTCTTGGACCCTTCCAGACACACCCAACTCTCTGATGAACGTCCCTAAGAGAACACCTCTGGTAAGGAATAGTAAGACAATCACAGGCACACAAAAACAAAATGATAACTGAGATCAGCCACTCGGACTTTTAAATAGCATTCACTGGTGGAGCGGCAGAATCAACATCCTGGCGGAGTTTTCAAATCCTGCATCTTGCTTCATGCGAATATCCCATTGCCACATTCTCACTTAGAACACTATATTCTCCTGGCACTTTCTCACTGCTGTTACTGTTTAAAAAAGTTAAAAGGTAGTTCTGAAGTAGACGGTAATCACACCGTAGAGAAATCCAGGTATTTGGAAACCCGTCAAGTTCTCATTCATATCTTAAGGTCATCTGTACTAAAACCTTCTCCCCGCACACACAACACATATACACACACGTATTCCAAGGAACAGCATTCCTTGTCATGGAAGGAGATCTGTATTAAAATAACTGTACTATACTTAACCCCGTGGAAATTCATAAGGCACTTGTGTGTGTCAAAAGACTCTGAGAAAGAAACCAAGCATAGCACAAACTGGTTTGTCAAAAGAACATTTTATTTCCTCATAGATAACCTATTTAAAGTCTCATGAAAAAAAAATAAAGGGAATTGAAGATCCCAATTATTAAGGTTAACATCCTTAAAAATGATAATAATTTTTCAATCTCTAAATTATTACTATAATTTTCACTCCTGTTGGTTTACAAAAACTGTCTCAAGCCTCCATGAAATCTGTAAGCTTTATAAGACATAGACAAAGAAGCATGTTTTTGAACCTGGGTCCTCGATGTGAGAACCAATATTTCTACAAATAAAACCCAGAATGTCAGAACCAGAAGGGAACTTAGATATCATGTAATCCAACTCTTTTGTTCCACAGGCAAGGGTACTGAGGCTAAGAGACGTTACGTGGCTTTTGCAGGTGTGGGACATAAGTGGTCCCACCACACGGAGTGAGGGGGGCGGGGCAGGAGGACAAAGGGCGGGGAACCAGGCATCATTAGGAAGTGGAAGTAGAGGTGGAAGCAGAAAAAGAAACCTCAAATAAATTGTTTTTCCCCCCATTACAGGCTTTTTAATCTAATGTTTGGATCTTTGAGTATAAAATAGTCATGACCACAAATTGCCCTTAACCTCACAAAACACATAATCACCCCCTCCCAGAAAGAACCTCAAGCCTATAATATAAAGGCAGTTTTAAAAAACTGATAAAGTAAACCACTTAAAGAGTAACCACTTGGTTTATAAGTAAACCATTTAGTTTGGTTTTAAAATAAGACTCCAGAAGGACTCAAAATAATAGAAAGCTGAGGCTTCAGCATCTTTCAAAACAGGAACAAAAGACTGACTACTATAGTCATTCGCTGAAGAAATCTTTACAAAATTATCTACTCTGTGCCAGGCATTGTGTACAGAGACAAGACTACAAAAGTACCCAGAAAGTTATACTCTTGCCTGCTGAAGATGGTGAGAATACTGGCATTGATCGATGTAGAAACAAACAGACATATAACTATATTGGAATGAATGCCACAAAAGCAAGTTATATAGAGCGTATTTGGAAATACAAAGTTTCAGAGGGGCACTGGCACAATGAGAGAGATCAAGGAAGGTTTCATTGAGGTGATTACAATTGAGCTGAGAGCTGACGGAGAGGCAGGAGGTAACCGGATGAAGAAGAAAAAGAGACATACTCTGGGCAGAGGGAACAGCATGTGCAAAGGCGCCGTGGCATCAAGGAGCAGAGTAAGACATAACCAGGGTGGTGGCAGTAGGGAAAAAAAGTGGAGTGGGAAGTCAGCACAGAATGAAAACAGGCAGAATTCACACGTAACAGCTGTACAGATTTTGTAACAGAATTTTGTCTTTATCATAAGAATAGTGCGAGGCCAGTGCAGGGACCTCAGCTTGAAAAAAGGTGAGTGGGACATGACCATATCTGCATTTTGAAGAGATCATTCAGGCTGCTAAATGGAGCCAGTCAGTCTATGATAAACGTCCAACCTTATTCACTGGATTCCCAGTATATGGAATAATTAGACAAGGTCCTTACAAAATGCCCCATGCAATTCTTCAAATACATGTAAGATAACAGGTAGAGTTGGTGCTGGGAGGAAGAGGGCTTTAAAGGCAAATGGCATAGATGCGCAGCATCCTCGGGGCTGGTCCAGTGGTCCTTGCGATGTGGGCCCCAACTCCTCCTGGAATTTATCGATGGTTTATCCCAGCATCTGTTTCACACTGGCTATGCTCCATCGTTATTGATTTTAGACTTCCAATTATCTCTGCATCTGACCTTGTGGACTAAGATGTGTAAGACCCAGCACCAAAACCAAAACCGTAAACCATTCCAAACTGTAATCCTAAAAATGAGCACTGTTCTTCTGGACTGTCTTCTTCAGCAGATGCTAAGGGTGGCAGAGGGATATAGTGGACCACCCACACAAGACTTTAATATTAGTACTTCACATGGAGCCTCTTGTGATTTTAATTTCATGCCTGAGACAATCCCAAAGTATGATGTTTTCAGTTTTTTGGAGAGAAGAAAATTGAAGTTTTATGTGGAGCTAAATTCCTTTTCATGCACGAGACAAGAAACAGTTAATATGTCATTTCATTTTTTCCTCTGAAAATCTACAAATGAGGACAGGTATCTTACCTGGCCCTGAACTAGAACATGTTTGGACAGAGCTTAGGTTGTTGGGTTTAACTTGGCCAAACAAAGGAACTCTCCACTCAATGAACATTTGGTGTGTAGTCAATTCACTTCATATTATAGATCAAGAGAACTAGAGCACTGTTCAAACAGCCCCAAAAAGACAGGCTGGATAGGAATGTGGACTGCTGCACTGTTATCCTAGATTTTCTTTTTCCTTTTTCTTTCTCTCATGAGTGTTTTTCATGTAATTTTTACTCACGAAGTTGCCAGTGTTAATTTCTCCAGGCCAAATTTGGCTCACTTACTCCTTGCCAACTCTACAGTGAAATTCTGTGTGCGTGCATGCGTGTGTGTGTGTGTGTGTGTGTGTGTGTGTGTGTCTCCTCTAAGTCGCATCTAAAACCAAAGGGATTTCTGTGACCAGAGATCCCAGAAGATTGTAGACAGCATCTCACTTGGGTATCCCTAACAACAAAATCTGTCTCTATTAGCAAAAACAACCACACTCTCCAAGCTGGCACAAGACTGAACTCAGTAAGATGCATGGGTCCCCATAGAACCTTTACAAGGAGGTGACATAACAGCTACAGGCAGGCAATTTGCATTTTCTCCTGCACAGGAAAATGAAGCACAGCAAAGCAAAGCTAAGCAGCGTGTTCCTTGAATTTTCTCTCATGGGCTCTGTACCTTAAATGCATCATTCATTTTAGGGAGCTGGGTTCAAATGGCAGACAGAAAACAACAATTTGTTTCCTTATACTAATTTGATGCTGGTTCTTTTTTATTATTTTAAAGCAATAAAAGAAATGAATTTTCTCCTCCACTCAAAACGGCTAATAGAGAAAGAAACTGTTAACACTCAGAACGCAATATTTTATTATGTCCAGCTCAGACACAAAAATCCAAAGACAGGATATGAAATCTGAACCGAAAGATTAATTTGGGGAAACCACAATCTTAATATTTTATTCCAGTTATTCACTCAAGGCCAATATCACTGAAGAATTAAGAAAGCACCTACTCAATCAGTTATTCATCTTTAAAAAGGATAATATAAGAATTTAAGAATCAGAAGTTAATGACACATAAGTAGAAGGGAAATGAAAGAGAAAACAATATCCCAAGTTACTGCTTTCACCCTTGCAGCACAACTATGAAGAAAAAAACTCAACAGTAGACGCTGACAGACATAGCATGTCCTGGGTGAGACTGGGCTGATATTACTGAAGGTCATACCTAACACTTTCTATAGAAAGACAGGAGAGACAATGGGCCCACAGCAACGTTTTTAGTCTCAACCAGGAGCACGATAAAGGCAACGACCTTTAGAGATGGGTCTCCCCGTCACTGTACCATCTGCAAACTGATTTAGAGGCTTGTGGCCTAACTCAGTGTTTCCCAAAGTGTGGGACAAATACTATGGGCAGCACACAGGATGGTTTTAAGAAGCAAAGGGAGATATACATGCATGCATACATACACACACATATTTAATAGCCAGGTATTTATTCCTACAGTTTTCTTTCCTCTGAGGTCCTCCATCATACTGGCTTTTCTAATAATGTACAAATTCTGAAGTGCCTTTTACAAAAAATATTAACTGAAAATTAATAAATGAATAAATATTTAAAAAGCAACTTAAAGGGAAAATATGAAGTGTATATTTCAAAAATTTAACAAGATATGGCCAAAAAAAAGAGTGTGGAGTTTGACAACCAATCACAGGTAGATCAAGAGGTGACATGGAGGCTGACCACCATATTAGAGCAAATGGCAGGAAAGCAGAGGCCCGGTATCGGGTCCCATCCAGGCCCTGCAGTCCTCCCTTCCCTGCTCCGAGCTTCGGTGTCCTCATCTGTGTTGCAGATTAAATAACACGCAGCCCGGATGTTTCCATTATGACATTCCCTAAGTTGTTTTAAAAACTGCATACAGACCTAGTGACATACACACAAACGTCTCTAAAGATATATGCCTGCACATGTCTCTAAAGGTTAAATACAGCGTGGGCAAAAGTAGGTTTATCATGTTCATATAGAAAATAATAAAATAATAATACAAGAACTGTTTTTCATATTCACTACTGTAAACCTACTTTTGCCGCACCCTGTATACAAACATATATACATATACACACCTACATACACAAACACATAAGCATGTATATACATATACTGCACATACCTGTACATATAATACATATATGTAAAACCAGGACCTACCCAAGATGGTTGATCAGGAAAATAGATAATGACCAAAAGCAACCATGAATGTAGTAACTCTTGGTACCTGATATAATGTATCTGAGTTTCCATCTCCTGTCCCAGCCAGTGACTGCTGAGCTCCAATCGAATCACAGGAGTAGGAGGGTCTTCACATTCCCATGTAGCTCAACACTGTCAGTATTCCAGGAACGCTCACCCTGTGACGGCCCTTGATATGAAACTAGAAATGCCTGCATCACAATGGATGCTACCTCTCTGCAAGGAACAGATACATCAAAGGAAAACTTGTTACCATTACTCACAAAGGCAGGTGTTTCCTAAAGAAGTGCCCTGAGCAACATTTTCTTTGGAAAAAGCCATGTAAGAGTAAGCAAAGGAGGAATAAAACTGCAGGAGAAAGTACCTATATATAATCTTCCCCAAATCTGACATCAGGATAAAAAAAAGTAAACAAATTGGAGGTGATTTTAGCTAGGCAATACCATCCTCTACCCACAGGTAAATTTATGCCCTGTTCCTAATTTCAGAATAAAGAATAAAGCTATATGTGATTTCAATATTTTCTCTGTGCTAGGGAAATCTAGTTATCTTTTTATTCAATAAGGCAACGAAAACTGTGTTTCCTAAATACCCTTGAATTTATACAAATTTGACTTTTTTTTTTTTGCAAAGAAGCATAAATTGAGGGTCATCTCCCCAATGCATGCCATAGAGCAGAGTCCATCTTATTTTAGGATAACAACAATATGCAAATGTCAGTCAGCAGCCAGACTTAGAGACAGAGCCACCTGCATGATGAATGATTCACCCTAGAAACAGAGAGGCCCCTGGCCTCAGGACATCATGCCCACAGAAAGGCTAGTCTGACTCTCTTTCATCCAAGTGGGATTATGTCAGCAAGTCATTGCCCAAAGCCCTCTCTGGAAATGGCAGACTTACTCTTAAAACCACCACCACCTCTCAAAGTTCTTTTAAACCAACCATAACAGTCGTCCCTGCCTGTGATTAGCACCTAGCTGCCCTCACGCTGCTGAAAGAGCACCCGCATCTGAGCAGCCCAAGAGCACATCATCATTTCATCTCCTCCTGACAAGGCCTTGGTTTCCTAGTTCATCATTTCATGAGCCACTCCTTTTTGAGATTTTCAAACAACCCAGCCCAACTTCTTAAGGCAGTCTGCAGTCACCAAGCAATCTGGGTGCTGAGCACCTTCTCCTTTCAGACATTTCAACATCTTAATAGTGTGATATGGAACAGGAAATATTAACTCACCTGCTAGTTTCAGTCACACTTCACAGCTTTCTAACACAAGTCAAGGACAACACATAAAGGAAGTCAGAAATCAAGGGCAGTGATAATGTAGATACTTTGGAAGGAAGAAGCATGTAACAGCATTGGTGTAAATATAAACCTCACAACCTAGAACCACCAACATCCCCTTTTTATTGCTACTAAAAAAAATACATATAATTTTAAATGTTCTAGTGTTTCTCAAACATTAACACAGATATGAACCACCCTGTGATCTTGGTGAGCTGGACTGATTCAGTAGGTCCGGGACCCTGAGCTCCTGCATTTGTAACTAGCACCTAGGTGATGCTGCAGCTTCTGGTCCAGGGAACACACTTCGAGCAGCCAGAGCACAGGATCCCTCCCCTCATCTCCACCTCTCTTCTCACGGTCCCCATGAAGTCAGGAGAGCCCGCTACTGACAACAGGTTTGTGCCTGAGCCAGGCTGCAAACCTGCAGCAAATGAATTTGAAGTGTGGAAAAACAGTTGAAAAGAAAACCCAGAAAGAATCATTGTCTAGGCTGCAACAAGTCTTTACGATCAGAGGTGTAAGTAACTAATGTGGCTGTTCGGCTTCCGTAATTTTGGGAAGGATCTAGTGGTCAAACTTACCATTAGAGGGGGAAAAAAAAAAGGCATCTGGCCTCTCTCTTGGCTGTGTAAGTCTAGAAATTCTTTGTCTCACTTTCAATAAAAGTTACCTACAGACCATGGGTTGATATTCTCATTCTCTCTCTCTCTCTCCACCCCCCCCCCAATTCCTTTCACATGGAAAAGAAGCAAAGCAGAACTCCAACAGAAGTCTTTGTCTAAGCTAAGACAACAAGCCATGTTCTTCTCAAGAGAAAAATAAAACATCACCAAAAGAAGGCAAGTGCAACCTGAAGTCCAACACCCAGCCCCAGAATCACAGACCTTTGACTCCATGGTTATAGCAGGCAAACCAGAGACAGGAGACAATAGTACTTCCAATCATGCATATTCATAACACCTCCAAGCCTTTAGGAACAGCTTCACATCTTCAAGGCGCTTTCTGAGAGTGAATTTATTAATCCACACAAAGCCCTGCAAGCTCTTCCTTTCCTGGCTGGTAGTAGGCCCATTGTACAGATGAGGAAGTAGACAGGCAAAAAGAGTTCAAGCACACATCTGACAGTGAGGGGAAGTCTCCTGGCTCCCACTCCTGAGAACACCCTAGTCACAGGCCCCGAGGTGGTGATGCTTTGGCAAGAACAGAGACTCATCCTAAAGTTCTGCCAAGAAAAACACATCAATCTTAAAGGTGTACCCTCTGCCTCTCCTCATCAAACTGTTCAACTTAACAAGACAGCCAGGATTAGACAGCTTTTGCCACCACAAGGAGAACCTCCTGCCGACTGGCACATTTGGACACGTCTCTAACATGGGCACAGGGAAGATGGCAATAGGCAGCAGCTGCCCGGGCCCACCAGTGGGCATTGCACAGACATCTCTTGTGGCCAGAGTACTTTGTATCTCCTCCCTCACCAAACCATGCCACAACCAGGCAGGGAAAGACAATGAGGGCCCCGCATTCCACATGGGGTCTAATTATTGAGTTGGACACCTTCAGTTACATTCAATTGGCTTGTCCTGAGCCACGAGATTTCTTGTGTGGCCCTAAGTATACCCACAGGTCTATAAAGATGTACCAGCAAAAACAGATGCCAACATCTCTGCCAGAACATACACCTTTTTCAATGAGTAACAAAAAACAGAGTGGAGAAATGCTTTGATATTGAATAATAGTCTGACAAACAGTAATAAAGAAGAGACTGTAATCTTGGGAACTGGGTACAGAGAAGCACCATCCCCTGTGCCGTCAAACTGCAAAAATCCTAAATTTCCTCTTGGGCTTTCAAGTCACAATAAAAAAAGTGTCCATCTTTTGTAAGCTTTGGCTATGTCACAGGTACTGGGTGGGGAACGTCGCACTGACACTCCTTGCCATGACTTTGCAATGTTACTGAGGAAGAAAGGCACAGACATAGACACCTTGCCCAATGCCCCAGACCAAGGTAGGACAGGATTCAATACCTGGTTCCCTTAACTCTGACTTCATAATATCTTTAGCACCCCACATTATGGGTGTTGAGGGCTTAGAACATAGTTGTTAGGACCACCATGCCTTAGAATTGTAAATGGCTGCTAAATTCCAATGAAATCTTAACTGGAATATAAAATTAGCAAAAAGTTTTCAAAATCCCACAAAAATCTACAGTCCAATTTTGCCACTGATTTCCTACACATCCTAGGAAAACCACCAAATTGAACATGGTGTCACAGCTGTTGGACAACTGGCCCTCAGGATTCACTAAGTTTATACTGCGCTTGCTCCACGGGACGGAAGCAGAAGTTAGAGCCCTTGCCTTCAAAAACCAATAGTCCAACTGGAGAAACAAAACACTCTCACAAAATCACCTTTAGGCTGGCAGCAGGAGGAAGGCACAAGTCCAATGTACGAGGTAAGGAGTGACTGAGGAGAAAAGGGACAGTTTTTCTAGGCAGAGGAAGATGCACATGGCAGCTATTATACTCAAGGTGTTTACTGAGAAGAAGATAAATTCACTATTTTGAATTTTTATTAATATGCTGGAAATACACTAACTTGTAAATGTCAGATAATAACCTATGAGGTGTCTGTTCTCATTTTACTGTTCCCACTATAGACTGTGATTTTCAAACTCTGTTCCAAGTAGCCCCTGTGGTACAGGAAGGTGGGGAGGAGAGACCAGCCGCTCTGAGCTGGAAGTCACTCAACTTCCTGATGTTATAACTGTCTCCTCAGCTCCTAGCAAAGTCCTTGGCAAAATAAGTGCTTAATAAGTATCTGCTGAATGAAAACACAAGAAAGAAGCTTTGAACTCATGCCCCTAGTCAACCATTAGAACTTGAAGTTTGTTTATTTTAAAGGTGGGAGGGTGCCCTGAAGTAAAGCGCAGCCAAACCGCTTTAAAAAAAATGAACCAAAAAAAGGCATGAAATTTATGAATATCTCTACATTTGCCCTCATTTCTTACTCTACCATGACATTCACTCAACATGAAGGGCCACTAAATTGGGCTCATTCAAACTCTTAACAAATTTCCAGGATCACAACCACATTCAGCCAACCACGTAGTGCTGAGCCACATCAATCAACCATGTGGCCTGTTCAAGACCATAGTCTGTAGGCCAGCTGGGTTTGCCCAACATGCTGGCTCACCCAAGTTTCTGCCTGGAACTAGAAAAACCCTAGCATTACCTCCAAGCTCAATGCATGAGCCTCAGATGATGCCAGCTCCTTGATCCCATGGGAAGTTGAAAGAGAATATTAACTAACACCAACTGCTCTTGACCTAACAGCTGGAAAACAAGGCACTCTCTGAAAAGGCAAGTGGGTCTGAGGACTGAAGATTCTGTGATGTCCAGGAGGGTCAGTAAAACAAGTCAGAGGAGGGAATCAACAATATAAGCTCAACTGTTAGCAAAAAGTATAGAGCTCTTTTCCTAATTATATTTGCAATAGCTATAAATAATTCATCAAATAATCTGTAAATTCTTGTTAGCTAAGCCTCTCTTTTGGAAGATGTCAGGAAGAAAAAATAAAAATGTATGGTGTACAGTCATTGTTCTAAAGAATTCCGAGGAAACACATTCATTAAATTCAGTATGAGGCAAAATGGAGATGTGCTCCAAGGGAAAACCAAAGCGGTATGCCCACAGCGGTAGAGATGCACAGAGCTGAGCCAACCAATAGTTTCTGGTAAGAAGAGGAACACAGTGGACACATGAAAAACACATTAAAACTTCAACAGATAAAGAACCAGATTCCCTCAATTCGCTTAAGACTCATGCTCACCCTACTTCAGGACCTTTGGACATGCCATCCTATCTGCCAGGAAGGCTCTTTCCTAGCTCTGTGCGTGGTGCTCTCCTTCTCATCCTCCAAACCTTCCCTTGGGCAACACCTCCTTGGAAAATACCTCTCTGGCCATACAACTAAAATTGCCCCCCTTTTTTCACTGTCTCTTCAAACATCAGATGCAGCTGTTTGTTTGTTTGTTTTTTTTCATGTAATCATCCTAACTTACACATCTGGTGCACTTATTATCTGACTCTTCCCTTAAAAGTCCCTAAAGGCAGGAACCACAGCTGTTCATGTCATCTGCACATACCTAGTACAGAGCCCACGGTCTGGCCCAGAGATAGGACTAGATCAATGACTGCAGAGTCCGTGAATTGATAAATGAACACAAGTGAAGAAGGAGGGGTGCAGCAGCACTCTGGCAAGAAGGGGCCAGTGGTGTCGGGGCAGGGTGCAGGGTCTGGCTGCCACGCTGTAAGTAGAACCAGAAACCATGCTACAGAGAGAGCTTTCAGGGAGATCACAAAAGGCCTGGAATTCTAGGTTAAAAGTCTGGGCTCTTTTGTCAATAAAAAGAACTACTGAAGGTTCTTAACAAACATGACATAATTCAGGTTACTGCTATAGCAATGTATATGGAGGAAGAGTGGTCAGTCAGAGACTACCACAATAATATGGGCAAAACCCACAGAAGGCTTAAATGAGAGAAGAACCCAGCAGCAAGGAGAAGGAAGGAGAGGATGAGAGTGGGCAGATCCGAGTCATAGACTTTAGCAACCAAGGGAGTGGAAAGAGTGAGGGGCAGCAGGACAATAAAGAGGATTCCTCAGTTTCAGGTATGAGTGACTGGAAGGTGGTGATGGGTGTAACAGCAAATGCAGGAGGGTGAGCAAGTACAGAGAAAAAGATAATAAATTCCATTCTAGAAAAACCTACTCAGAGATCTTGGAGTAAGGGGAAAATCTCTGTGAAGATATCTTCCAGGAACCTGAAAAGAAGTGCCCAGAGTCCAAGAAAAAGATTAGCTCAAAACAGGAACATCTTAGACTCTTCCATTTGGAGGTGAAAAGTGGAACCAAGAGAGGAGGAGACTGTCTACAGATTAAACTAAGGTGGAGAAAAGCTGCACCTTCAGGCGCCAGCATCATGGCTTTTAATCAAGTTGATACACATTGTGTGGTGGCGGAATGGCCTCCTTCCCTCCAGGCAGGAAAATGAAACTGTGCCATCTGTGTTCTAAGTCCTCATCCCCCAGGAAAAATGACTGTCTACCCCATCCCACAGGACCGTGGTCATTGCAGAGGTCTTATGAAGCAATTCTGAAGAGTGTCACATGTCTCCAGCCCACCTCGGAGTGAGACACTATCAAGTCTTATACAATTCCTTTTTAGTTTTAAAACTGCCCTTGTTCCAACCCTTTCTTGTTCTGACCAAATTAATAGAACACTACAGACACAAATGCCAGTGCAGACTATGGCAGCAGTAAAGTTTACAGAGCTAGTTTTCAACTGTTGTAGCAAAACAGCTTGGTCCACCCCTTCAGGTCTGGAAAGCAATGAGCTTCTGAGTAGAGAATGGGCTGCCACATCTCAGCAAGCTTGTTCAGAGGCTGCCTTAGAGGTTTCCTTCATGAGAAGATCCCCAAGAGTGCATGAAGGGAACTTCTCATGAAGTTCTAACGACGCTCCTGTGGGATATGTCTTCCACACCCAAGGTCTGGGAATAGCTCTCACACAAGAGGCAGAGCCACAAAACAAAAATAAGTCATGAGATTCAAGGGAAATTCAGCATCAAGATGTGGCCTGGACACATGCACACACAGAGGAAACCGCAAGGGGAACACTGGAGAAAGGGTTAAGTGCATACTTCACCTTGATTGGCAACTGTTACGGAGTCCCCTCTGAACCTGGCTCATCAGGGAGCTGCTGGTGGAGTAGGGACTTTCCTGGCCCTGAAGTTCAGCTCAGCTTGTCCATTCTACCATGCAATTACAGAATCAATAAAGCATCTCTTTGAAACTCCCTGGACTAGTGCCGACATGCAGACAGTAGCCGGCTGACAATTTTTTGCTATTTCCATCATTACAGCCAGCAAACCTGAGGAGAAGACATCAAAACTAAAGCATGGTAGGGCAAGAAGACAGATGTGAAGTCTGGCTGCCGACTGCTGCCCCTGAGCACTGTTTGGTCCACATGCGCCCAGCAACCTCACCTTTAAGCAGGACACGAGACCCAGCAGGAGACGTCATTTCTACACGGACACTGAGGAAAAACTGTGGAAGAGGCTGCATTGGATCTGCCTTTGGGGTCAGTGGAGCAGCAGAAAAACTATTTTTTAAGGAAAACAAAACATTCCTGGACAGGCTACCTAAGAAACACCTTTTTTTGGGGGGTGGGGGGTGGTCTGCTCTAAGCATTTCAGGAATCAAAGGCCTGTGCCAAGAAGCAGGCAGCCAGGCGGAATTCAGCACTTGTGTGTATAGCTGATGAGAATTTGGGGGCGGTAGTAGATGGAGAGGGTCCTGAAATGTCCCTGTTCATCTGCTGATGTCTGGGCAGCAGAAAATATTGAAATAGAAATAGAAAGTTGGAAAAATGCTTAGGAGCAAAACCTGAATAAGTATTGTATTTGAAAAGGAAATGTTAGACTGATTCCATAAAAAATGGAAACACAGAATTATCATGTTCTGTAATGATTCATTTGTGTTAACTAAATATTGAGCTGAAATTTGGTGAAACCCTCAGAGTAAGACTTTCCAAGGAAGTCACTGTCTTCAAGAATCGTCATTATCTAAACATGGCTAAATAACTCCATAGTGCCCCATGTGACTCACCTAGCTGATGGTCTTTTCATTCATTCATTCATTCATTATTTAAGAAAGTACAAAATTAAGTGCAGTTTATTTCTCATTCCAAAACCCCAAGACAAGCCCATTACCAACATTCGTCAATACGTATTTGCATATCCAGTGAAAAACAAAATTCAAAATCTTTCCAAGCTACTTCTGTTCTACTGGGAAGCTATAAACACTGGCAACTGGGGGAAACGAAGATTCCTCTTTCTTCTCCATCCAAGCTCACACAGGAAGTGACAGGGTTTGCTGAAATTTCCCTGCTACACTGACCACAATCTCGACAGAGAAAGACCACCCTTGGGAATGAGGCAATTCAGGTTTTTAACTGGCTCCCTCTTGACCATACCCCAAAATAGCCAGCCTCAAACCACCAAAAGCCTGACTCAAAAACTTTGCAGCGTGAGCGATTTCAGCATTGCTAACTCAACCCAACAGTCCTTATTTACAAAATGGAGACCACAGCCATGCATAAAATGAGCAGGCGCAAATCTGGCACAGTATTGCAAGACGAGTGAATAATAGTACAAAAATATCAAAAAAAGAAAGGTTATGAAATTTTATAACAGATGACAAATTGGTAGCTTTTCCCTGCTTTTTTGGAATAGATTCAGTAACAGATTTGAATTTTGGGCTTTGATGCTGTCTGTGATATGCAGGGATCCCAAGTTCAAGGCGGGGGGGGGGGGAACAAAACAGGAATAGTTATACACACAGTACTTCACTTGTAGCAGGATTTATCCTTTATTAATTACTTTAGAAATTATTTTGTTCTTTACTTGACACACTTTTATTCAAAACATTAAATTTCTAATATGCAATGTCAGGGTTTTCTATACTTGAAGCTCTCAGAGTTATGTCTAAAAGATGAAACTACCTGCTCAGATTCCAGGGAAACAGAAAGAAAGCATTGCATTCTGCCACTTTGGAAGAGATGCTCAGAACTTTGCCTTATGGTGTCTGTCTGTTACCCAAGCTCACTGGGCTGCAGGGGAGACAGTGATATATTTTGAGGGCAAGAATGTCCATGGGAATTTTGACATTTAAAAAAAATAAATAAATAAAATCACTGTGCATTTACAAAAAAGAAAAGAAAGAAAGAAGGAACTCCTACATTTTGCGACATCATGGATGGAACGGGAGAAGACTATACTACGTGAAATAAGCCAGTCAGTGAAAGACAAGTACCATATGATTTCACCTGTAAGTGGAATCTATTCAACAAAATAAACTAACGAACAAAATAAACCACAGGCTTGGAAACATGGAGCAGACTGAAAGTGACCAGAGGGGATGGGGAAGGAGGACAATGGTGGAAAGAAGGGGAAGGGACTAGACAAAGAACATGTATGAATGACCCATGGACACGGACAACAGAGTGGGAATTGACTGTGGGAACGGGAGGCGGGTGGGATGGGTGGAGGAGGGCAAAGGGGGAAAATTGAGACAACTGCAATAAACTTGGTTTAAAAATAAAAATGTTAAAAAATTTTTAAAAATAAGAATTAAAAAAAAAAAAAGATTGCCCATAGGAGAATGCCTTATAAGTCACTGGCCCAGCTGCCTTTGAAACAACTAAGCAGCCACAACCACCAGGCAATACAGAACCAGTGTCAAGGGACCCTCCTTTTACATGAAACACCTTTGCAGACATTCTCCCCCAACAGTTTCATCTCATTCCAACAAAACATTTAGAAGATGCCTGGTGGGAGGAAGCCTGCAGGGTGATGCATGCCAGAGGAGGAATCTAGTAGACACAGCCCTCGCTTTCAAGTGGCCCAGGTTATCTAGGGAGGACAACAGACATACAGATGAGCCATGTAAAGACACTACAGACTGGAAGAAATCAGTGTCTGAGCAACCTAACCAAACCTCCAGTGCAAGCGGAGTCCAGATTCTTTTCCTTGGTTGGTTAGTAGGATCAAAAAAGGCTTCAAGAAAAAGAAAGTCCAAGAAGAATAAGAACCAACGTGCTAGGACATGCTTGTTCAGGAAGTACCTGTGTGGTTCACATTCTTGGTGACTTATGTTTCATGCCAGCAGAGAGAGGACAGTTCGCTAGTAAGAGAGGACATGATTCAGCATTCACACTGTACTAGACACTGGGCTAAGCCATGGGCTTCATACAGGCAGTTCTCACTTTCCCATTTTACAGATGGAAAAACTGAGGTTCAGAAGGATAACATAATTTGCCAGAGCACCAAGCCAGTAAACAGTAAGCAGGGATTCCAGCCCTCATCCATCAGTCTCGTCCCAGGTGACCCTACTGTCTGATTTGGATGGTTATTTCAACCAAACACATTCTTCATAGGTATTTGCTAACGTTAATTTAAACTTAAGAGCTCCTCACTGCAAAGTCCCCTTTTCATCAGTAACAAACACACACAAATAGCAGTGGAGATTGATTTTTTCATGAAGCCCCCGCTATGACTTTGGGTCATTTTCAGACTTCGCTGTGCTTATAACATGGAAAACCAAAGGTGAACTAAATTTAAACCCATCATCTCTCACTTCCTGCTCCTTTGTCAGCACGTGCTGATCACTAAGCCACCTGAGTGGCTGAGAGAACCTACAGCAGTCACAGAGTCCCCTAAGGCTGCTAGTCTTAGAAAACCTATTTGCTGCAACTATTTCCTGACTGCCAGCCAATGTGTCAGAGGGGATCCTCAGAAGAGCTGGTATTTGCATCGCTGTCCTAAAGGAACTCCAGTTCCCAGAAAAGTGGGAAAGATCACAGGGAAGGACCTCTGTGACCTGTGGAGATTCAACCCTGAAGACCTGATCATGGCCCAGCCCTTTCCTCCCGCAGGCCTTGGCACCCACCAGCCCAGCCCCTGCCCTGATCCATTTGACTTTTCCTTCTCCTCCCAAACTCTACACAGCCACTTTCCTCTTCCCCATTCCTACCTCTCCACCCCAAGCCAGTTTGTGACCCTGCGTCCCTCCCTGCATTCAGAGGACAATAGCTCGCCCCTCCCAGGCCCTGGCCCAATGACCCCCATTCTTCTCCTTTTGGAAGCTTCCTTTTCCTGTCCCTCCCTGGTTAATAACCCTATTCCACTGGGTCCCCTGGTCTGACTCTCCACCTAATGGGCAGGGCCTGTGTTGGAGCTGGGGCTTCAGCTCTGATCTCAGATGGCTGCTGAATCTAGCTGCCTATGGCACACACCTACTTCTCACAGCCTCACCCCCATCCTCAAGCACTGCCCCCCAAAACCCAAAACTCTCAGTGTTTACATTCATTTTCAGGCTCAAGTGTGCAGCTTCTACCTAAGTCTAGCCTTCAAAGCAATTCAACACTGAACTCTGACAGGAAATGTGAACATGTATAAAAATTTTTTTAACATGATTTGGCTGAGGAGCTATTCTTTGCAATGTTTCCAAGGATGTACCAGAATCTGAGCTTTAAGATGGATAAAATAACAGTGGGTTTCAATGATTCTAATGGTCAGAACTCCCTGATCATCTTGTATATGCAACAGTTGATATTTTAAAAAAATAAAAAATCAGTGACAAGAGTGAACTGCTGTCTTTAATCCTCCATCCTGACATAAAAAGAGCAAATAAGTATTGATGGTAGATTTATTTGCAAAAATTCACTCATCAGTGAACGTCAAGAAACAAACTGTTAACGTACAAACACCCTGAAGGAAAGAAAAGCAAGTCAGCCTCAAGTACCTCAGTCACTGGAGTCATTGTTTTTAAAGATTTTATTTTTTTATTTACTTTTAGAGAGAGGGAAAGGAAGGGAGAAAGAGAAGGACAGAAACATCAGTGTGTGGTTGCCTCTCATGCACCTCCTACCAGGGACCTGGTCTGAACCCAGGCGTGTGCCCCAACGGGGAATCGAACCGGCAACCCTTCGGTTTGCAGGTTGGCACTCAATCCACTGAGCCACACCAGCCAGTGCTGGAGTCATTGTTTTTAAAACTATAAACTCAGACAGCAGGTACCAGACTTTTGACATACTCCTTTTTCCTCTAAATATACAAACACTTTATACATGTCCATCAGAACAGAGCAATGATGTCTCTTGTCTATTATCGTCATTCATACACACAGTTGATCATGGAAACAACTTTAACCACAAGAAATAAAAGTGCTCAGAGGCTTCTCAATACATTTGGTATCTGACATCACACATCAGAGGAAGGGCAGGCAGGAGAGATTTGGAATAATCTCTGGTTGTGCAGAGGAGAAAGGCCTATACACTAAAATTAAAGCACATTAAGACCACGCATGCTGTTCAAACAGAATATAAAACAGGTTAACAGAAGCTGTATTTTCCTCCATGGTGAGACAAGTTCCCCACAGCTGGCTGTGTCTCCTCAATCCCCGCTAGCCTGTTTCTCCCCTCTCTGAAGAGCAGTTCAAGCCTCTCCAAGCCCCCATGTGGGTTCTCTCTCCCCTGCCTGGCTGGCTGGGTGTGAAGGTCTCTAGCCTGTAGGTAAGCAAAGGTGTGCGTGCACTTACTTGCACTGTTTGCCCTCCTCTGATGGCAGGCAGTAAGGAAGCTTATATTATCAGCTACAGCTCCATGCCAGATGACATCCCAAGCCCATGTTAGAGCTTCCTGGCTGGCTTAAATTGCAATCATTTATCTTCATATGCCTCAAATTTAGTTTCTGAAAATTATTTAAAGACCTAACATCATAATGAAGGCTTCTTTCTACTACGCAGTACTTTGTAAAGAAACCACAAAGTATTTCTTAGATAAGGTAACAAGAGGAGAGCAAAAGATCAAGAATCAAAGTGACTTGTAAAAAACCTTGCAGTCCAGGTGAAGAAACAGGATGTATACATCTAAAAAGATAAATAGCTCCAAGGAAGCATGCCAAGTGAAAGGTCCAGAAGACAGTGGTGGCTCAGAACTCGATTCTAAAAGCATAGGGGAACTCTGGTCCCCTCGTCAAGCAGGATGATAGCTTCAGAAGGACCCTCCCATCTGCTTCTGCTCCAGGGAACCCACCTACTGCCGCACCGCATATTGCACCTTCTCCCTCTGGAACCTGCTTGGCTCCAGTCCCAACTTCCTCTAAACCACGAGTCCAGAGATAGTCTTCCAGAGTCTAGGCAGAGCCTGAAGTCATCCATTTAACAAGGTCCTACATGTGCTCTTTATGATGTCAACTATGCCAATAAAAGAGAAACACAAAAGCAATACATGCCCCCAAGCTGCATACAAAATAGTGAGATCCTTGTTTTGTGTCTATAACGGGGCTTGGGAGGGAGAAACTAGCCCTGAACTGTGATATTGGAGGATGTCTTTTATCACAAATGTTGTATTTCTTAAAGTTACCAGAGTAGAGGTGAATGTGACAAATGTCAACATAATTGTGGGTGGTGGAAAAGTGGACATCGAGGGACTCAGAAATTTTCCAGTTTCACAAAGGGGCTCATGATCCCAAATCAGTTTAAAACCCTCCACTTCCAAACCCTTGTGTCCTCCTCTTCTCTCTCCTTTGGTCTCCTGTAGCCAGGCATTAAATGACCAATTCACAACCCATCATGCTCAGCTTTATGACATTTCTTCAGTTTTTAAAATTGTAATTACATATCACCCTATTTTTCTTCATTTCACACTGTTTTTCTCACTCCTCTTCAACCAAAGTACAAGTTTTAGAGGCCAAAAAAACTTAGCTTCTATCTGACCTCCTTCCTTGGTTCAGTCTCACACAAAGCAGTCAATAAACTAAACTGGTATTATTAAGCAATATTTAAGACTAAGAAACATCAAACCAAATGTAGCAATAAGGCTGGTTTGGCTACCTTTCATCCTGGAAAAAAAACTATTCTCAAAAGCAGTAAGTATTCATTTCCAGAGCAAGAGTTATCTCCTGGGTATATGCACGTGTGCATGTACACGTGACTTTCCAGTTATGTCATTGTTTTTCTCTTAAGATAATAAAGTAATAGACGTTGAGACCAAAAGGAAAAGGAAATAAAAGATGGAAGGGGAGGGAAGGGGAACCCTCTACATACACACACACACACACACACACACACACACACACACAAGTTAAAAAACATTACTTGACTTTAGCCTCCAAGAGTGTGGGTTTATGCCACGTAGGAATCTCTAATTATTCCAATGAAGCATTTCTCAAACTGTATTCCTGGTATGGGTTCTCACATAAGCCAAAAAGTACTGTTCCTCAGTACTCAACCACTCCCAGTAAAGAAAATGGAATTTGGAAACCTCTACCTCTGAAGTCGACATTGCGTATTAGTAAAGTCTGAGAAGTCCTAGAGTTAAAAATAAAATAAATGTTAGTCAGTTTGGTATAAGCCAGGGTATACTGGCTTACTTTAACGAGAGAATAGTTTCTGCATGGAACAAATTAACCAGTGGAGGACCTCATGGTCTGAGGCACACTCTGGCTCTTAAAATGATAATATCTTCTGGATTTAACATTACAGCCCACTCTTCAAATATCTTGTTCCGTTGTCCTCATAAATATGACTCATTCTTATAAAATTAGAAATTCTAGTTTTAGCTTCATGAAATATGGTACCTTCCACAATGCCATGTATTTCCGTAAAACCCTTACAAATTGATTCACATAGCCCTCATAATAATAATAAGAGAAAAATGTCAAGGATTAACTTCATCAACCCAATAGTATTAAACCAACTGCCTTCATAAACCAGATCTAGACCCCATCCTCAAAGTGGTAACAAGAATACACCAGAACACCTGGAAAACCCAAGTCTGCTCTGGAGTCTCTTTCTGCCCAAGTACAGATGTTTGTGCAGGAAAGATGCATAATGTCTCTTATACTAATCTAACTTTATATAACTTTGATACCTACCTAAAATATAGGGAAAAAATTTAAGCCCCACTACCAATCGAAAGCATGCCAATTAAGACAATACCATTTTATTTACCTATCAAATTAAGGACTATTTTCATAAAGAATAACCTATACTAGTGGTATTTAGGAAAATGGGTCTTCAAATACAAAGCTGACAGGAAACAAACTTGATATTACCATTCTAAAAAACAGAATACTGGCATTAAGATTTTGCAATACCTCTGATGCAACAATTCCACTTCTAAGAATGCATGACAGTGAAAACAAATCATGAAGACATACAGATTTTAAGGCACAAAAGCCAACAGCCATTCTCTCATTGTTTCACCCAATTCAGGAAGCATAGCAGAGGCATGGGATGAGGCACACAAACACCCCAGTTCTCTCTGAGTGTTTTCCAAAGGAGAGGGTATCTGGCAACTCTGCATTGGCCCTCTATCATCTCCCTCAACCCCGCAGACATCTCAGGCCAAAGCGTGGAGGGGCAAGAACTTCAATTCACAGCTGGGATTATCATCTGCACAGAGAAACATCCCTGTCACGACCTTTGAGAATAAAAAGAAAGAGTCTATAGCCATACCACTTTGAATGCACCTGATCTCTTCTGATCTCAGAAGCTAAGCTGGGTCAGGCCTGGCTAGTACTTGGATAGGAGAATAAAAAGAAAGAAACTTTGCAACACAGGGAATGAGAGTTAACTTCTTTGGCTGCGGCACAGGAGACCCAAAACAAAAAGGCAATCAGAGAGAGAAGGAGCTGCCTCAAAAGGATAGAATCTCCTTTTGAGGAACATAAATCCACAGCCCTATAGACAAAAAGCAAAGCTTAGCCCTGACAGGATAGCTCAGTTGGTTAGAGTGTCATCCCCATATGCCAAGGTTGCAGGTTTGATTCCCCAGTCACGGCACATACAAGAATC
Organism: Pteronotus mesoamericanus; assembly: GCF_021234165.1. NCBI lineage: Eukaryota > Metazoa > Chordata > Mammalia > Chiroptera > Mormoopidae > Pteronotus > Pteronotus mesoamericanus. The sequence goes on from NW_026555321.1 coordinate 55,934,480, forward strand.
AAACAATGAATGCCTAAGTAAGTGGAACAATCTCAATCTCTCTCTCTCTCTGTCCCCCGCTCCCTCCCTCTCTCAATTTTAAAAAAATTTTTTAAAAAAGAAAAGCTTGGTTCCAAAAAGTGAAAAGCTCCATATATAATACTGAGTGAAAAGGGCACCCAAGGAAAGTTCCCATGATCCTCTGAGGGAGGGGTAGAAAATAAAAATGAAGTCAAACAATAACAGTGGCTTATTTTCAGAAGAAGTGCTTTTGAGTGATTCTAGCACTGGGAACTATCTCTACTATTTCTACAAAAAAAATAGATAAAAGCAAGTAAAATAATAGGATAATTTATTAGCTTTAGGAGAATATATGCATCTAAAGTGTTCAGTACATGGAGAAATTAGAGGGGTGCAGTAACATGAGGAATCCTTACAAACAATGGATCTGGCTTCACTCAACAGCACTCAGTTATTGGCTCTTAAAAAATCTATTTCTGAACAAATGAATGAATGATGCCCCATATTCTTCATTTTCTGGCAACCTAGTCTAACATGGGCTACATTGGCATGAAAGAACTAGTGTTTTGGATTTCTTTTTAAAATATGAAGCAGCAACACCAGTCCTATTTCCACTTATTTAGCTACCTTTAAGAGCAACTTGCTGTGGTTTCAGTCCCTTTACATCCTGCTATCTCTGGCTGACTCCATCCTCCAGCTATCAACAGGGAAACCCAGGCTTATGAAAGGATTGGACGTGATCGCATAGTAGGGATTTCAACTTCTGGCCATGTTCTTCAAGGCTCCCCTCCACGTACATCATTTTGATCTTCAAACATTTGAGACTTTCTCTTCCCTGGGTATTTTGGACCTTATTTATACACCCCAGGTGTTGATGACCAGGTGCTGATGACCAGCCATAAGGCTTGGTAGGCCCATTCCACAAACAGAAGTATAAAGATTCAGGGAGGTTTCAGTCTAATCAGTAAAGAAAATAGGCAAAAAAGAGCAGTATCCATAGACACAAGCTTTTCTGCTCTCCTCTTTCCTTACACTGAGAATGTCAATGTAGAACCAAAATACTTCACAAGTAAATGATGAGTTCCACCTACCCCTCCACATCCTGACTGGTGACACTCAGCTGGAAATTCTGAAGCCCATAGAGCTGCTTGGCCAGTAGCTGGGATACACAGCTCTTCAGGGGTGAGCCATGCATGGAGCCTCCAGTCAGACCTGAAATGTGCTTTCCAAGCTCTCTAGGGAAATATACACTGTCTCACCTTTCTTATATAACATCTTCCTCTTCAGCACTTCACTAAATTGCATAAGGATGTGACTGTCTATGCAGATGGCAGACAGGCAAAGAAGTTCCAGGCCTTGTGCTTCCACAGATGCAGAGCTTGAGCAAGCAACATGGGTTCCAGGGACAAAGGAATCAAAGTGTGGCCATTTATGGCTGCCTGAATGCTGCTGAGAACCACGGTCCATGGATGCAAATGACTGCCTGGTGCTGGTCCCTGACACATGCATGAAGAAGGGGTGGGAGAAAGTATTAGAGTGCAGCATGGTGTAATGAGAAGAGCAGGAATGGATCTGAATGACAGTGGATTGCATTTCTATTGGTTAAGAGAAGGCAAAAACACTTAAAAAGGGGGAAAATCGAATTACCACATGATCCAGCAATTCCATTTCTGGGTGTACAGCCAAAAGAATTGGAAGCAGGGACTTGGAGATATATCTGTACACCCATGTTCCCAGCGGCATCATTCACAACAGCCAAAACATGGAAGCAATGCAAGTATCCATCAACAGGTGAGTGAACAAGTAAAAAGTGGTCTATACATACAACAGGATTTCATTTAGCCTTAAAAAGGAAGGAAATCCTGACAGGTACTGCAGCATGGATGAGCCTTGAAGATATTATGCTAAGTGAAATAAGCCAAACACGAAAGGGCATGCTGTGTGATTCTATTCCTATGAAGTGCCTAGAGTAGTCAGGTTCATGGAGAAGGAGCAGAATGGGGGGGTGCCTTTCTCCTGGAGCCTGGCATGTTACTGCACTCTTCTGATGTAACAAAATGCCTTAGACACACAAGGAGGAGGAAATGGGAGTTTTTGTGTAATAGAGTAAAGAGCTTCACCATTGCAAGATGAAAAAGTTCTAGAGTGGAAGACAGCAGCCAAGTAGGTAGAAGCTAAGTCCATATGCTCTTGTACCTAACTTGGACATTTGGCTGATCTTCAAAAAAAATAAACTGAACATCCAAGGGAATCTTAGCTGATATGAAGTTTGGAAGCAAAGGCGTACAGAAGAGGCTTCACAACAGGTACATACAGGACATGGCAGGGATTCTGACTCCAGTAAACCAGCTAGAAGGGAGACCCCACCAACAAATGAGCCACAGATAATCCAAGTCCAAGTACAACAAGAGAGTCCACATAAACTGAATAAAGGGCAACCTTAAAACATCCAGATCCGGAGATCAAAGAGAATGTGCGACTGAGTCTCATAGAACTCCTACCATAGAAGTACATTCCATGAAGACAGGCAGGCAACCTGAGATGCAGAAACAAACAAAAACAGTCATCTAAAATGGGGAAACAAAGAAAGAACCCCCAATTGAAAGGAAAAGAGGAATCCCCAGAAAAAGAGCTAAATGAAATTGAGGCAAGCAATCTATCAGACACAGGATTCAAAATAATGGTTACAAAGACACTCAAGGAACTCAGTGAGACCTACAAGGAACTTAGTGGGAAATAAAGCAGCATGAAAAAGGACATGCAAACTATGAATAAGAACTAGGAAGGAATGAAGGATACAACATCTGAAATGAAAAATAACCTAGAAGGAATTGAAAGCAGGGCAGATGAAGCAGTGAACCAAATCAGCAAGCTGGAAGACACAGTAGAAAGAAATACCCAGTCAGAACAACAAAACAAAACAAAAAAAAGACTCAAAAAGAAAAAGGATAGTTTGAGGGAGCTTCAGGACAACATAAAAGGTAACAACATTTCCATCATACGAATATCAGAAGAAGAAAGAAAAGGAGGAAGGGATAGAAAACCTGTCTGAAAAAATAATGACAGAAAACTTCCCTAACTTGGGGAGGGGAAAAGTCACACAAGTTCAAGAAGCACAGAGGGTCGCAATCAAGATGAACACAGACAGACCTCCTCCAAGACACATTATAAGTAAAATGGCAAATGTTAAAGATGAAGAGAGAATCTTAAAGGCAGCAAGGGAGAAACAGCTAGTGACATACAAACGCGCTCTGATAAGGCTATCAGCTGATTTCTCAAGAAAAACACTACAAGCCAGAAGGGACTGGCACAAAATATTCCAAGAAATGAAAAGCAAGGTCCTACAACCAAGACTACTCTGTCCAGTAAGGCTCTCATGTAAAATGGAAGGCAAAATAAAGAGATTCCCAGACAAAAAAAGGCAAGCCAGTACTGCAAGAGATGCTAAAGGGACTACAGGGAAAATGGCAATGAACAATTACCTATCAATAATAACTTTAAACATAAATGAATGAAATGCTCCAATCAAAAGACATGAGGAAGCTGAATGCATAAGAAACCACAACCCATATGTATGCTGTCTACAAGAGACCCTCTCAGAACAAAAGATCTACACAGGTGTAAAGTGAAGGGATGGAAAAAAATATCCCATGCAAACAGACATGAAAAGAAATCTGGGGTAGCAATACTTAGATCAGACAACATAGACTTCAAAACAAAAGCCATAAAGAGGACAAAGAATGTCACTATATAATACCTAAAGAAATAGTTCAACACAAGGATATAATCCTCGTAAACATATATGCACCCAACATAGGAGCGCCTAAATACATAAAGAAAATCTTAGAGGACTCTTTCACCCCAAAGAAGCAACATGCAAATTCTTTCAAATGCACATAAAACATTTTCAAAGATAGACCACATGGTAGAACACAAAACAAGCCTCAACAAATTCAAAGAAATTAAAATCATATCGAGCATATGCTTAGATCACAATGGACTGAAACTAGAAACCAACTCAGTATATCTACAAGAACTAGAGGAACAACAGCAGACAATGCCAAGACTGAGGAGAAGGAAGGAAATAATCAAGATCAGGGTAGAATTAAATGGCATAGAGAGTAAAAGAACAAGTCAAAGGATCAATAAATCCAGGAGTTGGTTCTTTGAAAAAATAAACACAACTGTCAAGCCTTTAACTAGGCTCATCCAGAAAAAAAGTGAGAGGACCCAAATAAGTAAAATCAGAAATGAAAGAAAAGTTACAACCAATACCACAGAAATACTATGTACTATGCCAAGATTGTAAGAAATTACTATGCCAAGGAATTGGACAACCTGGGCAAAATGGACAAATTTCTAGAAATATACAACCTGCCAAAAACCAAATCAAGAAGAAGCAGAAAGCCTGAATAGACTGATAACAACTAGTGAAATTGAAGCAGTAATCAAAAAGCTCCCCACACACAAAAGCCCTGGACCAGATGGCTTCACAGTTGAATTTTACCAAACATTTAAGGAAGAACTAACTCCTGTCTTTATCAAACTACTCCAAAAAATTCAAGAAGAGTGAGGACTCCCAAACTCCTTTCACGAGGCCAGTATCATCCTAATTCAAAAACTGGGCAAAGACACAACAAAGAAAGAAAACCACAGGCCAATATCTCTGATGAACATAGATGCTGAAATTCTCAACAAAATATTGGCAAACCGCATTCAGCAATACATTAAAAAGATCATCCACCATGATCAAGTGGGATTCATCCCAAGGGGTGCAAGTCATAAATCAATAAATGTAATACACCACATAAACAAAATTAAGGAAAAAACACATGATCATATCAACACATGCTGAAAAGGCATTTGATAAATTCTACCACCCATTTATGATAAAATCACTCAGCAAAGTAGGAATAAAGGGAGCATACCTCAACATAATAAAAGCCATATACAGGAAACCTACAGCCGCTATTATACTCAACGAGGGAAAACTAAAAGCTTTCCCACTAAAATCAGGAACAAGACAAGGATGTCCACTTTCACCACTCTTATTCAACATAGTACTGCAAGTTCTAGCCACAGTGATCAGACAAGAAAAAGAAATAAAAGGTATCCAAACAGGAAAGGAAGAAGTAACACTGTCATTATTTGCAGATGACATGATAGTGTACATAGGAAATCCTACAGTCTCCACCAAAAAACTACTTGACCTAATAAATGAATCTGGCAAAGCAGCAGGATACAAAGTCAATATTCAGAAATCAAAGGCATTTTTGTACACCAACAATGAAATGTCAGCAACAGAAAATAAGAAAAAAATCCCATTTACTATAGCAACAAGAAAAATGAAGTACCTAGGAATAAACTTAACCAAGGAGATAAAAGACCTATACTCCAAAAACTATAGAACATGGAAGAAAGAAATTAAAGAAGATACAAATAAATGGAAGCATATACCGTGTTCATGGATTGCAAGAATTAGCATCATTAAAATGTCCATACTACCCAAAGCAATCTACAGATTCAACACTATTCCAATTAAAATACCAATGGGATATCTCACAGATCTAGAACAAGTATTTCAAAAATTGTTATGGACCCAAAAAAGACCCCAAAGTGCCTCAGCAATCTTGAGAGAGAAGAACAAAATAGGAGGGATCACAATACCAATCTATACTACCAGCCAGCTATCTATATCAATACCAAATATCTATACCAATATCAAACTATACTACAAGGCCACTGTAATCAAAACAGTCTGATACTGGCATAAGAACATACAGATCAATGGAACAAAAGAGAGAAGCCAGAAATAAACCCAAGTCTCTATGGTCAATTAATATTTGACAAAGAGGGCATGAGCACAGAGAGGAGTAAGGACAGCCTCTTCAGCAAATAGTTTTGGGAGAACTGGACCAGTACTTGCATAAAAAAATGAAACTACACCACCAACTTATACCATGCATGAGAATAAACTCGACATGGATAAAAGACTTAAATATTAAAGTCGTGACACCATAAAAAGTCCTAGAGGAAAATATAGGCAGGAAAATTTCAGATACCCCACATAGCAAATGTGGGGGTATATCTCCTACGGCAAGGAAAATAAAGAAAAAATAAATAAACAAATGGGAACTACATCAAACGAAAAAGCTTCTGCATGCCTAAAGAAACCATCATCAAAATGAAAAAGGAACTAACTGTGTGAGAGAATATATTTGCCAATGACACATGGGACAAGGGTTTGATCTCCAAAATACAGAGTAAAGCACAAATAATGGCTTTTATTATTACAAAATCTTTTATTACAAAATCATAAGCATGTAATTCTGTAACATAACAATATCACACTCAAGCACACTATATAATATTTTAGGTGAAATGTTCAAATTAAACCTATAAATTATCACACCTATATTATCACCCTACCAACCACACTCAAGTAGGCAATACCTCTGCCAGACCCTGTATATAGAGAATTCATACTATTCCATATCAGGCAGACAAAGAATCCAATTAAAAAATGGGCTAAGGACCTGAACAGACACTTCTCCAAGGAGGACATGTAGATGCCCACAGACATGAGAAAAGATGCTCAACATCACTAGCCATGAGAGAGATGCAAATTAAAACCACAATGAAATACCACCTTGCACATGTCAGAATGGCTACCATCAATACATCAACAAACAAAAAGTGCTGGCAGGGATACAGACAAAAGTAAATCCTAGTGCACTCTTGGTGGAAATGCAGACAGGTGCAACCACTGTGGAAAATGGTTTGAAATTTCCTTAAGAAAACTAAAAGTGGAACTGTCTTTTGATCCAGCAATTCTGCTGCTGGGAATATACCCTTTGAATCCCAAAACACCAATTCAGAAGAACTTAACGCACCTCTATGTTCACAGAAGCACTATTTATAATAGCCAAGTGCTGGAAACAGTTTAAGTACCCATCAGTGAATGAGTGGATCAAAAAACTGTGGTACATTTTACACAATGGAATACTGTGCAGCAGAGAGAAAGAAGGAACTCCTACCCTTCGCAACAGCATAGGTGGAAATGGAGAATATTATGTTAAGTGAAAATAAGCCAGTCAGTGAAAGACAAATATCATATTATCTCACCCATAAGAGGAATCTAATGAACAAAATAAACTAATAAACAAAATAAGCTAATGAACAAAATAGAACCACAGGCATGGAAACATGAAACAGACTGAAAGTGATTGGGGGCGGAGGGGACATAATGGTGGAAAGATGGCAAAGGGACTAGACAAAGGCTATGTATAAATGACCCACAGACATGAACAACAGTGTGGGAACTGACTGTGGGTGCCGGTGGTGGGATGGGTGAAGGACAGCAAAGGGGGAAAAATTGGGATAACTGTAATAGAGAAACAATAAAAAATGATTTAATTAACAAAACTACACATTTAAAAAAACAGATGAAAAGTTCTGGAGACAAGTTTCACAACAATGTGAATATACTTAACACTGCTGACCTGTGTTTCATGATATATAGGATGGTAAATTTCATGTTATTTGTATTTTACCACAACTTTTTAAAAAATTTAAAAGACAAAAAAAGTCTTGGAAAGTTAAATGGCTCAAGGACCCTGTTCCTCTTATTTCAAAATAAAACCAGAATTAACTGAATAGCTATAAAAATGATCTCACATGTGCTAGAATGTGAAGTGTGCTAGGACTTGAGCTCCGGATGACTGTTTTAAAACCTAACTGTATTCTATGTTGCAAACAGTATGACTCTACCCACCCTTTAAGCCACCCCTGGGGTATTCTTTTTTCCATGTTCTGAATTAGAGACCCGGTTTAGCATGCCTCAGTCAGTGTAAATAAGGTTGCAAATCATGGCTTGCCCCTCAGTGGCCTGCCGCGCAGATCAGGAGTTATCAACAGCCTGACCCCGTCCCCCTAGAAAACAGGTGGAAATGAAAACAGCCAGGGTTGTCATGGAGCGGGGGTGTTTCAGGCACCTAGCAGGTTGGGCAGGGTTACTGCTAGACATCCCGCAATGCACAGTACCCCCACACACAACAAAGAACTTTACGGCCTCAAATGTCAATAGTGCCAAGGTTGAAAACTCCACTCTAGATTGGCCCAGAATTCAGAGATCAGGTTTGTTGTGGGTTTTGTTCTTTCTTTCGCACATGCCTTTGAGCAGCCAGTAGAGCGAGTGGTTACTAATCTGCTAGGCACAGTGCTAAATGCTCTCTATACATTGTTCATTCGGTCCTCTCACTCTCAGAGGATACCGCTATTCCCCCAGCTTTACTGGGGAAAACATTTGAAGAGGTGAAGAATCTGTCCAAAGTTAGAGTCACAGGTGGGATTTTAAATACGTTCTGCAGACTTCCAGAGTGGCATTCTTACCTCTACTTCCTAAACCCTCCTATTCCAGGACTCAGTGAGAAGCCCATCAACACACTAATGTCCAAGAAGACGCAGTGGAGAACACTGGCACAGGCAACTCTTACACCAGGTGATTCCCTTTCCCACCCAAATCCCTTAAGCATATTGGCTGCCTGTCCACCCCACATAAACTACGGAAGAACTTTGGAACTTAGGGGAGAAATTTCAGGAAAAATTATTTTCTGTAAGTTATATAAGTTACTGTTCTTTGTGCATTATAAAATTCTTCCACTCCGCCCAAAGTTATTTGCATCAAGAGGATCTTAACAACTAAGCTCCTATAGTATCTTCACCAGAACCTTCCAATTCAGAAGTCATTATCAAACAACTCTGAAGAATCCCCAAACATCTAACATCTCAGGAGGCAGAGCTACACCCCTAGCTATTGCCTTTGACTATGATGATATTCCTTCTCCGGAACCATCTGGGGTAACTCTGTTCATCCTTCAAAACCCTGCTCAGGCTTGCTGCACCACTCCTGTGAAGTTTCCACTTATTTCTCACAGCTTGTAATTCCTTTTGCACCAGCTCCACACTGTAACATCCTTCTATTCCACACACACTTTTCTATGTTAACCATTAGTCAACTAGATAGCCAACTTGACCGTGTACATCTTAATGTGTTTTTGTCTACACTGCCTATTACAACAGACTCTCCTTTGTCTGCAGTATTCTACGAATAAAGCCGATCAGCTCAAAATTATATTCAACTATTAGCATCTTTTGCAGACCTTTAGAAACCAAAAATGGTTCATTAAGAGATCACGTACATCATTTCGGGAGATAATACCTATAGGAGGACAAGGCACTTTTCTCTGAATCTTAAGAAGGCCAAAGTAATTTTGGCAGACTTCACAAGAGTTTCTCAAAAGGAAGAATGCATTTCTTAGCTGCAGAAATTAGTCACGAAAACTCTTGCAGTAAGTTTGGCATCTGGGACATGTGGGGAAAGTTACACTGGTGCCAAGGTCCTCTTTACTGTCAGTATCATCATGCACCCAATTAGCCGTGGCTTCAACAAATACAGGACACTTCCTCCATTCCTCAATTTTAGTTTTCTGTTTTGTATTTGTTTTCCTAACAACAATGACAGCCACACCCAAAGTCAGGGTTTATCAAAAGTACAGGACCACTGAATCCAAACCATGGGGAAGGGGAATGGTGAGCAGGGATGCCTGGCAGGAGGAGGGGAAGGAGGAAGAGGAAGATAAGAAAAAGGAGGAGAAGGAGAATGCAAATTCTCAGGCCCCACTGACAACCAACTGAATCAACCTCTGGGGGTATGACTCAAGCAACTATAGTTTTAACAAGCCAACTCTCCTGATAATTCTGATGCATCCTCAAGTTCGAAAGCTACTGCCTGAAGTCTATGGTTCTCAAATATTGGTGGCCATCAGAATCATGGGGAGGGCTTGTTAAAAGGCAGATTCCCAGGCCCCACCCCAGGTTTTCTGATTCTGTAGGTCTCCTCTGAGGAGCCAGAACTTGCAGCTCTAACAAGTTCCCAGGTGATGGTGATAGTGCTAGTTCCTGGGGACTTCAGAGATTTAAGAGACGGGTTAGAATCCCTCCCTGGGGAGGGAGATTTCATTTCCATTTTATATCCTTTTGCAATTTTTCCTCAGCTTGTGTGTATTTTTTAATAAGAAACAGAGACCAGTGCTCAGGTTATGAGAAAATTCTACAGTATTATCATAAAATAACTTAAGAAAATAAAACTTGTCAACGAAATGCTGATGCCCTTTCACCCTTCTTTCCCAACACTCTTTAAGACTCCCAAAGACAAAAGGCACTCCAAACTTTGGATAAGCAGTTCGGCCTTCAGCTCCAGCCCAGTTGGTTTATAACTCAGATAACTTGCTGCTTAAGCACTGGTGTCTCTGGCTTCACCTCCAAGTGATTTCTCTCTAAAATACCCAGTATAATAACCTCAACTGGCACTGGTTTCTGTTAACAACAGAATGGCCAGCTCCACGCACAGCTTACAGCACATGTGCTCAGCCCACTTCCCTCTTTAGGGGCCTAGAGATTGTGGCTGCCCCCTAACAACGTGGGGAGTGGCATTGGGAGCCTTGAGCCCCTATCCAGGCCCTCCTGCGAGGGCACGCGCAGCAAGCCTCCAAGTACAGACAGGTTACAGTGCTGCTCCATGCCAGAGCGGGGGCCTCCAACAATCACGGATTTTTTTTTTTTTTTTTTTTTTGGAGAAATGATCAAACCCGGGGGTGGGGACAGAACTTCCTGCAAGAAACCGCATCCTGAACAAGCCCGCCCGATCGCTGTAAATAAACACTCTCTCCTTGCAGCACTTCCGCCAACTGTCGGCCAGGCTCCAATCGCCTCTCAAGTCCAAACAGGAAAGGGGAGGGAAAGAAGTGAGATGGCAGATAGGGGTTTAATCTGCTTCTTGCTGCAGTTGTCACTGGTGGGAGCTCCTAATTCAGTAGGGCTGCCAGTGGCCTAGAATCACTCCTGGACCCACTTCTCCCTGTTAACCTTCATGACTACATTATTACGGGCAGCCCACAGCTGGCCGACGCAGTGCTGAGCAGTGCAGCTTCTTCCCTGAATCAGATAAGCAGCCAAATCAAACCAGCTGGCTGCAGACAGAGAGGCACTGACACTTGGGAGGGATGTTCTGCACAAGCCTGTGTATAGCTCAGCCCAAGGGACCAGGAGGGTGAAGAGGGCGAGGGCTGGCAGGCAGAAGGTTCAAGAAGGAAACAAGCTAGTGATCTCAATTTTCTGGAAAACATGAAGGATATTCTTTTCAGAGTGCTCCATGTGTCCTGGGAGGGGAAAGATATGCAAAAAAAAAAAAAAAAAAAAAAAAGACTGATGTCATTAACAGCAATGGTGACAGGAGGTGGTACACACAGGGTTTTAATAAGCCTCCTCCCCTTAGTCCTCACCTGTGATAACTATGAGCCAGATTCCATAACCCTCAAACTTGGGAGAGCGAAAGAAACGCATGTTGGACTCCAACTCAGTTTATCTGAATTGGGCTGCCAATGGCAGGAACAGTGCCCACATGTCACTACAGTGTCAATGGCAGCCACACTGTCTGGCTTGGGACCAGAAGACAATGTTCCAACCACAACTCATGCTGTCTCCTAAATGAGCTCCATCCAGAGAGCTTCTCAAGAAGTTCAATATAATAAGGGTATTTGAACTCCATGGCATTCAGCAAAGTCAACTCACCCTTTTATAAGGCCTTTCTTTGCTGCATTCCCCAGAGTTTTAATTTCTCATTTGTGTCTTGTCACGGGACCAGCCCAGAAGTCTGTCTTCAAAGACTGTTGAAAGAGCCACTGCCTCGCACATCACAGGCATTCTATAAATGTATTGAAAAGAACTTGTGGGTGAATCAATGACTGAATAAATGAATTGAGGAACTGATGTGGAATACCTGGATGCCATAGGGATGGAAGCAGAAGACAGCTCTTGCCCCTCTCCGGGAAGCCTGGGCCCCCTGGAGAAGTCGGGGCTCTGCCATCCTGCTGGGACTGACTTTCCATAAAAGCTGTTGCCATTTGTGGGCACTCACTGGTTTTTTTCTTTACCACGGTGGACATGCAGGCTCAGGCACAGTGGTGGTAGCAATGCTTGTGGCAGATGGGGTGATATAATGCATTGTTGGCAGCCCCAGAGGAAGCAGGGAAAGTGATGAGCAAGGGACAAGCATGTTCAAGACTGGAGGAGTAGGTGAAATCTCATAAACCCTCTGCAGATAGGACATGCCCCTGGAGCCTCTGCCTTAGGGAGGGAGGGAAACAGAGGGAACCACGCAACTTCCCTGGGGCGGGGAAGGGTGGAGCGGGAGACAGGGCCCATATGCCTAGGGCACAGAGGCTGGGGGAAGGAGGGGTTGTTAGATGAATAAAAGTAAAAATGAAGCATTACAGGTAGCAGCAAAGTGTTATTAAAATGCCGTAATGTCTCAGAGGTTCCTATGAAGTCATGTTCTTACAATTCACTCATAAGATTTAAAGACAAAATTATATGCCTCGTAATTCTCCAATGAGTGTGTTTTTCTATGGATCCCATTGTTTATATGGGATGCACAACTTCCAGAAAGCTTAAATCATTTAAGGGGTTTAAAAAACTGGCACTTCCCAGAAATTTAGCCATACATTCCTTAGTGGGAGAAACTGTCAGTACTAACTATGTACACATACTCATGTATATTGGTCCATATATTTCAAGAAACACTCTTTAGCAGGGGTGCAAACTCAAATGCCCACAGGGGCCAGGCAGTTGCTTAAATAAAGCAGGCAGGGAATCAAAATACCAAGGTGTGTGGGAAATGACCTAAACAGGCAACTTGATAAGCCCCATCTAAATGGGTACCTTGGTCCCCAGCATAGGGGAAAGGCTAATGTCGCCACATTTCTTGATCTGTGAAAAGAAGATAGAAATCTAAATTTTGCACTGGGATGTCAGTAAACAGAATTGATCAATTAAAATATGTTATGTAGAACATCACATAAGTCAAATAAAATATGTTTGGCCTGCCCTGGCCAGGTGACTCAGTTGGTTGGAGCATGATTCCATACCAAAAGGTCACGGGTTCAATCTCTGCCTGCTCAGGGCACCTACCTAGGTTGCAGGTTCTATGCCCAGTCACAATGAGTATGGGAGGACTCCCCCAAGAGCTTACAAAGAGTGATACCCACTTAACAGATAAACAAACTAGGCAGGAGGATACCTAGGCAGTGATTGGCAACCAGCTACCATGGGTTAGAGTAGTATCCAGATGGGAATCCCTGGAGTTGAAAGAAAACTGATGGGTGGGCTTGCTCTACGGTGTCAGAATGCTGCTTTGCTCCATTTCCATTATGCCTTTTACTCATGGAGACATGAAACCATCACTCCAGTTACCACACAGGAAATGAGAGGAACAATTAAAGAAGTGTGGAAAGGCCTCATGCTAATAGCAAGAAGATGAAAAGGAAGGCCATCCATGCTCAAAGTGCTTTACCTGTTAGGAAACAGGTTTTAACACATAAAAGCAGGGTCTTTCTAAACGGACCTAGCGTTTTTAATACATTTTTATTAAACTTGCATGCTCACCAGACTGGGGGAAGGTATATGTCCATTTCTCTCCCTTTTGTCTTGCTCAGAATCACAGAGAAACTTCAATGCTTTTGAATCAGCCAGACACAAGTGTAGACATGTTCTGAGACAAGGACCTGAAATGATTCATTCTTCCAGTTTTCTTAAACAATTTCAGCTTTTAAGAAAGAGTATTTGTTCAAACATACCACATACACATCAGACAATGCCAGGTCTCACAGAACCGCTCATGGGCTGAGGGATCCAAGCAACACTTCCCTGCTAAGTAATGTGAATGCTGCCAGCCGGCGGGGGGAGAGAGCCAGTGCAGAAATGCAATCCTAAGACTTCAATCATAGTGATTGACAATTACCTCTGCTCTGTCAAGAGATCTTTTTCTCTGACCAGAGTTAAGGATTCCCATGGCCTCTCTTCCCTTACACATTCCTCTCTGAATGGCTTCCACAAAGAAATGTACAAAATCCTGCTGTATAAGTCTATAAAAACTTAGTATGGGCACTTCATGCTTTAACAGGTCTGCAAATGAAGGCTGTTGACTTGTAAAGTACAAGGAACACTTAAGGAGATTCTGGTACCTCTTCCAAAAGGCAGATGCACCTGTACTAATGTCCCTAGATAGTAAGTCAAAGGATTATGCGGTGTATGAGAGCATTGGTATTAAGAGCTCAAAGGTTCGGCTGTTGTTTTGAGCTGTGAACTTGGGCAAATGATCTCTCATTCCTTCATGCCACAATTCCCTCACCTGGAAACTAGTAGGTAAAAATGACACCTGCCAAACAGGGTTTTCAGGGTGATGAAATGGGAAGATTGAAGAGAACTCTTCAGGAGATACCCATAACTGTAGGTGGTGGATGTAGTGTCAGAAACAAAGGTTGTTCTTGTCACTTGCTTTACTGTCCAAAGTTAAGATGCCTAGTACAAACTTAACTTCTTTGCTTTGAATACCAAATTACCATTTCCACAATTGCAAGCCAAATAATTGCCAAGTATTAATCCTTCGAAACCTGCTTAGCAAACTTCAACTTGGTAATGCCAGCACATGTCTTTTGAATGGAGGGCACTTGCAACTATGCAACTTAATAAGGTGCACGGCATGCTAAATTTATTAGCTAATGTCAAACCCTAGCTCCGGTGAGATCAAAGAAAAGAATACATGTTATGACCAGACCCAATTCAAAATTGCATTTTAGTTCCAACACAGAATGCCTGCCAGTTCAGGAAAGCTGAATGGAAACAGTAATCAAACAATATTGTATAATCACATTCACTGTCATTTTTTTTTTAATTTGGTAAGAAAAAAGAAGGTAAGTTACAGAAATAGCAAAGATGTGACATGCTTCGCTTAGGTCAAGGAATCTTTTTTTTTTTTTTAATTGCAAAAATCTAGACCAAACACAGCCTTCCCAAAGTGTTACAGCGAGGCCTAGAATTAGGGAAAGCAAGCAAAGAGCCTAGGGTGAAAAATTTAAGGAGGCACCCACTCTCAGAGTCATCCAAGTTCAAGGTTAGCACCTAAGAGTGCATGCTTCCTTAAATTCTGCACCACAGGCACCTTGCTTTCCTCTCCTTAGTTCACCATTAAAGGCAGATGAAAGCAAAATGTGATTTCCATGCCTTTGTGTGTATGGCAGTAAACTTGCAACCAGGCTCCAAGACATAAACTGATGGGTAACAGTACAACAGATCTCACCTTGCAAGACCAGAATGTCATGGCTGGAAGCAGCCTAGGAAAGGGACAATTTCCTTCAATATTACCAAGTTCAAAGGCAGCCCTTTAAAACTCTGTGGACATTTCCTAACCAATGTCTTCCTGTCCACTCCCACGCAAATTTGGATTAATTCCAAAACAGCAGAAAACCCCATTCTCAGATATCATTTTTGCCTAAATACTAGAAGAAGAGAAGATGCAAATTAAAATTAAAAGGATCACTTATGCCACCTCACCACTCAGGTTGATGACTCCCTTTTCTTCCCAAGGGCTGCTTGAAACGAATCATCCTTTTATTAGATAAATATTCAGATTTGATTTTTAAAATACTAAACAATAATAAAGTATATCTAATTGCATTCTATCACAGATCAATAGAACTTGGGGTTTAAGAAGTTTCACAGACCTTAGAGAGGTAACTACAACTTTGAAGCATGCCACCTCTTTTAAATTGAGCATTAAAGGAAAGGGCAGCTTTAGAAACATAAGGCCCTTAATGTTCAAATTTTCCTTTCTGATTTTCTTTTTTAACTTCACAAAGCCTCATTTACAAATAAACATGCTTCTAATACATAATACATTAGAACAAGAAGTAGGAGGAGGACAAAGAAAAATCACACCTGCATACTAAAGTCAAAGTGTATATATTTCCAACTTCAATTATTAAACCGAAACCACTTTGGTTAGAAATGCCAAACAAACAGATTCAAAACTGAAAAATTACAGGTGTTTCTTTACCTCTATGCTGGCAATATTGAGATATGCTTCACTAATGATGCAGAAACACTGCACACAGATAAAGAACCAGGAAAGATGGCTCTTCCCATCTCAACCTTCTGCATAGCTTTCCCACAGAACCACTAGTTCTTCACCGATGAATGGCATTCTCCAATACTACACGTGTTTTGCTATCAGCTGTCCAATGCAAATGTGTGCAGGATTCAGCAGCCACTGCCAGGCTATGAAATAATTCAATATGTTAGGATGTGTGAGCCCACACCTCTCTCCTGCTTCTGAACATGATAGTTCATTGTGTCTAGTGCATGGTGATATATCTTGGTTCTCTTCTCTTTTAAGAAAGCCTATCATTCTATGTTAATTGTGAACAAAATTAAATAATAGCATAAGAAAATCTCCTATCTATTAATAAATTCTGCTAAATTCAGTTCTCTTGAAGAAATAAAGTAAGTGACATGAGTTGGAAAGAATAAACAATTTTATAGAATATTCTCTCTCTCTCTCTCCCTCCCCCACCCCTTTTCCCCCTTTTGAGACCTAATTATATACTAAGCAAGAAGTAATTTTTGCCTCCTGCCTACATTTTATGTTTTGGGCACTTCCATTTCATGTCCCTTGACACCTTTTCCAATAATCCATCTACTCGATATTGGAAAGCCTCACATGAATAAAACTTTATGGCACTACAGGCGTTTAGCCTTCCACTGACATTCCTGGCCTGTTCAATTCTGCAATTCAATCAAAATCAAATCTCAAAATCCTCTTGTCAGCCAGCACTGCTTTCATATGCCCGAACCTTGTGAAAGGATAACTGCATCCAATCTTCCCCCCAAGCAGTGCTTATATTGTTTTATTACAGTTCAATGAGTGGAGTTCAAAATTACACGCAGCTGCCTACTACTGTGGCCGGGCTGCGTTATGCATGGACACAAGTATTACTCACCAGGCCTGAAATCATTCACTTACTGGCTGGCCAGAAAGACGAGGAGCACTGCTTTGTATGGAAGAACATCCTGTCTGTTAGATCTAAACAGGGAGATGTTAACAGATCAGTCCCTTTATAAAAGGGTTGTGAAAGCCCAGTGAAATGCAGCTAAAATGTGCTCAATGTTAAGCATGTGGCTAGAGCACATAAAGGCAAAGATAAACTTCAACATGCACTACTTATTCTCAGAAACCTTGTGAAGGAAGATAAAAGAGATCTGGAATAAAAGACATGTTAAAGAATTTTTATATGTGTTTTAAATGACAGAGCTTGATTTAAATGGGCTTTAAAAAAAATAACCCCAATAATCCTTTTATCGAAACGGAAAGACAAAACACAAAGCCAATTAAATACTATTTAACCTGGTGAACAATAGAGTAATTAAAACACTAGTAGTTTGGAAATGCTCCTGATAAGCCCTGGTAGGGCAGAGAAGTAGTTAAATGTCACCAGGGTGCACCATCTTCTTAACACTGGGACTAACACATCAAGTGGCCACCCCCTATTTAAAAAAAAAAAAAAAATGAAGAGAACAGACGGGAACCATAAAGGAAGACGACACTGCGTCTCATTTGTGTAGGTGTTAAATTACCCAGCCATTGTCAAATGGGAAAAAAATGGTCTATGTAGAAAAAGAATTGCCAAAATGCCAAATAAAAATGTGTGCTAACTCTAGGCTATCATAGTTATAAAACAATAACTTCCTAGGATGCAGTTTTCCAAGAAAAATTAATTACACCTCTCTCATGTATGAAAGTGTCCACCTCCCATGTCACACATTTCTGTGGCAAAAGTCAGTGCCGACAAGGTAGAGATGTATGTGCAACTGCAAAAATTTTACCTGTAATGTCTCTGAAATTAAACACCTTGAAGCCCCCCAAAGGTGAAAGTTATTTCCATTTCTAATACCTACAACCCTGTGTCTTTTGAAATGTCATCAAAGGGAACTGCAAAGGGAACATGAAAAGCTCTCATATACAGAAACTTCTTACAAAGTACAGAAATTAAAATCAAGACTAAATACTCAGGAGTTTAAGTATGGAGATTAACCCTAACCAAAAGGGGAAGTGCAAGGATATATATTCTGTTGCAGCTATGTCTATAGGTAACAGCTTGGAAAGTCAAGTGATTTGCATGTAAAAATATCTTACTTTTTTATTAACACAAGTAGATCTAAAAAAACAGCAAGGCAAAATAGGGAAAATTCAGAGTTGGCACAACAGTGGGATGAGTTTCTAGATATAATTTTGTTCTCTCTGGGATAAAAGATGAGGTTCAGGCTTACTGACCCAAAGAGGCTCTTGTTATATTTTAATAGGTAAGAGAGCTGAACTTGGAGGGATGAGGCGCACATTTTCTAATGTGGACACTGCTTTGATCAGGACCCATCACTCTTTGATGGTCACAGAGCAGGAGTACCTGTCTCCCTCCCCATTCAACTGCAGTGAAATGTTATTGTTTGATGGCTTTTCAATTGCTGACAAAATGCGCTGGTGTTCCCAGAAAATGGAAATGTACTGCACACACTTGCCTCCCTCCCTTCCTTCCTCTTTTATGCAGTGGAGTCCCAATGGGTAAAATGAACAAATCTCCAGTCTACTCTGCTTTTTGGCATCTCTAGAAAATTCAGACCTGACAACACAGCAGTGGGAAGGGCAACAATGCTGTCTGCTTCTCTGCTCTCCCTCCCTAACCTGCTTCCATCTTTTAGATTACCTGTGTGGACCCCAGAACAATTCAAGTTTGAGACGCCTGTACTACACGCTACTTCAAGTTACTTCTAGTACAGAATTCTACACTCCTATCCCATTCAGTGATGTTTGAGCCAATATTAGTGAATGTTCCCACATTGCCTACTTCCTAACTTCCTTAGGAAGGAAAATAAGGAGAACAAAGATATATAGCTTCATGATAAATGCCAAGACCAGCCAGCCAAATAGAGATAACAAGAAGAAAGCAGGGTTTCTCCCAACCTCATTCCTACTAACACCCAGTTTCCTAATGTCCACTAAGCAAGGGAGTTTTTGGTTCAAAGTATGAATTATCAGATACATTCTTCAAACTGAATGACACATGCAATTAGATATTTTGAGAACTGGCTACCTTGGTTATCCTAACAGTTACAGGAGATTCACAGTGTGACCCAGGCAGCCCCACAGACTGAATCAAAGGGTCAGCTGTAATAGGATGTCAACACAAGGAGCAAAGAATGTCTGGTGCTAATGGACTACAAGGCTCATTTAAGTCTAACTCCTGCTTTTTAACAAATAAAACCAAACCTCCCCCCACCCCTAACCCAGAGATCTGGTCCAAAGGCACTGAGATAGTAGTGGCACCTCAGGACTTAGAACCCTATTCTCACTGAAGAAATCCCATGCCCTAAATGCTAATGAAATTAAGGGCTGAAGCCACTCATCATACTCCTCTTCCAAAGACCTCAAGTATAAAGGGAATTCATTAGTATCAAGCTTAGACTCTAACATCCTAATACTTTCTGCCTTCCACAGTCCTAAATAAAAAGTTTTCAAGTAAAACTCACCCCACCCCTTTTCATGCAAAGAGAAAAAAGTCGTAAAGCACATCTGTGCTTTAAAAGTCAAGGAACAGATCAAGCTGACAACGGTGCGCTCTGAAACTAAGCTGGTGTAACTTCACCTATTTCCACCAAACCACCTTTTATGATGTCAAATCATTTACAAGGTCAATAGTTACACTTTAGCAGGAA
The DNA here is from genome assembly GCF_021234165.1 of Pteronotus mesoamericanus. Lineage (NCBI taxonomy): Eukaryota > Metazoa > Chordata > Mammalia > Chiroptera > Mormoopidae > Pteronotus > Pteronotus mesoamericanus. The sequence continues at coordinate 55,954,142 of NW_026555321.1, forward strand.
AATCCTAAACTACATTGTTACTTCTCCCACCTTCCTTTGCAAATATCCCGTTCCAGTCACCCTGGAGTTAAACTACATTCTCTCTGTTTTGGTTACATAACAGCAGCTACAGAGAGGGTAAGAGAAAGTGGCTTAAAAAGAATCTTAACTGCCCCTGCATCCAGACCAGCGGGAGGGAACAGCATTCCTACAGGGCCCTCAGAGCCAGGCCATTGGGGCTAACTTAGAATCTTTGTGCCTCTACACATACGAGGAGCATCACCTGTATCTTCACTTTTTCTGAAAATGCTCCTTAATGTTCAGAAACATGGTTATACTCTGAAGCCAAGGGGGGTGGGGGGGCGAAGAGAGAGAGAGAGAGAGAGAGAGAGAGATGGGCGTTCAATAGAAAACCACAAAGACAAAAACACAGCGTTGCTTTCAAATTTTCTTTCTTTTCAAAAACTCTGCAGTATATTAAAAAAAAAAAAAGAAAGGAAGAAAGAAAAAATATTGAACTTTGGTATTCCGACTGTGGCCTGGACCGGCAGCATCTGCCTCACCTAGGGAGCCTGTTAAAGATGTAGGGTCCCAGGCCCCTCCTAGCCCCACTGAATCAGAATCTGCATGTTAACAAAACACATACCTGATCCCTCTGCACATCAAGGGACAAGATATGCTGATCTAAAAGAATTTTCATGCAGTTACTCTTGATAGTAGGACAGTAAGGATGATACTCTGACTTCTAGAACATAGCTTGAAAAGTTTGTAAAATACTTAAGTTCGACTCATCAGAAGAGCTTTCTAAAAAAATTCAGATTTCCAGATCCCATCTCAGACCCACTGAAACCAGTCACAGGCACTGGGGTGGTCCTGCTGTCCACTCCGGCTTGAGAATCACTGCCCACCTTCAAATGTGCATTTGCTTCTGCTGTGCTGATGGGTCATTTTCAATCCACAGCTAAAATGATCAACATGCTGCAACTTTATAAATTGCAAAACCATCAAAAACATGCCCTAGCTTTGTACGCACTCCAGAATCAATGGGGCATGGGCACTGATCTGGAATTCTTATGAATGATACACACTGCTTTACAAACAGCCAATTTCTTAAAGTAAATGTATTCATTCTCAGTAACACATGCACACACACATGCTCTTAGTGCTCAACTCTTCATAAAAAATGATAAGCAGCCATGGAAACATCTGCCCGAGGACACATCCCCTATCTGCAAAACGGAGGCGCACCACTGAGAGTGCGTCCCTATGTACAGACGTTTTCAAACAGAAATAGACCAGCTACAGAATGAAAGCACTCTCCTTACTCCTAATACTCACTTTCTCTACAACAAAACCGATTTAACACATAGCAATAAATAACCTGTTATATATTAGCTTAGTCATTAAACACCCTTTCCCTTTTAATTAAAGAAACTTGAAAACTAGCTCTCAAAGGGATCCTAAATAAAAACTCACTTAAATGTTTAAGAAAACATGGCTTCTGATACAACCTGGCTAAAATGAATGATGAAAAGTCTTAAATGTTGGATGGGGTGATATTGCAAAGAATTAACTAACTGCAGTGTGAGAGAGAAGCCAAATGCATCTGCTTCAGAGTCCCCCTTCTATTTTCATGCTTTTAAATATCCAAGTTTTACATCTGGATGAGAAGCCACATGTTTTTTATTAATATGAAGAGTCAAAATATTTTAAAGGATTGCACTTCCAACAGTTTCAATTTCCCTGATGCAGGTTACCTAAAAAAAAAAAAATGCTATTAGTAAAGTTAGGAGTGGATATGTGGTGGGAGCCCCATACCAAGCTATGCTTTCTTTATCTGCCATTGCACACATGCAGGGAGATGTAAGAACAGTTTAATAAACACCACCATTTAAATAAACGCACACACGACACAGAAACAGACTCATAGGAAGCAAGAACAGACTGAGGGTTGCCAGAGGGGAGGGTTAGGGGGCTGGGTGAAAAAGCAGAAGGGATTAAGAAGTATAAACTGGCAGTTACAAAATGGTCACAGGGACGTAAAGTACAGCATAGGAAATATGGGCAATAATGTTATAATAATGACCTATGGTGCCAGGTGGGTAATGGACATTTCCGGGGGATCACTTTGTATAGTATATGACTGTCTAACCACCATGCTATAGACCTAAAACTAATACAAAATAATATTGAATGTAAACTGTAGTTGAAAAATTAAAAAATTGTTTTTAATTTTTAGTGCAAACTGCTCTTTTTCATTCTAAGTTATTAAAACATGACTATAATTTGAGTACATTAATAAAACAATAAAGCAAGCCTTCAGGTAAAGTAACTGGACAAAGGGTTCCCCCAAAAGTAGAGCCATACGTCATGTGAGGTTGAGGAAAAGGAGTCCAGGATTGCCCTGCATGACTGATTCCTCAAGGGTCTGGGAGGCAGTGGGACCCAGAGCAGCTGCAGTGAATCCGCAGTCTGGTCCGTCTGCAGTGCAGCAAAGCCTGGAACTGGCAGGTGCACAGAGATAGAACAGGAGAGGGACATGAAAGTCTGGCAAACACGAAATTGGAGGAAGCTATTTCTGAAATGTAAATAAAGTTTGCTGTTACTTTCATTATTGCAGCAGCAAAGAAGCTACATTCAATGGAAGGTGCTGTTTTTCTGGTAAACTAATTTTCAGACATGAACCTTAATTCACCGTATACTGAACTGGTATTTTATACACAAGTTAATAGCATCACAATAGTGACTGAAATTTAAGTGTTCCCTGGATCCTCAGCCTTCTCTTTTTCCCTTGGAGATGTTGGAAACAGACGGTTCACATCCCAAATCTTCTACGTACTAGCTTTGAGACCCAACTTGATCATCTTTAACATCAGTATCTTCTCTGAAGATGGAAATTATAGTAGTTCCTATCTCAGAGATATTGTGAGATACCTAAATTACACAGTGACTGAAATACAGAGCCCAGTACAAATAACACCCCTTTTTATTACAAAACATTTTATTATGAAATCTTAAGCATGTAATTCTGTACCATAACGGTATCACGCTCCACACCATATGACATTTTGGGTGAAATGTTCAAATTAAAACTATAAATTATTATACCCATATGCCCTACCAACCACATTCAAGCAGGCCTTACTTCTGCCAGGCCCTTTATAATAAGTGCTACCTACATATATAACAGCAGGGCAATAATACTCTTAAAACAACCCATGGAGTATCAAAGAGCCACATTTTTTTCCCATAAGATATATGTATTAACTAGTATCAGTAGCTCTATTTTCAAAGAAAGAGTATTTGCAGGTTATTTCTAAAAAATAGTGCCCCATATGAAAGACTGCCGTAGCAACTTATCTCAAAGGTGTGTCATTTACCTCAGAAAAAGCAGAACATACAACACGGCTCCCCCAGCTGGAGTGTGACAATGAGTGTCTGAGGGCTGACAATGCCAGGCTCCGGAGGCAGCCTTCACTCATTCACACATCTCTATCATGCTCCTCAATGTCTTTGCTAATCCTCACCATGAAACTTTAAGAAAGAGATAAATAAAAGCATTCACAAATTCATAAAAATCAGAAATCATAGAAAGTTATATCAATAAAAATTAAAATACAATTTTAAAATCCAACAAAATAAAAGCCTGCCTACTACATTTATACACACTGGACTCAAGCAAACCTGAGGTATGCTGTGCAGAGTCCTAGAATCTGTGTAAATCATGATTACTGAACAATATTGCAATTTCACTATTAATTGGTGTGGCCATAATCTACCAGGCACACACATCAAGCATCCTCAGTAATAACAAAAGAGATTCAAGTCCTGATGGGGAACAATTCGCATCTCCGTGTTCACCTCCATGAAACCAAAATAAAAATTTTATCAGACTGGATGACCAAGGAGAGTCCTGCGTGTTGAATAACAAGGCAGCACTGATTCAGAACTACAGTGCATGTGCAGATTCAGATTTGGTGCATGCCCCTTTAAAGCATACCTCAGCGTACTATGTCTCACCGTTAGGCAACTGGGAACTCCCAGCCACACAATCTGAACAAGAGAAACAGTTCAACCACTGGGTTAAAAATATACACTTTGTCCGACATGCATGATCAGGGCAATAAAAAAAATATTCCTATGAAAATATGTTTTTACTGATATTTACTGGTAGGTTTGTGTGCCACAAGCCATAGACATTCCCTCTCCCCACTTGCTTCTTTTCAGCAGACACCCTGCTGCACAACTCCTACACAGGCGCAGGCCAGGAACTACGGGCTGGAGGCTCTGCACAGCAGACCCCAACCAACCAGCATTGGCTACAGCTCCAGCAGCATGCGCCAATTTCAGGAAAATGAGAGTTCAGCCCTTTCTTTCCTCTCCATATTCGTAATCTCGTGGAAACAACTGTTCCAGAAACCAGCTCCCCCACCAGTAAGGTATTTACACTAAACCTTCACTAAAGGGCTTGCTGTTACAATGCTATCTCATCGATACAAGATCACTTCACTTCTGAACCACATCAAGCTGTATAATACTCCAACAATCAAAACCAGTGTCCCTTGAGAAAGATGCAGTCCAGATTATTTTCATGTGCTTATCAGAGCAGAATGCCAACATTTTTGTTTAATGCAATGTAAATCCCAAAAAAGAGTTAGAGTTTAACCGTGATTACAGCAGTCAGGCATATATCTTTCCAACATATATGTGTCCATATCCATAGTACTTACACAGGCACATGACAAGCTATAAAGAGTCAATGGATCAGCTCTGGATCAGCACTTTAAATATTTTCAATCTCTAAAAGTGCAACTTCATTTTCAAAAGACCAAACAAGCCTGAGAATGAATGAAATATTTTTTAAATGTTAGGTAAAATATAATATCCCAGTTTGTGACAAGGTGAAATATTCTGCCTTTTTCTCTGATTTGCAAAATAGGTATGTGAGAAAAGTAACAGAGTACAGCATTTACCTACCCATTTCGCAAATAATATGGAAGACCTGCTCTACATCTTTATTCAAATGAAAATACTTTCCCCCAGCATTTATTTCTTTAGCTGGTAGAAACCCCACCCTGTAAGGAACACAAGCGTTAAAGCAACCTCTGGCAATAGACCATTTTACTTATTCTGCAATTTCTTACCTAAATTACACAGGTATAATTATTTTGACACTATAATGAAAAGAAAATGGGATTTGGGCACCGCAGGTTTATCTAATAACACTGTTCCTTGCCAGACTTCACAGCACTGACAGTCACAAAGAACCTTGTCCGTTCCAATAGGAAATATTTGATTTTACTGTAGGGACATTATTTATTTTCACCAAGTTGCTATTATCAGAAAGGATATGATAGCTGAATAATAAAAATGAAATCAAGAAATTCTGGTGTTTCAAGGCTTTATTTTTTTTTTTTCTGCTCTCACTTTTGACATTTTCTTCCCCTGGAGAGACAAGATAAAGTGCTGTCATAAATGGGTGACTTTTCTTGTCAAATGACAGATTTGATTCTCCATGGCAACCACAAATCAAGGTGCTAGTAGGAATTAAAGCTTCTCTTAAAAGGCGTCTTTATGTTTATAAAATGAATTTAAATTAAATGGGTATTAGGTACAGTCTTTACCTCAATTTATTTGTTGACTGAAGAGCTCTGTATTGCAGGGAGACATTTGCATTTTTAAGGGAAGATAACATATTGTCCTGACAGATGCATAAACAAAGCCAAGTTCCAAGGTCATGCTTCATTCACTAGTTTAGAGACCCAAGAAGCATATACAGATGGACATCTAGCAGCTAGGAATTATTTAAATAGTGGACAAGGTGTAAAAATTACCCCTACAGGGGCACAACGAAGTGATCTATTTCTTCTCCTAAAAGAGCTTTCTTCCATTGCCAATTAAAAGATTTTTGTTAATTGTCACAGAGTGCCAAAAAGCAATCTCACTCTTCATCTCTGTCCCCCATGTGATAGATACTTTTTAAATCTCATCATTGCAAATATGAAATGAAATGAATCAATATGAAATTATTCTAGCTCCCATATTCATACACTGTTAAAATGAAACACTGCTTTCCTGCGTTTTTAATAAAAGCAAAACCTGCACACACAGAAACATGTATGATTTCAGAGAAATTAGATAATTAATCTGAACATGAAGATGATTTCAATTTTCATAAGAAATAAAAGCCACTTTTTTCATTCTTTACAACATTCTCGGCCATTAGAACTTAAGCAGCAAGGTAATGTGCCAGTGGATCCTAAAAGAAAAAAATCAGGGCCAATCTTCTTGATATTAGCAAGCCATTTACCTACTGCAGAGGAGTGAGGGCTTTAAGGTCATAAATAACATTTTAAAAGTTGAAGCACAGCTCATTTTTGGACTTTCAATTACAGCAGAGGGCATTGCAGGCCTGTTTGAAATACATATTGTCAACAGTACAGTCAGTCTGAGACATGTTTAACCTAAAATAAAGAGAAGGGAACATAAAAGTTTTACACTGTACACTGGTAGTTGGGAGAATGCATCATTCTAAAAGGCACCCTTATAAGCTTAGCCAAATGCGATGTGACGCCACCTCTAGTTAAATAACAAAATGGAGAATAAAATCCCCCTTGTGCACCTTCAAACTGTGGGGGTCTTGACTACTGGGAGTCGCTCTGACAGGCTAATGGGGGGAAACAGCTGGTCCAATTACAACAAAGAGATGCACAAAAAAGCTTCATCTAGGAATTTGTAACTTTAAACCTAAATGCCTGGAAGTTGTTTTTGGGGGGACAGGGAGGTATTTTATTTTGTGGAAGCCAAACAGACTTTGTCCACTCTTGAGTTTAATCAGTACTAGCTACAATAAAATGGTGCCTAAAAGTTATAAACCTCTTTGGAACTCTATGTACAAAGCATATTTTATGGTGGAATGAGTCACACCGAACTCTCTATTTCAGTCACAATGGCTTTTGTTTCATATTAGAATGAGGTGGGTTGATAATCATATTCTCATCCAGTGTAAAAATTCAAAGTAACATCATGTCTAAAAACACAGGCTGACGAATTACACAGAAACAAGTGCTCATGGCTATCGCATACAACACAATAAGCAAATCGTAGGTATTGCAGGGTTATGACATTGTCCTAAAAACAGTGACCCTAAGTCTGTGGCATCACAGTGTCAGAGTGATCCCATCCAGGAAAGGTTGGCAGAGTTTGGTACTCATGACAGTCACTAAAAACAAGCTCCTGTCCCTCTTCAAAATTATGGACCCTACCACACTTTAGACAGAGGGAGGTACCACAACAACATGAGTGCTAGTAAGTCCTACACACCACAGAGTTTGCCTTCAATATTTCACTTCTGGCAACAGGGAGCCATCCGTATGGAGATCCTCCAGGGCTCTATGTGAACACGTGCTACATAAAAATCAGAGCACACTTTGCTAATGTACTACTGCACAATGCAAATTGGTCATTAAAACAAGACCCACCAGGGTAATAATGAGAATATTATATTCCTGGAAACAAAATCATTTACCATTTGGTTTGAAAGTGGAGAAAGAAATGAATGTATAAACTTATGTCACTTGTGCAGGTGGAATCTCGTTACTCTGTTTAACTGTTCATGTCACAGAATCAGCTCAAGAATTTCTGGAGAAAAATAAAATATGATTCACTTCAAACAACACCTTCCACCTGCCTTCAGGAGAGCTCTAAGCTTTTGGGAGGTACACATAGCCTCAGAAAATGATGACTTGATGACAGGCCAAATCCATGGGCAAAGTTCTCCTTCTGGGAAGTTCCAGGCACTGTTTACTTTGCTAAAACATAGTATAACAAGTGAGAACCTATTTATGTACAGTTGAAATTTTGCAGTGTCTTCAGCCAAATCCTCCATAGGATTTAAAAATCAGTTAAAATATGAGAGGGAAACCATTTTATCAGCATTAGAAATCTGGACCCTCCTCAGAATAAACTATTTAGTTCCATTATGTTCCAGTCATTCAACGACAGACAACTCAAACCAGTTACCATCTACAATATTTTTTTTATTTATTTAAAGAGAGAGAGGAAGGGCAGAGGGGGAGAGACATTGATTTTTGTTGTTCCACTTATTTATGCATTCATTAGTTGATTCTTGTATGTGCCCTGACCTGGGATCAAACCCCCAACCTTGGTGTATTGGGATGACGCTCTAACCAACTGAGCTACCCAACCTGGAACCCTTACAACATGTTTTTAAGTGTGTGTAATGTAGCTTCATCTGCTCCAAATTAAGGATTCCCAAATATATACATGTGACTTGAACCGACTGCTCCTCACAACTGTTCTCTCCAACTCCAAAGCTTTGGCAGCCCCCAGCACCATCTTTAAACGCAGCTCCCATCCCCCAAATAAATCAACTAATTGTGTGTTTCCACCTGAGCGGTACCTGCTTCAAAATCCAGTGCCTGATCAAACCCAATCTGCCTCTCTTGGTTTCTGTGTCCCTCTGCAGAAAGTTTCTGTGACTCTGCCACTCTCAGTCCTCAGGGGGTGGGGGTGGGAATCTCGACCAGCAGGTCACCTTTGAAAAACAGAGCTCCTGCCTACTGAGCAGCTATGGATTCAGGATATTTCAGGTTCCTACTCAGGCAAGGCTGGCAGTGAAACACATACCACACTCAGGGGCCGCTGGTGACTGGCTCTGCCATGGCACCAGGTGAATGGTTATACTGGCCACAAGAAATGAGGAGAATACCTCTGAGCTCACGGGGGTGTTGTAATTTCAACTGTGTATAAAATGCTTTGTGATGATTAGTGAAATAAGCCAGTCAGAGAAAGACAAGTACCATATGATCTCACGTATATGTGGACTCTAATGAACAAAATAAACTAGCAAACACAATAGAAACAGGGGCATGGATACATGAACAGACTAACAGCTGTTAGGGGTAGGTGACAGGGGGACTGAATGAAAGAAAGTGAAGATATTAGCCAAGGACTATATATGTATAACCGATATTCACAGACAACAGTGTGGTGATAGCCAGAGAAGGGGGTTAGGAGGTAGGTGGAAGTGCCCAAAAGGGGGAAAATGGGGATTGAAAAGACTTTGCTTGGGGTGATGGGTGCACAGTGCAGTGTATAGACAATGTTTTATTGACTTGTGCACTTGAAACCTGTATAGTTTTGCAAACCAATGTCACTGCAATCACTCCAATCGACTCAATTTAAAAAATGCTTTGTGATGCCTGTATTAAAGGCTCTGTGGGATGAAAGCACAAAAGCAGTCACAAAAGTCCCTGTGCCTTGACCCCCAAACACAACTCTATTCAACTAATTCTCTTCTTGAGGCTTTGTCGGGTTACATATGACATGGATGCAGAAAGTCTAGAAGTGAGAACAGGTCCTTCAGAGGCATATACTCTGGAATAGGAAAGTACTGGCAATGACTAGGAGGAAAGAACGGGCAAGAGGTGTCCCATCTGAGGAATACTTGGCAACGGCACCAAGCATACATTTCTGCAAAGGCCTGAATTTTAACAATCTGGAAGTGGGTATGCCATTTAGGAAAACCAGGAGACTCCCCACAGGTCTGAGGGCCGGGAGCAGGTAACAAGCACCTTCATGGAATGCCTGGCTCATACTGCATGGTGCTCATGCTGAACACTGAAGCTGGCAACTTCAGAAAGCTCCGCCCAAGTCAGAGTGCTTTCCTGGGAGGCAGCAGGTGAATCACAGGCCAAGTTACTATTGCTCCATCTTGGCCTCCTCAGGGACCTGAATGGGGCCAGGGTGCCTTTGGCTCCTGTAAACTGGGAAATCGAGAAGCCAAACAATGCTACACTTTCCCCATTTGGCTCTTCCAAAAGCGTCCTTCTCCATACACAGTGACTCGACTCTACCTTTCTCACCCCCCAAGTTGGGGGATGAATGAAAATAGCAAGGTACCTCTGCCATCTCAGCCCAACAGCCACTTGCTTAGGGAAGCCTGACCCTTGCCTGCACATTATAATGGTAGCACTTAGAGGACTGACTTACAGGCTGCATGATGGCCTATCTCCATTCTGCCCTTTCTCCTTACATAACCTCATTTCACTCATTCTACATCTAAACATCAGTCTCCTCATCTGCAACACAGGGATAACAATACCTATTTTATAGGGTTTTGTATCATGGGTGGATCAAATGAGTTATTATATGTGAGTATTTTTTAAAGTCTGCCTGTAATTGTCATCATCTCCCTCAGAGTAATAATATGAAGTGGATACTAATGTTACCTCCACTTGGTAAATGGGAAAATCTAGGCACAGGTTGCTTAAGGAATTTGCACAAGGCGACAGAGCTAGTAAGTGCTCAAACCTAAGCAGTCTAATTCCAGAGTCTGCCCTCTGAATATTATTCTACATTTCCCCACACAGGACTCATAAACCTCTGTTTTATGTCACTTCAGATGCACTGGAATCTTACATTCATACACATACTGCTCCACAAGGGCAGTTTCACTCATATTGTCAAGGACTTAGCCCAGTGTTGGTGCTCAAACAGTGAGTAAATGAAAAAAAACCCATCCTTCCATCTACTAAAGCAACATGTTGGGCAGGTAAAACTACACAGTTGTAAAGCCGATAACTAGGAGCAAGTTGGCACGGCTACCTGACTCAAACAGATGCCAGCTCATCCTAAGCCTCCTCCAGGCTTTTATTCTCTCCACCCCCATCCCACTCAGCACCCCAATCTCTCCTGCCTTTCTGGCCTGCCTTTATTTTTGCCTTAGGACTAGGAACCTCTGCACAAGGATGAGCTGTTAACTTTTCTCTAGAAAACAACTTTCCCCAGATTATTTGTCAACTTCTGTCATTCAAAGGGATAGAAAGAACACAAATGTATGTCTTTAATAAAATTCACAGTCAAGAAAAGTTGTCATCACCTACTTATATCTGTTATGACATACATTTCATTTTGTTCAATGCTTAACAGAGAAGCTATTTAATCAAATAGAAGATTCTTGCTAAAATGACAGTCCAAGCAATGTCCAAACAAGCGTTTATTTTAATATGTGAATCTGATCAGGACTGGATTGTTTTCAGGTGATTTTTTTCCCTCCTCTTCCATTGAGGAAATAGTTTGAGGCAGTGGATGCAGAAGACAACAGAGGTGCAGCAATCTGAATCCCAGGTGAGTATAGTGACTTGAACCCCATCCTTGAGTCTCTTGGGAGATACAGTCCACCATCCAAAGGGTCATTAAAGGATCGTTGCTCGGGCAAGAGGTTGTGCCTTTTTTCTCCTCAGCACATAATGCCACACAAGAGAAGTACCCAAATGTAACACACAACGTAAGGAATGATGACACCTCTTTTTCTCATGGGATACTTATTCCCTTGGGTATATTTTGTTTGTCTTTACAGTTTAATAAATACTTAGCTTCAATGCGAAAATCCATGCTACTGGAGAATTCAGTGGGTAGAGCTAGAAAGCTTGAGGGGGGGAAAAAGATACCAGTAATATTCAGAGGATGACAACTCTTTCCTTCTGCTCCATTCACTACACTGTGCTTGGAGCAATGTGGGATATCAGCAAAGAATTGCTGCATGGATGGATAGAAGCATTCACAGGCAGGTAATAGATGGATAGATGGACACCCCACCCCCAAAAAGGAAATGACTTATAAAAATAATTTTAATATATTATCACAGGGAGATCTTCCTCACTCTTGCTAAAAAAGTGTCCTGAGCCATGTTTTATTTATGACAGTTAGGGCAGCCTATGGCTAAGAAACTTTCACCTTCCTATGCCAGGTTAAATAGTCACATAATGACAACAATGCCACAGGTTGCCAATTAGCCCAAAACTTTGTATTACTATGTTAATGTTCTAAGTAAATGAGGGATGGTCCAGACCAATGGCGCTCATGCTAGAAGGCTGATTAAAACAAAGCTTGTTGGATCTGTCTCTCAGTTTCTGATTCAGCAGGTCTGGGCTAAAGAATCACAGTTGTAATGAGAATCCAGGTGATGCTGATCCTGCAGTACAGAAAAGCCACTGATCTAGACAGTCCCTAAGGTTCCTTGGACTCAACTCCTACAAGTTTCCTCATGAGCTACTCTTCTGACTTGAAGGAACTTTATAAAGTAGACCCAGCGCTATTTGAGGTATCATAATGGTACACAGCATTGCTCAATTTAAGATCAGGATACCTGATCTTTCCAACAGTCCTTATTATGTGGGATTTTTTAATTCTGAGGGAAGCAATTTTTTTATATTTGTGTTAATTTTCGGCGAGTTAAAAATGTCTGTCAAAACATTTGAAAATATGAATTATTATATGAAACATAATAAGACAATATAAATATGACCTCAGGAGCCTGTAAGGACTTCTGTGGGATCATTAAATCATTGCTTAGCCTCCAACAAGATTTGTAAATCAGCTGCAATTGCATATCTCATGTATGCCTAATTGACAAAAAGTGAGGAGTCCAACATTTCTCTTTGGTTGTCCTCTTCTACAGTCTGTCCATCTTTAAAAGAGTCTGCCATGTTAGCACGTCACATAGTAATTCCACCTGCTCTACCATAGTTAATCCTTTCCTTATAATCTATAAGTAATTAACTCAAGTGAGTCACTTTTCCTGAGTACAAAGAGTTACTCAACACCAACCCCCCCCCCCACCGCCAATCCCCACACACATGTATACATGTACTCTTGGGCTTCTCTTCCTGTGTTAAATGGTTCCAAGTTCTTTATCCTTTCCACAAAGATCCTATTAGCTACACTTTCATCATTTTCACTGATCACCTTTGGAACCTTCCCCAAATCCCTACCCTTTTCTTGCGCTCCAGGTGGCGGTGAACAAGTTACTCATTGATCCTTTCATCTGTCACTATACTTCACTAACATACCATGGATCCTATGAAGTTGTTAATACCACACTACACTGCTGATGAAGCCTGACTGTGCAGGGCAGGGCTGGACAATCCCACACTACTGAACACAAATGAGATCTAGAAAAAAAGGAGTGGGACCAAATTGGCAAGTGAGTGCTTGAGCAGGACTCAAAAAATATTCCAGGAAATCATTCTCCTGAAAGAAAATGTGGTCACAGGGAAGAGAAAATTTGGTTTGAGGCCTGTAGAGAACTTACAACTCAGAGCAATTCCACCAGTGCTGGGTGTTGGCTTTTAAATGGTAATATCCAAATAAGAGAGGAAGTAACAGTACATTCTAACCAAAACTGCACAGATTTAGACAGACTAAGAAAATAACAATAAAAGTGAAAATTTATTCTGCATGTGTGATTATGATTATCATTACATCACGTTCCATATATACCCAGCCAGAATAAATATTAACCCATCTTATAAATGACTTTATACTGCATTTGTGGATACAGCTCCACCCAAACCCAAAACAACACCGTTTCCATAGTAACGAACAGATTTCAAAGAAGGAAAAAGGAGGGGAAGACTTCAGAATGCATAGCAGTCAAAATAGCCAGCATCAACAAAATATGTTAGCATTATTTAAAACACATTTAGGACCATTCTATAGCTTAATCTTTTCCCAGAAAGCCAGCTCCTCCTAAGTCACCTTCTTGTGAAGCTGGTCTGCCCAGCAAAAAGAAACAAATATTGTTTCTATTTTAATTGAGAAAAGAAGCAAATTTCTTGAGTCATTCCTAGGATGCAAATGGGAGTATAATGGAAAAAATAACATCTATTCAGTGACTTAGCACACACTGAAATTCGGATTAATTACCAATTGGTAATCCTGAAATCTTAACTGGGCTTTGATCATCATATAAGAGAATCTACTCTTTTGCTGAGAATGTAATGGGGGGGGGGGGGGAAGAAGCAAAAGCCAAAATTCAAAGCCAGAGAGCTAATGACCAGAAAAGCTGCAGACCATCATCCACTGACAGTCAGGATTTGTCATTGGAACTTTCTCAAAAAGCAGTTCCTCCAAGTGAGTATTACACACGAATTATATGTTTATCTGCACCCCTGCAAGTTCTGCAGGTCTTATGCCTGTAGATAAAATATTCAAGGCAACCCCTGTAGGCAGCATCCTGTCTGCAGAATAGTCACTAAACTCACAGTCCTGGCCAATCTCTCTCTCCTGCTTGCTTTCCCACTGCCTCCTAATTTCAAAATAGTACAGACTAGCTAAAATAAAATATTCATAGATGTGAATGAAAATAGATATTTTGAGTCCCTGGCTCCTACAGTTCTTCTGAAAAGAAGTTCTGAAGTTATTTAGTAATTTGCTCTCTCCCACACCGTAGCTGTGTAACCCTGAGTAAGTCATTTAAACTTTCTTTATCCTTCCTAAGTTTCAGTTTCCTCATCTGTAAAAGAGGAATAATAAAAGTATCTACCAGCCAGGGATGTTATAAAATGAATTGACACACATAAAGAGCTTAACAGAATACCTAATAGGTAGCAAACAGAACAAACGTTACTGTTATTAGTACTTAAAAATAACTCCTCTTTCCTAATGACTAGAATAAAATTTTGATGGGATTTTCTTAGTAAATACCTCTCAATGCTGCAGAGAGCAATGCAATTTCACTGAGAGCTCATGAACTGCTAGTTCAGCCTATGAGCTCATCTTCGATGTCACTTGCTTCCGAGGCAGACAGAACTTACGAGGCACTTGCGGGCATCTGACCATGAGTTTGTCCCTAACTTTCCGAGGTCTCAGCTTCCTCCCTCTACAATGGGAGCCATCAGAGTAGCACCCAAAGAACTGAGGCAACAATCGCATGAGAGAATTCCTATATCCATTCTCAAAGAATGCTACATTCAAACATTAAATACATTTTGCCCATTACTTTTATTACATTTATTTGCTCACACACAACACTGATTCCATAACTATTTTTTGAATGCACCCATATGTTAGGTAGCGTGTGACTTAAAAAATCAACACAGCCCGTGCTCTCATGGAGTTTACAGCCCAAATGGGAATGCTTATATTGAATAAATAGACACTAAAACATACATGATTACAAACGTCATTCTTGAACAAGTGTTTAATGAAAGAAAAGAACAGGGAGAAATGACTAAGGTTTATCAATGACAATATCATGCCACATTTTAAAGATCTTTCTCTTGACTCCAACATAATGCAAAAATGCTATATCCCACCAACAGCGGTCCAGACCATAGTTTGGAAGTTTAGAGTATAGATCTCCCAGCCTTTTCCACATAGGACTCACTACTACTTTTGGCTTTACTTTTAGCCAAAAATATAGGAATATTTTCATTCTTTTGAACCCAGATTAAAAAAATAGGCCAGGCTTAGGTTTGCAGCAGACATGCAAATTGAAATACTTAAGTGATAAGAGGAAATTGGTAAAAAGGAGACAGTCCCCGCTAAAAGTCATAGTATCAGACTCAACGTGCTTTGTTCTATGCTGTTTTACAAATCCTCAATATCATAAGAATTGTGAGAAGACAGCACACAGGTACGGCTCTACAAATTTGCCATGTTCAGATGACTACCAGTGTTTCCATCTCACCAGGCCAAGAAACACTCCACTGCATGACAACTCCTGAGTTTGAGGGTTTATCTTAATGTGTTCTACAACCCTGTTAGTAGAGTTTTCCCTTACTGCTTCCTATAGTTTGTCTAATGGTAGAAGACACACAAAAGTAATCACATTCATGTTCTATTATGAAGTCAGTGAGTCACTAAAAATACTTGCTAGAGGTTCCATTTTATTGCTTTTCATTATGTATTCTGTGCTTCACTGCCTTTTGGGCCCTATTTTTGTGGGGGAGGAGTTATAAATATGGAATACTTATTTTGTGGAGGACATACTTTTCTGTCAAGAGTTTTTGTTTTTAATGCTACAGGATCACTCTCAGTCCAGATTATTCGAATTTCCCCCATCTAACTGTAGTACATTATTCTCAATAGAAAATAAAGATTTGGACTTTTGAGATACAACATCCAATATACACCAAATAAAAACTATACAAATGTGACTGACAAAAGAAAAAAAGAAAAAAAACATGGAGGTCTGCCTTCCCATTTTTTTCTATGCCTCATTTTAAGTTACAATCTCCAATCAATTATTTTGAGTGTTGGTTCCACTGCTTTACTACATGGTATTTGTATCCAGTGAAGTAAAGACAGACACCAAACTAGAGATGAAACTTCTTCCTCCTGCACCCAGCATTCAGTCCAAAGCACCAACAGGAAGTCCAGAGATGAAACAAAGGACACACAAGTTCACTGTCTTACCCATAACAAGGTATTTCATTAATTTCAATTATTTTAGCACATAAGGCAAGTATGTCAAGAAAATGGGTAGCTGGACATATTAGTTTTGTCCTCCCCAAGTATGAAGGGAGAAGACTAGACTACATAATCCTACTTATTCAAACTCCATAGGCTATTACTGAATCTATTAGGCTACTAGTTGCTGTTACAGAGTACCCCTTTACACAGACAGGCATTGCACTGAAGCACACGCACCCCTTGGTCTTCATAATGATCCAATAAGAAGGGTTTTTTCATATTCTCATTTCACAGTTGGGAAAACTAAGGCTCAGAGCAGCGAAGTAACACATGAAAGGCTCAGATAGCTGATAAGTTGGCTGACTTGAACCCAAAGGCTGGCATCAGAGCCTGTGCTTGGAACTACTGTACAAGAGTAGACAAACGTTGGTCTGCATTTTAGCTAACACACTAAGATCTCACTAGGTCTTTCTAAGATGGGTCCTGTCATGTAACAGAGGAAGACGAAGAGAGATGCAAATGTATTAAATAACTTACCCAAATGCACACAACTTTTAAGGGGCACAACTGGGATTTGAAGAGAGAGCCTAAACCATGAGTCTTTAAACATTCTCCAATACTATGCCTTTAATACATCCCCTAAAGTAAACTTCATTTTACCTTTCAGGGTGGTAGATAGGATGGACATGGAGGAAAAGAAGCAACTAGGAGGGAGAAAACAAAGGTTTTCCACCTGAGATTTACTCAAGATTATGTCATAATCCCTTCCTCCAAGCCTGTCAAAATATTGTCCCAAAAGTGTGAGTAGTGAAACTCAAGCAGGGGTGTCCAACCTTTTGGCATCTCTGGGCCACAGTGGAAAAAGAAGAGTTGTCTTAGGCCACATATTAAATACACTGCAACAAGTACTCACCACAAACAAAACAAAATATAAACCAACAACAAAAATAACAAAAGAACCTCGTAAGGTTTTAAGTTAATTTACAATTTTGCTGGGCTGCAGGTTGGACACCTCTGCCGAAAATAACAAAGTAGCCTGGAAAATCACCCATCATTCAAGGCCCTGTTCTACAATAAAATGCCACTCTTAGATACAACTGATGTATAACAACACGCTGTCTACCACCAAATGAAAGAAACAAAAAGGACAAAAGGTGTCTGACCTAAATGCCCAACATTGAATGTCCTGTCTTGGAGGAAAATAGCACACCAAAGTGTGATTTCAACCAGTAATTCTCAAATGAGGAGTTGGAAAGTGTGGTATTTGGAACTGTGTGGGAGCATTTTTGGTCACCAGCGCGATCAGAGGCACTGGGAAGGCTAAACACTCTGCTGAAAGGTATGACACAGACAACAAGAACTGTTACATCTTGAATAGCAACGGTACCCTCTGAAAAACAGTAACCAATTAATAAGCCCCACATGGATGGGAAATTGGTTTTACTCATTCCAAGGATATAGAACAGGCCCTGGCCAATAGGATATTTTACTCAGTCAATAAGAGTTAACTATTATAAAGATAATATAGCAGGCATGAAAATATAATGTTAGAGAAAAAAAGCTGGATATAAGGTTATAAGCACAAAATGATTACACCTATATACTTATTTAAATTCTGTTTCCAGAAAAAAACTAGAAGGAAATACAGTAAAATGTTCAATTTTTACTCTTTCACAACAGTGAGCAAATTAGAGCTTAAGTATGGTATCATTTATGATGAGAGAGTATAAAATTTAAATCAAATTTAAATGGCCAAGAGACGTAGAACACAATACTGAAGTACCACTTCCTTTGACTAAATGTGCCATGAGAAGAGTGTGAGAGGGTTTCTGAAGACAGATAAATTATGACTGTCACTTAGATATTTCTTGACAGATTTCTCACCCTCATCTCCAAATTCAGAGTACTCCAAACTAAAGTCACTAGTTCATAGCCCCTGACTACCAAAGCCTTCCTCACCAGTTTCCCATCTCTGGAAAGGATACTGCCATCCTCTGGCAGGCAACTCAAAGTCTAAAATCATTATTGTCTCTTCTCCCTCCCACCTCCATGCATTCCCCATATCCTCCTTATCCTAGAAGTCTTGCTGCAACTTCTATACCATCCAAGCCTACCCATCTTCTATGCCCAAAACCATCACTCAAACTCAAGACCTTTCCTCTCTTCTGTAGGCTGCTGCCATACCATTCCAAACTGGTTTCCCATTATGTATAAGCAACACTCAGCACTTTAATTAAGTTGGCAAAGACAGTCAAACTCCACTATTAAAATTCTCAATGGAAGTAGCAGCTGTTAATATTTTTAAAGGTAATGAGTAGTACAGAAAACAAGTTTGGCCTCAAATATTTCTCGAAAATATATATTAATGGCAATTGAGGTGAGGCGTAAGATGGCAAACGTCCACTCTTGAGGAAGGAAGGTTCTGATAGTGCAAATCAAAGGGAACCTAACTAAGCAGGAGTATCACTGTAAGCATGCAAAATCTCGCATTATATGCCAGTATAAATTTGGCCATTCATGCAGGTATGCTAGAGTAAATTATCCTGTGATTGACCAAGATCCTGACTACTCTGCTACAGGCCTAATGGAGTGCACATGAGGCTTTGAAATCCACAGGTCTACATGACAAAAATAGAAGATAACTTTTTTTAAAAAGGTTATCTGCTAGCATTTAATGTCAAAAATCACTAGTTTGTAAGCTGTTTTGACTCTTCATCTAGTTGTGTCAGTGTTGTACGCCTCTGACTGAAGTGCCTGGAAGCTGTTTTCTCAGAGACCCTAATCCATGAGGGGAATATTTATTGCTATGCTGCATTTACAGTGGATACAATACATTAATTTGAAAAGCATCCCATATCATTTTCTTTTTTATAAAATAAATTAGTAAAGTGTTTCTTCAACTTAAGCAATGTTTGAACCCCATTTTAAGGAACTTCTTGAAGATTAATAATTTTAGAAATACGAATTGATATGTTCCATAACAGTGTTGTCCAACAGAAATATAAAGTGAGCCACATGAGTAATTTTTAATTTTCTAGTAGTTATATAAAAAGCATAAAAAGAAAAACAGCCATGGCTGAGTGCTGGCCCATGAACCAAAGCACTGCAGGTTCGATTCCCAGTCAGGGCACATGCCTGGGTTGTGGGCCAGGTCCCCAGTAGAAGGCGCATATGAGGCAACCACACATTGATGTTTCTCTCCTTTTCTTTCTCCTTCCCTTCCCCTCTCTCTAAAAATAAATAAAATCTTCAAAAAATGTTAGAAAAAAGATATAATTAATTTTTATGATTTTTCCATGGAAAAGAAATTTCCTAAAGAAACTCTTACCTGATTCTGTTTTAGAAAACCACTGTTATCTGGATTGGCTGTATACATGTACAGTCTTTCCCAGGTCTAGGTGGGAGTTCTAAAGAACTCCTATATAATGTATGTCCTTCACCTCCCAAACAAAAATTACTTGTTTAAATTTTAGACAAAATAGACACCTGTTAATTAGATTTTCTTGTTTGTTTTGGATTTAAAGTTCCTGTCCTTCGGTCTTATTCACAGTTTAATAATAGAGTAGATTTACGACATTCCCTGGGAACCCTGCAGCTTTAAGAATCTATTTCATTAAGGAATTACTCAGTCTGAAAAAAATTTATTGACACATCTCATTTTTCCTCATGCTGTTAAGTGAAACCTATGATTTTTCAAAGACAAATGGCTAAAGATGAGAGCCTTTATCTATCACCAGAACCTTGAGTTAATGCTGTGGGTAGAGTTTCCACCATCTTTCTTCCTGCAGAAATTGGTGCACTGCGAGGGTGTCACATAGCACCCTCCAGAGGATCCAACAGAAACAGCATAGAACACTGCACACCCCCTCCACACAGCTATCAAGTATATAAGTTCAAGGAGCTGGAACTGTCCCAGCTGAGCCAGATCCTCAAATTCTTAACACTTAAATCCCTTCTCATTTCCACAGAATTCTTGTGTTTCCAAGTGTTTTTATAACAAGCCCCCAGAAAATGTAATACTCTCCTAATCAAATGCAATTTAAGCATTATAATATGAAAAGTGTAGGCTACCGTGACTTGGTTCACTATTCTGATTTCCTTAATAAGATATATTTTTAAATAACTCTTTACATATTTATAGTACAAAGCAGAAATATAGCATTTTGATTCAAATAATTACATAGGTAACCTCAGAAAAAGCAATTCTGAATTGTACAAAATCATACAACATAAAGTTAAAGAAACATTTCTATCCCCCTAATACAATTTCTCTTGCAGTATTTAGCCTTGCATTCAGAATGCTTATTTGAATATTAGTGGTACATCAAACTCAAGTAACCATGACACTTCCAAAATAGACACAAGCAACACACACAACAGAAATCCTATCAGGTTACTCAAATGACATTGGAAAAGAATATTATAAGGTAATTTCTAACACTGAGGATTTGTATCCACACATAAAATACCAATTGAAACAGATCTTCAGAATGAAATTTCTTAAAATGATTAAAGTAAAATGTGAAACCTCAGAGTTCATACAAGACAAGAAACATTTGGCTGTAAATGGTTTTATAATTTTGCTAATTAAAAATTATCCCCAAAGTGAAAAATTATTTCACTTTGGACTCAGCGTGTAACAAACAGAAATAACCTTACCATGCCAGAAACACAAGCAAATGATTAAAGTTCTACTCTCAAAAAAATCTTTAAAATTTGGCAGAAGGTTTCATTAGGCTACATATCAAAATCTGCCTGTCCTTGACATCTCTTTAATGTCTTCCAGATTCCACATCTACTTTTTAAATCACTCACTGGGTTGCTCAGAAATTAAATATGTTAAAATACCACTCATCTTGAACCTCTAGAAAAGTCTTCTGATACAATATAACCTTCAGGCCCCCCCTCCACATAAGCAATGGACCCATAATGCCACCAACTGTTTTATGTAAAATATTCAATAAATTTCACAATGAAAAAAAAAATTCCCAGAATCATGCTTTCATCAATAAATCTGTTACATGTGAAGAATATAAATAAATACTAAAAAAGGGGCCACCATGAACTCTCTTCTGAAATTTGCCAAGTGGAAATGGGTACAACTATAATTAAAAATAGAGTGATTTTCAAGTTTTCAAGGTGTTACCAACAAAATATGCTTAAAAAAGAAGAATGTGAGAGGCACAAAGGTTGACTAATGAGCACGTACTTCTCTGTAAAGCTAATGAAGGCAATGTTTACAGCATGTACTTATTTATTTACGTTCCATTTCCTGAGCCCTCCATGTGCCATGGGAGTCAGTGCGCATTAATGGCACAGGAAACCAGAGAACCTTCCAACTGCAAGTCACAGCAGTCATGGTGTCAGTGGAAACAATGAATCACAGGCTTTCAACCTGGAATGAGTTGTGGCAGCACCTTACATGTGTCACCAATGTGTCATATGACATGGCTGTTGCCATGGTGAGGCTCCATGTTCAGGAAATGTGTGAAGTCTCCTAGAAGGCACCCAGCCACCCCCACAAGTTACCCATGCCCATGAATGTATTTTGAAAGATTTCTGCTGCTGACAACACTATGATTGGCTTCCTCTTGGGGAGTCTTGTTGGAAGGAAAAGGGAAGAAAATCACTTGGGAAAAACTGAAGAAAATGAATTATACCATCCCCAGAGTCTGCATGTGTGGGCTCAGTGCTCTCAGAACAGCAGTTCCTTTAAAAATAATTAATTTAAATTGTTTCCACAGAATAAAACTGGACTATCCTAAAAAAGTAAGGTGATTTTTATGTTACTTGTACAATTCCAATGTATTAAAACAAGGGATAAGCAAAAGAGACCAAAACCTACACAATTTTGTAGGTAAAGAGAAAAATTATATGGATTAAGGATATCTAGAAGAATAATCCTGCTCATATTTACCAAAAAATCCTCCTCCTGGGCTTTTCTCACCAGTGGCCACCTTGACCCTAGCGCTGTTTTTGTTCTCTGAGAACAAGAACAAAAATCGTAACAGAATCACAGTCATGAGGATGAAGTAGTGTGCACTGGAGGGCTGAGCAGAGCGTCGGCGTGGTGCAGGCGCACCGGTGGCTGCGGCAGTCACTGGAACCAGAGTGACCACACCCGACTTCTACACAGCTACCTGGCTGGGAACAAAGGAAAGCCGATTCCAGGATGCTGAGGCACAAGGGGAGCTCTAGGATTCTTTAGCAATATAGTCCGTTATATATGCCAGCTTCCCACATTTGGAATTTAAGAAATGGGTTAAGGAGAGTCAAAATCTTTCCTTTCCAAATGATAAAGACAGTTTTATCACAAAGAGGCACCTTTAAGTGAACTATATATTATATGAATGTAGACACGAGAAAAACATGCCCCTGTAGTTATTGGTGCTATGAGAAACTAGCGAGATGGTTAGATGACACCTAAAACCAAAAAAAAATTTAGCCTAAAGAAGACTTGAGAAGGACCTGTTAACTACCTGAAAATAACAGATGGGTTGTCATGCAGAAGAGATGGGTTTTGTAGAATCCCAAGGCACAAAACCAAATTAAGTTGGAATCTTGTGGATGGTCGATTTTAGTCCAGTGTAAGAAAGGACTTCTGAGCCTTAAGGGCTGGTCAAAGATAAAATGGGCTTCCTCAAGGGTAGAAGTTCACCATCCCAGAGTTATTCAAATAGTCTGTCTGTTCATGTGGTAGCAATACAGCCTCAAAGATTAGGCACAAGGAGCTTGGGGCAATATAAGCTTCACTATTCCTTTGAAAACTAAATGTCTAGGAGACTTTGAGTGTATGCAATGTACATACTAAAATGCACAGATACACATAAAAATTCACATCCTGGAACACTCCAGAGAGGTAATGGCAAGTTTGCTATAATGATCTCAAACTGCATTTTTTTTATTTAGAGCATACTTTAGGGCTAACAGCTAGCTAGCTGTTTACTGAAAATTCAATACATGCCAACTCTTTTGTAATGTTTTGCATGTATTAACTCATTTAATCCCATCTACGAGTTAGTTATTATAATTATTCACATTTTAAAGGTTAGTAAACTGAGGCATGCAACAATGTAACTTAACCAAAATTATACTGATAGTATAAGTGTCAGAGTCAAGATTCAAACACAAGTGGTGCAGCCAACAGCCTGTGTTCTTAATCGCCACATTCAGTATATTGAAGGTTCTATGTCTGGGCTCTGGATCATGGAAGTATGCTTATTTTTTATTAAAAAAAAAAAGAAGACTAACCATTTACAAGGCTTTCATCATAATTCCACCTTTATTGTGTTCTCTTTTCCACTTCCTACTTTTTTACTACAATAGACATTTGTATGAAAACGTATTTGCTTCTTAAGGATGCATCTTTTCTCGATGTTTATTGTCCAACTGCAGTAACACAATACCTTGGTTATAAATTATGGCTTGCTGACAATCAGAAACTCTTTCCCCTTCACATCCACGTCAGTGTTATCATGATTCTTGATAAAGAAATATTCTTCTAGATTATTCTCTTTTACCTTTCTTGGAAAACATGCTTGTCATCTCTCCTTCCCATCTCACATTTCTCTTACTTGATGCTTCATTACACCATGTCCTCCTCTTTGCGAAAATACCTTATTCCAGGAATTCACTCCTCAGCGGCCTTGAGTTCTCCCACCTGCTTACAAGGTAAAAGATTAAAATCTTCAGCAGAAAGGGGAGAGAGGACTCTAATTTAAGGCATCTTCTCTCCAGAATGCTCACACTCATTTTTGATCCTTCTTATCCTCCAGAGGTTTCCTTAGAGAAAAATCAAATGACTTACATTATGTGTCTCTTGGCCTCCACTCTTCCATCCTGATGAATAGGGACACTTACAAGAAAATGTCCTGCTTTAATCATCCAATACCAAGAACCACATGCACAAATATTCTTGTATTTTTCCTTAAGCCTCTCAATTTTAAAAATGTTGCATTTAAGCAATATGACCTGAGAAACCAGGCTTGATGTGCTAATATTTTGCTACATATTTAAGTCTAATATATGTGAAAAATAATACCTTACTCCTTAATTATCAAAAATGTTGGTTTGTCTCTCCTAGAAAATTCATCTTAAATTCCACTGGTAGAATACGCAACAGGTTTTGCAAAACACTGGTGCTGAAGGGAGTGGAGTACAGGTCTTAGGTCACTTTCAAGTCCACTCTCCTCTTACTTGCTTTCCCTTTGATACATCATCTACCCGGGGCCTCACTTTCACTTGTAGTTCATAGTTCCCTGTTTTACATGAAGGAAGGGGCAGGAGACCCTCACTAAATTTCTAAATCAAGAAATAATACAGCCACACAGAAGAGCCTCTCTCAAGATGGGACCTGAACAAAAGCTATTTCATCAGAAACTGAAGAGCATATGATGGCAGTGGTGTCCGGGCCTGGAACAGAGACACTGCATCGTCTCTAGACCAGGGTTCAACAAACTGCAGGCGGGACTGAACCTTATACTCTGGAGCTAAGACGCATTTTTACATTTTTCAAAAGGGGGATTAGAAAAATAAAAACACTACAGCTAATTCATGATATGTGGAAATTACAAGAAATTCAAATTTCAGCGTCTATAAATAGATTTCATTGGAAACAGAGCCACACCAATTCATTCACTCACTGTCTACCGCTGCTTTCTCACTACATCAGCAGAGGGGTAGTTGTAACAAACCAGGCAGCCTGTGAAGCCTGAAATATTGACTGCCTGGCCCAGGGAAGGCTGCTGACCCCTGATACAGGCAGAGAAGTCAGTTTACCCTTTCAACATCACAGATATAGACAAACAGTTGTTTGGGGTTTTTTTAATTATAAAAGTTTTCAAGCCTCACAGCAGTAGAAAGAGGAGTGTAAGGACCCTCCCGATGCATTCAATCCCAGGATCAGATGGAAAGCTGTGTTTGTGGCTGGGCACTGACTAAAAGCATTGACACCCCTGCTCACCACCAGTCGGGCCTCACATCCCGCTGCCCTGAGCTCTCCTTCTGGTGACTGCTAAGCATCATAAGAGAAAGCTATCCCCATACCTTTTTTAAGCACCAACATCAACAATTAAAAAGCTGCCACCACACATGCAAAATAATTTTCTTGCATTTTAATATGCATATCCATAGTCTGATTATAACAGCGTGGAGAGATTGACAGGAAATGACTGAGTATAATGGCTCCAAAGGAGACACTGCATTGATCAGTAAATAATACACGTTTTTTTGAAACTGTCTAGCTGCATATTTACACTTGTCAACTCTCATACACTTCGGTGACAGAGTTCTTTTTCAAACATCTATGTAAAAAAACTAACACTCATTTTTAAAATGCTTCTAATAATTGCAAGAAAACACTTCTAGGATATATAAGGTTTAAATTATATCTGCCAAATAGTGCCACCTGGAGCATTAATTGCTACATCCTTAATAGTCCCAGTTATGTCAGAGTATTTGCAAATGTCTAAAATGGTTAAAATACAGTAACATTTATCTAGTGTTTACAAGATGTCAAGGGCTACATTAAGGACTTTTCATAGACAACAAAGTAGATGCTACCACTGTCCACGTTTGGTAGATGAGGTAACTGAGGCTTGGAGAAGAGCTGTGCCTTGGCCAAGGTAACAAATATTATTGAGACCTGGGGCTAGGACCTAAGGCCATCTACTCTAACTTGAGCGACCAAGCTCTGCTTAAGCAAAAGCCCCAAGCTCGTGCCTCCATATGGGTCCAGAAATCTGTAATTAATACATTTCCCAGGCAGCCTCTGGAACACACTTTGAAAAACACGACCCCAAGTACTTGGAGGAAGAAGAGAAGAAAAGTCTAATTGGCCCTTGCTTCAGATCCCCTCTACTCCCCTCCAAACACTTCTCAGAGGAGATGAACAGCTGTATCACAGCCCCGGACATGTTACATAGCTCAGTTATAACAGCTACTGGACTACTGTCATTCTTTTATAGGTTAGTCAGAGAATGCTTTTATGTCAGGTAAAGTCATTTTATCTATATTGCCCAGAAAATTACTTCAACCTTCAGCTGATTAGCTTAGCATCTCCTTGCCCTAATACTACATATCAATTAAATTATACCAGTCGCCAGGGGCTGGCCAAGGTAGGGGGAAGACAAGGGAGTGGGGTCCTGGTTCTACCCAATGATTGGCTTATCAGCCACTACATTAGACAATGAGCTAGTTAAGCCTCTCACCCACCACATACACTTTTTAAAATTATAAGTGGTCAAATATATAAGGACGAGAAGATAGTATAATAAACCCTATATACCCATCATCCAAATTGTAGAACACCAAGATTCCATTCCATTTTTTTCTTTTCTGAAGATTTGTAAAGGAAATTACAAATGATATTGCCATTTCACCCTTGTACAATCCAACATCAAACTCTAAAAAATATGGAGAGAAAAATATCCTTAATAATAACTGAAAGCATACATTGAAAAGAAAACCCACAGGGCACACCTGAAATGAACGATCTGGCCATCTACCCGAAAAGTTCATCTTGGAAGGGCCTAAAACACCTGCAGCTCATAGAAAAGGAGCCAAAAAGCCTGACAAATTGGTAGGACTTGAGCTTTCCACTACCCAGCTCTCACCTTGGCCACAAAAGTCCAGCAGCCCAAGTTTTCCCTTCGCGCACCCCTTCTCTGGAACAGCTGGCCTGCTAGTCCTGCATGATCTGTTCCTACTGTATAGGAAGAAAACTCATCTGCTCAGAGGTCAAAAAAGCCATGAGTTGCCACCGCCAGAAGTATGGTTACTTGAGAAGAAGACTGACGGACACACATAGCACTGAGCCAACCACAGGATTCTGGGAGCTTTGGGCTGAGGAAAAGGCCAGAAGGTAAGGAATAATTTTGGATGAACTAATTCCCTTTTGTGTCACTGGTTCTGCAAAAATCCTGTGTGTAGACTAAGCTGCAATTTTAAATGAAATGGATTCCATTTCTTCCATAAAGACAACTATAACCTACAAAATCTTCCCTTCCTAAGTCAAATTAAAGGGTCTTAAACAACCATGGAGTCTACTCAAAGATGAGGAGGCAGCATGCCCTGGTGGTTAAGACATGGACTTTGAAACTGTCCCAATTTGAGGTAAACCCCGCTTGTAAAACTTGCTACATGATCCTGATCAGGTGACCTGGGCACTGAACTTCTGTCTTCTCAACAATAAAACCAGAATAATTATACCCAGAACGCAGAAATGCTGTTAGGATTAAATTAGGTAACTAATGTGATCTGCCTCAGAAGGCAATGTCTAATGAATGGCTGTTACAATTATTTGTTATAAATATTATAAGATCTCAGGAAATACAAGCAGGGATGAAAAAGGTTTCATTTCATGAGCCTATTCCAATAGATTGATCAGAGAAATTCTGCGTAGAGAAAAATCCAAGAGCCACCTTCAGAATGGACCATAACAGGGCCCACTGATTTTGTCATCCCTGACCAAGGCTAACCATATGAGAACACGGCTGAGACGGAAATAATGCACATGTTCACTCACAATCACTTCCCAGAACTCTGGTTACCAAGACCAACATACATAATCAAACAATATGTTGAAATGAAATTAAAATGTATGTTAACTAAATGGTGCTTAAATGCACTAATTGCTCATTTTTCGTTAAGGAGGAATTAAAATGATGGCAATTCTCAGCAGTGTAGCTCAGCAGCCTGCATATAAACTGAATGGAAATTTCCTTCTCGCAGCCTCTGTGCGTTACTTGAACCAAGTTAACAGAGAACAGAATATTTTCAAAAACAATGTGCAATGTAGTTTAAGTTCCTAGAATTTTATATCACGGAAGATATCATTTGAAATATAAGAGCTGAATGCTTTACTCCCTCGTACAGCTTGCTACAGTGTATTGATAGAAACCAAGATTAATACGCAAAAGGAAATAGCAAGAGACCTTCCTGCACGGGTCAGCACCTGCGCATGCTCCTCCCTTGTGAGAAGAGCCGTGCTGGGAGAGTGAAAGTCTGGGTTTAGTTCTCACCCCACCACTTCCTTGCTGTGTTTGAGCCTCAGTTGATGCACAGGTCAAGAGGGTGACAACTGTCTCTTTCCTGTCTTTTCCAAAAGTTACAGAAATAGAAAAAAACCTACAAAACTATTAATTGTACACATGTTTTGTGACCAGATGAAGGGCAGAAAATACACTACCCAACAAATCATATCTATATATATATATATGGCATATACATGATGTCCAAAATCCAGTTGTTCTTTAACCAAATAATCGCCGCAACTGTGCTTGTGTAAGATTTTCTCATTAATGTAACAAATGTTTATGGTTTAACCACTGGGTGCCCCATATTGGGGTAAGCATTAGGAAAACTTATACAAAGAAAAACTTATAGAGACTGGTGGGCAACTTGCTTGACATGATTTTACCCATTCTGATGTAAATAGTGTATTTGCAAACTTGCCTACAAGAATTTAAGAGGAATAATTCTGAAGCCATATCCACATTCATTTGATCAGTTAGTGACGTCTGCCAGGGCACAAGAATGGACAGGAGTGGGGGGAATGTGAGAGCAAAAGTGTGTCAAGAATGCTTGCCACCACTGATTTAAGCACAGGGTTTGGTGCTTTGTGTAGATGTCATGTGAACAAAAGCTTGTGCAATACATTAAAAGTTTACTTTACAGTGAATATGTATGTCCAGATAAATGTGTGTAGAATCCCATAAGGGGCTTAGAGAGAAGTGAAAATGTCTGCAATATAAATGCAGATTACCTTTATTACAAAATTGGATCACATTCTCATTCCTAGACTAATTTCCTATATCATAAAACCTATATTCAATTTTATAAATAGCATACACCAAGAATCATAAATTCAGTTAATGTAGAAATTTAACAATTTTTTAAATAAAAGGGAGAAAAGACTGTTTTAGAGTAAGTATCAGGAAGGACAGAAAGAGTTTTTTCTTTGAAGATATGTTTTTCTCCTCTGACTCTACCTCCTTGGGGACATAACTAGAGAAGGAATAAATTTCACAGCTAATATATATGAAGTAACATGTTTAACATTATCCAATGAATTTATACTACCTACACCATATCAATTTATCTCACATAAACTGTCACCTCCAATAGAATTCATTAAAACAATGTTACAGCTACGGAATTAAATGCAATCTTCTAATTGGAATTTAACCTTGTAATAGTAGTTGGTGGATTTTCTTTTTTAACTGATAAATGGAATAACTCATTAGTTTCTCTTAAAGTTCTGCCCAAAGACTGTGAAAGTGAATTTGACGTCAGGACTGGATCAGCCGTGCACTGCTGTGAGGTACTAGGGAGTGAGGGTGCGGGGCTGGAGTCCTTTCATCATCTTCAAAACTCCTCCTGCTGAGTATGGGCAGGAAAAGGATGGACACTCTTCCCTTCATCCATCCTGAATTCCTATATTACCAGCATATTCCATTACCTCCACGTAACTGTCATGTTAATTTCTGATCTTCATTAAGCTACACAATGGTTTCCACCTGGCCCCTAGCCAGTTCATTATGGCAAAAATATTCAGCCAATTACGTTACTTCTATTACATTGGAAACCAGAAAGAAGGCAAAATAAATGCCTCAAAAATACTTTATTAGAGATAAAATGTAAGTTGACACTGTCTTCGCATGCTGGAGCCCAAGTGATACAATCTGATAGGCAGCTGCCAGGAGTCATAACTGCTTATTAAATCTCACCTCTCTTTATGGCATGAGTGAAGATCTGTATTTTTACCAATATTAGGCTCATTGTATTATGAAAGAGACCAAAATACTTAAGATCATTCTCTCCAGCCTATAAAACATATTATGCAGTTTATTAAATTGTTAAAATTACTTTTCAAAGTCAAAATGTTAGGGACTGGAAGTTTAAGCACAACAAAGTGGCTTAGCCTACTGAGAGCTACCAATATAAGGGAGCTCAGAAGGCAAGCCCATGAGCCAGCTTTCCTGTCCTAAAAACCTGCTACCTGCCCCAACCTCTTCCTGGAAGCTGTACCACCACTACCACCCCACCTCAAAACCAGGGACAAAAAAATCCACACTCTTGAGTTTTATAAAAAAGCAAAAACTCCCAGCCAAAAAATAGCCCATTATCAAGTCCTCAGAAAAACTGTTTTCCCCATTCTACCTCTTCCTAGTAGATTTAATGCCAGGAATGTTATTATGAGAGTCAACAAAAGAGGAACTGTGGGAATATAAGGAAAAACAAGTGGTGACAAAACAACGTCACATGATGCTCACACTCTTACAGCAGACCCACCAGCAAGGCAAATACAGGGGCAGTGCAATGCCAAGGCACAGACTGAAAAATACGCCAGCACATTGGCTGGCTGTACTCAACTCTTCTCAAGGAAACTCTATGCAAATTGAGGCTGTTATTATCACATTTATTAATAACACTGTGGTTAAGTGACTATTAAATATGCAGCAGACTTAGCTGCTCTTCACTCTTGGGGTCTCGTGATATGCATCAGACAGGTACCAATGTCGACTACAGCTTTACACCAGGGAAGCGCTGACTCCCTGCTGGAGAATGGCAACGTGAAAACACCATGACACTACAGAGACCTCAGGTGCTTAGCTCCTCTTTCTCTGTAGCCTGACCCCAAGTTAATTTGTTATGCAGGCATGATTACCACCAACATAAATTGAGTACATTACCTATTTTCTGACTTTAACACTTTGCCATAATAATCTATTTGTACAAACCTTCTATCGCACCATTTCATTTCCTTGCATTTGAGTGAAGTGAGTGGTCGTTCCAGTTGCTTAACCCTGTGCCTATGACCCTGTTCCACCATGAGGACACTTACCATGACACATTTCACTCAGAATTTGAGTTTATTTCAAGCCTAAAGACTCCAAATTATCGGCTGTAACAATTAACTGGTGTTTCTTTTGGTTACTCAATAAACTGTAAAGTTCTAAAAGCCACGGGACTGTGGGTACAATTCTGACAGTAGAAGGGCTAAGCTAGCTGTCAAATACTCAGTGTGTGCAGCCAGGTTACGCGTCATGGAGAAAGAGAATTACTCCTTTCAGTAAACCAGAAGATGTGCTCTGAGGAGAAGCAGGGAGGGTGAAGAATCAGCTCATTGGGTTCCACGGACCTCTGTTTCTTATGAACAGTATAGTGAAAAGGCTTTTATTACAGTCTGATAAATACGAAGTACTTCCATATTTATATAAACTGGTATTCTACTGGGCCTAACAGTACATTTTTTCAATTCAAAGGAGATAACATTTTCATTACAGTAGTTTGGATTGATTTTTTCCAATAGTAGGTCTTACCCAACGAAATTAATGAATAAAATGAACCTAATCTCAAACAAATCCATTCATGTGGTTTTGTCAAATTTCATACATCAATTTTATGAGCGTGAGATTAGGTCAGACTCTCTCAATACTAAAGACAGAGATGACAGGTAACCTCAAACCTGAGTTTGTTGCTATTTCAATACCTTCAGAATTCCAACCACTTCTATGAATTCTCAAATGTATATATGAGATAGACCCAGGCTTTGTTCTCAACTCTACCTGGATCCCAGGAGACATAACTTTTCATAATATATGCTATCTGCTCACTGGTCTATAGACCATTCACAAAAGCCTAGCACAGCTGTGTAGCAATGGAAAAACCTCAGAAGAACTTCATAGATGAGGGAGTGGAAGGGCTTGCCCAGGACCACCCAGTAAGATGGTCAAAGATCTCTAACACACATCTAAAATTCCATGACTCCATCAACCATTTCTTTTCATTGTGGAATCCTTTCCTTATGTGTTACTGTTTACTATTTGCCTTATAAGATCTTGCCAATGAAAGAAAGATTACTGTAAGGAACACAAGAAAGACTGCTTCCTCTGTCTCTAGTCCAGCAGAACTGACTGCAAAGGACAAAGAGTCAGTTAAAGTGGCCTACGTGGATTTCAGAGCCCAACAGCTCTCTGCGGATCACGTGGTCTGTAGCATTTGAGCTAGCTGCTTCACCAGGGCTCTTTTTTTTTTCATCCATAAAATGGTAGATTTGTCAAAATAAGCTCTACCTGTAAAAATCTTTAAAAATCTGGCCCAGCCCTAGCTGGTGTGGCTCACTGGATTGAGCACCGACCTGCGAATCAAAGGGTCGCTGGTTCGATTCCCAGTGTAGGACACATGCCTGAGTTGCAGGCCAGGACCCCTGCAGGGGATGCACGAAATGCAACCACACATTGATGTTTCTCTCCCTCTCTTTTTCCCTCCTTTCCCCTCCCTAAAAATAAGTAAATAAAATATTTATATATTTAAAAAAATCTGGCCCAAATAGCTAAATACATAACAAGGTCTCAGCAGAAACACTTATCAGAAAAGGTTTACTAAAACTACATGGGCTGAATATCTCAATCTCTAAAATGGAGACAAGATAGAAAGAATCATTGAAGAAGAAAGGAGCCCAGGGACTTTTCACCTCAAACTCGATGGGCTTCAGCCGCTGCACTTACAAGGTGAGAGGATTTAGACAACTTACAGGGCCTGTTAGCCTTACAAATAGGACACTCTAATCTGCTTTACTGTAAAAATAGGAAATCAAAACCGAGACTAAGTTGCCCCAGGTCAAGTAGCTAATAGGTCTCCCAGTTTCCGATATGGTGCTCTTTCAACTTCATTTTATTTCCCTCCATTAATTCAAATCTATCTCAAATACAAGTCCACTAAGACAAAGAAGAAGTATATGCCAATGGTTCTTACCATTAAATGCTATTCAATACAAAACCTAAAACCAAACAGTTTCCATGACTGTTGACTTCATTCTATCACAAACCTACCACTGAATGAGGTCAGTGTTTACCCAAAAGACCTGGCCTGCTGGTAAAAAGCAAGTCACAGTGCCTCATTCATTACTACATAGGAGCCATCAATTTCTGATGAACATGACAGATGCATTCAAGTACAGATAACACATTAACAGAAAAAGATCATCATGTTATTTCTAACCTCCCCCTAAAAATTACAATAAATAACCTGATGAAGTAAACTATGCTCTTCAGTCTTTCTGAAAATCTTTGAGCATTCGAAGTTCCCAACCCTTTAGCTTCCTCAAGACTCCTAATCATGCGGAACGCTTGGGATGGGTCATTCTCAATGAACAAATCAGACTTAAATCCCCCCAAAACTCAACATATGTCATTATAGTCTTATTTCATGGTGGTTCATTTTATCACCAAACAATACTCTTTCAACTATGCATGTGGCTCATAATTTAGTCAGTCTACCCTTAAGAGCATGATTAAAAGAAACATGCAAGCAAAAAACATTCTCCTGTGTCTTATGTGCCTTTTATAAATCCTTAGATCACTCTAGGGGTTATCCAAAAAGATTACAGCAGAAAACAATGACAGTTTGTCCCTCCTTTGAAAATGAGAATCTCTCATCCTCACTGCCATTGTTCTGATCAACTTAAGGCTTTATCAATTTCCTGCACTGTGTAGGATCTCTTCAGTTGACTTTTTGTCTTGTGAATTTTCAGATGAGTAATCATAAATATTCACTCACCCTGTCAGCCAGCAGGCATCACATCCACCCATTCACAGTTGACAGCAAATCAGAGAAGGGACTGAAGCCCTCACCATTGCCCAAATGTTCCGTTTGGAAACTGGAATTGCCAGCAAAGTCTCCTGGAACACTGCAACACAACAATATTTTTTACACATAACTAAGATGTACCTTCTAAAACCACCACTTCCTTACACTTGAAAACAGCAAGACAGACATAGAACCTAGAGGTAGGGGAAAACACCTTTCAAAGGAGGGGATGTCAATATCAAGTGTGATGCTGTAAAATAAGAACCGGAAATACTGTCTGAAAGATATGTTTACCAATTACTTCAATACATACATTGAAAGATTGCTGTTTATTGCAGACTTTTTGTCAAACATTTTACATATTCTGACATCACCAAAATATGTCCCATTATAAAATGCTCAGAACAATAAGTTTTAACTCAAATCTTACATGGATTAATGTACTACCATTTCCTATTAATCAATTATTTTTTTCCAGAAGATGAAAAAACATAAAAGAATTAAATAATAATAAATTAAAACTCTTTTTAAAAACATAATGAATACCAAAACTAGTAAAAGTAGGAACTATAACAATTTTTTCTCCAAAATAATTCTAGCAATGTGTATGAATTACATAAAGAGCAAGACTCACAAAGGTATTTCCATCAAGAGAGAGCATACTATGTAACATAAAGGCACCGAAGTGAAGAAGTCTGAATTCTGGACCCACCATTGTCACCAATCAATTGTGTGGCCCCAAGAAAGCCATTTAACATCTCAGGATTCCAGTGTCTTCATTCACAGGGTCAGGTCATTTACTGATGCTCCCAAGTCACTTATACCTTTCAGCTTCTCTGTCATTTTTGGTAAAGCACACTTATTCTAAATAGCCTAAACTATCAGTTTCAGCTTTAGCTTCCGGATTAAAATGATTTTTACCACGACCTTATGGTGATCTGCCATCAACACCAAAGATGTGCTGTGGGCAGAGGGTATGCACATGCATGGATGATGTCTCATGCTGGCGCCAATGCCCAGTCCTGGCGAGCTGTCTCCCTTAGTGGCTGACAGCATCCCCTGAGCTCCCACGGAAGGCTTCCATTCCTCTGTAGAGAGTACA
Source organism: Pteronotus mesoamericanus (assembly GCF_021234165.1). Lineage (NCBI taxonomy): Eukaryota > Metazoa > Chordata > Mammalia > Chiroptera > Mormoopidae > Pteronotus > Pteronotus mesoamericanus. The sequence continues at coordinate 55,989,036 of NW_026555321.1, forward strand.
GCCCCAACTCCTATAGAAATCTGCCCCAATGTATTATATTATAAATGAGTGTTTCTCAGACTTAAGTGTGCATAAGAATAACTTGGAGAGCTTTTTAAAATACAGACTTTTAGGTCCCATCCCCAGAGTCTGGTTCAGTTGTTCTGCGGTGGGTGCTGAGATTCTGCACTTCCACCAAATGACCAGAAATGCTGACACTGACCAAGGACCACGGTTTAAGTCCACATGATAAAGCCCCGTCCTCTGAGCCTCAAGAAGCCCTGAGACCCAAGGGACACTTCCAAGGCTCGCAGAGCCTTTCCAAAAGTCTGAGTCACATAGCAAAAATAAATGGGCTGAGGTTGGTTGTCATCTTTGGGATAAAATCCAAACTTCTTTCTATGTCCTAGAAGGCTCTGCATAATCTATCTGGTCATTTTCTGCTTCTCTGATGCCACCAACAGCCACCAGCCCAGCCACCAATTCTAACACAAATACAGCAGCCTTCCATTTCCAGAAAGCCAAGTATCTTCCTGCCTTAGGACTGGCGCACTGCTTTGCCAGCTTCTTGGAATGCCACAAGCCTATTCCTTATCCCACTGACTTCTTCTCGTTACTGAATCTTAGAGGCAATGGCCACTTCAAGAAGGCTGACCTGTCTACCTACTGAAGCTGGATCCCCAGTGACTCTCAATGACATCATCCTACTGCTTTTTCCAGAGCTCTTATAATAACCCATAAACTTTCTTTTATCAATTACTTAACTCATCTTTCTCACTAAAGTTTAAGCTCCATGATGTAAGGGAAACCTCTCTGTTTTATTCATCACTATACTGCAAAACTTCATAGAACTGCTCACTCACAGCAGGCACTCAATATAGATTTATTGAGCCAACAAATGAATCGACAATTGAAATAGAATTTTTGCATTCTATAAAAATATCACCATTTATTAAAAACTCACCACATGCTGGATATTGTTTTAATATTTCACAACAGTTAATTCATTTAATTTTATTCTTACAACAAAGTTCCTAGCACTCATAAGCTCAATACTGCAGATAAGAAAAATGAGGCACAGACTTTCTGAAACTTGCCCAAGATCACACAGTAGCAGGGCTTGCCTCTACAGAACTCGTATCATAAGAACTCAGTATTTTTCCAGTCAATACGCTAATAGAAAAATTCTGAGTGCTTACCTTGTACCAGACACTCTTCTGACTTAAGCTAACCTGACTGAGTTTTGGCTGCAAGCCCTTGTTGAGGATACTTAACCTTTCTGACCCTGCGCTTTCTCATTCATACTGGAAAAGCTAAGGCACTCACAATGACCAGGCAGATAAAGCAACTGAGCAAAGTAGGCCAGGTATGAGGCAGGTGTGAGGTACAGGGCAATGAGGAATGTGGAAAATGGGGAGACCTACACCTTCTCAGCTGAGAGGGCAGCAGTACACTTCATGGGCCACAGGGGAACATAGCCCAGGGTTTCCAGAGCTTTCAAGTCTACAAATGAAGGTAGTAATCCAAATTATTATTTTGTGAAATTTCATAATTTTTCAAAGATAGGAGTTAATCTTATAATAGTACACATTAGAGAGAGGGAAACCCTAGGCCAAATGATGTTGCGGTCATGTCCTATCTCCAGGTCTGTGATTCCAGAGGCACACAGTACAGACAGGCTGGACCAGTAAGCACGGAGAAACACAGGAAGGGGCTGAGTGGATGGAGGCTTTCTAGGGGAGTTATCTTCAGCAAGTTCTGGAAGGAAAGGGAAGATGGGGTGGAAAGGCATTCCATAATATCACATTATGGTATTCAGTAGCTTGGGTGCAGATAGGGCAAGTCACCTGAACGACCAGCAGGGAGTAGGGAGACCAGCGCTTTAATTTTTATTCACATTGGAGAAGATGCAGTTTCTGACAAAGACATAAAGTTTGTCAAACAATGCTCTAAGAGTGTGAACATTAGTGCTGTCTTGCTTGTCTTCCTAAAATGTTAAAGTATCCAAAAATAAAGGACAAACTACCACGGTGGTTTGCAGAATGTTTTTGTGTTTGTGTTTTGTTAAGGGTCCAAGAGACCCACTAAGTTCTGTAACTATAAGCAAAATACTACATAAACTATATTATAGTTTTTACATGTGTTTGTAGTACATATACAATAAAATGCATAGTGTATATATGTGTGTATACTATAATGCATGCATACATACACGTTTATATACTATAAAATATAAGCTCTATAGTTCTAACCAAAATACTATATAAACTATATATACTGTATTTTTTATACATACTCAGTATTTATACTATAAAATGTATATTATATACATATATATATACTATAAAATATAAGCTCTGTAACCCTAAAACTCTCAGCTTTAGAAATGAAAAATACAGCAATTAAAAGAAATTTTTAAACCACCAGAAGAGAAGATAGATATCCAAATAAATTATCCAGAACAGTGCTCAAAGGCAAAAACTGTATCTAGAATTATATACTGGGAAAAACTATCCTTCAAAAATGAGAGTGAAACAAAGATCTTTTCAGGCAAACAGAAGTTTATCACCTCTACAAGGACATTCATAAAAATGTATTTCAAGCCAAACTGAGATGATTTTAGGAAGAAGGTTCTCAGATTTAAAAAGGAAGGGGGAGCCAACATAATGGAGACCTTGTAAGTAAAAAGTGAATGCATTAAAATGATGTGTGCAGGTCTTAAAATTAAAAAAATAAAAAATAAAGTGCGGCAACACCGTCACTGGCCCCACTCCCTGCCATGGTTCCTTATTCACACTGTGGCAGCATCCATCACCACGGCCTCGGGTGCAACCGAAGTGTGCTGCTAGGGCCCGCCTGAAGTGCCCCACAGTCCCGCAACACAGTCCAGAGTCTCAACCAGGCCCCAAGAATCTGATTTTCTACCAGATGACCTAGGTAATTCTGATTAAGGCAGGGCCTTGCCTCCCGTCTGGACAACAGCATTGCTCTTAACCACTTAGAGTCAGGAAACCAGTGAGTGCCAGGAACCCAGCCCCAGAAGGTCCTTTGCTCTTTTCCACTTCACCAGAGCACCAGAGTCCCCATGAGCACCGTGGTCTAGGGGGTCAGCAGTGACCCAGCCTCAACCCTGAGAATCAGGAACTGCGATAAATTAAAAACCCATTAAAATATTTTACAGAAAAGCCCTGAAGTGCTGAAACATTAATAGTGCCATACTCAATCTTTGAAAAGTCAGATTACCATCTTGGGAGTCCTTAGGAAGAATGAAGCTTCCTTCCTTTTCAATTTACATATTTTCAAATGCATATATTCTCGCAGTAGCAACTACACAGGCTTGCAAAGTCCAGTGGCCACTCCAGGACTAGCCTTGGAGAGAGCAGCCTGGGATGCCACAGGGTTCTGCCTTGTTTTTTAAAGAAACTGTGATTACAAAACAACTCCAGAAAAGTAAGGTAGAGGTAGCCACAAAACAACACTGATGTTTTCTTGTTTTGTTCTCCCCAGTTTTTCCCTGAAGCAATCCGTGCTTGGTATAAAAGTCTGCAGGGAGCTGCAAAGAGCAGCTGTGGTTCCCTGAGGCTAAGACCTAGCAATCAAGTTGTTTCCCAAACACTGCCAGGCATCAGGGAAACAACAACAGAACTGGCAATATTTGCATCTCTTTTTCAAAAACAACCTCCAAAAGTCTGGGACTTGCCTTGGAGCACTTGGACATTAAAGGCAAAACTATACATTGGGTATTTGGCCCCAAAGGTCTGCATGCAATGCATTACTCCACTTTTTTGAGGAGTGCCTGTCCTCAAAAAGGAAGAGTGGAAGTTTACAGAGTTTTAAGTAGAAGACTGACATAGACAACATGCTAGTCGGTCGCATTTCCCAGCAAGCTCATATTGGCCATCTTAGCAAACTGACATCGTTTGCTGACCCTACAACACCTCAAGACACCCAGCAGTGGTTCCCAATCATGAACAAACACCAGAATCTCAGGGCTTATAAAACACAGATTGCTGGGTCCGTTCCCTTACTGTCTAATTCAGTAGGTCCAGGGTGGGGCCTGAGAATCTCTAGGGAGTTCCCAGGTGACACTGGTGTTACTGGTCGAGGCACCATGCTCTAAGAGCCACTGCTCTAAAGCTGCATGCTTCCCAGCCATCATGAAGCCCTGGGAATTCAACTCCCACCATCTCCTCTCCCATGGATTACCTATGTGGCAGTGCCACACCCAAATGAGGTCTTCCATTAGCTTCTCCAGATCCTTCACCCACCATCCCACCCTTGCTCTGTGCACTAAAAGGCTGCCCGTGTGCACTGTGTCAGTGGGTACCCTGCCCTCTGGCTTCCAGGAGGGTACCACCAATGGAGGTCTCATCTCAGAAGGAGAGAGAGGATGGGGCATTTATCACCAGGTTCCCTCCCTGCCAGGATACTGCAGGTTGACTGAGTCCCTCCACGAATGGTCACAGCTCCTGCCAGCAAGCCCTCCCCACACAACTAATCGCTCCAGGTTCCAGTAACCACAACCTGCTCTTCCCATGTCCTTTCAGGCCTAGAAGAGATAAAGGCCACCTACTTCCTGCGGGGACCCTGACACCAAATTCCACTGGATTGCCCTTGGTTTTAGAAGCTAAGTCTTGAATTTTATATACCTATATAATATAAATAGGCATGTATATGTGTACATATACATGGGTATACCCACATATACATGTATACCTTTATAAAATTTTTAATGCAGCTAAATCAGATTAGTCTGAAGATCTGGGAGCCCCACGGCAAGGCCATGTCATGTGGTTTGCACTGACTGACATTCCCCTCAGGTCCCATGTGCCATGGAAAGACTGGGCCCACTTTGTCTAATAGTTACACAACCTGATAGGAAGAGCATTTGTGCGAGCTTCAATCCTTCTCTAGTTTACTAACGTGGTTTCCTTTGTTGCAAATAGCACCAAAATAGAAAGGGAACAGAAGTGGGTGGAGGAGATTCATCACTGTCTCCGTGAGGAACTTTCTGACACTGCTGAGCCTGCTTCCCAAAGCACATGGGCCATGAGAAAAGGTGTATTGTCAGCTCACGAATAAAATGTCAATCGGCCTCAATTAATAGCTTAGAAAACAAGAACAAATAATACTTCTGTTTTAAAAATAATAATAATAACCTCAACTGTCCCCTAAATAAGCATGTGTTTGAACAGTTAAGTTCTAAAGTTCTAATAAAAATGGTGAACCAGCTTTAACCAGCTGAGTCACTACACCAACACTCACGGCTTGTGCAAACTCAACTGACTTCATTTTAGTTAAGTTGTCTAGAACTAATCACTATTACTTTTCCCTAACTTTCGCTAGTAAGATTTCCTTCAACTCACCAGAGGACTCTTTGGTATCTATGCTCAAAAACAAGTTTTTGAGTAAAGCCATTAATTAGAATTCCTGGGGAATATGGTTCCTATGTAATTGCTTTTCTAGTTCACTGAGGCACAACCAGAAATTTTCTTGTTTGTTTACTGCTCTTTTTCACTAAAAATCTTCTTACCATTTCATTTAAAACTTGAAGGCTGGTCTTCTATTTCATCTGCCTGCTCCCCCCCCTTACCATCCCAGTAAGCAGCCCAGCTTTATTTCTGAACCACGCAATGTAATATGACTGACTTAACTGTAACCTAATCTTTAAGGATGAGACGCCCATCATCCTGCTGCCTCTGGCCATCCAGGAATCCCATTTCTGTGTTGAAAGAACTTCACTCTTCCTTCACCTGGTTCCCGTTCTTACCTTTTCCCATTGCCCTCCATTACCAACATCATGAAAAATGTAGAGATTTTTCTTTTTCCTTAAACATGCCCTTTTCGCCTATTCCAGAAACCATTTACAGGGCATCCCTTGACTTCAAGCAAAGAACGAGGGAAGAATTGGCCTCTCATCAATTCCCTTTCTTAGAGCCAAGTTACTGCTCTGCCCATAGCCCACCTTGCCTGTTTCTCTCCACCATGATTCCTCCATCCTTCAAAACCCTTCCTTTGATGACCACATGTGAGGGGACTCTGCTCCCAGCCCAGCCATGTGGCCGTTACCTCTTCTACAGCATTCTCAGATATCAGATATTTTATTACCGGGTTCACAATTTCTGTCTAGATCCTTCAGTGTGGCCACTTCTATTACCCTCAATAGCCATGAAGACGGCCCTTCTAAAAGCCTGGCCAATGCTTACACCAGGCCTGGAACTCAAAAAACTTTTGTTGCTGAATGAGTGAACACCAGTTTAACTTAACTCCTGACCCTAGAGGTGTCCCAGTCCTTTTGACGAGCACTGCAGTGCAGTAGTCAAGCATGGACTGTGGAACAGGCTGCCTGTGTCCCACCCTGGCTATGCCACTTCCTAACTGCACATGGGCAAGTTCCTCTGCTGTTCCTGATAATGGTGATATTTACCCATACATGGTAAAGGCTCCTCAAGTGCTAATTAATGACTACTGCTCCCTCCATACTTGAGGGCATGGCCAAAACTTGGATCTCAACATCCTTTACAATGTGTCCACCTCTGAGACCTTGAATTCTAAAATTCATTAACAACCTGTCATCAAGCCACCCTTCACTAGGTCATTTCTCCTGTACTTGTTCATGTGCTGCACTGGGCCAAGCCATCAAGACCTCAGCTCCGTAACTGCCCTTCACTCATGCACGCAATCCATTATCGCACTGCTGAACTCCGTCCCTCCCTTTTACATCATCTAAGGCTCAATCCACAATACCCAGCACCCTGAATACCCCTGCATCACTCGGTGTGCCCTTGTCTTGTTTACAGACATCCTGTCAGAGTTATTTGGATCCTTCACCAGAGTGAGCTGGATGAGGCAGGGGCTGGGTGTAATTCACATTTTTGTATCCTGAATGTCTAAACTATAGTGCCTGGGACACTGAAGGTCATTATGTGTGATGTCAACTTGGGGCCCTTTCAGGGTGCCAGGAAGATCCCCCATAAGCCTACTCAGCACCCAATCTATGACAAGTTACTGTTTAAGAATCGTGGGAATTCTGGGCTCAATTTCATAGTTATCTGCCACTCATGGTTCAGTTCAATGGCACAAAATACAAACCTTCCATTCCCACTGGCAAACTGGGCCAAGCTAAGTGAGTGGAGCTTACACAACGTGGCCAGCTACTGGCAGGGCATGTGGCAGTCCTGTCCCAGACGCCAAGGGACCCTCAATAGTTCCCTGCAAGATCAGTCAAGTGAACATAGAACTGGCTGCCATCTGGGCTTTTTATAAGGCTTCTGTGGTAAACATGTTTACTTTCTTTTCATTGGCTGGGCTTATCACGATCAAGTATTTTGTTTTGAGTCTTGCTCTATAAACATGTTTACTTTGAGGGGAGAGATTTTTTTGATAGCTAGCACACTTGTTTTTCACACTTGTAAATTCAAAACATATTTTTCACAGCCCCTGGTAAACAATCAAGGTGGTAAACAAATTATATTATTTCATTTTCACACTAGAGAGGTAATCTCAATCTCTATGTACCTGTTCAAAAGCTTGAACTGGGCTGTGGGTGACCAAGGCTCTATGGGATGAGAACAAGAATAACAATCATATGATGTTACTAATAAGAAAACATTACAATGGCAGGTCCTGCAGAAGAAGAGGAGAGAACCCACACCTCAGTCTCCCTCGCAGTAACATTCTATGGGAAGCCTACTGCAATCACGCCAGAGGGAGTCTTGCTAATGATGGGGATCCATATCTTCTATGAAAAGGTAAGGTTACATTACCAGCATACATAGCTGATAGGGGTGGGGAATAAAATAACTTTTCAAAGAATGAAGAAACCAACAAGGTCAAATATTAACTGCAATTCTTCTGAGACTTTTTCTCTGTGGTGGTTTTTGCCTGCTTCACAATTAAGAAAATGGTAGTGGCTTCAACTATAAAAAGGAAAATTCCCCCATTACTGGAAAAGGAAAAAAAATAAGAGTTATGAGGGGTGTAAATAAAAAAAAAAAAACTTTTGAGAAAACCAACAGTCTTAAAGTAGGATTTGAAAGTGCTATTTACAAGTTGCTCTGTGGGATAAAGCATGAAGTCCCACCACAGTTGGGCTAAATCTAGAGAATTCTCTGTGTATCAGTATTCTAAGTAAAAACAAGTCATTTTACCACAAACATTTTAAGTGAATTTCAAATTACCTGAAGGAATAAAAACATAGAGGCCAAGTTCCACCTCACTCTCAAATCATCATCTAAGACCATGCCCAAATTAAAGAAGTTAAAACACAACAACAAAAAAGTTAAGATCGTGGTACCATAATAAGATAAACATCCTCATTTAATACACATTATTATTTCATCGCGTATGGCACTGTGGGACAGGGAAGGGCAACGTTGGAAGGCATAGTAACCCCATAGATCACCTTATCCATTCTTCAAGATGGATGATGGTGAAAGCACAAAGACATCAGAAAACACACTTAATACACCTCTTTTCCAAGGTTATATGTGCTGCAGGGATATGCTGGACAGGGCGTCAGGAGGAGGGACCAAGGGCATTTTGAAGCAGCTGCCATCCCAACATTGTGACTGTCTCTCCAATCACGGGGTAATATCAAAATAAATAGCTTCTCTGGTAGTTTGTAGCAGAAGCAGAAAGGCCAGGGATGACAAACTAGCAGGAAGAGCAGACCTCTTCCCAGCTTTCCCAACAATTGTTTGAGACCTTTTGCAAGTTAGTGAGTTTCTCAGAGCCTGTGGTTTCTTTCTAGAAATTGACGTCATGAAATCCCACTTTTTTTTAACAATATCATGTCATAATGTGTCTCAAACTCATGTCAAAAACATCACTTCAGGGGAAAGCTGACAATTCCAGGCTCTGTAATGTAATACAATCAATACAATACTTGGAGTACTTTTGAACAACCCACAAAGGCATCCAAGCTCCCACAACGTAGCAGCAGAAATGGAATTTCAAGTTAGTGTGATATTGGCCAGTGACTAGTCACCAAGCATACTTCAGCTTTTAGTTGCCTGAGCAGACAGCTGACTCAGTGGGGAAATGGTTACCCAGCCAGCCACGTCCACCTGACCCACTGCTTCAAAGTAATTTGTCTTTATGTTAAAAACCATAAAATGACTAATGAAATGAATGAAGAACTTCCGGGCAACTCTTACAAAGTTTTAAAAAAAAATTACACTGGTAGGTAGATAAGAAGAAAATAACCAAGCTCGGAATTGTCCAACGTGTGCTGGCCACATTTCCTTGTGAAAAAGAGGATGCATACTCTGGGCGTGGAATGACATGGTTCGGAAATGCCTCCGGAGACCAGGAGAAGAGCTGATGATTTCGGATCTAATCATCAAGGAAAAGTGTCAAAAGAGTCAAAGTGGTGAAATGTCTGCTGTAAACACATGAAACGAAGGAACACACTGCCCTTTCAACCTGGTGTTCAACAGAGGGGAAGGCCTTTGGTTTCTCTCCTGAGGACATCCAGTTCTAAGACCAGCAAATGTGCATGGGGCCTTGACCATGCACCTGGCCCTCTGACCTGAGCATTTTCATCCAGTCTCTTTTAAACCTTCCAACAGCAGCACAAGTAAGGACTGTTACGTACAGTCAGTGAGTGACAGAGTCACATGAAACTGAAGCCAAATCTCCTCCCTTGATACCAAATATTACCAGTACTGTGCTTCCAACTGCTCACACAGGAAATGTGAGAACTTGTGGAGAAGCTCCCAAGATAAAGCCCAAATGGGCACACAAGAGTCATAAATCTATTAGGAGCCCCACAGTGCTTTCCACAGTCCAAAGCCTTTGGCCTCTTGTTTGCAGTCAAGCAAATCCTGGGAAGCAGGGCAAGCAAAGGGCCCAGGGAGCCCAGGTAGTGTGCCCGGAAGTCACATAGGACGCCCCACTGAGAAAGGAGAGGCACCCTGCAGGCAGCTGTGTGTGCAAAAGGGATGCTTTTCATTCCTCTGCCCATCTCCTCTCTGTTCTCCTACTTCTCTGATTCACAACCTGGGTGCTGTCCTCACCTCCCCACCTTCCTCTGCCCTGCAGGAATTTGGCCTGTCTAAAGTCTCGAGCAGACTCCTCAAATTAAATTCTGTCAAACAATTATTGAGTCCCACTCTGATTAACTGTGGTACACATGTTTAGAAGTTTGGGGTCATCTCCCCAGCATGGGAAGTTACATAACAATACATGATTTAAATAACATTTCAAGACGAGAGCCAAGTTACCGAGAATACATGACTAATTTCAAGATGAATCTGACAGACAGTAACTGCTGCAAAGTTCAAGAGCACTCCCCACCTCGACGTGTTGCTGTTAAGATTATACTACATGCTTGAGAGCACTGCACACAACACCTGTCCCACAGCAAGATCTCCATACAGGAGAGCTCCTGCCCTCATCTTTGCTTGGAACACACAACTAACTGAATGAACATCAGTGTCCGATTGGTCTCTCCTCTCTCAATTCTGAGAGTTGCTGCTTGTCCTCTGTGATACCAGATTTGGGTCAGTGACCCACAGAGTATAATTATGTCCCACTTTTCCTTTTGTGCCCATCAATCTAATACAACAAAGTTTCATAAATAGAAATGGGCAATCTCATACGTAGTCAGCTGCAGGGTGAGCTTGGCAAAGCCTTTGCCGGGGGTAATTTGGCACAGCTTCAACAGCCTTAAAAGCATGCATTGCTGTTCACCCCTTGCTCTTTGGAATTGATCCTAATGAAATAGTAACTGCTGGGGAAAATTGAGCTACAAGGTTGCAAAGAAATATATCACGGCATTGTCCATGGTATATAAAAACTAAAAAAAAATAAATGTCCAATGAAAACTAAACACATTGTGTTTCATACTGATGGTGAAGTACTATGCAGTCATTAAAAAGGGTTGTAAAAATAAACATGAGCAAAGAAGGAAACATGACTCCCAAATCATACCTGTATAGCAAATGTCTGTTGACTTAGTAAGTTGCTAAGTGACAAAGATGTGCCACAAAAACTGCTTCTTTTTACACCGATGACATACATACTCTGTGTTCAGTTGCTACAAGAGAGTACACGTTATATACCCTGGGCTACTGCAAACACCAGTGAAGGAAGCTTTATTTATTGTCCCCATTTTAAAGACAGGAAATGGAGTCAGAGAGAAATTAAATAACTTGTCCGAAGTCAGTCAGTAAAGGAAAGTATGATTTAAACCCAAGCTTTATTCCAAAGTGCTTACTCTTTCCTAACTAATACTGCTGCTCATAAAAAGTATTAGTATATTTATAGTTACAGTGAATATATTTTCATAGGAACAAGAAAGGCAGACAAAAGCATCAACAATAATTCTCTCCAGGGGTGAAACTATAGATAAATTTTATTTATTTTTGCTTTGGTTTGGTTTAATGTTTTTTACATTTATCATAAATAACTTTTATAATAAGGGAAAAAAAGGACAACTCTTTTTCTGTTTCAGAAACCCAGTGTCAAGCACACTCTTCCTCCTCCCCTTCCTTCCCTGTGGCAGCTGCAGACTGGGCCAGCACTGCCCAGGGGCAAGGTGTGCGCAACGTCTGGGCGTGGCAGCATCAGCACTGGCAACACTGCTCAGGACTGCCAGCGGTGTGCGCGCAGACCTCAGACTGGGCTCACACTCAGTAAGGGCTCGGTAATACTGGTGACTATTAGGCGATATCACCACATTTTAGAGCCTCTCTCTGGAAATGGGACCAAAACATGGTCTAAGATAGCGTGTCCCAAAACTTTTTTAACTGATAATGATAATAGATCCAACAAGCACGCCCCGTACCCAGCTCCCAGGGCTGGCACAGCAACTACACGGACAAGCTGAGAGTTTCATTACCTGGCTCTGAAATCTCACAGATACCACTTAATTTCCTAACATCTAAGTGAGCCTCCTCACTTAGAAAGTGGAGCTAACAATGGCTTCTACCTCACAAAATTACGGTGTCCAACCCCGCTGTGAATTTTCAGTAAACAATGCTCTACTTGCCACATGAATTTCATCAATCTTTATAGGCTTACTTCCCTTTAAAGGGTTTCTTGCCCTCATTTTCTATATTGAAGCACTGTATGCAATAAACTTTTCAATTGACCTATGATCTCCTTTGCTTTCTGATTTGCTCCTGTATTCATTTGCCAAGGCTCCCCTCAACATCTCAGATTAGGTTATTTAAACAACCTAAGAAATCTAGAAGTCCTGAGATCAAGGTGTCTACAGGGTTGGTTTCTTCTGAGGTCCCTTTCCTTGGTGTCCTCACATGGTCTTCCCTTGGTGCCTGTCTGTGCCTTTTTCTCCTCTTCTTAGGAGAAGACCTCTCACATTGGATTAGGGCCCAACCTAACAACCTAATTTTAACTTAATTACCTCCTTAAAGACCCTATCTCCAAATATAGTCACAATCTGAGGCACTAGAGAGTTTAGGATTTCAGCATACGAAATTTGGCAAGGGGTACAATCCAGCTCATAGAAGCTCCCCATGTCCCAGGAGTGCAGGAGCAGATCTCAAATTGAGAATCAGCTGATCTTGGGCCTTGAAGACCTGAGAGGATTCAGTTCCTGTGGAAGACACTGGCATCCAGGTAGAGCCAAATGGTTGGGGTTTCCTCCTACACAGCATGTGTCACTCAATCAGTGTTGTAGGTTACCCAGCCCTCCCAGACCCCAGCTGTACTCAGCAGGCCAACATCCACCAAGTAAAATGTTCCACCAAGCTTTGGCCAGTTGGTTGGCAGACCCTGCTATTGTTCACATGTTTGTCAAAGACAGGATGGGAAGTGCTCATTCCTGGCATAAACTCCCCAGTAGAGGCTTGTGAAATAAACATAAACCACAGTTAAAGGCCATTTTTAAAAATCAGTACATACTTCATTAAAACAATATTTTTAAAAAACACATAAAACAGAGTTTCTTAAACCACAGAATATAATTTACAAAGTGCAAATAGCTAAGATACATGTGCTAAATTTTTAAAAAACAACTATTATTAAACACCCCATTATGTAAGACAGTGAAATATATTTCTACTCTGTACATCCATTAAAATATTTCAACTGAGCCTCACAACATTTGGCGGTTTTTTCCCTTTGGTGATAATAAAAGGCTTTTCTTTCCATTAAATATCTAAATTAAGTCAAACAGTGTATGTTAAATAAGCCCATAAGTCCTTTTGCATGATGCAATGAAGTCTTGAAATGCTTATCTACTGAGCACTCTAACTTACAGGCTGGTGGTTTATGTCCCCTGCAGAGCCCAGGGACCCTGCTGGCTTGGCCAGACTGTGAAAATAAGCTTCAAATGACCAAATGCAACTTCAGCTTTAAAAGTAGGAACCAGACCAGACACAACAAACCACAGAGTAGTCGCCTCACTTGTCATAATTCATGTGTGTGGAATTCAACTGTAAAAGCATTCACAGAGTGTTAACTTTCCTTCATCAGGGCATTCCACGTGGAATGTCAGATTCTGAAAAGCTGCTGATAAGCCAACTCCTGATTACAAGACTACAACTTATAGCATTAACCAAAAAAATATTTATCCTAACCTCCAAAAAGCTTTGTCTGGGCCATCTAACTCTAAACAATGCAGGGAAGTACCAGTATTTTTAAATATCCAGGTTATAAAACTATGTATGCTACTGGGAATCTTATATGAACACCAGGCTTCTTTTTAATTTTTCAGTTAGTTTCCATTTCTACATTATTCCCTATTTTGACAGCCTACATAATGATATTTATAGGAATCATTTTGTGAAAAACCATTTTATCACAGTTCAATAACTCAAAAACATAATTCTCACAGACTGTAAAAAGACAAACTTAAGTCAATATATATGTGCGTAGATTTTGAACCATGCATGTATATATAAATATATATCATGTATGAAAATGTAATAATCCAATTAGTACATCTTTTCTGGAAGTAAATTAATCTTAACAAAACTGGCTTAAGCCTCAGATCAGAAATGGAGGAAAAAGCCAGCGATGATAATGGTAACAGCTGTCATTAATTCAACATTTACTATGTACCAGAAACAGTGTACAGCCCTTGACATGTATTTTTCACATTTGGCTACTCACAACAATGTTCTAATGTAGCAATGAATCTTTCGCCAGTGAGAAAACTGCGGCCCAGAGATGTTAAGTAAGCTACTCAGGTCACATAGCAATTAAGTGGAGGAACCAGGATTTGAATCTAGTTCAAACTGTACTATATTGCCTCCCAGTGGTGCTTTAGGGACAGGATATAGGACATGTCTAAGGGTAGGATCATATACCTGGCCTCTAAATAACCTCTTATTTTGGCTAGAGACAGGCAGCACAGCCTAGGCCCCATCTCAGAGGAGCCAAGAGCAGCCAAGCAAGCAGCGTACAAAGCCAAGACAGCTACATCCTGCTTCTCCTGGAGGCACAGAGAGAAAAAATCCCTACCCAAAAAATAATCCCTAACCTTCCTCAACTTTTACCTTATTCCTTTGTTACCAAAAGCATCGTGTTCCAGGAGTCTAGTTTGCCTTTGTTGAGAAATACCCAAGGAGCACATCTTTAAATTATGAAACCCAGAGAAATCGTCTCCTTTCTAGAATGCAATCCCACTTTTCCTGGGTGATGAAAGATGGGTAAATGGATGAAAGAAGCACATTTTACTCATTTTCTGAGCAAACACCTCTCCAAACAGGAGCAGCTCACTGCCCAATAGAGCAGAATGGGATGGGAGTCAGCCAGTTGGGATTCCAGCTTCCACTCTGCGCCGTATCAGGGCACCCAGTCAGCTCCTCCCACAGTCAGGGTGAGGAAGATTTTCTCCAAGTCTGTGTGTAGCTCAAGCTCTCCACACCTCGGAGATCCTCCTTGGAGCACATGCAACCAGCACCACAGCTCTGCAAAGCTCAAGAGCTAACATCTAACACCAAGGCTGACATCACCTTAAAGAGCTAAACCAAGAGTCTCCTTAACAAGGAGTACCCGGGATTTGCAGCGCACAGGAGGATCCCTGAATAACCAGTAGGTCAGTTTTATGGTATCATGAAAACAATCTGACCTGGCAACAGTTGCCAGGCAGTTCCAGCTCCCCCAGGCTCCCAACTCAGCGCACACCTCTTTCCTCAACTGCAAACTTGAGTACCTACCTGCCTCCACAAAATGACCTCTGGGATATCTAAATGTCTTGGACTCAGCATATCCAGAACTTGACCTACCCCCCGAAACTGTTTCCACACACAGCCTTCCCTATCGCAATTCAAGACAACCATATCCTCCTAGTCACACTCAGGCCAAGCATCTTGGAGTGAATCCTGACTCACATTTTTCCATTAGGAAATCCCATGGAAACTCCCTTCAAACTAGATCTAAAATCTGATCATTGTGCCCCAACCCCATATCAACTTCCTGACCATGGCCACCATCACCTTGCCCTGGATTACTGTACAAACTGCCTAACAGATCCCCTCATCCTCACCCCCATTCCCACCCATGGTCTATTCACAACACAGCAGCAAGAAGAATCCTGTTAAAAGTTTAAATCAGCTCAGTACCTCCACTTGCACTATGACACTCAGGTAACTCAAAACAAGGCAAGTAAGGCCCCAGTTAGTGCTCAGAACCCATCTCCCTACACCTCTCCTGGGTCACTGTGGCAGTCACAATAGCCCCTGACTGTCCCTCAACCGTGCAGGGCAAATCCAGCAACAAAGGCCCTTCACATCCAACTATTCTCCCTGCCTGGAATCATCTACCTTCTTCAAGTCTTTGCTCAAATAGCACCTTTAAAGGTGCTAACGCCCATTGCCTGGCTTTCTCTGTCTTGCACACACTTTCTAACGTACTAATGTACTTATTATGTTTATCTCCATCCCTTGTCTTTCTCCAGATTATGAGCATCCACAGGGGTAATGATTTGTTTTGTTCACTGATTTCTTTCCACATTCTTAGAACAATGCCAGGTACAAAAAAAGGCACTTAATAAAAATCTGTTGAACAAATGATTGAATGAGTGAATGAACCCAGAGTAGTGGCTGTTCTGAGGAGGCTCCCTGCCCCACAGGGTAGGTTGTGTTGCCTTTGCCTCCCAGATGCAAGGAGGAAAACAGACATGTTCACATGTAGCAAAGCCCTGGCACAGACACCAGACACTATGTCCTGTGCATGGTGCAGACCACATGAATGGCTCTGTTCACTGCCCACCAGTCTGGCCCCAACCTCAGAGCCCACCTCACTCGCCAGCTCTCTATCCCCCTTCCTCCAGTGCCCCACTCCACTCGCTAACAAGATGCCAGCCCTAAGACAAGAAAAACATAGTTCAAGCATGTAAAACTGTTAAATGAGTCAAAATGAAGTAGATCCACAGCAGACAATGTCCAAGAAAAATTTCCAAGTCCTGACTTTTCTGGAAGTCAAAATTTTACTTCCACAGCAGAAAGATAACCAAACTATCTATTGTACTTTCAAGTTTTATTTTAATTCAAAAAGTTCAAGAATTATAAGACAAAGCATCATTCGTTTTGGTACCAACTGGCATCTCTAGACCAACCTGTAATATCAGTCCTTTTAGCTGAACATATAAACAAGGTTTTAATATTCATGTCACCTATCCCCCACCTCTGCACGGAGCCCAAACACTGCAGAATGTGGTCTACAAAGACTCTGTGGATCAATACCTCCATTCTTTCTGAGTCTTCAGCTCCCATCTCCAATGCCACTTTATTCCAGTTGTTGTTTCACACTCACATATGATTAAATTTAAAAATAATTCCACTAAATGGCATATGCATTTCCCTTTGATCAAAATTTACACAGCAAAGAAACGCTGCAAATTTATCCAGCTGAGCTCCCTTTAAGTCACTGGAGTCATACTTGCAGAGTAACAGTCATTTTCAAGCTTGTATTAGTTACTACAGTGATCAGAGAGAGGAGTCATCAAAATGCCTTTGCCAGAGCCAGTCTCACACTACTTCAAGGTCCCATTGTGAAATTAAAGAGGTCAACAAAGGAAGGAGAAGAGGAGAGAGGAAAAGGAGACACTCTTGTGCTGTGAGGCTACAGAAGACAAAAATGGCGACACAGGTACATGACATGGGAAAGAGCACCTCTTAATGTCCGTGTGATCAGGCTCACCATTACTACAATAGTGATACTCACAGATGTATCACTAAGAAAATTTGTCCAAAAAAGAACACCAAAAAAAGCCCTCATCTTTTAAAGAAAGGAACAAGCGGTCAGAGCACCCTGTGTCTCTGGCCTTCAGAAACGATTTTGTCTACCCCCAAGAGAATGGTTTAGAAGGATGCCCAGTGCATTCATTTGGAATTCTGTAACAGGTTTTGTTACTTAAATGTTCATAAACACAAGCTTATAAAAGAGACATGACAACTAAATACAATGCATAATCCTCGACTGGATCCTGGACTGGGAAAAATAATGGTAATAATGGGACATGACAAAATTAGACACTGATGAACACTGCGTGTGTGTGTTTGTGTGGTGTGTCCGAGAATATGTCTGAGAATGAGAAGCAGAGAGTTAGGAATGAGGGCAATGATAAACAAATGGAGACAAGTATAAACAACTGAAGAACCTAACTAACAGGTATATGGAGATCCCTTACATCAATATAGCAGCTTTTGTATAAGTTTGAAATTATATCAAAATTATATCAAAATATAAATGAGCTCATACTTTGTACCCTTATGTCATTCCTGAAATATTATCTTGGTCATTTCCAAAAAAAAATGAAAGAAATTAACCAGAATAACGTGCGTTCCTTTGTTTGTGCATTTATTGAGCTGCTCAACAAACGTTTGCAAAGCATCTCCCCACTGCCAAGCATGGCTTACCTGTCATAGTTGACTGCATGCTTTCTGTTCCACCCCCTCTGAATTCCAAATACATACTCGGTTGGTATGAGAAAAACATGGCCTCTCAATGTAGAAATGAGATTCCCCATGCTAGTTAGTACTGAGAAAATAACCCATTTAAGAAAATTAAAGATTTTATTTATTTGTTTTTAGAGAGACAGGAAGAGAGGAAGAAAGAGAGGGAGAAAAACATTGATGTGAGAGAAAAACATCGACAGGCTGCCTCTCGCACACTCTATGACAGGGACCAAACCTGAAACCCAGGCATGTGCCCTGAACAAGAATCACAGCGACCCTTCACTTTATGGTACAACACGCAACAAACTGAGCCACACCGGTCAGGCCAATAACCCATTTTTAAATACTGTGCTTTAAGTAGTCAGAAAGGAGAATCTAAATACTATGTGTTACTTTCACTAAAAATATTAACCTAGCCTGAAGGTAACCCTTCCCCCCCAAAAAATAGACAGGGATATGCAAAACACAGGCGATAACTACAACACAGTGCAAGTCCAAGTACATACAGATTCAAGCGTCAAAGAGAGGACAGTAACCAAATGTTTTCTACGGATGGGACATGATGGCTAGTCATCTGTGACATAAATTCAATAAGTAACAATGTGGGAATGTATTTGTCTAACACCACCCAGGGGCTTCTTGGTTTAGCAGCCAAACTGGCAATAGGGATTATGATCAAGTAGTATGTATACCATTTTATTAATTGTCAGGGAAATATCTATTATAATATTGTCAGTGAAATAATGCTTATTTTACTACCACTGGCGTAAATTGGCCAATCAAATCAAGATTTTTCGTCCATTCATTCCCAGAGAACAACCAGCATTGCACGAACACTGAGCTAATGGTCCCATTTCTCTCCTATTCACATCAGAGAAAACAAAGGTGTTTTCTTGTACAAAGTACTGGCATAGCAGGCTGTGTGGCTCCAATTCCAGTTTCTCCACTTAGTTAGCTGCATTATCTTGAACAAGCTACATAAGCTCTCTAGGCCTCAGCTTCCTCAATGTAAAATGGGAGAACAATCTCAGCACATTACTGCAAAGATAAATGACATTACTAGGTAAAGCATTTGGAGGTACGGTTATCTGTGCTGAATGACAGTTTCCTCTTACCTCTGGTGTATAAGTGGTAAAATCCATCAGGTACACTAGTTGGTACCTCAGAACTTCAAATCCACTCAATAACCAGCTATTTCAGAAATGCTACAAAAGCACATTAGAATAATAAACCCTCCCCAGTGAAAAACTCTCAACTTACCCTGTTAATGAACAACTACTGGGGGAAATCAGAGAGAATCTTGAACGTTTTACGGTGTTACTGTTTTGCATTTTATCTAAGTATTTACATGCATCTCTCTTAAGAACTCTAACAAACTAAAAACCAATAGCCAGCTGGACCACATGACCTCATCAGATCACACTGTCAGCAACAAGATTCCCGGACTCCAAATTTCTACCCTTGTTAGGCAAACAGAGTTCTTCTACAGACAGGAAAACTGAGTTTCCAGGTGAGTCACCCAAAGACCTTCCCACTCTTATTATTTGCACAGAATGTCCTAAATATTGTGAAAAATAAAAATGTACAGAAAACACTATCCCTGCCCTTTAGCAATTATAAACTAGTTCCATAAGAGAACATAAATTCATAAATAACTCTTAGGCTCCTTTTCTCCTTTTTTGAACACTTTTCATCTTTCTAACTAGAATATTTGTGTAAGTGATACACATTACTTCCACGGCTGGTTCATAAAATTTCACTTACGTGTTTATTTTTTCCAAACCTTTAAACCACATGTAGAATATGGCAGAACCATAAGACAGACGACAAAGGTGCCTAAGTCAATGCTTGGAAGAGAGGCCCTGAAAATCAGAAGGAAAACATCTACTGGGTTCGAGCCATTAAACATGCATGGGCTTATTTGTTCCAGTACCTGGCATTACCTTAGCAAATACACCTTCCTTCCCTCTGTGACCTTATCATCAATCCCACCACCATTTACAGAGCTTATACTAAGGGCTGGGCTCTCTGCAAACAATCAAGGGACCAATAAGGAGAAAAAACTGGCAGGGTTTGTGGGTATGTGACGGTCATGACACAATACAGGAGAGGAGAATGAGCAGAGATGTATGCAGAAGGCTGGGGTACAAAGAGGTAAATAAGTTCTTGAAGAGAACTACTATAGCCCAGCATCGTAGAAGAGTCTTATGGCTTAGGTGTCACATTCCAGGCCTTCCTCTGCACTGTGCAACCACGGCCCCTAACCTCTATAAATCTCTTCCAAGCCTGGTGCCAGGACACAGCATCTCCCTACTTTCTGCTAACTAAAGTTAGAGCTCTCTTGAGAAGTTCACAGACCTCTACTCATTCATTCTCCTCCCTGCGTTATCCATCATCATTTTCCCATAGTTTCTCTGGTTTCATGGGGCAAATCCTCATAATCTAATTTGGGACAACTTTAATTCTATTCTTTGGCTTAAAAAATTAAATATTTAGTATTTGGAATGCCTCAAAAAACGAGTCAAAAGCTCAGTTCTCCCCCAAATTGTGAAACCAGGAATGATACTGTGGAATAAGTGCTTTAAATTACAAAATGAGCATTTGCTGCCGAATCTCTGTAAGGGTGACAAACAGCTCCACTTGGATATAAGCAAATTCTTTGTTCTCTCCGGTGTCCGAAATACTCTCCCATAAAAATGGCAGCCAGGTCCGGCCGAGTACAATGTCTTCTGTAAAGGAGCCTGCGTTAAATGCAGTGAACACATGTCAAAATGTTCCCAGGACATAGCTTTCCAACTAATAGTCAGCTAGTTGACTCTGCAATCTTTTGATTTAACATTAAAATTAAATAAACATCCACTATCAGGTACAGGAAAAAAGAAAAAAAAGCAACAAAATAAAGGACAAAGAGGAAGAAAGAAAGCACGTTGTTCCCACTGCCCTACACATACACGCGCATGCGCATGCGCACGCGCACACACACCCCCACCCCATTCCCGATTAACTTTGTCTTCCCAGTGATCCTGAGACAGTTTTTCATCTTATTACGAGTGTCTGGAACTCAGAACGTGTTCTCTCCTAACCCATAAATGAACCATGCATAGACTTCTTCTTGCCTCATCAGTTTCTATACCTTTTTGAAAAGTAGGTCATTTTACATTCCTTTGCTATGATGGAAAAAGAGTTCACATTGTTGAAAAACATACATGCATTTCTTTGTATATGTACAGGGTGACTTCCCATAATGAAATTGACTGAGCCCTGAAAATGTTCTGATCCCAAATAGGAAGGAAAGCCCAGCTTATGAGATTCCACAGCAATCCATGCAAGGTTGTATCAGATACAAAATTCTTGGCATCTCATTAGAAACAGTTCCCGTCTATCACTAAGGTTAGACTTGAGGACATCTTTACAAGGATGTAAGAGGGCCTTTCCCCTACATTTCTCAGAGCAGCAATGAAAGCTAATCCAGTTGGCCAAAATATGTCAGCAAGAGACTGCCTTTGAGAAAATGGCTTCATATCTAAATTATTCTAGCAAAGGAAGAAGTAAGTTATCCCCCAAATGATAAAAACAGTGTAAATCAGAAACTTGTCGGTCTTGTGTCCCAATTAGGCTCTAGGAACCAAAACAGGTTGGCATTGATAAGCGAATTGAAATTTCAGTGACATTTATTATTTTTTCTCTAGCGCAACTCAGGTAAACTCACAAGGCATAATCAACAATGACAGTTGCCATATGAGAATAAAGAGATGACCTGACTGCTACCTACACTGAGCAAAATGCATGCAAATGACAACCGAAAGGAAAACATACTGGGTGAGAAATGAGGCCCATTTCCTACCCTTCACCACACTCTACAATTGCCCAGCGCAGCCACTCTACCAGCACCATGCACATGTGGGGAAAGGGCTACCTTCTGTGGGGAAAATAGAAAGACAAGGACAATCAGAATACAGGTCAGGGTTGTGGGGGAACAGCACTGGAAGAAGGCTCCTGGTTTAGACTGAAAGGCACAGAGAATATCAGGGATGGCTAACGTCCCTGGAACTGTCTCCTGAAGTGGGAAGAGGAAGGTATTGGGACTGAGGATCTGATGCGGGCCTGAAAATGCAAACTGATGACACAAAACACAATGGGATCTAAAGATGTGCTGTGCTTCAGGCAGACTACAAAGACTGTACTTTTATTTGGTGTCCAACATCAAGACTAAACACTTTTTATTTAAGATTCTTGGTTTCTTTAGAAGATATAGGAGTAAATCTATCAAAGTAAAATTTCTTCCTCAGCAACAGTGGGGTGAGGCTGAACCCCCCCATCTGCTCCATTTTATCTGTATGCTTGCCCTTCTGACTGCTGAGGGAACTATTACGCAGAGGGAACTACATACACAAAGGCCCAAAGTTCACATTAACATGTCACCAATGGCCCAAAAAGCTCAGCCTTGGCTCCAAAACATGAAACTTTTTATAAAGCCCTCTCACTTATTTTCAAATATTTTTGCTTGAAAGCCACAGAACATCTGAGCGACAAGAAATGATGCCAATGTTACTCCTACAAAGGGCAGATAACAAAACCAAAATAAAAAACAGCCATCCACAAACATCCCAAATACCACACACCAGCAACTGCAAGCTAACCCTTGGGCCTGGCAAGAATTCCAAGAGACCCACTGATACCAGAAACACTTGAGCTCCCTGCAGGCAGCTGTCCAGTGATGGAGAAAAGGGCTCCTAGGCTCATCTGTCCATGTTGGCACATCCAATCTACAGAAACTCTTTTTTTTGTAAAATTCATATCTCTCAGGGTAAACTCTACTTTGTTTAAAAAGAGACAGAAAAATCTTAAAGACAGAAAATACCACCAGACTGCTATTCCTGTGATGGTATTTTCCCAAAGACGTCTAGGAAATTGGGGAACTTAATAACTTAGAGGCAGAGAGACAGAAAAAATCCAGGATCTAGATTCAGAAAGGCTTGAGTTTCGATTCTGAATTAGCTATGTGACCCTGAGCACGGGAATTGGCTTCCCTGATCTGCAGTGTTCTCATCCCCAAGATGGAAAAGACATTGGCCACAGCTCATATTGGTTAAAAACAATTTATATGAAGTGCCGCGCATAAAGCAGGTGGAATGAGAGCTTTAAGAATGATACCATGACCCAGGATTTTCCAGGGCAAATGCCACCTCCTGTGAATCATCCCATGTCCTGGTATAATAAGTTCATCAAAACACTATGCACTGATGTTATATACAAAGAAAGGCAACCTGTCACTTGGGCCTACCTGTTATACATATCAGTGCCTGCGATTTGCACAAGGGAAGGTGTGGTGTCACAGGAGGGACTGGGCCTACAGTAAAGTCAAGAGACACTGTCATGTCTCTTCCTTGTGGTTTTCCTTTATATGCCCACAGGTTTTACATTCCACTTCATAATATTCTGATGAGTCATGATGTTTGCCTACTTAATTCTCCTAAATTTAACTCTATTAGCTGAGCAGAAAGAGGAGGGTCAGGATGTGACCTTACTTGGAAGCAAGATCAGGATGTATTTGGTTAAGATGAGGTCATACTAGAGTAGAATGTGCTTATAAAAAGGGGAAATTTGGACACAGACAAGCACACAGGGAGAATGCGTGTGGAGATAAGGGCAGAGATCAGGGAGATGCTTCTACAAGCCAAGGAATGGGAATGATTGCTCCTACAGCCAAGCAGTAGGAGCAAAGAGAGAAGGCAGGTTCTCCCTCAGCCTCAGAAGGAACCAGTCTTGTCGACACCCTAACCTTGGACCTCTGGCCTCAGGACTAGGAAGTAATACATTTCTGTTGTTGAAGCTGAGGGAAGAAGGGAAGAAGGAAGTGGGGAGAGTGGAAGGGAGCAGAGATGGTGATTCCAGCCATGAGTTCAGAAGGGCCACCATGCCACACCAAGAGCTATGCTCTCCTCTATGGGATGATTCCTGTCCCCACTGCTGCCAGAAAAACAACCGGTGCATCAAGGAGAATTACCAGCATCCTTTATCCACTGTCTTGACTAAAGTCAGCTGATGAAGAAGGAGATGGAGACCATCAACCATAGGAAATTCTACTCAGGAGAACCAGAGTTTGCCACCCCCAAATACACCTCTTGTGGCTATTAGTTATTTTAAGTAGGTTATTTTTAAGAAACAGAAGATAGTTCCTATGCGGCTCCACAGTAGCTGGAAACTCCATTCCACTTGCTCCTAACCCCACACTGGTTTTGACTGTAAACACTACAGAGCAGTCACCTTGAGAAACCAGTTGAAGTGTAGCTGATCTGAAATATTATAACCAAGGAGCACAGAAGAAGCCAGAAAGAGACTGGTAGGAGGAACAGAGATGTGGGCAGGGTGAGCCCTGTCATACAGATGCAATGGCTGACAAGCCGAAGGGGTATCACCACTGCAAAACTCCCTCCTGCACACAGGGATCTCCCAATACAGAACAACAGAGATGAGAAGGAGAGCATACATAGCACTGGGCAGTGGGAATCAGTGGGGGATTTTGTCCACCTCGGAGACTAGGACTGCACCATTCCAGGGAAGGAGAGCTCCTATTGTTACAACACTAGCTTGGGAAGTTCACTCTGGTCTATGACTGTTGGAGAGGACGCACCACCATGCTCATTTGCGGAACGGTCTGCTTGCTACACCCATCAGTGAGTTAAAGGGGCCCTCTATTCTCTGGGAAGGCTTTGAGCTGGGCAGTAACTAAACTGTGTGGTGTGGGAAAGAGGATGAGTCTTGCCCACTTTGAGTACATGGAGGGGGCTCCCCCCGCACTTACTAAACTTCTTGGACTGCTCGGTCCTGCCCGGTTCCTCGGCAAAGGGGAATAGCACAGGGCTGGCTGGGATTTTCTTTTTCCTTTTTTAATTTTTTTAAAGGTTTTATTTATTTTCAGAGAGAGGAGAAGGGAGGTAAAGAGAAAGGGAGAAAAATACCGATGTGTGAGAGAAACATCAATCAGCTGCCTCTCACTAGGCCCCAACTGAGAACCTGACCCACAACCCGGGCAAGCGCCCTGACTGGGAATCGAAGTGGCAAACTTTCGGTTCACAGGCTGGCCCTCAATTCACTGAGGCACACCAGCCAGGGAAGTGCTAGGATTTTCTACCTGCCCTGCTTAGACTGGCAGTGCAAGCCAGACTTTAGGCCCATTTGGAGGTCAAAAGGAGCTGGGAATTTTGACTGCACCCTGCTGTGACCAGCTACATGGAAAGATTGGAGTGCCAAGCCAGGCTGATTTGGGGCTTGGTGTGGGGGTGTAGGGGTGCCAGAGAACCATGCAGAGCTAGCTTTTTGGGACTATTTCTCCTGAGGAGGCTTCTGTCTGGGAGTCAAAGGGGCAAGGGCTGAGCTCTGAGACTGCATTGTGGGGAGGAAGATATAAGCTCCCCTGCAAGTTCAGCCCATGGTGTCCCCCCGCCATCATCCAGGTGGCAGGAAATACCCCCAAACGGGAAACTGACTGAATCAGCCGCCTATGTCTGGGATACCCCTACTGAGCGCACTTCCATGGGGGAAAGAAGAACAGCTCAGAGTGGGAACATTCAGAGTGCCACACCAATAGCAGACCCAGCCTCTGGGCTCTGAAGGTCCTACCTACCAGACTACTATGGGTTCTGCCCTGCTGATGTCAAAGAAAAGATCCAGGATGCGCTCAGACCTGTAGCTCAGGTGCAGGGAAATATACCCACCATCTTCTATGAAGTCTGAACAGGAGTCTGTCATGGGAGATCCAGTGGCCCCACCCTCCCTATTTCACCAAAGGCTCTTTCAGAGAATGAGACTTCAGTGACTAATCCTGATAGCCGGTTGGCAGTCAGAGGCAGACAAGGCAGATGCTGGGGTGCCTTGGGATGTTTGCTGATCAACTGCTGGGCCCTGTGCTGGTAAAAGCCAGCTTTAGAGTGCAGCTTGATCCTTCCGTGCATAGCCAAACCCAGTGGGGGCAGCCAAAAACAGTGAATTACTTGTCGCTTCAGACACACTGCCAAGGGCCAGGCATGGATAGTGTTTGATATTGGCTTGCTGCACCAGAAAACCTCACAGGAGGCCCAGAACTGGCATATCAAGTGGCCAGCTTCAGACAAGACTGGAGAAAGATCCAACAAGTTTCATAAACAATATATCCAAAAGGAGACCATAGCAGGCACTAAACTCTGCTGAGAAGAACTCCATTTTTTTCTTTTTTATTCTTTACTTTTTTCCTACTTTATTTTTTTATTTTCTTCTTTTTTCTTTCATTTTATTTCTTATTTCTCTCTTTCCTTTTCTTATTCTATTTTTTCTTTTTTCTTTCTTATTCTTTTTTCCATTTTTCTTACCCTATTATGTATTTATTTTTCTTTCTTCTTTCCCTTCATATTCTTTTTTTCTCTGCTCTTATCTTCTCATTTTTTGGGGGTCTTTTTTTAATCTTTTCTTATTCTTTTTTTGGGTGCTGGTTTTGTTATTATTGTTGCTGTTTTTTGTTTTCATTTGTTTTTTGTTTTGATTTATTTATTTTTGTTTTGTTCTGTCAGCACCTGAACAAGAGTTTGCACGATGGGGTTGGGGTTGAGCTTCTCAGTCAGACAGCCTGAGGGTCAGTCCCACCCATGAATAAGCCAACAGCAATCAAGACCCAATTACAACAGGAGGACCCACATAACCTACACAAGAGACATTCTTAGAACACCCAGCTCAGGAGATCAAGGAAACTGCACAATTGGATCCAACAGGATACCTAGTACATAAAGTGATCCCACAAAGACTGGGAGTAGTAACAGTTCTATCTAATACATAGAAACAAACACAAAGAAACAGCTAAAATGGAGAGACAAGCCCCAATGAAAGGATAGGAAGAATCCCCCAAAAAAGAGCTAAATGAAACAAGGCAAGAAATTTATCAGACACAGAGTTCAAAGTAGTATTTATCAAGAAACATAGTGAGAATTACAAGGAACTTAGTGGGAACTACAACAACATGAAAAAGAACACAGAAACCATGAATAAGAACCAAATGAAAATGAAGAATACCATATTTGACATCAAAAATAAACTGGCCATGCTCAGGTGCTTCACTTGGTTGAAGCATCATCCCATACATGAAAATGTTATAGGTTCGATTTCCTGGTCAGGGCACATAACTAGATTGAGGGTTTGATCTGTTGCTGGAGCGCATAAGGGAGGCAACTGATCGATGCAATGTTTTTCTCTCCCCCTTTTCTCTCTCAAAAATCAATAAGCATATCCTCAAGTGAGGATAAAAAAAAAAGAAAACACTGGAATTAACAGTAGATTGGATAAAACAGAAGATCCAATCAGCAAGTTGGAAGACAAGGTAGATAAAAAACCACCCAATCAGAAAAGCAAAAAGAAATAAAAAGAATGAGGATAGTTTACAGGAAATTTGAGATAAAATGAAACATAAAAACATTCACATCATAGGGGTACCAAAAGGAAAGTAAAAGAGGAAGGGGTAGAGAGCCTGTTGGAAGAAATGATGACAGGAAACTTCCTTAAGCTGGTGAAGAAAAAACTCATACAAGTTCAGGAAGCAAGAGTCACTGTCAAGATGAACCCAAAGAGACCCAAACCAGTATACATCATAATTAAAATGGCAAAGGTTAAAGACAAAGAGAATCTTAAAGGCAGCAAGAGAAAACAGTTAGTTACCTACAAGGGCATACCCATTTGACTGTCATCTGATTTCTCAACAGAAACAGGCCAGAAGGAGTTGGCATGAAGTATTCAAAGTAATGAAAAGCAAGAACCTGAAACTAAGACTATTCCATCCAACAAGGCTACCATTTAAAATTGAAGGCAAAATAAAGAGCTTTCCAGATACCCTTCCCCCAAATAAAAGACTAAAGAAGTTCATCACCACCAAACCATCATTGCAAAAAATGTTAAAGGGACTGCTTTGAAAGGAAGAAAAAACAGAAACAGAGGGGAATATAGGTAAAAAAACAAAAAACAAAAAAAACAAAAGCAATACCTAAGTACCTATCAATAATAACCTTAAATGTAAATGGATTAAATGCTCCAATCAAAAGACACAGAGTAGCTGAATAAGAAAACATGGCCCATATATAAGCTGTCAACAAGAGACCCGCCTCAGACAAAAGATTCACACAGGCTACAAGTGAAAGATGGAAAATACATTCCATGCAAATGGGAAAAAAAAAAAGGTAGCGTAGCAATACTTGTATCTGACAAAATGGACTTTAAAACAAAGGTCATAACGAGAGACAAAGAAGGACACTAAATAATAATACTAAAGAGAATGATCCAACATGAGGATATAACCCTGTTAAACATATATATACCCAACAGAGAAGCAACTAATATATTAACAAAACTCTTGGTGGACTTTAAGGGAGAGATCTACCACAAAGCAGTCATAGTAAGGGACTTTTAACACCCCACTGTCATCACTGGATAGATCTCACAGACCAAAAAAATCAACAAAGAAATTAGCGACCTTAAACAACACACTAGATAGATGGATTTAACGGATGTTTAGGGAACATTTCATACCGCATGTCAGGACACAAATAAGTCTTACCAAATTCAGGACTATTGCAATCATATCAAACACCTTCTTAGATCACATGGCATGAAACTAGAAATCAAACACAATAAAATACATGGAAGCTAAGTAGCATGTTATTAAACAATGGATACGTTACTAATGAGATCAAGGAATAAATTGAAAATTACCTGGAGCCCTTGCAGGGTGGCTCAGTTGGTTGGAATGTTGCCCCATGCATCAATGGGTCATGGTTTTGATCCCCTGGTTGGGGCACATATGGGAGGCAAATGATCAATGTTTCCCTCTCTCTCTCTCTTTCTCTCTTCCTCTCTTTCTCTCCCCTCCTCCACCAACACACACACTTCCTCTCTAAAATCAATAAACATATTGTTGGATAAGGATTTTTAAAAAAAAATTTTAATTACCCGGGCACAAATGAAAATGGACACACAACAACCCAAAATCTATGGGACACAGCAAATCTACAGATCCAATACAATCCCTATTAAAATACCAATGGCATATTTCACAGATCTAAAACAAATATTTTGAAAATTTATATGGAACCAAAAAAGACCCCAAATAGCCTTAGCAGTCTTGAGAAAGAACAAAAAAGTTGGAGGGATAACAATACCTGATATCAAACTATACTACAAAGCCATTGCAATCAAAACAGTCTGGTACTGGCACAAGAACAGCCATATCGATCGATAAAACAGAATAGAAAGTAGTACTGAGAGGGAAGTTCATGGCACTACAGATCTACCTCACAAGAAAAATCTCAAGTAAACAATCTAGCCCTACATCTCAGACAACTAGAAAAAGAATAACAAGAAAAGCTCAGACTAAGTAGAAGGAATGAAATAATAAAGATCAGAGTGAAAATTAATGGCATAGAGACTAAAAAAACACAATACAAAAAAAAAAAATCAATGAAACCAAGAGCCAGTTCTTTAAAAAGATAAACAAGATTGATGAACCTCTATAGCCAGATTCATCAAGAAACAAATAGAGAGGACCCAAATAAATAAAATCAGAAATGAAAGAGGTGAAGTAACAACAGACATCACAGAAATAAAAAGGAGTGCAAGAATATGCTATGAACTACATGCCAACAAATTGGACAACCAGAGCTAAATGGAAAAATTCTTAGAAACATTTACCCTTCAGGAAGAATCAGAAAACCTGAACTGACTAACAGCAACTAATGAAACTAAAGCAGAATCAAAAAACTCCCCACACACAAAAGTCCTGGACTGGGTGGCTTCACAGGTGAATTTTACCAAACATTTAAAAGAAAACTAACACCTGTCCTCCTCACCTATTCCAAAAAGTTCAAGAGCAGGGAAGATTTCCAATCTCTTTTTACAAGGTCAGCATTATCCTAATTCCAAAACCAGATAATGAAACTACAAAGCAAGAAAATTATAGGCCAATATGCCTGATGAGCATAAATACTAAAATTCTCAACAAAATATTAGCAAATTAGATCCAACAATACATTAAAAAGACCATGACCAATTGGGATTAATTCCAGGGATGCAAGGCTGGTACAATATATGCAAATCAATAAATGTGATATATCATATAAACAAAAAAAAGGCAAAAATCGCATGATCATATCAATAGATGAAGAGAAACCATTTGATAAAATCCAGCTCCCATTTATGATAAAAACTCTCAGCAAAGTGGAAA
Source organism: Pteronotus mesoamericanus (assembly GCF_021234165.1). Taxonomy (NCBI): domain Eukaryota; kingdom Metazoa; phylum Chordata; class Mammalia; order Chiroptera; family Mormoopidae; genus Pteronotus; species Pteronotus mesoamericanus. Next base: position 56,019,123 of record NW_026555321.1, read on the forward strand.
TAGAAGAATCATACTCAATGTAATAAAGGCCAATATATGAAAAACCTACAACCAACAGCACACTCAATGAGGGAAAACTAAAAGCATTCTCCTTAAGATCAGGAACAAGACTGAGATGTCCACTTTCATGGTTCTTATTCAACATAGTACCAGAAGTCCTAGCCACAGCAATCAGAAGACAAGAAGAAATAAAAGGAATCCAAATTGGAAAGGAAGAAATAACACCATCATTATCTGCAGACGACATGACATGGTACAAAGAAAACCCTAACAACTCAACCAAAAACCTACTTGATATGATCAATGAATTTGGCAAATTAGCAAGATACAAAATTAATATCCAGAAAACAGTGGCATTATTATACACCAATAGTGAGTTGCCAGAAAGAGAAGCTAAGAAAACAATCAATTTACTATTCCAACAAAAAACAATGAGGTATCTAGGAATAAATTTAACTAAAGACCTGTACTCAGAAAACTATAGGATGTTGAAGAAAGAAATAGAGGAAGATACAAACAAGTAGAAGCATATACCGTATCCATGGACTGGAAGAATTATCATCATTTAAACTGTCCGTAAAACCCAAAGCAATCTACAGATCCAATACAATCCCTATTAAAATACCAATGGCATATTTCACAGATCTAAGTGAAATACTACAAAGCCATTGCAATCAAAACGGTCTGGTACTGGCACAAGAACAGCCATATCGATCAATAAAACAGAATAGAAAGCCCAGAAATAAACCTATGCCTTAATGGTCTTTAATATTTGACAAAGGAGGCAAGAGCATACAATGGAGTAAAGACAGTTTCTTCAATAAATGGTGTTGGTAAATTTAGACAGGTACAAGCAAAAAAAAAAAAAAAAGAAAAAGAAAAAGAAACTAGACCACCAACTTATACCATACACAATAATAAACTGAAAATGGATAAAAGATTTAAATGTAAGTTATGACATGATACAAACCCTAGAAGAAAACATAGGCAGTAAAATCTCAGACATCTCATGTAGCAATATTTTTGCCCATATATCTCCGAGAACAACATATATCCGAGAGCAACCGAAACAAAAGAAAGAATAAACAAATGGAACGGAAACAAAAGAAAGAATAAAGAAACGGGACTACATCAAACTAAAAAACTTCTGCACAGCAAAAGAAACCATCAACAAAATGAAAAGGGAACCCACAATATGAGAGAACATATTTGCCAATGATACATCTGATAAGGGGTTAATTTCCAAAATATATAAAGTATTTATACAACTCAATACCAGGAAGACAAACAATGCAATCAAAAAATGGGAAAAGACCTCAATAGACACTTCTCCAAAGAAGACACAGATGGCCAATAGACTTGTGAAAAAATGCTCAACATCACTAATCTTCAGAGAGAAGCAAACTAAATCTACAATGAGGTATCACCTCACACCTGCCAGAATAGCTACCATCAATAAATCAACAAACAGCCATGGCTGGTGTGGCTCAGTTAGTTGGAGCGCCATCCCATAACCAAAGGGTTGTGGGTTTGATCCCCAGTCAGGGCACATACCTAGGTTGTGGGTTTGATTGCTGGTCCAGGCACGGGCACATGTAACTCCTGGCCGGGATGCATATGATCCCTGGTCCAAGCACTGATGCCCGTTCCAGGAACGTACAGGAGGCAACCAATTGATGCTTCTCTCTCACACTGATGTTTCTCTTTCTCCCTTCCTCTCTCTAAAAACAATGAAAAAAAATCCTCAGGTAAGGATAAAAGAAAAAAAAGAAATAAATCAACAAATAGGTGCTGGCAAGGATGTGGGGAAAAAGAAACCCTAATACACTGTTGGTGGGAATGCAGTCTAGTACAACCACTGTGAAAAAAAGTATGGAGTGTCCTCAAAAAATTAAAAATAAAACTGCCTTTTGAACCAACAATCCCACTTTTGGGAATGTACCCTAAGAATCCCCAAACAGCAATCAGAAGGAATACATGCACCCCTATATTCATAGCAGCATTATTTACAATAGCCAAGATCTGGAAATAGCCTAAGTGCCCATCAGTATATGAGTGGATAAAAAAAAGCTGTGGTATATTTACACAATGGAATACTACACAGATATGAAAAAGAAGGACACTTACCCTTGGCAACAGCACAGATGGACCTGGAGATTACTATGCTAAGTGAAATAAGCCAGTCAGTGAAAGACAAATACCATCTGATCTCACTTAAATGTGGAGTCTAATGAACAAAATAAACTGATGAACAAAATAGAACCTGAGGCACGGACACATGGAACAGACTGCCAGATCTCCTAAGGGAGGGAGGCTGGGGGGACTGGATAAAAGAAGGTATAGAGATTAGCCAAAGAACATATATGCATAATCCATAGACACAGACAATACTGCGGTGAAGGCCAGGGGAGGGAAGGCAGGAGCTGGGTGGAGGTGAGCAAAAGGCATGTTCGGGCAGAAATGGAGGACACCTGTAACAGTGTCAACAATAAAGAAAAAAAAAGAAATAGAAGACTCAGAAGGAACCTTTACCCTTCCTCCTAATTGCCTAAAAGGAATTAAGTTAGAGGACCAGCAGGTCCTCCAGGATGAGGCCTTCATCATAGATAACTGTAGTTTAATATGCACTAGTGTGAAATAGGCGAGTTGTCAAGAGGAAACCAGCAAGGCCTGTTTGACCAATGTACTCTCGGTGCCCTATTGTTAAAGATGGCCCAGCAAACATGTTTTTACCAAACATCTGCTTTTCTACCTCCATGCAATTTGCCTTCCTCCCCTTTGAAGTCTCTAACCACTAACCTCCCCACCCTCCCCCCACCACATACACAGCTTCTCCTTAGCTCAAGATGGCAAATAAACCTTGACTGTCCAATGGGTCGTAGGGCCTCATGTTCTTATGGAACCCACACACGTGCACATGTAATAAAGTTTGGACATTTCCTCCTGTTACTCTCTCACATTGATTTAATTATTAGCAGTCAGAAGAACTTAGGAGGGTGGGAGGGAAATCACTGCTTCCCCCCTACAGCACTACAGCACAGTGAGGCTTGAACAGTGTGGGGAGCAGGGGACAGAGACGAAAAGAACCATTTGGGCACTGCAAACTGAGTACATGTGAGGGGAGCTCAAAAGAGTATTTCAAACTAAATTTTATTTCCCATTGAACATAAGATTCATTTAAATATATAAAGTGATTAAATATTACAGGAAAAGAAAAACACCAGAGGAACTGTAGTGGACAGGTGCTCTAGATCGTTGTTCTCATCCTTTTCTGCATTTGGGTTCTATGGGATACCCCTTTATTCTTAAAAACAAATGCTCTTTTTCCTTAAATTAATTGGTTCTGGTTTCTGCTATTTGCAAGCCAAAAAAATTTTTTTCACTGAAATGTTAAGAATGTACATCTATATCTGGGTAGCAGCATCAAGGATAGTTCTTATTTTCGCCATTTAGCATATTTATATTTTCTAAATTGCCTACCATGACTTCTCCTTTATTTTTTAACAGCTATATTACTTGCATCTGTCAGAAGTGCCCAAACTTTCTCAGTCTGTAGCATTCTTGGTGTTTTAGCAATTTTTCACGGCACTCCTCTCCTCCAAACCCTCAGACCAAAGAAAGACCTAACAATTTTACTAATTAGTTAAGCCCAAACAGCTGTCATTGGCCCTAACAACTTCACAGCTATTGGGGGGAAAATTGAAAGGCAAATATTTTTATTTCATTCTGAAACAATACAATATTTACAAATAGGACATACATGCCTATTGCCTATTGCAGTTTCTCAAACCTGGAAACCATTTTGGGCAACTGCCACCCCTGTGTTCTGTTCCATGTTGATTTTTCAAGTGGTACACCTGTTTTTTGACCATGGCAGCTGCCCAAAACCCAGTTATGCAAAATATGACACTATCAATAGGAATATAACACAATCTAATAGTAAAACCAAATAACTGAATGCTCTGCACAGTATCAGATAGACACTGCATTATCTCCCTCCAGCCCCTGTGAATTTGCAGCCCAGTGTACCTCAGCACACAGTGTGGAAACTGCCTCTCTGTATGTTCATCAGGTACTGCTGTGTACCCATTTCTTTGGATTTTACTAACCCTTTCCACATTAGCAAAAGAAAGGTTTTCATATTAATCCAAGGAGGGTACAAATTTTTTGGCAAATGTCCGCTCTGTCTGGTGTTTAATGATACTAACCTTAATTCACAAAGAACTGGCCTAAAAATAAAGCTTAAATAAAACAGTGCAGTTAACTGCAACTCAGAGGAAAGCAATTTACCTACCTTTGAAGTAAACAACAGCCCTTAAATTTCAGCAACTAAAACTTTCTTTCTTAAGCAAATTATATGTAAATATTTTAACATTAGATTAATAAGAAGATGCCAATATATTATTTTGAGTAATAACACGCAAAAGAGTAGGAAGAGTCACTTAATTTTTCTTGTTAACATGAGCATTTTATTTCAGGGTGACTTCCAGAGTCACCTTGTATGACATTCTAAACGCACTACTTGTCAACATTTGTAACTGTTAGTTTCATTTTTTTTGTTTGTTTGTTCCAGTTGTACTTTTCCACGTAAGTATCTGTAGAAAATCCATTGTGTGAATAGGTAAAGAGTGAGATAAAGAGATAAGGCATGGATACAGTCATGGCAGGCCCTGAAATGACTCAGATGTGACTGAACTGTGAGTTCAAGCTGGACCAGATCATCTTTCAAGCTTAATTCCTTCCCTTGACCCCTTTTAATGGTCTTGTTAAGTCACAGCGAGGGCACAGCAGCAAGGAACTCACAAAGCTAAGAGGTAAGTAGCTTCCTTAGATTACTTAACTCACAGATGCAGAGAAAATGTCCATGTAACTTTGGGGGAAAAAAATTTATTATGTTACCATAACAAACAGTAGTACCAAATAACACTGTGACATGAAATAAAGAAGGATAAAAAATCAAATGCAGGAAACAATCTCAACTCTGTCTAGCCAGAAACAAATGTTTAAAAGAGAGAATTAATGCAGCTCCCATCAAGTTCTCCATGGGGACAGAGAGGCCTAGTCTGCTCTGTCCTAACTTGGCTGAGTTTCTACAGGAGTTCATTTTAAATTGCTAGCAAATGCAAATACATTTTTTAAAAAAAGCAAGCCAATTAAGACACAAGTGTTTAAAGACACAAGCAGTAATTACAAATGTATTATTCATACCTAATTTACAGGATGAACTTCCTTCTGTAAAATATTAAACTGTTTACATGCAGGCTGGGAAGACAATTTTCAAACTGTTCATGTTCCACTCTAAAGCAATGACTATTAGCAATGCAACAGTTTCTGGCCAACTTACAGTGTGGACAAGGCTGCAATCAGAAAATGTTTGACCTCAAGATATCTACTTGACCCCAAAGAAACACAGACTTGCCTGCTATAAAATCCTAAACAATGGGGCAGACAAGGTCACAGGGTCAAATAGAGTATTAACAGGTCACTGTGCAGCCCACTTGGGAGCAATTACTTCCAGTCATGGCTAAGTGGACACTTGATTGAATACCACTAAGACAGCTCACATCCCACGGATAACAATCCTCACAGTGATTAAGAATTAAAGCCCCCATGATTCAGCCTTTATTACTCAAATGAACCTAACTCCTCCATAAAAAACTCTTGGTATATGCCTGATGCAAGGTCTAAATTGAAATGCCACCTCATTAAACAATAATATCTAATTTTATCTAAATGAATTTTCATGAAAGTGAGCCACACAGCTCAGGAATTTTTAAAATGAATTATCACAAGTAATACATAATTTCACCAAAACTAGGGCAGAAAAAATAGCTTTTGGAATAAAAGGAAACATCAGTGTTGAATGAAACACCTATTCTTGTGTGGCAAAAGAGAGCAACAGAGAATATTGGACACTACAAAACAATGTTAACCTACTTTAAGGAAATCTCTAATTTTCGCTGATGTCAGCTAAAAACAAACTGGTCAGCCACTGGTGGAACTTCTAAATAAAATACACAAATCAGGTCATCATTCTAAATTAACTGGATGTGTGACTATAGGAGGCCATATTATTTCTTAAAATGTATTTTATTGATTATGCTATTACAGTTGTCTGAATTTTTCCCCCTTCATCCCCCTCCACCTGGTACCCCCATTCCCTCCAGCAATACACCCCCCTTTTAGTTCACGTCCTGCATATCAGGTCTTTGGCTACTGCATTTCCTATACTGTTCTTAACATCCCCCTGTATATTTCTGTACCTCCTTAATCCCTGAACCTTTTCCCCCATTCTTACCCTTCCCCCTCACAACTAGTAACCCTCCAAATGATGTCCATTTCTATGATTTTCTCTCTCTCCTGGTGTTTGCTCAGTTTGCTCTTTAGATTCAATTGTTGACAGATGTGAATTTATCACCATTTTAGTGTTCATAGTTTTGATCTTCTTTTTCTTAAATAAGCCCCTTTAACATTTCATGTAATAATGGCTTGGTGATGATGAACTCCTTTAGCTTTACCTTCTCTGGGAAGCACTTTATCTGCTCTTCAGTTCTAAATGGTAGCTTTGCTGCCTACAGTAATCTAGGTTGTAAGTCCTTGCTTTTCATCACTTTGAATACTTCTTACCAATACCTTCTAGACTGCAAAGTTTCTTTTGAGAAATCACCTGACAGTCTTATGGAACGCCTTTGTAGGTAACTCTCTGTTTTCCTCTTGCTGCTTTTAAGATTCTCTATTTATCTTTAACCTTTTGGCATTTTAATTAGCAAGAGTCTTGGTGTGGCCTTATTTGCTTCTACCTTGTTTGGGTCTCTCTGTGCTTCCTGGACTTGTGTGTCTATTTCCTTCACCAAATCAGGGAATTTTTCTTTCACTATTTTTTTCAAATAAGTTTTTAATTTCTTGCTCTTTCTCTTCTCCTTCAGGCACCCCTATCATTGAAATGCTGGTACATTTGAAGTTGTCCCAGAGCATCCTTACCGTATCCTACTTTTTTTTTTTCTTCTTGCTCTTCTGATTGACTTTTTCTTCTTTGTGTTCCAAATCATTCATTTGATTATCGGCTTCATCCAGTCCACTATTGGTTCCTGTAATTTTTTTTTTTATTTCATTTAGTGTAACCTTTATTTCTGCCTGGGTCTTTTTTATGCTGTTGAAGTATCCAGTGAGTTCCTTGAGCATCCTAAAAACCAATGTTTTGAACTCTGCATCTGACAGATCGCTTATCTCTGTTTTGTTTCCTTCTTTTCCTGGAGTCTTGTTCTGTTCTTTCATTTGGCTCATATCTCTTTGTCTTCTCAATGTGGCAGTCTCCCTGTTTGTTTCTATGTATTGGGTAGAGCTCCTTTGATTCCGTATTAGTAGCATGGCATAATGTAGAAAAGCACACCAGTAAGTGGCATGGGGCAGAGCCCTCAGTAATCACCTGGGCAGGTCAACCAGTGTGAACCAGGTTGATGGAGTCTCGGATATGGTGGTGTTGCTCTGAGGCTCTGTGTGAGGAAGGGCTCGGAAAACAGACAATGGCCTCTGGAGTTTTGTCTGGGAAGAAGCTGTCCCCCAGCACTTTCCCTGATGCCAGACACTTCAGTCTCTCCCCGTGTGCCACTGATGCCCTTCCCGCTGTTGTTCCAGTGCCTGAGCCCAGAGAGAGTGAGTCAGTGTAGGTCCTAAGTCCACTGCAGACCCTTTAAGAGGAGATGCCTGAGAATCCTGTGGTTTCTTCCACCACCCCAACCACCACTGATTTTTACAGCCAAAAGTAATGGAGACTTGTCCTCCTGGCACTGGAACCCTGTGCTGGGGGTCCTTGTGTGGGACTGGGTTCCCTCACTCCTAAGATATCTCTCCCAATTTTTATCCACCACACATGGGTGTGGGACTGACTGTGTCATGTCTCCATGTCTCTGTCCCTTCTACCCACCTAAATGAATGTGACTTCCTTAATTCCTTGGTTGCCAGACTTCCATATAGCTCAATTTTCTGATGATTCTGGGTGATAGCTGTTCTGCAGTTTAGTTGTACTTTTTGCTGTGGCTGTGCAAGGATGTGAGCTGTGCTTCCTGTACCTCCATCTTGACTAAAAGTCTCTTGGAAGTCATATTATTTTAAAACTCCTAAGTGATGGTCACATATATCCACTTTGAGCACCTCAGCATATGCCATAGTCAAGGCCATGAATGACGGAAAATGAGGCAGATCTTCCAATTCAAAACCTGCTGGGGCCCTTATATTTGTGTGTATCAGCACCTTCTACTTATGGCAAGTGATGTTTTCTAACTACAAAGATAAATGTAGTTTCTTTACAATGTAAAATGATTTACATTTTTAAGAATCAAGTAATCACCAAGAAATTATGAGTGAAAAAACTCCAAGTACTGGTCGTACTTGGGGTCAGTCAACACAATGACCAAAGTTAGGCTAATACTGATACATGATTTAAGAACTATAGGGCCAGCCCTTTCCTCTGGGTCACAGTTAGATTCCACAAATATGTACATGAACTAAAAACCTAGAGTTTGGGCCCAAATGTGTCCCTCAACTAACAAGGTGGACATTCTCTGCTGGGGAAATCTTAAAAACTAGGTCAACAAACAACCCCTTTTGAAATGTGCACAGTAACAGTGTAAATAAAAGCTACATCTCTTATAGAGGTCTGTACGGAATAAAAACTAGGGAGAAGGAACAATTATAAGGAAGTCCCATCCAAAGAAGATATGGGCTCTAAGAAGCAAACTAATCGTTTTATGGTCTTAACTTTTAATCAATGTTTATTAAAAAGGCCGGCGTATGGTGTTGTGGTCATGTACTGCACCGCTGCCCATGCCTCAGCCAGCCCCTCTCCATAGCCCCTGTGCATTTACACAAGCTACAGAACTACAGGAATTCCCTTCTGTGGGGAAGTAGCCCAGCAAGGCCTCATGAGCAGAAGGCACCATAGGCAACATTTATTAAGAGGCTCATCCTTCTCTAGGCTAATGCAAACAGGGGCCAAGACCTGACAAGAAGAGCGGAGGGAGGCTCTCAGCCCCTCCTTGCCCCTCAGCCAGGCACATTCATGCAGTGAACAACCCAATTATATACCAGAGCAGCCTGTCACAACAGTAGCAGATGATATATGGCTATTGGGCAACTTTCCACTAACAAAGACTTACTAAATTAACAATCACTAATGATTTTCCAAATATCACTAAGACAGCTAGTTTGAAATTAAGACATAGACCCTGCCTTCCAGAAGCTCACTCTTACCCAACAGACTGGAAAGAATCCTGTTTTGAAGATGGCCTCTCAAGCTAAGTGGCCCTCATCAAATCCTTAACGAATGAAGACCTTCAATGTCCACATCCACATTGTGGATTCAACTAGATGAGCTCATAAAAAAGCAGATTGTGCTAAAAGCTCTGTATAGACCTGTTTTCAAGTCCAATCCCATCAACTACCATCCATGACTAACAGGAAAGGGTAAAGTAGGAATCAGGTTGCTCTTCTTGGAGGCTAAGAAGAAAAAAGGCTTCACAGTATAATTAAATATAAGGTTTTGTTTTGCTTTTGCTTTTCCATAAGAGGACAATCCATGCAACAGGGGGAAAAACAGAAAAAAAAATGCTTGCATTATATTAGGTCATTCTGTAAAAAAGGATACAAAAATGTATTGCCAAGGGGCAGCCTGTTGTTTAAGACTCAAAAATCACCTTTTTAAACAATTCATCCCTTACTACTTACACTGTGATTTCAAATAAATTTGTTTCCTTTTAAATTAAAGCTTGCCACATTCATTTGCTCACTATTCTACCTTTTCTTAGTTTACCAAAGGCGATTCTGCCATAATGATACAAACTTTGGGACATTCAAAGAGAAAGACCCAATGGTATTTTCAGGACTTTGAGATGCTAGGAAAAAAAAAAACAAAGGAAAAAGCATGCCCTGGCTGGTGTAGTTCAGTGGACTGAGCGCTGGCCTGCGAAGCAGAGGGTCACCGATTCAATTCCCAGTCAGGGCACATGCCTGGGTTGTGGGTCAGGTCCCCAGTTGGGGGCGCGCAGAGGCAGTCACACATTGATGTTTCTCTCCCTCTTTCTCCCTGCCTCCCCCTCTCTCTAAAAATAAATTAAAATCTTTTATTAAAAGAAAAAGGAAAAACAAAGGAAAAAGGAATTTGTATATAGATTTTTTTTTAAATACACACCTAAAAATGCAGATCCCCAATAATGTAGGCACCATTGTGGTTACTTTTTGTTCTCTTCATAAAAACATGTTTGTACTTTCCCCTCCCAGCACCTGTACAGTGTTAAATAAAAACAACTCCAGTAAATTGCTGACAAACAGGTAATACAAGTAGAAAGAATTCCCTAACTATCACTCTATCAGCTCGGGGGAGGGGAGGGGGATAGCTGAAGTAAAAGATGTGCCCAAAGTCATCTGGTAAACCTGCTTTCCCAAAAAGAATGTGAAATGCATAGCAAAATAACTAATTGGAATGCTTAATTATGTACCCCCCAAACAGAATTATCAAGAGACCTGACTGACTCCTACAGAGCTGTGACTGCCATCAAGCAAACTCCGAGAAATAATAAATAATGTCTGACCTTCTAGTTTCATCAAAAAAATTATTCACAATATCAAAATATGGGGACTACTGGCCTTCCACTTCAGTACTATCAGGGAACACAGAGGTCACAGATTGATGTGAAGTTAGTGACTCAGACTCATTTGCCCTGATTTACAGTACAATTTGAAGAAACAATTAAGTCGAACAAAAAAATTATAAGGGATTGACCACCTGAGTAAAAAAAAAAAAAGGAATATGGTGATCAGACATGCAAAATGTATGGTATTTATGATAGCTCTTCCAACAGAAACAGGAATGTATAAGTTCACAGAATTGAAAAAGTCAAAATTTTGGTCTGAAGGTCAGGAGGTTAGGTGCGAAACAAGGAAAACAAAAACAGCTCTTTACAAGCTGTTTTCTAAGAAAGTCTTCAAGTGTTAAGTATCTTCAACAAATGGTGACTGTGAAATATTTAACATCCAGGAGTGCTAAGCCAAGAAACATTCCTGGTTTTGAAAGACAATGCCATATAAGGCAAACCTCGGCCCCAAGTATAATTATAAGACATAACTTATATTTTCATACAGGAGACATTTCTGACTGATAAAAAGAAAACCAAAAACCAAACCTCTCAACAGCAGATTCTGCAACTTAGCCAGGAGGGAAAATGCCTCTCCTTGCTCATAGCATGATTTGGGTTGTGTGCTGAGGGGCCTTTACAAAAAGTGTTTAGTATGAAAATCAAATTAAGATTTTCATCCTTAGTTTACAAGAGCCTGTTAGTAATATGTCAATACTTCATGTGCACATTACCCAAAGCAACATTCTCTTCACATTCATGTTCAAATCAAAGATGGGAAGAAGTACAAAGTGGGTGTTACCTTATGCAAATCTCTCTGGTCCTCTGGAAACCCCATCCAACCCCTTATCTAGAGGGTCACCATCAGACCAGCGGCAATTTCTCACAAACTCAGTCCTCACTGCTATGCACATCTGTGCTAAGCCATTTGCAAGCATTATCTCATTTAGCTATCATGACAACATACAAAGAAGGCATGCTAACTATTTTACAACAAGAAAACTAAGATTAAGTAATTTAGCTAAAATGTGTTGTATGTTAGCAGGACTAGGATTTAATCTAAGGGCCATGTAATTCCATGCTATATGTAAGGGTGGGTCAAACACTCAAGAAAAGCCCACCATCTAGGAAGGGAGGAGGAAGGACTAAGCTAAATTATATGCATTTGGCCATTCTGCTCCAGAACTGGACCCCCCACCTAGAAACTGATTATGACGTTTTAACTGAGACTTCCCGACAGCACAATTTAAACAGTCCAGTTGAAACCCATTCTTCACTTCCTTATGTTTAACTCTGAGTTCAGGTGTGAATAAAATCTTTGCTCTTTGTTTGTTTGTTTGTTTTTTACTGTCTCCACCTCTAAGGAGGGACACACATAAATAAATATAATTTCTTCTGGGCCCAAAGCTCAGTGCGATGCTTAGATAAAGCAGAAGGTAACAGTTCAAACCAGAGCTTATGATTCAATTCCTGGATCCCAAGAACATGGGGTTTACAAAGCGATGGCTTCCCAAGGGCACCTGGGATGGGCCTGCCCCTTAACCATCAGCCCCGGCAGCTGTCTGGCCAGCAGCTCTCAGCAAGGAGTTGCTGAGCTACCGGCTGCAACTACTCTGGTCACAACTGAGAACTACTGCTGTTCTAAGGGAAGAGACTGGATCCTTCAACAGGAAGGGCTCACAGTAATGCATTTCCACTCCACCTTAGTTTAAACAAAGGAGGTCTACTTGAAAAACAACTTGGCAGAAAAAGACGAGAGAGAGAAGGGGGAGAGAGGAAGAAAAGAAAGAGAAAAGGAGGGAGGGAGACCAGCCTACCAGAAACATGAAATTTATAGAACTATGTGCTTTTTGTATCTAGCGTTCAGAATACTACTCAGAGAGAGATTCATTTGTGTGATTTCCACATGCCCAATTCTACCTTCCCTTTTATTTGTTTACTTATATGAAGTCTCAGGTCCTACAGGATTCCAAAGAATTTACAGGCAGCCACCTTTTATCCCCTGTCTTGCAAAGCTTCCTCCCCCACACCTAACCAGCACAGTAAAGCAACTTATTAATGCAGCTACTCAAACACCAGGAAGTGAATGGTCCCTGGTCCACAACCAAATCTGCTCCCTGGATGCCTAGCATCTTACCTTTGTTTTTCACCTAAAACTGTTGGCAAGACAGGTAGGTCCTAGCTGAAGGATTTTTAAAGAAATTAATTTGGTGACAGTCTTGAGTTTTCTTACGGTAGAAAAATTTAAAAGTCCACCTACAAAAGTAACTTGCTTACTAACTAATGGTGCCAAAATCTTCTAATTCTAACCCACTGTGCCTAAAGGAGACCAAAAGAAGGTGGGGCACTTGTTCTTTTTTTACTAAATTTGGCAGGAAAAGTAAAGGGAAGCTGCTCCTTTGAGTTCTCCACCTACCTTCTCTTCCACATGGAAAGAACAGGAAGTGCCTTAAGCAACAACTACATTTACACTGGCCACTCAGCCATGTTTCTAGCAATAACTTCATGATGTGCATTTAAGCATAAATTTTTGAGGGAGAGAGTAAGAAGTACTGAGATACATTTCATCCTTGAAGGAAACAAAAATGAGTCATAGCTAAACAATTCATATCAAAGCATAGGATCATGACCATATTTTGTTTGCATAACCACAAATAAAGAGTTTAGAATCTACCATAAGTTAAGGTTATCATACAAGTTTTAAGAAACACAAAATATTTTCAATTTTCATAATATGATATAAAATAGATTGTTTAAATATTTCACAACTGTTAATTAGGCCAGATGTATTCTAAAAGTATGTATTTCAATGAGCACTTTTAAATGCACCCCTTTTCCCAAGTCTTTAATTTTACAGAATGATTTTTGTAAATGTTTTTTCAAGGGACAACAGCATGGGTTGGGAAGATATGCAAAACACTTTCCAAATTTTCAGCTCAGTACTATTCTTTACTTTTAGTAAATAATGAAAGTCTTCAGCTAACATGAAGGGGTTCTCCAGAGAATTTCAAGAATTATGAAAAATAATAACAGAACCCAAAATTTCTTCTTATTTATAACCCACCTTGTTTAAAATGGATCAAAAGTGGTTTTAATCCATAACAAACAGAGGAAAAGCCCTAACCCCCAGTGCTATGCAAAGGCCATATGTTCCAAAAAGAGAAGAACATGATTGTTTAACTCTAGAATTAGAAATCTTTATTCTAAAAGTAGCTGAAACAGCTCAACACCTTTGTCTTAAAGGCAGCAATTCTCAAACTTCAGAGTAGATAAAATTCATCATCTGGTTTGCTTAATTAAAAACGTTAAGTCTTAGGCTCTGTATAAAAGAATCAGATAAAGCAGGTGTCGATCAGGTCAAGAAGCTGCATTTGGCCCTGGCCAGGTAGCTCAGTAGGTTAGAGCATGGTCCTGATATGTCAGGGTTGCAGGTCTGATCCCTGGTCAGGGTACATACAAGATTCAACCAATGAATGCATAAATAAGTGGAACAACAAATTGATATTCCTTCCTTCCTTCCTCCCTCCCTCCCTCCAACCCTCCCTCCCTCCTTCCCTCCATCTCAAATGAAGAAGGAAGAGGAAGAGGAGGAGGAGGAGGGAGGGAGGAGGAAGAGGGAGAAGAAGGAGAAAGAGAGAAGAAGGAAGGAGAAGGGGAAGGGGGAGGAGGGGGAGGAGGAAGAGGAGGAGGAGGAGGAGGAGACCACGACGACGACGACGACAACGAAGCAGAAGCAGCAGCAACAGCAGCAGCAGCAGCAGCAACCTCTATTCAGGGTCGAACCAGAACCAGGGACCAGACAGCAACTGTCATTTTTATAGGTTGTGGTTTTGTATCATTATTTATTCTATGTCTTCTTTTTGGAGGGGGTGGCGGTTGTCAAGCCTAAATTAAAAGCCTGAACATTCCGTGAATGCAGCTGACAACTGTGAACTAGAGCTAACTGGGGTGGGAACAGGAACATGACCCAAGCTGGGCCAATCAAATGCTCCAAATTATTCCCCAATTACTTTTGACTGAGAAACAGTAAAATCGCATTGTATGTAAGTTTAACTAATACCGAGGTAACCACCTTGGAGGAGAATCGGGGTAAAGAAAGCATGTTTATTAAATGCAAATTATGAACAAATGCCCTGGAGCAAAAGGAGCTAAAAATCAGCTGTTCCCTTATGACCCCTGTCTTTGTTCCCACGTGCCCCAGACTGCAAGCATCTCTGCCCACTTACCACTAATTTCTAGGACTTTCAAAAGAAATTTTAACTATGCACAATTTCCACCTAACATACTGACTTCATACCCTAACCTTTAGATAAGCCGCAATTTCACTAGACAAGGACAGCACATGCACTGAGAACTCGGGACCAGCAGGTTGTGGCCTGAGAAGCAGAGAGTGAGTCTGCAGATGGGACAGCACAAAACAGACGTATAGTGAAAACAGAGAAGTGAAAGGACATCCTGAGTCCTAATGATTCTACTTCCTTGTTCTTCTCCCTTTGGGGATACATCTGTACCCCAGTGTTACCCCAGTATGATTTTAATAACCACCATTCCTCCCCTTCTCCCTCTCTTCAGCTTGCCTGTTAGCTACCTGCAACATCAAGACTCCGGGCAAAAACACTAAGTATCCAGATATAAATATGACAGAATTCTTGTCCTCCAAGTCTCAGGACCAAGGGCAACCCTTCTGGGGCAATGATTAAGGGCCATTTGCACACTGTCAGTCTGCAGAGGAGAAAAATAGCGCACAGCCAAGACAGAGACACGAGAAGAGTGACACCCAGAGCAAGTGCCTTGTTCCCTGAAGGATGCCTTTTCCCAGCTTTCCCCATATATTCCATGACACAACTCTAAATCATTTCAACAAATCCCCTTTTTCCTCTCTTCCTTATAATGAAAAAATGTCTCCAAGTATTATTCTAAAAATATGTTAGGGCAAAGAAGGAAACTTGCTGGACTCTCAGTAATTCACTTGTGACCCAGAAACTGCTGAAGAATGTAACTCACCCACCATAAGTAAGTTACTATTCCTTACCAAGCACTGAGATGGTGCCTTCTCCTCCAACAGTCGAATCTCCCTGGCCACTAGTAACAGTCTTCTCCAATACACTCTGAACTTTCTACACTCACACAGTGCAAACCACTCAGGATGTAAACAGCACTGAAGTAAAGACTCTCTTTTCAACCACATTATGAGCCATAAAGAGCTAACAATAATCATTTAAGCCCTGTAAACCAGTCTTTTCTTTCTTCTTCCTTTTGCTTATTCATTAAGTGTGTTTGTTTGTTTCTGTGTTTGTTTGTTTGTTTGTTTGTCGGAGTTGTTGCTCCACCTTGGAAGAGCACAGAAAAGGTAGCTTCCAGCAAAAAAACCCTTCCTGTAAAGTAGGGTTTTTTGAGAAATAACCCAGATCCTAAAGTGGCTAGCATGCTTTCTGTCCACCCTCGCCCCTGTGAGAGAAGCTCTGTAGTCCCATTTAACATATTCTTGATATGACAGGGTACAAACGCACAGTGGCAATGGGAGCAGGAGGAGACACTCTACACAGAATTCCGATGTTCTCCCATTTCACCAACAGCAGCACATGTTCATAGCAGTAAGTATGACGATCATGAAAAGATAGGAAAGTCACTTACCTCCCCACAGCCTCTGCCTCCTGCCCACCTGAGCCATGGAAGGACCGTGACCCCAAATGGCAGATGCAGGGTGGGAAAGGCAAGCCCAGCACACAATGAGCAACAGAAAATGCGAGGCGCCACAGTGTTTCAGCTGCCCTGGAGTCCTGAGTCCTGGGCGCTCCATTAAACAAAGAAGCTCTAAAAAAAACAGACAGTGCAGAGGGTTTCCACGGATCACAGCCAACCAGCCTGACAAAAGACAGGTGACAAGGGGAGTGCAGCGGCCAGCAAGGTGGACTCAGCTCCAGCTGGACTTCAGGTCAAAGGGACTAAGGCATCGCCTTCCCAGAAGTGAGTCATGAGATAAATCTGACGGGAGGCAAGGTAGCAATAGGATTTTCCTGAAGCTCAGTGTGGTGCTGGCTCAGCAAGTCTGGAAAGAACAGGGAGAGAGAATAAGTCTCTATCCAGACTCAGGAGACCCGAGGGGACCAGGGGGCGCCTGGCAGTCAGAGAAGCAGGGAGTGGCCCACAGCTAGGTTCTCACGGCCAGGCTGACAGAAGACCAGCAGGAAGACAGTGCACAGTGTTCTAAGAGCACAGCTTCAGACCAAACAGGGTCAAGGCCCAGACGTGCCTATGATTTGCTTGCTTCAGCTTCTGAAACTCTCAACTGTTTCATTTGTGAAATAGGGGTAAAAACAATATATCTCTTGAAAGACTGTAAAAACGCATTTAAAGGTTTTAGTATGACAGCCTTGGGGGGCCTGCAAACTACCAGCCCAAAGGTGGGATACCTCTGAGCATCTCTTCTTAGTCTGCAAGCTGGGAATGATTTTTACATTCTTACACAGTTAGGAAAAAATAAAAATAATAGTTAGTAAACCAGATTTTCTTGGACCACCACCACCCCTGTGCATTTACATGTTGTCTGTGGCCACGTTCAAGTGGCAAAAGTGGAACTGAGGAGGCCAAGACGCTGTACAGTCTGCAAAGCCTGAAACACTCACTATCAGCCTTCCCAGAAACATGTGCTGTCTCTGCGCTGGCCGAAAGAAACCATTCAAAACCCATGGGCTGTGCCTCACCTTGTATGAAAGGAGATTCAGCAGAAAAGACATGAAAATATTTTCTGAGATATAATGCACATATCATAAAATTCATCCTTTTAAAGTTGTACACTTAAATGATTTTTCAGTCTATTCAGAGATGTCAGATCATCATCATAATCTAAGTTTAGAGCATTCTTACCACCCCAAGAGAAACCCTGTTGCCATTAGCAGTCACTCCCCATCCCTGCCTCTCCCCAGTCACACAACCACTAACCCAAGTTATTTCCATGGATTTGCCAATTCTGGACATTTCACAGAAATGGAATTATAAAATAGGTGGCCTCTTTTGTCAGCTTCTTTCACTTGGCATCATGTCTTCAAGGTTCTTCTATGTGGTAGCCTATGTTAGTGATTCAATGCTTCTTACAGATGAATACTAGTCCCTGGTATAGCCAGAGCAGATTTTATTTATTCATCAGTTCATGGACATTTGGGTGGTTTCCACTTTAGGTTATTATCAATAATTTTCCTACAGACATTGATGTACATGTTTTTGTGTAGGCATGATTGCATTTCTCTTGGGTACATGCCAAGTAGAATTGTTGGGTCACATGGTAAGTATTGAACCTTCTAAGGAACTTCCAAACTTTTTTTCCAGAATGGTGGAACTGTTTTACACACTCCTATCAGCAACTTACAAGGGTTCCAATTATACACATCTTCACCAACACATGTTATTGTCTGTTTCATTACAGCTACCTACATGTCTGCCAAGTGGGATCTCACTGTGATTATTTTTTTCATTTGCCTAGTGACTAATGATGAACATCTTTACATGTGTTTATTGGTTATTGGTATACTTTCTTTAGATAAATGATATACATATCTTTTGCCTACCTTTTAATTGGGTTAGCTGTCTTTTTATTGTTGAATTGTAAGAGTTCTTTATATATACTGGATACTAGCCTCATACCAGATATATGGCTTGCAAATATTTTCTCCCATTCTGTGGGAAACTTTTTCACTTGATAGTATCCTTTGAAGCACAAAAGCTTTTAATCTTGATGAAGACCAATTTATCTATTTTCTTTTGTTGCTCATGCCTTTGGTATCATATTTAAGAAATCACAGCCTAATCCAAGGAAATGAAGATTCACTCTTATGACTTCTATAAGTTTTATATGTTTGGCTCTTATACTTAGGTCTTTGATGTGTATGTTGTGAAGTAGGGGTCCAACTTTGCTTTTTGCACATAGATATTCTGTTGTCCCTGTACCCTTTGTTGAAAAGACTATTCTTTCCCCATTGGATTGTCTTGGCACCCTTGTTGAAAAATTAATTGACCACAAGTGTAAAGATGTATTTCTGGACTCTCAATTCTAGTCCACTGATCTATATGTCTATCCTTATTCTAGTACCACACTTCCTTAATTATTGCAGCTTTGTAGTAGGTTTTAAAATCAGGAAGTTGAATTATCAAACTTTGTTTGTTTGTTTGTTTGTTTGTTTTTCAAAAGGGTCTGGGTTATCCTGGACAACCTGCATTTCCATATGACTTTTAGGATCAAATTGTTAATTTCTACAAAAAAAAAAAACAAACTCTGAGATTTTGATGGTTTTGAATCTGTAGATCAATGTGGAGAGTACTGCCATCATAACAATATTAAGTCTTTTGGTCAATGAACATAGAATATCTTTCCATTTAATTAGGTATTCTTGAATGTATTTAAACAATGTTTTGTAGTTTCAGCATATAAGTTTTGTACCTTTTAATTAAATTTGTTCCTAAGTAATTGTTGTTGGTACTGTAAATGGGATTCTTTGACGCCCTCCTTATTAGTATAAATTTTAACTTGGAGCTATAGAGAGTCAACAGGTGGGTGTGCAAGAAACAAGGACCAAAGCCTAAGAGAAAACAAAGACTAAAAGCTGGCTTTCAAGGAGATATAATGGGTCAAGATTCATGCCAGACTTCAGACCTCACGCTCCTTGTGGGCAGGCCCAGTGTCTGTCTAGCTTGTCCTAACACACCAAGCATACAGTAGGCACCCAGGGAACACCTGTTGAATGAATGCAGTGCTCAGCACTAGCAGAAAGTATTTAATCAATATCATCTATTTTAGGCACGATATATGCCTATAAGTATTATTTTCTTCAAGCTATAGGTTCTAATGGTGTGGATCGCAGATACTACTGACTACAATGGGGCAAAATATTCACAAGCAAGAAAACAAATTTGGTGAGGACTTCCCACTAGCTGACAAGCTCCCCTTACGCTTTTCCAGCTAAACAGTTAAAGAAAATGTCACCAGCAAGGAAGAAAATAAGGGTAAGTAAATATATAGCAGAGGAAGCACTGAGCATTTTACAAACAGCACTGGTCCTCTTGACAACAATGTAAAAAATGTATCATGACCCCCAAAGGTAAACAAGGAGTGTGCAAAAGGTGCCAGATGGGTAAGAAGAAGTTGAACTCTAGGCTAAATATGATATTTATCACTACTCTAGCTTGCTTTTCCCTTCAAAGACAGGGATAATCAATTAAAGTAGTATGAATTCACAAAGGACATTGTTATGATGTGTTGTGCTGGCACCATGCCAAGTGTCTCAGGTACATAATCTCATTAACTTCTTGAGACAATCCTGTGGCAAGTACTATGACTATCATCATTTTCAAACAGAGAGAACAGGGGCCTACAGATGCTAGAATAACTCCCAAGGCTTTATATCTCCCAACTGCACAGCTGGTATTTAAGCCCAAGTCATAACTCCAAAATGTACACAGTATAGGAGATTGTATAAAAACACATATAAGTATACACTGCATACACTTACAAGTGTAGCAAATATCTAATACCCTGATACAGTTATTAATTCTAATGTCCTCATCTTAATTACTAATTTGATTCCAAACATAAATCAAAGGTTGGAAAGAGACAACTATTGTTACTCTTTTTAAGCCAACAAGTTAAAGGGATGTGAAATCTGTAACAAAAAGGTTGCAAATATTTTGCCGTTAAAACCACACATATCATGAAACCTCAGATCATGACGTTTTCTGCAATGCTGGGTTTTAGTCCTAGATCTGTCTCAAACCTGATATGCGACTTCAGAAATGTCCTTCGTTATACTAAATTGTCCTGCCCTAACCTGCAAGGCCACGGCCAATTTTAAAATTCTAAAATTCTTCTAAGCTGCCAGTTGTTAAGTAATCAACTTTCCTTGCACACATATTTACACAGTAATCAAATGCACTGGTAAGTTATAGTTTGTAGCCCAGGTTAACAGGGAAAAATATTTGGGCATATTTAGAAGTGCCCTTGATCAGAAAACGATTTAAGTAAAGAAAAAAGAAGGGTGTAGGGGCTGACCGGAGAGATTGGCTTTGATAAAGTGTATCTTGAGCCCTTTCTCCCCTGGCTGGTCCATAACCTAAATCATTTCCGTGCCTTCACATAGTAAATTTTCTGCTAGATGTCTAGATATGCTGGAGATCAGGTTACAGTGTGAAGGACAAAAGATAAAAACAATCTGCATACTTCCATCTGGCTCTTCAGAGCACAGTGCAGAGACCTGCAATGTGAGGAGAGAAGCAAGCTACTCTGGCTGCACAACAGATACCGCAAAATGTCACAGAAACAAATCTTTCAAGAGAATCAGAGATGCTGGAATGTGTAATTAACCAAAATTTACTGAGAATAAAAAAAAAAGACCTGGCTACTAAACATAATGTTGCCTCCTCTGCAAGCAAATGAAAAGTTGACAACAAAGCAATGTATTAGACAGTCCAAACTATAGAGTTGCTATTCTTATTGTGATCATATGACTCCTGGTTAAAAAAGAAAAAAAAAGTATTTATTTATTATTAACAGTCTTGCCTACTCTTTAGAATTCAAAAGTCAACACTTGAGGTTTGACTCTTGTCAAACTATTCCTTCACCACATGGCACTGAGCCATGCAAGATGGATTTTCAATATGAAAGAAACCAGAAGGTCCAATACAAACACAGGCTTTCCCATATATAAAATTTAAGAAAAGCTGGGGTCTGTGCAGAAAACATTAAACTGGTTTGTATATCAAAATCATGAGGTTTAAGCAGAAATACAGCATTAAAATAATTTACAAAATGGCTCAACGATGAACATTTTCCTCCATGAAAAAATAACACCCCTAATGTTTTTCATATGGCACATAAATTTTACAATACCTGCAGGAATATTTTCATTGGTTAAACCAACACCATAGGTCTTTTTAGCTCTTAAGCATATTATGATTCTTGCCTTTTTATAGCATTTTTGTTGTTGTTTGCACCCAGTGTAATAAGCTTTTGAGAACAAGAAATAAACCACAATAAAAAGAAAAAAGAACTACCCTCTGTAACTGCAACTTTCACGAGAAGTGGGGAAGCAATTCAATTCTAGTTTTTATAGCTGCTATCTTGATGCAATTAGTGTAAAATAATTGTCTGCACAGGCCAAAGAAGAGGCTAAGTTGAGGCACTTGAATGCATTCCTGAAAATTATTTCCCTGCCTCTCCCTGCAGCCTGGTGCAGCAGATGTTGGCTGTTAAGCCGCGCAGACGACACAGTTCATGACTTTCCTAAGACGGCTGTGTGCCACATCTGCAGTTGATGAAATGGGGAGCAGAAGTGTGGCAGACACACAGCGGAGAGTGTGAGTGAGGCAGGCAGGCGCGGGCTGGCCTAAAAATAGACACATTCACACTCCTCCACCCTGCACATCCAACCTCATAAAGCTGGTCCTGCCTGTCCTATTATGGAGTCAGTCTGTGGCAGACACTGCCTGCACCCGACTCAGGCTGCCGATAGCGCACAGCAGGCATGAGTGGAGGCAGGCAGGCTGTGCAGCATCCTCAAACTGCAGCCTCGCCTCCGAGCCTCGGTATGACTGGGCTGCGGGCCAAGTTCAGCTGGGCCCCCAGAGAAAGGCAATGCTTGTGTTTAGACCGCACAATACTGACATAACAGTAACAGATTTACATATGC
This sequence comes from Pteronotus mesoamericanus, assembly GCF_021234165.1. Lineage (NCBI taxonomy): Eukaryota > Metazoa > Chordata > Mammalia > Chiroptera > Mormoopidae > Pteronotus > Pteronotus mesoamericanus. The sequence continues at coordinate 56,041,426 of NW_026555321.1, forward strand.
AAAACTGTGAAGCAACAGGCATTCCCCCTCAATTGACCCACAGCTTGTAGTGTCTGCCGAGTTATCCCCGCTTCAGCTCTGTAACCAAGTGGGCGGCATGTGAATACCATCTGGGTACCACTTATTGAAAACTGGCAGTCATTCTGTAATAGGCAAGCTGGCAATAAGAGGGAAGGGAATAAATTGCATCATTTAGTTAACATCCACTTGCTTTGCGGCTGTTAAAAACCCATGACTGAATAATAATTTGGTTATTTCTTTTGCCAGAAACTGCTGTCAGCCAAATTGTACTACGCATGCCACGGACGTCAACTTGCAAAATTTCACTTGAAAAGGAATTGAGGAGGATCAGGCCGACGTGGGCATCCATCTCTGGTAATGAACAGTGGCTACTCCTGCCATTTCATTCCTCCATATCCTCCAAGTGTCCTGCCAGCCCAAACGTGGTCAGCACCAAACCCTGGTTAGCCAACGGCCATGCTGAGCCACAGTGCCAAGCTGAGATATGCAATAATGCCCCTAAGGAGCTCAGGCTCAAGTGTGTGTGACAAGTGACATATATGTGGCTCACAGCTGACCATGGTCACAAATGTGGCCAGGCAAGGCTTGTCTTAGAACTGACATCACCTAGCCTCTGCCTCAAAACCAACTGGGTGAGCAGGACTGCACAAAACCTGAGTGCTACCTGCCTGTGTCCCCCTAATTCTGTGCTTGGAGCAGTGAGACCACATCATTTTTTTCTGGTTTACTCAACTGCTTCAATATGACTAACAAAGGAAGTACCAGAAACCTTACAGCACCACATAGAGGTAGAAGTGAACCTCAGTAAAAATTCATGTGTTTGAAATAGTTCTCTTTTGGATATATCTGTAAAGATCTGAAATAATTTTTTCATTCACTATATACTGTGTGTGTACAGATCATACATATACATATTTATGTCTTTTAAAACTACTATAACATTGGTCACTTAACACATATTTCAGCCTTGATTTTCCTAAAAGGCTTACAAATGGAAAAGATATAAATAAAATATATATTTACATCATTTAGAAGTTGCTATAGCATGGAGACGTCTTACCCATTTCAGCCTTGATTTTCCTGTAAGACACAGGAAAGTGAAGAAATGGAAAGCCAAAAAACAAAATGAGAACAAATAAAGGAAAAAGCAACAAAGAAATAACATGGAGGTCCTACAAGTGGACACAGTTTGTCTGATGAAATAAAAAAGGGGGTAATGCAAGCATTTGCAATGATGTTAATGGCAACAATACATGTTTACAAAACCCAAACCTGTGGCTGCCCTTACTTCTGCATCCAAGAAGGAAAGGCTGAACAAGTTTTCAAAGCCCAAAGCTCAAAATAAAAGATCACTCCAATAAGTGGGTGGTCTGTCTGAAAATAACGTAGCCAACCATTTGTACGTTAAAACGGGCAGCATCCAATCATGAAGGAGGAAGAGAGAAAGGGAAGGCAAGACCAAAGTGTTACATGTTTTGTAAACTACATTTCTAGGTCAACACATGTTTAAGTAAAACTCCAGTAATAGCTATTTTCAAGGGAATGAGATAGACAAGAAAGATAACAGAGATTTGTTTTTCCCCCCAGATTTAGTTTACAATTGTAATCTTACCTCGTTCTAAACAGCTTACAAAGGAAAGACTAAGTCACTTCTGTATCTGGAGATATTAACAGATATCAGGACTATAAAGTTATAGGCTGAATTTGCCCTCTGAAAGGTGAGAAAGAAAACTGCATTTCCAAGTCGCTGAAAGTATAATCAGTTTGTTAAAAGAAAGCAAAACAGTTATTTCATTCACACACACATAAACATTCACGTGCACGTGTGGGTGCACGCACACACACCAATAAAATCAGCACGCTATCATGGAAATATTGGTCTGAGGGTCAGGAGAGCTAGTTTTCACTAGCACACTTTCTAGCTGTATAACTTTGGACAAGTCACAATTTTTCTGGACTGAATTTCCTTGTCTTGGAAAAGAGTGATTTATAAACAAAGGCAGTTCTAGAATTCCCCAAATCTAAGCAAAGTAACAGCTTCCTAATAGCTCTTTATTTATTGCACATTTATCATTACAAAATGTGAATCTTTCCTATGAAAATAAAAGAAACCAAGTTACATGGGATTTCAAAATTGCTTTCATTTTACTTTGCAAATTACAGTTAAGGTAAATATTGCCGAGGTTCTGTTTGTTTTTAAAAATACACATGTTGAAGGACTGAACTGCCTTATGCAAATATTTATCTTCCAGAACATTATATGTTCCTCAGCATTTGTTTAAAATTCAAAAAAAATTTTCAGTAACTGAAAGATTTCTATTTAATATGCAATTCCTTAATAAATAACCAAAGTATAATATTAACTTATGTAGCCCACCATTTTGGCAACAGGCAGGAACCAGGAATTAAAGGTCTAAAGAACCTACAACCCAAACCATGATTTTATCCATCCTAAGATTTTGGAAAATACTATATTCCTAGAAAGCATATTTTTAAATTACTGCCATGTCCATTTCTCATTGCTGCATATTTAAAAGTGATCATCCTTTCCTTGTTGGTTTTCACTGTTTTACTCCTCCTAAGCTCTCCTACCAATGAACCACAGCCATTTTCCCTAAATCACTTTAAATGTTGCGTATGTCCTGAAGAAAGCCCAAATTCTAGCTGCCATCAGCATTTTCCAGTTGGTCTTAATAAATCTAGTGTCTTCAGAAGTGGAGCTAGTGTAAGACCCTGGGTCAGAAGAGTGTATGTGTGACGGTTTCTCCCAGGAATGGTTAGGAATCTGTGCTGATCCACACAGCACCTTGCATAACAACTTCCCTCTCCAACATCCAACTGCATGCATTCATAAGCCAGCTGGCGAGGGTGAGCAATCAGTGGCCAGGAAAGAGAGGGAGGGTACACAGTCCATGAGAAGCAGAAACTCCCACTTTGGCCTCAATTAGCAAGAGAGTTGAGCAGCCAAGACTAAAGTTAACATTAGCCAAATACACCTGGCTGACCTTGTAAAGACTAAAGATTTGCTCATTAACTGAGCTTAGAAAGGTGTGACCTACAAACCTGAAGAGCTGTTTCAGGTACTTAATGGTACCGATTTTGTGATCAGGTTACAAATTCCATGTGGCTCTTTATAAAGTCCCTATAAAGAGACTTTTGGTGTTGGACAGTGAGCCCTGTGCCAAATCACTCACACACACACACACACACACACACACACACACACACACGCCACTTCTATGATGTAGGCTTGCTGTAGACTATGATGTAGATGGAAAAGGGTCTATCCACCAAAATAAAAGTTAACCTTCTAGCCTAGGTGCACATTACCCGAGTTCCCACCCACAGCTGGCTGGAGACCCTGAGGCAGTGAGGTGCACACCTGACACTTCCCCTTGTGGAAATGCCACCCTGTGACCACCCAGACAGTGGCAGACAGGGGCTGCCAGCCTCGGCAGCCCATCCTATACACAGACGAGTCAGTGACGGCGATTCATCCTGCAAGGTGTGCCGAGGCTCTAAAAAAGCCAAGTGCTAGGTTGTTCTTCCAGCTTCAAGCTGAAAATAAAATTTCAGGATCCATTTTCATTATGATCTCAGGAGAAGAAGGAAATAAGAGGAAGGAAAGAGGGAAAGAGAGGCCAAGAAGCTGCTCCCACAAAGAAAGAGGGAGAGAGAGGCTAAGGAATGAAACTACTTGCCATGAAGACAAAACAAATTACAAAATCTAGAAGTAAACACTCAGGGCTGAATTCCAACAAAACTGGCCTTTGCTGTCAATTTTAGGAAATAAAATTCTTATCAAAGGCATAAAGGTTCAGAGAAATTTAATATATCTGGGCTTTACATAAACTAAAAATTACAAGTTTCTAAAACAATTGGGATTAAGCCACATTCCTTCCTCTCAAGCAGTTTAGATGCTGACCCTTTCCCCTGCATTCTGATGCTGTGAGGATTCGAAATCTGCAGCCAAAATATAACCAGTGCAGCTCCAGCAGCAGCTCAGGGCACCGGGGCGCAGGCTGCAGAACGGGTTTGTGAAAACCCAATGAAAACATTCCTTTTTGAGGAAAGCAGCAGCTGGCAGGTGGACAAACATGCAAGGCCTATCCAGGTGTAAGGCTAGGGTGGGGTGCACCCAGGTCAACATCCTTTTAAGTGGCTCTGAACGCCACAGAGGAAGGCCAGTTACCTGGCAAGGGCCATTTAGAGCCACAATTTAGGGGCAACACATGTACTTTCTTCTTTCTGGGACATCAAAAGGCAAGTTGCTGGTCCTGGGACTTGAGCAGAAATGAATGTGAATTAAAGACACAAAACTTCTTGTGGAGAATTATTTCTGGACACAATTACTCAACATCCTCTTCAACCAAACACCTCAGTAGCAATCCTTTAAACCTTCTAGCACATTCCAGCAAGGTCCAGAGAGAGTGAGGACAGCTGTTGGACTTTTCAACCTTTGAGTGTCGTCATCACCACCAGTATTTACAAAGTCTTCTGGCAACGCAAGTCTGAGGCCCTATTGTATACATCTATACCGGCAGGAAGAAGGGATCTAAGGTTTCTTCCACAAATCAGAAAAAGTCTCTTCAACCAAATCAACTGACCAGTCCTAGGGGAGGGGTCAGTACAAAAAGCCAATTTCATAAGAGACCAAAGGGCAATTTGGAAAATTGAACACAGAGGGAGATGAGGCAACTCTCCAGTTCCTCTCCCACAGGGTGCCTAGAGGGCAAGTCACTCTGTCCTGAAGAGAGAAACTCCAGCCTGGAGGGCACACCCACGTGCGAATAAACATTTGGAAAGGTGGGTGGCTTGTAGATTGTTTTAAACCACTGATTGCCACCATTAGTGTAGATGTTTTAAATTGGCCCTATTTAAATTAAAGGCTAATGTTAGTGAAGACTGAGTAACAGTGGGTGCAGATCCACTTACAATCTTAAACAAAAATACACACACAGACACATATTGTAAGATTTCATGTTGAGAACATAAAATTATTTTTCTCCCAAATAGCATCACAAAAGTAAAAGACCACAATAATTCAACTGTTTCTGCCTCTCTCTACCAAGTCTCCCTCTATATGCCCTACTCTCCTCAAACTAGACTTGCCCTTCAATGCGCCATATGAAATGAGACAAAAATTTTTAAAAAATTTTTAAAAAGCTAGTCCTAATAATAATCACTTTTATTTACTCAGCACTTGCTATGCAAAAAGTCCTAAGTTATTATTTGTATTGTATTGACTCATTTAATCAAAACAAGAACCTAATGAAGTAAATCATCCCATTTTATAGATTTGGAAACTAAAGTGAAGTGTTTAAGTATCAGTCAAGGTCACAGCGCTGGTAAAAGGCAAGGTGGCGATTCAAACCCAGGCACATTAACCACTACACTATACTGGCTCGAATAGGTATTAACCAAAGAAATTATTTTTTTTACTTTTAGCTGCTAAGGGACAGGTTGATTACATACAGGATTTTCAAGGTTAATTTTAACATCATGAGATTTATGCACTGATTTTACATGTGATGCAATTCAACTTTTAGCAATATACTACCTTCTGCCACGTACAGCTAACAACTGAAAGAATGAGACTATCCTGTCCTACCTGGTGTGTCTTCTGTAACAACTCAGTCACTGTCATTTTGTCTCATCTGTAACTTCTGTACTAATTAAAAACACATTTTGTAAGATTCTAAAACAAATACACTTTAATAGTCCATATCCAGAATATTTTATTTTACAGGTTAGGGATAATAATGGGAATGAACTCCCTTCTCAACTTTGACTATAACTTTTAAACTTTAGGTGAACTGAAACCTGTGAAAGCCCTTCAAGATGTTGGAAATGATAACTTGTATTAAAGAATACCCCAGTTCTGAAAGCTGTTCCTCCCCCCCAAAAAATATTCTCTGCTAAACTTTTAATTTGTATTCTTTATTTAGAACATACCTCCTAAAGTTTGAAGCTAAGCATGTATCAAAAGATATTTTTCAAAGTCAACTTTTATTTTTAAAACCACACTACAAATGTAATACAGGTCCATTTCATAAGTGTTTCAAAAAACATAGCATGAGTAGATCAAAAGCCCCTCCCCCTTAGCCTCCCATCTCCAGCCCTTAACACAGCTTAGTCTCCAGAATCAGCCAAAATATTAGTGTCAGTGAAGGGCAGGGCCATAGCTCTCCCAAAGCCCACCACCAACCAAAATAAAATGATTATAAATCACACAACAAACCAGCTGAGAGCACAAACCCTTGAACTAGATGGTGTGGGTTGAATGCCATCCACTCACCTTACCTGTTGTTTGACATTGAGTTAATAAATAATTCAACCACTCTGTGCCTTGGTCTCCACCTCTGTAAAGGAAGGATAACAGCAGTACTTCCTTCCTTGAGACATAGTAGAGGGGTAAATAAATTACATGAGCTAATATTTACAAAAGAATTAGATCAGTGGGCTTGCCACAAAAGGTTCTACTTAGGTATCATTAAATATATATATTCTAAATAAATTAATATCCAGTGAATAAAAAGCAAAACCATAAAAACATGTGCCTACAAGGGCACAAGCAACTTAATTAGAAACACAGGTAAACAGATTGTTTCTGTAAATCCACAGGTACCCACCTTGTGGAAACAAAGACTCTGTTTTTATTAATCCACCTTGGCTAGATTTTAGGCTCAGACTGTAATGACCAATCCCACATTGGGGGAGTATGTCAAGTACATTTGGGACTTCCAGGCAAGATGGTGGTATAGGTAAACACAGCTGACCTCCTAGCACAACCACAGCAAAAAGTACAACTAGACTACAAAATTATCACTCAGAGCATCAGAAAATCGAACTGTATGGAAGTCCAACAACCAGTGAATTAAAGAAGCCACATTCATCCAGACTGGTAGGATGGGGAGAGACCCAAGACACTCAAAGAGGCACAAAGAAGCAGACACACAAAATGGGCTGTCCCACAACCATGTGTGGTGGATAAAAATCAAAAGGGATACCTGGGGAGCAAGAGATCCCAGCCCCAAACCAGACCAGCCAGCCCACATTTCCAGGGACACGACAATAGGTCTCTGTAACTTCTGGCTGTAAAAACCAGTGGAGGTTGGGGCAGCAGAAGAAACTGAGGGATTCTCAGGTGCTTCCTCTCAAAGGGCCGACTGTGGACTTAGGACTTACTCAGACTCACTCCCTCTGAACTACACCACCGGGGCAGCAGCTGGAAGGGCACCAGTGGCACATGGGGAAAAACTGAAGAGTCTGAGATCAGGGTGAGTGCTGGAGGACAGCTTCCTCCCAGACAAAACTCCAGAGGCCAGGCAGCAGCATTATCCCCTTTCTGAGCCCTCCCCAACACCGAGCCACAAAGCAGCAACACCGTAGCAGAGACTCCATCGACCAGGTTCACTTAAGTTGCCCTGCCCCAGCATTACCTAAGACTCCGCCCCATCCAACTTACCAATGCACTTTTCTACATTAGGCCATGCTGCTAAGAAAGGGAGTCAAAGCAGCTCTACCTAATACACAGAAACAAACACAGGGAAGCTGCCAAGTTGAGGAAACAAAGAAACATGGCCCAAATGAAAGCAAAGAAGAAAACTCTAGGAAAAGAACTAGTAAACAAAGTGGAGATAACCAACCTATCAGATGCAGAGTTCAAAACACTGATTATCAGGATGCTCAAAGAAATCATTGGGTACTACAACAGCATAAAAAAGGCCCAGGCAGGAACGCTAAGTGAAATAAAGAAAAATCTACAGGGAGCCAACAGTGGAAGGGATGAAGCTGAGAATCAAATCAATAATTTGGAACATAAGGAAGAAATAAACAGTCAACCAAAACAGGAAGAAGAAAAAAGAATTCAAAAAAATGAGGACAGAATAAGGAGCCTCTGGGACATCTCCAAACGTACCAACATCCAAATCATAGGAGTGCCAGAAGGAGAAGAGGAAAAGCAAGAAATTGAAAACTTATTTGAAAGAAATAATGAAAGAAAACTGCCCTAATTTGGTGAAGGATATATACATACATGTCTAGGAAGCACAGAAAGTCCCAAACAAGGTGGAAGCAAAGAGGACCACACCAAGACACATCCTAGGTAAAATGCCAAAGGTTAAAGATAAGAGAGAATCTTAAAAGCAGCAAGAAAAAAGTTAGTTACCTATAACTAACTTATGGGAAAGGAGTTCCCATAAGACTGTCAGCTGATTTCTCAAAAGAAACTTTGCAGGCTAGAAGGGGCTGGCAAGAGGTATTCAAAGTGACAAAAGGCAAGGACCTACAATCTAGATTACTCTACGCAGCAAAGCTATCACTTGGAACTGAAGGGCAGACAAAGTGCTTCCAAAACAAGGTAAAGCTAAAGGAGTTCATCATCACCAAGCCATTGTTACATGAAGTGTTAAAGCGGTTTATTTAAGAAAAATGAGAAGATCAATACTATGAACATTAAAATGGTAATAAATTCACAAGTATCAACTACTGAATCTAAAAAACAAACTAAGCTAACAAGCAGAACAGGAACAGAATCACAGAAATGGAGATCATTTGGAAGGTTATCAGCTGGAGGAGGAAGGTGGAAAATGGGGAGAAAGGTGCAGGGATTAAGAAGTACAAATTGGGACATACAGAAATAGACAGGGGGATGTTAAGAACACTAGAGGAAATGGAGTAGCCAAAGAACTTATATGCATGACCCATGGCCAAGAGCGAATGAGGGTACCAGTTGGGGGGGGGGGGGGGGGGCAAAAGAGGAAAATTGAGACAAGTGTAATAGTATAATCAATTAAGTATATTAAAAAAAGAAGTACATTTGTTTAGCAATCTGTACTCAGTTTATTTACCCTAGCACACAGTTGGTAAAAACAGCAGGCTTGTTATGCGACTATAGCTTGGAGACCCCTTTAAGTAGAATGCACTTTCTTCGTGGCTCCTGACCACAAAGGACAAGCCACCACTGTCAGGGTTTCCTCCTGGACTTCAAAACCTTGGATTTCTCTCAAGAGACAATTTATATAACTAGAGACACAAAAACTCATGCCCACTTAAAAACAGTACTAACAATCACTGAGAAAGCTGTTTTCTCTAATATTTATGCACTACAGAATGAGATTCTGAGAAGAAAAATGCCTGAAATGGATGCTTGAGTGTTGAGTTTGGCGTACATGTTCTAGCTGCAACTCTCAAAGGAGTAAATATAAATTTTTCCAAAGGAAACAATTGTTACAGCATAAAAGTATCAAGCTCTATCCACAAAAAAAAGTTCTATAAAATGTCAAGACATTTCTAAGAGTAGAGTGTGCTATAAAACAAAGTGACATAAATTATAGGATCTTTTTATTTGTTGATTCTAAACACAACAATATATAGCTATCTTTCCCCCAAAATACTTGTGGGATTACTCAAATACAAGGGTAAGAGAGAGAATTATTTTCCTCTTTGGTGAGTGGCATTTCCCTGGCCAAAGAAAGCCTTAGAAGCATAACGAAAACCAAAGTAATAAATGTAGCAATGGCTTGGACAGACTCATGACAAAGGTTCCAGCCTCAATCACATGCATAAGGTTTTCAGATTCCTCAAGTTTGAGTTTAGATTCAATATATACATCTCTGACTGTGATGAGAAAATGGCTATTTTGAATTGCTGTCTGGGCACGGTACAGAATACAACCCTGTTCACAGCTAGAGTATGGACATTTAGATAAGGACCTGAGCTTAAGATTCCCCCGCTAAGTTCCCACTTGGCTTTTCCTGGGGCCCCTTTTATAATAACCACTTAATATTCATCCCTGAAGAGTTAGTGACCTCTGTCCCAGCCACCTTGTAAGTAACAGGTGCTTCTACCCTGCCCTGAATCTCCTGCTCACAGCTGACCCAGACAAGAAGTCCGCCCTTGCCCTGGCTCACGCCACTCCCCTTCCAGCCCCTGGTTTGGGGGAATCTGTATGTAATAAATCTTGTGACTGTAATTCTTTAGTGTGACTGTATTAAAACTACACCTTCAATTAAAATAACCCTGGGATTTCACTTCCTCAAGATGGGAGGTCAGATGCTGAGGGAGCTCCTGCCAGCCCCAACACTGTGCATTAGTAAAATGCCAACATTTGTATGAAGAATCCGTGGACAAACAGAGAAATAAAACAAAAAGGAAATATTCAATATTCTTTGTTTTTTGAAATATAACAATAATAAAAACATAAGCCCTAATGAGAGTTCAACAGGTGATAAATATAAATATAGAACTGTCTATATAACAAACATAACCAAAAAGACTATATGAGAGATTATAATGTTCCATTTGTAATCTTTTTTCCCTAGTAACTATAATTTGCTAACAGTCTCCCAAAAAGTTGTATGTGTACGTGTGCACTCCAGTCTTTGAGTTATTAATATTTCCAGCTGATTTTATACAAAATGCAACCAAAAGTTAGAGCAACCCATTCACAAAAGTTAAATGCCATCATAGAATATGTATGTTAATTTGCAAAACAGCATCTCAAAGTCTCAAACAATTCTAAAATCTAATTGATGGCTGAAGTATTTGGATCCAATATTAGCCTCAACACAAAAATGTTGTAATTTGGTTATTTATGTATATATAAAAAATGTATAAATGTGGGTATCTACAGCTTCCATTTAATTGGTAGATATTTCTATTCAGACATGATGATGAGCTAGGTGTCCACAACAAATTACTTCCAAGGACATATTTTTCCTTAGGTTTCTTTATCTAATAAAAAGTTTTTCCCTCAATATCTTCTCCACCAAAATTCGTATATATATTAGTACAAAAACAATTTCATCTGCAATGTCAAACTTTCTCACAGAACTTATAATATCATCCATAACAATGTAAGATGTTTTACCTCCAACAGAAAGAAATTCCAAGAGCTTTATTTTGATTCCATGAATTAGATAAACAAAAAAATAAAGTTACTATTGGAATTACCTTAACTGATTTTCTACTTGAAGCATCCAATGATATTGATATGAAACTGCTATCATTTACTGTTTATAAAGAAGTTCTGGCCCTGGCTGAAGTGATTCAGTGGATTGAGTGCCAGCCTGCAAACAAGGGGGCTGCCGGTTCAATTCCCAGTCTAGGGCCAGGTCTCTAGTGCAGGGGCACTCAGGAGGCAGCCAACCACACATTGATGTTTCTCTTCCTCTCTTTCTCCTTCCCATCCCTTCTCTCTATAAATAAATAAATAAATAATCTTTTTATTAAAAGCTCTGTACACAGTACATATAGACAGTTACCAATTCACTTTTTGTATATATGCTAAAGAAAACTTGGACTCCAACATGAATGAATTTAAGTTAGGAGAATGGTCATTTGATCTACATGAAAACTCATGCTTCACAGAGTGAAATATAAACTCAGTTGTGTTTGGGCACAGTCTTCCTAAAATATTTAGTAAGTACTAACTTTGAAAAAGATGCAGTATTTTTTCAGCAAATGGATCTTTAAGTTCAATGGCTTTTACTATGACTTCCAGCGGATGGTAAATGTCAAAGACATTTATGGAAGTAAATGCTCATGATCAACTTTCTTGAAAACAGAAAAACAGCCATGTAGTATTTCATTAAACAAATTATGTTTTTTTAAAGCCAAAAAGGGTTTATTACAAAATATGTTTTTAAAAAATTTATCAAATATTAAAGTAAGTAATTGTATATATGCCATTTAATAAATGAAAAAAATCATAAAATGCACTATTGCAAGAACATTCATGCAACTTCCTTACACTCTGCAGCATGATTCCTCAGACTCTACTGCCCAAATATTTCATGTGAACTAACCTGAAATTTCCCACGTTTCCCCTGACCTCCACCAACCAGATATAGTTATTGGTCCCTAGCCACTCACGGTAGAGTATACGCTCCTTGAAATAGAGGTGTTCATATAATGGTGTGCCTAGACAAGGGTAGGAGATCTTTCAGAGGTCACTACACAGGCATCTCACACATTATAAGGCAGAAACTGCACATAAAGTAAGGGTATACTTACAATAACACTTTGTTATAAAATGAAAAATTTGAGACAGATTCTAAGCTACCCTGGATTTTTGTACAACAGGTGTATACACAGGATTGTCCTTAACACACTAATAATAAATGGTTACACTTTTATATAATTATTTCCTTCTCCCCCTCACACACACAGCATACCCATTAGATGGTTCAGTGATCATCTCCACTTTCAGATGAGAAAACAATGGCTGGATTTTTGTACAACAGGTGTATACCCAGGATTGTCCCTAACACACTAATAATAAATGGTTACACTTTTATATAATTATTTCCTTCTCCCCTTCACACACACAGCATACCCATTAGATGGTTCAGTGATCATCTCCACTTTCAGATGAGAAAACAATGGCTCAGAGCTATACAGTAACTTGTCCAAGGTCACAAAACTGATGGAACTTAATATCAGAGTCCAAGCATATAATTATTATATAATAGTGCTTCTCTGTAAAACAGAATTGGAAACAGAGAAACAAGCCTTATTTTAGATTGACGTTTAGTGTACACTAAAAAAAAAATGTTAAATCAACATCATATAAGTATTATTCAATAAATAATTCTGGAAACATAAGTTACTTATGTTTTAACGATCAAGTCAAATCCTTGTCTCATACCATGCACTAACATAAAATTAAGACAGACTGAGAGTTAAACACTTCTTTTAAAAAAGAGAGAAAGGAAAAAAGAGAAGAGAAGGAAGAAAAAGAAGAAACTATAAAGCAACTATGAAAAAAATATTATGTTGAGTAGAAAAAAATCTATCTTAGAGAAAATTAGAAAACATAAATAAAAAGATAAATGACATAAAGATAGGAGTAATTACCCTCCAAAATACTTTAATATAGTAGTTAAAGGGAAAATATTTGGATAAAATATTAAAATCCATAACATGAAAAGATATAAATCAATAACATTAATTTTTAAACTCAGTGTATAATACAAATAGGTATTTGTATAGGTACCTAATACAAATAGGTATTTGTGATGTACCTAATATAAGCAGGTACATCACAAAAGTGCTACAAATAGCCAAAACCAAAGGGCGTGGAAAGTACAACTTCATTAGTTATAAAAGAATATCATTATTTCCAGAATTCTATATCAACTTCCACCTTAAAAAAAACTGTCAATAATAAAAGAGAGAGAGGGTTAGTTTGTTTTGTGGTGGCCTGAATGCAGTGGGGTAGAAACTGCCACAGCTGTTCATGGAAAACAAGCTGGTGACACAGCCAAGACAAGGTCAGTGTTCACCATCCTTTCATCTAGTAAACAAACTACAGAATTTGTCCTACAGAATGAGAGGTGCAAATAAATGTATGTACTAGAATGTTCAATGAAGCATTATTTATCGTGTCAAAAGACTGTAAACAAGGTAAACACACAATAAAAAGAGAATGGTTAAATAAATTATGGTACACAATAAGCAGAATGGAATTTTAGCAATCTTTAAAACTCACACTTACACAGATTATATAATGATACAAAAAATGTTCATGATATAATGTTAAATGAAAATAAGCAGGAAATGAAATTGTTTAATCTGACCTTCATGTGTCTGTTCATATGAATGGAAAAAAGATTAGATTTAAATATACTAAAAATGTTAATATAAACTCTTTTCTTATGGGTGAGGGCTATAATAGGAAATTTTACAAAATCACAATTCTCAAATTTGGGCATATTACAAAACTACCTTTCTGGAAAAATAATTGGAGAAACGTGTACTACATAGATAAGAGAGGAAAAACTGAAATTAGTAAGATGTATGTTCAGGGGAAAATAAATATTGGCATGTCTCCATATTATCTTCTACATCTCGAAAGGTCAACTTATAACTTTGCTTGAAAAAAATATCTGATTATTTTAAGAAGTAGTAAGTCCCTATGTCCTGAAATTATTGCACACAGCAAAAAACATCCACCCCACACTTACTGCTCTTAAAGCTATGAAAAAAGCTATGAGCTATGAAAAATAAAAGCACTTCTGCTTGGCTTACTCTGCACAGTAGAAAGGCAGCTCTGAGGCTGACCAGTCACATTCAACTGCCCCGCTCCACCTCCACAGGTGAATAGGAAAGGAGATGAGAAAACTCAGGTGCTGATCCTGCTTATCACTTTCTTCTCTTCAATTCCTTTATTCATACAATAAATAGTACAAATAACCAAAATACCTTCGCTTTTATATATAACGTTGGGAAAGCATGGCTTTGCCCATTCTGCTCCCTTAGCCTGAAATGTCTGCATCCCACACCCACACTGTCTCCTTGGAAACCTGAATTTCTTTAAGGCAAAGCAGGATCAGCATTGCCAACTGCATTCCCAACCTCCCTTCCCATCTTCCTCCTTCAGGCAACCCGCATCTGATTCAGACAGGCACCAGTCTCCCACAGGACCCCTGTGCCTCAGGGAGAGCTGGCTCCCCACCCCACACCCCCCAGAGGGAGCCCTGAACCATGATCATGATTGGTTTAGAAACCCAGGCTACACCAATCAAGCAATGACATCTATCTGGTGATGGGAATGGGCAGTTCAGGCTAAGAGAGCAGAGAAGTTTGCTGGGGCGCTGCTGGGAAGGCAGTTTCTCACTTTTAAGAGATGGCAACTGGACCACACAGACCTTCTCTTAAGGACATGTGGCAGTCCAGGATTATAACTGTCATTTGGCCTCCAAGGCAAAGACAGGAAATCACTGAGAACTAAATCACTGGATTCAGCTATGCCTAGGCCACTTTACCTCTGAACTGCCAGTTAATGAGCTAATATATTTCCTTACAGTTTAAGGCAGTTTGAGTAAGGATCTCGGTAATGTGGATGAAAGCTTACTAACTGGTAATGGAAAACTGCTGTTGTTACCAAGCAAATATTATTTTTTAGTCTTGTATAAACAGAATCTTGATTTCCCCCCTTGGGAATCACAACTCACCCATTCTCGGTTCCCATGGTCTCGGTGGGACTGATCCCTTTCCACTCTAAGGTCCAGAGTAGGCAATGCAGCACGAATGGCCAATCAGAACAATGGCTCTAACTGGCTGGAAAGCGTTAACATCTATCTACTGAGAGACCTATGTCAGCCTCCTGCTAGGGTTATGGGGGGGAAAAGACTGTGCTATTGGAGATGCTTATATGCTGGAATATAACCTAGATCTACAGTTAGCCATTTCCCACAGAAAGAAATGATATGGCTAAGAATGAAGGCATCAACAAGAGAGCACAAGCAAGATCATGAAACAGCAGTCCAGTAACAACCACATTTTAATTAAGCACCTTGATTCATCCGTACCTGAAGCTAATCACCATAGTCTTTTCAGTTACATGGACCACTAAGTGATCTTCTGTTTCTCGAGGTTTGGGAAAGACTTCTGTTCCAAGTATTCCCGTTGTATCTGTGTCATTGTGCATGGCAGCTAAGTGTCTTACTCCCCATAGACAGAGAGCCTCTGTAATAAAGGCCATATTTTTCACTCACAAATCTTCCACACCTAGAAAAGAACCTGGCTTGTATCACATATGGTACTTGAAGCAAGTCAATAATACCCACCCAGGCTTGGTTTCCTAATTTAAAAAGTAAGATGGTTAATCACAAAGAAAGATAACAACAAGTGCTGGGGAAGATGTGGAGAAATTAGAACCATCACACATTGCCAGTGGGAATGTAAAATGTGTAGCTGCTTTGCAAAATAGTTTGGCAGTTCTTCAAAAGGTTAAACAAAGAAGGTACCATATGATACAGCAATTCCATACCTAGGTATATACCCAAAAGAACTGAAAATATATGTGAACACGAAAACTTATATATAAATATTTATGGTAGCCTTAATCATAAAAGCCAAAAGTGAAATAAGTTAAGTATCAATGGATGAATGGATAAACAAAATGTAGTATACTTATACAATGGACTGTTACTCAGCTATAAAAAAAGAATACTGTATTGATTCATGCTATAACATGGATACATCTTAAGAAACATTATGCTGAGTAAAAGAAAGCAGACACAAAAGGCCACATATTGTATGATTCCATTTACATTAATTGTTCAGAAAAGAGAAACCTATAGCAACAAAAAATAGGTGAGTGGTTGCCCAGTACTAGTGGCGTTAGGAGGAAATGGGCCAGGGGTAGAGAATGTTAAAGAATATGGGATTTCTCTTGTGGGAGGTGAAAATGTCCCAAAATTGATTGTGGTAATGGTTAAACAACTGTGTGAATATTCTAAAAACCACAATTCAGTACACAGTAAATTGGTGACTATATATATACACATATATATGTGTGTGTGTGTGTGTGTGTGTGTGTGTGTGTGTGTGTGTGTGTGTGTATATATATATATATATATATATATTCATTGTATCTAAATAAAGTTGTTACCAAAAAAAATAAGCCCGTTGAATGAAAGGCTGGCCAAGATCCCTTGCCACCATGACCTGCCATGAATCTATTATTTCAGATGAAATAAGAAAGATCCAGCTATGTGATTCTGGGCAAGCTCTTAATCTCTGTCACTCAAGTTTTCTTATCTATAAAATGGAGATGAAAAGTACCTTCCCCATAAGGTTGTGTGAGGACAGAATAAATTTTACGTAGACAGCATTGCAACAGTCCCTGCACACATGAAGCATTTTTACTGCTCCTTCTCTTGTTTAGCTGGCATTTGCTGACTAGCCCCTTACATGTGGCCCCACACACAATCACTGCAAATCACATTTGAGTACATGCAAGTCAACATCATCAGGCACCAGTATATGCCTTGTGAAGTATTCACTACTCAGCTAACCTAGGACATCACACAGATGTATTCCCACTTGTTTCATCTTTTCTTTCTCCTGGGGGGTAGAAAAAGAAACAATGAAAATACAAGTTAAGTTAAGGCAAGTAGCAAGTAAAATAAATGTTTTTCATCTTCCACTTGCAAACCAAGGTCTTGATACCTGACTGCTACAATTTCCATGCATCTCCATCCTCTGTAAAGAGGAAAGAGGGCCAAATGTTCAGACCTGATGATAGGAGTTTGGGTTTAAAACCAAGACTCTCAAACCAACTCTGTTTTGGGCATCTACCCTCAAGCTGCCAAGAAATGAAATGATTTGAAAGAATTCTACCTGAGTTATCTCAGTGGTTGTTTCTGCCTAGATAGGGAAGGGCTAATGATATCATCATGGGTGTAGCCATGACAACCCACAGTAGCTCCTTCAACTTATTGAGGACCCCATTATGCCAGACTCTCTGTCCCATTCAAAGTGAATTAGATGCATTAACTTATGTAATTCTCACCACCGGCTTTATGTGGTAGGTACTATCATATCATTTCGTTGGTAAGAGAACTGAACCACAGAAATGTTTAATAATTTGTCCAAGGTCACATGGCTCATAAATGACAAGGCTGGGGACTGGAATCACACTGATTCAGTTACACACTGCTCTCTGCATTGGGTTAGATTCTTGATTAGACACAATGAAACCACTGCCTACACACATAAGAATAAATGCAGCTAATATTATCTACCTTAGATTGAAGGTTTTCAATGTGCCAGACATTGGATGTTATATGAAGTATCATCATTCATCCCTAATAAATTCATATTATCATCCCATACTATGTTACAGGAGAGCAAACTGAGGCTAAGAAATTACCCAAGTATTACCCAAATTCTCAGAGACCACACTGAGACTAGATTTTGTTTCATCTAGTTCCAAGACCAAGCGTGTCAGTAATGGAATGATTTGGTTTTTCTATTGTTAGAGTTGGTTCTACCTCTCTACCAATAGGAAGGTGAACAAGTTGAACAATGACTTACTGACCCCATAGGTATGTAATCTGGACCTCCTGGACCCTATCCTTTGTCTGTATTTCCCCTTCTTTTATTTGATATTCCCTTCCACCTAAAAAATCCTCCCTCTGAAATTCTACGCCTTTCTTTGGAGAATACGTGATATGAGTGGAGTGAGGTTGGGGAGGTGAATAAGAGCCTGGCTGGTCATGTAATATGAGTGGAAAGAAACCGGGGAGGGGGAGGGGGAGGGGTGCGCGCGCGCGCGTGTGTGTGTGTGTGTGTGTGAGAGAGAGAGAGAGAGAGAGAGAGAGAGAGAGAGAGAGAGAGAGATGGAGGGAAGGAGGGAGAATGTGGCCATGTAGTGGCTGGGAAGAATCAAGTTAAGCAAGAACAAACAAAATCCCAGCCATGTGGAAGACTGGAGAAAGATGTAAAGGTGCTGGCTACTCCACGGACTGAGGCACACTATTTGAGGTGCTCCCTTCCCAAAGCAGGAATTGGATAGACATCTTACACACAGGTACCTGGTCCACTTCTGGGCTCAACAAGAAATGCATATGGAACAGCTTTTCCAGGACTGTGGGCCATGCTGGGCAAATTTCAATCAAATCACTGCATATCTAAGGGCGTACAACAGGCAAAGATATGCATTTGACCAAAGACAAAGAAAGAGATCTTGCCTTCACATGGGCAACACAACCATGGTCCCTCCCTAAGCCCTCCAGGACAAGAAGAAAAAAAAAAAAACAAATTAAGCTCTTAAGACAACATTTTCTTTAGGTATAACCATTGGACAATCTGAATATTTGGACATTTTTAAAAAACTTGGTATTCTAGCCATGGGTCTTTAATTTCCAAATTTTTCTACATGTCAGAATATGGAGCAATACAGAACTGTCTAAAACCCAGACTAGCCTTTTAAACTTCAAAGACATGGCACCCAATTCATTTATTAAAGATACCATCTTTGCAGCCAAGGTGTATAGCCTCAAAGAGCACATGAAATGGCGTAAGACCACCTGCTGCCCTGTGCTTCTGCACAAGATATGCTTTCACACCATCTCCAGGAACGAGGGCTTTCCTCCCTCTAACCCTTCAGAAGGAGCCAGACAAGTTGGTGCCAAACTGCTGGATGACTTCATCCTCTGTCATCCGCAAGGCACGTGGAATGCCCACAGTATGCCAGATTATCAGTCAAGTGATAGCACTTGTATGTTATACCTGCTTGACACGATTTGAATGAGGCTCCATCAAGCTGCCTAAGGTTTCGTTTCCTGTCATCTGCACCTGCACAAATTTCAGAAGCAAACACCCAACAAAACTGTATTTCAGGAGCTTATTCGAAAGTGAAGAGGCAAAACCATGCAATCAACACAAACTCCAAAAGATAACAACAAGGTAATTAACCTGAGGTTCTGACTCACTCCACACATGGGGTACACCTCCTTCAGTTTTTTAGTTATTTTTGCAAAGTTCTGCATCTTTTATCCATCTTAGCTATTTAGTGTGACTTTTAACCAATACTGATAGAATAATCATAACCATAAGAGCTAACACATATAAAGCTCGTTCCTATATTTGCCAGGCACCCTGCAACACATTTTACATGTATTATCTCATTTAATCCACAGAATATATGGATGAGGAAAGTTTTATTATGTCCCTTTATATACATGTGTGAGCGCGCGCGTGCTCACACACACACATTTATAAATGATAAAAGTAAATTAGAAAGGTTAATAGACTTTAGGTCACCCAACAAGTGTTAAAAATGCTCTTTAAACCCAAGTCTTCAGAACTCCAAAGTCCCCACCCTTAACCACCAAGCCCTGCATGACCAACACCCATGACTCAGGACTCAGGTGCCCTTAAATGGTGCCACAGACCTAGACTGTGTGCTTAGCATTAATGAAACTCTTTATTACTAGAGTTAAACGGCTTTGGTGGTGCTTTGATTTTTACTTTATAGGTGGAAATACATATTTCAATGAATGAGAATAGTCTTTTTGAGTAGTTCTGGGCCACTCAGAAGAGGATGAACTTTGAAAGATGGAAGTAAAGAAATCAAATTATCTACTGCAGGGTCAGGGGCTGTGGACACCAATGTCTCTATCCCTCTGTCTCTGACAGAGCATCAGGGCAAATGAAGACCGCTTGGACTTGAAGTTGCTGCTCACCACTCCTCAGAAGGGAGCCTTCTCTGCAGACGCCAAGAACACAGCAGGCACTGAAGCAATTCCTTAGTGTCTTTTTACCAGGAACTTAGTATTCAGATATTTTATTTTGGGCTTTTTTTCCTAATACATTGCATAAAATTCACTGTGTAAAAGAGAGTCTTCCCCAAATAATGTACACATATTTCTTGTGGGGGGCGGGGGCGCTAAACAGACTCTTAAAAAGAAATTCAAATCAAGAATTGTTCAAGCTGACACCTACCTTCTGGCCTAATTAAAAAAAAAAAAAATCAATCTGTCAGGTCTTAGTAAGTGCTAAGGCCAGAAAGAAAAGGCAGCTACTTACACTTGGTATATACTACCTAGTATAGTGTTGGGAGTCAAAATGCAACTGAAAGCCATGTTTCTTACAGAAATGATAACTATGCCTACTGATAACTCATCTGCTTCTGGGCAGCCATATATTTAGTAAGTACAAAATGGAACCAGATGAATCTTCTAAGCTTGCTGACAAATATATGTGAATAATGACACTTAGATGTCTAAATGACTAAGGATGTCCAAAAAGAAGCTGGGAGGCTGAGGGACCGGGAAGTAATGCTTCCTGGTCCAGTAGCAATGATGGGTCAGTCAGTGAACACATGAGTGAAGAGGAACAAGTAAAGAAACAAGTGCATGAGCAAATCAATGAGTGAACACATCCATGGGTTAGTTCCATGTTGGTCAATGAAATAATTTAATTCTCCTCTTTGTTTCATATAGTCTGTAAGACATGTGCCAGTATATGAATACCCATGCCCCATCATTGACCACAACGGAGACAGTTAAAGATCCTAATCAAGCCACTCCACACACATTCAGTGCAGATGTGGTTAAATGGATGGAAAACTGCTGCCCTAGGCCAGGTCATGACCAGTGTGGGGAATGCGAGTGGCAAACTTGTGGAGGTGGGGAAAGAGACATTGAAAACTGTGCATGAATTATGAGCTAATAATTACTTTGCAAGTAGTGAGCTATCCTGAGTGGCTCAATCATTCCCTGGGAACTAAACACCTTGCCAGGGAAAAATAATACAGACAGACAATGTAAACATATTCAAACCAATCTGACCATAAACCTTCACATAATCTAATGTTGACCTAACTAAAGTATCATTCCCAGTCTCTCCAGTGTGAAACTTAAGGTGTTTGGGAAAAGGCAATTCCACAGAAAATCCAGTAAACAGCTTGAAAGGAAGGCTCTAGTGTTCACAGCCAGAGACTGTGAGGAGAGGAACCAGCCAGGCGGTCACTCCTCTATGTGTACTTTCCTCCTTTCCACATTCGGTCCTGGACCTACAGAGTGGGAACTCTGGGAGCATCTCTGTGGAAGAAGCACTGTGCCCTCAACTGCTTCTGAAAAACCGTCCTCTTCAAGGCCCTGGGCAGACACTGATGTCAACGTGCTTCGGCCACAAAGACATGAGTGGTCCCTCCCCGAGCTTGGCCTCTGGGATGCTCCTAATAAACCCAGCACATCCCTGGGCTCCCAGAAGCAGCCTTCCAGCCTGCACAACCCCTCATGTGTCACATGCTAGTGAGTCAGGAACAGCTATTGTACTGCAGGAAAGAAGAGGCTACATGAAGAAAATGTAGGGAAAGTTAGACAAAGCAAGAAAGTACAGAGGTCAAGTGTTTTCATCTTCCCAATTTTCATTATCAAATGTTCTAAAGAGAACAGAGTGAAATGTCAAGACCCCATTCTCATGAAACAAATGCAGGTGACAGGAATCACTGATTAATAACAAACAGCCTCCAAGAATCAAGTGTCCACAGCAAGCCAAAGGCTGTGTTAAGTGCTTTACATACATTTGCTCATTCATGCCTCTGCCAACCCGAACACCAGGCCCTATCACTGCCCCTAAGATAAACCAACTCTCAAAGACTCAACCACCTGCTCAGGATGCCAAAGATACTAAGGGGCATAGGATTAGTGCATTTTATGAGAATAAAAACTACAAACTATCTGTCCAAGGTGATATATTCCTGAATGAACCAATTATGTTAAAACTTGGTTCTACAAAAAAAAAAAAATCTTTTCTGCAAACCCTGCTAGAGGCAGCTTTAAAGAAGCTCATTTTAGCTTCCTCAGTGAGGGTGGCCCCACTGCCCAATGCAGAAGTACAACATCGCCATAAAATGATTTTCACATTTTAGGACGCAGGCTTCCTGCAGGCAGTGAATCAGCAGTTCCCTCCAGATAGGGTCTGCCTTGTTTAATAATTAAGACTTGAGAGGGGAAAAGGGGATAAGAGCAGAAGCTTTTCTCTGAGGCTGCCTTCAGACTTCAGATCCAGCAGGTCTTTTCCAGAATGAAGCTGAGGGCAAGTGATAATAAAGAGCAATTAAAGTGACAGAGACAAAGTGGCCAGATACTGGGAGAAGGGCTAGAGAAGACAAATGGAAAGAAAAGAGCAAAAGCAGGAACAGGATTAGCTTTCCTCATTGGACTTTGCAAAATGCTGGCAGAGAACACCTGGTCCAGAAGAGGAAGAGTATTTTGCACTCAATGCATATCTTACAAGCCAGGAAGAGAAATGTGCTTTAAAAAAAAAGTTTGCCGACCCATCTGAGCTCAGTAACAGAGAGTCGACATCACTGAGTAAGAGTGCCATACAGGGGCCAGCCCACGACACCTGTCCTAGCCCTGTCCTCCTGTAGTATTGCAAAAGAGCAATGTCATTGACACATATGAATCCAAGGCAGGGTGGGCTTCCTGGGTGTGCGACCTCTGCAGTCAGGACCCCACACTTGGTTTAATGTTCTGCTGCCGCTGTCTTGAATTTCCTAATTTTTAACAAGGAACCACACATTTTAATTTTGCACTGGGCTCCACAAATTGCATAGCTGGTTGGTTCCCACTTTTTGTTTTTCTTTGAATTTTCAAAAGCCTCGTTTGACTTGGACATTACTTAATACTTTTTTACAGATAACTTGTTTCATGGGCTATTTACATTCTACATGACCTGGCTTGGTTGTCCCAGATTCTCAGAACTTGCCGTTTAATGCACAGAGCAGGCATTTCTTCACCTCACCTTTAACAGAGCATCCTCGGGCTCCGACAGTCATATGGAGCAAACCAAAATGTGCTCCATATGACTGTCAGAGCCCAAGAAGAAGCCAGACACAGATGACACTAGTGGGTTCAAAGGAGGAATGATGGGGCATGGTATTTTTAATCTCAGGGAGTAGTGAA
This sequence comes from Pteronotus mesoamericanus, assembly GCF_021234165.1. Lineage (NCBI taxonomy): Eukaryota > Metazoa > Chordata > Mammalia > Chiroptera > Mormoopidae > Pteronotus > Pteronotus mesoamericanus. The sequence continues at coordinate 56,064,660 of NW_026555321.1, forward strand.
AATCTGAGCCACTCACTAGGACTCCGTTCCAGATTCTCAATCTCATCCTACTTCGTTTGCAATAAAATATGCACCCCCCAAACAGGCACACAAGCAGGAATACACACACAGGTATAACACATGCATCCAGAGAAAAAACTTACAGCTCCAGAGGCCTATTATATCATTGGTCCTATATGTGTTACAAACATCAAAGGGACAATTTGGTCCTTACATGCTGTCCTCAAATAGGGTTTCTTTGCAGAGGAAGAATATCAAATAAAAATGCATATATACTGGAAGACCAAGTAGTTATTAGCAATTGTATAGAAGACTATGATAGAGAAAAATGTTCTTGATACAGTATAGAATAAAAGCATGTTTAAAAAAAGGTATGCTGAGTGTGATCAGTGTATTTTGTTTTTGAAAATTCATACATAGGCATGGGTATTACAGTGGGGAGCAAGGCTAGATTTGATCCTAATAGCTATCTCACTCAGCAAAATCCCTACTCCCCATAGACTGCTCATGGGCAAAGCAGAAGCTAGGATTAGACCATCACTGAGGTCCTCTGCAACCCTCCCAGGTCCCTGTCCTGGTGGTCAGAGAGCCCAAGCAGTTCCTCCACTAATACACCAAGTCTCAAAAGCAAACTGGCTCCAGCCAGCTTCATTGCTCTTACAGGAAACTTTAATGCTCATTTGGCATGAATAAAGGGAAGAACACTAAATTTTTTCTGAAGATACGGGTATGGATAATAGTTATAGATGCCTTATGACCCAAGAAATTATTAAAATTTAAGACTATTTTTAGAGCAGTTTAGGGTTTACAGCAAAATTAAGAAGGTACGGAGATTTCCTATATACCCCCTGTCCCCAGAAATGCACAGCCTCCTCCATTATCAACATCTCCCACCAGACTGGTACATACACTGACACATCATTATCACTCATAGTTTACAACATTACAGTTCACACTTGGGGTCACACATATGGGTTTGGACAAATGTATAATGACATGTATCTACTATTATAGTGTCATACAGACTAGTTTCACTGCCTTAAAAATCCTCAGCCCTTGGCAACCACTGATCTTTTTACTGTTTGCACAGTTTTGCCTTTTCCAGAATATCACAGAATTGAAATCATACAGTATATAGCCTTTTCAGATTGGCTTCTTTCACTTAGTGATGTACATTTAAGATTCCTCCATGTCCTTTCATGGCCTGACAGCTCATTTCTTTTTAGTGCTGGATAATATTCCATTGTCTGGATGGACCATAGTTATTATTTATCCACCACTTACTGAAGGACATCTCAGTTGCTTCCAAGCTTGGGCAACTATAAATAAAGCAGCTATACAGGGAAATATTTATGTGCTATTTTCTGGGTAAATATAAGTTTTCAGCTCCTTTGAGTAAACACCAAGGACTGTGACTGTTGGATCATATGGTAAGAGTATGTTTAGTTCTGTAAGAAACCACCACACTATCTTCCAAAGTGGCTATACTATTTTGCATTCCCACCAGCAATGAACGAGGTTATTTTTGAAAAAATTATTTCTGAGGTATTCACTGTAAGACTCTTTCCTATCCAAGGGCAAAGGACACAATGGCACAGTGGAAGTTCAAGAGAATGTTCCACCCTTTGAAAACCTCTCCTCAGCCCCTCACACTCAGTGCACGGCCAGGCTCCTTGGAAATTCCCCATTCTGAAAGAGAAGCTGTTTGGAGAGCCAGGCTCTGTGACCACCCATGATCTGAATTACGCACAGGTGTTCAAAAATACAGAGGGATCCAGCATAATTAAGAGTATTAAGCAATCATCTCAGCCCAAGGAGGCAGTTGAAGAAAAGAAGAACAGAGTTTGGGCAGCGCTTTGGGAAATTAATTCCACAGCCTTTCACCAAGTTGAAATCTTGGCTTTGGACACACATAAAAATGAGCCTGGCCTGATCTGAGCTCCCAGTGGACATCAGCCAGATCACAAAGTTGACCCAATTGGCCTGCCTTACCACAGAGAGGGCCACTGCTGGGACAGCAGATGGTATTACTGGTAAAAACCAACACAGTCGGACAGGACAGCAGACAGGGAAATGGCAGACGTGGCTGGAGAAGCCAGGTGGGAGTCTCTGCTTTCAGGAGAATCATGTTTACAAAGCATTTTTTACAAAGAACATCACAGTGGCCTTCGACCTGATTTTCTTCTTTTGTAGACTTCAATCACTCTTTCTTTACATCCTATAAAACATAGCTAATTATTATTTTATTTTCTCTCCTGTCACTTAGTACTGTTGTACAGTAGTAACACATGGCTGAACTCTACCCAGGGAGGGGTATCTTTTAGAGAGAATCACATTAGAAACCCTTTGCAACAAAGAAGGCAATGTCAATTTTCCCACAAGGTTTCAGGAACCTAGAAAAAAAAGATGCTAAGTTACAAGTATTACTTCTCTTTAAATAAACCATTACTAAGTATAACTTTGTTATGAGAAAGTCAATTTTCTTAGAAAAAATAAAGCCATTGTTTAATGGGTAGCACTGACTCTAATGGTCCCTGTTTAACACACGTAAGTCTTTTAAAAGGACTGTTGTCCAAACATTCCCCATTTGCTACATTTTTCTCCAATCTTCAGGGAAATACTATCTACCTTTAGACTCATTTTGTTTACTATCTCCAGTCATTTATGCTATTTACTGAGTATCTGAATTTCCTAATAAAATATGGATACAAATATCCAAGTTGTCTTGGAGGGGAATAAAAGTTTTCCAATCTTCCCTGGCTGGTCAAGGTAAACATTTCTACAACCCAAGTGTGTTAGCCATGCTAACACAAATGCCTTTATCTTTCCTCTTAAATTACAAACTATTTTCATCTTACTCAGCAATGAATCTGACTAAATTGAAATTCTGTGCATCAGATTTAAGTATGTTCCACCTACTTAAAATAAAGTATATTATTTGTCACTAATACTTAATGACAAAAAATTGATAATTCTCTCCAATTATACCGCTAGTGTCATCTAGCCTTGCACCACCGACTCTTCTGGTCATTAGCATCACCACAGAGCATGAGCTCTGGCTTAGGAAGCAAGTTTGGTAACAGCTGAGAAAGTAGACACACACTATTTTAAAAACGCATTCCAATTTTCATCTAAGTATATCTTTATTTATATGGCTTTCTTACCATAAAGATGCCAGTCCTTTAAAATGCGCAGAAATCACTTTCTACACTGAAGAACAAGGTGCTACATCATAACAAGGACACAGAAGTATAAAGCGCCTGTTAATTAAACATCGTTTTTTTCACTTGCTACCCTGCATATGTGATTGTTAGGTTCTAAGCCAAGTCTGTAAATAAGAAAGAAAATGGCTAGGCTCCTTCAAATGAATGCCTGGCCTGATTTTGGGGGGGTTTCTTTTGTTTTTTTTTTTCCTTTTTGTCCTTAAATGTAAGACATCAGCCACTTGCTATATTATTTTTTAAATCTAATTTCCTAGTAAGTGCTTAATTTTAAAGTCTCCTTCCCCACCCCAGCCCCCTGCAAAAAAACATTTTAAGAAAAAACACTGACAAACGAACAAGGTACGAAGTTTGAGTCAGGACTAGTAATTTCATATTAATCCTAAAGTTTCAATATATGGTACTGCAGGAGGCTGCTGGGTTTTAAGTTCAAATGTAAAGAGCTTGTCTTGACTTATTAAGCAGCACTTCAAAAGGTTCACATGGAAAAATGAATAAACTACAACTACAATGTATCCACATGTATGGATTTAACTAACTCTATTGACCAAAAATAAAGCAAGTTACTAAAGAATACATACAGTAGGATACCATCAATATCAATCAACACGCAAAAGAAAACCCTGTATTTTAGGGAATACATGCACATGTATTAAAAGTATAAAGAAACCCTGGGGATGACAAATAGCCCTCTGAGAGCAGAGGTCGCCTCCAGAGGAGACGGATGGGGGTGAGATGGGGCGGGGCGGGGCGGGGGCAGGGGCGGGGGATGTGCCTGGAGCCTCTTTCAACCTGGACAGAAATGTGTTCTTTCCAAAGCTGAGTTGCAGGTATAAGGGTGCTCACTGAATTATTCTTTGTTCCTTTCTGGTGTGACAAGTTCCATAATAAAAATGGAAAGATAAAAACACACAGTTTTAAGATAAATAGCTTTGTAAATATCTGCCAGATTTCTCTCCTCAAAAGTTGTTCTCAACTCAAAGATCAAAGAGCTCAAGGCCAAGGCATCACATTTTCTTCAACAGCTGCTGCACTGGTTACGACACTAACCCTGCATCCCAGTGTAAAGCCCATTTCCACTGCTTGCAAAAGTGCTTATTTGTACCTTGAAGAATTCTTTCACCCTCAGTATTCTGCTACGCAGATCATCTCTGACAGAGATACTCTCTACAGTTAGGAAAGCAGACTGTCCTGCTTCCTAACAGAAACAAAACAAATACAAAAAGCAAATCTCTCTGTAAGTATCTTTCTAATTTTGAGTTGACATGAATACATGCACAGGAAGAAGCTAGAAGCATACCTTCTGTATAATTCTGGGACAAAGGAGTATAAGAAGAAGGTCAATTTTTGCCAGATGGGGAGTTTATTCCTCCACATCCCATCTCTTTCCCCACCCCCACCCTGGAATATTTAAACGTGGTGCTGCAGTTGCCATAAGGACAGCGAAACAAAAGAGAGAAGCACCCTGTCAGCGGCAAGGATAACGACTTGCTTCTACAAGTACAAGAATTTGTTGTAAGCTTACCGAAGTTACAACTGCACGTTTACTGTCAACACGCATCATACTGCAACAAAAGCCATTATTTAGAAAATAAGATGAACACATTTAAGCAGCTGAACCCTTCTTAAACCCAGAGAAAGCATGCAAAACAGTAGGTCTGCAACAACATGCCTGAAGAAGGCCATTAATAGAAAACCCGAGACTGAAAAATTTCCTACTTCAATAGACTGTTTTCTCTGAGATTTTTTACAGTTGCACATGGACAGATACTAAGATGCCCCTACCCGCTTTCTCAAAGTCCAACTAGCTTCTTTTCAAATAATTAAAATACGGCAAACTTTCTATTAGAAAATTTCTACAGTACATCACTAAAAAGGGTCTGTCATTGATTCCTTAATGATAAATTAGTTAATTACTTAACCTTTCTTAATAAAATGATTAACATCCTTTCAACAAACAAGGCAAGGCGAGGGACTTCACGTCCTGCTGTAGATTTCATCAATGGGTGTCAGTTCCCTATCATTGCACCTTATAGTTTTCATCAGTTCCATTTTCATCTTATATAGAAACCCTTTATTCAAGGACACAGACACTCTAGTTTTAAAACTTGGCCTCTCAGAGATTATTTTTTAAAGTGCTTTAGGGTCTGAACAGAAACAGAAGAATTTTGTATTACAGGAATATTCCAAAAGCCACCCAAGCCTAGAGCCAAGGAAACTGTGAAGTCCTAAACATATAAAAACAATCACCAACTTTTTGCTATCCATTAAAATCAAGCCACACCCAAAGTCAAATGGAATTTTTTTTTAAAATTCAGGTGAGGGCATTTTGGACAAACACTGTATTGCTAGGTAACTTTGAAACACATGTTACTAATGACTAATACAGACAAAAAATGTGCAACTTTTATTAAGTAACTCTTTTGATCTTAGTGGTTAGATCTTTAGCTGAAACCCTGAATATTTAAACAAGCCTCCTTCACATTTTATCGACCTTTATCTCATAACCTTATAGGATGCATTCTTCTTAGGATTCTGCTTTCTTTATTTGTATGGCATTGTTGGCTAAGCTATTTCCATCAATATTCCTGCAGACCCCATCACATACAATGATGGATGATTTCCCAGGATACCTAGGAAAATTCAAATACTTGGGCCAGCAGGGTTAATCTAATGAGTAAACAGTTCAGATTTTAAAATTAAGCTGAAATACTCAGAGAAAAAACAAAATCAGAAAGACATTTGACACTCATTGATAGCTGCAACAGGACAACACCCACTAGGAACATGGACACAAGCAAGGCATAATTTTGAAAGGAAATGTCTGGTAGTTGGTGAAAACCACTGATGCTCCAGGTTGTCCCTATCACTGTGTGGCTGAGAGGCTCTGGCTCTGCCTGTTTCTCTACATGTCCAAAACTTTCCCGTGGTGCTTCACTCTGGACCAGGATCCCATACTCCTCCCAGGTTTCCTGAGGTTCAAGCAGTTAAGTTAGACCCTTCAGAAGAGCTGGAGGCTTTTGACCAACTTTGCAATTGAAGAGTCCAGTTTCCCACTTTGGTGGGCATCAGAATCATGTTTGAAAATGTAAAGGCTGGCCCCATCCACTCTGGCAGCCAGGAGCGATGGAACCCATGTGGAGCCTCTATGTTTAAGCACAATTTAAAACCACCAGCTTTGACTCCCAATAGAAATTCAAACACATTACAAATAATACAAGCCTCAAGATAAAACAAAGAATCAATCAGTAAAATCCAAGTAAAGATAAAGATTTCAGTTCCAGAATCTTTGGCAGCACAAATTGCTTGGTCCGTGGGTCTCCATTTCATGTGCATTAACAGATTACCAAAAAGTTGGTTAAAAATGCACATTCTCACATCAGTCAGCAAAAATTCTGATCCATGAATCTATATTTTAATAAATCCCTTGGCATTCAAAACACAAGCACACACAATGATCTGGAAGCAGGTGAGCAATGGACCTCCCCTTGAAATGTGCTGAAGTAGGACCAAGTACCAACATGCTTCCATTTCACACATGAGCACCATGTTGCCTCTGGGGGCCCACCTACCCCAGGGGAGGAGGAGACCAACACCTCTGATCTGACATCACAACTCAGGGGAGGGACTCTGGGACAGGAGAAACTCCAGCAAAGCTCACACCACACTCTCCTCCCCATGAACTGTTTGTTGGTCAATGTCCTGACAGCACCAAGAGCATCTTTAAAATCATGGATAATAACATAGCACCTGTGCCTTTAGATCACCAAGCTCAAAGAACATACCTTAAACTACCACCCTAATCCACAGAAAGAAAGCCTGGAACAGACAAAGTCTCATGACAACTCAACTGCTGAGCTGGGAGAAAGAAAAAGAAATCTCAGGAATTCAGTTTTTGAGTTTCAGGCTAGAAATATCACTATCCTGGTTAACAAAGCTGATCACAGAATTACTAGCTAAAAATCAGAGACTCTGGCAAAATGTGGATGTCCACCTGACTAATAAATACGTATCTATATGTATCCATATTTATTAGGGAAAAATCTTTATCCCATTCTAAATGAATCTATTCTATTTGATATAAAAAGAGGCCAATAATGCCATACTCAGATCCAGTTTTTTCTCCCTCAGTAAACTGTACTATAAAGTGCTAGCCTTTGATATTTTCAAACTGTTGAGATAAAACAGAATGACATGAGCTTTCCAGTCAATGATCTCTCCATGTCAGCTGTTTGTCTAAATTAGCAAGCAGCAGGAGAAAATAAACCCATCAGAGCTATCCTGAATAAACAGAACTAAATAGTAAACAAAACACTTGAACACAATTTTGTATGTATCCATGCTCCTTTAAAGAGAAAACTATTTTTTTTAATTGTGATTTGGAAAAAAAGTGCAATTAGCTTTGTACCGGCACTGCCGAGATGTTCCCGAGCACCAGACATATGTAAATATCTTGTGATATCAGTTCCATTTGAGTAGACCTGTCAAGATATTTACAGGGCTTGACAGTACTTCTGTCTTTAATTAAATTTTTTTCCCAGATACTTTAATGTAATTTAAACAGATTATTAATTGTCAGGATCTAATATAAATTTTATTTACAATTTAGTTAAAGTACTCGAATTGAAGAAATTAATTTAACCCCAAGACTGAAGGTGTTTTCAGCATCCACTAAGACTACTACAAAGCTCCCACTGTCCTTGCACTGTCCCAATAATCTTACATTACTATGACTTAATTGCAAATATCAAGGCACTAAAAATTGAACCCCTCCCCCACTTGTTTTAAACAAAATAGGTTGGAGAGGGTCATAAGGAAAAACCTATTTATATTTGTTCAATTACAGATTCTTTATTTTAGGCAGCTCACGCTCCCAGTGGCTGGCTAGGTAGGAAATGTTTTTCTCACTTTAAATCCCATAACACAACTACCAAACACACACCTGTTGTGCACAAAGCAGGACATATATTAAAAACTGGTACCAGGGGATTTCAAAAAGGAAAACAAGCCTTGCAGAGACATCCAGAGCTAATCTGGTCAATAGACTTCATGACCGGGTAAAATAGTACCAGGGCAAGGATACATCCAGCTTGTGGCACAACCTCCTGGTGAGAGGGAGCCGACTTCTAAACAAGGCCTGAAAAACGCTTCAGTACAAACTGACTGTAATTAATAAGAATAATTCATTAAAGAAACAAAGAACACTGTCTAATTGTCTTTCCCGACTGCCATGCAATTTATCCCACTGTACTTCCTCTTTCCAGAATAGCAGCTTTGTAGCCCGAATAGCAAGAACATTATCTATGGGATGCAAAAACCAAAACACTTCTTAAAATCAAACATTCCTCACAACATTTATTTTTAGATTGGTGACACAAGCCAAATCTGCTTAATTTCCATTAACCACGTCATCACATGCACATTGAAATAAACTATGTTGAGCCCAGGGGAAAAGAAAGAAAAACAACTGTCATGCATAAGGTACCCATATTAGGCCAGGTTCTTCCGTTTCAGGGATTGGCCTCATCTCACGGCCTGCTGATGTTCCAGCTTTCGGCACCTTTAGTCTTAATTCATCCAAGTACCATGGAAGAGAAGTATATTTTAAAAAATCAGTTTAAGATGGCTCCTTGGATCACACACACACACACACACACCACAGACCAGTGTAACAAGTCACCAGAAAGATCACTTAGAAAATACACGTGTAATTGCAGACTTCCTTGGCTTGCTGGCTTGACTCACAAACTGTGTTTGATCACCTGGTAGGATTACTACCATCAACTAAAGAAAAAAATTCCCTGCAAATAGTAAGAGAGTATGTTGGCTCATGCAGAAAGTTCACCTGTCTATTCAGCAGATGCCTCTCTTAAGGTTATTTTCTTTAGAAAACAAACCCCTACTTGCCTTAGCCCTTTGAAAACTCTAGATTCAAAAAACATACTTAAAAAAAAAAGCACAATACTGCTGGCTTAGCTGAAACGACATTTACTATGACTGAAATCTATAAAAGGAGTATGACACCTAAAAGGATAAAAAAGGAAAAAAAAAAGTCCTAGCAAAAAAAAAAAATTTTTTTGAAAATCACAAATACCACCTGTGCAAACCTAGCTATGCTCTGGAAATCCTTTCTCAGCCATAGAAAAACAGCTCATGCTCAATGCCTTGAAGTTCCAATCAAATTGTAGTAATTTAAGATTATTGGGGGAGCAAAGGGCAGCAGGAGCTCTTTGGAGGGCTTCCCTCCCTACCTAATGCTCTTCAGTCAGGGGTTAAATGAGTTTCTTTAATGTAAGTACCTTAAAGTAACTGCATCATAAACAAAATTTATACTATTTTCTGACAGCCTGCAATCTATTTAAATTTTATTAACGTGTGCCTAAAATTATTTTTTCAAAGACAGAACTCTTGCAAAGCCCTGTAAATATTCCTGGCATACCTACTGAACTGTAATTGGTGCTATAACTCCTACCATTGTCTGAATGCACATACTTTTTTGGTGATGCCAAATCTTACAAGGTAACATTTCAAAATAGTTCGAGTCTAAAGTAAAACATGAAAACCAAATACACAGCACAATAAGACTGGGTTCAAAAGAAGTTATCACATTGGCTCTGTTCTCCCTCCTCTTTCTTAATATTGGCATTGGACACGCTGTGGCATAAATATATTTATTTAGGAAATATCACAATTCTTCTGTTAATTTAAACAACTGCTGAAAACAGACATATCCTTCAATAGAGCCTGAGAATGTAAATACACAAGGTCAGGGACAGAGTCTCAAGAGAAGCAAGGAAAAAGTAACAGAAAACTATGCTTAGGCTCACTATTAACCCGGTTAACTTTTGTTATTGTTGGTACAAATGGTTTAACTAGAAAATATTTACAGCTTTTAAAAAAACATTACATATTGTAGAAAATTGCCTAATAGCATCCATGTGTATATTTAACTCGCATTGTTTAATTACACAATAAAAGGTATACCCAATAAAAACTATAGACTTTGAAACATATTGGGCACTATAGTTATGAAACTCTGACTTATTAAAAAAACAAAGTGCTTACTATGTCATCGAAATTTGTTAATTAAAAAGGCAATCCTTAAATGACAATTATTTTTATTCTTCTGTATGCGTTTACTTGTCCTATTTTCTACTTTGTTCTACTCAATTAAAACTGACACTTAATTTGGGGGAGGTTTATAGCAATTAAAAAAAAGTGTTACACAATTTATACTCCAGAATTTAAATATAAACACAAAATCTTACAGACATCTTCAGCAATATAACCCTTTTAATTTCAGACAGTTAATTTGAATACTAGATGTTTCTTTCATTATACTTTGATAAACCTGTGAAAACAAAATGCTAAAGTAATTACTGTTACTGCGCCCTTTAAACATGTAAAGCAGTTAAATTTTCCTAGAAAACAAGCAAGGACAAGATAGAGAACTTGAATAAAAGTAGCAACCTGGTCATGTTGAATGTCATTCTAAAAATAGGTTATTTCTAATCTACAGAACACTCCCTCTTGCCTGTTTAAATTCCAAGAGTGGGCTGACACAAAACTTCATCACCAGTTTTAGGTTTTGATTGTTTTTTGGTTTTTTGGTTTGTTTGTTTTGCTTTTTGAGCTGCACAGCAGATTTAAACCCTCATATTCAAAACCCTGGCTTCCCTGACAAGGCAGATCTTCTAAACTTGATGTGAGAAAATGTTATCTAACTCTAGTGTAGGAGTCTAATGTTAGTAAAAAGAATTTCACTGCACAGTTCTGGGTAGCAGGACAGCCTTTGAAAGATTTAATATCTTTTAATACCTTTTGAGTGCATTCTCTTCATAAACAAGAACACATTAAAAAAATAACTTGTTTAGCAAGTCAGCATCTATAAGGAATTCAAATGCTACCTAGGGAGAGGCTAAGTATTTCCTTCCTAGTGAGGCTTCAACTCGCACAACAAAGATCAGCATTTGCAGTGGTCCATTTCTGTATTAGTGAGTATATAGCTTTGAGGCTTGATCCAATAGTCCAGGGTTCTTGACTCGGAGCTCCTGACAACAACCCAGCAGCAGTTCCGTTTGATCTCTCCTGCTTCCTTAATTTGGGTTGTCAAGGTTCAGCAATTGGTGGCTGTTTACATTTCCAAAAAAATTTACTTTTTTCCCCTCTCATACAAATCCAATGTCTACTAGAATGGGGGCAGGAGGGGGGCCAGCGGAATGCAGCCAGTGACAAGGTGATAAACTTTTTTCCCCCTTTGTGCAGTGAGATTTTAGCTGACACCTTTTGAATGATAACTAGTTGAGTTCCTTTTTATATTTTCAGTGCTCTTCATTAGATATTTCAAGTAGAAAAATCAGAGAGGAGAAAACCCATTCCAAATCTCTGAAACTGTGAGTCCAATTTTCTTTTCCTAGATTCAAAGAGATGGGTATTCCACTTTGAAAATCAAAACTCCAGTGTAATTCTGAAAAAGATTTGATACATTTTTCTCTGAAACTGAAAATAACAGGAATTCTTCTGTCTCAATTATGCAGGTTAACCCTGGGTAGAAAAACACCTGAAATCTGACTATTTCTCCTCAAATTCCAGTTAGGACATCATCGTGGTCCTCCCACTCAAATTATTCTCACTGTGAAAAAACGGAGGGGCGGGGGTGGGAGGTAGAGATTTGCAGAGATTCTTCAATATATTTGCAGGAGTAAAAAAATCTTTTAAATATCCCTCAGGTTTTCTCAATTCAGCTATTATGCAAACCCTCAATTCTGAACCTACGGACAACCAAAAAGGTAAAAGTGTAGACGGTTTCAAGGTTTCAATGTACATGTAGACTCCTTTCAAAGAATACGGAATGCCCCTCCAGCATTCCTGTTTAAAGAGCAGTAACGAAAGAAGGAAAGAAAAAAAAAAAAAGGGACATCGAACTTAGAAAATACCTGTGACCGACACGAAAGCAATACTAGACTTTCATAAATGCTCTGGAGAAACTCAAATGCAACCAAATTAAATGTTTATATTAATTTCATTACTCTACCCAAGCCTCACAGATGAGGGCTGGGGGAGGGCGTTGTTGAGAAGAGGAAGAATTGTTTCATTTTGGGTTTTCTGGCGGAGCAAAAGGAAAATGAATTAAAAGGAACGCGTAGGATGAGCCCGGACTAAATCAATACACTTTGTAATCAGCCCGGCAAGGGTATTTGGACACAATGACTTGGAAATAATTAATAGTTATAAAGGGGGAGTAGGGAGAGATGGGGGGCGAGGGATGTCACCATATTTTATCGAAACACTTTACACTCCACGCTAAACTTTGATCTCCAGATTTTCGGATTTCGGAAAGGGGGGGGGGGGAGGAAGTCCAGTATTTGAAGATGGGCACATTCCTGGCTCCGGCGCCTATCGCTACACTCGCGCCGCCCCTGTCAGCGTTTTAGGAAGAGAGCCCCGGGTTCAGCACGGAGCTCTGGGGTGTCCCTTGCCACTGCGCCTTCGCCTGTATCCTGGCCCCCGCACCCGCCACCGCCTCGACTTACCCGAGGAGTCCGGGGAGGGAGTGGGAGCGCCGCCTTCACGCCTGCGGAGGAGGCGCCGGCAGTACCATGGTCCCCGGCGCCGCTGCCTCAGCTCCTGGCCCGCTTGCTCGCAGCGCGCTTTCTTCCTCTGGCAAACTTTCGGGTTCTGCGGTCGACAAGAAACCGGGGAGACCCTCAGCAAGTCTTCCCGGTGCAGACTGGGGGAAACTGATGGGGTTAGGATGAATGAGTAGCCTGGGGGGGTCAAGACAGAGGGCGACGGGCTAGGAGGACCCGCGAGCGCGCGTGGAGGGAAGAGAGAATGTGGCTCAGGGAAGGATCCCGAGACCGGGAAATCGGCCCAAGCAAAGTCTGAGCACCTTCCTCGGGATCTCACAAAGTTGCAACAACAAAAAAGGAGGGGGGAGGAAAAGGGGAAGGGGGTGGGATAGGGATTTGATCGCGGGCGCAAGGTTTGGAGTTACAACTGTTTATTTAGTCCTTATTCTCTTGGGGGGCGGGAACTGCGCGGGAATTGGGGGGGGGGGGGGGGGGGCTGCTGCAAGCAGCAATTTTGAAGCAAACACTTGAGACCGGAGCATGCGACGTTGATTCTGGGCGCGGAGCTCCCCGGCGCCCGCGTGTCACCTCCACTCTCCGGGGACAGAGGCGGAGCTCACAACAGGTGGGGAGGGAGACTCGCCAAGGGCCAAAAGCAGAAGGAATCAAAGTTTCCGATCTTGGTGGTATCTGGGGAGGAGCGGGGCGGGAGGCGGGGGCGAAGGGAGGCGGAGGCAGCGAATGACCGCGACCCCGCGGCAACTAGCAAACTCCTCTGCTCTGACACTGCGGTCTCCACCCGAAGCGCACGCTGTCCCGGCTTGCTGGCTCAGCTGAGTCCTCGCAGCCGGACAGGAACAGATCTCTCGGGAGGAAGGCGGCGAGGCGGCGAGGCGGCGAGGGTTGGAGAGCCTTCGGCTGCCAGGACCCGACCAGAGGGACGCAACGATTTACGTGCGTCTCAGGACATATCCGGGCTTGGGAATCCCCAAACCCCCCACCCCCCCGCACGTTCCCAAACTTAAGTAAGAAGTAAAACCATAAAGTGTGTGGTGAAGAAGAAAATCTGGGCGCGGAGACTCCCCGCAGCGCATCCTGCTCCCACCCCCCCCCCGCCGGGGAGACTGGGTTCGGTGGGCCGAGCGCGCGTGGGGTACGTGTCTTGCTAGGGGTGTGCAGGTGTGTCTGAGTTTTCTGGTGGGGAGCGACTAAAGAATGCCCCCGCCTCCGGATTCGGGGCACGGAATGCGTGGCACCGGGTATGGCGCGGATGTCTCCAATCTTTGCACTGCGGCCCAGGGAGCAGCCCAGGGACACCGAGGAGAGTGAGAAGGGAAAACTTTGTTCCAAGTCCAAACTTTGGGCTCCAGAGGCGCCCTGCGCGGCCCTCCCCCCTGCGGACCCGACCCAAGGACTCGAGCCCGCCCCGCTCCTCCACAGGCACCCCATCGAAAGTTGCCCCTGGCGGCCTGGGCTTATTGATTTCTCTCCCCGCGGCGATCGTGGAGAGCGCAGATCGAGGCGTGAAAGGGCCGAGGGGAAGGCGACCTTGCCTCCTCGCCGCCCACCCCCATTAGACTTATGCAAATAGACCCTAGTGCTGCGTCTCCTGAACCCCCTCCACCCACGCGCAGGCCTGCAGCCCCCACCCTGATCCCACAGCCTGGGCCCCAACCCTGGGCAAGAGAGCCTGAGAGCGGAGGACTAGGGGAGATGCACGTGGTGCCGGGAGGTGGAAAGTAGTTTTTTTCTTTTTCTTTTTCTTTTTTTCATTTTCATTTTCTTTTTCTTTTTTGTCTTTTTTTTTTTTTTTTTTTTTTTTTGGTGCTGGTGGTTGTTGTTTAAAGTGGCGGAAACCAGGCAGGAGGCGGCTTGGGAAAAAGTGGAGCAGAAATGGAAAAATACAAACTCACCCGCTGCAAAAGGTCTCTCGGTGCAAACTAAGGTGTTTTCGGGCCTTTCCCCGCGCGCGCCCACTCCCGCCCGCGCGCGCACCCCCGCGCACACACACTCGCGCGCACACACACGCACTCGCGGGCGAGGAACCGGCCGCTGCGAGTACGGCATGCGACCGCCACACAATAAATAACAATAGATTCCTCCGCTCGGGACTAGCTTTCCGGAGCTCAGCCAGCACCGGTAGCAGTGGCGGCGCGGGTGGCGCCGAGCCGGGGACGCTCCCAAGCCAGTCGTCCAGCCTCCTGCCAGGGCTGCCTCTCTGCCTTAGGGACCCCCAAGGCCCAAGTGCCCCCAGAGCGCGAGTCGCCACCGTCTTCCCAGTCAACTCGGGCCCTGGAGCCCACTCCCCGTTCCCCTCCCCCGCTTCCTCCATACCCCACCCCCACCTCCGCCTCCCGGAACAAATAAATAAATAAGGCACGCGAGAGAGTCCAGCTCGTCGCGGAGGAAGATGTTGTTATTTTTTGCTGTTGTGCGTCCCTGACGTCACATCCACCTGCTGGGTAAACAAGAAGGCTCGCAGCAGAAAGGAAAAAAAAGGAAAGAAGAAAAATCACCACTGCCAGAGCCAGGGGCGGGGTGGGCTGGGGAGACGGGTCCTGGGAGGTGGGCATATGGAGCGTCCAGGCTGAATGGCAGAGGAGAGGGCGGCAGAGCCCCAGAGACCAGGGAGGGAGGGAGGGGACACTGAGCAGCCCGGCTGCAAAGGGATCTGGCTGGAAAGACCTGGAAAATAGGGGGCCTAGGACGAAGAGATTCCTCAGATGATTTTGGGGGGGCTCAAACACCGGGAAAATGCGCCGCAGAGCGTTAACGAGGGCCGAAAATGGTAATGGGATGGCCATTTGCTTGGTTTCTGAGCTAAAAATATAGAAGGAAGGGGAGAGATGGGCAAGGCTGTGAGTCGGCTCCAGTTAAAAGTGAAAGTGTTTCACCATCAGTGACAGTTGAAGGAGGGGCGGTGAGGGGGGTGTTCTCCACCACCCCTCTTCCCTCTCCCGTCCTCCCTTGGTCTTTCTTTCTGCACTTTGTCCAATGAAAGAAGGCCAGTTCGGAGGTGAAAGTTCAACAGAAGGACAAACCCCCGTTTGCAAAGAAGCATAAACCCGCCAGTGAGGTTCCGCCGGTGTTTATAGTCAGGAGAGTGTAGTGTGGGACTCGTTTTTCCTCCCCCTCGGTGTCTGAGTCCCCACAGAAATGGGTGGTTAGGTGTCCTCTGGAGGACAGTGGCCGCATCAGGAGCTGGATTGTAGCGGGGGGGGGGGGGGGGGCGGCTTCTGTAGGAAACCGCCCAGGGGCTAGCATGTCAGCAGATTAACACAGTTTACCTGCTATCCAAGAGATCATTCACTTGCAAAAAGCTTTGTCCAATTCTTTGAAAAGGTGAGATATCTTTTTGTGTGCTGTTTTGAAGTTTGGTGAAATTTGGAAATTTGAAGGGGTAAATGAGGAGCCTGAACAAAATGTTTTGAAATATACATAAATGTATAAAACAAAAGACTAATATTTCTTTCGCTTTTATCAACATAATACGAGAAGGAAGACTTTTGGTTTCCAAAATGTGACTTAGATATACAGCTCTATGGCTTGTTGTTAACAGAAATAATTTTCCAGACCCATCACCCGAGGTGCTGCCAAATTCCCAAACCAGTATTCCCAGATGGTGTAGTAGGCAGGTCTGTATGAGAGTGTACTGAAGCCACCCTGTGAATCCTTACAAAGTACTGTCCCACTGGTCTTAAGACCAGCACAGTTGTAGATAATAAATATCCTGAAAAGGATATTATAAATTCTTTCAGATAATTTGTTACAAATATTGTTAAACATTCATTTACTGAAGATTTCTAAATCTCAATTTCAATGGTAGCATAAGACTACCACTTTAAAATTATATCTTTTTTGCATGTTAAAAAAAAAATAACAAAGCCACTCACTAGTGCTACAGAATAAAGCCCGAGAAAGGGAGAGTGTGTTAAGGTAATTCCAGCATAGTAGGATTCATATTGAAGGCATTCTTCACAAGATTCCATGTTATTCAGACTAGACCATCCATCAAATCTTTTAGACTAGAATCTAAATAAAGAAAATGCATTTTGGTTTGAGTAGGACTTCCTAGCTTCTTAGAGGCTAGAGGTCATGTTGTCTTTAAATCAATATATTAATTAATACTTTAATAACACACCTACTACATTCTAGACCGTATAGTAGGCACTGAGGGATGCAAAAAAATAAAATCCCTGCCCTTGAGCTCACAGTCTATAGCTGTCAGTAATAACATTTGATATTTACTGTATGCTTACTGTGACTAACACACTGATGTACAAGCTTGATGTCAAACAGTTAATGCTCTCAACAACACTTTAACATCATTGGGAATTTCATATGCTGAATTCACATGGAATTAAATTAAATCTACAAAGTAGCCAGTCTAAGGGGGAAGGGAATTGTTTTTCATTTCTAAAATGTTTATGCCACATACAACATTTTTGTGGTATATGTCAAGTTGCTGGGTTATAACTTGGGAAAAGCAGCTTATTTAAATGTGACAAATTTATTCCTGGTCTGTAAAGAAGAGTTCATGCTCTGATCTTGTTTTTCAGATTGAAGAGTGAGTTTTTAAAAAATTATTAGTATTACCATACTAAATAGTCTTTAGATTGCCATTGATCGTATTCTACATTTGAACTGCCTTAAAATCTACATTCACTTGAAAGTAGGGGCTGAAGTCAGACTGACAAAAAGTTTTGCAGACAAAAAGAAATCCTGTTTGTAAATCCTACGATATGTTTTAATCAACTTTGTATATAATACTGATATGCCACCTTATTAAAGAACTCCATGTTCATTTTGCTTACATCAGAGGCAAACTTAACTGAAGCTTAACATAATGTTCGTTTTCAACACCACGTTACATTCATTGGGAGCACATTTTAATTTCTTTATTAGTAACCAACTGGAAGTTTCTTTTTAAGTTAAAGCAAGGAGGGTTTTTAAATAGAGGGCATGGGAATAGGACGCCACCTTTTGGTGGTAAAACAAATAGAAATCCCTTTTTAAACAGATGTTCCTGACATCATTTAATTTTTAATTACACCAAGAAAAAGGTGCTTGTCCCCATTTTGTTATATTTTAAGTATCGAGAAAAACATTGTAAATGGAAAATTAGCGAACTGTTGTTAACTGTTGCCAAAATTTCCCCACAAGTATCAGAACACTTGCCATTCCGTACACTATTAACTATAAATCAAACACCATCTTTATTGTGCAAATACTGTGTCAATTAATATATTCACATTTGGGGGGACAGAAACCAGAGTGGATATTTGCCACTTAATGAAATACCTGAATGCTCTTGTAAATTTAGAGTAAACAGAAACTTGAAAATCACCTAATTCAATGTTTCTTAAACTATAATTAACATCTTAATTTTTACCGTATCTACATAACATAGTAGTTCCTGAATAATTAATATGCTGCACTCATTGGAGTAAAGTTATGGTAATTTTACTCAATGTTTTCCTTTAGATGAACCTACATGTTATTTATTTTTCTATTACTACTTTAAAAGGGATATCAGTATCATTCTCAATAAACTAAAACAATCACAGTGCAAACAAAGTCACTGATTTCTGTTTGTTAGGGAGACTGGCAAAAAATATAAAAATTAAAAACGAGGTAAAATTGCCCCCAAGGCCAAATAATTGGTTAGTGGCTGGACAAGGATTAGAAACCAGGTGCCCTGACTCAGTGTCTTTGTGTATTTCCATCTCACACTTTGCATTTCACAAAAATGATGTGCCACCGTCCTCACACATTATGGGGCCTGCCTGGCTTCTCAGAAACAGCCAATATACATATCACTTTATAGAGAGAGGAGAAAGGATGCCACAGGGAGTCCACATCAGTTGCAACCCTCAACTATCCCTCTTCTCTCCCTCAGGTCCTGGGGGTAAACACAGAGAGAGAAAAAAAGGGGGGGAAAGTGGGGAATAGAGACAAGGGACAGGTTAGTAAAAGTGGTCAGGCTCTTCTTTAAATGAAAGCTTATACTCCTGTTTTCTTCCCAGAAGTGAAAAATGGCTAACGAAAATCACGTGTATTATAGGAAGTGTGTCCTCTGCATTCTGCTGTCACTAGATATCCACACCGCAAATCAACACAGGCTCTCTTATTTTAAAGTATACAATATCATCAGGCACTCTGAGACAAACCACATTTAATAATTTAGTGTCTTGAAAAGCTAGTCATGGAATGGTGAAAGTCCCGTTTTAAAAGGGTTTTCCCCAACAACAGTAGTCATTCAGAGGCTCAGCATTAAAATCAGAGATGATAGTGCATTTTGTGAGCTTTTAATCACAGTTATAGAGATTGCATTTCCTGCTTTTCTCCTTTTAAGGGCACAATTCTATAACCAAATAAACATAGCCTACAAAGTGTTACATGTTTTTAATTGGTCTTGGTGAAAAGAGGTTGCTGATAACTGTACTCTATAGCTCTTTGCCCTCTGAGTCCCAATGGATTGATTGTAAACCCTATAAACTACAAAAGAATTATTTGGCCAAATACCTCTGCTCCAAAAAGCTATTCTAGTCCCCTAATCTTTCAACATTCACAATGCAACATGTTAATTTGGAGATACATACAGGGAATGTGAACAGCTCAGACCTACCTGCTAGACACCCTGGAGCAATACAGATAGACCCCTGTTACATAGAACGAAGAGTGCTGGCCTGCAGTGCCTAGACCACCAGTGCACCTCAGAAATGGGTCTCAGCCCGGTCCCTAGACCTGCTGAATTGAAATCTGCATTTTAACAAAACTGCCCAGCAGAGTCTCACCCAAATAGTTGGAGAAACACAGATCTGTAGTGCACATAGCCTCTCATAAAAAAGGCACCATTTCAATAATCTTTATAGTCCTAACACTGTGAAGTTTAAACTGCTTGTCAGATAGTCCTATACGCTGTTTGCCATACCTGGTTCTCCAAACTGGGGTCTTTTGTAAGCTTTGTTGGTTCCTTGTTTTCAATCACTTGCAAAGTTAAGTGACTAAATCACCTATGTAAACCATGATTAATTCCTTTGACATTAATAGCAAGCTGACTTCTCTCTCTTGCTACTCCAAAGACACTACTAATTGCCCTCAGATTGTTTATCTTTGTATCATTTTATGAGTGCTCAGAGAAAGATGGAAGATACTCCCCACTAGGGCAGAAACAAATGCCAGACAGGTTTTGGGAAGGCTGAACACATGCTATGACTATACCTTGTTAGTGAAAGGGCTTTGCTTTCTTTGTTTTGTTTTCCTTCTTATGGAAGGGATGACGCCTCCATAATTACAGGTATTGCTGTTTAAGACCCAGAATGTTTTCCAAACCACTGAGGGACTATACCTCCAGCAACTGGGGAGCTGTCCCCTGGTTGGATTCTCTTTCCAGTTCTCTACACAGTTTATAAAGACACATCTAACCACCACTAGATTTATATTAAGTATAAGGAAAGGAAGGCAGACCCTATCCAAGTAAGGCTGCTTCCTGAATAAACATGAAGGAATAACAGGGAAACCTCGTGGCTGATGATCAATTTGATTCTGTGAAGTCCTCAAGACTATAATCACTTCACCTTCCTCACAAGATAACAAACAGGTTACTTTTGTAATCCAACACCCCCCCCCAAAAAAAACAATTAAAACTATTGTTCTAATGCTATCCTAAGGCATTATAATTAAGTCTCTGAGTGAGTAATTGTGTACCTGAATTCAGAATAGGATTTCACATGTAATGCGAAGTTCTGATTATAATCTCTAAGAAGAATCTTGGCTTATATTTAGAACCCACAAGTACCAGTTTAGTGTTGTTACAATAAGCATTATTCCTTAGAGCTGGAGACAAACTGTTTGTACAAGAAGGGAAATGAGGCAGGTCTTCCCACCTTCAGGAACAGGCTACATGTTCTAAATTATAGAAGATTTCAGAAGGAGCTGAAGAATACTAAGCATGGGGATATGCTGACATTTTTGTTATGCTAAGCTTGGTATTTTTAGTAAAATCTATAAACAGTTATCAAGGGAAGCTTCCCCACCCCCACCCCATGATGTTCTTGAGTGATTGTTACAATAAAGCCATACAAAGATAAAAAATCTGATATCCCCAAGGCTAGTATGAATCCTATGGTAATGGATTAGAGTTGAAGGTACTCATATGGACAATTAAAATATACATCTACAGATAAATAGATACAGAAATAAATATATAGGTTTGTGTATGCATGAGTTAGTGTGTATACACAGATTTCCTAGCTCTATTCATTGAAAGGGTCTAGAGGCAGTAATAGCAATGAGTACACTAGCACCCACATCTTGGTTTCGAAATATGTTTCTCCAATAAAAGGAACCATGGGTACTTAGAGAACTAGTTAATTCCAGGGCTCTGGTAAGGAAAATACAAGATAAGCTTGGAGCATCTTGTGCTGCCAGAAAGTGCCAAAAGAAGTGGAAAAAAAAAAAAGACAAGATAGTGGTGCTTGGTAGGGTAAGAGAAACTTGCTGAAAAGACTTGGGAACCAACCTGAGAGAGCTCCTCAATGTTCAAAGTTGAGATATCTTGAATAAGAAAATAACAATAGTATTGGATTATAACAGACACATATGTGTATATATGTACACATAAATAAATAAATAAATATGAAAGTGACAACTCTTTCTTACAGAAGATTAGTGGTGCCCAGCAATTAGCATTTCAACACATTTTACCAGGTGATGCTGATGCCATGGCCTAGAAATCTCAACCACACAATTTAAAATGATTTGAAGTGGATTGTATGTCATTAGGGAGGGTGCATACTGTGGGGAATTTGAGAACACGGGCCTCAACTAAAAGGGGCATGTGCTGATCATCCATACCAAGAAAGCAAGCCCAGGGCAGGGAGAATTTTATATTTTCAAGAGAGGTAATAAATTGAGGTTTTTATCCATATAATCCTCAGTTGGTAAAGGACTGTGGAAGTAAGTATTCTTAGAAGTCACCAGTTGGTTATGATGTACTTGGAGGTTTGGAACCCTTCTGTAGGGATTTCCAATTTTTATCTATCCTGGGAATCTCTCCATTTTAAAAGGGGACTGTCAAGAGGGCAGAGTAAATAGTAGTATAATGAATGCAGACAACAATATTGTACTATAATTATGTATTGTAATATAGCTACAAGGGTAATCATATTACAATATATAAACATATCAAAGTAATAGGTGTACACCTTCAAGTTACATAATGTGGTATGTCAAATATATCCAGTAAAAAAATTAAGAGGACAAAACACAAAGCAAAAGAACAAATCAGGTCATAGCATCGTAAAAGCTTCCTAGAAGTCAAGGAGTTCAACTTGTTTTCCACATGTGAAAAAACTCAGAGAGGGTAGCTGCAATGCATCAGAGCTGGGAAGGGGACAGTCTTGCTTACTGGCAGACTCTTGGGCACAGCACTTACCAGTGAGTCACTTTGGGCAAGTTTTTGGAACTTCCCAGGTCTCTATCTGTTCCCTGGAAAGAGAGCAGTAGTAACTGCACATATCTATCTTTTTAATTTATTTTTCTTAAAGTATAGTTGACATTTAATATTATATTAGTTTCGGGTACACAACATAGCAATTCAACATTTATCTTATGGTGTGATCATCACACTTAGTCTAGTAGCCATCTGTTACCATACAAAGTTATTACAATACTACTATTTTCCCTAAGCTGTACTTCACTTATTTATTTGAAAGTCATGGGTATGTAAAGTACAGCTTAGGGAAAATAATCAATAATTGGAAATTTGTACTTCACCTTTTTCACCCAGTCTCCTCCCCCTTTCTCACTTGGCAACCATTAGCTTGTTCTATCTATGGGTCTGTTTCCATTTCGTTTTTAATTTGTTTTGTTCTTTAGATTCCACATATAAGTGAGAGCATGTTGTATTTGTCTTTTTCTGTCTGACTTACTTCATGTAGCATAACACTCTCTATAGGTCATCTATGTTGTTGCAAATGACAAGGATTATTTTTTATGGCTGAGTAATATTCAATTGTATGCATGTGCATGCACAGCTGAGTTCAGAGATATTCAT
This sequence comes from Pteronotus mesoamericanus, assembly GCF_021234165.1. Classification (NCBI taxonomy): domain Eukaryota; kingdom Metazoa; phylum Chordata; class Mammalia; order Chiroptera; family Mormoopidae; genus Pteronotus; species Pteronotus mesoamericanus. Next base: position 56,087,513 of record NW_026555321.1, read on the forward strand.
ATATATAGATACATTCATAGTGTGTGTGTATATACACACACAAGCACACATATGTATTCACATCTTCTTTATCCATTCTGTCAATGGGAACTTGGTTTGCTTCCAGAGCTTGGCGATTGTAAGTAATGCGAAGAATATGGGGATGCATATATCTTTTTGAATTAATGTTTTGGATTTCTTCAGATAAATGCCCAGAAGTGGAATTGCTGGATGATATGGCAGTTCTGTGTTTAGTATTTTGAGGAAACTCCATACCATTTTCCACAGTGGCTGTACCAGTTTACAGTCTCACCAATGGTGCACAAGGGTTCCTGTTTCTCTACATCCTCCCCAACATTTGTTTGTTGATTTATTGCTGACAGTTATTCTGAAGGTGTGAGGTGATATCATGGTTTTAATTTGCATTTTTCTGATGATTAGTTGATTTTGAGAATCTTTGCATATGTCTATTGGACATCTGTATGACCTCTTTGAAGAAATATGTATTCAGGTTCTCTGACCAATTTTTAATTAGATTTTTTTATGTTGAGTGGCATGAGTTCTTTATATAGTTTAGATATTAATTCCTTATCAGTTATATAAGTTGGAAATACCTTCTCCCACTCAGTAGGCTGTTTTTTGTTTTGTTGATGGTTTCCTTCACTCTCCAAAAGCTTTTCAGACTAAAAGTGACCAGAGGGGATGGGGAAAGAAGACAATGGTAGAAAGAAGGGGAAGGGACTGGACAAAGAACATGTATGAATGACCCATGGACATGGCCAACAGAGTGGGAATTGACTGTGGGAGCGGGAGGAGGTGGGGATGGGGTGGGTGGAGGGGGGTAAAGGGGTAAAAATTGAGACAACTGTAATAGAATAAACATGGTTTATAAATTTTAAAAAAATGAAAATGAAAAACAAACAAACAAAAGCTTTTTAGTTTGGTGTAGTCCCACTTGTTTATTTTTCTTTTGTTGCCATTGTCTGAGGTGATATATACAAAAAAAAAATTGCTAATACCAGTGTTAGAGAATTTACCACCTGTGTTTTCTTTTAGGAGTTTTATGATCTCAGGTCTTAACATTTAATTCTTTAATCCATTTGAGTTTATTTTTGTGTACAGTGTAAGAAACTGGTCTGGCTTCACTTTTTCTCATGTATCTGTCCAGTTTTCCCAATATCATTATTGAAGAGACTGTCTTTTCTTTATTGTATATCCCTGCCTCCTTTGTCAAAGATTAATTGACCATATAGGTGTGGGTTTATTTCTAGGCTCTCTATTCTGTTCCATTGAGCTATGTGTCTGTTTTTATGCCAGTACCATGCTTTTTTGATTACTATAGCCTTGTAGTATAATTTGATGAGGAAGCATGATACCTCCAGCTTTGTTCTTCTTCCTCAAGATTGCTGAGGCTATTCAGGGTCTTGTATGGTTCCATATCAATTTTAGAATTATTTGTTCTACTTCTGTGAAAAATACCATTTGTATTTTGACAGGGTTTGCATTGAATCTGTAGGTTGTTTTGGGTAGTATGGACATTTTAACAATATTAATTCTTTTAATTTATGAGTGTGGAATATATAGCCCCCCCCCCTTTATTTATGCCATCTTCAGTTTCTTTCATCAATGTCTTATAGTTTTTAGAGTATAGCTCTTTTGCCTCTTTGGTCAAATTTATCCTTAGGTACTTTTTTAGGGGATATAATTATAAAGAGGTTGTTTACTGAACTTCTCTTTTTTTTCTTTTGTTTTTTTAATTTATTTTTTTATTCTTTTATTTTTTTAATTTTTAAAATTTTTTTGTTCAAATACATTTGTCTCCACCTTCCCACCACCAGTTTCCCCTGCCCCCCGCACCTCCTTCCCTCAGTCCTTCCCCACTTTGGCTTTGTCCATGGGTCCTTTACACATGTTCCTTGCCTTGACCCTCCCCTTCCCTTTCCCCGCCCCCCCCCCGACTCTGTTGGTTTCTTCTTTCTTTCAATGTTGCTGGTTTTATTTTCCTTGCTTGTTTGTTTTGTTGGTTAGGTTCCACTTACAGGTGAGATCATATGGTATCTGTCTTTCACCCCCTGGCTTATTTCACTTAGCATAATGCTTTCTAGTTCCATCAATGCTGTCGTGAAGGGTAGTAGCTCTTTCTTTCTTTCTGCTGCATAGTATTCCATCATGTAAATGTACCATAGTTTTTTGATCCACTCATTTACCGACGGGCATTTAGGCTGCTTCCAAAACTTAGCTATTGTAAATTGTGCTGCTATGAACATTGGGATGCATAGGTTCTTTTGAATTGGTATTCTCTCTCTGATAGTTCATTCTTAGTGTGGAAGAACATCACTGATTTCTGTATATTAATTTTGAATACTGCAACTTTACTGAATTTATTTATTAGCTCTAATAGTTTTGTTTGTTTGTTTGTTTTACATTAGTGCACAACTCTTACAGGATTTCTAAGAGGATGGAATGAGAGAAGGCACGTACTGTGCTGAGCCCAGGGCTAGGTGTGAATGAAGTGCCCAACAAATCTTAGAGAATTTGGAAGAAGCAGAATTTGATTCAAAACTCAGCAATCCTGACTCTCTATTCAGTGCTTCTCCAGATTTCAGCAGAAGGACTTCTAGGCCTTGGAGCTCGGTTGGATTTCGTGTGGATTTTCCCAGTGCCTTTCAAATCATTCCACTTAGGCTGCCACCCCACCCACCTCTGAAATTAGCTCAGTCTCTGATAGACATTCTTGATGCAAGAATAAGAGTGATAAATTTTTTAAGTCAGAACTGGAAAACAGAAACAGAAGAATCACCTTCCCAGGCAGGGATATTATCATGAAACTGAGCAGGATTCCTTTAGATCGGGTTTCTCACCCTGTGCACTAGTGATTTGGGGGGCTAGATCATTCTTTGCTATGGGGGACAGGCCAGTTCATTGTAGTATGTTTGGCAGCATCCCTGGCCTCTGCCTACCAGAAGCCAGTGCCCCAACCCACTTCCCAGTCTTTAGACATTGCTGAAAGTCCCCTGGAAACCAAAACTGTTCTCAGGTGAGAATCATTACTCTAGGTAACCCCCAGGGCAGGCAGGCAGGACTCTCTCTGGACCACCAACATTCCTCTCCTTGCCACAAGGAAGAGCAGAAATCAATCTCATTTCTAACTATGACTGAGTAACCAAATAATTTTCTTTTCAAAGCAGAGCGGCTTAAGATGAGATCCTTTGTAACTGAAGCCCACAGAGCTCAAGGTGGTTTCATGGCCATTGTCAGTCACCACCAAACCCGTTTCAGTCTGACAAATGTCTTGGAAGTGAAGCTTGTTCTATCACAATCATGCAGACTTGAGTAGAGTGCAGGCTCCATAAACAGTGTCAGATATTTGTATGAGACTCAGAGTTCTTAGTCCAAAATCATGCAATAAAAAAGTGCCAATGTATAGAATCAGCCCTTTAGGGTGTTATATCTCATAAGATGAGGCATGGGACTTAAATTAGGCAGAAACTTCATCTAGATGTTCTAATTAAAATTCCCTTCCCTTGGGAATTCTTAGGGTATTTGCATCTCAGGTGAAGGAAGCTACAGAACTAACTATACCATTTGGCATATGGAAAGAAGGGTCAGTGCGTGTCACAAACTCCACCTTCTCAACACTGATTCCTCCCTTTCTCTGAGACTCCTGAACAGTGTATGGCAGCAGTTCCCAACATTTTTTGGCACCAGGGACCAGTTTTGTGGAAGACAGTTTTTCCACAGACTGGCGGGGTTCGGGTGGGTGATGGTTTGGGGATGATACAAGTACATTACATTTATTGGGCACTTTATTTCTATTATTATTATATTATAATACATAATGAAATAATTATACAACTCACCGTAATTCAGAATCAGTGGGAGACCTGAGCTTGTTTTTCTGCAACTAGGCAGTCCCATCTGGGGGTGATGGGAGACAGTGATACCCGATGTGTGTTGCTTATGTCCGGCCAGTCTCCTCCATAATCTTGTTTTAGTTTCTGTCACTGCAAAAAAAACAACAAAAAAAACCCCAAACCCACAAAAAAAGAAAACCTGCTTCTCAAAGATAGGAAGTTAGAAATGGAAGCAGGCTTTTCAGTGTTTTTGTGGCAATCAGGATATTCCATCTTGACTTTAATCCAGGATGTATGGAGATTTGAAGTTGTCTCAGACTTACTTTTAAGGCCACTGTCATTAATGATCTCCAGCAGCTGATCCTCTTCTAGCACAAAGTCGATTCACCTGGCTTATTCACAAATGGATCTCCCCTTCCCAGTTCAGGGGTCTTTTGTGGTTGGTAAGTAATCAAACTCTTGAAAGCTGAGATAGGTGATCAGGCACCAGCTGGGAGAAAGAAGACCCTGGCTCATTCTCTTTCAAAATCTCTGCTAATGTTTGAAACATGTCAAAAACCCCACTATTCACTTGTTGCCCCCATAATTTCAGTTTAGCTTGGAATGCAGCCACTTTATCTGCCAACTTGAACACAGTTGTCATTCTCTCTTGAAGTGACAGATTGAGTTCGTTGAGCAGGTTAAATATGTCACACAAATAAGCAAGTTTTGTGACCCACTGTGTGTCATTGAAATGTGCTGCCAGTGATGACTGTTTTTCTAAAAGAAATCTCTGGAGCAACTCTTGTAACTCAAAAACTCTGGCCAGTGAGGTACCTGTAGAAAGCCATCTCACTTCTGTGTATAAGAGAAGACGTGTGTGCTCTGCATCCATCTCTTCACAGAGGTGAGCGAACAGACATGAGTCAAGGGGCATGTACTTTAATGTGGTTAATAATTTAAATCACACCCTGCAAAACATTGTTAGGCTGAAATAACATTTCTCTGCTAGCCAGCATTTCCCTATGGATGACACAGTAAGTGGACTTGCATTCAGAAGCGACCTCTTTGACCTGAACAGTGAAACCAGAAAGCGGTCCAGTCTTGGCAGCTGTTCTGTCCATCCATATACTAACACAAAATGACCAATTTAGTTTTTCTGATATGTAATCATTCAAAGACTTGAATAGTTCTGCAGCTGTCTTGGTTGGCGACAGAAGTGCACATAACTTATCCTCATGCACATCCTCCTGAAAAATATATCGCACAAAAATAAACACTGTTGTCTTGTTCTCAACATCAGTAGACTCATGAACCTAGATTGCATACCACGGTGACTTATTAATCCTCTCTTAACAATTGTGCCTCAATAGCCTCTATTTCATCAATTTGTCTAGTTATGGTGCTAGCCAAAAGAGGAACAAGTGCCACCTTTTGAACTGCAGCCTCTCCTAAAAGTTCATGACAAATGTCCTTAGCAGCAGGCAGAATCAACTCTTCACCAGTAGTAAAGGGCTTCTTAGCTTTAACAATGCAGTTAGCCACTAAGAATGATACTCTCAATGCAGACACATTTGATGAAGTGGTGGCCTTCAATAATTGCTGCTGTTCTTTGTAGTCACGGTGTTTTTTTCTTTTGAGAAACTCCAAAGACCTGTCTTTTAATGCAGGGTGCTTGGTCTCCATGTGACAAAGCAGTTTTGAAGGTTTCATGGCTTCGATGGATAGCCGGTTGCTGCATGTTATACAAAGCAGGCTTGGAGAATGTTAGTCACCTGTTGCAATGAACCCATTCTGACTCATTGTAATTTAAGTAGGACTCTTGGTATTTTCTTTTAAATGCAGCTATCCTCTTCTTGGCATTCTTAAGAGTCTTCTGCTTTCTCATCATTGGGTCTTTCCTCCTTTCCAAAGAAGCTTTACAGTGACATTTATTGGCTTTATTGTTCACTCATTTGGGCTAGGGTTAGCTTGTGGGCTTACCAAAACTGTAACTAAGACAAAACCCAGTGTGGGAAAGAGGCATGGATGGAAGTGGTAAATAAAACAATAGGCGGTCCATGCATGGACTAAAATAAGTGTCATATTCTGACTTATAGCCTGCCACCAGATGCAGCAATACAATTAAAGTACATCAACTCACTTGCCACTGTAAATCCTGCCATCAGATGCAGCTTAATTGTCACTTGCCACTCAAGTTTTGATATGAGTCTGCAAGTAATTGATTATGGTCTCTGTGCAGTCAAACCTCTCTGCTAATCATAATCTGTATTTGTAGCCATTGCCCAGTGTTAGCATCACCACCTCAGCTCCACTTCAGATCACCAGGCATTAGATTCTTATAAGGAGCACACAACCTAGATCCCTAACATGTGCAGTTCACAGTAGGGTTCATGCTCCTATGAGAATCTAATGCTGCCACTGATCTGACAGGAGGCAGATCTCAGGCAGTGATATGAACTATAAATAAAGATGAAGCTTCGCTGGCCCACCGCTCACCTCCTGTTGTATGGCTGGGTCTGTGGTCCAAGAGTTGGGGATACCTGGCATATAGAACCCAGCTTGTTGCCATTTGAATGGCCAATAATGACAATGTCTGAATGATTGCTAGATGGATAAACAGTGTGGGGAAAACAAGTGTTTGTTTTGAAGACTTTTGCTAACCTTGGCACTTTGATGGTTTTACAATCTAACATGATTCTAAGGATTCAGTTCAGCTTTGAATACACCTTCTTATGAGAAGCAGAAGTGAGCATCTACCAGGGCCCTCAGACAGCAAGTCTGAGCCTGTTTCACACAATCATTCTTCCAACAAATAGTAATTGCATGCTGCTATGTGTCAGTCATTGCCTTAGACATTAGGGAAGAGTAGAAAACAAAAGACAAAAATCCTTGCCTTCATGGTGCTTACATTCTTGTGATTTTTTTCAATTGAGCATATTGGTAGCCACCAGTATAAACTGAACACATCAGCAGAGAGGATGTATTTTATTAGTTATCACTTAAATTATAAGAAAATACCAAATAAAACTTTTGTAGATTTTGAGGCAGTGTATAAAAATGGAGAAAGAAATGAGTTATAATGGTAAAATGGTCATTGTGTACCACAAACAAATGTGAAGATTCCTATACCAACTGTCGGAAGATCAGGCCACCTGAAAATATATTGAGCCTTCAACTTAGCTAGAAGAATTACATCGATCCTAGAAAGATGCAAAAAACCAAATGGTACCAAAATTTGTGCTCTTCTTAAGATGAAGGGGGAGGGCAAGGGAAAAAGAAAGGCAGAGGGAAGGAGTGGGGAAGGGAGGGAGAGAGAGAGAATACATCTCTAAGTGGCAAGTGAGCTATGGCATTCCATTGAAAAGAGTTTGGGGCCCAGAGAGAAATGGTGGCATGGAGATTATGACTCTGGCATACATACAAGACTTCAATTGGCACCAAAAAAAACAGTCTTTTCTCCAGGAAACAGAAAATGCCCTCTTCTGGATGCTTGTCTTAGGACACAGAACAGCAGAAGGTAGAAGAGGCCAACCTTCTTTAGTTGTTCCAGCAGGGGATGGGGCAGCATGAATTGTATGCTTGAGGGAAACAAATTGTGCATTTTTCTGGGTCAGAATTTATAAGTTAGAATTCTGGAAAGGAGATGATAATGGTCTGTATAATTTATATTTTCAGCCCTAAGGAATCAGCAACGTCTATGTTCCAAAAGCATCAAGACTGCTGTCTGCCTCTGTGCTCGCTGAAAGTTCACATGTTTCCAAATGTTTGGAAGTATATTACCCAGTTGTTTGTTTCTGTCTTCCCTATAAATAGTTTGGTCTCCTTTTGGGGAAAAGAAATAATGTGAACAGAACAAACACACACGCGCTCTCAAAAATCCTCTCCTCCAGTATCCAATACAGCCAGGTTATTCTAGGGCTTTATTCTATGGCAAAAAGAATTATAAAGAGAAAGACCCTAGCTTTTCTCACAGTTTCATCTCATGCTTAGCACTGAGTAATAGTTAAAAAAATTACAACAACTTTTTGGTTATGTGGCAATATTGCCTTTTCCAGTTTGTAATGATAGTTTAGAATTCCATCTTCTCTAGTGTTTTTACAAATTCTTCTCTCTATAATTCACTTATGTCAGGATTGCCTTATTTAAGATACTGTTATTTTCTGCCTATTTTATGTATTTACAATACAATTACTCTGCACCTTTCTTGCTGTGCTAGGGCACTGGAGCCATCCCTTGCCCATTCCATTTTCCTGGCATGCTCTTCTTCCTCCATATCTTTGCCTGGTTGGAGATTTCTAGTCTTCAGTTCTCAATTGAAATGTTACCTATTCAGAGAAAACTTCCCTGGCTTTTTCTCAATGACTTGGTTCTTGATATATGTACTCATTTATTGTGTGGTTCCTTCCCTAGAAATAAGCTCCTTGAGGCCAGAGACCTGTTCACTTTTGCTCTCTACAAATTCCTCAAAGCCATAGAATGGGCACGTAAATATTTGAGTAAATGAATGAACAAATGAACGTTTAAGTGGCAAGATCCCTGCCATCAGGAGCCCTCATCTCATTTGGCCTTTCTTTCCTTCACTATAAAGTAATAATTCTGAAACCCAACTCAGAAATAAGATTTTCAATGGAAATGAAGTTCCCATTAATAGGGATCCCAAAGACAAGAGTGTGGCTATTCTGAATAGTAGCCTGAGGGGCACTGAGAAAGTTCAGCAGGAATCCCAAAGAAGTAGCCTGCTAGGGAGGTCCCCAGGAGCCACCCTTGGGATCTCCACTCACCTGGGACTCCACCAGCACTAAGACCTGCATGTCAGGTCCAGTAGACAAAGAGAAGCTCAAACCTCTGATGACCTGTGTGTTTCCTAGCTCAACATATGTATTTACACATATTCTCTTAAACTCGAAATTTCACTTGGACCCCAGGATCACCAAGAACTTTTCATTGTATAAGGCGACACACAAGAGAATTTTCAAAGTTATTTAAAATTGGAAATATATGTCACAGAGAATAAAGCCATGCAAATATAGTCAGAATTTAAACACATTGTGCATAACTATAAAATAACACAAATGAACAGATGCACACACCTCAATTTATGGTTCCAGATGTGTGCACTAAAAATTAGTCACCCTGAGGATCTCTGCTCTTATTCTGACAATGATTCCATTCATCAAGCCACATTTGGACCTCCCTTCTTAGAAATTACAAGAGAAAATTAAGACACTGACTAAAACATAGCCTCTTATTTTAAATTTTATCTGTTTGATTTTTGAAAATGACAAAATAGAAATTCAGAGCATGCCTGGGTGGGAGGAAGCAGGCAATCAAGTGAGTGATTCCTGGTGTTTTTCTAAAATAATGAAACCTGGGTTTCTTGTCTTATTCAGAGGGTAGCTTTAAGGGCAACAATCAAAACTGAAATTTACTGGTAGCATCACTGAAACAAGGATAAAATTTCCAAAGGTAGGGAATTTTGAAGGACAACTTCTTTTGGATCTATAATATGTAATTTATTTATTTTAAAATTCCATATTATTACTTACAGAACAACCTCATTTGGGGAAAAGAAAGTTTACAAATGTGTACAGCCCCCACTTTTAAATAGCTCTGTGTTGCATTAAGGGGCTGTAAGTTTCCATTCTGGTATCTAACATGAGAAATTAAAATGTGATTCCTGTTGCTCTTCAATCAGTCATAAGCAAAATCAAATAAATAGGAGGTACACTGTTGTAAACTTATTTAATCACTTGTTTTATACAAGTCACAGGCATTTGATAAAGTATAGCACCCATTTATAATAAAAACACTTTGCAAAGTGGGTGTAGAAGGAGCATATCTCAATAATAAAGGCCATATATGAAAAACCTACAGCCAACATCATATTCAACAGGCAAAAACTAAAAACTTTCCCATTAAAATCAGGAACAAGACAAGGATGTCCACTTTCACCACTTTTATTCAACATAGTATTAGAAGTGCTAGCCACAGTGATCAGACAAGAAAAGGAAAAAAAATACATCAAAATTGGAAAGTAAAACTGCCATTGTTTGCAGATGACATGATAGTGTACATAGAAAACCCTATAGACTCCACCAAAAAACTACTCAACCTAATAAGTGAACTTGGCAAAACAGTGGGATACAAAGTCAATATTCAGAAATAAAAGGCATTTTTGTAGACCAACAACAAAATATCAGAAACATAAGTCAGGAAAAAAATCCCATTTGCTATAGCCACAAGAAAAATAAAGTACCAAAGACGAAACCTAACCAAGGAGGTAAAAGACCTGTACTCAGAAAACTATACAACATCAAAGAAAAAAATTAAGGAAGACACAAATAAATGGAAGCATGTGCTATGTTCATGGACTGGGAGAATTAACATCATCAAAATGTCCATATTGTCCAAAGCAATTTACAGATTCAATGCAATCCCTATTAAAATACCAATGACAGCCCTGGCTGGTGTGGCTCAGTGGATTAAATGCAGACCTGTGAACCAAAGAGTGGCTGGTTCGATTCCCAGTCAGGGCACATGCCTGGGTTGCAGGTCAGTGCCTCAGTTAGGGGCATGTGAAAGGCAAACACACATTGATGTTTCTCTACTTTTCTTTCTAATAAAAAAACCAATGATATATTTCACAAATATAAAACAAACATTTCAAAAATTTATATGGAACCCTAAATGACCCCGAGTAGCTGCAGCAATTTTGAGAAAGAAGAACAAAGTGGGAGGGATCATAATACCTGACATTAAACTATATTACAAGGCTCCTGTAATCAAAACAGTCTGGTACTGGCATAAGAACAGACACACAGATCAATGGAACAGAAAAGAGCCCAGAAATAAACCCTTGTCTCTATGGTCAATTAATATTCAACAAAAGGGGCAGGAGCATAAATTGGAGTAAAAGTAGCCTCTTCAACAAATGGTGTGGGGAGATCTGGACAGCTATATGCAAAAAATAAAAAAATGGAAATTGACCACCAACTTACACCATACACAAAAATAAACTCAGGATGGATAAAATATTTAAATATAAGTCATGACACCATAAAAGCCCTAGAGGAGAACATAAGCAGGAAAATCTCAGCTATTTCATGCAGCAATATTTTCACCGGTATGTCCTCTAGAGTAAGGGACATAAAGGAAAAAATACACAAATGGGATTTCATCAAAATAGAAAGCTTCTGCATCACTAAAGAAGACATCAACAAAATGAAAAGGGAACCAACTGTTTGGGAAAACATATTTGCCAATGATACCTCAGACAAGAGTTTGATCTCCAAAATACATAAAGAACTCACATGACTCCACTCCAAGAAGACAAGCAATCCAATTAAAAATGGCAAAAGACACTTCTCCAAGGAGGACATACAGAGGGCCCAGAGACATATGAAAGGATGCTCAGCATCACTAGCCATCAGAGAAACGCAAATTAAAACCACGACAAGATACCACTTCACACCACTCAGAATGACCATTATAAACAAATCAACAAATAATAAGTGCTGGTGAGGTTGCAGAGAAAAGGGAACCCTAGTACACTGTGGTGGGAATGTAGCCACTGTGGAAAACAGTATGGAATTTCCTCAAAAAACTAAAAATGGAACTGCCTTTTGACCCGGCAATTCTACTGCTGGGATTTTACCTAAGAATCCCAAAACACCAATTCAAAAAGAACCTATGCACCCCCATGTTCATAGCAGCACAACTTACAACAGCCAAGTGCTGAAAGCAACCTAAGTGCCCAACAGTAAATTAATATATTAAAAAAAAGAATAGTATATTTACAGAATGGAATACTATGAAGCAAAGAGAAAGAAGGAGCTCCTACCCTTCACAATAGCATGGATGGAACTGGAGAGCATTATGCTAAGTGAAGTAAGCCCAGGTGGTGAAAGACAAAAACCCATGGTATCACCTATAAGTGGAACCTAATCAACAAAACAAACAAGCAAGCAAAATATAACCAGAGATATCGAAATAAAGAACAAACTGACAGTAACCAGAGGGGAGGGGAGAGGGGGATAATGGGGGAAAGAAGCAGAAGGGTCATCAAGGAACATGTATAAAAGGACTCGTGGACAAAGCCAAAGTTCGGTGGAGGTGGAGGTGGATGGGGCAGAGGAAAATGATGGCAGGAAAATGGAGAAAACTGTACCTGAACAACAATAAAATTTTTTTAAGTTATGCTTATTATAGTTTATTGGTTCATTTTATGTTTATTATCTGTCACTCTTTGCTAAAGTGTAAATTACATGAGGCAACTTGTTCCGTTTTGTTTTGTATCCCTAATATCTAGAACAATGGTACTTAGAAGTGCCTCAATAAATGTTCTTGAATGAATGAAAAAAAAAGTATTTAACTGCTTGTTTTATAAAAATCACAGGACTGCATAATTGTAACATTGTTTTCTAGTACTTTTTGTAAAGAAATGATTGCTCAAAGCTAAAAATTTGGAAAACCATAAGTAGAAATAACAGACATCATTAATCCAATCATCTGTAAATAGTCAAGATAAAGACTTGGATGTATATCCATCCACATCTTTCTCTAGCATCTGTGTGCGCAATATAGACAACTAGCCTAGAATGGACAGCCTGTTCTGCCACATAGTAGCAGTGGGAACTTGAGCGAGTATTCTGTGCCTCTGTTCTATCATGTGTCAAATGGCATGATAATGCTTGCCTTGTATGTCATGACATTTAAATGACATCAGGAACATTAAGCTCATAGCCTAGTTTCTCATACATAATAAGTATTCAGATTAATTATACTTGCATTATTATTATTAGACAATTTGAAATATAGCTGTTATCATTGAAAATTTTATTGTGAGCATTTTCCCTGACATTATTTTCAATTCCATTATAAAAGCACAATCAAAACATGGAGCTGTTATGCTGTTATTCAAAACAGTTTGATAAACAGGAAAAGTTGTTGCCTGATATGAAGATAGAGATGCCAAAGCCACCAATAATAATTAAAAAGAAAAAATAAATATTCCTTAGCACTCAGCAACAAAACCAACCAAATTAGCATCCCTGACGCTGGGTCCAGGCACAAATAGAGTAACATTTTAAAAAATCTATAGGTGAAGTTGGGTCTAGTCCAACGTTTGGCAATGTCTGGAGACATTTGTCACAATTTTGGGTGTGGGACTACTTGTACCTAGTAAGTAGAGGACAGAGATGTATAAACCTCCTACAAGGCACAGGACAGTCCCATAACAAAGAAGTATCTGTCTATTTAATTGTCAGTAGTGCTGAAGTTGAGAAACCCTGTCTCTCCTAACTAGCTTTAGAAACTCCAAGAAGTCACTTTCCCCAGTGATGCTGATTGTGGTGATAACAGTTCACATTCCCTGAGCCCTGCTACTAAGTACTGTGCTACAGGGTCCTTGTGGTTTATCCTGGCTTTACCTTCCCAACAGTCTTAAGATGTGGCTTCTGTTACCACCCACACTTCATTGGTCAGGAAATAAGCCCACAAGGATTAAGAACTTTGCCCCAAATCCCACGGTGGTGTGGCTTTAGTGTAAGGTCATGTCATTTCATTCTTCTGCCTCACTATGGAACTTCCCCAAATATCCAGATGTTTATAGAGACATGTTACGATCTACTGATAGAGATTCCATCTCATATGCCGGCTCCACTGGTATTGTAACAGAAGCCTGGCATACCATGTCGAGAAAGATGGTGTGGCAGTGGGTGGCTCAACAGAAAGAGAACCATGATCTATTATTGATATCTACTACAGGCATGGAAGGGTAGTGGTATTTATGCCACATGTTTGATATCTTTGGATTAGAATCAGGGGTGTCCAACCCATGGCCCATGGACCACATGCAGCCCAGAATGGCTAGGAATATGGCCCAACACAAGATCATAAATTTACTTAAAACCATTTTTTTTTGCTCATCAGTTTTCGTTAGTGTTTATATATTTAATGTGTGACCCAAGACAACTCCTCTTCTTCCACTGTGGCTCAGAGATGCCACAAGGTTGGACACCCCTGGACTAGACAATATTATTTAAAGTCTTTCCAAGAGCCAACCACCCTATGTTCCTATGTTTTCTTTTTCCCATCATGAACAGCACAAGAACACTTGGCCAAGAGCCATTTACAGAGTTGTGCACATCAAGGAGAATCAGGTACTGGACAGTCTATTGCAAGGACTTTATTCAATACAGTTTTTCCTGGTTGCAGGAAAAGTGCTGAAAACTCTTAGGTCCTACCCTACATAAAACAGAAAACATTAAAGTTCATGAAAATCACAGCACACCTCCGCCCAGAGTCAAAGCCAAGAACAAGCAACTTTAAGGGTTGAACTAATTTCATAAAAGCATCTGAGTGACTAAAGTAAAAAACAGCAACGGCCACAAAGTTTAGGGAGGCAAAATAATAATCTACATTTTAAAAAATCTGTGCAATGTGTAGCGAACAGATCACTTAAGGGGGGGAGGGAAGCAAGAAAAGGAATCACATAAACTTTAATAAACAAAACCACATACCAACAAACATTTAAGTCATTGTGTAACCAAGATGAGAAACTAAAGCTCGTTTTTAGTTACAAAGTTCTGAGGGATGGGGTGGGAAACAAGCAAAATTCCAAGGAGAAAATCATTAATAAGATACGCTGAACTATTTTCCCACAAGCATTTTCTATTAAAAAAAAAAAAAAAGGCGGGCGGGGGCGGGGATGGTGGGAAGCTATACTCTGTTTTTAAAAAACCAATGTCCAGCATTCACATCCAAATAAAACCTCTCTGCAAGCAGTCAATCAAAAACTGAAATCCCATTGTCATCACATTATGTCTGTGGGGTACCACTTCAGAATATCTTCCAGAAAACCGACAAAGCTGGGTAATTAATATAGGACTCTGCAATGAAAGGGAAAAGAAAATGAAAGAAAACTCACCAAAAACAAACAAGAACACCTGGATTTATATCCTTGAAGTGTGTCATTTTAAGGGCTTCCTGTTTAATAACAACAAGAACCACACACACACACACACACACACACACACATCTAGTTTTCAGGAAGTTAGTTATTTAAACAACATTGGGGTTTCTTTAGTAAAAGCAGAACCCTTTCTTCCTAAACCGCCTCTCCAGGGAGGGAGGAGCTGCCATTTCTCATTGTACGAATAGGACATGGATTCTAAGGGATCACATTTCTTTCTGCCGGAAGGATTCCAAGGCATTTGAGATAAAATAATTTTTAATACATCATTATAAGACTATTTGTAATCAAACTGCCTTACAAGCAAAATAATCTATATAATACGAACACAAGTAAATATTAAAAACTTTACTTAAGATGAATTTTGCTAATGTTGAGCTTAAGACAACTTAGCAAGAAAGGACAACACCGTACTAAATTATTTGCATCCATGACATCTTAGCTGTGTCTACATGGGACCAAAACATTTTGATGATAAGAAAAAGTCAGTAATTGCTCAGATGTTATGTCTAACCCCCAGCAGCTGGCATTCCCAGGGTATGGGTCCTCTCCCTCCAAGCCTTTTGAGAAGTTCACTCAGAGGGCTTTTCCCGCCGTGTATCTCTGTCAGCTCACACCACCCTGCCCACCTGAGCCCCTACTTGCACTCCATGGAGGTTGCCACACAGCCATAGTTGGTACCTTACTTCTGTTGGGTTGTTCCACCACCACATGGTGACAGCTAATGGTGAACTTGGATAAAACCAAGTTCTTCTTCATGAGAATTTTCTTAATGAAATATTTTGTCTATCAGGTCAAGGACTTTGACTCTGCCATAATAATTCCTCCAAATGCTCCTCCTGCTGCAACCTAGAAAAATGGTTTCTCTGGTAAGTAAATGCTGCTCCTTTCTCAAGCCCCACATCTTTAACAGCCAGCAGGCAGAGTGAGGGTTCTTCAAACTCCCTTCTGTCTTTTCCAAAGCCTTCCTACAATAATTCATCCTTACCTGAAGTCTACCCACACTGAAGCCACGATCTCCCCATCCTCTGTGGTCCAGAGAGTGACAGATAGCATAGTTATGACAAGCTATATGTATTGTCACAACAGCATGGGATCTAATGTCAGTTTTAGCCAATCATGACTTGTGACCCTCTCCAAACTTCAGCTTCTGCATCTGTACCACAGGTACAACATTAGTATATTTGTAGGTTCAGGCTACAGTAACAAAACACCACACTCTGGGAGGCTTAAACAAAAGAAATTTATTTTCTCACTGTTTTGGAGGCCAGAAGTCCTTAGATAGAGGGACAGCAGGGTTGGCTTCTGGTGAGAAACCTTCCAGAGTTACAGATGCCACCTTCTGGCCTTACCCTCACAGGACTTCCCTCTGTGAACTCAGAGAGAGGGGGATTCCTAGTATCTCTTCCTTTTAAAAAGACACCAGTACTATCAGGGTAGGGCCCCACCCTTATGACAACATTTAATGTTAATTACCACCCAATAGGCCATATCTCCAAATATAGTCACTCTGAAGGTTAGGACTTTCACATATGAATCTCAGACAGACACAGTGCTGTCCAGAACAAATAGTATTTCTGCCCCCTTGCATGATTTGAGGAATGTTCTAATTCAGGACCTCTGAGAAGCAGAGAACTAAACAGATTACCTATGCAAGAGACTTCCTGCGGAGACTTCCTCACAGGAAAATGCCTGTGAGGGAAAGTGTGGAGCTGAAGGAGGCTAAAGGAGCTGTCAGACCAAAAAGCAGGTCTGACTGATGCTGCATGGTGAAAGGAAAAAGCCTTACATTAGGTCCAGTTCTAAGGATGATTCAACAAGTTCAATCAAGAGTACTGGAGCCTGCCCTCTGTCCCTGCTCACTCAGTCACGGTTGGGAAGGGGCAATGGGAAGCGCATGAACACAAGGGTGCATCAGAAGACAGCAGTGGGACCATCAGTCAATTATGTTGGGGGGCTGAGAAGAGCTCCTCCATGGCCAGCATCAAGATTAAATTTATAATGCACATGAAGCTCCTATCCCCATCTCAGAGTAAAAGCTCTATAAAATAGCAGTGGTAAAGAAGATGACTATAACACTTCACATTTTGCTGAGGTTCTTGGAATCTGACTCACAGTTTTTATCTGCTACTGTGCTGCCATTATGCTCTGAGGGCTGCAAAATCCTTATTGGTAAGCTAACCTGATTAAACCTTGCTCTCCTGTACTCAGCTGACTTTCTCCTTCAAACACTTACCAAAACACCTGCTAGGCATAACATATTTTATCACTCAGAGAATCCAGTCCTTATGACCACTTTAGCTTACTATCTGACTACTGATGGAGGAAGGGGGAACTGAGCAGAGCTTGGCTGATTCCCTGAATTGAGAGTATAGAGGTGGAAGTCCAAAGGCCAAGGTGGCTAAAGTTCACAGTGAAGAGAACCTGATGGGAGAGCTACATGGAGAGGGTACTCCGAGGTCTCACAGTCCCCTTGATCAGTAAACTAAGAACTGATCTTACAAGAATGTGAAGAAATGACCCAAAAATAGAAAAAAAAAAAAAAACCTCACTCAAGAGGATTAAAAGGAACAATCCCTACATGCTAGTTCACATGCTAACAGGAATAGCAGATGATCCTGACAGCCAGAGTGGAAAACCTAATTCACAGGGTATCAGGTGAAAGACTCAGAAGGGTCTTTCCACAGTGTGGGAAAAAATTAACTCTCACTAAATGATGATCTGGTCCCACCCAACAAAGCTTAAAAGAACAAACTGCTCCCAAGTAACTGAACCCTGTCCCAGAGCAAAGTGTAAGAATGTTTATAAGAATACAAATAAGCACTCAACAAGGTGAAATTCAAAATGTCTGGCATCCTTTTACAACTTAGGCATGTAAAGAAACAAGAAAACAGAAACCATAATGAGGAGAAAAAGTAATCAAAACCAACCCCCACTGACATTAACATTAGTATTACCCAGCAAAGATATGAAAAGTTATTATAACTGTGTCCCAGGGGAAGTTAGAAAATATTTTGAATTGAATAAAATAAAACAAAGCGCATCAAAATGCAAGATGCAGCTAACACAGTGGTTAGGTGGACATTCATAGCAATAAATGCTGGTTGAAAAGAAAGGTGCTGAAACAACAAATAAAGCCCCCAACTTAAGAAACAACAAAAGTAAGAGCAAATAATCCTAAAGCAAGCAAAAGGAAGACATAATAAATGTAATAATTAATAAATTGAAAACAAAAATAATAGAACAACATCAATGACATGAAATCTGGTTCTTTGAAAAAATGAATAAAATTGATAGACTACTAGTCAGACTGATAAAGAAAAACAGAAAGAGGACATCAAATAATAACATTAGAAATGAAAGAGGAGCCCTGGCTGGACAGGAGCTCAGTAGATTGAGTGCCAACCTGTAAACCCTAAAGTGTCACTGATTCCATTTCCCGTCAGGGCACATGCCTGGGTTGCTGGCCAGGTCCCCAGTAGGGGCAAACAAGAGACTATCACACATTGATGTTTCTCTTCCTCTCTCCCTCCCTTCCCCTCTGTCTAAAAATACAATAAATAAAACCTTTTTAAAAAATGAAACAGCAGATATCACTACAAATTCCACAGACATTGAAATGATAATGAAATACTATGAACAATTCTATGCACATAAATTCAAAAACTTAGAAATAATGAACCAATTTTTTTAGCATTTTTATATTGTTCTATTACAGTTGTCCCAATATACTCCCTTTGCTCTCCCTGTTCCGCCCATCTGCCACCCCCACAGTCATTTCCCACCCTGTTGTCCATGTTCATGGGTCATTTATACTTGTTCTTTAACTAGGCCTTTCCCTTTCTTTTCCTCCCTTATCCGTACCCCGCCCCGCCCCTCCCCCCGCCCCCCGTCCCTGGTACCTGTCAATCTGCTTCTCGTTTCCATGCCCCGGGTTCTATTTTGCTCATTTGTTTGTTGTACATTAGGTTCCGTTTATAGGTGAGATCATATGGTATTTGTCTTTCGTTTCCTGGCTTATTTCACTTAGCATAATAGTCTCCAGTTCCATCCATCCTGTTGAGAAAGGTAGGAGTTCCTTCTTTCTTTTTACTGCGTAGTATTTCATTGTGTAAATGTACCACTGTTTTTTGATCCACTCATTTACTGATGGGCACTTAGGCTGTTTCCAGCATTTGGCTATTATAAGTAGCACTGTTAGGAACATAGGGGCACCTAGGGTTCTTTTGAATTGGTGTTTCAGGATTCTTAGGGTATAATCTTAGCCGTGGAATCGCTGGATTGAAAGGCAGTTGCACTTTTAGTTATTTGTGGAAATTCCATACTGTTTTCCAATGAATCAATTTCTTAAAAGTGAAAAAAAAAACTATCAAAATTCACCCAAGAAGAAAAATATAACCTGAATAATCTTATATTTATTTCTAGAAATTGAATTCATCATGAAAAATCAATGTCTAAAAATCAAATTAATAGTTAAAAAACAAAAAACATGTTAAGGTCAGATGACTTCACGGGTAAATTCTACCAAACATTTAAAGATGAAATGAAACTAATACTAAACATTCTTTTCCAGAAAACAGAAGAGGAGAAAACACTTTCCAACTTATTCTATGAGGTCAGAATTACCTTTATGCCAAAACCAGAAAAAGTCAGTACAAGAAAACTACAGACCAATATTCTTCATGAACCTAACTACAAAACTTCTCAACAGAATATTAGCACATCAAATCCACAATGAATAATAAGAAAAACATATCACAACCAAATGGGGTTTGTATCAAGAATGTTAAATCTGTTAAGATTAAAAAATAATCCATGTAATCTATAATATCAAAAGACTAGAGAAGAAACACCACATGAGCATATACTTCATACAAAAAAATTGATAAAATTCAATGTTTATTCATGATTAAAAAAACACTCAACAAACTTGAAATAGAAGAAAACTTCATCAACTTGATAAAGGGTATCATGCTTAATGATAAAAGACTGAATACTTACTCCTACAATTGGGAACAAGACAAGAATGTCTACTTTTATCACTTCTTTTCAACATCATACTGAAAGTTCTGCATAGGGCAATAAAGCAAGAAGCAGAAATAAAAGACATTCAGCTCAGAAAAGAAGAAATAAAACCGCCTATTCACAGATGATATGATTGTCTATGTAGAAAATCCCAATAAATCTATGAGAAAAAAACCCTTTAGCTCTAATAAATGAGTTTAGTATGATAATAGGATTCAAAGTAATATTAAAAAAATCAACTTTGCAAAAAATCCAAGTCTAATTAAAAAGTAGGCAGAGAATCTAAATAGACATTTCTTTTTCCAAAGAAGACATATAAATGGCCAACACGTACAGAAAAAGATGCTCAACCTCATTGATCTCAGGATAAAATGCACAATGAAATATAACCTCACACCTATTAGAATGTTATTATCAAAAAAGACAAGAAATAGCAAGTATTGTCAAGTATGTGCACCGTGGGTGGGAATGTAAATTGGTGCAGCCACTATGGAAACAGTACTGAGGTTCCTCAAAAAACTAAAAATTGAACTAGCATTTTTTTTGTCACTGCCCTACTCCCTCTACATGATCCCCTGGTACTTTCTTCATTCTTATGGGGGAAAATTCAGCATGTTACAGGACTGTTACACTCCAACCCATTTCCCCACAAAATGGTCAGATGCTTGAGGACAAGGACTGGGTCTCATCTTTTCCCAGTGCCAAGTACTGTGCCTGGCACTGAGTAATGCTGTAATCACATTTGTTGGAATGAAATTAGAATAACTGATACGAACTTAAAGCATCTGTGTAACTTCCACTTTTCACTTCATGGTCATAGTGTGCTATGGAGACAGCTTCCGTCATGAGTGTATTTTTGAGCAGTTTATTAAAGATTCTTATTAGGACTTTACTCTGTAAAAAGCACTGCAAGGGGTGGCTGTGGTGGAAGGTGGGGTGCAGTGTGAGTTTACAAGAAGAGGACAGGCACATACAGTGAAGGAAGCTAATAATAGGCAAGATTAATGCTCCTGAGATCTTGACTCCTTTTAATATTTATTCTAATACCATTTTCCCTCTTTAATAGAATATGAGAGTCATTCAGATTTCAATAATTCAGAATATATTCCTGACTTGAATTATTGTAGTTCCCTAACCACATTTGCTATCTCCAGAATAATTTCTTGCTTTCTGCTTTGAGCCTCCATTAGTTGTCTTTTTTCTTTCTACCCAGTTCTTCTCACCCACAAGCTTTCTTTTGCTGTATCATTATACTTGTCTTTAAAAATATTTTTGGATTTTAAGTATCCATGTTACACTACTTAATCTGAAAAGACTTTGTAATGCTGTCATTCAAACTTTGAGTAAAACCATGAAAGTGTCATCTCTCAGGACCTAAATCAAAGACTCAACCTGTGCAGGCATTTGGACAACACACTGCTGCAGGGATGTGATGGCATTTCAAAAGTATCTGGAGAGCCCTGACTGACGTGGCTTAGTGAGGTGGGCATCATCCCATGGACCAAAAGGCCACCAGTCCGGTTCCCAGTCAGGGTACATGCCGGGGCTGTGGGCCAGGTCCCCAGTGCGAGGGGATTTTCTCTCTCTCTCTTTCTCCCTCCATTCCCCTCTCTCTAAAAATAAATAAATAAAATCTTTTTATTTTTTAAGAGCTTCAGAGGAGTTTTTTTTGTTCTGTTTTAATATTTATTGTATTTTTTCCATTATTATTTAGTCCCCTTATTCCTCCTGCCCCCCAGCAATCACCACGTTGTTGTCCATGTCCATGATAAATAAAACCTTTTTTTTTTAAGTATTTGGAGATAAAAATGTCTTGAAAGTTTTTAAGAGATGGGGCTTCTTATTTATTTTACTTTTGTAGTTTTACTTTCTATAGTGAAAAGTCATAGTTTTGCATTTGAGTGCCGCACATTGTTCTTTGACTCATATTTCTCCCAAGCTAATCAAAGTGTATGAGAATGGCAACCTGGGTGCTGCATGAAACACTCAACGAGCGTTACAAATTTGCTTGTCATCCTTGTGCAAGGGCCATGCTAATCTTCTCTGTATCATTCCATCTCTAGTATATGAGCTGCCAAAGGGAGCACCGGAGCTTTTTATTTTTAAGACCAGTCATAAACTATAGTTTTTAAGAAAAACAATATGATCTTGAGCTTGATTTTTTAAAAATGTGTCATACTGAAGTGTCCAAAGTTTTTGTGATCATGTATATCCAACACTAAAATGTTTCAAGCCTGCTCAAATTTATGTATATTTACTTATTTATAAATTATATGTATTTATAATTATATATGTATGTTAAGTTCCTTTGGCATATTTCTGGTCGCAGAAACATCTATAGACTTCTAAATAAAGACTCTAAAGGCTTCTAGTACTCAACATTGAAATAAATGTGAGCTATATACACATTTAAGAAGGATGAGTGGATAAAAACAATAATTATTTTCCAACCCACTTGTTCCATTTCAGAGTGACCTGCGGTGAGAGTCTGTCCCACCAGCTCTGGGCATAAGGCAGGACCTACCCTGAACGGGAAGCCCCTCCAGCGCAGGGCCACTCACGCTCACTGACACTCACTCAGATGGGGACAATGGAGGCACACCTTCACCTCACGTGCACATCTTTGGGGTGTAGGAGGAAGCTGGAGTCCCCAAGGAAACCTTCCCAGACACAGGGAAAATGTGCAAACTCCACACAGACAGTGCCTTGCCAGGGAGCAATTAATTTTTTTCTGTCTCATTGATCTTACAATGAATCATTATTGGAGGGCATAGTGTTTCTTGGGGATCTGCTATGTTGGCAGGGGTAACCAGAGAAGGCCTCAATTGAGTCGAAGCAACATCCATGAAAATAACTGGGGGAGAATGTTCTAGGCAGGGAGGACAGGAAGCACAAAAGCCCTAAAGCAGCATGCTGGGCTAGAGGGACAGAAACAAGAAAGGGTAGCAAGAGCTGAAAGGTGACAGGGCCAGATCAGGCAGTGCCCCGTGGGCCTTGGTGGCGTTTGGCTTTACTCTGAGTGAGACAGAAGCCTCTGCAGAGTTTAGAGCACCAAAGTGGCACAGGTTAACAAAGTCTGCAAATGTACTACATGAGAAATCTGGACAAAGCTGGGAATGTCTATCTTAAAATGCTCTCAGGAGGACCCCATAGGGCTGTGATATCTGGAAAGCCTGTTTAAATGTCTGGACAAGTACCACTGACTTTGAACCTGCCAGTTATGACAGCTCAGCCCTGTGGTGCCTGCTCTGTCACAGATTCTCCTATCTCCATTCTTCACCCTGAAATCCATGGTGATAGCTCTCCCACATCAAATCACCACCAGCAGCACCAAAAGACTTTGTCTCCTGAGGCAAGTGCTCCAGGCAAGTGCTCCTCCAAAAAAAATCACATTAGCCTTAAAAAGAACCCAAATACAAACCAATCTTTGCCACTGTTTCTGCCTGGTTTTCAAAATTGTTGGGTTGTGTTGTCAAAACAATCCAGTCTCAAAGTGCCTGTGTTGTGAGCATAACCCCATCCAAATGACAAGACCACTTTGTTCTGGCATGAGCCTGCCTGAGACCAGACATCCCCCTTTTGCGTTCAGGGAGAAGCATTTCTTACACTTCTCTAGTCTCCAAAGGGGGCCCAATGTCCACTGAATATATTTTTTTTGCCTACTGGATATTCCACATGACCCACATATGATCCTTGCCCTCGTGGAATGTAAGAGCAGAGCTTTATATTTACCTAATGGGAAGGCGATATTGGCTTCACCAGTACTGCCACCTCTCCTGGGTTGGTATTGAGTGCCTGGGAGAAGGTGATGAAAAGATGGTGGGATTTTCAAGGAAACCTGGCAGATGAGCAAGTGCTACACAAAGTAGCACAAGTACCAACCCCTCCACTTTGCAGGTCAGAAAACCACTGGTCAAGGGAAACCTTTAAAAAGACCCCAGTTTAGATTCATTGTAATTAATCAACAATGGTCAAACACAGTTCCAGGTTTTGGCTGTAGCTATACTTAGGGCCATCTTTAGGAATAGGTGAATACCAGTGTGATTTCACATATTGGAAAGGCAGAGTCTTCTAAATTCTACAATTACACATCCAATAAACTTCAAGTTTCTCCTTTGAATTAAAATGTTAATATCTTTGGGTAAACATAATAGGAAATTATTTATGTCTTGTGTCTCTTATTATGAATGATATTAGAAACCTTCCAATTAAAAAAAATCTTTCCTTAATGTTATCATTTACTTTTAGAGAAAGAGCATTTAAAAAAAATAACCCACTTACACACAAGGTGGGTGGAGGTGGATTGAGTAGAAGGACACTGAGCTTTTAAGATGGGAAGAAAGGAATGTGAGGAAAAGATTGCCTGGAGGTTATGTGGAACCACCTTGACACACATTGCATTTTGGCCTAGAGCCTGTCTTGTTCACATTTTTTCAGTGTCAAATGGCTAAGTGATTTGTATTTTACAATGAAAGGTAGGCTAAGTGAAAATTATCCTTCACTCTCTGATAATGGACAAGCCATTATACTTTTAAAAAATCAAACATAAATCAAACCCAAATTTTATCATTCAGTCTTTACTTTTCAAGGCTGTTTATGAAAAGACCCTCCTACCATCAATCAAACATCTTTTTGTTCTTTTTCTATTAAAATGAGTGTGAAAATGCAGGCATCTAGGGTACCAGGCAGATGAGAACAAGTTGAAAACACAACCAAGTTAAAGATCATCAAGGACAACAAATACTTAGCATGAGGAAAATAATAGAGAGGAGTGAGGGTTGTGGCATGCTGGGTAGACCATGGCTGCTTCTAGGGAACAGCCACACAGCTCCTTCCCATCATGAGAAAGACCCCGAACCCCAGGTCTTCTGATTTCTCAACAGAGTCAGAAACACCCAGCGCCTGGCATGAAGTACCTTGATTGATAAATGTTGACATTTAACTTCTTACAATTTTTATTAATTTATTTTTAAATGCTGTATATATATCTTTAATAGTTTATTTTTATTATATTTTTTCCATTACCATTTATCCCCCTTATGCCCTCTTCCACCTCCACCCACCCCTCTCCCCACCACTGCAATCATCACCCTATTCTCCATGTCCATGAGTTCTTTTTCCTTTTTTTCCTCAATCCCTCCACCTTCCAACACAACTCCCTATCCTGCCAAAAATTGTCAGCCTGCTCTCTATCTATGAGTCTTTCTCTATTTTGCTGTTAGTTCGATTTGTTCATTAGATCTCACATATGAGTGAAATCTATGGCATTTGCCTTTTTCTGACTGGCTTATTTCACTTAGCATCTATGCTGTTGCAAAGCGTAAAATTTTCTTCTTTATTACAGCTAAGTGGTTTTCTATTGTGTAAATGTACCACAAATGTCATATCCACTCATCTACTGATGGACACTTGGGCTGGATCCAATTCTTGGCTACTGTTAATAACACTGCAATGGACATAGGGTCACATATATTCTTTCAATTTAGTGTTTCAGGTTTCTTCAGATAAATTCCCTGAAGTGGAATTGCTGGGTAATAAGGCAGTTCAATTTTTTTTTGAGGTAACTCCATACTGCCTTCCACAGTGGCTGCACCAATGTGCATTCCCACCAATAGTGCACTAGGTTTTCCCTTTCTCCATATCCTCCCCAGCACTTGTTGATTTTTTGATAACAGCCATTCTAACAGGTGCCAGGTGATATCTCATTGTAGTTTTAATTTGCATTTCTCTGATGATTAGTGACCTTGGGCATCTTTCCATATGGCTATTAGCCATCTGTATGTTCTCTTTGGAGGAGTGACTATTCAGGTCCTTTGCCCATTTTTTAATTGGATTATTTGTAGATTTGGGGGGTTTTTTTGGTGTTGAGTTTGATACATTCTTTATAAATTTTAGGTATGAACCCCTTATCAGATATATCAGCTAATATGTTCTCCCACTCAGTGGGTTGTCTTTTCATTTTGTTGATGGTTACATTTGTTGTGCAAAAACCTTTCATTGATGTTGTCCCATTTGTTTATTTTTTCTTTTGTTCCCCTTGCCTGAGGAGATATATCAAAAAAAATATTGCTACAAACAATGTCTGAGCTTTTACTGCCTATGTTTTCTTCTAGGATTTTTATGGTTTCAAGTCTAATATTTAAGGATTTGATCCACTTTGAACTTATCTGTGTGTGTGGCATGAGAAGGTAGTCTAGTTTCATCTTTCTGCACATATCTCTCCGATTTTCCCAACACCATTTGTTGAATAAGCTGTCTTTAGCTCATTGAATACTTTCACATCCTATGTCAAATATTAATTAGCTATAAAGGCATGGATTTATTTCTGGACTCTCTGTTCTGGTCCATTGCTCTATGTTTTTATGCCACTACCATGCTGTTTTGATCACTATAGCTTACAATATAGTTTGATATTAGGTAGCATGATTTCTCCAATTTTGTTCCTTTTTCTCAAGATTGCTTTGCTATTCAGGGTCTTTTGTGGTTCCCTACAAATTTTTATAGTATTTTTTTTTTTTAGTTCTGTGAAATACATCATTGGTATCTTGATAGAAATTGCATTGAATCTATTGATTGCTTTGGATAGTATGGACATTTTAATGATGTTAATTCTCCCTATCCATGAACATGATATATGTTTCCATTTATTTATATCTTCTTCAATTTCTTTCTCTAGTGTCTTATCATTTTCTGAGTACAGGTCTTTTACACTCCTGGTTAAATTTATTCCTAGGTATTTTATTCTTTAGATGCAATTGTAAATGGGATTGTTTCCTTAATTTCCTTTTCTGATAGTTTTTAAGAACTGAACATTGTGTGAGCTGATCATAGGTATCTTTGGCCAGCCAAGTTTGACTTATTGGTGTCCACTTTGCTATCTCTGCTTTAAGGTATGGGTTGGATAACTATAGCCCTCAGGCCAAATCCAGCCTCTGTCCATTTTTATAAATAAAGTTTTATTGGAACATAAAAGTTCCTGTTCATTTATGTATTGCCTTCTGCTGCTTTCATGCTAATAACATCAGAGTTGTGTATAGCTGTATCAAATACAGCCTGTAAAGCCTTAAATATTTGCTATTTTGTCTTTTACAGGCAGTTTACTGATCTCTTGCTTTAGTGTCTTGAAATTGATAGACTCTCCCAGGATCTTGAATCTTTTCCAACATGTCATCTGGCCACCCTTACAAATGAATGATAAAAGGAAGAGTTTGAGAGAGTTTTCAATAGCCTGTCTGTCCCACATACAGACCAATAAAAAATTTTTAAAAAGTAATATTGGTTGTTTACCATCACAAATAGAATATTCAATCTGAGTACTAAACAAGGCATGAAATAGCAGACCAGCAGTTTTGTGAAGAGCCTCTGGGCATTTGAAGCCTATACACCTGTGTTAGAATCCCACCTCTGCCACCACTAACTGTTAGGCATTAAGCTGAGTATTTGACTGTTATGAGCAGTTGCATTATCTATGAAATGGTAACACTATTGAGTTAACAATGATTGTCTGCCCTGCAGGTTTTATGCAGAGGGTCAGAAGTAATGGGTGTCAAGTACTTGGCACTTCATAGAAGCTCTGTAAAGATGAAGCTAGTGGTCTCAATAACAGTACCATAGAGATTCAACCTTTGCTGCCCAATGCATGTTCTCTCTCTCTTAGATTTTCTTTGATTAAAACAACGATTCAAGGATTATTGATGTTTCAAAGGAAGTTTCAGGGGAAACAGAAAATTCCCTCCTCAAACAACCAGTTCCTTCTTACCACAGCTGGAGATATTTCTCTTCAATGCAGTCTGTTAGTTTCTCATTGTTGCTGTATCAAATTCCACAAACTTAACGGCTTAAAACAACATGAACTGGAGACTTCCGGTCAAGATGGAGCTGTAGGTAGACACTCTTCACCTCCTCATGCAACCACAGAGAGAATTACAACTATATCTCAAAACAAACAACGACCAGAACTGTCTAAAAATTGAGCTGTATGGAAGTCTGACAACCAAGGATTTAAAGAAGCCACATTCATCCAGATGGGTGCTTTTTCTAAGACAGGGAGTCAAAACAGCTCCACCTAATACACAGAAACAAAACAGGGAGGCAGCCAAACTGAGGAGACAAAGAAATACAGCCCAAATGAAAGAACAGGACAAAAACCCAGAAAACAAACTAAATGAAAGAGAGATAACCAATCTATCAGATGAAGAGTTCAAAACACTGGTGATCAGGATGCTCGAAGAACTCACTGAGTACAGCAAAAACATAAGGAAAAAAATGAAGTTTATAATAAGTGAAATAAAGAAAAATCTACAGGGAACCAACAGTGGAGAGGATAAAGGTGAGAATCAAATAAACTATTTGGAACACAAGGAAGGAAAATGCATTCAATCAAAACAGCAGGAGGAAAAAATTTTAAAAAAGGATAGGCTTAGGACCCTCTAGGACAACTTTAAACATACCAACATCTGAATCACAGATATCATAGGTTGCCGGAAAGAGAAGAGGAAAAGCAAGGAATTGAAAACTTATTTGAAAAAACAATGAAAGAACAGTTCCCTAATTTGGTGAAGGAAATAGACACAGAAGTCCAGAAAGCACAGAGTCCCAAACAAGTTTGACCCAAAGAAGACCACACCAAGATACATCATAATTAAAATCCCAAAAATTAAAGATAAAGAGAGAATCTTAAAAGCAGCAGGCATTAAGATTCCTAATGAAAAGCAAGTGAAAAGCAGAGAGTTACCTACAAAGGAGTTCTCATAAGACTATCAGCTGATTTCTCAAAAGAAACTTTGCAGTCTAGAAGGGGCTGGCAAGAAGTATTCAAGTGATGAGAAGCAAGGACCTATAGCCAAGATTATGCTATCCAACAAAGCTATTGTTTAGAATGGAAGGGAAGATAAAAGTGATTCAAAGCCAAGATAAATCTAAGGAAGTTCATCATCACCAAGCCATTTTTACACAAAATATTAAAGGGACATATTTAAGAAAAAGAAGAAGACCAAACCTACGAACATTAAAAGGGCCACAAGTTCACAACTATCAACAACTGAATCTAAAAAAACAAACAAACCCTAAGCGAACAACTAGGACAGGAACAGAATCACAAATTGGAGATCATTTGGAGGGTTATCAGCTGGGTGGGGGAAGGGGGAGAATGGGAGAAATGCAGGGATTAAGAAGTACAAATTGGTAGGTACAGAATAGGCAGGTGGATGTTAAGAGCAGTATAGGAAATGGAGAAGCAAAGGACTGATATGCATGATCCATGGACATGAACTAAGGGGCAAATTGCTGAAGGGAAGGAGGGTACCTGGCAGAGGGGGACAAATTGGGACAACTGTAACAGCATAATCAATAAAATATATTTAAAAAAAACAACATGAACTTATTATCTTACAGTTCTATAGATTAGAATTTTTTTAGCACAGATTTTACTGGGCTAATATTGTGGTATGAACACCTGGAGGCCCTTGCTTTGAGAGGTCACTGCCATTTGTTGGCTCTAACCCTTTTCCTCCATCTTCAAAGCCAGCAACCTCAAATCACTCTGACTTTTTCTCTGTTATCACATCTTTTCTTTCATCTCACTTAAGTAAGGTTCTCTCATCTTAAAGACCCATGCGGTTAGATTGAACACACCCAGGTAATCAGGATTATTTTTCCACATCAAGGTCCATACCCTCATCACATCTGCAAAGCACTCTTTGCAGGGTGAGGTAAAATATTCACAGGTCCCAGAATGAGTGTGTGGACATCTTTGGTGGGGGGTGGAGGAGGGACACATTCTTCTTTCTGTCACAAACACTATTAAAAAACTGATGCAGGGCATTGTTAGCAGTAATGTCCTACATTAAAATTCACAGTAGCAGTAGTTCTCATTTCCTGAGCATCTACAATGTGTCAAGTACACACTAAGAGCCTCCTGTGCATTTTCCCTTTGAACCTCCTAATACTGGTGTTCATACTCTTATTATTCCTGTTCTACAGATGGGGAAACTGTAGTTCTGAGAGGTTGTGATATTTGTCAAAGTGGGAACTTAAATCCAGGCTAATCTAAAGGTCAACTTCAATACCTCCCAACTATTTTTCTATCTCTGATTTCTTATGCACCTCCCCACATCTTTAACACATCCAGCACTTTAATTGATCTACTCACTCATCAACTGGAAAAATTTTAATTATCCATTTACTTCATCTCTTTTACTTCTTTCATTTTCTTTTTATAGGAAAAATTTCCACTTTTTATTAGATTTCTTCTGGAGAAAACCCTCCCAAATACATAAGCAAATAAAAGTCATTCATTTATGCAAGCTGATCAAAAGAGATGTGTCTTATAAAACATTTGACTTGAAGGAACTTCTGGTCAAGATGGAGGTACAAGTAAACATGGATCGCCTCCTCACTCAACCACAGCAAAAATTACAATGAGACTACAAAACAAATATCACCCAGAATCATCAGAAATCAAGCTGTATGGAAATCTGACACCAAGTCTACACGTCACCAAATCTGACACATTCATCTAGACTGGTAGGAGGGGCAGAGATGTGGAGATGTGGGGATCAGAATGGGTAGTTCCACAACCACGTGTGATGGATAAAAATCGGGAGGGATATTTTGGGATCAAGGAATCCTAGTCCCACACCAGACCACCCAGCCCAGGGTTCCTGTGCCAGGAAAAGAAGTCTCCATAACTTTTTGTATAAAAACTAGTGGGAGTTGCAACAGTGGAAGAAACTACAGGGTTGTCAGGTGCCTCCTCTTAAAGGGCCCACAATGGACTTATGATTTACACAGACTTACGCCCTCTGGACTCCAGCTCCGGAGCATCAGCTGGAAGGGCACCAGTGGCACACAGGGAGAAATTGAAGTGTCTGGTATCTGGGCAAGTGCTGAGGGACAGCTTCTTCCCAGACAAAATTCCAGAGGCCAGACAGCAGCATTGCCCCTTTCTGAGCCCTCCTCCAAACACACAGAGCCACAGACCAGTGACACCATATCGAGACTCCACAGCCTGATTCACATGGGTTGCCTCATCCTGGTGATTACCTAAGACTCTGCTCCATCCAATTTATGGGTGCACTTTTCTACAATAGGCCACACTACTAAGACAGAGAGTCAAAGCAGCTCTACCTAATACACAGAAACAAACACAGGGAAGCTGCCAAAATGAGGAGACAAAGAAAAACGACCCAAATGAAAGAAGAGAACAAAACTCCAGGAAAAGAACTAAATGAAGTGGAGATAACAAACCTATCACGCAGAGTTCAAAACACTGGTTATTAGGATGCTCAGAGAACCCACTGGGTTCTTCAACAGCATAAAAAAGACTCAGGCAGAAATAAAGGTTATCCTAAGTGAAATAAAGAAAACTTTACAGAGAACCAACAGTAGAGTGGATGAAGCTGAGAATCAAATCAATGATTTGGAACACAAGGAAGAAAAAATACAATCAGAACAGCAAGCAGAAAAAAGAACCCAAAATATACAAAGATAGGCTAAGGAGCCTCTGGGACAACTTCAAATGCACCAACATTTATACCATCACAGTGACAGAATGAGAAAAGAAAGAGCAAGAAATTGAAAACTTATTTGAAAAAAAATAATGAAAGAAAACTTCCCTAAGTTGGCAAGGGACATAGGCATACAAGTCCAGGAAGCAGAGCGAGACTCAAACAAGTTGGACCCAAAGAGGACCACCCCAAGACACATAATAATTAAAACCTCAAAAGTTAAAGATGGAGAGAGAATCTTAAAAGCAGTAAGAAAAAAGCAGAGAGTTGCCCACAAAAGAGTTCCCATAGGGCTATCAGCTGATTTCTCAAAAGAACCTTTACAGTCTAGAAGGGACTGGCAAGAAGTATTCAAAGTGATGAAAAGCAAGGACCTACAACCTAGGTTTCTCTAGCTAGCAAAGCTATCATTTAGAACTGAAGGGCAGATAAAGTAACTTTCAGCCAAGGTAAAGCCAAATGAGTTCATTATCACCAAGCCATTATTACATGAAAGGTTAAAGAGACTTATTTAAGGAAAAAAAAGATCGGAACTATGAACATTAAAATGGCAATAAATGCACGACTAACAACAACTGAATCTAAAAAAACAAACTATGCAAACAAGCAGAACAGAAACAGAATCATAGATATGGAGATCATTTCGAGGGTTATCAGCTGGAAGGGGGAAGAGTGAGAATGAGGGAAAAGATGCAGAGATTAAGAAGTACAAATTGGTAGGTACAGAATAGACAGGTGGATATTAAGAGCAGTGTAGGAAACAGAGTGGTCGAAGAACTTACACGCATGACCCATGGACATGAACTGAGGGAATGGGGCATACCGGGTGGCAGGGGGCAAGAGGGGAAAATTGGGACAAGTGTAATAGCATAATCAATAAAATATTTAAAAATTCAAAAAGTAAGACATTTGACTTAGTAATTATGTGGTTTTTGGATCAGACACCTTCAAAATTGGAGTTTTATCAGAAAATGTTGGTTAAGAGAGCTCATGGAAAGCAATGCATTAATGAAGACCAGTGCTTCCTGAGATGGGTTTATTGGGCTTGTTGCTTTAGTGGCTTGTCAGGGAGGAAAGCAGAAGAGTAGTGGGATCTTGGGACCTTGGTTGTTTCAGGTAAATGACTAAGTTTGAATCACCACTCATTCATCTACACAGTGATTTACAACCATTTTTGTCTCTTGGCACACATAAACTAATTACGAAAATTCTGTGGCATACTAAAAAATATGTTTTTAGCCAATCTGCCAATATGTAGGTATGATTTTGATTCATTCACACCAGACAGCTATTGTTGTATTGGCTGTTGTTATTTTTTTATTTGACAATCTAAGGGAAAAAAAGTCAGTGGCCCTAACTAAATAGTCAGGTATAGCACATTTTAAAAATTCTTGCGGCACACAGGTTGAAAATCACAGATCTAGAACAACCTCGGTTTTGACAGTTCTGGTCAAACTGCCTCTTTCCCTCCTCCATGATAGCTAAGCAAAGTTACACTAACATATCCTTTGATGCTAAGATTGTTCATTACCCTAAAAACCATAAAACTAATTCATTTGTCTATCTTGATTTCAAAATAGTTCATAGCAATACTACTCCTTCTAGAGTTCTTCAAATTTTTACAATTATTTTATCTAACAAGCTCTCTCTGAAGAGAGCTTCATTTAGCATACATACTTATTCTTAGACAAGCTTAAAATTTTTGGCTTGAATAGTCACAGAGGTTAAATTCAAAGGTCTTTCTATTTGTTCATTAGAGAATATCTCTTTAGTTCATTCATATAATCTCTGTAAAGTGCATTTAAATCAAAGTTGTGCTATCACCTCCTCTTTTTACAGATGGAATCCTCTAAAACCACAGACTGGGAAATGGGTCTTTTGAAGATCCAGCCCTCTGTCTCATTGATTGGTTTTTTCCTTCTTTCCTTTATCAGCAACATAAATGCAAGATAAGTGATACATAAGCATTTCACCATCCGGGGAAAACCAGGAAAACTTCAATCAAACAAATAGTTTGGTAATTCACACACCATCATTCCACACATGTATTGTGTTCATCTTGTAAATGACAAAGGCTTCTACTTGGCTGATTGACTTTGAAAAATTATGTAGAAATCTCTACTTCTTAAATGCTGATAAGAACCTCTTATGTTTAATTTTTCTCCCTCTATGAAATAGGAATGATATAAACAGGATGGGAGCTCTTTACACTTCTTTTAGCTTTGTTTGTCTGGAGTGAGCAGGGCTGCCCAGGGCCATCACACAGAGCTGCCTTTTTGGTCTCCACCTCAGCTCTCCTGAAGACATTTTTAGAGCCTCCTCCAGAGGCTCAGACTGAAACAGATGTCCCTCTCGCCCCCACTTCAAACCAGCGTGGCATGAAGAAACACAATAGAGAAGAAGAAAAAAGCTTTGGTAACCATGTGTCACTATAGAAAGTGATTTATATATTGAGGAAAAGTCAATAAAACCCAGAAAATATGTAGCAAGTTCATGAGCATCGTGGAGAAGAGCCTCTTGCAGCTTTCCAGATGAACCAAGTAGGTGTAGGTTAAAGGATTAGATTGAGGATAACATGTCAAGCTGCTTGGGGTTTTGAATGGGGGGGCAATCTTGAAAACCCAAGGGCAAGGTGTTTCAACCTCAACAATACTGACATTTTAAGCCAGGTAATTTGTTGTGTAGGGGACTATACTATGTGTCGTTGGATGACTAGCAGCATCCCTGGTCTCTACCCACTAGACAACATTAGTATCCAGTTTATGGCAACCAAAAATGTGTCACATGTCCCCTGGGAACAAATCACTCCCAGGTGAGAACTTCCCACTTGAGGATGGCTTTGGAGTATATGTGATGCTCAAGTGATAGTTGAGCCTCACAGGCTTCTTATGATCCTGAAGACGGGTTGGCTGCATTTTAGAAATTCAAATTTCAGGAAACTTACAACCAGAGAGGACTGGGCATTATGTAATATGAGCACATGAATCCTATAGATCATGGAACTGAGGCCTAAGACAGAGGGCCTGACTGACTGAAGGACTTGGTTCAATGGCAAGCCACAGGAAGAGTGATGTATGAGGGGAGGAAATGAAAAGGCAGGAACAGAGGAGAGAGGGGACATAAGACTACAGGAAGCATACCTGTACTGAGACATGGCTCAGGACAAACTCCAGTGACAGCAGGAGCTTTCAGCCTATCTGGATTCTAGAATCACTTGAGAAGCTTTAAAAGAGAAGACAAAACCTAAGCCTGGGCTTCATCCCAGACGGACTGAATCAGAATCCTGGAAAGGGGTCTGGGCTCTGGTACTGTCTTTTAAACGCCTCGGATGCATCTTTAAGCAGCCAGAGTTGGGCTGGAGATGAATCTAGAGACAGATGCATTCCAGACCAGAGACTTTGAGATCTGCTGGTGGTTGCAGAGCCTACCTTAAGAGGACCAGCCTTCCTTGACTCATCTGTAACCAACAAGGGCTACTTCATTTCCCTCCAAAGTGAAAGGGAGATCATTATCTCAAAGATACCTTGTGGCAAGTGAAGATGCCCCATCAGTTCACCCTTTAGAAAAGGCCTCACACAACAGACAGGCTGCAGGACAGGATGCATGCATACGCTGGGCACGTATGTCTGTAGCAATTCTATTTGCATGAGAACAACTTACTGCATGAAAAACTGGGCATGAAAATTTACCCCTGACTTGGTAATTGCAGGCCTAATGCTACAGAATGAATATATTAACTTCTTCCTCTGGCTTGCAGCTCCTAAACCCTGAAAGAAACCAGAAGTCCTACTTCCTGCAATCTGATTTTTACTCCCACAGCCCACTCAGCACGTAACTTCTCTCTCTCGGTGGACTCCTGTTAGCAACCATAAAACCCACAGTGGACCCTGCGATCTGAGTACAGTAAGAGGAATGTAAGGAACCATGGAGGACTCCACCAGCTCTTGAGCCTCAGAGAACTTACACCATCACCAAACATTCTCAATCGTCCTCTGCCTGGCTTCTCCAAGATGCCATGTGGACATCTGTTGTTTTTGTCTGCCAGGCCCATGCTCCTCCTCCTTCTTGTGACAACACCCTGAGTTTTTCTTCCCCCTAAAGAAATGGCTCTCCCTCAGTCTCAGTCCTCAAGTTTCAGGTGGGGTTGGCTCCACCTACAACCCCAGGGGTGAGATTAGGACTCAGGTGTGGCCCAACAGAACCTCATGCCCCTGGTCTTAGAGATTAGTTCAAAGATGGGCCTAAGATAGGACATGAGCCTATCAGGGTCAAGAGGCTGGAATCCAGGTGGGTTGGTGTTTTAGTTGAAAGAGATTGACTTTACTGGGGATATTGCTGAAAGGATAGGGCTGAGGCAGGGTTTTGGGGAGCCACCTAAGAAGCCTGCAGAAGGGAGAGAAGAACCAAGAAGCTGGAGAGAGGGTGACCTAAACCCCACAGCCTGGCATGAACTTCCAATATGGCCCTGTCTTAAATCTCAAGCTTTATTCTGGACTCTTGATTTACCATAGCCATTTAATCCCTTTATGTTTAAACTGGCTTGGGGTGAGCTCCTGTCACTGGCAGTTGAGGCAGAACTGACTAGTATAGGACACAAGGGGCTTCCTCCGACAACCGACTCTACTCAATTCACCAAATTCACTGCATAGTTCCAAATGTCCTTTCCTTTGGGTTCCTAAAGAAGGTGGCTTGATTTCTGCAGCTTCACGTCACCTGTTAAGTCCAAATCTCTTTATGCTGTATGTAACCTAGTGTGAGTTACTTTGGGCAACCTTTCCTCCATCTCTCCCTTCTGGTATCTTACTCTTTCATACCCTTAAATCCCTACACCCCTCATGACCTTGTCCATCACTCCTTCATCCTAGCCTCACAAGCCTTCCTGTCTCTGCTCAGATGTCAGCCCTTCCATCAAGTCTTCTGTGATTCCACTGGCTCAGAGTCATGGTTTCCTCATCTGGAATCCTGTAGCTTCTTGACTAGACATTGTCTGTGGGAAAGCATGGCACACTGAAGCCATAGCAGGTGCTCGAGACCATCCTATGCAGCACTTGTGACACGTGACTTGGTTCTGTATGACCATCGCCTTAGTCCAGCTGCTATACCATAAGTCTCTGAAGGGTTCATGTCCCATTCACCCCTATTTCCCTTGTAGCACTAAAAAGACATGTTGTTGATTGAATAAATGTATGTGTGGATGTTTTGTTATTATCTTATCAAAAATGAGATTACTTTTTATATTTTAGTTTTGAAATCGTGAGATGGAGGCTGAGAAACAGTCACAAGGAAGCATTTTGACTGCATTTAAGATTAAATTGGATGATTGGGTAAAGTGGGGTGTGAATGTGGCACAGAGGTTGGGGCCCAGGCTTGCAAACAACTGGCCTGGGTTCCAATCCTCGCTTTACTGCTGTGGTAGGAGTGAACCAGTTTCTCAGCCTCCCAAATCTGCTTCCTCATTGGTGAAATGGGGTTTCTAGAATGTATCTCACCGGGTGCCCAGGAAGTATAAGTATTCTAGCAGATACAAAGCACTGAGCTCATTACCTGATGTGCAGTGTGTGTCTGGAAGCAGTGGCTGAGATGGACACTCTGTGTAAGTTGGGTTGCCTTTTACCCTTCCCACATCCCGTGCCTTCCTAGTCTTGAGGATTATATTACCAGGGATTTTTGTTTCTTACCTCTTCCTAGGTCTGGAAATGTCAGTTTTCCATCTTAGGTAAGCCACAATGCTCCCTTGTTTCTCTCTGAAAATTAATATTTAACAAAATTTCTCTATTATCCTTTCACTTCATTTATTCCTTAATGCTCACCCTGAGCATGCTGTGCTGGGCACCCAACTCTCCTCTTTTTTATTCCCCACTTGCTAATCTTAGTCATTTAAAATATATACCCAACTCTGCAGGGTTTTGAAGAAAGTTCACTGGGACAATATTTGTGCTAATCCTTCCATGCTGCCTCCTGCCAAGTTGGTAATCCTAGAACATTTGAGTCCTTCTCTCTCTTGCTGTCAGTTGACAAATATTTATTGAGTGCCATCTAGGTAGCAGGGAGTATGCTGGGCATGGGGTATATATGGTGAAAGGTGAATGGAGCAGACACACGTTCTTGACTCACTGCCTTCGAGTTTCTTCTATGCCATTGGAAGGCTGGATCTTCACCAGCACCTCCTGCCCTGCCATCTTCTTCCTTATTCAAATTGCAACATAAAAAAGAAAAACAAGCCCTTCCTCCAGGAAGGAGCTCATAATTACCGGCCCAGTCACCAGGAGGTGAATATGTCCGTTGCTTTTTAATTATATTGGCCTTATTGTTTCATAAGAAAATAAAAAACAGTCTCAACAGGGAGACTGCACAGAGTGGGGGAAGCCAAACATAACCTATGCACCTTGTTAAAAACAATTACGGATTGTTTGACGAGGTGGATTCAGCTCCAGATTGCCAGCCTCTACTCAGACAAGGTCATGTTTTTCCTCACCTTCCTCCAGCCCTTCCCAAGATTTGCAACATTAATTTTCTTAAAATACAAGGATGGGATTGTAAGCGACACTGTTCCCATATTCATTCCTTTTCTCTTCTTGGTGGCACCCAGGGTGTTTCTGCACCAACATGTATTGGCTCTGGATCCTCAGGAATTCTTTGTCAGTATCTTTGTCCCAGCTCTCAGGTTGCCAGGAGAGACACTTCAGTCAGCCTCTTCAGACCTCTAGGTTTGCTTTTCTGGGTGAGAACGTTTGCCTTAGGAGACTTTGGGACAAAGCATTTATAAGATTGCAACTTAATTTTAGGCATTAGGGGACCATGGTAGGATACAAAAGACCACTGTGACGTAACACTGGCTGCCTTCCCTAGACCCACTTCCTCCCTTCCCACCTCCATCACTGCATTTCCACATCACCCAGGACTGGTGGTTCTCTCACACACATCATTACTGCTGTGTTCTATGTCCTTGCTTATGCTTTGCCTTCTGCCTACATTGCCCTTTTCCTACTTCATGGCTCAGCTATTTGCCACTCACCTTATAACTTTCAAAGGAGGCATCAGCTCCCTCCCTTGCATCTCATCCAGCTCCTACACCTGGGCTGTGCTCATGGCCCTTGTGCGGATTCAGATTGCAGGGAGCTGTTCCTGAGTCTGCTCTCTTAAGAACCCGTCGGATCTTTGAGGTCAAGGACTGACCTGTATTTATCACCACCTTCCCAACATTTGGCACAGCTCAAGGCACAGTCTGGGGGCTCTCAATCCTAATTCTCTACTAGAACCACTGAAAAGTTTCTTAAAAATAAGCCACACCTCCTGGGGAGATGGTTTTGGGCACAGGCCCACAATCTGTATTTTTATGCAGCACAACAAGTGGTGCTCATGTAAAGAACCATCGCAGCCACCACTCAACAAACACTGGTGAAGCTGTATTCATCCATGGTGGGAAACAAAAAATATTTCTGAACAATCTCAAATAGGTTCTTAGATGTCATCTTGACTCTGAGGAATCTAGATGTATGAAGATATGGGGAATAACCTCTTTTCTCACATGGCTTGGTTAGTCTCTAAAGATGAAGAAAGGGGAAAAGTCAAAATGAGAATGAAATTGCAGCAGGTTGGTTAAACCTAAACATCCATTGACAGAGGACTGGTTAAATGATTATGAAGCATCCGTACACTGGAACATTATACAGCCTGGGAAAAGGCAGCTCTCTATCCATGTACAGACATGGATCAATACTCAAACATAATGATAAATGAAAAAAGTAAGACACAAAGCAAACTTTGGTGGCTGTTGTGGGTTGAACTGTACTCCTCAAAAAGATATATTGAAGTCTTTACACCTGGTATCTTTGAATGTGACCTTATTTGCAGAAGTAGTGCATTTAAGTACATGTCCATAAAAGATGAAGGAAATTTGGACACAGGCACAGAGTGCCATGTGAAGATGAAGGCAAAGATTAGAGTGATGCATGCATAAGCAAAAAAATGCCAAGGGCTGCTGGCAACCACAGAAGCTAGGAGGAAGTCAGGCAAAGATGTTCCCTCAGACCTCCAGAAAGAACCAATCCTGCCAACAACTAGATCTGGCCTCTAGTTGTAAGAGAATACATTTCTGTTGTTTCAAGTCAACCAATTCGTAGTGATTTGTTATGGCAGCCCTAGAAAACTACGTAGTAGCCTATCATTTTGTGGATCATCTCTCTCTCTCTCTCTCTCTAATTTATCTATCTAATCATGTATCTATCCTTTAATATAGGGACTATGAAAAGATACCCAGGAAACTGAGAACACACATGGCCTCTGGGAAGGAGAAGGGGATGGTTGGGAGCAAGGGGATGAAAGAGACTGATTCTCTATTGCATGGCTCCCTTGCACTTTTTGATTTTTGTATTATGCTCACATACTATTTATTGAAAAAATCAACAATTTTACAGTTGTTGTGATTTTTTATAGCTTGGGACATTTGCAGAAGTGGCCCAGGTATGTTACTTAGACTTTCAGAAAATGGAGATAATGCTAGTAACTACCTTGCAAGACAGGGCATGATGTGCCTGGAACAGTGCTTGGCACAGGAAAGGTCTCAACGAGTGATCACACTGGCTACTGTTTTTATGGTTAGCATGTGATTAAAGTGCTTCAAGAGTAGTTAAAATCCAAACAAAGACTCATGAGTGGAATCCTGGGCAGCCAGACTAGGCTGTGGAGGTAGGCAGTGAAACATGGACCTAAGCAAGGGTGTATGCGCTATGCAAAGGAGATCCTCAGGTGGGGTCTCTCAGCAGCAATGCTGCATTCGGACCTGGAGGATCTTTATGCTGGGGACACTGTGCTGCACAATCTCAGTAGGCTGGTTGGCAGCATTGTTGGCTTCAACCCACTAGATGCCAGCAGTATGCCTCCCTCAGTTGTGTAATCAAGCATAGACATTGTCTATGTCCTGTGGTGCACAAACTCATGCCAGCTGAGAACCATTGGTCTGTGCTCCCCAGACCAGCAACATCAGCAGCACCAGCAGCTTGTTAGAAATTCAGAAGCTGGGCCCTGTGTTAGACCTACTGAATCTGAACCTGTATTTTAAGAAGAACCTCCATGATTCATATGCACATTACAGTTACATTAAGCATTGGTCAACATCAGTGTTCTCCCCTCCTCTCCTACACACTTAATCATTGTGGCCCCATTTCCTCATCTGCAAAGTGGGAGTAAGAACAGTACTCACCACACAAGCTTAATACATATAATACACGAAGAAGCACAGTTGGCCCATCAGTAAGCATTTGCTATTATTATTATTATTGGTACTGAAAGTTATCTATGAGGTTTCTTTCTTATAACTGTGCAGAGTTTGGATTCCAAAGCAAAAGCTACAGCTGCATGTGCTATCATCTCTCTACACATTCATACATAGTAATTTTAAAGATACATCACAGTGAATAATTTGACATTTAACTCTCTGTACACTAAGTTGTGGACTGCATCAAACTCAACTTGAATTGTGGTCTTGCTCTTCAAATTTCAGTGGCAAAGTCATTCATAAATTTTAAAAACTGGCATCTCATTTGTATTAATCAATTCACAAGATAAATATTTAACTAAAATGTGGCTTTGATTGTGCTGATGGTGATTGCTGGATCACTCTGTTTCTATATCAGTATATTTTCTTTTATTTTTTCCAAGGTGACTAATGAATGGAGCTGTCAGAAGCCCATTGCTCATGATCTAGCAAGCAACACATTAACAGTTTCATATAAATATAAAACTATACTCATTGCATCTAGGGAAACAATCATGTAACACACAGAAACTCCAAATACACAGTTGCTATCAACAGAGAAAGAATCTGGGTGATAGATGCAATTAGCTAAGTAATTGACATTTTCTTAACATGGGAATTGGCCCTGCATCACCCAGCTGTCGAAAAAAACAAAACAAAACAAAACAAAACAACCACACACAAAGAACAAAGCCCTTTGTGCATAGAACATGCTCAATTTTGAAGAGTCCAGAAAATCCCATACCTGAGGTTGTAGGGGGTAAAAGGCGTATTTATGTAATTTGGGGATATTTATAATCTCTACATGGCACAAAGTCACATGCTCTCAAAATGGGGGGAATTCAGGATTTTAAACTTTAAGACCCCAGATTCTTTTAAATGTCATTTCATTCATATCCTTCACATCTCCAGGGGCTGTTCTGTTCCAATATTACAGTTTATTCATTCCATTAAAATGTATCAAGAGAAAACGTCCAGGCTCCAACAGTCATTTGAAGAACCAGAAATGAGAAGCCACAGGTTCCCAGGCTTCTGTGCTTGCCAGAAGCAC
The DNA here is from genome assembly GCF_021234165.1 of Pteronotus mesoamericanus. NCBI lineage: Eukaryota > Metazoa > Chordata > Mammalia > Chiroptera > Mormoopidae > Pteronotus > Pteronotus mesoamericanus. Next base: position 56,129,139 of record NW_026555321.1, read on the forward strand.
TGTTACCACAATTCTCTAAGATAAATATTGAAATAAAATGTGTTTTCAATTGTACTCCTCAATGATAATTACTGGCTCACCCCCTGTAATTGTAGCAATTCAGTTTTATCTCCTTGTTTCATGCTGATGAATAAACTTAAGATTCAGAAGATACAAAATTGTGAACCTTAATTATAAACAGGAGATATAACTGTTCAAACTTATTGATTCTCCACATTTCTCCACCTCCTGATAACTTCTCTCTCAACTACTCATGTTGCAAGGCCTCCTCAAATTATACCTGTGAGTCTGGTATGAGAAGGCTCCATACTCAAAGTGAATGTTCCCAGTGACATGGACCCCTACTATGCAATTCCTTAAAGTCCCTATCTGTATTCCTCTGAAGAAGCAGCAGGCAAGCCTTGTTACCAATTCTGTCTAATCTCCTCACAGCAGTGACCCCAACCAAGTCAACACCACCCTTGTTATTGCTACAATAGACAGTCAGTGGAGCACCAGGGAGTCTCTCTCACTGGCCAAGGTACCGTCAGTGGGAGGTTCTTATACTGAGTACACCAAAGGCTGGAACTATGAATGGACAGAGCCAGAGTGAACTTGTGGAAAGCTAGAAAGATGAATGGATAGGGCCGTGAATGTGCCAAAAGTTAGCAAGATAATTGAATAGGGGAAAAAACAAAACAAAACAAAACAAAACAAAGCCCTCCTCTCCCTACAAGAACTGTGGACTTGAGCAGGAAGATGAGATGTACTATGAGACAGGAGTCCACCATTTTCCCAGATTGTGTGGCACCTGAATAAAAACTCTCCTTTTGTACTAGCACCTGCCTCATGAGTTTGGCTTTAGTTGCGGTAGACACCCAAACCTCCATATGTTTTGATTACAGTTTTTGGCAACTCTCGTGGGACAGCATGGACCTCGGGATGTGCCAGAAGGCCCAGGCAGGATTGTGGGGATTTCCCCGTAGCTGCCAAGAGTTTTCCTTGGGGAATATTCCTTGCACTCCTTTTCAATGTGTCAGCTGCCTGAAATGTGTGGCTGATGAAAGGAAATGGGTTTAAGAAGCCGACAGACTCCAAGACTGGGTAAGCTGAAATGGCATGCACACTGGAGGCCCTCTATTTCTCCTGCTGCTTGGGCTTTGTGCCATTCGGGCTTTGTGTCACTTGGGTCCAGTCAGGACCATTGGTAGTATCAGTTAACAGGCTATTCCTGCTGCTTTTGCTTTGTGCCACTTGGGCTTTGTGCCACTTAGGCTTTGTGCCACTTGGGTCCAGTAAAGACTGTTTGCAGTACCTGTTTGTAGGCTATCCATGCTGCTTGGGCTTCATGCCATTTGGGTCTGTTTAGGGCTCCTTATGGTATTGGTTGGCAGGAGATAAGATGCTAAGACTTCCTCGTGAGCACTTGTTTGGAATAATGGAATTATAGATCCAAGTTTTGTTTATATATTCCCACTTGTTCTGGGGTCTTGCTGTGGTTATGGTTTTGAGTTTGTACTTTCATGTCATCAGGGATCATTCTGTTTCAATTCCTAAAGGGAGCCCACTGGGCCAAATTTTAGAAGGTTGGTCCATGTACAGCCATGATCCAATGATTAAGAAGGAATTGGTTTTCTATTGTAACACTCTTTGGCCTGTGTATACTTTAGACTATAGGGGGAAATAGTCCCTAAATGGTTCCCTAAATTATTACACCATCATACATTTGGGATTGTTTCGCCAACTGTCAGGGAAATGGGACAAAATCCCTTATGTTTTTATACAAAAGATTCAAAAAAGAAAGGAACGAACTAATGATAAAGAGAAGGGAATTGGATTCAAAGCCCCTCCCTGATAAGACAGCAAAGGAAGAAAAGGAAAATGAGGAGTCATCTCTTTAATGCCCTGCACCAAGGGAATGCAGGATCAGCGGCAGGAGGATTTCCGTCACCACCACCCCTGCTTCTAGATACCCCTGAAATAGGGCCCAGGGGGGTGACAGTCTCACTCCTGCATGAAGAAGGAATGATCCATTCTTCAAAGACATAGCAGGGCACCCAATTTGGCCAGGGAACATCCCTATCCAGAGAAGGACAATACTCTTTGAGGCAATAACCTATAGGTGGAATTAACCAGGAGGCTCAGCCTGCTAGCCACTACTGTGCCCATACTCCCATTTTCCACTTCAAATTTATTGAATCAGAAGAATCCCAACCCCTCATGTAGGGAAAATCCTCAGAAAATGGCAGATCTTATCACCTCCATTTTTGCCAGTCAGCATCTAAACTTGGCAGATGTACAGGCTCTCCTTAACATCCTGGTAATGGCAGATGAAGGGTAGCTAGTTATAAATAAGGCTACTGAAGAGGTTCACGGCCTCCATCAAGAGAACCTCAACAGAATGCACAGCCCAGCCAGGGTGACTCCCTTGACAGAGCCCAACTGGGATCTGAATATTGAGGACCTAGCCTTCCTAGAACATTGCAAAAGGTGCATATTGAAACGGTTTAAGAAAGGGGTGCCTAAACAACAGAACCTGAATATTATATATATTGTTCAACAGAAACCAAACAAAGATCCTTCTGAATTTTTAGAAAGGATCTATCAGGCCTATCGAAAGCACACTGATGCTGACACATAAGCACCAGGAAATGCCCAAATGGTAAACATAACTTTTATTGGGCAAAGTGCCCCAGATATCAGAAGGAAGTTCCAACATTTAGACAAAGTATTGGGAATGAATACCTCCCAGCTGGTGGATGTAGCCTTTTAAGTTTAATTACCATTCCCAGGAAACAATGAAATTAAAATAAGCCACTTTTTTTTCCTTAGAAATAATGCAGGGAAACTAAAAGAAGAGGTGGGACCTGAAAGGAAGGAGGAAAGACCCACTAGCTGCCAATCAATGTGCCTATTGCAAGGATAAAGGCCACTGGAGAGAGGACTGTCCAAAACTCAAAAGGAAAAATAGAAAGGATGGAAACCCTCCTGAGAAATGTTAGAAAGGAGGGCATTGGCTGATGGCAAGGCACGTGGGAAAATACCAGGCCATTTTATTAGACAACCCAAATGTTGCCTTATAAACCACCACTACCTTAAACCTGGGCACCACACTCCTGGATTCTGAAGGAGGCTCAGACCTCCAGTATGATTATTTAAAAATCATTGACAAAGTTTATTCCAGCAGACTGGATCTATTGAACCAGCCACTGCAGAACCTGACTGGGAATTATACACAGAGGAGAGTAGCTTTGTGGAGAATGGTCAACAATGAGCTAGGTATATGGTAGTCACCATAGACAAGGAAATAGAAGCTCAAGCTCTTGATGTAGAAACATTGGCACAAAAGGCTGAACTGACAGCCCTCACCAGAGCCTTAGAATTATCCCAGGGAAAGGATCTACACTGACTCTAAATATGCCTTCAGGGCAGTCCATGTCCATGGTGTAATATGGAAAGAAAGAGGGCTCTTAACCTTGAGAATAAGAACATCAAACATGCACAAGAGATTTTAAAATTGCTAGGGGCAATGAATCTACTGAACCAGATAGACATAATGTACTGCCCAGGAACCCAGAAGAATGGTTCCCAAACAAACCAGGGAAACCAAACTGTTGATAAAGCAGCAAGACAAGCCACCTGAGGGCTGCCACTTCTTGAGATTTTAATTTTCCACTTGGACTTGTCAGAATTTAAAACCCATTTTCTATATATACAACATTTTGGGCAAACACTAACAACTTTGCATACACTTGCTCATTGAAGGTCTGACAAGTCTTTACATACATTGCAGCTAAAAGACTGAGTCTTACCAAAGATCTGGGAAACTCAAGGCCCTGAACAGAAGTTAGCTGAGCAATAGACTGGTCCCTATGGCATCTGGCTGACAACACATTCTTCCCTAAAGTTCATAGGTATCAAGCCTTGGATCTACCACACACACATAAAGCAGGCACCAACTGAGGAGGACTCAGCTGCTGTTATTAAGGCTTCAAGGGAAAACTGGACTTGTACTCTTAAAGGAGATTTAAATTCCTCTTTTGGAAAGGTACAGGACCTCCCAAAGCTAATGATGATGTTACTTTTTATTTTATTCTGCATTTCCTAGGCAGTGGCTTCTTTGGCAAACTTATTCCACTGTTGGATGTGCCACCCAAAGCCCCGCCCAGAATTAGACTATGGAGATCCTTTAGTCTCTTTAGTCTTTGATTTCACTACAATGCCCACTGAACTACTAGGCAAATTTCTTACTAAACACTTGATTATTTGTTTGCACAATAGGTCTCACTTTGGAAGCCCACCTGCAACACCATCTCTTCAGATATGAACCAGCCTACCAGTTTCACTTGATCAGCAGTGTCATCCTTTAGACACCATATATATAGCCCTCCAGAGATAGCAATTCTTTTCCCTCCATTCCTGACCCCTCTCTTCCTTTAGAAGATAGCAAAAATCTCTGGATTTAGGGATAGGTAATACTACATTACTTGACAACAGGAAGAAACTACAGAAAATGAGACCTCTGTCCATTTACTCTTATAGGATTACAAAGGTCCAGAGTTTTGTAGGGAATTACTATTACTGTGGGCAGTCAGAGCAATAGGGAGTATCCCCTTCTGGCCAAGATGGTGGGGCAGGGGGAGGTTCTTACACTGAGCACCACCAGAGACTAGAAATACGAATGGATAAGGCCTGAGTGTGCCAAAAGCTAGAAATATGAACAGATAGGGCATAGGTGTGCCAAAGCTATAAATATGAGATATGTCCAGAAGATATCCAGCCATGCAATAGGAAAAATACAGACATTTATTGAAGAAGATACAACATACAAAAAACACTGTACATAGAACAATGACGCTTCAGCCCCCTTCAAAGTAGGCACATGAGGACCTCACACAATTTTCCCAATTGCTGTCCATCATATTTTTCTGAATTTGATCAATGGTCTGAAATCTCTTCCCTTTCAGATGTGGTTTTAGCTTTGGAAAAAGCCAAAAGTCACAGGATGCCAAGTCTGGGCTGCAGGGGGGCTGAGTCACCTGGGTGATTTGATGTTTCACAAAAAAACTGCACGAGACATGATGCATGAGTGAGCACATTGCGGTGATGAAGCTGCCAACCACCAGTTGCCCATAGCTGTGGCCTTCTGAATCATCCGAACAGTTTCTGTGGAGGAATGTTCGAGCTTAACACAAAATTTAATGCAGATTCATTGCTCTACTCGCTCAGCCATTTTGTAAGCAATGGCCACATAGTACACATGCTCACTTAATGGCATCTACTGCCCCCCCAGACTTGTACAGTGAGGTTGTTGTTGTTCGGGCATGCCCATTCTAGTTCACTATCCTTGGCTACCAAGTTACATTGATGCTGCACAAACTGTTCTTGTTATATTAACAATGGTTGGATGTTCTCCTAGACAGGCCTCATATGAATGGATAGAGCCTGAGTATGCCAAAAGGTAGAAAAATGAATGGTTAGGGCCCCAAGTATGCCAAAAGCTAGCAAAGTTATTAGATAGAAAGAAAAAAGCCCTCCCCTCCCTATGCCTATAAGAACTGTAGGCTTGAGCAAGAAAGGGGATGGTCTTTGAGACAGGAGTCCACCATTCTCCCACGTCACGTAGGACCTGAATAAAACCCTTTCCTTTTGCACCAGCATCTGCTTCACATATTTGGCTTTTGTTGCAGCAGGCAGCCAAACCTCCAATTTGTTTGGTTACACCAGGAAAAATACAATTGCATAACCCAGGAGAAAAATTAGATGGGAACTCCTTTGATTTCTTTTCTTCCTGACCCCTATTCTTATGTAGTAGACTAGAGAACTATTCAGAAATATTTACTTCTTACCTCATCATTTTCATGGACAAAATGGGGACCCCTTGACTTTGGGCTTGGCCACGTAACTTGCTTTGGCTAATGGGATGTTAACCAGTATGACATCCCCAAAGGCTCAGAAATCACTTGTGAGAATGGGCATTTTCTCCTGTGCTTCTGGCATTGCCTGAGCTAGCTCAACAAACCTAGGAGGAGGATGAGAGACAGGTGAAGTGGACCCAGCCAGCCAGCCCCAACTTTTGTCTCCTAACCCCAAGCCATCCTGTGGACACAGGAGCTAAACAGACACCTTTTAAAGACACCACTAAAACTTTGTTATTTGGCAGTAGCTATCGACACAATTTATCTTTAACTGTGCCCATACTGCTTTCCCCTCTCTTGTCTTATAGGGAGACATATTCTTTCTGCTTTTCAAGATCCTGATAGGGCATCGAAACACAACAGAAAATATTTATTTACTGACTGAAGAGAAACCCCTGAATCCAAACTCTTGATTTTGCCCAAGACTTTGATCCATCATTTCCTTTACTTGTAGCTCTAATATCTGCTTCCTTCACTCTCATATATATCCTTAATCCCTTCTCCTCAGACTCTGTGGCAGGTTCTTTCACCTCCTCTTCCTCACCCATCTTCCCACCCACTCCCTAAATATTTAAAAAATGCTAGAAAGGCACAAGGGAAAAAAGAATGTGACAAGGTCATGAAGGACATGTGAAAGATCACTTCAAGAAAAATGAAATGGTCAACTATGGCAGATGCTGCCATGTGACTCAGTAACTGAGGGCCACCCAATCTCACTCCATGGCTTCAGCATGCCCATGGGCAGTGTTCATCCTGCCCATAATATTATGAAAGTCCCCAACTCTCTCCAAGGTGTGCAAGCTGCAGGCAAAACACTACAAATACATTCTGTGCCCCTGCAGAGCTCATAAGCTAATCTAAAGACAGAAAAATAAACAATAATGACAAGACAGTGCATTGATGGTGAAGGGTGCTATTGGTACAACAAAGAGATTCAGAACTGAGACCCAGAGAAGGTCAGGAAGGACTCTCAGGGGGAGAAATATCTAGGCTGAGGCCTGGGGTGGCGTTGTGGGGAGGGGGGTAGGGATTCACCAGATACAGAAGTTTACCAGCAAAGGCCAAAGAGCAAAAAGCATGTGTTTTGGGAGAACTTGCCAAGCAAGAGTATGAGAACGGAGGTGTGAGAGGTGAGGTTTAGTGAGTAAATGAGGGAATGGATGACTGAGAAGTGATAGACGCAAGCCAAAAGGAAGAAAATCCTAACATTTTTAGTCCTTTAATATTTCCATTTGAGAATTTAAACTATATAGCAGATGACAACTTGACACATGAATAAACTGCAGCTCAGATAACATTTATTGAGTATTTAGTACATGCCAAGCATGTGTTAATTAAGCATCCATGATGGAGAGATCTATAGACCTGGCTCTTGCCCTGGAGAAACTCATAAAGACAAGTGATATTTGTATGACTATCAAAGACAGTGCTTTGACACTTAGGTGACTATTATTAAAAGTGAGGCATAAATGAAGTGAATTTGTAATATTGAATTTGTAATGATTGTTTTCTGAACACAGTCTCAGTCTCTCTCCTTCTCTTACACGCACACACATACACTCATCTGCTAATCCCTGTGTTTCATTCATACAGGGTCTGTCTGGAAAAGTCTAGCCATTGTTAAAATAACAAGAACTGTTTGAGCAACATCGATGTAACCAGGTAGCCAAGGAGAGTGGACTGGAATGTGCATGTGTAAACAATGACCATTTCACTGTACTAGTCAGTGGGGGCAGTAGATGGTGTTGAGTGAGCATGTGTCCTGTGTGTCTGTGGCACTCAAAATGACTGAGCAAGTAGAGCAACAAATCTGCATCAAATTTTGCATTAAGCGTGAACACTTCTCTGCATAAACTGTTCAGATGATTCAGAAGGCCATAGCTATGGGCAACTGGTGACTGGCAGCTTCATCACAATGACACACCCACTCATGCATCATGTCTCGTGCAGAGATTTTTGGTGAAACATCAAATCACCCAGGTGACTCAGTCTCTTTACAACCCAGATTTGGCACCCTGCAACTTCTGGCCTTTCCCAAAACTGATATCACCATTGAAAGGGAAGAGATTTCAGATTGTCAGTGAGATTCAGGAAAATACAATGGGGTGACTGATGGCGACTGGAACAGTGTGAGGTCCCAAAGTGCCTACTTTGAAGGGGACTGAGGTGTCATTGTTCTATGTACAATGTTTCTTATATGTTGCACCTTCTTCAATAAATGTCTCTGCTTTTCATATTATGTGTCTGGATACCTTCTGGACAGACTACACACACACACACACACACACACACACACACACACACATATTTGCTAAAGTACTTTTACAGTTTATTGTATTATTATTATTTTTATTATTATTGTATTATTTTTCCATACAAACAACTGTAAACTTGTTTTTTTCCCACCCTGTATGTAAATACTAAATATATATACACATACATATGTGTGTGTGTGTGCGTGTACTGTTTTAGAGATCTGGAGTGTGGGTCTAATCATTAGCTTTGTTCTATAGAAAGAGGGAGATTCTATACCCTGCCATTAGTCTCCACTTTCCAATGTAAATCCCTCTTATTCTTTATAGCCTCACTATATTTTTACTCTTTGTACCTTCACCGTTCAGTATGCTAGCCATGAGCTAATATTATTATGGAGTACTTGAAATGTGACTAGCATGAATTGAGATGCACTCTAAGTGTAAAATATGAAAATAACTCCAAAGACTTAGTATAAAAAAAGAACACTACATCTTATAATAATTTTTACATTTATTACACATTAATATATATTGAATAATCTGAGTTAAATAAAAGATATAACTAATATTAATTTCACCTGTTCTTTTTACTTTTTAAAAAAATGCCCTGGCTAGTGTGACTCAGTGGGTTGAGTGCTGGCCTGCAAAACAAGGAGTCACTGGTTCAATTCCCAATCATGGCACATGCCTGGATTGCAGACCAGATCCCCAGTGGGGATGTATGAGAGGCAGCCGATGGATGTTTCTCTCACACACCGATGTTTCACTCCCTTTCTTTCTCCCTCCATTCCCCTCTCTCTAAAAAATAAATAAATAAAATACAAAACAAAATTATTTTTAAAAACGTGGCCATTAGGAAACTTTAAATTACATATATGGCTCACATTTGTGGCTCATCTTACACAGTCATTTCTACTATAATGCTTATTTTGGAAATGTGAATTTGTTCCACTGTGATTGATATATTGAGGATTTGTGTCTGCTTATGTCTGCAAGGAACATCAGGTGATCCTAGAAAACTATATCCAGCTTAGCTGTGCTTGTGGGAACGCACAAAATGTTCATACATGCAGAGACCTCAAACATCTGTCAGCTACTTCAGTTCACCACAGGAATTATGCACCACACCATCCACATTTTGGGCTACAGCTTTCTGTCTCATCTCAGATACACCTCCTCCCTCCACTTCCAAGAAATGCGTAAGAAACAACTCACTGGCAGGTAAATGCCAGGTCTTTTCCAAGGTTCTGTGCAATATATAGTATGAGATTTATGTATTCTCGATCATGTAATATATGTAAAAACTGGGCTAACGGTTTTTACTAGGTTCCTATCTTTTTTTTTAATGTGTCACTGGCCAAGTTTTTTAATGCTGTGTTCCTAACCTCACTTTCTCCATAAATTCTGTGGTTTTTATTGTGCGATTTTGCTCATGGTGTTTTTCAACAAAGCTTATGGCTGTATTTCTATTGGACAGTGCTGTGCTATCGAGCCTTAGTTCCCAAAGCAAATTCTAGCATATCAGTCCTATTCTTTGCCCAACTGCTCAATAGGGTGCTGGACCTTCCTTTAAAACAAACTTAAAATAATTCAAAGCACAATTTCAGAGGTACTATAGGGCCAACTACCACATAACCTATATGTATGTGGCTAATGATTGCTTTGATTTAATAACATTAGTGCTAATATCACTGTAAACCCGACAACAACTGTTGTGCTTTTATGAGCAGTGCTAGGAAAAGTGAAATAAATAACAGGTCTTGCTGCTTCAAGGAAAACATGTTTGTCTTTTAAACAGTGACTGTTTAGGAGGGCTCATCCTTAAAATCTCAGGGGCTGCTGTTACTATTGTGCCACTAAGAAAGTGCTGGGGCCTGGAATTCTTGCTTCTGAAAGATAACACTTTTTTTTCCCCCCTTAAGTCAGGCTTTAGTTTATGCTGTTAGAATAGGCCCTAAGGGCTTGATTGGAAAACCAGTATAGAATATGTACTCACTTAAACATGGACACTTCCTTAAAAGCTTTTTGTTCGATGTGAATGTAAGTCATTTTGATTACTCAATTTCTGTATTTATTAGGAATGATAAACCAAAGTACTTGAAAATAATTTCAGTGGTGATGAACTGTGGCATTCGATCAATGGAGGGACACCACAGTCAATTACCCTTTCACTTTATTTTGGTCTTCAGCAATCAGTTGGGATCAATACTCTCAATCTTGATTGATAGGAGAGTGCAAATCACAAATAATTGTCTAAAGTGGGCTGTCTGTGTGTGCAGGCAAGTCCAACACTTTCCTGTGCCCTGCACTTTCCATGTGGGCCACTGATGCACTATGGCTTCCTGCCCCATGCTGCCAGCAAGAGCAGCTGCAACCTGTCCCAGCCCAGTCTGTCTTCTTCAAAATGTAGCTGCCTGAAATCATCCCAAATTTCAAACTTGGTGAAATCAAATAACTGAGCAAAAAGAAGAATCTGGAAGGTAAATCATGCAAAACTGAACAATCTTAAAGAAGGAAAGAACTATAACCCAGAGGAGTGAACTCACATGTTTTAAGTGTACTTTTTTAAAGGTAGGGGTGGATGGAGAACTTGAAGGTACAGACTCTGGAGAAAGACTTAGTTAAGTCATCCCCACATGCCTTCCTCAGGGAGGCAGAAACACTCCTGAATTGCAAGTGAGATCCTCCCAGTTCTGCCATTCACAAGCTGGCAACCTAGGGTAGACACAGCACGACCTCATCACAGGGGTCCCAATTCACGATGTGCACAGGTTGATGTAAGCTGATTGTTTCCAAACTATGTTCCCTGGGGAGTTTTGCACATCAGAAAAAGGAGTAAAAGGGTTGAGGAGTGAAGGAAGGAATGACGGAGGGGACGGCCAAGGATCCTCACTCCATATAAGCAAGAGCAGCTCTGCTTGGTTTAGCTTTGCTTTGTGCATTTGACTTTGTATAGGACTTTGTTTGAAGGAGCAGCCTGATTGGTGTGTCCAAGTCTGAGCACTGGAGCCAGACTTCCTGCATATGCATTCCAGATCTCAGTCTCTAGCTGGGTGACCTTGGGCAAGTTACCTAAGCTCTCTGGGCTTCAGTTTCCACAAATGAAATAGTTAAAAGTGCCAACTCTAATGGAGCATTAAGGAAGACTAAATACATTAATACTTGTAGTATATTCGGAACAGTGTCTTTTAAAAGGTTTTAAAAGTCTGAATTTTTGACCATACATCCTTAGCAGGAAAGAAATTCTGTACATGCAATACCCATGTGTCTATACTTTATGCATACATGTACTGAATTCCAATATACTTTGTTTTAAGGTGTGCAAACAACTCTGTGATTGACATAAAGTGGGACTGTGAATAGTGAGTATGAGTGAAGTTAAACCCTTGATTCTCCCTATGTGTCTTGGGCTCAGAATGCTCAGCACCTAAACTTGTCTCAGACCTTCAGTGGAAACAGCTGAGAGAGCCCTTGCAGTCTCCATTTTCACTCAAGATGTGATGCTCTGAGTGGTCCCAAACAGGAAGTAAGCATATACCACATGCTCAAGGGGCAGGAAAATAAACAAGATATGAATGGTCCTAAGCAACAACATATTATGAGAAGCTAATACTAAAAACTTGGCTGCAAACTTCACACCCAAGGATCCTGATAGAGAGTCTACACAAGAGAGCAAATGCACAGGAAAATGAGACATCAGAACAGACAGACTGGTCTTCTTTTCTATCTGCACTTTGGGATGCATAACAAAAGCTCACCTTTCTCCCGTGCCCTGCCTCCTTCTGTTGAAATTCTAGGCCAGGAGTCCAGGTATTTGTGACCTGTGTCTAAGGGCATTTGCTCTAAGACTATGATCCATAGTAGTCACAGAGACCCCAAGTGTGCTATGGAATTCCCACATTTGGACTTTCTTGTCATGGAACATTCACCAACCAACCCCATGGCCAACTTGGGATATGTGAACTGTCCATTCTGAATCTGAGATCAGACAATTCCTGTCAGAAGCCTGCCACATCCACAGGAGGGAATTATTGAGAAACATCACATAGAATGAAACATATATCATGATAAATATCTAAGTCACTCTCCTCACCCAAGGATATGTTTGTTGATTTTAGAGAGGGAGGAAGGCGGGGAGAGAGAGAGAAAGAAACATCAGTGTGAGAGAAACATTGATTGTTTGCCTCCCATAGGCCTTGAGCCTGCAACCTAGGTATGTGCTCTGACAGAGAATTCAGCCCGCAAACTTTTGGCATGTGGGATGATGCTCCAACCAACTGAGCCACCTGGCCAGAGCACTACAGATATTAAGAGCTAATGTTTATCTCAGGAAGTAGCATCTGGAGCTGAGCATTTTTATATGTGATTGTCACAGAAAGGTTCTGGGTTATCTGCTCAGCTCACAGAAAACCTATCATCCCACCTCCCACACAGAGCAAAGGACAGGCAGCCACATAGGTTCTACAGCAGAGCTTCTCATACCTCAGCCTTGTGACCTGGGAACTTACAAACACAGAGCTCCTACTTTAGTAGGTCTGGGTGCCCCAGAGGTCACACCTCTAACAAGCTCCCAAACTTTGAGAGCCTGTCGGTTGTGTATAACCCCATCCCTGGTCACGGCTGATTGGACCTGTAGTACACACCTGACCAAATAAGCCAATCAGTTCCTTTCCCAAACATTTACACTTGGGGCAAAGAAGATTCTCCTCCCTTGGTTAGTCTCTCAAATGTGGAAGGAACTAAAAATTCAGAAGCTGCAGGCTGGCCATTTTCTGCTATGTGGACTGAGCAAAAAGGAAAATGAGGGCAAGAAGAATTGACAAGTATGCCAGATGAGAGACATGGTGGGGACTGTTTTTAAATCCCTAGATCCAGGGCCTATTCACACCTCTAGGGTTTCCCTCACTTGGGTTCCACAAGACACTCCTTCATCATTGTAATTCTGTTTTGCACTTAAGCTTGTTTTAGGTTGCTTTCGGTTACTTGCAACCAAAAAATCCTACCATACAGTATTATAGACTGTAAACAGTCACTGGGCAAGCACTGGTCCTTTTCATCTCAGACCTTGTTAAGAACATATGGAAGGTGCTTGTTAGATAATTGATTTGGAACGAATGAACATAATGTCTCAGGCATTGTATTGTCTACAATTTCTCCATGCTCAGATTTGGAGAAACCCTTTTACTTCCTGTCTTACTGTCAATCTTAGAAATCTGATTGTGAATGCAGCACATTGACTGTCAATTTTTCTATTTATGATCTCTCTTCTCTCAGCACTCTAATTTCATTTTCTATATCTGGCAAGGGACATGGGAAGGTGTATTTCCCCTTTAAATACCATGAAAGTTATGAATATATCTTTCCCAAACTGCCAAAATAATTGTTTCATTTACAGCACTGAAATTCTCTAGGGAGTGTCCCAGTGATGTTCTAAATAGCTAACATCAGATATGCAGAAAACAAATATGGAGTGATCCATATGCTCCCAATCCTGAATTTAGCATCTCAGCGCAACAAAAACTTGCATTTCAATCACTTTCAGTCAGTTTGGGGTTGTGAGTATACGCAGGGTTAGGGATGGATTGAAGCTACTGGCCTGGAGACTTCTGCAGAGAAGAGCTTTGTCTGCGTAGCTTGAGGCTCTGACACAGGTTACCATTTAGGCAGTTCACTTTACATGAACACTTACAGGCTATATATCCCCAGTCAGAGGGAAAACCAGAGAAGGCTCTGGCTATGTGCTTGCAGAAGAAGTTGCCACATCTCCCTTTCTTTTTTTATTGCTACTTGAAAAATCTATTGTTTGAGGGGTTGGGACACACACAGCCAGAAATTTACCACTATTACGTAGTTTAAATGTAAGAAGGAATAATAAATTAAGAGCTTTGCTTAATGAGGGTGAATAGGATGATGTTGATGATGATGCTAGAGCACTTTTTATGTTCTAGGCAGTATTCTCTGCACCTTACATGTGTTAACCCATTCAATCTTTAAAATAATCCTATAAGGTGGGTATCATTGTTACCCCACTTTACAAAGAGGAAACTAGGGCTCAAAAAGATTTTTTAATGTTTATTTATTGATTTTTAGAGAGAGATTGAGATTTGTTGTTCTACTTATTTTTGCACTCATTGGTTGATTCTTGTATCTGCCCCGATCAGAAATTGAACCCCCAACCTTGGAACATCAGAATGATACTCTAACCCGCTGAGCTCCCGAGCCAGGGTGGCAAATACTGATTAGGTGTTGTAGAACAGCTGTTGTGTTTTCCTGCCAGCAGCCATTCTCCCTCTTCTGCTAATAGTGCCTCAGTTTTCCTTTGGAGAACCACTGTTCTCTTCTGCATGTTATTTTTGTGGGACAAAGTTTTTAACTTATACTTTAAGACCAGAAGTTTCTCTTTAATTCAGCCCCTGTTGGACCGTGAACTACATGAGGCAGACACTTTTTCATCTCAGACTCTAGCACAGAGCACAATTTAGAAAATAAATAGTTTAAGAACAAACAAGTGAACACAGCATACAATGTGTAATATTTTCTATGGCTGTGTGGTTAGGAAATGTCCTAATTGGTCAAGCTTGGGTTATATGTTCATTTAGACCTACTAGTAGCTCTTCTGAGAAGTGAATTGAATGACATGTGGATAGAAGTTTTCTGAAGCTGATTCATCCTGACCATGATGCCCTGGAGGGACTGCTACTTCTATCCTAGAACTGACCCCCGTTCCTGTACACTGCAGGTCCGGGTGTTCGCCTTCTTCTGTAGTTCTCTAAGATACCTCTTACCCCACAAATAAATTCCCTTTTTGCTCAGCTGCCCCAGAGTTGGTTTGTATTCCCTGCAACCAAATCACTCTGCATTCTATCTGGCATGTCTGTACCATTCACAACACAGCAGACACAGAAACTTTACACAGACACTGAGCAGCACTGAAAGCCCAGGACTTAAGTTAGGCACAGTCCTTGGCATGGACTCATGCCATTCACTCATTCAGCAGACATCACTCACAGGGTGACACTAGGAGCCTGGAGCTATAACAGGTTTTCTGTGGATTTTTCTTTTCATCAGTTACAATACAC
Organism: Pteronotus mesoamericanus; assembly: GCF_021234165.1. NCBI lineage: Eukaryota > Metazoa > Chordata > Mammalia > Chiroptera > Mormoopidae > Pteronotus > Pteronotus mesoamericanus. Next base: position 56,144,370 of record NW_026555321.1, read on the forward strand.
TGATGTTGATAGTGTCATGTCCACTTTGCAGATGAATAAATTAAGGCTAGCGGAGGTTAAGCAACTTTTCTAAGAACATAATACCATGACAGGCATAGTCAGGACTGAAAATCATGTCTTCCTGAAGCCAAAGCAATTGTTCTCACAGTCTCCAATGGCCTGGGTACTTGATTCACTGGCAGGGCTGAAAAATCCAGTTGTAAAGCTTAGGCAAAAGGAGGAAGAACTAAATGGAGGCTGAATTCAATGTGGTTCAAACTAGTTCAAGGGTGGGTACAACAACCAAATAAGTCATCATACACTATTCAGTGACTTTTTAAATTAAATAGAAGTTATCTCTCTTAAAAAAGAAACTTTGAGTCAATAAAGGCTCTAGGAATGGGCTGAATCTTCCCAATCTCCCTAGTATCCCCTGAGCTCCATGTCGTTCACATATTCTACCATCATGGTCTAACATGCACACGCAATCTCCTTTGTCCTAAGGACAGCCTTCTCCCTTTCTATAACTCATATGAATCCATTCACAATCAACTTAAAACCGACTACAACTTGTTAAGACCAGTTGAAAATATTTAAGTCAAAGAGCAGTGCATGACATCACGTCCAAGTGGAGTCTTTTTTCCCCTAACTTAGTGAACAGCAGATGTTTTTGCCCTTACAGCATCCATTTCACCTTCTTTTGATTTCCCTTGCAATAAACCCCTTTCGGTGCTCTGTCCATGTGGCCGAGTGGGCTGACCTTGATTCCTCCTCTCTTCTTAGATGCAAAACAGGCACAGCATTCAGGTCTGCCAAACAAATGCCTTCTATCCCTCTGGCTACAACATTTGGTCTATGGTTGCTTCCCCTCCCCCCTGGTCTCATGTAACTCAGTCCTGGGGCTTTTGCTGGACATAATCCTAGAGCCTCCTGAGAATAAAGGCAACACCAGAGGAGGCAGAGCTGCTGAGAAATGGAGATGAGAATGAAAACTCATTGCTTCATTTGCATGCCTGAATGCAGCCATACCTGAGGCCTAAGCCTTGGACTTGGTAGTTACAAGGTAAGCCAGAAGCTCCCTTTGTTCTTAAGCTGGTTGAATTGGGTCTCTGAATCTCCTAATCAATAGAGCCTGAAGTAATACTTTTGACTCAGCCATGTATTTTGAAATTACATTTACCTACTCTGAACTGATCCTATGTTTTCCTAAATCTTAATCAAGTGGCCTAAAATGTACCAATTTTCTAATTTTACTTTTTTTATGGTCATACCCTAAAGTTCTTTTGCCCGGAAGTTAAAAGTTTTAACATAGAAAGGAAAAAAGCCAATTCATTCTGAAATTGATATTTATTAGGTTTTATTACAATTATGTGTAATAATCCCAAGTAATTTACTAAGAATGATATGTAAGAAAAAAGTTGTGTATCTTACATATTACATAATATTTACTGAAAACCTACTCAGTTCCAGGCTACTTAGGATAAAGCAGCAAACAAAACCAGAAAGAAAATTCCCACCCTCATGGAACTTATATCCTGGTGGAGGAGAAATAGAAAATAAACATGTAAATAAGCAAAGCAGGGCACAGTGAAGGAAAATTGGTACAGGAAGTCATGCTGCTTTACACAGACGGCCAGGAAGCTCTCTGAGAAGGTACCTTGGAACTGGTAGTGAGCCTAGCTGGGGAAGCAGATTACAGGCAGAGGAAACAGCTAGCTCCAGGCCCTGAGACAGGTATATGCTTAGTGTGTTCCACAAACACCAAGGATGCCAGTATGGCTGGAACAAAGTACATGAGGGGACAAGTGACAGGAGATAAATTCCAGCAAGGTAGCCAAAGGCCAGATCATATGGGGCCTTCTGGGGCCAGAAAGACTTTGGGTCTGATTTTCCTGTGATGGGAAAGCAATGGTGCCACTGGTGCAAGAGAATAGCATGATGGAGTGTGTATGTTCCAAAGAACCCTCTAGTACCACACGAGAAGAAGCTATGGAAGGACGAGTAGAAGAAGAAAAAAAGCAAAATTACAACTGAACTATAGAACAATACCCTTGTAATGCCTGAAATCTAGCTGAATAGAAGTCCTATAACTAAGGATATACAGAAGAAGCCATGTAGAGACTGGTAAGGGGTGCAGAGACATGGAATGGGCTGGCCGTACATGCATGTATGATAGTTAAAAATTTGGAGAGATATCTCAGGTGCAGGGGTCCCCCCTGAGGAGGGAGGGATACTATCCCCCGTACTAGGCCCCTTGGCCCAGGGTACCACTACTAGGAAGAGAAAGTCCCATGAATTCTGGCTGTGAAAATCAGTGGGGATTATGGCTGAGTGCAACAAAGGCTTATGTAGTCCCAACCTGGACTTTTTTCAGTGGCTGTTTTCTCTCAAGCTGCCAGCCTTGGCCCATGTTGCAGACTCCCAAAAATATCTTAAAAAACCCCAAATAATCAGTCGCTGGTCTCAATATGCCCTGTACCTCTTGCCAGGCAGCTCCGAGCCCTGCACTAGTGGCAGCCAGACTGTTTGCCAGCACAACCTCTCCCAGGTGCCTCCAAGTCCAGCATAGGTAGCTAGCTACTAACCACAGATCACTTGCAGCTCCTACAAGGTGGTCCCAGGCATGGCACAGGCAGTGGCCTACCTGGCCTGCACCAGAGCCCCTCCCAAGGGATCTCAGAACATACACACCTAGTGACTGGCTTCAAACTACACCAGACCACCCAATTTAGCTTCACAAATGACACATCCAAAGCATGCACTTGGCAGGTACCAGGGTCCTGCTAAAGTGAATCCTGCTCTGTATGGTCATCCCATGAACAACAGCTCATCTGCCATAGTCACAGACAATCCTTACAGCCAGTTAGCCAGACAGTCGATGCCACCCACTAATATGCCAATAGCAATCAAAGGCTCGACTAGGCAGTGGGACACACACAGCCCATGAAGGGACACTTCCTGGAGCACCTGGCTCATGTGACCAAGCAGAACTTACCACTGGGCCCCCCTGGATCCCTACTATATTAGGCCACCCTGCCAAGACTAGGAAACATAGCAGTCTTACCCAAAGCATAGAAACAAACACAGGGAAGCTGTCAAATGAGGAAACAAATAAATATGCTCAAATGAAAGAACAGAACAAAACTCTAGAAAAAGAACGAAACAAAATGGAAGCAAACAATCTACCAGATAAATAGTTCAAAACACTGGTCATAGGATATTCAATGAACTTATGGGAAGAATAGATGAACTCAGAACTTGAACAAGAGACAGAAAAAATAAGAGTGGACATAGAAACCATGAAAAAGAACCATTCAATAATGAAGAATAGATTAACTGAAATGAAGACTGAACTGGGAAGACTCAATAACAGATTAAATAAAGCAGAGGATAAAATCAGTGATTTGGAAGACAAGATAGCAGAAAACACCCAATCTGAATGGCAAAAATATAAAAGAATTCAAAAAATGAGGACAGTTTAAGAGGTCACTGGGACAACATGAAGTATAACAACATAGGGGTACCAGAAGGAAAAGAAAGAGAGCAAGGGATTAAGAAACTATTTGAAGAAATAATGTCTGGAAAGTTCCCTAACCTGGTGAAGGAAATAGACATACAAGTCCAGGAAGTGCAGAGTTCCAAACAAGACGAATCCAAAGAGGCCCACACCAAGACACATTATAATTAAAATACCAAAGTTTAAAGACTAAGAGAGACTATTAAAAGCAGCAAGAAAAAGGCAGTTACTGACCTACAAGAAAGTCCCCATAAGACTGTCAGTTGTTTTCTCAGCAGAAATTTACAGGCCGGAAGAGATTGGCATGAAATATTCAAAGCGAGGATCTACAACCAAAACTACTCAAAGCTATCATTTAGAATCAAAGGACAAAGAGCTTCCCAGACAAGAAAAAGCTAAAGGAGTTCAGCACCACCAAATCAGTAATACAAAAGAAATGTTAAAGGGACTTCCTGAAGAAGAAAAAAAAATCAGAAGTATGAATGATAAAAAGGCAATAAATACATTCCTATCAATAATGACTTTAAATGTAAATAGATTAAATGTGCCATTCAAAAGATACAGAGTGGCTGAATGCATAAGAAAATAAGACCCAAGCATACTTCATGACCTTCTGGGTATGTGTGATGCATCGATCTGTTGCCTCTCACATGACCCCAACTGGGCACTTTGTCTGAAACCCAGGCATGTGCCCCGGCTGGGAATCGAATCCACAGACTTTTGGTTCACAGGCTGGTGCTCAATCAACTGACCCACACCAGCAAAGAACAAATTGACAGGGACCAGAGGAGAAGGGGAGGCAGGGGGAGGAGGATAATGGGGGAAAGAAGAGGAACATGTACAAAGGACCTATGGACAAAGACAATGGGGAGGGGATTGTCTTTGGGAGCAGGGGTTGGACAGGCCAGGGGAGAGCAATGGGGGGAAATGGGGACAACTGTAACTGAATAACAATAAAAAAAACTCACTGAAAAAATATTTCATTATCAAAAAGGAAGTTAAGTTAGTAAATAGATGAAGGCAAGAAAAATATCTGAGAACAGAAAAAAAATAAGGGGAGCCTGCCCACTCAGACACTTAAAAATACACTTCTGTAGATATATCAAAAACATAAAAAAATGCATATAACAGAATATTAGATGAAAAGTGTAAACACACTGATAACAAATATGTAAAAATGAATCTGCAAATAAAAAAGACTTGGAATGCTCAAAAAAAAAAAAAAAGAAAGAAAGAAAAAAAGAAAGAAAGAAAAAGAACACAAGACCCATATATGTGCTGTCTATAAGAAGCTCACTTCAGATTGAAAGATACACATAGACTGAAAATAAAGGGATGGAAAAAAATATTTCATGCAAATGCAAATTTTTTAAAAAGCTAGGGTAGCAATACTTATGTCAGACAAAAAAGACTTTTAAAAAAATCTACAACAGTAAACAAACACACACACTTTCATATAAAATAGCCATGATATGAAAGCAACCTAAGTGCCTGTTGATAGACAACTGGATAACAAAGGAGTAGAACCTACATGCAATGGAATATTATTCATCCATGAAAAAGAATAAAATCTTACAATTTGCAACAACATGGATGGACCTAGAGGGTATTATGGTAAGGGAAATAAGTCAGACAGAAAAGACAAATACCATATGATTTCATTTATATGTGGACTTTAAAAAACTAAATAAATAATCAATCAAAACAGAAACAAACTCATAGATACAGAGAACTAAATGATGGTTGCCAGACTGGAGAGGGTTTGGGGGCCTCGGTGAAAAAGTACAAATTGGTAATTTCAGGTTGTAGGGTATCGCATAGGGAATAGGGTCAATAATATTGTAACAACTACCTGTGGTGCCAGATGGGTACTAGACTTATCTAGGTGAATTCTTTGTGAATTATATAAATGTCTAACCACTATGCTGTATACTGAAAACTAATATTGAATATCAACTGTAATTGAAAAATTAAAACATAAAATTATAAAAAGAGAAAAAAAAGAGTGGAGGCAGAAAGACCAGATGTGTGAGGGTGGGGGCCAAAAAAATGGAATTATCTTCTGGAAGGTGGGCCCCCTGTAGCACAGGCTTCCCCAACTAGGTGAATGTTCTCGGAACCCATCTGTATCAGTGCACCAGCTGGGATTATTGTGAAAGGCTGTGTTCAGCTTCAGTGAATTTTTTTAAAAGACTCTTTCAATGTTTTGTCCATTTCATGATGGCTGATTTATGAGTGCACCTGCCCATACTGTGCTGAGTGTTTAGCAGTTTTTGATCAAAAATGTAATGGCCCTTGTGCCCTACTCTTCTTGTTCACACCAAGTGACTTGCCCCAAGTGACTTTTTTTTTGTTTCCCTGGATGAAAAAGTCCTCAACGGAAAACATTTTGCTGATGTGGAAGAGATAAAACAAAAAAAAATGGCAGAATCACCAAAAGGCATCAAAATCGATGAGTTAAAAAACTGTTTTGAGCAGTGGAAGATACATCTTGATAGGAATATTGCATCAAGTGGAGGGTACTCGAAGGTGATTGAAGTTTAAACATGTAAGAATAAATATACAACTTTTTATAAATAAATTCCAGGTTTTTGGGTTCCTCCCTTGTATTTTGAGGGTAGAATTGGGTTTAGGAATGGATTGGATGTTGGATGTGAGAAAAAGAAATAAGGATGATGACACCAAGTTTTTAACATGAGCTTAAAGTTCAGCAGAGGTGATATTTACTGAGGTAAGGAGAATGGCAGAGGAACAGGCTGGGGAGTGGAGACTGAGCTAGTTTTGGATGTACACTTTTTTCATTATGGTAAAATATACAAACATGAAATTTACCATGTTAACCATTTTTAAGCATACAATTCAGGAGCATGAAGTACATACGCAGTGTTGTGACCATCACTACTATCCATTTCCCAAACTTTTCCATTATCCCAAACACGAACTTTTTACCCAGTAAACACTAACTTCTCACTTCCCCTCCCCTAAAGCTATGGTCATCTCTATTGTATTTCATGTCTCTAGTGAACATGTTAGTTTAAGGTGTCTATGGGACATACCAGTGAAGATATTGAAAGACAGACACACTGATTCTGAGCTTAATGGAAGAGATAAGAACTAGAGACATAAACATGGATGTCATCAGCATATGGCACAGTCATTGTACAATTCCCATTTATTGAACTGAACATTTGACTTAGTTTGTCTCACTCCTATGCAGCCCAGAAAATGAAGATGGTGTCAGACACAGTGCCTGGCACATAGTAACCATTCAATAAATATTTGCTCAATTGAGTTACTAAACTCTTTGCCCTCCAGTCTGTGAGAACAAGAATATTTAAACAAGAATATTTAAAAGTACAAGCCTTTAAAATAAATACCTCTATTTTTAGGGAAAAAAATGTATGAACAAATTTTAAAATACGCTGGCACTTCTATTGCAGTTTTCAGAAATAATGTTTGATTTGTGATCTCTTTGGCTGATTATGCCAAAATCCAGTACCACTTGGCACCATGCTGTGTTGCATAAACAGAAAAGAAGTTACATGACCAGATGTGGTGTGTCACAGTGAGGATCAATGAGCTTGAAAATCAGGACAAAAAGTTCTGACTAAAACTAGATGTGCAATGTGTGTTTCAAAATCACCAACCTCTATTCAAATTACCCTGGTGATGCTTGAAACAACATGTGGTATGCAAGGATGTACAATTTTGGGTACCAAGATGAGATTCAGACAGTGATTTATCTTCAGCTGACAAATGAATCATGCACAGGATAATCTTCAAGTGTGAAATCTTGATAATTTCAGTTATATTCAGGTATTTGAGAGCTACCGATCCTAAGTGTGCAGCAATATATAATTGGGGTGTGGGAGATACTGGGGTAATAAATCTTCTCCAGCCATTCAGCCACAATTGGGGGATATAAACTTTCTATGGAAAGATTTCAAAGCCTCAGCTGTTTATTATAGTCTCTTGACACTTGCTCCTATCACCTGTATTATTAACCACAGGTTAGTCATCATCCACTTGTGCCATGACTAAAGCCTTGAAGTTGAGTTAAAATGGCCTCTTCAGCATAAGTTGAGGCAGTACCACTAAGAAAAATTAGGGAGAAACGAGATGGGCAAGTATTTATAGGCCCCAGCACAGTGCTTCATTGGGAAGTGAAACCTGTCCACACTAAAATTATTAGTGTTTTCTCTTAGTCATCATACACTCTCAACTAAGAGTGGGTATAGTGGCAGATGCTGAAGTACCTGCATTTGGAGTTAATAATACTTCAAGAAATCAAATACTTTCTGCAAGGCATGTGAAAATTTCCAATTACTTGAGTTGGAATTTGAACTTTGAAAGCTAAAATACATTTGCCTACTTTAAAAAAGGATAACCTATTCATTTTTAAAGGCAGGTTATCCAACTCCAATTTTATGGGGAAAGACTAATATACCTCCTCCCTCAAATTTCAACATTGAGTTTGGAATTTCCTTATGAGTATTTCTCCATAGTTTCCCTTTAGAGTAGAAAAGTATATTCAGGGTGGGGTCCACAAAATGCTTTCTTAACCTCGTGCTGTGATGAGTTGCCCTCCTCCAGATAAGAATTTCCTTGGGGGTACATTGGCCTCCACCTGCCTTCAGTGATGATAGAAAAAAAGCGCATTTCATTGCGTCTGTATCATGAAAACACTGAAGGACCAAAATCAGTGCTTAAAATCCTGTGTCTGATTGTTAACAAAATACAAGAAACTTGTATTTCTAATGGTAGCCAGTGAAAAAACTAGCATGTCTCTGATGATGCACCAGTAGCATTTTCTATCAAATTCCATTGCAAAACTGAGAGCCAGAAATCTTTCCCAATGGACAGAGTAAGTACACTCTCCTTGGGGTTTTTGAATGAACCATATATTTTATGTAAAACCATATTTTAGTAATGTGTTCCATTTTTAACTATTTTTAAGTTAAGATGATCCTATTGGATGCTGCTGATGACCACAATTAGTACAAAATTTGCCCTGACTATTCCTGATACTGCGGTTTGGCATATGTCACAGTTCATTGCTAATCTATTGACTCCCAGCCATACAAGTTATTTCTATTTAGCAAGTTTCACAGCTTTTTAGTACTTGCTTGGGAAATAATTAATGTAGTAAAAAATATTTTAAATATATCCAGAGGCCATGATATCCTCTTCTTCCATTTTATCATTGGGAGTACACAAAACACAACACGTCCTAGGAAGTCTAAATGGAAATGGTAAAATAGTTACATTGTGTGGCACCACCCATAAATTGGTCAAACTATAGCAGCTATCCCTTAGTCTCTGGGAATTCAGATAAACCTTCAATTTTGATAAGGAAGAACATATTTCCTTCCAGAAGAATAAGGAGGTTTCATTAAGTAGCCCAGTTTAATCAAACTTACAGTGTATACAAATGGAATCATGGTTAATGAGATTGAAAATAATGTAGGTTAGGGTTACTGAGAGTCTTAACATTCTGGTAAGGAAAATCAACTTAATTTGGAAAGCAATGAGGAGATATTGGACAACCAGGTGAATACTGTAGTTGTTGTTAGGTTTTAGGAACAATAATCTCTAGCCTCCCTGGATAGACCTGAGGGGTGAGAGTCTGAGATTGGGCAGTAGAAAAAACAGAACCATGGGGAGATGTACCCTAGGGGCATCAGGGACTGTTAGAATAGAAAGTGTGTTGGGTCACAGATGAGTGGTTTAAACCTGGTGACAGTAAAATGGAGAAAAGGAAGAAGAGCTGGTGTTGATTAGAGAGGAATGTTTGAGGCTCTGTCTTGAAGAGGTCAAGTTTGAGAAGCTTGGGTCTTGTCTCTGCAGAGAAAAGGCATGCCAGCAAGTCTAGACTGTGAAACGGATAAGATGGAGGTTCTGGGAGAGATCAAATGAGCTGCAGTGCAGGAAAGAGGAAAGCTGAGGCCAGAACCAGGAAGAAACTGTAGTGTGATGAGTGAAAAGATGGATAAAAAGGAGGAAATCCAAAGTCTACAGTGACATGGACACTGGGGAGGAAGGAGTTTCAAAAGTTGCAAATGATGCAAGTTAGTTAAAGGAGAATAAAGCTTCCAGCCAAGATGGAGGCATAGGTAGATATGCTTTGCTTCCTTGCACAACCAAAAGAAGGACAGCAACAAATTTAGAAATAAAAAAACAACCAGAACTGCCAGAAAATCAAACCATATGGAAATCCAACAACCAAGGAGTTAAAGAAACATTTATCGAGACTGGTTGGAGGGGTGGAGATGGGAAGCTGGGGTGGTGAGGACATGTGACAAGACAGCAGCTGGTGGACTGGCATATCACACACTGGCGTGCGGAAAAGCCAGGAGAAACAAATGGGGAGTGAGGCAGACCACACAACACAGGGTTCCAGCATAGGAAACTAAAGCCTAAAAACCTCTGGCTGTAAAAATCTGTGAGGGCTGCAGTGGCAGGAGAAACTCCCAGTCTCACAGGAGAGTCAGTTAGAGAGGCCCACATGATCCTAGACTGTACACGAGCCCACCCACTCAGGAATCAGCCCGTGAAAGGGCACGATCCGCCTGTGGGTGGTAGGGGAAGTGACTGAAAGTCAGGCCAGAGCCAAGCAAGTGGCATTGTTTCCTCTCCGACCCCTCCCACACATACAGCACCACAATGCAATGAAGTCAGTTGCCCCATTCTGGCCAATGCCTAAGGCTCCACCCCTTACAACATAACAGGTGTGCAAGACAAAGAAATATGGTCCAAATGAAAGAACAGATTAAAACTCCAGAAAAAGAACTAAGCAACGGGAGATAGTTAGCCGATCAGATGCAGAGCTCAAAACAGTGGTAATCAAGGATGCTCACAGAAATGATCGCGTATGACTGCAGAATAAAGGAGGAAGTGAAGGCTATGCAAAGTGAAATAAAGAAAAATACACAGGGAACCAACAGTGAAGGGAAGGAAACTAGGATTCACATCAACAATTTGGAAAAGAAGGAAGAAATAAACATTCAACTGGAACAGAATGAAGAAACAAGAATTCAAAAAAATGAGGAAGTGTCCTCGCTGGTGTGGCTCAGTGGACCGAGTGCCAGTCTGTGAACCAAAGAGTCGCCAGCTTGATTCCTAGTCAGGGTACATGCCTGGGTTGCAGGCCAGGTCCCCAGTAGGAGGCCATGGGAGGCAGCCACACATTGACGTTTCTCTCCCTCTCTTTCTGTTTCTCTTCACCCCTCTCTAAAAATAAATGAATACAACCTTTTAAAAAAATTTTTAAATGAGTAAAGGCTTAGGAACCTCTGGGATGACTTTAAACGTTCCAACATCTGATTCATAGGGGTGCCAGAAGGAGAAGAGGAAGATCAAGAAATTGAAAACTTACTTGAAAAAATAATGATGAAAAACTTTCCCACTCCGGTGAAGGAACTAGACATACAAGTCCAGGAAGCTCAGAGAATCCCAAAGAAGTTGAACCCAATGAGGAACACAGCAAGACACATCATAATTAAATTACCCAAGATTAAAGATATGGAGAGAATCTTAAAAGCAGCAAGAGAAAAGAAGACAGTTACTTACAAAGGAGTTCCTACAAGACCGTCAGCTGATTTCTGAAAAGAAACCTTACAGGCGAGAAGGGGCTGGAAAAAAGTATTCAAAGTCAAGAAAAGCAAGGACCTACAACCCAGTTTAGCATATCTAGCAAAGCTATCATTTAGAATGGAAGGGCAGATAAAGTGCTTCCCAGATAAGGTGAAAGTTAAAGGAGTTCATCATCAGGAAGCCTTTATTACATGAAATGTTAAAGGGACTTATCTAAGAAAAAGAACAGTAAAATGACAACAAACTCTCAACTGTCAATGACTGAACCTAAAAAATAAAAACAAACTAAGCAAACAACTAGAACAGGAACAGAATCACAGAAATGAAGATCACATGGAGGGTTGTTAGTGGGGAGGAGGTGGGGGGAGAATGGGAGAAAAATGTAAAGGGAATAAGAAATGTAACTGGTAGGCACAAAATAGGGGGGAGGTTAAGAATAGTATAAAAAATGGAGAAGCCAAAGAGCTTAAATATATGACCCATAGACACGAACTAAAGGGGAGGGGAATGCTGGAGGGAAAGGGGATGCAGGGCAGAGAGGGGTAAAGGAAAGAAAGAAATGGACAACTGTAATAGCATAATAAATAAAATATACTAAAAAAAGAAGAAGAAGAACCAAGAAAAACCCATAGTATTTGTTAATTAAGGATTTTATTTCTGCTGGGTTAAATTAAAAGTGAAATAGGATTCTGCACAGCAAAGAAAACCATCAACAAAATGAAAAAGCAACCCACTTAACAGGAGAAAACACTTGCAAATTATATATATGATAAAGGGCTAACATCCAAAATATAGAAAGAACTCATATAATTCAACAACAATAAAATCCAATGCAAAATGGGCAGAACTGAATGTTTTGAAGAGCACATACAGATGGGCAATAGGTGTATAAAAAGATGTTCAGCATCACTAATCATCATGGATAAACAAATCAAAGCCACTGTGAGATACCACCTCACACCTGTCAGAAGGGCTATCATCAATAAATCAACCAACAGCAAGTGTTGGGAGGCTGTGGAGAAAAGAGAACCCTCGTACACTGATGGTAGGATTGTAAATTGGTGCAGCCACTGTGGAAAGCAGTATGGAATTACCTCAAAAAATTAAAAATAGAACCACCTTATCATCTAGCAATCCCACTTCTGGGTATTTATCTGAAAAAATAAAAGTACTAATTCAAAAAGATATATGCACCCTCTATATTCATTGCAGCATCATTTACAATAGCCATGACATCAAAACAACCTAAGTGTCCAAAACAATCAGTAGATGAATGCATAAAGAAGTGGTATATACAATGAGGCATGTACAGAAAAAGTCCAGCCACTGTTAATATAATGAGAACAGTTTGCGTGACATCGATGTAACCTGGCAGCTAAGGAGAGTGAACTGGAATGTGCATGCATGAACAGTGATGTCTTCACTGTACTAGTCAGTGGGAGCAGTAGAAAGGGTTAAGTGAGCGTGTGTACTGTGTGGCCATCACATTAAAAATGACTGAGCAAGTAGAGCAATGAAAGGGCATCAAATTTTGTGTTACGCTTGAATATTCCTCTGCAGAGACTATTCGGATGATTCAGAAGGTCACAGCTATGGACAATTGGTGACTGAGAACTTCATCAGGACAATGCACCCACTCATGCATCGCATCTCGTGGAAAGTTTTTGGTGAAACATCAAATCACCCAGGTGACTCACCCCTACAACCCAGATTTGCTGCCCTGGAACTTCCGGCTTTTCCCAAAACTAAAATTGCCTTTGAAAGGGAGGAGATTTCAGACCATCGATGAGATACAGGAAAATATGACAGGACAGCTGATGGCGACTGGGAGAACTGTGTAAGGTCCTAAGGTGCCAGTTTTGAAGGGAACTGAGGTGTCATTGTCCTCTGTACAATGTTTCTTGAATTTTGTATCTTCTTCAGTACATGTCTCTATTTTCCATATAACATGGCTGGATAGCTTCTGGACAAGCTTCAAATACACAATGGAATATTATTCAGCCACAAAAAGAATGAAATCTTGCCATTTGCTACAACATGGATGGACTTTGAAGGTATTATGTTTAGTGAAATAAGTCAGAAAGGAAAGGACAAAAAACTGATCCTTTTAAGAAACTGAACTCATAGATACAGAGAACAGTTTGGTGGTTTCCAGAAGTGGGGCAGAGGGGGTGGGAACAAAGGGTGAAAGGAGCCAAAAGGTATAAACTTCCAGTTACTAAAATAAGTAAATCATGGGGATGTAGTATACACTGTGGTGACTGTAGTTAATAATACTGTATTTCATATTTGAAACTTGCTAAGAGATTAAATCTTAAAAGTTCTCATCACAAGAAAAATAATTTTTTGTAACTGTAAGGTAACAGATGCTAACTAGATTTACTGTGGTAAACATTTTACAATATGTGCAAATATTGAATCATTATGTTGTACACCTGAAACTAATATGATATTGTATGTCAATTATACCTCCATTTAAAAAAAGTGAATAAAGACAGGGGACAATATTCAGAAGCATAATTTGAGGTGCTCTTTGAGAGATGGGTAAGTGAAGGGAAGGAGAAAACAGGAGTGGAGCAGGAGGATGTTCTGGGACTGAGGCCTTGAATAGATGATGAACAGAGTAACAGGAATAATGCCAGGTATAGGCAAAGGGGTTGATTTTGTTGTATTCAGTGCACAGAAAAGTACCTGGCCACAGCTGTCAAAGCTAAGTAGGGAGGCATCAAAGCCAGAATGGAAATGATAGCAACCACTTGAAACCAGGGAGAAGCTACCTGGGCATGGATGAAGAGGATAGTATGAGGTCTGTCCAGAAAGTATCCAGCCACGCACCATGAAAAATAGAGATTTATTGATGAAGATACAAGATATAAGAAACATTATACACAGGACAATGGCACCTCAATTCCCTTCAAAGTTGGGACCTTGGAACCTTGCACAGTTCTCCCAATCTCCATCAGCTGCCCTTTCATTTTTTTCCTGAATCTCATCGATGGTCTGAAATCTCTTGCCTTTCAAAGGTGATTTTGGTTTTAGGAAAAGCCAGAAGTTGCAGGGTGCCAAATCTGGACTGTAAGGAGGCACTGAGTCACCTGGGAAATCTGATGTTTCACCAGAAAACTCTGCATGGGACATGATGCAAGATCGGGCACATTGTCCTGATGAAGCTGCCAATCACCCATTGTCCTTATCTGTGGCCTTCTGAATCATCCGAATAGTTTCTGCAGAGGAATATTAAAGCTTAACACAATATTTGATACTTAATAGCTTCTGTGGAGGAATGTTCAAGCTTAACACAAAATTTGATGCAAATTCATTGCTCTACTTGCTCAGTCATTTTGAATATGATGGCCACACAGTACACATGTTCACTCAATGCCATCTATTGCCCCCACTGACTAGTACAGTGGAGTCATCATTGTTCATGCATGCATATTCCAGTCTACTCTCCTTGGCTACAAGGTTACATTGATGGCACACAAACTGTTACAGTTATATTAACTGGACTTTTCCCTGACAGACCTCAAATACATATGGTTTTTGTTTCTTTTTCTTTTGGTGTATATATGATTTTGAGTGCTAGTGGAAACATCACAAGGAATAGATTTTGAGTGGGTGTTTTTTAATTGAAGAATATTTCAAATAAATTTTTTAGAATGTTTCAAATAATTTTTTTTCTGATTTATCTTGGTAAAAGGCATGATCTGGGACATTCACCCCCTTGGCAGCAATTGTCAGGACCTCTCTGGTGGTGGATGCCTCCTTTGGGCAACTCCAGGGCTCTCCTGTGCCTTGGTCCTCACCACTCCCTGTTGTCTACCCCAAACAACTCTGTTTATATTATCTCTGGTCTCCTTATGTACATGAGTTTGCGTCCCTGAGTTGGAGGTTCTAATTGGTCAGTGGGAAGGAAAAAGTACAAAGCAATGAATATGTAAAGGTATGATTAGAGGCAATTTCAGAGCCAGATCTCAAAGGCCACCTTTTTAATAATCTATAGGTTTTTTATTGGAATTTCTATATTTCTTCTAAAATATAAACTCACATATACAATTTAAATATAGATCCACATTCCCTTATTCACAATTCTTAAAGTCAAAGTCCTATTTATTTTTTTTAATAATTAATTCAATGTTGGCAAGACCTCACTTGATATATGACATTTATAGAGTTTACTTATGCCATTAATGTGAACATTTACACATTTCACTCCAGAAATATTATGTTTCAGTAATTGGGTACACAATGCATCACAGTACCTCCATAAAATCTCCCAAATTCTATATTCTGGCACCTAGGGTTCTGGGTAAGGGATTGAGACTCATATCAATTTTCACACACTTAGGAACTGAGATATAACTTTCTCCACCGGAGAAAAAAATGTTCTCTGTTGGAAAATAGGGGGAGTGTCTGAAACAGTATCTTCAAAATAACATTTTAGAAGACAATTAGCAAGAATTAGGATGGGTAATGCACTATTTTCAGATAAGCAGGAAATTAAAAAATCAAAGCATGTGCAAGATTTCACAGCAGATTTTTGCCAGCAGAAAGGAGAGGACACAAGTTTATTAAGAAGCTAATCCTTTCTCTTCCCTCCATCCCTAGTAAATCTCCACTTTAAGTACTTCACGCTCTGATGAAACAGACGTCTTCATACCACAGTGATTTTATAAGGGTGATGAGAAGCTGCAATCATCCTCAGTAGAGTCAGACTGGTCATCACGGCATTGCTGTCCCGCAGACTCTCTGGCTCTCTTGCTAGAAGGACTAGCCTGTCTTCCCCCAAATGGAGGCTTCAGCCACCTAAGAGAAAACCCATCAGCTAGATGGGTTTTATGTCAGCTAGACGTTGGGCTCTGCAGGTTTCCAAGACCACATCCCCGTGCTCAGCCTCTAGATGACAGTAAACCCCACACATTTCTCACTGGACTTTGACCATTATGGTCAGTTGCCTGATGTTCCATCTGTTTTCTCAGCTGGGGCGGTAGAGAGGAAAGTCATTAAGAAGAGAGCCCGATTTTTCCACATAAAGCCAGGCTGCCCAGTGGTCTGTTAGCCAACTGCAGTCATGCTATTTGCAGGGATATGAAACACTAAAAAAAACCATCTCTTAGATGTTCCAACAGCATCTGGTACCTCTCCCCTGAGTATACGGTATTGAATAGGGCCTGGATACCTGCTTGCTAGGCAGAGAAAAGCATGTACCTGATTTTATGCCAAGTCTAAGAGAGTACCTGCTTGGTATCACTATAGTCTATCTCCAAGAAACTGTGATTTAAAAAGAAGATAGGTTTTCTATGAAGCCAGAAAAAAGCACACTAGCGAGGTTGCTGTTTTCAACTGTACCTGATGCTACAGTGCCTCTACAAAGGACTTTGGATGAGGTTTTCCTCCACGTTCCTTCTTTACTCTCTAAGGGATTGTCTCTAAACCAGGGCCACTTTCCCTTCTTAAACAGGACATAGCAAAACAACAAACAAACAAACAAAAAACCAAAATGGAAACCAAACCTCCAAATACACACACAGATAACAGCAGAAGTGCCTGTTGCATCCATATCCCAGAATACATTTTGTTCCCCACTGCCCATCTGTAAAAAGCGATGCTTCTTCCTGAACAGCAGGGAGGAGTGTGCTGGCACTGTGCAGACTTCATAGCCAGGCCCTGTGGGGTTGACCTCTGTACTGAGACTGTCCACATCCTTGGCACTTGGGATGACAGGGCAGCAAAGAATGGGAAAGCGCGGTCAACAAGGTTTTCACTTGGGCCTTAGTTATTATATTTCTGAGACAGACTCAAGAATGGAAAACATCTTTCCATTTTTGCACTTGTGGTTATGGTCTGATTTTTCTCATCACTTTTTAAAATATTTTACTTCTTATATTTGAATTCATTTTCTCGGGAAAGTAGAAGGGCCTGTCCACATTGAATTCCTGGATAGTGTCTCACTGATTAAAGTCCAGTGTGGATATCAGACACTCTTGGTATGTTTTCTAATTAATGTATCTCCATGGGAATAGGTCCTGTATGTTCACCTGCAAATCTGACCATTTAATTTTAATTCTTTCAGTCTTTATACCATATATCTGACTCTGTCCATAATTTATGTTACAGTGCCATCTTATGGTAGTTTATGACCACCATTTATGGATGGAAAAATTGGGGGCCGTCTCTTCAGCATTTTAAAGAAATATATGGGTTTAAAAATCATCTTTAATTAACCACACCGGATATATGTATCAAAAACGGCGGTCTGTAAATAAGAAAGCTGTTTCATTGGAATTTGCTAAGGGCCAAAACTGCACACATTTGAGCAGCCACACAAAGCTTAAAAACAACAGATGAAATATTTTAAAGGCATTTCTGTTCTCATGCAGCGACAATTACTGCCTGCAAAATCTGACACTTAAGAAGCAGCCTTCTTCATGAATGTCATGACGTATTTGGGAAGACTATCAGAGGGAGAATCTGGTCTAAGTAAGTGATTTGTGGCCTGGAATTTTCAGCTCTGCATTCTCATGGAGCATCATTGTTTCCTCTTCATCTGCAAAAAACCCACACAGCAGTCTGGGCCCCTCACAGCGTGACACAAGGAAACCCAACTCCACTTTTAAGCCTGATCGCTTGCAAATGTATTTCAGTCCCAGGTTTAATTCCAGGAGAAGATTCCTTGGAGAAGCCTCATTCAGGAAGTCTGCCTGCCAATTTTTAGAGGCTTTAAGGCTTGTTTCCTCTCTTTTCACCAGGTTTATTTCCACCCACAAAGTTAATGTACATTGTGAATGGGCCTGAATTTAATTCCTTCACAAGAACTTGACAGATCTGTGGCTTCTCTGCCAGTCACTCTCGGGGAGGCACAAGGAAGAAGATGGTTTCAATTCCAGGACTTTTTTTGTGGAGAGGAGGGTAATGGGGAAGTGAAATGAGTTCATGAGATGGGCATCCCGGGGCTCTGGGTGGTAGCAAGGTTCGCCTCAGCCCCACTTTTCCTCTCTAATGACAGATGCTCTGACGGCTAGCACAGTAATCAGCTTGTAACTCTTTGTCTGCATGCCATCTCCCTTCCAGGTTGCCCTCTCTCTCCCATGGGATCAAGATAAGAAGTTTGAGTTCATGGTCCACGGCAGGGAGGGCAGCATTTGTTTTCTATCTGTGGACACTCCTTTTCTTTCCATAAAGAAGATACAGAACACACAGTGATTCATTAAAAAGAAAGAAAAATTAATATGCACTTAGCCAGATGCAAAATAAGAACTTTGGAACAAAGGGAATTTTAACAAACACATTTGAATGTCAAATATTTCTCGGGTTCTTCCTGCCCTGTCACAATTGATTTCCTTTTTAACTGCTTCAATTTCAATAATTGTAGGGATCAGTTTCAACATTCAACAAATTTGAGACTTAAACATTTCTGAAACATCACGGTGGGTTTTGCTTGCTTGCTGTCTGCTTCCCACATTCTCTCCTGAGTCCCCTTCCGGACTCAGCCTCACCCTCCCCAGCCTCTGTTGCTATGGACTTACCTGTGCTGACCCTCCTCTCTGTCCTGTTTCAGGGCTGCCCTTGCTCAGTGCCACACTTGAAATGTTCTGTCTTCTACTGCCATCCCTAAACCATCAGGAACAAGCTTTGTGCCCTATTCCCCCCCCCCCGCCATTTTTTGTTGAGTGTGTGTTTGTGTGTCTGTTATTGTCTTTTTCTCCCTTCAATTAGAACTCCAACACATTTATCTGAGTCTGAACTGACTATACCCATTAGGAATTCTTAAAGTGCAGTCAGCTCTGCAAAACGACTTTTCCCATGCAAAAGCCACATCACGGGTTGCCTCACTCCTACCCCACCTTCTAAGATGTATGGTTTTTCATTGCTATTCCAATGTAAATTTCTCAGTTTACCATTCAAAAGAGATGATTTTTCTAATATCCATCCTGCAAACTCCATCTGGGATCCCCCAGACAAGCTGTACTCTTCTGCCTCTCCCAGGCATGAATTATAAAATGTCTGCACTAGGAGCAGGGATGGGCTCAGGCTCAGGCCTTCTTGATCCTGAACCATGAGAGTCTTAATGCCTGAAAACCCGCAGGATAGGTGAACATGAAAGAGGAAATAATATCTTCCTACAGCTGATTTGTTTTGTCATCCAGCCTGTGGATCCTGTTCATATTCCCTTGCGGAAGCCGAAGTCACAGTCCTCAGAAAACCGGAAGTGAGGCGTACCTGCTACATTCGCAATTACCCCTCAGTGTTCACATGTTGCAGGATATTATTACCCTTCCAAGCTTTTGGCCTAGAGTCGTGTGAACAGAGAACCAGATGGGAGTTTTGGTGGCTAAAATGGTTACACCAATTATTTATAGATTCGGACTAAAAATCACGTGAACAGCCTTCTGTGGAGTCCCATCTTCCCAGAACATACTAGAAATAGATATAGTTGTGGGAAGTCTCAGAATCATTTAGAATAATCTTAAATATTATGTTGCAAGTAGGGAATGGTGGAGTTAAGCCTAAAGGATTTTAGAAGCCCTTTCATAAAGAAGAGTGATCTTTTGGAAATCCGTAGAATGAGACCCAGTGGTTCAACTTCATACCCTATTGTTTTAGTGGCATTGCCCCAGCCACTTTTTCTTGCTAGAGAAATCTTTAAAATTAGACATAACTGCTTGCATAACTCAGTGTTACCATCTCTGGAGGAGAAGGAAATTGTCCCGTGTGCCTTATATATGATATTCACTCAAATTGATATTTATTGAAAGGATGAAGGATTAAAAACAAAACTTCTTTTATTAATACTAAGTACATGACTATGTATTATTTGAGAGTTTCCTTATATTCTCTATTTTATTTTTTAATTTTGACATATATATAGGTTACTTTTCTCTTTTATGGTGGTGGTGGGGCAATATTTCTTAAAGGATTCCTTTGTGCAAGGTACTGTACTAAATACTTCACCTGTGTTACTTTATTTCAACCTCACAACAACCTACAATCTTTCATATCTGACATCGACATGATAACTTGGCTGACGTTCACTAGCTTGTCCAGGGTCACCCAGCCAACCAACTTCAGAGCCCAAGCCCCAGCTGCTCCCAAACATAGCCTGTTGTGCCGTGACTCAGAATTGCAAAATGCAGCTTTCTCTCATTAGTCACAAATCTAAAAATGAAGATAGAAGACATCTTTGGAGAATGGCTGAGTCCATTGAAATTTTTTTAGTAATGCTTACATTTTCATGGCCGAAAAATCATAGGGGAATCAGCAAAAGCTTTTGCTTTTGTTTATTTTGTTTATTTAACCCTGCCTGGTGTGGCTCAGTGGATTGAGCACCAGCCTGCAAACCAAAGGGTCACCAATTCGATTCCCAGTCTAGGGTACATGCCTGGGTTGCAGACCAAGTCCTGGTGGGAGGTGCGCAAGGGGCAACCACACACTGATGTTTCTCTCCCTCTCTTTCTCCTTCCCTTCTCCTCTCTGAAAATAAATAAATAAAATCTTTGGAAAAATATTCTGTACTAGAGAGTCTTTTGGAAGACATGAATGGGGCCATATGCTTCTCTCTAAACTGTTCTCTCCAGGCTCTCCTATTAGCAGATTCATTTAGTCCAGAAACTACCTAAAAAGCTTAAAATCAAAGGGAAATGTAGAATTGAACTTGTATCTGGTGATATCAATACCTGAGTTATGATGCTAATTCTAAAATAAGGTATTGTATTGATTTAATTTTTATTGATATTCATTTGAACACACATAACATCACTAAACATGTGAGAAATTAATAATTTTAATTAACATTTACTTGGAAAAAGTCCTCATTCATCCAAAAGTTAAGATTCTGCCACCCAATCAAACTTGCTTGGAATGAAAACAAACTTTTACATTTTCCTAGTTAACTGTAGTTCTCAGAGGGAAAGCACTCAGCTGGTATCTCAGGTCAAAAAAAGAAGAGCAGTATCGCAGGCCACCCCCACCCCCACACACAGGTGTTAACTAGGCCGCCAACAAGGGTCTTGAGAAATACTGTAGAACAGCTCCAGGCCCTGCGCTCCATGTGGCTTGAACGATGTCAGTTGAATTAAATATATTTTATAAAATTGTAATAAAACATGCATTGAGTTATCAATACTCTGTATGGGGGACATTTCCAAGTCAATCACCTGAAATTAAAGAAGTCCCTGATTTTATGATGCTTGGAGAGTTGCAAATGTGTAAATATATCTTTCCCTTTAGGTTGAAATCTCAATGTTCCACAAATAAGTTTTCCCATTGTCATGGAGCACCATAAGATTGATCATCCTCAACAAGAGAAGAAAGGTTATCGTTAGCATGTTGAACAATGGATGGCGTCCATTGCATTTTCCTGTTTAGGAATATAAACCATCCTGAAAACTTGATTATGTTCTATGTAAAATGGAAGCACATCAGCAGTTGCCTGTTTTCTTCTCCTGAGTTGGTTTGGCAGGGTGCCTTGGGCTGGAAAGAACAGCCAGGGGTTGCCAAGTGAGGGAAGGCTTGACTCTGGGCCCATTCCCCAGGGGATGTAAACATCCTGCTCTGGAACACTTCACCAACCTGCAGCTAGAAAACTCCCGTGTGCACAACCTGTGGCTGGAAGAACTGGAAACCGTGAGTCACAGCACCAACCAGGTCCTGCTGGGTAATGAGAAGATGAAAGTTTTAAGCTTTACCCACTCCACCTCAGACCTCAGTATGAAGGTAGCACTTGATTTAATAGAGAAACTTCCAGGAATCAAATGTATACAAAAAGCAAAGAAGACTAAGATTTCCTGAGCACCCGCCAAGCACATGCCTGATACTTAGCAGGCACTTTCACATGCATTATCTCATGTCATATTGAGCAGGGGCGCTCAGTGGGTAAACCTCTGCTCCAGAGTTGGACACCTCTGGGCTACCCCTCACTGGCTGTGCAGTCTTAGGCAATTTGCATAATCTCTCTAATTCTCAGTATTTTCATCAGCCAACTGGGGATGTACAGTTAAAATACTGAAATCCTTATTACCAGGCAGTCAGGAGTAGTTGCCTTAAATCCCCAGAGCGCACACCTTCCACTAGCCTGGCTGACCAGCTCCTCCCCGGGAATCACTCTACCCATCATGGGCCAATTTACCATCTAGGAACTAAACAGAGATGAGGGCACCGCAAATCCTCTCAGGCCTGTTCAGCAGCAAGGGTTGGCTTGCTGTCATTGGTTGGTACTCATGGCCTACAAGTTGTTAGGTAGTTTTGCAGGGCTATCCTGGGGACAGTGGGATAGATTCTATAGAGCTTATCATATGAGAAGCCCCAAATAAATGATGGTAATTATGCCCATTAGACAGATGGGGAAAGCTGGACTAAATGAGGTTAAATAACAGGGTGAAAACGGTGTTACAGAACCAGAATATGAATCTAGTTGACATAGTTTCTCAACTCAATGTCTATCAACCATGATCTATCAATGGGAGAATCAGAAGAGCCCATTGAATGACAGCATAAAAGACGTCCCTTCAGACGGCCATGCTCGCTTTAGGGATTCCGTGAAAGGCAAGCATGCATCCGGTTGTGATGACAATGTTTTTAATAGACTTATTATAGGGAAATGGCTTTTTTCAAGATGGAATGGAATCAGCCGGTCTGAGTTTAGGATTGGAGTTTGACAGGCATGTAGCTATTCTTCTCAACTACAAGTTGATGTGATGCTAGTCTTATGTTTAGGTACTCTGAGTGAGCACTGAGTTGTACCTCTATGGTTCTTGGTGTTCCCTGAGCGTGGGAAAAGAACACGTGTAAGAAGATTCAATACCTGATTTCATATTGTCGACAAGATCACTTAAAAACTCTTATCAAGGCAGGATTTTGTTGGGATGCATGAAAAACAATAATGGTTCATCCACTGGAAATGTGATTCTCTCTAGTGATTGCAACATAGACCTACATCCTGCTCTCTAACACAGAGTCTTCTGATTGTATTTCCCGGTTCTCTACCAGCTTAGCACTGTAGTATGAAATGGTCACCTGGGGGCAGGAGGGTGCTTCTATGGGAACAGAACATAAGGCAGTTAAGTTTTAAGAGAAAGGGAAAGATATAGGAACATTATAGGGCAAGGTCAGAGTGCAGATTATTCCAAAAGAATCCTCTAAGACTTTGCTACTCAACATGTGGGTCCTGGACCAACAGCATCGGCCTCATTGGGAGCCCATCAGAAATCAGAAACTGAGGCCCACCCCTGTGCAACGGATTATAGTCTGTATTTTAATCCAATACCCAGCTGGTTCATATGCACATGGCTCTCTCAGAAGTACTGCTCTACAGGGTTCAGTTGCTGCTCAGACTTTGTGGAAAGGAACTGGTTGTGGCTGGCCTAGAGCAGAAGATGAAGTTGTGAGAGATGGGAAGATATCCCCATGTTTGCTCAGAGGTCATCCTGTCTGGATTGGCTGGAGGAAAAGTCCGTTCTTAGTTGACTGATGAGCAGGCCACAGGCGCAGTTGCACACAGCATGGTGGCCATCTGTGTATTACAGAAAAGAAACACTGTGCAGGGGTGCGGAACTGCGGCAGAGGCTAAGCACGGCCAGGTGTTTAAGGGGAAAGGCAGTCTTGAAGATCAAAGGCAAGTCGATTGTAAAAGAGAACATCTTGCCCACCAAACCCAGGCCCTCTGAATGGAGAAAGGGTGACATCTGAGCAAACCAGATGTTAGCAGCCAAGGGATTCTGAAAGCCTAGAGTAAATTCTCCAAAACAGTTTTTTTTTTAAAGATTTTATTTATTTATTTTTATACAGAGGGGAAGGGAGGGAGAAAGGGGAGAGAAACATCAATGTGTGGTTGGTTGCCTCTCGTGTGCCCCTTACCGGGGACCTGGCTCACAACCCAGGCATGTGCCCTAACTGGGAATCGAACCAGTGACCCCTTGGTTTGCAGGCTGGCGCTCAGTCCACTGAGCCACATCAGCCAGAGCTTTCCCAAACAGTTCTTTGGCATCAAAACCTCATTATCTGCCAGGCCCACCACTAAATACGCACACAGGTTCTACAAGAAGATGGGAAAGTCCTTCGTGGCACCCTGCTGAGGCAGCAGAAATTTTCCGTTGCTATGGTATATGGGCAGTCATTAATTATATGACTGATGCTAGAGCCCAGAAAAGTTCTGTTTTGGGGCTAGCAAGGAAGTGTAGCTTTTGAAAAAGCTGTGTGAGCACTTTGCACTCACCAGTCTGGGGCCACAACAGGTGCCATCTCCTGCAGGCCTGGGATGGGTGTCAAGTTATTTTTGTATGGAAGAATGGGTGGCTGTGGCTTGGAAGCTCCCAACCCTTGTGGCCATACTTCAGATTTGGTACAGGACATGGTCACTCCCCTCAGCAACCCAGCAGGATTGTGGGGGACAGGCAGGGAATGGATGTTTTGACAACTTGTGTATTTTCCACAAGTACAAGCTGGTCTCCTCTTAATTGCCCCCACAGAGATTTTCACAAATACATTTAAATATAATAATTATTATTGTTATTTTACTTTGTACTTCTAGATGGCACCTTTCCTTCAAGCAGCTCAAAGGATTATTCTGAAATTATCCAATTAATCTTTGCAAAATTTCTGTGAAGAAGGTGGGTGGCAGTTTCTTTGCATTTCTTGAGGCAATCGGAGAAACAGAGGGAGGTACAGGCCCGGAGTACCATGGGGATGGTGCAGAAATGGAAACTAGACTCCCAGACAGTCCTCTCAAGTTGAGAGTCCTCCAAGGTGCACAGCTGTGGAGGCCAAGGCCTTAAGTACAAACACTTGTATTCATACCCTGGTTTCACCCCACAGCAAGACATGTGGATTTGTGCCAGTCACTAAGCCTCCCTTGGCTGTAACTCTCCCACTTTTGAAATGTCTCAGTGAGATCCTTGATGACACGTGGCGTGGGAAGGATTGCTGGACGGCTTGGGCAGGCTCTAAGCAGTTGCATGGATACTTTCTGTATTGAGTAGCACAGCCTCTGGAGTCTAAGCTTCTATGGTTCTTTTGCAGTTTTATGCATTGCAGCGTAGGTGGCATATTTGGGCATGGAATGGAGCAGGAGAGTCCAAGAGCTGGCTTGGGAGATGGACAGACTAAGATATTGACTCCAGTACTTCCTAAGTCTTAGGACTTTGGGCAGTTCAACTAGCTATGATGAACTTCTGCTTCCTCATCTGTAAATTGGAGATGGTTATGACTAAATTGGATAGTGCAAACAACAGGTCTGGCATTAGCAGACATTCAGTAAATATACTGAGAGTGGTTATAAGATGAGGA
Organism: Pteronotus mesoamericanus; assembly: GCF_021234165.1. Classification (NCBI taxonomy): domain Eukaryota; kingdom Metazoa; phylum Chordata; class Mammalia; order Chiroptera; family Mormoopidae; genus Pteronotus; species Pteronotus mesoamericanus. The sequence goes on from NW_026555321.1 coordinate 56,169,739, forward strand.
AGCTGCTATCAGACTGCCTGCATTTGAACTCTGGCTCACCATTTTCTAGCTCTGTGAACTTAAGCAGGTCATCTCACCTCACTGGACAAGGAAGGCTCCTGTGAGGGTTAAACAAGTTCATACATGTGATTTATACAGACTTGGGCACAGAGTCCATGCTTGATGAATGTTATTATTAATCATGTTATAATTGCTTCTTAATTTCTTGTTTCTATTCTGTCTGTGGAACCATGAGCACTGGCCTCCATCCCCAAGGAAAGAGATTACTCCACAATTTGATGGTAATGTGGAGTGGAAATAGCTCAATATCAAGCCACTCTTACGCTGGGAGAAGATTGAGGGAAGTGTCTCTTAGGTGGTAAATATTCCTTCTGGGATCAGATAGGCTACAGTCTGCCATTCACTAGCTAAGTGATGCTGGGCAAGTCCTTTCGTCTTCCTCTCAGTCAACACGTCTGTAAAACAATGGCAACATGCTCACTGCCTTGATTTGTTAGAAAGGTGACTTGAGGTAATGTATACAAGTGCACTTTGTAAACTTTAAATACTGCATATATTTAAATGATTATGAATTCAGAAATACACACTTATACTTCAGGAATACACAAAGATCTGAATTTTCATTTGAACAAGGGGAAACCAAATTCTTCTATGTATACTCCTATTTTCAATTCTTTCAACAGAAAAAAAATTAAAGCTCTTGTCTCAAGTAGGAGAAAAATAAAGACACTTATTTCTGGTGGTGGTAGCACCTTGGGTTTGTCTTCACCCCAGCTGCAATAAAACCAAACCAAACCAAACCAAACTATGTTCATGCACCCAGGAAACTCAAAGTTACTTGGATTTCTCTTTGCTGTATTTCCTGTGGGGTCTTCAAAGCCTGGAGACTTTGCAGATGTCCTGTGAGTGACATCCCTTTAGCAAACACATGGGAAATACTCCAATAAGAGAGACACCAGCTCCACAAGAGGAAATTTGGGGGCAGAATTAAAGGGAAGACAGTTGGCAAGCGAGCTCCATGTGCACAGTTGCTGATGCTCATTTCTTGGATGGACAGCATGCATTTGCTGAGGGCAGCTAGGACTTCAGCTCACTTCTGGCACTTACAAGCAAGGAAGCATTGCCTGGGTTCTAGGTGGTAAATAGTAAAAGCTGAACTTGGAAGAATTATGCTAAACATTTCACTTTTACCAAGACCCTCACTGTAGGTGTTCTTCCCCCTCCAGAGACAGCAACAGTGGACTCTCGTACTTGAAGAGGAGGAGGGGGCGGGGGGGCAGGCAGAGCATAGGTCCAGTTGAGCGTTCTGTAATTTTCAGATTTGTGTTTCTTCTACATTTTTGATTCTCCTCCCAAAGTACATTTCCCTTGACAGGTGGTCAGGGACACTTTTACCTTGAGTGCTCTAAAGCTCTAACACAGAAAGTAAATCTACTTTTAGAAAAGTTCTTTGGTGGATTAAAATCTGCTTTTGAATCAAGGAGAAGCTCATCCTTTTAAAACTAGAATTTATGAAAAATCTACAGTGTTGTCTATAAACCTAGACAAAGAGCGTAAAGAGTCCGTGCAGTTGGCAAGGTGAGTGTTGCCCTGCTATCCACAGGACCCACGGTGGGAATGGGGATGCAGAGGGGACACCCACTCTGGGCCCAGCACACTCTCCCTGGGCATAGGAGGATGCTTTGTAAAGTGGTGGCCTAGATCTAGGGGTGATGACTACAGCTACCGAGCTGAGCAAAGCCCCCTTGTCCATTGGGAAACCAAACTCACAGGGCAGATCAGCCCCTCAGCTGGGAGATGCCCTGCTTGCCTGGTGTTCAACCCTGGTTGTTTTATACATTCAAGATCCTATGAAGACACCTACTGTGAGTCAGGCACGGTGGCTTCATGAGTAGTTCTAGACTAATGGTGTTTATAGCAACCCTCTCTTACTGTACGTCTAATGTCATAAGCTACTGAAATTGATTTGACGCGTTCTTAAATTCTTACATTTAAAAAAGGGATGAAATTTTAAGCACGAAATAAATTGAGACAGAATAAATCAAATAAAGGCAAAATAGAATACAGGGATATGTTGAACAATTGCAAATGTACAGTTGACTAGGAAAAGGGAGCTAGATGTGGAGTCATCAAACTGAAGTACAGACAGACCCTGCTCTGGAACTCACTAGCTTGTGATCTTGGGCAAGGGACCTTTCCTCTCTAAACTTCAATACCCTCAGCTATGAAACAAGGAAGTGTCACTAGATGGGCCCTGACTCTGGCTGGGGACTGCTTCCTAGGCTGCTGTTAAATCATGAAAGTTGACTAACACAGATTTAGGAAGCCCATGCATAGCCAAAGGTAAATGGAGGCTTATTTTCCTTCCAAGAAAGTCCACACCTATTTGTGTCTGGCAGGTGCAGCTGGGAGAGACCCATCACTGGGTTTTTGCCAGGGGAATATAATCATGTAAATGACAAACACCAAGGAACCTAACTTGTACCAAATCTTACGAATCTCCAATGGCAGTCTTGAGAGAGGGTCTCCAGCCTGCTTGAGCCCCACTGTGCTTGAGAGACAACATCCCACTACCTAGCTGACTGAGAGAGGACTTTCCTGATTCCCTCTCTGCCATCACGGAATCTCTCTGTGGCAAAGCCTTCTTATGAGTTCCCAAAGCATCTCTCAATGCCAGCCAGTGACTTTGAAAGGATCTGGTGGGTCAAGCACTTAATTTACCTATTCTTCTAAAAATTAACCTTATAATTTCTACAACTTTTAAAAATAGACACTTTCCATATAATTTGAACTGCATACAATGAAGAAAGTATCTATAAGAACTGGAGGTAAGAAGTCTGTTACTGTAAGAAGCTTTAATGCAATCTGCTTTTAAAAACTATATTGTGTCAGATAAATACATTTTTTTCTCCAAGAGTTCAATCTATGAACTAATTAGGTGTTTTTGTTTGCGACGTAAGATTATAAATTTTTCTATGTAAAAAAGAAATATGCAAATAGAGGTATGAAATAGCTATTGAGAGTTATTAGAACAGGATATGTTATAATCAGAAGTCACTGACACCTTTTCAATTTTTAATACTTTAAAAAAATATTTTGTTGTTATTCTATAACAGGTGTCCCAATTTTTCCCCCTTTGCCCTCCTCTGCCCAGCACACCCCCCGCTCCCACAGACATTCCCTACCATGTTGTCCATGTCCACGATTCATTCATACATGTTCTTTGACTAGTCCTTTCCCCTTCTTTCCACTCTTGTTCCCCTCACTGACACCTTTTCACAGGCAGAAATCCATCATCTTAGCTCAGATAACACCAGGTTCCCACTTGCTTTAAGTCCAGGTAAAGTCCTAAAGGGACTTTGACCTTTGCCCTCTCATTTGAATGACATTCTAGGGCTGCTCTGCCTGGGGGCTCTATGTGAGCAAAGATACCTTATTTAGCAAAACTGAAAGGAGAATATCAAAACAACCCCCACTATTTTACTCTTGGAATTTGACATGCACTCAAATTCTAGCAAAATGTACATTAGAAACTATTAACAGCATACAACTCTTGTCACAGTGATTATAACTCAGGTGACATAAATACAAAATGTATAAGCCATTTTTGAGGACAAGATACTACGCTGACAAGAAACCACAAAATTCTACTGAAATTTCTTCAGGGCTAATAATTCTTCCTCTGGGTGTGAAGACAATACATATTTGTTAATCGAGGTGAGTGGGGACTTAATTACCTATAGGAGGGTTTCTGAACTCTAGAAAGTCAGAGGAGCTCTTGCAGGTTATATCTGCCCTCAAACTTCACTGCCAGGTGCAGAGTTCCAAAAATCAGGCAGGTGTTGGACCCATACAAATAAAGTTTAATGGCCAGGGTTCCTTTAATGAATTTCCTAAACCTGGGGAGGAGACAGGTGTTGTAAATAAGTTATCACCTGAGGTCAAGCAGATGCCTCTTTGAAAGACTCACTTTGCAAAGTGTATTTGTTTGGTCCCTCCTTTTTCCTATTTATTGTTCCTTACTTTCGTTCCATCTCCTTTGCCATACTCCTCTCACCCTAACCCTGGCCTGAGCAGCCCAATTTTCTTGTGTATCTTCAGATACCCATAAACACTGTTATTTAATACTAATATCATTTAGGAATAAAAATCTGGGAAGGCCATTATTATTGTTTACATTTTTAAAATGAGCATGTATTACCTCTATTCTAAAACCTTTTTTTTTTTCCTGTAAGGATATTTTTGAACTCTCAAATGTATTTATTTATTTATTTTGTCTCAGAAAAGGCTTAGCTTTATTGATACACACACTACACACAGAGAGGTGTCCAAGGAAAATAGTAAATGAGAAGTACCACAGAAATGACTTATTTGTGATTATAAGAAGAGTCCAGAAGGAAGAGCGAGTTCTGTGAATTTCAGTCATCAAATAGTTCAAGTAGGGGTCTTCCTGACCTATACCTAGGAAGATACTCCGATCTGAAGAATATTTATAACACCCAAAACTTGTCTAGCACTCACTGTATTCTAGATGCTAATTCACCTACTACTCAAAACAATCCCAGAGCACATATGCCATTTCCCCAGGTGAGGAACTGGAGAAAGAGAAACATTGAGGGTCTTGCCTAAGCTCAAAAACAAGTCAGTCTTGAAACTGGGACTCATCCCAGCAGGGAAGCTCTTGGGTCAGATCTCTCTACTCAGTCGTTTTCCTGACTGAGCAGAATGGCATGCGCAAGGACACAGAGTGAACGTGTGATCTGACTGCCGGAGACAGCAATCCTCAGCCTGTCAGGCATGACAGGTTTTTGTAGACATTCAAATGTACTTTTAAAACAACTGGCCAAGTATCTAAAAAACAAACAAACAAAACAGGGGTACCTTGACCAGAACTCTGTAATAACATGAAGCATTTACATCAAAACCTACACAAGAACAGCACTTAATGGCTTGTATAGAACCTTCACTATATTTTCTCATTTAATATTCCCACCCAGTGTTGGGGGCATTCATTCTTCCTGTTCCCAGATGAGCAAGCTGAGGCTCAGAAAAGTCAGCTCACTGAAATCACAAAATTAGCAGGTAGAGTGCAGGGAAGCAGGGGCTAGTCTTCTCACTTAAACCAGTGCTCTCTTCAAGCACAAACACAATCTCCAGGGATGGCAGACGGGTCTCTTAAGGAGTGGATTTCTTGACAGGCTTCAGACAATTTCCCTCCTCCATCCAACAAACAGCAGAGCCTCAGCATGAGGGGGTGTGGAAAGACCAGCAAACTCTCAAGTTAGTGCTACACTGACCAATATGAGCACACACACTAGGCTGAGTCAGGGCTACCACTGGGCTCTAGGGACATTCAAGTACCTCCTAGGTGGCAATAAAGGATGGCTCCTCCAAAGTTTGAAAGCTCAGAACAGGCTTTGTGGTGGAGGGAACCCTCGCTCACCCTCAGATCCCTGGGAAAGGGTGAGCCTGGAGGGCTGGTGACACAAGGGGTTTGCTTAGCCGCCAGCAACTTAGCACCGAAGTGTCACAAAGGAGTGTCCCAAGGTGGGAAGGACAGTCCTGGAGCCAGCTCACATAGGGAGGGAGGTAGAGTCCCCCTTACATTTTGCTCATTGCTGGGATACAAAATACAGCTTTAAATAATTATGGCCTTGGAATGGCACCAACATTTTGAAAGCTGTCAGGATCAGAAAGACACTTGGAGAAAGGACCTCCAAACCAAGTGTCACAAATGAGAGGTGGCCCAGGTGATCACATTTCACTCAGCACCTATTTATCAAGTGTCAGTTGCCAGTGGTGGGGTGTGGCAGCATGGAAGTAGGCTGTACAGACTTATAAAACGGGAAGCCACCATATGGATGGTTGCATGTTTTGCTTACATATTAAAGGGGAAAACCATCTGGGCCTTCTTCCTGAAATTCTGAAATAAAGGTAAGAACACTTCATTTTGGGAAATCTTTTTGTGAAAGGCATGAGGGACACTCAAGGACAGACGGGGGACCATATTTTGTGCAACAGCAATTCTTCTAAATATAGGACACAGAGTGATCACAAGAAGGAGGGGAGCTGTGTCTTTGGATGCTCCTCAGAGCCGGCTGTGACCAAGCTGCTCAGAGGGCTTTGCTCTGGAACCCTGGGCTCCCACATCCAGCCAAAGGCTCGCTCCCTCCTCACAGCACTGGGTGTGGAGCAGAGCCACAGCCCATGCATTTTGCAGTTAACTTCACTTTGTCCTCTGCCATCCTAACAGGCACATAACTTCCCTCCCACCCCCCACCCACCACACGCAGGACATTTGCTTTTTAACCAGGTAGAAGTAAATTTCCTTATCCAAACTCAGGCTATCTCTAACGTTTGCCAGATATCACAGGCCAATTTCTTTTCTTTTTTAAACCTCATCTTCACAGCAGAAACATAAAAGGGGAGATCTATAAACATTTCAGATTCATAATATACTACTTCCTTTAGGTTCTTCTAAGCGGAAACTCTGCTCTTGAGAAAAGGTGAACATCTACTAAAAAAGTAATTTTCTCTGTCAGGAGGGCTCGCCATGCACTCGGTTGCAGCTGAAACGTGTTTTAATAAGGCCTTTATCCTTTACAAGCCCGGCTGGTTTTCAGCTCCATCCAGAGGCAGGAGGAGGAAGATGGCTCTGAGATATCCTTTTGTTACTCTAATCAGAGCCAGAAGGGTTGTATTGACTTTCGGGCCTTGGGGAGTTGTAGTTTTTATATCCATCTCATCCAAGAAAATCAAGTTTGATTAATTTGTCATCAAGGAAAATGTGTGACCCTTCCAGAAAAGGGTCTTTGAAGTGGAAGGGTAAGCCTGGGCTGCAAAAGCTGGGTCAGTGGGCGAAACAGCAGAGCTGCCTGGTCTCATTTACAACACTTAAAAACAACAAATCTTTCCCACACGTGTGCAGAGTTGGAGTGCCCCCTGTCCAGGGTCTCCTTTTGTTTACTTTCATCTTGAAAATAGAGTTATAAGGACTACAAAGCAAGACCCAGAAAACACTTAGCCATGACACCAAGCATGGGGGCAGGAAAGCTTGACCTCCTGCCAGTCCTAAACGATCACTGTGGGTTGGGAGAGTGGGGAAGGTGGAGCTTGGTGTCAGCATTCCTTTCTGGAATGAATAATCAGAAGGGGTCCCCAGCTGGGTCAGGGGACAGATGCTCATTTATGATGTTCTGGTCTTGTTAACCTGCACTTAGAGGAGTCCCAAATTGCTGAAAATGCATAAGGTAGTGGCCCCAAGATATTATTTAATCCTAGACTTAGTGTCATATTTCTTGTTCAGATGCTATATATACTTTATAGAGAACTACAGAGCTTTTAAAAATTACAGAGTAAGCAATCCATAGGCATTCCACAGTAAAAGAATCCCCATATTTAACATGTTGGAGCACAGGCCTTTTTATGATGCTTACCCCTCAGGTATATGCATGACGCAGTGAATTACTGAGCAAAAGTTGAGGACTTGCTTGGCTTTTAAAGGTGTTTGAAAAGCACCAACAAATTATGAACAGCCTTTGTCGTTACTGAATTCAGTATCAAAACTATTATTAGAGAATTTTAAAACAATAATGAGATTAGTGAAACACTCAGCTTTAGAAATCTAACACTATTTTGACTTAAAAAAAACACGTCTGTTTATGACACTTAAACATTCCTTCCTTCAAACATGCATTAAATTCATAGTATGTGGAACTCAAAGATGACTTAATATATACTTAATATATATATTAAAGACTTAATATATACTCCCTGCCTTTTTAATGGTCTAGTACTTCAGAAGTTTTAATGCCATTTACCAATCCACTAAGTTGTAAGCGCCATGAAAACGGTACAATGTCCTGTCTTGCTTATTTTTGTATCCTTAGTGCCTAGCAAGTCATAATTGTTCAATAAATACTGAGTGAATAATATCCCAAACAATTCTTATCACAGCTATATTAATATCTATCAACTTTCCTTTCAGGTATCCGGGATTAAAAGAATATGCAGGACATATGGGGAATTCTTGGGAGCCTCTTCCAATCCTCCTCCAATGATAAGTTTGAGTGCCTACAACCCACAGAGGATAATACGGGATTTATGTTTCAACATGAATTTGTTCAGCTTGGACAACATTTTCATTACCTGAACTTTCTTCTTATATTCCTGAGAAGGAACATCCTTAGAAAACAATTAATTGGAAAGTTCGTTCAGGTTTTAAGTTGGTTCTGGCAAAATGACTCAAAAGTCAGACACACAGAGCTCAAGTGAAAAAGGCAGATTTATTTTCCCCAATATGGTGTGACAAAATAGGAAGGTCAGTAGATAAGCAGTTAGGAGACCAGTAAGTTTGGACAATGTTAACACCAACAACTTGCAGAACCTCAAAGAACTTTAGCTGGACCACTAGCTCAAGAGGAAATTCCCAAAGGTGGATCAGTTCATTCTCTTTACCTATGGAAGAATGGATACAGGCAACCAATGGAAGTACCATTTACTAACTCTACATGAGCAAAGTATTGAGCTGGGTGTCTAAATATGTTATCTGCTTTAAAGAAGCTCTATATATTCCTGTCTAAAGATAGGAGAGCTGGAGCTCAAGAGAACATGAGTGGCTTACTCAAGGCACAAGCTATTGGGATTTCAACCCAATAAAGCAAATTCCAAACAAAGCTCTTTGCATCATCGCAGTTTGCTTCACTTCTGTTTACCAATACCCAAGGCTAAGTTGGGCACCCCACAGGGTTTCAACCCAGAGAGGATCCCGCAGTCTCCCACCAAAACCTCCAAACCTTTTACCAGAATAACACTCTGCTCAAGAAATCAAATTCCATCTTCTGTGCTCTTCTTTCCAATCCTTGGTAGAAGCATTTGCAAACACAGTTAAAGGTCACCAGTAAGAAGCAAAAAAGGGATTTTTGCATGATCCATCTGTGCTGGGATAATCCAGAATTGGCCGTGAATCTGCTGAAGGGCCTACACTATCAGTAATTCTTTTTCACCTGCCATCCACAGCAGTCAAATGTGTTATTTTTATACATTCTTTAGAGAAGAGTGTTAGGCATGTGCATCTACAGATTGGGCACTCAATGAGTGAGACAGAAAAGCAAATTTCAAATATAAATTTTTTAATTCCCAGTTAAATCCTCGAGAAAGCAAGCAAATGGATGGTGTGTCCTAGTTATAAATTGATTTCAAGTCAAATCTGTTTTTGTGGAACTGATACAAAGAAGCAGATTAGAAAATGTGTCTTTTTTCTACATAAGGCATGGAATAAAGGAAAGATTATTGATTTTAACAGCCAGATTTGGGGATCTGGCTGCAACTTTGTCACCAACTGCTTAAACAAAATCTCTGTACTGTTTGGGTCATTTCTACATTTGTAAAATGAAAAGGTTGAAGTAGACCATAGATTTTTTTTCCAATTTTTTCTTAAAGCTGTAGATCCTTTCTTTTAGAAACAAGGTCTTATAAGAAATCTCCAAATTATTGTATATCAGAATCTTTACCTTCCAACAGTACAGCCTAGTGTTCGGAGAACAGGCTGGAGCTACACTACTTCACATGTCTTGGCTCTGTGACGCACTGTGTGACCTTGGGTAAGTTATTTCACCTCTCTGAACTTTGGTTTCCACATGAAGAAAAAGGGGGAAACAATAATTAGTATCTATCTCACAGAGTTTTTGGGAGAAATAAATTATCTCCTTAGATGTCATAAAACGCCACATTAGCTGTTATTACTGATATGAGAGCTATGAACAGAGCCACACCACAGCAGGAGCATGTCAAACTGCCCAATCACTGACTTACAGGGGGTAACAACGGCTCACAGAGTGTCATTCTCCACTTATCATTTAAAGGGCTTATATATAGCTTTTGTGCATACAACTTTCTTTAGCAGAGGAGCTTCTATATAGAAGGATAAATGTTTATTCCTTGAGTCAGAAAAGCAGAGAGAAGTGCAAAGAAGTGCTTACTGTAAGTCAGGGAAATAGTTATTTTAGTGGGGAAGGTGGAGCTGTGATTGGAAGGGGACTCAAGAAGGGAATTCCTGGGTGGCTGGCAAAGTTCTATATCTTGACCTGGGTGCTGTTATAAGAATGTTCTCCTTATAACAGTTTATTAAGTTATACATTTCTTTTGGGCAGTTTTTCCATATTTTTGTTTTATTTTACAATAAAAGGTTAAAAAAAAAAGGTAATGTTTCATTAAAAAAAATTCAATGAGTACATAAATTATGCTTACTGGTTTCCAAAATGTTAACATCTTGTCACATAATACATGTCAGTATGAACGTGTTATTGTTTTACCACACTTTAAATAAATATATCTGCATTTTTTACAATAGAAGCTTTGTTTGCAGTATCTAAAAGTATTTCTGTAGAACCCGCCACCTGGGGAACACTTTTTTGAAAGCCAGAGACTTCTGTTAAAATTTTATTTATGATTCCATGATTTTTAAAGATACATCCTGAATATCAAAGTCTTGTCCCTTATAACGTGTTATCTTCATGAAACACCAACTATTTTTTGCCTAAAAAAAGGGAACATTGCTTTAGTGTTTAACCTTCACTTCCGTTGTTCTCCAGTAAGAGTGAGTCACAAAAACCAATACTTTCCTAAGACCTGAAACCTTCCTCTAGGTCTGCGCTTTCTAGAATCCTCTATGTGTGAAAACAAATGATTTAAGTTTCCTGAGTGAGGGAGGAAATTGGGCAGTAAGAGCTTGTCCACATCTCTGAGGCTGGGAGGAGCACACATGTAACCAGACCATCTGAACAAATGGTACCAGAGTTCAACATGCTTGTGATTAAAAGGGCTTAGGATTTATGCTTGCTATTTAAATATGCCTATGATTTAAAGTTATTTTCTCTGGCAAGAAATAAGTTAGTCAGCATATAGCCTAGCCAGATGATGGGAAATAGATAAATATTTCAGTGATATACATTTTAACTTGCGGAGGCTTGTAAACGCTACTGCTTTCTTCCTGTGACAAAAGACCTATCCTCCTGTAGGACTCCAGAGAGTAAAGAAAAAACACATTCATTAGTGAAAGCTGTTAAAAGTTCTTCAACAGCAATTACTACACAAAAGGAATGCTAGTGTTGGCCTCTAGAAAGCTGCATCTCCGTAGGAAGGCAGAGTCTATGCTCAAAAAGCCACCAAGAACACACTGCAAAAAGTGCATGGAAACCACTAGATATGAAGTCCACACATTAATGGCGGCAGTGATCACACTCAAATATGAGGAGGAGATACTAGGAAATCTGCAAGTCTCCAGAGTGTTATTCCCTGCCCCCTCAATGTTTTCATGAAATTCACTCTTTTCAAATTAACTGAGCATCATTTACATAATCTTGAATTGCTTGTTTCTACAGTGATAAATAGGAAAGTGTCCAAATGAATGGGAGGAATAAGAATTTGCTGGTACTTTTTGTTTCTTTTTAAAGGGATATCCTAGACCCCAGAAAGGAACAGTAAATTCACTTTGTGTGGCTAAATGGGGACAAGTGAATCTTATGGGCAAATTCCAGGACAAAGAGAAGGGTAATCGACTTATTCTAAATGAAACCATTTTTAGTAAAGGGTAAAGAAAAAGAATTAAACTAAGTGAAGTGTGTTTTCTAATAGACCAAATGAGACCTATCACCAAATGTGTTCAGTACAGGAAAGTAATACATAGAAATAGCTGCTTCCTGTCAGAGCACCACCGACACAGCCATGCACGGAGCGTGACATGTTAGAGCAGTCAAACAGGAAGTTTCAATGTGCACTGGGATAAACAGGCTTGTGACAACCACCACACGTATACTTGGGACTTAACTGAGATGAAACAATGTGGTTAATAAAACTGCATGAAATTTTAACCCCAAGGGAGAAGAATGACATTTCTATACTATAAAACCCAGTTAGAGATTGAGAATTATTGGTGACAGATTAGAAAAGTTTAAATTCTACAAACTCATGAACACTTAAAACCCACCAAGTTATAACTTGAAAAAGAAAGGAGAACAAATTCATAGTAATATACCGGTAGTCCCAAATTAGACAAGTGCAAGAACTTTTACATGAAAAGTCTTAACATTTGCACAAAACACATAAATCACTACATTCTCAAGTAAGAAAAGTATAGCCTAGTCTTACCTTATTGCTGCAAAAAGGCTGGAATAAAAATTACTGACTTATAGAAGTAACTTTCACATGTATCTGAACATCAAACACAACACACAATATAAAACAAAAAAATAACTAGAACAGAAAAGTTTTCATTCTGACCTTAAAAATCCTGAGCAAATCACTGGATGAAGCCAGATCAAAGGGGGCATTCCACCAGCTTGGAGCCATATGCGCAAAGGCCCCACTGCACAGGGCACAGATGGTATATACAGTTGGGGGAGGGAACCACAGCAGATCCGAAACATAAGGCCAATAAACTGGCTTCAACTTACACAGGTAAGACAGTTTGGAAGAATTAATAATTTTGAATGCAACTAATAATATTTTAAATTTGGGACAAATGGTGCGAACTAAAGCGTGCTCACAAGTTTAAGCTCCAAAATTCCTTTTTGTCATAATTCAAATGAAAATGAAATCTCAGTGAGGATACATGCAAAGGGATGGTGACTTGTTATTAAACAGTTACTGAAAAGATAGTTAAAACTTTTTATAAAACCATACAGTGATTGTAGGCCATATTACCTGACTAAAGTTTGAGAAATTTGGGAGGAATTTAATGTAGGCTCACAAAATAAACAGCTCTACTCAAAGACAGAAACCCTATTAGTTTATTAAAATGCTCCAAGGTCCTTAATGTTCCCCATTTGTCATAAAATGTAAAGTGCTAAAATTAAATTTTCACCTTCTTAAACCTTTACTAAAAGTTGCTTTTTCATATGTAAAAAAATGAGAGGTACTATTAATTTTCTCTAGGAAACTCAGAAGCACTCATATTTACTTCATACTTATTTCTATAACATAGAGTTGCCAATTTAATAATTCTCAAATAAACACTTGTTCCAAAATACAAGTTTAAGAAAAATACTTACTTGAACTTTAGAAGCTGAAATTTTCATAACAAAATCTTGCATTTCATTAAATGAGTTAACTTTTTTCACACAGCAACCAAAACATTTAACACAGATTCCTTCAACCTCATGACTTCTAAAGGACACAAGAGCCTAGAATATCCAAAAGGCTATTTTTTTATTGGATATTCTAGTAGGGGACATTCAACACACATATATACAATGGCAATCTAAATTTCAGTAGGAACGATGAACAAGAAAATACTGACTCATGATGACTTCGCTTATCATTCACACAGTTTAGGGAATACTTATTTGATTTTTTTGATACTTCCATGTATTAAAGAATCCTTCTAGTTTAGTAAGAGCTTTGCTAAACTACATCTAGGAGTGACAATTAATTTTAGTAGAAATTCACTCCCAGATTACTTTGATAGTCATTTGAACAGTTTTGCATTATTTTACATGCAATTTTATAGCTCTGTAACATTCATTTAATCTTGTTCAATGATGCTGAACCCCAGATGCCATAAGACATTACAGGAAAGCATCCACTACACATACGGAATAACTACTTTTTCTGAGCATTAATTTCTTTCCTCTTAACAAGCTGCGATGGTATTTAGAAAAGAGAAAGGCCACCTCTTTGTATGAAAGCTTTTATGCTATGGACTTGCAGAGACGGGCTACCTGTTACTGCTTGTGGCCCTAGCCATAAAGTGAGGTATTTAAAGTGCGTATTGGCAAGCATCAGCTCAAGACTCAGTAAGAATGGCTTTCTTTTGCCATCCTAACCCTGCTGGTATTACATTCTAATCAGGTCACTCACCGGAGAGAGCTGGGGACGGGGAGGATTTCCTCAATTGTCAGCGTGGGGGTTGGATATAATGAGGGATTCTCAAAGTGAGGTCTGAGGACCATCCACGTTAACATCACTGGAGAGCTGGCTAAAAAGGCAGGTTCAGCCACAACCTGCCCACTCCTCCCCACCCCCGCCCCCAAATCAGTTCTTACATTGGGGCTGAGAAATCTGCATATAAAGTCAGCACCCAGTGATTATTCTGCATGTGAAGGGGTAAGAAGCACTGATAGATGATCTCGAAGGTCCCTTCCACTCTAAAATTCTAAGAGTCTGCGAGTCTTCTTTTAAAAATGGCGTCCTTCCAGCAAAATCAAAGTGTACAACAGCAGAGGGTGACTTTCAGCCTGCATGGGTTAGCCTAAATCATGTGTTCTTAGATTTTCAAGTGACATTAAAAATAATAGAAAATACAAACAGAACAGTATAGTCAGGTATGTAAGAAATCTGTTTGGATTTTTTTTTCCTCACAGGAAAAGTAGAGGAAGAACTCACTAGTAGTACTACACTGGAGCCTAGGTTCCCAGGGGCTTTTCCTGCACCTTACTTCCTATCTTTTTCTCTTCACATTCTGACTCCTCTAAGCTGTAGAGAAAATTACCCAGGCTTTTTACAATCCTGAGTCGCCAAATTCTTAGGTAATTTTTAATTGATCTGAATATATTCTTCTAAGAAATAGACTATTACAGGCAGTCCTCTACTTTCATTTGTAATAAGTGAAATCTTATAGAAACAGAATATAGGAAAAGTAAACAATAGGCCTATTTTTTAAAAAAGGGTTCCATATTCAGAAAGCTAAAAAAATCAAACTGTAATTTTACTTCCCCCTTTGGACACTATATTTATTTGAGTAAACATTTTCTGTATGTTACTTTATTTCATTCTTTCTCTTCATAACTGCTTAAAAGTCTCAATGAGCGTCTAAGATTTGAAATTTTTTTTAAAGCACATCTGGAGAATTTTATCTTTGATGTATTTTATTAGGTATAGGAGAGCTAAACTACTACTAGTAGTATCTACTTTTATAAAACCATTAAGAGCAAAATGCAGTAGACTTTAAAAATAATTACACCAACAAAGCTGAATAAATTATGCTGCTGAGCCAGACCACTGGCTGGAAGGCAGCGCCACCACGTGATGGCTCCCAATGTCAGCTTTGTGTAAGGCCACACAGGTGGGGTCCTCACAGCAACCCCTGCGTCCTGTCACAATCAGGCTACTTTCAAATACCATACTGTAACACTGCTGCAGAGTGAGAGGGACAAATGAGGACTGTTTGTAACGACGAAGTCTGGTTATATATCTAGTCTTATCAGTGGCCAGATTGGATCAGATACTGAGTCTTTGACAGGGTGACTTGTTGGGGGTTTAGGGTGACAGACTTTGTGTGTCCTTGGTTTAGGGAATCATAGACTGGAGGTAGCCTGCAGACATCAGTGTCCAGCTCTGTCACTTGTTAGCCCAATGTCCTTTCACAAAGGACAGGTTTAGTGAAGGTTCTGTGGGTAGCTAGTGGACCCAATTTTATTCCAAGCTTCTTTCAACTATAAAGTCTTACTTATGCCTACTTACATGATGCAGATGAGCTAATATAAAGAAGAAAGTTGTGAAGGTTAAAGTCAAGTTAAACTCCTTTAAAGTTTTTCTTTTTCCATCAGTTGTACCATAAATTTAACAGCCACATTATATTACATATCTATGTTCACTGTAAACTCTCCCCTCATTTCAGAAATGTAGAAAAGTGGCAGGCATTTTAGGAAATGCAATCTTACTGAGAGAGTTGGCACTTTGAGAGTACTTCCAAAAGAAAATTCAAATATAGACAAGTTACTTTCAATGAATATTATTTGACCTTATTTAACAGGTGTACTTCCTTAATGTAAACAGTTAAGCCTCCAAACTCTGACAACCTAGGGAATAATGGGAGGTGAAACACATACTGATTTCAGAGTCCCTGGCTCTGCATCCCAGCCCCTGAGGCATTGCAAAGACAAGAAAGTGAGCTCTTTGGCTTCTGTATCTGTGTGGAGAGTTTAGGCTGTACCTCCAAGGGTTTGGCCGGAAAACCCCTCCACCCCCAGATTCTACTGAAAGATCTCACTCTTCCTAGTACCAGTAGAGATGGGTGTGCCACCCTAACATGACAGTCACATGCCCCACAAAATAGTCCTTGTATCTCAGAAGAGTATTAGATTATTTAATCCAACAAGGTAATGAAAGGTTATCAAACTGATTAAATTAGCTTAGCTCATACAACATTTCTATGAACTAAGTATTCAGTTAAAACAATTTCAAAAGCAAAATCTGACAAAATTCTCTCGTGAAGTAATTTAGATCCTAGGTTCTTAAATTGGACAAATTAAATCCTTCTCACGGTTGGTGTTTTCCACAGGGTCAGAAATAGTGGCACAAGTCCTCTGGGATAAAAATCTACTTTGTATGTTAAGCCATGCTTCATGATCATAAACATAAATTAAAAAACATTAATAATGTGAGCCTAACATTCCTATTTATTTTATTTCACTTCAAAAGCTACATACATGCAAAAGTTGAACATGTCATCACAATGCTTTTAAATAAAGTTCAAAAATAAAAATACTTCAAAATCCATTTACTTATGGAAGTATATATGACAAGTATAATGAAGATAAATTATATGATTTTTCTAATCTATCAGAAAAATATTATAAATAAGAATTTTAATTCATGGGCAGAATAATTTTTAAATCTTTGATGGATAATAAAAACAAATTGGATATTAGTACAATGTTTAAAGAAATAAGTTCCAGGCTTTTGAAAAATGGGTCTGATATCCTTATACCTCATTTTAAAGTTACGGAAGAAACTCAAGTTTAGAAACAAAGCATTTTTGTAAAAAACTATGATCATTGTTGTTATGGTTGATGTAGTTAGTAAAGCAAGTGAAGGGCACAACTTTTATAAATAGATATTTTGAAAGACCTTTCAAATGTTTGAAGAATTTTATTTACAAACACAGGTTGGAGGCCTCAAGTACCTCCATGTCTCTCTGCTGGTCAATACTGCTAGAGGAATTAAAAATTCTGGGTTCGGTGTAGTTCTGAGCATTCGGCCCTTCTGTAAAATGTATAAGCATGCACGAGGAACCCTGACTCCAAAAACACCATCAGGAGGTGGCGTCTTCAAAGGACCCCACCTCTTCCAGGTGGAAGCAGCAGGAAGCACAGCAGGGTCAGCAAGCAAGTCTCAGTGTTCCAGAGGGTGGCCAGTTCCTTATACTAAAACCAGTATTTCTTCGGTAACACAATACAATTTTTATTAACAATTCCAAAAATTAACATGAACAGAATGTACTCTGAGTTCTGGTGAATGTTCACATTCATCTTGGAAATGAGATTTAACTTCCTGCCCCTAAATGAAAAAGGCAGGGGAAGGCTGCCCATTTTGGAGGACTACTGATTATTGGACATGACATACAATGTGAGCAGGAAAGGGGGTTGTTTAACAAAATCTGTCAAATTGATGTGGAAAGCCCTAAGTAGGTAAACACACCCAAATTTTGGAAGAAGCTTAATTCAAATAATTAAAGTATTCCCTCCTCTTTAAATCAGAAGTATAACATTTCTTATCTGGAAAAATCCCTTGTTACCATCCTAAACCTTCCTTTGAAAAGGCCAAATTGAAATTCTGGTTAGAAATACATTCACAGAATCCAAACCTAGAGTTTGATTTGTATCCTGATACTCAACTGTGATTATGGTTTTCATGTTAGGCAACCCAACTATTATTTTTCTTTTATAACTAAAATATAAGTTTTAAAAAGGAAAAACAAAAGATGTGTGTGCTGTCAGTGTAAAATGTGATTAAATGTGGTTTTTATTTTCCCTAGGACACTAAAAGCAATGCCCAGTGCATAGTACACAGGAGTGTGTCATGACAAATAATCAAGACAGGTTTCACTAGCTGGTATTCCTGCAAGTGTGGCATGGTTTTCAGAAGCCGTCCTGTCACAATTATGCATATTCTCATTAACTAGGTGTAGTACAGCTACTTAAAAGAAAATTGACTTCTCATGCCTCAATGAGAGTGTACAAAACAATAATTACACAAAGTAAGTAATTGAAGAGGGGAAAAATTAGAGTAAAAAGAACACAGAATTTAGAAAGCCAAAAAAAAAAAAAAAAAGGAAAAAGAGAAGGGAAGCAATGTGACTGTAGAAACCCACACAGTCTCCCCACCACCCCACCTGCCACTTTGAGTCCTAATTGCCCAATCTGCAAGGACAGAAACCCGCGCTAAATTGACCAGCATTGGACTTCGGCAAGTCTTCTCTTCACTCTCCCTCCTGTTAAGACCGTTTCCAAAACCAATCAGCAAAGGACAAAGAATTCTTTAGAGTGCAATTAGTGTTTTCCACGTCCACCTTCAAAAGCATGATGCTCTTCATGGGCTAAAGAACAGAAAAAAAAAAAAAAGAAAAAAAGGAAAGAAAACTTTAAGCAAAGGATGGGGCAACCCTTCTCTAAGGCATCTCATTCAGTTTCCCCAAATGTTGGCAAGAACTCAAATACCTTTTTGTGCCACTAACTGTTAGCTAAGGCGTGCATTTCCTGAGAAACGTGATAATGAAAATTAAAACAAGGAATAAACAAGCAATGGGCATACTGCCTATTCCTTCTGCTGTGCCGGAGAGGATGAGTAATCCGACAAGCTGATGAAGAGAATGCGTTAAGCTCTGAACAAACTCTGTGGGGAAAATGCACCCCATGGAATGCATGCGTAGGGAGGGACCTCATGTTACCCAAGACAGGGCCATTCACAAGCCTATTTTTAAAAATAAAATAGAACAAAACTAAAACAAAACAAAGAACAACACAAAGGTGGTAACAATTAGGTCTCCTCATCTCTGAACCCCCTCTGTGGGAAATGAAGTTTCATAAAATTGGTGGGTCTTTTATTTTTCCCAAGCATGTTTTTTTTCCTCTCTCATCTCTACTGTCTGGTTTGCAAAATTACTAGTTACAATTTAAAAACTCTAGGATAAAAAATTATCAAATATATTTTTCAAAGACTTAAAATTTTAAAAAAGTGGAAGTGGGAAATGGGAGACCTATGAAATACATAGTATTTTCTCCAAGGCAAAGTGACAAGACTGAAGATCTATTTTCTGGATCTGGCTAACCATCACCATGAACAAGGGCAGATTCTCCTCTCTGAAGTGGGAAAGCCTCTGTGGCTTGGGTCTGATAAAACCAAGGGCAACTCAAGATCCCCTGTACTTTGTCCCCCACCCCCTACCCCATCAGCAAAGATGTTCTAGGAAGGCAGACGTGGTCTGGCCCATTTCACCTCTGAAATCCCTCCTGATTCTCTGATTTTAATATGGACTAAATTGTTCAGGCTAGTTGGTGGCGGGGGGGCATCTTCCCTTCAGAATCATCTTGGATGCTCGCCCCACCTTCTCTTCACTTGGATAAGACATTGGGAGAAGAACTTCTAAGCACTCCTGAGAGTATACTGTAATCCAAATTGATTTAATTGAACATTTTTCACAAGGGGAACTTTATAAATATTTCACTTTTTATGCTTTTTAAAAATGTTTTTTAAGGGAAGATTTTTCAGGGCAGACACCAAAGAAAACATGGTCTGCTCTGCAATAAGATAGACAGTGCTTCTGGTCACATGGGATGGCCATGACCTCACAGAAACGCTCCCCTCCAAATGGTAAAAATAAAGAGATAAGGAACTAGCTAAAGCCTGCATTACTTGTAAGTGTGAGGGACACTTAAGTGCTACGGCTGCATGGGTCATGGATATAGCAGAAGAGAGCATTCAGGATCGGGAGAGTCTGGGAAGCAGAGGGAACTTTGTTCCCAAGTGAGCCTTGGCAGAGAGGGATTATAGAAGTACTCTAATCCAGGACTCAGTAAACTTATTCTGGAAAGGGGCAGAGAATAAATATTGCAGGCTCTGTGGGCCAGAGGGTCTCTTATGCCCATTACTAACTGTGCCACTGTTCAAAGATGAAGCAGCCCTAGATATGTACACAAATGGGCATTGCTAGGTACCCATACACCTTATACACATATGGAAAACTGTTCTTAGCTGCAGCTCACACAGAACAGGAGAAGAAGGGGCAGATTTGGCTTGCAATTCATAGTTTGCCAACCTCTGCTCTAAACAGTTTTCACCTCAGAAAAGACATTTGTTATTCAGCTGCTCTGAAAAACCTAACAGAATTTGGGAAGAATGGTTTCTGTACATGGGGAGTTCCTTGGACAAATAACCAATCTTTATCCAAATCATATATAACTTATCAACAGCCCAGTCATCATCCACCCTGCTGGAAAACCTGCTGTGTCACCTGCCTCTGCACTCTGTGAATGAATACTTAGACCAAGTCCTAGGAACAAGACAGAGTGAAAGCATGCAATTGGCCGTTTCTAACTTACCTCACTGTACAACTGTTCTTAATCTTGCTGTGAATAAGATTTTTGCCCAAACCCTAGTTTTCCAAATCAGTTCCACAGCATGTTTATGTAACCCTACTGAGTAAAGGACTGCCTGCTTTATATAAAATAAAGAGAATTGCTTCTTTCCCTCCCCCATTCAAATTTTCATTTGATTCATCTTTGAGTTTTTAAATGTAATTTATACCATTAAAATATGGATTTCTACTGAGACCTGTAGCCAGTTCTGCATTACCCATAAACTTCACTATGAAATCTGTCTTCAGGGTGTCTACTCAGCTTCATTCAACTGGCAAAGCTGCAACTTCCTCCCTTTGTTTGGCTCCTCCCAAACCCCCTGTCCATCACAAAAGCTGAGCAGGGGCTCATCTTTGTTTAGTCTTGCCTGATGACAGCGGCTGTCCTAAAAATCAGCCTAACCACTCTAATCGCCTAATCGGCATAATCGTCTAATGAAACACTCATATTATGTTGAACCTACTGCTAACCAATATGTTACCTGGAAATGGAATCATATGATTTTGAAGTAGAAGGGACCTTGGAGATCATTTAAGACCAACCTCCTCACTACATAGATGAGCAAGTAGAAGGATGAGAAGTTGTGACTTACTCAAGGTCACACTGTTGATGTCGGACAAAAATCCAGAGTGCCTGACTTAATAATTCCATACTTTTTCTCCCCTCTTTTGAGTGAACTGTGAAGCGGGTTCAAAGATGGTAAAGAATGTTTTAGCCCTGTTCACAAATGACAACGAAACATTTCCTTCCAGAGAGTTTCGGCTGTGATTAGTCTTGTGGAATAGAAGGAAGAAATTAATATCTGGGTTGAAAATTCATTAATGTTCCCTAAGGAATGAAAATTGTATCTACAAATGTGCAATTTCCACACTGACAGCCAATAAGCAACTTCTTTATTTCCTTTATTTAAATTGCCATCTTTGTTTCTTTTATTTAAATAGCCATCTAAAATTTAGAACCTTAGGCACCTCCTGAATATCTGCAGCACCAGCTTACTCTCACTGTTGAAATTTTAATCACTTGGCCTGATTGTGTGATTTCTTAGAGGGAGGCCTTAGTTGTAATATTCTTCATTGTGCTAAGACTATCATGAAATAAAATTTGATTCCCTCCCCTCCATTGAGCAAGGGGCTCAGAAAAGTGAAACAGTAAATGAAGTATGTATTTCAGCAATTCTAAGATGTGCTCCCCTCACTGGCTCCCCTGAAGTCAAAGTGTCATAGTTTAACTGGGAGCCTTTTATTTTTATTTTTCATTAATACTAAAATGATACTTATCATCAAGGGCATCTTAGATTCAATGAAATACAAGAGTTAACAAAAAATTGGGTTATTGATTCTTAGCCAAGTTTGGGAAACAGGAAATTTGTCATATATGTGTAGGGCTGCCAAAGCTTCTATTTCATTGTTGAAAGCGTAACCTCAAGTTTGATCTACCAAACACTGGCTTAATAACACTAACCTGTTTTCATTATGACAAAAATGACTTTTTCGAAAGAGCACACAAAAGCAATGAACATGAATCATGATGGAAACAATGGGTCCACACACCTATTCATACTTTTAACAGTCCACCACTGTGCATGAATTCTCCCTCAGTTCTGTGTCACAGTCATCAGTAATGAGAAAGCATTAGCATGTCAGTAGAATATTCAATCACTGCTGTGCTCAGAAGAGTTCCTTCACAAATACAGATGCTATATATGCATATAATAAAATCCTGTTTGTGAAGACATGATTGAATATCTACGTGCCAGCTCATATAGTAACATTTTTGTTACTGTTGCTTCAAATACAAGGTAATTTTTTTCTGAGAATGACAAATTTAAGATCAGGCTCAAATTTCTGAAATGATAAGTACAACATGTGCATATGTACTTAGTTAGGCAACAATTAAATCTCATTCTCATTTCTGAGACTAAACTTTTTTTTAAACACTTAAATGTACTTTGTTGAAATATTTTCTGGATTACAGAATTTCAAGTGATTCTGCCTTCACCTCATTTGCAACACAGTTTCTATTTTTAAAAGTATGATAGAATTGAAAGTAATAACGGGAAATAGAGCACTTACGTTTATAAAATACTGCTTTAAATGATATGTGGGGCAGGAGTTCATAGATCTTTTCTAAAACAGTCGCTTCGCCCACTGAAGAGGCATTTACATTCCAGACTTGGACTACGTCGTCTCGGTCCCGAACGCTGACGCTGACTCCTATTACTTCGTCATCTAAGGGAAAGGCAGGAAAAAAGAAATGAGTGATAATTTCAAATCTGCCTGCATTATATTTTAAGCACTTATTATTTCATCTGTAAGTTATAATTAAGATGATAAAAAGAAGGTGGCACAAGATAACCCATAATAAATACTTGTTTCTAAAGAATAGTTGGACAAAAAGCAAGTTATTGGGTGAGAGCTGTAGCAATCATATCACATTTAACCAGGGACTTAGATAAACAAAATGTTCTAGTCAAACAAATTTTCTGGATAAATAATTTACCCTTTTAAACATGTTACCAAAGCTTTTTGACTATTTCTTACTCTGTTTTGATGAGACTTTTTCTAAAATGAGTTGCATAACTCTGCCCTCTGAAAGCCAAGTGAACTCAAATGAACTTTTCCTCGATGCCTGACTGCCCTTGTTAAGAACAACAAGTATTTCTCCTTACTTCCTGCCAAGCGTTCAGATATCTTAGGGTGATCAGTACTAACTGCCCCGACACTAACTAGACCTCGACTGTGTATTCTGAGCTACTCTTTTTGCTTTTGGAGGTTTGCTTGTCTCCTTTCCTATTGATGCCTCTTGCTCTCCAGAGCTTCTATCTAGCCATCCCTGTTCCATATTTGGGCTTCTTAACTATGGGCTAGAGAATCAATGACCATTTGTTAGCACTGTGTATAAAGAAAGAGTAAATATCTTCTGAGTGTGGCTCTGCTATCATGGCACTGCAGTGGGTGGGCATTAAAGCATTTACCCACATTAATTAACAGAGGTCTTTAAAAAAAAAAAAAACAAAGCTAAATTCTGCATTTGGGGCTACCTTATAAATATTTGAGAATGGTGTCCAGATCAGTAAAGTTTTGTTGTACTCTCCTTGCAGCCACTTTGTGTATGTTAATTTGCAGCAAAATGATAGGAGTAAAGACTTTTGACTCCTGGTTTGCATATTTATGACAAATCAATGAAATAGGGTCAGCTCCCTGAACCTGCATACCCAGCAACAAGAAGTAAAATGAAAAAGGTAAGCACCAAAATTAGAAAATGTTGCTTTAAAAAATATGCTTTGCATAAATTTCTGTAAATCGGTAACTCTAAATAATTTACGTCATCAGTTCTTCCAATTGTCTTCTGCAAGTTAAAACATTCTGTTATTTAAATACAATTGAAATAAGCACATGTCCAATTTACTAAAGAAATTCATCTTCAGTAAAATAATTATTTTCTTTCCTCCTTCCTTCTCTTCCTCATTCCCTCTCTTCCTTCTTTCCTTTTTAAATGAATTTGGTTCAGCTAAACTTGTATGATTTGGCACTAAATGGTTCCATTTATACAAAAGTTTGAAAACAGGGAAAATCAGCCCTATGATGTTTGAAGTAGACTGGCAGCCATATTTGGGGGGCAGGAGAATGAAGAGGGATTCTGGGGGCCAATAATGTTCTGCTCATTGATATGGAGGCTTGTGACAGGGATCTGTTTACTTTGTGACTATTTATCAATCTATATACATGATAGCTTGTGTACTTTTTTGTATATATGTCACATTTAAACAACTTCCAAAAAATTAAATAGTACCTGACCATGACCATTCAACAGGAATTTATTCCATCAAAACATTTGTTTTATTTACACCTATAAAATATACTTGCTAGAGCTCAGTTATGTTAAATTTTATGTGAACATAAAGTTTTCAAGTAAAGAGGGAAGCTCTACAGTTTACCACTTTCAAGAATGGTCATGAAGTTACTACATCAGTCTTTCAGGAAAATATCAGCATTTTCCAGTCTTTCGACTTGGCCTATTCCTACACTTTTGGTCAGAGGGTGCTGAATATGCCAAACTGTCAAATTTCAGTTTGGCTTGGCTTTTGGTAACTAGGCATAGTCTACTAGTAGAGTGCTTTCAGAACATGCGTGGTAAAAAGGCTGCAACTCTTATGCAAGGACAGATCCATCAGCAAACATGTAATAGTCATAAGCAGAGTCAACAGAAAAACCCTGATTATTTTAGGGTATTGGCAGCGTAAGATGTCAGAGCCATGATGAGCTACTGTGTAAAGATGGGGGATGAGCTGACTTGCTTCAGGTGGCAGAGCCAGGTTTATGGAAGGCTAATGGTGAATAGTTAATGGTGCTCTACTTTTCTGAGTCAACCACAGAACAAGAGGTCTTCTTTACTTAATTCTGGCAATTCATTATTACTTAGATAATTTCCCCTGGTTCTGGAAATGGGAATAATTCATACAGAAAAATTCCTCTCCCAGGGATTTTGGTATTTGCATATAATTATACCTAGGATTCACTTTGGCTGCAGATTGTGAAGTTGCTAACCACTCCCTATTAAAATAGGAGGAATCTGTATTTTTTAAAGGCAATTTCACCTTAAGTAGGTTTTGTCTTATGTAAATAAAAAAGTGGTGTAAGAAGAAAGTAAAAGAAAAGAATGAGCAAAACTGTTAGTGAGATGGATTTGAAACTTGCCATAGCACTGGGTAGGCGTACAGGGGTTCCAAAAATCACAACCAGCCAAGACATCTGAGGGCAAATTACTCAATACCAACTTGTTAAAATAAATAAATAAATGAATAACTGAAAGCTGAACAGGAAAGATGTGATTCTAAATGTTACCTCAGAAGCATCCACCCAGGAAGGACTGCCCAAGAAAAACAAAACTTTAAACGAGCAATTCAATTCCCATCTTTGAGTGGTTTCATGATAAAAGCAAAGCAAAATAAAAATGTACTCACAGAGCTCTCAGAAATTCACTCAGTATTTGAAAATGGTCTCCAAATACAATGAAGACCTTATATTTTAGCCTCTATTGTGGGGTCACAGCTAATAACAGTAAGTACATCCTGTCTATCCTTTATTACTCCCTTTGAGCAAGGGACCAAGAGAGGGACAGGATAAAGGGGAAAGGAACTGAGAGGGATAGAAGGAATTGTGCCTACCTAACAAACTTCACTAGATAACAAAGGCACTTTCCCCTCTAGAAGAACTGAAATAGGAAACCAACCAAGAGTTGTGTTGAGAGTCCAACTGATACCATATTTTCTTTTCTTTTGTCTTATTTATTTTGGACAGATGGTCATAGACACTATTAAGATGAGTTATGAGGGAACATACATATGCATATACACAGACGTATATATACATATAGTATACACATATAACACTAAATGCCACAATCACATGAATAAATCAAAGTAACTTCACAGTTACAAAATAAACAACTTCAAAACATGTAAAAAGTCAAACACACACAAACTTCTGTAAGTGACAAGCACAAGCCAAGCACACCCAAGCGGGCCCATGAGCCATGGCTCTTTACCTGCTGCAGCACAGTCTGTGAACTGTTCCCCGATAGTCGCTAACAACAACTCTTTCCAAACTGTGGACTGGTGTGAAAAAGAATAAAAACAAAAAACAAAACCAAAAAAACACAACATATATATATATATATTTTTTGTTTGTTTGTTTGTTTTTTAGACAATTATATCCAGGAGCTAGACAAGTCCCATTTTCCACAACTTCATGTACACTTTCCATGCCGATGTATACAGCCCACGGACATCTCCTAATTACAGGGGTAAACACAACAGTAGTGTGTGTGTACTGTTTGACAAATAACTTTACACAGATAGATACAGTGATCCAGAGTCACAAACTTTGTGTCCAAAAACGTTGGTGTCCTAAGTCACAAAGCTAATTTCTAGTGAAATCCCCAATAAAATTCAAATAATTGTGGAAAAATGCACTCAAATGATGTAATTTTCTGATTTCTTTACCTCTCTCTGATTCAAAATATATTAACCAGTTATAGTTGAATGCTATTAGTAAAATCCTCATCTTTAAAACCCCTTTCTCTGTTTTTCTTGCAGTTTATAAGGTACTTAAAAGGTTACACAAGTAAAGAGCACTTAAGGAAATTTCTGGTTGACTGAATAATACTAGAGACTTGCAAATTTCTATTCACTTAAGACAGACTGTTTATGTTAAGTGATAGAACTATACGAGTGTATGTATGCATTTTCCCAGGAGAATCAGTACATGGTCTTGTCTACCTCCAGTGAGAAAAAATGGAGTCTTTCTATTTAAGATCTACCAATGCCATGCAACAAACAGGTTATTGAAGGCCTAGAAGTTTTTCCAGTTATTCATCTTGAATAGTTCTTAGTCCCATTTATCTTCCTTGCCTTGGTCCACAGGCTCTGAACTCTCCCAGAATTGGGTTTGATTCCTGACAGGCTGCTTTGCTTAGTACCTATGAGTTGGGCAGGCTATCAACCTCTCTGCACAGGGTTCCACATATGGACAGGGAATAATAAGAGTGCCTGACCTCCCAGGGATGTCGAGACCATGACAGTAGTCAAAAAATGTGTTGGAAGGACTTAGCACTGTGGCTGCAGCCAAAGGACTCAACCACTCTATAAATAGCTGTATGTCTGCTACATGCCAGGGGCTCCATACATATTAACCATAACAATAGTGTTTATTATTACATTCTAATGAGCTGAAAGCAGCCTTGCTGAACTTTTAACCCAGATGACAGCAGTTAACCATTGTGACCTCTTACTCTTGAGGATCATTTTCTTTTCTCTTTCCTAGACTCTCCCATCTGGTCTACAAGTCGCCCATCTAGAAATCATCCTTTTCTTTCCTATCTGTCCCAACTATCAGTCTCTTACACTGTTAGTGATGAAGTTGAGGGGAAGGAAGGACGTTAGGGAAAGGAAGGTTTCCCGTCCTGTTTTGGATTCAGACAAGGCTGGTCTACCAGACTCCTACTCGTTGACAGCTGTGTGCACCAAACTGCTCAGGAGGGTAACGCTTGCGTAGACCTGAAGCGTTATTATTTGTGAATGTGGCCAGTTGGGCTAACAAGGAAAGCACAAACGTGCCTGTCAGCCTCTTTTCACTGAAAATTGGCATCCTGATTGTTTCAACTAGTATTCAGTCTAGGGTCAGAAAATAACATGAAAAAGAAAATTGTTTTTACTGAAATTTTAAAAAACTTACATTCTCTCCTCTTACACTATCTGCTTTCTCTCCTTTTTAAGGGGGACAGAGTGGATTCATAGGCCTTAATAACCAATTGGTCACTGGCTCCCCTGACATTTTCTACTATGTATGCCAAACAACAGGCCAGTCTTAGAGCTATACATCTTGACTACGAGTTTGCATCTTTAACAAATAAATCTTGCTGTATCTTTGGGTGTGTGCTTATAGGAAAATGACCCCTTGCTCAACTGTAGGGGTCTCTGGAGACAGTTCAATCCTTTGAGCTTATCCACATGAAAGAAACCATGAAAAGGTGAGAACGGGTAGCATTTGCCCTTTCATCTATTTTCAAAGAAGTCTTTTGCTTTCCCAGGGCTTAAGAGCAGATATGAACATTCAGTTTCAGTCAGCATGATAAATTTGAGCCCACCTACCCCTGGAAAATTGAGGTTTCTGAGGCTTGGCCATAGCAAAGCAGCATCCCACCAAGCTATTCCTTTATCCAGGTTCCCATCAGCCTCACGTGGAACTCCTGAGAATGGTGAGATCCAGGCCTCCCTAGCACCCTCACTCTCAATGCTATGGTCATTCTCTGAACCACTTTGCCGCCAGTGGAGGAGGGACATGCCTTTGGTTAGGAAGGAGCCTGCTTCTTGCTTTGTAAAACCAACATCCACATGTTAGGTACTGCTTGATGAGGAAATGATCACCATAACGATAATAAGCTTTCTGTAAAAGTTATAGGCATTTAGCTCTTCACACTCTATGACACAGTAAAACTAATACACAACTTCTACAGAGAAGCACAGTAACATAATTTCAAGGTGACAGTGTAAGACAGAAAATCACCAAAGTCAGAAAAGAATTTCTCACCCCCAGTCCTGTTCTGAGATGACCAGGCAGGCTGTCTTAAAAGCACAAAATGTCACCATTTGTAATCAACAACCCCAAGCTCAGTCAGTTTCTGAAAAGGATCAGAACAAACCTACCGTGCTGTCCTTGGGAACTTTCATCTTCCATACGCCACCCTTTGCATTACTTTCCTCTTCCCTGGATCAAAGACCAAGGTCCGAAGTTATACTCAAGGATTAAGTGGTTGTATATACATTTACTTTAACAACAGGTGACATCAAAAACAAACAAAAAAACCCCTGGCTGGTGTGGTTCAGTGGACTGAGGGCCAGACTGCAAACTATGGGGGTGCTGGTTCAATTCCTGGTCAGGGCACATGCCTGGGTTGCAGGCCAGGTCCCCAGTTGGGGGTGTGCAAGGTGACTCACCGATGTTTCTCTCCCTCACTTTCTCCCTCCCTTCTCCTCTCTCTGAAAATAAATAAATCTTAAAAAAAAAAAAAAATAAACACAAACCAGCTTTCTTAAAAAAAAAACCTCTCCCCCAGTACTTTTATTGGAAATAGAAGCAAGTTAAGTGACAAGTGCAGGGAAGATGATGCAACATGAGGTGCTTATCTCCAAGGAGGTGGTAATGAGAGGTTCCCTAGATTACCTGGGAATGGACAAATTAACACCAGTGCTTCGCCTATGTATAGGCCCCTTACATTTCAATATCAGGAAAATGGCATTGCCTTGTCTGACTCATATCAACCTTGTCTCTTAGGTCTATTAGGAGACTCAACACCTTCGGTGGGAATTTGTTGTGCTTCCCTGTTTAGTGTCTACTTCCTCGTCTGGTAAAAGCATCCTGATTTCCCTTTAAGGAACCACTTGTCCCTTATTCTTATGTCAGATCCATTCAGATAGGGGTAATTGCATACCCTAGCTTCTAAGATGGGCTTGTGACCCAGGTTTGCCCATGAGATACTATCTCTTGCTAGTGTTTGTTATCAGTCAAGGATAGAAAGGTGACCCAAGTGAGCCAATGAGAACCAGCCCTGGTATTTTCCTGGGGCTGGTGAATGCTGACATGGATAACCTTGTGGGGTGCAAGATTGGAGGTACTGTGAGCCATTTTTCCCTCTCAAATGGGAGCTGAAAGTTAAATCAATGCAGAGGAAAGCAAAGCAAATCTGATGGACAGCATCATGTTTCTAGCTAATATTTGAGTACTCACATCTGTCAGGAATCAGCCCTACCACTGGACTTCTCAGTTATAGAAGCCAAAAAACATTTTTTTTTGCTCAGATTAAGTTCCTGTCATTTGCTACCAAAGGAGCTGAGATACATTCCCATTTTATGAGACCATAACTTCGAATAGTTGAGGGATATAAGGATTTGTTACTAACGGGGACTCCAGCCCAGGCAAATTGACTTTATGCCCACAGTCCTCATCACTGCACTGAGCCATTAAATAAAGAAGGATGCTCCCTCGCCCAGACCCTAGGCCATGGTCAGTACCATACACTTTTTGTGGTCCATGTGAGATATCTATCTTTAGTGACATGATCTTGTTCAACCATACAACAGGCATGGATCCTCCATCTGTCTCCCTCAGATCCCTACCAGCCTATAAGCTTTTCCACTCAACTGCTCAGGTAGTTATAGAACTAATGAAAGAAGCCCAAACGATGCAACCCTCACACAAAGGGCTGCATCGTACTTTCAGGGCACTAGTAAGACCCCATTTGTGGGAGATTGAATTGGGCCCTTGGGAGAGAAGCACCAAGAAAACTTCTCTCCATCCTGAGCCCAAGGTGAACAGGGTGGAGGGCAAGGGTTTATTTCATATTTAAGTAAAGCTAAAATTACTTCCAGTAACACCTGGAGAAAAGTGCTTTGGCATTCCAGTTCAACATGAAGTATTTAATGAGGGTTACAATCATTTCCCTCCCACCCTAACCTCCAGTTAACATTAGATACTTACCAAAGTGGTCGCCTCTCTCCTCTCATTAAATGATAACTACATCTCAAAGGCAGGCTAGTCACAGGAGGAATATTATTGTACACACTCCAGAATATCTTTAAAAGAAAAACACTTTGTTTAATATACCCAGTATTGATTTTTACTATGCCACTAGATTATAATTTTAATGAACTAGAGAAAAAAATCAGAATCTCATTAAGTCCTACCTATTCAAAATAGGTTTTCCTAAGTGTTCTTTATAATTTTCTGCTAGAAAATGTAACATTAACATTTAAAAATGTTCCTTGTAGCCCTGACAGAGTAGCTCAGTAGGTTAGAATGTCCACTCCATACACTAAGGTTGTAGGTTTGTTCCATCCCCAGTGATGGTACATACAAGAATCAACCAATGAATGCATGAATAAGTGGAAGAAATTGATGTTTTTCTCTCTCTCCCTTCCTCTCTCTCTCTAAAAATCAATTTAAATTTTTTTAAAGAATTTTAAAAATAGTAAAATATATAATAAAAAAATAAATAATGTTCCTTGTTGAAGTCAAGCCAAGTTCCATAGTTCGCAATCCTGTGATTAATAAGCAAACATTCCTATGCCATGTATTGCCACATAAACTGGAGAAGGATCTTATTAATGATTTTTCTGACAGATAGATTGTATCTAAGAAAGCCTGTAGTGCTTCACCATATTTCCTGTAACTGAGAGTTCTTTCTGAGCCTAGAAGGAGTCTACACCCCTTTGGACTAAGCGATGGGGTGTGAAGTAAGAGGCAAGGAAGAGTCACCGGAGGTGCTCTGTCCTCCTTTGTTCCCCTCACAGGAACACTCAGCAGTGACTCAAGATACAGAGCAATATGGACTGCATGTCTGTGTTCTCCTCAAACTCATACAGTAACTTCATATAGGAGGCAAAACCTTGGGAGGTAATTAGGACACATGGATGGAGCTCCATGATGGCCTTCGTATCCCTATAAGAAGAAGAAGAGAGCTAGGCACCTCTCTCTCCACCATGTGAAGACACAATGTGGAAATGGCTCTGTCTGTAAATCAGGAAAAGGGCTCTCGCCAGAACTCAACCATGCTGGCACTTTGACTATACTCAGACTTATAGCTTCTAGAACTGTGAGAAATCAATTTTTGTTGTTTAAGCCACATGGCACGTGGTATTCGGTTACAGCAGCCAGAACTAATGAAGACACAGAGTGGCTAGCAGGCAGAAGCATTGTATAAAAATAATAGATAAATAGTAACAACAGTAATAATAGTAATAATAATAGTAATAGTGCCAAGCTTTGGTCTATTAAGGTTTACATGTTTATGTAATTTGTCCTAATGATAACCTCACTAGGAGGCACTATTATTATGCCTGTTTTATGGTTAACAAAAGTGAGGCACAGAGATTAACCTGCCTAAGCATCACTGTTTGGTATGACCATTAGGATTTATCTGAGAATTGTGTTTATGAAGAACAAAACCTTCCCCAGATTCTTCAGAATGGGATATAGAATCACTCAGCTATGAATTCCATGAGTAGAACTACACCACGAATGAGGAATATCCATCCATGTAGTGAGGTAAGTAGAGAGTGATTGTCTGTGACTCCTAGTGGGTCTGAAGGGAGCAGCACAAGCAATAGAACAAACAGAACAACTTGCCCCAGAGCGTCATGAATAGAGTAGCATTGTTGGAATGAGAGTTATCTATGTAGAATGAAAATCCTTATCAGTTGTTCGAGTCTGTCTTGTGCAAAAGTTAAAGCTGAATTAATTGCAAGGGCAGCAACAATACATGGTATGAAAACTGAAGGTAAAAAACTACCTGCCAGTAGATTTATTAATTAGGGATGCCTTGAATCCTTTATCTACAGCATCACTAATGTGGGGAATAGCTGAAAATGGATTTGTAGAAACAGTAGGTCCTCAAACAGTATCCATCTTTACGGAAGGGGACCAGCATTTACCACCCTCAAAATATGACTTTTGGGACACTGATTATTTTATGCTGGTTTTTTTTTAAGGAACAAAAGACTCAGAAAGAACCACTGACTCTTCCCCTTTCCTGCTTAAAAAAATTCAAATAGAAAAGACCGCTTCAAAAAGGCAGCCTTAGCATATTCAACTTAGTATACATGAATTAAGTATGGGAAACATGGAGGATAGAGCACATCTGTTTGTTAAACTCCCCTCTATTTCCCATTGTTTCTGGGACACCTAGCATGAATATGGTTACCACAGTTGTTCCTTCTCATCTTCCAGTAAATTGTCTGCTTTCCCTTTGAAGCCCCAGAGCTCTGGCTCCCTCTCCTTAGTCCAGAATGGCATATACAAGGTCTGCCCACAAAAAGTCCAGCCATTGTTAATATAATGAGATGGTTTGCATAACATCAATGTAACCTGGCAGCCAAGGTGAGTGGACTGGAAGGCACCTATGTGAACAATGGCCGCTTCACTGTACTAGTCAGTGGGGGTGGTAGACACCATTGAGTGAGCATGTGTACTGTGTGGCCGTCATCTTCAAAATGACTGAGTACAGCAACAAATCTGCATAAAATTTTGCATTAAGGCTTGAACATTCCTTCACAGAAACTACTGGTATGATTCAGAAATTTGCAGCTATGGGCAACCAGTGATTGGCAGCTTCATCATGACAACGTGCTTGCTTATGCATCATTTCTCACACAGGGATTTTTGGTGAAATATTAAATCACCTAGGTGACTCAGTCCCCTAACAGCCCAGATTTGGCACCCTGTGACTTCTGGCCTTTCCCATAAGTAAAATCACCTTTGAAAGGGAAGAGCTTTCAGACTATTGATGAGATCAGGAAAATATGACAGGGCAGCTGATGGTGATTGGGAGAACTGTGTGAGGTCCCTAGGTGCCTACTTTGAAGGGGACATTTTCCTACATACAATGTTTCTCGTATATTGTATCTTCTTCAATAAATGTCTCTACTTTTCATATTACATGGCTGGGTAACTTCTGGACAGCCCTTGTAATCCTCATCTGCCTAATGCATCTTCAAGTCTCTTTTCCTGGTCTTTTGGAACCCCTGTATGTGAATATATAATAAATTACATCATTTTTCTCCCATTAATCTATCTCATGTCAATTTATTAGTCTTGCCTGAAGTAAGAAAGGCAGAAAAAAAATATTTTCCCACCCTTGTAATGTCTGTCCTTTAAATGGCTTGCTCTTAATGTAAAGAATGAGATTACTCCAATATTTCAGTTTCTGTCTGTGGTGCATATGTGGATAGGACTAGAATTTGATGCCAGGCATTTTGATTCTAAAACCTGTGTTCTTAACCACTAGGCTACTTCTTTGATGATATTACTGTAGGTTTTTGGCACCTCTCTCTTCCACCTTGGAAGCCATGGACCAAGTCATGAAATCACAGAATGAAGGAATGTTTAAAGTTATTTTCCCACCAGCAGACACCCTTACCAGCATCCAGCATGGTGGTGCCTTAGTTTCAACCTGGGATCCTCACTACAGTGCGGCAATGACCTGTGTAGAGTTTATAGACAAGACTATGCTAAACCAGAAATTTCTGCCTTATGTAAGACAAAAATGACTTTGGTGCAGGCAAACTTTTAGGTCCCTGAAAGGCATCCCACACCAGAGGACTTGCCCCACCCTCTGACAAAATTCTTGAATCCTGACTTTTTACCTATTGTTGTAAGCACCTTGGGG
This sequence comes from Pteronotus mesoamericanus, assembly GCF_021234165.1. Taxonomy (NCBI): domain Eukaryota; kingdom Metazoa; phylum Chordata; class Mammalia; order Chiroptera; family Mormoopidae; genus Pteronotus; species Pteronotus mesoamericanus. The sequence continues at coordinate 56,203,815 of NW_026555321.1, forward strand.
GAAAAAATAACAAAAACAAAAACAAAAAAACTTCCCCTGCTCTGAAGCTAAGAAAACACCCTAAGGATTGTGCTAAGGTTTATAGTTTTACAAGCTTCTCTTGAAAACAGAAACACATTTATTTTGTTAGTCTTGGCAAATTTGACAGGAGATACAACAGACTTAACTCTGACTTAATGTACTTATTAAAGCACACGGTTGCACATTTGTGCATGAAAATGAAAAGTAGTATCTCATGACATCATTGAAAAAAGCTCAATTTAAAAAGTATGTGGCATTACACTGGTCTATTTTCTTGCTGTAAATCTTATACAACTTGTTAGGTTTGTGTGATGATGGAATAGTTCAAGGAAGGAACCCAGCATTACATTGCTCCTCAGACCATCTTCCTCCCTGTGCAAGTGGAAGGGCTGTTTCATTGGAAGCTTGATAATTCATGATTGTTTTCCCTGCAACACTTTTTCATTATTGCTGAAACACCTAAATTTTACTAGAGATAGAGAACCTTTCATATAGATTTCAAAAGAAATTAATTCTATTTGGGCTTGCAAACAACAGATTGTAGTAAAGCTAAAACTATGCAAAATGCTTATTAATGATGGTCAAATGCTTTTTCAAAAGCCTAATAATAACCCAAGGACAAGGAATAGTATAAGAGTTGGGTGTCATTCATTCAGTCAACATTTGTGAACACCGTGAGGAGTCTTTGAGGAACAGAGCTGAGTGCATGAGGGAGCATCCTTTGCACACAGAGTATGCTCCTTGGTGGGTAAGTTCTTAAGCATCATTCTGGTGCCTCTTCTGTTTAAGAACTGAGGTCAGACAGCCATCCAATAGAGTCTTAAATCCAATGGAGTCTGTCTGGATATAAGGCCAACGTTCCCAGGATGACCTTCATGGGCCACACGGCCCTTGAAACCCAAGTTTCCCTCTCTGTGTAACAGGACAATACAACAATTTCATTAGATAATTCAATTATTAGATAGGAAGTGAAAGTGTGTGGTAAGCCTAAAGTAAGGAAGCAAGGTGTGGTTCGTTTCCTTAGACAGTGATGACCACTTGATAAATCCCCCGTTTATTAGTTCTAATTGGAGCAACTATGTCCCACCAGACAGTCTTTTGCCAAAGAGATGATCATTCATCACCAGAGAAACTGGTAAACTTCCTCTTCAAATTTTTGGAAGGAACAGCAAGAGAATATCCTTGAGAAAAAAAGATGTCATGTGTTGAAAGACATTAAGATGTAAAACAAGCAAAAATACCCACCAAATATAACTAAAAAACAAAACAAAACAAATCCCATAAAACCCAAGCTTTCTTTTGGGGGCTGTAGCATGTGAGGCAGGAGAGCATTTTGATATACTAAACAAATATTTTCTTTCACTGGGTATTTCTGGTTGCCTGGGGCTTGCTCCCACCAAGTGAACCAATGATATTTATGGGAAGAGCAGACTAAGGAGGCTCCTGAAGAGCTTAATGGATGTTTTTAACTCACAGCAGACACAACAGGCTGAAAACAAAGTGCTTCTGATTTGCAAGAGCTGTTTACTGGAGACAAAAATGCGTTTTGCTTTGAATTCCCAAAGGGCTTGACTTAAAGTGAGAGCCCAAATTTTGAGGACTAATGGTCAAGAAGATACGATGAAGGATGTCAGGGCGATTTCCAACCATACAGGGAGTCAATAGAGAAAAACAAGTTCTAGCTGGGGAGCTAAGTGGGCTTTGAACTTTGAGTGACTAAGACAGAGTCCCAGCTCCTGAAAAGTTGGAGGAAACAGCAGAGCAGTGTGTAGCCTGCTACCTGGGTAAAGCCCATAGGTATAGATGGTTCTTTATTGATGCTAATATTTTTAAGTATAAAGGGGCTTCATATAAAACCCAAAGAACTGGGTGAACTCAGATTCCATTTAACAAAGGGTGATACACTGTGAATAAGTGACTAAACAAAAATAATTGGAGTTCGGGCTCCTAGAAGGTGACCAGGAAATATATGGTCAATAAGGGCTGTTTAGTGAGGTTTGTTATGTAGACTCAAGTGATGAGAAAGGAGGGGGCGGGTCCTTTACACAGCGGAATTTAGGCCCTGCTTTTAGGCAGAAACAACTGTGTCTACTGTTTCTCAATTGCCTTCAGCTCAGAATAATCCTTGTAACTGGCATATTCTGATCTCTTTCAGAAGATACCAAGTTTTACCTTTGAAGCAACTAAATTACTTTTACATTGCAAGATTTGGTCTCTCCACTCTGCTGTGCCCCGCCCCGTGCTTGACAGGACCTGAATGAGACACGGGTGATTCCACTTCTATTTCTGCACAACTAGGTCATGACTAAAAATGTTGATCCCGTACATGTAATGAATAATTAAATGATAATAAAGAATCCTATTATTATTAGCCTGTGATAGCCAGAAATAATGAACCAGATCTTGCCTCAAGTCCATCTCTCTCTCTTTTTGGTATAGAGTTTATCTTGCTTTATGCCCACCACCCCATTCATTGAGATGGTTACATTCAGATTATTCTATTGCAGGACACCACACACCCTGAGCTGCCATTCTGTGTCCAGGGAGATGAGTAGTTTAACTCAATCTTCCCATCATTCTCCGTTATCAATACTGACTTATAAAACCTCTCCTTCTGAAAGGGGCAGCCTCACTTCCCAGGGGTTTGGAAAGCCATCTGCTGTCCTAACTTAATGACCTGTGACACTACTACCCCATACTTCTGATAAAGGATGATGTCTTGATGTAATAGTCACAGAAGGAACATTTTCTTAATTTTCATAGATTTTATATATTTTTAAGAACATCTTCTGTTTATAATAAGTGATGTTTATGATTCCATTTACAGAAGAAATATGAAGTGTCTTTTATTTAAATATAAGTAAAAAATCAGTGAGCTTATGGGAAATATCGGGTAGAATACAGTACAAATGAGATACAATGTAGCAGAACTTGAAGTGACAACACCAACAACGGAGGAGGGGCTGATGATACACAGGGGTGAGTTTTCAGAGTGCAATTTTTGATCTGTGGTAGCAAGGCTGGAAGACACTGGGAGTGAGGGAGCCCTCTCTTGTAAATCACATTGGCAGGTAGGTCTTTATTCTCTCACAGGTAAAATCAGCCTTGTTCAGAAGCTTTGTTTTACTCTGTAGAGCATCAATTTAGGACATAAAAACGCAGGAGAAATGTAGAACATTTGGAAATGTTTACAAGAGAGTAAAAGAAATAAGCATCTTAAAAACAAATCTACATGAAAAAATGGAACTTTCCAAGAAAGGCAGGAAAGTGGGAAATACATTTAAGCCCAAGCAGGCAGAATTATTGTTGGCTCTGATGAGACTGTCCTCAGCAGGGGTCACCAGGCCATCTGGAAGCACCCACCTCCTCAGTCAATGGGGAATTAAAGAAAGAGAACTGAACTCGATAGAAGTGGGACAACGAAGTTCCCATCCCAGAGACACGGCATGGCTGGCTGTTTCCACTGGCTGTTTCCACTGGCTGTTTTGGGACACTTACCTCTTAGCCTCAGCCTCCCCACTAATAAACAGGCATAATTATTCCCCCACTCTATCAAGATCTCTGATATGCTGAATGACCTCAAAGTACAAAAAGATACATGGTCTTTATGCAAAGCATGATTCTTTCACGTCCTCCAAACATAAATGGGGAAGAAACAGACATGATTAGGGATGCAGTTTTTTAGTGCTAACATAAAATTCAAGGATTAACTTACAACCACAGAATAAAAAGACAGTGGGACAAAATCAAGTCTTCAAATGACTTTAAGATGGGCACCTAGGCTAGCTGTTAAGTACTAAGGACTATTCACAGATATTAAGGATACTCAAGGGCTGAAATCCCAAAATGTCTATTGGTATAGACATGTTGTCCTACACATGGGTGTTAGCTGTGCTATAAATACTTGAAATAATCAATCTAGAAATAGCAGCACACAGTTCGCTGATATAAAACATGACTGAAAAAGTAAAAAGATGTTGCAGTAGAAGTAGGCGAACGATGGCAGATGAGCTGATTATTATGATGATTGGACCCTTGCTAGTGCCTTCTATTTCTTATACCACTTAATTCTCACAACTTCGTGATACAACTGGTGTCACAATTACTCCCATCCTAAAGATATATAAGCAGGTACAGAGAACTTAAGCAACTTGCCCGAGGTTGTCTGTAGCAGATAGGGGACATAAACCCAGGCAGTGTAACCAGAGCCCACATCCATGCCAAGCAACTGATGGAGGTGAGGGGTGGAACCCAACAACACTTAAGTAAAAGTCTATGAAATCTAAGGGCTAAATGCCAAGTCCTGCTAAAAACTTTATGCAACTTCAATTAGCCCTCAGTCAACTGGAGGAAGTAGGCACTGTTATAATCTCAGTTTTACAAATGAGGAAACTGAGGAGACAGAGACCTCTGAGATATGACAGAACTGCCTGTCCACTCAGATCAGTGTTTTATTATCACCTCTGCTCCTGAAGGAGCCCTTTCTCCTTATCACTCCCTTGTGAAATTTTAATACCACAGAGAGACTGTATATGTGTTTATGTACTGTAGGTATATTTGTGCTTTATACATAAAAGATTTTTTTGCTCACCAAGCATCCATTTTTGCCCCCATTGAGAATGTACAGCCTACAGCTTAATGGATCCTTATAAGAACAATTTGTTGTGACTCAGGAACATGGTTCATTTATTAATTTCTCACTCGTTCATCCAACCCTGATATATTTACTGAGTAATAGGAACCAGACAAAATAAGTATTCTCAGATCCCATTTATATGAGATTCAATAGAAAAACAAAATGAATATATGGTGACAGGAATATGAATAGTGGTTGCTTCTGGGAGAACTGACTGAAAAGAGGCACAAAGGAGCTTTCTGGCACGATGGAAACTTTTGTATCTTGATCTGGGTGATGGATACATGTCTGTATACCTTCGCCAAAACTTATCAAACTGTGCACTTATGAAATTTCCATTAACTAAATATAAACTATATGCCAATGTAGTTTTTAAGAAAGCATTTCCTAGCATGTACCAGCCTGGGTACTCTAAAGTGGTCCCTGAAGCCCCTAAGTTGCTGCAGGTGCCAAAGCTCAGTCAGTTGCTTTGTGTCATCATGCAGCAGGGGGGACCCAAATGACCCCTTCATCTGACTGCACCCAGGTGGGCCAGTCTGCCTTGGAATCCAAGGCACAGCTCCGACAATCCAATGCCATAATGGAAAGAAGAGTCTAATTAGTCCCTCAAAAATCTATGGGATCTAAGATCTTTCATGTGAGAACAGGCTTTAAGTTGGAGCGCTCTGAGGTTTAAATAGCTGCTTCACCACAGGAGAGAAGCAAGGGAAAGCAGCTCATAACTGTCTCTGGTTATTGCAGCAGCACTGATGTTTCGCTCTCCACATGCGTATGTCATTTTCCCAACTAGATCACAAATAGCCTATGGTTGAGACTGTGTCTTTACCTACTGCCCTTCCTGGGACCGCATAAGTACAAATACCACATTTTCTGCCAGATATTGGGAAAACTCTGAAAAAGGCTCTCTTCTGCATGTGAGAGACTGCCTAAGAGTTGCAATCTAGGTGCCAATCTAGTAGAATTCCTATGACGTAAAAGGAATTAGGGGCACAACAGGAAAACTATTTAAATATGACCTTCTAAAAAATTCAGGACTTGGTCAAAGCAATTATGAAATAGACTTAAAAGCCTTGTTCTCTCTATAATAGTGTATTAAACTAGAAAAGGGGGAAAAATTGTAGAATTTGCTTTTGAATAAAACAGAAATGTGATCAAATAAACCAGTTTTTTAAAGAAGTGCTCATCCTAAGAGTTGGAGACAGAAAGAACTAATAAAATTATGCTTATAATTGTTGAGTATCTACAATGTATCACGCATTCAGCTAAGTGTGGTATAAACATTATATTATTTAATCCTCATAACAACAACAAAGTAGGTGCTATCAGTATGCTAATTTTACAGAAATTAAAAAGGTTGAGACTTGACCAATTGAGGACAATGGAATTTGAACATGAAGTAGGAAAGTGGTCTTAGGCCTTCCACTTCCATGCTCAGCGCTCCCCTGTTCCTCTAATGTGATGCTCCAGGTGCTGCCAGTGCCCCTTACAGATGGGAAATAAGAGCTCAGACAGGGAGCTGGTGTCAGAATGGGGACACAGTGTCTGTCTGTCTTTCAAATACAGCACAGCCTGCTGTTCATGAGGGTCTGTGAAAGGTTTAGGTAGTAGATAAATTTTAGCAGTTCACCAAGAAATGAGCAGGCCCCATGGGGGCGTGTCAGCAGTCCTCTGGGGTTGTCGTAGTCAAGGGCAGCTGCACCAAAATGGACTGGAGACCTGTCACCAGAGCAGAAACCTGGATGGGGACTTCCACCACAGTGGCAGTTTTCAAGGTAGTTGATTAAATGTGCCCCTCTTTGGGTCTTACCTGTACTGTTTGTACCGTGTAGATCTTCTTTAGATTTGATGCACACTCAGCTGCAGTGGCACCAGGGAGGGATCTAAGCAAACATAGCAAAAAGACAAAGAAACAATAAGACAGTCAATGTTCATGAATGAGTCCATAGTAGAGTCTGTAGGTGTTCATGCAAGTCAGGTCTACAATCACAGAACTGGACATTTCTGTGACCTGGTTAGAATTTAAAATGTGAAAGTCCTACTTTGTGAAGTCATGGGTTTGCTTCTCCTGAAAAATAAATGTATGTATTCTGTGGGAAGTTAGTAGGAAAAAACGGAAATGTATGTAAGAAAGGTATTAGAAAACTTAAAAATCATATTTTTAAAAAATACTAAAATAACCCTGTAATAACCAAGTCTTTGACTAGGACTTTGGATAAGAAAGTGTGTTGACTGCACAGATAACAATGAAAATGCCAGGTCCTTACCTGGTTACGTGTTTGAAAAATGCATTAGCTCCCAAGTGTTTAAACATTCACAAACTTGAGAAACAGAGTGACTTTTGCCAACTTTTAGAAAACATGATTACTAAAAGTCAACTTCAGTTTCACTAAATTTGCATGTGTTACTAAAACACTTGCCTTTAGAAAATACTTTGAGTTATTTTCCCTGGCTGATTTAATTAGCTCTGCTGAACTTTGGGGTCAGAATACATAAATCTTTAGTTTGCCTATGTTCCACTAGATGGCAACATACTACAGGTTTATTCACCAAAAACCCTATGCACTATGACTAGCTTTACTCAGCACTGGGTTCCTGGGACGAGGGTAGTAGAATGACAAGGTCTTCTCAATCTTTAGAAAACTCTCGGTTATGGACATTTTCTTTCTCCCTATACTGAATTAGCAGTTTTTGCTAAAAAATGTTGCTGTCCAGCTACATCAAACTTAAGGTGAAAATCCACCATTCAATGTTTTAAAAGCGCCATGTCTTTCTGTCAGTGAGAAATAGGAGGCTTACTAAGAGAATGTACTGTCATGGCAGATCCATTAAGATCTGGAATCTATAAAAGGGATGCTCTTTACCCATTTCTGACCCTCAGAGACACAGTCTTCAGGCAACTTCAAGATGCTGAACTCCCTGGATAGGCATTACGGATGCTGGACAAGTGCACAAGCTCACATAGCTCAGTGGTAGAGGGGATGGCAAAGCAAAGGGCCATGCCCAGGTATTTGGAGCCTGGGTATTTGGAGAGGGGAAGGGGGAACATTAGGTACAAGTGGCAGGGCTCTACAGATGACATTCCTCCAAGTATGAGCCAATAAATGTTACCTGGGTGTCAAGCCTTAATACCAGAAATACATTTCTGAAATCAGCTCCTTAGCCTGGAGGTTATTAAGTAAGCACAATTATGGACTAGTTTGAGGGCAAACAAGGGACCGCTGCTGAGCAGGTAAAGTCTGATAAACCTACCTGAAGCACTGGGTTTACAACTCACTTCTAGCTGTTTATAAATAAGCTGGACATTGTTTTTTGTTTTTGTTTTTTAAAGCAAATCCACAGTACTGACCCTGATTGCATTTTGTTGCCAGACTTGAAGCCTCAAGTAACTATGCTGAAGAGTGTGGTGAAGAGGGAGATACTTATTCAGTACCTTGCTATGACAGTGCCTGCCTGTGATTCATCCACCAGTTTATCTGGACTGCCTGACCATGGGGGTGCTAAAGTACTGCCTTGGATAAATATTGACCAGCTGTTTAATGCAGGCTTTTATCTATTTTTGGCTAAAATTATGAAAACATTGGGGGGGAAGTAGAAACTTCTTAAAAACCTTAAACTTTTTCTGAAGAGGTATTCACATGAAAAACCTATTGCTTTTATAGGAAAACCTACAGGTATTTATTCTGGTACTGACTTTTCTTCCTTTGTAAAGTCTAGCTGACCTCTCAAATGAGCATGCCCAGTGTAGATACCCCAGCTCATTCAAAGCGCATAGAATGGATATATACAGGGCATCCCCTACAGAGGAGTGCTAGGGGCCAAAGGGAGTGCATACACTTTGTTGTTTTGTTTTTTTTCATTTTAAAACTGTATACTTCAATTTTTAACTAGTTTTTAAAGTTACACTTCAATTTATGATGATTTAGAACAAAAACAATTTGAATGTTCCCCTCATACAGCATTTTATCAACTGAAGCAAATCCAATGTGAGATCACCACCATTCCAACCTGGAAGGAAGATCACTGATATACTTGTTAAACGCCTCTGGTCTTTCCCTCATACTCTAGTGGAGATTATGAAATAAAGTCATTTAGGTCCCCTCAGTTTTACTTTTTTAAAATTATTTTTTAGTTTTCAATCACAGTTGACATAAATTATTATATTAGTTTCAGGTGTATACCCCAGTGATTAGGCATTACATAACTTACAAGTGATCATCTCAATAAATCTTGCACACATCTGACACCATACATAGTGATTAGATTATTAAACAGGTTCCCTATACTGTAACCTACATCTTTGTGAATATTCTGTAAGAAGAAATTTGTACTTCTTAATCCACTCACTTTTTTTCAATCATCTCTCCAACCCTTCTCCCATTTGGCAACTGTCAAAATGTTCTTTGTATCTGAGTCTGTTTCTGTCCTGCTTGTTTTGTTTTTTAGATTCAACTGTTGATAGATATGTATTTGTTGCCATTTTATTTTTCATATTTTTTCTTTTTTTCCTTTTCTTCTTTAAGTAAGACCCTTTAACATTTTATAAAATACTGGTTTTGTGATGATGAACTCCTTTAGCTTTTTCTTGTCTGGAAAGCTCTTTATCTGTCCGCCCTTCCATTCTACATGATAGCTTTGCTGGGTAATCTTGAGTGTTAAGTCCTTGCTTTTCATCACTTTGAGTATTTCTTGACAATCCTTTCTGGCCTGCAAAGTTCCTATTGAGAAATCAGCTGACAGTGTTATAGGCGCTCCCTTGTAGGACACTAACTGTTTTTCCCTGGCTGCTTTTAAGATTCTCGCTTTATCTTTAACCTTTGGCATTTTAATTATGATGTGTCTTAGGGTGGGCCTCTTTGAGTTCATCTTGTTTGGGACTCTGTGCTTCCTGGACTTTCATGATTATTTCCTTCACCAGGTTAGAAACGTTTTCCATCACCATTTCTTCACACAGGTTTTCAATACCTTGCTTTCTCTCTCTTCTTCTGGTATCCCTATGACATGGATGTTGATATGCTTGAAATTGGCCCAGAGACTCCTTACACTACCCTCATTTTTTTTTTGGATTCTTTCTTCTTTTTGCTGTTCTGATTAGGTGCTTTTTGCTTCCTTATATTCCCAATCACTAATCTTAGTCTCGGCTTCATCTACTCTATTGTTGATTCCATGTAAATTAATCTTCATTTCAGTTAGTGTATCTGTCATTTCTGACTGGTCCTATTTTATGCTGTTGAGGACCTCACTAAGTTCCTTGGGCATCCTTATAACCAGTGTTTTGAACTCTGCACCTAGTAGATTGCTTGTCTCCATTCTATTTAGTTCCTTTTCTGGAGTTTTGTTCTGTTCTTTAATTTGGGACATTTGTGTCCTCATTTTGGTAACCTCCCTGTGTTTGTTTTTGTGTTTTGGATACAACTGCTACATCTCCTGAGCTTGGAAGAGTGGCCTAATATAGTAGGTGTTCTGTTGGGTCCAGTGGCATAGTCTCCCCATTCACCTGAGCTGGGCACTAAAGGCACACCCCTCTGGTGGGCCGTCTACATCTTTCTCTTGTAGTCAAGCCTTGATTGCTATTGGCATGTCAATGGGAGGGATTTACCCCTAGGCTTATCAGCTGCAAGGACTGATTGTGACCACTGACCTCTGACTACCATGGAAGATCAGCTGTGCTGGGGCCCACACTATAGAGCAGGACATAATTCAGGGACATACTCTGATGCCTGCTAAGTCTGCGCCTTAAGTGTGTTGCCTGTCGAGGTGGTTGGGTGGTGGTGCTTCATTATGGTTTGAAGCTGCCCACTGTGGGTGGGTGCTGGTTCTGGGACATCCCGGGAGATGAGAGCGAAGGTCAGCCACCACTGTGTTCTGCCCAGGGCCACCCACCATGGGCTACAAAGTGATCTGCAGATAGCTGCGACTAGTGCTAGGCTTGGAGGTATCCAGGAGAGGCCACACTATGAATAGGGCGAGCTACCACTAGTGCCAACTTTGTGTGTTCTCGTCCAGACCAGTTTTTGCTGAGTCTCATTTCTAATGCTAGATTGTGTCCATATAACTTTCTTAGAATAGTGTTTGCAATGGAGGAAGATAGGAAAGGTCCTCACTAAAACCAACAGAATCATGTCAGCAATAGCTCTATTCTGGTTAACATCTTACGATGCTGATGTATTGGTGTTTGAAAGGAAACATGTCAGGTTCTATGTAAACTGGTTTTTCTAATTTCTTACTGGAGGAAGTTGGATTCTGTGATCTGGGGCCACTTAGCCAGAGTAGAGGGCACTGCAAAGCCAGATGCTGCCTGTTTGAGACATTTTAATAAAGCCTGAAGCATGAGCAAAGACAGGTCCTTTCTACAGAAAAGCTACTGGAAACAGCTTGGGTGGGCCTAAAAGGTGGTGGGGTGGGGACTCAAGAATCATCATGGCAGGGCAGAGAGTGTGAGCTAGGTTGATGGAACTCAGGTATGGTGTCTGTCTACTGGTTCTGTGGGGGGAGGATTCAGCAAAGGAACAATAGCCTCTGTCAGTACTTCTATCTGGGAGAAAGCTGCACCTCCAGCTCTCACCCCTACACCAGAAAATCAACTCATCCCCATATGTCCCTGGTACCTTTCAAAAAGCTGCCCCAGTGCTGGAACTCAGAGGGAATGAGACTGAGTAAGTCCATGTATGGGCCCTTTAAGAGGAATACCTTGGACTCCAGAAGTCTTCCGTTTCCCACAACTTCAATGCCTACTGGTGTTTACAGCCAAAAGTTATGGGGACTTCTCTTCCTGCCACTGGAACCTTGGGCTGGGAGGCCTAGTGAAGGGCTGGGACCCCTCACTCCTCAAGGTGGACCTCTCCAGACAAGACATTAAACAGTGTTTGAAAGGAAGTATGTCAGGTTCTATGGGAACTGATTTTTCTAATCTCTTGCTAGAGGCTGAAAGCTGTGATCTGAAAGGCTCCTTTCAGGTGTTGCAGTTTCATGGATATCCAGATTTCAAAGTAACAAAACAGAGTTGTCAGAACTTCTCATGGTAGTAAATATTTGGCTTGGCCAGAGCAAAGCATGGCATTATTCTGTGAGCCAAGCCTGATTCTCACTGTCACTGAAAAATGCCAATATGATTACCTCTCATGTCTGAACTTCAGACATCTTCAACAAGCAAAACTAGGCTGTATCCACAAAATCAATTTTAACATAGGCAAACAAGCTGAGATTTTTAAATAGTCTGCCTTGTAAGCAGACCAGTGTGTGCTGGACTTGTTGGTTCAACGCTGATCCAGAAACTGTATTGTCTCCTCTTCCTGTTTCTTAAAGCAGCAGTGAAGGCTGCTAATGGCAAAGCTTTATTCCTGGTGGCAACAGCCCACACCTCCTCTTCCCTGTTATGCTAACAGATAGTTGTAGCAACTGGAGGGTAAATGTCAGTAGTGGTTTTCTAAGAAAGAAACATTTTTACTGGTATCGCACATACAGTATCTTTTATTTTTTAAATGTCTTCTTACTTCATGCACGTTACAAACCTAAACCTCCCAAGAGAACCCTACCTGAGCCCTCTCTCTCTGCAAGCCAAGGATGCTCATTTGTGGAGGCTGTGGTCCCCAGGAAACATTTGGCAATGTCCAGAGACATTTTTTGGTTGACACCACCTAAAAGCTTACTGGAGATGCAGAGTCTCCAGGTATCTCTTGATGCAGGCTGAATCCAAGGTAATTAATATATACATTAAAATTTGAGGTGTGTTGGCCTATGTCATCTAAATCATGTCATCATAAGAAATGATGACATCACCCTAGCTGGGTGGCTCAGTCGGTTGGAGCATCGTCCCATACACCAAAAGGTTATAGGCTTGATTTCCAGTTGAGGCACATAGCTAGGCTGCAGGTTTATTCCCTGGTCACGGTGCATACAGGAGGCAACCAATCCATGTCTCTCTCTCTCACATTGATTTTTATGTCTCTCTAATAAACATAACCTTGAGTGAGGATTTCAAAAAAAAAGAAGAAGAAGAAATGCTAACATCTCAGGAAGTAAAAGCTAGTGAAATATTGATAGCATCCAAAAACAAACATGTGAACATCGCTATTATAACACAGGCATTTTTCATCACTCAGAACTTACTGAGACAGTGTTATCATTAGAATGAAAGACAATTCTATAAAGGCACTTAAATATAGGTTTTAGGCAGGGTTCTCCTCTTTCCCTGCAAATTTTGAAGCAGGAAGTCCTTGGCTTAATTATCTCTGATGACACTGGCCCTCGGTGTCCTCCTTTGTAGAATTAAGAGGTAGACCTAAATTACCTCTCATGCCCTGTCCAGCAACTGTATTTCAGATATGAAATATGGGAGAATTGTGTCCCATTCATTGTCCACATTCAAAGGGATGCAGTATTCAGTGGTGTTAGAAAGTCTAGAGCTTGGGGCCACACAGTACTTAATTCAAATCCTGTTTCTGTTCAATGTTAGCTGTATGATGTCAATTAGTGACTTCTCTGAGGCTTAATGTTCTCATTTGTAAAATGCTGCTGATACATCCCACTTCACTATGGTGAGGATTTTGTGGGTAATTATGTACAGCACCCAGTCTAGTGTCTACCTAGCACACTGAAGAAAATGGTAGTTACTATTAATAGGTTAAAGTGGAAAAGGATGTTTAAAACTTCATATAAGGTACAGTATATCCAGCTAATGGAGACACATGTCCAGTGCACATGCAGAAAAAATGGTGATGAAAATATGAATGATGACAATACTCCACCTAATCTGAGAGATCATCTTATCTCAGTGACAAGAACTACTTTAAGGAGGAAAACTATAAAGCCAGGAATGTGTCTCCTAAAGGCCAATCTTGTTGAATTTACTAACATCAGGCTCAGTGGTCAGAGTGAAAATCTGCTCAGGCTCAGTTACATGATGAATGACATCCCTTATAGATCATCCATTGCTTTAAATCACTTTTAGACAGATTTCATTTCAATCACTTTTAGATAGATTTGTGGTTTGTGGTTTACTGCAGCTTGCTGTTTGAGAAAGAATCGCATATAAAAATGATTCAAGGCCTATTATTAACATTTAATAATGCACCCACTGAAACTACATAATCTATGCTTTACTTTTGCATTTTTATTATATTTTGATTTCTCCCGCTTCCATCTGTTGTCACTCCTAGCCTATAAGCTCCTTGACAGCAGCAGCTGGGACTCTTTTGATCTTGATATGTAATTAATTCTTCAGTACATGGACTTTGTGTGAAAGAGAGGTGTAACAGAGGTATTCCGTATTAGAGTTGACAACAGAACTAAGCAAGGCCAGGCTTCAACCTGTCATCATAGCAGATCACTAAAGTCTTGCCAGTTGTCTTAGGTTTGGAAATAAGGAAATGGCAACTCTAATATTAAAAGGAGAAAATATATTTTTGGAACAGTTAATACTAGGTAAGAACTAGTAATTCTTCTGAGTGAGGATGTTTAGGGACCACAGGCCTATCTGCCAAAACCAACCACTGACCCATGGACAGGCTGTGAGCCCCTAATCAGGGCTTTTCCCTGCCTGATCAACCCACAGACCCTTAACCCATACATGAAATAAAATTCTGGGTTTTTAAGAGAATGTGTAGATTCAGAAATGCAAAACTGGGGAGGGGGAAGAATAGGAATAGCTGAGATGCTACACACCCTCTACCTGTCAGCTATGGCCTTCTGTGTAGCCCCTTGCCCTCACCTAGTCTCCATGGACCATTCTATGAAGAAAGATAATATGAGGATCCTCTTTGTCAAGACTTGCCCCACTTGCACAAATCAGATGTGTTACTATAGAGCACACAATTGGAATGCATTTGAAAGCATCACACTCTGAAAGGTGGGTCCCTCTAGAATTCAGTACCTTGCTGAACTCGTCATTGGTGCTCTTGAAACATACAGCATGTGAAAGAACCCTCCTGGGAGGCCCAGGTCCAATGTTGTTATCATCTTTGCATTCTCAGCACCCAGAACAGTGACTAGCAAGTAATATGCTCAATTAACCTCATTAATAAACAGAGCAGTAATTCTCAAGGTTTGAGGACTAAGGCATTTGTTAAAAATGCACATTCTACCCCAGAGGCCCCACTGAGTAAAGCTGAGCAGGGTCAGGATCCTGAATTTTAATAAGCACAGTCAGGTGATTAGGAGGTAAGTGGTGAGGGTAAGTGGTGAGGGACTGAGCCACCTGGCCATTGTTTCTAAACCCTGATGGGGTGGGGTTTGTGGGAGATGTCCATCATGACCCACCTCTATGACTAAAAACACAAGAACACAGTTCTGGCCAGGTGGCTCAGTTAGTTGGAGTGTCGTCCCTTACACCAAAAAGTTGTGAGTTCGATCCCTGGTCCTGGCGTGTACAGGAGACAACCGATCTGTTTCTCTCTCACATCTATGTTTCTCTGTCTCTCTCAAGTCAATAAACACATCCTCAAGTAAAGATTAAAAAACAAAACAAGAACACAAATATTCACTAAGCACTGACTACATGCACTGGAATATGCATTCCTGGGAGCCGAACAAGAGGCAGTTAGAGCCTCATGATCAAGAAGGGACAGAAGAGGAAGCAATGATCCTTAAGTACTGGCCTACTAAAAATGCTACAGTGGGTTTAATCCTTCCTGAGCCACGGGCTACTGAAAGACAATTATAAATGTAGCATCTTAGTGAGGCCTGGAAGGGTACAGGACAACTTTGCAGGTAGACAAAGGGGAGAGGGCATTCCAAGCAGAAGGAGCACTGTGAGACCAATCTCAGAGGCTGGCAAGTCCATGGTTTATCCAGGAACAGGGCCAGTAGTCTGCTGTTACCAGAGAGAAAGCACAGACTAAGTGGTACTTTTGAGCTGAGGGAAGGTAGGTGATGAGGCTAAAAAGGAAGTGCATTTCATATTAAACACAGCAGTATAAAACTTTGTACCATAATTTGGAAGTCTACAGTTTTCACTTTTTTAAAGCGAGGGAATGCTTTTTTCAAATTCAAATGGCCCACTTCTAAAAACACAAACAACAAAATCCATCAGAGATGCTCTGGTAAAAAAGTAGGTGTGGAGATCCAGAATCCCACCTGTCTGGTACATACAATCCCACAGCAGAAGCAACCTTAGGTGGTGAGAGACAAAGAGTCAAAACCCGATGCTGTGGCAGAGAAGGGCAGGGGGTTTGGGAATGATAAGATATGGTGTTTAGGAGGCTCCCCCTGCCAATCCAGGTCGGGGTGGGGGTGTGTGTGGGGGGGCACTTGGAGAAGGGAAAAGCTAGGATAAGGTAAACTAGTGAGAATCTGGGCCCAGAGAGAACTGGGCCTCTAGAGGGAGAGACGTGGAGAGGAGGGGACAGATGAGGCTTGGAGCAAGTTTTCCAACCATGAGTCAACAACTGGAAGTACTACAGAACTGGATGAAGGAGGGTACTTGAGAGAGAAGAGGATTCAAGGGATAATATGAATTCCAACTTTGAAACATTTGTAGTATGGTGGTATTGTTACACAGCACATGGTAGGTAGTATGTGTCGAGAGCTCAGGAGAGAGTTCAGGGCTAGAGATGCAGACATGGAAATGATAATCAGAGTAGTATGAACCACCATAGGAGAAGGGAAAGTCATTGTAGGTAGAATTTAATAACGCCCTAAATATTTAGTGTGGGCCAACTTGTTCTAGGCTCTGATCTGAGAGCTGTGGACAGAGCAGTAAGGAAAGAACCCTGTGAAGTTTATATTCTAGTGAGAGAAGACAGGCAAATGGATCTAATCCTGTAAAGAAAATAAAGCAGGGTCAGGGAATGTGCCTGGATGTGCATGCTAATTTGTATCTATGCTCAAGGATGGCCTCCCTCAGATGACATTTGAGCAGAAACCAGAAAAAGAAAAAAAGCACAGGCACCTAGCAGATGACTGAGCGAACAGTTTTCCAGGCAGAGGGAACTCGGTGGCACAGGACCATGCTTAGGATAATGGATAAAGAACAAGAGGGCCAGTGAACTAGAAGGGTGTGGGGGGAAGGAGAGTGACAGGGAGACAGAGGGGAAAAAGGTGTTCCGGGTGAGGACAGGAAATGCTGCAGAGTCTCATGGGCTGTTATAAGAACTTTGTCTTTTGCTATTGAGTGAAACAGAAAAAAGAAAAGTGACACACTTTAATTTAGGTATTAAAAGGACCACTAGCTACTGTGATGGAAATGGGCTGTAGAGACAAGGGTAGAAGCAAGGAGATGCAGTTAGGATACTCTTGCATTTATCCAGGTGAGAAACATGGTGTGGTTCAACGTCTAAGATGCAGGTAGTGCCAATGAATTGGATTCTGGATACACTTTGATGGTTGAATCAATAGCATTTGTTGATAATGGATGTAGCAGGGGAGGGAGGACAAGAGAGAAGAGAAAGGGGGCAGGTGAGGAGGAGAGTCACAGATAACTCCAAGATTTCTGGGCTAAACAGATGGAAGGAAGGAGTTGTTAACTGCTTTTATCTGAGATGGACAGATGGAAGGAGGCATGTCTGGGAGGGAAGCTGAGGTGGTCTGCCACACACTGAGTTTGGATGTGTATTAGACAATCACAGAGAGATAGGAAGAGGAGCTGAATGCACAGTGTCAAGTTTGGGGAATAAGAGTGCACAGATGGAACTGAAAGCCTTGTGAATGGATGAGATCACTGGTGTGGATGGAGATACAAAGAGGGCTGAGGACTGAGTCCTGCAGATAACAATCAGAAAAAAGCGGGTAACCATGAGATGAAAACAAAGCAGAGACACACAATGAAGAGTAGCCTCCAAGAATCAAGACAGGGTGGCGCTTTAAATATCCAGAAAATGGAAGGAAAACTCTTCATTCTACACTCTCAACTAAAATTACCTCCCAAGTGCTTAAATCCTTAGCCATACAGTCTACTGAAAAAAAAAGGAAAAAAGGTCATATTGGAGTTTACTATTGAAAATGCAAATAACTTCACTGAGGGGGTTCTCCAATTCACTCATGAGGGGAATGAATGAGGTCTTGGCTTGCTCACACTGAGTTCAGATAAGCGCTCCAAGGGTTGTGGGGGGAGGGGGAGGGTTGTGTGTGTAGGAGAGGGATGTTGGGAAGGGAGGGCTTTGTAATTTAGAAGCATAAAATACCAGTGTTAAAAGTTAACATTTATTAAGTTTTTATGTGTCAGTGTTTCACATCAATGGCTCTCATTTAATCCTCAGAGCAGCCCTATGAGATATATCCTAGGATTATCACCCTTTTACAAACAATGGAAATGAGGATTAGGAAGGCTAGATCACTTGTCCATCATCACACAGTGGGATGGATGGTAGGACAGGCTAGGAGATGGATGCTGAAGGGGAGTTTTAAGTAGAAGGAGGCCTTTGGATGGTGTGCACCTCAACACTGATGTCTTTAGGGGCAGGTATCGGCAAAAAACCTCACCACTCTCTCTAGAATCTTGCTTCTCTAGGGGAAAAATTTATAAATGAACCTCTAGAACTCAATGTGTTATACACCCAAGAGGAAGGGGGCAGCCTACATAAATGTAATCGACTCCCGAAGAAGTGGAGAAAGTTCAACTAAAGCTATGGGATAATTAATAAGGAAAATAAATTCATGTCTGCAATGCTGGAACTAATTATAATTTCTAAATTAATAGTAATTTCTATTAAAAATTTGGACACAGTAACAATAATAGTACATTTCACTTGACTTCTGGCTTTCAGAGAACAAAAATGTGTAATTACACAATATGAAAGCTATAGTTGTCTTTACTGAAGTTACCATCTTATCTTAAAAGATACCAAGTATTCTTTTAAAGTTATGTGTTGTTATGTAGTATTAATATCTTAGACTATGCACCATTCTTAAAATGGTACCCCTCTAAGTAGACTAATTTTTGACGTGTTTAGAAAGAAACTCTTTTGATACTGTTCCCACCAGTCAACAGTATTCATAATTTAGACCACAGGTCCAGGTTTAACTCCTTCAAAACAGATACCAGTTAATAACCACAGTTACACCACACCCTTGAAAATAAAGACACGCATGATTTCATTTTGATAGTGTGCCAAAACCATTCTCGTTATGACAGTAAATTCTCCCTTAACATCCATCCCATAATGAAAGTGAAAATATTTTGAAAACAGACTCGCTATATCTCCCCCACCCCCAACTTCTTTTGGGTCCTGGAAAAGACAATGTCTCCAAGTGTCAATTCTTATAGATGGGTGCTAATTCCAAAAGGAAGAAAAGAATGAGCCTATCTTTCTTAAAGAGATGACAATCACTTTTAAAAAGTCTTGAAGGCATTTTATACCCCAGGCCTTTTAAGACCTGCCTCTAAGAAAAGTAAATTTCACAGAAAGCTGTCACGTACATTTCTGCCAAACACTTAAACCATAGTACAGACAGTGCTCGCAAAATTTCCATGAGCTCTTGGGACAGACAACCCTGCGATGTCATGCTGGGCACCCACATGTGACAGATACTAAAAAGGGACTTTGTATTTATAAATTTGTCAAAAATTTCTTGTGCTCCTACAGTGTGTCAGGCACAGTTCTAGGTGTTGGGATATACACAGCTAGTGTCAAAAATAAAGTTCCTACTTTTTGGCCCTTAACAGAAGGGAAGTGTTGAGGGATTGAGAAAGATTCCTGCCGTACCGTTAAGCGTCATAACAAAAACAAGGGCAGAATAGATAATGGTTGGAAGGTGGGGTGCACTGATTTTAAGATGCGGTAGTCAGGGAGGCATTTCTGAGAACATGGCACTTAAGCTGTCCCTTAAGGAAGCTATAATCGTCCCAACTGGACTGACAAGGTGAAGTATTGTTCCCCATTGAATCCCCAGCGCCTAGCAGGTGTGTGGCTCCATGGTAAGTGCTAAGAAAACCAAAGGAAAACCAAAAACAAACAAAACACCAAAAACAACCCTCCCCCCTCGCCCAATGGGTAAGAGCAACTCAAGAAGATACGCACGGCCGCTTCGGTGCCGCACGAGTACAGGAACCACGGTGCTATTCTAGTATCAACACCACACACTCCCAGGAGCGGGTCAACTTTTCCCAGTGCTGTCACTGCCAAGGTCGTGTCTCGAGCTCCCCAAGAGCCCCGGAGGGGTGACTGGCCCTCTGCCTCCTACTCCGACGCTCGCCAGCAGTTCTTCTTTTAAAGGGGAAAAAAGGGGAAGTGCGGCCGAAACTTCTGGGGCTGAGCCTCTTCTCTCCTAGTCGCTCGACTGGGCCCAAACCTGCTTTGCGCGAGGCCCCGCGGCGGCAGACAGGGCCTGGGAGCCCGAGACAAAGCGGTGGCGCAGGCCCGCAGACACACGGTGGGGTCCTCACCTGTCTAGCCAGAAGGTCCAGGACGAGTGCAGCGGAACCCCGCCCGGCTCGGGCCGCAGCGCCGACAGCGGCTGCAGGCCCCTCGGCAGCGCGGGGGCGGGGGCAGCCCGGGGCCCCGCCATTTTTTCCGCCCCGCCTGCCAGGCCGGCGACCGGCGGACCAGTGGACCGCGGGGCAGCAGCGGCTCAGGCAACCCGGTCCAGCCCCCACCCGCCCCCACCCGCCCCCACGCCTACTCCCGCCAGCCCCGCGCCAAGCCCCGCCCACTGCGTCCCGCCCCGTGCTAAGTCTCGCCCTTGTCCCCTCCCCGCTCCGCCCCCAGGCCACGCCCAGGTCCGTGCCCCGCCCCTCCCGCCCCAAGTCCTGGCCACCCAAGCCGGCTGAACAAAAGCTGCCAGGCCAAAGGGCGAAGTGGTACCATCCCGCACAGGCCCAGACCCAAAGGACGGAGGGCAGAGCAGGGGCCTGGGAAGTCTTGGGAGGCTATGGCGATGGGGGAACAGTACCGGTCTAGCGGCTGACTCAGCAGGCAGACAAGTGGTCGGCAGTTGAATGAATGGACGGGCCACTATGGAAAGATGATGGGAGGTGTAACTCCGTGGTTGGTAGGAAAGGAGGAGTGGGTAGGAAAGTTGGCAGATGACTGGAGTAGGAAGGAATGATGAAAGGGCAGATGGAAGCACAGTTGCATGTGACAGATGCAATGCGAACTTCTGGACAAATTGATAAAGAGACTGGAATGCCCAAGAGTGCAGATAGAAAGGGCCAGGCAGACAGAAGCTAGGAACCACTAACTCATGAAAATTTAACGGGTCAGCCTTGCATTCCTCATGGTGACTGCACTTTCCGAACTGAGATGATTTGGAGGGACTAGAGCCCCCAACCCACCCTCTCTTGGGGCCACCATATACCCATAGTCAGGGGCTCAAGCCCAGCCTATAAAGTGTGGTCAACTTCAAAGGAAGATTCCCAAAGTCAGCTGAAGTTCTCCAGGCTTGCCCCAAAGCACCTGCAAGGATAGAGGAGGAAACCAGGCAGTCTTGAACTCAGAGCCCTTTGCTTTCTGCACCTCTGAATAAAGAGGAAGGCCCTACCGCCAAAAGATTCCTCACGGATCCTACTAGCACAGCCCCTCTTACCAGATCTTTGTCGCTCTCTCAAAAGAAAAGGAGAAGCGTGAGGGCATGTGAATACATGTCTCATAACTGGCATAGGCATGGATACTCTCTTTAACCTTGAATTTCTTTGGCTGTAATGGTTCCAGCTCCTCCTAGATTTTCCACCTAGCCTAACACACTCTACTCTTAGCTTGAGCATTCACTGCAACGAACCAGAAGAGCGGAAAATCCAGGTGCACTCAGGGTCATCATCACAGGCATGGTAAATGCCTACTACAAATTCCAGGGTAGGTACCTTCCCTAGAAGGTATTCAAGTCCAGATAAAATGAGAATGAAAACAAGATGACTACTTTTTGATCACTGCTTCAAACATAATTTCTATACAGCATATGATGCTGGAAGCAGTGACATGTATATAATATCTTTTGAACTCTTAAGTACTGGGGGTCCTTTAGGTTAGATGCACTTAAAAAATTTCTCGTTTTATATTTTTGAGAAAAATACAAATATAGCATTGTTTAGGTTGTTCTGAGCACTTTGTATTTAACTCATGTAATCCTCACAACAATGCAATGAGAGAGGGGTACTATTATTGGCCTATTTTATTGGTGAGAAGTGGTGAAGTTAAATTAACCCCCAGGTCACATGCCTAGTAAGTGAGAGAGCCAGGATTTGAACAGAGTCTAGGCTTTTAAATTCCAAGCTCTACTGCCTCTTTAACTAAAAAATCTAACATGTCCACATAGTAAAAATAAGGACATAAATAGTAAGTCTTCCTTCATTCCAAGGCTATCAGTCTTTCTGCCCAGAGAAAACCACTGTTAACAGTTTCCTTCCAGAAAAAAGTAAGTATGCATATAAATGCATGCATCTAAATATATAAACTTTATACCTATCTATATTTTTTATAGCAGAAATAGAAGCATTTTATACCATTGCTGCACATCCTTGTCTTACTTAACATTATATATGTAAAGTTTTTTTCTGTATCAAAACATATAGATCTACTTCATTTTAAGGGCTGCAAAGTAATCCATTCTAAAGAAGTAATATAATTTAATTCATTAGCCCTCAAGATTTCTGTGGTTTGTAGTCATTTCATTTTATAAATAATGCTACCATAAGCAATTTTGTATTTGATATCTTTCCTCATCTGTACAAATTTATTTCAGAGCAAGTTTGGAGAAGCAGAGTTTTTGTCTATGTTTAAAAATTTTGATACATTTTGCCAAATTATTGTGCAAAGTGGTTACATAAATTTATACATTATTAATTTATAAATAGTAGCTGATTCTTAAAATTTATATTTACCAAGTGACATTTATGGTGATCAAATTCTCAGGCATTGGTAGAAAGGGGGGTTTTGCTTTCTAATGATTAAAACTAGCCAAACTGTCAAGTTTAACTTCTTCCTTATGTCCTTTAACAACACCCTAAACAAGAGAGGCTTAATTTAAAAGTTTTATATGCAGTTTCTAAAAGACAATATGTACCACATGATAAATTACTTTCAGAAGTTAGAACAGTCTGACAGTTTTTCTTTACTGAGTAACAGTTATGTATTTCCCTCTCTTTTTTGCTTTGGCTTCCAGGATGGTCAATATTACATTTGATGGTTAATCACAACATCAGTATTAACCAATGAAGGAACATCACTTTTTATATTACTTTATTCCTATTTTATTGTAATGACCTAATTTCACATGTGTATCTTACGCATATGCATCTTATACAACCCCTCAAACCTCTTTTGGAAGTAGGTGATATACAAAAAAAATTTTTTTAAATGACCTTTAGGTCAAGTAATAAGAGGTCAAGAGTAATTTAGGTCAAGGATAAGAGGTCAAGTAATGTCACTAAGGTGAGAGGCAAGGAGAGAACAAGAGCATAACTTTCATTCCTTTACTGTTTGAAATGTGTTATTGCTCTTCAGAATCATCCCCAGAAGATAACAAATTGGGAAAATTCTCCTCATCTTCCCCCTCTGTAACTGGACAGCAGGAATTAGAATTTCAGCAGGAATTAGAATTGATAAGTTTTTGATAAGAAAGGAAATTTGAAGATTATCTAAGCAAACCTATCATTTTACAAATGAGGAAACTGAGGCCCAGACAGATAGGGTGACTTACCTGAGGCCACCACTCTAGGAAATGACAGGACAGGACTAGAGCATGGGTAGCTTGAGATCCAGGCCAACGTGCTTTGAGTAACACGCAACTCAGATGACTTGGGGTGGCAGGAGAGAGGAAGAGAAGGTAACCATACAGCCCCTAGCAACAAAAACAACAAAAAGGCACTCATAAATAATTAAGCAATTAGCTGCAGCAGCTACTACCCTCCCTCCAGCATACAGTCACCAAGGCAACTTGGGCAGGGTGCCTGCTGGTTGCCTGGTAACAGTGTGGTCGGCTCCCCTGACACGCTCCCTAAGCATCAAAGGATTTGAGAGCAAGGAAGAGCCTTAGACAGAGATTACTGTTCTAACACCTTCATTTTTCAAATGGGGAAATGGAGGCCCAGAGAAGCTGAGCAACCTGTGCAATGTCACACAGCTTCTCAGAAATTTCAGTTCCTTTCCAGTGCATTAGGGCTGCCTTGGGGACCCTGCAGATGATGGGGGTTTAGGGGGAAACATCTCTCCACAGTTCCAAAGAGAATAACTAAGTGAGACTCAGCAAGCAAGCAAGAGACAGAGGTCTTGAGATCTCATATGCAATTAACTGATAATCCCATCAGCCCAACTTTCATCATCACCATGGCAACATGGGTGAGGTGGGTGCTGGTTGCCTAGTAACAAGTGGTCCTCTCTCTTCCACTCACATCAGGCTCCTTGGGAGTCACAGGAATGGTAGAATATTGGAGCTGGAAGGGAAGGCAAAGATCCTAAGTCTCTTTCTTTGATCAGTAAAGAAACTGAGGTTTGGTGATACTGTGCAAGGTTACACAGCCATAGAGCTAGCTAATGACAGGGACTCATTGTTGGCCAGCCAGCCTTTCCTGAATCCCCTACCCTCAGTGTCTCTGTCACAGCATTGCAGGAAAGGAAACTTCACTCAAAGTGAAAACATTGAAGGGGAATGGCTGGTGGTCCCCTGGAGGTAGTTCTACCACTTGTATAAACATGGCTATGCCATACAAGGCCTAGCACACAGCACCATGCACAGTTGTTAAATCCAGGGTGTCCAGACTCAAAAAACCTCAGTCAAAGCCAGTTCTGCCCAAATCTGACAAGCTTCTTACCCCTTTGTGCCTCAGTCTGCACATCTGAGGAATGGGTATACTGACAATGACTATCTCTCAATGAGCATAAAGATTAAGTGAGAAAATAGGCATTAAGAGTAAATGAGCATTATGATTAAACAAGAAAAGGGACGCAGCAAGTGAAGTGACTGGTATATATCGGGCTGGCCAAAAAGTCTGTTTAGTTTTTCCTGTAAAATAAAAGACACACTTTTCATTTTTACCAATAACTTTATTGATTTGGATATTTTGAGAATGTCAGCTATTTCCTGCTATTGGCTCCTAGTGGGTAGAGGCCAGGGGTGCTGCTAAACATCTTCCAATGCATAAGACAGACCCATAGCAAAGAATTACTTGGCCAAAGTATCAATAGTATGAAGAAACTTTGCAAACCACTTTTGACATGTTCGATCAGTCACAACACCATATACTGGACAAACCTTTTTTCTTTTTTGCATTTCAGTTGCATTTTTACCTTTGTTGAAATAATAAAGCATAATATGCTGAAAATGTTGTGTATCTTCTTCCACCTTCAATATTAAAATGGCTGCACAAAAATTCACCAATTTTGATAAGTATTTTTAAATGCACACTGATATGACAGCTGTCACAATACTACCTAACAAAATTGTTTTGAATGAAGTTAAAGACAACTAAGCACTATTAGAGCCATCGCACAGAAAAAAAATAAACTCTTTTGGCCAACTTAATAGTATGATACAGTAAATGTTAACTATTCATTTATTCTACATTCAGTAAGTACTTGTTGCATGTCTGCTATGCAAGTTCCTTGTCCTAAGCTCTTGAGATTCATTATTAAGTGATACCGGAAAAGACATCCCTTTCTCAGGGAGCTCACTTTCCAGGGGAATGGCGTGTGTGACTGTGTGTGTGTGGGGCGGGGCGGGGGGGTGTCTGTGTAACTTTTTTAATATTTGTTGAACGAGTGGAGGAACTTATTGGCAATATCCTATGTTTATGTTACTGGGCTCCTTCTGAGAAGTTTCCTGTTTACAGGGTGTAACACTATAAATACGCAGGACTGTCTTGTAAATGGGAACTTCTTTCTTCTTTCTTTTAAAAGCTCAGGAGAAATAAGAAGGTAGTGGCCACTAGATGGCAGACCTCATTCTCCCTAGATGAGGGGCACAGGTGGGAGGCACACCCTGGACACACTTCCAGCAGAAGCAAGTGCTGCAATTGGTCAGCCTTAGGGTGATGGTTTGGAGGAGATGGGGAGACTTGAGAATCCCATAGGACACTGGGGGTAAGGGAGAGGCTGTGTAGCAAGGTTTAAGAGTGATTTCTTTCATGAGACTGAATTCCACTTTAACCAAGATCCTGCCAGGGGTAAGCTGTGTGACTGCAGGAAGTCATTGACCTTTCTGAGCTCCAGATTCCTCATCTGGAACACGGAGAAAATGACAAGAGCTACCTGAAGCTGCTGCTGTGAGGCATGTGTAAGAAAATATGTCTAATGCACCTTGCAAGCTCAACAAATGTTACTTACAGAAAAAGCTCAACCAATGTCACTCATCTAGAATCTAAAAGATCCCTGAAGAGTGCAAGTGGTTCAGAGTGCCAAGTGGAAGGAAAAAGGGTAAAGGGGACAGTATTTGTTAAAAAATGTGCAGTGAGGAGACTAAGGTACTGCCAGTCACCAAACCTGTAAAATGTGACGTTAGGATTCGGTTGTCCACCCTCTACATCCAAACCCACCCGTCCACCAGACTCCTCTTTTCTCTGCACCCCTTGTGCTGGTCTTCCTTCTTTTTCCCAGTGGTTTCACCCAGCTCCAGTCCTCACTTCCTGAGTTCCAGCCAAGCACAACACCCTCCTCACTGGTCTCCCTGCTTCCAGCACTTGCTCCTCCAAGCCGCTGCAGAGAGCAGCCTGAGCAACTGTCCACAAAGAGTTACTTGATCTGATTGCGCCTAAAGTGTTTGCCGGCTTCCTGCTGCTCCGAGGACAAAGGTGGGCTTGGCATCTTTTGGATCCTTTCTGCCTTTCCAGCCACACAGCTGTGCTTTTCCCCCTTCCTCAAAGCAACCTTGAGGCATCTCCACGTGCTAAACAATCCCTCTGCTCTGCATGGCCAGCCTCTTCTCCCACGCAAGCCTCCTTGGAGGCCTACCCCACCCTCCAGCTCCAGAGCAGGTCCCTCCCTGATTGTTTCCTTCACAGCACACATCACAAACTGTACTGATCCACTGCCTGTTCCAGAGGACTGTGCCTCCCTTGTAAACCTCTCTGCCCTGTTGCCTAGCATAGGGCCTGCCACATCGATGGCACACCACCAAAATTTGTTAAGAAGATGAACTGGTTTTACAATAGCTACTGATTGAAAGGAATAGTCTGTGAATTCATCTCCCAATTTCTAGTCTTTCTCCTCTGCCAGTTTTTCCTTTCCATGGATGGCAGATTAATGTCCTAAAATGCACTTTTTCTGTTACTTCATTGCTTAAAAGCCCCAAAATGGCCTACTGTCTCTCATAAGCTGAGTTCTAAAATCTCCAGTCTAGCATTTGAAATCTTCCCCACACATAATCCAACGGTCTAAATGCATTTGCAAGTACAGTTCCTTATATTTGGTTACATATTTATTTACATATACTTGGAAACATATATTAAATATATGCATTTGTAAATACACATATATTTAATACATATATTTAAAATATTATATATATTTTTATATATATATAAAAATATATGTATTTGGATGTGTCCTCTTTCCCATGGTACACCTTCAGCTCGGCAATGACGTGAGCTCCTGAGGGCTGGTCTTTGACCTTCTCCTCCACCACTGTTTCCTCAGTTCCTAGAGCAGCATCTGGTACATGGAGATTCAACTTTATGGAATCAATGGTCCATCTAATCCCCACTCTGTAAATACACTGTGTACTCTCACATTTCCATACTTTTTTTGAGACCACTCTTTTCTTCTCTGCCCATAAAAACTCTCCAACTACCCTTCAAGCACCAGATCACGTTCTATCAGAGATCAGTCACTAAACACAACTCTGAAAGGGGCAGGAGATTTAGAGCTCCTTAGCAATGGCTAAACAAGTGCCTAGACTACTTTCCTTAGGAATCTCTTGCTCTAGCAAAGGGAACACTATAGAATAACCACGCTTTTCCTTGGTTAAGAGGAGATGATTCCAGGATGTGAGGGCAATCTGGCTGCGACATCTATCACCCCACTGATTGCCAGGGTTGATTCGGCTGATGTGGCTGACTAGGCAGGTGTCCCCTTCCTCCCTCACCGATCCGTGCGTGTGTGTCCCTCCCTAAGCTGTGCGCTCGGTCGAAGAGGACGACCTTCCCAACTAGAGGAGAGGACTGGTCTTTGGTCAAGGGTATAAAAGTAGCTGCACTCCCCTGCTAGAACCTCCAAACAAGCTCTCAAGAAGAGATGATTTCAGAGACATTGGCTCTGTGACCAGTCTAAGAATTCAGATGAATGGACCTTTTTTGTGGCTGCACAGGATTGTCTACTGATTGCAGGACCAATGATTCATATAACTAATTCCTAGCACTGGTCATTTGGTCATCAAGGTTTGTATCTACAATACGCAGCGCTGCAATAATATGTTCTGTAAACCACTGGCTCCTTATCAAAGGGTACTCATTAATGTTCCCCCAGGCCATTCAACCAGAGATATGAAGATCTCTCAGATC
Organism: Pteronotus mesoamericanus; assembly: GCF_021234165.1. Classification (NCBI taxonomy): domain Eukaryota; kingdom Metazoa; phylum Chordata; class Mammalia; order Chiroptera; family Mormoopidae; genus Pteronotus; species Pteronotus mesoamericanus. The sequence continues at coordinate 56,231,828 of NW_026555321.1, forward strand.
AGAAGGCGGAGCTTAATGGGAAAGCCAGTAGGCATCAATTTGGTCTTCAGCAGTTTTTAAAGGAGAGGAAAAGATGGACAGTAAGAGGCAATGTGAGCAGAAGAAACTCCAAACCGTGTGTTTGAGTCCACACTTAACAGCTGTGTGATTTGGGACAAGTCATTCAACCTCTTTGAGTCTCATTTTTTTTACTTGAACAATGAGTGTGCTAATGATACCTTCACAGGGCTGTCTGGAGGGTAGGCCCTTCATACACCATACGATGTTACACAGTGTGGGTTGCTGTGTCCTGTCAGGATATGAGCACTAAGTCTCTGAAAACCCTTCCTCAGTCTTGGCATGTCCACAGAGCACGACCTGTTCCACTTGGTTTCCTGCATCCGTCGCCGGGCCCTCATTCCCCACTGGCAGCTGACAAGGGCTTGTATAGCAGCAAGTCAGCATTGTGCAGGTTATCTCTTTACAGCTAAAGCTGCTTTAGTGGTAAGATTTTGTTTTGAGCTTTTAGTTATTCATTTTGCAACATATGGGAACATTTTGCAAGCCAACACTCTGAGGAAGGGTGTTGTGCTTTCTAAGCTTAAATAATCACCCCATATAAATAATCACACCAATAAAATACAGTACCATAAGCAATCCTGATACAGAAAATATCAACTTATAAAGCAAAATACTAGGAGGTGGTGAGTTGTGTGCAAAATGACCTCCTGCACCTATTTCCCACATCAGCCTCAGCTCCCTGAGGGTGAGGAGCTCACCTTGCAGTTCTTACAGAATAATGACAAAGACTGTTCATGCAGTGGATACTCAATAAGTATAGAATAATGAATCCTTCTATGATTAACACATTATTAAACTACATTGAAACGTCATCTTACTTCGTAACGGCTGTGTACTCTAAAACTTGAGAAGCCATTATCAATTGATAGGCAATTATGAAAGGAAAATAAAGCAATTTTTGAAACGGAGACATTCGTTTTCAAAAAAGTTGTAATTGCATACAATTTTCAGAACCATAACTACTATGATAAGTGCTACATTAGGATCATGAAGATACTTTCAAATGGCATTTTAGGCCAAGGAAAACTCAGTAGTTACTTAATCTCTTTCCTTTTACCATCAGCAAGAATTGCATACTCCCAATACAGAATGATTCTATCAGTTTTTAACTCCCTTTCCTGTTCATTTTCATTTATTACATATAATGTACATAATGTTAACTTGCCTGTTATATAATTTATATTTCTTTAAAAGTTTCTTAGTTTCTATAGTAAGATAGTATCTTTTTCTGGGAGGTGAAAAGCATGCACATATTGATCATACTTGGTCTGTTACAAAGTGTGGTCTCTAATGGGGATGATGATAAGTATGGTGCCCACAGGTCATTTTGCAAATAGGTTTTGTGTCACAAATGTTTACTGTCTTTGAAAATGACCTTAGAGATAGCTAAGAATCATCTTTGTCCTTTCAAAAACTTCTAGATTCTTCACATCTGAACTCTGAATTATCCTAACGTTGAATAGATTCTCTTGTATCCCTAAAATGCCCAAAGGCATATTTTCTTGTCTTATTGGACTAAAACTTCCATGTTATATGAAATATAATTTTGTCAACAAAATACAGTACACTTTTTTCATATTATGCAAAAGCATAGTTAATGATGAAAATAATTTCCTATATTTTATTCTGAAGAAAAACCATTAATAAAGCCATACTTCTTGCAAGAATCAATATTCAAAGTGGACACAAACCACCCAGTAAGGCAAGATTAGCAGTGAGGAAACAAGCCTAATGATTATAATGTTCAGATGGTAATGAAGAGCTGAATCATTCTTTGTCAAATCAAATAACATTTTAATACATCGCTGTGTTGCCTCTGTCGATTTAATTCAGCTAGAAAATATTAGAAAATGATTACAACCAGCAAAAATAGCTTCATTTCCTATGCTTATTAACATTTGGCCTGTGACTCCTCTCTTTTTATTTTGAAGGTGAAGTTACCCTCCAAATGGTCTTTAGTCTTCTTTTCCTCAAAAGCAGCCATGTTAAAAAGAGAATTTGCCCAACGCTATAATTAAATTACTGAAATTAAAAAAACCCTCAATCCTCTGTGTTTGGTCAAATCTTTTATCATAGAAAGAATTCAGACATTTCTTTTACCAGGCAGGCTGGTAAGTACAAGTTGTCATGGAAACAGGATGTTTTCAAATTACATGAGGAATGACATTTTTCATCTAACTAGGTGTTCATTTCCTCTAAATGGGGAGAAATTGTTGTAGCTGAAATCCTTTATACTTATTTCAGATCTGCATTAAAAACAATAATTTCCTGTATTTTATATAGGAATACAGTCACAGAGCCCCACTCTAATATAAGGAGGAATTAAAATGACTTGCAAAAGAATTGGTGCATAAACAAAGACATAAAATGAATATGAATCCCATGATATAAATCTCCTGATGCATAGTGAAGAGGTAGGAGAATGGAAATCAGAGAATATAATACCTCCTGGGACCTATTTTTCTTCAGTGGCATTAGTGACTATTTTTAACAGAATGATCTAGGCCAAAACAGTTTTCAGGAAGTTGTGGTAACTTGCTAATAGGTGTCTTGTCACCATTATTTGGTAACCTACAGGCTTCCAAAGAAGACACAGAAGAAAGACAATGTTGTGTTGAAGATGGTTTTCTGACTACTTGAAAAGGCAATCATTAGGAAACACATGGCATAAGCTAAATTTGTGGGGTGGAATTTATAGCTTAGAGGGCTTTTGTCCCCAGGAGGCAGCCTAAAATATTTTTGGATCGAGGTAATCCTAGGGATTTTTTTTTTCTTTTTCAAGTGAAGATAATTTCTCTATCTACCTCCAAAGAAAATAATTTTTTATGTTCTGCAGCCTAGGATGGTGAGGCCTCAATGAAGCCTTTTAGGTAACACATAAGATAAGAATGAGTCAAATGAAAATGCCAAGAGCTCCAAAATATTTTTTTAAACTATTAAAATAAACATTAAAAAATGAAACACCTGATTTCAAAGTGGGCAAAAGCCCTGGAGAGACATCTCACCAAAGAAAATAAACAGGTGGCAAGCAAGGATATGAAAAGATATTCTACATCCTATGGCATCATGGAATTGCAAGCTAAAGCAATAATAAGATACCACTACACAGAGATTAAAATGGTCAAAATCCAAAACACTGACAATACCAAACACTGGTTGGGATGTGGAACAACAGGAACTCACACTCACTGCTTGTGGTGATGCAAAATAGTGCAACTAAAGAAGGTGGCAACTAAACATAGTCTTACCATGAGATCCAGCAATTGTGCCTTGGGTATTTACACAAAGAAGTTGGGAACATGTTCATACAAAAATCTCCACCAAATGATTACAGCAGCTTTTTTTCATAACTGACAAAACTTGGAAGCAAATAAGATGTCCATCAGTAGATGAATGGATAAACTGCAGTATATCCAGACAATGGAATATTATTTGGAGATAAAAAGAAATGAATTATGAAGCCATGAAAAGACAAAGAATAAGCTTAAATGAATATTACTAAACCAAAAAAAGTCAATATGAAAAGAATACATTGTGGGAATGTATCCTTATTCCAAAAACACTAGTAAAGGCAAAACTATGGACACAGTAATAAGGATCAGTGGTTACTAGAGGTTAGGGGGCAGGGAGAGGTAAATAGACTGAGAAAAGAGGATTTTTAGGGAAATGAAACTATCCTTTATAATACTATAATTGTAGATACCTATCATTATACATTTGTCCAAACCCACTGAATGTACACCACCAAGAATGAACCTCATGTAATAAACTATGGACTTTGGGTGACAATGATGTGTCAATGTAGGTTCCTTGATTGTAACAAATGTACCACTCTGGTGGGGGATATTGATAATAGCAGAAACTGTGCATATGTGAAGATGGGTAAAAGGGGAATTTCTGTACCTTTAGCTCAAGCTGCTACGACCTAAAACAGTTCTAAAAAAATAAAACCAACAGTAGTAATAGTTACCATTTCATGAATGTTTAACAATGTTCCACAGTTAGTTATCTCACTACTCCTCATGTCAAATTTATGAGGTAGGTATCATTGTCATCCTGATTTTATACATTAAAGGCTGAAAATGGTTAAATAACATTCCCACAATTACACAGGAAGAGATATGGAGTCCAAACCCAGGCTTGCCTGGTTCCAACCATGTGCTTCTATCATCTGCAAACTTTCTTCTGAGGACAAGTTTCTTCCCCATGAGGGCATCCCTACGTCATCTGAAAAAAAAAAGTGGGCCTTTGACTTAGAGAAGTATTCAAATTTTGTTCCCAAATGTTCAAAATACAACACTGTGGAAAAAGTGCTTGTGTATCTGGTGTACGAAGCGTATGTATATCTATTAAGTAAACAATGTGGGACATAGTAAACATCAGAGTTCAACTACAAATTCACAACAGTTTAGCATTTGCCATAAGTCCGGTTGAGTCATCTGGTTTTGGAGAGGGTCTAGTTAAGAGATATAAATTCATAGGTCCAAGATTCTCAATGAATTCCAAACATAAAAACATGAAGAAAATCACACTAAGGCAGAGCATAATCAAATTGCTCAATACCACAAAAACGGACACTTTATGAAGAGAGAAACAAAAATAAGAATGAGAGATGACTTTTCACAGGAATAATACAAGCCAGAAGATACTGGAGCAATCTCTTTAAAGTCCTGAAAGAAAGAAAAAACTGTAAACCTTGAATTATATACCCAGTGAAATGTCTTTTAGAAACAATGGAGAACAATTCTGCTTCAAGAAAGATGGAGTAGAGATGCTTTTCCTAATTCCTCCCACTAAGTACAATAAAAAAACAAAACAAAACAAAACAAAAACCCATGACCATTATATATAGAACAAACACAAGATGATTTAAAGGTAACAAAAAGGTGCCATACCAGCTAGAAACCTTGGAACCCAAGAAATAATGTGGTGATGAGTTCCCTGGGTTTCCCTTTTTGTCCTATATATCCCAGGCTCGGAGCTGGAGAAGTTGGCGACCTGAAAATACCAATAAGCAGAGGCAGAAAAGAAAAAGGGCCAAGAAAATTCTATTTTCTCTGGGCAAGGAACATGAAAAGGAGCAGCCTAGCAAGACTGAAAACTTTCAGACAATACCTTCTCTATGTCGGCCAAACACCATGGAATAAACTGCGACCCCCACTTCTACCCAAGACAGCAAGGCCAAGTGGGGAGCTTAGACTTCTACCTTCATCAAGCAGACTGGATTAAGAAAGCAATAACAAGAACAATAAACCCCATGGTCCAACAATATGCTCTCTACAAAAAACTCACTTCAAATACAAGAACATGGGTAGATTGAAAAAAACAGGTGGAAGGAAATATCATGTAAACAATAATTTAAAAAACTAAGAGTAGCTACAATAATGTCAGATAAAGTGAACTTCAGAGCAAAGTTCACTAGAGGCAAAGGACATTACTTAATGATGAAAGATCAACCCACCAGAAGACATAATGAACCCAAATATGTGTGCAGTGAACAAGAGCCTCAAAATATTCCAAAGCAATCACTGATAGAGTGAAAGGGAGCTAGGCAATCCACATTATAGTTGGGAACTTCAACAGCCCACTCTCAGCAACTGATAGAATTAATAGACAAAAGATCAGCAAGACTATAGAAGAAATGAACAACAAAACCTGCCAATAGCACATAACTGACATATACAGCACTTCAGCAGAACATACATTTTTTTTTCAAATGCTTCTGGAATATTCATCGATATAGGTTACATCTTGGATATAAATAACAAATCTTAACACATTTAAAAGAAATCAATAAGAGAAAGACAACAGGAAAGTTTCCAAACATTTGAAAATTTAATAGTATACATATAAATAATCCATAGGCTAAAGAGAAGTCTCATGAAAAATTTAAATACCCATGAAACTAAATAAAAATGAAAATAGAACCTATTAAAATATTTTAGATGCAGCAAATGCACTACTGAGAAGAAAATTTTTAGCACTAAATGCTTACACTGGAAAAGAAGAAAGGTTTCGAATCAATAATTTAAGTCCTATATTAATAAACTAGTAAGCTAAAAGCAAAGGAGACCCAAAGCAAGAAAAAGGAGGGGAAATATAAAAATAAAAGCGTAAGTAAATAAAATTGAAAACAAACATTAGAGAAAACCAATAAAACATTGGCCCTGGCAGGGTGGCTCAGTTGATTGAAGCATCATCCCATGTACCAAACAGCTGCCAGTTCGATTCCTGGTCAGGACACATATTTAGGTTGCAGGTTTGAACCCCAGTTGGGGTCATGTATGGGAGGCAACTTAACAATGATTCTTTCTCACATCAATGTTTCTCTCTCTCTCTTTCAAATCAATAAACACATCCTTGGGTGATGATTTAAAAAAAATAAAACAAACAAAAAAAGAATACATAAAGACACTCTGAGACACACAAAGCTGAATATATCCATCACTGGCACACCCACGGAACAAGGAATGTCACATGAAGTCCTTCAAGAAGAAAGAAAAATATAGTAGAGGGGAATTGAGATCTATATAAAGGAATAAAGAGTACTGGAAATAGTAATCACATGGGTAAAAATATGAGGATTTTTTTCCTTATATTTAAAATAATCTATTTAAAAGACCACAATGGACTGGTTAAATAAAAACAGTAACAATGCAGTGTGGGGTTTATAACATATATAAAAGAAAAATGTGTGACAATAATAGCACAAAGTTTGGGAAGAAGAAATGAAAGTAAGCCATTTTAAGTTTTTATACTATATGTGGAAAGGCATAATATACATTGAAGGTAGACTGTGACAAATTAAAGATTATTCTATAAACCCTATGTAAAGCACTAAAATAACATAGCAAAAACTACAGCTAATAATCTAACAAAGGAGATTAAAAGAAATCATAAGAAACAATTAATCCTAAAGAAGACATGAAAATAGGGAAAAGGGAACAAAGACCAGGTGTAACAAGTAAAAAAGAGAAAGATGGTAGATTTAAATCTCACCATATGAATATTCACATTAAAAGTAAACAGTCTAAATAACCCTAATTATTATTTTTTTCATTCTGGAATGTAAAGCTCTTTTTAACTAAAGTATAGTTGACATACAATATTATATTAGTCTCAGGTATACAATATAGTGATTTGATATTTAGACACCTTACAAAGTGATCATCATGAAAAGGCCAGTATCCATCTGCCAAAGTACAGTTATTATGATATTATTGACTGTATCCCTTCTGCTGTACTTTACATCCCAGTGACTTATTTACATTATAACTATAAATTTGTACCTGTAAATCCCCTTTTATCATTTTGCCCATCCCCCACCCCTCTGGCAACTATCATGATAGTTTTTCTGTTATCAGTCTGTTTTGTTCATTTGTTTAGTTTTTTAGATTCCACATATAAGTGTAATGATACATTATCTAAAATGTTCATTTTCACTGGTTCATTTCACTTAGTATACTGGTTCATTTCACTTAGTATAATACCCTCTAGGTCTATCCACATTGTTGCAAATAGCAAGATTTCATTCGTTTTCGTGGCTGAGTAATATTCTTGCCATGTTGCCCCTGCAACTACTGTGTCTCCGGGCCAGATCACCAGTCCTAAATACCCTAATCAAAAGTTAGGGATTGTTGACTTGTTTCAAAGATGGTGGAGTAGGTAGAAGCTACACTCATCTCCTTCCTGATCACATCAAAATTACAATTTAATTATAGAACAGTCAACCTGGATAACCACCTGCAGACTACCTGAACAGAAATCCTCTAACCAAGGATCTACAGAACAAGCCACATCAAGACTGGCAGAAAGGGTGGAGAGCAAAACCAAATGGCCCCATGCCCACATGTAGTGGCTGAGAATCAGAAGAGATACCTCAGCTGCAGAAGTCCCCCTTCAGGAACAGGGGTCTCTGTCCCTCTCAGGACTCCCTAGCCTGGAGCACCAGTGTTGGGAAGAGGAGCCCACATAACATTTGGCTGTGAAAATCAGTGGGGATTCCATCTGCCCAAGGGAGAAGAATGGCTTACCCTAGGCTGCAGCAGAAAGATGGTGGCTCAGAGGGTGCCAGGGACATATAGGGACAGACTCAATTGTGTGGCTCCAGAGAGAGGGTTGGAGGGACAGTCACCAGTGTCCCTGGGTGGAGTCCCTGCCCCACACCTCCCACACATGTGTCTTTCCTGGGTTGCGTACTCCTTCCACACATCATTAGCCAGGGGAGCTGTACTAGCACCACAATGATGACTGACTCCTTGAGACCCTGCCCTACCAAACCTGCCCATGGCTGTGGGCTCTGGCAGCAGAAGCCAACCTGGGCTATGTGGCAGTCTTTCTTAAAAAATTCTTGAGTAGGTCCATACAAGCTGAGGAAGTGCCAGAAACACATGGGAAGGCATGGAGCACTGTGGCTTTAGGGCGAGGGCCATCTTTTCATGTGCCTGACGGGTGCCATGATTCCTGTGCGGGGCCCTCCCTCCACACAGCCAAATCTTAATCTGCTTTAACATGATGATCTCTATTGGCCTTACCCTGAAGACCCCCTGAGACCCCTGCCACACTGAAAAGGTTCCACAACCTTCAGGCAGGTTGCAGCTGGCCTTGGTGTACCCTGAGACTTTAGGTGAGTGGCATCAACCCGTCACAGATGCCAAGTCTGAATCTATATTAACCTGGTAAATACTACTCAACCCTACCTGGTGACTCCCTGTGCATTGGCCTCATTCAATTCGTATACCACCTGAGGCTCTTTCAGTGGCTGAGTCCAGTGAGCAGCTGATAGGTAGCAGCAGGTCTTGAGGTACATTGGGCCATTTGCTGATCTGCCCCAGGCTTGGTGCTGGTGGCAGCCAGCCTTGGTACATAGCTAAGCCTCTCCCATGTGCACCCAGGCCCAGTACAAACAGCTATCCAGAGTGAATTGCTTTTTAACTAACAGGTAGCCCAGGGCTGGTCACATGCAGGGTATGACAATGACATGCACCAGAGGCCCTCCCAAGAGGCCCCAGAAACAATTAACCCAGTGACTGGCTTAGAACTTAACAGAGCATGACACAATTAGCTACACAAGTGACATACCCAAAGCAGGCACCAGATACAACTTGGGAAAATTCCTCTTTGTGGAATCAGCCCCCCACATAGCAGCTCATACACTGTGGTTGTGGCCAGTCCCCATAGACAGCCAGCCTGAGGGTCAACTCCACCTATGGATGAGCCAACAGCAATCAAGGCTCAACTACAACAGAACACACATAACCCACACAAGGTACACTCCTGGAGCACCCAGCTTAGATGGTCAAGAAGACAATGCCACTGGAACCCACAGGACACTTACTATGTAAGGCCACATTAGTCAAGACTGGGAGTCATTGCAGATCTACCTAATACATAGGAAAAAAAAACACACACACACAGAGCCAGCCCAAGTGAGGAGGCAGAAACCTATAAGAAACAGGGGGGAAAAAAACACCAAGAGAAATCTCCAAAAAAATGACCTAAATGAAATGGAGGCAATCTACCAGACACAGAATTCAAAACAATGGTTATAAGGATGCTCAAGGAACTTAGGGAGAACTTCAATAGCATTAAAAAAGGACATAGAAACCATAAAAAGAACTAGTCAGAAATGAAGAATACAAATTCCGAAATGAAGAATACACTAGAGGAATCAACAGCAGATTAGATGCAGCACAGGACTGAATCAGTGATTTGGAAGACAAGGTAGCAGAAAACACCCAATTAGAGAATAAAAAGAAAAAAGGATTTTAAAAAATGAGGATAGATTAATGCGCCTGTGGGAAAACATCAAGAGTAACAACATCCACATGATAGGGGTATCAGAAAGAGAAGAGAGAAAGGGATTGAGAACCTATATCCTATTTGAGAAAATAATGACTAAAAACTTCCTTAACTTGGTGAAGGAAATAAACTGACAAATCCAGGTAGTGCAGAGACTCCCAAACAAGATGAACCCAAAGAGGTCCACACCAAGACACATCAGATTTAAAATGACAAAGGTGAAAGGCAAAGAGAGAATCTTAAAAGAAGCAAGAGAAAGATAGTTAGTTACCTACAAGGGAGTCCCCTTATGACTGTTAGCTGATCTGCCTATAGAAACTTTTCAAACCAGAAGGGGTTGGCAGAAAATATTCAAATTGATGAAAAGCAAGAACCTACAACTGAGACTACTCTACCCAGTAATGCTATCATTTAAAATTGAAGGAGAAATAAGCTTTCCAGACAACAAAAAGTTAAAGGTGTCCATCACCACCAAACCAGTATTATAAGAAATGTTAAAAGGACTTTTAGAAAAAAAGAGGAACATAAATAACAATAATAAAATGTCAATAACTAAGTACCTATCAACTGTTGCTTGAAATATAAATGGATTAAATGCTCCACTGTCACATGAAGTGTAAACTGATTAAATGCACCATTCAAAATACATAGCATAACTGAATGGATAAGAAAACAAAATACATATGCTGTCTACAAGAGACCAACCTCAGAATGAAAGACACACAGAGACAAAGGAAAAGGATGGAAAAAGGTCTTCATGGAAATGCAAACATACAAACAAAAAAAAGCTAGGACAGCAATACTTACATCAGAAAAAATGGACTTTAAAACAAAGTCTATTATAAAAGACAAAGAAAGGCATAATATTATAATAAAGGGGCCAACCCAACAAGGGAATATAACCCTGTAAACATTTATGTACCAAATAAAGGAATACCTAAATATATAAGGCAAGGACTGATGGACATAAAAGATGAGATCAGGTAGGGGACTTTAACACCCCATTGGCATCACTGGATAGATCTTCCAGTCAGAAAACCAACAAGAAAACAGCAGCCTTAAATGACCAGATAGATAAAATTGATATTTTTAGAGCATTTGACCTCTAAACAGCAGAATATACTTCTTAAATTAAATATTTTACTGTTGCTCTATTACAGTTGTTCCAATTTTTCCCTCTTAGCTATCCTCTGCCCATCCCACCCCCCACTCCCACAGTCAATCCCCACCCTGTTGTTCATGTCCATGCATCATTCATACACATTCCTTGACTAGTCCCTTCCCCTTCTTTTCACCCTTATTCCGCTCCTGCTACCCCACTGACAGCTGTTAGTCTGTTCCTTGTTTTGATGCCTGTGGTTCTATCTTATTTGTTTGTTCATTAGATTCCTCTTATAGGTGAGATCATATGGTATTTGTCTTCACACAACTGGCTTACTTCACTTAGCATAATATTCTCCAGTTGCATCTATGCTGTTCCAAAAGGTAGTTCTTTCTTTCTGCTGCATAGAATTTCACTGTGTAAATGTACCACGGTGTTTTGATCCAGTAATTTACTGTTGGGCAGTTTGGCTGTTTCCAGCGCTTGGCTATTGTAAATAACACTGCTATGGATATAGGGGTGCACAGGTTCTTTTGAATTGGTGTTTTGGGATTCTTAGGGTATAATCCCAGCAGTGGAATCTCTGGGTCAAAAGGCAGTTTCATTTTTAGTTTGTTGAGGAAACTCCATACTGTTTTCCACAGTGGCTGTACCAGTCTGCATTCCCACCAATAGTACACTAGGGCTCCCTTTTCTCCACAACCTTGCCAGAATTTGCTTATTGATTTCTTTTTGATGGTCATTGTGACCGGTGTGAAGTGGTATCTCACTGTGGTTTTAATTTGCATTTCGCTAATGGCTAGTGTTTTTGGGCATCCTTTCATATGTTTATGGGCCTTCTGTATGTCCTCCTTGGAGAAGTGTCTGTTCAGGTCCTTTGCCCGTTTTTAATTGGATTGTTTGTCCTCCTGGTGGTGCGTCATATGAGTTCTTTATATACTTTGGAGATCAAACCCTTGTCTGAGGTATCATTGGCAAATATGTTTTCCCATATAGTTGGTTCCCTTTCCTTTAGCCATTGCAAAAGCTTTTTAATTTGATGTAGTCCCATTTGTTGATTTTTTTCCCTTTATTTCCCTTGCCCTAGGAGATATAGCAATGAAAATATTGCTGCAGTGGATATCTGAAATTTTACTGATTATGTTTTCTTCTAGGCCTTTTATGGTGTCATGACTTATAGTTAAGTCTTTTTCCATCTTGAGTTTATTCTGCTGTATGGTGTAAGTTAGTGTTTCTTTTTTTTTTTTTTTTAATGTACCTGTCCCGATCTCCCAACACCAGTTATTGAAGAGACTATTTTTTTTTTACTCCATTTTATGAGCCTGCCTGTTTTGTCAAATATTAATTGACCTTTGACACATGGGTTTATTTCTGGGCTCTCTATTCTGCTCCATTGATCTATGTGTCTATTCTCATGCCAGTACCAGACTGTTTGGGTTACAGCGGCCTTGTAGTATAGTTTGAGTGTGATCCCTCCTACTTTGTTCTTCTTTCTCAAGATTGCTGAGGCTATTTAGGGTCTTTTTTGGTTCCACATAAATTTTTGAAATATTTGTTCTAGATCTGTAAAATATGCCATTGGCATTTTAATAGGGATTGTGTTGAATCTATAAATTGCTTTGGGTAGTATGGACATTTTAATCATGTCAATTCTTCCAATCCATGAACACGGTATATGCTTCCATTTATTTGTATCTTCTTTCATTTCTTTCTTCAGTGGTCTGTAGTTCTCTGAGTACAGGTCTTATCTCCTTGGTTAAGTTTATTCCTACATACTTTATTTTTCTTGTTGCTATAGTAAATGGGATTTTTTCCCCCATTTTCTGTTGCTGATATTTCATTGTTGGTATGAAAAAATTCCTTTGGTTTATGAATATTGACTTTGTATTCCACTATTTCACCAAATTCACTTATTAGGTCAATAATAAATGAATTTTATTATTAACTCTATAGGTTTTTCATGAAGACTATATAGTTTTCTATGTACGCTATCATGTTCTGCAATAATGACAATTTTACTTCCCCCTTTCCAATTTGGGTGCCTTTTATTTCTTTCCCTTGTCTGACTGCTGTGACTAGAACTTCCAATGTCATATTGAATAAAAGTGGGGAAAGTGGACACACTTGTCTTGTTCCTGATCTTAAGAGGAAAGCTTTTAGTTTTTGCCTGTTGAGTATGATGTTGGCTGTAGGTTTCTCGTACATGGCCTTTATTATGTTGAGGTAGGTCCCCTCTAGTCCAACTTTTCTGAGTGTTTTTTTTTATCATAAATGGGTGCTGGAGTTTATCAAATGCTTTTTCAACATATATTGATATAATCATGTGATTTTTTGTCTTTCATTTTGTTTATGTGGTGTATTACATTTATTGATTTGCGAATATTGTACCATCCTGACATCCCTTAATTCATTTATTTTTTGTTTTCTGTTGCTGATTCCCTGTTCTTTGATTGGAAGAATTAACATCATTAAAATGTCCATACTACCCAAAGCAATCTATACATTCAACACAATCCCTATTAAAATACCGATGGCATATTTCACAGAAATGAAATAAGAGGATGAACCCCACTCAATCATAGTGCATGATCTTTTCAATGTATTGCAGGATCCAGATTGCCAATATTTTAATGAGGACTTTAGCATCTATGTTCATCAGAGATGTTGGCCTGTAGTTTTGTTTCCTTGTTGTGTCTTTATCTGGTTTTGGAATTAGGATAGTACTGGCTTCATAAAAAGAGTTTGGGAGTCTTCTCTCTTCTTGATTTTTTTTTGGAATAGTTTGAGAAGATAGGATTAGCTTTTCTTTAAATATTGGTAAAATTCACTTGTGAAGCCATCTGGCCCAGGGCTTTTGTGTGCCAGGAGTTTTTACATTACTGCTTCAATTTCACTAGTTGTTATCAGTCTGTTCAGGCTTTCTGCTTCTCCTTGATTCAGTTTGAAAGGCCGTATGTTTCTAGAAATTTGTCCATTTTGGCCAGGTTGTCCAATTTCTTGGCAAATAGTTGTTTGCAGTAACTTCTTACAATACTTTGTATTTATGTGGTATTTGTTGTAATTTTCCCCCTTTCTTTCCTGATTTTATTTATTTGGGTCCTCTCTCTTTTTTTCTTCATGAGCCGGGTTAAAGGTTTGTCACTTTCATTTATCTTTTCAAAGAACCAGCTCCTGGATTTGTTGATCCTTTGAATTGTTCTTTTAGTCTCTATGTCATTTAATTCTGCTCTGATCTTGATTCTTTCTTTCCTTCTCACTCCCTCTGGGCTGTGTTTGTTGTTCTTCCTCTACTTCTTGTAGATGTAGAGTTAGGTTGTTTATTTGAGCTTTTTCTATCTTTTTTTAACTAGGCCTGTATTGCCATGAACTTCTCTCTCAGACTGCCTTCGCTGTGTTCCATAGGTTTTGGGTTGTTGTGTGTTCATTTTCACTTGTTTCCAGAAACTTTTTGGTATCTCTCTTGATCTCATTGTCAACCCATGCATTATTTAATAGCATGTTATGCAGTCCATGAATTTGAATGCTTTTGAGTTTTTTCCTTGAGACTGGTTTCTAGTGTCAAGCCATTGTGATCTGAGAAGAAGCTTGACATGATTTCAATTTTCTCAAATTTGGTGAGGCTTGTTTTGTGTTCTACCATGTGGTCTATCTTTGAAAATGTTCTATGTGCATTTGAAAAAAATGTATATTTTGCTTATTTGGGGTGAATGATACCGTATATATCAGTTAAGCCCATTTGATCTACAGTGCTGTCCAGTGCCACAATATCCTTCTTGATTCTTTGCTTGGAAGATCTATCCATTGCTGACAGTGGGGTGTTAAAATCCCCTACTGTAAGTGTATTGATGTCCACATAGTTCTTAAAGTCCTCCAAGATTTTTTAATATAATTAGGTGCTCCTATGTTTGGTACATATATGTTTATAAGGGTTATATCTTTGTGATAGATTACATCATTAAATATTACGTAGTGTCCCTCTTTGTCTCTTTTTAAGGTCTTTGTTTTGAAATCTATTTTGTCTGACATAAGTATTGCTACACTGGCTTTTTTTTTTTCCTGTCCATTTGCTTGGAATATCTTTTTCCAAAGCTTCACTTTCAGTCTGTGTAGGTCTTTTGTTCTCAGATTGGTCTCTTGCAGGCAGCATATATATGGTCATGTTTTCTTACCCATTCAGATACCCTATATCTTTTGGTTGGAGCATTTAACCCATTTACACTTTTGGTTATTATTGACAGGTACTAATTCATTGCCCTTCTTTTTGCCTTTTTACCTGTGTTCCTCTACCTTTCTCTCTTTTTATTCATCTTAAAGCACTCCCTTTAGCATCTTTTGCAGTTCTGGTTTGGTGGACATGTATTCTTTTAGCCCTTTTTTCCCCCTGGGAAACGACTTATTTTGTGTTCCATTTTAAATGAGAGCTTTGATGTGTAACGTCACACAGCAAAAGCTGGCCTTTACTTTTCATTACTTGGAATACGTCTTATCATTCCTTCTGACTTGTAGTGTTTCTGTCGAGAAATCAGCTGATTGCTTTACCAGAGTTTCTTTGTATGATCCTAGCTATTTTTTCCTTGTTGCCTTTAAGATTCTGTTTGTCTTTAAATTTTGCCATTTTAATTATAATGTGTCTTGCAGTAGGCCTCTTTGGGTTCATCTTGATAGGGACCCTCTGTGCTTCCTGGACATGCATGACTTTTTCCCTCATCAATTTGGGGAAGTTTTCTGTCATTACTTTTGCAAACAGGTTTTCTATCCCTTGCCCCTCTTCTTCTCTTCCTGGTATCCCTATGATACATATATTATTACATGTCATGTTGTCCTGTAGTTCCCTTAAACCCTCTTTGTCCTTTTTGAATCTTTTTTTGTTTTGTTGCTTTGAAAGTTTTTTCCTACCTTGTCCTCCAGCTTGCTTATTTGATCCTCTGCTTCATCTAGCCTGCTTTTAATTCATTCTAATGTATTCTTCATTTCAGATATTGTATTCATCATTTCCACCTGACTCTTACTGATAGTTTTGATGTCCTTTTTCATGATGGTGTATTTCCCAGTAAGTTCCTTGTAGCTCTCACTGCACTCCTTATGCATCCTTATAACTATTCTTTTGAATTCAACGTCTGATAGTGTGCTTGCTTCAACTTCATTTAGCACTCTTTCTGGGGATACCTCCTTTCCTTTCTATTGGGGTTTTTTCTTTGTCTCCCCATTTTAGGTGACTCTTCTTGTTTGTTTCTGCATATTAGATTGATCTGCCTTTGTGGTATGACCTTCTCTCGTAGGAGGACTGTGGGGCTCCATCATGCAGTCTCCTTGATCTCCCAAGCTGAGTACTCTTGGGATGCCCTTTATGCCATTTATGTGGGCTACTCTGGTTGTTATTGGGTTTTGGTTGTTGTTGGGTCATTTTTTGGTAGGTTCTTCCCTCCAGCTGACTGAGAATCACACTGCCCACCTTGTCTTTATGCTGTTGTACTGATACTACTGGAACAAAACCAAATAACTCAGTAATCAAACCCACACCTGCAAAAATAACCACCAATCACAAACACACTATCAACAGTGGAAGACCAAATATTAATAAAGGTGTAAAGAGAGTAAGACTATTATAAGACAGGAAAAACAAATATGAGATGACTAGCTGAAAGAAAAATTATTTTGAGAAGGTAGGCGGAGGAGAAATAACAAGAATAGGGAATGGAAACAAAGTGAAGAAAGAAAATAAAATTTACATTGTAAATAGGAAAGGGAGGGAAGAAGGCAAAAAGAGTATAGTGTGAGGCTTAAACAAAAAATTTTAAAAATATAATGAAAAAAAGGAACCAAATTGGAGAAAAATATCTACCACAGCAATGTCAATGACAAATGAGTGAAGGTTAATATAGGTGGAATGGGAATAAGAAGGAAAAAAGAAAGAAAAGCTTAAGAGATGTCTAGAGGAAAGAAAAGTGATTTTGAGAGGGCAGAAGGAAAAGAAATATTAAGAGTGAGGAATGAAAACCAGGCTAAGCCAGGGAAAAACTGAAATTTAAAATGTAAAAGAGAAAGGGCAGGAGGAAAGCAAAATGGAGTAGGAGAAGGGAATGGTAAAATTTGAGATTTAAAATACAAAAATACTGAAGATCTAGAAATAAAATTGAAGAAGTGCAGCAACAACCACCATATCAACAATTAACGAGTGAAGACTGATAAAGGTAGAGAAAGGATAAGGGTATTTTAAGAATAGAAAAAAGTATGAGATGACTAATCCCAAGAAAAATAGTTTTGAGAGGCTGGAGAAATAATAAGAGTGTGGAATGGAAATATCATAGTAGGAAGAGAAAAAAAATAAAAAAAAACTAAGAAAAGGAAGGAAGAAGCTAAAATGGAGGAAGAGAAGGGAGGAGCAAATAATGATATTTGAAATAAACTCAAATATAAAAACTAGTGAAATAATATGTAGGAACTTGAAGGAAAAGAAAAAATGTTAAAAAGCTACGTTAAAATATAACGCAAAAAATGAGGAAGACGTCAGTGGAATTCATCTCAGTAGAATCCAGTGTTTACCACTGTCTTCTCTTTCTCGATCCACCCCTGGTAATATCAGGCGGTGTCCTAGTCTGGCCCTAGGCAGCCTGTTGGAGACTACAAGTGATCCACAGTCTGTGGCTCTCTCCTTCAGATTTGGCTGGTCCCCACTGCTCTCCTCTGGTGACATTCCAACAGCCCAGGGCCCAGGAGTGGTTCATTTAATGCCCCAAGAGGACTACCAGTACATACTCCACCTGCCTCCAGATGGGGCCCCTGTGCAATCAGGAGGGTGGGAACCCTGATGTTCAGTCTTCAGGGAAGAGGGTAGGCGTATATCCCCACCCTCTTGCCACTCATTTTGGTTTGTCCCAGATTCTTTCCAATCATGTATGGTTTCTGGTGATTGGCTGTCCATTTCCTGTAAAAGGCCAATCTGTGTAAAAGAGGCCACTCCTTCCTGCTTAGAGCAGACAGCAGCTCCACCTAGGTGCTGGGGCTGGGTGGACCCTGAACACCCCTTTTTGCATCCATCTCTAATCTCTCTGCTCTGCTAGTTTCAGTGGATCAGGGCTCAAGGAACAGTGTAGCTCATAATGCCTGGTAAAAAGGGCCCTGTCAGAGCTTTTTCTTCGTTTCCCTCCAGAAATGCATCCAGCAGGGGGCTCCTGAGCCTGCCCTCAGTGATCTGTAGAGTCTATAATTCCAGAGGTAGGGTTTGGGCTCCGGTCTGTGTCAGGACTCGCCTGGCTGCAGCGAGTTTCAGGAGTTCAGCTCGTGGTCATCCAGTCCCCCTGTCACTCTCTCTTGCAGGAAACTTGGGCCCAAACTCTCCCTCTGTACAGTCCCCTGCACACCAGCCATGCTGAGTTGGGTCCGACAGTCCCTTAGTGTGACCCTTTCCCTCTGAGTTCTTTGTTGTCAGAGTCACTACACACACGCAGACACGAGGACTAGGTCCCTACCGAGTCTCAAGTCTCGCCTCAGCTTCTCATTTAAAAGAGTCTCTGTGTGGCCCCTACACTGCAGCAACTGAGCCCTGGGGGACCTGTTCTCCATGTACTCCTCCTCCCCCAAAATCACAGCCTCTCTTGGTCAGGGCTGGCCACACCGCCTGCTGGGAGCCTCCAACCGTTTTAGATAAGTTTCTCTCTGGATTTCTCCTGGATGGCTCTGGGAAGAGTCCTGTAGCAATACTGTAACATGGCGAGGTGGCGGGGTGCTCTCCCTGCTCCCTCAGTTATTCTCAGCCTTGGGCAGGGTTTCTATGGCCCAGCACACCCTTGGCCATCTCTCTGTCCCCAGAGCTCACCACTCCTGAGCCAACCTGCGACTGCCCTGAATCTGCACTGCTAGAAGTGTTGGGCTGGGCAGGGGTGGTAGCAGTTACTCCACTAGGAGAGCCCAGGTCATCCACTCGCAAGTGTCCTGCAGGCAGGCAGTCTCTAGTCCGATCACACACACTCCCCGGACTCTCATCTGTGTACGCACTCACTCACACACTCTCTCACTAACTCTCCATTGGATTTTTTTGTTGATTGCTCTGTGGTTTAGCTGCAAGACTGGTCTGGGCCTGGTTGCAAGTGGACAGACCTTCTAGCTACTCTGCAGCCTCCATTATATACATTCTTTTCAACGGCACATGAAGCATTTTTCAGGACAGACCACATAGTATACTATAAAACAAGTCTCAATAAATTTAAGAAACTGGAATCATACCAAGCATCTTCTCTGACCACTATAGTATGAAACTAGAAATTAATTATGAGGAAAAAGAAATGAACACACAAATACGTGGAGGCTAAATAACATGTTACAAAACAATGACTAGGTTAACAATAAGATAAAGGAAGAAATTAAAAGATACTGAGACAAATGAAAATGAAAATAAAACAACTCAAAATGTATGGGACAGAACGAAAGCAGCCCTATGAAGAAAATTTGTAGCAATACAGGACTATTTCAAGAAACAAGAAAAACTCAAATAATCTAACCTTTCACCTAAAGGAATAGAAAAAGAACAACAAATAAAGCCCAAAGTCAACAGAAGCAAGGAAATAATAAAGATCATAGTGGCAATAAATGAAATAGAGCCAAAAATATATAAAAGGTTAATGAAACCACAAGCTAGTTCTTTGAAAGTATAAACAGATTGATAAACCTTTAACCAATCTCATGGCAAAAAAAAGAAAGGACCCAAATAAAAAAATCAGAAATGAAAGAAAAGTGACAATTGACACTACGGAAATACAAGGGACTGCAAAAAAAATACCTTGAATGATTATATACAGTAAATTGGACAATATGAAAAAAAGTGAATAAATTCCAAGAAACACACAAAATAAATCAGCTCCTGATATCATAACTATTAGAATGGCAAGGAGAAACAAACAAATCCATAATTATAGCCTGAGATTTCAACACTCCTCTCTCACTAAATTATAGAACAAGTAGACAGAAAATCAGTAAGACTATAAAAAATTTTAACAACACTATCAATCAACTTGACCTGATTGACATTTGTTAAACATTCTACCCAACAATCAAACAAAACATCCTTTTGAAGTGCACATGGAACATTTAGCAGCACAGATCATATTCTCGCCCATACAGCAAGCATCAGGTTTAACAAAACTCAAGTCATACAAGTGTGTTCTCAATCTACACTTCACATCCTTTATAAGAATTAACTCAACATGGAACACAAAACTGTATGTAAGACTTTAAGTAGTAAAACTTCTAGAAGCAAACATAGGTTTAGGCAAAGACTTCTTAGATGTGGCAACAAAAGCATGATTCATAGAATAATCCAAATTTATAAGCCAGACTTCAAAATTACAATGTTCTGCTCTTCAAAAAGCACTATTTTAAAAAAATTAAAAAAAGAGATGCTGCAAACTAGGAGAAAATATTTTCAAAGCATACATCTGAAAAAAGGTCTGGCTTCCAGAATATACAAACTCTTAAAAGTGTAAAGAACTTTTTAAAGTCAATAAGAAAGTAAATGACCTAATGAAAAAAATGTGGACAAAAATTTGAACAGATGCATCAGCAAACAAGAAATGGTAAATAAGCACATGAAAAGATCCTCAACATCATTATTCTTTATTCCCATCATAGCAGAAATTCTATTCCCAAACTACCAATTAGTCATGGAAGGTAAAATAAGGGCATTACCAGCTACGTAAAAATCTTTAAAAACGTTTAGTCCCAATGTACCTTTCTCAGGAAGATACTGACATATGCACATTGCCTAACAATGAAATAAAAGAATAAATCAAAAAAGAGAAAAGTGTGCTTCAGGACACAGGAGATCTGACAGTGAAAGGGAGACAAGTCCAACACGATGGTGAAGGGAAGTGCTAGGGCTGCAGCTGTGCAGACCACACTGAAATGAGAGGCTGAAGGTTCCAAGAAAGATGTCTCCAAAACACAACCAATAGAACAGGTGATGAATTTGGCTCTATTGAACAAAATTTCATGGTTCTGTCCAAATGTTTGGAGTCAAGTGAGTGATAGGCCCATGTCATTTTAAGGGGAAAAAGAATCATTATTTCTAAGGAAAATAAAAAAGTGCAATTTACAAAATGCTGTTGTAATAAATGATTCAGCTGTGAACTACATTATATGTGTGGAATTTTACAATTCTACAACTCACTGATACTGAGCAGACTCTAAACTTGAACTCATTAAACAAGTTCTCTACCCTGATGTAAACCTGATTAAAAACTGATGTAGGGTGGCAGCAGGTTGTGTCTGAGAAATGAAGCTGTTTAACCACAAAGTTCATGACACCATATGCAGAATGCCTCAAGGTAACATGGAAGTCTATGAAGAAATTGCCACGGTTGTGCCTTTTATGTGACTTGTTTCACCTTAAACATCTGTCTGGTTTGTCTCTAAGATAAGACTTTTTTTTTTTTTTTTTTTTTTTGCAGATACTCTCCCTGACAGTGGTGGTAACTCTGCCCAATGAAAGAATCTCTCCCTCAGCTAAATCAAAACCCACTGCAAAGCTTGGTGGTAGGGGAGAGAAAGAATTTGTGTGTGTGTGTGTGTGTGTGTGTGTGTGTGGCATGCAGGTATATAGAGTGTGGGTATTTTAGAATTAAACTTTCATTTTTCATTATAAGAAAGTCATTGGATAATAAGTAAATTAGAAAGTCAAGAAATAATGGGTACACATCTAAAGATGTGTCTTGTGGGCCTCAGTTCCATAGCTTACAGCATGCCCCCAAAAGCTATATATTAGAAAATACAGTCTCTGTAATTCTCTAGCATAGAAAGTAACTATAATCAATGATCAATCTGACCTGAGTGAGAGAGGTGAAGAGAGGATTACAGCAGATTTGACATGTAACATACACACCATTTTTCTACCCATAGAAAGAGAACATGATGTAAGGAACAGGTGTGATCCTATAATCTTCTGATGCATAGTAGCACCCTTATCCCAGTGGCAGCATTCAATCTTTAAAAGCAAAATTTAGAATCACAACAGGGCTTAACCACTAGAGGCGCTTGAAACAGCTATTAAATATAATGGAAAAGAGAGGTGCCATATAAAACAAGGCTTCCCAGTCCCCTACTCCTTAGAGCCATGGCTATAACTCCTTGAAAAAACATTACAATTAAAATCTATTATATAAAAATGAGATTGTAAATGATAATACATGCTAGTGTAGATTTTTGTTTCTTTTCAATATTTTAAGTGTTCATTTTCAGGTGATTCAGAAACTGTCTGGAGCATAATTGTTTTCTCAATTCTGTATCAGGTGATACAACTCCCAGATTAATATTTATAAAATATTGATAGTTTTCCCTCAGTTAAGTATTGGTCAACACAACCCAGCCCTGTATGTACTTATTAAGAACTCTGATCTTCAGGCCAAACTAGATTTTTAACCTTGCTTTGCCACTTTGTGCTGTGTGACCACAGACTGTGTAATATAACTGCTCTAATTAATATAAGACTCGAGGTTCCTCATTTGTCAAATGTGGGTACAGGATTCTGAAGGAGTAAGTTAGGTAATGTACGCAAAACACCTCTGGTGCACTACTGGACTTAAAAATACAAACCAGCCAACCAGCTTTCCCAGCAGGATAGACATTGCAATACATGTATAAAGCTACTGACTGAGTATGAATTTTTAAATTCTTTCTCACAAGTTTATTTCAACATCACAGCATGTAACTACTGAAGCAAATCAAAAGGAAAACACATAACCAAATGGCAAGTCACAACTCATTTATGCGGCCAGCCTTAGGGAAGGGCACGAGAATTCACACCTTAAAGGCCTACATTCACTCAGAAAGCAATAGTAAGGAGTCCACATCACTCTCCAGGCCCCTATTCATCTTTTAATAAGGGCACTTTCAAAAGTCACAGAGGTGACCTGACTTACGCAACTATCACCATTATTCAATTTTAGACCCTTTTTTTCACCCCCAAAACAAACTCAGTACCAACTGACAAGTTACTCTTCAGTCTCCTCTACCCTCCAGCCCCTGGTAACTACTAATATATTTTTTGTCTGCATGGATTTGCCACTTCTGGGCATTTACTATAAATGGGATCATATAATACGTGGTCTTTTGTGTTTAGGTGACTTCACTTAGCATGTTTTAGAAGTTAATCCATGTTATAGCATGTATCAGTACTTCATGCCCTTTTTTGAGTGAATAATTTTCCACTGTATGACTATATCACTTTTTGTTTATCCATTCATCCACTGATAGACATTTGGATTGCTTCCTCCTTTTGGCTATCATGAAAAATGATGCTATGAACACTTGTGTACAAATTTTTACATGGACATGTTTTCATTTCTCTTGGGTATGTATCTAGGAGTGGAAGTGCAGTGTCATAGGATAACTTTATATTTAACTTTTAGAGGAACTGCCAAACTATTTTGCAAAGCATCTGCATTGAATGAGGGTTCCAATTTCCCCATAAAATCAGCAACATTTGGTATTGTCTGTCAACATTTGGACAACAGCCATCCTGGCAGGTGTGAAGAGGTATCTCAATTTAGTTTTGATTTGCAGTCTCCTAATGATCAATGATGTTAAGCATCTTTCCTTGAGTTTATTGGCCATGTGTATGTCTTTTCAGAGAAATGTCTATTCAAATTCTTTTCCCATACTTAATTGGGTTATTTGTCTTTATATTGTTGAGTTACGAGTTCTCTATATGCCCTCAATAAAAATCCCTCATCAGGCCTATAATCTGACAATATTTTCTCCCATTCTGTAGACTGTATTTTCACTTTCTTGAAGGTGTTCTTTGCAATACAAACTTTTAAAAAAAATTGAATTGAATTTATTGGGATGGCATTGGTTAATAAAATTATATGAAGCACAAGCTTTTAAATTTTTAATAAAATCCAATTTACCTATTTTTTCTTTTGTTATTTGTTCTTTTGGTGTTATACCTAAGAAACTACTGCCTAATCTAAAATTATGAAGATTTACTCCTATGTTTTCTTCTAAGAGTTTTATAGTTTTTATTCTTACTCTTAGGTCTATGATTCATTTTGAGTTAATTTTTGTAGATGGTGTGAGGAAGGGGGCCAACTTCATTCTTTTGTGTGTGGAGAAAATCAACTGTTGAATGAATTTTCACTGAAGTTACAATATGTCACGCATATACACAGAAAGATCTTCATTCAACAAATATATGCAGCAAAAACAATATTTTGAGATACGAACTAATAATTTTTCTTCCTCCGTTTTTCCCTTTCCTTCCAAACATTCAAGAACATAGTAGGCTCCAGGATTCCTTGCCTAGGGGAGGTTTATGGCAAAGTAGCTTCCTGACTTTTGTTTTCTCACACTCCTAAACTATAGGACTACAGATTCTCAGGGGAATTGACCAATTATATTATCTGGAAAAACAAAGAAGAAGTGGTTTCCCTCTCTGCAAGAATAGATAGGGAATCCCCAGAAATAGAGGCAGGAGGAGGAGGATAAAAAGGTCCTGAGAGAGAGAGGATCTGCACCCAATTTCCTAGACATACTGCCAAGAGGAGTAGCAGTGGGTGTAGCTCAGCATAGGCACCTTGGCCGAGATTCTCAACCCTTAGTCTGGCATGAGGCAGCTAAGAATCACTAAACCATAATGGTTTATAAGGTCAGGAACAATATGGCAAACAACTGACCAAACATCAGTTGTGTGGTCATCAGATGGGATGCCCCCACTATCCCCACACTGGCATACCCTGAATGTTTGTATATTATGCAGTGTAGGCACTATCCTGGAATTATGTCATATCCTGAAGAAGCAAGGGGCCATGATGAAATCCAAGAACCACAAAGGTTATATTTTTTCCCCCACCAGGAAGATGAGATGGTAACTCAAAGTGAGAAATTAGGTTTCTAGGAGGAGTTATATTTCTTGCATGCATTATTTTATGGACTGACATTCATACCTGCCACACAAATATTAAGAACCTACTACATACAGGACATCCTGCCAGGCTAATTTTGAGTGGGAAAGAGAACAGTCATGGTTAGTCAAGGTATTTACAGTCTGGTAAGAGCAAATGTGAATGATGGTAGTGGCTATGAAATACACACCATTTGTGTGCATATCTTATGCTACACTCTGGTTCACGTTTAATGGAATCTTTCTCACAACAGGCCTCTTACGCTCAGAGAAGGCAAGGGACTTGCCTAAGGATGCGCACTAGTAATTGGGAGGCCTCAGATATGTACCAAGGTACACCTAACTCCAAGCCCATTTTCATTCTTGAAGTAATGACTCCCTTCCACAAAGAGGCCAATTTGAGTGCTGGCCTTTGATAACCCAGAATCCATTGGACCTAGACTTTGATTCATTTTTCTGAGGTGGCATAGGCTTAAGTCAAACCAATCTTCTCTAACTTGGTGTTCAATGCACCCATTGGCAGAAGACTGGCCAGGAATCTGAGGCTGGACAGGAGACATTGGCCAAACTGACTCCCATGATGTTGGGGCTCATGGTCTTGCTGTATCAAGGAGTGTCAACTAGTTCCTCTGAACAGTCAGGATTTTTATTACCATTCACAGCATCTTTATGTCCAGCAAAGAAGTGTCATATCAAGTTTGGGGAAAAGATCTCACCTTTTCTATTTATGTGCAAAAGGAAAAATTTGGTTACATGCAAAATGGAAATTTTTCTTATAGGGAAAAAAATCTCATAGAGCTGTTTTGCCTTGAGGTGCAGGCACTTAACTGGGTGCCTAAGAAACTACTTTAAATTCTTATCTGAAGCTTCCTAGCAACAATAAAAGGAAAATAAATTGATTTTGGCAATGAAATATTAATAGTTTTTCCTTAAGTATTAATCTACTGAACAAATGTTGAGCATGAAAGAACAGGCATATAAATGCTCTGAAAGCCATGATTTACACATTTTCTACTGCTGCTTCTGCTATTTGATCCTTGATAAATGACTAAACCAAATTTCAAATCTCAAAGAGAAACACACTGAACCACGGAGAGAAGTAAAAAGCACAGAGAAATCTAACATGTAAGGTACTACTGTCTCTTCTTTTGTGTCCTTGTCTAAGGAATAACTCTCTCCCCATCTGGGATTGTATAACCATTTAACTTGCATTTTCTCATATACAAACTGGACTTAACAGCTGAGGGCCCTCAGAAACCAGTTAGTCCCATGCCCCATTTTGTAAATGAGATTCCAAGGGGTTAAGTGACTTGTCTGATGCCATGTGTTCATTAGCACACATAGTATTATTATTTCAATTAAGCAGGAAGGCAACTGACCTAGGAGTGAGAAGATCTAGCTTCTACTTGCCATTCAGTCATTAATGAGTCACTCTGTTTATAAAATGCAAGTGTTAGATTACATGGATTTTTAAAATCCTTCCCTCTTTGAAGGCACTATAATTTTGTGAATATGAACATCAGTAGTTTTTGTTTGTTTTTAGACACTTAATAACTTTCTTTGCAGTTATGACAAAGCAGCAATATGTATGGAGTTGTGAATGTGGGCTCCAGGGCCAGATGTCTGCCTTGTAATTCTAGTTCTCATTTACTAGTGGTGAAAGAAGCATGAACAAAGTACTTAATCTAATTGCCTCATCTGCAAAATGGAGATTGTGCCTATCTACTACACATGGCAGTTTACAATGATTAAATGAAATAGCACATGTCAAGGATTCAGCACAGTGCGTAGCACATACAAAGAGCTCAGCAAATGGAGACTGCCATTAGTATTATCATAAAGGAACTAGAGTCAGGGTCGTTTTTGGGTTATAAGCAGGCATCCCTACCTTTGGGCCGAAGCAACCCAAGTGCTGAGGTCTGCATCAAGGCAGAATTTCATTCACTATGGCTATGTGTCTTTCCTCTTAAAAAAGAAAGAAACCATTTCCCAACCTCCCTTCCTGAGTGGTAGCCAATGTCATTTAAGTGTTTGTTAAAATGCAGGACTTCTTAAAATCTCTCCAGAGGGTGCCTACTTGGATGGCAGGAACATTTCTGATCTTCCCTTCTTTTCCTTCTTTTTGCCTGGAATGCAGAAGCAATGGCTGGGGTGCCAGCAGCCTACTGATCATGTGGGAAGGGCTATAGATTTTCAGAGACTGAATCCTTGACCCAACAGTTCAAAGCCAGCAATCACTGACCTCCAGACTTCTATTTCATGAGAAAAACTGATGTACATTTTTAGCTTCTATTAGAAAAGTGCTATCCTAACCAAAATATCCTGCAAAATGGATTTCTCTTTCTCTCTCTCTCTCTTTTTTTTTTTTTTTGCAGACCTGCCTGGTCAGCCACTATCCCTAGCCACTTAGAGGTGCTAAGTCAGATTGCTATTGGCTGTCACCTACATTTCTGCAAAATATCCACACTGTCCTCAAGGTCCTTGCTACTCAAAGTATGGCTTGTGGACAAGCAGCATTAGTGTTACTGCTGGTAACTCAGTAACTGTTACTGAGGTACTTGTGAGAAATGCAGAAATCTCTGTACCCATTCCAGGCCTACTGAACCAGAATCTGCATTTCCAGGCAGTGATTTCTGTGCACTCTGAAGTTGGAGGCTCTAGACTGCACTTCCAGGCTCTGCTGTCATTCCTCTTGAAGAGTACTGCCAAGATAATCTTTCTGTTGCACAGCTCTAATCATGCCACTCTCCTCAAGAAAGCTTCAGGGCTCCTCCTACCTACAGACTAAAGTTTAGATTCCTTAAGCCCGATGACCCAGGCCTCCTATTATCTTGTGTTGTCCTGCAAATGCCCATCAAAGTGCTTGCCATGTGTATAGTAGGTAGACAATAAACAATGTTCTATTCCTTAATTCTGGCTTTACTATGCTAGGAATTTGGGATACAGTGGTACAAAAAACAGACATGGTCCCTTGTCTTTATGGAACTTGGAGACTAGTTGGAAAAATAAGTTTGAAAAGAATTTAGAATGTGTGATGATAAATTAAAAGTGCTATGAAAATGAATGGGCAGTGATACAGAATAAGACAGACTGGTCAGAATGGCCCAGAGGATGGGAGCTGCGGGGCTTGACCAGGAAGAGAGAGAAGCACGTGCAAAGACTTACGAGAATTAGGTTTGTCTGAAGCCCAGAATAGGGGCTGCCCTTTCGGGCTTACCCAGAAAACAGATACCTTGGGAGGAAACTGTCATAGGGTTCACCTTCCAAGTCACTTAAGAGAAAAGGCTCAATTGCTTTTCCCTGACTTTCGTCTTCACTGGGACCACAGGTGAGGCAGAGATCTTGGCCTGCTGCACAGTTGCTGTGAATCCAACCCTGGAAATCAGACCTAGTGAAATACAAATCCTAGCTCCATTGCTCACCGGTTCTCAACTCCCTTGACCTCCAAGCTTCTGCTTCCGCAGTACAAAGTGGGGTTAAGATTAAAACCAACTTAGTAGTTATTGTGAATACTGAGCCCAGACGACGCTGGTAAAGCTCCCAGAACACTGTCAGCCCACATCAATGCTCCTCTGAACGTTTACGGTTACATTATGATTATTCCTACCGTTAATTATTATTAGCTTTCGGGCAGAAAGCTCATCCCAGGTATTCCTGCGCCGCTGAGGCCTCCCGACCCTGCCACTCCAAGCATCATCCCCCGCCCCGCGTGACCCCACACCGCGGGCGCCGCCGCCGGACCCCGTTACCTGGGGCCAAACACGGCTTGTCACCACCTGGTGTCCTGAGCCCTGCCTCCCTCCCGGACCCGCAGCTGCCGCGGCGGCAGCCCCAGCCCAGCCCGGCCAGGGTGGCGGCCACGCGGCGCGCTCCGGCGGAGGGGAGGGGGCTCCACGGCAGCGACGGCGGCGGCGGCGGCGGCGGGGGGCAGAGCCAAGAGGAGCGCTGCAGCAGCGGAGGAGGAGGAAAAGGATGCTGGGGACTGCGGGCGGCCGGGCGGCCGGGAGGCCCTGCCCGCAGTGAAGCCCGCCGTGCCCTAGGTGCAGGGAGTGGCCGTCGCCTCCCGCGCGCATCATTCCCGAGATGGCGGCGGCGCGTTGGCGCGGGGAACCCAGGAGGCGCCAGCCGGGCGCAGGCTGAGCCGCGCCGGCCTGGGAACTCGCGCAGGGCCCACGCGGCAGTGGAGCCAGGGCCAGGCGGCCTGCGGAGCGGGGAGGCCAGGAACGGCCCCAGAGCGGAGCGTCTGGCCGGGGAGGCCGGGATGGCGAACGCCAGCGAGCCGGGCGGCGGTGGCGGCGAGGCGGCCACCCTGGGCATTAAGCTGGCCACGCTGAGCCTGCTGCTGTGCGTGAGCCTAGCGGGCAACGTGCTGTTCGCGCTGCTTATAGTGCGGGAGCGCAGCCTGCACCGCGCCCCGTACTACCTGCTGCTCGACCTATGCCTGGCAGACGGGCTGCGTGCGCTTGCCTGCCTCCCGGCCGTCATGCTAGCGGCGCGGCGCGCGGCGGCCGCGGCCGGGACCCCGCCGGGCGCGCTTGGCTGCAAGCTGCTCGCCTTCCTGGCCGCGCTTTTCTGCTTTCACGCCGCCTTCCTGCTGCTTGGCGTGGGCGTCACCCGCTACCTGGCCATCGCGCACCACCGCTTCTATGCCGAGCGCCTGGCCGGCTGGCCGTGCGCCGCCATGCTGGTGTGCGCCGCCTGGGCGCTGGCGCTAGCTGCGGCCTTCCCGCCGGTGCTGGATGGCGGTGGCGGCGACGAGGAGGACGCGCCGTGCGCCCTGGAGCAGCGGCCCGACGGCGCCCCCGGCGCGCTCGGCTTCCTGCTGCTGCTGGCCGCGGTCGTGGGCGCCACGCACCTCGTCTACCTCCGCCTGCTCTTCTTCATCCACGACCGCCGCAAGATGAGGCCCGCGCGTCTCGTTCCTGCCGTCAGCCACGACTGGACTTTCCACGGCCCCGGTGCCACCGGCCAGGCGGCCGCCAACTGGACGGCTGGCTTCGGCCGCGGCCCCACGCCTCCCGCACTTGTGGGCATCCGGCCCGCGGGACCCGGGCGCGGCGCGCGCCGTCTACTCGTGCTCGAGGAGTTCAAGACAGAGAAGAGGCTGTGCAAGATGTTCTACGCCATCACGCTGCTCTTTCTGCTGCTCTGGGGTCCCTACGTCGTGGCCAGTTACCTGCGGGTCTTGGTGCGGCCCGGCGCGGTACCGCAGGCCTACTTGACGGCCTCCGTGTGGCTGACCTTCGCACAGGCCGGCATCAACCCTGTTGTGTGCTTCCTCTTCAACAGGGAGCTGAGGGACTGCTTCAGGGCCCAGTTCCCTTGCTGCCAGAGCACCCAGGCCACACAGGCCACTCTCCCCTGCGACTTGAAAGGCATTGGTTTGTAAGGGCTCTCCTGCCACGCACACCCCAATCCAGCCTTTCCTTTTGTCTTGGGCACTGACGTCGTTTCTTCCCGTCTGCTCCCCTTTAAATTGTCTAAGCTGCCTTCAAAATGACTCAAAATGGATTAGCACTTGGATTGTACAGACTCGTTTTAGGGGGGGCGGGAGGTGGAGAAGGGTTTCCATTTCCACCCCCATCCCAGCTCCATTCATTTTCCTCTTAAATATATTTTCATCTTGAAGATAGGTCCTGAAGTCTTTGTATTGGT
Source organism: Pteronotus mesoamericanus (assembly GCF_021234165.1). Classification (NCBI taxonomy): domain Eukaryota; kingdom Metazoa; phylum Chordata; class Mammalia; order Chiroptera; family Mormoopidae; genus Pteronotus; species Pteronotus mesoamericanus. The sequence continues at coordinate 56,262,337 of NW_026555321.1, forward strand.
ACTGCTGTCTTTTATTCCATGTTATTACTTTTGAAAATAAAGACTAAACTAAAGACTAAACTTTCTTCATGCAACGTTTCCTAAAGACCATGGCCAATTTTCTACAGAAGCTATTTTTGACAACCTCAAGTGGCATTACATTTTGCAGTGAAGAAGAGGACCCTGGGGGACTTCACAAGTTGGAAGCAGGAGAAAGGGGGAGGGAGGATTGTCTTAAGTTCCCTCTAAATTGCCAGCCATGGGATAAGTTGTGCTGCTCTCCTTTGAAAGTGTTAAAAACTTTGTTCAGTATTGAGATTGAATTTAAAGAGCAGCTATGGGAGTCACTAGCAAGGAAGTGGTTTTTTTAAAGCAGGAGCAAGATCTGTTTCTTATGTTACTTTATACTGCAAAATACAGGTCAGTGACAACTGCTCTCTGCATTATACCAATCTTGTCTGGAAACATTTCTATAAACTCTAACTTTTAAAAGTTAAAAGGTGTTTTGGTTATTAATGGTGTGGAGAAAATACAGTATTGCATGTTTTTGTATGTACTGATTGCGATTCACTGATTGGGGGGCTCTGAGAAGCAGAGTACTAAATCAAAATTGTTTAGCTATTTTTTGCCAATAAAAATTAAAATAACTTTATGAAAACAGCTTGTGCTTTGAGGAGCCCAGTTATATTCTGGCTCATGAAACTAACTTCCACTTTGAAAATTGTTCTTTTGTTCATGGTGTAAATGAATGGCATATAATAATACTCTACTTCTAGGAGATAAAGTGTTTCCTTAAAATGTTTGCTAGGTTAAGTTGTGCTGTTCTATGATGGTTATTTTAAATTAATAACAAGAACTATAATTTTCAATAATATTTCTTTGTTAGACATTGTAATCTTACATTGAAAGACTAAATTCTGCAAGTACTGTATAATTTTTGCTTATAATGCTACATTTTTATTAATGTACCTTCTGTTTTGAGGATTTCTATCTGTATTTCTCTTTGCATTATACAAATATACCAGTATTTTCACTCTGGAGTATTTTGTTACTGTTGTATGAGGCCATGACTGGTACTAATAGGCAGCAAAGTATGGTACTCATGTTCTGTTAGCTTTTTAGTGTGTGTTCTTTAGTTGACCATCAGCATATCTAAGACATTTGCAGGATTGCCAACTTAAAATGCAAGATAAAGCTCTGCAAATCTCTTTAAGGGAAAGAAGCAGAGAGAGAACGCGCGCGCGCGCGAGAGAGAGAGAGAGAGAGAGAGTGTGTGTGTGTGTGTGTGTGTGTGTATACACACCACTTTAAAACTTAAAACTGGTTTTTGTAAACATATAAACATGAACAAAATAATCATTTTAATTAAAATAATTGAAAGTAGGCATAGCAAATATGTTGAAATTTAGTTAAACATCATATAAACTATCAAATTTTCAGTCCAAGAGGGATGTCATAAGAGTATAGCCAATTTAATTTATGTCTGGTAAATGGTCAGCATTATTTCACTTTTTAAAAGTCAATCAGTCTCTACAGACAGTCTCATATTTGGAAAATATGAATAACAATTACCCTATTTCTACCAAGGTCATAAGACCAGGTAGATGTTAATCATCCAAGGGATTTCAGTTAATCTAAAGACAGAGAAGCCCTGGAACTAAATCTCTTGTTACCTAACACCCCTCACACACCCACCCAAGCGAGCCAAATTCAAAAACTAGAAGTCAGTAAGCTCATGTGGTATTCAGGATATTTAGTACCTGGGCTGGCACAGGAAGCAAGCCGCCAGAACCTAACCCCGACAACTCCAGCCTTGGACAGCAGCTCAGTGGCCCAAAGACAACCTGTTGACTCTACGTGGCCTTAAGTTCATTGGTATTTTTTCATAGGAGACTCCATAAGCCAGTGCGTCTCAAATTTTAACAGTATTACCTTACGTGCTTGTGAGGTTGAGAGAGTCTTATTAGGGAGAATGAGGGTGGAACCCAGGAAAGAGCATGTTTAACAAGCTCCCCAGATGGGTGGAGGCATACCTCCAGGCCTTCGTTCAGACAATTCACTTCAGACAACATGTGAACAAACTTGGTAATCTGGTATTGTTTTATTTTATTTGATTAGATTGGCAATTGCTAATGAGGGTTGAGTTGAAGAGTAATGAGAAACGACAGTCAACTGTGATGGAAAAGGAGAGAAGAACCATGAGAGGCAGAGGAAATGAGCTACCCAGGGAAAAAACACCCCTTGCATCTCAACAGCTTCTTGGATCAATGACTCTATTAACGTGTACTTTGATTGTTAATTATATTAATAAAAACCATCAAGAAAAGGTTAGTTGTGTTTCAGAATACTTTATCCAATGTACCAGGACAGGTATAATGTACTTGGGGAAGATTTCCATTAAGACAGTTTATTAAGGGAGTTAGTTAGCATTCCCCACCTCCAGAGTGGAAAAAAGTCACTATACTTGAGGCAATTAAAATAGATTTCTTGCATATCAATCCATGCATGTCCTGCAATGAAATTATTGGATCTAAAATGAGCACTTTGGGGTCTTTTGATACATTAAATATATTTTCCTAAAGATCATATCTGTATACATTTCCACCTGACCATATTTTTTTTTTTTTTTAGAAAAAGAAATAGCTGAAGCAAAGTGGAGAAGCGTGTAACAAATCAGTAACCGTAGTGATAAGTAACTATTCAGCCCTGCCAAATCTTGTCCCTTTGCTATATTGGTTTCTTTTTCCCTTTCTCATTTTTTCTTTCCTTTTTTTTCTTTCCTCCCTCTCTTATTCTTTCTTTCCCTTCTTCATTTTCCTGTCTTCACTTCTTTCCCACCCCCTTTTTTCTCTTTTAAAAAAAGAAATAAAATTTAATGAATCTTGGTGCATGCCATGGGCTCCTAGCTGCCTCTCTAATCATACTTTCTCCACTCCTTTCTCAACCCTGTGCCTCAGCCACTCCCAATCACTGGCAATGCCCTGAACAGGTTATACTGTGTCCACCAAACGTACCTTTGCATTTATTGTTTCATGTGCCCAAGTCTTCACTTTCTTTTTTCCAGCTCAGCTGCAGTTAACCTTACAGGGGGTGAACTCCTAGACTAAAAAGGGTGAACTAGCCCCTACAGAGAGGGGAAGATTTTCCCAGTGCAGGCCGTGCAGAATTTTCAAGGCTTCAAACTTAGTCATTAGGTTCAAGTGCCATGGTGGACTGAGTAGCAGACTTACTGTCTTAGTGTCTTTTTAAGTTGTCTGTGCACTGAAGTGGCTTGGGTTATCATGCCGTGGACCCTAAAGAGTGTTCTTTATTCACCATGAAGACATGTCACTCTGTGTGACCTGCCTCAAGATGAGTGACCTTCAGGGCTCCATCTGTAAGATGCAGAGGAGATAACCCACCCACCTTTGCATGGTTTGTTAGCTGCTTCTGGAGTAAATACAAGTAAAAGCAATCTGAGTCCAATGGGTTCTTTATGCTTTTTTTCCCCAACTTGGACAAGACTTTTGGGGTCTAGCCCAGTCGATGAAGAAGGCCTTTTTGACCTGCCTCTTCCTTCCTTTAGGGATGTTTTTGGTGAGGATGTGATGCTTGGAGCCAGAGCAGCTATCTTGCAACTATGAGAGGAGATACTGTCAATACAATAAAGATAACAGACCAAAAAGACAAAAGAGCTGGCATCTATTTTAATGAACATTATTGAACAGTTTAATCAAGCAGGCAACCTCATATCTCTAGACTTCTGGATTTAAAATAAAAACTACTATTGCTTCAGGAACTAATATTCAGGGAATCTGTCATTTGAAGCAATAATTAACTACAACATTACTTAAAACTGTTCTATCCTTTCCACTCCTTTGATAGGTATGCTTGATATTACGGATCTGTATTCACACATTTTAAAAAATTAGACTTATTTAATTTACTTTTTACAGCTATCAGATCATTCAGCCTATTAACCATTAATTAACCTGGCTCTAGAAACGTAAGATAGATATGACTTGATCTCTTAGATTGAACTAAATCTAGAAGATTAAAAAGATACCCATTACTAGACCAGTTCTGTTTAATTACACTTTATAAAACTTTATGATATCATAAATCTAGTTATAGTTATCTGGAAAACTACCTGAAAGAATCCATCCAATCAATAGTTATTGTAAGGTAAGGAGCAGCCAATTTCTCTATTGGGCGGTGCAGGGAGACACAGGGATAGGGAAACCATAAAGTGAGGCAGACATGGTGGATGACAGGAGAGGGAGCTACATAGACAGCAGGTTACCGTGAGATCAGGCATTACAACAGATGGTCTGAGAAGTACCCCACATTCACTCTGCTGACCCACCTAACCGAAAGAGGCAAGAGAAACCAAAAGGCCCGGACTCATATCCCTTCCTCCTGCTTTTCATGCTCTTTCTGACTCTTCTCCTCATTCTAGAGTCCGTTTTTAAAATGAATTCCTCTAAATGAAATAAAAGCTCATATTTTTCTCTTCAAAGTTTTCTGTTCCATTTCTGAGTGTTCAAGTGCCGGCAACGAATGTGTTCATTTTAATGAAGGAAGTTTGTTACATAAAATCTTGTTCAAGGAGAGCCAACTATTGATTAGAAATGTCAGAACTGTGTAGAAATTAAACAGGTAGCCTTCAAGAAAAGTACTCCCCTACCCTCTCTTCCTAGGAAAAGGCAGAGAGCAGGTTGACATTGCAGAAAATGGCATTTCTTGCTTTAGGTAAAGGGAAAAGAGGGGAGAAAGTCTTGGTAAGTACTCAACCCACCCTGTATCCTTGATTGCAGACACTTAAGATAAATAAAGAGCTTCAAATTTATATTTGAAAGCCTGAAGTCTTGAAGTTACTTCCCATTACACAGAGAGCACATGCAAAAATGTTTTAAATTGCAATGTGAAAGCATAAGAGCAATACTCTTATTTTTCAGTAGCATTAAGGAAACAAGTAAATTAAAGCTGTTACTACAATACTTGGTTTCTAGGAGGAATAATTTAGTCACTTCTAAATTAAGTTCTAAGTGGCCAGCCTTCTTACATGGAACACATGTAAACTGCTAGATATATTTAAAAGTTTTCCCAATGCATTAATTTTATCTGAATTATGCCAACCTGAGTAGGTTTCTAGGATAGAAATCTTTTCTCCCAGGATGTGATATTTGAGACGCACACAAGTTTTGGTTAGAACTTGTATTGGAACCTGGAGAGTGCAATAGTTTCATTTTCTTTATAATATGGACGTGCTGTGATTTCAAAAGGCTTTGAAAAGTTATTAAAGTTTTAATGCTGACTTACTACATGCCTTGTCGAAATGTTCCCTAGAGATCACAAAATTTTAAATGCACAAGATGAAAATTTTCCTTGTATTTTTCACTTAACATATTTTTCCTTCTATTTCTCCATATATGTTCTTGATATACTTCCAGAGTGTTGACAAATTTGCCACACAACACATTGATGGAACAAGATGGAGAAGAGAGGAGAGGACTTCTGTCACAGGTATTCATTCTGCAGAGTGACATAAAGAGTATAACTGTACAGTGTGTAATTCTTTTAACCCATAGCCACGATCAATTTAACTTGCATATCTGTCTTAAGGAATTATGCTATTTCTAGAATTTGATTTGCATAACTATTCTAATCCTTTGTGAGTATGGTGATATGTGGTCTGACTAAAGATTTTTTAAAATATGTAAGTTACCTTATAAGTTTTATAAGAATGTTAGAATTAAACACCTTTAGATATATACTTAAAAACTTGCCTCTTTTGAAAGAGACACAGTTATACAAAGGCATGATTTGTCTTCTGGTAATGGCATGGTACTTTTTGCTAGTTTGAAAAGCATCTTTGTTCACTCAAAGTTTGTCATCGAAAGTTTATTTTTCTTCTTCTTTTCTAGCTTCCCTTGGTGAGATTAAAATTCATTTAACCATCATAAACATCATAAGAAAAATTTACCATTTTAATGCATCTCAGTGACCTTTTTCTCTCCAAAATTTCTTAATCTGTGGGTAGGTGACATTTTTCAGATTTTGAAACAGTGGCAGCAAGAAGTGGATTTACACATTTTCTTAGTGTTTGGAACACTAATGCTCTCATGATCAAAGTTGAACCATTATTTTTTCAAGATTATTCCTCCATTTTGTTATCAGTTTCTCATTAAGACATTATTGCAGGACTGTGGCAAAGAGGAAAACTCCACTTTGGATGTTGGGACACTGATAGCTCTGAAGCCTCACTTTCCCTTTCCTTTTTGCCTCATACCTGGGCTAGCCAACCCCAGCAGGGAGGAATTCTCACCCAAGGGCCTGCTTCCTGGCCACAAAAAAGCTAAAACCAACCAAATTGCCTTACTGTTGCAACTTAGACCGACTTGCACGTGCTCTGTTCTTGCCAGAAAATCCCATGATGTGACTGATAATTTTTGCCATATCCTCTGGGTGTGTGCAGTATCATCAGTCCCAATGTCCAAACAAATTTTGGGTTGGGGGGTTGATCTCACCTTCTGCAGGACCAACCACTAAAGAGGAACACAAAAACAATGTTTTAAATATGTAAGAATGAAGTACAAAGTATAACAAAATGATGCACTTTTGAAAAGAAGAATTTCATTTGCATTGGTTAGGGTAGAATTGGAAGTGCTTTAACAGAGACCCAAAATGAGAGTGGCTTTTTTCTCTAGGGTTCTAGGTGACTGCTTCAGGGGGTTATCAAGAACAGCTCAGCTGGTGAATCAGCTCCACAGTCTTTCCCAAGTGCTTTTACTCTATGGGTGTAAAATAGCCAGATTCATTCCCATTGTTGCATCTCCCCACTGGAGAGGAAGTGGAGTGCACTTTTCTTTTAAAAAAGTGAGGCAGGTAGCTTCTGATCACATTCCATTGCTAAGAGGTCAGTTGTTTGGCCATATATAGCCAAGAGCTTCTGGTAAATGTAGTGTCTAGGTGTCTAGATGGGTGGCCATGTGCCTGGCTAAAACTACTGAGAGAGGTAGAGAAGAAGGATGGGGGTGGGGTGCAGGGAGAGAATATGAGAAGAGAGTGAATGAATTATGAAAAACAATTGAAGTCCACCAGCCATGCCTTCTATTCAATGATTTTCTCTCTCATAACTGAATCCATCAAAATTAATAGAGGATATTAACATCTGTTGCCCAAAGGTCTGAGGCTTGCAGACAACCTTCAAATCCCCAGAAACCAATCACAATATCATAGTTAACAACATTCTTCTGTATGTCTTTTACTTTGAGTAGCAAATATTTTCTTTTAAAAAATTTATACAGGGCAAACATGCAGTCTTATGAACATCTGGGCCTGCAATACTTTGTTTCTCCATTCAAACCCAAAGTGATTTCAAAAATGTGTTTTAAGAGTAAGTGTTTAAGAATTCAGGTTAATCAGTGAAAGGACTGTGGCAACATCTAAGCAGAGAGCTATCATTGAAAGAAAAAGGGGGTTGATGTCATTGCTCACAAACAAGGTTGCCACTGTCTTTCTCAGAGTGGATAGTGGTTAGTGGAGTTTATGTAGAAGAGACCAAACTGATTTGCTTCAAGACAATAATACAATATACCAACGATATATCATAGAACTCTACACTTGAAACCTATACTACTTTATTAACCAATGTCATCCCAATAAATTCAATCAAGTTAAAAAAGACAATAAGGAGGGGGAGGATGGTGTAGAGGTACAGTAAGACTGGCATTGTGTCAATAGCTATTGATAAGATACTGGATGATGAGTGTATGAGGTTCCTTACAGTACTTCACTTTTATGTTTAAAAATTTCCATACTAAAAGTTTTATTGGTTTTCTTTATAAAAGAATGAACCAAGTAAGCTCATGCTAGCATCAATCTTGTCTATAGGGAACACGTCTGTTCTCAGACACACTGAGAAAACTCAATTTGTGAAACTTCTCAACAGTTATTCAAATCTAACTTAATAAAACACAACTTTCTCCAACTTTTCTTGTAAAGTATTTGAGTTTCTGCAACAAAAATATTTTTCACGTATCATATTTTAATCAAGATGATAAAAATTTGGATTTAAATAATGTGAAAATTTGCTTAGAAATACACTCTAAAAATGTGAAACCTTTCATTTATGATTGATGTTATTTTATCTGAGCCTTTTTCCCCTCAGGTTTTTGTTTTGTTTTTTTTTTAACAGGGCAGACCAGCTAGTTTATTCATACTGAATCTAAACCTTAGATCTCTGGCTTAACAATAACATAAGAAACTTCTAAAGACAGTAAATTTTATGTTAACTCAGGTGGTTTAAATCATTCATAGAAATTCCAATATTCTGGGCTGGGAACTATAGCATGACAAATGTTCCATCCAGTTACAAAATCACATTTCCTTTTCCTTGGCCACCAAATCTTAAACAGATGTGGAAAAAGCACTCTTTCACAAGGGCTTTTACCACGTACCCACTGCTACCAGTCAAGTAATTATAGTTTCTTAATCTCCCAGGAACACTTCTACGTGAATGGGATTTTTCTTTGACCAGCTTGCCTTGGTGGGTATTTAAGAACTCAGCGAGTAGGTTTAAAGAATGAAGATTAACTGAGATGCCAAGTAAAGTTTTTATTGCAAGCACAGTGAGCAGAAGGTCTCACAAAGTGGCTGCCAGTTCTACTGTTTACATCTCTCTGACAACCTTTCATTGGTTTAAAGCATATTAGTTGGCTTCTTGCTATCAGGTGTACATCATTCTGCCATGTGGGACATTTTTTGGTGAATATAGAAGTAATATTCCGGGTAGGCTGACAGGTCCTCAATGGTTACATCATCCACATAGACGCGAGCTTGCTCAGAACAGGAGCGGGGAGAACCAGAGTTCTGGTGTGAAGCGACTGAGAGTAGTCCTCAAGCATTGATCTCCATTCTGGGGCCAAGGGAGGGACGTTCTGTAGGCCTGAAAAGGAATACACCTCCATATCATGCCACCTCTTACACTGGCACTCCTTGCCTAGGCATACACATGGCTGGCCCTGGGTTAGCTTGGAAACAGATTGAAAGTCAAAGAGATCATTGGCCTTGAGACTTGCTTGGGAGGCCGGAGTAGCCTCAGAGGAGTCTTCCTTTGTATTCTCTGATGGCAGCCTTGGGACAGAAGTTCTCAAAGACTCAACAACGGCCCCCGTGTGATTAGTATCGAGAGGAGAGCATTCTCCTGCGCTAAAGTCTTCAGGGGTAAATACTCAGGCCACTGCTGCTGTAAGCAGAGTCAGTCTGGCTTTTGTGCTTGAGCTGGCCGCTGGAGGAAGAGCCTATTGTCCTGCAATGTATAAACTTTGCAGGATGAAGGACAGGAGACTTAGAATATCGACGACGCTAGGTTCTCATTGCTCCTCGTGAAGACTTCTTGTAGAACCATGCCAACTGTCTTTAGATGCACATGTGGTTTTAGGTTTGATATTGTCTGCTGCTGTTCTGACTGATGCTGTGACACTGAGGCCTTCTCCAACAGACAGAGATGCTATGGACCCCGATGCGTCCACTCTTAATTTCTTGAAAGCAGTTTGTAGACTCTCCTCCTCTCCATCCTTGGCTTCAGATTTCATTGTGAAAGTTTTTACTCTACTATGGATGTTCCCGCTAATACTGGTAGCAGCTGGGGCACTCCGGTTACCCAGTGCTGTCAGTTCAGATCGTCTGTCTGGATTGTGGTGCCTGACTGACCCGGATCCAAACCCAAGGAGCGGGCAGCCTGCGCCTCCAGTGTCGCACTCTTCCTCAAGTTTTAAAGAGTGACTTAATATAAACTTTTTTCCTTGAAAGACAGTAAACTACTGAGCTGACATATAACTCATATTTCTTTGACCATGCAAAGTTTACCACCAAATGTTTACTTGGCAACTACTTCAGATGCAAAATGATAGTTTAATTTTGTTTTTTCATTTTTAGGATACTGGTTTTGTAAAATCTCATTTGGATTCTTTTTTAAAATCTTGTTGTTTCAAATTTTGTTTGATACCGAAACAAAAAAATGTATCATTAAATAATGTCGAGCAGGCAGAAGATATCTTCAGACTGAACCAGTGGTTCTCAAGGGGGTATAATTTACCCCCACTTGTACACCCCAAGGGGCATTTGGCAATTTCTAGAGACATTTCTGGTTGTCACAACTTGGGGGAACTACTTCAATCTACCAGATAGGGTCAGCAGAGCTGCTAAACATCCTCTAATGCATAATGCGGTGCCCCACCCCAACAAAATTATCCAGAAAGACTGGAGACTGAGAAAGGCTAGACTACAGTGAGAGATTGCCTGGCGGTGGTTGCCACAGCTGCCACTCCATGGAGCAAGACATCCATTGCTTTGCCTTGCCGGCACAGCCACGCTCATAGGGAAAGCCCACATGAACACCAGGATGCCCTCTCAGGATATACATAATAGAGGTTAGCCTGTGCATTTTACCAACAGAAATCATGCTCCACCATGATATTCTTCTTCCTTGCTTTCCATCTTTTGTGACATATACACATTTTATTGAACTGCTTACCAGTCTGAGTTATTCAATTATAATCTGCTGCAGTATGGGACTTTCTGAAGTAGTCTCCTGATTTGTGAGGCCAGTAAAGCAGAATAAAATTCTCAGATGTAGGGGAAAGAGGGATTGGGAGAGGGGAGCATTTACTTGGGTGGTTGGAAGATGAGTCACCTGGGAGGAGGCATCTGGAAGAAATGAGAGGTCATGAAACAAGGACCTACTCATCCTTGAATACGCTCCTCACATGAGCATGTAACTGCAACTAAAATTCTCAAGTGGGAATTTGAGAATTCCCTTCTGTGAGCTTCCATCTAGGAATGGTGGTGGGACAAAGAGAAAGCATTCATTTATGCTTAAGGGTCATTGAAACTTTTGAGAGTGGCAAGACAAGACAAAGACATTTAGCTACCCTCTTGACTTCTAATTTAACCAGAAAGGCGTTTCATAGTATCACAGGAAAACAGTAGCCTGTCAGTGGCTCTCAGCTGTTGGTGCACCTTGTGACTAAATGAGCACCTTTAAAAAGTCTCAACACCCAGGTTTCACCCCAGGCAAGTCATGTCACAGTCTCTGAGGGCTGGAGATGGAGAAATGGGAACAGGACTTAAGAAAAGCATGTTAATGGCATCTCTAAGTTTGGGAGATGGGTACACTGAAAGAACCCTTTCTTTAGTAGGGGGGCAGTCGGGGATACTAAACTTTATTTAAGGATTATGTTGTTAAGGATTGACATCTCTGGGTTTTGCTAAAAATACTAGAATACAGTTCTTTTTAATGCAAGGAATACTGAGGATTGACAAATTAGGGGGAAGATATCAGAATGTGAAAGAAATATTTATTCTGAGGACATTACCTGAAATACATGGCAACATGTTGAAACAGAAAGATCAAAAAATGTTGCCAGGGAACTTTAGACAGTGACCCTCACTGTTACAGCCAAAAACTGTAATGGTAGAAAATTGTAACCCACACCAGCATTCTTTTGACATTGTTTCTTTAAGTGCTGGCTCTAATATGTAGCTTGTAGATGAACAACACATTTGTATAAGAATCCTAGAACCAACTTCAAAAGATACAGAGTCTGACCTTCAGGTGTCCCAGCTCTGGGAGAGTTGCTTACCTTCAATGGCAGAGTTAGGGTGACAAAACCAGGATGACGTGAATCCGGGATGACTAAACCAGGATGTTGCACACCAGATGATTGCTTGACTTGTTGGAATGAACTGTGCTCATCTGCACATAGAGAACTTTTAAACACTCTTCCTTGTTCTCTTTGTTCTGTTCCTCTCTCCCTCCTTATAAAAACCTCTGCCTCCACTGAGATGGCATGTTGAATCCCCACCCCCATCTTCATAGATGGGGTTTGTGACGTGAGTCCCCCATCTTCCAGGTTCCCAGCACCTGAAAATAAACCACTTTCCTTTACATCAGCACCTGCTTCTCAAGTATTGCTTTTTGTAGCAGCAGGCAGCCAGACTTGCTTTCAGTTATGTCATTGAATACCAAAAATGTCCTTTTTAAAATCAAAATGGTCCCCAACTTTAATCTCCTAAGAAATAAAGTTAGAAACAAATGGATGAGATTTCTGATATTAAAACCAATGACAAAAACTGGTTTATGCGTTTGATCTATCACTGGACTTTGTCACCCTCAAACAAAACTACACTGAAATGTTGGGAAGGATGGATATCTTCAGTTATATAGGAGACACACAAACTTTTCTATGCCTAAAATTTTTTTTCTTCTTAAAGAAGGCTGAAGTCAGAAATGACAGTTTTCATGAAAATCAATGTTTGCAATGGAATACAAAGCTGGGCTTGAGTTTGTTCAGTAGCCTCTGGCATAAGATTCATTTCTATCTTAAAATGGATTCCACCCTTTCACAATATTTACATCAAAGTACATTGTTGCCTTAATTTTTCTTGTGTAAATTCTCGCTTTGCCTCATCTTGTAGGAATTCTGTCCTATGAAGTCTCAGCTTCAGTGAGAGACCATCCTAGGTCCTGGGAGAGAGCTTTTCATAGAATTATTTTAAAGAATCTCCAAGAAGTATGATTACAGGGTTTCTTTTTCTTTTAAAGATTTTTAGAGAGAAGAGGGAGGGAGAAAGAGAGAGTCAGAAATATCAGTGTGAGAGAGAAACATGGATCTGTTGCTTCTCATATGCGCTCAGACCGAACCCACAACACAGGGTTGTGCCCTGACCAGAAATTGAACCAGTGACTTTCCCCTTTCCAGGATGATGCCCAACCTACTGAGCCACACCGGTAGGGGCTGAATACAAGTTTCTTTGAAACTTCTGAAAGGTGCTAACTTTGGTAACAGGTTAAAATAATAATCAAATGAAACTATACTACTAAAAAGGGAGTGTTATTCCTCAATAAAAAATACTAACCAAGAGGAGAGGTAACAAATGACAAAGTTCTATTTTTCTTTGGGTGGTAGTGAGTCACTAGGTACCAGTTCTAAGTTTTCTACACAAACTTCACCTCATTCTTTTGACTATGTACATTCAGTATACCAGTTTAAAAATTTGAGTTCGTATTTGTAAATTTTTTAAAAAGTTCATAGCATGGTTTTTTAAGTTAAATGAAAAGGCATGATTGATCCAATTAAGTTTTCACTACTTATTAAAAAGGATGTATCAAACATTGTATGAAAACAACATTTAGCAAAATTGCTGTAGTATCTGTTTCTTTACCAGTAATTCTACTTGTTGAAGTCTAATTTTTTTTTCCAACAAACTAGCAGAGTTGTCCAACCTTTTGGTGTCTCTCTGGGCCACTTTGGGAGAAGAGTTGTCTTCAGCCACACAGTAAATACACAAACACTAATGAAAACTGATGAGCCAAAAAAAAGTTTTAAGTAAATTTACAATTTTGTGTTGGGCTGCATTCATAGCCATCCTGGGCCATATGTGGCTGGCTGGTGGCCTGCAGATTGGGTTTCTTGAACACACTAAACTGAACCAAAAATAATACTTCTGTGACCAAGTATGGTAATTAATACAGCAAAATCCTATACATTTATGAGCTTGTTAGCCCCAGGGGTGTAGTTATGTACAATGTACAATTGTAAGCCCTGGCTAAGTAAATAAATACAAAATGAACACTTTTTTTGAAACAGTTCAGAGATTGTTATGGTCAGGGTTAGTCAGTGAAACACACTTTGCAAGTTGTTTATTTGTGACGTTGACTCCATTTATAATACTTGGTGGGTCATTCAAGGCCAGACTATACTGGCATTACTGTATGGCTACCACCCAGTACCCTGCCTATGCACCCATGATGAACACTCCATTACCATTTGCTGAATCAAACAATGAAATCCCACAAATCCATTGCAGATTATAATCAGTTTTGCATGTCATAATTTTCCTTCATGCTCCAAACCTTACTGATTTACACAGTTTTTTTGGTACTACCTTAAAATTCAACCAAACAGAATTTTACTATATGTAAACTAAAAATGCACCATACTATTAGTGCTATTTTGCCTACTGAAGAGTCTTTGCCAATTGTGGGCTAAATGAAAATATTATTGCTTGTAATAAAAACCAAAGACAACAGTGACAAAAATAAAGATATAATATTAAAATCAAATGATATACAATACTGTCATTCTGATACAGAATTTTTACACAGCAATATTGATACAGGTACAATTGGCAGGATGTCAGGCAATCCATTATAGTAGAACTTGTGGTTACAAATAAAGTTTGAATTCAACTTAATACCAATTTAAAAATGATAACTAGTGTTGTGCCATGTTAAAATCAATACTTCCTCTTCAAGTGACATTTTAGGGAACATCTCTACAAGACTTTTCTAATAAAATTAACTTCATAAAAAGGGAAATAAATATTATACTGTATTGTGGAGATTTTCAATATTTTTTATCTCATGGCACACATAAACTAATTACTAAAGTTCTGCAGCACATCCAAAAAGACATTGTTTTTTGCTGATCTGACAAAAATAGGTATAATTTTGACTCATTCACACTGGATGGCTATTGTTGTGTTGGCTGTTTTCTTTTTTTTTTTTTTATTTGACAATCTAATGGAAAAAAGGTCAATGCCCCTGATTCAATAGTCAGGTACTGCATATTTTAACAATTCTTGCAGCACAATGGTTGAAAATTGCTACTGTATTGGAAACTCTTATTTAAAAAAAAACCCAAGTCTACAGATCTGGACTAAATTCATTTGGCTTTCCATTCCTGCTGTCCTGATACAGTCACACAGCAGACCCATGGTCCTCTTTGGATAGACAGGTTCAGTGGAAATTTAGCAGCACCCCAACCTCCACTCCACATAAGTTTGGGGTGTCTAGTTCAACTACACACTCATCACTGTTTAAGTAACAGTAAAAAAAAAACTTGATTCTCATTAATGATTCTGCCAGCAAGCTAAAGAATATGGACAACCCTCCCTGCCTCTGTCCCCGCCCCCGCCCCCGCCCCGCCCACCTTCTGCACACGTACATTTTTAAATGCCAGAGGGGCAGGGAGAGAAATGGCAAAGAATAAAATGAGGTCCTTCCTATTCTTTGAGGAGTGAGAGACAAGAGACCAGGAGCAAACAAGGATGTGTATATATGTGATGGGGCAGGGATGGGAGAAGGAGGGCTTAAGAAAAAAAAGTTTCTGTAACAAGATACCAAATTCTTATTCTCCTCATTTTTGTGAAAATAGGTGAGTTACTGGCATTTTAAAAAGCCAAACCAAATCAAAACACAAACAGGGAAATGAAAAGCAATTCTATAATACCTTGCATGTTACATTTCTATCCAAAATTAAAATCCTTTCAATAAAAAGAGGTCATTTAAAAATCAAAGCTAGAAAGGTTACTTGGAAAGTTGAGGAAGTAATAACTTTTCTTTCTGGCATACTATTTTTTTGGCACAATCACAAGAATATAGGCTTTACAGAAATCACGTGGCTGTTCACATTTAAAGTTTCTACTCTAAAGTGATTACTTTCGGGCTAAACAAACAAATCGGTTGAATGAAGCCCGTAAACAGGCTAAGCCAGGCAGACACGGACATGTGTGATGCATTCGCCGCCCAAAATATGGAACCTAAAATAAAAAAGAAAACCGAGTCAGAGCAGGAAACAAAAAAAATACTGAACTATTCTTGAGAAATCTCTAATAGCTAGCATTTATTGAATGCTAACGATTCATCAGGTAATATGCTTATCACTTTTATGTATTATCCTTTTCCATCCTTACAACCACTCTGAAGATAGCAACTAATTATACCCATTTATAGATGAGACACTGAGGCACAGACACATTAGTAACTTGCCCAAGGTCACATACCCAGAACTTAAAGCTTTGCTGGCAGCTGGACAAAAGACTAAGCTTTTTAACCACTAAGCTACACACCTTTTACTTTTTCTAATTTTAATTCTTTTTATAGTGTCCTGCTACTGAAGCTCCTTAGGAAGAGCATTATATTATGGCATGACTACATCTATATAATAAACAAATATAAATTCACTGACAATGAACAATATATAACTTCACACATTTGCACACAGATGTCAGAGGAATCAGCATTCTGGGGGTGGGAGGAAAGAGGAACAAGAGGAAAATTAGGGAAGTAGGCAAGCTCCATTTGCTGAAATGGAACTAACTAAACCCTGCCTAGCGAGAGCCTTCAGTGAAAGTCTGGCTTCTACCCGAGAGTCATTCAACTGACGTTCTAAGAGCCCTGTCTATGCCACCAATGAAGCTGGTTGAGAAGGGTCAACCAGCAACTGGTGTGATGGTTTTCTGTGCCAGGGGAAAGCATACTCCAAATAGTTATGTTTTCTAGAGGCAGAGTGCAAAAATTATCCTTCTTCCCCTAGGAATGGTGCCTCATGAGAATCTGCCTGCTTTGCAAGTTATATGGAGAAAATTTAACATCAATCTTAGAAATGGTAAGAATCAATTAACTGGGATGGCAAATGACTCAGATTGAGGGTAAAGTGAGAAAGGCAAGCTAGTAGAGACTCATGCCTTGGGTCATTCCATAATTTACACATGGCAGGAAAATGCATCCTTCCTGTTTTCCAACTCAAATGTTTTACTTGGTGCAATTCTAGTGTATTTCTAAGTCTATTTCACCAAGAGGCCATCCCACACCAATTATCTGTCCTTATGAGAAATCTGAGATGCATCTTCCAGATGCCTTCTAAATAATTTTATACATAAAAAGAAAAGAACGACAGTCTGTAGACAGTGGCAGAACCATTCTAACTTTATTTTTGGGTTGAATTGATAGAACAGGCCCAACTCCATGGTAGTCCAACAAGGGTCAAGACTAATTATTCTGGTTAACTTTGAGTTGTACCATGCTCCTGGTCTTCTTACCTCCTTTTTCCTTTTTCTTCTCTTCCTGTTTCTTCTTTCCTGCCTCCCATTTCCAAAATGGTTCTGGAAGGGCCAGGGAGATGATTGAGATCAATATATACAAAGGGAACAGGAAGAGGGCAGGGTATAAATGTGATGGACAGGCAGAGACATTCACATGCCTTTGTCTTTTTGAAAGGGCATTGCTTTCAGGGCTCTACACTAATGACACTGTCTACACATGGGTACCATGGTCATCAGCAGCATGCAGACTTATGCTCAGAATGGTTCTGTCACTGTGTGTGTCAAAGATACATAGATGGTTGGCTCATTTGTGGCCACTGAGAATATGTCAGAGGAGGGCGCAGCTTAATTAGTGAGGACAATTATAAGTATGAGAAGTTGTATCCCATGAACTTCACAATCCCTTCTGAGACTTTGAGAGCTCCTTTTTTTGTCAAGACTAAAGCTACTGCTTCGGCGAGAGGTTCTCTATTGAGGATGCTGCTGCCTGCACTCTCCCAGAGAATGTCAGGCAAGGTCTAGATAACATTTTTGTTTGTCAAAACCAAGAGGGCAGTACTATTGACATTTAGTGGGTAGAGGCCAAGGATGTTGACAAACATCCTATAGTACACTGGACAACCCTCATAGCAAAGAATTTTCCAGCCCAAAATGTCAATAATGCTGAGATTGAGAAAAAGTAACATAGGCAGCAATCTCCAAGGAAAAGCAGCCTGAAATAAGTGAACTAAAATTATAATGAGCAAATGAAACTCTTGTACCTGGAAAGTACCAAGCATGTATCTTTTATTCATTCATTCAAAAGACATTTACTTGGTGTCACCAACATGTCAGGTTCTTTTTCAGGTGCTGCAGATAGAGTGATGAACAAAACCAGGAAAGCTCCTGCCCATTACGGAGCTCACATTTAAATGATGAAAGATAAATAACCGGTAAGATAGTTTCAGCTACTAATAAGTGCTCTCATGGTGCTTACGGTCCTGTGCATTACAACACTGTGGTCACTCCTTTGGCTTGTCACATGGGCTGTCAGCACCAAAAGCAAACAGAGAAGAAAAATAACAGTGGCAGCCTGCCATGGGCCAGGCCTTATAAGGTACTGTGTATAAATATCAAATAAGGCCCATATGCCAGTCCTCATTTTGACATGAGCTGAGTGGCTTCCTCTTGAGGTGAGGTAATGTCCCTGACAGAGATCATACCCAGCTAGAAAAGGAAAGTGTCATAGTCAAACCCAGTTTCACTTTCTTCCAAATTTTGTTCTCTCCTCCAATACCACTGTGCCTGGACTCAGGCTCTTTGAAGAAGGGACTGGTCTATTTTGTTTAAGGACACATAACACTTAGTCTGGTACATAGAAGACCTTCAAGAAAATATTTGTTAAATATCTATCTCTCTCCTCCACTCTTGCCTTCATCACAGTCTGTGACTTCCCTGAAGGCAAAGGGACACCCATCTCAGGTCCTGTGACCTCTCCTCACCCCACACACAAACTCCCACACAGAACAGGCCTGATGTGACAAAGACCACAATTTCTGACCTGACATGCTCAGAGATCCTTGCCAGTTTCTTGACTGGCCCATTCACTTCTAGCTCTATATACACGTTATGTTGTGTGACAAATCTAATAGATGTCTGATGGTCCCCAATGTATAAGCAAGTGCTTACAGAAGAGGCATATTCAGATGCACAAATATAGTTGAGGGCTAATCATTCAGCCCACACTTAATGATTTACTTTATAATCAACTATAGACTCAATCCATTGTTTCTAATGGAACTCTAAACAGCAAATTTTAGAAGACCCCCAGGGAGAACATGCAGCATGTTGGTGAAGGCATGATCTTTATCCATTTGCAGCACCTTTTAAAAGAGGAAATAGCATTGAGACAAAACAAAGATATTTTTTGTGATTCTTCTCAAAACAGCCAATCTTGTTACAGAAGAAAGTATAATGGAATCCAGGAAGAAAAGTCTAGTCATGCGACATTAAGAACTGGTCCTATTATAATTTTATTTATAATTAAACCAGTTTTGTTACAATGTTTTTCAATAAAGATACATAGTTAAAAAAAATCAAATGGCAGAATAGTGCATAAAATAAAAACTGAAAGTCCCAGCTCCCACAATTTCTGCTTTTAATAATTATGAAGACAACTATGTATCTTAATTTTGTAAAGTTTTAAACTGTTTCTTCAAATTTTGGGGAATATGTATGCATTCATATAACACTAAATAATGCAATCATTTATCTGTCTCTCATTTGTGAGTAGAGGGTTAACATAGGCCTAGAATGCTGGAGGCCACCCTGACCTTGGCCTTCCACTACATTGTCTCCTCAGAAAGAGTGACTGAAAACAGAAATGGTGGGTTGACCTCACTGGTGGGGTGGAACTTGGGTTAGGGGAGCTGTCGGCAGGCAGGCCTTGGGTCTCTTAGGGCTAGGGGGTCATAAAAAATTTGCAAGAAAGAAGGGTGGTAGTTTCTGTGGATCAAGGGGATCCCCCACATAACTTGGCCCTCCTCTTTGGCAGCCACGAGCATCCCACGTGGGTGAAAGTCAAAAGCAACTGTGTGCTTGGGTAGCTGCTGAAGCCCCCAATGAAATGAGGGTGCTGCATCTTCTATACTTTGTCCTGTAGGCTAGATTAGTGTAGGATTAGACCAGTGGTGCTCAACAAGGGTGATTCCATCCCAACTCCACGCTTGAAATGCCCCCAAACCTGCTACGGGACATTTGTCATAGTCCAGAAACATTGTGGTTGTCACAACTTGATAGTGGATAGTGGCCAGGGATATTGTTTAACATCCCACAATGCACAGGACAGCCCTCTATAACATAGAATTATTTGACCCAGATGTTGGTAGTGTCCAGGCTGAAAAACTCCGTATTAAACCAAAACATGTATTTTGGGAGCATCTCTCTGCCAATGGCCAACGAACCTGTAATCATGGCTACAATCTTTCCCCAAGAGATCAAGAGCAGACAGGGGTCCTTGACATCCGTGATATGAAAGATGAGGTAATTAGCATATTATGCTTTCTTCTACCTGTCTTTTACTACATTTTGTAGTGATATAATTTATTTTTTAGTTGCCATTTCAAAAATTTCATACGCCACCCTGAAATTACAACCATGTCTACAATGTTTTGTCACAGGTTGAGTCTATAATAGAAACAATTAATAATTTTTTAAATCTTCCGTTTTCTTTTTACACCAACAAAAGACCTATGTTTTAATTTGGATTTTTTCCTTCAGAAATGAAAATTGTATTTGTCAAGTCTTACAGCTAAACAAAAAAAGCAAACATTTAAAGAAATTTTCTTAAGCGTTGACATATAAAATGGAGCAAAATTAAAAAAGATTAATTTGGGGGAGAAAATATGGTTAAGTTGAAAAAATTCATAAAATAATAAGCAATAAAATAAAAGCATTAATCACATACTTATAAATTCCCAAAGCCAACAGGTGAACAGAATGGAACAGAATTGGCTCCTCTTTATAAACTCTGAAAATTATGGGTTTTAGCAGACATTAAAATAAGGAACTTTTAAAAATAGCAAAGTACTCCCTATATTCATATGATTCAGTAACTTATTCTTAATTGTTTAAAAATTTACTGTTAAAAGTGAAGTCATGTTAAAATGATTATTTGCCTAAAAATGTGGTTAGAAGATATGTTCCCCTTAGATGGACTTATACTTTACTCTATTTTTGAATTATCAAATGTAAAGTTAAATGTAAAGTAATTATAAAAGTATAGACCAGCAGTCAGTCACTGCAAACTCTACAAGTTGGTTGATGCATGTGAAATAAAATAGTAAACTGAACTCAGGGGCTATCAATTCCTACCTGCAGTTCTCAATTTCATTAATCAACTATTGTTCACTTTATCAAAATAAACAGACATTTGTGGCCAGTGACTAAGCCAAACCAGAATGCGAAGTTTAAACATGGGTAGTCTTCAACTAATCACAGCCTTGTGTTTTTAGATCACAGCCTTGTGTTTTTAGATCACTAATTCCTGCGACCACAACTAAGTAACCCATTTTTTTTCTTAAAAAAAGGGAGTGGGGAGGCAGATATAATGAGTACATCACATTAAAACAGAGTTTTCTATACTGTGTCTCCATTCTTTACCATCTACTAATGAGCCACTAAACTGCAGAGGAGAGTTTCATCAGAATATATTTATGATTTCTTTTTCGAGTTGTTTTGAACAGAATATAGTTGAGAGATATTCTGGAAGAATCTCGATTTTTTACTTGAATAGGTTAATTTCAACCAAGAGAAGTAACAACTATGAGATGAAAAATAGGTTATTGAAATGACAAAAAAAGTATCTTCAAGACAGAAAAAAAACCAATATGAAAAATTTTAACATTGAATTCTAGAAACAAATTTCAAGTGGGCACCTTAATAGAGTAAATGTTCAGATCTGACATAAAATCTTATTTTTGAAAATACTTCATATATTTGTCACTTAATTCTACTATGAAAGCCATAATCTATAACTAGAGGCTTCATTATTAAAACTGTGATAAAAACAAAAGCTTAGAAATATACCCACGTTTATGAGAGAATGATTTTGTTTACTTTCAGAATTGACCTTATATGAAATCTGAACTAGACGCTATATGGGAGCCAGGAAAACAATTTGGTTCTCTTTTTAAAGTATCTCAGATTTGGAAAATGCATCAGAACTACAGGATGAGTCAAATTCCCACTTGGACTGTTAACCCCCATCCCAGTGAACCTCTGACCCACACAAACCAGTTTGGGTTAACTGGATTAAAAAATGTTCCAGTTAAACACAACAACAGCTTTTGCAGAGAAAGAAGAGTATAGTGGTTAAGACCACAGACAAGAAATGAAATCTGGTGTCTGCCCTCTGACAGGTCACCTTGTGAAATCTACCAGTTACTGAAACCATCAGAGGCTTAATGTTGCTGTGTGGGGATTATGACAAAAACAACTCTATTCTACAGACTTGTTGTGAGCATTAATTAAGAAATACATATGCAACATTTAGAATAGGATATCTGGCACATCATAGCATTCAGCAAGTGGTAACTATTATTGCTGTTAATACAAAAGTTGTTCCATAGTATATGTCACTCTTCACTTGTTTCAGCAAACAGTGATCCTCACCAAGGGCACGTGTGGTGATGTTAACACTGTACAAAAACAATATAGTTCTTAAAGGAGAAGGCTATTAGGAGTAAGCTTGTCAGTGACAGCTGAACGTACAAAAGATGACTGACATTCAGTAAGGAACATGACCAAACTGAGATCAAGGCCAAAGGTGGCTGGGCCAGCTTTAGCTCCTCATGGGGTGTTTGGCATCAGGACAGATGACTAACAGTTTAAAACTTCTCCTGTTCTAAAATGGCCAAGAGTAAAAGGTGCATAGTATGTTTAAAAATGGCAGTACAGTCTCAAGTGATCAAACCTCTTGGGAGGAATGGTCTAAACGTAACAGGAAGTATTTCTCAAGGAAACCACAGGAAAGCCAGACTCAGTCTTCAGATAGGTTCAAACAACTGGAGTCCCTATTACATACTGCTCACAGAGATAAAACTAAGCCAATTTATCCCATTATGTTTAGTCCAAGGAAGTCAAAATATTAAGTTACTTGTGACTGCGGGGTACAGAGAAGATGTTTGATTCTACTAGTTTTAAACTCTATGCACATGTGATAAAAAATAGAGGTGGAATTCAATTTGCTTTGATAACGTGTAGAGAGAACACTGCAGAGACTGAGCTCTGCCTCCAACAAGCCACCTGGCCTGGGGCAAATCCTTCCCTTGGACTTCACTTTACTGCTGGGTAAGATGAGAACATGGGACTAGGAGGGCAAGGCACTGCAACCTGGCATACCTGGAGGATTTTGCTGAGATCCTATTGTGCTTCAAAAGTGTTTAATCTGAAGAGCAAAGACTTCCAAGCTCCCCACACCCCCAGAACCCTCTTTTCTCCCACCTACCCCTTCCAGAGCAGTGTAAACCTGCTTGGCCCCTGTAGATGTGAGAATCTGCAGCACAACCTCCAGAGCCCTATCCAACCTTGCTATCCTATGGTCATACCACTTACTGCCAATAACCCTTCAAAAGTGTGTTTTAGGTCACTCTGATATTAAACTATTAAATAAGATATATTAGAAAATTAACTATCATTAACCTCTAGGATTGTGAACAATCTATCCTGTAGATAGAGTCAACTACTTTTGTATCTTGAATTAAGATATAAGACTAGTTGTATTATTGACAGTTTTCTGAAAAATAGAACAGTGGATGGCTGCTGTCTCCCACTTTGCTCATAGGAGTTCAAGTCCTTAAGCTCTTAACCCAGAAACGAATAGCACAGCACATGCCTCCACCATACTACATAACTTCTTTACTTCTGCCTTATCAGTAGGCCTGATAGTAAAAGTCTTTTCAAGAACTTCTATACTCTGATTTCTGCAAAGAAACATATAATGGTATAATATCATATGTATAACATATATGTCTTCTGAAATGATTTTTAAGCAAATTCATATGTTTGAATTTATGAAACGTCTCCCATGTCATGAGAATAATGATATGCAAATGATCATTAGAATAAGAATATTAGCAGAAACAATTCTATCAAATGAAAGGGGAAAGGGAAGAGCAGGTGGCTTTCCATTGTCATCATCACTAACTTCCAGGTTCAAGCACATTACCCTGGGTTTCATGTCACACAGACCTTGCTCAAAGTTAGGGTACTGCAACATAAAAGAACCACTGTGAATGCAAATATACATACTAACTTTACGAGTCAATGGATGGCAGCTGTCTCCCACTTTGCCCATAGGTGTGCAAATCCTTATGCTCTTAACCCAGATACTAACAGCACAGCACATGCCTCCACCACACTGGGGGTCCTTGTCGCAAGCCTGAAATGAATAAGCAAACAGATAAATATAGATAGCAGAAAAGACTCAGGCGAAGAAAATCTAAAATTAGCAATAAAAAATGCACTTTAAATATCCAACTGCTACTCTATTAACAATCACATATATAAAAACTGTAATATTCATGTGTTTATACACATTAACTATAAAATATAATTAGAAGAGCTTTCCCCCATTTCTAAAAAATAACCTAAAAATGGCTCACATACTATGAAAATCTTAAACACTATTTTTTAAAAACTCAGCTCTCTTTTTCTAATGCTTTATTGAATTTGCTTTGAACTTGAACAAAATGAGTCTATATTAGCCATATAGCATGCATGTCCATTAAGACCCACATAAATCAAGCCACAAGATTCTATGACTATTAACTGCAGAATACATTGGGCCCAGTTTCAAAAAGGTGTTTAAATGGTCTCTAAGTTTGCCATAAACTGCTCCAGGTGCAGAAAGGCACTGATGTAAATTTTAGAAGTGCTCATTTTCCCTTTCAAATATTTGCATTTTAGTTCACGAGACTTGCTGTTTCTCATACCACTGACTTGATTTTTACCATTTCCCCTTTAAAGAAAGAAATCTCATAGGTTGAGAATGGGCAGACCAAGACTTTCCCTTATGCTACCCCCCCTTTTTTTTCCTCCCCAGTGAGTGACCTGCAAAAAAGAAAATTATTGGCTTAGGATATACATATGTGTACATTACAAAATTAACCAAACTATTCTATCAGAGCCATCAGATAAGGAAACACAATTACCTATTACAGTGATTACTCAAGGCACCTGCTCCCAGTATAAAAATTGTGAAATACATATAATGAAAGAATCAGCTATGGAGGTATTTCCATACTCTATTAAATAGAAATAAATAATGAAGTCTAAATTTATATGCATGAAAATAGACCTGAAGAATTATTGTTCTTTCCTTGAATCAATAAAAAATAGGATGCTTTGTTTGAATGGTGTGCAGTAATCTGTTTTTGCTAACAATAAGGTAAAAATATACTGTATTATATAGCATGTAGGAAACTAAAAAGTTTATCATTTAAGCACAAGTTTAAGTGTACATTTATTGGAAACAACTAAAACATGCCTTCAAAGTTCTTAGTTTTGAGGACAGCCATAACTTTTAAAAATATAAATGTCTATATGGGCACACTCTTATTCATTACTTTTCTTTAAAAGTGATCTTGCTTTAGAGATGATTTATTTCCCCCATTAGAATATTTTTTTTCTCAGCCTATTTAAAACAAGTATCTGGATGGACAAAAACTACAATTTCCACATTGAGGTGTTTGGACATTGATAGGAAAATATTTAAATATTTCTGTTTTCCAACTTTTATCTGTATGCCAGATATCATGTATTTGTGGCTAGTCTATTCCATAAATGAGATGTTCAGTACATGATCTTTTCAAATATGGTTTTAGCAAATTGATGGGAACATATAAATCATTTTTAAAAAGACTACACATATTACCACATAAATATTTAAAGTGGAGATTTCAGGCAGTATTTTATTTCCACAGATGCTCAAGACGTTGAATTCTGAAGCCCCACAAACTCTTTGGATAAGACAGTCAAAATCCAGCCAAAAATCTTTTAAAATTCAGTCCATCACTTGGATATTTAACATCCTATAGACAATACATCTAGACAAATTACTTAGTTTTTCATTTGACTCCAGATGGCTCCTGTCATGGAAACATAACTATATTTCTTTATTGTCATATAGCTTTAGAGACTTTTAAAAGAATTCTTTTTGTAACACTGAGTTAAAATGACAGCAACAAAACAACACACATAACTATAAAACAAGCCTAAATCTCTATAGATAAACATCTACTGTGATAAAAATTTCACTTTGTAACACGAAGCTTCAGTTCTTGGAAATATTTACAAAGAAGTGCATAGGTTTGTGTATTTTTAATTAGCTGTTTGTAATGCCCTTCATCCTTAACCCATTGCAAATCTATTCAAATCTGTTGCCCTGTGAATGGAACAAAAAGATACTTACATTGCAGAAGAATTTTGGGCTTAGAGGATTAGGGGAAATTTAAAATGAGCCAGCAGGAGAAGAGGGGAAGAAAACAATCATGTTTCAATTCTCATGTATTAGAAAGACCCATAAAAACATTTTTTCAATTACACCAGCTGGCTACTGACAAAGCTATTCAAATACATTGTGTAAAACACAAAAACAAAAACAAAAACAAAAACAAAAAAATCCCACAAAACCCAAAACACTCAAAACTATTCTAATAAACATCACAATGCTTATAATTATGTAACTCCTGGGTAGAACCAAAACTGTTGGGCTTATCATCTGCTCTAAACCTACTAATTAACATGGGGACAGTGCAGCTTTATTTTGTCAAGACAATGACATTTCCCTTAAATTTAAATTTTATCTCATTATCTATATGTAATCATGTCAAACATAGAGGTTTTATTTAAATCCTATAATGTGCACTTAGATATTCGAAGAAATTTAATGGAGGTGTAAAATAATTTCAGACTTGAGAAAAGGGAGTAAAGCAGTTGAACTAGGAAATGATAGCGGGTTTGTATTGTTGATGTAAAATAGATTAAAGTTTTAAATTCCGTGCTGTAAATTCATCCTTTGGATGCATACACAGAACTGGTGGGAGTGCGAGAAAAGTGAATTAGTTCCTATTTCCAAATGAAGATGTCTTCTCTAAGCTAACATTTACATGACCACCTACTCCATAATT
Organism: Pteronotus mesoamericanus; assembly: GCF_021234165.1. Lineage (NCBI taxonomy): Eukaryota > Metazoa > Chordata > Mammalia > Chiroptera > Mormoopidae > Pteronotus > Pteronotus mesoamericanus. The sequence goes on from NW_026555321.1 coordinate 56,288,856, forward strand.
ATGCCGGAGCACTGGAGATGCTTTATCGGGAATTGGAAATGGAAACTTTTATAGGGAGAACCTCAAGACACTGGACCAAACAAACAAACAAACAAACAAAAAAACAACAAAACCCTTGGGACCCAGAAGGAAGTGCCCCCATTGCTTTTTCAAAGTGCACACACGGCCTGGGACCAAGTTATTTCAAATGGTTTCTGAGGAGGATGCGCGGGGAGCAGTCCTCGACTACAGCAGGATTAAGACTCGGGATGGGGGGATTCACCCTTGACTCTTTGCATTTCCGGACGGGCCCTTCCAATTTCAAGATTCCAGGCTGGAACGTCTTGAAAAAGTGCTTGGGAAGACTTTGAAAACCATGTTTCATCTAAACAGGAAAACAGGCTAAACACAAGAAGAGAGGTTGTGGGGGTAAAGGAGGAGCAGGCGGAAAAAGTGGCGATAAAGGTGGTACAGTGGTACTTTGGTCATTTTTCTTCCAGGGCGCGCCCAATGTCCCGCGCCGTCAGCTGCTTCACGAGCAGGGCACTCACTTTTCTAAGTGCGCCACGAGGCGAAGGGGGCAGTTATCCCGGTTCGGGCGACCCTTCCCGTGCCCTTCGCCGCCCCTTCGCGGTCCCCTTCCCCAGGCCCCTTGGGCGCCTCGGGGACGCGCCTGCGGCAGACAGGTGAGCCGGAGAGCTTACCCCGGTGATGACGGCGGCGTCCCCGGCGCGGGGCGTGAGCAGCAGCGGCGAAAGCAGCAGCAGGAGCAACAGCGGGGCGCAGCATGGGCCCCTCATGGTGTCCTCGGGACTGGAGGCGGTTGAGGGCCGTTGGGAGCGCGGGGCCGGGTGCTCTCGTTGGAGTGTGGAGCTGCGGGCTAGCGGGCTGTCGGGCGGCTCCCGCGAGTCTCCGAGCGGTTATAAAGGCGAGCGCGGCCGTGACTCAGCCCGCGCCCGCCCGGCAGCCCGCGGGCACTCCCCAGGCACACCCCGCCCCCGCTCACACACGCACCCACCGGCCGGCGCCGGAGAGGACACGTGCCGGCGCCCTGCGCCCCGCCTAGGACGCCACGCAGGCAGCACCCCCAGTGGTGCCCCGCGCCCCGCCGCTGTCTCCGTGTGAGACTCGCGGCCGCGGTTTTTCGCTCGCGTCGAGTCGCTGTTGTGGGCTGAGAGTCACTCGGCTGCCGTCCTCGTTTCTGAAATGACACGTGCTCAGCGCCAACTACTAGCAGCTCGTTTGTTCTACAGATGTTTAGGGAGCGCCTACTATGTGCCAGACGCTGTGGGCGAATCGGGGGACGGGGTGGAGGTAGGGGGATAGGAGCCTCTAAACGTGTTCATTTGTTCAGCAGGTCTACACGAGGAGCGCGCTGTGCGTCAGGTACTGCCCGGGTTTGCCCTCATGGTCCAACTACAGAAAAGGCCAACATCAAACAAATAAACGGGAAACGTGGAAGACGGGGAAAGAACAAAGGGAGAGCAAAATCACCCCTAATACCACAGCCCTGATGACATTAGGGATTTGTCCTTCCAGCTGTGCGAGTCCAATGTATTTCTTTCATTTCAAATGCTTTCCTTTATGCTCACATCTGTTCTGACCCTCTCACTCCGATTTTTCTCACGAGCATTTCCTCTCTCTTTAGATCTTGCCAGTGTCGGGCAGAACAGTTCTGGATAGTGCCAAAGGGAAATGAGAACGCCTGGCTTGGTGCACCAGGCCCTGAAGCCCAGTCCTTCTGTTGCTTTCCACCCCAGGAAAACCATGCTTCGGTTTTACAAGATGCCACACAGCATTACTGTGTGTGATTCCCTCATTCGGGTCTCCTGGTCTCTAGGCCACCCATTGCAGGAAGACTGGCAGATTCACCCTCCATCTCCGACCCGAGCCCAGCTAAGAAACCCAGCCTGTTTTCCCTCAACGAATATGGCTTTAAGACTGCTTACATGCGACCACAACAAACTTGCTTGCGCCGAAATTTGGGAAGCCTAATTTTCTTCCTAACTCTCCAGAATGGCAGGCTTTCCCTAGTCCCTTAAGGACCACAAACTGTTGAAAAGCGGTTATGTCTTTCAGCCTCTTTAATAAATATAGTGAGGAGAGTTGGGGCAAAGTTGCTTTCAGACTGTGGGGCTCCCTTATGCCAAAGCATTTAGACTAAATGTGTGTGTGGAGGGTGGGGCGGGGGCAGGGGGGAGGGGTGTTGGGGAAGCAGGCAATTATCTGAATGTTAAACAGCTGAATATTTGGAAAACCAAATCTTTGACTGATTTTTAACACCTTTCACCCCTGTTTTCATGTTTCAGAATGTGCTCAAACAAAAGAATCAAACTTATTTAACATTAAAAAAATTGTTAAAATTGGAGTCAGTAAAATAAGTGGAAACAATAGCAAGTGACAGTATGGTGGAAAGTTTCCTTTTCCAAGCTCCATGCCAACACTAGCATGGGAATGCTGCTGGGTAAATGTAAAAACCAGTCGATATGGATTTTAGCATTCCTACAACTTTTGAAAAATTGGTCTATTTCATATTTGGTACTATGGGGTGTTAGCTTGGGTATTCCCTGCTTCTCTAAGCATAAAAAACAGGATATGTCTACATAGGAAAATTAGATTTCATAAGTGGATGGCTTCATACATGGCAGTTTGGAAGACAGTCCTCTGCCGGCTGTTTTGAAACAAGGTTGGAAACACTTAAAAACAGGGTTGCTTTGGTTTCATGTTTCTTTTGATCATGTTGTTTCTTTTGTTTCAATGCTCTAGAGAAGAAATGAAAGCCCCTGATATGACAAATCTTTGCATCCATGGCCAAGTTAGAAAATGAAGTCTGAAAGTTAGTTCCATTTTATAAAGGAAAGATGAAAGGTTGAATTTGGATTAGTTTATACAAATAAGTGAGGTAGGAAGACCAGCCTACCAACATTGAAATAGAAATTAAAGAGTAGCTTGCCTGTCCTGCTCTATTTCTTACTGCAGCCTGTTCATATGGCCACATGATCGATTCAGCCCAGGGATGACTGTGTGAGGAGAACCCATCTTTGTGTATTTCAGAGCATAGACTGCCATTTCCTAGAAGACCAGCAGTGTTCAGCTGAATGGAAGGGCAGTCCAGGAAAAGTCCATAGGATCCCACATTTGTTAATCTGACTGACCTGGATTGGAATTCTGAGTGATCATTAGACAAGCTACTTAATCTTTTTAAGCCTCTGTTTTCCCACTTATAACATGAATATAAAATATCAGCCTCATGGATTACAACCTCCATGGGCTTTAAACGGTGTAATACCTGTGAAGCACAATGCCTAGGACAGACTGGGAGCCCTATTAAGGTGACCTCTTATCAAGTTTTATTATTTGATATCCTCTACAAGTTCAGCCAAAACTGATATAGTTATTTTTATCTTTCCCACCTAATCTGATGATATGCTCCTTAGAATCTTTGTGTTTAACATCCCACACATCCTTCTTGGCACATAGCACAATGATAGACATATTACCAGGCACTCTCAGTAAATGATTGATGATCAGCAGGAAGATATTCTTCAGAGGACAGCCCAGAGACAGGTCACAGGCAAATGACATACAGTGTAGACACATTTAATTTACGTGGATTGATTAAATGTGATCATCAAAAAGCTACAGGGATAGATTCTTTATCTGGTACAGGTGATTTAGTCTGTCATTCTACTCAATGGACATAGGACTGAAATGACATGCATTGGGAGACACAAACCTGTCTTATTACCACTGCAGTGAGACATGCTGGGACCCAAGCTGGTGAAGGATCCATTTCAACATGTGCTTCATGGTTGCCTGCGTAAGGTAGTATAGTGGATTAAATTGTATTTCTCCCCAAAGTTATTTTTAAGTTCCAACCTCAAGTACATGTAAATGTGACCTTATTTGGTAGAAGAGTCTTTGAAGATGTAATCAATTTTAGATGAGGCTATTATGGATTATGGTGGGCCCTAACTATAATGACTGGCCTTGTTATAAAAGAAAGGAGAGGGAGATTTGAACACAGAGACACAAAGGAGACACACACACAGGAGTGCACCATGTTCAGAAATGGAGGCAGAGATTGGAGTAATGTGCCTACAAGCCAAGGATTGCCAACGACTGCCAGCAACCACCAGAGTGGGAAGAGGCAAGGAAAAATCCTCCCCTAGAGCCATCATAAGGAACATAGCCTTGTTGACACCTTGATCTCAAACTTCTATCCTCTAGAACCATGGGAGAATGCATGTCTGTTGTTTTAAACCACCATTGTGGTAATTTCTTATGTCAGCCATAGGACAATAACACAAGTGGGTGGAGCTGGAGGGTTGCACACCAGCCTTCAAAGGCCTCTGCATGGAACTGATGCACATCACTTCTGTTCATGTTGTAGTGGCCAAACAAGCACATGACTAGCCTATCTTCAAGGGAATGGACTTTGCAAGTCTGCAGTAGACTCTGATTTCTAAGAACAAGTAGTGAACAGTGCCACATTTTTTAGGAACGCAATCAGTCATGGCTTAGACTCCTTAATGAGCACAATGAACTTTGTATGATATTAGTAATTATTATATATAATAATGTAATATTTCCTTTGTGTGTGTGTTTTTTTAGTTTAGTATTCCTTATACTAGAATTATCCAAAGACTCTGAAAGAGAGTAAATGTTTAAACTGATATATATATTTTAGATGGGTAGTAAACCACCATTCATTTATTCATCTAACTAAGTACTTCCTATGACCAAATGTTGTAGGAGGTACTGGAGGGGGTGTGTGTGTGTGGGGGGCAAATGTGAGCAAACAGACATGAAACCAGCCCCTTGGAAGTGTACATGAATCAAATAATCATACAATTGTGTAATTACAGGACTCCTGCTTTAGATGATAAAGGAGAGGAGTCGGAGTTTCTCTACTACTCCTCAGTTTCAATTTGTTACCACTAAATATATTATGGGCTATACTTTTGATGTCCTCTCTCATTTATCAATGTAACTCACCTGCTTCCTAATGGACCCCTAGCATATTCACTTTGTTATATGTACTTTCTTTTCAATTGCCTGTTACATAGTAGTGGCTCAACAAATACATGTCAGTGGAATTTGAGGAAGAAGGGCAATACATGCATGTTTGGTCTGTCATCTTAGCTGGAAGCCTGAAACATTTTCTCAACTATGTAAATGAAGAGAACTTTTATTGTCCTTTTATATAAAGCTCTAGTTTTAAAAGCGATTCCAGCTTGTTTGAGGATTACTTTTGTGTCTGTGTATCTTCATAGGACTTCTTATTAATATTGCATAATAGGTGGGCCGGGTAATCTTATATCTGGGTCCCATTTGCCTTTGTGTAAATGATTTTCATTTAGATGGGTTTGAAAAAATTAGAATAGATTTTTTTTTTATTTTTTTACCTTTCATCTTCATCACTGTACCATTACACGGTGGCTTTTTTTCTTAACAAACCCATAATATCAGCCTGAAATACATTTTAAAAATAATAACCATGCTTTAAATGTGACATGAAAAATGAAATTGCTTTTGTAATTCTAAATAAGACATCTATTTTAATCTATTTCAATGCTGATGATTTCTCTTTATTTTAAAAATAAATCATCATGCTTCAATTTGAAAGCCAATTACCTATAAAAGCACTAAAATTATTTGGTCTATTCAAGTGATAATGTACAATAAAGTTTACCTATTTTTAATAGTTGAAACATTAACCCAGGAGGAAGAATTTTCTTAAAACAATTAGTATAAAATGCATTTGAAATAATATGAGGGGTCAGGATGAACATTGGATTCTAAAAGATTTAGGTTTTCCTGATTGTAATGCTGAATGTATTTAATATTTATCTTTGGCATTGCAAATGGGTCTTAGAGCTAAGGTTTAGTGTATCATGTACCTCACTAAAAGAAAGAGGTTGTTATGCAAATCTGTAGCATATTTGGTAACTTTCCAGAAAGAAAGTCAATGTAGCAAAGAATTTTCTTAAAGTTAAAAACCAGGGGTAGGGATTTTTATTCTTTTAGATCAACATTTATTAGGTATCCCATACAAATAAATTTCATTTAACAATTTGTTTTTCTCCCCTAAATTTGGATTATATTTGTTTTTCTACAGAGGGAAAGGATTGAAATAATACGGCATCTGGGTATAGAAATTTATAGGCACAAACTAGTTAACAGAGCCCCAATTTCTAAATGTAAAGGCTGGCTCTGTGTGTGCTTTGCACATGGTAGGTGCTCAATAAATCTCAATATTTCTTGTATAATACCCCCAGTTACCCTATTAGATAATTATTACCACAATCCCCATTTTACAGATGAGAAAAGTGAGATTTGGAGAGACTAACTATGTTATACAATGTGAATTTTGTTACTGTGGATCACAATAACTTCTATATAGCAGAGCTGGCTTTCCCCCTGGGTCAGTCTGATGTCAAATAACTTAAGTGTACAGCTTCTCTGTTAATTATATGCTTTACTTAAATATTGCCATAGGAAATTTAGGTAGACAATAATCAGAAGAAAGAAACAATGACTATGGTGTGGATTTTCCTCAAACTCATCTTAAAACTTCCCTTTCTCCCTTTCTCTCTCATCTATCTACCCGTCTCCATCTTAGCAACTCAGAGATCAAGACTTAAAATGGCAAAGAATGAGTACAATTCTACACATGTGCCTTTTCAGGGGCTGGGGATTTTTTTCCCAGAGAGTTTCTCTGAAGAACAAGTTCAGAGGAGCCATTATATTTTTTGTAAAGGAAACAGGCAATCAACACTACTGTTCTGCAGGTTCATTGGTCAGAGTTCTAACAAGGCTGGTACCTCTCACCTAACAAGATAAGTAGTCTCTCAAATACATCCTGCTTGCCCATTTAGGCAGAAGGGTCAGGAGGAGGCTGATGACTCTAGCACAACATCTTCCAGAGAGTGTTTGTGCTAGAAAACAATGAGTTTAATGATCAAATAATTTTGAAGACCATTGAAGGAGTCCTAATTTGTATCAACACAGTAAAGGCCCTGAGAAGTGCTACAAGAAGAAACCAGCCAACTTGGTGCAACCTAGATTTTCTAATCTATTTAGTCACAGAGCACGTTTTGCCTGTGTCAGGGATAAAATTTTAGGCAAATCGAAATCCCTTATCTTGACCACATGCAAGCCTTAACAAAACTTCCACTAAATTTACGTTATGTTTTGAATATGTAATAGCCAGTCTTGGATGAGCTCATCAATTAAATACAAGGAATGCTGAGATACTCTAATTTTTCAAGCTTGCTTTACAGATGATGAAACTGAGAATTCAAAAGATTTTATTTCAATAGGAAGTAGGAGACAGAACTGGGAGAAAGTCATGGTTCTGTTGCCTCTTTGATTAAGGTCTTTTTTTTTTTCTTCCTGTATGCGCACTTCTTTGAGGTATGGATACCATCTACAAAACAGTTATAAATACATTTTCCAAAAACACAAGACTAGTTCATGGAGATTCCTGCCTTATTGGTTGAGTCATCGCAATGGCTGGTTCCACTGCTACTGCAGTGAGAGATGGCCACCAACTTGTGCATTTGATGTTAAAGCACCATGGGTCTCTGTCCACTGGTGTCATTTGCCCTTCACATAGTTTGGCAGACTTTGGGTTTGCTAAATGTATACAAGAGTATTATCAATCTTTGGCCTATGAAGTAGCAAAAAGGATAGCATAGATTTGAGGGGGACGGGTTGGAAAATTACTTTTGGTGGGATAAACTCTCACTTTTGAGACTAAGTGGTGAATTGCTAACTGTTTGTTTACTTCTAAAATGTTTTTGAGCTGATAAATGCAATTCACTGTAAATAAAATATTTCCAAGCCCTAGCCAATGATCCATAGTAATTGTGCTTTTATGATCTTATTACAGCATTCTCTCCTCCATTTTCTCTTCTGTTTGTCTGTTTAATAATAGATCCCTATCATAATAGCTAAAGTTGGATAAGTAGGGGGAGGGAGAAGGGTCAGGGCATGAGTTTACTGGGCTGCTTTGAGTACAAGTGTTTTCCTTACACAGTGGATGGGGCTCCAGAACCCTATCTTGACTAAGGAGCTCATGGTCTTCCATAAAGTTGATAAAACTCCCCAAATCCTACCCAAATGATTTCAGTTATTTTAAAATTAAATAATTGCCAGTCTTATTTATAAGTTGATATCTCATACATTCAGTTTGTGTAAACCAATAGATTTCAAGCAGTTTTTTTCCTAGTGGAACACCTGAGTTTTGATAATCCTGTCAGATAAAATTCTTCCTGATTTTCCTGTTCTTTTTTTTTCTGGTTCTTTAACATAAAGGTAAGACATGGAGAGCTGTGAAGAAAGAGCCCCAGAGACTCTAGCTCTGCTGTGTGCCTGTAGGCACTGGTTGAAAAGTGCTGTCTACACTGCAGGTGGTTACCAAATGGTTATTTTCAGAGTAACAGTTTCTCTCTTCTTTCAGTTACCAAAAAATGTATTACAAGTAAGAACAGACACATGTTTGGCTAAGAATGACAGGGGCTTCCAGGATCCCAAAGTATTAGCCTTTCTTACTATTTTCTCTTCAATGGCTTTAGCAGCTTTCTTTAAAAAAATCATTATTCATACAATGTTATAATTTTATGCAGGTTATAAAAATTACACATGCTGTATGCGACAGTTTGAAAAATACAGGAAAGAATAAAGAATAAAAACTACCATCAATTTCATCACCCAAAGATACTTTAAATATGTTTAGTATTCCACGGTGTTGAATTTTATATTTTCTTATATGTGCATGTCTACATAATTTATTTGGTTTTGTTTTTATAAAGTTTGAGTTATACTATACATATAGTTTTAATAATCTGCTTCTTTCTCCCCTTAGGAATATCATGTAATTTATCTCTATGTCAACAAATAGAGATCTAAACTGTTTACAGCTAGCCATTAATGTTACTTGCTACATAGCATTTCATCATATAGGACTATTATGATTTAAAATAACCAAGCCCCATTTGTTGTATATAAAAATTATCTTCCACTTTTCTACCTTTAAAATATCAGATTGTTTCTGATGTATTACTCTAACTTGAGTAAAATAGGCATTTTGTAAAGCTTTCTATGGTAATGTGTAATGTTCAGATTTATGTGTGTTTAGACAGAAATATTGAGATATAATCTTTTAAAAAAACAGTTTCTGAAATCTCTAATGATAACCCTTTGTGAAGAAGTAAATATAACAAAAACATTATATGCCCTTATATCCACATTAAATATTCTTAAAGTAAGAAAAATGTAATATGAGTAACAGCAATAGACATAAAGTGTATGATAGAAAAATATTTTACAAAGTTTGCATATATCTAGTTAGAGCAACAGTTTTATCACTATTATGTTCAAAACACTAAACTGATTTCCAAAACTGATAGTTCATCACATTGTCTAGACCCCTCTTAAAAGCAAGGTTCTCTGTGATTTGACCCCAGTCATCCTGTTCAGTAGCTTCACTTTCGAGTTCTAATCAAGCAGGTGCCTTTCCTGACATCACACAGCCATGGGCGCCATGGTCCTGCCTACCCGCCTTCAGAACTGTCACTCTCCTGTCTCATTACTTAGTCACTCTTCAAGGCCAAAGCTGTACATCACTTCCTCTTCCAAATAAGTGCAGTCTACTTTTAACTTTCTTATTTTAGATCTGAGAGCATTTGGAGTGTAGCTTCAATCTCTTGAGAGAAACATCTGGATTTGAATCAGTATTCCTTCACCTGCTATCTGTTACTGCATGTCCCAGAGCCTCTGTTCTCTCATCTGTGAAATGGAGATTGATGGTTCCATGCTTAGAGAGTTGTTATGAGAACTAACTGAAATAATATCTGTAAAAATTAAATGAAATAGCAGATGTGTGATTCATGAACTGCATCATTATAAGAGCTCAATAAATGTACATTTTATAAGTAAATGTTATTATTTGCCTTTCTTGAACATTATAATAAATTTACTAAATGAGCAAATTCTGGGTTTAGTGACATGTTGTCAGAATTGGGGGACAATTGTCCACTGCTCCCCGTCTTTCCTATTGGGCAAAGGCAAAACTAATAGATACTGAGTCAACTCCCAGATATAGGATGCTGCTCTGGACTCAGGCTTGCAGTCCATTCCAGGTCTGTCACTTAGGACCTGTGTAGCCTTGGGAAAGATATTTAAGCTTTGGTCCACTGATCAATAAAATGGAGCTAATAATAACACCTGGAGTACAGGGTTATTATGAGAATTAAGTGGCAATAGGCCTTATGCAGTTTAAGGACTCAGTAAAGTATCTGTCATTGAAAAGAAAAGGCTATTGTGCTAACACCAATGTCCTGGTTGTAAGAATGTTCTCTGGTTATATAAGATGCTATCCTTGGGGCAAGTTTGGTGAAGGGTACTTGGGAACTCTCTGTTTCATTTTTGCACTCTCTCGTGAGCCTAAAATTATTCCAAAATAAACATTTAAAAGAAAAGGAAAGGAAGGAAGGAAGAGAAAGAAAGAAAGAAAGTCCTGATGTACAATCCATCAGACAGGAGGGGTATCAGCCCATGGATGTGCCTGTCTGGTTCCAGTGATAGGCCCCTTTGAACGTGAAGAATAGCACATTCAGACTACATGTGACCACCACCCTTGCTCAGATTCTGGCTCACCACAGTCCTCTGTTTACCCTTGGAGTTCGAATGGGCTTGCCTGCAGGGAGATGCCTTGGAGCCCCAGGGCCTAAGCTCTGATCCCTGGGCAGTGAGGGTTTTCATTATAAATCAAAGGTTGGCATTCTGATTTTATGCCCAAACCTATTTATTCCAAGTGCCCTGCTCCCCTTCTACAGGTGCAGGCAGGTCAGGCTCTGAGTGTGCAAGGCTTAGAGGAATGCTGAACGATTGTTCCTGGATCAAGGTGAGGTTACCTTGTGACCCTTTTTTGGGACCCAGCCAGGAAACCTTCCCCAGAAAGTGAATCCTCTCCCAGACCCACCAGTGGAAGTTCTATGCTTTTTCAGTTCTAGTTTGAATCACTCCCAGCGTATCACACTGCAGTCCAGTAGAACTTTCCACAGTTACAACAGCGCAATGAGTCACATGTGCCATGGAGTAGTTGAGATGCGGCTAATGAAACTGAGGAACAATGTTTGTAATTACATTTAAATTTACATAGTTGCACATGGCTAGTGGTTACTGCATTGTACAGCACAGGTAGAAATTAAAAATTCTATACTGTTGTGAAGATTCTTGAAATGCAAGGTAGCAAAAGAACACAAATGATGTACCACTACCCATATCTGTTTCTGTGGAAGACAATGTTGGCCAGGAAAACATATTAACCAGTACTGATAAAAAAAAAATGATGGTATCAAACATTAAAATAAGCACTTACTAGATGCCAGTAATTATGATAAGTACTTAATATGCATTATTTTCTATAATGCTCCCAATATCCCAGAATGTTATTATTAGAACACCTAACATCTACTGAGCACTTGCTATGTGTCTGACATGATGCTAAAACCTTGTATGCTTTGCCTCATTTAATCCTCACGACACTGCAAGATAAGTGCTAATATTACACCATTATGAGCCCTGTCATTTTGTGCAAGTTTCTTAATCTCTGAAAAATTGAAATATATAAACTAGATATAAAGGTATAAAATATATGTGTAAATTTAAAAAATGATAAAATACGTGCCTGTGTAGCCAAAGCAGTTCTAAATACCCAGTAGTTTTGAGTGTGTCCCTTCCCAAGTGATACCCTGATTGTTTTGTTGGTTAATTATTTTCTGTATTTTGTAGTTTTGCCTGCTATATACAAATTCCTACAGAAACAGGTATCTGAGCCAAAGTTCTCAGGAATCTTTTAATTGTCAAGTAGTGAAAGCCAATTGAAACTGACTTAAAGAAAGAGAAACAATTCATGTCCTCTAGAAATTGAGAGGCCAGCATCAAGTGCACGCTGGCCTCAATCACATTTTGCATTGGCTGGCCTCCTTCTGCCAGGCCCTCTGAGTGAGGTGGCTCCAGCAGGTCCAGGTTCACATTCTATTTCTCATTCATGAAAGGGAGCTCTCCCTCTCTTCCTCCATAATTCCAGCAGAAATCCCATAACTAATCTTAGTGGATCATTGTGGGGGAGGTGCTCATCTCTGAACCAGTCCCCATGGCCACAGAGATGGACCATGTTGTAGGACAGGCTTGTGATTTGGAGCTTTGATGAGGAGATACATATGAGGGTCATCCTATCCAGGCCACTGGAACTAAGAATAAGAGAGGTGATTCTCCTAAGGGAAGTGAAGATCTGTTAGCAAAGGAAGAAAGGAAGGATAGAACACAGGCAAGAGGTGTGTGCCCCTCTGACATTGCTCATATCTCAGCCATGGTGAGCTGCACACACGCTCCCTGCTTTCAAGGAGCAACAGAACACCTACGAGGACCTTTCCAATCTCTAAGGAAAACAGAGGGCACCTCAACAATTATCTATTTTACTTCACAAAGAAAACATTACTGAGGACTTCACCTTTGGGTTTTTATCTTCATATACCATACTCTTTAACCCTAAAAATGTACTTAATATGTTTAAATTGATCATTATGGCTTGAACTGTCTACTTGATAACTATGTATGTTTTTCTCTAAACCAGAATAAGGTAAACAAAAAAGAAATTAGTGGGTTCTATTTTAGAGATGTGTAGACCAGAAATAAGCAGAAAAAGTCAGAAGCAAAAAAGCAACCCATGATTACTCATAGGAAAGATAACCTCCAAACAATGAGACTTTATGGGGCTAAAATTATGAAGTATTTATAGACCAGTTCATTTTGTTTGCCTCCCCCAACTAGTTTCCATTCTTTGCATTTCTCTCCTTGCTTCTATCAGAAGCTATGAAAATAGCCCCATCCCATTTTTCTATACAAATTGATTTACCTCAGCACTTACTGACCTTTTCTTGGCATATTCTCTTTGACTGTAGCCATATCAGTTTTAAAATAATGCAAAGAACCCAATAATAAATGCTTTCTGAAGATAGCAATGTGAAAACATGACCTTGAATCAATGAATCAACTACTTTGTAGAACACACACACACACACACACACACACACACGCGCGCGCGCGCGCAGTCTGTCCGGGAAAAGTCCAGCCATTGTTAATATAACTAGAACAGTTTGTGCAACATCGATGTAACATGGCAGCTAAGGAGAGTGAACTGGAATGTGCATGTGAGAACAATGGTGACTTCACTATACTAGTTAGTGGGGGCAGTAGACAGGGGTGAGTGAGCATGTGTACTGTGTGGCCATTGCATTCAAAATGGCTGAGCAAGTAGAGCAACAAATCAGCATCAAATTTTGTGTTAAGCTTGAACGTTCCTCCACAGAAACTATTCAGATAACTCAGAAGGCTGTAGCTATGGGCAACTGGTGATTGGCAGCTTCATCATGACAATGTTCTTGCTCATGCATCATGTCTTGTGCAGTTTTTTGTTTGTTTGGGTTTTTTTTTTGGTGAAACATTAAATCACCCAGGTGACTCAGCCCCACTACAGCCCAGATTTGGCACCCTGTGACTTCTGGATTTTCCCAAAACTAAAATCACCTTTGAAAGGAAAAAGATTTCAGACCATTGATGAGATTCAGGAAAATACAACAGAGCAGCTGGTGGTGACTGCGAGAACTGTGTGAGGTCCCAAGCTGTCTACTTTGAAGGTGACTGAGGCGTCATTGTCCTATGTACAACGTTTCTTGTATCTTGTATCTCCTTCGATAAATATCGCTATTTTTCATATTACATAGCTGGATACCTTCTAGACAGACCTCGTATATATCAATGATAACTGTTCTACCTTCAAATAATTATATTTCTCAACGAGACTTTTAGAAGGAAAAAGGGTATGCTTCACTTACAGACCTATTTTTTTCCCCCATAAACTGAGCCATCATTTAAGGTCCAACGTAATTAAAACACTTTTTCAGTGAATCATACAACAATTTTAATTTTAAAGGAGAAAATTACTTTGGGCATATCTTATGGAAGTTTCTTCATTTATAAGTGTGGGAATTGAGACACATAGTGAGAAACAATTTACCCTAGGTACACTTACAGTGAGTTTCTTTTATGATTTGTATTAATACCTTCTTTTAAAAAATTGCAGATTTTGTTTTTAATGTTTACTGAAAAGAGGTCTGGCCCGCAGGACCAAAAGATTACTTTAGTTACAGCTCTCTTGTAGTTTGGATATAATTTATCATTAATTGTAAAGTTTGTAGATAATTAAGATAAAACTTACAGGTTTAAAATAGCTTCTTGAAAGAAAAAGGTCATACATTAAACCAGTGGTTTGAAACAGGGGGAGATTTCTGCCCCCACTCCCCAGGACATTTGGCAATGTCTGAAGATATTTTTGTTTGTCATAATTAGGGGGAGGAGGTTCTATTGGGTTAAACACCCTACAGTATCTGTCAAAGAATGATTGAGCCCCAAATGGAAGTAGTGCCAAGGCTGAAGAACCCTAGGTTAAATGAACCCATTACTCACAAAGATAAGAAACCCTGTTCTTTTAGATATTCTGTTGAGCGCTGCTATATTAAAGTGTCATGATAACCCTGTAGCTCTATCAAGAAGCTAGTTTGAGAAGCCTTCCTATCTACTTCTTTGCTTTCCCTCTGCTTCTTCCTTCCTATCAAACTGAACTTCTCTTCTAAATTCAACCCTTTTCTAAGGCTTGGGAGCTGCTTACCCACCAACCTGCTAACCCAGGAGTAGGAAAGCCCAGCACCCTTATCTTGAGTCAGGAAAAACCTATAGGTGTAGTTTACACCCCAGAGTTTCCTGAAGAGGAAGGCCGAGGCCAGGGCTTTTCCTGGGAGCACCACCTGGTTTGCTTTCTTCCTTGCTTGTCCTAATCCCCCACACCCCTACTTACATACCAGGGTCTCATGCAAAACTGCATTAAGAAATCATTTGCACGAGAATCTTTGTTACACAGTCTGCTTCTGGGGTACAAACTACATTGTTTTTATTTACTCAGGGCTTACTACAGTGCCCACCTGACACATAGTTGGGCTTGAAATCTGCAAAATTGGTTTAAAAAATACAATGCTAAACTTGATCAAATAACCAGGTTTTAAAATTTTTTAAAAAAATCTTCATCCAAGGACATTTTTTCATACCTCTTTTGAAACCAGAAAAGTTGGCATTCATGCTGCCTTTCACCACCAGAACCAATAAGTAGACACAGGGATTGAATCTTTCTGGGTGCTTTATTCAGATGGTTGGAGAGCTGAGAAGACAGTGGGTTGTGTACCCTAAAAGATCATCTTACATTTCATTTCAAGCCAGCCTTTTTAAAAGGAGGAAAAATTACAGGTAAATGGTTTGGAATTCAGAGGGAAAAAAAGTGTAGGTAAGGGATGTAGAACACAGCATAAAGGTTAATTTGGAACTCAGGAAAAAGGTTAATCAGATAAAAGCTACAGCCTGGCAATTTCCCTAGCATCCTTTCATCCATTGACCACTGATTCAGCAGAATGTCGTTCCCTGAAACACAATGGCTGAGATATCATCTTCATTGCTTTTAGTCCCTGTGGGGCACAAACAGAATTGCTTGTGGTCTCCTGAAGTTAGGGTGGGCCATATCTTCAGTTCCTGAAACAATAGCTTTTTACGTACATTCATTACTAAGCTTATTAACTATTTTACCTAAAACTAAAAATTTTCAACTCTTGAGTTCCTCCGTCACTTGTAGAGAGAGAGGAAGGGAAGGAGGGCAGAAGAGAACAATGGAGAGAGAGAAACATCAATGTGAGAGAGAAGCTTTGATTGGTTGCCTCCCATATGCACCTGGACTAGGGATTATACATGCCCAGACCTGTGACAGAACCCACAGCCTAGGTATGTGCCCTAATGAGGAGTGAACCCACAAATTTTTCATTTCGAGGACAAGGTTCAAACCAACTTAGCCACATGAGCCAGAGCCAAATAACCAGTTTTAATGAAAAGGGATATTTATTGTATTTGCCATGCATTATGCACACTTTTTTTGCCCAAATTTCATTTAGGACGTAATTCTAAAAGTTCATTCTTTTTTTTTAAATTAATTAATTTATTTTTTCAAATGCATTTGTCTCTGCCTTCCCCCCACCACTGTCCCTTGCCTTCTCCCACCCTCTCTCCCTCCCTCAACTCTTCCCCTTTGGTTTTGTCCATGAGTCCTTGCTATATGTTCCTTGACTTGCCCCTTCCCTTCCTTTTTCCCCGCCCCCCCTTCCCTCTTGTCTCTGTTGGTTTCTTTTCCTTTCTGTGTTGCTGGTCTTTTTTAACTTGCATCTTTGTATTGTTGGTTAGGTTCCACTTATAGGTGAGATCATATGGTATTTGTCTTTCGCCCCTGGCTTATTTCACTTAGTATGATGCTCTCCAGTTCCATCCATGCTGTTGCGAAGTTTAGTAGTTCTTTTTTTCTTTCTGCTGCGTAGTATTCCATTGTGTATATGTACCATTATTTTTTGATCCAGTCATCTACTGATGGGCATTTGGGTTGCTTCCAACACTTGGCTATTGTAAATTGTGCTGCTATGAACATTGGGGTGCATAGGTTCTTTTGTATTGGCGTTTTGGTGTTCTCAGGGTATAGTCCCAGCAGGGGAATCCCTGGATCAAAAGGCAGTTCCATTTTCAGCTTTTTGAGGAAATTCCACACTGCTTTCCACAGTGGCTGCACCAGTCTGCATTCCCACCAACAGTGGACTAGGGTTCCCTTTTCTCCACAGCCTCACCAACACCTGTTGTTTGTGGATCTGTTTATGATGGCCATTCTGACCGGTGTGAGGTGGTACCTCATGGTGGTTTTGATCTGCATTTCTCTGATGGCTAGTGATGCTGAGCATCCTTTCAAATGCCTCTGGGCCCTCTGTATCTCCTCCTTAGAAAAGCATCTGCCCAGGTCCTTTGCCCATTTTTTCATTGGATCGTTTGTCTTCTTGGAGTGGAGTCGAGTGAGTTCTTTATATATCTTGGAGATCAAACCTCTATCTGATGTATCATTAGCAAATATATTTTGCCATAGGGTTGGCTCCCTTTTCATTTTGCTGATGTTTTCGTTAGCCGTGCAGAAGCTTCTTATTTTGATGAGGTCCCACTTGTTTATTCTTTCCTTTATGTCCCTTGCTTTAGGAGACATATCAGTGAAAAAATTGCTGCGTGGGATATCTGAGTTTCCTGCCAATGTTCTCCTCTAGGACTTTGATGGTGTTGCGACTTATATTTAAGTCTTTTATCCATCTTGAGTTTATTTTTGTGTATGGTGTCAGCTGATGATCCAATTTCAATTTTTTGCATGTAGCCGTCCAGCTCTCCCAACACCATTTGTTGAAGAGGCTGTTATGGCTCCATTTTATGCTTCTGCCCCCTTTGTCAAATATTAGATGTCCATAGAGACCTGGGCTTATTTCTGGGCTTTCTATTCTGTTTCACTGGTCAATGGGTCTGTTCTTGTGCCAGTACCAGATTGTTTTGAGTATGGTGGCTTTGTAGTAGAGTTTGATGTCCGGTATTGTGATTCCTCCTACTTTGTGTTTCTTTCTCCAAATTGCTGCGGCTATTCGGGGTCATTTATGGTTCCATATAAACTTTTGAAATGTCTGTTCTATTTCTGTGAAATACATCATTGGTATCTTAATAGGGATTGCATTGAATCTATAAATTGCTTTGGGTAGTATGGACATTTTGAGGATATTAATTCTTCCAATCCATGAGCACGGTATATGCTTCCATTTATGTGTGTCTTCCTTAATTTCTTTTTTCAATGTTGTATAGTTTTCTGCATACAGGTCTTTTGTGTCTTTGGTTAAATTTATGCCTAGGTACTTTATCTTTTTTCTTGCTATATCGAATGGTATTTTTTTTCTGATTTCTTCTTCTATTGCATTGCTGGTGTACAAAAACATCTTTGATTTCTGAATGTTGACTTTGTATCCTGCTGTTTTGCCAAATTCACTTATTAGGTTGAGGAGTTTTTGGTAGAGTCTACAGGGTTCTCTATGTACACTATCATGTCATCTGCAAACAATGATAGCTTTACTTCCTCCTTTCCTATTTGGATGCCTTTTATCTCTTTCTCTTGTCTGACCGCTGTGGCTAGGACTTCCAATATGATGTTGAAAAGAAGCGGTGAGAGCGGACATCCTTGTCGTGTTCCCGATCTTAGTGGGAAAGCTTTCAGTTTTTGCCCGTTGAGTATGATATTAGCTGTAGGTTTCTCATATATGGCCTTTATTACGTTGAGGAATGACCCATTCATTCCCATTTTGCTGAGTGTTTGATCATAAATGGGTACTGTACCTTATCGAATGCTTTTTCTGCATCTATCGAGATGATCATGTGGTTTTTGTCTTGTCTTTTATTTATGTGATGTATCACGTTTACTGATTTGCGTATATTGAACCATCCCTGCATCCCTGGGATGAATCCCACTTGATTGTGGTGGATAATCTTTTGAATGTATTGCTGGATGCGGTGTGCCAATATTTTGTTGAGGATTTTAGCATCTATGTTCATCAGCGAAATGGGCCTGTAGTTTTCTTTCTTTGTAGTGTCTTTATCTGGTTTTGGGATCAGGGTGATGCTGGCCTCACAGAAGGAGTCTGGGAGTCTTCCCTCCTCTTGGATTTCTTGAAGTAGTCTGAGAAGGACAGGGGTTAGCTCTTCCTTAAATGTTTTGTAAAATTCTCCTGGGAAACCGTCTGGCCCTAGGCTTTTGTGTGCCGGGAGTTTCTTGATTACTGCTTCCATTTCCCCAGCTGTTATCGGTGTGTTCAAGCTTTCTGTTTCTTCCTCCTTCAGTGTTGGAAGATTATACTTTTCTAAAAATTTGTCCATTTCATCAAGATTTTCAAATTTCTTGGCATATAATTGTTCATAATAATTTCTGATGATCATTTGTATTTCTGTGGTATCAGTTGTTATTTCTCCTCTTTCATTTCTGATATTATTAATTTGGGTCCTCTCCCTTTTTTTATTGATGAGTCTGCTTAAAGGCTTGTCAACTTTATTTATCTTTTCAAAGAACCAGCTTCTGGATTGGTTGATCCTCTGAATTGTTCTTTTTGTCTCTATGTCATTCAGTTCTGCTCTAATCTTGACTATTTCCTTCCTTCTCCTTGCTCTGGGATTTATTTGTTGTTGTTTCTCCCATTCTTGAAGTTGTAGTGTTAGGTCTTTTATTTGAAATGTTTCTATCTTTTTTAGGTAAGCCTGTATTGCTATGAACTTCCTCTCAGGACCGCCTTTGCTGTGTCCCATAGGTTTTGGACAGTTGTCTGTTCATTTTCATTTGTTTCCAGAAATTTTTTGATTTCTTCTCTTATCTCATTATTGACCCATTCATTGTTTAATAGTGTACTGTTCAGTCTCCATGAGTTTGCAAGTTTTTGAAGTTTCTCTTTGAGGTTGATTTCCACTTTCAAGCCCTTGTGCTATGAGAAGAAGTTTGGTATTATTTCAATTTTCCTGAATTTGCTGAGGCTTGCTTTGTGTCCTATCATGTGGTCTATCTTTGAATAACTGCCATGAGCATTTGAAAAGAATGTGTATTTTTCTTCTTTGGGATGTAAGGTTCTATATATGTCCGTTAAGTCTCTTTGATTCAGTGGGTCATTCAGCGCCATGATATGTTTATTAATGTTTTGTTTGGAAGATCTGTCCATTTTTGACAGTGGGGTGTAGAAATCCCCTACTATCAGTGTGTTGCTGTCTATATCTTTTTTGAAGTCATCCAACAATTTCCTTATAAACTTGGGGGCTCCTCTATTGGGAGCATATAAGTTTACAATGTTGATGTCTTCTTGATAGATTCTTCCTTTAAGTATGATAAAGTGCCCCTCTGGGTCTCTCTTTATGGCCTTTGTTTTGAAATCTACTTTGTCTGATACAAGTATGGCAACGCCAGCCTTTTTCTCATGCCCATTTGCTTGGAATATTGTTTTCCATCCCTTTACTTTCAATCTGTGTAGGTCTCTTGCTCTGAGGTGGGTCTCTTGTAGGCAGCATATGTGTGGGTCATGTTTTCTTATCCATTCAGCTACCCTGTGTCTTTTGATTGGGGCATTTAGTCCATTCACATTGAGAGATATTACTGATAGAAACTTACTCATCTTTTCTCTTTGTACTTGTGTTCCTCTCTGTCTCATTCTTTTCCTTCATCTGCTTAAACCAGTCCCCTTAGCAGAAGGTGGAGTGCTGGTTTGGTAGAGATGTATTCTTTTAGTTTTCTCTTGTCTGGGAAACTCCGTATTTCCCCTTCTATTTTAATGGAGAGCCTAGCTGGGTAGAGTAGCCTTGGCTGTAGGCCCTTGCTTTTCATGGCTTGGAATATTTGTTGCCATTCACTTCTGGCTTGGAGTGTTTCTGTTGAGAAGTCAGCTCCTAGGCGTATCGGGGCCCCCTTGTATGTTACTTTCTCCTTCTCCCTTGCTGCCTTGAGGATTCTCTCTTTGTCTTTGACATTTGCCATTTTAATGATGATGTGTCTTG
Source organism: Pteronotus mesoamericanus (assembly GCF_021234165.1). Taxonomy (NCBI): domain Eukaryota; kingdom Metazoa; phylum Chordata; class Mammalia; order Chiroptera; family Mormoopidae; genus Pteronotus; species Pteronotus mesoamericanus. The sequence goes on from NW_026555321.1 coordinate 56,309,367, forward strand.
GAGTGGACCTCCTTGGGTCCCTCTTGAGTGGGGTCCTCTGTGCCTCCTGGATCCATGAGAGCCTTTCTCTCCTCAAATTAGGGAAATTTTCCATCATTACTTTTTCGAGGAGGTTCTCTATCCCTTGCTCCTCTTCTTCTCCTTCTGGTATCCCTATTATCGGATATTATTGCGTTTCAGGTTGTCCTGCATTTCCCTAAATGCTTCTTCATTCTTTTTGAGCCGTTTTTCCATTTCTTGTTTTTTCTGGGAGCTTCTTTCTACCTTGTCCTCCATCTCACTGATTCGATCCTCGGCTTCATCCAGCCTGCTTTGGATTCCTTCTACTGTGTTCTTCCATTCAGAAATGGTATTCTTCATATCCTCTGTGTCTTCTTGATAGTTTCTATGTCCTTTTCCAGGCTGATATAGTTTGCTGTAAGATCCTGATAGTTTCTCTGCAGTTTCTCATAGTTCTCTTTGAGCTGGCTGGGCTGATTGAGCTTCCTTAGAACCATTGTTTTGAATTCGATATCTGATAGTTCCCTTGCCTCTATTTCATTTAGCTCTCTCTGTGGGAAGTCCGCTTTTCCTCTCCTTTGAGGGGAACTTCTTTTTCTTCCCATTTTTGGGAGAGTCTGCTAAGTATTTTTGTCCTTTACTTTTCTTTCTGGGCTTGCCTCTGATGATGTCAGTTGTTGACCCTATAGGGCCTTGGGTTGTTTGTTTGAGCCTTTCAGGAGTCTAATACCTGTGTCTGACTCCTGCTTGGAGCAGCTCTGTGACCCCTTCGGTCAGGGCTGGGCTATTTTTTGGGATCTCTCTGCGCTCTCACGCGGGCTCCTTGAGTGAGTTCCCAGCGCGGCAGGGTCCCCCACCTGCCTGGGCATGCATGTGCTTGCCCCAGACCAGGGGGCTTATTCGCGACCTCACGTACTCATCTGGCCCCCCTGGCACGCGAGCTTCGCAGCACTGGTCAGTTTAGGGTCTTCTATTGTGTATTTTCCCAGCTTTTGTCTCTTTGGGTGCGTTGCTTGCCCTCGCCAAATGGGGACTACGGAAATGGGAGGAAATCAGCTCTAGGACTCTCCGGTTAATCCTGTTTCTGGTCTCTCCTCCAGGGACTCTGGGCAGCTCTACTTATTTTGTGGGCCGCTCCGCAATCGCGGCGGGCAGGTCAATTTACACCTGCCCTTGCCCCTCTGTGCACTCCCTCGCAGGCCGTATGGGTGTCAGTCTGTGTGAGGCCTTGCCGGCAGGTGCAAGTATTCGCCAGCCTGCGTGGGTCACACGCACGCTCGCCAACCCTCGCCGGTCTCTCGGTGCAAGTGTGCGGGCCTGCTGTGGGTGTTTTTGGGGTGTCTATGTGTGCTTTTCAGCTTTTAGCTCATTGGGGGTGTGGCCTCTTCCTGCGCAATGGAGACTACGGCAAGGAGAAGGAGTCCGGACTCCCCGGTTCCTCCTCCCGTTCTTTCCCCAACGCCTCCGTTTCTAGTCTCCCCTCAGGGGCCTCTGGGCAGTTCTGTGACCCCTTCGGCCAAGGATCCAACCCCTGTGCGGACTGCGTTTCAATCGCAGGCAGTCTGGTTCATGCGCGCCCCACTTCTGCCTCTTTGGGGTCGCGCCTTTCCAGCCCACAATGGAGACTACTGAACGGGGAGGGAGTCGGGACTCCCCGGTTCCTCCTCCCGTTCTTTCCCCAACGCCTCTGTCTCCAGTCTCTCCTCAGAGCTCTCCCAGCCAGTCTGCACTCAGCCCCGCAGCTCACACGCGTACAAGCGTACAAGCTGTGTGCAGAGCGCACAAAAGGCAGGTTAATTGATTCCCTTATGCCTGAGTGAGATGGGTAGCTGCAGAGTGGGAAGTGCGTTATCACCCGGGCTCCACCAGCCCCCGTGTCAGTTCTCTTCACAAAGTTTTCCTCACCAGTCTTTTCCCAGGCACCAGCCCACCCTGCTGCCGCCTCTACCCAGCGATCAAGGAGGGCGGCTGCCACTGCAACTTTTGCGTTTGCCCTTTAAGTGTCTTTTTGCATCCCCAGCCACCTGTCTCTGGCAGAGAGCGCCCCTAAGCTTTTTGGGGTTGCGTTTTGTCTGTATTTTCTCGGCTTTAGCTGCTGTAGTTTAGGGGTTCCTGTTTATGATTCAGACCCCGTTCTTCTCACGGGGAGCTAACTGGCCGTTTCAATGTCCCTCTGGTGCCAGTGCCCGTGGGCACCCAGCCCACCCTCTCGAGCCTCCATCGCAATTCTCACACGTTGGGATGTGTGAGAGTAGAATCCACTGTCCGGGGCACCAAGGCTCCTCTCCCACTATCGCTCCACTGCTTGCCAGGTGATTACTCCATTATTTAGTTGCAATTCCAGTTTGGTTTCGGGAGGAGGTCAGCGTGACTCCCATTCACTCGTCCACCATCTTTCCCAGTCTTGATAACTCCCCCGACTCCACTTTCTCTCTGGTAATCACCATACTGTTGTCCCTAAAAGTTCATTCTTTAAGTAAGAATAGCTAACACTTAATTGTCACTAAGTGTCTAACCTTGTACCAAGCCCTTTAGCTATTTTTCTTATTTACTCTTCTAAACAATCTGATAAGATAGAGACTATTATTAATCTCATTTTTTCAGATGAGGAAACTTATGTCCAGGTGTATGTGAAAGTTTTGGGTATGTGTATACATTCACACACCCCAAAACATGTCAGTGGAAAAGCTGGGATTTAAATACAGGCAGTCTAGCTCTGGAGCCACATCTAATATCTAGCCATGAAACCTAACCATTAAACTATATGGTATTTACTGCTATGAAGGTTGACAATGGGGAAAAAACTCAGAAATCTTTGGGTATACTAAATCTTTCTTAGGAAATAATTGACACTGAAATATTTACACATAAAGTGATATGATGTATAAAATCTTCAAAATATGAAAAAGAAGTAAATAAGAATATAGGTGAGACAAGATTAGCCATGACTGATCACTGTTAAAGCTGGGTGAGAAGTATTGGTGGCTGATTTTACTACTCTCTCTACTGTCATACCAACATTAGCACAATTTTATTATTGGTGTACTCTTTTTCATGGAATTTGTCTCCTTTGGAAAACATGTATTCATTTATTCAATCATTCATCAGATATTTATTGGAGCCTTATGTCAGCCATTGTGCCAGGTGCTAAAGGTAAAGTAGTGAGTAACTCCTTGTCTGGTGGGAGAGATAAGCAAATGCCAATCCCCATGCCAAGTGAGAAGCCCATTCATAGTGCAAAACAGCACTTGAGCCATGGAAACCTCTAGACATGGGACATAAAGCAGCTTGGTGCAAAAGTGATGTCAAAAAATGCTTCCCAGATGGGACCTAAGCCTTCCCAGGGAGATTAAAGAGCCTATGAAGGCTTGCAGCTAGAGAAAGAACATGCATGCCCATGGAACTGCAAAGTGCATGGTAGCTAGAAAATGTTCAGGTAGATGAAGAGTAAGATAAAATCCTGGAAGGAGGCTGTGGCCACAAAGTTTGGTCTTTGTCTAAGCCCAGGTACTCTGAGGCAAGCACTGAATTACTGACACTTAGTTTGGGGGATGCAATTTCAGGTCAGTGTTGGTGAGTTCAAAAGGGAAGTAAGGCAAACAAAGAAGCAAAGTAATATGAGGAAACTATAGTACATTGCCTTGGTGACTTCCACATTATAAGAAGCTAGAAAGAGTCAACTTGGGTAATAATTCAGCTGGCAAAAGTACTTGGGACAAGGGACTTACACAGTTTCAGCTGTAGTTAGAAACCCCTTCTTCTAGTCTTCCATAAAGACATAAAGATTCCCCTTCTTTATATTTGAGCTGTGCAGCTCCCTTCCATCTGTTCCCCATTATTCAAAGAGCATCAATTGGGAGTTAACTTCTTCACACTCCTGGTTGTACCACCTAGCCCTTATGGTCTCCAGGAAGTTGGACCTCACATCCATCATATGGCATTTCATGCAATTCTAGAAGTCAAAGATGGTTCAGAACAGAGGTTGGTCATGAGACTTGAAGGCCATGTAGGCCCAACACTTCAACCTGGCACCTAGCCAGCAGATATGATAACTGCACAGAAATTTTATTTTCTTTAATCTGGCCTTTCGTTTTGATTTTTTCCCTTTGGTTCAACCTGGTCTTAGCACTCTGCCTCATGAATCTCCATCTCCTTGCTTAATCATTAAGCGCTCAGGACAATAAGATTCTGGTCAGTATCCAGTAGCCTTAGGAACAAGGTCCTGAGTCTGTTAACTATAGAGACCACCATTTCCAATCAAACTAAGACAATATCTTCATCTCAGTTGTGTTTAAGCTGCATATGTAGGGAAACAGAACGACCCCATAGAACAAATTCTTGTGAAAATGGACAGAACAACTTCATGGATGATATCAGGACCAGATGCAATGATCAACTACCCAACCAATCATCAGAGACCACAACCCTAACTCTATTAGTCACTGTGATTAAAGATTTTCTACCATATATCCATATCATGAAAGCCATCAGAGAGTGAAGTCTTTGAACATGAGCTACATGTGATTCTGGCCACAGCACCATCTCCTTAATAAATCCTTACTTTCTTGGCTGCAAACCCTCTTTCTGTCTTATTGGTCTTTGATACATGAAGGCAAGCAAACTCCTTCAGCCTGGTAACAAACTCAGCTCTTTCTGAAAGAAGGAAGTTGAAAGGATCCATGAAACTGCATAAGTTTGTGTCTAATACAGTCTTTCTCCTGAGGGAAGCTACAAAGAACTTCGAGCCTAGGACTGCCACAATCAGGTTGGAGTTTAGAAAGCCCATTTGGGTGCAATGTGATGGGTGATCTGGAAAGGGTGAGCTGAGAGTATGGAGGCCACACTGCTGCTTGGTGGGTGGGAGTGAGCAGGAAGCCAGGTGCATGAATTTGAGTAATACTAAGCAGTCAGTTTGATGGTACTTTGTAATGAAGTGGCTGTGAAGGGTCAGGTGAGAGAGAAGATGGCACCAACCTTTCTGGCTTGGGAATCTGAGGATTAGATGGTGATGCCATTTCCTGGGATGGGGAATAGATCGGTAGGAGCAAGTTGGAGGTAAGTTCAAGTGGGGAGGGGGCAGTGATGGTGAATTCAGTTTTGAAAATATTGAATTTCAGAAGCCTGACACATATGGAAGTGTCTTAAGGTAGTTGGTGACACTAGCCTGGAGTTTAGAGGCAATATCTCAGCTGGAGACACAGATTTTGAGCCACTGGAGTATATGTGGATAATGAAACAGGTGTACGGTACAAGAGATAGATGAAGGAGAACATGGAAGAGGAGAAGAAAAGAGAGTCAAGGACCCAGCACTTGCAGGCCCACAGAGTGAAGGTCTAATGACTGCACGTGGCAACTGGACAGCCAGGTGAAGAGGACACTCCAGGGAAAGCTGAGAAAGCATGAGCAGAGATGTTCCCTGGCACAGGAGAGCTTTCCAAGGGAACAGAAGGATCAGTGTTAGATGATGCAGAGGAGTCAACTCAGAAAAAGAATAAGAAGTGCGCAATGGATTTAAAAACAATGTTGGTGCTTTCCTCATTGAAAGCAGCATCAGTGGAATGGGTTGGATTTGGGGTGTGTAAAAAAATAATATAAACACCATCCAGAAGAACTGCCTCGCATGTCTTATGCCTCAAACCTTTGAAATATTAAAACAGAGCTAAGAAAACATTGGACTGAGTCTAAAGCAACATTGAGTCTCAGAGAACTGTTTGCAAGGAATACAGGAAAGCAAATAATGATGTAATTGTTCCCTTCCCTTTCTCAAAAATCCCCTGTGACTTTGTCTTCTAATGGGAGCGCTATTTGGGTTTCTACCTGAATCAGTGCTTCCCAAATAGCTATTCTTTTTTTTTTTTAATCTCAAATAAATATTTGTTGCCTCTCACTTTGGCCTTTTATTTTTAGGTTATCAGGTGTGCGGAAGCAAATTATAGATAAATTATTGATCTCTTGTGCAGTGTTTACATTTCATTAGAGTCTCTGTAATTACTGATGACACAAAGGTAAAGAAATTATACAGCAAAGGAGAGTTCCTGTGGGTTTTGGCCCCTTACACTGCTTTACGTTTCTTCTAGAATCTTCTACAACTTTAAAAGATACAATCTGTGTGCTGTGTGTTGTCTGTCTCCCCTTTAGCATGGAAGCAACATGAAGGCTGCAACTTTGCCTTTTTCACTCCTGCATCCTCAGTGCTTGGCACATTGTTGCCATTCAATAAATATTTGTTGAATAAAGGATTGGATGAACCTAATAAAATATGTAAAGAAAAAAATAAAATAGAAACAATAAGCTGAACTATATGGACATGTGTACAGAATATTTACAAAATAATTATAGATGAGTGTTCGAAAAAGAAAGATCAAATTGTGAGTATGACTACAGGACATGTCCTGTGGTCAGCCTCCCAGACTTTACTGGTCCTTTAAGTGGAAATCAGCAATACTCAAAGACTGTGATGCATTTTCAAAAGACTTTTCTAAACCACAGCTCTTCTAGAGACTTTTATGAAGAAATTTTTTTACCAACTAGATCGTAAACTGCAAAAGAATCAACTTAGGGGAAAAATATAGGTGTATTCATGTGTACATATGTGTGTGTGTATTTATGTGTGTGTATCATGATTTAAATCATGATTTTAATCCACTAAGAGATAGTATGCACTCCAATATTGAAGCTTGCATATTTAGAATCTTGAATTTTCATTAAAGACAATGTCATACATAACATACAACATCTATGCCAAAAACTCATTTGGCTGTATCATAGGAAAAAAACACCTATTTTCTACTGAGTGATTTTTAGGGAAGTCAACACTGAAATCCCAAGAAAAACACTCCTTTGCTAAATTTGCTTTCATCTCTACTGCATAGTTTATTTATGTCAGCATGTTTTAGTAGAAATCCATTAATTATATGTTTTTAAACAAAATATTTCATAATTTTACCAGGCACAATTCTGTAAATAACTCAGTATGATAGATGTGCCTTCAGTTCAGGTCCACAAGTCCTAGTCTCCAAACATTGTGATTTTAGTTGGATGGGTTAGATGTGGAGACGTGAAGGAAAGGATGTCTTTCAAATTTAAGCAATATTATTCTTCATGCGTGCAGTGGAAATTAAGAAGAAAGAGTACCACTCCAAGTATCTTAACAGTGTATGCAGAAAAGAAAACTCACAAAATCAGAATGATATTGAGAAATTAATTTTTCCTTGAATAGACTTTATAAGTATAGGTGTGAAATTGTTAATAATGTTTCAGATGGTCCTAGCTGGCTAATTAGTCAGTTTGGGGTAAGTGAGGCTGCAGAAGTGAACATACCCTCAAATCTCAATGACTTTCAATCAGAAAAGCTTATTTCTAATTCTTATTATCCACATATCTCAGAACTGGCTTTAGAGAGTTCTACCTCTGGTATGGCAGAGAAGGTTCCTAGGTGACTGCTTTTCCTGTAGATTGCAACTCTGAACTCTGAACAAAATACATTAAAAAAAAAACAAACCACCTAAAGGCTCTGAAGAACGAGGAAAAGCAGACAGCTTTTGGAAGGGAATCAAATGGAAGAGGGATCATCAGAGCATGAATTTCTCATTTTAAAATTTTAAGTTTTTAAAATTTTTTAATTTAATTTTTTTAATTTTTTATTTTTAGAGAGAGGGGAAGGGAGGAAGAAAGAGAGGGGGAGAAATATCTATGTGAGAGAAACACCAGCTGGTTGCCTTCCACACCACCCCCTCCCCCAACCAGGGACCAAGTCCATAACCCAGGGTTGTGCCCTGACCAGGAATCTAACCAGAGACCTTTCACCCTGCAGGATGATGCCCAACCAACTGAGCCACAACAGTCAGGGCCATGAATTGCCCATTTTTATGGTTTCAGTCTGTGACCAGGTGGAAGTAACAGCATGGCTTCCACCAGAAAAATCTGCTGTCTTTCTGATCTGAATGACCAATGGCACTGGGACTGCCACTGCTCCTGCAAAGTGGGGAGGGAATCCAAGAAAAGATCGAGCCAGAGCAGAGGAACCTCCAATTCTTCACATAAACGTTGCCTAGGTTTCTGATTCCTGAACAGTGCAGTTCACTGTGTGAGCATGTCTAAGTTAATTGCCTGCTAAAACAAAACCATCCACACTTTTTGTAAGAATATAACAGAATCAAGACTTTCTACAACATAACCACAAAGAAGGCAGGAAAGGGGAAACAGAGGGAAAAAAAGGCAGAGGGGAAAACAGAAAAAAAAATAATGAAATGAGAGAAAGCCCAACAGCAGAAAAACACTCTCTGTTCTTAATATAATCTAAATGAAATCATATTATAATTACAATAAATATCAATGGATAAATGCTCTCATCAAAAGGCAGCAATGACCACATTTGATTCTGGTTCACCTCTCTGTGACCTAAGCTACAGAAAAAACTTCCTAAAATGTTGCTTCTGTCATGGCAGAAGGAAAGGAGCAATGGTGAAAGTGCATGACAGCTCTTAAAGTTCTGCTCAGAAGTGACAGCCATCATTTTCTCCAGTATTTCATCGGCTAAGGCATATCACATGACCAAGCCTGACTTCAATGGGGCAGGAAACTATAAGTCATTCACAGGAAGGAGAAGCAAATATTTTTAAATAAATAATAAAACATACATATGAAGACATGTTTACTATTATAAGGAGTAGGTGGTGTCTTAGGATCAATAACTCTTACATAGTGGGAAGATTCCTAGGTGGTATAAACTCTCCTGAAAAACACCCAGCATTATCTATGTAACCACAGATAGTTCAGTAACCAACTTGTCTGCCTGATCCATGCTCTTTTCTCAGAGAATGTGTCTCTTGCTAAGGGGACCACACAAACTCACTTTTGTGGCTGGAGATAGTTGGCTAGGGTGTGGATACCTGGCCCATGTTGGGCCATTCAGATTTTCAAATTTGATCAGTCCTATTAGATGCCTGAACTACATGGCCAAATAAAGTCAAGAAAATGAGATGGAGGTATCTGGCTCTTGTAAAAGTGAAGAGAGAAAGCCCAACAGCAGAGAAATGTTGTCTGTTCTTGACATAACTTTATTCAGTTTTGTTAATTTCTATAGCTTAAGCTAATTTGAGGACATTTGCATTAGCCTAAGGGCAATGGTAGTCAATATAAACAATGCTAGAGGTTCACTTAGATTAAAATGCGAATGTTGCCCCTGGAATTGTACAATGCTGCAGACCTGGGTTTCTGCTCCTACCACAGGAGTCTTCCCTCCTGCCATTACAGAGAGAGCCCATGGAAGACAGAGAAAGAGGCATAGAAAATCATTCTTGGGGTAATAGAAAATGACAATTGTAATTTTGCTAAGCATATTGAAAGGGAACAAACCTCCAATTTTGTGCTTGAATCTTCAGATCACCAATTTTGGAAGAGGAATAGCTAGAATTATGGAAATACAATGAATGGAGATCAAAGTGAGAACTCTGACTAATTACAGGCTTTTTTTTTTTTGCATCTTTTGTATAAACATTCGTGCTACATGAGTTTATGCTGATGTAGCAACATACCATTTATAGTTATTTGATGATGTTTTTCTCTTTTCAAACATGAAAATATATAACCCAGTACCTATTTTATGTACACATGTACCTTTTATTGAATAATTTCAATAAAATAATCCATAAAAATAATGAATAATCTTCATTCCTGGATGGAAATTCCAAATCACATAACCTTAGTTCTTTGATTTACCTTCCAAAATTGCATAAGCATGTCTCTATTAACTTCATTTTCAGAAGCTTGTTTCCTTATGTAGTAAAATATGTAAATACAAGTTAAGAGCCTCATATTTTAAGGAGTTTTGTCTTCCTTTTTCATGTAATTTAAAAGCATGCTATATAATCTTAACTCATACAATTCAAAACAGTGATACAAATGTATTGGTAAGGCTCTCCTGCTCTTTTAAAGACCATTTACCAGTCTTATAGTTGAAGGGTTTGCCAACCTAATTATCATTTTATTATTATGGTAAGTATATGAATTTTTTTTTTTAATAAACAAGAGAAAGACACTTCTATAGCCAGGCACAGCATATACATTTCAAAAGCCACTTCTAAGCTCCTCGTTCTTAATCCTGTTTCAGTGAATTTTTTTGAATACCAGAGTATGGTAAACTCTTAATTACCCAGACTCACAGTGAGAAATGCCAGCAAAGAAAGTTCCCCAATTATTTATAGTTGGCTTTGGTTTTCATTTTTATTGTTAGAATGTGCATGTGAAATTTAAAAAAGTTTTTTGTACATTATCAAGTGTTTTCTATTCATTTACCTTCATGTAGGTATTTTATGTCTCTGGGGACTAAATAAGTTATATCAAATACTAAAGTTTTCTTTAGATAATATGATAATCACCTAAATTTTGCTTAGAAAAAAAGAGAGATCAACAATCCTTCTTAGCATATCCTTCATAATGTGATAACCTGCTGCCTTGGACTATCAGTTAAAATTATAGCACAGTACAAAAAAGTAGATCAGTTGATAAATGAACCTGACCATCTTTTACAGTGGTAAAAACACAAAATCTATTGAAAGTGTTGTTTTTGCTGATAATTAAGGAGATAAAAATGCCCAGCTGAGGCTATATTCAATCTGTTACCAGTAGAACAGACTATAAAAACATTCCCCTACAGCTCTTTTGAGCTTTTATGCTTTTTCTTAGAAACAGCTTTACACATAAAAGGAAATTGTGAATGCTAGCTAATTTGGTTTTGCCTGATGGTTCTAGGACTTATTTAAATGCCCTTGGTGAACCCATTTACTTACTGGAAGAGAACTGACTGGATTTGCTAATTCCATAATGTGCTATGCTGATAGGGAGGAGAGCTGGTGAAAGTTCATTCTCAAACACCTGATCCTCTCACCTAACTCAAAAGACATTTGTTCCCCTCAAAAACACAATTGGTCTTCTCAAAACTTTGGCTTATTTCATGTAAGATGTTCAACTTGCTGCCCTCTGCTACATTGCCCTTGCAATAAGGGAATCAGTGACCGGCACATTCTCTGTCACCTAGCTGGCTTTTATCTATGATGTTGTGCACAGCTTCCCTGAAGCAGCTCTACAGTTCAGCCCAGGCAAGAATTATTATACAACTAGTGATGGGGAAAATGCATTTGGTTTTTAGTATCTCCCACTATCTTGGAAAGGATTTTAAAACGGTCACGTAAATATTTCTACGGCACCCAGCAGTGTGGGCATGCTGAAAAAGACAAAGCATTCCACCCAGAACCAGCAGTCCTAACTTTTAACCCTACATTAAACAATGACAGCATTTATTAGGGAGAGTATTTGGCTCCTGCCTCCGTCACATACTTGTGGATGACCTTGGGCAAGTCACTTGCCCCTCTTAGGCTTACTTTGTAAAATGGGGGTAATAGGGCTTTTATGAATAACAAGTGAGATTATATCTGAAGTGTTAAATGGTGTACAGGAGAAGGGCTAATAAATGCTATCTATCATTATCCCACAGTGTATTAGTCATGGCTTCCCAGAGAAACAGTCAACAGAATGTGTGTGTGTGTGTGTGTGTGTGTGTGTGTGTGTGTGTGTGTGAGAGAGAGAGAGAGAGAGAGAGAAGTAGAGAGAGAGATAAAGATAGATAAATATACAGATTTATTTTAAGGAATTGACTTATATGTTTGTGGAAGCAGGCAAATCCAAAATCTGCAGGGCAGGCAAACGGCATGAAGGTCCAGGGAAGAGTTCAAGTCCAAAGAAAGTCTGCTGGTAAAATACCGTCCTCCTTGTGAGAGCTTAGTATTTTTCTTTTAGGGCCTTCAACTTATTGGATGAGACCCATCCACATTGTGGATAACCTGCTTTACTCAATGTCTACTGAATGTAAATGTTAACCTCACCAAACAAATAGCTTCACTGGAACTCTAGAATAATGTTTGAAAAAGTATCAGTAATGAGAATATAGTGCTTTGTGGGTGCCACTGTGCTAAGCAATTTACATATATTAATTTATCTGCTCCTTCACCACAGCCCTTTGAGGTAGGCACTATGTCCATATGAATGAGAAAACTTGAGCACAGAGAAGCTAAATAACCTACCCAAAGTCATGTATCCAGTAATTTATGCTCTTAATCACTAGGCTTGACTGTCAGCAACATGAGGACAGAGCCACATGGGTGTGGTGCCTGCTGTGTCAGGCACAAGGCTGAATGAGTATTAGTTAAATAGATACCTAAGTGGCTTAGTCATCTAACATCTTAGATTCCTTAGGCAATGGGATATTTTCTCTCAATTGATTAGTTGTTTTGTTTTGGGTTGTATCTCATGGATGAAATCTCAGAATAACATATTCTCTTCATATCTGAGATACTCCCCAGCAATTAGTGACAATATGCTGAATGAATGAATTTACATGTGCATAGTAAATGAAGTTGTACATATATACAGACTTAAAGGAAGCAATATAAGTTTCCAAGTTGACCACTGTATGCTGAGGGAATGGCCCAGGGAGCAAAAAAAAAAATGGAGTTACTGTAAAATATATATCCATCAAAGTTTTTTGGTCAAGCACTCTCAATACATGTATATTTAATTGTAAATTATATCACATACTATTGCATTGATATATAAATACACTATAACCACACACAAAGAATGAACTTTAAAAAGGATAAGATATATTAGTTGAAATTTCCCCTCTCTTATTCTTTCCTTTTTTTGAAGTTAAAGTTTATTTTTATTTTTTTAATTTTATTTTTAAATCATATTTATTCTATTACAGTTGTCTCAAAATTTTACCCTTTGTCCTCCTCCACCCATCCCACCCCCCCCCACAGTAAATTCCCACTCTGTTGTCCATGTCCATGGGTCATTCTTACATGTTCTTTGTTTAGTTCTTTCCCCTTCTTTCCACAATTGTCCTCCTACCCCATCCCCTCTGGTCACTTTCAGTCTGCTTCATGGTTCCTTGCCTGTGGTTTATTTTGTTCATTAGTTTATTTTGTTGAATAGATTCCACTTATAGGTGAGGTCATCTGGTATTTTTCTTTCACCAACTGGCTCATTTCACTTAGCATAATATTCTCCATTCCATCCACGATGTCACAAAAGATAGGAGTTCTTTCTTTCTTTCTTTCTTTCTTTCTTTCTTTCTTTCTTTCTTTCTTTCTTTCTTCCTTCCTTTCTTTCTTTCTTTCTTCCTTCCTTTCTTTCTTTCTTTCAAATGCAGATTGATTTTATTTACTTATTTTTTAAATGTCAAGGTCCATTATAAAATATTAAAAAGTGTAAATCCATTATAAAGTCTCAGCAATTAAAACAACATGACACCCACACAGAAATAATCAAGTAGATTAATGAAATAAAATGAGCACTCTAGAGACAAACATATATATCTGTCTAACAATGTAATGTATGATTAAATTGATATTTCAAATCAATGGGGAAAATAAGATTTATTCAACAAATTAGGTGCATGGACCACTGTTACTTGAAATAAAACAAATATAGAGCCTATTTCACACATTATACAAAAAATATTCAGGTGAGTTAAAAATCAATATGTAGCATCTAAGGAGTTTTAGGAGAAAATACAAAAAAATGTCTTTGTTATCCTGAAGTTAAATATTCACACCCAGAGGCTATAAGTAAAATATTGATAATATGACTATAGTAAACATTTAAGACTGTACAGTAACATACACATAAAAAAAGTTCAAGAACAAGTAATAGAATAGGAAAGCATTTGCAACACATCTAAATAAGGGTTAATAGGAGGGGAATCAAGATGGCAGAGGAAGTCACACTGACCTCCTCCCCAGACCAACCTGGAATTACAACTAAACTGGGGAGAAATCACCTGGAACAAACAACTAAACAATAGCAAGAGAGGAGCCTTGTAACTTTGGAGACAGAAGAATCAGCTTTAGTGCAATCTAACTGGTAAGGAGTGCGGAAGAGACTTGAGAAGGCGGGCAGGGCGCTCATGGACAGCAGCACCAGAAGGATACTTGAAATGTCCAGTTGTATCTCCCTGAGAAGAGCAGGGTCTAAACCAAAAGCGGGGATCACTAACCCACAGCACCAGAGCCCAAAAAGTACACAGAAAACAGCCAGCTGCGAAAAGCAGCAGGGTTGCTCTCTGCCAGAGACAGGTGGCTGGAGATGCAAAGAACTGATTAAAGGGCCAACGCATAAATTTTTATTTGCAGCCACCTACCCTGGTCTCTGGCAAAGGCAGGGGCAGAGTGGGCTAGAGACGCCTGAAGAGAGACTGGGGAAGGAGGCTTTGGGGAGAGAACTGAGATAGTAGCCGGTGGCGGGATCTTGGTGCTGACTCATGCCCCATGGGGTAGCAATGTGACAGGACCCAATAACCCTGCCCCCAGGAGGGACTCCACCCCGCCCTGAGCTGTCTAAGGCGGCCTGCTGAGTGCCAAGTGAATAGATTAACAGCTGAAGGAGACAGCCACAAACAGTAGATTACTGGAAGCCTCAAACAGACAGTCTAAGATCAGACAGGGTCAGCATCTGACATCATCAGAGGCAGATCCAGGAAGGTAAAAACAGCGGTCTCCAACCATAGAAGTTCACACAACAAAGTCAGGAAATCAAGACAGATCGACTTAAGATCAGAAGCAAAAGAGAAGAGTCTCACAAATAATGGGAAGACAAAGAAATATGCCCCACTCAAAGGGAAAAGAGGAATCCCCCGAAAGAGAACTAAATGACATAGAGGCAAGTAAACTATCAGATACTGAGTTCCAAACAATGCTTGTAAGGAAGCCCAATGAGCTCAGTCAGCTCAGAGAGAATTACCAAAAACTACAGGGAAACTATGACGAACTTACTGCAAACTATATTAGCATGAAAAAGGACATAGAAACTACCAATAAGAAATAAGAGGAAATGAAGAATACCATTTTTGAATTGAAGAACACAGTAGAAGGAATCCAAAGCAGGATAGATGAAGCTGAGGAACAAATCAGTGAGCTGGAGGACAAGGTAGAAAATAGCTTCTGGAAAGAGCAAGAAAATGAAAAAAGACTCAGAAAGAATGAAGAGGCATTGAGGGAAATGCAGGACAACCTGAAATGTAATAATATCCATATAATAGGGATACCAGAAGGAGAAAAAGAGGAACAAGGGATAGAGAACCTGTTTGAAAAAGTCATGATGGAAAACTTCCCTAATTTGAGGAGAGAAAAAGTCACACAAGTCCAGGAAGTACTGAGGGTCCCATTCAAGAGGAACCCAATGAGGCCCACTCCAAGACACATCATCATTAAAATGGCAAATATCAAAGACAAACAGAGAATCCTAAAGCAAGCAATGGAGAAAGAGGTAGTAAAATATAAGGGAGCCCCAATATGGCTAGCAGCTGACTTCTCAACAGAAACACTGCAAGCCAGAAGGGAATGGCAAGAAATATTCCAAGTCATGAAAAGCAAAGGCCTGCAACCAAGACTGCTCAACCCAGCAAGGCTCTCAATGAAAATGGAAGGCAAAATAAGGGGTTTCCCAGACAAAGAAGGCTAAAGGAATACACCTCCATCAAACCAGCAGTACAAAATATGCTTAAGGGACTGCTTTAAGATGAAGAAAAAGTTTGTATGACTACACAGTTCCTTTCAGAGTTGCCAATACTTGATATCACCAATATTTTTAATACTCATTAATCTGGTTGTGACAATGATGTTATTTTAATTGTTCCTTTACTATTTGCTGAAACTAAACCTGTTTTAGTATATTTCTTACCTATTTCTATTTTTTTAAAGGAAGCTTTAAATGACTTTTTGGTATCCTTTATCCATTTATTGATTAAAGGTTTGTAGAACTTTTTTCCCTAAAAAGAAAAAACAAACAAACAAAAAAGAAAAAGGCCTATTAACCATCTTTTAGATGTGTTGCAAATACTTTTCTATTCCATTCCTTGTCTTTTAACCTTTTTTAATATGTATATTACTATATAGTTAAATGTTTAATATAGTGTTATTGTCAATATTTACTTCATAGCTTCTGGGTTTGAATATTTTACTTCAGGTCATGAAAAATATTAGTTCTATTTTCTTCTAAAACTCCTTAGAGTCTACACATTGATTTTCAACTCACCTGAATATTTCTTATATAATGTGTGAAATAGTATTCTGTATTTGTTTTATTTCAAGTAATAGTGGTCCATGCACCTTATTTGTTGAATAAGCCTTATTTTACCCATTGATTTGAAATATCAGCTTAATCATATAATACATTGTCAGACAGATATATACATTTTTCTCTAGAATGCTCATTATATTTCATGATCTACTTGATTATTTCTGTGCAGGTGTCATGTTGTTTAATTATTGAGACTTTATAATGGTTTTAAATTTTTTAAGTATTTTATAATTAACGTTGACATTTAAAAAATAAATAAAATCAATGTGCATTTAAGAAAGGAACAAAGAGAGAGAGATGGAACTCCTACCTTTTGCGACAACATGGATGGAACTGGAGAATATTAAGCTAATTGAAATAAGCCAGTTGATTAAAGACAAATACCATATGATCTCAGCTATAAGTGGAATCTATTCAACAAAATAAACCACAGGCACAGAGACATGAGCAAACTCGATGTGACCAGAGGGTATGGGGAAAGAATACAATGGTGGAAAGAAGGGGAAGAGACTAAACAAGAACATGCATGAATGACCCATGGACATGGACAACAGAGTGGGAATTGACTGTGGGAGTTGGGGGTGGGGGTGTGACGGGTAGAGGGGGTAAAGGGGCAAAAACTGAGACAACTGTAATAGAATAAACATGATTTATAAATTTAAAAAAAATTAAATTAAATTAAATTAAAAAAAGACAAAAAATTGTTTTGGGGCATCATCACAAGGGTCCAATAAATGTTCATTGCTATTAATTATAAAAAACAATGTAATGACATGTGCTGAGGCCAGTATGCCTCTATCCCTATACTTTGTTTACCAAAAATACTACACAGTTCTTGAAGTACTGCTCCAAGATTTCACTCGTGCAGGTACCATTCACAACGTTTGTCACATCTGAGTGTCACCTGTCCTATTATTTACTTAATATTTGTCTTCAAATTGAATTGGGTGTAACACCAAGACTCACTTCACTATTTTTGAGAGCTGTATAATGAAATGTTAGTAACATTTGAGGTGCTAGTAACATTTATTTTCCAAAAAATACATATTAATAAGCACATTATCATTAAACCATTTTCCTCATTATAAGAAATACTGTTACACAACCCTTAAGTTATGAAAACTTCAATCATATTCACTTTACTTAATGAGATCAGAGAATATACTAACATTTTAGATATTTACTAGCTTTCCTTTGGAGCATTCTAGTTATCAAGTTTAACAAATTGGAAAAATAATCTTTGTCCTTTGTGATACCTCATTGCTATTTTGGATAAAAAAGTTTTAGATTCTTCTATCTTTCTTCATTGGGACACTTTATAATGATTAAATTTTCCTTTAAATAAGTACGGCCTATAAAATTACCATGCTAATTAAATAAAATTAACCAGGTTCTTCACACATGCATAGGAGAGACAGATTAAAGCAAGAGCCAAGTCTAGAATATTAAAAGGAATTCAGCAATATTGAAATCAAACCTATCTCTATCAAAAAATGTGGAATTTCTACCTTGAAGCTGACTATAAATAATATTCAAGGCAAGCACAAGTTACGGTGAATCAGACCTTTCAGTGTTCCCATTGTTTGTCATCATTCTTGACTCTGCAAATAGACGCTTGTCTAAATCAGAATCCCAAGCAGATTTCCTTTAAAGACTTTGAACCAAGATGCTAACATATTGAAACCTATTAGATAATCAGATGCTTTTGGTTTGAAATGGGAAAGATATCTCCTTGAAAATAATATAAATGCCTGGACAAATGAAAGTCATTTTTCTAATCTGTATTTAAGGGTTCCATTTTAGTACTCTCTCATCTTTATTACAGATGCCAATGTCATTGTTATTTTAACTATTTAGGGGAAAAAGATCATTTGAGCCAAATTCATGCTTTTAATTGGTTTTGCCTCAAATCCACATGACAGGATAGAAAGAGATCTCATTTTTTTTTTTTTTAAATGCCTTGAATTAAATGGAGCATTCTTTGAATGAGATACATTCACATAGGTCAGGGGTTCTAAGTCTTAGCACCATTGACATTTTGGGCAGGATGATTCTTTGTTGTGGGAGCGGGCATCCTGGGCATTGCAGGATGTTGAGCAGCATTCATGGTCTCTATCTATCAGATGCCAACAGAGTCTCTCCCAATTGTGAACACCAAAAATGTCTCCTGATATTGCCAAATGGAGCCCAGGGGAAAGCCCTGCAATCCCATTCCCTTACTGAAAACTCTAACATAGTTCAGGAAGAAAGCTTTGCTGTTGCTTTTCTGAATGTCATTGCTGTGTTTAGGGGGGAAAGCTGATTTCTTTACAGAAGATTTTTTTTTCTGGCTCTATTACAAAATCCAAACTATAAATAACAAAAGCCAGTGAGAAAAGATCGAACATTTATTACCCAAAGCCATATAAATTCAATAATAAGTAATGGCTGTCTCTAAAAATGTGAGTTTTTTTCAAAGTCATTAGTTCTAATTGTAAATGAATTTAGCAGCATTTCTTTAAACTTTGCACCTTTGTAATGAACTCTGATAAATTCATGGAACTGGATGTTAAATAAAGAGATAGAAAGGTCTAATTTGCTGGTTCATTAAGCTAGCTTATTTCCAGACACTGTGCATATTGCTTTGAATTTCATATTTCTGAGCAGTGGAGACAATAGTATCTATCTTTAATGTAGTGTGGCAGACAATTAGGAACTCAAATGGATTAAATCTCATTTCATCAGAGATATACACAGTAATTATTATTTTATTGCCAAATACTGTCAGCATTACATTTCTTCAACTGCTATTGTGATACCTGACTTGCATGCTTAAATTTGTATTAAACACTGTTCATAACAGCAATAATTTAGACTGTGTTTTCATATGTGCATTATTCTGTTCTTTTCTATATGTGCTCTCCTAACACTAGTTTTAAGTGTATGAAGTTTACACACACTGGATGCACAAGAAGAAAACAAGCATGGGGTGAAAACTATGCACTCCAGTTCTAATGTGACCTTTTTCAACCTAGGTGGTCCTGAGAAGGTAATTTTATTTAAAATAGAACTAAAAAAATAATTTTCCTTTATTGTTTTATGTATTTATTTTTATTGTTATTTTTATCCCTACCCAAGGACATTTAAGGGACAGAGAGAAACATCAATGTGAGAAACAATGATTGGTTCTCTCCCATACACGCCTGAACCAGGGATTGAACCCAAAACCTAGATATGTGCCTTGACGGGGAATTGAACCTGCAACCTTTTGGTTATGGGAGGACATTTCAGCCAACTGAGCCACACCAGCCATGGCTCTTTTATTGTTTTAAATATGCTTTTTTAGGTTTTTTCCAATTATAGAAATGTTACTTTTTGAAAGAAATGAAATTAAATAGGGGAGGAAGTAGGTTTACAGTTGTGAGTATACAAAACAGTTTATTCTTGTATAATTACTTATTTGATTTTCCATATGAATAACTGTAAACTTACTTTTGCCCCACCCTGTACAATAAAATAGCTGATTATTTACCCCTTCATTTCCATTGACCATTTTTATAGCCCTATCTCTTCAAATAACTAATATTAATCATTTAGTATATATCTGTTTATATTTTTGGCTGACCTTTAATGAACACTTACAGGTGATTTCACACAAACATAGTACGTTTCTTTCTTTGTAAATAAAAAATGAGACTACACTGTACATAGTTTTCCTTAACTTGCTTTTCTGAGTAACTCTAAACCTAAGCCATTGTTTAGGTTTAAAATAACTGCATAATATTTCATAGTATAGACATTAACTTCTGTTCAAACATTTCCCTCCAGGCTGACTCCGCGCTGTTCCTAGCTCTTTGGCACTAGAGACTGTGATGCAGTCAAGGTCACTGAGCACACAGTCCTGGGCTAGATTGTTTCCTACAATTAAAAATGGGAAACAGGAACATGTCACCCAGTGTGACTAACAGTCACAAATAGGGAATTATAGCATTTGTCCTACTCCCTGCACACATTGATATAAGGCTGATTTTGGCTAGCAGAAGAAAAGGACATGGTGGTTCTAGAGTCAGAAGGTCCTCTATGAAAATCCCACTCAAGCCAAGCTGCAACTCTCAAAGCTACCTGCTTTCATTTGTTTGTACAATGTAATATAAAATTTGCACACTTGTCATATGTTCCCTGGCTCTTGAACATTTTTTCATAGGTATAACCACTTTTCAGCTGGTAATTCACTTTTTCAGTGGTTGGTATTTAGTGTACACAATGGCAAAACAAGTACTACTCCAATGTGGTGTCTGAGTTCTGAGACCTGAGGTAGATAAAATGTGTACATGAAAGCATGTGTATATATGTGTACATGTGTGAGAGAGGAATGAGGAGGGGGGAGAAAGGTGGGAAGAGGGAGGAGGAGAGGGAAAAGGGGAAGAGAGAGAAATTCAGTATTTTCAATTAGTAGGAAGTAAAAGTCATCCAGTAACACACTCACAAGAGTGTAGGCTTTAGAAACTGCTTATATGGTGAAGAAATATTCCATTTATTTAATATTTTACCTCGTACCATAGTCATTTTTAATTATTCTATTAACCTATCTCAAAATGTTCAGTGTGTTATCTCTCTCCTGGAAATAAAAGTCTATGAAATACAGTCATATTTATTATCCTATTCTTTCTCAATCACACTTGTACTTATGAGGCAGGAACATGTTGATGTATGATTGTGTCTCACATTTATCTCATAGGCTGCAGAAGTATGGATGATAATCTAGTTCAAGGGCTCGAGTCTAGACCAGAGGTTTTAAAATGTGGTCTGTGATCCACTGAGTTATAAAATGAAGTTATAGATCAAGACTGGCATTTTTAAAATCAAATAGAATAGAATGGAAAATATATCAGAGTGCAACACTCCAAATAATGAATTATTGTTTTATAAATCTTTTGTTTCATATATATAGAGATGTGTGTGTGTATACTGGATCTCAACGTTAAACTTTTTCTTAGTGTGGGTAGCTATGAAAGATGTTTGAAAGTCCCTCTTCTGTTAACACTTTGCTCATGAGATTCATAGACAGTCACTTTCCCTTTGCTGTCTAGTATAGCTGCCTCTGTGGGCTATGAAGATGTGACCAAATGGAGCTTTCTTCCCTTGTCCCCTTCTTCTCCTTCCCTCATCATCTCTTCTGGGAAAGTGATCTTTGATAAAACAAAAGAGAAAGGCAAGACCACATGTTAATGTTAAACCTTAAGAGGCAATCAGTGTTAGTGAGATAAATGTTTGCTTGGAGGAGGATTTGCTCTGAAAAATTGAATAGAGCCTGAAAGACCCGATCTTGTCCATTGGGATGGAGCAGAGGCCCTGGGAGGGAGGAAGGGAGCAGAGGCCAGGTAGATGACAGATGGCAAAAGTGAGAAGAATGAGGGAGCCCAAAGAGAGGAGGGGCTTCCAGATGTGCAATGGAAGGCAAGTTCACAGATAAAATGACATTTTGCTACATCCTCTTGGTTCACTGAAAATCTTCCCTCCTGGTACTTCATGGATATAATCAATACCTATTGAGCATTTTCTATGTACCAGGTACTTCTCCCTAGGAATATAGGAATGACCAAGACAGACAAGAGCCCCTGCCCTTGTGAAACAATCTCAGAGCATGGCAGAGGGGAGACAGATATTTGGCAAATTATTAAAGCATACAGAATGTTAAGTGGTGGTATAGGCACTGGAGAAAAAATAAAGCACGGAAGGGAGAGGCATGTGTGGTGTGGGGCCTGGGGTTGAGCAGCACAATTTTTTAGAGTGGTCAGGAAGAGAAAGTGGCAGTGGACATTAGACTTGAAAATGTGGAAGGAAGTCATCCAGATTATTAGGGAAGAACATTCCAGATTATTAGGGAAGAACATTCCAGGCAGGAGTGTGCCTGGTGAGCTTTTGAAACACAGAGGCCTAGGTGACTGGAGGGTGGGGAGGGGAGAGGAGAGGAAGCTGAGATTAGAAGAGCTTGGGGTATGGAGGGTCTATGTTACACAGAGCCTTGAAAGCCATTTCAGGGATTTTGGATTTTGCTCTGAATGAGATGAGATGAGATACCACAGGAAGGTGTTGATCAGAAGGTGACACGATGAAACTTAAGTTTTCAAAAGATTACCCAGGCTACTGTGCAATGTATAGTACCTATGTGCTACCTCAGATGTTATAACTGTACTTAAGGGGTAATCTGAAATAATACCATGTATGGGAAATGGACATTAAAAGCAGCAAGAAAAATGTCTAGATATATTACAAATCAAGGTTGCCTTCATTTGGTTAACTTAATAATGAACCAGACACAGGAAGTTGGAGTTATTAGTGATAATCTGAAATAACCTAATCTAAAAGTGGCCAATTAATCAGTGTAGAGGAAATCAAGTAATCTCCCCATTCACATTCCATGATGGGGAACTTGTGTTTGCTGTCCTCTGCTGTTTTTGCTTATTCTCCAAAGCTAGGCCTCAGGTTGTATAACTCCAAGGAGCACAAGGCTCTCTTGCATTGCTATTGTCATGGTCAGCCCTGGAGCCAGCATTGTGTTTTTCTGCCTCTAAGTCACCCAGACCATTGTGGTGATACCATTCCAAGGTGTCTGCTCCCTTTGAGAGTGCTAAGAAGCCCTTTCTCTGACTCTTGCCTTGGTAGAAAGCTAAAGAAAATCTACTCCCAAGCACCCAGCAGTATCCTGGAGTGCATCCTTTGTAGGCTGAGAAAACCATCCTTTTTCTATCTCCCTATCACCGGCTTCTCTGTACCTAGTCCTGTTATGTGGATGGGTGGGTGGGGAGCACAGAAAAGCACCCCAAATACAGTACTCCTCACTCCCCCTCCTTGATTGGGAGGGCACGATCAGCCCCACATTATTCCAAGGGCAGCAATTGATCTGACCTTTCTTCAGCTCTGGAGTGTGTGTTCCTGCTCCTGGTCTGACATTCTGACCTTCTGGCCATAGGGCTGGTCCTCTCTGTCAACCAACATGTGTGGAGCACAAGGCTCAGCCTCCTGTAGCCCATGCACAGGGTCAGGGAATGTTGGTAGTTTCTGGCCCAGGTCCAGCCCACCCACCAAGTCCTAGAAATTATTATTATTGTTATTAAGTCAGTTACAAAAACATTGGTACCTATAAATACAAAATACAGAATTACCTTTGCTACTGTGAGAAAGGGAAAGTCGTGTTTTACACTCAAAAAGGTCTTTGTAAAATCCCTCTAACCTGCTACTTTCAGATGCTGGGGCCATTCAGGACAGCAGAGTCTGAGTTTCCCAGGAGGCAGGTAACTGATATAGAATTGTGGTGTCACTGAATGGTGTATAACGGGTAAAGCTAAAACACTAAATAAATAAAAATTAAGCTCTCTTGGCTTTTATGGACTTTGCAGTACAGAAATTCAGGCACCCATTTCTATTACATTTAATTGCTACAGCACAACTTTAGGTTGCTGTGTACCTGATCGGAGGCCTTTGTGTCTTGCTCTCTCTGCCCTATAGTCATATGTTTGCTGATAGAATGTCATTTCCTCCCTGGTGGACAGGGCTCTGCAGAGAGCAGTTTGTTCAATAATCAATTAATTAAATGAATATTAATTACTGTTTTAAATTTTTTTGCTTTAATGTTTCTCTAATTTCTACTGCATTTAATTTTTTTCTAACACACAAGAAAGTATCTACCTACCTCCCAGACATACAACTCTTCATATTTTCCTATATTTGCTTCAGGTGAATTTTTTTTCCAAAGAAATAAAACATAGATTCAGTGGAAGCTTCTTTTGTGTTATTCTCCCTCCTTCCTCACAGGTGCATTGAAGCGGTATTCTTCTCATCTATGTTTTTATCTTTTACTACATTCTGTATAGCAGTGAGCAGTATAAAGCATCTTTTAAACATTAATTATGGTTCTTAGGGGACGGTGCAGTGCTTAGGTGCAGAGGGGCAAGCAAAGACAACTCCCCAGTGGCCCAGAGCTGGGTTTGTCACAAAACCTATTCTGCTTCCGCAGAAACCCTTCAAGAACTTCCGGCTCCACCACGGGCTGAAGCTGATTGACAAGGATGGGATCTGGACCCAACGTGAGGTCAGGGGGATCAGATTCACCCAGGATTTGATAACAATGGACCAGGCAGTCCTGGGGTGGGTGTTCAAGGCCAACACAGGCTGTGTCACCTCACCTTCGGGCACTTGCCTACAAAGATGAGGCTAGATTAGGTCCTGGGCTTAGCCAAGTTCCCCACCACACCCGCTTGCTGATTCGCCAGCGCCACATCAGGGTTCTTCATTGTGTGCCTGGACTCCCAGAAGCACGTGCTACTTCTCCCCGGGGCCTTCCCTGGGTGGCTGCTGGCTGTGCAGGCCCAGCCCAGCTGAGAGGGAGGGGAGAGGGAAGGAGGAGGAGGATTTAAGCTCACCCATCCACCCTGGACTGGGGGAGTTCCCAGCTTTACAGGCAGATAACAAAAGAGATGAACACAAAAAATTTACTATGGAACATTCAAAACATAAAGTTAGAGGGAATAGTATATGTAGTCTGGGGATTTTTAACATCTGGTAAAATGGTATATTCCCCACATCCTCTTGCAGTTTGGTTTGCACACATTATGTCTCTGAGGTGGATCTAGGCTGATACATGGAGACCCATTCCATTCACCTGAATTGCTCTGGAACATTCTATTGCAGGAACACAGCACCATCTTTCTTCTAAAACAATGCTGGAGTTTTAGGTGTGTTCCTATTTTTCCAACAAGTTTGTAGTGAGAATCCTTGTACACATTTCCTTGGGCACATGCACAAAAGTTTCTCTACAAGTGGAATTACAGAATCAAATAATATGTACACTGTGAATTTTACTAGGTTTTTACACAATTGCTCTTCAAATAGTTACAGCAAATTACACTCAACATAACGAGACTCTGTTTCCCCACATCTTCACTTATACTCGTGATTGTCAGAATTAAACATTTTACTAATCTTTATTGGCTGTAAAATGACATTTCTGTGATTTTTCAGTCTCATTTCTTGGGTACTAGTAAAGTTGAACATTTTTTTCAAGACTCCCACGATCTATATGAACACATCATTGACTATTTCCATTGAGTGTCCATCTGATATAATTGGTTTATTTGACTAGATTCTAACCATGAATGAATACTTTGTTCAGGCACTATATAGTAAGGGCTGAGAATACAAAACGGGTAAGGCATAGTCTCTGTCCCAAATGACTTCTCATTATAGTAGGGAAAAAGAGTGCACATATGAACATGTATACAATAAAGACACACTCTGAAGACTATGGGATCACAGAAAGGAGATGTGCAATAGTCAAGAGCCTTTCAGTTGAAAATGATAGAAACCTAACTCAAACTACCTTAATCAAAAAGAAGATTTATTGGATAATGTCAAATGAATGTATGTGTGGTCCCTTGTTAGCAACTCCAGGGTGAATCTGACCTCCTAGACCTCACATTGGGTCCATATCCCAACCTTGCTGATCAGCTTCAGCTGATGGTGGGGCCTGGAGTTCTTGAAGGGTTTCTG
Source organism: Pteronotus mesoamericanus (assembly GCF_021234165.1). Taxonomy (NCBI): domain Eukaryota; kingdom Metazoa; phylum Chordata; class Mammalia; order Chiroptera; family Mormoopidae; genus Pteronotus; species Pteronotus mesoamericanus. Next base: position 56,335,032 of record NW_026555321.1, read on the forward strand.
CAGAGGCACAATGTGTTTTGTGACAAACCCAGCTCTGGGACCCTGGGGAGTTGCCTTTGCTTGCTTTTCTGCACCTTTCTCCTGGTAACTGAGAAAGAGCCATAATAAATTTTTAAAAGATGCTTTATGGTGCTTGCTGCTACACAGAAAGCATGTCTGGATATCGGGCTTTAACAAAGCCCTCTGCCTTGTCTCTCCAATTACCTTTCTCCTTTGCCTCTCTATATGTATTGGACTAATTGTTTCTATGTAAACAGTCTCTCAGTAAATGGTAGTGTTGGGAGAATGGGGTTGGAGATGATGTGGCAATGATAGTTAATATTCCAAAGACTAATTGCTTACAGAGAGAGAGAGAGAGAGAGAGAGAGAGAATATGAATGAGAGTGAGTATTCCTGTTTAGAAACCTCATGGAAACGGTGCCAACTGGAATAATAAGAGGTACTATGAGTGGCTCAACCTAGGGATATGTAACTCTGCATGAGGAAAGACAGAAGGGTGTGTGCTTGTGGGTGAGGGCACTGTAATTGGCAGCCCCACCAGAATTACATGGAATAGAGAGAATTTCCTCATTGAAAGAATACTGAACAGACAAGAACAAGAGATGTATGTTATGGAGGGGCATTGGAGGAAGCTTCCTAGAAAGATGGATTTTTGGCCCCACCTAGAACTTACTGAGCTACAGATGCGAGAACACTGTGTTTGTATTGGAAAGATTTTGGTGTCAATACCAATGCTGACACTTATAAACTGTGATTACTAATCACTTACCACTATGCGCCTGTTTCTTTATCTTTTTTGGAAGATTTGTTATTTTTACATATATATATATTTTATGGTTATGTTATTACAGTGATCCCATTTTTTTTCTCCTTTTTATTTCCCTCTGCCCTGCACACCCCTCCTACCAGCATTCCCCCCGTCTTTTGTTCATGTCCATGGGTCGAATATATAAGCTCTTTGGCTTCTCCATTTCCTACACTATTCTTAACCTACCCCCATTTATTTTGAACCTACTATTTATGCTTCTTATTCCCTGTACCAGTCCCCCATTGTCCTCCCTCCATTTCTCCTCTGATCTCCATTTCTGTGATCCTGTTCCTATTCTAGTTGCTTGCTTAGTTCGTTCTTGTTTTAGGTTCAGTTGTCGATAGTCGTGAGTTTGTTGTCATTTTATTATTCATAGTTTTTGATCTTCTTTTTCTCAGATAAGTCCCTTCATGGGATCACAGAAAGGAGATGTGCAATAGTCAAGACATTTCATATTAACATTTCATATAATAAGGGTTTGGTGATGAACTCCTTTAACTTTACCTTATCTGGGAAGCACTTTATCTGCCCTTCCATTCTAAAGATAGCCTTGCTGGATAGGGTAAAAATAGCTTTGCTGGTTGGATGTAGGTTCTTGCCTTTCATGACTTTGAGTACTTTCCAGCCCCTTCTTGTAATTATCATGTGCCTTGCTGTATGCTTCCTTGGGTCCAACTTCTTTGGGACTCTCTGAGCTTCCTGGATCTCCTGGAAGTCTATTTCTTTTGCCAGCCTGGGGAAGTTCTCCTTTTTTTTCAAGCAAGTTTTCAATTTCTTGGTCTTCCTCTTCTCCTTCTGGCACCCCTGTGATTCAGATGTTGGAACTTTTAAAGTTGTCCCAGGGGTTCCTAAGCCTCTCCTCATTTTTTTGAATTCTTGTTTCTTCATTCTGTCCTGGTTAAATGTTTTTCTTTTCCTTCTGCTCCAAACTGTTGAGCCCAGGTTTCCTTCCCTTTACTGTTGGTTCCCTGTGTAGTTTTCTTTATTTCACTTTGCATAGCCTTCACTTTATCCTCCATTTTGTGACCAAATTCAGCCATTTCTGTGAGCATCTTGATTACCAGCATTTTGAACTGTGCATCTGATAGGTTAGCTATCTCTTTATCGCTTAATTCTATATTTGGAGATTTGATTTGTACTTTCATTTGGGCCATATGTCTTTGTCTCAGTGCATGTTTTATGTGGGAAGGGGCGGAGCCTTAGGTATTCGCCAGAGTGGGGCAACTCACGATGCTGTGTTGTGATGCTATATATGTGAGAGGGAACAATGCCATTGCTCAGCTCTCCACTAGCTTTCAGTCACTTCCGCTGCTATCCACAAGTGAATTGGGCTCTTCTGATGTTGGCTCCTGGGTGGGTGGGTTTGTGTATGTTCTAGGATCCTGTGGGTCTCTCCAGCGAACTCTCCTGTGAGTCTGGGAGTTTCTTCTGCTGCTACATCCCCACAGGTTTTTACAACCAAAGATTTTGAGGCTTTCTTTTACTGTGTTGGAGCCCTGGTTTGCATGGTCTGCCTTGCTCCCCAGCTGTTCCTCCCAATTTATCTGCACACAAATGTGGGACCACCCTGTCTGCCAGCTGCCGCCTCACCTGTCAGGTCCTCTAACCTCTGTCTTGCCAGCATCCTCTCCACCCCAGCTGCCTGTCTCTACCCCTCCTACTGGTCTGGATGAATGTTTCTTCTTTAACTCCTTGGTTGTTGGACTTCCATACAGTTCGATTTTCTGGCAGTTCTAGTTATTTTTTGTTTTTAAATTTGTTGTCCTTCTATGGGTTGTGCAAGGAGGAAAAATGTATCTACCTACCCCTCCATCTTGGCCAGAAGTGTCCTGTTTCTTCATCTTAAAATGAGGATGGTTCTATCAGCTTTGTAGGGCTGTGGTGATGATAAATGCTATAACCGTCCCCAAATTCTTGCTGACTTCAGATATTTTTGTACTCAGATTGTTCCAAATAAATGGGACATTGGCAGCCAACTTCACTTCATTATACAAAGATCTTTGTTGCATCGGAGTTGTAAGGCTTTATTCTTCAGTATTAAATATTTAATTGCTTGTGCTAAGAATGTTAGTGAATAAAAATATTCTCAAAATGTAATGTACATTTAATATTTTACTTCTGGTATATTTATACCAATGCCTTTTATACAATGCCTGGTAGTTAATCTTTTAAATAAATCTTCATCTTCATTTGAGAGCAAGAGTAGATTCATTGGTTTTCAATACTACATTTTTAAAAGGGCATATTTTTAAGCACTAGTGATTTTTAAAAGTATCTTTTGAGCTCTTGGAACATTGTTATTTTCAACTGGAATTAGAGAACATTCCTGACATATTTTAAACAATTTCCTCATGCAAGGCTGCAAACAAATGTATTACATTAAGTGAAACTACAACTGGTAAAGGACCTTTCTGAACAACAGGTAATGATATTTCAAGGATGATAAGGAATTATTCATTTCCAATATTACCATTATCATATTTTCATACGATAAATTTTCATTTTCATATACTTGTATGTCTCTCAATTCCTGTGTAGTTCTGTTAATCTCACTACTCAATTTTCTCACAATGAGTCAGCTGATTTATTTCCCTCTTTCATTTTAACTGCTAAAGATGCAATGTAACCCCATAAATGTGTTTCAGTCTCTCAGCTTTGATACTCAGGGTCATTAATACTTCCAAAATATCCTTTGCTTACATCACTCCTTTAAATGTTCTTTCTCTTGGCCAATGAGTTGTTACATAATTACATGGTTCCAGTAACAATATCATCTAGTTTTTATAGTTTTTGATTAAGGGTATAAAAATGAACTGAAGAAAATGTTAAAAGACATTTGCAAATTATAGGAGACTACTACCATAATTTGTCAATATAAATGATATAGTATGTATATATTTAAAGTAGAATTTTCTTAGTGTATGGTTTAAAAATATATTTGAATAAAATCATTATATTAATGTATGACCTGATGATTCTTTAAAAAAATTTTTTTTATTGTTCAAGTACATTCGTCTCCATTTTCCTGCCATCACTTTCCCCTGTCCCACCCACCCCCACATCCATATATACACAGAGTATGTCTTTTTTATGGAGGGTTAAAATAATTATGAAATTTTAATTTTTGCCAGACCCTCATTATAACCAGAAGTTTTCTACTGACTATTTCCATCTAAATGTAAATATAAAATTATATTCCCATATAAAGTTATAAAGTTGTGAAGTTCCATCTAAAGTTATAGAGAAAGGAGAAAAGTTTTAAATGAGAGAAACTCTCATACAATTCTCAATCAGTTTATAGCTTGAAATGTACTGGGGAATAGTAGTTAGGATGACCATATGTCCTAATTTGCCAGGGACTGAGGGGATTCCTGGGATCTGGGACTTTCAGAGCTAAAACCAGGAAAATCCCAGAAAAACTGGCATGAGTTGGTACCCCTATGAGTAGTTTGGTCTCAGTCCTCCATTCCTACCTCTTTGCAACCACATTTTTGCCATGACCTCACTGTGGGCAATGCACACCCTTTTTCCTTAACTTTGGATTTTTTCACGTGACAAAAATATACGGGTAGAAGTGATAGTAGCAAAAATATATGGGTGGGTAGAAGTGATTGTATATTTTGGCAAAAATATATGGGTAGAAGTGATAGTGATAGGTCTTGTGTCTTTCTGGTTTCTCTTGTGTCTCTTACACAGAAATGTTCTACAATAGGCCCATGAAGCAATGAAAGACCCGGAGTAGAGACACTCAAGCAGATACATAGGCTCGTACTGAGAAGCAGAGTTGCCCAGACAAGTTCAGCCTAGGTCGGCAGAACCCCAGGCAACCCACAGATGTGTGAGTAGAAAATGTTGCCTGTTGCAATGCCACTGAGACTTTGTGGTTGCTTGTCATACAGAATTATTGCAACAAAAGCCAACTTTTTCAGGTGATAACAAGTACTCATTCAGTAAATATTTATTCAAGTGCTATTATGTGCTAGGCACTGAGATACAAAGACAAACAAGATGGCCAGAATTCTTATTCTTATTCTCATGGAACTTAAAGTCTATTTTTGTGGTCCCTGAGACCCTTTCAGTATGGTCTGCAAGGTCAAAATTGTTTCCATAATAATACAAAAACATTTGCACTGATGATAAAAACACAATGGTGGGTATAACTGCTGGTATCTTGACACAAATCAAGGCAGGGGCACCAAACTGTGGGAATAGTCATTGTATTCATCCCCATCATGCACTTTGAGCTAAAAAAAAAAATGCCAATTTCACTTATGAATGTCCTGATGAAGCATGAGAAATCATTAATTTGATTAAAGTTCTGCCCTTTCACAGTCTGTATGACATGGTGGACATTCACATGAGGCACTTGGGCTGCATATTAAAATATGATGAAGTAGTTTTTCAGTGTAAATACTGGTCACTCATTAGATGAAAATCAAAATGCTGTTTCACAACATACTCAGAACATACTTAGGTCAGATTAAACATTTAAATACAAGAAACAAAAAAGTTACTAGAAGGAAATACAGAGGCTATATTTTTTTATTTTTTAAATTTTTATATAATTATTGCTGTATTTCAGGTTAAATCTACTACACTTTATCATGGTGTTGTATTTTTTTTTTTTTTGGTCCTTCTAAAATATATTTTCTTTCCTCTTCTTTTTTGTCTTCATTTGGATTGATTTTTTTTAATTTTTATTTTTTGTTCAAATACATTTGTCTTCACCTTCCCGTATATTTTTATAACCCTGACTTAGAACACTTCTCTCAGTAAAGACAAAGTTTGGAAAAATACAGGAGACCTCCACTTTCCTTTTATATAGTTCAGTATTGTTTGAATTTTTATGAGGATTTTTTAATACTAAAAATAATAAAACTAACCCAATTAAGTAAACAAAGTAGGTCTATGCCAGCATTTTTCTTACCAAATTGCAGCATAGGTTTCATTGATGTCATATGAAGAATGAACAAGTTTTGAACACAATTATCACACAACTGATCACAGTTAAACAGTAAATATCATCAGAAAAAAAGTATAGACAATTTGAGACCCTTGGCACCATTAGTCATCAAAGTCAACATTTAATCTCCTCAAAAGTAATGGCCTACTCTGTAAATTAGGCAATTTTCTTAGACTTTCCAGAGGATTAGGATTTTTAAAAGTCCATGGCAGTTTATTAAGACCAAAATCAGAGAGAGTAAACACAATTTTATGGTGTTCTGGTTCCAGCAGTCAATTGTTAACAGCTATCCTTAATATTTTTCAGACCTAAAGTGTCTTCTTTTTGAGGTATGGCGCCAAACCCTATGGCTTCAAATGAACTCTTATTAAAGAACCATGCAAAGATTACTTTTGAGTCGCTGCCCACAAAAATGGGAAGGATATGAGTCAGGTTCTTAGGTTTTCACAGGGCCTCTGCTGGCAAATACTGTGTCTTTACAGGAATTAGAAAAAGGCATTCATCCCATTAGACAAATTAGAAAAAGCCTCCTCCTCTGGGTGGAAAAATTAGAAAAGGTCACCCCTTCCTCTGGGTGGATGCAGCAGAGTGTTAGCTGGACTCATGCCTCCCTGAGCTCCCATGGGGCTGGCAGCCCTTTGGGAGGGCACAGCCTCGCTATCTATGAGTTCCACATCTCCACAACATAAATTCTGCTTCTTGTTCTCTGGTCACAGAATTAAATTTTGATGAAGCAATAACAGAAAATATGCATACCTGTTGCATAATTCCTCCTTGAATTATTTGTGAGAGAAGTCTCATTTGGACATCTGGTATTTGAGACAGAATGCTAAAAGGTTATAATCTTAAGGCTCTATCCTTTATTATATTAGAATGGGGGTCAGCAAACAAAGGCCCATAAGTCAAATCTGGTTTCACTGCCAGTTTTTATAAATAAAGTTTTATTGAAATACAGCCCACTCATTAATTTATGTACTATCTAAGAATGCTTTCTCTCTACAACAGCAGTGTTGAGAAGTTGCAACAGAGACCATATAGCTCAAAAACTTAAAACACTTATTATCTTGCCCTTTGGAAGAAGTCTGCTGACCCTAGTATTAGATTGCAAAATGGCACTATCTCCATCATACTATGTTCACCTTTTGCCTAAATATCCTTAATGAATTGCAATTTAGTGTTAATCCCTTAGCATGAGTTATGTACTAAATACCCACATCTATCAAATCTCTTTTAAAATGATCATTTACAACCTCAAATGAAGTTCAGCCTCGAGGTTTCTGTGAAACTACTTGGATTTCTACAAAAGCAAGGAATAGGTAAGACAATATCCATTAGATTACCTAGCATCTCATAATGAAAGAACTCAGGTCACAAATTCCTCCATCAAATCATGAAAGGAAAAAGATTGTCTTTGCAAATGAATTCATTCATTGTCTTGTTAGGACAAACAGAACTGTGTATAATTCAACTTTTTCTGTTACTTGGCTACAAGGTTACTTAGAGTTAACTTTGGGACTCACCTAAAGTAATTTCTTGATCCATTATAACATTAACTCTCCTAAACTATCTTTTGTTCTGTTTTCATCTTTAAATGTCTTGTTTTATAGCCCTCTTCCTTGTGAAAGAAGGAAGTCTATAAATCTTATATTAGCAAATCATTTTGGCTCAGTGGCCCTCTCTCCAACAATAATGGTGTAGGGAAAGGGCATGAATTTAGTGCCAGCCAGACTAGGGTTCAAATCTTAGCTCTGCTCCTTCCTAACCCCAGGCCCTTGAACAATTCATTCAACAATTCTGAGCTCCAGTTTCTTTAAGTATAAAATGAAAAAATTATACCTATTGTGTAAGATTGCCAGGGGAATTAGAATGACTATATGTAAAGTGCCTTCGAGATTTTACTATACCATGTGTTCCTCCTCAATATGTTTATATATTAAATATTTATTAATTTTTATTTTAAACATTTAAATAGAATTTGAGACATCTTTGAAATGGCTTGTTAGGACAAACAGAACTATGCGTAATTCAACTTTGAAATGGGATCACAGAGACTCTGAATTACTCTAGCATAATGGTATATGAGAACTTTTCTTTGACATAAAATGACATTTTGTTACACTCAAGTATCATAAAAATATAATTATTCCTATTTAATAACTAAAAATATTTGTGATTTTCTTTACAAATGGGCTCTAGTGGTGGTTTTGTTATCTATCAGATCATCAGAACCACTAAGAAAACTTTCCACTGCATAATCATGTTTATGATCCTAAACTGATATTTAGCAAATGGAATAAACCGATAATTTATTCAAAGCATTTTTCCACACAACATTTAAAAATTTATCTTTGAAATGACATTGTTTATAACATTAGAGCCTCAACTGAATGTTCAAATTATATGGAAGGTAAATCAAAATGTGTCAGATCCAAATCATGACAAAAAAATTAGTGTTTTGACAACAAAAATTTAGGTAGGACTTACCTGAAAAATGTACAGAATAGCACATTCATGACCTACATGGTGCTTATCACCTCTTATCCTAAAAATAATATATAATTAAAATCAGAGACTAGTACAGACAGAAAATATAAAAGAAAAACAGGACACAGTAATTAATTCAAACATCAGCTTTATTTTATTGCAGAGAACTTTGGAATGAAATAAAGTCGTCTCAAGTTACACATTGGAAAGAAAAATTTTCTTTTCAGATGGTCATAAATTGACCACAGTAAAAAAGATGCTGTGTTTGACTACTTAATGCTGCTTATCAATTTCAAATGCATAGGTGTATGAAACATTAACATATAGACAGTTAGCTTCCTTTAGCAAGATCTTTGATTTACAGTAAGTCAGAGTAAGTCTTTAGTTGAGGAAATACTCCTGTTTGGATGATGCCTTGCAGAAAGGGCAGAATTCAGATTTCCGTATGATCAACAACCATCTCTTGCCTTGAGCAGCCCAGTTTGGTCCTCACTCCCAGAATATCTGGGGCTTCTCTTTCTCTCCTCAGTTTCTTATTTGGAATAAACTCAGAGCTTCTTCTTCCTGTAGAAGTAGCATGCCCTCCAAGCCAGCCCCTGCTCCTGACGTAGTATTGCTAAATTAAATCCAGGCCACCCAGTTATGAATTTTAGGTCAATAACAAATAATTTTTCAGTGTAAGTATTTGAGATGTGCTTACGCTAAAAAATAATTGATTGTTGATCTGAAATTCAAATTTAACTGGGCATCGTGTATTTATATGTGCAAAACCTTGGCCCTGGCTGGAGTGGACACTTAGAGGGTGACATTTTCATTCTGGCAGCTGTTGGGAACCAAACACTAGTTTAACGCAAAGCCCAATGACTGAAAACAGCATGAAACAGAACTTCCAGAGTAGTAACAAATGTTCTCTAGTATCAGTGCAAACTTTCAGTAACGGTTGGACTGGGGTTCTTTATATTAACATTGACAAAAACTGGGCCCAGCTGGTTGTTTGGTGTGTGGGGGTTAAGAAATATACTTATCTTTTTTTTTTTTTTTTTTTTTTTTTTAGCTTTCAAGCACATAAAACCTTCATGTGACTATTACAATATAGCAAAGTAAATTAACTTTAATTTATCTCATTTACTCTGTGCCACTGTTGGCCACATTCTTGCCATCATCAGATAATTGCCAAAGAGGACTTCTCGTATTTGTGCATTAGCAAACTTCCTTTTGCCTCATCACATCTCGTTCTTTCTTCTCTGAGGCCTGCAGAGGCACTGCATGCGCGTAGATTCTGCCTTGAGATGTAGGAAGACCTGGCGGGGGATGGGGAGCAAGGGTTCAGGGAGAGCAGCTGGGACTTGGCTGTGTTCTGTTGTTTCCTAACCCATGCTTATTGTATCAGTTCTCATTTATTGAGTGCCTCAATGTCACAGCCAATCATATTTTGTTTTTCCAGAGTTCTTGTTTCATCATTTGGGGGATTTGAAGTTTGTTTATGTAAACATACTTCCCTACAAATGCAAAAACATTCTCAAATGTGTTACCCATTGAAAAAAGGCCCAGTAGTGTAATGGAATACTTCATTGGAATATCCATTTAATCTTGTCTAATCCCATATTCAAAAGACACTTAGAAATGTGTTTTCTTGTCTATATTTGAAACAGTTAATCTAGTCCCATTGTTTGGATATTCTTTTTTCACAGGTTCATTCCATTTTATTATAATGAATTCATTTAAATGCTTCTGTTTTATAATTGTGTGGAATTTGGGGATAATTTATTTATAGGTGTATGCCCTATAAATAAATTACTTTCCTTTTGCTGCTAAAGTTTAACTGGCTCCATTGAAAGGGGGATGGGAAGCAAAAAAACAAAAACAAAAACAAACAAAAAACCCCCCACGAAACTGTAGAGAGGATCCAAGATGGCAGCAAAGTATGTGGAAGCTACACTAACCTCCTCCCAGGACAAAACTGAAATTACAACTAAATTATAGAAAACTCATCCTGAATAACCAACTGAACACTAGCTGGCGAGAAGTCTTATAACCAAGGACAGACAGAAGAAACCACTTCACCACATAAAAACTAGTAGGAAATAAGGAGGCATGAGATGGCTGGCTGGGCTCCGGCTGGGAGCATCTGAAGTTCTAGAGGGATAGTTCAGCACTTGGGGGTGTTCCCCCTGAGAAGTATAGAATCTAAACACCAAGCTAGGCTCTCCAGTCTACAGCACCAGAAAGGGAAAGGAACCCAAATAACATCCAGCTGTGAAAAGCAGAGGGGTTTCTGTCAGGAAGAGATGAACAGAGATGCAAAGAACCTCTTGAAGCGCCAAAACACAAAATTTCTTTCATAGCCACTTACCCTGGGCTCTGGCAGAGGGAAGGCAGAGCAGACTAGAGCCTCTCGAGGAGAAACTGGGGTTGGTGGTTCTGTGGAGAGAATTGAAGGGTCAGTTGCCAGGATCCCTGTGCTGAGTCATTCCTTCCATTACAGAAGCTGTCTTTCTCAGGCAGAAGACACCCATCTATGCAGCATCAGTCCGGGGGGAATCAATAGACCCATATGCAGAAATCTCTCTCACCCCAACCTGTGGAATTTAAGCTGGACTGCTGAGGAGTACAGCTGAAAGTTCTATCAATGATTAAGCCTAACAGAACTTGCAGGTGAAGGCAGATCTCTGAGGGCTTAGATATTTTAGTTGAACATTCTCCAGGGCTGGTGCTGGTAAGAGCCAGACTTGGTGTATAGCTTGGTTTGTTTTGCACACACCCATGCCCAACAGTGGGAGCCACAAGCTCAGGATCACTGATAGCTCCAAAGAGGTTGCCCAGAGCCAGTCACAAGCAGGGTCTGATATAGGCTGATGCCAGAGTCTTTGAAAATCTACCTAATACATAGAAACAAAGAGAAAGAGACAGCCAACATGGGAAAACAAAGAAACGGGCTCCAAAAGAAAGAACAAGAGAATTCTCCGGAAGAACTAAATGAAATGAAGGCAAGCAATTTCTCAAATATGGAGGTTAGAGTAATGATTATAAGGATGCTCAATAGCATGAAATGAGACATGGGAACCATAAAAAAAGACCAGTCAGAAATAAAGAATGCAATATCTGAAATAAATAATACACTGGGAGGAATAAACACTAGGTTAGATGAAGCAGAGGAATCAGCAATTTTGAAAATAAGGTAAAAAACCCCACAAAAACCTGAGCAGAGTAGCTAAAACAAAAAAGAATTAAAAAATGAGGAGCATGTAAGAAGACTGGTACAACATGACGCATAACAACATCTGCCTCGGGGAGTATCAGAAGGAGAAGAGAATGAGAAAGGGATTGAGACTCTTTTTGAAGAAATAATGAAGAAAACTTCCCTAACTTGGTGAAGGAAAAATACACGCAAGTCCAGGGAGTGCAGAGACCAAAAAGATGGACACAGAGGTCCACACCAAGGCACATTATAATTAGCTTAAAAACAAGGAGAGAATCTTAAAAGCCACAAGAGAAAAGCAATTAATTATCCACAAGAGAGCAACCATTAGAAGATCATGTTTTCTCAACAGAAGCATTTCAGGCCAGAAAGGATTGAAATGAACTATTCAAGGTGATGATAAACAAGGACTTACAACAATGCTACTTTACCCACCAAGGCTATCATTTAAAGTAGAAGGAGAGAGAAATTCCCAGACAAGAGAAAGCTAAAGTAGTTTGTTACCACCAAACTGGTATTGCAACAAAGGTTAAATGGCTTGCTTTAAGAAGAAAAACAAGAAAAAGAAGTAGAGAAAAATAGTTTAAAATAAAATGGCAATAAGTACATTTCTATAAATAATCACTTAAGATGTAAATTGCTTAAATGCTCCCACCAAAACGCATAGTGTAGCTGAATGAATAAGAAAACAATATCCGAGTCACACATAGTAGATCCTTGGCTAAAGGGGGTGCCAAGTGGTCTACAGATGCTTGAGGAGAGTCTGGAGACAGAGGCTTTGGGGAGAGGACTGAGAGAGTAGCTGGCAGGATCCCGGTGCTTATTCCTCCCCCATACAGCAGAAGACATCTTGCCCAGGGAGACCACTCCCCTGAGCGCAGCAGCGTGAGAGGAGACAATAGCCCCAACCCTAGGAAGCTCTGCCCCTGCAGTGGTGGTGCACAAGCCCAACTGTTGAGTTCAGAGCCACAGTCACATATAGTAGTTCCCTAGCCAAGGGGGGCGCAGAGCGGTCTAGAGACACTTGAGTAGATTCTGGAGACAGAGCCATTTGGGAGAGAACTGAGGGAGTAGCCAATGGGAACCCAGTGCTAACTCCTCCCCCATATGGGAGTAGCCATCTTGCTCAGGCAGATGACTCCCCTGAGTGTAAGAGCGTGAGAAGACACAATAACCATGCACACAGGAGGGACTGTGCCCTGCACTGTGGTGCCTAAGCCTGACTGCTGAGAGCAGGGTGACTAGATTAACAACTGAAGGAGAGAGCCAGAAATTAGATTTCTAGAAGTCTCTAAAAGACTGCCTAAGGTCAGGCAGGGTCAACATCTGACATCATCAGAGGCAGATCCAGAAGGAAAACAAAACAAAACAAAAAAAGAGTGGTCTCCTACTATAACAGTTCACACTACAGAGGCCGGAAGGCAAGACAGATCAATTTAAGAAGCAGAAGCAAAAAAGAAGAGTCCCACAAATAATGGGAAGACAAAGAAACACCCCTAATCAAAGGGAAAGGAAGAATCCCCAGAAGGAGAACTAAATGAAATAGAGGCAAGTAAACTTTCAGATACTTAGTTCAAAACAATGATTCTAAAGAAGCTCAGTGAGCTCAAAGAGAATTACCAAAAACTACATGGAAACTATGATGAACTTACTGCAAACTATGTCAGCATGAAAAAGGACATGGAAACTATCAATAAGAAACAAGAGGAAATGAAGAATACCATTTCTGAATTGAAGAACACAGTAGAAGGAATCAAAAGCAGGCTCGATGAAGCCTATGATTGAATCAATGAGCTGGAGGAAAAGGTAGAAAAAAGCTCCTGGAAAGAGCAAGAAAATGAAAAAAGACTCAGAAAGAATGAAGAGGCATTGAGGGAAATGCTGGACAACGCTGAAATGTGATAATATCCATATAATAGGGATACCAGAAGCAGAAGAAGAGGAACAAAGGATAGAGAACCTGTTTGAAAAAGTCATGATGGAAAACTTCCCTAATTTGAGGAGAGAAAAAGTCACACAAGTCCAGGAAGCACAGAGGGTCCCATTCAAGAGGAACCCAATGAGGTCACTCCAAAAAACATCATAATTAAAATGGCAAATATCAAAGACAAAGGGCGAATCCTAGAGGCAGCAAGGGAGAAACACCTAGTAACATATAAGGAAGCACAAATATGGCTAGCAGCTGACTTCTCAACAGAAACACTATAAGCCAGGAGGGAATGGTGAGAAATATTCCATGTAATGAAAAACAAAAGCGTGCAATGAAGACTGCTGTATCTGGCAAGGCTCTCAATGAAAATGGAGGGCGAAATAAGGAGTTTCCCAGACAAAAGAAGGCTAAAAGAATATACCTCCACCAAACCAACACTGCAAGATCTGCTAAAGAGACTGCTTTAAGAAGATGAAGAGAAATAGAAGAACACAGGTACAAAGGGAAAAAAATGAATAAGTATCTATCAATAATAACTTTAAATGTAAATCGATTAAATGCCCCAGTCAAAAGTCATAAGATAGCTGAATGGATAAGAAAACATGACCTGCATATATGCTGCTTACAGGAGACTGCCCTCAGAACAAAGGACCTACACAAACTGAAAATAAAGGGATGGAAAAATATATTCCATGCAAATGGACAGGAAAAAAATAAAGCCGGTGTAGCAATACTTACATGAGACAAAATAGATTTCAAAACAAAGGCCATAAAAAGAGACCCAGAAGGACACTTCATCATACTCAAAGGAAAAATCCATCAAGAAGACATAAACATTGTAAACATATATGCACCCAACATAGGAGCACTCAAGTATGTAAGGAAAATCTTGGAGGACTTCAAGAAAATATAGACAGCAACACACTGATAGTAGGGGATTTTAACATCCCACTGTGAACAATGGATAGATCTTCCAAACAAAACATCAACAAGGATATTGTGGAACTGAACAACGCATTAGATGAAATGGGCTAAACTGACAATACAGAACCTTTCATTCAAAAGACGCAAAATACACATTCTTTTCAAATGCGCATGGAGTATTTTCAAAGATAGATCACATGATAGGACACAAAACAAGCCTTAACGAATTCAGGAAAATTGAAATCATAACAAGCATTTTCTTGGACTATAAGGGCTTGAACCTGGAAAGCAACCTCAAGGAAAAAACTCAAAAGACATTCATACTCATGGAAACTGAATAGCATGCTATTAAACAATGAACGGGTCAATAGTGAGATCAAATAAGAAATCACAAAGTTTCTGGAAACAAATGAAAATGAACACACAACAGTCCAAAACCTATGGGACACAGAAAATGCAGTCCTGAGAGGGAAGTTCATAGCAATACCAGTCCACCTATAAAAGATAGAAACACTTCAAATAAACGACCTAACCCTCCATCTTCAAGAACTGGAGAAACAACAACTAACGCAGCCCAGAGCAAGTAGAAGGAAGGAAATAATTAAGATCAGAGCAGAACTGAAGGACATAGAGACTAAAGGAACAATTCAAAGGATGAACAAATCTAGGAGCTGGTTCTTTGAAAAGAGAAACAAAATAGAAAAGCCTTTAAGTCTATTGATCAGGAAAAAAAAGGGAGAGGACCCAAATTAATAAAATCAGATATGAAAGAGGAGGAATTACAACTGATATCACAAAAATAGAAAGGATTGTAAGAAATTACTACGAAAAATTATATGCCAATAAATTTGAAACTTGAGTGACATGGACAAATTTCTAGAAAAATACAACTTTCCAAAACTGAATGAAGAAGAAGCAGAAAGCCTGAACAGACCAATAACAGCTGGTGAAATTGAAGCAGTAATCAAAAAATTCCTGGCACACAAAAGTCCTGGACCAGACAGTTTTACAGGAGAATTTTACAAAACATATAAGGAAGAGCTAACCTCTGTCCTTCTCAGACTATCCTAAAAATTTCAAGAAGGAAGATTCCCAAAGTCTTTTTATGAGGCCAGCATCATCCTAATCCCAAAACCAGATAAAGATACAAAAAAAAAAGAATGAAAACTATAGGCCAATATCGCTGATGACATAGATACTAAAATCTCAACAAAATATTGGCAAACTGCATCCAGCAATACATTAAAAAGGTCATCCACCACGATCAAATGGGATTCATCCCAGGGATGAGAGGATGGTTCAATATTTGCAAATCGATAAACATAATACATCACATAAACAAAAGGAAAGACAAAAACCACATGATCATATCAATAGATGTGGAAAAAAGAATTTGATAAGGTACAGTACCCATTTATGAAACAAACACTCAGCAAAGAGGAAATAAAGAGGGCATACCTCAACATAATAAAGGCCGTATATGAAAAACCTACAGCCAACATCATACTCAATGGGCAAAAACTAAAAGCTTTCCCACTAAGATAGGGAACAAGACAAGGATGTCTGCTTTCACCACTCCTGTTCAACATGGTATTGGAAGTCCTAGCTACAGCGATCAGACAAGAAAAAGAAATAAGAGGCAACCAAATTGGAAAGGAGGAAGTAAAACTATCATTGTATGCAGATGACATGATAGTGTACATAGAAAACCCCATAGACTCCACCAAAAAAACTATTCAACATAATAAATGAATTTGTCAAAACAGCAGGATACAAAGTCAATATTCAGAAATCAAAGGAGAAAGTCCTTTGATTTTTCCTTTATGTCCTTTTGTACACAAAAAATTAAATATCAAAATCAGAAATCAGGAAAAAAATCCCTTTTTTCTATAGCAACAAGAAAAATAAAGTACCTAGGAATAAACTTAACCAAGGAGGTGAAAGACCTTTGTGCAGAAAACTGTACAACACTGAAGAAAGAAATTAAGGAAGACACAAATAAATAGAAGCACTTACCGTGTTCATGGATTGGAAGAATTAACATCATCAAAATGTCCATACTACCCGATGCAATTTATAGATTCAATGCAATTGCTATTAAAATACCAATGACGTATTTCACAGACATAGAACAAACATTCAGAAAATTTATATGGAACCATAAATGACCCTGAATAGCTGCAACAATTTTGAGAAAGAAGAACAAAGTAGGAGGGATCACAATACCTGACCTCAAATTATATTACAAGACCACCGTAATCAAAACAGTCTGATACTGGCATAAGAGCAGTGGAACATAGAACAATGGAACAGAATAGAAAGCCCAGAAATGATCCCATGTCTCTATGGTCAATTAATATTTGACAAAGAGGGCAGAAGCATAAAATGGAGTGGAAATAGCCTCTTCAACAAATGCTGTTGGGAGAGCTGGCCAGCTACATGCAAAAAATTGAAATTCGACCACCAACTTACACCATACACAAAAATAAACTCAAGAGGGATAAAAGACTTAAAATATAAGTCATGACTCCATAAAAGCTGTAGGGAGAACATAGGCAGGAAACTCTCAGATATCCCAAAGAGTAGTATTTTCACAGCTATGTCCCCTAGAGCAAGGGACATAAAGGAAAGTATAAACAAATGAGACTTCATAAAAATAAGAAGCTTCTGCATGGCTAAAGAAACATCAGCAAAATGAAAAGGGAACCAACCATATGGGAAAACATATTTGGCAGTGATACCTCAGACAGGGGTTTGATCTCCAAAATATAAAAAAAACTCACATGACTCCACTCCAGGAAGACAAACAATCGAATTAAAAAATGGGCAAAGGACCTGAACAGACACTTCTCCAAGAAAGACATACAGAGGGCCCAGAGACATCTGCAAGGATGCTCATCATCACTAGCCATCAGAGAAATGCAAATTAAAACCACAATGAGATACCACTTCACACCAGTCAGAATGGCCATCATAAACAAATCAACAAACAATAAGTGCTGGCAAGGTTGTGGAGAAAAGGGAACCCTAATACAGTGTTGGTGGGAATGCAGACTGGTGCAGTCACTGTGGAAAACAGTTTGGAATTTCCTCAAAAAGCTAAAAATGGAACTGCTTTTGGACCCAGCGATTCCACTGTTGGGACTATACCCTAATAATCCCAAAACACCAATTCAAAAGAACCAATTCTTTTTCAAGAACCAATTCAAAAGAACACCAATTCAATGTTCATAGTAGTACAATTTACAATAGCCAAGTGCCGGAAGCAACCTAAGTGCCCATCAGTAAATTACTGGATCAAAAAACACAATGGAAGCAGCAGAAAGAAAGAGCTACTACCATTTGTGTGAGCATGGATGGAACTGGAAAGCACTATGCTAAGTGAAACAAGCCAGGGGGTTAAGGACAAATACAATATGATCTCACCTATAAGTAGAACCTAATCAAGAAAACAGACAAGCAAGTAAAATATAACCAGCAACATTGAAAGGAAAAAGAAACCAACAGTGTCACGAGGGAAGGAGGGAGACAGGTAACAGGGAACAGAAGTGGAAGAGTCAATTCAAGGAACATGTTTAAAGGACTCATGGAGAAAGCCAAAGTAGGGGAGGATTGAGGGAGGGATGTGAGGCTGGGTAGGGCAGGAGAAAGTGGTGGCAGGAAAATGGAGACAAATATATTTGAATAATTAGAAAAATAGAAGAGAAAAGAAAATAATCTCCATATATATGCTGTCTCCAAGAGGCCCATATCAGAGCCAAAGATACACACAGACTAAAAGTAAAGGTATGGAATAATATTTCATATAAATGGAAAGGAAAAAAAGCTGGGGTAGCAAGACTTATATTCACTAAAATAGGCTTTAAAACCAAGACTATCATGGAAGACAAAGAAGGACACCACATAATGATAAAGGGAGTAATCCAACCATACAGTATAACCTTAGTAAACATTTATGCACCCAACATGGCAGCCCCTAAATATATAAAGCCAATCTTGATGGACAAAAAGGAAGAGATGAACAGAAATAAAGTCATAGGAGAGGTTTTTAGCACCCCATTAACATCACTGGATAGGTTTCCAGGCGGAAAATCAACAAGGAGACAGTGCTCTTAATTGTCATAGTACATCAAATGGATTTAATTGATATTTTCACAGCATTAAACCCCAAAGCAGCAAAATATGCATTCTTTTCAAGTGAATATGGAATGTTATCTAGGATAGACCACATATTAGGATACAAAACAAGCCTCAATAAATTCAAGAAGACTGAAATCATAATCAAGCATCTTTGCTGACCATAACGCTATGAAACTAGACATCAATCACAAGAAGAAAACTGAAAAATACACATGGAAGCTAAATAACATGTTATTAAACAATGAATGGGTCAATAATGAGATCAAGGAGGAAATCAAAAGATTCCTTGAAACAAATGAAAATGAGAACACAACAACCCCAAATCTGTGTAACACAGGGAAAATAACCTAACAGGGAAATTCATAGCATTACAGGCCTCTCTCTCGGAACAAGAAAAAGTATGAATAAAAAAACCTCACTTTACACTAAAGGAACTTGAAAAAAACAACAAACAAAGCCCAACATGGGTAGAGGGAAGGACACAATAAAGATTGGAGCAGAAATAAATGAAATAGTGTCTCAAAAAATAATACAAAAGATCAATGAATCCAAGAGCTGGTTCTTTGAACAAGATTGATGGACCTTTACCTAGACTCATCAAGAAAAAGAGAGAGGACCCAAATAGGTAAAATCAGAAATGAAAGAGGAGAAATAACAACTGACACCAAAGAAATACAACTGGTCATAAGAAATGTTGCAAACAACCATACCCCAACAAATTGGACTACCTGGATAAAACGGATAAATTCCTAGAAACATACAGTCTTCTAAGATGAAATCAGGAAAAATCAGAGAATTTGAATAATAGACAGATTATATCTAGTGAAATTGAAGCAGTAATCAAAAAATTCCCAACAAACAAAAGCCCTCAACTGTTTGGCTTCATAGGGGAATTTTGCCAAACATTCCAAGAAGAACTAATTTCAAGTTTGCTTCTCAAACTATTTAATAAAATTCAGGAGGAGGCAAGTCTCCCAAACTACTTTTACAAGGCCAACATTATCCTAATTCTGAAACCAGATAAAGACACGCACACAACAAAATTATAGGCCAATATATCTGATGAACATAGATGTTAAAATCCTCAATGAACTATTATCAAAATATAGAGCAACACATCATGATCAAGTGGGATTTAGTCTACGGATGCAAGATTGGTAAAACATTCACAAATCAATAAATGTAATGCACAACATAAACAAAGTGAAGGATAAAAACCACATGATCATATCCGTAGATATAGAAAAGGAATTTGCTAAAATCCAGCACCCATTTATAACAAAGTTTCTAAGCAAAGTGGGAATAGAGGGAACATACCTAAACATAATAAAGGCCATGTATGACCAATCCACTTCCAGCATCATACTCCATGGCAAAAACTATAAGCATTCCCTTAAGATCCTGAACTAGACAAGGATGTCCACTTTCACCTCTCTTATTTAATATAGTACTGAAAGTCCTAGCCATAGCAATCAGGCAAGAAGAAAAAAGAGGCATCCAAAATGGAAAGGAAGAAGTGCACTTGTCATTATCTACAGATGACATGATATCATATACAGAAAACCCTAAAATTTCCACCAAGAAACTACTAGAACTGGTAAATAAATTCAGCAAAATATCAAACTACAACATTAACATCCAGAAATCAGTTGCATTTTTATATGCCAAAAATGAACTATCCAAAAGGGAAATTAAGAAAACAATCCCCTTCACAATTGCCTCAAAAAGAATAAAATACCTATGCATAAACCTAACCAAAGATGTAAAAGACCTATACTTGGAAAATTATAATATACTGAAGAAAGAAATTAAAGATAAAAATAAGTGGAGCATGTACTGTGTTCATGGACAGGAAGAATTAACATCATTAAAATGTCTATACTATCCAAAGCAGTCTATAGATTCAACACAATTCTTATCAAGATTCCAATGATGTATTTCACAGAACTAGAGCAAATATTTCAAAAATTTACATGGAACCACAAAAGGCCCCAAATAACAGTAGTGATCTTGAGAAAGAATAAAGTTGGAGGAATCATAGTGCCTTATATCAAACTATAGTATAGGGCCATAGTAATCAAAATAGTATGGTACTGGCATAAAAACAGATACAAATATCAATAGAACAGAAGAGAGAGCCCAGAAATAAATCCACATCTTTATAGTCAATTAATATTTGACAAAGGAAGCAAATACATACAATGAGCTAAAGGTAGTTTATTCAATAAATGGTATTGGGAAAATTGGACAGATACTGCAGAAAAATGAAACTAGACCCCCTTCTTATGGCCACAAGAATAAATTCAAAGTGGATTAAAGACTTAAATGTTAGACCTGAAACCATAACAGTGCGAGAAGGAAACATAGGCAGTAAAATCTCTGACATTGGTTGTAACAATATTTTTTCTGATGTATCTCCTCATGCAAGGGAAACAAAAGAAAAAAAAATAAACAAATGGGACTACATCAAACCAAAAAGTTTTTGCAAAGCAAGGGAAACCATCAACAAAATAAAAAGACAACTCACTGAATGGGAGGGCATATTTGCTGATACATCTGATAAGGGGTTTATATAGAAAATTTATAAAGAACTTACAAAACTCAACACCAAAAAAACAAATAATCCAATTAAAAACCAGGCAAAGGATTTGAATAGACACTTCTCCAAAGAGGACATACAGATGACCAATAAACATATGAAAAGGTGTTCAACATCACTAATCACCAGAGAAATGCACATTAAAACCACAATGAAATATCACCACACACTGGTCAGATAGCTATCATCAATAAATCAACAAATTCTGGTGAGGATGTGGAGAAAAGGGAACCCTCATGCACTGTTGATGGTAATGCAAATTGGTGTAGCCACTGTGGAGATCAGTATGGAGTTACCTCAAGAAATTAAAAATGGAATTAATTGTCTTACGACTCAGCGATTCCACTTCTGGGAATTTATCTGAAGAAACCCAAAACACTAATTCAAAAGAACGTTAAGTACCCATATGTTCATTGCAGTGTTATTTACAATAACCAATATTTGGAAGCAGCCCAAGTGTCCATCAGTAGATAGTGGATAAAACAATTATGGGATATTTATACAATGGAATACTACTCGCCTGTAAAAAAGAAGAAATTTTACCCTTTAAAACAGTATGGATAGACCTGGAGAACATTATGGTAAGTGAAATAAGCCAGTCAGAGGAAGACAAATACCAAAAGACTTCACTTATCTATAGAATCTAATGATCAAACTAAACTAACAAGCAAAATAGACATAGATTCATAGAGCACAGGCTGACAGCTTGGTGGTGGAGGGTGAGGCATTAGGGAGCAAAGGGATTAATCAGAAAAGAAAAAGGACTCATAGACATGGACCACAATTGGTGATTGCAAGAGGGAGGAGACTTGATTGAGGTGGAAGAAGGTATAAGGGGGACAAATGGTAATGGAAAAAATACAATAAAACTATGAAACAAAAATTTTAGAAAAAGCTGAAAATACAGCTTTTGTTAAAGTGATGAGAAAAAGTACACCAATTCTGTTCAAAAAGGACCTCTAATTACAATAGTGATTATACAAAAGAGGGCAAAAGCATTTTAGGAATAATATAATTGGTAAACAATCATACCTCCACCAGAGAGAATGTATCATTTCCTCATTTAAAATAAGGGGCAGAAAATCAGGAACACTGGTCTTCGTTACAAGACAGAGAGCAGAGGTTGGGCTTTTTTTCTATACTTGCAGCATTCATAGAAGCCATCTATTTAATTAGCTATATTTTAAAAAATAACTCTATGAATCGGCTTTTAAGAGTTTGAAAACTAAGTAAAAAGAAAAAAAGCTCAGGTCTGTGTAATTTGCACATCAAATTATATAGATAAACTGTGTTTAGAGAATATTCACAAACTGTTTTCTACTAATACCTAAGGACATAGGACGTAGATGACATTTCTGATGAAATTACATCCAAACATCTCAGTGTACCAAATTTATGAGAATTAAAAAAACAAGTTAAATGCAGTTGGGAGAATTAGTATGCTTCTTCAGAGAGGCGTGTGTCAATGTTCCTAACAGAGGAGAAACAAAGAGGAAATTGTGATCCATGGTTGTTAGCAATGAGACTCTTTTAAGTTGACTCATCCAATGTGAAAATGAAATGAAACGTCATCCATCCTCTAGTCAAGAAAATAATGAGCCACTCATTTCTAAATGAAAGCTTATGGAATAAAAAAACTGGCCTTGAATTTCAGAAGAGAAATCTGGTTATGATATAGTAGGCAATTAAAAAGGCATGAGCAGAGTAGGAACTCTAGACCAGATATAGAAAGTAACCAGGATGGAAAGCCTGGGGTGCCTAGAAATAGACAATTGTAGGGTGACCCCAGGGTGGTCTTTTCTCCTCTAGCATATTGTTGGTCATGCAGTTTAGACCCCCTGATCTTTCATATTGCTGGTCATGAGTTTCAGACCCTCCCCTTACCGAATTTTCTCCACTGGCATGTTGCTAGACATGTGGTAGAACTTCTTAGAGAAGGAACTGCGAGGGGCTGGAGAATAGCCTCATGTGACCCCTATACAAGCCCTTGCACGACCACTGCCTTAAGCCTTAAGCCGTAAGCCCTAAGGACAATGAGGTTCTGATGTGTATCAAATAATCTTGGGAACAAAACCTCAGGTCTGCTGACCACAGAGTCAGAGTTTGGGTCAAACTAGAGGTGACTTTTGGGCTTCAACTGAAGCTCTAGGCCCAGAAAAGCAGCAAAACCAGGCAGGGCAATGCCATGGCTGACATCAGGACCAGATGCAATAATTAATGACTACCTTATCTTACTGCCAACCAATCAGTAGACATCACAACCCTGAAATAACACACCTGAACAGCTGATAAATAGTCTACTGAAGTCCTCCCCTGAGGCCTCCAGATAAAGACTCTTCAGACAGAGGATCCAGGCATGCACTCTTTCTCTCTCTGGGGCATGTCCAAGTCTTTCCCCATGCCCTTCCTCCAGGTGCATCTGTTCTGCCTTTTCCCCCTCTAAGTGCTAAGGGCCCTTCTTTTGCCTCTGTTACTTGTTTCTGAGCCCACACAACCCAGCTGGCTTACTTCTTCCACATCTCACTTCTACCTCTGTGACTTTCTGAATAAACTTTAGCTTGTGTTTGAGTCTTGGCTCTGAATTCTTTCTTAGTCAAAACTCAAGGACCAAGGTTCAACATTCTGGTGTCATTCACTGTTAACATTCACATATTTGAAAGAATATCAAGTCAAAAATCACCCCATTAACGCTTGCATTGAGTTTTTACTTGTTTTTCAGTGAGCTGTAACACACTCAGAGTGCCTCTGTGCATGCCACATCCACTGTAATTAATACTTTCAGTAATGTAAGGAGAAAGAGAAATACTGCTTCTTTTAATTCCCTTGCTATATACTTTCTTTCAGACAAAGTCAGGTGGGTTGTAAATGTGGGAGCCCTTCCAATACTTGCCATGGCTTCAGGGTGAACCTTTAGGCTGGTGTTGTCCCTTAGATTTCAGACAAAGAAGGAGCCGTCTGAAATGAGGAAGGGATTTAGAAAAAATGTCAGCACAACAGAGTCAGACATCAAGCTTTGGATTCCTTACCTATCAATTTCAGGCACTAGCATGGATCATCTTTAATGATGATAATAGCTAACATTTATTGAGGGTCTTACAAACACAGAGACCTAAAGTAACCATATAAGATGGTCTGAAATGAAAGCTTTTTAACTAAAAGCAGTTCATGGTGAATAGTCAGGTTCTAAGGCGGCATTTTTTCCTTAACAAAGGCCATTCTCTACCTTTATTGAGACTGTAGATTGTCTTTTTGCATCTATGATAACATATCTTTGGAATGTCAAAGTAATTTCTCTTTTTCAGGACCCCTCAAAGCACAGGCATTGCTCTGCAGAGACTACAGATCCCCTCATTGTTATTTTTATTGTGGTAGTTGTTAACGGTTAACTATCCTGTATCCACCTAAAAATAATATATATAATTTTATATTAAAATTTTTATATAAAAGTATATCTATTTTAAAAAATTATATATATATCATTTTGCTTTTTATCCAATCCCAGAGGTTTCCCTCCTTTGCTTTCTCCCACCTCCCTAATTTATTACCAATGGTTTTCATGTAACCAACTTACATCTTCTCTTTTGATTGTAATGTACAAAATAAGGGGCATAACTGCTGTTCTATGGAGCATTTTCTCAGTCCATTGAGGTTTTGTTTCCTAGCAATATTTAGTTCAAATAAACTCATACAAATTCTTATAGGTTTGAATGTTTCTTACATCGACAGATCTTAAAAGCTGACACAGGCAGAATTCAAATCCATGTTTGATGATCAAGAATCCAAGTTCAAACTTGGTTTCTATTGAATCACATGTACTATGTTGGTGTTGGAGGGATGTGACACAGTTTCCAGCTGGATTAAGAGATATTACCCGAGCACTGCCCAACTGAGTGAAGGTCAGTTCTTGACTCTACTTTACTTAGAAGGATTCTGACCAGAAAATATTCAAGGACCAAAGAAGTCAATATTATCTTTTAGAAAGAGGAAAATTCTCTTCTCAGTTCTAAAATATACACAAAAGTACACTCTCTCATCCTCTCTGTTATGGGCCAAATTGTGTTCCTCTCAAATTTATGTGTTGAAGTCCATAGGAATAGAAAAGTTATTCTTCTATCTTTCTGGTACTTTGGCTGGTTAAACAATTAAAATGACGTAAGAGATTAACAGAAGAAAAATAAATAGATTTTGTACATAGGGGAACCCCAAAGATATAGGGCTCAAAAGGCAGCCAGGTAATTGAGGCTTATATAATATCTTGAGCTAAAGAAAAGGTTAGAGGTCTGGGATACAATGGGGAAGAAGGTTATACACTGGAAAGGTTGCAGGTTCCATTCCAGGCCAGGGCACATAAGAGAGTCAACAGATGAATACATGGATAGATAGAACAGTAAATCAATGATCCTATCTCTCTCTCTCTCAAATAAGAAAATAAGAAAATAACTAAATAAAAAGGAAAAATAACAAAGGCTGCCCTCGTGTGCAAATAAGATTCTTAAGTAAAAAGGTATCTTTGGTAATAGTTCTCTTCCTGGTACAGACCCCTTTTCTAATGTAAAATTAGGCAGTTGAGGAGGAGGTAAAAACAGCTTTTCTTGAAACTGTTAGGTTTTCATTACCTCTAGTTTAAAATAATCCTCAAGCCAAAGTGGCATACTTTGGGGTGACAAATTCTGTTCCTTTTTACTCTCACCTTTGAAACTTAAGATAATAAGTTTCACAGCCCAGAAGTTGAATTGATAGATTGCTCCACATGTCATTAAACCAATCTTACTCTTCAGAGTAAGTCAGTTGTGTCTCATTTCAGAAGGTGGTTTTGCAGGTGGGCTCCCAAAGTTAGGCCTATATTGAGCAAATGATCGAGTAATTAATAAGAGGCATTTCTGTGGAAACAAAAGAAAGTCAAAGGTTAATGGTTAGAGCAAATTAAAATGTATTGTCTGAGTCCTGAGAGCTACCACTCTACATGTCAGGCTTGAAGCCCCTTCAGAGAGAAGGCAGGCAGGGAAACCTGACAGATTTTTTTCTGGTTTGCATTTGCATGTCTCTAATTATGTCATCAGGTAAACTTTATGAGTGGCCCATATAACAACAGGCATGATGAAGATCGTCTAAACATGAGCTATTGTGGTGATTTTTCTAAAGTTATGTCAACTTTGTCTAGTTTCACTTTCTAGACCTTCAGGAAAAAGGACAATTTTAGTTTTCAATGATTCCAAGTCAAAAGGATGGAAGAAAATTCGAAATGTTAGTTGGGAGAATGATAGTCAGATAATGGAGGAAGCAAGAAAAGTTCATTATCCAGTCCAATTTATAGGTAGAAAACAAAAC
Organism: Pteronotus mesoamericanus; assembly: GCF_021234165.1. Classification (NCBI taxonomy): domain Eukaryota; kingdom Metazoa; phylum Chordata; class Mammalia; order Chiroptera; family Mormoopidae; genus Pteronotus; species Pteronotus mesoamericanus. The sequence goes on from NW_026555321.1 coordinate 56,361,407, forward strand.
CTCAAAGACAGTGAACAGCATTAGAATATAATATCAATAAAGATGTGCTACTGAAACATCATTTTTCTCTCTAAAATCACCTTTATTTCTACCAAAAAAAGCCAAATTAATTCTAATTTGTTTGTAAAATAGGTCTAGTTTCAATGAACTTGGCCTCATTATTTATATATGTTCAGCAAGAATAGTGATTGACCATATTGGCTCTTTTAAATCTACTTTGCTGAACTTTTCATAAAGAACCTCTTGAGGCTAGGAAGCCAAGCCAAGGCCTTGCCATCAGACTTTTGCCTTCAGTACCCATAGATTTGAGTGAATTCTCCTCCTCTTGAGGTCCGTCAGATATCCTGAAGTTCCTGTACTTGCCAGGAAGGACCTTCCTTATTCACCTGGTCAGGAACCATGTAGCCAGGTGCCAGGCTGTTTTTCCAAGGGGTTTCATTGGCTTCATAAAGCCAATCTTAGTTTCTTAAACTTAAAGCCATCTGACATATCTGATTCTATTCATATTCTCAAGTCTGACATTCCAACCAAAGCCTTGATACTATAACCAACACTTCCAACTGTGTTCTGTAATATAGGAGAACAGATCCTTATTGAATTTATGCAAATAAATATATCATCATAAGAATATTAACTAAGTTTCCAAGTTCTGGGGGATCATGTTAGGAGAAAAAGTAATTGTTTCATCTTTGTCCACGGACATGGACAACAGTGTGGGAATTAACTGTTGGAGCCAGGGAGTGGGATCGGTGGAGGAGGGCAATGAGGTAAAAAATTGGGACAACTGTAATAGAATAACAATAAAACATGCTTTAAAAATTTGATTTTGGGAAGTTTGTCAAAAATATCAAAAGGTTTTGGACACTTACTAAATAAGGATCACAGGTTATTATGAAACAATACTTAATTATCTACTTAGCCAAAGTAACAATAAAAGATTTCAAAGGCAAATACAGAGGGTCACATAATTGTGAGGAAAGCTTAGTTTTCTTTTTTAATATTGAGAAGATCCAGTTTTTTTAAGTAATCAAAGACCTGAATAAGACAACATGAAGCACAGTTATTTTAACAAAACACAAAATCTTTATATTTGAGGGAGATTACTTAAACGGTAAGGAAATTCTTCCACAATCTCCCATAAGGAGCAGACTAACTGTCCAAAAATTTTGTCCTTTTGGTAGATGGAAGAAATTCAGGTTTTAGTTTTACATAGGTACTCTACTGATTTTAAAGCTTATTTTTCTAACCATTATAACAAATTCACTTACTTTTAGCCACTTTGACCATACAAGATAAGATTTTCTTTCCCATTTTTCAACTTCTATTAAATTTGTTTTTTATTCTCCTCTTTCCCATTATTGATATCACCAGTTTTTGACTTTGGGACAAAATTACTTTCTTTTCCCATAACAAAAATGCATTTTCATATCTCATAACTTTTCTTACCCGAAAATATATCTTACTTTTCTTACATTCAGAGCTGTTTCTCTTATTATTTTTAGTAGCTTTAATTACATATGTTAATTAGAATTCTTACCCATTAGAAACCTTTATTCCTAGTGAAAATTAAGAAGTAAACTACTGTGAATTGTTTGTTATACTAGCATTCTTAAGAATGGCAAATTTATTAAAACATTTCATAATTTCTAAAAGCTTGTGCCCTTTCTAAAAAAGTACAATTTTTCTTTCTTTTTGAAAAATATTTTATTTATTCATTTTTAGAGAGAGGGGAAAGGAGAGAGAAGGGCGGGGAGAAAAAACAATCTGTTACCTCTCACATACCCCCAACTGGGGACCTGGTCAGCAACTCAGGCATGCGCCCTGACTGGGAGTCAAAATTGTGACCTCCCAGTCTGCAGGCCAGTGCTCAGTCCACTGAGCCATGCCAGCCAGGGCTAAAATAGTACATTTTTTCAATGTGACCAAGACATGTTTACTAACAGACACAAAGTTACCTTTAGTTTTTCTGCAACAGGAAGCCCAAAGTAGGTTAGTTTATGTTTCATTATTTTATCTTATTTGGAAATAATCTAGATATTTAATACATTTTCATCACTTAGCAAAGTGCAAAAGTTTTAAGTTACCAGAGTGTTTTGGGGAAAATATTTAGGTAGGCATACCAAAAAGTGTAGTTATTGTTGAAAAGCTCCCCTAAAAACTGTTATCTCACATCTATCTAATTCACTTGTTTCCTACAATTATGCTCTAATATAGACTACTGACAAAATTTTTTTCTTGCTGACAAATTTTGTAGCAGAGATAACATAATTTATTTGACTAATGAATTCAGGTAGAATAAAAGTTGTATGTCTGCATTATATTCAGTGTTGATAGTTCCAAAGAAAGGTGTTATTAAACCAATGAACTTAAAATAGCACTTAAAAAATATTTTTCAATTACAGTTGATATATATAGACTCTAATTGTTCAGGTGTACAACACAGTGATTAAACATTTATATACCTTATGAAGTGATAAGTTTAGTACCCACCTAGCACCACATACAGTTATTATAATATTATTGACTATACTCCCTATGCTGTACTTTATATCCCTGTGACTGTTTTTATAACTGGAAATTTGTACTTTTCAATCCCTTTCACCTTTTCACACAGTCCCCCAAACCTCCTCCCACCTGGCAACCAGCAGTTTGTTCTCTGAGTCTTTGAGTCTGTTTTTGCTTTTTATGTTCATTTAGTGTTTTTTTTTTTTTAATTCCACATGCAAGTATAATCCTATGGTATCTGTATTTCCCTGTTTGCCTTATTTCACTTAGTATCCTCTAAGTCCATTAAACTAGCTTTAATGCCAAATATTTTTCTAGATCACATAAACCCAAAAAGCACATGGATTAATTTCTGTTATATTTCTGAGAATTTTAAGAATACTTAATTCACATCAGCACTTATTTGTTTTTAAGTCAATTAAAATAGAGCTCTCTTATACACATGTACAGACACAACAGAAGGCCCTTTTGTTTTAAAATTTTAGCCATGATGAGACAGATTAGTAAACCAGTACAAGTGGAATAGGGAAACTGAGACAGATAGTTAAACAACAAAGCAGTTTACAGACATCTGGAATACCTGAAAATTTTATCTTACCTATCCAAGGACCCTTTAGAATAAAGCTTACATTTCCCCTCCCCAACCAGAGGATAAACAGCTTAAATCACCCTGCTCAGGAAGGCAGATAACAGAAATCCAATTAGTGCCATTTGTGCCAACCACACCCCAGGACAAGTGAAGGTAGGAGAATAAACCTTATTTTGGTATATCAGGATAAAGCTAATGAGTATTCTATTGAGATCCTTCCCTAAGACCTCCCTTAGAATTTCTGCCTTTGGAAAACAGATAAAAAGCTTAGGACAAAGGACCTAGCATGGACTCTCCCCTTATAGAGCAAGTCTGCACATTTCCCTCCTCACTCTTTTACCACCCAGACCCGTTACCTTTGTCTTTCTTTCTCCTAAGCTCCAAGGGCCCTTCTTTTGCCTCTGTAACTTATTTTTTTAGCCCACACAGCCCAGCTGGCTTACCTTTTCTACCTCTTGACTTTCTAAATAAACTTTAGCTTGTCATTGGAGACTTAGCTCTGAATTACTTCTTAACCAGAACTCAAATGCTGAGGTTGCTGAACTGAGGTCTAACCTCTGGCGTTGATTCACTGCTAACATAGAGACAGGTATGATAATGCAAAATTCACTAGTTTATAAAGGAGCAGTTGCATAGTTTTTTGTTTTGGCAGTAGGAATAAGTTAAATTCACTGGCTGAGATGGCTAAAACTATTTTCTAATATTTGTGGAGAAGACATTTAAGACTTTTCACTAGCCTAAAGTCCACATGCTTCCTTCCTTTCTTTTTCTTTCTGATGAGAAACCTCTCTCTAAAGTTTGCATTTCAAAGAAAAGCTTGCAGGCTTTAGAGAAGATGGGATAGAAAATCTATATCGATAAGGCACAGAGAAAGTACCCAAGTTTTTTCCTAAATATAGTTTGTGGGGGGCATATTTGCCTATTTCTGTTCTTTTATCCTTTATGGGAGTCCTGAAGGCTAGCTGTTATTCCTTTGTATCCACTTTTTAACTTGGTTTTTCCACAGGATAGGTACCAATAAAACAATTGATTATAATGATAGGTCCCTATGATTGTTTTTTTCTTTTAAATACAACCAATTCAAAGGATCCATCATGTGGTCATTGATGAGTAGGATCTTATATTAATCTCAATAGCAACTCAAACCATTACGCCATTTTATGGCTTAAACATAGACTCAAGAAGCACCCCAGAAGACATGCAAAAGGTGTAGCCGTCACAAAATCCAGAGAAAGTCTAAAAAAACAAAGACTTTCATTGTCACCGGTGGTAAAAATGGTGTAGTAAAATCGGTATCCCTCATTCCCCACAAAAATGTGAGATTCCATCAGTCACAGACCTATTAATCTCTGACACTGGACAGGTACTACTGGAATGGAACTTTTCCAGCACTAACAAGACAATGAAGGTTGAGACAACAAATGCCCCTCATGAACGAGGGCTGTTATGATAAAGTCCTCTGGCAGCTGGCATCCACAAGCCACTAGGATGTTTGCCAGATACATGCCGGCCTATGCCAGATACATGCCTGGTTGGCAGTGACCAGAGAGAGCATTCTCACTTTCATAAAGCCAAGCTCCCAGGAAACAGAACAAGATAAAAGAAAACAATGACTATTTCTGGAATAAATGGTATCAAGAGTATTTACAACAATGTTTTTATCAAATTCACTATACCTAAGAAACTAATTCATGCAAATACTTATTCCTGCTTATCTAAGTTTAGGAAAAAAAAGACTCACCATTCTCATTTCCATCAGATCCTGTAAGCAGAGGTCAAAGAGACTGATGTAAGAATTCATACCTTCGGCTGGCTTTTGTCAGAGGTCCCAGGATCTCTCAGCTGCAGTAGCCCTGGAATGAGCAGTGTTCAGCCAGTGAAGCTGTCAGCAACTGTAGAGACAAAGAATTTTCTTTCTACCCTGCTTGGTTTGTTGGCTGGTCAAACAATTAAAATGACATAAGTGAGACTGAGAGAAGAAAAACAAATACATTTTGCACATATGGGAACCCCAAATATATGGGGTTCAAAAGGCAGCCAGGAAATTGAAGCTTATGTAACATCAGGAACTAAGGAAAGGGCTAGGGGTCTGGGGATAAAATGGCTAGAAAGACCATTCATGGGAAAATGAAGGGAGATGTTTAGAAGACAAAGGCAGCCCTATTATTTAAATAAATTTCTTAGGTAAAAAGGTATATTTGGTAACAGCTCTTTTCCTGGTACAATTTCTTCTTCCATTATAAATTTAGGTAGTTGAGGGGGAAGTAAGGAGTTTCTCCCGAATCTGCTGGATTTTCATTACCTTTAGCTCAAAACAATCCTCAGGTTATAGAGTCATATTTTGGGATGACAAATTCTGCTCCCCTTCAGTCGTAAACTTATTTAGAAAAAAATTATTTATTTACTGTTAAAGACGGTAAGTCAGACATTATGTATGAAGTGTTTTTCAGTAGGGGCGCGAGATCCAGCTCAGCCACAAACACAACAAGGTCAACGGGAGATTTATAGCTGAGGAGTAGAAGTGGGGAGGGGCCGTCAGCAGACAGAAAATTGCTAAGAGACTAGGGGAATTCTTACTAGACCCGCTCAACAGTGCTCTTGCTGAAGGTACACAGAGTGATGAGGTATTGAGGCGGATTTTGGTAAAAGCCCCAAAAGTCTAAATTAGGGACTGATTTAGAAGAATTGATATGTAGTCTTATTCAAATTCATAAGAAATTTAGTAGGAGAAACTTACATACACAGGCAAAGCAGCAGCTGCCAATGGTGGTTGGCTGAGAAAAATCCATACATACTCTCCAAGAACAGGGTCCTTTTTATAGGGGGCTTACAGTAAAACCACATGGTGGGTAGTCACATAGACCATCAGAAAGAACAGTGCATTAATAAGTTAACAGATAACATCAGGCAGTTATCCACACACCATACATTCATTAACCTCCTTCCTAGGTGTATGATGTTTGTCTTTGGGCACCATTCTGGTTTTTTAGGAAGTTAGTCAAGGCTGAGATTACAGAGGGTTACACAGAGAGTCCAACATTTCCCAGACACCTTTGCTGCTGGAGCCATATTTCATCTAAAGTGAGTTCCCCTACTAGAGGATGAGGAATTTGATCAGATATCAAGGGTGGGGGTTTTCATTAAAATGACCCAGCAGGATTCTTGCTAAAATGATTAAACGGGCCTAGGACAAGTCCCAAGGTTGGTGTCTTGAGAGCTAAGATGAGACTGACTGCAGTACATCAAGGAAAGAGCCTTTGTATCTCAGTATATACAAAGTATCTAGTATCCTACCCTTAGTATCTCAGAATATAACTGCATTTGCAGATTGGACCTTTAAGATGTGATTTAAGTTAAATGAGGTCATTATGGGTGATTGTATTTAGAGACAGAACCTTCGAAGAGGTGATGTAGTTAAAATGAGGCATTTAAGGGGGCGCTGATACAGTCTGGCTGGGATCCTTACAAGAAGAGAAAATTTAGACACCCAGAGAACACCAGGGATGCACACTCACAGAACAAAGGCCACGTGAGAACACAGTAAGAAGGTGGCTATATGCTTGCCAAAAAGAGAGGCCTTGGAATGAAATCAAACCAGCTGACACTTTGAGCTTGGACTTCCAGCCTGTAGAACTGTGAGAAATAAATTTCTGTTCTTTAAGCCACCAGTCTGTGATATTTTGTTACGGCTGCCTGAGCAAAACAATACAAACTCTGAAGACCAATCTTAATGAGCTTAGTAAGGAGAAGGGAGAAGTAAGTGCTTGAGATGAAGACAAATAATAGGGAAATATTCTAGGGAAATTTAGGTTTAGTGAGACTTTAAAAAATAAGGAAAGTGAACTCCATTATACCAAAGTTCTTTAGAATGGAGTCCCCTGCTGAATCCCCAATCTTGTGGTTTTGAGGGGCTAAGTCTTTCATCTTCAGGGAACTTTTCCTATATCTGGGCCATGTGAACAACAAGAAAAGACAAATCTATCTCATTAACCCATTGAACTATATTATCTAAATAGTTTCCAGGAAAAAGAACAAAGCTTAGTAAACATGCCCTTTCATCTCCAAATGATTGCTCCAGGAACATTTCCTTCAAAAACAATCATCAAATATCCAACCACAAAACAAATCTATTAAATTATAATTATATTACTTTCTAATTAAATTCAAACTAGAGAATTGCTAGAAGTAAAGCACTCTGGGTTGTCTCAAATTCATCATTCATTGTGGAAATAACTAGGTAAGTCTCATTTCTTTTTAAAAAAATATTTTATTTATTTATTTTTAGAGAGGGGAAGGGAGGGAGAAAGAAAGGGAGAGAAACATCAAAGCTTGGTTGCTTCTTGAGCGCCCCCTACTGGGGACCTAGCCTGCAACCCAGGCATGTGCTCTGACTTAGAATTGAACCAGTGACACTTTGGTTTACAGTCCAGTGCTCAGTCCATTGAGCCACACCAGCCAGGGCTCATTTCCTCTCTGTGTCAATTTCCTCCTGTGGACAAGGAGAACAATAATTCATTTCCTAATATTCAAAAGTGAATAAAGTGATGCAAATACTCATGAAATATTTGGAATAATCACGAGCTAGAGAAGTGTAAGGCAATATTACATGTAATATTTTTCTTATTAGCTTATTTGGCTTAGTTAATTTCTACACAAAATTTTGGGAATATACCTAGAAGTATTCTCAAAAGAATCTTACAAAGTATGTAATAATTACAGTTTTTTAAAAGCTATTATGTTAAGTAAATTGTGTGACCTGTTACTAAAGTAACATATTACTACACAAAATAATGACAAAAATATTACATAAACCCAGAAGTTTTTTGTACATCACCGTGCTGTTCTTCCACAATTTTCTCAAACACATAAACTCTCTTCCAAATTCCCAAGCAGCTCTCTGAACACTTTCTATGTTAAGGTTACAAACCTAATTATTTGTCACTCTCATTTATAACAACATCCTCTCTGCCACCTTAAGTTTACCTTCCCATACCCTCCACCAGAGGCTAAGCCTCCCTTTTCTCTTTAAGAAACTCAACATTATGCTAAGCGAAATAAGCCAGGGGGCGAAAGACAAATACCATATGATCTCACCTATAAGCAGAACCTAACCAACAATACAAAGATGCAAGGAAAATATGACCAGCAACACTGAAAGGAAAAGAAATCAACAGAGACAAGAGGGAAGGAGGGAGGGGCGGGCAGGGAAAGGGAAGGGAAAGGAAGGGGAAAGTCAAGGAACATATAGCAAGAACTCATGGACAAAACCAAAGGGGAAGTGCTGAGGGAGGGAAGGAGGGAGGGGGCAAGGGAAAGTGGTGGGGGGGGGGGGAGGCAGAGACAAATGTATTTAAAAATAAAGAAAGAAAGAAAAAAAAAACTCAGCCTCTTGTGGAATTTAATTATCATGTGCATAGAAATCATGTCGAAAACTATGTCTCAAGTTTGACTCTGTTGAAACTTTGAAACTTAAAATGTATGTGTGTGTGTTTCATCTTGTCCCCTGCACTCTTGCTCTCTTTTGTTCCCTGAGACAGCATATAGGGTCAGGGAAATTTGTCTGGGAGATGCTTTCAGGACATAGAGGCACAGAAAAATGAGAGGGAGAAGGTGTGGTATCAAGTTGGTAAGAAAGGCAAGCAATTGGGTTCAACCCCACTGGGGACCTCTGGAGGACCGTGTAGAACATACCCCGTGTAGCTGAGGTATTTATTTGCAACCTGCCATAAGACAGTGATTAATCAAAGCTATCAGCATGAGGTTCATACTCTTAGCCTTTCTTTTAATTCCTCTCTTTCACAATACTTACCCATTTTTTCATCAAAGCTGATGTGTCTCAGCTACAATTTTCTTTTGTCCTTCCACATTGAGACTCATAAGCTCCTTGGGCAGAGTTTTGTGAGCTGGGAACCCTGTCTCTAGTTCATCCTGATGCCATCTTGGTGACGCAGCACTGCTCAAACACCCGGGACAGAATGTTTTGTTTTCTCACTGAAGTGGTGCACTGTTGCTTATTATAGTAAAGCCAAAATATTTGGCTCAATCTTTCCTTTTTACCCAACTTCAAGCCCAGATCATCAAATCTACTTAATGCCTGTGTATGATGTGTGTTGTGTCCCTAGCCTGACCTGTGTCACTCTTTCTTTGTTCTCTGCATGTCAGCCACCTCTGGCTTCTCTCACTTTTTACATCTGTTGTGTCCCTTCCCATCTTAAGGCCATTGCAATTGTTTCTTCCCCTTCTCTGCAATCTTTCTCTCTGTTCTTCACTTACTAACACCTCCTCTCAGTTTGAATGGCATTTATTTGAGACTTTTCTAACAAATTCTCCTTACCCAGCCTCCATCCCCCGTGCCCTGACAGGTCAGGTACCCTGTTACAAACTTTTACAGCATCTGCTTTAGTCCTTCATACAACTTTTCATGATTGCAGTTAGCTAAATGATTAATTGTATTAAATGATTAATTACATCTTTAGTATCTGCTACTCTCTGAACAGGTTATAAATTAGAAAGTGCCTGTATTATTCACCCATGGATCCCTGATACCTACCATGATGCTTAGCATATTGCCAGTATCAATACATAAAAAGAATGAATATATCAACTTATACTGTTCAGCTCCTGTGATGATCCCCATCCTCCTCATTTAGATGAAACTCTTTGTAAACAACTGTACTCAATAAATATTGTGAATGGATCCTGGACAAGCAATTTGAGAGGGCTCTTTGAAAATATAAAGCTGAGGAACAAAATATTACAAAATCATCATTCTTTGTAACTAAAATATCATATTGTATATCATTTGCAAATTAACTATAATGAAACAATAACAGAGGCTTGATAACAATGTTCATGATAGGAGACTATAAAAAACAAGATGATTCCCTGAAAGTGTTAAAGCTTTGTTTACTAGCAAATTTAAGGGAAAATGCATAGAAGTAGCATGCATAGAAAATGCATGACAGTAGAGCATTGATAACACTTTGGGAATTTAGGGGATGGTATCTCAGAAAAAGCAATTACAACTATGACATAAATTATACAAATGAGAACTGAAAAGGAAGCCAAGTGTATGGGATAATATATTTATTTGCCAATGATACCTCAGACATGGGTTTGATCTCTAAAATATATAAAGAACTCACATGTCTCCACTCCAGGAAGACAAAAAATCCAATTAAAAAATGGGCAAAAGACCTGAACAGACACTTCTCCAAGGAGGATATACACAAGGCCCAGAGACATCTGAAAGGATGCTCATCATCACTAGCCGTCAGAGAAATGCAAATTAAAACCACAATGAGATATCACTTCACACCAGTCAGAATGGCCATCATAAATAAATCAACAAACAATGCATGCTGGTGAGGTTGTGGAGAAAAGGGAACCCTAGTACACTGTTAGTGGGAATGTGGACTGGTGCAGCCACTATGGAAAACAGTGTGGAATTTCCTCAAAAAGCTAAAAATGGAACTGCCTTTTGACCCAGCAATTCCACTGCTGGGATTATACCCTAATAATCCCAAAACACCAATTCAAAAGAACCTATGGACCTCAATGTTCATAGCAGCACAATTTACGATAGCCAAGTACTGGAAGCAACCTAAGTGCCATCAGAAAATGACTGGATCAAAAAACTATGTTACATTTATACAATGGAATACTATACAGCAGAAAGAAAGAAAGAGCTACTACCCTTTGCGATGGCATGGATGGAACTGGAGAGCATTATGCTAAGTCAAATAAGACAGATGGTGAAAGACAAATAGCTTATGATCTCACCTACAAGTGGAACCTAGCCAGCAAAGCAAGCAGGCAAGGAAAATATGACTAGCAACATTGAAAGAAAGAAGACACCAACAGGGATGGGAGGGAGGGAGGAAGAGAGGGAGGGATTGTGGGGAGGGGAAGGGGAAGAGTCAGATCAGGGAACAAGTGTGAAGGACATATGGACAGGTGGGGAAGGATTGAAGTGGGGAGGTGGGGGTGAGTGGAGCAGGGGAAAATGGTGGTGGGTAAATGGAGACAAATGTGTTGGAACAATAAAACAAAGTTTTTAAAAAGTATACAAATGAGAAGAGAATTTGATTTCACTTAATTTTATCTGATAGAACTTAACACTTGAACAACTGCTTTTGGCTAGAAAGATATAGCTACCAAAATGGGCTTGTATCTCAGAAATGTTGATACATATTTATTTTAAAAGGTAGGTAATTACAAAACATATTAGTGACAATCTAGGTTTTTGTTATGACAGCAGCAATTTGACAATTATGTAAAAAGTTGTAAAAAAATATTGGCAATCACAAATTTGCTTTTTATTTGGTAGCTATTTGTATTGGTAGCCTTAAATACAGGGGTGGGAAAACGTAGGTTTACAGTTGTAATACAAATAGATAATATAATAATTAATAAATAACAATACAAGAATAAACTCTGTGTTTTGCATACTCATAACTGTAAACCTACCTTTGCCTACCCCTGTATGCTTCCTGCAACAAACATGTTCTTGAAACTTTTACATTGAACACCCAGAGTGAATAATTGCATGAAGGGTGACAATGAGATATTTATAAATGTAACATTTTTTTCTATTCAGTGGTTACATTTTCTGTAAGAAGAGTTTTCTATATATATAATATCAGACCTATTTTAAAATATATACACATCAATGAAGGGAAAAGTGCATTAAAAGAGAGCACTGTGTTATCAATTTCTGGTATAACTTTAAGATACTGTCATTAATTATAAATGGAGCACTTTTCCTGTGATACAGTCTTATTTGTTCAACATCTGGCAGGGCCTGAAACAATTTATTCATGTTGTTACATGTCATTCAGTCCCTGGGGGCCCTTATTTCTGAGGGAAACCAAGCAACATAACTAGAAATCTATATGAATGATTCATACTAGAATGCTCTAGAACATGTTATTCAATGAGATATGCTGATTGACTAATCCAACTTGATAGCTGAAGCTTCTGTGGCATCAGGAGAAAGTGATCCATTTACAAGATCTTCAAGATTAGCTAAATCTTTCAGCAGCTTGGGAGCTCTATAGTCTTCCTTCGTCTGCAGGAAATATTTGCAATATTATCATGATGAAGCATTTTCAACACACACACACACACACACACACACACACACACACACACACACAAACACTCTCTACAATGGTTGTTAATCTTTGGCACCTTCTAGATACATAGTCTTTTTTAAAAAAATAATTCGTTTACTATTATAGAGTCAGCACATTTACATGTATAAAATTTAGAAAATACAAACAACAAACAAAATTTATCTTCCCATCACCCAGAATCATGTCTTACATTGTAGTGCATAGACTTTTGAATCTTTATACAAGTAGTTTGTCCATAAAGTATCCAGCAATGTACTATGAAAAATAGAGACACTTTTTGAACAAGACACAAGATACAAGAAATGTTGTACATAGGACAATGACACCTCAGTCCCCTTGAAAGTAAGCACCTTGGGACCTCACACAGTTCCCCCCATCGCCATCAGCTGCCCTGTTGTTTTTCCTGGAATTTCATCAACAGTCTGAAATCTCTTCCATTTCAAAGGTGATTTTGGTTTTGGGAAAAGCCAGAAGTTGCAGAGCACCAAATCTGGACTGTAGGGGGTACTGAATCACCTGGTTGGTTTGATGTTTCACCAAAAAAACTCTTCATGAGATGTGATGCATGAGCGGGGTTCATTGTTATGATGAAGCGGCCAATCACCAGTTGCCCATAGCTGTGGTCTTCTGAATCATCCAAATAGTTTCTGCAGAGGAATGTTCAAGCTTAATGCAAAATTTGATGCAGATTCATTGTTTTACTCACTCATTTTGAATTCGATGGCCACACAGTAGACATGCTCACTCAGTAGCATCTCCTGCCCCCATTGACTAGCACGGTAAATTTATCATTGTTCAAGCATGCACATTCTAGTCCACTGTCCTTGGCTTCCAGGCTATATCGATGTTGTCCAAACCATTCTTGTTATATTAACAATGGCTGGACTCTTTCTGGACAGACCTTGTATGTTCCTATGTATGCTTGTATTTATATTCACACATATTTATATGTATTTTCTTTGCCAATATGAGATTATACTCTGCTACTGTTCTAAAACTTAACCTTTTTAGTCAATGATCTTAACCTTTTTAAAAAATTAAGTAATTTATTTTTTCAAATACATTTGTCTCTGCCTTCCCCCTACCACTTTCCCCTCCCCCCTCCCCCCCTCCCTCCCTCAATCTTTCCCCACTTTGGCTTTGTCCGTGAGTCCTTGCTATATGTTCCTTGACTTGCCCCTTCCCTTCCTTTTCCCCCGCCCACCCCTCCCTCTTTCCCTCTTGTCTCTGTTGGTTTCTTTTTTTTTTTTTTTTTCAGTGTTGCTGGTCTTATTTTCCTTGCATCTTTGTATTGTTGGTTAGGTTCCGCTTATACGTGAGATCATATGGTATTTGTCTTTTGCCCCCTGGCTTATTTCGCTGAGCGTAATGCTCTCTAGTTCCATCCATGCTGTCGCCAAGGGTAGTAGTTCTTTTTTTCTTTCTGCTGGGTAGTATTCCATTGTGAAAATGTATCATAAGTTTTTGATCCAATCATCTACTGATGGGCATTTAGGCTGCTTCCAACACTTGGCTATTGTAAATTGTGCTGCTATGAACATTGGGGTGCATAGGTTCTTTTGAATTGGCGTTTTGGGATTCTTAAGGTATAATCCCAGCAGGGGAATCACAGGATCAAAAGGCAGTTCCATTTTCAGCTTTTTGAGGAAATTCCACACTGCTTTCCCCAGTGGCTGTACCAGTCTGCATTCCCACCAACAGTGTACTAGGGTTCCCTTTTCTCCACAGCCTCGCCAGCACCTGTTGTTTGTTGATGTGTTTATGACGGCCATTCTGACCGGTGTGAAGTGGTATCTCATTGTGGTTTTGATCTGCATTTCTCTGATGGCTGGTGATGCCGAGCATCCTTTCAAATGTCTCTGGGCCCTCTGTATCTCTCCCTTGGGAAAGGATCTGCCCAGGTCCGTTGCCCATTTTTTGATTGGATCATTTGTCTGCTTGGAGTGGACTCGAGTGAGTTCTTTATATATTTTGGAGATCAAATCTCTATCTGATGTATCATTAGCAAATATATTTTGCCATAGGGTTGGCTCCCTTTTCATTTTGCTGATGTTTTCTTTCGCCGTGCAGAAGCTTCTTATTTGGATGAGGTCCCACTTGTTTGTTCTTTCTTTTATGTCCCTTGCTTCAGGAGACATATTGGTGAAAAAATTGCTGCGTGGGATATCTGAGAGTTTCCTGCCAATGTTCTCCTCTAGGACTTTCATGGTGTTGTGATTATATTTAAGTCTTTTATCCCTCTTGAGTTTATTTTTGTGTGTGGTGTCAGCTGATGATCCAATTTCAATTTTTTGCATGTAGCTGTCCAGCTCTCCCAACACCATTTGTTGAAGAGGCCATTAGTACTCCACTTTATGCTTCTGCCCCTTTGTCAAATATTAGTTGCCCATATACACCTGGGCTTATTTCTGGGCTTTCTATTCTGTTCCACTGGTCTATGGGTCTGTTCTTGTGCCAGTACCAGATTGTTTTCAGTATAGTGGCTTTGTAATATAGTTTGATGTCCAGTATTGTGATCCCTCCTACCTTGTTTTTCTTTCTCAAAATTGCTGCGGCTATTCGGGGTCGTTTATGGTTCCATATACATTTTTGAAATGTCTGTTCTATTTCTGTGAAATACATCATTGGTCTCTTAATAGGGATTGCGTTGAATCTATACATTGCTTTGGGTAGTATGGACATTTTGATATCAGTTCTTCCAATCCATGAGCACGGTATATGTTTTCATTTATTTGTGTCTTCCTTAATTTCTTTCTTCAATGTTGTATAGTTTTCTGCGTGCAGGTCTTTACCTCTTTGGTTAAATTTATTCCTAGGTACTGTATTTTTCTTCTTGCTATATCAAATGGTATTTTATTTTCTGATTTCTTCTTCTATTTCATTGCTGGTGTACAAAAATGCCTTTGATTTCTGAATATTGACTTTGTATCCTGCTGTTTTGCCAAATTCACTTATTAGGTTGAATAGTTTTTTGGTGGAGTCTACAGGGTTTTCTATGTACACTATCATGTCATCTGCAAACAATGATAGTTTTACTTCCTCCTTTCCTATTTGAATGCCTTTTATTTCTTTTTCTTGTCTGACCGCTGTGGCTAGGACTTCCAATACCATGTTGAATAGAAGTGGTGAAAGCGGACATCTTAGTCTTGTTCCTGATCTTCGTGGGAAAGCTTTTAGTTTTTTCCCATTGAGTAAGATGTTGGCTGTAGGTTTTTCATATATGGCCTTTATTATGTTGAGGAATGCCCCATTTATTCCCATTTTGCTGAGTGTTTTGATCATAAATGGGTGCTGTGTCTATCGAGATGATCATGTGGTTTTTGTCTTTTATTTATGTGATGTATTATGTTTATTGACTTGCGTATATTGAAACATCCCTGCATCCCTGGGATTACTCCCACTTGATTGTGGTGGATAATCTTTGGAATGTATTGTTGGATGCGGTTTGCCAATATTTTGTTGAGGATTTTAGCATCTATGTTCATCAGCGAAATGGGCCTGTAGTTTTCTTTCTTTATAGGGTCTTTATCTGGTTTTGGGATTAGGGTGATGCTGCCCTCATAAAAAGAGTCTGGGAGTCTTCCCTCCTCTTGGATTTCTTGGAATAGTCTGAGAAGGACAGGGGTTAGCTCTTCCTTAAATGTTTTGTAAAATTCTCCTGTCAAACCGTCTGGCCCTGGGCTTTTGTGTGCCAGGAATTTCCTGATTACTGCTTCAATCTCCCCAGGTGTTATTGGTCTGTTCAAGCTTTTTGCTTCTTCCTCCTTCGGTGTTGGAAGATTATACTTTTAGAAATTTGTCCATTTCATCAAGGTTTTCAAATTTTGGCATATAATTGTTCACCGTAGTTTCTGATGATCATTTGTATTTCTGTGGTATCAGCTGTTATTTCTCCTCTTTCATTTCTGATATTATTTATTTGGGTCCTCTCCCTTTTTTTCTTGATGAGCCTGCTTAGAGGTTTGTAGATTTTATTTATGTTTTCCGAGAACCAGCTCCTGGATTGGTTGATCGTTTGAATTGTTTTTTTTAATCTCTATGTCATTCAGTTTTGCTCCGATCTTGACTATTTCTTCCTTCTACTTGCTCTGGGATTAATTTGTTGTTGTTCCTCCACTTCTTGGAGTTGTAATGTTAGGTCTTTTATTTGAAATGTTTTTATCTTTTTTAGGTAAGCCTGTATTGTTATAAATTTCCCTCTCAGAACTGCCTTTTCTGTGTTCTATAGGTTTTGGACTGTTGTATGTTTATTTTCATTTGTTTCCAGAAACTTTTTGATTTCTTCTCTTATCTCATTATTGACCCATTCATTGTTTAATAGTCTACTGTTCAGTCTCCATGAGTTTGCAAGTTTTTGGGGTTTCTCTTTGAGGTTGATTTGTAGTTTCAAACCCTTGTGGTCCAATAAAAAGCTTGGTATTATTTCAATTTTCCTGAGTTTGCTGAGGCTTGCTTTGTATCCTATCATATGGTCTATCTTTGAAAAAGTTCCACGAGCATTTGAACAGAATATGTATTTTGCTTCTTTGGGATGTAAGGTTCTATATGTATATCAGTTAAGTCCATTTGATTCAGTGCATCATTCAGCTCCACAATATCTTTGTTGATGTTTTGTTTGGAAGATCTGTCCATTTTTGACAGTGGGGTGTTAAAATCTCCTACTATCAGTGTGTTGCTGTCTATATCTTTTTTGAAGTTGTCCAAGATTTTCCTTATATATTTGGGTGCTCCTATTTTTGGGCGCATATAAGTGTACAATGTTTATGTCTTCTTGATAGATTCTTCCTTTAAGTGTTATAAAGTGTCCCCCTGGGTCTTTTTTGATGGCCCTTGTTTTGAAATCTATTTTGTGTGATATAAGTATTGCTACCCCTCCTTTCTTCTCTTGCCCATTTGCTTGGAATATTTTTTTCCATCCCTTTACTTTCAGTCTTTGTAGGTCTTTTGCTCTGAGGTGGGTCTCTTATAGGCAGCATATGTGTGAGTCATGTTTTCTTATCCATTCAGCTATCCTGTGTCTTTTGATTGGGGCATTTAGTCCATTTACATAGAGAGTTATTACTGATAGAAACTTATTCATTTCTTCTGTGTTTTTCTAATTCTCAATCTTTTTCTTCACCTTCTTAAACCAGTCCCTTTAGCATATCTTGTAGTGCTGGTTTGATGGAGATGTATTCTTTTAGCCTTCTTTTGTCTGGGAAACTTCTTATTTCCCCTTCTATTTTAATTGAGAGTCTTGCTAGGCAAAGCAGCCTTGTTTGTAGGCCTTTGCTTTTCATGACTTGGAATACTTTTTTGCCATTCCCTTCTGGCTTGTAGTGTTTCTGCTGAGAAGTCAGCTGCTGGTCGTACTGGGGCTCCCTTGTATGTTACTCCCTGTTTCTCCGTTGCTGCCTTTAGGATTCTCTGTTTGACTTCGATATTTTTCATTTTAATGATGATGTGTCTTGGAGTAGGCCTCCTTGGGTCTCTCTTGAATGGGGCCCTCTGTGCTTCCTGGATCCATGAGACCTTTTATCTCCTCCAATTGGGGAAATTTTCCATCATTACTTTTTCGAAGAGGTTCTCTATCCCTTGCTCCTCTTCTTCTCCTTCTGGTATCCCTATTATACGGATATTATTGCGTTTCAAGTTGTCCTGCATTTCCCTCAATGCCTCTTCATTGTTTTTGAGTATTTTTTCCATTTCTTGTTCCTTCTGGGAGCTTTTTTCTGCCTTATCCTTTATCTCACTGATTCAATCCTTGGCTTCACCTAGCCTGCTTTTGATTCCTTCTACTGTGTTCTTCCATTCAGAAATGGTATTCTTCATATCATCTTCTGTCTTCTTGATAGTTTCTATGTCCTTTTCCAGGTTGCTATAGTTTGCTGTAAGATCCTGATAGTTTCTCTGCAATTTCTCATAGTTATCTTTGAGCTGGCTGAGCTCTTGAGCTTAACTTAGAGCCATTGTTTTGAATTCGATATCTGATAGTTCCCTTGCCTCTATTTCATTTAGCTCTCTCTGTGGGGATTACTCCTTTCCCCTCATTTGGGGGGAATATCTTTTTCTTCCCATTTTTATGAGAGTGTTTTATTTATTTATTCATTCATTCATTCATTCATTTATTTATTTTTGCTTCTGCCTCAATTGATCCATCTACATTTCCTGACTTTGTGCATTAAACTTCTATGGTAGTTGGTGGATCTTTCTTTCTTTCTTTCTTTCTTTCTTTCTTTCTTTCTTTCTTTCTTTCTTTCTTTCTTTCTTTCTTTCTTTTTCTTTCCTTCATTTCTTTTCTTTCTTTCTTTCTTTCTTTCTTTCTTTTCTTTCTTTTCTTTCTTTTCTTTCTTTTCTTTTCTTTCTGGGTCTGCCTCTGATGATGTCAGTTGTTGACCCTATCTGACCTTGGGCCATTTGTTTGAGCCTTCCAGAGATCTACTGTCTGTGTCTGACTCCTGTGATTGTCAATCTGGTCACTCTCTCCTCATCTGTCAGGCTTAGGCACCACAGGGCAGAGCAGTGCCTCCTGATGGCGGAAATATCATGCCCTTGTAGGCTGCTGTCTCTCAGGGGAGTAGTCCGCCTGAGCCAGATGGAGATAGTGGACTGGGGAAGAATTAGCACCAGGACTCCCCAATGCCTCTGTCTCCAGTGTCTCCTTGAGGGTCTTTGGGCGGCTCTGTGACCCCTTAAGCCAGGGATCCACTATTTCTGCTGATCGCCCTGCACTCTCACACCAGCTCACTTGAGCACGCTTGCTGCCCGGGTAGGATCCCCCACTGGCCAGGGCGTGCCTGCGCTCCGGCCTGGGTTGGCTACTCACCTGACCTCGCACACTCTCCTGGACCCAGGCGCGCGCCCTGGCACAGGTCAGTTTAGGGCCGTCTATTGTGGGTTTTCCCCGATTTTGGCTCTTCGGGGGTGTGGCCTGCCCATGCAAAATGGAGATTACGGAAAGGAGAAGAAGTCAGCTCCAGGACTTTCCCGTTAATCCTTTCTCCAGTCTCTCCCCAAGGGTCTCTGGGCAGCTCAGTGACCCTTCAGCCGCAGACCGTGTTGTAATCACGCACCTTCTGGCTCCCACCCGCTTCTGCCTCTTTGGGGGCATGGCCTCCCTGAGCAAAAGGGGACTAAGAATGGGGAGGGACTCTGCTCTCGGGATCTTGGATAATCCTCCAGTTCTTTCCCCGACCCATCCGTCTCCAGTCTCTCCTCAGGGGTCTCTATGCAGCTGTGTGCCCTCTTTGGCCAGGGATCCTCTATTTCTTCCAGCCAGTGTGCACTCAGCCCCTAGCACACATGCGCACAAGCTGTGTGCAGAACGTGCAAAAGGCAGATTAATTGATTCTCTTATGCCTGGGCGAGATGGTAGCTGCAGGGTGGGAGGTGAGTTATCACCAGGGCTCCGCTGGCCACTGTCTCTGTTCTCTTCACAAAGTTTTCCTCTCCAATCTTTCCTCAGGCACCAGCCCACTCTCCTGCCGCCTCTACCCAGAGATCAAGGAAGGTGGCTGCCACTGCAAATTTTTGTGTTGGCCCTTTAAATGTCTCTTTGCATCTCCAGCCACCTGTTTCTGGCACAGAGCCCCCTTAAGATTTTCGGGGTTGCATTTTGTCTGCGCGTTTTCCTGGTTTCAGCTGCTATAGTCTAGGGGTCTCTGTTTATCGTTCAGACCCTGTTCTTTTCAGGGGGATCCAACTGGCCGTTTCAATGTCCCTCTGGTGCTGGTGCCTGTGGGCTCCCAGCCCACCTTCTCGAGCCTCCTCCATACTTCTCACCCTTTAGGATGTGTGAAAATTGATTCCACTGTCTGTCCGCAGCTCCAATGCTCCTCTCCCTCTATTGTTCCATTGTTTTCCAGTTGATTTCTCCACTATTTAGTCACAATTCCAGTTTGATCTTGGGAGGAGGTCCGCGTGACTCCATTCACTCCTCTGCTATCTCATAATCGTCCTAATTTAAGTAATTTAAAATGTCATCTATCAGAAAAAAAGTGACCCAGGGAAGATATTACTAAATACCAGATGGATAATTTTATGCCTTCAATGCTGTCATGGATGGTATTTTCCAAAACTGTTTGCAACAGTCTCTCCCTTTCCACATGTTCTTCTCACACTATGAGTCCAACACTCCTTCAGTGAAAGATGGGCCTAAGTTTTCTCCCTTTGAGCTTAGAGATGATACTACGTGACTTCTGAGGCTTGACCATAGAAAGTAACATAGTCTTTGTGAACCCAGCCACCATGCTATGAGAAAGCCCAAGCAACCTCCTGGAGAGGCCAAAGCCAAGTTATATGTACCAGTTGGCAATCCCAGCTGAAGTCCTTGAAAACATCAACATCCACTGCCAGACAAGCAATTGTGCCTTCAGGTGATTCCACGTGTCAGTCATTGATTCACCTCCAGCCTTTGAATCTTTTTAGCCAGGCTAGACATTATGGTATGGAGACAAGATGATCCCTTTGTAACCACTTCAAATTCCTGATCCACAAAATCATAAACATAAAAAATGATTGTTGTTTTATGTCATAAGTTTGGGAAAATTTGCTATACAGTAATAGCAAAGATACAGCCCTTTCTCCCTTCCATCTTTCTCATTTTCTAAGTCACCTTCTTTGTGACTCTATCCCTGTACTTTAATAACAGTTTATATCTACATCTATTAAAGCAAGTATCATTTTTATTACACCAGTAATTTTATCTGTCTGTTTGACATCAGCTCTGGGCCTTGCAAGGACAAGAACTTTTGTTTATTGATTTCCATTCCTGCAAAGCATTTGTTCAAATGACTATTTGAATGGATGAAATACCTTAAAAGCTATTACACTTTTGACCTCAACTTCATCTTACCAAACATGGTAAAAGTTTGGTAAGTTTTAAAGCTACTATGTTTGTGATTACTTTTAAATCACCACATATACAATCAATACACCTTCTTACTTACTGTGTGAAAAGAGGCTAAGGCAGAAGCATAGAAATCAAAAGCAAGAGCATCCACAGTTCTAGTGGCAGATGCTGGCCAGCTCTTCACCTAAAGGCTTATTCTCCACTTCCGAGCAGGGCAGGCCAAAAGTGCCAGGAGAATTAGAACCCTGGGAATAACCCTCAGCAATGGTGGATATGAACTGGAGGAACTATAGCCCCACATGCTCACTTGAGTCTGCTAATTCTTGCATCCTTTAATACTGTCACCCAGAACCCCTCAGCAAGAATGAGTCCCAGTTGCCCTATGTGTCTCAAAAACTCCTCCTTATTTCCCCACTTTTATTCCCCTCAACTTCCTGCCAATACTTTTGGAATTACCTTAGAAATCAACCTGTGGTACTCAAATCCTTGACCCAAGGTATGCTTCTGGGGAAAGTTCAAAGTAAGCAGCACCATGAGCAACACAGAACAAGTCTCGTTGATGAAGACAACAACAAGAAGAGGATACAGAGAGATACAATCCACACAGCTAGTTACACTTCCAACAGATTTCAACAAATGACTCCAGTACAAATCTCCATGTGTTGTTGATTGAAGATAATCAACTTAAGATTCAGGCCACAGGAAAGTATGATAGACAATGAGTTCATTCTGCATTAATCAGGACACATTTTTTCTGGAAGCACCAAAAAGCTAACACAGATGGCTCAAGCAAAGTAAGAATTTACTAGTTCGTATAACTGAAGTGACACAGGTGGACACTGGTGGGCCCTTATCAATATTTTCAAAATCTG
The DNA here is from genome assembly GCF_021234165.1 of Pteronotus mesoamericanus. Classification (NCBI taxonomy): domain Eukaryota; kingdom Metazoa; phylum Chordata; class Mammalia; order Chiroptera; family Mormoopidae; genus Pteronotus; species Pteronotus mesoamericanus. The sequence goes on from NW_026555321.1 coordinate 56,383,340, forward strand.
TTTACCTCCATTATTCAGCTTTGCTTTTTTCTTGATTCTTTTTAACATTCACTAAGCTCATGGAAAGCAATGGGAAGATGCAACTTCAGATTTACATTTGACTCCCTTAGTAACACCAGCAGAAATAAAGATGCTCTTTCTCAATTTTCCCCCCAAAGTCTTGGGCTTGGCTTTCATTCCTGAGCTGGCAACTACGGTCAGGACATTGCAATATGCTGAGTGGGTGGCCTGGGTGAGTGACCCTCTGAAGTGGGGGTGATGGTAGTGCTGATTCCCTCCGAAACCATGCATCCTGGCTGTGGGTCACAAATGGTTCCCTGATGAAAATTCAGTGTATTATTCCACAGAGAAGCACAACAGATACTCTCATGTTAAAACAGAATTTAAACATGAGAAAGAACAGAGAAGCAAAATCAAGCAAACTGAATTTTTCAGTTACTCAAGGCATAAAAATTACCTCTCTTGGGGAAGCAATGTAATTTTTTTTTGATTTGTAACTGAAAAAGTCATGGCTAACAAACTATGGTTGACCCTTGAACAACAAGGGTTTGAACTGCACAACTTTGCTAATAAGCAGATTTTTTAAAACAAAACAGTTGGTCCTTCATATCTACAGGTTTTGCACCTGTGGATTCCAACCAAATGTGGATCAAAATTACTGTTTTGGAATCCATAGATTGACTGTGCACTGATCCATGGGACTTGAGCATCCACTGATTTTGGTATCCGTAGCAAGGTCCTGGCACCAATTCCCTAATGAGGGCCAACTGTGGTTAAGTATTCGGGGAGCCAAAAGTTATATGTGGATATTTGACTGTGTCGGGGGAGGGGTGCGGTCAGCATCCCTAATCCCTGTATTGTTCAAGGGCGAACTATAACATACAATGAGGTCTGTCTAGAGAGTATCCAGCCATGTAATATGAAAAATAGAGACAGTTCTTGAAGAAGATACAAGATACAAGAAACATTGTACATAAGATAATGATGTCTCAGTCCCCTTCAAAGTAGGCACCTTGGGCCCTCACATAGTTCTCTGAGAATCTCCTCCACTGTTCAAAACACTGTGCAAGATCCTTTGTTGGAATCACCATCAGCTACCCCATCATATTTTCCTGAATCTAATTGACAGCCTGAAATCTCGTGCCTTTCAGCAGTGATTTTAATTTTGGGAAAAGCCAGAAGTCACAGGGTGCCAAATTTGGGCTGCAGCGGGGCTGAGTCACCTGGGTCACAGATCTTTGTTGATTGCAGCCTGTACACATTCAATATTCTCAGGTGTTCTGCTTGTTGCAGGCCTTCCAGAAGGTGAGTCACTTTCACCAGATTCTCAACCATCTTTGATGTGTTTATGCCAAATTTTTATTTGTGCTGTACTCATTGCATTGTCCCTGAAAGCCTTCTGAATCATCCAAATAGTTTCCAAGGAAGAATGTTGAAGCTTAATGCAAAATTTGATGCAGATTCATTGTTCTATTCGCTCATTTTCAATGCAATGGCCACATAGTACACATGCGCACTTAACAGCATCTACCACCCCCACTGACTAGTACAGTGAAATCAACACTGTTCACGCATACACATTCCAGTCTACTCTCTTTGGCTGCCATGTTACATCGATGTCATGCAAACTGTTCTCGTTATATTGACAGTGGCTGGACTTTTTCTGGACAGAATTCTCTCTCTCTCTCTTAAATATATATTAAGTATATAATATAATATATTATAAATAAATATATTTATAATATAATATATTATACAATATATTTATTATATAAATAAATATATTTATAATATATTATATTATATAATATATGCTATATACTATAATACAAATATAATATATAATATATACTTAAATATAATATATTAAGTATAATATATATTATATATCTAAGTAAGCATTTAATATATATATAAAATACTTACTTAGAAAATACAGATCTCAAAACAATCTAAGTTTTCACTTTAAAAATCTAAAAATAAGGAAAAAAAGAAACCCAAATGAAGCAAAAGAGAAGTAACAATGAAGATGAGAAAAGTAATCAGTTAAGTTAAAAACAGAAAGACAAAAGAGAACATCAATGAAGCAAAAAGTCTGTGTTTTTGAAAAGATCAATAAAATTTATAAAGGTCTCAAAATTCCGACAGAGGGAAATGAAAGAGATGAGCCCTTACTGGTGTGGCTCAGTGCATTGGGCATCATCTTGCAAACTGAAAGTTTGCTGGTTCCGTTCCTGGTCAGGGCACATGCCTGGATTGCAGGCCAGGTCCCTGGTTGGGGGCTTGCAAAAGACAACCAATCAATATTTCTCTCCCTCTCTTTCTCTCTCCCTTTCCCTCTCTAAAAAGTAAATGAATAAAATCTTTAAAAAAAAAAGAGAGAGAGAGAGAGAGATGATACAAACTACTGATATCAGGAATGAAAGAGGTGATGCCATTATGGAGTCCACAGGTTGCCAAAAATTACCCAGCATAAAGCAGGAAATGTGAATGCTGTATGATGCCTGCATGGGTAGGTGTTGTAACTATTAAAGAAATTGAACTCATAATTTAAACCTTTCAAAGAACGTCTGCAATTCCAGGTGGTTTCACTGAAAAATTCTAACAACACTTAATGATTAAATGATGGCAATTCTATACATTTTTTCCAGAAAATGGACAAGGAGGGAATACTTTCCAACTCATTTACCTTAATACTGAAAGCAAAGACAGTAGGAGAAAGGAAAACCTCAGACCAACATGTGAACTCATATGCAAGAAGATAAACTCTGATCTAAATCTTATATCTTATACCAAAATTAAGGCAAACTAAATCATAGATTTAAATGTAAAATATAAAATTATAAAACTTTTAGAAGAAAAATAGGAAAAAATCTTCATGACCCATCAGAGAAAAAACATCGATAAATTGGGCTTCATCAGAATTAATAACTTTCTCTGGGAAAGGCACAGTTCAAACAGTTAAAAGGCAAACTATAGACTAGGAGAAAATATTTTTATAGATAACTTATCCAACAAAAGACTGCATCCAAAATATAAGAACTCCCAAAACTCAACAGTAAGAGAATAAACAATTCAACTTTTAAAATGAGCAAAAAACTTGAACAGACACATCAAAAAGGATGCATCCATAGCAAGTAAGCACATAACAAGATGTTCATTGGCCATTAGGGAAATGCAAATGATGAGACACTTCTTTCTACACACCTCTTAGAATAGTTGAAATTTAAAAATACTGACATTTAAAAATACTAACAATCCTAAGAATTGGTGAGGATACAAAGTAGCTAGAATTCTCACCCACTGGTGGTGTGGGAATATAATATGGCACACCCTTCTGGCATGTAGGGTGGTAGTTTCTCATGAAGTTAAAGCTATACCTACCAGTTGACTCAGCAATCCTTCTAAGTATTAGTCTAGATACATTAAAAGCTTATCTTTACCCGAAAACCTGTACATGGATGTTCATAGCAGTTTAATCATTATTGACAAAAACTGGAAATAGCCAAATGCTCTCCAGTGGACAAACTGGGTTTCATCCATGCAATGGAACTCTCTTCAGTAATAAAAAGAAATGGACTATGAAGACATGCAAAAATGCGGATGAATCTCAAAGGGATTATGCTGAGTGAAATGACCCAGTCGCAAAAAGTTATATACTGTATGATTCTATTTATATAAAATTTCTGAAACACACAAAACTTCTATGATGAATAACAACAGTTTGGTGGTTGCCAGGGATTGGGATTGGGGTGAGGGTGTCCCTACAAAAAGATAACCTGAAGTTAGTTTTCTGTGGTGGTGGAACTGTTTTGTGTTCTGATTGCAGTGGTGGTTACATGAATTGATGCGTTTGTTAAGATTCACAGAAGTGTACACACACAAAAAAAGTCCATTTTATTATATGTTCATTTAAAAAGTAAATTTTTAAGAAATAAAAAGAAAAAATGTTTTCAATGAGACCATTGAAAACATAACATGACCGGAAGAAGAAACTTAGAATGTGTTATTTCATAGGTAAAGCTGAGAAAGAAAAAAATTAATACTAAGCATTGACTTGAGCGGTGATTCTCAAACTTCAGTCTTTCTAAGAATCCTCTGGAAGATTTGTTAACATTGTTTATTCTGGATCTCACTCTATTTCCACCCTTTGAAAACATTTGGCTGCAACAGAAAAGGTACTAGTTGTTAAGTTACCTCAGCATTTTTTAAAATGCCCAATTAAGACTGACCTGGACTTGTTCCAGGAAATCAAAGCAGATGCTTTTGGATTCAGTTAAGTAATTAGAATTTTAAGTAATTTTCCTTCAGAGAGTTTACATTTGCAGTGTTTTAGCTTGTAAACTGAGACACAAAACAAACCCTCCTCCTATCAGCATAACTGAAGCTTTTTTTCTCTTCACAGATTAAAGCAGTTCAATAAGATTCTTTGAGTTTTCTTAGATAACTGTCAAAGAATATGAGTCTTAAAAAATAAATCCATGCTTAAATGACTTGCTGTAAGTTATTGGTGGCACATTAAGTTTTTTTTTTTTTTTTTTTTTTTTTTTTGTGATGGTTGTTTTGAGTTGGTTTGGTTTTGGCGGGGAGAGGGGATGTAATTGCATAGAAGCAACCAAACATGAAATTTCGATTCTGGGAAATAATTTCAAAAACAACAAAAAAAGGGCCCTCTCTCTTTCCTACAGTTGCAATTTGATGTTAGCTTAACTTTAAAATTTTGCTTTTAAGACAACTTTGAAGTGCCATATCTAATTTTTCATCATCTTTAAAAGAGAAAGAGAAAGTTAAATAAAAACTCCCAGCTTGCTTATAGTTTTATTATCTCCAGAACCTTTTAAAAAAATTTATTTATTTACTTTTAGAGGGAGAGAAAGGGAGGAAGAGACAGAGAGAAACATCAATGTGTGGTTTCATCTTGTGTGCCCCCTACTGGGGACTGGGCCCACAACCCAGGCATGTGCCCTGACTGGGAATTGAACTGGTAACCCTTTGGTTCGCAGGCCAGCACTCAATCCACTGAGCCACACTACCCAGAGCCATTTTCTCCAGAACCTTTTAATCACCCTAAGTTTTTAGATGATGCAAATTAAATTGCTACTTAACTTGTCAATACTTTATAAAGAATGGAAAGTGGTTAGGGGCTGGGTGCTTTATTCCAGTGGCACTGGTTTCATGAGGGTTTCATGATCATAGGAACCAAAAGGTCCACACATCAAAAACAGCTGTTTTCTGCAGCCTATATGCCCATGCTCAAGCCAAGAATTTTGAACCAAAAGGCATAGGCTGAACTTCCAGAGCCGGGGTCCCATTCCACCTGCTCAACTAGATGCCTTAGGGGTGCCAAATGAGGACAGTTATTGCAGCATCACACCTTGTCTAAATGGACCCTTGTGTGTAGGATGAGAGGAAAGAGCCTTTATTTTCACCTTCCAGCAGGGAAACTGCGTTTGGCTTAGCAAGGGAGTCTGATGCAGACAGGAAAGAAGAATCATGGGTCTGTGCTCTCTTGCTTTGCTAACCTAGAGAACAGGTCTAGGCCAACAGGACTGTTACTGAATGCAATGCTCAAAAGTGCTAAACAGGGGCAGTCACTTTGGAAGACGAAATTTCTTATAAAGCTTACCATATGATCCAGCAATTGCCCTCCTTGTTATTTACCCAGTAAGCTGAAAACATATGTCCACCTGAAAGACGCACACAGATGTTTGTAGCAGGTATATTCAGTTGTCAAAACTTGAAAACAACTAAGATGTCCTTCAGTAGGTGAATGGATAAACTGTGGTACATCCATTCAATAGAATATTATTCAATGATAAAAAAGAAAAGAGCACCATGTTTTGCAGAGACATGGAGGAATATTAAATGTATATTGCCAAGTGAATGGAAAGTCTACATACTCTGAAATCATAAATACATGACAGTCTGGAAAAGACAAAACTATGGAGACAGTAAAAAGATCAGTGGTTGTCACAGCTTCAGGGAGTTGTGGGGGGGTGGGTAGGGTAGAGATGAACAGATGGAGCATGAAGGGTTTTCAGGGCACTGAAGCTATTCTGTATGATGCTATAATGGTGGGTATACTTTGTCTAAACTCTTAGACTATGCCACACCAAGAGTGAACCCTCATGAAAACTATGAATATTAGGTAATAATAAGCTACTAATATCAGCCCTTAAATTATAACAAATGTACCACACTCATGCAATATGTTAATAATAGGGAAATTGTGGGGAAGGATGTGGGTGTAGAGGGTCTTATGGTAACTCTTTGTGCTTTCAACTTAATTGTTCTGTAAACCTAAGACTACTCAAAAAATTAAGTTTATTGAATTAAAAAAATAAAAAAGCACAAAGTGTTTGTCGGGGGCCTCTTGCCCTGGTCAGAGCCCTGCATGCTCCTTGAGGTCCTCAGGACCCATTGCAGCATTTTATTAATTTGGTTTGTTTTCCTCATGGTTTGCAGTCTTGAACTCTCTGAGCTCCAAAGGATCCTGGCTGCCTGAGATGTTCATTCCTGCATGTTGCCTGATGTGGCTATCTTCAAAATCACCTGGGGTAATATACAGACTCTATCTGTGTCAATCATCTTTCCGGCTTCCCACAATGCCCTGAGACTTTGTGTTGCCGGGGGACTCCCTCATCCATAAAACTGGGGCAATGATACAATCTATCACTAGAGCTGATCTCATGAAGCCCATGTTGACCGAGTTCCTCCGCTCTGCTGGGCACTATTCTGGACACCAAAGAGGATGCCTTTGAAGAAGAGACAGAAATCCATTTCAGTGAGTCGATTAAGTGAGACAACACATGGAAGTTCGAAGCACAGTGCTGGGCCCATTGTAGGTGCTCAGTAAATACCAGCAAGAGATATTTGCAGAGATGAAACCTACTGTGTCCTTCTGGACAAGAGTTGTAATTCCTGGCTTGGAGGAAAGTCTGCACAAACTTCCTCCATGCCTTCCACCGGCAGGCTGCAGAGCCTGCAGAGCCTGCAGAGCCTGCAGAGCCTGCGTGCTCCAGCAGGTGACAGCAGCTGCAGGCACATCGCGCGGTGGCTCTGAGCTGTGGCCAAGGGGAGGAGGGAATGGCTGGTGAACGTGAGACTCAGACTCTATCATTTGGATCACGGCAGAAACCTGTTCTTTCCCAGGAGTGTCTCCTGAAACAGAGCTCCTTATCACATCATCTCTTGCTTTGTCCTTTCAAAAGTAGCCACTTAACCCCCTGTAGCAGGGAGAGGAATCCTTCTAGCCTCTGGAAGACAAACCTAAGGTTTCAACTGTGAATCTGAGAGCTGGAAGAGACTTGAGAATTCATTGGTTCAGAGATTTGCAAAACACAAGACTGCCGGGGCTAGGCGGTAAGGTATACCTTCCAAAAAACTCCTGGCTTGAGGAGGTTAGGCGCTACAGTCACTCCGAGTTCTGCGAGAAGGTAGTTATCTGGACTTTAATGTTACAGCCTCCATTTTCTTTTTATTTTTCTTTCTCAAAATTTTTTTTTAAAATATTAATTCTGGGGAGAGCGAGAGTGAGAGTGAAATTTGTTTCATTCACAGGCTGACACCTACATGTGCCCTGATAGGGGACCGAACCCACCGCTTTGATGCATCAGGGCAATGCTCCAACCACCTGAGCTACCTGCAGAGATACACTCCATTTTCAAAGCATAGTGATGCCCCCCTAGAACTTGTCTGCCATCTGGATTCAGCCTGAGCTCTCCAGATTATGACCCCTGACAGTTCACATAAATCCCAAATCCTCAGCAGAGCTCAGAGAAGAGGGGTAGCTTGCTCAAGGCTGCAGAGTGAGTGGACACAGCACAGGGCTGAATGGAGTTCCCCTCTGCTGTCTCTGTCTGCACTGCAACACCCCATTGCCATAAGGTGGGGTGTGTGTGTGTGTGTGTGTGTGTGTGTGTGAGAGAGAGAGAGAGAGAGAGAGAGAGAGACAGAGAGAGAGACAGAGAGACAGAGAGAGAGAGAGAGAGAGAAGAAAAACAAAGTGGTTACAATAGACAGTGTAGCCCAAGATTACTGCGACTGGTATTCCTCCTCAGTTATAGGCAACAAGTGCACCAGCCAGAGCAGAGACCACTGATGGACATTCACTAGTTGCCAAGCACTGGGCTATACACTTTCTGTGGATTAACTCATTTAATCCTCACAGATACCTTCCCAGGCAAGTATTATCCACATCCCCGTTTTACACATGTGGAGGTCGAAGGCACTTAGCAATTTGCTCAAAGTCACTGAGCTGTAAGTGACAGAACCTCAACCCTTCCTTTGCTTGGAGAAGTAAGGTGATCAAAAGAGGGCTCTTGTACTTAGTTTCAGTCCAGAGGCCACCCCAACAGAAGAGGCTGGAGAGATGATCCCTTGAAGTGAAGGGGAAACCAGGATCCCTCTCCACCCAGCCTGCAGGTTTCAGAGTGTGACAACCTCCTACCTGTCTGGATGCTCAGCTACCTTCAATGAGGAATGTGACATATGGCACAGGAAAAAGAAATTACAGAGTCAGAAACTGTCTCTAGACTCCTGGCAGGGACTGACCCAGAATGAACCCTGGGGACTCCACTGAGGCAGTGGTGTCTCTAGGGCAGCTGCATAACCTAGGAGTGGATGCCTGCTGGTTCTTCATGTGGATGTGGAGCAGGAGGGAAAGGGTGGCCAGAGTCCCTTCCATTCCTGTCGCTCTTTGTTTATACTTCTTGTAATGTCCTCTTGGCCTCCTTGCCTACTTTGCTCTCAAACATGGGTATTGACCATTTGCCAGAGCTCTCAGAGTTTTCATGCTGTATGTGGGCTATCTCTCCTCAGCATTAACTAGTTTATTCTTCAAGCAAGTCTCTGAACCTCCCCAAGCCTCAGTTTTCTCATCTGTAAAATGGGATTAATAATATCTACCTGATAGGGTAATGCTCTTGTGAACTTTATGGGCAAATAGCACAGTGTCTATTGTGGTGCTGATGATTTCTCGGAACAGAGTCTCATGCCATCATCTTCCTATTCTCCCAAAACAACAACAGCCCCTTGGTTCTTGCATTCTGGGTAACCTATTTCAGTAAATCAAAAACCAATCAAGAAAATGAATTCACAAAAGAAGTTTAAGTGGAAAGTAGTGGTTTCACGTGTTTCCCTTCCAGGATAAGATCTGTATTTTAACAGAATTTTTCAGTGCCTTAAGTTGAAAGAGTGATGAATGGAGGGGGTATCAAGCAGAAATCACAGCTGGTACAAATGAGCAGCTAAGAGGTATGTGGTTGTGCTGCTGAGAGAAACTAGGAAGCAGAATATGACACTAATTTGGAATTAGTCATCTGAAATCACTCCCTTCTTTCTCTTGTGCACATGCATGTGTGTGCGCATGCACACACACACTTCCCCAATCATCTAGTTACAGATACCTCGAGTCAGAGCGATGCTTTTTCTTGCATACTTCCCTTTATTAATGGGTGAAATAGCATAATAATAATAGCTATCTCTCAGAGTTATTATTGTGAGGATTAAATGAGTGAATGTGTGTAAAACTCTTCAATAGTACCCAACATGTAGGAAGCACTATATTAGGATTTGTTGTGTTAATTACCACATTGGCCTTAATCCTGAGTTCCTGCAGCTGTGACATATGAATAAATATTGCTCCTTCAGTTCAAACATGCATTTGAAGATGCACATGCCACATTTCCTGAAATCTTGAAGGCCTCTCAAACATCATTCACCTTTGCATTTGGGGAGAACTATACCTAATATGCACTCCACAGTTTTCATAAATCAGCTTCATGTACTGGGAAGGACAGAGGGGCAGAAGATGACACAGTGCTGCTGACCTTGGAGTTCTGTGACCTTGGGCAAAGTCAGACCTCTCTGAAACAGGAAACATTTAGAGTTCTTTAAAGATCAAATGGTAACAGAGATATGAAAGATTTTAAGTAGAAAGTTATTATTACTACCAGTATTATGTAGACTGCTAGGAAGTAGGATCATTAATTCTATGACTATTGGGCTAATTTTCTCCCTCCTCCCTGATACAGCCCTCAAACTCAACACCTCACCTGTATTAATCAACTCAGACTAACAGAAGTCTATAGATTGGGTGGCCTAAGCAATACAATTTTATTTCTCATACATCTGGAGGCTGGACAGTTCAAGATGAAGGTGCTGGGAAGGCAGGTTTCATTGAGGCCTTTTCTCTTGACCTGTAAGCAGCCACCATCTGCTCACATGACCTTTAATAAATACACAGAGAGAAAGAGAGAGAGTGTATGCTCTTTGGTATCTTTTCTTATAAGGATACGAATCCCATCATGACAGTCCTACCCCCATGATCTCATCTATACCAAATTACTTCCCAAATGCTACACTATAACATTGGGGTTAGGGCTCTAATGTATGAATTTTGAGGGGACATATTCAGTCCATAACAATACCCATCAGTAAATGCTGGGGTGATTGGGCTGCTGGTATGAACACTGCCTACAGCTGGCCTAGGGCGATGTTTTGGCTTAAGGATGAAAACAGGAAAGGGGACCTATGCAGGATGACACTTTTCTTGCTGAGAAAGGAAATTAAAAGCTTTATTCTTTCTCTGTCATGTCTCGCCATGGTATGGAACAGTACAGCACTGGGATCTCTGAGAGCAGGTTATCTTTAGCAAAACCAAGTCTTTACTTCATTTTGTGAAGTTACCAAACATTTATGCACTTAAGTTTTCTATCTGTAAAGTGCGGATAATAATATATATCTAACAGGGTGCTGACAGCACTAAATGTGATGACGCTTGACACTGTTTAGCAGAATACCTGATATGATACATGGCGAGTAAATAGTAGTTATGAATCTAGGACAGTTCTGAAGAAGAAATACTAAACTTTTTGCTACAGGACTGAGGCTCAGAGGAGCTTAATCTGTGTTTGGATCTGAGCTCTTGGGGAAGAAACTTAGCATCCCATTTTCCCTATAAATAGAATAACCAAACCAGAATTTCCTAAAATGTGCCTACAAAGTATTCATCCTTTTAGATGTCCCATAAAAAGGGTATGTGAGCATTAAGTTTTGGGCAAAGCTCCTCTCTGTCTCTGGGAGTCCCAAAAGGAGTGTGCTGGAGCTGGCTTGGACAAGCTCACAGGAGGTGATGGTTAAGTTTTTGGGAATTCTGTGAGCCAAATATGTGTTCAGTGATGTCATATGGAGAGCTTCAAATTAGGCACAGCAGGAGTATTTATGCCAGACATTGGCAAATGCTCAAAATCAGGGCTATATTTTTGGTTAGAGAGCTTGTTGTTAAACATTCATCAGCATACCATTGGTTCCAATGCATATTGGCTTATTAACGTAGCCAAGAAGTTCAGCAATAACTCATTTAACTGGGTGTTTCCCAAATATTTCAGACCAGAGGGCAACTTCATTAACAGCATTCAGAAAACGTTTTGGAAAATGTAACACACTAGATGATTTGATGGCCCTTTTTTTCTACCATTTGCTCTTTAGAGAGTGCAACTACCGAGTTACTGAGTTGGGAGGGACTACTGGTTCCCAGAAGGCTCAGTTTGGTGCTCACTTCAGTGCTCTTTCATACTCCCATGAGATTTCTAGACTTGTGTCCTTGAAAATGAAGGCTTCCTTGCATTCTTCACATGATCTGTCACAGGTCTTTGCACAAGCTGGTTGTGCTCTCTACTCCTTAGGGGCAGAGCTGAGTTTTAGTCAACTGAAATTCTGCTGATTCTTCTGACAATACTACAGAACCTTGATCCTTGTCTTCAGGGCACTTATCTTGTGGTATCTAAAATATGGCCATAAAGTTCTTGAAGCTCTTCCTATGAAATCTATTTCCCCAATCCTTGAATCTGGGCTGGCCTTGTAACAGCTCTGAGTCATAAAATGTGGGGGCCATAAAATGTGTCCCTTACACCCTCTTCCAACACAGCCCTGAGACCTCCATGCTAGTCAGCTCCAGACAGAGGACTGAATAATGCTGGTCTAGCAAGAAAAACCAGATCATAAAGAGAGAAACAGCCTTAAAAGCAAGATTATCCTTTTGAGACAAGATTTTCCGGATTCTTTGTTCCCCTTCAGTCTGTCAACTCTTGATCCTAGAGGACTCAGATTTGAGATTTTTCTGATGCCAACTCTTTGTTATGAACAGGATTATGGGAAGCTAAACAGAACAGAACAGTCAGTACATATTTTGAGTGCTAGCTAAAGCTACGTGCTAGGCGAATACTGCTGCCCAAATGAGGAATTTATATACCAAAAGCCCTCAGCTTTCTTTAAATCAGTAAGGCCCAATTCCAGAAGGATTAAAATCCTTAAGTGGTAGAGTCTTTCATAACTAACAAAATAAACATCAAAAATATATTTGCACTGGTAAAATTAGGGGTTTTAGATTAACATATTAGATGCTATAAATGGGCTCTCGTTGGGTAAATCAGTGGTATTCAAGATACATGGTTAGGCCAGAGCCTTGCAGAGACATACTCTGTCCATGAACAGGATGTAGAGTCTGTGAAGTCTACAGTGTGTACTTTTCAGATCATCGTGGGTGGTCTCCTGATACTGCACAGACATTAGCATCATAACTTCCACCTGTGAACATTCCGTGGAAACTGAGGTGACAAAAACAGACACCTACAACTCATCAGCTTGCAAAAACATTGTGTATACACCATTTTATGCATGCTTATTAATCAATGTATTTAAATAATATGTCTAATGTATAATATGCCTACTGTACATGGAGATTTGCTTACATTATAAACTGACATTCAAATGCATGATGTGAATCCCTTATTTTCCCAAGTTTTTAGTTTTGAAAGTATCTCCAGAGTATCGCACAGGGAGGGAAAACTGAAGCAAAGAATGGCAGTGTCACTGAGCAGATGTGACGAGATTAAAGTGAGAGCTAATACTATGGCTGGAACCTACAAGACAAAGTTCTAGGGACGTGGAGGTATACAGAGTAGCTTCAGAAAGCTGCTGGAATCTGGCTGAACATCAGGCAGCATGTGTGCAGGACAAGAATCCATAAAGGGTAGGCAAAAAATAAAGACGGTGTAGATATGAGCCAAATTGAGATCCAGAGATTGAACAGGCTGAAATATTGTTGTAAGTGTAAATGGAGAGACCATTTTGATAATCTGGAGACTTGGTTGACAAACAATAAAGACCATGCATTGGGAGAAGGGTTGCTATCATCCCAGAGTTAAATATATACTAGACTCTCTTTAACAAATATTTTTAAAAAGCTGATTTACAGAGACATTAACTGCTTTCCAGACAAAACCAATGTTATTTAAAGAAAGATAACAAAATCCAGGCAATCAACAATGCATAATCCACAGTTCTTGGTGTGCAATAAAATATTACTATACATATAAAAAAGGAGGAAAATATGAAAAAATCAGTCAAAAATTGAAACAGACTAGAAAAGATAGAGGTGATGAAATTAGGAAACAAGGTTTTTAAAACAGCTATTATAAATGTAGTCAAGGATATTAAATACACACACACACACACACATTATGAGGGACTAGATGGTGAGTTTCAATAAAGGAATGGAAATTATAAAAAGAACTAAATTGAAATCTAAAAACCAAAAATTATAGTATACAATGTGAAAAATTATTAGAATGACATGAACAAAAAGGAAACACTACAAAAGAGAATAGCAAGAAAATCAAAGAAACTAATCAAATTGAAGCATGCAGAGGAAAAAAAAAAGCTGAAAACAAGTAACTGGACAGAGATTTTATGAACTGTATGATAATATAAAATCTAAGATACATTTTAGAGTTCTTAAAGGAGAGGAGAGTGAGAGATGGACAGTAAAAAATGTTTTAAAAAATTTTAACTGTAATCTTTTCCAATTAGACGAAAAATGTAAGTCTATAGATCCAAGCAGCTCAACACACCTCAGGTGGGATAAAAGAAAAGAGGTTCACACTAAGGCATGTCATTAGAAATTTGCTGGAAATGAAAAGTGACAATAAAATTTTGGAAGCAAAGAAAAAAGACAACATATACAGAAGAACAATAATAAAAATTGTGGCTGACATAAAAAACAATGTAAGCTAAAAGAGTGGAATGGTATCTTTAAAGTAGTAAAGGAGAAAAAAAAACTACCTAGAATTCCAATGTCAGTGAAAATATCCTTCAAAACTAGACAAATAAACCCATTAGCAGCCTAATAAGTGCTAAAGAAATTCATCACCAGAAGATGTTCACAAGAATGGTAGTTCTTTAGGAGAAAGAAAATGATAACAACTAAAAATGTAAATCTACACACAAAGAAATGAAGAATACTTTAAATGATAAACACCATTAAATAAAACTTCCATCCCCATTTCTAACTTCTTTAAAACATAACTGACTGTTTAAAGTGAAAATAAAACAATGCATTGTGAGTGTTATAACATGATATTAAAATATGTGACAATAATAGCACAAAGGACAGGAGGGATAAACAGAAGTGTATTGTCCTAAGGCTCTCACACTCTATGTGATGTGGTACAATGTTATTTAAAAGTAGATTATAATAAGTCAGTAGTGCATATTTTAAACTAAATAAAATAATTTGTTAAATAAATGAATGAATGATTTATTCTAGCTATTAAGAACCTACCTTTTATAGAACTGTTGACTGAACTGGATGTGACATTTGTCTTCTCCCAAACATCTTCATTCCATGGGATAAGACAGTGAGCAATTTTCACAAGGGCAGAGAAAAGATGAGTGGGGCGCAGCATAGGGTGACTTTACTGCTTCAGTGTGCCTAATACAATGCTCCAATTGTTAGAATGTCAAATTAAATTCAACCAGACAGTACTGTAAATTCCAAGGGAAACAAAATATTCCAGGAAAGTGTTCCAGCCAAGACCTTAGCTGGCCTCCTGTGGTAACATTCCATTAAGAAATATTCCAACTTACATTTTATGAAAGGATTAGAATTGACAAAGTGTCTTGCCTGGTAATGTAAATAATTGAAAGAAAATGAAAACTTTTTAGAATATGACTTTTCCTTCACTTTCAGTGTCTGTTTGAGGGAATGCCTCTTATATTTTCTCATCTGATTTAGGTCTTTATACTTTTTCTGAACATTTTGTAAGTGCTGTGTATTAGATATAGAAGAATTACCATACATTTAGGGCACTAGATACTGATTTTCTGAGCAAATAGAAGCCAAGCTTTGTTGATTGTAGAAAGGATAAAAAATCTGTTTCTAGGATAATTTTCTTTGCAAGGTGGAACCCCTTAAGGCTATATAATCAAGAACTAATATATTTCCAGAAAGCATTATCTGCTCCTCCTTATCACAGCAGGGGAGATGAGCTGGGCTGAGAGAAGATTAGGAATGGGGGTGGATCCCAGTGGAATGTCTTTGAAAGGCTTGGAGTTGAGTAATCCCCTCCATCTCTTCTTCCTTGAAGCCTCTATAGCCATTTCTCTAGTCTTCTGAATGGAACTCTGAAAGGATAAAGCCACAATAGCAAATGGTGCCGTTTGTCAAGCAGGTCTATGACCTTGTTAAACATGACTCCTATTTTAGTCTTCTGAGCTTAAGTCCTCGGGACTGGAAATTACTGGAAAAGCAAGAGCATAATGTGACTAATTGTCCCCCACAGCCACAGGCAAAAGATAACATGGGAGCAAACTGCAGTTTATGCAAAACCAAATGAAACCTCCTGTATTACAATGCCCTCAACATCCCAGGGGTCACACAGCAGCAACCAACCCCCCCTTTTATAATCCAATTATAATACAATAAATACTCAAAGCTCCCACCCTTCAGTGCTGGTGCATATCCTGCACCTAGCTCTTTCTTCCCTCTCTTGGGAAAATCAAATGAAAACTTTGCTCTCTGCATTTTCTTCTCTATGTGAATTCTTTCATAGCCCCTGTCACTGAGCACCCTAACTGCAGGGAGGGCTGTTTGGGATCAGTATACCAGTGTGAATAAAGATGGTAATCATTTTGCATACAAGTAGTTCTTTCTTTTCAGAAAAACTTAAGGGTAACATTGAAGGAAAAGCAGCTTTCAGAACTTGGTCAGCTTGTAAATCTGAATTCCTTTACTTGGAGTTTGAGGCAAACCTTGACTTTAGGGCATCAAAGATTACCTGGTCTGGAGAACAAATATCCACGCATTTTTTTCCAAGAAGAAGGTCCTCAGAGTTATTGTTGGGGCAGAGGGGGAAAGCACAGTTCAAAATGAGTAAAACCCATTCTTGTAAAAGAAGCATTTGTCTTTCAGAAATTAAGAAGCAGCAAAAATTAATTATTTAATTTGATTATACAATCACTGAAAGTATAAGAGAGAAGAATGAACATATTAAGCGTATATTTTTCTCAGCCTCGCAGTCTATGGTGTAAATATTATGCAGTTATTTTACAAAAAGTTATCCTAATTTGAAGAACGTATATGCTTTTCTGAAACTTTCAAGGTTCAGAAGAGGATTAACTAAAAACGTTCATTAACCCCAATTTTTTAGTTTCACTTTCTTGTTATCACAGAAACACAGTGTCTGCTCCAGCATGAAGCCAGCCCTTCACATGCAGGCAGGGCTCCATCTCCTCTCCAGCACCCAACCTGTCTGTCTCCTATCCCTGATGAAGGTGAACTATGGCCTGTAGACCACATCTAGCTGGCCCCTGTTTTTCTATGGCTCACAAGCTAAGAATAGTTTTTACATTTTTAAATGGCTTAGAAACAAAATTTTTTAAAGGAATAATATTTGTGACATCTGAAAATTATATGAAATTCAAATTTCAGTACCCATAAATGCTTGGTTGTAACAGAAGTCAAACTGCTATGCACATTTCTCAGTGTTTGCTCTCAGTTTCTTTCACCCCTCATTGTGGATGGGAAACAGATGGCTCTTGGACTGGCATTAGTTCCTGCACTACCCTGGGGAGCACTGCTTCAGAGTACCCTTCTCTGGTCTCCTCTGGCCATGCACCTTGTCATGAACCGAGGGTTCTGCATGGCAAGGAATGGTGTCTGCTTGGAGCTGGTAATTCCTGGAGCTCTCATTCTGAGTATCCTGGACCCTGGGGTGCCCCGCTCAATGACCCCAAGTCCACATCCAGTGTACATGCAGACCTCTTCCTCAGATCCACCCTGCTACTGAGTATGCCTCCAGGCCACACAGAGCACTTCTTTGTGGTGAGCCTTGGATGGGAAGGGAAGTGGAGAGGGCTGGTGCAGAATTTGGAGTAGTCTGGAAAGTCTTTCAGTCATGATGAAAATAAATTTGAAGGTAGGAAGATAGAACCTTGTTATTTAACAAATTATTAGAGTGATTTATAAATTTTAAATTTTGGACATATGCTATATATGCCTCCTTTTGAACCCTTGCCTTGAGCCCCATAGTTGTTAAGGGTAAGGGCGTCCACATAGCTCACCTTTCAAGGTTTTGCTCGGCTCTCATCTTGTGTATTAGCTTCTTAAGGCTGCTATAACAAAGTACAACAAACTGGGTAGTTTAAAACAGTGGAAATGTTCTGGAGACCAGAAATCCAAAATCAAGGTGTTGACATGGTCATGCTCCCTCTGAAGGTTCTAGAAAGGATCTTCCTAGAGAGGTTTCAGGTCTGTCTCCTAGGTTCTAGTAGCCTCAGGCATTGCTTGGTGTGTAGGTGACCATCTTCTCCCTGTGTCTCTTCACATTGTCTTTACTCTGTGTGTGTCAGTCTCTCTGTTCAAATTTCCCCTTTTTAGTCGTATTCAATTAGGCCCTGCCCTAATGACTTCATTTTAACTTGCTTACTTCTGTAAGGGCAGTATTTCCAAATAAAGTTACATTCTGAGATAACAGAGGTTAGGGCTTCTTTTCCAGGAGTTGCAATCCAACCCACAACCCAGGGAGTGAGAACTCCCCAGAAGGCTCTGTTCAATACTGTATCCTGCTCCCTTAACTCTAGCTCCTGCACCTCCAAACACTCTTATTCTGATTTAATTTTTTTCCATTGAAGGTATTAGCTTCTAATGTTTTAAAATTAACTCATGTATCCTGTTTATTATTTATTGAATGTGTTTTTCAATGAGACTGAGTTTTCTGAGGGCAAGTTCTCTCTAGAACAGCACTTGGCTCATCACAAGCACTCAGTAAACATGTGTTGGATGAATGATTTGGTCCACACTGTCTTCTCGGGTAAGAAAATGATCCCTCCTGCCTCTGGCAGAAATAATAAAGTAATCCCCAAACCTGAAGATGATGGTTACAGAGAGAAGTTCTGAAGGATATCAAGGCTGTATCCTAACATGCTAAAGTATCTAAAGTTCTGTTTGGGAGAATTCTACCACCCCCCAATGCTATGCAAACCTAAAATCTTTAAATTATCGTGAGTTCACCCAAATGAGCCTGGGCATGTAGATAAAGCCTTGTAATTAAAGAAAGAAAGGAAAGGAAAAGAAAGACTGTAAAAAGGAAAATAACTGAGTTCTAACATAAAAATATCAAAGAATTTGAGGGATGCTTATTCCAGACCTACTACAATCTTTGTAAGAAAGCTAAAATCAGCTCTAAAGATGTAATAAAATAAAAGTGATGAATACCATTTTCAACCATTAGTTTGGCTGAAATGTAAAGGTTTGATAACATTGAGTGCTAGTCAGGTTTGAGAAAATAGGAACACTTTTGTGTGAGAACTGTGAGGGCCATTTGGTCACATCTAGGAGAATAAATACACAATTTGCTCTTTGGAACAGTCTTACTTGGTACACAATGTGCATGGAGGCATGTAATAGAGATGATTCTTAGCACTATTGCTTGTAGTAGCAGAAAAAAGAGAGAAATAACCTAACTGGCCATCAGCATGGGTAAAAAAAAAAAAAGGATAAATTACAGTATATCTACCAGTGGTTCTCTACTCTGAATGTACCTTAAAAGTACTTGGGGAGCCTTTAAGAAAACCTGTGCTGACTCTCAAACCAGATACAATAGACACCTTATTACCAGGTATGGAATCTAATCTGTGTGCCATAAAAGAAAAAAAAAAAAAGCCAGAGTTGTGAAACACTGACCTATGCCATGGAATACTACACTATACTTAGAGTTCAGATACCTGCATTAAAGTGGATAGAGAGCTCTACTAAGGCATATGATTGATTGAAAAGGAAGAGTCGTAGACAATCAGTTACAGTATAATAAGTTTTATGTATAAATTCAGAGGCAGCCTCTGAAATGTTGCTCAGTGATCTCTGCCTCTGACAATCTCCTCCCTTTAAGTAGGACATCTTCCTTTGAACTTATTGACTTGCTTTAACGAAGAGAATATAGGGCAAAGTAATGGGGATGTCACCTCTGAGATTAGGTTACAAAAGACCACAGCTTCGATCTTGGGTACTATCATTCTCTCTTGGATTTCTTGCCTTGGGAAATCCAGCTCCTGTATCATGAGGTAGCCATGAGGGAGGCAAGTGATGACAAAGGAATGGGGGCCTGCCAACAACCATTTAAGTGGGTTTGGATGTAGGTCCTTCCCCCAAGTATGGCCTTCAGATGACTCCAGCTTGACTGCCAATGAACTTGAGTGTCACTTAATGAGACATCCCAAGAAAGAAGTACCTTGCTAAGCTCCTCCCTACATTCCTGTCCCAGAAACTGGGAAATAATGTTTGTTGTTGTAACTGCTAAGTTTGGGGTAGTTTGTTGCATAGCTATAGATAACACACACACACACACACACACACACACAAGAATATTCCCAAATGGTTCCAGACATGCATGTATAAAGGCATATAAAAAAGACTCTGAAAAATACAGAGAAAGATGACAATGGTTAACTAAGATGGTGTGGGTCTGAGAGATTGTTTTTTTTGTTTTTGTTTTTGTTTTTTGTTTTTTTCAAGGAGTAGTAGAAGATGTATTAGCTTTATCTGCACACTATCAGTTTCATTTACTGGGAGACTATGATAATGGATTCATGGTTTAATTAAAAATTAATTTTAAAAAATGTAGTAAATTGTGACTTTCCTCAGGAAAGTTTTCAGTTGCTGCATATTGCAGATGTGAATGAGTTTTGTGGTGTCTCAGAATGATTTGCACTTGCCTCCCTTCCATAGATGAAACATTTTTGAGTGAGTTGTACTTCTGGTTCATGACCAGTTTTGTCATGATAGTCCATGCCACAGTCCAGAACCATTCGGGAAAAGTGGGTCAAGGAAATAAAGAGAGGTCAAATGAATAGAGAGAAAACATGCTCTTGGGGAATGGGAACATGGTTTCAGGGAAAGCCCTGGAATTTCAAGAGTTTTTGTGATTTTTTTCTATCACTGCAGTATCAATGACTTAAGACAAATAACAAGCAGCCACACTTCTTAGAATCCTGGAATGCCCGGCAAGTAAGGACAACTACTTTAACTGAGGTCCAGAGAAGGTGGTTAACTCAGTTAATTGGGAAAGAGCCTGAAGTCCACTAGAAGAATCCTGGTTTGTGGTTCCCAGTAAGAACACCATCATTATACCAGCTACATACCAGCTGACATTCATTGAGCTCCTACTCTGCACCAGGCATGTATGTTCTATTCAACCCTCATAAACCGACGTTATGAAGTTGACATTGTTATTGCTCAACTTTTTAGAATATTTCATTGAAAAGTATGCAGGTGAGATAACCTGACCAAAGTCACCTAGCCGGAAGTGGAGGAAGCTAGCATGTACATACCCAGGCATCTGAACTCAAGAATCTAGGTTTGGCAGCCTTCCTTCATCAACTTCTTGGGTAGATATGAAGGACTTAAGACACTGTCTGCAAACTCCTTGACACTCCTCTTGAAAGGTAGTGTCTGCTTTCTCCTTTGAATCTTAGAAGGTCCCTGAGTATGACAAGTATAATGCTAATGCGACTTCTGAGGCTGTCAATAAATTCAATAGAGATTCTATCTGGTTCTCTTGGTACACTTGTTTTACAACCCAGCCTCCATGGCATAGGAAGTCCAGGCCACATGGAGAAGACACATGTACATAACCTGATCCTCAACTCCATTCACTTCTCAGCAGCTGGCCAGCACCTACTACAAGACATGTGAGTGAGAAAGTCTTAGGAATGATGTCAGGTCAAGCTACCATTTGATTGCAACTGCATGAGAGATCCTGGCCAAAACCGTGATGACTCCTAGACACATAAGATAATAATAAAATCACTAGTGTTTAAAGCCACTAAGTTTGGGGTCATTAGTTACACCACATTAGATAAACAGGCATGTAGATTTACCAGGGATAGAACCAGGCATGGTCAATGCATCGTGAAGGATATCTAATAGAGAATATCCAAAAAGGGATTAGTAAAAGAAAATCTCATTCATCTACCTTATCATTATTCTGACCACTGTCCAGTGGTAAAACTGAAAACTGGCTTAACAAGTTATTTACAAATATTTGAAGAACAAAGCCAATGCTGGAGATGTCATGAGAGTTGCTATTCATTGAGATAGTCTGGTGTGCGAGAAAGTATTGAGCACTTTATAAGTGTGTGCTTATTTCATCTTTGCAACAACATGGTGAAGAAGCCAATTGGCTTGGCTTCTTGAGGTGCATAAAGTGTTAACAGGTTGCCTTAAACTTATATACTAGTAAGAGGATGTATTAGCTATGTAAAGGATAAGGAAAGGCTAAGGTGCTATAACAAATAGACCCCAAAATATATTGGCTTAAATGGGCAAAGATTTCCTTTTCTCTCACCAGTCAGTCCCAAGGGAAACAGTGCAGGCTGGCAGGGCATCTCTGAATACATGGCTTCAATCTATAGTTCCAAGGTCACCCAGCTCTTACCATTTCACAGATCATAGAAAGTGAAAATGGCAACAGGAAATCCTATGCATTTCTTTTAGGGGTGTGATCTAGAATTGCCACATGGTCTTCCTGTTTATGCCCCATTGGCCAGAACTAGTTCTTCAGGACACCAAACTGGGGCAAAGGTCAATGAAGTAACTAGTCTCAACTCATGACTTTGCCTAGTGTTATCAGTTAGCTTTTGCTGCATAATACACCATCCCCAAACTTAATAACTTAAAATTGTAAACATTTGTTATTTCTCATAGTTCTGCTCACTGAGTGGCTCTTCTGATCCAGGTTAGCTTGTCTGAATTCAAGGGTTAGCATGTAGCTGGACTAGGGTTGGGTGGTCCATAGCCTCTCTCACAGGACTGGTGATTATCAAGTTTGTTGGTCTAG
Organism: Pteronotus mesoamericanus; assembly: GCF_021234165.1. NCBI lineage: Eukaryota > Metazoa > Chordata > Mammalia > Chiroptera > Mormoopidae > Pteronotus > Pteronotus mesoamericanus. The sequence continues at coordinate 56,405,515 of NW_026555321.1, forward strand.
TGACTCCAACTTCTGTCCTTCAGTAAATAGTCTCAGGTTTCTTCACTAGGTGGTTCCAGAGAGCAAGAAGAGTAGGCAAGACCCAATGCCCAAGTTCTATTGTGTTGGGTTAGTTATTGTCCCCTTGGCCAAACTCATTGTCAGTGGGGGCAGGTCTACGAGAGGGTGTAAACACAGAATGCATGAAAACATTGCAGACCATTACTGCAAATATCCATCACATCTGGCATAGCTCTGTGGGCATCTATTCGAGGGTACTGGTGTAGAATTTTACAGACATGGTAGGTAAATTCGTGTTTTGGAGATTTAAGTCTTGAGTATCTCCCAACCTCTTTTCACCTGAACCCTTGATTGACAAACAGGATGAGGCGAGAGGCGGGCATTGAAGGAAGAACCCTACGGAGTACATTCTGTTCAACAGCATTTGAGAAGTTGACTTACTTCCTATGAGTAAATGACTCAGTAGCTCTTACATTATGAACCTGTAGTGTACTGTTGTTATATAGAAAAAGAGGCAATAAAAATGCTTTAGGGGGCACCTCTGGTGGCAAGCTTTAGTATATAGTACCGGGGTGTCCAACCTGTGGCCTGGGGCCGCATGCAGCCCAGGATGGCTATGAATGCACCCCAACACAAAAATCATAAATTTCCTTAAAACCTTTTTTTCACTAATCAGTTTTTGTTAGTGTTTGTGTATTTAATGTGTGGCCCAAGACAACTCTACTTCTAAAGTAGATGCTTTAGGTCCAGAGATGCTAAAAGGTTGGACACCCTTGGTCCCATTCCCTTTACTCAGCAATCTCAATCCAGAGTAAAACTGGGGAAGGTGGTAGGTCATATGTCCAGTGAACAGTACTATAGAGCCTGAAGGTGGGAGTCTGAGGCAACTCTGAGTCCAGCATTTTAGGTCTTATGGAAAGGTCCTGCCCAAATGGACTGCAGATTAGGTTTCACAAATAGGGTAGTGATTCTTAACTCCGGATGTACATTAAAATCACCTGGGGAGCTTTTCTAAATCTAAGGTTACCTGGACTCTGCACCAAAGTGATGGAATAAGAATCCTTGGGGGAGCAGCCCAGATGCTTTGTGCTTGTTTATATAGAAATTGCCCCAAATGATTCTTTTTCTCTCCTCCAAATGATTCTTAGGTACTGCCATTGCTAGGGTATCCACTTCTCACAGAGTTAGGAGCCTGTCCTTGCTCATCCTATCTGACAGTTTGATAGCTCAACAGGCAACAAGAACAGAAATGGCAGATGTAGCAAAGGGAAGTATCCTAGGGCCACAGACTCCCCCACATGGACTAGTGGAGACCCTTTGGAAAACCCAACAGAGTGTAGTATGACTGTGCTGAATTAGAAACAAGTGTTTCTTTCTACTCAACCAGAACTATGCCATTTTTGGGTCACTGCCAATAACCTGGAAGTCACAAGAACAATAAGGCTGCTATCAAGCTGCCACAGGCAGGGGGTTTCATGAACAGGACCTCTTTTCAATTAAGAGGAAAGAAAAAGGGAATCTAGCATGAGTGCCAATGGAGGAAGGGGAATATAATGGTAAAACACCGCTATTTTGTTGCCTACAGCAGCATGTAATTGCTGGGCATCACTGGTACCAGTGCTGTTATGGCTCTGGATATAACAGCCAGCCTTGTGGCCTTGGTCAGTGCTCAGTGATGTCTGTGGCTCTGGGCCAACAAGTGCTGGTAGAGGGCCTGAACTGTAAGTGTTTTCCATCTGCCTCAGAAGTACCGGACACCTCTCTTTGACATTCTCTCATGCCTGCATACCCCAGGCAACACCCTTTAATCAGAACCTCCTCCTCTTACTCCTGTACAGCAAAACTTACCAGTTCTGTGCTGCTTTCTACAGGGACCAGCTATCAATCTGAAAGGAAAAGGACTTGGAGTCAGGTGTTCCCATTATCAGAGCACAGCTAGGCCACTTCCTAAGCTCTGAGGCTCTAGGCAAGTCATTCTACCTTACTGAGCATTAGTTTCCTCCTCTCTCAGCCGGGGACAATATTCTCATAACAACTCTGCAAGACAAGCAGTAAGAGACATAAGGTGTAAAAAATATAATAATGCAACAGTGGTTTGGATTTAATCTAAGGTTTTTATGACTAATCAAAACAGGCTTTTCCCCCTAAAATTTTTGCATTTTAAAAGAAACTAAGAGGTCACTTGAGATCTTAAGATATCTTATGAGAAGAATGAGCCCTCTGGAGTCCCTGAGATCATACCAGGTGGCTGCGGGGTTTCCCTAACTGCAGAGTGCAGACGGCTTGTTATGGAATCACCCAGAGAGCCTTGGGCAGGGGTGGAAGGGGAGGTTAAGCTGAACTTTATTTCAGCCCCTACTCTTCCAGACACAACACAGGTCCTGCTGACGGGATTCCTGTCTAAACCAGCACTGGCTTCAGGAATCCATTCAGTAAAATAAAAGCAAAATTAATGTCCCAAAAGTCTTCACGTGACACATTTCCTTGCAAAGCCAATTTCTCACACCCTGAGAAAGCGTTCAGAGCCATGAAGCTTCATTTTGAATGGAAAGGATTACAAAATAGTTTGAGAGAATCGTCCTATGTGTCCTGCTTCTGAAAACAGTCCTTTTTCCCCTTCGTATCCAATGATGAAAAATGTTAACAACAGTCTAAAAGTAAAGGGCTAAGAAACATACACCTTAAAAATATGGATACATATAGCCCTGGCCAGGTGCACAGTTGGTTGGAGTGTTGTCCAGTACACCAAAATGTTGTGGATTTGATCCTGGTCAGGGCACATACCCGGGTTTCAGGTTTGATCCCCTGTAGGGGCACACGCAGGAGGAAACTGATCGATGCTTCTCTTTTTCTCTTTGTCTCTTTCTCCCTCTCTCTAAAATCAATAAACATATCCTCGGGTGAGGATTAAAAAACAAGGATGCATATAAAATAGAAAACTCCTACTGTCTCTAATTGTACTCTCTTTTCTCTCTGGGTATTTCAGCATTTCAGCGTGATTCTCTGAAGTCAAGCTCACGTTTTCTGAGCCGGTCCTGCCTTATGTCTGGAACATTTACCTCCACCATGGCTGAAGGGTCATGTCACTATGAGTCAGCCTTGACAGGGGCTTGTGATGTAGTGAAGGGGATTTCTAGGATTCCTGGAGTTCATTTGCATAGCTTCCCTTTTTTTCTGGGGAAGCCTGGAAAGAGGAATTAGAGAAATTGTTGTCAAGTCCCATAGGTTCCTAAGTTTAAACTTCCCTGGAAGATGTCACAATCTCTATTGGGCAACATTTAGGAAGGCCACTTTCAGGGGTGGATTCATGAGGATTTTCTCAGAACAGAGCCAAACTCTAATTCAATCCAGGGTAGGTTATAGGGGAAGGATCGGGATAGTTTACAAAGTCTCAGGCACGTATGCAGCAGGCAGGCTCTAGGGGTTCTAGTTGGTACCCTGCATCCAGACCCTATCCCTCTCCCCACTGGCTTCCTCTGCTTTCTTCAGGAGCTCAGGCTGACACTTCAAAAGTCTTCTCCCATATCATGTGAAGACAGCACTGCTGCTCCTGGTGGACAGTGCTGCTTGTCACCCTTTTTCTCACAGCATCTGCAATTTATCTCAAGGAAGGACTCTGACTGGCCCTTCCTAGTTTTTGTCACTATGCTTTAGACAGTCACCATCATTGGTTAGGTGGGGTAACAGGATGGGCAAAGTCTAACTTAGAGGCCCACCTCTGGCCCAAGCGATTGAGCTGAATTTCAGAAGATGGACATTGCCAACACTTGCTAGACCGGAAAGAAGCGAAGCTATGACTGTCCATGACTGGGACACAAGAACTTACCGAGAGTCATGTGAACCTGCCTCTGGGCACAGGAGAGGCAGCTGAGAGTAGCTGTGGTGAACTCTTATGACTGTGCTGGGCTTTGGGAAGAGTTCTTAATAGAACTGTCCAGGCATGACTGCTACAAAGGGCTTCAGAGGAGGGACAGCTGGGAGATTTATGACTCAGTCTTATGGAATATTTTTAATGGGGAAAATATAGAAATATCATGACTATCCCACAATGGGATGATTAAGTAAATTATAACACATGCATATAATAGACCATGACTGAAAAATTTTAATGAAAATAAAATGGCTACATAATAATGTTGAAGGTGAGAGCTGGGTCACAAAAATGTAAACAAATAAATGTAAACAAGAAAATATGTCTGTTGCCTTTGGGCTATAGGGTTTTGGCCCCACCTGCCTCCTTATTTCTACAGTGAATCTTCCTTTGGTAATTGGAAACCAAATATAATTGTAATAATATCATCAACAAAATTGAGCTATACAGATTTAATTATCTCTATAGGAAATTAACAAAAAATGCCCAGACTCTTAGGAGATCAACTCCCGAGAGAGTGGGGAGGCAGGTAGAGGACAGAAGAGCGAATCCCAAGAAATGAAAATCCTTTTTTCTTTTGAAAGTAATTTCTCAGTAGCTTTGTATAGATGATCTCTTTTAACTGTTCCAACAACTCTAAGATGTTGGTACACATATTTGCCCCGTCTTTTAAATGAGGAAACTGAGGTTTGGTGAGGTTAATTGACTTGTCCAGGTTGCACACCAACACTGTGGATGAGCTGGGAGTGGAGCCTGGCTCTTCATGTGGGACCGCAGCCAAAGCAAGTGTGTGCAGTGTGATTTCTTACCTATCACACTGATGATTGAGGGGAGGGAGAAAAAAACAATTTCCCTCCAGAAAACACAAAATGATTTTGGGGTTCCAAGGCCTTGGTGAGCGTATAAACCAGCTACAGGGTCATAGAACTCAGAGTTTATATTTCCAGTGAAGGGTATGATTCCAGGCATAAAAACACTGCAGTCAAGCAGAATTTGTTTTAGATTAGAGGGACACCTGTGACAGCATCACATCCAGTTTATGACTTTCACAGATGAGACTGCTGAGATCCAGAGAAAGTAAGTGACATGTCTAAGGTCACATAACAAGTTAGTATTGTTGCTGAAGATAGTCAAGGCTTGTCACTGGCAATACAATGCTCCTTGGGGGCCATCATGAGGCAGTGTGTCATTTGCTATAAAAAGAAGCACCTCAATAGGAAGGAAGCATCTGTGTCTGCCTGCTGGAAACACACTTCACTGAGATAGATCTAGAGCTATGAGGAACTGATTTGGTAAGGACTTCTTGAGACAGCGTTGGAAAATTCATTATGTTTAATTACTATTCAAAAGCAATATATAATTTAAAGGCATTTTTATAAAAAAGCAAGAAGAGCCTTTACATATTTCTCATACTGCATACATTTTGAAAAATGTATTTCATTTCTGTTACACTGGGCCTTAATTTGCCAAGGAGACAGTTATCAGCATAACTAAGCCATTGGTGAATAATTGTCTGTCCTTAGCAAGGCTCAGAGAGAGAGCTTGTCAACATCTCTGTAGGATTTGGGCAGAGTTTACCTCTGTCCATAGCAAAAAGAGGACTGAGGGGCTGGTGAGATACCCACGTAAGAGGCAGGTATGCAAGTGTAGTCTTTCCACCTTCCACAATTGAGCCAGCAGTAGTCATTGCCACTGCCAACCTGTGTCCCTTACACCTGATCAATGTAGGGAGCCTGGAAGGCCACCATGCCACCATTTGCTTTATCTTGCTTGAGAGTTTTCTCTGGAAGCCAGAGGTCTCCTGCCTGGATCAGGGCAGGTCAGAAGTGTCAAAATATAATGGGTAGAGCCCTCCACCAATGAGTGATGGAAGGATGACTCCGAGGGTGCTCTCCACTGCCACCCCAAGTCCCAGGTAACTCAGCGCTGTCTACCCAGATGGTTGCTGGCTAATACACCCTTTTTTGGCTTCTTTTCTATACCTGCTGTACACTGTTCCCCAACAAGTGCTTCCTGGAATCACCTCCCCAATAAACTTGCATTCAGATCCTGGTCTCAAGTCTGCTCCTGGGGCAACCAAATTGAGATGACGATGTGAAGCAAGACTTGGGTGGGAGCGCTAGGGGCAGTGTTTCCTGTCTCCTGTTCTTTCTACCTTCATATTGTTACTGAACAAAACCCATGGTGGGGGGAGGGGTGCCCAGATGTTCTTACCGAACCAACAACACCCTCCTCACCTGGGACCCCTTGGTTGTGGGTCCTTTGCCCACCACCCTTGGAATTATGGCTCTGACTGGCAGTTTGGTGGAAAGGAAAGGAACTATTTATTCAAAATAGTTCTCCATTTTACAGGTTTGATTAATGGCTAAATGTCATCCTTAAACCTCAAAATCCCTTCAAAACAACCACCAGCACACACACCGTCCTGCCTTCCCCCCTTTGCCCAGTTAGGCCAGTCAGGCCAGTCAGGGGTACCGTCCTTCAGAAGAAAAAGAACAGAAGGCCAGGGCTCGGCTAGGTAGGCCTCTCGTGGGCCTCAGCACCGTCTACCGCGTTGCCGTGATCTCCAGCTCTTAATCTATAACCATGTGGCACCTTCTCCTGGCCCACTAGCAAGAGTCCTTTCTCCCCTCTTTCTTCCCACGTGGTCTTCACACTGTTCCCCAGAGTCTGCATCCCTTTTTATCTCCTGCAGGCCCCTGTCTCCCTCTCCCCCTCTCAGTTACATTCTATATTAAGTCTTTTAAACCTTCCTCATTAACCTTGGTGATATGCCAAATAATCCTCTTTGCAAATGAGGAACGAAGCTATCCTGTTATTGACATGCAAACTGACTCTCAATGGCCCTGCTCAAGGCTCCCATCCCCCATGGTGGCCTGCCCTGGGGTGGGGAGAATATATTTTTCTTGGACACCCCAATCTCTGGACTGTGTTGCAAAATACCCTTTGCGGGGGGACCTGGCTGTGCCCCGTTACAATATGTACAATAATACTCTGTAAAATGGGATTTCCCAAGCTCTCCCTCTCTTTTTTTTGCCAAGTGTATTATAGACCAGATTAGCCTAAACCCAAATGCTGCATGCTCTAAATGATAACTTCCTTCTAGCAGACACAAAAGGATTTGAAGGACTCCCAAACTCTAGTGAGAGTTGTAAACCAGCTACAGAGTTCTTGAAATAGAACTCTGAGTTTATATACCCAGAGAAGGGTATGACCCAAGGCAGAAAACACCATAGTCAAGCAGAATTTGTTTTAGGTTAGAGAGACACCTATGAGAACATCACATACAATTCACCACTCAAATAGCTGCAGCTCAGCTTCAGCCTGGGTCTATTGGCTTCTCCTGATAAATGAACAAAAAGTTAGTTGAGAGGGGAAAGACTTCTAACCTTCTAGCAGCTTCTACCTGGAAATTTCCAGTTTAGCTTCCTCAGGTTTAAAGTGTTGCAAATCCCAACTGCGACATATCATTGTCGAACATTCATTTGGTGCATTTGTTGGCAACCGTCCCACCTAGCTTCAGGGACTGCAGCCTCACTGACAGAGGAAAGGGCCTCAAGCTGGAGCTGAGCAAGGAGGACTTGGGAAGGTAGGCCACTGAGGAGACAAAACCTGTCCCCTTGGCAAGGGAGCAGTCCCTGCCTCCCTTACATCACCCTGCTTGGCCCCAGAGGATGGCTGGTTAGTCAATGATGAGTAAGACCCTTTGATGGCAGGGGCAACTTAAGACAGTCACAGATGCATAGGGGCCATCAGGAAAGGACTTGGGGGACACAGAGAAGGAGCCAAAGACCCTTACCCCTCGGCTTTGTCATGGTTGGAGTCCTCATTCTATCTGAAAGAAGTCTCCTTATCTCTTGGCTGCTCTGCTCTGCCCACCTGACTGGGTCAGTGAAACAATACTAAAGGCAAGTACAGCCCTAACTGGATTAGGCAGTTCCCCAGGGGCAATTAGGCCTGGAAAAGGAATGCATTAAATCCTAGGAAACCTACTTTGCTAAGAATGCCCTCGAGTTAATGAGTACTGATGTTTGGGGTCCAAGCACAGGATGAGATTAGTTTCCCAGATTTCAGGGCCAAATGGGCACCACCCTGTCTACCAGATTCTGACCTGAGAAAAATCTCTGTGTTCCTTCAATTGTTATCTGTGATCTCTATGTGTTTTCTGTAAATATAGCCTTTAGACATTGCCTGATAAGCTTTGCATGCATGTTGTATACCCCTGCGCATATCGTTCTCAATAAAAGCCACTTCAAGAGAAGGACTCGGGGCATTCTCCACTAGAGGGAATCACAACCCCCTTTCCTGATGGGTAAATCATGTCTGGTATGGTTTATTTTCTTCATCTGTGGTGACCAGGGAGACTCTGCAAGACGGAGTACCGCCCCCCAAATATATCAAATAATCCTCAACACTTTTCAGATGCTCAACTAATATTGCTAACCAGGAATATGCAAGAAAGAATTTTGGGTTATAAGCACCCTGTCCTTCTGTTATGCAAAGGGATAAGATCTTAAAGTTCCTGGAAAGGATTGAGTCCTCTGGCACCTTCAGGGTTACATAGAAATAAGAGGCATCCACCACCCACCTCGAACATGCAAGTCTTCCACTTTCCCTCACAGTGTTAGAACTTAAAACTTTGTTTTTCTCCATTTCATTTCAAAATCTGACGATGAACTAACAGTATTAAAGTTTTCTCCACTGTCACACAAAGTTGCATGTCATCAACGCTTAATAGTGAAGTGATGGCAAAGCTGCTCTCAGACAGCAGCAGGGTTCTTTGCCAGCTCTTTAAAATTGTCCTAACTTTTCTGGGTTGTTCAAATGAAAACTTTGCCCTCTGCTCATCCTCTTAAAATTTCTAATGCATGAGTTGTCTTGGCAAGTACTAATGAGAATGACACCGTGGCTTTCCATCTATTTCCCACTGGCCACATCATTTTCTTCTGCAGAGAGGGAGAAAGAAGAAGTTTTATGAGCTTGCTGATCAATTTGTACAAAATTACCAAGGTTAGGCAAACAAAACCAAGTGAGAATATGTTTATTGTTAGACTCAGTAATACTTCTGGGTGTATAGGCAGAATGGGTAAGAGCTAAGAGCTCAGACAGAGAGACCTGAGTTCAAGTTCGGGCTCCTCTACTCCCCAGTGAAGAGACTTGAGGAAAGTCATTCTATCACTCTGCGCTTTGGTTTTGTCATACAGTTATTGCGGGGGTTAAAGGAAGATAATTTATAAGAAATGCTAAGCTCAGTCCTGGGTATAGTAACCATTGTTTTTTGCCAATTGATTACATCCCATTTTGTTTTCTTCAAGTGAATACTGCAGCATTGAAAAAAAGAAATCAGGAAAGGTGTTGGGGACATCAGCTTTTGCCTGCCTATCACCCTTTCCTCCTCCTTTTGGGAACCCAATTCGTCTTTCCCAGGGGATAACCTTTTATACATGTTGTGTGGGGGCTGCCACCTTTTTTCTCTTCAGTGATAAAAGAATAAGTCTCAGGTTTCCCTCAACCACTTACCTTGCCCTGACCACAGTGGTAGGTGCAGAAATGTACCTGATTAAGTAGCTTCTATTCTAAGTGCTTCCCGGAGTTTTTTTAATGGTCAAATATATCATAAAAGACTCTTTTACTGCTGTGTCGGTAGGGTGAGGGTTTTACACACATGGTGATCCCTTTCCTGCTGGGTTTGCTCAGAAAAGCAGAACCTTGAGAAGATATATTTTATCAGGGTTTTAGTATAGGGATTTGATCTTTTGCCATTGTAAGAGCTGGTTAAGCATCTATGTGAGACCGCTCTTTCTGTGTCTAGTGCAGAAACCTGAAGTCTGCAGGTCAGGCTGTTTGGAAGGAAAGGTGAGGTGAAGTGGGGGAAGCAAAGATAAGCTGAAATCTGTGAGGATGGATGGAAATTCATGAGGAGAATCTGGAGCCCATGCTGGTCTCTCCTCACCTCCAAGCTACCCTCTGATGACAGAGAAGATGAAAGAGAAGTTGGAAGAGAAGGTGGAACCCTTCGCCATAGAGCTAAACATGCACTTGGCCCATGAGTCAGAGAGGATGAAGGGAGAGGTGCTGTGAGCCCATCCCCACTTCAGTGTTAGGGGACAGTCATGTGAAAACACGAGTGGGCCATGGCAGCACCTCATGGCCTGCTCTGGTTTCCCAAGCATAAAAAAATAGGATTGTTGTTTTACTTCTACTTCCAAATTGCATGCAAAATGTCTCTATGTCTCCTACTAACTTGGAACTATGTAGAGAAGTGGACTCTCAGAAACATTGTTTCAGCTTAGCTAAATGGATGGGACACACCTAGCACACTGGCTACATGATGAGAACCCATTCAAGAGATGGGGAGAGAGCTGGGGACCTAATGAGATCATCTGAGCCTCTGGATGCAACTGGCCTAAGGTTGTAACTATCCCTAGAATTTCTACTTTGTGAACTGCTCAGCTTATGCTGGTTTGAGTTGGGTTTCTGTCTTTTGAACATGAAAGTGGCCTGACTAATAAAGTTAGCTAGTTCAGTATCTGATGGTGTTTCAGTTCAGGAGTTGTAATAGAATTCCAGTAAAGACTTTAGCCTTGGCATGGCAATTAGGAACAAAAAGCTCTTGGATAATAGGGAATGATTCTATACAGTACTTTTAGTTTTGATGAGTAAAGATTCATGGATAAACATTTGGTAAGAGTTGGCAAAGAGGCTTATGATCAAAACACTGTTAATGTCTGTTTTTAGCACACTACCAGTGACAGGTGTAACCTTTGTAGGAGATAAGCTGACACCCAATGGGAAGCCAAAGGGACACCCAGACAGGACCTCACAGGTGTGGGCCCCTGAGCAAGACCCCTGCACTTCAAAATTTCATTCTAGTTTTTGCAAGTCAAGAAACCTCATCTGGTCAGTGTGCATAGGCTTGGCCAGCTATGGAGGGTAGAGGTTCTGACCTCCTCTCCATACCCCAAGTAAATGGATAAATAAATCAGTGTAAATTAATTTACAAAGAGTGAGGGCAGGAGAAATATTTTTCCAACAACTGGAATCCTTGCGCTTTCACCTAGGACATATCTTTCTAGAGACAGTTCACTGAGGATATCAAATTAAGACTTAGAATGTTTTCTTAGAGAGCATGGGATGGTTTAAGGGGGATTTTACCCAAGTTCTACACCAGCCTGCCAAATAATCCTTCTTATTCTCCAAAAGTGGACAAAATTCTTGTGAATGTCACAAGACTAGGAGTCTTCTTTTCTTTGATGATTGTTGGGAGTCCATTCTATTGTCAAAAACACTCTCTGATTTTTGTGATTGACTCCTGAGTATTTCCCCAATCACCTAGCTGCCCCAGTTATAGATGACCTCTTTGGAAATCACATATACAAGTGTTCAACCCCATTATTAAGAATAAGACTTTTTAAAAAAAGGTTTTGAGAAAAATCCTTTCTTTCTCCCTCTTCTTCTAAAGGAAAACCATTTCTCTACTTGCAATACCTCTGACATCAAATGTGTGGATTTCTGACAGCAAGCGCTTCTGTCTTCTGCAGACACAAACTGGGTGTCCTATGATATAATTGAATTTTGACTTTAACTACCCAGAATTAGCACAGACCCCATAGGTTAAGGGCTCAGTCCCACAAGACTGCCCCCAACTTCAGACACCAATTACAAGTAGTGGGTAATCAGGTTGCTGACAACTGCTGTCCAAGTTGGCTACCAACAGGGCTTTTCATGATCTCCCATTTCTGGTTCAATAATTTGCTCTTACAGGTCACTGAACTCAGGGAAATACTTTAGCTATGTTTACTAGTTTATTAGTACCATGCTCTAACCAACTGAGCTAACTGGCCACCCAGTTTACTAGTTTGTTATAAAGGATATGATAAAAGATACCAACAACCAGATGAAGGGCTGTATTGGATGAGGTCTGGGAGGGTCCCAAGTACAGGAGATTCTGTGCTGTGAAGTGGGGCTGTGCCATCCTCTTGGCATGTGGATGTGTTTCCAACCCAGAAACTCTCCAAACAGTTTAGTTTAGAAATTTTTATGGAGGTTTTATTATGTAGACATGACTGATTGTTAACTCAATTTCCAGTCCTCTCTCTCTGCAGGATCGGGGGGGTAAGACAATGCTCCCAGCTTCTAATCATGGTTTAGTCTTTCTGGTGACCAGCCCCCATCCGGACGTCACCCAGGAACCCACGCAGAGTCCCTTATTGGAAGAAAATATTCTCCTATCCCCCAGGAAGTTTCAAGGGATTTGGGAGCCCGCTGTCAGGAACCAGGGACAAAGACCAAAAGGTATTTGTTATTATATCACAATATTACACCTTCCAAGCCTTTTAGGTACCAGGCAGGGAACGGGGCAACAAATAAACATTTAAGACATAGTCATTCCCTCAGGGAGCTCAAAGAATCACCCTTCTCATTTTAGATATCATTCTTCTATTTATGCAACCTGAAATCCCATTACTTTTTTGGAAGGTCACTGCATATTGAGCCTATCATCTAACGAAGTCCCTACATTCTTATTTTTCTTCCCCACATATTAAGCCGACTACTCCCTTTCTCAATTCTTTCCTTCAGTGGATATTTAAAAATTTACACACAGGACATTTAGAACACTATGCAAAACATTTTTTTAATTACTTAAAAAAATCTATCTTATTTATTTGTTTTTAAACAGAGAAGGGAGAGAGAAAGAGAGGGAGAGAAACAGCAATGTGTGGTTGCTTCTCATGTGCCCCTTACTGGGGACCAGGCCTGCAACCCAGACATGTACCCTGACTGGGAATTGAACTGCAACTCTTTGGTTCTCAGGCTGGCATTCAATCCACTGAGCCACACCAGCCAGGGACAAAAAATTTTTTACTTACTTTTATTCTCAACTATTGACTCTCTCAAAGCCCAGAGACCCCTGCCCACAAGTGTGGGAATTGAAGCAAGCCTCTAGGTGAGATGGATCTCAGGCCACCACTGCTCATTTTGTCCAGTCACCCCTCCCTGGGGCAAACCTCCTTCATCTCTTACTGGGCAGCTATAGTTACTTTGTAACTGGTCTCATTGCTTCTAGTTTTGTGTGTTCCCTTTACTGTAACCCCCATGTCACTTAAAATGTGAATCAGATCATTCCACTCCCCTGGTTAAAGGCCTCAGTTGTTCTCTATCATAGCTCAAATAAACTCCAAACACCTCACTGGGTTTATAAGGACTCACCTTTATCACCTTCTTCCCCCCTCATTCATCACATGCTTCTTGGGGCTTTTCTCTGACTTGAAAGCATGCCTAACTGGTCTCCCTTCCAGTTCTTCAGACAGGAAATGCTCTGCTGCCTCTCCTGAGTGGCTCCTTTTCCTCCATCAGGTTTCAGATTAAATGCCACCACTCCCGAGAAAGCGCTTCTGGTCCACCCAGCTCAGAAGTCTCTCCTCCATCTCTTTCTTACTTGTTTATGTCCCCTTTCTATTTATTTTTCATCATTTCACTTATCAGTATCTGAAAATGTATTATTCATTTCTGAGTATTGAATGCACCTCTCACTCCCAAGAATTCCCTAAGGGTGGGCTATTGAGAGACCCCCATAGCAGAGTGGTTCTGCAGTTTCCTTTTGACTTAGGAGTGGGAAAGGACCCTATGTGCTTCACAATCCTTTGTTGGTTTCCTTTAGCCCTGCTCTCATCTTTGTAAATAGTTGTCTTCTTCTTTAAATAATTACCCTGTATTAGTTCAGTAAATAAGCCATCTCCTCCCTCCCAGGTGTGTAACGTTTTAACTTGACTTCTTGTGACAAGGAAGAAGGCACCTGAACAGATGACAATGCTGAATGTTCATTCCCTCCAGTTCCTGGCATTGTGCAGTCCAGGGGTCCCCAACTCCTGGGCCAAGACCTGTCCCTGGCAGTCTTCTAGTCTTCCACAAAGCCAGTCCCTGATGCCAAAAAGATTGGGGACCGCTGAAGTAAGCACAGGCATTATGAGTTAATGTATCTCTAAAAACTAAGCACTGAATCAGGCCCTTTATAGTTCATTTTATAAGTGGGAATTAAAGCAGGTCAGTCTTTTGACACTCAAATTTCTTATCCCTACTTCATGGCTTGGATAGTTAAACACTTCAGCAAATAAACTTAGAATTCATTAAGTTTCATTTTCTCATATTTCATGTATTTGCAATCCACTCTCTTCCCTGGCAGTTTCCAAACAAGAAAATTGATCCTAACTCTGAAATTTATTAATGTATTCTTCTAATATTCCTTTAATTAGAAACCCATATGTGACTTCATAAGCAAGCCTCCCATGAAGAAAATTTAGGTGATTGAGGCTACCTTATTGTGTGAGTGCTTTCAAATTCCACTGTTTTTTTCTTAAGTTCTTATTAGCTCTGAAACACCACACAGGTTAAGTTCTGTAGAAATGCAGCTAGGAAAGCTAATTTTCACCTTCAGGTTGACATTAGGAAAGTTTTGGGATAGTTGATGGTTTAGTTTTCATTGGTGAATAGTTTATTAGTTTTCATTGGGATTAGAATTGCTTAGCTCCTGACAAATGTGTTTCTGAGATGGTTTGGAGACCACATCTAATTGTACTGTGGAGAACAGGAGTTTCCATGGTCTCCTTTAGCTTCTAGATGCATAGATGTATCTAAACCTGTCCTGTCACCATGTGTAAGACTGCCTTTGGGATATCCTGTTAACAACTGCAGGAGAGAGGAGAGGGGGAGAAAGGGAATATGGCATATCCATTTGGAGCATCTGAGGAGGGCTTAGGTTGCCCAAGTAGATCTAAGCATGCCTAAAATTAGACACCACTCTAGGATCCGCTGCTTATGTTGGGACCTGTTTGTGTGGTAGGACTGAGTTAGAATGTCTAAGACTTTTGGGCTGAACATCTTGGACCTGAAACTTAATGAAGAGCATTAGAGGGAGTCAAGTCAATCAGCCAATATTTATTTACACACTATTACATGCAATCCCAATTTTAGATGCCAGAGACAGAGCCCTGACCAGACAGACAATGCTTTATACAGAGCTTATTATGGGCAGGCATGGCTCTCAGTGTTTTATAAATAACTCCATTTAATCCTCCTGGCATCCTGAAAAGTAGATGCTGCTGTCACTCCTAGTCTAAAGTGGGGGAAACTGGAGCTTGGAGAAGGTAATGTGCCTAAGGTCACATAACCAGCAAGTGGGATTAAAGAGAGAGATATGGAAAGAGAGACTTATTTTGAGGAATTGGCTCCTGTAGTAGTAGATTTTCAAGTCCAAAGCCAGCAGGCTAGAGACCCAGGGAAGAACTGTGGTCTAAATTCAAAGATATTCTGCTGGCATAATTCTTTTTTGCTTGGGGATCTCAGTCTTTATTCTATGGAAGGCCTCCATCTGATTGGATTGAGACCCATCCACATTTTGAAGGGCAATCTGTTTTACTCAAAGTCCATCAATTTAAATGTTAATCTCATCCAGAAAATACCTTTGCAGAAACATCTTGGATAATGTTTTACAAACTATCTGGGCACTGGCCAAGTTCACACATAAAATTAATCATCACAACCAGTGTTATGAGGTAAATTGTATCTCCCTGAAAAGACTGTTTTGGTGCTAAGTATGTAGGGTGAGGATTTTACGCATATGGTGGTCCCCTTTCTCTGGATTTGCTTAGAAGAGCAAAACCTTTAGAAGATATATTTTAAAAGAGATTTATTATAGGGATTCGACCTTTTGCAATTGGAAGAGCTCGCTAAAAAGACTGTGTGAGGATGCTATTTCTGTGTCTGTTGCAGAAACCTGAAGTCTTCATGACAGGTCACTGAGAAGAAAAGATAGATGCGAAGTGGGGCAAGCAAAGGTAAACTGAAATCTGCAAGGTGAGTGTCTTGGCAGAGGTCAGACATTGAGGAGATGGCAGAATAGACTCAAGATCACCTTACTTTGTATTCAGGGCTTTCGCATTACTCCATCAGATCTTTTTTAGAAGCCTAGAAATTTTTTTCTTCCAAAAGATACCTTGAAGACTTTACCAGATCTGTAGGAACTAAAAAGTGTCAACTACTCATGAGTTCTAGTTAAAAAGTAATGCTTTTCTGAGATGAAATACAACCAAATATACTTAGTAGCTTTTTTGTAGTTTGGAGACTGAGAGTAATCAAGAAAAAAATTTCTTACTCTGCAATGTTTTCTAAATTTCCTAAAAGAATCATGTGTTAAAATAATAAGGGTTAATAGAAATAAATAATAATGTGTTTAAAAAATAGATTCAGCAGTTCCCCTTCTGGTTATTTGTCTAAAGAAAACAAAACACTAATTTGAAAAGATATATGTACCCTCATGTTCATTGCAGCATTATTTGTAATAGCCAAGTTATAGAAGCAACCTAGATGTTCATCAATGAATGCACGGATAAAGAAGTTTATATGTATATATTATTTCATTATATATAATAGAATATTATTCACCCATAAAAAGAATGAACTCTTGTTTTTTGTGAAAACATGAGGACCGCAGGGTATTAGGCTAAATAAAATAAATCAGACAGAGAAAGACAAATACCATTTGATCTCTCTTACATGTGAAATGTAAAATATAAAATAAAAAACCAAGCTCACAGATACAGAGAGCAGATTGGTGATTGCAGAGGTGGGAGGTAGGGGGTGGGAGAAATGGGTAATTCAATTTTACATTGAATTGAAAAAGAATGTGTTTTAAATGAAACATAAAAAAATTATTCTTTAAAAGAAAAAAGAAAAATCTCAGTGCACATCTGAACCAGGTATTCTTCTCAAGCAGGACAATGTGAATTTGCTCTCTGATTTCTGAGTCAGTCATGTGTTGGTGTTAACTACATTACTAAGCAACAAGCTCTACAGCCCTTTACCCCTCTTTATTCCTCCGTGGCTTACTCAACCCAACTTATTCCTCTGGACTTGGGTTCTTCCTGATCCAGTCATTGATTGAATCAACATTTATTGGATTCCTACTATGTGCCAGATACCGTGAAAGGCATTGAGATGCAGAGATGGAAATGATGTGATCCTGATCCTTGAGGAGTTCAGAGATTCATTGTAAACTATTCCTACAGTGTCTACATTTTACGTAGCAGTAAAGTTCAATAGTTAAGAGTCTGAGTTTGGGAGTCAGACTGCCCAAGTTCAAATCTTGGCTTTGGGCAATCTGATGAATTTTTTTAGATGTCATTTGTAAATTATAGATGATGTTGATGACAATAAAAATAGATAACATTTATTTTGTCCTTACAAGGTGCTAGGCCCTGGGCTCTTTTATATGGATTACCTCCTTTAATCCTTACCAAATCCTGAAAAGCAGTTATTTTCATCATCTGAATTTGACTTATAAGGGACTTAGATTTAGGAGGTTAAATTATTTACTAGCAAAAGTGAGTGTTGGTGGTGAGCTACTGTTGAAGAATACCTATGTGCTACGTGTGAGTAGCCCTGGGCCTATCTGACCATGCTCACTGGGGTGGCAGTCACCTGATCCTTGAGCTCCAGAAAGCAATCTGAAAACCAATGCAAACTACAAAAATTCAACGTGAACTACAAACCCTGATGGTTAGGGTATATAAATTAAATACAGGTCTCCTGCCTTGGGGAATAACAACTTCCCTGTGAAAAATGTTAGCCTTCAAAAGGATTTCCTCCCTTCCCTTTCTGTTGGCACTCACCCAGAGGTCTATTCTCAGTGCTTCCAGGCCACGAAAGACATCTCTTCCCTAGTAGCGCTGGCTGTGTTTCAAAGTTCTAGCTGCTGGTACACACCACTTGCTCAAGTACCCAGTCACAAGATTTGTTGTGCCCAGGTGTGTCAGTTCCCAAACTTGGCCTGCAATCTAACACTTGATGAATGTTTCATGGAGGAAAATATAGGTATCTAGATTATGGGGAAGGAAGGAGGGATGGAGGGGAAGAGAGGAGAAAGGAAGAGCAAAAGGGCAGGGAAGGATGAAAGGGAGGTGGTGGAGGGCAGAGCCCATTGCAAGGCAGGAGGCTGTAAGAGGTTGACCCCATCCTGGTCCTTGAAAAGGAGGAAACATTGAGCTGAGCTGGAGTATGAAAACTCAGTGTTTTGAGAGGATATTTCCTTTGTGGTCAAAGTTGGGCAGTGAGCTTGCAAACATCTCACTCCTTCAGGGCCTGTAACAGGGGCAAAGGGAAAAGGGAAGAGGTGACTTGGTCTTAGAAAAAAGCCAGAATTCCACACAGCAAAGAGCTGGTTGGAAGATTCTTGGTTTCAGCTGGTGACAAGGTAAGTACAGAACTGAGAGGATATCATTGGAAACTTTTATTGTGATCTAACACTGCTGAGACATCTGTGTGTAATCATTGGACTCCTCTTTGATCATGGCATAGATCAGTATGGGTGTTATTGAACTTGACCTTGTGCAGTGAGTGGCTTGTACTGTGTACTACTTATGCACAGTCACATCATGTCCTGGACTATGAGAGTATGACAAGTACCGTTGGAGAGGTTATTAATATACCTCTATGGTCACCAAGTTACTCTGTCTCTCTGAGTGTCTTTTTCCCTGCCTATAAACTGGTGAACCTATGTCCTAGGGAGGTTTTGGAAGATTAATTAAGGTAGAGCATGTCAAGTGTTTAGCATAGTAGCCAAAAAAAGGCGTGCACTCCTTGCAAGTTGGCTCTTATCCCTCAGTCATAGTGAACACACAGAACTATCAACTTGGTTTGAAGCAAAGTGTCTCAGCACTGCAGATATCTGAGGAAGTGAGCCCAGTCCCCCAGACTTGACCCAGAGCAAGGCAACAATATAACCAAGTGCAAGACAGAGGTACTGGTCAGTGGGTGAAGATGATAAAGCTCATGCCTGGACTGGGAGCAGCTGAATCAATGGTGAAAGAAAGCCTTGGGTATAGAGTGCTCTAAAAGCCAATAATAAAATGTAAAATCAATGGGGAACTGACAGCAGGCAGATGGTGGGGCCAGGGGCCAGGAATGAAATGTCTCCATTCTGGGAGCAAGCAGAGAGGCCAGGGCCACAATCCTCAGAACAGTGAGTGTGCTGAGCATTCAGGTGAAGGTACCTCAGAACCTGTGACTTGTTAGAGAGCTTATCTCCTGGCCCACTATCCACTAATGTGGGAGAAACATGTGGGAAATTAGGCTGTTGAAGGTTACAGACCTGGCCCCCAGAATGTGCTGTTCTATTAGTTCAGCCTGGGAAGTCATATTTTACAGCACTGACTTCAGCTACATTTTTTCATGGATAGACAACACAGTCTGGCACAGGTTATAGACTGAATATTGAGTTTCCCCCAAATTCATATGCTAACGCCCTGACTAAGGTGGTGGCATTAGAAGGTGGAAGCTTTGGAAAGTAATTGAGTTTAGATAAGTTCATGGAAGTGGAGTCGCCATGATGAAATTAGTGTCCTTATAAAATGAGGAAGAGACCAGAGTTTTCTGTCTCTCTATCATGTGAGGACACAGCAACAAAGTGGCCATCTATAAACCATGAAGAGAGTTTTGAGCAACAGCACCTTGACTTGGACCTCCCAGCCTCCAGAAAAGTGAGACATAAATGTGTGTCATTTAAGCCTCTCAGTCCATGACATTTTCTTGTAGCAGCCTGAACTAAGACACAAAGAGAGACTCACAATATTTCTCAACTGAGGCTCATAAACATTCATGTATCTGTGCACACATTTCTGAGCCAGGGCTATAGCAATATAGGACTGTTGAAAAAATATGTTTCTGTTCATAAGTTCACAATTCAGAGGAGAAAAATAGATTAGCAAACACTTAGCATCCAGTGTGCCAGGTACAATAGTTGATTTGTTAGGTGAGGTGAGTGTAGGTAACTCTACGTGGGGTGGAGGTTGGGGTGGGAGGGGGGATGCTGCTGAAGAGATGTCAATCCTTACCTGACCATATCTGTTCCCTGACACCCACCTATACCTGTTCCAAGGCCAGGGTGGCCAGTGAACCATGGCCACAGCTGCCATGATGTGTGCTGTAAAGCAATGTGAGACAATCAAACTATTTTAGGAATTTTTGTAGTAAGTGTGGATTGAAACCTCCAATGGGCAGTGAAAGATGAAGAATGAAGGAGAATAGAGAGGCTCAGAGTGAAAAAGAAAGGAGACAAAATGTGTGTGTTGCATGTATGTGTGTGTGTGGGGGGACCTTAATTTTGAAAGGTTTAGACCCAATCCTATAGCTCTGTTCCTTTGGGGCATGGCTATATTTGGCCTGTTTCAGCTAAAGAGATATCACAATTTAAACCTTGCAGTTCGATGTCATGCTTCTGCATGTGTACATAAGCCCTGGGCTGAGTGTGTTACAGAAGACATGACCTTGCCTGTTCCTTGGTGGGTCCATGTATTTTATTTGATATGAGCACCTCACTGAGCTGTGTGTGCTCATTGTGTTAGTTAATGTGTATGTTTTGGGACAAGAGGAAGAGAGGGGAGAGGAGAAAATAATTAGCAAGATAACAAATGAGCATCCATCTCTATTGTGAAGGTTGACCATTTATTTCAACCAATGTGCTTGGTGAATCAAAGCCACATGCAAGTGAGGTGTGTTGATTTCATGACCTAATTCTTTAGAGTGAAAACACTCAGATTTAGCCTATTATTTAAAGAAATGAAGCCAGTAATATAGTCATAATGCTTAAACTAACAAATAGCTTTTTTATAAGCAATGTGTCAATTGAACCTGGATTCTTTCTTTTAGATTTTATGATCAGTCTAGAGCCATCAGATAAATAAATATATTATATCACATCCAGCATGGCTGTTTTTTTCAAAAATAAATGGCATAAGAGCTGATTAAAGCCTAACTCTAATACAGTAGGCCTGGACTATTGGAGAATGGGTGGGAACACAGAAGCAACATTTAGAAAGCAGAAGGGCCTTAGGGTTTCCAAATGAATTAGTCCACTAGAAAAAAAAAATGTTTTCTCTAAGCTGTACAGGGAGAGGGGACAGCCAGGTTCATCCTTTGTCCATTTTAAATTTATTAAATGAAAAGCATATCAAGAGCAGCCTTGTGAGCTGGGTAGCATCCACAGTTAACAGCTGGAGAGGTGAGCTCAGCCCTGATGCATACCCTCTTCTCTCTAGTGTATTTGAGCAGGAGGCTCCAACCAAGGCCCAGCAGCCTGTGAGAAAGTTCTGGAAACCTCCAGGCCCCAAGATAGAAGCCAAACAGCCCCCCCAGTGATATGCACATTTATCTCAACTTTCAAGATTTAAGTCTAGTCTAACTCTGAATTATCCTCATCTAAAACATTAGCAGCTTAGAATATGCCACCCCAAAATATGCCAGTTGGACAGAAGGATTATTTTCAGCTGGAGGCAGCCAAGAATCACCAGATGCAGGAGGAGACTTTCTTTGCACTCCCCTTATCTGACTAAAAGCAGGGTATAAATTCCCCTTTGTGCAGATACCTCTCCAGAACCAGACAAGGAAGAATGACTCATCACTGGAGACTGGTAATGAACATCAAGGTAAGTTTACATAAACAGACCTTGCTAGAATAACCCTTATCTTCCATTAGTTCTTCCATATATTTCTGTCACTGTCCCACAGCTTATCATCCCTTCAAGCCCAAATCCCCTCTCCTTTGTTAAATCACTCCTATGTGGTTCACTTCTTTTCTGTGATCTCCTGTTCATGTAAGTACCAGCAAAAGTTGTGTGCTTTTTCTCCTGTTAATCTGCTTTTTGTTAGTTTAATTTACAGGCCCTGAGCATTAGACAGAAGAGGGTAGAAAAAAGTTTTTCCTCCCTGACACTCCCATAGGGCTAACCTCAGAACAGAAGTGATGCTTACTTGCTTAAAGGGATAATTGTAAAAGGAATCCCTACCCATCAGGACTTGTGAAAGCAATAAAGCCCAGAAAATACCAATGTATGTTTATAAGAAGGCAAACATTTATGACTAATAATATCAAGTGATAGCATAGATGTGGCATAGTGGGCACTGTTCCAACTCACGGTAAACACATAAATTTTGTGAAGCCTTATTTTGAAGGCTATTTGGTAGATATTATCAAAACTGAAAATGTGCAAATATTTGACCAAACAATTCCACTTCTAGGAAGTTCTAAAACATTCTTGCATATGTGCATGAAGTCAACATATGGGCATTTTTATTGAAGCATTGTTTTTAATATTATGGGTGAGGAACAAACTTTCCTCTGTCTTCAAGCTGGTCTACCTTTTAGCTGGTCTAATAATCAAATAGACATGGGGCAGATTAGCAAAATAAAATAACTAAATATAATGGGAGCCCTGCATTCATAAAAGAGTCAGAGACCCCACATACATGAGAGGTTCAGAGCCAGAAAGAGGCATTGAGATATATAAGACATCCTGAGCTACAGATAAGGTACCTTGGGAGCTTCAGAGTGTCAATGCAGGATGACAAGAAAAATAGACATTTAGTAAATAGAAATTTTAGTACATAGAAAAAAATATTATTATTTATTACTTATTGTATTATTTTCTATACAAATAACTGTTGTGGAAGAAAAGGGGCCACATACTAAACCTGACAAGCTCAGGGGAGGCCCGCATGGTGACCTTACAAACTCAGAGGTCTAAAGTAACCATATAGGATGGTCTGAAATTAAAAACTCTCTAACTAAAAGCAAGTCATGGTGAACAGTTATTGTTTTAGGCTAGACTCTTGTCCAAGAAAAGTCATTTTTTACCTTAATGGAGCTTGTATTTTCTTTTTGCATCTAAGATAACATACCTTTAGAATGTGAAGGTAACGACCCCTTTTTCAGACCTCTCCAGGCAGAGAAACCACACCAGAGCAGAAAACACAAATCCCCTCATTGTCATTATTATCCTGTTAATTATTGACTGTTAACTATCCTGTACCCACCTGTGTAAACAAGTATGTATCTATCCAATCTCAGAGGTTTCCTCAGTGCGCTTTCTCCTACTTCCCTAATCTGTCACCAATAGATTTCATGTAACCCCCTTATGCCTCCTCTTTTGATTATGATGTATATAAAATAAGGTGTAAAACTGCCATTCTCCTGAGAATTTTCTTAACTCATTGAGGTTTTGCTTCTTGGCAATTGTCATCAGTTTGGCTCAAATAAACTCATAAAAATTCTTACAGGTTTGGATGTTTCTTACATTGACACTGTAAACCAACTTTTGCCCACCTCTGTATATCTATACAAGGAAATATTATTTGGCAGTAAAAATGACAGAAGTTCTGACACATGCCACAATTTGGATGACACTTGAAAACATTATGCTAAGTGAAAGAAACCAGTCACAAAACACCATATATTGTATGGTTCCATTTACATGAAATGCCCAGAAAGGCAAATCTAGAGACAAAAAGCAGATTAATGGTTGCTAGAGCATGGGGAGGAGGAAGTGAGAGTTATGAATATGGGATTTCCCTTGGGGGTGATGAAAATATTTTCAAATTAATGTTTGCCAAACTTTGTGAATATGGTAAAAACCACTGAATTGTGTGCTTTAAACATAAATTTTAAGGTATGTAAATTACATCGCAATTTAAAAAATTGCATTAAAAAGACAGCATAAGAGAGGAAAAAGGCAAACCACTGACTGTGAGAAAAAATGTACAATATGTGCATCTGACAAAAGACTCCTTTCAAGAATATTAAAGAGCTCCTACAAACCAATAAGAAAAAGATGGACACCCCAATTTAAAATGATTGGCAAAAGACTTTCATAGGCACTTGCCCAGAGTGATAATAAAAATGGTCAAAGCTTATAAAAAGATGCTAAAGTTCTTCCATCATCAGGAAAATGTAAATTATAAGCACAGTGAGATAGCACCACTCATAAAGCAGAAGGCCAATATAAATAAGTGCTAGTAAGGATGGAAGCACAGGGTACCCTCATACACAGCCAGTGGGAATGCAAACTGGGGCAGTTGCTTTGAAAAAACTGTTTGACAGTACCTTCCAAGACAAAACCCATGTCTACCCTTGCAAGTTTTCCCTAGGTATAGATCTAACAGAACGGAATATATATGTCCAGTCAATGACATGCTCCAGAATGGTCACAGCAGCTTTGTTCAGAATAGTTCCCAAATGAAAGCAAACCAAATGTCTACCAACTGGAGAATGGATCAACAGTGGACTACTACTAAGCAATAAAAATGGAAAAACTAAGGAGACAACAACATGGATAGACTTCCCAGAAGATATCTAAATGAAAAGTCAGTTACTAAAGAGTACATATTAAGTGGCTCTATTTATAGGAAATTTAAGAAAAGGCTAATTGATCAATGGTGAAAGATGTCAGGAGACTGGCTGCTTTTATAGAAAACTTGTGATTAAAAAGGGGCAATAGAAATCCTTTAGGTCACACATCTTGTCCTGGGAAGTGGTCATAGGGCACATACAAGAGTAAAAATTTTATCAAGTAGTGTGATGAACAAGTGATAAAAAACATGTAGATACTTATCAAAATCCCAGCTGTCTTTTTTTGCAGAAAATGATAAACTGATCCTAACATCCATATGGGAAATGCAAGGTACTCAAAATAGTCAAAGTACTTTTGAAAAAGAAGAACAAAGGTGGAGGACTCACATCAAGTTTCAAAACTTACTTCAGTTATGGTAATCAAGAGAGTATGATACTGGCATAAGGAAAGACATGCATGGGGGACCCAAAGAAATGGAATTTATTTATAAAAAATTGTGTATTTATTCTTACATGTTTAAACTTCACTCACCTTCGAAGTACTCTCCTTTTGATGCAATACAGTTATTGAGATGTTTTTTCCACTGCTCAAAACATTTTTTGAACTTGTTGATTTTGTGCTTCTATTGTTTTTGTTTCGCCTCTTCCAAATTGGCAAAAAGATTCCTTTTGAGGACATTTTTTTTTTTCCATCCAGGGAAACAAAAAAAAAGTCACTTGGAGGAAGACTGTGTGAATAAGGAGGATGGGGCATAGTGGTCATGCCAGTTTTTGGTTAAAGACTACTGAACACTCAGTGCAGTGTGGGCAGGTGTGCTCATAAATCACCCATCATGAAATGGGCAAATGTGTTGAGTCTTCAAAAAAATTTACTGAAGCCAAATGCAGCCTCTCACACCAACACCAGCTGGTACACTGATACAGATGGGCTCCTAGAACACTCACCTAGCAGGGGAAGCCTGGACTGCAAGGGGCCTGTCTTTCAGAACGTAATTCTGTCTTTTGAAGCTCCCCACCTTGTACAGAACAATGGAATAGAGTGGAGTCCAGAAATAAACTCTTACATTTATGGTGAACTGATTTTTGACAAGAGTGCCAAGATAATTAAAAAGGAAAAGAACAGTTTCTACAATAAATAGTATCGGGAGAACTGGATATCTGTATGTAAAAGAATGGAGTGGGGCCTTTTCATTTCACTGCATAAAGGAAAATACCATATTTTGCCATGTATAATACACACCCATGTTTTCAGCCCAAACTTTCAGGAAAGAAGTCTTTTGTTTTAACTTGTTAGTTTATTTATTTATTCATTTAATTAAACAAACTAAGCAAACAACTAGAACAGGAACAGAATCACAGAAATGGTTATCACATGGAGGGTTATACCTATGACCCATGGATATGAACTAAGGGGGCAAGGAATGTTGGAGAGAGAGGAGGGTTGATGGCAGAGGGGGATAAAGGGAAGAAAAAATGGGACAACTGTTATAGCATAATCAGTAAAATATACTTTAAAAAACTATAAAAAGATAAGAAAAAACGTGTTACTGAGGAATAAAAAAGAAAAAATATTTATTTATATTTAGATACTTGTTTTTTGTATTATAAAGGAATTTTAGTATTTATTTTTTAACATTATGGTACAAGAAATTTTATACAAATAATTACAAAACACAAGAACAGATACAAAGTACAAGACATTTTATATACTGGTAACAAATTTATGATATTTATGCATATTAGTACTACCCATTTGTAATGTGCATCCTTATTTTTCCCCTTAAAAATTTGGACAAAAAATTGCACGTTATATGTAGCAAAATATGTAACTCAGTTTTCCTTCCTATGGAGGAAAAAACCCAGTTCTCCCCTACTGTGTCTTTCTTTATCTTGTGTGTATCCTTCACCTTCACAGAGAATACTTCTGACACATATGGTCCCAAATGGGCAGGGGCTTTTCCCCAACATCAAGCAATTTTCTGGAACACCATCTGGGTGTCCTACAATTTAACTCAATTCTGATGTTATCTATCCAGAGATAGTGTCAGATCCCACAGCTTAAGGACACAGTCCCAGAAGACTGTCCCCACTACCCTTCCGATGACAATCACAAGAAGTAGGTCTCCAGGTTCCCCACAGTTTCTGTCTGACTTGGCTACAGATTGGAGCTTCCCACAACCCCTTCCTTAGATTAGTTTAATTTTCTTTTTTTAAAAATTTATTTTCTTTATTTTTTCAAATACATTTGTCTCTGCCTTCCCCCCACCACCTTCCCCTGCCCCCTCCCTCCCTCAATCCTTCCCCTTTGGTTTTGTCCATGAGACTTTGCTGCACGTTCCCCGACCCTCCCATTCCCTTCCTTTTCCCCCGTCCTCCCCCTCCTTCCATCCCTCTTGTCTCTGTTCGTTTCTTTTCCTTTCAGTGTTGTTGGTCTTATTTTCCTTGCATCTTTGTATTGTTGGTTAGGTTCCGCTTACAGGTGAGATCATATGTTATTTGTCTTTTGCCCCCTGGCTTATTTCGCTTAGCATAATGTTCTCTAGTTCCATCCATGCTGCCGCGAAGTTTAGTAGTTCTTTTTTTCTTTCTGCTGGGTAGTGTTCCATTGTGTAAATGTATCATAGTTTTTTGATCCAGTCATCTACTGATGGGCATTTAGGTTGATTTTCTAGAGCAGCCTATAGAAACTCAGGGAAACATTTAGTTATGTTTACCAGTTTATTAAAGGGTAAAGGATACAGATGTATAGCCAGATGAAGAGGTACATAGGGCAAGATCTGGGAGGATCTCCAGCACAGGAGTTTCTGTCCTGATGGAGTTGTGGGGTAGCATCGTTTCATTGTGGATGTGGTCGTCCAACTGGAAGCTCTCTGCAGTGACTACTACTGAGATTTTATGGAGGCTTCCTCATACAGGCATGATCAGTTATTAATGCCATTTCTAGGCCTTATTCCCACATGTGGAGGATGGAGGTTGGGAATGAAACTCCTCAGCCTCTAATCATAGTTTGGTCTTTCTAGTAACCCCCATCCAGGAGCCACCCAGAGTTGCCTCATTAGAACAAAGAGGGACCTCATGCTCTTATCACTTAGGAATCTACAAGGGTTTCAGGAGCTCACATATACCATATAAAAAAATAATAGACCTAAATATAAGGGCCAAAGGTATTAAACTCTTAGAAGAAAGTACTGGAGGAAATCTTGTAGTCTTTTTAAACATGACATCCAAAGAATAAGTGACAAAAGAAAAAAGATGACATGAATTTCAAAAGTGAAGACATTTTTGCTTCAAAGGAAGCCATCAAGAAAGTCAAAAGATAGCTGACAGAATTGAAGCACGTATTTGTTATCTGTTAAGGGGCTTGTATCCAGAATATATAAGAAACTCTCATAACTCAATAACAAAAAGACAACCCAATTAAAAAATGGACAAAGAATCCAAAGAAAATATGCCAGTAACCAATAAGCACATAAAACTATGATTGATGCCATTAGTCACTACAAATGCAAATCAAAATCATAATGAAATGAGATAATCACTAGGATGGGCTATCATCAACACGATATAAAACATGTAGAGTATGATTTCACACATGTGTATACAAACTATCCATCTATATATGTAGATGCATGAATTTGGGTGTAAATGCCTAGAAGAAGACACTTGGGGAAGTGTATCCAGAGCTCCAAAGACATTTCTTCTGGGGCTAAGGGTCTTTGGTGATTTTGGTTTGTTTACTTCTGCATTATTCTATAATTACTCAACAAACATCTTATCCTGTATCACTTGTATAATAAATCAGAATGTTTTTGGGGAAAAGTGCAGTATACAAGTTGTCTTGCAGGTGGAATAAATATTTAAAGGAGGTAGTCATTATCACACTCTGACAAAATGAAGACAGAACAAAGTCCATGGCAAGGTTATTTGATTTGGAGCTGGAAGATTGTGTGTGACTTGCCTGAGCAAGGGGGAGATGCGGAAATTCAGGGGAGAATGGCACAGCGCGCGACAAGCCCAGTATTGTCTACTTTTTAAAACCAACATGTATTCATTTGGAATGTATTTCTGTGAGGAAACTACTGATAGATTATCAGTACCAGAGATTTATTTTATAAAAGGAAGTGTAAAAGAGGGGACAGGCCAAATCACCAAGAGAAGACAGGAGCAGGGAGAAAACCCCACGGCATAACCAAAGGTTAGAAGTGGCTTGTCCTCCCTGTGAAGGAAGGGGCCATGGAGGAGGGAGATTGCTGAGGCAGCTGAGCAACCTGTGGCTCAGCTGAAGGGAGCTTGTACAGAGTATGCATGACTGGAGATTTTGTCCCTTGCTAGGCATGGCAGCCCGAAGAGGGGCAAAGGTTAACATGGCCAACACTTGTATGTATTTGTTGGAAAGATGGACACTCCCACTGGCTTCCAGTGTACTTGGGATTCTGGGAGAGGACTTTTAAATGGATTGTGCTGGGAAGAATGAGGTTGGTCAGCTATTTTCCCCTCCCCTGGCTAGCCTGGTCAGCTGCAGGAAGCCTGAGTTTCTGAGATCTGCATTTCATAAAGGACAGTAATTTTAGGAATGGGAAAAAGAATTTCAGGAATATTCTTGAACTGGTAGAGGTTGGCAGCACTGTTTGTCTTTGGGTATTTTAAAGGGAGCAGGGCTCTGAGGCAGAAACTGCCACTATTCCAAAACTACATAGGCTTTAAATAAACAACCCATTTCCTTTTCACCAAACTCCTATCTCCAGAGGTATGTCCCTAGGCAGTGAGCAATAGAACCTCACCGACTGTTCTGGCAAAGCAAGAGGCTGTCTGGTAACAAGGAAAAGAGAAGAGAAGGGAGGAGAGAAGAGAAAAAAAGACCAAAATCTAAAAGGTGAGACCTCAGTGTCATTTAAAGCAACTAGACTTGTTAAGAAATAAGGAAAAGACTTGAAGAGTTTTAGAATTCCCAGGATTCTATGCATCCTATGCAGTTCTTCATGGAGAGAAGGAAACTTTCAAAGCAGCCATGAGAGTCTTCTCTTTTCTTGCTAACTCTGTTCTCCACCTCATTGTCCACAGAGGCTTCATAATTGGGTAAAAGTATTTTTCGTCAGTCTGCAGTCTGGAATTAGTGACTTCCTCTTCCAAGAGTTGCTGGAGAGAGGTGGGGGCACATGTTTGACTTCGCCAAATGGGTTGTCCTTAGCTTGATCTCTGGGTGATTCAGCTTAAGTTTCCACTGCTTGGCCTTCCACTGCTCATGGAAAGTCCAGCTTTCCCTCTAAATGTTTGAATGCAGGAGGAGAATTGAACAACCATATTGTGCGCACATGTTTATTAGAGCCTAATGCAGGGGTAAAATCTGAGTCAGAGAAATCTCTGTCTATAATTATTGGAAATGTTGATCACTTTACTTGTCCTCCTGAGGTGGGAGTGAAATGTAATTTCACATTCATAGAGTCCTTGGGTAGAGGAATTGTTTTAAGATTATTCCCTTAGGTCTTCTAGTTTAAACCAGGGAAAACTTTAATAAAAAGAGTCAGCCCAGTGGTGCCAAAACATTCCTTAAAAGGTTGGTCTGCCTCCCAAGTATGGACTTGTGGGGTCACAAGATTGTCTAAACTATGTGCCAGGTCCACAAGTTAGGTATTTAGCCAGCGTGACTGTCTATGCCTTTCAGTTTAAAATTAAAGTAAAATTTTTGGTTTTTGCCTGAATTAACTGTTTAATTTGAAAAAAAAAAAATCTAACTTATGTTCTAAGTAGTTCCAGCCGTGGGAAGTGGTTTTTTTTTTTTTCTTTCCCCCAGCAGCACAGAAAAATTACTCAAACATTTCATAAACATAAAGGCTGAGAGATGCTTTGGTTTTCCTTGAGAGATGAAGACACTGTTGTCCTTCATCTAAATGCTTGTTGTCCTTGAACCCGGATTACATTTCTTCTTTCTTGGCTGACATTGAAGAAGGCAATATAAACAGGTCCCTAGCTAGTGTGGCTCCATTGATTGGGTGTCATCCTGCAAAGCAAAAGGTCACTGGTTTGATTCCTGGTCAGGGCATAGCCCTTGGCTGTAGGTTTGGTCCCAGGTTGAGGGGTTTTTATGAGAGGCAGCAAAGGGATGTTTCTCTCTTGCATCAATGTTTCTCTCCCTCTCTTTCTCCCCTCCCTTCCCCTTTCTCTAAAAATAAATAAATGCAATCTTTTTAAAAAATCTTTTAAAAAAAGCACAATATAAACAGGTTGCCTTCTACCACAAGGACATTGCTACAAATCTTGAATATGTTTTAAGGGCCTTTGACCAAGAGGAAAAAAGCAATTAAACTAGTCAATGTCACATCCACTGCTTGGTTTTCCCCTGAAGGGTAGCCACAGTGGGCCAGCCTTCATAATGTCCTGAGTTGAGATAATATCTCAACTTCTATGACTTAAGGTCTTACCATCATACCTTTATAAATGATGGTACAACTTAAATATTGGAATGTGTTCCATTTCCCTTCCCACTCTCCTTCCACCATAAGTGTGCATCTCTCTCCTAAACTGTAAGGGACACCATAAAACTTGCAACCAGGGGAGCAGTGGGCAGCAGCAGTTTTTCCTGGCCTAACCTTCTGAACCCATCTCCAAGGTCCCCCTTTCTCTGACTCTCCATTGAGCTGCCATTGGCCCCTCCTTCCTCAGTTCTTTCTCATAATGTTTCTAGAGAGTCAAAGCAGTCCTGCCTAGTCTCTCCCCTGTTGCTTCTTCTGTCTTAGGTCCTTCCTTGTTTCACTCTTCCCAGCTTTAATAAACATATTTGAAAAATTAAAATTAAAATAAAATAAAATAAATAAAATATTGGGAGTTATTTGAGTGAGAACAGCAACCCTTCCTAAATACAGCCTGAACAAGATTGTTTAACCATCAGTTAATTTTTATATTCAAGGCAAATGAAAGGTAAAGAGATTTTCAGATAAATTATTTTCTCCATAGGCAGAGACAGAGTGTGTACAATAAAGCGCAAGTTCGCCAAATAACAAGAATAAATCCATTTGATTTTTTCTTTGTGTACTGTGTGTCAAGCTAGGGCCTTATTTGACAAGCACTCTATTTTAGAGCTTGTTTGGAGGTTCTAGCAGGGGAGTGCAACTACTCATACACTCTTGACCAAAGACTGGTCCTTTCCTCTAGTTGGGAAGGTTGTCCTCTTTGACCAAGTGTGCAGCTTCAGGAGAGATGCACATGGATCAGTGAGGGAGGAAGGGGAAACCCTCCTAGCCAGCCAGATCAGCTGACTCAACCTGGCAATCAATGGGGTGACAGATGTCGCAGCCAGATTGCCCTCACATCCAAGCATTCTATTCTAATGTAAACAGTACAAAGATGAACACCCTTCTTTTTGCTCATATTTAATATATTTGGGGAATCAACTCTGAATCATTTAGGCAAATACTTCTAGCATATTTATGGTAAGGACAAATTTTCATGTTCTTTTATAAATGAGTTTTCGCTTCCATTGTCTTAAATATTACAGGTACTTCTACCTCAGAATTATTCCTACCTAGAAAAAAATTACACAATGGCATGTGCTTATCTTTTTAATTCCTGAAGGTAGAAGACACAAAATATATACTTGGATGCTAACAGGACATAGAAAATCTACCAACCAACAGTAGAAAATGATACAAGCCTGTGGGCCCAAGAAGTTGGGGGAACTGGTGGTGTACATGCATGTGTGGGTGTTAGAAGTAAACCAACTTGTCATACAGCAGAGTCCCTATTCATACCAGGGGGACTAGGGGGTTAGGTTTGACTTTAGACATTCATTAGCTGTAAAGTAAGGATATGCTAAGCAAATTATCAGAATAAACAAGAAACCAGAATACTTACATGTAGCAAAGCACAAGCTGCAGCCTAAGCCTATTGAGCCAGCACACACAATGCAAAGACCCTGAACTCCTGGGTCTGAGCCAGGGGCTCCGGGATTAGGGATAGCCAACATTTGCACAGTTCTTTACAGGTGCAAAGAGATTCCTCCTAAGGAATCCAATTTGATTCAGCTCCCTGTGCCATCCTTGGTGGGGGGGAATATTTTTAAAAAAAGAATTATACTCATTTTACTAAAAAGGAAACAGCCAGTATATAATGAACCTAAGAAAAGAACCCAGATCCTTGAACTCCAAATCCACTCTATCAAACTTCTGTCCCTAAATTTTCAACAGCAGGTCAGCGATCTTCTTTGAGTCTTTCTCCAATTGTACAATGGGAATAAATACAACAGGGCTGTCATGGAGATCTGATAATGTAAGTGATGGGTATCAGCTAAGATGCTTTGGGCTGTACAGTAAAAGAAAACTCCAATTTACCATAGCTTTAAAATAAGGTGATTTATTGGCTCTCAGACAGGAAGAGTCTACAGTGGGGAGATTTCAGGATTGAGCTGATTTAGAGGTGGATGGGGAGCCAGGATTGAACTTAATTTTCAGGGTATCCTTGGCTCTGTCTTTCTTTGGGTGTTGGCCTCTTGCCCAGGCAGACCACCTCCCCGCCTTTCTGGTGGAGAAGTGATCCCTTCAGTTTCCAGGCTGCTGCTGAGCTTCAGTCTGATTGGATAGCTAGCCCCAGCCCTCAGGTAACTGGCATGGAAAATAAAAGGGGTGTGGCTGCCATATTCTGAGAAGAGGCAGCTAGGGCGGCAGTGCAAGTATGTGGAAAACACAGTACCTTCGTGAAGCACACCATGCAGTCCTTTGAAAGCACAGAGGGTATCTTGATATTTGATGTTATCTCTGTGTCATTCTTCCCATGTATAATGGGGGTTTATGATGGGCACCCCTTAGGAGCTTCATTTGATGATTGTTAATTATCATAGCAGGTAACATTAACTGAGCACTTACTATGTGCCTGAACTACACAAGTACCTTGTTTGTATTATATCAATTAATCTTCACACTGACCATTGAGGTAAGAAATACTCTAATTCTTATCTTGCAGATGAGGAAGCTGAGGCATAGAAAGACCAACGTACAGCCCATGGTTACACAGACAGTCAGTTGTGGGCTGGCACTGGTCTTCTGATTTACAGACCTAATTCCTCAATAAATCACAACCTGGTCTTTAAAAATAACAAGAAAAACAGAATTTCTCCCAAAGGAGATTGTAATTCATACTTTCCATTTTCCCCCGTTGACCAGTTGAGAATACCACGTCACCTCACATCATATCGTTAATGTTGCACTTAGAAAGTTCTATTCCATGGGATGTTAATCCTAAAAATCAAGCCATCAAACAAACAAACAAACAAACAAACATGAGTTTGGGAAACACACTGTATCTCTATAACAATTCAACTTTGGCATCAGAACTCAGGTTATCCAACCTCAGATTACGTAGATGCAAAGAAGGAAGCCTGTATGTCCAGG
Organism: Pteronotus mesoamericanus; assembly: GCF_021234165.1. NCBI lineage: Eukaryota > Metazoa > Chordata > Mammalia > Chiroptera > Mormoopidae > Pteronotus > Pteronotus mesoamericanus. The sequence goes on from NW_026555321.1 coordinate 56,438,942, forward strand.
CCAGGACTTAACCTTGCCTCTTGCCCCACTACCACTCTTACACGTCAGCCATGTCTACCTCTTATACTTCCTTCAGGTCTCTGCTCAAAAGTCCCCTTCACAGAAAGGCAAGTCTTGTCTATTCTTTATATAAAACAGCACTGCTTTCTACCCCCTACACTGCATTAGGTTTTTGGGGGTTTTGTCTGTTTGCTTTTTTGCATAGGATTTAGCACTATCTGTTGTATTACTTACCTTTGTTGATTAATCAATTTCTTATTTGTGTTTCCTCACTAGAATGAAAACACTTTGATGGAGGAACTAAGGTCTTTTGTTCATCCTATGCCACCAGAAGCTAGAATAGTACCTGCATATGCTTCATGTTCAGTAACATAGATCTAATAAATAAGTAAATGTATATTTACCCTGCTTCTTGCACAATGCCCAGCATTCCAAAGCCTTTGAGAAGTGTTGCTAAAATTGTCCAAAATCAGTGTTGCCAAAGTTTGACCACTTAACACTTTTATTGAAAAGAAAATACCCACTAATATTCTAATGAACTAAAGTTTCCTGGAATCCCTTTGGGAAAACTGAACTACTATCTTCCTATTTTACAGGTGAGGAAACTGAGCCTTTGAGGTGTCCAGGGTGCAACCAATGTGAGCCCATGGCTCCTAGGACTAAGCTCGGTCCTCCATTCCATGTTCATAACACATTGGCTCTATCACCTCTCTGTACTTCATACATTTAAGATCTTTGAGGCTAATTATACTAAATACACCAACCAATAAACCCATTAATTAATATTAATGGGCCACCTATTCTGTACTCAGCCATCAGCACTGCATTGTGACACTTTGAAAGCTCAATGACATTTTTATAAGAGACACAATTTTTCAAGAGCTGCCGATTGATTCCTTAGTTCAGTAGTAGATACATTTTCCCAGGTTTCCTTCATTGATCTTTGCTGTTTGCCAATCCCATTCTTGTCATGTAATAATACATATTGTATTTGTTTATTATATATTTATTTATAATTATATTTATTATATACTCTACATCTAAAAATACATTATTACATATAATAATAAAATATTATTTTAAAATATTTTGCTTCTAATTTTTAGCTCCTCGGTACATTTTCCAAGTTATATCAGGGTTACTAACTGAAGGGGACATGACCCTCCTTATGAGCCAAAGAAAATGCTCTACAGCATCTATGGTGGAAAAATAAAGTTGCTGTGTGGAGAGGGTTGGAGAGAAGGCCAGGAGGCAAGGGACCTTACATCTCAGTCACTGGATGTTCCTAGAAAGGCAGTTATATCCCTGACACTGCTTCTTCACTTCCTACTCCCCCTTTGGGCTTTGTCCCCTCTCCTCCAAAGAAGTTGTTCTTGTCAACAACACAGTGACCCCTAGCTTCAGGCCTCATTTCACTGGGCAGACAAGATCCTTCAGACACAACTGGCCACTCCCTCTTCATGGAAACACATCCTTCTCTTTGTTTCCATACAGCAAACCACCTGGGATATTCCCCTTCTGCACCAGTGGCCCCTCTCAAGTCCCATCACTGGCACCTCCCCCTCTGTATTCTCTTCTCTAATTTTGGGAGTATCTGAGGCTTGGCCCATAACATCTCCTTTCCTCAGTCTATATCCTTTCCTCAGGTATTTGGACTGGTGGCTCTAAATAGCATTCCACTCACTACACCCCACATGTCTCTACTACTTGCCCCACAGGAAAAGAAAAAGCTCCATGATTATACAATCAAATGGCTACTTGTCTTTCATCAGTTATAACTTGAACAATTACTTAGCTTTTCTGTGCTTTACTTTTTTTAAACTTGGAAAGGTATGATAAGCACCAATCTCATTGAGTTGTAGTGAGGATGAAATGATTAATATATATGAAGTGCCTAAACTGTAAGCATGAAGCAAGGGCTAGTCATTGCAGTCACTGCATCTCCCCAGCAGAATATTGTAATAGATAAACCCAAAATAGACCTAAGATTTCCTCACTCTCACCTCCCCACCCTCCAGGGTATTTCCTCTTTGTTATCTTAGCTGCAATCTACTGAGAATCTAAAATTATTCAAAAGTTTCAGAGGCCGCCATTTTTATAAAGAAAATGCTGGGGTCAGGGGTGGGGGGAAGCATCTTCCTCCACAACACACAGCATTCAGCAGGGTTCCTGCCTCTTCTAGGGCCCTAGTGAGGACAGGGAATAGATGTCCACAACTCACTGAAGTAAACCACTAGTTTCCCCTGAATCAGAAAGTCCAAATCCCCCATGTTTAAGGTGCTCCCCAATGTAGAGGGTCCAGCCCTTTTTTTTAAGAGAGCCAGCCCTAGACCCTGGCTCTCTTGCTCTGAAGGACATTTTTATTTTGTTTTTTAACCCATCCTCTGGGACAAGGGAAACTTAAGATTCCAAGTTACAAAGACTTGCTTTTCTTCTTCAGAGAAAGTGAGGGAGAAGAAAAGCTTATTTTGGGGGACTAGGCTAACAGAAAAATAAGCCAGGATAGAACTTTCTTACCATGTCCCAGTGTCCCAAGGAAAGCCTAGAGAGTATGGCCAGCACAGTGAGCTGTGAGCACACCTTCATCTGCCAGGACTGGAAGATCCCATAGCTCTCTCCAGGAGGGCAGAAGAGGACTCTAAAAGCTTGTTGGAGTCACCAGTCAAAGCTGACACATTTCTTTCATAAGGACCCCTCTCTGCTGAGGTTCAAGGGTGTCTGATGAACTGGATGTCCTTATAGACAAGTGGAGGTTACAGTCCCCAGAATAGCTCCAAGCAGATCCTCTAGCCTGAGTTTGTTCTCAGCCCTTATACTGAGCTTCCCACTTCAATTCCCATACCTCCTTGGCCTCCTGAATGTCTAGAATCACCCTTCCCTATACCTCTGCAGAGCCAGTTTTCCTGGTGACTTGGCTCTGGAAGTTACTGAATACAATAACCCACCTTCCTACATGTATCCAGATGGCTACTGGAGCCCACCCATGTGGCAGTCACCAAGTAGACATTTCTGCACACTCATCTGATTCCCGAGGTGTTCATCATCTGGAGCACTGGGTTTCAGTCTTAGTTGCATGTTGGAATCACCTGGAAAATTATAAGAACTCCTGATTCCTGAGCCCCACCCCCTGAGAGTGACTAAACAGGTCTGAGTGAGGCCAGAGCATTGGGACTTCAAAGAGATTCCAGCTAGTTCTAAAAGGCAGTGAAGTGAGACCCCCTGAAATACAGCTCACATTACAGAGCAGTTAAAATGTAATGTGAGCAGCACCCTTCAGTAGCCTGGGTGAAGAGGGAGGTTAAGGTCAAGGGAGGCTTCTTTGAGGAGGTGACCTGTGCTTAAAAGGATGAACAGGAGTTGGTCAAGTCACCCCAAAGAGTCAGAGATGATGAGGAGGACTATAGCAGAAGAAAGAAGGAAAAGGCAAGGAAGAGTGAAAGGGGTTGGAAACTACACTGCAATATTAAAAGTTCAGAGATCAGAAGTACAAATTGCCAGTCACAAGGATATAAAGCATAGCATAGGGAATATAGTCAATAATATGGTCATAACGATGCATCATATCAAGCGGATACTGGAAATATCAGGGGGATCACTTCATAAGGTATATAAATGTGAAATCACTATATTATACACCTGAAACTGACATACTATTTATGTCAATCATACTTGAAAAATAAATTTTTTTTTTTTTAAAGTTTGGAGGCTCTGAGTGAAATAGGAGGTGAGTAGGGGAAAAAGCATGTAGGGTCTTATAGGATTTTAACATGAAGGCCATAAGGAAGTCCTAAAGAATTGCAAAGTGTGGTAGAGCAGGATGATGTAATAACTCAGGCTCAGGCAGCTGTGGAGGATGGATTGACTGGATGGGTAGGGGCCAGGGTGATGGAGGAGTTATTAATACATTTATTAATTGACCCTCTGGCATCTTGATCCCCTCCTCCAATACACAATAATAACAAGAACAGATACCTCTTACCCAGGGTGTTTCCTGGGACACATAAAGAGCTAAGTGCTTTCCATACATTATTTTCTTCTTTCGAATCCTCACCTAGGGACACTTTTTCATTGCTTCTAGAGAGAGGGGAAGGAAGAAAAGAAGAGAGAGAAAAAAATGTTAATGTGCATTGACAAGTGTCCTCCTGTATGCACCCAGACTGGGGATCGAACCCGCAACCCATGTATATGCCCTAAGTTGGAATTAAATGTGCAACCAATTAACTGAGCCACTCTGGCAGGGCTCAGCGTATTACCTTTTCAAAATCTTCACACCATCCCTATGGGATTGTTATTAGTATCTCCATTTTACAGATGAACAACCCAGGTAAAATAATTTACCTGAGGGTTACACAGCTAGTTAATAACTGCCTGAGCCAAGATTTTGACTCAGCCAAAACAGCATCCCTACCTGTTAGGGGGGACCCCTCCCTGCTTCAAACTGCATGCCCCCCCCCAACCCGGGGCTGCATCACTAATTGCTCAGCTGATGTTTGCATTTTAATGGGGCCTTTGGTTACCCTCAGGTAAGGCAATCACTTTTCCTAACTGATTCAGGTGGCACAATCGAAGAGTCTAATACCAACTTGCTCCTGTAAATCCTTCTGACTTGCCCAGCAAATTCAAAGGCTCCTGTCACATACATTCACAACTTCTAAACTCAGATCAGGTTGCCAGGATGAGATGGGAGGACTGGCAGTACTTTCCTGCAGTTCCTTGTGACAGGCAAGTTGAAGTCCTTCAGCTTCATCAGGCCCAGTGAATTGGATCTCCAGGGGTGACATCTGGAATCCACACTGTATAAGTTCCCCTAACATCAGCCTACAGCAAGCAGCTGGCTCAGTTTCTGTCTCTCCAGGAAGGGAGGGTCTCCTGAAGCTATTGTAGCTTCCATCTCCTCCGGCACTTCTTAAAGGTAAAGGCTCCTGTGTACACAGGTTTGAAGTACTCGTTTGAGACCTCTCTTCACTGTCTGCAAAGCTGCTGTTCAGCAGATCCAGTAACCTGCAGTGGCCCAGGTACAAGAAATGGGGGACTGCGAAGTTGTCAGATCTTGAAGTAAGGGGAAGGGTGAAGGTGATAGCCATGCTGGCTTTTAGCTGACAGGGGATCCTATCTTTTCCTGCCTACATGCACTTTACAGCTTGAGTCCTGGCTGATTTCCTTGCTCAAGCACCTACATGCAAAAAACCATATCTGCATTACCAGGTTGCCTCTGCTGGAAACTACAGTGAAGCCTCTGAGGATCAGTGAGGTTTTAACAGCCTGGTTACTGAGGGTGGGTTTTGAAAACTAGAGTAATATAAATCACATGCCACAGCAGAAAACACTTCCATGTAAAAGCTCATGTGGAATACATTGACTGGAACCACAGTGCCCCTGGTGACTTTCTTTAAGAAATGGGGCGCTTGGATATGCAGCCAACTTGATTAGAATTTTCCTGGACAAGCTCTTCATTCAGAATTGTAATTCAGCATGGTTACGACGAAACATTTTCTTGAAACTTGCTGAGACACACTGAGTTCCCAAGAATTAGGGCACAGGTGCAGCTTCATCCCACAGACAGGCAGTGACCTGTTTACAGGCCCAGCCACCTAGGTGAAGATCTGGGCCTGGACGTAACATCCTGACAACCTGTTGCCATTCTTTTTTTTCTTTTTAAATTTTTAATTATTTTTTCTTTTTTAAAATTATATTTTATTGTTCATGCTATAACAATTCTCCGTTTCTCCCCTTTGCCCACCTCTACCCAGCACCCCCCACAACTTCAGGAAATCCCCATGCTGTTGTCCATGTCCATAGGTCATGCGTATATGACCTTTGACAACTTTATTCCCTATGCTGTACTGTACCTCCCCATGACTTTTCTGTAATTGCCAATTTGTGCTCCTAATCCCTTCACCTTTTTTGCCCACCTCCCCCACACCCCCTTTCATTTGACAACCATCAAAACGTTCTATGATTCTGTTTTTTCTTTCAGAATGAAAAATATTGTTTTTATTTTTTATTATTTTCATTTTTTTAATTGTTGTTCAAGTACAGCTATCTCCATTTTCCCACCACAACTTCCCCCTGCCCTACCCACCCCCACATCCCACCCTCAATCCTTTCTCTCTTTGGTTTTGTCCATGAGTCCTTTACACATGTTCCTTGACAATTCTTCCCCTTCTTTTCCCCTGTTATCCCCCTCTGGTTACTGTCCATTTGTTCCTTATTTCAATGTCTCTGGTTATATTGTCCTTGCTTCTTTGTTTTGTTGATTAGGTTTCACTTACAGGTGAGATCATATGGTGTTTGTCTTTCATCACCTGGCTTATGTCACTTAGCATAATGCTCTCCAGTTCCATCCATGCTATCACAAAGGGTAGGAGTTCTTTCTTTCTTTCTGCTATGTACTATTCCATTGTGTAAGTGTATCATAGCTTTTTGATCCACTCATTTGCTGTTGGGCACTTAGGTTGCTTTCAACACTTGGCTTATGTAAATTGTGCTGCTCTGAACATTGGGGTGCATAGGTTCTTTTGAATTGGTATTTCAGGATTCTTAGAGTATAATCCCAGCAGTGGAATGCAGTGTCAAAAGGCAGTTCAATTTTTAGTTTTATGAGGAAATTCTATATTGTTTTCCATAGTGGCTGAACCACAGTATTTCCACTTAACAGTATACTAGGGTTCCCTTTTCTCCACAGCCTCACCAGATTTGTTTGTTGATTTGTTTATGATGGGCCTTCTGACTGGCATGAAGTTATATCTCATTGTGGTTTTAATTTGCATCTCTCTGATGGCTAGTGAGGATGAGCATCCTTTCATATGTCTCTTGGCCCTCTGTGTCTCTTCCTTGGAGAAGTGTCTGTTCAGGTCCTTTGCCATTTTTTTAATTGGATTGTTTGTCGTCCCATAGTGGAGTCATGTGAGTTCTTTTTATATTTTGGAGGTCAAACCCTTGCTCAAGGTATAATTGGCAAATACAGTGGGTTCCCTTTTCATTTTGCTGATGTTTTCTTTAGCTGTGCAGAACCTTCTTATTCTGATGAAGTCCCATTTGTTTATTCTCTCCTTATGTCCCTTGGTCTAGGGGACATATCTGTGAAAATATTGCTGTGTGAAATATCTGAGATTTTCCTGCGTATTTTCACCTCTAGGACTTTTATGGTGTCACGACATATTTAAGTTCTTTTATCCACCTTGAGTTTATTTTTGTGTATGGTTTAAGATGGTGGTCGAATTTCATTTTCTTACATGTAGCTTTCCAGATCTCCCAACACTATTTGTTGAAGAGGCTATTTTTACTCCATTTTATGCTTCTGCCCCCTTTGTGAAATATTAATTGACCATAGAGACATGGGATTATTTCTGGGCTCTCTATTCTGTTCCATTGATCTATGTATCTGTTCTTATGTCAGTACCAGACTATTTTGATTTCAGTAGCTTTGTAATACAGTTTGATGTCAGGTATTGTGATCCCTCCTACTTTGCTCTTTCTCAAAATTGCTGAGGCTATTCAGGGTCGTTTATGGTTCCATATAAATTTTTGAAATGTTTGTTCTCTATCTGTGAAATATGTCATTGGTATTTTAATAGGGATTGCATTGAATCTATAAATTGCTTTGAGAAGTATGGACATTTTGATGATGTTAATTCTTCCAATCCATGAACATAGTATATGCTTACCTTATTCACATCTTTCTTAATTTCTTTCTTCAGTGTTGTGTACTTTTCTGAATACAGCTCTTTTACCTCCTTGGTTAGCTTTATTCCTAGGAACTTTATTTTTCTTGTTGCTATAGCAAATGGGATTTTTTTTTCCTGATTTCTGTTTCTGATATTTCATCTTTTGGTGTACAAAAATGCCTTTGATTTTTGAATATTGACTTTGTATCCTTCTGTTTTGCCAAATTCACTTATTAGGTTGAGTAGTTTTTAGGTGGAATCTATGGTGTTTTCTATGTACACAATCATGTCACCTTCAAACAATGACAGTTTTACTTTCTACTTTCTAATTTGGATGCCTTTTATTTCTTTTTCTTGTCTGAATGCTGTGGATAGAACTTCCAATATTGCATTGAATATAAGTGGTGAAAATGAACACCCTTGTCTTGTTCCCAGTCTTAGTGGGAAAGCTTTTAGTTTTTACCCATTAACTATGATGCTGGCTGTAGATTTCTTGTATATGGCCTTTATTATGTTGAGGTATGCCCCCTTTATTCCCACTTCACTGAGTGTTTTTATCGTAAATGGGTGCTGTACCTTATCAAATGCTTTTTTTCCATCTATGATCATGTGGTTTTTGTCTTTCCTTTTTGTTATGTGATGTAGTACCTTTATTGATTCGAGAACCCTGCATCCCTGAGATGAATCGTACTTGATCATGGTGGATGATCTTTTTAATGTATTGCTGGATGCAGTTTGCCAATATTTTGTTGAGGATTTTAGCATCTATGTTCATCAGTGATTATTGGCCTGTAGTTTTCTTTCTTTGTTGTATCTTTATCTGGTTTTGGGATTAGGATGATTCTGGCCTCATAAAAACAGTTTGGGTGTCTCCCCTCTTCTTGGATTTTCTGGAATAGTCTGAGAAGGACAGGTGTTAGCTCTTCTTAAATGTATTGTAAAATTCTCCTGTGAAACCATCCAGTCCAAGGCTTTTGTGTGCCTGGAGTTTTTTGATTACGGCTTCAATTTCACCAGCTGTTACTGGTTTGTTCAAGCTTTCTGCTTCTTCTTCATTCAGTGTTGGAAGACTATATTTTTCTAGAAATTTGTACATTTCACCCAGGCTTTCAAATTTCTTGGCATGTTGTTGTTTGTAGTAATATCTTATAATCCTTTCTATTTCTCTGGTATCAGTTGTAATTTATCGTCTTTCATTTTTGATTGTATTAATTTGGGTTCTCTCCCTTATTTCTTGATGATTCTGCTTAAAGGCTTGTCTATTTTTTTTATCTTTTCAAAGAACCAGCTCCTGGGTTTATTGATCCTCTGAATTTTTCTTATAGTCTCTATGTCCTTCAGTTCTTCTCTGATCTTGATTATTTCCTTCCTTCTACTCTCTCTGGGCTTTGTTTGCTGTTGTGCTTACAGTTCTTGTAGATGTAGGGTTAGGTGGTTTATTTGAAACATTTCTATCTTTTTTAGTTAGGCCTGTATTGCCATGAACTTCCCTCTCATGGCTGCCTTCATTGTGTCCCATAGGTTTTGGGTATTTGTGTGTTCATTTTCATTTGTTTCCAGAAACTTTTTGATTTCTTCCTTGATCTCACTATTGACCCATTCATTGTTTAATAGTATGCTATTCAGTCTCCATGAGTTTGAATGTTTTTGTGTTTTTCCCTTGAGGTTGGTTTCTAGTTTCAAGACCTTGTGGTCTGATAAAATGCTTGTTATGATTTCAATTTTCTTGAATTTGTTGAGGCTTGTTTACTGTCCTCTCATGTGGTCTATCTTTGAAAATGTTCCATGTGCATTTTGCTTCTTTGGGATGAAAGTTTCTATATATATCATTTAAGTCCACTTGACTTACTGTGTTGTTTAGTTGGACAATATCCTTGTTGATGTTTTGTTTGGAAAATCTACCAATTTATGATAGTGGGGTGTTAAAATCCCCTACTATAAGTGTGTTGCTGCCTATTTCTTTCTTGAAGTCCTCGAAGATTTTCCTTATATATTTGGCTGCTTCTGTGCTGGGTGCATATAGATTTATAATGTTTATGTCTTCTTGATGGATTCTTCCTTTGAATATTGTTCCTTTGAGAAGTGTCCTTCTGTGTCTCTTTTTATGGCCTTTGTTTTGAAGTCTATTTTGTCTGATATTAATATTTCTTCCCCGGCTTTTTCTTTCCTGTTCATTTGCTTGGAATATTTTTTTCCATTCCTTTACTTTTAGTGTGTGTAGGTCTTTTGTTCTGAGGTGGGTCTCTTGTAGACAGCAAATGTGCAGGTCATGTGTTCTTATCCTTTCAGCTACCCCATGTCTTTTGATTGGAGCATTTAATCCATTTACATTTAAGGTTATTATTGATAGGTACTTATTCATTTTTTCCCCTTTGTACCTGCATTCCTCACTTTCTCACTCTTGTCTTTCATCTTCTTAGAGCCCTTTAGCATATCTTGCAATGCTGGTTTGTTGGAGGTGTATTCTTTTAGCCTTCTTTTGTCTGGGAAATTCCTTATTTTGCCTTCCACTTTAATTGAGAGGCTTGCTGGCTAGAGCAGTCTTGGTTGCAGGCCTTAGCTTTTCATTACTTGGGATATTTCTTGTCATTCCCTTCTGGCTTGTAGTGTCTGTTGAGAAGTCGGTTACTAGCCTTATTGGGGCTCCCTTGTATGTTACTTCCTGTTTCTTCCTTGCTGCCTTTAAGATTCCCTCTTTGTCTTTGAAATGTGCCATTTTAATTATATGTCTTGGAGTGGACCTCTTTGGGTTTCTTTTGATTGGGACCCTCTGTTCTTCCTAGACATGTATGACTTTTTCTCTCCTTAAGTTAGGGAAGTTTTCCATAATTACTTTTTCAAACAGGTTCTCTATCCTTTGCTCTTCTTCTCCTTCTGGTATCTGTATTATATGGATGTTATTATGTTTCATGTCATCCTGCATTTCCTGAAATACCTATTCATTCTTTTTGAGTCTTTTTTCATTTTCTTGCACCTTCTGGGAGCTTTGCTCTACCTTGTCCTCCAGCTCGCTGATTCGGTCCTCAGCTTCATCTTGCCTGCTTTGGATTCCTTCTATTGTGTTCTTCATTTCAGAAATTGTATTCTTCATTACCTCTTTGCTCTTGTTGATAGTTTCTAAGACATTTTTCATGCTGATATAGTTTGTAGTAAGTTCCTCGTAGTTTCCTTGTAGTTTTTGGTAATTCTCACTGAGCTTATTGAGCTTCCTTAGAACCATTGGTTTGAACTCAATATCTGATAGTTTACTTGCCTGTATTTCATTTAGCACTCTTTCTGAGGTTTCCTCCTTTGTTTTCAAATGGGGGTTGTTTCTTTGCCTCCCTGTTATTTGTGAGATTCTTCTTTTTCGCTTCTGCTTCTTAAATAGATCTGTCTTGATTCCCTGTCTTTGTGGTGTGAACTCTATGGTAGGAGACCTGTGAGATTCGGTGGTGTAGTCCTTGATCTCCAGAACTTGATGCTCTTGGGATGCCTTTTATGCCATTTATGTTGGCTCTCTGTAAGTAATTGGGTTTTGATTGTTCTTTGGTCATTCTTTGATGGGTCCTACCCTCCAGCTGATTGGCTGAGGGTCACTCTGCCCACCATGTCTTGTGTGTTTTTGTGCAGGTGCTGCCAGAACAAAATCACAAAGCCCAGGAAACAAACCCACATCTGCATAAATAACTCCCCTCTTAAATCCAACTATCAACAGGAAATGAATGACCATAAATAAGTCTGTAAAGAGATTAAGACTATTATAAGAAAGGAGAGAAATAAACTATAGTATAAAATCTAATGACTTAATATGCACAAACTTGATGGACAAGAAATGAATGTTAAAAAGCTATGTAGTAAAGAAAATATCTCAAATCATGGAGAAGATTACAATGGATTTCATCTCGGTCACTTCTAGTATTTACTGCTTTTTTTTCATTCTGGATCCAATTCTGGTGTTGTCAGGTGTTGACCCTGTCTGACCTTAGGCAGTCTGTTTGATTCTTCCAGGGATCTATGGTCTGTGGCTGTCTCCTTCAGTTGTTAATCTAGTCCCTCTGCACTCAGCAGTCTGGCTTAAGCACCATAGGGCAGGGCAGAATAATTCCTGGGATCAGGGTTATTTTCTTTTCCTTCAGGCTGGTGCTTCAGGGTGGGGAGTGGTCTGCCTGAGTAAGATGTGTGCTGCTGTATGGGGGATGGATCAGTACCAAGATCCTGCTGGCTACTCTCTCAGTTTTCTCCCCAAAACCTCTATCCCCAGTCTCTCCTTGGGTGTCTCTAGCCCAATCTGCCCCCACCTTTGACAGAGCCCAAGGTAAGTGGCTGCAAATAAAAATATATGTGTTGGCCCTTTAAACAGCTCTTTGTGTCTCCAGCCACCTGTCTCTGGCAGAGAGCAACCTTGCCACTTTTTGCAGCTGGCTGTCTTCCGTGTACTTTTTGGGCTCTGATGCTCTAGGCTGGGGATCACTGCTTGTGGTTTAAACCTCACTCTTCTCAGGGGGATCCAATTGGCCACTTAAATATCCCTCTGGCTCTGCCATCGTGGGCACCCAGCCTGCCTTCTTGAGTCTCTATCGTACTCCTTACCAGTCAGGTTGTGCTGAAGCTGATTCCTCTGTCTGTCCAAGGTTATAAGGCTTCTCTCTTGCTATTGTTCAGTTGTTTGTTCCAGGTGATTTCTCCACAATTTAGTTGTAATTCCACATTGGTCCTGGGAGGAGGTCAGTTTGACTTCCATTATCTCCTCTGCCCTCTTGCCAATTTCTATGATTCTGTTTCTGTTCTGCTTGTTTATTTTGTTCTTTAGAATCAGTTGTTGATTCGTATGTATTCATTGCCACTTTATTGTTCATATTTTTGATCTTCTTAAAGAAGACCTTTTAACATTTCATATAATACTGGTTTCATGGTGAACTCTTTTAGCTCTTTCTTGTCTTGGAAGCTCTTTATCTGTCCTTCAATTCTAAATAATAGCTTTGCTGTGTAGCATAATCTTGGTTGTAGGTGCTTGCTTTTCATTACTCTTAATATTTCTTGCCAATCCTTTCTAGCCTGCAAAGTTTCTTTTGAGAAATCAGTTAATGATCTTAGGGGAGCTCTTTTGTAGGTAAGTAACCTTTTCTCTTGATGCTTTTAAGATTCTCTCTTGGATTTTAACCTTTGGCATTTTAGTTATGATACCTTTTTATGTGGGCCTCTTTGGGTTCATCTTGTTTGGAACTCTCCGCCCTTCCTGGACTTGTATGTCCATTTCCTTCACCAAATTAAGGAAGTTTTCTGTCATCATTTTTTCAAATAGGTTTCCAATTTCTTGCTGTCTCTCTTCTCTGTCCAGCACTCCCATGATGCAAATGTTGGTGTGCTTGAAGTTGTCTCAGAGGCTCCTTATACTATCCTCATTTTGCGGGGGGGGACAGGATTCTTTTTCATTCTTGCTGTTCTGATTGGTTGTTTTTTTGCTTCCTTATATTCCAAATTGCTTATTTGATTCTCGGCTTCATCCACTCGATTGTTGATTCCTTATAAATTGTTCATTATTTCAATTAGTGTATCCTTCATTTCTGACTGGATCTTTTTTTTTATGCTGTTGAGGTCTTCACTCAGTATCTTGAGCATCCTTAAAACCAGTGTTTTGAAATCTGAATCTTGTAGATTGTTTGTCTCTGTTTCGTTTCGTTTTGTTTTTTTTTTTTATGGAGTTTTGCTCTGGTAGCAGCATGTTGGAATGCAGAAGGCCAGAAAACACAGTGACTGAGAGGGGAAGTTCTTTTTTATGCACTTGAACTTATGCCTGTTGAGCTCCTACTAGTTTTATCATTGTCGGCAGGCACCTACTCTACTCCCCCTTTTTCCTGTGAGGTACAAAAGTTCAGGTCTACAATCCTGTGTCTGAAATCCAGAAAGTTTGGAGAATTGCACATTTTTTTGGTAACTCATTTTACAGCCAAACTTGAACCTTACCTAAACTCACTGAGCTGCAAGCCGCTAAACTCATCTGGCATGAAGAGATTAGTGGTCTATTTAGCTTACTTAGTGTGAATATATGTTTTCTTGTGCATAAATACTAATGGGTTTGATGACAGGTGTTAATTAGTAGGTGGTATACTTATAATATCATCTTTCTAATATCAAAAAAATTCTAAATTTCATAATTTATGGCCCATAAATTATGGCCCATAAATGTCTGGCCTAAGAGTTTTAGATAAGGTATTGTAGTCTCTGAATATGAGCAAGAAGGTCTGAACACTGCAGAGAGTGTGATTTAAGTAGAGGATTGCATCTGGAGACTGTTTTAGGGGGAAAAAAAAAAAGGAAAATCTACTGAATGCAGCATTACTTGCTGACAGAATGATGTTCCTTTGCTTCATAGACTGCGTTTGGGAGGCTATAAGGCAGCTGGGTGCCCAGTCTTCCCTTTTGTCTTGATCCCAGAACCATGATTTTATTTTGGAGTAACAATGAGACCAACTAAAAATCTGTATTTCCCAGCCTTTCCTGCAGCTAGGTGAGGCCATGTAGCTGGGTTCTGATGGAAAATATGTAAACAGAATTTGGTTAATTGGTACTTCCAGGAAAGCTCTTTAGAAGGAGGTATTCTTTTATTTTTCATCCTTCTTGGAGTGTGAACCTAAAGGCTGGAGCTCTTGCAGTTATCTTGGACTATGAGATGATATGCTAAGGCTTGTGGAACAGTAGGACAGAAGAGTTGTATCCCCAATTACTATAGAGAGAGCATACCAGGCATCTCTGGATTTCATCTATGAGAGAGAATAACTACCAATGTGCCCAAACCACTGTGACCTTTTAAAAGGCAAAAATCATGCAAATCTAATCTTACTGAGGTATTCTTACCTGAATTTGTAATTAAAAATTTATTTGAGGTATTGTTTGATCAATGTCACTCTCCCATGTTAGAGTATAGCAGCTGGCAGGGAAGGTACAATGGGAATTTTTGCTCACAGCTACATGGCCAGTGTTTAATAGGTACTCACTGTAAAGAATTTAGTAAACAGAAACCTCATTTAAAGTGAAGTATAAAGGCCAGAAAGGGGAGCTCTCACACGCCTGACAATCGCAAAGCACAACAGGGAAACTCCTTGGAATAGCCCTTCCCAACTTCCTTTTCCCCTGGATAAGAGAGCTTCCTCTCCTTTGTTTCAGTGGATTTGCAAGTGGCTGGCCATTATTGCTTGTACCCAATTAGGGTTCCTTGTTGTTCCCAAATAAACTAATTTTCCTGAGGGAAATGCCTGGCTGAGTTATTGTTTACCATCAATACCACTAATTGAACAAATAAATTTTTCATTTTATATTGGCCCTGGAAGCTTACCACCAGGTCCTTCTTTTTAGATATCCAGCTTAGCAGTATGCACTGTGCAGAGAAATGACTCTCAGACACCTGAGCTAAAGAAAAAAAAATCCAAAAATAAAGATTCTTTCTTGTACCCCTCTTCTTCCCTAGTGTCTGTTGTTCTCAGCTTGCAGGGGTCCATTTCTCTATCATCCGGCTCTTCTCTTGCCATTATTCCCCCACTTTTTATGCTCCAGTCAGACCGAATTACTTGTAATTTCATAAAAATACTGTGTCTCCTCTCTCTTGGTCTGTGTGTGCTGTTGTTCCCTTCCTTGAAATTCACTTTACCTAGCTAGTGTCTACTCATCCATGGGGCCTCAACTTTTATGTCACTTTATCCAGGAGGCCTTTGCAGTCCCTTTAAACCTAGGTCAGGTTCTTCTCAGTGCTCTCAAGATCTTCCCTAACTCTCCCATCACAGGATTTATAACCCTGTGTACCCTATGTCGTGGGTTGAGTTGTGTTTCCCAAAATATATGTTGAAATCCTGACCCCTGGTATCTGTAAATGTGACCTTACTTGAAAATTGGGTCACTGTGAATGTAATCAAGTTAAGATGAGGTCATTCTATATTTGGGTGGGTCCTTAATCCAATGTGATTGGTGTCGCTGTAAGAGGAGGAGACAGAAGGACAGACACACACAGAGGAGAACACCATGTGAAGATGCAGTGTTCTTCTGTTTCCATTGTTTCACAAGGAAAATTGTACAGAACATGCATGGCCTCATGGTTATCTTACACACTAATAAATGAGCTCTCCAGCTAGACAATATGATGCAGTGGACGGTTTAATCACAGCTGATCAATATTTCTGAGGCTAGAAATTCAGCCTCAGACTCATTTACCATATGACTCCTTTACCAGCTGATTCTGGAGCCCATGAGCCTCCTTGTGAGGTCCACCTGTTTCTAGGTTCTGGTATTACAACAGCAGTCAAAACAAGCAGCAGGGAACCCTTCATTCCAGCAATTCAAAGGATTGCTGTCTTCCTCGAGCAAGACATATTTCCTTTTGAATAAAAAGGTTGCTTAGCTTTTCTTCACTACAAACTTCACTCCCTTGCCAAGGCCCTCCAGGTAATCACAGTCAAAACAAAAAAATCAGACAGGCACCACACACCTTAAAGCACTGGTTTTATATCCTGACTGTGCATCAGAATCACCTGGGGGTGCTTGTCAAAACTACAGGTAGCAGTGCCTCACTCAACCATTTTAACCCCGAAGCTTTGGCTGGGTGGGTGGGCCTTTGGGCTATTAACATGCTCCCTGGGTACCTGAGATCTGGGGTTCCTGAAACTAATCTGCAGACTAGTTTTGAGAACCTTCATTCCTAAGAGCTTTGGAATCAAGAGCAAAATGCCCTTTGGGAGATTTGGATCTCCCAGAGACTACATGAAACAATGACAGAGCTTGAGCCTGAGAGATACCAGAGACCCAGATGTGCAGCTTCGGGCTATTACTCACACTCTTTGAGCTCTTGTGTTTATGGTAAAGATGAAGATAATAAAGATTAAGGTTATTTTGAGGATTCATGAATTCAACAGAAAGACAAAAAACAAGAAAGCACTTACCTGGTCCAGGCAATCTAATGGACAATGGTGATACGGTGGTGAAGCAGAAAGACAATCCTTGCTGGATTAGTTTACAGTTTAGTCAAAGGGGAAGCCATTAACTAATCAAACATACGAACAGCCTACTTCATTTGCAATAAAGTACGGGAAGGGAAACCATAGAATATTGCTGTAGACAAGTCTTGGGATTCTGGTCCATGCATTCATGTCCATGTCTGAGAACTGACATCCTTCAGCTTCAGGAGAAGGAAGCCTCCTGCATCCACAGTGGATTTACAAGAGCCCTCCTCTTGCCATACTTGGTGGACCAGGAGTGAATGCCAGCCAGTTTCTTGCCTTTGGAAGGCAGGCACATCTCAGAGGGATTGTGGGTCAGGCTCCAGACCACCACTGCAAAGCAAATCTCACCAGAAAGTGAGTTATCATCTCTTTTGCTGCTGGAGGGTTTTGCCTTCAATTTGTAAAAACATGACATTTTTGAATTGCAGTAAAGAGAAGTTCAATAAAATGAGGCCTGCCTGTATTTCTCTCTTTTTGAACCAAGAAACAGAGATGAGAGTTGGAAGTTTAGTTACTTTAATGACAAAACTTTAGACAATCTAAACATTTGTTTCTGAGAAGTTCCTGCTTCCCACCTCATCATAAGTTTGGTGGTTTATCATTTCCCTAAATCCCACCCAAATAGCCAGTGTAAGCAGGTTATCATCATTTAAAACCAAACAATTTCTAGATCCCTCTGCCTCCCACCCATAGAGGCTAACAGGGCCCTGTGGGCTAGGAAATGCTTGGCATTCTTCTTATAAAATCCTCCCAAATGTTTGGTTTTTTTCTTCCCAGTCATTTCCGTTTCTGACTCCTTCTCAGAACGAGTTCCTGTTAATGGTTCCTCTCTCAGTGGCTCTTGAAGAAATTCATTCAGAAGGTGGCTATCAGGTTTGACAAGGTGCTGTTGAGCCCCACTCTGGGATCCCTGCAGCTCTGCTCACAGTATCCTGACCTAACAGAACGAGCCCCAGCCATCAACAGTATTCAATTTGACTCCCATCCCCAGTCTGGCAGGTTGTAAATAAATAGCTGTGTGCTGCCCCTCTGCTGCCTCTAGGGAAGTGACGCTCTTGGAGGTGGGTGGGGTGGGATTTAATCTTTAGTGAGTGGCCACTCTGTACTGGGCACTGTACTAGGGATGTTTTTTTGTTGTTCAGTTTACTGTCACTGTGACCTTGTGAAGTAAATATTTTTTCCCATTTTATAGGGAGGAAACTGAAGCTGTGAGACATTTAGAAACGTGGTCCTTTGCAAGTCATGTACCTGGAATTCTAATCCATGAATATTATCATGTCTCAATAGGCCAATGACTCACTCTTTTAACCAGAGCTGCAGGGAGGTGAGAGAAGGCCTTGGAATATCACAAGGACAGGCAAAGTGTCCACATGATCATGGACTTCTAGGGCCATGATGTGAATGAAAAAAAATTCTTGTTTCATTCCGGATTCCTAAGACTTCTGCTGTCATTTTTTTTTAGAATAATTAAAATGAAAAGACAATTCCATGTATCTTTCTGGCTTTTGCACCCTCAGTTTTCTACTGACCAAGGATGCATTGCTCTCTCTGCATTTCTCCTGAAGGGCAGTGGGCTGTAGTGCAATATCAAGGGACCCGGATGTTCTGATCTTGTGTTTTACCAGCTGTGTGACCTTGGGAAAGGTCTTCATCCTCTCTGATCCTCAATTACCACCCTGTAAAATTGTGATGATAATGACACATACTTTACAAGCTTTTAAAATGAGGGTTATTACCCATTTTGCAAGTGAGGAAACTGAGGTTCAGAGATATTTATTCTTTCCAGAAACATTTATTGAAGATGAAATGATGCAGCAGGCCCTCTAATGATTATTAATAGTCATCATACCTTTTAAAATTGTGGAGAAACACAGCTTCTCCTGGGGCACAGAACAGAGTGACAAAAATTGGAGAGTACTCAGCACAACTTCCTACAAAGCAGGAAGGGTTAGAAATCCATTTGGAGGAAAGCAAAACACCAAGAGGCCCTTAGTTAATTGAGGTGGGGGAAATGGCTTCATTGACAGGGGCAACCTGGCATTCATTCCATAATGATGATACATCAAGGGAGCCTCTGCAAATTTGCCTATTCAATGTTGAAAAGTCCACTCCAAAAGGTAAGACGTTAATCAACTCCCCAAATCAATTAAGGGTCAGTGATGGTATGGCCAATTGATATTCTAAAAGGGTCAAGACAAGGAACACTAATCTTATTGAACCTCATAGAATGTTACTGAGTAGACATGATGAGGTGCCACCCATATCCCCCTCCAGGAATGAATCATTGGCTCCTCCAGTGCAGGGATTGCCTCTGATAATACAGCCCTCCCCCCAGTGCCATGTCACCTTCTGGAGGTGGCTGTATCCAGTGACTGATCAACGTGGGTATATAAAGGCCAGCCTCCCTCATCCTGACTAAGGCTGACTCTGAATGGCCAGCCCAGCTTCAGTGTGTCCCTTGGGGTGGCTTAAATCATCACTGGGATGCATCAGAGTCCAACTTCTCGCTCTGCCTAGTCTTGCTTTCTTTTCTTTTCATCACTGTTAATACCAAGAGTACTCCCTAACGCATATCTGGTATTCCCTGCATCTCAGAGTTAGCTTTCTGGTATTCAACCTGCCACAGTTGTTAGAAGTTTCATTATTAGCAGTCTTATAAATAAAACTACAATTGAGAGTTTACAAGCAGCAATACTAACAGATGTCAAAAATGCTTTATACATTACATTAATCTTCTCAGCAATCTGGAAAAGTTGGCAGGTAAATGGAGAACAATGGCCTTGTCTGTTTTATTATCTTGCAAATATGAGATGCCCAGAGTGAATGGGTATCAGAAAAATCCTCTTATAGGCAATAATTATAAGATTTAGGATAATGATTGCCAAGCTGTTCCGTGGAACATGAGTGCTCTACCAGAAGTTAATAGATGTTCTGTTTTACAAAGTGGGAGTGATGTGCAGTCATGTATTTTTGGAAAATGCGGGGTTCAAATTGTTGACCACAGGACATGTCTGGTCCTTTAATATGCTAATATGTATTATTAGCCTTGGAGAAGAGGTTTCATGTGCAGCTTCGGGCTATTACTCACACTCTTTGAGCTCTTGTGTTTATGGGAAAGATGAAGATAATAAAGATTAAGGTTATTTTGAGGATAAGTTCCCAAACTTATTTGACTATAAAATACTTATTACCTTTTCTCCAGGCACTGGAGGCTTGTGGAAGATGGCATTGAAAGTGCTAACTTAGATGAGAGGCCCATCAAATAGATACCTCTTCCACAGTTACTTTCTTTCTACTTACTTCTTTTCTCTTTTAAGAAAAAGGGTGAGGCATTCCAGGTAGGCTCTGGAAGTGACATTGAGAGACAAGTATGGGACAGGAAAGCTGCATTCTTCAGAGCCTCCCAGGCAGCACAGGTGCAGGCAGATGGGGTGATGTCTATAAGAAGTGTGACTGCTTCTAAATTAGGGAGATGAGACCTGAGCTCAGCTGGGCGCAGTGGGCAGGCAGAGGACAGGGAGTGTGAGGGAGGGCCAAGGGCTCAGGGGAAAGGAGGATGAAAAGCTTAGGGCTTTCTCCAGAGCCAGGTAAATGTTTTCAGAACCACTGGCTTCCTGGTCAACCTCACTGAGGCTGCCAAAGGCACTGATGCTTTCAGAAGACCAAATGAGAAGAAAGGTGAGCCTGGGCAGCTCTTTTCCAGCTGGCTGTGGTAACTGCTCATTGCTGCCTTCTAGGGCTTTGGGCTTCTCCAGCTCACAGCCTTTGACAGGAGGGATCCCTAGCAGAAACTCAGGAACCAGCTCT
Source organism: Pteronotus mesoamericanus (assembly GCF_021234165.1). Taxonomy (NCBI): domain Eukaryota; kingdom Metazoa; phylum Chordata; class Mammalia; order Chiroptera; family Mormoopidae; genus Pteronotus; species Pteronotus mesoamericanus. The sequence continues at coordinate 56,459,385 of NW_026555321.1, forward strand.
GCTCTCTGGGTTAGCTTAGCTATATCCCTGAAAAGAGAAAGCCAGAGTTGGAGGACTGCCTGACTATCTGATATTAGGGAAGAAAATACAGACCAACATTGAATAAAATTCCCGTGCCTCATATTTACTTAGTGAATGCTATGATTTACATAAATGGAGAGATTAAAAAAGGTGACTAATTTCAAAGTCTTATCAGGTATTGGATTTATTTGCATTTGAAAATTAGAATCTCACACAAAGGAGTTTACCTTGTGCGAGAGCCAGCCTGGGAGGTTGCACTCTTCCTTCCTAGCTATCTTACGTTGGGTCCCTCCAGAAACTGACCCTGAGACAAGGACTTGAATACAAATAGTTCATTTGGAAGGTGGTCCCAAGAGTACTGCTGGGGCCCTGGCCAGTGTGGCTCGGTGGTTGGAGTGTTGGTCCTTAACCGAGAGGTGCCAGTTCTATTCTGGGCCAGGGCATACCTAGCTTGTGGGTTCATCCCTGGTCAAGCACGGGCATGTGTGACCCCAGGTCCAGATGCCTACAATCCCAGACTCATGAGATGCACGGATACCTAGTCTCATGTGTAGGGAGGTAAATGATTGATACTTCTCTCGCATTGTGGATATTTCTCTTGCATCGTGAATGTTTCTCTCTCTTCCTTCCTCTCTTTCTAAAAAAGCAAATGAAAATGTCCTTGGGTGAGGATTAAAAACAAAAACAAAAAAGTGCTGTTGGAGAATGGGGAGTGAAACAAGGAAAGAAAAGCAGTTGTGATCAGATTCTCATTGTGGGCAACTGAGGCTCTATCCTACAGGGGAATTTGTGAGGCTATGTAAAACATGACTCAGAGTGATCCTGCCCAAAAAGAAAGGAAGCTGTGGTGACTAACCTTCTAAGACTAGTTATATCCTTCACTAGTTGAGGGCTGCTCTTGAAAGCATTAACTCCTGGCAATTCTGGCCTGTCCTATGTGGTGGTGGAGAAAAAACTTTCAGGTGGAGAGCTGCTGATAGGTGCCAGAGGATGTGGCAAGGACTGGAAGGGTGAGTACTGAGGGACACCAACCGAACTGGTATTTAGCTATGTGGACTCGGCCGGTGAGAAAGCTCCATGTCTCAGTTCACTTGTGAAATGATTGATCTATTGCATCTAGCTGATAGGCTGTTGTGATGATTAAATGAAATAATGCTGTAAATAGAGCATATTAGTGGTTTATTACTACGTAACAAACCACCTCAAAACCTAATGACTTACAATGACAACAATCATTATTTTATTTCACAGTGTTCATAAATAATACAGGTGGAGGTCAATTGGGCAGCTTAATTCCACTCCATTATGTCTGGGGTCTCTGCTGACAGACTTGAAGCCTGGGAGCTAGAACCTTCTGAAAGTATGACCAGGGCTGGCATGTCCATTTCCATGATGGCTCGCACATGTGTCTGGCAAGCTGATCAAAGTTCCTCTGCACATGGGCCTTTCCAGAAGACCACCTGAGTGCCCTCACAGCATGGCAACTGGCTTCTTCTGGAGCAAGCTATTCATGAGGCCAAGACAAAAGTTTCAATATCTGTTATGACCTAAACTCTTAAGTCACACACTGTCCCTTCTGTACTATTCTATTGGTCACATGAGTCACCTCTGGTTCATGATGTAAAAGAACTACCCAAGAGCATTGGTACCAGGAAGCAAGGACCATTAGGGACTGTCTTAGAGATTGGTCACCAAGCAAAGTGACAAGCCTATAGAAAGACCTCAATAATGTCAGCTACCCTTTTTATTCTAAGAACAAAAGAAAGGCCCTTGGTAAAGGCTGGGCAGGCAGGGAACCAAGAGCCAATTTTCCCTCTTGGTGTTTGTCCCACTGCCCCCCAGCCAGTCTTCTCTGGGGCAGACATCTTATCCTCTGCCTGATGAAAAGTCTCATCGCTAACCTTCCCTAGAGCCAGGCATGTGCTGCTTGGCTTTTAACAAGTACCTCAGCAAGCAAAGTAAACACAGAGGGTGTAGCGATATCCATAATGCTGTAATTAAGCAGAGAAAGGTGCTAACTGCAGATCTGGAGCCCCAAGTGTCCTCCGAGGGGTAGTTAGGGCTGCATAGAGTCTGTTAACTGGAATTATTTTGAAAGGATTTGCCAGAGAGAAGCCAGTGTCAGCATAGATCACCTGCAGGCAGCCATGGGCTGACTGTACATCCAAGCTCATTAGTTTTAAACTAAAAGCTCTGAGCCAAAGAGTCCAGCCTGAGTCTGAATTAATGATGAACATGAATGGAGTTTGGCACTGCTTCCCTCACAGAGAGGAAGACTTTTAATGAATTTTTCATGGCGTGCTTTTTGTGCCATTTTCTGTGCCAGATTCTCAGACCACCGAGACTTCGATAACAAGGGTTCCTCACCATTGACACATGCAAAATGAGGGCAAAGTGGGTGGAGGGTGAGACTATGGCTTTGTTTTCTGTTTGCTTTAGTGTCACCACCCAGTGGACACCTTCCCAGTGTCTGTCCCATTCGCAATAATCTCTGCTAAAGGACACATGCCTTTCATTCAGAGCCATAACATGTGGCCTCTTCCATGCATATAGGTGACTGGTTTGCAATGGGCCTTTGACTCCTCTTGGGTCCATCAGCATCCCTTCTATAGTAGTTTTGAAGTGGAACCCAATGAAAGAGAGTCATTGTCCATGAGCACCTTAACCTTTAATGTGCACTCCTGAAAGTAGTGAGCAAGCATCTCTCACTTAGAAGCAGATCTTCTGAGGAGAAAGGAAAAGAAGGAAGCAGGCACATAGGAGCATAGATGAGAGATAAAGAGACAATCTAGACTTTCTAAAGGCCAGTTCTGGTGCCTTTCTGACTTTACCTCTGAGACCTCAAGGAAACCCCTATATCCTTGCAAATTCCCATTTTCTTCCTAAACTAGGACAAATTGGTTTTCTGTTACTTTTATAATAGACTAACAAGTTTGACAAGTTATTATGTCTTGAGTTCTTAAAATGTAACTGTGGTAATAGATAATCATACACACACACACAAAGCAAAAGGTGTTTGTTCATCCTCTCTCAAGGACTGTTCAAGCTTTGGGGTCGTAGAGCACTGTATCAAGGGAAGAATGGCGCAAACTTTGTCACACCCAGTGGTTTTCCATGAAAGAAATGAACCAGAAGAGAGAACCCCTTTAGAAGGGATACCCTTACCCAGCTGTGTGATTCTTGGGATCAGAGTATATGGGATCACTGGGGCTGGATTTATCTAATTTTTTAAGAGAGGAGGGAGATTCAGACTTACTTACAATTTATTGATTTGAAAATGTTGTAAATTTAAAGAATTTTAAAAACACCCTGCACACCAAACAGAACATATCTGTGGGCTCTGTCCAACCGGCAGTCTCCAGCTTGAGACTATAGGTCTCTAAGGGAGATGGAGTAGGACCATGTATCATTAGGGACTTAGGCTGAGCAGGAAGAGGTGTGGTTGGTCTCAAGGAGTCTAATGGGTTGGAGGCTGGTAGTCTCCACTAAAGCTGGGAAGGGACTGCTATGCTGAAAGGGGTGTTAGAAAGGCTGGATACTAAACGCAATGGTCTGAATGTATCGTCAAGGGCCCCTTGCTGCCAAGGCTGTTGTAGGTGGAGAAGAGCATTGGGAGGGACATTTCTGTGGCCCACTCAGAAAAGCAGTATCTGGTAAGTGATGGAGAGCCTGAATTTGACAGTAGGATCATAAAGCAGAGGAAGTGATCATAACATTAGGGAACCCTATAGGGAAACAGATTCCTGCCTGTTTCCTAAAGAAAGGGTGAACCTGAGATTCTTATACATAGAATGGAAATGATTTCCAAATGATGCCTGGTAGGGAACCTCCAGCCATGCAGGTAGGTGGGGGATTGAGCCAGTTTTAAGTTGACTAGAGAAATGTAAAGAATGATGACATTTCTTAACCTGAGAATTGATGTACAAATTCACATTGCTTACACTCACAACTGGGACATCTAATAAATACACTGGACTAAAACCTTCCTTTAGAGCTGAATCAGTTAGGGTTTCACCATAGGTGTCTAAAACAGAGGCAATTTGCTATGCAGACTCTATCCACAGGAGGTGGTAAAGGCCAAGAAGACAATAAGGGCTTAGAGAAGTAACTGGCCTCAAAAGCTGGAGGGACACCGAGAGATGAGGTATGAGTGGAGTCCAGGCCTGGGGCCACTTAGCAGAAGTTGAGACCTCAGCAGGTCTGCTGGCAGGAGCTGGAGCCACAAAGGGAGTGAGAAGAGAAGCAGCAGAGCTGTGATCTGAGCAGAGTATGGGGTGAAATACCCTGGTTCCTTCCTGTCTCTCCCCTGTGTCTCCACATGACTGAGTTTCAATGGAAATCAGCTGAAAGGGGAGCCTGACAACACAATTTCTGAGTGCTAGCCTCTTGAAACTGCATAGAACATGGGAAGGGTGAGACATGGACCTGGGGTAAAGAGGGTGAAGATGGACAGAGCACCATAGAACACGGAGAGCATAGACCATTCCAGAAATATAAGTACTAGTGCTGGCTCACGTTTCTGAAGCTGCTGCTTTTCCCTAACTGCCCCCGCTCCCCTGCCTGTCCTACCTATCATTTACAGGTTGTGACCAGGAGATGGCCAGACAGCAATGCCAACTGGGGGTTGGGTGGGGAGGGCAGTCATAGTCACTCCAGAATTATCACTTGTATGTCAGGAACTACCTTAGAAGCCTTCTTTTTACCTCATTTAGAGCAAGGGCAAGTTTTTGAGGACAATAATGAGTGACACTGAGGTATGCACTTTTGGTATCAAACCACAGAAGTTACAGGGAAGATGAGTTCCTAGGTTTTACTGGCAATTTGCTTTCTTCAGGACCTAATCTGGTCCCCAAATGCTTTTCACCTGTATCTCTCACGAAAGACAAAGCTGTTGTGGTTTCAGAGGTATAATGCAGGGCTGAAAGTAGAACAGTAAGACTACAAAATGTGTCATACACATATAAATATGTTATACATCCCCTCGCCTCCCCATGCTCTCCCACGGAGCCTGAAATATTAAATGGATAGTGGTTGACCATTTTAATTAGAGGATATTAGTTTCTCCAAGTTCTTAGAGTTGAAGAACACTGATCGTTGTTCATATCATCAGTTGTGGTTGGAGGTTGTGGTTGGAGTCCCTGGGGAACTCTGATGTATTGGCTTTGTGGCTTTTGCTTCATATTCCTCTCTGTAAACAGAGGTCTGAGTTAATTGCATAGAATGGAGTTGGATGTGGAATTGGGATTAATTTCAGCCAGTTTTGTTTCCAACTACTCCTCCAACTCTCTCCTACTTGGGCCAATCACTTGAGGTAACCTTCACATTTTTCTCTGCAAATTTTATTTTTAAAGGCTCAGTCAGGATCCACAACCTCCATGGAACTTTCTTAACTCCATGACACAATAGTACAAATCTGGCTAGCACTTACCATCCTCATCATTAATAAGAGAGCTTTACCAAGTGACTAATACATAAAATGCAAAGTACCAGGCATAGAAGTGTCAAAGTGATTTAAACAATAGTCTCTGTCTGTCCCTATTTATGTTTACAATTTATTTGAAGAAACAGAACACTCATTCATTCATTCACTCATTCTGTAAACACTAACTACTAAGTGTAGGTATAACACAAGCCAGGCACTATAAATCTATACATATAGACGTTAAACATTAAGCAAAAACATGAGAGCTCACAAATGCTAAGTAACAAGTTAGATCATCATCCAGCAATACAATACAGTTCACAAAAGTGAGAGAGAACTGGTTCTGGAACCCAGCCCTACCACTTAGAACTGTGTGATCCTGGGTAAGACTTACTCAGGGCTGCAAAACAAAGCACATTTGGATAGACTTTGCCCACTCCTTTGTGCCTGGCTGAGAAGGCATGTTGGGGCTCCATCAACCCAGAGGAAGGAGAGCCCTTTCATACAATAATTCATCTGCCGAAGGGGTAGGTTTGAAATTATCCTTCAAGAAGAGAAACCTTTTTCTAATTCATACCATAAAAGCTTGGAGAGACCTCCATTTAACCTCTTAGAGTCTTAGTTTCTTTATCTACAAAATGGGACTCATAATGCTGATTAAAAAACTTGCTGGAGAATTAAATGAGATAACATGTGATTTCTCATGAGTCTTTAGTTGCGAAGGAAGGAAACCCAAATTAAACTGCAAAAGAAAGAAAGAGACTGTGGTGTGTGTTTTTGGGAAGAACACAGCAGAAACCTCAGAAATAGAAGGAAAATTTGCAGGGCCAGAACAAGTTCTCAGACTAGAAACGGCGTCTTTCAGTCGGGGTTCAGGAAACCAGGAGAACTCTAGGTAGTTCAAGCATAAAAGAGGTGAGGACAGGCATTAGGAGTGACAGGACTGGAGGAGCAAAAGTCAGGAGAACAAATGAACTGTGGAGATTTCAAGGCCATTACCAAGGCTATGATCTAGGGTCCAGGGAGCCTTAGTGGCTACCACCCCTGTTGCCATCACAACTGTCACTCATGCCCCATGAAGCTGGGGACTAGAGTCAGAAAATTTAATATGTAAGTAAATAATACACACGAAAGTGCTTTAATTGTGAGGGATCTTAAGAGGAAAGAGAATGTTATCATTAGCCCTCCTTTCCTGGGAACGTTCCTATGAGAGGTTTATATGAAAGGTCTATCCCTGAGTGGTCATAGAAATTCTCCAGGCCACCAAGTGCAGGGAGCCAAAGTAGCCTTCTACAGGAGTCTCAAGTGAAAGGCAGTGAGACAAAGAGTGCATCTGCATTCTTATCTAAGAGCCTTTCCAGGGAGCGGTAGGATATCATCTTACCCTCATCTAGTTTGGCCACTGGCCCCCACCTTGGAAGTCACCCCAAAACCTAAAAGGGGTGAAGCTGAAATGGGATCATACTAAGAGGTGGGCAGGCAGACAGTAAATCCACATAACAGATTTTATCCCACAGTCCACACAAGTTTTAAGTGGGCTTCATTTAAGTGAAAAACCAGTTTCAAGTTATCTGGACTGTAGTGGTTTTAATAGACATCTGCAAATTCGTTGCCACTCCTTCCTTCAAAGCATGTAGCCCAATTTCTCTCTCTTTGAACGTGAGCCAGACTTGGTGAACTGTGCTAAGGTCAAGAGTGTGGCAGAGGTGATGCTATGTGAATTCTGATGCTGGGTTATGAGAGGACAGCTTCTGCCTATCCCTGTATCTTTTGGATCACCCACTCTGGACAAAGTTGGCCACTGTGTGGAAAGATCCTCAAGCAACCCTGTGGGGAGGCCTCCTGTTGGCAACCAGGACCATTGCCAGTTGTGTGAGTTAGCATGTGGGTCTTGCAGCCCCAGTGAAGCCTTCAGATGATTCTAGACCTCAGCCTTCAAGTCTTCTGTGCTTAGTCTGAATTCCTGGCCCTCAGAAACTGTGAAAGATAATAAATGATTATTGTTAAATTCAGGCATTAAGCTTCAGGGTTAATGTCATGTAGCAATACATGAGCCAATAACTTAACTGCACCTCCATATCAGCACAGATATTTTTGCATGGTTTTAATGTGTATTGAGGTCTCTAGAAATGCAATTACTGCTAAGTAAATCAAGGAATAGTTGTATTTTGTTTTGTTTGAGTCTTTCTCAAAAGTTGTTCTCCAGTTGAAAAATAACATTACCAAAAGCAAGGCCTCTCAAGGTGTTTGGGTGACCAAAGCAGACATTCATAACTGTCTGTAGTTGCAGCCCTGTGTCCACAGTGATTCTTCATAAATCTGAATATTTAACTGAACATCATCTTACATTTGAACTTTTCTGGAAGTTGCAAGCACATGACTACTTATTTGTGTCTTCTAATGAATCCATGCCTGAACACTTACGTATTGAAATGCATATGATATTATAAATAGAAGTTCTTTTATTTATCTTTCCTGTTAGAGTTGGGCTTACATTTTTAAAAATAATGTAAGTAGTTCATATTTTAAAAATAAATTTCGTTCAGAGTGATAAAGGGGTATTACAATTTTTTTTTAAGAAAAAGAAGGTGATTTTCAGACAACTGCTAGAGAATATTTTATTGACTTAGGAAATTAAGATCAGTTGCTCTCCTGACTCTACATACTTCCTGTTTCCCTTGGTCTCATTACATGAGCCAAAATGAGCCTGTTCTGCACACAGGCTTGTTTTTCTCTTTCCTATGCTGTTTCCTTACTTTGAATTCCCTCTTTTCCCTTCTGTATTTTTGAATTAAACTAATCCCTGATATACATTCATTTAACAAATGATGACAGAGTGCCTCTGTGTCAGACCCCGAGTATGCAATGTGGCTCTGGCAATGAATGACACAAGAGTGCTGTGAGGTCCCCTGAGCTATCTGGAAGCTGGAGTTCTGCAATGATAGGAAAATAACAACAGAAAATGCTGAATGACCATGCAGAGTTAGCACTGAGCAGGTTCATATAGATGAAAAACCTGTTTCGAGTTCTCTAAGCTGCTGTACTGGCTTTAAAATATGTTGCCTAGAGCAGAGCGGTCCTCATCTTGTCCTGGCTGGAATGGCACACTGTCCCAAGGCCTCTCCTCCTTCCAGCCTGAACAGGCCTCTAGTTTTGGAAGCCTGTCCTGTGTACACAGGCCTGCTCTTTACAAACTATACTGCACAGCTTAACAATGGGGCCACCCATCCCTCATCCCTGAAGTTTCCTTGTGGTGAGGCATTCTTGTGTTCAGGCTGGGAACATTCCAAAACTAGATCTGCTTTTTCTCTGTCTGCCATGTGCTAAAACCAGTGAATTAAGAGAGAACAGAATCCTGGGATCTGGCCACCTCTAATGGAAGCCACTTGAAAGAGCACTGTGGGCCAGCGGAGCAGGGGCCGTCTCGGTCCCTGCTGTCAGCCCACCTTGCCAACAGCTTGACAGGGACCTGACTGCCTGTGGCGAGCTCCCAGGGCTGACCCATACACCCTGCTCAGTCCAGTGTGGCCTGTAGCCCCTTCTCTTCATGTTTCCTCCCTTACTGAACAGAGTTTGAAAACACACATGCCCATGAACATACAACATAGCTACATGATACACCTGTCACAGGTGCACCCAAAACAGGCTGCAAATAGAAACAGTCTGGAAAAGACGCTGCTGAATTTTCAAAACAAAATTGTGAGAAAGTGGATTTTCTCAGAGAAGAAACAAACAAAAGAAAGACCCCTGCCCCTACTCCCCATTCTTTCCAGTGTCCTAGAATCAGGAAGGAGCCTGAGGGAATGGCTGTTTCTTGACACTTGATGGCACTTTGGAATCCTGTGACCTGGAGAGAGCTGAAGTGTTTGGGCCTTTTTATGGGAAACACAATCCCAGTTAGCCATCAGCAGAGAGCCTGGGAATCCATCCTGGAAAAGGGAGCCATGGCAAATGGGTTTTATGATGAGGATTTGGGGCAAGGCAGACAGAAGGCAGAGGCGGCAGAGGTGAGACAGACTTTCAGTTCTAATGCAGATAGAAAATGATAAGCCTGTTTTGTGCTTGCCATTGCTTAGAAGGAAAAAGGTTCAGTTAACCCAATAGTTCTTAACTGGGGGTTATTTTTGCCACCCCCAAGGGGACATTTTGCAGAGTCTGGAGGTGTATTTGATTGTCACAACTTAGGAAGGGGTGGTGGGAGCGATGTTACTTGCAACTAGTGAGTGGAGGATGAGAACACTTCTACAGCAGTCATTCTCCCACAAAGAATGATCTGGCTGAATGAAATGTCTAGGCTGAGGAACACTAAATTAACCCAGTCATAATTTTAAGGCTGCTTGCTCAGTGGGCAGTTTCCCCACATCTTCTATGCAGCATTATATTGTTTCCCAGGAAGTACTCTGATCTTCAGATGCTGTCATACTAAACAGGAAGAAAAGTCAGCCCAACATGTCCACTGCACCATTTTTTTCTCTGTGCCAGGTTGGATTTTCCTAGTAACAGGCCCTGAGAAAAGGTTTGAAATACACATATTAGGAAAGAAAGCACAGGAAACATTCATTGGGGAGTAAGGAAAAGAGACAGGGAAGGGGAGGATGCCAATATAAGGTGTGCCTTCAAGTAAGTTACTACCAAGGGCACTGGAAGCACGGTCCTGCTGCAAAGCCTCGGAGGTGGTACAGAACATTCACTTCAGAATTGCCTCATGGAAGAAATTAGGAAGCTGGGCCCCCTGGCCTCCCACTCTCATTAGTCATTGGCTGAGGGCTGTGGCAGTTGGGGAGATGCTGGAGTGTTCCCATGCTGGTATTGTAGCCAGCCTTGCTAGCAGAGGGGTTTCTGCTGCCAGAGTGGTCCTCAGGTAGAGATGCATCAGCCACTGTTCTCCACATCTGCTACCGCCCCAGCCCCCAAGATCTCAAGGAGTGTCATAACTCCTAAGCATGACCACTTATCCTCTATTTGAGGTCAGCAGCTCCCTTTTTGGGATGTTCTGGGATGCACCATGGCCCTTGGTGAAAGACAAAAAGATACTGTCAGTGCCTCAGCCAGAACTCCATTTCTTGGTCCTCAGACTGACACTGCAACATTCAAGAGCAAGCTTGACCACAGTATCTGAGGAGCACAGGAGGATGTACCCAGAAGCTCATGAAACATTAGCTCTTGTGTGTGTATGGGACCTGGGAAGTATGTAGGCCGATAGAGCCCTACAGGGTTCTATGTCAGTGTCAACCCACCTTTCATGTGCATATGAACCAATGTTCCAAGTCCTTGTGAAAAGGCAGATTCTCATTCAGTGGGTCTAAGGGGAGGCTTGAGATTTGGCATTTCTTTTTTTTTTTTTTCCACTTTTTTGAACTTATTGGGATGACACTAGGTAACAAAATTATATAGGTTTCAGGTACACAATTCCACAACACATCATACTATACTATACTATATTATACTATATTGTGTGTTCACTATCCCCAGAGATTTGGCATTTCTATCAGGCTCACAGGAGATGCCCTTGCTGCTGGTCCACTGTACCTGGAGCAGAGCAGAGGCCAAGTTGCAACCAGTAAGCACTTTTTTGTAAAACACTTCCATGTAAGCTTTCCTAGGAAATTGCCCCATGAGAGCTCAGAAAAAGGGGGTCTGTGTCTCTAAGGCTCTAGTAATACCATACAATTCCTTTTATTATTCTGCATAAGTGTTCATACCTAGTTTTTATTTTTTTTTTAAGATCCACCCCTGTCCCCTGCCAAATTATAAGCCTCAGATCTCACAAAACTTAGTCCTTGTGTGGGAACATTTGAGAAGGTTAAGATCTAGCTCTGAAAGTCTGGGCCCCATGCATTTTGATTAGTACCTCATGAGTTCTGGAACTTTCAACATCTAAAACCTATTCATGATCACTGGCAGCCTTCGAAGTTAGAGACTACGTAAAGCAGAGGAGGAAGGGAAACAATTTTAAAAAGGTACCTCATAGGTTAGATAAGAGGTGGTGTGAAGTCTTGAATTCAGGCCAATGAATCATATATGTAGAGATATGAATGTTCAGACTATTTTCGTTCAGGTTCATTCATCAAATCTTTACTGAGCATCTACTATGACAGGCATTGTTTAAAGTGCTGGGGATAAAGTGTTGAACAAAAGAGACAAAAATCACTGTTTTCAAGGAGCTGACACTCTAGATAGAGGAGACAGACAATGTAGGGGAGGAAAACTTTTCCTCCACCGTTTCATTTTTTGTTACTGGGATGTGCAAATTTAATTGACAAATGGCAGATTAATGGGAGAAAAGGCATACAAACTTTATTAATGTTAATATTTTTACATTCACAGGGGCATCACAGTAAAAAAGTAGAAAACTTGAAAGAGGTGGTTAGACCTGGACATTTATATACCATTTGAACAAAACGTGATGCATTGTGGAAAAGTGAGTAGACAAAAATGAGTTTGGGCTTCTTCTCAAGGAGTAAATGTGGGAAGGTGACTAGGAAATGTGTGGAGGAAACTAATTGTAGGTAAGAGTTGCTTGCACAAACTCATCTTTGTGTTATCTCTGGTGGTGAATCAGTCTCCTCTTCCTGGTACAGGAAAGGGGGCACCTTTACAAATGGAAATTTCCTTTATAAAAGGGAAATTTATGTCCTGCTTTTAGACAGATGGGGCAGGAGCAGAGAACTCTTCTCATTTTTATTGTTTTTCAGTTACCTTGAGATCAAAATAATCCTTAGCCAAAGCATTATATTTTGGGGTGACATATTCTGATGTCCATCAATAAGTGATTTATAAGTTAGAAGATAAGAAATAAAGCGGAGAAGGGGTACAAGGTGAGTAACAGTAGCAAAGTTGCAATTGAAATAATCTGGTCAGGGAAGATCTCACTCAGAAGGTGAGACATTTGACTTAAAACTTAAACAGGGTCAGAGTTTTAATACAAAACTTTAATTTAATTGATTGTATTTAATTAAATTTTAATTTAATACAGAAATTAAATTTTTAAATTTTCACCCAAGGACATTTTTTCACTGCTTTTTAGAGAAAAAGGAAGTGGGGGGGAGGGAGGAACGGGGGGTGTGAGGAGAGAAAAAGAAAGAAAGAGAAACATTGATTGGTTGCCTTCTCTAGGCACCCTGACTCAGATCGAACCTACAGCCCTTCAGTCTATAGGTCAATGTGTCAACCAACTGAGCCACACTGGTCAGGGCCAGAAATTTATGTTTTTGCTGTTACTTTTCTTTGCTGCTCTAAAGGATAAAATGCAAAGATTTTTACTCTCCTCAGCAAGTTGGAAGATTCAGCTGCCTTGGAGAAAAGTAAAAGTAGTTTCTTAGTTGCTAATGAATTAGCCATCACTGTTTATTGTTAAAAGATAAGAGAGAAGAGGAAGTGCCTCTAAGAGAGAAGAAAGAGGGAGGGGTTTTCCACAGAAATAAAGGAAAAGAACAGTCTGGGAACAATCTGTGGAGTAGTGGTGAATTACAGTCCCCTCTGCGGGCTACTTGCTTCAGCCATGAGGTACTGCCAAATTTGCATAATCACATGGCCAACAGGCCCAGAACTCATACATGCTGCAATCATAATTGTTACGAATGGATGGCAAAGTCTTTGATGTGGGTGAAAAGAATCATCAGTCAATGTCCCTTCAATAGAACATAAGGTGCACCTTAGGGGGAGGAGGGTATCAGATTCTGTAGGGCTCTGTCCCTCTCATCATCTTTAATGAGCTATTTTAAAACTCTGTAAGTTGAAGGAAACCAATTATAATGCAAATACATTTTGTCCAGTGGAGATGACCTCGATATCGCCCTACCTTTGGAAGAGGACAGTATTGCATCCATTAGCAAACCCATTTCAGCATTTCTGACTACCTGAGTATGTCTGCTTTTTTTCACTCTTCTTTAAACTAGTTGAAATAACTGATTTTTTCATCAGTTAATAAGTTAAATAACAACTTAGACCTGTGTTCATTTTTTGTGTGAGTCGTGATTTTACCTTTAAAAAAGTATTTTCTTTAGCATGTCCACCTGCAAGTACCCCACCCCATTCCTCCCAGCTTTTTCACTGACCTGTCTTGCACTTTTGGCATCCTGCATATTTTGGGGAGACAACTTCTTCCAATTTCCTCACAGGGGTGCTCAACCTTTTGGTGTCTTTGTGCCACACTGGAAGAAGAAGAGTTATCTTGGCCCACATATTAAATACATTGTGACACATAATCACAAAATATAATGTTTTTAAGTAAATTTATGAAAATTTTGTTGGGCTTCATTCACAGTCATTCTGAGCTGCAATGCAGCCCACAGACCGCAGGGGCTGTTGTATCTCTCAGAGTACTGAGTTTTTGCTATTTTCTGAGGCCAAGGACTCCCTGTTTCCTTGTGCAGAAGATGCAGAGCAGCGGAGGGTCAAGCGCACAGGCTTTGGAGCCCAAATATCTATTTTTGGATCCAGGTCTACTACTTCCTAGCTGTGTGATTCTGCATGACTTTGTCTCTCTCAGTCCTGGTTTTGTGGTAGGCAGTAAAGCATGAGCAGAGCAAGGACGATGGGCTAGGCACAGAAGGCCACCAAGGCAAAAAGCCCTGGGTACCTAGCAATAGGAAAAACTGGGAAAACAAGCACCCCACCCCCAGGGTACCCTTTTTTCCCCTAGCATATCATTGGTCAAGTGGTTTAGACCCCCTGACATTTCATATTGCTAATCATGCAGTTTGGGTCCTTCCTTGACCCTTCCTTCTCTGGCACGTTGCTACTCATTTGGTTTAGACCCCCTTGCAAGGGGATGAACAGGAGGGCCATAGAATAGCCCTTAAACATTAAGCCCCCAGGACAATGAGGTTCTGACTCACATCAGATACATCTAGGCCTCAGCTGTGTTTCAGCTCCAGGCTCAGAAAAGTGGGAAAACCAGACAAGTGATGCCATCGCTGACATCAGGACTGGCTGCAATGACTAATGAGCCCTGCCCTGGCACTGACCAATCAGTAGAGGCCATGGCCCTGAAAGGACATACCTGGAAATCTGATGAATATTCTGTTGGGATCCTTCCATGAGATCTCCAGATAAATACTTTCAAGACAGAGGGCCCAGGGTGGCTCTCTCTTTGGAGCATGCCCACACATTTTCCCACCCTTTTTCTCCAGGATCCTTTTCTTTGCCTTGTTCTTTCTCCTAAGCATCAAGAGCCCTTCTTTTGCCTCTGTACCCAGTTTCCTGAGCCCGTTTCTTCTACAGGTCATTCCTTTTATCTGTGACTTCCAAATAAACTTTTTCTCATAGTTTGAATCTAGGCTCAGAATTCTTTCTTTGACAGAACTCAAGAATCAAGGTTGCTAAACCAAGGTTCAGTCTGATTCCACCAGTCTAACACATGGTGCTGTTTTGCTGCCAACAGTTTCATCATCTTTGATTTGAGTGATAGTCATAGGAAATATACTGATAAAGTTGTGAGGATTAAATTAGTAAAGATCTGTAATATGTTCACCGCAAGGTCTGGAATTGAATGTGTGTCTGTTCGCTGTTACTGGTATTATATTTTATTGTGGCTATGTTGGATATTTTTCCATTTTATGTCCTTGACAACTCTCTACCAGTCTCCCCGACTCTGTGGCCCAAGAGGTTAACTTCCTTGTCCTCTGCCTTGTGGCTGAGTTCTACCAATTCATCCCCTTTAGAGTTGTCTAGGGTTGGCAGCATTCTTCAAAGATCATAGCTCCTGCCAGGAACCTCCAAGTCCCCATAACTGTCCTTTCCCTGTTCCTTCAGGTCTTCAGGGTGGTAACAGCTTCCTGTTACTAGCCCTGCAGGCTGCATCTTTGCTGTGGTATTCCCACACCTGCCTACCCCTTTATAAATACAGAAGTCTCTCCATGTCTACAGGGGATACATTCCAAACCTCAGTGGATACCTGAAAATATGGATAGTACTGAACTCTATATATACTATGTTTTTTCCTATATGTTCATACCTAGGACAAAGTTTGATTTATAGAGTAGGTACAGTAGGAGATTGACAACAATGACTAATAATAAAATAGAACACTTAAAGCAACATATACAATAAAAGTTATGTGAACATGGTTGAGGTGGAGCTGGGCTCTGGCCTGCAGAGCTGCTCTGGGTTGTCACGGATGGGGAAATAAAAATAAACCATTCCAGACACTTTCTTGGTCTGCCAGGGAAAGGGGGTGGTGATTCCCTCTAGGGGAGAATGCCCTGAGCTCCTGTGTCCAATGGCTTTTATTGAAAGGGTTATCTGTGGGGGCTACATCTTAGGAATGTATAGGTAATCTCATTACATCAGTATGTTTATGTTTACAGAGAAGAGGTAATGTTTGAAGAAGACTAAGGGCAGGAACACACTGATTTGCAGGGGTCTGAGATGAGTAAACATAAGAGCACCAAATGGTTTAGGTTCAGGGTCTGTAAATAATGCAAGTTTCCTTCCCAGTGTGAGCCGGTTATCATAGCTTTGAGAGAAAAACGAAGCATGCTTCAAGGAATTTACTGCTAGGCCTGATTTCCCCCAGGAACTGCCCAATCCAGCCCAGGGCTGCCTCCAGTATTGTTTCAAGCCTGAGCCAGGAAGGCAGAGCAGAGCAGCCGAGAGATAAGGAGATTTCTTTCAGATAGAATGAGGACTCTGGCCATATCAAAGCCGAAGGGTGAGGATCTTCTGCCCCTTCTCTGTGTCCCCCAAGTCCTTCCCTGATGGCCCCTAGGTGACTTTGCCTGTCTTAGGTTGCCCCTGACATTGAGGGGTCTTACCAGTCATTGACTAACCAGCCATCCCTCAGGGCCAAGCAGGGTGGTGTAACGGAGGTAGGGGCTGCACCCCTTCCAGGGGGACAGGTTTTGTCTCCTCAGTGGCCTATTTTCCCAAGGTCTCCTTCCTCAGCTTCAGCCTTGGGGCCCTCTTACCTGTCAGCAAGGCTACAGTTCCTAAAATCATGAGGGACAGTTCCCAACACATGGTGTCTCTCTCTCTCTCTTTTTTAATTATATTTTATTGATTATGCTATTACAGTTGTCCCAGTTTTCCCCCCTTTCTCCCCTCTACCCAGCAGCCCCACTCCCTTAGGAAATCCCCACATCTTTGTTCATGTCCACCTTATTGTACTGTATATTTCTTCTCACTTAAAGGAAGCACTTATGGTTTTTCTTTGGCATATCTGAATTGTCAGCATCACTCCTCTTGCACTTTGGGGCCATTATTAAGTAAAATAAGGGCTACTTGAAAACAACCACTGAGATAGCCCAACAGTCATTCCTGTGATTGAGATAGCTAATAAAGTGACAAACAGGTGGGGGAATGTATGCAGTGTGGATGCACTGGACAAAAAGAAGATTCTTGTCCAGGCACGGTGGAGTGGGATGGTGCGATTTTGTGACACTACTCAAAATTGTGTACTTTTAAAATTTTTCATTTAATATTTTTGGATCATAGTTGACTGTGGGTAACTGCAACTCTGGAAAGAGAAACCACAAGGTTTCTACTACTGTAGTCCCTTTACTAAACCCTCCTCAATTTATAGCCAGAATGACACCCTGACAGTTATTTCCATTTTTAATATTCACTCCTATGTTCTTCTCTATTCCTGAGTGATCTCCTCTGAGCCTCACAGAAGCTGAAAGCTGGAACTCCTGCTTCAGCTTAGCTGTAAGCCCTTAGCAATGCCCACTGTGGAGCAAGGGTGTGCCAATCAAGTCCTGCACTAGAGGGCAACATGCCTGCTCATGGCTGCTCTGGAACACATGATGTCCAGAGGATGATGTAAGAATGCCTGACCCCGTCACCCTGACTCAGGTTCAGGAGTTTTTCCTCTATTCCCACTGCCTGGTCTTGTCAGCTTCTCTCTCTCTCCTACCCATTGTCTGGGTATTTTTCAAACCTTATTTCTCTGGTGTCTCTACTCCATCTCTGAGCAAAGACAATGGTCCCTGTGGTAGGTTATTTGGGAGAACTTTAAGTCCTGCAGTTTCTCCAGAAAAAAAGCACTGTCACGTCTTACCTGGGTCTTGCTAGCTGCCTAACACCTGTGTGTGTTATTTGTTTATTGAATAGTCTGGATCCAGTAAGGATACAAACAACCATGTAATTTTCTCCAACGGCTGCTGTCAAGTGTGTTGTCTCATCTCCCTTAATGAAAATTCAGCAAATCCCATAGACTTCTAATCATTTTCAGGTTTTAAAAGTCCAGTCCAGCTAGTGTCAAGTTCCAAATTTCCATCTTACACCTAAGTTAACTCTCATCTCCCAGCCATAACAGCCGAGCTTTGACCCAGTGGTCATGAGAAGAGAGAGGTGTAGACTTTTCCTTCAGCCACTCCCCTCCACCCTCAGTCTCCCTCCCCCAGTGCTGTGAGAGTTGACAGGCAGGCTCGGAAGAAGGGACTTTGTTTCTGAACTGCTGCTGTTCTTTCTCTTTGTGGTTCTCCCTTCCTCTCTGGCAATTTCTTCTGCTGGGCCAGCTGCCAACTTGAGCTTTCTCCTGTGGCAGATCAAAGTTATACAGGAGGCCTCACCTGAGACATACTTTCAGCTTAGATGTCTGCCAAATGCCTCCAAGGTAAAGATTCTGAAGTCTTTGCTACAACTTCCATCAAGAAGGGGAATCTCTTTCCTTGTAAACCTGGGCTGAGAAAATGCAGTAGAATGGAATGTGACTTACCCAGCTAAGTCATAAAAACCTTGCAGCTGCCACCAGGGCCTCTTAGGATATTCTCTGGGATCCATGAGTGGCCACATAAGAAATTTGACTATTCTGAGACTGCCATGCTGGTAAGCCAATGTGCAGGTGCTGGAGCCCAGCCTGCCAACCACCCCACCGCATCAGCAGAGCAGCCCACTCCCATGCAGAGCTGCACACCACCAAGCTCCTCCATCCAAGGATGCTATGTGGGCAGATGAATACTCAGCAGAGCCCTGCCTGAAGTCATGACTCACAAATCATGGCATATAATAAAATGGCTGTTGCTGTAAGCTGTTGTTTGGAAGTTACTTGTTATACAACCAGAACGCTACCTTCAGCTCCTGTCTTTTGAGTGCTGGACTAATCCCTTGGGTGGGTTAGTGGCAACATGGCTCAAATGGAACCACATTCCTTGGTATCTATATGACCTCCTTCTACATGATGGTCTCTCTCTTCCCATCATTGGATTCTTCTCCCCCTGCTCAATTCTGGGGTGATGCTTTTGAAACTCCCTTTGTTATTGGTGGAAAATGAGTTCTTGTGATGTCTAGAAAAAAAGAATTTCCTGCAACCCATATGGGAGAATGTGGCTCTGTGGTGAACTTTATTGATGATGTAATAAATAAACTCCCCAATGTCCCCTCATGACTTCCCAATGTCCCATTTCTGTTCCACCATGGAAAAGGGTCACTCTTGTCTTCAGTAAGGCCAACACAAAAGCCAGTGTCCAGAGTTTCTGCTTCATGTTAAAGTCCAGTCTAGCATCTGGCTAACTTAGTGTGTGTTTTGAGCTGCAGTTCATTGTGGTGCTGTAGTATTCAGGCACCCTACTGGAGCATGTACGTAGAATCCCCATGGCCATGTGCCAGGAAGGTGCTAAGACCACATGGTTATGGAGAGAAGATGAAAGAGTGCATGGGGCAAGTGTGTTATGGGTGGGAGGGAGGGAGGGGGAGAGAGAGAGAGAGAGAGAGAGAGAGAGAGAGAGTTTCTTTGTTCCCCTGGGATTATATTAGTTTGGGCTTGGGTCAGACCAGGTGCCTTTTCAAAAGTACCAATCAAATTCACAAGCTTTCATGGGCTTTGAATGGGTTTCCACCCTCTAGATAGATTGACAAGCCTCTATGGTCCAGCACTTCCGTCTGCCCCTCCCAACAAGCTGGCGCTGGAAGGGGGAAGAGAAGAGTGTTAATACTGTTGGTGGAGCACAGTGCTATAATCCCCTGGAGTGTGAAAAGCTGTAGCTTCCTGGTGAAGCAAACAGCGTTCTGCTTCCTAGTTTATTAAGCTCAATGTCTAGTCCCCTTTGCTCCCCTTCTCGATATCTCGTTAAATACTGATGGTAACACCTTCATTTGGTTTTGGGGATGAAGGGGTCTTCCTCTGTCCTCTGTGGGAAGAGATGGGAAGCACAACAATATTAACTCCTAGGTACCAACCAGTAAGAGATAACTTCAAACACTAGCTGGGGAAAAGGGTGGAGGCAAACCAGCACGTCTGCTTCTTACTAAGACTCTGGACACATATGTCCGGTAACTCTTTGATGCTTCTTTTTCCTCAATGTTGGTTCCCTGTTGCTAATTTTGAGGTTGAATAAATATACTTTTTCTCTTCCTGTTTAGATTGGAAAAAGAGCAATGACAGAGGTATAAGGCAAGTGGAGGTCAAAATACCAATTTTATTTCTGATAAAGCTAGAGTAAAAGATATATTTAGATCTAGCCAAAGCACTGGCTAACACTGCATCCTGGAATTTGATGTACTTAGTCCATCCCAGGCAGCACTGGGAAATCAGAGGCCTTTTTCCTAGGTGACAGGGATTTATTGCTAAGTTCACTTCATGGAAAAGAACACATCTGAATACATACTTAATAGGCACAGGCAGGTCCCCAAGGGGGACAGTTCAGGCAGGGGCTGGGCTACCATGCCCAGTCTATCTCAAGCTTGCCACTCATTTAATTTTTCCTCTGTCAAAGAATAAAAGAAGGGGCAGAAGGAAACCAAGATTCTCCTAATCTAAAACAACAACGAATTAAAAAACCAATCAATCAAACAAAAATGCAAGTAGAAAATACGTATTTTCCAAGAGCTAGCTCTTAGTAAACAAGTTAGTCATGCTGAGTGTCCTATTACATGCATATGTTTTGCCACTGCATCCTGTTGGATATCTTTGTTTTCCGCTCCAGACCCATTCCATCCTGTTCCACCTTCTGTGTATACCCTGTGAATGGGGTTCCTGTGCTCTTGGCATCTCAGTGGGTTTGGCCAATGGCAGGCACTAGCAGGAGAGTGGAAGATGGGCGGAGAATGAGGTTGGAATGTATATTTCCTTAGTCCTCTTTGCCAGGTCACTGTGGCTTGGCTGTGTCTCTCTACTGAAGGCCATAGCTCCCACAAGGCAGCCATCTCTATGGGCCACCTTCTCTGGGAACCTGAAACCATTGCCCCCTTCACATCTACAGGAGGTAATAGCTCTGAATTTTGCCTAACTTAAACCCTGCCCTCAGTTTTGTAGGGTCTTTTTATCAACAGTCCACAAGCGACCTTGTTTAAATACATCATCTGTTTCCTATCAGAACCCTTTACTAAAGACTGTCCCAGCTTGCGGGGAGAGAGTACCATTTTACCACACCAGCTGACATGGACTAAATGTGCCCGTCTCAGATTCATATGTTGAAATCCTAGTTTCCAATGTAATAGTATTGGGATGCGGGACTCTTGGGAGGTGATTAGACCTTGAGAGTGGAACACTCATATATAAATGCCCTTTCAAGAGACTCCTCACAGTTCTCTAGCCCCGTCTGCCATGTGAGGACATAGTGAGAAGGTGGCTGGCCATCTGTGAACCAAGAAATGGGCTCTGATTAGACAGTGAATCTGCCTGTACCTGGTCTTGAAATTTCCAGCCTTGGAAACTATGAGGAATGATTGTTTTTTAAGCCAGTCTATGGTAGTTTTGCTAGAGCAGCATGAGTAGACTAAAACATGAGCCTCATATCAAAGCCCTGTCTGTCCTTATGCTTTAACTGAAGATCTATTCCATACTCCTAAGATAGCACGAGGGAGAATTTTTGGTTGAAATGAGACTCAAGAATTCTTTCCTAAGAAGATATACTTCCATAACAGGTACAGATAAGAGTTGCCTCCAAATTTTGAAAAGTGAAAAAGAGAAGGGCATGTAGTAGTTAAAACCATGAACTCTGGGGGGTCCAATGGCTTGAGCTTAATTTCCCATGTGGTTTTGGACAAGCTACTTTCCTCTCAGTCTCTGTTTCCTCATCCATAAAGGTAACAATTGTTGAAAAGATGGAGTGAGGTAATGCTTGGGTGCATAACAAATGCTCATTAAACATTAGCAAGGACCAGCACATACAATTGTACAGACATCAGAGTGCACAGCCACTGGGATGAATGGAGGTAAAAGTGTTGTCACAGCCCTACTTACCATGCCAAGTATTACCTATACTGTACTAGGCATCGGGAAACTCAGTAAATGGATTCATTGGCTCAAAATGCCCTTTTGAAATATGGATATAGTAAGTTGATACCAGAAGACTTACGAATAGATGAATTCTTTTTTTCTATCACCTCAGCTCATCCTGGCCAAAGACAAAATGGCAGAAAGGCAGTGACAAAGGTAGAGGTTCTCCTTGGTACTATTTGCATGCATGTGTTAAATGGGAAGACCCAGTGATCATCAGAGTTCCCATGCAGTGGTCTGTGAGAGCTGGGTATCCCCAGAAGCTCTGCTGCAAGCCTGAGGTGGCTTCTGAGAACAAAACTGATGGTTGAGCAACGTTAATCACCCAAGGACTGACTTAATGTCCTGGGGGTATCTTATTGCTATTCTGACATGGAATTTTCCCATTAAAATGCCAATTATCCTCGAACATTTCTGTGCATTCATCAGCTGAAGGCCGCCAGATTGTCAAGCAATGCAGTTTGCTGGCTTGATGCACACTGATCAGAACAAGGGCATTTTATATGGTAGTTTGTGACTATTGAGAGTGGTGTAACAGCCCTGCCAGACCCATCTACTAAAGGAGTGTGTGCAGGCACATGCACACTGATACATACTCTCCTAGGCAGAAAGAATAGAATCTCTGGTTCCATGTAGCTAGAGAAGAATAAGTGTCCAGGAGCTGAAATGAGCAAGAAAATTAAGATTTGAAAAAGAACCCCTCCCACCCAAGTGAAATTTTTCTGCTTCTGGAAAGTTGAAAGCACAAGCCCAACAGAAAACAAATCTCATTGGGGAAACCAGCTGATTACCTCATCTGCCTACCAGAACGGAAGGCTGGTTTGCAAAATACCTACCTCTTCACATGACTTTTCTGTGCAACCAGAAAATTTGGTAATGCTGGCTTTGCTCTGTCAGGACTCCCCTGCCTTGCCCCACATGTGACCTTATGTTTGGTTTCTTGGGGTTTTTGCCTCTGGAGGAAGTACTTATGCAAGGCCTGTGCCTGAGTACATGGAATTTCACTGGAAGGTGATCATAGACCTGTTTGGTCCTTGCTTTCTTGGAACTATGTTTTAACTCCATTATAAATTGAAATGATTATGTAGTAGAATCAGGGTTTTTTTTTTTTGTTTGTTCTTATTATATTCTTTTCTAGAACAGCAGCATGGTAGTGTGGCTAAAAGCACAGACTATGGATAGAGAATCTGAACTCAAATTCAGGTCTACTACTCACCAATCATGTGTATTTGGACAAGTTATTAGCCTCTCTGGACCTCAGTTTCTTCACCTGTAAAATGGGGATAATAGTGATACTAACCTCCCATGGTTATGAGGATTAAAACTGTTAATATCTAAAAATTCCTTGAAACAGTATCTAATCCATTGTAAATACTCTAATGGAGAAAGTATTGTTACTTGGGTGTTTAAACGGTATCAAAATTGTAATTGTTTTAAAAGAATTTTAAAAATGTTTTTCCATTTCAAAGCCTGTGCCATTTTCATAACTGAAGAAGAGTTTGCTGTGCTGGAAGGGGTGATCCACTGTCTGCAAAGAACTGGTGGTCAAGTCCCTCTAGCAGACATTGTTGGTGCTGCTCCCAGATCCCCATTGCCAGGCCAGAATGCCCATCATCCAGATGCTATAGTGCTGATTACAATGGTTCACAGTAGTAGCTGTTCTGAAGGCTGGTCTGTGGTTGCCAGGGACTTGGATTCATAGATGCCTGGGAAGTTACACACTCTACAAAAAAAAAAAAGTTTTTGTCATTTCTTCTCTCCAAAGGCAGATTCTAAACTCCCCTCCCTTTGAAGAAGGGCAAAGTTTGTGATTCACTTCTAAGGAATTTGATGAGGTGGAAGTGATGCCACATATTCCATTGTGGATTTACTTATGCCCCACCCCCAGAGATATGTACATGTCCTAACCCTCAGTACCTATGAATGTGACCTTATTGGGAAATAGGATCTTTACAGATATAATCGAGTTAAGATGAGATCATACTAGATTAGGGTGGTATTCTTACAGGGAGAGACATAGAGACCCACTCAGACACAAATAGGGGAGCATGCCATGTGAAGGTGGAAGCAGAGATTGGAGTGATGCAGCTACAAGCCAGGGAATGCCGAGGGTTTGGGCAGCACCAGAAGCCAGAGAGAACCAAAGAAGTTGTCTTCCCTAGAGCCTTCAGAGGGAGTCTGGCCCTGCCAACACCTTGATTCCACACTTCTAACCTCAAGAACAGTGAGAGAACAAATTTATGTCACTTTTAGCCACCTATCTGTGACACTTTGTTACAGCAGCCCTTGGAAACTAATGCACCTCCAAAGTGAGATTGCAAGAAATGATAAAGCTGGGCCTTGGCCTTCACTTCCTGTCCTGTTCCCTGTCTCTTTCTCTCAGGACATGTGCCTTTGGAGTCTCAACCCTGAAGCCACCATGTTGAAGAGCCTTCTTGAAGAGATCACGCAAGAAGAGACAGCTGGGGAGCTTCAGCCAGTCAAGTTTTCTCAGGCCAAGCACCAGACAGGTCAGTAAAGAAGATTTCGAGATGACCCAAGCCCCAACCACCATCTCCTGCAACCTTATGAAAGACCTTTAGTGGGAATGGTCGAGCCCAGCCCAGGCCCTCCTGAATTTGTGACCCATTGAGATAGTAACATCTAATTAATTATTATTTTGTTTTAAAATTTATGTTTTTTCATCTATTTTATTGATTATGCTATTACAGTTGTCCTGATTTTTCCCCTTTGCCCCCCTTTGCCTGGTACCCCCATTCCCTCCAGAAATCACCTCATTTCATGTCCATGAGTCATGCATATAAGTTCTTTGGCTCCTCCATTTCCTATACTGTTCTTTTGTTTGTTTGTTTGTTTGTTTTTAAATTAATTAATTTATTTTTTCAAATACATTTGTCTCTGCCTACCCCCAATCACTTTCCCTTGCCCCTTCCCTCCCTCTCTCCCTCCCTCAACTCTTCCTCTTTGGTTTTGTACTATACTGTTCTTAACATCCCCCTGTCTATTTTGTACCTAGCAATTATTCTTCTTAATCCATGCACCTTTTCCCCCATTCTCTCCCTTCCCCCTCCCAGCTGATAACACCTCAAATGATCTCCATATTTCTGATTCTGTTCCTGTTCTATTTGTTTGCTTAGTTTGTTTTTGTTTTAAGGTTGATGATTGTGAGTTTGTTGTCATTTTATTGTTCATAGTTTTTGATCTTCTTTTTCTCAGATAAGTCCCTTTAACATTTCATATAATAAGGGCTTGGTGATGATGAACTCCTTTAACTTAACCTTATCTGGGAAGCACTTTATCTGCCCTTCCATTCTAAATGATAGCTTTGCTGGGTAGAATAATCTTGAATGTAGGTCCTTACCTTTCATGACAGAATAGTTTCCAGCCGCTTCTTGCCTGCAAGGTTTCTTTGGAGAAATCAGCTGATAATGTTATGGGAACTCCTTTGCAGGTAACTGTCTCTTTCTCTTGCTGCTTTTAAGATTCTCTCCTTATCTTTAATCTTGGGTAATGTAATTATGATGTGCCTTGGTGTGTGCTTCCTTTGGTCCAACTTCTTTAGGACTCTCTGAGCTTCCTGAATCTCCTCGAAGTCTATTTCTTTCCCCAGCCTGGGGAAGTTCTCCATTATTTTTTCAAGCAAGTTTTCAATTTCTTGGTCTTCCTCTTCTCCTTCTGGCACCCCTGTGATTCAGATATTGGAACTTTCAAAGTTGTTCCAGGGGTTCCTAAGCCTCTCCTCATTTTTTTGAATTCTTGTTTCTTTTGTGTGTGTGTGTGTGTGTGTGTTTGTGTTTTACGTTTATTTCTATTTATTTTTTCAAATACATTTGTCTCTGCCTACCCCCCACCACGTTCCCTTGCCCCCTCCCTCCTTCCCTCCCTCAGCTCTTCCCCTTTGGTTTTGTCCATGAGTCCTTGCTATATGTTCCTTGACTTGCACCTTCCCTTCTTTTTCCCCGCCCCAACTCCCTCTTACCCTCTTGTCTCTGTTGATTTCTTTTCCTTTCAGTGTTGCTGGTCTTATTTTCCTTGCATCTTTGTATTGTTGGTTAGGTTCCACTTATAGGTGAGATCATATGGTATTTGTCTTTCGCCCCCTGGCTTATTTCGCTTAGCATAATGCTCTCCAGTTCCATCTATGCTGTTGCGAAGTTTAGTAGTTCTTTTTTCTTTCTGCTGCATAGTATTCCATTGTGTATATGTACCATTATTTTTTGATCCAATCATCTACTGATGGGCATTTAGGTTCCTTTCAACACTTGGCTATTGTAAATTGTGCTGCTATGAACATTGGGGTTCATAGGTTCTTTTGTATTGGCATTTTCGGATTCTTAGGGTATAGTCCCAGCAGGGGAATCACTGGATCAAAAGGCAGTTCCATTTTCAGCTTTCTGAGGAAATTCCACACTGCTTTCCCCAGTGGCTGTACCAGTCTGCATTCCCACCAATAGTGTACTAGGGTTCCCTTTTCTCCACAGCCTCACTAGCACCTGTTGTTTTTTGATCTGTTTATGATGGCCATTCTGACCGGTGTGAGGTGGTACCTCATGGTGGTTTTGATCTGCATTTCTCTGATGGCTAGTGATGCTGAGCATCCTTTCAAATGCCTCTGGGCCCTCTGTATCTCCTCCTTGGAAAAGCGTCCGCCCAGGTCCTTTGCCCATTTTTTGAATGGATCATTTGTCTTCTTGGAGGGGAGTTGAGTGAGTTCTTTATATATCTTGAAGATCAAACCTCTATCTGAAGTATCATTAGCAAATATATTTTCCCATAGGGTTGGCTCCCTTTTCATTTTGCTGATGTTTTCTTTTGCCGTGCAGAAGCTTCTTATTTTGATGAGGTCCAACTTGTTTATTCTTTCCTTTATGTCCCTTGCTTTAGGAGACATATTAGTGAAAAAATTGCTGTGTGGGATATCTGAGAGTTTCCTGCCAATGTTCTCCTCTAGGACTTTGATGGTGTTGCGACTTATATTTAAGTCTTTTATCCATCTTGAGTTTATTTTTGTGTATGGTGTCAGCTGATGATCCAATTTCAATTTTTTTGCACATAGCCGTCCAGCTCTCCCAACACCATTTGTTGAAGAGGCTGTTATTACTCCATTTTATGCTTCTGCTCCCTTTGTCAAATATTAGATGCCCATAGAGACCTGGGCTTAATTCTGGGCTTTCTATTCTGTTCCACTGGTCTATGGGTCTGTTCTTGTGCCAGTACCAGATTGTTTTGAGTATAGTGGCTTTGTAGTAGAGTTTGATGTCCGGTATTGTGATCCCTCCTACTTTGTGTTTCTTTCTCAAAATTGCTGCAACTATTCGGGGTCATTTATGGTCCGATATAAATTTTTGAAATGTCTGTTCTATTTCTGTGAAATACATCATTGGTATCTTAATAAGGATTGCATTGAATCTATAAACTGCTTTGGGTAGTATGGACATTTTGATGATATTAATTCTTCCAATCCATGAGCACAGTATATGCTTCCATTTATTTGTGTCTTCCTTAATTTCTTTACTCAAAGAGAAACTTCAAAAACTTGCAAACTCATGGGGACTGAACAGTAGACTATTAAACAATGAATGGGTCAATAATGAGATAAGAGAAGAAATCAAAAAGTTTCTGGAAACAAATGAAAATGAACAGACAACAGACCAAAACCTATGGGACACAGCAGAGGCAGTCCTGAGAGGGAAGTTCATAGCAATACAGGCTTACCTAAAAAAGATAGAGACATTTCAAGTAAAAGACCTAACACTACAACTTCAAGAACTGGAGAAACAACAACAAATAAATCCCAGAGCAAGTAGAAGGAAGGAAATAGTCAAGATTAGAGCAGAACTGAATGACATAGAGACAAAAGAGCAATTCAGAGGATCAACCAAGCCAGAAGCTGGTTCTTTGAAAAGATAAATAAAATTGACAAGCCTTTAAGCAGACTCATCAAGAAAAAAAGGGAGAGAGCCAAAATAAATAATATCAGGAATGAAAGAGGAAAAATAACAACTGATACCACAGAAATACAAAGGATTGTCAGAAACTACTATGAAAAATTATATGCCAAGAAATTTGAAAACCTTGATGAAATGGAGAAATTTTTAGAAAAGTATAATCTTCCAACACTGAAGGAGGAAGAAACAGAAAGCTTGAACACACCGATAACAGCTGGGGAAATTGAAGCAGTAATCAAGAAACTCCCGGCACACAAAGCCCGGGGCCGGATGGTTTCACAGGAGAATTTTCCAAAACATTTAAGGAAGAGCTAAGCCCTGTCCTTCTTAGACTATTCCAAAAAATCCAAGAGGAGCGAAGACTCCCAGAATATTTCTATGATGCCAGCATCACCCTAATCCCAAAACCAGATGAAGACCCTACAAAGAAAGAAAACTACAGGCCAATTTCGCTGAATTCTTGTTTCTTCATTTTGTTCTGGTTGAATGTTTATCTCTTATCTCTTCCTTCTGCTCCAAATTGTTGATTTATATCCAGGTTTCCTTTCTTTTACTGTTGGTTCCCTGTATATTTTTCTTTATTTCACTTAGCAGAGCCTTCACTTTATCCTCCATTTTGTGACCAAACTCAGCCATTTCTGTGAGCATCTTGATTACCAACATTTTGAACTGTGCATCTGATAGGTTGGCTATCTCTTCATCGCTTAGTTCTATTTTTGGAGTTTTGATCTGTTCTTTCATTTGGACCATATTCCTTTGTCTCAGCATGCCTGTTTCATTGGAAGGGGTAGAGCCTCATGTATTCACCAGGGTGGGGCCACCCAGGTAATTGCGCATTGTGACGCTGTATTTGGGGGAGGGGTCTGAGAGGGAACAATGCCACTTGCTCAGCTCTCTGCCAGCTTTCAGTCACTTCCCCCACTATCCACAAGCAAATTGGGCCCTTCTAGTTCTGATTCCTGAATGGGTGGTTTTGTGTACATTCTAGGACTGTCTGGGTCTCCCCAATGAACTCTCCTGTGATGCTGGGAGTTTCTCCTGCTGCTGCATCCCCCACAGATTTTTACAACCAGAGGTTTTGAAGCTTTCTTTTCCTACACTGGAACACTAGTTTGCATAGTCTGTCTTGCTCCCCAGCTGTTCCTCCCAGTTTATCTGCACACAAATGTGGGACCAACCTGTCTGCCAGCTGCTGCCTCACCTGCCAGGTCTTCCAGCCTCTGCCTTGCTGGTGTCTTCTCCACCCCCACTCCCCATCTCTATGCCTCCTACCCGTCTGGAAGAATGTTTCTTCTTTAACTCTTTGGTTGTTGGACTTCCATACAGTTTGATTTGCTGGCAGTTCTGGTTATTTTTTGTTTTTAAATTTGTTGTTATCCTCCTTTTGGTTGTGTGAGGAGGAAAAGTGTATCTACCTATACCTCCATCTTGGCCTAAATTCTCTTCCTTTTTTTTTTTTTTTTTTTTTTTAATTCTTGTTACTTCATTCTGTTCTGGTTGAATGTTTATGTCTTCCTTATGTTCCAAATCATTGATTTGAACCCCAGATTCCTTCCCTTCAATGTTGGTACCCTGTGGATTTTTCATTATTTCACTTAGTGTAGCCTTCATTTCTTACCTTATGCTTTTGCCATACTCAATGAGTTCCCTGAGCACCCTTATTACTAGTGTCTTGAACTCTGCATCTGGTAAGTTGGCTATCTCTATTTCATTTAGTTCTTTTTCTGGGTTTTTGTCCTGTTCTTTCATTTGGGCCATATTTCTTTGTCTCCTCAATTTGGCGGCCTCCTTGTTTTGTTTCTGTATATTAGGTAGAGCTGCTTTGACTCCCTCTCTTAAAGCACCTAAGTTGTATGGGGAAGAGCCTTAGGTATTCACCAGGGTGGAGCAACTGGCTTCATCACTTTGTGGCTTTGTATGTGGGGGAGGGTTTGGAGAGGGAACAGTGCCTCTGCCTGGCTGTTGGATGGTTTCATGGCACTCACCCTGCTTCCAGTCACTTCATCCACTTCCTGTATATGACTGAATCCCCACTAGTTGTTGCCCTGGTGTTGGTTCACTGAGTGGGTGGGTTTGCATAGGTTCTAGGACCATTCAGGTCTTTTAAATGGATTCTCCTGAGCAATTGGCAGTTTCTTCCACCACTGCAACCCCTATTGGTTTTTATAGCCAGAAATTATGCGGCTTTATTTTCCCGATGCCAGAACCATGGGCTGCACAGTCTGGCCTGGGGCTGAGATACCTCGCTCCCCATGTATCCTCCCCATTTTCATCCACCACACATACATGTGGGACCACCCTTACTGCTGGTCACCACTGCTGCCCTGCTGCTGCTGCCTTGATGCCACTACATCACATCCTCTGCACCCCGGCTCCCCATCTCCACCCCTCCTTCTTGTATGGATGAATATGGCTTCTTTAAATCTTTGATTGTCAGACTTCCACACAATTCTTTTTTTTGGTAATTCTGGGTGTTTTTTGTTTTGAGGTTAGTTGTGATCTTTCTTATGGTTGTATAAGGAGGTGAAGTGTGTCTACCTACACCTCCATCTTTACTGGAAGTCCAATTTTTTGCCATTTTAATGTTCATAGTTTTGATCTTTTTCTTAAATAAGTCCCTTTAACATTTCCTTTTTAAAAAGGTTTTATTTATTTTCACAGAGAGGGAAAGGAAGAGAGAAAAGAGAGGGAGAGAAACATCAATGAAACAGAGAAACATCAGTTGGTTGCCTCTAACACCCCCAAACAGGGACATGCCTACAAGCCAGGCATGTGCCCTGACTGGGAATTGAATTGGTGACCTTTCTGGTTCACAGGCCAGCACTTAATTCACAGAGCTACACTGGAGAAGCTTTAACATTGCTTGTAATAATGGCTTGGTGATGATGGACCCCTTTAGCTTTACCTTGTCTGGAAAACACTTTATCTGCCCTTAAATTCTAAATGATATATTTGCTGGATAGAGTAATCTAGGTTGTAGGTCCTTGCTTTTCATCACTTTAAATACTTCTTGTCTGTCTTTTCTAGACTGCAAAGTTCCTGTAGAGAAATCAATGGATAGTCTTATGGGAACGCCTTTGTAGGTAACCCTGCTTTTCCCTTGCTGCTTTTAAGAATCTCTCTTTATCTTCAACTTTTAGCATTTTAATTATGATGTGTCTTGGTGTGGTCCTCTTTGGGTCCAACTTGTTTGGGAGTCTCTGTGCTTCCCTCATTTGTATGTTTATTTCCTTCATCAAATGAGAGAAGCTTTCTTTCATTATTTTTTCAAATAAGTTTTCAATTTCTTTCTCTTCCTCTTCTCCTTCTGGCATCCTTATGATTTGAATGTTGATATGTTTGGAAATGACCCAGAGGTTCCCTATACTATCCTTATTTTTTTGAATTCTTGTTTCTTGTTGCTGTCTGGTTGAATGCTTATTTCTTCTAATGCTTATTTCTTCTTAGGTTCCAGATCATTGATTTGAATCTTGGTGTCATCCCCTCCTTGTTGATTCTCTGTAGATTTTTAAAAAAATTTCCCTTAATGTAATCTTTATTTCTTCCTGGGCCCTTTTTATGCTGTTGCCATACTCTATGAGTTCTTTGAGCATCCTGATAACCAGTGTTTTGAACTCTGTATCTGTTAGGTTGGTTATCTCCATTTCATTTAGTTCTCTTTCTGGGGTTTTGTTCTGTTCTTTCTTTTGGGTCATATTTCTTTTACTCCTCAATTTGGCAGCCTCCCTATGTTTGTACTGTAACTGCTCTAAGACTCTTGAGGCCTTATGGCCAGGTGCTAAGTCATCATGGATGGTTGCAGGGGTCTCACTGTCTTAGTAGCAAGGCCCATTGTAGAAAAGTCACCTATAAATTGTGTGGGATGGAGCCTTAGAATCACCAGGACAGGGCAACCAGCTTCACCATTTTGGATCTCTATGTAGGGGAGTGCTCGGAGAAGGGGCAGTGCTGCTGCCTGGCTTCTGGTGGTTTGCCTGTTACTTGTCCTGTTTCCAGTCACTTCTCTTACTCCTCCTATGCAATTGATGACCTTCCAGCTCTTGCCCTGGTGCTGAATCCCAGAGGATGTGGGCCTACTTAAGTTCTAATTCTGTGTGGGCCCTTTAAACAAAGTGTCCTGAGAATGTGGCAGTTTCTTCCATTGCCCCAACCTCCACTGGATTTTAAAACCAGAAGTTATGGGAATATATCTTCCTGGTGCTGGAACACTGGGCTGTGTGGTCTGGCCTGGGGCTGGGGCCCTTCACTACCAAGGTATCCCTCCTGATTTTTATTCACCACATGTGAATGTGGGACCGCCCATTCTGCCACCTCTCCAGACCACACTGGGTCTCTGCACCTCTCTGACTTTCCTAACTGTCTGGATAAACATGGATTCTATAATCCTTGGTTGTCAGACTTGTACAGCTCGATTTCCTGATGGTTCTGGGTGTTTGTTTTGAGGTTGGGTTATGATTTTTTTCTGTAGATGTACGAGGAGGTAAAGTATGTTTACCTATGCCTCCACCTTGATCAGAAGTCCTTACAATTTATGTTCATTTTTAACTGTGGTAAGAAATACAACATAAAATGTATCATCTTAGTCATTTTAAGTGTATAGGCCAATGGTATTAAGTATGTTCACTTTGTTGTGCAAGAATCTTTAGAAATTTTTCATCTTGCAAAACCTATTAAACAATAGCTTCCCATTTGAGATCCTCTTGTTTCTAGAGATCACTGTTCTATTCTCTGTCTCTATGAACCTGATTACCATAGATACCTCATATGAATGGAATCATACTGTATTTTCTTTTTTGTGTCTAGCATATTTCACTTAGTATAGCACCCTCATATTTGATCCATGTTGTGATAAACGTCCTTCTTTTTTTTTATCCTCACCCAAGAATATGTTTATTGATTTGAGAGAGAGAAACAGCGGTGTGAGAGAGAAACATTGATTGGTTGCCTCTTATATGCACCCTGACTGGGGATCAAACCCACAACCTAGGTATGTGTCCTCACTGGGGATCGAATCTGCAACTTTTTGGTGTATGGAATGATGTTTCAATCAACTGAGCCACGCAGCCAGAGCTAAACTTCCTTTTTAAAGACTGAATAATATTCCATTGTAGGTATCTAACTACATTTTGTTTTTCCATTCATCCATTGATAGATACCTTTCTGCTTTGGTGAATAATGCTGCTATGAACATGTGTGTGCAAATAGATTACTGTTGGTTAAGTTACTAAGTCTGGGGGGACTTGTCACACAACAACAGATAACTCAAGTGTGGCAAGCATGTTTTATACTGGCCAAGCCTGCTTGCCTCTGGAGAGGCCTCCTCTGTGGTACAATTCATGCTACAGAGCTTTCCGTAGGATCATGCTCAGGCCAGGCGTCTCCTGAACTACATTTGCCGGCTTCTCTTACCCGTCTCACAAGTTTCTTTTGAAAGCACACCCTCTATATGTTACTTGTTCCAAACTTCTCTTCTTAGGCTCTGCTTTAGGGAACTGCTCTAAGACTCTTGAGGCCTTATGGCCAGGTGCTAAGTCATCATGGATGGTTGCAGGGGTCTGACTGTGATCTTGTAGCATTGCATACAGTGTGATGGTTCTTGGTCATTTGAATACTTTGGTGTGTGTACTAGTCAATTTTTCCAGAGAAACAGAATTGGCTCATATGATCACAGAGGCCAAGAATTTCCATGATCTGCTGTGTGCAAGCTGGAGACCCAGGAAAACTGGTCGTGTAGTTTTAGTCTGAGTTCAAACCCAGAATGCTGATGGTGAGTCCCAGTGTGAGGACAGGAAAAGCTCAGTGTCTCAGCTCAGCAGTCAGGCAGAGACACAGAATTCTTTCTTTTTCTGTCTTTCTGTTCTATTCAGGCTTCCAGCAGATTGGGTGAAGGCCACCCACACACATTGAGGAGGACCATCTGCTTTACTCAGTTTACCAATTCAAATGCTAAGTTCATCCAGAAACAAACTCACAGCCCTGACTGATATAGCTTAGTGGGTTAGACATCATCCCAGTTCACTGGTCACCAATTCAATTCTAGGTAAGGGCACATGCCTGAGTTGTATGTCATGCCCCCCATTTTGGGGGTGTGTAAGAGGTAACTGATCGATGTTTCTCCTCTCTTTCTCCTTCCCTTCTCCTCTGTCTAAAAATAAATAAGTAAAATCTTCTAAAAAAAGAGAAAAAATCTCACAGACACACCCACATATGTTTAACCAAATATTTGACTGGAAAATTATCCAGTCAGCTAGACACATAAAATGAATCATCACTGTAAGGTAATCTCTCTGTTAAACATTGAGTAGTAATTGAATAACTAGATATTTTGAAGCTAAAATGGTCTTTTCATGACCATTGTGTTCTTTTGGAGTTAAGATATCTAAACTCTGGCAGTAGTGCTAATCCTGAGCAGATCAGCCACTTGCAGTATTTCACACTTTGTGGGGCATCTCTCCATGGATTCTCTCTGTGTCCTGCAATTGTGCTGTGAGGTGTGCAGGGAGAGCCACTTTGTGCTTTAGATGAGGCAAGTGAGGTTCACAAAGGTTAGTGAACTCACCCAAGGTTAGTAAACTGGCATTTGCCAGAGCTAGCACAAGAGCAGACCTAGTGTTTCAGTGCCTCCTGTGGACTTCCTGCTTCTACCCTAGCCCCCTATAACACATTCTCCACAGAGTGGACCCAGCAGTATTTCAAAAATGAAAATCATACTGCATTGCTCTTCTTGACACTGCAAAATGGCTTATTATTGCACCTGGAATAGAATACAAAGTTCACATGATGATAGTGAAGGCCTGGCCTCAGGATGGGCTCCACTTCCCAGGGCTTGCCCAAGAAGCTCTGGCCACATTAACCTTGGGGAAGGGTCCAGCACCCAGCAAGCTCTTCAGAGCTTCTTGCTGTCCCCTCTTCCTGCAACAGTCAGCTCTGGTTCTCTGAGTTGCTGCCAGCCAGACACAGATGCTGTGTAAAATATGTTTGCAAATTCTTTGACACTCCTTTCTATAAAAAGTAGGGCCTACTTATCTTCCCTTTGAGTGTGTTCTGGTCTCACTGACCTACTGATGACAAATAGAATATGCAGAAGTAATGATAAGAGGTTGTAGCTTTCTCCTTGTTCTATGCCATGATGTGAGGGTACTCAAGCCTCCCTGATGAAAGGTGAGGGACTGAGGGCTCCTGCCAACAGCCACAGCAGTGGGTGAAACAGCTTGGTGATTTCACAATGTGTCAACTTGACTAGGCTGAACTGCTACTTCCCTTTTTTGTACATTTCTAGATAGGGCAGACCACAAGAGAGTGTCAGACTTGGAGAGTAAAGGTGAACAGCAGCAATTTTGTACCATGTATGTTTTGTTGCTGGTCTGCTGACTCCCTTTGTTGATGTGAAGCAGGGCCTGGGCCAGGTGAGTGTGTTCAGATCTGGCTTGAAGGGCTCTGACACTATAAGATGCTCTCATCATCAAGAATGAACACCAGTTTCAGTCTGTCCCCATGGGCATTCAGCCTGCTTGTGATCTTTCTGTCTTGACTGCTGCTCCTTGATCTCAAGCTCCAGCATCAGATGTGGGAACAGCCTTATAAGCAGCCCCCACTTCCCTGATACATTCTTTCCTGCAGGCTCTGTTTGTCTGGTCATGCTGTGTCTGATGCAGTGCACCACTGCAGAAGAAGATCCTCAGCCCCAGTCAAGCCTCCCATAACTGTAGCTCCAGCCAGCGTCTTGACTAGAACCTCTTGAGAAACTCTGAGCCAGAACCACCAAACTAAGCCACTCTCAAATTCCTGACCCAAGGAAACTGAGGGATAACAAATGTTTATTTTTTTAAGCAGTACAGTTAGGAAAATATTTTTTCTAGTAATAGATGGACTAATATACCCCTTCACAGATGCCCACCTGAGTCACACACCTGTGCCATTGCTTTGCATTTTATTATAGAACACTGTTTATTCCTTTCAGAACATTTATCACAATCTGCAATTACTTTAGGGATTTATATGTGTATACTTATTTGTTAATCTAGCTTTCCCACTAGCGTGTCAACCTTATGAGGGGAGGTGTCTTCTCTGTTTTTCCATCTCTATGTCCAGCACCTAGCCAGTTTAACTCCACCTCTCACTATCTGTGAGACATTGGAAAATTGCTCTCTGTGTCTCAGTTTTCTCAACTATCAAATGGGATGGTGATAATAATGTCTATCTTATTGGGTTGTTGTGAGTATAAAATGAATGAATACTTATAAGGTATTTCAAACATTACCTTGCACATGGTAAACATTCAGGAAGTATAAGCTGATAGTATTTTAATATTATGGTAGAAACTCAATAAATATCTACTGAGAAACTAAAAAAAGGAATTCATTAATCTCTTTCTCCCTTTGTGTTAACTACCCAGGATGAACTAAAAAAGTCCCAAAGGCCTCTAGACAGCTAAAAGAGATGTCCCAAAGGCTAGAAGCAAAGCCCATGTAATTAGCTTCTGGGCAAGCTTTTAGGCCATTACTCACAACTTACTTATTTAATAGTCTTAGAAGATATTTATTGGTCACCTAACGTATGCAAAATATTGTGCTAGGTGCTAGGGAAAGAGAACAGAGTCACAAAGGTGAATGAAGCTCATTACCTTCCTTCAGAAGAGCATGGTGTCTAGAGATGGAGAGAGATACAAGAGCCACCAATCACACAATTACCAGAGATTGAGCAAGGTGATGGGGGGAGAGCAGAGTGATGCTGACTATTAAGGTGGCCAGACACAATTAGTCACAATTACAACATGTGTAACAAGCTTAATTATCTGGTTTCTTAGTCCAAAATAGATTAGAAACAGCATATTAGAAAAGGAAAAAGGATGGGGCTAACTATTGATAGAGGTAGGTACAATGGCAAGGGCAAAAAAGTGATAACTGGTGTAAATAAAGAATCATGATTTTAAAAAACTTTGAAACAATTAAACCATAGAACAACCATCACTCAGAACCATCAGAAACTGAGTTGATAGGAAGTCTAACAATGATAAAATTAAAGAAACCACATCCATCCAGACTGTTAGGAGGGGTGGAGATGCAGATATGTGGAAAGGGCTGTTCATACACCCAAGTGTGGTAAATAAAAATTCAGGAGGAATATCTTGGGAATAAGGAGCCCCAGGCCCACAACAGGCCCCCCATCTGGGGTTCTAGTGCCAGGAAAGTAAGACCCTATAACTTCTGGCTACTAAAACCAGCAGGGATTGAATCAGTGAATTCCCAAGCAGGTATTCTTAAAGAACCCGCACACAGACTGACTCAGACTCACTCCTTCTGAGCTCCAGCACTGGGGTAGCAGCTTGAGAGGCACTAGTCACATATGTGGAGAAACTGACATGTCTGGTGGAGGAACTGACATGTATGGCATCAAGGCAAGAGCTGGGGGACAGATTTTGCCCAGACAGAATGGTAGGCAGAGGCCATTTTTCTTTTTCTGAATCTTCTTCCCATAGAGCCACAAAGCTAGCAGAAGGGTACCATATATGGGACTCTATCAACCTGATAACACTGTTTGCCCCACCTGGTGATTCCCTGAGGCTCTTTCCCACCCAACTTACAGGCTACCCAATCTGTTAACAGTGGCTTTTCCATATGAATGGTTGGTTGTGGCTCATGTTCCATAATCTCCTAAATCCTCTCAAACCAGCAACAGCAGGCCTCAGTGATCCCCCAGCCCCTGTACCTCTTGCTAAGTGGCCCCAAATCTAGCACTAGCAGCAGCCAGGCTAGGTTCAGAGCTTGGCTTAACCTGGGAACCTCGAAGCCTAGCACAAGTAGCAGCCATCTGCAGATTGCTTTATAGCTCATGCTGGATGGCCCTGGGCAGAACACAGGTGGTGGCTGACCTTGGCCTGTACCAACCAGGAAAACCCAGAGCCTCTGCACTCAGTGGACATCTACAGACCACACTGAGACACCATCACCTTGTCCCTGCACAGCTGATCCTCCCCAGAGGGTGAAAATTGGTGGTCAGTGGTCACAGCCAGTCCTTGTAGCTGACTGGTCTGGGTAAATCCCTCCCATTGATGTAACAACAGCAATTAAGGTTCAACTACACAAAGAGGGTGTACTCAGCCCACGGAGAAGGCCCGCCTTGAGAACCCAGCCAGGGTGATAGGGGAGGATGTGCCACTGAACCCTATAGGATACCTACTATATTAGACCATATTACTAAGACAGGAAGTCACAGCAGCTCTACCTAATACATAGAGAAAAACACAAGAGGCTGCCAAATGAGGAAACAAAGAAACATGGCCCAAATGAAAGAACAGATCAAAACTATGGGAAAAGAACAAAACAAAATGGAGATAAGCAATCTGTCAGATGCACTGTTCAAAAAACTGGTTGCAAGAATGCCCAAGGATCTTAGTGAGGAAGGACCTCAACAGTATAAAAAAGATCCAGTCAGAAATGAAGATATATTAATAGAAATAAAGAACAATTTACAAGTTATCAACAGTAGGGTAGATGAAGCTAAAAATCAAATTAATGATTTGGAACATAAAGAAGCAAAAAAACAACCAATCAGAACAACAAGAAGAAAAAAAGAATCCAAAAAAAACAAGGACAGTGTGAAGACCTTCTGGGACAACTTCAAAGGTTCTAACATTTGCATCATAAGGGTGCCAGAAGGAGAAGAGAAAGAGCAGGAAATTGCAAATCTATCTAAAAAAATAATGAAAGAAAACTTCTCTAACTTGGTGAAGGAAATAGACATGCAAGACCAGGAAACAAAGAGAGTTCCAAATAAGATGGATGCATACAGGTCCACCCCAAGACATATTATAATTAAAATGCCAAATGTTAAAGGTAAAGAGAAAATCTAAAAAGCTGCAAGAGAACAGCAGTTAGTTACTTACAAGGTAGTGAGGTAGATGTCTCAAGTGAAACTTTGTAGGTTAGAAGGGATTGCCAAGAAATATTCAAAAGTCATGAAAAGCATTGACCTACAACCAAGATTGCTCTACCCAGAAAAACTATCATTTAGAGTTGAAGGTCAGAGAGAGAGCTTCTCAGACCAAAAACATAACAAAACAAAATAACAACAACAAAAACTAAAGGAGTTTGTTATACCAAATCATTATTTAATAAAATGTTAAAGGGACTTATTTAAGAAAATAAGATCAAAGCAATGAACAATAAAATGGCAATAAATGTGTATCTATCAAAAATTGAATCTAAAAAAAGCAAACAAAGCAAACAAGAAGAACAGAGACAGAATCATGGGTACTGAGAGCATTTTGATGTTTGCCGTATGTGAGGGTGGTTTGAAGGAATGGGTGAAGAGGTGAAGGGTTAAGAAGTAGAGATTGGAAGTTACTGAGTAGCCATGGGGATGTAAAGTACAGTATAGGAAATGGTGTATCCAAGGAATGCATACTTATGGCTCATGGACATGAACAGGGGTGCAGAGATTGCCTGAGGGAGTTGGGCGTGCTGGGTGGAGGGGGTTGATGGGGATTAGGATGGCTGTAATGGCATAATCAATAAAAATAAGTAAATAACAAACATTGAAAGCAGAAATTGGATGACTGTAGTATTATAGTTAATATCTGGCTGGATTTTGGTGTCAAATTGCCTGTATTGGAATCACAGCAGTCACTTACTGTCCCTTAGACAAGCTACTCATGAAGTTGGCTTCATATGTGACTCATTTGTCTCATCTATAAAATGAGATTAATAGTAACAGCTACTTCATAAAGTTGTTGTCAGAATAAAATTAGTTAATATTTGTAGAGTACTTAAGAAGTGATCCTGGGAAATCACAGTTCTGATCAAGATGGAGGTGTAGGTAGATATGCTTCGCTTACTTGCACAACCAAAAGAAGGATAACAACCAATTTAAAAACAAAAAACAAACAGAATTGCCAGACAATCAAACTGTATGGAAGTCTAACAACCAAGGAGTTAAAGAAGAAACATTCATTCAGACTGGTAGGAGGGGCAGAGAGGAGCAGCCAGGGCAGAGAGGTCATACAATGAGATAGTGGCTAGCAGTTTGGGGTGGGTGAGACAGTGGCTGGAAGACTGGAATATACAATATTTGTGTGTGAATAAGCTGGGAGGAACAACTGGGGAGTGAGACAAACTGTGCAACCCAGGGTTCCAGAGTGGGAAA
Source organism: Pteronotus mesoamericanus (assembly GCF_021234165.1). Taxonomy (NCBI): domain Eukaryota; kingdom Metazoa; phylum Chordata; class Mammalia; order Chiroptera; family Mormoopidae; genus Pteronotus; species Pteronotus mesoamericanus. Next base: position 56,499,082 of record NW_026555321.1, read on the forward strand.
CTAAAGCCTCAAAACCTCTGCCTGTAAAAACATGTGGGGGTTGTGGTGGCAGGAGAAACTCCCAGTTTCACAGGAGAGTCCGTTTGAGAGGCTCACAGGATCTTAGAACATACACAAGCTCACCCACACAGGAATCAGCACCTAAAAGGGCACAATCTGCTTGTGGGAGGTGAGGGAAGTGATGGAAAGTAGGGCAAGAGCAGAGTAAGCTAGCAAGCAGCATTGTTCCCTATCTGAATATACAGCACCCTCCCCAATATACAGCACCACAACCCAGCCCTAGCAATTGCCTAAGCCTCTGCCCCTTACAACATCACAGATGTGCCAAGACATATAAATATGAGCCAAATGAAAGAACAGATCAAAACTCAGTAATGAGGAGATAGACAACCTATCGGATGCAGAATTCAAAACACTGGTAATCAGGATGTACACACAAATGATTGAGTATGGTTGCAAAATAAAGGCACAAATGAAGGCTCTACAAAGGGTAAAAAAAGGAAAATATACAGGGAAACAACAGTGAAGGGAAGGAAACCAGGGTTCAAATCAACTATTTGGAGCAGAAGGAAGAAATAAACATCTGACTGGAACAGAATGAAGAAAAAAGAATTCAAACAAAAATGAGGAGAAGCTTAGGAACCTCTGGGACAACTTTAAATGTTACAACATCTGAATCACGGGGGTAGCAGAAGGAGATGAGGAAGAGCAAGAAATTGAAAACTTATTTGAACAAATAATGAAGAACTTCCCCAATCTGGTGAAGGAACTAGACATGCAAGTTGAGGACGCTCAGAGAGTCCCAAAGAAGTTGGATCTAAGAAGAAACACATGAAGGTACCTCATAATTAAATTACCCAGTATTAAAGATAAGGAGAGAATCTTAAAGCAGCAAGAGAAGAGAGTTACCTACAAAGGAGTTCCCATAAAACTATCAGCTGATTTCTCCAAAGAAATCTTACAGGCAAGAAGGAGCTGGAAAGAAGTATTCAAAGTCATGAAAGTCAAGGACCTACATCCAAGATTACTCTATCCAACAAAGCTATCATTTAGAATGGAAGGGCAGATAAAGTTCTTGCCAGATAAGGTCAAGTTAAAGGAGTTCATTATCACCAAGCCCTTATTATATGAAATGTTAAAGGGACTTATCTAAGAAAAAGAAGATCAAAATTATGAACAGTAAAATAACAACAAACTCACAGCTATCAATAACTGAACCTAAAAAACAAAAACAAAAACTAAGCAAACAACTTGAACAGGAACAGAATCACAGAAATGGAGATCACATGGAGGTTTATGAGTTGAGGAGGGAATGGGAGAATCAGGGAAAAAGGTACAGGGAATAAGAAGCATAATTTTTAGGTACAAAATAGACAAGGGGCGGTTAAGAATAGTATAGGAAATAGAAAAACCAAAGAACTTATATGTACAACCCATGGACATGATCTAAGGGGGGCAGATGTTGGAGGGAGGGGGGTGCAGTGCAGAGGGGGATAAAGGGGAGGAAAAAAATGGGACAATTCTATTAGCATAATCAATAAAATATACTTTAAAAAAAAGAGAAGAGTTCCTGGCACATAGCAATTATGTATGAGTCAGGATTGCTGGGTTTTGGCAGTAACCAACACTCCCCCAAATCTCATGACTGAAAATAATGAAAGATTATTTTTTACCCATACTTATGCTCATCATTGGTAGGCAGGGGATTCTACTCTCAATCATGACTCTCTTCATTCTAGGACCCAGGCTTACAGAGCAGCACTATCTGTTACAATGTCTCTGATATCATTGCAAAGGGGAAAGAGAACCTTCATAGATGATTCATTGACAACTAATTGTTCTTCCCTGAGGTGACACACTTTCTGGCCAACTGTGGTCACATACCCTCACCTCTCTATGTGCTAAGAATGGGGATGATCAGAATGTCAGCATGAATCACTACTGGGTCCTCTCTATTAAGAAATCGCACTGTTGTGGTTAGGTCACAGAGTTTAAAAACTGTAATGAACCCTAGTACTAAGGTCACTTGTTTTGAGAAGGTGAAATCAAGATTCACAAAGATTCCTTGGTTCTAAGTAAGAACACAACAGGCATTTGGTGACTTGAGGGAGGGAGTGGTATGAAGTGAGACAAATTCTTCATTTTTGGGACAGTTGAGTGCATTAAAGGACATTAAGTACCCCTGATTCCTGTTTACTTACTGACAGTAGTATCCCTCCAAGTCATTGTGACAATCAATAATACCCTCATCTATTTTTAACACTTTCTGGGGGTTAAGGAGAATGATGCACCTTCTTCCCTAAGAACCACTGACAAATAAAACGTTTAACTTTGCAAGGTTGATTAGAGCCTTCTACCAAAACACAGTTCCCCAACTCCTCAATGGACCTTAAGTCATGCCCATTGTAGTTTGTTAATTGAGAACTGGAGATCGGCAGCTACACAGTCCCCAATTATATGAGTTGGACTGACAACTACATGATGATTTGCCTGTGCATTGGGAAACCTTGGTCATTTTTGCCCTTGAATTCCATGAGACACCCCTGCACCTCTTCCATGAGTTCCCCATTCTGCATAAGCTCATCTGAGTAGGTTTTGTCACTCACTACCAAATTATTTCTAAGACACATACCTCCTATAAACAATTCTTTCAAATATGATTAAAGATTTTAAATGTGTTGCTTTCAAAGATATGTTCCATTTACTTGAACAATTTAATTTTAGGAAAATTCCATTTTTTACTCAGTTGATCAATGAACTACTGATATGTGGCTATGCAAAATCACCCACCAAAGCCAGGGGAGAGTGATGTGTCTGTTGATAAGGAACAATGTGGAAATAGCCTCATGAGGGCTTCAAGAGGGGCAAGGTTGGGGGTCCTTGTGGGATTAGATCCTCCATTTCCAGCAACCAAATGAGCACATAAGACCAATCTGGGGTGAACGTCTCCCTGTCTGATAGGATGAGTCTTAATGGCTTTCCTTCTGTTAATGGATAGTATTTCTTTAAGCCCCAGAGAAAAAACTGACATGATTCATGAAACAGAAAACTAAGATAATATTAAAACTAATACAGTGTTCAAACCAAATTTATAAGACATTCTTAAAATCAGGCATCTTGCTTAAACATTGTAATACTCTAGTATAAGGATGCATTCTCCTGCAAAGGCTTCCTTATCCCTGAGAATGACTGACAATTATCCAAAAAGCTCTCCTGTCCCTGTGGTGAGCTAACTCTCTCAATCTGTATTTCCCAGTAAGTAGACCAGGTCACTACACATTTAGTCACAAATACTTTCAACACAACATATTTATGTGCACTACACACTGTAGGAAGTAAAGGTGATCAAGATGAACACTTCAAACAGCTAATTTTGATTCTTTGTGCCAAAAAAGTCATATCACATTCAGTGAACATCACTTCAGGTAAAAGGAAAATGCTTAAAATTTATTTGGTAATAATGATAATTATAATATATAAATTGAGTGTGTGTTTATACAGTTAGGTACTGAGATGAACGCTTTCTGTGATTTAGTTCAAAATGTTTATCCTCATAAAAATCTCAATAAATGCTCCTTTGCATCAAGCAGATGAACACACTAATGCCACAGAAATGTCCTGAATCACACAGTTGATAAGGGATGAAGCCAGGATATGAGGTCTGTCCAGAAAGTATCCAGCCACACAGTATGAAAAATAGAGACATTTATTGAAGGAGAAACAAGATATGAGAAACATTGTACATAGGACAGTGAGGACTCAGTCCCCTTCAAATAGGTACCTTGGGACCTCACACAGTTCTCTTAGTTGCCATCAGCTGCTCTGTCATATTTTCCTGAATCTCATTGGTGGTCTGAAATCTCTTCCCTATCAAAGGTGATTTTAGTTTTGGGAAAAGCCAGAAGTCACAGGGTGCCAAATCTGGGCTATATGGGAGCTGAGTCACCTGAGTGATTTGATATTTCACTGAAAAACTCTGCATGAGACGTGATGCATATATGGGCTCATTGTTGTGATGAAGCTGTCAGTCACAAGTTGCCCGTAGCTGCAGTCTTCCGAATCATCTGAATAGTTTCCACAGAGGAATGTTCAAGCTTAATGCAAAATTTGATACATATTTGTTGCTCTACTTGCTCAGTCATTTTGAATGTGAGGACCACACAGTATACATGCTCACTCAATGGTATCTACCGCCCCCACTGACTAGTACAGTGAAGTCATCATTGTTTATGCATGCACATTCCAGTCCACTCTCCTTGGCTTCCAGGTTACATTGATGTCATGCAAGCTATTTTTGTTATATTAACTATGGCTGCACTTTTACCAGACAGACTCCCATATATTTCTGCGTGCTATAATGTTGTTTGGTGCCTGTTGAATGCAGCAGTAAGGCCTCACCCATCTGGGTTCAGAGTCAGGCTCTGTTAGTTACTAGCTGAGTGAGCTTGACTTCATTAGTCTCAGTGTCTGTGTCTCCTTTTCTGAAAAATAGCTTTAAAAATATGATACCAAATAAGCGAACAGTGTAAAGAGCCTAGAAGAGTGTCTAATGCTGAGTTAATGCTCAAAAACATTAGTTTTAAAATATAACCCAGAATCCATTCTTTCCTACAGAAATGGGTCCTAAGCTCATGTATTAGGCACCTTGTATGGACTTTGAATTCACTGGGGCAAGCACTTCTGTATGGTTTGACCACTGTGAAAGAAAAATTATTCTGACACTTGTTAAAGGCTACCTACCATAAGAAAGACTTTATTCAGAGGGGCTACATGCAGTGGGGCCTCGCAGTCAGAGGAAAGGTTGGGTTCCACTCCAAATACAACAAGAAAAAGTGGGCATTTATAACCCAGAAGTAGGGTGGAGGGGCATCAGTGGATGGAAAATAGTATACTAAGAGGGCATGGTAATTCTTTGCTAAACTGACCTAACAGGATTCTTGCTGAAGGCAGGCCAGAGTGATCAGATGTCAACTGGATGTTGGCGGGGGGTGAGGGATTCTGGCTAACCTGACTTGGCAGGATTCTTGCTAAAACACACCAAAAAATAAAGCCTAGATGAAAAAAATGCTCAAAGGAGCCTGGGCTAGAGTTTAGTCAATAAAAGAGCTTTTGTCACCATCCACCAGAGCATGACCTGGAAGCCCATGCATCATGCCCACATGCTATCTTCTACCCTCTGTCCTGGGGCATCCCTGTAGCTACTGAGATGCAAGATGCTCCTGCACCCCAATGCGTGCAACCCACCTGGAAGTGGGGAGGGTTAACATCCATGGAGCAACACTTTTTCCAGTGGTAGGCAGGAACTGAAGGATAAATTCTCCCATTCTCCTGATGAGCACACTGACATCTCTGAGGACAGTGACCAGAGATGGAGTGATTGGTTACTCTTTATGCCAAATGGGAATGTACCTTCTTCTATTTGTTATCATCTGTTCTGGCCTGGTCATTCTCACACCCCTAGATTGTAGCATATAATTATTAGCCTCAGGCTCTGTTTCTAAAGAACCTCAGTTAACACAGCTAGCATTGTGATTCCCAAAGGAGACTGGAATTCAAAGAATAATATGTTTGAGGACCTTCATTTTCAGCAGAAAACTTATGTGACACAGGATGAAGTTAAGATTAATACCGAGATCATGCTTAAGAAGCCTTCTGCAAGTAGCCCCTTTCTTTTACTGCTAATATTGAGAAGGCTAGAAAGGTACAGTCCTTTTCCTGAATAGTCTGACTTCTAGCTGGCCGTATACACCCTGAGTGACCACAGGATGATTCAGGCTCTGCCTCCATGGCAACCTTTGGTCCACACTGATGGGAACTCTGACAGCCACCAGGAGGGTTTCCTCTGTGGTCCCCTCTCCTTAATTCTCTTAGCCCCTTGAATAACTACCCTCTTTGTCCTGGATTACCATCGACCAGGACCCACAAAGGAAAGAGGCTAGTGACCACACTCATCACGATATTGTGATATAGTAAGAAATACATATTTTGGTGTTTATCTGCAGATCTGAGCCAGAGCCCACAAACCTTTGTAATTTCCTAAGTGGTAAAGTCCTAGGAGCATCTTTTGTTCTAATATTTGGTCTTTGACCCTGGCTCCTGACATGTGGCTCCTAAATCCCTTGCCTCAGGAATATCCTGGCTGACGGAACTGCCTTTCTAATGAAGCGAGTCTTGGTGGCCTTCTAGATAGCATTAGGATGGGAGCTAGTTGCCAGGAAGACCAAGTCCTGATTAGAAGCTTGTCAGTTTCAGCTCCATCCTCCATCCTCTGAAGAGGGATGAAGGACTGGAGAATGAGTTAATAATTGGTCATGCCTCTATGATGAAGCCTTCATAAAAATCCCTAAATCATGAAGTTTGTAATGTCTCTGGGTTGGTGAACACAAGGACATGCAGAGAGGGTGGCATACCCCAATTCCAATGGAATAGAAGCTCCTGTACTTGGGACCCTTACAGCCCTCACCCTATGTAGCTCCTCATCTGACTGTCCATCTGTATCCTTTATTGTATCCTTTATTTGTAATAAGCTGGGAAACGCAAGTAAGTGTTTTCCTGAGTTCTCTGAGTGATTACAGCAAATTACTGAAACTGAGGAAGGGGTCATGGAACCCCCAATTTGCAATGAGAATACTTTGTGGACCACTACTTTAAATGGAGTCAAAAGTGGGATACAGTCTTATGAGACTGAGTGCTTAACCTATAGGATTTTATGCTAAGTTCAGGTAGATAGTGTCAGAATTGAACTGAACTGTAGGGACACCCAGCTGGTATCAAAGAATTACTTGGAATGAGAAAAAAAATACACATTTGATGTGAGAAGTATTTACTATGTAGTGGGAATGAAAAAAAAAAAAGGGAAGGGGTTTTATGGTAACTAAAGTAGCCACATCTCATTATTCCTGACTTTTTACTGAAAATCTCAGATTCTTCCTCTGCTGCCACCACCCAGATATGTACAATAAAACAGAATCTTGGCTTTTGGACTTTTTCTTTCCCCTCTCTAAGGTTCTTCCAGGGAATCTTCTTCTAGGACACAGGGCTGACTCTGCATAAAAGTAAAGTTTATTGAAGTATGGGAAGGCTTGTGGTCAATGACATTTTACTGTTGAGTCTATCTCAGAAGTTTCAGTGTCAAATCCTTCTGTCATCTTAGCTCAGGTTAAGAAGTCTTCAACCACCAAGCTGCTTATACAGATGATAGCTTGGGTATTAAGGCAGGAAACTGTGTTTTGGGAACAATCTATCACTTCTCCATGTTCTTTACTCCGACATCTCTTATATAGATGAAAATAGAGTTCTATGGCAAGTAACCTCACAGGGTGGTCTGGTCATAAATTCCTACTGGGCAGGTCATGGTGGATAGTCAGGCTCCCGGTGTTACGGAAAGCCAGACTCAAGACACGATTCAGGGAATGGAGTAAGCCTTTATTCACACGCGCGGGCTCAGAGGAGGCAGTCTCCAAATTCTGAGCCCCAAATCGGGGTTAGATAGGGGTTTATAAGCCCTAGCATTCCGGTGGGAAACGGATGGTCTTCCCAGGTGGGGGAAGGGATTAGCATTCAGGTGGGAGATTGATGAGATTGATGTGCTACCCAGGCCGGGGAAGGGATGTGAAAACGGGCTACAGGAACAGATAAGCAATGATTAACAGTTAACCTGGGAGGGGTCTCTGGCTAGGCTGCTCCTCTTACGTCATCTTGCCCTTATCACCGGCATGTAACTTCTTTAACACAGATGTAACACACCTTTGAAATGCCTCTTTTCAGACCCCTCAAAAGTGAAACCACTATCAAAAGAGCACATAATATTAACTCTCCTGTAATCTAATCTCCACCTTGCTTTCTCCCATGTTCATGTAATCTTCCTTATATTCCCTCCTTAATTCCAAATGCATAAAAGAGGCTGCAAAATGCCAATATGAGAACCATTCTGACACAGAGAGATCTGATCAGATCACTGGGGAGAAATAGGGAGAATCCATAGGAGGAGTTTGCCAAGGCAATGGTAAACAGCCTAGGATGGGATTGGCTGAGAAGCTGATTCCTCCAGAGCCCATGGAAATAAAAAGAGGGCAGACTTTCAGGCTCACTGGCACTCTCTTCCTTGAGGATGCCTGGATGGTCATGCTGTAGCTGCCTGCATTTCCCAACAGACAGTTTTTGGATATGAAGAAACTCGGGATGCAGCCTAGGATCAGGCTGGCCTGGCAGAGAGAGGCAGGATTATTCTTTGGATGTTCTAGAGGGAACAGGCTCTCAGACAAAAGCCTGCCATTCTTCCAAAATTGTGTAGCTTTTGTATCTTATGTTGTTTTAGTTTGTAAAACAAATCCTATAAAAATAAGATAATCAGAATCAAGATGGTGGAGGAGGGAGTGGAAGTCACACTGCCCTCCTCCCAGGACCAACCTGGAATTACAACTAAACTGGGGAGAAATCACCTGAAACAAACAACTGAAAAATAGAGAGAGAGGAAGCTTGTAACCTCGGAAACAGAAGAATCAGCTTTAGCGCAATCTAACTGGTAAGGAGTGTGGTACAGACCTGAGAAGCCGGGTGGGGCGCCCACGGACAGCAGCACCAGAAGGATATTGAAACTGCCAGTTGGATCACCCTGAGAAGAGAGGGGTTTAAATCATAAGCGGGGATCTCCAGCCCATAGCACCAGAGCCCAAACAGTACACAGATAACAGCCAGCTGTGAAAAGCGGCAGGGTTGCTCTCTGCCAGAGACAGGTGGCTGGAGATGCAAAGAACTGTTTAAAGGGCCAGAGCATACATTTTTATTTGCAGCCTGGTCTCCGCCAAAAGCAGGGGCAGAGTGGGCTAGAGACGCCTGAGGAAGGACTGGGAAAGGAGGCTTTGGGGAAGAGAACTGAGAGAGTAGCTGGAGGGATCTTGGTGCTGATTCATCCCCCATGTGGCAGCATCCATCTTGCTCAGGTAGAGATCATTCCTCCTGAGCGGCACCAGCCATCAAAGGACCTAATAGTCCCACCCTAAGATGGGATAACACGCCACCCGATGCTGTCTAAGCAGCTTACTGAGTGCAGAGTGACAGCCACAGACAGTAGATCCGTGCCTAAAGGGGGCACAGGGACATCTGGTGACACTTGAGGCGAGACTGGGGATGGAGGCTTTGGGGAGAGAACGGAGAGAGTAGCCAGTGGGATCCCAGTGTGGACTCCTCCCCTATACAGCAGCAGAACAAGAGGACCCAATAACCCCATCCCCAAGAGTGACTCCGCCCTGCCCTGAGTTGTCTAAGGCAGTCTACTGAGTGCAGAGTGAATAGATTAACAGATGAAGGAGACAGCCACAAACAGTAGAGTACTGGAAGTCTTCAATAGACTGTCTAAGGTCAGACAGAGTTAACATCTGACATTATCAGAGGCAGATCCAGAAAGTAAAAACAGCGGTCTCCTACTATAGAAGTTCACACCACAAAGTCAGGAGCTCAAGACAGATCAACTTAAGAATCAGAAGCAAAAGAGAAGAGTCTCACAAATAATGGGAAGACAAAGAAATAAGCCCCACTCGAAGGGAAAGGAGCAGTCCCCAGAAAGAGAACTAAATGAAATAGAGGCAAGTAAACTATCAGATACTGAGTTCCAAACAATGGTTCTAAGGAAGCTCAGTGAGCTCAGTGAGCTCAGAGAGAATTACCAAAAACCACAGGGAAACTATGAGGAACTTACTGCAAACTATGTCAGCATGAAAAAGGACATAGAAACTATCAACAAGAGGCAAGAGGAAATGAAGAATACAATTTCTCAATTGAAGACCACAGTAGAAGGAATCCAAAGCAGGCTAGATGAAGCTGAGGACCGAATCAGCAAGCTGGAAAACAAGGTAGAGAAAAGCTCCCAGAAAGAGCAAGAAAATGAAAAAAGACTCAAAAAGAATGAAGAGGCATTTAGGGAAATGCAGGACAACCTGAAAAGTAATAATATTCATATAATAGGGATCCCAGAAGAGAAGAGGATGAGGAAGGGATAGAGAACCTCTTTGAAAAAGTAATGATAGAAAACTTCCCCAATTGGAGAAGAGAAAAAGTCACACATGTCCAGGAAGCACAGAGGGTCCCATTAAAGAGGAACCCAATGAGGCCCACTCCAAGACACATCATCATTAAAATGGCAAATATCAAAGACAAACAGAGAATCCTAAAGCAAGCAAGGGAGAAAGCAGGAATAACATATAAGGGAGCCCCAGTATGGCTAGCAGCTGACTTTTCAATAGAAACCCTGTCAACCAGAAGGGAATGGCAAGAAATATTCCAAGTAATGAAAAGCAAAGGTTTGCAACCAAGACTGCTCTATCCAGCAAGGCTCTCAAATAAAATGGAAGGCGAAATACGGAGTTTCCCAGACAAAAGAAGGCTAAAAGAATACACCTCCACCAAACCAGCACTGCAAAATATGCTAAAGGGACTGCTTTAAGATGAAGAAAAAGTTTCTATGAATACCCAGTTCCTTTCAGAGTTGCCAATACTTGATATTACCAATATTTTTAATACTCATTAATCTGATTGTGACAATGATGTTATTTTAATTGTTCCTTTACTATTTGCTGAAACTAAACCTGTTTTAGTATATTTCTTGCCTTTTTCTATTTTTTTAAAAAGGTTTAAATGACTTTTTGGTGTTCTTTATCCATTTATTGACTTAAGGTTTATAGAACTTTTTTCCAAAAAAACAAAAAACAAAATAAAACAAAATAAAACCTATTAACCATGTTTTAGATGTGCTGCAAATACTTTTCTATGCTATTCCTTGTCCTTTAACTTTTTTAATATGTATATTACTATATAGTTAAATGTTTAATATAGTCATATTGTCAATATTTACTTTATAGCTTCTGGGTTTGAATATTTTACTTCAGGTCATGAAAGATATTAGTTCTATTTTCTTCTAAAACTCTTTAGATTCTACATATTGATTTTTAACTCACCTGAATATGTCTTGTATAATGTGTGAAATAGGGCTCTATATTTGTTTTATTTCAAGTAATAGTGGTCCATGCACCTTATTTGTTGAATAAGCCTTATTTTACCCATTGATTTGAAATATCAACTTAATCATATATTATATTGTTAGATATATATATATGTCTCTAGAATGCTCATTATATTTCATTGATCTACTTCATTATTTCTGTGCTGATGTCATGTTGCTTAGACTTTATAATGGTTTTAAAGTTTTTAAATAGTTTTTTATTAACTTTGACATCTAAAAAAATAAATAAAACCAAGCCTCATTTAAGGAAGGTAGAAAGAGAGAGAGGGGTGGAACTCCTACCTTTTGCAACAACATGGATGGAACTGGAGAATATTAAGCTAAATGAAATAAGCTAGTTGATGAAAGACAAACACCATATGATCTCACCTATAAGTGGACTCTATTCAACAAAATAAACTAACCAACAAAATAAACCACAGGCATGGAAACATGGAGCAGACTGAAAGTGACCAGAGAGGATGAGAAAGAGGACAATGGTGGAAAGAAGAGGAAGGGAATAGATAAAGAACATGTATGAATGACCAATGGACATGGACAACAGAGTGGGGATTGACTGTGGGAGTACGGGGTGGGGGTGGGATGGGTGGAGGGGGTGAATTGGTTCAAACTGAGGCAACTGTAATAGAATAAACATGATTTATAAATTAAAAAATAGTAAAATAAAATAAAATTTAAAAAAATAAGAATTAAAACTAACAGGGAAAACAAGAGAACTCAGCTGTTAAAGAGTTTAGCCTTAATTGATAAGTTTAAGTGATTAAAGTTGTGACTAATTTTAGCCTTAATTTATAGGCTTAAGTGACTAATGCAGGTGGAAAGCTGTTATTCCAAAATTGTGATGCTTTTGAATAAAAACTCCTTTCCTTTATCACCAAAACTTTGGCTCTGGAGTTTTGCCTAGAGGGTGGTGGCAGGCAGCAGAACTACAATTGCTGTTTGGTAACAATTTGTTCTGTCTGTTTGTTAACAGAGAAACTTGGTTGTTATTGCCAATGCAGTAAAGAATTACAGATCAGCAAGCCTATTAGCATGCAAGCAAAGTTTATTAGTGCTAAGTTCTAATGAGAGAGCTAAAGCAAGGGTGGCAAGAGCAGGGTGGCCAGAGGCCAGGTGGCTGGGGGCCAAGAGAGCCAGGAGAGTAAGTCCTTTGTTCTGAGGACTTTCACAGTTGGCTGTGAAGAAGTCACATTTTGATTGATGGGTAAAAGCAGTGCCAGCTTCAGCTCCGGGTCTATTAGCCCAAATCCTTATCTTGCTCCAAACTCTATTTGTTCAATTTGCATACATGATGGGAGGCAGGCAATTGAGCAAAGTTGTTTTATGGGTCCTTTCTTTGGGCACTGTTGACGCCCACCCCTTCCCCCTTTAGGCCTTGGGATGAATACACAGTCTCAAGATTTTTATTTTCTCAGCCAGTGGACATGATTCCCAGCTAGTGGCAGATTTTCAAGGTCTCCCTACTGCCTGCACTATCCTGTCTACTTGTGTTGTTTGGAATGTCTGGCAGTCTTCTCCAACCAGGATCAGGACTACTGGGTCAATGGGTGAGGCATGCCTTCCTCTGCTTTTAGTCTCCTGTATTAAGTTCTTGTCAGATTGCAATGGTGAGAGCCCTGCCTTTATTTCCCCTCTGGCTCTTCATTCCTAGCTGCTATCTAAGTGCTAGAAAGCATTGCCTGGCAACCAGGATGCTAGTCGCTGGCCAGCAATAGCAGTATGGTCTCAGAGTTCTTCCTATGCTATCTCCTGAGTCATGCTGATCTTGTTTCCAGTCAAATCCTATGTTTGGCTCAAATAAATTTTTGTAAAAATTCTCTATAGGTTTTTATGTTCTTATGGTATATACAAGAATCAACCAATGAATGCATAAATAATTAGAACAACAAGTCAATGTCTCTCTCTCAATTCAATAAATAAAAATAATTTTAAAATTCTGTTGTTTTAAGACACCCACTTTAACGGTATTTGGTTACAGAAGCCACAGGAAACTGACACAAGTTTTTGACACTTTAAGCTAAGGATTAATTTTGTCCCATTTCATAGGCAAGAAAACAGACTTTAAGTTACTATCCCAAGTATACTGTAAAGTTTACAGTGTAGACAGAAAAAAAGCAGTTCTATGGAAAGCAACTGCACAGGATGATCTAATAATAAATTCTTACCAGGGCAGTCATGCTCCAGGCCTATAACTCCTTTAAAAAAAGGTTTATATTTGTCTTAAGCAAGCTCTGTTCATTGTTTCTGTGCCTATGGGTTAACATACCTTTAAAATAAGCCTTAACCACCTGTAAGAGAGCACATAATCTTGTTTTTTATCCTGTAGTCTAATCTCTGCCTTGCTCTTTTCCATCTCCATGTAATCTTAGGCTCACTTCTTAATTTCAGTGCATAAAAGAAGCTGCAAAACTTTTATTCTTGGGAGCATTTGAGATCTTGCTTCCTGGCATATAGTATCAGTTTGGCTCAAATGAACTCTTATAAATATTCCCTACAGGTTTAGACATTTCTTATGTCAACACTTATCTAGGGGATGGCAGAGCATGGCTCCAAATCCAGGTCATTTAATATCTGATAAAGACTGGGTGGAGATGAAAATGATGAGTGTCAAATTAAAACACACACACATGATAGATATATAAATCAAAGATAGTTCAATAAAACTGTTAAACACACACACACACACACACACACACACACACACACACACACACCCACCCACCCACCCAGAAGCAGCGTCTTTCCTGGGATACTACAGAAAATCAGGATTAGATAAACATGCTTAACAACTTTAAACATTATGCAGAAAATATAAAGAGATGAGAATGATGTGGGAAACAAGAGAGCTAAAACAAACTGTAACCCTATAGGATCTAACAAACTTATAATAGAACCCCTAGAGGGAAAGACTAGATCAGACTGCCTGGAAGTTAACTTGAGTGCTTGACTACGTTCTCACCTCCATAATGTGACTCAACTGTAGCAAAATGGACCCTGTCATACACAATGGGCTAGAAGTTCCAGTCAGGTTGGTGCCTTGTGAAGAATTAGTCCTAAGGTTGAGCCTCTGAAGCTGACCTCTATCCTGGAAAAAGGTATGATTGAGGTCAGCCCAGCCATGGGGGTCCCCTGGCATCTCTGCCTAAATATGTTCCAAAGTTCTGGTCTCAGGTCAGCTTTAGGTATAATCCAAACTAAGAGAAGTACCTATATCATTTTGATGTAAGAGAAAAATACATGAGATCACTTTTGAGAGCCATCAGCACAAGAATTATTACATAATAGTCACCTAATAAATGTCAGTTTCCTCCTTACTTCTTCCTTTACCTTAGCAAAGGGGAAACTGTGCAGCATTTTCCAGGGCACTGGTACTGCCAGCTTTCTGTATCAAAGTAGCTCCAGCTCACTGGACCATCCGGTCACTTTCCTGGAGGTTTTGGAATGACTTTTTTGGCATGTGTCCACACACATACTGCAGCACACAATAGGCAACAGGAAGAGGGCTGAAATTTTAATTGGTGTCAGGAAGAAAGCACAACCATTGCAACAACATGAAACAGAAAACATGGACAAAGCAAACATAGCAGTAGTGGCTTGCTCTGCCAACTCCAACGTGAGTTCCAGAGAGGTGCAAGGAAAGAGAAAGAAGATGTCAGGACAGAACAGGGTGGCTTGAAAGAAATTGCTAGGTGCCACCCAATATCCATTTACATTTCCTACTTAGTAATATTTAATTCAATAGTCATCCAAAAGACCACATTACCCAACTTCCCTTGTTAGCTAGGTGTGGTCCTCATTCTGGTCAGTGAGCTAAATAGTGGAAGTTTTATGTGGGACTTTCAGGAAGGCCTTTTAAAGGATGCTGACTCATCTGACCAAGAGACTCTTTTGTCCTCCCCTCCTTTTTCCTTACATGAGCTGGGGATTTGGTTGTGACAGCTGGAGCTTCAGCAGCCATTTTGGGTAATGGGTTGACTTAAAAGACAAAAGCCAGTACTGTAAATGATGGAGCAGAAAGACAGGTGATTCCAAGATGGCTGCAGAGTAGGTGGAAGCTGCGTCTACTTGCTTGCAGCCCAAAACCAGAGCAATCAACCTGAACAACTAAATGAAAGCTAGCTGATATGAAATATTATAACCAAGGAGTACAAAAGAATCTACATGGAGACTGGTGAGAAGGGTTGAAACATGGAGGGTGAAAGCCTCCACATGCAGATACAGTGGTGGCAGCAGAGAAGCTTGAGAGATAATCATGTGGCTGCTGAACCCTCTTCCCCGAGAAGCATGAGATCTTAATCCCATGCAGGGATCCCCAACCCAGAGCAGCAGAGCCAGAGAAAGGAATCTATGTAGCATCTCACAGTGGGAATCACTGAGGATTCACCCCACCCGGTAGACTCAGAGTACACTTACCCATGTAGAGCACTCTTATTTTTATAGCACCAGCCTGGGGAGTTCATGGTCTCGACACTGTTGCAGAGGCCACGCTGCCGTATTCAGGTTCTGCAGAAGGGTCTTCTGGATAGACCCAGCAGTGTTTTTAGGGGGCCCTCTGTTTTCTGAGGAGGCTTTTAGTAGAGACCCAAACAGTGACTTGGGACAGAGGACCAATCTTCCCAACCTTGAGCACACTGCTGGTGCCCCCCTCCTGACCTGGTGAGCCACTTGGTCTGTCTGGTCCTGCTGAGTTCAGAGGCACAGACAGTGGTATAGGGCTGGGACTTTTGGCCCCATCCTGATGGATTCAGTGGTGCTTGGGTTCATAGTAGCATTATTTACAATATCCAAGATCTGGAAACAGCCCAAGTGCCCATTAGTAGATGAGTAGATTAAAAAAAACAATAATGGAATACAACACAGCAGTAAAAAAGAAGGAACTCTTACTTTTGGCAACAGCATGGATGGACCTGGAGAGCATTATGCTAAGTGAAATAAGCCTGTTAGAGAAAGACAAATATCACATGATCCTACTTACATGTGGAATCTAATGAACAAAATAACCTGATGAACAAAATAGAAACAGAGGCATGGATACATGGAACAGACTGACAACTGTTAGAAGTGAGGGAGAAGGGAGGACTGGATGAAAGAAGGTGAAGGGATTAGCTAAAAAACATACATGCGTAACTCATAGATACAGACAACAGTGTGATGGTGGCCTGAAGGAAGTGGAGGAGAGGGCTGGGTGGAGGTGGACAAAGGTGGAAAAACTGGGGACATCTGTAATAGTGTCAACAATAAAGTTGAAAAAGACAGAAAGAACCTCGGGTCCTGGTGACAGTGTGCTAGCCTTGGATTGCTACCTCAAGATTTCTTTGGATACGGTAAAAACAGATTTCTTCCTTGTCTTAGCCACTGATATTTTGGGGTTTTATGTTACATGCAGCTAACCTAAACCAACAAACACAGGGGATGGAAATAAAAAAGAAGGTAACAGAGATGGGAAAGTGGAAAAAAGAAGGAGAAGACAAGACATGGAGTGAGCATCAATCTCAGACTGCAAAATCAAATTACAAGATTTTCTTGATTTCATTTTCTTTATTCTTGATTAATAACTTAATTTTTTTGTAAGCCCCCATCCTACATGGTGCCAGAAACTTAACTTCTGTTACTTCATAGTCCTGCTCCTCCTTGGCACAGAATTGCCTCTAAGTTTCCCAAGATGTTGTCTTTATACTGAATGTTGTGGTGTTCTCTCTCCAGCTCTGCCCTGGTGTCTGCACATATGCCCCATCCCTCCTGGTCTCTGATGGAGGGTCCTGCTGGCTGCTATATGTCCTCTGTCCTGATTGCCAGCTCTCTGTGCTACAGCTGTGCTCCCTCCCCAAATTATCCAGGGCCTTGCCATGTCCCTAGATTCTCCCCAGAATGAGGGTACAAGCCTTTGTTCGCAGATTTCCCAAATCAATGTGGGCATCCTGCCACCCCCCCAACCCAACAGGACTTGGCTCTTCAACAGCATCAGGAATGCCCAGTAGCTAAGCCTTCTCCTCTTCACTTCCAATTCTTGCATGTCTACACACTGTAGCCCAAGCTGTAGGAACTAAGGGGAAGGGGGTGCAAGGAACAAGATAACCTCTCTCCTTTGCTATATATTATCTTAATTTTCTTTAAAATATGACTTTAGAAATGTAAAACCCTTGGATTTACTTGCCTTGTCCTACCCTTGACCTTTCCCTGTGATAATAAAGCAGGTGGTCCTCCTGTCCAAAGTGGGATGAGATTTGTCAATCTGAGGAAACACTGCAGAGCAAAAACATCAGCTTCCATCTCAAACTATACTACTACTTTGAGAGACCAGGCCAAGAGCTGAATAGCAGTAAAGTTTGGGACATAAGAGGTCTCTATTGGGAATGACAGTGGAAAAGTAGTGAAGAGCAAAGTGGAATAGTGTTAATAAAGAACCCCAAATACTGAGTCCTCTAGTCTGCTGTTTTCCCTCAAGGCTAAACCCACAGCAGAGACCTCATCTTTCTATGTGAAAGGAAGTTGATCCTCAAGCCCTCCTTTCCAGTGGGGAAAGGAGCCACATTTGAGGATACACATAGAAGAGAAGGGGACATGGGATTCTTAGCAATGGGGTCACAGACAGCTGTAATAGACCCTCTGGATAGGCAGAAGGATCTCACCTAGGGAATCTGGCCTGCCCCGAAGGGTAGTGCTCCTTCTTGTGGGTGGAGTAAACTTCTCTCCACACTTGAGTCAAGGATATCAGCAGGTGGCTAACATCAAAGTAATTGACATTTGATCCCTTCAAGAATCATCTAAGGGGCTGAATCAAATGTGTAGAAGTTAGCTGAGGAACAGCTATTCACATCATCTCTTGTTAAAGAATATGTGTTAAAAAGGAAATGGTCACTTTAAGGAAGAGAAACCAGGCAAAATCCTCCTTATCAATGGTAGCAAACTTTGGGACAAATTGACATTGTGTGCTTTCTGATAGGATACACTGGGAAAAACACACATCATTTGTGACCTCCTTGTCAAAAATGTGCAACTGAAATCTGACTGTAAGGAAACATCAGTCAAAGCCAAACTGAGGAACATTCTGACACTTAACTGATCTGTTCTGAAAAATGTCAAGGTCATGAAAGTTAAGGAAACACTGAGGAGATTGAAGAGACCAAAAGCAATGAATGGTCCTGGATTTGATCCTAAATCAGAAAGGAAAGGATATTTATAAAGGACAATATTGAAGCAAACAGCAACATTTGAAAGGGGCCTGAATAGGATCATGGTATTTGTCTCAATGGTAATTTTCTGATTTTGGTAATTACATTGTCTTTATATAAGGAGACTGGTTCTTAGAAAATAAATGCTAAAATATTTAGGAATTGTCATGAGCAGGGAGCATCCCAAAGGGAGACACTCATACACATTTGTCTTTCCACAACGCCAGGTTTATTAGGAGAGACCTCCCAAATAAGCGAATAGAGTCACACACAGGTTACACATAGAGACGGGAAGTTTAGGTGAGCAGAACGAGTGTTCTATGTGAAGTCCTGGTCACTGGCAGTGTCCATAGGTAGAGAGGTGTCATGTGCCCGGTGAAGTGGAAGTCCAACAGGGCTCTCAGCATGACCTGTGGTACAGCCAAGCTCGAGCATTGGGTGGTTGGAGCTTTGAGTTCTTATAGTCCACCAGAGGTGAAGGTCCCACTCATATCGGTGTCCAGATGGAGGCATTATCCAAGTGCCCAGACTTGTGGTTTGGGACATTCCAGACAGCTTCTAAGGGTGTCCTATTGCACCCCATTTTCTTAGTCTTGACACAGCACTTAACACAACTGTAACTCCATGTTGGATTGTCAAGGGAGTCCAAAAAGTCTGCTTTGCTGTTGTTCTATACAGAGATAAAGGAACATTCTCTCTCTCTCTCTCTCTCTCTCTCTTTCTCTTTTCTTCTGCTTTCCTCCTCTTTCCTCTTTCCCCTCCTTTCTTTCCTCCTTTCCTTCCCTCTCCCCCACTCCCAAGCAAATATAGTAAAATGTTCATCATTGGGAAAACTGGGTTAAGGGTTTGGGGAGTTATTTTTGATATTATTTATAGAAGTCTTCTATACATGAAATTACTTCAAAATATAAAGTTACTACTCCAACCCCCACCTCCACTCAATGCCACCTATAGGCCAATGGCAAGACCCAAAAGAGGACTTCAAAAGAGTGATGTCTGACCCTCTTCTTTAAGATCTAAAGCCCTGAGACCCAAGAGATGTGTATACGTTTAGGTCTGCTGAACCCTTAGCCCCTGTACCTCCTGACCTTTCTGCCTCTGAATCTCAGCCCTGACATTTAGTAGCTAAGAGAACTTGGGAAAGCTTCTTAAGCTTTCTAGCCCTCAATTTTCTCACCTGACAAATGAAAGGAGAGGAGAACTTCAAGGGGGAAGAGAATGAAGTAAAGGATGTGCACAATACTTAGCACAGGATATACTCACTAAATGCTCAATTGATGTCAGCTTCTACTATTATTGTACTATTGTTATTATTTATACCCTGACTCACTTACCTGGATTTATGAAGAAGGAAATGGACTTATGTAGCTGTTAGAATGCTTCCAGCTACAGGAAAGAGAAAACACAAGGGGAAGTATTTTTTTAAGTAAAGATATAATCTCCTATAACAGGAAATATGGATAAGAAATGGGTTCCAGGATGGAGGGAGGCTCAATGTTCATTAAGATGTCACCAAGGATACAGGTTATTTTTCAATAGCTGCTCTGCCATCTATTGAAAAGGCCAACTGCCAGCTATTGTTTAATTAGGTCCACTCAATAACCCAAGATCACTTTCACCATTTCAGCATCATATGCAAACAAAGAACAAGACAGAAAAGAAAAGGAATTCTGTTTTGTCTCACTCTTTAAGAGTGAGAAAAATTCTTAAGAGCCCCATCAACATGTTCCCTTATCTCTCCGTGTTCAGAATAAATTCATATGCCCAATACTGAAGAAAATTTTTCTGAGGCAAATGGAATTAGCATGTATATAAGTAAGAATTACACTTGCCTGGAAGAAATGGAAAACCTCATGTTACAATGGCTAAACAAGACACAATTTGACTTTCACATCTGGAAGTCTGCTTATGCTTCCCAGGGTTGTCTGGTACCTCCAGCTTTAGGAACCCAGGCTTTTTCTAATCTTATAATCCTCTGTGTATGGTGCCACTCCAAGTCGCTTCAAAGTCCATGATGGCTGCTCTAGCTCCAGCCCTGCAGTCTGTATTCCAGCATAAGGACAAAATAAAGGAAGAGGAGACAGAATTCTTTCTATAAAGGATACTTCCAGAAATTGTACACACCACATCTGCCTACTCCTACTAGACAAGGGTTGGTCACATGTTCTTTCTTAGGTATAACAGAAGGTGAAAAATGTCTTTACTCTGCACAGCTGGGGGCCCAGGTAAACCTTGGAATTTCCATTACTATAGAGAAGGATGGGAGGGGAGTTGATGGGGATGGAGATGGAGATTATCCACCAGTTACCTATGCTGTACTACGGTTCTATCATAGGACTGGGGAGATGCCCTCCTCTCAAAACCCATGGCTGCCTCATACCTGTACAAAATCAGATGCTGTGAAGATGACAAAGTCGGGAATAGGTGTTGGATAGGCAACAACAGGATCCTGAGACTAGTAAACTCCCATCACTCTTTATCAGATTACCCATAGTAGGAATGAGCAAGCCCAGCTGTAAAAAGAGAGGAGGCATTCCTTTTGGTCTATTCAATGTACCTCAGCTTTCTCCCACATTCTCTCTCCATTCACTGCTTTAGAATAAGGTCTGTAAAACATGCATCAGGTGACCTCCTTATTCATGCATCAGTTACACAGCTCTTGTGTACAGTGATTGCCTGAATCACTTGTGAGGCTTAGAGCACAAAGCATTCTTTTTTCATCAAATACACTTGGGAGAGGAGGTACTATTATTCTGGAAGTCATTGGTATTGTACCAATCTACCCTCCTATGCCAAAATTATTCGTTTTGAATACTCATAATCATTCTTTTTTATCTTATTTTTTATTGTATATTTTCCATTACTATGTATCCCCCTTATATGTACCTCCCCCAACCCACAGTCACCACCCTGTTGTCCATGTCCATGAGTCCTTTTTCCTTTTTGCTTGATCCATCCCCATCTAAGCCTCCCCTTTTCCACCCCAAGCTGTCAGCCTGCTCACTGCCTGGAAGTCTGTCTCTATTTTACTTGTTAGTTCAGTTTGTTCATTAGATTCCACATATGAGTGAAATCATATGGTTTTTGTTTTTCTCTGACTGGCTTATTTCATTTAGTCACTGCCATTCTTCCAAGAACAGCACTATGTGTGTGTGTGAGGCGGGTGGGGGGAACTCTTTATGTCCCCAAAGCTCGACAATTGTGAATATGTTGACATTATTTCTAGAACTCACAATGAACAGTGTTACTGGGGTAATAGAGGCTGTGATTCTATGATGACAAAACACCTGGAGAGAGACACACAATTAATTTGATCCTCCAAATGCTTTATCTACATATTAAAGTATGGTTTAACATAGAGTTTCATGAAGAATTCTTCAGATTTAAATATGTAGTTGTTTCATCATACAGAAGACATTTATTGTTTTTCTCCAATGTCCAATTCCTCTACTTTTGTTGACAAAGTCAATATTTCCCTTGAAAAACCAGCCCTCCTGTGGTCTTGGTCCATGATGAAACTAAAACCACCTTTGTCTATAGGATGGATATGCTACTTAAGCTGGTAATTAAAACATTGAACCCTCTTGTCCATCATGATTATCCATAATTGGTATGATGACCCAAGTCATCTAATGGGGCCCATTATCTGACTTTCTCAGAATCATAGCAAAAGACAGAGAGAGGCTATATTTTCTTCTTGACTTGGGGTAGAGAGGCTGCAAATCCAGAGTGGCTCAGTGCCATGATATCAGAGAGGTTCCCTTAGAGTAAGAAGTTTCCTAGTGACAATCCCTTCTCAGCTTCTGGTACAACAGCTATTCCCCACTTCGCCATTTAACAAAACCCTGATACTGTACAGAGGGAAGTAGAGCCAAAATTTGTAGAGAACTCAAGTCATCCTGTCATGTGTTGGGACTTTGGGTCTACAATAACTGAAGGGAATCCACTGGAATTTTCTATGTTGCAGGCTAACCATTTTGCTTAAGCTAGTTGTACCTGAGTTTGTGTTAAAACAAACAAAAAAAATTGCTGATTAATATAGCTGTCTTAGTCATTGACCTTCTCCTATATTTGACATCTGGACACAGTCTGCTTTTTCCACTCTGCTTTGTGCTTTATACTCTTAACTTGAGTATCCTGTGCTGAACTTAACCCTGAGCATTCTCCAAGGCTTGGTCTTTGGTATTCTAATTTGGTCTTTCTATAGTCACCTTTAAATGACCCACCTATTTTCACTACTTTGAATTATACTTCTGACTTTTTAAGTTGTGAGTAGATATCCATTCAACATGACCAATTTCTGCCAAAGATAAACACTGCCTGGAAACAGTTCAGTGTCATAATCAAATGAAGTTTATGATGAAATCAACTTGACATGGAGCTGATAAAATATAAATGTATCACAGTGTTGCATGGTGTTAAAAAATTATTCTGACACTTGTTTAAAGGATAAGGAAGTATTTATTCAAGGCTATGAGGACAGGTGTCAGAACATTGCAATGGGGAGAACAATCTTTCTCAAGCTTCTCCAGATATAGGAGTGACAGCTCGAGGTTTACAGCCAAGAAGTCAAGTGGGGATCGGGTGGGATGGTGGATAGAAAATTACTGAGAGGAGACATTAAGGGTAGAGGAATTATTGCCAAATCAACTTAAAAGGATTCTTGGTGAGGGCAGGCTTGGGTGATCAGTTATCAAGGCTGGGGTTGGGGAGTGGAGTCTCTCTAAACTAACTTAGCAGATTTCTTACTAAAACTGGACTCAACAGCTCAAAGACAGGGCCCATGGACAAAGCTTAGTTAAAAGGAGGACTCAGAGGAGCCTACAAAAATTTTGGTCAAGGAGAGAGTCTTTGTCAATGGTAGAAATTCATTCCTAGGCAGAAAAGTAAATGAATATAGTGGACATGACTTTTACCCAAATCAAGTTTCAAGTTAATTTTTTCTCCTTCATTAGTTTACTTGTGTCCTATACCTTCATTTTACCCTCCTGAATCATAATTCTTATACACTGCCATTGATACATTTCTGTTGGGCCACTCGACCACCTAGGATTACCCTGGCCTGTTCTCAGACCCTTGTATAATACCTTCCATACCCTCCCCATCTGAGGTCTTTACACATGCAGCAAACCTGCCTCAAACTCTATCTTCAGTTATTTCTAACTAGTAATCATCCCTTGGTTCTCTCCTTACATATGAATTGGTTTCCTGGATGGAAGGAAAGAAGGGGCTTCCTCACTCCCTGACTAGGATACCAACTACAGTTAAATGATTTCAGAGCATCAGGTAACTCTCCATCATAGTGCTATCACAGTTGCAGTTTGGTTATGTGTGTGATTGGTTGAAGAACGTTTAGATCCTCCATTATACTGTGAGCTCCAGAAGGGAAGAGACTGCTTTTCTTACCCTCAAATCCACTAGAGCATCTGGATTACATCAGATACTTTACATGTATTTACAGAACAAACTAGAACTGGGAGGAAAAGGGAGGTGGGTTGAAGGAGGTGAAATGGCTACTGTTTACAAGTAATTGTTTGGACCATCTTTGAATCCCCTGACTCAGGGAGGGGAGTTGAAGCCAGAATTTATGGAACCAAATTACTGATGAAAAAACTTCACAAGACCTGCCTGAAGAAGAGCTGCCTCGGGCCCCAGTGACCGAGTATGGCCTCTACCAATGCAGCCCGATGACAACCTCAGATGACCCCCACCAGGAGACCTGTAGCTACATTGGCCCTTTGGAATTGACCAGCATTGCACAAAGATGTCCAGGCCTATGTGCTTCTACATTTGTCTGTTCCTGAATGTGGGCAATGCCAGGAAAGGGAATGACCTTGGCAGGATAACACTGTTAGCAGCTGGGAAGCTCGTCTTTCACTGAATGAAATCTGGAAGGTAGCATCACAGTGAATCCTATGTAAGGTGGCTCCTTGTGCCTCTGGGTTCTGGAACCTGCCCAATTGCTGCCTTGCCCTTTCAGGCCTAGTGGTGGTGATAGCCCTTCAGTTAGTAGCTCAACCACCTCTGCCTTCTTGCCAAACCTCATGCTGTACCTTGCCTTGCTGCATCCCTCCTGCCCACACTTTTGCAAGTGGTCCCTTAATTAAACTCTCCTGCAGCTGCTACTGTGAGTGAACCTTCTGCTTACTGATGCAACCTCAATGGAGACAACTTCAGACTCACTGAGCAGAGGGTGGAGAATATATAACAAATGTGGAGAAGGGTACATCTTTATTCTGGACTATTATCATAGGTGTCAAGACCACGGCAATAGGGGCAAGAGATCAGCCTCCACTCCACTCCAAATACAGTGAGGATTTGTAGTGAAGGAGCAGAGTCACCAATATATTTACTCTGGGGAGTACTGCTCACAAGTAGGACCAGCAATGCACATCCCCTGACTTTCCTTCTGCCAGGAAATTTCATGATCCGTAACTGATGTTGCCTTCTGCCACACCCAGTGAATGCCCACCCCTCTTTTAAGGTCCATTCAGATCTTGCCTTTGAAAACAACGTTGGCCATGAATCTCATCTTAAATGACAGAGTTTGCCTTCTTATGAACTCCCATAGGATTTATTGCCTAAACTTCTGGAAGATATTTATCTTTTCTTGTTTTGTCTTATAACTTTATTCTCTTTCTTATTTTGAAATGGGTATACATATCACAACCTCCGTTAGAATGAAATGTGAGGGTGTGTCTGTGAGCTTACCTTCTACCATTCCTAGGATAGAGTCTTGCACATGAACATATTTTGATAAACAAGTTAATGAATGAATTGGTGTAAAATTTGGAAGCTAAAACATCTCACTGGACAACTGGCTAACTTTTCTACCCCCACTCTTTTGGCTCTTTTTAACTTAGTTATACTTAGTTAGAAACAAATTAGCATTCATTATTAATATGTGCCTTTTTCGATTTGTGAGTTAGTCCCCTGTGTAAGAAGTGAGACATGGTACTTCGCTCTCTTATTCAAACTCAGAGGACCTGTAACATGAGCTGGAAATATGAGGCAATTAACCATGTAATTCAGAAAAAATCTCCTAGAAATGTCCTTTGTGAGTAAGTACACTGCTCAGTAATGGAAGAATTGAAAAGTGCATTCATGACAGATAAGGAATCATTTATTAGTGGAAATGTGGGATCAGCCAAGAACATTTCTAATCTGTTAAAGTCAGTGTTTCACAGGGAAGCAGGCCCAGTAACACTGTTGCCCATGTTGCCACCACTTGAGACAGAATCTGGGACTGAGAAGAGAAGCTACTGGTTTGTGCACGCATGGTTTTGCTTTGTGTTTTCTGTGTTGGATAGGGTTCTGGATGGCAAGTAACAGAGACCAAGCTGCAAAATCAGATCAAATTAAGGAAAAATAAATAATTTATTGGCAGCTATGGTATAATGCTCAGGACTGAAGGACAAGCTAAAAATGAGGCCCTAGAATACACTAGAACAGGGAGGCGCTAGGTTCCTGGGTAGCAGAAACTTAAACACATGGATATTTTTATTCAAAAGTCCCAATGGGACCTACCATTCCACTTCCCACCTCTACCCTACGCACACCTTGGATGTGCCACTGTCAGAATGAATCAGCCCCAGCTGCTTTCTCTCTGTCACTTCCCCTCTGCTGTGTGTCTTAAAATGGAGCCTATTTTATACAGATTTGCATTAGATTTGGGTGGGTCTTTTCAGTCTTTATTCATTCATTGCACAAATATTTCTTTAAAACTATACAAACATTGTGACAGGTATTATGTAAAAGTAAATTCATTATGGAGTATATCCCCCGAGGGAAATATAGGGAGATAAATGTTTAAATACCTGTAAAATGGGATAAAAGGCTATGTACCCATCAGGATCTTTTCAGAACAAGGGGAAGAAGCCAGTCTCAAACTATCTTCACAAAGGAAGAGAAAGATTGGTCCAGATAAAGGAAAGTCCCTGGACAGGGCCAGCCATAGGGCTAGGACTCTGCCCCCCTCCAGCTTTCCACCTGTTCTCTCTCCACACTGGCTCTCTTTTCAAGGCAGGTCTCTGGAGCAGACCCTTGGGTGCCCTGCACACAGGCCTCTTCCAGGTAGCATTTCTGGGTGCGCAGCAATGGTGCCCAGTTGCAGTTCCTGAGTCTCAGCCTGGAGGCTTTCTGTGGCCACAGGAACAGGTTCAGGCTGTAACAGGCAGGCCAAAGTACCAAGAAATCAACTGCCCTGGAGCAGTCCTCAGCCAATGAAGGACAGAGTTTCAAAATGAATCTTTCAAAAGTGAATTACTGTTTTGGGGTGGACAACTCTGGGACGTGGCCTATACTTTTCTCCAGATGTCTCCAACAGGACTGAGCACAGTTACCACAGTGGAAGCCTGCTCCCCTTTCCTATCTCACTTCCCTACCTATGTCTTCTGGAATAAACCTCTTGCACGCAACTACTTGTCTCAGAGACTTCCTCTTGGGGAGCCCAGCCTAAGACACCTAGGTATCCTGTTGGAGACATCTGGAGAAAAGTATAGTCCATGTCCCAGAATTGTCCACCCCAAAACAGTAATTCACTTTTGAAAGATTCATTTTGAAACTCTGTCCTTCATTGGCTGAGGACTGCTCCAGGGCAGTTGATTTCTTGGTACTTTGGCCTGCCTGTTACAGCCTGAACCTGCTCCTGTGGCCAGAGAAAGCCTCCAGGCTGGAAAAAGCTGTGCCTTGCCAGGGTCTGATCCAGTGAAGAGAGAACTCTCCTGACTCTCATTGTTTAGAGTTAGCCATATTTCCGTCCCTGGGGTGAAATACACCCACTGGCTAGCTCTGGCTACCTACTCACAAAAGAACTGAGAAATGAGAACTAATTTTGTTAAATCCTCAGGGTCTGGAGGAAGTAGAGGGATGGATTTCTCATGAATAGTCAGAATGCTGTTATCAGGTCAATGCTGAAGGCATCATAAGCAGGTCAAATCCCTGGGTGTCTACTGCATGTGAATCACCAAACAGAAACACAGTTCAGAGGAACATGACATAGCTTCTAACTTATCGGGTAGGGTTGTGTGAGATTACAGCTGAAGGAACCTAAAATGTCACCTTCTAAGTTTTCCAAACTGCTCCCCAACCCTGCTTTATAAATCATGAAATAGATTGATGATTTTCTTATTAGTAACCCTGTAGTTTATGTTTGGAAATCCATGCTATCCAAACAAAATAGCATACATTCAATAGTAATTAATTCATTCTCACATTTTAAAAATCAATAAATGACATTATTGAGTTCATCGTGTTCTTAGTAAAAGGGAAACATATCATTTCCAAGTGGTTCTTGGAAATACTGAAAAAGAGCTTCCAGAAAAATACCATATCATCTCATTTAAATGTGAAATCTAAAAAATTTAAAAAAAAGAAGAAACTGAAGTCATAGATACAGAGAACAGATTGACAGTTACCAGAGGTGGGAGTTGGCAGGAGTAGAAACTGGGCAAAATTGATGAATTGAGTCAAAGGGTATAACTTCCAGTTATAAAATAAGTAAGTCATGGTGATGTAGGGTACAACATGGTGATTAAGTTTAGTAATAACACTGTATTGCATATTTGAAAATTGCTGAGAGAGTAGATGTTAAAAGTACTCACCATAAAAAAAATTTTGTAGCTATGTGTGGTGACTAGACACTGTGGTGATCATTTTGCAATGTGTACAAATGTCTAATCATTATGTTGTACATCTGAAATTAATATACTGTTACCTGTAAATTAAAGTGCAATTAAAAAAAAGGAGCTTCCAATCCCGTCTGTTCTTTTTAGTCCCAAGGGGCTGGGAGACCCCTTCATATGGTATCTGAGGTTCTCCTGCATACATGAAACTCTAAAATAAGACTGGTTAACAAATTGGACCACTTCATTTATATTAATAGTCTTCATAGCTTGGTGAATTATCCTTCAGGTGTCATTTTGCAAAGGAATTCCCCATTCTTCCTTATCACAGCATTTATGTATTGAAAAAGGTGTTTGAGAGATTATGCAGTTTAATTCCTAGCTAAAATACATTTGACATGAAGTGGTGAATTCAGGTTCTCACATTCACTCATGAGGCCAGAATCTTGAGCACCTTTTATGTGTGAAGCTGTGCTCTAGGATCTTGAGGAAAAAGGATGAATAAAATGGAGATGATCTCTGCCAAGTGGGGGAGGTAGATGAAAAATAACAATAAAAAACTTCAGGGGTTTTTTTGGTCCAACATGTGAAGAGCTTGAAAGTTGTCACTTCTATCCTCAAAATAAGAAACAAGTTGAGCAAAATGAAAGTAAGCACTTCTTCTAAGATCCAATAGAGACCTAAGATCACAGGGCAAGCTGCTGCCCTGAAAACTGGAGTGATGACAGTAAATACAGTTTCTCTGCTTCCTAGATACCGAGAACCCAGGAGTGGCGCCAGTATGGGGAGGAACACTTCACACTATAATGCCAAATTCTTGGAGACTCAGTGCAGAAACTAAAGAGAAATTGAGAGGGGGCCCCACACTTTCGTGAGTTTAACCTCTAGGAGCCCACCAGGTTCTCACAGTGAACACTGGAAATATGTCCCCTGGTGCTTTTGTCAAGGGAAGGGAGCAAGGAACTAGTCTGAAAACCTTACAGTACTAAGTGCTGTGGATGAAATACAGTAAATGCTGAATGGTAAGTGAATGAGGAACCCAACCAAGGGATCAGCAAGCACAAAGGCTTTGGGTGAGACAGAGCTCAACCTGTCTTGGGTACTGTAGAAGTCCCAATGCATGGAACAAGAGGAGGGAGGGAAAATGGAATTGATGTGGTTGCAGAGAAAGCAGAGTTGGTCACTCAGGGTCATGGAAGGGTGCTGGTTCCTCATTCTTCCTCTAACAAGCTACATCATTTACATCCAAGCTTGATAGCAGATGAACTGGGACATGAGTCCAGGCCTCCTTGCTTTCAATCTAGTGCTTGGTTTCTACTGCCCAAACACATGAATGAGTAATTCTAGAACATACAGGCTAGAAAAATATATATTCAGAAATAGTCAAGCTTTTCAGTAGCCTCAAACCATTTAGTTTTTTTTACAGAGGCCAGGAAGCAGTGAAAGTCACATACAGTTGTATAGCCTGGGTATACACTAACTACATTCAAGTCCTGGCTCTGCCACTGACCAGCATGGTGGTCTGGGACTAGTTACTCTGCTTTTCTGAGTCCCTGTTTCCTCTTTTGGGAAAAGGAGATAATAAAAGCA
The DNA here is from genome assembly GCF_021234165.1 of Pteronotus mesoamericanus. Lineage (NCBI taxonomy): Eukaryota > Metazoa > Chordata > Mammalia > Chiroptera > Mormoopidae > Pteronotus > Pteronotus mesoamericanus. The sequence goes on from NW_026555321.1 coordinate 56,528,484, forward strand.
CCACTAGGTGTCCAGTTCCATAAACAGTGCAACTTCCCATGGTGTTGTGGCTCAAGACAAAACTCTGAGTCATTCCTGATTTTTTTTTTTTTTTTTTTTTTTTTTTGCTTTTCTTAAACTCCAAGTCTATCAAAATGTCCAGATGATTCTGTTTCTGAAATATATCCCGAATGTGTGCACTTTGGTTTCTCTCCATTGTTCCCATCCTGGTCCAAGACACTATTGTATCTTCCCCTGTTACTGTGGTGGTGACTTTTGTTTCCCTGCTTTCTCTTGCTTTCTACAACTCACTCTTCACAAAGCAGCCATTTATAATTGTTCAATGTAATTTGATCATGTGTATCTCCTTAGATTAAACACATCTAATGGCTTTCCAGAACATTTACTATGAAGTCTACAGTCCACACCTTCCTGATCTTGTCCTGTCTGTTTCGCCATCCCCCATTCAGTGAGGTGAAGTGGGTCATTATGCTCTGTTTTCAACCTTCTGTAATAACCCAGCCATGGCTTTATGTGGTAGAGTGGACTGCTCTGTCCCTGGACGTGGGGTTTGGACCTCAGATTTGCTTTGGCCTGTGGCATGTTAGTGGTTATGATACGGGCAGATCTCTAAATTAAGTGTGTACAGTTTGATTCAGCCTCTTGGGCTCCTGTGATCCATAGGAGGGAACATGCCCAGGTAGATACTTGTCCAAGCAGAGTGAGGGAAGATGTCCAGAGCATTTGAACCCAATCCACAGTCTGGAGTCAAGTCTTTCTAAGCAGCAGACTTCAACTGGGCCATCCCAGGAGACCCTAGAGCTAGCTGTGAGCAACAAAATAAATGCTCGCTTGTATAGACTACTGAATTTGTGGTGGAGTTGTAGAATTATTACAACAAGGGCTGATTATTATACTCAAGCCCTTTCTCCTTGTTTTTGTTATTTTCTTGTTGTTTAATGCCATTCTCTTTGTCTGGAACCAAGTTTCTAAAATTGGCACTATTGATATTTAAGGCTGAACATTTCTTTGTTGTGGGGCTAATCTGTTTAGCAGCATCTTTGACTTTTACACACTAGAGGCCAGTAACTCCTCCCCATCCCCAGTTATGACAACCAATAAATGTCTCCATACATTGCCAAGTGTCCCCAAGGGGCAGAATTGCCTCTGGTTGAGGAGCACTATTGTAGAACATGCATTACCCAGGTCTTTCTGGACATGGGTCCTTCTTATCACTTAGGTCTCTCCTCTGATGTCCATGTATGATTATCCATTAAATTGCTCATTTATTTCTTCACTTGATTTTCTGCCTCTCCCTCTTGCTACCACAATAGAACCTGGCATATGACATGGGGCACATGAAGTTATTCTAGCAAGAGTGAAGGCTAGAAAACATCCTGTCACCTGTGTAAACTCTAAAGCACTACCATTATACAAATTCATTATAAAATAATAAAACATAAAGTCATTGACAGCAGATCACACAGAGTGTAGCAGCTGGGAACCTTCTCATGCTAAAATTTCTCCATCTGCAGCTACTGTCTTCTGAGTATTGGACAGAACTATCCTCAGAATGAATGTTCTGGAGCCTGAGCTGGGTTTCATTAACTAAAACAGAAAGAACCCTCATTGGTCTTAACATATCTTTAGAATGGATTTAAACAGCAAAATAGTTTGGTGGACGTGATTTAACTTATTGTCCTCAGACAGCTGTGTCCCTCACTGATATCTCTGGCTCTGTTTTGCATATGTTACCTTCAAATAGCAACAAGTTAACAGATGGGGGGATGGCATGTTGAAGGAAATTAATAGAGGTGCAAACCTATTTCTTAATAACCAATTATGCATGGAATTTATTTTCACATCCTTTTCCTTAACAACAGTTGACAATGCCAGTTTTCCCACAGGTGTCAGCCCATTGCAGTAAGATTTTCTTCCTTCTCAAATTAAGACATCACCTAAATACAGAGTCAGCATCAAAGGGTTTGCTGAGGCTTTTGATGGTTCAATGGGGCGGGCATGGAGCTAGGACTGGCCCCCAGTGCCAAATCAAACTTTGATCTGCAAGCTGGTGAGATAAGACATGGCCCACTCTGTTCTGGGTGATGGTAGTGAATAGAATTCTGGGGCTGGGTCAAGAGAGTGGAGACAGGTGGATGGTTGGCAAGGTCTTCCCGGGGATGAGCTATGACAGATATGTTTAGACTCAATCTGATAAGACTTGATACCTGGTAGATTCTCAGAGTGTAACAACACCCTTTGGAACTTTTTCCAACTGTCTTACTTAAATTCCTCATGTATCAATTTAAGTTCATTTCATCATGATATTTCTTTTCTGGAAGCTATGGAAAGTTGATATAACTGATGATATAATTCCCATTGACAACAAAAAGCCATATACAGCTCTACCTGACCCCTCCTTTCTAGGGGATTTTGCAGTTTCTTCCTAGATCCTCCTCTGCAGGAACCCGCATTGCTGTTATTGTGCCCACCCAGAAGCCATAGGTGTCCCAGCTCAGCCAGTGAAACCTGTGCCCTCAGAACTGAGCCATACAGAAGGGAGATGAGTTGCATCCCAGCAAGCTCTAAAAAGCAACCACAAATGAGAGAGATGCAACTGGCAGATGTTTTATGTGGCCTGTACAATTCTTAAAAAAATTGGAAACTTTACCCCAAAACCACACTCTTGGGTTCTCTTAGGAAATTGGAAGATTGGGCCACACTGTGCCAGTGCTCCCAGCAGGCAGCCATCAGCTGGAGCCAAGCAGCACCCTCTTTAGGTGGGGCAACTCCTCTCCAGCTGTCCATAGTCCCTGCCATACTGTTTCTTACTGCTCTGATTTATCCTGTCTCCTGTGTTTGGAAGTATGATGGTTTGAGATTCATGCTGTGGAAGAAAAAATCTCAAATACTCATTAGAGCAGCCCTGGAGTCTTCTCTGTCATAGCCATCAACCTATTGATGGAGTCTGTATCTGTTATGAGTTGAATTACATTTCCCCCAAATTCATATGTTGAAGTCTTAACTCCCAACACCTTAGAAGGTGACTGTAGTTAGAGATAGTGTCTTTAAGAGGTAACTAAGGTTATATGAAGTAATTAGAATGGGCCCTAATCCAATCTGATTGTGTCCTTGTAAGAAGAGGAAGAAACAACAAGGATGTACAGGCATATAGGAAAGACAACGTGAGGACACAGCAAGAAGGTGGACATCTGCAAGTCAAGGAGAGAGATCTCAGGAGAAACCAACCCTGATGACACTTTGATTTCAGATTCTAGCTTCCAGACTGTGAGACAGAAAATTTCTGTAACTTAAGCTACCCAGTTGGTGTTACTTTGTTATGGCAGCCTGGGCAGATTAATAAAGGATCATATCAGTGAAATTCTCCCTCCTGAAAGTAACTCTTTTCGTTGTTTGCAGACAGAAAGTCACAATTAATAAAGATGCTTTCTCCTTCAGTCTGATTAGGTCTTGTTCGTTTTTCCCAGATCCCTTTCTCTAACTTTTAACTATATTTTATTATAAGTTTCATATATGAAGGCTCATAAATGAAGGTAAATGAGTCAAAGTCTTGGTGAAAATAGAGAAGGAAAGTCATTAATGAAAGCATATATTCATCCCTTTCTCAGGGCCAGGTTGACACATCAAATATTATGACAGGACAAATACTAATATTCACATCTTTGAAAATGTGAATACCTGTCTGAAAGAGCTCCTATTGGCATCTACACCCTGCCATCTCAATGAGAACAATATCACAGCCAGGAATGACAAAATGTAGTGTTTGGGTGTGAAAAATATTTTCTGTTTCTATGTATAAATCACAGATATACATATGGCACAGAAAAAACTACACACTTGTGGTTTTAAATTTCAGTGGCTGATTGGGAAAAAATGTCTAAGAAAGTAATTTGTAGGGGATGATAAAACATGGTGGTGTGGTGTGAACATTCCTTTGGGGAGACATTGCACTGTGAGGGCTACCGCTCCTAAGGCCTTTGCACAGTGATCTTAATGTGAACAATTTTAGGGATTCCCAAGTGGAGAAGAAATCTTTCTATTCATGTGTAACTCAAACATGGATGAAACCATTTACTCTTGATGGCTGAAGGGCAAGGTTTAAAAAACAAGAGTTGAAGAGGGTATGGCAGATATGTCAGGGTGCTGGCCTGACTATTCCCTGCATATTTTTACTTGCTGGCAAAGTTACCTTCCAAAATGGAGACTGAAAACTGGATACTTGTTCCAGACTCCTTTGCACCTATAGTATGAGATGTGACCCGGTCTTAGGGGTGGGGGACTAATAAAAGTGTCCCTCATTAGTGGGCTGCTGTCATGTCCCATGTGTTGCTTGAAACTACAGAAGCCATCTTGTAGCCATGAAGCCGTGAGGGCTTAGGAACCAAGGAGCGAAGGACAGAAAAGTGGAAAGAACAAGAGTTAGGGTCACTGATGACATTGATCCATGAGGAGGAAGATGATAGAAGAGCAATGAATAAAATCAACCACACTTTATAGGTAAAATTTATAAAGCTAAATTTGAGGAACAAGTGATCAAGGACAATAGAAAAAGGATTAAGTAGAAGTAAGAAGTCCTGGGTCCTAGTCCTGGTTCTAGAACTAGCCAGCTGGATAACTTTGGACAAATTACTTATGTTATCTAATTTTAAGGGGAAATGTTTACCTGGCTTTCTTCAGAGGGTTTGTTGCTTTGCAATGTCCACTGAGCTAAACTGGAACTACATTTCCCAGAATCCCATTTCCTGTGTGTTGCTAGGTTGCAGTTCGCCCCCACCCCCCCCCAAAAAAAAAAGAATTGCAGGAAGTTTGGAAGGCAGACCTGAAGCAGCATACATTAATCTCTGAAGGTCTTTACACTTGAAGCAGTAAGGAACGCACAAGGAGGAAGAGCACTTCCAACTGTCTTCACTTTCTCTCCTCCTGCTTCCAACTCTATTTCTTGACTGCCAGACAGACTTTGGAACAACCTCAGGCCATTCACCAGACCAAGACCACAGCATCCTGTAGACTTCACCCTAGGCTCTGCCTTGCTTTGTAGCAACAGGGTGCCTCTGTCCCCCTGCAACCCAGGCACACTCCCATTCTCCTCCTACAGCAGTGCTTCAGAGGGCTGGTAGTGCGCTGATTGCTGACTTTGCTCTGACCCTCCAGTGCCTCCTTTTGAACCCTTAACTCCCATCTTCTCCCATGATCATGTGAGGTCTTCTTTAAATATCTTATTCTATAATATAGACAGTGGTTCTGCTTTCCTGATTAAACTCTGAGTGACAAGAGATTTAAATGAAACAATGGATTTAAAGCAACTAGCATAGCACCAGGCACATGACAAGAACTTAATAAATTATTTGTTGTTACTATTATTATTATTATTATCATTGTTTTCACTGCTGTTAATGCAAAAGAGCTTAGAGAACCTGCTTTCTAATTGCCTCATTATGCAGAGGACTAAATAAATTGCCCAGGGTCATACAGCTCAATTGTTACCCAATCAGGACTAGAACTCAGGTCTTTTGATTCCTAGTCCTACCCTCTTTCATAGACTTTGGCTCTTTCCTCAAATGAGCCCTAGCATCTTGTAATCACCCAATAGCTTGGAAGCCATTGGCTGCAAATAATATAAAATCCAACTCAAACTGACTTAAACAATATGGAAGGTTTATTGGTTCATGTAACCAAAAAGTTGGGAGAGAGGGCCCACTTCAGACATATTATCATGATATCATCAGAGTTAACCTTCATTTTTTCTGTGGTTCTTTTATGTTTCCTTTATGCTATGTACTTATCATGGCTCTCCTTATTGAAGCAGAAATGGCTACAGTGGTGCCAGGCCTTACACTTACAAACGACAGCTGTCCTGAGGAAGACAAAAGGTCTTTATAAGCCAAAGTATGGAGATTTAATATAATTACACTGGTTTAGGTCACATGTCCACCTTCATCCAATCTCTGTGGTGGTGGTAGAATGAAACACAATGATTGGTTTTGTCTAGGTCATGTGCTACAAACCTAGAACAGGCAGGATCGCAGCTGGGGTAGGGAGAGTCAGCTTCCCTAGAACCATATAGACCCTAACTACAAACTGGGAGTTGAGCTAGGAAACAGGAAATGAATGCTGGGTATTATTATATTTTCCCCTTAGTAACTTTTCCCAGTGATCCTTATTGAGTACCTGGATATAGATGGATGAGCACCATTTCCAAAAGGAATACACATTCATAGGTGATGTGTTTAAAATAGTGGTTCTATGGTTAGATTAGTTTAATGTAAAACATCATCAACCGGATATCCATGAGTCATGTGTATGGTGAGACATTAGGGCTGCCTATCCTATTAAATAGTTCAAGGAACTGAGGTAAGAAATCTGTCAAGATATAATAATGCTGTACTTCCTGATAGTACAGACCATGGGGTGAAGCATGACATTTTCCTTTACTTGAAATGGATTCTTTGTTGTTTTTATTATTTTGACTAATTTGACATATAAATAGCATATAACAAGGTGCACAAATCTTACGTTTTCAGTGCATGAGTTTTGGTAACTATATACACTTGGGTAACTACTACCCGAAACAACATATAGAACATTTCATTACACCAGAAAGTTCCCTTGTGTCTCTTCCAAGTCAATCCCATTCCACACTCCCACAACAACTATCTAACTGATCTCTGTCACCAGGGATTAAATTTTTGTCTCTTCTTGGATTCTACATAAATGACATAAGCTAGTATGTGTCTGCCTTCTTCACCTATGCTTTTGAGATCCATTCACATTGTTGTGTGTAACAGTAGTGTGTTCATTTTTATCATAGAATAGAATTTCATTGTATAACTATACCACAATATATTTTATCTATTCGGTCGCAGTGGACAGTTGTTTCCAATTTGGGGCTATTTTGTAAAAAATGCCATAGACATTCTTGTGTAATTCTTTTTGTGCAGTACTTTCATTGCTCTTGAATAACTATTGAATTACTATGTCATAGGGTGGATGGATGTTTAATTTTTCAGAATCTGCCAAACAGTTCTCTCAAGTAATTGTACAATTTTCAATCCCAACAGCAGAATGTGGGAGTCTTGGAACTTGATCCCCATTTCTGACACAGACTTGGAAACAAATATCTTTGGATCCCAAAAGTCCATTTCTTTCCTGGTGAGAAGAGGAGTGTTGCATATGGGAGCCCAGAGGTGGAAGCTTGTGGGTGACATAAGTGTGCGGTCCTATGTCTATTGACCCTCAGACCCATCCTTGCCCATTCCTGCTCTGCTCTGTACCACTGGTGGCTTTCTGGCTCAAGGCCCCTGGTTGGGTGTAGCCAATGGGAGGCCAATAAGTGGTAGCCATTGTGAGTTTGGAAGGCAGGAAGGGAAAAGGCAGTCTCCTCCTCATTGTGTCTCTAGTGGCTTCTCTTACATCAACCAACCATGTGTCTTTTTTGGATTCAGTGTCTACCTCACAGCTCCAGCCTCCACTCATGACTACAGCCCCCAAACCCAGGTAACACCACTTGTTCTCCCTAGCCTGGTGGCAGCATGTGTTCTTGCTGTTGCCAATCTGCTGTTGCCAATGTGTTGCCTCACATTTCCCTGTAACTTGTTTCTTAGCCTTTGCTTTCATGTGTGTCATCATTCTTTGCATTAAATTCCCTTTGTTCAAATACTTAGGATGGGTTCTGTTTTCCTGTTTGGACCTTGACAGATACATGTAGCATTAAGCATTAACAAAGACAATTTTGAGGCCAAATCACATCTAAGGCCTGCCAAGCAGATTTATTGTCAAATCCTAAAACTGCACAAATAGGACAACATTATTCAGAAACCATCTAGTACCACAATATTCCCATAATGTCTAGCCCAAATTCATGTTATGACAAAATTTGCATCTGATAACCAGTCAGAACCCAGTCACTTGGCCTCAGGATGAATGTGACATTTGGTGTTAGCGGGTCCATGGACCTTGCTTTAGTACTGATGGGAGCCATAGTTATGTTGGTAGAAGAAGAAAAGAAAGAGGCTGGGAGGAAAATGGATATTCTAAGCAGCCACACAATTGAAAGGATTGATCCAGTTTCTAGGTCATCAGGCCACATACTTGGCTTTCAAGGGAGGCAGTCATTTTTGCTACTCTTTTGCTTCTTTCTTCAGGATTTAAAACAGTACCTCCCGCATAGGTGATCCTCAGTAAATATGTATAGAATTGCAGTTGTTTATTCATTAATTTGTTGAATACTTATGAAGTACTTGAATAATTTAGAAGTCTTAATTGCAATTAATAAAAAAATCAAATCAAATTGGCTTAAGCAAAAAGAAAAAAAAATTAGAGTAATCACATAATTAAAAAGTCCAAGGACAGAACAGCTTCAGGCGTGGCTAGATACAGGTGTTCAAATGATGCATTATTGTCTCTCTCTGTCTCCATGCCTCTCCATTTCTAAGCTCTGCTTTTCACTGTGTTGGCATCATTGCAGATAAACTCTTACAAGGGAGGGTACTGAGAAGACCCCCCAAAGTGCATAGCTGATATCTTATCAGAAAAACCACCTTTAGGGAAAGAGAGAGCTTATTTTTTTTTTAATGTATTTTTAGTGAAAATCTAGAGTTCAGCCCTCACCAGCTCTCTTTGTTCTGGCTTCAGTCTCCTGTCTCCCTTCAGCCAGAGAAGGAACCAGGACACGTTGATTCAAATCCCCTTCCTCCTCCAAGACTGTCTGCAACGAGGCAGGGGTGGTTCCCAAAGGAAAAACAGAGTGCTATTATCAGAATGACAAATGGATGCTGGACAGGCAGAAACCACAGATGGCCATTATGGGGACATCTATGTGACAGGCAATGTGGGTCAGGGGTAAAATAGCAGGAAACATGCCACAACCTCCCTGTCAACTTAAGAATGTCTAAACCTATAGAAAAAGTTTGAGTTTATTAGAGTTTATTTGAGCCAAACACAAGACATGCTTGGAAGCAAGATCCCAATAACTGAGAAAAATGCTTCTGAGGCTGGCAGTATGCAGTTTCTTATATGCATTTAGTATTAAGGAGGGAACATAAGAAAGATTACAAGAATATGGAAAAAAGCAAGGCAGGGATTGTATTACAGGATAGTTAACAAGATTATGTAATCGATCCCTTGAGGGTGGTTTAGCTTGTGAGGGGTCTAAAAAAGAAGGATTTCAAATGTATATTAACCTAGATGCACAAAAACAATGCACAGGGCTTGCTTAAGGTAAAGATAAACTTTTACTGAGGAATTTATGTGCCTGTGGCATGACTATTTAGAAATTTATGATCCGATCACTCTATGAGGTTACTTTCACCCAAATCCCTGTCCTCAAGGTGCTTAAACTCTAGCAAGGAAACCTGGAGGGAAGTAAGCATTTAGAATCAAGGTTGTCAATGTCATGGTGGAAGTACAGGTTGCAGCAGGGCAGTATCTTTAAAATGGGATTTCATGGGCTGCTGTTCAAATACCAACTGTCCTCTGGTTTGACCATTCTGGAAACTAGTAAACTGGCTTTGTGTCCATAGTGAATACTCAGAGATTCAGAGATCCTTCCAGAGAGCTTTGCTGGTGTTACAGTCTGTAAGAGATGGCAGCTTGAGATGACAGAAGTCTCTGGGAGAAGGGACTGTAAAGTGACTTGGTTCCATTGTGGAGGCAGTAGGTGGGGAGGGAGATGGAATGGGATTTGCTGTGCCAAAATGCACTTTGGGTAATCATCCAACTTTCAACACAGTGGGAAGAAATTTGTTTTTTGTAATTAAAATTTTTATTTTTAGATCATTAGTTTCACATAAAATTGTAGAAAGTAATACACAGAGATCCTTTGTATACTTGTTGTGCACAATGGTAGCTTTGCAAAACTCTAGTAGACTGTCACCGTCAGGATCTTGACATTGATATAGTCTGCAGACTTCATTCTGATTGCCCTAGTTTTACTTGAACTCATTTGTATGCATCTGTGACTTAGTTCTATGCAGTTTATCACATGTGAAGTTTAGCACATCCATGACAACAGTGGAGATAAAGAACAATTGCATCCCCACAAGGATCCTTTCAGTTGCTTTTTTATAACCCCACCCACATACCTCCCAGCTAATTCATTCTTCCTCCTCCCTAGCTTGTGAGAACCACTAACCTGCTCTTCATTTCTATAATTTTGTCAATTCAAGACTATTATTCCACTGTTTGGATTGGCTTTTTTTTTTTTTCCACTCAGTGTAATTATTTGGGGATTGTTGTTGCCTGTATTTATAGTTTGTTTCTCCCTTATTACTGAGTAATATTCAATGGTGTTTATGTATCATAGTTTAACTTTTTACCCATTGAAAGACATCAGTGCAGTTTCCATTTTTTGGCTACTATGAACAAGGCTGCTATGAACAATTATGTATAGGTTTTTGTGTGAACCTGCTTCATGTCCTGGGATAGACACCCTGAAACTTGTGTTAACTGCTCACTCACACCTGTATCTTCATTGGTGTGAGTGTCTCTTTGTTCAACTTATTCCTGGTATTCATAAAGTACTTTCAACCATTCAGAGGAAATTGACATTGACCACCTAATTATATCTTTACAACATTCTTGTTGAAAGCATATTTCTTTTTTTCAACTATTTTTTTCTACTGTTCCACAACATCATTTTTGCTTTCTTCACTTGGCTCAGGTTTTATTTCTCCTTCTGAGCACATGTTAGCACCTTAGAGGAATTTCGTTACTGTCTCCTGTGGTTTGTACAGTGCTCCACACTGAGTTCGAAGCAGCATCTCCCTGATGTTTTTATGCATGCACCCACTACCTGCTTAATGAGCACCTGCTTTGTGCCAAGAATGAGAGAGACAGTGGTGAATTGAAGAGACACAGTCTTCCCTTTGTAGAGCTTATAGTCAGTGAGGTGAACAAGGCCAGAGAAAAAACCAGCAAACAATTAAACAATGAGAGATACAAATTGTAATGAAGGTTCTGATGGAAATTACATGGAAATGCATTAGTGAGTCACAGTAGGGAGCTACGCTATGCTATTTTAAATGATCTGGGAAGCTGACATCTCCTCTAAGGTAGCTCTAGCTTGAGACTTGAGGGACCACCTCCCTCTTAGTACTTGTGACAGATATCCCTAGTTTTCAGTACATAGCTTCAGAATCCTTCTCAATACTGTTATGCGTGTAGCCACATGAGATGAAACTTTTTTTTGCCTTCTAGTAGTTTCTCGGTGAACACTTGGAAGAAAGAACAAATCATCTTCTAGAAATAAAGGGCAGATATTGCAGATATTAAGGACCTCATTGGGTGAATAAATAAAGAAATCCAAGAGAAGACTTGAACTTGCCTGAGGGCTGATGACCAGCTAGGGGAGAATAAGGATCTGAATGCAGCTGCTACCTGCACCAGAGCAACTGCAGCATTCTCAAACTTAGGTTGCAACACAGTTATATGGCTTGCTGGATAGAAATCAGATTTCTGGGCCTTGGCCAAGAGATTCTATTTTGGTAGGTTTGGGATGAGATTTAGGAGACTCTTTCTGCAACATGATTCTGGTGCAGGTGAGCCATGGACCAGACTCTCAGAGTCACTGGTCTGACTGTGGGCCACCAAATCTGCCGTGTTTCTATAACCAATCAATGGCCTCTTTTCATGGCCACATCCACTTTATTCTTTTATTCCCATCTAAGGCCCAGGGCCCCAGGTGCTCACTATCACTGGAAACTCTAGGCAGGGAGGTGAATTGCTGGCTTAGTGTTGCCTCATCTCGCTCCTGCCTGCCTCACTCTCCAGTCTCATCATACACTACGCTGCCCTCATTCTATTTGCTTTAGCTTCCTGGTCTCTTTTCAGTCTCTGGGATGCAACTACCTCCTAAAAGTACTTGCTGTTTCCTGCATCTGTGATATCCTTCCTTCCTGTTTGCTTAGTAAGCCCTTACCCACTGTCTAATTCTAGAGATTGTGACTTCCTTGGATAAGACTTTCTTTTCTTCCCTGCAGGAAGATCCATTAGGCCATAAACTTAATTTTTAGCAATTTAGTGAATGATACCTCTTTCTTAAGACACTTTGGATGCCATCTTTCAGAAAACTATCATAATAAATATTCAGTCACACATAAGAGTCCTGATATCTGTCATGGTCAAAGTCCCACCTCACTGCTTCTCATTGCATTAAGAACTCATCCTTGGTAGCACTGATCTCAGTTGTTAATTGTAAAATACAATGTTATTATCTTCGTACTTTACCAGGGTGAAATTATCTGTCTGGTTGTGATCAGGTTTGCAGTCCTCAAGACCTAGGATTATTCCTGGTTTATAACATACATTTAATTAACATTTGAGTGGCTCTCAAGTCCTCCCAGAAAGCTCTTCCCCTGTGTCTTTCCTGACCTACTGTGTGCCCCCCAGGATCCTGGACTTCCCTGTTAGTGATAAACTTGGATCATAAAGTACTACCATTACCTGGTTTCTTGTCTCTGTTTCAACTCACTCATTCCCTAACATACCAGCACATTCCAAGCTCCTTCAGAGCAGGGGACATGCTGGGTTTGCTCACATTTTGTCTCTCTGTGACTTGGCTGGTGCCTGCTAGTGGTGAAATTGAGTGCTGACCACTTGACAGGGGAGGTGCCCATCTGCCCTGAGACTGAGAGGCAAGAGGTGAAGGCTCCACTCTGAGGCATCTTTTGGGAGATACTCACATAAGAAAGCTGACTCCTGGCTCCTGTGTACCAGTGGTTACTACAATTTGAGCCATTTCTCACTCAGATCCCATTGGCTGATAGGAGAATGAATTTAGGGCCCTGTCTTTCAAAGACCGTCTTTATTCAGTTCCTGCCAATTTCCCATAACTCATCCCCCTAACAAGCCTGAGACCCAGAAGCCAGAGGTGTCAGGTGTCCCAGGATGGGTCAAACTTTCAGTCCTGGGCAGCCTTTGAACCACTTGCCCAGCCTTCTCAGTCATATCCCTGCAGAATTATAAGACCCACAAATCTTAAGTCATTTACCCAAGGTAACAAAGTTCAGAGGGTAGGGCCTCACACAAAAGCAGATCTGACTGCTGAGGAAGAACTCATTTTGTGACATGGACTCCTCATCCCTAGGTACTTACTGCCAAAAAATAAGAAATAAATCATAAGTGTTTTGTTAGCCAAGTACATAGACCAGCCCACAAATCTTTGGTCTGGAAAAGTATTTTCCTGTAACACTGGAAGCTATTACCATGGAAATAAAATAGCTTATTAGCCCAGATCTACCAAAACATAGGAGAGGCTTGGCTGCATTTCTGGGGACTTTTGTTAATAAAGATGAAAGTAGAGTAACCTTTAAGAGAATTGACCAGAATGACCATGTCTGTCTTGGGTTGTAATTTTTATGTTGTTTATCTGACCTAGTATCTCAGCCTGGAGCAGTCATGCTGGGTGGGAAGGAATAAAAACCAAGACTCATTCGGAAGATTTGGGTGCGTGCCTGATCTGTTCTGTCAGTCCTGGCTACCATGGATGCTTCTGACCCATGATTCCTGGGGAAGACTCCTTCCTAGGCCAGTCTACTGGAGAGAAGCAACTTCCTTGTCTCGTGTTGAGCGGCTGCTGAGAGAGGCAGGGACTGCAGAGACCTCTGACAGAAGCACAGCTGAGATGCCAAACAGAAGCCAGAGACAGATGGAGCTGAATCCAGCCTATCTTGTTCTGTCTCTTGCTCCCTGAGGATCTCCAGTGCCAAATCCCCAACATGCAGGCTGCCAGGAGAGTCCCACCGCAAGCACATTGTCTCTTACTGTGGCCAAACACAGAGGCTGTGGGCCCCAACAGATTAAGGTGTTCCAGGGCCAGACGCACAGCAGAGACCCTGTCCCTGTTTGGTTGGCCATTGCCACACATGGCTGGCGAGAGCCATCAGCATCTGAACCATAGGCAGGTGAAAAATGACAGGTGTCTTGACAGGTGTCAAGAGGGACTTTACCCTCTGGAAACTGACAATAGCCAAGGGAAGCTTGGGCTGTGGCTGTGATTGACAGCAGCACCAAGATTTCTGGGGTAGGAGGTTCTTTTTCATTGTTTATGGTTCCATATTAAAGGCAGAAAAGTAAGAGAGTATTTCTGTGAGCACCAGTCACCATTATTAAAGGCTCTGCCACCTTGGGGACATCATTATATCCTCCTTAGGTATCTTCCCTTGTTTCTGGACACCAGGAAATACAAGGCACCTGTTAATGTCATAATGCCAAGAGAAGCCTGTGGTCAGAGACACAAGAAGTGAAAAGGCCATCTATTCACCCTTGAATTCATGTTTCACTGGAGAATTGTACCAGCTGCTCAGGAGCATTCCTTCTGAATGATTGCTGTCAGTCAGCCAAGGGATCACAGTGGCTTCAGACAGCAGCAGGTAGACTTCTCACTCTTGTCTGGATCCAATCTCAGGGTTGGGAAGCTCATAGAAGCCTTGTGTTCCACCTGGTATGCCGCCATTTCCTAGGGCTGTGAGATACTTGTTTGGATCCCTGCAGCTTGCTAAGAGTTCACAGGAGACTGTGGGAGACAGGAAAGCAGCAGTTTCCAGGGGACAATTCTCCTGCTCTCATCTAGCACAGGCCCTGCCCTAGAGATAAGGAGGGTGAAAAATGTTCTAACAAGTACTGATAAAGGAGCCCTCAGGTATGGAGGACAGGAGGCTCTGTCACAAACACAAGACCACAGCTGAGAATAATGGACGCTCAGTGCCCCGCATTCACTGTAGAGGCTCTGAATGTGAGAGTGAGTGGGATCCTACCTGTTGTGCTGTCTGGCATCACCCAAGGTGTATGTTGAGGGCTTTCCAAGTCCTGCAGTGTGTTTCTCAGAAACTGGTTTCTTGAACAGATATATTTGTAAACAATGGAGAAGACATGTTCTTCCTGGGCATAACATATGAAAGCAGCATATGAAAGACTCTAATTAGTCTTGCATTAAAAAATCTTTATTTAAAACAATTCCAACATATACTTGACTGGAGATCCTTTATTTTGGGGGATGAAAAGCTAGTAGCATTTCTGGAGTCATTGTTCTAAGACATATACTTTGAGAAAATAGATCTAGTCCAATCCTGGGTATTTTGTTTTGTTTTGGCACATAAGAGCACTGAGGCTCATAATGAGGACTTGATTTACCCAAGATCAGCTATCTTGTGGGGAAGTCACAGGCCTGCACCAGATCCTAAGTAGTATGTTCATTTCCCTAAACCTCTCAAATGGAGTTATGACCCTCAGGAGCATGAGATTAGCAAGTATATACAAAGCTACAGTATAAACACATCACATCTGCAGGGAAGGAATCTTCAAATTTGTTCATTCATTTAGCAAATAAATGAATAAGCTGTGCCTTAGTTTCTCACCTATAAAATGGGGACAACAAGAATATCATCTATTTAAAATACTAGGTCCAGAGCAAGGCATTGTAGCTACAACTAAGCAAATATGGTTCCTCTCTTCATGGCAACTATATCACACAAAGGTGACAGACAAATAACTAAAATAGTTACGGGCTGTTTGAGTGCTAAACTAAAATCACTCAAGAACTGAGAATGCGGAGAAGGCAAGATGGTGGAGGAGTGAATGGAAGTCACACTGACCTCCTCCCAGGACAAGTCTGGAATTACAGCTAAATTGTGGAGAAATCACCTGGAACAAACAACTGAACAATAGCAAAAGAGGAGCCTTATAACCTCAGAGAGACAGAAGAATCAGCTTTAGCACAACCTAACTGGTAAGGAGTGTGGTGGAGACTCAAGGCTATCTGGGTGCCCATGGCAACAGTATGAGAGGGATATTTAAATAGATCCCCCTGAGAAGAGGGGGGTCTAAACCAGAAGTGGGGACCTCAAATCTGCAGCACCAGAGCCCAAAAAGTACATAGATAATAGCCCGCTGCGAAAAGCGGCAGGGTTGCTCTCTGCCAGAGATGGGTGGATGGAGACACAAAAAGCCCTTTAAAGGGTCAATACATAAATTTTTATTTGCAGTCACTTACCTGGGCTCCAGCAAAGGTGGGGACAGAGTGGGCTAGAGACACCTGAGGAGAGACTGGGGAAGGAGGCTTTTGGGGAAAGAACTGAGGGAATAGCTGTCGAGATCTCAGTGCTGACTCATCCCCCATACGGCAGCAGCCATCTTGTTCAGGCAGACCACTCCCTTGACTGGGCAGCAGCAAGAGAGGACACAGTAGCCCTACCCACTAGAGGGACTCTGCTGAGGCCTGGTGGTGCTTAGGCCTGACTGCTGAGTAAAGAGTGGCAGCCACAGATAGTAGATCCCTTGCTGAAGGGGGCACAGAGTGGTCTAGAGGCACTTGAGGAAAGACTGGAGATGAAGGCTTTAGGGAGAAAACTGAGGGAATAGCTGATGGGATCCCAGTGCTGACTCAACCCCATGCAGCATTGGCCATCTTGCTCTGGCAGATGACTCCCCTAAGCAGCATCACTTTGAGAGGACACAATAGCCATGCCCCCAAGGAGAGACTCTACCCTGCCATGTGGTGTCTAAACTTGACTGCTGAGAGCAGAGTGACTAGATTAACAGCTGAAGGGAGACAGTCACAGAAAGCACATTCCTGGAAGTCTGAAACAGACTGCCTAAGGTCAGATGGGGTCAACATCTGACATCATCAGAGGCATATACAAAAAGAAAAAACAGCAGTAAATACCACAGGCTACTGAGATGAAATCCACTGTGGTCTTCTCCAGGCTTTGCAATATTTTCTTTACTACATAGCTTTTTAACATTCATTTCAGGTCCATCAATTTTGTGCTTGTTAAATCATTAGATCTTATACTAAGATTTATTTCTTTTCTTTCTTATAATAGCCTTAATCTCTTTACAGCTATATTGATACTGGTTCATTTGCTGTTAATAGTGGGATTGTGGGGGGCAGGGGCAGGATATTTTTGTGGATGTGGGTTTGTTTCCTGGGCGTTGTGATTTTGTCCTGGCAGCACCTGCACAAAAACATACAAGACATGTTAGGCAGAGTGACCTGAAGGGGCCAAACTTTAAAACTAGGTCAAGTCTAGGCCGAAACAGGAACTAGGAACTAAGCTGAAAGACTAAACAACCTCAGGGTGCTGCAACTTGCAGATGGGACAAGAACAACACGGATGTGAGCAGACTAAGGGGAACAAGTTGACCCAAACTAGAACAAACAATACCCCAAGATGAAGGGAAGAATTGGAGCCCCCCTTAGTAACAAGATAGGACAACGGTTGAGCCTTGCCTCAGATAAACAGCCTTGAACCCAATCAGTAGAAAAGAAGCTGCCTAAAGTAGCCTATCGCTAACTGCCACTTCCTGCCCTTGTATCCTGCTTGCTTGCTCTGCTTATAAAAACCCGTGTACCCTTACAGCGGCGCGCCTTTTTCTTTTCGAGGGAAAGGTGGCCCCTGCGCAGGTAAAACTTGGCCAAATAATAAAGAGTGTGTGATCAAACTCTAATTCCTGAGCTCATACTTGCGGGGATCGTAACATGACCCTCAGTCAACCAGCTGGGGGACCCACCAAAGAACAACCAAACAACAATCAAAACTCAGTTACTTCCAGAGAGTCAACATAAAAGGCGTAAAAAGCATTCAAAGAGCAGGAAGTTCAGGAAATCAAGGAGACTGCAACAATGAATCTCACAGGTCTCCTACAATAGAAGTTCTCACGACAAAGTCAGGAAGTCAAGACAGATCAATTTAAGAAGCAGAAGCAAAACAGTCTCACAAATAATGGGAAGACAAAGAAACACCACCCAATGAAAGGGAAAAGAGGAATCCCCAGAAAGAGAACTAAGTGAAATAGAAGCAAGTAAACTATCAAATCCTGAGTTCAGAACAATGGTTCTAAGGAAGTTTAATGAGCTCAGCAAGCTCAGAGAGAAGTACAAAAAAACTACAAGGAAACTATGAGGAGCTTACTGCAAACTATATCAGATGAAAAAAGACATAGAAACTATCAATAAGATGCAAGAAGAAATGAGGAAAACAATTTCTGAACTGAAGAACACAGTAGAAGGAATCAAAAGCAGGCTAGATGAAGCTGAGGAAAGAATGAGTGAGCTGGAGGACAGGGTAGAATAAAGCTCCCAGAAAGAGCAAGAAAATGAAAAAACTCAAAGAGAATGAAGAGGCATTTAGGGAAATGCAGGACAACATGAAACGTAATAATATCCATTTAATAGGGATACCAGAAGGAGATGAAGAGGAGGAAGAGAGAGAGAACCTTTTTGGAAAAGTAATAATGGAAAACTTCCCTAATTTGAGGAGAGAAAAAGTCACACAAGTCTCTCTGGAAGGGAATCAAGATGGTGGAGGAGTGAGCGGAAGTCACATGGACCTCCTCCCAGGACCAACCTGGAATTACAACTAAATTGGGGAGAAATAACCTGGAATAAACAACTGAACAATAGCTAGAGAGGAGCCTTGTAACCTTGGAGACAGAAGAATCAGCTTTAGCTGAATCTAAATGTTAAGGAGTGCAGGACAGACCTGAGAAGGTGGGTGGCACGCCCACAGACAGCAGTACCAGAAGGATATTGAAACAGCAAGTTGGATTCCCCTGAGAAGAGCAGGGTCTAAACCAAACGCCGGAATCTCTAGCCCACAGCACCAGAGCCCAAAAAGTACACAGAAAACAGCCAGCTGCGAAAAGCGGCAGTTTTCTCTCTGCCAGACACAGGCGGCTAGAGAGGCAAACAACCATTTAAAGGGCCAACACAAAATTTTTATTTGCAGCCACTTACCCTGGTCTCTGGCAAAGGTGCGGGCAGAGTGGGCTAGAGACGCCTGAGAGGAGACTGGGGAAGGAGGCTTTGGGGAGAGAATTGGGGGAGTAGCCAGTGGGATCTCAGTGCTGACTCATCCCCCATGGGGCAGCAGCTATATTGCTCAGGCAGAGACCACTCCCCCAGAGCAGCACCAGTGTCAAAGGACCCAATAGCCCTGCCCCCAAGTGGGATTCCACCCTGCTGTGTGCTGTCTAAGCCACCTACTGTGTGCAGAGTGGCAGGCACAGACAGTAGATCCCTGGCTAAAGAGGGCACAGAGAGGTCTGGCGACACTTGAAGAGAGACTGGGGATGGAGGCTTTGGGGAGAGAACGGAGAGAGTAGCCAGTGGGATCCCAGTGTGGACTCCTCCCCTATACAGCAGCAGAACGAGAGGACCCAATAACCCCATCCCCAAGAGTGACTCCGCCCTGCCCTGAGTTGTCTAAGGCAGTCTACTGAGTGCAGAGTGAATAGATTAACAGATGAAGGAGACAGCCACAAACAGTAGAGTACTGGAAGTCTTCAATAGACTGTCTAAGGTCAGACAGAGTTAACATCTGACATTATCAGAGGCAGATCCAGAAAGTAAAAACAGCGGTCTCCTACTATAGAAGTTCACACCACAAAGTCAGGCGCTCAAGACAGATCAACTTAAGAATCAGAAGCAAAAGAGAAGAGTCTCACAAATAATGGGAAGACAAAGAAATAAGCCCCACTCGAAGGGAAAGGAGCAATCCCCAGAAAGAGAACTAAATGAAATAGAGGCAAGTAAACTATCAGATACTGAGTTCCAAACAACGGTTCTAAGGAAGCTCAGTGAGCTCAGAAGAATTACCAAAAACCACAGGGAAACTCTGAGGAACTTACTGCAAACTATATCAGCATGAAAAAGGACATAGAAACTATCAACAAGAGGCAAGAGGAAATGAAGAATACAATTTCTGAATTGAAGAACACAGTAGAAGGAATCCAAAGTAGGCTCGATGAAGCTGAGGACCGAATCAGCAAGCTGGAAAACAAGGTAGAGAAAAGCTCCCAGAAAGAGCAAGAAAATGAAAAAAGACTCAAAAAGAATGAAGAGGCATTCAGAGAAATGCAGGACAACCTGAAACATAATAATATTCATATAATAGGGATCCCAGAAGAGAAGAGGATGAGGAAGGGATAGAAAACCTCTTTGAAAAAGTCGTGATGGAAAACTTCCCTACTTGGAGGAGAGGAAAAGTCACACATGTCCAGGAAGCACAGAGGGTCTTATTCAAGAGGAATCCAATGAGTCCCACTCCAAGACACATCATGATTAACATGACAAATATCAAAGACAAACAGAGAATCTTTAAGGCAACAAGGGAGAAACAGGTAATAACATATAAGGTAGCCCCCCCAATACGGCTAGTAGCTGACTTCTCAACAGAAACACTACAAGCCAGAAGGGAATGGCAAGAAATATTCCAAGTAATGAAAAGCAAAGGCCTGTAAAGAAGACTGCGCTATCCAGCAAGGCTCTCAATTAAAATGGAAGGTGAAATACGGAGTTTCCCAGACAAAAGAAGACTAAAAGAATACACCTCCACCAAACCAGCACTGCAAAATATGCTAAAGGGACTGCTTTAAGATGAAGAAAAAGTTTCTATGAATACCTAGTTCCTTTCAGAGTTGCCAATACTTGTTATCACCAATATTTTTAATACCCATTAATCTGATTGTGACAATGATGTTATTTTAATTGTTCTTTTACTATTTGCTGAAACTAAACATGTTTTAGTATATTTCTTGCCGATTTCTATTATTTTTTTTAAAAAAAGCTTTAAATGACTTTTTGGTATTTTTATCCATTTATTGATTAAAGTTTTGTAGAACGTTAAACAAATAAAACCTATTAACCATGTTTTAGATGTGTTGCAAATACTTTTCTATTCTATTCCTTGTCCTTTAACTTTTTTTATATGTCTATTATTATATAGTGAAATTTTTTTTTTAATTTTTTAATTAATTTATTTACTTTTTAAATACATTTGTCTCTGCCTTCCCCCCTCTCTTTCCCTTGCCCCCTCCCACCTTCCCTCCCTCAGCTCTTCCCCTTTGGTTTTGTCCATGAGTCCTTGCTATATGTTCCTTGACTTTCCCCTTCCCTTCCCTTTCCCTGCCCCCCCCCTTCCCTCTTGTCTCTGTTGATTTCTTTTCCTTTCAGTGTTGCTGGTCATATTTGCCTTGCTTCTTTGCATTGTTGGTTAGGTTCCGCTTATAGGTGAGATCATATGGTATTTGTCTTTCGCCCCCTGGCTTATTTCGCTTAGCATGATGCTCTCCAGTTCCATCCATGCTGTCGCAAAGTTTAGTACTTCTTTTTTCTTTCTGCTGCGTAGTATTCCATTGTGTATATGTACCATAATTTTTTGATCCAATCATCTACTGATGGGCATTTAGGTTGCTTCCAACACTTGGCTATTGTAAATTGTGCTGCTATGAACATTGGGGTGCATAGGTTCTTTTGTATTGGCGTTTTGGTGTTCTCAGGGTATAGTCCCAGCAGGGGAATCGCTGGATCAAAAGGCAGTTCCATTTTCAGCTTTTTGAGGAAATTCCACACTGCTTTCCACAGTGGCTGCACCAGTCTGCATTCCCACCAACAGTGGACTAGAGTTCCCTTTTCTCCACAGCCTCGCCAGCACCTGTTGTTTGTGGATCTGTTTATGATGGCCATTCTGACTGGTGTGAGGTGGTACCTCATGGTGGTTTTGATCTGCATTTCTCTGATGGCTAGTGATGCTGAGCATCCTTTCAAATGCCTCTGGGCCCTCTGTATCTCCTCCTTAGAAAAGCATCTGCCCAGGTCCTTCGCCCATTTTTTGATTGGATCGTTTGTCTTCTTGGAGTAAAGTCGAGTGAGTTCTTTGTATATCTTGGAGATCAAACCTCTATCTGATGTATCATTAGCAAATATATTTTCCCAAATGGTTGGCTCCCTTTTCATTTTGCTGATGTTTTCTTTAGCCGTGCAGAAGCTTCTTATTTTGATGAGGTCCCACTTGTTTATTCTTTCCTTTATGTCCCTTGCTTTAGGAGACATATCAGTGAAAAAATTGCTGCGTGGGATATCTGAGAGTTTCCTGCCAATGTTCTCCTCTAGGACTTTGATGGTGTTGCGACTTATATTTAAGTCTTTTATCCATCTTGAGTTTATTTTTGTGTATGGTGTCAGCTGATGATCCAATTTCAATTTTTTGCATGTAGCCATCCAGCTCTCCCAACACCATTTGTTGAAGAGGCTGTTATTGCTCCATTTTATGCTTCTGCCCCCTTTGTCAAATATTAGATGTCCATAGAGACCTGGGCTTATTTCTGGGCTTTCTATTCTGTTCCACTGGTCTATGGGTCTGTTCTTGTGCCAGTACCAGATTGTTTTGAGTATAGTGGCTTTGTAGTAGAGTTTGATGTCCGGTATTGTGATCCCTCCTACTTTGTGTTTCTTTCTCAAAATTGCTGCAGCTATTCGAGGTCGTTTATGGTTCCATATAAATTTTTGAAATGTCTGTTCTATTTCTGTGAAATACGTCATTGGTATCTTAATAGGGATTGCGTTGAATCTATAAATTGCTTTTGATAGTATGGACATTTTAAGGATATTAATTCTTCCAATCCATGTGCACGGTATATGCTTCCATTTATTTGTGTCTTCCTTAATTTCTTTTTTCAATGTTGTATAGTTTTCTGCATACAGGTCTTTTGTGTCTTTGGTTAAATTTATCCCTAGGTACTTTATCTTTTTTCGTGCTATATCGAATGGTATATTTTTCCTGATTTCTTCTTCTTCTATTGCATTGCTGGTGTACAAAAACGCCTTTGATTTCTGAATGTTGACTTTGTATCCTGCTGTTTTGCCAAATTCACTTATTAGGTTGAGGAGTTTTTTGGTAGAGTCTACAGGGTTCTCTATGTACACTATCATGTCATCTGCAAACAATGATAGTTTTACTTCCTCCTTTCCTATTTGGATGCCTTTTATCTCTTTCTCTTGTCTGACCGCTGTGGCTAGGACTTCCAATACGATGTTGAAAAGAAGCGGTGAGAGCGGACATCCTTGGCGTGTTCCCGATCTTAGTGGGAAAGCTTTCAGTTTTTGCCCGTTGAGTATGATATTGGCTGTAGGTTTTTCATATATGGCCTTTCTTACGTTGAGGAATGCCCCATTTATTCCCATTTTGCTGAGTGTTTTGATCATAAATGGGTGCTGTACCTTGTCAAATGCTTTTTCTGCATCTATCGAGATGATCATGTGGTTTTTGTCTTTTCTTTGATTTATGTGGTGTATCACGTTTACTGATTTGCGTATATTGAACCATCCCTGCATCCCTGGGATGAATCCCACTTGATCGTGATGGATAATCTTTTGAATGTATTGCTGGATGCGGTTTGCCAATATTTTGTTGAGGATTTTAGCATCTATGTTCATCAGCGAAATTGGCCTGTAGTTTTCTTTCTTTGTAGGGTCTTTATCTGGTTTTGGGATCAGGGTGATGCTGGCCTCATAGAAGGAGTCTGGCAGTCTTCCCTCCTCTTGGATTTTTTGGAATAGTCTGAGAAGGACAGGGGTTAGCTCTTCCTTAAATGTTTTGTAAAATTCTCCTGGGAAACCGTCTGGCCCTGGACTTTTGTGTGCTGGGAGTTTCTTGATGACTGCTTCAATTTCCCCAACTGTTATCGGTCTGTTCAAGCTTTCTGTTTCTTCCTCCTTCAGTGTTGGATGATTATACTTTTCTAAAAATTTGTCCATTTCATCCAGATTTTCAAATTTCTTGGCATATAATTGTTCATAATAGTTTCTGATGATCATTTGTATTTCTGTGGTATCAGTTGTTATTTCTCCTCTTTCATTTCTGATATTATTAATTTGGGTCCTCTCCCTTTTTTTCTTGATGAGTCTGCTCAAAGGTTTGTCCACTTTATGAATCTTTTCAAAGAACCAGCTTCTGGATTGGTTGATCCTCTGAATTGTTCTTTTTGTCTCTATGTCATTCAGTTCTGCTCTAATCTTGACTATTTCCTTCCTTCTACTTGCTCTGGGATTTATTTGTTGTTGTTTCTCCAGTTCTTCAAGTTGTAGTGTTAGGTCTTTTATTTGAAATGTTTCTATCTTTTTAAGGTAAGCCTGTATTGCTATGAACTTCCCTCTCAGGACCGCCTTTGCTGTGTCCCATAGGTTTTGGACAGTTGTCTGTTCATTTTCATTTGTTTCCAGAAATTTTTTTATTTCTTCTCTTATCTCATTATTGACCCATTCATTGTTTAAAAGTGTACTGTTCAGTCTCCATGAGTTTCCAAGTTTTTGAAGTTTCTCTTTGAGTTTGATTTCGAGTTTCAAGGCCTTGTGGTCTGAGAAAAAGTTTGGTATTATTTCAATTTTCCTGAATTTACTGAGGCTTGCTTTGTGTCCTATCATGTGGTCTATCTTTGAAAAACTGCCATGAGCATTTGAAAAGAATGTGTATTTTTCTTCTTTGGGATGTAAGGTTCTATATATGTCAGTTAAGTCTCTTTGATTCAGTGTTTCATTCAGCGCCACGATATGTTTATTAATGTTTTGTTTGGAAGATCTGTCCATTTTTGACAGTGGGGTGTTGAAATCCCCTACTATCAGTGTGTTGCTATCTATATCTTTTTTGAAGTCATCCAACAATTTCCTTATAAACTTGGGGGCTCCTATATTGGGAGCATATAAGTTTACAATGTTGATGTCTTCTTGATAGATTCTTCCTTTAAGTATGATAAAGTGCCCCTCTGGGTCTCTCTTTATGGCCTTTGCTTTGAAATCTACTTTGTCTGATACAAGTATGGCAACGCCAGCCTTTTTCTCATGCCCATTTGCTTGGAATATTGTTTTCCATCCCTTTACTTTCAATCTGTGTAGGTCTTTTGCTCTGAGGTGGGTCTCTTGTAGGCAGCATATGTGTGGGTCCTGTTTTCTTATCCATTCAGCTACCCTGTGTCTTTTGATTGGGGCATTTAGTCCATTCACATTGAGAGATATTACTGATAGAAACTTACTCATCTTTTCTCTTTGTACTTGTGTTCCTCTCTGTCTCATTCTTTTCCTTCATCTGCTTAAACCAGTCCCCTTAGCATATCTTGGAGTGCTGGTTTGGTAGAGATGTATTCTTTTAGCTTTCTTTTGTCTGGGAAACTCCGTATTTCTCCTTCTATTTTAATGGAGAGCCTAGCTGGGTAGAGCAGCCTTGGCTGTAATCCCTTGCTTTTCATGGCTTGGAATATTTGTTGCCATTCCCTTCTGGCTTGGAGTGTTTCTGTTGAGAAGTCAGCTCCTAGGCGTATCGGGGCCCCCTTGTATGTTACTTTCTCCTTCTGCCTTGCTGCCTTCAGGATTCTCTCTTTGTCTTTGACATTTGCCATTTTAATGATGATGTGTCTTGGAGTGGACCTACTTGGGTCCTTCTTGAGTGGGGTCCTCTGTGCCTCCTGGATCCATGAGAGCCTTTCTCTCCTCAAATTAGGGAAATTTTCCATCATTACTTTTTCGAGGAGGTTCTCTATCCCTTGCTCCTCTTCTTCTCCTTCTGGTATCCCTATTATACGGATATTATTGCGTTTCAGGTTGTCCTGCATTTCCCTAAATGCTTCTTCATTCTTTTTGAGCCGTTTTTCCATTTCTTGCTCTTTCTGGAAGCTTTTTTCTACCTTATCCTCCATCTCACTGATTCGATCCTCAGCTTCATTCAGCCTGCTTTGGATTCCTTCTACTGTGTTCTTCAATTCAGAAATGGTATTCTTCATATCCTCTTGTGTCTTCTTGATAGTTTCTATGTCCTTTTCCAGGCTGATATAGTTTGCTGTAAGATCCTGATAGTTTCTCTGCAGTTTCTCATAGTTCTCTTTGAGCTGGCTGAGCTCCTTGAGCTTCCTTAGAACCATTGTTTTAAATTCCATATCTGATAGTTCCCTTGCCTCTATTTCATTGAGCTCTCTCTGTGGGGAGTCCCCTTTTCCACTCATTTGGGGAGAACTTCTTTTTCTTCCCATTTTTGTGAGAGTCTGTTAAGTATTTTTGTCCTTTACTTTTCTTTCTGGGCTTGCCTCTGATGATGTCAGTTGTTGACCCTATAGGGCCTTGGGTTGTTTGTTTGAGCCTTTCAGGAGTCTAATGTCTGTGTCTGACTCCTGCTTGGAGCAGCTCTGTGACCCCTTCGGTCAGGGCAGGGCTATTTTTTGGGATCTCTCTGCGCTCTCAGGAGAGCTCCTTGAGCGCGTTCCCAGCGCGGCAGGGTCCCCCACCTGCCTGGGCTCGCATGTGTTTGCCCCAGACCAGGGGGCTTATTCGCGACCTCCCGTGCTCATCTGACCTCCTTGGCACGCGAGCTTCGCGGCACTGGTCAGTTTAGAGTCTTCTATTGTGTGTTTTCCCCGCTTTTGGCTCTTTGGGTGCGTTGCTTGCCCTCGCCAAATGGGGACTACGGAAATGGGAGGAAATCAGCTCTCTGGTTAATCCTGTTTCTGGTCTCTCCTCCAGGGACTCTGGGCAGCTCTACTTATTTTGTGGGCTGCTCCGCAATCGCGGCGGGTAGGTCAATTTACGCCTGCCCTTGCCCCTCTGTGCAATCCCTCGCAGGCCGTATGGGTGCCAGTCTCTGTGAGGCCTTGCCGGCAGGTGCAAGCGTTCGCCAGCCCGCGTGGGTCACACACACGCTCGCCAACCCTCGCCAGTCACTCGGCGCAAGTGTGCGCGCCTGCTCTGGGTGTTTTGGGGGTGTCTATGTTTGCTTTTCGGCTTTTGGCTCTTTGGGGGTGTGGCCTCTTCCCGCGCAATGGAGACTTCGGCAAGGAGAAGGAGTCAGGACTCCCCGGTTCCTCCTCCCGTTCTTTCCCCAATGCCTCCATTTCTACTCTCCCCTCAGGGGCCTCTGGGCAGTTCTGTGACCCCTTCGGCCGAGGATCCAACCCCTGTGCGGACTGCGTTTCAATCGCAGGCAGTCTGGTTCATGTGCGCCCCGCTTCTGCCTCTTTGGGGTCGCGCCTTTCCAGCCCACAATGGAGACTACTGAACGGGGAGGGAGTCGGGACTCCCCGGTTCCTCCTCCCGTTCTTTACCCAACACCACTGTCTCCAGTCTCTCCTCAAGGCTCTCCCAGACAGTCTGCACTCAGCCCCGCAGCTCACACGCGCACAAGCTGTGTGCGGAGCGCACAAAAGGCAGGTTAATTGATTTCCTTATGCCTGAGCGAGATGGTAGCTGCAGAGTGGGAAGTGCGTTATCACCCGGGCTCCACCGGCCCCAGTGTCAGTTCTCTTCACAAAGTTTTCCTCACCAGTCTTTTCCCAGGCACCAGCCCACCCTGCTGCCGCCTGTACCCAGCGATCAAGGAGGGTGGCTGCCGCTGCAACTTTTGCGTTTGCCCTTTAAATGTCTTTTTGCATCCCCAGCCACTTGTCTCTGGCAGAGAGTGCCCCTAAGCTTTTTGGGGTTGTGTTTTGTCTGTATTTTCTCGGCTTTAGCGGCTGTAGTTTAGGGGTTCCTGTTTATGATTCAGACCCCGTTCTTCCCGGGGGGACTCTAACTGGCCGTTTCAATGTCCCTCTGGTGCCAGTGCCCGTGCGCACCCAGCCCACCCTCTCGAGCCTCCACCGCAATTCTCACCCGTTGGGATGTGTGAGAGTAGAATCCACTGTCCGGGGCACCAAGGCTCCTCTCCCACTATCGCTCCACTGCTTTCCAGGTGATTACTCCATTATTTAGTTGCAATTCCAGTTTGGTTTTGGGAGGAGGTCAGCGTGACTCCCTTTCACTCATCCGCCATCTTTTTCAACCTATAGTGAAAATTTTAATATGGTCACATTGTCAATATTTATAGCTTCTGGGTTTGAATATTTTACTTCAGATCATGAAAGATATTAGTTCTATTTTCTTCTAAAATTCCTTATATTCTACATATTGATTTTTAACTCACCTGAATATTTTTTGTATAATGTTGGAATAAGGCTCTATATTTGTTTTATTTCAAGTAATAGTGGTCCATGCACCTTATCTGTTGAATAAGCCTTATTTTACCCATTCATTTGAAATGTCAAGTTAATCATATATTGTTAGACAGATTTACACATTTGTCTCTAGAATGTTCATTATATTTCAATGATCTACTTGATTATCTCTGTGTTAGTGTCATGTTGGTTTAATTGCTGAGACTTTATAAGGGTTTTAATTTTTTTAATATTTTATAATTAACTTTGACATTAAAAAAATAAGATAAAATAAATCTGCATTTAAGAAAGAAAGAAAAAGAAAGAGAGATAGAGATGGAACTCCTACCCTTTGCAACAGCATGGATGGAACTGGAAAATATTAAGCTAAGTGAAATAAGCCAGTTGATGAAAGACAAATACCATATGATCTCACCTATAAGTGGACTCTATTCAGCAAAATAAACTAACCAACAAAATAAACCACTGGCTTAGAAACATGGAGCAGACTGAAAGTGACCAGAGAGGATGAGAAAGAGGATAATGGTGGAAAGAAGGGGAAGGGACTAGCCAAAGAACTTGTATGAATGACCCATGGACATGGACAACAAACTGGGAATTGACTGTGGGAGTGGGGGGTGGGGGTGGGATGGGTGGAGGAGGGTAAAAGAGAAAAAATTGAGACAACTGTAATAGAATAAACATGATTTATAAATTTAAAAAAATTAAAAAATTTTTTAAAAAGTAAAAGAAAAAGTCACTCAAGTCCAGGAAGCACAGAGGATCCTATTCAAGAGGAAACCAATGAAGCCCACTCCAAGGAACATCATCATTAAAATGGCAAATATCAAAGACAAACAGAGGGAGCAAGGCAACAAGGGAGAAACAGGTAGTAGCAGACAAGAGAACCCTGATTCAAGTAGCAGCTGACTTCTCAACAGAAACATTACAAGCCTGAAGGGAATGGCAAGAAATATTCCAAGTAATGAAAAGCAAAGGGCTGCAACCAAGATTGCTCTACCCAGCAAGGCTCTCAATTAAAATGGAAGGTGAAATAAGGAGTTCCCCAGACAAAAGAAGACTAAAAGAATACACCTCCACCAAACCAGCACTGCAAGATATGCTAAAGGGACTGCTTTAAGAAGATGAAGAAAAAGAGTGAGAAACAGAGGACCACAGGTAGAAACAGAAAAAATGAATAAGTACCTAACAATAATAATTTTAAATGTAAATGGATGAAATGCTCCAATCAAAAGCCATAGAGTAGCTGAATGGGTTAGAACATGACCTGTAGAAATGCTGCCTACAAAAGATCCACCTCTGTACAAGGGACATACACAGGCTGAAATTAAAGGGATTGGAAAAATTATTCCAAGCAAATTTATAGATTCAATGCAATTCCTATTAAAATACCAAATTGGGGGTGGGGGACAAATGGACAGGAAGAAAAA
This sequence comes from Pteronotus mesoamericanus, assembly GCF_021234165.1. Classification (NCBI taxonomy): domain Eukaryota; kingdom Metazoa; phylum Chordata; class Mammalia; order Chiroptera; family Mormoopidae; genus Pteronotus; species Pteronotus mesoamericanus. The sequence goes on from NW_026555321.1 coordinate 56,557,658, forward strand.
GCTGGAGTAGCAATATTTATATCAGACAAAATAGATTGCAAAAAAAGGCTATAAAAAGAGACCCAGAAGGACACTTCATCATACTCAAAGGAAGACTCCATCAAGAAGACATAAGCATTGTAAACATACATGCACCCAACATAGGAGCACCCAAATATATAAGGAAAATCTTGGAGGACTTCAAGAAAGATATAGATGGCAACACACTTATAGTAGGGGATTTTAACTCCTCACTGTTAAAAATGGATAGATCTTCCAAAAAAAAAAATCAACAAGAATATCATGGAACTGAATCATGCATTGGATCAAATGGATTTAACTGATAAATATAGAACCATTCTTCTGAAAGAAGCAAAATATGCATTCTTTTCAAATGCACATGGAACATTTTCAAATATAGACCACATGATAGGACACTAAACAAGCCTCAACGAATTCAAGAAAATTGAAATCATAACAAACATTCACTCGGACCACAAGTGCAACAATGAATGGGTTAATAATGAGATCAAGGAAGAAATCAAAAAGTTTCTGGAAAGAAATGGAAATGAACACACAACAGTCCAAAACTTAAGGGACACATTGAAGGCAGTCCTGAGAGGGAAGTTCATAGCAATATAGGCCTACCTAAAAATGATAGAAATATTTTAAATAAACTACCTAACCATACAGGTTCAAGAACTAGAGAAACAACAACAAGCAAAGCCCAGAGCAAGTAGAAGGAAGGATATAATCAAGATCAGAGCAGAACTGAAGGACATAGAGACTAAAGGAACAATTTAAAGGATGAACAAATCCGGCAGCTGGTTCTCTGAAAAGGTAGACAAAATAGACAAGCCTTTAAATTGACTGATCAAGAAAAAAAGGGAAAGGACCCAAAATTAATAAAATCAGAAATGAAAGAGGAGAAATTACAACTGATACCACAGAAATAGAAAGGATTATAAGAAATGACTATGAGCAATTATATGCCAAGAAATTTGAAAACCTGGGTGAAATAGACAAATTTCTAGAAAAATATAAACTTCAAACACTGAATGAAGAAGGAGAAAGCCTGAACAGACCAATAAGAGCTGGGGAAATTGAAGCAGTTATCAAAAAACTCCTGGCACACAAAAGCCTTAGACTGGACGGTTTCCCAGGAGAATTTTACAAAACATTTAAGGAAGAGCTAACCCATGTCCTCCTCACACTATTCAAAAACATCCAAGAAGAAGGAAGACCCCCAAACTGTTTTTATGAGGCCAGCATCGTCTTAATCCCAAAACCAGATAAAGACACAGCAAAGAAAGAAAACTACAGGCCAATATTGCTGATGAACATAGACGCTAAAATCCTCAACAAAATATTGGCACCAGAAAGCAATCTTCCAACATCAGCTGGGTGTCCTATAATTCAACTCAATTACAACACTATCTACCTACCTGGAGATAGCATCAGGTATCCCAGGTTAAGTACTCAGTACCACAAGACCCCTCATTACACACACACACACACACACACACACACACACACACTTTAGATGACAGAGAGTTGCAAGTCCAGGTTATCACCTAAGCTGAGCAACTGGCTGTATATCAGAGGTTTCAAGATCCCCTCCTTGGTTCAATTTATTTGCTAGGGCAACTCACAGATTTCAGAGATACATGTTACTTACTACATAAACAGTTTATTTATCATAAAAGGATGTATTTCAGGAACAGCCAGATGGAAGAGATGCATAGACAAGGTATGGGGAAGCAGCACGGAGCTTCTGTGCCCTCTCCAGGCGCACCTCTCTCCCCAAATCTCCATGTGTTCACCAACCTGGAAGCTCTTCAAACCCTGTCATTTTGGGTTTTTATGGGAATTGAACTCCACAGGAAAGACTGATTAACTCATTGGCCATTGGTGAACGAATTCCACCTCTAACACTTGTCCCCTCCCCTGGTTGGCGTGGGTGAGACTGAAAGTTCTACCCTGTAATCACATGGTTGGTTCCTTATGTGAGGCTCAAAAGTCACCTCAACATGACAACAACAACAACAAAAAAAAACAAAACACAACTTTTATTACTCTTATCACAGAAAATTCTAAGGGTTTTAGGAGCTCTGTGCTAGAATCAGGAACTGAGGCCAATATAAACTTCTCATTATAAATCACAATATTACAGTAATATTTAGAAATTTTCAGGTAAAACACTTCAAAGAAATGTCATCTTTCACCTTCAAAACACTTAAGGCAATTTGTTTTCTTTTTTCTTTGCTCTCTGCTGAGAGTGTTGTGGGAGTTTAGAATGTGTCACTCAAGATGTGCCTTTGTGGTACGCAGATTGTTTTGAGCTACAGGCAGCTGAAGACTCAAGAGAAACTCCTGCCCCTCTCTCTTAGCTGCCTAGAAGAACTTGAATCAGAGGCCTTGCCCATAATAAGAAATTATCAGAGATAACCTCTTTTGATCTATTTATAGCACAGGACAAGCTTCTTTTTACTAAACATCTGCTCTTATCATCCTGCAATGGCCCCTTGAAGCCCACAAGGCACCTTACCTCATCCCTAGCTCAGGATGTCTTATATACCATATTCCCTTTCTGTCTCTGAACCTCTCACGCATGTGGTGTCACTGACTATCTCATGTATGTGGGGTTCAAATACATATGCATATATTAAATTTGGTTATTTTCTCTGCTTATCTGTCTCCTGACTATCTGATTATTACACCAGCTAGAAAAACCTTGAGGATAGAGGGAAGTTTTTTCCTTTCCAACAGGGTTAATTCTGGAGGAGGATTCAGAATGCCTCAGTGCAGGGTATCTCAACTTTGTCAGATAATACAAGGTTTGTCTGGAAAAAGTCCAGCCATTGTTAATATAATGAAAATGGTTTGCATGACATCAATTTAATCTGGCAGCCAAGGAGAGTAAGCTTGAATGCATATGCATGAACAATGAAGACTTCATTGCACCAGTCAGTTGAAGTGAGCATGTGTACTGTGTGCTCACTTCAAAATGACCGAGAGAGTAGAGTAACAAATTTGCATCAGATTTTGTGTTAAGCTTGAACTCTGCGGAAACTGTTCAGATGATTTAGGTCACAGCTATGGGCAGCTGGTGATTGGCAGCTTCATTGTGACAATGCTCTCACTCATGCATCATGTCTCATGCAGAATTTGTTAGTGAAACATGAAGTTACCCAGCTGACTCAGCCCACTACAGCCCAGATTTGGTGGTGCCCTGTGGCTTCTGGCTTTTCCCAAAACTAAAATCACCTTTGAAAGGGAAGAGATTTCAGACCATCGATGAGATTCAGGAAAATATGACAGGGCAGCTGATGGCAAATAGGAGAACTGTGTGAGGTCCCAAGTTGCCTACTTTGAAGGGGACTCAGTCGTCATTGTCCTATGTACAATGTTTCTTGTATCTTGTATCTTCTTCAATAAATGTCTCTATATTTCACGTTACATGGCTGGATACCTTCTGGACAAACTTCCTTTCTCCTGTGCATTGGAGGCTGTCTAGCAGCATCTCAGTCCTCTCTTTATCCACTAGATGCCAGTAGTAGTCTGTCCATCCCCTCCCCCTACCTGTGACAACAAAAAATGTCCCCTGTGGAGCAAAATCACCTTCAGGTGGGATCCACCGCAGCTGTTGAGCCATTTCATTGTAAAAATTGAAAACGCTGACTGTAAAATCACCAGGCCTTCCCTTTTCTTCCTCCTCACTGTTGTGGCCCAATAGAGTCAGAATGGCACACTTCCACATATTGTCACTCAGTGCAGTAGCAGCCTTCCAGTCAGAGTAGGCCCCCTAAACTGCATCTGTGCTTTTCTCTCCTCTTTCTTGTACCCTAGACAAGTCCAAATTATTTTCCAGTTACCTCAGAACAACATCTAGAGAGAAGGGAGTAGAGTTTCCTGGCTTAGCCTTCCAGCGCCATTGCAACCTGAGCCCTCTGTTTTTAACATCCCTTTTCTAGTTTCTGTGTAGGGCTTAGAGTATGGAATAAACACCTTGAAACCCCTGAGCATTCCAGAGAAAATGACCCAGTAGTCTCTGAAGAAGAGAATGGGGTCCAGGGACACAGTAGAATGTATTAGGTTGATCACTGGGATAGAAGGAGAAAGAGCAGTAAGATGAGCCATATGCCACGTTCCCAGGAGCCTCCTACTGGTCGGGTCAGCTAGGTCACCCGAACTGAGCCCCATTTGTTGCCTCATTTGTAAAAGGAGAGATGTTGCTACTATAGGTCACTACTGTGTAAGCACTGCATCCTAATAATTCTTGCCCTATATGATTCAGAGATATGGTGAGAGATGTTGGTGTAAATATGTCTGAGCCTGCCAAGAATTTTTCTAAAAATTAATATGAGCCCAAAAGAGCTGGATACACCTGGATACACTTAGAAGCAAGATTTCAACAGACTGAGATAAATGCTTCAGAGAATAGCTATTTTGCAGCTTCTTTTGTGAATTTGTGATTAAGGAAGAAATAATGGCAGTGGGAGAAAGCAAGGTGGGGATTGCAATACAGGATAGTTAACAAGATTATGTGCTCCCTCAAGGTTGTTAGGGCTTATTTCAAAGGTGTGTTAACCTAGATGCAGAAAAACAATGGACAGGGCTTGCTTAAGGCAAAGAGCCTCAGGCGTGACTACCTACCACTACTGCAAGTTTATGAATTTATGACCAGATCAGCTTGTGAAGTTACTTTCCACAGAGCCCCTTCTTTTGTCCACACATGTATTGTACAATGGATTTAATGGTTTTGCTACAAAACTCTAAGATCTAATTACAATACTATCATCTACCTCAGATATTTATACCTATAACCAAACAAACCACCAAGAGGTAAAATAGTAGAATGGTTAAGAGCCCAAGTTTCTGAGGCATCCAGCTCTGACTTCAAATTCCAGGTAGGATTTGACATTGGACCTGTTATTTAACCTTTCTGTGTTTCAATATTATCATCTATAAAGTGGAGCTACACAAGATTTTAAAGAGAATTTAATTTGATTATGCATCTAAAAGGCCTGTCACTTAATAAGTCTTGACTAATATTGTGGAGGGCTTTCTGGGTTCTGCTCCATCCTAGAATGCTCTAACTGAACAACAGAAAGATAGGGCTTAGCGGGAGTACAGCTGGACAGATGGGGGAACCTGAACCTGTAGGTGGGGGGTGGGGAGGAAGCTTAGCTGATGGCAATTATTCTGGACTATCCTGGCTCAGAAGGAAAGGAATAATAAGGTTAGAGCTTTGCCTATGCTATGCTGACTGTGACAGAGTGAAAGAATCTTGCTAGTAACTCTTCTTAAACTCTTCATCTATCTTTGCTGCTGGGAGGGGCTATTGTCCATGTAACTTCATTTGTGCACACTCCAAGAGGATCTCTCTCTCTCTCTTACTCTCTCTCTCTCTCTCTCTCTCTCTCTCTCTCTCTCTCTCTCTCTCTCTCTCTCTCTCTCACACACACACACACACACACACACACACACACACACACACACACAAGCTAAGATTTCTCATCCTCAGCCCATCCCTGCCTCCTGGCAGTCTTGCCTAGCCTCTTAGAGGAGGCCAAGTAGGACAAAGACAAATGTTGAGTACATCTCTGAAAAATGCCCTCAAGCCTGTGAAAATGCAAGATCAGACATACCTTCTAGCAGACACCTAGCTCTCTGGACCAGAATCCCTCTGTCATGGCCTTTCTGAGAAGGCCTCCTCTGAGCCTTCCCTTTTTAATGTTATGGGAGTGACTCTTCCCTAGGTTTCCAACCCTTGCTTTTAAATTTGGATTTCTCTGGTTGTCCCTTCTAGCATGGAACCCTCTCCCCTAACTTAGGTTGGAGTTTTCCTCAGGCACAGAGTAAAGAGAAAGTAGTTTATTTGGGTGAAAGCATAAGTGAGAGGATGGGTAAATCAGATGGAGAGGGACAGAATCCAGAAAAAAACATCACCAAACAAGGTCCTGTTGTGGGCAGTTGGGCTCATTCCTTCTGGGGAGCTCTGGGAGACAGTGTAGACACATCTCAGAGTTACCCACTCAAGGATGCTGGGCTGGGTATTATTGTCCATCTCATTCTTATAGGTTAAGAGCTGTGTTTTAGTCTGTTCAGGTTGCTATAACAAAAATACCAAAGAATGGGAGCCTATACACAAGAGGCATTTACTTCCTACAGTTCTGGAGGCTGGGAGGTCCAAAATCAAGGTGCCAGAAGGTTCAGTTTCTGGTGAGAGTCCATGTGCTAGCTCATAGATGGCCTCTTCTCACTCTGTCCTCACATGGTGGAAGGAGCTCTCTGGGTCTCTCTTATAAGAGCACTATCCCATTCATGAGGGCTCACCCTCAAGACCTAATCAGTTCCCAGAGTCCCCACTTCATAATACCATCAACTTGGGGGTTACAATTTCAACACATGAATTTGGAGGGAAACACAAACATTCAATCCATAATAGGCTGCTTGCCGAGTCTCACTCTGCCCTGCCCAGGAGACCCATAAGCAGAGTCTCCTCAGTATGCAGTAGCTGCCTTTGTGGGTGGAGATGAGTGCTGAGGGCATATGGTGGGCTGCAATACTGTCTGTCCCCTTCCTAACAAAACTCTTGGAGCTCAGGACCCTAGACAATAAGCACAGTGCTGGCTGTGTAGGAAAGGCAGGTGTCAGGATCAACATTCTACCCCAGCTTCCCAGGGGAGAACCATGTTGGAACTGTTGAAATATTGATGGAACTCTAAAAAAATATGTGAAATCCAAAGGGAACTGGAAGATTTCAGTCACAGTTCTGTTTACTCAGTACCTCTCTAAACATGGCAAATGTTTTATCAGGAGAGAAAATTAAACAAAGTAATATTGTGAGCACTTTCTTCCAGAACTTATTTCTCTGTCTGTTTCTAGCCAGTCTTCCCAATGCTAATATTGGAAAAGAATTTTAAGCCTCTCTCTTTTTTTTTTTTTTTGTTGAGGGGTACAGGGAAGGAGAGATGAATGCTGCTCCTTAGGCTTTTCCATGGATGATCTCTCCCCTATGACGGAAATCCATGTCCTCAGTCTGTCTGGGGGAGTCTTGATTCTCGCCCATCATGGCACTGCATTTTGCTTTCTTATTACTTGGCAGATGCCTAATTATTTTGAGCCTCAGTATCTCCATCTTTACAGTAGTGGTTGTAATAAGACCTACCTCTTGGGGTGACTGTGAGGTTCAATGTGATAATACAGGTACACCCTGAGCACAGTGCTTACAAATAGCTCCCATCTTGGAGGGTTCAGGGGTGGGCTTCAACCTTTGCTCTTTCCTTCTTACAGTTTGAGTCCCCCCCAGTGTTGGTTATAGACTCTCTCAGTAGGTCTGTTAAAACTGTATACAAATAAAACACCAGGGAATTTCCTATGATCCTGGACATGCTGGAGTTGCATGGGAGAACCCTGCAGGGAGCCTGGCAGCATTTTCCCAGGAATCAGAAAAATGGAGATAATTCTCCAGGGTCTGGTTTTATCTCCCCATGTCCCCAGATTTTAGGAGTCAGTATCAAAAGTAGAGGAATGAGAGGTTATTTCTGACTGTGGAGGAAGTCCACATCTACTATTTCTTCCAGGATGTCACACTTTGAGGGACGTGGCACATGGATATGTTTTTAAGTATACAGATCTATTTCATGGTTGTATAGGCTGCAACGTGTAGATAGAATGTGTGCAGAGAAGGGTGGGGGCTGGGGGTAAAGAAATTACTTAAATTCCTAAAGCATCCAATGCAAGGGGCTCAGTAAATACTAATGAAATTAAACTAATGTGAATATTAGCCCAGAAGGCTGTGCATAGGGAATCACAACATTTGGCCCTGAATAATCATATCTAAACAGCAGGTAACAGCTCAAGTTCACAAATTTTAAGCCCAAAATGAGGGAAGAAATTCCCTTCCTTTAGGAGGCTATGACATATGATAGGAGGATATCTGATATCTCAGCCCATAAGAGTCACAAAAATTCAGTCAAGAAATTCCCCATCTTTTCATGCTGCCTTAGCACCAGTGGCATCTGGTACCCCACTCCTGGGACTTGCAGTTGTCCTGATTACAGCAACCTCGCATGGGACGGGGAACTTAGTAGGTTCCTGTTCATTCCTAATTCCAATTGCTTTCACCAAGACCTCAGAACAGAGGTATAGATTTAGTCCCTGTTTAAATGCAGTTCCTATGGGAGACTGACAGGGAGTTTGAGCAGTTCATGGTCATGAATATTCAGGACAGAGAAAAAAAACAAAGATGATCTGTAGGACATGTAACTGAAGATAAATAAATACTCAATTAGAATAACAGGGATGGGGCCCAGGGACTGTGACCATCATTTCACCAGTGGACTCCGAAGGATGCTCTAGTGATGAGGTATCTTCAAGGACGAGGGTCAAGGGATTGTCTGTCTTGTTTGCTGCTGTGTTCCCAGTGCCCAGTGCATAGTTGGCACCCAGTGGATGCTCAGTAAAGATTTGTTGAGTAAGCAAAAGAATGAACCAAAAGTTAGAAACCCCAGCACCTTTCCCCATACATATTTTGTTTGTTAGAAATAAGATTTTAATAATTTTCAGAGTTAAGTTCTATGGTAAGCAGATTTCTAAAAATGCCCCCCACCTCCCAATTCCTATCCCCTGGTTTTTCAAACATGAACCTGGGCACTGCTGTGAAAGGGTTTTACAGAAGAAATTAAAGTCTCAAATTAGTTGATAGAATTAAGGAGATTATTTAGGTAGGCCTGACCCAGTCAGGCGAGTCTTTGAAATGGGAGCATTTTCCCTTGCCAATAGCAGGAAGGAAGTCAGAGAAAGTCAAAGCACAAGAAGGTCCACACACTGTTGTTGGCTTTGAAGATGCAGTGAATATGAATGAGGACCTGACAGCAGCCTTCAGAGGCTGAGACCATCCCTGGGCCTACAGCCAGTGAGGAAGTGGGTGCCCAATTGCGCAACCACAGGAGCCAAATTCTACCAATAATGTGAATGAGCTTGGAAGATGATTCTTCCCCAGAGCCTCCAATAGGAGCCCAGCTTGATGGGCATCTTACATTTGCCCTTGCAAGACCCTAATGAGTGAGCCCAATGGAGCACCCACTTATGTTTGACCTGTAGACTGTGGGCTAATAAATAGGTGCTGTTGTAAGCTGTTAAGTTTGTGGTGGTTTGTTACACAGGAGCAGAAAACTGATATCAGTGTAAACATGAAGAATCTAGATGTGTCTTTTCTGGCCAGTGTAAAGCATGGTAGTTAGAAACGTAGACTTGGACTTGCCTCCACGCTGCCTAGATTTGAATCCCAGCTTTGCCACTTTCCCAATTTGGGCAAATTATTTAATCTCTTTGAGCCTTGGTTTCTACATTTGTGAAATGGGCATAAAAACAATACCTTTCTCAGCAAGTTGTGAGAATCCAAAAAGGCAAAATATCTAAAGTTCTAAGAGCAGTGCCTGGCACATCATATATGCTTTAAAAATTGTTGCTATTAAAAAAAAAAAAGAAAAAGAAAAGGATTTCTAGAATCTCTCCCCAAAGCCCCAGACTTATGAAAGCTGCCCTACCTAGTTGGCAATGATCAGCTGAGGCTGCCCTCTTTAACACTCCCTCCTTTTTTTCTCATATCCAGCACTCTTGGCTCAGTTCACATTTCCTGCTTTGTCCAATTCCTGACCCTGGATTGTTTAGCTGGAGAGTCAAGCAAAACCTCAATTCCAACCTTCACCTATGAAGTTAAGCCAAGATCCTCAATCATTAGCTGAGTGGATGTGGTCTTCTCCTAATCCCTACTCAGTTGTTCTTTGGAAGGATTTAGAGGTCTGGCTGGTGTTTGGTTTGAAATGAACTGTGCAAAGACTATTGGGGGCTTTTGAACTGAAGATTGCAATAGATAAGGAAGAGGTAGCCCATAAGAACTCTTGAACATCTAAGTCATTTAGGGCTATCATTGCCCTCCTGCTTTATAAAATAAAGGACCAAGAACACCCTATGAAAGATGCTATCCATCCCCTGATGGGCCCCAAAATCCAAGCCCACTAGACACTCCAAATTGTGAGTGCCATCTGCTCAAGGGCCCTTACATCTCTCTTCTCTGGAGGAGAGTGGTCCTGGAGCCTTGCCAAGAAGCAGAAGGAAAATGCCACTTCAAGCCCAGCACAGTCCCCTTTTCTTGGCTGCAATTAGCCTGAAGCATATGAAGAAGCTATGAGAACTCAGTGACAGAGCCAGCATGAGCAGAGCACTTTCTAGCCAGTGGGCAGATGGGCAGGAAAAGGGCCAGTACCTGTTTTCAATCAGCTCCAGTCCTGTCTCTGTGGGAGAACCTCTGGGGACCATGAGAAGATGTTTCACTGCTGTGCTATCTCAGTTTCTCTCTTTCTTAGACTCTTGACATCCCCAGGTTGTGAAAATGGACTTCTGACAAATTCTTCAATGTCTGGTTTTTAGCCTCAATTTGGAGCAAAGGCAAAGGAGTAGACCAATTGCCTGCACACCTATCTCCTCTGTCTCTCTCTCCTCAAGTTTGTTCCTAGCACTGAAGTTTGCATGTGGTGTAGAAACATGTGTGTAGTCCTCTATGTTAAATATTAGACATGTGCCTATTCTTCCCTGCTCTTTCCTCTTAGGACCTCTATTTTCTTTTCTCTTCCCTGCTTTTCTCTTCTTTTCTTGTCTTTTTCCTTTCATTTTCTTTTCTTTTTTCTTTCCTTTTCTTTTCCTTTCCTTTCCTTTCCTTTCCTTTCCTTTCCTTTCCTTTCCTTTCCTTTCCTTTCCTTTCCTTTCCTTTCCTTTCCTTTCCTTTCTTTCCTTTCCTTTCCTTTTCTTTCCTTTTCTTTCCTTTTCTTTCCTTTTCTTTCCTTTTCTTTTCTTTTCTTTTCTTTTCTTTTCTTTTCTTTTCCCCCATGGAGTCTTGTCATTCAGAGTGAGCCCTTTGTCTCTTAGCAGTGGCCTCACCTGAGAGTTTATTAGAATGTGGAGTCTCAGCCTTGCTCCAGATCTTCTGAATCAGAAGCTGCAGTTGAATGAGATTCTGCAGGGAATGCTATGAGCATTGAAGTTTAAGAAGCAGTCCTGAGCCTAGGGATCTTCCTCCCTAGTCCATGCAGTTAGACTGAGTCACTCACTGCTTTGGGGGAAAGCAATCGCTACAGAATCAGAAAATAAAATGGGAAGGGTGCATGCAAATTCCTCAATATTGAGTTTAAAAAAAACAGTTATTTAAATTTAAGGCAGAAATATTTGCATTTTTATTTTACAGAATCCATTTTTTGTCAGACAAACTAAAAGACTCCGCCCTGGGGGAGAGAAGGTGAAGAGGACAATGAAAACAAGAGCTAAGTGATTCTAAAAGACTCCATTCCAGTGCCAGGGAGCCACATGGCAACCCAGTCAGTGCCTAGTTACCCTTCTATGACCATCTGCTGGCATGGCTTATGTGTGAAGAGAAAGCTAAATCTTCCTATTTCATCCTTTGAGGGAAGAAGTAGAAAAAATGAAGTAGGTTTACCACACGATAGATGGTCAGAGCTGAAAATAACCTCAGAAATCATAAAATATAACCCCTCTTCCATCCTTCTCCTTCCATGCATCTAGATTTTCATTAATTTGACAGGCATTTGTTTACCATAGGAATCCTGCAAGGCGCTGGGAGATTCAATACGAGGCAAAACCAGACATAGACCCTGTGTGTCCTTGGTAGCTTACTTTCTGTAAAGAGACTGTCACTAAACACATGCAGATAGTATGTTATGGGGAGTTCAAGGGTTCTTAGGCAAGTGGGGATTGAAGTCAGCATGTGAAAAGGGACTGACAAGGCTATACAGCAGCCATGTCACTGCCTTCCAGCTTCTTCCTTCTGAGCAGGCCAAGGGTGAATCTGTGAGAGAAGCAAAACTTGACAGTAAATAAACTCTCTGCTTTGTTATTTGTTAATGGAACCCTGCCCATTGGTTTGTTCACTCAGCTACTCAGCAGGTGCTGTGAAGAAGGAAAACGTAGGATCCTTGAGCTTTGGAAAAGTAGGAAGGATTGCTTCTCCAAGAGAGAAATTGTGAGAAGGATGCATCCCTTTAAAAGTCACATTGTTAGTAATAGCCAGCAGTTTTTAAGATCTTGTTTGATGCCAAGCACCATTCTAAACCCTAATTGCATAATCTATTTTAATCTTTGCAACAATTTTATGAGTTGGGTTCTACCATTATTCCCATATTACAGAAGCAGACACTGAGGCTTGAGGAAGTTAAAAGACTTGCCCAAGGTCACAGAGCTAGTGAATGGTAGAGCTGGGATCCAGATCCCAGGTTCTACTTGGGACAGGAGCTGTGGTGTTAAGTTAACTCGCAGCAGCCTTCCCCATCCAGGGCCTGTTTTGTAGCTGCACAAGCTGTGCTGCTGTGCAAGGCTTTTGGCTCCTGAGCCGGTACTGGGGGTCTATTCCTCTACAGTCACCACCGTGAAATCACTAATTGTATGCTTGATTTGTGAGTCAATTCTGATGGGACAGTAGAATGTGTATGGTCCTGCCTCGTGCTTCCTTTACAGCTCTTGGTCTCATCCAACCCTCATTGTTCTACAGCAGTCACCCCTCACCTCCTTGCCCCCATGTCCCATTCAGCAATCAACATTGCCCTCACCCAGACAAAAGCATAAGCACTTGCCAAGAGAAGAGTCAGGATTGGGTGGTGTCTAGGAGCAGAGCAATACATGGCAGGACCATGGCATGTTTGGCAGGCAGCTTGTCAGGGCCAAGCCTCTTAGCCACGCTCATCTCTGTTTATGTGTCCCGGCATGGAGGCTACAATCCCTTGGGGGTTGCCTGTCCTCTGTGTGTCACAGCCCAGACTGATGGTAAGGGGAGAGTGATGCCCACACCTGGCTGGAGCATGGGGCATCAGTCTGGTGGCTGCTGAAAGGGGGATCCTGGCAACTGTGGGGTAGGGTGGCATGGGAGGGTGATGTGCTGTGCCAGCTTGCATGCATTGAATCCCAGAGGCCCACGTACCTGTGATGGTCTCCACTGCCTGCTTGAGTGAGTGGGATATTAAATAGCAAACAGAAACACAGGAAGAGGGAGAGAGAATCAGAGGTAGACAATGGAAGAATGAGAAAAAGTTTCCTACTGTACTAGCCTCAAAGGCATGTTTTGCTTGACTTTTGAACAAGAGCTCTCCATCTTCATTTGGCACTGGGCATTACAAATGATGTAGCATGGACTGCTCTGTTCACAGGGCAGAAGGGGCTACTCCACCCTCTGTGATTCCAAGAGAACCTTGTCTCACTCTTCACCCAGAGAGAGGGACCATTTCTTTCAAAGGAGCTCCTCACCAGTTAAATCTCATTGCTCCAATTTGGGACATTCTAATAGGTTAGGCCTATGGTGCTCCATTTTTATAGCTTCCTAGAGTTTTCTCCTTTATACTTTATTTTACTTAGGTTTTTAATACTTATGTTTGAGTGTTTGCCATGCTGACCCCTTTCCACAAGACTGTCTCATTTAATCTCCACAAAAACTCTATGCAGTTCCCCATTCTACCTATGAGGAAACTGAAGCTTGAGAGGCTAGACAGTTAGTGCAATGACTGTGAGGGTCTTTCTGCGGCCTATTTGCCAACCCAGCTTTGATGAAATAGATAGCTTTTCTTCTAATTCCCTTCCAGCTTCAAGGAACTTAAAATTTATGGATTTTCAAGCATGATTCTTAACACATTTCGGAGGTGTCTGGCACAAGATTCTCAGAGTTGGAAGAACTGGGTGCTGGTCCTAGGAAACACTTTCCTGGAAGAGGAGATACTGGGAATATGTACAAGAAACTGTCTGAGGGATATATGACTTGGGGTGACATTTTGAATACTACTTACCTGTGCTGCCAACAGGCAGTGACTTATGTCCAACTGCATAGATATTTACCAAAAGAAGTCTGTGGGAAGTAGACACACTGGAGACTTTCTTTTGTGAGTTTTGCATTGCAAAGAGACACCCTGGGAATGTAGAGGTTACAAGCCCCATCACCCTGGGGCCAGCTTGCAGAAGGAGGGCTGAGTAGAGCTCTCTTTGGAAGGCCAAGCAAGGATTACAGTAATTGCAGGCCAGCTGCTGGTTCTCTGGCAGAAGTACTGAGTGGAGGCTGCCAGCTGGCCCTGCTAATTACCTGTCACCCAGGAAGAGGAGGAAACTAGAGAAAAGACTGGAGTCCCAGATAGAAGGCATTGAAACATGGCAGGCTGGCATCTCCAGGACTCAGGCCACCTCACCAGCCCCATGGTAATAGCTCTGCCGTGGTGGAGGATGATTTGACATGTTTCTGCCTTGTTTTTGCCCCACAGCTCCATTGCACAGGCTTGCCTGCAGAGCAAGGAACCCCTCTAGTCTAGAGGTTTCCCCAAGGCATCATGGGAATTGCCTAGGATAAGTTTTGGGCCAGAGCTTAGATATAGCAGGAGAACAAGGTTCTTTTAGACCAGTGCCAGCCAATAGAAATTTAATGTAAGCCAAGAATTACATTTTTGAGTTTTCTAGTAGTCACATTTGAAAACAGTAGACAAAAATTTTATTTAACATATCCAAAACATTATTATTTTAACATGTGGTCAATATAAAAAAATGTATTGAGATATTTTACCTTTTTTTGGTACCAAGTCCTCAAAATTCGGTGTGTATTTTCAACATTCAGCACATCTCAATTAGAACTAACACCAAGTGCTAGTAACCACTTGGGGGCTAGAGGCTACCATGCTGATAGCGCAGCACCTGATGGGCGATAGAAAATTTAACTTGAAGTGTATTGTTGGCTTTCTATGGCTGCATTTGGGTTTTGTATTCGAACTTCCAAGCCTTATTTTCTTCTATGCTTGGCATTTGCTCTCCAAGTCTTAGATCCTTAGGTGTTGAAGACCAGCGGCACTGACATCACTTGGAAGCTTGTTAGAAATGCAGAATCTCAGGTTCCATCCCTGATGTATTGGGTCAGAATATGCCTCTCAACCATTTTCCCAAGTGATTTGTACTCACAGTGAAATTGGAAAATGTCCCCTGCCCCTCCTGATTGCATTTGACTTTCACTTCAATCTTGGGCTCCCTTGTCACCTGGATTCCTATGTCCAACTACTGAACCATTGACTATTTTCAAATACAGATAATGCCTGCATTGTCAGTACTCTCTCCAAGTTGCAGAAAGCCAACAGAGTGGAAATTTAAGAACCACAACAAATGAGACTGATAAGTTGGCCACCATTTACTGAACACTATGAGCTGGGCTCCATGCTCAGCACTTCTCATAAGTGTTCTCACTGACTCCTCATCTACTTTAGAAGCTTGGTACATAATTATAACCATTTTACAAATGAGGTTGAGACTAACATCTGCACATAGTTCATTTCTGGTACAGTAAGTATTAAATCTTGGGTCTGCTTGGTTGGAAAGCACATAGTCTTTGACTAGTTTCAAATTCATATTGTTTTAGTGTGTATGTCTGTGGTGGTAGCAGGACTTACTCTTGCTCAAAAATCTTCTTATTCTGATTTGTTCATTCTCCATGGCCTTTCTCACAAAGGTTGCTACATACATTTTTGTTCTTAAACCCCATTCTTTCCAACCCAAACTTCTGAAAATGCTTTCTCCTTCTAAGGGGAGATCAAAACTATCACACATAAATGATTTCAGCTTCCTTTTTCTTAGTCTTAAAATATCTGTGCATCTCTGCTGCACCCCAACTTGACTCATTTCATCATTTCCCAAATAACCCGATGACTTTTGAACTGCAGCTGGGAACTTTCCCATGCATGAAGGAAGCACTGCTGTATCTCAGAGTTCACAACTTAGTATTTTGATTTACACTTGGGGGCTTGATTAATTAGCCACCCTCCAACTCAAGTCAACTCAGGGTGCTTAGTCCTCAGAGAGATTTGGATGTACAAAGATGCAGGTCCAGGTGGTTCATCAAGTTATTTTCATAAGGCTCCATCTGAAGAGTTGTTCTCTCTCTCTCTCTCTCTCTCTCTCTCTCTCTCTCTCTGTGCAATACAGAGCTCTCTGATGGGCTCCTAATGCACAGTGTTTTGTGTTATCATTGCTTGGGTAAACCAGTCTTGCCATCTGAGATAGAGGCCTTGTCTCCTGTATCTTGTATGAGCCATAACCCTTAACACAGCCTTTGGTATAGTGAATGCATTGAAGGTGTACTTATGAATTAATGCCTGGGTCTCTGAGTTTGAGTTCCCCCAGAAGTGTTCCCTGAAATGGGATTAGAGTGCAGGTATTTTATTTGAGAAGGAAGGCACACTAGTAGGCAAGTGGGATCAAAAGAAAGAAGGGATAGTAGTAAGTAAATGGTATGTTTTTCAGCCAGTTCCTCTGAGTCACTAGAGCTTAGAGCCTCTGAAGAAACTCTTGGAGCCAATATTAAACAAGTATCTCTGAAGCTACACAGATCCAGGGTGGGGGATCTGGGATTTCATACACCAAATCCTATCAATTTAGTTGAGGGCTGCTTATAGGGGGTTCCAGCACCAAGAGAAATCTCCCAGGCAAAGAAATAGAGGTGCTGGCAGTTGGAAGTCAATCACTTTAATTGGTAAGGGAGTGGGGCTGGGGTCCAGGTGGGGCTTGTCCATGTCTGCCATGGCAGACTAGATCATGGAATGAGCTGAGTCATGGGCAGTCGGCTAACAAGTTGGTAACTTGTGCTGACAGACTCTGACCCACAGAAGCCTTTGGATGGATCCCTGGAAAGGCATGGCCCCAAGTCCCTCTCTTGGTTTCTGTTGGCTGGTTGTTAGGCACAGAAATAAAATCAGACTCTGAGAATGTTGGGATCCTGTCCCTCTCCCACCTCATGTTTTCTAGCTTGACAGGACAAGACTGGCTCAGCAGACACATGCTTCAGCTCAAAAACACCAGCTTCAATCAGTTTCTTGGTATCTTTGTTTTGGAGGCAAAGCTGATGTTACAGGGAAAGAATGTATCCCAGGAGAAGGAGAGTGAAAAAAGTTTCTATCATCTATCTATGGATCCATCTATCTATGTATTTATCTACCATCTATCTATCTATCATCTATCATCTACTTTGTCTATCTAGTTGTGTTTATGAAGGGGCATGGTGGGGCAAAGTCAAGGACAAGGGAAATATATGACTTGGCAGTAATGGAGAAACCCAGCAGGAGGAGAAGGTCATAGTTTGGAATTCTGAAACCTTATTTTGCTGAAAACAACCTGGATGGGTCTGTGTTTGGGTCAGCTTTCCTTCTGGAATGTTTATATTAATATCACCCTGTGGAAACACTCCATGCATATAACATTCCAATATTTTCAGAGTGCTTTGCACCAAGAGGAAGAGAGAAGAGGGAGATGGGTGAGGGAATGAGGAAGAGAGGGAGAAAGGGGGAGGAAAGGAGAAGGGGAGAGGTAGAAGGGGAGGAAGATAAGAGAAAAAGAAGGTAACATTTGTCTAAAGGTTAAAAAGCAAACTTTGTGCACCCCTTTAACACAGAATGAGGCAGCAGGTTCATTGGTTTCAACAGTGCCATAGAACTCCATGCCTTTGCTAGGTAATTCATATCTCTTTAGGAAGGCTCTTCTGGAGAGGAAGATTCCTTTCTTAGAGTGAACTGCTCTTTGCTGGATGCGCCTCAAATTTCAAGCCAAGAAAGTAAGCATGAGGAGAATAGCGATCACTGAAGAAAAATGGAGAGTCCAGTGCAATCCGAGGAGTCGCAGAACATCTTTATTTTAGTTGTTTTTCAACTGGATCTGTTTAACAAGGCAAAGAGACTCCTTCCCTTATCCTTCTGAATTAGGAGCTTAGAAGGAGTTCATTTGTTCACTTTCTTACTCATTCATTTACTTATTCAACTAACAGTTATTGAGTAGAGCATCTATTCTTATAAATTTAGTGGTGAGGACGAAAGCCAAGATTGCTACCTTCATGGAGAGTATATTCTAGTAGTGGTGAGAGACAGGAAATAAAGAAACTAAATAAATGTAATTGTGACAAATTCCATGAAGGGCTACAACAGTGATGCTGTAGGTGTTGATTGGTAAGGGTGGTGCATTATATAAGATGGTATTCTCCTTATCTACTGTTGTGTAATTAGTCACCCCAAACCTTAATGGTCATCTCTGCTCCATGGAGTGTCAGTCAGGGGGTTCAACTGGGGCTGGAGGATCAGGTCCCAGGTGGCTCATTCCCATAGCTGTCATGTTAGTGCTGGCTGTCTGCTGATAACCCAACTTGACTGTCTCCCATAAGTCTCAGTTTCTTTCCATATATGAGCTTCCTCACAGTATGAGAGCCAATTCTGAGCACTAATATTCCCTGATACAGAGAGTAGGAGCTGCAAGGCTTCTTATCACTCAGACTCAAAATTCCCAGAACAAGTCACCGAGGCCACTCAGATTATGGGGAAGATAATGGACTCCACAGTTGTCATGAGTGCTTCTCTGGATGATTTTGGAGTTATAACTTTAAAATATGCATATGTAACAACTAGGTGAAGAGCTTTGAGAAGGGTTTCCAGGCAGAAGGCAGTGAGGGAGAACAGTGCATGCCGTGACTGGAGAACAGTCAGAGGCTGGTGTGCCCAAGATGCTGCAGACTGGAAGGGCTCAGTGCCAGCTGCTGCTCAAAAGACAGGCAGGGGCCATGTGCTGTGACCACATTAAGGACCCTGGATCCATTTTTAAGTGCAAGGAGAGGGCACTGAAGGGCTTTAAGCAGGAGTGATGTGATCTGGTTTAGGTTTTTAAAAGTTCATGTGATGTGGAGGAGAGACTTTTCCATTAGTAAAGGCTGTCTGATCCTACCTGACTGCTGCCAGACACTCATGCTACACCCAGCTAGCCTGGGCCAGAACAGAAATGGCTTCCCATGAACACCTCAGAGACTGTATGATGCCCCTGTCCTGTGACTTGTCCTGTCCTGTCCTGTGCCCCAGCTGGACTTGTTCCTGAACAGACCCCTGCCCTGTCCTGGGCAAGATGTAAGGCATTTCCCTTTTTCTGGGGAAGGTCACACCCCAGGACCCATCTCCCCCTGCCCTGTCCCGTATACCCCTTAGCAGCTGCCAAGCGGCGCAGGGGATATCCATGTCTTTTTGCCACCATCCAAGACATGCCTCTTATATAAGTTCCCTTAATAAACTCATAATGTATTGCTGGAGTTGACAGCCTCTTTCTGTGGTCTCTCAGCTCAGGGAAATTTTCCCAACACAGTAACTAAAACAAAACACCACAGACTAAAACACAAATAACAGCTATTATTTTTCTCACAATTCTAGATGCTAGAAGTGTAAGATGAAGATGTCAGTAGCATTGGCTCCTGAGGCCTCTCTCCTTGGGGTACATATGGCCACCTTCTTGCTGTGCCCTCATGTGATCTTTGTTCTGTGTCTCTTTGTGCATCCCAATTTTCTCTTTGTATAAAGTCGCAAGTCAGATTTAATTTGGTACCATTATAATGTCTCATTTTAATTTAATCACCTCTTCAAGGGCCCCATCTCTAAATACTGTCACATTGTAAGGAACTGGGGGTTAGGGCTGCAACATATGACTTTTGGAAAGACACAATTCAACCCATAACACCTACGAAGAAGAGACTGGATTCCCAGGCATGTCCAATCAGATGCTGTGAGACCAGGTAAGCAGCTGCAGCAGTAAATCAGGTGAGAGGTTAAGATGGCTTGGAGCAGAATGATGTCAGAAAATGGATGGATTCTAGCTGAAAAATTCTACTGTGGTTTGTAAGTGCTGAGTAAGGGAAAAGAAGAATTAGGATTGACTGAGATTTGTACTTAAGCCTCTGGACAGTGAGGATTCATGCAGCTGGGCCTCCTCTCTCCTTCTGTGTTATGTCTGGCTACACTTGAAACCTTGGCCCTTCCAAAGGTAACCCAAAAAAGTCCCAAGTCAAGAAGCCAGCCCTAAACATCCTAAGCCAGGTTCCTTATTAGATACACAGTCTTGCTTCCAACAACTGACACTAGCTCTGAACATTATGGGTTTAATTATGCAACCTAAACAATATTTGTAGAAGTCCTAACGTTTAGTACCTCAGAATGTAACCTTATCTAGAAGTAGATTTATTAGATAATAAAATGAGGTTATTAGGGTGGATCCTAATCCAATATGATTAGTGTTTTTATAAAAAGGGGAAATTTGGACACAGAGACAGACACACATAGAGGGGAAATGATATGAAAACACACAGGAAGAATGTCATGTGAAGACAGGATTGGAGTTATGCATCTACAAGCCAAGGAACACCCAAGTGTACCAGAAACTAAGAAAAGCATGGAACAGTCCCTTCCCTGGCACCTTTAGAGGGAGACTGGTCCTGCCAACAGCTCAGTTTTGGACTTCCGGCCTCTATAGCTATGAGACAAAAAATTTCTGTTGTTTTAAGGCACTCAATTTATGGTACTTTGTTATGCAGCCCCAGCAATTTCATGCACAGGGGAAACCAGAAGTGCTGAGGAACTAAACAGGAGCAGCTCCTAGCCCAAGTCTGCTGAAAGTTTGTAGATAAATAACCCAACTTTCTTGCTTCTTGTAGTTGGGGAAGCTCTGAAGTAAACACCATTTCCCACAGTTTCTCCATCAGGATTAAGCTCCAGTCATCCAGAGAGCAAGAGACCTGATGACCCACTCCTTTTTGCCTGTCTCATTTTTTCAGTTTGTGCCAGAGTTTCTGGGATCCTCCAAAGAAGCAACTTAGACCCAAATACCATGTCAGGTTTACTTCTAGGGGAACCTAGCCTGAGGTAGAAGTTGCTCATGGGCAGGTAATTCCTGGTGTCCCAGCTCACACATCCTCTGATCAGATAAACTGCCACATGAGTAGGCCATCCTCCATGAAGCCTAGCCTTAAATATTTCCACCATCTATCATGGGCTTCAGTAGTGCATAAAATGGCTCATTTAAGAGAGTTAAAGGAACACAAATCTTCTTGTTGTATCCTCCGCTTTTCTCCATTTCCATCCTGAATCAATGGTTTACCCAAGGGTTGGGGGAGGGGATATTTTCTAATTACTGCCTTGATAGTTTAGTAATACTTGAAAGCAGGAAAGCAGCAGTGCTTGTGATGTTTGGGCTTTCTTAAGGCAAGTCACACCGTACTGAGAATAAGTTCTACAAAAACAGAGGACAGATAAGAATAGACCATAAAGTATTGAATTACTAGTAGGGGTAAGGCTGGAGAAATAGACTAGGGACACCATCAAGAGCTTAGGGAGTTAATAGACTCCACCAAAAAAATGGGGTTACTTTTTGACGTAACAAGTGAATTTGGCAAAGCAACAGGATACAAAGTCATTATTCAGAAATTGAAGGCATTTTTGTACACCAACAATGAAATATCAGATCAGAAATCAGGAAAACAATCCCATTTGCCATAGCGACAAGAAAAATAAAGTTCCTAGGAATAAAGCTAACCAAGGATATAAAAGACCCATATTCAGAAAGCTATACAACACTAAAGAAAGAAATTAAGGAAGACAGAAATAAATGGAAGCATATACCATGTTCATGGATTCGAAGAATTAACATCATCAAAATGTCCATACTACCCAGAGCAATTTATAGATCCAATGCAATCCCTGTTAAAATACCAATGACATATTTCACAGATATAGCACAAACATTTCAGAAATTTACATGAAACCATAAACGACCCCGAATAACCTCAGCAATTTTAAGAAAGAAGAACAAAGTAGGAGGGATCATAATACCTGGTATCAAACTATATTACAAGGCCACTGTAATCAAAACAATCTAGTACTGGCTTAAGAACAGACACATAGATCAATGGAACAGAATAGAGAGCCCAGAAATAAACCCATGTGTCTATGGTCAATTAATATTCAACAAAGGGGGCAGAAGCATAAAATGGAGTAAAAACAGCCTCTTCAACAAATGGTGTTGGGAGACCTGGACAGCTACATGCAAAAAATTGAAATGTGACCACCAACTTACCCCATACACAAAAATAAACTCAAGATGGATAAGAGCCTTAAATATAAGTCAAGACACCATAAAAATCCTAGAGGAGAACATAGGCAGGAAAACAACAGATATTCCACACAGCAATATTTTCACTGATATATCCCATAGAACAAGGGACATAAAGGAAAGAATAAACAAATGGTACTTCATCAAAATAAGAAGCTTCTGCATGGCTAAAGAAAACATCAGCAAAATGAATAGGGAACCAACCTTATGGGAAAATATATTTGCCAATGATACCTCAGACAAGAGTTTGACCTCCAAAATATATTAAAAACTTACATGACTCCACTCCAGGAAGACCAACAATACAATTAAAAAGTGGGCAAAGGACCTGAACAGACACTTCTCCAAGGAAGACGTACAGAGGGCCAAGAGACATATGAAAGGATGCTCAGCATCACTAGCCACCAGAGAGATGCAAATTAAAACCACAATGAGATACCACTACTCACCGGTCAGAATGGCCATCATAAACAAATCAACAAACAACAAGTGCTGATGAGGTTGTGGAGAAAAGGGAACCCTAGTACACTGTTGGTGGGAATGCAGAGTGGCGCAGCCACTGTGGAAAACAGTTTGGAATTTCCTCAAAAAGCTAGAAATGCCTTTTGACCTGCTGGGTCAAAAAGTAATTTCACTGCTGGGATTATACCCTAAGGACCCTGAAACACCAACTCAAAAGAACTTATGCTCCCCAATTTTCATAGCAGCCCAATTTACAATAGCCAAGTGCTGGAAGCAATCTCAGTGCCCATTAGTCATTGAGTGGATCAAAAAACTATGGTACATTTACACAGTGGAATACTACGCAGCAGAAAGAAAGAAAGAGCTACTACCCTTTGCGACAGCACAGATGCAACTGGAGAGCATTATATCAGGTGAAATAAGCCAGGGAGTGAAAGACAAATACCATATGATCTTACCTATAGGTCGAATCTAATCAACAAACAAAGAAGCGAGTGAAATATAACCAGAGACATTGAAATAAAGAACAAACTGACAGTAACAAGAGGGGCATGGGGAGGGGGATAATGGAGGAAAGAAAGGAAAAGGTCATCAAAGAACATGTATAAAGGACCCATGGATAAAGCCAAAGGTGGGTAGGGTTGAGGGTAGGGCAGGAGGAAGTGGTGGCAGGAAAATGAAGACAACTGTACTTGAACAACAATAAAAAAATATTAAAAAATAAATTTAAAAAAGGAGCTTAAGAGTGAAATTTCTCCAATATGCACACAGGACACAACTGTGGTAGTTTAAAATATGTTCATAAATTTTGACACTCTTCCCTTGAAAAGTAGAGCCTAACTCCTCTACTCTTGAGTAGAGATAGACTTAGTGACTCACTTCTAACAAATAGATATGGTGGAACTGGTGATGTATGACTTTCAAGATTAGACTGTCAAAGGCCTTAGAGCTTCCTCCTTTTTCTCCAGTCATTCATTCTGGGGGGAAGGCAAGTGCCATGTCATGACACTTCAAACAATCTATGGAGAGGCCCCAATGGTGAGGAACTGAGGCCTCTTACAAATAGGCCCAACAAAACTTCAGATGACCACAGCCCCAACTGACATCAATGTCTTGATTTCGACAGAGCCAGACAAAACCCAGCTAAGCCACACCCAAATGAGTGACTCACAGAAATTGTGAGGTTGTAAACCTTTATTGGTTTAAACCATTGAATTCTATGGGTAATTTGCTATGCAGGAATAGATAACTAATATGACCATGTATTATTTCATCTTTAGTTGGAGTGGGGAGGCAGAACAATAAGAACTCATCATCAACAGAGAGCAACATTTCCTGCCTATACTGTATGCCAAATCAAGGCACACCACTGGGGACAATTTACAATTGCAGATGTCTCATGGAGTCACATTTTCTAGTTGAAAATCCTCATTTTTAAAAGATAGAGAAACATAGGTCAAGAGAATATAGGTGATTCTCCTAAAGTTTTTATATTCATTTTGAAGGGATCCTGGTCTGAGTTGGAGGCAATATGCAAACTCTGAGAAGTTATGATGCCAGGAGTCTCCCAGTGTTCCAGGTGACAGTCTTTCCTGCATGCCATTAACACTTAGGGTTCACAGATATGTTTGCAATTTCTAGGAAATAAAACTGCTTGTGAAATTCCAATTCAGGATCAATATGTAAAACTGATCTACTTTTTGTTTTAAAAAATTTTTGGAATCTTTCCTTAAACAAACCATAAGACCCCAACAAAGAAAAATTGTAGACTCATATTCAGCTATTTCTCGCACACAATTGGCTTGCCATCTGATCTTTCCTGCCTTCACAAAGAAGGTTCTTAAATGCAAGGATTGATGGGGAAAACCTCTAAATTGGAGATGCCCCACAGTGGATGCTCAGTTAAAAGATTCTGCTTTTAAAGATTTCTTTTTGGAAATAATAAGGGTTGTTTTTATTCTGTGAAGTCCAGATGATTTCAGTTTAGGAAGGTCCTGTGCCTTAAATCAGTGGTCCCCAACCTTTTTGGCACCAAGGACCCATTTCATGGAAGACAATTTTTCCATGGACTGGGGTGGGAGGATGTTTTCAGGATGATTCAAGCACATTACATTTTTTTGTGCACTTTATTTCTATTATTATTATTATGTATGATATATAATTAAATAATTATATGACTCACTATAATGCAGAATCAGTGGGAGCCCTGAGCTTGTTTTCCTGCAACTAGATGGTCCCATCTGGGGGTGATGGGAGACAGTGACACCTGATGCATGTTGCTTATGTCCAGTCTACTTTGTAATCTCAATTTAGTTGCTGTCACTGCAAAAAACAAAAAATGAACAAAAAAAAACCCAAACCGCTACTTCTCAAAGATAGAAGGTTGTAAATGGAAGGAGGCTTTTCAGTGCTTTTGTGGTAATCTCAGGATATTCCACCTTGACTTTAATCCAGAGTTTATGGAGATCTGAAGTTGTCTCAAATGTACTTTTAAGGCCACCATCATTCGCAGTCTCTAGCAGTTGATCCTATTCTAGCATGGGCAAAGTCAACCGACCTGGCTTATTCACAAATGGGTGACAGATCCATTCCTTCCCAGTTTTTTTTTTCCCCCCTGTGGTTGGGAAGTAATGCTCAAACTCTTTTGAAAGCTGAGGTAGGTGATTATGTACCAGCTGGGAGAATGAAAATCCTGGCTTAGTCTCTTTCAAAATCTCTGCTAATGTTTGAAACATGTCAAAAATCCCCGTGTTCATTTTTTGCCCCTGTAATTCCAGTTTGGCTTGAATACAGCCACTTTACTTACTGACTTGAACATAGTTGCTCTCCCCTGAAGTGACAGATTGAGTTCATTGAACAGGTTGAATATGTCACTGAAATGTGCTGCCAGTGGTGACCGTTTTTGTAAAAGAAATCTTTGGAGCAGCTCTCATAACTCGAAAACTCTGGCCAGTGAGCTACCTTTAGAAAGCCATCTCACTTCTGTGTATTAGAGAAGATAGGTGTGCTCTACATCCATCTCCTCAAAGAGGTGCGTGAACAGACGTGAGCTAAGGGCATGTACTTAAATGTGGTTGATAATTTTAATCACATCTTGCAAAATGTTATTAAGCTCAGGTGACATTTTTTGGCTAGCCAGCTGTTCTGTATGGATGACACAATGCGTAGACTCACATTCAGAAGTGACCTCTTTGACTCGAGTAATGGAACCAGAAAGCTGTCCAGTCATGGCAGCTGTTCTGTCTGTGCGTATACTGACACAAAATGACCAGTTCAGTTTTCCTGATATATGATCATTCAGAGACTTGAATAGTTCTGCAGCTGTGGTGTTGGTTGACAACAAAATTGCATATAACATATCCTCATGCACATCCTCCTGAAAAATATATTGCACAAAAACAAGCATTGCTGCTTTGTTGTCAACATCAGTAGGCTTGTCAACCTGGATTGCATACCACGGTGACTCATTAATCCTCTCTAACAATCTTGCCTTGGTATCCTCTGCTACTTCATCAATTCGTCTATTTATGGTGCTAGCTGAAAGAGGAACAAGTGCCATCTTTTGAACTGCAGCCTCTCCTAAAAGTTCACAACAACTGTCCTTAGCAGCAGACAGGATCAACTCTTCATCAGTAGTAAAGGGCTTGTTAGCTTTAACAATGCAGTTAACGACTAAGAATGATGCTCTCATGCAGACACAGTTGATGAAGTGGTGGCCTTCAATAATTGCTGCTGTTCTTTGTGTTCACATTTATTTTTTCTTTTGAAAACTCCAAAGGCTTGTCTTTTAGTGCAGGGTGCTTGGTCTCCATGTGATGAAGCAGTTTTGAAGGTTTCATGGCTTCGCTGGATAGCCGGTTGCCACGCATTATACAAAATGGGTGGAGAATGTGAATCACCTGTTGCAATGAACCCTTTCTGTGTCACTGTAATTTAAGTAGGGCTCTTGGTATTTTCTTTTAAATGCAGCTTTCTTCTTTTTGGCAGACTGAGTCTTCTTTTGACTCTGAGAGTCTCATCATTGGATCTTTCCCCCTTTCCAGAGAAGCTCTCCAGAGACATTTATTTTTTACTCTTTTTGGCTGGGTTTAGCTTGTGGGCTTACAAAAACTGTGACTAAGGCAAAACCCAGTGTGGGAAAGAGGCATGGATGGAAGTGGTAAATAAAATAATGGGCGGGCCGTGCATGGACCAAAATAAGTGTTGGATTCTGACTTAAAATTTGCCACCAGATGCAGCTTAATTGTCACTTGCCACTCACTGATAGTTTTGATATGAGTCTGCAAGTAATTGATTATGGTCTCTGTGCAGTTCAGCTTCTCTGCTAATGAAAATCTGTATTTGCTGCTGCTCCCCAGTGCTACCATCAGCACGTCAGCTCCACCTAAAATCACCAGGCAATAGATTCTCATAAGGAGCACACAACCTAGATCCATCACATGTGCAGTTCATAGTAAGGTTCATGCTCCCATGAAAATCTAATGCTGCCACTGATCTGACGGTAATGAGAGCAATGGAGGGTGGCTGTAGATATGGATGAAGCATAGCTAGTTTGCCTGCCGCTCACCTCCTGCTGTGTGGCCCACTTCCTAACAGGACACGAACAGGTATCTGTGGCCTGGGTGTTGGGGACTCCTGCCTTAAATGACCCCAGCATGTAAGTAAGCAAATAGCTTTAGCAGCAATCAGACACCCAGAAATACTTCAGGAAGAAGTTTTTCTAAAGGCCTAGTCTTTTTTCTTTACCAATCAACATTTTTATACAGATAGTAATAGTTCTGAGTTTTGACTTAAATATACAAATCTGACACAGCCAGTCACTCTCCCTCCCCCACCCAACCAGGTACCACTCTCTCCTTTGTTCAATTCCAGCCATATTGACATTCTGTTGTTCCTAAAGCAAGACAGTTTGTTTCCTACATTGGGGCCTTTGTGCCTGCTGTTCCTTTCACCTAGAATGTTCTGATTACCTGATTCTTAGAATGCAGTTCAATGTTAGAGCCTCAGTTTAAATGTTCCAACAACAGAGAAGCCCTCCTGATGCCTGTGGGCACCCTTCCCTTTTCATCTGTGATGTCAGTTTTATGTGCCAACTTGGCTAGACTAAACCCCAGTTATGCAATGACATTGGTCTAGGGGTTGCTGGGAAGGTGTTTTTTAGATGTAATTAGAGTTTATAATCAGTTTACTTTAAATAAAACAAGTTATCTTTCATAATCCCTTTAGAGCAGAGCTGAGGTTACACTGAAGAAGAAATTCTTCCTGTGGACAGCAATGTTAGCTTGTGACTGAGGGTTCCAGCCTACCCTTCCTGAAGACCTGCCCTGTAGCCTTTGGTTTTAGCTATCCAGCCCCTAAAATGGCTTAAACCAATTTCTTGCAATAAGTTTCTTAATCTAGACATCCTGCTGGTTCCCTTCCTCTGGTGGATTCCTGAGCAATACACCAGTCCCCTTACTCCATTTATTTTCTTAATGCTAGGATTGTCTAACTTAGGCAATAAAAATGCAGAATGCAATTTTGGGAAATACACCTACTAAAACAAATGTTTTTTTAATCAGAAATTTAAATTTAATGGAACATTCTGTGTTTGATCTTGGAACATTACTTGTCACATTTTTTAACTTATCTTGTTTATTTATTTGCTAACTTATTTACTATGAATCTCCCATCTAGTCTGGAAGGTCCATGAGGGCAGAAACCTTGTATGACAAGTTCATGGCTGTATCCTTCTTATAATCAGTTTAGCTAAATATTGAAAAAAGGAGCAAAAGGGAACTAGACATTGAGCTTCATAAAATGGGAAGCAAGAGCCTGTTTGCTTCACCAGGAAGCTACAACTTCACACTCCAGGGGATTATATAGCAATCTTCTTCCACCAAGAAGATTAACATTCCTCCCTTCCCTCCTCTGGTATCAGATTGCCAGGTAGGAACAGGGGAAGGCAGGCACATGCACAACAGAAGTCAAAATTACACAGTGTAGGTGCTTGACAAAAGAGGCCTGTCAGTTTAGCCATGGGAAAAAAAGCATTGGTTGGAAGGTGGGCCCATCCAAAGCCCATGGAAGCCTGGGAAGTTGATTGGTTCTTTTGAAAGGGCAATTGGTCCATCCCAAACCCAAGCTAGTATAATCCCAGGAGAACAAAGAAGATCTCTCTTGCCCACCCCGTGGTACACTCGCCCATTCATTCATGTGCTTTCTTGCTTCGGAGCACATGACCATGTTGGTCTAGCAACTACTGGGTTGAAAACAGATGGTGTGGACTTCAAAAGGGCTAAGCTCTTTCTCTCTCATGACCTGCACTTCCATGGTGCATGCACCTGTTCTTTCCATGGCCACGTGGACTTAGAAACTGCATTGCTGGCAGCCACATGGACTTTGCCACTAGAGCAGCCGTGAACAAGCTAAGCTACCTGGATGGGAACTGAGACTGCTTAGCAGCTTCCTGTGGGCTCCAAAAGGCTAAGATTTAATATGGAGCAGAAACTCTGGACAATGGCTTTTGTCTTGGCCTTGCTGAGGACACGGTTGAACTTTTTCCTTGACAGGACAGAGGGAGATAGAACATTGAAAACTCAGGGAGAAGCTTCTCTTTTCATACAAATAAACCATGCCACTCTACAATCTTCCATGCATGGGTCCTTGGAGTGCTTTCCTTGTGATCATGTGGAAGAGCCTAATTCCCACCAACAGCATCCCATCTTCCTGAATTTATGTCACCTTCACATTCATGCTTTCTGTCTTGAGAGCCCCAAATAATCCTTCACAAACAGAAGTCAGGTTTCTGTCCATAAACAGTTGAATGGATGGTTTAAATGATGGTATCAGAGCATGTGATCTTCCCGTGAATGGTTCCATTTTCCACATTGCTACTGTGATTACACAGGAGAGTGTAATTAGTGTGATTATAAATTATTTTAATGAATAGAAAATGGGAAAACAAAAGTGCTGATAACAGTGAAAAGATACTTGTCTCATAGACTTAGTTACAATCACAGTAAGGATAGAAATCACAAGGCATGCCAAATATGGCTTATCTTCAGGTGGATCAGAAGTTATAGAAGTCAGGCTGTCTGGCTGTTCAATTATGAAAGGAGAAAAGAGAACAATAATCAGAACTCAATAGAGTGCTAAAGTCCTGTAACTGAGAACTGGCTGAAAGTTGAAAGAGAGGCTTGTTCTTTCAGTATCTGGTGGTAGAAACTGCTTTTAACAAGTGAACCTATTGTTTGATTTGGGGAATTAGCTCTTCATTCTACTTGCAGTTTATTTTATTTTTTTATTTTATTTGTTTTTCTTTTTTTTATTTTTTTAAAATTTATAAATCATGTTTATTCTATTACAGTTGTCTCAGTTTTTACCCCTTTATTCCCCTCACCCATCTCACCCTCACCCCCCACTCCCACAGTCAATTCCATTCTGTTGTCCATGTCCATGGGTCATTCATACATGTCCTTTGTCTAGTACCTTCCCCTTCTTTCCACCATTGTCCTCTTTCCTCTCCCCTCTGGTCACTTTCAGTCTGCTCCATGTTCCTGTGCCTGTGGTTTATTTTGTTCGTTAGTTTATTTTGTTGAAGAGAGTCCACTTATAGGTGAGATCATACGGTATTTGTCTTTCATCAACTAGCTTATTTCACTTAGCTTAATATTCTCCATTCCATCTATGTTGTCGCAAAAGGTAGGAGTTCCATCTCTCTCTCTCTCTTTCTTAAATGCAGACTGATTTCATTTATTTTTTAAATTTCAAAGTTAATTATAAAATATTAAAAAAAATTAAAACCCTTATAAAGTCTCAGCAATTAAACCAACATGACACCAGCACAGAAATAATCAAGTAGATCAATGAAATATAATGAGCATTCTAGAGACAAATGTATATATCTGTCTAAAAATATAATGTATGATTAAGTTGATATTTCAAATCAATGGCTAGAATAAGGCTTATTCAACAAATAAGGTGCATGGACCACTATTACTTGAAATAAAACAAATATAGAACCCTATTTCACACATTATACAAGACATATTCAGGTCAGTTAAAAATCAATATGTAGAATCTAAGGAGTTTTAGAAGAAACTAGAACTAATATCTTTCATGACCTGAAGTAAAATATTCAAACCCAGAAGCTATAAAGTAAATATTGACAATATGACTATATTAAACATTTAACTATATAGTAATATACATATAAAAAAAGTTAAAGGACAAGGAAGAGAATAGAAAAGGATTTGCAACACATCTAAAACATGGTTAATAGGTACTTTTTTTTTTTTTAGGGAAAAAAGTTCTACAAACTTTTCACCAATAAATGGATAAAAAATTCAAAAAGTCATTTAAAGCTTTTTAAAAACATAATAGAAATAGGCAAGAAATATACTAAAACAGGTTTAGTTTCAGCAAATAGTAAAGGAACAATTAAAATAACATCATTGTCACAACCAGATTAATGAGTATTAAAAATACTGGTGATATCAAGTATTGGCAACTCTGAAAGAAACTGGGTATTCATAGAAACTTTTTCATCTTAAAGCAGTCCCTTTAGCATATTTTGCAGTGCTGGTTTGGTGGAGGTGTATTCTTTTAGCCTTCTTTTGTCTGGGAAACTCCGTATTTCGCCTTCCATTTTATTTGAGAGCCTTGCTGGACAGAGCAGTCTTGGTTGCAAACCTTTGCTTTTCGTGACTTAGAATATTTCTTGCCATTCCCTTCTGGCTTGCAGTGTTTCTGTTGAGACGTCAGATGCTGGCTGTATTGGGGCTCCCTTATATGTTACTACCTATTTCTCCTTGCTTGCTTTAGAATTCTCTGTTTGTCTTTGGTATTTGCCATTTTAATGATGATGTGTCTTGGAGTGGGCGTCATTGGGTTCCTCTTGAATGAGACCCTCTGGGCTTCCTGGATTTTTGTGACTTTTCCTCTCCTCCAATTAGGGAAGTTTCCCATCATGACTTTTTCAAACAGGTTCTCTATCCCTTCTCATCCTTTTCTCCTTCTGGTATCCCTGTTATATGGGTATTATTGTGTTTCAGGTTGTCCTGCATTTCCCTCAATGCCTCTTCTTTCTTTTTGAGTCTTTTTTCATTTCCTTGCTCTTTCTGGGAGCTTTTGTTTACCTTGTCTTCCAGCTTGCTGATTCGGTCCTCAGCTTCATCTAGCCTGCTTTGGATTCCTTCTACCGTGTTTTTCAATTCAGAAATTGTATTCTTCATTTCCTCTTGTCTCTTTTTGATAGTTTCCATATCTTTTTCATGCTGATATAGTTTGCAATAAGTTCCTCATAGTTTCCCTGTAGTTTTTGGTAATTCTCTCTGAGCTCACGAAGCTCATTGAGCTTCCTTAGAACCGTTGTTTGGAACTCAGTACCTGATAGTTTACTTGCTTCTATTTCATTTAGATCTTTCTGGGGATTCCTTCTACCCCTTTTAGTGGTGTGTATTTCTTTGTCTTCCCATTATTTGTGAGACTCTTCTCTTTTGCTTCTCATTCTTAAGTTGATCCGTCTTGGTTTCCTGACTTTGTGGTCAGAACTTCTATGGTTGGAGACTGCTTTTTTACTTTCTGGATGTGACTCTGATGATGTCAGATGTTGATTGACCCTGTCTGACCTTAGGCAGTCTCCTCGAGACTTCTAGGAATCTCCTGTTTGTGGCTGTCTCCTTCAGCTGTTAATCTGGTCACTCTGCACTCAGCAGCCAGCTTAGACAGCATAGGGCGAGGTGGAATCCCACCTAGGGGTGGGGTTATTGGGTTCTTTGATGTTGGTGCCACCCCAGGGGGAGTGGTCTCTGCCTGAGCAAGATGGCTGCTGCCGCATGGGGGATGAGTCAGCACTGAGATCCCGCCAGCTACTCTCTTAGTTCTCTCCCCAAAGCCTCTTTCCCGAGTCTCTCCTCAGGCGTTTCTAGCCCACTCTGCCCCTTCCTTTCCTGGAGACCAGGGTAAGTGGCTGTGAATAAAAATTTATGTGTTGGCCCTTTAAACAGTTCTTTGAGTCTCCAGCTGCCTGTCTCTGGCAGAGAGCAACCCTGCTGCTTTTCACAGCTGGTTGTTTTCTGTGTATTTTGGGGGCTCTGGTGCTGTGGGCTAGAGATCCCTGCTTTTGATTTAGACCCCACTCTTCTCAGTGGGATCCAACTGGCCGTTTCAATATCCTTCTGGTGCTGCCACCCATGGGTTCCCTGCCTGCCTTCTCAGGTCTGTACGGTACTCCTTACCAGTTAGATTGTGCTAAAGCTGATTTTTCTGTCTCCAAGGTTACAAGGCTCCTCTCTCTCTATTGTTCAGTTGTTTGTTCCAGGTGATTTCTCCCCAATTTAGTTGTAATTCCAGGTTGGTCCTGGGAGGAGGTCAGTGTGACTTCCACTCACTCCTTCACCATCTTGATTCTCCTCTCTACCTGCAGTTTAAACCTCAGTGCAAATGCCACCTCTTTCCTGATAACCTCCCAGATGTCCCTCAGTCCCTCTCCCAAGGATCTTTCTGTTTCTCTCTTCTCTGTTCTCCCAAGAATGTGAGGTTTGCAACCATTTGAAGCACATGTTATCACTGTGTGTTGTAATTTATATAGTTATCTGCTTATAACTCTATCTTCTCTAAGGCACAAATTTGTTGAAAACAATAAATGTTTTATACCCCTCACATGTATACACACAAATACCTCAAACAGAGCTTTGTTTATAAGGGGGCTCAGTTCTGTGGTGGAAATTAACCTGGGCAAGAATTTGAAAGGACTGGATTCAAATCCAGTTCTCACTGCCCTTCGACAAGCCATTACATTTGTCAGAGACACAGTTCCCTCCTCTGTCAAAGGGGAGCACAAATACTTATTGATGGGTGTTCTGGAGGTCTCAAAAGAAACAGTGATGAGAAGTGTTTCTTGAGTGAGTGTCCATGTTAGCCTGAAAGAGTTGGAAGAGAATGCAAAGCTCAAGTTTATACTTAGATAAGAATGTCTCAGGATTTGGGTGAAACATGCCAGTCAAACCTGCACCCCTGCCCTAACAAGTGGGATTGAAAATATCTGTTCCTGCCCTGACCAGTGAAACTCAGGTGGTTGGATGTTGTCCCACAAAGTGAAAGGCTGCCAGTTTGATTCCTCATCAGGGCACATGCCTGAGTTGCAGGTTCAGTCCCCAGCTGGGTCATGTATGAGAGGCAACTGATTATTGATATCTCTCTCTCACACTGATGTTTCTTTCCTTCTCTTTCTTCATACCTTCCCTTCTCTCTAAAAATAAATAAATAAATATAAAAATAAAGAGAGAGAAGATGGCGGAGGAGTGAATGGGGTCACGCTGACCTCCTCCCAAAACCAAACTGGAATTGCATCTAAATAAGGGAGTAATCACCTGGCAAGCAGTGGAGCGATAGTGGGAGAGGAGCCTTGGTGCCGCGGACAGTGGATTCTACTCTCACACATCCCAACAGGTGAGAAGTGCGGTGGAGGCTCAAGAGGGTAGGCTGGGTGCCCAAGGGCACTGGCACCAGAGGGACATTGAAACAGCCAGTTAGCTTCCCCCGAGAAGTACGGGGTCTGAATCATAAACAGGAACCCCTAAACTACAGCAGCTAAAGCCAAGAAAATACAGACAAAACGCAACCCCAAAAAGCTTAGGGGTGCTCTCTGCCAGAGACAGGTGGCTGGGGATGCAAAGAGACATTTAAAGGGCCAACGCAAAAGTTGCAGTGGCAGCCACCCTCCTTGATCCCTGGGTAGAGGCGGCAGCAGGGTGGGCTGGTGCCTGGGAAAAGACTGGTGAGGAAATCTTTGTGAAGAGAACTGACACTGCGGCGGGTGGAGCCCCGGTGATGGCACGGCTCCCACTCTGCAGCTACTATCTCTCTCAGGCATAAGGGAATCAATTAACCTGCCTTTTGTGTGCTCCGCACAGAGCTTGTACGCATGTGAGCTGCAGAGCTGAGTGCAGACTGGCTGGGAGAGCGTTGAGGAGAGACTGGAGATGGAGGCATTGGGGAAGGAACGGGAGGAGGAACCAGGGAGTCTCGACTCCCTCCCCGTTCTGTAGTCTCCATTGTGGGCTGGAAAGGCGCGACCCAAAGAAGCAGAAGTAGGGCGCACATGAACCAGACTGCATGCGATTGAAACGCAGTCTGCACAGGGGGTGGATCCTTGGCTGAAGGGGTCAGGGAACTGCCCAGAGGCCCCTGAGGAGAGTCTGGAAATGGAGACGTTGGGGAAAGAACGGGAGGAGGAACCAGGGAGTACCGACTCCTTCTCCTTGCCGTAGTCTCCATTGCGCGAGAAGAGGCCACACCGCCAAAGAGCCAAAAGCCAAAAAGCACACATAGACACTCCCAAAACACCCAGTGCAGGCGCGCACACTTGCGACAAGTGACCAGCGAGGGTTGGCGAGTGTGTGTGTAACCCACGCAGGCTGGTGAATGCTTGCACCGGCTGGCAAGGCCTCCCACAGATTGGCGCCGATACAGCCTGCGAGGGAGTGCACAGAGCGGCAATAGCAGGTATAAATTGACCCGCCTGCCCGCGATTGCGGAGCGGCCCACAAAATTAGTAGAGCTGCCCAGAGTCCCTGGAGGAGAGACCAGAGACAGGATTAACCGGAGAGTCATGGAGCTGATTTCCTCCCATTTCCCTAGTCCTCATTGGCGAGGGCAAGCAACACACCCAAAGAGCCAAAAGCAGGGAAAATACACAATAGAAGACCCCAAACTGACCAGTGCCGCGGAGCTCACCGGCCAGGGGGCCAGATGAGTACGCGAGGTTGCGAATAAACCCCCTGGTCTGGGGCAAGCACATGCGAGCCCAGGCGGCGGGGGGGGGGGGGGGATCCTGCCGTCCTGGGAGCATGCTCAAGGAGCCTGCATGAGAGTACAGAGAGATCCCAAAAAATAGCCCGGCCCTGACCGAAGGGGTCACAGAGCTGCCCCAAGCAGGAGTCAGACACAGACATTAGACTCGTGGAAGGCTCAAACAAACAACCCAAGGCCCTATAGGGTCAACAACTGACATCATCAGAGGCAGGCCCAGAAAGAAAAGTACAGGACAAAAATACTTAACAGACTCTCACAAAAATGGGAAGAAAAAGAAGTTCCCCCCCAAATGAGTGGAAAAGGGGACTCCCCACAGAGAGAGCTCAATGAAATAGAGGCAAGGGAACTATCAGATACTGAATTCAAAACAATGGTTCTAAGGAAGCTCAATGAGCTCAGCCAGCTCAAAGAGAACTATGAGAAACTGCAGAGAAACTATCAGGATCTTACAGCAAACTATATCAGCCTGGAAAAGGACATAGAAACTATCAAGAAGACACAAGAAGAATACCATTTCTGAATTGAAGAACACAGTAGAAGGAATACAAAGGAGGCTAGATGAAGCTGAGGATAGAATCAGTGAGATGGAGGACAAGGTAGAAAGAAGTTCCCAGAAAGAACAAGAAATGGAAAAACGGCTCAAAAAGAATGAAGAGGCATTTAGGGAAATGCAGGACAATCTGAAACGCAATTATATCCGTACAATAGGGATACCAGAAGGAGAAGAAGAGGAGCAAGGGATAGAGAACCTCCTCGAAAAAGTAATGATGGAAAATTTCCCTAATTTGAGGAGAGAAAGGCTCTCATGGATCCAGGAGGCACAGAGGACCCCACTCAAGAGGGACTCAAGGAGGTCCACTCCAAGACACATCATCATTAAAATGGCAAATGTCAAAGACAAAGAGAGAATCCTGAAGGCAGCAAGGGAGAAGGAGAAAGTAACATACAAGGGGGCCCCGATACGCCTAGGAGCTGACTTCTCAACAGAAACACTCCAAGCCAGAAGGGAATGGCAACAAATATTCCAAGCCATGAAAAGCAAGGGCCTACAGCCAAGGCTGCTCTACCCAGCTAGGCTCTCCATTAAAATAGAAGGGGAAATACGGAGTTTCCCAGACAAGAGAAAACTAAAAGAATACATCTCTACCAAACCAGCACTCCAAGATCTGCTAAGGGGACTGGTTTAAGCAGATGAAGGAAAAGAATGAGAGAGAGAGGAACACAGGTACAAAGAGAAAAGATGAGTAAGTTTCTATCAGTAATATCTCTCAATGTGAATGGACTAAATGCCCCAATCAAAAGACACAGGGTAGCTGAATGGATAAGAAAACATGAGCCACACATATGCTGCCTACAAGAGACCCACCTCAGAGCAAGAGACCTACACAGATTGAAAGTAAAGGGATGGAAGAAAATATTCCAAGCAAATGGGCAAGAGAAAAAGGCCAGGATTGCCATACTTGTATCAGACAAAGTAGATTTCAAAACAAAGGCCATAAAGAGAGACCCAGAGGGGCACTTTATCATACTTAAAGGAAGAATCTCTCAAGAAGACATCAACATTGTAAACGTATATGCTCCCAATAGAGGAGCCCCCAAGTTTATAAAAAATTGTTGGATGACTTCAAAAAAGATATAGACAGCAACACACTGATAGTAGGGGATTTCAACACCCCACTGTCAAAAATGGACAGATCTTCCAAACAAAACATTAATAAACATAGTGTGGCGCTGAATGACACACTGAATCAAAGAGACTTAACTGACATATATAGAACCTTACATCCCAAAGAAGAAAAATACACATTCTTTTCAAATGCTCATGGCAGTTTTTCAAGATAGACCACATGATAGGACACAAAGCAAGCCTCAGCAAATTCAGGAAAATTGAAATAATACCAAACTTTTTCTCGGACCACAAGGGCTTGCAACTGGAAATCAACCTCAAAGAGAAACTTCAAAAACTTGCAAACTCATGGAGACTCAACAGTAGACTATTAAACAATGAATGGGTCAATAATGAGATAAGAGAAGAAATCAAAAAGTTTCTGGAAACAAATGAAAATGAACAGACAACAGACCAAAACCTATGGAACACAGCAGAGGCAGTCCTGAGAAGGAAGTTCATCCAATACAGGCTTACCTAAAAAAGATAGAGACATTTCAAATAAAAGACCTAACACTACAACTTCAAGAATGGGAGAAACAACAACAAATAAATCCCAGAGCAAGTAGAAGGAAGGAAATAGTCAAGATTAGAGCAGAACTGAATGACATAGAGACAAAAGAGCAATTCAGAGGATCAACCAATCCAGAAGCTGGTTCCTTGAAAAGATAAATAAAATTGACAAGCCTTTAAGCAGAGTCATCAAGAAAAAAAGGGAGAGGACCCAAATTAATAATATCAGAAATGAAAGAGGAGAAATAACAACTGATACTACAGAAATACAAACGGTCATCAGAAACTACTATGAACAATTATATGCCAAGAAATTTGAAAATCTTGATGAAATGGACAAATTTTTAGAAAAGTATAATCTTCCAACACTGAAGGAGGAAGATACAGAAAGCTTGAACAGACAGATAACAGCTGGGGAAATTGAAGCAGTAGTCAAGAAACTCCCAGCACACAAAAGCCCAGGGCCGGACGGTTTCACAGGAGAATTTTACAAAACATTTAAGGAAGAGCTAACCCCTGTCCTTCTCAGACTATTCCAAAAAGTCCAAGAGGAGGGAAGACTCCCAGACTCTTTCTATGAGGCCAGCATCACCCTGATCCCATACCAGATAAAGACCCTACAAAGAAAGAAAATTACAGGCCAATTTCACTGATGTATATAGATGCTAAAATCCTCAACAAAATATTGGCAAATCTCATCCAGGAATACATTCAAAAGATTATCCATCACGATCAAGTGGGATTCATCCCATGGATGCAGGGATGGTTCAATATACGCAAATCAGTAAACGTGATACATCACATAAATAAAAGAAAAGACAAAACCACATGATCATCTCGATAGATGCAGAAAAAGCATTTGTTAAGGTACAGCACCCATTTATGATCAAAACACTCAGCAAAATGGGAATAAATGGGGCATTCCTCAACGTAAGAAAGGCCATATATGAAAAACCTACAGCTAATATCATACTCAACGGGCAAAAACTGAAAGCTTTCCCACTAAGATCGGGAACACGCCAAGGATGTCCGCTCTCACCGCTTCTTTTCAATATCATATTGGAAGTCCTAGCCACAGCGGTCAGACAAGAGAAAGAGATAAAAGGCATCCAAATAGGAAAGGAGGAAGTAAAGCTATCATTGTTTGCAGATGACATGATAGTGTACATAGAGCACCCTGTAGACTCTACCAAAAAACTCCTCAACCTAATAAGTGAATTTGGCAAAACAGCAGGATACAAAGTCAACATTCAGAAATCAAAGGCATGTTTGTACACCAGCAATGCAATAGAAGAAGAAGTAATCAGAGAAAAAATACCATTCAATATAGCAAGAAGAAAAATAAAATACCTAGGCATAAATTTAACCAAAGACATAAAAGACCTGTATGCAGAAAACTATGTAACATTGAAGAAAGAAATTAAGGAAGACACAAATAAATGGAAGCGTAGACCATGCTCATAGATTGGAAGAATTAATATCATCAAAATGTCCATACTACCCAAAGCAATTTATAGATTCAACGTAATCACTATTAAGACACCAATGACGTATTTCACAGAAATAGAACAGACATTTCAAAAATTTATATGGAACCATAAATGACCTCGAATAGCCTCAGCAATTTTGAGAAAGAAAAACAAAGTAGGAGGGATCACAATACTGTACATCAAACTCTACTACAAAGCCACTATACTCAAAACAATCTGGTACTGGCACAAGAACAGACCCATAGACCAGTGGAACAGAATAGAAAGCCCAGAAATAAGCCCAGGTCTCTATGGACATCTAATATTTGAGAAAGGGGGCAGAAGCATAAAATGGAGCCATAATAGCCTCTTCAACAAATGGTGTTGGGAGAGGGGGACGGCTACATGCAAAAAATTGAAATTGGATCATCAGCTGACACCATACACAAAAACAAACTCAAGATGGATAGAAGACTTAAATATAAGTCATAACACCATCAAAGTCCTAGAGGAGAACATTGGAAGGAAACTCTCAGATATCCCACGCAGCAATTTTTTCACTGATATGTCTCCTAAAGCAAGGGACATAAAGGAAAGAATAAACAAGTGGGACCTCATCAAAATAAGAAGCTTCTGCACGGCTAAAGAAATCATCAGCAAAATGAAAAGGGAGCCAACCGTATGGGAAAATAGATTCGCTAATGATACATCAGATAGAGGTTTGATCTCCAAGATATATAAAGAACTCACTCAACTCCACTCCAAGAAGACAAACGATCCAATCAAAAAATGGGCAAAGGACCTGGGCAGACACTTTTCCAAGGAGGAGATACAGAGGGCCCAGAGGCATTTGAAAGGATGCTCAGCATCACTAGCCATCAGAGAAATGCAGATCAGAACCACCATGAAGTACCACCTCACACGGGTCAGAATGGCCATCATAAACAGATCCACAAACAACAGGTGCTGGTGAGGCTGTGGACAAAAGGGAACACTGGAAGTCCACTGTTGGTGGGAATGCAGACTGGTACAGTCACTGTGGAAGGCGGTGTGGAATTTCCTCAAAAAGCTGAAAATGGAACTGCCTTTTGATCCAGTGATTCCCCTGCTGGGACTATACCCTAAGAACACCAAAACGCCAATACAAAAGAACCTATGCACCCCAATGTTCATAGCAGCACAATTTACAATAGCCAAGTGTTGGAAGCAACCTAAGTGTCCATCAGTAGATGATTGGATCAAAAAGTGATGGTACATATACACAATGGAATACTACGCAGCAGAAAGGAAAAAAGAACTACTAAACTCTGCGACAGCATGGATGGAACTGGAGAGCATTATGCTAAGCGAAATAAGCCAAGGGGCGAAAGACAAATACCATATGATCTCACCTAAGGGCGGAACCTAACCAACAATACAAAGATGCAAGGAAAATATGACCAGCAACACTGAAAGGAAAAGAAATCAACAGACACAAGAGGGAAGGGGGGGGGGGTGGGCAGGGAAAGGGAAGGGAAGGGGAAAGTCAAGGAACATATAGGAAGGACTCATGGACAAAACCAAAGGGGAAGAGCTGAGGGAGGGAAGGAGGGAGGGGGCAAGGTAAAGTGGTGGGGGGGAGGCAGAGACAAATGTATTTAAAAATAAAGAAAAAAAAACTATAACATTTATAAAAAAAATAAAAAAAAAATTTTTTTCCTGAAAGAATTCTGTTCCCAGTTCCTCCCTCCCCACCCCCCACCTACTACCTGAAATCTCCACTATTATTGTCCCTCCTTTGGACTCGAACATCCTGCCTATTGATTCTAGACTAAAACCAATGGACCTCCAGACAGGCTTGGGAGGTTAAATGGGGGCAAAGAAAAAGCAATGCATTTGGGGCTTGGGGACGACTTCTGCTTCAGCTTAGCTAATACCACCTATTTGATCTTCCCACCACCCTCCTGTAGTTCAACCTCTCTTAGCTTGTTCTCCCATTTATGAAACATGCATGGGAATTACAGACACCCATCCTCAAAGGATTGCTAAGGCGTGGTTTCTCAACTTCAGCACCACTGACATTCTGGTCCTATAATTCTTTATTGCAGGGGGCTGTCCTATGCCTTGTAGAAGGTTTAGTGGCATCTCTGGCCTGTAGCATCCACCACCAGTTTTGACAGCTGAAATATCTCCAAATATTCCCTGGTGGACAAAATCATTGGTAGTTGAGGATCACTGTAGTAAGCAAGTATCAAACTCAGTAGTTCCTATGTGATCTCATAAATTTGAGAGCTCAATACAAGTGTTAGTTACAATTATTTTTCTCTGACTTCAGGGAAAATTAGATTTTCCTCTTTTGTGACTCTTTAACACTTAAATAATGGTAACAGCTAACAATAATTGAATGCTTATTATGTGGTGGGCAAATTGAAACAGTATGCATCTGTTATCTCAGTTTCTGTAAGTAAGGAATCTGAGAATGGCTTAGCTAGATTCTCTGCAAGATTGCAGTCAGGGTTTTGGCTAGGGTTTCATCTGAATGCTCAGCTGGGGAAGCATCTTTCAAGTTCACATCACCATCGGCAGGATGCAGTTCTTTGCAGGCTGTCAGATGGAGGCCACCCTCAGTTCCCTACCCATGAGCCTCACTGTAGAAGAGCTCACAACAGGACAGCTTGCTTTATTAAAGCCAATAAAGGAGAGAGTCTATTAGCAAAATAGACATTGCAATCTTTTGAAACGTAATTATGGAAGTAACACATCATCATCTTTGCTCTATGTTGTTGATTAGAAGCAAGTTGCTAGGCCAACCCACATTCAGGGAGTAAGGGTCACACTGATGGGTGAGTACCAGAAGGCAGGGATTATCAATGCCTTCCTAGAATCAGCCCGCCATTCTGTGCTATCCTGCCTTCCGCTTAGCCCACTGCATCACAAATTTGTAGCACTGTTTCAGTAGCAAGGGTTTTTGTTTGTTTTGTTATTACTTTGATTTGTAGACTTAGTCTGCTCAGACTGGTATAACAAAATGCCACAGGCTTGGTGGCTTAAACAACTTATATATATTTGTCACAGTTCTGGAGGCTGGGAAGTCCAAAATCAAGGCACCAGGTGAGGGCCCTCATCCTGGTTTGAGATGGCTGCCTTTTTGTTGTCTCATTGGCAGTGAGAAAGACAGAGAACTCTCTGGTGTCTTTTTTTATAAGGACAATAATCTCATCTTGAGTTCTCTACCCTCATGATTTCACCTAAATGTAATCATCTCCTAAGACCCCACTTCTGAATATCATCACATTAGAGGTTACAGCTTCAACATATGAATTTTGAGGGAAAAAGTTCATTCCACAGCATGGATGAAACTTTGTTAAATAAAATAACATACTTTTACAGAGACAGGAATGGTAGTTCTTTTGGAGTGGATAAATTTTACATATATCTCTCTTGAAATTTAAACCAAGGCTTGCAACTGTTTGGTCTCAGAAACTGTATGCAGAATGAATAAAAATACATATTCATAGGAGCAGAGAAAGAGTCCAAGAAATTGAGACCCAGGACAGGTAAACTTTAATGGAAGTTGGAGAGAACTCTAAAATAGAGAAAACAGAAGTCTACCTGATTAGGGCAATATGACATAGAAACACACACTTTAGAGTTCAATACACTAGACCATTGAGTCAGTCTTTCCAAACAACATTTTTAATTTGCAAGAGGGGATAATAGTAACACTTGTGTCAAAGGGTTGTTGTGAGAACTGAAGAAGGTAATTCACAAAATTTCCTAATATAGTGTATGGATACACAGTGGTTGAGAAAATATGTATTAGTTTCCTTTGTTGTTATAATAAATTGCTACAAAATTAGTGGGCAAAAATATATAAAACTATTATTTTATAACTCTAGAAATCAAAACACTGAGCTAATGGCAGGTCTGAATCCTTTCTGCAGGCTCTAGGGGAGAGCTTTTTCCTTGCTTTTTTGAATTTCCTTGCTTTTTCCAGCTTCTAGAGGTTACCTGTATTCCTTGGTATGTAGTTCATTCCTCCATCTTCAAAACCATCAGCATAGCAACTTCTCTCCTCTCTCCTGTCTGATTCCATCCTTACATCTTCTCTCTTTAATTATGATGCTCCTGCCTCTCTCTTATGAAGACCCTTGTGAATACATTGGGCTTACCAGGATAATCTCCTGCATCTCAAGATCCTTAACTTAATCACATTTCCAAAGTCATTTTTTTTTTTACCATGTAAAGTAACATACTCACAGGTTTTAGGGGCCATCATTTGGCCTACAACAATTCTCTCTCTGTCCCCAAAATTTCATGTCTGTCTCATATGCATTGACCCCATTAAAAGGTCCCCAAAACTCTCAACATCACGTCCAAAATCTCATCTAAGTCTCATTAGCTCAAAACTGAAATCTAATTAACTACATTATATAAATGAGATATGGGTGAGACTCTTGGTATGATCTAAGTTATCTGTCCCTGGTGGGACAGACTCCACCTGGATAACAGTGATAGAACTTCCCACTCTAAAAAGAGAGAAAGAA
Source organism: Pteronotus mesoamericanus (assembly GCF_021234165.1). NCBI lineage: Eukaryota > Metazoa > Chordata > Mammalia > Chiroptera > Mormoopidae > Pteronotus > Pteronotus mesoamericanus. The sequence goes on from NW_026555321.1 coordinate 56,601,061, forward strand.
AAGCAAAAAAATAAGTCACTGTTCCCCCAAAATTTCTAAATCCAATGAGGCAAACTCCATTCTATTTCAAGTTTGGCTCCAGCTTCATCCCAGGCCCATGGCTCTGTTCTCAAAATCATAATTTCTCATGAAGGGTAGCACTATTTGCAGTTAAGTGGTTTTATCAGCCTGCTTCATGCCTCTAGAATTTTGGGAGTCTGACAACCTACTCCTGTGGTTGTTGTACTCTCTGTCACTTTCAGTACAAGCTGGCAATGTTTCTGCTGAGATAACATTCTCAGAAGTCTTGCAGGTCTCCTGTGCATGTCAAAGGGATCATTCCACTTAGCTCTCAAACTAAATAGAACCCATTACCTCTTTTCATAAATACAATTTTATTGGAGCATAGGTACACCTGTATGTTTGTGTTGATACACTGATGACTACTTTCATGATATAGGAACAGAGTATTGTAGTTGTGAGAGACAGAGATGGTATGACCTATAAAACCAAGACTATTTACTGTGGCCCTTTAGAGAAAAAGTTTCCTGACTGGAGAAAAGTCAAACTTAATAAGTAGTAGCTTTAAAAAATGACAGTTTTTGGTTGGTTACAAAAGGAGTGCCACATAAAGGTAGTAAACATTTCAGAGGTTGTGGTGGGAGGTATGAGAAGGGAAGTGAGAAAAGAAGGAATGAAGGAAGAGGAGGTGATAAACTTCAAAAGTACAGTTGATCTTGGCATGTTGCTTTGGAAGCCTGGGGCTAGGGTAATGAAGCAGCAAAATTGCAATGGAAGAAAATATTCGACCAAAGAAAGTAGAAGAGAAGTACAAAGCAGGCCCAAGTGATACGGAAAAGTCCCGCCTGGAGTGGTTCATTGGTCCCTTAATTTGCAAGGACCATGTTGCTTCCTTGCCATCCTCCCTCTGAAAAGAATTGTGCTGTGCATGCATATTGGACAGCAGTTGTTTAATTCTATGAGCCAATATCAGGTTCTTAATAAGCCTTCTCCCCTTTGCTTTTAATCAATGGGAATGAGAACATGCCAAGGGTGAGGTTTGTGTGGGTGTTTGGGGTTTTCACAAAAAGACAACTTGATTAGCTTTATTTAAAATGCAATTGCTTCTTGAATTGCTGTGCATAAATCCATTTCAGGTGGTTCTGCCTGTCACAGCTCTGCTTGCTGGTTATCAGCTCAATGTGTTCTTTGGCCTAAACAACAGTAGGACAAATAAGCAAAGACCCACTTGATGTCCTAGACATAAAAACTGATTTTTCCTGAAAGAGCAGCTCATTTTGGGAGTTGTAAATAGGGAGCATTAAGTCATTCAAAAGAGGCTTTGAGACCAATCACTGGAGCAGGCCTGGTTAGAATGGAACTAATTTGGGGTCTGGGATCTGGGTGGAGATGGCATGTCAAACTTTGTGGTTGGTTACTCCCAAAACACACACATCTGTTTCAATTGAACATACTGCAACTGCCCTGGTCCCTTCTCTACAAACATCTAAACCAGAACCTAGGACAGAGATAAGATACTTTCTGGGGTCAGCAGGCAATGTGTTCCACTTCAGGAAATCAGGCCAAATACAATCAATTCCATTGAAAAGTGCCCTGGACATGTAAAAAGGCAAGTGCCCCCTCACACAATACAGACTAACTGCAAAGCTCAGCTTTTTGCAGGTGGTGTGGATGATGGCAGAGTTGTCACCTTACAGAATAGTTTTTCAATAGGATAAAAGTTGCCTAGTAAATTGGGCTGAGAGGATCTTTTCCCTCAGAGGCATCACAAGGCATTTTGATGTGCTTATAACCTACAGCAACCCAGAAGAGTAGGGGTATCTAAAACTGATTTTGATTCAAATACTATAGAACCCAGTTATTATATGGCTTTTTAATGCTGATCCTCAAATAATCACCAGATATAGTTTGAGAACCACCACCACTCCCCACCCAAGCCCTTGTGCTTTAGTAAAAAACTCAAAATATGGGTTTGTTGTAGTGGTGTCCCATCTTATTTACAAAGTTTGGGGTCTAAATTTTCATAAGGATGAAAATTAGGTACAATTAAAATTCTTTCTGATGGCTGGTGTGTCTCAGTGGACTGAGTGCTGACCTGATGAACCAAAGGGTCACAGCTTGGATTCCTGGTCAGGGCACATGCCTGAGTGTGGACCAGGTCCCCAGTACAGGGTGTGGAAGAGGCAACCACACATTGATGTCCCTCCCTCTTTCTCCCTACCTTCCTTCTCTAAAAATAAATAAATAAAATCTTAAAAAAAAATTCTTTTGGAAAATCCTTTCAGATGCCCACAAGCCCAGCCAGACACTCAACTGTGAGAAGCTGGAGCTGACACTCACTCCCATCGGGTGATGGGCAGGAAGAACAACTGTGTGGGTGAAATTGTCACTTCTCTTTCTTGCTCTTTCTGCTGAGGATAGGGGATTTCACTCTAGTCAAAGTGTAATTTGTGTAACTTAACCCTGATAGGCACTCCCAGGACTATTAGTCCTGCAAATACAAAAGTATGCTTTTGTAAAGGAGTTCCTGACCATCAGTTTCCCATTGCCTAATAATGAAGATCCTCCATTATCTCCTCAACCAAAAGCACTGCCAGTGTTCTGCGGCCTTTTTTCATCCTCCCCTAAACAGCCTAGCTTCCTACGGGGACATCCCTGAGTTTTCAAATACCTCCAAAGGATTTCAGTGCTAAAGAATCCTCCCTTATAAAATGCTCTGTAGTCATACTGACCTCAAAATTCTGCACAGATATGCTTTCATTTTTTGTTTCCTGCTTACAAACTCCACATTGTTTACTCAATAAATTATGTACTCAGTTTAGCCCCTCAAAGACCTTAGCAATCTCTTCTTCCAAGTTTATTGCCTATTAATGTGTTGCCTGCCTGTCATGAATCTTGTTTATTTATTTATTTACTTACTTACTTTCATTTAGCACTTATAATGAGCCAAGCACTCTGCAAGTTCCCTAACATTCCCACTGTGTGTAACAAACTAATCCTGGTGACAATCCTATGAAGAGAGTACTATTACTCCCATTTTATAGGTGAAAAAAGCTGAAGGTCCCAGAGGTTCAGAACTAATAATCTGTAGAGCTTGGGCTTGAATTAGAAGCTTTCGTATTACAAAAGCCTTTCTTTTCTTTTCTCTTTTCTTTTCTTTTTTCCTTTCCTTTCCTTTTCTTTTTTCCTTTCCTTTCCTTTTCTCTATCTTTCCTTTCTTTCTTTCTCTTTATCTCTTTTTTCTTTCTTTCTTTCTTTCTTTCTTTCTTTCTTTCTTTCTTTCTTTCTTTCTTTCTTTCTTTCTTTCTTTCTTTCTTTCTTTCTTTCCTTTCCTTCCCTTCCTCCCTCCCTCCCTTCTTTCTTTCTCCTTCTCCTCCCTCTCCTTCTCCTTGTCCTCTTTTGTAGGGTGGCTGGAGGTAAGTGAACAGAGCAATGCCTTCTATCCAGTCATCTCCCCCAGCCTGTGTTTCAAGGTCCCAAAGTTGATTTAACACGACAAAGAAGCTGCCTGGAAATGAACTCAACACTTTGGAAAAGCCCTGTTTTTCTTGCTGTCATACATTATCAAGAAAAACAGGCTCTCCCAGGACAGCACAGTAAAATGGCTGAAGGTCTTTTGTCTTTTTTTTCTCTGTCCTCGAATCTAGGAGTCTTAGTGCCCATACTGCTGTCTAATCTAGTCTTGTTAGAACTGGGTGGTGTTTCACAATCCCCCTCCCCCAAATAGCCATCTGTTAGTTCTACCTTTTTGTGACCTTTCGCCCTTCTTCAGGTGCCAACTCAGCTCGTCCGTGGTTCAAGACTTAACTCAGTGCCACCTGTCTTTTCCCTCAAGGGGTGGTGTGATATTGTGGCTTATAATGAGAAATATATTAGTCTTCTCCCTGTTTTTGGCAGAGAGCTCCCAAAACCCTTAAAATTTCCTGTGATAAGAGTAATGAAGGTTCTTTTTGTTATGTTGAGGTGACTTTTGAGCCTCACCTAAGGAACCAACCATGTGATTAGAGGGTAGAACGTTCAGTCTCACCCAGCCCCACCAGGGGAGGGGACAAGTGTTAGAGGTGGAACTCGTTCACCAATGGCCAATGATTTGATCAGTCATGGGTCTGGAATGAGGCCTCCATAAAAACCCAAAATGTCAGAGTTCGGAGAGCTTCCAGGTTGGTGAAGATGTGGAGATTTTGGGAGAGATGTCTGTGCTGCTTCCCCTTGCCTTGTCTATGCATCTTTTTCATCTGGCTGATCCTGAGTTATATCCTTTTATAATAAACTGGTAATGTGTGAGTTGCTCTAAAAAGTTGCTCAGCATAGGTAACAGTCTGGACTTGCAACTGTCTGTCATCTAAAGTGTGTGTGTGTGTGTGTGTGTGTGTGTGTGTGTGTGTGTTGTGGTAGCGGTCTTATAGGACTGAACCCTTATCCTGTGAGATCTTATAATGGTGCAGAGCGAGGGTGCCCTGAAAATAGGAGAAAATTCCTACAAATTTTGTTTGGAGAAAGGGGCAAGTGGATGATAGGGTATTTAAGATACTTTGCATAACAATGGCAAGTTAATAGCCGTGCCTTTCTTGAATGGAGAGGGCTGCCACCTAGTGTGAAATGTGTATGTGACTTTAAGAACATATAGTGACTCCTGACATAGATGGGGGAGGGAAGGGTAGATGCCCACCCTGAATTTCCATGCATCACAGGGAACTCTTGCCCTGACTAAAGAGGGCAGCCGAAAAAAGATAAAAGATACAGGGGAACTGGTGAAAGTGTCAGATCATAGGAGGGGCCAGATATGAGGTCTCATAGGAAGTTCTGGGCCAAGCATTTAAAATAAGGGCAGGCTGAGAGAGAAGGTAGAAGAAGCCATGCAGGCTGAGAGATAGAAAGCAGCCATGCGATCTGAAAGAGTGTAGGAGAGAGTCTACCACGAAGAGAAGAAGCCCGGGTAGAGCTGATGGAGCTGTGCACAGATCTGCCTTGTCACCCGGATTCATGAGAGATGCTTGTGGCTTAACTGTGACCAGGAATGCTGATCTGCAGATTTCTGCTTCTCTGAAGGACATATGAAGAAACCACTCTCTTGGGACTGCACCTGCCTGAACCCCAACATGACCCAGTATAACACGGCACATGTTTTCCTGAACTAGTACATGGAAGCTGAGATCAGTGCACCCCAGATCCTGAAGGAGAGAGCTGCTGTGAGATGATGGTGACTCTAAAACCCACAAGTACACATTCCAGAGAGGATGGAGACATATTTGTGCAGCCAACTGAAGAACAGATAAAGATATGAGGAACTTCTGGGAATGGTTTTGGCTTACAATCTTTTGGGGAACAAGGGAAGTGCTGGGCCTTGTGGGTGAGGAGGGCTCTGAGCAGAAGTGCTCTCAGCCCCTCTGAGGTAGGAACCCTGTAAATAAAAACCTGTTGCCTTCAACACTAATTGGTGGGTCATGTGTCAAGGCATCACATGACCAACCCCCAGTTTACTTGGTTATAGTCTGATGGTATCTCCAGGTAGATAGTGTCAGAATTGAATTGAATTGTATGACACCCAGCTGGTGTTGGAGAATCACTTGGTGGTGTTGCAAAAATACCCAAACATTGGACTTGCTCCCAGAATCATAGAAAGAATGTGTATCCAAGAACGGGCCATTGTGGGTTCTTTATGGGACTTTTCTGTGACAGCTAAGAGGAAGGAAGCACCTTTCCCACTGGGGTGGGTAGTGACTGGCAGGGGACTTAGGTGATAATAGGATATAAGTGGCTCTCATAGAGGCAGACTCTCATGGAAATCTGCTTAGAGACAGCCTGCATATAATATGGAGGGAAAAAGGCCTGTTGACAGTGTTTGAACCCCTGCTCCAGCTATCGCTAAAGCCTACATGCCTGGACTTTGTATTTGTTTAAGTCAGTTTGAATTGTGTTTCATTGCTTGCGAAAAAAAAGTTTTAGCCAGTGTTTTTCAACCATTTTTTTTCCCATTATCACCACGCCCCCACCCCCAACGAACACATTCTAAACTTTCTTTTTTCTTTATTGCCTGATTCCCTCGCCATGAAATCTAATAAGGTACAAGAGATACACTCTACATCTGTTTATGTATACCTGTGCTTTATACATAAAAAGAGTAAAATTTTTTTCACTCCTTCCAAAAAACAAATTTTTGCCTGCTTGCAGGTGAGATCACCTCTGTTGAGACTGTAAGGTATTGCCTAATCAAGATGGCACTTAAAGATCCTCACCCCTGGTATTCATTCTTTCCCACATTTAGTCAGGGCCGGGCCTGTGCAAGCAATAGGAAGTGGCAGAGTGATGGTATGTGATTTTTATTTTTTTCTTTTAATCATTTTATTTATTTTTAGCTGAGGGGAAGTGAGGGAGAAAGAAAAGGAGAGAAACATCAGTATGTGGTTGCTTCTCATCTGCCCCCTGCTGGGGACCTGACTCGCAATCCAGGCATATGCCCTGACTGGGAATCTAGCTGGAGACCTTTAGGTTCACAGACTGGCCTTCAATCCACTAAGCCATGCCAGTCAGGGAAGTATGTGATTTTTAAAGCTAGGTCCTGCCTGTCAAGGCAGCTGCTACCTTTCTTCTGCTTAGAAAGTTCAGTCTTGAAGAAGAACTGGAGCCTCCAGCCAACAGCCAGCAGCTGCCTACTCACCATGTGAAGGAGCCACTTGGAAGCGTTCCTCCAGGCCCACTTGAACCTTCAGATGACGTTAGCCCTGGGTAACATCTTACTGTGGCTTCATGAAGGATCCTGAGTCAGAACCTCCCAGCCAAGCTGCTCCATAGAAACTCACAAATAATAGTGATTATTATGGTTTTAAGCCACTAAACTATGGAGTGATTTGTATTACAGCATTATATAACTAATATATTTATGTAAGGTCTCTTCCACAAATATTATACATACGGATTTTACCAGTAAGGGCAGTTGGTAGAAAAGGGTAGTTTATAGGGATGGAATCACAGCCAAAGGTTTAGAAAACCTGAGTTTCTACCAATATATTGCAAGGGGCATTGCAATAAACAATAAATAGTTTGTTTAAAAAAACGAATGAGAGAAATAAGCCACCACCATGCGAATTTAACAAGGCTTGCTAATTACCTACTCTGTGTAAGGCATTGTATGAAATAGAGCATTAGTTTTTTAAGGTTGTTGTAACAAAGTACCACAAGATGGATCACTTAAATAACAGAAATTTATTCTCTCACAGCTCTGGAGGCTGGCAGTCTGAAATGAAGGTTTTTGGAAGGACCATTCTCCCTCTGGGGGCTCTAGGAGAGAATCTGTTTCTGCCTCTCTCCTAGCCTCTGGTGTTGCTGGCGATCCTTGATGTTCCTTGGATTATAAATGCTGGCAGTCTCTGCCTCTGTCGTCCATGGTGTTCCCCCTGTGTGTCTTCACCTTGTCCTCCTCTGTGTGTATCTGTCTCTGTGTCTCTACTGTTCTTACAAGGACAGCACATATATTGGATTAGAGTGACCCTAAGGACCTCATTTTAATTATATCTGTAAAGTCCCTATTTCCAAGTAAGTCACAGGTACTGAGGGTTAGGACTTCAACAGCTTTTAGTAGGATACAATTCAATCTATAGCACTTAGAGATAGTTAAGATGAATCGGATTCATTCTTGACAGTGATGACTAGAGAACCATGCATATCTAACTACAACCCACATTGCAAAGGCATGCATAATTTGGGAATGCCTCATGGACAAGGTGACAATGTTGTTTGCTTTCAAAAGATGAGTAAAATTTTGACAGTTGAAGAAGAGGAGTCATTCTTGGCAGATGAACCAGAATGAACAAAGGTAAGAAGGCTAGAAAGCAGAGGAACCACTGAGGGCTGAAGAGCTGCTGTGCAGGTGAACAGGAACAAATGTTCTAGCCAGGTTGGAGGGGTATTGATTGCAAATGTAGGGAATCAGCACTAGGTCCTTGGAACAGTTATTATCAACACCCAGCCCATATCCCTTCAAATCCGTTTACTGTTTCTATGGCTGAGATCAGATGACAGATGAGAACATGAGACACACAAGCACCCTAGATGAGGCAGCACCTGTTGCCCAAGGGCAACCCTCTGGAGAAGGCTCAGATGAAAGTCTTCAGCAGCAACAGTGCTGGCAGCATTTGGGAAATGGGGGGAAAAGATCCCATGGTATCTGGGCAGGCACCCCAGTCTCTGCCTCCCTGGAGAGAGTCCAGGTGCTAAGGTCCTGGCAGCAGGTGAAACTAAGTCAATGGAGACAAAGAGCCAAGTTGGGGTGAAGATGTGGGTCTGGGATTTATCCAAATGCAAGGGTATAAACACTTGAGAGTGGTGAGATCACCTAGACAGAGCAGGGAACGTTTAAAGAAAGGGGTTCCGGAGCACAGAGGGTAAGAGAACCTGAGTTATGAGATCCATGTGCCTGAACCTGTCTAATTAGGTAGCTCCAGTCATTAGATAATTACCACCCAAAGTGAATGCTGGAGTTTCACAGAGTTGTGATAAAACTCATCCCCAAATCACCAATGTTCTTTAGACTGAAAAAGTCATACTGGCTACATGGTTGAGGTCCATTTTAATAAGGGACCTTTCAAAGGCACAAGGTCTTGACCAAAAAACATGACCAGTGTTAGTTCAGAGCTCAGACTCTGGGTTTGACTCTTGAATTTGGATTTGAGCTCTAGTATTTATTTAACTGAGAGACTGACCAAATTACTTGCTTTTTTGAGCTGCAATTTCCTCATTTGTCAAATAGGAAGAGTAACAATACCTATCTAAAAGAGGAGTTAAGAAGACATAATGAGATGCATGTAAAGTGCTTAGGACAATGCTGTGTCCTTAATAAGTCCTTATACCTGATTTTCACATTTAGTTAGGTACAATGACCATAGAGGTGGAAATGGGTTGATGTTTGTGGTCAGGTGAGACTTTGGGGGTCTTAAGTCACCTCTGTAGTACTGAAGAGCAGGAGCTCTGGAGCCAAAATGTATTGAAATCATGGCTATGCCACCTACTAACTCTAAAAGCTTGTGCCTCAGTTTCCTTTTCTGTAAAATGGGGATATAAATGGTACCTATAAATCCTGTGAGGTTATTATATGATTAAATGAAGTAGTGTATATGATACTTCTAGCATGGTGCCTGACATTGAGTGTTCAAGAAATGCTTATTATAATGAATATTACTCCTTCTGCTCTTCCTCTTAACAAGGTCCAACCTCACAATGCACACAGCCCGATCCAGTAAGTTAGTATTCCCAAACGCAATGGTCACTGGAAATGTTATGCTAGGAAAATTGGAGTATGAGTAGAGAAAAATAATAATAATTTTATTTGTTGCCCGACTTTAGCTTAAATCTTTGTCTGCAGGGGACCATCTTTATCAGAAATTCTTGTGAGAAACTCTGCAGAGCTCTCAGTGGGAGTCGAGCCTTGATTTATATTAGAGAGTAACCTGCATAAACTCAAGGGTCCATGAAATCCAGTCTCTGGACAATCAATCGCTTGTCAAAAGAAACACAGAGATATAGCCAAAAGAAATCTCTCTAACAGGATAGAAGGGGCTCACACTCACAACCTACTGCAGCCTCTCTGACCCCCTTCCTATAGCTGGCATCTTCTCTGCAACATCTGACCTGCTTCAGTTCTTCATTTTCAAACTCCTCATATACACTTCACTGACACTCAGGCTCCAGGTTCTTTGAAGCCCTATTTCCTTTCTTTCCAATTTTCTAGACTTTACTCTAGAGCACAAAATTTTGGAATGGGTTTGACAGAAATGCTCTCAGCATAAGGCCAGAGGAAGAGGAACTGAGGGTGAAAACCAATTTCCCCTTAGCTCTAGGGCTGTAATGGGGCTGGAAGAAGGGGGAGGCAGCTGGGCCTAACCTGTGTCTGGGCAGCAGCAGGGCAGGTCTTCTTTGGGTGGCCCACCCAGGCCAAAGTTTTCCTGCCTCAGCTTTTGCTTACGTGGCTCCTCTGCCTGAATGTTCTCTCCCATCCTTGCCTTGGCTTGTTACCTCTCATTCTGCAAGTCTGAGCACAATTGTGTCATCTTCAGGGAAGCCTTTGAAAACCATCTTATCAAAGCGCTCATCCCTCTTCCACTTCTCTGTTCAGCCCCTGGGGTTTGTTTTTTGTTTTTGTTACTATATTTACCATAATTTATGATCATTTCATCTATTAATTTGATTCCTTTTTTTTTTCTTTTTTGCCTCTGTAGAACCCAAGCTCCATGAAAACAGAAACTACAGCCCTGGCCAGGTACCTCAATTGGTTATAGCATCATCCTGATACCCCAAGTTTGTAATTCAATCCCTGGTCAGGGCATATACAAGAATCAATAAATGCATCAGTAAGTGGAACAAGAAATCAATCTCTTTCACTCTCTCTCAAATCAATAAAATAAAATTTTAAAAAAGAAAACAGCCTATAGCCAGAGGCACCCCTGAACAAGGCACTTAGTAGGATTCTCAATAAATAGTTATGAATAAATGAATAAGTGAAAGATTACCTTTAAGTTTTCATTCAATTTACTAGTAACTTTAGAAAAATCACTTAATCACTCTGTCTGCCTTTACTCTCCTTTAAGGGGGATGGGGGACCTTGCTCTGACTTTTTCATGAGGACCAACTTCCTAAAATAACCATAAAAAAACTTCAAAATGCAAAGTATTACTATTTAACATTATCAACTGAGCCTTAACAGCTAAAATTTTGAAAAGATTTCAATGATACAAAGGCATGTGTTGCTCTTGTGGTGTTTTGTTGGTGTGTTCTCTCATTTTGCTTTTTCACCTTTTTCACCCATGCCTGCCCTCTAGTAATTTGGGAGGAAAGCACCCAAAGGCTGTGTAAGTAAATAAATAATCTGCTGCTTCTCACCTCCTGTCAGCTGGCAGCGTGGTTGTCTGCAAGGAGCACAGCCTCCTTGCAGGGAGATGCACATTTCTCCCCACTGCTGGAGTGGCTGCCACCATCACCTCCTCAGCTCCAGTTGCATTGTCATCCTGGTGACAGCTACCGGATAGCACCTGGAGATGGAGAACATCCCATGCCCTTTCCCCAAAGAAAACAACCTAATCTGCAGCCTTGTGACACTATAGCTTGTCTATTATTTAGCTGACAGAATGTCTGCTTTTCATATCTGTACCTAGAGCCACATGCCAGTTGCATCTGGTTGCCAGCTCTTTCTGCAGATGCTCTTTGGGAAGTATGCTCCTGTTGCCTTGGCAGGGAAGAATGAGGATGGTGGGGACCACCCTAACAACCCCACATTCTGTTCCAGCAGCTGACACTGATCTTGCTTCTCACATTTCTCCTCTGTCCCCCACTCACCTGCTTCCCACTCCACAAATTATGCTTATCCAAGGCTTAGAAAGATACAGCTGAGCTCTTTATTTATTTAAAATTAACAGAAAATAATCTAAATATATCTTCTAATGTGCCCAGTTGAATACATCTCAGTTTTGGCCCATCTAAGGAGGTAGCATTGTCTATATTGTTTGTAGCATCCAAAAGATAAAGACTGTGGTTGATTATCACCCCTTTCCAGAATGTTCTAGAGTAATGCTATCCAATAGAACTTTCTTCAGTGAAAGAAATAGCCTGTATCTGTGTCGTCCAAGATGGCAGCCACTTGAAATGTGGCCAGCATGAGCTGAATTATTAATTTAATTTAAATCTAAATAGATGCCTGTGGTTAGTGGCTACAGTATTAGACAATGTCGTTCAACAGCAGTGTTTTTCAAACCTTAATGTGGACAGAAGTCACTGTATTGAAATGCAGATTCCGAATCAGGTGGCTGGGATGGGGCCTGAGACTCTGCATTTCTAACATGCTCCTAGGAATGCTGATGCTGCTGGTCACTGGTTCACATTTTCAGTAACAAGGGATATGATTCTCAAACTTTAATACACATTGGGCTTCCCTGGGTACCTTTAAGAAATACTGACACCTGGAACTCACCCTAGAGATTTTGGCATAATTCGTCAGGGTGCAATCTGGACATGGGGACTTTTAAAAAGCTCCTCAACCAAGTCTGAGAACCACCCACACTGCACTGAAAATGACCTAGTTAATGCCCTTTAATATAACCCATCATTTCAGAGCACAGAGCACTAGCTTTATAATCATCTCTAAAGGGATCTTATTGGTACATGCCCAAACCTTCAGAGTTTAAACTTGGTTTTGCCCACCCTGAGTAGAAATGGAAAATATGTTTTTGATAGTCCCTCCAAGTAGAGCAGGTGTAGCTCTGGAGAGCTGAGTGGGGTGGGCAGTGCAGAGCTGGCTGGTCTGTGAGGATCACCCTGGGCGGTGTGCAGCCTGTACCTGCTTGTTCCTCCCTGGATCCCAATTGGGGTTTAACGTCACTCCAAGGTCCTATAGGTGCTAGTCTACCTTACTCTTCCTATTAGAGTGTAAAGGCCATCAGGGTTAAGATGACAGGCTCTGGAGTCAAAATACCTGTGTTTGAATTCTAATTCTGCTATTCATAAAGTTTGTGATTTGGGCAAGTTACTTAAACTACCTGGGCCTTGAACTTTTCATTTCTAAAATAGGGATAAATAAAGTACCTTCCTCCTGGAATTGTGTGAAGATTGGCATGGTTCTCAGCACTTTGTGAGCAGTTCTTAGTGTCAGCTGTTAATTCCATGACATCTCTGTCCTAGCCTCTGGGTTTGACTTTCCCTGGACTTCTTTTAGTTCCTTAAGCCCACCACTCTCCCATTCACTCAGGGCCTTTGCACATGCTCATGCTTCTTGAATGGAATCAGTTCCTTCTCCTTGAGGCCTAGTTAATGCCTCCTTATCAGTTCCATGGTCACTTTCCTGAGAAGCTTTTTGTCTCTAGTCCTTCTCAGCCCCATGCTTATTAGCACTTGGTATGGTTCATTTATTCAATAAACATTGAGCACCAACTATGTGGCATGTGCTATTTTTAGCTCTGAGAATACTGCAGAAAACAAACAAACAAAAACTTTAAAAAATTTCTTATTCTCATAAAGCTTCCATTTTGAGATAATCTGGCTATAAACACAGAAACGAGAGAAAAAAGAGCAAGGATGTGGGTGGCCACTGAGATCCTCCACAAAGAGTAACGATTGCTAAAATCCTGGGGTGGGTATGGAGAAACCACGCAAGTCTGAGGGACTTGCAAGTGCATGGCAGACCTGCACGCTCACCATGAGTCATTGACCTTTGTCTCCATGGCAGGGGCGGGTTGTGCCTTCTTATTCTTTCTCCCTGCCCATTTGGCATGCAGTAAGCACTCACTCAATGTGTTGAATAAATGTCTTCACAGGGCATTCCAGAATTTCTGGAGAATGTGTGTGGGAGACAGGGATTGAGAAGCTGTTGTGTACTCACCAGATATCTGCCACCACCTTCCATCCCTCTCGTCTGCTAAAAATAATGGCTGGCAAAACAAACGAACAAACAAACAAAAAACTCTTGAATTGAGTACTGTTCTTTTTTCTTTTATTTTCACATTTCCTTTAAAGGATCTTCCTTCTACCCAGCCAGAGGGATCTGTTACTCTAGATGAGAATTAGGGTTGTATGGCAGGAACACAGAGAAGAAAAAGGCTGATGCTCAGATTTTAACTTCCCACACAGGCACCTGAAGCCCATTTTCAAGAATTCAGTAGTCATGGAAGGTAATGCTTCTGATGTGCAAAACTGGTGTTCATGAAAGTGGAAAATTTCATAGCTTTTTAGCAATGTTTTTTTTCCCCCTCCAAATCAAAAGGGAGACCTGTGAAGGAAGAGGCCATAAGTTTACCTACCAGCAATAGGTTCCAAACATGAATGAGCATGGTGGGTGACTCAGGCTGGTTGGGAGGGAGCAGCTGGAGCAGGTGGGGCTGACAGGGCCAAGAGAACAACTCTGGGACAGGCCATCTCCCTCAAGAGATGGCCTAGTCCATTTTGTCAATCAGGGTCCCCACAAAGTATTCAACCAAAGACCATTAACAAAGATGTGGGCAGGGGAAAAGGAGCCATTAAGGGAGGTGGAGGTATCTGAGACTAGCAACCTAGGGAAGCCCTTGTGTCCCTCAGCCTGAACAGGCTGAGTGGCCAGTGTTTCTGATCCCTGGCAGGGCTGGCACCCAGGAGGAGCTGTGGAAAGCCAGAGTCACTGTCTGAGTGCTGCTTTCCCAGGAGGAAGAAGAAGGGCGGAAACAACCCACCTTCTGAATTCCCACTGGTGCCTCTTCTTGGCCAAAGTAACTATTGTCTAGCTGGTGTTTTGGGGTGCCCTGTACTATGCCCCCTGGGCCCTCTATGGAACTAGACCACAACTACAATGAAATTCTTCACAAGCTCAGACTCACTCTGACAGCATCCCACCTCTAATGCAACTACTTTCTGCCTAAGATTTTCTCAAAGGTGAGAAGCCACACAACCAGTGCATAAGTGAAGCTCAGGACTGTGGGGCAGTTGGAGCAGTTCATGGACAAATGTCTGCTAATTGACAGTTCCTGGGGCACATCATGGACCCTTCTCAGAAGTCCTAGAGTAATCTGTGGCTTTGACAGCACATTTTTATACTGACTTGCCCTCTTATTTTGCTTTCTTACTTCAGAGTTCTGAGACCAGCTCTGCCATAGGTTGTGTTCTCTGGAGGATGATTTTGAGATGGAATTCAGGGTACAAGGTGTTTATTAAGCAATAAACACCTGTGAAAAGAAGGGGAGGAAGCAGGCTTGGGCAGAGGGATAAACTGAGAAGTGATGTAGGATCAACAAAGCCTTCAGCAGCAGCCCACTGGGAAGTGCAGAGTAGGTCTTGGGTGTCCATTGTGGGGCTGAATGGCCAACCCCACTCTCTCAGTCTCTGGGTGTGGGTAGGGTAGGCAAGACTGTGGAGACACAGAAACTCTCTCTCTGTATCTGAAGTAATCCTCCCTTCTTTAAGGGGGATCTGAATGGGCATCTTCATGCTTACCACAACCTTCAAGAAACTAGAGCTCTCAGATCCTGATCTGAGACTCTGCTCTTGGGGGAGCCCAAACACAGACAATGGGTGAGGTACTGGTGAGGTCAGCCTCTGGAGGCCTGAGCAGACATGTAGAGAACAACCTTGAGGTTGGTGACCAGCATGTCCATCCATCAGTGCTCCTTATACCCAATGCTGGGAGCCTGGAGAAGTCCCAGAGCTTAAGGTGCCCTTCGCTTTGACTGAACTCTCCCACTCAAACACTTCACAGCAAAGCTGTGTGGACACTCGGGACGCTCAGAGGATCTTGTCAGGGATAATCTTCCTGCCTGTCCTCAGGAAGAACTAAACAGAACCTGCTGATGCACCCTTTCACCTGCCACTTGAGCTAGATAGAGGGGCATGATTCTAGCTTCACTTGGAGATCATCCAATTTATAGCTTTTACAACATTGAACTCTCTCTCTCTCTCTCTCTCTCTCTCAAGCAATGAAAAAAATGTCCTCAGGTGAGGAGATATATATACACATAAAGAGTGGTCTTAACTGACTTCAAATTCCATGTACTTGGCATTAAAAGGCTCTGTCTCTGTAAGTTCTCTGCCCATGTATTACCCACATCACATTCTCTTAGGCAAATCAGGCCAGGACCTTCAATCACTCCATAACAACCCTGCCTTTCTCATTATTGCTTTTCCTTCTCTTGACCTTTCTAGTTTCTCTCCACATCCTCCATGAGGAGCCACTGTATAGACAGTGCCCAATATCATCTGCTTAGGGTTTTAAAAAAGTAGAAATAAATTGGATGGAGTGCTCCAGGAACCTGTTTTTGACTGCAGCCTTGTCCTTTACCCAGTGACACATCATGTTATTTTCTGATAGGTTTATGATGGGCAACTTAATCTGCCATTAAATCCACTCTGGAAACACCCTTCACTGTCATGTTGGCCATTGCTTTGCTTGCTGAATTATGGTTACGGAGTTGTGCCCTTCTTAAGGGCCCTAAGAGGAAGGGCATTCTTTCAGCTGGGGTCACAAACTCAAATGCCAACAAGGGCCAGAGAGTTAATAAAGGTGGCTGAAGCTAGTGGATGGGGAGTCTGGTCACCTGTCTAAAGGGCCCCTACTTAGCTCCCCAGATTGTTGACTTTTAGGAATTTGGGCCCCGAGCTTCCAATTTCTGGACACAAGCTTTTTTAGTCTTTCCCTTTAAAAAAATGTCAGCATCTATTTATAAACACTTTTTTAACACCAGCAGGACAAATAAAACATGTCAGTGGGCAGCTTTGGTTCTATTGTGAATTCCATGCTGGAGAGACCCAGAGACTCCCAGCTGTGTCATTTCTTGCCCAAGAGATTTCCTACAGCTCTGCTCAGCATGGATAAGAAAATAATAAATCAGTCACTTCACTATCCAATTAGAGCCTCTGTACATTTCTTTCTGGAATCTGGAAGAAAAAAACAAACAGGAAAATCATGCCCTGTTTTCATTTGGATCAAACCTGAAACATAACCATCTATATTTGAGGCACTCTGTGGCTGAGTTCTGAAGACAAACACATGCCCCAACCTCAGACTGAGCTCCTCTTACATATGGGCCTAAGTGCTAAACCACAGCTGCCACAAGCCATGAATACTTCCCCAACTGAGCCCTCTGGAACAGGGCCCTAGGCAGGGGCAAACCCAATTTTGAAACCAGTAAGAGTAAGCCTGCAGCCATGGCTGGGCTGACAGGGTGCTTTGTAGTTGTAACCTTCACCTTCTGCAACCACTTTCACCCTTTGGAAACCTCCTCTGTAGGGCTCAAGGGTTTTCTTCCAGTCTCATGTAATATCTAGTCAATATCACAGCTACATATTCCCTTAAAGTCTTGAAAAGATGCCATTCTTGAGAGGTGGTACAGAGTGTAAAACCTGGAGCCAAACTACCTGAATTTGTATGTCAGAACTGCACTGAGTACCTGAGTGAGCTTGGGCAAGACAATAAACCCTTCTGCATCTCAGCTTCCTTATTTGGAAAATGAAGCTAACAGTTGAACTGACCTTGCAGGTGAAAAGAGTTAACATATGTAGCACAATGACAATAGTTCCTGGAACACAGTAAGCACTATGTGTTAAACATCATCATCATTATTTTTCTTGAAGAATCTGCCATCCCATTAGCTCTGAGAGATGGAGGGTCATCAATATTTAGATCTCCCATGAGATACAGGTGAGCCTTTGCCAGAAGGCCAGATTCATTCTACCTTTTTTCACATCCTCTCCCCTCCATCTCCTCTAGTGAAATTCCACCCAACTTTCAAAACCTGCCTCCAATACTACTTCCTCTTCTACATCAGATACAATTATCTCCACCCTCCTTTCAACTCACTTTCTACCTTATTGGCTCATACACTAGGGCACTTGTCACAATTTGTCTTAGTAACTATTGCTGATAGGCCTTACATCCCTGGGGACAGTGACCTCATCTTATTCTTCATATCCACCATAGCCCCATGTCCTTGATATAATAGGTGTTAAGTTAATATTTTCTAAAGATATATTAAATGAATTAATGAATTAGATCCCATGATATAACCAGAGGTATTCTGTGAGAACAAGTCTGAGGTTTGAGAGCTAAAGCTGTCAGATTGCATTTAGACTCAGCCAAGAAAATTTCAGGAACTATCAATTGTAATCGTATCATTAATAGACAACAACTACGCTAGCATTTATTGAGTGCCTTCTGTATGCCAAATGCTAAACTATTTACACAGAATATTTTCTTGAATGTGTACAACTGTCTTGTAACATTTGTTTTACTTTTATCCTCTCACTATTCTATGCAAGCTTGCTGAAGTTCAACTGACTGGAGTAATATGCCCAAAGACCTACTGCTGGTCAGTGGTAGAGTAGGGATTTGAAGCAGGTATCTGGGTTCCCAAAGCAGTAGACCCTAAAACAAATATTTGAGTGCAAATACTTCATTTGAAATGTGGTCCCAGGGAGTCCTGGTAGGAAATAGGGACGTGAAAGTAAAGTGAAGAAAGCCAGTGAAGTGCATTAGTAAACCTGCTATCTTTGTAGGCAGTGGGGCTCAGTTGTGCCAGGCAGGAAGCGGGGTGTTTGTCCACCAGCATTCATCCTTGATTGAGGCCGCTGTTGGGGGCATTGAACACCAGCATGCCCAACCTGGCCTGTGCGTGAGCCAAGCCTACTCTGTGGCCAGAGAAAGCCACAGATAGGTGTCTGTGCACACCAGTGGTGAGTGCCTAGGGCATGGGGCAGGGGCTGACATCATAATCTACACCAGGGTGGGCTGATACAAAGTTGTTCCTCTTCCCACCAGGCCACAGTACAGTTTGGCTCATGGAAAGGTTCAGAAAGCATATGCTTTCTGATGCTCTTGTCAGGGTACAGATGTCTCCTCAGGCACATTTTAGCCAATGTTTATTATTCCCACTATAAGCTCCAATCACCTTGGTGCCCTACTTTATACTTGTTAACACACACATTACACAGACATTAATCTATAGGAGGGATGATTTCCATTTTGAGGAAGGAAAGTTTGAACAGGTTAAAGAGCCTTGCTGAGGGTCATGTGGGTGGCTCACAACAGAGCAGGAGTCAGGTAAAGGACTTCACATCTACAGAGTCAGAAAAGAGTCTGCTCATTTATTTAGAAAATCTGGGTCTGTTTACCAGCCTGATGAATATTAGAAAGGAACTCTCACTTGTGAAATTAAGTGAAATTAATGAAATTCAAGACACATGGATTGAATGGCTGAATACTTTGAGAGATGTGCCACACAGGTGTGCAAGCACAACTACTCCTTCATATTTTAGTACCTGGTAATATGGGAACAGAGAACAGCCAGCTAAGATGCACTAGACCCATTTCACTCCTTCCCTGCCTTCTCAGATAGCCTGCTGGCAGGCCGCATGGGCCAGAGCGGAAAATGCAGGCTGGGGACATATAAGCCAGGCTCCAACCCTAGTTTAGTCTGGGGTGAGGAATTTGGTAGGAGTTATTAAATTGCTCTGAGGCTTGGTGTTCTCATTAATGAAATGAATATAAACAATAGTACTTACCTTCTAGGCTTGCTGTGGGCATTAAATGAAGTTCATGCATAGAGCAGCTGGCCCAGTGCCCAGGTACAAGTGGACTGGAGGCAGTATGGCTGAGGGACAACTCCTGGGTTCTTGGGCAGTACGCAGGCACACCTCAGGAGATATCATTGTTTGGTTCTTAGACTACCACAATAAAATGAGTATCACAATAAAACTATCATATTCTTTTTGCTGGTGTTGTCTTCAATTTGTTACAAAAAAAAAAAAAAAAGAAAAGAGAGAGAAAAAAGCCCACAACATCTGTGAATCACAATAAAACATAGTATTTCTGTATACAGAGCACCACTGAAATAGTTTGAGGTGCTTGGGGTTAGCTATTCCTGGCACAACTTTGCTTTTGAATTTTAAAGAATGGAACTTTCCACCATACATAAGAAAGTTTCTCAACTACTAATTTATTAATTAGTGAGCACAGAAACGATTCATATGATCTATTTTATTGCAACCTCTTCTTAGTATGAAACGATTTGTTTATGGGAGCATTTAGTGAATTTACCTAGTGATTTTCTTAGGGTGAAGTCAATAGACCTCCTTGAATTCTTTTACTCTACTCATGAAAACGTGTGGCATGTTGTCTCTAAGAGATTTAAGCCAATTTGTATGTTGTGAATACCTTTAACTTCACCAATGAGAAGCACACTTTTAATATTCATGAGGCTGGTCACAGATCACTATTTACATACACACAGCACTGACCAGCATGGCTCAGTGGGTTGGACATCATACTGCAAACCAAAGGGTCACCAGTTGAATTCACTGTCAGGGCCCATGCCTGGGTTGTAGGCCAGGTTCCCAGCCGGGGGTGTACAAGAAGGAACCAACTGATGTTTCTCTCACACATCAATGTTACTCTCCCTCTCCTTCTCCCTCCCTTCCCCTCTCTCTAAAAATAAAAAAACATCTTTTAAAAAAGTAAATAAATATTTACATACACACACACAAAACCTCATTCTTGATATTGTGGCTGTTAATTAGCAAAGCTCTGGTTGTTACTGGAATGTGGAGGAAAAAAATATGCTTGCAGCAGCTCCCCCTAGACACACATTCTTTTTTTTAACCTTTTTATTTTTTTATTTATAAATCATGTTTATTCTATTACAGTTGTCTCAATTTTTCCGCCTTTACCACCCTCCACCCATCCCACCCACACCCCCACCCCCTTTTCCCCCAGTCAATTCCCACTCTGTTGTCCATGTCCATGGGTCATTCATACATGTTCTTTGTCTAGTACCTTCCCCTTCTTTCCACCATTGTCCTCTTTCCCCCTCCCCTCTGGTCACTTTCAGTCTGCTCCATGTTCCTGTGTCTGTGGTTTATTTTGTTCGTTAGTTTATTTTGTTGAAGAGAGTCCACTTATAGGTGAGATCATACGGTATTTGTCTTTCATCAACTAGCTTATTTCACTTAGCTTAATATTCTCCATTCCATCTATGTTGTCGCAAAAGGTAGGAGTTCCATCTCTCTCTCTCTCTTTCTTAAATGCAGACTGATTTCATTTATTTTTTAAATTTCAAAGTTAATTATAAAATATTAAAAAAAATTAAAACCCTTATAAAGTCTCAGCAATTAAACCAACATGACACCAGCACAGAAATAATCAAGTAGATCAATGAAATATAATGAGCATTCTAGAGACAAATGTATATATCTGTCTAAAAATATAATGTATGATTAAGTTGATATTTCAAATCAATGGCTAGAATAAGGCTTATTCAACAAATAAGGTGCATGGACCACTATTACTTGAAATAAAACAAATATAGAACCCTATTTCACACATTATACAAGACATATTCAGGTCAGTTAAAAATCAATATGTAGAATCTAAGGAGTTTTAGAAGAAACTAGAACTAATATCTTTCATGACCTGAAGTAAAATATTCAAACCCAGAAGCTATAAAGTAAATATTGACAATATGACTATATTAAACATTTAACTATATAGTAATATACATATAAAAAAAGTTAAAGGACAAGGAAGAGAATAGAAAAGGATTTGCAACACATCTAAAACATGGTTAATAGGTACTTTTTTTTTTTTTAGGGAAAAAAGTTCTACAAACTTTTCACCAATAAATGGATAAAAAATTCAAAAAGTCATTTAAAGCTTTTTAAAAACATAATAGAAATAGGCAAGAAATATACTAAAACAGGTTTAGTTTCAGCAAATAGTAAAGGAACAATTAAAATAACATCATTGTCACAACCAGATTAATGAGTATTAAAAATACTGGTGATATCAAGTATTGGCAACTCTGAAAGAAACTGGGTATTCATAGAAACTTTTTCATCTTAAAGCAGTCCCTTTAGCATATTTTGCAGTGCTGGTTTGGTGGAGGTGTATTCTTTTAGCCTTCTTTTGTCTGGGAAACTCCGTATTTCGCCTTCCATTTTATTTGAGAGCCTTGCTGGACAGAGCAGTCTTGGTTGCAAACCTTTGCTTTTCGTGACTTAGAATATTTCTTGCCATTCCCTTCTGGCTTGCAGTGTTTCTGTTGAGACGTCAGATGCTGGCTGTATTGGGGCTCCCTTATATGTTACTACCTATTTCTCCTTGCTTGCTTTAGAATTCTCTGTTTGTCTTTGGTATTTGCCATTTTAATGATGATGTGTCTTGGAGTGGGCGTCATTGGGTTCCTCTTGAATGAGACCCTCTGGGCTTCCTGGATTTTTGTGACTTTTCCTCTCCTCCAATTAGGGAAGTTTCCCATCATGACTTTTTCAAACAGGTTCTCTATCCCTTCTCATCCTTTTCTCCTTCTGGTATCCCTGTTATATGGGTATTATTGTGTTTCAGGTTGTCCTGCATTTCCCTCAATGCCTCTTCTTTCTTTTTGAGTCTTTTTTCATTTCCTTGCTCTTTCTGGGAGCTTTTGTTTACCTTGTCTTCCAGCTTGCTGATTCGGTCCTCAGCTTCATCTAGCCTGCTTTGGATTCCTTCTACCGTGTTTTTCAATTCAGAAATTGTATTCTTCATTTCCTCTTGTCTCTTTTTGATAGTTTCCATATCTTTTTCATGCTGATATAGTTTGCAATAAGTTCCTCATAGTTTCCCTGTAGTTTTTGGTAATTCTCTCTGAGCTCACGAAGCTCATTGAACTTCCTTAGAACCGTTGTTTGGAACTCAATATCTGATAGTTTACTTGCTTCTGTTTCATTTTGTTCCCTTTGAGACCACACATTCTTGATTGGACTGCTCTCAGCATACTGGGTTATAGATTCAGCACTCATAACATCATATTAGATATGCTGAAGGACTTTCAAGAAAATTAGAGGCATTGTAAACCTGGAATATAGTTAGGACTCGGTAATGATAGCTACCAATAGCTCTTAGTATTCCTATTTTAACAGAATCATCCCACATCACCACCTCTACTCAACCTCTTGGTCAGCTCTGACTCTCCAGTGTGATCTAATTTCAAGAGGAAAAGCCAAGTTGGTGAAAAGCTGATAGACTGTATAAACTCCATCCACTTAGCACTTTCAAGAGCTAAGATCAAGGAGGTGTGGATTTCCTAAGCAGCATGATGAGGACTGAGGAAGAGTGGTGGGTACTGCAAGAAGCACATTCCCTCTTATGGAATGAGGCACTTAAGCCTCTGTTATGGAAAAGCCCTCCAAGCCCCGACTGTCAAGGCCCTACAGGGATGGCTTCTGTTGAAGAAAGTTGCCTCACCAGCAAGTTCACACCACTTTCCCTGGGGTGCTGCATCCAATGACTGGTTGACATGGTATAACAGAACAAAACAGAGGTTTGGCTGCCTGCCACCACAAAAACCAAACTCAGAGGAAGGTGCAAAAGGAAAGAGGTTTTATTCAGGTACTGCACAACCTGGGAGAATGGTGGACTCCTATCTCAAAGGCCATCTCTTCCTTCTGCCATGGAAAAAGTCTAACCATCCCCCAGCAAGGCAAGACAAAAGCCAGCATCCAGCAGAGCTCCTGCTCCATGTTAAATTACAGTCCTTTGGAGCCTGCAGGTGGCTGGTAAGTGGTCTTAGTCTCCATCCAGGGATGTTAGCTTGTTCCCGGCTGCTATTCATTTCAGGGTCTCTCCTAGAGCGTACATGTGGAGGCTGCACAGCCATGGGCCACATGGCAGCTAGGGCTGCATGATCGCGTGCTCCAGGGAGAGTGTATCACCAAATGGGCAAGAAAGATTTTCTTCTGGAGGCCATGGGCAAGTGCACTGAGTGAGTGTAGGTCATGAGGAAGCAAGTTTATTTGTTCCCCTGGGATTATGCTAGCTTGGATTTGGGACAGGCCAGGAGCTTTATCAAAATTACCAATCAGTTTTCCAAGCTTTCGGATGGGTCCACCTCACAACCAATCCTTTCTTTCCCCAGGCTAGACTGACAGGCCTCTTTGGTCTGGCACCTCCCCTTCACCATTTTGACTTCTATGGTACATGTGAATGCCCTCCCATGGTCCCACTCCCAATCTGGTCCAGAAGAAAGGAAAAGGGGCTTTTTCCTATCCAATTATGTTGCTAGCTTTTTGCACCAAGCTCCCCCTGCCTCCATCCTGGCCAATGGAGGAGACTCCCCAGTGCTCTGATTCACTGTTTTACAGTAACAAGGTGGATGTACAGTCCTGATCCCCCAACCCCAACCAAGCTCCAACTCATATGACTCTAAACAGTGTTCCTAGCAGAAAATTCCCTGGAGCACCAGGTGAGGTTTTCCCTCTGACTGCCTGAAAGCTCCACCTCTTTGTTTGCCCATCTTACTTCCTTCCTTCTCCTTCCCAAATGTTGATCCCAAGATAATTTCCTTCTTACCAATCTCCTTTCAGAGCGGGCTCCTGGAAGAACCCAACATGCAAAAGACAAAACTACAGCTGTAGCACAATTTATGGTATTCAGTATTCAGATCTGAGGTTCATGAGGGTTGTAGGAGCTAAAAAAATAATACTTTTCCTCCACCTTCTAAGTTCTTCTGACTGGGCTCATAATCAAATCGACAGAAACAAGCTTATGGGAGAAAAATCAAAACTTAATACATGTGCATGGGGAATTCACATAAGCATGAAAATTCCCAAAGACAGTTAGACAACATTGTGTACATAAGACATTTTGGACAAAGGAAAAAGGAGGACAGGGTATCAGAAGTGAGAACAGGTGACTTACAGGTTGTTGAAAGAATGGAACACACATGGCAAGAAAATCCCCCTATGTGACTCAGAGACAATGCAGCACAGAAGGGATCTAGCTAAGAGGCACCTACTGAAGCCCTCTTGTAAAAATATACTTAATTAAAATTAGATTAAGGCAGCATCTTAACAACTCCTTCCTGAAGCCATTATCTATCTGAATCTCTTGGGCAGGAAAAGGGGGAGAGTCAAAGGTTCTGACTCTTTTGTTTCTTAATAAACAGCTTAACATCAACATCCCAAAACACATTTTAGAGCGGCAGAATAAGGTCCCTTTGGGGTCAGGGATCCTGATGGTCTTAATGGAAATGCCAGGTGAACCCTTAAAGCCAGACTCCCAAGGGTCAGTTTGGGATTTCCAAATTCTTGAACTTTTTCCAGTCAATAGCTGATAGCTATGGGATGTCAAATTCAAACCTCAAGGCAACTTGCCCAGGGAACCTTTCTTTTCTCAGACTGCTTTTCTAATGTCTTTCAAGAAACCAAATGCTCAGAAACAGGGCTTCCATTGTAAATGGACTCTGAGATGCTCAGAGGAAAGCAGGGCATTGCAGAGCTTTACAGATTACTGGTTCAATGCTGTTACTGTCAGATGAGGAAACCATAGTCCAGAAGGCAGTCGAAACAAGTCCAAGGTCTAAATGACTTAGTGGTGAAGTTGAGGCAGAAGCCCAGATCTCTCAGCTCTGTCCTGAATATTCTGATTTACTACCTGCAAGGTTCTGGATTTAAATTCTGACTCTACCACTTGCTAGCTCTGTTCCCTGTCTGAACCTCCAGTTCTTCATTGACAAAATGATAAGTAGAAAACCTTATCATAAATCCTTCTATTCTGACAGAGCAGAATGCTTGGTGTCTGGTTAGAGATCTTTCAGGCCCTTCTATTCCAATAAGTCCTCATTCACAGAGTTAGGAGTAGGATGGTCTCAGTAATAATTACTGCAGCAGGAGGAAGGGTTAAAAAGGAGGCAGGAAGCTGATATTCAAAATATTCATCTTACCAATGGTCCTTGACCTTGGTGCTGTTTCCCCATCCGTACAATGGGAATATAGATAACAAAATCTGCCTCCTGGAATTACTGGCCAATGCTAAGAAGCAGAAACACAGCTCTCACCTGGAGAAGAATCTAGACTAGCAGTTCTTATACTTTAGCGTGCACCAGAATCACTTGGAGGCAGAACCAGCTTCATGCATAGAGGCTTAGACATGTTTGTTTCAGGGTTGCGCTGTCATCATCTTGAAATTTTCAGTAATTTATGCACAGAGCCCTGTGTTTTCATTTGGTTCTCATCCCATAAATTATGTAGGCAGTCTTGTCTGGAAAAGTTAGTAAAACACAGATAACTGGGATCACCTTCAGAGTTTCTGATTCAGTAGCTTTAGGAGGTAGGCCTTTCAAATTTGCATTTCTGATATATTTCCAGGTCATGCTGGTACTACTGGTCTATGGGAGTACTTTTTTTGAGAGCCATTGATGGAGAGCACTAATTTTGAAAACCATGCATTGAGACAGTGGCTGTACATTAAGATCAGCAGTGGCCCCACTTTTCCCCAGTTGACTAGAATTGCTATGAGTGCATTCCTGGCTTCAATGTTTTAAAAGAGCTCATCAGGTAATTCTATTGTACAACTAGGACAGAAAACCACTGGGTTTGAGCAGAGAATCATGACTTTCTCAGGAAAAGGAAGGCATTAGTTACCCACACAAACACCCAGGCAGCATCCTAGACCCAATGTTGTGGGCATCTTAGAGATGATCAGGATGCTACCAGACAGCTTAGTGATGTTTCAAAACAACCAGTGGGGTCCCACCACTTGCAGCCTATAGGCAAAAACTCTGGAGACAGAGTCTAGTGGAAAGAAAGGAGTCCTTTAATTAAAGTATATACAGCTTGAAATAATGGCAGGTTTCTGCCTCAAAGCCCATTTCATTAAAAAGGTCTCAAAATCACTCTGCCACCCTCTCCCAGCTCAGTTCAAGGTTGTACCAGGAACCTCTCTTCCCACCCAAAGTATCCTTTTAATTCTTCAGAGTTTGCATTTCCAGGTGTCCTACTCTGGGTGAGCTGTCCTCTTCCTCCAGTGCTGCCCTCCAGCAATCTAAGCCCCATTCTGCACAACAGTTCAGTGGGTGGGTCTGAGGGCCTGCCTGGGCTGGAGCAGGCAGAGCTACAGCAGATGGTGAGAACAGCTGTTGTCACCCCCTACAGGTGTGGCTTCCATCCTGACCTGCTGCTGACAAGCCCACGCTGGAGGTATGTGGATGATTGGTGCTAATGGCCCCTCTCAGGAGCACGTGGGTGTTGGATGGGTGGCCACTGATGGCTTCCTGCAGCTTCCTGCAGAGGAGGGGCCCAGGGCATGCCCCCTGTCCAACCACCTCTCAGGACCTACCCCTTCTCTAAACCTCCTCTCCTCCTGTCTTACCAGCCTACAGCCCACAGTGCTCCTGGCTATGCAGGTCCCAGAATACTCAGGGAGGGGCACAGGGAATGCTCCCAGAACTTGTGGCTCCCCCATTGCCCACCAGTTCAGGAGCCTAAGCCCACAGCCAGGATAAGCCAGCCATCCAGGTGAGGGGAGAGCAAAAAGCAAGAGTTTTCTACCTGTTCCACTTTTAAAGATCCCCCCACAATGCCTCTGCCCACCCCCATGGTGAAGTAGATGGGAAGGTATGTTTCTCCCATCTAATCACCTCCCTAGCTCCAAGGGTCTGCCATTAGAACTTCTTTTCTGCCTTTCTGTTGAGTCATATGTGCATACTCCTTGTTCCTGGGGCGACTCACGAGTGCACAGTGTTCCTTGCTTTTCCACCTCTTCCCATTTAGGAGTCCCTCCAGGGGTCAGTCTGTGTTACAAAGAGGCTCCAAGTTCAATAAGCACCTCAGATGATCCTTATCCTGGGACATCTTAGAAAAACTGTGTGGAGTGGCATTTCTTAATCTTTAATGTGCATAAGAAACACCTGGGATATTGGTAGGAAGCAGATCCTGATTCAGTAGGTCTGGGCTGGGGCCCAAGAATTTGCTCTTCTTGCTTGCTCCCTGGTCCAGGAGTCAGGCTGGTAGGATGTGATGTTTGAACAGATCATCTCAACGTCTCTTAGAGTGGCAAGCCCTCCAAATCAGCTCAGTCCAGGGGGAAACTGAGGATCCTAATGAGGAATTGTATCAATTAGGCATCTCTCAGTTACAGGAAGCAAATACAAGTCCTGAGGAAGCCTGAAACATTGCCTAAGGAGTTGATGTTTTGGCAATCGAAAGGACAAAGGCCAGCCCATCTGTAGTCAGTCACCAGCAAACCGACCTCAAAGAGCATTCTCAGAAATTAATTTTTAATTTCCACCACTGACTCTGTGGCACAGCTAATCATGATCACTAATTGCTATGACAAGCTTCTCCCTTCTGTTTATATGTTTCCATATTAGCCTAATTAGCATGCTTTGTGTCTGTTTATTTTTAAAGCTAAAATACTTTTAATAGCCTAGTAAATTGAAAATGGACTTCACTACCATCTGACTTTACCAGAGTTTTACAGCCATTCAATTAATGGAATCAGTGATCTTCCTTCATAATTAGGTAGTTATTAGGTTTGTCAGGCACTGCTATAGACTAAATGAATGCTCAGCACCCACTTAGTAGTATTGCAGGGGCTCCAAAGAGCAAATGCACAAGCTTAGGGGCTGCCATGATGGAGTGCCATGATTAGCTGGCCGTAAATACCACCTGCAAATATATGGTTTATTATGGTGATAACAGGCATTTGTAGCTAACATAAATCTAAGCATTCCTGCTGACAGAAGAGAAGTGGCTTTTCTTGGTTGCTAGGAAATAGAGTTGGTTCCCAGGTCTCACATATTCCATTGTTCATTGCCTCCTCTCTGCAGCTGGTGCACTGTCACAGGAGGGAGTTGCAGCCTTTAGTTGCCACCCAAAATGAAGATGGGAGCATCCAGCCCAGCCCTCTGCCCCATGTGAGGGGATGCAGTGACCTAGAGCTGTGTGTAAAAGGAAGCAAGGGATGGAGCTGATACACAGCACTGATGATCAAAAAGCTGATTTTTAATATCTGAAAACAACCGCAGTCTCATATGCCCAAGAATTTCTGCCAACTGTCACACTTTGAAAGGAGACAGACTGTTGATGTGTATGAGAAATTGGCAACTGGTAACATATAACCCAAGTGGTCCTATTTCCATATCTACAGCAATTCAATCCTCAAAATACATTTTAGTATTTAACAAAAACTTGAGCTCCTTTAAAAAATAAGTAAATGTTCCCTGCTAGAAATAGTTCAACAATCTAAATATTTCCTGTCACTGAAAAAACAAAGAGACTGCAATCTCATGATGCAGGCATGTTTGAGTGAAACTTTAGTGAATTACCCACCTAGATTTCTGACCCTCTGTGAATCCAAATCATGGACTCCAAACACTGACTAATGCTGTGCTTCCTTTTTTACAATCTGCATATCTGCCAGCTTTCCAAAACTTCTGATTTCTGACAAAACTTGAAATTTGACTGAGTTGTAGGTTCTTGAGATGTCATGAGGCTCTCACTAGAGATTTGTAAGCAGGGCTTTGTGGTTGCAGGATAAGCATGGAGAGCAATCTGAGCTGGAGCAGAGCACGGTCTCACTGAGTTTAACCAGGGACTCAGAGGTGTGGGAGGAAATGGGCCTGGGGTCTGCTGCTGCTTGTCTCTCGCCCCCATATGTGAGTCTAAGCAACTTGCTTAACCTTGCTCCTTCCTCCCTTGCAAAATAGAGATAATAATGTTTCTTTAGGACTTGTGAGAATTAAAGGACATAATGTAACACAGAACACTTGCTGCAGGGTAGGTGTGCAAGGAACCTTAGCCAGCATTTTCTCCTTCTTTTCTTTCCCAGCCTCCACCCCATTCCATTCAATCTAGCAAATGCCAAATTCTGCAGAGGATCCCAAAACAAGGTCCTATTCTCAAGGAATTCTTGGCCTACTGTGCCTTTTATCTCCTGAAAAATATTGTAGTTGGAGGGGACGGGGTCTTTCCTCAAATCTGTTTCAGAAGTCTATGAAACTTTTGTCATGTGGGTCTTTCTAAAATTTCCTCTCACAGGCATACATATTATGTGACTTCAGTAAATATAAAAGCAGGAACTGATTCAGGGGTCAAAGGGACTTAAAAGGAAGTGATTTGAATTGTGAGCAGTTTGCTGGTATTTATCCAGCACTAGCAAAATTAAAGTCATGTTGGTGGACACAACCTTTCCATTACTAGAAGGCCATTGCCTAAGAGGGAAAAATCACTCTCCCATCTTTATGACAACACATCCTGCTGGTTTGTAAGAACTGAGGGAGGTATAAGGAGACAGGGTAGACTGGAGTAACGTGGAAGGGTAGTGGGACCGCAGAATAAATGGTTTTGTAAAACACTTGGAAGGGGTTAGATTTTAGCCTAGGAGGGATAAAAAAGCACTAAGGAGTGTGAGCTGGATGATTCACAAGGTCAGAAGATGTGAGAGAGTGACAGAATAAAATGCAAGCTCCACATTGGGCAAAGAGTTCATATGGAACACCGCGTGCAGGGAGTTTTCTTTTATAAGTTGCCTGCTGCGTGGGGTGGGGGTGGCAGCTGGAGGCGCCTTGACAAGAGCAGACCGCTTAGGACTGGGAGTGAATAGCCTGTACAACCCTCATGGGTACTCAGCTGTGACAAGCTGGACTGAGGAATGAGGCTATATAAGTGTAATTTATGTGCTTGTTTGAACCCTGGGCTGGCAAATACATTTAATTCTGGCCAACAGCCTGAGTGCATGTGTCAGGCTGGAGGATGGCCACAGAGAACAAACAGTGGAAACTGAGAACAGATAACATCCTGTGCTATTGCTGTTTGAAGAAAAACCACCACCTAGCATCCTCTCTCCCACTCAGCACCCAGCCTACCCAGCCCTGGGCAGCTAATACGAAGCAAGAGGTCTTGGGATAGAGCCTAGTCTCCACTCCCAAGTTATTATGTCTTTTTTCAGGGTCACACTTATAAACTGTGTGACTTGGGCAAATTAATCTCTCTGTAGCTTCAGTTTCCTCCCTGTAAAATAAAAATGATAAAGCTACCTACATTATAAGAATTAAATAACTTAATGTATATGTAAAACACATAGAACATAGCCTGACATTTAGTACGCACTTGTTCAAGGTTAGTTGCTGTTATTATTACTGTCATAATGACTATATATAGCCTTTGGAAACTGTTCATTCAACAGTCATTCACTGCCCACCTTCTGTGGGTTAGATGCAAAGAATACAAAGATAAATAATATGCATGCTCTGTACTCCAGGAGTTGCATTCTAAACTAGACATTTAAATAATTTAACCCCAAAATAGCAGAGAAATTTGAAAATTTCTCATACCTTGGTAAAGCCACAGAAGGTTTTATGTAAGGAGACTTTAGACAGGTTGTTGCTTTTTCCTGCCCTTAATGCCAGGAAGTTCACTTTTTCTCCCAACAACCCAATGAGGCCTGCTTTATACACTAAAAAATGCTTATTTACACAAGTAATAATTGCACAATTAATAAGGACAGAGGTGGGATTTAAAACATTATCTAACTCCAGAGCTCAATCTCTAAAACATTGTGTGCTATATTGTCTGTTAGGGTAATAAAATGTGGGTGCCTAGTGTTAAGCTAAAAATAAAAGTCCTTTCAAACTGAGAGGCAACAAGCATTTGTTTCAGGTCAAAGAATAACTGTTTAGATGCACTGATTCAAGCAGAAGCTCAAATAGTGCTCTGAATAGGAGACAAAGACAGTAAGTATTTTTGAGAAGGGGAATAGGAACAATTACATTAATAGAAGGAAGAAATTTCTATTGATTCAGATAACACAACACAATGATGTTAGTTCTAAATAATGTTTTTAATTTTCAGTCCATAGTCATCAGTCTGGTAGTCATGATACCTGCTTTCTCGTTATCTGCAAACATTTCTTTGGGGCACAAGGCTACATTGTCCCAGTGCAAAAGTAGTTTTGCCCCGTTTTTACATCCAAAGTTTTGAGACATGAGACATGCAGGGCAGTTTCTCTGGGATGGCAGCTCCACTCCATTTTAGCGGGGCTCAGCATATATATATATATATATTTTATACTAGGCAAGTAGAAGCCAGTATAAATTGCAGCAAGACTAAGGAAGGTATTTTTAAGAGCAGGGATTAAGACAAATGGGAGAAGGTCAGCCAGGGGAAATGATGACACTTTTCATAAATTTAATGTATTCTGTCCAGAAGCAAGAAGTCAATTAAAAATTTCTCAAAGTATAGTACTGACTATATGCTCAGTGGACACATGCCATTCCTCATCTCCGGGTCCTGAAATTCAGATGTTACCTTTGGTTAACCCTGGAAACATAACAGCACAAAGAGGTCTTCTCACCAGATACCAAAAGAGTGAAATGCTCTCTGTACAACTAACTGGCCAGTTCTAATCACTGTGCAGGCTTTAACATGTCAACTATTGGACTTGGAATGAGGCAAGGAGATTAAAAGCTTAGGCTCTGGGGTTTTCAGTTGGTTGCAATTAGCAGTAATTCCGCCCTCTCTCAGGGTGTTTGCAAATGTGTAGAGGTAGCTATGGTTGTCCCAGTGATTGGGAGGCCCCATTGTCATTTAGTGGACAAGGGCCAGGGCTGCTAAACATCCTGTGACTAATGTTACAGTCCCACCCAAAGACTTTGTCGTACCCCAAATATCCTTAGCAACCCTGTTGAGAAATCACAGTAGACATTTTCAGGTATCCAACCTCCTGTACCCTCTATCCATGGCCACGTGACTGTGTTGAAGAGAGGGACCCATGCTCTGATTGTAGAGCTGTGGATGGTGACGCATAGCTTCCTATTCCTGGGCTCAGTTTCCAGTTAGAGGAAGATTAACTTCCCTCTTAATCTGCTCAGGCTGCCATAACAAAAAACTATAGACTGGGTTGCTTAAACAAAATAGATTTATTTTCTCATAGTTCTGCAAGCTGGAAAGTTTCACATCAAAGTTCTGGCTGACTGGTTTTTGGTAAATGCTCTGTTTCTGACTTGTAGGTGGCAGTCTTTTCTCTCTGGGCTCATATGACCTCTTCTTTGTGCACAAGCAGAGAGAGAGCAAGCAAGCTGTATGTCTACTTCTAAAGGCATTAATCCTATCATGAGGGTCCTATTCTCATGACCTCTTTTAAATCTAATTACCACCCAAAAACTATATCTCCAATTATCATTGCAGTTAAGGTCAGTGCTTCAACATACAAATTGGGGTTGGGGGCAAAATTCAGTCCATAGCAGCCTCATTGGTAGGTCTGCTGAATGGCTATATTTGAGTCACACAGAAAGGTAAAATTACTCTGTACCTTTTTCATGTAAAGTCAAGAACTCTGGCTAAAAAGCATGTAACTATAGGCCTCAGACATGAATCCATATTCAGAGATTTTAGGAGAGAGGTGCTAACAGCACAAAAGTCAAGGTCAATAGAATTCTTCAACAACGAATTACTGAAATGGTGAAAATTCTAATGGTTTTTCAGCACACAGCTGTGGCATGGCTACCTGGAGGTTGAGCCCTGAGGTGCTCACTTAATTTATGATTATAGAAAATATGCAACGGGGAAAAGAAACGGAAGGGTCAAGTCAAGGAACATGTATAAAGGACCTATGGACAAAGCCAAAGTGGGGAAGGATTGAGGGTGGGAGGTGTGGGTGGGTGGGGCAGGGGAAAGTGGTGGCAGGAAAATGTAGGCAAATGTATTTGAACAATAAAAAAATAATAATAAAAATAAATTCAAAAAAGAAAAATTCAGATGATAAATTTGTTTTTATTATGGTATTCCATAAAGTTTTCATTTAAGAAGAATGGGGCTTAGGAAGAGGTCCTTCCAAAATCTGTGGCTAGAGACGTCTTTTGGAGGCTCCTGCAATGCTTTCACAAATTAGGGAAGGGACCATTTTCCTGGTGGACCATTGCACCCTGTGCACAAACCTTGTCAGTGACATAATTCCACACTAAGGGAAGCTGTTCTTTTTCCAAATCCATGTGTCAAGATCCTGCATTAACATTCTGGTGGTGCCTACTCATATAACTCAGAGTTCTGTGGTTTTTAAAGGATGGAGCACCCCCATTCAAACTTGCTTCAGCAAAAAATAAAATTAATCTACCTATGTCATTGGAAAACCCAGAATGCTTTGGCTTCCAGCACATTTAGATTCAGACATTTCAGTAATGTCATCAGTAGATATCAGCTCCTCTCTGCCTCCCTCCATCTCTTCACTTTATTTCATCTACACTGACTTCTTCTCAAGGGGGCCATTCCCTTGTTAGGGTAAGATAGCTGTCAGCCACTCCAGATTGGTAGTACCTGGTCCTCATGATCTCAGGAGCGAACACTTCCTTCTAGACAGTGCCAAACACAGGAGAACTGTGATTGGTCCAGTTTAGGTCGAGGTCTTGAACTTATCACTGTAGCCAGGAGGTAACAGTGTCTGTCATGGGAGCATTGCTTGGCTCAATGTTACCTGAACCTCACAACCTGAAATGGGGATTGAGGCAAATGGTGTGAGGGCTTTACAAGTTAATTCCCCCCAGGAGCAGACCTTAACTGATGACACAGAGAAATTGGTGGAAAAATACCCTAGCTTTCTCCCTACCCCTCTCCATCTTCCAGAGGTCCCCAGCAGGACTGAGCAGGTTGCCCACAACGGCAACCTTAACATGTACTCCATTGGCTTCTGGATCTTCTCCATTTCATTTCCCCACTCCCTGGCTGAAGCCTTCTGCAGTTGTCTTAAAAACAAACTCCTGTGCTCAAGTCCTAGCCTTTGGTGACTTCTAGGGGAACCCAATCTAAGGCAGGGATACTGGGTACTCAAAATTCTCCTAGCACCAGACTACCTATCACAGAGAGGTATTTCTTACCCTAGTGTTAGGGGTTTATATATTCTTAAAAGTATATATGGTGTTACTCCAGGTCCTCTGAGGAGCAGATGACTAGATGGGATATACAAGGCTTTTATAAGAAAAACACACATGTGAGAAAATTTAAATAGGAAAACCTAGGAGAGCCATTAGACCACAGAACTGATCTGACCCCAAGTCATGGAAAGAGGTACAGAAACATGGATGAAAGCATCCTAGAATTCAGCCATCAGAGGAGTTCACATCTCCAGGAATGGGTCTGCCCCAGTGTCCCCGCTCCATCATTAGCTGGGAACAGTCTGTGGGAAGCATGGCTTTGGTGCAAAAATGGAAATGGATCTCAGAACTTAGCAGCTGGGAGCATTGGCCAGTTACAGCCCCTGTAGTCTGCAGGGCACACTATGGCTAACACCTATGTTATTCTAGAATTCCACACATTCAGAGAATTACCATAAGAAGCTTTTCTATACCATTCTGTGTCTGAGCCTCAGAAAGTCTATTTGGGGCTCAAATAAGAGCATATCCATGAAAGCCAGTACTTTATAAAAAAAAAAAAAATGAAGTGTCAAGAACCAGTGGGTTTCAGGCCCCAGGGACCATGGAGATCCATTCCTGGAACAGAGAATTCTGGTCTGTGGGTGAAAAGCAAGCAGGGAGCTGAGCCCCATTTGGATGCACTGGCTCCTCAGTCCTTTGCAAGCCTTACAGCAGAGGACATTTTAAGTGTGGCAAAATCCCAATCCCCTGTTTTTGTTTTTGTTTTTTAACTAGGTCCTCTTGGACCGATGGACGTTTGAAAGTATAGCAGGTCCTCAAATAACATTGTTTTGTTCCACGTTATTTCACTCAGTGTCACTTTGGTGATGAGATGCTGTAGGAACTTACATTTTTTTCTTGGACATACATCTTTATTTAAGAAGTCAAATTGATAGACAGGGTAACACATTATGGTAGCAACTTCACACAAACATCTAATAACTTGCCAAAGTTATTCAGAATGGAACTAAATTCTTTAAGCACTTATGATAAGCACAAGAGCTATGTGGTTATATCACTTTCTTTTTAATCGATGTTTACTTGTTTACAGTAAGATCCCTCTTATTATGACAGAGTAGGCAATTAGACAGACATGAGCAGATAGCTCAGGTACAAATTGCCACCACTTGGCAGTGGGCAAAAACTGGGAAAACAACTATTGTAGGCTGGGAACTTGTCCCCAGGGTGACCTTTCCTCCCCTAGCATATTGCCAGTCCCTGTCATGCAGATTAGTCACTCTGACTTTTCATGTTACAGGCCATGCCATTCAGACCATTCCCTGACCTTTCCTCCACCGGCATATCTCTAGTCATGGGGTAGTTCCCCTTAGAGGATGAACAAAGGGGCTAGAGAATAGCCTCATACCACTCTCATACAAGCCCTGCACAACCACTTCCTTAGGCATCACACTCTCAGGACACTGAAGTTCTGGCCCACATTAAATAATCTTAGGAACAAAGTCTAAGGTCTGTTGACTACAGAGACACAGTTTTGGTCAAACCAGAGATAATATCTAGACCTCAGTTGTGTTTCTCCTTTAGGCCCAGAAAAAGCAGCAATGCCAGACAAAGCAACTAATGATCTCATGCCCTGGTGCCACCAATCACCTGAAAGGACACTCTTGGAAATCTGATGACTATTCTATTGAGATCCTTCCCTGAAACCTCTCCTAAATCTTTAGAAGCCAGATAAAAGCCCTTAAGATGAAGGACCCAGAGTTCTCTCTCTCTCTCTCTCTCTCTCTCTCTCGACCATGCATATGCCTTTCTTTCCAGAATGACAGCAATGCCACTATCCCTATTCTCTTAACAGAGGCAGGTACACAGCATTTGGCACTACAAAACTGTTTACTTTAGCTTCTTGGGTAGTGCTATGTATAGTGCCTATACATTTTTATAACATCTTTAGATGTGTGGATAAACCCATGTATGTGTTATCAACTTCATTCCCCGCTGTAGATGCTTTAGTTTTAAATTTGTCTATCAAATCTTGACAACAACATTTGGTTCTGGATTGTTACTTTAAGATCAAGCTTGCTTTCTTTTTTTTTTTTAATCCCCAACTGAGGGTATGTTTATTGATTTGAGAGAGAGAGAGAGAGAGAGAGAGACATCATCGATGTGAAAAAGAAACATCGATCAGTTGACTCCCGTACATGCCCTGACTGGGGACCTAAGTATGGGTCCTGAACGAGGATTGAACCCACAACATTTTTGTGTACTGGGATGATGTTCCAATCAACTGAGTCACCTGGACAGGGCAAGATAAAGCTTTCTGAAGGAGGAAAGTCAAAAGCTTATTTTCAGTTTTTAAAATAAAGGTATTTCAAGATTACTCATAGAGAGCATTTTATAAATAGCACTGTTCATAAGCAAATATCTATCTGTTGATAATTCTAGGAAACTGTACTATTTTTAAATATAAAAGGGATTTCATTACATTTAGATAAATTGAGACAAGTAAAACTTTTCCAGGCTATTTAATTAAGCAATGTACAATGCACACATTCCTGAGTATACCCCATTGTAGTGATGTTTATTTCCAATTTTTTCTGCGTTCAGCTTAAAAAGGTGTTTCTTTCCAAGAAACTCAACTTTTCAATGAAATGTGCCTGATTAAAATAGGAGAACTGGGTTCATAAAATAGACTTATTTTGAACTTTATGTATAAATCATAGACATCAGTAAAGAAGTTCTTTATTTTATCTTCTTACCCTATGTCATGAAGCATAACAAACCTCATATGACCTGCAATAGCAAATGCTGAAATGAACCACTCATTGAATTGTCAATGTAACAGGGCACATCCAGGGCCCCTCAAAAAGGGATTTGTGACAGGGTCCAGAGATTGGATGTCCAAGAAAAATATATTCTCCCCACTCCAGGGCGGGCCACCATGGGGGATGGGAGCCTTGAGCAGGGCCCTTGAGAGTCATTTTGCATGTCAATAACAGGAGAGCTTCATTCCTCATATGCAAAAAGGGTTATTTTGCATATCACCAAAGCTAATCAGGAAGGTTTAAAAGATTTAATACAAGATGTAACTGGGGGAGGGAAGAGGAGAAACAGGGGCCTGCAGGAGAGACAAAGAGACACAGACCTTGGGGAACAGTGTGAAGACCACATGGGCAAAAGGAAGGGAGAAAGGACTCCTGCTAGTGGCCCATGAGAAGGTGCGACATGATTATGGATTAAGAGCTGGAGATCGTGGTGAAGCAGCAAATGGTGCTGAGAACCGCGAGAGGCCTGCCTAGCCAAGTCCTGGACTTCTGTTCTTTTTCTTCTGAAGGATGGTACCCTGACTGGCCTGACTGGCCTAACTGGGCAAAGGGGGGAATGCAGGACTGTGTGTGAGGTGGGTATTTTAAAGGAATTTTGAGATTTAAGGGCGACATTTAGCCATTAATCAAACCTGTATAATTTTTGAATAAATAGTTCCTTTCCTTTTCACCAAACTCTGACATTCAGAGCCATAATTCCAAGGGCAGCGGGCAAAGGACCTACAACCGAGGGACCCTGGGGAAGGAGGGTGTCGTCGTTTTGGTAATAGCATCTGGGCACCACCTCCGCCACTGGTCCATTTGTTCAGTAACACCCACAATTTTCAAGTACATGTTTGGCATCCCCACATTCTCATCTACAAGGTCGAGGGCAGTGTGAGCTGTGAACTGGTTCAGATGTCGCTGATTGTCTTTGGATTTGACTTTTCCAGCTGGCAGACACTCCATTGGGTTATCGTGGTGGCTAACAATTATAAAGTAGCAGCAGAGAAGCTAACAGTAGAAATCTCCAGTCAGTTTCCCAGACAGCAACCTGGCTCCACAGCTTCTGTTGGAACTCCTAAAGCAGCAGCCCTGGAGACTCAGGAACTTAACTCTTGTTTATATCAATTAGCCTGTGATAAAATTGGTTTTGTTCTAGTCCTTTAGATTAAGTTGCAGAATTTATGGACTATTTTAAGTGAGGATTTATTCTAAATCTCATCAATTTAATCCAGAACCATTCAAAGTGATTAAAATCTCATCTTCTAAGAGCAGTTTCAGAAATGCCTGCAGCTCTTTCGTTCATTTCTTTAGAAACAGAGTTGCCACCATTTGCTAAAGGTAAGTTGGAGGTTAAATAAAGGAGCTCTTTGGAATCTTCTCCCATTAGGAAGTTTGTGCTTTGTGCCTGCAGAGTACCTCTCATTCCCAAACCTGCTAGGGATGCACCCGTAACTGCTCAGAGTCTCTACTAGGCTTAGGAAAACCACAGTCTGGGGCCAAATCTATAAGCTACCTATTTTACAAATAAACTTTTATTGGAATGCAATTCCAATAAACTTTTTACTGGTTAATCTTTTGTCTTTGACAGCCTGCACTACAACAACAGAGGCTGTAGGATCCAAAATGCTCCTTATCCCTTAAGAAAAAGTTTGCTGACCCTGGTCTAAATTATTTCCAAAATGCAATTAGGAAGGGGTAAAAAGAGAATATAGTAGAGAACAGGAGAAAAATATATGAAAAGTACAGGAATGAGTAGGAGAAAAAAAGTATGTACTTAAAAGATTACTTAACCCTCATAGCAACCCAATGAAGCTGGTATGAAATGTGAGGAAACTGGAGAAATTAAATGATGTGCTCAAGGTCATATAGTCCGTATGTAATAGACCTGGGATTTGAACTCAAATCTCTCTGACTCCAAAATCCAGGCCTTTCAACTTTATTCCACTTGTAGAAGCCATTGTGTCATCAAGGGGAGAACTTAACTTGATTTTATACCCCAGTCAAATAAAAATCTCTTTAATATGGAAGTTTTTGAGTATTATATAAAATGGGAACGAAGGCACCTTGAACTCTGACAGAAGCTATGCATGTTTGCTATGTAAACAAGGCTCTAAGACAAGGCTGTAGACAGTGCTGGAGTTTAATGACATCAACATCATAATCTCTAATGTAGAAATGTGGGAACCACGACTAAAGACTGTCACCTTGTTAAAGAACAAAACCTGACTGGGTATACGTGAAGATCTAATTGGCTTTATTAAGCGATTCATCAACATCTTATCTAGCAACTGGAAGGGTGCTCTGAGGAGTTGTACAAAATGGAAAGTTTTCACAGGCAGAAAGAGGGTGAGCCTAAGAAGAATGGACTACGAATTATTTCAGGTAAAGTCACCTTCCCTTAGGAGTGGGCAGAGGGTCTTATCAGGCAGATAACCTGATAACCTCAATTGTGCTGACTAGGAAATTTCAGATTGCTTGGTTTAAAATTTCACTCTGAGGGTGGCTGAAACTGCACTTAAGCTATTGAATCTTGGTTTGGTGAAGACTCGGCAACAGGGCCTCTGTTTTGGTCTCTTTTGTTCTTTTTCTCACTTAAAAATATTTTTTTCATTGCTTTTAGAGAGAGGAAGGGAGAGACAGAGAGAGGTGGGGGTTGTGGGAAAGAGAGGGAGAGAGAGAAACCTCAATGTAAGAGAGAAACATTGATTGGTTGTCTCCCATACATGCTCTGACAAGGACGACATTGGTTAATAAAGTTAAATAGCTTTCAAGTGTACAATTCTATAATTCGTCATCTGTATATTATCTTGTGTGTTTACCACCTCAAATCAAATCTCCTCTCATCACCATTTATCCTCCTCTACTTCCCCCAACTCCCTTTCCCTCTGGTAATTACGAAACTATTATCTGTGTCTATGAGAGGTTTTTTTTTTTGCTTAATCTTTTCATCTTTTTCACCTAGTCCCACAACCACCCTTCCTTCTGACAGCTGTCAGTCTGTTCTCTGTGTCTATGAGTCTGTTTATAGTTTGTCTGTTAGTTTATTTTGTTCATTAGATTCCACACAGTGAAATCATATGGTACTTGTCTTTTCCTGACTGGCTAATTCCACTTACCATAATACTCTTCAGGATCATCAGCATGATGCTGGCATAAAAGCAGGCATATAGATCAATGCAACATATGCTATTGCAAAGGGTAAGATTTCGTTATTTTTTATGGTTGAGTAGTATTCAATTGTGTAAATATACCACAGCTTTTTTTATCCACTCATCTATTGATGGACAGTTGGGCAGCTTCCAAGTCTTGGCTACTGTAATTAATGCTGTAATGAAAATAGGGGTGCATATATTCTTTTGAATTAGTGTTTTGGGTTTCTTTGGATGCATTCCTAGAAGTAGAATTGCTGGACTATAAGACAGTTCTATTTTTAACTTTTTGACATAACTCTATACTGCTTTCCACAGTGGCTGCACCAATTTGCTTTCCCACCAACAGTGCAGGAAAATTTCTTTTTCTCCATATCATGGCCAATACTTGTTATTGTTGATTTACTGACGACAGCCATTCTGGCAGGTATTGTTGGGGGAAGAAAAACCAAAAACCAGAAAGCCCGATACTATTAACCAGCTCTGCTCTCGCTTCTGTAAATTTGCTTACTGCCGCCAGCCGCGATAAGCCCCTCCTCCTGACCGTTACAATCTACTTCCGCATGCCGATCCTTTTCCCGCGCAACGCTAAGGCTTATAAATCCCGGCCTGACGCCAGTTCGGGGCTCAGAATTTGGAGACTGCCTCCTCTGAGCCCGCGCGGGTGAATAAAGGCTTACTCCGTTCCCCGAATCGTGTCTGAGTCTGTTTTCCCGCAACATTTGGTTCCCTGACCGGAATCGACTCACACAAGCTGGCCACTTGCCTCTGGTGAAGACCGTCCCGGTCAGCCGGGTGGGCCGGGAAGCACGTGCCCCAGTGATTTCGGGTCCTGAGGAACTGGGCTCCCTCGGCCCGACCTCAGACCATTCCACAACCCGGTCGCTCAGGGATCGGACCCAAGACAGCAAGCAGGTGCCGGATCTATAAGTGCCCCGGAGACCAGCCCGAGACCTGACCCACCCTCACGGTGGAAGGAGAGACTGATCACCTCTCAGGCCCTTGGCCTCTGGTACGGATAGGGTGTCCCCACTCGGGAGGGGATGTATTAACCTCTGGGTTGAATGTGAAT
The DNA here is from genome assembly GCF_021234165.1 of Pteronotus mesoamericanus. Taxonomy (NCBI): domain Eukaryota; kingdom Metazoa; phylum Chordata; class Mammalia; order Chiroptera; family Mormoopidae; genus Pteronotus; species Pteronotus mesoamericanus. The sequence continues at coordinate 56,642,198 of NW_026555321.1, forward strand.
GTGAAAGCGCAAGAGTGATTGTGTTTGTGACTCTACCGGCTTCCGCCTACGGAGTCTGAGTGAGCCCCAACCTGCGGTTCTTCGGTCCGTCATATGGCATAATGGCTGGGAGATGAACCCGGACTCTACTCCAGCCGCCTTAGCTAAGACGGGCCCAAGTCCCTCGCGAGAGGAGAGGTGAGGCGGGAGAGTGAGACCACCCCTAAACCTTTGTCTGTCTGCGCCGTGTCAGGTGGGAAAACATGGGAGGCAGACCGTGGACAATTTTAGATTGCATGCTCCAGAATTTTGACTGGTTCCGTGGCCAGGACCCCAGCATGACACCAGGCCAATTAGAGACTTTTTGTTCCACTGAATGGCCCACGTTTGGAGTAGGTTGGCCTCCTGAGGGAACCCTCAACCTCTCCACTATCAGGGCAGTCCATTTAATAGTAACAGGGAGACCAGGGCACCCTGACCAAGTTGTCTATGTAGACAGATGGCAAGAGCTGGCTCAGGACATGTGAAAATGGCTGCAGCAGTGTGCTAAGCAAGCACCCAGGCGTCTGGGCGCCACCGGAGCGCGCCAGAAGGGCTTTCAGGGGTGCTGTTCGTGACCAGGAAATAAGTCAGGAGATAGGTCCCAGATCGTGGTTGCTAGAACCAGACGGCCGCCTATTCTTAAGGACACTGATGAGGAGCCCCTACTCCTCAGCCCGCCTCTGTACTTGGCGAGCCCACCGGAAGCTCAGCCGCTATCACTAGACACCCCACCGAGCTCCGTCTCCCCTGCTCCGGCGGAGCCCAGGGCTCCACCAAGGGAGCCCTTGCCCATAGCCTCACGTCTCCAGGACTGACACCCCCTCCAACTGCCCCTTAGGGAGACCCGGGGACCGCCCCACATAACCCTGGATGGGACGGTCCAGCCTGGGCAAGTAGTCCTCTACTATCAGCCGTTCTCCACAACTGACCTCCTGAACTGGAAGCACCATACGCCCTCTTATTTGGAAAAACCCCAGGCCCTCATCGACTTAATGGAGTCAATCATGCAGACTCACAGGCCTACCTGGTATGATTGCCGCCAACTCCTCCTCACCGTGTTCAATACTGAAGAGAGGAGGAGAATCATGCAAGAGGCCCACAAGTATTTAGAGACTACTGCCCCTGTTGGGACCCTAGACCTGGCCCAATACGCCCGCACCGCGGCCCCAGAGATCCAGCCTGATTGGGACCATAATACAGAGAAGGGGAGAGTAGCACTCGACAGGTACAGAGAGGCACTCCTCTGTGGCATTAGAGCAGGGGCCTGAAAACCAACCAATATGTCGAAGGTAGCCAGCACAACCCAGAAGCCAGGAGAATGTCGCGGCGACTTCCTCAAAAGGCTCTTCGAGGCATATCGCATATACACCCCATGTGACCCTGAGAGCCCCGAAAACCAGCGGATGATTAACACCGCCTTCGTTTGGCAGTCGGTCCCAGACATCCACAAAAAGCTCCAGAAACTGGAGGGGTTTGCCAGCATGAACACTAGCCAGCTTATGGAAATTGCTAACAAGGTATTCAATAATAGGGAAGAGGCAGCTGAAAGGGAAGCCCAGAAAAGGCTAGAAAAGAAAGTGGTCCTGCTGGCAGCTGCCCTAGGCCATGCCCCCACAGAGCCTAAGAAGGGCGACAAAAAGGAAAAAGGGCGTCAAAAGGTAGAGTGGGACCAATGCGCCGACTGCAAAGAGAGAGGACACTGGAAAAGAGAATGTCCAAACCGAAAGAAAAAGGGAGCTGGCCCACTGCCTCCTGAGTGGGTCCCCACCCTCCTCAGTCTGGCCGGCCTAGACTCAGAATGAGAAAGACTAGGCTTCCTGAATCTCAGCGCCTGTGAGCCCATGGTCACAGCCACTGCTGGGGGCGAAACCCTCTCCTTCATGGTAGACACCGGGGCAGAACACTCGGTAGTTACCATCCCGGTGGCACCACCGTCAGGACGAGAAGTCACCATCATCGGGGCCACTGGCCGACCTAGTAGCCCAAAGAGCTTCTGTCAAGCTCGGACAGTAGACCTAGGGGGCCACCGAGTTAAGCACTAGTTCTTGTACCTGCCAGTGTGCCCTGTCCCACTACTGGGCCGAGACCTCCTCTCCAAAATTGGGGCCCGGATATCCTTCCAGCCATCAGGTGAGGCCTCGCTACAAATAGGGGGCCCCAGTTTCCTGGTGATCGGCCTATCACGAGAGGAAGAGTACCAGCTATATTCGAAGGAGCCAGCCAGCCCAGACTGCAAACTGGGAACTAGGGACAAACTATGGCGGGAGTTCCCCACGGTCTGGGCCAAGGACAATCCCCCTGGACTCGCCCAAAATCAGGCTCCAGTGGTCATTGAACTCAAGCCGGGGGCTAGACTTTGTTGCCTGTGGCAGTACCCCATTTCGAAGGAGTCCCACCTAGGAATATCAAATTATCTGAAGACACTTACAGGAGGGCATCTTAGTCCCCCATCAATCAGCATGGAATACACCATTCCTGCCAGTCAAGAAGCCCGATGGTGCCGGGTACCGTCCAGTCCAGGACCTCAGGGCGGTGAATGAGGCTGTTGTCACTCTGCACCCGGTAGTCCCAAATCCGTACACCCTGCTAAGTCAACTTCCACCAACTGCCGCCTGGTTTACGTGCCTTGATTTGAAGGACGCCTTCTTCTGCATCCCAGTGGCTCCTGTTAGCCAGCCCATCTTCTCCTTCAAGTGGGAAGACCCGCACACAGCGGTGAAAACACAACTGACCTGGACCCGACTGCCTCAAGGGTTTAAGAACTCCTCAACAATATTCGGCGATGCGCTGGCCCAGGACCTGCAACCCTTCTCGGAAAGGGAAAGGGATCTCACCCTTCTCCAGTACGTAGATGACCTCCTCCTAGCCGCCCCTAACAAGAGCCGATGTCTAGAGGGGACAAGAACACTCCTGGGGCTGTTAGCTCAGCAAGGATACCGGGTCTCACGGAAGAAAGCACAGATTTGTCAGTAGGAGGTCAAGTACCTCAGGTTCCTTATCTCCCAAGGCAGGAGATCCCTAAGCGTGGAGAGAAAAGCGGTCATTGCCCGCATCCCGACCCCGGGCAGCTGACGGCAGTTGTGGGAATTCTTGGGCAGTTGCGGCTGGCTTCTGCAGAATCTGGATCCCAGGGTTTGCAGCCATAGCGAAGCCACTCTATCAGGCCCTATGCGAGCCAGACACCACTCCCCTAACTTGGGGAGAGGAACAGGAGCAGTCCTTCAATCAGATAAAGGACCTCCTCGGCAAGGCCCCAGCCCTTGGCCTACCTGACCCCAGCCGGCCCTTTAATCTACACATTCATGAGAAGAACAAGGTGGCCCTAGGGGTCTTGACCCAAACTGCCGGGCCTTGGCAGCGCCCTGTAGCCTACTTATCCAAGCAACTAGATAACGTTGCTGCTGGGTGGCCACCTTGCTTAAGAGCAGTCGCGGCCACGGTAGCCCTACTGCAGGAGGCGGACAAATTAACTCTGGGGCAAGAAATAACCCTGTTTGTTCCCCCACGGTATCCATGGCCTCCTAGCATGTCAGGGACACAGGTGGCTGTCGAACCCCAGGCTGACGCAGTACCAAGGCATTCTCCAAGAGAATCCTCGGGTCCAGGTTAAAACAGTAAGGCGGATAAACCCTGCAAATTTCCTGCCCGCCGAACTGGGGGACCTAGACCACTGTTGCCTAGAGGTGACTGAAGAAGTTTATGCCAGCTGACCGGACTTGCATGACCAGCCATTGCCAAACACGGACGTGACTTATTTTACAGACAGCAGCAGCTACATGAAAGAAGGGGATCAAGTGGCTGAGTATGCAGTAACCACACTCGATCAGATAGTAGAAGCGAAAGCCCTACCCCCTGGATGGTGGGCACAAAGAGCTAAACTTTGGGCCCTGATCAGAGTGCTAGAACTAGCCCAGGACAAGAAGGTCAACATTTATACTGACTCTAAGTATGCCTCTTCCACCCTGCACATCCACGGGGCCATCTACCGGGAACGCGACCTACTGACAGCAGAAAGGAAGGAAATAAAAAATAAGGCAGAAATCCTACTCCTCCTAGAAGCAGTCTGGGCTTGGGCCGCAGTGTCCGTAATCCACTGCAAAGGCCACTCCAGACTGGACACCATGCTGGCCCGCAGGAACCAAAAGGCGGACCTGGCAGCGAAGGCTGCCACCATAAGCAACGATATGACAGAAATACAGCCCTCTCTTCTCGGACCATTGTTGAGAAGTCCTATTAACCGCCAGGACTATGAGCCAGCAGAGGTAAAGTGGGCCCAGCATGCAAGGGGCCAGGAAACTCCCGTGGGAACTTGGAAACTACGTGATAGACGTTTATACGTGCCCCAAAGTCAGGCCAGTAACCTAGTGAGGAATTGCCACCATCTGACCCACCTGGGCAAAACCTCCCTAGAAAGGCTGCTCAAGAGATATTTCTACTTCCCCAATCTCTCTGCCCTGTGCTCAACCGCGGCCACCCAATGCATCAGCTGCTCAAGGAACAACGCAGCCCCACACCCGGGGGTCCCACTGGGAATCCAGCGCAAAGGAACTCAGCCCTTCGAGGACCTCCAAATAGATTTCATGGAGGTCAAGGCATGCCGAGGGTTTAAAATCTGCTGGTTCTGGTCTGCACCTTTTCAGGGTGGGTAGAGGCTTTCCCCACCAGGACTGAAAAGGCACGGGAAGTAACTCGGATTCTCCTCAGGGAAATCATACCCAGGTATGGGCTCCCGCTCACAATCGGCAGTGACAAGGGGCCGGCATTCTTCACCCAGGTAGTCCAAGAGGTTGCCCAACTCCTACAAATAAATTGGAAACTGCACACTGCATACCAACCTCAAAGCTCGGGCAAAGTGGAACAGATGAATCAGACGCGTAAGGAAACTCTAGCTAAGTTTCACCAGGAGACAGACCTGCCATGGACTGACCTGTTGCCACTGGCCCTGCTGCGAGTCAGGAATGCCCCGAACTCCTCAGGATACACCCCCTATGAGTTAGTCTTTGGCAGGCCCCCACCAGTAGCTAAGCTAGAAGGACTCCATGACCTCAGACAAAGGGGGTAATTGAGTCAGACCCAGTACCTAAAACAGTTGGGCAAGACCTTAGATACCGTTTACCACGCCAAATTAGGTCAGGAACCCCAACCCCGAGGGAGGCCGACGCACTCTTTCAGACCAGGGCAATACAGATGGGTAAAAGACTGGAAAAATAAGCTGCTCCAGGCAACCTGGACGGGCCCCCACATAGTGCTATTAACTACCCCAACTGCCCTTAAAGTTGCAGGCATTACACCATGGATCCATTACAGCAGAGCCAAAGTGGCAGCAGACCCAGACAGAAGGAGGACTGCAAGAACTCCAGAGGGCAGCCCCGAGGACCAAGGGCCAAGCGCAACCCCAGAACAGCTACTGGCCACCCCAATCCTGAGACTGCGGAGAGAGGCTGCCACCAGACAGCAGCCAGGGACATGGACTGTTGTTCCAGTGGACACCTAACCATCATCAGTGTCTGCAGTGTTATCCTGGGCATCAGGCTAGCAACGGTAGCACCCTCTGAATGGAGCCCAGCGGAGCGAGTAGCCCTCGGGGTCGTCTACCTTTGCTTATGTTGTATCTTTGGATATCTAGTTTGCTTTACTTAACCTACTCAGCCTCAGTTACCCTCCCAGTATGTCAGTGTGGGTCCCCCGCTGAACGGATCAGAATAGGCTGGGGAGTAATCAACTATCCTTTTCCCGCCAGGGCCTTTGTCTCTAGCACTGATATGCCCTCAGGATGGATAAAGGCCGGCACCATAAAATCTTGCGCCTGGAGGGGGCGCCAGTACCAGACTGGAGTAATCGAAGGGCAATAGACCTCCTTACAGCTGAAAAAGGGGGGGCCTGTATGTTCCTTGGGGAGGAATGTTGTTATTTTATTGATGAATCAGGAATAGTAAAAGAGAAGGTAGAAGAAATAAGGGAAGGCATCAGATCCCCTAAGGAGGAACTAGAGAAAAGGAAGTGGGGTATAAATGGGCAAGCCTGGATAAATTGGTTACTACTGTTCTTGGGGCCCATCCTCATTCTTATGCTTGGTTTAAGTCTAGGGCCATACATCTTTCGAACCTTAGTTCGCATGATAGAGACGACAGTCACCAGGCAGACTACTGCAAAAATTCTGGCCCTACAACATTACCAATATCTCTCCAACTTTTGGATAGCCAGACCTACAGCTAGCCCTATGATAATGCCAAAAGCCACCTGAGTAGCAAATGGCATCAAAGAGGGGAATGTGGGGGGGAAAAAAACCAAAAACCAGAAAGCCCGATACTATTAACCAGCTCTGCTCTCGCTTCTGTAAATTTGCTTACTGCCGCCAGCTGCAATAAGCCCCTCCTCCTGACCGTTACAATCTACTTCTGCATTCTGATCTTTTTCATGCCCAATGCTAAGGCTTATAAACTCCGGCCTAACGCCAGTTCAGGGCTCAGAATTTGGAGACTGCCTTCTCTGAGCCCGCGCGCGTGAATAAAGGCTTACTCCGTTCCCTGAATCGTGTCTGAGTCTGTTTTCCCACAACAGTATGAGGTTATAACTCATTGTGGTTTTAATTTATATTTCTCTGATGATTAGTGATGTTGAACATCTTTTCATATGTTTATCAGCCATCTGTATGTTCTCTTTGGAAAAGTGTCTGTTCAGATCCATTGCCCATTTTATAATTGGTAGATTATTTGGTTTTTTGGTGTTAAGTTGTATAAGTTCTTTACAAATTTTCAATATTTACCCCTTATCAGATTTATCATTTGCGAATATACTCTATCATTTTGTTGATGGTTTCCTTACTGTGCAAAAATTTTTTAGTTTGATGTAGTTCAATTTGTTTATTTTTTCTTTTGTTTTCTTTTCCCTGGGAGATATATCAGAAAATGATCGCTGCATGAATTATTCAAGATTTTGCTGCCTATGCTTTCTTATAGGACTTTATGGTTTCGAGTCTAACATTTAAGTTTTTAGTTCACTTGTATTTTGAGTTTATTCTTGTGTATGGTGTAAGAAGGTGGTCTAGCTTCATTTTTTTTTTGGCATGTATCTATCCAGTTATCTCAATACCATTTATCAAAAAGAATGTCTTTACTCCATTGTATGCTCTTGCCTTCTTTGTCAAATACTATTTTACCGTAAAGGTGTGGGTTTATTTCTGGTCTCTTTATTCTGTTCCATTGATTTATTTTTTTAAATTAAGTTTATTGAAGTGACATTGGTTAATAAGATTATATAAGTTTCAAGTATATTTTTCCATATACATGATCTGCATTTTACATTTTTTACCCAAAATCAAATCATTTTTCATCACTATATATTTGGCTCCCTTTACCTTTTAGCCTACCACCCCCTTGCCTATGGTAACCACCATACTATTGTTGGCATCTATGAGTTTCAGTTTTATATCCCGCATATGAGTGAAATCATATGTTCAATTGATCTATATACCTGTTTGTATGCCAGTACCATGTTTTGATTACTGTGGCATTGTAATATAGTTTGATATCAGGTAGTGTGATATCTCCAACTTTGTTCTTTCTCAAGATTACTGTCGTTATTAAGGCTCTTCTGTGGTTCCACATAAATTTTTTGAATATTTATTCTAGTTCTGTGAAGTACATCATTGATAGCTTGGTAGGACTTGTGTTAAATCTAAAGATTGCTTTGGGTAGTATGAACATTTTAATGATGTTAATATTTCCTATACATGAACACAATATATGCTTCCACTTATTTGTGTTTTCTTCAATTTTTTTCTTCAATGTCTTGTAATTTTCTAAGTATAGATCATTTATATCCTTAGTTAAATTTATTCCTAGGTATTTTTTTGGATGCAATTGTAAATGGGATTGTTTTATTAGTTCATTATTGGTATATAAAAATGCAACTGATTTCTGGATATTTATTTTGTATCTACTATTTTATTGAAGTCTCATCACTTCTAGTAGTTTTTTGGTGGAATCTTTATGATTCTTATAATACAATAGTATGCCACCTGCAAATATTGAGAGTTTTACTTCTTCCTTTCTAATTCAGATGGCTTTTATTTCTTCTTCTTGTCTGATTGCTGTGGCTAGGAGTTCCAGTCCTATGTTGAACAAGAGTGGTGAAAATGAACATCCCTGTCTTGTTCCCAATCTTAAGAGAAATACTTTTAATTTTTGCTCTTTGAGCATGATGTTAAATGTGGGTTTGTCATATATGGACTTATGTTGGGGTATGATCCCTCTATTCCCACTTTGTAAACAGTTTTTATCACAAGGGGGGGTGCTAGAATTTATCAAATGCTTTTTCTATATCTATTGATATGATTATGTGTTTTTTATGCTTCATTTTGTTTATGTGGTGTATCATGTTTATTGCTTTGAGGATATTGTACCAGTCTTGCATCCTAGGAATAAGCTCCATTTGATGATGGTATATGATCTCTTTAATGTATTGCTGGATCCAGTTTGCTAATATTTTGTTGAGGATTTGGTATCTACGTTCATCAGGAATATTGACCTATAATTTTCTTTGTTTATAGTGTCTTTATCTGGTTTTGGAATTAGGATAATGCTGGCCTTGAAAAATGAACTTGGGAGTCTTCCTTCTTCTTGGATTTTTTGGAAGAGTTTGAGAAGGATATGTGTTAGTTTTTTTTGAGTGTTTGGTAATATTCACAGGTGAAGCCACCCAGTCCAGTACTTTTATTTGTGGGAATTTTTTTAAGGTTTTATTTATTTTTAGAGAAAGAGAAGGAGAAACGTTGATGAGAGAGAGAAACATCATTGTTTGCCACTCATACACATCCCAGTCATGGACCCAACCCTCCATCCAAGCATGTGCCCTGACCAGGAATTGAAGTCGCAACCTTCCACTTTGCAGGATGACACCCCAGCATCTGAGTCACACTGATCAGGGAAGGGAGTGTTTTGACTCTTGCTTTAATTTCATTAGTCGTAATCTGTCTATTCAGATTCTCTGATTCTTCCTGACACAGTTTTGGAAGATTGTATGTTTCTAGGAATTTATCCATTTCTTCTGGATTGTCCAATTTGTTGGCGTATAGTTGTTTGTAATATTTTCTTACAATCTTTTGTATTATTTTGATGTCTGTTGCTGGGAGTGACGCATTGCAGGGAGTACCGCAGTGGAGTGCAGGGCTCCTGGATGTGAGGTTTACTGCCTGGAGCCAGTTGAGGAGGGAGCAGGGCTCTGAATCCTGCAGAGCCCATCCTGGGGTTGTGATGGATTGGAGGAATAAACACGAGTTGTCTCAAACACTTCTCTGTTTTCCAGGAGAGGGGACATGGCTCTCCCCTCTAGGGGAGAGAAGGCCCCAAACCCCAGTGTCCAAAGGCTTTTATTGAGAACCATATGCGCAGGGGTATACAGCAAAGCTCATCAATCAATGTCAAAAGGCTATGTTTACAGAAAACAAATAGAGATCATGGATAACAATTGAAAGAACACAAGACATCTGCCTCAGGTCAGGGTCTATGAATGATATAAATCTCCTTCCGAGTATTAGCCAGTTATCATCACTTTTGAGGGATGAACAATGTGTGCTTAGAGGAACTTACTTCTAGGCCTGATAGTCCCTCAGAACTGCCTTATCCAGTTTAGAGCTGTACCTGCCTTTAGTACTGTTTCAAGCCTGAGCCAGGCCGGCAGGGCAGAGCCACCAAGAGATAAGGAGACTCCTTTCAGATAGACTGAGGACTCCAGCCATGTCCAAGCCCAGCTGAGGGGTGCAGGCCTTTTTACCCTTTCTCCATGTCCCCCAAGTCCTTGTCCCACTGCCCATACCAGCTGATGTCTGGCTTAGGTTGTCCCTCCCCTTGAGAGAACTTACCCGTCATCAACAACCGACCATCACAGGGCCAAGCATGGTGATGTGAGGGGGACAGGTTTTGTCTCCTCAGTGGCCTGTTTTCTCAAGGCCTCCTTGATTATTTCTAGCCTTGGGGTCTTCTTGCCTGTTGGCAGGGCTACACTCCCTGAAACCAAACGGGGCATTTCCCAACAGGTGTCAGGTGTTACTTCTCCTCTTTTGTTTCTGATTTTATTTATTTGACCTCTCGTTTTCTTGATGAGTCTTGTTGATTTGCCTAGCTTGTTTATCTTTTGAAAGAACGAGCTCTTGGTTTCATTGATGTTTTGTATTTTTGTAGTCTCTATTTTGTTCCTTTTCGGGTCTTTGTTATTTTCTTTTTTCTACTTACTTGGGGCTTTTCCTCCTCCCCCAAGTTCCTTTAAGTGTAAAGTTAGATTGTTTATTTGATATTTTTCTTATTTCTTGAGATAGGCCTGTAATGTTATGAATTTCCTGCTTTGGACTGCTTTTGTTGTGTCCCATAAATTTGTATTGTTGTGTTCTCATTTTCATTTCTTTCAAGGGATCTTTTGATTTCTTCCTTGATCTCATTGTTAATGCATTCATTGTTTAGTAATATGTTATTTAGCCTCCATGTATCATGTGTTTTTCAGTTTTTTTCTTGTGACTGATTTCTAGTTTCATACTATTATGGTCAGAGAAGATGCTTAATGTGTTCAGTCTCCTTACTTTACTGAGACTTGCTTTGTGTCCTGACATGCGCTCTATCCAAAAACATGTTTCATGTGCACTTGAAAAGAATGTATATTTTGTTGCTTTGGGGTGAAATACTCTGAAAATGTCAATTAAATCCATTTGATCTAGTGTGTTGTTTAAAGCTTTTTCTGACTTCTCTTGAAGCATGGGAATCTGTTTATGCTGAGCTTGTTTACCATAGTGCCTACCATGGGAAGAATCTGTGACATAGTCATCCCAGCCAGAGGGTGGAGCTCCCTGTTTTCCCATAATGCCCACTTGGCCTATTTTGTCCCTTTTCATTTTCTGCCTGGTCCCTTTCAGCATTTGAGTTTTCAGCTTTACTGTAACAACTTTGAAGTCAGAAAGTACAATAGTTATTCCTTACCTGCAGGAGACATGTTCAGGCACCCCAGCGGATGCCTGAAGCTGTAGTAGTGCTGAACCATATGGATACCATGTTTTTTTCCAGTGCAGACATACATACCTATGACAAAATTTAACTTATATATTAGGTGCAGTAAGAGATTAACAACTAACATTATAACAATATATTACAGTAAAAGGTATGTGAATGTGGTTTCTCTCTCTCTCTCTCTCTCAAAGTATCTTATTTTGCTATATGTACAGCACAGATATGCTGGACAAAGGTTGATTCATCTCCTGGGCAGATGAAGCAGAATGCTACTCAGAGTAGCCTGCAATTTAAAACTTACAAATTGTTTATTTCTGGAATTTTCCATTTAAACAACAGAAAGCTAAATTATGAATGAAGGCTCTACTGTATCCTCCTCCCCCTTTTAAAAAATTCCTCAACCAAGGATATGTTCATTGGTTCTAGAGAGATAAAAACATTGATGTAAGAAAGAAATATCGATCGGTTGCCTCCTGTACGCACCCTGACTGGGGATCAAATGTGCAACCTAGGCATGTGTTCTGACTGGGGATCAAACCAGCAATCTTTTGGTATATGGGATGATGCTCCAACCAACTGAACAACCTGGCCAGGGCTACTATATTCCTTTCTGATCTTCATATGATGTGATAGTTATAAACATGGATTTTTGACCCAAATCACTAAGGGTCCTGATTAATATTGATGCTCACGAGCTCTGTGACTTTCCTTGATTTGGTTTCCTCTTTTTAAAATGTGAATAATAAACACTGTAGTACTTGCTTTATAGGATTCCTGTGATGATTAAATGAATCATAATACACATAAAGTACTCAAAACCATGCCTAGTATGTTAGAAACAATCCAATGTCACCTTTATATACTATTAATAGTTACCACAGAGGAAATAGACTATCCTTCACTGAACCTAGTACATTTAGTAGGTATACAAGCACACTTGGAAAATAAATGAAGAAATTCAATAATACTCACAAGGTTCTCACAGAAATTTTTTGCTAACACAGATGAAGGCTTAATATGACTAAATGCCTATTAACATTGGTAGCCTATATGAAATATTTGAGGAGCTACTGGATGTTTTAGGGCTCCCTCAGTCTTAGATACATACATCTATGTATGCATCTAGGAAAATAACATTTTGTTGAATGGTGGAGATTATACATCAATTACTCAAGTAACAAATAAACCTTCAATAGGTTATCTGGATTCCTACCTGAGGCTCTGCACAATTTCTATCCAGAGATGCTTGGGGACAATATGGGGTCAGGTAAGCAGATGGTTTAGAGCCTAGCCATGGAAGTGCATCTGCAGAGACTCATTGCTTTTTCATATTGGTCATTTGGAATACCTGGAGGAGGGTTAGGTGATGGAAATTATGAAGAAATGAGAAGTTCCTCCCTACACCAATCCTCTTCCAGGTACAACTTCTGGCCGACATCATTGGCCATATTCTTGTTAAAGGAATGAAATAGTAATAAAAAATAATATCTACATTCAAATGCAGAGCAGACATCCAGGCTGCAATATCTTTCAGAAGGAAGATGTAATAGAGCACACGAGGATGTTCTTGGCCCTATCACTGAGGCTATGGTAGGAATTCTAATTTAAGAATGATTTATATCCCTGTGGTGAGTACTTTTATGGATGATGTTTGGCTAAGCTCAAATCAGAGGAGAGGCGCTCAGTAAGAGAAACTTTGTCACTCTCACATGGTCCAACAGTTGGAAGAGATTTCAAACTTGTTCTCATTAAAGTAGATGGGTTTTTTTTCCCCCTGGAATTTATTTAGGAATGACTTTAGGGAGAATTATGTCAGTGGATGATCATCCCAGAGCCAAAAGTTCTTCCCTCTAACAATGAGACCCCAGAACCCTGCCTAGAACTAATCATCCAAGACTCAATCCTGACTCACAGGAGATATGAACTATGAAGATTTTCAAATGCAGAGTTGGTATAGTCTGAAGTCCATGTGATAAGTTCTCAGCCCCAAATTTGGAAGATCTCCAAGGAAATTTCTCTCCATGTATCAAAGGAGGCCAAGAGGGATTATAACATCTGGGACCACTCCTGAACATTTGAAGGTGATGATTGTTCGGGCAAGTGATTTACAGGGGACCTGCAGGAAAAACAAAGTCCAGCAGAAGAGGGGACTGATGTAGCAGGGGAAACAGCCAGTGAAAGCTTTGCCTGTGAATCATAATGGGCCCTGGGCCAAGATCCAGTGCCTGAGATTGGCGTAAAATAAAATTGGTTCTAGCCCCAGCTCTGCGGCTTATGTCCTGTATATCCTTAAGTTAAAAGCCTCTCTGGACATTGCTTTCTTCTTGTATAAGGAGGAGATTAGGTCAGCAGTTAAGTCTCAAATGTTTTCAGGGACCAGGCTGGGACTATCAATGTGTGAAGGAGCTTGGGTGAGGCCACAAGGAAGGCAGGGAAGGTAGGTGAGTGTGCCTTATCAGAGCACATGCCTCTGGCTGCTGGCCTTCAGGTGCACTGTTGTTAAAGCACTGCCCTAGCTAATCTAGTTTATCTGCCCTGTGGATTAGGGGATGTACAGGGCTACATTCTGCTCTAAGCCTCTGATTGGATGAAATCCTAAAATGGGTCTAGTAAAGACACACATCACAGTCTTGTTTTAAACACTAAGGAAATGAAGTTGTGGATTTGTATTAGAGTTAGGGCTTCACAGCCACCTTGGGGTTGAATCCCCCACTTTGTCACTAGCTAGTGTTCCCTTGTTGGTACTTCTGAAATTCAAGAACTTTAAAAAAATTTTTTTCCATAGGTTTCTAGAAAATTCATTTGGTAACATAATTGACCTGAACTATTTAGAGATATTATACTGGGGTCAGCAAATATTTTTCTGTAAAGGGCCAAATGCTAAGTATTTTAGCCTTTGTAGGTCACAACTATTCAGCTCTGCCTTGGTAGCAGAAAGGTAACAATAAAATGTGGGTGTGGCTACATTCCAATAAAACCAAATTTTACAAAACAGATGGGATTTGGACTAAGGGCTGTAGTTCACTAACCACTGATGTATATATAATATATATGATTTACCATGAATATTCATATATTTTGCTGCGGAATTACTGATTTTGGTTGTGCATGCTCTGCTGAATGCCTCTGTCATTATGGGAGACAGAATAGTGGCTTCCAAAGATGTCTCTGCCCTAATCCCTGAAACCTGAAAATATGTTACTTTACATGGCAAAATATGCTTTGCAGATCTGATTAAATTAAGGACCCTGAGATGGGGAGGTGATCCTGCATTATTTATATGGACCCAGTGTAATCACACAAGGTCAGAGATACAAAAGATGTAATTATGGTAGTGAAGGTCAAAAGGAGACAAGAAAACTTGAAGATGCTTTGCCACTGGCTTTGAAGATGAAGAAGAATCATGAGCCAAGGAATGCAGGTCACATCTAGACCTTAAAAAGGCCAGGAAACAGGTCTCCCTCTAGAGCTCCCAGAAAGAATGCAGCCCTGCTAAAGCTATAATTTTAGTCCTTCTGACCTCCAGAACTATAAAATAATGAATCTGTATTGTTTTAAGCCATTAAACTTGTGGTTATTTGTTACAGTAGCAGTAGAAACCAATACAGAGATGTGGTGTAGTATGATATGTGCACTATATTTCCTTTCTAAAGTAGAAAATTTATGAATTTAAAACTCTTAAGAGTGTCAGTTACTGGGTTATGGGTTTATAGTTGTATAATCTTGTGCAAGATATTTCAGATCCCTATATATCATGTTCCCTTTTACAAGATGGGTATAAACTTCTATCAAAATGATTGTGAAGGACACAGTAATATTTCTAGTTCCCCTTCAAGGAAGGCCTTGATGCCTAAACTACCAGAAGTGCTGTTGGTAGTCAGATGAAAAGGGATCACCATCACAGGGATCACCCTAGCTACAGAAAGCGGGAGCACATCTCTGTCTGAGCAAATGGGAGTAGGGGAACAAAATAAAGGCCTGGCCATTTCCAAAAAGCTAAGAGTAGAACTTCCAACTGTTAACAAACATCCTGCCACCCCCCTCCACTTGCAACCATCAGCTTGTTCTTTATATCTGTGGGTTTGTTTCTGTTTTATTTTGTTTATTCATTCACTCTTTTTTTTTTACATTCCACCTATAAGTGAAATCATATGGTATTTTTCTTTCTTTGTCTGACTTAATTTTTTTAATGTAATACCCTCTAGGTCCATCCATGTTATTGCAAATGGCAAGATTTCATTTTTTATGGCTGAGTAATACTCCAGTGCGTGCGTGCATGTGTGTGTGTGTGTTTATAAGCACATTTTCTATCCATTCATCTATCAATAGACACATAGGTAGTTTCCATATCTTGGCTATTGTAAATAATGCTGCAAAGGATATAGATGTGCATATATCTTTTTGAATTAATGCTTTTGTTTCCTTCAGATAAATACCTAAAAGTGGAATTGCTAGGTCATCTGGTAGTTCTATTTTTAATTTTTTAATACTGTGTTCCTTAGTGGTTGCATCAAATTACATCCCACCAACAGTGCAAGAGGGTTTTCTTTTCTTCATATACTCTCCAGTACTTGTTGCTTATTGATATATTGGTAATAGCCATTCTGACTGGTGTGAGGTAATATCTCATTGTGGTTTCAATTTTCATTTCCTTCATATTAGCATCATTGAGCATCTTTTCTTATGTCTATTGGCTATCTGTATATCCTCTTTAGAAAAGTATCTATTCAGATCCTCTGCCCATTTTTTAATTAGATTGTTTGGGTTTTTTGGTGTTAAGTTGTATGAGTTCCTTATATATTTTGAAAATTAACTCCTTATCAGATGTATCATTGGTGAATATCTTCTCCCATTTATTAGGATGTCCTTTGATTTTGTTGATGGTTTCCTAAACCGTGCAAAAACTTTTAAGGTTGATGTAGTCCCATTTATTTATCTTTTGTTTCCCTTGCCCAAGGAGTCATAGCCAAAAATATTCTGCTAAGGCTGATCTCAAAGAGTTTACTGCCTATGTTTTCTTTCAGGAATTTTATGGCTTTAGGTCTTATATTTGAGTCTTTAATCCATTTTGAGCTTATTTTTGTATATAGTGTAAGAAATGGTCTAATTTTGTTTTTTTTCCAGTCTGTCCAGTTTTCCCAGGGTTATCTATGGAAGTAGTTGTCTTCATCCCATTTTATATTTTTTCATACATCAATTAACAATGTACATGAGGATTTATTTCTGAGCTCTCTATTGTATTCCATGGATCTAACTATCTGTTTTTATGCCAGTACCATTCTTTTCTGATCATTGTAGCTTTGTAGTATAGTTTGGTATCAGGGTGCATGATACTTCCCACTTTGTCCTTTCTCAAGATTTCTTTGATTATTTGTAATCTTTTGATGTTCCATGTAAATTTTAGCATTAGTTGTTCTAATTTTGAGAAGAGCCATTGGTATTTCAATAAGGATTGCATTAAATCTGTATTTTGCCTTATGTCGTAAGAACATTTTAATAATATTAGTCCTTCCAATTTATGAGCATGGTATATCTTTCCACTTATTTGTACCTTCTTCAATTTCTTTTTTTCATTGTCTTACAATTTTCAGAGCATAGGCCTTTCACCTCTTTGGTTAAATCTGTTCCTAGGTATTTTATACTTTTTAATGCAATTGTAATGGGATTGTTTTCTTAATCTCTTATTCTGGTAGTTCATTATTTTTGTATAGAAATGCAACAGATATCTGTATATTGATTTTGTATTCTACAACTCTACTGAATTTATAAGCTCTAATATTTTGATCGAGTCTTTAGGTTTTTCAATATATAGTATGTCATTGGCAAATAATGACAGTTTTACTTCTTTCTTTCCAATTTAGATGCCTTTTATTTCTTTTTCTTGCCTGATTGCTGTGGCTAAAATAAAAGTAATGATACTGGGAAAACTAGTTTTGCTGCTGATCTTAGAGAAAAAACCTTCAGCTTTTCACTGTTGAGTGTGAATTAGCTGTGTGTTTCTTATATATATGGCCTTTATTGCGTTGAGCTATGTTCCTTCTATACTCACTCTGTTGAGAATTTTTTATTTTGTCCCATGTTTTTTCTGCATCTATTGACATGATCATATGATTTTTATCTTTCACTTTGTTAATGTGATTTATCACAGTTATTGATCTGTGGGTGTTGAACCATTCTTGCATCCCCAGAATGAATCCATCTTGATAATGATGTATAATCCTTTTAATGTATTGTTGAATCTAGTTTGTTAATTTTTTACTGAGAAGTTTTGCATTTATGTTCATCAAAGATATTGGCCTGTAGTTTTCTTTTTGTAATGTCTATGGTTTTGTAGAATGACTTTAGAAGCATTTATTCTACTTTGAGTTTTTAAATAGTTTAATAAGGATAGGTATTAATTTTTTTTTAAATGTTTGGTAGAATTCGTCTGTGAAGTCATCTGGTTCTTTTATTTGTTTGGAAATTTTTTATTACTGTTTCGATTTATTGCCAGTAATCAATCTGTTTAGATATTCTATGTCTTCTTGGTTCAGCCTTGGGAGGTTATATGCTTCTAGAAATGTATCCATTTCTTTTGGATTGTTGAATTTGTTGGCATGTAATTGTCATAGTATTTTTTAATAACTCTTTATTTTTGTAGTGTTGGTTGTAAATTCTATTTGTGATTTTATTTGAGCTCTCTTTTTTTTCTCGATGAGTTTGGCTAAAGTTTTGCCAGCAATTGGCAGCAAACATTTTACTCTAAACGTATAAGACTGGGGAATAAATGTGGGTATTCCAAAAGAGTTTGCTAAAATCATAACACGTACCTTATCTTCCAATGTCTAGGTGGAATTGAAAAGTATAGTAAATTTTAAAAATAAAGTATAGTTCACTAATTAGTTGTGTAAATCCAAAATAAAGTTGAGCCTTGAACAACACTGGGTTTGGGGGTCCCAACACCCTCCCATTATTACCCTCCTAGTCAAAAATCTGCTTGTAACTCTTGACTCTACAGTCACCAACTGTTGATCAACCACAGTTGGGAACATGAAAATGCTGTTTTCAATTCACAGTTGATTGAATCAACATATGCAAAACCCACAGATATGAAGGACGAACTGTATTTATTGAAAAAAAGTCAGCATATACGTGAACCTGTGCAGTTTAAGCCTAAGTCATATAAGTATTTTAAATTAAAATAAATAAACCAATATATTTTCAAATAGGGTGTTATTTAAAAACCATAAGAATCCAACCAAGGGATAAAAAGAGGGGGATGTAAAGCAGGGAGATGTTTTCTCAAGTCCTATCAATTAGGTAAGCCACACCCACAAACTTTCAGCTAACCCTCAAAGGCAAAGCTGGCTGCTAACATCCCAACAGTGATGTATAATTTTGTGTCCTCAGTCTAACATCCAAGCTTCTACCTTGTGTAGTTATAACTAAGAGAGATTGTATTGACTTTCTAGCCATTATAATTGATCATGCACCCACAAGGCTCAGTGGGATGTGGCAGTGAGAACTGAACCAGAATTTAAAAACTTCTGGAAAGACCTGAGAAATAAGGGGAGAGGTTGCTTTAACCAATCCAGTCTTCTTCTTAAACAGTGTGGGAAGGTTGGAAAAACAGAACTTAATAATTTCAAAACAGTGACAGCTTAACACAGAAAATGTTTAGGTAACAGACTTTTCAGGAGAAAAAAATCCCATGGCCATTCAGTTGACACATTTACTGAAAGCCCCAGGCTTTTCTGTAAGTTTCTTTTAGGAATCTCAGAAACTCCAACAATAAGCATTACCTGGGCAATTCTTGTTATTCCTTCCAGATCCACATTGTTCCCTTTCCCTACCTGGATCTCCTTGCAGTTTCTTTTCTGCTCTGGCTTCCAGTTGGGTCTGCTACAACAGGATGCTAGAGGAAGGAAAGGGAAAAATATCAGGGTTATTCCCCTACCTTCCTTACTGAGGGTTGCCATGAGCAGGCAGCATCCCTCATTATATCTCTCCATCACGCTCAAGGTCAGGATTCTGGTGAGCTTCTTTCCCCTCACTCCTTCCTTGCCAAGAGGTGGTAAAAGCCCTAGGTAACTCCATTCTATCTTTTGGGGTCTCTAAACTGTGCACACACCTTGTAAACAATCCCTTTATTATACTCTCCTCAACTTACACAATTTCTACTGCCATTTGTTTCCTACTGTGACCCTCACTGATAAAAATACAAATGTTTTAAACATTTATTTAAACTCTGCAAGCACTGTGCCATTTATTTCCCCCAAGAATTCCATGAGTGAGTTTTATTATTCTCCCTTATAAAAGATGAATCTAAAATCTAGAGAAATTACAAACATGCAAATAGAAGATAACAGCAAGGAACTGAACCCAGGCTATTGAAAAAAACTCCAGTTTTAACCACTGTGCTATGCTGCTTTGATGATTGTCAAATTTAATCATGTTCACAACTTTCAGCAAGTCAGTAAAATACTTTCAGAAACCATCCCTTCCCTGGCACCAAATAAAGTGGTACAAATAGATCAATAGCTTATCTACAACTGATGACAATGGCCAGCATTATTGTTGATGGTTTTCTCTTTTTTTAATTTAATTTTAATTTATTTTTTCAAATACATTTGTCTCTGCCTCCCCCCTACCACTTTCCCTTGCCCCCACCCTCCTTACCTCCCTCAGCTCTTTCCCTTTGGTTTTGTCCATGAGTCCTTGCTATATGTTCCTTGACGTTCCCTTCCCTTCCTTTTCCCCGCCCCCCGCCTTCCCTCTTGTCTCTGTTGATTTCTTTTCCTTTCAGTGTTGCTGGTCTTATTTTCCTTGCATCTTTGTATTGTTGGTTAGGTACCACATAGGTGAGATCATATGGTATTTGTCTTTCTCTGCCTGGCTTATTTCGCTTAGCATAATGCTCTCCAGTTCCATCCATGCTGTCGTGAAGTTTAGTAGTTCATTTTTTCTTTCTGCTGCGTAGTATTCCATTGTGTATATGTACCATCACTTTTTGATCCAATCACCTACTGATGGACATTTAGGTTGCTTCCAACTTGGCTATTGTAAATTGTGCTGCTATGAACATTGGGGTGCATAGGTTCTTTTGTATTGGCGTTTTAGTATTCTTAGGGTATAGTCCCAGCAGGGGAATCACTGGATCAAAAGGCAGTTCCATTTTCAGCTTTTTGAGGAAATTCCACACTGCTTTCCACAGTGGCTGCAACAGTCTGCATTCCCACCAAGAGTGGACTAGGGTTTCCTTTTCTCTGCAGCCTCACTAGCACCTGTTGTTTTTGGATCTGTTTATGATGGCCATTCTGACCCGTGTGAGGTGGTACCTCATGGTGGTTTTGATCTGCATTTCTCTGATGGCTAGTGATGCTGAGCATCCTTTCAAATGCCACTGGGCCCTCTGTATCTCCTCCTTGGAAAAGCGTCTGCCCAGGTCCTTTGCCCATTTTTTGATTGGATCGTTTGTCTTCTTGGAGGGGAGTTGAGTGAGTTCTTTATATATCTTGGAGATCAAACCTCTATCTGATGTATCATTAGTGAATATATTTTGCCATAGGGTTGGCTCTCTTTTCACTTTGCTGATGTTTTCTTTAGCCGTGCAGAAGCTTCTTATTTTGATGAGGTCCCACTTGTTTATTCTTTCCTTTATGTCCCTTGCTTTAGGAGACATATCAGTGAAAAAATTACTGCATGGGATATCTGAGAGTTTCCTGCCAATGTTCTCCTCTAGGACTTTGATGGTGTTGCAACTTATATTTAAGTCTTTTATCCATCTTGAGTTTATTTTTGTGTATGGTGTCAGCTGATGATCCAATTTCAATTTTTTTGCACATAGCCGTCCAGCTCTCCCAACACCATTTGTTGAAGAGACTATGATTGTTCCATTTTATGCTTCTGCCCCCTTTGTCAAATATTAGATGTCCATAGAGACCTGGGCTTATTTCTGGGCTTTCTATTCTGTTCCACTGGTCTATGGGTCTGTTCTTGTGCCAGTACCAGATTGTTTTGAGTATGGTGGCTTTGTAGTAGAGTTTGATGTCCGGTATTGTGATCCCTCCTACTTTGTTTTTCTTTCTCAAAATTGCTGAGACTATTCGGGGTCGTTTATGGTTCCATATACATTTTTGAAATGTCTGTTCTATTTCTGTGAAATACGTCATTGGTATCTTAATAAGGATTGCGTTGAATCTATAAATTGCTTTGGGTAGTATGGACATTTTGAGGATATTAATTCTTCCAATCGATGAGCACGGTATATGCTTCCATTTATTTGTGTCTTCCTTAATTTTTTTCTTCAATGTTATATAGTTTTCTGCATACAGGTCTTTTATGTCTTTGGTTAAATTTATGCCTAGGTATTTTATTTTTCTTCTTGCTATATTGAATGGTATTTTTTCTCTGATTTCTTCTTCTATTGCATTGCTGGTGTACAAAAATGCCTTTGATTTCTGAATGTTGACTTTGTATCCTGCTGTTTTGCCAAATTCACTTATTAGGTTGAGGAGTTTTTTGGTAGAGTCTACAGGGTGCTCTATGTACACTATCATGTCATCTGCAAACAATGATAGCTTTACTTCCTCCTTTCCTATTTGGATGCCTTTTATCTTTTTCTCTTGTCTGAGCGCTGTGGCTAGGACTTCCAATACGATGTTGAAAAGAAGCGGTGAGAGCGGACATCCTTGTCGTGTTCCCGATCTTAGTGGGAAAGCTTTCAGTTTTTGCCCTTTGAGTATGATATTGGCTGTAGGTTTTTCATATATGGCCTTTCTTACGTTGAGGAATGCCCCATTTATTCCCATTTTGCTGAGTGTATTGATCATAAATGGGTGCTGTACCTTATCAAATGTTTTTTCTGCATCTATCGAGATGATCATGTGGTTTTTGTCTTTTCTTTTATTTATGTGATGTATCATGTTTACTGATTTGCATATATTGAACCATCCCTGCATCCCTGGGATGAATCCCACTTGATCGTGATGGATAATCATTTGAATGTATTCCTGGATGAGATTTGCCAATATTTTGTTGAGGATTTTAGCATCTATGTTCATCAGAGAAATGGGCCTGTAGTTTTCTTTCTTTCTAGGGTCTTTATCTGGTTTTGGGATCAGGGTGATGCTGGCCTCATAGAAAGAGTCTGGGAGTCTTCCCTCCTCTTGGACTTTTTGGAATAGTCTGAGAAGGACAGGGGTTAGCTCTTCCTTAAATGTTTTGTAAAATTCTCCTGTGAAACCGTCCGGCCCTGGGCTTTTGTGTGCTGGGAGATTCTTGATTACTACTTCAATTTCCCCAGCTGTTATCGGTCTGTTCAAGCTTTCTGTTTCTTCCTCCTTCAGTGTTGGAAGATTATACTTTTCTAAAAATTTTTCCATTTCATCAAGGTTTTCAGATTTCCTGGTATATGATTGTTCATAGTAGTTTCTGACGATCCATTGTGTTTCTGTGGTATCAGTTGTTATTTCTCCTCTTTCGTTTTTGATATTATTAATTTGGGTCCTCTCCCTTTTTCACTTGATGACTCTGCTTAAAGGCTTGTCAATTTTATTTATCTTTTCAAAGAACCAGCTTCTGGATTGGTTGATCCTCTGAATTGTTCTTTTTGTCTCTATGTCATTCAGTTCTGCTCTAATCTTGACTATTTCCTTCCTTCTCCTTGCTCTGGGATTTATTTGTTGTTGTTTCTCCAGTTCTTGAAGTTGTAGTGTTAGGTCTTTTATTTGAAATGTTTCTATCTTTTTTAGGTAAGCCTGTATTGCTATGAACTTCCTTCTCAGGACTGCCTCTGCTGTGTCCCATAGGTTTTGGACAGTTGTCTGTTCATTTTCATTTGTTTCCAGAAATTTTTTGATTTCTTCTCTTATCTCATTATTGACCCATTCATTGTTTAATACTGTACTGTTCAGTCTCCATGAGTTTCCAAGTTTTTGAAGTTTCTCTTTGAGGTTGATTTCCAGTTTCAAGCCCTTGAGGTCCAAGAAAAAGTTTGGTATTATTTCAATTTTCCTGAATTTGCTAAGGTTTGTTTTGTGTCCTATCATGTGGTCTATCTTTGAAAAACTGCCATGAGCATTTGAAACGAACGTGTATTTTGCTTCTGTGGGATGTAAGGTTCTGTATATGTCAGTTAAGTCTCTTTGATTCAGTGTGCCATTCATCGCCACACTACATTTATTAATGTTGTGTTTGGAAGATCTGTCCATTTTTGACAATGGGGTGTTGAAATCCCCTACTATCAGTGTGTTGCTGTCTATATCTTTTTTGAAGTCATCCAACAATTTCTTTATAAACTTGGGGGCTCCTCTATTGGGAGCATGTAAGTTTACAATGTTGATGTCTTCTTGATAGATTCTTCCTTTAGGTATTATAAAGTGCCTCTCTGGGTCTCTCTTTATTGCCTTTGTTTTGAAATCTACTTTGTCTGATACAAGTATGGCAACCCTGGCCTTTTTCTCATGCCCATTTGCTTGGAATATTTTTTTCCATCCCTTTACTTTCAATCTCTGTAAGTCTCTTGCTCTGAAGTGGTCTCTTGTAGGCAGCATATGTGTGGCTCATGTTTTCTTATCCATTCAGGTACCCTGTGTCTTTTGATTGGGGCATTTAGTCCATTCACATTGAGAGATATTACTGATAGAAACTGACTCATCTTTTCTCTTTGTACCTGTGTTCCTCTCTCTCTCTCTCTCATTCTTTTCCTTCATCTGCTGAAACCAGTCCCCTTAGCAGATCTTGGAGTGCTGGTTTGGTAGAGATGTATTCTTTTAGTTTTCTCTTGTCTGGGAAACTCCGTATTTCCCCTTCTATTTTAATGGAGAGCCTAGCTGGGTAGAGCAGCCTTGGCTGTAGGCCCTTGCTTTTCATGGCTTGGAATATTTGTTGCCATTCCCTTCTGGCTTGTAGTGTTTCTGTTGAGAAGTCAGCTCCTGGGCGTATCGGGGCCCCCCTTGTATGTTACTTTCTCCTTCTCCCTTGCTGCCTTGAGGATTCTCTCTTTGTCTTTGACATTTGCCATTTTAATGATGATGTGTCTTGGAGTGGACCTCCTTGAGTCCCTCTTGAGTGGGTCCTCTGTGCCTCCTGGATCCATGAGAGCCTTTCTCTCCTTAAATTGGAGAAATTTTCCATCATTACTTTTTCGAGGAGGTTCTCTATCCCTTGCTCCTCTTCTGCTCCTTCTGGTATCCCTATTATACGGATATTAATGCGTTTCAGGTTGTCCTGCATTTCCCTAAATGTCTCTTCATTATTTTTGAGTCATTTTTCCATTTCTTGTTCTTTCTGGGTGCTTGTTTCTACCTTATCCTCCATCTCACGGATCGATCCTCGGCTTCATTCAGCCTGCTTTGGATTCCTTCTACTGGGTTCATCCATTCAGAAATGGTATTCTTCATATCCTCTTGTGTCTTCTTGGTATTTTCTATGCCCTTTTCCAGGCTGATATAGTTTGCTGTAAGATCCTGATAGTTTCTCTGCAGTTTCTCATAGTTGTCTTTGAACTGGCTGAGCTCATTGAGTTTCCTTAGAACCATTGTTTTCAATTCAGTATCTGATAGTTCTCTTGCCTCTATTTCATTTAGCTCTCTCTGAGCGGAATCCCCTTTTCCACTCATTTGGGGGGAACTTTTTTTTCTTCCCATTTTTGTGAGCGTCTGTTAAGTATTTTTGTCCTTTACTTTTCTTTCTGGGCCTGCCTCTGATGATGTCAGTTGTTGACCCTATAGGGCCTTGGGTTGTTTGTTTGAGCCTTCCAGGAGTCTAATGTCTGTGTCTGACTCCTGCTTGGGGCACTTCTGTGACCCCTTCGGTCAGGGCTGGGCTATTTTTTGGGATCTCTCTGCACTCTCACGCCGGCTCCTTGAGCGTGCTCCCGGCAGGGCAGTATTCCTCGCCTGCCTGGGCTTGCATGTGCTTGCCCCAGACCAGGGGGCTTATTCGCGACCTCGTGTACTCATCTGGCCCCCCTGGCCAGCAAGCTCCCCAGCACTGGTCAGTTTAGGGACTTCTATTGTGTGTTTTCCCCACTTTTGGCTCTTTGGGTGCGTTGCTTGCGCTCGCCAAATGGGGAGTATGGAAATGGGAGGAAGTCAGCTCCAGGACTCTCCGGTTAATCCTGTCTCTGGTCTCTCCTCCAGGGACTCTGGGCAGCTCTACAAATTTTGCGGGCCGCTCCGCAATCGTGGGCAGGTGGGTCAATTTACTCCTGCCCTTGCCGCTCTGTGCACTCCCTTGCAAGCCAAATCGATGCCAATCTGTGGGAGGCCTTGCCGGCTGGTTCAAGCATTTGACAGCCCGGGCGGGTCACACACATGCTCACCAACCCTTGCCGGTCACTTGGCGCAAGTGTGCGCACCTCCACTGGGTGTTTTTGGGGTGTCTATGTGTGCTTTTTGGCTTTTGGCTCTTTAGGGGTGTGGCCTCTTCCCACGCAATGGAGATACGACAAGGAGAAGGAGTTGGGACTCCCGGGTTCCTCCTCCCATTCTTTCCCCAACGCCTCCATCTCCAGTCTCTCCTCAAGGCTCTCCCAGCCAGTCTGCCCTCAGCCCCGCAGCTCACACATGTACAAGCTGTGTGCGGAGTGCACAAAAGGCAGGTTAATTGATTCCCTTATGCTTGAGCGAGATGGTAGCTCCAGAGTGGGAGGTGCGTTATCACCCGGGCTCCACCGGCTGCCGTGTCAGTTCTCTTCACAAAGTTTTCCTCAACAGTCTTTTCCCAGGCACCAGCCCACCCTGCTGCCGCCTCTACCCAGTGATCAAGGAGGCTGGCTGCCACTGCAACTTTTGCGTTTGCCCTTTAAATGTCTCTTTGCATCCCCAGCCACCTGTCTCTGGCAGAGAGTGCCCCTAAGCTTTTCGGGGTTGTGTTTTGTCTATATTTTCTTGGTTTTAGCTGCTGTGGTTTAGGGGTCCCTGTTTACGATTCAGATCCAGTTCTTCTCGGGGGAAGCTAACTGGCCGTTTCAATGTCTATTTCAAGGCTATTGGGATAGGTGGGCTTTTCCTTGGATTAGGTAGAGGTAAATGTTGCAGTGGGGAGAGGGCGTTTTAGGGACCCTAGGAGGAGGCTTGCTGTGGATATTCCTTCTGGAAAAAGTGGTTTGTCCAATGGGCTCCATTGAAATGGCCTGTTGATGGTTTTCATATGTGCTCACTCCAAGCAGCCTTTCTTCATACTTTTCTGATAGGCTAGTATAAATTTTGGGTCTGTGTGGGCTACAGGTGCTGGAGTATGAGTGGAAGCAAGAGAAAGAGAATGAAAAGGTCCATGAGCAGGTCAGGCATAAATATCAAGTAATTTCTACTCAGCCTTTTGTCTTCAGTAATAGAGTGGCAGATGTACGGAGACTGTCCAAAAATAGTCCAGCCATTGTTAATATAACAAAAATGGTTTGCATGACATTGCTATAACCTGACAGCCAAGGACAGTAGGCTAGAATGTTCACGCCTGAACAATGATGACTTCACTGTACTAGTCAGTGGAGGCGTTAGACACCACTGAGTGAAAATGTGTACTGCGTTTCTGTTACATTCAAAATGACTGAGAGAGTAGATCAACAAATATGCATCAAATTTTGTGTTAAGCTTGAACATTCCCCTGAGGAAATTATTTGGATGATTCAGAAGACTTTTGGGAATGATGCAATCAGTGCAGCACAAATAAAAATATGGCACAAATTCTTGAAATATTGCCAAGAATCTGTTGAAAGTGATCCACATCCTGGAAGACCTGCAACAACACCTGAGAATATTGAATGTGTATGGGCTGCAATCAACAAAGATCAGAGAACTGTGTGAGATCCCAAGATGCCTACTTTGAAGGAAATTGAAGTAGCATTATCTTATGTACAGTGTTTCTTGTATATTGTATCTTCTTCAATAAATGTCTGTTTTTCATAGTACATGGCTGGATAATTTCTGGACAGACCTTGTACATATTTTGAGTGTTGACTTTTGAAATCAAGAGCAAGCTTTTAGAGACAGGATCTTAGCACTTGTTCAATAATGAGAGATACTCATGTGCCCTAGAAAATAAAGTTTGTGTCTGCCAAGCTAAACCAGTGGTTCTTGACACTAGTTCTTACTGAATGCAGTCACAGATATTTGTAGCTTCACATTCCTTTTTCAAAGCCTTCTTAATATCTTTCACATGCAAATGATCTCTAGACCCCAGTAAGCAAGTCCTTAAACCTATCCTATCCCACTGATATTTGGGGTGGAAAAAGTGTAAACTTTACCATCAATTTCAGTGAGACCCATTGTCTCACCTAAGCTCCTTTGTTGAGGGCAACAGAACCAAACTCTGGTCAACCTAAGCAGAGAGGAACTTATTGAAAGCATGTTGAGGGCTCCTGGAATTTTTAAAAGACTTGCATGATTCATGGGGATTAGGTTTAAGATGGACAAGAGCCAAGAAGTTTCACATCAAGGATGCAGAGAAGACACCTACAGTCCAGAACCTGGAATAGTCTGATCCAAAGGACAAATTCCATGAAAGACTTCTAAGTTGTCCCTCCTCTTATACATCTTAAGACACAAAGCAAGTGCCTCAGGGACGCAGCTAAGCTCTCTCCCACTTCTCCGTACCCCTATCCCCCCACAAGAACTGGAATCAAGAGAGGGAGGATCTGAATTTCCCAGTGGAAAATCGTCATCTGGAATTGCCCTCTGTAGAAGTTGCTGTCAATGCCCACCTCTATCCTCTGGGCCTAACCAAGGAGTTACTTATAGGTTCACCTATACACAGACTGCTCAATAGAGCCCACAATGATAACTTGAGCTTCAATGCCAGTAAGGGATGTTGGCTTCCTCCTTTCCTGGTCCTGTTTCCACCCTCCCAGTCCTTCCTGGAATCTTCTCACAAATAAATCCCTTGCACTAAAATTCCTGTCTCAAGTATGTCTAAAACTAAAACAATTTAGCCAGGCTTTCTGCCTAAGGAGAGACTCAAATTCTTAATAAACCTTCAGTGCTGTGAGGTAAAAGGAATTCATGAACAACAGCAAGTGACAAATAGTCACCACTTTCATTAACAATAATAGCAACAAAATATATATTTTTAAGAAAGGGAAACAATTATAGAAGATGTTCTTATTAGAAGCTTTTATTTTGCCACTTTATTTTAAAATGAATCAAATAATATTCTCAAATTGTATCATTTTTAAAGTATACCTGTTTTAGTTATCTATACAAATTGTCAAATATTACCCCAGACCTTAGTGTCTTCAAACAACATATACTCTCTCCCAGTTTTTCTGGATCAGGAGCATGGCTGTTGCTTAGCTGAGTGGCTCTGGCTCTGGGTCTCCTATGAGGTTGCAGTCAAGACATCAGCTGGGGCTGCATCACCTGAAGGCTTGACCAAGGCCTCCTGGTGGTTCTCTCACATGGCTGTTGTAGGAGGCCTCAGTTCCTATGCACATGGGCCCCCCTGTAAAGTTGCTTGAGTGTCCTCACAAAATGGCAACTGGCTGTCTGGACTGAGTGATCCAAGAAGAGCATGATGATAGAAGCTGCAATGTCTTTTATGACCTAGCTCCGGAAGACATGTTATGTATCCTGGCCAGCATGGCTCAGTTGGTTGGAATGTAGTCCTATAAAGCAGAAGGTTGTAGGATTCATTTCCAGTCAGGGCACATGCCTAGGTTGCTGGTTTTGTACTTGGTCAGGGTGCATATGGGAGGCAACTGATTGATGTTTCTTTCTCACATGGATGTTTCTCTCCCTCTCCCTCTTTTCTCCACTCTCTAAGATCAATAAGCATGTCCTCAGGTGAGGATTTTTTAAAAAAAGACATTATTCATTTCTGTAAATTCCAATTTGTTATCCAATGCAGCCCTATTCAAAGTGGAAGAGGTGTATGTAAGGGTGTAAATATCAGGAAGCAGGGAATCCCAGGGGCCATTTTAGAGTCTATCTACACTACCATTTTCTTCTAATGCAGTCAGCTATTTTGGAAGTCTTTATGAAACTGGCTGGCTGATAAACAATTCTACTGAGGAGTAGAATCAGGGACTCCCATTCCACATCTAGTTGCTCCACAACTAGATGCCTCAGGGTAACAGTTTAGTAAGTAGCCAAATTTTTTTTTGAAAATAAAGACCTCAGTGCAGTTCATTTCACTGTGCTTATGATTCTGGCCCAGAGTCTGAGGATAACCAGATCTCCAGAGTTGGAACCAAAATGTGACTTGTGCTGGATAGACTTGTGTTTAGATAGACAAATCTCTCCCCTGCCAGTTCTTCCCTTCTTCCTCCATGAGGATCAGATCTTAAACTCCAGCATGAAATAAACAAAAGAGGGAAAATTCCTTTGTAAGCCCACCAGAACCTAGTAAAAACAGAACCATATGCTGCAGAATCCAATCTGGAAATTCCAGCTTAACATAAAAAATATAAAATACCATCCTCAATGTGCCAAGCCTTTATGAAGAAGATGAGCAACTGCCAACCCAAATAAGAAGGAAGATCAAATGAATTAATGTGTCAAGCCATTTTAGTACTCCCCTCCTCCCAGCAAATGATAAATCCAATGTAAGTAGGGCCTGTGGATAAAGGCCTGGGGGATTATCTTTCATGAAGTTCCTTTTGCTCACCTAGAGCCCAGGGTGTAATGTGTGCATATTGGATACTGTACTGATCCAGAGCTCAAAAGGAGACTAACATCATTACCTGAGAATCAGCCCCTAAAAATTGACTTTAACAGGGGCATTTCTTTTCTGAGAAATGGAAAACGGCAATATTTGGAAAAGCATTGAAATTTATACAATAGAATCATATGCATTTATTTAAATGGTGAGTCATTTCATTGCCAGTTTGTGGCACAAAAACACTGATTCAGATGACAAAATGCCAGGCCTAACAGCATTACAAAGCTGTTTCACAGAAATGTTAATTGTATGTTCTCTGGTTCACTATCTCAGTAACTTATAAGCATGTGGCTGTGCAGGCCAGACAATTGGCAGTCATCCTTGACACTTCTCATTCATGTACTCATTCTCCATGTCTTATTTATTATGGAGGCTCCCTCATCCCATACCTTTGTCAGTCTGTTCCACATTTCTCCTTGTCCTCTACCTGCTCAGGTTTTGGCTCGAAGAACTGAGTCATCTGCACAGCATTTTCCCTGCTTCTCATTTTGTCATGCCCTTGTCCCAAGTAGGTAGCATTGTCTGTTTCTGCTGCAACAGACAAGCTCAAAATAAAGGTTTAGGAAAGTATGGGCACCTAGGGGTGGTATGGCATTTCTCAGATCACCAGAGAATCAGCCTTCTTCATTCTGTACTCTGGCCATGTGGCTTCTGTTCCTGGGTCACCTAATTCAAAATGGCCACTGCAGTTTCAGCTGCTACATCTGCATCACACCCGGCATGTGTGTGAAAGGATGGAGGGCAGAGGAAGATCACGCCCTCTCCTTAAAGGACCTCCTCAGAATCGTACACACAAAACTTCATGTTGCATTGTCCAAAATTTAGTCCCATAACCATACTTGGTGGCAAGGGATACTGGGAAATGTAGTCTTTATTCAATCACTTGCCAAATACAAATCAGGACTGTTATTACTAAACAAGAAGAATAGAGTAGAAATTAGGAAGAGAACAGAGCACACTGGCAACATCCTATCAGGGACCTGATTAAAGTATCTTAGTATAGGTTCCCCTGAGGCAGACCTGGAGGCTGTTTCTGCTCCTCACTTTCACATCATCTCAGCCCAGAACAGGCTCTCTCTATGCGCTATGAGTACATGCTCATGGAGGCCTCATAGACATGGTAAAGAAGTTAGTTTGATTTTTCACTTTGACTGGAAACAACTATAGAGTTTTAAGCACGAGAGTGATATGATCAAATTTGTGGTTTTCAAAGCTCACCTTGGCAACTCTGTAGAACAGAATGCAGTGAGGCCAACACGAAACAGGCAGGCCACATAGGATGGTACTGCAATACCTCCAGGGACTGCTGATGATGTCTAGACAAGGATGGTAGCAATAGAGAGGCTGAGATATGATTGAACTTCAGTCATTTTGTGGGTATAGAGCCAATATTACTTGGATGTTGTGATAAAATGAGGAAAGGTCAGAGAAGCTTCAGAGTTTTGGATGGAGATGTTACTCACTGAGAGGGCACTTGCTCGGAGAAGAACAAACAAGTGGAGGGAAAAATCAAAAGTTCTTTCCTAGATGAGTCAGTAGTGCCTAGCAGGCACTACTTTGGAGATGTCAGGTAGGCAGTTGATACACTGAATCTGGTATGCAAGGGTAGGGTCGGGGCTAGAGGTATATATATTTTTGGATTTATAAGCACATGATGGAATTTAAAAGCATGAAATTGGATCAGATCACCTATGGAGGGTGATGAGAGAAGAGATGGGAGAGGGGAAAGAGAGGCCAAGGACAAAGCCTTCATGCATACTCCAACATTATGAACTCTGGGACCAAGGACATGGATCCCTGAAAAACTCAATTCCTTCATCTGTAAAATGGGAGCATTGTGTGGGAATGTGCATTAGACACTGTGCAGTGCTTTATAAATGGAAGATAGTTCCATTTGATACATCTGCATCAAAAGGCAAATAATTTGAAACAACTGATTACCTTTATTTGGTCAAACAAAATGTTTTATAACCAGCTGTCATAAACATAATTTATGGTTTGTTTGTGTTTATCATAACTCTGTTCTGTCCTTGTTTTGTTGTATATATCAGTTTATACATTTAGGTATAGCGCATGAAACACTAAATAAATGAAAAAATTTATATTAAACTTCCATCGTAGCTCTCTTGTTTTATGTTAAAATTGACTTCCCTAAAACATCCCAGGGGACAGAGTTTGGAAGATAAACATCTAAAAGAAAAGGAAAAAAATGTCCTTTTTTCCTCACATTAAAGGCTAACCACCAAACTAAAAACTTTTCCCCGCATATCATAATTAAAAAATTAAAAGGAAAATGGCCAACACTTCTTGCATCTACCATATGCAAGGCACTGTGATCATTATTGTACACATTGTATCATTTGATTTTTTTTCCAGCTCTTACAGTAGGTGGGTAGTAACTGTGTGTTACAATAGGAAAAACAGACCCAGAGAGCTTGCGTAATTTGTCAAACTGGACAGTGACTGAGCTAATTTTGTAAACCCAGGTTCTGTTTGCCCCAAAGCCTATGCACTTATTTTTTCATTCTACCTTTCGTAATTGCAATCTATGTTACTTTTGTACTTGGTTATTTTCCTATTGTCGATATAGCAAACTACCACATACTTAAGGACTTAAAACAGTACTAATTTAGCCCTGGCTTGCGTGGCTCAATGGAATGAATGAGCACTAGCCTACAAATCAAAAGGCCACCGGTTCAATTCCCAGTCAGGTCACTTGCTTGGATTGTGGGCCGGGTCTCAAGTAGGGGGCACATGACAGGCAACCACTCATTGATGTTTCTCCCCCTCTCTTTCTCCCTCCATTCTCCTCTCTGAAAATAAATAAATAAAATCTTTTTAAAAAACAGTACTAATTTATCTTACAATTCTGTAGTTCAAAAGCCGAATATGGGCCTTATGGGCTTCAATTAAGGTGTCGACTGGGTTGTATTCCTTCTAGAGGCTCTGGGGAAGACTCCATTCCTTATCTTTTCCTGCTTTTAAGATCCTTAGTTTCTGATTCGGGAGGTCTGGGGTGAGATCTGAGAACTTGCTCTTCTATCAGGTGCAGCATATACTGCTGATCTGTGGATTCACTTTAAGAATCACCGCTGAACATTATATTCCTTCTGTTGATAGAGTGTGTATTCTGTTTTCTAGTTGACCCTGGATCGATTCATGGCCTTAACTGAAACAGTGCACAACCCAGGTCCACCAGTTTGGTTTAATATGTTGAATGGGGGATATCGCCTCAATACCCATTTCTAACCTGGACATTCCCATGAGATTGGAATCTCCCTGGCTTGTGTCCTCTTCTAGCAATTAAATCACTCTGGCATCTGCTTCCATTGTCACGTCTCCTGCTCTGACATTAACCCTCCTGCTTCCCTCTTATAAGGACACTTATTACATTGGGCCCACTGGAATAATCCAGGATCATCTTTCCATCTCAAGATCCTTCACATAATCACACCTGCAAAGTCCACAGTTTCCAGGGATTTGATGTAGACATTTTTGGGAGGTGTTACTCTGTATACTGCATCTACCTAACTGCTCTGTTATGTTACCATCTTCCCGCTTGAAGAGGAAATTGTGATAAAGCATTTCAAGCTTTTCTTTTAGTGGCAAGTTCCCTTTCTCGGCCTTTGCCCATCTGTATCTGTTAATATTTTGGCACGGGAAACATGGGCCCTGAGCAGAATGGGGTCCCGTGCCTCCTTATGAACTGGTCCCTTCATTTACTTTCTTCAGGTTGGGTACTAGGATATTGCAGAAATGTGGGGCTAATGGGTGCCTACCATCTGATAGTCTGGAAACTGGATTGTTCCCACATTCAAACAGCTCCCCTCATTCCCACACCTTTCTTCTAAGGGAAGGGGAGAAGAAAGATGGTTTTGGCTGAAGGGAGACTGTCTTGGCATTGAAGGCCCTTTTGTGGTCTGATCTGACTGTTCGAGCACTGTCCTCCATCCCCAATAACATAGCCAAGCTCCATCAATAGCAAGCTCCTCTCCAGCCCTGAACAGACCCTTTCATTTCACATATCACTGCCTTTGCACACATACCTCTCCACCTTCAATTGCTCTGGCCTCCTTTGATGGATGAGAATTGACTTATCTTTGAAGATGGCCCATGTATCATGCCCTTCAGGAAAACTAAGTTGATTCCCCTTGTTAGGATTAGTGGAACTGTCCTCTGAGTTTCCAATCACTTTATTCATACCCATTTTTATACATGGATCCTTCAGCTATAAATGCCCTAGCCCAGCTCAAATTAGGGAGATATAGGGACCTTACTGATGTTTAGGAGTGAGCCTGACTTCAAGCATGACTGAACCCAGTGTCTCATACAATACTGAGAGTTTCCTCTCTCTCTTTTTTTCCTGCAGC
Source organism: Pteronotus mesoamericanus (assembly GCF_021234165.1). Lineage (NCBI taxonomy): Eukaryota > Metazoa > Chordata > Mammalia > Chiroptera > Mormoopidae > Pteronotus > Pteronotus mesoamericanus. Next base: position 56,676,222 of record NW_026555321.1, read on the forward strand.
TCTCCATCTTTGAGCTCTGTCTTTTTCCTCATGTCTTCTGTGCAGCTTAGGACAATGACTGCCATCTACACATAACCCCAGTTTAACAAGCCCAGGGGTAAACAAGACCTCTCTCTCAACACATAAAAGTCACTCCTAGGGAAGCATCATTGGCGGTGTTGTTCCCTTGCCCATCAGTGAACCCGTCACTTTGGAAAGAGAGGAGAAAGTCCTCTGTCATTGGCCACCCTGGGTCATTGGACAAAATTTGCATTGAGAATGCAGGGCACTTCAGGTCAGATTCAGTGAGACCCACAGTGTGCACAGGGGATCCCCAAAGAAATATTCTGAACAGACCAAAATCATACTTGCCACAGGCCTTGACAGCTTGGGGTAGCACTTACCACTTTGTATCACCCTTTATCTGTTTATACAATTAGCTCTGACTTATAATCACTTAGAGTCTACTGCATGACCTTGTATTTTTCACTCATTGAACAGATATTGACATAATGGTTATTGAGTGCCAGACACTGTTCTGGACACTTAAATTCAATTGCTGACTCACTCCTCACAACAACCCTGCAGGCTGAGAATTTTTGGCAATGCACACCAAAGAGGTAAGGCTCAGAGATATCATGTGACAAGCTGATGCCACACATCTGGGTAAAAATAAAGGCATAATTTGAACCATAGCTCATTTAACTCTAAATACTATAGTCTTTTCACTGCCCTGTGTGAGCTTAGAACAGAGGTGAGTCTTGTCTCTCTACCTCCTCTGGTGTCTAGCCCAATCCAGAGTACCCAGCAGGTGTTCTATACATGTTCATTGAAGGTGTGAGTAAAGGAATTTCCCTCCTCAGAAAACCTGATGCTTCTTTGCCTGAGATACTCAGAGAAGAGATGTAGCTGAGTTAGTGGGATCTCAAGACCTGCTTACACAGGACATGCAAGGTGATAGGGAAAAAGAGAGAACAGGAGCAATGGCTATGTCTCAGTTTTGCAGAGATTGTCTTACTTATTCTGGTAACAGAGTGTTATAGATGGAATTAAGTCCCACCCCAGTACCTCAGAATGAAACCATATTTGAAAATTGTCTTTACAGAGACAAGCAAGTCAAAATGAGGTCATTAAGGTGGGTCCTAATCCAATATGACTGATATCCTTTTAAAAAGGGGAAATTTGGACACAAATACACATAAGAGAAGATGATGTAGGGACATGGGGAGATGGTCTTCTGCCAGCCAAGGAGAGAGGCCTGGATCAGGTTCTCCCTCACAGCTGACGCTTCAGACACCTTGATCTCAAACTTCCAGCCTCCAGAACTGAACAGACAATACATTTCTGTTTTATAAGCCACCCAGTCTGTGGTCTTTTGCCATGTCAGTCTTAGGAAACTGTGCATATAGACTTTTTATATGTGTGCCAGTATATTTTTCCCTGTTAAAGTAAAGAGAGCCCCCAGTGAAACAATGAAACAATAAGAAACACTTAGCAAATAAATCAACCAAATATTATTTATAGTCATCACAATGTCCCCTACCACCATTAGAATAAATGGGCCTCATTTAATGAAAGTTAAAAAAAAAAAAGAAAGACTCCAAAACTTTCTGGTCTTTCACCATCTACCTAAAAAGTTCACTCGGGGAATCTACCATACGAAATCCAATTTTACCTGGAAACAGCCTCACCTGAATGTGGAATTGGAACAGGAGACAAGAGATAGGCCATCTGGAGCCATCCTCATGCTGCTGCTCAGGAATGAGCCAGGTCTGAAAGCCTGGGGATGCCAGGGCAGAGAGATCCCAGGAGGGCTGCCTACTGTCTCAGTGTATCTGGGCTGTGAGGGTTTCCTGAGATGTGGTACTTTCAGTGCTAAATTTGAGACTGGCCCAGGCAAATGGGATAGTTGGCCTCCCTCTAGTCCTTCTCATGACAGTGTGGTAGGTACTAAGAAGAGGCTCTGAAGACAGCCTGGGCTAGAATCAACCTCTCTGAGCCTTACTCCCCTTACCTCTAAAGTGGTGATAACAATAGTTGCCTCATAAAGCTCTTGAGTGATGTGACAGTGGCCTCTGGATGTGCCCACAGAGGCATAGGCTCACCACCATGTCCAACCCTCTCTCACAATACCAAGTGTCTTTCTGAATTAGGTTCCAGGGCTTCCTGTGCTGCAGGAACTTGCTGGACCAATATTAAAGTCCAGGCCAGAACAGCAGAGGGGTCAATATCCCTGGGTGCAACTTTTATCACACAGGTCTGAAAGCAGTGAATAAGAACTCCACCTCCTTGACTCTCAGGGAAGATTTTATGGAGGAATTCTCTATGCTTCTCAGAGGCCCCACTGCAAGATGGCCCTGGGGCCTATAGCAGCAAACTTGAGAAGTTCCTTATGCTGTCCTGGTCTCCTTCTCCATGTCACTCTCCCCACTCCCCATCCTTACTCTTGCTTCCTGGGATCTCCTCTCAAGTAAAAACACTGTACCTAAATCCTTGCCTCAGGTTCTGCTTGTAGGGGAACCCAAAGAAGAAAAAAATCACACGCAAGTTTAACAAATGCCAAGCAGGCAATCAACAAATGCCATTGTTATCATTATTCATCTGGGGCCTCGCATTCTCAATCACTGGAAAACCTTGCCTCGAAGGCACACTATCTCAGGGACCTAGCTGGTTTCCAAGGGGGTCAACATACTTTTAGTGCCAGGCCTATAATTGCCTGGCTCTACCTGTAGAGTACTGATACTTGGATGAGCCAAAATTTATTCAAAATGGAAATGCCTGGAAGGCCTTGGTATTTCATCATGTCAGATGAGAGCATTTAACCTCCTAAGTGTGTAGAGCTGTGGTTGTCTAAAATTATAAACTTACCTGTAGATTTTTATGTACTCAGGGTGGGATTGTGGGAGTCTGCATAATAGCCAAATGTAATGATATGCTATTTCCAGTGCACAGAAGGATTTTTATTGTACCTTTCCAATACTCATTTAGCTTTTTATACAAATAGCTATAGGCAAGTGACCTTGTAACAGAAATGATTCTAGGATCTGCATGTAATACGTCTTTTGACATTAACTAAAGACTGAAATATATGGGCCAGAAATGCCTCCAGTGTTAGGAACCTTGCTATATAGTAGCTCCAGACTCAGACCCTGTTCAACAGAAACAGTGATGGTTTTCCACAATATGGTCACTTGAATAGAAACCATTTACTGTAAGTATTTTCACTCAACATTTCTCTAGATATAGGGCCAAGATTACTTTAAAATCAAGCACTGGAAGTGGGACTGGATTCTTACCAGGTATTGATTGATGGTGAGCTAGGTTTAGGGCCTCCAAAGCCATCAGTTAAGAGCGAGCTGGAAAGTGGTTTGCCAGGGACTTGGGATGTCAGAAGTGGAAGGGCTTCACCTCAGAGAGCCTTTTGCTTCCAGGTGTCTTGAACGAGACAAAGGAACAATAATAAACAGAATAATTAAAAGCCAAAGAATTGGAGTCCTTAAAATAGTTCTGAAATTTCATGTAGGTTTGAATTCTCTGGGGATCTTGTTACAGTACAGATTCTGATCTAGGGGTTCAGGGATAGGACCTGGGAATCTGCATTTCAAATAATCTCCCAGGTGATTCTAGTGGTTCTTGGACCACACTTTGAGTAGCAAAGCTTTAAAGACAAGAGGCTGTGAAACTGACTTCCAATAGTCAAGAAATCTGAGCCAGAAGTTTGGTTCTGCTGCTAGAAGCTGTTACAGTATCTTGTCAAATCCCCATTTCAGGTGTGTGTAAGACAGTGATCAGGAGAGAGCTTGGAGAAAAGAGAGGGAGAAGGAGAGGGACTGGGAAAGACCACATGTAGCTATTTCTACTTAAGTGAAATCACAGAACAGAACTAATTTCTCCACCTACTATCATGCTTCTGTACTGAGAGATACTGTAATTAAATAAATATGTACTTAGCAACCATTTCCTAAGTTAACTGTCAGCACCCAGCCCCTGTTAGCAAGAGAATCAGAGAATGTCAGTCCTGGGAGGGCCTTAGAGATCAATTTATCTACTTCCTCCAATTTTCTGCACACATAGGACCTAAAAAGCATACTTCAGGGGGATCAGACTACCAAGGAAGGCCTGTCAGAGAAACCATTATGAGAGGACTCTCACCCTATCCATCTCAAGGTACAAATAACCACCGTTGTTACTTTTGCAGTTGCTGCTACAAACAGCCCTGTGGACACAGTTGCCGGGGGCCGGCCTGCTGCTCCAAGGGGTTAGGGATACTTACTTAAATTTTCTTCTTATTCCTCAACTTGCCAGTCACTTCTGACCATTAAAACACCCTCATTTTGGATCTTAAGGCTTACTCTATTAGTTTTAAAGCTTGATCTGATATTTGACTTAGAGAGTTGCCTGTAATTTCTGGAGGGGGTTGGTTGTTTTCCCATTCAAGCAGCCCTTGGTGATGGGGAGAGAAAAGGGAATGGCTTCCTTTTTCTTCTGCAACCCCTGCTGAGCCTCTTCTCCCTTAGATTGTCAAAAAAAAAAAAAAAAAAAAAAAAAAAAAAAAGACAATAACCAACAGGACAATAGCTATTCAGTGTGAATGAATCAAAATTATACCTATTTTTTTGGTGTGCCCATGTACCAGCCGCATCACCATACTTTGTTGTTCTTTAGAAATGCAGAATCTTAGGCTTCATCTCAAAAGAGCTGAGTCAGAATGTGCATTTGAGTAGGGTCCAAGGTGCCGTCTGTGCATAAACACTTACTGGCCAGCCCTTCCCAACACACAGGGCTTTTTCTGTTCCAAAACTTGCAGCTAGTTCCTCTAGCTGGCTCACCACCATGCTGTTCTCATTTCATAATCCAGGTCATTTTTTACCTCCATCCAGGCACACTCCCCAGCTATAGGACCAAACTCCTAGGGCAGCAAATCCCCCACAGTGACCCCTGGATCCTGCGCACAAAGCTATCTGAGGTACCTCTGCTCAGTCAGGTTACTTGTCATTGTATTCTCCTCCCCTTTTCCCTCTTAGTACTCCCTCTGCCCCAGATTCACTCCATGAACAAATCTTCCCACTCCCAGTGTCCAGTGCTCTAGTCACTTGCTAGCTGTGGTGACTGAACACTTGAACTGTGCTCATACTAACTGAGATGCACTCAAAGAGTGCAAAATATACACACGTACATTCTTTTGAAGGCTTGGGAATAAAAGAGAATATATTTCATGAATAATTTTTTAGTATTGACAACATGTTGAAATGATATATCAGATATATTTGATAAGAAAAATATTTTAAAAATTAATTTTATCTGTTTCATTTTCTTGTTTTTTTTGTTTGTTTTTGTTTTTTAATGTGGCTATCAGAAAAGTTTTAGTGATATATGGGGCTTGCGTTATAGTTCTATTGGACAGCACTGGTCTGGTGGGATAGTATGAAGGTCACCAGTGTAAATACCAGAGTCCAACTGCCTGTATTCTCTTAAAGAAAAATTATTCTGACACGCATTAAAATGGTAAGAAAGCCTGTATAGACACTATTGCAATTGGGAAGAGCAGAACACATGAGTGGGATTTACAGCCAATAAACAAGTGAGAGGGCCAGTGGCTGGAAAAGTACCAAGGGAAGATGCCTAGGGTAGAGGGATTATTGCTAAACTGACCTAACAGGACTCTTGCTAAAAGCAGGCCAAGGACTTAAACATCAAAGATGAAACTTGTTCAAATATTAAGAGTAATCATATATATAGGATTCTCTCTAAATGGACTCAGTAGGACTCTTTGCTAAGACTGGGATGGACAGTCCAGTTTGGTCAAGAAGAGAGTCTTCATCAGTTCAAATCCCAGATCTGCTACTGTCCAGCTGGAATTCCATGTTAAAACCGGATAACCTCTCAGTGTCTTGTCTAGAAAATTATGATCACAAACATATGCACCTCTAGGGTCAGTGTGTGGATCAAAGGAAGTATGCTAAGCTCTTAGCACTTTGGCTGACACATAATAAGCACTCAATATATTTGAGCTTTTGTTACTGTTTTTCCCCACCACCTAACAAACAGTGTGGACCACAGATATTTGGGAAGGCTGATTCTAAGACTTCCAGGCATTTTGGATTCTGAGCATGGGAAATGATGACACAGATTCCTGGCTTTGTCCTGAGTCACAGGTTGACAGTTATTTCTGTTATTGTCTGAAATCATTTTTCCCACAACATGGCCATTTCACCAGGGAATAAAACTCCCACCACGTACTGAGTTCCACAGAGCTGTGATGCTAGTCATCTCTGCTGTGCCCTGGCCACAAGCCCCACTCACCCTCAACAATACCAGATACTCTGTCCAAATCTGTGGCTCATCAAAATAGCAACTGGCTGTGGTTCACAGACTTTTGGATCTTTTGGAGTTAGTTTGTGAATGCCAAGTTTAGAGAAAACTAAAAAGTTTCTCTCTCTCTCTCCCCCTCTCAATCCCTTTCCCTCCTATCCACCACCTTCCCAATTTGAAATCCTGGTAACCCAAGACTGAGCAGATTGTAAAGGAACATTTGTCATGGGCAGACATGGCAGGCTCAGGACCATTGGTCAAAGCCAGGCTGTTAAACATTCGTCATTGTTGAGATGGACAGGCAGCTTAATCTCCAGTGAGGAGATTTAGAATTTCTAGAAGGGAGAGAGGTCCATTTGTTTTATTTGCCAGCAATCTAGTTCTTCCTATTAGAAAGGCCATAAAAACACATCAAAACAAAGACAGCTGAGTGTGACACTCAGACTCACATGGGTAAATCAGCTCTATTTATTGGGCCCAGATGTAAATTTTGTTAAAAGGCCAGACTAATCTTTGGGAAAAGGGTTTTTAAGACATCTTGTACCTGGCAGAGACCTCACAAAGAAATATTCTTTCAGTTCTCTGTTTACCCTCTTTAAACCTCTCCTTGCTCAGGTAGCTAGAACCTTCATGCAAATGGTTCTCTGATTGTAATACACATTAGAATGACTCAGAACATCTGCTTAAAATGCAGGTTCCAGCCCTGACCGGTGTTGTTCAGTTACTTGGGCATCATCCTGCAAAGCTAAGGGTTGCTGGGTCAACTCTCGGTCAGGGCACATGTCTGGGTTGTGGGTTTGGGCTCAGGTCTAGTGCGTACTAAGAGGCAACCAATCGACGTTTCTCTCCCTCTCTTTCTTTCCCACTTCCCCTCTCTCTAATATTAAATGAGAAAAATCTTTTAAATAAATAAAATGCAAGTTCCAGGATCTTAACCCCAAGTTTAGAAAGATAAGACAGAACCCAGATAATCTGCTTTATAATTAAAAAATAACCCAGATGAGGCAATAATTACAGAAGCCCTCCCCCCTCAGTCCCTGAAAAGCTGTAGAAATCCAGGTGCACAGGGCTTGCCACCAGTTTGTCAGGGACACATATGAGAAGCAGGTGTGAGGCCTACAGAGGAAATTTATTTATTTATCTATCTATCTATCTATTTATTTAATATTGTTCAAATATATTTGTCTACATTTTCCCGCCATCACTTTCCCTTGCCTCACCCACGTCCACCTCCCACCCTCCATCCTTCCCCACTCTGACTTTGTCCATGGGTTCTTTATACATGTTCTTTGATTTAACCCTTTTAGTTCTATTCCCTGTTACCCCCCTTCTGCCTTCCCTCTTGTTACTAGTGGTTTCTTTTTCCTTTCATTGTGGCTGGTTTATTTTTTTTGCTTGTTTGTTTTGTTGATTAGGTTCCACTTATAGGTGAGATCATATGCTACTTGTTTTTCAACCTCTGGCTTATTTGCATAGCATAATGCTCTCCAATTACATCCCTGCCGTCACAAAGGGTAGTAGCCCCTTCTTTCTTTCTGCTGCGGAGTATTCCATTGGGTAAATGTACCATAGTTTTTTGATTCACTCAATTACTAATGGGCACATAGGTTGCTTACATCACTTGGCTATAATACATTGTGCTGCTATGAACATTGGGGTGCATAGGTTCCTTTGAATAGGTGTTTTGGGATTCTTAAGGTGTAATCCCAGCAGTGGAATCACTGGGTCAAAAGGCAGTTCCATTTTTAACTTTTTGAGGAAACTCCAAACTCTTCTCCACAGTGGCTATACCAGTCTGCATTCTCACCAACAGTGTACTAGGGTTCCCTTTTCTCCACAACCTCTCCAGCACTTGTTTGTTGATTTGTTTTTAATGGTCATTCTGACCCATGTGAAGTGGTATCGCACAGTGGTTTTAATTTGCATTTCTCTGATGGCTAGTGATGCTGAACATCCTTTCATATGTCTCTGGGTCCTGTGTATGTCCTCTTTGGAGAAATGACTGTTCAGGTCCTTTGCCCATTTTTTAATTGGATTGTTTGTCTTCCTGGAGTGGAGTCATGTTGAGTTCTTCATATATTTTGGAGACTGAAGATCAAAACCTCATCCAAGGTATTATTGGCAAATATATTTTCCCATGCAGTTGGTTCCCTTTTTATTTTTCTGATGTTTTCTTTAGCCATGCAGAAGCTTCTTATTCTGATGAGGTCCCATTTGTTTATTCTTTCCTGTATGTCCCGTGCTCAAGGGGACGTATCGTTGAAAATATTGCTGCATGGAATATCTGAGAGTTTCCTGCCTATATTCTCCTCTAGGACCTTTATGGTGTTGCGACTTATATTTAAGTCTTTTATCCATCTTGAGTTTATTTTTGTGATGGTGTAAGTTGGTGGTCACTTTTCAATGTTTTGCATGTAGCTGTCCCGCTCTCCCAGCACCATTTGTTGAAGAGGCTATCTCTAAGCTATTTTTATGGTTCTGCCCCCTTTGTTGAATACCAATTGACCATAGACACATGGGTTTATTTCTGGGCTCTCTATTCTGTTCCATTGATCCATGTGTCTGTTATTAAGCCAGTACCAGACTGTTTTGACTACAGCGGCCTTGTAATATAGTTTGATGTCAGGTATTGTGATCTCTCCTACTCTGTTCTTCTTTCTCAAAATTGCTGCAGCTACTTGGGGCCGTTTACATTTCCATATAAATTTTTGAAATGTTTGTCCTATATCTGTGAAATACGTCATTGGTATTTTAATAGGGATTGCATTGGATCTATAAATTGCTTTGGGTAGGATGGACAATTTGATGATGTTAATTCTTCCAATCCATGATCACAGTATATGCTTCCATTTATTTGTGTTACCCTTAATTTCTTCCTTCAGTGTTGTGTATTTTTCTGAATATAGCTCCTTTACCTCCTTGGTTAGCTTTATTCCTAGGTACTTTATTGTTCTTGTTGCTATAGCAAATGGGATTGTTTTCCTGACTTCTAATTGTGATACTTCATTGTTGGTGTACAAAAAATGCCTTTGATGTCTGAATATCGACTTTGCATCCCGCTGCTTTGCCAAATTCATTTACTAGGTTGAGCAGTTTTTTGGTGGAGTCTGTGGGGTTTTCTACGTACACTATCATGTCATCTGCAAGCAATGACAGTTTTACTTCCTCCTTTTCAATTTGGATGCCTCTTATTTCTTTCTCTTGTCTGATTGCTGTGGCCAGGACTTCCAATGCTATGTTGAATAGAAGTGGTGAAAGCGAGCAAACTTGACTTGTTCCCAATCTTAGCGGGAAAGCTTTTAGTTTTTGCCTGTTGAGTATGGCTGTAGGTTTTTCATATATGGCCTTTATTATGTTGAAGTATGTCCCCTTTATTCCCACTTCGCTGAGCTTTTTTTTAATCATGAACGGGTGCTGTACCTTATCAAATGCTTTTTCTGCATCTACTGATATAATCATGTGGTTTTTGTCTTTCCTTTTGTTTATGTGATGCATTACGTTTATTGATTTGCGAATATTGAACTATCCCTGCATCCCTGGGATGAATCCCACTTGATCATGGTGGATGATCTTTTTAATGTATTGCTGGATGCGGTTTGCCAATATTTTGTTGAGGATTTTAGCGTCTCTGTTCATCAGCAATATTGGCCTGTAGTTTCTTTCTTTCTTGCGTCTTTATCTGGTATTGAAATTAGGATGATGCTGGCCTCATAGAAAGAGTTTGGGAGCCTTCTCCCTTCTTGGATTCTTTGGAATAGTCTGAGAAGGATAGGGGTTAGCTCTTCCTTACATGTTTAGTAAAATTCTCCTCTGAAACCGTCTGGTCCACGGCTCTTCTCTGCTGGGAGTTTTTTTGATTACTGCTTCAATTTCACCAGCTGTTATCGGTCTGTTCAGGCTTTCTACTTCTTCATTCAGTGTTGGAAGGTTCTATTTTTCTAGAAATTTGTCCATTTCACCCAGGCTTTCAAATTTCTTGGCATATAATTATCCATAGCAATTTCTTACAATCCTTTCTATTTCTGTGGTATCAGTTGTAATTTCTCCTCTTTCATTTCTGATATTATTTATTTGGGTCCTCTCCCTTTTTTTCTTGATGAGTCTGCTTTAAGGCTTGTCTATTTTATTTATCTTTTCAAAGAGCCAGCTCCTGGATTGGTCAATCCTTTGTATTGTTCTTTTGGTCTCTATGTCATTCAATTCAGCTCTGATCTTGATTATTTCCTTCCTTCTACTCGCTCTGGGCTTTGTTTGTTATTCTTTCTCCAGTTCTGGAAGCTGGAGGGTCAGCCCGTTTATTTGAAATGTTTCTACCTTTCTTAGGTGGCCTGGTATTGCTATGAACTTCCCTCTCAGGACTGCCCTCGCTGTGTCCCGTAGGTTTTGGACTGTTGTGTGTTCATTTCCATTCCTTTCCAGAAACTTTTTGATCTCTTCCCTGATCTCATTATTGACCCGTTCATTGTTTAAGAGCATGCTATTCAGTCTCCATGAGTTTGAATGTTTTTGAGTTTTTTTCCTTGAGGTTGATTTCTAATTTCAAGCCTTTGTGGTCTGAGAAAATGCTCGTTATGATTTCCATTTTCTTGAATTTGTCGAAGTTTGTTTTGTGTCCTACCATGTGGTCTATCTTTGAAACTGTTCCATGTGCATTTGAAAGAAATGTGTAGTTTGCTTCTTTGGGATGAAAGGTTCTATATGTGTCAGTTAAGTCCATCTGATCCAGTGCGTTGTTCAGTTCCACAATACCCTTGTTGATGTTTTGTTTGGAGACCTATCCGTTGTTGACAGTGGGGTGTTAAAATCCCCTACTGTAAGTGTGTTGCTGTTGATATCTTTCTTGAAGTCTTCCAAGATTTTCCTTAAATATTTGGGTGCTCCTATGTTGGGTGCATATATGTTTACAGTGTTTATGTCTTCTTGATGGATTCTTCCTTCTAGTTGGAGTGTCCTTCTTGGTCTCTTTTTGTGGCCTTTGTTTTGAAATCTATTTTTTCTGATATAAGTATTGCTACCTGAGCTTTCCCCCCGCCCCTGTCCATTTGCTTGGAATATTTTTTTCCATCCCTTTATTTTCAGTCTGTGTAGGTCCTTTGTTCTGAGATGGGTCTCTTGTAGGCAGCATATGTACGGGTCATGTTTTCTCATCCATTCAGCTACGCTATGTCTTTTGATTGGAGCATTTCATCCATTTGCATTTAAAGTTATTATTAATAGGTACTTATTCATTTTTTCTGTTTCTACCTGTGTTCCTCTCTTTCTCACTCTATTTCTTCATCTTCTTAAAGCAGTCCCCTTAGCATATCTTGCAGTGGTGGTTTGGTGGAGGTGTATTCTTTTAGCCATCTTTTGTCTGGGAAATTCCTTATTTTGCCTTCCATTTTAATTGAGAGCCTTGCTGGGTAGAGCAGCCTTGGCTGCAGGCCTTTGCCTTTCATTACTGGGGATATTTCTGGCCATTCCCTTCTGGCTTGTAGTGTTTCTGTTGAGAAGTCAGCTACTAGCCATTTCTAGGCTCCCTTGTATGTTGCTCCTTGTTTCCCCTTTGCTTGCTTTAGGATTCTCGGTTTGTCTTTGATATTTGCCACTTTAATGATGATGTGCCTTCGTTTGGGCCTCATTGGCTTCCTCTTGAATGGGCCCCTCTGTGCTTCCTGGACTTGTGTGACATTTTCTCTCTTCCAACTAAGGAAGTTTTCCATCATTAGTTTTTCAAACAGATCCTCTATCCCTTGCTCCTTCTCCTTCTCCTTCTGGTATGTCTATTATATGGATATTATTACATTACAGGTTGTCCTGCATTTCCCTAAACGCCTCTTCATTCTTTTTGAGTCTTTTTTCATTTTCTTCCTCTTTCTGGGAGCTTTTTCTACCTTGTCCTTCAGATCACTGATTCGATCCTCTGCTTCATCTAGCCTGCTTTGGATTCCTTCTACTGTGTTCTTCCATTCAGAAATGGTATTCTTCATATCCTCTTGTGTCTTGTTGATAGTTTTTATGTCCTTTTCCAGGTTGATATATTTTGCTGTAAGTTCCTGATAGTTTCCCTGCAGTTTCTCATAGTTATCTTTGAGCTAGCCGAGCTCTTTGAGCTTCCTTAGAACCATTGTTTTGAATTCAATATGTGATAGTTCCCTTGCCTCTATTTCATTTAGCTCTTTCTGTGGGAATTCCTCCTTTCCCCTCATTTTGGTGAACTTCTTTCTCTTCCCATTTTTGTGAGAGACTTCTTTTTCCTCTTCTGCTTCAATTGATCCGTCTAGGTTTTCTGACTTTGTTGATTAAACTTCTCTTGTAGTAGGTGGGTCTTTTTATTTATTTATTTATTTTTTCTTTTCTTTTCTTTCTGGGTCTGCCTCTGATGATGTCAGTTGTTGACCCATCTGACCTTGGGTCATTTTTTTGAGCCTTCCAGGAATCTACTGTCTGTGTCTGTCTCCTGTAATTGTCAATCTGGTCACTCTGTTCTCATCTGTCAGGCTTAGGCACCACAGGGCAGAGCAGTGCCTCCTGATGGCAGAACTATCATGTTGTTATAGGCTGCTGTCACTCAGGGGAGTAGTCTGCCTGAGCAAGATGGAGAACGTGGACTGGGGAAGGAGTCAACACCAAGACTCCCTGGTTACTCCTCCAGTTCTTTCCTCAATGCCTTTATCTCCAGTCCCTCCTCAAGGGTCTCTGGGCAGCTCTGGGACACCTTTGGCCAGGGATCTGCTATTTCTGCAGACTGCATTGTAATAGTGCACTGACTGGCTCATGCGCCTGTTTCTGCCTCTTTAGGGGAGTGTCCTGCCTGTGCAAAATGGAGACTACAGAATCAGGAGGGAGTCAGCTCCCGGACTCCTGGCTACTCCTCCAGTTCTTTCCTCAATGCCTCCATCTTCAGTCACTCCTCAAGGGTCTCTATGCAGCTGTGTGTCTCCTTTGGCCAGGGATCCTCTATTTCTTCCAGCCAGTCTGCACTCAGCCTCCAGCCCACACACACACAAGCTGTGTGTGGAGCACACAGAAGACAGGTTTATTGACTTGTTTATGCCTGAGTGAGATGGTAGCTGCAGAGTGGGAGGTGAGTTATCACCAGGGCTCCGCTGGCCACCGTCTCAGTTCTCTTCACAAAGTTTTCCTCTTCAGTCTTTCCTCCGGCACCAGCCCACTCTCCTGCTGCCTCTACCCAGAGATCAAGGAAGGCGGCTGCCACTGCAAATTTTTGCTTTGGTCCTTTAAATGTCTCTTTGCATCTCCAGCCACTTGTCTCTGGCAGAGAGCGCCCCTAAGCTTTTCGGGGTTGCGTTTTATCTGTGTGTTTTCCTGGTTTCAGCTGCTGTAGTCTAGGCATCCCTGTTTATGATTCAGACCCTGTTCTTCTCAGGGGGATCCAGCTGGCCGTTTCAATGTTCCTCTGGTGCTGGTGCCCGTGGGCGCCCAGCCCCCCTCTCGAGCCTCCACCGCACTTCTCACCCATTGGGATGTATGAGAGTCGAATACACTGTCTGTCTGCAGCTCCAAGGCTCCTCTCCCTCTATCATTCCGTTGTTTTCCAGGTAATTTCTCCACTATTTAGTCACAATTCCAGTTTGGTCCAGTTTGGAGGAGGTCAGTGTGACTCCCATTCACTCCTCTGCCATCTTTTTTCCTGGATGCCTTTTATGCCATTTATGTTGCCTCTCTGGAAGTAATTGGGTTTGATTATTTTTTGGTCATTCTTTGGTGGGTCCTACCCTCTAGCTGGTTGACTAAGGATCTCTCTGCCCACTGCATAGAGTGTTTTTTTAACAGGTGCAGACATGTTGTGCTAAAGCTGATTCTTCTGTTTGTCCAAGGTAATAAGGCTCCTCTCTCTCTATTGCTTAGTTGTATGTTCCAGTTGATTTCTCCACACTTTAGCTGTAATTCCAGATTGGTCTGGTAGAAAGTGAATGTGACCTCCATTCACTCCTCTGTCATCTTGCCTCCCCTCCCTGTACCATTTATTCAATAGACTGTCTTTACCCCATTATATACTCTTGCCTCTTTTGTCATAGATTAATTGACCATATAGATGTGGGTTTATTTGTGGGGTTTCCATTCTGTTCCATTGATATATATATATCTGTTTTTATGCCATTACCATGCTCTTTTGATTAGTACAGCCTTGTAGTATAGTTTAATATCATGTAGTGTGATACCTCCAACTTTGTTCTTTGTCAAGATTAATTTGGCTACTTATGGTCTTTTGTGGTTCCATACAAATTTTAGGATTATTTTTCTAGTTCTGTGAAAATGCCATTGGAATTTTGATAGAGATTGCATTGACTCTGTAGACTGCTTCTCCCAGACTGCTATGATCAACCAGGCTGCAGCTGCAATTAGATCAAATAATGGTTAAAGCAACAGTTAAAAAAACAGTAGTGGGAGGTAAGGCACATATTATAATGAACAAGATGTCTCAGGGAATTGAGAAGAATGTGGAATCTGCAGGATTGAGATTTTGCCAGGGATTGGGGGAAGGATATTAGTATGATATTAAAAAATAATAGCTAATTTTTTTAGGGTTTTCTGTGTGTTACACTCTGTGGTAAACACTTTGCTGGCAATACCAATGAAGTGACTTGTGTTAGTCCATTCTATACTAAAGAAACTGAGGTTCTGAATGGTTAGGTGAAGTGATAAAAGTTAAACAGTGAGCTAGTCCTTTGAGTCCAAAGTCCACTTGCTTTTTAATCTTTTTTTTTTTTAATTAAAGTACAATTTATATCAACTGGTAGTCATTGGTGCCACTTCAACGCCAACAGAAATCCCCAATTTTGGGTGTGGTGAAGAAGGAAAAGTGCAAAACAGCATGCTGTGGAACAGCACTGCTCTGAGAATAGCATGGCTATGGAATAGTTCAAAAATGTTACAGCTCAATTATGAAACAGCATGGCTATGGATTGACCCTTGGGCAAGGCAGTCCTGGGGCAAGGACTCACTGTGCCCGGCACACAGAAGGTGCTCGATAAATATGTGTAGAATGAATGCATGAAGTGTTTGAGCAAGGTTCCCCTGCAAATAAATGACAGAGAATTGAGAAATGGAGGGAAATGATGAGGTCAGGCAACATGGATCTAAAACCAGCGGGTCTTACAGGGAGAATGGCTGGCAGTAAAGGGCACTTGGTTAGAACTGCTTATGAAACTCCCACCTGTGCTTGACCAGACAAAAGACAAATATCAGCTCTCCCAAAGGATTCTGGAGCTTAAGCTGTGAGCTGCTATATAAGGGCTCGTATTTTCAGGAGCTGGGATCCACAGGGTGAGCCTGTGACAAGGGCATGGACTGCAGCATTTGAAGACATACTCTGCTATTAATTATTTAACTAAGTCATTTTGGGTATGTCCCTTCACTTCTGAGCCTTAGTTTAATGTATTATGAAAGAGATTCAATCACACAACTACCACACAGGGTTTTTGAGGGAAGAAAAAGAATATTCACACGGGTTGGGCCCTAAGGACCTGCATTTGATAAGCCCCTTCCCTAGTAATTTTGAGCAGGTATCTCTGGGACCAGCTTTTGAGAAACTATACTAACCCTATTCACTAGTATACAAAAAGTAACATTCTAAAATAGTTCATAAAATAAATTGCTAATACTAAAAATTGCCTTTGAAAATTCTTTGAGACCTCATTGGAGGGGACAGCCATGTCTCCATGAGTGAGACAGATCTGTATTCTCCCTGAGCCCCACATATAGTAGGTGAACAGAAGGCTCACCCTCAGTATGGGGAGAGGATCTCTCTGAGGGAGACATGGGGGAACTGGGACTGGCAAACACTAGGTCATTGACCCAGCTGGTATTTGTACCCTGGCCACCTGGGACCAGAGGCTAGGCCCTTAATCACTCTTGTACATGGCCCCTAGGGCAGTGACTGGGTTAAAGCAGTGTTAGGAATGTCAGTCTGGATTTAGCATACAGATTGATTGAGGACAGAGAGAAGGGAGGTGTGGACACAGCAAAGATTACCATAGAAATCAAGGTGATGGGAGGTGCAGCTCTCAATTGTCCCTGGTCCCACAGGGCAGGAATTGGGCAGGTCAGCCTTCATTAGAAATGTCTTTACCCATGAGTCCTTGGTCAAACTGCTCATACATCAGAGAGGCTCGCTGCTATGAGTTTTTTCCTTGTTCATTTCTTTTCTTTTCCTTCTTGGTTATAGGTGTTAAGAGGTGGCGAAAGAGCCCCAAACAAGACTATGGGATGAAGAAAGGGCCTGGCTTATCCCTACCCTAAAACTGCACAGGGGCTGCTGTGGGTCAGAAGGGACTTCTGCAGATGAGTCCACACATCCTTGGAGGCCTGGGCAGAGGATGCAGGATTTCTGGCTTCCCTCCAGACTTTCCAACCAATTCCCCTCTTCCCTGCCCTGCTATGGAGTTTACGTTTCTTTCTCAAATGTTCTCAGCTTTTTTAAAGGCAGCAACACTCTCTGTTTCTGCTTTATCTATTACCTCTAAGAAACCAGGAGTAATTGCCAAGTAACTGCTGATGGCTCTGAGCCTGGATGCTGGGCCTCCCCTTTGATGACTCATTGCTAACAGGAAAGGACTCTCCCTGCTGAGACTACTGAGCTACTCCAGACATAGTCAGGAAAGCTCACATAGGCATTTCTCTGTCTTCCCCTTGCCCTGATCATGCGACTGCTCGTCCTGCTGTGAGTTCTACTTGGACCTCGGTTGGCCCCTACACTGTCTGCTCCCCTCACTCCTGGGAAGGCAGATATAACATGATGGTTTCCTACTGTCATCCCTGCGGAGGACTGGACAGAGCTTCCAGCAGTGAATGCCCCAGCAGCCCTTAGCTAATGCCTGTAAGAAGTTAGTAGATAAAGGCCAGCTTCCTTGCCATCGTGTCTGGGTAATTCTAAAGGAATGTTCTAGCCCATAGTCCTGGGACCTGCCCAACACTAACAGACATATCTTTTAGGGCTCTTTCCCCTCCCTATGGGGTCACCTCCCAAATCAACTACAGTGCACCTGTCCTCTTGTCAGTGGGGACTCAACCAGGATGACCATTTAGGTAATTAGCATACACTTAAGTGCTTATCACCCAATACCTGCTTTGCTTTGTCTCTCACATGGGGATGTGGTAGCAAACAGGCCTGTCCCCTGACAGCATGGAGATTGTAGTCTAACAGATATGGGAGCCAAGAGCTGCTGAAGCCAGATTTAATAATTAATTAAAATGTATTCAAGTTCCTAGTATGTGGCAAGCTCTGTTCCAGGCTCTGGTGACATGGATGCTGGACAAGTTAGACAAGGACTCTTCCTCTACTGGGGCATGCATGCTGGTGCAACAATTGAATACTAAGAAAGCATGTCAATTATAAGTGTTGATGCTGGGTGTGATGTGCTACTTTAACTTGGGTGCTTGGGGAAAATGATATGTAGGCTGAGCTGTGAATTGCAAGAAGGAGCCAGGTGGATAGAGACAGAAAGAGATCACAAGCAGAAGGAGAAACAAGAGCCAAAGTACATGGATGTGAAATGTGACAGTGTTCATAACAAAGAGGTTTCCTGTAAGCAGGACAGGACTAAATGGTCTAGAGTGCAGGTTTAGAGCCACCACCTAATCTGGGGATTAGGGCAGGTTTCTCTAAGGGAGGAAGAGAGAAACATAAACCTGAAGGATCAGGAGTAATAGAGGACTGGAAAGAGAAAGAGCCATCCAGGCAAGGAGAGTATCATGTGCAAAGACCCTAAGGCTGGAGACAGCATGATGCATTTATTGTGTCTGAATGAGATATCAGGAATAGAGAGCTCAAGATGAGCCTGGAGGGGCAGTGTGATAGACTGTATAATAGGTAAGTAAATATTCACTTTCCTCCCTTCTCCTTTAGGGATGAGGTTACTGCTCTGTCTCCTTGATTTGAAGCTTGCTTGGCCTGGGCTCACAATGGAATGTGAGCAACCATGACATAAACAGAGACCTGAAATGTGACAATTAGACTTAGCCTCTAACATCCTGGATGCAGAAGGCTATCAAGTGGCTATGTAGGAAGTCCTACCTGTTGAGCTGGAAGGCCACTTTCATACAGTTTTCCTATAAAGGTGATATGGTGAAGATGTATAGATGGTCGATGGGAAGCTGAAAATTGCTTTGTTGCTAAGAGAGAGGAGTCAGGCTGCTGGGAGTAAGCTTTCAATGACAGAAATCCTGAATCTGTCTTTCCTCATCAGTCCCTGGGGATTCCCAGGTAAAAGGACAGTCATCTCTGCACATGGTCTAGGATGTCTGTTTAGTGGGAGGTCAGGTAAGACTCTTACTTCCAGGATGGACTCCTTATAGGAAAAGAATTCAGGGTGGGCAGTAGTGAAGGTAAATGTGCTGTCATCTGACAAATGAAGAGAAAGGCAGCCCCACCAAGACCTACAAAACTCAGGAAGTGAATGAAATCTTAAGCCTTTCAATGCAGCAGTGGGAGCTGGCCACCATCTTGGTTCCTCCCAAAGGGCCTGCTGCCTCTTGGGATGCAAGCTCCCAGCAGGACTGATGGACCTGGAATGGGAGAACCTGTTCTCCCAGGATGGAGGTGAGGGTCTTCAGTATGGGGAGGAGCCAAGGGAAGAGAGAGTGACCAGACAGGTAATTGTCTGGGAGAAGTCATTTAAGACCAATCTCGACAAATGCAATCTTGGTCCGGGTTAGTGGCTATGCTCTGTGACCCAGTGTGAAGCACACATCTTAGAGTTGCCCCACCCAGTAGACAAAGGCAGAGACTTTTATACATGAACTCCTCTCAATCTTTGGCCAGTCCCAAAGTGTCACTTCTCCTGCAAGGCCCCCTGCTCCATTCAGAAGCAGTATGGCATTCTGCAGTTTTAGACCAACACTTCTGACCAGAAATGGAAATGCTAACAGAGGCATTGGGCTAGAGCACAGTAGACATTAAGAACAACATAACCTTTCAAGCAAAGGATAATGTAGAACTATATTTGTCACATAGAAATGTTCAACACATATTGTTGAATGAACAGAAGCAGTTTGCAGAAAATCACGTAGAGTTTGACTCTCCATAGGGTATTTTTCTGTGAGTGTAATGTGTCACATATACAGAAGGCAAAGCCAGGACTAGGCTGAGGAAGACAGTCCCCTGCTTTGGATGCAGACTCTGTGAGAGAGTAAAAACTCTTAGTAATCAAGATAAGTAATATTCCCATGATATATTTTAAAAATATCAATTAATGCAGAAACTCCATGATAAACAAAATACCAAATTTTAAATAAAGTCATTATCTGACTCTGTATTTGCACAACTTGGCCTCATTCACCTCATCCTAATCCCAGCCTTGTTTAAAATTTTGATCATTTGAGGAGGAGAGGGACTTGGGGAGATATCTTGGTCTCTCTCCTTTCGCAGCTCTCCAACCTCATGCTAATGCCTCCCCTGGCCATTTCCAGCCACCTCTGGTGTCAGTGCCTGAGCAGCCTCCCCGCTTACTTGCCTGCCCCTCTCCCCCTGCTCTCAGCCTGGACACAGAAGTCCAGGACCGGAACTATTCCCTCAGGACCCATAGTCATTCTCAGGCCAAAAGAATTGGCTCCCAAGCAAGTCAACAAAAGCCCTAGAAACTGAGACTTTAATGTTTCAGGCCCATTCAGCTGGGGCCAGCTAACTGCATATGTTATTTCACAGTCCTCTGGGTGACAACCTGGAGTCAGGCTGACCTGGCCAGGCTCTGGGTAGAGGATTGAGAGCAAAGAACCAAATGTCACGTAATCAAAGCAAACTTGTTCATTGAAACCAAGCCCTCTTGGCCCCTGTCTCCAAGACAATCAGGAAAGGGCCGAGATCTTTCTGATCCTAGCTTATTCAGGAATATGTGTGCTGCAGTGGGCTTATACAGCCAGCCCCTTCCCAAAAGAGGTTTTCAGTTAACCAGGGATTAAGGACCCAGTTCAAGCATCTTCCTTCCCTTAATGTCATGTGACCACTTACACCTGTGGAAAGATGGAAAAGGGCAAGTGAACAGGATACCAGAGTAGCTTGGTGAAGACTGTAAACTGACAGACAGAAGGAAATACTATTTCACTCCAAGATTCCATTGATCCTGAGCAGTGTTTTCTTTGAGAAATATTGGCCTATGCCACTGTGAACAAAATATTGTTTCCATCTTGCCTAAGTCATTTGGACAAAGAAAATACTAGTTTCACAGCCAACATTCAGACTGACACGTGTGGTCTTTAGTTTTCTTCCATGGAAAACTAAAGCACAATGCCTTGTTTTCAGGTCTCTGTCTATAGGCAGTGGTGGGCTTTCTTTGATGTACCTATAACAAATGTGTTTGGTTGAGGGAGGGGTAATGTCTCAAAAGCAGGAAGGTAGAGAAAAGGGTGGAGAAAAATATTCCATGAGTATCGGCACGTTGTTGAAAACAGAATGAATCAGAGAAAGGTCATTCCCTAGGATAACTGGACAGTAATTCTGGTTCAGAGGGGTAAGAAAAGGTGAATTTGATCTATATATCATCAGCACACTTCAGGGCCCAGGACGTTAGCAGCCATGGGTCAGAAGCATGGGCTCCAAGTTTAAATCCTGGTTGCACCACTTGCCTGTATTTTATATTTTTCGATGGGCAACTTAACCTCTCTGAGACTCAGTTTCCTTATCCTCAAAATGTAATGTAATAGTACCCACCTTTCACACAACATTGTTGTGGTGACTGAATGTGAGCATGCCTTTGAGTACAGTACCTGACAAAGACTGGAAGCTTAATAAAAGCTATCTATTTTTATTACAAATGGAAAAGGCCAGTCTGCAAGCTCTATAGTAAACATCTGCTCCATTTGACCAGGGTAACTCCAGCAAGCCCATACCTCTGGATCTTGGTAAAATGCTTGCAGTTAACATTTACAAGTTTGGTACCTGTTGCATGCCACAATCCAAGTAGGATAGAGGGAGAGCAAAAGACAAATAAATCTTGATCTGAAATCCAGCCTGCTTTGCCATTCTTAGCTCAGTTCCCTTTCTTTTGCTTATCTTATCCCATATCCCACCTTCTCTGTAAATCCAGTCCACAGAGGAAAGCACCAAATACTGTGTCTGGCACATAGTAGGTGTTGAATAATTGGCATGTCTTTGTCTTTTGTTGGATTCCCATAGAGGCTGACCCTGAGACAAAGCTGTGAGTACCTGAACTTTATTTGGGAAGTGAACCCAGGGAGCGGAGAAAGGAAGGCACCTTACTTATAATGTAAGGCCACAGCTATAGCCAACTGGGCCCAGCTCCACCTGTAACCTCTGAGGGGTGCTGTAGAACATGCCTCAGAGCTGTCTCATCCAAGAGGTGAGGAAGCCAGGGATTTAGCCTCAAACTCTGGTCCACCATTGGATGAGGGCTGCTCCCAAGGGCATGCATGCAGGCCCAATATGCTCCCGTGACTAGAGTCAAGGTAGCTGTGGTAGGAAGCCATCGGGTATGGGAAAGCTGATCCCAAGGAGACATGGCAGCTTCAGCTACCCGACTCTAGGATTGCTGAAGTTCCAGATAATCCTTTGCATTTAACTCAGGATATGTATTTCATGTTTAGTAAGTGCCCAATATGATAGGATGATTTTGTGTCATCGTAATGCCTCAGGAGTGTGAATCTAAATCTCAGGGGCAATGTGATTCTTGCTAACTGCTAACAAATCTGCCTTGAATTGATTGTCTTTTCTTAAAGAGAGCTACAAAGACAAAGTGCCATGGTCATTCCCTCTCTGAGATATCCATCAAACAAGCCAACATCTGGTGCTTGAGGTTTCTAGATGATAAGCACTGAGCTGGGACTAGCAATTAATCTTCTTAAGGGTTCACCAAGAACCATAGCTTTTGGTCAAGGTGGCCTGATAGAGCTGGGCTGACAACCAGAGGAAATCACTATCTGCTGACATGGGGATACCATGTCACTAGTATTCAAGACCATGCTCAGGGCTTTTCTGTGTTTCTCAGTCATTCTAACTTGATAAGAGCTATCATGCACTGAGCTGTTTAAGCACTTCTTATATGGTCAAGAGACAAAAGATGGTATCCATGTTTTACAACCGAGGAAATACAGGTGCAAAGTAATTAAATAACTTTGCCCAAATCACAGAATGGGTAAGTAACAATACAGGTGAACCCAGGTCTCCCTGACATCAGAACCCATAGTTTTAACAACTACACTGTATTTGTTGTATAGGCTTTCTTTCTTTTTAACCCAAAAGTGTTAATGCCAGCAGTATGGTAGTAAACTGGCTCTGAGGAGAGAGGGGGTGGTGGTATGCAGGGGCAGAGACTAGCTCTGATTTGTAGCATCTGTTAATTTCAGTGGTGTAACTACACCCACCATATCCAATATCAAGACACCAAGGTTTTTCAACAACCACTTTACAGAAATCCTGAATATTTAATAATTGGCTCTCACAAACCAGTATGAACTAGCTTCAGTGCAGCACTGTTGATACTACATTCCCAAGGTCTTAATTATCAAGATTTCTAGAGAATATTGTTGGATAGGTTCTTTCCTAGCCATTCCACTCTTTAAATCTTGCCCCAGAGCTCTAGGATTGTAATAAATGAGATGCTAACATTCATTCATTCAACAAATATGGAGTGTCAAAAAGGCATGAAGGGTACAGAGGTGATTGAACACAGTCCCAGTGTACCATAGGTTGATTTCCCCAGAAACAGAACTGGAAGCAAGGATTTGAGCAACTTATTAGAAGTATTGCAGGGAAAACTGATAGGGTGGCAAGAAGGGAGATGGGAAGGGAGCAGGCTAGTGTGTGGTATCAGCCAGGTCCCACTGAGGATGACTTTGACTATGTCCTATTAGTGGGGCTCTGGAAAGATGGTAATGTACATTCAGAGTGTCTTGATGAAGGGGGACCTGTTTGGAGTATTTAAACTTGCTACTCTCACCCATTAGTCATTAGTTAATGACTGTCCTCAGAAGCACGGAAATTTTCAGGTACTTCCAGCTCTTCACTGACACAGACAAAGCTGGCTCCAGCGGCCCCAGAAAGAGGCACAGGTCCAGGCTGATGGGAGCCAGAGCACATCTGGAGCTGATGTGCAAATGCTAAAGGCATCTGAGAGTGTCTGCTTTCCAGTCATTCATGCCTGTTCAATGAGCAGCAACTGTGTTCCAGGCACTGTTTTAGATTCAGAGGATAGAAGGATAAGTGCAAACAGCCAGTATCCCTGTTCTCTTGGAGCACATAGTCTATTGAGGGGTCTGAGCAATCCAGACTACAAACATATTACTACAAACTGGGACAAATGGCCTGAGAAAAAGTACAAGGTCATGGAAGAGTATATAAAAAGACAGATGCTGGATTTGGGGGTATAGATGAAGTTAGGGAAGCTACCCCTCATAGTTTGATAGGGAAACCACTGGCTTTCACCAAGAATCTTGAAATAATGTGCAGGCAAATGGCAAGTTTTTCCTTGTCTTGAAGTTTTTTCAGGTATCTGAAGGTCTGTGCAAAAACAACAGGTATACCACAACTACAGATTACTTATAGTGATTAATGATTCATGGTCCATTAATTCAGCTACCCAAAATTACATTGTAATTATTCCCAACCAAAATTCTATATACTACTATAGTCATTCATAACTATTCAATGTGAATTTATTCACAGAGATCTTGGGGCTTCTATACTTTTGATTACTCTGAAGTCTATGAGCTCTAGAGTTATAGTGTCTGTGTTCAAAATTTGCTGGATCACCTAATTAGCTTACCATCCTTGGGCAAGTGGCTTAACCACTCTGTGTCTCAGTTTCTTCATTTATAGTACATGGTAAATAGTACCTACCTCTCACAAGCTCATTTATGAATAGTAAAAGAAAATGAGTTAAAGTATACAAACTACTTAGAACAATCTCTGGGCACATTCTAAGCACAATAAAAAAACAGCTATTATTTATGTTATTGGATATAATATTTGACATGAGAGGATGTCCTTGATATTTTTTAAGTGGAAAAGTAGGTTTATGCCTAAAATAGTTTGACTAGGTGTACTCAAACTTGGATCTCAGAACTCTTTATACACTCAAAACTACAGAATTCCAAAAATCTTTCTTAAATGTAGGTCTAAGATATTTACTTGTTAATTCATTAAAATAATAATTTTAAACCCATTACATATTATCTTAGTCAGTTTGGGCTACCATAATACCATAGACTAAATGACCTATAAAGAACAGAAATTTATTTCTTACAGTTCCAGAGTCTGGAAGACTAAGATTCAGATGCCAGCATAGTGAATTTTGCTGAGGTCCTTCTTTAAGGTTACAAACTACTGTTCTCCTCTCCTTGTATTCTCACATGAAAGTCAGAGGGTAGTGAGATCTCTGGTGTCCTCTTTCATAAGGACACTAACCCACTTATGAAGGCTCTACTCTCAGGACCTAATCACCTCCCAAATGCCTCACCTCTTAATAGGATAGGTGGTTAAGATTTCAACATACAAATATTGGGAGGTTACAAACTTTCAGTCCATAACACATATATGTCAACTTTTTTTGAAAAATAGCTATATTTTTCAAGACAATAAAAGTAGTAAAAATAGTTGTGCTGTCTTACACTTTTGCATGTCTTTTCAATGTTTGTCTTAATTGAAAATAGTCATACACTTCTGGTCAAGATGGCAATGTAGGTAAATGCTGTGCTTCCCTCCTCCCAGGACTATATCAGAATTACAACTAAACTACAGAACAGCCATCACTGAGAACCATCTGAAGTCTGGATGAACAGAAGTCCCATGACTAAGGATTTTCAGAAGAAGACAAGTTGAGACTGGTAGAAGGGGTACAGATGCAGAACAAGCCCCACATTCATGTTGTGGTGATTAAGGATCTAGAATGGTATCTCAGCTGCAGAGATCCCTCCTGTGGAATGAGGGATCACAGCCCCACACTAGGCTCCTCAGCTCAGAGCACCAGTGCCAGGAAGGAGTCCCCATAATGTCTGGCCATGAAAATCAGAGAAGATTGTGTATGAGTGAGGCACAGGGTTTCTGGAGACCTATACACTCCTTTTGAGGGGCCACATGCAGACTTGCTTGGTCATAAACTCATTCACTTTAATCAGGAGCAGAAGGTCAGAGAGTACCAGGGACATACAGGGTGGGGAACTAAATTGACTAGCTTCAGAACGAAAGCTGGAGGGGCAGGGATCAGGGAATCTATCCCCTGGTAATAAAGTGCTGGCAGGTGCCGTTATTCCTTTGTTGAATTTACTTCCCAACCAGCCAGCCCAATGTAAATCTGTGTTTTCCATTAACCTGCCTAATTCTGTTGAACCAGCTCTGGTGATTCTCTGAGACCCCACCCCATCTAACTCACATGTCCTGTCCCCGCTCCCTCCCCCAACCACATTCAGCAGGCACTTCACACAAGCAGCTTTCCTTAACTTACCCTGTGGACTTTCCTAAAATCTCTGAAAGGCCTATAAACCCCAAACAAGTAGCAGCTGGCCTGATTGTGCCTTGTATCTATTGCCAAGTAGCTTTAAGCCTAGTAAAAGTGGTGACTGGCTTCAACCTGTGTTGTAACTCCCATCAGGTAGACTCAAACCTGGCATAAGTGGTGGCCAGGCTTGGCTTGGAACATAGCAGCAACTAAGTGGCCACAAGCCCAGCCTCAGTGGAGGCTAGCCTCAGCTCACAGTGTGCACCAAAGAGTCCTAAGTGTGGCACAAGTAGCAGCCAGCCTCTGTTCATAGCATGGCCTCTCTCAAGCACCTCTAAGCCCAGTACAAATGGCAAATAAATGTAGATCACTTTGTAGCTCCTACCAGGTGGCTCCAAGCCCAGAACCAATAGTGGCTGACCTGGCCTACACTGGAGTCCCTCCCAAGAAGCAACACAAATAACACACCCAACAGGCAGAATTGGTTACCAAAGTGACTTCAACTCGATGGGGTCAGCCCACACAAAACAGCTTGTCTGTTGCAGTCATCATCAGCTATCATAGCCAGTCAGCCTGAGAGTCAACCCCTCCCACAGACATGCCAACAGCAGTCAAGGCTCAGCTTCAACAGGAGGGCACACACAGCTCACACAAGACACACCCAGCTCAGGTGAACAGGGAGAATGTACAACTGGACCCCACAGGACACCTACTACATAAGACTACTCTGACAGGACCAGAAGATGTAGCAGCTCTACCCAATACACAGAAACAAACCCAACAAGTGAGCCAATTTTACAAGACAAAGAAACATTTCCCAAATGAAAGAACAAAACAAAACTCATTAAAA
Organism: Pteronotus mesoamericanus; assembly: GCF_021234165.1. NCBI lineage: Eukaryota > Metazoa > Chordata > Mammalia > Chiroptera > Mormoopidae > Pteronotus > Pteronotus mesoamericanus. The sequence goes on from NW_026555321.1 coordinate 56,702,754, forward strand.
ATAACTAAATGAAATGGAATCAAGAAATCTACCAGATACAGAGATAAAAACACTGGTTATGAAAATACTCTTCGGAGAAGGGTAGATGAACACAGTGAGAACTTCAAAAAGAGATATAAAACTTTGGAAAAGGATATAAATAACTAAAAATGGCCTTGGCTAGGCGGCTCAGTTGGTTGGAGCATTGTCCTATACCTAAAGGGTTGTGGGTTTGATTTGCAGTCAGGGCACATACATAGGTTGTGGGCTCAATCCCTGGTCAGGGAGTATATGGGAAGTGATCAATCAGTGTTTCTTTCTCTCACTGTCTCTCTCAGATCAGTAAACATATCCTTGGGTGAGGATTATAAGAAAAACAAAAAGAACTAGTCAGAAAGGAAGAATACACTAGAAAGAATTAACATCAGGTTAGATAGAGCAGAGAATTGAAACAGCAATCTGAAAGACAAAGTAGTGGGTAACATGCAATCAGAACAGCAAAAAGAAAAAAAGAAAAAAAGAATAAAAAAAATGAGAATAAAGAACCTTTGGAACAACATCAAGCATAACAACATTTGCATCATAGGACTACCTAAAGAAAAAGAGAGAGAGCAAGGTATTGAAAAGCTTTTTGAAAAAAATAATGACTGGAAGCTTTCCTAATCTGGTCAAAGAAAAGGCATACAAGTTCACGAAGCACAGAGAGTTCCAAACAATATGAAACTAAAGAAGACCACATCAAGATACATCATAATTAAAATGCCAGAGGTTAAAATAAAACAGAGAATCTTAAAAGTAGCAAGAGATAAGCAGTTAGTTATATACAAAGGAGCTCCCGTTAGACTGTCAGATTATTTCTCAACAGAAAAAAATTCAAATAAACAATCTAATTTTATGCCTAAAGTAAGTAGAAAACAAAGAACTAACCAAACCTAAAGGGAGAAGAAAGAAGGAAATAATAAGTATCAGCGATGATATAAATAAAATAGAGTAATATAAAAATAGGAAAATCAATAAAATGAAGAGCTGGTTCATTGAAAAGATAAATTGGATAAACCTTTAGCAAGACTCATCAAGAAAAAAGAGATGTCACAAATAAATAAAATCAGAACTGAAAGAGTAAAACTGACAACTGACATCACAGAAATACAGAGTATTATTATAAGAGAACACTGAACAATTATGTGCTGACAAATTGGACAAACTGGAAGAAGTGGATACATTCCTAGAAACATGCAATATCCCAAGACTGAATCAGGAAGAAACAGATAATAAAATTATCTACTAATACAATTGAATCAGTAATTAAAAACTCCCAGCAAACAAAAATTCTGGACTGATGGCTTCACAGGAGAATTTTACTAAACATTCAAAGAAGAATTAATACCTATCTTTCTTAAGCTATTTCAGAAAACTGAATAGGAGAAAAGGCCCCCAACATCACTTTACAAGACCAGCATTACCCTGACTCCAAAACCAGACAAAGACATTACTAAAAAAACAAAAAATATTTATAGGCCAATATCCCTGATCAACATAGATGCAAAAATCCTTAACAAAATACTAGCAAAACAAATTCTGCAGCACTTTAAAAATATCATACACCGTGATCAAGTGGGATTTATTACCAGCATGCAAGTCTGGCTCAATAGCTGCAAAATGTGATACACTACATAAACAAAATAAAGGATAAAATTATATGATCATATCAATAGATGCAGAAAAAGCAATTGACAAAATCCAGTATCTATTTGTGATTAAAAACTCTCTGCAAAGTGGGGCTAGAGGGAATATACCTCAACATACTAAAGGTCATATGTGACAAAATCACAGTTAACTGCTGATTTTTATTAAGATTAGGAACAAGACAAGGATGCTACCAATTTTATTCAACACAGTATTAGAAGTCCTAGCCACAGCAGACAAGAAAAAGAAATAAAAGTCATCCAAATTGGAAAGGGAGAAGTAAAACTGTCATTATTTGCAAATGAGTACTTTAAAGAATCCACCAAGAAGCTATTAGAAGCAATAAATGAATTCAATAAAGTCGAGGCATCATGCTCCCTCAACTCAAACTATCATACTAGACTATTGTAATCAAACAGCATGGTACTGGCATAAAACAGAAAGACACATAGATCAATGGAACAGAATAGAGAGCCCAGAAGTAAACTCACACCTCTATGGTCAGTTAATCTCTGACAAAGGAGGTAAAAGCATATAATGAGGTAAGGAGTCTATTCAATAAATAGTGTTGGGAAAATGGGAGAGAAACATGCAAAACAATGAAAATAGACCACCTTCTTACACCATATATAAGAATAAACTCAAAATAGATTCAACACTTAAATGCAGGACCTGAAAACAAAACTCCTAGAAGAAAATATATGCAGTAAACTCTCTGACATTACTCTTAGCAGAGCTTTTTTGGATATGTCTTCTCAGACAAGGGAAACAATAGAAAAAATAAACAAAAGGGAGTCCATCAAACTTAAGAGTTTTTGCAATTTAGTAAATCATCAATAAAGTGAAAAGACAACCTACTAAATGGAAGAAGATTTTTGTCAATGATAAATCTAATAAGGGATTAATATGAAAAATATATAAGGAACTCATACAACTTAACACAAAAAAACACCAAACAATCCAATTAAAAAAATGGACAGACAACCTGATTAGACATATTTCCAAAGAAGACATACATATGGCCAATAGATATATGCAAAAGATGTTCAACATCACTAATCATGAGTGAAATTGCAAATTAAAACTACAATTAAATATCACCTCATATCTATCAGGATTGCTGTTATCAATTATTATCAATAAGTCAACAAACAATAAGTGTTGGGGAGGATGTGGAGAAAAGGGAATTCTTGTACTATTGGCGGGATCGTAAGTTGGTGAAGCCACTATGGAAAACAGTATGGAGATTCCTCACAAAAATAAAAACAGAACTACCAAGTGACCCAGAAATTCCATTTTTGGTATTTATTCAAGGAAATCTGAAACACTAATTTAAAAAGATATATGTTCATTGTAGCATTATTTACAATAGCCAATATATGGAAGCAACCTAAGTGTCCATCGATAGATGAGTAAAGAAAAGGCTGTTTATTTATACAACAGAATATTACTCATCCATAAAAAAATAGAATCCTTGACATTTGCAACAGGATGGATAGATCTAAGGAGTATTATGCTGAGTGAAATAAGTTGGATACAGAAAAGCAAATACCATATGATTTTACTTATATGTGGAATCTAAAAGATAAAATAAATGAACAGGCAAAACAGAAACAAACTCTTAGATACAGAGGACAACTTGATGGTCGCCAGATGGGAGGGACTGGGGTTATGAGTGAGAGAGATGAAGGGATTAATAAGTACAAATTGGCAGTTTATAAAAATAGTCACAGCGATGTAAAGCACAGCTTCCAGAATATAGTCAATAATATTGTAATAACCATGTATTGTGTCAGATGGGTAGCAGACTTATTAGGGTGATAACATTGCAAGCTATATAAATATCTAATCACTATTTTGTACATCTCAAGCTAATATGATACTGTATGTTGACAGTAATTAAAAATGAAAATAAATTAAAATAACAAAAGAAAATTATCACATTTTTAAAATCTATTCTCTATTTCATTTGTTATGATATGTTGTTTTAGCTGCAGTATATGGAAATAATCTAGCTCACACAGTTAGAAAAGGAAAGAGAATATTAATAGCCTTTTTAGGTAAGTGTGACATTTTGATATAAAACCAAAATTCAACAAGTGGTAGTTTTTTAAAGGTTAGTTGCAATATAAAATTTGAAAACAGATCAGTAAACTTTTTCACCATATTATGGTAAAATCAATTGGTTTATGTGTTTTAAACGGATCTTTACCCATGCCTGATTTTGTAACATCATGAAACGAATTTTTGGAAAATAGTTATTTACTGCATTATGGGGATCTTTTAAATGCTGAAATATTCTATTATACAATATCAAAAGGTCATATTTGCCAATATCAGCATTGATCTCATCATAAGAGTCTTTAAACATACATAAGCTGTCAAGCACACAGAGAACCTCAGTTCTCCAAATTTCAACTTTTGCTGGGAAGCTCATATTTTTCTTTAGTATGAAATACATACTCTTAAAATTTCTTAAGTTGTTTTCTTAAAATGACAAACCACTTTGTTAAATTTAAGAAAAATATCAATAGAGCCTGCATTAATATATTATATAAGAAAGAAATTAATCATTTCCCATCTCAGATCTTAGTTTCTCATCTGTCACAGATGGACTTGGAAGGACTGGAAGGACTGAATAATTTGTTCCTTCCATGCATGATCTTCTCAGAATCTGAGTATTATTCCATTGTTATTGATCCTAAGTCTGTACCTTCTCACACCAGTTATATGACCCTTACCCCTGTGTTGTTTAAGGGTCAACTGTATATAATATATATAAGCACAAACATCAGTGCCTGGCACAGAAAAAGTGCTAGACACGTCATTGCTTCTACCTTCTGTTACCATTCTTACAATGAAAGCAAATAATTTCAATCAGCCTTAGTGTCTGGCAGTGTCTTTCACAGACCAGCAGTATCAGCATCACTAAGGAGCTTGTTAGAAGTACAAAGACTCAGGTTTCACTCCAGGCGTACCAAATCAGAAAAGCTGCATATATTGGCTCTGTGACCTCAGCTGGAATTAACCTCTCTAAGCCATGGATTCTTCACCTATAAAATGAAGATTATAATATCGGCTACCCCTCCTTTGCTCTCAGCTGCCTAGAATGCTCATGCTTAACCTTAGGCTTCCCCTCAAAGAGACCTTTCCTCATCACCTGTACCCTATCCACTGTCACTCCATGTCTCTATACATTCCATATTTCTTGGTGCCAATAGCAATCTATAGTTATTTCTGAGTCTGCTTATTTTCTTCTTGTCTGCCTTTCCTATCAGTGTATAAGCCCCAAGAGGGCATAGACTGGGTCTCTCTCTGTATGCAATGCCTGACACAATGTGGATACTCCATAAACATTTGTAGAGAGAATAAATATGTCATGTAATGAATATAGCATGCTCATCAGAGTGCTGGGAACCTGGCGAACACCTCATAATAAAAATAGTAATGTAATATTATTAAAATAAAATAGACCACCATGTAAGCCTGGGTTTCATGTGATCATGGACCCTGGCCTTCACAAATGGCTGCTGGAATGATGTGGATGCTTTCCATCCATGACTCAGTGCCCCACTGGTACTTATATGTCCCTCGTGCCCAGTCATGGAACAGGGCTGCACTGAAGATGCTGCCTCACTAAAATAGGGAAATAATTACCCTGTAGTTGTCATTCAGCTCAAACCGTCAAGCACTCCAAATTGGTTTTTGCCATTTTATGCAGCACAACATACATTTGTTAACTCTTTTTTCCCCCTACAAAGATTTTATTTATTTATTTTTAGACAGAGGGGAAGGGAGGGAGAAAGATAGGGAGAGAAACATCAATGTGTGGTTGCCTTTCACATGCCCCCTACTGGGGACCTGGCCTGCAACCCAGGCATGTGCCCTGACCAGGGATGGAACCAGCAATCCTTTGGTTAGCAGGCCAGCACTCAATCCACTGAGCTCACCAGCCAGGGCACATTTGTTAACTTTTCAAATGGTAAACACCACCTGCAAAGTGCCTTTAATATTTAATGTGACTATAAATTGTTTTGAAAATAAATCCAGCCAAGTGGAAAAACAGCAGAAGGAACAGGAAACAAACCCAGGAACCTGCTCCTTGTGGGTCAGAGTCATCATGGGTTGGAGATCCAGGTGGTGATTCTGATCACCCATTGGCTGATCAGTAATTCTTCTTTTCCTCAGTGCTGTACTGATTCTGAACTTATGACAGAACTTGGATCTACAGAGGAGGGAGGGATAAGTGTGTAGGATCTGCCTTGAACAGAACCATCCTGTGGCACTGCTGATTGAGGGATATTAACCACTACCATGGTGGGGAAAAAGGTTGTGAGCTCTTTTGGTCAAACCAGCTCTTGACCCACAATCAGCCACACCGCTCATTATGTTGGTGGGGTTATGCATGGGCCTACTATCTGGTCTTTAATTGGCTCACTGCATATTGATTTTCCTCCTTTGTGTGTCTCTCTCTATCCCTTCTCACACTCTAGCATAGGGCCTCAGAAAAGTTACTAACTTGTTTTCTGTCTTATTTCCCTCACAATGTAAACTTAGGCCGCTAATAATATTGGCCACATTGTATCACTGTAGAGTTGACGAGTGAGTATATGTAGAGTGGCTGAATCCGTGCCTGGCATACACATATGTTTGCCATGAATTTGCAGCTGCTGCTGATGGTATTATGCAACCCCCTCCATTTGCCCTCTTCACTCCCCAGCCAGCTGTACCAGCTTCAGTGCCTGCTGTGTCCCATTTCTCCTACTGCCAGCCCTTTTCACCAACTGTGTCCTCTGCCTGCAGCACTTTTCCTTCCTTTGTGAGTCTAATTAACCCCTGTTTATCTCTCAGCCAGCAGCTCAATTAACTGAAATGTTGCATTGTAAGGGAAAAGAAAGCTCTCTCCTTTTGCTGCCATTGGGGCTAACTAAGCCTTTGGAGCTGGAAGGGTGGGACTGAATTCTCTTATTAGCCCACACCTGGGTCATCTGTTCATTTGTCACTGGTGCCATAGGAGAAAATCAGCATACCTATCCTTATGCTCAAGGGGAAGAGAGCTGCTGTTCTTAGCAAACAAAAATATCATTGTTTAAACATTGCCCCAAGACATATATACAATGCAATGTGTGTCTTTGGACAGTCACCAGAGAAGCCAAGTGAGGACTGTCAACCAATGGTCATTGGTACCAATTCAAATGCCAGCAGGAATCCCCCAGTTTGGATTGCAGTGAAGAAGAAAACTTCATTCAGTGCAAACAGTTCAGTTCTGATAAGGCACAGCTGTAAAACAGCTCTGGGGCCAGGTGGTCCCAGTCCATTCCATGATGGCCTGCTTTGCTGTGCTCAAGTGGGAGACATCTTAGTGTTGTTTCAGCCAGGGAGACACAATCTTCCTTCTTTGATGGAAAGGGAAAGTGTGCTTCTGGGGCCAGAGGGGAGCTGGCTTATATGGACAGGAGTCCACACTTCTGGTTCCTGATTGGACTGTCCTCATGCAGATGAGGGCTCCAAATCCTCACAGTTTGATTGGCTCAAAAAGCACTGTCCTGATAGTTCAGAATAGAGCCATTCTGAGCTATGCAGCTCTGATTAGATGAGAAAAGCTTCAATATTATTGGTTGAAATAGAATTTCAAGGAACTTTTATAAGGGCTGGCTCAGATGGTAGAAACACAGTGCAGGTTGACAGGTTGGCGTGGAGGCATCTCCCTGAAGTACATTTTGTGTGAAAGGCCTTTGTGCGAAATGGCTGCCAGGCTCTGCTTTTTTATTTGAGCCCAGTTAGCCACTAGGAGATGTAAGCTTAGCAGGTGTCTTTCTTCTCAGGGTTCATAGGACCCCCTGCAGTGGGTGACCAGTGAGGCAGCTCGTGCTTTGGTCAAGGCTAGAAGGATGAGGACTGATGATCTGAGAGACATTTCAAAGGAGAGAGAAACAGAAAGAAATAAATACAGAGAGGAGGAGAATTCGGAGGCTTGTAACTTGCGTGAGAGAGTAGATGGTGGTATCTGGAAGGGTGAATGAAAATATTCATGTCTTACTGGTGACTTCATATAATTTGGGTAATTATGTATGGATCAAGATAATGACATCTAACTCAGGGAAGGAACCTGCTTTGGAAGTAAAACTGAAGCCCAAAGTGTCTCAACTTGTACCATTTAAGTGGATACACACATATAATTTGTGGCACTTAATTCCTCTAATTAGTAAAATGCTATCATGCCACCTTACTCATTGCTTGGCCCTTCTGGCCAAATTCAAAGCTCTCATCAAATTATTGCTACTCTTGCTGTCTTTTTCTTTCTGAGCATAGTGTTGGCCTCTGTGTAAGTACCTCTGAATGTCTGTCCCTTAGTTCTTGACTCTTCCAATGACCATATCCTCTGTATGAGAAGGTTGGGCCCCTTATTGAGCAATTTCATAATAGCCACTGAGTTGTGTGAATGGCATGAGAATCCAATAGACCCATGTGCAGGAAGATGTTTTCTGCTCTGCTTGTCAGGGTGCCCAGCAGGCATCTCAGCATAGCATGCCCAGAAAGACTTCTCAGTTTCCCTTCCCAAACAAGAGCCTCTCACCTCAGTGAACAGCACTGCCATCCACCACATTCTCAAATCCAAAGCCTAGACCTTGAATCCCATCTTTCCCTTTCCCCCGTATTCAATCTAATTAATCCTGTTGGCTCACCCTCCAAAATATATCTCAATCTCTCCTCATTCAACATATGTCCCCATCAACCTCCCCCCTCTCTTGCCCAGGGGTTGACAAACTTTTCCTGTAAAATCCAGAGAGTAAACGTTTTCAGCCTGGAGGGGAACACAGTGACTGTTACAGTCCCTCAAACTCTCCTTTAGTGCAAAAACAGCCATTGGCAATATGTAAGTATGGGCATGTCTATGTCCCAGCAAAACGTTGTTTGAGAAAAGCAGTGGCCCTCAGGCTATAGTTTGCCAATCCCTTTTTTTCCAAGCCTAACTCCCAGCCATGTCTGTCAGGACTAAAGCAAACCCTCCAAACTGGTCTCCCTGCTTCCACTCTCCACATGGCAGCCAAAGGAGTCTTTTAAAAAGTAATCAGACAGTTACAGTCATGTTCTCCAAGTTCCTGTGTCCCTGCCAGCGCTGCCTGGATGGCCTCCCAGAACCATGACCCCAACTTCCACCAGCAAAGGAGTCTAGCCCAGTGGGGACACAGGCTGGGGGCCTGGTGGCAAGAGTTTACAGCAGAAACTGATGACCCTCAGAAAGTCCTGTGGCAAAGGAATTTCTGCCTTCCCTGAATCAGACAACCTTTCAAATGTGTGGAGACCATTCATACAGTAGCTGGCTCAGTATATGAAAACCTGAGGTATAAGTTCTCCCTAGACTTCCTCAGGGGCTACCCATACAATGGGCCCTTGGTAAAGTTTCTCATACCCTGCTACCACCCCAACATGGACACCCAGGGTGACATCTGCCTAGACATCGTGAAGAACAAGTGGTCTGCTCTGCATCATGTTAGGACCATCCTGCCCTCTGTGCACAGCCTGCTAGGAAAATCCAACATTGATAGCCAATTGAACACATATGCTGCAGAGCTCTGGAAAAATCCTATTGTCTTTAAGAAGTACCTGCAAGAAACCTATGCAAAGCAGGTCTCTAGCCAGGAGCCCTGACCCAGCCGTCCAGCCTCTCGCCTAGGGCCATCTTTTTATTTTTTCCTTAGATGGTCTGTCCTTGCCTTGATTTCTTTATAGGACACTGTATCTTCAGCTGTGCTGTCATACTTGTTTTGTTTCTGCTTCTTAAATTTTAAGTCCCTAGTTGAGTCCCTGTGATGAATATATCAAACAAATACATTTTGTTTTCTTAATAAATAAATAAATAGTGATCTGATGGTATCTCTCCTTGGCTTAAAATTGTCCAGTAGCTTCCCCATTGCCCTTATGTGAAACTTCAAAGTCTCGCCCTGTTGTCTCTTTGCTTTCCATGGACTAGCTCTGACCTGGCCTCTTGGACCGACCTGGCCTCTTGGACCTTCCTGTCCACAATGCTCCACATTCCCTGCTTCCTTTCTGCTCAGTTCCCTTCACACTTTGGCTAGAACAACCTTTCCCTAGTATCCTGTTTCCAGGTTCTTTCCATCATTCAGCTCCTGACTCTAATACCTCCTCCCCAAAGAGAGCCCCCTGATGTCTATTAATGCTGCACCCCCTTCCCATTACTCCCACGGGAAATTCTCTTATTTGTTGTTTGTTTACTGTGTCTTCCCAACCTGGTAGGTAAGCTCTTGAAACCAGAGACCTCATCTGTCTGATCAGCACTAAATATTGTGCATGGCAGCATTATTTGAGTAAGTCCTCAGATCTTTGCTCAGTGAATGGAGAGAGGCTACTGAGCTGTACATTGGGCAATGCCTGTTCCAACATCTGCTCACCTCAGCTCTCTCCAGCTTCTACCAAGCCTTTATTATACTGGCCTGGAAAAGGCTTGCCTGGTAGCTCTCTCAGTGCATATGATAAAGTACCCAAACCACTGCTTGTCTGAGTCATTGTGCTTGTCCGAGGACCCTTGTGCAAATTTTTCAATTTTCCCAAGGCCCAGCCAGAAGAGAGGCTGCTCTTCAAATAGCTGGACCCCACATAGGGCCTCTTTATCAACAGCTGTGATGTTGCAGAGGGGGAGTGGAACTCTTGGTCCTGTGGAAGCTGCAACCCAGGAATCCTGACTTCTGTTCCTGGTGCTGCCTGATGTATGATGCAAGTTTACTCAAGGTTAATTTTTTTGTTTCTAGTGTTTTCTCATTGTTCCACCCCTTCTCACCATCCCCCTTTCTCATTAGGACACTGGGGCACAAAGACAACTCCCTTCCACAAAATACCCTTTCCTCCCTCCTTCCTTGGTCACAGAACCTTGATTTTCTTTGAGGTGGTAGCAAATCCAGCAAAAGACTGCTTTTGCCAGCCTGTTTTGCAGTTAGAGGTGGCCCTTTGATGATGTTCTAGCTATTGAGATAGAAACAGAAGCACAATGAAAGTCCTAGGAAGGGTGCTGACTCAGCTAGTGCTTAGTCTACTCAGGTAGCCATAAAAAATACCACAGTCTGGCCACTTAAACAACATAAAGTTATTTTCTTACATTTCTGGAAGCTCAAAGTCCAAGATCAGGATGGCAGCCAACTTGGTTCTTTGGGATAACTCTTTCAGGTTTTCAGATGGCTGCCTCCTCATTGTATCTTCACTGGTCTGACAGAGAAATAAAAAGAAATATATCTACCACTCTTCCTCTGTTTATAAGCCTTCCAATACAGATTAAGACCCCATTGTTATCACCAAATTTAACCTTAGTTATCTCCTAAAAGGCCTATCTCCAAATACATTTATACTGGCTTTTAAGGCTTCAAAATATAAATTTTGGGGGGACACAATTCATTCCATAGTAGCTAAGCATTAAATCATTTGGTCCTTCCTTTCCTTCCTTTTTTCTCCCACCTTGAATGCAGATATGATGGCTGGAGCTTTAGCAGCTATCTTGGAACATGTGGTAATGTTGAGAGTAAGTGCCAGGCATTGAGGATGGAAGTACAGAAAGATACAAAGAACCTAGGGTGACTCTGTGGAATCACCATATCATCACTGGACTGCCCATGTTAGGGTTTGCTTTATCTTAGGGTGCTGGTTCTCAACTACAGCTGCACATTGGAATAACCTGGAGAGTTTTGAAAAGTACTAGTGCCTGGGTATCATGCCGCAGAAGTGCTAATGCAATTTGTCTCTTGGTAGCCTAGGCATCATAATTTAAAAAAAAAAATCTCCTCTACTTGATCTACTATGTTAACATTGAGAACACTGTTGTAAAGAATACATTCTCATGTAAGAGAATTAACTATATTTTAAACTACAGTACTTTAGTTTTGTCATAGGAAACTAATACAACTCCTAACAATTAGAAATTTCATTTTGGGAGATGAATCACTTCCATCTTCTAAGATTTATAGAGCAAGAACCACCCAAAGCCAGCAGGAACCCTGGTCATATCCTACCATGTTCAAGACTATGTACAGGCATATTTCAATTCAAGCTGGACAGTGACAGAGTTGTGGAACATTAACTATGATTTTTCTTTGTCCATTTACCCAGATAAATCAAATAGAGTGTACAACTAAAATAAATTTCAGGATTAAAATTCAAATTTAAACTAGTCAGATGTGGCATTTTTGTCAATAAATGTATTTCTGAAAGTGAGATTCTTTGGTAAAGATCACTAGAGGCTAATGAACTATTCCTTTGTATGATTCCAGTGTCCTTCCCTGTCCCCAGCCCAAATGAGAAAAGATCAAGGATAGAAGCTCTTCAAGTTAGTAAAAGAGCTGGCTTAAAATACTCAAGAGCCTGGGTTCAAATTCCAGCTCTGTCACTTAGAAGCTGAGAGCTCTTGGGCAAGCGATTTAACCTCCCTGTGTTTCAGATGTCCCCATGTGCAAAATAAGGATCATGGTTCTACCCAGGACCCAGGACTATGGTGAGGATTATACAGCAATTATGAGAAAGCACTTAGAGTCATGCCTGACATGTAGTAACTGCTCAGGACATGTCAGTGTCCCTCTTTGGTGTGGCCAGCAGCTAGTCCTGGCTGTGTCCTCCCTGTGAAAGAGCAGGCTCTTCCATTCCATTTCTGGAAGACAGTACTGAGCTAGGGAAGCCCTATGGGTAGGGTGCCAAATGAGTGCCACATGTCTGGAAATAAAGGCTATTCATCTCTAGGGAGATACTGTCCACTTGGTCCAGGGATCAATGGGCTCAGAAGGTTCATAACAAACAGTGCTCCAGAGCACTAAGCAGTTATCATTTCTCAAAGGCAAGTGTCCACAAAGATAACAGCATTGAAAACAGGGGTCAAAACACCCTGAAGGTTTGAGGCAGAAACAAAGAGGCCAGGCTTCTTCATTGGCTGCTAACTTCCAAATATTGAACTCTAAAGGAGGCTGATGGGCCAGCTATTGACTACATGCACTGTCTTTGGTAAATATGAGGACTGCAAGAGCAGAGCCTGTGGGAAGCACTTGCAGGTGGGCAGACTCATGGCAAGCATGACTTCTGTGATTGAAAATGCACTATGGAGGAAGATGAGAGCAAATAAATCATTCCCTTCGGTAATGTCCATCTGTAAGTGTATGGCCAGGAGTGTTATTACAAATAAATGTGTCCAGACCCATGGAGGTTTTCATCCTCCTGGAACCTGTGGCAGAGCTCCTTACATAAACACAGGTCCCAATGCCAAAACAGAATCTGTGGTGCTGGCATGCCTGTTCTGCAACTCACTGCCTGTGGATAGGTGCAGCCCATATTCTAGGGAAGACCAGGCAGTGGTGAGACCTTAAGATACTGAATGCTTTTGCCTGAGGCGAGGCTGTGTAACTGAAAGAGAGGACAGGAGTCGTTCCAGACCTGTGGGAAATATTACCAGATATATGCAGGGCTATGTGGGTGATCAGATTCTATCTGGTTTCTGAAAGTGGGGCCCTGAAACCATTTTTATCCTGGGACTCTGGATACTCATAGGGATTCTTGTTTCCTACTCTAGACCTCCAGAATCAGATTGTTTGGAAGCGAGTACAGGAATCTTGCATTTTAATAGAGATTTGGAGTGACTTTTGCGCATACTAAAGCCATTGTATTCAAGCTTCAGCATGCATCAGAACCATCCCCAGAGCTTGCTAAACACAGAGTGCAGGACCCCATCTCAGCAAGCCCCACTTATTGAGTAGGTCTGGGTAGCACCCACAGACTTGCATTTCTAATATGTTTCTCCTGCTGCTGCTATGCTCCAAGGACTACACTGTGTCAGAAGCACTGCATTCAAGATTGAACTTCAGGGTTTGGCTGAACAAAGTCCCACTTATCAACAAAGTGTATGGAGCCCCACCTGAGTGGCACATCTTCGGGCCCTCAGGCATTGCAGACTCCAGGGGCCAAACCTTCATTATTAGGCCCTCAAAGAAGCCTGAAGATGTCACTTGAGTTAACAATGACTCCATGAAGAGTTTGTTCTTAGCCTTCCCTGTGGAAAGGAAGGCCCTACACTGTGATCCTCAATTGAGTGAGGTTTTGACAACACCCCAGTGCCTGATGAAAATGCTGAACCAATTAATTTAGACTCTGGGAAGGAGTGAGAGAACTTGAGTGTCATCAGGGTTTTGAAGGTTTCACTAGGTAGTACAATATACAGCTAGGGAAGAAAATCACATATAAGAGTGATTAATACTGACAACCATTAAAATCACCCAAAGAGTGGGAAAAAGAAACACCACTGCTGGGCCCCACTGTTCCCTAGACTTCTTCATTTGGGTGGATCCTGGGTATTGGCATTAAAACAGGAGCCTCCAGGTGATTCTCAGGGCATTGGGCACACGGGTATAGATCTGCTGCCCTAGCAGAAAGGGAGTCTGGAGCAGTAAATCTGGAAAGGATTAAGGGGGAGGGGTGATCCAGGGATTGGGACAGATTGATTTCGGTCACCATAATCAATGACAATGGTACAGCACATCAAAATAACATAAAGCAGTTTTGAGAAGTATGATCAAAACATATTTCATGCTCTTACACAAGAAATAACTGCAAACTCAGACTTTCTTTCTCACTGGCCTAGACAGGCATTTGCTGGAGTGGAGACCAGAAGGTAAGAACTTCATCTCCTGGCAGCCATAGTGGATCCCTGGCTAAAAGGGGCACAAAGTGGTGTAGAGACACTTGAGGGAAGATTGGAGATGGAGATCTTGGGGAGAGAACAAAGAGAGTAGACAGTGGGATCCCGGTGCTGACTCCTCCCCATACAGCAGCAGCCATCTGGCTCAGACAGATCAATCCCCTGAGTGGCAGCAGTGTGAGAGGACCCAATAACCCCACCCTCAGGAAGAACTCTGCCCTGCCCTGTGACGCCTGAGCCTGACTGCTGAGTGCAGAGTGACTAGATTAAAAACTGAAGGAGACAGTCACAGAGAGGAGATTCCTGGAAGTCTTGAATGGTCTGCATCATGTCATACAGGGTCAACATCTAACATCAGCAGAGGCAGACTCAGAAAGAAAAAAGTGCAGTCTCCTACCATACAGGGTCACACCACAAAATCAGGAAGTCAAGACAAATCAATTTAAGACGCAGAAGCAAAAAAAGAAGAGTCTCATAAATAATGGGAAGATGAAGAAACACTGCCAATCAAAGGGAAAGGAGGAATCCAGAGGAGAACTAAATTAAGTACAGGCAAGTAAACTATCAGATCCTGAGTTCAAAACAATGGTTCGAAAGAACCTCAATGAGCTCAGTGAGCTCAGAGAGAATTACAAAAAACAACAGAGAAATTATGGGGAACTAACTGTTAGTTATATCAGGATGAAAAAGGACATAAAAACTATCAACAAGACACAAGAGGATATGAAGAATACCATTTCTGAATGGAAGAACACAGTAGAAGGAATCCAAAGCAGGCTAGATGAAGCAGAGGATCGAATCAGTGATCTGAAGGACAAGGTAGAAAAAGCTCCCAGAAAGAGGAAGAAAATGAAAAAAGACTCAAAAAGAATGAAGAGGCGTTTAGGGAAATGCAGGACAACCTGTAATGTAATAATATCCATATAATAGACATACCAGAAGGAGAAGGAGAAGGAGCAAGGGATAGAGGATCTGTTTGAAAAACTAATGATGGAAAACTTCCTTAGTTGGAAGAGAGAAAATGTCACACAAGTCCAGGAAGCACAGAGGGGCCCATTCAAGAGGAAGCCAATGAGGCCCAAACGAAGGCACATCATCATTAAAGTGGCAAATATCAAAGACAAACCGAGAATCCTAAAGCAAGCAAAGGGGAAACAAGGAGCAACATACAAGGGAGCCTAGAAATGGCTAGTAGCTGACTTCTCAACAGAAACACTACAAGCCAGAAGGGAATGGCCAGAAATATCCCCAGTAATGAAAGGCAAAGGCCTGCAGCCAAGGCTGCTCTACCCAGCAAGGCTCTCAATTAAAATGGAAGGCAAAATAAGGAATTTCCCAGACAAAAGATGGCTAAAAGAATACACCTCCACCAAACCACCACTGCAAGATATGCTAAGGGGACTGCTTTAAGAAGATGAAGAAATAGAGTGAGAAAGAGAGGAACACAGGTAGAAACAGAAAAAATGAATAAGTACCTATTAATAATAACTTTAAATGCAAATGGATGAAATGCTCCAATCAAAAGACATAGCGTAGCTGAATGGATGAGAAAACATGACCCGTACATATGCTGCCTACAAGAGACCCATCTCAGAACAAAGGACCTACACAGACTGAAAATAAAGGGATGGAAAAAAATATTCCAAGCAAATGGACAGGGGCGGGGGGAAAGCTCAGGTAGCAATACTTATATCAGAAAAAATAGATTTCAAAACAAAGGCCACAAAAAGAGACCAAGAAGGACACTCCAACTAGAAGGAAGAATCCATCAAGAAGACATAAACACTGTAAACATATATGCACCCAACATAGGAGCACCCAAATATTTAAGGAAAATCTTGGAAGACTTCAAGAAAGATATCAACAGCAACACACTTACAGTAGGGGATTTTAACACCCCACTGTCAACAACGGATAGGTCTCCAAACAAAACATCAACAAGGGTATTGTGGAACTGAACAACGCACTGGATCAGATGGACTTAACTGACACATATAGAACCTTTCATCCCAAAGAAGCAAACTACACATTTCTTTCAAATGCACATGGAACAGTTTCAAAGATAGACCACATGGTAGGACACAAAACAAACTTCGACAAATTCAAGAAAATGGAAATCATAACGAGCATTTTCTCAGACCACAAAGGCTTGAAATTAGAAATCAACCTCAAGGAAAAAAACTCAAAAACATTCAAACTCATGGAGACTGAATAGCATGCTCTTAAACAATGAACGGGTCAATAATGAGATCAGGGAAGAGATCAAAAAGTTTCTGGAAAGGAATGGAAATGAACACACAACAGTCCAAAACCTACGGGACACAGCGAGGGCAGTCCTGAGAGGGAAGTTCATAGCAATACCAGGCCACCTAAGAAAGGTAGAAACATTTCAAATAAACGGGCTGACCCTCCAGCTTCCAGAACTGGAGAAAGAATAACAAACAAAGCCCAGAGCGAGTAGAAGGAAGGAAATAATCAAGATCAGAGCTGAATTGAATGACATAGAGACCAAAAGAACAATACAAAGGATTGACCAATCCAGGAGCTGGCTCTTTGAAAAGATAAATAAAATAGACAAGCCTTAAAGCAGACTCATCAAGAAAAAAAGGGAGAGGACCCAAATAAATAATATCAGAAATGAAAGAGGAGAAATTACAACTGATACCACAGAAATAGAAAGGATTGTAAGAAATTGCTATGGATAATTATATGCCAAGAAATTTGAAAGCCTGGGTGAAATGGACAAATTTCTAGAAAAATAGAACCTTCCAACACTGAATGAAGAAGTAGAAAGCCTGAACAGACCGATAACAGCTGGTGAAATTGAAGCAGTAATCAAAAAAACTCCCAGCAGAGAAGAGCCGTGGACCAGACGGTTTCAGAGGAGAATTTTACTAAACATGTAAGGAAGAGCTAACCCCTATCCTTCTCAGACTATTCCAAAGAATCCAAGAAGGGAGAAGGCTCCCAAACTCTTTCTATGAGGCCAGCATCATCCTAATTTCAATACCAGATAAAGACGCAAGAAAGAAAGAAACTACAGGCCAATATTGCTGATGAACAGAGACGCTAAAATCCTCAACAAAATATTGGCAAACCGCATCCAGCAATACATTAAAAAGATCATCCACCATGATCAAGTGGGATTCATCCCAGGGATGCAGGGATAGTTCAATATTCGCAAATCAATAAACGTAATGCATCACATAAACAAAAGGAAAGACAAAAACCACATGATTATATCAGTAGATGCAGAAAAAGCATTTGATAAGGTACAGCACCCGTTCATGATTAAAAAAAAGCTCAGCGAAGTGGGAATAAAGGGGACATACTTCAACATAATAAAGGCCATATATGAAAAACCTACAGCCATACTCAACAGGCAAAAACTAAAAGCTTTCCCGCTAAGATTGGGAACAAGTCAAGTTTGCTCGCTTTCACCACTTCTATTCAACATAGCATTGGAAGTCCTGGCCACAGCAATCAGACAAGAGAAAGAAATAAGAGGCATCCAAATTGAAAAGGAGGAAGTAAAACTGTCATTGCTTGCAGATGACATGATAGTGTACGTAGAAAACCCCACAGACTCCACCAAAAAACTGCTCAACCTAGTAAATGAATTTGGCAAAGCAGCGGGATGCAAAGTCGATATTCAGACATCAAAGGCATTTTTTGTACACCAACAATGAAGTATCACAATTAGAAGTCAGGAAAACAATCCCATTTGCTATAGCAACAAGAACAATAAAGTACCTAGGAATAAAGCTAACCAAGGAGGTAAAGGAGCTATATTCAGAAAAATACACAACACTGAAGGAAGAAATTAAGGGTAACACAAATAAATGGAAGCATATACTGTGATCATGGATTGGAAGAATTAACATCATCAAATTGTCCATCCTACCCAAAGCAATTTATAGATCCAATGCAATCCCTATTAAAATACCAATGACGTATTTCACAGATATAGGACAAACATTTCAAAAATTTATATGGAAATGTAAACGGCCCCAAGTAGCTGCAGCAATTTTGAGAAAGAAGAACAGAGTAGGAGAGATCACAATACCTGACATCAAACTATATTACAAGGCCGCTGTAGTCAAAACAGTCTGGTACTGGCTTAATAACAGACACATGGATCAATGGAACAGAATAGAGAGCCCAGAAATAAACCCATGTGTCTATGGTCAATTGGTATTCAACAAAGGGGGCAGAACCATAAAAATAGCTTAGAGATAGCCTCTTCAACAAATGGTGCTGGGAGAGCTGGACAGCTACATGCAAAACATTGAAAAGTGACCACCAACTTACACCATCACAAAAATAAACTCAAGATGGATAAAAGACTTAAATATAAGTCGCAACACCATAAAGGTCCTAGAGGAGAATATAGGCAGGAAACTCTCAGATATTCCATGCAGCAATATTTTCAACGATACGTCCCCTTGAGCACGGGACATACAGGAAAGAATAAACAAATGGGACCTCATCAGAATAAGAAGCTTCTGCATGGCTAAAGAAAACATCAGAAAAATAAAAAGGGAACCAACTGCATGGGAAAATATATTTGCCAATAATACCTTGGATGAGGTTTTGATCTTCAGTCTCCAAAATATATGAAGAACTCAACATGACTCCACTCCAGGAAGACAAACAATCCAATTAAAAAATGGGCAAAGGACCTGAACAGTCATTTCTCCAAAGAGGACATACACAGGACCCAGAGACATATGAAAGGATGTTCAGCATCACTAGCCATCAGAGAAATGCAAATTAAAACCACTGTGCGATACCACTTCACATGGGTCAGAATGACCATTAAAAACAAATCAACAAACAAGTGCTGGAGAGGTTGTGGAGAAAAGGGAACCCTAGTACACTGTTGGTGAGAATGCAGACTGGTATAGCCACTGTGGAGAAGAGTTTGGAGTTTCCTCAAAAAGTTAAAAATGGAACTGCCTTTTGACCCAGTGATTCCACTGCTGGGATTACACCTTAAGAATCCCAAAACACCTATTCAAAGGAACCTATGCACCCCAATGTTCATAGCAGCACAATGTATTATAGCCAAGTGATGTAAGCAACCTATGTGCCCATTAGTAATTGAGTGAATCAAAAAACTATGGTACATTTACCCAATGGAATACTCCGCAGCAGAAAGAAAGAAAGAGCTACTACCTTTGCCAGAGCATGAATGGAACTAGGGAGCATTATGCTAAGCAAAATAATCCAGAGGATGAAAGACAAATACTATATGATCTCACCTGTAAGTGAAACCTAATCAACAAAATAAACAAGCAAGAAAATTACAACCTGAAACATTGGAAGAGGAAACAAACCAACAGTAACCAGAGGGGGGGCGGGAGGGTGATAACAAGGAAAAGAAGGGGAAGGGTCAAGGAACAGGTATAAAGGACTAATCTACTAAGATAACGTGGGAAAAGATTGAGGTTGGGAGGTGGGTATGGGTGGGGCAGGGGAAAGTGGTGGT
Organism: Pteronotus mesoamericanus; assembly: GCF_021234165.1. Taxonomy (NCBI): domain Eukaryota; kingdom Metazoa; phylum Chordata; class Mammalia; order Chiroptera; family Mormoopidae; genus Pteronotus; species Pteronotus mesoamericanus. The sequence continues at coordinate 56,722,592 of NW_026555321.1, forward strand.
GGTAAAATGGAGACAAATGTACTTGAAGAATAAAAAAATTAAAAAATAAAGAAATGTGTTATTTTAAGCCACCAAGAAAAAAGAAAGATTGTCTTTCTTTCCATCTTTCCAGCCTTTTCCTGCCCCCTCCTACTCTTGCCATTGCTAACTTTGGCTTATCCTCTCCTTGCTACCTTCACTTTGTCCAAAGTACAATCCAGGATAATCTCCCTAATTAAGATCAGTTAGCACCTGGAGGAGGAGGAGGGGGAGAAGAAGGGGGAGGAGAAGGAAGAAGAAGAAGAAGAATGAACCATCTATGATCCTGTACTCTTCAGAATTGAAAACTGAGGCTCAAAATTGGCAAGTCACACCTACATTTCCCTTGCCTGGTACTGACAGGGAAGGACTCACAGGCAGCTTCCTCTAATGCCCAGTGCTGTGCTATCCTTGTGGCCAAAATGCTTGCCTCCTCAAGATTATAGCTGCCAAATACCATGTAGACAAAACAAAAACAAATTGATTGTAACTCTTATTGTCCAGTTTATCCTTGTGGTTCTAGAAGTACCTTCAGCTATGGAGATAGTGGACCACTGGTTTAAAGGAGCCTAGGGACTGTATTGTCCAGCTCAGAGGAGCCAGGCAACGGAGACTCACCTCATCCCTCCTCTTTGCCAGAGGCACTAATTTCCACATGATGCCTCTCATGTCTGGCTCTCTATCAGGCAGTTAGCATAGCATTACTGCCAGTATCACAATACCCTTCATAATCATCACAGACCACACTGGCAGCCTTACAACAACTTGATTTGTGGCACATAGTATGTGCCAGGTAATACAGTGCTATATAATATAATACAATGTATTATCTCATTCTATTCTCCCAACCTCTCTGGAAGTAAGAAGAGTATTCTACCCTTTTATACACTAGGAAGCTGAGGTTTACCTTGGGTCTGTCCAAAGTCACACGTGAAGAAGTTAGGAGATTTGGGGACTAGAATCCAGGTTGCTAACCCCAGAGTCCAGTTAACCTCTTTGTTCCAGCCTTTGGAAGCTAAGGCTGGAACTTAACCTCTTCTTGTTAGAAGCTGAGGGCCTTTTTCTAAAGGGGCAAAGCAACACCCACAAAGACAAACTCATAAGTAGTCTCAGAGGTGGAATGATAACCAGGGCTCTCTCCTCATTCTAGAACTTTCTTCACCATGCTGCACTGCCCCATTCTTTCTCCATATTTGTTCTCAGCAACTAGGCATAGACTGTTGGCTATGATAGGACTCTCAGCTGCAGTGACATGAACCCAATCAAACCAGCTCAACAAAAAAAAAATGTGGGAGCAGAGCTGGATTTTTTGGCTAACACGTATGAAAAGCCCAGGGCCTGCAGACATAGCTGTATCCAGGAATTCAAACATCATCAGGACTCAGTCCTTTCTTGTCTTTTCCTTTCTCCCTCAACCCTGCATTTCTCCCTGTTAACTTCATTCTCGACCTCACTGTCTATGTATGGTCCCTTTCTGCATTCCCAGACAACTTTCTCTTATATCACTCATGGAAACAAAAGCCACTTTGGCTATTTACATTGTAGAGAATTGAATGCAAGGAATTGGTTACAGGAGTAATAGAGTTGCTTAGAAAACAACCCGGGGATGTTGACTAATTCATAGATACACCACAGTAGAAAGGCACTGCCTCCCTTATATCAGAGAGATAAAGAGAGCAAGGTGATGGAGCCCAGAGGCTGGGTACAAGTCTGTTAAGAGCTGTCCTCACAAAGGAGCTACAGTTGCTGCTGGAGTTACAGTTGCAAGTCTGCTGACAGCTGTACTCACAAAGGAGCTACAGTGCCTAGGACAGGGAGGGAGAACTACTCTGGTCTCACCCAACTTTCACCCTCAGTTTCCCCAGTGCCTTCTATTGGCCTAACACAGCTTAAAGCCAGCTGGCAGATGTGCTTGGGAGAAGTAGCCTATAGAGACAAGTCCTCTGGAGTATATCCAAGTGTAAAGGGAGAGTAAAGAAGTAGGAGAAAGGCTGTAAGGGCAAAAGGCCCACCACAGTCTCTGTGGAAAGTAATATTTTTAATAGTTCCTACAGGAGTCCTGGAAAGGTTTCTGATTAGTCTAGGTGTGGATGTCAGGCCCATACCTAATGGGGATGATGGCAGGAGATGCACAGATACTAAGTGAAGCAGGAAGTCCACCAAAGCAAAGGCAAGATGCTTTACCAGACATGGATGCAAGATTGGCAAACCTAGATGTCTACCACATGCTGTTTGGGGGTTGGATACTAGCAGATGAACAATTGCAAATAACCCAACTCAGGTTGCATATTACCATATGGCAAAATTTTAGGTTTGCTGTGATGCCAAACTATGGCCAAGTTCAGGACCTTGCTGATACATGCATGCCCAGTCACTGGGACGGTGGGAAAGGCAGAAAGTAGATGAATGAGCACTATTTTTGTTCCTTCTAATGAGGCTCCCTCACTCCCTACCTCAGTCTTGCAGCATAAGGGCTGAGGTCTGGGTGGGAGGAGTGGCCTAGGAACCCAAACCCAGGGAGCACAAAAAACAGATGTCTAAATGGTCTTCAGGGGCACTTTGCCTTCTAAAGGAAACACTTTGCAATACAAATGCCAAGACCAAAGAACCTCCTATGAATCTTTTATGATCTCTATAAATTTCAAGAGAGAGAATTCGTGAGCAACTGGGCTCTGTCACTGTCAAGTTGTTTATTGAATATGTCTTTAATGAAGTCTCTGGCAGCCATAAAAATGCATGAAACAGCCTTCTGGACACAGGCAAACCTGGCAGATGGAGCAGCAACACCCAAGAAAAACCAAATGGTCTGGGCTTGTCCTCTTGTCTGTTAAAAAGAATACATCTTAGTCTCTTAGAACTTGTGCTTACAGAAGCATTAAGCATTCTGCATGAAATTTATCCTCAAGGGAATACATGCGTGTGCACACACACACACACACATAATCAGAATAAAACATGACATGGGGGTGGCTTTTACATAGACAGTATTCCATAGTAGTTTAAAACTTGTGTACTCTGATAGGTTGAATAGCATCCCCCCAAAATTCATGTTGACTCAGGACCTCAGATAGTGACCTTATTTGGAAATAGTGTCTTTGCATTACATTTGAAAGTCTTGGTTTTCCCCTCAACAAATTGGGGCTAGTAATAATGGCACCTACAGATAAAATGAACAGAAGCTATAGAGAAGGTATTATCATGTAATAAATACACAATTAATATTGACTATTGTTACTGCTTATGAGAAGAAAAAGGGAAGGAGTGAGGGAAAGGGGATCCAGTAAAAGCTAATACTGAAATAACAGAACAATGTCTTTACGGAGCACAGGACGGAGCTCTCAGCAAACAAGTTGCTCTCCTCTGTACAACTCTCCAATTACCGTGCTTCAGAAGCTCCTTAACTTAAATCCCCCAGAAGAGGGGGCAATGCCTTTCTGAGTGCAGATATTTAGGAGGTTCTGCTGTGATGGAGTGGGGGTGCAACCAACTTGAGACCTACTCTGTCCCAGCCAGATGGCTGCCTGATGGTGTGAGCCAGCCAGGAGGTTTAGGAGCCAAGTTCTACACTCAGGTAAGAAGACAACCTGAACCCCTTATTCCTGACATGGTCATAGAGTATAAATCATTTGACATGAACTGAATTTTTGAAGTATTTATTTCTTTTGGAATTTATATTAAGCAAGCAGAACAAAACATGTAACATTTTCAAAAGAACTTATTCCCTCTGTTCTGCAGGTAAAATCCCTCTTGTGCGAAGGTACTCATTGAAAAAAAATTATCTTCAGGGGAAAGCATATGATTCCTAAAGGGGAACATTATTCTCTATGAGTTTTCCAATTCAAGAGGTGTCTGTGTTGTGCACATACACACATATGTATGAAATGTAAAATTGGAAATTTACTAACTGTATTCATTAAAAACTGAAAAGATATATGTACCCCAAACAAGACTATAAAACTTAGAGGGTTTTTTTTTTCTCACACGTAAAGAAGAGAAATCCAGATATTTATGGTGTCCTCATGTTAAACTCAAAGTGAGTTGCTTGTGTCCTTCAAGTCACCTATGGCTAAAGATAGCTGCTGAAGCTAGCAAATCTGTATCCCAGCTAGCACATGTGTATCCCAGACCAGCAACTTCCAGATGCATCCACTTTTTTCAGTCTTTCCTCAAAGTCCCATACAACATTTCCATAGTCACATAAACACCCTAACTGGAAATAAAACTGAAATGTTGTCTTTTTGTTGGCTACACTGCCACCTCAAACAGATTGGAACTTTATTACTCTGAAAGAAGGGGGAGAATGAGTAATGGGTGGCAACCAGTAGCCTCTGCCACACATGGAACACTAAAAGTAAATTTTACCAAGTCATTCTATATATCGGATAAGGTCTAAAACTGAGATTTGCTGTCATTTGAAGGTTAAAATTAATCACGTATCTTTGCTTCTATTTGTAACTTGATTAGACATATTCGAGAACTGAAATTCAAATTTGAAAAGAATTCTATCTAGAGAAATATATGTCTTTGTATAATTAACTTACAAAAGAGTTTCATCAGTTTTTTAAATCCTGACTTCAATTATATCACTATTTACTGGTGTCTGCTTGGGTTGCTGTAACAAAACAACAACAAACAAACACACAAACACAGACTGGCATAAACAACAGACATTTATTTTCTCACAGTTCTGGAGGTTAGAAGTCCAAGATCAAGGAGCCAGCATGGCTGTTTTCTGGTGAGGCCTCTGTTCCTGTTTTGTAGATGGCTGTCTTTACACTATGATTTAACATGGCCTATCTTCCTTACACATGTATAGAGAGAGAGGGGTCTGTGGTATTTTTCTATTCTCATAAGTGTACCAATTCTAGGTCCCCACCCTAATGATCTGCTTTTATTTTAATGAACTCCTTAGAGGCTCTATCTCCAAATATATTTGTATTGAGAGTTAGTGCCTCAGCTACAAATGGTGGGGGGCAATAATTTAGTCCATGACAATTAGTGATTAAAACCTGTGAATAATGAGAGAAGAGAACATCATTGCTGTTGAAACCATATCATTGGTGCCACACTTGTTTCCTAGATATTTACATGAAATAGATATAAAAGGATTGAGTTAGTGACAACCAAAATCTACTGGGAATCTTCCATAAGAAATTCAAGAATCTCATCCCCTACCCTGATCTCTCCCTGCTGTTCTCTGGAGGGCACAAGCCAGATTTAGCAAACTCAGTAGAAAGTAGACATGTGCATCTTTCTAAGTCAGAAGCTAGTTCAGCATCTTACAGAGTATTCCACAATGAAAGGGTTCTAGAGGCAAGTTTATTTGGAATACAGTTAATGTAAATAATGTTTAAAAAAATTTTTTCCATTGTTTGACTAAAGGTCTTCCTGGAGCCTTTAATACATTTGGTTGTGCTGTGAATTCTCACAAGTGAGCCACAAGATGCAATATTTTCCAAATAACTTCAGGCCCCTTTTGAATGTGCACTTTTGGGGATTGGTGTTCCACAAAGCACACCTTGGGAAACTATGGCCACTTTCCTCTGGAGCAGGGTTCTCTACATTGGCACTATTCTTGTTTGGGTGGGATAACTCTTAATTGCAGGGCTATCCTATGCATTGTAGGATGTTTAGCAGCATCCCTGGTATCTACCTAGTAATAACCTCTCTACCATTCTTTTGTGACAACAACAAAAAAAGTCCTCAGACAGTGTCAAATGTCCCCTGGGGCAAAATCATTCTTGGATGAGAGCTTCTGCTTAAGGGGAAGTTCTAGAATCAAAAAAACTGTATAGTGACTAAGAGACCATTCTTTCTCAGCATATGAATACTCAGCCCAATTTTAGAACCCATTTTAACAACACTGTTATTTGATAAAATACTCATCTCAAAAATTGAAATGGCAATAAATGTTGCTCTTTTATGAAAAGTTAAAATCTTAAGGAAATTTATGAAAAGAATCTATAAATGAAACTTTCTCTAATGATGTTAGGAGTTAGGTATAGACAAGACAGCTATATTATTTTAAACAGAATTTAATTCCCTCAAACTTCACTTCTGCACTTTTTCAGGAAAACATCAATTGCTGAAAGTCAAATGTGACACTTTTACATGTTCCAAATATCCAGGGGCATCTGACCAGTGTGGTTCAGTTGGTTGGACATGATCCTGCAAAGTGAAATGTTGCCAGTTCGATTCTCGATCAGGGCACATACCTGGGTTGCAGATCGAGTCCCTTGTCAAGGGGTGCGTGAGAGGCAACCGATTGATGTTTCTCTCTCACATCATTGTTTCTCTCCCTTTCTCCCTCCCTTCCCCTCTCTGAAAATTTTTTAAAAAATCTACTGTCAATTGTCTTACCAATAATGTTTATTAAAATTCTCCTTGGTCCATCAGGTCAGTGTTAAACCGTGAAAGCCTTCCTATGAAATGTCAGCTCCAAAGTATATCAATGGTCCTAAAGAAAGATATTAGCCTGGAATATCTTATTGTCTGAGAAAGTAGGGATGTGTTCAAAGGATGCTGAGGATATGTTCAAAGAACACAGGAGCCAGGTTGTTGGCCAAATCTGGGATCATTGGAACATTAAATAGTAAATAAATATAACAGATGGAATAAACTAATAATCTGTGAATTTATGTAAGTATATGAATAAAAAGGGAAAGCTCTTCTTTATAACAAAAAGCCAACTAATAATAATATGAAAGGATTGATGAAATTAGAAAATGACCATTTGGTGACCATCATCATAATTGATTCTGTCAAGAACTAAAACTAGTGGGTAAAAGTTTGAAGATGAATATAATATTTACACAGTCCCAAAATACATTATCATACTATAATTAATTGCTAAAGGTAAAATAGAACTTTACAGTGGCAAAACCTGGCAAAGAGCATCTTAACCAAGTACAAAGTCAGCATCACCAGTGATGGGAAAGGGCAGCACCACGAGCATTTGGATGTAACACACCCGGGAGGACACAGTCTCACTTCAGGTTTATTCCATCCAAAGGTGTATAGCTCAAGTCCATTCATGAGGAGACATAGTCAAACCCAAACTGAGGAATACTCATAAAATAACTGTCCTGTACACATCATAAATGTCAGTGTCATCAAACACAAAGAAAGACTGAGGCTTTGTTCCAGTTAAAGACAAGAGACATAAGAACTGAGTGTAACCTTATTTGTAAATAGGGTCTTTGCTTTACCTTCTGAAAGTCTTGGTTTTCCCTTCTACAAATTGGGGTTAGTAATAATGGCACCTACAGATAAAATGAACAGAAGCTATAGAGAGGGTATTATCACATAATAAATGTACAATAAGGGAGTTTCTTTTATTATAAAAAACAGTATTGATACAATTGACAAAATCTGATAAAAGGTCTGTAGATTAGATAACAGTATTGTATCAGTTATAATCGCCTGGTTTTATCCTTGTGTTGTAACTATGTAAGAGAATATCTTCGTTTTTATAAAATGCATGCTAATTTAAAAAGGAATCAGATTTGTGACTTCCTCGCTTTGGAGTAGGGCAAATACACATGTGCATATATGTGCACATATTGTATAACATGTATGTGGACAGAGACAGAGGAACCATGGTAATTTGAGTTGGGAAGTCTGGATGAAGCATATTAGGTAGTTCTCTGTACTATTCCTGCCATTTATCTGTAAGTCTAAATTAAATTTAACTTTTAATTTATATTAAATGTTAAAAAAAAAAATGAAGGCTCTAGGCTCAGGACTCCCCAAACCCCAAAACCCTGGACTGGATTCTCCTTTCTTATTTCATATACCCTTTTCCTTCCGCCATGCCAAAGAGCTTCCAAACATCCCCTCTGGAAGAGCTCTGAGCACTTACCCACTAGCTTTTTTCTGTGTGGTTTATTACAAATAGACTCCTGGGTTCCACCCCCAGAAACTCTGACTCATATCATCTAGAGCAGTGTTTTTCCACGGATGCCTCAGCTCCACCTCCAGAGGTCATGACTTAATTAGCTTAGAGTGCTCTCTGGGCCTCAGAAATTTTCTAAGCTCCCCTGATGATTCTAATGAATAGCCAAGGGTGAATGTGAATACAAATCACCTGAGGATCTTATTAAAATGCAAATTCTTATTCACTAGGTCTGAACAAAACAAGTGCCCAAAATTTTGAACTTCTGACAGTATGGTCAAGGATTCCACCTGGACAACACCTTGAGTAGCAAAGGTCCCATCTAGAGTAGATCCTAAGTGTTCTTGGCTAACAGACCTTCATTGTCTCAAGTTCCAACAACTCCAAGAGGGCAAACACACCACCTATTTTATTATCTGTATCTAGCACTAGTTGTTGAACGTGTGCATGAATGAATGACTGAAGTTCCATTAATACCATGTTAATCTCCGCTAGTAATTCCCAGCTGCTCAATATTTTTAAAAGGTTATATTTTGCATTAGAATCACCCCCATAAGATTTCAAGAAATCAATGGCTTTTGAAACTAAAAACCACTCTGGGGGAAGAAGAGTTGGCAAGATCTCACTCCCCTTCAGGAATCATCTGCTGCAGGTGCAAATGACTAAAGCAGCCTTGAGTCAGCTGCTACCCCTTCTTTCTACACTTCTCAAATCATTTTTGTATTAGCATATCTCTAAGTGCCTATAATTTTCATATCAAACAGTGTGATTTTTTGCAGGAGTGGAGTGGAGAATAATTTATCCATCGATGTATCTCAAGAGCAGTCTCGGTAGCATGACATAAAAATTACACAGAAGACAGTTATTTGGAAAAATATGGTGGCAGAATTTGTATTATTTAAGTAAACGTAAAGAAAATTCACCTACCGAAACTAAAAAAAAAAAAAAAAGTTGGGTTTTTTTTGTTGTTGTTTTTGTTGTTAAAGGCAGGCTCTCAGTTTAGTGTTGAGAGCTGTCTGAGCTGACTCCCCACTTCCCAGTTCTCTGTTCACGGAGAGAACCTGATCATGGTCTGTCTTTTTTTCTTGGGCAAGTGGTTGTCCATGGGTAATGCCTGGTCCTGCCTTCCTCACATTATATTATTTTGACACCACATGCCTGAGTTGTGGGTTTGGCTACTGTCACAGTTGGCTGAGCTATTATAACAAAAATCACATACTCTGGGGAACTTAAACAATAGAAATTTATTTTCTCACAGTTGTGGAGGCTGTGAGTCTAAGATCAAGGTATGAGAGACTTGGTTTCTCCTGAGGCCTTTATCCTTGGTACGCACGTGGCCACCATCTCACTGTCTCCTCATGTGGCCTTTTCTCTGCCTGTGCATCCCTCGTATTCTCTGTGTGTCTAAATTTTCTCTTATTATAAGGACACCAGTTACATTGGATTAGGGACACTATAAGAACCTTATTTTAACTTCATCACCCCTTTAAAGTCCCTGTCCAAAATACAGTCACATTCTGAGGTACAGGGGGTTAAGAGTTCAACATATGCAATTGGAGGGGAGCACAGTTCAGTCCACGACATTCTCCCATTGGGGAGTTGTCCCTATTCTATCTGCTCATATGGGGAAAACTCTGTTCTAGGGAAGAAGGCACTTGGGCATAGAATCAGAGCAATGCAGCTCCTAGTGGTGGGGAGATGGCAGCATGACCACAATTCTCTCAAAGGTAAACTCGAGGAGGACAAAAGTAGACAGGAGGGTTTCAACAGCACCTTCCACCTTCACTGACCATTCTGGCTAACAGCACCTCTGTCACTTTCTGGCTCTTCACCTTGCTTTATTTTTCTTCTTATCCCTTATCACCTCTTGATATGTTACTTCTATTGAATTAAATCACATAACATAATTGACCCATTTAAAGAGTGCAACCATCACCACAGGGCAATTTCAGAACATTTTCATCACCCCAGAAAGAAGCCTGTACTCATTAACAGTCACTGACATACCATATTTTACTTTATTTTCATAATGGCTAACCTCTCCTGCCACAATAACAAAAACTTCTTGAAAACAGAGACTTTGATTTGTTCACTGGTCTGTTTTCATTCCCTAAGAAGGGCCTATTACACAGCTGCAGCTCAGTAAGTATCTGTTGATTCACTATAGGAACTAGAGCCACCTTCACAAAACTAACGCGAGATTTTGAGACAGGGAGAAAAGCATGTAACTGTTATACTCCAGCCAATGTGAGTCTTGTGCAGACAATACTGCCAGATCCTCAGTGACTTTCAGTTTCCAGAAATTTTCAGACTTGCAGAGAAGGGACAGTGGATTTGTACTTTTGTTCATTCCTCAAAGCACGACATGCTTAAATATTTAAAAAGAAAAAAATTATTACAATATCCCAATAAGAATGATATATGCAAAAGAAAAAAATCCAAAATTGAAACTAATTTTAGTAACAGCAATGGATTAAAAAAAAAATCCTCACTCACAAATTCAAAAACAAAAACTGTCACAGTGACATGTCTTCCCAAATTTGGTTGAAACATGTCTCCTGGTTCTGAAGGTCTTCTCTTGAGCTGCAGCCAAAAACACATTCCCATGGCCAAGAAAAACTTAAAATTGTGAGTGCAAATGCAAACACACAGAGGCCTTCCAGTAACAGCTGGAGCACAATGCTGGTGGTCAAGACACCTTTTGAGCTATGTAATTACCTCATTGGGTAAGGCACTCTCCCTGAAGAGGCTACCATTTGTCAGGCCCAGAAAACATTTCAATTGGCAAAACTGTGTAAATGCTATCCATTTCATGGAATTGTTCTAAGTTCCTTGTCAAAATAATTAATGTGCATCCAAAATATAAACAGTTTTCCCCTATTGGGAGTTTGAGTGTTCACAGAGATGGAAAGATGCTGAGCTGGAGACAGCAGCTGCCAGACAGGCCACCTCTGCAATCTTGGGCAGATAGCAGTTGTCATGGAAGATGCTGTGGCTGCTTACCACTCCATGCAGCTTAGTTCTGCCATATAAATTATTAAAGAACGTGCAGAACATTACACAGTTCATATACTTAATGAGTATAGTTCATAGTCTAGGTCAGATATAATTACATGTTACATTAAAATAGCTTCACAGAGCCATTTATTCTGATTTAATTACTTAAAATTATAGTATAATGAGTGATACTTTCAAAGAAAAAAGCACTCTTTCAAATGGGCTCATTTTAAGTTAATATGAAGAAAATTAATCATTTAACTAAATGGAGGAGGACAAGTCCATGTCTTAAAGAACATTGTTTCCATGTCACAAAGGTTATCTCCTTTTGATAACGTGTTGTAAGTGATAGGGACATAGAGATTTTTTTTTTATTGGAATACAGATTCTTATTTCACCCTTCCCTCCAAATCTTGCTCTGTTCTACTTGAGCTTTGCCACAGAAAATGATGATGTTAAACACCAACCCTGAAGAGTAGGGAGTTAGGGATGCCCACATCAGTTTCTTGGGTGGCATTAAAAACTGGGCAGAAACAGCAGCATGGTATATGCTGGCATCAGACAGGGACAGGGTTCAAGTTTCAGCTCTGCCACTCATTCTGATGAGATGTTCACAAGCTGTTTTCCTTGTCTTGGCGGTACTTCCTCACCTTGAAACTAGGAATAAAAACAGCAACTATCTCATAGGGTGGTTTTGAAAATCAAATGATTCAATATGCAGAGCACTTGACACAGGGCCTAGCAGGTGAAAACTGATAAAAAGTCTTAGTTCTTGTTACTTTTAAAGGAAATAAGCAGTATTTACTTGCTCTTGGCCCCTCCCCCGCAAGTAGTCCTCAGAGTCTTTAGGTTCCTACTGTATTATTTTTAGTAGAAATTATAAAAAGTCTTAGAAGGAAAAGGTGTGCCTCTCTCAACCCAATTGCTTACTTCTGTTTCTAATAACTATAAATAATAAATGATCCTCATTTGAGGCTTTTAGAGTAGTATTAATTCACTAAACAACAACAATAATAATAATACTTCTAAATGGTTTTAAAACATATGGTAATGTTTACCTTCTATTTTTCTGTCCTAAAACAGACTTTGTTGTGAAGTATTCAATGCTGTGCTCAGGGACAATGTGGGAAAAAATTGTAAATCAGGAGCCTTCCTATAAATACCTTCTAAAGACAGCTGTAATACTATTAAAGGGATGCGGTCCTTTTTTGGATCCTGGACCACTTAACAAAAGTGATGACAGAAAACTGGCTTATGGATACAGGGCACTGTGGGAGCCAAAATAATGTGTCAGACTTGGTCTTCCATAAGAAAACATGATCCATGAGAAAGCTGACTCAATTTCCACACATATAACATTCAGGATGAGCAAACCCAAGAAGCCACAATGTTTTGAAAGCATGGGCCGTCATGGGAATTGCTTGTATTCAAAATGAGCTTTATTCCCTTCAGGTAGGAAATGACAGGCTGTGCTGAGTAGAGGAAGAGGGTGGTATCAGAAGTATCTTAGTTTGGGTTCCTCCAAAAGCTGACGCTAAAGCAAATATGTAAACACAAGTCTTTTATTAGGAAGGTGTGACTCAGTTTTATGTGTCAGCTTGGCTAGAGGTTGCACTTCTCACGTACTAGATTAAATGCTAATATAGATGTTGCTGCAAAGGTATTTTGTAGATGTGATTAGCACCTACAATCAGTTGACTTTTAGTAAAGGGAACTATCTTCCATCAACTGGTGGGTCTGCTCCAATCAGTTGAAAAGCCTAAAGAGCAGAACTAAACTTTCTTTGAGGAAGAAGAAATTACACCTGTGGGTTACTGGGCTGGCTTCTGCTCTTTCTGACCTTCCACCCATGACCAACATGGCCCTTCCTGCTGTATGAATTTCAAATCTACCACCATCCTAGCCCACCAATACAATTGCCTAAGCCAATTTCTTTCAATAAATTTCTTAATATAGAAAGCATTTTATTTTTTTAGTTATATTTTCACTATTTTATTACTTATTTCCTTAATGGTTGTTCTCAAGTGTACTACATACATTTTAACTTATCAGAATCAGATTCAGATTTATATTAACTTATATCCAAGAAGATATAGAAATGTTACTCATACATAGCTCCATTCCCTTTTTCTTTTGGGGGATTTTATACACACACACACACACACACACACAACATTCCTAAGTGTTACTTACCCAATAATGCATTATTACAATTACTTTTTATAATGTTATGTCTTTTAAAGACACTAAGAGAAGGAAGAAGAATAAATATATGCAGGGTTCGGCACAAATAATGCCTCTTGTTTATTACAAAATCTTAAACATGTAATTTTGTAACATAATAATATCACATACAAGCACACCATATGACATTTTAGGTGAAATGGTAAAATTAAAACTATAAATTATTACCCTACCAGCCATACTCAAGTAGGCCTTACTTCTGCCAGGCCCTGTATTTATAATTTTTGTTATATTAGCCTTCTTTGTTATCATTTGTTCCTGTGGATTTGAGTTACCATCTGGAGTTATTTCCTTAGTCGAATGCAGCTTTGTTCCAACTTGCCTCTTTTGTGCTACTGTTGGTAAATATATTACATTTCCACATGTTATAGGCCTACCAATACATTATATACTATTGTCTTATGCAATTACTTTCTAAATCAGTTTTTAAAAAGAATGGAGAATTTGCATTTATACTGTCTTTTATAATAAATTACCTTTACTGGTAATTTGTCTTATTTTTTTCATGTGGATTCAAATTATCCTGAGTTATCTGCTTTCATCCAAAAAACTTCCTTTAATGTTTATAAAATGGATCTGCTAGCAACAAATTCTCTCAATTTTTGTTTATCTAAGAATATCTTTATTTTGCCTCTATTTTTGAAAGATAGCTTTACTATTCCTGGCTGGTGTGGTTCAACTGGTTGGAGCATCTTACCCTCCACCAAAAGGTTGGGGGTTCAATTCCTAGGTTGCAGATTCATTCCCCAGTCAGGGCACGCATGAGGCAACGGATTGATGTATCTTTCTCACATTGATGCTTCTCTCCCCGCACCTCTCTAAAATCAATAAACATTATTATTAAAAAGATAGCTCATTTGGATAAAGGAGTCTTGGTTGACAGCTTTATTTTCTCTGAACACAGTTTTATTTTCCTTGAATATATTTTCCCACTGCCTCTGGCCTCCATTTTTTCTGATGAAAAGTCAGCTGTTTATTTTATTGGGTTGCCTTGAAAGTGACAGGTCATTTGTCTGTTGCTGATTTCAAGATTCTCTCTTTGTTTTTTGCTTTCAGCATTTTTACTATGTGTTTGTAGATCTCTTTAAATTTATCCTACTACAGATTTACTGCATTTCTTGAATGTGTAGATTCAAAAAATCTTCACATTTGGAAAGTTTAACCATTTTTTTAAATTATTTTTATTGATTGATTTGAGAGAGAGAGACATCAACTTGTTGTTCTACTAATTTATGCATTCATTGGTTGATTCTTGCATATTCTGTCACTAGGGATTGAACCCACAACCTTGGCATATCAGGAAGATGCTCTAACAAACTGAGCTACTCAGCCAGGGTGCCATTATTTTTTGAATACTTTTTCTGTCTTTTTTTTCTCTCCTTTTGGTACTACCATTACACATGTGTTGGGGCTTTAATAATGTCACACATTTCTTGAGGATCTGTATCTTTTTCTCATTCTTCTTTTTCTATTATTTGGATCACATAATCTCTATTAACCTATATTTAAGTTCACTAATTTTTTTTGTATGTCAGTTCAAATCTACTGTTGAGCCCCTCTAGTAAAACTTTTGTTTCAGTTATTATACACTTCAGATCTAGAATTCCCATTTTGTTCTTTAATAGTTTCTACCTCTTACTGATAATTTCTATTTAATGACATTTTTATCATACTTTCTCTACTCACTTAATTCCTTTAGTTCCTTGAACATATTTATAGTAGATACTTAAATTTTTGTTAAGTCTGGTCCACTTTCATGGGCATTTTTGGTGTCCATTTATTCCTCCAGTATGTAAGCCATACTTTATTCTTTCTCTGCATGTCTTATAATTTTTGTTTGAAACTGAGTCTTTTTAGATCATATTGTAACAGCTCTGGAACTGGTCCACACTCCTCTTTGTTACAGTTTTTTTGGATTTGTTACAGTTATTTGCATGTTTATTTGTTTAGTGACTAAGTAGATTATTTTAGTTAAGACTATTTCACCCTACAGTGTGAAACATCTGATGTTTCTCCTTGGAGTCACAGTGAGAGGTGTGACAACAATCATCCTGGGACAACAATGGTTGTCAAAGGATCTTAGTTTCTTTTTCTGACCATACCCAGATGTTGAGCACCACTAATTGCTGACTGATTGCTCTATTATTTTCAAAATGCCCTGGAGCATAAATTGCTTCAGAGATTGATCCAATCAAGTTGTTTCCTTTGAAGGGATAGTAACTGAGGTCAATGTATGAGATTTTTTTCTGTTTCTATCATGAGGGCTCCTCCCAGCCATCACTTTCTGTTTCTCTCCTGTAAACTGGTTGGCCTATAGTTTTTCTATACCTCCAATGAACCTATCAATCTCCCAATTGACTTTCACCAAAACTTCCACTGTTCATGAGAGGGTTCTTTGGCTTGAACTTCTCCATACTTTTGTTACCAGACAGCAAGTGGGATGCTGCTGCCCAACATTCCTGTCCCACCACCACCTCCCTCTAGGCAAAATTCCAGAGGCAAAGTTTTGGTGATAAAGAAAAGGAGTCTCGCCCTGGCTGGCATGGCTCAGTAGATTGGGTACTAGCCTGAGAACCAAAGGGTCGCTGTTTCGATTTCCAGTCTGGATTGTGGGCCAGGTCCATGGTTGTGGGAGCCCAAGTGCCGAACAACATTGATGTTTCTCTCTCTCTCTCTCTTCCTCCTTTCCCCTCTGTCTAAAAATAAATAATAAATAAAATCTTTAAAGAAAGAAAAAGAAAAGGAGTCATTATTCAAAAGTTAAAAAATTTTTGGAATAACAGCTTTCCACTTGCATTAGTACTTAAGCCTATCAATTAAAGCTAAGCTCTTTAACACCTAAGTTATCCTATCATTCCCCCTGTTAGTTTTAATCATCTTATCTCTTTTTTTTCAATTTAACCTTAGATTTTTACTTTATTTTTTAAAATCATGTTTATTCTATTACAATTGTCTTAATTTTCCCCCTTTGCCCTCTTCCACCCATCCTAGTCCCCCCACCCCTACTCCCACAGTCAATTCCCATGCTGTTGTCCATGTCCATTGGTCATTCATACATGTTTTTTGTCTAGTCCTTTCTCCTTCTTTCCACTATTGTCCTCCTTCCCCATCCCCTCTGGTCACTTTCAGTCTCCTCCATGTTTCCTTGCCTGTGGTTTATTTTGTTCGTTAGTTTATTTTGTTGAATAGATTCCACTTATAGGCGAGATCATATGGTATTTGTCTTTCACCGACTGGCTTATTTCAGTTAGCGTAATGTTCTCCAGTTCCATCCATGTTGTTGCAAATGGTAGGAGTTCCTTCTTTCTGCTATTTTTTTAAAATGCAGATTGATTTTGTTTATTTATTTTTTTAAATGTTAAAATCCATTATAAAATATTAAAAAATTTAAATCCATTATAAAGTCTCAGCAATTAAAACAACATGACACCAGCACAGAAATAATCAAGTAGATCAATGAAATAAAATGAGCACTCTAGAAACAAATGTATGTATCTAACAATGTAATATAGGATTAAACTGATATTTCAAATCAATGGGGAAAATAAGGCTTATTCAACAAATAATGTGCATGGACCACTATTACTTGAAATGAAGCAAATATAGATCCCTATTACACACATTATACACCAAATATTTAGGTGAGTTAAAAATCTATATGTAAAGTCTAAGGAGTTTTAAGAGAAAAGACAAAATAATATTTTTCTTACCCTGAAATAAAATATTCAAACCCAGAAGCTATAAAGTAAAATATTGACAATATGACTATATTAAACATTAAAGACTATACAGTAATATACATATTAAAATTGTTAAAAGACAAGTAATAGAACAGGAAAGTATTTGCAACACATCTAAATAAGAGTTAATAGTGTTGTTATTTAGGGAAAAATTTCTACAAACATTTAATCAAAAAATGGATAAAGAATACCAAAAAGTCATTTAAAGCTTTTTAAAAATAATAGAAATAGGCAAGAAATATACAAAAACAGGTTTAGTTTCAACAAATAATAAAGTAACAGTTAAAATAACACATCATTGTCACAGATCGATAAATATTAAAAATACTGGTACTATCAAATATTGGTGACTGTGAAAGGAACTCAATATTCATAGACTCTTTTTCTTCATCTTCTTAAAGCAGTCCCTTTAGCATATCTTGCAGTGTTGGTTTGGTGTAGGTGTATTCTTTTAGTCTTCTTTTGTATGGGAAACTCCTTATTTCACTGTCCATTTTAATTGAGAGCCAAGTAGAGCAGACTTGGCTGCAAGCCTCTGCTTTTCATTACTGGGGATATTTCTTGCCAGTCCCTTCTGGCTTGTAGTGTTTCTGTTGAAAAGGCAGCTGCTAGATATATTGGGACTCTTATATGTTACTTCCTCTTTCTCCCTTGATTCCTTTAGGATTCTCTATTTGCATTTGATATTTGCCATTGTAATGATGATGTATCTTGAATTGGGCCTCTTTGAGTTCCTCTTGAATGGGCTCCACTATGCTTCCTGGACTTGTGAGATTTTTTTCTCTCCTCCAATTAGGGAAGTTTTCCATCATTACTTTTTCAAACAGGTTCTTTATCCCTTCTTCCTCCTCTTCTCCTTCTCGTATCTCTATTATATGGATATTATTATGTTTCAGGTGGTCCTGCATTTCCCTAAATACCTCTTCATTCTTTTAAGTCTTTTTTCATTTTCTTGCTCTTTCTGGGAGCTTTTGTCTACCTTGTCCTCCAGCTTGCTGATTTGATCCCCTGCTTCATCTAGCCTGCTTTTGATTCCTTCTACTGTGTTCTTCAATTCAGAAATTGTATTCTTCATTTCCTCTTGTCTCTTATTGAGAGTTTCTATGTCCTTTTTCATGCTGATATAGTTTGCTGTAAGTTCCTTGTAGTTTCCCTGTAGTTTTTTGTACTTCTCTCTGAACTCACTGAGTTCATTGAGCTTCCTTAGAACTGTTGTTTTGAACTCAATATCTGATAGTTTACTTGCCTCTATTTCATTTAGTCCTCCTTTAGTGGGGATTCCTCCTTTCCTTTTGACTGGAGGGTGCTTCTTTGTCTTGACATTATTTGTGAGACTCTTCTTTTTTGCTTCTCCTTCTTAAATTGATCTGTCTTGATTTCCTGAGTTTGTGGTGTGAACTTCTATGATAGGAGACCGCTATTTTTTCTTTCTGGATCTGCCTCTGCTGATGTCAGATGTTGACCCTGTCTGATCTTACGCAGTTGTTCAAAACTTCCAGGAATCTACTGTCTGTGGCTGTCTCCTTCAGTTGTTAATGTAGTCACTCTGCACTCAGCAGTCAGGCTTAGGCACCATAAGGTGGGGTAGAGTCCCTCCTAAGGGCAGGGTTTTTGGGTCCTCTCACACTTCTGCCACTCAGGGGAGTGGTCTGCCTGAGCAAGATGGCCGCTATTGCATGGTGGACAAGTCGATACCGGGATCCCACAGGCTACTCTCTCAGTCTCTCCCCAAAGCCTACTTCCCCAGTCTCCTCAGGCATCTCTAGCCCACTCTACCCCGGCCTTTGCCAGAGACCAGGGTAAGTGGCTGCAAATAAAAATTTATGCATTGGCCCTTTAAAAGGCTTTTTGTGTCTCCAGCTGCCTATCTGTGGCAGAGAGCAACCCTGCCACTTTTCGCAGCTGGCTATTATCTGTTTATTCTTTGGGCTCTGGTGCTGTAGGCTGGAGATCCCTGCTTATGGTTTTAGACCCCACTCTTCTCAGGGGGATCCAACTGACCGTTTCAATATCCCTCTGGCACTACCACCCTTGGATGCTCTGTCTGCCTTCTCAAGTTTCTACCACACTCCTTACCAGTCAGGTTGTGTTAATTCTGACTCTTTTGGTGGTCTGAGGTTATAAGGCTCCTCTGTTGCTATTGTTCAGTTGTTTTTTCCAGGTGATTTCTCCACAATTTAATTGTAATTCCAGATTGGTTCTGGGAGGAGGTCAGTGTGATTTCCATTCACTCCTCCATCATCTTGATTTCCTCCTCTGATTATCTTATTTCTATAGGATTAGTTTACAAACTAAAACATTAGATACAAAAGCTACACAGTTTTGGAAAACTGGCAGGCTTCTGTCTCAGAGCCCGTCCCCTCTAGAAGACCCAAAGAAGAATAACCCTGTTACTCTCTGCCAGGCTAACCTGATCCTAGGCTGCACCCAGAGTTCCTTCCCATCCAAAATACTGTCCTTTGGGAAACACAGGCAGCTGCAACATGATCACCCAAGCATCCTCCAGGAAGAGAGAGCCACAGAGCCCTTCTTTTATTTTAAGTCTTCTGGCCCATAATTCTATGTGCTCTAGAGGCACTCAGCTTCTCAGCCAATCCCATCCTAGACTATTTACCATTGCCCCAGGCAACCTTCTCCTATGGCCCCTTCTATTCCTCCCCAGTGATGTGATCAAATCTCTCTGTATCACTTTGTTCCAAATAGTCATTTACTTCTGGGGTGTATTTCGAACTCTCTCTGCTATAGCTCACGCAAAATCTCTATGCCAAGGCTCTGGTGGTGGAGACAGGAACAATGGTGTGCTTCTGTCTGAGCTATCATTTGGTGGAGCAGCAGTCAGAACTGACTTGGCTTGTTGCCCTCATTGTGGAATCCCTCAACCCATGAGCCAGATCAAAGGCTATCTGGGTCCCAGTATTCTCTGTGGTGCTGTGTCCAAGGTAGATCTTCCACTCCATGAGTGGGGCCTGTACAGAAGAAGGAAGTCTCTTTCTCACAGCCTCACTTGCCCAAAACTTCCTTTCAGAACAAGTAGCAGGAAGCAGGATGGAAAATGCTGACATCCTGACTGGGAGCTGGAGGAAAAGGAATCCCAATGTTCTTGGCTGTATCAATCTAAACTGGAGTTTCTATTTTGCTGGGCTGAGGAATCAGTCTTGGTTCAAATATGAGACTCTCACTCTTCTTACTGAACATTAGTAGATTTTCTTGAAATAATGTTTCTTTATTTGCTATATGCCCTTGTGATCACTGCCAGAGATGTGAACTTTCTATATAGTTTTCACTAGTTTTATTACTGGACAGGGGTCTGGCCCTGAATGGTCTGCTTAAGGGCAGCTATAGCATGTGGGGTCTTGAGTTCATGTAGGAAAGACTTACGACACAAGTCCAGGTGACTGTGAAGATACATTTAAAGCTTGGAATAATTAAACAAGGAAGAGCTTAGCACAGAAGAAGCAACAGGAGAGCCTAGGCTGGGCTGCCTTAGCTGACTGGGAAGTCAGAGAAGAGGGAGCCTTGGGGACAAGTTCAGGGACAGGCTGCCAGCTTCCCATTGCCTTAGAGTTTAGGAGACTCCTGCTTGTGAAGAAAGAAGTGGGGGAGAAGAAAGAAAAGGAAACAGCACTTACTACTACCCAGAGGGAGAGCTTATGCAGGGTCCTTTGTCTCCAGGCTTTTATCCTTTTTTTTTTTTTTCCTGTAGGAGAACCTTAGGGGAGTTCTCAGGGGAGGGTTCAGTAGAATATTCATCAGTTCTTTGGGTATGCCCTTTCAGGGTCAAGCTCTCCACTGATTGGTCAGTGACAGGGCAGGGAGTCTTTAGTCATTGCAATTGGTTCTGGTGGTGCCCACCTGGTTTTGCTGCTTTTCTGGGCCTGGAGCTGAAACACAACTGAGGCTAGATGTTATTTCCAGGAAGGACAGGTTACCCTGGGGGCAAGATCCTTATTTTCCCAGTTTTGACCCCTGCCAGGCACTAGGGATCTTGGCCTATTGCCATGTCTTCTCAGCCCCTCCAATTCCCCATATTCAATCCAACTGTCACAAATAGTTGAAGGTGTTTCTGTCTTTCTTGTTAGGCACTGACTGATACAGCAGGTCTGTCAAATAGGGTTGAGGTTTTGAAGGTATGCTTTGCAGAGAACAGGGAAGGGGAGGGAACAGCCAGAAGTCCTCACCCTGAAGAACCTCCAGTAGTCAACTCCCTATCTCTCACCTGCAATAAAATGGGAAAGCAATGTTATAGCAAGGAGGTTGGATCCAAAGGAGAGGAGCTAGTTGGTCCAAACAGACCCATTTCCAATGGCAGTAGTGCCAATGTTTCTCAACATCAGCTCTACTGACATTTTTGGTTAGCTAATCCTTTTGCTATGGAGGCTATACTGTGCGTTATAAGATGGTGAGCAGCATCCCTGCTTTCTATCTACCACATACCAGCAGCACCTCACCCAAATTGTGACAGCCCAAAATGTCTCTGTACATTGCTCAATGTCTCCTAGGGACAAAATTACACCCTTTCCCAATTGAGGACTACTGACCTAGGCTCAACAGCACGAGACCCACAGCCATTCTTCTGCTCCATTAGCATGATTGAAGCCAGAGATGTCAGCTTAGATGAGGAATGAGTATTTAGTGCCACTTGCTCTAAAAAAGAAGCCTCGAGTAGGCCCAGTTCTCAGAGTTGTCATCAGGGAGCACAGTGCCCCAACAAGTCTCCCTGCCATGCAGGTCATTCTCTGCCTCTTATTCCATTAATCTAAGTCAAATCAGATACAAGGAACAGAGAAGCTTGGTTTCAGGGATAGAGAAGGAGGAGAAGCAGGGAGTCTCTTTCTCTTTTGCCTAAACTCCATGACATTGCTGGGAACATTGGCTCTTTGTTGCCAGAGCCTCAAGTCTTTTGGGTACAATGAGGCTAAGGAGTCAAATAGACCTGTATTCCAAACTCAGCTCCACACCTGCCACCTATATAACATTAAGCAAGCCACTTAGTCCCTCTAAGCTTCTCTTTTCTTACCTGTTAAATGGGAATCATAACTCATTCCTCACTGATGTTTTCTAGGAATTAAAGGAATGCTTGTAAAATACAAAAAATGGGCACTCACTAGATTAGAAGTTGGCAAACTATAGCCCATGGTTAAATGTGGCTTTTATAAGGTTGCCAGATTTAGGAAATAAAATATTTTATCTGGCAGTCCTACCTGCTGGCCATGTGCTTTCATAAATGAAGTTTAATTAGACAGAGCTTCACCTGCTCTTCCTGACAAATTGCCTGTGGCTGCTTTCAGTACATGAGGCAAAGTAGAGAGGCAGAGGAATGGTGCAGTTGTGACAGACCATGTGGCTTGCATGTGTTGGTACAGTTTACACTAGCAGGTGCCACTGTACTGTCTACGAGAAGCAGTAAAAAGAGTGGTTAAGGGAACTCTGTAGTCAGACTTTCTAGATTTGAATCCTGGTTTTACCATGGGTCACTGGACAAGTGTGTGAACCTCTGAGTGCCTCAGTTTCCTCCTCTCTCAGATGCTGGAACATTGGAGCTGTCACAGGAAAGTAGAGTATATTCAGGTTGGTTGGTTGGTCTGGGTTTATTCTAAAAGCTCAGAGAACCCTGACGATTGTGGTTCAGTTGGCTGGGAATTGTTCCACAAAGTGAAAGGTCACCAGTACAATTTCTGGACAGGGCACATTCTGGGGTTGCAGGTTCAATCCCCAGTCAGGACACATGAAAAGCAGCCCATCGATCTCTCCTCTCTCTCTCTTTTCTCTCTCTCCCCTTTCTCTCCTCTCTAAAAAATAAGTGAATAAAATCTTTATTTAAAAAATGTTCAGATAAATCTCTTATGAGGTCCTTGTTGATTCAGCAGGTTAATACACATTAAGGCAAATAACACAGTGCTGGGAACACAGGAAGTACTACTATGGAAGTACAAGAGCTACTGTTTCTGTTACTTCAGACATGGCTACCATCAACACCACTACTACTAATACTATTACTGCTGCCACTATTCCCACCACCACCGTCACTACTACAAATACATCACAACACTGTTTTGAGGATTAGATAATATAGGAATAGGAACATCTGGCCATAGTAAATGCTCAGTAAGTAACACTTTTGCTCCCTTCCCCTCTACTTATTCTCTTCTATCCATTTACTGGGGTCCATGCCCACATTTGCACAGCAGGGTCTTGAGCTTTGGTAAGACTTGGCAGCTCCACTTGAAGGAGCATAAAGCCAGCAGTTTCTTCCCCCAAATCGAGCCTTGACTCCTGGTGCCAAGCCCCAGTCCTTCTCTTTCTCTGAGATTCTTGTTGTCTTACTCTCTGTACACTGCTTGGTTCAGTCACCACGTTTCCTTTACTGTTCCAACACTAACTCAGTCCCAAGAGTACATACTTTCACAAATTATAGGAATCAGAGGAGGGAGGAGCTAGTAATTCCCTCATCTTGGCCCACTTCCTAGGATCTGGCCAAGAATCTTGGGCATATGAGAGCCTGGCAGAGCCCCATAGAAGATTGGTGTGCTAATGGCCCCATAAAAATAAAACATTTATGAGGCATGCTTGATTTCATTTTACCTTCAGTTCCCTCCTTTTGATGAGGGGGCTGCCACACTGGAAGCTTCAGGAAGAGGGGAGCTGACAACCATATCCTCAGGTTCAAGGTGCATTGTGAGGGGTTAGACAGGAGTCTTGTACTTCTTGTGGAGCAACTGCAGCGCAAAGGTCAGGAGCTGAGGAAGAGATGGGAGAGTGTGGAGACTCAGTGAGGATGCCAAAAACCATCTCCTCTCAGAGTCTAAGGACCTCTTCTAGGGAAAGTACTGAAAAGCTGGAGTGTTGTCCAGCCTGCCAAGCTCATGATGAATGTGTTCCTCACCAACATTAGGTCTTTTGAACCTCAATGGACTAGTCTTGGTCAGTGACCAGCATGGCTCTTACCAGCCTTGGCGTCTGATCCTGGGGGAGATGAGCTGCAGCCTGCTTGGAAAAGCTGGACTAAGTTCTGGCAATATGAACCTCTGGAAAACAGAACCTCTGTTAAGGGCTGGATCCCTTGCTTTGATGTAGGTGTCATGGGTTCAAATCCCACTTCTGAAACTTCCTAACTGCCCAGCCTTGGGCAATTTCGTTATCCTCTCTGTGCCTTATTTGCCCCATCTTTAATATGGGGATGTTGGTATTAATAGTACTGATGTTTTAGGGTGATAAGATTAAGTGAAAGAATGGCATGTTTGACATCCATGGTAAACAGTTGATAAACAGAGACTTTTATTAGGACAGAAGATGGTTTGAGGTGACTTTGGACTTGGGACATACCAGAAGCTTAGATGAAGGAGCTAGATGAAGTCCTAGTAACTGGTGGTGCTTGAAGGATATACTCAGGGCCCTCTCTACCTTATGTCCCTTTCCCCCTCCTCTTTGCCTCTTCCTTAGAATTCCTAACAGTCACAAGCACTGATTGAACACATATGCTAGGAGTTGAGGATTTAAACCAAATGAGACTCCATGTTTGCCCTCCAGGCTTCTCAGGCTCCATCTCCCAGGCTTTGAAGAAGATAGGTTATTCCCAAGACCAATGTCAATAGGAATTGTTGGATAGGGCAACCCCTCACAGCAGAGAGTGCTGAGAAACTGGGCAGTATCACCTAGAGAACCACTTATTCCTCAGAAGTGGTACCTAATTGTCTTCAGGGCAGTGGCAGTGTCCCACCCAGAGGTTTCCTGGACACAGAAGCCATGAGGTTCCTCCTATCTCCACCTCAAGCCTTTTCTGGAATTGCCCGACTTCTTACTTGCCCCTTAGTATCCTGTGCAGTATCCCAGAGGTCCCCAGGGGAACTGAGCACAGTTAACAACTGTGACCTTGTTGTTAACTCACCTGAATAGACTTTCCTTCCTTCCCTATCTCACTTCCCCACTCCCTCATCATGCCACCCCCCACCAACCCTGTGGTCACCTCCCAAGTAAATTCCTTTCGCCCAAATCCTTGTGTAGACCTATAGTAGATTCAGAGGTCACCCCTTAACAAAGGGACTTGTGCAAGTGTGGCCAGCAGTGGCCTCCACTACAGAGAGGCTGGGCCTCTTCCAGGCCAGACCATTTCAATTATGGTGGGCACTGACAGGTGACACTCTTCCAAAGCTTGCACAAAAACTTCCTGCCAGCTTGGGGGAACCTGAGTCTTTGCCACTTGCCCTCTCCCACTATCCAGCTCTGCTTCCTCCCTTCCTCTCCTAGGAACATGATTAGGAACATGATTCCTAATAAATACCTTGCACCCTAAATGCCATCTCAGAATCTGCTTTTGGAGAACCTCACCTGCAATACTTCCCAAAGGCAAACCTGTGTCTCGGGTCTGCCCCTACAATGGAGTGAGAAGGAGGGGATGAGGGGTACTGCCCTTCTGCAGCCAGTGAGAGACTGCCAGAGACAGCAAGGCAACAACGGCTGCTTCCCTGTGCCCAGGACAGCACTGGCATGACCATACCCTGTCCAGCAGCCAGGTGAGAGGAAAGGAGGAGAGACAGAGATGGCTGGGCCTCTTCCCTTGTATTTGTACTCCAGTCCCACAACTATCTGGCCACAGAAAAGGGAGAAACAGAAGAGAAGATGGTCAGCTTGCCCTGACCTTTTAAAGCAATGATTCCACCACCAAAAAAACAACACTGGTCCAACGTTTGTCCTGAAGGTGAATACAAACTGTAGAGGCCAAAGAAATTCTTCCTCAGAGGCTGCCAATTCTGTTGTCCTCCTCCCTTTGTTCCAGGAACAATGCTCTTCTAGCCTGTGAGCTGCTTTTACAGATTCTGCCAAACCTCATGAACCGGAACCAGAGAACCAAGCTCTGCTCTAGCCTCTGTTCAGTGGTACTCAGCCCCATCCCCTCAAAAAGCAACCATGTCATCAACGGAGAAACCTGCCTCACTCAAATAAATTTAATCGACAGTCAGTCATTGTCTTATTAGGAGGATGCCAGGCTCCTTTTGGGGAGACAGAGGTAGACAGTGTCTGTTCTCTCAAAGTCCTTTAGAATCTAGTCGGAGAATCAACATGAACACCAATGACTTGAGAGCCTAGACAAAATTATTGTGAGTTCCAAAATTTTTAACCCATTTCTACATGCCTAACTATGGCCAGCCAAGTGAATTTGAGATGTAAAAGGAAAGAACAGAGTAAAGCACCTTCTGACACATTTTTACCTGCATTCCTATAAGGAGTCCTGTCATGATGATTCAGCCAGTGTTTTAACTCTTGACAAATACTCAAAGGTGTTAGGACAAAGGCACCTGAGTGGCTCATCTCTGACTGGGGAAAATAAGAATCAAAGCAGGGCCCCCCAACCTCTGGGCTACAGCCCCGTACTGGTCTGGGCCTGTTAGTAACCAGGCCACATGGCAGGAGGTGAACTTGGATGTAATGCACTTGAACCATCCCAAAACCATCCCTCTACCCCTGTCCATGGAAAACTGTCTTCCACAAAACTGGTCCCTAGTGCCAAAAACATTGGGGACTGCTGATCTAAAGGTTTATTTCTCCAAAAACTTGTAAAAAAAAAAAAAAGGTAACTGCATTTCATTAAATAGGAAACTGGATGCTATTTGCTACATTTAGATAAATACGAATATGAGACTCTCATCTATTCTTGTGCTACTGCTGACTAATTTATCAAGGCAATGGGTCAGGGGTGAAATGGTGAAATGATATCAAATGTGCTCCTGGAGGTGGAAGAAGGTATATGGAAGATAAATGGTAATGGAAAAAATACAATAAAAAATAAACTACTGAAAAGAATATGCTCCAAGTACCAGTTTAACAAAGAATGTGATATTAATACCTTTAACAAGGAATTCTTTCTAATGCCTTTGAAATTAAATTCCTGGGACTTCTCCAGTTTCTAGAGTTAATATTAAGAATTTATATTTCTGACTTCAATAAATTGTTAAATGTCTTTAAAGTTTTAATAAGTATATGCATATTTTTTAAAAATAGGGTCTTTGTAGATAATTGAGTTAGGGTAAGGTCATTAGGGTGGGTCTTAATTCAATAGGCAAGGGTTCTAATAAAAAGGGGTACTTTGGACACACACAAGGGGAACACCATATGAAGATGAAGGCATGGATGGGGTGATGAAGCAGAAGCCAAGGAGCATCAGAGATTGTCAAAAAACTCTTAGGAGCTGGGCAAGAGGCATGGAAAAGAATCCCCTCACAGCTTTGCAAAGAACAAACATTGTAGGCATCTTGAGTTTGGACTTCTGGCCACCAGAACAGTGACATCAAGTTTGTGGTACAGCAGACCTAACAAACTGATATACACCCCAATCACTAAAATAGCTAGCATCATACTTACCTGGAAACCCTGACTACAAAGGATGCTATAGTCACAACCAGAGAGAATCTCTTAAAATGAAAATAGGAGCAGATCACCCCCCAACCTTGCCCCTTCCATTGCTCTGCATTCCATTTCTGACCAATCCCTAGTTCTTAATATCACACATCACACATGTACACAAATGCCTGTGTGCACACAAACACTTGCACATATATGCACATGCATGCATACACCCACAGAGGCAGTTTTTCCATTCTTTGGCAAAACTCCCTCCTCTGGGCTTCAGCAAATCCTACTCCTTTCCCAGAAACATTCATCCCTCCACTTTCCCCCTTGGCTATCTCTATTCATCTTTCAGATCTTACTTCCTTAAGGGTGTTTTCCAATCACTCTGCTATTGAGGCCCCTGTGTTTTTTCTCCTAACAGCTTCTTTTGTCCTTAATAGAGGCCAGTGTTGGTCCACAAACATAGAGAATTTGAGTGTTTAGAAACTTTTACTATAGCTTAACATCACTGTGACATCCAAGCAAGTGATTGGTGAAGTAATCTCACTGAACAGCCATTAGATAGGCTCCATTATTAATCAACTCGCATGGCATTTTATTTGTATTCCTATAAGGAGTCCTGTTGTGATGATTCAGCCAGTGTTTTTACTCCTGACAAATATTCAAAGATGTTAGGACAAAGACTCTTGAGTGCTACACATACAAGCTACATAAAAATCATGTACTGTAGTATGACACATCAGCCTGTTATGGATGAGAAATGGAAAATAGCACATTCTTGCCCACAGACAGAAGCCCTGTTTCATAGAAACCATCACTAGTAACTCTATTTAATTGGTCTGCACACTGTGACTCTCATTTGTTCTGCCTACCACTGACCCCATGACATACCACTGTCTGACACACAGAAGGAGTGTGATAATGTTGGACATTTGAATGAATGGGTTAGATTATGATAGGCAGGGGTGGGAGAAATTTCTAGGGGAACAGAGGGCCTAAGGGCAACATTTGAAGGTGAGAAACCACTGGCAAACCAGAGACTGCCTGCCATATTTTTAAAGCCTGATAGATTCATGTTAAGGAATTCCTCAAATCTTAATATGGGAACCAGCCAGACAGATGGTGAATTCCAGAGGAATGGATGGATTCTTTCAATCTTGGGCTGCATTCTTTTTTCACAATTGTTTCTGGCAGAACTCTAAAGAAAAACACAAACCAGATGTACAGAGAAGTATTTTATTTCTCAGGAAAAAAAAGAAGTTATTTATCCTGCTTTCAGACTGCTGCCTCTCAAATGTGACCAGACTCCCCAACTTTGCCTTGAACAGCTTGAAGAGACTCCAGAATCTTCTCTAACCTCATGCACTTGGATAACTGGGAGGTCAGCACTATAGTTGCTGCTGTTCTCTCTCTCAGGGCTCTCCAAGCTGGAGGAGCAGATGGAATGTGATTTCTGCCTCTCCCATAGATGAGTGAGCCCTGGGGCCACATTATGAGCCCAGAGCTTAATTGAAATAAGTAAGAAGAAAGCTTATGTGAGTGGTTTAGGTGGGCTGCAGGGAATTTGTCTTTCCCTTGGATTATCTGGAAGACACTTTCCTATTGGGGCCTCACTAGCCCCCTCCTCCAGACCTCAGACTTCTTGCCCCAGATGCTGCTGTCTTTTACCCAGAAGAGCCAGCTTTTGCCAAACAAGAAAGTAAGTGAAGTATACCTCCAGTACTCAAGGTAACTCCAGGCTGATTCAACTGCCCCCACCCCCAAGAGTTACCTCTTTCCCTCTCCGACCCTGTCAAAATGCATCCATCTTATAGGCGTTCCCAGCTCATGTGAGAACCTCACCTGTAGGCCCATGAATGGGGTGCTATAAGGATAATATGCTCCTTCAGTCTCAAAGTTCCCCAGGCCAGTAACATCAGCATCACCTGAGAGCTTGGGAGGACTGAAGTTTCTCAGGCCCTACCTGGACCTTCAAATGCCAAAACTCTGCAGGCGGCCCAGCAAGCTGTTTTAACAAACCTCTAGGGGATTTTCATGCACACTCAGGTTTAAGAACTACTGTGCTACTTATTACCTGTCCCTAGGTTCTCCTTCTCAGATCCCTAAGGAACCAGGCAGGTGATGTAAATGAGGAAACTGAACTGGCCTGCCCATCTAAAGGCAGAACTGCCAGCCAGCTCTAACTGACAGACTCCAGAAGTTGGGCCCAATTGTGCCAGATCTTCCCATTTTGTAAAGTAGCTGAAAATATGAATTTTTTTTTGAAATTTGAAATCTCTCAATTTTTAAACATTGGCTTATCTTTTTTCTTCTAGACACAGTGCAGGACTAGTAATTTCCATCAGTGACAACTTCATTCTCTCAGTTTCATGAACCAAAAATTATTTTTGAGTCAGCTCTCTCTCACTCCCCATCTCCTAGCAGGAATATCCTGTTAACTTCACCCTCAAAAATCCATCCAGCAACCAGCTACTGCTCATGCTTCTCCTCACCTATAGCCCTGGGCAAAGACACAGCCTCTCTTCCTAGGAGAAATGTAAAGCTTTCTCTCAGGCCTCCTGCCTTTTACCCTTGGCCGCTGCACTCCAGTTTCAACAAAGCAGCCAGAGTGATCTCTTCTAAACTAAGAGTTGACGTTCCACCTCTGCTCTCATTCTGCTCAAGGTGAAAGGCAAAGTCATCCAAGCTCTACATGACCTGGGTCCACAGTTACCTCACCCAGCATCACTGCCTCTCTCCCTTGCTCATCCTGTCCAGCTGCACAGAACTTCTTGCTGTTTCTCCAACAGGCCAGTCAGGACCCACACACTGGCACTTCCATTGCCTGGAACATTCCTCATTGCTCCCTTCTCACTTCCTTCAAGTGTCTGGGTAAATGTCTCTTTCTCAATGAAGCCCACCTGGCAATCCTATTTAACATCCCCTCCCCGGCCCTCTGAAAACCCCTCCAGCTCCAATTATGTTAGCACCTGATCTTATGCCATCCACATGCACATGTACTTGGCTCTCTGCCTGCATCTGCTACAATTTAAGTACCACTGGGGCAGGGATTTCTGTCTGATTGACTGATGGAACCCTAGCACCAGGAATAGTACCTGCACAGAGTAGGTATTCAGTAAATAAGGGGTTGAATGAATAAATGGATGAATGCAGATCAGATATTGCTGCCAAGCAGCTCTGCTTTTATAGTGCAATAGGAATTTCTTGATTTGCTCGAAGCCCAGACCTCGCCTCTGCTTATAGGTGTTTCAGTCCTGTTGCTGGTGGTCGCAGAGTGATTTCAGGACAGAAAGTACTCCTGTGGTTCTTAAGTCAAGGGCAAACTCCCTTTCCTGCATATAGCTCCAGCCCTGTCCACATCTAGGTGAACACTCATGCCTTCACTGAGCCCTTTCATTCTAGACAGAGGTTTCTCTGAAACCTTCACAGTAACTGACCTACAATCTAATGTTTTCCAAAACATTCTTTGTGACATTGACATTATCAGATTCCCTTTTAAAAAATAAGTTTGAAGACATACACATATACACATATCCTCTTTTTGAAGCTCACAATATATGCCAATAGCATTTTAAGGGCTACAAGAAGTCTGGTTGTAAATTATTTTTTTTAAATCCTTAGCAAGGATATGTTTATTGATTTTTAGAGAGAGGACGATGCAGGCAGGGGGTCCGAGAGAGAGAGAGAGAGGGACATTAATTGGTTGCCTCCCATACATGCCCCAACCTGGGGTGGAACACATAACTTAGCAATGTGCCCTGACTGGAGATTGAGCATGCAACATTTTGGTGTACAGGGCAATGCTTCCACCAACTGAGCCACTTGGCAACGGCTGGTTGCAAATTTTTTACCCATTTGTTCCCATGTTTCTCACATTTGTTGGGCCACACAACCTTTCCACAATAAACACTTATTAATACTCAAGGACATTAATATTCTGGGTAAGCAGTTTCATATTTCTCATCCTTTTGTGGGGCTGGAGAGGGGAGCTCTAAGACAGTATTTTCTATTCATTTTTTTTGGTCACATGAACAAATGAATTTCCTTTTTATTTGTTTAAGCCTATTTGAGTTGATTTTTTTGTCACTTGTGTTGGTGAGAGCCATAGTTGCTATAGATAAAGTGAGTGTGACAGAAAGTGCAAATTGGAGAGATCAGTACAGAGAGACACATTGTTATCCTGAAAGCATAGGCATGAAGAAGTTTCAGCAAGTTCATGAATTGAAAAGTTTAAAGGTAGGACCAGCTTCAGGAATGGCCAGATCAAGTATCAAATCATGGCATTTGAACTCAATTTCTATCTCTCTTCCAGTTTAGTCTTCCACTCTAGGCTCTCCCCTCTTACTGAAAACATGGCTATTATAGCACTGGCCTCACCTTTTTCCAGGCTCAAATCCAGCTAGATAGAATACAGAGCTTTTCTGATAGCCCCTTAAAAACCTTTAGCTCTGCCCTGATTGGACCTGCTTAGGACATGTGACCATCCTTAAACTGTGGCTAAAAGGATGGGGTGTACTGACTAGCTTATAGTCAGGCCCTATATTCCACTCCTGGAACTAGGCACAGAATTGACCCACACAATGAGGACTGAGAACTGGTAAAGAATAGATCCCTTGCCAAAGTCAAACATAATTGCTGGAACAAGGAGGAATGAATGCTGAGAAGTTAGTACTCCAGTGTGTACTACCCAGGCCTTTGCACTGAATCTCCTCCAAGTCCCAGATTTCCCAAGCCAGAACTAATCCCTCTTAAGGAATGATAGTTTGACATATGTAAACAAATACCAATAGAACACAGTAGGAAGTTTTCAGGCTCACAGAAAAAGCAGCAGGCAGTAGGAATACAAAAGATTTGAAGTCACATAGATTTGAGTTCACAGTCTGGATAGATGACCTTGAATGAGTAACCTAAACTCCCTTAGTTTCTGTTTCCTTGCCTATGTGGACTTGTGATTTTTAATAATACCCAGTCCTGGTGGGAAATGTCAATAATAGTCTAAAAGAGTAAATTTGGCAGAGACCAAAGATGGTGGAGGAGTAAGTGGAAGTTACACTAACCTCCTCCCAGGACCAATCTGGAATTACAACTAACTTGTAGAGGAAATCATCCTGAACAGTAGCTGGAAAGAAGACTTATAACCACGGACAGTCAGAAGAAACCACTTCACCACAACAAGACTGGTATGGAATACAGAGGAAATAAGAGAAGGCTAGCTGGGCTCCCATGGTGGCAGCTGAAATTCAAGAGGGACATTTCAGTGGCCAGTGGGGGTGGGGATTTCCCCTGAGAAGTATGGGGTATACATACCAAGCTGGGCTCTCCAGCCTACAGCACCAGAGCTGGAAAGGAATCCAGATAATATCCAGCTGTGAAAAGCAGTGGGGTTTCTGTCCACCAGGGAGAGACGGCTGGAGACTCAGAGAGCCTCTTAAAAAGCCAACAGACAAAATTTCATTTGCAGCCACTTACCCTGGGATCCAGCAGAGAGAGGGGAGAGCAGACTAGAGATTCATAAGACAAATCTGGGGCTAGTGGCTCTGAGGATAGAACCAAAGGAATAGCTGCCAGGATCCCTGAGCTGAGCCTTTCAGCGTACTACAGAGGCCATCTTTCTCAGGCAGAGCACTCCCCTCCAAGTGTCATCAGCCTGAGTGGAATTTCTCTGCCCCACCCGGGGGAGCTTAAGCTGAACTCTACTTGAGGCTATATCACTGACTAAGTTTAACAACTTTCAGATCTCTGGGAGCTCTGAGACTTTAGCTGACCCTCCCCGGTTCTGGTAAAAGCCAGTCTTGGTGCCCAGCCTTGTTCTTTCTGCACATAAACAGATCCATCAGCCCTAGCTGGTGTGGCTCAGTAAACTGAGCACTGGCCAGTGAACCAAAGGGCCACCGGTTTGATTCCCAGTGTAGGGCACATGCCTGGGTTGCAGGCCAGGCTGCCAACAGGGGGCACACAAAATGCAACTACACATTGATGTTTCTCTACCTCCCTCCCCCTCTCAAAAAATAAATAAATAAAATATTTTAAAAAATGAACAGATCCACATGCAGAGGATCACTGATAGCTCCAAACAGGTTGCCCAGGGCCAGTCACAAGCACAGTCTGACAAAAGCCTGCACCAGAGTCTTTGCCATCTACCTAACACATAAAAACAAATACAAAGAAGCATCCAAAATGGGAAAACAAAGAAACAGACCCCAAATGAAACAAGAGAATTTTCAGAAGAATAGCTAGGTGAAATGGAGGCAAGCAATTTGTCAGAAAGAAAGTTTAGAGTGATAATTATAAGGATTCTCAACAGCATGAAAAAAGACATAGAAATCATCAAAAAGGATCAGTCAAAAATAAAGAATGCAATATCTGAAATAAATAATACACTGAAAGGAATAAACAGTAAGTTAGATGAAGCAGAGGATCGAATCAGTGATTTGGAAGACGAGGTAGAAAATAACACCCAAGCAGAATGGCAAAAAGATAAACAAATTTTTTAAAAATGAGGAGAACCTAAGAAACCTTTTGGACAATGTGAAGCATAACAATATCTGCATCATGGTAATACCAGAGGAGAAGAGAGCAAGTAAGGGATCGAGGACCTATTTGAAAAAAAAAAAATTACTGAAAACTTCCCTAATCTGGTGAAGGAAAAGAATATAAGTTCAAGAAGCTCAGAGAGTGCCAAACAAGTTGGACCCAAAGAGGCCTACACCAAGACACATCATAATTAAAATGGCAAGGCTCAAAGACAAGGAGAGAATCCTAAAAGCTACAGAGAAAAGCAGATAGTTACATACAAGGGAGCACCAATTAGACTGTGATCTATTTCTCAACAGAAACATTTCAGGTCAGAAGGGAGTAGTAGCGTGAAATATTCAAGGTGATGAAAAGCAAGGACCTACAACTAAGGCTACTTTATCCAGCAAGGCTATCAACTAAGGTTGAAGGAGAAATAAGGCACTTCCCAGACAAGAAAAAGCTAAAGGGTTTTGTAACACCAGACCAGTACTGCAACAAACCTAAAGAGCTTGCTTTAAGAAGAAGAAGAAAAAAATAGAAAAAAAAAAAGAGTAGTCTAACAATAGAATGTCATCATATATGTATCTATCAATAGCCACCTTAAATGTAAATGGCTTAACTGTTCCAACCAAAAGACATGGGATAGCTGAATGCATAAGAAAGCAAGACCTATATATATGCTGCCTCCAAGAGACCCACGTTGGTTCAAAAGATATACACAGACCAAAAATAAAGGGATGGAAAAAGATATTTCATACAAATGAAAAGGGATAAAAAAAGTGGGGTAGCAGTACTTATATTCAACAAAATAGACTTTAAAACCGAGGTTATGTTAAGAGACAAAGAAGGACACTACATAATGATAAGGGAAACAAAAAAATTCAAGACAGAAGGCTCCCAAGTTCATTTTATGAGGCCAACATCCTAATTCCAAAACCAGATAAAGACACTACAAAAAAAATTATGGGCCAACATCCCTGATGAACATAGATGCTAAAATCTTCAACAAAATATTAGCAAGCCAAATATAGCAGAAAGAACATACACCATGATCAAGTGAGATTTATTCCAGGAATGCAAGGTTGGTATAACATTTGCAAATGAATAAATGTGATTCAACACATCTATGAAATGAAGGATAAAAACCAAATGATCATACCAACAGATGCAGAAAAAAGGTTTAATAAAATCCAACACTAATTTATGATAAAATCTCTAAGAAAAGAGGGAGCAGAGGGAACATACCTAAACATAATAAAGGCCATATATGACAAACCTACTGCCAGCATTGTACTCAATGGGCAAAAACTACAAGTGTTCCCCCTTAAGATTGGGAACAAGAAGGGAGTGTCTGCTTTCACCTCTCTTATTCTGTATAGCATTGGAAGTCCTAGACACAGTGATGAGACAAGGAGAAGAAATAAAAGTCATCAAAATTGGAACGGAAGAAGTAGAACTGTCTTTATTTGCAGATGGCATGATACTGTACAAAAAGAACCCCAAAGATTCCACCAAGAAACTACTAGAACTGATATATGAATTCAGCAAAGTAGAAAAATACAAAATTAATTTCCAGAAATCAGTTGCATTTTTATACGACAATAATGAACTAACAGAAATGGAAATTAAGAAAACAATCCCATGCACAATTGCTGCAAAAAGAATAAAATACCTAGGAATAAATCTAACCAAGGATGTAAAAGACCTGTACTCAGAAAATCATAAGACATTGAAGAAACAAATAGAAGAAGATACAAATAAGTAGAAACACATACCATGTTCATGGACAAGAAGAATTAATATCATTAAAATGTCCGTACTACCCAAAGCAATCTACAGATTCAATGTAATTCCTATCAAGATTCCAATGACATATTTCACAGAACTAGAACAAATATTTCAAAAATTTACAGGGTACCACAAAAGGCCCCGCATAGCACCAGCAATCCTAAGAAAGAAGAACAAAGCTAGAGGAATATTGCTGCTTAATATGAAACTATAGTATAAGGCCATAATAATCAAAACAGCACAGTGTTGGCATAAAAACAGACATATAGATCAATGGAACAGAATAGAGAATTCAGAAATAAACCCACACCTTTATAGTCAATGTTTGATAGAGTAAGCAAGCACATTTAATGGGCTAAAAATAGTTTAATCAATAAATGGTGTTGGAAAAATTGGACAGATACATGCAGAAAAGTGAAACTAGACCATCTATTTACACCACACACAAGAATAAATTCAAAATGGATTAAATACTTAAATGTTTGACCTGAAACCATAAAAACTGGAGAAGAAAACATAGGCAGCAAAATCTTGGACATTGCTCATAGCAATATTTTTTCTGATATTTCTCCTTGGGCAAGGGAAACAAAAGAAAAGATAAACAAATAGGACTACATCAAACTAAAAAGTTTTTCCACAGCAAAGGAAATTATCAACAAAATTAAAAGATAACCTACAGAATGGGAGAACATACACACCAATACATCTGATAATGGGTTAATATCCAAAATTTATAAAGAACTGAAAAAACTCAACACCAAAAAAAACAAACAACCCAATTAAAAAATGGGCAAAGGACCTGAATAGACATTTCCCCAAGAAGGACATGCACAGGGCCCAGAGACATATGAAAGGATGCTCATCAGGACCAGCCATCAGAGAAATGCAAATTAAAACCACAATGAGATACCATTTCACACCAGTCAGAATGGCCGTCATCAAAAAACAACAAGTGCTGGCAAGGTTGTGGAGAAAAGGGAACCCTAGTGCACTCTTTGTGGGAATGCAAACTGGTGCAGCCACTGCAGAAAACAGTTTGGAATTTCTTCAGAAAACTAAAAATGGAACTGCCTTTTGACCAGACAATTCCACAGCTGGGATTATAGCCTAAAAATCCTGAAACACCAATTCAAAAGAACCTATGCAACCCAATGTTCATAGCAGCAAACTTTACAATTTACTAACTGGTAATGGAAAAAATACAAAAAAAAAATTTAAATAAAATAAATAAGTTTAAGCCAGAGATTATCGAGTCTCGCTGTGGTCCAACATCTGCCTCCTGACTCCACTGTGTTCAGATCAGCCCCAAGGCACAGGGTCATCTCTTCCCGAGACCTCTCCAAGGACAACTACCCTCTGGAAGCTGGGCAAAATGTGTCTCGGTCTACCACTTCATCAACAGGCACTCATCCCTTGCAGTCTAGCCTGCAGTCCTGTCCATTGCAATTGAAGGCAGATCCTGTGTGCTCAGCCTATGCTTCTGCTACCAAGATGAGATGGAAAACCAGAAACAGACTATTTCTGGCAACTTCCAGGACTCAAGCAGGGAAGCTCTGGGGATAAAACCAAATTAAATACTAGTATTCAGCTTCATGCCATACAAAAGCCCTACTGACTTGAAATTAAAATGGAAGGAAGGATGCCTAGGCAACAAGCGTGTATCTTTTTTTTCCCCCCAATCAGGGAACAACCAATCACACTGAGAGGAGAGCAGCAAAGCTCTCCTCATGACCCAGATAAACCATGGAGGTGAGGAAGAGACATGAAAAGGGAAAAGGAAATGTGAAGGAAAACAGGAACCGATGTTGTCATTCTCAGGGCTTCTATTTTATGAGAGGGATTCAGGGACCAGAGCTCTAGGAGACTGTGATAAACCCTACCTCAGAACCTCAGAGTACTGAGGAAAGTGGACACACTCCAGATATACATCCACTGATTTTTTTCACTCATTCCCTGATCAACATATATCTATTAATCACATATTGCATGCTGAGAGTGCCAGGCACCAGTGACACAAATCGCCCAAGCCATTGCCCCACTGTACTTAATCCAGAGGGAAAGATAGGTGGTAAACCAGCAAACACTTCATATAAGTATGTAGCTATAAACTGTAATAAACACTAAAAAGGAAATGCACCTGGAGCAATAAGAAAAAGTACCACATGAGCCATGATTTCTTAGGACAGTCAGGGAAGGGCCTCTAAGATGTCGCCTTCCAATCTACGTAGGGAGAGTGAAAAGGAGGCCTGCAGATGCTGAGGCAGGAAAGACCTATGTCCACCCAAGGGCAGAGAGAAGCCAGTGGAACTGGAGCTTACTTAACACAGGATGGGAGAAAAGAGCAAGGCAGAGCTGGAGAGGTCAGATCAGGTAGGGACACCTGGGTTCTGATAGAATTTAGCATTTAACCAAGGGGCAAAGCCTCTCTTCTAAACTACCACTTCCACTGATATCCTATTCATAGCACCTGCATACATTTGAAAAATGCAATTTGCATGAGGTCTCATTTATCTGGGTAATAGACTGCACCCTCAAGGGTGCAGAAGTCCCTGCATTAACTTGCCCAGCTCTTTCAGGGGGTTATAGCCCACAGACCAGGAAACCCCTGACTTGGAATATACCAAAAGACAACCAAAAGACAGAGACAAAACAGGATAATGAGTAGCTGGAGACCACTGAATAGCCGTCTCCCACTTTTGAGTCCTCATCCAGCCCAGGTGTAAGGCCCCACACTTGGGAAACCTCCAGCATTGCTACTCAGCCTGTGGTCTGGGCACCAACAGCATCAGCATCACCTGTGAGAATATAGACTGCATTGGTTTTCTCTTGCTGCTGTAACAAATCACCACAGACTTAAAGCTATACAGAAGTATTACCTTAACAGTGCTGGAGTTCAGAAGTCTGAAATGTGTCTCACTGGGCTAAAATCAGGGTGTTTCAAGGCTGTGTTCCTTCTGGAGGATCAGGGTGAGAATCCATTTCCCTGCTCCCTCCCCCTTCCAGAGGTGCCCACATTTCTTGGCTTACAGCACCTTGCTCCATTTTCAAGGCCCAGCAAGAGCAGATTGAGTCCTTGTCATACTGTGTCACCTTGACCTCCTTTCTACCTCCCTCTTTTACACTTCAGGACCCTGTGTGATTCCACTGAGCCCACTGGATAATCCAGGATAATCTTTCCATCTCGAGGTCAGCTGATTAATTAGCAGCCTTTAATTTCATCTACAACCTAAATTGCCCCCTGCCCTGTAACCTGATATATTGGTGGGTTCCAGGAATTAGGATGTGACATCTTAGAAGGGACATTATTCTGTTTAACCCACAGATTCTAGGGGCCCTCTCCTACTGAATGAGTCAGAATCTGTATTTTAACAAGATCCACAGGTAGTCCAAGGGCACATTTAAGTTTGAGAAGCCCTGGCTTTGCAGTCCAGCCAGGGCAGACATCTCTCAGGCCGTGCTCAAAATGGCTAGACTTTCACAATGAGGCCACAAGGAGCCCTTTGACATCTACTTTTCTCAGCGCAGTTGTCACAGCTGCAAACATTTCCTCTCTCCACATGAACCCCCTTCTTTAAGAAGAAGACCTTTTGTCCAGAAACCTGGACTTGGAGGCAGCTTCTTGTAGGTGGTTTGAGCATTATGAAACATTTTCCAAGGCCAAGGAAATGGATTCACATATGGGTGTGGGAAGAGCACTCATGGGGTGGGATGTTGGGGGTGGAGTTT
Organism: Pteronotus mesoamericanus; assembly: GCF_021234165.1. Taxonomy (NCBI): domain Eukaryota; kingdom Metazoa; phylum Chordata; class Mammalia; order Chiroptera; family Mormoopidae; genus Pteronotus; species Pteronotus mesoamericanus. The sequence continues at coordinate 56,761,859 of NW_026555321.1, forward strand.
GCTCATCACCCCCAGCAGGTCTGAGAATGGCTGGTCCTGGGTAATGTCAGCAAGATAGGCACAACTGTAGTAATTCCCTGCAGCTAATTGGAGCCACAGGTTCCCTAAGCTTGGAAAAGGGCCTTGGAGGTCTCACAGAGAGCAGTTATGACTGGTAGGAGGTCACACAGGTGAGGTGTGGGGAAGCAGGGGAACAGGGAGACACAGCCAGCAGGGATGGGCCACACAGACCTCTGTTCCTAATTGGTTATTATTTGGGGGCCATAACTCAGCTGAGGGTTACCCCCTTACAAGAAGGAGAGAGCAGAGGTTGAGGCAGCCCAAACTCTGGCTCTGTCTTTCCTGAGGGAAAGCTAATCCTAACAACTGCCTGGACTTGGCTTAATCTGGCCAGCTTCTCAAGCAGCCAGCCAAATCTGGAACTTTCCAAGAAGCCAGCTGGGTGGTAAAAGGGAAGGCCCCTAGCAGAAAGATGAAGCACATGCCCTCCTAGGAGTGCTGACCTGAGCATTTCCTCCCTGGAGCAGCCCCAACACAGCCCCAGCATGTGCCCATACCAGAAGCCAGTGTAGAGCACATTACAGGAGCCCAGACAGGCACCAGTACCTGGAAACTTCTTGGGGGAGTCCATTTCCAGGTAGAGCCTTTCCTTTGCTCATCCCAGAGCCCCTCAAGGAGCTGACATTTGGAAGTTTCCCTCCACACCCTGGCAATGTTCAGCTTCCCCGCACTGCTGGAAAACATCTGGCCAGCTTGGCACCTAAGCTGGGTAAAAATAGCATGCCATCTTGAGAGCAGGCACCACGCCACCTCCGCAGATGGAGATCAGCATTATTAGCCAGGAGACCACTGGATAGTATAAAAGGTATTTGCAAAGAACAGGGTTCACAGCTGGAGGAGTCACAGGGCTGAGTGCCAAGACCTAGATAAGAGGGCCAGGAGAGGCAGAGAGATGGGTGAGACCCCCCCCACCTTACACTGGTGAGACAGGGCAGGGAGAGAGAAAATGCACTTGGATACTGGGAGGCAGCAAGGTATAATGGGGGAGGCCTGGTCTTGAAGCCAAATGGCTTGTGTTTGAATCCTACCTCTACCTTTACTAGCTCTGTGACCCCAAGTCAACACTTAGCCTCCCTGAGCCTCATGTAAAATCTATCTTGCAGGGCTCTGATAAGTCTATTCAATTATTCTTTCATTCAATAAGCATTTTATTGAGTGTCTACTATGTGCCAAGCACTGTGCCAGGTATGGCATATGACAGTGAGCATATGGCAAGTTCTCTTTCCAGCATGGGAGACAGACATTAATAAAAAATGACATAAATAAAATATCAACTGAGATAAGTGCCTCAAAGGGAAGGTTTGTGGCTCAATTAGAGCATGTAATAGAGGGGTCTGGGAACAAAACAAAGTCTAGAAAGATGTCCCTAAGGAAAGGACAATTAGGATATGAGGGATGCATGGGTAATTAAATAGGGAAAACTGAGAGAAGGTGTGTTAAGCTCTTACTAGAGTGTCTGGGACCTGAAAAATATTGGAAAGTGGAAGGGATTATTAATGAATACTTACTGAAAATAAAATTAGACCAATAGCAATCTCTTTCATCCATGGTGAGAGTGCAGGGCTTTGGCCTGAGCAAATGTGCCATGAAAGAAAGGCTGATCACTCGCCTTCACTTGATGTGATGGGAGACTCAAGAGTTGGAAAATTTTAGTTTAAGGTAATAGTTAATGAGCCTAGTAGTTAATGCATGTAAAAGCTATTGTTGAAGGAACTGAAGGCATGGCCCACCCTGACTTCAGGAGACACAAGCAATTGACCTTTGTGCTCCAGAAGGATCATAAGCAATCAAGGTGGTATCCGAGCCATTGTGTTCCAGTGAGAGATAGTCCACTGCCCAGGATACAGATAAGGAAAATCACCGGTCAGTGGTCGGCGGGTAAAAGGATGTTAGGGGAATTGCCGGACTGCATCTTTTATCTGATTAACCTCTTTCCTGAATTCCAAATCCCTTACCTACACTTTTTTTATTTACACTTTTGCCCCCTTATAAAAAGGTGAGCTTGAAAGGAAATGTAAGATGGTCTGTTAGGGCACAAATCCATCATCTTCTCAGATCACAGGCCATCTGAATCAAGTACCCATAAAGATTCAATCCCTGTCTCTGCTTATTTGATCTGGTAGGTGACAGGCAGCGTGAACATCCGCTTTTCCAGTTTCAGAAGGATAGCCAGAAGCGAGTGGACTTTGAACATAAAAACTCATAAAAATCTCTCAGACCTCTGGTGAGACCCATTTGGAGTCTCCAGACACCGCAGTTTCAGCAACAACACCTTGAGGACCCTTCTTTCCTAGGAGCTTTGGGTAGTTTGGCTGGGATCCAAACTAGGCTGAAACCTAAGTTTTCTTCCACCTTCTGTAGGCAACCTGAGCAAAAGCCAGAAGGCCCTCCTGCTCAAGCCTCTGTTGACCTGCCTCTACCTGGCACAGGTTCCCTCGCTATACCCAAAGAGTGCAGGCCCTGGCTAGATAGCACTGAACATCACCTGGGAGCAGAGCCTGCTTCAGGATGAGAATAGTACACATGTCTTCCCCTGAGTATATTCTTCAAAAGTGGTGCCTTTTGTCAAATGTAAAGACTAAGGGAAAGACATTGGGAATGCAGTGTGAGGTCCCCAGTGCAACACCAATCGACAAAATGTGAGATGTGCTGTGCAGATAGTAAAAGTTGGCCCCTTTCTCATGTGCTTGAGGCGCCACCAAACAAATATGCAAACTCCACTGGGCCCCAAGCTACCCTGACATCAGGCATGTCCTGTCAGCATAGGTCTAAGAGGGCTGGGGCCGGGGAGTGGCAAAGGAGTTGTATGAGAACCCTCTGGGGCCCTGCCCAACATCCTCCCACCCACCACCACCTCCAGCTGATGCTATAGCCATGATATGCATGCCAGTGGACCTGACAGCACCTGACGTCTGCACCCCACATCTCTCACTTTCCTTCCTGGAGATTCTAAGCTGCCCTTTTGTGTGGGAAACTGCTCAGCCATTTTGCTGCACACTCAAACTTGGAAGTACAACCTTGACCAACAGGAGGCAGTAGCAAGTGGATAACTACTTCCCTCTTCTGTCCTTCAGCTAGAAAATTCTGAGGGCTAGTGTCAATGGCTCCTCAGATGGTCCACTGCAGCCCATGGTCCACAGTGGTGACTGCCTCAATAATGCATCCTTGCATTTCTTTCCTCCTTCCCTGTCCCCACTCCATAGGATCAATCCCCAAATTGAACTACCTACATGCAAGACTTCATTCTCCACCCCTGCTTTCATAGAGGAACCCAAGCCAAGACTGCTGCCTTTCTGCCTTCTCCCCATCAGCTGTCAGGGGAAGAGGAACTTTCAGAGGCATGTGTGGCAGTTGTGTGATCAAAAAACAAGAGAGCAGCTGCTTCCTCCTCACCTTGTTGGAATCTGGATGGCTGGATGAGATGCCTGTCTCTGACTGTCATGCAGGAAGGGCCCCTAGCCCAGTGTCTTTCTAGTGTGTTAATAGTGGGATACTTCTGCAAGCAAAACTCACTTGCATAAGTTGGCATTTGATATTTGTGGCTGTTGAACACACACTCCTTCTAACTTGGTTTACCTCTTGGAAAATACCTTGTGCCAACTTAACAGGTCTTAGCTGGAAGGACTTTTTAGTGAGTACTGCCTACTTTGGAATTTCAAGAGGCCATGTATTTCCTTCTTGTCCCAGAGGCAAGCTCAGCCAGCTGAATGTCTTCTTCCTGGACTCAGCCTTAAATGAAAAACCAAAGGCTGGGAGACAAGTTCAAGAGGGGTCTTCATGGAAGTTTGCATACCAATGCAGCCTTTTCAGAGCTCTTGTTGTTTCCCTGACCCCATGCTCAGTCCTCCAGCCTCCTAGTGAATCTTTGAGTAACTAGTACCCCTTTATTAATTTCCTTTCTTTTTGGCCAGAAGAGTTAGTTTCTGTATCTTGCAACCAATAATGCTTGTGGATATTCATAGAATGCCAATCTTGAATGGATAAAAGTGGAGATGCTTGGTTGAAATGAAGGAGGGCAGACAGCAGCTCCTCCTTCTGAAACCTTCTAACAAGAGCTTCTTCATTATCTCCAAAGTGCCACTGGGACCCAAAAGAGCTCAATTTGAAAACTCTTGATCTTATCCCATCCCTTTTGTACAAATCAGGAAAGCAAAGCAAGAGAAGTCCACTGATTTGCCAAGATCTCAGCACTGCTTAGTGATGGTCTGAAACCCAGATCTTCTACCTCCCAGATCAGGGGCTTTCCATCACACCACAGTGGGGTTCACAGGAATTTGAGAGACAGTAAGCAACAGAATCGAGAAAAGGAACCAGTATAGATCAAATGCCTGACAAGGTCTTTCCTACACTTCTCAAGACACAATCAGCAGTAGCAGGATGGTCCTGGAGAGTTGCAGGATTATTCATCCTCTCTGCTCCCTGTCACTTGATGAGAGCTGGTCTATGTAGGCACACATGTACTGTAACCTCTTCAAGTCACAATGACAAGTATGCATTTCAAAGCACTCTGCCAGCATTTCCCAAGACACAGAACCCTGAATTCTTGTTCTATAAGATGCTCTACAAAAGTGAGTCCTGTGATCAAATACCTTATTTTCTAGATCTTACAATGCACTTTCTTATTTTTTCATGTATTAATATTAAATGAGAGGTTGTATAGGGAAATGGTTATGAGCATCTACTCTGAGTCTGACTACCTGGATTTGATTACCAGCTCTGGCCCTTCCTAGCTGTGTGAACCTGGGCAAGTTACTTAACCATTCTGGGCCTCAATTTTCTCATCCATAAACTAGGAATGAAGTAAAAGATTCAACTGTGTTAGTTCAGGCTCTGTAAGGAGCAAATGCCAAGATAAGATGACATGTATAAGACACCCTTATTGTGGGAAGTGTATTGTGGGAAGCACCTGTGAGACACAATGGGAGAAGACAGAGGAGGCCAGGAACCATGTGAAACCTCGACACAGATCAAATTCCTGCAAAAAAAGAGGAAAGGAAGAAAATGCCTTAGATTGCAGGGCAGTTATAAGAAAGTTTTTGCAAAGTTTTCAGTATAGGTAGTTTGTAAGTCACAGTCAACTGTCAGAGGAGTTCCGAATCTCCCAGGGAGGTGCATGCCTCAGTATACCTGACATGTTCCATTACTGGCTGGGAGCCACCTATGGGAAGCAAGACCTTTGCCCAAGGCTGAGATAGGTTCAGAGCCCAGCAGCTGGGGACCTTGGTCAATCATGTTCTTAGCAATAAGATATCTTAGAATACATTCTGAGTCTCCTCTAACCTCAAAAGGTAGGCTTAAGTAAGTAAATTCACACTCAGAAAAAGCTCTTAAAATAGTGTCTGTCACATGGTAAGTACTCTGTATGTGTTGCCCTATAATGAACAACAAACAAGGTGTGAAATCAGGATGCTTGTTAAAATCAATGTGTGCACCTGATGTGATAGTTTTCCTTTTTTATTTGAATCCTGGATCGTCGTTATTAAACTGCAGATACATTTTACAATCAGTACATCTGGGAAGTTAAGACATATGTTTGGAAAACTTTGCAAACAGTATACCCCTCTGGGGTGCTTGCATTGGCATATTAATGACTTAGATACATCATGCAATAGATCTATTTCACTTGTTCAACTTCCTGTTTCCCAAACTTCTTGGCCCACAGACCTCTGGTTTGCATATACTTCCAATAAATTTTTTCTCTTTTAGTTGGAAAAGTTGATTTCTGTTGCTTGTATCCAAATCCAAACTAATATACATACAATCTCAATATAGGAGAGGTAAAAGTGGAACTGCTGTCATTGGAGATGAGGTGGGGACAGGACTAGAATTTCATGGAGTACATTTTGATAAATGCCACTTGCTGCTGTTTCAGATAACTCCCAGAAACTAAGTTCAGAGTAAATGGAGCACAGTGTTCAACAGAAGGAAGAGAGAAGAAAAAATGACATTTTCTGATACTCCTAGGCCACTCCGCCCCTCCCTGCAACTTTTCTCACAAGGTCTCTGGTGGACACAGTTGTAAAATTATCCTGTAACCCTGCCCCTTCATGGAGGTTAGCTCAACCCATGTCACTCAGTGAGCAGAGCATCTTCTCTATGCAGACTCCAGAGAGGCATAAAAGCACATGGAATAAGAACATCTGGCTTCCATGACCAGAGGTGGAGGGCTATGAACAAATTCAACAGAAAGAATTCCCTCCTCTTCTCATTTACCATTGGTTTTGAGTGTTCCCTGTGTCAAGGACCACACTGAAAGTGGGGACGCACAGATGACAGGTACAGCCTTTGCAACTGTCATGCACCATCTCAGGCTCTTGTCAGTCACCTTTTTGTCCTGTACAAAGCCATGGCAACTAAGGGTGTTTAGCTTCAGCTCCACTGGGTGTCTGCTTTCTGCTGGGTTTCTTCCCAGGAGGCTGCTCATGGGCAGCCTCTGGCAAACATGTAAGTACAATCCCAAGAGCGGATCTAACCAATAGGAACAAACACTCCCCTCTTGTGTGTCCCAAATGGACTGTTCTGAGGTGTGATCTGCTGCTCCTCAGATGGTCCCATCTCTACAGAAGTGACCTCTCATTATGCCCTTTGCACTTGTCTCCCCTGTCCTCCCACACCCTCTCCCAGAGCATTTCTTTAGAATGAACTATCTGCACACAAGTCCTTTTCCAGTTTGTATAGCTTTTAGGCAGAAAAGAGAGCAGTCTTCTTTCTCTCATGCCACCACCCCGCCTGTGGGAAGGTTTCAGTAGACAGGCAGTCAGCTTACCCAGAGATATTCAGCAAAGGGACCCTGAGTTTTCAGCTGCCCAACTTCTGGGGGCAGTTGGGTCAGGTTTCTCTCATTACCAACTTTTCAAATAAAAAGCAGGATGGGAATTCCCAGTGGGAGGACTCCACTTCAAGATGTCTGCAAACAAGAAGTGAGCAAGAGCCATTTCATATTCCTGTGTGCACAGATCCTCTGGAAGCTGACGGCATGCCAGCAGCAGTTGCCTAGGGAACACCAGTGACATCAAGGAGACACGAGGACACACTAAATGACTTTAGCAACTATTTGCATTTGGCAGATGTAGCCAGAGGCAGGTCCCTGCGTGTCTGTCTGGAAGGGCCCCGCAAGAAATGGAGCCAGCTGAACCAATAATGGGCAGGTAGTGGATGAGGGAGAGAGGGGACTTCTTAACTCTTTTTATGGTCCCTCCCCAAAGCCAGCCAAAGTTCAACAGCAACTTCCAGAAGGCATCCCAAGGCTTTGTGCACTCTGGATGATTTGACCACAGGCCAGAAAACCCCAGAGAGGGGTCAGCCTTTTCCTGACTGGCCCCTTCCACACATCTTGGCTTCCCTCCCCAGGGTTTTGCTTCTGGGCTGTGAGGCTGCGGGCTCACATTGCTGAGGTGGTTAATTGCGATCCTTTTTTACTGACAGGTAAGAACTCTGAGCAGACTGGGGAAGTCAGCTCTCTGTCAGACTTGCTCCTTCTCTCATGCCTGCTCTCATTAGGGCTGGGCCAGTTCTTCAGAGTCCCAAAAGAAGAGACAAATGAGCCCAGCATTCCCTCTGTGGCCTGGAAAGGGTCGCTACTGAAACTGATCTTCACAGGGCTGTGCAGGGAGCCCATAGCGTCCTGCTCTCTGGGGGAAAGAGACACAGACCCAGGGCCAGCAAGGGCCCAGACAGAGATGGGCTTTTCTCACTGTCCCCTTTAGAAAGTTCTAGTCAGATGGGATCATCTCAAAGATGAGTGACTCCTTTATCTGCCTTTGCTTCCAATCCTTCTTTTCCAGTTTGATCACATCTCTAGGTTCTGTTGAAATAGAGCCAACATAAACAAAAACAAAGCAAACCCGGCAGCCAGTGAGGGCAGGACGTGGCACTGCTCTGGGCAAGCTTGTAGGCCAGCACAGGACTGCCCAGCACACCTCCTGCTGTGACAACATGGCATGGAGGAATTCACAAGATGGGTTGGACAGGTAAAAAGTACCATGTGCACACCCATATGGTCCTTGGAGAGAAAGAGAAAAGGACTTTCCCAGGTGAGCATTAAAATTTATGCAGATCATGTGATCCTCTTGAGCAGGGTGGCAAGCGGTTCATTTGTCTGCCACATTGTTTCCCAGCATGAATGTCTTCTATGTATGTATTCATAAAGAGATTCCACTTAAAACAATGTGGGATTTTTTAAAAGTGAGAATATGCAGAGCTGGCAAAAACAGAAGAGAAATAGACGGCTGGTGAAGATGACAAGTGGCAACATTTCTGGAGACCAGTTCAGGCTCCAAGACTGCTGCATGTGCTCATGAATGAGATGCAGGCACAACGGTGCCAGAAAGTCTGTAATTTTGTGGCACTGGTGGAGCTGAAAATCCGTGCTCCTGCAGAGCCCCAAACCTCTCCTAGCACCAGCTGCTGGTGGCCAGCAGTTCTCACTCATCCTCTGCGAAAAATGAATGGAATGCTCTCTGTGCTGCACTCATTGGAAGGGTCACACAACAAGGGACTTAAGCTCCCAAAGCTTAGATAGCTCCCCTTCAGATGACAGCTATGGCTCCTTTCTTCCAGAAAATAGGGATGCTTTCATGAAGTAGGGCAGGTGGCTGGTATTAACTATCCTGTCCCCCAGACTCCTTCTCCCTTTGATGTTTCTGCTCTGTGAGACATCCGGAGTACCATGCTAGGCTCCAATCCATATGATGAGGGTCCCTAAAACTGGACCATCTCCTGAGCTATGTACATTCATAGTCCCATCAGCATATGGCCAACCCCAAAGGTGGGCAAGTCAAGAGACTTAGATTTCTCAGATGCTATGAATAGACAACCCCAAAAAAGGATTCTCATCTCTTCTGTTATTCAAATTCTGGTTCCTGCTCAGCCAAAACACCCTGCAGGAACCTTGAAGATGATGAGATTATGCAGAAATATATCAACAATGCCTCCCTCTGGAAGATGGAATTAAATCAATTTTCTGCCTTTTGCCTCCTTGTTTGCACTGTGAGGGACTTTTTGTTCTTCCAGCTGACTTTGAATCTATTACTTCATAGATGTAGCAGATCATAGGATAAAATGGTTTAAACTATTCCTCTTCCTGTAGCTATATGCCTTTGTAATGTGACGTTGCAGCCACACCCAGCCAAAGGTGGGGTCCCTTTTTCTACCCCTTGAATCTGAGCTAGCCTGTCATTCGCTCTGACCAAAAGAAAGCAGGAGCAGTGACCATGTGCCTGGCTTAAGCTCATGTTTCAAGAAGCTTTGTGCACTTTGACTTTTTTTTCTTGGATTGCAGATAACACCAGGGTAAGCCTGTTGGAGGATGACAGATCAATGGAGAAAGACAAACTCAGCTGGGCCAGCCTGGACCACCCAGCCCTAGCTGGCTTGTCTACCAGCCACAGGTGCATAAGTGGTCTGAACCAGTCAAAACTGAATAAGCACCTAGCTGAATCCAGCCCGAACTGCTGATTCACAGAATCATGAGCTGCATCAACAACTGTTGTTAGGAGCCACTATGTTTGGGGGTGTCCTTTAATGCAGCAAGGGCTGATACCATGTGCTTCCAAACCAAGTTGTGCAAGTGTCATCAGAAGCAGTTTAGGAATCAGAAAATGATGGCACAGGATTGATTGTTTTATCCAGGGCCCCGAAGCCAGGTGGTAACAGATTCAGCACTTGAACCCAAGTCTCCTGTTGGCCTGTTTTCTCATTTGCATGTCCTCCAGAATGTAAGGTACTTGGGAAGCTTCTGGACAGCAGCCCCCAGAGATCCCTCCTGAGGGAGGCTCTGCACTTTCTTGATGATCTGCCCTATTTCGCCAGCTGCCACCTCACCCCAATCTCTATCTTCCCTTAACCCTCAGTAGGCAACAAAGTCATACACCAACTATAAACTCCAGAAAAACAAGCCAGCCATCAATGCCAGCCAGCTCTTTCCATTTGCAGAATGCCCAAGCTCCCAAGCCAGCCAGCACCCATCCCTTCTGGAGGTAGCAAGGGCAACAGTCCCAAAAATGTTAAAATTCTGTTCAACCACACAGTGGGATGGGTGGGTAGGCCTGTCCACCTGCCAGCATCAGCTGGAGATTAAAGCAAACACAAGAGGAAACAGCCCCAAAAGGAAGGAGGAGAAAAAAATCTAGTGCTTCACAGGGTAGATGTAGGAATGATCGTGACCAAAATAGTAATCCTCTCCAAAGGGCCCAAACAAGAAAAGATGGCAAGGAAATGGAATGAGTAGGTGCTAGGGCTGGGAGGAGAAAGCAACAGTAAACACAAAGGAAGGAAGGCGGGCAATTAAGGGAAGCAACTCCATCCTCTTGTAATTTCAAAGGGGGCTTTTTCTGTGTCAGGTCCTTGGGGAAACTGACGGGAGGGCAGGGGCCCTGAAGAAGATAGCAGCACACAGCACTCACTCGGTGCTGGCTGTGCACACTGGGACCTGCTGCCAGCTGGAGGCAGAACAGGCTGCTCTGGCTATAGAAGGCAGAGAGCTGGTGCTTTTCTTTTTCTCTGAAGAGATGGAGAAAACAGAGCCCAGCCCATTGAACTTGGCCAGTCCCACTTTCTTCCCACAAAGCAAATTGCTCCCTGTACTTGGGAAGCACACCTGACTAGAATTCTCAAGGCACAGGCCAGGAGCTCAGAGCTTTCTGCCCAGGGGATTGTCCTAGGTGAAATAAAATGGTTGGCTGAAGCAAAAGACTTTGATGTCAGAAATTGTAGGAGAGAGACTAGCGCTAAATAGCCACTCAGTTTTCTTCAAGTCAGTAGGAGTCACAGTAATGGTGTAGGCAATGATAATAGTCATAATAATGGCTGCCACTTAATGAGCACTTACTAGGGACAGGCTTTATTTTATTGCCTCCTCACAATAACTCAAAAGGTAGGCGGAGGAGATGCTGGCAGAGCCTCCACTTCCATCCTTAAAACCAGTGCACTCCACTCTGATATTATCTGCCAAACCCGCATCTCTTTGCGGAAGGCTTCCTCCTGCTGCAGTTGGCTTTGTCCACTCACCAGCAGACAGGAAGTGCCAGGATGAGGGAGTAAGTGATTATCTGAAGTCAGGGAGAACCGCCAGACAGAAAAGGCTGCCTGATGGGGTACAACCTGGGGTAGGGTGGCAACTAAGTGGCAGTGACTCAGCATGGGAATAAATTTCTGGACCTCTCTCTCCTTCCACCCTCCAGTGTCCTGCCAGTGCTCCCAGGAAGCCAGAGGGCAGCCTTCTAGAACAAGAAGCAGGGAGGAGAAAGATGGCAGGTGAATCTGGAAGGACAGACAGGAGATATCCTGTTCAGTAGCCCCCATTGGTCTGAGGTAGGTTGAGAGCTGTGTTCCACCTGAGGACCACTGCTCAGAGATGCAAACCTTCCCTTGAACTTTAAGCGTTCTCTGACCTGTGTTTCTCTTCAAAAAGAAGTGATCTCCAGGTTCTGGGCAGGGACCCATGGCTGCACCTCCAGCCATCGCTGGCCCTGGGGAGGTAAGAGTTCTGAACTGATAGCCCTGGGCACCAACCAAGCTCCTAAACTCTCCAGACACCTTTGTAAATGGTCGTCTTATTAAACTCTCCTCAATTACCCTGCTCGAGCAGGTCATCGGTTCCTTGCTGAGATATAGACACAGCCACCAAATTTGTAACATTATATAAAGCTTATTTTTGCCACAACAAAGCTTATATACCATGGCCAAGGCATACCAGTCTCAATGCCAAGCTGAGAGGCTCATGCAGTGCTTCTGCTAAAGGCCACTTGGCTACGAGTAACAGAAAACTGAACTCACAATGGCTTAAACACACCCTAACCCTAACTCAAAATCTAACACTAACCCTAATCCTAATTCTAACCTTAAGCCTCAACATAACTAAAACCTAACCCTAACATTTTCTCACATAACAATGAGTATGGAGGTGGCAGTTACTGACACAAATTTTAATGTTTTCAGGGACAACTTCCATTATTCTCTTGGCCTTTCTCTGTGGACACAGATGGCTGCTTCAGCTCCAGGCATCTCACCTATGCTCATCAGGAATAAGTTAGCCGGAGGGAAAAGGTATGTATGTAGTAGAGATTTCCTAGAGGCCCCCCTAGCAGACCCTTACTTGTAGGTTAGACCTATATAGCTGATCAGCCTAGCTGAAAGAGAAGCAGAGATTGAATTCTATCCTCCACACAGAGGCAGCAAGGGAAAAAGAGACTGGAAACTGTTTGAGAGTAACAACTCTGCGGGATCTTCTAGGTATACCAAAAAATAAGTACACAGGCACAACCTGAAGTGAGCAGTACAATTCATTGTCCAGCCAGCCTCTGCCATTTTGATTCCAGCAAGGTGCTGGGAGAAGGGAGAGACTGTAGGAAGAGGTTGCCTGAGGCAATGGTAAGCAAGCTAATGCAGCACCTGACAGGTCCCTACTCCTGGGCAGAGATGCCACAGGCTGGTGAGTGTGATTGATGAAGAAAAAAACCTCCTACTCCCTTCTGAAACATGGCAGCAAGGGGAGGTGCACACCAGCCTAGGACGGGATTGGCTGGGAGGTTGGAGATTTCCAAAGCACGTGGAAGTATGGGCTGGAAGATTTAAACAGAAAAAGGGCAGAGACCCGGCCCTTTTCTCTTCCTTGGGGATCTGCCTGGAAGATTGTGCTGTAGCCACCTGTGTTTCCCAAACGATGGTATTTTCAAATGGGAGAAGAAACCCTGGGTACAATCTAGAATTGGTCTGGCTTGGCAGAAGGTGGCAGGGTTATTTTCCTAGAGGAGATGGGCTCTGAGGCAGAAGCCCACAACTCTTCTAAAATTGTGCAGCTTTCCTTTTTCACCAAACCTCTGCTTCCAGAATTTGCCTATGGGTGGTGGGCAGCAGGACCCCACTTGCTGTTTGGTAACAATTTCCCATTTCCTGTGTTTCCACTGTCCTACCACTGTAAAATGACACTGGACTAAGTTGTTATTTTCTTCTTTGTGCTTATGTCTCTTCTCATTTTTTGAGAATGCACATGTATGAGATGTAATCATTTTTCAGTTTTCTTTTTAGCAACATCAGGCATGCATCAAAAGGAAAAGGAAAATACTGCACAAACAAATTATACCTTTGCCTCCATTTTTTTCCCTCCAAGAGAGACTGAAAAAATATATATCCAAATGGGCATAAGAAGCCACCGATCCTTTGTTGAATCAGTTCCAAGAAGCACTTTAAAGAGTGGTTCAATTTGTTGAACCTCAACCCAGCCCTTCTGAGCTTCCTGTCTAGTCTGAAGAGAGATTAATTCTGCACTATGTTTGAGGTTTATCAAACACATCAAACTTTCCTTAAACAGTTTTAAAGACAGCCAAGCAATGGAGGAGTGACCCTGAGAAGTATTTTCGCACTAATTTTGGAGCATATGTGTATTTTGTTGAAAATATAAATCACATATTTGCTTCACTTATACATATTTGCCCGCACGGTGCTAAGAGCTAGCTTAATGATATCCAAAGACCCTTAGAGACCTTTCGAAGAATTTTTTCCTCAGAAAGAGCAAGCTGGCTTTGCTAGAGTCTGCCTGCCAGTGTTAGGGAGTGCGTTATATGACAGAACCACAGGTTTGGAGAAGCAACGGAAGGTCAGGGACTGTCCTTCCCCAGGACGAAGGCTTACAGCTATTTCCTAAATCCAGTTTTTTTTAAGCACCTACGATTCACAGGTTTCAGTGTGGGGTCTGAGAAGCAGGGAAGCTACAAAAGTGGCTCATTCATGACCTTCCCTAGGAGCAACTACTTATCCTAAAGTCAGAAATGTTTTGTGCAAAAAGCCAAACAGTAAATATTTTGGTTTTGTGGGCCAGAAGGCCGATGTGGTAATTCTGCCTCTCTGCTACTGCAGTGTTACCTCAGACTCACTCTTTCTCCCCAGCCCACCTAGCACCTGAAATGCACCCAGTCAGCCTCCATTTCCAGTGTGAAATATGCAGCCTGGATTTCTGGTCAACTTACTTTGCTGTACAGGTTTACTAGCATGGAGGGAATGGGCAGGATTGATCTGTTTGTGTTCTTAAACAGGTTCCCGGCAGGGCTCATCAAAGCCTTTGGCAGGCTAATGGACTTCTTGAAATCTCTGGAAGAGGATGTAACATGAAACAGTTTCCCAACTAATTGTCCTAGAAGATCTGTGTTTGTGCAAAGCATCCTTCAGTGTGTGGCTCTGGGAACTATCCTGGAAGAAATGCTGCACTGTCTGTTTCTAAGGCTAGTCTCCCCTTGGGACAGATCTCACTCCCAGTGCCCACCTGACTCTCCTAACACACCAGGAACACAGTGAGTGGAAGACGGTGGGTAAAACAAAAGTCTGCTGTCAGCCTGACATGTACCCAGCACCCAGGGGAGAGGTTTCACAGGGATTGGTCCCTGAAGCAGCACAAATTAGATAACTGCCACTTTCCACTTCTTGATTTAAGGGATGTAATTTGACACCAAGACTGGAACCTTTCTGGGAGAATTCTTATAATGGCATTAGGACATCTTGTGGCCACTTAGAGGAACCCACACTATCCCCTTTGTTTTTCAGTCCTGAAGGAGAAAAGTCCATTTCAAGGCTATCACCCACAGGAAGCCCAGGAGGCCACCTTTCCTGTGGCTGCTCTTCATTCACCAACTGGGTAAATTTCTACCATTTAGTCTCTTGCTAGTCAAAGTGTGGCCTTTGGACCAGCAGAACTGGCAGCACTGCATAGCCTCCAGCTGGAGAGAAACAGAGTCAGAGCCCAGGAGACTGGTACACACAGTAAAGTTTCAGGAACATCACTCTACTGTACCTCTGTGGGTAAATGCCAAGTTCTGCTTTCTTTTTTCAGTAATGGGAGGAAAAGCATTCACCAGAGACTAACAAACAGAATGTTGAGCTAGACATTCCTCTGTGTAATTCTCACTACATCATTATTTGCAGGGATATGTAAGGGCCCTTGGATAAGGTCAGTATTTATGCTTGGTTGTTTTCCTCGTATATACTGGAAATTTTTGTCAGACCCCACACTATGCACTTTATAGACACTAGTTCACTTAATTTCCACAAACTTTGAATTAGAAATAATTATATGCCACATTTATAAATGGGGAGACTAAGGCTTAGAGAGAAGTCAACATCCAGTAAATCATGCACACATTGATCTCTGTTCAGCTCCCAAGGCTTACCAATGTTAAATGAGGGAAGAACAAAACTATAAACAAGAAGAAAATACACAAGAGAGAGAAGAAGCAAATGGGACATGTCAGCACATTTAGGAAGATGGAGAATGGACAGACAAGCAGCAATGAGTTTCGGTCTTGGCTTGTTTGTCTCTGCTAAGTGTCTTCAGGAGGACAGTCAATAAGAACCAGAGGAGTCATATGGCAGAGTCTTGAAAGTTTCAGAAGTTAGAGATACCAAGTACCTCTGGAGAAAGGCATATTGGAATGGCATTGAGACAGGACAGTGGGTTGAAAGTCAGTGCAAGCTTAGACCCTCAGCTCTCTTCCTCAAACCCCAACTGCCAAGCAAGTACCTAGCTTTGCAGCTCCAGATGGACATCAGCAGTCAGGAGAGGTCATGGCAAGGATGCTGGCTTGAGGGGTATCAGACCCCACTAATAGTGGAAATGAGGAGCTATATTAAAAACAAGGAGTTAGTTAATGTCTGCCCACTGAAAAGTGAGGCTTAGACCCTTTCCCAACACACATCTCCAGAATGCCCTATCTCTGTCTCTCTATCTTACACACACACACACTCTCAATGTGTCCCCAAGCATATAATCAGAGGTTTCTTCTCCAGCAACGCTGCTGAGCCAAAAGCAAAAACCTAGAGAATCTGATATTTGGGAGCCCTTAGAAAAAACATGCTTACCCCATAGGTTTTCCAATCAGACAGCTCCGCACACCTACACATTTGAAGTATAGTTCTAGCTTAATAGACAGAAACTGAAACAGATGAGAGGCAAAAGTATACACTTAGAGGATTCAAGGAGCAGAAGAAAGTTCTTAAAAACACCCCCAGAAAAAGAACATTATCTATCCTTTAAACAAGAACAGTATACTATCAGAAATGAATAGAAAACAAGAAAGAGTTCCTGGACATCGAAAACAGAAAAGCAGAGGAGTTAGGTAGCCAAAGGGAGACAGCTGATGCAGTTGTCCTTTCTAGCCCTTGTTTCTGTTTCTTCCCCTCTGCTGTTTAACAAATGCTCCATGAAGGCCTCCTTTCAACACTGTCACCAGTCATCCACTTGAATGTAGGGACTGAATTGTGCCCCCTCCCTCAAATTCACATGTTGAAGCCCTAACTTTCAGTACCTCAGAATGGGACTGTCCACGGAGATAGGACCCTTACAAAGTTTAAGTTAAAATGAGGCCCTTAGGGTGGGCCCTGATCCAATCTTACCAGTATCCTTTAAAGAGAAAGTTTGTCTCTCAACAGAAACTTTGCAGACCAGAAGGGATTGGCACAAAACATTCAAAGTGATGAAAATTAAGGACTTAACAACCAAAATAGCTCTACACAGCAAAGCTATCATTTAGAAACAGCAGACAGATAAAGAGCTTCCCAGAAAAGAAACAGCTAAAGGAATTCACTACCACAAAACCAGTATGACAAGAAATGTTAAATGGACTTAAGAAAAAGGAGAAAAAAGATCAAAAATATAAATAATAAAATAGCAATAGCTACTTATCTATAACAATTACTTTCAATGTAAATAGATTAAATGCTCCAATCAAAAGACATAGCGGGTGCTGAATGGATAAGAAAACAAAAGCCTTACATGTGTTGTCAGTAAGAGACTTCAGATCGAAAGCACACACAAAAGAATAGAAAAAGATATCTCATGGATATGGAAAAACAACAACAACAAAAACAACTGCAATGGCAATTCTTATACCAGACAAAATAGACTTTACAACAAAAGCTATAACAAGAGACAAGAAGGACCCAGCAATTTGACTTCTTGTTATTTATCCAAAGGAACCGAAAGCACTAATTTGAAAAGAGTGAAGTAAGTCAGACAGAGAAAGACAAATACCACATGATTTCACTTATATGTAGAATTCAAAAAGCAATATAAACAAACAAAACAGAAACAACCTCACAGATACAGAGAACAAACTGATGGTTGTTAGATAGCAGGGGGATTGGAGAGATAGGAGAAAAAGATGAAGGGATTAAGAAGTACAAATTGCTAGTTACAAAATAGTCGTGGAGATGTAAAGTACAGCATAGGGACTATAGTCAATAATATTGTAGTAATAACTATGTGTGTTGTCAATATATACTAGATTTATCAAAGTGATCACTTTATAAGTTATATAAATGTCTAGCCACTGTGTTGTACACCTAAAACTAATATAATATTTTATGTCAACTGTAATTAAAAAATAAAATTTTTTTTTTAAAAAAAGAGAAGAAAGTCTGGGCACACAGAGAGATTCCAGAGTAGTACATGCACAGAGGGAAGGTCATATGAGGACACAGTAAATAGATAGACAAGCCAAGGAGAGAGGCCTCAAGAGAACCATGCCTCTTACACCTTGATTTTGGACTTCTAGCCTCCACAACTGTGAAACAATAAAGTTTTGTTGTTTAAACCACTCAGTCTAATACAGACACTGTATTTTTTAATTAAGGACTAATATTCTTATTCCAGAAGTCAAGAAAAAACAAGAACTGAGCCTTAAAAGAGTGAATCTTTTCCCAGAGAACAGGACTTTGCAGGCATGAGTGAGACATGCATGGACTTTACTATCTCTTTCATCTTCCCAAGAACTGAGGATGAAAGGGAAGGACCCCTTAGGACAAAGAAGGCTTAAAGGATTCTGACACAACAGCCACAGTATATCATCTAAGCAGACTCCCTCGATGAGGCCCAAACCCAGGTGGGAGCCCCATCCAGGCCTAGACTCCTTCAACCTCCATCTGCTCCACACTGTCACCCTTACTTCCCCACCTCTGCTAAGCCCCAGGCTCTTTCCCAGGAGTCTGTTCTCTGGAACATTCTGCAGCCAGAACTAGCTAATCTAATCAACCTATAAAGTGTCTTCCATGCAACCATAAGCCTCACCTAGGACAAGAATTACATAAACAGCTTCCCTGGACTCTCCCCCCTGGACATTCAGATTTAATAGGTAATTTGAAACATGTTGCCCAGAACATTCTAGTGGAGGCATATTTGGAAAACATTAGACTAATGCATGCTTAGGGAGATGGCCTTTTTTTTTTTTTTTTTTTTTTTTTTTTTATCCAGGGCCCTCTGAAATCCACCAAGTTACTATTGACATCCTGTTGTCAGAATAACTTGATGTTTGACCCCTGCCACAGTCATTCAGGTGAGGGGTAGCTCAGATGCATGGTGGCTTCCCTGGGCCAGGCTGAGCTGCTCCTAACAAGGACAAAGGGACAGGCTTTGCAGGGAAGCTGGCTTCCACTCAGCAGAAAGAAGGGCTTGCTGACCATTAGAGCCGCTGTCCAAAAATGGAATGGGACATTGGAAGAGAGGGAGCACCATGTCCATGGAAGAGTTCAAGCCGAAGCTCAATAGAAGAGCTTTCTGAAGGGACATTGTACCTTCTCCCTGACTCAGAGGGTCCTGATAGATGCTTCCTGAAAGGATGAAAAGATTGTGCAGAGTCTTAATACTTAAAGTGAAGGCTTTTGTCCAGAAGCATTGGCATCATCTAGGAGCTTTTAAAAACCTCTCTAACCTAACCTCACTGTCCAAAATTTCAGTTACACTGATCCAAGGTCAGGCCCTGGTATTAATACTTTGAAGTCTCCCAGATTGTTCTAATGTAAAGCTGGGATTGAGAGCCAGAGTCAGAGATCCTGTCCCTACCACCCACCAAGGGTTCTATTCAACTCTGTGGTAACAGGCTCTCCAGCTGAGCCACTGGGCCATGAACTTGCTAGAAGAGAAAAAACACCTACATTAAAAGCGATGTCTGTTTTTCAATTTTTTTTTTCTGCATGCCTCAGCAGAAATTTGTTTTCCAGCAGCCTCCAAAAGAAAAGACTCAGAGAAGTGATGTGGCCTGCCTGAGGTTACTCTGCCCATGACGCAGGACAAACAGGACTTGATACTCCTACTCTGGCACTCTTACTACCTCCTGGGCACTGCAGCCAGATGAAAAGAATAGAAAGAAGAAGAACAAAAGGCCTCACCACTAGATACAGCCTGGCAGTTAAATCAAATCAAGACCTAAATATGGCAGAAGCAGAAATAATAATAAACTTTAATCAAGAATTTACACATACACATTGGCCACTGTATTTTCTTATGTTACACCATTTCACCTTTGGAACAATCCCATGCACGATTGTTTGGCACTGTCATTAACTCCCATTTCACTCATGAGGAAATGGGCTCAGAGCAGTATGGTCACTTGCCTAAGGTGGCACAGCTGGTAAGTGGTAGAGTTGAGACTCAAACCCAGGTGGACACCTTGAGAGCCTGAACACATCACCACTGTGCTCCTCAAATGTAAGTGTAGAGGAGGGGGTTTCTGTGGGCACTGACAAATTTAGAAAAGGCTTTCTCAAGGAAAATTTCTTTGAACTTGGCCATGAAGAGTCAAAGACAAGTGTATGGGCTGATATAAGGCAGGACAGTTGATAATAGGCATTCAGGTTGAGCCCAATCCAGGATTCAGGAGGAAAGGATGGGCTTTTTACCTCCTTAGCATTTAAGAAGGAAGAGAAAGTCCCAGAGAAAATGAATTGAAAGGTGGTGGAGGAAGGAGGGAGTATGTTCCCTTCAGACTGGTGAGTAGGCTCTGAGCTCCTATAAGACGGCTATGGGAGAACACCAGAGGCTGAGGAAATCTGTCTTATACCACAGGAGATGTGGGTCATGAGCATGCTTCTTCCGATACCATCTGCTGTGGCCACCCATGCCTAGCTCATGCTCAGCGCTTCACATGTGTTCTTCATTTGTTATTACTATCCCACTCTACACTTCTTACTTTAAAGGGGAACCAAACTTTCAAGGAAACAGAGCTGAGAGATGTCATGTTACTGAAACCCAAGTCTATCTACCCAACATTTCAACAGTCCAAAACTCAAAAACATCAGCTCAAGACGATCGAAGCCCTTGAGGTTCCTCAAATTCATCTTGCTCACTGGGATAGGTCAAAGGATTTTAAGGATTCAGAGGTGGGGCAAGTTTTAACTGGAGGACCATGGAGGTTGGCCATTAGAGAAAACCAAATCTCTGTGGACAACAGACCCTTGACTTCTGAAAGGGTTCTGTTGTTCAAGCTCTGGTCATGTTCTGGTCCTTTGATTCTGTAGGGGTGGGGGAGACTTTGGTTTTGGGTGCAGCTGGAGGCCAAGGTTCTCCCTTCTGCACATGCCCCAGCTACATGGCTTATGGTTTGGTGTATTGTCTTTGAAAAACAACTCAGCAACTTGTCAAACAGGATACAGCCATTTTGAGCTGCTTCTGCAGTTACAGTCAGTATAGTTGTCCAAGGTCATTCAGCTGGAAGGCTGAGCCAAGATGGAAACCTAAGCTGGCCTTACGTGTTGAAGAAATGAGACTTCCTGTTTAAAATGTCAGAAAAAAACACGTGTTTTTCTCTGTTCCTTTCTGAGAATCACTAATATGACAGTAAAAGAGTTTTTCTAAAAGGTCATAAATAAGCCAGCAAAGAGAAAGAGATGAGCAAAAAGGAAAGAGCAAGCAATGTCCAAAAAAAACTTTTTGAGAATGCTGAATGCCTAAGAGAAAATAATATGAAACAAGGTGATTTGTGCCCCCAAAGCCTCAGGAAACATCAAGAATCAGAGGCATTAATGAGCCTTAAATGCAACAGGCCCAGTGGGGTGAAAGTAAGAGGATTCATTTTAAAATCTTTAAAAAAGAGAATTTAGATCCCCAGGTCCCCCCGCCCCCAACCTCATGTAGCAAGATAATCAACCAATTCAGGAGAAGAAAAGAGGTTTAACTTCTAGCCACCTGTGGTAAAATAGACTCTGAATTTGGAACTTAAGGGTACAGCCAAGGACCAAGGTCTGACATGAGATGCAAAACAGGAGGAATAGGTAAAACTCAACACATTGAATGGTGAGACACAATCCAACCAGGCTGAAATCTAGGGTGACCAACTCTGGTTTGTCTGGGACCAAGGGGCTTCCCAGGATGACAGACTGTCAGAATTAAGAGCAGGAAAGTCCTGGGTAACCCAGGATGAGTTGTCTCCCCTCTTATACTCCTCTGAGACCAGAAGAGTCCTTTCTGGGTAAAGTAACCAGCCCAGAAGAAAAAGACCTGAGGGCTAAGAGAAAGAAAATGCCCTCATGAGATAGTGAGATCCCCATCTTATAATGAAAGCAGCAAACACCAAGCCCTACCCCTCATGTAGAACTTGCATACGGACAGAACACAGCACAGGGCAAGGTTGGCAGCTGGGCTCACGGCCTCCACTGGTAGTGGCCAGGTATGGCATGGCTGTCTGCCCACAGAGGGCATTGGCAGCAAAGGCTGCACCCACAAGGCACCTGGAACAAAACATCAGTCATGTGAAACACCCACAGGGGTGCCCAGAAATACCTGGGGGAGACTTTGCAGGGGAAATCATCATTGTGTGAGCACTCAGGCTGCTGAGAAACTGAGAGGGCTACATGCCAGCACTCTTCACAGTGATCAACAGATGGAAACAACCTAAATGCCCATCTGCAGATAAATGGATAAATTGGGGTCTAACCATGCAATGCAGTGTCAGTCATAAAAAGGAGTGAAGCTCTACTGCATGCCACCATGTAGATGAACCTCCAAAACATTGTGCCAAAAGAAGCTAGACGCAAAAGGACGTGCTGTATGATTCCATTTTCTTGAAATATCCAGACTAGGTAAATCCATAGAGATGGGAAGCAGATTAGTCGTGGCCAGGGGCTGGAGGTTGGGAGGTGGGCAATGGGGTGTGACTGGTAAGTGGGTATTTACTTTTGGGGTGATGGGAATGTTCTGGAACTAGATAGAGGTAATGATTTCACAACACTGTGAAGGCACTGACTAAATACTACTGAATAGTATACACTGAAATGTTAAAATGATTAATTTTGTATCACGTGAATTTTACCTCATTTAAACGTCAACCTGGCAGGAATAGAAAGGTTCATACAACAGGATCATGTAACCCAAGCTAATATTAACAAGCATAGCAGGGACTCCAAAAGCTGTTCAAAGTTATCCCACCCAAACTTTCCCTCAGGAAGCCCCAGAGAGCCAAGGAGAAGGCAGGCTTGCTCCCAGAAAGGCAGCAGCTGAACTGGGCCTTCTAACTTCCCCTCCCCTAGACCTAGCAATTAATAACTAAGCCCCCAAATAAAAGAGGGAACACACAGACAAACACACCTCTTACCACTTTCCTCTCCTCTTACCCTCACCTTGCCCCTACCATGTTGACAGAGTCCCAGACACTACCCAGTACTTGGTGAGTCCCACAGCTCTCTGGAGTTCCGGAGAATCTGCTGGCTTCCAAATGTTCTCAAGAGAAACTGTCAGTAATCAGGACGACAGATTATGCTTTGTGCAACTCCAGTTAGGTTTGTTTAAGGAAAACAATTAGGAAAGAAAGGCATACTTTTTTCCTTGTTACTATCTGGGGGAATTATTGGCATTCAAGCCAGGTCTCCGCAGGCTGTCCTCTGAAGGAGCATAAATACAGCACATTCCAGCCACACAGCTCACCCAGGAGCCAACTAGAGACCCTGCCCAGGGATGCGTGCCCCCTGGCAGCTACTGGGCATCACACCCCTGTCTGGTCCATGCACAGTCCTCAGGAACTCAAAAACTTCCCATCACCTCATCTAATGCTTGCAACACTCATTTTTTTTTAGTGGCAAAACCGCTTTTTCTTTTTCTCAAATAATTTTATGTTTGAAGGCTCAAAATATAAGTCAGGTTATAAAATGAAACTCCTTGATTTGGTGAGGCAGAAGGGGAATCTGACAGCTCCCTTATCATTTTAGTGCCCATTAAGGGACTTCTGAGGCACCCAGCGTTCCCCAGAGCACAGTTTATCAACTGCTGTTTTAGTCCGATGTGTTCTCATTGTGCATATCAAAGAATAATTTTCAAAAAGTTAAGAACATGATTCACACAAATAGAAAGGGAACATGTGGCAAGGGTTTCACTAACCTATTAGTGGGTGAATGAGCAGGATGGGGGAAGGCTCGTTCAAAGGCTTATGGGAGACACCAAAGACAACACAGTGGAGGGCAGAAAGAATGCTAGAATGAAATGGCAAGGTTAACCTGGAAATGATGAGTGTCCTACTGGTCAATAAAATTGTGTTCTTTGGGGGTATATTTTATACTGGACAGAAATCATTTCCATGACTACTATACCAAAGTCATTTGCAAGTTATCAGTCTTCCACAAATGAGCATCACATTCTGCAGAGTCTGGGCCCAAATCAGTAGTAAATCATAAATCAAACATTATGCTCCTCTAGAACAGGGGTGAGCTAAACTGCTCTATAAAGGACAGACAGTAAATAATTTTCAGCATGTGGACACTATGGTCTTTCTGTCTTGTCCTTTGTGAAAGCAGCATAGAGGGTGTGTAAGTGAATGCATGCAGCTGTTGGACAACAGAACTCAACTGTCAAAAATGGGTGGCAGCAGACTTAACTTGGGCCCTAAAAAATTAGAAAACCCCGGGAGGGCCTGTCGGCCAGCACTCAACTAAGGCATTCAAAAGACATGGAGTCATTCTTTTGCCTTATTTCCAAACTTCTGATAATTTTTCTTAACTTTCTGTTATAGGTGTGAAAACCAGAGAGGGGAAGAAACTTGGCTAAGGGAACACAGCCCAAGATGGCTTCATGCCACAAATCTTTGATCTCCCGGTTCTTTAAAAATAAAAACAGTGCCCATCTCTCTCACCAGGAGGGCAGGCTGGGCACAGGTGGAGGCAGCAAAGTTTCCAGGGAAGCAGCTCCTCGACTTCCCCCAAAGGACCAGCCACGGGGAATTTCCTTCTCCACCTCTGCATCTCCAAGGGGGAGCCTGTATTGAGTAAAGACTGCTCTCTTCACCCAAAGCAGAAGTTCTAAGACAGAAATGCACAAACCCATGCAGATCAATGCATTTCCTCTCAACGTGATCCACAGTTTAAATGCAAGTTAAATAGGAGACATCTCCACCAGAACCATTAGTCAGAGAAAATGGTTCATTGCCAGAGTCTCTGGTAAATTGCTGAGGGAGAAAGTGAGGAAACAACTTGACAACAGAGGCTTGGAAGTACTTCTTCATTCAATGGGAATAAAAGCACTTTGTTTCCTCTTCTTTTCAAAATCAGTGCCTCCCCACCAAGCTACCACAAATGTCTCTCATTGCATTACAGCTAGGCAAAGATATTTCTAATGGAATGCTGTCATGTGACTACTCAGCCCTTTAAGCAAGCAACCCATTGTTTGAGGGGAAAGAGAAGTGAGTTGGGAGAGAGGGCTGCTTCAGAAAAGACGCTAAAATAAGACTGTAAAGAGGTGAATCTGTTGCATCCAAACCCCATCACTCTCACATTGGTGATGCCTGAATCTCTTGTCTTTATTCATTTCATTCAGTGTAAGAGAGGAAAAAATACTTTTTCTTCTAACCTTCTAAATTCTTCTGGCTGGACAAATAATCAAATTGACAGGCAAAAGATTAACAAGAAAAACATGTCCAAATTTAATATCTATGTGCATATGGGGGTTCCAAAATAATATGAGACCCCAGGAAGCATTGGGCAGTTGAGGTTTATATGCCACTCTGGATTAAGGAGAGGGAGCTAGGGCTCTGGGACTTCAAAGGGAAAGTAGGCAATTTATGGGTAGATGGGAAAGAGGGAATGTGGTAACCAAAGTCATGCAGGGTCACCCGGAAACAATGGGACAGAGAAGTTTATCAAACAGATGTTGCTAGATTTCTCTGTCTGCCACACTTAGTTCACATTTTGATGCTAAGGCGACACTCCCTTCCTTTAAGCTGGTTTTCTGTTTGAATTCCCTTAGGCAGTTAAGGAGGAAGTTAAGGTTTTTCCGAGTCTTTTTGTTTCTGAAAAAGAACCACCTGAAAATAATCAATATCCCAAGAGGCAAAGGTGCCAGGTGCTCTTCCCATATGACTTCATTTAACCCTTGCCGCCATCCTGAATTAAAAAACTGAGGCACAAGACAAAGGTTAAAGGGCAATCTAAGGTCACAGATCTGAGTCACAGAGTTTACTATGGGCTGGGCATTGTACTAAGCACTGGCTATTTATTGCGTTGTTTAATCATCACATCTTCCTTGTGAGACTGGCACATTTCCCATCATCCCCACTTTATGGAAGAAGACACCAAGGTACAAAACTGCCCAGGGGCCCCCAGCTAGCAAGGGACAAGACCAGGATTTCAACCTAGCAGTCAGATTCTGAGACCAAGTGCTTACCCATCATACTCTCCTGCAAACGCAGAGCATAAGTCTATGTCTCCTAAACTAGCAAGTCCTGAGGAGACAAGCAAAAATGAAAGTTCAGATGCTTCATAGTCACAGAAAAGAATATCCCACTCAAACATCTCAAAGCCTATCTCAAAACCTCTCAAAATCTTGACTCTATTTTTATTTTTGATGGATTTGGTTTTATATGAGACTTGCAAGGACACAAAGAAATGTGGAAGATCAGGTGAAGTTTTGAGCCTAGACCTCTGGCTCCTGTCAAGATGGACTTTAAAAAGACATTCCACGATCATATATTTATTGGGAAGTCAATCTATCCCAGCATCTGTTGGCAGGCTTCCAGATTGTATCAACAAATCCCAGCCCAGTGATGAAGATGGCACATGTTAAACCCAGCCTCTCCAGTCGCTCAAGCTGAGGCACTGAGCCTTCCCCATGGCCCTTCAGGAAAGAAGCATTCTCCAAGGAAAAAAAATATAATAAGATTATATTTAAAATGGAAGAAAAAAGAAAGCACGCTCTTTTGCCGATCAGCTACTATAACTGGAAGTTCTGGGTCACATACCATTTCTGAGACTGTCACTGAGAGCCCTGCCAGAAGGAAGAAGGGATATTTTCATTTCAGGAAGGAGGAGATGCTGGACAAAGATGCAACCACAGTGCTCTGTGCAGTTTTTACTCAGAGCACTTTTGGTGCTGAATGTGTGGGCCTTTCCCAACATTGCTCCAACTCTCCCACCCCAGCCACATGTCCTACAATTCAATTCAGTTCTGACACAATTACATGGAATTAGTGTCAGATCCTACAAGGTAAGAGCTCAGTCCTACAATGTTAGAGTGGTGGAGAGATTGCTGGGGAGCAGGGAGTGACCCCAAAGCAGTGCACAGGAGCCTGGACTGAAGCTGCAGCTGGT
Organism: Pteronotus mesoamericanus; assembly: GCF_021234165.1. Classification (NCBI taxonomy): domain Eukaryota; kingdom Metazoa; phylum Chordata; class Mammalia; order Chiroptera; family Mormoopidae; genus Pteronotus; species Pteronotus mesoamericanus. The sequence goes on from NW_026555321.1 coordinate 56,788,244, forward strand.
GGGTGATGGATTTTCCTACCCCTAAGTAAAAGTAAACAAACTACCATGCCTGTGGCACAGCAGTAGGAAGCTTGCACACAGTATGTGCTGGCTGAAAGGATGAAGCACATGTGTAGTGTGGAGGTTAACATGGTGACAGGAAAAGGTCCCTGTACAGAGCATGCACCAGGCTACTGAAATGTTTTGACAGAGTGAAAAAGCCCTTCTACTTGCTTTCAGAGCACATAGGATTTTGGGGCTGGGGAATTTAAATGGAAGGCGGGCAGAGTCTTGCCCTTTCCAATCCTGTACCCACTTGCTCACCTGGTCAGGAGCTGACTCTCAGAGGTCGAGTTCTCTGCGTTAGGCCATGCCCCTGATATGCATGCCCTGATAGCAGCCCATGGGAGTCTGTAGCTCCATGCAACATAGAAGATCACAGATTGTGCCCTTCCCTGCCTCTGAGATTGGCTCACAGACACGCGGGCCAGAGTGCTGACCAGCCCTGGGGGCTTGAGCAGCCTCGGGCACAGGGCCCTGTGGCTGGAACCCCTACACACGGTGGCCCAAGGGCTCGTGGCCAGGGAAGCTGTGATGAGGCGATGGCGGCCCCACAAGAGCATACTCCTGGAAAGGAGCCTGAAGCTGGAGAGCAGTTCATGTAAGCAGCCTTGGACTCCAGAAAGGTAAATGAGGATGGAGCGGGGTTTCTGGACATTCTCTTTGGCTCTGGGGGTGGCTGAATTCTTTCTGTGTTTTGCAAAAGAGATTGGCATGAAGTTGGGGAATCTCCTGCTCCCCCAAACTGGCAACATTTTAACAAAGACCTTTTTCCTTCTTCCACTATCTTGTGTTTTATGCTTGTGTTCAGTGGCATAAAACAAGACTGCCCTCACTTAGATACCAGTCACAAGTCCCAGGTGTAACAGGTGTTTCTGCCTGACTGGCTACAAATTCAATGGGTTCATGTAACTCCTTCCCCTGGATTGATTATTAGCAAGAAAGACTGACAGAACTCAGGAAAGTCTTTACATACTATTACTGGTTTACTATAAAGGATGCAACTCAGGAACAGCTAGATGAAAGAGGCTCATAGAGCAAGGTATGGGGTGGTGCACAGTGCTTCCATGATCTCTCCTGGTGTCACCCTCTTCTAGCACCTGGATGTGTTCACCAACCCAGAAGCTCTCCAAACTCCGTCTTGTAGGTGTATTTTTGAAGTTTCCACAGGCATCACTGGTTAAATTGTAGGTGATTTAACTCACTCTGCAGCTCCTCTCTTCTCCCAGAAGGTTGGAGGTACGGCTGAAGGTTTCCACACTCTAATCACACCCTTGGTCTTTCAGGCTATCAGCCTTCATCCTGAACCTATTTAGGGATCCCCCAGTCTTGTCATTAGCATACAAAAGACACTCACCACTCTAGATGTAAAGATGTAAATGTTATTAAGGGCCATGTGCCAGGAGCTGTGGACAAAGACCAAATATATACTTCTTCTAATGCCACAAGTGCCCTTGGGTCATCATATCAATACTATACAATACGAGCATACTGCAAGCCTAGCAAAAGCAATGAGATGCTTTTCCTAAATGCCCACAAGGTCCCTAGTGGAGGGAGGGAGAAAAGAGGTGGGGAGATGGTGGGGGGCGGAAGTAGAGTGGGAAGGAGGTTAGGGAAGGGAAGGAGCAAGGAGGATCTTCCCATTAGATCCAGGTGCACTCCCCTAGTTTTGCAGGGCTTCATGCAAAACAAAATCCAAAAAAAATTTTGCAATATTTATTCACTTAAAGAGCACAAAGGGGATCCAGGGTAGAGCCTGGAGTAAATTCCCCAGTTCTCCAACATTGAGTTCCTAGGGTGAGACGGAAAATGGTAGGAGGGTTGTCCTGAGAAGGTGCCACTGGAAAACCTGAGACTTTAACACCACCCCACCCTACAGTTGTAACAAAATGAAAAGTTTCCTCTCTCAGAGAGCCTGCAGGCTTATACTCTGCAGTAGATATGCTAATTAACTAGAGGAATTCTGCTTGAGGCTTGAGCAGCCAGCCTCCTGGGCAGCACAGAGGTAAGGAAATAGCACAGATAACTGTTTCTCAAATATTCACAGAAGTCTCCGTAACAGGACTTAGATCAGACCAACCACAGAAAAGGGACTGAGAGATTTTGTACTCTTCCTTAGATCCCTTTTGAAGCTACCTGTCTAGGGTCAGCAACCACCCCTACCCTCATCCCCTCCTCCCTTCCCTTGACTATAAAAGATTCCTGAATTCTAGACTCTCTGAAGATGGATTTTAGAGTTAGTTCTGTCTCTTCTAGCTAGGCCTTCTGGATCAATAAACCTTTCTTTGCTCCAAACTCTGAACCTTGGGCTTATAACACTATGCCAAGCAGGCCCTGTGAACCAGGAGGCTGGGTGGGAAGTCAAGGAGCAGTCACCATGTTCCAAGCCTTTCCCAACATGCCAGGAACCACAGTGCAGGACTCACAAGACCCTTTTTACTTAATGCCTGAATTGGAGGATTTCCATCTTGAGCCATTGCTCAGGTGTCACCACTGCCAGGGAGGGACACAAAGGACTCAAGAGGGCAGGGAATAAGAATGAGGGAATATTGAATAAGGAAGAGAAAGGTGGAGGAAGGAAGGGAAGGGAGGACAGAGAAGAAGAAAGGGAGAAGGACAAACAGTGTGGGGGAGAGGGTCAGCAAAGGGAGAGGTGATGAGAAGTAGGGGAAGAGAAAGAGCTACCTCTGAATTCAGCCGAAGCCTGGAAGCCTCCAAGGGTCTACCACCCCACCCCACTCCACTCTTTCCAGTACCCCCTCCCACCTCTGTGGATGGAAATCTTGTCCCAGAGGAACACCAGCTGTGAGAGCTCCCTCTCCTGAATGGGTTTATGGGGATGTTCCATGCAGGAGGAGCCAAGAAAACGGATTTTAAGGAAAATGGGGTTCCCCTGGGGCTGGGGGTCCAGCAATCCAATCTCCACTCACTATCATCTTAGCACACACTCTCTCTCTTCCTCTCTCTCTCTGAGTCCCAGTGTCCTCACATTTAAAGTGAGGGAGCTGACCTTCCTCCACTCAGCCAGAAACTGACAGCCTCCACATTCACCTCTCTGCCCACTGTAACACTCTCTAAGGCAAGTGCTGCTGCAGTTCTGTCTCCCTTCCTGCACTTAGAGAACTCCCAAACAGTAGTGGGGCTCATGTCCAGGACAGAGGTGGCATGTGCTATACATGGCAATGACTCCCTTCTGGTCAATGGGATGTGTAGGAAGTGATATGGCCAACCACAAGCGATGCTCTTACAGGAAAGGGGGGCCCACCTCTTCTTCTTCCTTTCCCCTTCCAGCCTGCACAGCGTGCATCTGGAGAGAAACTGTGTTGGCAGGACCATGACTGCAGGGAGGCAGGGAGATAGGGAAGTGTCCAGGCACCAAATGTAAGAAACTGCTCACAATCAGGGTAGCACAATGGGGACTAAAAATGCATATCTCATTAAATTTTGCTCTCTGGGCCCTTCCTTCATTTCACCCTGGTACTGGCCTTGGATCTTGTACCATATGAATAAGGGCAACATCCTAGGAATGGGGGAGCCTCTGCTTGTATCACATGGCAGAGCTCCCATCTCAGTTGTCACTGCTGAAATGGAGGGGCAGAGGTGAAGGGGTGGTCATCACTGTGGACAGTAGCCAAAGAGCTGTGCTGGTCAGTATGTTTACACTGTTTCCCACAGCTTTCTCAGCAGGGGCTGAAGGCCTGCTTTCCACAGATGTACTTCTACCCCTCCAATCCATTCTCCAAGTTACACCTGGAACACTTTCCAAAACAAGATGTTTCCCCATTGTTCTCAGAATAACACGCTAGAATAACAAGCAGGAAAGCATCTTTCCTTGGCCTACAATGTTCTGCCCTCCAGTCCCTTCTTTCCTCCACAGTCATCTCTGACACGACTCTCTGTGGTGTCCTTCAGCTCTGTGTGTGGTATCAAGTGCCTGGAACATCTTCTCCCACCCCACTTTCTGTCTCCTTATTTGCTCTCATCCTTTGGATCATTGCTGAAGTGTCACTTCCTTGGAAACACCTTCTTAGGTATTCCCACAGCACCCTGTATTCTCTCTTCTTAGCTGTAGCTATCCCTTGGTGTGTGCAAATAAGATGTTGTCATCTCTTGAGACTGTGAGGCCCCCAAGGCCATTTGTGTTCCCTTCACCTTGTCATTCCTCAGGTCTAATCCAGTGTCTGGCCCTTGGTGATGATCAGTAAATATTTGATGAAAGAGAAAATGACAGGCTCTGGGGCTGTGCAAGAACCTTAGCACCAATGAGGAGTCTAACACTGCAAAGACCATGTCAGAAAGGAGCTAACAGGAAATGGGCCTCACCACAGTGATGCCCTCTGACTCTGCCAGGTTTGGTTTTCACTATACCTCTTCCAAGGAAATCTAAGGAATGCATCAGAACTTGCCACACCCCTCCTTCTGTTTCAAGTCCATGGCTCATGAACTACCTACCCACTATGGACAAGCCACACCAATTCTCTGAGCCTGTTTCACCACATGTAAGCTGGGGGAATTCAGAGGATCTGCCCATTCTACTTAAGATTATTTGTGATTCTCAAGATGAGATAATGCGAAGGAACATGTGAATTACAATTTCTGTCATTCCTCCCATTGAGAAATGGGGTCTATTTCCTTCATCCCCTGAATCTGTACTGGCCCTGATATTGCTTTAACCAATATAGTATGAAGAAAAGGTTAGGCCCTTTCTCAGCCTAACCTTTAAGAGGATAAGCAGCTTCTGCTTCTTCCCCTTTCGAAACTACCACCATGCTACAAGGAAGCTCAAGGAACCTTGTGGGGATGCCCACAGGAAAGAGAACAGAAACACCCCAGCTGGGCTTGCAGCTGACACAGCAAGCACCAAGTTGACTGGTGTGTGGGTGAACCTCCTCAGAAGAGCCTCTTGCCCCAGTTAGATGCCCATCAAGCCCTGCTACAATTACAAAGCTATGAGAAAATTTAAAAATATAATTGTTGTAGCTTTAAGCCAATGATTTATTGGGAGGGAGGGAGAAAAAGGGGTTCTTACACAAAATTGATAACCAAAGCAATAGTCTTTGGCCTTGTATAGTTCTTAATACTTGTATTTATTTCCAACTCAGGGTAGTAGTGCTTCCCTGGTGGTATTCTGGAAATGCAGGGGGTACATTTTTATTTGTCACAATGACTAGGTTTGGTGGGGAGGAGATTATGCTACTGGCATTTAATGCCCTTGGTGTCAGGGATATCAAATGTATTAATGACCTATAATGCCTGAGTCAGCCACAATAAATTGCCTCCCACAAAATGACAATAATGCTCCCGTTGAAAAACATGTCTAAGTGTACTAACATCTGAATCATAGGGGTGCCAGAGGAGAAGAGAAAGAGCAAGAAATTGAAAACTTATTTGAAAAAATAATGAAAGAAAACTTCCCTAATTTGGTGAAGGAAATAGACATGCAAGTTCAGGAAGCACAGAGAGTCCCAAACAAGTTGGACCCAAAGAGGGCCATACCAAGACATGTTATAATTAAAATGTCAAAGGTTAAAGATAAAGAGAGAATCTTAAACACATCAAGAAAAGAGAGTTACTTACAAAGGAATTCCCATAAGATTGTCAGCTGGTTTCTCCAAAGAAACTTTTCAGGCTAGAAGGGACTGGTAGGAAGTATTCAAAGTGATGAAAAGCAACGACCTACATCCAAGATTACTCTATCCAGCAAAGCTATCATTTAGAATCAAAGGACAGATAAAGAGCTTCCCAGATAAGGTAAAGTTAAATGAGTTCATCATCTCCAAGCCCTTATTAATATGACATGTTCAAGGTACTTACCTAAAAAAAAAGGAGAAAATCAAGAACAACGTACAGTAAAATGACAACAAACTCACAATTATCAACAACTGAACCTAAAAAACAAAAACAAAGCAAACAACTAGAACAGGGACAAAATCACAGAAATGGAGATGGCATGGAGGGTTATCAGTGGGGAGGAAAAAGAGGAGAATGGGAGAAAAAGGTACAGGGAGTAAGCAGCATAATTGGTAGGTACAAAATGGACATGGAGAGATTAAGAATAGTATAGGAAAAGGTGAGGCCAAAGAACTTATATGTACAACCCATGGACATGAACTAAAGGGGGGAATGCTGGAGGGAGTGGGGGTACAGGGCAAAGGAGGAGAAAGGGGAGAAAAGGGAGAAAAAAAATGGGACAACTCTAATAGCAAAATCAATAAAATATACTTTATAAACTAAAAAGAAAAAAAGAAAGAAAAGCAATGTCACAAAATTAAGGACCTTAATAGAGAGTGGTTTAAAGCCAACGATGAAATAAAACTTTAAGAATTTGACATAAACTGCTTTCTTAGAAAAGAAAAGTTTCATCCTGATACCAGCTTGTATTGCTGGGAGTGGCTGCCTGGAGAGTTACATTGAGAATACCTTGGAGGATGAGTGTGGCATCAGCCAGGACAGGGCAATGTGATCAGCTATGTGTCTCTCACAAGACTGGCAAGGGAAAGGAGTGGTGACCTTAGAGTAAGGTAATCATATAATTTAGCATCCAAACTGGAACACTTCATGGAGTAAAAGAAGGCACTATTAGTAAGTACGCCGGCACAAGAGACATAAATTGAGACTATCCAATAAAACCAAGACACATGGTTAGCCTGCTTCTATGCCATAGTTGTTGTTCCTGTTATATCCTGATATGTAACTCAGAGGTAACCAAAATAGGGGGCTGATTCATACCTACAAGTCCCTGAGATCCTGAAAGTTAATTTTCCTTTTAAGTACTTTGTTCCAGTGTGTAGATAGGTATGAAGAATTGTCCTAAAGAATGGATTAAAAATTAATTAAAAGAGTTTTCTCTAATACTTAATCTTACCAGCCGTGTACACTCTGAGTGATATATTCCCAATCAGCATGTCAGATCCTGAATAATGAAGATCAAAGGGATGTGTATTAAGCACCCTGATGAGGCTTTCTGGGGTTTTAGGCATGGCACGGAACTCAGGACTCTGTCATGCAAGAAAAAATCCTGCATTGAACAGCAGGGTACAGCCCAGTGGAGACTGACAATGCTGGAATTTGTCCCTGGGGTAGAGCACAGTCCAAATGCATGGAGGCCTCAGAGGGAAATAGAGATGGATCTGGCTGTGCTGAGCCATCAGCCCCTGAGATGTCCATCCATGCCTCCTTCCTCTTGGAAAGGAAGGGAGGCAGTGGTGAGTTATGGGACCCTTCCAGGGTTCCTCCAAGAACCAAGAGCTTCCACATTTCCTTAACTATGAAACATTCACCTCATCATCATTTTGTCATATTTCAGAAATTGAAACATGACTTAAAATCAATGGGAGGATTTAAGGTGGTGTTTCTTGGGAGATGTTCCAGAATGACAATTAGGAAGAATAAGGCTCTGGAGTTATGCTCTGGGCTCTGCCATTTTCCAACTCTGTGGGCCAGGGGCAAACCCCACCCCATCAGTAAGTCTCCATTGCCTCATCTGTAAATGGATGCTATTCATAAGAGCATCAAATGGACAATAAATGAAAGAGAGCTTGAGTAGCTGGCAGATAGTAAGCACTCAACATATGTTAATTATTATTTCCTTGTATGGTGTGCTGTTATTAAGTTGCTTATATATCTGAAAATTGACATTGTCAGTGTGTCCATGGTACAGTCAGCTTCAGAAAGAGCTCAAAAACAATTACTTCTGAGCTCATTGTATGCAACAGCCAGAGTACTGATTATGTATTGGATAAGGGAGATTCATATTTATAGCAAAACTTTGTTAGATATATTTCTATTCAGCTAAATGTAGAAAACATGAAGATTCCCTATGTACAACCTCCTTCCTGTCATTGATGCACTAAGCCCAGGACCCAGGCTCTTTTTCTTTCAGCATTAGGGTGGTAGAAAGGGGGCAAAAAAGAGAAAGTGTCATTTTCATCAGGTTCTTGTACACAAAATAAGGTAGGCAGTCACCACTCACCATGGCCTATGAGGAATGTTGCTGTAGGTCAAATGGTTCTAAGAGAAAGTGAAAAACACAAGTGTTGGATCCATACGTACCCAAGGCTGCCATGTAGTTTCCCATCAGTTCTCTGCTCTGCCCTGTGTGGCTGTGGGGTGATTTATTGAATTGATGCATGTAAGCAGCATCAGGCCTCCTAGTAACCCCCAGAAAAGGTAAACTGCTATTATTGAAACCCAGAAGTCATTCAGGCTGATATTGGACAGGGTTGTTAGAGACAAATAATAGAATCAACCTGGACTTGCTGAAGCAGAAAAGAATTTATTTGAAGAGACCAGATGGCTTGCTGAGTCCCTGGAAAGGCTATGGAAGGCCACTCTGGAGCACCACAGCCAGGAACAATGTCCACACACCTTGGGGATTTCCCTAAGAATGCACTGCTCTCTTGTCAATGTTAAAAACTCCTGCACCAAAGCCAGTGCCAGGAATTCTACCGCTGCCACCCCTGAGGACAGAATTCCTAGGTTACCATGCCTACCAGAATGCATGGGGCCCTTTGTGTGGCTACTCCCTCAGCTCAGTTCTGAGTATTAGGGTCCCCTGGATGCATTGAATTTGCAGAATATTGCAGGTTAGGTTCCAGAATGCAAGAGAATCTAACAATGCATGTTTTCTTCTATTTTGATAAAGCAGGACTGAAAGTAAGGAAAATTACCCAACATGTAGGGGAAAGTCTTCCTGGGTGATGGCAGCCACACATGACCAATGTCAGTCCCTCAGGATTTGGGTAAACTTAGCTTGTGTCTCAGCCTGTGTGTGTCTCAGGTCCTCCTCAAAATCTTGGCAGTTTGCCCACCTTGCTTCTCCACTCCTGAGTCTACTGTGCCAGCTCAGTTTACGCTGTATGTGGACCTTGGCCACATGACACACTTCATAAGAAATCCTGTCACATGCATGAATTTCACTGTTTAGTAATTTTTGGGAAGACTTGAGAAGTCCCTGGTAGGGGACCATGGAGCCCACAAGCCAGTTTCTCATAATCTCTCTCTCACCTCTGCTGGTTTCCAAGAGACCAGACCCCAGCTCAAGTAGCCCTCTGCAGCAAAGGCCTGGTCTTCCCTATTATTTTCTGGGAGCAGTCTTCCAGACTGGCTGCCTTCCCCAGGCCTGTGTTCAAGAATTCCAACTAATATTATTTCTCCTATCTTTTAAGTTGCTGTCTTCATTATTGTCAATGTCATTTCTTTTCTCTGAGATGCCAGATCTGTCTTTGAGGACCTTTATTGTCTTCCGAGTTTACCAAGTGGCCAAGAACAACCTACTGGACCATTTAGCTTGAAGATGTTGAATTTGATCAGAAAGAGAAAGCAGCTGCCACTTGAGTATCATCCCAAGCCTTACTGTCTTACTTACTGTCTTACTCTTGGGTCTTCCCCAAAGAAGACCTGAGGTGAAGCTTTGGATACAAGCAGTCTGTTTTAGGAGCTGGTCCCAGAAAGCAACACAGAAAAGTAAAGAAGGGAGTAGGGTGGAGAGTACCCATAAAGGGTGCATTAATAATTGAGTTGGACTTCTGGTCAAGATGACAACATAGGTAAACACAGATCACCTCACACAACCACATCAAAATTACAACTAAATTGTAGAAAAAGAATCATTCAAAACCAACAGCAATAGAGCTGAATGGAAATCCTACAACTATGGAATTAAAGAAGAAATCAACTACAGAATTAAAGAAGAAACCACATCGAGACTGGTAGGAATGGTGGAAATGCAGATGTCACCCATGTGTGGCAGATAAAAATCAGGAGGGATATCTTAGGAGTTAGGTTTCCCAGACCAGGGTTCCAGTGATGGGAAGATAAGTCCCCATAACTTCTGGCTTCAAACACCAGCGGGGAGAGAGGTTGTGGAAGACAGAATCTGCTGGAGCCTCAGGCAGTTCCTCTTAAAGGGCCCATGCACAGGCTTACTTGGACTCACTCCCCTGAGCTCCAGAGCAGAGACAGCAGACTCAAAGGAATCAAGGACATACGTGGAGGAACTGAATTGTACGGCACCAGGGCAAGAGCTAGGAGGCAGCTTTCTCCCACACAGGAGTGCTGGCACAGGTCATTGTTCCTTTTCTGAGCTCTCCCACAGCAGAGCCATAGAGTCAGCAGGGAGTGCATATCAGAGACTCCATCAACCTGACTCACACTGTTTCTACTACCCTGGTGATTCCCTGAGGCCCTACCTACCCAACTTTCAGACCCACCCAAGCTATTTCCAGTGGCTTTTCAATTTGAATGGCCTGTCTTGACCCATGCTTCTGATTTTCCTAAATACTCTTAAACAAGTAGCACCTGGCTTCAGTGAGCCCCATACCTCTCACTAAGTTGTCCCAGGCCCAGCAATAGCAGCAACTGGCACTGTTTCACAGCTTATCCTTGCCTGGGCACCTCAAAGCCCAGCACAAGTAGCAGCCATCTGCAGATTGTTATGAAGCTTATGCTGTGTGACCCCAGGCAGAACGCAGGCAGTGGCTGACCTTGGACGTGCCAACTGCAATCAAGGCTCAACTACAACAGAAAGGTGTACACAGCCCATACAGTGGGTGCACCTTGTGTAGTCAGTTTGGGTAATAGAGGAGGCTGTGCCACTGGACTCTATAGGACACCTACTACATCAGGCCACTCTACCAAGTCTGAGAGATGTAGCAGCTCTGCCTAATACATAGAAACAAACACAGGGAGGCTGCCAAAATGAGGAGACAAAGAAACTTGGCCCAACTGAAAGAATAGAACAAAACTCCAGAAAAAGAATTAAACAAAATTGAGGCAAGCAATCTAATACATATTAGACGTCAGATGCTGGTTATTAGCATCTATTAGACATAGACGCCACAGTACTGGTTATAAGGATGCTCAAGGAACTTAGTGAGGACCTCAACAACATAAAAAGAAAAAAATTCAGTAAGAAATGAAGGATACACTAATTGAAATAAAGAATAATTTACCAGGAATCAACAGTAGAATGGATGGAGCTGAGAGTCAAATCAGCGATTTGAAATATGTGGAAGTAAAAACCAACCAATCAGAACAGTAAGAAGAAAAAAGAATCCAAAAAAAAAATGAGGACAGTGTAAGGAGCCTCTGGGACAACTTCAAGTATACCAATATTCACATTATGGGGATGCCAGAAGGAGAAGAGAAAGAGCAAGAAATTGGAAATCTATTTGAAAAAATGACAGAAAAGTTCCCTGACCTGGTGAAGGAAATAGATATTCAAGTCCAAGAAGTATAGAGAGTCCCAAACAAGTTGAATCCAAAGAGGCCCACACCAAGACACATCATAATTAAAATGCAAAAGTTTAAAGACAAAGAGAGAATCCTAAAAGCAGCAAAAGAAAAGCATTTTTTTTTTTTTTTTTTTTTTTTACCTGCAGGGAAGCTCCCATAAGACTGTCAGCTGATTTCTCAAAAGAAATTTTTCAGGTTAGAAGGGATAGGCAATAAATATTCAAAGTGATGAAAAGCAAGGATCTATAGCCAAGATTACTCTACCCAACAAAGCTATCATTTAGAATCAAAGGGCAGATAAAGAGCTTCTCAGACAAGAGAAAGCTAAAAGATTTCATCACCACCAAAACAGTATTATATGAAATTTTAAAGGGTCTTCTTTAAGAAGAAGAAGATCAAAAATATGAACAATAAAGTGACAATAAATACATGTCCATCAACAATTTATTCTAAAAAAGAAAAATAACCCAAAATGAACAAACAAGCAGAACAGAAACAGAATCACAGATACAGAAAACATTTTGATGATTGCCAGATGGGAGAAAGGTTGGTGGATGGGTGAAAGAAGTGAAGGGATAAAGAAGTACAAATTGGTAGTTACAGAATTGCCATGGGGAGGTAAAATACAGCATAGGGAATAAAGTAGCCAAAGAACATCTATGCATGATCCATGGACATGGAAACAGTGTGGGGATTGCCAGAGGGAGTGGGGGCAGTGGTAGAGGGGGCCAAAGGGGGAAAAACTGGGACAACTGTAATAGCATAAGCAATAAAATATAATTAAAAAAAAATAAGTTTTGGGTTACCACTCTGGACACCTGGGGCTCAGGACCACTGGATGCCTCTGAGAGGCAGCAGGGCACACTCCTCAGAATCGTCCCACCACGTGTGGAAGCTGGGCATTTATCCACAGACTCCTGGCTTCACTGGCAACAGGCTGTTAATTCTTGGCCACCTGCTGCCTGCTCAGTGCCCAGCTGGGCTTGCTGTACATTTGGAGAAGGCTGCAGAGAGACATGCATTGAGATAAGAGCAAGGCCGTGTGTACCACGCTGCAGGGGGTTCCAGGATAGGAAGGGACCAAAGTTTCACCACCCTAAAGTTACCTTTGGGGATATTGGTTTTAAGCTATTTATTAAGAAACAAGACTCAGAAAGAACTTTTGACCATCTCGCCTTTCCTGCCCAAGAGATTCAGACAGAAAAACGAGATTTAGGAAGGGAGCCTTGGCTTAATACCTTAAGACTCTTCACCCTAGACCTGGCCCATGTGGCTCAGTTGGTTGGGTGTTGTCCTGCAAACTGAAAGATCACAGGTTTGATTTCCAGTCAGGACACATGCCTGTGTTGTGGGTTGGGTCCCCCCGGTGCATACAAAAGACAGCTGATTGATGTTTCTCTCTCACATCAATGTTTCTCTCCCTCTCTTTCTCTCTCTCGTACCCTCTCTTTAAAATCAGTAAGCATGTTCTCCTGTGAGAATTAAAAAAAAACTTCATTCTCACTTTAGTAAGAAAGATTCTAGGGCTGTTTGCTAGCTACTGTGTCCCCTTGTCTCTCAGTCACCTAGTAAGAATTTTCCTGCTATGAGTATTTTGTTCTTCCTCAACTACCTGTAAGTCACCCATTCTCCTTTCTTGAATCTAATATCCCATCTCTCCTTTCTCATTTGTCCAAATGTCTTATATACCCAACATTGCCTCGCTGTCTTCTGAATTTTCATGCTTATATGAATTCCCCATGCACATGTATTAAACTGTGATTTTTTTCCCTCTTAGTCTGTCTCTGTTGATTTCACTGTTAACCTGGCCAGAAGAACTTGGAAGGTGGGAAGAAAAGTGTTACTATTTTTTGAGCCCCCACAGTAGTCTGAGAAGACAGACAGGCACTGCACCATGTTAGGATGAGGCACTGCATTAATTCCTGTTACCACTATAACAAAGTACCAAAACCCCAGGTGAATTAAAACAACAAAAATGTATTTGCTCATAGTTCTGGAAGGTAAACATCCAAAATCAAGGTGTGGAAGGAACCTACTACCCTTGGAGGCTCCAGGGAAGAAACTGTCCTTGCTTCTCCAGCTTCTGGCAGCTTCCAGCAACCTTGGCGTCCTGGGCTCATGGCAGCAGAGCTCTGTATGTCTTCAAGTGGCCATTGTCACTGTGTACTCACTCTGTGTGTGTGTGCCTCTCTGTTCAAGTGTCCCCCTTTAATAAGCACAAATTGGATTTGTCCTTATTTGATTAAAGGACCATCTACTCCATACGACCTCAACTAATTGCATCTGCAACAACCCAATTTCCAAATAAGATAATAGCCTGGGGGTTAGTACTCCAACATATGTTTTGGGGGATACAGTTCAGCCCATAATAGGCACCTTATCCATGTGATATCCTCTAATGTCAACAGCAGCCTGCAAGGTCGATGTGCCATGCCAGTGTCACAGAAGAGGAAATTGAGACTTAAGGGGTAGAGGGACCACCCAAGGGTTCCTGGCTAGAAGTCACAGAGCTGGGAGCTGAACACAGGTCCACATCAGGCTCAAGTCACTTGTGTGCTTTCTTCTGAACAGAGTGTCTGTTGTCACCTACACTGGCTAGAAGAAACAAGAATGGACAAAGATGTGGGCACTCTAGTCAGATGACCCAAATTCAAATTCCACCTCCACCTTTGTGAGCTAGCACCTACAGCACTTTCTATGAGGGTTTATTAGAGTAATACATGAAAATACTTAGTGGAGCTCCAGGAATACAGGGGATGCACAGTGAGCATTAGCCACTGTTATTATCATCAGAGTAACACTCAATACTCATGAAGCGTATTCAACACTTGAATTTCTATACAAAGCTCACATTTCCATGCCACCATCCAGCATCACTTTTGTCTTTCATTCCTTGTCAGAGCTCCCCATGATGAGCTGGAGGGCTGGGTGGTACCTGCTCTTCTCCATGTCCCTGGCACACCTCCATCTCTCCCAGCTGGCTCATGCCCCTGTTACTTGAGACTGTGAGAGCAGTAATAGAAACAGAAGCTCTGAATCTCCTGCCTGCCACTAGTGGCTTTATCTCAGCCCCTCCTTCCTGGGCTGCAGGGAGTTGGGGAGGCTAAGGGGAGGCAGGCAGATTAAAAGCAGCATTTCCAACAAGCCCTCCCACCTCCTGCAAAGTGGGACCTCTGCCAGCAGGCTTCCTCAAAGCCCCACTAGGCCTCTGGAGGAATGTGCAGCCTCCCTGGCATGGCAGGCATTCAAGAGAGCCCACAAAGGCGCTGCTGTGAAAGCCCTCTGGAATACCAGGATAGGATTCAGAGTTTCATTTGCAGCTGGGATTGCACATTTCAAGAACAGGAGCTGGGTGACAGAATGTATGCCTGTGAACACACATGGCTCATAATTAATTCATATCGTACTCCTATTAAAAAAAACATTGCAAGATATGGGAGGGGGCAGGAAGAGGGTGTTGAGGGCGGAATCACTGGTCTAAACAGGTACTTATTTCTCTGCCAGGGGCTCTGCCTGGCTGAGAACCAACATCTTAAAAGTGGAAGCTGAAGGCCAGGCAACTATTGTGCAGGCAACAACCAGCTTGGCATTCTTGGGCCTGGCCTCATGGTCTTTTCCTTCTTGGACAGGATTGATTTTCAACAGCTAAAAACTAGAGATAAGAGCTGATAACTACAGCTAAGCTACTGAGACTCCTCCCACTCCTCAAGTCGCTCCTGCATTCAGCACCAAATAGGCTCTATGTTAGGCCCAGGACAGAGGGGAAAAGCCCACTCCCTCCTTCCAAGCAGCTTACAAGTCAGCACAGGACTCAACTGAGGGAGAACAGAAATGGAAAACCTCACCCGACTCAGCAGGCAGGGAAGCTTTCTAGAAAACAGGACATCCAAGGAGTAATGTAAAAAATAATAGGAGTTTGCGGGAAGAACAAAAGTACAAAAACGGCATGGCTTATTTTGGAATATTCTGGAATGTGTGGTTGTGGGTCATGGTAGGAGGATTAGAATTAAACCAGCAATTGAGGTTAAAAAATTAACTACAGCCATGTAGGAGGCCCTTTGCTGGTTACCAGTGGTTTGAAGGCAGTGCAGACACGGTCTTCTCCTCCAGGAGTCTAAGAGTCAAAGGGTTACAGCACAGTCATAAGCCTATGAGCTCCATCCCATTATTCCTCTAGACACTCTGCATCCTGAGTAGAAGGGGATGGAAACTCAGGATGTATTTACCTTTCAGTCACCCAGATCCCTATGTCAAATGAGCAGAAATTGGCATGAGTGCACCAAAGGGCTCTGAGGATTATGAGATGATTCAAATAAATGCACGGGGCAAGAGATGAACAGAGAAAGGGATAGAAACAGACAAACACTGAGACAGAGGGAGAGACAGAGAAGGCAAAGAAGGAAACAGAAAGAGACAGAAAGATGGAAAAAGCCAGACAAATGAGGAGGAGAGAGAAAAAGGAGGAGGGAGGGTGAGGGGGGTCAGAGAGAGGCAGAGAAACACAGAAACAGAGATAGACAGGTTAAAGAGACCAAGGGAGAGAAAAATGGAAGCAGGGCACAGGCTCATTCACAGAAACAGACAGAAATAGAAAGAAACAGAGAAAAGAAACTCCAGACTGAGAGTGACAGAGACTGGAAGGATGATGCCTGCAGCTAAGTTCTTTCCTAAGAAAACTAGCTCCTGCCCACTGAGGTCTGGCCTGGCCAGTGTCCCAGCTGTTCCTAAGGTCTGGCTGAATCAGACAGGACCAAGCCACTGGCAGAGGCCAGGCCCCAGGCACAAGACCTGAGAGTCCCAGCCCAATATAGTGGTGGCTGGCTGCCTGGAGGACTGGAGGAGGGCCATGCTACAGTGGCTTGTCACCTCTCCTCCAAGGTTCCCACCAAATTCCTACCCACCCCATCCAGCCCCATGTACCAGGCCCTGGCCTTCACCTTAGGGATAGGTTGGTATGCCTGAGGAGTTAAGGCCATAGAGCATCCTCCACGGTTGCCACCTAGAACTGTCATCCTGCTAGGCCAGGCTAAGGAAGTAGTCCTCGAAATGTGGCTAAAGAAAAAGGTTTCAAAACTTTTGTGTTCTTGGAGCCCTGTGGAATGTCTGAGGTCCTCAGCTCAACAGCCACTATGGATGGCAGGCTGAGTGTGTGCCAGGCCATTCTCTAAAGGCTATAAAGGTCAAGATTATTAAACATTCCTTTGGTGCCAGGCACTAAATCTTCAAGGCTAGACAGGCACTAATAGCAGACTATTTTATAGATGTGGAAACTGAGGCCTCAGAGATGTTAGGGAGCTGTCCAAGGTCATACAGCCAGCATACTTAACTAGGAGGTTCACTGCTACTGTATGAAGATTTTTCAATCCTTATCACAGAAACATTTGAAGTGAGTGCTGGGATCCCCACTTGTATATTAAGAAAATGAGGTTCAAAGCAATGCAGTATCATGCCTCAGTCACAGAGCCAGTGAGCAGAAGATCTGCGAGGAGAACCCAGGCATACTCCACTCTATAAGCTCGAAGTCCCTTCCCAGCACACCTCAGACTCCAGGACACAGGGGCTTTAGCACCAAGGACCCAGTAGAAAAACAGGTTGAATGTTAGAGACAAGCCATTCTGTGCCCTTGAGGTACCCTCTGTTCTCAGAGCCTGTAATCGCGGACAGGGAGCCCAAGGACTGTGTGGATAGGATCAAGGAGGTTAGCAGACTTGAGTGGAAAAAATTATTTTCAGTAAACTCTAACCAAAATTCAACATGTGCATCCATTTTAAATGTAAGCCAGAACTCAGTAGGATGAGAGACATCTGTTACTTTGTCACAGGGAGAAATTACAGACATTCCTATGTCATAAGACAGCTACTACAGATACCTCAAAGTACTGTTCATGCTCATCACTACTTCAGATTTCTACTAGACTGTTATTTTTTAATTAATTAATTAATTTATTTTTCCAAATACATTTGTTTCAGCCTTCCCCTCACCACTTTCCCCTGCCCCTCTTCCCCACTTTTGCTTTGTCCGTGAGTCCTTGCTATATGTTCTTTGACTTGTCTCTTCCCTTCCTTTTCTCCCGCCTGCCCACCTCTCCCTCCTTCCCTCTTGTCTCTGTTAGTTTCTTTTTGTTTCAGTGTTGCTGGTCATGTTTTCCTTACATCTTTGTTTTGTTGGTTAGGTTCCACTTATAAGTGAGATTATATGGTACTTGTCTTTTGCCCCATAGCTTATTTCACTTAGCATAATGCTCTCCAGTTCCATCCATGCTGTTGTGAAGCGTAGTAGTTCTTTTTTTCCTTTCTGCCGCGTAGTATTGCATTGTGTAAATGTACCATAATTTTTTGATCCAATCATCTACGGATGGACATTCAGGTTGCTTCCAACACTTGGTTATTGTAAATTGTGCTGTTATCAGCATTGAGGTACATAGATTCTTTTGAATTGGTGTTTTGGGATTCTTAGGGTATAGTCTCAGCAGGGGAATCACTGGATCAAAACGCAGTTCCGACAGGATAGTTTTAGCTATCCTGTTAGAATTTTTTTTATATTTTAGTCCAAGTAATTCAATACTAACTTTTAATATTCTGTCATAATGTGTCTATTGTGATTTTGACTATATCTGTTTGTGTATTTTAGTGGTTGTTCTAGTAATTATAAAATACATATTAAAAAAAAAAAAAGGCAGTTCCATTTTCAGCTTTTTGAGGAAATTCCATACTGCTTTCTACAATGGCTGCACCAGTCTGCATTCCCACCAACAGTGTACTAGTGTTCCTTTTTCTTCACAGCCTGGCCAGCACCTGCTGTTTGTTGATCTGTTTATGACGGCCATTCTGACTGGGGTGAAGTGGTATCTAATTGTGGTTTTGATCAGCATTTCTCTGATGGTTAGTGATGCTGAGCATCCTTTCAAATGCCTCTGGGCCCTCTGTATCTCTCCCTTGGGAAACTGTCTGCCCAGGTCCATTGCCCTTTTTTTGATTGGATCATTTGTATTCTTGGAGTGGAGTCGAGTGAGTTCTTTATATATTTTGGAGATCAAACCTCTTTCTGATGTATCATTAGCGAATATATTTTGCCATACGATTGGCTCCCCTTTCATTTTGCTGATGTTTTCTTTAGCTGGGTAGAAGCTTCTTATTTTGATGATGTCCCACTTGTTTATTCTTTCCTTTATGTCCCTTGCTTTAGGAGACATATCAGTGAAAAAATTGCTGCGTGGGATATCTGAGAGTTTCCTGCCAATGTTCTCCTCTAGGACTTTTATAGTGTTGTGATTAAGTCTTTTATCCCTCTTCAGTTTATTTTTGTGTATGGTGTCAGCTGATGATCCAATTTCAATTTTTTGCAGGTAGCTCTCCCAACAGCATTTGTTGAAGAGGCTATTATTACTCCACTTTATGCTTCTGCCCCCTTTGTCAAATATTAGTTGCCCATAGAGACCTGGGCTTATTTCTCAGCTTCCTAGTCTGTTCCACTCGTCTATGGGTCTGTTCTTGTGCCAGTACCAGATTGTTTTGAGTATAGTGGCTTTGTAGTAGAGTTTGATGTCCGGTATTCTGATCACTGCCACTTTGTTTTTCCTTCTCAAAATTGCTGCAGCTATTTGAGGTCATTCATGGTTCCATATAAATTTTTGAAATGTCTGTTCTATTTCTGTGAAATATGTCATTGGTATCTTAATAGGGATTGCGTTGAATCTATACATTGCTTTGGGTAGTATGGACATTTTGATGGTATTAATTCTTCCAATCCATGAGCATGGTATATGCTTTCATTTATTTGTGTCTTCTTTAATTTCTTTTTTCAATGTTGTATAGTTTTCTGCGTGCAGGTCTTTTACCTCTTTGGTTAAATTTATGCCTAGGTATTTTATTTTTCTTCTTGCTATATCGAATGGTATTTTTTTTTCTGATTTCTTCTTCTATTGCATTGCTGGTGTACAAAAATGCCTTTGATTTCTGAATATTGACTTTGTATCCCGCTGTTTTGCCAAATTCACTTATTAGGTTGAGTAGTTTTTTGGTGGAGTCTTCAGGGTTTTCTATGTACACTATCATGTCATCTGTAAACAATGATAGTTTTACTTCCTCCTTTCCTATGTGGATGCCTTTTATTTCTTTTTCTTGTCTGACCGCTGTGGCTAGGACTTCCAGTACCATGTTGAATAGAAGTGGTGAAAGTTGACATCCTTGTCGTGTTCCTGATCTTAGTGGGAAAGCTTTTAATTTTTGCCCGTTGAGTATGATGTTGGCTCTAGGTTTTTCATATATGTCCTTTATTACGTGGAGGATTGCCCCATTTATTCCCATTTTGCTGAGTGTTTTGATCATAAATGGGTGCTGTACATTATCGAATGCTTTTTCTGTGTCTATCAAGATGATCATGTGATTTTTGTCTTTCCTTTTGTTTATATGATGTGTTACATTTATTGACTTGCGTATATTGAACCATCCCTGCATCCCTGGGATGAATCCCACTTAATCATAGTGGATAATCTTTTAATGTATTGCTGGATACAGTTTGCCAATATTTAGTTGAGGATTTTAGCATCTATGTTCATCAGCGAAATTGGCCTGTAGTTTTCTTTCTTTGTAGGGTCTTTATCTGGTTTTGGGATTAGGGTAATGCTGACCTCATAAAAAGAGTCTGGGAGTCTTCCCTCCTCCTGGATTTTTTGGAACAGTCTGAGAAAGACAGGGGTTAGCTTTTCCTTAAATGTTTTATAAAATTCTCCTGTGAAGCTGTCCGGCGCAGGGCTTTTGTATGCCAGGAGTTTCTTGATTACTGCTTCCATTTCCCCAGCTGTTATCGGTCTGTTCAAGCGCTCTGTTTCTTCCACCTTCAGTGTTGGAAGATTATACTTTCCTATAAATTTGTCCATTTCATCAAGGTTTTCACATTTCTTGGCATATAATTGGTCATAGTAGTTTCTGACGATCCTTTGTATTTCTGTGGTATCAGTTGTTATTTCTCCTCTTTCGTTTCTGATATTATTAAATTGGGTCCTCTCCCTTTTTTTCTTGATGATTCTGCTTAAAGGCTTGTCAATTTTATTTATCTTTTCAAAGAACCAGCTTCTGGATTGGTTGATCCTCTGAATTGTTCTTTTCGTCTCTATGTCATTCAGTTCTGCTCTAATCTTGACTATTTCCTTCCTTCTACTTGCTCTGGGATTTATTTGTTGTTGTTTCTCCAGTTCTTCAAGTTGTAGTGTTAGGTCTTTTATTTGAAATGTTTCTATCTTTTTTAGGTAAGCCTGTATTGCTATGAACTTCCCTCTCAGGACCGCCTTTGCTGTGTCCCATAGGTTTTGGACTGTTGTCTGTTCATTTTCATTTGTTTCCAGAAACTTTTTGATTTCTTCTCTTATCTCATTATTGACCCATTCCTTGTTTAATAGTGTACTGTTCAGTCTCCATGAGTTTGCAAGTTTTTGAGGTTTCTCTTTGAGGTTGATTTCTGGTTTCGAGCCCTTGAGGTCCAAGAAAAAGTTTGGTATTATTTCAATTTTCCTGAATTTGCTGAGGTTTGCTTTGTGTCCTATCATGTGGTCTATCTTTGAAAAAGTTCCATGCGCAATTGAAAAGAATGTATATTTTGTTTCTTTGGGATGTAAGGTTCTATATATGTCAGTTAAGTCCATTTGATTTAGTGCATCATTCAGCTCCACAATATCTTTGTTGATGTTTTGTTTGGAAGATCTGTCCATTTTTGATAGTGGGGTGTTAAAATCCCCTACTATCAGTGTGTTGCTGTCTATTTCTTTTTTGAAGTTGTCCAAGATTTTCCTTATATACTTGGGTGCTCCTATGTTGGGTGCATATACATTTACAAAGTTTATGTGTTCTTGATAGATTCTTCCTTTAAGCATTATACAGTGTCCCTCTGGGTCTCTTTTTATGGCCTTTGTTTTGACATCTATTTTGTCTGATATAAGTATTGCTACCCTTGCTTTCTTCTCTTGCCCATTAGCTTGGAATATTTTTTTTCCATCCCTTTACTTTCAATCTGTGTAGGTCTCTTGCTCTGAGGTGGGTCTCTTGTAGGCAGCATATGTGTGGGTCACGTTTTCTTATCCATTCAGCTATTCTGTTTCTTTTGATTGGAGCATTTAGTCCATTTACACGGAGAGTTATTATTGATAGAAACTTATTCATTTTTTCTTTTTGTACCTGGTTTTTCTCTTTCTCACTCTTTTCCTTCATCTTCTTAAACCAATCCCTTTAGCATATCTTGTAGCGCTGGTTTGGTGGAGACATATTCTTTTAACCTTCTATTGTCTGGAAAACTCCTTATTTCCCCTTCTATTTTAATTGAGAGCCTAGCTGGGTAGAGCATCCTTGCTTGTAGGCCTTTGCTTTTCATGACTTGGAATATTTGTTGCGATTCCCTTCTGGCTTGTAGTGTTTCTGTTGAGAAGTCAGTTCCTAGCCATATCGGGGTTCCCATGTATGTTACTATCTGTTTCTCCCTTGCTGCCTGTAGGATTCTCTGTTTGTCTTTGATATTTGCCATTTTAATGATGATGTGTCTTGGAGTGGGCCTACTTGGGTCCCTCTTGAATGGGGCCCTCTGTGCTGCCTGGACCTGGGAGACCTTTTCTCTCCTCAAATTGGGGAAATTTTCCATTATTACTTTTTCGAAGAGGTTCTCTATTCCTTGCTCCTCTTCTTCTCCTTCTGGTATCCCTATTATGTGGATATTATTGCTTTTCAGGTTGTCCTGAATTTCCTTCAATGCCTCTTCATTGTTTTTGAGTATTTTTTCCATTTCTTGTTCCTTCTGGGAGCTTTTTTATGCCTTATCCTTTATCTCACTGATTCGATCCTTGGCTTCATCTAGCCTGCTTTTGATTCCTTCCACTGTGCTCTTCAATTCAGAAATGGTATTCTTCATATCCTCTTGTGTTTTCTTGATAGTTTCTATGTCCTTTTCCAGGTTGATATAGTTTGCTGTAAGATCCTCATAGTTTTTCTGCCATTTCTCATAGTTATCTTTGAGCTGGCTGAGCTCATTGAGCTTCCTTAGAGCCATTGTTTTGAATTCAATATCTGATAGTTCACTTGCCTCTATTTCATTTAGCTCTCTCTGTGGGGATTCTTCCTTTCCCCTCATTTGGGGGGAACTTCTTTTTCTTCCCATTTTTGTGAGAGTCTTTATATATATATTTTTTGCTTCTGCTTCAATTGATCCATCTAGATTTCCTGACTTTGTGGATTAACTTCTATGGTAGCAGGTGGGTCTTTTATTTATTTATTTATTTATTTATTTATTTATTTATTTATTTATTCTTTACTTTTCTTTCTGGTTCTGCCTCTGATGGTGTCAGTTGTTGACCCTATCTGGCCTTGGGCCATTCGTTTGAGCCTTCCAGGGATCTACTGTCTGTGTCTGTCTCCTGTAATTGTCAATCTGATCACTCTGTCCTCATCTGTCAGACTTAGGCACTGCACGTTGGAGCAGTGCCTCCTGATGGCAGAACTATCGTGCCCTTATAGGCTGCTGTCACTCAGGGGAGTAGTTCGCCTGAGCAAGATGGAGATGGTGGACTGGGGAAGAGTCAGCACCAGGACTCCCCAATGCCTCTGTCTCCAGTCTCTCCCTGAGGGTGTCTGGGCAGCTCTGCGACCCCGTGGGCTAGGGATCCCCTATTTCTGCGGACCGCTCTGCACTTGCATGCCGGCTCACTTGCACATGCGCACTTGCGCCGGCCAGGGCACATGACCTCACCAGCCGCCCACCTGCGCACACCCGCACTGGTCGGTTTAGGGTCTTCAATTGTGTGCTTTCCCACTTTTGGCTCTTTCGGGGCATGGCCTGCCCACGCAAAATGGAGACTACGGAAAGGGAAAGGAGTCAGCTCGGGACTCCCCAGTTAATCCTGTCTCCAGTCTCTTTCCGAAAGTCTCTGGGCAGCTCTGGGACCCCTTCGGCCAGGGATCTGCTATTTCTTCAGGCCCCATTGTAACCGCATACTGTGCCACTGGCGCGCCCGCTTCTGACTCCTTGGGGGCGTGGCCTACCTGTGCAAAATGGGGACTACGGAATGGGGAGGGTGTCTGCTATGGGGATCTCAGATAATCCTCCAGTTCTTTCCCCACCTCCTCCATCTCCAGCCTCCTCTCGAGGGTCTCTATGCAGCTGTGTGTCCCATTTGGCCAGGGATCCTCTATTTCTTCTAGCCAGTCTGCACTTACCCCCCCACCCCAGCTCACATGCATACAAGCTGTGTGCGAGTGCGCAAAAGGCAGGTTAATTGACTCACTTATGCCTGAGCGAGATGGTAGCTGCAGAGTGGGAGGTGAGTTACGACCGGGGCTCCACTGGCCCCCGTCTCAGTTCTCTTCACAAAGTTTTCCTCACCAATCTTTCCTCAGGCACCAGACCACTCTTCTGCCGTGTCTACCCAGAGATCAAGGAAGGTGGCTGCCACTGCAAATTTTTGCGTTGGCCCTTTAAATGTCTCTTTGCATCTCCAGCCACCTGTCTCTGGCAGAGAGCTCCCCTAAGCTTTTCAGGGTTGCATTTTGTCTGTGCATTTTCCTGGTTTCAGCTGATGTAGTCTAGGGGTCCCTGTTTATGGTTCAGACCCTGTTCTTCTCAGGAGGATCCAGCTGGCCATTTCAATGTCCCTCTGGTGCTGGTGCCTGTGGGCTCCCAGCCCCTACTCTTGAGCCTCCATGGCACTTCTCACCCGTTAGGATGTGTGAAAGTTGATTCCACTGTCTGTCCACAGGTCCAAGGCTCCTCTCCCTCTATAATTCCATTGTTTTCCAGGTGATTTCTCCACTATTTAGTCACAATCCCAGTTTGGTCTTGGGAGGAGGTCCGTGTGACTCCCATTAACTCCTCCGCCGTATTTTTTCTCCCGAAAGCCTGTCTCATTCTCCTTCCTTGGCTAATGTAAGAGGATTTCTTCCTGGATCCCTTTGTCCTTAGTTCTTTCCAAATTCAGCTAGGAATTCATTTTGGACTTTTGAGGCAGAAAATCCTTCCTTCAGAAGAAAAGGAACGGAAGTCCAGGGCTCAGCTGGGCAGGCCTCTCACAGTTCCTCAACACCATCCGCTGCATTGCTGGGATCGCCAGCTCTTAATCTAAAACCATGTGGCAGTTCACATGGCCCACTAGTAAGAGTTCTTTCTCCCCTCTTTCTTCCTGCGTGGTCTTCACATTGTTCCCCAGAATCTGTGTCCCTTTGTCTCTCTCGCAGGGCCTGTCTCTCTAGATTGTGTTATTTAATGTGTTAATAAAGAAGCACATATATTCCAAATCGTAATTTTTTTCTTTTTTAATATCTTGATAATTGTATTTCAAAACAATTGCTTTCCTTAGTCCTATTTTGTAATATAAAAACACTTTTCTGAAAAGGGTCTGAGGCTTTACCAGATGACAAGTGGTCCATAATACACAAACGTTTAGAATTTCTGGTCTATTCCTTTTTCACTAAGGTGCAGAGATTGTCTTTGTTCCCTATCTGCCACACTGATTCCCAGGGTCAATGCTGTGAGTCCAAGGCCATTCGCTTCCTAGCTCAAATGTGAACCTTCCCTGAACATGTGATAAGGGCAGGTGGACCCCAGCTGGCACAAATTCCTCCACCTTCCCTTGCAATGTCGAGTCAGAGCATGTGCTCATGTTGGAAGGCTGCAGCCAGCCTCCCAAAAGCTTCAAAACAGGGCCTTCTTACAGCTGAATTAATGTAGGAGGCAGGAGAGTAGATGGCACTTGTTCTCTGCCTTGGCTGCCCATAGGAATTGGAAAGTACTGATGGTTGATTTGGAGTGACTAACACCTGGGCACTGAGATTTTTTTTTAAATCCCCTGGTGATACTAATGTGCAGCCAGGCTGAGAACCTCTGGTGCACTGAGGAGAAGAAAGCCCACAGTGCTCACAGTACCTGAGGTTCAGTTTTATATCTGGGCAAGCAAAGACTTCTCTGGGTCAGTTTCCCCACTTACAAACATTTGGTATGTGGATTACCAAGCTATGTTGATTTCCCACCTACTACATGCCAGGCACTCTACAAAAGTTATTTCCTTTATCCCCTCCACAGTTTTGTTATAGTAGTGGTATCACTCAATGGCCAATGTCACCTAGCTAACAAGCAATAGAATGTGGATTGGAACCCCATATGTTTGATGGAAAAATCCTATCCTTCCTGCTGTACCACTCTGCTAAATCAGTGATCTCAAATTTGCTAAACTTCATTATAGGTTTAAAGATCTTGTTTTTAATAATGCATATTCTGATTCAATATGTCAGAAGTAAGTCCCAAGATTCTGCGTTTCCAATGGGCTCCCAAATTATGCCAGTGTTGCTGTCACTGGAAGCCACTCTGAGTAGCAGATGGTTAATGGATCTTTGTGACCAGCATCAGTTCTGTTTAGTCAGTGCTTGAGCTGCGCCAGTTGTTTCACTCTTTAAGCCATTTCCCCTATTCTCAGCATAGCACCCAGCTTTCTTCTAGGGCCCAGGCCCCTTACCCTGCTCAGCCATGGGGATGGTGTGATATTGACAGCACCCTGGCTCCAGCATAAGGCAGTCAGCAATTGGTGTCCCTCTGCTGGGTGTGATGATTTAGGGATGGGCACCGAACTCAAATCAAGCAATGGGATACCAAGAGTTTGAGAACAGAAGTTTCTCTTCCATGGGAGCCCCCATGGAGACATTCATTTACCCCCAGGCTGATGTGGCTTGAGGGTTTAAAGGATGTAGCTCCTGCAGCCAGAAGTGGACTATAAACCCAGCAGTGTGGAGCCTAAGTATGAAGGCAGGCAGAGCAGAGAGAAACCAGGTTCTTGGGGACATCACTGGAGTGGCTGGATTAAGCCTAGCTCAAAGCCCTCTGCTGGGCTATCAATCCACAAAGATCATTTAATCCCCTTATTGCTTAAACCCAACTTGAGTTGGGTTCTATGTTTCTTGACATGAGTAGTTATAATACAAGATCTGGCATCAGAGGACCAAAGTTTGAATCTCAGCTCAGCCATTCACTAGCTATGTGGCCTTGGGCAAACCTTTCTGAGCCTCAGTTTCCTCATCTATAAAACGGAACTAGTAATGCCTATCCCAGACATCTATTCAATAAATGCTAGCTATTATCAAAACTAATTATTTTTTCTATTTTGGCAAGGCCCTGTTTCTAAAACCTGTATATCTCAGCAGTTGCCTCTAGCCATTGGCACAAAAAAAAGGGGGGGGGGAATTAACCTAAAAGATTAGGGGTGGGGGCGTGGGCTGCCTCAAGGGAATGAGTCACGTTGAGAAAGAAGAAAAAAAAGAGGTAAACTTTCTCAGTAACCAGGAGAGGTGGAATGAAGGCTTGCCTGAACCCTAGATGATTGGTCCTGATATGCTCAGGCCTTGGCTCCATCTAGCAGTATGTGTGGGAGCCACGCTCTGCTTCTCTGCATAGTTGATGGTTGGATTGGCTCAGCCTTCCTAATTGTGTTTATTGACAAACATATTTGTTTGGAATAAGTAAATGTATTGCAGGCAGGAACTGACCAACACCAAGAATATATTTTGCTCTCTGGCACTGCTGCACCAAGCTTGGTATTCATTATGTGCCCATGTGAAACAGTCCCCTGGAACACCTGCCTGAGTTATCTTCTTAATTATATTAATTTTTTTCAGCTGCATTTAGATCATGACCAGACTTGCTGGTGCTAAACAGACTTGTCTCGTTGGATGAAACCTCCTGCCTCCCTCAAAATCACGTTGCATGGATTAAATGTTCAAAGACATCAGACAAACCTATGACTCTGCCATGGGCCATTATCACTAATGGATGGGAGATGGGATTAAGTCAGTCAAATCCCTGCTGTGAGTCTAGAAAAGTCCACAGAAATCAAATCCTGGTCACCAGTTTGAAATTGAAGTCAGGTTTAAGTAGAGAGGTGGAAAGCTGAATGGAAGGCAATTCAAAGAGATCGGGTGGGGAGCACACAAAGCGACCCACTTGACCACATCCTTCACAGCAGGGGCACCCGGCAGCCATAGTGAAGCTCATCAGAGTCCCAGCTGGGGTTACTAGGAGAGAGAGTGAGGGGCAGACAGAGAGACAGACTGACAACATGGCAGGATCTGTAACAAGGGGACCGCTCCTGCAGATTCTCAGCTTGCTGCAGTCTGGTCCCAGTCACAAAGGCTCTGTGCCTCTTAGAACACATTGCCCCTTTAATCCAGCAAACTCAGGCTGTTCTCTGATTTGTATCCATACAGGAAAACACTGCAACTAACCAGTGGTAAAGGAATATTTATTAACAGGAAAATTGTGCACAAAAATATTGTTGAGTACAAAAAGCATGTTTCTTTCCTCCCCACAACAGATATTTATTGGGCACCCCCTTGCTACATATACACTGGGGAGTAAGGTCATGGCCCCTGCCCCTGCCCCTATCAAGTTTACAGTCTGTTACGAAATGTCAGGTAAGATCCTACTTTAGTAAAAAGTGGTGTAACCAGCATGTGACAGGGTTCAGTCCCCGGAGAACAAATGAAGTGCATCTGTGACAATTACAAATCAGTGCTGTTCCAAGTGTACACTGTGGACCCCAGCAGGGACATCCCCTGGGGCCCTGAGAAATGCAAGTTCTCTGGCCCAGCTCAGACCTCCTTCAGGACAGGGACCAGCAATCTGTGTTTTAACAAGCCTTCTAAGTGATTCTGATACACTCTCAACTTGGAGAATCACTTCTTTAAAACACAATAGCTCAAGGCCCCACCTTCCAGATTAATAGAATTTCCAGTTTTTCCCACAGGGTTCCCTTTCTCAAATACTGCATTTTCAAGACCACCCAGGGATGCATGTGTGAGTCATAAATTAATTATAACAATCAGTTATCTATAAGGTTACATAACTTAATCCTTATAACGATTCTATAAAATAGGCATCTGTGTCCCCTACTTTACAGATAAGAAAACAGAGAGGTTAAGTCACTTGCTCAAAGTTGCTCAACTAAGTAATAGAGATGGGATGTAAACACAAGCAGTCAAACTTCAGAATTTGCACTCTTAACAACTAGTTAAACTACTTGTCAAATAATTTGTGAGCATTTTTACTTCCTGGTAGAGATGGAGAAGTCTAGTCCTGATATTTCACCCTGCAGCTGTTGTTGGTTCTATGCCTTGTTCTGCCACTGCCCCATCTGATGGTGCTGCCTGAGATCTGCACTTGCTGCCAGGACCCCATATTTAAAAAGGCTTCCCTGTCCCTTCAGAGCAGGGTGTGAAGCGTCCACAGTTTAGAAGGGCCCCACAGCAATGCTGCCTGAGCTTCATAGTGTTCGAGCCTTTACATTTTCATGCACTCCATTGCCCTGTAGGATACCCATTCAGTAAGGGTGGCTCAATCAGCTTTAAACCATGCTCAGAAGGAACACTTGGCTCCAGCTCACTGGGCCTGGATGCGGAGTCCTGGCTCCTGTCCAGGCCCTCCCTTCCCTTATGACTATCTGCCCTAGAATCCTTTGGTCCTTTCTAATGATCTGGCCTTGACTGAAGCCAGCCAAGCCCAAAAGGTGAGGTTTTTACTTTTGAATACAAGATGAAAGCAAGAGTCCTAGATTCCTTTCTCCCGGGATAATCCTTGGTCCCTGTGGGGAGGGAAATTGTTTAAAAAAAAAAAAAAAAAAAGATAAAGAGGTATGTGTGGCCCAGCTCACCCTCCAAGAGTAATAAGCTCCAAATGCAAATAGAAATGTTAGCTGGGAAATGAGGCCTTCCTAACTCCACCCACCAAGTATATGCCTCAGCCCAGTCCCACTTCCAGCCAATATGTCCAATTACACCTTCAGAAGAGTGTGGTGGACACCACTGATAATGATCATGAAGTACTGGCTCCAGTTATTAAAAATTAAACTATTTTCAGTTTGGTTGATAAAATTTGCTGGTTGAGCCCCCAGCATACCACCTCACCTGCCCTGGCCACACCCCTCGGACACTAGGCCTTTTGGAGATCCAGTAGCCACAGTGTTGGTGCTGGCACCCCAGTGGGTCCACGCACCACAGGGCAGTCGCCATCATCTACTCTGATGGATGGGTGCCCATGCTGCTAAGGTTTAGAAAGACACCAACCTGTGGAAATCATGCTTTCCTCCAGGTATCGGGGTGGTAGGTAAGGTTTTTTCTCTTCGTTTTTGTTACCCATGTTTTTCAATCCTTCTATAAAAAAACCTGATCTATTAATATAATTAAGATTGCTTTTTTAAAATGTCAAAGATAAAGGCAGATTTTTAATTTCCTGAAATGAAACAAACTGCTCTATTTTTATTCTTGCCACCATCCCATCACAAGTGCCAGCACCCCATTACAATTCAGCAGGCAGAATTGAGGGTGGTATCCAGAACTTCCTAAACATGGCCTTTGATACCTTTGAAAACAAGGCCCACACCCTGAGTCCCAGCAAAGAAGCATTGTGCTGCCCTGGCCAAGAGCCCACCTACTGCCCCTGGTCTGCATGACTGACCATCTAATTCTGGAGAATTGGGAACTCATTGAGTGATCTGGCTTCCTCCAGAGAGCAGCCTATTTGTTTCCTGAAGTGACTGGTCCACTGGGAAGCGGGCCAGGATGAACCTTTGAAGTACTCAATGGCAAGAGCAGGAGAAAAAAAAAAAGAGAAAGCACACCAAAGCAGCCAAGCACTATAAGAGGGATAAAAGAGTTCATGTGCTTGTTAAGGGCAAAGATTAGATCAAAGCAAGCAGATACATTACACACGTCAGGCAGTTAACCGCTGCCCAGTGCAGACATTGTCAATCAGTCACAGCACTTGGTCCTCAGTGCAGCTGCAAGTGTCACTAGAGCTGCATCTCTTTTGTCATCCCTGGAGTAAATATGCTGGCGGTGCATACCCTCTAGACAAGTCCACTGCTGGTACACCCTCAATATAGCAATCATGAGTTTTGAACTAGAGGCTGAACCAAACGGTACTTCAAGGACTGTAGTTGTTGTTCATTGCCTCTAATTTATGGAAACATCACTCTTTTTTGCATCAGGGAAATTCTCAAATGGATGTGGTTCTACCTCTGCCAAATGGCACATGAGAGGTCATTTCCTCATCAACCTCTTTTGAGTCATGGAGACCTTTCTTCAAGTGAAAACTTAGTCAGAGACCAAATTACAAAATAAATCAGAGCAGAAATACTGTGTTTGAAGAGGCAGTGACCATCCAGAGCCACAGCCACCAGCCCCACCTCAGTCAGTGCCATGGCTGCTGAAGGACTTCCCAGAAACTCTACGGGCTCTGTGGGACAATGGGAAGTCACTGGTCTATCCAAATCCTGCATGAGGGAGGGAGAAAGTGAAAGGTGGTGAAATCACAGGCCCAAAATCATCCAGTCAGTTAGTGACACAGAGACCAGAATCTGGAAGACTCCTGCTCTTGATCCAAACACCCAACCCAGTATCCATGAATGAGATAATCTCCCTGAGCTACTGCAGCTTCTCCTTGGCTTCCAGCCTTCTCTGTCTGCCTGTGTCTTCCATTTCTAGATGAGCAGCCTAAACTACCACCTCAGTTTCTCACTTATGGAACTACCTCGTGAAAACCTCCACTATGAGATTCACAAGGGCACCAAATTTATCATCCAACCTAAACCTGGACATCCAACCTTCCTCTTCACTAACAGCCCCACTAGCCCCTGTGATTGCTCAAGCCATGAAGCTGGGGTCATCTTTGATTCCTCCCTCTCCACAGTAAGAAGTCTCTGTGGCCATTCACCTCTACCTTGACTTTCACTTCCATGCATTTTCTCTCCATCCTCACTGCCATTTCCTTATTTTAAGCCACTACTGCTTCTTCTCTAGACTTTGGCAACAGTTCCTTAACTGCTGTCTCTGGCACAGGTCTCCCACTCCTGTTATTCAGGATGGAGCCAACGTAATTCTTTCTAAAACACAAATTTGAAAAAATTACAAACTCCCTGGCTTATAATTCTTCAAAGGCTTGCCATCGATTTTTAAAACTTTTTCAGTTATGCTTGAACATATAGTGTTACATTAGTTTCAAGTATAATATATATTCATCTATATGTATATGGTGATTAGACATTTATATATCTTACAAAGTGATCCCCCCCCCTATATTTCAGGTACCCACCTGGTACCACATATAATTATTACAATATTATTGACTATATTTCCCATGCTGTCCTTTACATCCCCAGGACTATTTTGTAACTGACAATTTGTAGTTCTTAATCCCTTCACCTTTTTTACCCAGACCCCAATCTCCCTCCCCTCTGGCAACCCTCAGTTTGTTCTCTGTAAAGTTCAATGACTTCATTTCTGTTATTTATCCTCTTATCTACTTATGGAAACTTAGGTTGTTTCCATACCTTGGCCATTGTAAATAATTCTGCAATGAACACAGAGGTGATGTCTTTTTAGAATTAATGTTTTGGATTTTTTTTTTCAGGTAAATACCCAGAAGTGAACTGCTCAATCATATGGTATTGCTATTTTTTACTTTTTGAGGAACCCCCATACTGTTTTCCCATTGATCTCTGAATAATGTCCAACCTCCCTGTCATACCTTATTACACTCCTGTAATTTTGTCTATTTATCTCTTAGCCCCCACCTTTGGATTCCTTGACTTGGATTCCTGCAAGATGGAACTACTTGGGGCAGGGGAGGTGTATGTGTGTGTGTGTGTGTGTGTGTGTGAGAGAGAGCGGGGGAGAGAGAGTGAGAGAGTCAGAGTCCTGGGCCTGGAACAATTCGCCCCTCTTTTCACCTAGCTAACTGGTTTCCATGTTTCAGGGTTCTCCTTCGCTGTCACTGTCCTCACTGACCTTCTTGTCCCTGATAGTCTCTAGGAGGCCCCCCAGCATTTATCCCATCTTTTCACACTCATCATCCCAAAGAGCCTTTGCTTAGTGTCCTGTCTCCCACACTGGTCTCAAAATCCCTGAGGTCAGGAATTCTGTCTTATTCAATGCTGAGACTTCAGCCTGTTGAACAATGAATGGATGAATGCATTGATCCCAGGACATTTTTGTTCTTGACTGACCTCATGTCATAATCACTGAGTCAAGATGTTAATGCCCTGACCTACTCATAAGGCGCTTTATCTTATGTAGAACAGAACATGAGCAAAAAAGAAAAAGAAAAAGAAGGACCCTGGCAGGTGTGGCTCGGTGGATTGAGTGCTGGCCTGCGAAGCAAAAGGTCACCGGTTCAATTCCCAGTCAGGGCACATGCCTGGGTTGTGGGCCAGGTCCCCAGTAAGGGGCGTGTGAGAGGCAACCACACATTGATGTTTCTGTCCCTCCCTTCTCCTCTCTCTAAAAATAAATAAATAATATCTTTTAAAAAGAAGAAGGAAGGAAGGGAGGGAGGGTGGGTGGGCGAGCTATGAAGGGAGCAGTCTCAGGCCTTAAACAAAGTGTCCTACACACAGATGTGGGTTTCTTGTGCATCACAGAGGGTACAAAGAGTTTTACAAACTGTTGTTTGGCTTTTAATTTTGTTTACCGTATCTTTGTAGGTACAAATAAGATCTAATTCCCAAAAGTCATCTCCCTGTTATTCTCAAAGAACACATATCTCTTTTCTAAGCTGATATTGTAGTTTTATTTATGGTGCCACTGAAATTATACATAATGTCCCTTGAGAACAGGAGTATCTTAGTCCCCAGAGATCAACACAGTGTCTGGCGCATAGTAGACCCTCAGAAAATACTGGGTGTGTGGATGAATGGAAAGTAAGGGGTAAAGAGGGAGAAAGAAGGGGAGGGGAGGGAGCTAGGAAAGACATGGCTGAAAATAGGGAAACAAAGACCTGAAGAAAGGACTCTCTCAGTACATGCTGCATGTGGTGGGTTTTCTGGGCTCTGGTCCCTGGCACAAGCCTGGCTCCGCATGGTAGCTGTAGGCCACTGGCTCCCAGCCAAGTGACATACTTGCCTGGTAGAGCCAGGGTGTGCTGGGCAGCTTAGGTGCCCAACTCTTTCTTGGTTGCAGGGCACATCTGAGCAAGGAAACACCTCATGGATTCCGGTTCATCACATTCTGCCTTGGGATCCCCAGCCCCCTAAAGGCAGACACATGATAGGCCCCTCAGATAGTTGCAGGGATACTGGGGAGTGCCTGTTCAGCTCCAAGAACAGGGAGGCCTCTGTCCCCTGGATCTAAAATAACAGCCTCTTGCTTCCTCTGCCTTGTTTCTCTTCCCAGAACTCATCATCCCACTCCGTAGCCATCAGAGACAAAAGGAGACGATGGGAACACTCCCACTGCAGCCAGACAGACTGGTGCAAATCTCAGCACTGCCCCTTCCTGGCTGGGCAACCTTGGGCAAGTTTCTTAACTGCTCTGTGTGCAAAGTTTTTCCACATGAGACCATGATACTAGTGCCTATCTCATAAGGTTACGACGAGTGTCAGAGGAGAAGGCAAGCGTAGCTTTTGTGGGCCCCAGTGGCTTTTGGACACGCTAAGCACTTCCTCTGCTCTCCTGATCACTACTTTGATCCACATAAAAATAGCCAACATACATTGAGCATTTTACCCACCTTATTCCAATTTACCCTTGTGATGGTTAATTTTATGTGTCAACTTGACTGGGACCTGGGGTGTCCAGATTAAACATTATTCTGGTTGTGTCTATGAGGTGTTTTCAGATGAGACTAGCATTTAAATGGGTGGACTGGGTAAAGCAGAGGGCCCTCCCCAGCATGGGCGGGCCCATCCAGCCCCTTGTAGGCCTGAGTAGAACTAAAAGGCTGAGTAAGAGGAAATTTGTTCTCTCTGCCTCAATACTGAGCCCAGACATGAGTCTTCTGTCCTTGACCAGGACTTATACCATCGGCCCTCCAGTTCTTAGAACTCCACAGGCTTTCACTGGCCTCTAGCTTGCAGATGGCAAATTATAGAACTTCTCAGCCTCCATAATCGCATGAGCCAATTCCTATAGTAAATCATATATTTTTCCCCCTTCTATTTATTCTGTTTCTCTGAACAACCCTCATAACCTTCCAGTAAAGAATGTACCATTGCTTCCATTTGACAGCTTAGAAAACTGAGGGTCAGAAAATAAAGTTAATGACTCAAGTCACAGAGCTCACACATAGTAACACCCAGGCTATTTCCAGCCAAAGTGCCCATTCTCAAAAGTCACCCCACTCTGGCTTCCTCCACAGCATCCTGCTGGATTACTGGTTTGCTGCTCTGTCTCACCTACCCTCTAGTGAGGGAATTAGAAAGGCTGGGTGGTACTTTGCTTGTGCACCAATTATCAGAGAAGCATTGGTTACTAGTCAGAATGACTGGGTCTGCATGCTCACCTCTTGTAAGCCCTGCGCTGGTTGGAGCACATTACTGAGTCCTTGCTGTCCCTGATTAAGCACCTGTGTGCCAAACACTGAGGGACCAGCAGTGAATGAGACCAATGAGGTCTCGACCCTCATGGAGCTCCATGTCCAGTGGGCAGACAGGAAGAAGTACTCAAAAATATAAAGTAATTTCAGTAGTGATAAGGTTGATAGAGAATGCTAAAGCAGAGGGAGGAGTAGTGATGAGCAGAGGGTGGTCAGGGAGGCCCTCTATGAGGAGGTGACCTGTAGGTAGAGATATGAAGTGCTGAGGCACAGGAAGGTCTGGAGGAGAGGCACTCCATGGACGAGGGCAAAGGCTCTGCAGGACAGTGCACTTAGCGTGTTCAAAACCAGAGGGTCCACAAAAAACACCCGTGTTCACGGTGGCATTATTCATTAGCCAAAAGGTAAAATGTTACCGAACCAAAATGGGGTCTGACTGCCTGCTGCCACCAACAGGCAAATTCTGGAGGCCAGGTTGGTGAGAAAAGAAAGAGGTTTTTATTAAAACGTTGCACAATTTGGGAAGACAGGGGACTCCTTGTCTCCAGGCTCATCAGGCTCATCCGTTCCGCAAAGCACAAGCAAACCCAGCCATTTTCAACGAAACCAAACCCCCTAAAACCCAAGGCAGTGCCTAAAATTCCAGCTCTATTTTTGTCTGTCCTTGGAGGACAAAGGCAGCTAAACGGGCTGCAGTCCGGCCTCCAGTTCCCTCCTGGAGTCTGTGTATGTTGCCAATGCCACCATTGGCCACATGGCTTCCAGGGCCATAATGTCCTGCAAATGTACCAGCTAGCAAGTCCAGAGGTGGATAAAACAAAACAAAACAAAACAAAACAAAACAAAACAAAACAAAACAAAACAAAACAAAACAGACTATCTCTCCAGTCCCCTGGGTTTATATAAGTTACCTGCGAGGGCTGGAGCCAGGTACAATATATTTTTCCCAGCCTAAATTTGCATGCGCTCCGGTGGGGTGCAGCCCCCTGACCAACCCCGTCTTTTCCCCAGGCTAGACTGACAGGTCTTCTCTGGCACAGTTCCTCCCCGCCCCCCACCTTCTGAACCGCAGAAGTACCTGTGGCTGCCTCCCCCTGGTCACACGCCTAATCAAGGACCCGAGGTTGGAGGGCTTTTCCCTTAGCCAATCATTTTGTTAGCTTTGCGCATGCTCAGTGTAATGCTTCCTCCTGTGGCTATCTTGCTCGGGAGTGGGGGAATCTGTGGCCAGGAGCAGGACGCCCCGCGTGGAGGCAGACGGTCGGCAAGGTGCTAGCTTGGTTACCCGGGCAACACCACCTCACCCACTACAAAGACCCTTCTTTTCCCGCTGTCTGTCCAGGCAGGCTATTGATGTCAGAAACAACCAACGTCTGCCAACTGATGAATGGATACAGAAAATATAGTATAGCCATGCAAAAGAATATTATTTGGCCACAAAAAGGAATGCAGTAACAATTCATGATACCATATAGGTCTGGAAATATGATGCTCAATAAAAGAAGCCAGTCACAGAAGTCCACATGTTGTAGGATTTGTTTATATGAAATGTCCAGAATAGGCAAATCTATAGAGAAAGAGGTGGACCTGGTGGTTGCCTAGGTCTGGGAAAGGGGAAAATGAAGTTTCTCTTTGGGACAACAAAAATATCCTGCAATTAGATTTTGGGGATAGCTTCACCACTCTGTGAAAAGAGAAACTAAAACCATTAAACTGTACATTTTTAATCAGTATATTTTATGCATTAAGTATATCTCAATAAAGCTGTTTTTAAAAAAGAAACAAACAAACAAAAAGAAGCACGAAGGGGCAGGGTATCTAGAGTAAGGGGAGCAAGGGGAAGAGAAGACAGGACCTAGGGCAGGTCACGGAGGTCCCTACAGCTTAACAACTTTGGATTTGGTTCCGTGAATGGAAGCATCTCTCAGTTCTGAGCAGGGAATCTGGTCCTATGAATGTTTTATAGATTATTTATTTTCAGGACAGCAAAACAGTGAAATGCTTGGATTCAAGTCTCAGCTGAGGTCATGTTCCCAGCTATGTGACTGCTGCAAGTAATATAATCTTTGAGGGTGGGGGATGGTCTCATGTTCTCTGCCGTAAAATGGGATAATAGAGCATCTCCCTCACAGAAGGCTTAACTGAGTGAATATTCATGAAGGGCTTGCAAGAGTGCCTGGCACATATGCAGGTCCCTAAATTTTGATCATTTAAATTAACCAGAGGGCTCTCACTAGATGAAGCTCATCTGCTGGGTAGGTAGCACAGCCAGCCGGGGTCTGCTCTCGCCTGGCTCCATCCAACAAGTAATTGCTCTTGAGGCTTCATTCCAAATGGGCCATAAATCAGAGGCCAGGAGCTCCTATTACCAGTGGCTAGTGGCGAAGTCCCTCCCCAGAGTAATTGGAAGCAGATGTAGCCAACCTCACTTTGCCTCAGGAGGCTTGTGTACCTGGACTGATCACATCATAGCAGTTGGAGCAAGAATTCCTATGAGCTTCAAAAGTAAAGGTTGTCAAAGAAACGACCTCCTAAGGCTTCCAGATGTTCAACGGTTTGTTTCAAGAAGGAGGTAGACAGCTAATGGGGGAATTGGGGCTGGGAGGGGTGGTCCTCAGGGGCTGAGAGGATGGCAAGGTCATCAGTAATGCTGGGTGCCTTCCAAGGGGCTGCGTGACAGGCAAGGTATAGGAGTCAAGAGATGGCAAGCTGTAAAGAAATGAGCACTGGCTTTGCAGTCAGAGGACCTATTTCAAGTTCTCCCTTTCTCACTTTTTTTAGTCTGAAAAGTAAAGGATAGCACCTTTCCAGACCTCTGTTTTCTCACCTGTAAAATGCTTATGCATCACTTAACTCCAGCACATGTGAGGGGTGGGAAGCAGTTTAAGTTAAAGCTCCAGCACAGTTTCTGGCCCACAGTAGCTGCTCAAAAAAAAACTAAAGATAGTTATAGTAAGGAGCCATGCATGCAGCCTAGCTCTTCAACAAGCCTTTACTGTCCATGGATGCTGAGCACTATGAGGGCCTGGAGGACGTGTCAGAGGGCACCCTTAGGAGTCTTTCTTGCCAGGTTTCCTAAGGCCAAGACTGAGAAGGTCCAGAAAATTCCTTAGCAATCATTCAGCTACAAAGTCCATGGGTAGCTTGGCTTGATGGGTTGCTAGATTTAGGAAATACAAATTCAGGATGTCAGTTGAATTTTACTTGAAGATAAACAGAAATACTTTTTAGTATAAGCATGTCCCACTCAATATTTGAGACACATTTATACTAAAAAATATTATTCACTGTTTATCTGAAAATCAGGTTCAGCGGGGCCTCCTGTATTTTATCTGGCAGCCTCTCGTACTTCATCCCTAGGATGCGTCCCCTGTAGAGCAGTAATAGGGCAGCAAACCTCTCACAGCTTCTCACTGGCTCATGTTGGGTTTTGTGACCATTCCAACTCAACCACTGTGGCCAGGGGAACTTAATACACCAGTTGCTATCACCTTGTCTACTTGCCCCATGCCTCAACTCAGCCCAAGGTCAACTTGGAGGAGGGTGGGTCCTTCAAAACAAAATCTAGGTGTTGTATATGATGCACTCAAGTAGAGATTAGGCCCTGGCTGGTGTAGCTTAGTGGATTGAGTGCTGGTCTGTGAACCAAAGGGTCGCAGGTTCAATTCCCAGTCAGGACACATGCCTAGGTTGCAGGCCAGGTTCCTCAGTAAAGGGGGTGCATGAGAGGCAACCACACACTGGTGTTTCTTTCCCTCTCTTTCTCCCTACCTTCCCCTCTCTCTAAAAATAATATGTAAATTCTTTTAAAATAAAAAGCATTATCCATGTCTTAAAAAAAAAAAGAAGTGGAGATAAGATAGATGGGAAGCAAGAAAAACAGGGTCCACTGTGAGCACACGCCAAGAGAGGGAAATTCCTGAGCCAGAGGCAAAAAAGTGGGTACTCACCCCTAGCTGGTGGGGTGCAAAGAGAAAAAAATGTATATCAAGGCCCAAAAAAACCCCATTGTGCTTGGCTCTGTGATGGCACCCTTAGGTAAACCCCACATCCAGGTAGTCCAATTCCTAGTTACTTCTCTGAGCCTCAGTTCCCTCATGAGCAAAATGGGGATAACAGTGCAAACTTGTTGAGGCTATTGTGAACATTACCTAAGATTCAGATGACTCCTGATTTGGGGCCCAATTAGTTCTTATATAATGGTCACAAATTTGGTCAGCATCTCTCAAAACTTAATTTTCTAACGTACATTTTTACAGATTGGGTTCCAGTCTTGGAGATCTATTTCATTCCTTGAAAATACCAAAATAAATTATAATTGCTGGTCATGGCTTCTCAACCTTGCATGGACATTGAGGCTGGATCCGTGTGGAGCCATCCCATACATTGCAGGAGGAGCAGCAGCATTCCTGGCCTCTGCTGCCTAGAACCCAGTAGCAACCCCCACCACCCAGTCATAAAAACAAGAATGTCTCCAGACATTGCCAAATGTGCTCTTAGCCGGTCAAGTCACTCGCTATACTGCATTGAGACAACTGTGATGATAAAATAAAATACAAATATTTACTCGTATACATATGTTTTAAGCTATTGCACATTATACACATCCCACTGGGGAGGCTATCTACATGGGCTGGGCTGGCAAGGTCCCTTTAAAATCAAATCCATACAAATTGAAGTGAAGACACCACTTCATGAAGTAAGTAAGCCTGACTATTCTTCCTGCCCTCAGGGACTTTCAAACTTCATCTGCTTCATGGACACAGATGGGGCAATGCTCTGTTGTCTCTTAGCTTCCTTTTAGGCATAAGCCAAAGGGCTTCTGAGAACAACATCAGGATGTACGTACTGTAGATGTCTCAAAGTCATGCTCTGTTTTTTACTATTCTTTTTAAGTCTTAGAAAATAAAGGTCACAGCCAAGAGTCCATCAGCTATAGTGAGTGGGAGAGAAGGAAGTGGGGGCCTGCAGGTCAACACAAGAGACAGCAGAATTCAGTTTAAGGCTCTCCTAGATCTTCCATCGAAACCCAGGTTTGCCTCTCACTGCTTGGGTGTTTTGGGGTAGGTTGTCTAATCTCTGACAATGCTGGCTTTACTGGCCTGTGACAAGCACAGTCACACAGGGCCCTGCACTCAGAAGTGCCCCATACTTGGTTCAATGCTCTGCTGTCACCATCTTGAAGTTCCTAATAATTTTTAAACAAGGGTGCCCCACTTCCATTTTGTACCTCTCTGTAAAATCAAGTAACCAATCATGCTTTCTGAACTCCATTGTCACATCTGTAAACAGTAGTAAGAACACTGGTATTCCTAGGACCTCTGTGAGGATTACAGACCAGTCCAGTTACTGACACATTACAACACTGTCCAGTCATCCCAGGAGCTCAAGTAACAGTGGCTGCAATGATTTTGAGGACCCATCTCAGAAGGAAGTCTTTAACTACCGGCCTACAACCATGACTCGAATCTTCTGGAGAATTTGAAATTCTCACTGTTTATTATTTTTGTCCCTCCCATATGTTTCCTGAAGCAGTGAACTCTTTAAATGAAAAGACCTGTGGACTTGTGTGAGGGACGGGAGACAAGAAGGGGGAAGCTGGGAGATGCCACTCCTTGGGCATCCTGGTTGGGGAAGAGTCCCCATGGGCAAGAGCTGAGAAAACAGGCTGACTTCCCAGAACTTATGCAAAAGAGGAAGGAAAAGGAGCTTCTTACTCACATCTGTGACTCACTAAGTTTTCCAAAGAGGGGCACAAAGAGCAAAGGTGGAGTGACAGCTGGTCCTAAGAGCTATGCATGAACCCACAGTCCTTCTTCTTCCTTCCTCAGTGCACTGTGAGCTTCTTTGACTGAAGAACTTCATCAAGCTGTGTGGTCTGCTTGCCCCACTCAGCAGGTCCATCTTGGCAGGTTTCAGTGGTACAGGAGTGATGAGGGGCTCTATCTCTTCCATCATGGGTGTTCTGCAGGTGGCCCAGGCCCCAACCCACCTCTGCAGTCTCCAGTGAAATGGGAGCATCACATGGAATAATAGAAAGTGCCAGATAAAGTCTTGTAACTGGAAGCAGGTCCAGATGCATGCTACTACAAAAGTCAATACTCGAAAGGCAGGTGCTGATGTAAAAGAAAGTGGTTTATTCAGATGCTGGCCATCTGGAAGATGGAGAACTCATGTCTCAATGCCCATCTCCACCTCTCAGTGCAGCCAGGGGTTTTTCCAAGGAGGGAGAGGGGAACAGAACAAAGAGATCAAGGGAGGAGGTTGCAAAGTTCTCTATGTGCTGAGGAGTACAGTACATTCCATTCCAATAAGGCAAGTGATGGCCCATTGCGCGTCATCTGGATAAATCATCCTGATTTTACATCACCCGGGCTCCAAGGTCAAAGGTCAGCAAATCTCCCAGAGCTGGGATGTGTGAAGATTGGAGTCTGTATCTTTTGAAGTTAGTTCCTAGGATTCTTACACAAACATGTTGTTTATCTACAGGCTTCATATTAGTCAGAATCAGCAGTTACAGAAACAATGTCAAAAGAATGAATGGTGGGGAGGGTCACTATTTCCCACCATTACAATTTTCCACTGCTACAGTCTTAGGTCACTGTAGGAGGTTCCCCTCTGGGCCGCTGTGCTGGCCACCCCACAAGGAGGTCTTCAGCAGCCACCTGAAGGAAGGACAGTCCAAGGAGCTTCTGTGTGGAAAGCGTGGAGTAACCACAGGAAGAGACAGCAGAGACACAGGTGCTGACAAGACTCCCTGTGGCATCCCTAGCACTTAATGACCCAAGTGCTCCCTTCAGGTTGGGGGCTAGGCAGTGTCCAGAAACCCAGTCCCCTCATGCCCACATAGCCCTGGGGCTCCTCTCATTCACTTTACCCTCTCCATCTCTTTCCTCTCCCCCTGCCATGCCAATCCTTTCCATCTCCAAGTCCAGAAGCTTCCCTCTGCCCCAACAATTCTTCCACATCTGTTATTTATTCTGTCAATCCCTGTCATTCCCTGAGGCCTCAGCCAAGAGCTGACACTCTTTTCTCTCGGAGTTTCTGCTGAGCCATTCCCTCCTGAGGCAGCAAGTACAAAATGCACAGCTGGTAGAATGGAGGAGGCAGGATAGAAACACCAGAAGCAAAGATCACTTCACATCCTACCACAAGCTTTCAAATAGTTATGTCAAGACTTATGATGGCGGTTGGGATTTATTTGCTTTACAAAAAGTAGAGATATGCCTGTGAGTATGTGTCACCATAGAGAAACCATCTCTCAGGTGACCAGATGCTATAGGAGTGAGTGGTGTCTTTGCTTTGTGCCCTGGGCATCCAGATCTCAAAGGGGGTGCTGGGAGAAACACAAAGCCCTGCATTGCTGGGGTTGCTACCAATGCCACGATGCTGAGACTAAGTGAGTTTTCTCAGCCCCTGCCTCTGGCCTTCTCCCCTCTGAGGATGGGAAATGTAGGCAGCTGCAGTAAGATCATCCAGGAATCCTTCAGGAAGAAGAGCCTGAGAGCCTGAGCCAGAGCTAGGGAGCTCTCTCAGCCAGAGAGCCAGCACTCTTTTTATTTCCATTGGCTCTGGAGGCATTCAGCTTCTCTGCCAGTCCTGTCCTAGGCTGCCCACACTCCTGTCAAACTCCTCCTATGGCCCCTCCCTATTTCCCCACAGTGATGAGATCTTAATCACATCTCTCTGTATCAATCACCCTTAGGAAAGGTACTTTATCTATGAGACTGAGTGGTGGTCATGGAGAGTATGTGATGGATTCCCTAGGAATTGAAAAGATTTTCTAATATTTAACAGGGAACCCCACTTACAGAAAAGTTAAATGTGTCTTGAACTGGAGTTTCTTTTGAATGGGAGTTTTATTTACCCGGTGAATCTTAATAACTCCATCAATTATCTCACTCATTTGGGGAAAGCTCCTAGCC
The DNA here is from genome assembly GCF_021234165.1 of Pteronotus mesoamericanus. Classification (NCBI taxonomy): domain Eukaryota; kingdom Metazoa; phylum Chordata; class Mammalia; order Chiroptera; family Mormoopidae; genus Pteronotus; species Pteronotus mesoamericanus. Next base: position 56,830,765 of record NW_026555321.1, read on the forward strand.
AGGAAATGAGAGGAGTTCTGCCTTGGTGAGTGACACCAGCTAGTGACAGTTCTCCACGGTGTAATGTCTCGGTGAGAAGAAGCCCGCATCCACGTGCACCTAGACAGCCTTGAGAATGAAGACATTGCTCAGGGACTAGTCTGGAAACTAAAGCACTTCAACCTAATTTGGAAGACATTTTCATCTATGGCTTTGCTAAACAGCACCTCCTTTATTTATTTTGTGCCCGCTTGGCTCCTATCAACAAATGCATTTTTAAGTTCAGAGCTGGAATGGGCCTCTAGATTTTTCTGAGGCCTGGGTGATGGGAGGGAAGGAGGTGGGGTAAGGTGGAGCTTGGAGCCACTCTCACAGATCCCACTGGGACTCTTGTCAAATATTGGCTTTGGCTACAAGACCAAATCACAGACTTTCTCTGCTGAATTTGTTCCCAAATCAGTAACACTCCTTGTGTTCCTCCTGAGTTTCTGCAAGGTGCTGTGGGAAGTCCCCACCAAAAACCAGTGAGCTCATTTTGCATACATTTTATAACCCCTAAGAACCTACCCCAGCCATAAAATGGGAATAATCTTATTTGTCCTCCCTCATAATACAGTGAGTTCCTTCTATCACATCATCAGCTATCTAAGGACAAGGACTATGTCTTATTTATTTTCCACAGGGTACTTATCTTTACCTTAGTAGAGGTAAGTATTAGTAACAACAATAATAATAAAGTATCCTTTATTGAGGACCTCCTGTGTGTCAGTAACTCTGTTAATCCCTGGTCATATATTTTCTCATTTAATCCTTACAACAAACTTCAATTTGATGTGGTTATTATCCCCATTTCACAGAGAAGGAAACAGTTTCAAAGGGAGGAAATTTAAACTACTCAGTTTCTGATACTTGACCCTAGCTCATTTGATCTTCTTTCCCTTCTCTCCAAACTCCCTCCCTCTAACAAAAAAGAAGTGCAATCTGGTATATGAAAAGACTTCCCACTAATGTAAAATTAAATACATTGTGTCTAGTGCATCTGCAGCTTCCTATCCTCTCCCTAGATCATTAGCCATTTATTTAGCAGGAAACCGTTATTGCAAGTCTCCTCTGTACCAGCTTAGGATAAAATAATGAGCAAAATTAACCACCATTCAGCCCTCAGGAGCTTGCAGTCTAGGAATATAGTCAAACCTGCTGGGCATCCCTGTAAGCAAAAGGTGCTCTGCACCCTACCCCCAACCCCTGCCCAGGTTTTACTCATTCTTTAACTTTTATAATATGTTGAAATAAGATTGGGTTGGGCTGCAAATAACATAAAACTCAAATATTAATGGCTACATTAAAGTATAAAGAAGTTTTTTTTTCCTTATATGAGATAACTTCCATTAGTACATTGTTTAAAAACCTAAAAGATGTCAGAACAGCGAGAGGTCTTGATGCTTCTATTGGTCTTTGCCTCATGTACATAATGTGGCTGCCATAGCACTAGCCATTAAATCTATATTCTAAGTAAGAGGAAAATGGAAAAATCATGAGCAAAAGGTCCCATATTAGCTCAGTCAGCCTCCCTTTAGTGGAGCTTTCCTGCAAGTCCTTTGCAACAACTTACATTTACACTTGTGTAACAGACACTGTTGGGGCCTGCTCCTCCCAAGTCCCCTTGACACTCATCATTTGGGTACTACAGAATCCCTTACAAGCACCTTCCTTTGGCCACAGTGACTTACTCAGAGCACCACACAGAGCAGACCAGGAGTGCCAAAGTGAACAGTGTCCAGGGGCAGCCTCAACAAATGATGGACAGCAGCTGATGGACAAATTCTCCAACTTTCTTACCCTTGGGTAGAAAACTGAGGCCTGCTCTACACCTATCAGAGGCTCTCAGTGGGACTGAGCCCCAGATGCTCCACAATAACTTGCTCACTAACACAGTCTGTACTTGCTTTCTTCACTTCCTTGACTCATTTCCTGGTTTCCATACAAATCCTTCCTGGAGTTACTGTCCAAATAAACTGCTGACTCGAATCTTCGCCTTGGAGTCGGCTTCTGGAAACCCAACCTCAGATAGTCTGGTTGGTCAGACTGCATCACATGGCTGCCCTGGCTGCGAGTCTTTAGATGGATGCTTCAGTTCTCCCATCAACATTAGGGTTCTGTTGCAAGGAGTGGAAAAGTGGTAACATCTTAGGTGAAATGGAACCTAACAATCTCTACCACACCTACATCAGGTTACCTCTAGATCAGATCCAAAATTTCCCATGTTTGCCCCAAGAACCCTCCAAGAACATTGCCATCACAAGCATCATGCTGGCCACAGAGTTCTGGTAGAGGCCGAGTGTAGCCTCTGCCCTCAGACTCAAGGAGGAGGCAGGCAGACAAATAGCATTATAATGCAGATAGGGTGCTACCGGGCAGTAATGGGTGCTGACTTTTGAGAGAGCTAGTTGTGAGTGAGACTATTTTAAGAGATTTACATACATGATGACATTTAATCCTCACAGCACCATCTGAAGCAAAGACTATTTTTACTTCTTTCATTCTACAGATGAAGAAACCTAGAATCATGGAGGTCGAATAACTTAGCCAAGAACAGGACTAGTAAGTGTCAGAGTTCAAACTCAAAATTCAGTTTGAGTGACTCCTGAAGAGAGTGGTGTCTTGGCTATGCATGGAAGCATGAGCAGCAGTGAGACAAGTAGAGAAAAGGGTGAGGTAGTGCCAACAAACAGAATAGCATGTGCAAAGGCCAGGAGGCTTGAGATGCTAAGTAAGGCACATGGGCTAGGGAGACTGGCCAGGCCTTAATTGGCTGACGCCTCGTAGAAAGAGAGCAACAGTTTAAAAAGCCCCCATCGCTGTACCTAGGAGCCGCTCTCCCCTTTCTAGGACCCTGCCCTTCTATTCTCTGTCACTCACTCTTTCTCATACACATACATACTCCTCCTACCTCTGCCTCCGCACTGCTATGCCATGCTCACCCTCTCATAGGTACCTAATCCAACATGCCATTTGCATTACCTCAGTTGCACCAGATTCCTGGTACCCTAGATCAAGTTCCCACATTGGCACCAAGGACCCTATAAGAATCACTTTCAGAATTAGAGTCGGGGGTTCAAATCCCAGCTCTGGGTTAGACAGGGGCAAGTAATATAGTCTGTCTGAATCTCAGTTTCCCCATCTGTAAAATGGGAATAAAAACACCTACCTCACAGTGTTGGAATTAGGTCCAAATGACATTACATCACTAATTTCATAACAAAGTGCCCAGCATATGTGAGGTTTTTTGGGGAGGAGGGGAGGATTGTTTTGTTTTACTATTCCTATCGCTAATACTGCTCCCTCATATTGCAATGCAGATTCCCTCTCTTGCAGTGCACCTACTCTGTCAGTGCTGGAATGTCTTCTCTTGTTCCCTCATGAAGACCTGGGAGCCTTTCCTCTCTAGCCAGTTTACCTTTGGCTCAGTGGCTGTCAAACTTGACCACATATTAGAATCACCTAGGAACTTTTACAACACCCCACACATAGGCCAAAACTGATGGACTGCCTCAGAGTTCTGAGCTGAGTAGGACACGGGCAATCAGGATTTCCTTGGGCTGCCCTGATAGCTTTGATTTGCAAGCAGGTTTGAGACCCAGGTCTGATGTCTCCCTCCTACAAAGGCCTGCAGTTTGACATAATTGACCCAGACTCTCATTGTTTGATAGCTGGCTTGTCTGTGTTTGCCTCCCACCCCAAGTAAACCAGTTCTTGCAAGGAAGCTGCTCTTTCCCACACTTAGTCAGGGCATCTTTACCAGAAGTTGATAGTCCCACACCTGGTCATCTATCTTGTCTCTCTTCTTCCTACGATCCTTCCTCTCAGTGCTGGCCATCACTTGGATCCCCAGGAGTTGACCTCTGCTTTGTCCATGTGTGTCTCTTGGGAAGCGCTCCTCAGAGCGAATCCAAGGGGCTTGCCCTGCGCTCCAGGCAGCCTGGCCCCGGTACGGGCAGGGTAAGAGGGCTCATGTGCCATCCATCTACACCCCACCCCTGCAGCGGCCCCTTGGCCTCACCTCTGCCTCCAGAGGAACTTAAAAGAGAAAAACATAGAAGCTATTGCAGAAAATATTTTCCAGAATGGTCACGGGAACCTTTCCCATTCCATAGGCACATCCTACCTGTAACCTCATTCTGTCACCACCAACAGGGTAAGGTTACCTCCCTCATCTTGACCTGGGCAGACTTTTATTTCTGCCTCATGCAATAAAGTCTGGCAGAAGTGACTCCTGAGTCTAGGTCATAAAGATAATTCAGCTTCCCCTTGGTTCTCCCTCTGGGGATCCTTGTCCTTAGAACCAGTTGCCATGAAGTGGGCAAGCTCAGTCCCCACAGAGAGGCCATGTACAGATGTCCTGGCCTACAACACCCACTGAGGCCTCGGTCAGATGCACCGCAGATGTGTGGGTGAGAGCACCTCCAGGTGACTCTGGATCCAGCCACCATCTGACTGGACATCAGGAGAGACCCATGGAAGAATGCTGTACTCACCCAATCAGCCCAGCATGTGAGGGGTGATGCTAATAAAGAGGTGATTGTTTCACACCATACACTTTAAAGTGGTTTCTTTTATAACAACAGATGAATGATACACAGGTCCTCAAGGTGGGCTTGACGCTTTTGGGGCAAGGAACTCAAGGTCTAGGATTCCCCAAGACCTAGAGGTTCATCTAGAAGAGGAGACATGAGCTCTGGGTCACGCGTCCCATTGGCCCAGTAGATCCTTCTCTTCATGGGAAGGTAGCTGGAAGTGAGCCAGAGCAAACCCTTCTGAAGTGTGGGGCCCATGGGGCCCTGATTGTCTGGAGCTAAGGGTTACACTGCCCCCAGGCACCCACCTTAAGAGTGGCTCAGGATGATGGTCTATACTGAGGGCCTTTGAGCTAAAGTCTCATTTTTGCTTTCTTCATGGTAGAAGCAAGGCAAGGGACTGGGACAGGGGGCGGGGAGCGGGGTGGTGGAGTGCGGAGCAAGCTGGACTTTGCAGTGAGAGCAGAGTTGTCACCAAAGCTGAATTTGACCTGGCTTCCACTATGTCTTTGTTTGTTTGTTTGTTAGTTTTTTAGAAAAAGACTGTCTTGCCAACATTTAAAAGTTGTAACATTTCAAATAAAAACCTGCGGATGTATAAGTGTGTATTTTCCCCCTGATTATAAAAACAAACATGCTAAGATTTTCCCCTTGAAAATCAGATGAGCTGGCCCCACTGGGTCCACATTTCTTTATGGCAAGAAATAGCTAGAGGTGAGCATTAAACAAGGATTCCTTCCCCATTGTGTCCCAGAGCCCCGCCCCCACCCCTAACTCCCTATCACCTTGAACTTACCAGGCTTCACTCATAGCATTAAACTGCCCAGCTCCTGTAGACATTTGATTTCAGAATTTTCAAGGCTTGTTGGTCAGCTGGCCATCCTGATCCACCACTTAATAGCTGTGTGACTTTGGGCAAGCTCCTTACTTTTCTCTGCTTCTGTTTTCTAGCCTATAAATCTATTATACAACTGCCTTGGAGAACTGGAGTGAGAACTAAAATAAAAATGCATGGGAAAGACATATCCCAACACCTGGTATGTAGTAAATATTTTATAAAAATTGTTATAATTACTAGCTATTTTTCTTATTAGAAACTCTGCCTGCCATCTCCCATGGCTCCCACTCAGCCCACACAAGCTGTCTTCCAACACCCTATTCTACAAGTATATCTCTAGGTCCAGGAAAGCCCCAGGACCAGAAAGCAGCCCTGAGCTGCAGCCTTACCGTTGAATTTAAATATTAGTGTGTGCCCAGTCTGGGAGTACTGGGTGCAGGAGAGTGTGTGTGCTGGAGCCTGAGCTACTACCCGCTGTCAGGAGCTGCAGGACAGAGGGGCTACCACGTGACCCTCCAGTGCTTCCTTTTGCTTACAGGAGGCTGGAAACATCTTCACCCATCTCTGCCCAAGAGCAGGAAGGGTCAGTCCCCACCAGGTCTGGGGTCTCTGCTTGCACAGGGACAAGGGCTGGTGCAGAGTTGAGGTCCTGGCTTTGACAGTGATCACCACTCAGCAGGTGAGAGAAGAGCAAAGGCTTTCCCAGAGGAAGACCAAGTCCAGGAAGAGGGCAACTTGTTCTGCACCCCAGCTGTATGGCTTGCTTTTTCTGCCATTATCTGCTTGTTTGAGGCAAAAGTGAGTGCGTCAAAAGCCAAGGGCTTCAAATCAGACTGCTGGCCAAAACCAGACCCACTCAGGCTACTTAAAGTCATTTGGTGTGAAGAGAGTTATTGTCATACTTGGAGACTTGGGGACAAAAGAATAGCAGTGTCCTTTTATTTTCCAGGTCAACAGCATGACTTCAGCAAATTTCCCTAGTACTGGGCCACCTAGGGAGGAGGTTGTTACAGGGGTGGGTGGTCTTTGGGATCAGTCAGTCCTGAGCTTGCTTCCCAGTTTTGCCCCTAACTAGCTGTGTGATCTTAAGAAAGAGTCTTAACTTTTCTGTGGCTCAGTTTCCTCATCTGTAAAGTGGTGAGAGAGTCATTTTGAAGATGAAACAAGACCCTCCTCCTACTCTACTGCAGAGGAAAGAGCATGTCTGGCCCAAAGGTGAATGTTGCTGTACCAACTGGCCAAGGCTTCATGCCTCACATCTCCAAAGTCACTGACCAGCCTGTGCATGATTGCCCTGTGCCCACACTGATTCAATAACTGTGGACCACCTCTTGCCCCATCACAGCTGCCACATAGCATGTCTACAGTGGCATATAATCTGCCACAGTTTAATAAAGAATGAGGCCTCCCTTATGACCTGATATGGAAAGTTGAAGGAGTAGCTTCTGGATATGCAGGCACTGCAGGCTGATGCATAGATGCCCATAATCTTGTCTGGGCATGAAGACCCCACCCCACTGGCCCCAACCCCTTATATGAAGGCAACCTCCCCCCAACTCCAACAACAGCCTCCACCACTAATAAACACGGACACAGTAAGTTTCTGCTGGGAAAACTTCTCCACTCAATTCCCTGCCAAGCCAGATGAGAGCTACAACTCAACAGAATTATCAGCACTGAGCTCACAGTGACAGATGAACCAAGAGGCGAGTGGGGACAGCAAGAAAACAGATCTATCTCCCAGCTCCAAGATTTCCATCTGGGCTTATTCCCAATACACTATAAATTTCTCTGCAGAAGTGTCCATAGGTCCTTGCAGTGGAGTCAAATTTCTTCTCCTTGGCCTTCCATGAACAGGCTGAGAAAGTTGGCAGGTCCTCAGAAAGAAAATCTCTTGCTTCAGTCCTAAGCATCTTCCTGCCCAAGGAAGGTTTTCTATGATCCAATTCAAGAGACTGCCGGAAGACCTGGGGTAAAAAAAAAAAAAGTCTTAAAAATGCAGTTCTTTGATGAAAAGAAATTGGCTGGGGACGGGGTAGGGGGAGGTGGGGTAAATAGAAAACAGTCAACTGCTATCCAATGGGAAATTCTCCTTCCCCAAGCATTTTATGTTATGATTCCTAGCCAGTTGTGAGCCCCTAGCAGCCCATTAGGGATTGGAACTGCTTGCGCCACAGATCTTGCTAGAAAGAGTCTTCCAAGATAAGCACACATCAAGGCTTTCAAATCAGTGACCTGATGCTGCTGACAGGCCAGGTGGTGCCCACACACATGTACAGCCATGGGAGTGGTCTGAGCCCTGGTGCTACTTTTCTGAGTAGATGGGAGATCCAGCACCAGAGGCTTCCCAGTCCCCCATGGGTGAGCTGTTAAGTGATTTCACAGCTCAGTACCTGAGGACAGGTATTTTGGTGGACAGGCGCAATCAAAGGGGATGGGGAGGACACTCTCTCTTACCAAGTAAGAGTCGGTCTAAAGATCATTGTGCATGTGTCATGATAAGGAGTGCTTCAGTAGACTGGACACATGACAGTGGAATTCGGGACCAAAGGGCATGCTATTAAACATGTTGATAGATGCTAAAAGCTCTCCCGGTTTGCACTCCAGGGTCAGGCAACTTTTATTGTGTAACAACCTTGAAATTTCTGCTGCATAAAATAACAAGCTTTTATTTTCTGGCTTGCTTGCCTGCAGTTCAGTGAGGGTTAACCTGATCCAAGCTGTATATGGCTAAGCTGAGCTCCAGGCCATGTCTCCCATCCTCCTTGGACCAGAAGCTCCCCGGGAGGTGTTACTCTCATGGCAATGGTAGCACCACAAGAGGGACCAGTGGAAATATTCGAGGCCTCTTAAGGTCTAGGCTGAGAACAGACCACCACTCTGCCACCCCCAACTGCATTGGGCAAACAAATCCTGTGGCCAAGGATATTGACAGTGAGACAGGAAATCACACTCCACCCATAAAGTTTGGAGTAGGGGAGGCATGAATGTGTGCATAACAGTAATCCAGTCTACACTACTCCCTGTCATGTGTATGTCTGCTTATGCTCATTCATGTGCAGAGGGGAGGCATGCACAAGAATGTTTGCTGCAACGCAGTTTGTGCTGTTGAAACCTAGAGAAAAAAAGGAAATATGTATCAATAGGAATGGTTAAATAAACTACATGAATACAGTAAAGTACTATATAGCAGTTCAAAAGGAATGGGACCTACCTCCATTAACAAATAAGGAAATTCTCCAAGGCACAGTGAGAAAAGCAAGTCACAAAATAAACATGCAGTATGATCCTATTTGGGGGAGAAAATGCCCCACCTGGCAGTGTGTGTGTGCCTACAGAAAGGAAATGTGGAAGAAGCCAATTTTACCTCTGGCGAAGACCTTCTGAGTTGTTTTAAATTTACAAAGGGAATGTGTTTGTATATTATATGTGAAATTTTTTAAAAATTAGAATGCCAAAATTAACAAAATAAGAAAAAACCTTGTTAGGGACTTGAGACATTATAAGATGCAAATGTTCTAGGAATTCAGGAATGCTTGCATCCTGCCAAACCATGGCCCCTTCTCCCCCACTGCCATACACACTCCTGTCCCAAAAAGTCCCTCTGGGAAACATACTCACATGAGATTAAAGGAAGAAAACTAAAAGTGGATGTTTTATTATGAGCCGGGCTGGTGTCCAGGCAAGCAGAGCCCTTGTGTATGTAACTGAACTGAAGTATGAGGTGCAGGCCCACAACTCACATGGGCTTTTCCAGTCTTCTCAGCCATGGCCTGAGTCCAGCTATCTGCTTAGCTTGATAAGAAGCAGAGTTTCTGAGATGCCCATGAAAAATGGAGAAGAAAGAGGCCCTAAGGACATAGGCCCACTCTGCTTGGCTACCCAGCCTTCAAGAGGAGGGAGCTACACCCAGGTAAGTGACTCTGCCAACCTAGAAAGCCAGTTCCCAGTTGACATCACCTCCTTTGTTGGGGGAGGGGTAAGAAAGGAGGCCAAGGAAGAGTAGAATATTGTCTCTATAATGACAGTTTCTCCCCAAAATCTAGATGTGCATTGTCTAATATGGTAGCCACTAGCACCATGAGTCTATTTAAATTTAAATTATTTACATCTGGCTGCTCAGTCACTGAACACATTTCATGTGCTTAGTAGACACATGTGGCTTGGGGTCACCATATTGGGTGGCCCAGAGGGAAAACAATATCATTCATATGAAAAGTTCTGGGCAGTGCTGCTGCAGGCTTTCATAGTAACTCAAAGGTAGAGTGACTGAGGTGTCCATTCCAGGCCCTGAACTTGAAATAAGAGTTGGCACTAGGGGCAATGACCCTAATTCTTCTGTTCTAAACATCATTAACATGTAATTTCAAAATGTCCATGATTCATAACATCCCAGGAGGCCTCTGAAAGATGTCAAGTCTAGTCTCCTTTCAGGTGGCTAAGGGAAGTGGCCTAATAGTAGCTGGTTTATCCTGGCCCTACTCCCTTCTAGGGGGAGCCCTGGTTGAAAGATAAGAAACTTCCATCTGTATCCCCTTCATTGTCCCTTGTGAGGAAGGTGGATACCTTTTGATATAGAAAGGATGGCTCCCCATGCCAGAGAAGTCTGGCTTCTATCTCTACCATTGCACAAACCTGTTCTGTTAAAAGCCTCATGTGATCCCCTCAGGGAGAAATTTCCAATCTCAAACTGCAATGCACTGCCTGCTTAAATTTCCTACCTCCTTTGCCTTTGGCCAGACAGCACCCCTGCAACTCCATTCCCCCAAGGTTCTGCCCCCAGCCTTTTCCCTCATCCCTCTTACTCTAGAAGTGGTCAGGTGATTGCCCACGGACTGAATCCAGCTCACAGATGTGGATCATTTGATCTATATAGCACTTTTGCAATGCTTCAAATAAATTGTCTTAAAAATTAAAAAATAAAAAGAAATTTACCTAAAAATCCAAACTTCCTTTTCTTGACAAACCAGAGGCTCTTACAAGCCTGGCCTGTCTTCTCACACACAACAAGCAACTGAGAAAGGCTACCTCTTCTTCAGCAGTACTAGGGCACTTCGTTTAGCCACAGGTCTCATTGCTCCCTAAAGTGCCACCGGACTGCCACAGGCACTGGAGTGAGGGACTCTGTTCTTATAGTTCTCTGTGTCCTCAAAGTTCATCCCTAGGGCCTCCACACTCCCCACTTTCTGGGGATTCCAAGGATTCTGCCATGCTGAACATTCCACTGTATCTCCAGTCCTCATTTCTATCAGTGACCACACATCACTTGATATCCCAGCAGCATTTCAAGCTTATCCTGCATTAGTACACCATCTGGTCCTCCCTCCACAGCTGACTCTTCCCACTGAGCCTCCAAAAATGGAGCACTTCCCTTACAGGCCAGATACCAGGAGTCTACCTCTCCCAGCAGATGCCACGGCCCATATTTCCTTCAACCTCTGACTACGTATACGGCAGTTTGGCCATACCTGGAGTAGTTCAGTAGCTTCCTAACTGCCTCCCTGCCATTAAGAAGAGACAACAGCCATTCCTTCACTCAGAAAGTATTTATTGTGTACCTGCTATGTGCCATGGACTCTTCCACAGGTAATGAACAAAACAGACAAAAAAAATCTGTCCTCATCGAGCTTATATTCCAGTGGAGGGAGAAATAATAAACAAGGTGAATAGAAAAAGACATTAATGTTTTAGAAGGAGATAGGTTCTATGGGAAAAATATTAGGAGGAGGATGGATGTGACATTTTAAATAGGTGGTAAGGAAAGGCATCAAGAAGGTGACATGTGAGCCATGACTTGGAAGAGGTGAAGAAGTGACTCATGTGGACATCAGTGGGCAAAGCAAGTTGGGAAACAGCAGATGAAACCCTGAAGTGCACATCCTAATGTGCTGGTGTGTTCCAGGGACAGCAAGGAGCAAGTCAATCAGTTGGGCATTTGGTGGGGACAGAGTCCCAGGTTACATAAGTCTTGCAGGTAATTGAAGGTACTTCGTTTTTTATGTTGAGAGAAATGGGCTGTTACAGGAAGGTTTGGGGAAGAATGGAGAGATGCTCTAACCCAGGTTTTATTAGGACTTTTCTGGCTGTTGTGTAGAGAGAGATTGAAGGTCCAGGCCTGGAGTAGAACACTCAGGAGCTGCTGCAAAGAGGTACCACAGGAGACAGTGGCCCAGACCAGTAGGTAGGGGGAAGGGAATGAAGGAGGGAGCAAGGGTGGCTTTCTGGACCCAGAAGAAAGAAGCACTGAGAAGGTCTTCAGACATGTTAGGAGCAAAATATGAGATAAAGAGCAATTTGAGGATTATGCCAAGGTTTATGGCTGAGTTTCTTCAAGGATGGAGTTGCTGTTAACTAAGATGGTGAACTCATTATGTTTCAAGCACTGAACATAATGCTTTCCTTGAATTGTTCAATTTAATCCTCTTCTAAACTACAGGACTGAGATGAATGCCATGCCAGTTTAAGCAATGGGTAAATTAAATAGTCAAGACCATAAGGGAAGGGCTGGATTGCTTTACTGGGTAAGCTCATGGCTCCTGAGCCAGCGTGTTGGGGTCAAATCTTGGTTCCACCATTCACTACCTAGGTGGTCACGGAAGCCAATTTCACCATAGTTCCAGCTGTGGCTGCTTAACAAGCCACCCCAAACTTCACAATAGTCATTTCATTATTAACATTCCGTCTCAGGGCTGGCTGGGCTGAGCAGTTCAGTTCTCTCTTGGATTCATTCACACAGTTAAAGTCAGGCAGAGGTTGGGGCTGGAGTAATAGCCAAGGCTTTCTCACTCACGTACCTGCTGCCAAGGATACAGAAAGATGCAAACTGCTGAGACTGCAATGGCTGAGGCTCCTTAGACCTCTTTCTTCCTCGATGTGGTCTCTTCACATGGACTCTCTAGCATGGTGGCTTCAAGTCACTTCAACTTTCTTAATAGAGGTTCAGAGCTCCAAAGGCACATGTCTCAAGAGAGACAAGGCAAGAAAGATGCTGCACCAATACTTTGATCTGGTCTCAAAAGTCACACAGGTCATCTCCATGTCATTTTATTCCTCAGAATCGAATTGTTAATCCCAGGTGATATTTAAGGGAAAGGGAATTAGACTTCTTACTCTTGCAGGAAGGATGAAAGAATTTGCAGGCATGTTTTTAAAACCACTAGAACAACTTCTGTCCCCCAGTTTCCTCTTTTGTAAAATGGGATGATGATGATAGTAATAGTCTACGTCAAAGGGCTATCACAAGATGAAATGAGAAATACAGGTGAAGTGTTTAGACTGTACATAGTGCTTTTTAAAAAGCACGTTGTTGATCATTTCATTTAGATCAACATCAAATAACAAATAACTTTCAAGCCAACAACCTGTTTTTACTCAGATCTTTAGACATCCACCTGGGTTTTGGCTTGGGTGTCCTGGATTCTTTGCAAGTACCAGCCAGCCCAGAAAGGGCTCTGTGATGAGCAGCACCTGGCTGGCCCCTGGAGATTCTTCTCCCTACCTGGCAGTGAGGGGTTCATTCACTTCTGGCTTGTCGGTGAATTCAGTTGTGGAACACAGGTCTTGGGCTTCCCACTAATCTCCCAACTCCCCTCCCAAGAAAACATGTCAGGAAAAGGGAAATAACTATTAAATAGTTATTTAAAGTGCTTCAGGAACTTGATAAATATCAAGCTCCAGTCTTGCAACTGGGAGACATCCTGACATTTATAACGGCTCCACAGCCCCTTCACCATGCCCATAATGTATTATCAATCTGGTTTTCCAAGTCATAGCTGGTGGCACAAAGAACCCTCAGGCTACTCTTCTAGCTGCAGACTCCATGAACCCCGGGATTTTTATGACTAACTCACTCTTTGTCATCTACTCGACAGGAGTGGCATTGCACACAGAGTGCCACATACTAACAATTCCAAAGTCATGACCCCGGTTCCTACACACTTAAACACCAACTTGCTTAACCATTCATCCACACACCAACTCATCCATCCATTTTTCCCTCTACTCATGCATCAGTACACCAACCTAGCCATCTGTCATCCACCCACCAACCTATGCATTCATCTATCCATCATCTATCTACTCATATATCCATCTATCCATTCATCTATTCACCTATCCACCAACCCATCCATTTACCCAGTCATCCACCCATTTATCCACCCATCTATTTATCCATTAATCCACCCATTCATCCTTTCATCTATTTACCCATTCATCCATCTACACACCAACCTATGTATTTACCCATTCTACCTTCCAACCATCCATCCATCCACCTGTCAACCCAATCCATTCTATCCATCTACCAGTCAACCTAGCCATTCCTCTGACCAGGCAATAGACACTTAATGAGAACCTACTAGACATTCTTGTATTCATTAATTTACCCAGGAAGCATTTATTAGCAGCTACTGTTAATTTATGCATCAAAACAACCAACATGTATAAAGAACTTAATAACTCACTCATTCATTCAGCAATGAAGACCTATTGTTTATGCGTTTACTTAATAGTGTTCGGACAACAACCATTTATTCATTCATTTAACAAACATTTCAGCAACCATTATTCAGTCGTCATCCAGAAAGCTAGCATTTATAGAGAACTTACTAATGCCAGAGACTGTCCCAGGCAGTTGGGATACTGTGATGATTAGGATAAAGTCTGTAACTTTAAGCAACAAACAATCTAAGGAAAAAGACAGACCTATCAACAAAAAACTGTTCTGCAAGGCTGTCAGTACATTGATAAACATACAAAGAATATAGAGGTCTCTGAGAAGGTGTACAAAATCTAGTATGGAAGCTTTAGAGAAAGCTTCCTGAAGAGCTAAGGCGAGCTTGAAATTCAGACCACCTTAAATCTCACTTCTGTTTTCTAACTCTGAGATTTGGGTTGTGACTTGCTATCTGAATGTCAGTTTTTTCACTGTAGCGTAGGAATAATAACAGTACTTACCATGTAAAATTGCCAAGAGGGAAGTATATGTGGTTAATGATCAGTAAGTGGTCACTCTTACTACTTAGACTTAAAGTACAAGAGAGAAGTGGGAGACAGGGCACACCAGACAGCAAGACCTAGAACCAAGAGCCAGAGCCCATAAAGTCTTGTTGAATGTAGGCCCAGAGCATTGGAGACTAAAAGTGATTTCAGGTTGCTGCAAAGAGTGGTGAGAAAGAAAGAGGACGGAGAGGAAGGGTCTGGGGAAAAATCTGGACCACAGCATCTAGGACAGAGGTTCTTGAAGTTTGTTTTCCTGATTTCAGCCTCAGCATCATATGGAAACTAGTTAGAAATGTGAATTCTTGAGCCCAACCCAAATTTACTGGATGAAAAACTCTATGGCGAGGGAGGGCACAAGTGTTCCACGTGACTGTGATGCACTCAAGTTTGGGGTCTTGATGCTGGTGTAGAGGGGTTGGAGTTATCTCATATTGGGGGGAGAAGGGTGCAGAGGAGCCCAGTAAGGTTTCTATGGAGGAGGATTTGTCAACAGATTTATTTCCCTTACCAAATAATAAAATTCCTTTAGTTGATGATAGCAACAAGGGGGAGGGAATGTCACTAACTGAGAGGAAACCCGTGTCTCCTGCTGACAAAGCAAATCCCTACCAGCTCCTGGATGGAAGAGATGGGGGCAGGGGTCCAGGAGGAAACCCTTGCCTTAGAGTCTCTTTACTCCTGAAAGCAAGGACTAGCTTCTGGCTCAGACCCAAGAGCACCAGGATAGTGGTCTGCCAGTTCTTGGGGCCCTGCCTCCCGCATGCCCACACCCTCCACATGTCACAAGCGGGATGTCCCAGAAAACAATGTGCCTTTGCAAGCCACTCCACTGCTTTGGCAGCAGCCAGGCAGCAGGCATCACAAAACCTCTCATTTCCTAGGAAACAGGGAGTCACACTTGTACCTTTGCTTGGAGCCTCTGCATTTAGAACTATCATGTGACTCAGGGAGCTATTTTTAGCCTCCCCCTGCCCTATGTTGTAGGAAGAATGATTTGATGAAAATACTAAGCTCATTAAAATGCCTAGAGGATTGGGAGGGGAGGAGGGGCTGCTGGAGCAGGGAGCCTGCTGCCTCTGAGATCGCAGCCCAAGCTGAGCAAGCAGCACAGAGGTAATGACAGCTGGGACCTGGCTTTCCTTGGGGTCTGTCCTTGGGAGGTGGGGTGCAGAGAGGAACAAATAACTCCAGTACCTGGTATTGTTGGTATGTACTATGGGCTATGCACTACACCAGCACTTTACCTGCATTATTTTACATTTTTATATATTTTTAAAGACTATTTATTTATTTATTTTTAGAGCAAAGAAGAGGGAGGGAGAGAGAAAGAGAGGGAAGGAAACATCAATGTGTAGGAAGAACATCAGTCAGCTGCCTCTCACACTCCCCCCCGCCGGCACCCCTACCCCCCCCCCCCCCCGAGCTGGGGACCTGGCCCACGACCCAGACATGTGCTCTGACCAGGAATTAAACCGGTGACCTTTTGGTTCTCAGGCTGGCACTCAGTCCCACTGAGCCACACCAGCCAGGGCTTTACCTGCATTATTTTATTTCTGCTCATAATACTGTTAGAAAATAACAACATCTCATCTTGCAGATAAGAAAACCAAGGCTCAGGCCCTGGCTGGTGTGGCTCAGTGGATTGAGCACAGGCCTGCGAACTGAAATATTACAGGTTTTATTCCCAGTCAGGTCACATGCCTAGGTTGTAGGCCAGGTCCCCAGTTGGGGACATGCAAGAGGCAATTGATTGATGTATCTCTTGCACTTCGATGTTTCTCTCTATCTTTCTCCCCCCTTTTGCCTCTCTAAAAAATAAATAAATAAAATATTTTTTTAAAAAAAGAAGTCACTGAAGGTCATTAGCTCAGAGGTTGGTGAAGGGACCATAGTTTTGCCACCCTGAAGCTGCCTTTGTTGGGATAGTGATTTTAAGCTGTTTATTAAGAAACAAGATTCAGAACTTTTGACACCCTCCCACCAAGAGATTCAGATAGAGAAAGCTGCTTTGGGAAGGGAGGCTTGGCTTAATCACCTTAAGAATCTTCACCCTAGCTTTAGTTTGGAAGACCCAGAACTGTTAATCAGATCCCCCTATACCATTTCCCCTGAGTTGCCTAGCAAAGATTTTCCTGCCATGTGTGTTCTTCTCTTCCTCAAGTACCTATACATTGCCCATTCTCACTTCTGCAATCTAATACCCTGTGCTCCCTTCCCTCTTTGTCCAGAATGTTTTATATATCCAATGTTGCCTCATTGTCGTTGAGAATTTTCATGGATTTATCATGCCTATGTCAATTCCCCATGCACATGTAGTAAGCTTTGATTTTCTCCTGTCAATCTGTCTCTGTTGATTTGATCATTAGCCTAGCCAGAAGAACTTAGAAGGTGGGAGGAAACGGATTACAATTTTTTTAGCCCTTGTACTGGGACCCCAGGATTCAAACCCAGGTCACCCGACCCTGGGCTTATCCCTTACTCATTCTGCAAAAGAGAACCCCATCTGTACCCAGTGGAGGTTTAAAGCAGGAGAACAGAACTGACTTGATGGGTGCACAACCCCAACAATCACACAGGGCCTGCACTTGGAAGGGCCTGTGTACTCAGTTTAATGTTCTGCTGTCTCCATCTTGAAATTCTCAGTCATTGAACAGGGGCCTCATATTTTCATTTTGCATTAGATCCAGCACATTATGTGGCTGGTTCTGCTGGAGAATTCTTCTGCCCTCTTTGCAATCTCCTCTGATTAGCATGCTAAACTAATTTCTTAATTTATTTTTCTTCCCCCTGTTCAGAATAAAGGAGGACTTTCTTTTCATTCTGTGAGGAAGATGCAGATTCTGGAGTTACTCAACCAGATACGGGTTCTAACCCCAGCTCTGAAACTTACTAGCTTCATGCTCCAGGAATCTGTTTCTCCTTTCTGAGCCTCAGTTTTCTCATCTAGAAAATGAAGACAACAATATTTCTTACTTCATTGCATTGCTGTGGAGGTGAAATAAGATTTTTTTGTGGCCAGCACTCAGCACGGTACCCAGCATGTGGTAGATTCCCAATCAAGGCTAATTATTATTGCTGTGAGTAAAGATGGCAAGTGTTTTGTGAGTCTGCCCCACTGTACACACCAACTTTTCCTCCCTACTCAGCTTTTTTTTTTAAGTTCACCAGAGGGTGTCACATGGACTTATGAACCTGCTGCCTGCAGAATCTCATGAATATCCTATCCTTTACAACTCCTCCAAAAATATTTACTGGAGTCTCTTGGAGTATCCTCAGCTGTGTCTCCAGCACCAAGATGGCTGAGCAGACCCCAACATCTAGGCCAATAGCCTGTGTAACTCCCAGGATCCTCCAAAGCTCAAATCCTCTGGGTAGGGGAACTCAAGAGTTGGAAAATATTAGTTTAAGGTAATAGTTAACAAGCTTAGAGATAAATACATGTGAAAACCTGTTGTTTCAGGAACTGAAGGTATAGCCCACCCTGACTCCAGCAGACCACAAGCAATTCGACCTTTGTGCTCCAGAAGAGACCATAAGCAATCGAGATGGTATCTGCACCATTGTGTTCCAGGAAGAGACATCTTGCTGCCCACAGCACAGATAAATATTCACTCCCTGTCTCTGCTTATTGGTTCTGGTAGTGACAGGCATCAGGAACAATGACTTTTCTGGTTTTGTATTCTGGTGACTCTACTAGGACCTTCCAGTAGGTCTGGGTATTTGGTGGGGAGTCCCATTGGCTGCCTGGACTAGGGGGCCCTGCGTGGGGATTTGGAGACTCCCTAGCAGCTGCCAAGTGACTTCACTTAGGGATTCTCCTCCTCTGACTCTTGGACCTCCTGTCATCTTCACTTTTGATTGAATCACTGCACTTTCTGGTTCAGGTTACAATCCCTGGTCACGACTTAGATCATCAGGAATTAAGGTGTCTTCTGGTTTACAGGGCTCTGTCTGGTAAAAAGGTACCTTCTGGTTTGGTTTGTGTGATCTTACAAAGCTCTGTCTGGTAGAATGGGGGAAAAAGACTCCATTCCAAGATACAGCCCTTTGGGGCAAGTTTAAACCTATGACTCAAAAGAACATGGTTTTTTTAATTGTAATACTGTTTGGCTTATATATTGTATAATTTAGACTCAGGTGAGCAATGGCTACTGAGTGGGTCTTTAAATTACTGTATTATACTGCAATTCAAGTTGTTTTGTCAAAGATCAGGGAAGTGCAACAATATGTCTTGCCTAGAAACTTTCATGAGTTTACATGATAAAGATGGGGGATTAAAAGGAAATAAGTTAATGGTACAGAGAAAAAGGAATTTGCCTGTGAAAGATAGTAGAAGCTCAGAGGAGAGGGCCCAGGAAGATCTAGATATGGCTGCTATGAGCATGGTCAGGGTTCCAGCCCCTCCAGCCCTGGGGGATCTTCTTCCTTACTTAGCTGAGGGAGCTGGAGGAAGTGAGCCTGCACTGGTCTCTCTATCTCAGGGAACCAAATTCTGTGGAGGGCAAGCCCCTGTGGGGCAGGACAATACCCTTTGCAAAAACTTGCAGTGGGAATAGGGCCAGAGGGCCAGAGGGCCAGGGCCAGCTCACTGGATATTATTGGGCATATGCTCCTGTATTCTACATCAGATCTGTTAAACTGAAAAAGCTCTGAAAGGCCCAGAGTATATCCCTTTAGAATGAACAAAGAAGAACGCTCAGGTTTTTGAGTCCTTGAAGGCACACCTGGCTTCTACAGTGGCCTTGGGGCTTCCAAACCTACTAAAGCCCTCTCAGTTACACATTCATGAAAGGCAGAACATTGACCCAGGTGTCCTCACCCAGTGCTTTTTCACAACCCTTTGCACATTTGTCAAGGAAACTAGATCATATTGTCCAGGGGTGGCCAGCCTGCTTGAGAGCTGTGGCAGCCACCTGAAAGCTTTTACAGGAAGCCAGAAGGTTTTCCTTGGGACAGCCTGTCACTATTTATGCACTCCATCAAGTGTTGGGCCTGCTGGAGCAAAAGGAAAATTTGTGGTTCACTGCTGGAAGAATGGGCTGGAAGAATGGGCAACAAGCAATTCTTCTTGACAATACCAATGTCTCCATTTAAACTGTAAGTAGAGCCCTGACTGGTGTGGCTCAGTGGATTGAGCACAAGCCTGCGAATCGAAGGGCAGCCGGTTCAATTCCCAGTGTAGTGCACAAGCCAGGGTAGCATGCCGGGTCCCCAGCAGGGGGCGTGCGAGATGCAACCACACATTGATGTTTCTTCCTCTTTCTCCCTCCCTTCCCTTCTCTAAAAATAAATAAATAAAATCTAATCTTTAAAATAAAAACTGTAAGTTGAATCCTGCCTCTCCCTGAGCCAGACAGCAGCACTAATGCATGATGGTGCTGCGATAACTGATGAAGTGCATTCTAACAGAATTGATATACAGGACCATCCTCTAGAAGAAGCAGCCTGGACTCTCCATGCAGATGGAAACACTTATATGAACAAAGGAAACAGAAAGGCCCGGTATGTAGTTGTGACTCTTGAAGGAGTAGTGAAGGCCAAGGCCTCACTGCTGGAGACCTCTGCCCAGAAAGCTGAACTGATTGCGTTGATGAGGGCACTGGAATTGTCACACAAAAAGAGAGTGAATGTGTATACCGACTCAAGGGAAGCTTTTTTAATTTTGTGTGCACGTGGTTCCATCTGGAAGGAAAGAGGACTATTAACCTCCAATAAAAAGGAGATTAAGCATGCAGCAGAAAATTTAAAATTGTTAGAAGCTGTTCAGATACCTTGTAAAGGTGGCAGTTATATGCGCTCTCTTGGGCATCAGAAAGTAGACACTGAAGCGGCTAGAGGAAACAATCTGGCTGATAGAGCAGTGAAAGAGGCTGCTAAAGAAACATTTATAATGCCTTTGGGACCTGATCTAGACTTGTCACAATTTGAACCTGAATATTCAACCACAGACTTAAAGAAAGCCAAGAGCTGGGGTTTTGATGAAGAAGGTCCTGATAGTAGATGGAGAAAGAATAGGAAGGGAGTTATACTGCTTCCTGATCATTTAGTAGAGCCAGTCGAGAAGCATCTGCATGAGGCCACTCACTATGGAAGAGATTCATTAACCAACTATACTAAATTCACAGGTTCTGTAATTTCTAAAGCGATATGGAAAATGTAAGCTAGATGTGTTGTGTGCCAGAAGAACACCCCAAGACAGATCCCCATAGAAGAAAAAAGGGAAACAATATCAAGGGTATTTGAGGCTTGGCATATAGACTTTACCGAGATACCAAGGGTCCAAGAGTGGAAATATTAATTAGTCTTTGTTGACACCTTTTCAGGATGGGTAGAAGCCTATCCTACTAGAACTGAGAAAGCTTCAGAAGTAATGAAAGCCCTACTGAAGGAAATAATTCCTCAGTTGGGCCTCCCTAGCAGCATCCAGAGCAATAATGGACCTGTTTTTGTTTAAGAAATTACACAGAAGGTCAGTAAATTTTTAGGAATCAAGTGTAGACTCCACAAGGCACGGAGACCTCAGGCTTCTGGGAAGGTAGAGAAGATGAATCACACCGATAGCCACATATAGCCAAACTGTGTCAAGAAACATCTCCATGGGGATTAAGATTTTCCTATTGCCCTGCTCAGGATAAAGATGGGTTTTCAAATTGGAATTCAATTGAATCCACATGAAATTTTGTAAGGGTGACCATTTCAAGCTATGATTGATGTGGGAGATATGTATGTAGATCAAGAACTGAAGGTAAAGAAATATGCACAACTTTTAAGTCAGAACTTAGCTGTAATTAATGACCTTGCTTGTGTTAGAGACCTCTCCCCGACAGTTTCACTTACATCCCTTTGAGCCTGGAGATAAGGTACTACTCAAGACATGGAAGACAAGATCCCCAGAGAACCAACTAGAAGAAAAGTGAACTGGACCTGGAGACGTACTCCTTGCCACCCCAACTGCAGTGAAATTGGCAGAAATAAAACCTTGGATTCATCATGCCAGAGTGAAAAAAGAGCCAGGGGAACAATAGACCACTGAACTGCAAGAAGACCTGAAAGTCATTTTTCGAAAACAATGACTTATGTTCTTTTCATTACTTTTTGTTTGACCTCATGTTATGGAGAATTTATTCCTTTCAAATGAGATAAAAATATTTGGGTATATTTAGCAAAATATGTTCTAAACATTACTGACTTTTGTCTTACAGAAGGAACTTATGTTGAACAAACTTTCACTTCATGTTTTATAGGTGGTTGTACTCCCTGGGAAAGCCTTTGAAATTATACTATGTTTAGGCATATCAATAAGAAAATGACCTACTCTGATATTTATAATTGGGGACCTGTGGTAACTCTAAAGGACAAGGAAATGTTTCCTTAGAAGTCACTAATGGAGGCTGGTTGGTATGACTCAGTGGATTGAGCGTCAGCCTGCAAACCGAAGGGTCACTGGTTCAATTCCTTGTCAGGGCACATGCCTGGGTTGTGGGCCAGGTCCCCAATAGGGGACACATGTGAGGCAACCACACATTGATGCTTCTCTCCCTCTCTCCCTCCTTTCTTCTCTAAAAATAAATAAATAAATAATAAAAATAAAAAGTCACTAATGTAGCCCTAGCTAGAAAGTGTGCAACTTTTGTCAACAGTACTAAAAACTGTTTTGTGCTTTGAGCAGATGTGAAGATGAATTTTACCACCACCACAAATGTATTTTATGCCTTTGGTCATGTCAAATTGCTTGCAGGATGGCTTCTAATATGTGGGAGGACTGTTTATGCCTATGTTCCAGCAAACAGTTCTGGGGAACCATGCTCTCTGGGAAGACTGATAGTGTTTATGCCTCAGAAGCATCCCCCTGGTCCTTGGCGCCTCTGCCCCCACCAGGGCTCAACAGGGAACTCCCCCTTGCCACCTAACTGTAACAGTGATTTGCACCTGTTTAGCCCTGCTAAATACATATCTTTTGACTATATTTGTAATGGCAGCCACGGTAACCTTTTTGAATGTATAAATAAGTAGATTAGCCTGTGCTATGGCAAGAGCTTCGAATGTCACTTCACAAGCCATCAGTGCCATTAGTTAAGAACTAGGACAAGTTAGAGAAGTGCTATTAGAGAATAATATAGTAAAGGACTCTGCTGTTTCAACCTGACTGATAATTCACAGCTCAAAGAGCATAAAGTAAAGCAAGTAAATGAAGTAGTATCCAATATAAAACAAAGAGACAGATTCTTTGGTATCGATTTGTCTAAATTAACCTTCTACCTGCCTAGTATTACTGGTCTTTGAGAGGCATTTGTTGTTTTTATTCTTTTCATTTTGTTTTCAGAATCATAGCTTATTACTGCATACAGTGTGCCCCCTTTATGTAGATCTGCAATTAAGTGTATTTTTAATCCCCTACCAGGCTATCTATTGCTAAGATACATGCTCAACAGCAAAATGATTTATTTCCATATGAAACTGATCTCACAGAAATAAGATAGTTTAAACTAATAGCAGGGGAACCCAAGAGTTGGAAAATTTCAGTTTAATGTAATAGTTAATAAGTCTAGTAGTTAGTGCATGTAAAAAGCTATTGTTTCAGGAACAAGAAAGTACGGCCCACCCTGACTCTGGCAGATCTTTGTCCAGTAGGCAGGCAATTTGACTTTCATGCTCCAGAAAAGACCATAAGAAATCAAGATGGTATCTGTGCTATTGTGTTTCAGGGAGAGACATCTTGCTGCCCACAGCATAGATAAAGATTCCCTTCCTGTCTCTGCTTATTGGTTCTGGTAGTGACCGGCAGCAGGAATGCTGACTTCTCCAGCTTCACTTCCAGAACATACCCCAAGAGCCTTGGTTCCAAACTAAAGTGATGAGACACTCTTTACCTTATTTGATCATGTCACATTTGTCTGTATCTAGAGTGTCACTCACATCAGCTCTGTGAACTAGACATGAAGAACTAGTCTTATTTTATAGGTGCATAAGAATGAACTTGGAAAAGAGAATAACCTGTCCAAGGTCAAGGCCAGAAACTGATACAAGCAGGATTAGAATCCAAGCCCAACAACAAGTGTAGTATGAATGTCAAGTCCCATCCTCTATTAAGCATGCACTACAGCCCTCCTCCAGAAGACTCAGAGCAAAGTTGGGGTTGTAGATGGGGATAGGGTGGGCAAACAGGCCAAGGCTTGCCTAATTTCCTGACACTCATGCAGAGAACCTTCTCTCTACTCCTTTAGCCAAAAACGTGTTAAATGCCCTCATGTAAACCAGCTCCTCTCAGCCCTGTTGGCCAGCCCCGACTCTTCAGAATCTCAGGTAGGATGCCCTGTTAGAGAGGTTTTGGAGAGAAACAGCTGGAAAAGGTACCAGTGGGAGGTGATCCATCATTCTGTAGGAAAAACATGGGCCCTTCCAAGTGTAGGGGCAGGCAGATATTTTCTCCCTGTGGTCCTCTGTAAATAGAATGATATTTTGCCTTTGAAGAATGTCCAGAATCAAAGCCCTCGGAACCCAAAAGGAGTTTTTGGTGCCTTGCTACCCAAAAGCTTCTTTGACACCCTAAAGTTTCTTAGGCAGACACCTAGGGCCATATGTCCAGGGGAGTCCACTTGGCCATGCAGAGGACATGCAGTAACACCCTCTGTGAGCAGCCTCAGCAATGACAGATAGGAGGTAGGGATCAAATACCACCTCCTCATACCTCAAGTGAGACACTTTTAAGGCATGTTCCACACAGTCTTCCAGGAGATTCAATGTCATTCAGTCACAAATGCCCACAGTAGTAGCCTGACCATTAATATACCCTGTCTTGGCTGCTGTTCCTTCCCTATCTCATTTCCTCCACACCCCTAGCAGGGTTTCCTAGGGGGTCCTCAAATCCTGGCCTCAGATTTTGCTTCTAAGGAAACCCAGCCTAATACAGAAAACACTCATTTATCTATCCATTTATTCATTCATCTATGTTACATGTCCTCTTTGCATTTCTGTCATTGGATAAGCATAGAGAGTGATTTCCTGTGGGCCTTAGAAAATGGGAATTATCATTCAGTCAACAAATATTCATGAAACACCTCCGTGGTCCCGGCTTCTGATTCCAGCTTCAGATCAGGAGTCTGGGAGGTGATGGGTGTGAATGAAAATAGACATCTTTTACCAAGCATGTCCCATGTACCAGGCCCTGTACTCTACATGCATTCTCTTCTTTCATACCCACAATGATCCAATAAAATAGTTGTTATTAGATTCCTTTTTCGGACAGGAAATTTAACCCCCAGGGAGATTAAGGATTTTTCTAAGGTAACACAAGTAAGCAGCACCAGCAAGGTCTGTGGGAATCTTGAGTCTGCTGAACCTTGACCTAGGTTCCAAGCTACACAACTGCTCATCCTCTCCACCGCCCACAAGGCTCTCCTCACCAGCCAAACAGCTGTCATCATTTTATCCAACAGCTATACATGGACTTGGCTGTAGGCAGAGGGGCTTAGACCAGAAGAACTCAGGCTCAATAGTCAAGTCCTCACTGTTCTCTTTACATGCTCTGTGGCCTTGAACAGATCACTTCACCTCTTTGAGCCCTAGTCTCTTCATCTCTAAAATGTGGTGGTGGTGAGGGTTAGCTCTTTGTTCTCTGATTATGAACTGATGCCCTGTGACTACCAGAATCAGAATTTGAGCCCCATCCTGAAAATTTGTCAGACTACAAACCCTATATCTAAAAATACTACCACCTCCCACCCCCACTGCTGACACACATACAGTTACCTATGTATCCATATAGGTAAAGTTGTTGATAAAAGATAGTTTCTAAAAGTGTCTGGAAAGCAGTGGGCTGAATCTAGATGCTTCTCCCATGGAAACAGTGCTCTCAGTCCACAAGAGCCTCTTGAAGTTACTATGTGCCTAAAGCTAGTTCAGAGAACCACACATGCCTCACCCTACCAGCTGGCCCCTCTGGCATGAGAAAAGGCTGGATGAGAAAAGGTAGAATTCATGAGGCCAAGAACACCTTAAGCCCCAAGGCTGGAGGCCATGAAAGGTATGTAGGGGTGAGGTGGGAGGAAGGAAGCAAGCGCTTCTGGATGACAGTGGCAGGTGATGTTTGTCTGAGGTCTAGAAGGCTCTAGAGGCATGGAGAGTCTGACTCTTCCATTGTCTAGCTGGATGACCCTGGGAAAGTTGCCTCTCTGAACCTCAATTTCCTCATCTGTGAAATGGATAATGATAGCCTCAGCAGTTTGGGGGTTTTATGAGGATTAAATGAGCTACTGTGTATAAAGCTATCAGGCCACTGCTGGCTAAGTGTCATCTCTTAAAAGATAGAGCAATAGACAATTGTACTTTCCAAACATGACCACAACTGTATTTCCACTTTGTGTATGCTTCTTACAATATGACTTTGACACTCTTCTCTTGAAGAGGCAGAGTCTATGTCCTCTCTCCTAAAATCTGGGTGGGCTTGTGGCTTCAGAGGAAATGACACTATGTGACTTCAAAGACTGGGTCATAAAAGGCAGTGCACCTTTCACCTGGTTCTCTTGGGACCTTGTTCTTGGAACCCAGCCATCATGCTATGAGGAAGCCCAAGCAGCGCCACAGAGAGACTCACGGAAAGAACAAAGGCCTTTGGCCTAAAGCCATGGCTAAGCTCCCAGCCAACAGCCAGCACCTACCTGATGGACACATGAATAGTCATGTTGACTCATCATCCAGCTACAGTCTCAACTTTTGTCATGTGAAGCTGAGAAAATCTCTCCCCACTAAACTGTCCAAATTGAAGATTTATGAGCAAAATATACAATGGCTGTTGTTTTAAGCCACTGAGCTTGGCAGTGCTTTGTTTGCAGTAATAGACTGATTCAGAGAGGTCAAGGGACTTTCTTAAGGTTGCAAAGCTGATCAGTAGAACTCAGTCTCCAAAAAAAGTCCCAACATCTTGGGGCAATTAGTTCTCTTTTTCACAATTCTCATTTAACAGTTGATGAAACAGAGCTCATAGAAGTTAAGTAACACACTCAAGTTCACACAGTGGCATTTATAGGTTGTGTTTCTCCCAAAAGATATGTTGAAGTCACAACCCCTAGTACTTTAGAAGATGACCTTATTTGGAAATGAGGTTTTTACAGATATAATCAAGTTAAGATGAGGTCATTAGGGTTGGCCCTAATGCAGTATGACTGATGTACTTATAAGAAGGGTAAATTTGGACGCAAAGACATCACACAAAGAGAAGACAATGTGATGCAAATGCACAGAGAATGCCAGTTACCAGTCAAGGAATGCCCGAGGCTTCCACAAGCTCTCAGAAGGATACATGGAACAGATTCTTCCTCACAGCTCTCAGAAAGAATCAACTCTCTTGACACCTTGGTTTCAGACTTCGACAATAAATTTCAATTGTTTGAGTCACCCACTTTGTGGTACTTTGTAAACAGCAGTCCTAGAAAAATAATACAGCTAGGAAGTTAGATTCTAACAAGTATACCTGATCCTGACAGTTACGCTCTACTGCCTCTCCCCAGAGGCATTCTGAGAAGACTTCCTAAAGAAAGTGACCTCTAAATCCTGGAGGATGCATAGATGTTAACTAAGAAGTGATGGGGAAAAAAGAGTATTCTCTATAGGGGTGCAGGTTGGTTTGCCAGGACACCTGCTCTGAAGACCAAGAACTAAAGAAGTTTAAGTGGCTGGAATGGGCTGCCTGGGGCAAAGGCATGGACTGGAGCAATGCCTAGCGGTCAGATGAGGACAGCCTTGTGAATCCAGCATGCAGGCCATTTGGATGTCATCCCAAAGGCAGTGAGGAGTCATCTGCCTTATTCTTCCAAGCCTTGTCACCCCAGCAGGATTCTTCTAGGAACCTTTCACACTGTGGCCTGGCCATCCTTCTCAGAGCCAGGAAATGAGGAAAATGGTGGGTCGTGTTCAGGGGAGGAATTGTCTTTGCAAAGCTCTCTCCAGTCTGAGAATTAAGGGCTTCTGCTGCTGACTTCTGCACCCTGCAACCCCTCAAAAAGTCTTATCACTGCCAAGTATAAATCCAAATTTAAAAAGGCCCCTACAGAGCTGCTGGGTGACATTCAGAGGGTCCATTGCAGAAATTTGTCCTCAGGCAGCCTGCTATTCTGGGGAGGTTAAGACACTGCCTCCTGTCCCCTGTGGAGCTGGGGCCTCTGAGGAGTTATTAAGACTCCTGTTATCTAGAGCAAGGCCTCACTCCTGGCACCTCCCCCACCCTGCCCAAAAGATAGTTTCTATGTGTCTCCCAAAAGTCTTCCCCTACATTCCTTTCAGATCCAAATTCCTTCACAGTTTTTAAAGTCATCACCTCTTGCGACCTGTGTGCCTCCCAGCTTCACTGATATCTATTCAACTGTTTACAATCCTAGATCAACAAATGTTTTCAACAAGCATCACATCAGGTAACTACACAAAGAACAAAAGTTGGCTGCAGGGGTGGGGGTGGGGGCAAGGGGTTATTGCACAAGGTATAACTTCAGGGAAAAAAAAGAAAACCCAAAACAAAAAAAACAAAAACACAGCATCCAGTTCTCCCTCAAAGGCCCAAGAAGTTCTCTCCAAGAAACTGAAGTTGTCTTTAAAGCTTAGGGCTATCCAAGTGGAGGCTGTCATGGGAGGAAACAGCCTGCTGACTTGGTTCTCCACACATGGGCCTGCTGCACAAACACCCACAGCACAGGCGTGCCACTCCCCACCCAGTACATGGGTACATGACTCAAAAGAGATCAAGAGTATGCAGAATGGGGACTTGGCAGTACAGGGAAGGCAAGCAAAGGGAGATGTTTAACTGCGACCTTGATTCTGGTTCATGTGCATTGGTTTTGTCTTTGCTGCTGGGGAGGAATCAGGAAGGAGATCCGTTTGTGACTTGTTCATAGCGGGCCCTGGGCAGGAGCCAGGTCCTTTGGGGCTACTGCAGGGAGATAACCTCTTCTTTGGCTGCTGTGAAATCTAGAAGATTAGGCTGGGTTTCCAGAAGGAAGAGAGAATGATTCCCTAGAAAGAGGATGGAGTCTGAAGATGCTCAGGGCACCTCCCAGGGAAGTGGCTAGGCCTGAGGGGGATGAAGGTCCAGAGACATCCCTGAGGAGCTGTGCCACCCTCCACCCCCACCAATTCTGACACTAAACCTGTCCCATCAGCAGGCAGGCTACAGTTTGGAGTTTGAGTTAGGTTTTCTTGGAGACTATACAGACACAGGGCACCTTTGGCAAACCTGAGTTCATAGATACAGATTCACCAGAGGAGAAGCAAAGAAATAGGAGAGAGGGAGGGAGCAAGGAAGGGAGGGAGAAACAAACAAAAAGAGACATGCAGACTGAAGGTGGGGGAAATGGGGACAATGGAGGCTTGAAGAACAAGATGACTGGCAGATGGACTGGAAAGGAGACAGAAGATGGAGAAAGAAACCCAGAAAAGGAAAGGAAGAATGTTGGGGGAGGGGAGGGAGAGAAGAAAGGGGAGAGCTGAGTGTTGAGCAAGGAAGGGCAAGAGGAGTGGGGAGACAAGACAAGAGAGGGAACAGAGGAGGCAGGGGAAGGTGAGCAGAAAGAACAGAGGGAGAGAGTGGGGAGGAGGGGAAGTGAGAAGGGAAGGGGGACAGGAAGTCCAGAATGACAGTTGCAGGCCTCAGGCCAGTCAGTCACAGGGTCCCATGCCACAAACTGGCAGGCAAAGGCTCCATGCAGCTACTCTCTGTGCTGTTCTCTGTGTCTTCAGGTGTACACAGTGGAGCCATGGCAGCCTGAGGCCTGAGCCCCTCACACAGATCCACAGCACCAGAACTGCTTTCTGTGGGAAGAGTGGAGACCAAAAGCTCAATCCCCTTTTGACCTCTGTTTCTTCCTCTCAAAAGTGAGTATAGCAAAAGCATGGACTTCATGCGTTATTGTGAGTGAAGGATGACCCACAGCAGCATGCCCAGCAGTGATCAGAAGCTGTGATAGTGGGGGCATAGACCCAGGTTGAGAGAAGGGGTGTGGAAGGAAGCCACTAGGAGCCCCTTTGGCCTGGGGTGATCAGTTTGCCTGCTCAGAAAAAATTAGTACTAAGTCTGCAGTGACAGAACACTGCCCTCAGCCCTTTCCAGGCTTTCTTTGTTTCATCCTCACCCAGACCCTAGGCGGTGGATCCATGCTCATCTCCATTTTAACGAGGGAGCTGCAGCTCTAAAAACCCGAGCTAAATGTTCCCAGCGTTGTCACAAGGCCAATAAGTGGTTGAGCCCAGGAGCTAGAAGGGACCCAGAATCCCCTTTGCCAAGAGCATACTCCATTCCAACAGAAAGTAGCCTCAGTCTCTCTGATGAACAGTTCTTTCCTTAGGTTTAGAAACCCTTGCTCACTCAAAGGTGGACTGCAGCCAATGTCTGCCTGGTACTGGCAGTAACAATACTAACAACTGATTGTCTGGGGAGCCCTGCCCGGCTCTAGGGAAAGCCTCAACAGCCACAGCAACTCAGTGAACAAGACATCTCCCTCTCCAGGTTTTTCCTGCTATCTCTTTTCCCCAGAGACTTAAAGGAGGAGGAGTTTCAGCAGGAAAATCCACACTCAGGTCACTGGTACTTACGTCAGGAAAAGGGTGTCCACCAATGGCAATGTCAGGCAGGAAGACTGGAGAGCAGAGGGGAGGGGCTGCTTGGAACAGGGTGTTCTGAAATGAGAGGGCAAGCCAAGAAGCCAGGCAGTTGTACATGTGTATGTATGTGTGTTTTCAAAAGTAGCATAATGGAAAGTCAGCTACAGGATCTGAGCTACTGGGGAAAATATAGGCTTCTATCTGGGCAGAGCAGGTGGGGATAATGATGGAGAAGGAACCAGAGGAACAAGAGGGGAGGAGGAGGAGGGGCATAAGGATTTCTGGGACAATACATGCTCTCATTGTACCCCACTAGGAAGATACTGGGGATTCCAGCTCTGAGAAAACCCTCAGGTAGTGGGAATAGAAAGCTGGTCAAAGGTCCCTTTCCCTGTCCCCATAGTCATCAGCCTGTGGCCTCTCTGCTTATTTTCCTTCTCGCCCCCATCCTTTCTGATGAATCAGGAACAAGAAGCTGACTTGGAACCACTGATTCTGGACATTGCTGAAGGGGGTTAAGGCACATTTTTGGCTTGATTTAGGGTCTCTGTCCAGTGACTCACTAATAATTCATTTGTGTAAAAAGCCAGCCTGCATCTCAATGTTGACAAAGTTAGATGAGTGACTGACTGATGGAGACTGATGAGGCATTTCACTGTGGCTGGCTGGTTGTGGTTGGGACTGACTGGGCCTCACACTGTGGGAGCCTATGACTACTACAACCACCTGAGCCACTGAAACAGGGCTAAGAAATTGAGTCTGACTGCCAAAGTGCCTGGCTGACTGGAAGATGGACTCACTAACAGAACTGACTGGCTGGGTGGCTGGCCAGGTGATAAAAATGGGCTTGGTGTTTGGTTGGTTGCCAAATTCAAACCAATTGGATAACTAGGCAACTTACTGTAACTCACTATCTTGACACCCTAACTGCTGTGACTGGCTGATTTAGTGAGATTGGTGGCTAGTTCAGACTGACTGAGTGACTATGTTCTCCTAACCAATAGTCTTAAATGATGATCTTGCCCAAAGTAGTTGGCTGGGGCAATGACTGTCTCTCTCAGACTGGATATCTGACTGTGACAACAGAGCCTTGATTGACTACCTTTTTTGCACGTTTGACTTTGAGGTTCACTGACTGGCTGTCTAGTGTTTCTTCGTGGCTGTGATTGACCAGGCCATAGACTGTGGCTGCTTGTCACTGTGACTGACTGTTGAACAGACAGAAATTGACTGTGCCCAAATGACTGGTCTGGCTGCGTAGACTGACCACCTGCCCTTGTCATTGAAAATGGCTGTCCAGCAGCCTTGATTGCTATACACTGCTTGAGATCAACTAAACTGACTGATCACCCCCTGGCTGACTGGCTGACTGGCTGACTGTGGCAGTGTAACTTAGTTAAGCTATGAGGCAATATCCTGCCAACTGACTGACTTGAGTGCGGAGAGTGCTGATTGATTTTGATTGGCTGTTGGGGGACAGAAGACTACCAAGTGACAGGCTGGCTGTTTGAGATGGGCTGACTGATCCTGCCTTGACTGACTGACCAGCTGACTGACTAGACAGAAGGAGATTCACTACATGGCAGGAGACCAGTTGACCATGGCTGTGACTCACTGTGAGTGGCCATGTCTGACCGTGTAGCCCTGACTGTTAATCTGAGTGTGACTGTGAGACAATGCCTGACTGGCTGACTGCAGCTGTGACTTGTGCTATGAATGGCCCTGCCTCACAAGTGTGGCCCTGATTGCATGTTGGAGTCTGTGACACGATGACAGACAGGCTTTCCTGGCCAACTTGCTCCGGGGTCAGCCTATGAACACAGTCTCTACCTGTCTCAGAAGCATTGAGGTCCTTTCTGGGAATCCGCAAAGCCTGAGGGAACAGAGCAGCCTCTGTTAAGCAGCTGGGTGAAGAGAAAGGGGAAGAGCAGTCAGAAAGAGAGCAGGAATGGGCCCAGCCTACAAAGGGTGGGAAGCGCCCCACTTTACCCTTGCAAGGGCCGGCACTGACACACATTCTCTGAGCTGTATTTTTGGCTGAAGTCTTTCTTTTGACTGCTTTTTTGGGGGTGGGGGTCAGGGAGAGAAGCAGGGAAAACCTATAAAAATATTGAGCCAATAACTCACCAATAAGACTCAAGTTATAGGAGCTTAATGTGGGAGAGGGGAGGGGCTGCTGACTGTTGGTAATGGGGCTTGGATTAGGGCCAAACTGCTGCTCTAGAAAATTCAAGCCTTGTAATGCTGGGCTAGAGAAACCTTAGGAAGGAGCAATGTACCTATCAGGCCCACCTCTGTTACTTCTGCCATTTCATAGCTGAGGGAGCAGAGAGGGACCTGTGGCCCTCAGGGACCAGGGCATTCCCCAGAACCCAGCCCTCCAAGGGTCACCTCATCAGAGCAGCGGAGAATCATAAACTCTAGTCTCTTACTCTCCACAAAGACTTCAGGAAGCAGGTTTTCAAGGACAGCACTGATAACCTTCGGTCTCTCTGAGCCTCAGTTTCCTCATCTGTTAAACAGAGGCCACATGGCAGAACTCATAGTGGGGTCACAGATGTGTCTGTCACTTACTGAACATGTGGTTTTCTCATCCACAAATGAGAATAATGTCAATAACAACTCTTATTCTGTAAGTTTGTCAGGAGA
The DNA here is from genome assembly GCF_021234165.1 of Pteronotus mesoamericanus. NCBI lineage: Eukaryota > Metazoa > Chordata > Mammalia > Chiroptera > Mormoopidae > Pteronotus > Pteronotus mesoamericanus. The sequence continues at coordinate 56,863,393 of NW_026555321.1, forward strand.
GGGAATAAACCTAATACTTCAGCTAGGTGCCTGACATCTGGTAAACAACCAAGAAATGTAAATTTTCATGACTATTAATACTCATCTCATGGGAAATATATTAGGATTAATGAAGATTTTTGATGCAAATGTGTACCTGAGAAGCCATGAACTTCACCCCCCAAAAGTGGTGGGAGACAGGGGCACAGCCTGGTGAGGGCACCTTCACTGAGCCTGGCTAGGCCCTCCCCAGCTACCCTGAAATGCCGCCAGTCCCCCCAAGGGCTCCCACAGACTCTCTGGTGGTTCTTAGCTGCTCTAAACACCATAGCCACTGGGTTCTGGCCCCCAGAGACAGGGAAGCAACAATAGGAGGAAATTCTCCAGGGTTCCCCTGGGAAGAGTGAGGGCCCAGTTGTCATGAGTAGACCCTGGTAGCACAGGGGCCTCTTCCAGGAAGGCACATGGTCTCAGACCCTCCAGGGGCAATAGAAAAAGCCAGGCTGTCCTCTGAGTCAGGGTGGGCAGAGGGACGGAATTTCCCCAGGAGGCTGAGAACCCAAGTGTGAGCCCAGAAAAATCCCTCCCAATCTAACACTAGCTGCCCTGTTCCCAAGGGGCTGCTGAAGACTTGAACTCATTTCACCTTCACAGCTGCCAATAGCTGTGAATTACAACAAACCAGATACTGAAGCATCCCCAAGTTCACAGCCTAGAAACAGAAAGTTGCCTCCTGATTTATTCCTTCCTCATTAATTCCTTTGTGAGGCTTAAAACTTTAGACTCAGGAGCTAGGGAGTCTTACATTGGAACCCCATCTCAGCTGGTTACTAGAGCTGTGACCTTGGGCCAGTGATCTCTCTCTTCTTGGGTCTCAGTTTTCACACTGTAAATGGATGAGAACTATAGTACCAATATCACAGGGTCATGGTGAGGATTTGACAAAATACTCAATAAGAGCTCAAAAAATGTGAGGATCAGGGAGCTGAGAGCATGCCCTTCTGTCCCAAAACTGCTTCCTCCTCTGTAAACTGGTGTAAGGAACTCCCCCAGGGCCATAGGGGTTCATGAGCATTTGGCTTAGTTGCTGCCACCTTGCACAGCTCCAGAAGGTGATGCTCACATCCTACTTGATTAGTCACCGCTTTAGCCCCTCTTCATAGTGTCTCTGCCTGGTACACAATAAGGGTTCAATAAATAGGAGCTACTTGTCTTACTTTTAGAGGGGAAAGCAAAGAATGAAACCAGCATTTAAATACCAAGAGTGTGCTAAGGTCTAAATTTAGGTGTGGTGAGAATGCTGAAAAGAGCCCTCCACTTGGTAAAAGAATAGTGAAGAAATGAGGAAGGGATGGAAGGGTAAGAGACATAAAGGGCTAAGCCAAGGGACAGACTTCACCAGCTGGGGGGTTCCTGACAGAGGGGATGGCCTGTGCAAAGGCCTAGAAGCTAGAGAGGGGGGAGAACATGGAGTGCTTGGACTTGCTCAGAGGCTGGAGATAAAGCCACAGTGAAACAAGACAGGAAAAGATACCCTCAACCTGTAGCTGAGATAGGATGGGGGCAGAACGAGGACCTCGTGCCTGGCTCCTGTGAAGGCAAGGGGAGTGACCCTTTAAGCCTTGGCCAAGTTCTCTGGTGTCTGTGAGTGGCTCTCCTGCCTGGGGCAGGGCTTCTTGGCCACTCCCACCCCACCACTAATTCTACAGGGCTGCAGGCCAGAACTATGACTGCCCCATTTTACAAAAGAAGAAACAAGCTTCTTCTTACATTAGTTTCCTATTACAGCTGTTAAAAAGTACCACAAATTTAATAGCTTAAAAAAAAGAAATATTTATATTTTCTTACAGTTCTGGAGTTCTGAGGTCTAAAATCAAGGGCTCATCAAGCCTGAGCTCCTTCTGAAGTCTGCAGCAAAGAAGCTGGCTCCTTGTCTTTGCCAGTTCCTAGATGGGAGCTCTGCTCCTTGGTTTGTGGTCCCTCCTTGTTTCACTTCAACCTCTTGTTTCCATTTTCACATTGCCTTCTGTTCCTAAGATCTCCTGCCTCCCTCTTAATAAGGACTCTGTGATTACATTGGACCAACCAGAATAATCTCCCCATCGCAAGAGCCTTAAACTATTCACACCTTAAATAACATCCTGCCTCAGGTTCTTTGCACTCGCTTTTTTCGTTGCTTGGAATGCTTTCCCACAAATATCCATATGGCTCATTCTTTCACTTTCTTCAAGGGTCTGCTCAAATAAAACTCCTCACCCACATGTTGGCATTCCTTATTTCTCTGATTCTGCTCTACTTTTCCCCATCTCACTCATCAACAACTGCTATATTAGAGATCCAAGTATTTGTTTATTGTCTGTCTCTTCCAACTAAAGTGTAAACTGCACAAAGACGAGGATTTTGTCTATTTAGTACACTGTAGTGTTCTAAATGCCTACAATGACAAATGAACAAATAAGGCAACTGAAATTCAGAGAGATAGAGTGATTTGCCCAACATCTCTCAACTAATAAGTGGCAAAGCTGGGGATATGAACCCAGGCAGATCTGATTCCCATACCTTAATGGTTTGGCTCAACGATCTCTGCCAGCCTCCTAACATGCATTTATATGATTACCAGGCCTTTCAGCCTTGCCCTCTGCCTTCTCCTGGTTAATGAGGGAGTGATTGTGGCTGTGTGAATCACCCTAGGAAGTAACCAGAGGAATAAAAGTAGTTTCTTTTGGCCTAGCACATTGGATTTCACCACTGATTGAGGGCAGTGTCAGAGCAGGGAACATGGCTGTTTCACTTGGCACTGAAAAATCAGTGCCAAACAAACACCTGGCATATAGTAATGCTCATGAAATCCTTGCTGGAAAAATAAATGAAAGGCTCTTATTTGATGGCACAGAAAAGAGCTGCTGTGTATCTGTGTATCCATCCATCCATCCATCCATCTCTTTTCTCTCTCCTTCTCTCTGGGCTTTGGGAGAGAGCCCAAAGCAAGGTGTAGTAGTTCTTTTTTTCTTTTTGCTGCATAATATTCCATTGTGTAAATGTACCATAAATTTTTATGACTCCATGTTTTAAAGCCTTTGTTTTACAAACACAATCATCCTGGATCTGTGTAATAATAGAGCTGCCACCAGTTTGTGTCCCCTGCATGTCCATCACCTACCACAAGCCAGGGCTCTGTGTGCACCTTATCTCCATTAATGCTCAGAAATTTTATGTTTCTGTGAGTTAAGGAGTGCCCATTCCACAGATGAGAAAACTGAGGCTCAGGGAGGTTAAGTCACTTGCTCAGGGCTGCAGTGCTCTTCTCACTTCCATTTTGTTACCCTACAACAGGACTCAGCAAACCAGCATCTGTAGGCCATTCCAGCTGCTGCCAGTGTTTATAAAGTTTTATTGGGACTGAGCCATACCTGGTTGCTTACAAATTGCTTCTGGCTGCTTTTGTGCTGTATAATGGCAGAGCTGATTATATAGTCACAACAAAGACCATATGGCCTCCAAAGCCAAACATATTTACTGTCAGGATTTTTACACAGAAAGGTTGCCAACCTGTCTTCTAATATTCTCTGCCTGTTTCCCAAAGTGATCCTTTAAAAAGCTAACTTAAGTCAAGACACCACATTTAAAATCTCTTGAATAAAATCCATATTCCCATAGCCCAGAGGGCCAGCAAGATTTCATACTTGCTAACCTTTCCCACATTTACCCCATTGACTACATTCCAACACACTGGACCTTTTTCATTTATCTCATGTGCTAGGCTCTTTCTAAGCTCAGAACCTTTGCTTTCCAGAACTTGCTGTTCCCATGTCTGAAATGCTTTTCCCCAGCTTTAAATTTGCTCAAACCCCATTTCCACTGAAAGGTCTTTCCTTTGTTTATTTTCCATTCCCATACCCAGTCTATTTCCTTTCTAGTAGTGATAATAGTTTGTCATTGTTTATCTATAGTTGACTTTTAATCTCTCTTTTGTCCTCGGCTACAAGTCCCACAAGGGCAGGACTGTCCTTGGTTTGCTCAGCACTAGAGGCACTGCCTGGCACATGGTGAGGGAGTCTATAAATATTTGCTGAGTGATTATAGCACAGGCTGTTGGCATCCAGGCTTATGGGTCTCCTAAGCCACATTCCTCATGTAGACACTCCTGTCCATCTCCCTTTTCACAGCATTCAGAAAGCAATATTCATAAAAGTATGCAGAGCCACAAGACAACTCCATAGACCTGACAATAAAGTTCTTAACTTCAGGGAATTCCCCAGGGGCCAAATCCTCCCTGCTCACTCCCTTTCCTTCTTCAGACATAGCAGCACTTCAGAGAGGGAAGCCCTCATGTTGTCTGCCTGGGAGCAGCCCCCTCCTCAAGAAAGAATCCACTGCTCCTCACTCAGGCCCCACCAAAATCCCCCAAGATTCCTATGCTCTGAGAGGCTTTGGGACATAGTCTGGGCTTTCCTGGAGAACATGACACTGCTGGACTGGAGTTGGTGCTTAAGAGGATCTAGGTTCCAGGTGAGGTGGGTTGAATAGTAGCTACAAAAAAATATATAATGGCCAAGTTCAAACCCTTGAAACTTGTGAATGCAACTTCATTTGAAAAAAGGGACTTTACAGATGTAATTAAGTTAAAGATCTCAAGATGGAATAATTTTGGGTTATCATGTAAGTCCTAAATCCAATGATGAGTGTCCTTTTAAAACATAGAAGAGAAGACACAACAGAGAAGAAGGCCACATGGAGATGGAGTCAGAGAATGGAGTGACGTGGCCACAGGCCCCAACATGCCTGGAAACATGGTAGAAGCTGAAAGAAGCAAGGAAGCCTTTGCCCTAGGGCCACAGGGCCAGCAGGGAGTCTGGCCCTTCCTAAACCCTTATTTCAGATATCTAGCCCCCCAAAACTGTGAGAAAATATATTTCTGTAGCTGTAAGCCACTCAGTTCATGGTAAATTATTATAACAGCCACAGAAAACTAATACACCTGAGAAGGACAAGCTCACTTCTTGCTTCAGCCCACAAAAGACATGCTTTTGAGATCACAGAATTTTCTGCTGGGAGACACCAGGGCTGAGTTACATGGCATTTCCTAAATCCAGGTGCCCAGGCCCCACCTGACCACTGTTTCTACTTCCACACACCGGTCTATCCATTTTCCCCTTAATATTTGTCTTCCAACTGACCTACCTTTTTTCCTTCTCAAATGTATCTGAGAGAGAACTTCACCTAGAGTAGCAAGAACCAGCACTACTTGTGATTCACTTGATCCACCATGACTCATGTATGCAGCCAACAAAATACTCAGGAACATTGACTGTGTGCTGGGCGTCAGTCAAGTCTCTGGAAACACAGTCAGAAGAAAGCAGACAGGGATCCCTGTCCTTCTGGGTCTGGCATTTTTGTGTGGAAGGGGCTAGAGGATAGTTGACCAAATCAATACAAAGCTTTTAAGATTAAAAATGTTTATTGCCATGTCCTCTAAAATTGCCTGTTACCAGCAGGGCAGTGGGGTGAAGGCAGAGACCAGGGTATAAATTTGGAGTGCCACTGCCTGACTCTGAGAGCCTTAGTCTTCCCTCCACCAAAGCAGAAGGAATTCCCAGGCTCCTCAATCTTCTGCCTCTGAGAGCCTTGGAGTTGTGTGAAAGAAGGAACTCCCCCACAGGGGTATAGCTGGGACTGGTCTGTGGGGCTGGGATGGAGGACATTTCCAAGGTGCTGAGCCCTCCATGCCCAGAGGGAGGATAGGAAGGGGAGGGGAAAGGAGAGGGAGGTTCTAGGAGAGAACATACAGCTGCCAGAGCTCAAAGCCCATGCCAACCTCATCCTCCTTTGGCCGACAGGAAGGGGTGTCCTGTGGCTTGTGGGATCTCTTGGCAGACAAACTGTGAAGCCTGCTCCTGCATCCTTTGGCCATACTAAACACCAGTTATTGAGTATCTACAATTTGCCAAATCCAGGCAACATGTTTTATATGGTTTAGCAGCACAGCAGTCATCAAGGTAAGTATTCCCAGTTTACAAATGAGACTGAGGCTCAACAAGGCCACACGGCTCTAAGTGTCAAGAACAGGATTTGAACCCAGGGCTGATCTTAGCCATCTCACTCTACCACCTTTAGCTTTGTTTCTGAATTAGTAAAGTTGCAAGGAACAAATACCCAATTCAAACTGACTTAAGCTTACCTCCATCCCCAAAAAGAACTTATTGTAAATTTCCGGGCTTTCAGGCACAGCTGGACCCAGATGTAAAACAACATTCTCACAACTTCATCTCACCTTGGGTCTCATTTTCTTCGATGTCAGCTTTATCTTATGGTACCAGACACATAGAAAAAATTTTTTAAAAGGTCACTTGTGGCTTCTACTCCACTTCACAAACTCAATGGAAATGTGACCCTCTGTTCTAATAGTTCTACCACAAGTCCTGGGTATCATTTTAATTGGCCCAGCTTGTGTCATATGACAAGTCCCCAACCAATAACTTGGTCAATGGGATGTAGTATTTATTCCCATTGGCTAGAAATGGATCAGATGTCTACCACTGACGTTGGCAGGTGAGTACAGCAATCTCACCCCCAAATTATAGGGACTGAGAATGAGATCAGGTGATTCATAAAAGGAAAATGGAAATAATTTACTAGCAGAATGGATTCTTGGCAAGCAGAATCTACTACAGTCTCTCTGCTTCTTCCTTCAGTCTTTGTAAAGTTCCTTTGGAAAATCTCCAACCTGATCATCATGGAAAGAAGAGGCCAATCTCTCACCCATGGCAACAAGGTGAGATGGCCTCAGGTAAGTCACCTTTGAGTCATAGAGTGAGTGGCTTGTAGAGGAAGTGAATTGTACATCTCCCCACAGGAATGGTATGTTGGCTATTTAGCTGCTTTTGGCCAGCAGCAAGGGAGTGAATATATGCAAGCAGAGGTTTTCAATGTGTTTGCTCCTTCCATTTATCATTTTCCTCTGGGTAATCACTGTTTCCAGAATGAAGAAATACATGAAATGTACCTGATCATAGACCCAAAGCTAAAGCAGATCTATCCCAGGTGATCCGCAGACCCAAGAGCAAGGCACATTAATGGTTGTTCTAAGTGCCTGAGATTTGGGGAAAGTTGTTTGTCGTGGGGCAATATCACAGCAAAATCTGACTATGCCACTGTGAAAGTTTTGGAGATTTTATATTGAGGAAGACTACTATTCTTTGAAGTAAACAGTCTTCAATGAGTTAGTACTCTGAGCTGTGGCCAGCCTGTATTCTGCCAAAATGGTCTAGTAACCCAGAAATGTGTAGCCATCATATCTTAACACAGCAGCCATATTCAACTCCCCCCAAAATTCTTCACAGCCAGGAGTTTGGCATCTTTTCTGGATGCAATTTTTCCTACTTTTCATCTACGATTTCCCAGGGTCTTTACCAACTGTGTGACCTTGGGCAAATTATTTGCCCTCTCTCATCCATAGTTTCCTTATCTGCAATAGGGAACAATACCAATCCTTGGCTTCTTGGGAAACTAGCCTAGAGAATACAAGTATATAAAAATAATGAACTAGCTCAATAAATGTTACTTTATATTTACTCATTTTTTAAAATTACTGAAGAAGTAAAGATGCATTTAAATGTTCAGTCTGCTTCTCTGAGCCTTGGGAACATAATGCAATAAAGCACATCCCACAGTGAAGCCCCACAGTGCCTGAACCTGGGAGTAAATGAATCTGAAACACCAGCAAGGCAGGTTTTTACCTTCTTCCTTATTTTTTGTTTTAGTTACTTGAAATCACACAGCCGATTTATTTTGATTGTTCATTACACAAATAAAAATAAAATAAAGATGTGCGAACAGTGACAGCTCTTGCTACAATTTTAACCCATGAGAGCCACGGCTGGAAGGAAATTCACAATTCTATTAAATGAAAAAACATTGAACTCCCACACTTCATTTCCATTGGAATTTAATTGACTGTCAGTTGAGAATTTAATGTTAGTTGACAAACCAGCCCCCAGTCCCACCTTCTTTGGGAAGAGGAAGCAGGCCCAGCATTTGCTGCTTGCTCTCCCCAGATGGGCAATGAGGACCTGGGAGTACAATAGTGATCCTTGTTAAATGATAGCATCAGGGTAGTAGCTAAATTGATGCTCATTGTGCCAGGCACTGTGTGACATCTTGCTGTGCAGAAGCACATACCCACAGGGCTGCCACATAGTTTATTTCAGATGAGGAAACAGAGACTTGGAGAATTCAAGTGATGTGCCCACATCCCACATCTAGCAGGGAGTGGATTCAGGACTTGAACTCAGATCTGACAACAAAGTTTGTGCTCCAAGTCCCTATTTTAGGCTTCACCTCATGGTCCCGGGTACTGCCAAGTCCCCAGGGATGCTGGGTCAGGGAGAGTCATCTCAGTCTTTGCGGACTCCCCAAAAGAAGCTTGACATTGGCCCTTTCTTCTCCTCTCCTGCATGCTTGGCTCAGTGGTTTCCACGTGGTTTCAGGCAAGAACGCCATTAGTAAAGATGCATACAGACCTCCATGCGTTGTTCCAGGTGAGAGTGGCCTGGGTCTTGGCACCCCTCAGTTTCCCCAGGGAGCAGGTGGAAACTGCTGGCCTAGCTCATGCTTGAGGCCACACCCAGCTTCAACATTCTGTGACTCTTGAATTTTGATACTTGCCTCCCAGACAAGTTTTTCTTCCCAAATATGTTCATCAAGACCCTTGGTGACAAAAATTCAATCGAAACTAAGTTAATCAAAAAGGGGAATGCATAAACAGAGGCCCTCGAATTCCACTTCTATGTTTTCAAAGCCAGCACTCCTTGCTGAAAGCTTCCTTGAATGGTTTTTCACAGCTCCCAGAGAGTGAATGCCTCCTTTAGCATGGAAGTCCCTGCCTTACCTGAACCCTGGTTCTGTCTCCAGCTGCATCTCTTGCCTTGCTCTCGTTTCTTGAAGCCTTTTACCTGCTGTGACTTGCACGTGTGATATTCTTCCTCAAACTCTCCATATTCAGATCATTCTCACCATTCAAGCTTCAGCTCAAATGTCACCTCTTCAGGGAGGCCTTTCCTGTCCAGTCTGTCCCTTTTGCCTCCTCATCCAACCTTGTTTCCTTATCATTGTCTGGAACACTGTCATCAGTGTGCTCATGTGGTTGCTGCCTCTCTCTCCACAGAATGCCCCTCACACAGGCACTTTGCATCATTTGCTGCAGTGTCTTTGACATCAAACACTCTGTTTGCCATGTATGTGTGCTCAGAAATACTTGCGGAATGAAGGAATAAATGGCTGACAGTCACTCTGCCTCAAAGTCAACATCGCTTGTGCAGCTTCCCAGGGGCTCTCCTGGGTCTCTTTTCCCCGACTCTAACCTGACATGCTCTGTGCCACTCTGTCCATGTCACCCTATGCTACACTTGGAGGAATCCCAGCTGCCTTCCCATGGGCCACGGGCTCTGCATGGCCTACCCCCTGGAACCCATCTTTTGCCTTCCTATCTCTCTTTCTGCTCCGGCTCCATTCACCTGACTCCTGCCCTCAGGTTTGTAGAGCATTTCTCACCGCTGGTGCACGCACTTCTGCCGTGGTCTCTCCTACCTCACCTTATGTTCTTCAGGGCAGAGACCACCTGGCACACTGAGCGCAGCCTTGTTCCTGGCATTTAGAAGTGCTTCCTACATATTGGCAAATGAATAGATAAATAAATATGGTTGAATATTTATTATATTCCAAACATTAAGCTAAAAATGAAAATATGTTATCACATTTTCTCAGTCATCTTGATTGATTGGACACATGAATGACTAAATGGATGAATTAACTTAAATGTGGGCAGAGCCACAGTCCAAAAGCGTGCACAGGTCAGGAGGGATGTAATTATTGGGAGGCACCCATGCAAGACACTAGTGAGTGGAAGGAACCATGGCATGTTAATAGGTTAATCTGTGTTCCTTCAAAATTTGTATGTTGAAGTCTTAACCCTCAGTACCTCAGAATGTAACCTTATTAGGAGACAGGGTCTTCGCAGATGATTAAATTAATACAAGGTCATTAGGGTGGGCCCTAATCCAGTATGACTGGTGTCCTTTAGAAAAATGGGAAATTTGGATACAGAGGAAAACTTATGTGAAGAGACACAGGGAGAAAATGGCCTTCTACAGGCCTAGAAGAGTCAGGCCTGGAAGAGATCCTTCCCTTGCAGCCCTCAGAAGAAACCCTGTTGCCGCTTTGATCTTGGACTTTTGGTCCCCAGAACTGTAAGACTACAAATTTCTTTTAAGCCACCCAGTCTGTGATACTTCCTTATGGCAGTCTTAGCAAACTAATAACAGCATCCAAAGGCGTTCACATTCAAAAACTTTTTTCAACCCTGGTGAGCCCAATAAAACTCATCCAGAGGCCACATTTTGCCCAAGGCAGCATAGGTAGCAACCTGCAGCTTCCCAGGTTCCCAGAGTATGTTCTGCCCATCAAGAAATCACTCTGTGGGAAGTCACAGTCAAATAGATTAAATGGGAATTCAATTATGGTTTGGAGATAAGTCTGTGAAGTCACAGGTTAAATGAGGGCAGGGACTGGAGTCAGGGCCTCTGTGATGCTTGTGGCCCAGGCTCCAGAACCTTTCTCCACACAGAGCCTGTTTGTCAAGGAAGAATTTAAAAGAAGAGATAGAGTGAATCAGTTTAGACATGGCTGTCAACTAATACCCCTAGCATATAGTAACCAATACTCTGTAAAGCCCATTGGAACTACTGTTTACAAGTATCTGTTAATTATTAAAATATAATCTATTTTTCCCACTCCATTTGTTGAGAAATTTCATGTTACACAGAAAGGTTAATTATCAACCAACTTCCAAAAACCCTTTGTTGGAAGCTTCTGGTTCATTTTCTCCAAAAAGAAGGAATCCTTGAACTCCCTATTTGGGAATGCAGACTTGGGCTGGCTTAGCTAAACTGTCTTCTCATTCTAGGAGCCAGATGGGGCAAACCTCTCAGATGACCCGATAGAGCTGGGATTAACCAGAAACCACTTCAGGCCATCCCAAACCATTTAAAATGTAGATGTGTTAGTTTTTCTGTATAGTCTGAAGACCACCATCTTTTCAACATGGTTGTAAAAGTAAAAGGGTCTCTAGTTCTGGGACCACAATGAGAGACATTATTCCAGTGGCTATACCTATTAGGTCTGTTTGGTGCCAACTGTGTGGAAGGTAAATGGTCTATCATCTCGTGGATAATACATACCACATGATATTGCTCAGCCTCAAGGAAGCCTAGGAAGCCTCATTTTTGTAGTGATAACTGGAATGGCGTGATACAGAGCAGGCCTCAGTCTCGCTGCTAGGCCCTTCCCCACCACCAGCTGCTTGCCATGGCCCATCATCACAGTCTTCCCAGGACTCAGTTCTCTCCAGCTATGCTGGGAAATGTCCTTATAGAAGATGGAGGCAATACTGGTTTTTATCTGCTTCTTTTGGCTCTTCAACTTCATGTGATTCCATGTGGTCTCTCCAGAGTGTCATTGTGGTACCCAGTCCCTGGGCATTATGGTTGGGCCAAGCACAGGATTATATCCCTCTGTTTGGGTCAGGAATGAGCACATGACCCAAAATCCCTAGGCTTTATAGCATATAAGACTTATAGTGTGTGAAGATAGTCCTCCTCTTAGAAAAAGATTTTAAGAAATTCTCTGCTATAGGGGTATACACCCAGCCTCTGTGAACCAACTTTCTTGCCCATTGGACTGTTTCTGGCTGCAACTACATAACAAAATAAATGATGATGATGATGATAGTTAAATACTTATATAGTATTTCCTGTTCAAAGCACTATTCTAAGCATATCACATGTATTACCTCACTGAATCCCCGTAACTCTCCTCTTACCGTCATCGCCATTTCATATATACTAGGAAATTGAGGCATAGAAAGGTTAAGTAGCTTGCCAAAGTTCCCATGATGAGCAAGATTGAAACCTAGGCAGCCTGGCTCCAGAGTCTTTCCTCTTAATCACTTCCATAGAGAGAACAAGAGGAGGATGTAGAGGTGTCATCAGTTAAGCCCCTGGATGCAGCCTGAAGTGGATTTCCCAGTTACACAAACCAATTCATTCTCTTTGCTTGAGATGTTTTACTTTGTTGTCTGTCTCTTGTAACCAAAGGAGTCCTGCTTAATCCATCACTTCAATACATTCTTCTGGGTAGAAGACAGGCAAAAAGCATCTTAGTGTTTCTTGTAGTCTATTAAACAGAGCTCTGCCTATGAACATAAAATCCCTTCCCATGGTTCTATTATTAGTCTTATTCCACAGACTACGAAACTGAGTTCCAAAGATGTTGTCATTCATCCATGGGTCCCCTCAGGTCTGCCTGACCCATTGTCTATGACCCTGACTACCTTAAAATATGCAGTGTCATTATGTAGATATGAAATACATAGCCCAACTCCTTCCAAAATTAACATAAAGGCTTCCTGTAGACATTCAGATGCCAGAATATCAGTATTTTTTAAACAGATTTATTTATATATAATTCACATATGATACAATTCAGCCATTTAAAAAGTACAATTCAATGATTTGCAATGTATTCAGAGTTGTATAAGCATCACCAAAATAATCTGCAGAGAATATTTTCATCACCTCCCCCTCAAAAAACCTTGTATCAGTTGTTCCTCATTTCTTTCCAATCCTTTCCCCAGTCTTAGGCTACCACTAATCTACTTTCTGTCTCTGTAGATTTGCCAATTCTGGACAATTTATATCAATAGAATCATACAGTATATGTAATAGAGTTAGGGCTTCCACATACAAAACCTGAGAGACACAATTCAACCCATAACATTTAACACTCTTTGTTTATCTGAGAGATTCTTTAGACTTTGGGCACGTTGAATAGGGTACATCTGGGGAGCATGCGTCATGTGTTAAAGCATCCTGTTGTAAAGGCAGGACTGGGAGTAAAGAGACAGGCTAACCATGGACATTGTTAAACATACACTTCTTAGGAGTCCTACCTTTGGATCATCACAGGCAGCTCGCGCTTAAGAACTACAGCTATGGACCAGATTCACACAAAGATCCTCTAGAGCAGAAACAAATAAATGTATAACTAACATAAATGTATATTTCTGCCCTACCCAAAACTTCAGATCACAAAACTCCCCAACTATAGTAACATTTCTCAATTTTCACTTTAGAGGTGTCTGTCTGGAAGCAAAGAGGAGACTGGGAACGTGAAGTTGTGTTCACCTGCAGCCTGGTTCTTCCTGAGTACCAAGTGCATGCATACAGCTGGTTTCACTTTCTTCCAATTATAACAATCCAGCAAGAATGGAAAACCAGGTTTTTCTGTTCAGAGTCTCTCCTTGGATATGGGTAGGGAGGGATGAGGGTAGTGCAATGGAGGGAGCTAGGTTATATTTAGTTCTTTCTGGTTCTTGGTCAATATTTTAATAAAATGATGTGGTAGACCAATTAATGCACAAAATATTTGCTATCCTCCATATGGCACATATCCTGTGGGACAGTTATACAGCCCTGTCCTCTGCGATCATGTAATTTTTTAGCTCATCACATGTGAACAGACACAACACATGCCATCTCTAAGCAGAGGCTCAAATAGCCCAAGCATGGTTTTTTTAATCCTTCCTGCATCTAGACCAAACATAATATCCCAGAACAAGGCAGCTCCACCAGCCTGACTTCCAGAGTAAATATGACTTGAAGAAGAGCTATAAAAGACTTGTAGCATGGGTGACAAACCAACATTTGTTGTAAGCTTTGGAGATTTAAGGTCATTTGTTATAGCAGCAAAACATAGCCTGAGCTGCCTGAGCTGCCTGAGCTGGGGATTCTTCGGAAGCTACCCAAAAGCTACCCATTAACTCATGTGACCACCATATTCTCTGAATAGTATAGATTCTTTCTTTTTGGGAATGATGTAATTTAGAAAAAGAGAGGAGAGAGCCATACCAAAATTATCTGGATCCTTCTTAGCCTGCAGTGGCACTTCAATTTGGGAACATGGAACCATTCTGGAATCCAATGAAACCTCTGAACACTGACCCCAATTAAAATGTGTAATTGCAATAAAAGACACACATTTTTGTGAATCATTTCAAGCAATTCACCTCACAAATCCTCTGAAGCCCATTCATGAAGCCCTGATTTAAGATCTAACTTCCACCTTTCTTTCTTCAAAATTTCTCAGCAGCAGAAACTAAGTTGGAGAGTTGAAACTTGATGTAGCACTTAAGAAGTCTTCCACTAGAGGACAGGGACTCTATAACTCAGTTCTGGGTCATCATAATACTTAGCACAAAGTAGGCAATCACGAGAAGTACGTTGGATTAAACACAATCTCCATATTCAGAGGTATTCCACTGTCATTCAAGGTCACCCAAACTATTAAGAACAACTGGATCTGTACCCTAAATCTGACTTTAGACCTGATGTTGTACTCAAGCTTGGGTTACATGATACTGCATGGGAAACATAGTATATTTTTCTGGGGCATCAGTTTCACTAGGAATTTTTTTTTTTTTTATCATTTGCAAATAACAGAAAGTCATAATAGTATGTGATGGTTAACTTTACCTGTCAACTTGCCTAGGCTAAGGGACACCCAGACAGCTAGTTAAACATTATTTCTGGGTGTGTCTGTGAGGGTGTCTCTGGAAGACATTAACATTTGAATCAGCAGACTCAGTCAAGAAGATCTGTCCTCACCAGTGTTGAGGCCCCCAACAGAACAAAAAGGTAGAGGAAGGGTGACTTCTCTCTCTCTGTCCCAGCTGAGACATCCATCTTCTCATGCCCTCAGACATCAGCATTTCTGGTTCTAAAGTATGGACTGAGAATGAGATTTATATCATCAGATCCCAGATTCTCTGGCCTTCAGACTCAGGCTGAATGAGCTATCATCCATCTTGGGTCTCCAGCTTGAAGATGGCAGACTGTGGGACTCATCAGCCTCCATAATTACATGAGCCAATTTCTATAATCCCTCCCCTGCTCTCTTCTCTCCTCTCCATCCCCCATATTATGTAGGTTCCATCATTAAGTCTACGTCATACTCCAAGATGATAGAATAGCAGTCATCATGTTCAAGTTTCAAGATGAAAGCTTGAGGAATCAGGCAAAGCAAAAGGATGCTGTCTTCCTCCCACCTTTGAGGTCATTTCCTAGAAGTGACATAACAGACACTTGCTTCCCATTGGCTAGAATATAGTCACATGGCCAGACTCAGCTTCAAGGGAGTCTGCGGAATGTTGTCTTATCCCAGAACGGAATCTGCCTTGCTAACGGTTGGGATTCCATTACTAAAAAGGAAGGGAAGAATAAAAATTGGGAAGCAATTAAGAGTCTTTACCACATAATTGGGAGAGGTTATTTTTCTTATATTCAAACACAGCCCCTTCTAATCAGACAGACCTAGTTTTAAGTTTGACCGTGCATTGGGCAAGGGTTGCCTGGATGTAAAGCCAGTCATGTTTGTGCATGGTCTAGGGTGCCCGATTAGTCGGAGGTCAGCTCCGACTCTCACTTCCAGGGTAGACTCCTTGTGGGCAAAGACTTAAGGGTGGGCAGTAATGAAGGTAAATGTGCTGACATCTGACAAATGAAGAAGAAGGCAGCCTGCACCCCAGGCATATGCTCTGACCAGGAATCAAACTGGCAACCTGTTCAATGCTCCACCAAGTGAGCTATGCTGGTCTTCCTGAGAGAGACCGAGTCAATGCTGGTGTCCCTGAGGAGGGGGATTGTTTATATTGGGGGGCAAGACAGAGTCAGCGCTGGTCTTCCTGAGGGGCATTGGGTTTATGTGGTTGGAGAGATGAACTAAAAACAGAGGGAGGCTAAGGACCAGCTTTCCCATTCAGGAGTATGTGCGAGAGGGCAGCCAGCTCTGTTTGACTAGGGGACTAGGAGATGTGCCTAGCAGGTCCTTGGAACCCATGCCTTGTTAAATATATATTTAGCCCTCCCCAAACTAGGCTCTATGTGGCTGGGGGAGGGCAGGAAAGTAAACAGGCTATTCCAGACTTTTTAATTGAAGCACCCATCAAGGCAGAAGAGTATTTCAAGTCTTGCATTTTATTTCTAAAATCCACATTGAGGTTGTATTTCCCCACACTCCATGTTCCTATTATATTGATCATTTAGCTACTCCTATGTGCCAGATATCATGCTATCTCCCTCTGCTCCAGGGATACATACAGCTTTTCCCAGTCTGACAGGGCACTGCTGGCTCCCAATCCTCCACACAACCCCAGCAGCAGACTCCTCAGCAGCCTGGGGTGGAGGTGGGGGACTTTGGAAGGTGCTGAAGTGCACATGCACCACCAAGAGGCTGACAGTGTCTCACCTGCTTTCAGGAAGAAGGGTTTCTGGTGTGCAGGGAATCAAGAAGGACTCATCCTGGACTAGTGTGATTGGCACGAGAGTGGGTTGGAGAGCTCTGCTGCCAGCAGGAATGTGTGGTCACATCTCCCCAGAAATGATGACAGAGCACAGCTCCCTCATGGCACCAGGCCATGGCTATGTTGTTGGCATGAAGACAGCCGGGCATATCTTCCTGTTTGCAATTATAATGCCAGGCATTCTCTATTTTGTGGTGGGGTTCCATTTTATGGTTCTGAATAATCTTTTATTTGTAACTAACTAGGCACTTGAAAGTGAAGTGAGCTATCCCTTTGCAATGCTACCATGGTTCCAAGTGTGGCCTATACAATGGGAACTGGCAGGTGTTTGAGACGGACACCCAGGCTACCCACGGCATGGCAGGGAACTAACATTCGTGAGTATCTAACAGGAGTCAGGAACTCATTGGCTCACTACATCCTTATGACCACCTCACCATTCTACAGGGAAAAAACTGAGATTCAGAGAGACTCAATAATTTTCATATGGTCACAGAGATGCAATTTGTACCTACTATGTCATATCTACAAGTCTTTTTACTAATCTTTTCCCCAGAGTTATATTAGTTGGTAGAAGGTAAGTCAAATAAGTTTTTAAAACACCATATTAAAGAAAGTTGAATGGCTTTTTTTCTTTTTCTGCAGAACTTCCCAGGGCCTTTGCTATGCCAATGTGACTAAAACTCTAAGAGGACTTGTATATTAAACAGTATTTACCAAACTTATTTGGAATCTGGCCTAAATAGTGTTCCAAGGAACATACTTTGAACAAACTGCCTTTTCAACTTCTTGGAAACTGAAAGCCAGGACTGTGGATTAGGCGGCCCTGGTTCATGTCTGATTCCTCCACTTACTACCTGGGTAAACTTGGGCAAATTCCTTAACCTCACCATGATGGGTTCCTCATTTGCAAAAGAGGCAGGCAGTGGTTCCCTCCTCTAGGCCCCTTCCAGACACCGAGGGCTGTCAGTGCTCACCTCCTTCACAGAACGTGAGGAAATAGCAGTGCATTCCAGGGGTCAGAAACACTTTTTATTTAAGGTGCCAGATAAAAAGTATTTTAGGCTCTGTGGGGGCCACATAGCATCTGCTGCGAGGGTTCACCTCTGCTGTAGTAGTGGAAAGCAGACATAACAATACTTGAAAGAGTGGGGCGTGACTGTGTGCCAACAGAACTTCACTTAGAGATGATGAAATTTGAATTTCATATAACTTTCACCTGTCACAAATATTATTCTTTAAACTTTTTTTCCAACTACTTAAAAATGTAAAAACCATTCTTAGCTTATGGGCTGTTGGGATGGTTTGGCGGCAGTTTGCCCACCTTTGCCCCAGCTGTATTCACCACTGTTACTGTGAGGATTAAATGAGTTAATACTCTTAAGACACATGAAACAGTATGCATAAATTGTGCC
Source organism: Pteronotus mesoamericanus (assembly GCF_021234165.1). Classification (NCBI taxonomy): domain Eukaryota; kingdom Metazoa; phylum Chordata; class Mammalia; order Chiroptera; family Mormoopidae; genus Pteronotus; species Pteronotus mesoamericanus. The sequence continues at coordinate 56,881,198 of NW_026555321.1, forward strand.
ATTTTTTTGCTAAATACATTTTGCTATGATGCCCCACTATGTTGAGTAGAACTATTTAGAATCAGAATGCAATGAGGAGCTGTCATAGGGCTGAGAACATAAAAGGAAGTCCTACAGTGAAGCCTTGTTTCCACCATCCCCAATCACATGTGTCTCCATTCCCACTTCATTCAGACTCATTTGGGCAAAAGTTCCCACTTGGATTTATCAGCTTCTACAGAAAAGTGGTGAGCCTGGCCAGGTGCCCACCAAAGTGGTCTTCACCTTTTGCCAGCCACATGGGGAAACTGGCTCATCTGTCCACCACAATGTAATTGACAGCATGATTGCTATCTGCTGATTGCTCAAGATGCATGGGAGACTCGTAATTCTCCCTCTTATTACCCCATTTGCTTGCTGCCTTGTGTGACTACTCAGGATGATCTCTGCAAGCAGGAGTCTCCTGGAACTTTACAGTAGAATTTATTAGAGGGTTTTGCCTCTCAGGAATACCTCAACTCACGTATTTTTCCACTCCAGCAGATTGTTATAATCCCAGCCTATGAGACTACTATTGGCTTCTTCAAATGGGTACAAACTTCTTTAAATGTGAAGAGGCAATGAATACAATTTATACATCTCTTTCGTTCCCCATACACAGAGCTCTCTGCATTCTGAGGCTGCTGCAATGGCTGAATTATCCACACTGATAAAATAGTACTCATCTAGAATTCGCTCTTCATGAGTGTATTTGTCGCTCATCTAGTGGTTTGTAGCTCAAACTTTTATGTGCTAGGAGCTTGTGCCATTTATGCATGAATGAAAAAAAAATCCCATTCTGGAGTACTAGATCTGTTGGGTTGATCACTTCTTAAGTTAATATAAACATGTAACCACTAGGCTGTACACCTGAAACTAATATAATATTGTATGTCAACTGTAATTGAAAATTAAAAAATTAATTTTCAAAATCCCATTGTTTAACGAATATTTTTTAATGTTTTACAGTTCCAATTATTTTCCTCTTTGTTCCCCTTCACACAGCCCACCCTCACTACTTCCCATTGTCAATCCGAACCCTGTTGTCCATGGGTCCTTCATATATGTTCCTTGACTAATACCTTCACCTTCTTTCAAGCAGTCCTCCATCCCTCCTCCACTCTTACTGCTGTCAGTCTATCCCATGATTCTATGTCTCTGGTTCTATTTTGCTCATTAGTTTATTTTGTTCATTAGATTCCTCTTATGAGACCATATGGAATACTATGCAGCAGAAAAAAAGAAGGAATTTGTACCTGTTGTGACAGCATGGATGGAAATAGAGACTGTCAAAATCTCATCCTCAGTTAAAAAGAAACTCATATGTGTATGTTTATGTATATATGTAACCCAGAAACTAATGTTCTTTAAGCTTCTACTGTGTGGTGGTGTACCCTATAGATCTTTAATTTTCCACTGACTCTAAACTTTTTCTCTTTTAATAATAACAGGACAGTAAACATTTAAAAAAAATCAAATTTTAATGAAAAATAGCCATATTCGTTGTTAACATTACTTGTAGACACAGAAACACCATGCAACTGTCAAAAATACCACTGGGCTTTATTTACATGTGGCCTTTCTACCAACTGCTCCTTCCTCTGGGTCAAGAAAATAAAATAAATAAAATTTAAGAGCAAGCTAAAACAATTACAAAACAAAATGGATCCTTCTCATTCATTGCTGGTGTTGACATTTATGAAGCATTAGAACAAATGTTCATAAAAAAATTTTGCTCTCCCTTATTCAAAACACAGTAAAATACAAGCACTGGCCCATGGCCCCTTGGAGCAGAGAACAGGGCACTAGAGGGTGTTTCAGAGATGAGAAAATAAACCTAGGGAGGCTGACTTCCCTAAGGTCCACAAACCAGCTGGAGTTCCACCGGTTGACTCCAAAGGAATGTATGCTGTTGTTTCTAGGAATCCCTTTGGTGGTGTGCCTTGTTATTTCAGAGTCAGAGGTTGACCGAACTGGTGTGACTGCTTGGGCAGGTCCCTGTCTGGGCTACATGGGTGGCAGGCCTGTGGGTCTGGAATTTAAAGCTATAATACCCAACACCGGACTCTTGATCTGGTCCACTTTTGAACAGGGAGCTGAGCCTTTTGAAGAGTTGAGTGCTGGATATTGATTTCTCTTATATCCTGACTTCTCCAAGCCTCTCTCAGCCAGCCTTCCTCTTGGAATTGCTACTGTTCCAGGGAGTGCCCACAATTGAAGAGTTAATTAAAAAGTGCCTTGTAAGGTTCACAGGTGCTTTGGGTGGGTTTTGTCCAGGGCAGGAATGACAAATGAGTTCTTCACAGGAACAGGGGTCATGATGCACAGAGAGCCATTTTGAGGATTCTGAATTCAGCTGAAAGAGTACTGTGATTGATTAGTGATATCTGGCACAAGTCTGAGGAGAGGACAATAGTGGGAAGTGGCATGACTTTTTTGCCGGGTCTAGGTCAAATGAACCTGCAGGAGTGGGCCATGTTCACGCTGTGCCCTCGTCTCCACAAATACTTCCGTTGGCTGTTTTTAGCACTGCAGTGGATGCACATCTGGGACTCTAGCAATGCTGAGACTCCCCGAGCCCCAGCCTCATAGTTAATGGATAGAGAGGAGCAGGTTTATCATACAGATTTTAATACCCAGAATCCATACTTTCATTTCAGGGTCTGAGCTCCACCCCATCTCTCCCGACTTGCCCTATGACATTTTCTAGAAAAACCGGAGCCTTCAGTGGCCCATTTATATTGCACATAATAGCCCAGGCTGCTGGGAAGATTGTCCCCTTCCTGACAAATGCCGTTAACAGGCAGCCAGGTTAGATCTGGCTTCTTTTGCTTAGCAAACAGGATCTGGATCAAGAATTTTTAATCCTAACACAAGGGTGGTTCTGAACCTTTCCTTGCGATCATTTTAAGGTTTCAGAGTAGCTCTTCACAACTTCCGGAAAAGCCAGGGATGAGATAGACCAAGGGCCTCCCTGACCTCTCACCTTTTCTTTGCTGCCCGGGGCAGATGTTGAAAGCAAGCATAAGCTTGGGCACTTTCTCACCCTTGACCAAAGTTAAATGAGCAAGAGCTCCTGACCACAATGGTGTCACACCCAGCCAGCGTATTCCTCGGCAGGGGTCTGGACATGTGGTATCTATGCTGGGGCCCAGGACCTTTGCCTCCCTTCTCATCCTTACAATTGGAAAAATCCACCTTCTTCCTAAAAAGCCTGCACTTTCATTGTAGGGACCAACGTCTTGCTGCATACTTTTCTAGTGTGGGAGGTAGCTTCCATCCTCCCCAAACAGTGAAACCAGTGCCACCAGCAGCAGGGATCCTCACGGAGGACTCTTCAGGTACCAAAGGTCACTTTATCTGTACCCACAATGGCACCGAGAAACATCATACACCATCTGATCACTGCCCTTCAACTCTTCCAGGTCCCCCCAAGAGTTCTGAGGAGCCAGGCTTAGGTTGTGACTCAGTCCTGGAAAATAACAAGAATGGTTTGCCACATTTCTTTTTACCAGGACAAACCAATTTTCAAATTAGGGTCCTATACCATTTATAATCTCTTCCTTTCAGTGTCAGTTACAGTGCCAACCCAGGACAAAGGGTAACTGAGGATGCATACTGAAGTTTTTAAGTGGTTTCCATATTCCTTAGAATCAGCAGCAGTTTCCTGGCAAGCTTCCAGGTTTGACACCACTTCTTGTTTACATTGTCACAAATTTATCTCACTGCAGTTGGCCATAAACAGGTCTTCCGAGAATCTTCAGTATCACACTTTCAATTAGCCACTGTGAGCCATACCCTCCATTCCCTTATTTATATCACTGCTATTTCAAGGGATGCCCCCATATGCATTCATTTTCAAAATCTGGTCATTCCTGTGTTCAACTGTATCTCCTGCTGCAGCCATGTAACGAGTATACAACTTTAGTTTCTAATGAACAACTCAAGTTCTTAGCCTCCTATTCATGCTGAGAATATTAAGTTAAAAACTTGGGTTCAGAAATTATTTCCCTAGAGGCTAAAATCTACACACACAAAAGATTTCAATGTAAATTTTACTATTTTATTTGTGAAAAAACTACAAGCAGAATTCATAAATAGACATTTCTATTTAAAGCAAGAAAATGATAAAGTGGCTTCTAATAACATAGTCGTGCACATGCCAGTAACAGGAATATATTAACATCTTTTATTTGCTAGACAAAGAGCAGTGTCCAATATAAATTTCCCCAAAACATTTAAGACCTGTGAATTTCTGACCAGTTCACAAAACCACCAACTGACACTTTAGCATGAAGAAAAAAACAAACCTAAGACTGTCAGCTCTAAAGACATTACAGAGCAGAAACTTCCAAAAGCGTTATACAAGCTGTCTTTCTGGGCAAATGAAAAATAGAGCTCGTATAATACATTAACAAAAATTCACAAGATTATGTTTTGACATACTTAACAAGCATTTTCTATTTGTCTCCAACAAACAAAGCTAAGGAAATAATGTAACCATCTTTACACAGTAAATTAAGGTTACAAGTCATACACAAGAACAGAACTGCTTGCGCATTAAAAACTGTTCAGCTCCATTGTCATACTCTAAATGTTGGCTCTTAAACCAGTTTCGGTTACATACAAGCAAAGGTTATTATATATTCAGCAATTAATAAACTTTCAATAATTTAAGATATGGTAGCTTAAAAAAGTAGACTGAGAATGGTCTTGATAAGGCAGGTGAAACATCTTAGTGGAATTAAACTCACAGAAGCTTCTGCCAATGTTTTAAAATAACTAGATTGAAACTGAAAGGTTTTAATTAAAATGTTTTATGGGTGTCAAGATGTTTCTTTTTTTCTTTCACTGCATGACTCAAACAGAGCATGTCAGGTAAGCTCTGTTTGCGTGCATGCAGGAGCAATAGCGTGGTTTTAAAATAAATGGAAACTTGCAAGTGTAACACTGTGCTTTTGTTTTGTTTTATAACCTGCTTACTGTGCCACTGAATACCAAGTATTTCTGGCCCTCTTCTATCTTTCTAATTTACACTAGTGTTTTTACACACTGCCTTCTAGTTGTAGGGCAAAATACAAATGCAAGAAGTTATATTAATTCCATTTCCAGAATACATGCGTGAGGGGTATCAATTTCAGGAATTAAAAGCCTCAAGTACCTAGCTCCTCACTACCTCAACAGAAAACCCAAAGGCAGCTAAAGGACTGGCCCAATAACATCTGATTGCCGAAAAAGTTCCACTGTCAGCTGTAGTTTCTATCAAAATGGCCATTTTACCCCAGGCTGTTCTAAAGCAACCCTCCCTTCCTTTACCCTTCCCCATACTTTAATTTTATCATGGAGGCAAAACCAAAAAAACCAAGACACTGGCAATGAATTAGCAGCCTATGAGTAGCTGGTTGGTTAGCTTTTGCCACTAATCTAGGGGTCCAATCACTTTACATGAAACTAATTTTTAACAAGTTACACAGTGTTTCTGAACAAAGTGCATACCTACACTTACGGGTTCAAAAAGCAGTGCAACCTATGAGTGAGGTGACATTTTCCTTTTCAAAAAGTTAATTTAAGAAACTTAGCAATTCCTTATATCTCTGGAAAATAAATATGGCTGATTAATTTACCCTCCCTGAGACCCTTAATAAAAGGACTATTAAAAACTTTAGAAGGAATGTCTTTGCAATATCCCACCAATATTAAAATGTGGATTTAAAATTCATAGTCAAATCTCTATGTATTATATATTCTGATGCTTACAGAAAGCATCTGATTTCCTTTGGTTCATTAATAAATACTTGAAAAATGTATTTAAGAAGATAAGCATAGCTTGCATCCCAGACACAAGTATTATTTTAAAAAGAGGGCAACATTGTCCATGCATTTTAGAGTAGGACCACAGCAACAAATGGCACTGCTGTAAAACCTTTGCCTTTTGAGAACAGAATTTAAATTGTGGTATCACAGTGACTACAGAATAGTTTTAATGTAAATGTGAAAGGAACCTTTCCTGTTGGCTACTCAAATCAAGCTGTTAATTTTTTTTAATCTTGTTGCCTCCAGACTGAAGTCACTCCTATTCTGAAGCAAACCATGTTTTTCCACACCTGTGGTGCTTGCTCCCTTACAAATCAGCTGCTCTTTTATGATTCCCTAAAGTATGATCAAATAAGGAAGGTGACCATCATATTCCCATGTCTGAAATGACTCTGAAGTCTACGAACTTTGGATGTGAATGGTAAGAGTTAAATAGGAGTGAGACTCTAAATCCAAACAGAGCAAAACACTTTAAACATGTGGGGGTGGGATCTTTAGTGATCTTTGTTTTGTGTGTTTTTGCAATACAGTGAAATATGAGTGAAAAATAAAATTTAAAAACAGAGTTTACTCAAGTTATCTTTATGTCAAGAAGTCAAGGAAGAAAAGACCACAGGCTCTCATAAAGTATGAGGTTTCCCTGCAACTCTGGCTACTAGCACTTCAAATGTTGACGACTTGAGCTTCTTCCCACAGCAGAAAATTGAGAAATGTCTGGACTGAATGTGTGGTTCATAACCATTTTTCATCAGTAAAATAAACAAGGGTAGATTTTTAAGAGAGAAGAAAAATGCTCACAATTCAATTGGTAGGGTAAGGGAAAGGAGGGGACATGAGGCAAACACACTTCAATTCTAAAACCACCACTGCAGTGTCACGTGCAAAGTGGAAATGGGGATTTGCTTCTTGTATAGATCAAAAACATAGTTTAGACAGTTTTAATCCTAAAACTAAGAGAAAATTTATAGATTTACCCCAGACATGAATAAAGGTCTGGAAAATGGATGGAATTCGAGTTATAGAATACCATATTTTCATGACTGCTTATGTAAGAACAGCAATGTTAACACGTAACCATAAATTTACATGAATACTTGGCATTCTGGAGCTAGCTTAGTTAATTCTGAATGATAAAGCCTCCCAACTAACCACCTGTGATTTGTCAGTTATTCCATCGCAAATGCAGGCTATATGGAGCAGTCTTTGTGATCACATTGTTTAAAAATATATATTTTCATATTGTCCAGTATTCTTTAGACAGATGAGAGAGTCAAGTTCCCACGTGGGTTGGAACACACTTCAGGTAAGACTGATTTTAATTTAATTTCAGCTCTTTCATAGAAGGGACTGTCCCAGATCTGTAACTGTTCAATGTTGTATTCACTTCACAGTGTATCAAGCACCAGCGTTGCCATGGATTGGTTTCAAATAACCCTTTATATATAATTTTATATTTATATATATAGTTATATCAAAACTGATAGTACATAGTATAACTGGAAGAAAGAACTAAACTTAGAAGGATATGCTGAAAAGATGGAGTCTGTGAACACAATAAATAAAAGTTCCCTCACCCAACCCCCCTCCAACAAAACAAAACAAAACAAAAAAACAGTTGTAATGTACATGGAAAATTGTGCACAGCAGTTTTTTTTTTTTTTTTTATAAAAAGTAGATTCAGAAGCACATCCAATTATAAATGATTGTTAGGAAAAATCATATAAAACAATGGAATACATAAAAGTGTCAAGAGTAATCGTCAGGGTGCGAAATTCGTTGGTGGCCAAATGCCCATGGCAAGCAGAAATTATCCTGGCAGCATCACTAACAGGTCGATGTCCATAGAAGATTCTCCAGGGGTGTAAGCAGCATGGGCAGGTGGAGGATTTGAATTTCATACCCTGATTCATAGTTTTCACAATTCCATGTGCAATTTCAGAAAGATTCATCATTTACTGCTGACATGTCGCCCTTTGGAGTGGAGGAGCGGGAAGAGCCCTTGTCTGTGCTCTCTGACCCCGAGCTGCTCTGGTTCTGCTGTTCTGACCCTGCACTGGAGGTCACTGTCGATGAGGATGTGGAGGAAGAGCGAGTCTTTTCCTTAAAGTCTGTGATAATGACGGTGACGTTGCCCACAGTTACTGCCAACTGCTGTGCAGTGCTCCTGTCCACGTTTTTCAGTCGAGGCCTAAACGCACAGAGGAACAGCAGATTAAATAAGCTAAGGACTGAAAATGACTTCTGAAAGACATTAATACCCAGAGATTTCATGACACTGTGGCAGTGAATCTAAACTGTCACCACATACGCCACCACAAAATCTCTGGAACCTTACAAATAACAGAAAACACCTTCAGTAAGCAAAGCCTTGGACCACCTCAAAATCATCATCAATTGATCTGTCTCCTGTTTTGACCACAGTGATATGAAAGTAAAGTGCACGCACACACGGGCACATGCGTGTTCATATCTATATATATGAGGTTAACAGTCTCATACACAATTCTTTATCCCACCCCTTCTTAGCCTATGAACCCACAGGTACCAAACCATCTGAGTTTTTGATTATGACTAAGTAAATCAGAGCAGCACTTTAGTATTTTATTCTAGTTTCAAATACCTTGAGGTGTGATTCGATTCACTGGTCTTTGTTGTAGCATTTGCAGACTGTATACTGTTTGCTTCACTAGGAGGATCTTTCAGAATATCGGACTTTGGTCTAAGGGGAGGAGGGGGAAGTACCAAAAGAGGCATTTAAAGATACCTTTGATTCACCTGCAAAATAATATACTGTGCTGAGTTACCTAGGAACTTACTTTGTTTTCTTGTTGGCATTTTTCTTGGTAACACTGGGACTAATTTCCTTATCTTTCTCAGGTTTCTCTTTGTCTTGCTTCTCCACCTTCTCCTTCTTCTCTTTCTTTGGAGGTGGAGGGGTGGCATACTGTTGTGCCACTTGTTGTGCCACCAGCTGAGAGTTGATTCGAGGTTTCCTAAAACATTCAAGGAAAGACATCCTTGTTTTATAAGTATTTCTTACAGGTTTTTTGTGTCTCTTAATTTCTTAGATATTTTACTACTTTGTATCTGGCACCTCAAAACTCAGTTATGTGGTGCTATTTCTATATTATTATTTCTATGTAGATGGATGAGTCCATAAAACTTTTCCTCTTTCAAACTCACTTTCTGTATATCTGCCCGTTAATGACATATACACGTGCTCACGCAAACAGTAACAATGCCTTTCAGCCAATTAAAAAAAAAAAGGGGGGGGGCACTTTCTAAGAGTGTTGAGGAAACTACTTCTTTTGAGCTGTCAGGATTACACTGACTGACAGCTTTCAAATACTCCTGCTGCAGAGTGGGTTACTCTCACTTTATTATATGGATGCTGGTAATCCCTCGAAAAGAGAGGAAAATCACAAGTGTGATAGTCACTCCTCAATCTAATTATTCCAACTTGATCTGCTCCTCTGCAGCTGTGACTGGCTTGGAGGACACACAGAGTAATAAAAAGTTTGTACCAGCTCCCAAAGGGATGAAGACTGAAAGTCACTATAAAGAACCTTAGACAAGAAACACATTCATTGTGTTATCAACCATTGTGTGCCCGCCAATCTCCAACTGACAGTGGCTCTTAACACTATTGTTTTATAAATTTTAAGTGGTGCTAAAACACTTCTTACAATGTATGATCATTCAGACCTGAATGAGAAAGGAAAGCCTATCTGTTGTTTCTATACAGTATTAATTTTGAAAAACAGTCCTATCTACATTGACATGTACAGCATAATAAACTCTCCAAATACAAGGTGGGGAAACAAACACCCAAATGAATCCATTCATGAGGTGAAACTGACTGGCTGCCACAATGTAATGATCCCCTTTAGGCAAGCCCTAGAATTCCCTTTCCTTTTCCCAGGATGGAGGACTGTACAAAATAAAAAACAAACCTGGAAAAAACAAAACAAAAACAAAGCTTCCTCCTTAGATCTGGCACTTTTGGGCAAGAAGACAGAGAGTTGTCAGAGACAAGATACGCTGACCTTCCTAAATTAAGCATGGTTACTGGATTATTGGAGCACCTCTTGGGAGCAAGAGTGCTATGGCCGAGAAGGCAGTCAGATGCGGGCTGGGGGAGGGGGGGGCGGGAGGATGCTTATTCCACAACCACATCAAGGTAAGCCTGAGTGAGGAAGGCACTAGATTTATTCTGAGTGTTTCATTACTGGTTTGCTGGTACTGTGGCTTTGCCAGAGAACATACCAACAAACGTGCAATCTCAGAGCAAGTTTCCCATTGGCCTCCATCAACACAGGCCTTGGTCACAGGGTGCCACACCAGGAACACCAGTCAGGTACACCTCAGGCTGGATCACTAATGGTCTCACTTGTCACTGAGCAAGGGATTCAAACACAAATGTGAAGTATCCCTAGAGAGAAAGGGAGAAATGTACTTACTCTGAACCTGGCCCTCAAACATATGCAGGACCCCACATGAAAAGTAACTTTGTGGTTTTATAGTTTCTAACAAAGACAGCAGTAGCCATTCTAACACATTCTACTCCTTCAAAGAGAAGTATTGGGTTGGTCAAAAAGTCCATTACATTTTTCCCACATGACAGCTCTAGTAGTACTGAGTTGCCTTTTAACTTCATTTGAAACAATTTTATTAGATTGTATTGCAACAACTGCCATGTCAGTGTGCATTTAAAAAAAACTTTATCGAAATTGGTGAATTTCTGTGCAGCCTTTTTAATATTGAAGATGGAAGAAGACACGTACATTTTTGGTATTATGCTTTATTATTTCAAGAAAGGTCAAAATCCAACTGAATACAAAAAAGAAAGATTTGTGCAGTATATGGAGAAGGTGCTATGACTGTGCCAAAGGTGGTTTGCAAAGTTTCTTTGTACTACTGATATTTTGGCCAAATAATTCTTTCCTGTGAGGCTGTCTTATGCACTGGATGTTTAGCAGCACCCCTGGCCTGTATCCACTGGAAGCCAATAGCAGGAAATAGCTGACATACTTAAAATGTCCAAATCAATGAAGTTATTGGTGAAAATGTGTCTTATTTTATAGAAAAAAGTCACAGACTTTTTGGCCAACCCAATATAACTTAATTGCCACTAGGAACATTTCACAAGCACTTGCTGGGGGACCTAACAGATGAGCTGTCTACAGGGATTATCAGTTTAAATCAAATTAGAGTGCCATATACTAACCAAGATGCAGCCAGCGTTAACACCATGAATCGACCATTAAAACTTTACAAAAAACTCACACCTTCATGGAGAATTTCAATGAAACCAGATGTGTACTTTCCTCCAAGGGAGCCCAACACATAAAGAAGACAGATGGGCACCAGTCTAAGAGTATCTTCAACGGAGACAATCACAGGCACTTGGAGCCTGCCCTAGGGAACTCCCAGCCTAATCAAAGGCTCATCCAATCAGCTAAGAGGAACTTGCCTCACTCTAGGACATACATTCTATGATGTCACTTACCCTGTTACACTGTAATTGATGATCAACTAATTGTATACTCCTCAATGGCAAGACTGCCTCTTAATCATCTTTGTCAGTAAAACCATCTATTGGATAAATAAAAAGCAAACGAACATTGCAGAGAAAGACAAAGTAGGAATAGGATTGAGAAGAGGGGCCCAAGCTTTAGCGATCAGGAGTAGTGGCCAGCTTTTAGAAGAAGAGGCCACATAGGATCAGGGCTGCAAAAATGAAGGAAGTGAAGACTGCCAGAGGAAATAGGAGGTCTTCTTTGAGAATTGTAGTGTTGAGGTAAAAGACAGTCCTGGCTACTACTGGAAAGGATTGAGGGGATTTCTATATAGGAAAGGGAGACAAATTGTGTTGTGCACTGAAAGAGGGAGAAAGATCAAAGACTGACAAGAAATAAGGGTTAACGCATGGGACAAAGGAGAGAAAGAACAAACTCAACAAAGTCCTGGGTAAGGAATGGGGAGACTTTTTTCCTGAGACAGGAGAGGGATGCTAGGTAAAAGGTGGGTTGTAGGCAGAATATGGAAATGAGAGATCAGAGAAGAGATCCAGAATGGATTATTCCCTCACAAGGCCAGTTTGCCAAGGCTACAGGCACACTGCAGACACCAGGTGAGTTGCCCATCTGCATGTTTCTGCTACTGGCATTCTCTAACACTTCAGCAAATATACCCTCAGAATTCTTCAGCACATGCATCACAATCCAGTATCTGTAGCACAATATCTACATGTACAAAAGGTAAAACGAGCTACAATTCTTAATATAGAGCATGTGTGCACAACCAGATGCCATATTCTTATGTGCATCTAAGAAAATGATTTTGATTAGAATGGTTAGGTGTCTTCTCCTGTAATGGTCCACCAAAGCAAAATTTCACAAATGAAAAGAACCCAAGGTTATTTTGGAATCTGATTGTTATGAAGAAATATGGGGGGTTTGCTAAATCCACCTGTGTTGTCAAAATCATTGCCGTGTTCTAAATGTCATTCATATATACATACATAATACGTATCTATCTCCATCCTAAGTAACAACCTAACTCAGCCTTTCTTCATAAAAAATCCTCAACAACAGATGAGCACTTACTACTTTAATTAATACATCTGGTTTTTCAAGTTAATTCCCCCAGGGTCAGGGAATGTGGATGAGGGAGGAAAATATACCTAATTAATTTTGAAAAGGCACACAGTATTTCTGAACAAAGAACATGCCAACACTTACTGGTTCAAAAACCAGTGCAAACCTCTTGGAAGGGGCAGGTAAAGAAAACCAGAAAGGCCACCAGGGTGACCTCTCGTAAGACCTCTTGTTCTTGTAAAAGTGCAACTGTATCCAAACTGTTCTGGCAGCTCTTGACGTCTGTATCCTCCCCTTTTTTCTAAGCTAATATATTCTGACTGTGTGACAGAATAGAAATGGCCAATCTCCAGTAATAGAGCTACACACATTTCACTCCTGTGGAGTGAGACCTACCACTTCTAGACCAGACGTGACAAACTGCACCTATAGTTGGAGAGGCAGAGCCGGTTCACAGGTGGCACAGGACAGGCACACCATATCCTCTAGAGGAGGAATTTTTATCACCATTTTAAAAATTAAGAAGACTGAGAAGCAGAAAGATTAGGAAACTTATTTAGGTGGTTGATATGGGATTTTTAACCCAGATCCATCTGGACTCTCCATGGGCTTCTCTTACGAAGACAGCAAGGAGCCCAGACTTGTTTTTATGTGTATTTGTGTATATGGGGGGTGAGGTGGGGGTGGGAGTAAGTAAGAGCGATATGGCTCGAGCACAGGGTATTAGGGATGTCCCAGGTCCCACTTTTGCTAGGCACAACCTGAGAGTCCTATTACCCTCATTAGTTTCTCCACCTTTACTTTGGCAAAAAAAGGACTACTGGGGTATATTAAAGGAAGAAGAAAGGGCAGGGGGAGGTGACAAGAATGTTTTCCACTGCCTTTGGAACACTGTCTGTAAGGAATGAACCTGTATCATGATATTTAACACAGCTTATCAGTGAGAAATACTTTCTTCCTACCAATTTACATTGCTCAATGAAGTTTTCTAAGTGTCATACAATGAACTGTAAGTAGCACATGTAATAGGCAGAACTATCAGCATGTTGTACAAAGTTTTTTTTTTATATGGAGCTGAGTCAGGAGTCTCCAAAATTACCTTAGTTTCCCAACTAACAAACCTTAAATAAGCAATTAACAGCCTTCACAATACAGTGGAAAACATTAGATGACAGCACATGGTTTATGGCTTTTGGTGTCTAAGCCTCCAGTGACCACCGCCACCATCACCACCAAAAAACAAACAAAAATGGCTGTTAGACCAGAAATGCTATATAGTAAATACGGGGTCTTTATGAGTAAGTATGCACCAAAGAAGTTTTCTGTTTCTTCTTCAAGACTTATATTTTTTATAACAAAGTAAACAAGCAGAACAGAAACAGACTCAGATACAGAGACCAATTTGATGGTTGCCAGCTGGGAGAGGTTGGGGGATGGAGTGAAAAAAGTGAAGGGTCTAAGAAGCACAAATTGGCAGTTACAAAAAAACTCATGGGGATTTAAAGTATAGCACAGGGAATATAGTCAATAATACTGTAATAATTATGTATGGTGCAAGGTGGGTACTAGGCTTCTGGAGTGATCACTTCCTAAGACATATAAAATGTCTAGTCACTATGTTGTACACCCTACAGTAATATAATGTTGTATGTCAACTATAATTGAAAAATAAAAAAGGCTATTTTTATGGAAAAAATTGCCTTCTTAAAATTATTTTATAGATCTAGTGTTAGTTCAGTAGTGTTTACAAATGTAAATCTGCTGTGAAATTGCAGTAATAGACTACATCAGGAAGACACGTTTGTTTATTTGCATTTAAACAGCTAATATTTCAGAAAATGTCTATTCCATAAAAAAAGTAAAATCTTTATATAGGGAGACTGTAATTAAAAAATTTTTTTCCCAGAGTTTGAGCATACATGAATGAATGAACACAAGGGAGATCACAAAACAAGGGATATCTTCTGGGATTTTGATATGTGTACTTGTGCCACTTTGGGGAAGCATGGGCAAATCATATTTTTTAAAAGAGACATTTCTCCCATATTCCCTTTTCCTTTTTCACTTGTGCACTCAGGGGAACCTGAGATCTTATCACTGGTTTTCTCCTGTGCTTCTCTGTCCCCGAGCTACCACAACAGCAACAAGGCAAAAACGTGCCCTCGTGTTCAGGCAACAAAGAGCTGGAGACAACTATGACAAACTGTATCTTTTCCTTGATTATGTCCAGCTCTTCTTAAATGATCATTTGTGTGTTTTGCCCACTTACAGAATTCCATCTGGTATTTCATTTTTCAATTAAAATACCCCAAAGGTCCTGAAATCTGACAACTTATCTGTCAAAAGAAGGGAGAGGCGGTACTTGACAACTTATAAAATGTCTTCAAGTCAGCTTGCATTGCCCTTGAGTTCTTTGGACATTGCCTTTGCAACCTCCTAACCCCTTCCTTACCTTGGCAATCTGTTAGTTGAAGAATTAGCAACTACAAGGTTTTAAGAACTCTGCAAATGTGTTTTCCACTCAGTTTACTCTGCCAGGAGCCCAGGGTTCTTTTAGCCAAGGATCACATTATGGTACTGTAACCACCAGGACCCATGTTCCTGTCCCTACACTCAAAAGGTCATTCTGTGTATGTGCACTAGGCTGGCTTAGATTTTATCCCACCCAAAGATAACTGAATTTTTCTACCACTGATGCTCCAAAACACATATACCAGCTTTGAACAAAGCAAAGTACTCTGTGTATTGCCATTATTCAATAACACCTGCCAACTTAACATCTTTAAAATAAAATGGGAATAACAGTAAATCCAACCTTAGGGAACTGGATAGGCCAAGTTTAAAAATGCTTTATAAACTGCACAACTTTTTTTCTTTGCAAAAGTCCCTGTTAAAGCCACAATGAAGTGAATAAATCTGATCTTTGTCTCAACTAGTCTGCGTACAGTAATGTATTCCAAGTTGTAAACAATCAAACTGCAAGTATATCTGTGGAATATATCCATTAAAAAAAAAAAAAGCCAGCTGATTTTTTTTGGGTAAGATTTTATTTGTTTTTAGGTGGGGGAGGAGAGAAAGAGAGGGAGAGAAACAATGTGTGGTTGTCTCTCGAGCGCCCCCTACTGGGAACCTGGCCTGCAACCAAGGCATGTGCCCTTGCCTGGGAATAGAACTGGAGATCCTTTGGTTCACAGGCCTGCATTCAATCCACTGAGCCACACCAGTTAGAGTTGAATACACCCATTTTTAAATTAGTCAGTGCTTACCTTTATCTCTAAGGCAATGTAAGTGTTAAGTATCAGAATTTGCCTACCCAACCATGCCGACTACAAATGACTCCTGGCTTTGATGACTAATTCAGAAAAGGGGCCTACAAGATGAGGCCTACAGGACAACTTGTTTTCAGTTCATTTTACCTACCACTCTCAATTCATTCTATTTTTTAAAATACAAACAATAACTTAAGAGAATGCTGTGAGCAAAACAAAGAAGTTAAGAGTTCTAACTCCAACATTAATAAACATAAGACCTTATGCTAGACGGGTATGAGACCACTGGGATGATCATTTAGTAAGTTATGTAATGTCTGATCACTGGGGTATACACCTGAAACTAATATAATATTGTCTGTCAACTCGAATTGAAAAATAAAAAAATGACTTAAAAAATAAATCGCATACAAAAATAACCATGACACCTTAAAATGTAATATAAGACTTAAAAAAAAAATACCTAGAAATGTATAGAACACATTTAAAGTAAACAGGCTATTTTTAGGGCTCTTTCCCCTCCACCTGTACTTTTTGTTAAGTGACTAATGCACCACTTTATCCTCAGCCATTCTAAAAGGTAGACAGCCACTAAAAAAGAGAGGGTTAACAACCAGACCAAAGAGAATCAGAACCCCCAGACTACTGTTAGTCTGATATTCTTTCAGCTACGCCATACTAGGCTGAGAACTTTTTAATAAAAGGGTTTTAATACCTTAGAATTTTCTGTATCTTTTTCATATTTAATGGGATATTACTAAGAATCACCAATCCAATGTATCCCAGTCCAATGAAGAGTAAGTAACAGATGTAAGTTACTTACAATGAAGAGTAAGTAAGTAGTAGATCATTTGGTTTACAAGTAAATTCCCAGGGAGTTTCCAGTTAAGTCTTTTCTTTGACATTATTTTAAAGGACCGACAGTCTTAAGAGAAATCTGCTCAGCTATGGGAAGATGAAATCACACAATAGTTCCAACCTAATTCTTCCCTGATGCAGGAACATAAGACTTTACACTAGTTGTTAGTCCCTGATATAGGCTTATGCCAGCACTTCTCAGACCTAGCTGGCTTTGCTCTTGAAAGATTAGTACTCATGGCCGGAGCTGCTCTTGCCACAGGGTCTCGCCATGCCACACCACGGTAATAAGCAGCCTATGTGACTTTGTGACCATCTGTGAAGACAACCATAATCATACGATAGATAATTTAAAAAGTCAGCTGTCACATAACTTTGCCAGGATCAGACCTTGCACAGCATTAATATCCCTTTGCTCCCTAAACAGCATCTCTTCTTGCTATTCTTTTCTCTCCTAAACAGTTCTTTCCTTCTCATGTAAACACCTGTCTTCATGAAATTTCTCAAATGCTTTGGCTCATTTTCGAGAATGAGCCACTGGGTGACCTGAAGGGATCTTAAGTTTGCACTCTAGGTTACTCCTTCCTACCAGTACATATCCCTGCCACAGGAGAACCACTATGCTCTCTATCAGAAAAGCAGCATTTTCCCTCAACTCTGACTCCAACTGTCCAATTAAAAAAAACAAAAGCAAAAACAAAAACACAAACCACAACCAAGCCACCCCCTTTCTCCTACATATCTTTCCTCCTGTAATCTTCTCAAGTGGTAGGGAGGGTATGGACTTTGAGTTAGAACAGCCTTTGGACTTTTATCCAGGCCCTGTTACTACACTCATGTAAATTACTTGAAATGGGAACGGAGCCACACCTAATTTAACAAGGTTGAAGTCAACATTAAATTAGGTAAAATTCACTTAGCTCTTATTAGTATATGTACATAGAATGTGTAGATGTTCAACAAAATAATTTTCCTTAAAAATAATATATATGCTTCAAAGCACTTTTCCAGGTGTGGGTGCATTTACCACCCTTTCTCAGCTACTGGGAGGTAAATGAAAAGATTTTTAAGTACAAGAGGTTGGTAAATCTTCCTCCAGGAAATGGTTTGAGAGACAGAAATCCTTTACATTAGCTACCTAAAGTTAATTATGTTGTACAGCAGCAATAGTAGCACTAAAGATCCTTATGGATATAACTGCCAATTTTTCTGCATATTTCAAATAGAATTTTGATTTTGCAGATATTTCTTTTCAAAGAGGATGCCTTTAGGAGGCCACCAGACTTTAACTGTACAATAAACGTGGCACTATACACACACTCACCAGATACAACTGGCTCCAACAGAACATATTGTTCTTAATTTAATAAATAGCACAATCTGAAATGTTCTACTCTAGATTCAACATGATCATTTCTGAATACTCAAATATCTCTTATGCCCTGAAATCACACTTAGTTAACATATAATTGAGCACCACTAAGTATAGGCACTATAACTTTTCCACAACTCAGGAACATATATTCATTACTTAATGTAATGTTCCTTTTACTTAAAAGGAACTACAAGTGGTTTTGATTTTTGAAAACAAATCATCTATTTTATAAGCTAATCTGGCAGCAACAGACAGATATCTTAGTCCAATGGTTCTCAGGGTATGGTCCAGAGACTCCTAAGAGTGCTCAACACCTTTTCAGGAGGGGTCTAGTGGGCCACAACTACTTCCATAATCATTTTATTTTTCATAATAATTCTAAGACATTACTAGCATTTTATTTTCCAAAGACTACATGACATCACTGCTCTGACAACTAATAAAATAATGTTTGTATATTCTTGTGTTTTAAACATTTCTCAGTTTTGATTTCTGGTATGGGATATATCTACAGATACAATCGACATAAGCAAAAGTTCCTTGGGGTCTATAATAATTTTTAAAAAGTGTATGGGATACTTTGACCAAAAAGCTTGAGAACCACTACCCTAGGATCATGCCAAATATTTAACTGTCGAAGTTTATTTCCTCACAGGAAGAGAATTTCTTTAGAAGGCTTAAATTTGTTCTCAGCAAAACTTCTAAAAGGAAATGTGAAAAGCAGCCTCACCTTCAACTGCAGGTTAAGAAAACATTCTGGAAAACAAAACAAAACAAAACAAAACAAAACATTTTAAACTTACTAAACAGTAGAGTAACTTTCAAGAAGCAGGCTTAAGGTATTCCAACCAGATTGTACACTTGCTTCCTTCCATTTATTGTGGTCATTCAAAACGGCCCATAATAAATGTGCCC
Organism: Pteronotus mesoamericanus; assembly: GCF_021234165.1. Classification (NCBI taxonomy): domain Eukaryota; kingdom Metazoa; phylum Chordata; class Mammalia; order Chiroptera; family Mormoopidae; genus Pteronotus; species Pteronotus mesoamericanus. The sequence continues at coordinate 56,900,046 of NW_026555321.1, forward strand.
TTTAGATCTCCCACAGCTTTTCTCCAAAAGCAAGCCCACTGAAAAAGAACATACAACCTGTGGACCAAATCCTCAGCAAACAGAAGACCTACGGTGAGGATTTGGTCTGAGCAGTGTTGTATTTTAGGGTCACTGTCTATCACTCCTACATCTTTCATTGTCCTTTTCCTTTCTAGTCCAGGAACTAAACACCTTCCTCCACAATGTCCTATTTGGTCATTTTTCATCTTCCCTCCAGTTATCTTACATGATACTACTGAAGCCACTGGTCCAAAAGAGAAAGTTTAACTGCTTATTTCTCTGCTTGAAACCTTTCCCACCCACCTACAGCTTACAGAAGTAAATCTTACCTCTAGCATGATCTAATAGGGCTCTTCACGATTTAGTCCCACCATTCCTCACCAGACCACCTTTCCTCCACTCACCACCCCAGGTTGCTTCTGAGTTCTAGCTCAAGCCACACCAAGACTTTATCTTTCAAGTGATACTTTACCACTTGCTTATTGCTGATCCCTAAGCTTCTGAAATGTCCTTCCCTGGTAATTCACCTGCAGAGCCCACACCCACTTTAACACCTAGCTCAAATGCCACCGATTTCCCAATTTCACTTGCCAAGTAACAGTTTGTGGCCAGATCTGCAGGGTTCCCCATACTTAATGTTCTATATTATAATTTCACCTTGTTTATCTGTTTCTCCTTACTAGATTATGAACATCTCTGAGGCAGTACTGATCTTTAAATTTTATGCTATACTCCCCCAACGTGCTTCAAAATAATTGCTTGTTTCCTGACAGTAGCTCACTTAATGCTGGCTGCAAGAATGTATGTCCTCTGTATAAGGTGGTGCAGACAGCAGATGCTGCATCAGCATGTAACATCACATTCCATTACAATGCTGTATGTACTTAACAGTCTCTCTGGGCCTCAGAAGTGAGGGACTTTGTATAACTCATCTTTTATTCTACCATTCCCTAGCAAAAATGCTAGAACATAAGAGGGTCTCAATGACTGTATCCACCCCAGAGAAAGAAGAGCTCCCAGTTTAAAAGAGGGGAAAAAGAAAAAAAATTCACAGGTAATAGAGAGCTTCCTGTAAGGAGGCACTGTGTTGAATGTACTACTTTCTCTTAACTTTTCAAGGTTACTGAAGGAGCCAAAGCCTAAAGGTCCAACAGTAAAAAAGAAAGCTCAAGCAAGAGGAGTTTAACACAAGCCTATGCTCTTTGGACTAATCCACACTGCCCACCCAATGAATCTTAAAAAGAAGGGAAATGAACTGAAGCCAATGAAAGCAAGGAAAACAGAAGCTGTAGCAAATGAGGACTAAAAACAGGTCTCTGAATCTGTCAATCAAGGTGCTTCTTTTCTGTTCCTTCGCAAGGTTATGCACATACCTACTACTCCCCCAACTCTGCTCCTACCTCAAATATTCCAACTACTGTAACACATCCCACCTACACTCACAACCATACATGTATGAAAAAAGCTGGCTTTGACCTTCTGTTCCACCTTCTGCCTTTATTTTTAACTATCTAGGGCAAAATTCTTCAGAAGTCTAAGTTCTTCAGAAATGCTCTTGGTCTTTTTTGTTTCCTCATCAAAGTCAAAAAAAAAAAAAGAAGATCTATGGGTAGGAACAACTGACTTCTCAAAGCTTACTTCACTCTAGAAAAACCACTTTGTTACAAGAGTAAAGTACTGTGGCATCAAGTGGGAGTCTCAAACCATCAGCAAGCTCTCCAATTATAAAGATTTACCTAAATCCTGAGCTTACACGAAGGGATATTTGGATAAACGGGGATGGTGGTATAGGACATACATGCAAACATCTGCCATCATTCCAATACCAGCAGTTTTCAAACAGGTATCCCACTCAAATAAGTATCTGCCTTTGGTATCAAACTAAGCCAATTTGCATGCCTTGTAGTACATGTGCAACAAGGTAAGGATCCTATTAACGTTCCATGAATGACTTTGAAATGTCTTTGAAAAGGATTTTTTCCTCTTAAACTAAATTGCTACAAGTTTACTTTCTTCAGAGATTTGCTGAAAGTTTGACTCACTAACTTGCAAAGACAAAACAGATTTCTTTAATGCTTTTTTACAATTCTGAAAATAAATTTTAACATTTCATTTTTAACTACAATAATTTCAGAGTTGCAAACATAGTACAGAGTTCTTGTACACTTCCTCACCCAATTTCTAATGTTAACATCTCATATAACTATAGTATAATTATCAAAAGCAGAAAATTAACACTGGTTTGGTTTATAACACTATTAACTGAACACTTTTTTTTTTTTAATTCTCACCAGTTTCCCCATGAATGTCCTTTCTGTTTCAGCATTGTGTCTAGGCTCTAGATGTTACATTTTTACATTCTGTCCTCAATTTTGTCTCCTGTCTACAACAGTTCCTCAGTCTGTCTTTAACAGCCTTGACACTTTCTGAAAAATTCCTCACTAGAGGACATGCTTAGAGAGTGTAAGGGAGTTCGGGGAGTGAGATAGATATACAGACAGAGACAGAGACACACACATTCATCTGTTGACTCTCGTCAGTGCCCTGACTGGGAATCAAATTCACAACCTTTCCACTCACGGGACAATACTCCAACCAACTAAACCAACCTAGCCACACTGATCAGGGCATATCTGATGCTTTCTTATGGTCAGAATGAGGTTATACATTTTAACAACAACACAGCAAACATGCATGTCATCTTGGGTATTTTTCACAAACCACATTATCACAAGGTTAAGTACCGTGGCATCAAGTGGGATATAATTATCAAAGGGTTCATGATGGTTCTATATCTTATTACTGGTGATGTTAACCACGTTCACTTGGCTATGGTGGTGTCTGTCAGGTTTCTTCACTTTCAAGTTACTATTCTTTAAATAAGCATCTTAGAAGAGAGATGTTGAGACTACATGTATAACTATGCTGTTTCCCCCCTCAAAGTTCCATTCAGTAACTTGAGCATCCAAATGTGGACTCTACAAAAACTACTGTTTTTTGTTTTGTTTTGGCCTAATGGTGATTTTCTAGTTCCTCCTTTCCCCCTGCATTTTTTAATTAAAAATTTTTGTGTACGTAAGAGCTGTCTCTGCTCTCTCATTTATTTACTCATAGTTATTTATATCTGTATAAATTGATGAATATTATTTTATTCTGAGGTAACATCCAGTGCTACTGTAATGGGGTAGGTCAGACCTGAGAATGCTGGAGAATGGGGGAAGACAACAGTCCAGAGGAACCCCAGCCTGGCACAAGAGGCTGCTTCCTTTCCGGCCAGGAGAAGGCAGAGGGGAGAGCTGCCCAGGCAGCAGACTGAAGCAGCCTCCCTTCTCTAAAGGGAGGAACCGCTGGAGCAGAAAGTTTCCTCCAGGTGAACTGTAAACAAAAGCAACTCCCTCTTGCTAAACATGGTGGCTGGAAGAAGGGTAAAGGCAAATATGGCCGACACTGGCCCTCACTGGTTGAAAAGCTGGACATTACCCCTGGCTTCCAAAGCACATGGAACTCTGGGAGAGAATTTTAAACAGAAGGCGGGCAAGGGCTCACTCTGTTGGCTCCTTGGACTCTTGTTTTGTTCTGCAGGAACAGGAGCATGGACAGGAGCGGTTGTGAGACCAAGAGATGCTGGGCCCACCTGGGGCTTATGCTCCCAAGCCCCCCAAAACCTATTTCCTTCCACACAAATCTTTGTGGTATGTGTACATAGGTAACAAGTGGCTGGACCCCATGCTGCCCAATTACATTACCATTATTTATTTTGTTGCTTATGTTGCTCCACTGAAGCTGCTAACAGGAACTCTTCCTTTAGGTTGAGATCTTTTAAAAGGCCCCCATCCTTTTTTTAACCCTTAGAATTGAGAAGTTTTTAGGAACAAATAATGTTCTTTAGACTATTTTATATTCCTAAGCACTGTACTAAAGAAAACCATTACAGACCAGCTACAGAAGGAATAAAGTAGTCTTTTACTTGTCAGTTGTGCAAAGTGATTCCTTATTACCTCAATTAGCTTTAAATTCCAGACAGCATAAACATTAACAAAAGCTGGGTGGTGTCTAAGAAAATGGGAGCTCTGGATCTCACAATGAGTACATTTTTTTCAGAATGTATTCACTAACCTAATGCTTCAAGAGAAAACTGCTGTTCTAAAGACATACTTGATCCTTATAAACACTTTGCAGCCAGAGGTAAAAATGCCAGGAGGACTAGTCATAGATGTCAGATGTAAGGTAAGTGTATACCTCAAAACATAAGATATATTTTTCTGGTATTCTTAGGAAAGGGAAAAGATTGCCAACTCTGGAACAATCTGGAGAAATTTTGCCCAGGAAAAAGGGTACAGGAGCCAAAGCATGTTCCAAAGAAGATCATTAAGTATCCCTCAGTGGAGGAAAGAAAGAAACTGTTTGCTTCTGACTTTAGCCCTCTCCACAGCTCTAAAAGAACTAAAAACTAGTAGTACCTCTAAAATCACTCCCTGCTTGCTTACAGCTGCAGCCTCTCCCCCATCCACACAAACAAATGAACAAACAGGGCTAGAAAGAGTAACAAGTGAGTGTTGAGTTTTGCTGACTTGGCAAATTTTTGTATAGGATAAATTTTAATGAGGTACAATTTAGAGAAAACAAAATGCACAGTTGAAGAGTACAGTTTACATTTTGACACATGTATATAGCTCTGTAATCACAATATCCAATCAAGGTTCCTTTGTGTCCCTATTCCCAGCTCCTGAGGGCCACCAATTTGTTTTGTCACTATGGATTAAATTAGACTTTTCTAGGAGTTCCACATAAATGTAATTATATAGCATATAAACTTCGTTAGTGTATGACTATGTTCACTGAGCAAAATATTTCTGAGATTCATCTGTGTTGCTGTGTGTTTTATTTACCTACTCTCCCACTGATGGACATTTCAGCTGTTTCCCGTTTTCAGCTATCGTGAATAAAGCTGCTTTGAACATTCATGTAAAAGTCTTTGTGTGGATAAGTTTTCATTTCTCTTGGCTAAAATACCTATGGCAAGTGCATATTTAACTTTAAAAGAAACTGCCAAACTCTTTTTCAAAGTGTCTGTACCATCTTTTCCTCCAGACAAGTATGGGCATTCCAACTGTTCCATATCCCCAACAACTCTTGGTAGTGTCAGTGTTTTTATTTTGAGCCATTCCAGTGGGTGTATAGCAAAAGTAGAATCTCAATGTGGTTATTTTAACTTAAAATTCTCCAATGAATAATGATGTTGAGCCAACTGTTTGCTGATATCTTTTAAAATATTTGTGAAGAGTATCAAGCTGGCCTATATGGTAATTTTGAAAATTGGATGATGGGCAGGGAGATTGTTATCTCTACTACTGTGTTTAAATTGTGCCTGTATCAAAAAGTTAAATAAACCAGAAGTCTCCTGGGCTGCATACCCAGATACTGTCTCAATGTCTTATCTGAGGTACAAGGACTCAGGAAGAAGAGAATAAAAGTAAAAAGACAATTACTTGTCTGATCTAGGCACAATAATGAAATAAGGCTTTTTAGACTCTGAACTAAACAGCTTTTAAAAAACCTACTATCAACTAACTTTTAAAAATTACCTAACCCAAATGAGCAAGGTTTTAAAAAGTCAGTAGAGAGGTGACTAACTGGAAAGGATAGCTGGAGGGCTATGCAGCATTTCAGATGAAAGAATGAAAATCTGAAGAGGTTCAGCAAATTCTAATAACTGAGATCAGACTGTTGGTTTATAGAGGATAGCAATATTACGTTGACAATCTACTTGCTATTATTTCTTTATCTGAATGTAACTGGCTGTGTGAAGGGTGACCGGTGTTAAGAAAGCAAAATTTTAGCCCTAGTTCTTATCAATTTGCAGAATAACTTATAACAAAGAACCAGTCTTCAGCTTCAGTTGTCCCAACTGTTAAAAGTGAGAGAATACCTATCCTACATATCTCTCATTGTGGTTGAGGCTAAAATGTTGGAACTAGCCAAATAAACACTGGGGGTGGGGCGGGACGCAAAGTCTGGAAGATTTATTTTTGGTTTTCACATTCATGCATATACATATTCATAAAGTAAACACAAGGTTTAAAAACCTTCGATTTAGTAAAACCAAAAGAATATTTTTCCACATTTTATACCAATGTACGTCTCAGAGGGTTGATGGATGGATACTAAATACTTTAACAAGAAAAAAATGATACGTATTAATTGCCATCCTCCTACATTTATTGAACGCCACTGATGACTCATGAGTGAATTTCCCAAAAAGGTAAATCTGCCCAATGCCAGATAGTTTTTAAAAATGGTATTCCATATTCTTTATATTACTGAACACTACATGGAAAAAAGTTTAGCTTTCCAATTACTGTAGGCTGCTATTCCAGTGAGATTCCCTGGAGAAGCATGCAGAGCTGCACCAGCCCTCTCTAGCCATGCCATCGGCTTTATGTTATGGATCAATGATACTGTCCTATAGTCAAGTCATTTCTGTTACCCTAAGACCTGTCCATTGTTCCTGCTGTTCACATAAGAGCCATCCACTCCCACACTCAGTCCTCATTCTGGGAGACTGAAATGCACTTGTTGAAATATAACTGTTTCAAAAGCAGATTACAATACATCCAATTTCTGACCACCAATTCGACATCTCCTCCAAGTGTCTTTAAAAAAAAAATTTGTTCTTGTAATTGAGTTATTACTGTATTAAATCCATCAATCATAAAAAATGCATTTAGAACTTCCTCCTATACTTAACTGTTCTTAATGAATAAGCTACAGCCATTTTATCTCAATACGTATGCACATTCCAAACTTAAATTTGTAAAGAAAACGTCAAGAAGACACAAACACATCAATAATTGTAGTCATTCTGTAAGTATGAAGTATTATCTCATGGGAATGACAATACAGTTATTCAAGACCAAAAACCTCCTCTTCAGACAGCAGCTAGGAAATATATTTTTGATTGACAGGGATATGGGTGTCTGTCAGTCTAACCATTAAGGTTTTAATCATGTTTCCTACCCAACAAATGACCGCTCTACTCCTGAATCAGCAAATTCTTAATTTTTACAAAAGCACAAACCTCCAAGTAATATTACCATTTTAATTTATTTGTTATGTATAATAACAGAATTAGTTTCGTTCAACCTCTTCAGCTGCTGAAGACATGATGAACTCCTTGATTAGGTTTTGGCCAAACTGAACAAATTATCACAGAGTTCAGAAAAATATAAACATGTTTAAAATAGAAAAGTGATAAGGAGAGCAAGTGGTTTAACAGTGGGGGAGGCAGAGCATAGAGCAACACTTCCACTCTAATTAGTTGAGGTGTGAGTAGTTATCCATGGTCCAAGATCCCCAGGCTGCTATGACTAGTCTGGACAACAGCGCTGACAACCAAACTTGTATGTGGCACCTAAGCTCCTGAAAAGCCTAACTGTGGATCAGAAGGATCTTGCTGGAAGCCTCAACTCTGTCTGTGCACAGCTGTACTACTGAGAGAGGAATCAACAGTGCTTTAGGGAAAAAAAAAAAGGTGCCCGTTTCTGGCTTGTGTTCCTCATCAGGGAGGTGGGGCTTCAAATCTATACACATCTAGGGGTCTCCTAAATCCAAAAGTGACTCCCTACTAGGTGCTCTATGAAAATGAAAATAAGACAGGGACCATAATGAGCCACAGCAGGATAAATACCAAAAAAGTACAAAGTATATCAGAGTTTCATGCGAAGAGGAAAACAGGTGTGATGAAAAACAGAGGAAGACAGGAGGCTTCAAATGGACTGTAAGGAATAAACAAGATCTTGAAACCTTTAAAGGTCTAGCTTGGCCCTGTAGTCATAATATGACTTTACAGAAACCTAGAGCAGTTGTCAAGTAGTGCTTGGCAATGTGCAAATAGATGTTCCTTGAAGAAATAAATCTGAGAAACCTACCTTACGGTCTTCTCTTTAACGTTCACAGTAGGCAGTGAATATCAAAGACCTACATTAAATCTGTGTAATTTTGTTTTTACCCAGTGATTCCACAGTTACTTGATCACATAACCTTCTTTGGTTTTGTTTCTTTTCTGTTTATATGCATTGAATTTCTAACTTTTATAAGGTTTTTATTTTGGTATTCCATCTGTCTTCCCACTGAACGAAAGTATGAGAACTGGTGATTTTTCTTTTCAGGAGAGTGGGATGAAGTTAGCATCCTCTCTGTTAACCTAAAGCCAAGTTGCAGCTCATGTTCTCCTATTTTCTAGTAATAAAAGTTAACTCTAAAGTGTGGTAAGTGATGAAAAGTCTGAGTTAGTAACAATAGGGTAATGAGTTTACACATTACAACCTTACTGCAGCTGCATGACTATAAATGCTGTTCAGGAACAGTACACTGGTGTCCCTCATTTTTTGAAAATCTGCATATGCCACTTGCTTTTATGAAAGACCTCCATCAGTATTTCAGAAGAAACCCGATGAGGATTTTCACTTTTATGAAGGAAGGCAAAAAGTGAAATAACGTTCTGTGTTTTACGACAGCCATCACAGAGGCAGCGCACACCATGTACCCCTCAGCAAAAGGGGCCCTGCCAAGCTCTGTTCAGGGAACTACACTCAGCATCTCAGTATCCAGCTGCCAGAGCTTTGAACTGTGTGGGCATCTGTGCTTTATAGCCATTTATTTCGTGCATCATTAGCAACATTGTCCTAAGGTATCACAAAGGCTAAGAGAGCTTATAAGCGTGCTATGCAGAAAACTGGATGTAATTAAGTGTTTTGATCTTGGCGTACAAAATACATTGTGTGTGCTTTGAAGTTGTAAGCATCCACCATTCACACTATTTATATGCAGGGAGAAAGAATCTTGAAAACTGGAGAAATTACTGTTGATTCTGCTGATAGGAAAGTGGTTTCTTTTAGTCCATATCCAGTAATGGATAAAATAGAAAGTGTTGCTTGACTGGGTTGATGGGTGTGCAAAATGTGGTGTTCGGAGAAGTCATTGGTCCAAAAAATTTTTCCATATAAGCTACTGGTGATTGCTTCTTTGTTTTATGCCTTTTGACTTAAGAAAGGTTTAATACAATCACTCTACTTTCAGACAGGGGAGGAAACCTGTACAGAGATAGAATATCTACAGACACTGCTGGGGCATGCTGGATACTCTCTTTATGCTTAGTTTCAAAGTAACTTTTTCAAAATAATGAAAAATTTCCTTTACTTTACAGGTGACTAACCTGGCTTAGAGAGAATGAGCAATTTTTCCAAGAATCTGGGTTTAATTTGCCCCCACATAGTAGCAACCAGGTAAGTGGCTAACCAAGACCCCCCCCTAAATTTTTCCCAGTTTGTAACAGAAGGGTTAGTAGATAACTAAATCTCATTCCTCTACTCCAAGGCACAACTGATGTCATGTTTTTCCTATTCTTACCAAGTATCAAAGAAATTTTTGTACTACTGGTTTCTAACACCAAGTGAAACATCAAAAATGTTAGTATTTGTCACCATTTCAGAAAGGTTAAAATATCAGAGGCTGGGCCCTGGCTGGTGTGGCTCAGTGTAGTGAGCGCTGGCCTGTGAACCAAAGGGTCGCCGGTTCCATTTCCAGTCAGGGTACATGGGGCACATGCCTGGGTTGCCAGCCAGGTCCCCAGTAGGGGGGGCACACGAGGGGCCAACCACACATTGATGTTTCTCTCCCTCTCTTTTTCCTTCCCTTCTCCTCTCTAAAAATAATAGAATCTTAAAGAAAACAAAAAATACTAAAAAGTATGGGAGAATGTTGTACCAGAACAAGCAAAACAAGGTATGATTTGATTTACTCCTATGGATTACTGAATACTTGCCTAGAGTAGTTACTACTGCAATAAAAAGACAGTGTTTAAAAATAAACCTGAATTAATTTAAAAACTCTATTATAATAAAGTAAGATTTGATGCCCATCCCCTTATTCCAAAACAGTTAACTTTCATTAACACTTATCCTAATATCTACTCACATACCTACCGTCTTTAAAAAGTGCTTAAAAAATAAGAAATTTAAAAGTGATCCAGGAAAAGTACTCTCCTTAAAATGTTGTGCATTCTGTTCTGTTGTTTTTGGGGCTCAAGGAGAAAAAGGAAGCAAAAACATGGGTTAGTGGAAGGAATTATGAGATATCTACAATAATAAATTTTCCCACAAAAATACAAGACTTCTGCCCCTGAAACTTACTTATTCACCATTTAAGTGCTGAGGAAACAGAGAAAGAACATTATCTGTATCTCCACTAAGTTTTTCAGTAGTCCTAAACACTGGTGGGTGGGGTCTTTCTTGGAAGCTATTGTGACTGTGATAAAAACTATTAAACCACTGAGAAAAAAATGTACACACAAGAATAAATGTCTGCATGCAATTTCAGAAAATTTATGGTTTATGGATCTTATGGTTATGACTGGTTCAGCAAATACCAGTTCATATAAAAACAAACAAAAATAACAGGAATGACTGGCTAAAATCCCATTTGGAACTTGCAGAATCTCACGATGTTACTGTTCAAACTGTCTGATTCTTCTCTTACCAACTGCAGGAACTGAAAACTCAGCGTAAGTTTTAAGTTGAGTTATGCCTTGTATAGTACCCAAAAACTTGGCTAAATTAAAATGACTGAAAATGGTCCCACACAAATGTCATTTTATTTTTTTCCCCATACATACAGCCATCTACATTATTTCCATTATGTGCAATTTAATATTCACATCCAATATCATTCCATCTTTCTCTACTCCAACCTCCTCAGTTGTATTACAAAAGAATTAACTCAGAATTTATATTTTTAACTTGCTTATCCATTTTAAATTGAGTTTTGGCTTGTGTATTTTATTAGGTTGGCCAAAAAATTCATTCGGTTAAGCAAAACCAAACCACGTTTTTCATTCTCACCAATGACTTTATTGAACAATGTATTCACCATTTTGTTCCACTACCTTCTGCCATCTTTCAAGCAACATCATATCATCTTCTCCTAATTTATCTGTTTTAAAAAAGTTTATTCTTTATTGTATTTTTCCCCATTACCATTTTGTCCCTGTATACACCCCCTCCCCTAAAAACTTTTTATTTTTTTGAGCCAAGAACTGTTGCATGTGCCTTTTGCAGTCTTCCAGGGAAATTAAAATTTCTTCCACTAAGACAATTTTGCAAAGATTGAAATAAATGAAAATCTGAAGGTGCAATGTCTGGTGAATACAGTGGATGAATCAGAATTTGCCAGCCAAGTTGTAACAGTTTTTGCCTGATCATCAAGGAAACAGGAGGTCTTGTGTTATCCTCATGGATGACTATGTGTTTTCTGTTGACTAATTCTGGATACTTTTTTGTGAAGTGCTGCTTTCAGTTTGCCTAACAGGAGGCAGCAGTATTTGTTGGAATTAACTGTTTGGTTTTCCCGAAGGAGCTCATAATGGGGGACTGCCTTCCACATCCACCATATACATGTCACCTTCCAAAGACTAGCCTTTGGTGTGGTTGTTGGTGATTCGTTTCGCTTGCACCACATTCTCTGCCGTTTCACATTACTGTACAGTATCCAGTTTTCATTGCTACAATTTGTTTTAAAAGCAGAACAATTTCACTACGTTTAAGTAGAGAAACGCACGCAGAAATATGGTCAGGAAGTTTTTTTTCCACTTTACTTATATGGAACCCAAACATCAAAGTGATTAACATAACTAAACTGGTGCAAATGATTTCCCACACTTGATTTGGACATTTTTGAGTATGTCAGCTATCTCTCACATGGCATAACACTGACTGTTCTCAATTAATGTCTTGATTTGATCACTATCAACTACAACTAGTCTACTCAGCCATGGAGCATCACTGTCCAGGGAGAAATCTCCAGCAGGGAGAGACTTCACAAACCACTTTTGGTATGTTCGACCGGTCACAGCACCTTCTCCATATACTGCACCAATCTTTTTTTTTGGCGTTTCAGTTGTGCTTTTGTCTTTCTTGAAATAATGGAGAATATGCAAAAAAAATGCTGTATTAAAATGGCTACACAAAAATTCACAAATTTTGTTTTTTCTTTAATGTACACTGACATGACAGCTGTCACAATACAATCAGACAATTGTTTAGAATAAGGTTAAGACAATGAAGCACTACTACAGTCATCTTACAGAAAAAAAAATGAACTTTTTGGCCAACCCAATACTTCTGTGATCAAGAATACTTTCCACATTCTTTTCAAAAATCCAAGCTTCTGGAAAATATTATCTTGAACATTAAGATTACTAATGTCTAGTAGTAGAGATTGAGACATGACTCTTTTCTCCTGTGAAACTTTGAATAGCTCTGCATTCAAAATCTGCACTTTACAGTCCACTTAAAAAAAAAAAATGTTTTTTAATATGTTCCAAAAGGAGGAAATAAGTCTTTATAATACAAAAGATTTATTCAATCTCCTTCACTGCTAAATCCATTGGGTCCAACCTGAAAATATGATTGACCATTAAGAGAGTTTGGGGACCTCAAGAAGATCCCTGAGTGAACTGATAGGGGCAAACTAACGGGGTGGCTTGGGTAAGATGAATTCCACAGGCTTGTGCAGCAAAGCCACCCATATAAAATTCATCTATGTATATACATATGTGTTTGTGTATAATGAAATAATCCCAATTGAGAGCAAAGGCAGCTCCCAAAAGCAGAGGTGTGGCCTCCCCTGGAGAACTCCAAATGAGTTCCAACCTGCCCTTTCCCACCAATCAGACTTCCTTCCAAATAAAACAACACTATAGTGTCGCCCTGCCCCAGCTTCATCTCAGACACACCAGCAGCACATACTCTTTTGGACAGACACATATACATGTCTGCCCACATCTTTCAAGCAACCCTCAAGAGTCTACCCCACACAAGCACGCACATCCCTCAAATGCACATATTCTTTAAATGCATATACTCTGACACCAACAAAATACATACAGATATTACCACCCAAATAAATCAGTACTTACTTCCACCCAAAAGATACATACTCATACACCTTCACTCTTTCACTTAACTAGAAAAGTTGCCAACATTTAATATACTGTATGTAACCAAATCGCACAAAAACAGACTTCATTCACACCTCCCAAAGCATGTGCAACCCCCTGCTCTACCCCTATCACCACTGAAAAAGAATGTGCTGGTTTTAAAAGTTGTCCAAATCCTTTGATACTTCTCACTTCAAAAAAAAAAACAAAAATAAACAAAAAACCCTAGGGAGTCTAAGTTTCTTCTTGACTGTGAACCACACTTAATAACGTACACCTAAAAAATAGAGTATGACTTAAGTGATTTCTGAGCTTAAATATAAAGGAACTGTGGCTTCCTCCTTGCTCTCCTTTGGACCACGGGCGGAAGCCAGGAGTCATATAGCGAGGACACTTAAAAAGCCTGAAGAAGAGGTTCATATGCTGAGCAACTAAGACCTCCTGCCTTGCCTGCCTGCCGCACCCCCCTCCCCCCGCCCCGGCCCCAACAGCAAGGTACTCGAAGACTTTGGCAAAATCACATAAGTCATCTTTGAAAGTTCATCTTCTAGCTCCAGTTTAAGCCTTCAGGTGACTGCAGCCCCATCCAAAATCGTGCTGCAACCTCATTAGGAACCCTGAGCCCAAGCCACTTTTAAGGGTGAGAATTGGATAAAGGTGGTCAAAACCCACAAACTTCCAGTTGTAAAACTAAGTAATTACTGGGGATGCGATGTAAAACATAATGACTACAGTTAACACTGCTGCATGATATATTTGAAAGTAAATTCTAAATGGTCTCCATCACAAAAAACAAAACAAAAACACATTTTTTGGCAGGGAGACTAAATGAGATGATGGCTGGATGTTAACTAAACTAAACTTAGTTAATCATTTTGCAACACAGGTAAGTCATGTCATGTTGTATACCTTAAACTTATACAGTGCTATCTGTCGACTGTATTTCAATAAAACCAAAAGGGAAAAAAAAAAGGTGTAAGATAATACTTGTTTTAAGGTGCTATTTTGGGGATGATTTGTTACACAGCAATACATAGCTCATAACAGACACAAACCTTCCACATTACCTAAACATACATTAATTTTGAAATAAAATATAGGAACATGCCAGAGAAGAAAATACACGCTCCAGTTTATGATACACCTACTATTTTCTACAAAACATTCTGTCAGATCCACTCTAAAGGGAATAATGGTTAATTTGAGGAATACAGAAGTGAAACAATTAATATAAGTAACCCAGACCTGACCTCATAGTCAACTCTTCCGACATGAAATCAAATACTGTCAATATTTATTACACAGTATTCCTTTAGGGGTCAGCAAACTATTTCAGCTTTGTAGGCCAAGGAGCAAAATCAAAATGATTAGGTAGATACATTAACAACTATCTAAAAGTACATACAGGTGGTGGGCCATAGTTTGCTAACTAAAGTCTAGACTGCAAAAAGTATACGGTTTCTCATACCAAAGCAAAAACAAAACTTTCAGTATCTGTATTTCTTTAAAGAAGGGAGGGAGAGAAAATCACATCTATCTGTTGTTCCACTTAGCATTCGTTGGTTGATTTTTGTATGTGCTCTGACCAGGGACTAGAGCCACAATCTTGGCATATTGGACCAATGCTCTAAACAACGGAGCTACCTGGCCAGGTCTCAGTATCTGTATTTCAAATGACTTCCCCATAGGTTGCACATTGTGCAAATCTTTAAACAGCAACGTAGAATATTTGCCTTCTCCTAAGAGAACAAGGCTTGCCATTCCAAAGTTAACAGTATCTCGACAGTCTTAATAACAAAGACACATTGCTGTCAAACTGGAATAAATCCAAATTTGTTTCAGTCAGAATATTAGGGGCAAGATGGTGATGGTGGTAATGTTCCAGCAACTAAATTTATTGTAGTCGGGGGTTTGCGCAGCAAACATGACATACTGGTTACCTTACTTCCTGCAAGATCAGTCACTAGGCAAAGAACACCGATAAATCCCAATGCATTTTATTCCCCAGACAGCAAGGAATCATGCAATTCAACCTTCAACTATTGTTATTGTCACATCTTCTGCCTTTAAAATTCTGTAAGTTATAGGTTTCCTAATTTAGTATTATTTTTTAAGTACACGCAGCTATGTAAATACAACTTATTTAGATCAATGGATGGTTGGAATGAGGTATGTTACTAATTACGTCCTCATTAACAATATGATAGTCAGGCAACCCCCAATGTCTAGTCCCTCTGTGACTAGCTGCTCAACCTTTGCCCAGTCATTTGTGTTCTCGGGATACAGATTCCACATGATGGAGCTAAAATTTGAATCTGATTCCTCTGAATGACAAAAATCCATGACTTATACTTGAAACAAATATAAAGATACCTGAAATAATTTAATTCCGTCTACTTAGCTGAAATTATTTGGTAGATAAGCAGTGCTCTTCTACTAAAAAGGAGGCAAGAAAATGAAAAGAAATTAAGGTCTGGAAAATACTCCATTTGCTTAGGTTCTCATATTAGGAAAATTCTCTTTCTAAGATGCCAGTGAAATGTATTTTCTAAAGGGAATGGCAACCTCCTTGATTAATTTGCCTTAAGACAGTGTTTTGCCTGTGTCTTTAAAATTATAGACCCATTAATCTTCTCAGAATTCTTTTTCCACCGGATAAAAGCTTCTTGTTAAATGTTCACTTTTCAGTGAAAATACACTGAAAGCACTTAAAATCAGTCAGGTGAGCCAATCAATGATTCTGAAAACAACCCATAGGAAAAAAACAATAGAATCAAGCTCCAACTGCCACAAATGAATAGCTGTGTACTCACTATGAAATTATAAAGTCTTGCAACTTACCTGGCTACATGGTCTCCTTCTTGGTGTCTGAGAACATTTAGTAAAGCCCTTATTATCCTATCTTGGCATCTAGTGACAGGTAAGGATCCAGTTTGAATCCAAGTACTGTATAAAAGTCTTCAATCTTTTAGACATGCTTAGCATAAAGTTGTGAATATACATACTTAAGTAAAACTGAATATTAAGTACCTTAGGACAACTCAATGATCTAAGAAAACTTAGGTTTTCTTAAATTTATTTAACAGATTTAATGCTGTGCCATGGCTAGTCATCTTCTTGCCAACAAAACTATTCCATATATTACTTTAATGGGACAATAGGAAAGGACTAAATGTTTCAAAATAAAAAGTAAACACGAAACTAATATTTTAATGAGCTGATCTGGCACTTAAAAATATATAACCATTATTTTATTCTGTCTCCATTCTGTTCCACAAAGAATGAGGTAGTTTGCAAAATTTTTAATCTTAAATGTGTGTGTGCGTGTGTGTGTAAAAATCAATGCTAATGAAAAACAAATTAAGACTAGGGGAAAAAAATATACAACATTGTTGCTGCAGTTCAGCATTTTTCAACCCTTTTCATCTTGTGGCACACAGAAACTAATTACTAGAGTTCTGTGGCACACCCAAAAATGTATTTCTTGCTGATGACAGAAAGAGGTGTAATTTTGATTCTATGCACTGAACAGCTATTGTGTTGGCTGCCGTCATTTTTAAATTTGACAATCAAAGGGAAAAGAGGTCAGTGCTCATTACTAATTATTAGTCATGTATTGCAGTTTAAATCATTCTTGTGGTCCACCCATGTATCTGCCATGGCATACTAGTTGAAAAGACAGTTTAGGAACAAAAATGGACTGAGCCTTCTCTCTAATCTTCCTTTAATATCAGTATGGGGGGGGGATAATTTTTGGGAGAAGAATCAGTTTAAGGAGGAGTTTTCTAAATGAGGTCCTAGATACTAGCAACTACATGTATAGGTAGATGTTAGGGCATGGCAACTATTAAGGCACTTAAAACCAGGCCCATCCAATGCCTTGTGGAGTGAACAGCAGAGGCAGCTGAAGGCACTTTCATTTTTTTCCTTTTCCCTTTCCCCTTCCTTTCCTTTCCATTATTTGGGGAGCCCACCTCAGCACAAGTATTAAACTGACCCTCTATAGTTCTACATGACTGGCCACATAAAGTGATCTAAGCCTAGAAAATTTGCATAAGACGAATGGTATCCACCAGGATTACAGAAAGGTTTTCATAGGGTGCTGCCATAAATATCCTGATTTTGCCAATGCTTTCTGGTGACCTTAATCAATTAAATAGGCTTAGGTTTCCTGCAAGGTCAGTCACTAGCAAAGAACACTGATAAATTCCAGTGCATTTTATTCCCTGGACAATTCAAAACAGGAATAATTAACGAAGAAAAAAAGCCAACCATAATTATCTTTTTTCCTTGGTTTATGTGTAAGGATATGTTTTCTTTTCAGCTGTAAGGTTAAGTCCAGACCATGTTCCTGTTGGTTCTTCCCACTTAAAAAAATATTTAGTCTAATTTCTTCTGTTTTACAGATGGCAAATATGAAATGCAGACAGTGACTTGCCAAAAGCTTTAATATTTGTGTCTAACTCCTGGGTAGAGTAGGCTTGCTTTTTTTATTCAGTAACATTGCCTCCCTTATAAAATTCATATAAATATCCGAAAATATTCATAGATACATGAAAATACATTCCTATTAGAAATTTGTCCCAAGACTCTTCTGCTATTAATAAGCATTGAAGAATTAATTGGTTTGCCTGCCAAGTCTGAATTTAAAATAAGATTATCCTCATTTCTTAAAAAAAAAAAATCCACCCAGAAAAGTGACACTATTTAATAAGTCAAATTTTGCTACCATTTAATAACAATTCCTTTAAAAAGGCAACTGCTCTTTATAAACCATTGTTTATTTCTCTTCCACAGGCTTCTTGCACTGATTTCTTCCTGTCCATCCTGCAAAGCTTAGGGATGACAAGAACCCAGCACAAACACTCTCCCTTCCACACAGAGAACAAACATGACAGGGCACAAATGGGGCTCCAGAAGCCTCAAAATTAACACTCCAGTTCCTTCTGACTTTTCCACTTTTGCTTCTACCCTAATGCCAAATTCATCTTTAAAAAATACTGTTTTGAGCCTTCAAGATCTTTATTGCCTTTCAACTATATATGAAGTAAAAACCTAAAGTCCACAATGTGACACTAATCTAATGCCTGTCTTTCCCCAGCCTGATAACTATACCCTGAACTGGTACTTTCAACCTTTCTCATCTCATGGCACACATAAACTAATTACTAAAATTCTGCAGCACACGAAAAAAATACGTATTTTTTGATGATCTGACAAAAAAAAGAAAAAGGCATAATTTTGATTCATTCACACTGGACGGCTATTGTTATTTATTTATTTTTGGGGGGACAATTTAACGGAAAAGAGGTCAATGCTCCTTGACTAAATAGTCAGGTATTACATATTTTAAAAATTCTTGTGGCACATCAGCTGAAAATTGCTGCCCTAAGCACATAGGTCTGGCTACTGATCCCCCTCATCCCTGAACCTGACAATTCCCATGCTCCCTACTTCCATATCTATTTCAAAGACCTTCCTGACTGCTCCTGTCCAACATGGTTATCTACAGCCTCAGAAGTCTTTAAGTTCCTGTTTAGTTGGTTCTATAGACACATGCAGCTAATGTGATTTTTATCCAGTGCCTTGCATTTTTATTTCCTCATTCCTCATTCATTCATTCATTCATTCATTCATTCATTCATTCATTCATTCATTCAACGTATGCTCTATCTCACATACTGTGCTGGATGCTAGAGATACAATGGTGCATAAAAATAGGCAATCCCTGCTCAAGAGCTTGGTCTAAATAGGGAGACAAAGCAGCAAAAAATCAGACACAGAAACAGAAAATTAAAATTGAGGGAAGTGTTTGAAAGAACAGCAACCTCAGGAACATATTTTTTTAAAAAAGTGGCTTTGGGGTGAGTAAGTTAACCACAGATGGGGGAGGAAGAGTTGAGGAATGGCAGTCTCAGGAAGGGTAAACGTGGAAAAATGGGCCTGTGGTAGGAAGGGCAAGCAGGAAGCCAGATCAGCACTACTACTTATGGATCATGTATTCAGCTACTATAAATCCCCATACTGTCTACTACAGTACTATATAGTTGGTACTATACAGTACTAAACTTGAAACTCATTTGCTGAATGAAAAGTTACATACATCATTACGAATATGCTGAAATGCTAAATAAAATACACACAAGTTGCTACAGAAATAGCAGCCTTGTAGAAAATCCTCCTAATACAATCCATATTGTTGATTCTCATCCATGCCTACCCTTGGATCAATGATTTTCAAATCTGACTGAATATCAGGATCAACCAGGAAGCCCTTAAAGAACGATGATGCTCTGGCCCCACAAATAGAGTTATTCATTTAATGGATCTGAGATGAAGCCCACCTAAAAGAAAGTATTTTAAATGGCTCCCCTAGATACTCTAATGTGAAGTCTAGGTAGAGAAACATTTGCCTTAGAGAAAGTTCTCCTCAGAAATAGATGTGCATTTCTTAACCTTTCCTTAAACCTAGACAATCCCTCCTACCCCCCACCCTGATTTAACCCAACTGCTGCGATTCCCAAACACATCTGAGTAGCTAAATCCCAGGGAAAACACTCATTCTTTTCACATGCTTTCACATAAGCAAGCTGGAATAAAAAATGGAGTGGGGGTGGAGTGAGGTGTTCAGCTGAAACAATAAAACCACTGTGAAAGTAAGCAGTTCAGTTTTACTCTAGTCAAAACTCTAGTTTGTAGAAGAGGGGTACAATCCATAAGGCAAGTGACTTCTGTCCAAGAGAGAAAGAAACTCACCCCTATCACCAGCAGAAAAAGAGAAAACAAAAGGGAACTCGATACATGTTCACTTGTGTCCCAAGCAAAAGGCCTTGAGGAAATGAGAACATTAATCCACAGTATCTCAAGAAACTAGAGGAAGAGGAGTGCACTGAAAATGGTTCCTGAAGTTACAGGCAAATAACAGTTATAACTCAAATACAGGTCAACTCCTAAGCTATCAAAATTGCCTGAATGTAAGTAGACAGACTTTGGCTATAGCTAGTATTTTGTTACATCAGAAAACTGCTAGTCAATGTTTTGTGTGTGGACCCTGAGAAAGAAGATTCCCTACACGAAATAAGGCTCCCGGTGGCTAAGTGGACTCAAATTAAAACAAACAAACAAATAAACAAACAACAAAACAGCCTAGGAGCCATTTCTATAAATAGGAGCCTCTCCTGAAAACAGCACTTAAGAGAAATGCCTACACTGAACTGCCTGTCTGCCTGCACTGTGTTCTTGTAGACTGAGCCATCCCTTTCAAGGGAGTTCCTGGAGTCCTACTGCAAACAGCAGGACTGAGGCTTTCCCCATCCAATCAGAGCTGCGCAGCTATATTCACAACAGCTCCTTCACTGACCAATCAGAGCAGCGCCATTCTGATCAATCAAGACAGTGCCTTTTGGATCATTCAGACCAATAATCTGGAGCCCTAACCTGCACGAGGACAGACAGATCAGGGATCAGGGGCAGAAACTTCTGTCTATGTAAGTCAGACCCCCTTTGACTCTGAAAGTGTACTTTCCATTTCCACCTAAGAGAGAACACTGGGTTTCCCCAGAGCAGACCAATGCAGAACAGGGCTGTCTATCAGATTAGAGGGATGCCTGGCCCCAGGGCCTCCTAAGTGCTATTTTCACAGTGTGCAGTCTGCACTGAATAGAGCTTCCTTCTTCACCACATCCCAAACTGGGGATTCCTGATGGTGTTGAATTGATACAAATGACCTTCTATTGATATCTGTAGTAACAGGATTCTACCCCTTATATACAAAGGTAATGTTTATTATTATTCAAAATTAAATTTGATATTCACTGGTTACTGTGGATTATTTGTGTACATCCCTTCAGCATTAGGTCAATGCAAAAGCACAAAGGAGATTTTAACCATACTTTAAAAAAATCAGGATTTTCACTGAAATTTATCTCAAAAGATGAAATGAAATGTTCACTGTCTTGATTTTAAAACTAAACCCATTCTAAGAATAATTATAAGTGGAAGAAAAATTAGCTCTGTCCAAGAACTTTCAGTTCTAAAATGAACCTTGGCCAGGTGTAAATCACACCATCCAGGAACCATTATTTAAAGCCACTGTCCATTTTAAAGAGTCTCACACCAATGGCAGAAGTGCCTTTCATTACCTATCCCACTTAATACCTCCAATCTCTCCCTTGTTCCACTGACCAGAGTATAGAGCTGATGCGAGAACGGATTATTGGGCTCCTTAATGTCTTTACTTTCTGTTACCTAAAGGTTGAACATTTGGCATGATGCCTGAACTCTATTAACATGTGGAATTGTCATCTTCATAAAAAATGTCTTTTAAGGAGAGTCTTGAATGAATAAATTAAATAAAAAGTGTGTGCTCAGCAAATGCCTTTCAACCAAATGTACATGAATTTTTTTCTTTAAATCCAATCCAAGAAATAAGAACATTCCATTTCACCTTTTGATGACGTAATTTAAAACACATTATGTTCAGATTTTTATATCCTTCTCAAAACTTAATTGCACTATAGGAGAAAAATGACTTAAAGATGTCATTCAGTCCTTTTTAACAATGGCAATGTTCTTGGAAATGTGTTCTATTCCATCATCAACTTAGGGCAACAACAGTATGTCCTTGTGTTTAAAAAAATTAACAATATAAATCTTAGGACTGCAAAAATAATGCAGAATTACTTTATAATGCATCAGGCATCTTTTCCAAATGTATTTCTTTTTGGTACTTAAAAGTTATTTCTACAAACTCAGTAATTTAATACTCCTCAAACCATTTCCCCTACCTTTAGTATTTCACCAATTGAAGGCACTTAAAACATACACAAAACATTAAACTAAATTACTACTTTTTACTACAACTTTGTTTAAAGTAATGAGCCTGTTTACACTGGACTGAGACCAATACTAAACAATTGAAAGATATTACAATTCCCTTTTGGAGATTATGATTTAAACCTATAAAACAACACAAAATAGGGGACAAAAGTAAAAAAACAAAGTACCTGATGCAAGCAAAATAGTGCATTGAACAAACTGGTGAATAAAAAGGCAAAGGCTAAATGGCAGTCTATTGCAATAAATCATTACAGCTCCTACAGGATAGCTGAACACCTCCAGATATTACAGAAATCTACATAATTCGAATCTGTGGAGCTACTGAGCAATCTGACAAGCTGATGTAAGCCATTTCAGAAATAAATGATATTACAAAGAAGGCTCGCATACAGGAATAGAAAACTTAATGTCCTTTCTTTAGTTTATCACAAAGAATGGAAAAATTAATTCTTCCATTGCCATTAATTAATTATACCACTCCCTTTCTCAAAAATATCAGCACAAGTTCCCACAAGCACAATGGCCCAGATCTGGGTTCTTAACGTCCCGATCAATTCCCAAGTAGCAGTGGGGCTTCTAAACATTCTCCAGAGGTTCCTTTAACTGGACTACTCTTTCTGCCCCCCGCCCCTGCCGCCAATTCAACATATAGTGTTTTTCTTGTTAATTATATCCTGAAGCCTCAATTATTTTTTAGTTCACTCAAGAAATATTTACTAAACATCCACTATATTAATTAACATGTCTGTCTGACGAAAGAAGTGATAACTAGAAACCTAGAATTTGTTTGGTTTCCCTACACTTCACAGTTCTATTTTGTTGCTTTCTCCTTTCAATACAGTTGCTCATACATAGTCAAGCAATTCTCTTAAAACAATAATTTACCAAACAAGAAAACTGTGAGAGACCCAGGACGGTACCTTCTAACTAACGACAACAAAGGCAATCTCATTTACGTCTTTTGGGTACATACCTCCTTTGAAGCTCTAGCTATCCACCTTATCTATTCTAAATCCATCCTTCCATTTTTTTAAAAGACCCTGTTGGCTTGTTCTCTACCACTAATTACATACTTGTATTTAGTGATTATAGCCATATATCACCGAGGACACGTTTTAATGTCATTATGCCAGTAGTAGCAGTTATGGGTTCACCTCATTTGAGTGTCCTGCTAACGGGCCAAGACTGTATTTTTATCTCCACTCAGACCAAGGTGTTTTGCTGTTTGGTGCCCAGATACACTACTGCTGTTACTGGTGGAAAACCTTACTATAAATACCTACTATTATATAATAAGAGACTATAAATGAATTATTCAATATTCAACCAACATTGGGGGTGGATAAAGCTAGCAGTGGTGAGAAAATTTTAAATGTGAAAGGCACTGGTTAAGAGACTAGGTATTGTAGTACAAAAGAGGGAATACGAACTTTGCTCTGAGAGATGACTACATAAAATGACTAGGGGGGGTCTTCAATCAGCTAATCAGGTGAACAAAGGGAACATTCCCAGAGAGGTTAAGTATATGTAAAGGGAGAGACAAACAAGTGTGGGGAACTCCAAAAGATGTGGGTAAACAACAGTATTACCAGTGATAGTGAGGACTGTAGGTGTTGACTAAGTATCTTGGTTTACAGGAAAACAAAAAGCACATGGGGAGAAAGGTGATGTGTGAAGTACAAAGAACATCTTTACTACCAGTTTTGTTTTGGATTTATAAATTCACATAAAAATAGATTATATCACTGTATTCTTCTAGGTCCAGAGTCTTTCTCAGCCTGAACCACAGAACACAAAAAATGAGATCACTATTTTCTCAATTCTCCCAAGGATATATATAACCAGTATAATTATAAATGCCAAGGGGAGAAGGTGGTTCACTATCTCCAATGGAAGTCTCAACAGCAACAGAGCTCAATTATTTAAAAACTCGTTAAGAAAGGCTCTTGGTTTAAGAACTCTGTCTTTCCACTTATAACACAGAACATATCACTGACCTCAAGAATGAATGCAACTGTTGAGGAGGGCTCCTGGTGGCTAACTGGGCTCAAATTTATAAACAGAGCCTAGCAGCCATTGCTAAACAGGGGCCTCTTAAGCAATCTGCACTTCGGGGAGAAGCCTGCACTGAACTGCCAGCCTGCACCGTGTTCCTGCTGTCTGAACCAATCCATTAGAAGGGTTCTTGGAATCCTATTTCAAACAAATAGGACTAAAGACTTTCCCTGTCCAAATGGAGCTTATTCTCCATTAGCACCTTCACTAACAAATCAAGACAGTGATTTTTGCACCAAACTGCAAAGATTTGGAGCCGCCATTTACATAAGGATGGACCAATCAGGGACCAGGAGCAGGGACTTTTCTCTATGTAAGTCAGCTCCCCTTGGCTTGGAGAGGGCACTTTCTCTCCTCTTCTACTTAAGACTGAGGACTGCACTACCCTGGCAGGAGAGCAAAAAGGAGCAAAGCAGAACTGTCTAGCCCCAGGGCCACCTCAGAGCCACGCTGTTCCATAGTCCTGCTGTCTCATAATTGAGCTGTTCCACATTTCTGTTGTATCACAATTAAGCTGCTTGTATTGAATAAAGTTTCCTTCTTTTCTGTACCCCAAAGTGCGGATTCCTGTTGGCCGTTGAATTGGTGTCAAGGCCCATCTGTTGACAGTGCAGATACCTCAACCTGAGGTTTGCGCCCTTATATGAAAATTTGTAAATGATACGAAATTTCCATTGCTGGTATATTTTTCTCTCGGAGGTGAGGAGGGAAAAAGTAGTAAGATATGTTATGTTCCAGTCTGTAAAATATTTGCAAATCATCGCTAAGTATCTCACATCGTATATTTATTTAAAACACAGCTTTATTAAAAAAAAAATTACAACACTGCTGAAATCTAATAAGCATAAGCCAATCATTGCATAGATTAGAAAACAAAAGCCAGGGAAGATTTAGGTGCCTTTCCTAGAGTCATGTATGGTGCTCAGGCAGAGGTAGCACTGAGATCAAGATTTTCCACTCTCCCTTTCAGTTCACTACTTGTCCGCTTTTCAACCAACATACTCTACTTCAAAACAAAAGGGATTTATAATGGAGTAGTAATTGCAATAGTAATGATGGAAAAGAAAAAGCATTACTTTATAATGCTTCCCAAACTCAGCATTTATAGTCACTTGACCATGCATTTTATTATAATTACTAGGTTTATCTGGTTATTTCCATGTCAATTTTTAAAAATCTAAGTACTCTTAAATCTGTTTACTGTATTATTGATGTCAATGTTCTAGTCAGTGAGAAACTGATTACATAGGAGAAATATTCTCTAATGTGCTAAGAACATCTAACTTACAAAAAACCAATTATGTAGTAAATTTTTTAAAAAAGATTTTCTTATTCATTTTCAAGGGGCGGGGGAGAGAGAAACATCAATGTGAGAGAGAAATATTAATCCGCTTGCCGCTCATACCTGTCCCAACCTGGGACTGAACCTGCAACCTAGGCATGTGCCCTGACCAGGAATCAAACCAGTGACCTTTCGCTTTGCATGATGACACCCAGGCAACTGGGCCACACTGATCGGGACTATGGTAATTTTTTTAAAATTAAAGTTTAAAATACAAATTCCATCTTTGAGGTTTCCGTAAGATGTTTCACAGATTCAACTTTAATTAACATCTCTGCTTCATCAGAAAAAATGAGCAAAGTCTGGATTTACTTGGCTTAAGCTAAATTTATTTTCACTGTACTACTAGTTTTAATAGTAGTTACTGTGTTTTGCCATGATCTATTCAGAAACTTCAAAATATATAGACACCTGAGGATATAAACCAAATACATTCTACTTTTAAAGAAAAAAAAAGAGAAGCCAATCAACTCTAGCCCAGATGACAAATTCTAGACCAACAAATAGTAGAGTGTGGCTGGTATGAGGGAGAGATCAGACTAACCTATACCGCTAGTTGCTGCTTTGCTAACTGCGGCCTCGCTAAAAGTCTGTGGTTAACTCAATAGGATCCATCCCCATAGAAGGCTTGAAAACTTACTTGAAATCCTTTCTTACAAACTCAAAGGTAGTAAGTGTTTAAAAGATTATAGCATGCATATTACAATTTCCGATTTTTTCAATTCTCTGCATCAGCTATGCTGCTAAAAAAAAAAAAAAACAACTATATAAAGTTAAATGTCTGCATAAGCAGGCATTCCACATTCGAAAGTTTCTACCTAATTGTGTACAAGCAAAACAAAGGAGACACCTTGCAAAAAGGCACAGCTAATTCTAGTGGAGGTAATCTTGCACAAGAGCTTATGTTACTCTAGCAACATGCCAGATGTCACACTTTCCCTCACAGAATTCTCTCAAATTAGAAGCCTTCCAGTGAAGCAATACCTGAATTTCTCTTTTCTTTTCATCCGTCCCCCAATCTTATAACCAACTTTAGCTATATCCTTTTACTTTTCAGCAAGAAAAATGTGTAGCTTTTGCAGGACACAATATACATGTGAATCAGTGAAGTGTGCACTACTACTTCATGCTGTTGTGTCCTGAGAGGTGATCTCAGGCCCCTCTTGTTTCTGATCTTCACTATCAGTCACTTATATGGCTTAGTGCTCCAAAGCCAAGACTGTTCTGCACACGGGACAGTCTTAAAAGTGATGCAAAGCATTGCTAAGCATATGAAGAAAAAGCACTCAATCTCCTTAACTTATACCCTCATCTTGAAATCCACCTGAGACTTCCACTTTCAATTAAGTGTTATTATTGTGTTGCCTTTTGCATATTAAGATGGCTGGTTAAGAAGTCTAACCCTGATGCCACCACAATTAAGTGTACAGTTTGTACTTCTTCCTTTATCAAAGTGTCTCCTTTTTTTTGTTAAAGAATTTACTCTAGATCTACCTTGCACTTTGATAATTTATTATTAGTGAACCAATGGCAAATGAAGAAAAAACCTTTGTATACAGGTATGAAGGGAGAAAAAAAAAGAACAAATTTGCCATCTCTTCAGCCAGAATTATAGTGCTGTAATAAATCTCCAAACGGTAATTTTTAAAAAGCTTGCTGCAATAATAAACTCTACATTAAAAAGTAACAAAATGAAAAGTTAAAGAGCATTTTTGTCTTGTGCTATGAGTTCTAAACAGAATGAGAGACAACAGATACACACACAGACATACACATGGGTGGGGGAGAGGGGAGCTATTATTTGCTCTTCAAGAAAATTCCTTAACAGGTCTAAGGTGAAAATATTTCTTGCTTTTTGAATATGAAGTAATATGAAAAAACCAAGCGCAAGTTTGTATTACAGTCAAGAGGTTCTGGGGTAAAAATAGATATGGTTAACTGTTCTTTTCGGGGCAGGGGTGGGTAAGAAAACTAAAAACCAAGAAAAGATCCTTAAGACTGTAACTCAATAATGTTTTAGAAACAGACTAATAAAGTCAGCTCATAATGAATATACATCATTCTTTTACTGGTTAAACTTGTCTTCTTAAAAAATGCTTTCGATAAGAAAAACAATAGAATAAATTGAAGTTCATCAAAATTAAAAACTTTTGTTCTTCAAAAAACATAAGAAAACAAAAGAGGCACATAAATTTGATAAAGGGAATAAAGCCAGAATATAGTAAGAATTCTTACAATTCTAAAAAAAGCTTACAACCCAATTTTAAAAATGGGTACATCATTAGTCCTTTGAGAAATGCAAGTTAAAACTGCAATGAGGTAGACTTCCAGTCAACATGGCAGTGTAGGCAGCCATGGCTCACCTCTTCCTGCAACCACATTGTAATTACAACTAAAATACAGAACCATCACTCAGGAGTGGCAGAAATCAAGTAGAATGGAAGTCTGACAATTACAGAATTAAAGAAACCACATACATTCATCAAGACTGGTAGGAGGGGCGCCCACAAGGAATGGGCTGGTCCCTCACCCACATGTTGCGTATATAAATACAGGAGAGAGATCTCAGGAGCAAGGAGTCCCACCCCACACTAGGCCCCCCAGGTTAGGGTTCCAGTGCCAGGAATATAGGTCCTCAAAACATTTGGCTGCAAAAACCAGCTGGGATTGAGCTGGTGGAATAACTGCTGAAGCCCCAAGCAGTCCCTCTTAAAGAAC
Source organism: Pteronotus mesoamericanus (assembly GCF_021234165.1). Lineage (NCBI taxonomy): Eukaryota > Metazoa > Chordata > Mammalia > Chiroptera > Mormoopidae > Pteronotus > Pteronotus mesoamericanus. The sequence goes on from NW_026555321.1 coordinate 56,928,014, forward strand.
CCACACAGGGGACTCACCTACTCAGACTCACTCCCTCTGAGCTCCAGAACTGGGTAGCAGCTTGAAAGGCACCTGTGGCATACAAGGAAGAACTCAAGTGTCTGTCATCAAGGTGAGAGAGGCCACTGTCCCCTTTCTAAACACTTCTCCCACAGAGCTGGCAAACTGGTGCCATATCTGAGACTCCATCAACCTGGCTAACACTGTTTGATCCGGCTTGGAGATCCTAAGAGACTCTGCCACAACCAAGCTGCTTTTCCATATGAATGGCTGGTCTAAACTCACGCTTGAGTCACAATTTCCTAAATCCCCTCAAACAAGCACAGCTGGCCTCAGTGAGCCCCAGGCCTGGCACAGACAGCAGCCAGCCTAGATTCACCACTTGGCTTTGCCTGGGAATCTCCAAGCCCAGCACAGGTAGCAGCAATCTCAAATTGCTTTATTCCAGCCACGATGGCCCTGGGCCAAACACAGGTGGGGGCTGACCTTGGCCTGCACCACCGAGGAAACCAAAGGGCCAACCCACCCAGTGAATAGCTACAGACCACATTGGAGCACCACCATCCTGCCCCTTTACAGCTGATGCACCTGGGTAAATCCCTCCCATTGACCTGTAAACAACAACCAAAGCTCAATTACAAGAGGAGGGTCAGTGCAACCCACATGAAAGGGGCATAGGTGAGGCTGTGCCGCTGGACCCTAAAGGATACCTACTACACTAGGCCACACTGCTAAGGCACAGAGTCAAAGCTATGTATTAACTCCACCTAATACACAGACACAATCACAGGGAACCTGCCAAAATGAGAAGACAATGAAACATGGCCCAAATGAAAGAACAGGTCAAAACTCCAGAAAAAGAACTAAACAAAATGGAGGTAAGCAATCTACCAGATGCAGAGTGCAAAACACTGGTTGTAAGGATGCTCAAGTAATTTAGTGAGGACCTCCACGACATAAAAGAAATCCAGTCAGAGACAAAGGGTACACTAACTGAAATAAAGAACAACTTTTCGGGAAACAACAGTGGAGTGCATGAAGCTGAGAATCAAATCAATGATTTGGAACCTAAGTAAGCAAAGGACAACCAATCAGAACAACAAGAACAAAAAAGAATCCACCCCCTCCTCCCCAAAACCAGTATGGTGTAAGCAGGCTCTGGGACAACTTACTTCAAGCTTTCCAACATCTGCATCATAGGGGTGTCAGAAGGAGAAGATGAAGAACAAGAAACTGGGAACCTATTTGAAAAAATAATGAAAAAAAAACTTCCCTAATTCAGTGAAGGAAACAGAAATCAAGTCCAGGAAGCACAGAGAGTCCCAAACAAGGTGGATGCCAAGGGGCCCACTCCAAGGCACATCACAATTAAAATGCCAAAAGTTAAAGGTACAGAGGGAATCTTAAAAGCAGTAAGAGAAAAGAAGTTACAGTAGTTACCTACAGGGGAGTTCCCATGAGACTGTCAGCTGATTTCTGAAAAGGAGCATTGCAGGCTAGAAGGGACTGGCCAGAAATGTTCTAAGTCATGGAAAGCAGGGAGCTATAGCCAACATTCCCCTACCCGGCAAAGATATTCAGAATTGGTGGGCAGATAAGGAGCTGCCCAGACAAGGAAAGACTAAAGGAGTTCACCATCACCAAACCATTATCATATGATGGTTTATATAAAAGGCATTTATTTAAAAAAAGATCAAAACTATGAAAAATAAAATGGCAATAAATACATATCTAGCAACAATTGAATCTAATAAGCAAACTAAGCTAACAAGAAGATCAGAGACATAATCATGGATACAGAAAGCATTTATAGGAAATAGAGTAGCCAAAGAACTTATATGCATGACCCATGGGCATGCACAATGGTGGGGAAATTTCCTGAGGGAATGGGTGGTGCTGGGTGGAGGGGGACAAAGGTTGAAAAACCAGGACAACTGTAATAGCATAATCAATAAAATATAATTTTTAAAGAACTACTAATAGGTACCAAAACATACCCACTAACAAGGCTTTATCAAAGAGGCAATATCAAGTGTTGGTGATGACATAGAGCTCTCACATATTCTGGTGGTTAATACAAAATAGCACAACCACTTGGAAACAGACATTTCCTTAAAGGGTTAAATATACAATTACCACTTAAGCCAGTAATCTACTTTTAGGTTACCTGAAGAGAAACAACAATACAATGCATGCACACACAAATTGGAAACGATCCTAATGCATTAACTGGTAAATACAGATAAAGTAGTTTACCTATGCCAATACTATACTTTAATAACATAACAAGGTGGGCAGACCTCAAAAACAGTATGCTGACTGAAGTAAGCCTGACACAGAACACTATACACTGAATGATCCCACTGACATGAAATTTCTGCATATGGAAAGTGAAGACTGACTGCAAACAGGCACAAAGGAATTTTTTGAAGTGCTCTAAGTGTTTTCAAATTGGGCTATGGTGATAACAGAATTATTTGATAGGTGAATTGCATAGTAAATTATAATGTAAGAAAGCTGTCAAAAGTGAAAACTTTAACAACCCAATTCCCTAGAAATTTTTAATACTGAAGTTAATTTACTTTTCAAAATATTCTTATCTTAGTCTTTATTTACCAATAAACAATTATGTTTTCAAACCAAAAAAATTAAAGGAAATTACATATGATCAAAGTTTCCCATGTTAACTCATGTTGTTTAGAAATTTCTAACATACCACACATATGCACTAGTCTCAATGCACTGCCCAGTAACTGTACTTTTGGGCATTTATCCTAGAGAAACAAAACTTATATACAGGGTGGGGCAAAAGTAGGTTTATAGTCATGTGTACACAAAATTTATTCTTGATTTATTATTTAATTATTGTATTATTTTCCCACATGAACAATAAACCTTTTGCTCCACCTTGTATTCACACAAAAACCTGTACACAAGTGTTTACAGCAGCTTTATTTGTTCATAGCCAAAACCTGAAAATGATCCAAATGTCCTTCTATGGTTGAATGTTAAAACTGTGGTACATTCATACCATGTGATACCAACCACTAAGCAATAAAAACAAAAAAATGAACTACTGATACACATACCTTGAATGGATATCAAAGGAATTACGATGAGTGAAAAAAATCTCAAAAGGTTATATGTATAATTCTATTTACCTAATATTCTCAAAATGACAAAATTATAGAGATGGAGAAAATTCAGTAATTTCCAGAGGTTGGTGGTGGGAGAGGTGAGTGGCTATAAAACAATAGCAAGAGGAATTTTGTGATGGGATCCTTCTAAATCTTGACTGTAATCGTATTAACACAAACCACGCAGGTGATAGCATTACATAAAAAGTAGATATGCATTCTCATATTCTCCACCCATGCCCTTTCAACTCTACACACAGGTCCAAGCAAAAGGAATCTGAATCAAGTCTGTAGATTGTATCAATGTCAATTTCCTGGGTGTGATATTGGACTATAGCTAAGGAAACATGTTACCATTAGGAAAAACAGGATAAAGAGTACGAGATTTCCTTGCAGAATTTCTCACATGTGAATCTATAATTATTTCAAGAGTTTAAAAAAAACCAACATACTATATATGCACCACTACTTCCATGGAATACCAATATATAACATATTGTGCAGCTAAATTATGCTGAAGTCTTGCAATATATTATTCTTTTTATGAGGCACAAATCTTTTCCTTAAAAAAAAAACCCCAAAAAACAGACCTAACAAAAGCTATGACTAAAATCACTAACTGGAGGGGGGGAAAAAAAAAGAATATTCAGCACTTTCAACTTCTATACAAAGCCACATAGAACAATCTCTGGAGGTGTATTACAAATTTTCACAGAACAGAGGAACAATCTCATCTATGAGGAAAGTATTTTCTTTAGTGTGATACAGATGGAGCATTCAAGGCTAAAAGACACAAACAGGCACACCTTTCATTAAAAATTCCAGGTGTAGCCCTGGCTGGTATGGCTCAGTGGACTGAGTGCTAGCCTGCAAAAGAAAGGGCCATTGGTCAGGGCCCGTGCCTGAGTTGGGGGCAAGGCCCCCCATAAGAGGCACATGAGAAGCAACCACACATTGATGTTTCTCTCCCTCTGTCCCCCCTTCCCCTCTCTCTAATAATAAATAAATAAAATCTTTAAAAAATAATTCCATGGTTCAACAAGCAAGTTCAAATCACTAACCTGTGTTCCTAGCACCTTGACACATGAAGTATATCTGACAGGATACCTGAGCATTTGGTTAGTGAAAAGAACTATCACAATAAACTGTCACTTTGCTTGTACCTCAGTCTTTTGGGAGCGAGATTTCATCTTCATCCACTACCCCCACTTAAAGAGTGCAAAGCTCAGTCCCTTGAATATGGAGACCTACTGATGACACCCAGCAAGTCTTCAAAGGAATAACTAGTTACTAGGAAAAGGAGGGATGAGAGTCAACGTGAAATAGAGTGTCTCCATTTTAAAGAAAGAAGTAGCTTTAAAGGACCTATATGAAAAATCAACCCTGGCTCATGTGTTTCAGTGGATTGAGCACCGGACTGAGAAGCAAAGGGTCACTGGTTGGATTCCCAGTCAGGGCACATGCCTGGGTTGCAGGCAGATCAGGGGGAAAGGGGGGCAGGAGGGGGACACGCAAGAGGCAACCACACATTGGTATTTCTCTCCCTTCCTTCCTCTCTCTCTAAAAAAGAACCCAAACAGTGAATAAATAAAATCTTCAAAAAAGAAAAATCATAACATTGCCTGATAGTTTTAACTATACAAACAAAAGCAAGAAGGGCAAGTACTATAGACCTTTTGCACCCTGAACTAAACAGACAACTAAAGACAAAGGATAGGAAACTTGAGAAGAGACTATAAAAAAACCAAAGGAAAGGACTTAAGGACTTCTGTCCTGGTGGGGTGACTCAGTTGGTAGGAGGGTAGTCTAGCACACGGGGGGGGGGGGGGGGGTGGCGGGGGGGAAGGTTGCAGGTTCTATCCCAGGTAGGGGCACATCTGGGAGGCAAATGATAGATGTGTCTCTTTCACACAAATTTGTCTGTTTCTGTCTCTCCCCCATCAATAAACATGTCCTGGGGTGAGAAAGGAAGGTAGGTAGGAAAGGTTGCAGGAGGAAGTAGGGAGGGAGGACAGAAATAACTCAGGGAAGTATGTCCAGAGGATTAAACCCTCTCGACATTCTAACACCACAGTTAACAAATACAGAAGGATTTAAAACAGCATATAAGAAGGTATACCATGTTTGAGGATTGGAAGACTCTCATTTTCAAGAAATCAATTCTCTTTAAATTTAAAATTAATTTTGAATTTAAACTAAAATCAAATAAAATTTAAAATTGATTTCCAGTCTCACTATCCACATTTTAAGTAGTAAATAGTCAAATATTGTTACTAACTACCATATATTGAACAGTACAGATACAAAACATAACCATGATTACAGATAGTTAAATTGCTACTGAACAGTTCTGATCTATAGTCATTGCAATCCCAACAAAATCCCAGCAAGTTTCACAGAAACTGACAGGCTAAGTCTAAAATTTACATGAAAAACCAGAGGACCTAGTATAGTCAAAAACAATTTTGAAAAATACAAAGTTGAAGGACTAGTGTTCCCTAAATTCATGATTTATGTTGACTACTTATAGTAGTCAGACACAATGTGGTATTGGCAGCCAAATGGCAGACAAGAGACTGAATGGAACAAAACAATCCAGAAACATATCCATACATATGGTCATTTGATTTTCAACAGAAATACCATTGATTAGATAGAGTTTTAAAAAAAAAACCAGAATATCCATATGTAAAAATTAAGAACCTCAATCCATACCTATTATCCATAAAATAATGATTAACCCAAAATAGATCATACATCTAATTGTAAAACCTCAGACTTAAAAACTATTAAGCCCTGGCCAGTGTGGCTCAACTGGTTGGAATATCATCTGGTAAACCAAAAGGTTGCGTTTTCGATTCCCAGTCAAGGAACATACCTGGGCTGCAGGTTCAATCTCTGGTGGCGACGCGCAGGAGGGACAACCAATCTGTGTTCTCTCCCTCTTTTTTTCTCCCTCTCTAAGCATGTCCTCAGATGAGGATAAAAATAAAAAGTAAAATTGTAAAAAAAACAAAAAAAAAAACTTCTAAAAAAATTAAAGAAAATCTTTATGACTCTGAGCAAAGATTCCTTAGATAAAACATAAAAACCATAAAAGAAAAAAAACTGATACACTGGGTTGTGTTCATAAAAATTAAGTTTCTGCTCTTTAAAAGACACTATTTTACCCCGTTTTATTGAGAAATAATTGACAAACATAGCTGTATAAATTTAAGGTGCGCAGCATGATGGTTTGACTTATATACATTGCAATGTTTAGTTAACGCCTATTTTTTGGAGCTACTTTTTTGGGTATATATCTTTTCCTTGTGATCAGAGCTTTTAAGATTTACTCTCATAACTTTCCTATACATCATACAGCAGGCTTAACTATAATCTTCATGTCGTACATTATATCCCTTGTACTTACTTATTTTATAACTAGACTAATTTTGACCATCTTCCTCCAATTTCCCCTTGCCCTGAAACACTAGAAAGAAAATGAAAAGCCACAGACTAGGAGAAAACATTTACAAAATATACATCTGATAAAGAACTGCTAGCCAACAGTTTAAAATGGGCCAATTTGGAGTCACAGCAACAAAAAGATAAATGGATTTTATCAAAAAGATAATGATAAGCACATGAAAAGCTTATTAGTTATGAGAGAAATGTAAATTAAAACTACAATGAGATATAATCTACTATACTGGTTGTTAAAGACAAAACAGCTGGCAATACCAACCACTCAGGAGGATGTACAGAGACTGGAATTACTACACTGCTGATGAGAAAGCAAAATGGCACTTTTTAGGACAATAAAAATATTTTCTTTATTGTAATTACAAGACTTAGTTCACCAAAATTAACAGACCTGTACACCACAAGGAAGGGTTAATTTTACTATACTTAAATAGCTCAATAAATCTGACTTTGAAAAAATTCTCAAATTTTTAAGTATGTTCTCTAAACTATTTTAACATTTTGGTTTTCCATTCAGACATGCCTCTCATCATGTACTCCTAATAGCCTTCTGAGGACCTCATATAACTAGCTTCATCAAACCTCAACACTTCAAGACAGGATGACCTCATTTACTGCATTATTAGACAATCTGTTTCAAATGCACAGGGATGGATAACCAACCAGATAAGCTTCAAAAAGGATAAAGACATGTATACTATTCTACCTCTGCAAAAATACTCCAAGTGCAAGAAAGTCAGCAAAAAGAATAATCAATATGAAGGATCCTAAAAACAAAAGAAATCTTACAAAGGGAAAGGCAGTGCTATGAATGTGATACAGATGGTAACAACAAAAAAAATCAACCCACTCACATACTTCCCACTGGGGGAAATTAAGTGAGAAGAAAACAGAAACATGTCAAGAGAAAGTAAGTTCATACCCTAAAGCCCCTTTGTACCAAATGAGAAGTTACCTACCAAGCAAACAAAATAAGACTTTTTAAGACAACCTATTAAAAATCTGAGTTATAATTACAAAAGAAAGTATTTGTATGGGGGGGGGAAATGGGAGCTGGAAACAGAAGAAACTGTTACTTCATTGTGAAATACATATGTACCTGCCATAGTTCTGAATCTTAGAGGTAAAGAAATCCTGAAATAGAGAGCACAGCAAGAGTGTTACTACATTAGAGTTCAAAGCTATACCTCTAGCCATCTTCCTAATGCTTGGTCTGTCAGAGGTGGCATAATTTGATGGGAAGAGGACAAGGCTAGCCCATACGTACAAGTCCAGATTCTAATACTACTCATCTGGCTCCATGACATTGGGCCAGTAAATCACTAAATTCTGGTTTTCTTGCATAGAATGTTGGATAAATTATCACTAAGGTGCAATCTAAAGAAAATTTTCTCTGGCATAAGAAAGAGTAGCCAAGGGCAATTCAAAGTACTCTCTAGCTCTTCTATATTTCTTACTATAAATGCAGATTTACTAGTATCTCATTTTGTATGACTATCCTACTTATTTCCTAATAGATTCTGAGCTTTAAATAGAAAGAAAAATGCTGCTCAACAAACCCCAAGCACAAGAAACTTGAAAACTATACCAAGCTTTATCATAAACAAACTGCCACAAACCAGTCATTAAGAGAAATCTTTAAAAGCAGTCAAAGAAAAGATGCATTTCGCAGATGAACAAAGATTAAGAATGGCAGCAGGTTGTTCATCAGAAATGATGTAACCCAGGAGACAAGAAACATCTTTAAGGTACTAAAATCAAAACTGCACCCAGAGTTGTACACCCATTGAAAACATCTTCCAAAGCAAGGGGAAGAAACTGAAAGCCTCATACACTCTTGTTGGGAATGGAAAATGGTGCAGCTACTTTGGTAGTATGGTATGGTGGGCTGCAAAATGCTACCAAAGACATAAAAAAAAATCAACCACCAGCAGACCTGCACTATAAGAAATGTTAAAGGAAGTTCTTTAGGCAGAAGTAAAATATTATCACATGAAAATCCGGATCTACAAGGAGGAATAAAGAGCACCAAAAATGGTAAATATGTGGAAAAATAAAAAAATTCATATTTTGAAATCTCTTTAAAAAATAACTACCTCTCAAAGCAAAAATTAACTTGTAGGGGATTACAACGTATGTAGAAATAAATATATGCCTACAGCAGCACAAAGGCTAGTTCTCTGAAAGGTACTACATACTACTATAAGGTTCTTATGCTATATGTAAAGAAATAGACTATCACTTAAAAGTTAACTGTGATAAGTTAAAGATGTACACAAAAGCAGCAACTAAAACCACCAAGGGATACAGCTAAGACGTTAAGAAAGGACATAGATGGGATTAAAAAAAAAAAAAAAAAATCCAGAGAAAGGCAAAAAAAAGGGGGAACACAAAGAATGAATGGGAAAAATAGAAAACAAATAGCAAGACAGTAGATTTAAAACCAGTCGTATCAATAATTGCACTAAATGTAAATAGTTTTATCATCACAATATAAATGCAAAGATTAGAATATTTTATTAGAATATTAAATACTTGATTAGGAAAAAACCAAGTATATCTAGCTTATGTAAGTTATATACTAGAAACTCATTTCAAAAACACACACACACACAAAAGGAAAAAATGAAGGCCATGCTAACCCTAGTTAAAAAAAAAAAAAAGGAGTAGCTATATTAATACATGACAAAGTAGGTATCAGAGCAATAAAAGTACCAGGGATAAAAGTCATTTCATAATGACAAAGGGCTCCATCCAGAACCAATTCTAAAATATTTATGCGCCTAATAACAAAACTGACATAATTATATTAGATGTCAAAGCAACAGTTATCTGGAAAATCTTCATGTTCAGAAACTAAGTAACATAATTCTAAACAGTCACGTACTACATAACAGCATCTTGGTCAACATCGGGCCACGTGTACGATGTTGGTCTCCTAAGACTAATAGAGCTGAAATTTTCTATCGCCTAGTGATATCACAGCTCTCTTAACGCTGCAGTGCAATACATTACTCATGTTGTTTGTGGTGACGCTGGTGTCAACACACCTACTGCGCTGCCAGTTGTATAAAAGTATAGTACATACAATTACAATAGCTACACCATTTAGGTTTGTGTAAGTGCACTCTATTATGCTTGCAGGACAAAATTACTAGACACATTTCTCAGAATATATCTTGGTCATTAGGCAACACGTGACTATAATACATCAGTTTAAAAAATCAAAGAGAAAATTAAGAAGTATTTTGAACTAAGTGAAAATGAACACACATCATTAAATTTTAGGGGTTGTAACTAAAGTAATACTTGAGAGAGAAATTTACAGTACCAAGTGCCTGTACTTCAAAAACAAAGTTCTCAAAACATGACCTCAATTTATACCTTATATAACTAGGTAGAAGAACAAATAAAACTTAAAATAAGCAAAAGAAAGTCAATAGTAAAGATCAGACCAGAAATCAATAAAATACAAAAGTGAAACAGAAATCAAAAGTTTGTTGAAAGCAATAAAATCCCAGTAAGCCAAACTCATCAGGAAAAAGAACAAATTACCAATGAGGAATAAAAGAGGTGACATCTCTACAGATACTAAAAAGATGACTTGAGAATATTATGAACAACTTTACTCCATAAAGCAGACAGAATCCTACGTTCCTCAAAAGGCACAAACCGCCAAAGTTCACTAAAAAAATAAGTAAATAAATAATTTGAATATTCCTATATATTTTAAAGAAATTTAATTTGTAATTCAAATCTATTGGATTGGCTAAAAAGTTCGGTCCCCCCCCGCCCCACCTCTCATAAAGATGGCTTTAGTAGCACTTAGCTCATTCAAAACAATTTTGTTAGACTGCATATGACAGCTGTCATATCAGCATGCATTAAAAAAAAACTTATCAAAATTGATGAATTTTTGTGTAGCCATTTTAATATTAAAGATAAATGGAGAACACATGCATCGTTTCAGCATACTATGTTTCATTATTTCAAGAAAGGTAAAAACACACCTAAAACACACAAAAAAATTTTGCAGTGTATGGAGAAGGTGCTGTGATTGATTGAACATGTCAGAAGTCATTTGCAAAGTTTCAGGCTGGAGATTTCTCACTGGATGATGCCGCATGGTCAGGTAGACCAGTTAAGTTGATAGCAATCAAATTGAGACATTAATTGAGAAAAATCAATTATACCACATGGTGATAGCTGACATAAAAGATATCCGATTTAATAAAGTTACTGGTGAAAATGAAAAAAGTGTGTATTTTATTTTATGGAAAAAATCTAAAACAGACTTTTTGGTCAAGCCAGTACAAATAAAGAAAACTCTAGACCCAAATGACTCCACTGGTGAATTCTACCAAACATATCCAACATGGAGTACTGTGATGGGAATATATCATGACAAAGTGAGATTTATCCTCAGAATGCAAGGTTGGTTTACAATCTTAAAAATAACTCATGTAATTCAGCATTAACTATGCAATATCATATAATTATCTTAATAGATGCACAAGGAAAAATGTATCTGACAAAGTCTAACATCTATTCCTTAGCAAACCAAGATAGGAAGGAACTTCCCTCAACCTACCAAAACAAAAAAAACAAACTGTAGCTATACCATACTTAATATTGGGTTGGCCAAAAAAGTCTTTTTAGACACATTTCTCATTTTCACCAATAACTACTTATTTGGGTATCTTGAATGTCAGCTCTCTCCAGCATAGTATAACGTTGATTTTTGTGTATTTTGTATCCTGCAACCTTGCTAAAGTTACCAGTGCTAACAGCTAATGTAGTTTTTGCAGAGTTTTTCTCAATGATGTCTGTGAATTAGGTAGTCTTACTTCTTTTCTAATTTGGATTCTTCTTCTTCTTCTTCTTCATCATTATTATTATTATTAATTATTGTCATTATTATTATTTTTACTTGCCTACTGCACTGACTAACCCTTCCAGTACAGGGTTGAATAGAAATGGGTTGAAGAGTGGGCATCCTTGCATTGTCCCTGACTTTTAAGGGAGTACAGCATTATACCACTGTTATAAATGAGCTACAATCAGAAATAGTGAAACTTAAAGCAGTAACATTCACTTAGCATAAAAAATGTTAAGCAGAGACTTCAAAATGGCAGAGGAGTCAATGGCAGTCACACTGACCTCCTCCCAGGAATTACAACTAAATTGTGGAGAAAATACCTGAAAAACAACTGAACAATAGTGAGAGAGAAGCCTTAAAACCTCAGACGGAGAGAGAAATTGAGTTTAGCATAACCTAAGTGGTAAGAAGTGTGGTAGAGACTCAAGAAGGTGGGCTGGGCGCCTAAGGGTGACACCGCCAGAGGGATTTTTAAGTGGCCAAATGGATCCCCCTGAGAAGAGAGGGGTCTAAACCAAAAGCGGGGAACTCCAGCCTACAGCACCAGAACCCAGAAAGTAATCAAGTAACAGCTCGCTGGGTAAAGCGACAGTGTTGCTCTCTGCTAGAGACAGGTGGCTGGAGAAGCAAAAGAGGCATTTAAAGGGCCAACACATAAACTTGTATTGGCAGTTACTTACCCTAATCTCTGGCAAAGGCGGGGGCACAGTGGGCTGGAGCCCACTGATGAGAGACAGGGAAGGAGGCTTTGGGGAAAGATCTTACAGAGTAGCCAGCGGAAACTCAGTGCTAACGCCCCCCAATTTGGCAGCTGCCATCTTGCTCAGGCACACCACTGCCCTGAGAGGGAGCAGAGTGAGTGGACCCAACAGCCCTGCCCTCAGGAGGCTCTGCTCCAGTGGTGGTGCCCAAGCTCGACTGCTGAGTACAGAGTGGCAGCCACAGATAAAAGATTCCTGGCAAAAGGGGGTGCAGAGTGGTCAAGAACACTAGAGTAGAGACTGGAGATGGAGGCTTGGAGGAGAGAGAGTAGCCAACGGGATTGCGGTGCTGACTCCTCCCCCATATGGCAGCAGCCATCTTGCTCGAGCAGACCACTCCCCTGAGTGGCAGGAGCGTGAGAGGACCGAATAACCCTGCCCCAAGGAGGGACTCTGCCAAGCCCTGTGGTGTCTCTAAGCCAGCCTGCTGAGTATAGAGTGACCAGACTAACAGCTGAAGAGGAGGCAGCCACAAAGAGTAGATTCCTGGAAGTCTGCCTAAGGTCAGTTAAGGTCAACAGCTGACATCCTCACAGGCAGATCTAGAAACAAGAAGGAGAAAAAAAAGAGTGGTCTCCTACCATAAAATTTCAGACAACAAAGTGAGGAGGTCAAGAGAGATCAATTTAGGAAGCAGAAGCAAAAAAGAAGAGTCTCACAAATAATGGAAAGACAAAGAAACACTGCCCAGTTGAATGGAAAGGAGGAATGGAAAGGAGGAATCCCCAGAAAGAGAACTAAATGAAAGAGAAGCACGTAAACTATAAGATACTGAATTCAAAACAATGGTTATAAAGAATGGAAAGGAGGGATCCCCAAAAAGAGAACTAAATGAAAGAGAAGCACGTAAACTATAAGATACTGAATTCAAAACAATGGTTCTAAAGAAGTGCAGCGAGCTCGGTGAGCACAAAGAGAAATTACCAAAAACTAAAGGGAAACTAAGAGGAACCTACTGCAAACTAAATCAATATGAAAAAGGACTGAGACTATCAGTAAGAGGCAAGAGCAAATGAATCTCTGAATTGGAGAATACAGTAGAAGGAATCAAAAGCAGGCAAGGTGAAGCGGAGGATCGAATCAGCAGGCTGGAGGACAAGATAGAAAGAAACCTCCCAGAAAGAGCAAGAAAATGAAAAAGACTCAAAAAGAACGAAGAGGTGTTGCAGGAAATGTAGGACAATCTGAAAAGTAATAACATCCATTAATAGGGATACCAGAAGAAGAGCAGGAAGGGAAAGAGAACCTATGTGAATAAGTAATGATGGAAATCTTCCCTAATTGGAGGAAAGAAAAAGTCACACAAGTCCATAAAGCACAGAGGGTCCCACTCAAGAGGAACCCAAAGATGCCCACTCCAAGACACATAATAATTAAAATGGCAAATATCAAAGACAAAGATATATTCCTAAAGGCGGCAAGAGAGAAACAGGTACTAACATACAAGGAGCCCCGATACAGGTAGCAGTTGACTTCTCAACAGAAACACTACAAGCCAGAAAGGAATGACAAGAAATATTCCAAGGAATGAAAAGCATAGGCCTACAACCAACACTGCTCTACACAGCAAGACTCTCAATTAAAATGGACAGCAAAATAAGAAGTTTCCCAGACAAAAGAAGGCTAAAAGAATACACCTCCACGACGCCAGCACTGCAGGATATGCTGAAGGGACTACTTTAAGAAGATGAAGGAAAAGAGTGAGAAAGAGGGGCTCACGGGTACAAAGGGAAAAAAATGAGTAAGTATCAAGCAATATTAACTTAAAATGTAAATAGATAAAATGCCCCAATCAAATGACATAGGATAGCTGCATGGATAAGAAAACATGACCTACACATATACTGCCTACAAGAGACCCACCTCAGAACAAAGGACCTATACAGACTGAGAGTAAAAGGATGGGAAAAAAATATTCCTAGCAAATGGACAGGAAAATAAAGCTGGCGTAGGAATACTTATAACAGACAAAATAGATTTCAAAACAAAGGCCATAAAAAGAAACCCAGAAAGACACTTCATAATGCTCAAAGGAAGAATCCATCAAGACATAAACATTGTAAACCAATATACACCCAAAATAGGAGCACCCAAATATATAAGGAAAATCTTGGAGGACTTCAAGAAAGATATAGACAGCAACACACTGATATTAGGGGATTTTAACACCCCACTGTCAAAAATAGATAGATATTCCAAACAAAACATCAACAAGGATATTGTGGAACTGAACAATGCATTAGATCAAATGGACTTAACTGACATATGTAGAACCTCTCATCCCAAAGAAAGAAATGCACACGGAACATTTTCAAAGATAGACCACATGACACGGCACAAAACAAGCCTCAACAAATTCAGTTAAATCAAAATCATAACAAGCATTTTCGTGGAACACAAGGGCTTGAAACTAGAAACCAAACTAAAGGAAAAAGCTCAAAAACATTCAAACTCATGGAGACTGAAGAGTACACTATTAAAACATTAATTGGTCAATAATGAAATCAAAGAAGAAATCAAAAAGTTTCTGGAAACAAATGAAAATGAACACACAACAGTCCAAAACCTCTTGGACACAGCTAAGGCAGTCCTCAGAGGGAAGGTACAGAGCAATACCGGTCCACCTAAAAAAAGACAAACAGTTCAGATAAAGGACCTAACTCTACAGCTTCAAGAATGGGAGAAAAAACAACAAAGCCCAGAGTGAGTAAAAGGAAGGAAATAATCAAAATCAGAGCAGAACTGAAGGACACAGAGCCAAAAAGAACAATTTAAAGGATCAACCAATCCAGGAGCTGGTTCTTTGAAAAGATAAACAAAATCACCAAATCTTTAAGTCGACTCATGAAGAAAAAGAGGAAGAGGACCCAAATAGATAATATCAGAAATGAAAGAGGAGAAATTACAACTGATACCATAGAAATACAAAGGACTGTAAGAAATTACTATGAACAATTATATGCAAAGAAATTTGAAAGCCTGGGTAAAATGGACAAATTTCTAGAAAAACATACCTTCCAAAGATGAAGGAAGAAGCAGCAAAAAGCCTGAACAGACCAGTAAGAGCTGGGGAAATTGAAGCAGTAATCAAAAAACTCCCAACACACAAAAGCCCTGGACTGGATGGTTTCACAGGAGAATTTTACAAAACATTTAAGGAATAGTTACCCTTGTCCTTCTCAGACTATTCCAAAAAATCCAAGATGAGGGAAGATTCCCAAATTCTTTTTATGAGGACAGCATCATCCTAATCCAAAAACCAGATAAAGACACAACAAAGAAAGAAAACTACAGGCTAATGTCGCTGATGAACACAGATGCTAAAATCCTCAAGAAAATATTGGCAAACTGTATCCAGCAATACATTAAAAAGATCATCCACCATGATCAAGTGGGATTCATCCCAGGATGCAGAGATGGCTCAATATTCGCAAATCAATAAATGTAATACATAATATAAACAAAAGAAAAGACAAAAACCACACAATCATATCAACATATGTGGAAAAATCATTTGATAACGTACAGTACCCATTTATGATAAAAACACTCAGCAAAGTGGGAATAAACGGGGCATACCTCAACATAATAAAGGCCATATATGAAAAACCTACAGCCAACAGCATACTCAATTGGCAAAAACTAAAAAGCTTTCCCACTAAGATCAGGAACAAGACAAGTTTGCTCGCTTTCACCACTTCTATTCAACATAGTATTGGAAGTCCTAGCCACAGCAATCAGACAAGAGAAAGAAATAAGAGGCATCCAAATTGGAAAGGAGGAAGTAAAACTATCATTGTTTGCCGATGACATGATAGTATACACAGAAAACCCCACAGACTCCACCAAAAAAGTACTCAACACAGTAAGTGAATTTAGGACAACAACAGGATACAAAATCAATATTCAGAAATCGAAGGCATTTTTGTACACCAACAATGAAATATCAGAAACAGAAATGGGGATAAAAGTCCCCTTTGCTAGAACAAGAAAAATAAAGTTCCTAGGAATAAATGTAACCAAGGAGGTAAAAAACCTCTATTCAGAAAAGTACACACCGAAGAAAGAAATTAAGAAAGACACAAGCAAATGGAAGCATATACTGTGTTCATGGACTGGAAGAATTAACATCATCAAAATGTCCACTCTACCCACAACAATTTACAGATTCAACGCAACCCTATAAAAATACCAATGGCGTATTTCAGACATAGAAAAAAACATTTCAAAAACTTCTATGGAACCATAAATGACCCTAAATAGTATCAACAATTTTGAGAAAGAAAAACAAAGTAAGAGGGATCACAATACCTGACATCAAACTGTATTACAAGGCCACTATAATCAAAAGAGCCTGGTATTGGCATAAGAACAGACACATAGATCAATGGAACAAAATAGAGAGCTCAAGAAACCCATATATCTATGGTCAATTAATATTCAACAAAGGGGGCAGAAGCATAAAATGGAGTAAAAATAGCCTCTTCAAGAAATGGTGTTGGGAGATCTGGACAGCTACATGCAAAAAAAAATGAAAATCGAGCCCCAACTCACACCATACAAAAAAATAAATTCAGGAGGGATAAAAGACTTAAATATACGTAATGATATCATAAAAGTCCAAGAGGAGAACATAGGCAGGAAACTCTCAGATATCCCACACAGTACTATTTTCACCAATATGTCCCCTAGAGCAAGGGACATAAAGAATAAACAAGTGGGACTTCATCAAAATAAGAAGCTTCTGCATGGCTAAAGAAAACATTTGCAAAATGGAAAGGGAGCCAACCGTATGGGAAAAGATATTTGCCAATGATACCTCAGACAGGAGTTTCATCTCCAAAATATATAAAGAACTCACACAACTCCAGTCCAGGAAGACAAACAATCCAATTAAAGAATGGGCAAAGGACCTAAACAGACACTTCTCCAAAGAGGACATAAACATGGCCCAGAGACTTATGAAAGGACGTTCACCATTACCAGCCATCAGAGAAATGCAAATTAAAACTCCAATGAGATTACCACTTCACACTTGTCAGAATGCCATCATTAACAAGTCAACAAACAATGGGTGCTGGCGAAGTTGTGGAGAAAAGGGTACCTTAGTACACTCTTGGTGTTAATGCAGACTGATGCAGCCACTGTGGAAAACAGTGTGGAATTTCCTCAAGAAGCTAAAAATGGAACTGCCTTTTGACCCAGTAATTCCACTGCTGGGACTATATACCCTAGGAATCCCAAAACACCAATTCAAAAGAACCTATGCACCCCAATGTTCACAGCAGCACAATTTACAATAGCCAAGTGCTAGAAGCAGCCTAGGTGCTCAACAGTAAATGAGTGGATCAAAAAGCTATGGTATATTTATACAATGGAATACTACGCAGCAGAAGAAAGTGAGCAAGCTACTACCCTTCGCGACAGCATGGATGGAACTGGAGAGCATTATGCTAAGCAAAATAAGCCAGGGGTGAAAGGCAAAACCATACAATCTCACCCTTAAGTGGAAACTAATCAAAAATACAAACAAGCAAGGAAAATTTAACCAGCAACATTGAAAGAAAAAAGAAACTGACAGTAACATGAGGAAGGAGGGAGGGGAGTAATGGGGAACAGAAGAGGAAGGGTCAAGGAACCTGTATGAAGGACCCATGGGCAAAGCCAAAGTGGGGAAGGATTGAGGGAGGGAGGTGAGGGTGGGTGGGGCAATGGGAAGTGGAGGTGGGAAAATGAAGACAAATGTATTTGAACATAAAAAAAGAAAAATAATAAAATAAAATTAAAATGTTAAGCATTTTGTGATAAATTTTACAAAAGATATGTAAGACTCATACATTTGAAAACCAAAAAACATTGCTGAGAAAACAAATAAATGGAGAGCTATACCACGTTCAGGGATTAGAACACTGAATTTGATCTTGTTAAGACATGCGTTTTTCCCAAGTTTATCTATAGATTCAATATGCCTCAATAAAAATTCCAGGAGACTTTTTAGTAGAAATTGACCAGCTGATTGTAAAATTTATACAGAAATGCAAAGGATCTAGAATTGCCAAAGTACAGTAATTGTGAGAACGAACAAAGTTAGAACGCTTATACTCCCTGAATTCAAGACATTACAGAGCTACATTAAGACAGTAGTACCTATGTTAAAATAAAAAAAAAAAAAGACAAATAGGGCAATGGAACAAAACAGAGTCCAGAAACAGAGCAACAAATATACAGTTCACTGATTTTCAACAAAGATGTCAAGGCAACTCAGTGAGGAAAGAACCATCTTTCCAATAAATGGTACTGCAACAACTACATAGCCATAAAAAAAACTTATCTCACCCTTACAAATGTGTATACAAATATTAACTCAAAAAACACTAGAAACCTAAATGTAGGAGGTAAAACTAACAAATTGGAAGTAAAGGTCTAATAAAGCCTTAGTAATGCTGGATTTGGCAAAGATTTCTTAAAAGACACAAAAAGTAAATGGTATAAAAAAATAATAAATTGGGTTTCACCAAAATTAGTAAGTCTGCTGTTCAAAAGACTTTGAAAACATACCTGAATGTAGAAAAAGAAAACATACAGATGGCAAATAAACACATAAAAACATGCTCAACATGCTTAATGTGTATTAAGGAAACACAAATTAAAACTCTTAAAGAGGTACCATTAGATATGCTCTACTGGTCTAAAATTAAAAAGACTAACCACATCAAAGGTGGCAAGGATATGGAGCAATCAGAATTCTTATACAGTGCTTTGGGAATTTAAAATGATAAAACCACTTTAAAAAAGTTTGGCAGTTAAGTTAAACATAACCACTAATCCACTCCTAGGTATTTACTGTACAGAAGTGTGAAAGTATATGTCCACACACAGACTTGTTCAAGAACGTACAAAGCAGCTTTATTTCTAACAGTCAGAACATGGAAACTCAAAGGTCTGTCAACAGGTGAGTGGATAACAAATAGTGAAGTATGCCTACAATGATATGTTACTCAGCAATAAAACAGGAATGTAAGTGAATAAATCTCATCATAAGCATGAAAGGAAACACCAAAGAAACAAAACTACATATGACTGCATTTACATCCAATTCAAGACAATGCAAACTAATCTATAGTGACAAAAAGCAGATTAGTGATTCCATAATGGACAGAAAAGGGTAAAAGGAGTTACTAAGGGGCAAGAGAAAAATTTTTAGGGATGACAGATATGATCATTACCTTGTTTTTAGTGGCTATTCTGGTTAGTCTTTAAAGTTTCTTATATGCCAATTCTACTTCAATAAAACTGAATTAAGCACAAATATTATGCTTTTTCTCCTGATTGCAGTACACCTTTTTTTTTTTTGCTTTTTAAAAGAGGATTAATACAGAAACTATACATTAGTGTAAAAAATTCATTTTATAAAAGGATTACTGTTTATAATCTTTTAAAATCAGGAGATAAAAATCTAGTTTATTACTATTTGAGGATGTAGACTAGAAATGCTACAAATAGTGCAAATTTTTATAGAGCAAAGTATTTTCTCACTAGCTTGCATATTCAAAATGCTGTTATCTTCATTCCTAGTAATTTTAATTGTCAAAAGAGTCTAATATTTTAGTTGTAAATTTAGTATTAACACCATTATTACACATACATACTCTCTCTACAAATTATAATGTGTATCTCTTCAGTAACAATCTGTACAACAGGGTTTCACCAAGGCATAAAGTGGATTTCATGACTGGAAGAGATCATAAATCTAGCTTGTTTACAACTTCATGTAATTGAGGTCACTACGCTATTTCCTATATTCCCTACAGTAGAGTAACCCTACTCTTCTTCCTTATCTCCACGCCAGTATCTTGTCCAAACATTTTTATGTCCAGCACAAGAAGTGAAAGAAAAGAAACACAACCAGGCTGACTTTGCTCAAAGGTCAATTATTTATGTAGTTAGCTCTTTCCTGCTTCATGCCATCTAAAAGTTTTCATTCAGCAGGACAAGAGAAGTGTGCCTTCTTTCCCTACTTTTGAATCCCTGAGTCTTAAAATGCAAGAGGTAAAGAAAAAAAAGCAATAAATCAATTTTTATTTGCCAGGAGCCTTCTTTTATTTATTTGCAGGGTTTGGGTTTTTTTTTTTTTTTTTGGAGGGGAGGAGATGATGGTGGAAGTGGTGATGAAAAAGTTAAAGCTAATGATTAAAATGAATTTTAAGGTTAGATGAGAAAATTCTAAATCATATAAGACAACTGGAAACCGGGGCTAATTGCTCTGCATTCATCATTCTTATGTTGCTTTCTGCTATGAAGCAGAAGAGAGGCCAACAAGACTGCTGTTTCTAATTCTAAATAACCAGTGGCAAGAATTAAAAATGTGTTCATTCATATACAATGTAAAGTATTCTACAACATAATGCAAATATCTGCCAAATTGAAGGTCAAATTATACACTCGAGTACAGAACTATACAAAGTCTGATTTATCTGCTACACATATTCTGACACTTAAATCTGGTTTATTCCCACGAGGAGTACAAAAGTTAAAGTGACACAAAAACGTCCAAAATATTGGACATTGCCTATTACTCAGAAGTTGGAGAACAACTTCTATACTATAAAAACTACTATAAATTTGAATTCCTCTAATTTACTTTAGAGACAAGACAGTTGTGACTAAAGAGTTACAAATAAAAACCTTATTTCTAAAGCATTAGTTCATATAAAACTATAAAGTCTAGATAAAGGGAAAATAGAAAAATATAATTAGGACATTTTTACCTGACAAAATTACAGCTATAAACAAAATAAACTTCCAATGATAGTAAAACAAAACTAAAAAGTACACTTCAAAGATTATATTGGTCACTGAGACGAAGTTATATCTTTATACCACTTTTCTGTGATCACGTTATCAATAAAATTAATTTTAATTTTCAAGATAATTTATGGCTTTCAAAATGACTCATCAAGTTATCATTAATTGGTTTAACTATTGGGATTAAATCTAATACTAAATTTTGTGAAAGATCTCCATTTAGGGAACAACCTGGTTGCTATGTGTTGAATTTATTTGTTTTTGTATAGTACATTTCCTGTTTGTAAATACTTTTGTAAATCTAGGTATTGACTTGACAAAAGTTTCCATATAACACCTATTTAGAAACCAACTCTGAGGTTCCATATTAATCTATATTTTCATTGAGAATTTATTTATTCTCAAAGTCTGTGCTCCAGTAAGTAATTAATAGATAATAGGTTAATTTAAAATGTAACAAACTCTCTTTTTAACAAAACATCCCAATTCATCATGAAAAATATGTTCTCTCACGATATTCACAATTAGGTCAAAGAGTTCTAAAAATACTAACATGCAATTCTTCATTTATAAAACAGTACCAGCTGAAAGGGAAAAATCATCTAGGACTTCACTCCTGAAAAATAATAGATAAAATTTCAATATCTAAATTATTAACCAGTTCAAAAACTTCTACAGTTAACCTCTTGAAAAATCCTTTACTAAGAGAATTAGCAACCATTCTAAGTCCTAACTAAGCTGCAAAATTTCTAAAAAAATACAGACCTCATTGTCTTGCCAATTTTAATCCACCTTTACCTCCTCAAGCTACATTCTTAGTCTAGAAAGGTCTTCTCTTAGTTATAGTCAATGTTCTACAAACCTTTTGAGATAGCTGTTTCCACAATCTTAAACCAGCAAACACAGGAAAGAATGGAATTTAAGAAGAAGGTATTCTGTAAGAGTTCTCCTGAGAAGGATCACTTTTTAAAACAGTGTTTCCAAAGAATTCTATTTTGCAATCCATTGCTGTCTCAGCTGTGAGCAGAAAAGCAGGTATGAACTTCACAGGGAGATAATTGAGGGATCTCTCTTAAGAGTAACAACTATACAAAGAGCAAAATTAAAAACCAAAGAGAGGAAGTAAGCCACTGTAGCATTATTTCCAAGTTTTTTTTAAACTTTTTTATATTGCATAAATATAAATATTATATTAGTTTCAGGTGTACCACACAATGATTCACTATTTGTATATTCTGTGGAACAATCACCACAATAAGTCTAGTTACAGCCGTCACAACACTTAAATCACATAAATTTTTTTTCTTGTGATGAGAATGTTTAAGATCTATGCAAGGGTTCCCTTTTCTGTCCGCTTGCTCTGGATGGATGTCTAAAGCGAAGAATATAGATTGGGTGGATGTACAGATCATAAAGCCATTATTGGGGCTGGGGGGTGGGGACCTGAAGTGAAACAATAGGCAATTATGTGAAGCTGGAAAGGATCCTAGTCAAGGGCAACTCTGCTATTTAACTTGGGTTAGGAATATAAGCTCTAGGTCAGGGGAGTCCAACCTTTTGGCGTCTCTGGGACACACTGGAAGAAGAGTTGTCTTGGGCCACACACTAAATATACAAACACTAATGAAAACTGATGAGCAAAAAGAAAGGTTTTAAGTAATTATGATTTTGTGTTGGGCCATATTCATAGCCATCCTGGGCTATGGGTTGGACACCCCTGCTTACAGTGTTTTGGCCAGTCTGTAATGAATTTAATTTCTTAGGGAAAGTCAGGCAGAATGATTTGTTACTCACACATGAAGGACTTCAAAATAAAAACATTAACTATAACTTAAAAAAGGAGACTGTTCAGCTACACATAAACTCTACAATGCCAAAACATTTTGAAAGATAGTTTTCCTATTTGGAGACTCTGAAATGTTTAAATACCTGACACATCTTGGGGGTAGGGCAGGTGAGAAATTACAAATTATTTTCTGTATATTTTTAGATAAGTAATTCGGCACTGTGATAGTTAAGTCATTTTATCATTGCTATTTATTATAAATTGCCAAAACTGACACAATCATACTATTTTAGAACTGTAGGAGACACAGAAATCACCTAGTTCTGAAAATTTCAAAACATACATAATGTCTTACAATTATTTTTAAAGTTTTTATTCACAATATAATTGCAGTAGCAGAGGTTGTCTATAGTCAGACTTCTAAGAAATCCTAGGCATTTGAGATTCCACCTGCCAAAACAGAAATCTTTGAAACATGACTGTATTAGATAAAAGTTCATCCCAAACTTCAATCAGGACAGCTACATTCCACAATCCTCACAACAGCCATTCAATAAAACACCAATGCAGAATGTTATGTTGCTAAGATTCCCCAAGATTAGAAATGATGAGTTCTTAGCACAGGATTCTGATAGGTTCTTTGCATAAGATTTATAGTCCTAAATCTACAGTTAAAGTTGGGTGGAAAGGAAGAGAGGCATTGTCAGGCAAATTATGCTGAGCTGAAGGGGAAAAATATCTGAAAATATAAAAAACCAAGGGGCAAAGAACATGCTACCTACCTACTTCCCCTTATCACTATGGTAATGAGCACCAAAAATAATTCCCATTATAAATACAGATCACTGATGCACACCAAAAGTACTTGTCAAAATAACCTGATACTCTTGACCAGTGTGGCTTAGTTGGGTGTGGTCCTGCAAACCTGTCATTCACCAGTTAAATTCCAGGTCATGGCACATTCCTGGTTGTAGCTTTGGTTCCTGGCTGAGGCATGTATGAGAGGCAACTGAAATGTCTCTCTCCCTCCCTCCCTCTAAAATATATATATAAATAAAAATCTCAAAAAAAAAAAAAAAAAAAAGGTGATAGGTTACTATCATACATTTTTGTCCCAGAGTACTCAACAACAAATTGGATGTCATGTCCTCAGGTTTCCTAATTAGAGAAGAAACCGGAAGTAAAGCCAGCAATATATAACAGTGAAAGCAGAATCTATTATTAGAATACGAACACTGAACACCTGGGCATGATACATCTGACTCTGTTCAGGAGACAAGTGCCTTCCACTGAACCCCTATCTTGGGAGAGTCACTGATTCACAATCTCACTGTCTCTCACCACCCATAGGAATGGTAGCATGCAATGTTCTTTCAAAGAATTGTGTAATTTTTCTGAGTAAGTCAAAAGATAAACAGCACCTCAAAGAACTTGATTTTAAAGCAGTTAGCATGTATTACATATACTAAGCCCATTTTTGTGGATATATTTAACCAAGAAACAGAATGATAAACACTATCAAGAGCCCTGGCTGCTGTGGCACAGTGGATTGAGCACTGTTCTGTGAACCAAATGGTTGCTAGTTCAATTCCCAGTCAGGGCACATACCTGGATTGCAGGCCAGGTCCCCAGTTAGGGGCGTGAGAGGCAACCACACACTGACTGGTGTTTCTCTCCCTCTCTTTCTCCCTCCCTTCCCCTCTCTCCCGAAATAAGTAAAATCTTTAAAAAACAAACTTTAAAATGAAAAAAATAAAAACACTATAAAGAGAAACACCACAACAAGCAAAATGTATCAACTAATAATCAATACAGGCTTATGTTAACTTTTTACAGCATAGGTGATCTGATCAGGCTAATCTCAGGATAATTCTGAGGAAGCTATTCAGCTGGCATTATATTATTGCTCTCTTCTAATTCAAATGGCCCTGAACAAGGCAAAGGTGGAAGGGAAAGAATCAAAAGAAGGCAGTTTTGACACTTGTGGTACCATATCTGTCATTTAATAAAGTCACCTTTCTACTTCTATTCTACTGAGTATGAAACCAACTAAGTCATTTCACTTTTCTAAGCCCCAGCTTCAACTATGAAAGCTGAAATAATGACTACCTCTCAGGGTTGCTTTGGGTATTACAATGGGAAAATACATATAAAGCTGGCATGCAAAATGTAAAGTACTATGCAAATACATAGTATTTGACGGTATCACCTTAAGACTTATAGTCAAAAAGTTCAACTGACTGGTGCAGTATTCTACACATGAGTGCTCAAGTATCTGTCTATTCATCAGTCATAATATAAAGATTACCTCATGTACTATTTATGTATTTATCCACTGGTAATATTATAAAGAAATCAGTCATGTCTTTAAAATGATTAGTCATTCAATCCGAGACACACTCTACTGTAATAGTAATAACAACACTACCAACAACTGTATACTGTTGACAGCATGTATTCTGTGCCAAGTCCTATATCTAGTATGCTACACACATTCACTCATTTAATCCTTACAATTCCCACCACCTGTGAAGAAGTTATCTCTAAATGAAAAACTAAAGCACAAGTTCAAGTAATATGCCCAAGATCACAAGGATGGTAAATGGCAGAGCTAGCATTACTGGAACTCAGGTCTGACACCCAAGCCCTGGCTCCCAACTATCCAAACATGGTTGCCACTAGCCAGTCCCATGTGGCTACTGAAATGTGGCTAATCTGGAGTTGTGCTGTAACTGCAAAACACGCACCACATTTTGAAAGCCTAGTGTGAAATAAAGAATTCAAGACATCTCACTGCAAGTTTATACTGATTACATGTTGAAATGATAGTATTGTTTGATATAATGGAATTAAATATAAAATATATTAAAATTCATTTTACCTGCTTCTTTTTATAGTCTTACTGTGGCTACTAGAAAGTTTAAATTCATATGGGGCTTGAAATGCAAATATTTATACTGGACAGTACTGATTTAGAACATCATACAGGATATCATGTAAAAACAAAAAACACAAAACAATTTTAGATTTACAAAACAACAGTTTTAAGAGTAGAGATGCTTTCCAATCTTGAGTAATAACTGTTATAATACCAACAGTGTAACCAATATAAACAAACTTTAAAATCCTGTAATGTAAAAATATAGTTCCACTTATTTAAATTTCAGTATTCCAAAATTATATTTTTTAAAATGCTGTAGTATGAAAACTGGCCTTTCCGACTACAAAAGTGCTACCAACTCCATCCACACTATAGAAATTATATAAAAGTGCACACACAAAAAAGAATCCATTATCCCACCACTCACAATTAATATTTTGATCAGTCATTACTTCTAGGTGGTAATTACTATGGTATGAATACTACTTAAAATGGGATCATACTGCCTATCATTTTGTAACTTGCTTTTTTTCTATTATGACATTAACTTTGATTACAGATTCTTTCAAAATTATTTTTATTTTGAAGAAACTAATTGATTATAGGAGGTTGCAAAATAGTATCAAGTCCCATATACCCTTCACCCAGTTGCTTTGAAATGGTTGCATCTTCTTGATTATAGTAGAATATGAAAACCAGGAAATTGACATTGGTACAATGTATATGTATATAGGTCTATGCCATCTTATTACAGGTGTGTAAGTTCATGTAACCAAGACCACAATTAAGATACAGATCTATTCACCACCACAAAGATCTCCTTGCTACTCCTTTATAGTGGCATCCATCTTCCCTGGCCCCCAAAAGCCCTAAACCCTGGCAACCACTAATCAGTTCTCTCTGGGTAATTTTGTCATTTCAAGAATGCATGAGACCTTGAGACTGGCTTTTTTCACTCAGAATAATGTCCTTGAGACCCATGACAGTTGTGTGTATCAATACTTTGTTCCTTTTTAATCAGTGAGTAGCATTCCCTGGAATGAGCGCACCCTTCACTTACTGAAGGTCATTTAGGTTGTTTCCAGTTTTAGGCTATTTATTATAAACAAAGCTGCCATGAACAGGTTTGTTGTGAACATATTTTTTTACTTCCCTGTGATAAAGACCCAAGAGTGCAACTGCTAGGTCATATGGCAAGTAAATGTTTAGTTTTATAAGAAACTGCCAAATTCTTCCAGAGTGGTTCAACCATTTTATATTCCCATCCCCAATAAGAGAGAGCTGCAAAAATATTCACAACTATTCCATACTTTTTAACAACTCCCTGCTGATTCTTATGTAGGTAGTTTTTTTTTTTTTTTGGTTATAATAACGATGCAATTAACTTTGCATCGTTATTATACCTGTATTATACACATATATATGTATAATATATATTATACATATTTAATAATATACCTGTATTTACACAGACATTTTTACATGCAGATCACACAAATTCCTAGAAATTAAATTACTGGGTTCAGGGCACAAATATGTTAAAGAAATTTGATACCAATCACAATGGCCTTCAGAAAATTTAAATCAACTGACCCACCTACCAAGTGTCCATGAGAGAATGCCCATTTCCCAACCTTACTAAAATTGTTTTACTATTTAGTATTTGACTTGCCAAAATATGCATTGTTTTGTATTTGAGAAATTAAGTTATATATTTCTTATCTTTCCTAACTTAATTTGTAGCTCTTTTATGAATTACCTGTTCATGTTCTTTGCCAACATGCTATTGGAATGATTTGCTGATTATAAAGATCTGCTTCTAACATATGATGAAAAATAGGATTTAAAATACATATATCTGAAATCCAATGCAAGTGCCAGCAATGTAAGATAACAGCTGATTTTAGAATATAAAAAGATATGAATTTAGCTGATATAGTAACCCAATTTATAAACATTCCCATACTTCACAGGATGTACTCACAGTTAAGGTATCACATTTGGTACCAGCTTCAGAATGGCCCCTAGAATGCTGCTCATTTACTTCTAAGTTCACTTTGAAATGCCGAGACATAATTTTCCATAACCAGTATCAAAAACTATCATCAACTTCATTAGGAAGCCTGGCTGTCTTCTTTAGGAGAATTTAAGGTCATCTAAACCAGTAGTTCTCAAAGTGTCTTCCTCAGACAAGCAGAATCAACATCCCCTGGGAACTTGAAGAAATGCAAATTCTTGGGCCACACCCCAGACCTACTTAATATAAAATTCTGGAAGCTGGAACCAGCTATGTATTTCAACAAGGCTTCCAGGTGATTCTGACACACATACTAATGTTTGAGAACCACCAACATAAACAGACAGCGTAAAAATGTTAAATTAAGGTTGCCTTGTATTCATAATTGTTCTTTAATGAAAAATTTTGTGTAAGTTAATAATGCTACAGATACTAAGAACTCCATGACATTTTCATATTTCTCCAAACTGAAACAATCTACAAAGAAGGCTGGAAACTAGATTTTAGCCATATTTTCTACAAATACAATTCCTAAAATGATGCAGTCTTCACAAAAATCTTTCCTTAGAAGAACTGAAAATGAACCATATAAAAAGATCAGAATATTTATTTTTTAAGTCAAGAGACTCTATTTGTTTCATACTGCCTGATTTACCAACTCCCACAGGGAACTACCACCTAGATGGTTTTGAAAATTCAATGAACTAGCATATTAAAGGACAGCACATGGAAAACTACATAATTTCTTAAATATTTGTGGTTCAGTGACAAACTGCTCAATAAGTAAAAATAATTCTGGATGGCAGGATTATGAGTGACCTACTGTATGGCCCCCCGATTTTCTGCAAGAATTACCTTTACAGCTAAAATAAAGGACAAAGAATATCAATGGCCATATATAACAATAAAGGAAATTAACCTATAGAACATCAGTATTTTTAAAACTATACCAATACTCATCAACAATCTTTTTTCTATGTGATAAAAATTAACAAGGTACTAGAGTAAGAAATTAATTATAGTTTGAATCAAGAACTAAATTTGTCATAAGTATTAACCCAGTAACAAAACCAAAACGTAGTACTAAGCTATCATAGCTACTTTCTAGCCACCTAATTATGTCTCCCATCTCCCTTCAAGTAGCAGATCCTGCAGAT
The DNA here is from genome assembly GCF_021234165.1 of Pteronotus mesoamericanus. Lineage (NCBI taxonomy): Eukaryota > Metazoa > Chordata > Mammalia > Chiroptera > Mormoopidae > Pteronotus > Pteronotus mesoamericanus. The sequence continues at coordinate 56,956,902 of NW_026555321.1, forward strand.
GAGCTAGGTCTGGCCAATCAGAGTATCCCAACCTCCAGGCAACCAAAAATGGTCCAAGATTTGGACAAGTAACAGGAGTCCTGATTCCTGCAGTTACTCTTTTGATTCTGAATTCAAATGGTATCCTTGTCATTGCTGGCTATATGGGCCAGTAAATCCATTTTTTAATTTTGTTTCGACTTAATGTAATTTCAGTTAAATTCCTATCTCCTGCAACCTTGAATATTCTTGCAGCACTTAAGGTATTAAACAACTTTTAGGAAAAGAATGAAGAACAGTGCATAAATCTCATAACTTACATATGAAATCTGATCTGTTCTTAGAAAGCAATCACCAAGTTTGTTTTCTCCCTTTGACTAATCACCATGAACGTGTTTTTTACGACTCAATTAAGATGATGAAACTGGTGTCCTACATCACCCTTAATTTCCTGTGTCTCCCAAAGACTATCCAAGTTTCATCTTAAATTGTATTGCTAACACTCTTAAATTATAGAGAAAAATGTGTTGAATGTTTTAAGATGCATTTTACATATCCCTTCCTCTAGTTTCTTTTCCCAACTAAAGGATAAATTAAGTATATTTTTCTAAAGTGACAGAGGAGGAAAATACTAATCCTATTAAAAAATAAAAATTTCACTGTTTACCCTGTGATTTCAACTATTCACAATTTCTGAGTAACACTGTTTATTTGTGTTGTCTTTATGGACAATTCACCTTTGATGCCACAGCCTGTGTCAATTACTGCATGGAAGTGAAATGATATCTAAATAAATGAAAAACGTGAATGAGTCAAGAATTTCAACTTAACAGAAGTAGTTCATCCAAATTACTAAACAGAATAGTAATGTACACCATGTACAAGATATGATATGTTGACACAAAAGAGCTTACACAGTGGACAGCATAACATTTTTAACACTCAAAATGTTCTGTAGCCATTAGGTGTTATCTTACAAGCACACCCACCTAGTTCCTTATCACACCTCAAAATTGGTTTTGCACAACAAAATGGGCCTCTGCTTTATTACCAGACTTTTCAATATGACTTTTGGTTTCTTAAACCACTAAATGGGCAAAAAGAAAGGATTAGGAAGCGTTACAGTTACTGTTATTTAGGTGAGTATGCTAAAGCTCTAAAGGGGAAACCACTCCAGGAAGTACTGTAAATGCACTGCCTACAGCCTCCAAGGCTCTAGTTCTGTATTTAATTTTTAGTACATGTTTAGAAAATAAAACCAGAAAAACAGGACTTTTTTTTTTTTGGTAGAGAGGGTAAGGGAGGGAAGAGAAGGAAAAAAACATCAAACATCCCGTGAGAGAGAAACACTGACTGGTCATCTTTTGTAGGCACCCCAACCAGGGGTGGAACCTGCAACCTGGACACGTGCACTGACCAGGAATCAAAACCAGGACCTGGTTTGCAGGACAATGCCAAACCAACTGAACCATTCTGGCCAGGGAAGGAATACTACTTTTATGGGCATATTTCATAAAGACAGTTTTTTCCTAATCCAGTAACATTTACATACACAAGATGCAAGCCCTAATATGAAACAGTATTTATTAGAACTCTTAAACTTGTACAGTTTTAAACTTGAACTTTAAACTTGTTCAGTGACTCCACTGAAATTCCCCATCTTCGTTTATTCTATATATATTTACAAACCCACTGCCAAGTACCAGGAACTGTAACAGACATAGGAAAATAAAGCTATGAAAGGAAAGGTCCCGCCCTCAACAGCAAAGGTGATCTAGTGAATATACAGTCCAAATGTCATGAGGTATAAATCAATAAAGGGCAATGATGGAAAGGCTTCCTGAGACATCCAGAAGGACAAACAGAAGTCAGCCAGGACACAAAAGGAAAGAAAAAGCATTTCAGAAGAAAACCCAGAGAACAAAATGTGTAAAGATATGGAAACAATACATCATGGTCAGTGCCTGGAAAAACACCAAGCAGTTTGGTGTGAAAGACACATATACTGTGTATGGAGGGCAGACAGGATGATAGCAGGCTGCTACCAAAAATTCTAAGGAAACAAACAATAAAGTACCAACTCAGAAGTCCCTTGTGATGCTCAGGATTTAGGCCGTATCCTAATGGCAATTAGAACCAGGAGATTATTTAAGTTGTCCAAGAGGAGAGGCCCAAGAGACAAATTTTTGTCATGTGTGCATGCGGTGATGACAGGTGGTTAATAAACAGTATTTGGGAACTGCCAGCCTTTGGGGAGAGGTGGAAAAGTGTAGATGATGTCTGAGGAGAGTATAGTTAATAAGCAAGTAGGAAGAAGCAAAGAACTAATTAATTTGCATCGGCTTGTAGGAGGGTGCCCAACCTTTTTTGGCGTCTCTGGGCCATACTGGAAGAAGAGTTGTCTTGGGCCACACATTAAATACGCAAACACTAACAAAAACTGATAAACAACAACAACAAAAAGGTTTTAAGTAAAGTTACAATTTTGTGTTGAGCTGTATTCAGAGCCATCCTGGCCTGTGGGCTGGACGCCTGTTAGACTAGGGCAAACCTTACATCCAAGAATCATAAGGGTCTAGTTTAAATCCCAAACTGAGTGAGGTGTTCCTCAATGCACCCCACAGACTATCTCTACCTCCTCTAAAAAGCATTTATGTTCTCTACCATGTACTCAATTCACTCCAAGGGTACGTGAAGTTTGTTCACATTATTGAGTGCTTTAGACCATTAGTTATGTCTTTATGGTCTTATCTTCTCAACAAATTTGTTAGGTTCTTTGAAAGTGGGAATCTTCCATCTATTTAACCAACACATCTTCAAATAAAAATGACTGATGAACAATACTATCGGTGAGAAACAAAATTTACTCCATTTATGTACTCTAGATAAGTTCCACACACCAGGTTTTGTTGGTTTCACTTAATGATGTGTGAATTTATGCTACTGATAGAAGGAAATAGCTGTATTCAAGTATGCAGGTGATGAAGAGACGTTGAAAAGAGACCCTATGTCTAGAATGTACTCATGTAAGGGTTTACATGAAAAGACTTGAGCTCTAAAATATTCTCAGGATTAAATAGCCCTGGCAAAATAAGCAAAAACTACACTGAAATAGGTCTTATGATCCAGAAGTGTACATACCATATGACTCCACTTACATAATGTTCAAAAATAAGCAAAACTCATCTCTGGCGTTAGAAGTCAGGAGAGCAGCTGGGGTAGGGGGAGTGACTACAGAGTACACAAGGGGCTCCTACTAGGGTTCTCATAATGTTCTGCTTCTTAATCTGGGTGCTGGTTACACACGTGTGCCCACTTTGTGAAAGTTCAAGCCTTAAAATTTATTTGCACACTTCTCTGTAAGTATGCTACATTTCAAAACATTTACTTAAACATCACCAGGCAAAAAAGAGGAGGGAAGCACCAGTGATGAGGAGTATAAAGGAAGATGCCACAAAGTACAAAGGTCCTGGTGATAGGGCAAAAGAAAAAATAAAAAGCCTAAAAGATTGTAGACTGTTTTAGTAGTTCAAGCGGGAAAGCACACATTTAGAGACCTACAGTCACCTAAAGTGCTAATAAACTGAATTAGTGCTAATAATTATTTTGGTAAACTACAGCTACTTAAGGAAGTTTTTAATTCATCTTAAAATTTCTTCAGCATCTACAGAAGCACACAGTAAATATATATCACATTAATAAATACATAACTGAATCCATTTGGAACCTCCTGTCCTAGTAAGATACACTAATAATATATAGTGGCAAGTTAGCTAGCCTGGGTTTAGTTTGTGACAAGCAACTAAAACTAGCTGAGTTGTCTGTGCACAAAGGCTCCAACTCCAAACTATTCCCAACCAAATGAGCTAAATGGCACAGGTAAAAACCTACAGAAATAACTATCCCCTTGTTCCAAAAGAAAGCAGCGTTAGTGTTTCCTAAAAAGGCAAATGTGTATCTCCACAATCTATAAAGCAGTCACTCCACCCACTTCTCATTATTCTAAAGTTCCCTTATCCTGTTCTAAATTCTTTGCAGCACTTGCCGCTAGCTGAAATTATCTTACTTATGTTTACTTGTTTATTTTCTCCTTCTCTCCACAGCATTTTAAGCTCTGTAAGAACAAGGACCTTATCTGTCTTTATACCACAGTAGCCAGAGCCCAGATGGCTGTGTGCTCAATAAAAATTTGTCAAATAACCACAACTACGCAGGTAATTTACTCTAAGATCGCCAAGTATACATTAAGATCAAATCAGTACCAATAAATCAGTAGGTTCTATGTAACAGCAAATACAAAATAAATTATCACCCCATTTCTGGGTAAAAGTAATTGATCCAGCTTTTGTACCAGCTTTGAGACCGAAGGGTTTGATACTTTGGGAAACAGGTAATTTTCTATGTATCTTATAAATAAATTGTATGAAAGACAAACACTATAACAAAACCAATATGGCCCTGAACAGGTGGCTCAGCTGGTTGGAGTGTCATTCTGTACACCAGAAGAAAAGGTTAAGAAGGGTTCAATCCCCAGTTCAGGGTGCAACCAGGAAAAAACCAATTGCCGTTCCTCTTTCACACCGATGTTTACCCCCCTTCTAAAAAAAAAAGAAGAAAATCAATAAACATATCCCTAGGTGAGATTTTAAAAACAAACAAACAAAATCACTATGACCTAAGGAGCAAAAGCACAGTGGTGGATGACCCAGGACCTTAGAGAAGAGGCCTGGCTCTGCTCCAGGTTACCTGCCTACTCCCTCTGCTTTCTGGGAGTTTTCCTGTCTAAAAAGTCTTACAATAAGATGCACTTTTCAGGCTTCCAGCAAAGAGCAAGACTTTGAACTATCACTAATTAGGTGTGTTTTTCTCTATAACTTCCAAAGTACTTCATGACTACTACTAAGGAGATTTTAAGTTGTCAGTAAGTATTTGAATTTAAGGGGATAAAAAGTCCAGAGTATTAACTGCAAAAAATAAGGGAACAAGGAAAACATTTTACACACAAAACAAAGAGTACCAACTTCCAGTTCAATATCCTACATACCAGCTTTTTTATTATGCTACACAATTTAAGTAAATTCTTCACTTTTACTTGTCTGGAAAATATCTAAAAAAAAGAACACTTTTCAGAAGAACAGTATTCAAATGAACAGGGAAAAAATTAAAACATGATTTCAACTCAACACCATGATAAAATCTGAAATTGAAAACTAACAAAGTTCTAAATATATGGTAATTATCCAAAGCAAAATATCTCCAATTTTTCAAGTGAGTGTGACTTCAGCAGTAGCTGAAGGTCAAGATGCAGCACTGTTTCCAAAAAACCATTAATCAGCAACATCTTAGTAATTTTATCAAGCCATTACTGCATTCAGAGAAATAACAAGACCAAAAGTAAAATATATTTACCACCAAGTCTAAAAGTTATTCTGCCCAACACTCAAGAACTTCAAGTTAACAATGGTTAGATAAACTGTCACATTTGTGGGTTGTTTTCCTTTTCTTTTAAAAGCTGGTATCCTCTTTCAAGAAACTGGCAAAGTGTGCTAGGAAATACTACTAGCTATTACCTAGAAAGGATAGTGTTTCTCTTCCCTACCTACCGCCACCACACACTCCCCTAATTTTTAGCTTGAAAGGCTTAAGAGTACAGCAGCATGGTGGGTGTAGAGAAAACTTTCCCAACTGCAGGTGACTCTTCCATGTGCTAGTGTTAAGACTTAAAAAGTGTATCACACAACAAGCAAGAGAAAACCACATGATGAGATGAAATATCTAAACTGGTTTGTAGGGATGGTACACAACTCTTCAAAATTACTAAAAATCACTGAATCATACATTTACAATCAGAGAATTTTATGGTATATGAATTATACCTTTATTAACAACGGTATAAAAATATAACCAGCAAGAGGTAGGGACCCAACACATAATTGACAATACATCCAAAATATAAGCTCTCTACTTTCCTCTGAACCTCCAAGTAGCCTATTAAGTATTCCCTCCTTCTTCCTTTAAGAGTTCTTTAGGGGTTTCTGACCTTCCTTTCATTTTGCTATGCTGCTCCAAAAAGAATAACTTACTTCTGAATTATTTTCCTGACTCCACCTAGAGAATTAAATATATTTGGTACACATGGCAATAATAGTGAAGAACTGGAAGGTTATTTTGCAGAAATCAATTATCCTATCCAGAAGAAACAGGAGAGGGGGATTCCTAATTGATTCCCAAGCCGGACTTCTCCAATCTCCCACAGCTCTTTAAACCTCTCTTAGGGACTTTGTAACTTGGAGTATGATCCAAGTCTTCTGGTAACATGTCTTACCAACTTTTAACACCCTCTTTCCCTCCCCAAAGTCTTGAGGGGTGGCTTTCACATCCTGGGGATTTAAAAATGTTCTTTGGATAAGTGGCAATATTTTCCTAATCAAATTGAGGATTATTAATTCTATCCTCAGAGGATAAATACAGTTGTGTCCTACTGGACTACCAGTAATTCAACACTGACTTCTTTGGTTGACTGGTAAATGATGGCTACAAAAATGACAAGAATGATGAACTACCTCAAAAATGACCACTGGCTAGCCAACCAGCTAGGTTGTTCTAATACCAAACACCAGCTTAGAAAAACAAAATGCAATTTCTATGCCAATCAACAGGTTAAAAAAACCCTTTTATTATTTAAAAGTGACTCTAAAAATCACTAATTTTTGCATATTATCCAGCATCCAAAACCCAGCAACAAGCTTTCTACTGCCATCAGTACCAAGTCTGATTAAAATATCATGCAAAGCAAAAAATGTCAAATCTTTAAGGTAGAGAAAATTACAAGAAAAGGGACCAGGAAAAAAAACAAAACAGCAGTAACTAGGATCAGAGAAATTAACCAATACACTGGATAAGACAAGTGAAAACCTGATAAATTAACCTTTCCACATGAAGCACAAATGTTATTTGCCTTCCAATTAGTGATGACTTCTAGAATAGCTCTAAAACACCAAAATACTGGCAATAACCAAAACAAATTTAGGTTGATATAAATTTAAGGTATGTACCATGAGTTGATAAAGAGTTTAAGTCATCAGAGGTCTGAAATCTGTGTTCAAAGCTTATTCAACAACAGACATCAAAAAATTACAAAATGATCCTCAAAGATAGTAGGTGAATATCCTGTTCCTGAATGGACTTTAAAATATTTTCATTAATAATTTAATATTTGGTTAAAAAACAATTTCACTATCATCTGAGACTCTAAAAAAACTTTAATCATATCATTTTTAAAGTCAAAATCTTCCACGTGCTTTCAAAAAGTTGAGTCAGATTTTTAATACATGTAGAAACTGAAACGCGCTTCATTATGTGACATAATTGTTCCCAGCAATACATCACATGTAAACTTGAATTTGACCTAAGTTTCTTTTCACCAGTAAAGTCAAGTTCTTAGGAGTTTCCTAGTCATTTACTTGAACATTATCTACGGTAACACTCAAAGCAAAACCACAATAAAGAGGCACGGACTCTAAGGGATTCTACATGTAAAAATAAAAAATTACTCACAAATAAAATACAATCGCTGTTGCTTTAAATAACACACATTTCTAAACTTGCATACCATTTGATGGAATTCCCTGTTTTGGATAACAAAACAAAGTCTATTAAGCCACAATGAGTGTTTCTATTTTAACTAAATAAATTTATGATCACTTCAAAAAAACTGACATGAATTTACTCTAAAAACTATTTATGGTAAAATATCTTCACTTTTTTGAGTATTTTTATTCAAAGGTCGCATTGTTTACAAAGGTAGTGGAATTCACGGAACTGTTCCATCAGTAACTGAACCAATTCATTTCTGAGTTATATTCTTTAGGTTGCCCAATATCATATTTAATCCCAGGAACACGTAAAGCAATGATACTCTAACAGACACATTCATTTAGTCAAAGAACACTATCCAGTTAAAACTAACTGTCATATTGGAATACCAATTCAAATAGAAGTACCTGATGAAATGAGACTTTTGGCAAAATTAAGTCTTCAAGAATAAACCAAGAAATTCACTCATTCTGTCTCTTTTCACACATACATACACCAATGTCTGCACCTTTCATAACATCAAGAACAGCTTAACTTCAAACTCTACCATTACTGAAACAAATTCAAGATATTATGTCAAAAGATGATTTGAAGACTACAAAATGAGCTTTGACATGTAAAGAAATTTTCAATATTCTTTTCATTGTAATAAAGTTTTAAACACAAACTTCCATATAGTCACACTTACTCATTTCACCATTTTGCTAAATCGTCTTCCATAAAAACTCTGCATAAGCCAGGGGGGGGCGGGGCGGGGGCCAACTTAGTTCAGCCTTCCAAAAAATGCACTTTCTTTATCAAAGCTCAACGTTTATTTTAAAGTGCAAGAAAATAACAGACATTTGCAGCTCAAGACAGGAAAAGCACAACCATCATTAAATTTCTCAAAGAGAGAAACAATTCAAGACAAGCAAATTTATAACATTCTGCGCATGGCAAAAAGGTCTTCTGTCCTAAAATCCATAGCAAAAGTACTGTTCCCTCTCTTTTTGAGCCAATACCAATGGACACAAGTATAAAATAAATTCAGTGTCTGTTTGAAACAAGAAGAAAACCTGAAAAAATTCCCTCCCATATTTATTCAACACGAGGCTTTGCACCCAACAAAATACAACCAAAACCACACATCACCCACCCCAGAAATGCAGAAAAAGCGACGATCAACAAGTTGGAAAGCGGGCAAAATGAATAGCCCACTACCCTCTCTCCCATTGTAGGAAGAAAAAAGTCCTGTAACAAAAGATAACACAGATCTTCAAGTACCTGGTGGAGGTGCCTTTTCTCACATCACAGATGCTGCATTTAAAGGCTTCCGCGCTGTTTCTGAAGGTGCAGACGCTACAATCCCAAAAGCCTTCGTCTGCGGCAGGTTTCGCTTGTCTTTTTGGCCTTCGGAGGAGTGCGGAATGAGGAGCGGGGGAAAGGGGAAGGGAAGAGACAGGGAGCAAGAAAAAGGGGGAGACAGCAAATCACAAGCGCTGGTGAGCCGTCTTAATTTCGCAGGAATCCAGGGCTGGAAACTTCGCTCAGGCAACCACCCACCCAACCTTTTCTGTGACTGGAGGAGGGACTGGGGCCGCCACCGGTCTCCCGAAACCTCCGGGCCGCGTGGCCTCCCACCGCAGGCGGCGGCTGCTCCTGTAGAAGGGCCGCGGCGGGCGCAGGAAGCGGGCGGACTTGTGGACTTGAGCGTGGGCCTTGTGGGGGTTGGGGGATCGGGAAGGAGCCGCGGCCGGATCTGGAGGGGGCGCGCAGGGGCTGCCGAGGCCGGCGGTGGGGACTGGGCCGGTCCCTTCCCTTCCCCTCCATCCTCGCGCCCGCCCGCCCTCCCTCCCTCCCTCCCTCCCGCCCTCCCTCCCTCCCTCCCCACCTGGTTAAATCTCCCTTTGTCTGGGAGGAGTGGCGGCGGCCGCGGCGGAGGGCCGCGAAGGAGGGCCGCCATGGCTGCGGCGCGCACGGCCGCCGGCGAGTCGGAGCGACACCGCCTCCCGCCGCCGCGGTGGCCGCCTGCCCCCGCCCCCGGATCTCCATCTTGGCAGCGCCTCCCCCCGCCCCGGGTGGCTCCGGGGCCTAGTCGTCGTCGGCCCCCGCCCGCCCCCAGTCCTCCCTCCCCTTCCGCCCCCTAGGCTCGGAGCAGGTACCTGGTCGGGCTCTTCTTGTCGCCCATGGTCATGGATGGGCTGGACCCCCGCCCCCACAAAGTCGAAACCAGCGCCGCTCCGAGGAGAAACGCCGTCCGGGGAGTCGTCGCTGACCGCCCCCCCTCCCTCCCCCGCGCGCACCCGCCCTTAGCCGCTGGGGCTCAAGCTCCGGCCGCCGCCGCCGCCGCCAGTCCCCGGACGAGACTAGTCCCCGACAGCGCCGCCTCCGCCGAGTGACTGACGAGGGGCGGGGCCGGCACCGCGCGTCACTGGCAGTGCAGCCAATAGGAGGGCGGCAGCTTGAGCCGCTGGGGCGAGGGCGGGGCGCGGGGGAAGGCGGGGCGTGGTGGACCTGGGCCGGGCTGTCCGTGTGCGTGCCCCAGAGTGTGTGCACGCTGGTGGCGCGCGTGCCTGCTGGAGGCCCCGCGGCTCCGCTCGGCGGAGCGTGCGAGCCAAGCTGGGCGCACGTGGCCACGCCCGGGAGCCGGCTGTGGGCTTTGGACCCCGCTGGGTGGCCCAGTGTGGCTGCCCTCCAGGCCGCGTCCCCGAAGTCGCCCCGGGGAAGTAGGTCCCAGCAGTTTGAGTGCTCTTCTAGGATTTGGAACAACCGCGCTGTTGCCTACTCCTCGACGCTTTCAGTGCCACGCTAGCCGGCAGGGCCTCTTTAGCCTGGGTTCGCCTGCGCCCTTCAGCTCCTCTGCCACGCCAAGCTTTGTGTCTGCTTCTTCTTAAGTCCCCGCCTCCAGCCCAAAGCCCCTACCTAAGCCCCTGACGCAGAATGGAACTGTGCAGAAGGGCGTGGCACAAATGAAGGTTCCCCAAGGTTGGACACTGAGGTCCTGCGCGCCAAGTCCCTCCCTAGCACGCCTGGAGCCGAAATAGGGCGTTTCCGTAAGGAAGTAGCTGTTGGATTCCTGACAGCCACGTGCCAGCAGTCAAACCTTGTGCCTCGGTTCCTTCATCTCCAAAACAATCCTCCTAGGATTGGAAAATTCGAAGACATAATGTATGGAAAGCATGCAGGTCAGTGCGCAACGCTTCGGAAGGACCAATACAAAATACTGGGTTGAGACCTGTCGTAACTGGGCTTGGGTTGTGTACTGTTTCCCCCACTTTAGAAGATTCTTGAAGGCAAGGAACATGCAGCACCCTTTACTTTCTGCCCTGATTCAAGAATGCTTGCCAAATTGACTTTAATGTGACTCAGGCCCTCTGCTCTTAAGCACTGGGGAGCTGTGGTAGGGGCAGGATCCCGGCTGATAAGATAAAAGGCTTGGCTGGAATGAAGCCCTGGGTAAAGGTAGGCACAGGGTCAAAGAATGCTTCCTGTGGTTGGCGGTGGGAAGAAAGGTGTAGAAGGAAGATAAGACTGGTCCTCAGCATTCACTGTGATGGGCCCCGTTTATATTGAGACTGAGTGCCGGAGAGTAGAAAGTCCTAGGATCAGTCCAGGGATCAGAAGCCAGAGAATAAAAGAGCAAGGGAATGTGTCAACTCTAAGCTTGATCAGCACATGCTGTCCTTTCTAGGCAGGCACACCCTAGAAGGCCAGGAGGGAGAGCACTATTTAGCAAGGGCCAACAACCTCCCTGGCCACTCTCTCTTCCACCTGCCTACTCAGAAAGGGAGGGAGGAAAGGAGGAAGAGGAGGAGGCAGGCATGGGGCCTAGGACCAAAGGGGCCAGAGAAAGCTAAGGAACATGCACGCAAGCCATCGTCCCAGGGCCTGCAGCCTTGGCCTCTGGTGTCTGCCTGGCATGCTTCCAGTATGCCACCCCTGATGTGAAGGTACTGAGAGAAAAGAGGTGGTAAAAAATCCCAGCTGGAGGAGTGGCCTCTGGGGAGAGGAGGAAGAAGACTGACTTAAGTATTATTTATGTAGATTAGAATGCACAAATCATTTTGCAGCTCTGTGAATTTTTTTAATCCTCACTAGATATGTTTATTGATTTTAGAGAGGAAGGTAGAAGATAGAGGAGAAAGAGAGAAACATCCATGTGAGAGAGAAACATCGATTTGTTGCCTCCCATTAATGGCAGTGGTAGCAGGGAGGTCGAACCCACATCCTAGATATGTCCCTTGACCAGGGATCGAAACTCAACCTTTCTGGTGTATGGGACAATGCTCCAACCAAGTAAGCCACCCGCCAAGGCCCCTGATTTTTTTTTAATTTTTTATTTATTGTTTTGAGAGAGAAAAACATCAATGTGTCGTTCCATTTATTCATGCACTCATTGCTTAATTCTTGTATGTGCCATGACCATGGATTGAACTAGCAGCCTTGGCATAACAGGACAATGCTCTAACCAACTGAGCTACCCAACCAGGGCTTATATACAGAGTCTGGCAGAAGTAACAACTGCTTGAATGTGGTTGATAGGGTAATAATATGGGTATAATAATTTATAGTTTTAATTTGAACAGTTCACCTAAAATGTCTTTTGGTGTGCTTGAGTGTGATATTGTTATCTTACAGAATTACATTCTTACGATTTTGTAATAAAAAAGGGGCATTATTTGTGCCAGACCCGTATATATCTATTACACCTTTGTACCCACCACCCAGATCAAGACAAAGAACATTTTCATCCTTTCATCCACTCCCTGCAGTAACCACTATTTCAGCTTTTGTTATTAAAGACTAGCATTGCCTGCTTGAATGTCATATACATGGATCATATAATATGTACTCATTTGGCTGACACCTGTTCCTCAACATAAAAATTGTGATATTCATCTGTATGGTTGCCTATATCAGTAGTTCCTTAGTTCATTTTTGTTGGTTTGCTTAAGTGTGTAGAATTCCATTGCAAATACAAGCTAGTTTACTCATTCAGAGGAGACTGACCATTTTAGTGTTTTTTTAATCTTTGACTTGTTTTACCTTTTCATGAAAACATGTAGTTTAAAAATTGTTTTTAAGGAAAAAAGAAGTTCCTGTATAGAGAACTAATTTCTAGGAACATATCAGATCCACACATTACCATGTGATTGTAACTGTAGATGCTTTAATTTCATTTACATGTTGGAGGTAAAATCATCTACTGAAAGTCTCCTTGTAGTAACAGGAGCCAGACAATACTACTTCTGAAGCAGTGTGCTGTAGAATAGCATGGTTCTAAGCAGAACAGCAGGCTATGATTCTTAGAGCCATGGTTTCAACCTGAGCTGGGGGAGGGAAGCAAACCTTCCTCCACACTGATGCCTTGAACCAGTGTACTGTGAAGAGATGAGTGGGAATTGACAGAGAGCCCCTCCCCTGCTCCTCTGAATCTTATCCTGAACTTCTACTTCATGTTTCATTTGAAGGCAGGTTTCTAGTGCTTTAAAAATTATTTGAAACCCATGGTTTAAAAATAGATGCTGGTTAGAAGTGCTCCCCAAGAAATGTCTCCTGTAATTGATTCCACTGATACATACCTCAGATTAAAAAACCACATTTTGTCCAAGCCAAGTCCCTCTACTTTAGTCACACTGACTTCTTTGCTGCTCCTTGAACTGTTGCTCTCCCACTTCGGAGTCTACACTTGGCTGTTTTGTCTGCCTGAAATGTTCTTTCCCCCCCAAGTAACCATGTTTTTACCTGCCTCACTCCCTTCAGGTCTTTGTTCAAAAGTCACATTTTCAGTAAGGTTACCCTGGTCAACAAGAATAAAAATTTCAGTTGATTGAGTGCCGGCCTGCGAACCAAAAGGTCTCTGGTTTGATTCCCAGTCAGGGCACATCCCTGGGCTGCAGGCCAGGTCCCCAGTTGGGCGCATGTGAGAGGCAACTGATGGATGTTTCTCTTTCTCTTTCTGCCTCCCTTCCCCTCTCTCTAAAAATAAATAAATAAAGTCTTTTAAAAAAAATCCATACATCAGCCCATGGCCTAATGCCTCGTGTCGCCCTTCACTACTTTACTTTTTTCTCCTTAGCATTTATCACCATCTAACATACCATGTGATTTACTTATCTTGTTTAGCAGATCTCGCCCCAGTAGAATATAAACTCTATAAGTGGCAAGGATTTTTTTTTCTCTTTTCATTCCACCTGCAAAGTGAAATATTTTCATTTCACAATAGCAGTTTAGGAATTTCCAGTCAAGATGGCAGCATAGGTAAACACAGCTCACCTCCTTGCACAACCATATCAAAATTACAACTAAAATATAAAACAACCATCACCAAGAACCATCAGAAATCAAGCTGAATGGAAGTCTGACAACTGCAGAATTAAAGAAACCACATCCATCCAGACTGGTAGGAGGTGCACAGATGTAGAACAGGCTGGTCCTTCACCCACATGTAGTGGATAAAAATTCAGGAGGGATATCTTGGGAGTGCAGAGTCCCAGCCCCACATCAGGTACCCCAGCCTTGGGTTCCAGTGCCAGGAAGATAAGTTCCCATAACTCCTGGCTGCAAAAACCAGTGGAGACTGAGTTGGAGGAAGAAACTCCTGGAGTCCCAAGCAGTTCCTTTTAAAGAACCCCACAAATGGGCTTACTGAGACTCATTCCCTCTGAGCTGCACCACCAATGTAGCAGCTTGAAAGGCACCAGTGACATACAGGGAGGAAATGAAGTGTCTGGCATCAAGGCAAGAGCTGGGGGACAGCTTTCTCACAGAAAGAAAGGTGGGTAGAGGCCATTGTTCTCTATTTGAACACTCCCCCCACAAAGCCAAGGAGCAGGCAAGTAGGTACCATATCTGAGACTCCACTAACCTGGCTAACAGTGTTTGCCCCACCCTGAAGATCCCGTGAGACTCCATCCCATCCTACTTACCAGCACATCTGAACTGTTAGCAGTGTTTTTCCATATGAATGGTGGGTCTTGGCTCACACATCACAACTTGCTAAATCCTCTCAAACAAGCAACAGCTGGCCCCAGTGAGTCCCCAGGATCCTGTACCACTTACTAAGTGGACCCAGGCTGGGCACTAAAGCAGCTACTCTAGATTCACAGTTTAATCTTGCTGGGGGATCTCTAAGTCCAGCACAAGTCGCAGCCATCTCAGATTGCTTTATAACTCAGGCGGGGTTGTCCCAGGAAGAACACAGGTCGGGGGCTGACCTTGGCCCACACCACTGAGGAAACCCCAGAGCCAGTGCACCCAGTGGGCAACTACAGACTGTGTTGAAGCACCACCACCATGCCTCTACACAACTGATCCTCCACAGAAGGCGTAGGTTTGTGCTCAGTGGCCACAGCCAGTCCTTGAAGCTGACTGGTCTGGGTAAATCCCTCCCATTGACCTATAAGCAACAACCAAAGCTCAACTGCAAGAGGAGGGTCAGTGCAACCCATATGAAGGGTATACCTTGAGTATACCAAGATTGGGTAATAGGGGAGGCTGTGCCACTGGACCCTAAAGGATACCTACTACACTAGGCCACACTGCTAAGGCACAGAGTCAAAGCTATGTATTAGCTTTACCTAATAGACACAAACACAGGGAGGCTGCCAAAATGAGAAGACAATGAAACATGGCCCAAATGAAAGAACAGGTCAAAACTCCAGAAAAAGAACTAAACAAAATGGAGGTAAGCAATCTACCAGATGCAGAGTGCAAAACACTGGTTGTAAGGATGCTCAAGTAATTTAGTGAGGACCTCCACGACATAAAAGAAATCCAGTCAGAGACAAAGGGTACACTAACTGAAATAAAGAACAACTTTTCGGGAAACAACAGTGGAGTGCATGAAGCTGAGAATCAAATCAATGATTTGGAACCTAAGTAAGCAAAGGACAACCAATCAGAACAACAAGAACAAAAAAGAATCCACCCCCTCCTCCCCAAAACCAGTATGGTGTAAGCAGGCTCTGGGACAACTTACTTCAAGCTTTCCAACATCTGCATCATAGGGGTGTCAGAAGGAGAAGATGAAGAACAAGAAACTGGGAACCTATTTGAAAAAATAATGAAAAAAAACTTCCCTAATTCAGTGAAGGAAACAGAAATCAAGTCCAGGAAGCACAGAGAGTCCCAAACAAGGTGGATGCCAAGGGGCCCACTCCAAGGCACATCACAATTAAAATGCCAAAAGTTAAAGGTACAGAGGGAATCTTAAAAGCAGTAAGAGAAAAGAAGTTACAGTAGTTACCTACAGGGGAGTTCCCATGAGACTGTCAGCTGATTTCTGAAAAGGAGCATTGCAGGCTAGAAGGGACTGGCCAGAAATGTTCTAAGTCATGGAAAGCAGGGAGCTATAGCCAACATTCCCCTACCCGGCAAAGATATTCAGAATTGGTGGGCAGATAAGGAGCTGCCCAGACAAGGAAAGACTAAAGGAGTTCACCATCACCAAACCATTATTATATGAAATGTTAAAGGCATTTATTTAAAAAAAGATCAAAACTATGAAAAATAAAATGGCAATAAATACATATCTAGCAACAATTGAATCTAATAAGCAAACTAAGCTAACAAGATCAGAGACATAATCATGGATACAGAGAGTGTTTTGATGTTTGCCAGATGGGCAGGATGTGTGGGGGAATGGGTGAAGAGGTAAGGAGATTAAGAAGTTCAAATAGGTAGTTGCAGAATAGCGATGGGGATGTAAAGTACGGTATAGAAAATGAAGTAGCCAAAGCACTTACACTCATGACCCATGGACATGAACAATGGTGTGAGGATTGCCTTAGGGACTGGGCGGAGTTGGGTGAAGGGCGGCAAAGGGGAAAATTGTAATAGCAATTAATTACAATTTCATTAAATTGCTTAAATTAATGAAATATAATTTAAAAATACAATAGCATTTTTTAAAGCAGTATTTAGGTGCAATGCCCTGCTTCAGGTACTACAAAGATCATATAAACAAGATAGACTTGATTCCTAATCTTTTGGAGTTTATGTTCTAGTTGAGAAGCCAAACTTCATACAATTAATTATGATTATGACGATTGCTACAAAGTCAAGAGGGTTGTAGGGAGGGAAGGATCCCTGAAAAAGTTAAGATTGTATAGGAGAAGAGACGATTGCTTCCCGATGTGGTGTTTTGGGAAGAGCTGAAGACAAGTAGCTGTGACCAGAGCTCTGAGGGAGAAGAGAGTTAAGGCTGAAGAAATTGGTTCTGTCTAGATCCTGTATGGCAGGGTAGGCTTAGCTGGGAATGGGGTCTCTATCCTGAATGCGTGGTGGCCATTGTCTCAGTAAGAAACATCTAAACCTGTAAAGAATTTTTATGGCTTTATTTGAGCCCAAAATGACCATTGCTGGAAGCAAGATCTCAAATATCTGGAGAATAACAGTTTATAGTTTCTTTTATGCATTTGGAATTAAGGTAGAAACATAAGATTACATGGAAGTGAGAGAAAGGAAGATAAGGACTGGATTATGGGATAGTTAAAATTATGTATTCTTGAGGGGTATTATGACATTTCAAAGGTGTGTTAACCTAGGTGCTCCAAAACAATGGACAGGGCTGGCTTAAATACCTTTCACTGAAGAAAGTATAGGCCTGGGGTATGACTGACCAGTTAGGATTTTTTGATTTATTACAGCACCACTTTTTCCTCCACACTATTTATGGGTTTCCCAAGAATATTTGTCTACCTGAGACTGTCTGTCTTAATGAATGAGATGCTGGGAGACTACAGACCCTTTGGAAGGAGTGGGTAGTGAAAGGACCTTTAAACTGGCCAGAGAAATGCACCAGGAAGTACAGCTTGCATGGGCTTCCCTTTTTTCTTTTACTCAAGAAAGCAATACCTGCTGGTGCCTGCCAAAATAAGGGTCTGGGTCATTATTAACTCAGCTTCCTCCTGTCTTTAAATTTGCAAGTATTAATCCCAGGCAGAAAACGTAAATGCTCGCTAAGACCTGGATTTGAACCTTAGGAATATCTAATAAAGTTAATAAGTAAAAAGCCTTTCTCCAAATAGCTCAGGGCTTACCCAACCCACCCATGTTACACCTTTTTTTGGTCTGAGTACCAAAATGTAGTTTAGAGTGCAGTTTTTACCAATCTGCATGAATTAAGAAAACTAATGGATAAATGTAGAAATACTTTCCTATATACAAGTAAGTTACCCACAGTTGATTCTAGGGAAAGACTTTTATTTGAAGAGTGTGTCCTTCCATATTTTTTCTTTTCTTCAAGAGTAATTTAATTTTTTTAAATTATATTTATTTTTTATTTTTTTCAAGTGCAAGTGAAAGTTTATTTAGAAAGTCACAGAGGTAGAAGATGTGAGCCATAGAAGAAAGGAGCCAGCTGAGCTGCATGGGCTCAGGAAACAAGTTACAGAGGTGAATGAAGGGCCTTTGGAGCTTAGGAGAAAGGAAGGCAAAGAACCAGCCTGGAGCAAAGAAATTGGGAAAGGTGCAGGGGCTCCAGAGAGAGTGTGTCTGGGGAAAGAAGGATATGGGGAAAGGCACAGGCCAGTGTGTGTGTGTGTGTGTGTGTGTGTGTGTGTGTGTGAGAGAGAGAGAGAGAGAGAGAGACAGACAGAGACAGAGAGAGACAAAGAGAGAGAGAAGAGTGAAAGAGAGACAGTGAGCCCCAGACGGCTCGGTAATTTAAATGCCACCTTTTTAATGGAGTGATCACAATAGTATATGGTAGTTGCCTTTCTTAAGATGTACTCAATTGGACAAATCACAAGTTGAAAATTCTATGTTGGCCACCTCACCTTTTCTCTCAAGTTTTAAGTAACCAATTTTATTCTTCAAGTTTTAAGTAACCAAGATCTAAATGATTTTAATGAAATATTAGAGCCAGTGTTATTGAGAGGGAGAGGGAGGTGAAAATATTATCTTTTGGTGGCTAAAAGAGCCACTCAAGAATGACAGTAGCTAGGAATCTTTAAGATTTTGATTCTAACTGCTAAGATTTAATGCCCTGCTTTGTACTGAATGTTAATAGAGTGGTTTAAGAGAGAACATTGTTTCTTGAAGCAACTATCTGCCAAGAGCATTTTAGGAACTGGGGAGAACCTAGGTCACTTCACTTAAAGAATCAGGCTGCCCCTGCCCAACTTTTGGCTCCTCCCAAGCTGTTTCCAGTGGCTTTTCCATACAAATGGCCTGTCTCAGATCATGCTTCAGATTTTTCTAAAAGCTCTCAAACCAGCAGAGTCTGGCCTCAGAGTGCCCCAGATCTCTCACTAAGTGCCCCTAGGTCCAACACTAGCAACAGCTGTCCTTGGTTTGTAGTGTGGTCTCGCCTGGGCACCTCCAAGCCCAGCATAACTAGCAGCCATCTGTATACCTCTTTGTAGCTCATGTTGGGTGGTCCAGGGCAAAACACAGGCAGTGGCTGGCCTTGATCTGCACCTCCTGGGAGGCCCCAGAGCCAGCATAACCTGTGGACAGCTTCACACCATGTTGAAGCATCACTACCCAACCACCTCCACAAGTGTCACATTGAAGTGGTGGACTCAGCACGGGCCAGAGCCTCACTGAAATAAGCCCTGCTCAATGGGCTGGGCTTCTACACAGCTGATCTTTCAGGGTGGTCAGAGGTCAATGGTCAGTGGTTGCATGCATTCCTTGCAGTTGATCACCTGGGGGTAAATCCCTCTCATTGACATGCCAACAGTAATCAAGGTTGAACTGTAAAAAGAGGTTGTACACAGCCCACATGGTGGGGCACACCTAGAGTGCCCTATTTTGGTGATTGAGGAGGCTGTGCCACTGGACCTTACAAAACACCTACTATATTAGGCCACTCTACCAAGCCAGAGAGACATAGCAGGTCTACCTAATACACAGAAACAAACACAGGCAGGCTGTGAAAATGAGGAAGCAAAGAAACATGGCCAAAATAAAAAAAAAAAACAGAACAAACCTCCAGAAAAAGCAATCTACTAGATGCAGAGTTAAAAACACTGGTTTATAAGGATGCTCAAAAAACATAGCAAGAACCTCAACAGCGTAACAAAGGACTATTCGGAAATGAAGGATACACTAATTGAAGTGAAGAATAATTTACAGGGAATCAACAGTAGAGTGGATGAAACCAAGAATCAAATCAGCGATTTAGAATATAAGGAAGCAAAAAATCACCCAATCAGAATAGCAAAAAGAAAAAAGAATCCCAAAAAATGAGGATAGTGTAAGGAGCCTTTGGAATAACTTCAAGCATACCAACACTCATATCATGGGGGTTCCAGAAAGGAGAAGAGAAAGAACAAGAAATTGAAAACCTATTTGAAAAAATAATGACAGAAAACTTCCCTAACCTGGTGAAGGAAATAGACATATAAGTCCAGGAAGCACAGAGAGCCCCAACAAGATGAACCCAAAGAAGCTTACACAAAACGCATTATAATAAAAAATGTAAAAAGGTAAAGGCAAAAAGGAAATCTTAAAAGCAGCAAGAATAAAAGCAGTTAGTTACCAACAAGGGAGCTTCCATATGACTGTCAGCTGATTTCTCAACAGAAACTTTGCAGGCCAGAATGGAATGGCAAGAAATATTGAATGTGCTGATAAGCAAGGACCTACAATCAAGATTACTCTACCTAGCAAGCTATCATTTAGAATTAAAAGGCATATAAAGAGCTTCTCAGACAAGAAAAAGTTAAGAGTTCATCACCACCAAACCAGTATTATATGAAATGTTAAAGGGTCTTCAAGAAGAAGAAGGAGAAGGGGAAGGAGGAGGAGGAGGAGGAGAGGAGGAAGAAGAAGATGAACAATAAAGTGACAATAAATGCATATCTATCAACAAATGTAAAAAAAACAAAATAAATGAACAAAGGAACAGACTCATAGATACAGAGAACATTTTGAGGGTTGCCAGGTGGAAGGGGGGCTGGGGAGTGGGTGAAAAAGGTGAAGGGATTAAGAAGTACAAATTGGTTGTTACAGAACAGTCATGGGGATAGGGAAGTACAGCATAGGGAATTTAGTAAAAAATGTCATAATTATGTATGATGTCAGGTGGGTGGGCGATTTATCAGGTTGATCACTTAGTAAGTTATGTAATGTCTAATCACTGGAGTGTACTTTTGAAACTAATAGTATATGTCAACTCTAACTGAAAAATAAAAATTATTTAAAAATTAAAAGAAGAATCTGGTTTGTGCTAGTATCACCAAGACTCAGGCTTGTGCTGCTCTCACTGGGGACTTCTGCAGAGAGATAATAAAGTTAAAAATCACGTGTAAAGAAGCAGCTCTGGAGTCAAAGAGAAGTGGAGCTTCCTTGACCATCAGTGTTTGAAACTTAACCAGGTTTTGCAACCAGCTGCAAAGCCATTTGTATATGTGCTTATCAGAGAGGTGAAGTTTTATTGATCTGCTTCTTGCACAGTGGAAAATATCACCAGTCAAAATTGTCCTGGGTTATACCTCACACCATTTACAAAAATTAATTCAAATAGAGATCATAGACCTAAAAGTAACACCGAAAACTATAAAACTTCTAGAAAAAAGATATAGAAGAAAACCTCTGTGGCCTTGGGTAAACAAAGATTTAAACAATCAAAATCATAGTCTATAAAAGAAAAAATTGGTAACTTAGACTTCGTCAAAATGAGAAACTTCTGCTCTTTGGAGGACACTTAAGAAAATGAAAAGAGAAATGAAAGACTGAGAATATATTTGCACAAATCTGATAAAGGAATCACATCTAGAATATAAGAAGACAAGCAATCTTATGAAAACGTGGCCAAAAATTTAAGTGAACATTTCACCAAAAAAGATATGTTAATAGTTATTAAGCACATGAAAAGATGCTCAATATCATTATTCATTAAGGAAATACAGATTAAGACCACAATGAGATATCACTGCACTTTGGAATAGTTTAAATTAAAAAATCCTGCCCTGGCTGGTGTAGCTTAGTGGACTGAGTGCCAACCTGTGAACAAAAAGATTGCTGGTTGGATTCTCAGCAATCAAACCTGGGAATGTGGGCCAGGTCCCCAGTTGGGGGCATGCTAGAGGCAACCAAGAGGCAAGTGATCCATGTATCTCTCTTGCACATTGATGTTTCTCTCCCTGTCTTTCTCCCTCTCTTTCCCTCTCTGTAAAAGTAAATAAAATCTTTTTTAAAAATCCTGACAATTCCAAGTACCGGGAAGGGTGTGGAATGACCCTCCCACAGTACTGACAGGAGTGCAACATGGTACAGTTCCTCTGGGAAAATGTTTTGGCCAATTCTTATAAAGTTAAACATACACTTATCACATGAGCCAGCAATCCTACTTCTAGAAATTTACCAAGAGAAATAAAGACATATGTTCACAGAAGAACCTGTATTTCAGATATTTATAGTTTTATTTATAATCACCAAAGGCTGGAAACAACCCAAATGGCCTTCAGCTGGTAAATGATAGACAAAGATTGGGCCATCCACCCCATGGAAGAAAAAGGAAGAAACTATGAAATGTGCAACACAGATTAATCTCAAATTCGTTATCTTAAGTGAAAGAATCCACTTGCATACTTTGTAATTCTACTTATGTAACACTCTGGAAAAAGCACAACTATAGGGATGGAGAACAAATCAGTGGTTTTTAGGCCTGAGGGGTGGAGGGAGGTTTAGACTACAAAGGAAAGAGCAGCAGATGGGACTTTAGGGAGATGATAGAAGACTCTACGTCTTGATTCTAGGGGTGGTTACAAGACAAAAATGTATTTGTCAAAACTCAGACCTACATGCCACAAAGAATAAATTTTACTGTACATAAATCACACTTCAATAAATCTGGCTTTTAATCATTCTGGGTGAAGAGGTTCCCAAGCCTCTGCATTCCATATTGCCTGCTCCCTCAATAGTAATAACCACAGGAGCTAGCATTTTGTAATTTCCAGCATTGTGGGTATTTCTGTGCTTTTCTGAGTCTTCTTTTCAGTACTCAGGTCATAAATCTTGGAGTCATCTATGACTCCTCTCTTTCCCTTATACCCTACATCAAACCCATCAGCATATCCTTTGTTTTTGACCTTCAATATATACATGTATACTGAATCTAACCTCTTCTTTTCATCTCTGTTGTTGTCATTCCATTCCAAGTGGGGATCTTCTTTAAGTCTCCTAATTGGTCTGTCTCCCTGCTTCTCCTGCTCCTTGACCCTGTTAGGAGATTTTATTTATTTATTTATTTATTTATTTTTAGAGAATGGGGAAGGGAAAGAGAAAGAGAGGGAGAGAAACATCAATATGTGGTTGCCTCTCACACACCAATTACTGGGGACCTGGCCCGCAACCCAGGCACATGCCCTGACTGGGAATCGAATTGGCCACCCTTTGGTTCGCAGGCCGGCACTCAATCCACTAAGCCACACCAGCCAGGGATGTTAGGAGATTTTAGATTATGTTATGGTTATGACTCCCAAATCTTCATGATTTTCCCTGCAGAGGTTGAATTCTCACTGAAGTGATATGTCCACTGCAGGCCAACTGCAGCTCTGTCCCACATTTCTTCCTGGTGACACCCAGGCCGAAGGAGCAGCCTCTACCTGAACAATGTTGGTAACTAGACACAAGAAACAGGAGCTTGGGATGGTCTCACATTGGCAATTAACCGTTTGGCTTGGAAATGACACTTGTGACTTCTGCTCATAGCTCATTGGTCAAAGTTGCATGTCCCCACTCAGCAACAGAAAGTATAGCCCACCATGTGCCCTGGAGTTGGAGTGCTGGAAATATTTGGCCATCAGTTATGTGATTACTATGATTCTTTAAAAATCTCTTCTTCATACAGTCAAGGGGTCCTTTTAAGATGTATGTGACAAAGTCACCCCCCTGCTTGAAGTCCTCTAATGACTTCTCATGACACTTAGATTAAAATTCAGAATCTTGACCCTCGGTTTCAAGGCCTACTGGTCAGCTCCAGGCACACTGACCTTGGGGTGGTGTTCTGCCAAGCTCAGCCACTCCTCAGGCTTCTTTACCTGTTCTCCCCCAGAAATTCTCATGAACACATCTCTCTCCTCATCCAGGCATCTGCTAACCTGCCCCCTCTTCAGGGAAGACCTTCCCGACTAAGATATTTTGCATCTTATCACCCCTAGTCAGTGCCATCATTTATCCTATTTTATTTTTCTTTATATTCTTATTGTGACCTGGCATTTCATGATGTATTATTACTATTATCTTTACCTGACTTTTCCACTAGAATTTAATTTCTATCAGGACAGCAACTTTGTTTTGTTCCATTCTATATCTCTAATAACTAGAGCAGTATAGTAAATGTTCCTACACATCGCAGGAACACAAAAATTATTTATAGAATGAATGAAGCACTTTTAGATATGTTACCCCAAATTACCCAGTGAGTAAAACTCACTATTACCCTATCCTATTTGAAAGATCAGGAAACTGAGTCAGTGAAGTGTTTTGCCCAGGATTAGGGTCAAAATCTGAATACATTCTCAGCCTCTGACTTCCCAACTTCATCCCTAATCTCTCTTCATTATGCTGTTTCTAAAGCACATTTTCATTGAAAAGAAATCAGCCAGTCTTGGAAAGTGCCTGGGAAAGGTGGACAGACAGGGAAGTTCAAGTGGTCCTTTCTGACACAGTATCCCAGGGTCCTCTTAAAGACAGGGATGTTTGCTGGCCCTTGCACAGCTAGTTTTTAAGCCCATATTACTGTGAGTTCTTGCCAAAATAGACAAGCCACATGTGCCAGAACCCAGAGAATGAATGACACACTTGGGCATTGATCCAGTTTGGGTCTTAGGAATATGCAGAGTTAGGGGGTTCCCTATAATGGCATGCTTTCTTTCATTGACTTGATAGTACCTATTGATGCCTTGAGTCCAGAAATTGCTTCCCTAGTAGATGGTCCTTGATACTTGAATTTCCACCCTTAGAATCATAGAATTGGCAGAGGATGGAAAGGAGAAGCAAGGCAATTCATCTAGTTTTGTCTTCTGAGTTCAGAGGCAAAAACCCGGGAGTGTAGAGATTATGGAATGCTTTCACATACATTGTTGTCCTTGACCCTCATAGCCACAGTTGCTGTGAGTGACCATGTCCTCCTCAGGAAGAGGACAGTTTCTGAGGCTCAGGCAAGGCATGTGACTGGCTCAAGGTCATAGAACTCTGAGCAGGTTTGAAGCTCAGGCTTAAAAACTGAGCTCAAAACCTGCTTTTCTGATTTCAGATTCTTTCTACTATTATAACAAATGGAATCCCTAGAACTCAAACATCCTGGGATTCATTAATTAAGAATTAGATTAAGAAAGAGGCTTACCCATAGGAACATCTAATGTTGTCATGGACTGAATTGTGTTCCCCTTAAAATGATTAAGGCTTAACCCCCAGTTACTCAGAATGTGACTGTATTTAGAGATAGAGCCTGTAAAGTGGTGATTAAGCTAAAATGAGTCTGTTACGGTGGGCCCTAATCCAATCTGACTGTGGCATTATAAGAAGAGGAAGAGACACCAGGGCTGTACATGCACAGAGAAAAAGCCATGGGAGGACACAGCAAGGAGGTGGCCATCTGCATGCCAAGGAGAGAGGCCTTGGGAAAAAACTGACCTTGCTGACACTTTGATCTTAGACATCTGGCTTTTATGACTATGAGACAATAGATTTCTGTTGTTTAAACCACCTAGTCTATGGTATGTTGTTACGGCTGCCAGAGCAGACTAATACACATATCTCAAATTTGTGTGTAGCTAAAGAGACATTGCCTGTGGAATAATAACCAATATATATGGAGTGTTTACTTTGGCAAAGTGCTAAACACTTTAGGTGTTTTAACTAAATTAATGCTAACAAAAACCAACCATGTGAGGTAGATTCTATGTTGAGGTCCCTTTTATAAATAAGGAAAGTAGAACAAAAAAGTTACTTCCCATGAGCTACACATTTTGGAAGTGACAGGCTGGGATTTGATCCCAGGAAATCTGGGCTCCTGAGCCCACTCTCTAAAGAATATAATAAGGTCAGTTATTCCTATTTTCTGCATGAGTAAACTGAGTCACAGATACTTGTCCAACATCCCACAGTCAGGGTGGGAAGGAACCATAATTTCAAGTTCTATGTACTTAATCACATACTGAATCCCTGAAACTCAAGAATCCTAAAAATTGTTAATTGGAGGAATGGAGGGAGTCCACCTGGAGGGCTCAAAGCAAAAATCTATGTACATGCAAAATAATTTGCAGGGGTATCTGATATAGATGGTTGGGCCACTTGCAGAGTGAGGGGAGATGGTAAAATTGAGCCAGAACCTGGGGAGGCTAGGAAGAGGGCAATGGACAAATGACAGCTCTGAGGAACACTGTGACCTTCCTCTCATCTTGGGATCCTCTCCTCCTATTGCCCGAGGTCATACGACTAGGAATGAAGTTTTGGCAATATTCATTTAGGTCTCTTTGACTCTGAAGTTCACTATTTCCTTACTTTTATTTTTAATTTTAACAGCTATTTGTGAAGCACTGACTGTGTGCCAGATACCAGGTGCTGACAATATTAGAATAAATACTGGTATTTATGACAAGAAAAACAAGGCGTCTGTAGAGATTCCAGGGACCCAGCATGCAGTGGGCGTTGTAGATGACCCCTGGACTTGAAGAGGCTGTGAAAAGGAAAACAGGCCTATGGCAACCTGTGATGAAGAGATGCTCTGAAACCAGACAGAGATTGCCCTCAGCACCCTGATACTAGGGAGTCTAGAACTTAGGCACAACACTGGAGAAATGAGAAGTACCAAACTGGCTGAGAGTGAAATGAGATGGGGGATCAAAATAAAAATCAAGGGGAGAGAGACAAAAGTAGGAATGATATTTCTGGCATGCCTGAAATTTACACCTGCTATGTTGTACCAGAGGCAAACCAAGATGCATTGAAAAGTACAGGCCAGCCAGGATTGTTCAGGGAGACTAGTCAGAGAGGGCATCTCATGCACAGGGCACCACCTGTGCGGTACCAGTAAGGAGCAGTGGCTTATGGACCACAAGGATATCAGTGTGCGGAAGCTTAGAGTACATGTGGAGTGGTGGAGGGGGGAGGCTGGAGAGGTAAACCCTGTCTTGAAGCAGCTCGCAAACCATGAGGATCCATTGGATTTTATCCTGAAGACAAGTGTAGCTTATGGACACATTTTAATCGGGTAGTTGCAGGATTAGTACTGAGTTTTTAAAATACCTTTGGGAGCAATGTAGATAGAGGTGGCTGGGGTCAGAATGAGAACAGTGTCAGAAGACCAGTAAAAGTGGCAAAGAACTGCAAAGAACAGGAGAGCATAATGGAAAAAAAGAATGAGAGATTTTCAACAGTAGAATCTCTTGGACTTAATTCATGATTGGACTTTAGGTGGTGGGGAGGCAATGGAAAGAGTCAAGAATGATGCTCAGGTTTCCAAGTCAATCACAATGACATTAAGAGAGACAGAGTCATAGGAGGGGAGGCTGTTCAGAAGAAAAGATATTGACTTGAGGTATGGATATGATGAATTTGATGTGTCACTTAGGAGGCCTTTGACCGCAAGTAAGAACAGCTACAAAATAAAAACCCATAAGACAATGAAAAAAATGTATTATTTAATATAGTATGAAGCCTGTGTTCCAGATAAGATACAACTAGCTGGTCATTAGGGATCCAAGTTCTTTCCCTTATTACACTCAACCTAACCCTCAGTGGTGCAGATGGCTGTTACCACTCCAATATTACAAGGCACAACATCTAGATAAAGGAAAAAAAAAAACCTATCTTTAATATATCTTTTTAAGAAGGAGAAAAAAGCTCTTCTAGACATTCCCAGCAATCTCACCCATTGTGTCTGACTGGCAGAATTGGGGCACATGCCCACTTAAGCACTCATGGTTTTGGTGAATCATCAGGAATGGACTGACAGTGGGGGAGATGACACAGTGATGGTGGCACACACAAGTAGAGATATCTTGGAAACGGATGGAAATTAGGATCAGAGGCCAGATTTTGGCTGAAGATATGAAAGAGGTGCATGAGAGGAGGGCTGTGGATGAGAGCTTACAGGGACAGGGGCAGAGAGAAGAAAAAGGGCCACACAGAAGTCCAGAGACCACCTTTATTTAAGAGGATACCTGAAGAAGAGAAATTACAATGAAATAGCTGAGAACCTGACTCTGACTTCAAATGGATCTGGATGGGAATTCCAGTTCTGCTACTTGTTAGCAGTGTGACCTGGGTAAGGATCCCTTCATCATTCAGAGGCTCATTTTCCTTGTTTGTAAAGTGGAACCACTAAGTCTTATCTCACAGGGCTGCTGGGAAGATTTGATAAGAAAATGCTTGCAAAGCCTCCCTTGATTTCAGCCCACAGCAGCTTCTCACAGCTGTTGGCAAGAAAGAGGGCCACCTAGAGAGGGTTTGAGGAGAAATGAGGAAAGCTAGGGAGTGGCCTGGATAGGCTGGTGTCATAGGAGGCACAGGTGAAAGGATTTGTAGGAGGAAAGAGTCGGCGATTTTGTCATCTGCTGAAGACCGGTCAGGTCAGAAGTAGATTGAAAAGTGCCCTTTGGATTTATCAATCAGGTCACTGGTACCCTTGACCAGAACACTTTGAATGGAGTGCGAGGCTGGAAGCCAGGAAGCTGGGAGTCAAAAGTCAAGGTGGGAATTCAAGTTGCCAATGTCAACATCCTTTTCACTATGCCAGAAGCTGCTTCATTTTGAAAACTCCCCTTTTAAGTGATGCCTCAAAAATATTCACTTTTATAGCAGTAAACAATAGGATTTCACAATATGTGAACGTATTAGCTCCTCTATGACATTTTTATTTTGTGGATAAACCAAAAGTGGCCCTTTCCTTTCATTAGAACTATGTTATATCCTTTTGGAGGGTTTGTGTTTACATTATCATTTTATTGCTATGTGGCTCTTTTTTATATTATATATTTTGCAACCATAAAAACAAACAAAATCCAAACAATGTATGAGCTTTGCATTAAATTCAAAAAGTGCAAATCCCTCATTCCATGCACGGAGGCAAAGTGTGGGTCTAGGAAAATCCTAGAAGAACCATGCAATTTGGCAAATCTTCCATTAATAAATGATAGCAGTTGCTTTTGAGACTAGTTTGGTCAGACAGATGATGTTTGTCAGGGCTGTCATTAAAAGCCTAATATTTTTTCCACTGCCGAATCCCTGCAAGTAATCCAAACATGGGCAGCGGCCGAGCACCGTCAGTGTGGTGACCTCCTTCCTGCTCTCCACTTCCCCTCCTGGCTTGTTCAACTCCCCAGTGGATGATCCCTCAGCACTAGCAAGGCTGCAGCTGCTACTGTTTCTTGACTCTGGCAAGGAAAGTGGGCTTGGGGCCAAGTCTATTGTCCAGAGCTCCCTGTGGAAGATGCTAAAAGAGAGCACCAAACATCTGGATTGCAACATGCAGAGTTCAAAGGTCCAGCATGTGTGTCTGCACCTGGCCTAACTGTTTAAATGGCATTGACCTCAAACCAAACACTGGGGCTTATTTATGTGGAGACTTGGATGCCAAATACAAATATTAACTTCTCCTCACAGGACTTTGTGACTAAAGGATGCATGTGAACCACCTACCGGCCGTAGACAGCTACCCAGATCTTCTCTGAGGGATGAACTCTTCTTCCAACAACAAGTGTGAATGTTTATTTAGTTTAATAGTATCACACCTCTACCTGAAACTAATACAAAATAATACTGGATGTAAATTATAATTGAAAAATAAAATTTAAAGTTCTTTTTTCCTTTTAATCCTCTCCCAAGGATTTTTTATTATTATTATTGATTTTAGAGAGAGAGAAATAGATACAGAGAAACATGGATGTGAGACAGAAACATCAACTGGTTGCTTCCTGTACATGCTCTGACTGGGAATTGAACTCTCAACCTTTTGGTGTACAGGACGATGCTCCAACCAAGCCACCTAGCCAGGTCAAATTTAAAGGTTTTTGTTTTTGTTTTTGTTTTTCAAATAGTATCACAGCTCTTTTCTACTGTGGAGACCAATGTAGCCTCTTGCACTTCAAATCATCAGGTGGTGGGCACGCTGCCAAAGTGGGTCTCTCATTCCTGGGAGATTGTTGTGAGTGACACCACATACTATTGAGACCCCTCAGAATTCAGTGGCAGGGCTGGGTACACAGTCAGGGAAGGGCAAGGCAACATGGCAGCATGCAGTGAAAGTAGGTTCTTAGTTCTCAGCAGCTCTGAGCCATTGCTCCTCTATGAAATTAGATGAGGAAAATGGGTGGTTATACGTGTGTGGCCGGTGTGGCTGAGAGTAGCCAAGGTCGGTACAAGAAAAACGTAGACAATGAGATTCCTGGGCACAAGACTGGATCTAGTTTTTCTCTTCCTAGAGAGAGGCCTGAAGATAGAGAGAGAATGATTTAGTTTCCACAAACTTTTATTAACAAACTGATTGTAATTATTATCCAATATAATTATTCTGTAAGACAGGGCTATGTGCAAAATATTATGGGGTAAAGAGAAGAAAAGACTAACCTTAACTAAGATAATTAATAAAAGTTTCACAGAGAAAGAAGTGTTTGAATGGGATAAATCCTTCATTCAACAAATATTTATGGAGCCCTATTACATGCTAATACCAGACTAGGTCCTATGCAGATGTCAGACATTGTTCCCACCATGGATCTCACTCTTTGGTGACACTAGAATGCATGCCTACTGGGTGCCAGGCCCAAGGATATATGCCCCCTTGGAGATAACAGTCTGTTGAAACAAATGACACAAGTTACTTCAAAAATGTGCCATAGGTGCTATCATCAGGGAAGAACAGGAAGCTATGAGATGATCAGAAGAGGACTTTGTCTATTTTAATGGTTTTCAACCAAAGGCAATTCTGTCCTCCTGCCAACCAAGGAGACATTTGGCAACATCTGGACACATGTTTGGTTGTAACAACTTGGGGAGGAGAGTGACTGGCACTCATTAGAAGAACCTGTTGGGCATGTCAACCAAGGTCACTGGTGACCTTTTCAAGAGCAGTTTCACTATAATGGGGAGTGTAAAATTTATTTAAAGATGTTTGATTATCCAAATGTGAAGGAAAGAAATGGGGATTGAATATCTATATCTGGGCAGAATTTGAATAGCAGTCATTTTCCATGCTTGACAAACAGAAAAAGAGTATATCAATAAAGTAGCAGAGAACCAAATTGACTATAGGTCAAACCATAAGAACAGTTCCTATGTACTGAAAAAGAAGGTTTGGAGGCAAGCAACCCAACATTCAATTTAGCAGCTTAGTAATGTCGTTAATAATCTGGACTCATTCTATTTTCCTCGTCTGCCCTCTTACACATGTTTACTTTTGTCCTCATCCTGATAACAACACAGTCACAAAAAGGCAGCTGCAGCTCTAAGTATCACATCCTCACAGGACACTAGACAGTACCTAAAGTAGAAAGAAAGAGGTCAGGGACCAATATGAGTCTCACCTCATACTCCTCTGTCCTTTCATTGGGAGACTTACCCTTTATATATCATTGGCCAGAGCTTAATCACATACTTTCCCCTAAAACAATTAAAGGTGAATAGAACTGCCATAATTGACTTGCACCAATCATGATTCCTCTCCTGGGGCTAAGCACAAGGAAGAAGGGGGACTAGCAGTTGGGGTGGCAGCCATCAGTGTCTGCCATAGGAAACCATCCTTTCTTATCTTTCATAGCCATGGGGTGAGGAGTGGGGAGGAAACAAAAACATTACAGCATGGGACAAGCTCTTGGAGAGCTCTGAAAAGAAGGAGTAGATTTTAGAGTTGATATTTACAATGGAGACATGATAACATCCATCATTTACTGAGTGCCAATTTAGGGCAGAAAGCTGATTGCTTTACGGATCTTATATCATATACTCAGAAACACCAGGATATAGGTAATAATTATGATGATGATGCTGGGGATAAAGTATACTTATTGAGTGCTTACTTTGTGCCAGGTACTTTAAGTTCATTTTCTCAGTTAATCCTCAAAACAAGTGAGATAGATAGATGCCATTGATATGTCTGTTTTATAGAGGAGAAAACTGAGGTGTGTGGAGAATTAATAACTTGCCTGGAGCCCCTCAGCTAGTAGCAGCCAACCCTGGACTGCCTCATACTGACATACCAAAGTTAGTATACATACTGACTACACTCTACTACCTTCTCAGATTAAAAAAAGCCACTGGGAAATTTTATTATGCCCACAGATGGAAGCAATTGCATGTAAGAATGAAAAATTTGCTGCCATGATCATTCTGTGTACCAGTGCCCTGAGTTTTTAGCATTTAATATTCCATACAACTTTGGAACTAAAGCACATCCAACAGACAGCTCATTCTCCCAGCTTTGCACCCTTGTTTAACAAGCTCACTAGGCTTACATTGCACCTCTAAGGTCGGGAGAACAAGGTGGTTAAGCATACTCTTGGGCCAAGTGCATGTTCTGGCCACAGAACTTCTTTCTGGTGAGAGTAGTGACACAGGTGACATTTTGGGCACAAAGATCACATTGTGAAGGCTCCCTTTTTCTCATGGAGGAAAAAGGGAGCCTTCAACAAAAGATGACAAAAACTGTCTTGAAATTTCAACAAGTTCTTAACCGGAATTTAGGTTCACATCTTGAGACATGAGAAGAAGAGCCCATCTTATGGGTGCTATGTTCTTGGCTCTGTGCTCAGCAATTTACATGCATCATCTAATTGAACCTTACAGTGAGGCTATGGAGAGGAAACTTTTATTATCTCTGTTTTACAGATGAGGAAAATAAGGCTTAGAATGTTTAAGCAATCTGTTTAAGATTATACAGCTAGTGAGAGGAAAAGATGAAATCTGAACCCTCCCAGATCTGTCCCTCCAGACTGATTGTTTTTAACCTATGTTTTACCTCCTAGATACTCCTGTTCAGTAATATCTCCAGGTGTTGAATGAACCTGGGGTAGGGCAGAAGAGAGATGCTGAAACTCATAACCCTTCTGTTTTTTTCTAATCCAGTTTCTGTTCCAAATATATTCCAAGGTGTGTATATTTCATTTTCACACCTTGGAATATATATTCACACTTTGGATGAGCACACATACATAATTAAAATCATGGAAGCAGGTTGGAAAGTCATCTTAACAGTGCTTAGAAACAGAAGTAAAGAGATCATAGGTACAACGTAACACATAAGCTGCACCCATGGTGTCTTAGGGTTTGGGCGGAGGGTATTTCAGTTTCTTCAGAAGGAAGGAGCGCTAAGGCAAGCCAGCCTTTCTTGGAGTAATGTTGGCCTGCTCTAGACTGGGTTTTCATATAGTCGTTTTGCTGAGTTCCAGTTTCTTTCTTCACCATTCCCCAAACTGCTAAAATTGCTTTCTGGAGCTTGGATTAGTGGCTGTGGATAGAGAGGTGGGAGATAAGCTGGGAAGTGCCAAGGAGGAGACCCCACCCTTCCACCAACATGTGGAAACCCAGTTCCAGCCACTGATGTCAGCTCCTCTCTCACATTTAAGAATGACTTACAGAATTTGAATTCCTCTTGCTGGCAGGGGTGTCATACTTTTTGGCATCTCTGGGCCACACTGGAAGAAGAGTTGCCTTGGGCCACACATTAAATACACTGTGATACATGATCACAAAAAAATCTCATAATATTTTAAGTACACTTACAATTTTCTGTTGGGCCACGTTCACAGCCATCCTGGGTTGCATGCAGCCCAGGTTGGACACTCCTGGTAGAGGTATTACCCGAAAATGACATTATTACAAGTCATAATAAAAACCTAAAGCAGGGGGAATCTGAGATGATGTTATGTCTATCCTAGGCTGCCTCTACCCACAGTGACCCCACTGAGTGCCCTAGGATGAGAGTTGAATATGGCCCCTTTTCCTCTGGGACCAGGCCTTGGTGAGTGGAGGGCAGCCTTTATTTCAGTTCTCACTGTGCAAAGCAGAATAAAGAATGGCAGCTCTGACCCAGGTCTTGTCTCAGATTCTCAGAATATTTGCCAGGACTTGAAAGCAGAAAGCTGCAGGACACATTCTTACCCAGCTTAAAGGGAAAGAGGAGGGAAACTTCTCCTTTTCTGAGACTTCCTTTCTGTGTGTTGAATTACTTAAATCCTGCAGTTTAGCCTGGAATAAGAAAAAGTCAGAATCATGAAAGAAAGGCCCACGGTCATATTCAAAAAGCTTTCAAAAATTCTTAGCTCAATTCCTCAACGTAATAAAGGCCATATATGAAAAACCTACAGCCAATATCATACTCAACGGGGAAAAACTGAAAGCTTTCCCACTAAGATCGGGAACACGACAAGGATGTCCGCTCTCACCGCTTCTTTTCAACATCGTATTGGAAGTCCTAGCCACAGCGGTGAGACAAGAGAAAGAGATAAAAGGCATCCAAATAGGAAAGGAGGAAGTAAAACTATAATTGTTTGCAGATGACATGATAGTGTACATAGAGAACCCAGTAGACTCTACCAAAAAACTCCTCAACCTAATAAGTGAATTTGGCAAAACAGCAGGATACAAAGTCAACATTCAGAAATCAAAGGCGTTTTTGTACACCAGCAATGCAATAGAAGAAGAAGAAATCAGGAAAAATATACCATTCGATATAGCACGAAAAAAGATAAAGTACCTAGGGATAAATTTAACCAAAGACACAAAAGACCTGTACGCAGAAAACTATACAACATTGAAAAAAGAAATTAAGGAAGACACAAATAAATGGAAGCATATACCGTGCACATGGATTGGAAGAATTAATATCCTCAAAATGTCCATACTATCCAAAGCAATTTATAGATTCAACGCAATCCCTATTAAGATACCAATGACGTATTTCACAGAAATAGAACAGACATTTCAAAAATTTATATGGAACCATAAACGACCCCGAATAGCCGCAGCAATTTTGAGAAAGAAACACAAAGTAGGAGGGATCACAATACCGGACATCAAACTCTACTACAAAGCCACTATACTCAAAACAATCTGGTACTGGCACAAGAACAGACCCATAGACCAGTGGAACAGAATAGAAAGCCCAGAAATAAGCCCAGGTCTCTATGGACATCTAATATTCGACAAAGGGGGCAGAAGCATAAAATGGGGCAATAACAGCCTCTTCAACAAATGGTGTTGGGAGAGCTGGATGGCTACATGCAAAAAATTGAAATTGGATCATCAGCTGACACCATACACAAAAATAAACTCAAGATGGATAAAAGACTTAAATATAAGTTGCAACACCATCAAAGTCCTAGAGGACAACATTGGTAGGAAACTCTCAGATATCCCATGCAGTAATTTTTTCACTGATATGTCTCCTAAAGCAAGGGACATAAAGGAAAGAATAAACAAGTGGGACCTCATCAAAATAAGAAGCTTCTGCATGACAAAAGAAAACATCAGCAAAATGAAAGGGGAGCCAACCCTATGGGAAAATATATTTGCTAATGATACATCAGATAGGGATTTGATCTCCAAGATATATAAAGAACTCACTCGGTCTCCACTCCAAGAAGACAAACGATCCAATCAAAAAATGGGCAACGGACCTGGGCAGACGCTTTTCCAAGGAGGAGATACAGAGGGCCCAGAGGCATTTGAAAGGATGCTCAGCATCACTAGCCATCAGAGAAATGCAGATCAAAACCACCATGAGGTACCACCTCACACCGGTCAGAATGGCCATCATAAACAGATCCACAAACAACAGGTGCTGGCGAGGCTGCGGAGAAAAGGGAAACTCTAGTCCACTGTTGGTGGGACTGCAGACTGGTGCAGCCACTATGGAAAGCAGTGTGGAATTTCCTCAGAAAGCTGAAAATGGAACTGCCTTTTGATCCAGGGATTCCCCTGCTGGGACTATACCCTGAGAACACCAAAACGCCAATACAAAAGAACCTATGCACCCCAGTGTTCATAGCAGCACAATTTACAATAGCCAAGTGTTGGAAGCAACCTAAATGCCCATCAGTAGATGATTGGATCAAAAAGTAATGGTACATATACACAATGGAATGCTATGCAGCAGAAAGAAAAAAAGAACTACTGCACTTCGCAACAGCATGGATGGAACTGGAGAGCATCATGCTAAGCGAAATAAGCCAGGGGGCGAAAGACAAATACCATATGATCTCACCTATAAGCGGAACCTAACCAACAATGCAAAGATGCAAGGAAAATATGACCAGCAACACTGAAAGGAAAAGAAATCAACAGAGACGAGAGGGAAGGGGGGCCAGGGAAAGGGAAGGGAAGGGGAAAGTCAAGGAACATATAGCAAGGACTCATGGACAAAACCAAAGGGGAAGAGCTGAGGGAGGGAAGGAGGGAGGGGGCCAGGGAAAGTGGTGGGGGGGAGGCAGAGACAAATGTATTTAAAAAGTAAATAAATTAAAAAAAATAAAATAAAATAAAATTCTTAGCCCAGAACAATTTCGTTTAGTTCACAAAATTATCATTGACTCAACCAACATCTCTTCTCTTAGCCTCATCTCTTAGCCTCATCCTTGACCCTTCATAGCAAAGGAGGAAGTGCAATGCTTAAGAGGACTGGGCTACAGATCTAGGGTTAGAATTGTCAACAGTACTTCGGAGCTTTGTGACCTTGGGCAAGTTACCTTCTCTGAGCTCCAGTTTCATCACAGGGTTATCATGGTGGATAAATGGGATAATGATGTATAAAGCACTTTCCATTATGCTTGCCCCTTAGAAAATGGACAAAGCCTGATGGCTATCATTAACCCAGGCAGTGTTGGAATGCAGAACACAGGAGTGTCAGCTCCTCTGACCCTCTTCTTTCTGCCTCAACCCCCAGATGGCTTATGGCCACCTTGGTAGGAACCATTAAAGGTGTGTATAACTAGACCTAGACATGGCCAACTTTATCTTTTTACTTGATGAACATCTTCTATATATGAGGCACTGAGCTAAGAATGGTGTAAGGATAAAGATTAGAAGTCCCCTACCCTTAAGGAATTTGCATATTGGTTAAAAAAACAGGTAGCAAAGAGCCTTTCTGTTATTATCAGTTAAGAAAATATTCTGGAGGTATCTATCATTTTCTCCCTGCCACATCTGTCACCTCCAAGGGCCAGCCTTCCATGTCTTCTGACCTCTGACTCATCCTGGGTACAGCTAATTGGACCTGACCACACCAATCCAATCAGATTCTCCCATGGGGATTTAAAATGGAATGAATTAAAATTCAGACTCAGAGTGAAGTTAGTCATAATGGCGGGTACAGAGCTAAAAGTGATGAAATTCTCACCTTGAGCATGCCAATTAGTAAGCAGAGAATTCCAGAAGAAAGCAATGATGAGAGGCCAGGGAGCTCCAGAAAGAGATGAGAAAGAGATGAGAAAGAGATGGAGGCAGTAGCCTTTTCTGGTTCCTGATGGCCTTTTAGTTCCTATGAAGCTAAGCTCCCCTTTCTTTGGTGAGTTTGCATGAGTCTTCCCTTCTAATAAGCCCTTTTATGTGAGTAATCAATGCCCCTTGTTCCTAAGAAGGGCTGAGTGTGTGGGACCCACTAATTGTATTTTTAAAAGCTGCCTAAGGCCATTCAGATATGATTTCTTTAATCAAAATAACTGCCTCTTAAAAGCATGATTAGATTAACTATTTGGTGTTTAATTCAAACAACTGTAGGACAATTGAGACCAATTGAGTAAATCTAGGAAAACAGGGCTATCACCACATTTTACTCAGAGCAACACCATTTTATGTGATGGTAGACCTTTATGAATTGTTCCCTGAAAAAATATATACTCTGGGGAAGTAAAAATTTAAAAATTGTAGATAAAAGAGACTGCAATTAAAGTTCTGTAGACTCTTTTAGGCCTGCCTTACCTTCATGGCTGGCTTAAGGAACCCTTCATGCCTGCATCACCCAGTTGTGCAGAAGCTAGTCAATAATCCAAGCACAGTGTCCAACCAAAAGATCTTTTTACAAAACAGAAACGCAACTACTTCCATCCAACCACCCTTTCTGAATACCCTGTCCTTGCTGGTATATTACTAACAACATTATTGTGCCATTGCCAAAGTTCTAAAATTAAATTCAGGGAAGCTCATGAATGGGATATTGTATTTGAGGAATATGCATATTGTCTGTACATCAGTTGGCATCTTGGGACTGCTCTGGGATACAGGGGCCTAAGTTTAATGATGCAAGGAGTTGTCCTAATGGTAAGTATTGATTAGTAGCCTCAGAGAAAAAGATAGCTGGCATTTAGTCTTCTCCATATGCCAGACTCCCAAAGAAGGAATGTCTTTCCCAGAGCTCCTTGGAAAACACTGCATGCACTGCATGGAACATTCAGCCTGCTGTGCAGAGAAGTACTAAGAGAGTGGGAAATGATAAATAACATCATGCAGCATCTGCATAGCTGTGATACCTGGTAGGAAAGTACTGAAAACCAATAAATATTATATACATATAAATATATTAGTTTTCTACTGCTGCCATGACAAATCACTCCAAACTTAGTCTCTTGAAATAACAAAAATTTTTATCTCATACCTCCAAAGTCCCAGTTGGCTGGACTGGTTTCTCTACTTTGAGTTTCAAAAGGCCAAATCAAGGTGTCAGCATTCCTTTCTGGGGACTTCCAGGGTGAGTAGCTTCCAAGGTCATCAGGTTTTTGTCTGAACTCAGTTCCTTACAGATGTAGGACCTAGGTCCCAGCTTCCTCTCTGGCTGTCAGCCGGAGCTGCTCCCTTTTCCTGAAGGCTGCTGCATTCATTCTCATGCTATACACATTGCCCTTCCCAGCAACGGTGGGTTCTTCTCACATCAGCCAGAAAAAGTTCTATGCTTTTAGGGTTCTTGTGATTAGATTGGGCCCAGGTGGATCATCTAGAATAATCTCTCTATTTCTAAGTTTGTAATCTTAACTACATATGCAAAATCCCCTTTGCTAGGTGACATAACATATCCACAGGTCCCAGGAATTAATTAGAATATGGACATTTTGGGAAGCCCATTATTTGGCTTACCACAATATACATATAATATTTTTGTATATCATGAGAAGCAGAGCTGTAGCAGGATCCCTGGTGGGGTCTGCATTGCATTCTGACTGAGCAAAATGTAAGTAATTCTGTATTAGTTACCTATTGATGCATAATGAATTACACCAATATTTAGCAGCTTAAAACAACAAATCTTCCATGTGTCAGCAATCTAATGCGGCTCAGCCGAGTGCTTCAAACCCAATATTTCCTATGAGCCTATCCAGCTACAGTTTCATCTGACGGGGGCTTCATTCACCAGAGGCACAGTAGGAGGGCAGTTAAAGATCTACTTCCAAGTATATTTACACGTTGGCAGGCCTCAGAAGGTTCACCTCCAAATTGGATGAGTGATCTGAGAGAGAGTCAGAGACAGAGAACAACAGAGGGTGAGCACACCAAGAGAGTGAGAATGAGATGGCCAGACACAAAAACTACAGTCTTTTCTTTTCAAACCATCTTAACTATTTTTTTTTTTTGCTTTTGATCACATGATTTATTTTTTATTTTTTTTAATTAATTTATTTACTTTTTAAATACATTTGTCTCTGCCTTCCCCCCACCTCTTTCCCTTGCCCCCTCCCACCTTCCCTCCCTCAGCTCTTCCCCTTTGGTTTTGTCCATGAGTCCTTGCTATATGTTCCTTGACTTTCCCCTTCCCTTCCCTTTCCCTGGCCCCCCTTCCCTCTCGTCTCTGTTGATTTCTTTTCCTTTCAGTGTTGCTGGTCATATTTTCCTTGCTTCTTTGCATTGTTGCTTAGGTTCCGCTTATAGGTGAGATCATATGGTATTTGTCTTTCGCCCCCTGGCTTATTTCGCTTAGCATGATGCTCTCCAGTTCCATCCATGCTGTTGCGAAGTTTAGTACTTCTTTTTTTCTTTCTGCTGCGTAGTACTCCATTGTGTATATGTACCATAATTTTTTGATCCAGTCATCTACTGATGGGCATTTAGGTTGCTTCCAACACTTGGCTATTGTAAATTGTGCTGCTATGAACACTGGGGTGCATAGGTTCTTTTGTATTGGCGTTTTGGTGTTCTCAGGGTATAGTCCCAGCAGGGGAATCCCTGGATCAAAAGGCAGTTCCATTTTCAGCTTTCTGAGGAAATTCCACACTGCTTTCCATAGTGGCTGCACCAGTCTGCAGTCCCACCAACAGTGGACTAGAGTTCCCTTTTCTCCACAGCCTCGCCAGCACCTGTTGTTTGTGGATCTGTTTATGATGGCCATTCTGACCGGTGTGAGGTGGTACCTCATGGTGGTTTTGATCTGCATTTCTCTGATGGCTAGTGATGCTGAGCATCCTTTCAAATGCCTCTGGGCCCTCTGTATCTCCTCCTTAGAAAAGCATCTGCCCAGGTCCTTTGCCCATTATTTGATTGGATCGTTTGTCTTCTTGGAGTAAAGTCGAGTGAGTTCTTTGTATATCTTGGAGATCAAACCTCTATCTGATGTATCATTAGCAAATATATTTTCCCAAATGGTTGGCTCCCTTTTCATTTTGCTGATGTTTTCTTTTGTCATGCAGAAGCTTCTTATTTTGATGAGGTCCCACTTGTTTATTCTTTCCTTTATGTCCCTTGCTTTAGGAGACATATCAGTGAAAAAATTGCTGCGTGGGATATCTGAGAGTTTCCTACCAATGTTGTCCTCTAGGACTTTGATGGTATTGCAACTTATATTTAAGTCTTTTATCCATCTTGAGTTTATTTTTGTGTATGGTGTCAGCTGATGATCCAATTTCAATTTTTTGCATGTAGCCATCCAGCTCTCCCAACACCATTTGTTGAAGAGGCTGTTATTGCCCCATTTTATGCTTCTGCCCCCTTTGTCGAATATTAGATGTCCATAGAGACCTGGGCTTATTTCTGGGCTTTCTATTCTGTTCCACTGGTCTATGGGTCTGTTCTTGTGCCAGTACCAGATTGTTTTGAGTATAGTGGCTTTGTAGTAG
This sequence comes from Pteronotus mesoamericanus, assembly GCF_021234165.1. Taxonomy (NCBI): domain Eukaryota; kingdom Metazoa; phylum Chordata; class Mammalia; order Chiroptera; family Mormoopidae; genus Pteronotus; species Pteronotus mesoamericanus. The sequence continues at coordinate 56,997,446 of NW_026555321.1, forward strand.
AGTTTGATGTCCGGTATTGTGATCCCTCCTACTTTGTGTTTCTTTCTCAAAATTGCTGTGGCTATTCGGGGTCGTTTATGGTTCCATATAAATTTTTGAAATGTCTGTTCTATTTCTGTGAAATACGTCATTGGTATCTTAATAGGGATTGCGTTGAATCTATAAATTGCTTTGGATAGTATGGACATTTTGAGGATATTAATTCTTCCAATCCATGTGCACGGTATATGCTTCCATTTATTTGTGTCTTCCTTAATTTCTTTTTTCAATGTTGTATAGTTTTCTGCGTACAGGTCTTTTGTGTCTTTGGTTAAATTTATCCCTAGGTACTTTATCTTTTTTCGTGCTATATCGAATGGTATATTTTTCCTGATTTCTTCTTCTTCTATTGCATTGCTGGTGTACAAAAACGCCTTTGATTTCTGAATGTTGACTTTGTATCCTGCTGTTTTGCCAAATTCACTTATTAGGTTGAGGAGTTTTTGGTAGAGTCTACTGGGTTCTCTATGTACACTATCATGTCATCTGCAAACAATTATAGTTTTACTTCCTCCTTTCCTATTTGGATGCCTTTTATCTCTTTCTCTTGTCTCACCGCTGTGGCTAGGACTTCCAATACGATGTTGAAAAGAAGCGGTGAGAGCGGACATCCTTGTCGTGTTCCCGATCTTAGTGGGAAAGCTTTCAGTTTTTCCCCGTTGAGTATGATATTGGCTGTAGGTTTTTCATATATGGCCTTTATTACGTTGAGGAATGCCCCATTGATTCCCATTTTGCTGAGTGTTTTGATCATAAATGGGTGCTGTACCTTGTCAAATGCTTTTTCTGCATCTATCGAGATGATCATGTGGTTTTTGTCTTTTCTTTGATTTATGTGGTGTATCACGTTTACTGATTTGCGTATATTGAACCATCCCTGCATCCCTGGGATGAATCCCACTTGATCGTGATGGATAATCTTTTGAATGTATTGCTGGATGCGGTTTGCCAATATTTTGTGGAGGATTTTAGCATCTATGTTCATCAGCGAAATTGGCCTGTAGTTTTCTTTCTTTGTAGGGTCTTTATCTGGTTTTGGGATCAGGGTGATGCTGGCCTCATAGAAGGAGTCTGGCAGTCGTCCCTCCTCTTGGATTTTTTGGAAAAGTCTGAGAAGGACAGGGGTTAGCTCTTCCTTAAATGTTTTGTAAAATTCTCCTGGGAAACCGTCTGGCCCTGGGCTTTTGTGTGCTGGGAGTTTCTTGATTACTGCTTCAATTTCCCCAACTGTTATCGGTCTGTTCAAGCTTTCTGTTTCTTCCTCCTTCAGTGTTGGAAGATTATACTTTTCTAAAAATTTGTCCATTTCATCAAGATTTTCAAATTTCTTGGCATATAATTGCTCATAATAGTTTCTGATGATCATTTGTATTTCTGTGGTATCAGTTGTTATTTCTCCTCTTTCATTTCTGATATTATTAATTTGGGTCCTCTCCCTTTTTTCTTGATGAGTCTGCTTAAAGGTTTGTCAACTTTATGAATCTTTTCAAAGAACCAGCTTCTGGATTGGTTGATCCTCTGAATTGTTCTTTTTGTCTCTATGTCATTCAGTTCTGCTCTAATCTTGACTATTTCCTTCCTTCTACTTGCTCTGGGATTTATTTGTTGTTGTTTCTCCAGTTCTTCAAGTTGTAGTGTTAGGTCTTTTATTTGAAATGTTTCTATCTTTTTAAGGTAAGCCTGTATTGCTATGAACTTCCCTCTCAGGACCGCCTTTGCTGTGTCCCATAGGTTTTGGATAGTTGTCTGTTCATTTTCATTTGTTTCCAGAAATTTTTTGATTTCTTCTCTTATCTCATTATTGACCCATTCATTGTTTAATAGTGTACTGTTCAGTCTCCATGAGTTTCCAAGTTTTTGAAGTTTCTCTTTGAGTTTGATTTCGAGTTTCAAGGCCTTGTGGTCTGAGAAAAAGTTTGGTATTATTTCAATTTTCCTGAATTTACTGAGGCTTGCTTTGTGTCCTATCATGTGTTCTATCTTTGAAAAACTGCCATGAGCATTTGAAAAGAATGTGCATTTTTCTTCTTTGGGATGTAAGATTCTATATATGTCAGTTAAGTCTCTTTGATTCAGTGTTTCATTCAGCGCCACGATATGTTTATTAATGTTTTGTTTGGAAGATCTGTCCATTTTGGACAGTGGGGTGTTGAAATCCCCTACTATCAGTGTGTTGCTATCTATATCTTTTTTGAAGTCATCCAACAATTTCCTTATAAACTTGGGGGCTCCTATATTGGGAGCATATAAGTTTCCAATGTTGATGTCTTCTTGAGAGATTCTTCCTTTAAGTATGATAAAGTGCCCCTCTGGGTCTCTCTTTATGGCCTTTGTTTTGAAATCTACTTTGTCTGATACAAGTATGGCAACGCCAGCCTTTTTCTCATGTCCATTTGCTTGGAATATTGTTTTCCATCCCTTTACTTTCAATCTGTGTAGGTCTTTTGCTCTGAGGTGGGTCTCTTGTAGGCAGCATATGTGTGGGTCCTGTTTTCTTATCCATTCAGCTACCCTCTGTCTTTTGATTGGGGCATTTATTCCATTCACATTGAGAGATATTACTGATAGAAACTTACTCATCTTTTCTCTTTGTACTTGTGTTCCTCTCTGTCTCATTCTTTTCCTTCATCTGCTTAAACCAGTCCCCTTAGCATATCTTGGAGTGCTGGTTTGGTAGAGATGTATTCTTTTAGCTTTCTTTTGTCTGGGAAACTCCGTATTTCTCCTTCTATTTTAATGGAGAGCCTAGCTGGGTAGAGCGGCCTTGGCTGTAGGCCCTTGCTTTTCATGGCTTGGAATATTTGTTGCCATTCCCTTCTGGCTTGTAGTGTTTCTGTTGAGAAGTCAGCTCCTAGGCGTATCGGGGCCCCCTTGTATGTTACTTTCTCCTTCTCCCTTGCTGCCTTGAGGATTCTCTCTTTGTCTTTGACATTTGCCATTTTAATGATGATGTGTCTTGGAGTGGACCTCCTTGAGTCCCTCTTAAGTGGGGTCCTCTGTCCCTCCTGGATTCATGAGAGCCTTTCTCTCCTCAAATTAGGGAAATTTTCCATCATTACTTTTTCGAGGAGGTTCTCTATCCCTTGCTCCTCTTCTTTTCCTTCTGGGATCCCTATTATACGGATATTATTGCATTTCAGGTTATCCTGCATTTCCCTAAATGCCTCTTCATTCTTTTTGGGCCGTTTTTCCATTTCTTGTTCTTTCTGGGAGCTTCTTTCTACTTTGTCCTCCATCTCACTAATTCGATATTCGGCTTCATCCAGCCTGCTTGGATTCCTTCTACTGTCTTCTTCAATTCAGAAATGGTTTTCTTCATATCCTCTTGTGTCTTCTTGATAGTTTCTCTGTCCTTTTCAGGCTGATATAGGTTGTTGTAAGATCCTGATAGTTTCTCTGCAGTTTCTCCTAGTTCTCTTTGAGCTGGCTGATCTCATTGAGCTTCCTTAGAACCATTGTTTTCAATTCCATATCTGATAGTTCCCTTGCCTCTATTTCATTTAGCTCTCTCTGTGGGGAGTCCCCTTTTCCACTCATTTGGGGGGAACTTCTTTTTCTTCCCATTTTTGTGAGAGTCTGTTAAGTATATTTGTCCTTTACTTTTCTTTCTGGGCCTGCCTCTGATGATGTCAGTTGTTGACCCTATACAGCCTTGGGTTGTTTGTTTGAGCCTTTCAGGAGTCTAATGCCTGTGTCTGACTCCTGCTTGGAGCAGTTCTGTGACCCCTTCGGTCAGGGCTGGGCTATTTTTTGGGATCTCTCTGCGCTCTCACGAGAGTTCCTTGAGCCCGTTCCCAGCGCGGCAGGGTCCCCCACCTGCCTTGGCTCACATGTGTTTGCCCCAGACCAGGGGGCTTATTCGCGACCTCCCATGCTCATCTGGCCTCCCTGGCACGCGAGCTTCGCGGCACTGGTCAGTTTACTGTCTTCTATTGTGTGTTTTCCCCGCTTTTGGCTCTTTGGGTGCGTTGCTTGCCCTCGCCAAATGGGGACTACGGAAATGGCAGGAAATCAACTCTAGGACTCTCCGGTTAATCCTGTTTCTGGTCTCTCCTCCAGGGACTCTGGGCAGCTCTACTTATTTTGTGGGCTGCTCCGCAATCGCGGCGGGTAGGTCAATTTACGCCTGCCCTTGCCCCTCTGTGCAATCCCTCGCAGGCCGTATTGGGTGCCAGTCTGTGTGAGGCCTTGCCGGCAGGTGCAAATGTTCGCCAGCCCGCGTGTGTCACACACACGCTCGCCAACCCTCGCCAGTCACTCGGCGCAAGTGTGCGCGCCTGCTCTGGGTGTTTTGGGGGTGTCTATGTTTGCTTTTCGGCTTTTGGTTCTTTGGGGGTGTGGCCTCTTCCCGCGCAATGGAGACTTCGGCAAGGAGAAGGAGTCAGGACTCCCCGGTTCCTCCTCCCGTTCTTTCTCCAATGCCTCCGTTTCTAGTCTCCCCTCAGGGACCTCTGGGCAGTTCTGTGACCCCTTCGGCTGAGGATCCAACCCCTGTGCGGACTGCGTTTCAATCGCAGGCAGTCTGGTTCATGCGCGCCCCGCTTCTGCCTCTTTGGGGTCGCGCCTTTCCAGCCCACAATGGAGACTACCGAACGTGGAGGGAGTCGGGACTCCCCGGTTCCTCCTCCCGTTCTTTCCCCAATGCCTCCGTCTCCAGTCTCTCCTCAAGGCTCTCCCAGCCAGTCTGCACTCAGCCCCGTAGCTCACACTCGCACAAGCTGTGTGCGGAGCGCACAAAAGGCAGGTTAATTGATTCCCTTATGCCTGAGCGAGATGGTAGCTGCAGAGTGGGAAGTGCGTTATCACCCGGGCTCCACCGGCCACAGTGTCAGTTCTCTTCACAAAGTTTTCCTCACCTGTCTTTTCCCAGGCACCAGCCCACCCTGCTGCCGCCTGTACCCAGCGATCAAGGAGGGTGGCTGCCGCTGCAACTTTTGCGTTTGCCCTTTAAATGTCTTTTTGCATCCCCAGCCACCTGTCTCTGGCAGAGAGTGCCCCTAAGCTTTTTGGGGTTGTGTTTTGTCTGTATTTTCTCGGCTTTAGCGGCTGTAGTTTAGGGGTTTCTGTTTATGATTCAGACCCCGTTCTTCCCGGGGGGACGCTAACTGGCCGTTTCAATGTCCCTCTGGTGCCAGTGCCCGTGCGCACCCAGCCCACCCTCTCGAGCCTCCACCGCAATTCTCACCCGTTGGGATGTGTGAGAGTCGAATCCGCTGTCCGCGGCACCAAGGCTCCTCTCCCACTATTGCTCCACTGCTTTCCAGGTGATTACTCCATTATTTAGTTGCAATTCCAGTTTGGTTTTGGGAGGAGGTCAGCGTGACTCCCTTTCACTCCTCCGCCATCTTTTTCTCTCTCTCCCTTCTTAACTATTTTTAAGTGTGCAGTTCAGTGGTGTTAAATGCATTCACATTGTTGTGTATCAGATCTCCAGAACTTTCTCCTCTTTCAAAACCAGCACTCTATATTCATTGAGCAACTCCCCACTTCCCCTCTCCTCAATCCCTGGCAACCAATGATTCTACTTTCTGTCTTCATGAATTTGACTACTCTAGATATGTCATATAAGTGGAGTCTTACAGTATTTATTTATTTATTAGTTACTGAATCATTTCACTTAGTATAATGCATTCAAGTTCATCCATGTTGTAGTATGTGATAAGATATCCTATCAATATTTAAAGCTGAACAATATTCCATGCTATGTGTGGACCACAGTTTCTTGTCCATTCACCTGCCAATGGGCATTTGGGTGCTTTTACCCCTTGGCTATTGGGAATAGTGCTGTTGTGAACACAGATAGGCAAATATCTTTTCAAGACACTGCTTCTAATTTTTTTGAATATGTATACCCAGGAGTGGGACTGCTAGATCATATGAAAATTCTATTTTTAATTTTTGGGGACCCTCCATACCATTTTCCATAGCAGCTGCGCCAGTTTCCATTCTCACCAACAGTGCACAGGGGTTACAATTTCTCCACATTCTCACCATCACTTGTTATTTTCTGTTTTTATTTTAATAGTGGCCATGTAATGTATATGATATGATATCTCATTATGGTTTGATTTGCATTTCTCTAATGATAAGGGATGTTGATCATCTTTTCATGTGGTTGTTAGCCATTTGTATATCTTCTTCAGAGGGAAGCCACAATTTTTTAAAAACTTTTTTAACTTTTTCAAAATTTTTTAATATCAGAAGTGATATTGTATTACTTCTGTTGTATTTATTCATCAGAAGTGAGTCAATAAATCCAGTCCATGGGCAAGGGGAACAAAAACGCCAAGAGGCAGGGATCATGGGAGCCATCTGAAAGTCTGCTGACTACAGATGGAGTCTCAAAGGTTCATGAGGAAGTCTGTCTCAGGCCCTCAGTGTACCAAGGGAATTTTCATAAACTTTCCTTTTAACTGGAATTTCTTGGGAAGCTTTTTGAAAAAAAAAATCTTATCATCCTCCCTTGTAGGTGCCAAATCAGTGGGTCTTTGTTACGGCCCAGCAATCTGTTTTTTAAACAACCACCCAAGGGATTCTTTATTATTTAGATACAATTCATATACCAGAAAATTCACCCTTTAAAAATACACATTTCTGTTGTTTTTAATATATTCACAAAGTTGTGCAACCGTCACTTCTGAGAACCTTTCATCACTCCTAAAGAAACTCCTACACATTAGCAGTCACTTGGCATTCCTTACTCCCTTTCAAGTCCTGATAATTACTGATTGACTTTCTGTCACTATGGATTCGCCAATTCTGGACATCTTATAAATGGGATAGTACAATACATGGCCTTTTGTGTCTGGCTTTTTTCATTAGTGTAATGTTTTCAAGGTTGATCCATGTAGTTCCCTGTGTCAGTGCTACATTTCTTTTTATGACTGAATGACATTCCATTTATAGATAGGTTACAACTTTTATTTATCCACTCATTTGTTGATGGGCCCCAGAGATTATTATCATAAGGGAAATTTGAAAAGGCTGCAAACTAAATGTTATAGGGATATCAAAAGCAGTTTGGATGTCTTGAGTACTTGTAAAAATGCAGGTTTCCAAGCCCAAGCCAAAACTCCTGTGAGGTGATGCGGGGCTCTGCATCTGAGGGTTCCTGTTCGGGGGCCATCTGAGGTGGGAGTGTGGACTCTGATCCCCCACAGAGCCCATACCAGGGTTGTCACGAATGGGAAAAATGAAACAAGTCATCCCAGACATTTCTCTGTCTGCCAGGAGAGGGGGTGGCTCTTTACTCTAGTGGAGAAGGTCCTCAGCCCTTCTCTTGAAGTGGCTTTTATTGAGAACCATATGCACAGGGGTATACAGCAAAGCTCATCAATCAACATCAATAGGCTATGTTTACAGAAAACAGATAGAGATCATACATAACAATTGAAGGAACATAAGAGATCTGCCTCAAGTCAAGGTCTGTGAATAATTTAAATTTCCTTCCCAGTATGAGCCAGTTATCATAGCTTTTGAGGGAAGAACAAAGCATGCTTCAAGGAACTTACTTTTAGGCCTGATTTTCCCTGGGAACCGCCAGATCCAGTTTAGGGCTGTACCTGCCTTTAGTATTGTTTCAAGCCTGATCCAGACAGGCAGGACAAAGCCGCCAAGAGATAAGGAGACTTTTTTCAGATAGAATGAGGACTCCAGCCATATCAAAGCTAGGGGTGAGGGTCTTTTGCCTTTTCTCCATGTCTCCCAAATTCTTCCCTGATGCCCATGCGGCTGTCCCTGTCCCTGGTTGCCCCTGCCATTAAGGGATCTTACTGGTCATTGACTAACCAGCCATCATCTAGGGCCAAGCAGGGTGATATGAGGGAGGCAGGGGCTGCACCTCTGCTAGGCGGACAGGTTTTGTCTTCTCAGTGGCTTGTTTTCCCAAGGCCTCCTTGCTTAGCTCCAGCCTTGTGGCCCTCTCGCCTGTTGGTGGGGCTACGGTTCCTGAAACCAGACAGGGCATTTCCCAACACTCCTGAATTATAATTAGGTGAAGGCCCAGGAATCGTATTTTAAACAAGCTTCCTGGGGAGGTCCTTTTGCACACTGAAACTCAGACCTGGAGCTGAATCAAAGTGTGGTAAGGAGCAGGAAAAGTTAGTATTCCCTCTAAGGACAAGGGGCACCTTTTACACAATTTTTAAGTGGTGATTTGATGAGATGGTAGCTCAGCATTTAGCATCATGTGTACGATGAAAAGAACTGCAGTGACGTTTCATGAACACAAAATCTTTTGATATATTGGGAAGATGGTCAAAGATGGTGCCTCTTACTGTTTTTTCTGTTTTCTGTTTGATCACTCCGCAGACTCTGCTGTCTGGCCAGGCCCTGCCCCACTACCAGCTTCTTCTGATATAAGAACGTAATTAAGTAGATATAATGTCATAAATTCATAGAGGGAAGAGGACTTAGGAGGTTATTTTGTTCCATGCCTTCCAAATACAGCTAATCCTCCAATCAACTTTCAAGATTCTTTTTAAAATTCTGCTTTCCAACACTACTTTCCCACAATTCTTGAAGTTAAGATTTGGTAGCTCTGGGATGTTGAAATCTGTGGCTTTGCAAAGCTGTCCAAGTGAATCTGCTGGTCAGCCAGATTCAATAACCACCCGTTCAACACCTTCATTTTTCAGAGCAGAAAACTGACTCTAGGTCAGACAAGTCTGAGAAAGAACATTGCCTAGAACTTAGGTCTCCTAAATTCTCATCAATATTTTTTTTGAAAACTGTGTTGTCGAAATGTTTAATCATTGGAGTAAAAACCTTAAGCAATTTGAGAATTTGGTTGTTGACACTGGGGTACAAGCTTGTATACAAATATACTGTCAAGATTTTAGGTTAGTCCTTGATGTCATGAATGTTAGCTGGCTAACATTAAATTGTGAAAGAATTAATGATGAATGGAACAGTCATTACCAAGGTAATACCACTTGGAACCAGCAGCCATTAATATTTCAATGCAGGCTATATATCCTGATAGTTTGATTATAATTAAGATTTAGAAATGAGAAAATTTGGGCTTTAGCCATATCATAAATATGGATAAAATTCTCACTGATACGTGTGTGGGGGTGTGTGTGTGTAGTCTCATTCACACACACTCACACACACACACACATACACACACACCTGGAAATAACAACTTTCCAACTCAGTGGTTCTACAATTTCACTGTGCATTAGAACCACCTGGGAGTGTTTAAATATATACCCTTGCCCAGCCCCAACCATCAAAACCTCAAGATGTAGACTCTATGGCCAGAGCTCAGGCTCATGTATTTAAAAATAGAGCTCCCCAAGTTATTCTGATGTATAGTCATGTATAACCATTTTTCTGTCTCCTTAGATATCTAATAAAATGAGGATAATTTTTAAAGTTTGAGTTTTGCATCATATTTCTGAGAAAGAATGGGCCCACAAAGAATCTTATTCTGTGCTCCTACAACATAGGAGTTATAATCAGTGACATCTCTGGCCAGATTTAGAATTTACTAAGTTGTTTTCACATACATTTCATCACCCAGATGATGATTTATTAAGTGTCTGTCTATCATACGTTTCCTGCTAGGAGTTCAAGGTAGTGGATTCTCCTGTCCATTATAAAAAGGACTCCATTAATGAGGCTTTTCTTTTCAGAATTTTAAATAAGACAAAGAAAAAAACGTAAAACAGGGCAGTAATCTTTCCACCAGAAAACTGTGCTATGTAATGACACCAGGACTCCTTGAACATTAAATGTTAAGACTAGGCTAAATTCAATTGTAGAGGGTCACAGAAACTTGAGGTTGAGGTAATGATGACAAAGAAGCCAGGGGGAAAATGTAAATTCTACACCAATGCTTTTCTTTTCTTTTTTTAAATTTTTATTGTATTGATTGTGCTAGAAAAGCTGTCCTGATTATTCTCCCTTTGCTCTCCCTCCACTCAGCACCCAACTCCCTCAGGCAATCCCCACACCATTTTCCATGTCCATGGGTCATGTATATAAGTTCTTTGGCTACTGCGTTTCCTATACTGTACTTTAAAACCCCATAGCTATTCTGTAACTACCTATTTATACTTCTTAATCCCCTCACCTCTTCACCAATTCCTGCATACTCCCTCCCATCTGGCAACCATCAGAATGTTCTCTGTATCCATGATTCTGTATCTGTTCTTCTTGTTAGCTTAATTTGTTTTTTAGATTCAATTTTTGATAGATCTGTGTGTTGTTGTTGGTTTTTTTTCCATTTTATTGTTCATAGTTTTGATCTTCTTTTTCTTACCTAAGTAACTTTAACATTTCATATAATAATGGTTTGGTGATGATGAACTCCTTTAGTTTTTTCTTGTCTGGAAACCTCTTTATCTGCCCTTTGATTTCTAATGATAGCTTTGCTGGGTAGAGCAATCTTGGCTGCAGGTCTCTGCTTTTCATGACTTCCAATATTTCTTGCCAATCCCTTCTAATCTTCAAAGTTTCTTTTGAGAAATCAGCTGACAGTCTTATGGGATTGCCCCTGTAAGTAACTAACTTCTTTTCTCTTACTCCTTTTAAAATTCTCTTTTTACCTTTAATCTTTGGTATTTTAATTATGATGTGTCTAGGAGTGGGCCTATTTTCATGCCTCTTTTTTGGGATTCTCTGTACTTCCTGGACTTTCATGTCTATTTCCTTCACTGGATTAGGGAAGTTTTCTTTCATCATTTTTTCAAACAGATTTCCAATTTCTTGCTTTTTCTCATCTCCTTCTGACATACCTATGATGCAAATGTTGGAATGCTTGAAGTAAGTTGTCCCAAAGGGTGCTTATACTATCCTCTCTCTTTTGGATTCTTTTTATCTTCTTCTAGCTCTGACTGGTTGTTTTTCCTTCCTTATGTTCCAAATCATTGATTTGATTCTCGGCTTCATGCCCTCTACTGTCGTTTCCCTGAAAATTGTTCTTTATTTCGGTTAGTGTATCCTTTGTTTCTGACTGGATCTTTTTTATGCTGTTGAGGTTCTCACTAAGTTCCTTGAGCATCCTTATAACCAGTGTTTTGAACTCTGCATCTGGTAGATTGCTTACCTCCATTTTGTTTAGTTCTTTTTCTGGAGTTTTGACCCGTTCTTTCATTTGGGCCATGTTTCATTGTCTCCTCATTTTGGCAGCCGCCCTGTGTTTGTTTCTATGTATTAGGTAGAGCTGCTTTGACTCCGTGTCTTTGTAGTGTGGCCTGTTGTAGTAAGAGTCCTTTAGGGTCCAGTGGCACAGCCTCCTGTATCACCCAATCTGGGTACTTGAGGTGTGCCTTTCATGTGGACCAAGTACACCTTCCTCTTGTAGTTGGGCCTTGGTTGCTGTTGGCAGATCAATGGGAGGGATTTAGCCAGGCAGGTCAGCTGCGAGCATTGGCTGTGACCACTGACCGCCAACCTCCACCCTCCACGGGGGATCTGCTATGCGGGGACAGGGTGGTGGTGCTTCATCGTGCTCTGTAGCTGTCCACAGGGTGTGCTGGCCCTGGGGTTTCCCGGGTGGTGTAGGCCATTGTCAGCCCCCACCTGTATTTTGCCTGGAGCACTTTGTGTGAGCTATAAAGCAATGTGAGGTGGCTGATACTTGTACTGAGCTTGGAGATTCCCAGGAAAAGTCAAGCTAATTTTGGCTGGCTGCTGCTAGTGCTTGACCTAGGGCTGACTGAAGCAAGCTATTTTTTGTTTGAGAGGATTTAGGAAGTTGTGAAGCATGAATCAAGACCAGATATTCATATGGAAAAGCAGCATGGGGAGGTCCATACGTTGTGTGGGGCTGAGTCTCTGGGGATCTTTAAGTTAGGCCAGACAGTGTTAGCCAGGTTGATGGAGTCTCAGATATGGCACCAGCCTGCCAGCTCAGTGTGGATAGACATGGTTCCTTTAATTCTGTAGTTGTCAGCCTTCCATTCAACCCAATTTCTGATGGTTCTTAGTGATGATTGTATTATGTTTTAGTTGTAATTTTTATGTGGTTGTGCAAAGAAGTGAGCTATGTCTCCCTCCACCACTATGTTGACTGGAATTCTCCCAACCAGTGTTTTTCAAATTCTAAACTGCATATGAATCACCTGGGGATCTTGTTAAAATGCAGATTCTTCTTCAGCTGGTCTGGGCCTGGTAAGATCCTGTGGTTTAACAAGCTGCCTGGTAACACCAAGATCCCAGAATACATTTTGACTGGAATGATTCTACAATTAGGGACAGGCAATTGGAAAGAGGTCAGGAGATCCATTTTTCCCTTGGGGTTCTGCTACAAAATCACCATGAAACTTTGGAGAAGTCACTATATGTCTCAAAATCTTAGGTTTCCCATCCACAAAATGAGGTTGGCTTTGTCTAGATCAGGATGACAAACTATTTACCCTGTGACTGCTTCCCAGATGCTATAGAAAGACAGAAGGTATTGGAGGCAGGATGGGCATAATTTTTAGTCCTACAGCCAGAAAATACAGGCAGTACCTTCAAGAAACACCTAATTAATTGTACATTGTCACATATTCAAATTGTGACCTGGTAAATCTTTCATCTGGATCTGACTGTCAAAACAATTAGGTTTTAGAGTCACACTAGGTATCTAAAAATTTTGATTGGAAAGAAGCTGCCACAGTGAAAGAATCTGGAGACAGGAGAGCCAGGTCCACAAGAAAGATGCCAAGAGGGAAGCAAGGGCTCCAGCAGGAGATTGACAGGGCAGGGAAGCCCCAGAGGACACACTTAATCTACTTCATCAGGCCCTGATTTTTGGATTATCATCTGAAACCTTGGTCTTTGTAGGATTTTTCAGCTTTAGTCCCTGAACCTGGAGCAGAGAAGGGACCCCTCTTTTCCAACCCAGGCAGAAGAGAGGAAGCTATGTGAGATGAGCCTGCCTGCATTTTTCCCTCAGGAGCCAGGTGGCACTTACTCATTGCCTAGAGTTATACTTCAGCATCATCTAATCACACAGGGAGAAGGTTCTGTATCAATGAATAGAGACAATGCCACCCATGGGCAAAATTTATCAACTCACTCCCCTGGCAAAAGCCTAGCGGTTGTGTGGCTGGCACTACTTCCAGATTTTCAAGGGTTAAGGAAGATATTTCCAGAGGGAAAATATATACTCTGAGACACAGACAATGTGCTAAGTCACTGTGCTAGGAACTATCGCTTTTATCTCATTTAAGAAACATAACCCTGCAAATGTAGTGTTATTCTTCCCATTTCACAGATGAATAAACAGACTTAGAGGTCAACAAAACTACCACAACTCACACAGCTGAAATCTAGATGATCAAATGTCAGGTCTAGGTCAAATGTCTAGATGACCTGACATTTGATTCCAGTTTATCTGACTCCAATAATGCTGCCCTTACTGCCTCTGAGATGGGCTGGAGGGAGGACTCTTTAGAAGCTGAGACTGAATGGGATAGATGAAAAGGAGCCAACTTCATTCCATGTCTCTAGTTCAGGACAAAACAGGTGCCCAACACACTGGAATATTTTTTGAAGTTCTTCGAAGATATGAACCTTTTTCTTCTGTCTCCAAGCGGTGGTAATCTGACATTGGGGGTCCTGAGTTACAAACAGATGACCTATAGAAGGTACCCAGGACTCAGACTACCACCTTGAGGGGGGCCTAGATCCTTCTAGAAATTGCAGATGCCATTAGCAACTATCTTGTGTATTCTCCCAAACTCTGCAGTCAATTCATTTCAAATGTATTTTGAGTGCTACAGTCTACCAGACAATAAGGCAAGTGCTGAGAGGTAGATGCAGTTTGAACAAGGCAGGTCAGGCCCATTCTCCAGGGCTGATTTTCTATTGGGAAAGGGGCATGGGAGCCAGTCACAAATAAGACATTCCACGTGTAAAGAAAATGATGAAAAGTGGCCTTGAAGTGTCCTGGGAGCACACCGACACCCAAACTCTCAGCAGGCCACTTAGTAGGCCAAGTGGGTTGAATTAAACTTAATCAAACTTCCCTGCCTAGAAGAACTTCAACCAAACCAGATGGTTTTGCCACCTGGAGCCATGGCTGCCCTGCCTCTAATTTAAAGAAACACTCTCTTACTAAGGTTGTCATAAATTCCCTGCCACTTGGCTCATGTGCTGGCCTCTCTAGGTCTGGGCAGAAAAGCCCAGGCATGTCACATGTGCTCACAGAAACACACACGCACACACACACAGCCTTTCACACTCACGGGGTCATATTTCATATCCTTCTTCCTCTAAGGCAAAGCCCAGGGATAGGCTTTCCTTCAGAGTTTGCCCCGGAGATACTGTTAATATCTTGTGTTTTAAAACCAGTTCCTTTGTTCTTAGAGGAATACACTTAGATATTAATAGTGGTATATCTGGGTGGTAGAATTATGGGCTATGTCTTTTCCTTTTTGAAATTTTATTTTTATTTTGTAGCTTTTCAATAATGAGCACAAACCACCTGTGTAACAAATTTTTTTTTTTTAAAGAAAAATGAGATCCCCTTTCCTACACTACAACTGCTCTCTATATCTTATTTGTCCTGGAAGATAAAGCATGTCATGTCTTTGAGGCTTGGTGGCAGCTGTGTGGTATAATGGCAAGGGCACAGGATTGGGATCTATAACACAGAAGTTTAGTTCCTAGCCTTCCAGAACTTTCTAAATTTTGTACATTGGACAAGTAACTTCTCTAAGGCTTCATTGTCTCATCTGCAGCAGAGTATTGTAGTAACACCCAGAAGATCATAAAATTGATACACAAATGTCAAGAGGGATCATGATTATAATTCATGTAATTGAAAATTGGCCAATTTTATACTTGCGTAGAAAGGAGAGAAAACAATGGTTCTGGGAATTGTAGCATGGTCAGTTTCAATTGGTACCTGGAGGTGGTAGCCAGGTTTGGATGGCCCCCAGTGATTCTCATGTTTTGATATTCATGCCCTTGGACAGTCCCCTCCCTCAGTGAGTAGGGCTGATCTCTGTAACCTAAAGGATATTGCAAAAATGAGAGCTCTTGGCTTCTGAGGCTGGGTCATAAAGGACATTGTGACTCTGCCATACTCTTTCTCAGATCACACACTCTGGAAAAAGCTAGTTGCCATGTCATGGGGATACTCGTGTGACCTTATGGAGAGGTCTTTGGAGCAAGGTACTGAGGCCTCCTAACAACTGCCAGCACCAACTTGCCAGCTATAAAAGTGAGTCACCATGGAAGAGATTCTCCAGCCCAAACTTTCGGATACTGCAGCCCTGGGTGATAGCTTGACTACAAACTCTTGAGCAACCCAACCACCTAGCTAAGTCACTTCCTATTTCCTGACAAACGGACACTATGTGTGAGAATCAAAGTTGATTGTTACTTGAAGCTGTCCAATTGTGAGGAGGTCTGTTACACAGCAATAGGCTATCAATCCTTCAGTTGGCAGCCATCTCAGATGGTTCAGGACCCACGTGGCTTTGGGCAGAGCAATTCATTCCAAGCCAATTTCATATCCTTTTATGATGAAGTAACCAAGCATGTGGCTAGAGGAGGGGGAGGAGCAGTAAGTGTATCTCTCTGACCTCAGGAGGGCTTTTAATTTAATACCACATGTCACTATCATCAACATGCAGGGAGGCAGGGTCTTAGTGGTGGTTCATTGATTTGGCCCCAGTAGAATAGATTTGGGAGCTAATCCAGTAATTGAAGGAGAAGGAGGAATATGGATACTAATAATAATGTCAATGTCAATACTAATACTCCACGAATTAACACTGCTAATAATTAACACTGTTAATGTTTGTCTTCTAGTTACTCTCCCTGGAAGATCCCCAAGTCTTTGGAACTCAATAATCACCTTTTTCTTTAACAAACAGGGAAAATGTTTTCAGGTTTTGTTGCAGCACTTTGAAAAGTTTCCTTCAAAAAATCCAGAGATTTCAGAAAGATCTACCTTCTCTGGTCAGCACTAGCTGCAGCCTTGGTCACTATGGTTCCCTTGTCCTCCCCTGTCCTCTCTGTTAGCAGTTCATTTTCTTCGTGACTCAAAGTGCCATGAACACAAGGCTGGCCCCTGAAAGTCTGTGGAAAATGGAAAGTGGTTACAGTCCTGCGCAGCAGGACTCAAAAAAAATCTACAGCGGCAGGCACAGTCCTTGAGTTCCTTGGCTGTGGCTGCTGCAGAGTTTCCACTGCTCTGTGTGCGTTTGCTGCCCACCCCCTTTCTTCCAAGCTGCCACAGTCTTTCCTCACCCTCTTCTCTTAATTTCTCTCTTCCCCCACTCCCAGGCTCCCTCACTTCCTCTCACAGCCTGGCTGCCCCCAACTCTAGATCCCTGATGCCTTTTTTTGCAGACAATTCACCTCTGTCTGTGTGTCACCTCTTCCTACCAGGGTGTTATAGATATGGTTTAACACATGGGCACTGATGCCAGATGAGATGCCCCTGTTTTACTCCCAGCTCTGCATTGTCTTCAAATCCTTCCTATCCCTATTTACAGGTGACAAAACTGACTTCCAGGGGGATTCCGTTTTGTGTAAGGTCTCGGGGTGAGTAGGAAAGATCTGAAACAACTCCCAGGCTTCTACCAGGAGGAGAAGGAGGTTGGAGATGGGTGGTTGAGGGCACCTGAAGAAGCTAAATTGAGCCTGTCTGAAGCTTAGGAAGGAAGAAATGTATGTAGTTACTTCCTAGAAGGCTTATAAATAGGGCTATTGCTCACAAGTCCTAAAAAGTTGCAGGCAGACCTTCCTGAGGAGAGGATGGGGCAAAGTCACATGGCTTCCTGAGGTCATTTCTAGTTTGATGATTCACTTGGCAAAATCCCAGAGTGGGTTCAGCACCCCAGAGTGTACTTTCAGTTTGCATTATACTTTGCCACTTGAGCTAATATGAACTCAAACTAATGTCACTTCCCTCTTAAGTTCTTGACCAGAAAACATCTATTTCTCCATCTAACTGGGCTTTTTGGGGGGTTGGAAGGGATCACAGTTCCTACAAAATCATGTTGCATTTCACCTCAATATTTTTTTCTCTTTTCAAAATAGCTTTTTTGGGGCTTTTCTTCTGGTTATAAATGTAATGAACTGCTCATTGCAAAGAATCAGGAAAACATAGAAATCTGAAAGAAGAAAATAAAAACTATATATAATGCCTCACCCATAGAAAAATATTAAAAACTATAGTGTGATTCTTTGTCTTTTCCCATGTATATGATAATTTTTATCATAATTGTTTCAAATGCTTGCTTCTATTTAGACTTCTATTTAAGAGTGGGAGGAAAGGATCATACATTCTGGCTTTTGTGAAAAAATGAGTTTTAATAATAGTTTATAATTACTGAGTACTGACAATATTCCAGGTACTTTACTAAGCATTTTATATGCATTGCCGTAACTGAATCTTCACAACAACCCACTGAAGAGATGCTAACTCTGTGCTTATTTTACACACAAGGAAACTGAGATTCTGAAAACTTAAGCAACATTTCCAAGGACAGTGAGTTCATAGTACAGTTGGGATAGATTTGAACAGAAATATTTTTGCATCCACGTGCTGGACTATTAAACTTTTAATGTATTTAGAGCTTACCTCTCTAACAATAAATGTACAACTAGAAATGCCACAATGGAAATACTGACATCTTTCTTATTTAACAGGGAATATTTTAATCACACCACAATATATTCATGGAAGAAAGACCATGCTCCATTCTGATCTTCTGTAACACTTTGCTTTTAAAAAATACAGGGAGGAAGGAAATCGGAGGAAAAGCTCATTAGCAAGTGCTGCTACAAGCTTGCACACCCTTTCCTATAAGCTTCTGCTACTTTAGGGCTTGATGACCACTTAAGATGTCTCCAGGCCCAGGGGCAGCTGTCGGATGCCAGGGGACACAGTGCATATGCTGTGAAGTGCTCATTCTTTCTAAAGCCATTCATTGAGTGCCTATTGCATTTCTCTCCAGCACAGTGCTAGGCCCAGACCCCAAATGTAATCTGTATAAAGCCAACACCCATGGGTTCAGCCCAAGTGGTGAGGTGGTGTTACAGTTAAAACACACACACAGAGTCAGGAAATAAAGCCTTATTTCCAAACAATAGCTTGAAATTTTACACTGCTTAAAGAGTATATCCCAGAGTGCTTTGATTGCAAGCAACAGAAAGTGACTGGTTGATCTAGGCCAAAAAGAAAATTTCTTGGAAGGATATTGGAGAATACAGTAGAGCAAAGGCAAGGTGAAGGACTCAGGCTTGGAACCATCAGGCACCCAGAATCTCCAGAAGTTTTCAACAGCAGAAAATACTCAAAATTCTCACCCAATTGCCTTCGCTGGAATGAGAACTCCAACTGTTCTCTATTTTGGGCCTCAATCAATCAATGATTTAGATTTCAGAATGGAAGCCCTTTTTGGCCTTGCTGGGTCATGTTCTCTGGAAGGGCAGGTACCCACAACCATTCCATCCAACAATATTGGAGAGCTATTAGCAGAAGATGGACTAGATGCTGGGCAGCTGACCAACAATGAATATCCTTGCATTTCTTAAGAATGAAGAGAGTCAAGTAAATACAGAGGCTGTGACAACGCAAAAACCCCGCCCTCTTCTTTTCTGGTTGTTTTTGTGGAGCTGAAGCTGCTCCACAGAATTTGTCTCACCTGTTATGTCAAACCCCTTGCATATCCAGTCCTTTATACCTTTGCTATGCAAGCTGTGGCCTGAGGACCAGTAGCATCTGCACCACCTGAGAGGTTGTTAGAAATGCAGAGTCTCAGGCTCCTGTTACATAAGAACCTGCATTTTAACAAGATACCCAGGTATCTGATGCATAATAAGTTTGAGAATCACTCACTGATACACTTCCCCCTCCCTCCTCTCCCCATTCCTTTATTATGCAGATATCTCATCAACCTGAAATAATCCCTCCTTACCAGCAAGATGGAGGACAGTGGTGTCACTTATAAGGTTGCCTCTCATGGGTTAATAGAAGAAATAACATTTTCATGTTAATAAGTCTGTCCTATAGAAAAGGATTAAGCAGACACAGACTGTGACCTTGGAGAGCTGATGCTCCTAGAGGGAGGAGCTGCCAGCCAGTCCAAATGATGTCCAAATCCTTGGAAATGATTCCAAGGGGCACAGCATGGTACTCAGGGCTGAGTTGGCTCTGGCAGAGCCTGATCTGGTGAGGATCTCAGGGACAGAGGGAGAGAATGGGAAACTAAGTTTTATTGGGCTGCAAACATGTTTGGAAGGCCACTTGTACTTTGAGTGCCCTTTCAAATGCCACACTGAGGTATAAAACAGTGCCATGGTACTCGTGGGTGATCTGTCATCTACTCAGAGACCAAACTAGGAAGTAGTTCTAGAGGATGGCACAGAGGAGAATTTAGGAGTCTATACAATATGAGGTTTTGAATGCAGAGTTTTGAGAACTCTCGAGTTCAGGTACCACTCTTTTGGCTTCTCATCATATTGGTCCTCACAACATCCAGATAAAGCAGGCACAAGATTTCCCCCAGAGTTAGCAGTCTCCTGTGAGTTACTTCTCAAGAGCTTGGTGGCAGCCACTTGGCTGAAGATAGCTGTGAGGAAGAAATGTCCAGGAGGGATGGTTTCAGCTCTGGCATGGCTGGGGACAGACTCTGGGTGTGATCACGGTCATGGGTGTGGCTTCAGCAGAGATGGAGCTGGCAGTGGAGGAACAGACTGTGGGCATGACTGTCAACCTCACAGGGCAGTGGCAACTGACTAGAGTCAACTCACTGACCATATGATAGGACTCAAAGAATTGTGCCTTTTGTCCTTCAGCACAGGTTGAACTTTCAAAGGTCTAGGGAGAAACTGACCCAAAGAGGAGGACAGGCCCTAGGGGGCCTGGGAAAAAAATCAGAGAAGAGGTCACAATCATACTCCTTGGGGTTTTCTTTTTGCTGCTGCTGGCAGCAGGATTCAGCATAAGGGCCACCTGAAACCCTTTGGACCCTTTCTGTCTGTAAGTATGTGGGTTCCAGGAGTCTAAGATAATAGTTTCTGTGGGGAGAGATGTGATATGAGGATACCCCAACCCAACTCCAGGGGCCCTGTAGCAGTACCTCCTGCAACAGACTCCCCCAACCCCCATGGCAGTTTAAATCCTTTAGGCTGCGTGAAGAGTTGATACCACCATACCATCTTTTTCATCTTCGGTCTTCCTCAGGTTCACACAGTCCACAGAACATTGTCCTCCCTCACATCAGTTAGAAACAAGTTAAACCCCTATGCATATTGACCCCGTGGGGTCTCATGAGCCCAGCTCTTTTCACAAATAGCAAAGCTCAGGATTCAGTTTGGGCTCATCTAGAATAGCCTCTTCTATTGCCCAATAAGTTAATGGCCTGGAAAGCTCTTTTAAAAAGTTATACTCTAGTGTTTGCAGAAGAGTATGATTTACATTTCTTTGACAGTCTCCCGTTTCAAAATCCATTTGCAAATGCCAGTACTTCTGAGTTTTATTTCTGATACTTGTACCTACAAAAGAAAGCACTTATTAAAAAAAAAAATAAGGCTTTGCTACCATGACACTTCAAGAAGGGAAAACTGAAGAAAATAAAGGCACAAAATGTAATATTGATGAAATAAACAAGCACATCAGTGTGTAAAGTATCTCCAACCACAAGTCCACACTTTTCCAGGACATGCTCATCCACACTGATGGCTAGCTTTCTGTCCCTGAGCACTTACTTGGTGGCAGGTACTCTTCTAAGCACTTTACCTATATTATCTCAAGTGATATTTACAGTAACTCTAAACCTGCTTCTCAACCAGGAACCATTTTGTATCCCTCTTCCACCACCCCCAGGGATATGTGGCAGTATCTGGAGATTTTTTGGTTGTCACAACTGGGTGGGGTGGTATCTAGTGGGTAGAGGTCAGAGAGGCTGCTAATCATCTTATGATAATTCTTTGTCCCTACCACAAAAAATTTTATGGCTCCAAATGTCTATCTATAGTGTAGAGGTAGAAACACCTGCTATAAGAAATAAGGATGATCATTCACCTCATTTTACAGATGAAGAAACAAGTTCAAAGAAATACTTTGGTTTATGATCAAACATAATAAGCAAAATGAGTACAAACAAGAGACAGAAAAGTTTGCTAATATTTGAAATGAGCTAAGAGTAGGAGTAAAAAAGGAACCATTAGCTTTGTGTCTGTACTGTAATTTTTTGTCTCAGGGTAACATAAATCCATGGTTGCTACTGAACTCAAACATGGAAATATTTTCTGTGTAGCTTGTGCTGCCCAAGACACTTTTAGTGAGGGTGGCGACGCTGCTTTCCAAACCCACTGCTTCTTCCTTCCTTATTATTCCTCCATTCCAATCTCACAGAGCACTTTTCATTCTCCCCTCAGTTTGCAGCCTGTCCTTCCACCCTATTAGGTCCATTTTGAGAGCCCAGCCCAGTGACTGGAAGAGAGATGCCCTTTCACAGTAGGCTGCCTGCATCTGTCTGGAGTTGTGTGGGATGGGGTACGTGGCTGGCTGCCTCCAGGTCTATCCTGGGCAAAATCTTCTCAGAATTATTGCAAATGTTAGCCTATACTAGGAACCAGGCCAAAAAGAATTAAAGAGAGAATGAGACTCCTTCATAAGGATTGTGATTAAAAAAAAAAATGCTCATGATATTTGCAGTGAAAAAGCCACATATAAAATTGTAAATTGGTAACAACTTTTTAAAAACTTTGCATTTTGGATGTTCCATTTTCTAAATAAACATGTATGACTTTGATGAGAAACAAGCAATTATTAATAGCACTTCCATTCAGTCTCAAAAGTGTCTCACTACAGATGGTAAATTATGTGTTCTTCTACTAGTATAAAGACACAGTAGGTGTTGAGGCTGGCTGAGCTGTGCTCCCTTCTAGCTCTGGCTAATGCCTAATAAGGGCACGCATAGTGATAGGTCTTTGGGGAAGAAGAGTGCCCTCTGAACTGGAGAATCGAAGTAGGAAGGGCAATTTAACTTGAGCCTCGAGGAAGAGTGAATTTCAAGAGGAAAAACTAAGCTTTCTAACAGGAGAATGAATGCATTAATTACTTTGTTTCATAATAAATTATTGCAAAAGCTAGCAGCTTAAAACAAAAATGAATATTATTTCACAAGTTTCTGTGAATCAGGAGTTGAAGAGTGGATTTTTTCCATTCTCAGGCTAGATTGTTCTGGCTCAGGGTGCCATCAAAGGATTGGTTGGATCTTTCATAATCTGAGGGTTTGACTGGGGCTGGAAGATCTGCTTCCATGATGGCTCACTTGCATGCTCACTGGTAGGAGCTCCTTACCATATGGCCTTCTCCACAGGGCTGTGGGCGGGGAAGGAAAGGGAACTCGCTCCATGGCGGCTGGTCTCCCACGGAGGACGTGATCCAAAAGAGAGCAGAGTAGAAACTGTAATTACGTTTATGACATAGCTTTGGAAGTCATGCCCCTTCATTTCTACAATATCCTACTGATTACATGAGTCAGCCCTATATAAACATGCACATACCAAGAGGTAAAGGTCATTGGGGACCACCTTGCAGGCTGCTACCAAACTAACTGTGCACTGAGGCACAGAAGTAGGAATAGGGGGTATATGCTTGAAAAACTAGTGACTGGCAGTTGTCTGAAATGTTCACTGACTTCCCCCTATACTGAACACAGAATGGTCCTCTTCAGCCAAAGTCCAGTCATCCAATATTATAGGGTATTGATCTGAAGAGCATGTTTGAAGAAATGGGAAATTGCAAACCCTTATCTATTGCCAAACTCTAGAGCAAAGCTAAGAAACATTTTGCTTTTGTTAGCATGAGAAATGCACTGTATATAAAGCATATTGTTGCTATATGTAGGAGTTGATGATTACCGTTTTTTAAAAGTACACACCAAGGAGGGAGAAAACACCATTAAAAAAAAATTGTCTTTGAAAATTCACTTTTATTTTTACTTAAGGGCATTTTTTTCTCATTAAAAATGATGTACTGCTTGTGTAATTTTTTAAAAGATTAGAAAGCATTGAAAATATATACTCATCACAGAGCTGCTATCATTCTCTTCAAATACCTGACCCTTCTGAAATAAAAGAGAACAAATTTTCAGGAGTATGTCCTGAACAACGAAATGCAGCTAAGTTTGAGCCCACGGTCTCTGCTATGGTTCCCGGTTGTTTGGCTTCCCTCTAGGGCAACATTTCAAGGAGGTTAAGGTAAGGCTTGGACATTTGGGTTTTGGGGTCACAACTGGTATTTGTTTTACTCTGAGATCCTGGTAACACTAGCTCTGTTCCAGATTTTTCTCTACCCTTAGTTAATATGTTATGTGTCTTATATCCTTGTTTTAAAATGTTTTAAAGTGTTGCTACTTGAAATGGGCTTGGATTTTCTTTTAAAGAACAGTTCCTCCAAGCTCAACATTTATTTACTTAAAGACTATTTCTTGGTTCCCCAGGGAACCATGATGCTCCAAGAAGACACAGGCCTGCCCTCATGGACCTTTCATTCTGGGGAACAATTGAAAAGAATACAGCAGGTTCTTGAGTAATGTTTTGTTCCATATTGTCATTGTTATAACGTTGATGAGGGGAAAAAAAGGCAATTCCCTGGAGGGCCGCTGTCAGTGTGAAGTCTGCATGTTTTCCCCATGTCTGGGGGGGTTTCCTTGGGAACACCAGTTTCCTCCCTCACTCCAAATGTGTGCATGCGAGGTAAAGGTGTGCCTCTGCCGTCCTTGTGTGAGTGAGTTTGAGTGGCCCTGTGCTGGAAAGATCTCCTGTTCAGGGTGGATCCTGCCTCATGCCCAGAGCTGCTGGGGCAGGCTCCAGCCACCTGTAACGCTGAACAGTGCTTATAAGCACTTTGGAAAATAATTTTCTTACCTGCGTTTATTCATCTTTCTGAAATGCATAGCTCACATTTCAATGATTAACATTCAAAGTATTTGTGGTCTTTATTAAGGTTTGGTGATGTTTTTATGACCAGAAATATATGGCAGCAAGTTAACTCTTGTTTATTAGCCTACGATGAAGTTTTATTTTTATACATTGTTTCATTTAAAGTATGTTTCCAAGAACCTACTGATGTCATTAAATAAGGACTTACTATACTGCCTTGAAATATCATTTACAGAAAATCTGCCTGAATGGAAAGCTTAGTATCTCTATGTCTCTTTCATGGCTTTAGAGTTAATTTAAAGGAAGACTGGATCGAGGCACTGGATTAACATATAAACATGATATAAGAATACCAAGTATCCCCCCCCCAAAAAAAAACAAACAAACTCAGAACCATTTCACATCTTATATCGCCCTATGATTTCCCTCTACTTTTCTTTTCTCCATTTCTATAACAAATATATGATACCAACTATTTGAGCTAATAAGACTGTATCATTTTCAATGTTAAAAACCCCACATAATGTCAAAGTGAACTCAGGCCAAACAGATGATATAACTGAGAGCTGGAGGCCACACCAAAGAAACAATCTCTTCCTTCTTTACTGTACAGGTAAGGTTCCTTATGCTTCAGGCACAGGGCTCATAGATTCAATTAAATCACACAACAACCCAACCTGTCAGATAGGCCTCCTATTTATTCCTATTTCACAGGTGAGCAAACTGCAGTTTTGAAAGATCAGTGCACATGTTCAATGTCACCCAGTTAGTAAATGGCAGAATGGAGATTCAAACCCTGGAGGTCTGAAAGTCTCAGCCACCACTGTGTTCCTACTTTTGGCTTTTAGTTGTCCATGGAGTCTATTTTGACATTAGCCAGACTGAAATTTTGTTGTAGCTCCTAATTAACTGAAATGGAAAACTGAAAAAGAGGAGAGAAAACATCTTGATACCTGTTTCAGGCCCTGTGTGAGGCAAGGAATAGAGTTAGCAGAAATGAGAAGCCAGCTGGATTCAGCAAGTCCTTCAGCAAGGCTGGGAGTAGAGGAGTTATGAATCCACTTAATTGGATGATTATTTCAATTACCTAATACAGAAAGATTACAGCTGAACAAAGAGGGAGAGGGCCTCCAAGGTAATTAAAAAAAAAAAGGGTGACAAGATGGATTGGCCCTTGGTAGCACTGGAGGAAAATCAGCCACCAAGAGCCCCTCTTCTCAGTCCCCTTCCATCCGCTGCTGTTAGCTGTCTTCTACCTTAGTTACTACTTGAGGCTCAAGTGGTCAAGAGGTCAGAGTTCTTTTTCTTTTGCTCCCTCTTTGCCTTTCCCTCCCTCCTTTAGTTCTTTCCTTCTTCATAATTGTTTTTGAACCAGGTTAGCCAACAGAAAACAGGACCGATTTCCATATCAGGTTGGGACAGAGGTTTTAATCTGGTTACCACTACTGACCCCTACCCCCTGCCTCATGCCTGACCCATACATTTGAAGAAAATAAATTATTCACCAATATTTAAAAGTTGAAGATTTCATATGAAAGTCCAGATCTCTGACTTTATTTGAAAAATCACACGTGACAGCACTGAGTCTACCTTGTCAGAGTTCAGATACAAAATGTTTAACACTGTGTTTTGCTCAGTGCTGTTCAGCCAGAACAGATGCCAAGCATTTACCTGTGGGGTACCACACCCATGCACAGGCAGGAGCAGGGAACTCTGCCTTTTCCATGGCCATGCTTTCCAGTTTCAGAGTTCTCCATCCATCCTTTTGTCTCCTGGAGGCTGAGCTGGAGGTCACTTGCTATTTGTCATCACACTTGCTTGATCCTATACGGTAAAGAAGGAAGAGATTGTTTCTTTGGTGTGGCCTCCAGCTCTCAGTTATATCATCTGTTTGGCCTGAGTTCACTTTGACATTATGATCCTTCTTTTAGGGAGTGTAGAGATTTCTTCTCTAATTCAACAAGTACTGGATAAGGGACTTCATTATGCAACACTGTAGCAGAACTATTACAATATAAGCTATGGAGTTGACAGTTCTAGGTTCAAATCCTGCCTTGATCAGTTACTGGTTGTGTGACCTTGCTCCATTTTCTGATTTCTAAATGAGGAAATTTAGAAATTGTCTAAAAACAGTCATATACCACATAATGATGTTCGAGTCGACAATGAACTGAATATACAATGGTGGTCCCTTAACAATATAATGGAGCTGAAAAATTCCTATCACTTAGTGATGTAACTGAGGTAATGTCATAGCAGAACATGTAAAAGTGTAGCACCTGTAATTATGTACAGTAAAAATTACTTGGTAATAAATGACTATTACTGGCTTATATATTTATTATACTGTAGTTTTTATTGTGAAGAGAGTTTGCTGTGTCACCCTAGTAGCAGCTTCATATATCTTGTGCTTACCTCGTCTTGATTGAAACATTTTCTCCTGTGCTTGATTTAACCTGTGGTGGTTTTGTCCAATAACATGGCACACAGTCTTGTAGCCTAGGAGAAATAGACTATACCATATAGGTATTTTATAGTCTATACCATCTAGGTGTGTGTAAGGGGTCGCTGCGATGTTCACACAACAACAAAATTCCTTACAGTACACTTCTCAGAATATATCTCCATAATTAAGTGATACATGACTGTATTTAAATGGTCATAATACCTGTTTCCCTTGTAATATATTTGAGAGCTTTATAATGAAGATTCAATGAGAAAACATAATAAAGGGCCTAGCACAGTGCCTGATGTATGGTATGTACACCAATAAATGGCAGTTTGGGGAAACAGTGCTAGCTCTCATTGTAGAGCATCTATAACCTAACTATAATATATATACTATATAACTGATTTATGTACCCATGTGTGTTATTCTACTCAGTCCTCATGAGACCCTAGGAAATGAATAGCATTGCCCTCATTTTACAGAAGTGGACAGTGTCCATCAGCCATTGGATTCTGTCTTGAGGACCTAAATAGGGTGGGAGAGAGAAGATGTGCACACAAAAATATATGAGCATTAAAAGAAAAATGCACTCTACCAAACAAGGTGGAAGGGGAAGGGTATAAATTCACATGGTACATGAGGAGAGATTATGTTTTGCCAGGAACAGCGCTTCTCAAACTTTAATGTGCATATAAATCACCTGGAGGTTTTGTAAAAGTACAGATTGCAATTCAGAGTCTAGAGAGGAGCCACAATTTGGCATCCCAAACAAGGTGTGATGTAATAGCCAAGTTAGTTGGAAGTTAGCCCTGGAAAGTGAGCCAAGGTCCTAGCAGCCAATCCCATAAAATACCCCATTTTCCTTACCAGTGAGTGACTCAGACACAGGTGCAGTAAACAAACCTGGCCAATTACAGTCTTCCTTGGGGTTATACATGAGTTCAGAGACTGGGAAAGCCTCTATTTCTTTTAGAGCCACTGAGTGGGGATGAAGAAACCAGGGTGGCCTCTGGCCAGGGCAACTCACACTGTAGAGAGAGTGTCTCTGTACTAGTAGAGAATGAAGCCATTTGAATATTTGGCATCTTTGAAACTAGCTCTGTCTCTGGTCTTTCCAAGTAGAGGAGCAATAATAACTTTTTTCCTCACTAGCTGAATTGGATTTTTATCACTGCAGACTCAAAATGTCCTGAGTAAATATTAGTATTAAACTACATATTAGTGTTAGTTATCTTGGTACACTTGTTATATATCATCGCTTAACAATTACCTCAAAACTCAGTAGCTTAAGGTAACATACATGTATCATCTACCATAGTTTCTGTGAATCAGAATCTCAAGAGTAGCTTAACTATTTGGTCCTGGCCCAGGTTCTCTCATGAGGTTGCAGTCAAGATGTCAGCCAGTGCTTAGTCTTCTAAAGATTTAACTGGGATTAGAAAACCAGCTTCCCCAGTGGTTCAGTCACACAGCTGGCAAGTTGGTGCTGATTGTTGGGAGAGACCTCAGGTCTTCTGCAATAGACCTCCTCCAAAGTCCTCTTGAGTGTCCTCAAAACATGAGGCTGGCTTCAGAGAGAGAACCAGGAAAGTATATCCTTTTTATAACCCAACCTCACATTCTGTTAATTAGAAGTGAGTCGCTAATATAGCCCATATTGAAGGAGAAGAGAATTACTCTGCCCTTGGAAGGGAGAAATGCCAAAGGATTTGTGGACATATTTGCAGACATATTTTAAGCCACCACATCCAGAATGTCACATGGCTGATTAATTGTAGAACCAAAATATAGACTCTCATCCTGGCTTTGTCACCAATCAACTGTGTGGCCCTAGGCGTATCTCTAAGTCTTTGTTCCTCATCTGCTGAAAGAAGAGGTTGGATTTGACCTATGTAATCTTAAAATCCTACAAATGTTTATGTCAATGACCCTTAAGGTCATGTACATTAGTGCTCCTGTAGGAGCCTAATTATCTTTATCTTCGGTTGGGCCTTTTATCTGCTGAAAAATGACTCTTGTACATGAGGAACCAAGACTTTTTTTAACTGTGACTACAGCTTGTCTCATATTGTAATCGCTCAACCTCATTAAGTAGGACTTGATTTTAGTCACCTTGTTCAACAAATCCAACCACTTATGAATCCCAAGGAGCATAGTGCTGGAACCAGGGCCATTTGGGAATAATTACCCCTACACTGCTGTGTAATGAAGTTAAGCTTCAGATGGTGGTGATTTCAGGGTAGATGTGGGATGAGAAGCCATATGACGACCCAATTGGTGAAATATTTGGAAGGAAGGTGGATCTTAATACTATTAATCTTGATAATGATAACCCTTATTTTGTGTGCTTATCATTTGCAGGTACTGTGGTAAATGTGCCTTTTAATCTCTTTTCCCCCATAACAACCTCATAAGGAAGGTACTATTAACACCATATTATGGATGAGGAAATAGAGGTTAAAAATACGGTGTCAAAATGTGGTTAGACGTGGGCCCACTGGAATTATAAGACTGTGCCATCTATGACCATATTAAATTGCCCACTTCTTGTAGGTGGCCAAATAGACTCTCAAAAGCCAAGTAGAGATTTTAAGAATAGGTCCAATTTTAGCCCTGGCAGGTGTGGTTCAGCAGATTGAGCCCCAGCCTGGGAACCAAAGAGTCTCTGGTTCGACTCCCAGTCAGGTCACATACCTGGGTTGTGGGCCAGGTCCCAATAAGGAGCACATGAGAGGTAATCACACATTGATGTTTCTCTCCTCTCTCCCTTCCTTCACCTCTGTCTAAAAATAAGTAAATAAAATCTAAAAATTAAAATAAGAGAAGAATAGTCTAACTTTATTGCCATTTTCAATTTCTTTCTTATCATAAACTTTGATCTCCTATATTTTAAAGAATAATTAAAATTTAAGAGTTTATAATCATAAAACACTTATGAAGTCCCCCACTCATGTGATCCTGTATTTGACAAAGATAGTTGAATAGACTCAGCCTCAAGTGTATCTACTTAAAACAACCACAGGAAGCCCAAGATGGTGCCATGATTTGGGTAAGTGTTGCCAAGGCAGTAAGTGGCTCTGGAAGGGGAAGGATATATCAGAAAAGTTAAGACCAGGTGGTTAGCCAAGAATCTTATAGGGAGAGGAGTCACAGGAGAGGACAACATTGGCAAATATTGTAAGAACCTGGGTCATGGCTCAGCTGTAGAGTCAAGAGCTGGGGGAGCAGCTGGAACCCTATTGTATCCAATTCAGTTGGCACAGGAAACCCAGTAGAAGTCAGGGGATGAACAAGTATAAGGGTCAGGGCATGAAGAAACCAGGCTGATGGATAGAAATCAGTAGGCAATAAAATCCAGAAGAGAGCAGGAAGTCAGAAGGGACCCATAGGCAGGAAAAGCAGGTGGTGACACAGTTTAGGCAGTGGCAGAGAACTTGATAACAGGACAAAGAATAATTTCTGTTTTTGCTAATGATGAATTAGTTTATTTAGATCAACCCTCCTTTGGGAAACGACTGAACTTGCTGAATTAATGGAATATCTTATAAGCACTTAAATTAATTCTATAGTAAAATATTATTAAAGGAAAAACAATAATCCAAAGAGATAAGTAGAACCTGTGTTGCTTTTGAACCAAGGGCATTAGGTTACTCCAGCAATTTGAACTTTTATTTTGATGGCCACGTGGGATAAGGGAAGCAGAAATCGAAAGGGCAGTCTAATTGGAGACCCTCTTGATAATAACAGGGACCTCAAAGTACTGCACCCTTAGGAAAGAAGTGAACCAGAAGTAACGTAGGCTTTGTGCATTGGATTTGCAGCCAGGACTCATAGTGTTTGGTGGTCCAGGCAACCTCAAACCCTGAACCTGGTTTATGGTTCTCCCCAGGATGCAAATGCAGACACGCATCCTCTCTGGAAGAAGGTACCTTTATCCTAGATCTCAAATTACTACTACAAATTATTTTTCAGGTACAATCAGCAGCATAAAATAAAAGAAAACTGGGAATAAAAAGAAATAAGTCACCATGAATGAGAACAGCAAGAACAACAGAAACAGCAGCCAGCAGAAATTGTCCTGCTAAAATGTTAGCTATTGGAATTATCAGAGACAGATTATAAACTAACCATGCTTAATATACTTATGAAAATAAAAGACAAGGTCAAGGACAAGAAACTATAGAGTCACCCAGTAGATCTGAAAAACAATCAAATAGAACCTCTAGTGAAACAACAACAACAACAAAGCAACATCAAAGAAAAATTTCATTTTAGAGACAAAATTATATTCCACCAAGGAAACTTCTTGGAAACAAGAATAAGATATAGTAATAGGATGATTTTGGGCTTCAAGAAAGAAATTCCCAACTAAATGTGGCTTAAATGATAAAGACTATTTACTATCTTCCATAACTAGAAATCCAGTAGTTGGGCTGCCCCAGGATTATTTCTG
The DNA here is from genome assembly GCF_021234165.1 of Pteronotus mesoamericanus. Lineage (NCBI taxonomy): Eukaryota > Metazoa > Chordata > Mammalia > Chiroptera > Mormoopidae > Pteronotus > Pteronotus mesoamericanus. The sequence continues at coordinate 57,028,240 of NW_026555321.1, forward strand.
TAATGAAATGATATAATCTAGAACACTGTCTTTTTGCATCTTTCCAGGCCACAGTCTTCAGCATGTTGGCTTTTTGTCTTAGACTTGTTCACTCATGATTGCAAGATGACTGCAGCAGCTCCAGCCATCATATCTTTGTATTACCACATTCAAAGGCAGAAATAAAGGGGGCTTTCCCTGTGTATCTCTCTTTTATCAAGGAGAAAAACCTTGCTTAGAACTAACTCCACCAGACTTCCCTTCATTTCTAATTGGCAAAGAATAGGTCACATGGTATAGCTGTAAGGCAAGTCAGGAAAGTGAGTTGCAGTTTCAGCCTCGAAAGTTGGAGCTAGAATCTACAGCCAGGCAGAAGAGGGAGGTGATGGCTGCAGGGTCAGCAGTCTTGATTCTATGGAGGAATTTTTAGAAGAAAAATATGATGACAGAGAGAGGAGACAAAGGTTCTAAAATTGAAACAATCTGTCTTTGAGAGCATTAAACTCCTTTTTCTATAGAATTTTCCCTCTTCTGGAACCATTGCTACATGTCATCTACCTTCTTTAATTCATTCTCTTTCAATACTAGAAATCCCTTCTTTTTTTTTGATGAGATGGGGTCTTTTTTTTAAAAAAAAAAATCATGTTTATTCTATTACTGTTGTCTCAATTTTTCCCCCTTTGCCCTCCTCCACCCATCCCACTCTGCCCTCCTCACCCACAGTCAATTCCCACCCTGTTGTTCATGTCCATGGGTCATTCATGTATGTTCTTGTTTAGTCTCTTCCCCTTCTTTCCACCATTGTCCTCCTTCCCCATCCTCTCTGGTGACTTTCAGTTGGCTCCACGTTTCCATGCCTGTGGTTTATTTTACTTGTTAGTTTATTTTGTTGAAGAGATTCCACTTATATGTGAAATCATATGGTATTCGTCTTTCACCAACTGGCTTATTTCACTTAGCATAATATTCTCCAGTTCCATCCACGAAGTCGCAAAAGATAGGAGATCCTTTCTTCCTCCCTCCCTCCCTCCCTCCCTCCCTCCTTCCCTTCCTTCCTTTCTTCCTTCCTTCCATCCTTCCTTCCTTCCTTCCTTCCTTCCTTCCTTCCTTCCTTCCTTCCTTCCTTCCTTCCTTTCCTCTCTCTCTCCTTCTTTCTTTTAAATGCAGATTGATTCTATTTATTTCCTTTTTTTAATGTCAAGATCTATTATAAAATTTAAAAAATTTAAATCCATTATAAAGTCTCAACAATTAAAACAACATGACACCAGCACAGGAATAATCAAGTAGACAAATGAAATAAAATGAGCATTCTAGAAACAAAAGCATATATCTGTCTAACACTGTAATATATGATTCAATTGATATTTCAAGTCAATGGAGAAAATAAGGCTTCTTCAACAAATACGGTGCGTGGACCACTATTACTTGAAATAAAACAAATATAGAGCCCTATTTCACACATTAAACAAGAAGTACTCAGGTGTGTAAAATCTAAGGAGTTTTCAGAGAAAATTCAAAATAATATTTTCCTTACCCTGAAGTACCATTTTCAAACCCAGAAGCTATAAAGTAAAATATTGACAATATGACTATATTAAACATTTAAGATTATACAGTAATATACCTATAAAAAAGTTAAAGGACAAGTAATAGAATAGGAAAGTATTTGCAACACATCTAAAAAGGGTTTAATAGGTTGTGTTTTTTTTTAGGGCAAAAGTTCTACAAACTTTTAATCAAAAAACAGATAAAGAATACCAAAAAGTCATTTAAAGCTTTTTAAAAATAATAGAAGTAGTCAAGAAATGTACAAAAACAGGTTTAGTTTCAACCAATAATACAGTAAAAATTAAAATAACACATCATTGTCACAGATTAATAAGTATTAAATGTATTGGTAATATCAAGTATTGGTGACTGTGAAAGAAACTGGGTGTTCATAGACTCTTTTTCTTCCTCTTCTTAAAGCAGTTCCTTTAGCATATTTTGCAGTGCCAGTTTGGTAGAGATGTATTCTTTTATCCTTCTTTTGTCGAGGAACCTCCTTATTTCACCTTCCATTTTAATTGAGAGCTTTTCTGGGTAGAGCAGTCTTGCTTGCAGGCCTTTGCTTTTCATTACTGGGGATATTTCTTGCCAGTTCCTTCTGGCTTGTAGTGTTTCTGTTGAGAAGACAGCTGCTAGCCATATTGGGCCTCCCTTGTATGCTACTACCTGTTTTTCTCTTGCTTGCTTTAATATTTGCCATTTTAATGATGATGTGTCTTGGAGTGGGCCTCATTGGGTTCCTCTCGAGTGGGACCCTCTGTGCTTCCTGGACTCGTGTGACTTTTTCTCTCCTCCAATTAGCGAAGTTTTCCATAATTACTTCTTCAAACAGATTCTCTATCCCTTGATCATCCTCTTCTCCTTCTGGTATCCCTATTGTACGCATATTATTATGTTTCAGGCTGTCTTGCATTTCCCTCAATGTCTCTTCATTCTTATTGAGTCCTTTTTCATTTTCTTGCTCTTTCTGGGGGCTTTTTTCTACCTTGCCCTCCAGCTCGCTGATTTGGTCCTCAGCTTAATCTAGCCTGCTTTTGATTCCTTCTACCGTGTCCTTCAATTCAGAAATTGTATTCTTCATCTCCTCTTGTCTCTTATTGATAGTTTCTATGTCCTTTTTCAGGCCGATATAGTTTGCAGTAAGTTCGTCATAGTTTCCATGTAGTTTTCGGTAATTCTCTCTGAGCTCGCTGAGCTCATTGATCTTCCTTAGAACCACCATTTGGAACTCAATATCTGATATTTTACTCGCCTCTCTTTCATTTAGATCTCCTTCTGGGGATTCCTCCTTTCCCTTAGACTGGAGGGTGTTTCTTTGTCTTCCCATTATTTGTGAAACTCTTCTCCTTTGCTTCTGATTCTTAAGTTGATCTGTCTTGATTTCCTGACTTTGTGGTGTGAACTTCTATGGCAGGAGACCACTGTTTTTTTTTTTCCCCTCTCTCTGGATCTGCCTCTGATGATGTCAGATGTTGACCCTGTCTGACCTTAGGCAGTGTTCGAGACTTCCAGGAACCTACTGTCTGTGGCTGTCTCCTTCAGCTATTAATCTAGTCCCTCTGCACTCAGCAGGCTGGTTTAATGACACCACAGGGCAGGGGATAGTCCCTCCTGGGGGTGGGATTATTGGGTCCTCTCATGCTGCTGCTCAGGGCAGTGGTCTGCCTGAGAGAGATGGCTGCTGCCGTATGGTGGAGGAGTCAGCACCGGGATCCTGCCAGCTACACTCTCTGTTTTCTCCCCAAAGCCTCTGTCTCCAGTCTCTCCTCAAGCGTCTCTAGAGCAGTCTGCGCCCCTTTAGTCAGGGATCTATTATCTGTGGCTGCCACTCTGCACTCAGCAGGCCGGCTTAGAGACACCAAAGGGTGGGGCAAAGGCCCTCCAGGGGGCAGAGCTATTGGGTTCTCTCACACTGTTGCTGCTCAGGGGAGTGGTCTACCTGAGCAAGATGGATGCTGCTGTCTGGGGGATGATTTAGCACTGGGATCTCCCTGGCTACTCTCTCAGTTCTCTCCCCAAAGCCTCCTTCCCCAGTCTCTCCTCAGGTGTCTCCAGCCCACTCTGCCCCCGTCTTTGCCGGAGCCCAGTATAAGTGACTATAAATAAAAATTTATGCATTGGCCCTTTAAATGGCTCTTTGTGTCTCCAGCTGCCTGTCTCTGGCAGAGAGCAACCCTGCTGCTTTTGGCAACTGCTTGTTTTCCATGTAATTTTTGGGCTCTGGTGCTGTAAGCTGGCGATCTCCGCTTACGGTTTTGATGCCACTCTTCTCAGGGGGATCCAACTGGCTGTTTCAATATCCATTTTGTGCTGTCACCCATGGGTCCCCTGCCTGCCTTTTTGAGTCTCTACCACACATTATCAGTTAGGTTACACTAAAGCTGATTCTTCTGTTTGTCCGAGGTTATAAGGCTCCTCTCTTGCTATTGTTCAGTTGATTTTTTCCAGGTGATTTCTCCACAATTTAGTTGTAATTCCAGGTGGTCCTGGGAGGAGGTCAGTGTGACTTCCAATTACTTTTCTGCCATCTTGGGTCTCCTGAGAGAGGGTCTTGAAAGCAAATCATCCAATAATTTAAATTAGTTGTCTGTGTTACCTTTCATAAGAAGCACAAAGAGGAAAACCCAAGGGACTCAATGCAATGGTGGTATTTCAGACACTGTTCGTTTAATGAAGGGGAAGGGGCAAGATAAGAATTTGGGGCAGTGAGGTTAGGGAAACATCATCCAGTGGCTTGGGAATTATACACATAATCAGCTTCTGAATTACCCAACTAGCTTGCTGAAACATCTATGCACCATGAACTTGGACTCTGAAGCCTGGGGTAGCAGTCCTGACTTAGAATTTGGATGGCTTGAGAGAAGACACCGCCTTTCTTGACTCCATTTTATTCATTTAGAAAGCAAAAAGATTCACTCAATGACATTTAATGTCCTATCTTGTTTTAAAGCAATAATGAAACCAAAGTCAAAATTAAAAAGGAATGATAATTACAAGAAATCAAAAGAAACTTAAACAGTGCTGTTGGGGCTCCCTCCCTCATCCACCTTGTTTACATATCTTCTTCTCTCTGAGTATTGGCTTTATTTTGTTTACATGGCAAAAGAAAGGTGGGAGGTAGAGGTGAGTAGAGAAAAGGAGGAATGGAGGAAATGTGGGGAGGCATTGTTTCCAGACTTCCATCATTTTAGTTTAGCAAAGGAAAGGGAAAAGGTCTCTTTTCCAGAATTTATATATAAAATCTTAAGAAAGGACCTTGCCTATTTCACATGCCCATGATTCATTGACCAGGGTTGGCCCTGTTTAAGGGCATGGGGAATGGTGGGGAATATATATTACTATGATTGGCACCTCTACCAGAACACACAGAAGAGAAGATGCTATTACCAGAAGATGGAGTGTTTACTAGGAAGATAAAATAAAAGAGAAAAAGAATGGCTGCATAGCCTATTATACCCCATTTATAATGATAAATTGAGACCCACAGAAGTTAAGCAACTTACCCAAGATAAACAGCAAGTAATTGTCACAACCAGATTCAATCTCAGTTCCTTCTATCTTTGAAGCCCAGGATCCTTCCACTATGCCTCAGTGCATCCTTGTAATCACACAACCAGTTTCTTTGTTTTACTTTAAATGATGATTTCTTGTCATCATTATCTCCAAGTTAGATCAAGAGATATCTTTCATTTACTTCAAGGTTACCTTCAATTACTGGAAAACTTTTCTAATTAACCAGTAACATCCTTAACAAGAACTGGGGGTAATATACAGATATGAGGCAGGGCAGTCACTGAGAAGGTTTTGCCAACAGCATCACTTTATTTTATGCTTTTAAGAAGAAATGGGACAGAGAGGGAACTGGGAGGGGGTTTCCAACAGAATCACAAATGGCCTTAGGTGCTAATAAAGTGCTCTATGTGTCCTAGAATCAGAGGAATGTGATAATGAATGATGGGTTTTTTAGCAAAGAAAGATACTCCTTACTCCCCAAAAAACAGATGGATGATATAAAGAGTGGAGGGCACTTCAGTGTAATGAGTAGAAAATCTCTAATTGTGCTAAAGATATAGAACTTATTAACATCACAGGAGATATCAGAAATGGTTATGTCCAGGCTGCTCCTTTTAACAGCTGCTCACTAAATAAATACACAAATGCCCCCGCCATTATTGCAACACACCTATTTTACCATTTCCAATCCTGAAAATTATGCCCTGCTTGTGTTCAGTGTTCTTGGTGGGGTCTCGCATTTTTCACTGTCAACAAAAATCACCAGAAAGGTGACAAGTGAGAACATCTGAGCAAGGTAGAAAGAATGACAGCAAAACAGGGCTGGTCCCTGTTCTGGAAGAAAATATAGAGAGTAGCACCAGTTTCAACCACAATGTCCTTTAGTTTGTCCACATTTAGTTTAAAAAAAAAAGGAGGGAGTGTATTTGAAGAGTTTTATTTACCAGATCTCTCCTGCATCTCTGAGTAGATGTGAGACATTTCATCAGGAGTAGGAGAATAAGACCTTAAGTAGCCCCAGAATTGTTGGTGTAAGTGTGTGCATGTGCACGTGTATGCATGTATGTATGGATAATAATATCATGGTGGAGACCAGAGGGTGGGCTGGACTTGACTTTTTCAATAATAATCAGAGTTATTATTAAGCAGTGACTTATTTTATTCTGTCTTAATTTGGGTTCTCCCCATATCAGAGTCTGGGAAAAGAAGTTGGGTGCTGGAAGCTTCTTTGGGAGGTGATCTCAGGAAGCAAGAGGAGGGAGTAGAGATAATGAGAAGGGGAAAGGAAAAAAAATGTCAATGTAAGGTGAGTTATTGAGGTCACCACTATGGGCAATGGATGGTTGGACTCCTCAGGAATCAGGAGACCTCCTGAGAAGATGCGCATACCTCCTATTCACCTCCACCCCACCCCCTCAAGTACAGGGCTGCTGGCCTCAGAGAAAGCTCTGTGCACTATGCCCTTAGGAGTGCTTGAGTGTACCTGCACCATGTCCTACCCAGCTGCAGCTCAGCCAGACCAGGGACACCAGGTGTCTGTTATGAATCTTCACCATGGCACAAGGAGGAAGTAGCTATGACTCTATTTTGCACATAGAGAATTAGAGGCCTAGAGAAATGGGCCTTCCCAGGATTGTGCAGCTGGAAAGTGGCAAAATCAGATGAGGAGTCTAGGTCTGAGCTGTCTGCCTTCACTGCTGATATTTCAGGATGCTCAGGGTGTCAGGCAATGTTACTATTATTGCCCTAAGTGACCATGGTCATCAGCAGATCTGAGGGTACTCCAAAGTGGGGGCAGGGTCAACCTGGTTCCTTAGGGCCTCTTAACTTCTGGCTACCAGAACTGTTCAGCATCTCCTTCACCCCAGGCTCTTTTCTTGGTGTAGTTCAAGGTCAAATCCAAAATTCCAGACCTGGAATAGAAAACCAGCACAACTCACAGAGCCTAAAAGGATGAGACTGGCTGTGAGGACCAACATGAGACTTTCACTTTACTCAATATCCTTGTCACCCACCACAGAGTAATTCTGTCCAAATTACTTGCCCTTTGAGCATCCAGCCTTTACTCATACCCTTCCCTTAATGAGGAGCTCACTACCTCACATAGGACAATCTGTTTTCAGACAACTCCAACTGTAGTTTCCTAAAGGGTTCCAAAGATGCCCTGGGGACAGAAAATGACTGGTGGATAAATATGGTTGGAAAAAGCTGCTTGTAATAGGATCTGCTTAGAGATTTATACCACAATAGTGCAGTCTGAGCTATAAGAAATACAGCCATTGGGAAATTTGTTTAACTTTGCTTAACTGAGAATTTCTCAAATTTATTTGACTATGGAACACCTTCTTTAAGAATCATTGCCATATAGAATTGTACAACTGAAACCTATGTAATTTAATTAACTAATGTCACCCCAACAAATTCAATGAAAATGGATCATCTACCAACATCCCAAGAATGCTGTATATCTTGGAAGTGCTGGGTCAACAAGTTTTTCATGGGGTTGGAATCTCTCTTCTTGAAGATTCCACCTACTGACTTTATTGCTGAGCTCTGAGGTACAAAGAACAAACTCTGGCCCCTATACAAATTGTAATATTAAAGAGCTAATTCTTATCCAGCACTTAGTGCTGAGTACTTGTCACAGGCCACCCCATAGTTCTTATTTAATGGATGAAGAAACAACCTCAGAGGAGTTAAGTGATATCACACAGCTAGATGGTGGCAAACCCAACATTAAATACAACATTTAGAAAAACACTTGAAGATGGTGGTGTAGGCAGACTTGGCTTGCCTCTTCACACAACCACATCAAAATTACAACTGAAATAGAGCACAACCATTGCTCGGAAGTGGCAGAAATCAAGGTGAATGGAAGTTTAACAACTTTGTAATTAAAGAAACCATATCCATTGAGACTGGTAAGAGGGACACAGATGTGGAATGGGCTCACCCACACATGGTCAATAAAAATGTAGGAGGTATATCTCAGGAGTGAGGGGATCCAGCCCCATACCAGGCCCCCCAGCTCAGGGTTCCAGTGCCAGGAGTCCAAGTCCCACAACTTCTGGCCGCAAACACCAGTAAGGATTGAGTCAGTGGAATAAACTGCTGGATCCCCAAGCAGTACTTCTTAAAGAACCTACACACACACTCACTTACTCAGACTCACTCTCTCTGAGCTCCAGCAGTGGGGTAGCAGCTTGAAAGGCACCAGTGGAATACAGGAAGAAACTGAAGTGTTTGGAATCAAGGAGAGCAAAGGCCATTTTCCCTTTTCTAAACCCTCCCATCATAGAGTCAGCAAGTTGGTGCTATATCTGAGACTCCATCAACCTGGCTAACACTGTATGACCCACCTTGGGGACCCCCAGAAACTCTGCCCCACCCAACTTATGGGCCCACAAAAGCAGTTTTCCCTTATGAATGGCTGGTCATGGCTCATGCTTCATAACTTCCTAAATCCTATCCAACAAGCACAGCTGGCCACAGTGGGACCCAGGCCCGGCACTAGCAGCAGCCAGCCTAGTTCCATACCTTGGCTTCAAATGTGAATCTCCAAGACCAGCACAGCTATCAGCCACCTCACATGACTTTATAGCTCACACAAAGTGCTCCAGGCAAAATACAGGTGGGGGCTGACAATGGCCTACACCACCCGGGAAACCCCAGGGCCAGCACACCCTGTGGACAGCTACAGAGCACGATGAAGCACCACCACCCTGTCCCCGCATAGCAGATCCCCCGTGGAGGGTGGAGGTTGGCGGTCAGTGGTCACAGCCAATGCTCGCAGCTGACTTGCCTGGCTAAATCCCTCCCATTGATCTGCCAACAGCAACCAAGGCCCAACTACAAGAGGAAGGTGTACTTGGTCCACATGAAAGGCACACCTCAAGTACCCAGATTGGGTGATACAGGAGGCTGTGCCACTGGACCCTAAAGGACTCTTACTACAACAGGCCACACTACAAAGACACGGAGTCAAAGCAGCTCTACCTAATACATAGAAACAAACACAGGGCGGCTGCCAAAATGAGGAGACAATGAAACATGGCCCAAATGAAAGAACGGGTCAAAACTCCAGAAAAAGAACTAAACAAAATGGAGGTAAGCAATCTACCAGATGCAGAGTTCAAAACACTGGTTATAAGGATGCTCAAGGAACTTAGTGAGAACCTCAACAGCATAAAAAAGATCCAGTCAGAAACAAAGGATACACTAACCGAAATAAAGAACAATTTTCAGGGAAACGACAGTAGAGGGCATGAAGCCGAGAATCAAATCAATGATTTGGAACATAAGGAAGGAAAAACAACCAGTCAGAGCTAGAAGAAGATAAAAAGAATCCAAAAGAGAGAGGATAGTATAAGCACCCTTTGGGACAACCTACTTCAAGCATTCCAACATTTGCATCATAGACAGGTCAGAAGGAGAAGAGAAAGAGCAAGGAACTGGAAATCTGTTTGAAAAAATGATGAAAGAAAACTTCCCTAATCCAGTGAAGGAAATAGACATGCAAGTCCAAGAAGCACAGAGAATGCCCAACAAGGTGGATGCAAAGAGGCCCACTCCTAGACACATCGTAATGAAAATGCCAAAGGTTAAAAGCAGCGAGAGAAAATAAGTTAGTTACCTACAGGGGAGCTCCCATAAGACTATGAGCTGATTTCTCAAAAGAACCTTAGCAGGTTAGAAGGGATTGGCAAGACATATTCAAAGTCATGAAAAGCAGGGAGCTATAGCCAACATTCCTCTACCCAGCAAAGATATCATTTAGAATTGATGGGCAGACAAGGAGCTGCCCAGACAAGGAAAATCTAAAGGAGTTCATTGTCACCAAACCATTATTATATGAAATTTTAAAGGGACCCATTTAAGAAAATAAGATCAAAACTATGAACAATAAAATGGCATAAATACGTACCTATCAACAGTTGATGTAAAAATCAAACTAAGCAAACAAGAAGAACAGAGGCAGAGTCATGGATACAGAGAGCATTTTGATGGGTGCCAAATGAGAGGGGGTATAGGGGAATGGGTGAAGAGGTGAGGGGATTAAGAAGTACAAATAGGTATTTGCAGAATAGCCATGAGGATGTAAAGTAAAATATAGGAAACGGAGTAGCCAAAGAACTTATAGGCATAACCCATGGATGTGAAAAATGGTATGGGGATCGCTTGTGGGAGTAGGGGTGTTGGGTGGAGGGGGAGCAAAGGGGGAAAAATTGGGACAACTGTACTAGCATAATCAATAAAATATATTTTTAAAAAATGAGTGTTAGGCACATGGCAAGTGTTCAGTAAAGGCTCTCTGTGGTGCTGTTATTGTTGTTGTCTTTTCTGACTTAAGAATAAGTGCTCTTAACCACCTCTTGTGCCTTGCTGGACTCTTTTGTTCTCTGGATTAAACAGTCTTAATTTTTTCCTTTATTCATATTTTGTTTCTTTCCTACTCATTTCACCACAGAAACTAGGATGTCTAGCATGTTCTAACTGAAATCAATCTTCCATTTGCTGTTTCCACAGAAGGGCTACTCTCACCCTCTGGTTGTTTAAATCCTCAGAAATACAATGCAAATAAAACCTTCAAACAAACCAATGAGGGAGAGCTGAGTGAGCTATTGAGAACTGTCTGGAGGTTGATCATCTCCTAGACTAGGGATCAGCAGACTACAGCCTGCAGGCCAAATCTAGCCAGCCCTTTTTGTAGATAAAACTACAAAAACTACTGCTTTTTGTAGATAAGGTTTTATTGGAATGAGCTATACTCATTCATATATATGTTATCCATAGCTGCTTTTTGCACTATAACAAGAGAGTCCAGTAGTCAAATATTTATTTTGTGGTCCTTTACAGAAAAAAAAAAAAATGACTAACTCCTGTTACAGATTGTGGAGAGAAGAAAGAGGTTTTTCATGAGTCAGATGTGTGTCTTTCATTGTTTTCTGGATGCTCTTGGAAAAGCTAAGCTGAGTTGTTGGGGCCCAAACCAGGACACTTCCTGAGAACTTGCAAGGAAGATATAACTCCCTACTAAAGTTAAGCTTTAAATCTAACCATAACGGTTCAAAGATGAGATGGGCGAAGTTGCCTGGAGGCCACTGTATCACTCCAATGCTAGAAATGTGTGGCTCTCAATGGATCAAGTTATTGGCCTATCTAAAGAGGGACTAGTCAACACACTGGGGTTTTGTCAGCCTTAGAAAGAGGATAGAAATTCATGTTGGCAGGACTCTGTGTGGATACTGCTCCAGGTGAGAGGAGACCTTCAGTGGACGGAGAATCTTTAGTGGTAAGGCCATTTCTACCATGTTGAAGGTGATCTTAGCCTAATGCTCTTGAACATTTAGTTCATATAAATGTTGCAACTCCATGATCTCAAAACAAAGTTCTGGGCATGGCTTTGTTGCTTCTCACGTAGTTCTATCAACAGAGGGTGAGATTCTGTACCTCATATCCCCAGATGGGTTTCAGGGTAACTGAAAATTCCTTGAAATTGTATGTGTGATGTTGTGTATGTGCAAGAATGCACATTGTTCTGAGGACAGAACCTTGATGGTCATTAGAGTACCATAGGGCTCCATCACACAAAAAGGGGACCTGCCATTTATCTCTGTGAATGTCTTAATTAGTGTTTTCTTCCACCCCTCAGAGAGAAGGCAGGAGCTCTCTTGATCTATACACCATTATTCCTTCAGCTCTGAGCCCCATGCCTGAGCTGACATAAGACATGTTCTAAGTATTTGTCATAGTAGGGGAGGAAGGAAAGTGGAGATTCTAGGAGAATGAAGTAGGGAGGGAGGAAAGTTGGGATTGGGCATGCAAACATGGTGTTCTGGTCCCTAGGATAGTTAGAATTTTCATTGTAAATTAATAAACTGACCTTCTGGATTTATGTAACAGTCTCAAGAGTATGGTTAATAGATTTTCCCCTGGGGCACAGATTAGCTCCTGGTGTGCTGCCTGCAAAGTTGATAGCTAGGACATGGACCTGGATGAATTCACAAGTCACCCCATGAGGTTCCTTGGAGACTGACTGCTGGCTTTTATCTGATGTGGAAGAGGAATGTTTTAGCTTTCCTGCAATTACAATAGTATTTTATCACTTTTGGCAGTGCTGAAGACATTTAAAACCAGTATTCCAGTGTCTAGGCCAGTGCTGGTACCCAGTAGGGTCAGCAAATATTAATTGAACTAATAAATGTTGTATTATCTTTAGCAACTGATAAAATATAGATGGTACTATTGTTTTTACTATTAAATCTAAAAACATAATTGAATAACCTGCAAGGTACTAGCTACTATATGCAACTAGAGACTTTCCAAAGTAATAAGGCTAATAAAAATTTAGAAGAACAATCATTGCTAGCATTGACGCACAATAACCCAATATGGCCAAAACCTGTCATCCTTTTAAAATAAAAAATTAAATTTAAATCATTTTTATTTTTAAATCACAGTTGAAATACAATATTTTATTAGTTTCAGGTGTATACCTCAGTGATTAAAGATTATAAAAATTACTAAGTGTTCATCTTGATAAATCTCATAACCATGTAATACAATAAATAGCAATTAGAATATTATTGACTATATTCCCTATGCTGTACTTCACAGCCACATGACTATTCAGAATTTAGAAATTTGTACTTCTTTTTTGCTTCACCTTTTTTACCCAGCCTCCCAATCCCCCCTCCCATCTGGCAACTGCCACAATGTTTTCAGTGTCTTGGTCTGTTTCTGTTCTACCTGTTCATTTATTTTGTTTTTAGATTTAATTGTTGAGAGAGCTGTATTTATTGTCATTTTATTGTACATATTTTTCATCTTTTTTTCTTCTTAAAGGAGACCCTTTAATATTTCATGTAATGCTGATTAGGTGGTGTTAAACTCCTTTAGCTTTTCCTTGTTGGAGATCTCTTCATATGTCCTTTGAGGCTAAATGATAGCTTTGCTAGGTTGAGTAATCTTGGTTGTAGGACCTTGCTTTTCATCAATTCATATACTTCTTGTCACTCCCTTTTGGCCTGCAAAGTTCCTGTTGAGAAATCAACTGACAGTCTTATGGGAGCTCACTTGTAGGTAACTAACTTCTTTTCTTTTGCTGCTTTTAAGATTCCCTTTTTGCCTTTAAACTTTTGCATTTTTATTATGATGTATGGACCTCTTTGGGATCATCTTGTTTGGGACTCTCTGTGCTTCCTGGAATTGTATGTCTATTTCCATCACCAGGTTAGGGAAGTTTTCTGTCACTATGTTTTCAAATCAGTTTTCAATATCTTGCTGTTACTCTTCTCCTTCTGGCACCCCCATAATGTGAATGTTCGTATACTTGAAGTTGTCCCGGAGGTTGCTCCTTACACTCTCCTCATTTTTTTGGATTCTTTTTCCTTTTTGCTGTTCTGATTGGGTGTTTTTTGCTTCCTTATATTCCAAATCACTGATTTGTTCTTGATTTCATCTACTCTACCATTGATTCTCTGTAAATTATTCTTTGTTTCAATTAGTATGTCCTTCATTTCTGACTGGTCCTTTGTTGTGCTGTTGAGATTCTCACTAAGTTCCTCAAGCATCCTTTTAACCAGTGTTTTGAACTCTGCCTCTAATAGATTGCTTACCTCCATTTTGTTCTGGAGTTTTGTCCTATTATTTTATGTGGGACAAGTTTCTTTGTCTCCTTATTTTGGCAGCCTCCCTGTGTTTGTTTCCATGTACTAAGTATAGAGGCCTTGTGTAGCAGGTGTTCTGTAGGGCCCAGTGGCACAGCCTCCCAGATCAGCCAAGCTGGGTACTTCAGGTGTGCCCCCCACCACGTGGTACTGTTTACATCCTCCTATTGATTGCTGTTGGAATTTCAGTGGGAGGAAGTTACTGCCAGAACAATCAGCTACAAGGACTGGCTTCACCAATCAACCACTGTGGAGGATCAGCTATGCCAGGGCTGACCCCACAGATCAGGACTTTCTTCAACAGCGCTCTGGTGCCTGCTCAGTCTGCCCTTTGAGTCTGTTGCTTGTGGGGTCATTGGGTGGTGCTTCAACATGGTCTGAATCTGCCCAAAGCATGTTCTTGCTCTAGGGCTTCCTGGGAATTGCAGGCCAAAATCAGCTGATGCCTGTGTCCTGCCAAAGGCCACCCAGCATGAGCTACAAAGTGATCTGCAAATAGTGGCTATGTGTGCTGAGACTGAATGTGCCCAGGTGAGGCCAGGCTGTGAACCAAGGCTGGATGCTGTTAGTGCTGGGCTTGGGGCCACTTAGCTAGAGGTATGGTGCACACTGAGGCCAGATATTGCTTATTGAAGAGATTTTAGAAATGTCTGAAGCATGAGCTAAGACAGGACATTCATATGGAAAAGCCACTGGAAACAGCTTGGGTGGGCCCAGAATTTGGGTGGGTAGCGGGAATCAGGGAATCCACAGGGTAGAAAGAACTGTGTGAGCCAGGTTGATGGAAACAAACAGATATGGTGCCTGCCTGCCATTTTGGTGGGAGGTATCTCAGAAAAGGAAGACCGGCCTCCACCAGCACTTCTGTCTGGCAAATAGCTGTCCCTCCACCTTATTGCTGGACTATTCACTTCTTCCCCTATAGTCTCTGGTGCATTTCAAGCTGCCCCAGTGCTGGAGCTCAGAGAGTGAGTCTGCGTAAGTCTGTGGATGGGCCCTGTAAAAGGCACTGCCTCTGATTCAAGAAGCCTTTATCTTGCTCAGCCTCAATCCCTTCTGGATTTTAGAACCAGAAATTATGGGAACTTCGCTTCCTGGCACTGGAACCAGGGGATGGGGGCTGGTGTGGGGATGGGATTCCTCAGTCTTCAGAAGGGGGCCTTCACAGCTGAGATTTCCCTCCCAAATTTTATCCAACATTCATAGGTGTGGGCCCAGCCCATTCCACATCTCCACCCCTCCTACCAGTCTCTATGGGGCTTCTGTTTTAAATCCTACTTGTAGGACTTCCATTCAGCTAGATTCCAGGTGGTTCTGAATAATAGTTGTTTTATAGTTTATTTGTAATTTTGACATGATTGTGGGAGAATTCAAGGCCACATTTACCAAGATGGCCCCCAGCCCCCATCTTGAAGGAAATGTTTCCCAAGACTTGTGTAACAGTCTAGGTGGCAGCAATTACAGCTTGGTAAGAAGAAGCCTTAAGCTTTAATCTTACTCTATTAATCTCTACTCAAATTGTGCACACACATGTGCAGACACACACACACACACACACACAGAGTGTTTTTCTTCTGGAAACAAATGTAATACCTGTGTGGTGATATATTAGTTTCCCTAAAATGCAGCAACTTAAAGCAATATACATTTATTATCTCATACAGTTTCTGAGGATCAGGAATCCTGAGCTGGGTGGTTTTGAATCAAGTTCTCCTGAGGTCACGGAGGGTTCCTACTGTCAGCTGAGGCTGCAGTTGTATGAAAGCTCAATTAGTGTTGGGGGATATGCTTCTAGCTCACTCATATGGTTGCTGGCCAGCATCAGTTCCTTGCTAGGTGTTAGCTGAAAACTCTGGTTCCCTGCCATGTGGTCTTCTCCATAAGGCTGCTCATACATGGTTGCTTGCTCCCCCTAGAGAGAGAGAGAATATGAAACTGAAGTTTTCTCTGACCTAATTTCAGAAATGACATATCATCACTTCTCTCTGGGTTATTGGTCAAATAGAACAACTGTGTTACAGTATAAGAGAGAAATACACAAGGGGGTGACTATCAGGAGATAAAGAACATTGATGGGTCATTCTGAGGCTGGCTACCACAGAATTAAAATGTATCCATAAATTCTTTGACAATCTCTCCTTCAAAAAAGAAAACTGATTTTCCTTTTTTTGAATAAGAGCTGGACCCTGAATTTCTTTTAACAAATAAAATGGGGTGTATGTGATGGTGTTTGACTCCACATACACAAGGTCATAAAAAGCATTGTTGCATTTACTTTTTCTCTTGCATCACTCTCTCTGGGGTCATACCGAATATCTGTTGTGAGGACACTCAAACAGCTCCATGGAGAGGACAATGTGAGAGAAACTCAGGCCTGCTGCCAGAAGCCAGCAACTGTGTAAATAAGCCATCTTGAAACTGGATCATCTAGCCCCAGTCAAACCTTCAGATGACTATAACCTTGGTCAACCTCATGAGAGACCCTGGCTCAGAACATGCCATCTAAGCTTCTCCTGATTCTTTCTTTTTTCTTTTTTATCCTCACTTGAGAACATTTTCTCATTGCTTTTTAGAGAGAAAGGAAGGGAGACAGGAAGTGTGAGAGAGAAACATCTATGCAAGGGAAAAGCATCAATTGGTTGTCTTCCGTATGTGCCTGCACCAGAGAGCGTATGCACCCAGACTTGGGATTGTAGTGTCCTGAGCCCATAACCTAGATATGTGCCCTGACTGGGAAATGAACCTGCAATCCATTGGTTATAGGATAACACTTCTACCAATTGAGCCACATACACCAGGGCTGCTTCAAATTCTTGACCTACAGAACATGTGGGAAATAATAAATGTTTATTATTGTTTTAAGCTACTAAGTATTGGGGTAATTTGTTATGCAGTAATAGATAATTAATATAACAGTCTTATTGAATTTCATGGCTTTTAGTTGTTAACAACCAAATCTACCTTAGTTGGTTTAAACAGAGAAGAAATGTATTAAAGGAACTAGGTAGTTTACTGAATTCCTGAACTGAAAAATGAACATTGGAGCTAAAAAGCTATGGCACCTCCTATGGAGATCCTGATGTCACCATTGCTGGCACAAATGCCACATACTCTAGCAACAGGGTGCTGCTGCTAGGATTTCTACAGTTTTGCCTCTGTAAGCTCCAAAAAGATCTTGACAACCACTCTTCTTGAAGAATGGAATCTACATTGAACTCACTTTTAAACCAAAACCCTGTGTAAGGATCAGGTCATATGTGTATACTCTGTTGTGATGGTTAATTTTGTATCAACTTGGCTAGGCCATGATGCGTAGATATTTGGGCAACCATTATTTGGGGGCATTTCTGTGAGAATTTTTTTTAAATTAGATTAACATTCAAATCAGTGGAGTGTGATTAAAGCCATCTGTCCTCCATAATGTGGTGGGCTTCATCCATTCAGTTGAAGGCCTGGAAAGAAAAAAAAGAATGACCTCCCTGACCAAGAAGAAATTCTGCCAGCAGACTGCCTTCAAATTAGAATTGCAACATCAGTTTCTTCTTGGGTCTCCATAATTGGCATGAGACAATTCATTAAAAGAAATACCCACTCCTTCTCACTCTCGCTCTTTCATTCTCACTGTCTCTAGTATCCTATAGGTTCTGTTTCTCTGCAGGACCCTGATTAATACACCTACAAAATTTATTGGCCTTCTGAGTTACAAGGGAGACTCAGAAAGTAAGTTTCTGGTTTATACATAGAGTCTACAAATATAAGATAGGTGTTCAAGTATCTGGGTGGTCTTGGAGACTAACCAATAACTGCTAAAGTTATTATTTAAACAAATCAAATACCATAGCAATCTTTTATATCAAGTTAAACTTAGTCCTCAATGACTACCTCTTTCCTTAATCCACAGAGAAAAGCATAGATAATAGTTTGGTGTGTATTCCCTAAAGCTATTTTTTTCCAAGTTGTAGACTTCAAGTGTCTGGAGCAATGTACCTGGCGAGATCCCAGGAAATTCTATTTATATTTAAGGTGTTGTTCTACAGACACTATGGCCTTTCTTCTGTATATATCTCATTCCCTTAATTATGTACATTTGTATATAATGAATGAAATCTCCCTCAAGAGATTTTGAAATTTTGTCTATTGATCTAAATTAAACTCTGACCATATTTCCTTCTCTAGGGAATAATATTGTATGCCGGTAAGTAAAGTTAAAAGCATCACAGTCCCATGGGAGGAGGGTGACAGTTCTTTCTTGGCTAGAACAATCCCATAAAATCTCATTAATGTAGATTCCTTAAGGTTTGAATTTATGGTCATTAAACCTTCCTTAGGTAGGAGTCTGTGTTTTTATTTTCTGTGAGCAATGTGATTAAACAAAAAAGTCAATTGCAAGAAGAATATTTAATTAGCAATAGCTTTAAAAGGCTTTAGTGCACAACTTATTTGGGTCCAAATGTAACTTGCTGCATATAAGTTATACTTTTTTCCTAATTTGGAAGAAGCAATGATGAATACTGATTCTATTATAATCATCAAGAACTTTCTGACAAGATTGCCATGAAATTTTGCTCTGCTCTTTAAACAATAGCAAAGCTGGAATCTATGTGGGACTTTGGACTCTAAGAAACATTCATCTCGGATAATAATTCAAGAACAATCCATGGTCTAATGAAAGTACTCAAGAGAAAGGGGATCTCAAAATCATTGCCAAAGTGGCACAATAAAAGTAAAATTATGAGTTCTATGAATACTTTAAAATCAAAATAACTTGTAATAATGCTTCTCAAGTTTCTGAACTTTGAGATTTGATACTATTCCCTTGGCATGAAGGAGACCCACTGGGGAATAATACATTTTTTACAGAAAGAACCTCTTTCTTATCACCAGGCCCTGGTGTTGCTCAGTGAATAGGTTACATGTAAAGAAACTGATCCCCTCATCTTGTGGGACAACTAGGCAGGGTCTAGGTCTGACAAAGGGCTCAGGAAGCACATTCTGGTTTCTCGTGGCCTTATTTCTGTACCCCAGTGAGTTACACAGACATTCTTATCTTCCTGCTGTACTTACATGAAAAAGGTTGGGAAGCTCTGCAGGAAAGAGCAAGGTGGCCTGCCATTTGTGCCATTTTCTTGGCAGCTACTTTGAGTAATAACCGCCTAAGGCCTTATTGTATATGACATGTCATAGGCCTCTCTTTCCACACCTTCCAGGTCAATAGATTTTTAAATATTAAAAATGATTCCTGCTTCTCTTTAAATACAAACTTTATAGAAACTGATAATTAAAAAGTGAAGTCCCCTTCCTCTCATCCCATAATGTTAACTGTGTCAAGACCTGGGTATGTATCTTTCTGATCCTTTTTTTCTATGCATGGACAAATGCTAACTTTTATCTGTTCCACATGTTGACAAGGCTGTCTAGCTATCATATAACTTTTCAGTCATCTGATTAAATATCTAAAATTTACTCACATCTGTTAGTAGGGAAGGAAGTTCTTATGCCAGGCAGTGCTTACCCTGAACATGCAGCTGTACAAATAGGATCTTCTTGGTGTAAGTAACATAAAACAAGACCAAAACATTGGAGGGGAAAAAAAAAAAGAAAGGATTTATAGGCTCCCCTGTGCAAAGGTTTGGGGGCAGGTGTAATGTCTTTTTTAAAAAATTATATTTTATTGATTATGCTAGTACAGTTGTCCCAATTTTTCCCCCTTTGCTCCCCCTCCACCCAACACCCCTACTCCCACAAGCGATCCCCATACCATTTTTCACATCCATGGGTTATGCCTATAAGTTCTTTGGCTACTCCGTTTCCTATATTTTACTTTACATCCTCATGGCTATTCTGCAAATACCTATTTGTACTTCTTAATCCCCTCACCTCTTCACCCATTCCCCTATACCCCCTCTCATTTGGCACCCATCAAAATGCTCTCTGTATCCATGACTCTGCCTCTGTTCTTCTTGTTTGCTTAGTTTGATTTTTACATCAACTGTTGATAGGTACGTATTTATGCCATTTTATTGTTCATAGTTTTGATCTTATTTTCTTAAATGGGTCCCTTTAAAATTTCATATAATAATGGTTTGGTGACAATGAACTCCTTTAGATTTTCCTTGTCTGGGCAGCTCCTTGTCTGCCCATCAATTCTAAATGATATCTTTGCTGGGTAGAGGAATGTTGGCTATAGCTCCCTGCTTTTCATGACTTTGAATATGTCTTGCCAATCCCTTCTAACCTGCTAAGGTTCTTTTGAGAAATCAGCTCATAGTCTTATGGGAGCTCCCCTGTAGGTAACTAACTTATTTTCTCTCGCTGCTTTTAACCTTTGGCATTTTCATTACGATGTGTCTAGGAGTGGGCCTCTTTGCATCCACCTTGTTGGGCATTCTCTGTGCTTCTTGGACTTGCATGTCTATTTCCTTCACTGGATTAGGGAAGTTTTCTTTCATCATTTTTTCAAACAGATTTCCAGTTCCTTGCTCTTTCTCTTCTCCTTCTGACCTGTCTATGATGCAAATGTTGGAATGCTTGAAGTAGGTTGTCCCAAAGGGTGCTTATACTATCCTCTCTCTTTTGGATTCTTTTTATCTTCTTCTAGCTCTGACTGGTTGTTTTTCCTTCCTTATGTTCCAAATCATTGATTTGATTCTCGGCTTCATGCCCTCTACTGTCGTTTCCCTGAAAATTGTTCTTTATTTCGGTTAGTGTATCCTTTGTTTCTGACTGGATCTTTTTTTATGCTGTTGAGGTTCTCACTAAGTTCCTTGAGCATCCTTATAACCAGTGTTTTGAACTCTGCATCTGGTAGATTGCTTACCTCCATTTTGTTTAGTTCTTTTTCTGGAGTTTTGACCCGTTCTTTCATTTGGGCCATGTTTCATTGTCTCCTCATTTTGGCAGCCGCCCTGTGTTTGTTTCTATGTATTAGGTAGAGCTGCTTTGACTCCGTGTCTTTGTAGTGTGGCCTGTTGTAGTAAGAGTCCTTTAGGGTCCAGTGGCACAGCCTCCTGTATCACCCAATCTGGGTACTTGAGGTGTGCCTTTCATGTGGACCAAGTACACCTTCCTCTTGTAGTTGGGCCTTGGTTGCTGTTGGCAGATCAATGGGAGGGATTTAGCCAGGCAAGTCAGCTGCGAGCATTGGCTGTGACCACTGACCGCCAACCTCCACCCTCCACGGGGGATCTGCTATGCGGGGACAGGGTGGTGGTGCTTCATCGTGCTCTGTAGCTGTCCACAGGGTGTGCTGGCCCTGGGGTTTCCCGGGTGGTGTAGGCCATTGTCAGCCCCCACCTGTATTTTGCCTGGAGCACTTTGTGTGAGCTATAAAGTCATGTGAGGTGGCTGATAGCTGTGCTGGTCTTGGAGATTCACATTTGAAGCCAAGGTATGGAACTAGGCTGGCTGCTGCTAGTGCTGGACCTGAGGCCACTTAGCTATTGCTTGTTTGAGAGGATTTAGGAAGTCGCGAAGCAGCAGCCAAGACCAGCCATTCATATGGAAAAGTCCTAGTTAATAGTTTAGGTGGGTCCATAAGTTGGGTGGGGTGGAGTGAGGCAATCTTTAGGGTGGGTTAAATAGTATTAGCCAGGTTGATGGAGTCTCAGATACGACACTGGCCTGCTGGTCCTGTGGCTCTGTCAGGGGATGGTTCAGAAAGGGACAATGGCTTCTGCCCACTTTCTGTTTGGGAGAAAGCTGTCCCCCAAATACTTCCCTGGTGTTTTTTAAGCTTCTACCCAAGTGGTGCTAAAGCTCAGAGGAAGTATGTCTGTGTAAGTCCATGTGTGGATTCCTTAAGGGGTGAATTGCTTGGGATTCCAGCAGTTTCTTCCCCCAACTTAGTCCCCTGGTTTGTACAACCATAAATTTTGGGGACTTATCTTCTTGGCACTGAAAACCTTGGCTGGGGTGCCTGGTGTGGGGGTAGTACTCCCCACTCCCAAAATATCCCTTCAGAATTTTTACCCACCACTTGTCGGTGTGTGATCAGCCTGTTCCATATCTCCTCTCCTCCTACCAGTCTAGATAGATGTAGTTTCTTTAATTCCATAGTTGTCAGATTGCCATTCCACTTGATTTCTGATGGTTCTCAGTGATGATTGTTCTATATTTTAGATGTAATTTTGATGTCGTTGGTTGAGGAAGTAAAGCCATGTTTACCTATGTTGCCATCTTTATCAGAAGTTGGGGGCAGGTATAATTTCAAGTACAGCACAATTCAGGAGTTCAAAATGTCATCAGAATCCCATTTCTCTCTCTTGTCCTCTACTCCTTCTCTTCCCCCTTTTTGGCTTTATTCTCAGACCCAAGGGATGAGCAAGAGGCCTGCCTGCAATTGGGAGCCCACACCCCTCCAAGTTCAAGTCAGGTGGAAGTGTGAAGAGACCCAATACAAATCCTACTGCCTCTGTTTGGCTCTGGCCACCCTCTCTACCCCTTGTTACTTTTATATGTAATTACCCTGTTTTATTTTACTTTTTTTAGAACACTATTAATAACTGAAATTATGCTGAATATTTGTTACTTGTTTATCATTTGTTTGCCTGCACTGGAAAATAAGCTCCACCAGAGCAGCATTTTCTTCTTCTTAATCTCTGCTGTATATACCATATCCTCTCATTAAATATTTGTTAAAAGAATAAATGAATGAAACAGTGAGTTACTGTAGCCAGGGAAATACCATGCACTGATTGGCCAGGCTCAAGTTACATGATTTCTTTTCCCCAAATACCTGGAGTGAAAGTTGGGGAAAAGCTGGTAACCCAGAGGAAAATCAAGGACCTGTTAGTAGAAGAAAGGTGATTGGAGTAAATGTGTTGAGAAGGAAAAACCACACAGGTCCATTATGTCAACTAAGCTTGGAATGGATTTCCCAAATGTGAGACAAAATACTGGAGTGCTATGTTTAAATATGGGGTTTGCCACCTATTTATTAGCTGAATGACCTTTCCAAGTTACTTTGCTTCTCTCAGCCTTGACTTCCCTTATGAGGAAAATAAGAAACAGACCTAACTCTTCATGTGACAATTAGAAATAATATATGTAAAGTGGCCAATAAACCGCAGATTCATAGTCACTTTTGCTATTTTTATAGCCCTGGTTATTAATTCCTAGTGATCTTATCCTTCTGATATTTTAAGCAAAATTTAATTAAAACACACTTCAAAAGCCCCAAATGTGAGGGAACTAGGGGTTGGCTAAATGATCACTCTGCATTTTTAAAGCAAAGTTATCAGAAAATTTAACTCCAGTGCAGTATCACTCTGACAGTGGAGGCTGCCAGCAAACAATGATTTGAAGAGGATCTCTGGTCATCATGATTTTAGAAACATGGAACAGCTGGGGATTAACCAATCAGAATGATTAACTGTATTAATTAGACGGGGCACTGGCCTTACATAACATGTCCAGTTATCCTAAGATGCACTAGTTGGAGGCCAGTCTAGTCAGGAGTCACTTTTGGTCAAACTAATCATCAGTGAAATGTCGCACAGCTTCATATCAGGAGTGGTCAATGGCTGCACTCACAAGTACCTGGCAAGATCTTTTCCACCCCAATTTAAGGCTGAGGAAACAACTTGGCATTTGTGATTCTGCAGTTGATGCTAGCAGTCCAACTTCAGAGGAAGCTCCTGACTTTCCCACAAGGCATTACAACGTGCCTGCTCAGTTAAGTTGACCAGTCATTCACAGAGAACAGTGCACATGCTTGTTAGCTTGAAGGAGCTGAGAAATACCTAACAGCCTGGGCCAACACTCTGTCTTTAAATGATGTGGATGATGGCCACTGTCCCATGGGTTATTGGAAACTGGGTGGAATTATTATAAAATCACTGAGCTGGAAGATTTTGTCCTCTGATTTCTCAGCCAGACCTAGTCCTAACCCTTCAAACACAGAAAGCAAACTCTTAATGCCAAGCCCAGAAACTCCATATCAGCTCTTCATCAGTAATCCCCTTTAAGCATTAGTAATCACACAGCCTTAGGACTTCTTTCAGTTAATTGAATGCTTTCCTGCTAAACTTTAAATCCATTTTAGCTTCTTTACTTATGATACATTGTTATTACTACCAGATTTCACCCACTTGTAATTTAAGTCAGTTTTTAAAAATTGTGATAAAATATGCATAGCATAAAATTTACCATTTAAACTATATCTTTGTGTCCAGTTCAGTGGGATTAAATACATTCACATTGTTGTGCAGCCATCATCATCCATCTCCAGAACTTTTCATCTTCTCAAACTAAAACTGTACCCATTAAACAATAACTCCCCATTGCCACCTCCTTCTACTTCCTGCCAGTGACCATTCTACTTTCTGTCTTATGAATTTGACTACTGTAAGTACCTCGTATAAGTGGAATCATACAGTATTTGTCTTTTTTGTCTGGCTTATTTCACCTAGCATAAGTCCTCAAGGGTCATCCATGTTGCAGCATTTGTCAGAATTTCCTTACTTTTTAAGACTGAATAATATTCCATTGTGCATCTATATCATTTTTTTTCCCCATCCACCTGTTGAAGGACATTTGGGTTGCTTCTACCTTTTGGTTGCTGTGATTAATGCTGGTATAATCACAGGGTAAGTCAGTTTTTAAGGTTATTTTTCCCCCCAGGAACTTGTTAACTGTATTCACATCTTGACTATCAGTTCTTGTATCTACATTAAATGGTTACTACAATGTCCATCTACTGGGATTTATCATACATGAATTTAGAGACAAAAGCTGAGGTTTGTGGTAGAATTTAAATCCAAATAAGATCTTAGGTGGCCTCTTGTAAACCACCCACAGACAACATTCACTTGCATTCTTGTCTAATAGGGTACCAGAAGCCAATCCTCACTTTCACCTGAAATTGGAGCAGTTTTTGTTTTGCAAAAATTAAAATTATATTTTATTGTTTATGCTATTACAGCTGTCCCAATTTCCCCCTTTGCTCCCTTCCACCAAGTTTCTTCCAATTCTTTAAGCAATCCTCCAACCATTATGTTCTTTCACTAATCTCTTCACCTTCTTTCAATCAGTCCCCACTTGCCCCCTCCCCTATATAGCTGTCAATCTGTTCCATGTATTTATACCCCTGATTCTATTTTACTTGTTAGTTTCTTTTCTTTTTTTTTTATTTTTTCTTTATTAGATTCCACATATAAATGAGATCACATGGTAATTTGTCTTTTACTGACTGGCTTATTTCACCTAACATAATGGTCTCCAGGAAAGAGTTCCTTTTTTTTTCCCACTGCTGCATAGTATTCAACTGTATAAATGTACCATAGCTTTTTTGCCCACTGATGGGCACTTAGGTTATTTCCTGATAGTAATGCTGCTATGAACATAAGGGTCCACATATTATTTTGAACTTGTGTTTCAGGATTCTTAGGATATTTTCCCAGAAGTGGAATCACTGGGTCAAAAGGCAGTCCCATTTTTAATTTTTTGAGGAAATTTCATACTGTTTTACACAGTGCTGCACCAGTCTGCTTTCCCACTGACAGTGCAAAAGGGTTCCCTTTTCTCCACATCCTCACCAGCATTTATTGTTTGTTGATTTATTGATGATCATTCTGGCAGCTGTGAGGTGCTATCTGATTATGGTTCTAATTTGCATCTCTTTAATGATTAGTGATGTTGAGCATTTTTTCATATGTCTATTGACCGTCTGTATGTCCTCCTTGGAGAAGTGTCTGTTCAGGCCCTTTGCCCATTTTTTAAATTGGAGTGTTTTTCTTCCCAGTGTTGGGTCATATAAGTTCTTTATATATTTTGGAAATTAAACCCTTATCAAAGGCATCATTGGCAAATATGTTCTCCCATACAGTCAGTTCCATTTTCATTTTGATGATGGTTTCTTTAGCTGTGCAGAAGCTTTTTAATTTGATGTAGTCTCATTTGTTTACATTTTCCTTTGTTTCTTTTGCCCTAGAAGATATGTTGGCAAAAATATTGCTGTGCAATATATCTGAAATTTTACTGCCTATGTTTTCCTTTGGGATTTTTATGGTATTGTGACTTACATTTAAGCCTTTTATCCATTTTGAGTTTATTCTGGCATATGGTGTAATTTGGTCATCTAGTTTCATTATTTTTGTATGTATCAGCCCAGTTTTCTCAACGCCATTTATTGAAGAGATTGTTTTTACTCCATTGTGTGCTCTTGCCTCCTTTGTCAAAAAGTAATTGAGCATATAAGTGTGGGTTTATTTCTGGCCTTTCTGTTCTTATCCGCTGATATATATGCCTGTTTTTATGCTGGTAACATGCTGTTTTGATTATAGTGGTCTTGTAGTATAGTTTGGTTTCAGGCATTGTGAAACTTTGCTCCAACTTTGTTCTCCTTTCTCAAAATTGCTGAGGCTATTCAGAATCTTTTTTAGTTCCATATAAGTTTTTGAAATATTTGTTCAAGATCTGTGAAATACTCCATTGGTATTTTAATAGGAATTTCATTGAACCTACAGATTGTTTTGGGTAGTATGGACATTTTACTGATGTTAATTCTTCTAATCCATGAACATGGTGTATGCTTCCACTTATTTGTATCTTCCTCAATATCTTTCTTCAATGTCCCATAGTTTTCAGAGTACAGGTCTTTTACCTCCTTGGTTAAATTTATTCCTAGGTACCTAATTTTGTTGCTGTTGTTGTTGTTGTTGTTGTTGTTGCAATAGTACATGAGAATGTGTTATTAGTTTCTCTTTCTGATATTTCATTATTAGTTTATAAAAATCCCATTAATTTCTGAGTATTGGTTTTTTTATCCTGCTAATTTACCACATTCACTTGTTAGGTCAAAGAGTTTTTTGGTGGAGTCTACAGGGTTTTCTACCTACACTACCATGTCATCTGCAAACAGTGACAGCTTTACTTCCTCCTCTCCAATTTGAATGTCTTTTATTTCTTCTCCTTATTTGACCATTATGGCTAGAATTTCCCATAGGATTTCATACTATGTTGAATAAGGGTGGTAGAAGCAGATATTCCTGTCTGGTTCCTGATCTTAAGCAAAATGCTTTTAGTTTTTCCCATTGAGTATGATGTTGGATGTAGGTTTTTCATATAGGACCTTTACTATGTTGAGGTATAATCCCTCTATTCCACTATTATGAGAGTTTTTATCATAAATGGGTGCTGGATTTTACTGAATGCTTTTTCTGTATCTATTGATACAACTATGTGGTTTTTATCTTTCATTTTGTTGATGTGATATATCACATTTATTGGTTTACAAATACTGTACCAACCTTGCATCACTGGGATAAATCCCACTTAATTGTGGTGTATGATCTTTTTAATGTATTGCGGCATCTGGTTTGCTAATATTTTGTTGAGAATTTTAGCATTTTTGTTCATCAGGAATATTTGCTTATAATTTTCTTTCTTTATTGTGTCATTATATGGTTTTGGAATTAAGATAATACTGACCTTGTAAAATAGTTTGGAAATCTTCCTCTCTCTTGAATATTTTGGAACAGCTTGAGAAGAATAGGTGTTAGTTCTTTGAGTGGTAAAGTTTTCTTATGAAGCCATCCAAACCAGGACTTTGGTTTGCTGGGAGTTTTTTGGTTATTGCTTTAATTTCATTAGTTATTATCAGTTTATTCAGGTTTTCTGATACTTCCTGATTCAGTTTTGGAAGGTTGTGTGTTTCTAGAAATTTATCTATTTTGCCCAGGTTGTCCATTTTTTTGGTATATTATCCTTCATAGTGTTTTCTTAAAATCCTTTGTATTTCTGTGATATCAGTTGTTACTTCCCTTTTGTTTCTTATTTTATTTATTGGGACTTTCTCCTTTTTTTTTGGATGAGTCTGGTTAAAGATTTGTCAAATTTGATTATCTTTTCAAAGAACGAGGTCTTGGATTCATTGATGTTTTGAATTTTTTTTAACCCTCTATTTCATTTATTTCCACTCTAATCTTGATTACTTTATTCTTTCTACTTACTCTGGGCTTATCTTGTTGTTCTTTTTTTAGTTCTGTTATGTATGGGGTTAAATTGTTTATTTGAGATTTTTCTTGTTTCTGAAATATGTCTATAATGCTATGAATTTCCCTCTTAGGATTGTTTTCTCTGTTTCCCATAGATTTTGGATTGTTGTGTGTTCATTTTCATTTGTTTCCAGGTAATTTCTTATTGCTTCCTTGATCTAATTGATAACCCACTCATTATATAATAACATGTTATTTAACTTCCATGTATTTGAAAGTTTTTTGAGTTTTTTAAAATTGAGGTTGATTTCTAGTTTCATGCTATTGTGACCCAAGTAAATACTTCATGTGATTTCAACTTTTTTGTTGTTGTTCAATTACAGTTGTTCCCATTTTCCCCTTTTCTCTTCCCCACCCTACCCACACCAACCTCCCACATTCAATCCTCCCCCACACCACCATTGCCTTTGTCCACGGGTCCTTTATATATGTTCCTTGATGACCCCTCCCCTTCTTTCTCCCATTATCCCACTGCCCCCTCCCCTCTGGTTACTGTCAGTTTGTTCATTATTTCCATGTCTCTGGTTATGTTTTGCTTGCTTGTTTGTTTTGTTGATTATGTTCCACTTATAGGTGAGACAGTTTTGGTTACAGTGGCCTTCTAATATAGGTTTGATGTGATCCAGCTGGGATCACAATACCTAACATCAAACCTATATTAGATATATAAACTATATTAGATATATAAACTATAGTAGCTGAGGCTATTCAGGGTCATTTATGGTCCATATAGATTATTGAAATGTTTCTTCAATATCTATGAAATATGTTATTAGTATTTTAATAAGGATTGCATTGAATCCATAAATTGCTTTGGGTAGTAGGAACATTTTGATAATGTTAATTCTTCCAACCTATGAATGTGGTATATGCTTCCATTTATTTCTGTCTTCCTTAATTTCTTTTTTCAGTGTTGTGTATTTTTCTGAATACAGGTCCTTTACCTCCTTGGTTAGGTTTATTACTAGATACTTTGCATTTCTTGTCACTATATTAAATGGAAATTTTTCCTGATTTCTGTTTCTGATATATCATTGTTGGTATGCAAAAATGCCTTCAGTTTCTGAATATTGATTTTGTATCTCACTGTTTTGCCAAATTCACTTATTAAGTCAAATAGTTTTTTGGTGGAATCTATAGGGTTTTCAATGTACACTATCATGTCATCTGCAAACAATGACAATTTTACTTCCTCCTTTCCAGTTTGGATGGCTTTTTTTTTTCTTGTCTCATTGCTGTGGCTACAACTTCTAATACTGCGTTGAAGAGAAGTAGTGAAAGTGAATACCCTTGTCTTGTTCTTGATCACAATGGGAAATCTTTTAGTTTTTGCTTGTTGAGTATGATGTTGGCTGTAGGTTTCCTGTATGTGGCCTTTAATATGTTGAGGTATGCTCCTGCTGGGAAATGCCCTGCCTGGTTTCAGGAACTATAGTCTCACTGAGAGGTGAGAGAGCCCCAAGGCTGGAAATAATCAAGGAGGCCTAGGGAAAACAGGCCACTCAGGAGACGAAACCTGCCCCCTTGGCAGGGCTGCAACACCTGCCTCCCTCACATCACCCTGCTTGGTCTTGTGATGGTCTGTTGTTGATGACAGGTAAGTTTTCTTATGAGGAGAGACAACCTAAGAAAGACATTGGCCGGTATGGGCAGCAGACAAGGACTTGGGGAACACGAAGAAAGGGCAAAAAGGCCCATACCCCTCGGCTGGGCTTGGACTTGGCTGGAGTCCTCATTCTATCTGAAAGAAGTCTCCTTATCTCTTGGTGGCTCTGTCCCACCCACCTGGCTCAGGCTTGAAACAATACTGACCGCAGGTACAGCCCTAAACTGGATCGGGTAGTTTCCAGGGACAATC
Source organism: Pteronotus mesoamericanus (assembly GCF_021234165.1). NCBI lineage: Eukaryota > Metazoa > Chordata > Mammalia > Chiroptera > Mormoopidae > Pteronotus > Pteronotus mesoamericanus. The sequence continues at coordinate 57,057,804 of NW_026555321.1, forward strand.
AGGCCTAGAAGTAAGTTCCTCTAAGCATGCTTTGTTCTTCCCTCAAAAGCGATGATAACTGGCTCATACTGGGAAGGAGATTTACATTATTCATAGACCCTGACCTGAGGCAGATCTCTTGTTTCCTCCAATTGTTATCTATGATCTCCATTTTCTGTAAACATAGCCTTTTGACATTGATTGAGGAGCTTTGCTGTATACCCTTGTGCAGACAGTTCTCAATAAAATCCTTTGGAAATGGGGGTTAGGGGCCTTCTGTCCTCTAGAGGGAGGAGCCAAGTCCCCTCTTCTTGCAAACAGAGAAGTGTTTACGATGACTTGTGTTTATTCCTCCTATCTGTGACAACACCAGGACACGCTCTGTGGGATTCAGAGACCCACTCCCTCCTCAGCTGGCCCTGGACAGTAACCCTCAGATCCAAGACCCCCATGCTTCACTGCATTGCTCCCTGCAACATTCTCTCTCTACTCCCACACTGCTAAGTGTTTTTATCATAAATGGATCCTATACCTTATCAAGTGCTTTTTCCACATATATTGTTATTATCATGTGATTTTTTAAGTTACTTTTTAACATTTTTTAAAATCATGTGTATTCTATAAGAGTTGTCTCTATTTCCCCCCCTTTGCCCTCCTCCACCCATCCCACCCGCCCTAACCCTGATCCCACAGTCAGTTCCCACTTTGTTGTCCACATCCATGGGTCATTCATACATGTTCTTTGTTTAGTCCTTTCCCCTTCTTTCCACTATGGTCCTCCTTCCCAATGCCTTTTGATCACTTTCAGTCTGTTCCATGTTTCCATGCCAGTGGTATATTTTGTTCGTTAGTTTGTTTTGTTGAATAGAGTCCACTTATAGGTGAGATCATATGGTATTTGTTTTTCACCAACTGGCTTATTTCACTTAGCATAATATTCTCCAGTTCCATCCACATTGTTGCAAAAGGTAGGAATTTCTTCTTTCTATTTCTTTTTATAATGCATATTGATTTTATTTATTTATTTTTTTAAATGCTGTAATATGTTATAAAATATTAAAAAATTTAAATCCATTATAAAATCACAGCAATTAAAACAACATGACACCAGCACAGAAATAATCAAGTAGACCAATGAAATAAAATGAGCATTCTAGAAACAAATGTATATATCTGTCTAACAATATAATATATGATTCAATTGATATTTCAAGTCAATGAGGGAAAATAAGGCTTATTCAACAAATAAGGTGCGTGGACCACTATTACTTGAAATAAAACAAATATAGAGCCCTATTTCACACATTATACAAGACATATTCAGGTGAGTTAAAAATCAATATGTAAACTCTAAGAAGATTTAGGAGAAAATACAAGCTAATATATTCTTACCCTGAAGTAAAATGTTTAAACCCAGAAGCTATAAAGTAAAATATTGACAATATGACTATATTAAACATTTAGACTGCACAGTAATATAAATATTATAAAAGATAAAGGACAAAGAATAGGAAAGTATTTGCAACACATCTAAAAAGGGTTAATAGTGGATTGTTGTTGTTTTTTGTGAAAAATTCTACAAGCCTTTAATCAACAAATGGATAAAGAATACAAAAAAGTCATTTAAAGCTTTTTTTTAAAAAAAAATAGAAATAAGCAAGAAATATACTGAAACAGGTTTAGTTTCAACAAATAGTAAAGGAACAATTAAAATAACACATCATTGTCACAATCAGATTAATAAGTATTAGAAATATTGGTAATATCAAGTATTGGCAACTCTGAAAGGAACTGGGAATTCATAGACTCATTTTCTTCATCTTAAAGCAGTCCCTTTAGCATGTTTTGCAGTACTGGTTTGGTAGAGACATATTCTTTTAGCCTTCTTTTGTCTGGGAAACTTCCTATTTCACCTTCCATTTTAATTGAGAGCCTTGCTGGGTAGAGAGGTCTTGCTTGCAAGCCTTTGCTTTTCATTACTGGGGATATTTCTTGCCAGTCCCTTCTGGCTTGTAGTGTTTCTGTTGAAAAGTCAGCTGCTAGCCATATTGGGGCTCCCTTATATGTTACTACCTGTTTCTCCCTTGCTTGCTTTAGGATTCTCTGTTTGTCTTTGATATTTGCCATTTTAATGATGATGTGTCTTGGAGTGGGCCTCATTGGGTTCCTCTCGAGTGGGACCCTCTGTGCTTCCTGGACTCGTGTGACTTTTTCTCTCCTCCAATTAGCGAAGTTTTCCATAATTACTTCTTCAAACAGATTCTCTATCCCTTGATCATCCTCTTCTCCTTCTGGTATCCCTATTGTACGCATATTATTATGTTTCAGGCTGTCTTGCATTTCCCTCAATGTCTCTTCATTCTTATTGAGTCCTTTTTCATTTTCTTGCTCTTTCTGGGGGCTTTTTTCTACCTTGCCCTCCAGCTCGCTGATTTGGTCCTCAGCTTAATCTAGCCTGCTTTTGATTCCTTCTACCGTGTCCTTCAATTCAGAAATTGTATTCTTCATCTCCTCTTGTCTCTTATTGATAGTTTCTATGTCCTTTTTCAGGCCGATATAGTTTGCAGTAAGTTCGTCATAGTTTCCATGTAGTTTTCGGTAATTCTCTCTGAGCTCGCTGAGCTCATTGATCTTCCTTAGAACCACCATTTGGAACTCAATATCTGATATTTTACTCGCCTCTCTTTCATTTAGATCTCCTTCTGGGGATTCCTCCTTTCCCTTAGACTGGAGGGTGTTTCTTTGTCTTCCCATTATTTGTGAAACTCTTCTCCTTTGCTTCTGATTCTTAAGTTGATCTGTCTTGATTTCCTGACTTTGTGGTGTGAACTTCTATGGCAGGAGACCACTGTTTTTTTTTTTCCCCTCTCTCTGGATCTGCCTCTGATGATGTCAGATGTTGACCCTGTCTGACCTTAGGCAGTGTGTTCGAGACTTCCAGGAACCTACTGTCTGTGGCTGTCTCCTTCAGCTATTAATCTAGTCCCTCTGCACTCAGCAGGCTGGTTTAATGACACCACAGGGCAGGGGATAGTCCCTCCTGGGGGTGGGATTATTGGGTCCTCTCATGCTGCTGCTCAGGGCAGTGGTCTGCCTGAGAGAGATGGCTGCTGCCGTATGGTGGAGGAGTCAGCACCGGGATCCTGCCAGCTACACTCTCTGTTTTCTCCCCAAAGCCTCTGTCTCCAGTCTCTCCTCAAGCGTCTCTAGAGCAGTCTGCGCCCCTTTAGTCAGGGATCTATTATCTGTGGCTGCCACTCTGCACTCAGCAGGCCGGCTTAGAGACACCAAAGGGTGGGGCAAAGGCCCTCCAGGGGGCAGAGCTATTGGGTTCTCTCACACTGTTGCTGCTCAGGGGAGTGGTCTACCTGAGCAAGATGGATGCTGCTGTCTGGGGGATGATTTAGCACTGGGATCTCCCTGGCTACTCTCTCAGTTCTCTCCCCAAAGCCTCCTTCCCCAGTCTCTCCTCAGGTGTCTCCAGCCCACTCTGCCCCCGTCTTTGCCGGAGCCCAGTATAAGTGACTATAAATAAAAATTTATGCATTGGCCCTTTAAATGGCTCTTTGTGTCTCCAGCTGCCTGTCTCTGGCAGAGAGCAACCCTGCTGCTTTTGGCAACTGCTTGTTTTCCATGTAATTTTTGGGCTCTGGTGCTGTAAGCTGGCGATCTCCGCTTACGGTTTTGATGCCACTCTTCTCAGGGGGATCCAACTGGCTGTTTCAATATCCATTTTGTGCTGTCACCCATGGGTCCCCTGCCTGCCTTTTTGAGTCTCTACCACACATTATCAGTTAGGTTACACTAAAGCTGATTCTTCTGTTTGTCCGAGGTTATAAGGCTCCTCTCTTGCTATTGTTCAGTTGATTTTTTCCAGGTGATTTCTCCACAATTTAGTTGTAATTCCAGGTGGTCCTGGGAGGAGGTCAGTGTGACTCCCATTCTTTCCTCTCCCATCTTGATTTTCTCATGTGATCATGTGATTTTTGTCTTTCCTTTTGTTTATGTGTTGCATTACATTTATTGTTATGGGAATACTGAACAATCCTTCCATTCCTTCAATGAATCCCATTTTGTCATTGTGATGGTCTTTTTAATGTATTGCTGGATGCAGTTTGCCAATATTTTGTTGAGGATTTTACTGTCTATGTTCATCAGCAATATTGGTCTGTAGTTGTCTTTCTTTCTTGCATCTTTATCTGATATTGAAATTAGGATTTCATGCTGTCCTCATAAAGAGTTTGGGAGTCTTCCCTCATTGGTTTTTCTTGGAATATTCTGAAAAAGACAAGGGTAACTCTTCCTTTAATGTTTTGTAAAATTCTCCTATGAAACCTCTCATTCCAGGGCTTTTGTGTGTCGGTAGTTTTTTGATTACTGCTTCAATTTCACCAGCTGTTATCACTCTATTCAGGCCTTCTGCTTCTTCTTGATTCAGTTTTGGAGGATTATGTGTTTCTAGAAATTTGTCCATTTGCCGATGTTTTCTAATTTCTTGGCAAGCAATTGTTTTTAGTAATTGTTTTAATTTAATTTTAATTTATTTTTTCAAATACATTTGTCTCTGCCTCCCCCCAACCACTTTCCCTTGCCCCGTCCCTCCTCCCCTCCCTCAGCTCTTCCCCTTTGGTTTTGTCCATGAGTCCTTGCTATATGTTCCTTGACTTTCCCCTTCCCTTCCTTTTCCCTGCTGCCCCTCCCTCCTTCCCTCTTGTCTCTGTTTCTTTTCCTTTCAGTGTTGCTGGTCTTATTTTCCTTGCATCTTTGTATTGTTGGTTAGGTTCCGCCCTTAGGTGAGATCATATGGTATTTGTCTTTCGCCCCCTGGCTTATTTTGCTTAGCATAATGCTCTCCAGTTCCATCCATGCTGTTGGAAAGTTTAGTGGTTCTTTTTTTCTTTCTGCTGCGTAGTATTCCATGGTGTATATGTACCATTACTTTTTGATCCAATCATCTACTGATGGGCATTTAGGTTGCTTCCAACACTTGGCTACTGTAAATTGTGCTGCTATGAACATTGGGGTGCATAGGTTCTTTTGTATTGGCGTTTTGGTGTTCTCAGGGTATAGTCCCAGCAGGGGAATCCCTGGATCAAAAGGCAGTTCCATTTTCAGCTTTTTGAGGAAATTCCACACTGCTTTCCACAGTGGCTGCACCAGTCTGCATTCCCACCAACAGTGGACTAGGGTTCCCTTTTCTCCACAGCCTCGCCAGCACCTGTTGTTTGTGGATCTGTTTATGATGGCCATTCTGACCGGTGTGAGGTGGTACCTCATGGTGGTTTTGATCTGCATTTCTCTGATGGCTCATGATGCTGAGCATCCTTTCAAATGCCTCTGGGCCCTCTGTATCTCCTCCTTGGAAAAGCGTCTGCCCAGGTCCTTTGCCCATTTTTTGATTGGATTGTTTGTCTTCTTGGAGTGGAGTCGAGTGAGTTCTTTGTATATCTGGGAGATCAAACCTCTCTCTGATGTATCGTTAGCGAATATATTTTCCCATATGGTTGGCTCCCTTTTCATTTTGCTGATGTTTTCTTTTGTCGTGCAGAAGCTTCTTATTTTGATGAGGTCCCACTTGTTTATTCTTTCCTTTATGTCCCTTGCTTTAGGAGACATATCGGTGAAAAAATTGCTGCATGGGATATCTGAGAGTTTCCTGCCAATGTTCTCCTCTAGGACTTTGATGGTGTTGCGACATATTTAAGTCTTTTATCCACTAATTTCTGATGATCCTTTGTATTTCCATGGTATTGGTTTTAATTTCTCCTCTTTTGTTTTTGATTTTATTTATTTGCATCCCGTGTCTTTTCTTCTCAATGAGTATGGTTAAGTGCCTGTCGATTTTGTTTATCTTTTCAAAGAACCAGGTCCTGGGTTTGTTCATTTCTTGAATTGTTCTTTTAGTCTCTATGTGATTTAATTCTGCTATGATCTTGGTTATTTCTTTCCTTCTACTCGCTCTAGGCTTTGTTTGTTGCTCTTCTTCTAGTTCTTGTAGCTGCAGGGTTAGGTTGTTTAGGTCTTTTTTAGGTGGGCCTGTATTGCTATGAATTTTTCTCTCAGGACTGTCTTTGTTGTGTCCCATAGTTTCTGCGCTGTTGTGTGCTAATTTTCATTTGTTTCCAGAACCTTTCTGATTTCTTTCTTGATCTTGTTTTTTACCCATTCACTGTTTAATAATATGTTATTCAGTCTCCCTGGATTTGATGTTTTTGAGTTTTTTCCTTGAGGTTGGTTTCTAGTTTCAAGCTTCTGTGATCTGAGAAAATGCTAGTTGTGATTTCAATTTTCTTGAATTTGTTGAGATTTGTTTTGTGTCTTATCGTGTGGTCTGTCTTTGAAAGTGATCCATGTCCATTTGAAAAGAATGTGTATTTTGCTTCTTTGGGGTGAATGGTTCTGTATATATCAGTTAAGTCCACTGATCTAGAGTGTCATTCAGTGCCACAATATCCTTTTTGATTCTTTATTTCAAAGATCTATTCATTGTTGACAGTGGCATGTTAAAATCCTCTACCATAAGTGTGTTGCTGTCTATATCTTTCTTTAAGTCCTCCAAGATTTTCCTTATATATTTGGATGTTCCCATGCTGGGTGTATATGTTTACAATATTTATATCTTCTTGATGGGTTCTATCCTTAAGCATTATGAAGTGACCTTGTCTGTCTCATTTTTATGGCCCTGTTTTGAAATCTATTTTGTCTGATATAAGTATGGCTACCCTGGCTTTTATTCCCTGTTCATTTGCTTAGAATATTTTTTTCCCAACTCTGCACTTTCAGTCTGTGTAGGTCCTTTGTTCTGAGTTGGGTCTCTTGTAGACAGCATATCTGCAGGTCATGTTTTCTTAACCATTCATCTACCTTATCTTTTGATTGGAGCATTTAATCCATTTACATGTAAGATGATTATTGAGAGGTACTTATTCATTGCCATCTTTTCCCTTTGTAGCTGTGTCCCCTTCTCTCTCACTCTTTTCCTTTGTCTTCTTCATGCAGTCCCTTTTGCATATCTTGCAGTGCTGGTTTGGTGGAGGTGTATTCTTTTAGCCTTCTATTGTCTGGTAAACTCTATTTCACCTTCTATTTTAATTGAGAACCTTGCTGGGTAGAGTAGCCTTGATTGCAAGCCTTTGCTTTTAATTACTTGGAATATTTCTTGGCATTCCCCTCTGGCTTGTAGTATTTCTATTTAGAAAACCACTGCTAGCCTTATTGGAGCTCCCTTGTATGTTACTTCTTGTTTCTCCCTTGCTGCCTTCCAGATTCTCTCTTTGTTTCTGAATTTTTCCATTTTAATTATGATGTGTCTTGGAGTGGGACTCTTTAGGTTCATCTTGATTAGGACCCTCTGTGTTTCCTGAACTTGGATGGCTCTTATGTCATTATTTTTCCAAACATGTTTTCTATCCCTCATTCCTTTTCTTCTCCTTCTGATATTTCTATTATTTGAATGTTGTGTTTCATGTTGTCCTGAAGTTCCCTTAAGCTATCCTCATATTTTCTGAATCTTTTTTCACACTGCTGCTCTGCCTGGGTATTCCTTTTTAGCTTGTCTTCCAGCTCATTAATTCGGTCCTCTGCTTCATCCAGCTTGTTTGTGATTCCCTCTAGTGTATCTTTTAGTTCAAATATTGTATTCTTCCTTTCTTCCTGAATCTTGTTTATGGATTTTACTTCCTTTTTCATGCTGTTGTAGTTCCTTCTCAGTTCCTTGTAGTTGTCACTGAGTTCCTTGAGCATCCTTATAACATTTCTTTTGAAATCTATATCTGATAGTTTGCTTGCCTGCATTTTATTTAGCTCTTTTACCGGGGATTCTTCCATTCCTTTCTATTGTGGGTTCTTTTCTTTGTCTCCCTATTTTAGGTGACTCTTTTTGTTTGTTTCTGTGATTCTAGATGCTCTGCTTTGCCAGCTGTCTTCATGGGGTGAACTTCTTCGTTAGGAATTCTGTAGGACTCAGTGGTGCTGTCTCTTTGATCTCCTTGTCTGGATGCTCTGAGGTTTCTCTTTCTTCTATTTATGTGGGCACTCTTGTTGTACTAGGACTTTATCTGTTTGTGATGTTTTTGTTGTTCAGTTCTCTTTTGTAGCTGGCTTACTGGTAGTCACAGCTCTTCCCTTGTCTTGCATGCTGTTGCACAAGTGTTGGTTAACAAAGGAGTACTATCAGACAACGAAATCTACATCAGCAAAAAGAACCCTCCTACCAGGTCATCAACTTCAACCACAATTGAACTAAGATTGACAAATGTAATAAGAGATTGAGACTATTATATTATATGACAAAGGGAATATGAGTTGATTAGAAGAGGGGAAAAATGTTATTGAGTGGTAAGAGGGAGGAGGATTGATAAGATATGGGATATAACTGAGCTGATGAAAGGGAGAGAACAAAATTTTAAGGCATAAGTAAAACACAAAAGAGCCATGGGAACAATGGGGTAAGAAAAGGGAAGAGTATGCTATGAAGTTTGAGGTAAAATTGAAATGGTACTGGACCAAAAGAGGCAAAATTGCAGAAAAAACCACAGCAGGTTCCATAGCAATGGCAGCTAAATGAGGTTTAATAAAGGTGGAACAGGAATAAGAGGGGGAAAAGAATATGACCTAACTTAAGAAAGAAGAGCTCTTATGCGAGGTTAGATGGAGGAGAAATAGTAAGAGTAAAGGATAAAAACTTGGCATAGTGTGAGAGAAAATAAAGTTTACACAACAGTAATAAAGCACAGGAAGATGGCAAAATAGATTAAGAACAGGGAAGGGTGCTGTGTGGGGTTTGGAATAACAATAGTATTAGAAATATAGGAATATATATTCTAGAATCAAGATGGCAGAGGATTGAGTGGAAGTCACATGGACCTCCTCCCAGGACGAACCTGGAATTACAACTAAATTGTGGAGAAATCACCTGGAAAAAAAACTGAACAATAGCAAGAGAGGAGCCTTATAACCTCAGAGACAGAAGATTCGGCTTTAGTGCATTCTAACTGGTAAGAAGTTTAGTACAAACCAGAGAAGGCAGGAAGGGCACCCATGGGCGGCAGCACCAGAAGGATATTGAAACTGCCAGGTGGATCCCCCTGAGGAGAGCAGGGTCTAAACCAAAAGTGGGGATCTCTAGCCCACAGCACCAGAGCCCAAAAGGTACATATAAAAGAGCCCGCTGTGAAAAGCAGCAGGGTTGCTCTCTGTCAGAGACAGGCAACTGGAGACACAAAAACTGTTTAAAGGACCAACACATACATTTTTATTTGCAGCCACTTACTCTTGTCTCTGGCAAAAATGAGGGCAGAGTGGGATAGCAACACATGAGGAGAGGCTAGGGAAGGAGGCTTTGGGGAAAGAACTGAGAGAGTAGCCGGGGAGATCCCAGTGCTGAATCATCCCCCAGATGGCAGTATCCATCTTGCTCAGGTAGACCACTCCCCTGAGCAGCAACAGTGTGAGAGAACCCAATAGTCCTGCCCCCAGGGGGGATTCCACCCTGCCCTGTGCTGTCTAAGCTCCCTGCTGAATGCAGAGTGGCAGCCACAGACAGTAGATCCCTGGCTAAAGGGGGCGCAGAGACATCTGGCAATACTTGAGGAGAATGGAGACAGAGACTTTGGGAAGAGAATGGAGAGAGTAGCCGGTGGGGTCCCAGTGCAGATTCCTCCCCCATACAGCAGCAGCATGAGTGGACCCAATAACCCTGCCCACAGGAGGGACTCCACCCCACCCTGAGCTGTCTAAGGTGGCCTGCTGAGTGCAGAGGGACTAGATTAATAGCTGAAGGAGACAGCCACAGACAGTAGGTTCCTGGAAGTCTCGAACACACTGCCTAAGGTCAGACAGGGTCAACATCTGACATCATCAGAGGCAGATCCAGAGAGAGGGGAAAAAAAAAACAGTGGTCTCCTGCCATAGAAGTTCACACCACAAAGTCAGGAAATCAAGACAGATCAACTTAAGAATCAGAAGCAAAGGAGAAGAGTTTCACAAATAATGGGAAGACAAAGAAACACCCTCCAGTCTAAGGGAAAGGAGGAATCCCCAGAAGGAGATCTAAATGAAAGAGAGGCGAGTAAAATATCAGATATTGAGTTCCAAATGGTGGTTCTAAGGAAGATCAATGAGCTCAGCGAGCTCAGAGAGAATTACCGAAAACTACATGGAAACTATGACGAACTTACTGCAAACTATATCGGCCTGAAAAAGGACATAGAAACTATCAATAAGAGACAAGAGGAGATGAAGAATACAATTTCTGAATTGAAGGACACGGTAGAAGGAATCAAAAGCAGGCTAGATTAAGCTGAGGACCAAATCAGCGAGCTGGAGGGCAAGGTAGAAAAAAGCCCCCAGAAAGAGCAAGAAAATGAAAAAGGACTCAATAAGAATGAAGAGACATTGAGGGAAATGCAAGACAGCCTGAAACATAATAATATGCGTACAATAGGGATACCAGAAGGAGAAGAGGATGATCAAGGGATAGAGAGTCTGTTTGAAGAAGTAATTATGGAAAACTTCGCTAATTGGAGGAGAGAAAAAGTCACACGAGTCCAGGAAGCACAGAGGGTCCCACTCGAGAGGAACCCAATGAGGCCCACTCCAAGACACATCATCATTAAAATGGCAAATATCAAAGACAAACAGAGAATCCTAAAGCAAGCAAGGGAGAAACAGGTAGTAACATATAAGGGAGCCCCAATATGGCTAGCAGCTGACTTTTCAACAGAAACACTACAAGCCAGAAGGGACTGGCAAGAAATATCCCCAGTAATGAAAAGCAAAGGCTTGCAAGCAAGACCTCTCTACCCAGCAAGGCTCTCAATTAAAATGGAAGGTGAAATAGGAAGTTTCCCAGACAAAAGAAGGCTAAAAGAATATGTCTCTACCAAACCAGTACTGCAAAACATGCTAAAGGGACTGCTTTAAGATGAAGAAAATGAGTCTATGAATTCCCAGTTCCTTTCAGAGTTGCCAATACTTGATATTACCAATATTTCTAATACTTATTAATCTGATTGTGACAATGATGGTTAATTGTTCCTTTACTATTTGTTGAAACTAAACCTGTTTTAGTATATTTCTTGCCTATTTCTATATTTTTTAAAAAAGCTTTAAATGACTTTTTTGTATTCTTTATCCATTTGTTGATTAAAGGTTTGTAGAACTCTTTTCCCTAAAAAAAAAGAAAACCTATTAACCATGTTTTAGATGTGTTGCAAATACTTTTCTATTCCCTTCCTTGTCCTTTAACTTTTTTTATATGTCTATTACTATATAGTGAAATGTTTAATATATCATATTGTCAATATTTACCTTATAATTTCTATGTACGAATATTTTACTTCAGGTCATGAAAAATATTAGTTCTATTTTCTTCTAAAACTCCTTAGATTCTACATATTGATTTTTAACTCACCTGAATATGTCTTGTATAATGTGTGAAATATGGGTTCTATATTTGTTTTATTTCAAGTAATAGTGGCCCACACACCTTATTTGTTGAATAAGCCTTACGTTTCTAAATGATTTGAAATATCAACTTAATCATATATTATATTGTTAGACAGATATATCATGTTTGCCTCTAGAATACTCATTATATTTCATTGGTCTACTTGATTATTTCTGTGCTGGTATCATGTTGGTTTAATTGCTGAGACTTTATAATGGTTTTAAATTTTTTTAAATAAAAGGCGAATGAGGAAGATGGCGGAGGAGTGAATGGGAGTCACGCTGACCTCCTCCCAAGACCAAACTGGAATTGCAACTAAATAGTGGAGTAATCACCTGGAAAGCAGTGGAACTATAGTGGGAGAGGAGCCTTGCTGCTGCGGACAGTGGATTCGACTCTCACACATCCCAATGGGTAAGAAGTGTGGTGGAGACTCGAGAGGGTGGGCTGGGTGCCCACGGGCACTGGCACCAGAGGGACATTGAAATGGCCAGTTAGCTTCCCCCGAGAAGAACGGGGTCTGAATCATAAACAAGGACCCCTAAACTACAGCAGCTAAAACCAGGAAAATACAGACAAAACGCAACCCCGAAAAGTGTAGGGGCGCTCTCTGTCAGAGACAGGTGGCTGGGGATGCAAAGAGACATTTAAAGGGCAAACGCAAAAGTTGCAGTGGCAGCCACCCTCCTTGATCTCTGGGTATAGGCGGCAGCGGGGTGGGCTGGTGTCTGGGAAAAGACTAGTGAGGAAAACTTTGTGAAGAGAACTGACACGGTGGCCGGTGGAACCCGGGTGATGGCGCGCCTCCCACTCTGCAGCTACCATCTCGCTCAGACATAAGGGAATCAATTAAACTGCCTTTTGTGCACTCTGCTCACAGCTTGTACACGCGTGAGCTGCACGGCTGAGTGCAGACTGTCTGGGAGAGCCTTGAGGAGAGACTGGAGATGGACGCGTTGGGAAAAGAATGGAAGGAGGAACCGAGGAGTCCCGACTCCCTCCCCTTTCCGTAGTCTCCAATGTGGGCTGGAAAGGCGCGCCCCCAAAGAGGCAGAAGAGGGGCTCCCAGGAACCAAACAGCCTGCAATTGAAACGCAGTCCGCACAGGTGGTGGATCCTTGGCCAAAGGGATCACAGAACTGGCCAGAAACCCCTGAGGAGAAACTAGAAACGGAGGGGTTGGGGAAAGAATGGGAGGAGGAACCGGGGAGTCCCAACTCCTTCTCCTTGCTGTAGACTCCATTGCAGGGGAAGAGGCCACACCGCCAAAGAGCCAAAAGCCAAAAAGCACACATAGACACCCAAAAACACCCAGGGCAGGTGCGCACACTTGCGCCGAGTGACCGGCAAGCGTTGGCGAGTGCGTGTGTGTGACCCATGGGGGCTGGTGCACGCTTGCACCGGCCGGCAAGGCCTCCCACTGATTGGCACCCGTAGGTCTGCGAGGGAGTACACAGAATAGCAAGGGGAGGCGTAATTTGACCCACCCGCCCGCAATTGCGGAGCGGCCCACAAAATTAGTAGAGCTGCCCAGAGTCCCTGGAGGAGAGACCAGAGACAGGAATAACCGGAGAGTCCTGGTGCTGACTTCCTCCCATTTCTGTAGTCCCCATTTGGTGAGGGCAAGCAATGCACCGAAAGAGCCAAAAGCGGGGAAAACACAATAGAAGACCCTAAACTGACCAGTGCTGTGGAGCGCGGCAGCTGGGGGGCCAGATGAGTACGTGAGGTCACAAATAAGCCCCCTGGTCTGAGGCAAGCACATGTGAGCCCAGGCAGGTGGGGGTTCTTGCCCGCACCAGGAGCACGCTCAGGGAGGTGGCATGAGAGTGCAGAGAGGTCCCAAAAAATAGCCCAGCCCTGACCGAAGGGGTCACAGAGCTGCTCCAAGCAGGAGTCAGACACAGGCATTAGACTCCTGGAAGGCTCAAACAAACAACCCAAGGTCCTAGAGGGTCAACAACTGACATCATCAGAGGCAGGCCCAGAAAGAAAAGTAAAGAACAAAAATACTTAACAGACTCTAACAAAAATGGGAAGAAAAAGAAGTTCCCCCCAAAGGAGTGGAAAAGGGGACTCCCCACAGAGAGAGCTAAATGAAATAGAGGCAAGGGAACTATCAGATACTGAATTCAAAACAATGGTTCTAAGGAAGCTCAATGAGCTCAGCCAGCTCAAAGAGAACTATGAGAAACGGCAGAGAAACTATCAGGTTCTTACAGCAAACTATATCAGCCTGGAAAAGGACATAGAAACTATCAAGGAGACACAAGAGGATATGAAGAATGCCATTTCTGAATTGAAGAACCCAGTAGAAGGAATCCAAAGCAGGCTGGATGAAGCCGAGGATCGAATCAGTGAGATGGAGGATAAGGTAGAAAAAAGCTCCCAGAAAGAACAAGAAATGGAAACACGACTCAAAAAGAATGAAGAGGCATTTAGGGAAATGCAGGACAACCTGAAACGCAATAATATCCATATAATAGGGATACCAGAAGGAGAAGAAGAGGAGCAAGGGATAGAGAACCTCCTCGAAAAAGTAATGATGGAAAATTTCCCTAATTTGAGGAGAGAAAGACTCTCATGGATCCAGGAGGGACAGAGGACCCCACTCAAGAGGGACTCAAGGAGGTCCACTCCAAGACACATCATCATTAAAATGGCAAATGTCAAAGACAAAGAGAGAATCCTCAAGGCAGCAAGGGAGAAGGAGAAAGTAACATACAAGGGGGGCCCCGATACGCCTAGGAGCTGACTTCTCAACAGAAACACTACAAGCCAGAAGGGAATGGCAACAAATATTCCAAGCCATGAAAAGCAAGGGCCTACAGCCAAGGCTGCTCTACCCAGCTAGGCTCTCCATTAAAATAGAAGGGGAAATACGGAGTTTTCCAGACAAGAGAAAACTAAAAGAATACATCTCTACCAAACCAGCACTCCAAGATATGCTAAGGGGACTGGTTTAAGCAGATGAAGGAAAAGAATGAGAGAGAGAGGAACACAGGTGCAAAGAGAAAAGATGAGTAGTTTCTATCAGTAATATCTCTCAATGTGAATGGACTAAATGCCCCAATCAAAAGACAGAGGGTAGCTGAATGGATAAGAAAACCGGACCCACACATATGCTGCCTACAAGAGACCCACCTCAGAGCAAGAGACCTACACAGATTGAAAGTAAAAGGATGGAAAAAAATATTCCAAGCAAACGGGCATGAGAAAAAGGCCGGGGTTGCCAATACCTGTATCAGACAAAGTAGATTTCAAAACAAAGGCCATAAAGAGAGACCCAGAGGGGCACTTTATCATACTTAAAGGAAGAATCTCTCAAGAAGACATCGACATTGGAAACTTATATGCTCCCAATAGAGGAGCCCCCAAGTTTATAAGGAAATGGTTGGATGACTTCAAGAAAGATACAGACAGCAACACACTGATAGTAGGGGATTTCAACACCCCACTGTCAAAATGGACAGATCTTCCAAACAAAACATTAATAAACATAGTGTGGCGCTGAATGACACACTGAATCAAAGAGACTTAACTGACCTATATAGAACCTTACATCCCAAAGAAGAAAAATACACATTCTTTTCAAATGCTCATGGCAGTTTTTCAAAGATAGAGCACATGATAGGACACAAAGCAAACCTCAGCAAATTCAGGAAAACTGAAATAATACCGAACTTTTTCTCGGACCACAAGGGCTTGCAACTGGAAATCAACCTCAAAGAGAAACTTCAAAAACTTGCAAACTCATGGAGACTCAACAGTAGGCTATTAAACAATGAATGGGTCAATAATGAGATAAGAGAAGGAATCAAAAAATTTCTGGAAACAAATGAAAATGAACAGACAACAGTCCAAAACCTATGGGACACAGCAAAGGCAGTCCTGAGAGGGAATTTTATAGCAATACAGGCTTACCTAAAAAAGATAGAAACATTTCAAATAAAAGACCTAACACTACAACATCAAGAACTGGAGAAACAACAGCACACTCATCCAAAAAAAAGGTAGAGGACCCAAATTAATAATATCAGAAATGAAAGAGGAGAAATAACAACTGATACCACAGAAATACAAATGATCATCAGAAACTATTATCAACAACTATGTGCCAAGAAATTTGAAAATCTAGATGAAATGGACAAATGTTTAGAAAAGTATAATCTTCCAACACTGAAGGAGGAAGAAACAGAAAGCTTGAACAGACTGATAACAGCTGGGGAAATTGAAGCAGTAATCAAGAAACTGCCGGCATACAAAAGCCCAGGGCCGGACGGTTTCCCAGGAGAATTTTACAAAACATTTAAGGAAGAGTTAACCCCTGTCCTTCTCAGACTATTCCAAAAAACCCAGGAGGAGGGAAGACTCCCAGACTCTTTCTGTGAGGCCAGCATCCCCCTGATCCCAAAACCAGACAAAGACCCTACAAAGAAAGAAAACTACAGGCCAATTTCGCTGATGAACAGAGATGCTAAAATCCTCAACAAAATATTGGCAAACCGCATTCAGCAATACATTGAAAAGATTATCCACCATGATCAAGTGGGATTCATCCCAGGGATGCAGGGATGGTTCAATATACGCAAATCAGTAAACGTGATACATCACATAAATAAAAGAAAAGACAAAAGCCACATGATCATCTCGGTAGACGCAGAAAAAGCATTCGATAAGGTACAGCACCCATTTATGACCAAAACACTTAGCAAAATAGGAATAAATGGGGCATTCCTCAACGTAATAAAGGCCATATATGAAAAACCTACAGCCAATATCATATTCAACAGGCAAAAACTGAAAGCTTTCCCACTAAGATCGGGAACACGACAAGGATGTCCGCTCTCACCGCTTCTTTTCAACATCATATTGGAAGTCCTAGCCACAGCGGTGAGACAAGAGAAAGAGATAAAAGGCATCCAAATAGGAAAGGAGGAAGTAAAGCTATCATTGTTTGCAGATGACATCATAGTGTACATAGAGAACCCTGTAGACTACCAAAAAACTCCTCAACCTAATAAGTGAATTTGGCAAAACAGCAGGATACAAAGTCAACATTCAGTAATCAAAGGCATTTTTGTACACCAGCAATGCAATAGAAGAAGAAGAAATCAGAGAAAAAATACCATTCGATATAGCAAGAAGAAAAATAAAGTACCTAGGCATAAATTTAACCAAAGACATAAAAGACCTGTACACAGAAAACTATACAACATTGAAAAAAGAAATTAAGGAAGACACATATAAATGGAAGCATATACCATGCTCATGGATTGGAAGAATTAATATCATCAAAATGTCCATACTACCCAAAGCAATTGATAGATTCAACACAATCCCTATTAAGATACCAATGACATATTTCACAGAAATAGAACAGCCATTTCGAAAATTTATATGGAACCATAAACGACTCCGAATAGCCTCAGCAATTTTGAGAAAGAAACACAAAGTAGGAGGGATCACAATATTGGACATCAAACTCTACTACAAAGCCACTATACTCAAAACAATCTGGTACTGGCACAAGAACAGACCCATAGACCAGTGGAACAGAACAGAAAGCCCAGAAATAAGCCCAGGTCTATACGGGCATCTAATATTTGACAAAGGGGGCAGAAGCATAAAATGGAGCAATAACAGCCTCTTCAACAAATGGTGTTGGGAGAGCTGGATGGCTACATGCAAAATATTGAAATTGGATCATCAGCTGAGACCATACACAAAAACAAACTCAAGATGGATAAAAGACTTAAATATAAGTCACAACATCATCAAAGTCCTAGAGGAGAACATTGGGAGGAAACTCTCAGATATCCCATGCAGCAATTTTTTCAGTGATATGTCTCCTAAAGCAAGGGACATAAAGGAAAGAATAAACAAGTGGGACCTCATCAAAATAAGAAGCTTCTGCACGACAAAAGAAAACATCAGCAAAATGAAAAGGGAGCCAACCATATGGGAAAATATATTCGCTAACGATACATCAGAGAGAGGTTTGATCTCCCAGATATACAAAGAACTCACTCGACTCCACTCCAAGAAGACAAACAATCCAATCAAAAAATGGGCAAAGGACCTGGGCAGACGCTTTTCCAAGGAGGAGATACAGAGGGCCCAGAGGCATTTGAAAGGATGCTCAGCATCATGAGCCATCAGAGAAATGCAGATCAAAACCACCATGAGGTACCACCTCACACCGGTCAGAATGGCCATCATAAACAGATCCACAAACAACAGGTGCTGGCGAGGCTGTGGAGAAAAGGGAACCCTAGTCCACTGTTGGTGGGAATGCAGACTGGTGCAGCCACTGTGGAAAGCAGTGTGGAATTTCCTCAAAAAGCTGAAAATGGAACTGCCTTTTGATCCAGCGATTCCCCTGCTGGGACTATACCCTGAGAACACCAAAACGCCAATACAAAAGAACCTATGCACCCCAATGTTCATAGCAGCACAATTTACAGTAGCCAAGTGTTGGAAGCAACCTAAATGCCCATCAGTAGATGATTGGATCAAAAAGTAATGGTACATATACACCATGGAATACTACGCAGCAGAAAGAAAAAAAGAACCACTAAACTTTCCAACAGCATGGATGGAACTGGAGAGCATTATGCTAAGCAAAATAAGCCAGGGGGCGAAAGACAAATACCATATGATCTCACCTAAGGGCGGAACCTAACCAACAATACAAAGATGCAGGGAAAATAAGACCAGCAGCACTGAAAGGAAAAGAAAAGACCAGCAACACTGAAAGGAAAAGAAACAGAGACAAGAGGGAAGGAGGGAGGGGCGGCAGGGAAAAGGAAGGGAAGGGGAAAGTCAAGGAACATATAGCAAGGACTCATGGACAAAACCAAAGGGAAGAGCTGAGGGAGGGAAGGAGGGACGGGGCAAGGGAAAGTGGTTGGGGGGAGGCAGAGACAAGTGTATTTGAAAAAATAAATTAAAATTAAATTAAAAAAAATTTTTTTTAATATTTTATAATTAACTTTGACATCTAAAAAATAAATAAAATCAATCTGCATTTAAGAATAAAAGAAAGAGAGTGAGAGAAATGGAACTCCTACCTTTGTGACAACATTGATGGAACTGGAGAATATTAAGCTAAGTGAAATAGGCCAGTTGATGAAAGACAAATACCACATGATCTCATGTATAAGTGGACTGTATTCAACAAAACAAACTAATGAACAAAATAAACCACAGGTACAGAAACATGGACCAGACTGAAAGTTACCAGAGGGGATGGGGAAAGAGGACAATGGTGGAAAGAAGGGGAAGGGACTAGACAAAGAACATGTATGAATGACCCATGGACATGGACAACAGAGTGGAAATTGAATGTGGGATTGGGGGATGTTGGTGGGATGGGTGGAGGAGAGTAAAGGGATAAAAATAAAGACAATTGTAAAATAATAAACATGATTTATAAATTTAAAGAAAGGAAAAAAAGAAAAAGGTAAATTTTAAAAAAAGTTCTTATTACAAAGAAAAATGTTTTTCTTTTCTTTTTGTTGTATCTATATGAGATGATGGAGTGATGAATGTTAATTAAACTTATTGTGGTAATCATTTCACAATATATGTAAATCATACCACATGCTGTACATCTTAAACTTTTAAGGTGATATGTTCATTATCTCTTAATAAAACTGGATAATATTTCAATAAAAATAAGTAAATAATACTAAAAGAAATATATATTCTGAATAAAAAGAATAAAAATAAAATACCAGGATTATAAGTTATTTAGAATACAAGTGAAGTGAAAGAAGAAATATTAAAATGCAATATGAAAGGGAGAATTAAAAAAACAAACAATGAAACAGATAAACAATAAACTAAATAAACAGAAAGAGAAAGAGAAATTTAAAAAACCATGCATGTTCTGATGAAGAGTAAAGTGAAATTTGTTTCAGCTCTTGATTTTCACCTTCTGATTTGTTTCTGGATTTGTCTCTGGTTTTCTCTCAGCTCCAGGACTTACTGTCTTACTCTTGAAAAAAAAAGAAGGAAAAAGAAAGGAAAGAAACAAAAAAAGCCTTCTGCTGATTGTTAAGCCTGCCCAGCTGGTTTTGCATATTTTCCAGTTCCCACAGGCAGTTAGGGGGCTGGGCTCCATTTTTCCTTTCCTGTGGTTCAGCAAGGATGGGGCTATCTAATCTACAATAATCACAGGTTCTCAGTTGCCAGCCCACACCCTCCATTCTGCACAGTTGCACCAGGTTGGCACTGATAAGGCATCTTGCTTTGCACACCTTTGATCAATCCATGAGGTGCCCTGAGTAGGAGGAAATCATGCCCATACTCCTCCCTCTTTGTTGGCTGGGCTGCTGCATGCAGGCAAGATCTCTGCACAGTGTACCTCAGTTCCCCTTTTGAGAAAAGTCTCTTTGGGTACCAATGCTGCTCAGAGCCACTGCCTGGCTTTCCATACACTCCAACTCTTTGGCAAGTCAAGAGTCTGTCTAGGTCACAGCCAGTCACTGCCCACCTCCTATCCTACCAGGATCTCCCAAATTCTCTGGTTCTGTCCCATCCAGTAACTGCCACCCCAGCCTTGGTACATTGCCAGCTGTATGTGCACTTGTTGCCTTTTTTTCCCCCAGTGACTTTACACATCCAGGTCTCCCCTGGCATGTGTCTGGGATTTTCCTACCCTGGGAAGGGAGGGAGCCACTTGTCTGGTATCACTGACCCAACTCTCTTCCAGTGTCCCCAAGGCAGCTAAATGTCTGGTGCCGGGCCAGGGGACCTTCTCTGTGGGCCTAAGAAAACCTCCTTCACCTGTTTTGAAGTACGCTTTGCACACTTTGGCTTCCAAACTTTATATCAACTTAGATTCTGTAGGCTGTTCACTTTGCTTTCTGGAAGATCTGCTAAGTGCCCCAGTTCAGTACACAAACAAGTGGGCTCAGCACCCACATACATTGCTGCCATCTTCTCTCTCCCCAATTTTGATTTTCTTGAATTTTTAAGACTTACTTTGTGTCTTAACATGTGGCCTAATTTTGAGGATGATTCATGCACACTTGAGAAGAACGTGTATTCTGCTGCTTTGGGATGATATGCTCTGTAAATATCAATGAAATCCATTCAATCTAGTGTATTGTTTAAGATCATTATATCTTTGTTGACGTTTTTGTCTTGATGAGCTGTTCATTGGTGACAGTGGGGTGTTAAAATCCCCTACTATGACTGTGTTGCTGTTGATCTCTTCCTTAAAGTCCACCCTGATTTTCTTTATATATTAAGGTGTTCCTATACTGGGTATATATATGTTTACAAGTGTTATATCCTCTTGTTGGATCAATTCCTTTAGTATTATGTAGAGACCTTCTTTGTCTTTTAATGGCCTTGGTTTGAAGTCTATTTTGTCTGATATAGATATTGCTATCCCACATTTTTTTTGGTCTCCATTTGAATGAAATATTTTTTCCTTCCTTTCCCTTTCAGCCTGTGTAAATCTTTTTTTTTTTTTTTTTCCTTTTCTGAAATGGGTCTCTTGTAGAGAGCATATATATGGGTTATGTCTTCTCATCCATTCAGCTACCCTAGGTCTTTTGATTGGAGCATTCAATCCACTTACATTTAAGCTTGTTGATCAGTACCTGTTCATTGACATTTTTTCTTTTATACCTATGTTCCTAGCTCTCTATATTTATTCTTCTCCTTAGAGATGTCCCTTTAACTTTTTTTTTTTTTTTGTCTGTGAAGCTCTTCATTTTGCCTTCAATTTTAAATGATAGCCTTGCTGGATAGAGTAGTCTTGCTTGCAAGTATTTACTTTTCATTACTTTGAATACTGCATGACAATCCCTTCTGGACTGAAGTGTTTCTATTGAGAAATCAGCTGACAGCCTTATGGGAGCTTCCTTGCAGGTAACTAACTCTCTCTTGCAGACTTTAACATTCTCTCTTTTTCTTTAAATTTTGCCATTTTAATTATGATGTCTTTGTGTCAGTCTCTTAGGGTTCATCTTTCTTGGGACTCCCTGTGCTTCCTGAACTTGTATGATTTTTTTCTCTTCACCAGGTTAGCAAAGTTTTCTATCATTATCTCTTCAAACAGATTTTCTATCCTTTGCTCACTTTCTTCTCCTTCTGGTACCTTTGTGATGTGGATATTGTTATGTTTCATGTCCCAACATATCCTTAAACTATCCTTGTCCTTTTAAAATATTTTTTTGTTGCTCTGAATGGGTGGGTATTTTTTTCCCCACCTTGTCTTCTAAATTGTTGATTTGATCTTCTGCTTCACCTAGCCTACTTTAAATTCCTGTTGGTGTACTTTTCATTTCAGATATTGTATTCTTCATTTCTTACTGGTTCTTATTCATAGTTTCTAGTGTCTTTTGTCATACTGATGTAGTTCCCACTAAGTTCCTTGTAGTTCTCACTAAGTTCTTTGAGCATCTTTATAACCATTACTTTGAACTCTTTGTTAGAAAAATTACTTGCCTTAATTTCACTTAGCTCTTTTTCTGGAGATTACTTCTTTCCTTTCATTTTAAGATTGTTTCTTTGTCTTCCCATTTTAGTTGTGTCTTTGTGTTTGTTTCTATGTATCAGTAGATTTAATTTTACTCCCTGTTTCTGTAGGTTGGACTTACATGGTAGGAGTCCTATGGGATCCAGTGGTGCAGTCTCTGTAATCTCCTGAGCTGGATGCTATAGAAATGATCCTTGTGTGGGTTATGTGCACTCTTTTGTTGTAATTGGGTCTTGGTTGCTGCTGGCCCATTTGTGGTTGGGATATACCCTCTGGCTGGATGACTGAGAAGCTTAACTCTAACCACATCTTAAAAGCTGTTATACAGGTGCTGATGGAACAAAACAATACCAAAAGAAAAATAACAACAACAAAACCCTCCAAGAATAATAGCAAAAATGACAAAAGAGAAAAGAGAAAAAGAAAAAGAATATGAGGAGACAAAAAGAAAAGAAAAAAGATTATGAGAGAGAAGAGGGAAGAAAAACAATAAAATAAGGAATACAAAGAGAAAAACTTTAAAAAAACAAAGAGAAAAATAGGAAAAGAGAGAAAAATAGAGTAAAAAAAGAGTAAAATAACAGATATGAAAGAAAAAATAGAAAAAATAATTTTAAAAACTGTGACAAAGAAAAAAAATAATTGAAATCATGAAAAAGAACAAAGCAGGATTCATCTCAGCAGAGTTGAGTGCCTGGCTGCTAGGATTTCCCTTTGGATACTGCTTGATACTCTCAGAAGCTGGTGTAAGCCTACATCAATTGCTGTCCATGGCTAGCCTTCAGGAGTCTGTTTGAAGCTGCAAGTGATCCATGGTTTGTGACCAACTCCACCAGGCTTGGCTGTGCATGACAGAAGCCATGCAGTGCTCCCAGGATTATTTTTTTTTTTACCTTTAGTATTCAATTCCTTTAGTATTATGTAGTGACCTTCTTTGTCTCTTTTAATGGCCTTGGTTTGAAGTCTATTTTGTCTGATATAAATATTGCTATCCCACATTTTTTTGGTCTCCATTTGAATGAAATATTTTTTCCTTCCCTTCCCTTTCAGCCTGTGTAAATCTTTTTTTTTCTTTTCTTTTCTGAAATGGGTCTCTTGTAGAGAGCATATATATGGGTTATGTCTTCTCATCCATTCAGCTACCCTAGGTCTTTTGATTGGAGCATTCAATCCACATACATTTAAGCTTATTGATCAGTACCTGTTAATTGACATTTTTTCTTTTATACCTATGTTCCTATCTCTCTATATTTATTCTTCTTCTTAGAAATGTCCCTTTAACAAAGCACAGGGCACAGAGTGGGTCAACAAACATCTCAAGGCACCACAGGATCCTCCTCTATCTGCCTCTGCCTGCTGACCAGCTGTCCATCTTAGGCACTGAAGTGACTGTGTCTGAAAGAACTGGTGTATTTGGGAGGGTGGGATCTGTGTGGTCCTGGATCTCCCATGAGGGGGAGGTGCTATTCAGACTTCAGGGAAGAGGTGTGGCCCCAGAGCCACACATCTGGGTGTGTCCAGAGTTATTTCCCTGAACTCAGCAGGACAGAGCCCCTTGTAGGTAGGTGGGTGGGGCCTCTGGTGCCCAGAGTTAGGGTCAGCCAAAAATCATGAGGATGTTTATATTGGGTGTTACTATTGGTTCTCCCATGAGAGGGAAGCACAGTCTGATTCTCAGGGAAATATAGGAAATGGCTGTGCCGCAAAGCCGGTCTCTGACACCCTCTGAGTCTGCACATGTTGCTGTCTCCTTAGCAGGGGTTATGATGTAGATTGGGGTGAGCAAGATTTCAGAGGATGTGGTGAGCAGGATTCTAGAGGGTAGGGTGGATGGTATCCCAGAGGGTTGGGTAATTGCTTTTCCCCAGGTTGATTCCCCTGTGAGGGGCTTACTCTTCTCAAGAAGAATGGCTGCTGTCATATTGGGGAATGACTCCACAAAGGGATTCCAGCAGTTGTCCCCCTGCACCTCTCCCCACTGCCTCCCACTCTTGGCTCTCCTCAGGAAAATCAAGTCTACACTGCCCTCCCTTTGCTGGAGCCCTTGATGAGTGGCTGTGAACAAAAGACTTGTGCTTTGGCTCATTAAAAAGAATGGCTTTGTCTCCAGTGGGCTCCGTCTCTATTTGGCAGACAGGGAATCTGCCGCCTTTCATTACTCGATGTTACATGGGCAGCTGATCTGGGCTCTGGTGCTCCATGATGGGGAGCCTTCTCTGGGGTCCAGGCTTCACTACTCTCAGAGGGTAGCTCCCACAGTCATGCTATCCCTCTATAACCTCTACCTGCCACGTATGGGAGCAGCCATCCCCTTTCACAACCCATCCTTTCTACCAGTCTTGAGGTGGCTTCTGCCTGTCCTTGGTTAAAAATCTCCTCTTCAGGTAGTCTTCAGTTGGTAATTCTGAGTGACTATTGTCCTATTTAGTTTTATTTCCAGTTTGGTTCTGGGAGGAGGTATAAGAAAGATCCTCCTACTTTTGTAGGATCCTCCATCCTCTTGTGACCCCCCTGAATGATCTTTATTTTGGAACAGGTTTCATTTTGTCAACATTTGGTCGATAAGAAATAGGAGAAATGATTTTAAAAATGGTCACTCAGTAGGTGATGTTCGTTTTCCTTTTTATACTCTTTGGTATATTCTTTACTGTCTACAATAGTCTTGCATTATTTTTCTAATTTAAAAAAAAAACAAAAACAATATTGTTTTTAAAAACAAAGTTATGCATGAGTAAATCCCCTTCTAAAAGAGGGTCAGCAACTTTTTCTATAAAGGGTCATATTTTAGGTTTTGTGGCCCACATGGTCTCTGTCACAAGGAATGAACTCTGCCTTTGTAGCATCTAAGCTATCATAGACAAGACATAAACAATGGGTGTGGCTCTGTTCCAATAAAACTTTGTTGACACTAAAATTTGAATTTTGTGCATTGTGCACTTTTTCAATCATTAGTAAAAACCATTCCTAGCTTACAAGCTGTATAAAAACATTTATATCACTGGTCATATTTTGCTAATCTCTGTTCTAAAATGAAAATAGCATACATAAGTAAAAAGTTCCTCTTATATTTGGCCCCAAATTCTAGTCTTTTCCATACTTTCTCTTATTGTTATTTATGTATTTATTCATTTTATTATGGAAAGTTTCAGATCTATACAAAAGCAGGGAAAATCATATAATAACCACCATGTATCAATCACCAAGTTTCAATGATGATCAACCCATGTCTAATCCTGTCATATCTGTTGCCACCTCTCCACTTCCTGTCCCCCTCATTACTCAAAGCAAATCCCAGATGTCATATTTTATCCCTAAATATGTTAGTATAAACTTCTAAAGACAATACTTAATTTAAAAACATCATCACACCTAAAATAAATAACAATAATTTTTAATTTTAAACATGCTAAAACAATTTTAAAAACTCTGAGTAACAAAACATCACTCATGACGTCAGAAGTTCATTATAAGCATAGTGGTTTAAAGTATGTGTTTTAAAACAAGACATAACTTAGTAATGATGTGGTTATGGGGTAAGTCACTCAACCTCTCTGTGCCTCTGTTTCCTTATCTGTGCAAAAGTGAGAGTGTTAAAAATATACAAGGTCTGTCCAGAAAGTATCAAGCCATGTACTATGAAAAGTAGAGACATTTATTGAAGAAGATACAGGAAACATTGTACATAGGACAATGACACCTCAGTCCCCTTCAAAGTAGGCACCTTGGATCTCACACAGTTCTCCCAATTGCCATCAGCTGCTCCATCATATTTTCCTGAATCTTATTAACAGTCTGAAATCTCTTTCCTTTCAAAGGTGATTTTAGTTTTAGGAAAAGCCAGGAGACACAGGGTGCCAAATCTGTGCTATAAGGATGATTCACCTGGGTGATTTGATGTTTCACCAAAAAGCTCTGCATGAGACATGAAGCATGAGTGGGTACATTGTTGTAATGAAGCTGCCAGTCACCATTTACCCATATCTGCGGCCTTCTGAATCGTCTGAATAGTTTTCATGGAGGAATGTTCAAGCTTAATGCAAAATTTGATGCAAATTCATTGCTCTATTCACTTAGCCATTTTAAATGTGACACCCACACAGTACACATGCTCACTCAATGGCACGTCTACTGCCCTACTGGCTAATACAGTGAAGTCATCGTTGTTCACACTTGCACATTCCAGTTCACTCTCCTTGGCTGCCAGGTTACATAGGTTACATGGATGTCACACAAACTATTCTTGTTATATTAACAATAGCTGGACATTTTCTGGACAAACCTCATAAACCTCATAATGTTCCTGTCATAATTAGATGAGCTAATATATATAACATGCTTGGAGCAGTGGTTGGCCCACAGTAAGTGTTAGCAACTACTATTAACTTCTTGTTTCTGTTTATATTCTGTTCTCCTTTGGGGTTTTTAAATTTTTAAAAGATCTTTATTTTTTTGGAGGTACAGAAGGACCAGTTCAAGTAAAAGGAGTGTGTGTTTGGGAGTTAATGTTAATCTACAGGGATCTGGTAGACGCTAAAAACAGAAAACTAAGCACAACCAGCTGCATAGGAATGAACTGGAAAGTCAAAATTAGGGCCAGCTGGGGGGCTGTACTTCTGTTCTCAGCCTCCCCTCTCTCCTCAGCCCTTCATTTGACAGTCCCTCATATCAAGTCTTGTATTTTCCTTGTACTTGGCCCAACATAGCCCACAATCCCAATTACCTCTTAGTTCTTTTTAGCTGCAGCTCCTACCATGGAGTGCCAATTGTCTATATCCTAGCATACAAATTTTTGAGAAAGAAGATATGGGCTGATGTTTGATCAGAAGTAAAATGTCCACGACCCTTGGCTTAGAGTTGGTAATAAGGAGTCAAGGACTCAGAGCCAGGGGGCCACTTTCAGACATACTGGTGAGCAGCTTAATCATTCAGGGTAGGCTAGTCTAGGCTAGGCTATGGTAACAAACCATCCCAAAATCTCAGTGGCTTACAGCAATGGCAGTTTATTTCTTGTTCACAAACATGGCCAGCAAGGGTTGGCTCAGAGTCTTGCTTCCTCTGGAACCTAGGCAGCTGAAGTAACCACTAGCAGAAACCAAGTCTCTGGGGAGAAATCACAGTGGCTCTTAAAGCTCCTACTTTAAACATGTCACTTCTGCTCACATCATTGGCTAAAGCAAGTCACGTGGCTGTGTCTATTTTCAAGCAGGCAGAGACTGCTGTCTTACCATGTTCCCAGAGGGAAGAGAGAGCTGAAATGTTTGTGGACACCCTCATGTGTATCACAGAGGAAATGGTATGCAGCTGTCATCCGTGTTCTCTTCTCACTAGGCCAGTCATTTATATAAAGGCACAGTGTTACTGTGAAAGTACACCATCACATTCTTTTTGGGCTGAAATACCCAAGG
Source organism: Pteronotus mesoamericanus (assembly GCF_021234165.1). Taxonomy (NCBI): domain Eukaryota; kingdom Metazoa; phylum Chordata; class Mammalia; order Chiroptera; family Mormoopidae; genus Pteronotus; species Pteronotus mesoamericanus. The sequence goes on from NW_026555321.1 coordinate 57,085,135, forward strand.
GAAAGGTAGTCGAGTCTTTTCTTAAAGCAAAAGCTGCCCTCACTCTACTAACTTGTTCAGTTTGGCCCCATTTTTATCTCTTAAGTCATTGAGATTATTTGAGAACCTCCTCAGGTAACTCCCACTTCTCTTAAGATAAACAAGTTGAAATTAGTTAGAATAGAGCCCTGACCACTGCAGGATGACTAATTGTGCACCTTTCTGAATGAGGCTAGTGTTTCTTTCATGACTGTTGCCCTGTTGACTTAAATTCTGTCAGAGCCCTCTGTGAGCTCAGCACTGCTTCCCAATTCAAGGTGTTCATTCAGCTTTTCCACATCTTCTGAATATTTTCCCCTAGAACTCATCCTGTTTTTGATGTACAACCTCCCAAGTGTCTCTCCTCCAGGTTGTTTTTATTTTAATAGTAGGCAAAAACTGGTCTAGTTAAGCCTAAAGCCAGTCCTGTTTACCATTTTTATTAGGAAGCCATAGTAACAGGGCAAAATGTACACTCCTCAACTCAGATGTTCAAAAAATATGATTTAAAACAACCTATTAACTGATCTCATTGACCGCTGGAGCCCCCGTTTCTGCAGCTGCTGGTGAAAATGTAAACCTGACAATTGGAAGTCATTCTGTTTCTTCTGGTTAAAATGGTCTCTTTCAGATCCAAATTCCCTAAGGGAGTGGTTTTTCCCATCTTAAGGGTTTCCATATTTTATATTCTTTCTTGAGATGAAATCTGTGAACACCCCAAATGTTCATCAACAGTAGAATGGATAAATAAATTGTGGTACAGTCATGCAATAGAATACTACCCACTAACAGAGAAACAACTGCTATGTGCAACTGCATGGCTGAATCTCAGAAGCATAATATGGAATGAAGAGAACAGACAACAAAAACTACACACTTTATGATTTTACTTATGCGGGGTTCAAAAACTAACCTATGGTGATCGAGTTAAAAAGTGGTTCAAAAAACTTGGGCAACAGGTATTGACTGAGAGGGAACATGACATGGTCTATATCCTAATTTGGGTGGCAGGTATATAGGTGTGCAAACATTTATCAAACTGTATACTTAGGATTTGTACAGTTCTCTGTGTGTATGCTATAGCTCAATAAAACAACAAAGATAGCATTGGGATATGGGGAAAAGCTTAACTAGCTTTGTTTGGGTGGTGGGAAAGGAACAGCTCATCTATGGAAATTCAGTGGCCTCCTTGGGGGGATCTTTTTTGTCTGGTCAGAGCATCTTTCGCAGGTATCTGCTGAGAGGTGTTTACCTCTTTTAGGAGACTTCTACTTCAAGTTTCCCCTACCTCAGCCTCTAGTCCTGAGCTCCTAGTTTCAAGCCCAGGCCTCTGGCTCACTGTTCTCTGAGCATTTCAGCTCCTTTCTCCCCTCCAGATGGAAAACACCCACGCCCTAAGGAAAAGGGCCTACCTGATCACAAGCTTTTCTACTCCACATAGTTGGCATCCACTTCAACTGGAGCTTTCTAGAAGAGGGATGTGTCTCTGCTATGCCAAAAAGGGCTGTTTATTTTTCCTGTGTCTTTTAACAATTGCTTGCGACATTTCCTTTCTGGGGCCAGCTTCCTCCTGTTTTCTGGGACAATTGTGGGACAAGGGCTACAAGTAAAGAAACTGCATTGACCTTCATAAAAGTAAAGTACACTCAGAGATATTTAAACATTTATTATACACATCATTTAATTTCTTTTACACAGTCTGACTTCTTTTCATTATGTGATTTTAGTGATTTGAATCAGAATGGCTGGAATAAAATCAGAGCATTTTCACAATGAAGCAGTTCTTAATTATTGTTCCAGATTCTAAATGGGACATTTTCTCATTGTGTAGTCCTAAACATTGAATATATTTAGCATCCTTGCTCTGCCCCTACAATACGCACAGAAATGCCACTGATCGATCATTGTGACCACCAAAATACCCCCAACATACTCGTGGTTCTAAATACCCAAAGGCCAGGTTTTAGTTCAAACTGTTTATTTTAAGGATGAGAAAACTAATGCCCAAAGCAGAAAGAAAAGACTATCCAAGTAAGGAGCAAAGCAGGCATTTGGCCCTGATCTAATTTCTACTTCCATGAGATTTTTATGACACCACACACTTTCAGTTTAGGTTTGAGGAACAAAAACAAGACACTGGCAGGGAACTTCTGCTTCTTACTGGGTCTCTGCTTTCCTTTCTTACAGTGGAAGCTGCCCTGTCATTTATTCTTTTCTTCCCTGAGAGTCAGCAGACATTGTAGTTCTGGAGTCCTGGGCTTCTTCCACCAGAGCTGCAGTGGGGGACATGTCCGAGCACTTGCTAGTGACACAGAAAATTGTTCTTGCCTTTTTTATTTCCACTCTTCACTCTGACAGTTTACACAGATATGCAAACACAGGGTCTAGCCATCCTTCACAACCCTCCACTTCTCACCAAAAATCAATAAAAGAAAATGGGAATGCATTTTCTTTTTCTCATTTATTCTACTTCAGATACAGAGGGTACTCAATCCTAATGCCTCCTGTCATTCAGGTATAAAAAACATGATGCTGGCAGAGTGTAGAGCAAAGTGAGGAGTATCAGCAGGGTTGCTGAGAATACAGGAGTTAGGGTCATTCATTCATTCACTCATTTTTTATTCTGTATTTATTAAACACTTACAATGACTGAGTCCATTCTGGACACCGGGTACCACACTGGCAAACACAGCTTTCCCAATCACGAATCTTATAGTCTATAGTCTTAATCCCAGACCCGGCTGATGCTTGCCAGCTGTGTGACTTTCAGTGAGTTACTTAATGCAATGGTCCTCAACCTTTTTGGCACAACAACTGGTTTCGTGGAAGATGCAGTGGGTGGGTGTGGTGGTAGATGGGGGATGGGTGGAACAGGAGTTGGAGCTCAGGGGAGCTTTATTCCCGCGCTGTGGATTGTGGGGGGAGCCAGGAGGCAAAGTTTAGGTGAGCTGTGCTTGGGACCCTGTTCCTAACAGGCCACAGCTGGGTGGTGGGGGTCCCTGATAATGTCTCTGAACCTCTATCTCTTCATCAATAAAAAGGAAGAGTGGAAATAGAGTTGTGATTATTAAGTGTAAAAAAGTATGGAAAAGAACTACCCCATTTTTGGCCCATTGTAACTGCTATATAAATAACAGCTACTATTATAACTAAAAATTTAACAATCCATAGGAGAAATCCCTAAATCCTCATCCCTACAATCTGGACATGAAGTTTTGGTGAAGAATTTTCTATTCTTTCCCAAATTATATGTAATAAACCTGATTTTTCTAAAGTTACATAGTTTTATATCATAAACATATATATTTTTATATCTATATTTTACTTATTTGGATATATGTGTTTGTTCTAAAGATTTTATTTATTTATTTTTAGAGAGGGGAAGGGAGGGAGAAAAAGAGGGGGAGAAACATCAATGTGTAGTTGCCTCTTGCGCACTCCCCACCCGGGACTTGGCCTGAAACCCAGGCTCTAGACTGGGAATCGAACTGGCGACCTTTTGATTTGCAGACTGGCACTCAATCTACTCAGCTGCACCAGCCAGGGCTATACGTATTTTTTTAGCTCATCTTGTATCATGCGTTCCATATTCTAAACATTGTGAGAACAGCAAACATTTTTACTTGTGGCACACATTTAAAGAGCCTTGGGTAAAAACTTATGCCATCAGCCATGAGTTTTTAAATATTCTGTTCTCTTTCCTGGGCCTTCACTCTTGACAAATACTTTATTTAGCCTCTGCTGCTTAGTCTTGAAATCTCTAAAACCTCCAAATAGTTTGCTTATTTCAGGCTGGCCAAACTCTCAAAATTATTATCCAACAGACTTTTGGAAACATATCCCGTTACTAGGAGCAGCAGCAGCTGAAGAGAAGGCCTGTGTGCCTGCTCCCAGCCCTCTTTCCTCTAAGCCACTATGTCCACTGCCCAGCTGGCAGAAGGAACTACAAGCAGAGGAAGAAGCTCAGCTTTGAGGTCACTGCCAAGTGTGCAATGTTCTGCAAGCTACAAAGCTTTGAGAGCGTCTGGTTTTTAGGTTGGCAAAGTGGGGAGCATTCCTTTAACTTTGGAGAGTTGTTGGGATAATTGAATAAGGAATGATTAAAATAGTCACTCAACATGACAGTTCACAAATAGATAAGACTTCTCATTACAAATCAAGATTAGCCTTAAAAAACAAATTTCCTGGGAGAGGTGATGGGCTTTTCATTTACCCTTCTTTGAGTATGTGACATTCCTGGACATTTTCCATAGTCCCTTTACATGAGGAAGGGTGCAGAGAGAAATCTGCTCTAAGACTTCAGGTGCAGAAAGGGAGGGGAGTGTCATGGGAATTGGCTAAAGCATCAAGGAGACACTTCCCTCAAGGTTGGCCTGGTTTCCTCTGGGGCTGTAGGCTTCCTCAAAGCTTTTCATCAGTCCACAGGGTTAGGTGTGGTTCTAACAGGTGCTTCTTTCAGCAAAGCTGAACATTGTAGGTGTGTCAACTTGCACACCTCTCACATGGTTTTGCAGATGGCCCAGAAACTACATGCACACACTATGGCTCTAGGGTTCTGTATACTTTGAAAAGACTTTCTCACGTGTATTTTTGTTTTTCATTTAGCAATGTTCATTGAGGGTCTACTTTGTCCTAGCTGCCATCTTTGTAGCTGGGACTCCTGCAGTGAACAGGCTAAATTTCTCCTTTCCCTTTTGAGCTTGAACTCTTGGGAAGTGAGTAAAGACAGCCCATGGAGCATGGATGATAAATGTGAAGTTGTGATAATCTCTATAAAAGAATTAGATCAAGGGTGAGTATGTCCAGGAGGCTCTCTGAAGTGGTGGCATTTGAGCAGAGACCTGAATGAAAGTAAGGGAGTACCATGCAGAGCTCAGTAGGAGGAGCATCTAGGGAGAGGGAACAGCTTTGTGAAGGCTCATTGGTGGCAGTAGGTTATGATTCCCATTCTACTCATGAGGACACTGAAATATCAGAAAATTAAGTGGCTTGTCCAAGGCCACCCATCAGGTAAAAAAAGTCTTTGATCTTGAACTCAGTTGCTCATCCATTATTTCAGAACTCTTAGTACTCATGTAACACAATTAACCCAGTTACAAAATTTTTTCTTCCAGCTTACCCCCAAACCAAGGGATATCTATCATTATTTGGGTAAACATTATTATTAACGGCTAATATTTATAAAGTCCTTACTACATACCTGGTGCTATTCTGAGAGTTTTACAACTGTTACCTCATTTCAGTCTATTAGGAAATTTATTGTGTATTAATTTTACAAATGAGGAAACTGAGACTTAGAAAGGAGAAATTAATTGTTGTGGAGCAGTGGTACAGAGGTATGAAAATTTGCAATCACTAAATGACTTTTTGAAATTTAATGCCTAACAGAAAAGGATTTTAACAATAAGTGAAGATATGGTTTTTCTAAACTGGCCCCTTAGAGGAGCATGGGCCTGGGGCTTTCCGGTGCAACTGGGCTCTAAGAAACCTTTGCAAGGCCAAAAGTTGGGGCCAAAGTTAACAGCAAGGCAGATAGGAAAGGAGTTCCAGAAGAACACTGGGAGACCTGAAGAGACAGCATACCAAGGCCAACTCTTAGGATTGGACAGGGAAGTAGAAACTGAGTACAAGGCTTTGAACACAAACCAGGGAGACCAGGACTGAGCAAGCCACAGGGATGGAAAAACACAGAGGCTGGAGAGGAGTGCTGAGAAACTACAGTGGGCGTTTAGAGGGTGTGCAGTCTCACCTGGGGCCATAGAGAGAGTCAGGGAGGACCTGGAGTCCCCTACATCTGTGAGCTCTGCATTCAGAATGCATTTCCTTATGTGTTCACCTAGGACCTTTCCTTCCATGCTGGTCCTAAATGCCAGCCTCAGAGGTGCAGATGGAAAGTTATCTTTCTTCATAAGAAATCAAAGAAACAAAGAATGAGACATAAATTTTAAAAGTGTCTGTGAAATTTTTGGGTTCTGAGAACTTGAAATAGTAGTAAAGAGCAGGGGTTTTAGAGTGAGATAGACCTGGATTTAGATTCCAGTTTTATTGGGGAGCTGTGAGCCCCAAGTGACCATTCTCTCTTGAAGGTTCCATTTACTCATCTGTAAAGTGGGTTAAAAACATCTATTTTGGGGGTTATTATGATTCAATTAAATTGTTATATGTGAAGTTTGTAGTCTAGACTAAGTACTTAATTAGTGAAATATATTATAATTTAATTATTATTATTATGCAAGTTTTAAAAAGCTGCTTCTATAGTTTGGCAGTTTCTTACAAAACTAAACATATTCTTGCCATCATGCTCTTTGGTATTTACTCAAATGAGTTGAAAATTTATGTCCACATAAAAACTTACAGATGGATGTTCATAGCAGTTTTATTCATAGATGCCAAAACCAAGACATCCTTTAGCAGGTGAATGAATAAATAAGCTGTGTTACATCTAGACAGTAGAATATTATTCAGCACTAAAAAGAAATAAGCTATCAAGTTATGAAAACACATGGAGAAATTTTAAATGCATATCACAAGGTGAAAGAAGACAATCTGAATATATGACATCCTGGAAAGGGCAAAACTATACAGTGTCATATCTTCAGTGTCAAAGTCCTAAGATGTTACATTTGTAGCCTCCATTAATTGAGAGATTTTTACAGAAAGATGCAGAACTATGGCTCCTCTGGAAAACTGAAGAGGTATCCCACAGCCTGTCCGGAGTCCCCACGTGGGTGTCAGGCCCCAAGCCCCGGCTGGAGCCTGACACCCACCTGCAGGGTTCTGCATGTGATAGTACCTAAACCCATAGAATATACAAGAGTGAATCTAATGTAAGCTATGGACTGTGAGTGATAATTATATTTACATGTAGATTCATCAATTGTAAAAAATGTACCAGTCTGGTGGGGAATGTTGATAGTCGTGGATACTGTGTGGGGGCAGGAGATATATAAGAATTCTTAAGTTTCTGCTCAATTTTGGTGAAAACCTGAAATTGCCCCCCAAAAAGAGAGTCTATTTTAAAAACTGCAAAATAAAATTAACAAAATAACAAATAAGTCCATGCATGGGTTTTAATTTTTTTTTAAAGCGTCTTCTAATGTCATCTTCTTCATGAATCCACTTATCACCACTCCAACAAGATGATTAAAATGTATTTCCTTTCTTGGAAATCTCATTGCATTGCAATTTGTCTAGCAATTACCATTTTGGTTGCATTAAAATTGTTAGGGGATTTATCTTATTTTCTTTATTATAATGTACTTGAAGGTTCTTGCAGGAATGACAGTGTACTATTCAGTTCTCTATTTGCAGTGGCTTTACCATGTCTTGTATATGCATGATGCTCAAAAAAGCATAGTTGTGGAACTTAATCATTAGAGTCTAGATTTCTTGCACTGTCTGATAAAGTACTCACTAGCCACATGTGACTATTTAAATTTGAAATTAATTTAAAATCAAACTTATTTTTTTTTTAAATTACGTTGATTTTCAATATTGTTTAGTTTTAGGTGTACAGCATAGTGGTTAGACACTTATATAATTTACGAGGTGATCCTCATCCCCTCATAAGTCTAGTACTCACCTGACATGACACATAGTTATTACAATAACATTGACTATATTCCCTGTGCTGCACTTTAGATCTCTGTGACTATTTTGCAACTACCAGTTTGTACTTCTTAAATCCTTCACCTTGTCATCCAGCCTCTCAACCCCTCTCCCATGTAGAAACCATTAGTTTGTTCTCTGTATCTATGAGTCTGTTTCTGTTTTGTTTGGTTATTTATTTAGTGTTTTTAGGTTCCACATATAAGTGAAATCATGTGGTATTTGTCTTTCTCTGTTTAACTTATTTCACTTAGCATAATACCCTCTAGGTCCAATAATGTTGTGACAAATGTTAAGATTTCAGTCTTTTGTGTGGCCAAATAATATTACATTGTATGTTGGTACCCCATCTTCTTTACGCATTTGTTTATCCGTGGACACTTGGATTGCTCCCATATCTTAAATATTGAGAATAATGCTGTAGTGAACATAAATATGCGTATATCTTTTCAAACTAGTGTTTAGGATTTCTTTGGATAAATGTCAAGAAGTGGAATTGCTGGGTCATACTAGTTCTATTTTAAATTTTTGAGGAACTTAACATACTGTTAAGTTTTCCATAGTGTCTGCACCAATTTGCATTCCCACAAGCAGTGCACAAAGATTCTTTTTTCTCCACATTTTATGTTTGTTGATTTATTGGATAGCCATTCTGACAGGTGTGAGGTAATGCTCATTGTGGTTTGTTTGTTTGTTTTGCATTTCCATGGTGATTAGTGACATTAACCATCTTCTTATATATCTATTTGCCATCTGTATGTCCTTTTTGGAGAAATGTCTGCTCAAGTCCTCTGCCCATTTTTAAATCAGGTTGTTATTTTTGATATTAAGTTTATGAGTTATTTACGTATTTTGAATATTATCCCTTATGGCATGTATCATTGGTGAATATCTCCTCCAATTCGGTAACTTATCCCTCCCCCTCTCCCTCCCTCCCTCCCTCCCTTCCTTCCATCTTCACCTGCTTATGCTTATTGATTTTAGAGGAGGGTGAAGAGAGGAACATAGATATGATAGAGAAGCATTGATTGGTTGCCTCTTGTACACGCCCCAATAGCGGACAGAACCTGTAACTTAGGCATGTGCCCTGACTGGGAATAGAGCCCACAACCTTTCAGTTTATGGGACAATGCTCTAGCCAGCTGAGCCATACCGACCAGGGCAGCTTGTCTATCTTTTGTTGATGGTTTACTTTGGTGTACAAACTTTTTAGTGTGATATAGTCCCATTTTTTTTCTTTTATTTCCCTTGCTCAGGGAGACATAGCCAAAAAAAAAATTATAAACAGTTAACTGCCTATGTTTTCTTCTTATGGTTTTGGGGCCTACATTTAAGCCTTTAATCCATTTTGAGTTTATTTTTTACATGGTGCAAGAAAATGGTCTAGTTTTATTTTTTTCCCATATATTTGTCTAATTTTACAAACTTTTATTTATTAAAAAGACTGTTTATCACATTGTATATTCTTGCCTCTTTTGTCATAGATTAATTCACCATATATGTAATGGGGCACATCGAGAGCACCCCCAAACGGTATTTGTGATGGGGTCCAGAGATTGGGGTGTCCAAGAAAAAGATAGTCTCCCCACCCCAGGGCGGACCACCATGGAGGATGGGAGCCTTGAGCAGGGCCATTGAGAGTCATTTTGCGTATCAATAATAGCTGGATAGCTTCATTCCTCATATTCAAAGAGGGTTACTTTGCATATCATCAAGACTAATCAGGAAGGTTTGAAAGACTTAATGCAAAATGTAACTGGGAGAGGAAGGAGGGGCAGGGGCCTGATGGAGAGACAAAGGGACACAGACTCTGTGGAACAATGTGAAGACCTCGTGGGAAGAAAGAGGGGAGAAAGGACTCTTGCTAGTGGGCCATGAGAAGGTGCCACATGGTTAAGGATTAAGAGCTGGAGATCGGGGCGATGCAGCAGATGTTGCTGAGATCCATGAGAGGCCTGCCTAGCCAAGCCCTGGACTTCTGTTCTTTTTCTTCTGAAGGACGGTAACCCTGACTGGCCTGACTGGCCTAACTGGGCAAAGGGGGGAAAGGAAGGACTGTGTGTGAGCTGGTGGTTGTTTAAAGGGGATTTTGAGATTTAAGAGTGACATTTAGCCATTAATCAAACCTGTATAACTTTTGAATAAATAGTTCCTTTCCTTTTCACCAAACTCTGACATTCAGAGCCATAATTCCAAGGATGGCAGGTAAAGGACCTACAACCGAGGGACCCCGAAGGTGGGGGAGGTTGTTGATTCAGTAATAGCATCTGGGAACCCCGCCATGGGTCCATTTGTTTGGTAACCTATAGGCATGTGTTTATTTCTGGGCTCTCTATTCTCTTCCATCGATCTATGTATCTGCTTTTATGCCAGTACTATGCCATTGTGATTACTACAGCCTTGTAATGTAGTTATCAGATAGCATGATAACTCCAACTTTGTTCTTTCTAAGATTTCTTTGGCTATTGGTGAGTTTTTGCAGTTCCACATAAATTTTAGGATCATTTGTTCTAATGCTATGAAATATGCCATGGTATATTGATAGGATTTCACTGAAGCTATGGATTGCTTTGGGTAATATGGGCATTTTAATAATGTTAGTTCTTCCAATCCATGAGAATGGAATATACTTCCATTTATTTGTATCTTCCTTCATTTATTTCTTAAATGTCTTATAATTTTCTGTGTATAGGTCTTTTACCACCTCGGTTAAATTTATTCTTAGGTATTTTTTTTTTTCATGCAATTGTAAATGGAATTGTTTTCTTAATTTCTCTTTCTAATAGTTCATTTTTGTTGTTTAAAAATGCAACCAATTTCTGAATATTAATTTTGTATCCTTGTACCTTACTAAATTCATTCATCAGTTCAAATAATATTTTTTGTGGATTCTTCAGTGTTTATATAAAATTGTATTATGTTATCATCAAGTAATGAAAGTTTTACTTCTATTTGGCTGTCTTTTATTTCTTTTCTTTTTTTTTTTCTTTTTTGATTGCTGTGGCTAAGACTTCCAGTACTTTGTTGAATAAAAATGGTGAAAGTGGACTTTCTTTTCTTATTCCTGATTTTAAGGAAAATATTTTTAACTTTTCACTGTTGAGTCTGATATTAGCTGTGGATTTGTCATACATGGCCTTTATTATGTTGAGGTACATTCCCTCTATTTCTACTTTGCCGAGAATTTTTTTCACAAATGGATGTTGGATTTTGTCAAATACTTTTCCTGCATCTATTGATGTGATTATATGAATTTTATCCTTCATTTTATTTATGTGGTGTATTATGTGAATGGACTTAAAGACATTGAACTAAAGTTACACTCCAGGAATAAACCCTGCTTAACCTTGGTGAATGATATTCTTAACATATTGCTGAATTTGGTTTGCTATCCTGGCTGTCTAATTTGTTGGCATATAATTGTAGTATTTTCTTATAATCCTTTGTTTTTCTGTAGAATCAGATGTTGTTCCTTTTTCACTTCTGATTTTGTTTACTTGGGAACTCTCTTTTTTTTTCCTGAATGAGTCTCACTGGTTAAAGGTTTATTAATTTTGTTTATCTTTTCAAAGAACCAGTCTTAGTTTCATTGATCTTTTGTATTTTTTTAGACTCTTTTTATTTATTTTCATTTTGATCTTTATTATCTATTTCTTCTACTCCCTTTGTGTTTTGTTTATACTTCTATTTCTTGTTCTTTTAGGTGTAAGGTTAGATTGTTTATTTGAGATTTTTTTTTTTAATTGAGGTAGGCTTGTATTGCTATGAATTTCTGTCTTAACTGGCCTTCGTTTTTTTCCCTATAGCTTACGGGTCTCTGTGTTCTTATTTTCACTTTTTTTCATGGTATTTTGTTATATCATTCTTTTTTTTTTAAATCATGTTTATCTATCACAGTTGTCTCAATTTTTTCCCCTTTATTCCCCTCCACCCATTCCACACCCCCCCCCCCCCCCCGCCAATTCCCACAGTCAATTCCCACTCTATTGTCCATGTCCATGGGCCATTCATACATATTCTTTCTCTAGTCCCTTCCCCTTCTTTCCACCTTGTCCCCCTTCCCATCCCCTCTGGTCACTTTCAGTCTGGTCCATGTTTCCGTGTCTGTGGTTTATTTTGTTTGTTTCTTTTGCTGAATAGATTCACTTATAGGTGAGATCATATGGTATTTGTCTTTCACCAACTGGCTTATTTCACTTAGCATGATATTCTCCAGTTCCATCCATGTTGTCACAAAAGGTAGGAGTTCCTGTTTCCTTTTTTTAAAAATGCAGATAGATTTTATTTATTTTTTTAAATGTCAAAATCCATTATAAAATATTAAAAAATTTAAAACCATTATAAAGTCTTAATAATTAAAACATGACACCAACACAGAAATAAGTAGATCAATGAAATGAAATGAGCATTCTAGAAACAAAGGTATATATCTGTCTAACAATGTAATATATGATTAAATTGATATTTCAGATCAATGGGGAAAATACGGCTATTTAACAAATAAAGTGCATGGACCACTATTACTTAAGGAAAAAAAAAAAACAAATATAGAGCCCTATTGCACACATTATACAAGAAATATTCAAGTGAGTTAAAAATTAATATGTAAACTCTAAGGAGTTACTTCTTACCCTGAAGTAACATATTCAAACCCAGAAGCTATAAAGTAAAATATTGACAATATGACTATATTAAACATGTAAGACTATACAGTAAAATATTTTTAAAAAGTTAAAGGACAAGTAATAGAATAGGAAAGTATTTGCCACACATCTAAGAAAGGGTTAATAGTTTTTGTTTTCTTTAGGGAAAAAATTCTACAAACATTTAATCAAAAAATGGATAAAGAATACCAGAAGTCATGTAAAGCTTTTTAATAATAATAGAAATAGGCAAGAAATATACAAAAACAGGTTTAGTTTTAACCAATAATAAAGTAACAGTTAAAATAGCACATCTTTGTCACAATCAGATTAATAAGTATTAAAAATATTAGTAATCTCAAGTATAGGTGACTGTGAGACATGTAAGACTATACAGTAAGTGTATCATTCTTTTGTCTGGGAGACTCCTTATTTTAATTGAGAGCTTTGCTGGGTAGAGCAGTCTTGCTTTCAGGCCTTTGCTTTTCATTACTGGGAATATTTCTTGCCATTCCTTTCTGGCTTGTAGTGTTTCTGTTGAGAAGACAGCAGCTAGCTGTATTGGGCCTCCCTTGTATGCTACTACCTGTTTTTCTCTTGCTTGCTTTAATATTTGCCATTTTAATGATGATGTGTTTTGGAGTAGACCTCATTGGGTTCCTCTTGAATGGGATCCTCTGTGCTTCCTTGACTTGTGTGACTTTTTCTCTCCTCCAATTAGGGAAGTTTTCCATCATTACTCTTTCAAACAGATTCTCTATCCCTTCCTCCTCTTCTTCTCCTTCTGGTATCCATATTGTATGGATATTATTATGTTTCAAGTTGTCTTGCATTTCCCTCAACGTTTCTTCATTCTTACTGAGTCTTTTTTCATTTTCTTGTTCTTTCTGGGAGCTTTTTTCTACCTTGACCTCCATCTCGCTGATTCGGTCCTCAGCTTAATTGAGCCCACTTTTCATTCCTTCCACTGTGTTCTTCAATTCAGAAAATGTATTCTTCATTTCCTCTTGTGTCTAATTGATAGTTTCTATGTCCTGCTTCATGCTGATATAGTTTGCAGTAAGTTTCTTGTAGCTCCCTGTAGTTTTTTGTAATTTTCTCTGAGCTCACTGAGCTCATTGAACTTCTTTAGAAGCATTGTTTTGAACTCAATATCTAACAGTTTACTTGTCTCTATTTCATTTAGTTCTCTTTCTGGGGATTCATCATTTCCCTTTGATTGGTGAGTGTTTCTTTGTCTTCCCATATTTGTGAGACTCTTCTTTTTTGTTTCTGCTTCTTAAATTGATCTGCCTTTAACTTCTGACTTTGTGTTATGAACTTCTATGGTAGGAGACCACTGTTTTTTCTTTCTGGATCTGCCTCTGATGATGTCAGGTGTTGACCTTGTCTGACCTTAGGCAGTGTGTTCGAGCCTTCCAGGAATCTACCAGGAATCTACCGTCTGTGGCTGTCTCCTTCAGCTGTTAATCTAGTCACTTTGCACTCAGCAGGCCAGTTTAGACAGCACAGGGTGGGTGGAGTCCCTCCTCGAGGCAGGGTTATTGGGTCCTCTCATGCTGCTTCCACTCAGGAGAGTGGTCTGCCTGAGCAAGATGGCAGCTGCCATATGGAGGATTAGTCATCACCGGGATCCCGTCAGCTACTCTCTGTTTCTCTCCCCTTCTAAGCCTCCTCCCCTAGTCTTTCCTCTGGTGTCTCTAGCCCACTCTTCCCCTGCCTTTGCCAGAGACCAGCGTAAGTGGCTGCAAATAAAAATTTATATGTTGGCACTTTAAAAGGCTCTTTGTGTCTACAACCACCTGTCTCTGGCAGAGAGCAACTCTGCCGCTTTTCGAAGTTGGGTGTTATCTTTGTACTTTTTGGGCTCTGGTGCTGTAGCCTGGAGATCCCTGCTTAAGGTTTAGACCTCACTCTTCTCAGGTGGATCCAACTGGCCTTCCAATATCCTTCTGGTGCTGCCACCCGTGGGCGCCCCGCCCACCTTCTTGAGTCTCTACTGCACTCCTTACCTGTTAGATTGCACTAAAGCCGATTCTTCTATCTGTCCCAGGTATAAGGCTCATCTCTCACTATTGGCCAGTTGTTTGTTCCAGATGATTTCTCCATAATTTAGTTGTAATTCCATATTGGTCCTGGGAGGAAGTCAGTGTGACTTCACTCCTCCATCATCTTGATTTCTCTGTGATATCATTCTTGATCCCTCTGTTAACCCATTCACTGTTTAGTAACATATTATGTAGCTTCTATGTATTTGTGTTTTTCAGTTTTATTCTTGTAATTTATTTCTACTTTTTTACCATTATGATTAGAAAAGATGGTTGATAGGATTTCAACTTTCATAAATTTATTGAGACTTGTTTTGTGTCCTAACATGTGATCTATCATCAAAATTGTCGCATGTGCCCTTGAAAAGAATGCATATTCTGCAGTTTTCAGATGAAATATTCTAAAAATTCCAATTAAATCCATCTGCCCAAAAGTGTCATTTAAGGCTGCTGTTTCCTCGTTGATTTTCTGTCTGGATGATCTGGCCTTTAATGTCAAAATGTGTTAAAATTTCTGTACTATTACTGTCTTACTGTCTATTTCCCTCTCTTTGTCCGTCAGTATTTTCTTTATATATGTAGGTGTCCCTATGTTGGGTATATAAATGTTTACAAGGGTTATATTCTCTTGTTGGATTGATAACTTTATCATTATCTGATGTCTTTATTTGTCTCTTGTTAAAGCTTTTGTTTTAATGTCTATTTTGTGTGATGTAAGTATTGCTACTACAGCTTTTTTAATATTTCTATTTGCATAAAATATCTTTGTCTATCCCTTTACTTTCAGTCTGTATGTGTCTTTTGATCTGAAGTGGGTCTCTTGTAGACTGCTTATTTATAAGACTTGTTTTCTCATCCATTAAGTCATCCTATATTTTTTTATTGGAGCATTTAATCCATTTACAGTTAAAGTAATTATTGATAGATTTTGGTTATTGTCATTTTATTGTTTTCTGATTGTTATAGAAGTTTCCTCTTTCTTTTTTAAAATTTGTATTTATTTTGTTGTATTTTTAAATTGTATTTTATTGATTAAACTATTACAGTTGCTGTACTTTTTCCCACTTTGCCCTGCTCCAACAAGCATCCCCCTACTCCTCAGGCAATTGCCACACCATTGTTCATGTCTATGGGTCATGTGTATAAGTTTTTTGACTACTCCATTTCCTATACTGTACTTTACAACCCCATGGCTATTCTGTAACTACCTATTTGTCTTTTTAATCCCTGTACCTCTTCATCCATTCCCCCACAACTCCCTCTCATCTGGCAACCATCAATACACTCTCCATATCCATGATTCTGTCTCTGTTCTTCTTGTTTGCTTTGTTTGTAGATTTAACTGTTGCTAGATATGTATTTATTGCCATTTTATTGTTCACAGTTTTGATCTTCATTTTCTTAAATAAGTCCCTTTAACATTTCATATAATAATGATTTCGTGATGATGAACTCCTTTAGTTTTTCTTCTCTGGAAAGCTCTTTATCTGCCATGCCATTCTAAAGAATAGCTATGCTGGGTAAAGCAGTGTTGGCTATAGGTCCCTGCTTTTCATGATTTTGAATATTTCTTGCCAATCCCTTCTAATCTACAAAGGTTCTTTTGAGAAATCAGCTGACAGTCTTATGTGAACTCCCCTGTAAGTAACTAACATTTTCTCTTGCTGCTTTTAGGCTTCTCTCTTTATCTTTAACCTTTGGCATTTTCATTACGATGTGTCTAGGAGTGGGCCTCTTTGCATCCACCTTGTTTGGCATTCTCTGTGCTTCTTGGACTTGCATGTCTATTTCCTTCACTGGATTAGGGAAGTTTTCTTTTATTATTTTTCAAATAGATTTCCAATTCCTTGCTGTTTCTCTTCTCCTTCTGACACTCCTATGATGTAAATGTTGAACTTCTTGAAGTTGTCCCAGAGGCTGCTTACACCGTCCTCATTTGTTTTTGTTTCTGTTTTCTTCTGGATTCTTTATTCTTCTTGCTCTGATTGGTTGTTTTTTGCTTCCTTGTGTTTCAAATCACTGATTTGATTTTCAGCTTCATCCACTCTACTGTTGTTTCCCTGAGAATTGTTTTTTTTTTTAATTTCAATTAATGTATCTTTTGCTTCTGACTGAATCTTTTTTATGCTGTTGAGGTCCTCATGAAGTTCCTTGAGTATCCTTATAACCAGTGCTCTGAACTCTGCAACTGACAGATTGCTTATTTCCATTTTGTTTAGCTCTTTCTATAGAGTTTTGATCTATTCTTTCATTTGGGCCATGTTTCACTGTCTCCTCATCTTAGCAGCCTCCCTGTGTTTGTTTGTATGTGTTAGGTAGAGCTGTGATTGAGGCAGGGGATAGTCAGGAAGGAGGAAAATCCAGAGGTGCCTCAGAACTAAGAAAAAGGACATCGATACAGCACAGAGACCCTGTTCAAAGACCGGTTGTTCCCACTTTCTGGAAAAGCACTGAATCATGGTGAATCATGAATGTACCTGTGTGGAAAATGCTACATGACCCTTGCTTCATTATAGTAGCATTATAATAAATTAGCATTGTGGGACCCCCTGCGCTGTTGGCCAATCAAGGAAAATCATGGGAGACCACATGGGCAGTAGCTTTAAAGTAATATAACTACTTGTACATGCACAATAAAACCCCACCAAAACTAGCCAGGAAATATCTGCCCTATAAGAATAGAATCTCTCCGGCCCCTGAGGTCAATCTCTGCTTGGAGTTGGCCCTCTCCCGTGTTCTGTGGAGTGCACTATTGTTTAATAAATCTGCTCTCTCTCTTTCTGCTATAAACTCTGTGTGTTTAGTTCAATTCTTTGTCCGTGATCACCAAGAACCCACCTGTGCCCACTGTGACACTATGACTCTGTGTCTTGGTAGTGTGGCCTAATGTAGTAGGTGTCTTGTAGGGTCCAGTGGCAGAGAGCTTCCCCTATGACACAACTTGGGTACTTGAGGTGTGCCCTATGTGTGAGCTGAGTACACTCTCCTTTTGTAGTTGAGCCTTGACTGCTATTGGCAGGTCAATGGGAGGGATCTACCCAGGCCAGTCAGCTGCAAGGACTGACTATGACCACTGATCATGAACTCCTGCCCTTCATTTAGGATACACTGTGTGGGGGCAAGGTGGTGGTGTTTCAATGTGGTCTGTAGCTATACACTGGGTTCACAGGCTCTGGGTGGTGTAGGTCAATGTCTGCTGCCACCTTTGTTCAGCCTGTGGGCACACTGCCTGAACTATAATGCAATCTGCATATGACTGCTACTTGTGCTGAGCTTGGAGATTCACAGGCCAAGCAAAGCTTTGAATCTGAGAACCTAGGCTTGTTGCTTCTAGTGCTGGGCCTAGTCCCTTAGTGTTGGTTGATCCACTGCTTTTATTGTGTGTGCCTTTGTCAGTGAGAATTATTTTCTTTACACTATATTCTTCTTCATAGTTTTGATCTTTCTTTCCTCACATCCTGCTGCTTCTTCTTAAAGACATCCCTTTAACATTTCTGGTAATAATGATTTGGTAATGATGAGCTTCTTCAGCCTTTTTTTGTCAAGAAAGCTCTTTATCTCTCCTTCAATTCCAAATGATAGCCTTGCTGGGTAGAGTAATCTTGATCATAGGTCCTTGCTTTTCATCATTTTGAATATTTTGTGCCAACCCTTTCTAGTCTGCATACAAATGTCAACAAATCAGCTGATAGTTTTATGGGAGCTTTCTTTTAGGTAACTGTTTCTTTCTCATTCCCTTTAAGATTCTCTCTTTGGAGCTTTCTTGACTTCCAGTCAAGATGAAGGTGTAGGTAAATAGCCTTGCTTCCTCACACAATCACAGAAATAATTACAACTAATCTCAAAACAAATAACTAGAACCATCAGAAAATCAAGCTGTTTGAAAGGTATGACAACTGAAGATTTAAACAAGCCACATTCATCCTGTTGGGTAGGAGGGGCAGGGATGTGGAGGCAAGTGAAGAGGCATGAAGATGAGATATGACATATAGAAGTGACAGTGGCAAAGTAGGCAGTCCCACATTCATGTGTGGTAGATTAAAATTAGGAGGGATACCTTGGGAGTGAGCAATACCCGCCTTAGGTCAGACCACACAGCACAGGGTTCCAGAGGCAGGAAGATAAATCCCCATAACTTCTGGCTATGAAAACCAGTGGGGTTTGGGGTGACAGAAAAAAGACTGCCTGATTTTCAGGACACTCCATTTAAAGGGCCAGTACAGACCTAGAACATACACAGACCCACCCCCTCTGGGATTCAGAACAAGGGCAACACTGGAAGAGCATCTGTCACATATGAAGAGTAAGTGAAATGACTTGAAACAGGTCAGACCTCCAGAAGCCATGCAGTGGGATTGTCCCCTCTCTGAGCTTTTCCCTCACACAGAGCCACAAAGTAGCGAAGTGGGTTGCCCTCCCTGGTGATTAGCCAACTTTCCACCCCACACAATTTACAGGTGTCTTTTCTTCAGGAGGCCATGCTACTAAGACAGGGAGTCAAAGCAGGTCTACCAAATATACAGAAACAAACATGGGGAGGTTCCAAATTGAGGAGTCAAAGAAATATGACCCAAATGAAAGAACAGAACAAAACCCCAGAAAAAGAACAAATGAAATGGAGATAACCAACCTATCAGATGCAGAGTTCAAAACACCAGTGCTCAGGGATGCTCAGAGAACTCATTGAGTATGGCAACAACATAAAAATGACCTAGGAAGAAATGAAGGTTACACTAAGTGAAATAAAGAAAAACCTACAGGGAACCAACAGTGGAGGAGAAGATGCCAGGATTCAAATCTATGATTTGGAACAGAAGAAAGAAAAAAACATTCAACCAAAACAAGAAGAAAAAAGAATTCAAAAAGTCAGGATGATATAAGGAGCCTCTGGGACATCTTCAAATGTACCAGCATCTGACTCATAGGGATGCCAGAAGGAGAAGAGAAAGAGCAAGAAACTGAAAACTTATTCGAAAAGGTAATGAAAGAAAACCTCCCTACTTTGGTCAAGGAAGTAGACATACAAGTCCAGGACACACAGAGAGTTCCAAACAAGTTGGACTCAAAGAGTTCCACACCAATACACATCATAATTAAAATGCCAAAGGTTAAAGATAAAGAGAGAATCTTAAAAGCAGCAAGAGAAAAGTAGATAGTTACCTACTAAGGGGTTCCCATAGGACTGTCAGCTGATTTCTCTAAAGAAACTTTGCAGGAAAGAAGGGACTGGCAAGAAGTATTCCAAGTGATAAAAAGCAAGGACCTACAACCTAGATTACTCTATCCATCAAAGCTATCATTTAGAATGGGAAGCAGATAAAATGCTTCCCAAGCAAGGTAAAGCTAAAGGAGTTCATCATTACCAAGCCCTTATATGAAATGTTAAAGGGACTTACATAAGAAAAAGGAAATCAAAAACTATGAACAGTATGAACATATTTAAGAAAAAGAAGGTCAAAATTATGAACATAAAAATGGCAACAAATTCACAACTATCAGCAACTGAATCTAAAAAACACAAACTAAGCAAACAACAAGAACAGGAATGGAGTCCTAGGTATGTAGATCATTTGGAAGGTTATCAGTGGGGAAGGGGTAGGGGGGGAAAATGGGTGAAAAGACGCTGGGATTAAGAAGCATTATTGGTAGGTATAAAATAGAGGAATGTTAAGAATAGTATAGGAAATGGATAAGTCAAATGTTGGGAACTGTCCTGCCTGGTTTCAGGAACTGTAGCCTCGCTGACAGGCGAGAAGGCCACAAGGCTGGAGCAAAGCAAGGAGGCCTTGAAAAAATAGGCCACTGAGGAGAAAAAAACCATCCCCTCTGACAGGGACACAGCCCCTGCCTCCCTCACATCACCCTGCTTGGCCCTGGAGGATGGCTGGTTAGTTAATGATGGATAAGACCCCTCGATGGCAGGGGCAACCTAAGACAGGCACAGCTGCATGGGCATCAGGGAAGAACTTGAGAGACACAGAGAAAGGACAAAAAGACTCTCATCTCCGGCTTTGATATGGCTGGAGTCCTCATTCTATCTGAAAGAAATCTTATCTCTTGGCGGCTCTGCCCCACCTGCCTGGCTCAGGCTTGAAACAATATGAAAGGCAGGTACAGACCTAAACTGGATCAAGCAGTTGGGGGGCTGGGGGAATCAGGCCTAGAAGTAAGTTCCTTGAAGCATGCTTTGTTCTTCCCTCAAAAGCTATGATAACCAGCTCATACTGGGAAGAAAATTTACATTACTCACAGACCCTGACCTGAGGCAGGTCTCTTGTGTTCCTTCAATTGTTATCTACGATCTGTTTTCTGCAAACATAGCCTTCTGACATTGATTGATGAGCTTTGCTCCATACCCCTGTGCATATGATTCTCAATAAAAGCCTTTGGACAGAGGGGCTCAGAGCATTCTCCATTAGAGGGAACAGCCACCCCTTTTCCTGGCAGACTGAGAGAAAAGTGTCTGGGATGACTTATTTTATTTCCCTGTCCATGACAACCTGGAGTGTACTCTGCAGGACAGAGTCCACCCTCCACTTCAGTCAAAGAACTTGTATGCATGACCCATGGACAGGAACTAAGAGGGGGGGATTGCTGGTGGGAATGGGGATACTTACTGGGTGGAGGGGGGCAAAGAGGGAAATTTGGGACAACTGTAATAGCATAATTAAGAAAATATATTTTTAAAAAAGATTCTTTCTTTTTCATTTTAATCATGTATCTTGCGTGGGCTTCTTAGGGTTCATCTTGTTTGGGACTCTCTGTGCTTCCTGGACTTGTATGTCCATTTCCTTCATCAAGTTAGGGAAGTTTTCAGACATTATTTCTTCAAATAGGTTTTCAACTTTTGCTCTTTCTCTTCTCCTTATGGTACCCTTGTGATGCAAATGTTGTCACACTTGATGTTTTTTCAGAGGTTCTTTAAACTATCCTAATTTCTATGATTCTTCATTTTCCTGTTCTGATTGGGTGTATGCTGTCATCCATATCACCCACTCAGACATTTGCTTTGTCTAATCTGCTGTTGATTTCATCTAGTATCTTCACTTCTGACTTTTTTAAATGTTTCTATCTCTTTCTGTAAGCTCTCATTGAGTTCATCTATTTTTCTCCTAAGTTCATTGAATGTCCTTATAACCAGTGTTTTGAACTCTTTATACAATAGATTGTTTGTATCTTGCTTAATTCTTTTTCTGGAGTTTTTTCCTTTTCTTTCATTTGGGACATAGTTCTTTGTCTTCTCATTTTGGCTGACTCCCTGTGTTTGTTTCTATGTATTAGGTAGATCTGCTATGTCTCCCATTTTTGGTAGAGTAGCCTTATGTATTAGGTGTCCTGTGCGGCCCAATAGTTCAGTCTCCCTGATTACCTGATCCAGGTTCTCCTGGATTGTCCTTTGTGTGTGTTTTATGTGCCCTACTGTTGTAGTTGAGTCTTGATTGCTGTTTGCACATCAGTAGTGGGATTGCCCCTCAGGCTGACTGGTCTGAGCACTGGCCATGACTCTAGTGGATAAGCTGCTTTGCATGGACTGATGCCATGAGTGCTATTTGCTTTACCAGGGCTGTGGTGCATGCTGAGTTCATTCTTGGGTATGTCATTTGTGGAGTTAATTGACTGGTTTGGTGTGGTCTGAAGCTGGCCACCAGATGTGTTTGTCCTGGGGCCTCTTGGGAGGAGCCCCAGTGCAGGCCAAGTTCAGCTGCTGCCTGTGCCCAGCTGATAAAAGCTACAAAGTCATCTACATTTTTTAAACATTTTTTATTGTTACTCTATTACAGTTGTCACAGTATTTACCCCTTGGCCCTCATCTGCCCATGCCACCCCAAACCCTGCTCCTGAAGTCAATTCCCACACTGTTGTCCATGGGTCATTCATACATGTACTTTGACTAGTCGCTTTCCCCTTCTTTCTACCCTTTTCCCTCTCCCTGGGCCCCTCTCATCACTGTCAGGCTGTTCCATGTTTAATGCCTGTAGTTCTATTTTGTTTATTAGTTTATTTTGTCCACTGCATTCCTATTATAGGTGAAATCATATGATATTTATCTTTTACCAACTGGCTTATATCACTTAGTATAAAATTCTCCAGTTCCATTCATGCTGTTGCAAAAGATAGGAGTTCCTTCTTTCTTTCTGCTGCATATTATTCCATTTTGTAAATGTACTGCATTTTTTTAATCTACTCATCTACTGATGGGCACTTAGGATGTTTCCAGCACTTGGTGATTGTAAATAGCACTGCTATGAGCAGAGGAGTGCATAGGTTCTTTTAAATTGGTGATTCAGGATTCTTAGGGTATATTCCCAGCAGAGAAATCACTAGGTCAAAAGACAGCTTCATTTTTAGTTTTTAAGGAAATTCCATACTGTTTTCCACAGTAGCTGCAGCAGTCTGCATTCCCACCAACAGTGCACTAGGGTTCCCTTTTCTCCACATCCTCACCAGCACTAGTTGTTTGTTAATTTATTAATGATAGTCATTCTGATAGGTGTGAGGTGATAGCTCACTGTGGTTTTAATTTGCATCTCTCTGATGCAAATGGCTAATGTGATTGAGCATGTTATCATATTTTTTTGGCCATCGTTTTTAGCATCTATTGATATGATTGCATGGGTTTTTTCCTTCATTTTGTTTATGTGGTTTATTACATTTATTAATTTGCAAATATACCATCCTTGCTTTCCTGGGATGAATCCTCCTTGATCATGGTGTATGATTTTTTTAATGTATTGCTGAATCCAATTTGCCAATATTTTGTTGATGATTTTATAATCCATGTTCATCAGAGATATTGGTCTGTAGTTTTCCTTCTTTGCTGTGCCTATACCTGGTTTTGGAATTAGGTTGATACTGGTCTTATAAAAAGAGCTTGGAATTCTTCCTTCTTCTTGAATTTTGTGGAATAGTTTGAAAAGGATAGGAGTTAATTCTTCTTAAAATGTTTAGAAAAATTTACCTGTGAAGCCATCTGGTTCAGGGCTTTTGTATGCTGGGAGTCTTTAATTACTGATTTAGTTTCACTAGTAGTTATCAGTCTATTTATACTTCCTGCTTCTTGATTCAGTTTTGGAAGATTGAATGTTGCTAGAAATGTGTCCATTTCACCCAGGTTGTCCAATTTCTTACTATCTTTGTTTTTCTGTGTTATCAGTTGTAATTTCTCCTCTTTTGTTTCTGATTTTATTTATTTGGGTCCTCTCTCTTTTCTTCTTGATGAGTCTGGTTAAAGGCTTACCAATTTTGTTTATCTTTTCAAAGAACCAGCTCCTGGATTTATTGATCCTTTGAATTTTTCTTTTAGTCTCTATATCATTGAATTCTGCTCTGATCTTGGTTATTTCCTTCCTTCTACTCATTCTGGGCTTTTTGTGTTGTTCCTGTAGTTGTTGTAGATATAGGGTTAGGTTGTTTATTTTAGATTTTTTGTATCTTCTTTATGAAGGCCTGTATCACTATGAACTTCCCTTCAGTACTGCCTTCACTATTTCTCATAGGTTTTGGTTTACTGTGTGTTCATTTTCATTTGTTTCCAGATACTTTTTGATTTCTTCCTTGATCTCATTGTTGACTCATTCTTTATTTAATAACATTATTCAGTCTCCATGTATTTGCCTATTTTGGGTTTCTTTTCCTTGAGGTTGGTTTCAGGTTTCAATCCATTGTGATCTGAGCACATGCTTGATAAGATTTCAATTTTCTTGACTTTATTGAGGCTTGTTTTGTGTCCTACCAATGTGGTCTATCTTTGAAAATGTTCCATGTGCATTTGAAATGAATGTGTATTTTGCTTCTTTGGTGTGAAAGCTTCTATGTTATCAAGTTAATTTCATCTAGAGTGTCATTCAGTGCCATAATATCCTTGTTGACCTTTGTTTGGAAGATCCCTTCATTGTTTACAGTGGGTTATTACAATCCCCTCCAATGAGTGTGTTGTCAATCTCTTTCTTGAAGACTTCCAACATTTTGTTTATATGTTAAGTGCTCCTATGTCAGGTTCATATATGTTTACAAAGTTTATATTGTCCTGTTGGATTATTACCTTAAGTGTTATGTAATGACCTTCTTTGTTCTTTTTTATGGCTTTTATTTTGAAGTCTATTTTGTCTTTTATAAGCATTGCCACCCCAGCTTTCTTTTTGTGTTTGTTTACTTGGGTTTTTTTTTTTTCCATCCCTTGACTTTCAATCTGTTTAGATCTTCTGTTCTGAGGTTGGGTCTCTTGTAGTTAGCATACATGAGATTTGTATTTTCTTATCCATTCACCTACCCTATGTTTTTTGATTGGAGAACATAATCCATTTACATTTAAGGTTATTATTAAGTATTTATTTATTGCCATTTTTAGTGTACCTGTCCCCCCCGCCCCTTTACATAGTCCCTTTAGCATCTCTTGCAGTGCTGGCTTGGTGGAGATGTACTCTTTTAGTCTTCTTTTGTCTGGGAAATTCTTTATTTTACCTTCCATTTTCAATGAGAGCCTTGCTGGGTAATGTGGCCATTGTTGTAGGTCCTTGCTATTCATTACTTGGAATATTTTGTGCCAGTCCCTTCTTGCTTATAGTGTTTCTGTTGAGAAATCAGCTGATAGCCTTATGAGAGTAACTTGGATGTTACCAGCTGTTTCTCCCTTGCTGCTTTTAAGATTCTTTCTTTGTCTTTAAAATTTGCCATGTTAATTATGATCTGTCTTGGTGTAGACCCTTTTGGGTTCATCTTGATGTGTACTCTGTGCTTCCTGAACTTGCATGAATTTCCCTCACCAAGTTAAGGATGTTTTCTGCCATTATTTTTTCAAACAGGTTTTCTATCCCTTGGTCCTCCCCATCTCCTTCTGATATTCCTATGAGATGAATGTTGTTACATTTCATGTTGTCCTGCAGCTCCCTAAAACCCCCTTCATTCTTTTTGAGTGTTTTTTGTTTTGTTGCTCTGACTGGGTATTTCTTTCTACCTTGTCTTCCAGCTCACTGATTCAGTCCTCTGCTTCTTCTAGCCAACTTTTAATCCTTTTAGTTTATTTTTCTTTTCAGATGCTGTATCCTTCATTTCTTCATGGTTCTTATTCATAGTTTCTATGTCTTTTTTCATGCTGCTGTAGTTCCCACTAAGTTCCTATAGCTCCCATACATTTCCTTGTAGTTGTCACTGAGCTCCTTGAGCATCCTTATACTCTGAATTTTATGTCTGATAGATTGCTTACCTCAGTTTTATTCAGCTCTTTTTTTCTGGAGATTTCTCTTTTCCTTTTGATTGGGGGTTATTTCTTTGTTGCCCTATTTTAGGTGACTCTGTGTTTGTTTCTGTGTCTCAGGTTGCTCTGCTTTGCCTGCCTGTCTTTTGTGGTAGGAGTTCTGTGAGACTCAGTGATGCAGTCTCTTTGATCTGATATGTATGCTCTAGGTTTGCCCTTTATTCAGTATATGTGGGCCCTCTTGTTGTACTTGGGCTTTTTTTATTCATGGCTCATTTGTTCTTGGGTTCTCTCCTCTGGCTGACTGGCTGCCAGTCACGACTCCTGCCATGTCTTGTATGCTGTTGTACAGGTGCTGGTTAACAAAGCAATACTACCTAGAAAACCAAACCCAGACCAGCAAAAATACCTCCCTACCACATCAGCAACATCAACAGCAAATGAGCAAAGTTGAATAAAGGTGGAGAGAGGTTAAGAATATTATAAGATAGGTAAAGGGGACATGAGATAACTAAAGGACAGAAAAATTAATGAGAAGATGGAGGAGAAATAATAAGAGTAGGAAATAGAAACAAGGCAAAGAAAGGGAGAAAATAAAATTAAAATGTAAGTAAAACAGGAAGGGTGATGGCAAAATGGAGTAAGAATAGGAAAGAGTGTAAGATGAGGTTTGAAATAAAAATTAAAAAGGAATGAACCAAAGGGAACAAAACTGCAGAAAAACCACAACAGGGTCAATAGAAATGACAGCTGAACAAAGATTAATAAAGGTGGAAAGAGAGTATAAATATTATTCAAAAGAGGAAAGAGAATATGATATGTCTAAGTAAGGAAAATGATTTTGAGAAGATAGAACGATGAGGAATAATGAGAGTAAAGAATAGAATCCAGACTACAAATGGGAAAAAATAAAATTCAAAACTCAAATGAGCATGGGCAGGAGGAAGGCAAAATGGAGTGAGACAAGGCAAGAGTAACCTATGAGATTCGAAATAAAAAATATAGTGAACAAATAGGAATACAGTTGAAGAAGAACAGCAATAACCATAATGTCCATGCCAAACAAGCCGCAATTTATAAAGGTGGAAACAAATTAAGAATATTATAAAAAGAGGAAAAAGGATGAAAGCTTACTAAAAAAGAATGATTTTGAGAGGATAGAGGGAGTAGAAATAGTAAGAGTAAGAAATAAGAACAAGGTGTAGCATGGAGGAAAATAAGATTTATAATGAAAATATGAAAGGGCAGGAAGAAGGCAAAATGCAGTAAGACAAGGAAAGGGTACAATGTGGGATTTGAAATAAAAAATAATATAAGAACCTAAATAAAAAGAATAAAAGACAAAGAATAGTGAATTAGTTGGGATACAATTGATGCAAAAGAAGTCTTAAAAGGCTAAGTGAAAGAAAAAATAACACAAATTTTTAAGAGGAATGAGGTGGAATTCATTTCAGTAGAGTTTGTTGTTTGTCTTCTTTGTGGATTTACCTCGGTTTTCTATCAGCTCAAGGTCCAGGGATAAGTCATTCAACTTCTGGCAGCACCACCTGTATCATATTCACCTGCCTCTAGAGGGGCTTTCTGCTGTAATTTGGAGTGTGGGGCCCTGGGGTCTCCCATGGGAGACACTGTTCAGTCTTCTGGGAAAGTTTTGTGTGTGTTCCCCCTGTCCCTATACCACCTGTCTTGGTCTGTCCCATCTTGTTTCCAATATGTATAGTTTCTGCTGAATTACCTGTCCATTTCAAGGGAGAGGCCAATCTGTGTAAGAGGGTCAGTTCTCACCTGCCTGGTGCAGAGGTCGGCTTTGTGTGCAAGCTGAGGCTTGGCGGGGCACTGACTCCCCTTTGCTGCATTGATTTCTAATCTCCCTCCTTTGCTGGCCTCAGTGGAATATGGACCAAGGAACTAGTCAGTGCATTTTGTCTCCCTGAGAGAAGTTCAAAATGAGCCCTTTATGCCCTTCACTTTCTTTCTTTTGGGGGTATGTGCCCTGCAGGGGCTTCTTGAGCCTCTCCTGCTTGTGATCCTGCAGGGGTGGGGGCTAGGTGCATCTTTGCCTTCCAGGAGGTTCAATCTTCCCCTGGGGAAGGTGGCTGTGAATAATCTCAGGTGCTCAACTCTCACCTATCTAACTCCCAGCCCACTGCTTTCACAGCAGACATAGTCCCGAACTCTCCACTCTGCACAGCCTTTGGCCTGCCAGCTGTGCTGGGCTGGGGCTGAGAAATCCCTTTGTTGTGCTTTCTGATTTCTCTGCCCTGCTCCACTGAGTTGGGAGCAAACTGCTCCCTTAAGCCTTTCCCCTTGCTGTCAGGGCAGCTGTGCATGGGGTCCCTGCCCAGCATGCCTCAGCTCCCCTTTTATAAAGTCTCTCCAGATATTCCCACTGCAGCACTGAGTCACTGCCTGGCTTTCCTCACATACCACCTCTCCAAAAAGCCAAAAGTCCCTCACAGTTACAGCTGTCTGTGGCTGGTCTCTGCCAACCCAGGTACAGATAGAGTCTAGCACCCCCGCTGTCACCCGCCGCCGTCTCCTCTCTCTGGCACTCTCTCTGGCACTCTCCCAGTTGGTGTTTGCTGCTTGCAGCTATAGTGTGCTGCTTTCTGTGTGTGTGTATAGTCTGGATCTCCCCAACTCTGTGCATCTGAGTCATTCCTAGCCTGGTTCTGGGGGTGCTCTGCCCTGGGAAGGGAGGGAGTTGCACAATCTTTGAGCAGGCTGTCTGAGGCCACAGGTGCCATGCCCAGGGTACTTCCCCTTCAACCTATAAAATCTCCTAACCACCTGTTGTGAAGTGTCTTCT
Organism: Pteronotus mesoamericanus; assembly: GCF_021234165.1. Classification (NCBI taxonomy): domain Eukaryota; kingdom Metazoa; phylum Chordata; class Mammalia; order Chiroptera; family Mormoopidae; genus Pteronotus; species Pteronotus mesoamericanus. The sequence continues at coordinate 57,113,455 of NW_026555321.1, forward strand.
GTACTCCTTGGCTTCTGAATTCATATTAGTTAAGATTCAGGAGATCAGCCAAGTAAGTATCTGAGTTGGGAACAAGAGCAAGTGGACTCAGCTTCCACCTACTTGTCCATCTTCTCTCTCTGATCTACATTTTGTTGCTGTTTTTCCTGGTCTTGGAGGTGGCTGAGAGAGACTATGCGGCGAACCAAGGCCAGTAGTCACTAATTTTGTGCTTAGAGCTGCTTATCAAGAGGTATAGGGCACACTGAAGCCAGTGGCTGCTTGTTTGGGGATTATGGACCTTCCAAAAGATTTTAGGGAATTTTGTATTAGGCCAAGTCTGGCTGCTTGTGTGGAACAGCTGCTGAAATAGGCTTTGGCTGGGTTAGAGATTTGGGTGGGGTGGGGTCTTAGGGAATCACCTGGGTGGGGTGAGCAGTGTTAATCAGATTAATATAGACTCAGATTTGGTTCCCTCCTGTACTTGCCAGCTGTGTGTAGGGAAGGCTCAACAAGAAACAATGGAGCCTACCAGCAATTCTGTTTCAGAGAGAGCCATCCCTCTAGCTCTCACCCTGATGCCAGACAATTCTGTTCCTTCTTGTATGTCCTTTGAGTTCTTCAGGCTGCTGTCCCTTTGTTGGAGCTTAAGGAGAGTGTTTTTAGTGAGTGAGTCTGTACTATATAGTACTTTGCAAGTACACCTGTGTCTACAACAGCCTTCCATCTCAACCACAGTCCCCAGTAATTTTCACAGCCAGATGTTGTGGGAACTGGGTAGCCTACTGTAGGCCAGGGACTCTGCACTCCTTAGGGGTACTTCCATACCCAAGATATCCCTCCTGATTCTTAACTTGCCATACATGGGTATGGGGCTCAGAATATTTTGAGTCTCCACCCTGCCACCAGTCTCAATATGACTTCTTCTTTATATCCTTAGTTATAGAAGTTCTGTTCAGCTAGTCTTCAGGTGATTCTCAAGGGTGGTTGTTCTATAATTTAGTTGTAATTTTGATGTTGATGTTGTTGGAAGAAGTGAGCACAGCTTCTACCCTATTCTTCTATCTTGACCAGAAGTTTTAAAATTAAATTAAAAATATCAGTTCTTTTACTGCACAAACCACATTGCAAAGTCTCAATAGCCACAAGTATCTAGTGGCTACTGTATTAGAAAACTCAGATATGGGGTATGCCTATTATTGCTGAACATTCTTTTGGACAGCATTTTTCTAGAATATTCTTTTAAAAATATGTTTACTGATTTTACAGAGAGAGGAAAAGAGAGAGAGAGAAACATCAATGCGAGAGGGCAACATCAATCAGTTGCCACCCATTTGCACCCCGATTAAGGATTGAACCCACAACTCAGGCATGTGCCCTGATGAAGAATCAAACCCACACCTTTTTGGTGTATGGACAATGCTCCAACCAACTGAGTCACACTGACCAGGGCAATGAACGTGCACTTATAAAGCCAAATAAACCTGAATGAGAACAAGCCTCAGGATGTAGCAACTAGGAATTGTAGGGTATGAAGAAAATGTTAAATGAAGCCAGTAAATCCAGACCTTAGGACACTTTATGGGGTAAAGAGAAAAAACATAGATGAAGTGATAACCTGTAGATTAAAAGAAATTTAAGAGACATCTGACATAGCAACCAAATGCAACAAGTAGGCCTTGTTTGGATTCTGATGCAAACAAATCGATTGTAAAAGAGAAAAGAGTGGGCAAGGGGATAACTGGAGAAAAACACTGATAAAATATTAAGGAATTGTTATAGATTTATAAAGTGTGACTATGAGGCAGAAGATAGTCAGGAAGGGGGAGACTCCAGGGGTGTCCCCGGACTAAGATAAAGAACATGGATAAAAGGCAGAAAACCTGTTCTAAGACTGGTAGTTTCTGCATCTGGAAAATCATTGAATCCTAGTGAATTAGGAATGTACCTGTGCAGAAGATGTTACCTGACTGACCCCTGCTTCATTATAATAGCATTATAATAAATTAGCATTGTGGGACCCCCTTCCCAGTAGCCAATCAAGGAAATCATGGGAGACCACATGCGCAGTAACTTTAAAATAATATAACTACTTGTACATGCTCAATAAAAGCCTGCCAAAACTAGCCAGGAGAGACCCACCCTAGAGGATTAAAAGCCCTCTGGCCCCTGACATCAGGTCTGTTAGGCTGTTAGCTCTGCTCTGCTCTGCTCAGAGTTGGCCTGTTCTGTGTGGCTTAATAAATCTGCTTTCTCTTGCTTTCTGCTATAAACTCTGTGTGTTCAGTTCAATTTTTTATCCGCGATCACCAAGAACTTGGTTACCTGTGCCCACCTGTAACAATTATGTATTTTGGTTATGTCTTATGTAAATATTTCCTATCTTTTAGAGACATATAATGATATATATAGAGAAAATTACATAATGCTGAGATTTACTCAAAATAGTCCTGAGGGAAGGCAGGAAGTAAGTGGGGGCAGGGGGAATAGATAAGATTGGCCAGGTGTTGGTGATTGCTACAATGAGGTTTCTTGTGTATGTGTTAAATTTTTATAATAAAAACTCCATCTCTCTGATTTAGTCTCTGTCTTCCCTAGGTTTATCCTATGGTCTTTTAAAAGAAATTCCCCAGTCTGGCAATTTTCTTGACAAGTGGAGGGGTTTGGGAATGAATGTTCTGAGGGAAAACCCGTCTTTGAAAATATCTGTGGGCTGTTTCATTAGAAATCTTAAACAAGTTCTCTTAAATGGCAATCAGATTACAAAGCCTTTCTATCTGCTGAGATTCTCTCCTTTCTCAGAGTATTCTAATCTACCAACCAGACTGTCATTCAAGTAAATTACATTATTACAGAAATTTTCAGGTCACCTGGCAGAGATGAGTCAAAATCAACAGCTAGCAGCTTGAGCCTCAGGCTGGAAAGAAGCTTCTCATTTTGGGCAGACCTTTGGGCACAGCTGAGCACTGTTTTCTAAGAAGGGACCTTTCAAAAGTGTTAAAAGACCTCAGTGGCATAGGATAAGTTTCTATCTTCCTGGTTTTTTCCCAGGAAGCCTGACCTCTTCTTTTTATTCCTACTCTGTAAATTGCAGTCACATTCCAGACTTACTCCTGGAATTATTCCCAATGAGTAAACAGGGGTTTTAGATGTTCTGGCACTTTTCAGATACATATCTGTAAACAGTCTTGTGGTCTCACTTGAGGATGGTGTGGCAACTCGAGGATGGTGTGGCAGACTGGTAGTTGACACCCCCTCAACCCAGAGACTACCCAGGTAAAGATTACATTTCCCAGCCTCCCTTGCACTTCAGTGTGGCTGTTAGAGACTAAGTTCTAGCCAATGAGGTAGAAAAAGCAATGCTGCTACCAATTCTGGATCTTGTCCTAGGAAAAAAAATGGATGAGTACTCCTGGTTCCTTTCCTGCTTCCTACAGGTGGTTGGGAGAAGGTGAGAAATGGATTCACAAGCAGAAGCCATGTGGTGAGAACAGAGTAATCTTACCAGAGCTTAACTGCCACCTCTGGCTGTAACATGAGAAATTAGTTGTATCGTGTATAAACCACAATAACTTAGAATCTCTTTGTATGGTAGCTTACCCAGTATCTTAACAAATATAGATGGTGTCAACTGCTGATCATTAACACCAATTCAACACCAACAGGAATCCCCAATTTTGGGAGCAGTGAAGAAAAAAGTTTTATTCAGTGCAAACAGCTTAACTGTGATACAGCACAGGTATGGATCAGCATGGCTGTGAAACAGCTCAATATTGAAGCCACATGTTGTGAGGTGGCCCTTGGGCAAGGTGACCGTCAGATGTAGAGACCCCTTGCCAGCTAGACAGCTCTTCTCCATTCCACTCTGGTCTGCTTGGCTTGCCTCCAGATAGGGAAACACAGTTTTTACCCTTCAGTGGAAAGGGATAGTGCACTGTTTGAGCCAGAGGGGAGCTGACTTATAGAGAGAAATCCTCACCCTGTTCCCTGATTGGCCCATCATCATGCAAATGAAGACTTCAAATCATCACAGTTTGATTGGTCCCAATGCACTCTCCTGATTGGTCAGAATGGAGCTGCTGATTAGTTGGTGAAGATGCTAACGAGGATATAGCTTCACAGCTGTGGTTGGATGAAGAAAATTTCAGTTCTATTGCTTAAAATGCCATTAAGGAACTATTTTATATTGGTTGACTCAGATCGTAGGAACACAGTGCAAGCAGGCCGCTCAGTGGGGGAAGCAGGCAGCTTAGTGCAGGATTCCCTCTAATTTGTGCCCAGTTAGCCACCAGGAGCCCATCTTGGTAAGTATCTTCTTTTTCAGTGTCCACAATGGCTACCTACAATCACTCACTATGAATTTCCCTTGGGCAACTGTAAGCCCAACTCTATTTCCAAGAACCTGACATAGACCCTCCCTATTACCTTCTTGTCCCACTTTGATTCCTGTAAATCTGTGTAATACAGTCAGTTTGATGATGTGTCTGTCCATGGCTATAAATTTAAGAATAATTTTTTGAGGCGAAGAATTCTCAGTAGAGCACCCCACACTAATATTTCTCTTAAAAGTCAAATGCCACTGAGGGTTTGGAAACACTTAGGAGCATTGGGTCCTATTCCTATTTTTCCAAGTCCCTAGAGTTTGCATCTTTGTGGTTCTTCCTTGAAAAGAGCATTCTCCACTAAGGGCAAACACATTGGCCGACACCAGTAGATGCACTCCATTACCACTAATAATAGAACTCAAGCACTTTAGAAGCTCTTGCTAATTGAGCTGCTGAATATTCCTATGAAGTAGGTAACTATTATCATCCCCAATTACTGTCAAAAAGCTGAGCTGCAGAGGCATTAAATGGCTGCCAGAATTGTGCAGTTGAGTCACAAGCACAGTAAGTTCTATAGTGAAGGCTGAATTTCAGCCCCAATTAAAGGGACTAGGCTTGGCCTGGAAGTCAGGAGATCTGTGTTCTGGGGGCAACTTTGTCATTAACCACTGAGTAGAAGTCATTTTCTCTTTCTGTGCTCCAGTTCAGATGTAGTCTTAATTTGCCCACCCTCTGAGGCTTTTCCTACTGAAGGTGAAAGGGGAGCTTCCTCTGAAAGAACAGACATCCCAACTGCTTATTCTCCCAGGAAGTTAATCCTGAGACAGGAAAAAAGATTTAAAGAGAAAACTTTCTCTTTACTGGGCCATGACTGCAAGGTGAAGAAAGGCTTGTGTTAGTTAAAGTATGGTCTCCAAGGTGTTCAGGGGAGTTAAGAGATGTTGAGGACAGGAGGTGAGGTGAGCAGAACAAATTCAGCGCTCTGTTCCAGGCCACATTGCAGCTGCTAGAGGAGGTGGTGACTGGAAGACAGTCAGCCTGACAGCAGTCATATGAGGCCAAGTTTATGGAGTGATGGGGCAAGGCCAGCAACCCACAGAGAAAAAGTATAAGAGATTGTGCCCAAAGAGGTACAAAGCAATACCTTGTGAAATGTTCCCATTCCCATAGAGAAAATCAAGTTTTCCCCCATGAACCCAGTGTGGGCTTTGCCATACTAATTTGGAAAAAACAAGCCACAGGCTACAAGGCTGGGGACACACAGGTATCTGTAAAAGTGTTATAGGGGGGATCTCGTCAGATCCCTCGTGAGGGGAAGGAAACCCCAAGGTGGCAGGAGAGCCTGCCTTCCTATGAGAAGGGAGGGGTCAGAGAGTGCTGGAGGCAGCAGGATTGAAACTGCAGCCATTGTGTGATAGATTTTCATACCTCCAGGTAAGGATAAACAAACTAGCATGGCTCCTGGCACAGATGAAGGAAGCTTGCACAGAGTTTGTGCCTGGAGAGTGAAATACTGGGACAGAGGGAAAAGACCATCCTACTTGCTTCCAGAGCACATAGGATATGGGGCGTAAGATTTAAATGGAGGGCAAGCAGAGTCTTGGGGTGTTTTTCCTCTTCTGCTGCCCCTCACTTGCCCACCTGGGAGCCAGCTCATGGAGGCCTCACCAGTGGTAGCACATGGGATGCTGTGGCTTTGCACTGAATAGGGCCCAGACTGCACCCCTGCTCTTACTCTGAGAGCAGCATATATGGACATGTGGGCTGGAGTGCTCACTGCCCCAAGGGTACAGACAGCCTTGGGGTTGGGGGCCCCATGAATGGAGCCCCCTTGCATGACTGGCTGCAGTGGTTTGGTAGTGGCCCTGGGCCCCAGGGAAGGGAAGCAGCTGCAGCTATGCAGTGAGAGTACTGGCCCCACAAGTGCATACTCCTGAAAGGGAGCCCAAAGCTGGAGAGCAGTTCATGTAACAGCCTTGGGACCCAGAAGGACAGATAAGATGGAGTGGGGTTTCTGGGCACTGGTTCTGGTTCTGGGGGTGGCTAGATTCTTTTTATGGAGGAGATTGGCCTGGCGCTGGGGAGTCCCCAGCTTCCCTAAATTTGGCAACATTTTAATAAAGATCTTTTTCCTTCCCCAGCAATCTTTGTGTTATGCCTGTGTTTGGTGGCAGATGGCTGAATCCCATTCTGTTCAGTAACAAAAGAAGACTGTTCAGGGGGATGCCCTCAAAGACTCCTCACTGAGATGCATGTGGCCCAGTTTTGTGTTGTTGGACATTTGGGCTATGGTCCCTGGAGAAGTCCCTGGAGGATTTTCATTCACACGGCCAATCCACACTGGCCCCAGGTGATAGGTGACTGGCTAAAGTTGGATTTAGGGCAGAGGGGGTTAGTTCCCAGACCACCCCCCCAAAAAAGAAATGGAATATGTCTGTGGTTTCTCCCTTCTTAATATAGAAGTTCCCAACTTCTGTATTAAATGAATTAAAATGAATTAAAGTTTGACTAATTTGTTGCAGTGTACACTTCAAGGCATTTTGACAAATGTCACCACCACACCAATCAAGATCTAGAACACTCTTATCCCATTAGAAATATCACTCAAGTGCTTTGCCAGTCACTATCCCCCACCCTCTAACAAACGATTGATTTCTATCGTCTTAGTTTTATCTGTTCTAGAACTTGCTATAAATGGAATCATACAGTATGTACTTTTTATATATCCATTTTTAACATGCAAATGATGTTTTCAAGGACTTGCCATGAGTAAACATATCATGCCAAGAAGATACAGTGTGGTAATCCAATGGCTAGGCATCTCCCCCCTGTATGCCAGGGCATACCCAGGGGAGTGTGCAGTACCTAATATGTGAACCTTGGGCTTTTGCTTAGTAATGGCCATATTGATCTCTCCCTTCCCACACTTCGAGTCCTAAACCTCAAGGCTTGCTTCCCCTCTCCGCCAATTCCCAACCACACCTGGTCCAGCACGAAGCAATCACCCTCAAGTTCCTGGCATCCTGAAACACTTAATTTTTGGCTAGAATAACAATCCTTAAAGCAGGCATAGAGCTGTTACAGTTCAATAGTTAAAATTTGCTACAAATTATTGAGGGCTTTCTAAGACACAATGCTTATGTTTGCATATATCATCTCATGTAATTCTTCCCACTCCCAAGTATTATTTCTGTTATGCAAATCAGGAAACAGGCTCAGACAAGTGAGAATGTGGCTACTAAGACTTTAATATGCACACTTACCTGTAGGTTTTGTTAAAATGAAGATCCTTACCTGACAGTCTGCATCTTGTAATGTTTTTAGAATGAGTTACCAATGGATGGCAATGGTGTTTGTTCATGGATCACCCTTAGGGTAGCAAGGGCTGTGTTAACCCCTTTAAGATTAACAACTATCAGGCAAGGGAAAAATCTAACATTTGAATTTGGAACATCTGCTTCCAGTGCTGATGCTCTTAACAGTTCTGCTTATGTAGAGGAGAAGAGGAGGAGGAAGAGGAGGAGAAGCAGAAGGAGAAGCAGAAGGAGGTGGTGTTGAAAGAGAATAAGGAGGATGGGGAGCTGAAGGGGGAGAAGAAGGAGACAACAAACTGGTGAAGAACTCCTTTTCCAGGAGACAAGTGATTTGTTTAGCAAAATCCCTTGGTGAGACATTTGGGTTGCAGAAAGGAACACCTACTTTCCCCCAGGGCTAGACAAGGATGGGATAGTAAGGACACAAAGAAATAGCTAAAGAACACCATGGGAGAAATGAACAAGTGAGTCTGGGCACTAGAAGCTAGGGGAAGAGGGGAGGGGTAGCAAGATGGTGAGTAGCTAGAACCCAAATAGAGAAGAAGAGTTACTAGCACTTGGAGGTAGAAATGCTGTAGAGAGTTACTAGCAGTTTAAAGGTGTTAGCACCATAGTGCTACAAGCCTTTGATGTGGTTCTGGTCCTTCAGCAGACTCTGTCATACACACAGCCTTAAGTTTGGATTGGTGCAAGTTCGGGGAGAGGAGGATTGAGGGGTGGATAGAGCATGTGCTTAGGCACAGATGACCAAGTAAATGTAAAGGGAAAATTAGTGCAGGGTAGGAGAGGGAAGTCCCCATCTGACACTGCCCCCACACCAGCCTACTGAGAGCAATGCTGGGTTTCCCACTGTACTTGAGCTGGACATTCAAGTTCATCTTACAATTCAAAGAGCAGTTACAAGAAGATTTCACATCTTTAATTTATTTCACATCACATTCTTAGGGCACAACAGGATAGGAATCATCACCTTCACTTTACAGAAGCAGGAATCTAAACTAGGGGGTGGTTATCAGAAATTTCCCCAAAGTCATATAGCTAACAAGTTGTCAGAGAAAGGGCTAGCGGTGTGCTTCTCAACCCTACCTGGGAATCAGAATCTCCCAGGAGAGCCGGAAGGAGACAATTGTCTGGCTCTCCATTGTACAATCTAATTATATTTATCTGGAGTTGGGCCTAAGCATCAGTAGTTTTCAGAAGATCCTCATTGATTCTAATATTTGGTCAAGGTAAGAACCACTATACTAGACTAGACACATAAAGTACTTACCTCAGAGCCAGGAACACAGTCTGCCTCAGTTAATGTCAGCTGCTATGAACACTTTCTGCACAAACTCAAACCCTTTGATACCACGCTGTCAACCACTGGTTCATAGGCTCTACCAAGCATCAGAATCACCTGGAGGCCTTGTTAAATGAGATTGCTGGGCCTCTCCCTGAGTTTCTGACCTAGTAGGTCTGTGGTGGGAGCTGAGATTGTGCCTTCTTGATTAATTGCCTTCCTCATGGTGCAGGTCAGGGGATCATACTTTGAGAACCAGCTCTGCAAGCAAAACCAGGCAAGGCAACACAAAAAGGCAGATTCTTTTCCATCTTTACAACTTGGGGTGAAATGATCAGGCTGGGACTATTCCAGTGGCTTTCTGTGACAGGTGGGAGAGCCTAATGTTGAGGCTACCTTAGGCCAGGTGTATCATCTAGTAAGTGTGAGTAAAATGGCTAGCTAGCAGCCAGCCTTCTAGGATGGAGCCCTATATATGATGGCTGAAGGGAGGCTAAGGCTAATACAAAACACCTGTAGCCTAGGCGACACAGGTTCACAGGATTACAGATTACTACTGTGTGCTTGAAAAAGAGAGGGCGTGAGTGTGAGTGAAAATGTAGAAGAGAAGCTCAGTGTCAACTGTTTTGAACTTTTGAATGATTATGCAGACATTTAAAGATACATGGACATAATAATGTATTATATATGTCTGGGTTGGGAAACATTAACCAAGGGAAGTGTTCTGAAACCTTCTTGGGATTTCCTGCTCTGAGGGAAAAGCAACACACTGTTACATCACAGGAGCACCTCTACCCACCACTACACTGACCACAGTCTGCTCAGACCTACTGTCCCCAATCTGCCATCTGTAGGTATGAAGAAACACAGCAGCCAATGCTCACTTTTTTGAGGACACACAGGGCAAGGATAAAGAAGCAGCAGTGCTCAGGAGCTGAGATAAAAAGTGTAGGAAGGGCTGAGAAATTGAGTTATTGGTAGGTACCCCTTGTGAAATGATGGCATTATAGCCAAGTCACTAGAACTTTTGAGGTCCTGAGCCATACTCTCTGCTATCACATAAATTTGGGTAACAAAATTCTATAGCATAACTCACCAGAGCTCAATTCAAATTGGCTGCAGGGGAAGGGCAGGGGGAAGGGAGATAAATGAGGGAGGAGGGTGCACTTGCTGTAGAAGCTTCTGGCTTGACTGTGTCCAGGAACTCCAAAAATCTCATCAAGACTCATTATTTATTTCTCACCTCTATTTCCATTTATTCTTGAGTGGTAAGCACCACCATGAGCAGCTCCAGGCTTACATTCTACCGGTGAAAATAAATGGAGTCCTTCATTTCTCTTCGATCAAGCAGGAGTCCTGGCAAAGCCTCTATTGGCCAGGCCTGGTCATAAACCTATTGCTATACCTGCTGATGGACTGGTAAGGCCTGGATTTTGTGTCCACCTCTGGACAGAGATTGGATGAGGGCTAGGGTGCTCTTATCAGAAGAATGAAGAATGAATGCTGGACAGGCAAAACCAACAGTTGCCTCCTACAATGTATTTCTTAGTTTCATCCTCTCTACCCCTATCTTTCCCAAGGAAGGGTGGTCTAAAGCAGGGTTTGTGTAGGCTGACGTTTTGGCCCTAAAACTGTCTCCTTAATGCCATCCAACCTCACCAGTTCCCATTAGTATAGCCATGTTTTTCTTCTTCTTTCTATAATCTAGAACATAAGTGAAGGGCCTAACTCACCCTTGTCAGTTCCTTCTCTTGTTTGTAAAGTGGACTCAGCCTGCATAACATCTCTCTAAAGGGGCAAAAGACTGCCCCACACACATGGCTTCAGGGCACAAAACACATGCATGCCAAGGGCCTTCCGGAAGCTTTTCCTTACATAGAACCTCCTGGCTAACTCCTCAGCTCCATAACACTGATTCCCTGAGTTGAGACTTCTAAAGCTACAGAAGTTCAAGAACTAAATTCCAACTGATATTTGCCCTTCTGTTCTCTACTTAGAACAAAGGCAAAGATATAGGGGCTCCTTTTCCACAAATTCTTCATGGTAATTTTTTCTATCTATCCTGAAGAAACTAATCACCAAATATACAAAGTATAATCTCTAAGCATATCAATTCCTATGTCATCTATAATGGAGAAGAGTTGAAAACCATTTAAATATCCAACCATACTGGATTACTTAAACAACTAATAGTACATTCATGTAGCTATTATGCAGGAATACTATGCAACCAATAAAAATAATGTAGAAGAATATTGAATGATGTGAGAAAATAGGATATATTACAAAATGAAAACAGTAAAATTGTTCTTTTAATTAAAAAAAAATTGTACACACATACCTGTGGACTGAATCATCTCATCAAAAATCATATATTGAAGCCCTAGCCCCTGTGTGCCTATTTTTGGAGATAATTTACAAGAGAGGATTTAGGTTAAGTCAGGTCATAAGAGTGGGGCTGTGAGACAATAGATTAGTTCCTTTTAAGAAAAGACACCAGATAGTACCTGTCTCCATCTCTCCCCAGTATGAGGACACAGTGAGAAAGTAGCCTTCTATAAGCCAGGAAGAACACTCACCAGAACCCAACCACTTTTCACTGCCAGTCCCAAGAACTTGAGAAAATAAATTTCTGTTGTTGAAGCCACCCAGTATGTGATTTTGTTATGGCCACCCTAGCAGAATAATATACACATGTACACAGGTGACATATCACAATGTTAACAGGGATTATTTCTGCGAGTAGGATTATTTTGGCTTTAGGTTTCTTCTTTTTATTTTCTATGTTTTCCAAGCTTTACTAAAATGAGCAAGTATTGTTTTTATAAATGTGCAAAATCAATGTCATCTTTATATATGTCAACAATGGTTGCTTATTACAAAAATTAGTCCATGTTCAATGAAGGAATTGGTGGTTTTATGTTCTTTTTGCTAATCTGTATTTTCAAAAATTTCTGCAATGAATATATATTAATGTCCTCTTTCAAGATGTATTTTCAAAAAGGTTTTACCCTTATGCACTAAATGATCCATAAGGAATGCCTGAAGCCCATGCAGTTATGTGTGTGTGTGTAAGAGAGACGAGAGAGAGAGAAAGAAAGAAAAAGTAAAAGATTGAGATCTTGAAAACCCATTATCGCAGGATTTTTTCATTCAACAAAATTCAAATGTTGGCCCACTGCCGACCAGGTGCTAAGCTGCACTTTTTTTTTCCTGCTGTAGCATTAGTTTTCTATTATTGGGTAACAGTATTACCACACACATAGCCTCTTAAAACAACACACATATATCTCCTCTCAGTTCCCACATGTCAGGAGCCCTGGCATAGCTTAGCTGGGTCAGCTGTTTAGTGTCTCACCAGGGTGCAATCAGAATCTCAGTAGGGGCTGCTATCTCATTAGAGACTCAACTGGAAAAAGATCTGCATTCAAGCTTCTTCAGGTTGTTTGCAGAAATCAGTTTTTGGTAGGTTATTACTGCCTTGCTGACTGTTGGACAGGGGCTACCCTCAGTTCCTAGATGACATCACATGATGTATTCTTCCCACATGGAGTTCCCCAACATAGATGCTTATTTCTTCAAAGCCAGCAAGGGATGCAGAGACTGCAGTAATACCTTATGACTTGTACTTATGCATATGCAATCATGTATATTCTGTCACCTGCTAAATTCTGTGAGTTAGAAACAAGTCTCAAGTTTTACCCATGTTCAAGGGGAGGAGATCCACAAGGGCATAGCCACACAGGGCTAACAGAGGATAGCCTTAACATCCATCACAAAAGCTGTATTTAATTTTGACACATTTACAAAATAAAACAATGGAAGATTTTTTCACCTTCTGTCCTAGACTTATTTTCGCAAGGCTTTAATTCTCTCTATGGTATTTTTTGTGAGATTTTCACTCATATTCTGTTTGTTTTACCATATAAAATGTTGAATGAAGTATAAACATGCCTACAGAAAAGCATGTACCAGTTGATGACTTCATAAAGTGATGGGACACACATAACAAGCACCCAGCTCAAGAACAGCACATCCTTGGCTCTGGAAGCCTCCTCTCCCAAGGGCGCCCACTCTCCTGGCAGGGCTGCAATTCTCCTCCTCCTCCCACTTTTTTATGCCTGTAGATCCCACTTATTAAGTTATCCTAGAAAATGGTTTTCCAGGCTTAGAAAAAAAGAAGAACCCGTGCTACAGCCCCACAGCTGATGGTTCTCAGAGAAATGGTTCTCTGGCTCAAGCAGATTGAGCCACTGGTGGAATCACAGGAGGAGGATGTTGTTTCCATTGGAAAAATTGCAAGAAAAAACTGTGTTCAAGGCAATCAAAGGCTGAGAGTAAAAGCTACTGTTGGGTGCTCTTTGCTCCTTGAAATAAATCTCGCTTCCAGATTCCAATGACTTACTCCTCAGGGACATGAAGAAAACTTGTATATGTAACTAAGAAACTAAGGATTCTCCAAGATAGCACTGTTCAATAGAAACATAAGGCAAGCCATATTATGCAATTTAAGGAAAGGTAAGTTTTTGTGTCTGCATCCTACCCAGGCTAAAACTTTCTTTCACTCACTAAGGTAAGCACTTTTTTTGCTTTATTGAAGCACCTAAGTATGCATTCCTGAACAATAAAGTATTGTGCTTTTGAAGATCTCTATTAAAAGGCTAATTGACACAGAACAAAGAGTACACATTTAAAGTACAGCTTTTGAGGTGGGTATTACTACTGTCTTGATTTGTCAGGTGAAGACAGCGAGGCCCAGAGAGGTGAGCCTGGCTCTTCCTGGGTCCTACACCCACCCAGAACAGATTTGTCTCTAGGTTTCTGGCCCAGTTCCCCGGACTTCAAACCTCATGTGGTGATGTTATGGTAGCGCCTATAAAGCTGGCATAGGGAGTTACAGGCTGCCAGACAGATTTGACTTTCAGTGATGGGCACACAATACAATATACAGATGATGTATCATAGGATTGCACACTTGAAACCCATATAATTTTATTAACTAATGTCAACCCAATACATTTAATAAAAAATAGAAATAAACTTATGTCTGGCTTTTTTTTTTTTCAGACTTTCACATCAGAGTGAAGTAAAATTCACCTGCCCTCTTCTCTCTCTTCATTTTCCTTTGATCCTCCCAGCCCTCTGCATGCAGATGCCAGGAGCAGCAGGGAGGCATCTGCATAAAAACTGTTCAGGTCATCATTCTCCCAAGTAAAATGCCAATAAACACCTATAATGGTTTCGCTAACAAATGAATGTGTATTAAAATACTTTGGAAATTAAGGATTACTCCTGTCCAAGGCATACTCACAGAGAGAGGCAAAGAGCATAGCAATTAAAGTGCAGCCTATGGGTTCAAATCCTGAGCAGGTTTCTCTCCTGCTGGGGACCTTGGACAGGCCCTTCACCTTCCTGATCCACCTCTGTTTCTCCCTCTAGTGTGGGATCACAGCACAACCCACTCCTGGAGTTACTGGGAGAACCCATTGAGATGACGCCTGTAAAGCATTTAGCACAGTGCCTAGTACATAGAGGGTTTCGAAAGTGTTAGCAATTATCATTAATAAAAAGTAACATCAAATGAGAGAGAAAGTGAGATAGAAGCTTGGTCTTTGTAAAACTCTCAGGAGTGTGCCTTTGTTCTGGAGCATTCCAGCAGGTGTGGGATTCCCGCCGTCCACCCTACCAAGGACCCTGACCCTGACAGCACCAGCTGCAGAGGCAGCCACTAAGCCCTCAGTGAAACTGGATAGCAGAAGACAAGTGGCTCATCAACATTTGGAATGGACTCAGGAAATCACCTTGCCAGGGAGACTCCTGGAGTGAGGTGGAGGGATGCAAGGCCTGCCCAGGGCTGTGCCGTTCTCCAAAGAGCAGCCCGTCACCAACTGCACCTCCTCCCTACACATTCCATGTGCACAGGTCCATTTGGGGGCACCTGGCCACTCTTTCTCCCTGCTGCTAGTCCCAGTGCCAGCCTAAAGCTGTCCAGGTGATGGGGTTCAACTGCCACTCTGCACCCTTTACTATGGGGCCAGGATGTGATAAGCAGACACTTGTCAAAGAAACATGGATTGGGGAAAGTATTGTCATGTCAGGTTGCAGTAGCCCCTAAGGAACCTAAGTCAGAACCTCAGATGAACCAGAATGTCAAGGGGCAGTGCTACTGCGTAGTGACCTTGTGGGGATGGGGATGTACGCTCCCTCTCCTGCTCCTCTCTGCACCACTGCTCTTACTCTCTAGCTCCTTTTTCCTTCCCACTTTCACTTTTGCTTTCCTTGCCCTTCCCTCCTTTCTCCCTCCCAGTCGTTTCCCCTTCTCCTAGAGTAACTAGTTTACATCACCTAGAATGAATTCATTTCCTAGGGCTACCATAGAACAACATAATTTATTCTCTGTAAGTTCTGGAGCCTAGAAGTCTGAAATCAAAGTGACTGCAGGGTTGTTTCTTTGCCTTTCTGTAGGGTCTGGTAGCCATTGGCAATTCCTGGCCTTCCTGGGCTTCAAATACCTCACTCTAGCTTCTGCCCCCAGGTTCACATGACATTCCTGTCTCTGTGTCACATCCCTCTCCTGTCACTTATAGGGATACCAGTCATTGGATTTAGGGCCCATTCTAAACCCGGGGTAACCTCATCTTTAGATCCTTAACTTAGTTACATCTGCAAAGACCCTTTTTTTCCAAACAAGCTCCTGTTCTGAGGTTCTGGGTGAATACATTTTCTATGAGGCCACTATTTAACCATCTAAATTCTTTCTCCCTTGTGTCTCCATCCCCATTTCTGTATTTTCACCCCCTATTCCCTCTCCCATCTTCTTTTGCCTCACTCTTCCCGTCCCCTTTTTCCTTTCCTCCTCACCTCTCTGTCACCTCCTTCTCTCCCTCCAATGCCTTCTTTTATAACAGTTCTGTTTTTTGCTTCCCCATTACTTCTCTTGTACTGATCATAACCTCACAAGAATTTACAGACCTGCTGCCCAGCAACAACTAGCCTAGAATTTTTACTCAAATTAAAAAGTCCTGGAAGAAGGGATATGTTTGGGTCAACCTGGGCAGTTGTCCAGTCAGTCATGGGTCAAGGGTCAAGATTAATTAGCAGGTGGTTAGTTACCAAGTACAGGCAGGATGGCCCAGCTGCCTATGGGAACTGTGGTGACCTGGCTGGACCCACTTCTAAATGGCTCCACTCTATGTGCCATCAAGACCCCTGCCCAGTGACTGCTGGTAATCAGAGATCCCTTTCTCTCCTTAGATTTAATAATTCCACTTTGTCTTGGTCTATATTCAATGCCATGAAGCACAGTTTTCCTAACTTGCTTGATTGTGAGACTCATAGAGGAAGAGGGTGTTTTGTTTAAAAAAAAACAAAAACATAGATTATCATCCTTTTCTCTAGAATCTACATTTTAATAAATATTCTAAGATTCTTATAGTCAAAGAAATGTATAAAATGTCACTGTAGGGTACAGTGTCCTTTCAGTATCAAATATTGTCTCATTTTTCCCCAAATGTCTGTCCCCTAATTACAAATTTCTGTGAAGTAAAAGCAATCTAGAGAGAGAGAGAGAGCCCAGTGCAAACACATAATACCTGCAGTACAGCACAGGGTGGTCAGCACACAGACTTTGGTGCTGCTGCACAGACCAAGGTTATGGCCTTGACCCTGGGCTACATGATTTCTTTAAGCCTCACGTACATCTGTACAGTGAATTTGTTTGTGCAGATTAAAGACAGACATGAACATAAAGGATTCTTCCTGTGTTTCTTCTGCTGCATGCATCTCATAGGACCTCTCATAAAGCAGCCAGCATCGCAGAGCAGCTTGGGCAGAGCATGACCACCTCCACACCTGGCCCTAGGGCTGCCACTGCACCTGGCTAGGCAGCCAAGTAAGGTCATTTGAACAGAATTGAGATTCTTTGAAAAAAGAAAGAACAGAGTGGCATTGGATTAGAAGCAACCAACTGTGTCCACCACATCTTCTTAGGGACATTTTTCAGCAGTGCTTTGCTTAATTTTTGTTATAGAAATTCTCAAACACAAAACAAGTGTATAGACAAAACCAAGGTACCCATTTCCCAACTTCAGCAACCATCTTTTCGCTGTTCTTGCTTCCTCTCTCTCCCTTCTTCATCACCCCACCACACTGGAGTATTGTAAAACAATCGTTTTACTTTAACCAAAATTGATGAGAATGCACAGAAATTTCCCAGTGTCCCCCACTATCAACATCCTCACAAGATTGTATATTTGTTACAATTGATGAACCTACACTGACATGTTATTATTGCCCAAAGTCCATAGTTCACATTAAGGTTCAGTCTTGCTGTCATACATCTATGGGTCTGGACAAAGGTGTAATGACAGTAATTGCTTCCCTTTTAAATACCACAGATTCAGCCCAACATGGCTGTACGAAGCTCCTGATGTGGTACAGTGGAAAGTATGGGCACCCCCTGGGAAAGGAGTGTTGCCACCAATACTGAGCTTGAGTCAAATCAAGCTGTGGAATTTATGGGGACTACCGGGAATACAAACATACTCAAAATTGCTACCAATATACACTCAGTACATAATGTGGTACATTATGTACAAAATAGATAACTCAAGCTTTCTTTCTTTCTTTCTTTTTTTAACTAATAAATAGGATAGAAAAAGGAGGGGAAACTTACAGATTCAAACAGATTGAAGAGACCTATCAACCAAATGCAATGTGGGGTGTGCAAGAGAAGTGTAGCTCTCAATGTGAGCAAACCAACCATGAAGATATGTTTTTGAGATGATTGAGGGAAAACTGAATAGAGACTGAGTATTAGATGATAATAGACAGTTATTATTGTTTTGGGAGATGTTAAGAACACATTGTGATTGTTATTATTGTTGTTTAAGTCCTATCAGCATTTCTTTTGACATCAACACACAAGGCAAAGACTTTGGAGTGATTATTCTAACACCTTGAGCCCAGGCTGGGCTCCAGCAGTTAATTGATGACTAGTGAATGACTCACTCAGTATCACTGGGCCTCAGTGTTTTCACCTGAAAAAAGTGGAGGTTGGAAGGGATTTTATCTGCAGTCCCTGCCTTCCTCCCCAATGTATTAATAATTTCAATCCCAATATCATCTCTATCCTTCTTCAAGGACATCATCCTCAGATCCTACAGGTCCACTATGATGACCATATGGTTGAGACAAACCATGTTTCTATTTCTGTATCACACTAATTTCATTACTTTTAGAGACAACATTATTGATTCCTATTTAGTTTGTGGGCCACTCAGATCCTTATCCTCCCCTTACTCTAAGAGCCTGCCTCTGCTCAGCTTGGATCCAGGGAATGACACTCCTCTCTGTTAAATGCCTTTCTGATTACCATATCCCCACTTTTCTTCTTTATTGTGATTATTTTAACTAATAAGCCCCATTTATTATTCAAATGGCTATGGTCACTCTAACTCAAGATGGGTAGATCCCAGTTGGCTCTGCTAAGCACCAAGTCACAATAACAAAAATGCCTCTAATTCCATACAGTGGCTCAACCTTTAAAAGCACATTTTCATGGATTATAGCCTCCCTTTATATTCATAGGCACCCTAGATTAGAGTTGACAAGATAGGCATTCTTATTCCCATTTTACAAACTGCGTAATTAAGGTAATGAGAAAGTAAAATGAGAACTTAATTAAGAATCAGGTGCCTGAGTTACTACAGTAGCTGGCCTTAGATCACAGGTTGGCCTCTCCTGGACACCTCCCAACTCAGCACAAGTAACAGCCATCTACAGATCCCTTTGTAGCTCATGCCAGGTAGCCCTGGGTGGAACACAGACCTCAACTGACCTTGGCGGTCCCAGAGAGAGCACACCTGGTGAACAGCTTCATACCTTGTCAAAGCACCACCCAACGGCCTCCACAAGTGACACGCTCAAGGGGCTGACTCAGTAGGGACCAGAGCAAAGGAAGAAAGTCCTGCTCTGTAGGTTGGGCTCCTATACAACTGATCCTCCACAGTGGTTGGTGGTTGAAGCCAGGCCTTGCAGCCAATAGGCATGAGAGTAACTCCCTCCCATTGACATGCCAATAGCAATCAACGCTCAACTATAACAGGAGGGTATACACATCCCATATGGGGCACAGTGGGTTGTGCACACCTGGAGTGCCCAGTTTGGCTGATTGGGGAGGCTGTGCCACTGGGCCCTACAGGACACCTATTACATAAGGCCACTCTACCAAGCCCAGGAAATGTAGCAGCTCTACCTAATACACAGAAACAAACATAGGGAAGTAGCCAAAATGAGAAGACAAAGAAGTCTCAAGTGAAAGAACAGAATAAAACTCCAGAAAAAGAACTAAAGAAAATGGAGACAAGCAATCTAATACATGCAGAGTTCAAAACATTGGTTATAAAGATGCTCCATAAACTTAGCTAAAACTTCAACAGCATAAAAAAGGACATGGAAACCATAAAAATGAACCAGTCAGAAATGAAAGATACATTAACTGAAATGAGGAATAATTTACAGGTAATCAATAGTAGACTAGATGAAGCCAAGAATCATATCATCAATTTGGAATATAAGGAAGCAAAAAAACCCCAATCAGAGCAGCAAAAAGAGAAAAGAATTTAAAAAAAATAAAGATACTGTAAGGAGTCTCTGGGACAACTTCAAGTATATCAACATTTGGATTATGGGGGGGGCTAGAAGGAAAAGAGAGAAAGCAAGAAATTGAAAACTTATTTGAAAAAATAATGACATAAAACTTCCTTAACCTGGTGAAGGAAATAAACATACAAGTCCAGAAAGCACAGAGAATCCCAAATAAGAGGTCCACACCAAGATATACCATCATTAAAATGCAAAAGTTTAAAGGCAAAAAGAGAATCTTAAAAGTAGCAAGAGAAAAGCAGTTCATTTCCTGCAAGAGAGCTTCCATAAGACTGTCAGCTGGTTTCTTAACAGAAACTTTGCAGGTCAAAAGGTAGTGGCACAAAATATTCAAAGTGATGAAAAGCAAAGACCTACAATCAAGATTATTCTACCCAGAAAAACTATCCTTTAGAACTGAAAGACAGATAAAGATCTTCCAAGACAAGAAAAAGCTAAAGGAGTTTATCACCACCAAATCAAAATTACGTGAAATGTTAAAGGATCTTCTTTAAGAAGAAGAAAAAAAAGATAAAAAATATATGAATAATAAAATGGCAATTAAAACATATCTATCAACAACTGAATGTAAGAATCAAAATAAGTAAACAAGCAGAACAGAAACAGACTCATAGCTACAGAGAATATCTTGGTGGTTGCCAGGTGGGAGGGAGGGTTGGGAGGCTGGGTGAAAAAGATGAAAGGATTAAGAAGTACAAATTGGTAGTTTGTGAATAGTCATGGGTATATGAAGTACAGCATAGGGAATATAGTCAGTAATATTGTAATAACAATGTATGGTGTCAGATGAATACAAGTTTTATCAGGATGATTGTTTAGCAACTTATGTAACAGCTAATCACTGGGGTATACACGAGAAACTAATATAATATTGTATGACAAGTACAATTTAAAAAATAAAAAATGATTACAAAAAGAGTCAGGTGCCTGGCTTCCAAGTTTAGGTTCTATCACTAATCATCTCTGTTACCTAGGGAAAGCCTGGGTCCTCACCAGGCTACAGTTAAATTGACTGCACATCTCAATGTGCCCAGCAACACCACAGTTTACATCTACTGAACCTGTATGACTATCACCCATGACCCCTTTTACTCTAAAATGTGTTTCAGCTTGGATGATAGATTAGATAGTTCCCTATTAAAAGTTCTAGGAAGTGAGAAGCAAGGATCAAATCATTACTTTTCAAACCTGGTTACGCAATAGAATCACTGGGGGAGATTGTTTACACCTCCAGTGCTCAGATCTCACTCTAAACCAATTAAATCAGAATATTTACAGGGGTAGGGCTGAACACTATATTTTTTCAAGTTTCCCAGGTCATTCTTTTTTTTTTTTTTTTTTTTAAGTTTTATTTATTTTTAGAGACAGGGGAATATCACAGTCCCTATGTAGTCACTCTTGGCCAGAATGCCCCAAGCGGTGTTCACAGACATTAACTGTAAACCCACATGGTAACTGACACTTCCTCTTGCATGAAAGTGAGTTCCCCTTGGGGGTCCTTTGAGTCGTTCCTGGGAGCTGACCTCAGGAGACATTGTTTCATCAACATAAAGATTACTACTGCTAAACCTTGAGAGCCTCCCAGTCTCTCATGCAAATTTGCCTACCTGCTCCCTGGAGCTATGTATACTGAGAAGTACTGAGGCAGACAGAGAGATGTTACCAGCCACACAAAGGTACTGTTCTACCACTGGCAGGGCCATGGGCTCCCACTATATATTTCTACAGGAGCCCCGTTGTCTCCTTCTAGTCAGATGCATTGCCAGCAAATTTAAAAATCACTGCCTGCTCCAAAACTAGTGTGGAGCACTGATCTGGTCAAACTGCAAGATTTATGTCTCCTCTTAAAGCCTTTCTGTGGCTGCCCATTTCACTCAGAGTAAAACTCACAGCCTAGGGGTCCCCAAGTAAACAGCTGATCAGTCTTCTGTCTCCCTCTCTTCTCTCTGCACTCAACTCCAGACACACAGGTTCCTCACACATCAGACACATCGCCACCTCATGGCCTTCACCCTGGTAGTTCCTTGCCTGCACGCTCTTCTCCCAGATACCTGCAAGGCTAATTTTTATTTCCTCCAAACTTTGCCTCAAATACCATCTTCTCAATAAAACCCACCCTGTTTAAAATTGTAACAAGGATCCATGCTGCCAGCTCCCCCTCCATCCTTCCAATCTTCCTTACCCTGATCTATTTTGTGCAATTGTAGTTACTTTCAATCATACTACGTAATTTCTTCTTTATTCTATTCATTCTTTATTGTCTGTCTTCCTCTAGGAGAATGTAAACTTCACAGGACAGAGACTGTTCCTTCATTTGCTCACTTGAAAGCCCCAGTGTCTAGAACAATGCCTGGTACATAAGAGCTACTCAGAGCTCCTCAATATTCATGGAATGAATACATAAACGAATAAATTTTCAAAACCTATGGAGATACATAGAATTATAGCACCCATTTTGCAGACAAGAAAATTTAAATGTAGAGAGGTTAAGTGACTTGCTGGAGGTCATAGAAGAGCCAATTACTTGCACCGGGCCGCACAGACTCAGAGCCAGTCACTGTGTTAGTTCAAAGGATCCCAGTGCAAGCAAGTCAAATGTGGGTACTTTAGCTAGCATACAGAGAAGAGGAATTAAATTAAATTTTGTTTTGTTTTGTTTCACATGGAAGGGGTGAAGGTAGAAAAAGTAGAGTGAGGTGAGAAGGGTATAAGGGGACTTTGGTCCCCCAAAACTTTGGGTAGACTTTCTAATTCTGTCCTGAAAACATATCTGGAGTTTGTATCCTAAGCTGCTGGAGAAAAAGACTAGGCTGACCCTAAGCCTCCAGAGATTTTGAAGTTTTAACCTGTGTATTGGTTGGAGATGTTGTCACCTAAAGTCAGCTACCAGGAAAAGAAACAAACAAACCAAGATACAACAAAGCACTCTAATACATGGAGGTTTTAAACAACAAGCCTTTGTTATTGCTCTGGAGTCTATTTGTGAAGTGAGGTATGAGCACTGATCTGGGCGGAGCTCCCTGAGCTCCCCTGGGTTTAGGCATCTGTAGCCTTAGGAGAGTTTTCTGAGGCTGACTAGTCGGTGATGGTCTCACTCAAGCCTCTGGCCTGCTGGCTGTGGGATGGAGAGCTGGAAGGGCTTCAGTGTTGTGTCTCTCATCATCTAGCAGGCTAGCTCAGGCTTGTTCTCATGAGAGCAGCACAGTTCCCAGAGGGGGACCAGAAGCAGGCAAAGCTCCTAAAGTAATGCAAAGGCATCCACATTCAAGCAGCTGCATATTATTTGGGGCCCAGCACAGAGTCAAGGGGTGGGAAATAGGATGTGCTGCAACAAAAGGAATATTGTGGCCATTTTTTAAAAACAATTTACAGGTTGGCTTAAGGTAACAGAAATGTACAATATAAAGCAATAGGGCCAAGTAATAGATTAAAAATGAGTGTTAGAAAAAGGAGGTAGGTGAAATGAAAAGGTTTCTATGCCAGAAAATTAGTTTTTCATTCTTTAACAAATATTCAATGAGTGTCTCCTGCTGACTAGGTACTGTGCTGGCCCTGGGATGCAACAGGAGACAGATTTGGGACTAGCCCCCTGGGGCTTGTATTTTAGAGCAAGAGATAAGGACACACACACTTCTATTCATCATGATCAGCGCTGTGTCAGGGGAACTGTGGACAACTATGGGGACTCACAGGAGGGTATCTACCAGTTTGGGGCAGGAGAAGGCAACCAGGGATGGCTTCAGAGAATAAACTCTGAAGCAAGATTCAGGATACTAAACAGGCCAACAAGGGATGGTGAAGAGAGAAGAGCATTCAAGGCAGGGGAATGGCATGTACAGAATTCTAGAGATGAGACAGCATGCCTTATGGATTCAGGATGGCTGGAGTGAAGGAAGATGGGAGTTGAGAGAGGCAGATGGAGACACATGCAATGGAACCTAAGGAGCTGAGACTTCCCATGGAAAGATTTTTTACTAGTAGGTAACAAGATCAGACTGGCATGTTAGAAAAACCACTTGCCCTGTTAGTGTGGATGCTGAGCTTGTTTTTAATTGAGGGGTGTATGGAGGAAAAGGGCAAAATGAGGAAGTGCAGTTAGGCTAGTTGAGCAATACAAGCATGAAAGAGAGAGAGAGAGAGAGAGAGAGAGAGACAGAGAGACAGAGAGAGACAGAGAGAGACCGAGAGAGACAGAGAGTGAGAGAGATTTCAAAGGAAGAAGCTTTCAAAGACAGAATCTCGAGGATGGGTAATTGCCACAAAGAAACAGAAAATTGTCTGGTATTTCTGACTTCAGCCAGATAGATGGTGATACTATTCAACAAGACAGAGAAGCTCAGCTAAAAAGAATCTCCTTAATTGAGCACTAAATTTGATTCTAAGCTTCCCAGCAGCAAAAGTAAAAAAAAAAAAAAACAGAAAACCAAGATAAATAACTTATCTCATGGTCTCCTAAAAAAAAGCACAGGCATTCATTGTGAAAACCAGACTTCCTCATGTCTACAAGGGGAATCTATCGAGGGGATCGCAATGGAAAGGACCATAAACTAAATACAGAAAAGGTCTTTGGCCAGTAGTCTTATAAAAGATGCAGAAGTGTTCTTTACAGACCTGCTGTGTATATTGACCCCTGATAAGACCCAAGAGTAAGATATTAAATCACAGCTATGGAGTATCATTTGTATGAAGAAGTCAGTGAATGACTTCTGGATATCTCACTTGCTAAAGAGCTATGAGCTCCTGGCATCTGGAAAAGTGAGGCATTAGATAAAAATAAATGGAACTTGCACTAATTAATACATTTTTTTCTTTTCTTAATATTTTATTTATTTATTTTTTAGAGACTGGGGAAGGGAGGGAGAAAGAGAAGGGGAGAAACATCATGTGTGGTTGCTTCTCATGCAACCTCTACTGGAGACCTGGCCAGCAACCAAGGCATGTGCCCTAACTTGGAATCAAACCAGCGATCCTTGGGTTTGCAGGCTGGCACTCAATCTGGCCACACCAGCTAGAGCTAACTAACACATTTTATTTTATAAACTTGAAATTAAGATTTCATGACTTTAGTATAAAAATTAGTGCCCCAGGATAATTTTAAAGGAAAAAAATACAGAAGCCCCAATTCCAGCAAATACCATTAGCAAAGCAATCAAAAAATTTAGAATTTCATTTTAAAATGTTGAAGCAATTAGAATCTATTGTAGGTATTTTTTTAAATTACATTTTTTTGTGTGATTACTAAAGTAACTCAGGTTTATTACAGAAAATTGGGAAAGTTTAGAGAAGCAGGCACAGCAACAGCCACTTCTAATCCCAGCAAAAATAACTAAGTTAGTATTGTGGTGTATATATCTTTTCAGTCACTATTCTAGGCCTACATGTAAGTACATATTTTTCTCTTCTAAAAATTGGGATAAGGCTGAATAAGCAGTTTTATGTCCTGCTTTTTTCACTCACATTTGCCAATGACATACAGAAGAACTTTGTTCTAAAGGAATTCAGTGTTCCAATGACCTCTCTTAATTCCTCAAAATATATGTCTTTTGTCACTTGTACAGACTTCGATGTAGTGCTCTGCTTGTCCTCACTAGCTTTCTGAAAAAGAGAAGAGATGTTGGTGAACTTGACTTATTCTTGCGAAGCACTTAATTGTGTCACTTATAATAGAGATCTTGGGGTCTGAAATTTTAGCACAGAGAGAAAATAATATGCTAGTGTGCTGTGCTTCACAGAGAGCACAAGAGCAATTAGCTACCCCAACACCACTCCTGAACAGTCTGTGGCCTTCTGACTCCTTTCTTGGGGAACTTTTCAGGGGGAAATTTCCTCTGATCCCACAGGGGCAAAACCTTTGTTCTTCCTTTCTTTTTCCTGCAGTGTCATGGTGGTAGAGAGAGAAATGACCACAATGCTTTACTTGCTACTTACTCCATCAAGAGGTAAAGTCTATTTCCTTACTCTTAAATCAGGGCTTGTGATGTCCTTTGATCAATGGAAGTGACATGTGAAGGGCATTAGCTCAGAGCCTGTGACTTTCAGGCCTGGCAATGTCTATTCATGTTGCTACCTTCCCAACACACAAACAAGCCTGGGCTAGCCCATTGGGTTAAAAAAACCACATGGAGAGAGGTCCTTGCATTTCAGCCAAACCATTATAAACCAGCAGCCACAGCTTATCATGGGTGAACCTAATTGATATCAGCCAAGTGCCACCCAGACCAGAACTGAAATTGATGACTTGACAAAATTGAAAGCTAAATAAATAGCTGTTTTGAGTTTGTCAGCTTTGGGGTAGTTTGTTACACAGAAGAAAACCAACTGATACAGTCACTGAGCATATTTGAAATAGATTTAAGCATGTCTGAGAGTTCAGATGTTACACTGATGTAGCTTGATAAGCCCCACAAAAGCAGGTGCCACATAGGTTTTAATCACTGTGGTAGCTCCATGTCCACCACAATACTGGGTGGTGTCTAAATGATAATAGTGACATATATTCAATGCTTACTGTGTATCCGGCACACCCTATGCTACATGCTTTTATTTTGATTATATTATTTTGTGATAAGAATTTTTCAACACCACTCTACTCTCCAAACCCCAACAAAAATGTCTACATCCTAATCTCCAGAACCTGTGTTACCTTACATGGCAAAGGGGTTTTGAAGATGTGATTGAGCTAAGGATCTGGAAATGAAGAAATTATCCTGGATTCTCTGGGTGAATCCCAAGTAATTTCAAAGGCCTTAAAATAAAGGGGCAAGGAACTAAAGTCAGAGGGCAGAGACTTGACTGTGGAACTGGAGGTTGGAAGAAGCACCTTAACAATGGAGGAAGGGCCATGAGTTAAGGAATGTAGGCATCTCCAGAAGTTAGAAAGAGCAGGAGGTATGCTCCTCCCTTGAAGCCTCCATAAGAAATGCGGCCCTCAAAATATATGTCAAATATATGCAGATACCTTGATTTCAGCCTTTAGATCTCTAGAACTTTATGAGAAAAAAATGTGTCTTGTTTCAAACCACTAAGTTTGTGTTTATTTGTTACAGCAGCAATAGGAAACTCATATAGATTTAATCCTCACAATATCTTATAAAGTAAGTACTGTAGTCATCATTTACATATGACATATGAGAAAATTGAGGTTCAGACAGGTTAAGTAATTTGCCTAGCTGCTAAGTGGCAGAGCTGAACCAAATCTAGTTTCCTAAAATTTACGCTGTAGAGCTGAAACAGCATGCTGATTCTGCTCCCTTAAAACAAATGGATGATTAATACAATCTTTGGGTTATTTTACGGAGACAGCACTGCATATGTGCCATCCATTCTCAAGAATTTTCAGACCCTGAAACTCATGAAACAGAGCCCTTTATAAAGCAAGGGTTCCTTCAATAAGGAAGATCTGGTGCCTAGACTGAATATGAACAAATATAAAACTGACAAATCAAACCCTGCCACACTGGAATTACTTTGTGCTTTCTTTTGCCCTTGACCTTATACCATAATTGGCCAACTTCCAAAACCCTCCAATAAAATCTTGCTTTTCTAGCACTACTTCATGCTACCTGTTCTCTCTAACCCTTAAGACTTGTCCAGACCCCAGATCCAGGAGACAGATTTCAGTGGTGCCTCCTGACTCATGGCAGTAGACTCAGAAATATAAGCCTTTTCTTTTCTCAAAAGCCACTGACACGGTTTGGGCTTCTAATGTGTCAGGCAGCAGGCCCTTGCTTGGTGACAGGGCCTCCCAGTTAGTTGAGGAAGGAGCACTGGGTGTGAAGCACAGAGGGGTTGCACCTCTTTAAAAAAATGGGAATGAAGAATCAGATCAGCTGACTTCAAACCACCTTTTCCTCTGTTATTTTCTGTGATTTTTAAACATTGAATTGGCATATTTTAATGACAGGTTCACAACTCATAAGAAAACCAAGCAAGACTCAGAGGGGCTGAATCATGCCTGAAGAAGGAGTCAGAAGAATCTCTAGAAATAATGTGGACCATGTCAGAGCAGAACTTTTGAGAAAAATGAGCTTGTCAAAAATCCTCATAAAGAGTACCACTGGCCCCTGAAATCCATACAGTGAGCACTTCAGTTGCTTCCCCACCATCCATCCACCAGCCCTGTGTGCAGTGACTCCAGGCTGCACTGCTGCAGCCCCAGCCCCAGGATGGGCTGTGATTGGACTAGCCCTTCAGTGTAATCTCATGTCCCCTACCTTGGTGATTGATGCAGACATTGATTAGCATGATAACCAGGCAATGAAGAAAGAAAAGTTCTCTCTTGCTCTTGAGAGCATTGAGTAGAGGTTTGAGGCCTGGGGGTGATATGGCCACTTTATTACAATGAGGGAGCCAGGTTGAAGACAAAGTCAGAACCCAGAGAAAAGCAGAGCTGAGAAAACTACACAGAAACTGAGTTGGGTTCTCGACTGAGCTATTCCCAAAATAACCCACCTAACCCACCTCTGGACTTCTAATTTATAAACCCTAAAACTCTCTGTGTGTTAAGATAGTTTGGGTGTTTTCTTAAAAATTTTTGTGTGTTTTAAAGCAAAACTATCCTGACACCGATTAGTCACTTCTAAGCTACCTATGTAGAAAGGCAGCAACAGCCATCTTTCATATAATTTAGCTTCCTGGGAGGAACATTTGGCTCCTGGTCATCTCTTTCTTCACATCTGTCACCTTCCCTATAATCAAGCCCAGCACCGTGTGTCCTTATGAGTCTGATAAGCTCATTTCAGAGATAGTTTTCCTGCTTTATGTCATCATGTATTTCTCTACATTCTGCCCTATCACTAATGTCCATTCTTGTTTTGGATTTTGTTATCATGAATCCTGGCTGATCCAACATGCCCATCCCAGCTCATCTTGAAGCCTCTGCCTAGACCCCACATATTGGTGGTAATATCTGAGCCCAACCTGTCTCTCAAAGGAGAACTAGGAAGGCCTGACATTCCCACTATTTGAACCCTCTGAGTGATGAAATAGGCCCAAGATAGAGGATACTGCTGCACTGTCCACACTCATTCAGTGTCAAGCAGGCTAGAGTTATGAAGGGAAAAATCTGCTTCCTGGACATCACCAAGCAGAGGCTAGATTGGCCCAGATTCAGGGTGCTATGAAAGGCAGCCCCATCTATGAAGAGAACCAAGGATGGGCCTGTGTTCTAATCTCAGTGCTTCCAGTAAAGAGCTATGAGATCTCGACTAGTTTACTTAAGTTCTCTGGGCCCTATTTCAGGGATTTTGAGCCTGAAATTCAGGTAAGAATTTCAGGGAGCTAAAGTTTTCTGAGAGTGCCTGTTGTTTTCATTACATTATCAAAAAAGTATATAACACTGAAATTTAAGAACTATATGTATATGTGTGTATATATATATATATATATATATATATATAGTTTCAGCATTATAAAAGTTTCTTTTCAGCATTGGCTGTCTGTGATTCTAGATGAGTAACTACAGTGGAATCCCTCTTCAGATCACCTTCAAAGGCAAGATCACATTCATAAAGTGCAAATCATGAAAGTCAAAATCTTCCAAGTTCTTTAGTTTTATATAAAACTCAAAATTTTATATAAGTCCAGATTGTATATTTTATACTGTATAGGAAGTCTTAGGCACACTATTATTGGGACCCTCTGAGCTAGACTGGAAGAAGAAATGAGAAATTTGATACAAGGCTGTGCAAGTGTGTCCTGAGCAGAAGGGAGAGTGTGAACAGAGCCATACAGACATGGATGTGGGGTGGTGGGGGTCTGGGAAACATTCTGTATGTGTAGAAAGACAAACTGTTGGGAGATTAGAATGGAAAGAAGGGTGGAACAGAGTGTTCAAGGCTTTGTGAACTTTGTTAAGGGCTTAGAGCCCATACTGGAAGAAAAGACAAACGGTGTGTATACACAGCTGGGACATCCAATAAAGCTCCACTGGGCAAACACAACTCTGGCCTCTGGGAAAGACTGCAGCACAGCTGGATCTCAGATGGCTTGGGGACAGTCTGCCCACACAAATCCTTTAGCTCTGTCCAGAGGTTCGGCTGGAGAGAAGTAAAGCCTTCTTTCAGAAGTTAAGCTTGCTCATCCAAGGGTGGTTTATTGGGTTAACAGTGTAGCCCTGTGAGAAAGCAATGGAAATTCTTTTTACTCATGCATTCCTTATCTATTGCTGCACAAAAGTGAATCCTAAAACTTAGTGTCTTCAAGCAACAAATGTTTACTCTCTCACAGTTTCTCTGGATCAGGAACATGGCTGCTGCTTAGCTGGGTGGTTCTGGCTCTGGGTCTTCTGTGAAGTTGTGGTCAAAATGTCAGCTGGGGCTGCATCACCTGAAGGCTTGACTGGGGCCTCCCAGTAGCTCTTTCATCTGGCTGTTGGCAAGAGGTCTCAGTTCTTTACCATGTGGGCCTCTCTAAAAGGCTTCTTGAGTGTCCTCATGACATGGCAGCTGGCATTCCTCAAAGGAGGTGATTCAAGAGACAGAAAGAAGGAGGCCAAAATACTTTTTATGCCCTAATCTTGGATGTCTCACCCTGTCATATCCTCCATATTCCATTGATTATAAGTGAGTCCTTAGGGACTCACTTAAGGGAGAGGAATTAGGCTTCACCTTTTGAAGGGAGGGATATTAAAGAATATTGGACATATTTTAAAACTACAACTCAATCTAGAGTAGTAAATTTTAAGAATGTTCTTAAGTGTGACAGCCCAGGTGGGGTTAATATTTCTAGGTTAATGGTTCTCAGATTTTTGTGTGCATATGAATCATCTGGGGGTGTTTG
This sequence comes from Pteronotus mesoamericanus, assembly GCF_021234165.1. Lineage (NCBI taxonomy): Eukaryota > Metazoa > Chordata > Mammalia > Chiroptera > Mormoopidae > Pteronotus > Pteronotus mesoamericanus. The sequence continues at coordinate 57,143,799 of NW_026555321.1, forward strand.
TTAAGACTAAAAAATCCTGTACCCACCTTGATGATGGTTTATATTGGGAGCCCTCAAGTGGGGCCCAGAAACTGGCATGTTTGGATAAGTCCCACAGGATATTCCAATGCAGGTTACTGGGGTCCAGAAATCTGCATTGAACAAGCCCCCAAAGTTGTTCTGATACTGGTAATCTGTAAAATTGCAGCCATTGGAATCAGCAGTAATCACCAATTGAAATGACAATGTCAGAAACTCCAGTACAATTGGAAATAACCATGTGGATGATTTGGTCAAGGACTAAAACAGAAATGAATGAGCACCTGGGCACTTCCTGTGCAGGTATGCATCTATGACAGACAGAGCTCAACAATCACAACATGTTTCCCTCTCTCCTGGACTGAATCCTACAAGCTTTTTGACCCCTCACTCCAGATAGCCACTCATGTCACTCAGAGTTGACATGAGACTTGATGCTGTTTTGCCATCCTGGCTCTAAGGTCACTGGTCCAGGAATCTGATTAGTTCATACATGTGACACTGGTTTGGAAGATCGTGGCAAAAAAGATTTCTCCAGCATGTCCTGAGAGGAGCTAATTATAGCTTTTATTTATTCCATAATTGAATGAGGATGATGGGATGGAAGGCGAGTAGCACTTGGTGGGTTGGGGGTTGGGGACCCCTTGACCAGCATTTAGCCTGGTATGATTCAAACACTAGAACCCTTGAATAAGGGACTCACACAGAGGCACATGATTCCCCCTTGATGAGGATACAGGTTTCTTAGATGTCCTAGAAGGTAGTTCTTTGTTTAACGCTGTCTGATTCTTCACCCAAGCTCTTAGTAAACTTGTCAGGAGCCCCTCTGAGTTACCATCCATTGTCTGGGCCTCTCTAGACCTCTTTTTATGGGATGGTTTGTGTATGCTCTTTCACCCCTGGAAGGGAACCCACACAAGAGTTACTAGGCAGCTGTTGGAACCTTTCTGTTTTAAGCTGGGTTGCTATTATCTCCATCTTCATTTCCCATGAGGAGCCATGATTTTGGTGGTCACAGAGCTGGTGCCTAGCCTGAGGCATTACTGGTCCATCAAAGAGCAAAGGGCAAATATAGCCATCACACTGCATGAGGAGAGGTGAGGATTAGAAGCCCCACCGCTAATAACTGCAGCAGAGCCCTGTGTGCACACACCTCTTACAGCTCATCTGCACAGTTCAAGGGTCTAACCTCCCCCTGATGGTGGCTGTGGCCACAGACACATCTCCCCATAGGTTCTGCGGGCTTCATGTGTCAGGTTTTTATGAAGCCTCAGAGTTGGGGAAATAGTTCCTCATGACACCTGGAGTTAGCAGCAGGAAACCTTCCCCTAACCTTCCTCCCTTTGCTGCTTTTCTAACTGAACCATGTCCAAGGCTATTGTAACTATATGATTTTCTTTTCTTCTCATAATTAATCATGATCCTTGTTTTAAAAAAAAAGTCAGAAAATGGGGATATGGAAAAAATTGAACCTGCACCTAAGGTGACTGTTAACATCCTGAAATATTCCTCCTAGACTTTTTTTACCCCTTTGCATGCATGTGTGTGTGCATATACTTATAACCACTGGCATTTTGAATGGGATAATTCTTTGCTGTGGGGCTGTCCTGTGCATTGTGAGATGTTTAGCACCACCCCTGGCCTCCGTATTTGTGACAACCAAATATGCCTCCAGACATTGCCCAATGTCTCCTGTGGGGCAAAATGACCCTTAGTTTAAAATCACTGATTTTGCACACACACATACACACACACACACACACAGAATTTATAAAATGGAATCATATTGCAAATACTGCCTTATCATCTTTTAAAAAACATTTTAATATGTCATGAACTCTTCCCATGTCAGCTACTAGAAATTTACAGCATGACTTGCAATGGATGAAGAGCTGTCCATCAGTTAGACTCACAAACAAAGTAATTTATGTCACCAATCCCTCATTATTGGACCTTGTATATAAAACTGAAATTATACTGCACACCTGTGTTATAAGTTGCTTTTAAAATTTAAGGTGTCGTGCAAATACCATATGATTTCATTTATATTTGGAATCTAATGAACAAACTGAACTAACAAGCAAAATGGAGACAGACTTATACAGAGAACAGGTTCATAGCTCTTAGGCAGGGGAGGGTTAGGGGGTGAAGAGACTGAGCAAAAAGAAAAAAAACTCATGCACATGGACAAACAACAGTGTGGTGACTGTGGCAGGAAGGGTGTTCTAAGGGGTAAAATGGTAATGGGAAAAAATACAATAAAAAAAGAAAAAATATTAAGATGTCATGAACAACTTTCCACTCATAGCTAGCAGATGTTGACTAAATTAGCCAACTCTCTAAGGCTCCATCTTCCCATCTGTAGAATGGGAATGCGCTGTGAGAATGTGGTACCAGAATGCGCACCGGTGCCCACCACACAAAATGCCCTCAACAGAGGGCCACAGCTGTGGTTAAAGCCCTTATTAGGATCACTATGTCCTGGTTTTTAAGTGGTTGTTGGTAGCTATCCCTCATATGGAGACACCAAACATTAAATTAGTTCCAATTGTTGGATTTTGGGTAGTTTCCAAATTTCCATGATCATAAATACCCTGCCATTAATATCATCAGAGTGTTGACCCTGACATTAGTATCATTATAGTGTCCTCTGGTATCCTGGGACACCAGTGAAAAAGAGTAAGTTAACTCATTTGTCATAATTTGGGACTGGGAAACAAATGACAAACTATTTTCTTCGTGGCCTAGTTTTAGAAACATTTCTAAATGTTAGGCCCTATTCTTTCTGGCCCCTCAGGACCTGCCAGATACTAGCTTTCTGGTTCTGAGTCAAGGTGCTAACTGTAGGGCTCCTAGGTTAAACACTGGGTGCTTTTTTTTTCTTGATTTTATGTCAAGTCCAATTTCCCTTCTTCCTGCCTTGAGATCACTCCAGGATTCTAGTCAAACACCTGTGAAACTCCCCTTTTATTCTTTTCGATTTGTTTTTAAGTTGTGGGTATGCAATACTTCATGTATACAAAATGTGTGTGGAAACATATTTGTACAGTGTAAAGAGCAATAATAAAATCAATACTCCTGTATCTACCACCCAGGCCAAAAAACAGAACATTCCATACCCAGCCAGAAGCACCCACACAAGTGCCTGCCTCTTCTGCAGGGAGCTTTTCTGGGGGCTATGGAGCAGAAGGCAAGGGTCCACTGGGAACAGTGGAGTCAGCAAACCAGAATACACCCTGAGTCACCCCTGCTTTCCCCTCTAGGCTCCGTGGCCCATGGCAAATTGATTAACTCTGAGAGCTGGGGTTCCTCATCTTTGAAATGTAGGATGACTGTACAGATTGGATGAGATGCCTCTTTTCATAAACCCTTGAGTCTGGCATCTGGCAGAAAGTAGATATCAAAGCACAGAGGCTGTTATTTTTAGTATAGTGGAGAGTTTCTGGATAGAGACTTTAGAAATGTTGTCCTCACCTGGCTTTGTGAGCTCTTGGTTCTGTGATTCCATGGGGCAAGTCCTGGACCTTGGCTTCCTCAAGTGGAAAGTAAAGAGGACAGGTTCACTAGAAACTCACAGATTTCCTTTCTGTCTACCTCTAGCCCTTTGTTAATTATTAAGCCAAGGAAAATGGGTTATGATGCAGCAAGAATTTAATTCAAGAGCTCAGTGAATAGTGCCTTTAGCTGGACCCTAGACAAAGATAATGTGACTGGTCCAAGATCTCATGGCCACAAAGTAATAATCTGTTTGATAGTGAGGATATTTTAAGCACTTATTCTGGGGACCCTGTGTTACAAGCTGCATGTGGATCATTTTATTTCACTCTGAAGAAAACCTATTGAATACATTCTATTCTTTGATGCCTATTTTATAGATGTGAAAACTGAGACTCAGAGAGGCTATATGGCTTGTCCACAGTCTTACAGCACACTAGTCTTTTCTAATAGTAAGCCTGTGCCCTAAACTAGCACATCATGGACTTCAATGCGCCCCAGAATCATGTACGGATCCTTCTAAAATGCAGATTCTGATTCAGCAAGTCGGAAATGGGACCTGAGATTCTGTATTTCTAACACATTTTCAGGTGATGCTCGTGCTATTGGTGCTCTCACCGCCCCATTATTTATTTACTTATTTAAAAAGATTTTTTTAAATTTATTTTTAGGGAGAGAGGAAGGGAGGAAGAAAAAGAGGGAGCGAAACATTGATGTGTGAGAGATATGCCCATTGGTTGCCTCTCGCATGCTTTCAGCTGGGTACCTGGCCCACAACCCAGGCATGTGCTCTGACTGGGAATTGAACGGGTGACCTTTCGGTTCACAGGCAGTGCTCAGATCACTGAGCCACACCAGTCAGGGTTTCATTTATTTTTTTAATTTTGTCTGCCTTTAAATAATTTTTTATTTTTCACTTACAGTTAACATATAATATTATATTAGTTTCAGATATATAATTCAGTGATTAGACATTATGTAGCTTACTAAGTGATCATCCCAATAAATCTCGTACACACCTTGTCTGATACATAGTTATCACAATATTATTAATTATATTCCCCATGCTGTAATCTACATCTCTGTGAATATTCTGTAACTACCAAGCTGTAGTTCTTAATTCCTTTACCTTTTTCACCCATCTCCCCAACCTCCCTCCCATCTGGCAACCATCAGAATGTTCTTTGTATCTATGACTGTTTCTATTTTACCTGTTTGTTTATTTTGTTTTTAAATTTAAATCATTGATATATATTCATTACTATTTTATTGTTTATATTTTTGAATTTTTCTTCTTCTTAAAGAAGACCCTTTAACATTTCATTTGTGATCATGAACCCCTTTAGCTTTTCTTTGTCTGGGAAGCTCTGGATCTCTCTTTCAGTTCTAAAGGATAGTTTTGCTGAGTAGAATAATCTTGACTTTAGATCCTTGCTTTTGAATATTTCTGGCCAATCTCTCCTGACTTGCAAAGTTCCTGTTGGGAAATGAGGTGACAGACCTATAGAAGTTCACTTGTAGATAACTGCATTTCTCTTGCTGCTTTTAAGATTTCCTTTGTCTTTAACCATTGGCATTTTAATTATGATGTGTCTTGGTGTGGGCCTCTTTGGATTCTTCTTGTGTGGGATTCTCTGCCCTTTCTGGACTTGTATGTCTATTTCCTTCACCAGGTTAGGGAAGTTTTTCATCATTATTTTTTCAAATTGGTTTTCAACTTCCTGCTCTCTATCTTCTTTTGCTGGCATCACTATGATGTGAATGTTGGTATGCTTAAAGTTGTCCTGGAGGCTATTTATAATATCTTCATTTTTTTTTTAATTCTTTTCTCTTTTTGTTATTCTGATTGGGTGTTTTCTACTACTTTATCTTTCAAATCTCTGATTTGTTCCTCTGCTTCATCCACTCCATTGTTGATTACCTGTAACGTAGTCTTTATCTCAGTTAATGAATCCTTCCTTTCTAAATTTTTTTGTGTTTTCTAGTTCTGTTTTTGTTTCCTACCTCCTTGTTGATGTTCTCACTAAGTTCTTCTACTCTTCTCCCAAGGTCATTGAGCATCCGTTAACCAGCGTTTTGAACTCTGCATCTAGTAGATTGCTTGTTTCTATTTTTGTTTCTAAAGTTTTGTTCTGTTCTTTCATCTGGGACCTGTTTGTCTCCTCATTTTGGCATCTTCCCAGTGTTTGTTTTTGTGTATTAGGTAGAGCTGCTATGTTTCCTTGGCTTCCTAGAATGGCCTACTGTAGTAGATGTCCTGTAAGGTCCAGTGGCACCGCCTCCCTGTTCACTTGAGTTGGGCACTCCAGGTCTACCCTTCCTACACTCCTCCTCATTTAGGCTATGTATATCCTCCTGTTGCAGTTGAGCCTTGATTGTTGTTGACATGTCAATGGGACAGAGTTACTCTCAGGCCAATTGGCTGCAAGTATTGGCTGTCACTACCAACACCCCTAGAGGATCAGCTGTGCAGGGGCCCACCCCATAGAGCAGTACTTTCTTCAGCGTGTCTCTGGTGCCCGCTAAGCCCACTCCTTGAGTGTGTTGATTGCGGAGTGATTGGGTGATGCTTTGACATGGTCTGAAGCTGCTTACCAGGTATTCTGGCTCTTGGGCATCCTGAGAGGTACAGGCTGAGGTTAGCTGATGCCTGTGTTCTGCCCAGGGCCACTTGGCATGAGCTACAAAGTGACCTGGCAGCTACTTGTGCTGGACTTAGAGGTGCCCAGGTGAGGCCAAGCTGCTAACCAAGACTGGCTGCTGCTAGTGCTGGACCTAAGGCCATTTAGTGAGAGGTCCAGTGCACTTTCAGGTCAGATGTTGCTTCTTTGAGAGATTTTTTTAGGAAAGCTTGAAGCATGAGCCAAGACAGACCGTTCCTATGGAAAAGTCATTGGAAACATCTTGGGTGGGGCTGAAATTTGGGTCTCCACTCCCATTTTTAAAAAACAAATTTTATTTCTTTTTAAAGTTCATTTTTAAAGTACAGTTGGTTGTTGGGAACTGTCTGCCTGGTTTCAGGGACTGTACCTTGCTGACAGGTGAGAGGGTCCCAAGGCTGGAGCTGAGCAAGGAGGCCTTGGGAAAATAGGCCACTGAGGAGACAAAACCTGTCCCCCTGGCAGGGACACAGTCCCTGCCTCCCTCACATCACCCTGCTTGGCCCCAGAGAATGGCTGGCTAATTAATGACGGGTAAGATCCCTTGATGCCAGGGGCAACCTAAGACAGACACAGTCACATAGGGGCCATCAGAGAAGTACTTGGGGCACATGGAGAATGGGCAAAAGACCTTCACCCCTCAGCTTTGTCATGGCCAGAGTCCTCATTCTGTTTGAAAGAATACTCCTCATCTCTTGGATGCTCATCTTCCGCAGCCTGACTCAGGCTTGAAACAATGCTAGAGGCAGGTATAGCCCTAAACTGGATCAGGTGGATCCCAGGGGCAATTAGGCCTGGGAAAGGAATGCATTATATCTTATGAAACCTGCTTTGCTAATAATGCCCTCAAGTTAATGAGTACTGGTGTTTGGGGCCTGAGCATAGGATGAGTTTATTTTCCCAGGTTTTAGGGCTGAATGAGCACCAATCTGCCTACCAGACCCTGACTCAGAAAGACTTTTGTAATCCCTTTACTGTTATCCTTAAACCATATCTACTTCCTTTAATCATTACTGTTTAACATTGATTGATGAGTTTTATGGACATGCTCTATCCCTATATGAGCTAAAGTCAATAAAAGCCCAAGGAGAAAGGTGCTCGGGGCTCTTCTCCTCTGAGAGATTAGCCAGCCTTTCCTACGCAAGCAGATCTTGCATTGGACATTTTGATTTAATCTGTAACACTAGGGGACGCCGCAGGACAGAGCTCCCCCTTCAGTTGACATACAATATTATATTAGTTTCAGGTGGACAGAGCAGTGGTTAGACATTTATATACTTTACAAAGTGATTACCTCGATAAATGTAGTACCCATATGGCACCATGCATAGTTATTACAATATTATTGTCTATATTTCCTATGCTGTACTTTATATTCCATGACTATTTTTGTGACTGCCAATTTGTATGTCTTAATCCCTTTACCTTTTTCATTCTAGTCCCCCTTCCCATTTCCCACTTAGCAACTATCAGTCTATTCTCTGTATCTATGTGTCTCTTTCTCTTTGTTTGTTCATTTAATTTGTTCTTTATATTCCACATATAGGTGAAATCACAGGGTATTTGTCTTTCTGCGTGACTTACTTCATTCAGCATAATACCTTCTAGGTTTATCCATGCTGTCACAAATGGTAAGATTTCATTTTTTTTATGGACAAGTAATTTCATTGTATATATGCACCACCTCTTCTTTATCCATTCTTCTATTAATGGACACTTACATTGCTTCCATATCTTGACTATTGTAAATAATGCTAAAGTGAACACACGGATGGATACATCTTTTCAAATTAGTGGCTTAGAGTTCTTTGGATACTCAGGAGTGGGGTCATATAGTAGTTCTTTGTTTAATTCTTTGAGGAACCTACATACTGTTTTCTATACTTGTTGTACCAATCTGCATTCTCAGTAACAGTGCATGAGGATTCTCTTTTCTCCATATCCTTGCCAATGCTTGTTTGTTGATTTCTTGATAATAGCCATTCTGACAGGTATGAGGTGATAGCTCATTGATACCACCCTTTGGGTGGTAAGGCTAAGCTGAGAAGGGGTGGATCTTTATGCTCCTTGATTTCAGTGAGCATAAATCTTATATTTTGGGATATGTTTCTCCTTGGTTATCTGTAAAGACCAGGTAAAGGAGGAAAGAGGTTTGGGAATACATATATGGGTAGTAAAAACTAAAAAGCGGGCCAAAACCATGATTACCCAAACTTTAGGGGCCTTGCCCTCTATCTCTCCTGGCTTAGCACCTGCCCATCCCTAGCATTCACAGACAAAACATGTCCTTATTGCCAGTCCAGGGAATAAAGGGAATGTTTCCTAGGTCACAGGCTTTGCCCCAAGTGAGCCCTGCTCCCAGGGCCCATCTGCTCCAAAACATGATAATCAGGCACGACTTTCTATGCAGGTGAGATTGGAATACAGGAACCTTCTTTTTTTAAAATTTAACCACTATTTATTTGTTTCTACACCTTCCATGCCCACCTATTATCTTCAGGGCAGCACAAAGTAGGTCAGTGAGCTTTTTATAACTGGCAGATATCTTGTTGGGCTTAATCTTTCATTTAGTTTAGGCTGCCCCTCCTCCCTCTGCACACTCTTACAGTATAAGAACTTTGAAGGCAGTGATTCTGTCTTCTTTCTCTGAGTCTACCTTAGAGCATCCACATTGCCCTTTGTAGGTCCTTGAGAAACACATTGACTTTGTTGAGTGCAGCAGTTACATGGGTGGGAATCCTCCAGCTCATAACTGGGCATGTGATCTTTTAGTAACATTCCCAGTCCCCCCACCACATCCCATTTGCTCACACCCTGGTCCTTGCTGCTGTCTGGGTTTTCAGAGGGTTTTTGGTTTCTCATTGTTGGTGAGCATGCCTATTCTTTTGTAGGATGGTATTGTCTTTCTGCTCTAGCCCTCTCAGTTTGTATGGCTTCTCCTGCTATAACCTTGGTATTGCTCACTCATTAGCTGCTTAACTTGTCTGCTATCTCACTCCTCTGGGCTTAATTGCCCTCCTTTCCTGAGGTCAGTTGACTTTAAAAGGTAAAGGAAGTCTTCCAGTGGCCAGAAAACAACACTAGTAGACAGAGGCTCTGAAAGGGGGTCTGAAGTCCTGAGAAGATCTTGCTGTGGATCCAAGTAATAATATCTGTTTGTCTCCAGACATCTCTTTCTTCACTCCAAATCCCTGGAGCCCTCCCCATCTCTGTTCCAAGCACCAATTCCTTCTAGTCCCAGGGAGAAGCACAACACATTGGAAATCTCCCTGCAATAGGGAACTAGCACAAGACATCTTTATAGAGCTCCAGGTTGCAGTGTAGCAGATTGGAATGCTGGTTCTCTTACTCTAGCCTACATCTCTCCCAAGACCTCCAGACTAGTAGCTCCTGCTACAGTCATGCTAATTATTTGAGGAATTCTGCTTGAGGGTTTAGTTTTTGGAAGAACAGCCTCTTGCCAGAAGTGCCACTCCCTGAGAAGCAGGGAAATTTATACAAAATCATAACTGTTTATTAAAGATTCGCAAGAGTTTCAGGATTGGATTTAGATCTGTAGAGGTAAACAAACTGACTGGAATCAAAGAGATATAGAGATTTTGTGCTCTTCCTTGGATCCCTGTTGGCACCCACATGTATGCTGTTGTCAGTCAACGCTTGCCCTGCCCATCCTTCCTTCCCTTGACATAAAAGATGTCTGAATTCCAGGCTCCCTTAAAGTACATTTGAAGAACCTCTAAGGCCCCCATCATCTCTAGAGGGCAATTTCTTGATCAATAAACATTTCCTTACTCCAAAATATGACATTGTGAATAGTGGCTTTTTGAAGCATCAGACAACACAAACTTTGAATTTCTGACAATAACAGACCCAGCCCAGATCATTGCTCTGAGTAGTGTTGATAATGCAGGGAAGACAAGGAATTTATTTACATCCAAGAAGGGCTATTTTTATTACCTCCCAGGAAAAGTAAAATTAAGGCTCCACTTACTGCTTCCAATTGCTTCTGGGTCCTCAGTACAAGAAGGGAGCCATTTCCTGTTGACAAGACTTAGTTTCAACTTCCTTCTTCTGGTAATGTTTACTTTTTCCATACTTTTGTTGAAATCTTTGCTTTATCTCTCTCTCTATTATAGACAGGAACTTGGGACACAATTCACAGCGACTTTTTAACCCCACCCCTTTGTGAGGGCCCTAAGTCCTCTACCAAAAGCAGATGACTAAAACTACTTTACCTCCTGGTCCTTGGTGAATCTATCTCATTCTTTCCTTTCAAGCTGAATTTAATGGTTATTTGCTACATCCAGAGGGCACCGTATTAGAGCAAGGTGTGCTGTCGAATGCCACTCATACAAAGAGTTTACTTTGGCTGCTACCAATGGCCTCTGCTTTACCTCTTATTATGACTTTCAATTCTGGGGGGATTCCCATACAGACTATTACAAGAAGGAAGTCTTATAGTTAGATGTGTGTGTGTGGAGTCCTACAGAAGAACAAGACATTTATTTCATTTTCCCAATAAGTCATCCTCTGATGCATAAAAATGGGCATTTGGAAGCCCATATGGCTCCGGTCTCACTGGATCCCTCCCTCCCATTACCCTCTGCTCCCAGTCTTGCCATGGGCCCTGTGTCACTTTCCTCTTTGTGCTCTCCCCTACCGGGGTCCTGGCTACAAGATGAAATAGTGGCAGCAGTTCGGATCTATGGAGTGTCATTATGCAAACATGGACTCTGTAGCTTCCTTTTCCTGGAATTTCATCAGTGCAGAAAAGGAAGGAGTAGGAACAGAAAACCTTGTCTTCCCCAATGCTGCTAATGCTGCTTCTGCTGTGTCCCATGCATTGTGGAACTGAAGAGTGGGACATCATGGGACAGAATGGAAGGGATGGAGAGGAGGAATGGCCCAGGGTCATACCAGCACTAATCATTTGTCTGATAAGTGTATAAATGAGCAGGCTTATGACAGAAAATACCTCTCAAATCTGACATGTGCTACAAGTTGACAGAGTAAGTATGTGGTAACTGCAGGTGTATCTATAAGAACTATAGATGCTGTTATCCTGAGAAGCTCATGGGAATTAGCACCGCTGACTGGCCTTGGGTTAAATTCCATAGTTTTCATTCCTTTAACTGTGCTACAAGACCTTCAAGCCTTTGGTCAACATTCACTGCTCTTGGTGTAAACCTTTAAGCTTGAAAAGGCCATCAGTGAAGCAAGCCATACCCAAATGCCAACATGCCTCCACAGACATGTGACCTGTGCAGTCACCCAGGGCCCACTCTCAGAAGGGTCCTGCTCTGGGGCTAATGCTCTGCTGTCACCATTTGAAATTCATAATAATTTCTAAACAAGAGACCTACATTTTCATTTTGAACTGGGCCCCACAAATTATGTAGCCAGTCCTAAACACCAAGGATAGTCACTGGATTTTCTAAATCTCATTTTGGGTTATGCTTTCTTTCCCTTCCATTAAAATAAAACTCTGGTAATTAGAAGAACCATTAAAAATTAGGACCTGGAACAAGGATGTAAGTCAATTCCTTACAATAAATTTCTTAATATAAAAAACAAAAACAAAAACAAAAAACAAATAGAAACTGGACTGACAGCTGCTTGCTTGGTCATCCCAGAGGGATAAATCACCCCACCTGTTCCTGGCCCGTGTGGGATAGGGGCCTGAAGGATGAGGGTGAGGGGTTGTTGGGGGACCCAGTTTTATGCCTTTAGCTATTTGTACTAGGATTCAGAGAGTCCTGCAATACTCCACACTTGGTAACAATATCCCTCCACCAAGAGCAGATGACTAAAAGTTCTCCACCGCTTGGTATTGAGGAATCTATCTCATTCTGTCCTTTCAACCTGAATTTAATGGCTATTTGATGTGAATGGCAGAATGAGTGGGTGATATGCATGGAGCAGACACCAGGCCTTACCACAGTGGTGCCCAGGCTTTTCTGGCTGTCACAGTCTCCCCTGCCCAGTGTTGTAGGGCACTGTGTTATAACCAGGGAGGTGAGGAACTACTGGCATGGTATAAAGACACATTGTTCCACAGCTATAAAGAATGGGGTTATTGGGACAACCAGGGAAATTTGAATATAGCCTGTATAATAACACTATTGTATCAGTGTTAAATTTCTTGGGTGTGATCATGAAATTTCTATTTATGTAGGGAAAAGACCCTGGTTCTGGTATACACATACTAAAAAATTTACAGGTGAAATCTCATGAAGTGTGCAATTTACTTTCATATGGTTAAGGAATGTATCAGAGTTTTATATGGAGAAAGGCATGTTTGTCTTACAAATGTTTCCCACTGAATATATATGTATATATACATCCTGAATATAATGCATTATAAAATATAATAAAATTAAAATATAATGCAATTATAGTATATAATTGTAATATAATATTTATACAAATATATAGAGAAAGCTAGAGGGAGAAGGAGAAAGGGGGAGAATAAGAGGCAAAACAATAGGAAAGTGCTATTGATTGGTGAAACTGGCTGAAAGTACATATATTCTTTCCATTTTTCTTTGGTTTGAAATTTTCTAAATAAAACACTGGGAGGGAAGTACATTTTCTTTCCCAGTAAGGCTATCATCACTGGGAGGCAAGATGTCCATTTGTCTTAGTTTGGGTTTCCCCAAAAGCAGATTCAGAGATGGAGATTCAAGTGCAAGTTATTTACTTGGGGAGTGACCCTGGGAAACAACAGGGGAGAAGTAAGATGAGGGAAGGCTGCCAGTGAAGAGACCATTACCAAGCCAATTATCTCTGAAAGTAAAGGGAGCTTTGCCTTCAGAGGAACTCTGGAGTGATATAAAACAGCTCAGAGGAGATCTAGGGTATTTCTACACACACAGTTGCAGGTTAGGGGCTGTTCCCATCGGTGTGGTCAAGGGAGACTGTGGCAACCAGAAAAGCCTGGGCACAGCCACAGTAAGACCTGGTGTCTGCTCTATGCATACCTTCCATTCATTCTGCCATTCAGCTGATTTCTACTGCGAGTCCATATGGAGCCTGGCCTGGTGCTAGGTGCTGGGAAATAATACTCATCCAGACAGATATAAGCCCTGCTCCCAAAGGGTGCAAAAACAAAAAGGGAAGCAAACAAAGGCCAGGTACATAGAGTTTTTAATGTTGGTAGAATTACAATTATCTGTTCATCTTGTCCTCAGACTTTTACTAAACACCTGCTATGTGTTGGTCATAATTCTAGACATGGGAATACATAGGTGAAACAAGAATTGTAGGTCCTCAGGGAACTCATGGTTGTTTGTTTTCTTTTCTTTTAGGAAAAAAAGTATAATCAAAGTCCTACTAATTCAGTTGGATGATGAGGCATTGAAATCCAGCTTCAGAGAAGCTTAATGAATAGGCCCATCATTTATATTTAGTTGGAGAAGCCTCTCCTCCTTCTCTCATGACCCCATAGCCCCAGAAAGCTAACTCTACCTGTGGACTGACCCTGACAAATGCCTTTTAATGAATTGAATTTGCTCCTGAAGCAACTGCATAAGGGCACATTTTGTCTGACTCTTTCCCTGAGACCTCAGCTCTTTTGGATCATGTGGCACCTGTAAGAGATGTGGATGGAGGGGCCTCCAGAGGAAGGAAGAGGACCCCCAGACAGGGTCCATCCATAGAAATCACACTGCCTCAATTTCTGCCCAGTGACCTATGGAACTCCCAGGTATGGTCCCCTTAGTATGCAAAAATAGAGACATCAACAAACTGGTTCAATTCCCCCCTAAACACCAAATGAATTATGTTTCCAAGATCTCTCATTTAACTGATGCCAGCAGAATGTTGTATGATTTCAGCATCAAGCAGAAGTCTCTCCAGCCACAGCATCCATCATGATCAAAGACAGCAGCAGGGATATGGCATGAGCTGCAGATATCAAACCATGGGCTGTGGCTGTTCTTCAGAAAAGCAAGTTACCCCTTTGAGGCTGGCAGGCCTATTGCTCTGAGTTGGGGCAGCAGCAGGGGAGGGGACAGCTCTGGGCAGCGCACATCTAACACTGTTTCAGATTGTGAGGCCTCCTCAAACTCCTTTTCCCTCTCTTCTATAAAGAATCTGATTCTGAGTCCTGTCGGACCTGCGTCTATTTGTCCAGGCTTGGATCAACTCTTGGGGCCATGGCCATGAAGCTAGCCCAAGACCTATCACCTCAAGCCAGATCTCAGCAGGAGCCCTTAGCTTGTCTTGGGACTCAGGCCTTGCTTCTGTCTTGTGGAGGCTCCTAACATGCACACCTGCTCCTGGGGGCTTCCTTGCCTGAAGCCTCCTATGATCCTCAGAATGAAGCCTTTGCTCCTTGGTAAAGCCTTAAAAACTCCCAAAGCTTTAGCTCCCCATCTTGTGCCTCCTTTCTACCTCTATGCACAGCCCAACACAACTGTCTGTTCTGTTTTGAATACGTGGGCCATTTCCCTGTACCTGGAAAGGACTTCTTTCTTCTAGTCCCTCTCATCTTCCCACATCCCTCTTTTCACTGAGCCAATTTTTCCTCCTCTTTCTAGACTTGGTTTAGATGCCACCTCCTCTGGGTCCTCCCACTACCCTCTGCTAACCCCATCACAGCCTCACCTCATCAGTGGGGCAGGCTTGCTTCAGTGTCAACCACTGCACCCAGTGGGTTCCTTGTCTTATCTTTAACTGGCACAGTTTAACAGAGCTCCTGATGTGGAGCCAAGGCTCAGTAAATGTGTGCAGAATACATGGGTGAATAAATGAGTGAAAGTGTGTTAGAGACTGAAATGAGTTCTACATAGTGCTACCCACACACAGTTTGCAACAAATTAAGTATACAAATTGAGAGTAAGTGTTCAGAAACCTTTCTAAAAATTTAACTGAGTACTTGATGCCTGCTCAATCTAACAATAAAGATGTTGAGCTTGTATTTTATATGCCTTTGTTCTATATATTTATATGTACATTTTCTATTAATTAATTTTTTTTGTAGTTTATAAAAGTATTGGTCTGCAGTGAATCAGAAATCTAAAAAACAGGTTCTTTAGTCCAAATAATTTGAGAAGCAGTGTTCTCCAGCCTCCCTGGTGTGATGCAGAAGTGGGACGTGTGTGTGTGTGTTGGGGGGTTGGAAGATGGGGATAACAGGAAAGGGAAGGGTTAGAAACTAAACTTGGTTGAATTTACATTTGCAGGGAATGCTTTTCCATATGTTGTCATCAGAAAACTTTCTCAGAATCAAACAATCCAGATGATAAACCACTTATAGAACAGTCTCATGAACTCCGAGCCCCAAAAGGTAGAATAAATTGAAACTGTTAAGATCATTCTATTGCCTGACTGACCCAGACAGTCCCATGTTACAGGGCCCACACTATCAAAATGGTTCCTTCTCACCCACACTGGAGACATAATTTTTAAATTTGTTTCCTCACTATCCCCAAATCTGGCTTCCATTAGAAAACTATTTCCCAAATTAACCTCTGTGCCCTCTCTCGTAAAGAATGTGAGAGATTTCCACCAACTTTTTTCTTCTGTTTCCAACATGCTACATATGTTTAAAAGAGGCAGTAATTTCCAGGCTAGAATTGGTAGTGAAGTGATCATTTTGGCAACTGTTCTTGGAAAATCTGCACAAAGTTTTTTGGTTTGTTTGTTTGCTTTTCTTTTTAATGACAGGGACCCCTTTGCTCCCCAAACGGTCTCTCACTTTGCCATCCTGAAGCCAATGTTTCTTTGATACTAAGAAATTTCACATTAAATCACTTTCCAAGTGCAGAGCAAGTAGAAAAATGATGTCAATGGAGCCAAGAGGCTATGGGATAGGGCACCAACGTAACAGATGAACCTTATCTGTCTTCATGAGGAGAAATCAAGTAAGTCAGTAGTGGCCCCAGCAATACTGAGTTATCATTCTCCAAACTTCTTAAGAAAAAGGTCAGAACACAGAGTGGGGATCACGCATTCAAGGTTCATGTTCAGTCTCCCTGGAAATGGTTTTCTTGGCTGGAATCAGATACCTTGGTTTATTTTTTTGCAGGTCAAACTAAACACATGTTGGTAAAAAAGGTCCGGGCTCAAACTGTAATTTCAGAAACTCTGAACAAAGTTGTCCACTCAAGCATGTAGGTAAATACACACAGACTGCAAGCTTAGAATGAGAATCTCCTCTCTTCTGCATAAACTATTCCAATTCTTATGTCCCCTTCATTTTATATATTAACTGTGGGCTTAGCCATGAGACTTGATTTGACCAATGGGACAATAGCAAATGTGACCCAAGCAGAGATTTGGAAAACATTTCTTCCTTGGCACTTGACCCCTTTGCTTCCCTTTGGAACCCTGAGACACCAACATGAGCAAGCCTTGACTTGTCGGCTAGAAGAAGAGAAGTGAAGCAGAGATGAGCCATCCCAGCTGAAGCCCTTAAAGACCAGCTAACCTGCCTTCTGCCAGATACAGAAGTGAGGCTGGGCTACATCCAGCTGCCCCAGCTGTGCCTCCAGCTGACCATAGAGACCATCAGGCCAGTCTAGACAAGAGTACCTACTCACCTGACCCCCAGAATCATGAAAAAAATAACAAGTATTTGTTGCTTTAAGCCAGTAAGGTAATTTGTTACATAGCAAATGACAGCTGATATTCATTCATTCGTCAGTTTGTTCATTTAACAAATATTTGTTGAGTCACTGTGCTAAGCATAAAGGCAAGTGAGTCTCCACCCCTGGGAGTCATGGGTGTAGCTTATTTGTCTCTGCATCCCAGGCTTGCCGCAGCCTGGCATATAGTAGATACAAAACACTGTGCTTTTATAAACTCATGATTTGGATTAAATCCCAAGGGAGAATTATAGATTTCAAGTATTAAGTGCATATTTCTTGACTCAGCAATTCCACTTTTGAGAATTTAATTCAAGAAAATATTTTCAGGATGTGTACAAAATTTAATTGCAAAAATGTCTTATCATAGCCCTGTTTACAGTGACTTTGATGGAGTTGAAAACACAATGATTGTAACAGTGATCTGGTCTCTATGACAATTTGGTTGAAAATAATATTACCAATCATGGGTATGGGTAATTTTGATCCATGGTGGGGTAGCTTTATGACATTTATGTATCTTTAGGCATAAGATAAATATATTTTTTAGAATTGTTGGGGTGTTTTTTCTAATTTTAAAGTTTCTAATTCCCTTTCAGCTGATTAAGCTAGCTTTGGGGCTGCTAATAATAATAGGCAAAATACAAGTTTTATGTCTATTAGTAGGGAGTTGGTTAAAAGGTAGCACAAGTATAAAATGGATACTTGTCATTATGTGCATTATGATAGAGATATGCTAGATACATGCCTCTACTTATGTAAAAAGGTGGTCAGCGTTCTCCAGAGAAACAGGAGAGATTTTTAAAGAATTGTTCACATGATTTGTTGGGGCTGATAAGTCTCAAATTTGTAGGGCAGGTTGAAAAGGCTGAAAACTGAGGCAAGATTTCTATGCTACAGACTCAAGGCAGAATTTCTTCTCAAGGAATCCTCAATTTTTGTCATTAATGCCTTCAACTGATTGGATAAAGCCCACCCAAATTATCAAGTTTAACCTCCTTAAAGTCAACTTCTTATAGGTGTGAATCACAGCTACAAAATCCATTTACAGCAGCATCCATAGTGTTTGAAGAAACACCTGAGCACTATAGCCTAGCCAAGTTACATAAAATACAACCATCACTGTCATGATATAGGTTGAAAAATATTTGATTACAAAATAAAATAATTTAGTCCTATTTTTAAGTTAAAAATAATTATATATATATATATATATCTCCAGGAAAGAAATCAGAAAAGGTATACACTAGTATGCTAACAATGGCTGCCTCCTGGAGGGTTAGATAATTGCTGGTTGCTCTCTTTCCCGCTTGTCCAGTTTTGCTGTTTTGTCTGTAAAAAGAACTTTGTTACTGAAGGAAATAAATAAATAAAAGGAATACAGAATTAAAAGAATCTTGCCAATGCCTTTCAGCCAAAACTACCAGGAACACACTTGTTGTTGAAGAAGCTGTGTTTATTGTTGCAGCAAGGAAGAATGCATACCATGGGCATTAGAAACACCTAATATGGGTTTTGGGCTTCAGCTGAGTAATTTTGGGCAGGGAGTAATAAAGCAGGTTCAGTCTAAAATGTAAGAAATTAGGGGCAATTCTATGATTGGGTACCACAGTAAATCTTATCTATATAGAGGGCAGACTAAAGCTATAACTGTTAAAGCAGCAGCAGTCACTTGAATTTGCTGAGAGAAGGAAATGTTT
Source organism: Pteronotus mesoamericanus (assembly GCF_021234165.1). Classification (NCBI taxonomy): domain Eukaryota; kingdom Metazoa; phylum Chordata; class Mammalia; order Chiroptera; family Mormoopidae; genus Pteronotus; species Pteronotus mesoamericanus. The sequence goes on from NW_026555321.1 coordinate 57,162,261, forward strand.
GGTATTTTGTGGGTTGCACAGTGACTGTGTTTTTTTATTTACTTCATCATGGTCACAGAGCTTGCCTGATACTGATGTTCTGTGAGATTCCATCTGTCCAGCATAGCCTCAGTGCGTCAGAGCAGTTTGCTGTGTGTCAGAGGTTGCTTCTGTACTTTCTCAACCTTTCTCAACCTGGATAGGGATAAGAGTAGGATTTTCACTTGCATTTTAAAAAAATCAATTTTATTTTTAGTAACTAATTCTTTTTATGTTTCTTTAACCATGTTTTACTGGAAGTTTTTATTTAGCAAATGGAAATAAGATTAATTTTTCAATCACTCATGCGCATATCATAAATTTAATTTTGAGTGCTCTATACAAGGCATGAAGTAATCTGTTAGTGTGTTTCCATCACTTAGGTGATGGTGGCGTAAGTTTTCTCTTTAAGTCAATCCCAAACAGAGCATCATTAATTAGAAGTATGAAAACATTTAACAGTAGAAAAATAGAAAACAAAAACTATGCTGTATGTACACTTGAAAATAATACAAAATAATATTAAATGTAAACTGTAATTAAAACAAATTTTTTTAAATTAAAAAAATTTAAAAACTATCCACTGAAGATTCTAATTAGTTTTTTCTTATTCACATTAAAAGTTACTTATTAAATATAGTTTTCGTTTTAAAAAATATAGTTTAGGCCCTGCCTAGGTGGCTCACTTCATTGAAGCATCATCATCCTATACTCCAAAATGGTGTGGGTTTGATTCCTGATCAAGGGCACATATCTAGGTTGTAGGTTTAATGCCCAGTTAGCATGCATATTGGAGGCAACTGATTGATGTTTTTTTTTTTCACATCGATGTTTCTCTCTCTCTCTCTCTCTCTCTCTTCCTATCTCTATAAAATTAATAAACATATCCTCAGTTGAGCATTAAAATTTTTATATATATGTAGTTTTTGTTCAAAAATAAAATATAGGTGATATTGCTGAAAAAATGCATGAAAATTTGCAAAATCATTCCACGTAAAATTTCCCCTTAGCACACAGAAAAATCCCTGTTTTATATGTATAAACATAGTGACTACAAATTTTCATTATCAACAAATTCAACATCCCAACTGCACTGACAGCTAAATCAATTTGCTTATGGCTAAATTGCTCTTGACCAAATTGTCTGCTCTGATGAGTAACAGTAAAACATTAGGAATAACCTAAACCTCCCACAAGAAGGTTACTAAAGGTAAATAAATCATGGTTCATCAATGCAACAAATACCATGTATTGATTTAAAACAATGAGTTTATTCTAAAGGAGCACATTTATTTTTAAAAGAGCAAATAAATTCTTCTAAACATTTAAGAAAAGAGTTACAGGTACAAATAAACTCCATCTAGTTGACCATGTAGCAAGCTCTAGGAATGTAACCAGTAGGAATGGACACTCTTTTTCTCTTTAAAGTCACCCACATTTCACTGTTTATTCAGTTCCTCAAACCCAATATTTCCTAGTCTTTCCTGGATATTTCAGAACATGAGCATCAAATGGAAAGTAAATCCACTTAGTTCTAAAATGGTAAGTGCGATACCAAGGACATGCTATCTGTTCATTTCTCAGGAAGAAGAGGCTGAACCATCAGCTCATGTCAACCCAGTGACAAAGTGCTTTTTCCTTGAGAGAGATGTTGCTCTTTAAGCCACAATGCCTTTCTTCTCCTGGACTTTGGCTTAAAAATGTTTTTTTTGTAAAGCTTTGTTGAGATATAAGTGACATACAATAAACACACACATTTGGTGAGTTTTGATATACTCATACAGCAAGTAACTAAAACCACATTTGAGAGTATGAACATGTCCATCCTTTCCTGCTCTTTATTCTCTTTCCCAATCACCCTCAGGCAACTACAGATCTCACTTCCCAGCCACCCCTCAGGCAACTACAGATCTGCTCACTGTCACTACAGTTTGCATTTCCTAGTGTTATATATTATTGCCAGTGTTAGTAGCTTACCCCTTTTGAGAGCAGAGTATTATTTCCTCGTATGGATGTATATATTTTGCTTATGTCTTCATCAATTGATAGACATCTGGATTGCTTGCAGTTTGAGGATATTAGAAATAAAGCTGCTATTAACATTCATGCACAGGTCTTTGTACGGGCATACTCTTTCCTTTCTAGAACAAACACCCAGGAGTGGAATGGCTGGATTACATGGGCAGGTGTATGTTTAACTTTTGAAGAGACTGCCAAATTGCTTTTATAAGTGATTGTACCATTTTACATTCTTATCAGCAGTGTGTGAGGGTCTGGACTTTGTTTTAAACCCAGATAGAAGCCTGTTAGGAGGGCCACCTTTACATTAGCATCTTTAAGGGTAGGCCTGGGTGGAAATGGGGGATACAACAATTATGTGGGAATCAGCAGACCATAAGGAAGCAGTCCACAAGGAAGTGGGGAGGGCCAGTTCAATCAGACAGATGGTGTGCACTGCACCTTTGCTACACTTTTGTCCTAGCCTGGGAGTGGGGGTGGAAGTGGAAGGGAAAAGAATTCCAGTGAGCTACTCTGACTTGATGAAATTTTTTGGCATCAACAAATAAATGAGTGTCAAGGGAGGCTGAAAGGGAAGAGGTGTAGCACTTGGGTTTTAAAAAGAGAGACTGAAGAGCTAGTGGAGGAGGGAGAGTGGGGATATTTGGCTGGGCTGAGACAAGATTTGCATTTCACAAAATGCCTAGACTTGCCCTAACAGGGTGCCTCAGTTGGCTGGATCCTCAGTCCATACACCAAAAATGGTTGTGGGTTTGATTTCTGGTCAGGGTACATACCTAGGTTGTGGATTGGATCCCTGTCAGGGGGTGTATGGGAGGCAATTGGTCAATATTTCTCTCTCTCTCTTCCCCTTCCTCTCCTCTGGAAAAATCAATGAACATATCCTGGGGATTTTTTTTTAATGTGGGACAATTTATTAATAATAAAAAATATGCCTCGACTTGGGATTGCCCACACTTTTCAGTGCTGGGGAAATGATGACTCTAAGGCTTGTATTCTGAATCCTGTAAAAACAAATCACAGTTTTTAAATCTCACAGTTAAGGAGATATTTGATGTCTCTTAAGCATGTGGCCAGAAGATTTTCTGTTGGGAATCCTTGACTGAGTGTAAGACAAAATAAGCCAGATGAGGAGGCTACCTAACAAGCTATGTCCTCATGGTCCTCCTTCCGCAGTCTGATATTTACTCCATTGTTATTTTCTCAGCCTCTCCCAATAGCTGGAATCACTAACACTGGGACCCTTGCTGGCTCCCCAGTTGCTAAGTCCAATACCTTTCTCAGATCTTGTTTTCCTGGTCTTAAGGCAGTACATGGTCCTGAGGCCCACTTCCTCCTCCTGTATCTCTCTCTACCCAAGGACTGCAGGACATTGTTCTCCTACTGCCACAGCTGATTACTCTTGGAAGCTGACTCTGAGATGGAGATAATTAGGGAGTGCTCTCAACAACAAACACCTGTGGAAGTCAGGGGCCGGAAGCTGGATTGGGTCACGAGACAAGCTGAGCTGTGATTTAGTCTCAGCAAAGTCCTCAGCCAGTCCCACAGGGAGCTGGGACAGCCTCAAGCTAGAGTAGAAGAGCCAGATATTTATGGTCCCTGCAGATGGGCCATGGAATGAAGATGCTTCTGGAAGGAGGGGCACTTTGGGTGAAGCAGGGTTCTTCAGCTGGGAACTATCCTGATGGCAATCCCGGCAGCTGAAGATGGCAATTCTTCTGAGCATCCACTATACCCACCTTCTCTCCAGCTGCTCCTTCCCAATCATGGTTAACCCTTAACCATGGCCACAGGCTTTGTGCTATTTACAATCTTCTTTTTGTAAAACGCTAATAGGAAGGAGGATCAGATAGTAGCTAACATTTACTGGGTGTTTATTAAGACTATATGGTAGGCTCTGGGCTAAACACCACTAATATATTATCTGATTTAAGTTCTCAGAAACCTAATGGTATGTTACCTCCTAGCTTCAAGACCTTTGATGGCTGACAATTATGGTCAGAATAAAAGCCCAGCCCCCTAAGTCAGAATCCAAGGCCCTCTACAATCTTCCCTAAGCCTCCTTTTATGTAAAACTTCCTCTTCCATTGCTGCTAAAGTGGTCCCTTTGCTAAGACCTTAATCTGGCCTGTTCTAACCACCTTCTAGACTAGCTAGGTTGAGCTGTCTGACCATGACTATCCCTTAACTCTTCAATCATTTACTCATTTGCTCATTTATTGTAGGCCTAATGTGTGAGGCTGTGTGCCAGGCACAGGGGATACAGTGCTGACCAGACACAGCCCCTGTGGAGCCTTATACTGTAATAAGAAACAAAAATACTATTCAAATATTTAGCAAAACTTTGACTAGTGCTAAGGGGGTGCCCCTAGGTGTGCTGAAAGCTTAAGAGACATCCAACAAAGAAGTTCTGAGCACCTGTCAAGATCTAGCCACTCTTCAAAGGCCATGCACACAGTCTCTAGCAATTGCCCCCCACTTTCTTCACAGGGCCTATCTAAGCAGTGAAGCTTTTTAGGCCCTCCACTTCCTCCTCTGGGAGTTTAAACAACCCAATCACATGCAGCCTTGCTTTCCTATTGTAAAGTACCATCTCTCTCAGATGAATTTGAACAGTCTCGTTGATAACAGTTATCATTTATTTGAGGTCTCACTCTATCCCGCGTACTCTGTATGCTGTAGCACAACTAAATAATTCCACAATAACCTTGTTTCTTATATGATTGTCCCTACTGTCTTAGTTTCCCCTGAAGCCAACCCTGAGACAGGTCCTTGAGTGCAAGTAGTTTATTCAGAGATTGAAAGAAATATGGGCAGGGTAGTGGGGAAGGTGTCAATAGTAAAAGGCTTGGTATCAAGCAAGTTGACCCTGTAGGAAACAAGCTTAATCAACCTTGGAAAATTATAAGAAATGATGTAGAATGTACTCACCTTAAAGTCATTGTACCCAAATGAGGAAAGAGTTGGTATTCACCAACTCCCATCACGTACCGGTTGAAAGCTTTGTGTGGGCGGTGAGGCATTAATTCCTGGCACTTCTGGCCCCTGCAAGGGCAGATAAAATGGATGTGACCAGCCAGAGAAAGCCCCCAGGTGAAGAAATGCAGGTATTGGGTGCACTACAGTTGTAAGGACCTATTGCTCCCATGGTACGAGTAAGGAAATGCAGGCTTAGAAAAGCTGGCTTGAGGTTATGTGGCTAGGAACTACCAGCACTACGGTAAACTGGAGGCTTTCTGGCTCTAACACCACATAAAATGTCCCTTGAGTGGCATTTTCTTGTCTTCATCATCAGAAGCCCTTACAGCTGTGCTCACAAGGCTAAGAACCCAGTGGCAATTCCATATCTGCTTCCTGAATGATGAGCCTTACTGACGAGAAACTTAGTCACGGAATAACAAGCTCTTCATAGTAGCCAGTGTTACCTCCTGGTTTCTGAAGAACTTGATGAATTTCTCAGACCCTTTTTCACCATGTCTCCTCTTGGACTTTGCCATTTGAAAACAGGGAAACTGTTGATGAACACATTTGTTGATGACATCCCCTCATAAAGTGGAGGTCAGAATTGGAGTTGCTCTTCCTGGGCCTCCAACAAAATCTAAATGCCCATCCAACGCTTTTTCTCCCTCCATGAAATTCTGCTAACTTGACTAAAGAAAAAGCTCAATCAATTTAGATGGGAACAGAAAAGGACAGGGTTGCATCTAAAATACCTACCCCCCTATACTAGAAGAAAAGACCTACAAGCTTCAAGAAAACAAAGGTCCTAGGGATTTGCTTTTCTCTCCCTACCAGAGGACTCTGATCTCTCAATTAACCTCTGACCTCTTCCCTTCATATAACCAGGGAACTGGCAGCTGAGGCTGGCGGTAGCTGGGGGTAGCTGGAGGTAGCTGGGGCAGCTCAGAATGCTATGCCACGAGGCAGCTTGCCTGGGTTCATCCTGGCCATGGAGGTGAAACAAAGGGCCTAGTGAGGCCTACATGGAAGTATGTCAGAGTCTGCGAAACCGGCTCTCAGGCCTCTGTGGCTGGTCCTGTAGGGCCTCCATTCAGTAAACGCTTCCCTACCAGGCCCCCCACTTGGTGGCACAGGAGGTGACCTCATTACAGCTAATGCCATTTAGAACCTGCTTTGCACAGGGAAAAATAATAATAAAGCAACTCCATTTTAAAAATTCAGACTGAAACAGGTTTCAACAAAGACCCATGAACCCTGCCAAATAGGTCCTTTTTTTCTACCTCAGGCCCCATTTAAAACAGGGCCAGAGCCTGGATTTTTAACAGCAGCTACTTAGAAGTGGGTGTGAACCACTTGTTTGAAATTGAATCAGCTGTTTTTATTAAACCATAGATTTTCATTCTTTCCAGCAAAGCTGGGGGAAGATTTTCCAGCCTTTCTGGTGAACTGTCCAGTGTGTTTTCATTGGAAGTATTGCGGCAAATCCAGGCCCTCCCCCCGCCCCCCACGATTGCCCCACTCCAATCCCACAGTGCAGGATCCACACCCAGCTCTTTGCTGCAACCCCAGAAACAATGCATTTGAGAGTACCCCTCCCTAAAAAATACCATTTCTAAATGAAGGGACTTTTGACCCCAATCTCCCAATGCTCCCAGGTTTCCAGCATTGTAGCTATGACTGGAGGCAGTTTGCTGGTGACTTAACAGCTCAGCAGTGACTGTCATGGTTGTGCCCCAGAGCTAGATGACTACTTATCTCTGCTTTGGCAAGAAGCTATTTGCTTCTTCCTAGACAATAAGGTGTCTCAGGGACAGAAATTTCTTTGAAGCCTTCGGTTCTTAGATCGGCTCTTCATTCATTCATTTGCACATGAATTCTCTCATTTATTCATTCATCTTCTCAGAACAGTGCCTGGCATATAAGGACAGCCTGTCTGTAATTGGCATTTGTATTCACAGCCAACATTACTAGGGACACTCTACTATGTGCCAGGGATGGGAGATGAAACAAGACCCAGCCCCACCCTTCACAAAGAGAGGGGGTCATACTATTAGAATGTAGTTTTCCACCCAGACTGCATATTGGAATCACCTGTGGGGCTTTGCAGACAAGTGGATGCTGGGCCCCACCCCCCAGGGATTATGATTTAATTAGTTGCAGTGGGGTCCAGGTCTATAGTTTGTAAAGGCATCCAGTCATTTCCAATGCACAATCAAGGCTGAGAACAGCTTCTTTTAAAGGAAAGGCAGACAGCAAAGAGCTGTGCCCCAGGGTGGACAGGGCAAGAGCAGAGTGCTCAGCCCACAAGGAGGAGTGAGGTCTAACAACTCCTGGAGTTGGGAAGACTTTCCAGAGGAGCTCAGACCTAAAAACAAGGGGGATCATGGGCAGGGTCAAGGTATTGGGAGAAGAGAAATGGAGAAAAGATTCTAGGAGAAAGGGAAAGCATAGGTATAGACCTGAATGGAAGACAAGGATAGGCAGGGGCTCGTTCATTCACTTAAATGGTTTAAACTTTGCCTTAGGGCAACAAGGAGCAAAGGCGGAAAATTATTCGGTTTAACGTTTTAGAAAGCTCTCTTTGCTATAGATTGGATTGGAGGGTAGCCAGACAGACAGGAGGACAGACAGGAGGAATCCAGGTAAGGAATGGCAGTGACTGGAAATAGATATGTATCAGTGTGACTTCAATTGGGCATACCACGAGAGAAAGTGCAGGACAGATGTGAGAGTCATCTGCACCCGCGGAATGAAGAAGCTGGCATTGGTACAGGACTGCTCCTGGGATGGGGGGTTTACTTCCCAGAATTCTGGCCTGCCCCCTACCCCATCCTGAAGAATACTCCTGACCAAAGAAAGCTCTCTGGCAGAGTCTCAAACACTTACAATAAGAAGCCAGCTGGATATGTGGGAGTGGTGAGTGCCAAAAAGATACCTGTGGGGCTTCAAAAGAGGTTGCAAGTAAGTCTTACCCAAGAGTTTAAGGAATGAAAGATTGAGGGCAATTAATGACTCCTGGGAGACACTGGTAAGTGTGGCTTCACGGCTTCATGAAAGATAGACATTTGGGCAGACAGCTTCTCTTCTTCCTTAGAAAAATTGCCTGCAATCAAGGACCTGTGAGATCTGGCTCCTGTCTCTCCTGTTTCCATTTGAGTTAGTTGCTTCCCACTGGGCCCACTGTGGGGGCTCAGCACCTTGACCCTGTCTGCATTTCTCAGTGTATTTAAAATGCATTCACAGGACCTTATCCCAATCATACAGGTTCTCAGGTTCTCCTAGATGAAGCAGTCCCTGGCACCTGTGTCAGCTTGCTTTTGTGGTGTTGTCCTGTCCCGGGGCTTTGATCCGCTCCTATGGAGCAACAGGTACAACTGAGGTCCCTTCTTTCCTCTTATGCTGCTTTCTTCCTCACTCCACCAGCAGTTCCCAATGACCCCTTGCTGACCCCTAGCTAACCCCTGCTACCTGCAGAGCCAGGAGACTTTTGTTGATTTTTCTGGGTTCTATGTGGGTCTGCCAGTGGGCACTGGAAATGTCCATACCTTGTTCATTCTCTGACAGATCCACCAAGGAGAACTTGCCATGCACTTTCCCTTTGGCTTGAAGAAGAATCTGGAAGCAGGCATGGGAGTGGGAAGAACTGGAGGTGCAAATGTCTGCCCAGAGGTCCTGCCAGCAGCGCCTGTGTTGGTCATCTTGATGGCATTATCAGCACAGTTAATCAGGTACTTCTGCAGCCCCAGTCCCTGCACCTGCTGCTTCCTGTCCTCCAGCATGCACAGCTTGGCCTTGTTGAGCAGGTCGATCAGATTCTCATTATAGATCGCAAAGAATGTCACATAGACTTTCAGGCCCAGGTTGTGGTAGCAGGGCTGATTCTTCAGGAGGAAGACATCCCAGGAGGCCATCTCATGCAGATCCTTGTGGATAAATTCTGGGCTTTCTCAGAGAGGCCTCCGCACATATATGTGTCTTGCCATTTCCCATTTGGTCATATGCAAAACAAGTTGCTTTGATGCCTTGGAAAATTGTGTGTACTAGTGGGCTTTCTGTGAACTTATAGATGACTTAATTTGAAGCTATTTGAAGCTATTTCCATCAAATGCAAAGTCAAAGAAGAATGCCTGGTTCTCCGGATACTTTGTTAAGTCTACTTTTAACTTGGTCTCATGTATGAAGAGAGCACACTTGCTAGGAATTGAAATCACATCAATTTTTTTCTTGGCCAATTTTTCTTTATTCAGCAGGCATTTCCTAACACAAATGCATATCTTGTGCTCTTTCATAGGATCAGGCATAGTAAATGATGGGTGGAAGGAGGGAGATTTCTCTGAGGCTAAGGACAATTAGAAATGAAACTTGAACCCCAGGATAAGAACAGCATAAATGTAGGCAGGTGCCAGCCAACAACCCCCCTAGTGCCTTCACAGGGTAGCATTGTGGGGTTCAGTTTGTATGAGCTTCCTGGACATTTGGTTTCCAGGAGGGAGGAGTTTGCATTATTTATAGCAGGCCCAGCTATAGTCTCATGAAGTTTAACTGGCTATTTAGAACCCAGCTTTATTTTTGGTTCACCACTGTGGCTGTGCCTCCTTCTCTCTCCTCTCCCTGTGATAGATTCACTAATATCATTTGTAGCTCATTCTTCTCCCTTGGGTTCCCTATCCACTCAGCTGCTGTGTTAGTTGTGATGCCACCCCTTCGGACTACCTCCAAGAGCTATGAACAAGGCTGTTTCCTAATGATGATGTGGAACCAAAGCTGTCACCACACCCTGCTGTCAATTTTATCTGAGCAACCTCTCTGAAAACTGCCTCTGCCTTTCCATGCTCCAGGTACCATGCAGGGCTGAATATCAGTGTCCAGGCACAAATAGAACCATTAGCCTCATATTACAGAATCTGTTGCTAAGTATTTAATAGCCTGAGCACTCAGGCCCTGACCCATGCCACCTAGGTCCCCCTCCTGAGGGACCACACAGATTGTCACGGTCTAGAAACTAAAGGGTTAATGCTGAGCACACGGGACATCACAGTCTTCCTGTGGCCCCTTCTGAACTGTTGATCTAATGACCTACCAATTATTGGTCTAGTGCCAGTAGTAGTTAATTATCACCCTGACTCTTGCAACTGCTTCTTATGTGTCTTTCTTCACTTCACTCTGTCCCTCATTCACCACAATTCATCCTTCATCCAGCCACCAAAAAGTAAGCTTCCTAAACCCTGATCTGAGCTACTCCTATCAAGTCCTAACTCCTTCACTGTTCTCAGGCTGCCTACTCCTTGTGATCTGGTCCCAAATGCCTTTTCAGCCTCGTCTTCCCAAGCTGCTGGTTTTCATATACGTGCCTGCTTCATTATGCCTCCCTACCCTCTCCTGAACTGCTTTCTCCATATGATATTTACCAAATACTTACAGAGGGCCTACAAATCTGTGAATTGTACAGAAGCTTGACCATGGTGGGCACTTAAACCTGGCCTGAGAAGCTCCCATAAAGGAGGTTCCTGGAAGTTGAGTAAGAGGCACAGGACAGGGCCCAAAGCATGTCATGCCATGCTGGGATTCCAGGTTCTGGAATCAGCCTCCATCACACCTCTCATTTAATGAGTACTTTCAACATGCTGGCATGTAGGGGGCCACTTTGAGTGGTATCGCAGACTGTAGTCCCATGCAAGCTGGGGCCTTGTAGAGGAACCATAAGACTTGGCCGGAACACTGGCATTGCAGTTGATAGGCAGGACCCGATAATAACTCCGAGGGCCCCCAGGGGAAATAAGGCCTAGAAGTAAATTACTCTCCTTGAAGCATGCTTTGTTTCTCCTTCAAGTTCTATTAATCTTATACCAGATAACAAGCTCAAGGCTGGGAAAGAAATTTACAAAATTCCTGGATCCTGACCCAAATCCCACCTGGCATTATAATGTTTGCTCATCTCAGATCCAGGCAATTCAGTGTGTTCCTGCCATTGTCTTCTTTAAACATCAACTATTCTCTGTAAGCTTAAGTTACTGATGTAATTAGATTACCTACATTCCTGCTACCTATCCCCGACTTGTAACCCTCTCAATAAAAGCTATTGAGCACAGGGGCTCAGGGCGTTCCCCACTAGAGGGAATTGCCTTCCCTTTTCCTTGACAGACAAATGGTGTCTGGAATGACTCTTTCTTCCATCTTCAACAAATCAGAAGACTTCGTGGTTCAGAGTCCCCCATATTGGCACACACTGACCCTTCCATGTTTGATCTTATTTAGCCCTCACCTTCACCTGCAAAGTGAGGCTGTACAGAAACTGCTGCTCAGAGAGAGAGTCACACAGCCCACGAGTAGCACAGCTGAGATCCCAGCTCAGGCTTCCAGGCACTGTTCACCACCGCATGTCCCTGTCCCCTGTTTTGGTAAGACTGCCTGCTCCACACCAATCATTGGAAGATGGAAAGTTCTATTTTGACAGCTGCCAGATTGGGAGGGCCATTGGTGGACTGGGAGAAAAATGTGAAGGTATTAAGAAGTACATATTGGCCATTATAGAAATAGTCATGGGGATGTAAAGTACAGCATAGGGAATATAATCAATAATGTTGTGATAACTGTATGTTATCTACTTTTGATAACAACCAGCCTTGAGCTGGTTACCTGTATGGTGCTGGTGGGTACTAGACTTATCAGGGTGATCACCTCATAAGTTATATAAATGTCTAATCACTGGGTTGTATACCTGAAACTAATGTAATCTGTATGTCAACTATAATAAAAAAATAAATTTTCTTTAAAAATAAATAAAAGAAGATGGAAGGTTCTAGGAGGACTGGAAGAAATAGCCTGGCTTCCCAACAAACCTGCAGGGGCAGCAGGTTGGTACCTTTGAAGCCACTGTCCATCGGAAGGAGGCTGAAGCTATATACAGGTAAACATGGTAATCTCTCTGCTTTACCTCCCAGCAATAGCAGCAGCAGCAGCAGCAGCAGTGATGTGAATTGATTGTCAGAAGCTGTTTAAGGGCCCTTGTGATTGGAGAGATGATCTGAGATAAACTGTTCCAGTGAAATAAAGGCCAACATCTGCCTGCTTCCATGTCAGCATGGAGCTTTTCCAAGGAGAGCTCTGTGCCTGTCAGTACCACTCCGCCCCACCCCCAGGAGGCAGGGAGCCCTCTTCACGCTTTGGGAGGAGGGACATTCTATTTAGTGAGCATGAGATGTTGGGGACTAAGCCCAAGGGTGTTGGAAAGTGCAATAGCTGAGGCTGAATATGTCAGTTTCCTGTTCTTTGTGGGCATAATCTCCACTGCAAATAAGAATTTCATGGAAATCTCTTAATTGGAAGGAAGAAGGGATTGAGGGATAATTAACCTACTGACCCCAAGCTAAAGCATGTGAATTTCCTAGCTTCATGTGGAGTATTTTACACAGAATCAGTTTTTTCTTCTGAAATGCCCACTCATCCATCCATCCATCCAACCATCCATTCATTTACATATTCATTCATTCATTCAACAAATACAAAATGCGTAAGAGCTTGGGCTTTGACATTTGGCAGATGGGGTCAACAGGTTTGGCCACTTATTAAGTATGACTTCAGGCAATTCATCTCACTTTTCTGTGCCTCTGGATACTAATACCAACCTCACAAGACTCAGGATTATTGACTTAAAGCCCACTAGGGACTGAGCCCAGTGCCTGGCACATACGAGTGAGCTATTGCTGCAGTGCTCTGAAGAGCGATAGAAAAGCTACAGGTGTTTCAAAACAAAATCACAGAACTCCTTAAGAAGCTCACACAAATAACTATGCCACAAGAGAGAGGGCATTAGCGTTGTAAGAAACATGGCAAGAGATTTCTTCCCATTGAAAGGAGGAGGAGGACTCAAGGAGACTGGGAGTGACATTTGAACTAAACCTTAAAGGATAGGTAAGGAGAAATGGTCTCCTTGGAAGGAAGGGATAGTGCAAACAAAGGCATACTGCTAGAAATTTGCTATGCAAAGTGTGGCTCATGGAGGGGCAGCACCTGGGAGCTTGTATGAAATGCAGACTCTCAGGCCCACCGTACACTCTGGATCAGAATCTGCATTTGAACAAATGGAAGATTCATGGGTAAATCAAAGTTTGAGGAGCTCAGGGCAAATGATTTCTGATCTTTCTGTAAAGTGTCATTCTGACAAAGGAAAGTGAAAAGAAACCAAACCTCCCTGCATGTTTGGGCTGATGGCAGGGGCATATGGATAAGCCCACACTGGGCCCTTGGCTGGGGCATGAGTCCCAGAACCAAGGGTCTCCAGTGTGTGGGGAGCAGAACTCCAGAGGCACTTGGAAGTTGGTGTTTCAGTGCAGAATGTTTTCTGAAGCTGCATGTGAACCTGTTGGCTCAGGTGATGTGTGTAGCCCTGTCAATTCAACCCCTCACTCATTCATTCCACAAGCATTGGTTGGGCATTCCTGTGGGCCCAGTGCCTTGACAAGTTCTGCCATAGTGATGGCTGTTAGCCACAAGCAACTGACTTTCCCTCTTGGCCCTCAGTTTCTCCATTCCTCAAATCCAGGTCAGTGTGCATGATACCTAAAACCACCTCCACTACAGAGAGTTCTGTGCCTGCTCCTTTCCTTTCCCAGTGCTTCCTTCTGTCTTCCATGTACCGCCCCCCTCTTCTGCATACTAATTTCCATTCTGACAGCATGGAAAATCTCCATATCTCTTTTAGACAGGATTTCCAGAAGCAGAGGTGAAATAAGGGTTTACATGAAAGTGACTTTACTAGGAAGTGGAATGAGACTGGGAACGAAGCAGCTTAGTCCTGTAGGGGAGGGTAGAAATGGTATGGGTCACTCCACCACTAGGGCGAGGAGTGGGTGGGCCATGCATTCTGCAGCTCTTCCAGTTCACAGCTGGCCCAGACCAATCTTGGTTCCAGCAGCCTGAGCACAGCAGGTTCCTTAGGGCTCAAATGCAGAGCTGGTACCATGAGAACTGCAGGGAGCTGGGGTATGGGCAAGGTGACAGCACTCATTACACTCTAAATCACTGTGGGCCAGGCTGAACTGAGGTTCTTAAGTAATAATAATAATAATAAATAATGTTGGACTAAATCCTCTTCTTTATGGAGCATTCACCATGTGCCAAGCTCTGCCCTACATACTGACTGCACAGCCTCTCATTTAAACTGTGGGATAGTGCTCTGAAGACTGCTCAGCTTTCCTAATTTTTGCCCTGCCCCCTGCCCAGAAAACACCACTATCTCTTTGAAACAAAATGATTAACACATATTAAGGTTGTAGAAGCTTACTAGGAAACTGCAGTAGAGAAAAGTCTTCAGGCAAGCCAGAGGACTGGAGAAATCATCATTACACTTCTCCCTCCCTACAGGCTTCCGTTCACTGCCAGGGGGCTGTTAATTACCTGGAAGAAAGGATGACTTGACTCTTCCCAAACACTTACACTCAGAGTTTCCATTGGTCCTTTGGTGGGCCCAGAAAAGTCTCTGTAGTACAGTAGGTATCCAAAATCACATAGAATCTTATGGTGACTTAAGGCATTTTTCAAGAGTATTTTGGACTAATGGTTTCCAGCTGACTTTAAAACTTAACCCTGTGTTAAAATGTATGTCCTTAGGCCCTGGCCTTGGGCATAGCCCTGCAAAGCAAAAGGTTGCTAGTTTGATTTTTGGTTAGGGCACATGCCTGGGTTGTGGGCCATTCGTTGGTTGGGACATGTGAGAGAGGCAACCAGTTGATGTTTTTCTCTCACACAGATGTTTCTCTCCTTCTCCTTCTCCCTCCATTTCCCTCTCTCTAAAAATAAATAAAAGAAAATATTTAAAATCTATGTCTTCAGCACAGTCAGTGTTTCATCACACAGATAAGAGAATAGAGGCACAGAGAGGGGATATGACCTGCTTAGGGTCACACAGTGAATCAGAGCATAGTAGGTACCAAGGTTATGTTCCTGATTGAAAGTCTACCCTGTGCCTGATGAAAAAAAAAAAAAAAAAGGAGCACTCAGTGGCTTTTGAAAACTGAAGGGCTGGTCACTCATCATTCTGGACAGCACTCTGAGCAGCCCTTGACTCTGACCCTCTTAGCTGTGTGGAGAGAAGATACCCCTTGCTGACATTCTCTCAGCCTTCTGGGCTTCCTGCTGGCAGCAGCAGCCTGACAAAACCTCTGAATGATGCTTAAAACTCTGCCAACGCAGTGTTAATGCATGCAAAGCGTTTTCCAAAGAAGTCACTTAAAAAGATTATCGAGAACAGAATTGCCCCTCCTGCCTCCAGCCAGGAAGTCTTTGCCGCTGACATGCAGCTAAGCTAAGGAAGCAGTCTTGAGCAGCCTGAAAATAAAGTGAGACTTCATTTGACAAATTACTCAGAATACCACCTCCAAGGGCTTAGTTTATTCATTTATTCACCAACCATTTCCTACGAATCAAATCTACCAAATGCAGGCCATGTTCCTGGCCCTGGGAATGGACTGAGAACATGATCCCACCCTGCTGGATCTTATCTTTTAAGAAAATTTCTGCTCTGTAAGAAATCCGCACCTTCCCATATGCTTTTCCGAGGAGTTGGATTTTCTTCCCTGCTCTCAACTGGACAACAGCTCAGGTGCCTCTTGACCCCACAGCACTTTGGGGAAACATGGAAGGTTCCTCCGGCCATGGGGAACGAGCCATTCTGATTACTTTTATTTTTCCCTTTAGCTTCTGCTCCCTACTCTTTTTTTTTTAATTAATTAATTTATTTTTTCAAATACATTTGTCTCTGCCTACCCCCAACCACTTTCCGTTTCCCCCTCCCTCCCTCCCTCCTTTATCTCTTCCCCTTTGGTTTCGTCAATGAGTCCTTGCTATATGTTCCTTGACTTTCCCCTTCCCTTCCTTTCCCCCTGCCCCCCCACCCTCTTTCCCTCTTGTCTCTGTTGGTTTCTTTTCTTTCAGTGTTGCTGGTCTTATTTTCCTTGCATCTTTGTGTTGTTGGTTAGGTTCCACTTATAGGTGAGATCATATGATATTTGTCTTTCACCCCCTGGATTATTACGCTTAGCATAATGCTCTCGAGTTCCATCCATGTTGTGAAGTTTAGTAGTTCTTTTTTTCTTTCTGCTGTGTACTATTCCATTCTGTAAATGTACCATATTTTTTGATCCAATCATCTACTGATGGGCATTTAGGTTGCTTCCAACACTTGGCTACTATAAATTGTGCTGCTATGAACATTGCGGTGCATAGGTTCCTTTGTATTGGCATTTAGAGATTCTTATGGTACAGGCCCAACAGGGGAATCACTGGATCAAAAGGCAGTTCCATTTTCAGCTTTTTGAGGAAATTCCACACTGCTTTCCACAGTGGCTGCACCAGTCTGCATTCCCACCAACAGTGGACTAGTGTTCCCTTTTCTCCACAGCCTCTCCAGCACCTGTTGTTTGTGGATCTGTTTATGATGGCCATTCTGACCAGTGTGAGGTGGTACCTCATGGTGGCTTTGATCTGCATTTCTCTGATGGCTAGTGATGCTGAGCATCCTTTCAAATGCCTCTGGGCCCTCTGTATCTCCTCCTTGAAAAAGCGTCTGCCCAGGTCCTTTGCCCATTTTTTGATTGGATCGTTTGTCTTCTTGGAGTGGAGTCCAAGTGAGTTCTTTATATACCTTGGAGATCAACCCTCTATCTGATGCATCATTAGTGAATATATTTTCCCATATGGTTGGCTCCCCTTTCATTTTGCTGATGTTTTCTTTAGCCATGCAGAAGCTTCTTATTTTGATGAGGTCCCACTTGTTTATTCTTTCCTTTATGTCCGTTGCTTTAGGAGACATATCGGTGAAAAAATTGCTGTGTGGGATATCTGAGAGTTTCCTGCCAATGTTCTCCTCTAGGACTTTGATGGTGTTGCGACTTATAGTTAACTCTTTTATCCATCTTGAGTTTGTTTTTGTGTATGGTGTCAGCTGATGATCCAATTTCAATTTTTGGCATGTAGCCATCCAGCTCTCCCAACACCATTTGTTGAAGAGGCTATTATTGCTCCATTTTATGCTTCTGCTACCTTTGTCAAATATTAGATGCCCATATACACCTGGGCTTATTTCTGGGCTTTCTGTTCGGTTCCACTGGTCTATGGGTCTGTTCTTGTGCCAGTACCAGATTGTTTTGAGTATGGTGGCTTTGTAGTAGAGTTTGATGTCTGGTATTGTGATCCCTCCTACTTTGTGTTTCTTTCTCAAAATTACTGCGGCTATTCGGGGTGGTTTATGGTTCCACATAAATTTTCGAAATGTCTGTTCTATTTCTGTGAAATACATCATTGGTATCGTAATAGGGATTGCGTTGAATCTATAAATTGCTCTGGGTAGTATGGACATTCTGATGATATTAATTCTTCCAATCCATGAGCACGGTATATGCTTCCATTTATTTGTGTCTTCTTTAATTTCTTTCTTCAATGTTGTATAGTTTTCTGAGGACAGGTCTTTTACCTCTTTGGTTAAAATTATTCCTAGGTACTTTATTTTTCTTCTTGCTACATTGAACGGTATTTTTTTTTTTTTCTGATTTCTTCTTCTTCTATTGCATTGCTGGTGTACAAAAATGCCTTTGATTTCTGAATGTTGACTTTGTATCCTGCTGTTTTGCCAAATTCACTTATTAGGTTGAGGAGATTTTTGGTAGACTCTACGGGGTTCTCTATGTACACTATGATGTCATCTGCAAACAATGATAGCTTTACTTCCTCCTTTCCTATTGGGATGCCTTTTATCTCTTCCTCTTGTCTGACCGCAGTGGCTAGGACTTCCAATATGATGTTGAAAAGAAGCGGTGAGAGCGGACATCCTTGTCGTGTTCCCGATCTTAGTGGGAAAGCTTTCAGTTTTTGCCCGTTGAATATGATACTGGCTATAGGTTTTTCATATATGGCCTTTATTACGTTGAGGAATGCCCCATTTATTCCCATTTTGCTGAGTGTTTTGATCACAAATGGGTGCTGTACCTTATCGAATGCTTTTTCTGTGTCTATCGAGATGATCATGTGGTTTTTGTCTTTTCTTTTATTTATGTGATGTATCATGTTTACTGATTTACGTATATTGAACCATCCCTGCATCCCTGGGATGAATCCCACTTGATCATGATGGATAATCTTTTGAATGTATTGCTGGATGCGGTTTGCCATTATTTTGTTGAGGATTTTAGCATCT
The DNA here is from genome assembly GCF_021234165.1 of Pteronotus mesoamericanus. Lineage (NCBI taxonomy): Eukaryota > Metazoa > Chordata > Mammalia > Chiroptera > Mormoopidae > Pteronotus > Pteronotus mesoamericanus. The sequence continues at coordinate 57,180,448 of NW_026555321.1, forward strand.
CTGTTCATCAGCGAAATTGGCCTGTAGTTTTCTTTCTTCGTAGGGTCTTTATCTGGTTTTGGGATCAGGGGATGCTGGCCTCACAGAAAGAGTCTGGGAGTCTTCCCTCCTCTTGGACTTTTTGGAATAGTCTGAGAAGGACAGGGGTTAGCTCTTCCTTAAATGTTTTGTAAAATTCTCCTGGGAAACCGTCCGGCCCTGGGCTTTTTTGTGCGGGGAGTTTCTTGATTGCTGCTTCCATTTCCCCAGCTGTTATCCGTGTGCTCAAGCTTTCAGTTTCTTCCTCCTTCAGTGTTGGAAGATTATACTTTTCTAAAAATTTGTCCATTTCATCACGGTTTTCAAATTTCTTGGCATATAATTGTTCATAGTAGTTTCTGATGATCATTTGTATTTCTGTGGTATCAGTTGTTATTTCTCCTCTTTCATTTCTGATATTATTAATTTGGGTTCTCTCCCTTTTTCTCTTGATGAATCTGCTTAAAGGCTTGTCAATTTTATTTATCTTTTCAAAGAACCAGCTTCTGGATTGGTTGATCCTCTGAATTGTTCTTTTCGTCTCTATGTCATTCAGTTCTGCTCTAATCTTGACTATTTCCTTCCTTCTACTTGCTCTGGGATTTAATTGTTGTTGTTTCTCCAGTTCTTGAAGTTGTAGTGTTAGGTCTTTTATTCGAAATGTTTCTATCTTTTTTAGGTAAGCCTGTGTTTCTATGAACTTCCCTCTCAGGACTGCCTTGGCTGTGTCCCATAGGTTTTGGACTGTTGTCTATTCATTTTCATTTGTTTCCAGAAATTTTTTGATTTCTTCTCTTATCTCATTATTCGCCCATTCAGTGTTTAATAGTCTACTGTTCAGTCTCCATGAGTTTGCAAGTTTTTGAAGTTTCTCTTTGAGGTTGATTTCCAGTTTCAAGGCCTTGTGGTCCGAGAAAAAGTTTGGTATTATTTCAATTTTCCTGAATTTGCTGAGGTTTGCTTTGTGTCCTATCATGTGGTCTATCTTTGAAAAACTGCCATGAGCATTTGAAAAGAATGTGTATTTTTCTTCTTTGGGATGTAAGGTTCTATACATGTGAGTTAAGTCTATTGATTCAGTGTCATTCAGCTGCATGATATCTTTATTAATGTTTTGTTTGGAAGATCTGGCCGTTTTTGACAGTGGGGTGTTGAAATCCCCTACTATCAGTGTGTTGCTATCTATATCTTTTTTGAAGTCATCCAACAATTTCCTTATAACCTCGGGGGATCCTATATTGGGAGCATAGAAGTTTTCAATGTTGATGTCTTCTTGATAGATTCTTCCTTTAAGTATTATAAAGTGCCCCTCTGGGTCTCACTTTATGGCCTTTGTTTTGAAATTTACTTTGTCTGATACAAGTATGGCAACCCTGGCCTTTTCCTTTGCCAATTTGCTTGGAATATTTTTTCCATCCCTTTACTTTCAATCTGTGTAGGTCTCTTGCTCTGAGGTGGGTCTCTTGTAGGCAGCATGTGTGTGGGTCCTGTTTTCTTATCCATTCAGCTACCCTGTGTCTTTGATTGGGGCATTTAGTCCATTTACATTGAGAGTTTTTACTGTTAGAAACTTATTCATTTTTTCTCTTTGTACCTGTATTTTTCTCTTTCTCCCTCTTTTCCTTCATCTGCTTAAACCAATCCCTTTAGCATATCTTGGAGTGCTAGTTTGGTGAGGTGTATTTTTTTAGCCTTCTTTTGTCTGGGAAACTCCGTATTTCCCCTTCTATTTTAATGGAGAGCCTAGCTGGGTAGAGCAGCCTTCGCTGTAGGCCCTTGCTTTTCATGGCTTGGAATATTTGTTGCCATTCCCTTCTGACTGTAGTGTTTCTGTTGAGAAGTCAGCTCCTAGGCGTATCGGGGCCCCCTTGTATGTTACTTTCTCCTTCTCCCTTGCTGCCTTGAGGATTCTCTCTTTGTCTTTGATAGTTGTCATTTTAATGATGATGTGTCTTGGAGTGGAACTCCTTGAGTTCCTCTTGAGTGGGGTCCTCCATGCCTCCTGGGTCCATGAGACCCTTTCTCTCCTCAAATTGGGGAAATTTTCCATCATTAGTTTTTCAAGGAGGTTCTCTATCCCTTGCTCCTCTTCGTCTTCTGGTATCCCTATTATATGGATATTATTGCGTTTCAGATTGTCCTACATTTCCCTAAATGTCTCTTCATTCTTTTTGAGTCTTTTTTCCATTTCTTGTTCTTTCTGGGAGCTTTTTTCTACCTTATCCTCTATATCACTGATTCGATCCTTGGGTTCATCCAGACTGCTTTGGATTCCTTCTACTGTGTTCTTCAATTCAGAAATTGTATTCTTGTGTCTTCTTGATAGTTTGTATGTCCTTTTCCAGGCTGATATAGTTTGCTGTAAGATCCTGATAGTTTCTCTGCAGTTTCTCCTAGTTATCTTTGAGCTGGCTGAACTCATTGAGCTTCCTTAGAACCATTGTTTTGAATTCAATATCTGATAGTTCCCTTGACTCTATTTCATTGAGCTCTCTCTGTAGGGAGTCCCCTTTCCACTCGTTTGGGGGGAACTTCTTTTTCTTCCCATTTTTGTGAGAGTCTGTTAAGTTATTTATTTATTTATTTATTTATTTATTTATTTATTTATTTTTTCTTCTGCTTCAATTGGGCCGTCCTGATTTCCTGACCTTGTGGATTAAACTTGTATGGTAGTAGGCAGGTCTTTTTATTTATTTATTTGTTTGTTTGTTTGTTTGTTTATTTTTTTCCTTTACTTTTCTTTCTGGGCATGCTTCTGATGATGTCAGTTGTTGACCCTATACGACCTTGGGTCATTTGTTTGAGCCTTCCAGGAGTCTACTGTCTGTGTCTGACTCCTGCTTTGGGCAGCTCTATGACCCCTTCGCCAGGGATCCACTATTTCTGTGGATTGCTCTGCACTCTCACGCAGGCTCCTTCAGCGCTCTCCCTGGCCCGGCAGGATCCCCTACCCGCCTGGGCTCACTTGTGCTTGCCCCAGCCCAGGGGGCATATTTGCGACCTCGCGTACTTGTCTGACCCCCCAGGCCGGCAAGCATCCCCGCACTGGTCAGTTTAGGGTCTTCTATTGTGTGCTTTCCCTGCTTTTGGCTCTTTGGATGCATTGTCTGCCCTCGCCAAATGGAGACTACGGAAATGGGAGGAAGTCAGTCCAGGACTCTCCAGTCAATCCTGTCTCCAGTCTCTCCTCCAGGGACTCTGGGCAGCTCTGTGACCCCTTCGCCCAGGATCCACTATTTCTGTGGCCTACTCTGCACTCGCAGCCTGCGCGGGTCGATTTACACCTGCCCTCCCCGATCTGCACACTCTCTTGCAGGCCCCATCGGTGCCTGTGGGAGGCCTTGCCAGCCCGCTCAAGCCCTCTCCAGCCTGCACGGGTCCACACACATGCCCGCCAACCCTCCCTGGCCACTCGGCCGAAGTGTGCGTACCTATACTGGGTGGTTTTGGGCTGTCTATTGTGTGCTTTTCAGCTTTTGGCTCCTTGGGGGTGTGGCCTCTTCCCTCACGATGGAGACCAGGGAAAGGAGAAGGAGTCGGGACTCCCCAGTTCCTCCTCCCGTTCTTTCCCCAACACTTGTGTCTCCAGTCTTTCCTCTGGGGTCTCTGTGCAGTTCTGTGCCCCCTTCAGCCAAGGATCCACTATTTGTGCGGACAGCGTTGCAATCGCGGGCAGTCTGGTTTGTGCGTGCCCCGCTTCTCCCTCTTCGGGGGTGCACCCTGCCTGCCCAGAATGGAGACTACAGAATGGGGAGGGAGTCGGGATTCCCCAGTTCCTCCTCCCATTCTTTCCCCAACACCTCCGTCTCCAGTCTCCCCTCAAGGCTCTCAATGCAGCTGTGTGACCCCTTTGGCCAGGGATCCTCTATGTCTTCCAGCCAGTCTGCACTTAGCCCCCCAGCTCACACGTGCACAAGCTGTGTGCAGAGCACACAAAAGGCAGGTTAATTGATTTGCTTATGCCTGAGTGAGATGGTAGCTGTAGAGTGGGAGGTGTGTTATTAGCAAGGATCCACCGGCCGCTGGCTCAGTTCTCTTCACAAAGTTTTCCTCACTAATCTTTTCCCAGGCACTCTTCTGCTGCCTCTACCCAGAGATCAAGGAGGGTGGCTGCCACTGCAATTTTTGCATTGGCCCTTTAAATGTCTCTTTGCATCTCCAGCCACCTGTCTCTGGCAGAGAGCGCCCCTAAGATTTTCAGGGTTGCGTTTTGTCTGTGTTTTCCTGGTTTTAGCTGCTGTAGTTTATAGGCCCCTGTTTATGATTCAGACCCCATTCTTCTCAGGGGGAGCTAACACTGAGATGTCCCTCTGGTGCTGGTGCCCGTGGGCACCCAGCCCACCCTCTTGAGCCTCCACCACACTTCTCACCCTTTGGGATGTGTGAGAGTTGAATCCACTGTCTGTCCGCGGCTTCAAGGCTCCTCTCCCACTATTGTTCCATTGTTTTCCAGGTGAGTACTCCACTATTTAGTTGCAATTCCAGTTTGGTCTTGGGAGGAGGAGTTCAGCGTGACTCCAATTCACTCCTTCTCCATCTTTTCTCTTCCTGGGTGAAGTGCATCCACTCTTTGTTCCGTGGACATTTCAGACACTCTTACTTGACTTCTCAGTTTTGGCGGCCAACAGCTTCAGGAGAAGTTTCTGAATGGAAGAATACAGGGGACTCCGGCCCATGACGTCTCCCAAAATAGCCAGTCAAGGAAATGGGAAGGCAATTCTCCCACAAGGAGAATGCCTCAAGCCCCTGTGCTCAATGGCTTTTATTGAGAGGGTTACCTCCCTGCTCTTTCTGTAGCTCCTCTTCCTATCTGGATAGAAGGGGGAAGAAGAGAGGAATAAAATATCTGTGTGCAGAGAAGGAGGAAGAAAGGGGAAAAAAGTGGAGGATGAGAAGGAACAGGCACAAAGAAGAGTTCAGGATGGCAACACTGTGGGAAGCTTAGCAATTGGGGGATGGGGGTGGGCTCATGGAGTCTCAGAGGACCTGCACCCTCTCTGGTCTGCCAAAGACCTTCCGGCTCTGAAAGACCAGGAAAGAAAGAAAGAATTGATGGAAAGCAGAAAGTTGAGCAGGAACATAACCTAACCTTGCAGTTGCATTCCCCAAAGTCACCAGTCTGCTTAGAATTTTTTAAAATGTGAAGCAATGAACAGTCCTTTCCCCACTCTACAGTGCCCTTATACAGGGGTTAGCAAGCTCCAGCTTTTGGGACAAATCCCACCTGCTGACTGATTTTATAAATCTAGTTTTATTGTGACATAGCCAAGCTCATCTGTGTATCACCTATGGCAGCTTTCACGCTGCAATGACAGAGTTGATTTGTCATAACAAAGGCTGTGTGGTCTGCAAAGCCTAAAAAATTTACAAGCTGGCTTCTTACAGAAAAGTTTGCCAACGCCTGGGTGTTATTTCTAGGATCTCCAGCCATCAGAATTCTAATATTGCTTTAGCACTTTCTATAAATTTACTCATTAAATATTTATTAAAGTGTATTATATTATAAATTCTCTTTTAGTTTCAAGTGATAAAAAATTTGGCTCTGGTGGGCTTAAGCTAAGAACAGGGAATGGATTATTGTCCATTGTGACTGAAAAGTCCTGAGATTTGAACATGTTAAGCATAGTTGAGCCCAAAAACTCAAAAAATGACATCATGTCATGGCGGTTAGAGCAGTTTGTTTCTGACCAACAGAACATGGCAAATGTGATTCGATGTCATTTCTATGATTAGATTTCAAGAGATAGTATCCTGTCTGGCTAGTGGACTCTCTCTCTTGCATTGTTGACTTGCACAAGGATGATGCAAGCTGCTGTATTGGAGAGTATTTCTTTCTTCACCTGGCAAGAAACTGAGGGAAGCCTTTGACCAACACTCAGCAAGGAACTGAGACCCTCAATCAAATAGCCCTCCAAGGAACTTAATTCTGCCAACAACCACATGAGCTTGGAAGCAAATCCTTGCCTAGTTATACCCTCAGTTGAGACCCAGCTTTGACAGGCACCTTGAGTGCAGCCTGGTAAAAGTCTCTGAAGTAAAGGACCCAGATAAACTGTACCCAGATTCCTAATAGACTAAAACTGAGATAATAGCTGTGTGTCATTTTAAGCCATCAAGTTTGTGGTTATCAGTTACATGGGGACTGTAGTTTTTACCTTGGCATATTGCCATCATGAACTAGATTGAGGTTCTCTACAAAAGAAAAGAATGCATATTGTTGGGAAAGTAGCAGTTGTCTTGCAGAAGTCATTGAGGTATTCCCAGGAGGGGCTGGCATCTGGAATGAAGGGTAGTGATTGGATTCCTAGTTCCTTATTTCTTTTAGAACTGACTTCCTTTCACTTAGTAACAATCATTTATCAGCAGTTTGCAAGTTTCCCTTAGCCTCTCTCATATGTGACTGGTTCCCACGCAGAGTTCCTGAACAGGAGCTCAAACCTGAAACACCAGTAGCAAGCAAACAGATGACATGAAAGCCCCTGGCTGCTTCAAGATCACACAGTTCCTTTCCTTCCACCTATTGATCTTGTTTCTTATAGGATCTGGTGGCAAAGTGAAATTTATTTTCTGGTGAGTGTAGAATGTCTATGATTTCAGATGCAGAAATAAAAATTACCCTTTAAAGTGTCTGCAGAAATGAAAAGAAACCCAGCTCCCTTTGTAAACATTTTAAACATAAAACAGTACATTTTAAACAGTACAGATTTGGGGGCTAGACATGAACTTTAAGGCTAAACTCCAGGTAGCCCAACATTTCTGTCTTCACTAGAGGTTATTGGAAAATGCATAATTTTAAGTAAGGCTGAATTTATGACCGTTGAAGTTATAACAATAGACACTTCAGCTTCTGAGTGGCAAGCCCATGAGACTGTTACATAAGAGTCAACTTCACAGTAAAGAATGCAGAAATACCAAGGCTGCTAATACACACACACACATGAAGAGAGAGAAAAGTGAGATGTCAGGCAGGAGGAAAAATATGAAGGCTGGAAAGGCTTTTTCAGAGAAGAACATGATGAGTCTTCTTGCGCAGGGGCAAGAAGGAGCTTTGTTTCACAGGCTTGCTGCTACCAGCTCAGGTATGTGGGAAGAAACTCGTCAGGTAAAGAACAGACAAAAATATGGGTGCAGCACTTTTGGGCCTGCCAAGCTGAGAATTAAAAAAACAACAGAAAACTCATCAATTGTGGATGGGAGAGCTGCCTTCAGGGGGATCTTTGGATCCAGGGAAGGCCAAAAGGAAGGCACCGGCCACCGCTGGGTCCTTCCAACCCTGCAGCAGATTTTCCCTGTGATTTCTCTGATTCTGAGGCAGTTCCTGCTATTGTGGTGAGCCTCTTCCTTGGGAGAAGGGAAGGCAAGAATTCATATCTCCAAACTTTCACAAATCATGCTCTCTTCCATGTGAGCTTGGCCTCAGAACTGGCATGAGATTAGAATTTCAGTGTTATTAGCATGCCCAGAGCAGCATTTGGACTCAAGCAACAGGGTCTTGTCCCAGCCCTTGCTTTAAAAAGCACCTCTAAACTTCCTCTGGCCTTGTGACTCCACATAGAGACCATGGGACCAAAGAGATGTGCCCTTCTGTGCCCTATGCCCTTTCTTTTTAGACTCTACTCTACGTACCTGGGGTTCCATAATTTCCTGCCCAAATGGCCATGATTCTGTTTCCAGGACACGAGAGCTTCCCTTCTTTCTTAAAAGACCAAATTGTCCCATTAGCATGCACAACCCATGCTTGAAAATTGACTATGGAGCAGCTGTTTTCAGGGAGGTGGGGTTGCAGCATAGATATTCAGGCCGAAGTGTTCACCAGCTAGCATAAGAGTGAGTGAGGGTCTTCATGGTGCAGAGTGGGGCAGAGTGCAATGGAAGATAAGTGGACAGGGGCCACCTCCCACATCAGAACCTAAAGGGACAGCCATGATCCACCTACCCTCACAGGACCAGAGAACAGGCCTACCACATACACTCAGTGCATTAAATTTTCCTTCTTAAACCACTGCATACGAAAAAAACAAAAGTGAGGCATGTGATATGCACTAGCGTGTTCACACAATTCCTGCTAGAGACACTGCTCTCACTCATACTGCCAGCCTCCAAAATTGCTCTTGTTCCTGCTTATACCCAAGTGTTATTCTTTGGCTCAGAGTCCATTTCCAATTCTAACAACTTCCAGATTTTCTTTTGGAGAATCACCTTTTATCATTCTGTGAGCATCTCCTGTATATTAGCTAAAGTTGATTTCTGTTATTTGCAATACTTAACATGCTGATGAAAAGAAGAAGCTTAGTCTGAGGCAGAATTTAGGTATATTGAGGACTCCTGGAAAAAAAATAAAAATAAAAATCCTTAATGCTATACAAACTTTAAAAAATTCCTATACCACCAAGGGGAGTGTAAATTGGTACAATCACTTTGGGAGCCTGTATGGCAGTATCCACTGAAGCTGAATATATGAATAGTCTATGAATAGTGTGTAATAGTCCACTCATTGAATTCCATTCATTCATACACACATACAAATATAAAACTTCAACACAAATGCATATATTTGCATAAAGATGTTCACTAACAAACATGAACATCAGAGCAGCACCATTCATAATAGTCCAAAATTGGAAATTATCCATATATTCATGTATAATGGAATGGATAATGAAATTGTACTATATTCATACAATGGCACACAGAAATAGAATGATAAACTACAGCTATACTATTATACATATATCTCACAAGCATAGCATTAAAAGAAACACAATTTTTAAAAGTCTGTAGCCAATGGGTCTTTTTTTATGCCATGCTAAGAAAAAAACAAAAACAAAACAAAACAGGCAAGATGAATCTATAGTATTAGAAATCAGGATAGTGGTTACCCTAGGGGTGTGGAGGGTTACCTTTACTAACTGGAAGCTTGCACAAGGGAGAGTCTATCATGCTGGGAATATCCTGTCTTTTGATCTCAGTTCTGGTTACCTGGCAGGTTCATTTTATTAAAAATTCATGGACAAGGAATGGCTGCTGCCAGGTCGGTACAAGAAGACATTCCATCCAAGCCTGGAATACATTGTCACAACAGAAAGCTGTGAGGACATCCACACTGCTGGGCTCTGTCAGGAGGACTCTGAAGCAGACTTGAGGGGCCCCCAATGGCAAAAGTAAATGCTTTTTGAGCATTAACAAGAATAATAACAGGACTTCCAGCCAAGATAGAGGCGTAGGTAGATATGCTTTGTGTCCTAGCACAAACAAAAGAAGGATAACAACCAATTTAAAAACAAAAAACAACCAGAAAACTGCCAGAAAATCAAACTGTATGGAACTCCAACAACCAAGAGTTAAAGAATAAACACACACCCAGACCAGTAGGAGGGGCAGAGATGGGATGCTGAGGCTGAAAGGACATGTGGCAAGGCTGAGGCTGGTGGACCTGGCAGTCGCATATTCGTGTGTGGATAAATCAGGAGAAACAACTAGGGAATAAGACAGACTGTACAACCCCGGGCTCCAGCATGGGGAAATAAAGCCTCAAAACCTCTGGATATAAAAATCTGTGGGGATTGTGGCAGTGGAGAAAGTCCCGGTCTCACAGGAGAGTCTATTGGAGGGACCCATAGGGCCCTAGGATGTACACAAACCCACCCATCTGGGAATCAGCACCAGAAGTGCCCAATTTGCTTGTGGACAGTGTGGGAAGTGATTGAAAGCTGGCCGAGAGCTAAACGAATGGCATTATTCTCTCTCTGACCCTTTCCCCATGTACAGCACCACAGCTCAATGAAGTGGGTTGCCCCACCTTGGTAGAATACCTAAGGCTCCACCTCTCACAATGCATCATCAGGTGTGGCAAGACAAAGAAATATGGCCTAAATGAAAGAACAGATCAGACCTCTAAGAAAAGAACTAAGCAATGAGGAGATAGCCAACCTATCAAATGTAGAATTCAAAACACTGGTAATCAGGATGCTCAGAGAAATGGTGGAATATGGTCACAAAATAAAGGAAAAAGTGAAGGCTATGTAAAGTGAACTAAAGAAAAATATACAGGGAACCAACAGTGAAGGGAAGGAAAGTGGGACTCAGATCAATGATTTGGAACAGATGGATGAAATAAACATTCAGCTGGAAGAGAATGAAGAAACAAGAATTCAGGAAAAGTGAAGAGAGGCTTTAGGAACTTCTGGGACAACTTTAAACATTCCAACATCTGAATCATAAAGGGTCCCAGAAGAAGAAGAGGAAGGGCAAGAAACTGAAAATTTATTTGAAAAAACAATGAAGGAAAACTTCCCCGATTTGATGAAGGAAATAGACATGAAAGCCCAGGAAGCTCAAAGAATTCCAAAGAAGTTGGACCCAAGGAGGAACACACCAAGACACATCATAATTAAATTACCCAAGATTAAAGATAAGGAGTTTTAAAAGCAGCAAGAGAAAAGGAGAGCGTTACCTACAAAGGAGTTCCCATAAGACAATCAGCTGATTTCTCAAAGGAAAACTTGCAGGCAAGAAGGGGTTGGAAAGAAGTATTCAAAGTCATGAAAAGCGAGCACCTACATCCAAGATTGCTCTATGCAGCAAAGCTATCATTTAGAATGGAAGGGCAGATAAAGTCCTTCCCAGATAACGTAAAGTTAAAGGAGTTCATCATCACATGCCCTTATTATATGAAATGTTAAAGGCACTTATCTAAGAAGAAGAAGATCAAAACTATGAACAGTAAAATGACAACAAACTCACAACTATCAACAACTGAACCTAACAATAAAAACAAATAAGTAAACAACTAGAACAGGAACAGAGTCACAGAAATGTAGACCACATGGAGGGTTATCAATGGGGAGGGAGAGTGGGGAGAATGGGGAAAAAGGTACAGAGAATGAGAAGCATAATTGACAAGTACAAAATAGACAGGGGGAGGTTAAGAATAGTATAGGAAATGGAAAAGTTACAGAACTTATATGTATGACCCATGGACATGAACTAAGGATAGGGGAATGCTGGTGGGGAGGTACAGGGCAGAAGGGGGTAAAAGGGAGGAAAAAAAGTGGGACAACTGAAATAGCATAATCAATAAAATATACATAAAAATTCATGGAGCTGAACACTGTGATTTGTGTATTTTTCTGCATGCATACTACACTTTAGTAAGGTTTACCAAGAAAAATCTGATCAAGATTCTTCACACTGTTTGACAGATTATTATACTATATGGGGATAAGGGTCATAATCCCCATTTCTGCTTGGCCCACTGAGAACGCCCCAAAACACAGCAGCTTCAGTTCCTTAGAGGATGCCAACAAACCAGAGATGAAGAGTGACAGTATCCAGAAGTAAGTAGTAATGGTATCTCGTACATAGAGGATGTCCAGAAGAATTGGACCAGAGCAGGAAAAGGAAAATAAAATGTATGTCTCAAGGAGGTGACTGGTCATATTTGTGAGCACATGCATAACACTCTGCTGGCTTCTATGAATATTTGTTAGGAAAAGATTCTGTAAGAACTCAGGATACTGAGGGAGCCAGAGCTGACAAACCCTCGTACCTGTCACTAGTGCTGGCCTGGCAGCTCAAAGCACACATGAGCATCAGAGATCTCTGGCTATGCCATTACACATATCAGTTAAAGGTGATAATCATTAAGAAAAAGAGTTTAGTCCATATAAAACCCATAGCTTCTAATGGGATAACCCACAGTATCTAATGTCTTCATATATATTAATGTGTTTGATTCTCCAGCATTCCTCTGAAACAGATATGCTAGGTAAGCTCAAGATCCCACATTAAGTGGCAGGGTAGCACCTTTATTTTAACAATGTATATATTGAAATCAGACAAACCTGAGTTCAAATTCTGACTCTATTACTTATGTGGTCTTGAACTTGCCCCTTAATTTCATTGAGCCTCAATTTTCTTATCTTTAGAATGGAAATGATAATATTACTTACCATGTTGTATGGTTGTGAAGACTAACCAAGACAATAATAAAGTACTTAGCAGAGGGCTAGACACACTTAAAATATTCAGTAAATGATAGCTGTTGCTGTTTTCTTTTTCTCATTGATAACTTTATTATTTCTTCTAAAGACAAATTATAGAATATTACAAATGATATTTATCATTTATCTTTTATGAAATTTAAAATAAAGTCTGTTAAGTACAATCCTCTGTGATAAATTTTTTGGACATGCTTTTATTCTCATGTAACTATTCAGAACAAATGAAAACAAAAACATTTTGTACATACCTGGGACATAATACAGGGCCTAGCAGAAGTAACGCTTGCCTGAGTGTGGTTAGTAGGATAATAATATGAGTGTCATAATTTATAGTTTTAATTTGAACATTTCACTTAAAAATGTCATATGGTATACTCAAGTATGATATTGTTACATTACAGAATTACATATTTATGGTTTTGTAATAAAAAAAGGGGAAGACCCTGTACATTTTAAAATACTGCCCACATAGCCCCATTGGCTGACAACTGCTCGATCCAAATTGCTACTTTCTGTTGGGACCTCATGTGGACAATAATTCCTAGAGCAAGTTGGAAGGGTCGGGGGGAATGGCCTTTTTCCCCATAGGTGCCATCTGTGATATAAGGAGAATAAAGACTCCTAATTGATTTTAACAGGTAGGCTAAAGGGGCACTCAGGATGAAATGGAAAGGTGATTAAGGATACTGTGGGGAAATACATGGGGTCTCATTATTGTGCCTCTTAAACATACATGAAACCTGGAAAATTCTTTATCTTTTGTAATGAAATCTCTAAGAAAATAGGATTTATCAAGAAAGAACAACTATGTTTCAGTTAACTTTGTGACCCCATTTAATTTGGAATTTTTTTCCTCTTTGGTAACATCCCTAACTCTAATGATGTATTTCCAAAGAATAACCAACCAGGAGGTATAATGATGCAGATATAATACACTACTTATATTTGTAAGATGTAGCATTTCTTAATATGTGTCCTGAAGAAGTAACTCAGTAAAATGTTTTCTGAAAATGCTTCATCCATTCCAGAATTAATGTGTTAGGACAATGAATCCTATCATTTTAGTTGTCTCCCCAGCGTCAATTTCCCCCTGTTCTATTTTTGATGGAAGACCTACCCTCCACTCCTCTCTGACCACAAAGTCAAGGTGGGGTGTCATCCTTCCTTCTGGAGTAAAGCCTGTGGTCTTGACCTCAACAAATCAGGCTCCCTTCTAGAATGGACTCTTTTGGAAGGCACTGTGGGGCAGTATTTAAACAGCAGGCTCTAGAGTATTCCAATGCCAGCTGGGGCCCTTCCTGGCTGCATAGTGGGTAGCTTTCGTCCCCTGACCTCAATTTTTGCAAATGTAAATTGTTCTCAATGTGCAGGGTTTTATGAGGATTAAAAATAAAAGCTCATTTACAGTGTAATGAGTTCTCAAGAAATATTAGCTATTAATTGATATTAGTGGCTGCTGGACACTGAGAGGCCATCTGCAGATGAGGCAAAGAGTAACCTGGCCCATTAGTGGTATCAGTCATGGGCAGCACATTTATTCTGCATCTGCTACCCCAAGAGCAGGCTTGGGTAAAATTAGTGCACACAACAAGAATGATATTAATGTGTCCTGTGGATGAGTTCCAGGCTGCTCACTTGACTCACAGTATTTCATTTAATGCTCTCAAGTCAATGGCAAGGTCAGCATTATTTTTCCCATTTATATAGTAAAGAAAATGGAGGCCTGAGAAGGTAAGTAGCTGGGATGGTAGTGGGGAAGCAGCAGCTGTGGAATTGTCCTCCCTTTGGCTCTTCCTTTTTTGGCTGGAGTTAGAAGTTGAAGTGTCTATCCAGACTGTAGTGAAAACCTGGTTTGGTGTTAGTTTAAATTAAGTTGCACATTTCCCAACTCTGGTGGGAAGGTACTTTGTAGATACAAATTTGTGTAGATACACAAATTCAGGGAAAGTGGTTTCTGGCTGCTGTTAAAGTGGAATCTAGGACTTCTCAGGCCCATACCATTTCCCAGACTTGAGAAGAGCAGTTGAAGAGCTGTGAATAATGCTTAACCCTTTGCCTTCTTTTTTAAGCTAATGAGGACATTGAGTGATTGCCTTTACCAAGCATTTGGAGTGGTTTTGTCGTAGCTCCCAAGGACAATAAAAGCAGCAGCCATTGAGTGAGTTTCAGAGGATGTTCACATATCTACCCCTTACAACTGTAAATAAATATAAAGGTCCTACAGACCACATGACTTGTCATTTACAACCCTTGCACTGAATTTCTGATTCTAGTCCCTGCCCACCTTTCCCAGCTCACCCCACACTGTTCTCTGCCTGGCTGTTCACTCTCTATTAATATTTAGCCACTCTGAACTCCTCAACACCCCACTGTTTTTCATTTCTGTGCAATTTTTCAGGATGCACTTCTCCACGCAATGTCCCTCCCCATCTAGCAATCTACTTTTCAACTCTGTGCAAGGTATCTTTTCTCAGATACTCTTCTGTTACAGTAATCTATTGTTGTGTAACAAATCACCCCAAACTTAGTGGCTCAAAACAAAAATTTATTATGATTTCTCATGGTTACTCAAGGTCCATTGGGTTGCTTGAACTCAGCTGAGTGCTTCTCACTTGGGGTCTCTTATGCAGTCACAGTCAGGTGACAAGGGCAGGGCTGAGCACCCAAGATTGTTCTCTACAGCATCTGCCCATGCTTAACTGAAATGGATAGAACACTGGCTGCTGAGTTGGATCTTCTTGTGATGACCTCTCATGGCTTGCTGGGCTTCCTCACAGCATGGTTGTCTTAGCACAGCCTCAGAGAAGGTGTTCCAAGAGACCAAGGCAGAAGCTGTAAGCTTCACAACTCAGTCTCAGAAGTCACACAGGGCCATTTCCCCTGACTTCTCTTTGTTACACAGACCAGCCCAGATTTAATACAGGGAGGACCTACAAAGGGTATGAATGCCAAGAAGTATGCTTAATTGAGAGGCATTGGGAGGCAGACTGGCTCCCACACTTTTCCTGCCTTCCCCCTCTGAGCTTTCATGGGATCCACACATACTGTTACCTCAGCATTTGCCTCAGGGCATTACACTTCTTTTTTTGTTTCCCTTCTCAGTTGAGTGCCTTTGGTTGGTTGGTTGGTTGATTAGTTGGTTGGTTGATTGATTGGTTAGTTGATTATTTTTTAATTTTTCATGCCTAGTTTAGTGCCTGACCCTCACTAAACACAACTTCATTTTATGGGATTGAACCAAGCTGCGACTTAGTGCTTCCCCAGCTTCAGATGTACTCAAGGCTCTAATCAAGTGGCTCACTGACTTTCAAACTAAGGAGGGGTCCCCTGAAACCTGGACTTCATCCAGACAAGTTACTCTTCAGACCACACAAAAGCAAGTGTTTCACCTTTTCCTTTTTGACAAGAAGTTAATTCAGTTCTTGAAAAAATGCCAACTGACAGCCCCACAGATTGAAGAGCATATGTCTTCCTCCATAGGAAGCTTTGGGCACATAGAAGAATGGTGGAGTCTGTAGAGGGCAGTTGACTGTGGGACTGTGTGGAGACCCAGCCACTGACTTCAACTACCAGGCACCAATTCTACCCCTCTAGAAAGAGACAAGTGGGGAGGATGTTTCTTTAACAAAGATATCATCTCTGGGCACAATCTGACAACCTATCTGGCTTCAAGCTTCAGTTCTGCCTGAGTTCCTCTGTCTTTAGTAGATTTGGAGTGGATTGGAGTAGGAAGAAGAGTGAAGAGAAAAATCTCTCCTGAGAGTGGAGATCAAGGGAAGAATTATGGGATGAAATGAGAGAAAAGAGAAGTAAGAAAAAATGTCCTCCTTCAACAGGTTACAAGGGAAATAAATGCTCACTAGTTCCCACCCTTACAAACTGTACCCACCTTTGTTAAAATCATGACCCAAACCTTCTTCTTTATTAAAAATAATAAATATAACAGGATCTACCAAGTAACAAGTGTTTAATATAGGCCAGACACTGTGCTAAGCACTTTATGTATATTATCCCATTGAGTCTACACCATTCTGGGAAATGGTTGTCTTGGCTATTCTTCCCGTATACCCTCCCACCCTCCATTTTATAGCAGAAACCAAGGTTCAGAGAGATCAAGCAATTTGTCCAAGATCACAGAGCTCATAAAAGGCAGAACCAAGATTCTTACTATCGCCTGTCTGCCTCTAGAGCCTTAATGCTCAGAATTGGTCTAGCAACATCAGCATCATATGGGAACTTATTGTAAATGCAGATTCTCAGGCCCTGCCTAAGATCTACTGAATCAGAATCTGCATTTGAACATGACTAGGTGATTTGCACCCCTCCTGGTGGAAGCAGACCTCAGGCCATTGGTTTGGCACACTAGCATTGACTGAGCCTTGGGTGACTATTACCCAGCACATGTGATTGGCTACCTCCAAATGGGGCCTGAAAATATAATTAACCCCAGGTTGCTACTATTAGGCATGGTCACTGGGGTAGCTCATGCTGCTGTAGCCCCTCAAGGCAAACCTACCAGTGGAAGGGAGTTCTTTTTTTCTTTATAAGTATTTTTCTATTAATGTATAATTTACATGCAGCTAAATGTTCAAATCTTACTTGTGTATCCGCCATTCACATGAAGATATTAAATATTTACAGCACTCCAGATGGCCCCCTCATACCTCGTACTCTCTCCCAATCAACACAGTCAATATTTACTGTTCTGACCTCTATCATTATAGATTCACTTTACCTGTTCTTAAACTTCAAATAAACAGGACAACACAGAATGTGTCCATGTGGTTATGATGTTCGGTCATGTTGCTGTATATTCAATATCTCGCCTATTTTTCATCCTCAGTAGTGTTCCACCTGTGACTATACAACAGTTCATTTATCCATTTTTTTATCCAAAACAACCCATCAACAGACATTTGGGTTGTTTTCATTTTGGAGCTATTATTATTAAAGCTTCTATGAATAGTTTTGTACATGTGTATAGGTAGACATGTGCACTCATTTCTCTTAGGTAAGTGCACAAGTATTGGGTTGCTTTTATTTAGCATATTTTGAGTTTTATTAGCTTCTGTCAAACAGTCTCTCAATTTATACTTCCATTAAGATTGTGTGAGAGTGAGGATTCTTTTTTAATTCTAGATGCATAGATTCATCTAGAATTCCCTTACTTTGTATTGAGTTGTTCCGCTTTGAAAAGGGGAAAGAATTCATTATAATTTCCTGTCTAAGAGATGACAGCACTACCTGTCCTCCAAAATCAATAGATTGTTCACACATGTTTGTCTCACATCAGATATCAGAGGCAGAACCCTTTTATGGTACAGTAGAAAAGACACTCGATCCCAATGAGCTACAACAACTGAAACTTTATAGCTTCTCCTCACATTAGAAAAAGGCCCCAAAGATATAATCAACCTTGCAAATATATAGGGCAAGTATCAAGGCAGTGCATGGTGAATTCAGGGTACCACTCACATTATTGATAACCTGAACTAATAGGAGCAATGTGGATTAGGCCTGCACTGCAAGAGCAAATTATACCACTGAGGCCTTCTCCACATCAGAGGCCATGATTAACATGTATACTTCCCTCCTGGGACCCTGCAGTTTGTTAGAAAGAGCCAAGACTTGGGTGTCAGAAGTAAAGGTTAGAAACACAAAGGCCATGCTCCTTGCTCACTGACCCTCAACCAGCCATTTAGTCTTTCCACACGTCAATGCCCCTTCCAATAAAATGAACAGCAGAACTTCCAGACCTCTCACTCTCTCCTCCCTGACTCTTAGCCTACACTTCCTTTTTCTCCACTCACTTTAAAAATCTTTTAATTTTAAATCATTTTAATCTTATAGGAGATTGTGAGACTAGAAGGAATTTCATAACCCCTTTGCCCAGCTTCTATTTCTAACATTTTGCTGTACTTGTTTTATCACTCCCTCTGTCTGAATAAAATAGAGTTTTCCCCTGAAACTTTAAAGAGTTCACTGTAGACATCATACACCTTTAACCCTAATATTTCAGTATGAATTTCATGAAAACAAGGACATTCTCTTATATAAAAAAAGGATTTTATTTAACACAGAGTTCAAATTTAAACTCTACCAATTGTCTCAGTAATGTATTTTGTAGAGCTCTTGCTTCTCCCCATTCAGGATGAGTTCAGAGTCGTGTATTGCATTTAGTTGTCATGTCTGCATAGTCTCTCTCTTTCACAATATTGACATTTTGAAGAGCATAGATCAGTCGTTCTATAAAGTGACCTTGAACTTGTCACTCTACATTCTCACTACACCCAGATTTGCAAATACCCCAAAATAAAGAGCTTTCTCTCCACCAGGCTTTGTTCAAGCTAGCCCCTCCACCTGGAATTCCCTTCCCTTTCTCTTTCACCTGGGCAATTCCCATTCAACCTCTGAGACCCTACCCATGGCCCTCTAAAGTTTGGATGGAAGCTCTTCCTAGTGGCACCTATAACACTTCAAGCTTAGTTCATCTGAGAATCTGCCAAACTGTGCTTTGTCATCTGTGTGGAGAGGAATCACTAACCACTACCCTACTCAGGCTCTCACATCTGCCCAGTTCAGGCTCCACCTAACAAGCACTGGTATGAAAGATTTGCACAGCAGCCCTCCATCCCCACATAGCCCAATATTTGCCCAGGGCCTCTCTTTGACTCCTGGGCTGGTGAGGCCTGCAGGCAACAGAACATTGAACATGGGACTAGTGGCCTCTTCTCTTATCTACCTATCATTGCCTGAACCCCTTTCATGAACATCGATCCTAGGGCTCCTCTCTTTTATCTACATCCTTACGCTTCTCTTTTCTTTCCTAATAGACCTTGGAAACCATTAAAACTACCACACAGATCATTAGTTATGAGAAATCTGCCTCTGTTTCCTTCTTACAACAACTCTTATGTTGAGGTGACAGTCGCCTGTGCTCACCTGTGAGCAGATTTCTGGAGGAGAACTTGCATTCCTACCTAAAATAGTTTGAGTTCTTTGAATGTAGTGAAGAAAAAGAACATAAAAGTATGGTTTCCTGAATGGCAGGGTGAATAACAATTATCTTAAATTATCTTTCTCATTAGACACTTGTGGCTTACTTAGTTACCCTGTTGTTTTAGGACCTGCCATGAAGTTGGGGCTTTATTTATTTTATGAATGAATTGATAAAAACAAACATATTTTGAAGAGTTACTCTGTGCCAAGTACTGTCCTAAATGCTTCACAGGTTAAATGCTTATTTAATCCTCACAAAAATTCCATGAGACAGCATATAATAATCCTATCATTATCTCCATTTTACATGTGGGGAAGTAGACACAAAAACTAAGTAATTTGTTCAAGATCACAGAGATAATAACTGATAGAGTCAGCTGTATTACATCTGTTGACAGGAGGAAAGGAAAGAAAGGAGGAAGGGAGGGAGAGAGAGAAGAAGGGAGGAAGTGAGGAGAAGAAGGAAGAGAGGGAAAGCAGTATAATTTTTTTTTTTATCCCAGGCCAAGATATCCTCCTGCTGAAATGTGAATGCTCTTTTAAGAGTCACTAAAAACTTTTCCCACTATAGTGTCTGAAATTCCCATTTTTACATTCATGTCTGTGTTCCTCAGTAGGATGTCATCAGACCTTAGCAAGCACTCATATATTGGCTTAGATATGCATACATGTTAGAGCCTCCTTTGTCAGGGTTCTGAGACTGTAGACCCTCTGATTGTCAAGTTTGGGGAGAGGGAAGGGAAAGCAAAGTTAAAGAATATAGGCAGTGCTTTGCAAAAAAAAAAAAAAATAGAAAGAAAAATTCTCTCTGTTTAGATGAGATGTCACCTCAGATAACAGTTCAATAACAAAAAATTCTTTCTAGGGAAGATACAAGAAAAAGCAGGACTTTTGGAGTAGGTAAACCAGCTCTTCACTACATCACAGTGTGAAGGTCTCTTGCTTTCACTACCAGCTCTTCATTACATCACAGTGTGGGGTCTCTTGCTTTCACACTGAGGCTGAGGAGCAGAGCCTGGTAAAGATTTATTGAAAAATAACGCCCAAAGAGGAGATAGCATAATTGTGAAAGGATTAACTAAGGGACCAGGTGACAATAGGAAACACAAGGATTAGCCAATAGTGACAAATCAACCTTCTTGAAATCTAGTACAAGCTAGATGGCAAAAGAAGGAGCAACTTGGGGACCAAAAGGCTGAGATGCTAAGCCCAGGAGGTGGCGCCAAACTGGCCTCAGTGAATCAGCAGAGGTCTGGCATCCACCTCAGGCAAGAGCCTTGTTCCTGAGAAGTGGTGTGCAAGACAAACACTGGAAACGGGAGGCATATTATAAACCCAAAGCTGGTGGATCACTGTTTTGGTGTGGGTTCCCTGAGAAGCAGCTCCTGAGGCAAGAGTTCAAGAGCAAGTGATTTATTTAGGAAGTAAAAGAGAAATGAGTAGGGAAGTCGAGAAATGAGACAAGCAAGAGTAGGATGTTAATAATGGATGTTATTAGTCAGCTACCAATGTAGACAACTGCAGCCTAATCCCATCGGGATTTCTGCAGGAGCTGGAAGCCTGTAAAAAACTCTTAAATGTCCAACAGTGAAGAATTATGTAAATAAGAGAAAGGATGTGTTCTCAACAGAAAATCATGGAGAGAGGCAGAGATTTAATAACAATTATGTACAAATAATTTTTCACAGCAAATAAAACTGTTTTTACTCTCTGTTCTTTCTCAGATTTTTAAAATTAAAAAAATTTTAAATTATAATTGGCACATGTTATATTAGTTTCAGGTGTACAACACAACAATTCAACATTTACATATCTTACAAAGTGATCATCCTGATAAGCCTACATCTGACACCATACATAGTTATTATAATATTATTTGCTATATTCCTTATGCTGTATTTTACATCTCTGTGACCTTTTTTATAACTAACAGTTTCTACTTTTTAAACCTTTTCATCTTTTTTCCCTGCTCCCAAACTCTCTCCCCTCTGGGGACCATCAATTTATTCTCTATATCTGTGAGTTTGTTTCTTTTTAGTTCTTTCTTTTTGTTTGTTTTTTAGATACCACATATAAGTGAAATCATGTTTGTCTTCCTGTATATGATATTTCACTTAGCATAATACCTTATAGTTCCATCCATCCTGTCACAAATAGCAAGATTTCATTCTTGTTTATGACCAAGTAATATTCCATTATATATATGCACCATATTGACTTCACCCATTCATCTCTTCATGGCCAATTAGGTTGCTTCCTTATCTTGGCTATAGTAAATAATGCTGCAATGAACAGAGGGTGCATGTATCTTAATAAAGTTTTGGATTTCTTCATATAAATACCCAGAAGTAGAATTGATGGTTCATATGGTAGTTTTATCCTTAATTTTCTGAGGAACCTCCATAATTTTTCCATAGTGGCTGCACCAGTTTACAATCCTACCAACAGTCTATGAGGTTTCCCTTTTCTCCACATTCTCACCAACACTTATTTATTGATATATTGATAATAGCCATTCTGACAGGTATGAGGTGATACAGGATTGTGGTTTTAATTTGCATTTTCCTGATGATTAGCAATGTTGAGCATCTTTTCACATTTGTTTTTGTGATTTCTGCAACTCTTCTGTGAATTTAGGGAATGTGGTGAGGTACATCAAAGTCTTAGAAAGTTCTCAGTTTGTCTGGTCCTAAGATCAGCAGAAACTTACTTTATTTTTCTTTTTTTTTTTTTTAATTAAAACAAAGAATTTTCTTTCTTTCTTTCTTTCTTTCTTTCTTTCTTTCTTTCTTTCTTTCTTTCTTTCTTTCTTTCTTTCTTTCTTTCTTTCTTTCTAAATACATTTGTCTCTGCCTCCCCCCCACCACTTTCCCTGGCCCCCTCCGTCCATCCCTCCCTCAGCTTTTCCCCTTTGGTTTTGTCCATGAATCCTTGCTATATGTTCCTTCACTTTCCCCTTCCCTTCCTTGTCCCCGCCCACCTTCCCTCCCTCCCTCTTGTCTCGGTTGATTTCTTTTCCTTTCAGTGTTGCTGGTCATATTTTCCTTGCATCTTTGTATTGTTGGTTAGGTTCCGCTTATAGGTGAGATCATATGGTATTTGTCTTTCGCCCCCTGGCTTATTTGCTTAGCATAATGCTCTCCATTTCCATCCATGCTGTCGCGAAGTTTAGTAGTTCTTTTTTCCTTTCTGCTGTGTAGTATTCCATGGTGTATATGTACCATCACTTTTTGATCCAATCATCTACAGATGAGCATTTAGGTTGCTTCCAACACTTGGCTATTGTAAATTGTGCTGCTATGAACATTGGGGTGCATAGGTTCTTTTGTATTGGCGTTTTGGTGTTCTTAGGGTATAGTCCCAGCAGGGGAATCACTGGATCCAAAGGCAGTTCCATTTTCAGCTTTTTGAGGAAACTCCACACTGCTTTCCACAGTGGCTGCACCAGTCTGCATTCCCACCAACAGTGTACTAGTGTTCCCTTTTCTCCACAGCCTCGCCAGCACCTGTTGTTTGTGGATCTGTTTATAATGGCCATTCTGACCGGTGTGAAGTGGTACCTCATGGTGGTTTTGATCTGCATTTCTCTGATGGCTAGTGATGCTGAGCATCCTTTCAAATGCCTCTGGGCCCTCTGTATCTCCTCCTTGGAAAAGCGTCTGCCCAGGTCCTTTGCCCATTTTTTGATTGGATCGTTTGTCTTCTTGGAGTGGAGTCCAGTGAGTTCTTTATATACCTTGGAGATAAACCCTCTATCTGATGCATCATTAGCAAATATATTTTCCCATAGGGATGGTTCCCTTTTCATTTTGCTGATGTTTTCTTTTGTTGTGCAGAAGCTTCTTATTTTTAATAGGTCCCACTTGTTTATTCTTTCCTTTATGTCCCTTGCTTTAGGAGACATATCGGTGAAAAAATTGCTGCGTGGGATATCTGAGAGTTTCCTGCCAATGTTCTCCTCTAGGACTTTAATGGTGTTGCAACTTATAGGTAAGTCTTTTATCCATCTTGAGTTTATTTTTGTGTATGGTGAAAGCTGATGATCCAATTTCAATTTTTTCCATGTAGCTGTCCAGCTCTCCCAACACCATTTGTGGAAGAGGCTATTATTGCTCCACTTTATGCTTCTGCCCCCTTTGTCAAATATTAGATGCCCATAGAGACCTGGGCTTACTTCTGGGCTTTCTATTCTGTTCCACTGGTCTATAGGTCTGTTCTTGTGCCAGTACCAGATTATTTTGAGTATAGTGGCTTTGTAGTAGAGTTTGATGTCCGGTATTGTGATCCCTCCTACTTTGTGTTTCTTTCTCAAAATTGCTGCGGCTATTCGGGGTGGTTTATGGTTCCACATAAATTTTTGAAATGTCTGTTTTATTTCTGTGAAATATGTCATTGGTATCGTAATAGGGATTGCGTTGAATCTATAAATTGCTTTGGGTAGTAGGGACATTTTGAGGATATTACTTCTTCCAATCCATGAGCACGGTATATGCTTCCATTTATTTGTGTCTTTCTTAATTTCTTTCTTCAATGTTGTATAGTTTTCTGAGGACAGGTCTTTTACATCTTTGGTTAAATTTATGCCTAGGTACTTTATTTTTCTTCTTGCTATATCGAATGGTATTTTTTCTCTGAATTCTTCTTCTTCTATTGCATTGCTGGTGTACAAAAATGCCTTTGATTTCTGAATGTTGACTTTGTATCCTGCTGTTTTGCCAAATTCACTTATTAGGTTGAGGAGATTTTTGGTAGACTCTACGGGGTTCTCTATGTACACTATGATGTCATCTGCAAACAATGATAGCTTTACTTCCTCCTTTCCTATTGGGATGCCTTTTATCTCTTTCTCTTATCTGACTGGTGTGGCTAGGACTTCCAATACGATGTTGAAAAGAAGCTGTGAGAGCGGACATCCTTGTCGTGTTCCTGATCTTAGTGGGAAAGCTTTCAGTTTTTGCCCGTTGAGTATGATACTGGCTGTAGGTTTTTCATATATGGCCTTTATTACGTTGAGGAATGCCCCATTGATTCCCATTTTGCTGAGTGTTTTGATCATAATTGGGTGCTGTACCTTATCGAATGTATTTTTTGCATCTATCGAGATGATCATCTGGTTTTTGTCTTTTCTTTTATTGATGTGATGTATCACGTTTTCCGATTTGCGTTTATTGAACCATCCCTGCATCCCTGGGATGAATCCCACTTTATCGTAGGGGATAATCTTTTGAATGTATTGCTGGATGCGGTTTGCCAATATTTTGTTGAGGATTTTAGCATCTCTGTTCATCAGCGAAATTGGTCTGTAGTTTTCTTTCTTCGTAGGGTCTTTATCTGGTTTTGGGATCAGGGGATGCTGGCCTCACAGAAAGAGTCTGGGAGTGTTCCCTCCTCTTGGATTTTTTGGAATAGTCTGAGAAGGACAGGGGTTAGCTCTTCCTTAAATGTTTTGTAAAATTCTCCTGGGAAACTGTCCGGCCCCGGGCTTTTGTGTGCCGGGAGTTTCTTGATTGCTGCTTCCATTCCCCAGCTGTTATCTGTGTGTTCAAGCTTTCTGTTTCTTCCTCCTTCAGTGTTGGAAGATTATACTTTTCTAAAAATTGTCCATTTCATCAAGATTTTCAAATTTCTTGGCATATAATTGTTCATAGTAGTTTCTGATGATCCTTTGTATTTCTGTGGTATCAGTTGTTATTTCTCCTCTTTCGTTTCTGATATTATTAATTTGGGTCCTCTCCCTTTTTTTCCTTGATGAGTCTGCTTAAAGGCTTGTCAATTTTATTTATCTTTTCAAAGAACCAGCTTCTGGATTGGCTGATCCTCTGAATTGTTCTTTTCATCTCTATGTCATTCAGTTCTGCTCTAATCTTGACTATTTCCTCCCTTCTACTTGCTCTGGGATTTATTTGTTGTTGTTTCTCCAGTTCTCGAAGTTGTAGTGTTAGGTCTTTTATTCCAAATGTTTCTATATTTTTTAGGTAAGCCTGTATTGCTAAGAACTTCCCTCTCAGGACTGCCTTGGCTGTGTCCCATAGGTTTTGGACTGTTGACTGTTCATTTTCATTTGTTTCCAGAAATTTTTTGATTTCTTCTCTTATCTCATTATTCGCCCATTCAGTGTTTAATAGTCTACTGTTCAGTCTCCATGAGTTTGCAAGTTTTTGAAGTTTCTCATTGAGGTTGATTTCCAGTTTCAAGGCCTCATGGTCTGAGAAAAAGTTTGGTATTATTTCAATTTTCCTGAATTTGCTGAGGTTTGCTTTGTGTCCTATCATGTGGTCTATCTTTGAAAAACTGCCGTGAGCATTTGAAAAGAAGTGTATTTTTCTTCTTTGGGATGTAAGGTTCTATACATGTGAGTTAAGTCTATTGATTCAGTGTCATTCAGCTGCACGATATCTTTATTAATGTTTTGTTTGGAAGATCTGGCCATTTTTAACAGTGGGGTGTTGAAATCTCCACTATCAGTGTGTTGCTGTCTATATCTTTTTTGAAGTCATCCAACAATTTCCTTATATACTTGGGGGATCCTATATTGGGAGCATAGAAGTTTCCAATGTTGATGTCTTCTTGATAGATTCTTCCTTTAAGTATTATAAAGTGCCCCTCTGGGTCTCTCTTTATGGCCTTTGTTTTGAAATCTGCTTTGCCTGATACAAGTGTGGCAACCCTGGCCTTTTTCTCATGCCCATTTGCTTGCAATATTTTCTTCCATCCCTTTACTTTCAATCTGTGTAGGTCTCTTGCTCTGAGGTGGGTCCCTTGTAGGCAGCATATGTGTGGGTCATGTTTTCTTATCCATTCAGCTACCCTGTGTCTTTTGATTGGGGCATTTAGTCCATTCACATTGAGAGATATTACTGATAGAAACTTACTCATCTTTTCTCTTTGTACCTGTGTTCCTCTCTCTCCCATTCTTTTCCTTCATCTGCTTAAACCACTCCCCTTAGCATATCTTGGAGTGCTCGTTTGATAGAGATGTATTCTTTTAGTCTTCTTTTGTCTGGAAAACTCCGTATTTCCCCTTCTATTTTAATGGAGAGCCTAGCTGCGTAGAGCAGCCTTGGCTGTAGGCCCTTGTTTTTCATGGCTTGGAATATTTCTTGCCATTCCCTTCTGGCTTGTAGTGTTTCAGTTGAGAAGTCAGCTCCTAGGTGTATCGGGGCCCCCTTGTATGTTACTTTCTCCTTCTCCCTTGCTGCCTTGAGGATTCTCTCTTTGTCTTTGACATTTGCCATTTTAAAGATGATGTGTCTTGGAGTGGACTTCTTTGAGTCCCTCTTGAGTGGGGTCCTCTGTGCCTCCTGGATCCATGAGAGCCTTTTTCTCCTCAAATTCGGGAAATTTTCCATCATTACTTTTTCGAGGAGGTTCTCTATCCCTCGCTCCTCTTCTTCTCCTTCTGGTATCCCTATTATATGGATATTATTGCGTTTCAGGGTGCCCTGCATTTCCCTAAATGCCTCTTCATTCTTTTTGAGCTGTTTTTCCATTTCTTGTTCTTTCTGGGAACTTCTTTCTACCTTGTCCTCCATCTCACTGATTCGATCCTCAGCTTCATCCAGCCTACTTTGGATTCCTTCTACTGTGTTCTTCAATTCAAAAATGGCATTCTTCATATCCTCTTGTGTCTTCTTGATAGTTTCTATGTTCTTTTCCAGGCTGATATAGTTTGCTGTAAGATCCTGATAGTTTCTCTGCCGTTTCTTATAAGTCTCTTTGAGCTGGCTGAGTTCATTGAGCTTCCTTAGAACCATTGTTTTGAATTCAGTATCTGATAGTTCCCTTGCCTCTATTTCATTGAGCTCTCTCTGTGGGGAGTCCCCTTTTCCACTCCTTTGGGGGGAACTTCTTTTTCTTCCCATTTTTGTGAGAGTCTGTTAAGTATTTTTGTCCTTTACTTTTCTTTCTGGGCATGCCTCTGATGATGTCACTTGTTGACCCTCTTGGACCTTGGGTTGTTTGTTTGAGCCTTCCAGGAGTCTACTGCCTGTGTCTGACTCCTGCTTGAAGGAGCTCTGTGACCCCTTCAGTCAGGGCTGGGCTGTTTTTGGGGATCTCTCTGCACTCTCATGCAGGCTCCTTGAGCGCGCTCCCAGCGCGGCAGGATCCCCTGCCTGCCTGGGCTCGCCTATGCTTGCCCCCGACCAAGGGGCTTATGCGCGACCTCACGTACTCATCTGGCCCCCTGGCCGGCGAGCTCCACGGCACTGGTCCGTTTAGGGTCTTCTATTGTGTATTTTCCCTGCTTTTGGCTCTTTGGGTGTGTTGCTCCCTCGCCAAATGGGGACTACGGAAATGGGAGGAAGTCAGCTCCAGCACTCCCCAGTTAATCTTTTCACATTTTTATTAGCCATTTGTATATATTCACTGAAGAAATGTCTATTCAGGTACTCTATACATTTTTTAGTCAGATGGAATTTTTAATGTTAAGTTGTATGAGTTTCTTACATATTTTATATATTAACACCTTATTGGATGTATCATTGGCAAATTTCTCCTCCCATTCAGTAAGTGATCTTTTCGTTTTGTTGATAGTTTTGTTCACTGCGCCAAAACTTTTAAGTTTGATGCAGCCTCATTTTTAAATTCTTTTTGTGTCCCTTTCCTGAGGAGATATATCCAAAAACATATTGCTAAGAGCAATGTCAAAGAATTTATTGCCTATATTTTCTTCTAGGAGTTTTCTGGATTATAGTCTTAGATTTAAGTCTTTAATTCATTTTTAGTTTATTCTTATATACTGAGTAAGAAAGTGACCGAGTTTCATTCTTTTGCATGTATCAGTCGAGTTTTCCTATCAACATTTATTGAAGAGACTGACTTTACCCCATTGTATGTTCTTGCCTCCTTTGTTAAATATTAATTGAGCATATAGATATGGGTTTCTTTCTGGGTTCTCTATTCTGTTCCATTAGTGTATGTTTGATTTTTTTTGACAATATCATGCTCTTTTGAATACTGTAGCCTTGTAATATAGTTTGAAATCAGGTAGCATGATCAGATAGCCTGATACCTCCAACTTTGTTCTTTCTCAGGATTACTGTGGCTGTTTGGGGTTTTTCCTGTGATTCCATAAACTTTATGATTCTCTGTCCTGGGTCTGTGAAAGATGCCATGAATATTTAGATAAGGATTGCATTGGCTCTCCAAATTTCTTTGGGTAGTATGGACATTTTAATGATGCCAATTATTCCTATCCCTGCATGTGGTATAGCCATACATTTATTTGTATCTTCTTCAATTTCTTTCTTCAATGTCTTATAGTTCTATAAGTACAGGAATTTTATTTTCTTGGTTAAATTTCTTCCTAGATATTTTATTTTTTCTGATGCAATTATAAATGGGATTGTTTTCTTAATTTCCTTTTTTTATAATTTTGTATTGGTGTACAAAATGCAACCAACCCTGGCTGGCATAGCTCAATGATTGATGGCCAATGTGCGAACTGAGAGGTCACCAGTTCAATTCCCAATCAAGGCACTTGTCTGGGTTGCAGGCCAGGTCCCAAGTTGCGGGTGTGTGAGGGACAATTGATAAATACTTCTCTTCCTCCCTTTCTCTTTCCCGTCCTCTCTAAAAAAAACAAATAAATGAAATTTTTTAATAAATGCAACCAGAGAGAATCAAGATGATGGAGGAGTGACTGGGAGTCCCACTGACCTCCTCTCAGGACCAACCTGGAATTACAACTTGTGGAGAAATCACTAGGAACAAAAAACTGAATAGCAAGAGAGGAGCCTTGTAACCTCGGAGACAGAAGAATTGGCTTTAGTGCAATCTAACTGGTAAGGAGTGCAGTAGAGACTCGAGAAGGTAGACAGGGCACCCATGGGAGGCAGCACCAGAAGGGTATTGGATCCCTCTGAGAAGAAGAGGGTCTAAACCAAAAGTGAGGATCTCTAGCCTACAGCACCAGAGCCCAAAATGTACACAGAAAACAGCCAGCTACAAAAAGCAGCAGGGTTGCTCTCTGCCAAAGACAGGCAGCTGGAGATGCAAAGAATCATCTTAAATAATTAAATAGAGATGCATTTAAAAGGCCAACACATAAATTTTTATTTGCAGCCACTTGCTCTGGGTTCTGGCAAAGGTAGGAGCAGAGTGAGCTAGAGAAACCAGAGGAGAGACTGGGGAAGGAGGCTTTGGGGAGAGAACTGAGAGAGTAGCTGGTGGGATCTCAGTGCTGAATCATCCCCCATATGGCAGCAGCCATCTTGCTCAGGCAGAGACCACTCCCCCTGAACAGCAGCAGCATCAGAAGACCTAATAGCCCCACCCACAGGTGGGATTCCACCCCGCCCTGTATGTCTAAGCCGCTTGCTGAGTGCAGAGTGGCAGCCACAGATAATAGATCCCTGGCTAAAGGGAGCGCAGAGAGGTCTGGAGACACTTGAGTAGAAACTGGGGATGGAGGCTTTGGGGAAAGAATGGAGAGAGTAGCTGGTAGAATCCTACTGCGGATTCCTTCCTCATACAGCAGCAGCGTGAGAGAACCAAATAACCCTGCCTCCAGAAGGGACTCCGCCCCACCCTGAGCTGTCTAAGACAGCATGCTGAGTGCAGTGTGACTGGATTAACAGCTGAAGGAGACAGCCACAAACAGTAGATTACTGAAAATCTCGAACAGATTGCCTAAGGTCAGACAGGGACAACATCTGACATCATCAAACGCAGATCCAGAAAGTAAAAACAGCAGTCTCTTACTATAGAAGTTCACACCACAAAGTCAGGAAATCAAGACAGATCAACTTAAGAAGCAGAAGCAAAAGAGAACAGTCTCACAAATAATGGGAAGAAAAAGAAATATGCCCCACTCAAAGGGAAAGGAGGAATCCCCACAAAGAGAACTAAATGAAATAGAGGCAAGTAAACTATCAGATACTGAGTTCCAAAGAACAGTTCTAAAGAAGCTCAGTGAGCTCAGAGAGAATTACACAAACTACAGGGAAACTACAAGGAACTTACTGCAAACTATATCAGCATGAAAAAGGACATAGAAACTATCAAAAAGAGACAAGAGGAAAAGAAGAATACCATTTCTGAATTGAAGAACACAGTAGAAGGAATCCAAAGCAGGCGAGATGAAGCTGAGGACAGAATCAGCAAGCTGGAGGACAAGGTAGACAAAAGCTCCCAGAAAGAGCAAGAAAATGAAAAAAGACTAAAAAGCATTTTTTAATAAGAGGCATTGAGGGAAATGCAGGACAACCTGAAACATAATAATATCTGTATAATAGGGATCCCAGAAGGAGAAGAGGATGAGGAAGGGATAGAGAACCTGCTTGAAAAAGTCATGGTGGGGAACTTCCCTAATTGGAGGAGAGAAAAAGTCACACAAATCCAGGAAGCACAGAGGGTCCCATTAAATAGGAACCCAATGAGGCCCACTCCAAGACACATCATCATTAAAATGGCAAATATCAAAGACAAACAGAGAATCCTAAAGGCAGCAAGGGAGAAAGAGTTAGTAACATATAATGGAGCCCCAATACAGCTAACAGCTGACTTCTCAACAGAAACACTGCAAGCCAGAAGGAACTGGGAAGAAATATTCCAGGGTCTGCAACCAAGACTGCTCCACCCAGCAAGGCTCTCAATTAAAATGGAAGGTGAAAGAAGAAGTTTTCTAGACAAAAGACAGCTAAAGGAATACACCTCTACTAAACCAGCACTGCAAAATATGCTAAAGGGACTGTTTTAAGGTGAAGAAAAAATTTCTCTGAATACCCAGTCCCTTCCAGAGTTGTCAATACTTGATATTACCAATATTTTTAAATACATATTAATGTGATTGTGACAATGATGTGTTATTTAAATTGTGCCATTATTATTTGTTGAAACTAAATCTGTTTTTGTGTATTTCTTGTCTATTTGTATTATTTTTAACAAGCTTTAAATGACTTTTTGATATTCTTTATCTATTTTTTTGAACTATTTCACAATTTATTTAGTTAAGTGAATATAACACTTATCCTCAAAACCAAACAAGAATATTACAAGATAGGAAAGCTATAGTACAATCTATTTCATAAATATAGATGTAACATTCCTAAAAAAATTCAGCAAGCAAAATCCAATGATATTTAAAAATGAGAATATGGCACAACATATTCCACAAATTCAAGGTTGGTATAAAATCAATCAATGAATATCATAACACTAACTTAATAACAGAGTAAAGTCATACGATCATCCTTGTACAGAAAACTGCTAGAATTAATGAGACAATTTGCTCAATTGTTGCATGTAAACTCAATATAAAATATTAACATAAATTTTAATATATACACCAGAAAATAATAAAGTTTGATAAATTATACAATGTATTGTAGCATCAGGAAACAGCAAATACTCAATTAATAACAGTCTATTTTTTGATTAAATGTTTGTAGAATTTTTTCCCTAAAAACAAAACAAAACAAACCATTACTCCTTTTTTAGATGTGTTGCAAATACTTTCCTATTCTTTTATTCTTTTGTCCTTTAACTTTTTTATATGTGTGTTACTGTACAGTCCTAAATGTTTAATGTAGTCATGTTGTCAATATTTTACTTTATAGCTTCTGGGTTTAACTATTTTACTTCAGGGTAAGAAAAGCATAATTTTGTATTTTCTCTTAAAACTCCTTAGATTCTACATATTGATTTTTAACTCACCTGAGTATTTCTTGTATAATGTGTGAACTAGGGTTCTATATTTGTTTTATTTCAAGTAATAGTGGTCCACGCACCTTATTTGTTGAATAAGCCTTATTTTCCCCATTGATTTGAAATATCAACTTAATCATATATTACATTGTTAGACAGATATATACGTTTGTCTCTAGAATGCTCATTTTATTTCATTGGTCTACTTGATTATTTCTGTGCTGGGGTCATGTTGGTTTAATCACTGAGGCTTTATATTGGTTTTAAATTGTTTAATATTTTATAATCAACCTTGACATTTAAAAAATAAATAAAATCAATCTTCATTTAAGAAAGAAAGAAGGAAGGAAGGAAAGGAAGAAGGATAGAAAAAGAAGGAAAGAAAGAAAGAAAAAGAAATAAAGAAAGAAAGAAAGATAGAAAGAAAGAAAGAAAAGAAAAGGGAGATAGATGGAACCCCTACCTATTGCAACAATATGGATGGAACTGGAGAATATTAAGCTAAGTGAAATAAGCCAGTTGATGAAAAACAAATACCTTATGATCTCACATGTAAGTGGACTCTATTCCACAGAATAAACTAACAAAATAAACCACAGGCATAGAAACATGGAGCAGACTGAAAGTGCCCAGAGGGGATGGGGAAAGAGGACATTGGTGGAGTGAAGTGGAAGGGATTAGGCAAAGAACATGTATGAATGACCCATGGACATGGACAACAGAGTGGGAATTGACTGTGAGAGCAGGGGCATGGGAGTGGGATGGATGGAGGGTGGTAAAGGGGTAAAAATTGAGACGACTGTAATATAATAAACATGACATAACTAAAAAAACAAATTTAATCAAAGTTTTAATCTTGACAAACACACTATGTGTTTGCTAACATAAGCA
Source organism: Pteronotus mesoamericanus (assembly GCF_021234165.1). Taxonomy (NCBI): domain Eukaryota; kingdom Metazoa; phylum Chordata; class Mammalia; order Chiroptera; family Mormoopidae; genus Pteronotus; species Pteronotus mesoamericanus. Next base: position 57,213,006 of record NW_026555321.1, read on the forward strand.
GAATTAACTTTTGGCAGCATCTAATTAAGATTATATATTCATTACCAACAAGAAAAAAATGCAACCAATTTCTGAGTATTAACTTTGTATTTTCATACTTTACTGAATTCACTTATTAAGTTCTAAAAATTTTTAGGTTAACTCTTCAGGGTTCCTTCATATTGTATCATGACATCACCAAATGATTACAGCTTTATTTCCACCTACAAAATTTGCATCTCTTTTGTTCTTTTTCTTACCTGATTGCTGTGTCTAGAACTTCCAAATCTATTTTGAATAGTAGTGGTGCAAGTGGATATTCTGTCTTGTTCCTCATCTTAAAGAAAAGGCTTTCAACTTTTTATCATTGAGTATAACATTAGCTTTGGGTTTGTCATGTATGACCCTGATTATGTTGAGGTTTGTTTCCTCAATCTCCACTAAGCATAGAGTTTTTATTATAAATATTGCTGGATTTTTTAAAAGGCTTTTTCCATATCTATGGATATGATCATATAATTTTTATTCTTCATTTGCTTATATGATGTGTTATGTTATTTGTAGATATTGAGTGAACCTTGCATCCCAGGAAAGAATCTCATTTAAACATGGTTTATGACCTTTGAATGTATTGCTGAATTCAATTTACTAGTATTTTTTCTTATTTTTTATTATGTTTTTTGTTGTTGCTGGATTACAGTTATCCTACCTTTTTCCATGTTGCTCTCCCCTGCCCTGCCTACCTTCACCCCTCCTCCCACAGTCAACCCCTACTCTACTGTCCACGTCCATGAGACCTTTATCCATGTACCTGGATTTGCCCCTTCCCTTTCCTTCTCCCCTAAATCCCCTCCTGCCTCCTCTCTGGTCATTGTCAGTTCTTTATTTCCATGTTTCTGGTGCTATTTCACTTGCTTTCTTGTTTTGTTGATTAGGTGCCACTTATAGGTGAGATCATATAGTATTTATCTTTTACCACCTGGCTTATTTCATTTAGTATAATACTCTCCAGTTCCATACATGCTGTTGCAAAGGGTAGGAGTTCCTCTTTCTTGCTGCTGCATAGTATTCCATCATGTAAATGTACCGCAGGTTTTGATGCCACTCATTTACTGATGGGCACCTAGACTGTTTCCAGCACTAGGCCATTGTAAATAATGCTGCCATGAACACTGGGGTGCATAGGTTCTTTTGAATTGGTGTTTTGGGATTCTTAGGGTATAATCCCAGCAGTGGAATCACTGGATTAAAAGGCAGTGTAATTTTTAATTTTTTGATAAAATTCCAAACTGTTTTCCACAGTAGCTGCTCCACTCTGCATTCCCACCAACAGTGTACTAGGATTCCCTTTTCTCCACAACCTTGTCAGCACTTGCTGTTTCTTGATTTGTTAATGATGGCCATTCTGACCAATGTGAAGTGGTATCTCATTGTGGTTTTAATTTGCTTCTCTCTGATGGCTAGTGATGTTGAGCATTTTTTCATGTGTCTCTGGGCTCTCCGTATGTCCTCTTTGGAGAAGTGTCTGTTCAGGTCCTTAGCTCATTTTTTAATTGGATTGTTTGTCTTCCAGGTGTGGAGTCGTGTGAGTTCTTTATATATTTTCAGGATCAAATCCTTGTCTGAGGTATCATTGGCAAATATGCTTTCCCATATGGTTGGTTCCCTTTTCATTTTGCTGATGTTTTCTTTAGCTCTGCTGAAACTTTTTAATTTGATGCAGTCCCATTTGTTTATTCTTTCCTTTATATCCCTTGCCCTAGGGGATGTATCAGTGAAAATACTGCTGCATCAGATATCTGAAATTTTTCTTCCTCTGTTCTCCTCTAGGACTTTATGGTGTCATGACTTATATACAAGTCTTTTATCCCTCTAGAGTTTATTTTGGTGTATGGTTTAAGGTGGTGGTCTAGTTTCATTTTTTTTGTACGTGTTTGTCCAGATCTCCCAACACCATTTGGCTATTTTTACTCAATTTTATGCTCCTGCCCCCTTTGTCAAATATTAATTGACCATAGTGACATGGGCTTTTTTCTGGGCTCTCTATTCTGTTCCATTGGTCTGTTTGTCTGTTCTTAGGCCAGTACCAGACTGTTTTGATTACAGTAACCTTGTAATACAGTTTGATATCAGGTATTGTGATCTCTCCTACTTTGTTCTTCTTTCTCAAAATTGCTGATACTATTGAGGGTCATTTATGGTTCCATATAAATTTTTGAAATACTTGTTCGATATCTGTGAAATATGTCATTGGTATTTTGATAGGGATTGTGTTGAATCTACAAATTGCCTTGGGTAATATGGACGTTTTAATGATGGTAATTCTTCCAATCCATGAACATGGTACTTGCTTTCATTTGTTTGTGTCTTCCTTAATTTCTTTCTTCAGTGTTGTGTATTTTTCTGAGTATAGGTCTTTTACCTTCTTGGTTAGCTTTATTCTTAGTTATTTTATTTTTCTTGTTTTTATAGTAAAAGGGATTTCCCCCCTTAATTCCTGTTTCTGATATTTCATTGTTAGTGTACAAAAATGTCTTTGATTATCTGAATATTGAGGATGTGAGGGCAATCTGACTGCAACATCTGTCACCCCATTGATCACCAGGGTTGATTCGGCTGATCTGGCTGGCTAGGCAGATATCTCCTTCCCCACTCACCAATCCATATGCGACCCTCCCAAAACTGTACGCTCAGTCAAAAGGGACGACCTTCTCAACTAGAGGAGAGAACTGGTCTTCAGTCAAAGGTATAAGAGTAGCTGCACTCCCCTGCTAGAACCTCCAAACAATCTCTCAAGATATCTGAATATCGACTTTGTATCCTGTTTTGTTTTGTTTTTTGTCAAATTCACTTATTAAGTTGAGTTGTTTTTTGATGGAATCCATAGGGTTTTCTGTGTACACAATCATGCCATCTGCAAACAATGACAATTTTACTTCCTCCTTTCCAATTTGAATGCCCTTTATTTCTTTTTCTTGTTTGATCGCTGTGGCTAGGACTTCCAATACTATGTTGAACAGAAGTGGTGAAAGTGGACACCTTTGTCTTGTTCTAGACCTTAAGGAGAAAGCTTCTAGTTTTTGCTCATTGAGTATGATGTTGGCTGTAGGTTTCTCATATATGGCCTTTATTATGTTGAAGTATGTTCCCTCTAGTCCCACTCTGCTGAGTGTTATTATCCTAAATGGGTACTATACTTTGTCAAATGCTTTTTCCGCATATGTTGATATGATCATGTGGTTTTTGTCTTTCATTTTATGTGATGTATACATTAATTGATTTGTGAACATTGTATAATCCTTGCATCCCTGGGATGATTCTCATTTGATTATGGTGTATGATCTTTTTAATGTATTGTGGGATGCAGTTTGCCCATATTTTGCTGAGGATGTTAGTGTCTATGTTCATCAGTGATATTGGCCTGTAGTTTTCTTTCATTAGTGTGTCTTTATCTGGTTTTGGGATTAGGATGATGCTGGCCTCATAAAAAGAGTTTGTGAGTCTTCCTTCCTCTTGGATTTTTTGAAGTAGTCTGAGAAGGACAAGGGTTAGTGTTGGGAAACACCCTGTCTGGTTTCAGGGACTGTAGCCTCGCCAACAGGCGAGAGAGCCCCAAAGCTGGAAATAATCAAGGAGGCCTTGGGAAAACAGGCCATTGAGGAGATGAAACCTGTTCCCCTGTCAGGGCCACAGTCCCTGCCCCCCTCACATCACCCTGCTTGACCCTGTGATGGTTGGTGATCCATGACAGGTTTTTCTCATGAGGAGAAAATGGCCTAAGACAGACATCGGCCAGTACAGGCAGCAGACATGGACTTGGGGGACACGGAGAAAGGGCAAAAAGGCCCACATCCCTTGACTCAGCTTGGACATGACTGGAGTCCTCATTCTATTTGAAAGAAGTCTCCTTATCTCTTAGTGGCTCTGCCCCGGCTGCCTGGCTCAGGCTTGAAACAATACTAAAGGCATGTACAGCCCTAACCTGGATCATGCAGTTTCCAGGGACAATCAGGTCTAGAAGTAAGTTCCTCTAAGCATGCTTTGTTCTTCCCTCAAAAGAGATGATAACTGGCTCATACTGGGAAGGAGATTTACATTATTCATAGACCCTGACCTGAGGCAGATGTCTTGTATTCCTCCAATTGTTATCTATGTTCTCTGTCTGTTTTTTGTAAATGTAGCCTTTTGACATTGATTGATCAACTTTGCTGTATACCCCTGTTTATATGGTTCTCAATAAAAGCCTTTGGACATGGGAGTTGGGGCCTTCTCTCCCCTAGAGGGGAGAGCCATGTTCCCTCTCCTGGCAAACAGAGAAGTGTTTGCAGCAACTTGTGTTTATTCACCCCATCCGTGACAACCCTGGGACAGGCTCTGTGGGATTCAGAGCCCTGCTCCCTCCTCAGCTGGCTCTAGACAGTAACCCTCAGATCCAGGAGCCCCACACCGCACCACAGCACTCCCCGCAACACATTGCTCCCCGCGACAGGTTAGATCTTCCTTAAATGTTTTGTAAAATTCTTCTGTGCAGCTGTCAGGTCCGGGGCTTTTGTGTGTCAGGAGTATTTTTATTACTACTTCAATTTCACCACCTGTTATCACTTTATTCAGACCTTCTGCTTCTTCTTGATTCAGTTTTGGAGGATTATGTGTTTCTAGAAATTTGTTCATTTGCCAATGTTTTCAAATTTCTTGGCATGCAGTTGTTTTTAGTAATTTCTGATGATCCTTTGTATTTCTGTGGTATTGGTTGTACTTTCTCCTCTTTCATTTCTGATTTTATTTATTTGGGTCTTCTCTCTTTTTTTCTTAATGAGTTTGATTAAAGGTTTTTCAGTCTCCTGGATTTATCGATCCTTTGAATTGTTCTTAGTCTCTATGTCATTTAATTCTGCTATGATCTCGGTTATTTCTTTCCTTTTACTTGCTCTGGGCTTTGTTTGTTGTTCTTCTTCTAGTTCTTGTAGCTGTAGGGTTAGGTTGTTTATATGAAGTGTTTCTGTCTTTTTTAGGTAGGCCTGTACTGCTATGAACTTCTCTCTCAGGACTGTCTTTGCTGTGTCCCATAGTTTCTGGGCTGTTGTGTGCTAATTTTCATTTGTTTCCAGAACCTTTCTGATTTCTTTCTTGATCTTATTGTTTATCCATTCACTGTTTAATAACATGTTATTCAGTCTCCATGGACTTGATGTTTTTGAGTTTTTTCCTTGAGGTTGGTTTCTAGTTTCAAGCCACTGTGATCTGAGAAAATGCTAGTTGTGATTTCAATTTTCTTGAATTTGTTGAGATTTGTTTTGTATCTTATCATGTGGTCTATCTTTTAAAATGTTCCATGTGCATTTGAAAAGAATGTGTATTTTGTTTCTTTGGGGTGAAAGGTTCTGTATATATCAGTTAAGTCTACTTGATCTAGGGTATCATTCAGTGCCACAATATCCTTGTTGATTCTTTATTCAGAAGATCAGTTCATTGTTGATGATGGGATGTTAAAATCCTCTATTATGAGTGTGTTGCTGTTTATATCTTTCTTGAAGTCCTCCAAGATTTTCCTTATATATTTGTGTGCTCTTGGGTGCATATATGTTTACAATGTTTATATCTTCTTGATGGATTCTACCCTTAAGTATTATGAAGTGAGCTTCTCTGTCTCATTTTTATGGCCTTGTTTTGAAATCTGTTTTGTCTGATATAAGTATGACTACCCTGGCTTTTTTTTCCCCTGTCCATTCGCTTGGAACATTTTTTTCCCAACCCTGCACTTTCAGTCTGTGTAGGTTTTTCATTCTGAGGTGGGTCTCTTGTAGACAGCATATCTGCAGGTCATGTTTTCTTATCCTTTCAGCTACCCTATCTTTTGATTGGAGCATTTAATCCATTTACATGTGAGATTATTATTATTATTCATTGCCATCTTTTCCCTTTGTAGCTGTGTGACCCTCTCTCTCACTCTTTTCCTTTATTGTCTTAAAGCAATCCTTCCAGCATGTCTTGCAATGCTGCTTTGCTTAGTGGAGGTGTATTCTTTTAGCCTTCTTTTGTCTGGAAAATTCCTTATTTCACCCTCCATTTTAAGTGACAGCCTTGCTGGGTAGAGTAGCCTTGATTGTAAGTCTTTGCTTTTCATTACTTGGAATATTTCTTGCCATTCTCTTCTGGCTTGTAGTGTTTCTGTTTAGAAATTAGCTGCTAGCCTTATTGGAGCTCCCTTGTACATTACTATCTCTTTCACCTTTGCTGCCTTTAACATTTTCTCTTTGTGTTTAACACTTGCATTTTAATTGTGATGTGTCTTGGAGTGGGCCTCTTTAGGCTCATCTTGATTGGGACCCTCTGTGTTTCCTGAACTTGCGTGACTTTTCCCCTCACCAAGTTAAGGAAGTTTTCTGTCATTATTTTTTCAAATAGGTTTTCTACGCTTTTCTCCTTTTCTTCTTTTTCCAGTATTCCTATAATGTGGATCATGTTGTCCTGATGTTCCCTTAAACTACCCTCATACTTTTTGTGTCTCTCTTCATTACTCTGCCTGGGTATTTTTTCCTACCTTATCTTCCAGCTCATGATTCAGTCCTCTGCTTTATACAGACTGCTTGTAATTCCTTCTAGCGTACTTTTTATTTAAGATATTATTTTCTTCATTTCTTCCTGATTCTTATTTATAGTTATTACATCTTTTTCATGCTGTTGTAGTTCTCGCTCAGTTCCTTGTAGTTGTCACTGAGTTCCTTGAGCATCCTTATAACCATTTTTTTTTTTAAATTCTATGTCTGATAGATCACTTGCCTCCATTTCATTTAGCTCTTTTTCTGGGGATTCCTCCATTCCTTTTGATTGGGGGTTCTTTCTTTGCCTCCCCATTTTAGGTGACTCTTTTTGTTTGTTTATGCATCTCAGGATATTCTGCTTTGCCTGCCTGTCTTTGTGGGGTGGACTTCTCTGGTAGTTCAGTGGGACTCAGTAGCGCAGTTCACTGATCTCCTTGTTTGGATGCTCTAATGTTGCCCTTTCTTCCATTTGTGTGGGCTCTCTAGTTGTACTTGGGTTTTGCTTGTTGTTGGCTCATTCATTGGTGGGTTCTCCCCTCCAGCTGGCTTACTAGTAGTCACAAGTCCTGCCTCATCTTGTATGCTATTGTACAGCTGTTTGTTAACAAAGCACCTATCAGAAAACCAAAGCTATGCCAGCAAAAAACAAGCAAACAAACAAACAAAACACTACCACATCAGCAGCTCAACCACAACTGAGCAAAGATTAATAAAGGTAAGAGAGATTAAAGATATAAGATAGGAAAAAGAGAATATGAGATTATTAAAAGGGGGAGAAATGTTTTGAGTGGGAAGAGGGAGGAGAATTAATAAAATTAAGGATAGAGTTGAGGTGAGGAAAGGGAGAAAACAAAATTTCAAACATAAGTAAAACACAGAAGGGTGATGGCAAAAATGGAGTAAGAAAAGGGAAAGAGTATGCTATGAGGTTTGAAGTAAAATTTTAAAAATATTGGACCAATGGGAACAAAGTTGCAGTAAAACCACAACAGGGTCAATAGCAATGACAGCTGAGTAAAGATTTGTAAAGGTGGAAAGGGAATAAAATGTTGTACAAAAGAGAAAAGTTAATATGAGATATCTACAATAAAGAAAAATGATTTTGAGAGGACAGGGAGGAAAACTAATAAGAGTAAGGAGTAAAGCCTGGCTAAGAGAAAGGAAAAAGATTAAAATAAAATTCCCCATTCAACTGATCAAGGGCAGAGGGAAGACAAAATAGAGTAAGACAGGGGAGAGTATCTTATGGGATTTAAATACAAAGAAATAGTGAATAAATAGGAGTTCTGTTGGAGAAGAACAGCAATAACTGTGATATCCTCACCCAACTAGCCACACTTTATAAAGGTAGAAAGGAAATAAGACTATTATAAGAGGGTAAAAAGAATGTGAGCTGACTTAAGGAAGGACGAGTGCTTATATGAGGTTAGATGGAGGAGAAATAGTAATAGTAAGGAATAGGAACATGGCATATCATGAGAGAAAATAAAGTTTACAACAGTAAGCAAGGTCAGGAAGATGGCAAAATGGAGCAAGACCAGGGAAGGGTGCTATGTGGGATTTGAAATAACAATAATATGAACAAAATATAATCTGAATAAGAAGAATAAAAAATAGAAGACCATGAGTAGTGAGTTGGATAATGAGTGAAGTAAAAGAAGAAATATAAAATGCTATGTAAAGGGGAAAGAATGAGAGAAAACATTCAAGTTCTGAGGAAGAGCAAGGTGAAATTCATCTCAGCTGTTGAAGTTCGCCTTCTGACTTCTTTCTGGATCCATCCTTGGTTTTTTATCAGCTCAGGATCCCAGGGTGGGTCATCCAAATTCTGGCCGCACTGCATGTATCTCCTTCCCCTGCCTCTAGAGGGAGCCTCTGTTGTGATAGAGAGGGTGAGGTCTCTGTGTCTCCGCTGGGAGACTGTTCAGTCTTCTGGGAAAATTGTGGGTGAGTTCTCCTGCCCCCGCATCTCCTGTCTTAATCTGTCCCAGTTTATTTCCAATATGTTTAGTTTCTGATTAAATAACTGTCTGTTTCATGGGGCACAGGCTGCAGTCTGTGTAAGTGTCAACTCTCTCCCGCTTGGTGTAGACTGAAGTTCTGTGTGTGTGCCAAGGCTGGATAGCACCCTGGATCCCCCTTGTTGCACCATTTCTTAACTTCTTGTTTTGATGGCCTCAGTGAAATAGGGCCCTAGGATCCAGGTACTTTGTCTCCCTGTGGGGAGTTCAAAATAGGCCCTATTTCACATTAGCCTTGCTGTCTTAGTCTTGAGAAGATGCCCCCTGTAGGTTGTTAAGCCTGTCTAACCAGTTTGGCAGATCTTCCATGCTTCTGCAAGGCTGGGCTCTATATTCCCTTCCCAAAGGTTCCACCGAGGAAGGAGGCCCAGTCTGGCCTTAATTAATCTCAGGTGCACAGTTTCTAGTCCATTACCCTCACAGCATGCTGCAGCCTGCACTCCCCACTCTGTTCTGCTGCTACGGGCTGGGGCCAAGAAACCACCTCACTTTGCACCCCTTTGAGCAAACCACCTAGGTGTACTGAGTGGAAGCAGATCATGCCCACAATCCTCCCTCCTTGTTGGCCAGGGAGCAGCATGCTCATGGTGTCTGCCTAGCACACCTTAGCTCCCCTTTTGAAAAAAAGTCTCTCTGGGTGCTCCCACTGCAGCACTGAGCCACTGCCAGGCTTTCCACACACTCCAACTCTCTGACAAGTCGAGTCCGTTTCAGTCATGGCCAATCACAACCCTCCTCTTCCCCCAGCTCCAGGTGCACCAAGAATACCCCCACTCTCTGGCACTGCTCTGGTTGGTGTCTGTGGTCACAGCTAGGATGTGCCACCAGCTGTGTGCGAGTGTGCAGTGTGTTTTTTCCCGGTGACTCTGCGTATTCAAGTCACTCCCAGCCATCAGGTCTGTGGATTCCCTTCCTGGGAGGGGAGGGAGCCAGTAGGCTGCTGTCTCTGACTAGGCTCGTGGTTTCTGGATCCACACCCAAGGACTTTCCCCACCAAGTTATAAAACCTCCTTACTGTTTGTTTTGAAGTGTTCTTTGGCTTCCAAACTTCTTATTAGCTATGATTCTTTTGACTGTTCATTTTATTTTTTGGGAGTTCAACTAAGTGACCGAGTTGGATGCATGAGCAAGTGGGCTCAACTCCCACCTATTTTGCTGGCATATTCCTCCTTCTCAGTTTGCAAATATTTTGTTGAGAATTTTTTCATCTATGTTCATCAGTTCTATAATTTTAACATTTTGTAGTATCCTTGCCTGGTTTTGGTATTAGGGTAATGTGAGCCTTTTATAATGAGTTTCGGATTCTTCCCTTCTCTTTAATTTTTTGGAATATTTTGAGAAAAATAGATACCAATTCTTCGTTTAAATGTTTAGTAAAATTCACCCTTGAAGCCATTTGGTCCAGGACTTCTGTTGCTGGAGGTTTTTGATTACTGATTCAATTTTACCAGCAGTTACTGGTTTTTTCAGATTTTTGTTGTTGTTGTTGTTTCTTCTTGATTCAGTCTTGGAAGACTGAATATTTCTAACAATTTATACATTACTTCCAGGTTGTCCCACTTGTTGACATATAGTTGTTTATAGTATTTTCTTATAGTCTTTGTATTTCTGTGGTGTCAGTTGTCACTTCTTTTTCATTTCTGATTTCATTTATTTGGGTCCTGTCTTATTTTCCTTGATTAGTCTAGCTAACAATTTATGTATTTTGTTTATCTTTTCAAAGAACCAACTCTTGGTTCCATTGATATTTTCTAATTTTTTAGCTATTTTATTATTTCCTCTCTAACTTTTGTTGTTTTCTTCCATCTATTTTCTTTGGGCTTTGTTTATTCTTTTTCCAATTCCTCTAGGTGGACTGTTAAATTGCTAATTTGAGATTTTTCTTTTTTCTTAATGTAGACATGCATTACTATGAATTTCTGTCTAGAACTCTTTTTTCCTGTGTTCCATAGATTTGAGGTTGTTGTGTTTTCATTTTCACTTGCCTCAAGATACCTTTTGATTTCTGCCTTGATTTCACTGTTAGCCCATTCACTGCCTAGTTGCATGTTATTTAGCTTCCATGCGTTTGTGCGTTTTTCAGTTTCCATCCTGTTTGATTTTTAGTTTTGTATCATTGTGATCATAAAAGATACTTGGTAGTATTTCAATATTCTTAAATTTATTGAGGCTTGTTTTGTTGCCTACCATATGATCTACCTTGAAAACTGTATTATGTGCTCCTAAAAATCATTTATATTCTGCTATTTTGGGGCAAAATGCTCTGAAAATGTCAGTTAAATCCATCTGGTCTAGTGTATCATGTATGGTTGTTTCTTTTTTGATTTTATGTCTGGAATATCTATCCGCTGATGTCACTTCAGTGTTAAAATCCCCTACTATCATTGTATTACTGTCCATCTCTCCCTCTACTTTAATCAATATTTGCTTTATATATTTAGGTGGTTCTATGTCAGGTTTTGTAAATGTTTACAAAGGTTATATCCTCTTGTTAGGTTGACCACTTTATCTTATGATATGTCCCTTACGTCTCTTATTATATAACCTTTGCTCTAATTCTAATTTGTATGATATAAGTAATATTAACCCAACTTTTTTTTCATTACGTTTACCATGAAATCTTTCTCTATGCACTTATTTTCAGTCTGCCTATGTCTTTCCATCTGAAGTGAGAGTATGTACAAGCCTTGTTTTTTAATCCATTCAGCCATCCTATGTCTTTTGTATGGAGCATTTATCCATTTACATTTAAAGTAATTATTGACAACCTGAAACTCCATAATATCCGTATAATAGGGTACCAGAAGGAGAAGAAGAGGAGCAAGGGGTAGAGTACCTCCTCGAAAAAGTAATGACGGAAAATTTCTCTAATTTGAGGAGAGAAAGGCTCTCATGGACCCAGGAGGCACAGAGGACCCCACTCAAGAGGGACTCAAAGAGGTCCACTCCAAGACACATCATAATTAAAATGGCAACTGTCAAAGACAAAGAGAGAATCCTCAAGGCAGCAAGGGAGAAGGAGAAGGTAACATACAAGGGGGCCCCGATACGCCTAGGAGCTGACTTCTCAACAGAAACACTACAAGCCAGAAGGGAATGGCAAGAAATATTCCAAGCCATGAAAAACAAGGGCCTACAGCCAAGGCTGCTCTACGCAGCTAGGCTCTCCATTAAAATAGAAGGGGAGATATGGAGTTTTCCAGACAAGAGAAGACTAAAAGAATACATCTCTACCAAACCAGCACTCCAAGATATGCTAAGGGGACTGGTTTAAGCAGATGAAGGAAAAGAATGAGAGAGAGGAGAACACAGGTACAAAGAAAAAGATGAATAAGTTTCTATCAGTAATATCTCTCAATGTGAATGGACTAAATGCCCCAATCAAAAGACAGAGGGTAGCTGAATGGATAAGAAAACAGGACCCACACATATGCTGCCTACAAGAGACCCACCTCAGAGCAAGAGACCTACACAGATTGAAAGTAAAGGGATGGAAGAAAATATTGCAAGCAAATGGGCATGAGAAAAAGGCCAGGGTTGCCATACCTGTTTCAGACAAAGTAGATTTCAAACAAAGGCCATAAAGAGAGACCCAGAGGGGCACTTTATCATACTTAAAGGAAGAATCTATAAGGAGACATCAACATTGGAAACGTCTATGCTCCCAATATAGGAGCCCCGAAGTTTATAAGGAAATTGTTGGATGACTTCAAAAAAGATATAGACAGCCACACACTGATAGTAGGGGATTTCAACACCCCACTGTCAAAAATGGCCAGATCTTCCAAACAAAACATTAATAAACATACTGTGGCGCTGAATGACACACTGAATCAAAGAGACTTAACTGACATATATAGAACCTTACATCCCAAAGAAGAAAAATACACATTCTTTTCAAATGCTCATGGCAGTTTTTCAAAGATAGACCACATGATAGGACACAAAGCAAACCTCAGCAAATTCAGGAAAACTGAAATAATACCAAACTTTTTCTTGGACCGCGAGGGCTTGCAACTGGAAATCAACCTCAAAGAGAAACTTCAAAAACTTGCAAACTCATGGAGACTCAACAGAACACTATTAAACAATGAATGGGTGAATAATGAGATAAGAGAAGAAATCAAAAAAATTCTGGAAACACTGAAAATGAACAGACAACAGTCCAAAACCTATGGGACACAGCCAGGGCAGTCCTGAGAGGGAAGTTCATAGAAACACAGGCTTACCTAAAAAAGATAGAAACATTTCAAATAAAAGACCTAACACTACAACTTCAAGAACTGGAGAAACAACAACAAATAAATCCCAGAGCAAGGAGAAGGAAGGAAATAGTCAAGATTAGAGTAGAACTGAATGACATAGAGATGAAAAGAACAATTCAGAGGATCAACCAATCCAGAAGCTGGTTCTTTGAAAAGATAAATAAAATTGACAAGCCTTTAAGCAGATTCATCAAGAAAAAAAGGGAGAGGGCGCAAATTAATAATATCAAAAACGAAAGAGGAGAAATAACAACTGATACCACAGAAATACAAATGATCATCAGAAACTACTATGAACAATTATATGCCAAGAAATTTGAAAATCTTGATGAAATGGACAATTTTTAGAAAAGTATAATCTTCCAACACTGAAGGAGGAAGAAACAGAAAGCTTGAGCAGACCGATAACACCTGGGGAAGTTGAAGCACTCATCAAGAAACTCCTGGCACACAAAAGCCCGGGGCCGGACGGTTTCCCAGGAGAATTTTACAAAACATTTAAGGAAGAGCTAACCCCTGTCCTTCTCAGACTATTCCAAAAAGTCCAAGAGGAGGGAACACTCCCAGACTCTTTCTATTAAGCCAGCATCCCCCTGATCCCAATACCAGATAAAGACCCTACAAAGAAAGAAAACTACAGGCCAGTTTCGCTGATGAACACAGATTATAAAATCCTCAACAAAATATTGGCAAACCGCATCCAGCAATACATTCAAAAGATTATCCATCATGATCAAGTGGGATTCATCCCAGGCATGCAGGGATGGTTCAATATACGTAAATCAGTAAACATGATACATCACATAAATAAAAGAAAAGACAAAAACCAGATGATCATCTCGAGAGACGCAGAAAAAGCATTCGATAAGGTACAGCACCCATTTATGATCAAAACACTCAGCAAAATGGGAATCAATGGGGCATTCCTCAACGTAATAAAGGCCATATATGAAAAACCTACAGCCAGTATCATACTCAATGGGCAAAAACTGAAAGCTTTCCCACTAAGATCGGGAACACAACAAGGATGTCCGCTCTCACAGCTTCTTTTCAACATCTTATTGGAAGTCCTAGCCACACCAGTCAGATAAGAGAAAGAGATAAAAGGCATCCCAATAGGAAAGGAGGAAGTAAAGCTATCATTGTTTGCAGATGACATCATAGTGTACATAGAGAACCCTGTAGACTCTACCAAAAATCTCCTCAACCTAATAAGTGAATTTGGCAAAACAGTAGGATACAAAGTCAACATTCAGAAATCAAAGGCATTTTTGTACACCAGCAATGCAATAGAAGAAGAATAAATCAGAAAAAAAATACCATTCGATATAGCAAGAAGAAAAATAAAGTACCTAGGCATAAATTTAACCAAAGAGGTAAAAGACCTGTACGCTGAAAACTATACAACATTGAAGAAAGAAATTAAGGAAGACACAAATAAATGGAAACATATACTGTGCTCATGGATTGGAAGAAGTAATATCATCAAAATGTCCATACTACCCAAAGCAATTTATAGATTCAACGCAATCCCTATTACGATTCCAATGACGTATTTCACAGAAATAGAACAGACATTTTGAAAATGTATATGGAACCATAAATGACATCAAATAGCTGTAGCAATTTTGAGAAAGAAACACAAAGTAGGAGGGATCACAGTACTGGACATCAAACTCTACTACAAAACCACTATACTCAAAACAATCTGGTACTGGCACACGAACAGACCCATAGACCAGTGGAACAGAACAAAAAGCCCAGAAGTAAGCCGAGGTGTATATGGGCATCTAATATTTGACAAAGGGGGCAGAAGCATCAAACGGAGCAACAATACCTCTTCAACTAATTGTGTTGGGAAAGCTGGACGGCTACATGCCAAAAATTGAAATTGGATCATCAGCTTTCACCATACACAAAAATAAACTCAAGATGTATAAAAGACTTAAATATAAGTCGCAACACCATCAAATCCTAGAGGAGAACATTGGCAGGAAACTCTCAGATATCCCACGCAGCAATTTTTTCACTAATATGTCTCCTAAAGCAACGGACATAAAGGAAAGAATAAACAAGTGGGACCTCATCAAAATAAGGAGCTTCTGCACGGCTAAAGAAACATCAGCAAAATGAAAAGGGAGCCAACCATATGGGAAAATATATTCGCTAATGATGCATCAGATAGAGGGTTGATCTCCAAGGTATATAAAGAACTCACTGGACTCCACTCCAAGAAGACAAACGATCCAATCAAAAAATGGGCAAAGGACCTGGGGAGACGCTTTTCTAAGGAGGAGATACAGAGGGCCCAGAGGCATTTGAAAGGATGCTCAGCATCACTAGCCATCAGAGAAATGCAGATCAAAACCACCATGAGGTACCACCTCACACCGGTCAGAATGGCCATCATAAACAGATCCACAAACAACAGGTGCTGGCGAGGCTGTGGAGAAAAGGGAACCCTAGTCCACTGTTGGTGGGAATGCAGACTGGTGCAGCCACTGTGGAAAGCAGTGTGGAGTTTCCTCAAAAAGCTGAAAATGGAACTGCCTTTGGATCCAGCGATTCCCCTGCTGGGACTATACCCTAAGAACACCAAAACGCCAATACAAAAGAACCTATGCACCCCAATGTTCATAGCAGCACAATTTATAGTAGCCAAGTGTTGGAAGCAACCTAAATGCCCATCAGTAGATGATTGGATCAAAAAGTGATGGTACATATACACAATGGAATACTACGCAGTAGAAAGAAAAAACTTCTAAAAACTGCTAAACTTCGCGACAGCATGGATGGAACTGGAGAGCAGTATGCTAAGCGAAATAAGCCAGGGGGCGAAAGACAAATACCATATGATCTCACCTATAAGCAGAACCTAACCAACAATACAAAGATGCAAGGAAAATAAGACCAGCAACACTAAAAGGAAAAGAAACCAACAGAGACAAGAGGGAAGGAGGGAGGGGGTCGGGGAAAAGGAAGGGAAGGGGAAATTCAAGGAACATATAGCAAGGACTCATGGACAAAACCAAAGGGGAAGAGCTGAGGGAGGGAAGGAGGGAGGGGGCAAGGGAAATTGGTGGGGGGGAGGCAGAGAGAGATGTATTTGAAAAAATAAATCAAAATAAAATTTTAAAAAAAAGTTATTTCAACAATAGGCCAGGTGGTGCTAACTACTATCTAGGCAAAATAGGTTAAGTTGCTTTCAAGATTGTTAGCTATATACAAGTTTATTAGTTCACTCCCTTTGTTTATTTAAAAAAATATTTACCAGGTACCTGCAGTGTGCAAGACACTCTGTTGGCTACTGGACACACAACTGTGAACAAGATAGGCTCCCTCAAAGCCTACAGTTGCCCAGGAAAGAGAGGCAAGCAAACAAGCTAACACAATCCTCCATTTGCACAAGCTTCCTCTGGTATTCCTCTGTAAGTCAGTTTTGGACAAAAGCCATAACTATTCAAAACTCTGAACCCATTCAGCAGATGTCCATAGAGCAAAACTGGAGACATCTGAGCATCCATGGGCTGCCTACTTAGTCTCCTGCCTTTCTTCTTAGGCAAACTTCACCATTAGTATGCAGAGGTAAAGAATGTTGGCTTTGCAGTTGGGCAAAACTCCATATAAGTGCTGGCTCTTCCTTACCATTTTTGTAGTCTTGGGTGAGATGCCTGACTCTCAGACTTCAGTTTTCTCATTGGCAAAATAAGGGCAACAGCAGCACTATAACAGGGACAGCCTACCTCATATTTATTTTCCCCTCCTTTCGTCTTAATAGTCTTGGCATTGCTGAAGGCTACAGTGAGCCCAGCCTTGCTTGCATGTAAGTATGATCATAAGAGCAATCTCTGGCTCCTGAGATGTAAGTGAAAGCTGTTGGGTGGGATTTCTGGGAAGGCACTGTAAAGCAAGGTCATAGAGTGAGCTGACATTTAAATCTTTTGACTTTTCTCCTTTCCTTTATTGTCAAAAACGTAGGCATAATGTCAGGAGCCTGTAGCAGCCATATTGCACCATGATGTAACCTTGAAGATGAAACTTTTAAGCTGAGAAAGCCAGAGGAGTCTGAGAAACTGATGATCTATTAAGCTTATGACTGCCAAGTTTCAGGCTTCTTTTATATCAGAGAAATGTTAGTATCTTTTAAAACCACTGTCATTTCTGATTTCTGTCAAGAAAATAAAGGCATCCAATAAAAAAAGTAAAGACAAACAAACAAAAAACTAAAGGCAATTCCACAAGTGTTACTGTGGGAATTGAATGAGGCCATTCACAGAGAACACTTAGTCCAGTGCCTGGCCCAGTGTAAGTTTTCAGGACAGAAGAGTTCACATTGTCATTACATATTTAAAATATTTACATTGTCTTAGTTCAGACTTCTATAAGAAAGTGGGAAGGGGAAAGTCAAGGAACATATAGCAAGAACTCATGGACAAAACCAAAGGGGGAGAGTTGAGGGAGAGAGGAAGGGAGGGGGCAAGGGAAAGTAGTGGGGGAAAGGCAGAGACAAATGTATTTAAAAAAAATAAATTTTAAAAAAAGAATACAAAAAAAAAAGAAAGTAGCATAGAGTGCATGGATTAAACACCAGATAGTAATTTGTCACAGTGCTGGAGTCTGGGAAGTCCAAGGTCAAGGTGCTAGATAATTTTATTCCTGGTGAGGGTCCTCTTTCTGGCTTGCAGTTGGCTACCTTCTCACTGTTCTCACATGGTAGAGAAAGGAAGAGTGCTCTGGTCTCTCCTCTTTTTCTTATAAGGACACCCGTCTTATCATGGGGCCACATCCTAATGACCTCATTTAAAACTATCTCCCAAAATCCTCACATCCAACTATCATCACATTGGGGGTTAGGTCTTCAATATAGGAATTTGTTGGACATTAGACTATTACATATATAGACCCTACTGGAAGCATTAATTATAGTCAATTTGCTTAAGTTAGATTAGCATAAATAGGAAACCTGCTGAGGGTTAAAATAAAGGGAGGTCAGGATACTGGAGAACTGAAAGTCCAGTGTGATGATTGGGAATTGGAGATTGTGTCCATTTGTTCTCCCTAACAGTATTTTGATGGGAAGCCCACCTATTCATCAAGATCAATCCAGATTCATAAGAGTAAAATGACATTATTTGATTGGGAAAAAAAGACATTAACCAATGAAATCAATGGTCAAATCACAAATCCATCTTGTGTTTCATTCTTTGCTTTGTGGATAAAAAAACAGTAGCAGCAGCATGCTGTCCAAAGTACTTGTGTGTGAGGCTTTATCCTTGGTCTTGCCTCCTAGTGAATTAGTCAGGAACAGTAGAATCAGAGGGCACATTCAAATGGAAGCTTTGAAGAGAGTTTAATAGAGAGACCATTTGCAAAGGTGTGGGTGAGATACAGAGAAAACACAGGGAGAGCACACCACTTGGGGGTCAGTAACAAGGGGCTGTCACTGCCCTCCCTGTAATCTGAAGCCAGAGGAGACAGAGCAGTCACCACAGCCTGTAGAGAGGGTCACCTGGCAAGGGCCAGGGTCTTGATAGCAGGACACAGCCAACCCATGCTGATCATATAGGAGCCAACCTCACTCCCCTCCTGCTCCAAACTCATGTTTCTCATGGGCTGAAACTTTCCAGAAACCAGGAAGTAATGCTGCCCATGACTACAGCCCATTCAAGTTACCCACCCCCAGACACAGCATGGTGGAAGAAGGTGGAACATGAATCTGAAAAGGCCATGGCCTTATTCTTTTAATCTTAAACAGCCATGTTATGAGGTTGATACTATTATTGCTTCTATTTTACAGATGAGGAAACTGAGGTCCGGGGCAGGAAGACAGAGAGAGTAAACCATTTACACATTTAAAACATGTAATTTTGTAAACATGTACAAAATACATAGATTCTCTAGAATGAGATGGTAAGCTCCTGTTCCTCAAGCTATTCAAAATAAGGTATTTCTATTGAAATATAGGCAGGTCTATGTTATAGCTTAGCAGATAAGATAGCTCACACTCTATCTGTATTTTACTTTAAAGAAGCAGAAGCTTAATGAAGTTGAACTAGGTGACCTGTAGGATTCTTTGAAATCAAAGTAGTCTCTAATCAGTGATGATTTAAACTATTACTTTTGATTTATAAAAAGATAACCATAAAAAAGTCTTTGGCACTAATAACAAAAATTTGTGCTAAAAATATAAAACTTTCCCAGTGAAATATACCACTGCAAAAAATCCTTCCATGCAGGGACACAGAAGTGGTTGAGATTAGTGAGAACAATAGAGATAATCCAGAATCAGGGCATCCATATTCTGTCCCTCTCAGTTGTATACCTGACCATCATGCCTGAAATTCATTCTTTCAACTCTCCTTTGAACCCCAAGATAGTTTTCTTGGGGAGAGGTTTCCCTGAAACTATGACATTTCATATAGTAATATTGGCCATGGTATTAGTTGGGATTCTATTGATACAAGGTACAGGAAATCCAACTCAAACTGGCTAAAGCTAAAAAGAAAATCTATTGGTGCATGCCTTAGGACAAGGTTTTCTACAGGTACCAGTTGATTCAGGACCCAAAAGATGTCACAAGGAATGAGCTTCCCTCTCTGTGTTGGCTCTTCTCCTTGGTGTGGGCCCTATTCTAAGTTCTATTCTAAGCATAGTAACTGCCAACAGCTCTGTGGGCCATACCCTTCCAGCATCAAATCCAGCAGAAAAGCAGAATTCCACTTCTTTAGTAATTCAAATGAAAAGAATTGAGCCTCTAGGGTCCTGATTGGCATGGCATGAATCATATGGCCACTCTTACCAAAGGAATGTAGTCTTCCAGTCAACTTGGGTGGAGTTAACCCCTCCTACAACTTATAGACTGAGGCTGGGCAAAAGATTATCCCATAGAAGCATCAGGACTGTCTCTCAAAGTGTGGGAAAAGATGAGGGGAAAATAGCCCCTGTCCCAAGCCATCAATACCATCTTCAGAAAGATGACCAGAAATTGGCTGCAGAAATTCCAAAATTCCCCAAATCACAGCAGGACTTGTGGACATATCTGTAATGTCCTCCCTCTACCCTCCACCAGCAGCCCCCATCAGTTCCATCCTTCTTTCTTGAGGAAGGGCACAAAGGTAAAACGTGGCTGCAACTCAACCACCTTCAGTTTTCCGCTTGGTTCCTGGAAAATTCCTCCCTTGTTCCATGTCTGAGTTAGAATGCTGCCTTCTCTCTGAAGTTATCCCTAATAAAACTCAAACCTTCCCAACTTTCTCAAGAGCAAAAAGCCTCCTCTTTTATGTACTCACTGTACTTTGTACATACATTATCTTCATAAGTGTTTTTTTATGTACAAAAATTATTTACACACAAGTCTCTCATATTCTAACCTAACACACAATGCACTCACACCTGACCAGACTGGTAGCTGTTTGAGAGCAGAGATTTACTTTTGTTTGCTCAGTCCCTAACATGTTGCATAACATCTGGAATGGTATGCAGAAATGTTGGGTGAGTGAATGAATGCATGAAAACTTTCTGCAGCTCTTGACCATTGAAAGAAAGCAGCAGCACTCATTTGTGTATTTGGTAAATCAATAGCATTTAGTAAACTCATATTTCATATACAGTAGGCATAAGCAAAATGCAGAAATAAAATTAAATCAGTAAAGAGAAAAACAATAGTATACTTATTCTGCTTGTTTTAAAATAGAAAAACCCTACAGGCATGGGGTGGTGCTGAGAAACCGGCACTGTCCAGGAAGGCGCAGTACTGTGGGAGGCCACTCCAGAGCCCCCCAGAGCAGAAGTAGCAGCTGCTACCAGTGTCCACAGAGCCCACTGAGCCAGCCATGGCATTGTCGATGCCACTGAGTGGGCTGAAGGAGGAAGACAAAGATTCCATCATTGAGCTCTTTGTCAAGGCTGGCAGTGATGGTGACAGCATAGGAAACTGCCCCTTTTCCCAGAGACTCTTCATGATTCTTTGGCTCAAAGGAGTTGTATTTAGTGCCACAACTGTTGACCTGAAAAGGAAGCTTGTAGACCTATAGAACTTGGCTCCCGGGGCCCACTCACTATTTATAACTTTCAACAATGAGGTCAAAACAGATGTAAGTAAGATTGAAGAATTTCTTGAAGAAGTCTTATGTCCTCCCAAGTACTTAAAGCTTTCACCCAAACACCCAGTATCAAATTCTGCTGGAATGGACATCTTTGCCAGATTCACTGCATATTTTAAGAATTAAAGGCCAGAGGCTAATGAAGCATTGGAGAGAGGTCTTGAAAACACTGCAGAAACTGGATGACTATCTGAATTCTCCCCTCCCTGATGAAATTGATGAGAATAGCATGGAGGACATTAAGTTTTCCACACATAAATTTCTAGATGGCAAAGAAATGACATTGGCTGATTGCAACCTGTTGCCCAAATTGCACATTGTCAAGGTGGTCACCAAAAAATATAGCAACTTTGATATTCCAAAAAGGATGACTGGCATCTGGAGATACTTAACTAATGCTTACAGTAGGGCTGAGCTCACTAATACTTGTCCCAGTGATAAGGAGGTTGAAATTGCTTATGGTGACGTAGCCAAAAGACTTACCAAATAAAAGAGCACTTATAAGAGAGATGTCTTCACATCTTTTCCTGATTACAAATATGCTTTTTCTAATAGGCTGATTTTTGTCCTATAAAATAGAAATTTTATTTTGCATGAACATGGCAGTTACTCAAGATTAGGATAAAGGATATATAAGGTATAGTAGCTATCTTTAAACATACGCTCCTAAGCAGTATTATTTTAAAACATTTTATCCTGCCTACCTCCCCTACCCCAAATCCCCCTCTCTTCCAATTTGGAGACACTTCACCACAAACTTTTTACTTTAAAGGTAGTTTGCCATCTCTCTAGAGCCCTCACCATTGCATCCACTCACTGTGTATAGATGGCAGGACTTTTGAGGTGTGGTGTTTAACTGTCAATATGGTAACCATGACCTCATCAGTCAGCCCCAAACTGGTGCATAATGCATGGTACAAGGAATACTTATGTATTTTTGGAATTTTATAATATTTAGTAAGAGTATATGAAAAAATTGCTACTGTATCAAAATATGGTACTCTGTTTCAGTTTAGTCTATCCTGGATATGTACTAAAGGCTGTTACCACCAGAGAAGAGGGCCTTCTACTGATGTCACTACAGATTTTGCTCTTTTACTTTGTATGTGGGCTTTTACTTTTCCTAAAAGCACCTATTCATTATACCAAGTATAACATCTGACTCTATGTAGAAGCTAAAAGTTTTGAGGGAGGGATAATATTCTCAATCTTTCTTGAGAATTTTCTCCATATAAGATAACTCCTTATATGTGGCACCTGATATGTGGTGTTTGCTATATGTATTTTGCCTAGTGCCATTCATTTGGAACACTATTGCTTTCTTCTTTTATTTTAAAAGGCTCTTTTTTAGGTATATATAGACCTTGTTGTTTTTAGATCTTTTGAGCAACACTACATATACTGATATTTAGTTGATTTAACTATAGCAATACAATGATTAGTAAAGTAAAAATTAACACAGAAATTAACCTAACGAGCATAGGGTGGGTTTGTCTTGCTATTAGGTAGGATTTTGTTTCTAAAGCATATTTAATGTGGATAATCTAAAGACTGCATTATCCACCTTATATTAAAAATAAAATAAAACACACAGATAGCAACTTTTCCATTCCACCCCTATTTACTGTTAGACTCTGGGTAGAGGATGACTCCCTCCTTTTGGACTAAATTGTAGTTGGTACATATTTACTGCAGTTTTGCCTAATGTCAATCATTGTGTTTCCTTCAATTAAATTTCTTTGCAGCCACACTGAGGAATAGAAAAGATAAATAAATAAATAAATAAATAAATAAATAAATAAATAAATAAATAATAAAATAGAAAAACCCTGAAATAAAGAAAACATGCATTGTTTATGGATTTATGTGAAGGAGTTATACTGTCAAGTAGGGTAAAACAGACCCCAAAGGGCCTAAGAAGACACCGTGATAGCTGAAAAGAACATGTTATGCCCAGGATGGTCTAAGGGCCTAACAATGAGTTGTGGAAGTGCTGTTAAAAAATCAGATCTAAGAGGCAGAAAACCCTGGGCTCAAGTATCCACTCTATCCCTTACTATGGAATTTCAGTCAGGTGATTGAACTCCTCTGGGCCTCTGATGACCGCTCCCTGAGCTGCATGCATAGATCAAGCCATAATCCACCTGCCATCCTTGATTTCTCCCAAGAGCAAGCCCATCTGTAAAATATATCTGAATTCACTGTCTCTCTCCCACTTCCCTGAGGGCACATCTGTCTGAACAACCATTACTAAGACAAGTACATTCAGTGTCCAGAAGGCCCAGTCCCTGCTGTGCCAGCACAGGGAGCCCCATTGTGAGCAACTATCCAATTGTTAGGTTCCTGAATTTGGAGGGGAAGGACGCCCATATTCTGAGGTCAGATGTAGCTTTTCCTCACTTCCTTTTTCCTGCCTTGTACCCTGTAGCCTCCCTACCACCTAGCATGAGGTCCATGAAGCCCTCCACACCTGGCCCCAGCTTCTTTTCTCACCAAGGTGATCCCACTCTTTGCCTGGTCCGTTCTGCTGCCCCAGTGTGCTGACCTTCTAAATCTGCTCCCCAGACCTGCCAAATGTGTTCTCAACTTTGGGACTTTGCCCCTGTTCTCTCTGCAGGAAAGCCACATTCTTATATCTTTGCAGCTGAATCCTTGGTGTCCTTCAGATCTTAGCTCAGTGAGGTCTTCCCTGACCATCCAGGCAAATTAAACAGGCCTCAGTGGTTCTGCCACCTGTTTTATTTTCTCCATAACACCGATTAATACTTGAAACTATCTTATTTGCTTGCTTAATTGAGTCTGAACTAGAACGTATGCTCCAGAAATGCAGAGACGTAACTTGTCTTATTAACTACTCTGTCTCCCGACCCTGGAATAGTGCCTGACACACAATAAGCAATCAATAAACACTCAATGCATGAAAGAATGAGTGAAAGAAGGGAGGAAAGGAAGAGAGGAGGGAACGCATCCCTCAAAAGGTGATTATAAATATTCAATTCGAAATTTCTCATAAATCACTTAGCACAGTGCCTGGCATTCAGGAACTACTTAACACATTTTAATTATTATTCACTGAGTTATTAGGATAAAAGAGTGAGCAACACACACACACACACACACACACACACACACACACAGACACAACACATGAGAAAGGAGAGCAAAGCAAGTCCCCTCCACTGCCCCCTACCCTTTGCTTAGATTCACCTAACTGTGAAAAGAATATTCAAGGTCCTAACTAGGCAGTGTCCCCTGGCTCTCCTGGAAGCAATGCTTGAACCACTTCAGACCCCAAGAGTTTGGAGTTCATTTTCTTTTGGCAAAGCATTGGCTTTTCTTTTCTAAGGGAAAAAAATAAAATACAAAAAGACACTTATATAACATGTTTTAGATCAAATGACTCTTGAAAAACTACATTTTGATGAGTGAGGGAATCAAAACCATATGGATTAAATTCTCCTCAGATCTCCTAGGGAAAATGGGAGCAAGGGCAGTGTAAGGGCAAGGAAGGCAGATGATCCAAGATGTCTCAAGTCCTTCAAAGCAGTTTGTTGACCCCATGCCAGCTGACTCAAAAGAGAAGGAAATATAAAAGGGTTGTTTTTTTTAAATCAACCCATGTTTCTTTTCTTCTGATTTCCCCTCCCCCATAGGGCTGGCTTTTAGGTCTTGTTAGAGATCAAAAAAAAAAAAAAAAAGGGGGGGGATAATGGCTGGAATGTTAAGTTTGTACAATTTATCCCAGAAAACAATTTCCACGTTTCTCCCTGAGGAAAGAGCCTGAAATATCTGCTGCAGCCAAATATTTGTAATCAGGTACTTAGATGAGTGTCATTCATTCTTTTTAATGGTTGTGTTTCCATCTGAATTTTGCTGATCGGGGCAACTTGCTCAGAGCAGACACTGGCTCTACATAAACCATGATTCATCCTCCCCTTTCTGTGAAAGGAAATCAAGAGAGACAAGCGCTTCCCACTTTTTTACCTAAAGCACAGAAAAACCTCAAAAGCTATTTCCTCTATTCTTCTCCTGATGATCTGTGTAGTGTACTAAACACAGTAAGCACTGACTATTTGCTCTATATGAGACCCTGAGTATCATTTCATTTTATCTTCCCAAACCACTTCGTTGTTCTCATTTCACAAAGGAGACTGAGGAAGGCACAGAGAGATTAAGCAATTTAACAAAGGTCACACAGCTAATAATCGAAAGAGCTGGGATTTGAAACAAGGATTTGCCAGTGCCATAGTCAATACTCCTCAGTTATTTCTCTCGGTATATCCTGCACTTTTGAAATCTGTGTCTTTGCTTTTGCTATTCTAGTCATCTAAAAAACCATTCTTGTTATTCCTACCTTTTCTTCCAACCACATGACAAAAAGCTTCCATATCCTCGAAGCGGTGTCTCATACGAAGGCTTTTTGAAACCCCCAATTGGTGGGACTTCTTCCACCTCTGAACTCCAAGACACCTGGTGCTCTCTGCAGGTGTCCAGCACATTCTATGTCATAAAACCAGCTCAACAGGATGGTTAGGTGCCCTGGCTTTAAAGGAGACACACCACACTTAATCCTTTGGTGGGACACTTTAAATTTACAAACCACTCCAAGATTCAGATTCCTCATATACAAAAGAGGCAAAATGAAACAACCCTGTACAGTGAGCAAGCAACAAGCTAACACAGGTTTTACCAACTATCCAAAAGTAGAGCTTTTTCCTCTGTTTTTCTCCTGACCTATGAAATCCTTCATAAACTGAAGTAGCATAAAGTGAAAAGCCATCACTTTAGGACAATGTTGCTAATGATGCACAGAATAAATGGAGATAAAGCAGAGATGCTCACAGACAGCTCAAAGCTCTAGTGGCTGGATGCTGAGATGCTGAGTGTCGTACCCAGGGAAGGAGCTTGGCAGGGCTCCTGTCTGCCCAGTGTGTGCACTGACTCTATAATGGTTGCAGTAAAACACTGAAAGTTATTTCACTCTTTGCCTTTCCTCATAAAAGTGAAAATTCTCTTCAGATTTCTTATGAAATACAGGTACTAATGTAGGTCTTTTGTAAAAGCAAGTGGCATATGCAGACTTTCCATAAGCGGGGGCACCTGAACGTGTAAGGCAGAGAGCAGGCCCACAATCTATGTCAGCTGCTGTTTCCAACTTGGTTTGAGGCTGCTTGTTTGCTCTCTCCTACCTATGTGTAAATTCTCTGATTTAGGAAGTAGTTGGATTAGCATTTCACTAACTAGAGTTTAGAGAAGTGAGGAGAGAGGGGCTGCTGGGAGCAGTAGATGGAAACAAGGGCAGCCAATATGGATTGAGTGCTTGTTATGGGACAGGGTTTCCAGGATTAATGCATTTAATCCTCATAATCCTGGGAGGTAAGTGTTGTTATAATCCCACATTTTGCAAATAAAGAAACTGAGGCCCAGGAAGGTTGAGTGAGTTTCCCAAAGCCATATACTGTATTTGGAATGTGCAGAGTCAGGATTTAAAATTCAACATGTCAGAATCCAACGTCTTACCTACTACTAAACTAGATTGCCTCTAAAAGAGGGGATTTTAAAGCTTTCAAACAGCAATAAAACAAAAAGGGTGGGAGGAACCTGTAAGGAGAGGCTGGCTTTTTAAAAGGTATGAGAGTTGGGACAAGTGTACTAACACTTTCCCCATAGTTTATCCACTGGGGGAAGTGGTGGATACTCCCCTGAGAAGACATGTTGGCCTCATGGTTGCACAAGGACTTAATGATAAAACGGGCAAAATACTGACTTTGTGAATATGCTTATATATAAATTCATGATTTTTTTAAGGACTTGATTTAACATATACCTCAGGGTAAGGTTCAGCAAAAATATTCAGGAGGACTAGGGGAAACTTAAGGGATCAATATGATGGTGGAACACCTAAATTAGTCCAAAAAAAGTGGAGATCAAGGAAGGCTTCCAAGAAGAAGGGACCGCTAAACTGAGATCAGGAGTATGAGTGGAATTAGCTTAATGCGGAAGGCACTGTGGATAGGTTCACTCACTAGTTATTCCCAAATCCTTTCTCATTTTCTGTCCTCCACTATGGAGGCTTGAAGAGCCAAAGCTTCCCAGACTCCCTTGCAGTTACAGCCAATACAATTCCAACAGAAGTCTGCTGAAGGTTTTTCTAGAAAAAGTTTGGTTTTTTTTCTTATGAAAGAGACAGAAATGGCTGATTTAGCCCTTTTCCATTCTTCCTGCCTTAAATATAGATGTAATCCCTGTAGCTATCTTATGACCACAAAGCAATAAGGTTGAAACAAAAGAAAATGACACAGAACCAGCACTTTCATCACCATGCTACTGGAGCTATGCTGACTTCTAGTTGTCTCTACATTTCTTGTTCTTCAAGAAAAATAAGTTGCTGCTTGAGCCCTGCAGAGTTCAATTTTTTCCCATTACTTGCAATCAAAGTATTTCTAACTCATAAAGTAGGCAAAGGGGGAAAGAATGAGCTGTTCTAGGCAGAAATTCCACTATGTGTAAAAACCTGAAGGGGAGAAAGACTGTGGCATATTTGAAGGTGGGAGATTCAATGTAAATGAAGTATATGGTGTTGGTGTTGGTGGGTGGTGGGTATTGGGTGCTGGGTCCTGGGTGATGGCTGTGGTGAGCAATCAGACTGTAGAATCATACAAGGGCTACAACACACAGAGCTTTGTTCAGTTTGTAAGATTAGAATTTGGGAATTATAACAATGGGGCACCATAGAAATGCCATGGGTGTGTGTGTTTAATCAATGGGGTGATTGGGATAAAGTTAGAGATAAAAAGATCCCCTGGCCTGAGTTCATTCATTCAGTAAATACTTTATGAACATGTGAAAGTAAATTGCTACAACCACTTTGTAAAACTGTTTTGAAGTATCTACTAAAACTAAACATCCACTACTCATCTCACTACAAAGAAATGAATGCAACTGTCCACCGAAAGACAAACCCAAGCATATTCATAGAAACTTTACTCATAATAGGCAAAATAAGGGGGCAACCAAATGTCCATCCAGTCTGAAAGAGCTAAATAATTTGCAGGAATCTTCATATATATATAATGGAGTACTACACAGCAATAAAGAAAAATGGCAAATTGCTGTTACATGTAGCCATGTGCATGAAAATTACAGGCCTAATTTTTAACAAGAAAGAAGCTTACAGGAAAAAGGAGATTCTTGTGTTAGCCTGGGTCCTCCAAGAAAGAGAGGTCAAATAAAATGTCCAAGAGATAATTAACAAAAATATCTCTGAGGGAAAATAGGCAGGTAGTCAGGAGAGTCTGAAAACCATCAGACTATGATGCAGGTCTGTCCCATGGAAGGTAAGGAGGGAAAGAGAGAGAGAGAGGGAGGAAGGGAGGAAGGGAGGAAGGAAATGTCCTAGACTACTATGCATTTCTAAGGGAGCTCAGCCAGGCCATTGGGAAGTCCTTCAGCCACAATTGCCCATCAGAGGAATTCCCCATCTCCCAGGAATGAGACTGCCATGTGCAGTTGAAGGTGGGAGCAGCCTCCCACAGACACAGCGATGATTTCAGAGCTCAGCGCAATTGACTGTAGGCCAAAGATCTAAGAGATGCATTTTTATGGCCACAACATTGAACACTTCCAAATATGAAGGTTAAAAACAGGCAAAATCAATATTCAGTGATAAATGTCAGAATAGTGATTACTTCTGTAATGGGTAGGGTTGGAGATATGACTGAGAGAGGGAATGAGAAAGCCTTTTGAGGTAGCTGGAAATGTTCAATATGTTTTACATTGCATCCCAGAGTGTTGCTTTATTTCTCCTCAATTGCTTCTTCTTTTTATTATTATGGTTTATTGAATTTATTGGGTTCACATTGGTCAAAGAAGTTGTATAGGTTTCAAGTGTCAATTCCACAATACAGTATTTGTATATTGACCCAAAGTCAAGTCTCCTTCTGTCATCATTTATCCCCCCTATACCTTCTTCTACTTTCTCCCAACCCCCTTTCTCTTTGGTAGTCACCATACTGTTGTCTGTGTCTATGAACTTTTGTGGGGTTTTTTTTTTTCTTAATCCCTTCACCTTTATTACCTTCCCCCAACCCCTCTTCCATCTGCTGCCAGTCTGTTCCCTGAGTCTGTTTCTATTTTGTTTGTTATTTTATTTGTTCATTAGATTCCACATGTAAGTGAAATCATGCTATTGTCTCTCTGACAGGCTTATTTCACCATAATACCCTCCAGGTCCATCCATGCTGTTGCAAAAGGTAAGACTTCCTTTTTTATGACTAAGTAGTATTCCATTATGTAAATGTACCATAGCTTCTTTATCCACTCATTTACTGATGGGTACTTGGGAAGTCTTGTGTATAGTAAATAACTGTGCAGTGAATATAGGTGTGCATATATTTTTTTGAATTAGTGTTTCATGTTTTTTTGGATGTATTCCAGAAGTGAAATCACTGAGTCATAGACAGTTCCATTTTTAATTTTCTGAGGTAACTCCATACTACTTTCCACAGTGGCTGCACCAATCTGCATTCCCCTCAATAGCTACACAAGGGTTCCCTTTTCTCCACATCCTTGCCACCACATATTATTTCTTGATTTATTATTAATAGCCTTTTTGACAGGTGTAAGGTGATATTTCATTGTGGTTTTAATTTGCATTTCTCTGGTGATTAGTGATGTTGAGATTTTTAAATGTTTTGTTGTTTGTTGATTTAATGATGATGGCCATTCTGACAAGTATGAAGTGATACCTCATTTTGGTTTTAATATGCATTTCTCTGATGATTAGTGACATTGAGCAACTTTTCATATGTCTATTGACCATTTGTATGTCCTCTTTGGAGAACTGTCTGTTCAGGTCCTTTGTTCATTTTTTTAAATTGGCTTGTTTATCTTGATTGGGGTAGTGATGTAAGGTAGATAAAAATCTTTCAAGACATCACCTAAGATTTGTACATTTTGTGTACCTCCATAGAAAAAATTAAGAAGTATTTTCTGAGTGAGTGCTGTATATCAAAAGCAGTGCTTAGTCCTGGGCACATAGAGAGGACAAAAGCAGACACCGATGGCACCCCCAAGGAGCATGCAGCAGGAATAAGGTCTGGAATATGAGACCAAGACAGAAAGGGTCCAGTGTCGATGTTGGGGATGTTAGTGGCAATGAACCCAAGGTGTGTGAGACTTCAGGCAGTCAAGTCCAAGAGACAATTCATCAAAAGACTGCTGAAAAGACAGAGTAAAACAAAACTACAGACTTGCGAGAAATGGGAACTAGAAATGTAAAAGCAAGTCAGAAACCACTGAAACTGCTTACAAAGGAAAATGCTTTTGGAGAGATCGATTTCAGGAAAATCCACTGTGACTGTCCACACCGGGACCTCAGGAAGCCCTGCATCCGGGGAATTGCATCCTTTCTGGAGTCAGATTCATCTCTCTGTGCTCAACAATCAGTTTCATTTGGTTTACAGGAATCCACTGGAAGATTATGTCTGACTTTTTTCAAAGCTTGTGGAAAAGATTTCATTCCAGCTGGGAGGCAGGTAGAAGAATGTAGTCTCTGGGAAAATGGATGCCTTTTAGAGCCAATTAGAACTAAATTGACCTGTCATTTGCCAGTAATGCATAACGGAACTCCTGCTGTTCTAGAAAACTGAAGCTTTCTCCTGTGAGTTCATTGGCTCAGCGGAAGTTCTTTATGGGAAAGTGCATGTGTGATCATTCCTTCAGAAAAAATTTTAAAAAATAAGCTCATCCCAAATTATGGTATTTTGCCAATGCTTCTATTATCAGTACTTAATTCCCAAACATTTTCTTTCTTTTCTAACTACATATCTTTGTTTTACATTTTTATTCTTACTTTTTTAAATTTATAAATCATGTTTATTCTATTACAGGTGTCTCAATTTTTACCCCTTTACAACCCTCCACCCACAGTCAATTGCAACTCTGTTGTCCATGTCCATGGGTCATTCATACATGTTCTTTGTATAGTCTCTTCCCCTTCTTTCCACCATTGTCCTCTTTCCCCATCCTCTCTGGTCACGTTCAGTCTGCTCCATGTTTCTATGCCTGTGGTTTATTTTGTTCATTAGTTTATTTTGTTGAATAGAGTCCACTTATAGATGAGATCATATGGTATTTGTCTTTCATCAACTGGCTTATTTCACTTAGCTTAATATTCTCCAATTCCATCCATGTTGTCGCAAAAGGTAGGAGTTCCATCTCTCTCTTCCTTTCTTTCATTCGTTCTTTCTTTCGTTCTTAAATGTAGATTGATTCCATTTATTTTTTTAAATGGCAAAGTTAATTATAAAATATTAAAAAAATTTGCAATGATTATAAAGTCTCAGCAATTAAACCAACATGACACCAGCACAGAAATAATCAAGTAGATCAATGAAATATAATGAACATTCTAGAGGCAAGTGTATATATCTAACAATAAAATATATGATTAAGTTGATATTTCAAATCAATGGGGAAAATTAGGCTTCTTAAACAAATAAGATGCATAGACCCAGTATTACTTGAAATAAAACAAATATAGAGCCCTATTTCACACATTATAGAAGAAATATTCAGATGAGTTAAGAATCAATATATAGAATCTAAGGAGTTTTAGAAGAAAATTGAACTAATATTTTTTTATTACCTGAAGTAAAATATTCAACCCCAGAGGTATAAAGTAAATATTGACAATATGACTATCTTAAACACTTAAGACTATGCACATATAAAAAAAAGTTAAAAACAAGTAATAGAATAGGAAAGTATTTGCAACACATCTAAAATATGGTTAATAGGTTTTTTTCTTTTTAGGGAAAAAAGTTCCATAAACCTTTAATCAATAAATGGATAAAGAATACCAAAAAGTCATCTAAAGGTTTTTTAAAAATAGAAATGGGCACAAAATATACAAAAACAGGTTTAGTTTCAACAAAAATAAAGGAATAATTAAAAGAACACATCATTGTCACAATAAGATTAATGAATATTAAAAATATTGGTAATATCAAGTATTGGCAACTCTGGAAGGGACTGGGTATTCACAGAAACTTTTTCTTCATTTTAGAGCAGTCCCTTTAGCATATTTTGCAGTGCAGGTTTGGTGAAGATGTATTCTTTTAGCCTTCTTTTGTTTGGGAAACTCTTTATTTCACGTTCCATTTTAATGGAGAGCCTTGCTAGGTAGAGCAGTCTTGGTTGCAGGCTTTTCCTTTTCATGACTTGGAATATTTCTTCCCACTCCCTTCTGTCTTGCAGTGTTTCTGTTGAAAAGTCATCTGTTAGCCATATTGGGGTTCCCTTATATGTTACTACCTGTTTCTCCCTTGCTGCCTTTAGGATTCTCTGTTTGTCTTTGATATTTGCCATTTTAATGATGATGTGTCTTGGAGTGGGCCTCATTGGGTTCCTCTTGAAGGAGACCCTCTGTGCTTCCTTGACATGTGTGACTTTTTCTCTCCTCCAGTTAGGGAAGCTGTCCATCATGACTTTTTTGAACAGGTTCTCTATCCCTTCCTCATCCTCTTCTCCTTCTGGGATCCCTATTATACAGATATTATTATGTTTCCGGTTGTCCTGCATTTCCCTAAATGCCTCTTCATGCTTTTTGAGTCTTTTTTCATTTTCTTGCTCTTTCTGGGAGCTTTGGTCTACCTTGTCCTCCAGCTTGCTGATTCGGTCCTCAGCTTCATCTCGCCTGCTTTGGATTCCTTCTACTGTGTTCTTCAATTCAGAAATTGTATTCTTTATTTCCTTTTGTTTCTTGTTGATAGTTTCTATGTCCTTTTTCATGCTAGTATAGTTTGCAGTAAGTTCCTTGTAGTTTCCCTGTAGTTTGTGTAATTCTCTCTGAGTTTACTGAGCTCATTCAGCTTCTTTAGAACTGTTCTTTGGAACTCAGTATCTGATAGTTTACTTGCCTCTGTTTCATTTTTAGTTCTCTTTTTGGGAATTCCCCCTTTCCCTTTGTGTGGAGCGTATTTCTTTTTCTTCCCACTATTTATGAGACTGTTCTCTTTTGCTTCTGCTTCTTAAGTTGATCTGTCTTGATTTCCTGACTTCGTGGTGTGAACTTCTATGGTAGGAAACCACTGTTTTTACTTTCTGGATCTGCCTCTGATGATGTCAGATGTTTTCCCTGTCTGACCTTAGGCAATCTGTTCGAGACTTCCAGTAATCTACTGTTTGTGGCTGTCTCCTTCAGCTGTTAATCCAATCACACTGCACTCAGCAGACTGCTTTAGACAGCTCAGGGCAGGGAGGAGTCCCTCCTGGGGCGGGGTTATTGGGTCCTCTCACGCTGCTGCCGTTCGGGGGAGGAGTCCGCACCTGGATCCCACCAGCTACTCTCTCCATTCTCTCCCCAAAGCCTCCATCCCCAGTCTCTCCTCAAGTGTCACCAGACCTCTCTGTGCCTCCTTTAGACAGGGATCTACTATCTGTGGCTGCCACTCTGCACTCAGCAGGCAGCTTAGATAGCATAGGGTGGGGTGGAATCCTACCTGGGGGTGGGGCTATTGGGTCCTTTGATGCAGGTGCCATTGAAGAGAAGTGGTCTCTGCCTGAGCAAGACGGCTGTTGCCACATGGGGGATAAATCAGCACCAAGATCCTGCGGGCTACTGTCTCAGCTCTCTCTGCAAAGCCTACTTCCCCAGTGACTCCTGAGGGTTTCTAGCCCACTCTGCCCCTGCCTTTGCCAGAAACCACAGTAAGTGACTGCAAATAAAAATTTATGCATTGGTCCTTTAAACAGTTCTTTGCGTCTCCAGCCAGGCGGCAGAGAGCAACCCTGCCGCTTTCACAGCTGGCTGTTTTCTGTGTGCTTTTTGGGCTCTGGTATTGTGGGCTAGAGATCCCTGCTTTTGGTTTAGACCTTGTTCTTCTCAGGGGGATCCAACTGGCCATTTCAATATCCTTCTGGTACTGCCAGCCACACACACCCTGCCTGCCTTCTCGAGTCTTTACCTCACTCCTTACCAGTTAGATTGTGTTAAAGCTGATTCTTCTGTCTCTGAGGTTACAAGGCTCCTCTCTTGCTATTGTTCAGTTGTTTGTTCCAGGTGATTTCTCCACAATTTAGTTGTAATTCCAGGTTGGTCCTGGGAGGAGGTCAGTGAGACTTCCACTTACTCCTCCACCATCTTGAAAATCCCCAGACATTTTCAAATTAAGATGGTGATGCTGACTTCCAGGCTCTGTTTTTTTTTTTGTTTGTTTGTTTGTTTGCTTTTTTTTAGATAAATTTTTTTTATTTATTTACTTTTTAAATACATTTGTCTCTGCTTCCCCCCCACCTCTTTCCCTTGCCCCCTCCCACCTTCCCTCCCTCAGCTCTTCCCCTTTGGTTTTGTCCATGAGTTCTTGCTATATGTTCCTTGACTTTCCCCTTCCCTTCCCTTTCCCTGCCCCCCCTTCTCTCTTGTCTCTGTTGATTTCTTTTCCTTTCAGTGTTGCTGGTCATATTTTCCTTGCATCTTTGTATTGTTGGTTAGGTTCTGCTTATAGGTGAGATCATATGGTATTTGTCTTTCGCCCCCTGGCTTATTTCGCTTAGCATGATGCTCTCCAGTTCCATCCATGCTGTTGCAAAATTTAGTACTTCTTTTTTTCTTTCTGCTGCGTAGTATTCCATTGTGTATATGTACCATTACTTTTTGATCCAATCATCTACTAATGGGCATTTAGGTTGCTTCCAACACTTGGCTATTGTAAATTGTGCTGCTATGAACATTGGGGTGCATAGGTTCTTTTGTATTGGCGTTTTGGTGTTCTCAGGGTATAGTCCCAGCAGGGGAATCGCTGGATCAAAAGGCAGTTCCATTTTCAGCTTTCTGAGGAAATTCCACACTGCTTTCCACAGTGGCTGCACCAGTCTGCATTCCCACCAACAGTGTACTAGGGTTCCCTTTTCTCCACAGCCTCGCCAGCACCTGTTGTTTGTGGATCTGTTTATGATGGCCATTCTGACCGGTGTGAAGTGGTACCTCATGGTGGTTTTGATCTGCATTTCTCTGATGGCTAGTGATGCTGAGCATCCGTTCAAATGCCTCTGGGCCCTCTGTATCTCCTCGTTAGAAAAGCATCTGCCCAGGTCCTTTGCCCATTTTTTGATTGGATCGTTTGTCTTCTTGGAGTAGAGTCAAGTGAGTTCTTTGTATATCTTGGAGATCAACCCTCTATCTGATGTATCATTAGCAAATATATTTTCCCATACGGTTGGCTCCCTTTTCATTTTGCTGATGTTTTCTTTAGCCGTGCAGAAGCTTCTTATTTTTATGAGGTCCCACTTGTTTATTCTTTCCTTTATGTCCCTTGCTTTAGGAGACATATCAGTGAAAAAATTG
Organism: Pteronotus mesoamericanus; assembly: GCF_021234165.1. Classification (NCBI taxonomy): domain Eukaryota; kingdom Metazoa; phylum Chordata; class Mammalia; order Chiroptera; family Mormoopidae; genus Pteronotus; species Pteronotus mesoamericanus. The sequence goes on from NW_026555321.1 coordinate 57,248,262, forward strand.
CTGCATGGGATATCTGAGAGTTTCTGCCAATGTTCTCCTCTAGGACTTTGATGGTGTTGCGACTTATATTTAAGTCTTTTATCCATCTTGAGTTTATTTTTGTGTATGGTGTCAGCTGATGATCCAATTTCAATTTTTGGCATGTAGCCTTTCAGCTCTCCGAACACCATTTGTTGAAGAGGCTGTTATTGCTCCATTTTATGCTTCTGCCCCCTTTGTCGAATATTAGATGTCCATAGAGACCTGGGCTCAGGCTCTGAATCAAAACATATATACAGCTTGGGGCAAAAGTAGGTTTACAGTTGCTCATATCGAAAATCCCATAATACAATAATTGTAAATAATAGAAGAAAAATTCTGTAATTCAGATACTGTAAACCCACTTTTGCCCCTCTGTGTACATTCCAAACCAGCCTGCCCTCCAAATGTGAGTTCTCACAAGCTTTCCAGAAGGAAAAACTATAAGTAGAACATTTTTACACTTAGCTAACTTTTCCTAGGCTTTTAAAAGAAATTCTCCTATCTTTTCAGTCTGTGAGAAATGCAAAAAATGTATCTATCCACTAATTTACTGTGTTAAGATGGCAGCATAATTGAATTACCCCAGTCAGCATTTTAGGAAGATTTCCATCAGGTGCCATCTTGCTTTCTATGTTTTATTTAAACTCACTGGATCATTTTGGATCAATTGGACATATTCACACTTCAGGGCATGGTTACTTTCAAATCAATTAAGCTCCTATGACTTTATGATTAAGAACCCAATGTTATAAAACATTGATATAAAAATCACAAATTATAAATTGAAAAGTAAAATCACCTAATGTTTTATAAAAATCACTGTAATTATTATGTAAGCTTCATTAAACAAACAAGATAAGAGCAATGAGGTGGTAAACTGAGTACAGTCATTGCAAAAGACTATAATTGGGACAGACAGCTTAATTGAAAATAAGGAAGCTGGGGTCCAGAAGGCCTTCCATGGGATTTGAATCTGAAATGAACCTTTAGAGAGATGCCTGGTGGCCTTGCAGCAGGAGTTCCTGTGGAAAGCATAGAGTGGGCCCTAGAAACTTCTGGCCCTTCCCTCCTGACCTGGGAGGGCCTGCACTCCACCACCAGGCACAAGATAAGGACATACTCTTGGCTAGAGCCAGTGCGACTCTATGTGAAAGCATTTTAAGAATGCAATGAAATGTGATTCCGCCTTCTAAAGTTAAAGTGGAATTTTTCTCTTCTGGTTTTGGAGGTCAGGGAAAGGAAGTAAAGAGAAAGGACTCAGTTGGAGTTTACATTAAAATGATAATGAGTGCTTTCCTAGTGCCAGACCCTTTGATAAGTTTGATCATTCTCATCAGTCTCTACACTTCCCCTGGGAGGATTAAGTGGGATTCATAATTCTTACCCTGTGTTAAAGACTGAAGCACAGAGAAGTTAGATAATTTACTGCATGGACACACAAGGAGGAGGGGGCAGAACCCCAGCCTGTGTGACTAGAGGGTGGGTTCTTTACCTTCACAGGGGAAGAGGCCTCTTGCACTCATTTATTCAAAATGTACCAACTGGATGTCTTTGCCTACTCTGTACCAGGTGTTCTAGGAGCTAAAGATACAGTGTACACCACACAACCACGTCCTTGTCCTTATCTAGTCCACAGGACTCTTATCTAGTGCAAAGAGACAAATAGTAAGTAATTAAACAAATTTACAGTCAGAAAGTGATACTGCTCTGCAGAGAATGTTCAAAGGGTAGCATGATAGTGACTTGTTGCTTCTTTCATTGGATGGTCACCTCTGAAGAGATGGTATATGAGCTGAGATTTGAATGATAAGAAGGTGCCAGCTTTCCTGAGATCAGTGAGAAGGGTCCTCCATGCCTAGGGCAGAGACAGGTACAGAGACCCCAAGGGAAGAATGAGTTTATTGGGTGAAAGCAAAAGGAAGAAGGCCAGGGTTGTGCATTGAATATTGCCACAAATTTTTGTCTATTTTCCTCCCCTTGAATGTAGGTGCACCTTGTGACTTTCTTTGACCAGTAGAATGTAAACAAAGTGACAGCGTTTCAGTTTTGGGCACAGAATTCTGGCAATGTTCCTATTGCAGTCTCTTGGAGCCCTTTGCCAACATGTAGACAGATCCAGCTACACTAGTGGAGAGACCATGTGGAGAGATGCCCAGTCAGCCCACAGCTGAGAAGCCAGCCATGTGAGAGGAGTTTGGCCCCAGCAGAGGTCCCAGCCAAATGAAGCCACATTAGTAACTTCAACTGACACCTTGATGCAACAGAGATGAGTCTTCCAGCTGAACCCAGCCAATCCACAGAGTCATGAGAAATAACCCATGGTCACTGTTTTAAACCAGTAAATTTCAGGATGATTGGTTTTGCAGCAGTAAATCATTAAGGCAGCCAATGTGACTGGAATTAAGTGAAACAAAAGGGAGTGGTAGAGAATGAAGATGGAGAGGTTGGGGAGGACTAGATCAGGTGTGGCCTGGAAGCCAGGGGAAGCTGTCAGGATTTCATTCAAAGTGTGATCAGGAGCTATCAGAAGGTTTAAAAGGTGTGACATGACCTGATAATTTATATACTTTTAAAGCTTATTTTGGCTGTTGTGTGGTGACTAATGGGGTGGGGAGAGCAAGAGAAGGAGTGAGGAGTTAGGCAATGATTGTGAGAATGCCGGCAAGTGACAATGGCAAACTGGCCCAAGGTGGTGGCAATGAAAATTCTGTGTTTTCCATTTATGTTGTGTTTTGAAGATAAGGTCAAAAACATGTGTTGCTTGATGGAGTGTGTGTTGGGACTGATTGAGGATAACTGCTTGATCTTTGGCTGGAGGAGCTCAGCTGATGGTGCACTCTCCTTCAAGGAGGAGAAGATTGAGGAATGGGAACAGGTTTGAACAACAGAACTGTCTTAATCATGCTAAATTTTAAGATACCCAATAATATATCCAAGTGAAAATATCAAATGGTTGGTTGACTATAAGGGTATGGGGAGTCATGAGAACATATGGTATTTGAAGCTATGGATCTGAAGAGAGTGTTTATATTGATGAGAACTGGGGCCCTCTTGACTGAGCCCCAGGGTACTCTGACATCTGGAAAAGAGAGGAGCAGAGGATTTAGCGACAAAGGCCAAAAAGGAGCAGTAGTGAAGTGGGAGGAAAACCCAGAGTCTTATGGGGTCACAGAAGCCAGGAGAACAAAGTTGTTACAGGTGGAGAGAGGCTTCAAATGAAATCAAAAAGAAAAACAGGCATAACCATTGGTTCATGGAGCCAATGGAAGTCACTGGTGACCCATGAAGTTATTGGTGACTCATGAAGGAAACATCCCGAAGGACTACACATTTCAGAAGAATTTCAGAAAATATAGCATAGAATGGAAACTGGTTCCCACCGATTCTTAATCAATGCTATGATAGTATTTAAATACCTAAATCTTTTATTAATACAAGGGAGAAAGAGAATAAAAGGATCCTGTTTAAACTTTAAAAGGAGTTTCCCCCACAGACATCATCAGGAAGAAGGAAGATTCAAAGGGGAATATATAGAGATGAGTTACAGGAATGGGGAATAGAAGTATAAAGTAAGTTAAATTTGATATGAAACTTGAATGGATGGCTCAAAAACATTGGACCTCCTGCATCAGTATCCAGACCCTCCCAGAAGAATGATCAACCTAGGCTTTGATCAAGCAATGGTGCACAACTGGGGGTGACTCACCTCACCAGGGGACATTTGGTGATGTGTAGAGATATCTGGGGTTGTCACAATGAGAGTGGTACTGGTATCTAGTGTGTAGAGCCAAGGAAAGCTGCTAATCATTATACAATGCACATGATAGTCCCCAATACAGAGAATTATCTGGCCTCAAGTATCAAAAGTACCAAGGTTAAAAACCCTAGACTATAGGAAATCCCAACTATATAGAAAGAAAGTAATCTAGCATAAGGTGACGCTAGTTAAAAAACAAAAACAAAAAGAAACAAACAAAAAAACCCACAAAAGCTTGAATTCCCTGTAGCTAAATCACCTCCAGCTTGCTTTACTCTTTTGACCAAACTGGTATTAAGAAAGCCAGGAGTCTTACTTCAGCCTCTTTATGATAATTTATCTGTGTTCTCTCTGGGATCACAGCCTGTATCCCAGCTCAGCACACCTCTCACCTGCCACAGGAAGAGGCTGTGACCAGTCCAGCCAGGGCCCTGGTTTCAAAGTTTTTAAATACAAAGAATCCTTTTTAACCTCAGGCACTTTTACAGACCCATATACCTTAGTCATTGTACTTTTAGTTTTCTTAGCCCAGGAAATAGCAAGAAACTACCTTATTTTCAGTTCTATTTTTAAACAATTTTAAAAAATTCTTTCATTGTTCAAATACATGTGTTTCCATTTTTCCACCACCATATTCCCTGCCCCACCCACCCATCCTCAGTCCCTCTCCACTTTGGCTTTGTCCGTGGGTCCCTTATATATCTTCCTTGACATGACCCTTCCCCTTCTCTTCCTCGTTATCCTCCTGCCCCCACCCCTCTGGTTACTGTCAGTTTGTTTTTTTCTTTCAATGTTGCTGGTTATATTTTTCTTGATTATTAATTTTGTTGATTAGGTTCCACTTATAGGTGAGATCATATGGTATTTGCCGTTCACCCCCGGCTTATTTCGCTTAGCATAATGCTCTCCAGTTCCATCCATGTTGTCGTGAAGGGTAGTAGCTCTTCCTTCCTTTCTGCTGTGTAGTATTCCATGTGTAACTGTACCATAGTTTTTCGATCCACTCATTTATTGATGGGCACTTAGGCTGCTTCCAGCACTTGGCTATTGTAAATTGTGCTGCTGTAAACATTGAGGTACATAGGTTCTTTTGAATTGGTGTTTTGGGATTGTTAAGGTATAATCCCAGCAATGGAATCGCTGGGTCAAAAGGCAGTTCCATTTTTAACTTTTTGAGGAAATTCCAGACTGGTTTCCGCAGTGGCTGCACCAGTCTGCTTTCCCACCAACAGTGTACTAGGGTTCCTTTTTCTCCAGAGCCTCATCAGCACTTGTTCTTCGTTGATCTGTTTATGATGGCCATTCTGCCTGGTGTGAAGTGGTATCCCATTATGGTTCTACTTTGCATTTCTCTGATGGCTAGTATGCTGAGCATCCTTTCATATGTCTCTGGGTCTTGTGTATATCCTCCTTAGAGAAGTGTCTATTCAGATCCTTTGTCCATTTTTAATTGGATTGTCTTCCTGGAGTTGCATTGTATGAGTTCTTTATATATAATTTTGGAAATAAAACCTTTGTCTGAGGTATCATTGGCAAATATATTTTCCCATATGTTTGGTTACCTTTTCATTTTGCTGATGTTTTCTTTAGCTTTGCAGAAGCTTCTTATTTGATGAAATCCCATTTGTTTATTTTTTCCTTTATGTCCCTTGCTCTAGGGGACATATCAGTGAAAATATTGCTGTGTGGGATATCTGAGAGTTTCCTGCCTATGTTCTTCTCTAGGACTTTTATGGTGTTGTGACTTATATTTAAGTCTTTTATCCATCTTGAGTTTATTTTTGTGTATAGTGTAAGTTGGTGGTCGAATTTCATTTTTTTGCATGTAGCTGTCCGGATCTCCCAACACGATTTGTTGAAGAGGCTATTTTACTCCCCCTTATGCTTCTGCCCCCTTTGTTGAATATTAATTGACCATAGAGACATCGGTTTCTTTCTGGACTCTCTATTCTGTTCCATTGATCTATGTGTCTGTTCTTATGCCAGTATCAGAATGTTTTGATTACAGCGGCCTTGTAATATAGTTTGAGGTCAGGTATTGTGTTCCCTCCTACTTTGTTCTTCTTTTTTCAAAATTGCTGTAGCTATTCAGGATCATTTATGGTTCCATATATGTTTTTTAAATGTTTGTTCTACATCTGTGAAATATGTCATTGGCATTGTAATTGCATTAAATCTATAAATTGCTTTGGGTAGTATGGGCATTTTGATAATGTTAATTCTTCCAGTCCATCAACACGGTATATGCTTCCATTTATTTGTGTCATACCTAATTTCTTTCTTCATTATTGTGTAGTTTTCTGAATACAGGTCTTTTACCTCCTTGGTTAAATTCATTCCTAGGTACCTTATTTTTCTTGTTGCTATAGCAAATGGGATTTTTTTGTCCTGATTTCTGATTCTCATATTTCATTGTTGGTGTACAAAAATGCCTTCGATTTCTGTATATTGACTTTGTGTCATGCAAGTAGTTTTTTGGTGGAGTCTATGGGGTTTTCTATGTACACTATTATGTCATCTGCAAACAATGACAGTTTTACTTCCTCCTTTCAAATTTGGATGCCTTTTATTTCTTTTTCTTGTCTGATCACTGTGACTAGGACTTCTAATACTATGTTGAATAGAAGTTGTGAAAGAGGACATCCTTGTCTTGTTCCCAATCTTAGTGGGAAAGCTTTTAGTTTTTGCTAGTTGAGTATGATGTTGGCTGTAGGTTTTTCATATGTGGCCTTTATTATGTTGAGGTGCCCCCTTTACTCCCACTCTGCTGAGTGTTTTTATTATAAATGGGTGCTGTACCTTACCAAAAGCTTTTTCCACATCTATTAATATGATCATGTGATTTTTGTCTTTCCTTTTGTTTATATGAAGTATTACATTTATTGATTTGTGAATATTGAATCTTCCTTGTATCCCTGGGATGAACCCCACTTGATCATGGTGGGTGATCTTTTTCATGTATTGTTGGATGTGGTGTGCCAATATTTTTTTTTTTTTTATGGTTTGATCCTATTTATTTAAAGTTTAAAAACTGGAAAAAACAAATGTATGGTTTAAAAATTTAGGATATTAGCTACCTTGACAAGAGTAGAAAATGGCTGGGAGTTCACATGGGGGGCCCTTGAAGGGTGTTAGTAAAGCCTGTTTCTTGATCTAGTTGAGGATTACACATGTGTCTGTTTACTCTAAATTTATCAAGCTGTGTACTTACAATTTCTTCACTTTTTTAAATGATATATTTTCATTCAAAAAGTTAATTTTAAAAAGTAAATAAATTAATTAAAAAAAATAAATAAAAAAGAACAGTATAGGAAAAAAAAAAAAAGATTCCACCTGTAAGTGAAATCATATGGTAAAAAAAAAAAAAAAAAAGAAAAAGTTAATTTTATTTTTTTTTAATTAATTTATTTACTTTTTAAATACATTTGTCTCTGCCTTCCCCCCCCCTCTTTCCCTTGCCCCCTCCCACCTTCCCTCCCTCAGCTCTTCCCCTTTGGTTTTGTCCATGAGTCCTTGCTATATGTTCCTTGACTTTCCCCTTCCCTTCCCTTTCCTTGCCCCCCCTTCCCTCTTGTCTCTGTTGATTTCTTTTCCTTTCAGTGTTGCTGGTCATATTTGCCTTGCTTCTTTGCATTGTTGGTTAGGTTCCGCTTATAGGTGAGATCATATGGTATTTGTCTTTCGCCCCCTGGCTTATTTCGCTTAGCATGATGCTCTCCAGTTCCATCCATGCTGTTGCGAAGTTTAGTACTTCTTTTTTCTTTCTGCTGCGTAGTATTCCATTGTGTATATGTACCATAATTTTTTGATCCAGTCATCTACTGATGGGCATTTAGGTTGCTTCCAAGACTTGGCTATTGTAAATTGTGCTGCTATGAACATTGGGGTGCATAGGTTCTTTTGTATTGGCGTTTTGGTGTTCTCAGGGTATAGTCCCAGCAGGGGAATCGCTGGATCAAAAGGCAGTTCCATTTTCAGCTTTCTGAGGAAATTCCACACTGCTTTCCATAGTGGCTGCACCAGTCTGCATTCCCACCAACAGTGGACTAGAGTTCCCTTTTCTCCACAGCCTCGCCAGCACCTGTTGTTTGTGGATCTGTTTATGATGGCCATTCTGACCGGTGTGAGGTGGTACCTCATGGTGGTTTTGATCTGCATTTCTCTAATGGCTAGTGATGCAGAGCATCCTTTCAAATGCCTCTGGGCCCTCTGTATCTCCTCCTTAGAAAAGCGTCTCCCCAGGTCCTTTGCCCATTTTTTGATTGGATCGTTTGTCTTCTTGGAGTAAAGTCGAGTGAGTTCTTTGTATATCTTGGAGATCAAACCTCTATCTGATGTATCATTAGCAAATATATTTTCCCAAATGGTTGGCTCCCTTTTCATTTTGCTGATGTTTTCTTTAGCCGTGCAGAAGCTTCTTATTTTGATGAGGTCCCACTTGTTTATTCTTTCCTTTATGTCCCTTGCTTTAGGAGACATATCAGTGAAAAAATTGCTGCGTGGGATATCTGAGAGTTTCCTGCCAATGTTCTCCTCTAGGACTTTGATGGTGTTGAGACTTATATTTAAGTCTTTTATCCATCTTGAGTTTATTTTTGTGTATGGTGTAAGCTGATGATCCAATTTCAATTTTTTGCATGTAGCCATCCAGCTCTCCCAACACCATTTGTTGAAGAGGCTGTTATTGCTCCATTTTATGCTTCTGCCCCCTTTGTCAAATATTAGATGTCCATAGAGACCTGGGCTTATTTCTGGGCTTTCTATTCTGTTCCACTGGTCTATGGGTCTGTTCTTGTGCCAGTACCAGATTGTTTTAAGTATAGTGGCTTTGTAGTAGAGTTTGATGTCCGGTATTGTGATCCCTCCTACTTTGTGTTTCTTTCTCAAAATTGCTGCAGCTATTCGAGGTCGTTTATGGTTCCATATAAATTTTTGAAATGTCTGTTCTATTTCTGTGAAATACGTCATTGGTATCTTAATAGGGATTGCGTTGAATCTATAGATTGCTTTTGGTAGTATGGACATTTTAAGGATATTAATTCTTCCAATCCATGTGCACGGTATATGCTTCCATTTATTTGTGTCTTCCTTAATTTCTTTTTTCAATGTTGTATAGTTTTCTGCATACAGGTCTTTTGTGTCTTTGGTTAAATTTATCTCTAGGTACTTTATCTTTTTTCGTGCTATATCGAATGGTATATTTTTCCTGATTTCTTCTTCTTCTATTGCATTGCTGGTGTACAAAAACGCCTTTGATTTCTGAATGTTGACTTTGTATCCTGCTGTTTTGCCAAATTCACTTATTAGGTTGAGGAGTTTTTTGGTAGAGTCTACAGGGTTCTCTATGTACACTATCATGTCATCTGCAAACAATTATAGTTTTACTTCCTCCTTTCCTATTTGGATGCCTTTTATCTCTTTCTCTTGTCTCACCGCTGTGGCTAGGACTTCCAATACGATGTTGAAAAGAAGCGGTGAGAGCGGACATCCTTGTCGTGTTCCCGGTCTTAGTGGGAAAGCTTTCAGTTTTTGCCCGTTGAGTATGATATTGGCTGTAGGTTTTTCATATATGGCCTTTATTACGTTGAGGAATGCCCCATTGATTCCCATTTTGCTGAGTGTTTTGATCATAAATGGGTGCTGTACCTTGTCAAATGCTTTTTCTGCATCTATCGAGATGATCATGTGGTTTTTGTCTTTTCTTTGATTTATGTGGTGTATCACGTTTACTGATTTGCGTATATTGAACCATCCCTGCATCCCTGGGATGAATCCCACTTGATCGTGATGGATGATCTTTTGAATGTATTGCTGGATGCGGTTTGCCAATATTTTGTTGAGGATTTTAGCATCTATGTTCATCAGCGAAATTGGCCTGTAGTTTTCTTTCTTTGTAGGGTCTTTATCTGGTTTTGGGATCAGGGTGATGCTGGCCTCATAGAAGGAGTCTGGCAGTCTTCCCTCCTCTTGGATTTTTTGGAATAGTCTGAGAAGGACAGGGGTTAGCTCTTCCTTAAATGTTTTGTATAATTCTCCTGGGAAACCGTCTGGCCCTGGACTTTTGTGTGCTGGGAGTTTCTTGATGACTGCTTCAATTTCCCCAACTGTTATCGGTCTGTTCAAGCTTTCTGTTTCTTCCTCCTTCAGTGTTGGAAGATTATACTTTTCTAAAAATTTGTCCATTTCATCCAGATTTTCAAATTTCTTGGCATATAATTGTTCATAATAGTTTCTGATGATCATTTGTATTTCTGTGGTATCAGTTGTTATTTCTCCTCTTTCATTTCTGATATTATTAATTTGGGTCCTCTCCCTTTTTTTCTTGATGAGTCTGCTCAAAGGTTTGTCCACTTTATGAATCTTTTCAAAGAACCAGCTTCTGGATTGGTTGATCCTCTGAATTGTTCTTTTTGTCTCTATGTCATTCAGTTCTGCTCTAATCTTGACTATTTCCTTCCTTCTACTTGCTCTGGGATTTATTTGTTGTTGTTTCTCCATTTCTTCAAGTTGTAGTGTTAGGTCTTTTATTTGAAATGTTTCTATCTTTTTAAGGTAAGCCTGTATTGCTATGAACTTCCCTCTCAGGACCGCCTTTGCTGTGTCCCATAGGTTTTGGACAGTTGTCTGTTCATTTTCATTTGTTTCCAGAAATTTTTTTATTTCTTCTCTTATCTCATTATTGACCCATTCATTGTTTAAAAGTGTACTGTTCAGTCTCCATGAGTTTCCAAGTTTTTGAAGTTTCTCTTTGAGTTTGATTTCGAGTTTCAAGGCCTTGTGGTCTGAGAAAAAGTTTGGTATTATTTCAATTTTCCTGAATTTACTGAGGCTTGCTTTGTGTCCTATCATGTGGTCTATCTTTGAAAAACTGCCGTGAGCATTTGAAAAGAATGTGTATTTTTCTTCTTTGGGATGTAAGATTCTATATATGTCAGTTAAGTCTCTTTGATTCAGTGTTTCATTCAGCGCCACGATATGTTTATTAATGTTTTGTTTGGAAGATCTGTCCATTTTTGACAGTGGGGTGTTGAAATCCCCTACTATCAGTGTGTTGCTATCTATATCTTTTTTGAAGTCATCCAACAATTTCCTTATAAACTTGGGGGCTCCTATATTGGGAGCATATAAGTTTACAATGTTGATGTCTTCTTGATAGATTCTTCCTTTAAGTATGATAAAGTGCCCCTCTGGGTCTCTCTTTATGGCCTTTGCTTTGAAATCGACTTTGTCTGATACAAGTATGGCAACGCCAGCCTTTTTCTCATGTCCATTTGCTTGGAATATTATTTTCCATCCCTTTACTTTCAATCTGTGTAGGTCTTTGGCTCTGAGGTGGGTCTCTTGTAGGCAGCATATGTGTGGGTCATGTTTTCTTATCCATTCAGCTACCCTGTGTCTTTTGATTGGGGCATTTATTCCATTCACATTGAGAGATATTACTGATAGAAACTTACTCATCTTTTCTCTTTGTACTTGTGTTCCTCTCTGTCTCATTCTTTTCCTTCATCTGCTTAAACCAGTCCCCTAAGCATATCTTGGAGTGCTGGTTTGGTAGAGATGTATTCTTTTAGCTTTCTTTTGTCTGGGAAACTGCGTATTTCTCCCTCTATTTTAATGGAGAGCCTAGCTGGGTAGAGCAGCCTTGGCTGTAGGCCCTTGCTTTTCATGGCTTGGAATATTTGTTGCCATTCCCTTCTGGCTTGTAGTGTTTCTGTTGAGAAGTCAGCTCCTAGGCGTATCAGGGCCCCCTTGTATGTTACTTTCTCCTTTTCCCTTGCTGCCTTGAGGATTCTCTCTTTGTCTTTGACATTTGCCATTTTAATGATGATGTGTCTTGGAGTGGACCTCCTTGGGTCCTTCTTGAGTGGGGTCCTCTGTGCCTCCTGGATCCATGAGAGCCTTTCTCTCCTCAAATTAGGGAAATTTTCCATCATTACTTTTTCGAGGAGGTTCTCTATTCCTTGCTCCTCTTCTTCTCCTTCTGGTATCCCTATTATACGGATATTATTGCGTTTCAGGTTGTCCTGCATTTCCCTAAATGCTTCTTCATTCTTTTTGAGCCGTTTTTCCATTTCTTGCTCTTTCTGGGAGCTTTTTTCTACCTTGTCCTCCATCTCACTGATTCGATCCTCGGCTTCATCCAGCCTGCTTTGGATTCCTTCTACTGGGTTCTTCAATTCAGAAATGGTATTCTTCATATCCTCTTGTGTCTTCTTGATAGTTTCTATGTCCTTTTCCAGGCTGATATAGTTTGCTGTAAGATCCTGATAGTTTCTCTCAGTTTCTCATAGTTCTCTTTGAGCTGGCTGAGCTCATTGAGCTTCCTTAGAACCATTGTTTTCAATTCCATATCTGATAGTTCCCTTGCCTCTATTTCATTGAGCTCTCTCTGTGGGGAGTCCCCTTTTCCACTCATTTGGGGAGAACTTCTTTTTCTTCCCATTTTTGTGAGAGTCTGTTAAGTATTTTTGTCCTTTACTTTTCTTTCTGGGCTTGCCTCTGATGATGTCAGTTGTTGACCCTATAGGGCCTTGGGTTGTTTGTTTGAGCCTTTCAGGAGTCTAATGCCTGTGTCTGACTCCTGCTTGGAGCAGCTCTGTGACCCTTCGGTCAGGGCTGGGCTATTTTTTGGGATCTCTCTGCGCTCTCAGGAGAGCTCCTTGAGCGCGTTCCCAGCGTGGCAGGGTCCCCCACCTGCCTGGGCTCGCATGTGTTTGCCCCAGACCAGGGGGCTTATTCGCGACCTCCCGTGCTCATCTGAACTCCCTGGCACGCGAGCTTCGCGGCACTGGTCAGTTTAGAGTCTTCTATTGTGTGTTTTCCCCGCTTTTGGCTCTTTGGGTGCGTTGCTTGCCCTCGCCAAATGGGGACTACGGAAATGGGAGGAAATCACCTCTCCGGTTAATCCTGTTTCTGGTCTGTCCTCCAGGGACTCTGGGCAGCTCTACTTATTTTGTGGGCTGCTCCGCAATCGCGGCGGGTAGGTCAATTTGTGCCTGCCCTTGCCCCTCTGTGCACTCCCTCGCAGGCCGTATGGGTGCCAGTCTGTGTGAGGCCTTGCCGGCAGGTGCAAGCGTTCGCCAGCCCGCGTGGGTCACACACACGCTCGCCAATCCTCGCCAGTCACTCGGCGCAAGTGTGCGCGCCTGCTCTGGGTGTTTTGGGGGTGTCTATGTTTGCTTTTCGGCTTTTGGCTCTTTGGGGGTGTGGCCTCTTCCCGCGCAATGGAGACTTCGGCAAGGAGAAGGAGTCAGGACTCCCCGGTTCCTCCTCCCGTTCTTTCCCCAATGCCTCCGTTTCTAGTCTCCCCTCAGGGGCCTCTGGGCAGTTCTGTGACCCCTTCGGCTGAGGATCCAACCCCTGTGCGGACTGCGTTTCAATCGCAGGCAGTCTGGTTCATGCGCGCCCCGCTTCTGCCTCTTTGGGGTCGCGCCTTTCCAGCCCACAATGGAGATTACCGAATGGGGAGGGAGTCGGGACTCCCCGGTTCCTCCTCCCGTTCTTTCCCCAACGCCACTGTCTCCAGTCTCTCCTCAAGGCTCTCCCAGACAGTCTGCACTCAGCCCCGCAGGTCACACGCGCACAAGCTGTGTGCGGAGCGCACAAAAGGCAGGTTAATTGATTCCCTTATGCCTGAGCGAGATGGTAGCTGCAGAGTGGGAAGTGCGCCATCACCCGGGCTCCACCGGCCGCAGAGTCAGTTCTCCTCACAAAGTTTTCCTCACCAGTCTTTTCCCAGGCACCAGCCCACCCTGCTGCCGCCTGTACCCAGCGATCAAGGAGGGTGGCTGCCGCTGCAACTTTTGCGTTTGCCCTTTAAATGTCTTTTTGCATCCCCAGCCACCTGTCTCTGGCAGAGAGTGCCCCTAAGCTTTTTGGGGTTGTGTTTTGTCTGTATTTTCTCGGCTTTAGCGGCTGTAGTTTAGGGGTTTCTGTTTATGATTCAGACCCCGTTCTTCCCGGGGGACGCTAACTGGCCTTTTCAATGTCCCTCTGGTGCCAGTGCCCGTGCGCACCCAGCCCACCCTCTCGAGCCTCCACCGCAATTCTCACCCGTTGGGATGTGTGAGAGTCGAATCCGCTGTCCGCGGCACCAAGGCTCCTCTCCCACTATCGCTCCACTGCTTTCCAGGTGATTACTCCATTATTTAGTTGCAATTCCAGTTTGGTTTTGGGAGGAGGTCAGCGTGACTCCCTTTCACTCCTCCGCCATCTTTTTCTCCCGGTGTGCCAATATTTTGTTGAAGATTTTAACTTCTATGTTCATCAGCGATATTGGCTTGTAGTTTTCTTTCACTGTTGTGACTTTATCAAGTTTCAGGATTAGGGTGAGGCTGCCCTCATCAAAAAAGTCTGGGAGTCTTCCCTCCTCTTGGATTTTTTGGAATAGTCTGAGAAGGACAGGGGTTAGCTCTTCCTTAAAAGTTTTGTAAAATTCTCCTGTGAAACTGTCCGGTCCAGGGCTTTTGTGTGTCAGGAGTTTTTTGATTACTGCTTCAATTTCAGCAGCTGTTATCCATCTGTTCAGGCTTTCTGCCTCTTCCTTAAGTGCTGGAAGATTACATTTTTCTAGAAATGTGTCCATTTCACGCAGGTTTTCAAATTTCTTGGGGTACACTTGTTCACAGTAATTTCTTACAATCCCTTGTATTTCTGTGGTATCAGTTGTAATTTCTCCTCTTTCATTTCTGAATTTAATGATTTGGGTCCTCTTCCTATTTTCTTGATGAGTCTGCTTAATAACTTGTTGATTTTGTTTATCTTTTCAAACACCAGTGCCTGGATTTGGTGATCCTTTGAATTGTTCTTTTAGTATCTATGTCACTCAGTTCTGCTCTGATTTTAATGTTTTCCTTCCTTCTGCTTGCTCTGGGCTTTGTTTGTTGTTGTTTCTCCAGTTCTTGAAATTGTAGGATTATGTCGTTTATTTAAAATGTTTCTATCTTTTTTAGGTATGAACTTCCCTCTCAGGATTGCGTTTGTTGTGTCCCATAGGTGTAGGACTGTAGTGTGTTCATTTTCATTTGTTTCCAGAAACTTTTTGATTTCTTCTTTGATTTCATTATTGACCCATTCATTGTTTAATAACATGCTATTCAGTCTCCATTAGTTTAAATTTTTTTCCTTGAGGTTGGTTTCTGGTTTCAAGCCCATGTGGTCCAAAATATGCTTGTCATGATTAAATTTTCTTGAATTTGTTGAGGCTTGTTTTGTGTCATATCATGTGGTCTATCTTTGAAAATGTTCCATGTGCATTTGAATAATGTGTATTTCACTTCTTTGGGATGAAAGGATATATATACATAAAATCAGTTAAGTACATTTGATCTAATGCATTGTTCAGTTCCACAATGTTCTTGTTAATATTTTGTTTGGAGGATCTATTCATTGTTGACAGTGGGGTGTTAAAATCCCCTACTATCAGTGTGTTGCTCTCTCTATATCTGTCTTGAAGTCCTCCAAGATTTTCCTTATATTTTTGGGTGCTCCGTGTTGGGTGCATATAGATTTACAATGTTTATGTCTTCTTGATGGAGTCTTCCTTTGAGTATTATCCTTCTGGGTCTCTTTTTATGGCCTTTGTTTTGAAATGTAATTTGCCTGATATAAGTATTGCTACCCTGTTTGTTTGTTTTTTTTCCCGTGTCCATTTGCTTGGAATATTTTTTCTCATCCGTTTACTTTCAGTCTGTGTAGGTCCTTTGTTCTGAGGTGGATCTCTTGTAGGCAGCATATGTGCAGATCATGTTTTCTTATCCATTCAGCTACCCTATGTCTTTTGATTGGAGTATTTAGTCTATTTACATTTAAAGTTATTATTAATAGGTATTTATTCATTTTCCTTCTCTGTACCTGTGTTCCTCTCTTTCTCACTCCTTTTATTCATCTTCCTAAAGCAGTCCTTTTAGCATATCTTGCAATGCTGGTTTGTTGCAGTTGTGGAGTTGTATTCTTTTAGCCTTCTTTTGTCTGGGAAAGTCCTTATTTCACCTTGCATTTTAATTGAGAGCCCTGCTGGGTAGAGCAGTCTCGGTTGCAGACCTTTGCTTTTCATTACTTGGACTATTTCTTGCCATTCACTTCTGGCTTGTAGCGTTTCTGTTGAGAAGTCAGCTGCTAGCCTTATTAGGGCTCCCTGTATGTTACTACCTGTTTCTCCCTTGCTGCTTTTAAGATTCTCTCTTTGTCTTTGAAAGTTGCGATTTAAATTATGATGTTTCTTAGAGTGGGCCTCTTTGAGTTCCTATTGAATGGGACCCCCTGTGCTTCCTTGACATGCGTGACTTTTTCTTTCCTCAAATTAGGGAATTTTTCCACCATTAGTTTCTTAATCAGGTTCTCTATCCTTTGCCCCTCTGCTTCTGCTTCTGGTATCCCTATTATATGGATATTATTACATTTCCGGTGTCCTGCATATCCCTAAACACCTCTTCGTTCTTTTTGAGTCTTTTTTCATTTTCTTGCTCTTTCTGGGAGCTTTTTTTCTACCTTGTCCTCCAGCTTGCTGATTCGATCCTCTGCTTCATTGAGTCTGCTTTGATTCCTTCTACTGTGTTCTTCAATTCAGAAATTGTATTCTTCATTTCCTCTTGACTCTTGTTGATAGTTTCTATGTCCTTTTTTATGCCAATATACTTTGCCATAAGTTCCTTGTAGTTTCCCTGTGGTTTTTGGTAATTCCCTCTGAGCTCACTGAGCTCATTCAGCTTTCTTATACCATTGTTTTGAACTCAATATCTGATAGTTTACTTGCCTATATTTCATTTAGTTCTCTTTCTGGGGATTCCTCCTTTCCTTTCAACTGGGGGGATTTTCTTTTTCTTCCCATCATTTGTGAGACTCTTCCTTTTACTTCTGCTTCTTAAATTGATCTGTCTTGACTTATTCACTTTGTGGTGTTAACGTCTATGGTATGAGACCTGTGACATTCAGTGGTGCAGTCTCATGGTGCAGTTGATCTCTTGATTTTTTGCTCTTTGGATACCTTTTATGCCGTTTATGTTGGCTCTCTGGAAGTAATTGGGTTTTGATTGTTGTTTGGTCATTCTTTGGTGGGTCCTATCCCCCAGCTGGTTGACTGAGGGTCACTCTGCCCACCATATCTTGTGTGTTTTTATGCAGGTGCTGCCACAACAAAACCGCAAAGCCCAGGAAATAAACTCACATCTGCAAAAATAACTCACCCCTGCAATCCCACTATCAACAGCAAATGAACCAGTATTGATAAGGCTGTAAAGAGATTAAGATTATTATAAGAAAGGAGAGCAATAAATTATTAGTATAAAATCTAATGACTTAATATGCACAAACTTGATGGACTGGAAATGAATGTTAAAAAGCTATATAGTAAAGAAAATATTGCAAAGAATGGAGAAGACCACAGTGGATTTCATCTTGGTAGCCTCTAGTATTTACTGCCATTTTTACTTTCTGGATCTGCCTCTGATGATGTCAGATGTTGACACCATCTGACCTTAGGCAGTCTGTTCAAAACTTCCAAGAATCTACTGTCTGTAGCCACAGTGCTGTCTCCTTCAGTTGTTAATCTAGTCACTCTGCACTCAGCAGTCAGGGTTAGGCACCACAGGGTGGGGCAGAGTCCTTTCCTGGGGGTGGTGCTATTGTTTTCTCTCACACTGCTGCCACTCAGGGGAGTGGTCTGCCTGAGCAAGATGGCTGCTCTCATATGGGGGATGAATCAGCCCTGGGATCCCACCAGCTACTCTTAGTTCTCTCTCCAAAGCTTCAGTTTCCAGTAGCTCCTCAAGTTTCTCTAGTTCATTCTGTACCTTCTTTAGCCAGTGATCTACTATCCGTGGCTGCCACTCTGTACTCAGCAGTCAGGATTAAGTACCACAGGGCCAGGGCAGAGTCCCTCCTGGGGGTGGGGTGGAGCTACTGTTTCCTATCACCCTGCTCCATCTCAGGGGAGTGGTCTGCCTGAGCAAGATGGCTGCTGCTGTATGGGGGGTGAGTCAGCACCACGATCCCACCAGCTACTCCCTCCGTTCTCTCCCCAAAGCCTCTGTCCTCAGCCTCCCCTCAGGCATCTGTAGCCTACTCTGACCCTGCCTTTGCCAGAACCCAGGATAAGTGGCTGCAAATGAACATGTATGCATTGGCCCTTTAAATGGCTCTTTGCATCTCCAGCTGCCCATCTCTGACAGAGAGCAACTCTTTTTGCAGCTGGCTGTTATCTGTGTACTTTTTGGATTCTAGTGCTGTAGACTGGGGATTCCCCCGTTATGGTTTCGACCCCACTCTTCTCAGAGGGATACAACTGGCTACTTAAATATCCCTCTGGTTCTGCTGCCTGTGAGCACCCAGCCAGCCTTCTCAAGTCTCCACAACACCCCTTTCCAGTCAGGCTGTGCTAAACCTAATCCTTCTGTCTGTCTGTGGGTATAAGGCTTGTCTCTTGCTACTGTTCAGTTGTTTGTTCTGGGTGACTTATTCACCATTTAATTGTAATTCCAGATTGGTCCTGGGAGGAGATCAGTGTGACTTCCATTTACTTCTCTGCCATCTTGCCTCTTAAAACAATTTTTATTGATAGCACTTTGCCTAATGTAACAGATGGTGTAAATGATCAGTAGAATTTTTCCTGTTTTCTGAAATTGCTGCTGAGGGTCAAGGCTGATGATAAAGGATATTAATAACCACTTTACAAGTTCAGAGATTTGGCCATTGAAAATCAAAAGGACACGTTACCACCTGTCAGAGTCATTTTGGGGTAAATGTTCAGGAAAATCACCATCTCTACCATTACCATCATTTCTACCATCATCACCACCACCATCATCTCTACCACCTCTTTCAACACCACTTCCTTTACTACCATTACCACCATCATCATAACTACCACCTGCATCACAATCGTTACCACATCCGCCTCACCACCACCACCTGTATCACCACCATCACCTCCACTACCATCACTGTCATTGCCACCACTACTTCCAGTACCATAACTACAATCACACCATCACCAGCACCTCAGTGACCAAAGTCACCAACACTACCATCATCTCCAACATCACCATCAACTTCAACATCACTCCATTATCCATTATTACCTCCATTATCACTATCACAACCACCATCAGTGCCATCATCACCACTACTTCCAACACCATGACTACCACCACACCATCATCATCATCATCACCTCTACTACCATCACCAACATGTCTGCTCCCATTACCAGTGCCACTGCCTCCATTGCCAGCCACCACCATTACTGTCACCAATGTGCAGAGAGAAAGTCATTTTTTGGGGAAATGCAGCACTCCTACTGAGTAGCCCTTTCCTTTCTGTTTCTTCCCCTTTATAAAAAAGTGTATTCCCACCTCCAAAGTTAGGAGAGGGAGGCCCAGAGAAAATACCTCCTAATGACCGGGGGTATCTGTAGGCAAAAAAGACCAGATTTCCATTTTCTAATTAGAGGACATGCTGACTTCTCTGTCATCTAAAATTGAGGGAGGCTGGCTGGTAGAGTTCACCAGGAAGAAAGGGGGTGTGGAGCACCCCTACTCTAAGTCCCTCATTCTTGAAAGGTACAGAGGTTTTATCTCATATATGCCCAGAGGCTTTGGGTTGGTCATGGGAGGTGGTTGAGCAAGGACACTTCACAAGATGACCAAGAGTTACCCAAGCAGAAGATTATGGTAGGTTCATATAGTGTGGCCAGATCAAGGTAAGGACCAATAGTGCCCAAGCGGATGCTGGCAAATGAGTTTCCCACAAAGCCAACTACCCAAAGCCCACAACCCTAGCGCAGCAACAGCTCTGGGCAACCAGATAGAAGTTTTGACCTTATCAGGTCCAGGCAGGAGGAATGGGCCATGCTTCTTCTCCATTCTACATCCCTTGCTGCCATTTCATTTAGTTCTTCTGGAGAATTCTCTTGTTCTTTCATTTGGGATCTGTTTCTTCATGTTCCCATTTTGAATGCTTCTTTGTATTTGTTTCTATGTATTAGATAGATCTGCAGACTCTGGTGCAGACCTATGTCAGATGCTGCTGATTGTGACTGGCCCTGGGCAACCTGTTTGGAGCTATCAGTGATCCATAGCATGTGGCTCCCTCTGCTGGGCCTGGGTGTGTGCACAAAGAATGAGGCTGCACACCAAGGTCAGCTTTAACTAGGACCAGGCCCAGGGGAGGGTCAGCTAAGGTCTCAGAGCTCCCAGAAATCTGCCTCTGCTGTTAGACCTAATCTTTGAGGTAATCTCCAGCTGTACTCAGCAGCCTTGCTTAAGCTCCACAGGGTGAGGTGAGGGTGATTCCTGTGGGCAGGGCTGTTGCTTCCATTCAGGCTGATGCCATGTGGAGGAGAGTGCTCTGAGAAAGATGGCTTCTGCAGTGTAAGTAATGACTCAGCCCAGGGATCCTGGTGGCTTTTGTTCAGCTCTCTCCCCAGTGCCACCAACCCCAGGCTCTCCTTATAATGGGAGGAGTCAGGCCAAATCACTGGGGAGAAGAGGGGTATTCCAGAAGTAGCACCAGAGCCAACACATCTCTCCAAAAAGGGTAGGAAAAACACTGAGGCAACAGATTGAAATAGTAGTATCAGAAGGTTGCCTTGAGACTACTGTAAATAAACCAGGGTGTGTTGCCTTGGCAACTGAGCAGCTTGTACTGAGGCTGTATGGGGCTGAAAAGGTCAAAATACACGTGTATGGTGGAGGTCATCAAGCTACAGAAGGGGTTGGACACTCCACCCCAGGCTGAGACACTTGTGTGCCTGTGTGTAGCTGGGGACCTTGCCCTCTTGCACAAAATTATGGCCTGAAAAGGGTCAAAGGCAACTGTGACAAACATAGCCAACACTGGCCCAATTCTATCCTCATGCATTTCTAGTCCACTCTGCGCTCCCTCTGCTGGAGCCCAAGGTAAGTGGCTGCAAATTGTGTGCACTGGCCCTTTAATAGTCTCTCTTCATCTCTAGCTGTCTCTCCCTGGTGGACTGGAACTCTGCTGTTTATCACAGCCTCATGTTATTTGGGTTCCTTTTTCCCAGTTCTGGTGCTGTATAGGCTGGGGAGCCCAGCTTAGGGTTTAGACCTCACACTTCTCAAGGGAATCCCACAGCTGCTGAAATATCTCTTTAAAACTTTATCTGCCACCTGTGGGAGACAAGCAAACTCTCTCGTGCCACCTTCACACTTCCTACCTGTCTCGTTGTGGTGATGTGGTTTGTCCCATCCGTTCTTGGTTATAAGACTTCTCTCCAGCTAGTGTCCAGTTGGTTATTCAGGATGACTTTTCTTTAATTTAGTTATAATTCCAGTTTGGTTCTGGGAGGAGGTCAGTGTAGCCTCCACTTATTCCTCCACCATCTTAAAAATCCTCCTCTTCCTACATGAGCCAATGCGAGTTGGGGGATGTAGAGAACAAATTGTATGAGAGAATAGCCTTGTTTCCCTTGTAATAATAGTTCAAGCCTGCCCCACAGCAAGAACAGGAAAAGGGCTTTGAATCCAATATGACAGTGAAACTTTAAAATGAATAAGACAGAGCCTAAAATCTAAAGTGATGGTTTTAGTAAAGAATTTGGTAAATTATAAAATCCAGTTGAACTTCTACTAAGAATATGTTTCCTGATCTCAAATGACATGTGGCCAAGTTAGGGATAAGTATTAGAAACAATAAAGCTATTTCTTATTTATCCCACCCCATGAATTGAGACCCTTGAAAAAAACAGGTTACAGTACACCAAGGAGCAGCCCTATGCCAGGCAATGAGCTGGCACTTTTCATGCATGGTTTTATCTCATTCTTACATCAGCCTGTATGGTAGATATGGTCAGTACTCTCATCCCTGTTTTGCTGAAGAAATGGAGGCTCACACCAAGGCTACATAGCAAATAAATGACAGAGTGAAGATTCAAACTCAGATTATTTGTGTGACTTGAAAGTCTAGTATTGTAACAAGACCCTAACTTCTTCAGAATGCCTTATTAATCACAACAGCAGAAACTGGACCACACTGTTATGCATGTAGAATAGCAGACTGCAATCTCAGCAATTAAGGAACATTTCTTCATTTTTTGGCAACTGAAATTAATTTCTTTGTTAGGTCCCTTATCCTGGAGGGCATAGAAACAAAAGTGGACTCATTTAGCAATTTCTCTGACTCTCTCCAGGTTGTCTTCAAGTTCTAGGGGCCCTCAGGAGTACCAATGCATGGGAAGTGGTTGCAGCCTTCTAGCGGCTTTCATGCCTTGTTCATGCTCCCCCTGCCATCCTGAGTCTTTCTCAGGCTCTTTCTGCCTAAGCTCCCTGATAAACCATCTCCACCCAACTAATCCCATGCTGTGGTCTATCCTCATCTATCTAAGCAGGGTATGGCTAGGGACATGGACTCTGGAGTCAGATTAGTTATGTGATTCTGGGCAAGTTTCTTAACCATTTTGTGCCTTGGTTTCCCTATCTGTAAAGTCAATGGTCACATAGGTTTTTCAGACGATTAGAGAATACTTGTGAAATGCTTAGACCAGCGTGTAGCACATCATAAATACTTGACTAAAGTTAATTTATTATTTAGGGGTTGAAGGGAGGAAAATGATAACTCTCACTAATCAAGGCTCTGTCTAATGCTTGGACAATAGCTTTGAAATTCAAAAATGCCAAAATGTTAGCCCTTTTGTTCCATGGATTCTGTGGTGTCCTTTCTTTTCTTAGAAAATACAGGAAAATCATATGGCTTCTCAAATTAGAGAGTGTGAAGATTTGGCTGTGGTTAATATCTGAAAATACCACCCTACCCAGCCATAGGTAGTTCTGTTTGAGACCTTCTGAGCTGCCCTGCAATAACTGTGCAGTTCCCACCTACCCTCCCCACCACACACACATCACCACCTCCATCATCACTATCTACAGGGTAGAATTCTATGGCATATACAACTACTACAACAACTCATGAGTTTGTCTTCCAGCCACATCCATTCATTGGATCCTTATCATAACCTTTGAAAACAAAGAAAAGCAGATTTGGTTATCCACTCTACAGAGTCTTCCACTCTACAGAGGGGTGTATACAGATTAGAATGAAATTCTGACATGCATATTTTCTTAGCCACATGTCTCACATGTAAAGATATCACTCCCATAATCAAATTCCACTAATTTATTTATTTATTTATTTTTGCATTATGGAAAACTTCAAACATATACAAAAATGAACCTAGCA
The DNA here is from genome assembly GCF_021234165.1 of Pteronotus mesoamericanus. NCBI lineage: Eukaryota > Metazoa > Chordata > Mammalia > Chiroptera > Mormoopidae > Pteronotus > Pteronotus mesoamericanus. The sequence continues at coordinate 57,271,234 of NW_026555321.1, forward strand.
GCACCAGAAATGCCCATGTACTTATCCTCAGCTAGTTTGGCTTTATCCATCCCTATTCATATATTTTGAAGTAAACCTCAAATAACATCATTTCATCTGTAAATATCAGTATGTGTTTCTTAAGCCTCAGCATGCTCTTTTAAAACAGAAAACTGTTATCATGACTTCAAAAAACTAAGGATGATTTCTTAATGTCATCAAAATTTTTTAGCAGTATCCAATTTGATACAAGAGGTTTGGGATTTGCACCTGGCATATTGTTTCAAGAAACTGCCTGAGGCTGGCCAAAAGAATCATTCCATCCTTCTGTCCTTCATAGACAGGAGTGTCATATCCAAACCTACCAGTGGTTTTGCTAAGATCTCCAAAAAAGGCTATCATGTGTCAAATAACCAGAGGAGACGCAGTGACAAAAGGAACTTAATCTTTGCTCTCTAGCTTAGAGCAATCAAGAAGCTATGAGAGTGGAGGGAGGAAGCTGGCACACACATCTGGTAGTACACCCTGGTGGCAGTGCCAGGTGGCTGTCAGTATGGGATCAGCACATGCTCCTGTCAGGGCTGGGCTGACATTTGCAGGGCTTGGATTGCATCACCATATACTTTCTTTCTTAGTTTTTTCTGATGGTTCAGCAAACAATTATGAGCTCCACCAGAGAAATCATCTCACGTATTTTATCATTATTATTTCATCTGTTTTCAATGTTAGTTGTTTACACGGGCCTTGTGATATCATTAACCTCAGGGCATTTCTCAGCCTGATTCTGTAAAGTGACAGCAGTACTAGATTTGTGGCCTATAATGGCTTTCCTTTAGACACCTTATTCAAGATGCAACTAAATCAAGAATGGAGTAATCCTAGTTTTACTTTTAAAAAATATATGCACAGATTTAATCTCATAGCAGATGCTCTGGTGCTCTGGCCCTGCTCCTCGCCATCCTTTCTCCCATGTTCCTCTGCCCCAGGTCTTTCCAGTATCAACCAGTGAGGGACACATTCGTGGCTAAAGGCCCCATAGATGGGATAACTAAAGATATTCTACAGTGCTCCCCAGAAGTCCCACACAGGCCTGAGTCCCACTTGTCTACAGAGTAACTTGTTCAACAACTGCCCTTCTAGTACCCGTCTCAGTCCCCACTCCTCTATCACTCCTCTATGCTCGTACTACTTCTCATTATAGGGTGACCAACTCATTGTGGGAAGCCCCTAGTTTCAAACAGACCAGGACAGTTGGTCACCTTACCTCCCAAATAAAACAGTCTACTCAAATCCTAGTCTCAGGATTGGCTCGTGGGGTATCCAAGGCAACTCATATGCAGAGAAGAGCCTGGAATGAGACATCCATCTTAACTGGGTATTAGTTTGTGACCAGAGCCCTCTGGAATTGGGCAATGGGGCAGTGCTGGCCTCCTTGGGTATTTGAGGGTAGGAATGAATGAGGTTTTCACCAAGTCTGTGATTGATGTTTTTATAAAAAACTATATATTATTTGTCTGTTTTTTTTTAAAGTACATAATAAAAATTTGCTTTTTAACAATTGGCAAATATTTGTTTCATAATTTTTAAAGGGTCATTTCTATTTAAAATTTTTAAATGAAGGAAATAAACTAGGTTTAAAAAAACCTTTCATGTTTATTTAAGGCAATCGTTCTAAAATTTTTAAACCCAAATCTTTTTCTGTTGGAATCCTACATGGTTCCTCCAGTTAATATGAGATACAAGTGGAGCTACTGTGACTAAAACAAGGTTCTGGGGCCTGAAGTCCTGTCCATTTGGCCTTATCTTCAGCCCCCAATGACTCCCCCACCTCAGGTAATCACTAGGTACTTCCTGGGAACCCTGAGGTTGTTGTCAACCCAATGTGAAAATCACTGTCATAGAGGATTATTTAATGGCATGATAAAGTATCATTAACTTTTTCCTTTAAAGCATGTTATTAAATAAAAAGAGTAGGTAAACAAAAACAAACCCACAGCAGTACAGTGCTGTGGAGAAAAAGAATAACACATGTACATATCTGTGTACATAGAAAAAAGTCTAGAGGGAAATATACCAGAGATATTCCTGCTGGGTATCTCAAAGGAGCTGGATCCTCAGTATACTTTTTTTGCGTGTGTATGTGTCAATGCTTTGTTACCTCCATTTGAAATGTAAATTATTTTAGGCAAATATTATAAAAGAAAAACACATGATTTTAAGGAGGGGGGAGGGTAGAAAAAATGATTCTAAAGTCACATGTGGACAGTAACAGTATCCAGACTAGAGTCTCATTGTTTTTTAGAGTCTGATCTGAAGAGATGGACCTTCCTCAGGGTTAGAGGGTTTACCTACTGAAGGCTGCATGACCTCAGCCATAGCCTGGCAGTTCTATGCTCTGATGATGTTGTGAGAGCACTGCCTATAAAACCAGCAAAACAAGGATAACTCTTCTGTCCCTGATGCAGTGGGGTGATCCAGACTGTGAAGTGAGCAGTGCCTCCCAAGCATGTGAGTGCAGTCAGGTTGGACTTCCATGGCCAGAAGTCTCTTAAGGGAAACTGAAGCTTTGCCAAACCTGAGCCTCCGGGAAAGAGTTAGAGTGTTCAGGTCAGTTGGTCCCCAACCTGGTGGCCCATCAGAGTCTTCTGGGAGCTTCTTAAAAATGAGCTCCCTGACCTACCCACTGATCCTCTGATCCAGGAGGACTGGATGGTACTCCAGCATTTTTAAAAGAATGCTAGGAGATTCTCATGAGATGCCTTCATGAAGTTTATTATCATTGCTAGGTTGGAAATTCTAAGAAATCTGCTTGCTGCTGTAACCAGGTGCCATGTGCAGCACCCCTGACATTCTGCACATTTTCAGGGAGGCAACTATTTTTTGAAGACACGCTCTGTGCCTGATATTTTGCTAAGTGGTTTCAAGTCCATTTGCCTTAGTTACAACTCAAAAGAAAATATTCTTATATCCACTTTGTAGATGATGGAGCAGATTCAGGGAGATTAAGATTTGAATTCAGGTCCAAGGTCAAAATTCTAGCTCATCCCATTTAACCACTTCTGGAAAGCTCCACAACTTTTCCTGGGAGAAAAAAAAAAAATGGTATCAGAATTCTCCACTGAACTTTATCTCCTATCCTTTACATTCTCCTCTGTTCATCAACACATATACCTTCTAAGTCTGACCTGCATCTAAAACAATGCCAAGACATTCTGTTACAGAGGCTTATTCTCACAATTTTCCAGCTTCTTGTCATTATATGCCTTTCCTTAGCCACAGGAAACCAGTTATTCCTTGATTCCATTGTGATTCTCTTACCTACTTAAAAATAAGTGCTGCAGCCCTGGCTGGTGTGGTTCTCTTGGTTGGAGCATTGTTCTGCAGACCAAAGTGCTGTGGGTTTGATTCCCAGTCCATGCACATACCCAGGATGCAGGTTCGATCCCTAGTCGGGGTGCATACAAGAAGGCAACCAATTGATATTTCTCTCTTGCATCAATGTTTCTCTACCTCTCTCTCAAAGCAATGAAAAAAATGTCCGTGGGTGAGGAAATAAATAAATACATAAATAAATAAGCAATTGTTGCAAACTATCCTAAGCAATTTGGCTATTCAAAGTATAAAGTACTTGATGGTGGCTTCCCATCCTCCTACAGCTAGAGGTCCATGGAGGCAACAAATTTCTTCCCCTGACTTCCCCTGACTCCTTAGCACATCTCAGACTAAATTCCACCAACAAGGAAATAGCTATTAGTGAGCAGGCACATATATATCCACTCAGCCCATTCTGTGAGCCTGGGACCTTGACAGCTGCTTACTTACAAATTCATTTGAGGCAAATGTGACAATAATGTCAGTGCAGTATTTAGCTAACCTAGTCAGGCAGATGATAAAATCAACTCTTTAGTATCTGATAGACACAGGACTGGTTGGACTTCTGAGCTCAGTGCCTTTCCAAGAGAATAAGCAACTGGTCTTGCCTGATTTATTTTAAGTTCAGACAAGATAGATGCACCATGAAACATCTCTAGTCATCTACCTTTATTGAATATCACTATTTCCATCAACAAAAAAGCATTTTAGAATTCCATTATACTAATTAACACACCAAGGGTGCTCAGACAGACAAGTGAAGCACTTAATGGTAACTTTCTCTATAATGTGGGACTATGATCATTTGAATATTAGCTAACTGTCCTACAATGTAAATGAATGTCCACACATATACATGCAGTGCATTACCTATGCTTTAGTTTTAGAAGTGAATTACTGACAACATATCAGCATAACAGCCATCATTTAATAAGAACTATCTGTATGCCAGGGGCTGTGCTAAATGTTTGACCAGCAAGAAAGTTGACCTCATTTAATCCTCACTGAGAAGGCCCCAGAAAACCAGCAAGAGTTGACTTAAAAGCTATAAATCTTAACTGCTTAAACTGGTTGCCTGTAAGTTTTTCTAGGCCTCCTGGGAATTCTCCAGTCATCATCAACAATAATTTTTCACTCTTGGCACAAAACTTTGAACAATAAATAAAATTCTCATCCCCAGAAGATATCCCACAGCATGACTTCTGAGCACAATTTGGTCTGAAATTGACTTGAGAAGTCCTCCCAAGTGGCAACTGTGTTCTACCCAAAAGTGTTCAAGGCAGCTGGCTCTGAGAGGTCCCAAGGCCAACGGTGACCAGAGTCTGCTTTATGTCTGTGTTTCAGTTTATCAGCTGTCCTGAGGGGCTGGTATAGAAGCTAAAGAGGAGGGCAGACAATCACAGCCCAGTAGTACCCTCTTCTCCTGCCTAAAAGGTGGAAAGATCTGGCACCAATAAACACAGCAGTAGGAGTGGTGAGACATGGTCAAAGTCTGGCTACATTATGAAGGGAGAGTTGAAAGAATTTGCCAATGGATCAAGAAAGAAGGAGTCGAGGCTGAACAGATGGGGAAGACTGAGGAGTAGGTTTGGGAAATAGCTGGACATATTGGGTTTCAGTATCCAAGGCATGCTCATTATCTATCGCTGTATAGCAAATTGCCACAAATTTAGCAGCTTGACCAAAAACCCTTTAGTTCACAATTCTGTAGTTTGTAGTCCAAGCCAATTCAGCTGGGTTCTCTGTTCGGGATATCAGAGCTGAAGTCAAGGTGCTCACTAGACTGAGCTTTTGTCTGAGGCATTGAGGAAGAATCCAATTGCAAACTCATAAGGGTTATTGAGAGAATCCAGTTATTTGCAGTTGTAGGTTTGAGGTCCTTTTCTCCAGCTGTCAGCTGAGGGACACTCAGCTTCTGGAAGCTGCCTGCATTCTCTACCACAGGGCTCCTTCTATCTTCTGCCAGAAAGCGTGGATCAAATCCTCCTATTTCAAACCTCTCATTTGCTCTTCTGCCACAAGCCAGAGAAAACTCTGCTCTTGTGATTATATCAGGTCCACCTAGATAATGTCCATTTCTTAAAGCCAACCGTATCATGTAACATAATCTAATCACAACAACAATTCCACCATATTCTTAGTCCCATGAATTCTGTGGGGAGTACAAACCAGAATGGAAGTGAAGGCAGGCAATCTTGGGAACTTTCTAAGAATTTTGTTTGCCATTCCAGTGGGAATGTGGAGGAGATGGTCTCCTTCAGCAATTTTCAGAGCTGAAGGATGGAGTAGGAGCTAGGAAGTAGGAGAGATAATTCTATCTGAATCTCTTTAGCCTCTGGAACCTGAGGCTCTCAGGAAAGAAGTCCTGGCCCTTTGAAGCTGTCCCACAGAGCCACCTCTCTGCGCCCTACAGTGGGCCTGCCCTGCCAGCTCTCCCACACAGGCCTTGAGGCATCTTGGCTGCAGCATCCCCATGTTTGGCAGGGAAGTCAATATTTGGCTTTTCTCCTGGGCTTTCCTGGAAAAGGCTCTATTCCAGGTGGCAGCTGTGCTGGCTGGAAAAGAGGAAAGATAAAAGCCAAGTTCTGGGGGCCTTGCTGCCAACCAGGACACCTGGGCCTTCTCCCTATCAGCCACTGAAAATGACAGGAGGAAGATTTGCTAGCACTCCAGGGAAGCTAGGTAAGGCCAAGTAAAGCAGGGTGATAATGGGCAGTGGAGTCAGAAGGGTGTCTTAGCCTCTAAATTTCCCTCTCCATAGGATGGGGATAGTCCTTAGTAGCTACCATAAGGGTCTGTGACAAACAGCATGGAATCTGTAAATCAATTATCACAGGGACTTGCTTATAGAAAGTACCAATAATTCCTGCACAATGAGTACTATTAAGTGAAGAGGAAAGGACTGGCAGATAGAGGTTTTTCAACCAGAAGGGATTAAAAAGGAAGAAGGGTTCAGGTAAAGAGGTCAATGGAATGGCCAGCCCCTTTTGTAAAAAATTTCTCATGATATTGGAATGCACGTTGGTTGTTTCTATAAAGGTCTGTGAATATACAAAGGACAAATGCTAAACCTCAAGGCATGATAGAGTTTGATTGGGCCATACAGTGAATCTGGATATGATGTTTCCTAGACTCCTGGGTAGCCAGATAGGGTTTCTACTTCCTATAGAAATTCAGAAGGGAAAAGAGGGACAAGCAAGGGGCAGACTCTTGTGTTGGAATGTTGCTTGCCACATTTGGTTTCAAGGAACAGAAATCTACTCAAGCTAGCAGAGTGGGGTGACATTTGAGGCATTAGTGGTGTGTTTACCACACACTTCTGTGCTCACCAAACTGTTCAGATTCATTTTAGATTTTAGAGGACCTATTTCCCACCTCCACTTTCAATCTAACTCAGAAAGAATTGAATTGTTACTCCACAGGTAAATAAAGCAAAGTTCTCTCATACTCAAGGCAACACAGTAGAAGAATGAGGATCACAGTTTCCACCAGCTTTGCATCAAAAAGCTGAAGTTCCTTGACTTGATATCAAGGCATCTCTCTTACCTGGCAAGGATGACTAAGCCCCATCAATCTTTCAGGTTGCTTTTGTGAACACTGAGGGAAAAAAAAAAAAAAAAAGACACCTAGTAAGAAGGCCTCCTAGTGGCTAAAGTGGCTCAAACTTTTAAAAAACAGAGCCTAGCCGCCATTTCTGTAGAGGGGCCTCTCATGCAAACTGCACTTCAGAGAGAGGCCTGCACTGTGTTTCTGACACCTGAGCCAGCCCTTATAAAGGACTTCCTGGAATCCTATTTCAATCAATAGGACTGGGGCTTTCCCCATCCGATCAGAGCTGCATAGATCAGCCAATCAGGTCAGCTCTATTCTGACCAATCAGGACAGGGCCTCTTGGATCAACCAAACTGTGAGGATTTGGAGTCCTTATTTGCATGAGGATGGACCAATCAAGGATCGGGGGGAGGACTTCCGTCCATATAAGCCAGCCCCCCTCTGGATTGCAAAGCTCACTTTCCACTAAAGTGTTTCCTAGGCTAGAGCGGAAATACAGAAGATAATCTCACCAGAGCACAGTGGAGCAGACCATTACAGAGTGAAGTAGAGCAGAGCTGCCTAGCTGAAGAGGGCCCTCGCAGCTACACTGCATCAAATTGAGCTGTTTGCACTGAATAAAATTTCCTTATTAATGCACTCCGAAGTGGAGATCCCTGTTGGCATTGAATTAGTGCCAAAGATCACATCACGCAGTAATGTGTCCCATTGCCTCCTCATATAACCACATCAAAATTACAACTAAACTACAGAACAGCCATCACTCAAACCATCAGAAATCGAGTTGAATGGAAGTTCAACAACTGGGAACTAAAGAAATTGCATTCATCCAGACTGGTAGGAGATGCAGAGGTGTGGAACAGGCTGGTCCTACACCCATGTGTGGTGGATAAAAATCAGGAGAAGTATCTCAGGAGTGAGAGATCCTAGCTCTGCACCAAGCTCCCCAGCCCAGGGTTCCAGTGCCAGGAAGACAAGTCTTCATAACTTCTGGCAGTAAAAACCAGCAGAGTTTGAGTTAATGAAAGGAACTGCTGAAGTTCCAATCAGTTCCTCTTGAAGGGCTCACACACTGACTTACTCAGACTCACCCTCGCTGAGCTCCAGCACTAGAGTAGCAGCATGAAAGGTACCAGTGGCATATGGGGAGTGTGTGAAATCAGGGTGAGAGCTAGGAGACAGCTTTTTCCAAGACAGAAAAGTAGGCAGAGGTCATTGTTCCTTCTCTGAGCCCTCCCCACACAGAACCACAGAGAAGGCAGGGACATATGTGAGACTCCACAAACCTGGCTCACATGGTTTGCTCACATGGAGGATAAGCTGTGAATAGTTCTGAATCCCTAATGAGTGAGGACCTTGAACATGCAATAGGCAATCCCATGAAAACCCAACATAAGAAATCAAGGTAGCCATCCTTACCATTGCTTAATTGTCAGATCATTCCTCTTTTACCTTTGCAGACTGGTGTGCTTTCTCTCTCTCTGACTTCTTAAGAAAGTGTACATGGCATTTGAGTCAGTAATCCAACATGGCTGTACATGATTTCTCAGTTTAGGTGCTGAGCACTATCTAAGTGGAGCTATGTGCCTCTTAGCTCCACATGTTTGAAAGGTAGAAGCTGGTTGGCTCATAGATTGAGCCCATTGATTGATACCTGGGGCAGAAGTTTACCTTTGATCCAGTTAATGGCAAGGGGTGGGCCACTGGAGTCACATGGCATAGTCATGGCTGCTTAGACCTACTTTTGTCTGCCAGTGTGGTTGTGGGTAACTAGATTATCAGAGGAGAGAGAGGGTTTAGCAGGCACTCAAAATGTACCCACCACAAACAACTCCAAACCAATTCAGATTTCACAAGTTCTTTCTGACATAGCATTACAGAGTTATGATATCTAACCTATTCTAGAACATTCCCAGATGGACCAGGAGGGAATTGATACATTTTTGTATCCTCCATTTCTTCCAGAATAAAATTTTCTGTGTTATTTTTAAACTAGCTATTACAGAGATCCCATTATGCAAAACAAACTCTTTTGTGGTCAATTAATGATCTGTCATTTATCTTTTCAACAAGTCTTGTTTTTCATAGAATGAGCTTGTTTAATGTGGGGTACACCTTATGGGTATTTCTGGGTAAACAGTGTGTCACAGAGCAAGCCAATTAATTGCAAAAGTGTTAATGACCTTGTCCAGGTCAGTAGTAAAGCCAAGTGCCACTGGCTGAGTCTTGAACTTTCCATTAGCTCAAGTCCCAGTTGTAACTTCCCACTACACTGGGAGTTATTTTCCTTAATCCACCAGATAGAATCAGAGCAACACTAAAGGCTGTAAATATTCTGTCAAGGCATGAAAAATAACAATAATAAGGCATTCAGAGTAGCAGAGAAGATTCATTCATCACAGTTTGTTTACCATCTCAACAACCCACTAGATTTGGTCTCGTAGTCTCTGGGGAAGCAACTGACATAAAGAAATCAGATTTCGGCAAAAAGAATATGCACTTTGCAGTCATAGGGGCCTTATTTCAAATCCTGGCCAAGGCCCTTCACTTTTCTAATGGGACAAACCTGTACAAATGCTCTGATTACTCAGTGCCCATGCCCAAACCCTAGTTATTGTTTGAATGTCATGCTGCTTCTCTGGCTCTCAGAATTTTCTTCTGAATGGGAAAATAATAATACATACCTCAGAGGATGACTGTGAGGATTACATGATATCACATATGTGAAAGTAGATGTATCTTGTAGGTGCTCACTATGTTTATTTCTTTCACACTGTAACTGAATTTTTCCAAGGTTTCTGGAATGAGTGTCATGACTGACAAAAGCAGTACTACAAGACCTAATGTGGAAAGGCAAAGTTTCTTCATTCTCATGAGAAAAAAACCTCTCTCAGGTAGGTCCTGTTTGACACTTGAAACCCATGTTCTCTTCCAGACCCTTCCATCATTGTGGCAGAGCTTCTGATTATCCCCTACTATCAGCTTTTCTTAATTCTATAATAATAGAATTCTCACACATACACATCAAGTCTAAACTGAACATATGACCAATTAGGGAGAGAGACTATGATTCCCAGCAATCCATGTAGCCAGACATGACCATGTGACTAAATTTTCATGAATAGGATGTGAGAGAAAGTGAACTGTGCAATTACTGAGATTGACTGAGCTTCTCTTTTCCCTGTCCTACTAGCTGGAATGTGGACAAAAAGCTGGTGAGCCAGTCATGACTACACGGATGAAGACAAGCAGCAGAGGAGGAACCTGGGTCCCCGAACAACTTCATGCAGCAGAGCTGTCCTGGAGCATCTACCTACTTCCAGACTGTTCTATGAGAAAGAAACATACTTCTCTCTGGTTACCAATACTAAATTAAGGGGGTGGGGTCTATTTATTGCATCAATTCCATCTACTCCCTAACTAATACATCTACCCTCCCTTATCAGACTTAATCTTTGGAGCTTGCCTTGAGCAAGAATGGTCTGAAACCAAGATCAGCCTTTAGGATTGTTCAGATTTCATAGTCTAGCTGCTTGTAAGTCTGATCTAATACACAGACATGCTTGGGTTGGCTCCTACAGTGTATTTTAAAAATTTTGGATTTGTCATCAACATTTACAATTTGAAAAATTTCACTGTTCAGCTTTTTTTGAGAAATCCAAATGTCTGGCAACCCTGGGTTCACATTCTTGCTTAGTAAAATTTAGCTATAAGCATGCTTGCGTTCACCATGGTCGACGCTTGTAGCAGATTGTTGTGCTTTGGGGTCTTGCCATTTTGGGATCCTGACTTCCAACCCCCCAGAACCTGTGTTTCTTTTCGTAAAGGCTTTCTTGACCCCCTGGAGCCTGGTCAGCTAGAGAGGCCAGAAAATTAAAGCACTACCATCCCCAACAGCCACCTACCAACAATGGATGGAAGTTGGTGTTTAACTCCCTCAGTTAGGGTAACTGAAGGGCACCTTTTACACTGGTTCTCAGAATGTGGGTCCCAGCCACTTACAGTGGTAACCTGCCCACAATGCACCCTTTATTGACTGGCTGCCTCCCCTTCCCTGTCCTGGTTTCCAGTCCCCTTCCCAACATTTTCCAGGATCACCTTCTAAATAAACTATTCCTTGCACACAAATCCTACTCTGAGTCTGCTTCCAGGGTTAGGCAGAGTTACTAGTACTCTTGGTTTTCCATGTGATAATTGGCATTTATCATGTTGTTACAGTGTCATTTTTCTCCTTAGATCAATATTTATTTGTATTTGATGTTTATTAAAAAGGAAAGATAGTTCCATAAGATGATGTGTTTTAGGAAAAAAACAGGATAAAATATATCTTTTTGAGAGTAAAGCATATTCCTGCCTATTTAGTGTGCAGATGCTGTCCTGCTTTAGTTCACTGACACCATCTGCCTGACCCTCAGATGTTTATGTTTGTGATTCCTAGTGTAGAGCACTGAAAACTCTTGACTTTAAAAGAGTCTCTGAGATTAGCCAGGCAGCCATCTGGGAGCACACTGAGGGAGAAGAAAGGAAGACACACAGGTGTCAAAGGGAGGAAGGACCAAAGAAACTCTTGGCATTTGGGCCAGGCCAGGGAGCTCAAGGTGGCACTAGGGTGAGAAAGATGAGGCCTTTTCCTAATCTTGTCAAACCCTTCACCCAGTGTTCATGGCAATCTGAGGCCACACCATCCACCCAAGTTCTGCTCTCCCTACACTAACACACCTTCTGGTGTGTCTCTCCTGGCTTCACAGAAATCCCTGCAGAGTAGAAGTTATACCTATTTAACTTGTTATCCCCAGTGCCAGGCATAAGACTTTGCCACATAGACAAGCTTGCCTAGATAAATTTTGTTTTCAATTTCTGTGCAACACCTGCTTGACCTTAGAGTGAGCAATCAGAATTGCCATGTGCACCAGGGGGCGCTGTGGTTCAAGGTTCATTTCTCAATTTGGACTCTGGAAAGGTTGGGGGTTTTTTTAGCTGTTATGTTGCAGTGAATCAGTGCACTGGCTGGTCCCACACCATTTAAAGCCAGGAATATGGGTTTTGGGAAAATTAGCTATCTCTTACTTGGTTTACAATCAACTGGTTTAACAGTGGAGTCAGACTACCCACTTAATAGCTGGGTGACCTTACTCAAGTCAGTTAACCTCACCATGCCTCCATAAAAGATAGGAATTAAATAAACTAATGCATGGAGAATGTTTATTCTATGCCTGCATGGAGGAAGTACTTAAAACACTTAGCTATTTTTGGCTCAGATCAGGAACAGGATCCTGATTTAAAAGAAAGCCAGATACTATTGTGGGGCTTGATGCCTACATTTCTGAACAGAAAGAAATATCAACTTTCACTTAGAGATGAACAAATATAAAAAAATAAATTTTTCCCCATCCAAGGTAAAAATCTCTTTCCTAAGGGGAGCCACACTACCTCCAGGCATATTAAGAGACATCCAAATTAGACTATCCTCCCTCCCTCCCTCCATCTCTCCCTCCTTTTCTGCTTCCTTTCCTTCCTTCCCTTCAACATGTACAAATAGATAGTGGGGATCCAAGCAGGGTTGTGACTTCTGGAGAGGAAGTTGTTTCTTTTTATTAAGAGTCAGAGAGGAATGGTCCAGGTGAGTAGCTTTTAGAGATTGATAGTGCTTGGAAGGGGAGCTGGGGCATCTCATTTCTTGGTTGGATTCCCATGAACAACAGGAATTTCAAACATATTCTAGAAGGGTCAGGAGAGAACTGGAAAGAGTGGAGTGGAGAAAGGGTACAGTCAACCCTCCACCACTAATAGGGATGAGGTAAGGAAACCCCCTTGCATAAAGAGGACCTCATAGACTTGAGTCCTCTGGGTAAGAAGACCCCAGGAGCCAGTGTTGGAGGAAGGTGGTTCTGCCAAGAGTGAAATAGGAAGCAGTCAAGCAGGGGTGGTTCTCCCATGTCAAAGACCTGTGCATTGAGAAAAGCCCTCCATATTCTACCCTGACCAAACACACTAAAACACAAAAAAAGACTCACAAATGGACCATTTGAAAGTCAACATTTGAAGCTCACCATACCGAAGGGTCATGGAGACAAACGAGTGTAAACTTAGTGAAGACTCTAGTTCTGTTAAATAAATGAAGTGTATTCCTTTTCTCTAGTCCCTTCTTGTCCCAGCACAAAGAGCTCCTAAAAATTCCAGGGAACACACTTCACATTGTCTTCTGTATGAAGGCTGTCCCAGGACTGTGCCACAGTGCCAATGGAGTTCCTTGGAGTTACCTAAAAAGAAAGGAGGGGAGAAAGAAGAGGGAGGAGGAAAAGGGATCCTTAGTGCAAACCGAGCTCCCTCCACACTTCAAACCCTTTAGGCTGAGTCAAGCCTGAGCAGGGCAGAAGGAAAAGATAAGACTAGAATTTTAAACAAAACCTTTTTATACCCAAAATTAACAGAAACCTATGGGATCCATCCTGGATTCCATTAAGGGACAAGAAAAGGAGACAGCCCAATTGGAGAAAAATAATCTAACTCATATTTGTGTTTCATCATCTTCAGACTTGTCAATACTTGGATTGTGACTTGCATCAGTTTTTTTTTATTTTATTTATTAAATTTATTTTATTGTATTTTTTCCCATTACCATTTATCCCCCTTACACCCTCTTCCACCTCCACCCACCCTCCTCAACCCCACCTCCAGCAATCACCACACTATTGTCCATGTCCATGAGTTTTTTATTTTTTGTTGCCTCTCTTGATCCCTTAACCCTCCCCCGCCCCCTCCACATACACACACACAGAACTGTCAGCCTGCTCTCTATCTATGAGTCTTTGTAATTAGGACACCACCCAGATGCAGTCCTGGACCCCTGAGGTCACAGGTAGCCTCTCGCTGTCATCTTATGTGGGAATATAAATAAGTTCTTCTCAACAGATTGATCCCCAGACATAGGAACACATTGTAGAACTGTTGGCTGATTATCTCTTTCTTTTTGGGGACCCAACAGTCCTTCTGGTAGAGATAAAAATAGGCTGGAGCCTGCTTCAAAGGCAGCAAAATACCTTATAATCAGAGCTTAAAAATAAACTGAAGAAATGAAGAAATTCACACCCCAAGAGACAACCTCAACTCTAGGGATTATGGATGTGTAACTGGCCATAGTAGATGTCTGTGTGCACAAGTCACATGAGCTCTGATGGGGAATTCTGCAGATGTTTTCAAAAGCCTGCCTCTTGCACTGGCCATTTGTATTTCTCCAAAGCCAGGAAAAGCCGTGCAGTTACATGGACACAGGTAGAAATGCAGGGAAGTTAGGTTTCCTGGAGGAATCCTCCAACAATGAGGAGTGGCAGTCAGTGGATAAATACCTCAGCCTTCTCTCCCTCCAACACCAATGCAAAGGTACATTTCATGTCTACATTCTCTATAAGTTACCCAGTAGGGAACCAGAAAATAAGACACAGTTCTCAGCTCTTCTCCCTTCCCCTCTCACTCTCCCTCACTCCTGCTTTCTGGATCACTTCCCAAATAAACTTTTACACTCAAGCCCTGGTCTCAAGGCCAGCTTTTGAAGAAACCCTAATTAAGATGATGGTTTCCCGTGTAGCTAAATAAATCAGGTTTCATGAAAGGGTCTCCACACACCTGCAGGGTTTCAGGGACAAAAAAATAAAAGCCCTGGGAAGAAGGCTGTGGAGTGGGGGTGAAGAAGAATCACAGCAGGCAAGGAAAATCATTTGGAAATTATAAAATTAAGTAGCTTTAAAGAGAGCAGAAGCCTGGCTGGGAAATATCCACAAGAGCACAAGGTGGAAAATATGCTCATGGCAGTTGAGAATCTGTCAGCTGACAAGGAGAAGTCTTTGCAGAGAAATGGAACCAGAGCCGGTGTTAGGGGATGGACAGACCAAATGAAGGACATGGAAGCTGGGGGGAGGGGGCACTGGGGGAGGAGTGGTCTGCAGGGGCTAAAATAGCTGTCCCAGAAGGACAGATAGGCCCACAGGGAAGGGCCAAAGTCCCTCAGTGTCTATAAGCTTTGTCCCCATCATCAAAAAACTCTGAAGGAGCATGGACAAGACCCTGAGTCTCCAAGGACATAAAGGAGGAAAAGGACTTTGCAAAGAGCTGTTTAAAACAGCTCCCTCACCTGTGGGCACTTCGCTTAATTAAGGCACACTTAGCATTTCATAATGGTGCAGTCTGTGGAACACCCATTCTGTAAGATTCTCTTGGGGAAAAAAGTCAGGGTGGAGCGGCTATTCTGCAAAAAGTCACTCTTGGAGATTCATTCATTCAACAAGTACTCTTGGAGTCTGTACTAGGCATGGTGCTGGGTACTAGGACTGCAGCAGTGGATGGTACAGATAACGTGCCTGTCCCCAGAACACTGCAGTCCTCTGGAGGAAACAAGCATTCAATTATATCAGCTAACATCCAATCCATTTTGGTCACTGGTCTAGACCCCTGTGTGTGCTACATTTAATCCTCACAACAACTTATGAAATAGGTGCTACACAATTGTCATTTTAGAGATGAGGAAACAGGCACAGGAAGGTTAGGTAAATGGGCCAAGGTGACCATACTGGTAAGGCGTGGAGACAAGACCCAAATTGAGACAATCCAGCTCCCAAATATACACTCTGAACCACTACAGCTTAACTTCTTTTGCGTTAAAGGATCTGATAAGTCTTGCAGGCAGGATGAGCTACATAATTTGTGGGACCCAATGCAAAGTGAGAATGCATGACCCTGGCTGCTGGTGGGAAAGTTGATCTCATCTTCATATGACTGCTCCAACCCACAGCAGACAGGTAATTTCCAAAGGACTGCAAACTCCTCTGTACCCAGGTTAGAGGGGAGTGAGAGGCCCCCACTGAGTTGTCTGCCAAATATATCGGGACACTGCTTGCCCACTATTGGGACAGCTGCTGTCTTGGCCTGTCCTATCATGGGACAGGCACTGGACTCTAGCCCTGCCCTCACCTGCACCCAGGCTCCTGTAGTGACAGCAAAATGCTCCCCCACAATGCTAACCAGTCCCTGCCCTGAAATCTGGGGTCTGTGTGCCCTAGTCACATGGGCACTTGGCAGGGCAGAGAACAGGGAGGTGGTAGAGCTTGGGCACTAGGGGAGGAGAGTAAGTAGTTGAGGATCCACCCTAGGTAGATGATGGGAGGTGGAAACTGCTATGTGTTGAGATTTTAGGCCCTTTGCACCTGCTCTATTGTTCCATCAAACTTTATTCACAACAGAGTGTTTCAAAGATGAAATAGTTAAGAACTTCTAGACAGCAACCATGGGGCATAAAACCCCAAGTGCTGGGGCTGCATGCCTAGGAAGCTGGCCCTGACTGAAGTCAAGGAAGGCAGGAAATGATTGGACTTTGTATAATAGTTTTCCACGCTCACTTCTGAACAGAACCTCTTTTGGGATTAATAGTGTATGGTGCCAATGTCCCATGGGCCACTCTTTTGTAAATGCCACAATAGCTCATTCAAACCTAGTAATAGTTTGTGAAACAAAGAGGACCAGGGTTATCACCATTTTTCCCAGAGGGAGAAACTGAGGCATGGAAAGTGTCTCATTTGAAATATGATAGCAGGGAAGCGGCAGGGCCACTTCCCAAACCCACATATTCAGCCTTCAGGTCCAGCCTTCTTTCCCCTGTGATATTCTAACCTTCCCAGCACCCCAAATGCTTTACTCATCCCGTGTCACTCCAGAGAGGCCTGTAATGCTGGCAGGCTGCCAACCTGAAGCTAGTATTTATTAGGAAATCTCCAGATGTGCCAGGAAATTATAGGCCAGCAAATTAATTTAGTCATTTCACTAGTTTATCTAAGAAGCTTTCTATGAGCTCTGAAAAACTCTCACAGGCATAAGCTGTAGAAAGGGTTTTTTGTTTGATTGGTTGTTTGTTTGTTTGTTTAGATGCTCAGGCTGTTATCCTGAGCATCTAAAGGCCTCCTTGGGAGAGAATTCTCATCAGATTAAGAAGAAATTTTAACAATATTTAATAATACTGCTTCCTCCCTCACAAGTGTAGCAGTCAACCCCAATAACCTCTGCCCTCTGGTATTCACACCCTTGTGTGGCCCCCTTCCACACTGAGCAGGGTTGATCTGTACTATCAGTACGATATTGCAGGAATCATGTTTGTGATTTTCAAGATTAGGTCACAAAAGATATTGCAGCTTTCATCTTCCTCTCTCTTGGATCACTTGCTCTGGGGGAAGCCAGTTGCCATGTCATGAGGACACCCAAGCAGCTCTGCGCAGAGGTTCATGTGGCGAGGACCTGAAAGTCTTTTTCTAACAGCCATGAGTGTTACCATCCTGTAAGCAGATCCCCCAGCCCCAATCAAGCTTTCATATGGTAGCAGCCCTGGTCATGCCTTTACATCAGCCTCATGAGAGACTTTGAACTAGAACTACCCAGCAAAGCTGGTCCTACATTACTGATCCACAGAAGCCATGAGATAATCAATCTTGGGTTGTTTTAAGCCATTAAATTTTGGACTCATTCATTATACAACAATAGTTAACTAACACATTTTGTACAAAAGATAATGGGAGATCAGCTGCTATTAGGTGGGAGGGGACTGGTTTTCCTGAATGGGATCTAAAAACTGTCACATCCTTCAGGTCATTCTGTTCTCCTCTTGAAACCACAGTCACTTCAGGACAACCCCAGGGGACACAGGAGTCACAAATTTTGGAGTGTGATGGGGAGGTTGGGAGGAAAACTAGAGTTACTGAGGCCTTTACATAGGCTCACTAAGGTGGCAGCCATATGAGACCACAAACCAGAGGTGAGAAGCAACATACTCTCTGGTTAAGTATTTTACAGCTATGAATTTTTGCCAAAACAAAAACCTTAGGTAGTGCTTACTGAGTACTCTGCATACTGAGCACTTTACTTTGGTTTCAGATGCTTTGTCTAAAATAACTTTCACAATAACTCAGTGATATGGTGCATTGGTCAGAACACATCCAGTGTAAATGTCAAAACCCAACTCAAATTGGCTTAAGCTGGAAGGGGCATTTATGGGTCAATTAACTGAGAAGTGCAAGGGGTGATCTGGGCTTCAGGAACTGTTGCATCCAGAGTCTGTTGTATCCAGAGTCTCAAACAAAGTTCTCTCTCTCTCTCTCTCTCTCTCTCTCTCCCCCTCTCTCTCTACACACACACACACACACACACACACACACACACACACACACACACATGAATAGAACAATGATTGTCTGGGCCTGGATTATGTCTCAACAGTGAACCCAGTCATGCCATGGTAATTTTCTAACTGAAAAAGGTATGATATGCAGACACAAACACCACATTTGTTACTATTATTATTCCTCATTTTTCAATTGAGGAAACAGGCTCAGAGCAGCTACAAACCTTCCCTGGATCTCATAGCTGATAAATTGCAAAGCCAAATGTATTTGACTCCAAGCCCAAAGCTTTTATCCTTCCTCAGCGATGCTCCTCCCACCTCCCTCATCTCATAGCATTCTCTTACCTACACAGGAGGTGTAAAGGTCTGCAACCAATGCTGCGTATAACCTAATCTACCCCTTCCCAGCCCACCCTGTTCTCCTGAGGCTAGAAAATACTCACCCAGTGAAACCCCATCCACTCCCTGACCATACCCAATCTTGGAGAATCCTTAAATTGCATTCCCTTGTTTTCGGAGTGAAGACCAAAACTCTTACCCCAGGTAAGGGTCCTGAACATCTGGCCTGTCCCAAACTCTGGCTTCATCTTTTCCACCTCTGTTCCAGCCACATTATTCTTCTAACTGTTACACTGTCTTTCTTCTTCTCACCCCAGGACATTTGCTTATTCTGCCCTCTCTGCTCCAAGTACTCACTCCTCCTCTCTCCACCCAAGAACGCTCATCCTTTATACCAGCTCATCAGGCGCTCCATGCCTAACTGTCAAGGTTAGTGCCTCTGTTTAGAGTCTCATGGAAATTCAGAACACTCCTGGAGGCTATGAGAATACACTTATCTGTGATTTATGGTGAAAATCTGTCTCTCCAAGATGGTAAGCTCATCAGCACAGGGATTATGTCTGTGTTTCTATTAACTATTTCTGACATTCAGTTCAGGGACTGACCCAGAATAGGCCCTCACAAAACATTACTGAAAGGGAGACAGAAAGGAAGGGAGGAAAGAAGGAAAGGGGGGAAGCAGGAAGGGAGGGGGAAAGGTAGGAAAGAAAGGAAGAAGAAAAAAGGGACTTTCCATGCCTCGGATTAAGATTCCATAGAATAAATCACAAGTATTTCAAAGATGTTGATTAAACTCTTAAACTGGGATGAACACAAAGAAAATGAAACTATTACAAGCATCAAAAGAGTCATTGGCTGGGTTGGCTGCTTTTCAGTGATATTCCCTTCCTTATCATTTTCTTGGAACTGCAGGGTGAGAGTCCTGGGGAGAGGAGTGAAATGGAGGAAAGGGAAAAGAAACAAGAAAGGAAGTAAAGAAACAAAGACAGACATAAGGAGGGATAAAGGAAACAAGGGAATGAGACTGGAGGGAAGAGGAATCCTGAAGCCTTAATCCAGCCTCTGAAGCCTGACAATTCTAACTGAGAAGGGATAGGAAACAACACTGGTTGATTCTGAAAAGCCCAGTGCTGATACGCAATCCCCCCCCATACCCAGGAGATGTCATGCTATGGATGCAGGAAGCTGGTCAGAAAATGTGATCCACAGAACCAAGGCCTTGAGATAGCAGACATGCTGGGAGCAAAGAGGAAACCCAGATGAGGGAGGAAGGTGGGAAGAACACGAAATGTGTCACTTTATTTCCATGGAGGCCTCTCATCACTTCCATAGATGTCTAGGCCTCTTTTTTCTCCCTGGCTGTGTTGACAGGATAAAGGGACATTTATTGCTACCACAGAAAATTGTGACCCAGTGGCCAGGAGTCTCCCTGGCATGATTAATTTGTGTTATGCAAAAATGAACTAGAGTTTGCCCTGCTGGCATAGTTGGAGTGGTGGGGCTAGGGGCAGGGGTCTGGAATATGGCATTGACCATCAGCAAGCCCCTGGAAACATAGACACCACACACTGATGGCATCCCTGTAAATGCCCTACTTGCCAACTTGGGTTCTAGAAGACTTCATTGTTAAAAATAGACATGCATTGCTTCTGAGGGTGAAAGAGGCCTCCAACACAGCATTCTGCGTCTCAGGTGCTGTTTCTGAGCAAGGACAAGTTTACCAAAATGCAGGTATACAATCAGAAACAATGAAAAAGAGTAACTGAAAAAAGGGGGAGGAAATTTTTAATGCAGAAGGATGTATCAGGTGAGATGTCCAGTGAAATGCCTGAGAGGAACTCAAGTAAACCTCCTCCACGAAGCCCAGTCCTGGGCCCCAGGTCTCAGTAGTTTTGTCCTGCTGAAACACTAATTAAGTACTAGAACTCACATAGCCCTTTTCTGACAGGAAAAAAGAGGGAATTTATTGGTTCAAGTAACTGAAAAATCCAGGGATTAAATGGCTTCAGGCATTGCTAAATCTAGGAGTTCAGGAATTGTTATCGAGACTGTTTTTCTCTCTGTCTTTGGATTTGCTCTCCTCCGTGCTGGCAAGCAGTCTCCACATGGCAGCCACCTTGCCAGAAGAGTGCTCCCTTTTCCCCAAAGTTTCCAAGAAATATTGGCTGGGCTTGGGACACGTGCCACCCCTGAAACCAAGGATAAGAAGTTAATTCTACCCAAATAAGGGCGCTATTAGCCAAATGATGATAGATGGGTATTGTGTAGACAAAAAAAAAAAAAAAGGCTATGCCCGTTGAGCTGTATTGATAGCCTGCAAAAATGATAGCACCCCTCCCCCAAGAACTTAAATACAAATGCTTATTGCTAGGGAGAGATGCTGACAGCCCATACATTGGTTATTTTCTGAGACAGAAAGTGCTGGGCAGGAATGATCCCTCCCTAGTTGGTCTTTGGGAGTTTACTTGGCAAATACAGGCTGGTGTCTCCAGAATCACCAGACCTGGAAAGTGGCTCATAAAGACTTTACTAAAATGTCATGCATCCATCTATGCATTCGTCCTCTCATCTATCCATCCATCTCACCTCTTCTTTATCTGTCAACTCTGCTTTCTTTCTATATCTCTCAAGGAACTGTGCTTGTGAAAGTTGCCAATGGCTTTTCTTTTGTGCAATGATATGGACAATGTTCCTTTTTTTTCCTCCTTAACTGCTCAGGTGATTTGGCACTGTTAACAGCCTCCCTCTTCAAATCTGACTTTTCCTTGTTCCCATCTCTCTACCTCAGTCCCCAGTCCAGGCACACAGCCCAGGCCACTCTGCTGAGTTTTGGTTTTGTGAATCCAAGTGCCTCCTGGAACATTTACTCAGGTGTCCCCCTGGTATCCTATACTCAACATGGCCAAAAAACTAAACTCATCACAGCCCCACCCCACGTCTAGTCCTTGCCCAGTGTTCCCTGGCTTGGGCCTTGGTACCATCACCCAACCACAGACTGAGAACTGGCCCAACCCCTCTCTCACCCCACATCCATCCAATCAGTTGGTTCTCCTTGAAAATATTCACCCATTTCTTGCCATCCCCACTGCCTTCTACAGCAACCCTGGTCCCCATTAGCTTGCATCAGGATTTAGGCCAACAATATCCCAACTGGCCTCTCACCTCCTGCCTTGTCTCACTCCAATCCATCATCCACTCTGCAGTCAGACATATCCTAAACACAAATCTGATTGGGTTGCTTCCTTAGTGGCTTTCCACTGCTCTTAGGAATAAGTCAAATTCCTTGATGTGGCAGGGAAGGCCTGGTGACAAATCAATCCTGGCTTGCCCTCCAGAGTCACTTACCTTTCATCATTCTTCTCTTAAACTCTACGTGCTTGCCACACTGAACTTCTTGTCTCCATTTTTGCATTGGCTCTTCCCTCTGCCTAAAATGCCCTTCTTCCTGCCTCCTCACTCAGCTTTTTCTTGTCTATCCTCCATGTCTCCTTTTATATCTATCACTCCCTCCAGGATAACTCCCCTGATGCCCCCAACACTAAGCTAAGTACCTCTTCTATGTGTCTTCAAAGGTGAATGAATGAATAAATGAATGAATCAACTCTCTAGGTAAGATGGTGATGGTGTTTGAGTTCTTGATGAAAAGAAAATGTCACAGAAGAGAAGGTAAATGTATGAATATATTTTTAACCAATAGAGACTTTCTTTTTGACAATTATTTTCCAAGCAAAAATGTGTTATGTTCTTGCCCTGAGTCAGCTGCAGCTATGCTGGACACTGAGATATACCACCAAACATGACAGACACATACTTTGCCCTTTAGGAAATTATAATCTAGTAGAGAAGAGCAATACTAAATAAACAATTCAGCAAAATTTAGTGTGTACTAGCCCTAACCCTTTTATAGCAGAGTGCATTTTCCATAGATGGCTGTACCAATATACCAATATACTCATATAACAGGCTTTCTCACAAGGTAACTGACACTACTCCATTGAGATTTGGGATCTACATTCCCTTCCCTTGAAATCAAATTGATTTTCTAACTGCTTTGACCAATAGATATTGTAGAAGTGACACTGTGTGACTTTCAGTTCCATAAAAGGTAACATGGTTTCCACCAGTCAATATCTCTATCTCTCCATCTCCCGCTCTCAACTCTCCCCTCTGGAACCCAGCCCACCATGTTGTGAGGAAGCCTAGACCAAATGGAAAGGCTGCATATGGATATTCTAGATAATAGCTCCAGCTAAAGCTTCAGCAGACATATTGCATCAGCCTGTACTAATGCAAATAAATGAGGCTACAGATGAGCCCAGCTCCAAGCCTGCAGACACTGTGGAGCAGAAAGAAACCATTCTCATTGTGCTCAATGAAATTTCCCTACCCACAGAATCCATGAACATAATCAGTGGTTGTTTTATGCCACTAGGTTTTGGAGCAATTTGTTCTGCAGCCATGGCAACTATATTACTTCTCGCTAGGCCTCCTTGCAAAAAAGAACAGTGGACTTGAAAAAAGAGAGTTAAATATATTGTCAACTCTGTCTTTTGGTAGCTGTTGATGTTCACTATCTATGTGAACTTGGGAATGTTATTAGCCATCTCTGGGTTCTTCCCAAGTATAAAATAAGGGGATGAGGGTTAGATGATTTCGAAGACTCTAGAAAGCTTCAAAATTCTACCAGCAGAGACTCATTTATGAGATGACCTAATCAAAACCATGTCAGCTGATATAGCAAGAGATAAACTTTTTGGTTGATATTCCTGATTTTATAAAATTATTTTCCTAGATGAACTCAACTAAATCCAGGAGAAAAACAAAAGGCTTCCTCTTGCATACTTCATGAAAGGAGAGTGGGTTTGACTCAGCAAGTCATTTGGAATAAAAATCCCATAAAAATAAAATGTTATCCCTCCCTTCTGCCTCTTTTATCTCTTACACAAGTTAATGGAGGGGAAAGTGTGAATTAAACTGAGTTCAGGTTAAAGCTTTAGTTGATTCATTCCAGAATGGTCATTCCCTCCAGCTGCTCCAATAATGACAGACACTGCAAGTGTTCAGGTAGGTTTCATCCCCACCTCAGGGCCCCTCATCCTGAGTAATAAGGACTCTCCTCCTTCCCAGGGGAGATGACCTCAGCTTCTAGTGGCCTGCCCAATTAGAAAGCACATGAGTGTAGTGAGAAGACACCCTGTCTGCTTCATAAGCTTTGGAGAAACTCCCCAAGGGTCTAACCTGTTTCACAGAGGCAAAAGGAAAAAGGTAGACAGCCTGTAATTAGTATAATAACCTGTTCAGATTCCACCTGCCAGTGATTTCCCTAGCTTGTTCATCCATTCATGTATTCAATCACTCAGGCAACAAATATTTACAGAGCAGCTGTGATGTGCAAACTCTGGAGATATGACAGGCCTCCCAGAAGGAGCCAATAATCTGTATGTAAACAATTGATTAAGGAAGTGCTCCCAGGGGCATCTGATGGGGAGTTGGGGGAGCAGGACAGGGAAAGAGAAGACACTAAGCAAAAGTTGGTTTCCTGTAAGTCCAAGCCTCTGCCTGATCCTGGAGGGAGCTCTAGAGTAGAAACTATGCCTCAGGATTTGTCCTAATTCAAAGCAAAGGAGCTGGGCTCTCACACTTCTGCACCAGTTGTTGGGAAGAGCTTCCCTGGTACTCTGCACATGCAGGAAAACTGGCTCAATAACCTGTGGACAGTCCTTCAAAAAAAAAAAAAGTTACAGGTATAGGCCAGTAGAAGTAAAATAGCACAGAACCCAGGGACAGACATTTTTTCTACCCTGCCATCTCCAATATATTATCAGTACCTCAACTCATGGTTTCAAGATGCTGCTGCAGCTCCAAACATCCCATTCCCTCACAATATACAAAGACAAGAGGAGACTGGAAGTGAGCTAGTTCCCCATAAATATCTGACTTGTCAGGCAGGAAAATTTCTCCCAGAAGCTTCCAGCACACTTTGCATCATGTTTTATTTGTCAGAAGTGGGCCAGTACACAATTTTTAACCAATCTTCAGCAAAAGGGGGCCAGATTTACCAGGAATGGTTTCCTGGATTGAAAAAGGGTCACTTTCCCTGAGCATCTTGCCAACCTGTTTGATTCCTTGATGGCAAGGGGGACAAAGGGAATGGTCTTTGGGTGGACAGTTATCCATGTGGGCTGCACTAGCTAATCAGAAAGCACCATGCTTCATGGCCTACAATGACTGGTTCAGGGATGGGCACATTACTCAAGCCAAACAAACAATAGTTAACCTTGTGGCTTTTGCTTTGGTCCAGGGAGAAGTGCTTACTCCTTCCTGAAAGCATCTTGGCTATAAGAGCGGTCGCAGCCACCTTGGCATTATGAGGAGTGTGAAAATAAAGCCAACACAAGGAGGAAACCAAAATGGAACCAAGGGTGGCAGAGAGATCAAATTGGGATGTCTCGTTGAATCCAGGCTAGTCTGAAGCCAACCCTAAACTCAGACTGAAGTCCCTTTTTGCTTAATCCAGCCTGGATTTGTCTTATGTTCCTTGTAACCAAAATATTCCCAAATAATACAAGTGGCAATCATGGCAGATCCAAACCTCTGTCCTTTTGGAATTCACAGTCAAATGGGAGAGACGGATGCTGAACAAAAATCACGAGTGTAATCTGGATCCCAAAGCTCAAATGCAAAGGACTCACAGAGCACATAAGAGGTGCCAACCTGGCTAGGATCTAAGAAGGCTCCCTGGGGAGTTGTAGTTTAAGCTGAGATTTCAGGGAAATATCTGTATTTTCCAATGGGAGATTTCAATATTACCCCCTTGATTTAGCAGAGGTTTGGTACCCAGAAAGCCCATAGATTTCATTCCTCTCCAACATACCCATCACTTTTTCATACTCCATTCTTCCATACTCTAATTTGTTAAAAGCTGCCAAAAACCATAGGATTTCTGCCCACCCCCCCCTACCCCGCCCCCACCAACACACACTCTTGTAAAAGCCTTTAGTCCTGGAGAAAGACTGATTTCTTTCATGTTCATTTTTTCTTTTCTTCTTAAGTCTTTCACTCCCCATGTGAATTTGGACAGTCAGATCAGGTCTTGAGGTAGAGGTAGGATGCAGAGAACTCCCAGCTGGTGCATCACCAGGAGGCTGAGAGGAGTCTGAGTGGAGCAGCTCTTCAGGAAATATGGACTTGAACCTCTGCAGACCATAGAGGTTGTCCAGACCTCTGGAAAACCACTTGGCTCTCCTAATCAGCCCAGGGATGTTTGCTCTCCAGCACCAGCCACTGACTCAGAAGGGACAGAAAGCCTAGGTTCAGATGTTCCAGAGGCAGAGTACTGACTCTTCCTAGTTATTTGGTCTCAAACAAGGCTCTAAGCCTCAGTTTTCTTATTTGCAAAATGAGACAGTGGAATATGATTGACTTTACTATCATATTTCAATAAAATCTGACTGACCAGACTACCTCAGGGGGCTCAGGGTACACCAAAGATGGTATTGTTGGTGGCAATGCTGACAGGCAGGTTCTATCAAGTCATGACCTGCAATCATACAGCCTTCTCTCAACAGTGGCCCTCAGGCCCCATTCTCCAGCCTCATCAGAGGGACCAAGTTGTCTAGGTCTCTTTCTTTGATGACCACCCACTAATACTCTAATCTTGTGTCTACCACTGCAGCTTCCAAATCAGGCACTGGATGTAGGTGGCTGGTAAGAAGGTTCACTGTGGTTTACCATCTTTGGCGGGGAAGGCCAGCATTCCACCGTTTGAGGCTGTAAGATTTGCTCCATGGGGTCCCCACATGGCTACCAGGACAAAGGTGCTTGGGCAGGTGCTTGGTGTTTCAACATCCACACTGTAATGTATATGAGTTGCCCCTGGAGCCCAACTCTGAACAGATGTAAATAGGGCCTGGAATTGTGCCAACAGCTCAGTGCACCCCTAAGCTTGTCCTCGAACACAATAATTCCACAAAGCTTTGCAATCACCATTTGAGCCTGTGGGCGTCATCACATCAGGACAAGCTTGTGAACAGCACCAGGTTAGTCTTTACAAGTAGGAGTTGAGAATCAGAGCCAGGGTGGCCTTGGACAATGTTGGCCTCCACTCCTCAACCATCCCTGGCTTTCCAGATGGTATTTCCAAGGTTGTTTCAAAGTCTGCAGAGAGAGCAGGCCTGCAGGTAGGCTTCTGGACCCTATGCACATGTCTCTCTGCCCCTTCTGAATTTCAGAGTGAACAGCCCAAGCCTAGTGTTTTAGAAGTGGGATTCTGAAGATGTATTTCAAAAAAGGAAAAGAAGGGAGGAGCCCGACTATTGGGCTAGTCTCCTGCTAACTTTGCTCACTTGCCTGCAGCCAAGAATCTCTAACTATCATTTTTTTCTAATGACTTCTTAAGAAATGCAAGTCCTTTCCATCTGAGGTGAATGAAGTAAATGGATCAGCTGTTTCTTAATCCAAAACAATGCAAATGGTTATGAGAGAAAAGATTCTTTAAAGTGCAAGTACTTCACTTTAGTGTGCATACAGATTTCCTGGGAGTTTGTTAACAATCAAATTCCTGAGCCCTGCACTCTGAGGATAGTGACTGTGAGTTTGGGCTTGGATTCAAGTACAAGGGCTGAAGTCCCATCTACTACCCAGCAGCTCTGTCACTTAGAGCAGGTTGGTTAACCTCTTTTTTCCTCAGCTCTCTCATTGGAGAAGTGGGTAGAATCATGTACATATGTTAGGGTTTATAAGGATAAAATGAGTTAGTACTGTACAGGAGTTAGAACAGTGACTAGCACATAGTAAGTGCTCAATGAATGTGAGTTATACCAGGTTGAAGCCCAGGAAGCTACATTTCTAAGAAGCCCTGGGTGATTCTTATGCAGAAAATCTGTGGGCCACACTTTGAGAACCTTGGCTCTAGAGATACAGGAACCAGCCTTCATCATCTGCAGGGGACTCCTTTCCCTTTTGTGAGAAACAAGGATTAAGGCACTTTTGGACCACAAAGCCATCTGAGGGTTTGAAGAGCCAGCAGCTACTTTTCCCTCGTATAGAAATAGCCTGTTATTTCAATTAGAGGTGTAATACATGCTAATTATCTCCCAGAAATCATGAAGTCAGGGAGATGAAAAGAATAGAACTATCTATAAATAATCCCCAAACCCAGAGAAAACAACTAGTAAAGTGTTGTTTCTATGCACACACAGACACACGCCAGAAAAAGATTTTTTTCTTTCATTTACTATACTTGCTCTCTTCCTTTCAATAATGTGACAGGAACATCTTGTCACATCAATAAACATAGCCCAATGACATTCACTTTAATGCTGCTCAGTATTCCAAAATATGTACATAATGTTATTTAGTCAAACCTTAATTGTCAGACATTTAGGTTATTTACTTTTTGGCTTGGGTGATGATCAACACTTGCAGGAATATGCAAGTTGCATGGTACCCTGTACTTTTTCTCCATAAGCAATGAGCATGTATAGACTTTGTTCAACGTCAACCTTACCGGGAAGCCTGAAAGCTCGGAAATGAAATGGTCACAAGTTCATGCTCTCAAATCAGATGCACCTAGTCCCAACCAGCTCCACTGCCAATTAACTCTGTGACTCTGGACAGCTAATTAATGTCCCAAGTCCTTGGTTTCCTGTCTATAAAATGGGGACAGTGATGGTGGCATCTCAGGGGTCACCGTGAGCAGTCTATTTGAGATAATGTGTGTGAAGTCTTAGAAGTGCGCCTGGCACCTAATAAGTCTCAGTCACTTACCAAATAATTAGTGAACTGAAATAACACTATCTTTTCAATTTTGTCAAAATTTCTAAGAATAAATTTACCCAAGATCAGAGGGCTATACTTTTGAAACACTTAATTCATACCACTAAACTGCCCTCCAGAGACACAATATCACCCATAATATACAAAACTTCTGGTTTCTCTTTGCCCTCACAAACACAGCTAGGTACTTTCTGTGCTAATCTGCCACCCTCTTGTGTTGGGAGGGAGGGCCCGCAGTAATTTCTTTCCTTCCTTCTTCCCTCCATCCCTCCCTCCCTCCCTCCCTCCCTCCTTTCCTTCCTTTCTCCTTTCCTTTCTTTTTTCAAAAATACTTTATTTCTTTATTCTTAGAGAGAGGAGAAGGGAGTAAGAAAACAGAGGGAAACATTGTTGTGAGAGAGAAACATCAATCAGTTGCCTCTCAGGGGTGCCCAACCAGGGACTGAACCTGCAACCCAAGCACATGCCCTGACCTGGAATTGAACTAGCAATGTTTCTCTTTGCAAGACGATGCCCAACCAACTGGGCCACACTAGTCAGGGTTAGCATAGCAATTTCTTGGGGCCATAGAGGTGAGGCCTGCTGAGTTGACATCCTTCAAAGGAAGAGTGAGAAAGATGGCTGGTGTTCCATGGGGCAGAGAAGAATCCACCCTTTCTCACTCTGTGACTAAATCACATTAAACTTGCCTGGATATCAGAGATGAATCTGCTAAAGTGTTTCAGCAGAACACTTAGCACATCCATCCTGGACCCAACGGACGCAGACCCTGACCCCTCCCACCTGGTCTGTCTCTCAGCCTGTGAGAGAAACACCTGAACCCAATATAATTCCTTCACAGAGTGAGCTGTGGTCCTTTCTTGATGGTTCTTTGGGTCTTCTAGCAATCCCGAGCCAGGCGTCCTTCCACAGCCTTCTCCTCCCCCAGCATCAACCTGCTGTCTGTTTTCCAGCTGCCAAAGGCTAATTCCAGGATTACACTTGATAAGTTGATGAAATCTAATATCCAGAGTGTCAAAGCTTTAGACTGGTTCCCAGCAGTGAAGCATGGGCTATTCTCCAGGAGCTAGAGCTCACACTTAGGCTATGGTAGAGCGTGGCTGGCACTACTAAACTGTGTCACAGCACAGCGCCCTGTGAAAGTGAGAGAAAATTCTGGCCAAGAGTTATAAACTTGATCACATGTTTTCAGCTCCTGAGGAACTGAAAAATCTGCTCTCAATCACATTCTCCTAATGTGTGGAGAAAGGCCAGAAGGGAATTTTCTTACAGGTGGTACACATTCTCTCCTCAAATTCTCACCTTCAGAGCACATTTATGGAAAGGGGGTTTGAGGATCACAGAAAGAAAATGAGCATTTTTCAAAAGAGGGAGGTATTTTTCAATTTCTTCAGTGACTTGACACCTATTATAAATAACGTCAACCAACAGAAAAGCTCCTTTTAGGGTTTTTTTTGCCTTAAATTTATTTTCACCTGAAGAATAATGGCATTTTCCCCATATTCTTTTTTTTTTAAATTAAGCATTCAGAGAAATCTGAGTCTAAAGAGAAGAAATTATTAGTAACAAAAATAATAACAATAAAATAGCCATTGTTTATGAAGCATCTAAGACATTTTAGGTGGTTCACTATGTTTACATTAATTAAATCTCAGTATAACAATAGCCCTAAGATGAAGGCTATAGTATTTATATTTTATAGGTATGGAAACCAAGCTTAAAGAGCAAAAACAATTTGATCAACTTTAGCTAAGGTTTTCTAACTGTTTATTGAAATATATATCAGAAAAAAATGTGCATTACAAGTGACCAGTTGTATGGATCTCACCAAGTGAACACATCTATGTAACCAGCATCTCAACTAAGACACAGAAAATTATCACCAGCCCCCAGGAGCGCCTCTCCCATTTCTCCTCTTCATTAATCCCCAAGGGCAAATGTTACCCTGACATACACCTGTTCTAACATGCACATAAATGAAATTGTGCAGCATTTCCTCTTTTGTCCAACACTTCCTTCCTGTGGCACTGTGTCTGTGAGACCCACTATGTGCTGCGTGCAGTACTGGCTGGTTTGTTCCAGCTGTAGCACAGTACTGTGTGGTATGAATGCCATTCAGTAGCCAATGAACTTTTGGCTTGTTTCGAGTTGGTGGATCTTACGAATGGTATAGCTATGGGACATTCTTGAATGTGTCTTTTGGTGCCCATATGTACCCATTTCTGTCAGTCTGTACTTCAGAGTAAAATGTTCAGCTTTAGGAGAGTCTGCTTTGCAAACAGTTGGATCCATTCACACACCAACCAGAAGTGTAGGAGAGTTCTAGTTGCTTTATTGCTTCATTAAGATTTGGGGTTGTGTCTTGTTTTTGTTCTAGCCATTCTGTTGGGTGGATATCAGATAACTTTTTGGTAGAGGAGCTGAGCATCAGGCCCAAAAGTTTCTAGCTCATTGCTTAGCCTTGTGTCTGGCACTTGGGGGATGCTTAAGGGATATTCATTGAACTAATTAATTAATGACCCCAATGCTCATGGTGTGTCTTCTACAGTCCCAGACTCTTACAAACTTCAGGTTCCAACCTCTCTTCTTAAATCGTACAGAAGACAGCCTGATGGAGGACCTTCAGTCTCTAAGACTTACTTACATAGTAAAAGGAAGCAAAGGCAAACTGGGAGTTGCTTCAGACCCCATGGTTGTGGAAAGCAGGTACAGCCATAGGTGGTAGGGTCCCAGGCTGCAGACCAAGGCAAACACCCCAGGTGCCCACCTACAGCCAGGTAAGCAGTGACTGTTCGCCTTGGAAAACAGTCCATGGAGCAAAGGAAGGAAGGAAAACAAGCAGGAGGCTGTGTCAATGCCCCGTGCACATGCATCACAGAAGAGAGAGGAGAGTCTCTTAATTCCCTTGCAAACTACAAGATTTCATTAGGACAACTCTTTCAGAAGAAATCAAGTGACTGAATTTTATAAAACTCCTGAGAACAAGATTAAGTATGATTAAGGCAATTCTACTCACTGGGAAAACTAGACAGTTCCATAGGGCCCTTTCATCTCAAATGTACATTGTCTGAGAGCTTTCTTGCTCTTGCCCCTTCTTACTTATCCTGCCAACAAAGTCTGGAAGAGGAGTAATGACAGTAACAGCATTTTCGAGAGGTTACTATATAGTGGGTGCTGCGCCAAGCACTCTGCTGATGTCACCTCATTTAATCTTCACTAAAATCCTATTGGCAGGGACTGACCCCATCCCCATTTAAAAGTAGGGGACTAAAGCTTAGAGAAGTAATACCTAAAAATCAAGAAGCTGGTTATAAGTGGTAAAGAAGACCTTGAATCCTCGTGCTCCAGTTATCTACTGCTGTTTAACAAATTACCCCAAACTTAATGGCTTAAAATGACAACCATTTGTGCAGAAATCTGCTCAAGACAGCGTTACTGGGGTCACTTTGGATGTTCAGCTGGTGGAGGAGCTCATGTAGAGAGTCTAAGAAGTTCCTCTTGTGTAACTGGTACCTTGATAGGGAGGCTGGGCAGCTTAGCTGGGACTGCCACTTGAAGGGAACAGGTGACCCCTGCAGCACAGCTGTCTCAGTTTGACTACATGTTTACATAGCAGCTCAGGGCTTGCACAGGGTTCCCAGGGAGCAAGTGGAAACTGCCTGAGGCTGGGCTCAGGAGTTGGTACAGCATCACTTCAAAGCAGAGAACCTAGCCAGGTTCAGGGGAGGGGACATAGACTCAACCTGTCCATGGGAGCAGTATCAAAGGGTTTCTCTAATGTACCATGTTTTATCTTTGTTGGATTCTAGAGCCCTCAGCCATAACCATGAATGTACAGTGCTTCACTGGCTGTTGTAGACTATGTCCTTTGTGTGTCCGACACAGAGGACATACTCTAAAAGAAAGAGAGAAAAGGAGGAGGAAGAGGAGGAGGAGAAGAGGGAAAAAAGGAGAAGAAATGGAAACAGGGAAAGGAGGGAGGGAAAGAGAAATCTAAAAAGCATACATTTCTCTCATTTTATAGATGGAGAAACTGAGACATGGAGAAGTGAAGTGACTTGTCACGTAGCTAGTTAGTCAAGATAGGAAGTTCTTTATAGCCTCCATACTTTCATCCTGGTTTGCTGCAAACCCTTTGCTTTGCCATTTCTGCAGCTTCACTTTACCCAGTTCCCAAACACAGCTCCACCATTAACAGTTAAGGGTATCCCTTGATCTTTAACCCTTGCTTAAAGAAAATGCAGTTTCCAGAATAGGCCCCCCATAAACACTGTAAGAGGAGTTTCCTCCCCTCAGTGGCAGCTCTGGTTTGTTCTGATGGCAGAGAAAATTTTCCTCCACTTGTCCACCCTCATATCTGTGCAGCCCAATCTCCTCAAAATTGCTCTGCAGAGATACTGAAACTGCAGGTGCCACTCAGGAACAAAAAATATGTTTATCCAACTGGATCTCCAATGCAGTGGTCAACTTTGAGGGTATGCACACAACACCCAGGAAACAGCCAGTGAAACCAAGGAGCTTTCTGCATGAGGTCTCTCATCCTTCACACCCTGACTAAGTACAGGAGCTGTGAAATTCTCCAACACTGTCTATTGCTGTAATGTGGGTGACAGAAAGCAGGCAAGGAAGGCTTAATTATAAAAAGGGGTCTTTTCAAGTCACTTTAATTCCCTCATTATTTTTTGTCCTAACGAGAACTCATATACATACACAAAAATGTGAATCTAGTTTAATTTGGGGCTCTCAAAATTACTGCTAATGTGATTTAATATCCTTGATTCATTCTTAGAATTTCAAAAATTACTGGCTAAGATTTCCTTTTGCTGGAAGCAATAGCTAGCAGGTTGAAAGTGTGGGTTCTAAAGAGAGCCTGCTTGCCCCAACCCCTCAGCAGCTGGGGGCTTTTGATAACTCATTCCTGTGCCTCTGTGTCCCCATGTCCAAAACAGAGAGAGCAGCAGAGCCTCCCTTCCAGTGTTGCTATGAGGATAAAAGAGGCAAATATGAAAAGAGCTTAACATAGCCTCTGGCACTTACATACTGAGTGTTCATATGCAGTAAGTATTAGGTATCTTTGTATCATTATTATTAAGTAACTCCCAAAATTTATATATCTAAAGAGTCACATACACCATGTAGACATGTGCAAATCTTGGTATAAAATGACTAACTCTATATGCTTTTGTCAATACTCTTAAACATTTTACTTATTATGAAAGTAGTTTATTGTGGAATTTTTTTTAAAAGTATAGAAAAGATAATCACCACTTCTCATCCAGTGGACTACAGTAAACATTTTTAAACTTCTGACCTATATAGTTCCAGTCATTTTTAGTGTGCATAAATATTTTTTTCATAAAGTACTTGCTTTTGTATTGCTCACTTTATTCACTAGTGATAGCTCATAAATATAGTCACATCATTAAATAGTCCTAGACAGAATCATATTAAACAGCTTAGTGTAGCCTTCCAGTTCCTGAATATATTGCTATTAATTTAATTAATCTCCTGCTGTTGAACATTTAGGTGGCTTTCAGCATTTTTGTAACATTAAAAATGACACTGAAATCGACATTCCTGGAAATAAACTACTTACACTTTCATGGGCTATTTTCTTAGGATAAATTCCTAGAAATAGAATTTCTAGATCAAAAGTTCTACATATTTTAAGGTTATATATAGGACAATAGCACCTTCCAAAAGAGGTGCATCACTCCCATCATTGGTGAATGAATATTTCTTTCTCCTAAATTTACTGCCCCTGAGCACCCGCTTGCTCAATTCAACAACTTATTTAGCGTCTATTGCTGGAGGTGACTAGAAGTCCTTTTCTCCCTTTGCTCCATTTTTAAAGATTTCTTATATTCAGCTCTGAAGACCTGGGCTTTAGTCTGGCCCTTATCTCTGTCTACTTTACTGTGTGATCGGTGGAACAGGGATGGAGACAGCGCTACAGTATCTGGGGCTGTGAAGAGCCTGTCCTCTCTGTCCTTGGTGAGGAATGCCCAGTCCTAATCCACCCTCTTTACTGCTCCTGTGTCCTCTGCATCTCGGTCTGCTCTTCTGGTCCAAGTCTCCTTCCCAAATGTGTGGCAAGAGCTTATAAGCAACACAGAAGAGGTTTTCCAAGCAAACACAACTCTAATGGGTTAGTACTATAACCTGGATGCTTGTTTGAGAAGGATGCTGAGGCTGTATTTGAGCTCAGTTGAAAGAGTGCTATAATTGATTAGTGATGTCTGCCACAGACAAAGATATGTAAAAATAGTGGTGTTTATGCCTGCAGATGCTATTATTTACTGGATTTCCAGTCTTTGATTGTCCTGAGGACAGAGCCTCTGGATTCATGTGCCATTTTCCTGTACTTCTGCTTATTTTTGCTCCTTTCTTCTTCTTGCTCACACTCTTTCCAGTTCACTTCCTCTTCCTTTTTGTTTCTATACTTTACCTTTCTCATCTCAGTAAATCTTGTGTTTTCTGCAGACAAGATCCTCCTTATGTCACACTTGGCAGGAGAGCTGACTGCTGTGCTCTCTCTTACTTGATTTCTCTTTCTTTCTCACCTTTCCTCCTACAGCCTAAGCCCTCTCTGTGGTACTAGGAGTATCAGTGGTAAACAGTATTCCCCATTCTTGATGAACTGAGCATGGGAGGAACTGTTTCCCTCAGAAAACCCAACTACTTGGGCAGGAGGGGCTGGTGCTCTGATAGAGTCACCAGGAAGCCATCCCCACAGGGAAACAAAGCACATCATTTATGGTGGCTTTCTCACATTACAGCATCTGCTAACTGCTTCACCAGCTCCTGGAGACTGTTAAATGTCACTTGTAGTACAACTCTGTGGTGGTCCAGGTCTGTGAATACTACCGAAACACTTAGCCTCATGGGATTAGCAGTCTTGGGTACAGTATTACATTCACATAAACAGTGTCCCTCTTACTGAGCATTAACTATGAACCCATTGTTGTCAGGGTTTGCTTGCATTATTTCAATGGACCTTCCCACTAACCTGGAGGTTGGTTAGCATCCTTATCTCCATTTTACAGATGAGGAAACTGAGGCTCTGGGAGTCTAAGTAATTTTCCCCAAATCACTCTGCTAGTAAGTTGAGGGGCCTCCAAACTGTCTGTGCAGCTCCACATCATTTATCAATCAATACAAAACATTGCTTCTTGTGTGGGGGCCAAATGTCACACCTACCTATTCTGCCTCACCAAGGAACATTGGAAACAAGAAGGATACAGTTGCCATCTGGAAGCTAAACCATAGAGTCAGTCCACAACATCAGATCAGCAAACTGCAAGGTGGTTCCAAAGATATTTTGGCATCCAGGTCTGTAAGAATGAAGATACTAGCATACTTAAAGAAAACTATTATGTCCCTTTGAAGGAGGCTTGGTTACTGCTACAGATGGTCTGGCTTACAATGGTTTGACTTAAGCTTTTTCAGCTTTATGATGGTGTAAAAATGGTAGGCATTCAGTAAAAGCTGGACTTTGAATTTTGAATTTTTATCCTTTTCTCTGTTAGCAATATGTGGTTTGGTACTCTCTTGTGATGCTGGGCAGCGGCAATAAGCATAGCTCCCTGTCAGTTGTGCAATGACAACAGTAAATGACCAACACCCTATAGTATATTCCTTGTGATTTTGTCCATCTGTAGGCTAACACAAGTGTTCTAAGAACAGTTAAGTTAGGCTAGGCTAAGCTATAATATTTGGTAGGTTAGATGTATTATATACATTTTTAATTTATGGTATTTTCAACTTATGATGGGTTTATTGGGACAAAACTCCACTGCAAGTGGAGGATCATCTGCAGTAGAAACCCTTGAACAGGACATCAGCTATCCAGTACCATCCAGGAGAGAGGTGGGAACACCAAGTCTGCTCTGCCCAGCAGCATATCCCTATCAGCCTAGTCACTCATTTTCATGTATAGAATACATACACTGTCCCAGCACTCATGAAAACTATGTCTGGTTCAGCAGTCCGATCTATTGTGAAATAATTAAGTCTGAGCATCTGGGCCCCTAACAGAAGGCTATATGATGTGTTTATAGTTTGGAAGGATTAATATTGTTAGAACGTCCTCACTACCTAAAGAAATAAACAGATTCAATGCAATTCCTATTAAAAACACCAATGCCATTCTCCTTAGAATTAGAACAGCTAATCCTAAAATTTATATGAAACCACAAAAGATCCTGAACAGCCAAAAAAATGTTGAGAAAGAACAGATTTGGAGGTATCATCCTCCCGTAGTATATCAAACGATATTACAAAGCTACTATGATCAAAACAGTTTAGTACTGGCATTTAGTATAACATTTAGTATATATAAATGTTATAAAATGTTTGTAAATATAAATATAAATATAAAATCTCCATGGAATAGAATAGAGAACCCAGAAATAAATCCTCACTTATATGATCAATTAATCTATGACAAAGGCAAGGATATGCAATGGGGTAAAGACAGTCTCTTCAAGCCCTGGCTGGGCGGCTCAGTTGGTTAGAGTGTCGTCCCAATACACCAAAGTTTCAGGTTCAATCCCTGGTCAGGTGACATACAGGAACCAACCAGTAAGTACATAGATAGGTGAAACAACAAATTGGTGTTTCTCTCTCTCACTTCCTCTCTCCTTCTAAAATCAATTAAAAATTATTTTTTAAAAAGACAGTCTCTTCAATAAGTGGTGCTGGAAAACTGGACAGATACATGCAAAAATGAAACTAGACCACTTTTTTACACCATATACAAGAATAAACTCAAAATGGATTAAAGATTTAAATGTAAGACCTAAAACCAAAAAATTCTTAGGAAAAAAATAGTAAATTCTCTGATATCAGTCTTAAAAATATGTTTTTGGATATGCATCCTCAGGCAAGGGAAACAAAAAATAAACAAATGGGACTATTATACATCAAACTAAAAAGTTTTTGGCAGCAAAGGAAACCATCAACAAAACAAAAAAACAACTAACTAAATGAAAGAAGATATTCACCAATGATATATCTAATAAAGGGTTAATATCCAAAATATAAGGAACTCATATTTAATACCAACAAAAAAACAAAATCAGATTTAAAAATGAGCAGAAGACCTGAAGAGACATTTCTTCAGAGTACTTACAGATGGCCAATCAACATGTTAAAAAATCCTCAACATCACTAATCCTCAGGGAAATGCAAATATAAACCACATGAGATATCACCTCACATCTGTCAAAAAGGCTATTATCGAAGAACTGAATTGAGAGAAGCAAGATGGCAGAGGAGTGAGTGGAAGTCACACTGACCTCCTCCCAGGAACAACCTGGAAGAACAACTAAATTGTGGAGAAATAATCTGGAACAAATAACTGAACAATAGTAAGAGAGGAGCCTTGCAACTTCCCAGACAGAAGATTTGGATTTAGCTCAATCTAACTGGTAAGGAGTGCAATAGAGGCTCAAGAAGGAGGGTGAGGCGCCCACAGTGGCAGCACCAGAAGGATATAGAAATGGCCAGTTGGATCCCCATGAGAAGAGCGGGGTCTAAACCAAAAGTGGGGATATCTAGCCCACAGCACCAGAGCCCAAAAAGTACACAGAAAACAGCCAGCTGCGAAAAGCGGCAGGGTTGCTCTCTGCCAGAGACAGGTAGCTGGAAATGCAAAGGGCCTTTTAAAGGGCCAATGTAAAATTTTTATTTGCAGCCACTTACCCTGGTCTCTGGCCAAGGCAGGTAGGGGGGAGACTGGGCTAGATAGACCTGAGGAGAGACTGGGGACTGAGGCTTTGGGGAGAGAATTGAGAGAATAGCCAGGCAGATCTCGGTGCTGACTCATCCCCCACGTGGCAGCAGCCATCTTGCTCAGGCAGAGACCACTCCCCCTGAGTGGCACCAACATCAGAGGACCCAATAGCCCCACCCTGAGGTGGGCTTCTACCCCACCCTGTGCTGTCTAAGTAAGCTGCCTGCTGAGTGCAGAGTGGCAGCCATAAACAGTATATCCTTGGCTTAAGGGGGCACAGAGAGGTCTGGAGACACCTGAAAGACTGGGGATGGAGGCTTTGGGGAAGGAACAGAGAGAGTAGCTCGTGGGATCCCAGTGCGGACTTCTCCCCCATGCAGCTGAAGTGAGAAAGGACCCAATAACCCCGCCCCCGGGGGGACTCCGCCCTGCCCTGAGCTGTCTAAGGCACCCTGCTGAGTGCAGAGTGGATAGATTAACAGCTGATGGAGACAGCCACAAACAGTAGATTACTGGAAGTCTCGAACAGACTGCCTAAGTTCAGACAGGGAAAACATCTGACATCAGAGGCAAATCCAGAAAGTAAAAACAGCGGTCTCCTACCACAGAAGTTCACACCACAAAGTCAGGAAATCAGGACAGAATTACTTAAGAAGCAGAAGCAAAAAAGGAGTCTCACAAATAATGGGAAGACAAAGAAACACACCCTAGTTGAAAGGAAAGGAGGAATCCCCACAAAGATAACTAAATGAAATAGAGGCAAGTAAACTGTCAGATATTGATTCCAAACAAAAGTTCTAAAGAAGCTGAATGAGCTCAGTGAGCTCAGAGAGAATTGCAAAAAAACTACAGGGAAACTATGAGGAACTTACTCCAAACTATCTCAGCATGAAAGAGGACATATAAACTATCAACAAGAGACACTAGGAAATAAAGAATATAGTTTCTGAGTTGAAGAACACAGTAGGAGGAATCCAAAGCAGGCTAGATGAAGCTGAGGACCAAATCAGCGAGCTGGAGGACAAGGTAAATAAAAGCTTCCAGAAAGAGCAAGAAAATGAAAAAAGACTCCAAAAGAATGAAGAGGCATTTAGGGAAATGCAGGACAACCTGAAACATAATAATATCCATATAATAGGGATCCCAGAAGGAGAAGAGGATGAGGAAGGGATAAAGAACCTGTTAGAAAAAGTCATGATGGACAGCTTCCCTAATTGGAGGAGAGAAAAAGTCACACAAGTCCAGGAGGAAGAACAGAGGGTCTCCTCAAGAGGAATCCCAAGAGGCCCACTCCAAGACACATCATCATTAAAATGGCAAATATCAAAGACAAACAGAGAATCCTAAAGCAAGCAAGGGAGAAACAGGTAGTAACAAATAAGGGAGCCCCAATACGGCTAGCAGCTAACTTCTCAACAGAAACACTGCAAGCCAGAAGGGAATGGCAAGAAATATTCCAAGTCATGAAAAGGAAAAGCCTGCAAGCAAGACTGCTCTATCCAGCAAGGCTCTCAATTAAAATGGAAGGCAAAATAAGGAGTTTCCTAGACAAAAGAAGGCTAAAAGAATACTCCTCCACCAAATCAGCACTGCAAAATATGCTAAAAGGACTGCTTTAAGAAAATGAAGAAAAAGAGTCTATGAATACCCAGTGCCTTTCACAGTGGCCAATACTTGATATTATCAATATTTTTTAATATGTATTAATCTGACTGTGACAATGATGTGTTAAGTATTCTTTTATTATTTGTTGAAACTAAACCTGCTTTTGTATGTTTCTTGCCTATTTCTATTATTTTTAAAAAGCTTTTAATGACTTTTTGGTATTCTTTATCCATTTATTGATTAAAGGTTTCTAGAATTTTTTTCCCAAAGAAAAAAACAAAATTAACCCATTTTTAGATGCGTTGCAAATATTTTCCTATTCTATTACTTGTCCTTTAACTCTTTATACATATATTACTGTACAGTCTTAAATGTTATATATAGTCATACTGTCAATATTTTACTTTATAGCTTCTGGGTTTGAATATTTTACTTCAGGGTAAGAAAAATATTAGTTTGCATTATCTCCTAAAACTCCTAAGAGTCTACATACTGGTTTTTAACTCACCTGAATATTTCTTGTATAATGTGTGAAATAGGGCTCTATATATTTGTTTTATTTCAAGTAATAGTGGTCCATGCACCTTATTTGTTGAATAAACCTTATTTTACCCATTGATTTGAAATATCAACTTAATCATATATTACATTGTTGGACAGATATATACATTTGTCTCTAGAATGCTCATTTTATTTCATTGGTCTACTTGATTATTTCTGTGCTGGTGTCATGTTGGTTTAATTGCTGAGACTTTATAATGGTTTTAAAGTTTTTTAGTATTTTATAATTAACTTTTACATTTAAAAAATAGATAAAATCAATCTGCACTTAAGAAAGAAAGAAAAAGAAAGAGAGAGAGAGATGGAACCCCTCCCTTTTGTGACAACACAGATGGAATTGGAGAATATTAAGCTAAGTGAAATAAGCCAGTTGATGAAAGACAAATACCATATGATCTCACCTCTAAGTGGAATCTATTCTACAAAATAAACTAATGAAGAAAATAAACCACAGGCATAGAAACACGAAGCAGACTAAAGTGACCAGAAGGGATGGGGAAAGAGGACAATGGTGGAAAGAAGGAGAAGGGACTAGACAAAGAACATGTATGAATGACCCATGGACATGGACAACAGAGTGGGAATTGACTGTGAGAGTGGGGGGTGGGGGTGGTATGGGTGGAGGGCGGTAAAGGGGGAAAAATTGAGACAACTGTAATAGAATAAATATGATTTATAAATTTAAAACCTATAAAAAAAGAAAGGCTATTATCAATGAATCAAGAAAAAAATAAGAGATGGTGAGGATGTGGAGAAAAGGGAACCCTCATTTACTTGCTGGTAGGATTACAAATTGGGTCAGACACTATGGTGAACAATATGGAGGTTCCTCTAAAATTAAAAAAATAGAATTACCATATGACCCAGCAATTCCTCTTCTAGGTAGCTGTCCAAATAAAACAAAAATACTAACTCAAAAAGATATGTGCATTCCCATGTTTATTGCAGCATTATTAGGAAGAGCCAATACATGGAGGCAACCTAAACATCCATCAATAAACAAGTAGATGAAGAAGAGGTGGTTCATTTATTCAATGGAATATTACTCATTCATAAAAAAGAATGAAATATTACCATTTGCAACAACATAGATGGAACTAGAGGGTATTATGCTAAATGAAGGTAGTCAGACAGAAAACGACAAATATCATATAATTTTACTTATATGTGGAATCTTAAAAAATCAAATAAACCAAATAAAACAGAAACAGACTCATATAGAAAACAAGCTGATGACTGCCAAAAAGGAGTTAGTAGGGAGAGGGTCAGGACAAATTTTTCCAGAAAAATATCTGGAAAAATATACATGAAGCTGTTAAAAGGAGCTATAGTCAAAGAGAAGAATTAGAGGGTAAAATTAAAATCTCCCTCTATGAACTTTCATACACACATTCATTCAGTCATGCATTTTTCTCTCTTTGTGAGGGTTTATCACATTCTCATTATTAATAAATGAATATTCTAATTTTATACTTTCTGCAAGGAATATCATTTAGGATTACTTTGGAAGTCACTATTTTTTTTTCCTGCTACAAAAATAAATAAATACATAAAATCTGAAGAAATATCCCTGAATAGGATTCTGGATCAGAATAAAAAAAAGACATTATTGAAGACAAAATTTTAGTATCTCTGAATGAGTAATGTTTATTTCCTGATTTGATTAGTTTGTACCCTAATATCTTTGTGTGGGGGATTTACAAACCAGAGTGTGTAGGCACATGTCTATCTTATATATGTATATGTAAAGAGAACATGAGTACAAGAGGACAAATGTAATAAAATGTTCATTGCACAATCTAGGTGAAAGAGATATGGAAATTCTTCTTACTGTTCAGAAAATTTTTCTGTTAATGTGAAATTATTTAAAAATAAAGTATTTCTAAAGGAAATAAAAAGCCTAACAATGTGTTCATGTTGTCACGTTTTTGTAAAATTTGCCAGTTTAAGATACTTCAACAGCCATCAGTTAAGGCCACTGCCTTCACTCTGTGTTTAAAATAGTCACTTTTGTACTGATTTAATATGGTTCCCCTGGAAGCAGCCCTTGGGATGAGGTTGGGAACATAGTTGGTTTATTTGTGAGGTGCAGGAAACCCTGGCAGGAAAGTAGGGAAATGAGACCAGGCAGGCGGCCAACAAAGGATGCATTATCAAGTCAACTTCTGTGGTGGGCTCTTGGACCTTGCTCCCATGGGGGGCTTTGCGGGGGCTCTGGGGGAAAAGCACATGGGGGGTTTTCCTATATAGATTTTATTGTTATTTAGCTATGGCAAGGCCAAGAGATCAGGAGATAAATGCCACTGAAAAGAGAGCTCTTATGGCACACCATGTCATGATCAGCCAGCTGGTGAAGCACCAGGGTTGGTCAGGAGACAGAGAGAGGGGGACTGTGAAGAACCTTTATTTTGGTTTCTATGGAAAAGATCAGGTGAGGCAGGGTAAACAGGCTTATGATTGGCTAGTTTGAATATTATCATTGGGCTCTGCGGCATAGGGTTGTCCCTAGGTGTCTAGTACCTGTCTCCAAGATGATTAGGGCAGGTAGATAGTAACCTAGAGTATCAGAGTCTAATAAAGGAGGTGGTTGGGGGTATGGACTCAGAATTGGTTGGTTTGCTATACTCCAGGGTGCTTCTTTTTTTTTTTTTTTTTTTTTTTTAAATCTCCAGGAGCTGGCTAACCCTGGGAGGGGCAGTCCCTCCAGAGTCAGCAAGCCACAAGATGTCAAAACAACAGTAATCCAGAAAATAAAGACATAGTTAATATATAGTGTAGAACACACACTTCAGAGTGGTCCCACCACAGGGTTGTGGGAGTCACTGGTCCCAGTCTTCTGGGGGTTATTTTTTCAGCATTTTGGTGGGCAAGAGGCTTTGGAGAAGGCAGGAGGTACTGGCAGCTGGAAGTCCCCAGAGCCTGTGGGACAAGTGCAGAGAACAAACAGCTCTGCTTCCTGCCTCTAATTTTATATTCATAAATTCATAATCATATATTCTTTTTTATAAAGAAGGCCTCCAACACTTTATGAACTTCAGACTACAAAACTGGGTCTTCCCCTTTGGGGAGATGATCAATACCTGATTATTATGGGCTGATTTATTGTCTCTTTAAATTCATATATTAAAGGCATTAACACCTAGTACTTCAGAATGTGACAGTATTTGGAGATAGGGTCTTTAAAGGGGTAATCAAGTTAAAATAATGTCATCAGGGTGGGTCCTAATCCCAAATGACTGGTGTCTTTATAAGAGGAGATTAGCCCTGGCTGGTGTGGCTCAGTGGATTGAGTGTTGGCCATAAACCAAAAGTCACTGGTTTGCTTCCGGGTCAGGGCACACACCTGGGTTGCAGGCCAAGTCCCAAG
Organism: Pteronotus mesoamericanus; assembly: GCF_021234165.1. NCBI lineage: Eukaryota > Metazoa > Chordata > Mammalia > Chiroptera > Mormoopidae > Pteronotus > Pteronotus mesoamericanus. Next base: position 57,314,680 of record NW_026555321.1, read on the forward strand.
TTGGGGCGTGCAAGAGGCAACCAGTTGATGTTTCTCTCACAAATTGATGTTTCTCTTCCTCTCTTTCTCCCTCTCTCCCCTCTCTCTAAAAATAAGTAAATAAAATCTTTAAAGAAAAAAAAGAGGAGATCAAGACAGATACATTCACAGACACATAAGGACACAGGGAGAAGACAGCTACATGCAAGCCAAGGAGAAACCAACTCTGGTGACTTCATTGAGCAGATCTTGACTTCTAGTTCCCAGAACTGTGAAGAAATATATCTTTGTCATTTAAGGCACCTAGTCTATGGTACTTTGTCATAGTAGCCCTACAGATTAATACATCAATGATCTGCTAAACAGGAACACTGACACATTGCTGTCTAAGCACTTCCCTTGGCCAGGTCCAGCCTTCTTAGCAGCCCTGGTATGGTCTGTTTTCCCCAGAGCTTGCCCTGCTCTTTACAAGGGCTCCTGCTCCTTTTAAAGTGGGCAGCTGTCCTCAGCTCCTGCTGGCTATTCCCAGATCTTCTGGTTTCCCAAAAGAAGGCAGAAATTGCATTCCATGTGAAAAATTTCCATTTTTAAAAGCTGGTAGTGAATTCAAGCAGTTAAAAAAAATCATTTTCAGGCTAAACCAATTTTGCAGGCATTATTAAACTATAGTGCACAATTTGCAAATTTTCGCTGTAGTGACAAAGTTCCCATTGGCTGGACATTTCTATTTCTTGTTGTCAAAGAATCTCTTGGTGTTGATTTGGGAGCCAGATCAACCTAGATTAATCCCAGGATCAGTCCCAGCTCCGCCACTTACTAGCTGTGGGAGCTTGAGCAGGTTTGTCACTCATCCTGTTTTCTCACCTGGAAAGTGGCCAGCATAAGGGTAGATGAGTCATGAAGGCCCATTAAAAGGACTGAGTGTGCCATAGACATCCTGGGAGTGACAGCTGTTTATATCATCCTCATTCATTTGCTTTGTTGGCTGGTGTTGGCCTCCCAGTACTGCTGCAATACTTAGGACTAAGTTTCTGAGCTTGTGGGGCCTATGATAACTGAATCCCAAGGTAAATACCCCTGGGTGAGACCTTGTCAAGCTTCCACCCTCTCCTGAGGACGGCCTGACCTGGAGATACTCTGCATACAAAAATAAGTAACTGTTGGTTTGGCCTTAGAGTCGTCAATGCTGAGGATTAAGGTAGACACTTGATTCCTCTTTAAAACACACAACCTGGGACTCACTTTCAGGTATTGGATTGTAAAGTCAACAAGCTCCAGAAGGAGATCCGCTGCAAATGTGTCTCAGGTTCTGCCATTAGACTCACTGCATGACACGTATTCATTCTTTTTTCTTCTCATAATTTTTTAAATTTTATTTTTCAATTACAGTTGACATTTCATATTATTTTATATTAGTTTCAGGTGTACAGCATAGTGGTCAGACAATCACATACTTTATAAAGTGTTCCCCTGCTAGTTCCAGTACCTATCTGGCACCATACGTGGTTATTACAATATTATTGACTATATTCTTTATGCTGTACTTTATATCTCCATGACTGTTTTGTAACTACCTATTTGAACTTCTCATCCCTTCACCTTCCTCACTCAACTCAGTTCCCCAACCCTCTGTATCTATGAATCTGTTTATGTTTTGCTTATTTATTTTGCTCTTTAGATTCAACATATAAGTGAAATCACATGGTACTTGTCTCTCTCTGACTGACTTATTTCACTAAACATAATACCCTCTAGGTCCATCCAAAGTGTCACAAATGTTAAGATTCCGTTCTTTCTTTTGGCTGAGTAGTATTCCATTGTGTAAACATACCAGGGTTTGGTTTTATTTTTATCTATTTGTCTACTGATGGGCACTTGGGCTGCTTCCATAACTTGGCTGTTGTAAATAATGTTGCAAAAAAACCTAGGGTGCATATATCTTTTTGAATTAGTGTTTTAGGTTTCTTCAGATATATGCAGCATTGGAATTGCTAGGTCATAAGGCAGTTCCATCTTTATACACACATCTTTTTTTTTTTTAATTCCTATTCAGCCACATAAAGATGGAAAGGCACTTTCTAAATGTCAATGGATCCCATGAAATGAGAGAAAAATCAAGCAACTACCCACCCAGAACCATTCCCACAGGCGGGCTAGAAAGGCTAATGAAGCCTGCATCTTCCTTTTTTGTATTTTTAATTAAGTAAAACTCCCTCTCGGCCTGTGGATCAATCTGAGAACAGAGGCAACAGCATAGTTGCTATGAGCACATTTTTATGTGGATCTGGGGAATATTCTTTTTTAAAATTTAATCTTTATTGTATTCTTTTCCATTACCATTTAGTCCCCTTATACCTCCCTCCCCCAGTAATCACCACACTGTTGTCCATGTCCATGGGTTCTTTTCCCTTTTTTGCTCAATCCCTCCACCCCTTAACCCCCTTCTCCACTAGCTGTCATCAGCTCTCCACCTATAAGTCTTAGTTTTGCTTGTTAGTTCAGTTTGTTCATTAGACTCCACATATAAGTGAAATCATGTGGTGTTTGTCTTTCTCTGACTTGCATAATGTCACAATGGTGTTTCACTTAGCATAATGTTCTCCAGGTCCATATATACTGTTGCAAAGAGTAAAATTTTTTTTTTCTATGGCCGAGTAGAATTCCACTGTATAAATGTCCTATAGTTGTTTTATCCCCTCATCTATTGATGGATACTTAGGCTGCTTCCATATCTTTAGTTGGTTTGTGATTGTAAATAACACTGCAATGGACATAGGGGTGCTTATGTTCTTTCAAATTATTGTTTTGGGTTCCTTCAGGTATATTCTCAGAAGTGGGATAACTGGGTCAAAAGTCAGATCCATTTGTAATTTTTTGAGGTGTCTCCATACTGCTTTCCACAGTGGCTACACCAATCTGTATTCCCACCAACAGAGCGAAAGTGTTCCTCTTTCTCCACATCCTTGCTAGCACTTGTTTGTTGATTTATTGATGATAGCGATTCTGACAGGTGTGAGGAGATATCTTGTTGTTTTCATTTGAATTTCTCTGATGATTAGTGACATTGAGCATTTTCTCATATGTCTATTGGCCATCTGTGTGTCCTCTTCAGAGAAGTGTCTATTCAGTTCCTTTGCCCATTTTTTAATTGGATTGTTTGTTTTTTTGGTGTTGAGTTTTGTAAGTAATTTATAAATTTTGGATATTAACCAATTATCAGATGTACTGGCAAATATGCTCTCCCATTCTGTAGGTTGTCTTTTTATTTTGTTGATAATTTCCTTTGTTGTGAAAAAACTTTTTAGTTTGATATAGTGGGAATATTCTTGTGTGCTCTTTGTCTGCTGGAAGGGAGACAAAACAGCCAGATTTTAGCACTGAGTGTTTGAATCCTAGTTCATTTTCTTGCCATGTGAGGACTTAGAGAAAGCTGCTTAACAATCTGAACCTCAGTTTTCTTATCTTAAATGGGCAAACAGTAATGTCAACCTCACTGAGAAGGTAAGAAATATAAATGAGAGAATGAGAAATGCTTAGCACAGGGCTGCACTTAGTTGCTAAAACATGCCCTGCTCTGAGCTAAACACTTATCCAATTTAAGCCTCCCAACACCCTATGTCTATATACTATCATCAGCCTCATTTTACCACTGAGAAAATAAGGGCACAGAGAGGTAATAAAGGTCACACAGCAAGTAGGCATGAGAGCCAGCGCTGGACCTCATGTTGGGCTCAGCAGGTACACTCTGAGCCAGAACAGGAGGGTACTGTTTTCATAAATCACCCAGACTTATTTATTTGTTCAGCAAATATTAAAATAAATAATTTAAAGTGTGGTGGGTATGTTTTAAAAACTTAAGTACTAGATGTGCTGAGTGGACAGAAAACAGTGTGGCCTGGGGAGCCAGGAAATACCTATTTGGTGATGTAACTGCCAAGATGAGATAAGAATATGGGACATTTAGAGCCTGGATCCCACTTCCACACTTGGTGGCATCAGAATCCCCTGGAGGATTTGTTAAACCCACAGAACTGGGTCCTATCCCCAGAATTTGGGGCACAGTAGTTGCGATAGGATTTTGCACTTGAATCTCTTCTTCTGCCTTCTGTTGCTGCTGGTGGTCTGGGGAGCACCTGTTGTGCAGGGAGCAAGGAAGGGCAGAAGAAGGAGAAGGCTCAAGGAAGGGGAACTGGAAGGCCAGAGGCCTCTTGTCACAGTTAACCTAACTCATGGAGTTGCTGATAGTGTTTCCCTGTCTGCTGAATAAGAAAATCAGGGCTTAGACCAATAAATTAACGTCATAAAACTTGGCAGTGGCAGAGGCTGAATGTAAGGCAATGCCTAGGACTAACATGGAGCCCAATTTTTTACCATCAGGAAAGAAGTTCCTCCCTAAGTGACAAACACCCACAGGCAGCCACTTTAGGTTCTCTTGAGGTCTGCTCACAGTAAGTGTCCTCCCCAACAATCTCTGTGACTAAGGAGGACCAGGGAATATCTGTTCAAGGTCCCTAAACTCCATATAACAAAGAGCCTCACACCTCACTTCACAGTTCCCCAAGAGAGCCCCAGGCCCATGGGCAGGTGGAGCTGAAGAGAGCTGGCTCTACCCACTACTGCCTCCTCCTGCCCATCAGGGTCCTCAGTCCTAGGTTTGTTCAGGGACTCTTCATGGAAGTCCCTGTTTGGAGGGAGAATGCTGTCACTCTGCAGGACTGTCTTTCTCTCTAGCTGGTTGATGAGGCTCCATGGAGGATGACAAACATCTCTTTGCTTTTGCTCTAGAATTGCTGCTTAAGTCACCTCATTTTTTTTTTTTCCACAGCAGAACAGATCCATCAGCAGTAATCCAGGAGAAACTAAAAAACATTTGGGAGGTAGCCTTTTAATTCTAAGCTTCCACCGAGGAAGCTGGTGTTACTAAAATCATCACAGGAATTCAAAGATTTCAATCCTCTTCAATAAAAATAACACAAAACAAGATAAAGCATTTATAGTACAATTAGACACTAATGGGTAGTCCAGAGGTTCACAGTCAATAACAACAGTTACTGATTTGGGGCTTTTCCTAGATGCTGTGCTGAATATTTTTCTTCATTATCTGGCCTAAACCTCATGATATTCTCAGGTGGACCCTTTGTTTTCCCCATCTTATAGAGGGAGAAACTGAGGCTCCAGGGGCTAGGGAATTTGTCACAGACACAGCTCCAAGTGGCAGAGACAGGATACGGAGACATGAAGAGCTGACGCCACATCTATGCTCTAGTTTCTCAAAGCTTCAGAATCTTCCAAAGTTGTCATCCTGCCCTGATCTGTGTGGCTTAGTTGGTTTGGTGGTGTTCCACAAAGCAAAAGTTTGCTGGTTCAATTCACAATCAGGGCACATGCCTGGGTTGCAGGTTTGGTCCCTGGATGGGATGCGTGTGAAAGGCAACCAACCAATATTTTGCTCTCATGTCAGTGTTTCTCTCCCTCTCTTTCTCCCTCCCTTCTCCTCTCTCTAATAAATAAATAAAATATTTTTGAAAAACCACAAAGTTGTCAGCCTTTTATACCTCATCCTTCTTTTCTTTCCCTCTAGAACTAAAAGGCTAAAAGAGTGGTCACACTGGAATTGGATCTGGGCTTGAACCCAGGCTCCATGGCAGGTACTAGCTGTGTGAACTTCAATATACCTCTTTAGACTAAGTAAAAATGAGAATTTACTAGTGATATAACTGCATAGCCCAGAGACACACTAGCTTCAGTTCTGATTTGATTCAGGGCTCAAGCCTGTTTCTTCCTCTCCATCTTTTATGACTCTACTTGCAGATTGCTGGCTCCATTATCAATGGGTTTTTCCCTCCTCAAGGCAACATGACTGCCATAGCTCCTGCCCTGCTTCCTCCCATGTTGCTGTCCATCAAAAACATGCCTTAGTCTTAGCAGTTCCAGAAGAAGTTGTGTTATGTTTCAATGGCTCTGATGGGTTCACTGCCTGGCCCTGAGCCAATCCTTGGGGTCAGAGGATCATAGTGGGCTGACTGGCTTGGGCCAGGTCCTGAGCTTTATGTCTGAGCTGGGGATGGAAACAACTCCTAATCACATTTGCTGACAATGGGGAGAGGGATGGTTTCTGAAGGAAATTAGAGAAAAGTTATCATAAGTCTGAATGAATTCCAGATACGTTTAACAAAAAAGAGTAACTTCCTCGTGCTTCAATTTCCAGTTCTGTAGAATGGGGATTATGGTAGTATTTTAGTTGGTTTGAAATGCCTTCACAAAATAGCCCTGCACTGGATAGCTTAAACAACAGAAATGTATATGTTCACCATTCTGGAGGCTGGAAGTCCAAGATCAGAATATCAATATGGCTGGATTCTGGTGAGAGCCTTCTTCCTGGATTGCAAACATCCAACTTCTTTGTCTTCACATGGCTTTTTCTCTGAGCACCCACATTGAGAGGAAGAAAGATCTCATGTCTCTGCCTTTGTTAACAAGGGCATTCTCTTATCCCCGCTCTCATGACCTAATTGAATCCTAATTATCTCCTAAAGGCACAAATCTCCAATATCATCATATTTGGGTTAAATGCTTCAGCATATGAAAGTGTGGGAGCACAATTCAGTCCATAGCAGAGAGCAGGTACTACCCCACTCAGTTAATGTGAGAGTTAAAGGAGGTAACACCTTAAGTTTGAGTAGTATTTGTCCTCCAGAGTACCAATTAATAAACAGTAGTTTATAAACTATATGTTGTTGGTAACCATCCTGTCTTGTTTCAGGGACTGTAGACTCACTGACAGTCACGGGGGCCCCAAGGCTGGAGCTGAGCAGGGAGGCCTTGGGAAAATAGGCCACTGCGGAGACAAAACTTGTCCCCCTGGCAGGGATGTAGCCACTGCCTCCCTCACTTTACTCTCCTTGACTCCAGAGGTTAGCTGGTTAGTCAAAGATGGGTAAGACCCCTCGATGGCCAGGGTAACCTAAGACAGGCACAATTGCATGAGGACCATCAGGGAAGGACTTGGCAGACATGGGCAAGGGGCAAAAGACCCTCACCTCTCGGCTTTGTCATGGTCGGAGTCCTCATTCTGTCTGAAAGAAGTCTCCTTATCTCTTGGCTGCTCTGCTCCACCTGCCTGACCAAGTCAGTGAAACAATACTAAAGGCAGGTATAGCCCTAAAATGGATCATGTGGTTCCCATGGTAAATTAGCCCTGGAAAAGGAATGCATTAAATCTTATGAAACTTACTTTGCCAAGAATACCCTCAAGTTAATAAGTACTGATATTTGGGGTTAGAGCATAGAATGTGATCAGTTTCCAGAACTGGCGACACCCTGTCTACCAGACCCTGACCTGAGGCAAATCTCAGTGTTCCTTCAATTGTTACCTATGATCTCTATCTGTTTTCTGTACAGATAGCCTTTTGACATTGATTGATGAGCTTTGCATACATGCTGTGTACCCCTGCACATATCGTTCTCAATAAAAGCCACTTCAAGAGAAGGGCTCAAGGCATTCTCCACTAGAGGGAGTCACCACCCCCTTTTTCTGGCAGACCGAGAGTATCTGGAATGACTTATTTCCTTCATCTGTGGCGACCTATGGGACTCTAAGGAATGGGGTACCCCCTTCATCTGGCACCCGAACAGGGACCCCACAATGTGTTTTGATTTTTTTTTAATTGAGGTACAATAAAATTCACCCACGTTAAGTACAGAGTTTGATGAATTTTGGTAATTCTGCCTCCTGGTGTGATCACTACCACAATAAAGATACAGAGTAGTGCCTTTGCTGTAGAAACCCATCAGGACCCTGTTGTTGAGCTCCTTCTCTGACCCCCAGCCCTAGGCAGCTGTTAATCTGCTTTCTGTCACTACAGTCTCATCTTTTTAGAAATTTCATATAAAGGGAATTTGATAGCATCTTTTGTGTTTGACTTCTTGCACTTAGCAAAATAATTTTGAAATCCATCCATGTTGCTGTCTATTAATTTTCTGTCCCTTCATATTGCTGAGTAGTATTCTATAGTGTTCATGTTCCAGTTTCTGTCTTCAACAGCCTCAATCCCATTGGTTTTTACAGCCAGAAGTTATGGATACTTATCTTCCTCACACTAGAACCCTTGGCTGGGAGGCTTAGTGTGGGGCTGGGACCCCTTGCTCCTGAGCTATCCTCCCAATTTTCATCTGCCATATGTGGGTGTGGGACCAGCCCATTTTGCATCTCAACCTCTCCTGCTAGTCTTGATGTGGATTCTTCTTTAATTCTGTAGTTGTAGGACATCTATTCATATCAATTTCTGATGGTTCTGATTGATGGTTGTTCTATAGTTATAATTTTGATATGGTTGTGCAAGGAGGTAAGTCATGTTTACCTAGGCTGCCATCCTGACTTGAAGCCCCAAAAACTGATTTTCAAAGTAGCTGTGTAGCCTTGAGCAAGTTATTCTATTTTTATGCACCTTAGTTTCCTCATCTGTAAAATGGTGATAACAGTTGCATTATTATGAGAATTAAAGGAGAGAATATGTGCAAACACTTAAAGCATGGGTGTGCACAATAATACTGGTTTGCTTTCCTTGTTGGTTTTCATTAAACTATAAATGGTCATATAATAGCTATTCATCCATTTATTCATTCAATGAATATTTATTAAGCATCTACTACATTCCAAGCATTGTCCTAAGCATCTGAGATATACCAGCAAACAAAATAGACAAAGATTCTCACCTTCTTGCTATTTTAAATTCCATTAGGGAAAGACAAACCATAAATAATAAAGATAAGTAAATTATATAGCATATTAAAAGACAATAAGTGCTATGGGAAAAGAACAGGATAGGGTGACAGATAAGAGTGTTTAGGGTTCACACAGTTTGCAATTTTAAGTTGATCAGCCATGAGACGTTTTACTGAGTAGATGATATCTGAGTAAAAAATTGAAGTGCATACTTAGAGAGGAAGGAGTACAGGCAGGGAAGAAGAAAGAGGAGAATTCAATTATTTGTCAATTGCCCAAAGCAAAGCATTAATTCTGTGGATGGGGTTTGGGGTAGTCATGCTCTTTCTACTTCATAAGTTGGAACAGTTTTATTGGAGTATAAACACTGTGAAAGTCAACTGAAATGAAGCATGTTTGCAAATCACAAGAAGACATATTAGCACGATTGAATTCAAACCACTTAGATTCAAAAGTCACCCACGGCACGTACTAACCACAAGATCTCTGACAAGTCATTCACCCTCTCAGAGCCTTAGTGTTCTATTTGAGGCAAGGTGATAATGGTCACTTAAGTGTGCGGTGAGGATTAAAGGAGATAACACAGGAAGGTTTTAGCATAATTTCTGATACCTTTCTTAGTCGAGATCCCATTTGGATCTATGTGGCTGCCTGTGCTAGCTTACATGTCCCCCACACTCTGACTGCTGAAGGCTCAGGAACAAATAATTGTTAGCCTGTTCTCTGCAGCCCCAACACTGCTTCCCTGACTCTCCAGTTGGTCTATGAAATTTCAACACTTCACTAACTAGATGATTTTAAATTCATACACAATAATTTATGGAAATGGATGCTAGTATTCCTCCCCAGCCCCCTTTTTTTGCACTTTAAAGAGAGGCCCAATCTTCTGACACTTGACACAGTTGATGAGGACTCTGCCCAGTGACAGAATCTGGTGTCAGTTACAATCTCTGTTGTAACTGGGCCTTCTGGGGAGACCAAGGAGAAAAGAAAGCTTTCTAAAATATTTTAATTGTAAATGGAGTTCAATTAAAACATTTTAATTGTAAGTGTAAGTTAGTTTAAATCCTATTACAATAAGTTATTATTTGCTGCTTTAAATCTTAACAAAATAGACACTGCAATGATTAGAGTTGCCTATGTTGTAGGAAGATCCCATGATAAACCTACCTGACGATAACACAAGCAGATTTGTCCTCAACTAAACCAATTATTTGTCCCAAGAGGGAAAGCATATTTGACAGTAAAAATAGGATCCTGGTTCTCTTAATTTTTTCAGAACAATAACATTGCATTCGTGGGCAAAGTTGATCACGGCAATTGTCTGCTTATGACCCTCTGTCATCTCTCATCACAATTAGGAGACAGTTCTCTCGAAGAATAATGTTTAGAAGATAAAAATCCAACTCTTTCTCCCTCCTAGTTTTGAGATATAATTGACATATAACATTGTGTAAGTTTAAGGGGTACACCATAGTGATTCAATATTTGTATGTATTGGGAAATGATCACGCATCACCTCACATAGCTACAATTTTTTTCTTATGATGAGAACTTTTAAGATCTACTCTATTTGTAATTTTCAAATATATAAACTATATTATATATTTATATATTATATATAAATATACATTATAAATATATATAAAATATGTATATTTTATATATACATAAAATATATATATTATAAACTATAAATAAATATTTTATTTATAGTTTATAATATATATATTATAAACTATAATCACCATGCTGTACTTTATATCCCATGACTTATTTATATTATAGCTGGAAGTTTATGTCTTTTGACCCCCTTCAGCCATTTTTCCCATTCCCACCTCTCATCCCTCACTTCTGGCAAACACCAACATATTCTCTGTGTCTATTAGTTTGTTTTTTTCCTTTTAGACATCACACATAAATGAGATAATATAGTATTTATCTGTCTTACCTCACTTAGCATAATGCCCTCAAGGTCCACCCATATTGTCACAAATGGGAAGAATTCAGTCTTTACATTCATCCATGATAGACACTTAAATTGTTTCCTATCTTGGCTATTGTGCACATAGAAGGGGCACAGATCTCTTTGAGACAGTGATTCTGAAAACCCAACTCTTACGTTAATATAGAATAAACTTGGGTGAAATGTTTAACTCAGCAATGAGAGAACCAGTGGGATGGTAGAGCTGGTTCAAATAGCAATTTGATGGCAACAGTTTATATAGTCCTTTGGGAAAGGTGGAAGGAAGGAAATTTTTATTTATTTGTTTATTTTTTACATTAGAAATAAAACTGACTGAAGTCCTTCAGGGCAATAAAGTGATAACCTTTGGGGTGATCTTCTGTACCTGACAGAAATCATTGCCTTCTCTGCAGGACAACAGCCATCAACAAATGTACATTTAACTACATAGAGATGGACCCAATCAGTGAATATCAAAATCAAAAAGGGTGTAGTCCCATAAAGAGCTAAGCCATTCTTGGGTGGGCTTAGTAAGTAATGCTCTTGTTTGACATTAAAATAATCTATTTTGCTTTATCTAACTTTTAGATCACTTTTCTTACTAGTTCTGTCTTCATGGTCCACAAAATCAGCTTCTTCCTATGCCCCAGCCCCATTTGATAATGCTCTCCTCCTGTAACAAAGCCCTTCCTTTTCCTGGACCACCACAGCTGATTCCTGTGTCTGGCATGACAACTGTCCCCCTTTCCTACCTCTACTATATTTAAGATTGCAGCTTAAGTCATTTCCTGAAGAGAATTTTCCTAACACCCTGGGCTAGGTCAGATGCCTGTAAACACCTAAGGCAGCCTCCTGTAGGTTTCCCCCTTGGCACTTCTTACAGCTTTGGTTAACTACCTCATTGTGTAGTTAGTTGTGAAACTCTGGCTCCCTGACTGAAATATAAACCCTCTGAGAGCAGGTGTAGGTCTTTCCCAGTGCAGAGACTGAGATAGAGAATAAGGGAGTGAGAAGGGCAGGGCTGCAGCACTCTTGGCTCCCCACAGGACCCAGAGTCTCTGCACTTGGGGGTCTCATTGTGCTCAGTTCTTGTGAGCCATCAGTGTTCCAGGAAGCACATGTGAATGCAGGCTAACTGGGCACAGGGACACCAGGAGCTATATATTCCCAGATGCAGGCTATAGTCACCCTATGCCCCCAATTTGCTTAGGTTATTAGAAGTTTTTAAACATATTTAAATTAGTTGTCAACATTCATGGTTTTTTTAATCCTCACTTGAGGACATCGTTATTGATTTTAGAGAGAAGGAATGGGAGGGAGAGAAACATCTATGTGAGAGAAAAACATCAATTGGTTTGTTTTCGAACAAAAATTGGGGTTTAGATGCCTGCCACCACAAAAGGCAAACTCTAGAGGCAGAGGCTGGTTGGAAAGGAAAGAGGTTTTTATTTGGATGCTGAATGATCTGGGAGAATGGAGGATTCCTCATCCCAAAGATCATCTCCTCTGCAAAACCCAGACAAAATCCAGCTGTCCTTAGCAAGACCAAAACAAAAAACAATGCCCTGAGTTCCTGCTCCATTTTACTGTCTGTTGGAGGCTGAGGAGGCTGCTAAGTAGTGATCTGGGTAACTTAGTTTGTTCCCAGCTGTTTTCCAGCTTCAGGTTCCCTTCTGGAGACTTTGTATGGAACCAGAGAGGCCATGGACATGCAGCTGGTAGGGTCGCAAAGTCCTGTGCTCTTAGGCTGGAGAGCTTGTGAATGTACCAGCAAATGTTTCACCACATCAGCAAGAAAAAGAGAGAGACTCTCTCCTGGAGGCCATGGGCCATGTGACTGCTAAGGCCATGTGACCCATGAAAAGGACAGACCAGGTGACCATCTGAGTGTAGGTCCTGAGCAGCAAATGATGAGCAAGAGCAGCATGTTTCTTTGTTCCCTGGGGACTATATTTGTTTTGGGTGTGGGGTGGCCTAAGTGCTTTCTCAGAATGCCTAGTTAACTTCTCAAATTTATGTGCACTTTGGGGAGGCCCACCTCCCAACCAGTCCCTTCTTTCCCCAGATCTCTTTGGTCCAGCACCTCATCCTGCTGTCATTCTGATTTCTATGGTGTATGTGTCTGCCTTCCCATGGACCCACCCCCAATCTGGTACTAGAAATGGATGAGAGGGTTTTCTCCCTCTATCTAATTATTTTGCTAGCATTGCACATGCTCTGTGTAAGAACTTCCCCCTGCCACCATCTTGGCCAATGAGGGAGGCTCCTGTGATGCTCTGTCAGCTCCACACCTTCCATACTCTAGCCCCTGCATGCAGTGAGGTGTCTACAGTTGGGGCCCATGTCAGGGAAAGGAACCCTAAAATCCCTGCATGGCCTCTCAGACAGTGCTGATGATGGTCTCTCAGTCATCACAGAGCGTGGCCTAAGCAGGAGGGGCAGGACATCTGCAGCCAGGAGCAGGACCTCCACACTGGGGACAGAGCATCCGCAAGGCACACACTTGGTTACCCAAGCAACTTGGCCTCACACCCGCCTACGGGACCTGGTGCTACACTGTGAAAATCAATGTCCTTACTATGCTCCCAGGTGTTTCACAAAAGCATTTCTCCAATCTTCATCCCCGAGGAGCATGGCTCAGTGTACAAGCGGTTCCCAGGTTCCATTCCTATTGCCTAGTTCTATATCCCCCATTAGTCCCTCCTGTTTCTGATCCTCAGGCCACTCCCAGTGGTCTGGACCATCTATCAGTCTCAGGTTGACTCTCGTAAGCACTGCAACCAAGATTGAACTGCAATCTAGGTATGTGCCCTGACCGGGAAGCAAACCCACAACCTTTTGGAACAGGACAATGTTCCAACCAACTGAGCCACACCAGCCAGGGCAACATTCATGTTTTAAACAATGCAAAATTTCCAAATCCTATTAGAAAATCATTAGGTGCAAGAGGTCTCCTTGGCTGGAACTGAGGAGAAAATTTTCCTCAGGTCTTCTCACTGACAGAGCTGGACTGCCATCTGCTCTGATCAAGATGGCTTTTTCTGCACACCCAGCCCACTTCACACACTCCTCCCTGGTCCATGGGCATTTGAGTTTTCAACACTTTTAAGTCTCCAGGAGCCAGTGAGGTCATCAGAAAGAAACACAAAGGAATACGGTCCTGACTCTAGCTCCCCATAAACCTGCCTTGCCCACTCTGCAGTCCTGAGATTCCATGATATCCTCTCTATTTTTGGAACCCACCAGGAGGAACTCTCCACACATTTAAAAAAAGTGAATCATCTGAGAAATCTATTAAATAATTCCTGATGAATCATTTATCATATTTCTCTGTTCTCCTTCCATATAGAACCTCTCAAGAATGTCCTCTTAGCTTTAGTGGAAGAAAATGCTTTTCTCTCCTGATGATCTGCTCCGCTTTGTTTTATTTGCCAATGAGAACTCTGAAGCCCAGTTATGTTTCTTTTCAGCTTTGGCAACCATAAGGCTCAGAGCTCAATTCCAAGCTTGCTTCTAGGTACACTCTTTAGTGTCTGTTTTTCTGGCTGAGTTTTCTGCTGGCTGAGTCTGGGGACTCAGCAGAAAACTTGAAAACATTGCTTACTCTGCCCTGCATCCTCACCTGTCTTTTGGAGAATTATTCCCTCCTAACCCAGCCCCATCCTTACTTGGAATTAACCAGGGTGTGGCAAGTGACAGTGCCTCACTCTGGTCATACCTGAGTGGTCCAGAAATGGACTCCTGGCTCAATCTAGCCCCTAAGTTCTTAGCTGTGGCATGTTGGAACTGAGAGATGCATTGCCCTGGGGATGCCAGGCTATAGAAGTCAAGTTTATATAACCCAGGAGCAGGTGACTGCCATATTCTATAATGTGGACTGTGGTGCAGAGAGTAGAGAGAAGATCAGCCATGGGGGTGGAGAAGCCTTACAATGTTCAAGCCCAATGTTATCCTGTCATGGCTTTGCTGAGACATTCCCACAGTCTTTTAATAAATTCCACTTTTTGATAATGCTACCTTGAGTTGTGTTTCTAAACATGCCTTTGTCCTGCTTCAAGCCCCCAAAGACACTTAAAAGAAAGGCTGATCACTCTATTATGCCTGACAAGGCCCTGAATGCTCTGGCCTCATCCAACTTTGCCAAACTGGTCTCTTTCCCCTCTTTCTGTCCCTCAGTTCGCTCCAGCCATGGCAGCATTCTTGACATTCTTCCAACTCTCCAAGCTCCTGTGCACCTCAGGGCCTTTGCATGTGCCACTACCTCCATGAGGAAAGCTGCCCAGAGCTTCACAAGGCTAGTTCTTTCTCATCACATCGTCTTCTTGGAGAAGACTTTACGGACCACCCGACCTACTTTTGCCCCTCACACCAGTCCCTTTAATTTTCTTCAGTCTTTATTACCCTGTGATTATCACTCCCATTTGTTTGTACACTTGTGCTTTGTGTTATCCACAAATGCAAGCCTCATGAGGTCACTGCCGTGCACCCAGCAATGAGTCCAACTAGCACACAACAGGTGATTAACGCAGTCATTGCGTGAATGTTCCTGAAGCCCAATCCCAAGGAGTCCTAGTTAATATATTAGGTGACAACACTCCCTCCTCACCCCTTTCCTTCTGTGGTTCTTGAGTTCCTCTGTCCTTATTTTGCTGGTCCTGGTATGTCTTCCTGGGGAGATCCCACAGAGCATTTCTGGGGCAGGGAGGAAAAAAATGAAAGCATTTTCTTATTTGACAACACTAGGTGCCAGGTATGTTTCTGAGAACTTTATAAATGATAATTCACTGAACCCACCCACCAACAGTATGAAGAATGTAACATGATTATCACCCATGTTACATACAGAGGAACAAACTGAAGCACTGGGGGTGAAGTAACTTTCTGAGGGTCAACAGCCTATAAGTGGCAGACGGAGGATTCATGATCAAGGAGTCCAGTTTTCAGCATGGTCTGTGACCTCTTGGCCCATCTGCCTCCCAGGTGAATGAAAGGAATGTGTCCTCACTCCTGTAAGGTGGTCCATGTCTTCCCTCCTTGGATCTGTCTCTCACTCTCATTTTGGGCTTTTCAGGCAGAACCCAAAAACAGCACTGTATTCATCCCAGCATACACGCAGGGCGAAGCGCATCTGATTAGGACTATGACAAATTGCAACCAGACACCATGGGGTGATTGACTGCTTCCTCTCATCACACCAAATGGGAGAGGTTACTATGTGGCTGCCCAAGCAGCATCTGTCGGGTTTACACCTCATTAGTGGGACAATGGCAAATGAAGCAGCAGGGTGTAGCCATGCCCTCCTTAGGAAATGTTTCTGTTCTAAGCAAAAGTTGTAAAAGGTGCCTAGAATCAAAACCTCCAGGGAGTAACAGCAAAAGAGCTGGAGGAACCTGTAAGTCAAATAGTCATAAGTTTGCATTTGGGGATTTCTGATTTGAATCAACTTTTTACATTTCTTCTAAAGTCCTGTTTTGGTTCTTCTCCAGGTTTGTGATTTAGCCCAAGAACACACCAAACCACAGAGCTGGGTGGCCCGGGAAGAGTAATGGGGAGGAGCTGAGTGTTCTGGGACTTGGGGACTCAGCAGAAGCAAGAATTCAGCTTTTCTGGGATGTTCACCTCAGTAAAGTGAACAGTATCCAAGAAAAAAGTGGTGTGTGTGAGACAAACTCAACTGCAAGAGGAGGCCCTCATCTGTGCCTCTGCCCCTCGAAGGCCTCCTTTGTGCAGTTCGGCAGCTGTCTTCTGTGCCTGCCAGCAATCCTCTAGAGGTCTACAGAATAAAAACAGGAAACCTGGATTTCCTTATTGGCTTCCAAAGGCACAAGAGAGGAGGAGAAAGAGGCATAAAGTGAAGAAAGGCCACAGGGAACAGTACACACATCAGAGCCAGGAGCAGCTCTCACACTTGAATATAGACACAAGGTTTTCTGTCTTGACAGTACTTGAGCAACGCTGGTGTTTTCCAGAACTAGACACAGCTTAGATCATGGGAGAAAGGCATCACAGGTGAGTGCCTACATTCAAACTACAGCTGATGAGTGGAGGGACAAGGACACGGACAATTGCTGGAGCCAATTAGATCCAGCAGGACACAATTCCTGGCCATGATGTCAGGCTTGCCTGCAAGGTACCTGGCTGGTGTTGTCCCCATTCTGCCCTGCAACCAGCAAGAGCTGTGACCCTGCAGAAGGGCTTCCTGCTGCCCTGGGAGCACATAGCCTGTGTACAGGGAAAGTACAAGAGCCCCAGGGACAGTCCTCAGTGAGGGTTGATGGTTAACGGGCATGACATTGACATAGGACAATGTTCTCCGCTGTTTCCAGAGCTCCCCAGTGGGACCTGGTTCTGGTTGTGTACAATGAAAAACATCCTGATACACACCTGTGGAGTTTGTGCCTCTTCCGCGTCTGACCTCCGTGCTTCCTTTCAGTGCTTCCGGGGATCACTTCCCAGACAAAAAACTTGCACTCCAGTATCTGTCTTCAGGTCTGCTTCCAAGAAAACCCAAAACAAGGCAGTGTCTTTGTGCATTTATTAAAAGGTGGCATCTAGGTGGATGTGATCTCAGGGGTGTAGGATTTGGCAAGCAACTCTTCTTTGGTCTGACAAAGTCCAACACCAGGGTACTGACAGGCAAGTGACAGGTAGGCTGAAAAGCCCCCACCTCACTCTTCTGCAGAGTATCTTTGCCTTGCTCTACACAGTCCCTGCAGCAGCCATCAGAACATCCATCACTTCTTTCTTTTGGCTTCAGGGAAGAATAAATTTACCTAGAAGGGACAGCTAATCTATTTTTGAGGCATACCAGAAATCCCACCATATACTCTTGAGAGGCTGGACATTCCTAAGAATTCGGGGAGCAAGCAGGATGTGGAAGAATCATTGATTGTGATTGCTCCATCTCATTCCACCTCTGCCCCACGCTAGCGATATGACTTCGGGAAGATTGGTTCAATTCTGTGTAGCTTCTGCTTCCTCAGCTGCAAAAGGACACACAACTGCTCCAGCCATAAAGTTAGGAAGCAAATAGCAAATACAGATGCAGTGCCTGGCAGTCAGAAGGTGCTGTTTCAGTGTTAGTCCCTCGTTAATCCTCCTGTCCCTTTGTCTCCAACTAGCTATGTGGGCTTACTGAGTGGTCAGGCCAGACTGCAACCCATGGGTATGAGTCTCTGAAGTCCCCTGACAGTCGAACCTGGCCAGTCCCATGCTAGTATTGAATTTTCATTGCTGTTGAGTGCCAGGATATAAAGTATTAATGGAAAGGAGGTCACGCTGATCAGGTGATTGTTCAAAGCTCATGTCCCATCTGTCCTTTCCCTCCGTCCACTTCAGATTGGTTATGAAAAGCAACTACTCGACTATCCCTTTGCTGAGTAAAGTGATGTGTGATCAAACAACCCCCTGGGAGTTCCCATGTCAGTTGAGGGCACCAAGCCTCCCTTCCTTACTTCTTGACTTCCTGTGCCAGGAGGGTAAGGCTTGCAGTACACACTAGATTTCTTAGCAGGGCCTACTGAGTTTGACACCACCCTAGGTCTTCCTCACCACAGGTGTTGATTTGAACACGAGTTCCTGTCCTCCTTACTTAAGTACAGATCTTCAGATCCTCTGACGCTTATTTCAGTCCAGGGAAATAGACGATAAGACCTGTGAGAAATCAGGCTCTTGAAGCCTGAGAGTCTGAGAACACCTCCTCCAGGCTCCCCATTAACCAGCCCCACCCAGGCAAGCCTTTTTTATCCATCAAGACACACACATATCACATTCCAGGTCTCACAAACATGCTGAAGACCAGGAAAAAATAAAAGGTTCAAAATATTTAAAGACAAGTATGCAAAATCAAAATGAATAAATGTTTCATTAAATGTTCACAAACATTAGTTCCACTTTCTTCATTGTCAGGCT
Organism: Pteronotus mesoamericanus; assembly: GCF_021234165.1. Taxonomy (NCBI): domain Eukaryota; kingdom Metazoa; phylum Chordata; class Mammalia; order Chiroptera; family Mormoopidae; genus Pteronotus; species Pteronotus mesoamericanus. The sequence continues at coordinate 57,333,261 of NW_026555321.1, forward strand.
TAATCTTCATAAAGATTTTATTAAATCTGAAGACAACTGTGAGTTGGTTACTTTGCTTAGAAGAACTCTTGACCATACATGATGATTGCTTAGAAAGCAGATTCACAAGTAAATTACATGAGTCACTATTCATAGCCAAGTAAGTTCAAAAGCAGAATTCTAAAGCTTCTTTTTATGTAATATATATTTTACAGTATGTTTATATATGTATATATAAATATATATATATATACACACACACACATGACATGGGTACATAATATATGTGTACTATATACAACACATATGTATAGTATATATAACTATATGAGGTCTGTCTGGTAGAAGTCCAGCCATTGTTTAATGTAATGAGAACAGTTTTTGTGACATTGATGTAACTTGGCAACCAAGGAGAGTGGACTGGAATGGGCATGGGTGAACAATGACAATTTCACTGTATTAGTGAGTGGAAGGTGGTAGATGCTGTTTAGTGGGCATGTGTACTGTATGCCTATTGGATTCAAAATGACCGAACAAGTAGTGCAACGATTCTGAACTAAATTTTGTGTAAACTTGAACATTCCTCCTTGGAAACTATTTGGATGGTTCGGTAGGCTTTCAAGGACAATGCAATGAGTGCAGCACAAATGTGTGGCACAGATGCTTCAAAGATGGTCAGGAATCTGTTAAAAGTGATCCATGTTCTGGAAAGCTGGCCACAAGCAGAGCACCTGAGAATGTTGAATGTATATGTGCTGCAATCAACAAGGACCAGTGACTGACAGTAAAAGAACTAGAAGCTGATTTGGGGATGCCAAAAATTCCTGTGTCCAAGATTTTGATGCAGGATCTTGTTATGAAACATGTCATGGCAAAATTTGTTCTACAGCTTCTGCTACCTGTGCAGAAGGAACACTGTACTGTGGTTGCTAATGACTTCATTCAAACCACTAGCAATGAACCAGATTTCTTCAAGAAGGTTATAACTGGAGATGAATGGTGGGTTTACAGCTGTGATCTGGAAACAAAGGCCCAGTTATCCCAATGGAAGTCACCTGGTTCTCCACACCTGAGGGAAGTGTGGCAAAGTCACAATAAGATCAAGACCATGGTAACTGTTTTTTGATTGGGAAGGTGTTGTCCATCATGAGTACACCCCTCAAGGCCAAACAATTAATAAGGAGTACTACTTCAATGTTCTTTGTTGGTTGAGAAATGCAACATGACTAAAATGGACACAGCTATGGGCAACTGGTGATTGGCAGCTCACCACAACAATGCTCATGCATCATGGCTCATGCAGAGAGGTTTTTGACAAAATATCAAATAGCTCAGGAGACTCAGCCCTTCTACAGCCCAGATTTGATGCCCTGCGACTTCTGGCATTTCCCAAAAACTAAAATCACCTTTAAAGAAGAGATTTCAGACTGAATTAGATTCAGGAAAATACAATGGGGCAACTGATGGCGATTCCAACAGAGAATTTTGCAGTGTTTCGAACAGTGGAAGGGATGCTAGGAGAACTGTGTGAGGTCCTAAGGGGCCTACTTTGAAGGGGACTGAGGCATCATTGTCCTATGTACAAAGTTTATTGTATCTTGTATCTTCTTCAATAAATGCCTCTATTTTGCATAGTACATGGCTGGATACTTTCTGGACAGACTGCGTATACAAATGATATGTAGGCATTATAACGTTTAATGTAATATAAAATGTGGGGTGAGGTTCTAAAAATAAGAGTTATAGAGCCAAAGAACATCTTAAAATGATCTGCTATATGGCAACAGCCACAATTGTTATTAGTTCTTGGAGAAGTCTTTAGTAGGGTATATAACTCAGGGTGCTGTGCAGACGGGTAGGGGCTCCATGGCAGAGGTAGTGACAAGCCTGGGAGGAGGAGTTGTGCAGTGGAGCTGCGTCCATGGGCTTCTGTTAGGATACTCACCCCGGTATCTCTAGCAACTCCCCAGAGACTCTCCAGGCTGGACCCAGAGACACGCCTTTAACAACATTGAATCCTGAGCATTGCCACTGCGAAATCAATGCCTGGCACTGCCACTGGATAGCTATTCTGGGCAATACTCATTGCAGTCATCATGGTCAGCAGAGATTTGTCTTTAGGATTATGGTGTCAGGTACACATTGACAATTTAGAATTTCTCTTAATCATGTGCTGTGCTATGCTATACTGTAAGAGTCAAAAGGTAGTAGTATATTAAACACCTACTATATTCATAATGCTCACAGAAACCATTTTTTTCTATAGACCTGACTTAGTATACTTTTAGTAAGTTTCTCTTAGCATACTTATTTCTTTATTAGGGGTGGTTTGCTACATGTAATTTACCATTTCATCCTTATTTGAGATTGTTCATATCAAATATTAAAACATGGCCCAAGATGATGGTAGCACAGAGGGCACACTGAGATATACCCCTACACAAACAGCAGTCATTCCTGAGAGACTGCTGAGGGCTGCTTGAACAGTTCCTGAACAGCAAATGAAAGAGAGACCAAAATAGAGAAGGCTGGGAAATACTACCACTACTAATTACAGTCACACTTATAATCATCTTATCCTTACTGCAACTCAGGGAGATTAGTGCTGTCAATCCTTTTTTACATATGAGAAAACAGAATCACTTGACCAAGCACATGAAGTTATTAAATGTTGGTGCTAGCAGCTAAACTTGTTTTCATTTTACAGGGAGATGAATGCTGCATGCTAGGGAAACGGGGAGGCTTCATGAAAGAAGTGTCTTGAGCTCCATGCTTGGAGCTGGGGTTGGCTTAAGCTCAGGCATCGTTTCAATATCACAGCCCTTTATTTTCTTTAGTTATTAAAAGAGCCACCAGGTGAAAGACTGCACTCCTTTAGTACCTTTCATAATACCTCTTTCTCCTTTTGCCTATGATACATAACAAACTGTTACAGCAGACTGGGAAAGGACTCAGTAGACACCAGGAGTAGTGAAGGGAAGGTAAGATTTATTAACACATGCGGGCCCAGTGGAGTAACCTCGCAAAGTCTGGGCCCCAAATCACGATCCCGTGGCCCTTTTATGCTTGGCTTAAAGGGGAAGGATTCTATGGGGCAGGACATTGCTTTTGGCACAAAGCAGGTTACAGAAGCTGAAGAGAGACATTACTGAATCAGTCGGGGTCAAAATGCTGTTTACCACCAGGGTCACGGTCTTCCCTCTACATTCCTCTCTTTGATAGATACCTATGTTATATGGCATCATCATAGGCATCATTCTGTTCCTCTAAAATTAGGTGTTCCTCTGCCTTGGGGCTCAGAGCCTGATATATCTGCAGGGCTAGTATGCAGGTGGTGGTTCTGTGCATGACTGTAGTCTCTGTGAACTGAATGAGCATTCTCACTATGCAGGTGCCAATGGTCACAGCCAAAATAATCACTAAGAACAGCCCAATTAGTAGGAACCACCATTGGGTCCACTGCCCTAATCCCCATGGGCAGGGGTTGCCGAGACTTTCCCTCTTCTTTTGTATACAGCCTCAGAGCTCTTTTACTTTCTCTGTGACAATTCCTGTTTGGTTAACGAAATAGCAACATTCTTCCCCTAGGAACATGCAGGTGCCGCCCTTCTCTGTAGTTGGGAGATCTAAGGCCCTTCAGTTCTGCAGGGTAACTGTGGCTAGGGAATTAATCTGATTTTGTAGGGACATGGGCAAGTCCGCTACCCACTCCATGTCATTATTCAGTTCCTGGGATAGTTTGTAGTATATTCCTACTGAGGTCCCTAGCCCACCGACACCTGCTCCAATTCCAGTGGTGACGCCAACCCCTATGAGGGCTGCAGCGAGAGCTGCTTGCTTTCCTCGCTCGTGGGGAAGGAGGAAGTTGGGTATCTCTTCATCTGCGTAAATGTTGATATCTGGGATTAAGAATACCCTTATACACAGTCCAGTCCAGTTGGTTAGACATTGATAGGCTGTTGAGCCACACAGGAAGAAAATACCTGAAAGATTACGGATAGCGTCATTGTTTAGTAGGGTCTCCTTCTTGCAGCGGAGGCTGCCCGGGATTCACTCGATTTCCCAAGGTTCCTTCCTGTTTCCTTGGGGAAAGAGGCAGGTTAGGTTGGCCCCTGACCACATGAGTCTTACCCCAGAGCCTACCAGGCTGAGGAGGACTGTTTTGTTCTCTATGTCACACTCAGGTTCCCACTCGGCGGGGGCTGGTACTCCGATGAGTGACTGTCGTTCTAGGGGTAGACATACATAACACATAGCTTGGAAATGGGACTGGCTGATATTCTGGTAGAGGGAGTAGATGGCCTGGAGCACTCGCTTGGCTTGTTCTGCTGGATGGAACCTTTGTACTAATCCTGTCAGGTTGAGGCCTTTATACTTTGTCAGGGCCTCTACCTGTACCAGTTTTTCTTTTACTTTATCCAGGTGTTCCTGGAGCGACTGGTCCTGCTTTCCCCCCTTATCGGAGCTTCCTAGTTGGGGGTAATACATCCAGTACACTCAGGTCCTGCTCTTCCCTATGTTGTTACAGTCTGGCCTCTATGTTTTAATTGGCCTGTCCAATAGGTGGTGCCCCTCCAGGTGCAAAGGGTGGCCTGGGATTGGTCATAGCAATCTGCTGGCACTAAGGTGTGTGATGCGAAGGCAGTGGAGGGTGCTGTCCAGTGGATTGTGCCTACTTTTATTCTTTGCCCAGCCTGTCCTCAGGAGCAAGCGGGGTAGGCTCAGGCTGCGCCCCAGAGTGACACAGCCACTGTTATTAAGTGTTGCAGCCACATGCCGAGTTATTTATAAGGGGGTGGAGGGTGGCACAGGCACCTGAAAGTTACTGCTGACCCAATGTAAGTGAGCCCTAGCATCAGCTGCTGGCCTGGGGTCCACTCTTTCAGGGCAGCAGCTATTAGTCCAACTCCTAATGTGGTGGCTGCTAGGGCAACAGGTTGGAGCAAGGATCCACCCGGAGCAATCCCCCATCACGTGTTGTCCTTGGTTTGAGTTCATTGTAGCTGGAGCTGGAGTGGGTACCTAGAATTCTGCTTAACCTTCCATTGTCTCTCGGGTTCCTCTGGTGGGACCGCCTGCTTAACTTGGCTGTGATGCACCAAAGGGGCGACACCTACAACCCTAAGGGCAGTTGGGGTGGTTAAAACAACAGGGTACGGTCTTGTCCAAGCAGGTTGGAGTGGCTCCTTCTTCCAATCTTTTACCCATACATAGTCTCCTGGTTAGAGGCGGATATACTGGGGCTCCTAAGGGGATTAGTTCCCTACTGAGGGCTACTCTGTGAATTTGGGCCAATGCCTCTCCTGGTTTCCGAAGCAAGGCTCCCTGCTGCGTCTCTCCAACTATTTTGGGGTCCCCCTGGGGTAGTGGTAATACTGGCGGGGGGCCTCCCAAAGAGGAGCTCAAAAGGGATATAGCCTGTCTGGTTGGAGCTGTTCCGTACTAAGAGTAGGGCTAGTGGTAGCAAGTCTACCAAGAGGAGTCCGGTTTCTTGGCAGAACTTGGCCAGCGTATTTTTCAGAGTCCAGTTCATACGCTCTACTTTTCCTGAACTTTGGGGCCTTTAAGCAGCATGGAGGTTCCATTTTATTTGCAGCTGGCGACTGAGGTCCTGGACCACCTTAGCCACAAAGGCCGGCCCATTGTCGCTTCCGACTGAGAGAGGAAGTCCAAACTGGGGAATAATGTACCTGAGAAGGGCCTTGGTAACTTCCCTGCTCTTTTCTGTGTGGGTTGGGTATGCCTCTACCCAGCCCGAGAAGGTGCAGATGAATATGAGCAAGTACTTGTAGCCTCGACTTGGTTTGACTTCAGTAAAATCAACCTGTAAATCTTCAAATGGGGCCATCCCAGATAGCTGGATCCCTGGAGGGGCCCTTCGGCCCTTGCTGGGGGTTGTTCTGGGCACACATTGGGTATCTAGTGCATACGGACGCACATAGGCTCAGTAGCCTGGCTATATAATACTTGGCGAGCAACACCTCTAGTGTAGTTTTTCCCTAAATGCGTGAGCTGATGGCATTCTTGCACCAGGCTGTGTGCCGGCCCCTGCGGGATGTATAACCTTCCATCCGCAAGTCGCCAGAGGCCATTTGGGGTCTCCCAGCACTCTTCTTTCTTGGCCCAAGTGACCTCCTCCGGGGCATGTGTGAGTTCCTGGAGGTCTTGTTTGAATAGGGGGAATGCTCAGGCGGGGTGTGGTTTCACCTCTATCTCTCCCTGTGCAGCCTGTTTGGTGGTCTCATCTGCTTTCCAGTTTCCTTGCACAGTATCTGTGTCCCCCCTCTGGTGTCCCTTACAGTGTATTACTGCTCCTGCTTTCGGTGCCCATACTGCTTCTAGTGGTTGTAATATTTCATCTTTATTCTTTATTTCCTTTCCTTCTGCCGTGAGGAGCCCTCTTTCCTTGTATATTGCCCCATGGACATGCGGGGTGGCAAAAGCATACCGGGAGACAGTATAAATGTTGACTATTTTTCCCTCGGCTATTTTAAGGGCTTGGATGAGGGTCCATAGTTCTGCTCGCTGTGCTGACCACCCTGATGGTAGGGCTGCTGCCTCAAGGACCTGGTCTGGGCTTACTATGGCGTAGCCAGTGTGCTGGACCCCACCCTTTGTGTAACTGCTGTCATCGGTATATAGGGTCAGATCTGGGCTGGTGAGCGGTTGATCTCGGAGGTCAGGCTGGCTTGCATAGACCTCATCGGCGACCGCGGTGCAGTCCTGTTCAGGGTCCCCTTTGTCAGCCGGAAGGAAGGTGGCGGGGTTTAGTTTTCATATTATTTCCACGGTGACCCGTGGGTTTTCACACAGGAGACTTTGGTATTGGGTAAGCCGGGGGTTGGAGAGCCACTTGTACCCATGTCTATTTAGGAGGCTGGTGATGGCATGCAGGACATAAACCTTGATGTTCTGACCCAGGGTCAGTTTGTCTGCCTCCTCGATGAGGAACTGTGGAGGTGACGGCATGCAGGCATGGAGGCCACCCGGCCACTACTGAGTCCAGTTGCTTCAACAGGTAGGCAACCGGCTGCTGCCAGGACCCAATTGCTTGGGTTAATACTCCTAGTGCAGTTTTTTTCTTCTAGTGCATAAACAGGTTGAATTCCCTGGACACGTCTGGAAGTCCTAAGGCTGGAGCCTGTCCCAGTAGGGTCTTAATAGTCTTGAAGGCCTCCTGCTACTCTGGTCCCCAGCAGAGTGGGTCTGCACCTGCACTGTCAGGGGCTGGTATAGTGGTTTAGCCAGTGCCGAGTAACCAGGGATCCAGATGCGGCAAAACTCCACTGCCCCAATGAACTCCCTTGAGCTTCTTCTGTGTAGTGGGGGTTGGCAGGGAGAGGATGACTTCCTTCTTCTCTGCCCCTAGCATTTGCCTTCCTTGGGTAATAACAAACCCGAGGTATCTCAACCACTGTTGGCAGATTTGTGCCTTCCTCCAGGATACCTTACACCTTGAGTCTGAGAGCAGTCGCAGGAGGCTGAATGTGCCTTCCCAGCAGGATTCCTTGGTCAGGGCTGCCAACAGGAGGTCTACATACTGGAGGAGGGTTCTCTCTCCTCCCCGTGTCGGAAATGCTGCCAGATCCTTGGCGAGAGCCTCTCCAAAGAGTGTGGGTGAGCTCTTGAACCCCTGGGGAAACCTTGTCCATGTAAGCTGGGCCTTCTGTCCGGTGTGGGGTTCTTCCCACTTGAAGGCGAACAGGGGCTGACTTTTCTCAGCTAGGGGGAGGCAAAAGAAGGTGTCCTTTAAGTCTAAACAGGTGAACCATGCCACCTGTGGTGGAAGCTGCCCACGACCGTGGCAGCCTGGGTAACAAAGGTGGTTTTCACCATGTGCTGGTTGTCAGGGCTTTCCAGGGCAAACAGGGTGTATATGTCGTATGCTTCGCAAAGGCGTTCATAGAAGTCCCCTAGACATTCATCTGGCTTCTAAATTATGGTGGCAGTTTTGGACATATTTGTGGACCTCTGGGCCCCATCTCGAACGCCATGCAACAGGGCTTCTCGGTGTCTCTGAAGGGCTGCTCACCCTTCTTCCATATTATGGTCACACTCCAGCTGGGTCTCTGGAGTCGCTCCCCGCGCCCAGGCCTCTGGGTTTAGTGTCCAGACTGGGATGGTGTTCTGTAAATATTCCCGAGCTTCTTGGAGAATTCGTTGTTACTCCTCCATATTAAACAGGTTGAAGAGCAGGTGGCAATTGTACTAAGTGGGCCAATGGATTTGCATGATGGACTCCATGAGATCAATGAGGGCTTGGGGTTTCTCCAAATATGACGGGATGCGGTGCTTCCAGTGCAGCAGGTCAGTGGTGGTGAACGGTTCATAGTACATGATCAGCTGTCTGGGCTGTACCATCCCATCAGGGCCTATCTGTGGTGGGCCCTGAGCTTCCCTGAAGGGCATTTGGAGGACAGGCATTGCTGAATTCAGCCTCCTAGTGACAGGGCTCCCGGACTGTCTTGTCCCTCTGGGGCAGTTGGTGGGGAGACCAACGGAAGAGGTGTTCCTGGGCCGACCTCAGGTCCTACTGCACACGGGGCCTAAGGGGGTGGGTAGAGAGGCTATGGTGGCTCTTCATCGGGGACTCCCTGGTAAGATGGGGTGTCTTCGTATGCCAGCTGGTTGAGTGACTACGATGTATGGCTTCCTGCATTTGGGGGCTGGTGTCGGCTGAACTCAATTCCAGCCTCGTGCTCCGTTCCCATTTATTCCTTTTCTTTCCTGTTGGGCTCCTGTACACCTTCGGAGCCCTGCTGGCATTTGCCGGGCCAAGTCCTGCTACCGGTCTATATATTGAAACTGGTCCGGGTGCCAGAGCCTGCCTGTCACTCTTATGTGGACAGCACTGATAACCCCTAGGTTTAAGGTTTACTTTGAGGGTCACCCCACTCTGAAGGAAGCCACTCCAACTCACAGAGGCCTAGTCAGGGTATCTGGATCCATGGAGGGAAAAAAACGTCATAGTGTGCCTTGAATTTATCAAAGTTCCAAACTATGCAGTCTAGGACTGTGGGAGTAGACTGTCCGCCTCTCATCTTCCCCCCTTTATGGCACAGACAGACGAGGTGTCAGGGTGCCTCTAGTTGAAGACCAATCAGGTGCCCACCTGGCCTCTTTCTCTCCCGAGAAACTTAGGCCCATCTTAGCTAAGGCTAACCGTGTAGAATCCGGGTTAATCAGCCATTATGCCGTATGACAGTGCCGAGGTATCGCAGGTTCAGGCCCACCCAGGGTCCGTGGAGCCACAGACTGGGTGCCCGGCTGCCAGCAGCCAGGACCCCACACTCGCTCACTCACTCACTCAGAGGCTATACAGTCCTCCCCTTCCCTTCCCAGTAAGGCCCTACCTGGTGGACCTCATGGTCCTGGGAGGTGATCCGTCTCCTCTTCCAACCGAGGATGGGCCTGACTCAGGGCGCTTTCCCAGGGAAAACTCACCCGATCCAATGCCACTTGGCTCCCAGGCTCAGTTTGCTCTCCTTGGAGTCCGGGGTCGGGGTCAAGGTTCTGAGTGCTGTCCCGGGAAACCTCAGTGTGACATGGGTCCCGGTAATTGTGTTGGGCAGTACCTCCCTGTTCGCCGCTGGGCCTCCCCGGGGCAGCCACCGATCCCTCACCACCAGAGGCAATTTGCCCACGTGAATGGGTCATTTCCTGGTCAGGGAACCAGATGGTGCGGCAGATCGGGAAAGGACTCAGTCGACGCCAGGAGTAGAGAAGGGAAGGTAAGCTTTATTAACACATGCGGGCCCAGTTGAGTAACCTCGCAAAGTGTGGGCCTCAAATCACGATCCCGTGGTCCTTTTATGCTTGGCCTAAGGGGGAAGGATTCTACGGAGTGGGGCATTGCTTTTAGTGCGAAACAGGTTACAGAAGCAGAAGAAAGCCGTTATTACATCAGCCGGGGTCAAAATGGCATTTGCCGCCAGGGTCACGGTCTTCCCTTTACACTTATATAACATGAGAGAAAACAAATTTCCACAAGTTCTTTTCAATCATTTAATAGGGAGATCATTTAAAAGAGAGAATGAGAAAGGGAGAAGACTGTAATATTTGTTGTACCTTACAATAAATATTTAATTGCTTTTCAGTTATTTTGGATACTGAGTTCTCTGTCTCTCTCCCCCTCTCTTGACACAAAGCAGAGTCTGGGCCCACAAGTGAATTTGAGTTTCTATAAGCTGCTTCCCAATCCCTCACCCATCACATACCTCCATCCAGGACATGCTCCTTCACCACATCTTCCCTGTGCCTGACCAATCCCTGTTCATCCTTTCTTTGGGCAATCTTCCATAGTTCCTACTGATTGGGTCCCCAGCTCCCACTGTACATGTGCTCAGCCCTGGACATCTCAGCACCTCTCAGGTTCCTCACTTTGAAATGGACCCCACAACCTGCCTGTCCTTGCTGAAAACAAGGCAAGGTAGAAGAAGGCACTCTGCAAACTGCAAAGCTGACATTGGCATTTGGTTCCAAAAACAGCCTAATTTTGATAGTCTTTTCTATGCCATCCTCTTCAGGTGACACTTCCATGGGACCCTCCAGCCAGGTGTCTACACACACAGAAAGTATTACTGGGAGGGGAGTGAGATATGCTTGTGATTTAGGACTACACTTTTCACCAAACAATAATTTAGTCAGCATGGAGGGTGGGGGTGGGATTGGGTGCTCTGACTTCTCTACTAAAGCCTCCTCATTTTCCAGGTGATTATTTTACATATGAGGAAATTCGGTGCATACCACCCACAATCAAAGACGCATGTGTCTCCTCTCCAGCAGCTTCCAAGCTATCTCCTCCAATTCTGCTCAGAAGTCCATCTGTACCTTTCTACAGGCACTTGCGTGGCTGCCCTGCCCTGCCCTGCCCTGCCCTGCCCTGCCCTGCCCTGCCCGCCTGCGTTCACACCTCCCACCAGCACTAGAGGAAGAGCAGTAATTGTCCCTCTCATTCCATCGGAAGCAAGCACCACTCTAGAGGGAGTTCTGTGGTTATTAAGGCACAATTAGATACATTAACGGACAATGTAGTGGATTAGAGGACTGGGCTTGTCCGGTAAAAACAGGTATCCTCACTGGTCTGAGGCTGGGCTTTTGAAAAACCACGGGCTCCACCCACCCCGGCCCAGAGGTCGCAGGGGTCATGTGATCACATCCTGAGTGGTGGCCACCTGCCCTCTGCTGTACCTCATCTTTTCTGGCCCTCTCAAGCAACATCTGCCTCTGTTTTTCCTTTTTAAACACCGTACCAGGGTAATTCTTGCGCAACACATGCCCCTCAGGTTGACGTGTCGCCTGTCAAGTTTCCCTGCTCAATGGGAACTGCCAGTGAACAGACAGTGAGGATCTCAGCCCACCCACCAACAGCCCTGTCCTTCCTTCCCAGGTGTGAATGATTCAAGAAAAGCCCACAGGGTGGACACATGCTGGGATTCACACTTTCCACAGAGCGGGAAGACTGGGTTTGCAATGCAGGGGTGGCCCTTGCTGCTTCGGGGACTCAGCCTGGACCCCTAGTCTCCTCTTCTATATAATGGGCATAGTCTCTACCCTATAGGTGCCGATGGGGCAAAACAGGTTTGAGTTGAGCTCCTGTGAAAACCAGGAGCTCTTCAGGGTAGCTCAGATAACCTGGGTGTGTCAGGTGGGTCTTCTGGGAAGCAGAAGCCAAACAGAACTAACTTGGTCAAGCATGAAAAGCAGAGGACTGCCTCAGCCTACAAGGAAGAAAGGGAGGGAAGGAAGATTAGATAGGGAGAGTCCCACACAGCGAGGCTGGGCAGCTGAGAATGCCTTGAAGGGCAACAGAGAGCCCACTGCAAAGACTGCCTGTGAGAGGAGTCTCATGTTGGGCAGGAATGGCTCAGCTCTAGCCCCTGGCTGTGCCAGTCATCAGCACAGAGTGGCCTGGGGAAAGTATGGCGTTTCTCCAGGGATGCTGCCATTCCCAAAGGGGAGGTGCGACATCCAGGATTGGTCAGCTCACTGTGCCCCTCAGCAGGTTCTCAAGGGTGAGCTGAGAGGCACGCTCTCAGGCTATGCCAGCTCCAGGCCTGACCACTGGACTGGGCCAAAGCCAACCAGCACATTCCACTTTACTGGCCAACTGTGAATGCTACAGAGTTTACCTAAATTGATCTAATCAGAGTGACTCTGAGGACATTTGCTGGGGATTGGAACATAGATCATCTTTTTCCCGGTATATGCTGGCAGGTGTTCAAATTGGGATGAAGTCAACACCTGAGGATGGTAGAGCAGAGCAGCCACAGAACCAGCGCTTTGGTCACACTGTTCAGTAACTGAGAGGCCTCTCTTGAAATGCATCCTACCACTGGTTTTCTCCGTTCAAGAACTAATGAGCCCTCTTTACTGGTTTGAAGCAGTTGGGTCACTTTTCCTGTTACTGATAGGCAAGGCCTCCGACTTGATCAGCAATAAGGGATATCTATGCAATGCCCTTTGAACTCCACAAATAAGCACAGGCATATGTAAGTTTAATGGAATTTGGATTGATGAGAGGGTGGTGTGGTGATCCAAGGCTGCGCAGGACCTCAGGGCAGAAATGTCTGCATCTTTACTTCAGAGGATAATAGAACTTAGCTCTGAGTGCCCATGCATCCCTCTGTACCCAGCCACTCTCTTGCCCAGGACCAGCTGGTGTCTTTACCCTCTCCTTCGTATATTTTCTCCACTACAGAGATCTTTCTAACTTATTTCTTCTCTTTCTTAGTTGAGTTTGCAAGGCTGACTCCAGATCCACTGTGTGACTTTCCAATGCATCTCTCTCCCTCAACATCTGCTGCTAAGGGCCTGATACTCTTTGCAGTTTCCAATTTGACTTTGTGAGAGCATCAATGTGATTATCCCACCTCTTACCCATTTAGATGCCCTGAAGAGATTCCAATTCCACTGTCTACAGAGGTTAGGCATAAATCAGTATTTCTTTAAAGTTTCTCAGATGGTCCGAGTATGCAACCAGAGTCAAGAACCCTTGGTTTAGTAAAGCTTTCTAGGTAAGCAGACCCTCAGCCTGACTGGGTCAAGTTCAACTCCAATCAAGTCAGCTAAGAGCACAGCCACATTATCTGAATATGCCCAAAGCCTCGTCCATTGGCAGCGTATCTGCCTATAGTAGGGCTGAAGTGGAGATAGGCCCTGCTTGGCATGCTTAGGACAAGTCTAGCACAGAGTTTGGCACAATGCAGTGGCTCAACAAGTGAGTTGTTATTAAAATCTTATCTTGAATTCAAAGGTATATTATCTTTCAAACACACCAGGCTGTTGCTGTACCACAAATGAAGAAGAGATGCTGAGGAAGCACCTAGAGAATCTAGGCATCCATACTTGGAAAGTGCACTAAACAACAGGAAAGTTCTGATTCATCCAACTTACATTTGAGACCATTTCTTTCACTGCAATAAGACTATATATCAATATGGCTATGAAAAGTCCTATTTTGGGAGGCTGTTCAATGACATGGGGAAATAGTCATGATTTCATGTTGAAAGAAAACATGATATAAAAATTTATGTAGTGCATAATTCTAATTTTGTTTTTTAAAAAATGTGAGTATGTTATTTATATATGTATACACAGGGGAAAAAAGGGCTGTAAATACTGACATTGAAAAGGTAACTGATTCTAAGTTTACCTTTTTCTTGACGCTTAATAAAATATTTTTTCAGGATTTTTACTCTCACATGTCCTTCTACTTTTTTGATGGCAATGTGATTTTATGAAGAATGGTTTTGGTAGAATACTAGCTGTGTAGATGTATGTACAAAATTAAACATTGACAGCCTTATGTTAGCAGCCCTCTGCACCCTACCCTGTTTTTTCTTTCTAATTTTTACAGAAGTCTGAATACAGAGCTCTGGAACCCACTGCTCTAGGGGATAGACTGGTAGGAATCTCTTCCTTGCTTCAATTCTTTTGGCTTTCCTTTGGCTTTCCTTGGATTCAAGACTCTTCCAGCAGGACCTAGTCCGGATGTAGTAGAAGTTTGGAGGAGGGAAATTATTTCCAGCCAGGGAAAATAAGGGTAACCTTCTGGAGGAGGTGACATTGGATGGGGCCTTGATCAATGGGTGAAATGTAAAGCTGTGCAAATTAACAAGAAGAGAAAGCGATAAATGAGCAAATATGTTGAGGTGGGAAAACACAAAGCAGTACAGGAAACACACACAGAAATTATTTAACCAAGTACTATGGCCAAGTCTCTATCAGAGGCACTGGGTTGCAATGGGGCTACTGTTTTCACGTTTTTCTGGACTGGTTCCAAACTGTGGGAACTTTGGGCCTGACAACTGTAAGCTGGGGCGGGGCCAGGCAGGGTGGGTTGGGAGGAATGAGTGTGGGAATCTCAAGTTACTCAGCCATTCCTACTACTTCTTCCCTTGAATGTGCACTCCAACAAGAGTAACTGGGGAATGTTACCCTGAGAACAGTTTAAAAGACAACAATGGCATACCATTGTAAACACTTAAAATACTAGAGAGGAAGCACATATGATTTCAGCTAGGACTGAGGCTTGTGTGGTAAAATCTTTTCTTCCAGCATGTTTGAGGGGAAAGGAGAACAGATCCACGCAAAAGAGTCTTCCTGGAGAAAAATTCTGTTTGTTTTTTCCCAGTACTTAGGCATTTACTTCTACATTCATCCTTTTGCTCTAGCTTACTTCATGAATCCCTTATCTAGGAAACAAGAGGCCTCCACAGAGTGCTCAAAACAGCAAAGTCATTATCTGCTGTGTGTTTCCTCCAACCTGGAGAAAAAGTATGTCACCAGTGGGAGGCTGTGCACAGTCAATCAAGAGGAATGAATCAATTTCCAGCTGCATCTATATCACTTGCTTCCTTAAATCAAGTCAAATCCATGTTTCCTTCATTTGGTATGGATTGAAACTATACCTAACACACTCAGAAAAGTGGCAGTGCCCTGGCTGGTGTGGCTCAGTGGATTGAGCATTGGCCTGCGAACCAAAGGGTCACGGGTTCAATTCCCAGTCAGGGCACATGCTTGGGTTGTGGGACAGGTCCCCAGTAGGGGGCATGTGAGAGGCAACCACACACTGCTGTTTCTCTCCCTCTCTTTCTCCCTCCCTTCCCCTCTGTCTAAAAATAAATAAATAAAATCTTTAAAAAAAGAGAGAGAGAAAGAAAAGTGGTGGGAAAGGGAGCAGATCACAAACAAAAATTCCATCAGGACGTTTAAAGGAAATGTCTGACCAAACAGTCACAGAGATTTCCATTTATGAAGTTTAACTTTGGCTTACCTGATATACAATGACAGATCATTTTATGCAAAGGGATTTCTGCATCTTTAAAGATTTCATAATTAATACATTCTGAAGATTTGGTATTTTTTAATAGAGGGACAACTCTAGAGTTGCCTAGAGTTTTCTTTCCAAGGTGTCCTGAACTTATTTCTATCTCTTTTAGGCAGGTCTGTTTCTGACACCATTGACTATATGGGTGTTACAAGATATATAATAATAAAAACCTCTTTATAACAAAATAGATATCGAGGAGCCCCTCTGATTTAAAATAATTTTATAAAGTCTCAACAACTGAGATAACTTGACCATTTCTCTCTCTCCCCCAGTTCTTGGTAACAGAATTTCATTCACAGAACCAAAGTATATTTTTCATTAGTAGGTGCCACCCACCCGCATGCCAGCTGTACAACCAATTTAGAATGTGGCAGTGAGCAGGCCTGTCTCATCTGTAAATTAATCCTGTGCCAATGAAAGATGGTATCAGCATAATTACTTGCATCTAAACTGATCATGCCCACAGCAAGGCCCTGCATTATTCTTGAAGGATAATGCGAGAGAAGAGAAAAACACAGAAAAGTAGGTCAATGATAACACAAACCCAGAAGATGGGGCAGGGCTGTGCTTCACTGATATAATTTGTATTCCCATCTAACCTGCTGAACTGTGTAGACTTTTACAACTAGCATGCCTCTGAAGTGATTAACAGGACTGACTCATGTTTACATGCCAGCTCCCCCAGCAATCTGTTGTCAAGTAGCTGAATAGAGCCCAGTTCAGCTCTGGGAAGTCAGACAATAATAATAAACGCTTATGTTAGTTTGATAGTTTCCTGTTTATAAAGTATTTTGAACACACAGCCTCATCATCTTGTAAGATAAATGAAAGAAGTTCTACTTCCATATTCAAGATGAAGGGAGAGATTTGGAGGTTGGCCTACCTCGCAGTGGGCTGGTCACACTTGAGCTGTGGTTCTGGAACTCTCATCTTGTCAACCCTAAAACCTTGGTTCTTCCACTGAGCTGCAGCTAGGCAGTCACTGAGGTGTCTTCCCTGCTCTTTCCCCAACTTAGTTTTTTCTCCTACCACCCAGAATTTTGGGGAAACTCATGATTATAAGAGATACCTAGAGTTAACTGGCAGCTTGTCTAGTTTTCAAAAAAAAGGCAGCACCTTTGGACTTGTTTTGGGTTATAGATATGGCATAGTGTTTTTAACTTATCTATAACAAAGAGTAATATGATATAACAGAGCTTTAATCCTCTGAGAACAAAGAGAGGGTAAAAGAAACACTGCAGACAGGAAGTCTAAAATTAAAGTGCTCATTCAACATTGTTTTTAATACTCATGATAGTTGTTTAACGAGCCCCTTTACTTTGAGGATATCTGGAAATGATCATGTTTGCTAATTCTTTGAGGAAGGGAATAACAGGTTTTTCCAAGACAAGTTTCATCAAAGTAGATAATTTTTAGATTCCTAGGTAAGGATAGTCGCTGGAAAAATTTCCATGGCTTCAAATGTTTAGAGAAGAGTGGATCTGCTCAACTTGATGTCAGTAGAAGTAAATGAGGGGAGTAACGAATAATGTGTTTTCAAACTAGCTTCAGGTAATGTGCTACTGGGGAGTAATGCATTCGCAATGGCCACCGAGATTTTGAAGCTCTCCAGGGAGCCTGAGAAAAGTCTTGAACACATTCTGACAGAGCTGTTAGAGTGTTCAGGGTTAACATGCATGTCAAATGGCACAATCACCCTAACTATCCTGTTAAGACAAACTGCAATATATATTGGAAATACAAATACTCTCAATCTACATAAGCCCAGAATAAAAAGATCATATCCTTTCTTGAAATAAAAATGCTATTGAGATTAATGCATATCATTTCTTCCCCAAAGCAAATTGGTTTACTTGATTTGTCCACTCATTCAACAAATATTTAGGAAAGACTGAGAATGTGTACACTGATGATTCAGCAGTAACAAGACAAGACACAGACCATGCTCCTTAAGAGCTGACACTTAAGTGAGAGAATACTAATGAACACTTTCACTTTCAATCACGATGGAGTAATAAGGACCAGATTTACTCTCTCACCTGAAATAACCAGAAAACAAAAAACAGCAATAATACATAACAATGTTCAAGACACTGGACATAAGGCAATAAAAGACAGTGATCCTGTGGGATGGAAAGCAAACACGGTGAGCCATGTGATTGCCTCACCCACTGCTCTGAAAGACTTTCTGGGCTGCAGAGAGAGGGACAACCCAGGTAGAACCCAGTGGACTCTCGAGTTCGGGAAACAGAGTTGAGGGCCTGGGGAGACCAAGGCAACTGGAGTTTGCAGAACTGAGTACCAGAGAAGAGAAAGTTGCAGAGAACCTGGTATCTGGAATAGGTTCCCCTCTAGTAGTCAAGAGATTACCTACTGATGAGAGCATGAAATGAGGCTGGGGAAACAACCAATGGAAAGGATTAGAGGGCACAGTGCTTGGCATACACACAGGTACCTATTTCCATCTGCTAGACTAGAAAACTCATAATTCGTGGGGCATGGGGAAATCTTTCCTTAGTACTATGAAATAGTTTGTCTCAGGCTGAGCACTGTTCCAGACCTGCCTAATAAATTACAAAAACAACACTCATAAAGATGAAACTATTCCCAAGTAACTTAAACTGTATGCCAAAACAAAAGTAAAGAATATTTATAAGAATATATATCCAGCACTCAACAAGATAAAATTCACAATGTCTGCATTCCAATCCAAGATTACAAGGCATGCAAAAATGGCTCATATTGAGGACTTGTGTTGAGAATTTATAAAAAACTATCAAAACTCAAAAATAAGAAAACGAATAACTCAGCTTAAAAAAATTGGCAATAGATTTGAACAGACATTCCACAAAAGATATGTGGATGACAAAATATGCATATGTAGATGGTCAATACTGTAAGCGTTAAAACATGCAAATTAAAATTATAATGTGATGCAGCCTCATACTATTAAAATAGTAAAATTTTAAAAAACTGACCATACAAAGTGATGACAAGAATGTGAAAGCACTAGAACTCTCATATATGGCTGGTGGAAATGTAAAATGGTACAGCTATTTTGGAAAGCAGTTTGGCAGTTTTTTAAACTGTTAAACATACACATCTACCACAATGGCTCAGTAATTCTACTCCTGGATATTTATCTAAGAGAAATAAAAGCATATATCTACACAAAAACTTGCAGAGAAATATTCATGAACAGTTTTATTGGTGATAGCCAAAAGCTGGAAACAACCCACATGTCCATCAATAAATGAACGGATAAATCTCTTCAGCGAAATACTACTCAGGCATGAAGAAAAATTTTTAAAAACCCTCTTGATACTTGCTACATTGATGAATGTCAAAAAAATTTTACTGAGTGAAATAAGCCTGATTAAAAAAACAGTATTTATACATGATTTAAGAGAAAATGCAAACTAATGTATAGTGACAGAGGCCAAATCAATGCTTGCCTGGCAGTGGGGGTGGGTGGCATGTGTGGTGGGCAGTGGGAAAGGGGTAACAAAGGGACATGAGGACACTGGAGATGTTGAGTAAGTACAGTATCTTGATTGCAGTGATGATTTAATTTAGTGTATATATCTACATCAATACTTATCAGATTGTACTTCAAGTATGTACAGTTTATTGTATGTCAAGTATACCTTGGTAACACTATTAAAAATACTAATGGGCTCTACATTCTAGAAGTTCTCGCAGAACTATTATTTTCATCCTCAAATATTTATTACACTTTGGTATAAATACTGTAGAAGTTTGCAGCAAGGAAACTAAAAGGTATTAACATTAGCTCATTAAAAAATAATGTATACACTTAGAAAAAGTACAAAATAAAAATGAAGAATTCTCAGTCAGGAAATAAAATCCAATCTGACATACTCTCAACAAGGAATAAACCCCTTAAAATCAATCCTTTGGAGTCTGCCAGTCGTCTCTGCCCTGTACACGGCTGGGGTTCCCAGCAGCAGAGCCCTCGGGTCTGGAAATCTGAACTGTAGACTTCAGTTGTCCTCCAAGCTCCTCTATCAGAGGCCCAAACCCGTCAAGAGCCTGGGATGAGGCCAGTGGCTTTCCCTGACAAACATCAGACCTCAGGATGGCAGAGTTTCTGCACACCCCACCATCATCAATAAGCAGGGCACTGCTTTCCTCAGGAAAGGGATCTTGCAAAGAATTTACTGTCTCAGACTCACTACTTTTGAGCTCCTCTTGTTCTGAACCTGAGTCTTCGGTCTCAGATGATGTGCTGTCTGAGTCCTCTAAATCACATGCCTCAGAACTGGAGGAAGAT
Source organism: Pteronotus mesoamericanus (assembly GCF_021234165.1). NCBI lineage: Eukaryota > Metazoa > Chordata > Mammalia > Chiroptera > Mormoopidae > Pteronotus > Pteronotus mesoamericanus. The sequence goes on from NW_026555321.1 coordinate 57,352,868, forward strand.
GTCTGCTGACCAGAAACACAACGGGCTGCTTCCATTGCAGCTTCTTCCTCCCAGACGAGAAGTGCTGCCGCTTCCAGCTCTTCCACTTCTAATCCCAGCTGGTCCTTTGTCAGGGATACTTCTTTCAAGACTTTTCCAAGAGCTGCCAACTTTTTGGACCTTGAAACCATTTTAAGAAGAAATATTAAGACTATTCATTAACTGGCCTGTGACAACACGGTGCACTGTTTAAAGCAATGACAAAATAAAGCTGGATCCATACTTTACATGACATATCAGGATAAATCCCCAAACAGGTCAAAGATATGTCAAATAAAGCTAGTAAACAAGGAAGTATGGGAGATTTCCTTTATGATCCTAGATTGAGGAAGGCCTTCCTAGCCATGATTCAAAATTTAGAAGCCACAAGAAAAAGCAAAGACAGATAAATTCAACTAATAAAGACCAACAATTTCTGTAGGGCAAAAAAGCCATCATAACTAAAGTGAAAAAGCTAATGCAAAATTGAGAAAGCTATCTGCAACTCCTATCACAGAGCAAGGCCTAATTTCCATTACTTAGCAGAAAAATGGGCAAAAGACATAAGCAGACAATTATCACAAAAGAAATACATATGGCTCTTAAATATATGAAAAGATATGCAGCTTAAGTCAAAGAAGAGAAATACAAATTGAAGTCACACTGAGATATATTTGTCACTTATCAAAGTGGCAAAATTCAAACATTTGTAAACAGTGTGAAGGCTATGGGGAAAAAGGTGCCTTCATGCACTAGTGGTGAGAGATTTTGATACCTAAGAAGCACCTGGCAATAGCTTTCAAAATTGAAAATGTACATACTACTGACCCAGCAATACCATATCTAGAAATTAAACATATGTGCTATATACTACAGGCCCAAGGTTTTTTACTACAGTATTGTTTTTAATACTCCCAAATGGGAAGCAATCTAAATATCCATCAATATGGGACCAGTTGAATAATTATATCATATCCATACAAAGGCAAGTCTACAGCTGCGTAAGGAATAAAGCACTCCATGGGCTGAGATATGGTAGTTATTTTTAAACCTCTGTGAATGTACTACTTATTCAAAATTTTAAATGTACAAAAAAGAAAAAAAAGCAGTATTAGAGAGTCTCATAGAGTGCTTTTTTATTTTTAATCAGAAAACCATTTCACATTATTTCAGAGAGATATTTTTCTAAATTTATCACATTTCATTATATTGAATAAATCAACTTTTTTGTTAACTTGGAAGTATTTAGTTGTTTTTTGTTTTTGAAAGAAGCAACACAAGCATACAGCTGTTCTCTAAAAACTATGTCTTTGTTATTCTATAGAGAAAAATCTGATGTGACGACTGAGAGGAGGAGGCAGTAAGTGAAAATGGTCACAGCTTCCATGTTCCCCAACTTCAAAGATTAAATGAATGTAAAAAACATTTAGTGGCTTTGAGGCAAACTGGATAAGGGTGAGTTTGTTAAATAAATTCATTTGTAAAAGTGCAGTCCATCCCATATTGAGAGAATAAGACTTCATTTCAACAGAGCTGGAGAGAATGGGTTCTACAATGGGAACAACTGAACAAAGGTGGGAATTTTTATCTAAGTGTCAACATATATTTGAGACCCTTTTCTCTCAAAGTATTTAGTGTAATAATGAGTTTGTGCAGGCATGCTCCCCCTATCTCTTGCTGCCTTTCACAAATGTAATTATGACCCAGAGATCCACTGCAATCTGTGTCCAAAGGTGGGTGGGAAGTACAATGGGGTGAGTGGGATAAGGGCAACAATTTTCTCTTACACAAGGAAAACCCTGAGTTTCAGTGCTGGAATTTCTAGAGCTTAGCAAAGGAAAGATTGGCTAGGGGAAAGAGGAGACTAGGTGAGACCTGTGGGAGTCAGGAAATAATTCACCAAAAGGCTGTAAACTCTGCATGAACTCGGGTCAGTGTGCAAAATCTTTAAAAGCATAGTGAGGGAATAAGATGATTGCAATATAATTCATATCCATGTTAAAGAGAGCTGCAGATGATGTCCACCATATGCATATAGTAAAAGTTTAACCACCAGAGGGAAAGGATTACGTCTGAGCTGGCGGACCAGTTTAAAATCTCTTTTCCAAGGCTCTGTCAGCCTGAGAACCAGTTCACTGACATCCTTCGCACTGAAGGAGGTCCTGCCTGCATAGTGACACAGCTTTAAGAGATAAATGAAGAGAGTAATGAACTTGGGAAAAACAACAATGTCTCTTATTAAATTATTATATTAGAAATAAAATGTTCAAATAAAAGCTTTTACTGCAGTAAATGTGAGCCTATACATCTTACATTTTTAATAGTCATTACAAATGCTTTCAACAATACACAAAGGATGATGTTTCACAAATGTAACTGCCCTTGCTCCTAAGGACACCCCCACAAATCAGTTTCATTTTTATTCCCACATTGCAGATGACGAAACAGAAGCTTGTAGGGTTAAGAGCCCTGCTGGTCTTCATCTACTAACAAGGGGCAATCAGGACTGGAAGCCCTTGTCTCAGTGCTCTTCTGCTGCACCATTTGGCCCCAGCGAAAAATATCCAGGATCTGAAAAAATTCCACCTTCTAGGATCACATTCTTCACTTTCCCACTTGGAGCTCTTTTCCACATCTTCCAAATAAGCACGTTCTGACTTGCACAGGCTCAGAAATCTCCAAAGACGCTATGGCTGGTATCTTTATCTTAGTAATCACAGAGTTGGTGCTAAATCTACCGCTCCTTGAAGGATATACATCTAAGCTTTAACTACAGAGGTTCAGAATAAGAGGAAAAAAACTGAATTATTTTGGTGGATATTAGTGAATAGATAAGTCAACTCAAGTTAAAACTATTTTGATCTTTGTTATTGTATATTCAATAACAAAGATCAAAAATAAAATAGTTATATCTTTCATTTATAACAATATAAATTTGGAATTTCAAAGTCCTTCACCTGTAATCCTGGCTCTTTTCACAAAGTACACCCCACACATGGTGGTACTAAAAAGTGTGAATTTATGTAACATGCAGGACAGTGGTGAGAATGAGCCATGTGACTGAAACAGAGCTCCTACCTATTACCAGCTAACTTAATTTTCATCCTTCAGAAAAAAGCCTGATTCTCCCTTTTAGTACTATATTACTTTTAAAGTAATCCATTTATCTAAGATATGTAAAAAATGACTTTTATGTTTGTTTTTGATTCTTCACCATTTTTGACTCATCCTATTTCTCATTATCCTACTCTTACTACCTCAAGCTGACTAGTTTCCTTAATTAATATTAAGGTACTGATAGCAATATGAAGTTTATAAAAACATTCTGAACGCTCTCCCTAAAGAATGTTAGGATAAAAGTGATTAAAATTTTCAAATATGGAGAATCAAGATGGCAGAGGAGTGAGTGGAAGTCACTCTATCCTCCTCCCAGGACCAACCTGGAATTACAACTAAATTGTGGAGAAATCACCTGGAACAAGCAACTGAACAATAGCGAGAGAGGAGCCTTGTAACCTTGGAGACAGGAGAATCGGCTTTAGCGCAATCTAACTGGTAAGGAGTGCGGTACAGACCTGAGAAGGAGGGCAGGGCACCCACGGGCCGCAGCACCAGAAGGATATTGAAACAGTCGGTTGGATCTCCCTGAGAAGAGCAGGGTCTAAACCAAAAGGGGGGATCTCTGGCCCACAGCACCAGAGCCCACAAAGTACACAGAAAACAGCCAGCTGCGAAAAGCAGCAGGGTTGCTCTCTGCCAGAGACAGGTGGCTGGAGACACAAAGAACTGTTTAAAGGGCCAACTCATAAATTTTTATTTGCAGCCACTTACCCTGGTCTCCAGCAAAGGTGGGGGCAGAGTGGGATAGATACACCTGAGGAAAGACTGGGGACAGAGGCTTTGGGGAGAGAACTGAGAGACTGGCCGGGATCTTGGTGCTGACTCATCCCCCATGCGGCAGCAGCCATCTTGCTCAGGCAGAGACCACTCTCCCTGAGCAGTACCAGCATCAAAGGACCCAACAGCCCCGCCTCCAGGTGGGATTCCACCCCACCATGTAAGCTGCCTGCTGAGTGTGGAGTGGCAGCCACAGACAGTAGATCCCTGGCTAAAGGGGGCACAGAGAGGTCTGGCGACACTTGAGGAGAGACTGGGGACAGAGGCTTTGGGGAGGGAACAGAGAGAGTAGCCGGCAGGATCCCAGTGTGGACTCTTCCCCCATAACGCGGCAGTGGGAGAGGACCCAATTATTCCGCCCCGAGGAGGGACTCTGCCCTGCCCCCAGCTGTCTAAGGCAGCCTGCAGCGTGCAGAGTGAAGAGATTAACAGCTGAAGGAGAAAGCCACAAACAGTAGATTACTGGAAGTCTCAAACAGACTGCCTATGGTCAGACAGGGACAACGTCTGACATCATCCGAGGCAGATCCAGAAAGTAAAAACAGCAGTCTCCTACCATAGAAGTTCACACCACAAAGTCAGGAAATCAAGACACATCAACTTAAGAATCAAGCAAAAGAGAACAGTCTCACAAATAATGGGAAGACAAAGAAATACGCCCCACTCAAACGGAAAGGAGCAATCCCCACAAAGAGAACTAAATGAAATAAGAGGTGAGTAAACTATCAGATATTGAGTTCCAAACAACAGTTCTAAAGAAGCTGAATGAGCTCAGTGAGCTCAGAGAGAATTACCAAAAACTACAGGGAAACTGTGAGAAACTTACTGCAAACTATATTAGCATGAAAAAGGACACAGAAACTATCAATAAGACACAAGAGGAAATGAATAATACAGTTTCTGAATTGAAGAACAAGCAGAAGGAATCCAAAGCAGGCTAGATGAAGCTGAGGACCGAATCAGCGAGCTGGAGGACAAGGTAGAAAAAAGCTCCCAGAAAGAGCAAGAAAATGAAAAAAAGACTAAAAATGAATGAAGAGGCATTGAGGGAAATGCAGGACAGACAACCTGAAATGTAATAATATCCATATAACAGGGATCCCAGAAGGAGAGAGGCGGAGCAAGGGATAGAGAACCTGTTTGAAAAAGTAATGATGGATAACTTCCCTAACTGGAGGACAGAAAAAGTCACACAAGTCCAGGAAGCACAGAGGGTCCAATTCAAGAGGAACTCAATGAGGCCCACTCCAAGACACAGCATCATTAAAATGGCAAATATCAAAGACAAACAGAGAATCCTAAAGCCAGCAAGGGAGAAAGAGGTAGTAACATATAAGTGAGCCCCGATACAACTAGCAGCTGACTTCTCAACAGAAACACTGCAAGCCAGAAGGGAATGGCAAGAAATATTCCAAGTCATGAAAAGGAAAAGCCTGCAAGCAAGACTGCTCTATCCAGCAAGGCTCTCAATTAAAATGGAAGGTGAAATAAGGAGTTTCCCAGACAAAAGAAGGCTAAAAGAATACACCTCCACCCAACCAGCACTGCAAATTATGCAAAAGGGACTGCTTTAAGAGGAAGAAAAAGTTTCTATGAATACCCAGTCCCTTCCAATACTTGATATTACCAATATTTTTAATACTTATTACTCTGATTGTGACAATGATATTATTTTAATTGTTCCTTCATTATTTGTTGAAACTAAACCTGTTTTTGTATATTTCTTGCCTATTTCTATTTTTTTTTTAAAAAGCTTTAAATGACTTTTTGGTATTCTATATCCGTTTATTGATTAAATTTTGTAGAACTTTTCTCCCTAAAAAAAAAAAAAAAAAAACCCTATTAACCATGCTTTAAATGTGTTGGAAATACTTTTCTATCCTATTCCTTGTCCTTTAACTCTTTTTATATGTATATTACTACACAGTTAAATGTTTAATATAGTCATATTTTCAATATTTACTTTATAGCTTCTGGGTTTGAATATTTTACCTCAGGTCATGAAAAATATTAGTTTGTATTATCTTCAAAAACTCCCTTATTGTCTACATATTGATTTTTAACTCATCTGAATATTTGTTAAATGTGCGAAATGGGGCTCTGTATTTGTTTTATTTCAAGTAATAATGGTCCATGCACTTTATTTGTTGAATAAGCCTTATTTTACCCACTGATTTGAAATATCAACTTAATCATATATTGCATTGTTAGACGGATACATACATTTGCCTCTAGAATGATCATTATAGTTCATTGATCTACTTGATTATTTCTGTGCTGGTGACATGTTGGTTTAATTGCTGAGACTTTATAATGGTTTTAAATTTTTTAAATATTTTATAATTAACTTTGACATTAAAAAGAATCTGCATTTAAGAAGGAAAGAGTAGATGGAACTCCTACCTTTTGCAACAACATGGGTGGAACTGGATAATGCTATGCTAAGTGAAATAAGCCAATTGATGAAAGACAAATACCATATGACCTCACCTACAAGAGGACTCTATTCAACAATAGAAACTAACGAACAAAATAAACCACAGGCATGGAAACATGGAGCAGACTGAAAGTGACCAGAGGGGAGGGGAAACGAGGACAAAGATGGAAAGAAGGGGAAGGGATTAGCCAAAGAACATGTATGAATGACCCATGGACTTGGACATCAGAGTGGGAATTGACTGTGGGAGTGAGGTGTGGGGATGGGATGGGTGGAGGGGGTAAAGGGGTAAAAACTGAGACAACTGTAATATAATAAACATGATTTATAAATTTAAATATAAAAGAGAATACTATTTATAATAGTAACAAAATATATAAAACAATAAATCTAACAAAAGATGTACAAACTTGTTATGGGAAATATAAATTTTTATTGAAAGACATTAAAAAATACTGAAATATAGAGTCATGCCATGTTATTGGAAAGAGACTGAACGTTTTAGTCTCCCCAAACTGCTTAAGAGATTCAAAGCAATTCTAATCTGAATGTTTGTCATGGTACTTGACAGGTTGATTCTAAGATAAAAAGCTACAGTGATTAAGAAAGTATGGTATTGGTACAAGGTAGACAGTGAATCAGTGGAACTGAATAGACAACTCAGAAACAGATCCATGCATATATGTAAACTTGATGTATGACAGAGTGAGCACAGCAGAGTGCATGAGGAAAGGATGGAGTATTTAATAAATGAAGCTAGGATAAGGTTATACATATGGGAAAAAATAAAATTGGTTCCCCTATTTCATAAAATACACAAAAATCAGTTCCAGGTGGACTAAAGACTTTAGATGCTTAACACAAAAGAAAAAAAATTTAGATGATAGTATATGAGAATATCTTTATGACATCTGAATAAAAAAAATCTCTTAGATAAGAAACAAAAAGCACAGCCATAAAGGAATATATTAATAAATTCTACAACATTAATATTAAAAACTCCTGTTTCTGAAGAGAGCTACAGGAGACTGAAAGATAAACAGCAAACAGGGAGAATATGTTTGCAACATATATAACCAATAAAGGACTAGTATCCAGAGCACCAGAAAAATCCTAAAAGTCAAGAAAAGACATTCCTAATAAAAAATAGGCAATACAATAGACAAGCATTTCAGAGAGGAAAGAATACAAATGGCTAATAAATCATGAAAAGATGCTCAGCTTCATTAGTTATGAAGAAAATAAAAGTGATAATTATAAAAGAAACTCTTTCACACCCTGTAGACTATCAAATCTTAAAATATAAACAAATGTTAGCATCAAGTCTGAACCAGCTGAAATAAATTGGTAGACTTATTGGAAAAGAGTTTGTCATTACCCAGTAAAGTCTAACCTACAGGCATTCTCCAAATCCTAGCAATTCCATTCCTAGGTATAGAGAGCTTATTCAAAACATTGCATACAAGTGCACCATGAAGCATGAATAAAGATGTTCAGGGCAGTACTTTCCTAATAACCCAAATTGGAAACCATTGATCAATAATACAATCTACAGAACAACAGATAAACAAATTGCAATACATTCAGATAGTATACAGCAGAAACACCTCTGTACATCAAGGATAAATCTAAAAAAAGTATTACATGAACGAAGCAAGTAATAGAACAACACATACAGTATGATTTCTTTACAGAAAGTTCAGGAGCAGGCAAAAATAAAGCTAAAGTTAGGATACACACATAAATGATAAAACAATAAGGAGAAGCAAGGTAATGATTAACACAAAATTCAAAGTTACCAGAATGAGAGGGAAATACAATTTGGATTGCTCTAGGAAACTGGTAATGCTATTTTTCTTAAGACTGGTTGTAGGTACATATATGTTCAGTTTATTAATCTTCCTTAAACTGTACATCTCTATTTTATATATTCCTCTATATTTCAAAAGAAAATATTTTAATGAAATAACTAAACTCTATAAATATTAAAAAGGCAGACCCAAGGCAATCTTCAATAGATAACTGAGCCCAATAGTTCCTTTAAATAATAAAGAAAACAATAACTGAGGGAAAGAAAGGAAACTAATCATTACCCAGAATTATGAACTAAAGTACAAATGATCCAAAAACAAGCTAAGTTATATAGACAGAGAATTTATCTAAAAAAAGCCAATTATTTGATAATAGAGCTTGATGATTATTTTTTTTTCCAAATTAGGTCTCTTCATTTAGCTATACCAGTCACAAACCCAAGCATCAGGCTCTATATTGTTCTCTCCCTTTCTTCTCAAATCCATTTTCGTTACTAAAGCCTACTTCCCTCTTTAGGCTACAGGCATCCCTGATCAAGAGAACCTTTCTCACTGGCTTAATAAGCTCTTCACACAACACCAGTAATCTTCTCACGTCACATGCTTAAAACCCTTTACTGGCTTCCCAATGCTCTTCAAATAAAGATAAAAATTCTTAATGGTTTCTTAGAAAGCACTATACAGTCTGGGCCTCGCCTAAAATCACCAGACAAATTTAGGCCTCTCTCCAAACCTCTCCCCTTTCTTTGTGCCTCCACTATCCTGGCCTTCTTTCAAATTCTCTCCTGTCATAGAGCCTCTGTACATGGCAGACATACTACATCTTCCCCAAGTCCACCACCTCTCTTCAAGTCAAGTCCCACTTGTACTGCAATACTCAAAGCAAGCAGTTCTCCAGGGAGCATCCCTGACATATTCTCCCTGCCCCAGCATTCACTAGGTCAGCTATCACATGCTTTTACAGCAGCATGAATCTTTTCTTTAGCAGTACTTTCAAAGTTTTTAATTTTACTTTTTGTGTATGTGATTATTTGATTAGCATCTCTCTCCCATTAGAACACAAGTTCCATGAGGACAGGGGGCATACTGGTTTTTTGTTTGCCAACAGTCTCTGAGCCTTAGCACAGAATGCTGAACATAGTAGGAACTTATAACAATTTATTGAATGCCTAAAGCAGCCAAACTTAGGATAATAAAACCCCAAAAGATGTGAGACAAAGTAGATATCTTGCATCATCTCCCACTCCCAAGCCTCAGGGGAGAGCCCACATCATGCTGGTAGATGATTATTAAAAAGTATGACCAATGGACATGTAACATTGTCCTACATAGACAATGAAAAAAATCTGTGTGGCTTTTGTTCAAGAACAAAAACAAAACTGTCTTCACACAAACCTGGAGCAAGGCAGGATCTTTCTGACAAAAAGATTAGAGAAGCCTGGTATTTACCATATGAAAATTTTAGATTTTCATTTGAAGTCATAGATTATAATAACACAGATGGGTAGTGTTGCTGCATTCAGAATGCTAGCTTCACAACTTCTTGAGTTTTGAAAGCTTGGTTTTTATAATTAATCCAGTATTTAGTATAGTAGGAATCCTTTGCCAATAGTTTTATTCTGATGGCTTCAGCTTATAAAACATAAGTCAAATCCTTTTAATAGCTATGTCCAGAAAACAAGTCTACATGACATAGGCTGACAACAGTAATTTGTTAAAAAAGAGTTTAAAAAATTAAAATACATATATATGTTTACTGATTCCAGAGAGAGAGAAAGGAAGGGGGGGCAGAGAGAGAGGGAGAGAGAGGGAGAGAGAGGGAGAGAGAGAGAGAGAGAGAGAGAGAGAGAGAGAGAGAGAGAGAGAGAGAGAGAGAAACATTAATGTGAGAGAGAAATATAGATTGGTTGTCTTCTGTATGCACCCTGAACAGAGATTGAACCAGTGACTTTTGTTGCACGGGATGACATTCCAACCAACTGACCCACACTAGCCAGGCTGACAACAGTAATTTTAAACATCAAATTGAAATGATATCAATTTCCTCCAGTAAGAACTAATTTTTCTGAAGCATTAAGATATTCTAAGGAGAGAAATAAAATCTAAATCGGCTGGCAAGCTTACTTGGTACTTACATGGCACAAGGTATTCAATACTAGATATATGAGTAAAAAGGTGTTTTATTCTTCGCTCAAATAAATTGTCTTTGGATTCTAGAAAGGTATCAAAAAAAAAAATGACACCCCCAAGAATAAGTCGGGGTGTATATGTAGCCTGGGTTATGCAACAAGAAAGAGTCTGGAGAAAACAAGAATCGTCAAAATAGACATTAACTTTTTACACTTCACTCTGTCATTTAAAGCACACCACATAATTATAAATTATAAATTGATGGTGCAAAGTGATATCTCATCCATCACAACACCAACAACAGTTCAACTAAACAAAGGGCAAAAGTGCCATGTCATTTGATGTATATTTTATCAGTTGATGTATTGTTGTGAAACTCAGATAAAACATGCATAGTAGATTTTTAATGGTATGTTATCTTTGTTCTGCTATGTAATTTTATATAAATAATAAAATGATGTAACCAAACAACGAGAGAGATTCTATATTTGAAAATAATGTTAAATTACCATGAGTTAAATGCTAAGTTCATATTTGAGAAATCTCAAATAAGCACTGATAAATTATTTAATTATTATGTTTAATCCATTTCATTCAGAACACAAAGGCTTTCTTTTTTCATTCATTCATTTATTTTGTTGGGTCTTGCGAGTAGACCACAATACTTTTTACTTTATTGAGTTCTGTAATATTGTTACTTGAGAAAAAAATTAACAAGTATTTATACCACTCTTGTAATTTCTTAAAATGCATACCTGGAAAAAAAATATACATGTTCACTCTAAAATATACAAAAATTAAGTATGAAATTGAAAAGCTGCCCATGAATCAACAAACCAGATATAACTTTCATGAACATAATGTGCTTCCTTGTAGGATTTTGTGTGAATATATAGACTTTTAATGTGGCTGAGCCTCGTCAGCGTGCGTGCGTGTGTGTGTGTGTGTGTGTGTGTGTGTGTGTGTGTAGCTCTACACATGCTCCTTTTTGTATTTGGCTTTCTAGTTATAATTTTTCATGACATTATGGTATTGTTGCCTCCTAAACAACAATTTCCAACTAATTTAGTATTTTTATTATTCCAATTAAATTAAAACAATTAATTTTACTAGAGAGCGGGGGCTCCCTGATACAAAAATTTGACCTTGATCTTATCTTCAGTACTCAGTATAATGCTGGCTGGCCACAGCCGGTGTTCAGTAAATTTTGGATTCAATCAGATTCTGAATTTACGCAAACAGATGAATCACAAAAAACAGAAATATTTAAAAGTAATAATTTAATAATTATAATTACTAACTTATTAATACAATAGTAAATATTTCATATAAACATGGTTTGATTTTGGAAGCTTTGTAATTCACATGTGTCTCCCCATATGACAAACAAGATTCAATGTAATGGCTATACATGATATCCTTCAGCTACACGGCAGACCACTCAATATACCTCCTGCTCAGGTGTATAATTTGGAGAAGGTCCTTCTCAACTGGACCATATTCTCTGTCTCTATATATGGGGACAGTACACAGGTGCAGACTCTGGGATCGTCAATTATTGGGCTTCACTCCTCGGAAAGGCTACATGTTTTCCAATGCCATACTCTCTGAGCCAATATTACTCAACAATAAGCAAGACCCATTCAAGTGATCTGAATGTCCATTCACCTGACCAAACATCCATACACTACTCTCTCTCTGCTTCTCTCTGGCAATACTTCCAACCTGCCTTAACTTTCCCAGGGTTAACTAAATAAGCATTCACAGAAAGTTATGTTTTGTCATTTATCTGGATAGATAACATTAGTGTAGGTAAATGCATAGATCCTTGCTTTGTGACTAGGATATAAAGAGAGAACATACACTGAAGATCCTAGAAGTGATAGGTTTAGTATTATGTAAAGTGAGGGTAAAATTGCTTCTTTTCACTGAAGCTTTTTACTAAATTAGAATATCTTCAATTCAACGAACATTTACTGAGCATCCTTAAAAAGTATCTGACATTTTGCTAGGTTTCAGGGTATCACAGTCCAAATGCCCTTTAGGACATTCACAGTCCAGATTTCTTTGGGCTCTTTTTCCTTGGATAACTAATTAACAGTGAAATCACAAAATCATTCCTCAAGGAATTATATACACCTTGTGATTAAACATATGTCACACTCCACACCCAGATATGATTGTCCATTTCAATTTTCTATTTTTTCCCAAATATTTTATTTATTTATTTTTAGACGGAGGGAAAGGAGAAAGAGAGGGAGAGAAATACCAATATGTGGCTGCTTCTCACACACCCCTTCACCCCCTCACCGTCACCAGGGACCAGGCTCACAACCTAGGCATGTGCCCTGACTGGGAATCAAATAGGTGGCCCTCTGGTTCACAGGCCGGCACTCAATTCACTAAGCCACACTAGCCAGGGCCAAATTTCTTTTTTCTTTTTTCCTTAAAAATGATAGTTGGCTTTTTATTCTTTAATATTTTAAATTAACATGTAAGAATCCCAAAGCAAGGAATAACCAAGGCCAATTTGTGCTCAAGAAATATGGGCACTATCACGACAAAGACTTGGCACACATAGGTTAGGTTTCTGTCTCTTCTTCAACAGAAGATAAAGCTGAAGCAAGGAGTGAACATATCATATCTGGCATGAAATCACAAGCTTCAGCAGTTGAATTTCTCTTTCTTTAATTTAGTTCAAGCAACTGGCAGAGAATGACTAGAGTCCCTGAACCCCAACTCCAATTTCCTCCATGAGACAACTAGAATTAGGCTTTGAGAATAAATGTTTGTGCTTCTCTTTGGAAATAAGGGATAGTTGTTCCTCCAAACTTCTAATCAAGTATCCTATCAGTAAAAACATGGTTGGTACTCACAAAACATGATTTTTGCCATCAATCTGATAGAGTAGGCAGACAGACATGGGCAAAACAGGAACAACAGGCCAGGTACAGAATGTCACCAGAACAGAAAGTCTTGGGTGACTACACAGGCAAAACTAGAGAAAACAACTAATATAGGCTAGGATCTCACCCCCAGGGTGACCTTTCCTCCCCTGGCATATCACTAGTTATGTGGTTTAGACTCCCTTAATGGAGGAACAAGGAGACCAGAGAATAACCTTATATGACTCCCATACAAGCCCTTTGGTGACCACTCCCTTATGCTCAGGACAACGAGATTCTAACCAACATCAAATAATCTTAGGAACAAAGACTTGGATCTGTTGACCACAGAGACATAGTTTTGGTCAAATGAGAGATGACATTTAGGCCCTTAGTTCTGTTTCAGCTGCAGGTCCAGAAAAGCAGCAAAACCAGATGTAGGGACACCATGGCCAACTTCAGGACCAGCTGTGATGACAAATGACCCCTAGTGCAGACCAATCAGTACAGGCCATGACCCTGAAAGGACACATCTGAAAAACTAATGAATATAGTATTGAGATCCTCCTTTAAGAACGTCCCTAAAATCCTGCCTTTACAAAACAGATAAAAACCCTTAAGTCAAGGGACCCAGAGCAAGCGCTCGCTCTCTCTCTCAAACACACCTCCACCTCTCCCTCTCTTCTTCCTTCAGGTGTGTTATCTTTGCGTCCTTTCCCCTAAGCTCCAAAGGTCCTTCTTTTGCTTCTGTAACTTGTTTCCTGAGTCCACGCAGCTCAGCTGACTCACTTCTTCTACCTTCATGACTTTTTAAATAAACTTTTGCATTAAGACTTCTTGGCTCTGAATTCTTTCTTAACCAAACTCAAGAACCAAGATCCCCTCTGCTAACAAATCCATATATTAAATACTAGCAAAGCCTAATTTCTTTCTTAAAAAATAAACAGTTAGGTCTGTTACAGTTTTCCTGTACTCCAAAAAGGTGGTTTTATGTGTTTCATGTGGTAAGTGATCTTCACTTTGGAGGCTACTGCAATAAAAGATTTGAAGAATAAATGTAAAAATCAAAATCACAATTTTACAATATTAAAAAATGTTCCAGGGAAAGGGGGTAAGACAAACATAAAATAAAAACAGAAAACACAATGGTTTATAAACGTAATAATTTATCATTTTAACAAAAACATGAGGCTTCCATGAGGAAGACAACACAAACATATGACAGCTCATATTTTCTTTCATTTAAACTTCCTGAAAGGTTATACTAAGTGAAAATATCTAAAAAATAGGTCAGAAATTTCTAATATCCATCCATTTAAACTTAAATCTGTCAAATTTTATCAATACTGTGCAATACTCAGATTTTTTTGATAAAAACTATTTCTTGGCAAGCTGTTTGAGAACAGTAAAATAATAATCAATAAAAAATTATCTAAAATAAGTATCTTATATCACTTAAAAGTTTGGAATTATACCTCAAGAAGGCCATTTCTCAACATCGTCCTCCACCCCAGGCATGATAATATGTTCTATAGCTCTATTTATTATTTTCCAGCTCCTATTTATTCAGGAGAGAAGTCAGAGCAGGAAACAAGACAACTCAAATAGTCAAAATCAATCTCATCATCTTCACAGCATGCTGGGAAATGTAATCAGTCCTCTATTTATTTAGAGGACTTCACACTTCTTACATTAAGGCAACAACTCCTTTCTGGATTATTAAAACAAGGATTGTGTTTTTAATCATAATAGGCAGAAAAAAAGAAAACTGTACTCAAAGCTGTCAGTTTTTTTAAAAAGCTTCCTGGCTACTCTATTCAAAGGAGGCTCATGACAAGACTCCTTAAACAGAGAACTTCCTGATAACCACACATGCACCACATTAATCAATGTAAGCCTCTTCTCTGAATGAGGTGGGAAAATTTTATTCAAAGTAGAGAATACTGGTTTACAAAACCTGATTAAATCAGTCCATACCAGAACTCCCTTGATTCAGTGGGTCTCCTACAGAGAGAATCCTCCAAAAGACCTTTGAAGTGCAAAAATATATAAGGAGGAAGAAGGAAAGGAAAACACCAATTTGCTCACACAGTAGCTAATTATACATTGTAAAAAGCTATAGTTCCAGCAAGCCAAAACCAAGGATTTAAGAAACCTGAAGCCAAGTATCGGAACCAAAACAAGTAAAGACAGGCACAAAACCACCCAGCCACAGCTCTAACATGGGCCTGACGCACACACGCCTCTATGTAGTGACACATGCAGGAACTTTGCAGTTCAGGAGCTGCCTGTGCATTTACCTTTTAATGTTTTTTTAAATAAAAACTCCTATCTACATTTTCTCCTCTAACCTCCACCACCTCAAAAAATTAATATGAAATATAAAGCCTTGCCCACATTTGCCTAAACCTCTATTTTTATTACTACATTATAATCATGATGCCCAAAGTACATGTATAAGTAAAAAAATAATAAATGAATGTCTCCAAATTTCTAAAAATTTTCAAATATGCCAAACTTATTTTTTTTTAAAGCTTGGATGCACAATGATTAGGATTTATGTATTAAGCCTCTCAGGTATCTTAATATCCCAATAATATTTCACTACCCTCCAATAGCATTTCAGCTCTTGGATAATCAAAATGTGCAAGAGACTAGACATTTGAGTTCCAGTTTTTAGTAAAAACAAAACATGGTATCATGAATTAGGAAAAGAACATTAGGTAAAAACTAGGAACACCTAAATAAATTATGGACTTCAGTTAATACTACATCAATAATAGTTCATGAATTGTGACAAATGTACCACACAAATGAAAGATGTTAGTAATAGGGAAGACTGTGTGGGATATCAGGGAACTCTCTGTACCATCTTCACATTTTTTCCTAAATCTAAAACTATTCTAAAATACCAAGTTTACTTTGAGAAAAAAGTGGGATAAAAATTACCAAAACACAAAACAAAACAAAACCCCACCCCAAGCAAAAATGCCAATCAAAAAACACTTCACAAAACATTAACATTTAGATATATAATTATTTTGCTAGTTTTTAAATATGCAAAGTTACAGGAAGCATTAATATCTTCACAAAGGTATTATTTTCATCTGAAGTCGGTAGAAACATTCATAACCCTAAGACATATTGGCATATTTTTTAAGGAAGTCCAACGCAGAGCCATGAAGTAAACCTTGTCTACATGAATCTACTGAGGGATCCAGTGAGTGAATACTGGCAAGTACTAACCCTCCCTTTTTTTTTTAAGGGCGATAAACCGCCCCCCCCCCCCATCCAGAATGAATTTGTGGATTAAATTAAAGATAAACAGCACAACTAAAGAGTAACCTGGCATATCAGAAAAAGCACGTTATGAAGAGTGATTTCAATTCAAAGGAGTTTTAACATGCTTGAAATTATGCACAATTCCTTCTTGAAATTTCTATGCACTAATCATTAGCATCTAATGTAACACCACATTTTACCATTAGCCAGAGAAGTAGCTTTCCATACAAAAATAAAAGCACCTAAAGTGTCTGATATCAGCATTTGGTATGCTGAATTTAACAGACCCCAGAATTGACCTTCAGTATTGTATTTTTATTATGAATACCAGTGACATGGGCAACAGTTGGTATCAAAACTCTTCCC
This sequence comes from Pteronotus mesoamericanus, assembly GCF_021234165.1. Taxonomy (NCBI): domain Eukaryota; kingdom Metazoa; phylum Chordata; class Mammalia; order Chiroptera; family Mormoopidae; genus Pteronotus; species Pteronotus mesoamericanus. The sequence goes on from NW_026555321.1 coordinate 57,369,694, forward strand.
TCAGCTATGGCTCAGAACAGTGTCATAGATGTAGACCTCTTAAGGCGTCTGCATGCTCCACATGCATCCCTCTCTGAGAAATGCCACTCACTAGTGGCAGAGTGGGCCCTGAGGCCATGTGTATAACATTTTGAGGGAACCCCCATCCTGAAGCTCACTATGACCAATGCAACTGGGCCATAAAAAGACACTGAACCACACTAGGCCAACTGCCTTCTCCCTACCTTAGAATTACAAACAGGGGAGTCAAGCTCATCTCTCCTGAAACTAGGAACATGTGAACTGAGGGTTGTAGATTACCATTTTCCATGTGCTTCAGGAAACAAGAGTGGCAGTAACTTGCAAAAAGAAGCAACATAAGAGACCACATGTCATCAGAGTAAGTGATTGCCACACTTCATGACTTGAGCTTATGTGGCCCAGCTCTATCCCCAGCATCTGGACTCATGAAGATGACCTGAAGCTTCCTCATAAAGGCCCCATTTTTACCATAAAAGTCTGAGTGGCTTTCTCTTATGTAACCAACTGATTTCCAAGTCAAGAATACAGAGAATCAAGAAATAAGGATTTCGTATCTGTCCCTGTAACTAAAACATTATGACCCCAGGCTAACTGCAGACTCTCTTATTTAATAATAAAAAGATACTACAAGGAGAGATGAAACTGTAATCCAAATGCAAAGAGCCTCACTCTCATTCTTCTAACACAACATTGTTACAACCAACCAGGAAATCTGTTTGCCATGTTCTTACATATTTCACTTGTTTACTCCTTGGCATGAAGTTATTTCCTCAGCCTGGAATGCATCCATACTCCCAATTATTATTATATTCAAATGTGTAACAGTACTATGCAACCAGATACCATTTTTAATGTTTTGGTATTAAGTCATATGCCTTCTTTGTTCAAACTCTTCTCCATATATCTTTTCCAGCTGTGACCCAAATGTTCTTAACTATTTCTTTATGGATATTCCTTAGAGACCTCAAATTGACATTTCTAAGATTGAACTCCATATTTTCCCCTTCCTCTCACTTCTCTTCCAAATTAAGTCTCTCCAATATTATTTAATTTTAGTAAATGCACCTCCAACAGCCCAGTTAACTGGCCAAGTCAAAATCTGGACCTCACCTTTGACTCCTCCCTCTTCTTACAACCCCTACCCTGCACCCTCCACATCTAATCAATTACTAAGTCCTGTCTTATCTGCTTCTCAAATCTGACCACTAGTCTCCTTCCCTATTCTGACTACCATACCTCAGGTTACTACTGGTTTTTTGCCTGGATCACCAGGTCTCCTAATTAGCCTTTCAGTCTCAAGTCCCATCTCTGCCCTACTCTAGCTTAGTCCCCACAATGTGACCTAATAGATCTTCCCAGAATCTATATCTCATTAAGTTGCTCATAGAGGCACTCTATATCTTAAATTCTTTAGTTGCTTCACACTCTCCCAGGACAAAATGCAAACATCTTTTTATGAGGTCAATGTTCTACATTCAATCTCTGGCTTCATTCCGTTCCTCCCATTCCTATAATATGAGCCGTTCATCCTGCATATTTGAACTCTTAAAAAGGGCATATTCTTCTGTCCCTATTGTCTGAAATACTCTTCACCTCTGATTGCCCACCAGCATCTGACCAACTCTTACACATCTTTTGGCTCTCAGCTTCAACTCTTCCTTCCAGAAGTTGTTTCCTATACTCCAAGACTAGGTGTGTATCCTCCTGGCTGCTTCCACAGCACCCACACTTCCCCACTGCAGCTGCTGTCAGGCCACAGCATCATACTCCCCTTACGTCTGTACTCCTCCTAGAAGTCAGCTTCCAGGTGCCCATTGTTCTACACAGTAGCCCCATCACCTATCTCATTCAGTACCCGGCACATTGCAAGACTCAATAATCAGTGGTTGAAAAAAATAAGTGATTCCACTTTCATAGTCAATATTGAAGTTTTACCTCTGCATCTGAGTTATTCCCATTCCCATAGCTTTTGGCAGATAATACAGGAACAAGAGAGAGCCAAAAGGAAGAGACCTATGCTATTCTCAGGGACATAACCTTATCCTCTCATAGGCACATAGAGGAAGCAACAGAAGCATCACAAAGCAATAATAAGGTTGTAGGTTTTCTACAATGTTAAGATTTCAGGGCCAAAATGGCTTAGGTTTGTTTACAATTGAGAGAGCTGTGGTCTTGGATTTACCAGATGTGCTAAAACTCATGAAGCTGTTTCCCTCTACAAACTTTCCACATTAGTGTCCAAAGAGTCACAAAGTAAGATTTCACTTAGTGGGGAAAAAGTAGGCTAAAAAGCAGTGAAAAAATAAATGTACAAAAGAAAATTAATCAGAGGAAACTACTTATTAGTTCGATGTAAGAAGTTTCAGCATTTCAAACACACCACCTCTGCCCCCAACTACCTACCTTAAAAAACTATATACTAGAGTGAGAAAAAAAAAATATGATTTAAAAATCTTCACAAGCTCAGATTTGTACTGAAGTCAGGATTTTAGATTTTAATTTTGTTTAAAAAAATTTCTATGTAGCAAAAACAAAATAATACCTTACTTGATCCTTGTCATTTCAAAATATACCATGCATTAAAACCATACAGTATCAAATTTTCTTCAGCAGGTATATACTCTTCTTATAATGAAGAATAAATTAGCTATTTTTAAAAAACACTATGTTGTGAATATTATGTTACAAAAGTAAGTAATTTATAGGGCACTATTATAAATATAAAACAAGTCACAAAATATTTTAGGCAATTATTTCCACTGGCTTAAAAAGGTACTGCAAAATAATTAGGATTATTAGAATAATAACATCAGCTACATTAGATGAAGTGATGAAGTGACTTGCTAAAGTCTTATGGCCAATAAGAGTTAGAGCTGGAACATATATTACAGTTCATGATTTTCCACTCCAGTTTATATAAAAGGGTATAAACTGGTAAACTTTCAGAATGTCAGAAGTATCACTGCTACTGATAAGAGCAACCCACCAGCAAAATAATGAGAGAAAGGGTAAAATCTTATATTGAATGAACATAAAAATTTCAAAAATAAGTCCGTACTTTTTAATGTGCTATAATTTTTCTTTTTAAACAATAAGAAATGCTCCCTCAATTGGGTCTCCTAGGTATCATTCAACTAAAATTTACTGTGATGGGCTCAAGTGCTCATTCACACAGAATTTACAATTCAGAGGGTGAAAGGGACGTGCACAAAGAAATCTGCACCTACAATACAAAGCAGGTGTGAGATGTGCCTAAATGATCTCTATACCAAGTGCTATGGGAATATCCAAGAGGAAGATAAATGAATCCTTAATTACCCTTTCTATAGGAAAAACTCTAAAGGGAGGACTTTTTTCTCTTTTTCCCCATATACCATCGGTAAAAACAACTGGTTCTCTACATGGCATATCTGGAAAAATATTAAATACAGACCCAGAAAAACTGAGACTATCACAGACTTATCCCTTATAATCTATGTGACCTCAAGCAAATCGTTTCCTGCAGTGGCCACCCACTTAAAACTTCCAATGAAGATTACAGTGAATAATGGGAGGGAACATTCCTTTTCAGAAAAATAATTTGCAAACTGTGTAACTCAGAATAAAAATACAGAAGTATCTGTTTTTAAGATCTGCAAATATGCTGAAAAAGATACAGATAACACAAGGAAAATTAACTTAGTAGTATGAAAGCAAAATTTATAATAACTATTGCTCTGACTTCATTAATTCAATATAAGAGTGACTCTGCTGCTATCCACATTCCAATAAGTCTTCGCTAAAGTAAATCCTGCCTATAAAAATGGGATGCTGTTCTTTGTGCTAGTCAGAATTTAGCACTTGTATTTCAAATAAAATTTTACAGTCTTTATTATTATAATAAAAAACAAATAGAGACTAAGAAAAATACAGAATTGTCTTAAAACATAAAAATAAGGTGCTAGCTTTCATTGATAAACTATATGGGAAAGAAATAAACCAGGAGATGAAAGGTGAGAAAGAAATAGTCATGAAAATCATGGATATTATTCACTGCAGTATAATTAATTCAGAGTCAAAAAAGTTCACAGCAACAATGATATTAGAAAGCTCGATTAAGTTGTGTTTGAAAAATTACAAATGAAATCAGGAAATTTAACAAACATTACGTAGATGAACAAATATCTTATTTTAAGGGGGAGAAAAACCAGCTGGGTTACACAAGAGTGAAAATACATAAAACCATACAAAGTGAAAATAACAAAGCCTATTTAAGAAAAGGGAGGTTGAGAAGATGGAGGAGGAGTGAATGGGAGTCACGCTGACCTCCTCCCAAAACCAAACTGGAATTGCAACTAAATAATGGAGTAATCACCTGGAAAGCAGTGGAGCGATAGTGGGAGAGGAGCCTTGGTGCCGCGGACAGTGGATTCTACTCTCACACATCCCAACGGGTGAGAATTGCGGTGGAGGCTCGAGAGGGTGGGCTGGGTGCCCACGGGCACTGGCACCAGAGGGACATTGTAACGGCCAGTTAGCTTCCCCCAAGAAGAACGGGGAAAGAAGGGAGGAGGAACCGGGGAGTCCTGACTCCCTCCCCGTTCTGTAGTCTCCATTGTGGGCTGAAAAGGCGTGACCCCAAAGTGGCAGAAGTGGGGCGCGCATGAACCAGACTGCCTGCGATTGAAACGCAGGCCGCACAGGGGGTGGATCCTTGGCCAAAGGGGTCACAGAACTGTCCAGAGACCCCTGAGGAGAGACTAGAAACTGAAGCGTTGGGGAAAGAACGGGAGGAGGAACCGGGGAGTCCCGACTCCTTCTCCTTGCAGTAGTCTCCATTGCGCGGGAAGAGGCCACACCCCCAAAGAGCCAAAAGCCGAAAACCCCACATAGACAGCCCCAAACACCCAGTGCAGGCGCGCACAATTGCACCGAGTGACAGGCGAGGGTTGCCCAGCGTGTATGTGACCTGCGCGGGCTGGCGAATGCTTGCACCAGCTGCCAAGGCTTCCCACAGATTTGCACCGATACCGCCTGAGAGGGAGTGCACAGAGTGGCAAGGGCAGGCGTAAATTGACGAGCCCGCCCGCAACTGCGGAGTGGCCCACAAAATTAGTAGAGCTGCCCAGAGTCCCTGGAGGAGAGACCAGAGACAGGATTAACCGGAGAGTCCTGGAGCTAACTTCCTCCCATTTCCGTAGTCCCCATTTAGCGAGGGCAAGCAACGCACCCAAAGCGCCAAAAGCGGGAAAAATACACAACAGAAGACCCTAAACTAACCAGTGCCACGGAGCTCTCTGGCCATGGGTCCAGATGAGTATGTGAGGTCGCGAATAAGGCCCCTGGTCTGGGGCAAGCACAAGTGATCCCAGGCAGGCGGGTGATCCTGCCGCGCCCGGAGCCCGCTGAAGGTGTCCGCGTGAGTGTGCAGAGAAATCCCAAAAAATAGCCTAACCCTGACCGAAGGGGTCACAGAGCTGCTCCAAGCAGCAGTCAGACACAGACATTAGACTCCTGGAAGGCTCAAACAAACAACCCAAGGTCCAAGAGGGTCAACAACTGACATCATCGGAGGCAGGCCCAGAAAGAAAAGTAAAGGACAAAAATACTTAACAGACTCTCAGAAAAATGGGAAGAAAAAGAAGTTCCGCCCAAAAGGAGTGGAAAAGGGGACTGCCCACAGAGAGAGCTAAATGAAATAGAGGCAAGGGAACAATCAGGTATTGAATTCAAAACAACGGTTCTAAGGAAGCTCAATGAGCTCAGCCAGCTCAAAGAGAACTATGAGAAACTGCAGAGAAACTATCAGGATCTTACAGCAAACTATATCAGCCTGGAAAAGGACATAGAAACTATCAAGAAGACACAAGAGGATATGAAGAATACCATTTCTGAATTGAAGAACACAGTAGAAGGAATCCAAAGCAGGCTGGATGAAGCCGAGGATCGAATCAGTGAGATGGAGGATAAGGTACAAAAAGCTCCCAGAAAGAACGAGAAATAGGAAAAAGACACAAAAAGAATGAAGAGGCATTTAGGGAAATGCAGGACAACCTGAAACGCAATAATATCCGTATAATAGGGATCCCAGAAGGAGAAGAAGAGGAGCAAGGGATAGAGAACCTCCTCGAAAAAGTAATGATGGAAAACTTCCCTAATGGGAGGAGAGAAAGGCTCTCATGGATCCAGGAGGCACAGAGGACCCCACTCAAGAGGGACTCAAAGAGGTCCACTCCAAGACACATCATCATTAAAATGGCAAATGTCAAAGACAAAGAGAATCCTCAAGGCAGCAAGGGAGAAGGAGAAAGTAACATACAAGGGGGTCCCGATACGCCTAGGAGCTGACTTCTCAACAGAAACACTACAAGCCAGAAGGGCATGGCAACAAAATTTCCAAGCCATGAAAAGCAAGGGCCTACAGCCAAGGCTACTCTACCCAGCTAGGGTCTCCATTAAAATAGAAGGGGATATACGGAGTTTCCCAGACCAGAGAAGACTAAAAGAATGCATCTCTACCAAACCAGCACTCCAAGATATGCTAAGGGGACTGGTTTAAGCAGATGACGGAAAAGAATGAGAGAGAGAGGAACACAGGTACAAAGAGAAAAGATGAGTAAGTTTCGATCAGTAATATCTCTCAATGTGAATGGACTAAATGCCCCAATCAAAAGACACAGGGTAGCTGAATGGATAAGAAACCATGACCCACACATATGCTGCCTACAAGAGACCCACCTCAGAGCCAGAGACCTACACAGATTGAAAGTAAAGGGATGGAAAAAAATATTCCAAGCAAATGGGCAAGAGAAAAAGGCCAGGGTTGCCATACTTGTATCAGACAAAGTAGATTTCAAAACAAAGGCCATAAAAACAGACCCAGAGGGGCACTTTATAATACTTAAAGGAAGAATCTATCAAGAAGACATCAACATTGTAAACTTATATGCTCCCAATTTGGAGCCCCCAAGTTTATAAGGAAATTGTTGGATGACTTCAAAGAAGATATAGACAGCCACATACTGATAGTAGGGGATTTCAATACCCCACTGTCAAAAATGGATCGATCTTCCAAACAAAACATGAATAAACATAGTGTGGCGCTGAATGACACACTGAATCAAAGAGACTTAACTGACATATATAGAACCTTACATCCCAAAGAAGCAAAATACACATTCTTTTCAAATGCTCATGGCAGTTTTTCAAAGATAGACCACATGATAGGACACAAAGCAAACCTCAGCAAATTCAGGAAAATTGAAATAATACCAAACTTTTTCTAGGACCACATGGCCTTGAAACTCGAAATCAACATCAAAGAGAAACTTCAAAAACTTGCAAACTCATGGAGACTCAACAATAGGCTATTAAACAATGAATGGGTCAATAATGAGATAAGAGAAGACATCAAAAAATTTCTAGAAGCAAATGAAAATGAACAGACAACAGTCTAAAACCTATGGGACACAGCAAAGGTGGTCCTGAGAGGGAAGTTCATAGCAATACAGGCTTACCTAAAAAAGATAGAAACATTTCAAATACAAGACCTAACACTACAACTTCAAGAACTGGAGAAACAACAACAAATAAATCCCAGAGCAAGTAGAAGGAAGGAAATAGTCAAGATTAGAGCAGAACTGAATGACATAGAGACAAAAAGAACAATTCAGAGGATCAACCAATCCAGAAGCTGGTTCTTTGAAAAGATAAATAAAATTGACAAGCCTTTAAGTAGATCCATCAAGAAAAAAGGGGAAAGGAACCAAATTAATAATACCAGAAACGAAAGAGGAGAAATAACAACTGATACCACAGAAATACAAAGGATCATCAGAAACTATTATGAACAATTACATGCCAAGAAATTTGAAAATCTTGATGAAATGCACAATTTTTAGAAAAGTATAATCTTCCAACACTGAAGGAGGAAGAAACACAAAAGCTTGAACACACCGATAACAGCTGGGGAAATGGAAGCAGTAATCAAGAAACTCCCGGCACACAAAAGCCAGGGCCGGACAGTTTCACAGGAGAATTTTGCAAAACATTTAAGGAAGAGCTAACCCCTGTCCTTCTCAGACTATTCCAAGAAATCCAAGAGGAGGGAAGACTCCCAGACTCTTTCTATGAGGCCAGCATCACCCTGATCCCAAAACCAGATAAAGACCCTACGAAGAAAGAAAACTACAGGCCAATTTCGCTGATGAACATAGATGCTAAAATCTTCAACAAAATATTGGCAAACCGCATCCAGCAATACATTCAAAAGATTACCCCCAACGATCAAGTGGGATTCATCCCAGGCATGCAGGGATGGTTCAATATACGCAAATCGGTAAACGTGATACAAAAACCACATGATCATCTCGATAGATGCAGAAAAAGCATTCGATAAGGTACAGCACCGATTTATGATCAAAACACTCAGCAAAATGGGAATCAATGGGGCATTCCTCAACGTAATAAAGGCCATATATGAAAAACCTACAGCTAATATCATACTCAACGGGCAAAAACTGAAAGCTTTCCCACTAAGATCGGGAACACGACAAGGATGTCCCCTCTCACAGCTTCTTTTCAACATCTTATTGGAAGTCCTAGCTACACCAGCCAGATAAGAGAAAGAGATAAAAGGCATCCCAATAGGAAAGGAGGAAGTAAAGCTATCATTGTTTGCAGATGACATGATAGTGTACATAAAGAACCCTGTAGACTCTACCCAAAAACTCCGCGACCTAGTAAGTGAATTTGACAAAACAGCAGGATACAAAGTCAACATTCAGAAATCAAAGGCGTTTTTGTACACCAGCAATGCAATAGAAGAAGGAGAAATCAGGAAAAAAATACCATTCGATATAGCAAGAAGAAAAATAAAGTACCTAGGAATAAATTTAACCAAAGACACAAAAGACCTGTACGCAGAAAGCAATACAACATTGAAAAAAGAAATTAAGGGAGACACAAATAAATGGAAGCATGTACCGTGCTCATGGATTGGAAGAATTAATATCATCAAAATGTCCCTACTACCCAAAACAATTTATAGATTCAACGCAATCCCTCTTAAGATACCAATGATGTATTTTACAGAAATAGTACAGACATTTCAAAAATTTATATGGAACCATGAACGACCCCATATAGCTGCTGCAATTTTGAGAAAGGAAAACAAAGTAGGAGGGATCACAATACCGGACATTAAACTCTACTATACTCAAAACAATCTGGTACTGGCACAAGAACAGATCCATAGACCAGTGGAACAGAACAGAAAGCCTAGAAATAAACCCAGGTCTCTATGAGCATCGAATATTTGACAAAGGGGGCAGAAGCATAAAATGGAGCAATAATAGCCTCTTCAACAAATGGTGTTGGGAGAGCTGGACGGCTACATGCAAAAAATTGAAATTGGATCATTAGGTGACACCATAAACAGAAATAAACTCAAGATGGAAAAAAGACTTAAATATAAGTCACAACACCATCAAAGTCCTAGAAGAGAACATTGGCAGGAAACTCGCAGATATCCCACGCAGCAATTTTTTCAGTGATATGTCTCCTAAAGCAAGGGACATAAAGAAAGAATAAACAAGTGGGACCTCATCAAAATAAGAAGCTTCTGCACGGCAAAAGAAAACATCAGCAAAATGAAAAGGGAGCCAACCATACGGGAAAAGATATTTGCTAATGATACATCAGATAGAGGTTTGATCTCCAAGATATGTAAAGAACTCACTCAACTCCACTCCAAGATGATAAACGATCCAATCAAAAAATGGGCAAAGGACCTGGGCAGACGCTTTTCCAAGGAGGAGATACAGAGGGCCCAGAGGCATTTGAAAGGATGCTCAGCATCACTAGCCATCAGAGAAATGCAGATCAAAACCACCATGAGGTACCACCTCACACCGGTCAGAATGGCCATCATAAACAGATCCAGAAACAACAGGTACTGGCGAGGTTGTGGAGAAAAGGGAACCCTAGTCCACTGTTGGTGGGAATGCAGACTGGTGCAGCCACTATGGAAAGCAGTGTGGAATTTCCTCAAAAAGCTGAAAATGGAACTGCCTTTGGATCCAGTGATTCCCCTGCTGGGACTATACCCTAAGAACACCAAAACGCCAATACAAAAGAACCTATGCACCCCAATGTTCATAGCAGCACAATTTACAATAGCCAAGTGTTGGAAGCAACCTAATGCCCATCAGTAGATGATTGGATCAAAAAGTCATGGTACATATACACAATGGATACTACGCAGCAGAAAGAAAAAAAGAACTACTAATCTTCGCGACAGCATGGATGGAACTGGAGAGCATTATGCTAAGCGAAATAAGCCAGGGGGCGAAAGACAAATACCATATGATCTCACCTATAAGCGGAACCTAACCAACAATACAAAGATGCAAGGAAAATATGACCAGCAACACTGAAAGGAAAAGAAATCAACAGAGACAAGAGGGAAGGGGGCGGGGGCAGGGAAAGGGAAGGGAAGGGAAGGGGAAAGTCAAAGAACATATAGCAAGGACTCATGGACAAAACCAAAGGGGAAGAGCTGAGGGAGGGAAAGAGGGAGGTGGCAAGGGAAAGTGGTGGGGGGGAAGGTAGAGACAAATGTGTTTAAAAAGAAAAAAGAAATAAAGAAATGCTTGAAAAGAAAATAAATAAATAAATAAATAAAAATAAGCTACCAAATTCAGGAAAAAAAAAGGGAGGTTATGTTCAGACTGGTAAGCTGAAAAAATTTTTCCCACGTAATCTGAAGAGTTTCTGTTAAACTCTCTTTCCTAACTCACTTAACAATGTATTATCCCTTTTAAAAAATTATTATGATAACAATGATTAGAATCTAAAAATTTCATTTCCTACAACTTAAAACCAGGGGGAAAAATGTTCATAAAAAAGTCTAACATTACCCATATCATCCTGAGGGCACCCTTCTTCTTTATGAGATATAATTTTCTCTCTTGTTAACAAGAAATGCAACTCATAGTTATGGGATCCAAGCACAAATCTCAATATTCATTACATGTTTATAAAATCCTCACCCTCAAAGAAAAAAAGATCTAAACCCATACAAATAGACTATCTCAATTTAATTTTATTATGAAAATATGGGGAATGGCAGCAGAGTACATAGTAAGTTCAATTAGCTGAAGGATTTAATGAAATGATGACATGCCATCATGATTCAGGGGCTGGAGATATAATCTCCATCTGGAAAAACCTAAATTTCCACCACAAATGCTGACATCGCCTGCTGAATATTGTTAGGCATTACCTTGAATGGTCCCTAAGCATTTTCTTTACAACAAGTATAGCTTTAAGATTTTTTTCTTATTTCACTCTGCAATATAACTGTTTCTCCTTGAACAGAAATCAGAAATAAATTCCATATAATGGTCTACTTGAAACAGGCATTAGAGCCAAACTAAAGTATTCATTGATCAATCAAAGTAATAATAACAACAGCATGATCATTTTTCTTTTAAGTCATGAATGATATTGTTCAATCGTTTTCCATAGCACCTAAGATTTAATCCAATCAAGAGCCCTCTTTTTGTGTTCTCAAGTAATAGTTTCTTAGTACTGAAATACTTTGCGAAGGTATGATACGAATCAGGTCTAAGGAGGAGAGAATCAAGATGGCGGAGGAGTGAGTGGAAGTCACACTGACCTCCTCACAGGAACAACCTGGAATTACAACTAAATTGTGGAGAAATCACCTCAAACAAACAACTGAACAATAGTGAGAGAGGAGCCTTGTAACCTTGGAGACAGAAGAATTGGCTTTAGCGCAATCTAACTGGTAAAGAGTGCGGTAGAGACTCAAGAAGGCGGACCAGGTGCTGACGGGCGGCAACACCAGAAGGATATTGAAATGGCCAACTGGATCCCCTGAGAAGAGCGGTGTCTAATCTAAAAGGGGGGATTTCCAGCCTACAGCACCAGAGCCCAAAAAATACACAGGAAACAGCCAGCTGTGAAAAGCGGCAGGGTTGCACTCCGCCAGAGACAGGCAGCTGGAGACACAAAGAACCGTTTAAAGGGCCAACTCATAAATTTTTATTTGCAGCTTCTTACCCTGGTCTCCAGCAAAGGTGGGAGCAGAGTGGCTAGAGATGCCTGATGAGAGACTGGGGAAGGAGGCTTTGGGGAGAGAACTGAGAGAGTGGCCGGTGGGATCTCGGTGCTGACTCATCCCCCATGTGGCAGCAGCCACCTTGCTCAGGCAGAGACCACTCCCCATGAGTGGCACCAGCATCAAAGGACCCAATAGCCCAGCCCCCAGGTGGGATTCCACCCCGGCCTGTGCTGTCTAATCCTCCTGCTGAGTGCAGAGTGGCAGTCACAGACAGCAGATCCGTGACTAAGCAGGCGCAGAGAGGTCTGAGACACATAAGGAAAGACTGGGGATGAAGGCTTTGGAGAGGGAACAGAGAGCAGAAAGCAGGATCCCAGTGCTGACTCATCCCCCCATATGGCAGCGGTGGGAGAGGACCCAATAACTCCACCCCCCAGGGGGAATCCGCCCGGCCCTGAGCTATCTAAGGCGGCCTGCTGAGTGCAGAGTGACTAGGTTAACAGCTGAAGGAAACAGCCACAAACAGTGGATTACTGGAAGTCTCAAACAGACTGCCTAAGGTCAGAGAGGGACAACGTCTGTCATCATCAGAGGCAGATCCAGAAAGTAAACACAGCAGTCTCCTACAATAGAAGTTCACACTACAAAGTCAGGAAATCAAGACAGATCAACTTAAGAAACAGAAGCAAAAAAGAAGAGTCACACAAATAACGGGAAGACAAAGAAATACCCCCACTCAAAGGGAAAGGAGGAATCTCCACAAAGATAACTAAATGAAATAGAGGCAAGTAAGCTATCAGATACTAAGTTCAAAACAACGCTTCTAAGGAAGCTCAATGAGCTCAGAGAGCTCAGAGAGAATTACAAAAAACTACAGGGAAACAAGGAACTGACTGCGAACTATATCAGCATGAAAAAGGACATAGAAACTATCAATAAGAGACAAGAGGAAAAGGAGAATACCATTTCTGAATTGAAGAACACAGTAGAAGGAATCCAGGCAGGCTGGATGAAGCCGAAGATCAAATCAGCAAGCTGGAGAACAAGGTAGGAAAAAGCTCCCAGAAAGAGCAAGAAAATGAAAAAAGACTCAAAAAGCATGAAGAAGCACTTAGAGAAATGCAGGACAGACAACCCGAAACGTAATAATATCCATATAATAGGGATCCCAGAAGGAGAGAGGAGGAGCAAGGGATAGAGAACCTGTTTGAAAAAGTAATGATGGAAAGCTTCCCTAATTGGAGGACAGAAAAAGTCACACAAGTCCAGGAAGCACAGAGGGTCCCATTCAAGAGGAACTCAATGAGGCCCACTCCAAGACACATCATCATTAAAATGGCAAATATCAAAGACAAAGAGAGAATCCTAAAGCAAGCAAGGGAGAAACATGTAGTAACATATAAGGGAGCCCCGATACAGCTAGCAGCTGACTTCTCAACAGAAACACTGCAAGCCGGAAGGGAGTGGCAAGAAATATTCCAAGTCATGAATAGCAAAGGTCTGCAACCAAGACTGCTCTACCCAGCAAGGCTCTCAATTAAAATGGAAGGTGAAATAAGAATACACCTCCACCAAACCAGCATTGCAAAATATGCTAAAGGGATTGCTTTAAGATGAAGAAAGAGTGTATGAATACACACTTCCTTCCAGAGTTGCCAATACTTGATATTACCAATATTTTTAATATGTATTAATCTGATTGTGACAATGATGTATTTTAATTGTTCCTTTATTACTTGTTGAAGCTAAACCTGTTTTTGTATATTTCTTACCTATTTCTATTATTTTTAAAAAGCTTTAAATGAGTTTTTGGGTTTTTTTATCCATTTTTTATTAAATGTTTGTAGAATTTCATCCCTAAAATAAAAAACCCATTAACCCTTTTTTAGATGTGTTGCAAATACTTTCCTATTCTATTACTTGTCCTTTAACTTTTTTTATACGTATATTACTATATAGTCTTAAATGTTTAATATTGTCATGTTGTCAATATTTTACTTTATAGCTTCTGGGTTTGAATATTTTACTTCAGGTCATGAAAACTATTAGTTTGTATTATCTCCTAAAACTCCCTTAGAATCTACATATTGATTTTAAACTCACCTGAATATTTCTTGTATAATGTGTGAACTAGGGCTCTACATTTGTTTTATTTCAAGTAATAGTGGTCCTCACACCTTATTTGTTGAATAAGCCTTATTTTCCCCATTGATTTGAAATATCAACTTAATTATATACTACATTGTTAGACATATATATGTTTGTCTCTAGAATGCTCTTTATATTTCATTGGTCTACTTGATTATTTTTGTGCTGGTGTCATGTTGGTTTAATTGCTGAGACTTTATAATGGTTTTAAATTTTTTAATATTTTATAATTAACCTTTGATATTTAAAAAAATAGATAAAATCAATCTGCATTTAAGAAAGAAAGAAAGAAGAGAGAGAGAGAGAGATGGAATCCCTACCTTTTGTGACAACACGGATGGAATTGGAGAATATTAAGCTAAGTGAAATAAGCCAGTTGATGAAAGACAAATACCATATGATCTCACGTCTAACAGGAATCTATTCAACAAATTAAACTAATGAACAAAATAAAGCACAGGCATGGAAACATGGAGCAGACTGAAAATGACCAGAGGAGATGGGGAAAGAGGATAATGGTAGATAGAAGGGGAAGAGACTTGACAAAGAACATGTATGAATGACCCATGGACTTGGACAACAGAGTGGGAACTGACTGTGGGAGTCGGGGCTGGGAGTGGGATGGGTGGAAGGGGGTAAAGGGGGAAAATTTGAGACAACTGCAATAGAATAAACATGATTTATAAATTAAAAAAATAATAAAAAAATAAAATTAAACCACAAAAATAAATCAGGTCTATAGAGCCGTTTCATAAAATGAAAATGCACTGCATTTTTAAACCAAATACAGTTCATTGAGTGAGACAATGGTAACCTTTTTTAAAATTTTACATACCAAGTGTAAGGAGGTCATTTGTGAGTATTCAGATCCTTAGATATGTTACCAAGAATCATGTTATTAGGCTCTGAACATTGTACTTTTTTACACTGAATAATGGATTCTGTAAGCCAGTGGTTAGCCAATGAATGCACAGCTCTGAGATTAGAATTTATTAGGTTTGTGTCCTGAGATGTTTATACAGGTGTGATGCACATACATGCACCCTCACACTGCACTGTAGGATATATTGTACAGTCCACAGTATGACACTAAATACTTATAACTGCCTGTTTTAACATTTATTTTCCAGGCTGTACCAATTTTTTTTTTAAAGTACAATTAACTTTTCAATCTTACCTCCTCCCTAAATAAATTCATCAAGCTACCCATATTGATTCAGTTACTTCTTCAAGTGTTTGGTATCCAAATGGGGCTTCTCTTTCATTAAAACTTATTCCCCAGGTTATTTCATTTTCTTCCTCCTTGGTAAGGAGGTATTTCAGAAATGGGAACATTTAAAATTCATAAATAACTCAAAACTTACTTGGTTTTCTGAATCCACACACAGTAGTCTGAGATGTAGAGATCATTTAGAATGTAGGCTGGGTCGCTTTCCTGAAAAATTTTGTGAATATCCAGTAGACATTTTAAAACTGCACTTTTACCTGAAGGAAATTATAAAAAACAAAATCATCCTTAAGAAAATATATCTAATTTTTTAAACTGAGAAATTCAGACACTGAGACATAATATATTTACAGTAGTTAAGAGTTTTAATTGGTTTTTTACAATATTCTTAATATTCCTTTACCGCATAAAATTACATCAGTACTATTAGGTCCAAAGCTTGTTATTTTTTTCCCTAAGGATTAGGAGTAAACCTTACACTCTACTGTTAAAGCTAGTTAACTGTGGTTATCCAAAAAAAAAAAAAAAAAAGGCACTATGAAACACAGGTAGGTACATTATACAAAAAGAAGCAAATCAAACTAAATGAATATTTACATGTATCATAACTTTAATTAGATAATGGTCTTCTATTCAAACTTTCAAAATACCATTGGAAATTATATTTTAGTTTTCAAACTCATTTTTTATGGCAACGTTTGTTTTTTGTTTTTTTTTTTTTGTCAAGGAATTATCTAGTACTCTGCTATGATATTACCATGGGTACAATAACACGAGGTGATAGGAATTTTTCAGTTCCATTATAATCTTATGGGACTTCCATCTGTCCTTGAAACATAATTATTAGGGGTATGACTGTACTTAGAAAGCCTAAAATTACATTTGATTAAATCAAGGTCAGGATAACTATCAAATGATAAATGTGGATGCCCCCCCGCCACAGGTCAATTTTAATTAGAAAGTAGGTAATGTTGAAGGCAGAATATGAGACAGAAAAGGGAAATATAGCAGGTTGTCAAATAATGTCCTTCTGTTCAACATCATTTCATTACAACTTGTAGGAACTTAACTCTTGTTTATATCAATTAGCCTATGGCAAAATTTTTTTTTTATATGTCTTTCACTTAAAGTTACAGAACCTATTGATGATGTTAAGTGAGGACTTACTGTACAATCAAAACTCACAGAAATGATGAAACCAAATTAGCTATGTTATCCAAATAGAAAAAAATTAAGGGAGAACAAACTAAACTGTAATAATTTTTGAACAGCTTTAATTGCCATAGAGAAGAAAATACCAGGTCAAGCATATGCCGATGTCAATCAATCTCAATCTCAATCTCTCGAGGCCTTCACCCATCTCTACCTCTCTCTTTCCCTCTCTCTGGGTACAGAGGAAGAAGTTTATGTTTATGATAACTACCAACTAAAAGTTTTAAAGTCAACAATATGTCTTTACCAAAAAACCCTCCAAGAAGAAAAAAAACTATTCACCTGAAATTTGTACAAGCACCTTTCCAGTGTTACACTACAGAATACTGCCTCTCACGATCACATCGCTTACTAATATTGCCACGTTAATAGAAAATACAGGATTTGGAGCTGGGCCTCACAGCAAATAATTCAATGAGTGAAGAAAAGGGGGTAGGTATGCCAGCTTGGAGGACAGCAAGAAAAAGTAGACATGGGACTTAAAATGCAGTGGGTTCAGGGAATAACAGAAAAAAAAAATCATTTGGCTGGAGCAGATAGATGATTCAAGTATAGAAACGGGGGTAAATAGGTGAGTTTGGTGGAAGTCGAACTATGATGAGGAGACTAATGCAATCGGACAGTACTGAGGTAAGAAAGCCTAAATGCAGGCTTTGCAGTAGAAATAAAAGACCCTAGTCTAGAATTTCTTTTTTTTATAATCAAGAAAGGTATGGAATTAAGGCCACATATTTAATGAGAATCCACAGCAACCATTACCTAATGCAATTATATAGCTTCACTTAGCAGATATGCCTTTTAAAGGGAGCTTGTCTCCTTACTAAGGGGCCCAGCAAATTTATTAGAAAAGAAGTTACACTGCATTTGCCTGTTTTGAAACATTATTTTCTTAAAAAAAAGACAAATACATATACACATGAAAAAAAAGTTACACACACACACACGCTACCTAAGTGATATTAACAGTGTTTCTCTCTACATTCATCGAATATGTGAGTGCCTGAAGTGTGCTTAACACTGTTTTACATGTGGAATTATAGTTATTTATTTTAATTTGCACTTTCCCTTAATTTCAAAATTCTTCACAATAAACATGTGCTTAACAAAAAAGTAGCCATACTTGATTGCATAACCAATCCTTGAAATACTGACAATACATGCTAAAAATTTTTATTCATACTTGAACATATTCTTAAAAATGTATTTTTGAAGAAGTGAAAAGCAATATTTAGATCAGGAGTTACAAAATTACAAAACTGTATGGAAAACGGTTTTGAAAAGGATGTTATATACTCTTCAAAAGCTTTGTTCTCACTGTAAGTCTCACACAATTTTCACAGTATGCTGTATGACAAATAAAGTAAAAGATAACTAGGTTACTGGCAGCTGACAATCTAGAAAAAAAAGTACACTACAACTGTCCTCCCCCCAACAATGTGTATGTTTCCCCAAGGTCACATTTGACTTCTTGTTCCCACTAAATCACCACAGATGACTAACCATCGTAACCGAGAGACTCAAGAAGCATGCAGCCTTTTTTTTTTTTTTTGTCTCTTCTGTACTGACTGCTCTTTCTGTCAGGTTGGCAACAACTTACCTAACAGCCATCAGCAAAGAATTAAAACTGGCCCTCCTCCAGGCTGTCACATGGCCACTGGCTAGAGCCTCTGGAGAGTCAAAGTACCTGGCTACTATGTGGCTGCATCAGGTCCTGGGCTCATCACACATCACATGGGCATAATAAACTGCACAGGCCTAAGTCCAACAGAATTATTTCTACTCAAAGACACTGCAGGGAAGTGACCATTTTCAGCCAGTCCACTGCTGGGTCCAAAGCAGGAAAAGTCAGGTACCTTATTCAGTAGCCATGGTAACTATTTTTACTGCAGCAATGAAGTGCTTCTCCAGGAAATTTAATCTCCAGAGAGCTAGGATTGACTGGATCCTTGCTTACGCCAACCCTGTCCATGGCAGAAAGGATTCTGGGGTCTCTTAATGAGAATTAAAACTAGTGGAAGTAGTTTAAAACTAATATCCTGGCATATAAATGGTAAGTGCCATGAATATTTTACCTCAGGGAAAATGACTGTCTAATACAAACAGGGAAACCTAATGACAACAAAAAGAAAGTATGGAGGATGGTAACAAGCAGGTGGGCAGTAAACAGTATTTAATACATTCTCTGGCTACTCGCTCTCCCACTTTCCTTTAAGGGAAAGGTAAACTAAGAACAGTGTGCTTTCCTATTCTGGACAGATGTGGCCTTTCAGGTTAATTTATCTTGAAACAGAGACAAGGTTGAGCTGTTTTAAATGCGGAATCAACTGGCTATTTGAAATCTTCCTATTAGTAGACTAGGTTTGGCAATAATCTATCATTGACAACCAGATCATGGTTAGAGGCACTTACATGACTCCCAACTCTAGGAGATTATTAGAATAGTAAATGCTTGTATAGGCTAAAAGCCAAATAATATAAATTGCTAACTCCATATAGTAAGAGCTATAGTTCTTTTCAACTATTGGTACATTATAGTTGCTATGTGGCTATAGTTTTCTGGGTATCTAGTTCTGTCATTTAAAGTTTTGAAATACACAAGAAAAGAAGCCAAAAAGAGTAAAATAAAAAGAGGTAGTTATTCCAAATACCTATAGAAAAGCACTGCTTGGTCTTTATTTGTAAAATTATCCCAGAATAAAAGCAAAGCAAACAAACAAACAAAAACACGGCTATCATTTTAAAGTACATAACTTAGTAGATATCTGGCAAGAATTCTGGCATTTTGATGAGACCACATTATCAGAAGAGAGAATTTATGAATTATTATTAATCCTCACCTGAGGATATGTTTATTGATTTTAGAGAGAGAAAGGAAGAGGGAGAAGAGTGAGGGGGAGAGAGAGAGACAGAAACATCAATTGGTTGTGTTTGCCTCCCATATGCACCCCAACTCGGGATCAAACCTGCAGCCTAGGTATGTACTCTTGCTGGGAAATGCCCTGTCTGGTTTCAGGAACTGTAACCCTGCTGACAGGCTGGAGGGCCCCAAGGCTGGAAATAATCAGGGAGGCCTTGGAGAAACAGGCTCCTAAGGAGACATAACCTGTCCCCTTAGCTCCTGCTAAGCTCCTGCCTCTGCTTTGCCATGGATGATTGGTGATACATGTCAGGTAAGTCATCTCGAGCTGAGGTATACAACCTAAGACAGATGCCAATCAAATATTGGCAGCGGACAAGTAATTGGGGGACATGGAGAAAGGGCAAAAAGGCCCACACCCCTCATCTCGGCTTGGGCATGGCCGGAGTCCTCATTCTATCTGAAAGAAGTCTCCTTGTCTCTTGGTGGCTCCTTCCCGCCGCCTGACTCAGGCTCAAAACAATACCAGCCCTGGGTCCTAAACCAGATCTGGAGGTTCCCAGGAAAATCAGGCCTAAAAGTAAATTCTTTAAAGTGTGCTTTGTTCTTCCCTCAGAAGCTGTAACCAGCTCCTGCTGAGAAGGAAATTTATACTATTCACAGACCCTAACCCTGCTCCCTTAGGCACTCTTGTATTTACTGTGCTCTCAATTTAGTCGTCTCTCTTGTTTACTTGTCTCCTCTGGGACCCCTGTAAATCAGTGTGTTCCTGCCATTTGTTTTCTTCAAAACATCACCCATTCTCTGTGAACATTAACATACGGATGTAATGAGATAACCTGTGCATTCCTGTTACCCAGTCTCACTGATAACCTTTTCAATAAAAGTCTTTGAACAAAGGGACTCTGGGCCTTCCCCATCAGAGGGATGTGCCATGTCCCCTCTCCTGTGTTTGCGATGACTTGTATTTATCCCCCTCATCCCTGACAACCTCAGGACAGGCTCTGCTGGTTCAGAGCCCTGTTCCCATTTCAGCTGGCCCTGGACGGTAACCCTCAGATCCAGCAGTGCCGCGCTCACCCAGACACGCTCTGTCCCCGTGAAGCAGTTGCTGCCTGGACCCGGGATGAGTGGCAACCTGAGTGGTGCTCCCACAGTGGTACGCCCTGTCTCACTGCCACACTACATACTCTGACCAGGAATCAAAACTGCAACCCTTTGGTGTACAAAACAATGTTCCAACAAGTTGAGCCACCTCGTCAGGGCATTATGAATTATTTTTAACATTAAATTTCATTGATTATTAGACCATAAAAAGGGACAACAGAAGAATTGTGTCAAATTAACCAAAATTAAGAGAATGAAAGTGCAGTCATTTGCATCAACACCTGGTCCTGTTAGGAAGTAGCATACAGCCAAGTCCCTAACAATACAAATGTATGTTAAATTTACCTTTATGAAAACTTCTTAGTCCATTTAATATTTTTATCCTCAAATTCCTCAGATGCAATTGAAGTTCTTACATTTCTGAATTGTAATAAGAAACACAGACACTTGAAGATAAAAGTTACTATTTAGAGTCCAAAATTTACAGTCCCCTATCAATTTTAAATTATTGTTATTAAAATTACATATATTATCTGTATAGCCACAAAAAAATTAACACAAAGCTAAAGTATACTCTGTAATTGTTACCTTCGCCTGGAATGCACAACCTCCAAATCCAACCTTTACTTACCATTAGTCTCAAATTGGACATTACTTCCTCTAAGAACTGGGTTCCAACTTTCCCCCAAGCTAGTTTAGGCACTTTCATAATTCCTAGCACAACTATCTAATCTATTGAGGTAGTTTGTAGCTACCTACTTGCTTTGCACCAAGTACCTTCTATACTACATCATTTAACCCTACTAAATTAGGTACTTTCTTGCTTATTTCATACATGAGGAAACTGAGGCTCAAGCATATGAAGGACTTGGCTAAGATCACAGCTAGGAAGCAACAGTCATCTAAAAATAGCTATGCCATTATGCAATAGACAGTGTCAGTATTTATCACGTCATGTGGCAAACTCCTAGATGAGAAAGAACATGACTTTTCAATTTTCTTCCCTGGTCTATAACAATGTCTAGCAAATTGTATTAACCCATTGAACAGAGGCTCGTTTGGAGCACACAGAACCTGGTCAGCTGCTCAGTGACCATATGCCAGTTATAACACCTTTGTGATCCACAGATTTAAGTTATTGTGTAATGCATACAATCTGTTTACACATTCCATTATATCTATTCCTTGATAAAAAAAGAATGCAGGTGTGCCATCTTCCTTACACCACTACACCATCCAAAGTTCAAATGATGAATTTAATCAAAGGCTATTTTTTTGTTCATTCTGTTCCAACAATCCCTGCCAAATTTACTGGTTTGAAAGTACAGCTTTGACATGAACTGTATCCTCCTCCTAAAGTCACCTTTCAAAACAGTAGTTGTGTTAGTTTAGAAATACATGGCCAACAGAGACCCCATCCAATTGCAACAATCCACAGGCCCTGGTGGGGTGGGGGGAGGGGAGGTTGGTTGGCCTCAGCTGGACTTTTGTTTAATGGCCTCAGACCAAGCATAGGCACCAGGTTTGAATATTTATTTGCCCCTACCTAGTGACTCACTGAGAACCTACCTCACATAAATCATGTACCACCAAATGCTGTTTCAGTGACTAAGCCTAACAAGCGGAGGCAGGCAGAGGCATATCTTGGGGTGGACTGGGCTTTTTGCTAAGCTGTCCCTGGCTAAGTGCTGGTGGAAGCTTAGACCCTCTCATGCATGCCCAAGCTCAGGAGAGGCAGCCACAAACTGGGGATCATTTTGTAGCTCCAAAGAGGTAACCCATGACAACCAAAGGCAGCACTTGACATTGACCTGCACCTGTAGTCCTTCCCAGGAGGACCCAGAACCAAGATGCCTGGTAGCAGGATTTAGCCCACATCAGAGCATGGCCAATTAGCTCCACATGTGACACCCCAAATGGAGATCTTGGCAGGCACCAGGCCCTGCTGGGGCAAATTACACTTTCATGGGGTCAGGCCCAACATAGCCACTTGGACACTGTGGTTGAGATTGATTCACACAGTCAGCCAGTCTGAGGGTCAACTACACCCACAGACAAGCCAATAGCCATCAAGACTCAACTACAACATGAGGGCTAACATAACCCACACAAGGGACATTCTTAAAGCAACTAGCTCAGGTCAGGCTGCACCACTGAGCCACACAAGATACCTACTACATAAGGCTACCACACAAACACTGGGAGACATAACAGATCTACCAAATACATAGAAGCAAATGCAGTAGGGCAGCCAAAATGGGGAGACAAAGAAACATGGTCCAAATGAAAGACGAGGAGAAATCCCCCCAAAAAGAATTAAATGAAATGAAGATAAGTAATCTACAAGATACAGAGTTCAAAAGAACAGTTATGAAGATACTCTAAAAACTTAGTGAGATCTTCAACAAACAGACACAAGCATTAAAAAGGACAGAGAAACCATAGAAAAAGAACTAGTCAGAAATGAATACAATAACTAAAATGAAGAATACACTAGAAGGAAACAAAAGCAGATTAGATGAAGCAGAGGGTCGAATCAGTGATTTAGAAGATGAGATAGCAGTAAACACCCAATCAGAGCAGCAAAAAAGAAAAAGAAATTTAAATGAGGACAGTTAAAGGCACATCAGGGACAACATCAAGCATAACAGCATTCACATCATAGGTATACCAGAAGTAGAAGAAATAGAGCAAGGGATTTAGAACCTATTTGAAAAAAATATGACTGAAAATTTTCCTAACCTGAAGGAAACAGACATTAACCCAACATGCAGAGTTTGAAATGGGAGGAACTCAAAGAAGCCCATACCAAGGCATATCATAATTGGAATGATGAAGGATAAAGACAAGAAGAGTATCTTAAAAGCAGCAAGAGAAAGGCAGTTAGTTACCTCCAAGGGAGCCCCCATAAGACTGTGAGCTGACTTCTCAACAGAAATACTTCAGACCAGAAGGGAGTGGCACAAAATATTCAAAGTGGTGAAAAGCAAAAACCTACAATCAAACTACTCTACTGAGCACTGATAACATTTAAAAATTGAAGGACAGAAAAACAGCTTCCTAGACAAGAGAAAGCTAAAGGAGATCTTACTACCAAGCCAGTATTATAAAAATATTTAAGGGACTTCTTTAAGAAGAAAAAAAAAGAGAGAGAAACAGCTATAAAGAATAACATGGCAATAAATATATACATATCAATAATCAATTTAAAAGTAAATGGATTAAATGCACCAATAAAAAGATGTAGGGTAGCTGAATGGACAGAGAAAGACACATAGATATGCTGTCTACAAGGGACCAATCCCAGAACAAAAGATTTACACAGGCTGAAAGGAAAGGGATAGAACAAGATATTTCACAAATAATGGAAACGACAAAAAAAAAGCTGGAGTTGCAATACTTAGACAAACTAGACTTTTAAAAAGGCTATAATGATAAAAGCATCCAAATCGGTAACAAGGAAGTAAAACTGTCATTGCTTGCAGATGACATGATAGTGCACATAGTAAACCCTATAGACCCCACCAAAAAACTACTCAACCTAATAAGTGAATTTGGCAAAAGAGCAGGATACAAAGTCAATATTCAGAAATCAAAGGTATTTTTGTACATCAATAATGAAATATCAGAAAAAGAAATCAGGAAAAAATCCCATTTGCTGTAGTAACAAGAAAAATAAAGAACCTAGGAATAAACCTAATCAAGGAGGTAAAAGACCTATACTCAGAAAAATATACAACACTGAAGAAAGAAATTAGGGAAGACACAAAGAAATGGAAGCATATACTGTGTTCATGGATTGGAAGAATTAATATGATCAAAATGTCCATACTACCCAAAGCAATTTATAGATTCAACACAATCCCTATTAAAATACCAATGACATATTTCACAGATATAGAACTAACATTTCAAAAATTTATATGGAACCATAAATGACCCTGAATAGCCTCAGCAATGTTGAGAAAGAAGAACAAAGTAAGAAGAATCACAATACCTGACATCAAACTATATTACAAGGCTATTGTATTCAAAACAGTCTGGTACTGCTATAAGAACAGATGCATAGATCAACTGAACAGAATAGAGAGCCAAGAAATAAGCCCATGTCTCTATGGTCAATTAATATTTGGCAAAGAGGGCAGAAACATAAAATGGTGTTGGGAGAAGCAATAAATGTTGTTTGGATATCTGGACAGCTATTATGTAAAAAAACTGAATGGATGGAACTGGACTGCATTTTGCTAAGTGAAATAATCCAGGCAGTGAAACACAAATATCATATGATCTCACCTAAAAGTGGAACCTAATCAACAAAACAAACAAGCAAGTAAAATACAGACAGAGACATTGAACTAAAGAACAAACTGACAGTAACCAGAGGGGAAAAGGGTGGGGAGGAATGGGGGAAGGAAGTGGAAGGGTCACCAAGGAACATGTATAAAGGACCCACAGATAAATCCAAAGGGGGGTAGGATTGAGGGTGGGAGGTCGGGGTGCACAGGATGGGGGAGAATAATGGGGAAAAATGAAGACAATTACTTGAACAACAGTAAAAAAATAAAAATAAGAGGCTATAATGAGGGACAAAAAAGAACATTACATAATGAGAAAGGGATCTATCCAAAAAGATGACATGACCCTTGTGAACATTTATGGATTCAATATAAGACCACCTAATTACATAAAGCAAAAATTGATGGACATAAAGGGAGAAATCAACAGAAATACAGTTAGAGTAGGGGATCTGAACAACCCATCGACATCAGTGGATAGATCTTCCAGACCGAAAATCAGAAAGGAAATAGTGGCCTTAAATGACACTCTTGACCAAATGGATTTAATTGATATTTTTGGAGCATTTCAACAGAAAGCAGCAGAATATATGTAATTTTCAAGTGCACATGGAATATTTCCCAGGATAACCATGTTAGGAACAACATAAGTCTCAGTAAATTTAAGAAGACTGAAATTATGTCAAGCATTTTCTCCAACCACAATGGCATTAAACAAGAAATCAATTACATGAAACTAAAAAACGGACAAACATGTGGAAGCTAAATAACATGTTAGTAAACAATAAATGGGTTAGCAATGAGATCAAGGAAGAAATCAAGTTACCTTGAGACAAATAAAAATGAACACACAACAACCCAAAATCTAGAGGACAAAGTGAAAAGAGTTGTAAGAAGGAAATTCATAGCAATGCAGGTGAACACGAAGAAGCCAGAAAAATCTCAAATAAACAATTTAATATTACACCTAAAAGAACTAGAAAAAGAATAACAAAAAAAAGCCCAAAGCAAGTAGAAGGAAAAGAAATAATAAGGAGCAGAGCATAAATAAACAAAATAGTCAATAAAACAATAAAAAAGATCAAGGAAACCAGGAGTTTATTCCTCAGAAAGATAACCTTTAACTAGACTCATCAAGAAAAAGAGATGACACAAATAAAAATCAGGAACAAAAAAGAAGAAGCAACAACTAATAACACAGAAATACAAAAAGTTATCAGAAAATATTACAAACAACTATATGCCAACAAATTGGACAATGTGAAAGAAATGGATAAATTCCTACAAACATACAATCTTCTAAAATTTAATACAGAAGAAACAGAAATTTTGAACAGACTGATTAGAACTAATGAAATCAAAGCAGTAATAAAAATATCCAGGGAAAAAAAAAAGTGCTGGACCAGAAGGCTTCATAGGTGAATTTTACCAAATAGTCAAAGAACTAACACCTGTCCTTTTCAAACTGTTGCAAAAAATTCAAGAGGAAAAAGACTCCCAAGTTCATTTTATGAGGCCAGCATTACCCTAATTTCAAAACCAGCTGAAGACACGACAATGAAATAAAATTACAGGCCAATATCCCTGATGAACACAGATGTAAAAATTCTGAACAAAATATTAGCAAAATGAATTCAGCAATACCTTCAAAAGATCATAATCATGATTAAGTGGGATTTATTACTGGGATGCAAGGTTGGCACAACATCCACAAATCAATTAACATGATACACCACATACACAAAATGAAGAATCAAAATCATTTAATCACATCAATAGACCATGAAAAGCATTTGACAAAATCCAGCACCATGATAAAAACTCTTAGCAAAGTGGGAATAGAGGGAACATACCTCAACATAATAAAGACCATACATGTCAAACCCACAGCTAACATGATAACCAATAGGCAAAAACTAAAAGCATTTACCTTAAGATCAAAAACAAGACAGGGATATCCACTTTCACCATTCTTATTCAACATGGTACTGGAAAACCAATCACAGCAATCAGACAAGAATGAAAAATAAAAGGCATCCAAATTGGCAAGGAAGAAGTAAAACTGTCATTATTTAATGATAATGACACAATATATACAGAACCCTAAAGACTCCACCAAAAAACTACTGAAACTGATAAATGAATTCAGTAAAGTAGCAGGATACAAATTTAATATTCAGAAATTGGTTGCATTTTGATATGCCAATAATGAACTATCAAAAAGAGAAACTAAGAAAGCACTCTCATTTACAATGTGTCAAATAAAATAAAATAAAATAAAATAAAATAAAATAAAATAAAATAAAATAAAATAAAATACCTTGAAATAAATTTAACCAAGGAGGTAAAAAACCTGTACTCGGAAAGTTATAAGAAAGAAATAAAGATGAAACAAATAAATGGAAGCATATATTGTGTTCTGGACAGGAAGAATGAACATCATTAAAAAGTCCATAGTACTGAAAGCAATCTATAGATTCAATGCAATTCCTCAAAATACCAATGGCATATTTCACATAGCCAGGACAAATAATCCAAAAATGTATATGGAACAACAAAGGACCCCCAAAAGCCTCAGCAATCCTGAGAAAGAACAATGTTGGAGGTATTATACCACTGACTCCAAACTATACTACAAGGCAACAGTAATCAAAACATCATGGTACTGGAATAAAAACAGACACATAGATCAATGAAACAGAATATAGAGCCCAGAAAGAGACCCGCACTTATGTGGTCAATTAATATTTGAGAAAGGTGGTAGGAGCATACAATGGGGTAAAGGCAGTCTATTCAAATGGTGTTGGGAAAACTAGACATTATACATGCTGTAAAAATGAAACTAGAGCACCCTCTTACATCATGTATAAGAATAAACTCAAAATGATTTAAAGACTTAAATGTAAAACTCAAAACCATAAAACTTCTAGAAGAAAACACAGGCACTAAAATCTATGACATTTCTCTTAGCAGTATTTTTTTCTGATATTTCTCCTTGGGCAAGGGAAACAAAAGAAACAATAAACAAATGTTACTACATCAAACTAAAAAGTTTTTGCACAGCAAAGGAAACCATCAACAAAATGAAAAGATAACCCACTGAATGAGAGAACATAATTTGCCAATGATACATCTGATAAGGGCTTAATATCCAAAATTTATATAGAACTCATACAAGTTAACATCCCTCCCCTCAGCATCCCCGCCAAAAAAAAAAAAAAAAAAAATCCAATCAATAAATGGGCATAGTGCCTCAACAGACATTTCTCCGCAGTGAACATACAGATGGCCAATAGACATATGAAGATGCTCAACATCACTAATTATAATAGAAATGGAAATTAAAACCACAGTGAGTTAATTACATCACATCTGTCAAAATGGCTATCATCAATAAATCAACAAACAAGTGTTGGTGAGGATGTGAAGGATAGGAAACTCATGCACTGTTGGTGGGAATGCAGACTGGTGCAGCCACAATGGAAAACAGCATGAAGGGTCATCAAGAAATTAAAAATGGAACTGTGTTATAACTCAAGGATTCCACTTCTAGGTTTGTAACAGAGGAAACCCAAAACACTACATCTAAAGAATATATGCACCCCTATGTTCATTGCAGTGTTATTTATAATAACCAAGATATGGAAGCAACCCAAGTGCTCATTGGTAGATGAGTGGACTAAAAACACATATACACATATATGTGCATGCAATGGGATACTACTCAGCCATAAAAAAAAAAAAAAAAATCTGACCAGTTACAACAGCATGGATGAACCTAGAGGGAATTATGCTTAGTGGAATAAGTCAGAGAAAGACTAAAACAATATGATTTCACTTACGTGTGGAATTTAAAGTACAATATAAACAAACAAAACAGAAACAGACTGATAGTTGCCATAGGGGAGGTGGTTTGGGGGACTGGGTCAAAAAGGCGAAGGGATTGAGAAGTACAGGTTGGTAGTTACAAAATATCATGAGGATGTAAAGTACAGCATAATGAATATAGTCAATAGTTTTATAATAACTATGTATGGTGCCCTTTGGACACTAGAAACTTTGGGGGAAGCACTTTGTAAAGTATATGATTGTCTATGCTCTCTTCTATATACCTTAAACTAATACAAAATAATATTCAATGTAAACTGTAATTGAAAAAAGATATATAAAATATATGGCTGGATGCCATTAAAATTATATAATGGTAGCATGTCCAATTTCAATTTCTTTAGATGGTTAAAAGTGAGGCAACCTAGTTCAAGGTAGAACATTAAAAAGATCCCATCTATATAGTAAGTACAAAAACAGAAAGGCTAAGAAGTTGAACAAGCATGGAAAAAAAGCTGTTGAAACAGTTATAATCTAAACACGGATTTTCAAAACTCCAAAAGCATCTAAAACTTCATAAATGTGGCTCTAATTTTAGGTCAACTATTCTACCTTATAAATACAGCATGTTGCTCAATGCCTGGTAGCTCAATTTAAAATAAATTCTTTTTGTTGTTGCTTTAAGACTATTACACTTCCTTTTCCCCACAGATGTTAGTTAATATTAAAAGATTGACTTATTTTTTGGAATTAGCTTAGTTTTGAATTGGGAAAACCAAAACTATGCAGAAGAAGTATATAGAAAGAAAAACAACTGGATTCCTGAAATGGCTCATGAATGGAAATAAACTCCTTGAGATCAGACTTATGAGACCCTTTGGTGATCTGAAATACTTATCATCATGTCAAGGTAGAAGGAAAGAAAATGAACTCTTTGATACCCTCACTGTATTAGAGTGAGTGCTTGCTTACTGTTAAATGGCACACTGGTAGAAGAAAATCTTGCTTCTCTACATTTTAATCAATGTACAGTAATATAATTTAGTAAGAATAACTAGGTATCTCTATCTATATGCAAGTTCAATTTATATTAAAAGGTTACATGACAATTTTGATTACAAAATTAAGATCTTAAGATTCTACTCCTAAATTCTGAAAGACTAAGGAAAGATCATTAAAAGGCTAAGCATAATCTTGTGCAGTTCTTAGCTAATTTCTCTATAAAGTAAAAATGATATTAAGAATCTGTTTGCTCCTGATGTCATGTCTTAGTTGTTTCATAGTTAATCTGAACCTGTTTGTTTCCACATGGATAAATTGAGGGGGAAATGCTTCATAACTACTGTGGCAATTAAGTGAGACAATCGACATGTAAACACCTCATAGATGAAAAGAGAAGAAGGGTAAAAGATTATGCTCAGGATCAAGGGTCCTGGGACTCCCTACCCAACTAACTGCAAAGTATGTGCCACGTATTACTTCTTCCTCCATACCACTGTTGGTGCTCTAGTTCAGTCCATATTAACTGTCCTCAAACTACTTGACTAGAATAGTGGTGGTCTCTCTTCTCCATACCCCATCAGCCTCACCCTCTTCAATGACTATGCTTGGTGCTACTGCCAGATGAAAGTGATTTCATGAGCCTCTCACAGACCACAACACCAAACTCTAGGGGTCCCTCTCTGAACCAGGCCGCATCTGTCTGCAAGCCACTGCAGCTCTCCACAATCCTGCTCCAACATACGCCATTCCCACCTCTTTCCTACAATTCTCTTTTGCATCCCAGCCCTCCAAACAAAACAGAGTATTTCCCATTTCCCAGACATATATAACTTTTATTTTCCTCTCCCTGATTTTTTTTTTTACCTTCTAATTTCCTAGGGAATACCTTCTTCCACTCCTCTTTTCTAAAACCTACACATTATTTAAGTAATAACTGCCAGTACACCTCACTCATCAGGCCTCTGATATTAGCTTCTTCCTTGTCAAACCCCTCTCCTTAGCCATACTCAAAAGCACCCAATGGAGTCAGAGTGAGGTGTTGGTACTGGAGTCCTATGATTGATCCTCTCCACCCTGAAACCCTGACAGGATCTGGCTGACAACAGTAATAATACAAAGTAAATGGAAAGAGAGGTAAGGGATTTTTTTTTTTAAAGGTTTCTGAGAGAATGCTGGACACCTCCTACCTCCTTCCACAACCTAATCTGAGAACCCACACAGGGTTGAGACTCAGTCTCTAGGTAGGATTGAAGGAGCACAGCCTGTCCAAACCCTCAATACAGCTGCAAACCAGCAGGTCCAAAAGAGTATGAGAAACAGCTTGGCACATAGCTTGCTTTATAATAGAAACCAAAAAATAATGACCCATAGAGGCTGACTTGGGCTCTTAGAATTGCCATGGCTCATAAAGTATATTTTAAATCTTTACAACACTGTTCATTTTTAAACTTTTGAAAAATTTTGTATTAAAGATCATTGTTCTCTCTACTTCTTTCTAAGATCCACAAACTAGCAATAGCCAATAGACTACATACACACAGAGCATGTATGTCTCCAGTTCAAACAGGCCTTCATTACTCCCAGTTTTCTTAAACCCTGCCATCCTCATTCATTCACTTGCTTGGTCAAGTAGCCATCTTGGTTTGCTTCTCCTAGTGTTAAGGGACCTCCACGCACTAACAGGAACCAATTAGATCAGCTACATTTCACCCTGTGAGGAGGTGGAAGCAGCTAAAATGATCCTCTTCAGCACTAGCTGTTATTTAGGACAAAAGGCAGCCAGAGCTCGCTCTGAAAGGGCTCGCTTCCAATCTTATATATGCACCTACAGCAGGCTAGGCACATTTTCGTTTTCTGTAAAGAGCCAGAGAGTAAATATTTTGGCTTTGTTGGCCACAATTAGGTGCAACTATGCCATTATATCACAAAAGCGGTCACAGGCATTATGTAAGTGAACAAGTATAACTCCCAATAAAGATTTATTTATGAGCATTAAAATTGAATCACATATAATTTGTATGTCATGAAATACTGTTTTTTCTTTTGATTTTTTTCAACATTTAAAGACATGAGAAAGCATTTTTAACTTACACGTTATACAGAATGAATTTGGCCTATGGGTGGCACTTAAGATAGTTTCTTAAGGGATTTTCTCTTTTGCATTTTGTAAACACTTACAATTTGTATTTTATCTTTTGTCTTATCATTCCTGTTACATTATAACCTTCTTAAGCGCTAAGACTGAGTCATACACATCCTTACAATTCTTGGCTGATTCTGTTATATATTTCCCCCTTATCCATGAGGATCACATTACAAGAGCCCCTGGTGATGCCTGAAACTGCAGATAGTACAGAACTCTATATATACTGTTTTTTTCCTATACATACATACATACCTATGATAAAGTTCAACTTATAAACTAGTCAATTTCATGAGATTTGTTCTTACTGTAATTCTTAGCAACCTCAGCATATGATTTCTTTTCTTTCCTTATTGAGAACTTTCACCTTTTCACTTAAAGGAAGCACTTTACAGCTTCTCTTTGGCATAACTGAATTGCTAGCATCACTATTCTTGCACTTAGGGATCATTATTAAGTAAAATACGGGCTTGTACACAAACACTGCGATACCTCGACAGATGATCTGATGATGTCTTAGAGGGCTACTACATGAATAATGGCAGACAGGACAAAGTGATGACTCATGTCCTGTGTGGGATGAAGCAGGACAGAGAGATTTCATCACACTACTCAGAACAGTGCACTATTTAAAACCTGTGAGTTGTTTATTTCTGGAATTTTCCATTTAATGTTTTTGGACCGTGGATCAGTATGGATAATGGAAACCATAGAAAGCAAAGCAGAGAAGGGGGACAACTGCAATGCCTTGCAGAGAGGTATTTAGTCTGTTGAATAAATGTCTGCTGTTTGTTATTTTTTCACATTAATTCCTACTTAAAGGCACTCTAAATTGCAAAAATATAATTCCTCCCTGTTTTCCAGAAAACAGATAAAGTATTATTTAATTTACTTCATCTAGGTCTCAAAATACTACACAACACAACCAACATTCATTACGGTCAAATGAAATGTTTTTGTTCGCCCAAATCTGTTTTAAATATGTACAATTTTCTGTCTTTATCCTCTTACTTTAAGAAAATAGACTTATAGTTACTTTCTTATAAATTCATATCAATAAAAATAACCTCAAAACTGACTTTAGATTTATTAAAAGAGGCACTAACAATAGAAATTTTTTAAAAGCCATTAATACTCAAACCATGTAACTAACTACCTGAGTAGTTAGTTAAAAATTATGAGCTCTGGCAGGGAGAGTGGGGCTCTGCTAGGGTCCCAACAGATCAGTGCTCAGCTTCTCTCTCCCTGGACTTCTCCATGAGGGAAAGAAAATTCCTTTTCCTCCTCTCGTCTCTTCCTCAGCCCCAATCTGTGTCCCCAAACTCTTAAACTGGTACATTTTTCCTATTTATCTGTATTTTTTATAATTTTTATATTGCTCAACTCAGAAACTGCAGAAATTAACAAAACTTACTTGACATAAAAAGCACAGGATATACAATGTAGATTTAAACTGGATATTAAGTTGACCTTTCAACAACATGAGTTTGAACTGCATGGGTCCACTGTTTTCAGTAAATCTATTGGAACATATTTTGGATTTGCCACAATTTGAAAAAACTCACAGGTAATAATATGATTTTTTTCACATTATCTTTTCATTTTTGTTATCTAGAATTCATAATACATATAACATCTGGAGAATTTTGTATCATATAAGACAATACTACTGTAGGTACTGACTGAATTCATCTTGTAAACAAATGATGTAAACTCATAGTATCAATAAATATAGTACAGTATCATAAATGAATTTCCTTTATGATTTTCTTATCATTTTCTTTTCTCTAGCTTATTTCATTCTAAGAATATAGCATATAATGCATAGCATATAAAATATGTGTTAATCAGCTATTTATGTTAGCAGTAAGGCTTTCCAGTCAACAGAAGCTTATTTGTAGTTACATTTTGGGGGAGTCAAAGGTATATGCGGAATTTTGACTGTAAAGGGGCCAGCACCTCTTAGCCCCTCATTGTTCAAGTGTCAACTGTATGTGTAAGTATTTAAGAGTCAGCTTATTTTGAGCAATTACCCACCAGGAAGCATTGTGATGTAACTCAATTTTCCAAACAACACTTACAATTTAAGATATTTTAAGTAATTGGTTTTTTTTGTAGCAGAATAAGCATAAGCTCTGTATTTGACAATTAAGAGGCAATTTCTTACATGTAAATCATACAGGAAATGCTGCCCACCATGGGGCATTTTAAGAAAACAAAGAATGCTTTATATAAATGTAACCCAGAAATTTTTGTAAGAGCAACCTAAAAAATTTCAGTGATTAACAGAATAGAGGAAAAAGAATTCTATAGAGATAAAGGGAATTTGATTTTCTACCCTTTCATGTTTATGCTCATATACTATAGCCTTCTATACAGGAGTGTATGTATAAACCCACAAATGCTCGGAGGATAAATAATACAGATAAATAGGAAAAATGTACCAGTTTAAGAGTTTGGGGACACAGATTGGGGCTGAGGAAGAGACGAGAGGAGGAAAAGGAATTTTCTTTCCCTCATGGAGAAGTCCAGGGAGAGAGAAGCTGAGCACTGATCTGTTGGGACCCTAGCAGAGCCCCACTCTCCCTGCCAGAGCTCATCTGCAGCTCACAGGCTCCACTTGGACACACCTCCTTTCTTCGATTAATTGGTATATATAAGTAAGTGGTCAGCAAAAACAGGCATAAACAATACTTTAATATTTGACCTGAATTCAGTGCCATTTAAATTTCCTGAAATTACCGACTGTTTCATTCTTAGAAATAGTGTATTGAGTTGGCCAAAAAGTTCATTCGGGTTTTTCCGTAAGAAAAGTGTTTATTTGTATTTCTCAGGTAAGTCACAATCTCCACAGGATTAACTTCATTGGAGACAATCTTGGTAGACTGTATTGTGACAGCTGTCATAGCAATGTGCATTAAAAAAAATCAAAATTCATAAATTTTTGTGTAGCTATTTTAATATTGAAGATGGAAGCAAATCAACATTTTTGGCATATTACACTCTATTATTTCAAGAAAGGTAAAACCGCAACTGAAACACAAGAAAGGTTTGTGCAATGTACGAAGGTGTTGTGACTGATCAAATGTCTCCAAAGTGGTTTGCCAAGTTTTGTGCTGGAGATTTCTCGCTGATGATGCTCCACAGTCAGGTAGACCAGCTGTAGTTGACTGTTGGGGGCCGCTCTGAGTGGTAACAGGGGCTGCAGTCCCACGCAAGCAGGGACCTGGGAGAGGTTCCGTAAATTCTTGGCCGGAAAACCTGTAATCCAGTTGATAGGCAGCACCCAATAACTCCAAGCGCCCCCCTGGGGAAATCAGGCCTAGAAGTAAATTACACTCCTTGAAGCATGCTTTGTTTCTTTCTCAAGCTGTGATAACCAGCTCACGCTGGGAAGGAAATTTACATTACTCATGGACCCTAACCCTAAACCATTTTGGTGCTCTTATGTTTACTCATCTCAGACCCATGTAAATCAGTGTGTTCCTGCCATCTGTCTTCCTCACACATCACCTACATTCTGTAAACTTAAGATACTGATGTAATTAGATTACCTACTCATTCCTACTACCTAGCCCCCACTGATAACCCTTTCAATAAAAGCCATTGAGCACAAGGGCTCGGGGCATTCCCCGTTAGAGGGAATTGCCATCCCCTTTCCTTGACAGACAACCGGTGTCTGGAACAATTCTTCCATCTGCAGGGAATCTGGGGACTTGGCAGGCCAGACTCCCCCATAGTTGATAGCGATCAAATAGAGACATTAATTGAGAACAATCAACGTTATACCACGGGGGAGAGATAGACGACATACTCAAAATATCCAAATCAAGCACTGAAAATCATTTGCACCAGCTTGGTTTTGTTAATCACTTTGATGTTTAGGTTCCACATAAGTTAAGCAAAAAATTTCTTGACCACAGTTCCACATGCAATTCTCTACTTAAACATAATGCAAAAGTTCTGTTTTTAAAACAAATTATGATGGGCGATGAAAAGTGGATACTTTACAATAATGTGGAATGGAAGAGATTGTAGGGCAAGTGAAATGAACCACCACCAACCACACCAAAGCCAGTCTTCACCCAAAGAAGATGATGTTGTGTATATGGCAGGATTGGAAAGGAGTCCTCTATTATGAGCTCCTTCTGGAAAACCAAATGATTAATTCCAACAAGTACTGTTCCCAATAAGATTAACTGAAAGCAGCACTCGACGAAAAGCATATGGAATTAGTCAACAGGAAACTCATAATCTTCCATCAAGATAACGCAAGACCACATGTTTCTTTGATGATCACACAAAAACTGTTACAGCTTGGCTTCGAAGCTCTG
Organism: Pteronotus mesoamericanus; assembly: GCF_021234165.1. Classification (NCBI taxonomy): domain Eukaryota; kingdom Metazoa; phylum Chordata; class Mammalia; order Chiroptera; family Mormoopidae; genus Pteronotus; species Pteronotus mesoamericanus. The sequence continues at coordinate 57,405,936 of NW_026555321.1, forward strand.
ATTCATCTGCCATGTTCACCAGACATTGCACCTTCAGGTTTCCATTTATTTAGGTCTTTACAAAATTCTTTTAATGGAAAAAATTTCAATTCCCTGGAAGACTGCAAAAGGTCCTGGGACAGTTCTTTGCTTAAAAAGATAAAAAGTTTTGGGGTGATGGAATTATGAAGTTGGCTTAAAGATGGCAGAAGGTAGCAGAACAAAACAGTGAATATGAACTTTTTGGCCAACCCAATAATCACAATGGAGAACTGACTATTTAGAATGAGGAAGAAAACAGAAGGTAGAAATTATCATCTCCTGAGTGGTAAGCAGGGAATTAAGTGATAATATTAAAGAAGTCAAGAAGTCAATTCTGGTAACCAGTTAACTCAGATAGGAAAGGAACTATTCAACTAATTTTAGAGGCTTCAGGGCAAATCTTGGAATCACATAAAATATCAACTCCAAACTTTCACTGTGTTATTCTATCAACTTCCTTATACCAAAATATTTAGAACACCCTCTTCCCTGCACCCTTCTTTGTCTAAATACTACTCATCCGTTAAGTCCCAGTTCAAATCTCATGTCCTAAATTAAGTTTTCTCTGATCCCTAGTGGGACAGCATCACCTATCCCATTTTTGAACTACTTAGTCTGCATTTCATGTAAGGCACTTGCCACTGTCTTCTATGCATTTTATGTTTTGATGGACATCTTTACTCCCCTACTGGTACACATGCTCCAAATATAGTACATAAATCTCATTTCTGCTGCTCTTCATATTTACAGGGTACTCAGCACATAATGAAGGCCTTTTTACTAGGTAGGAACAAAATACCTGTTGAATAAGTTAAATTCATCAACCAATTAACAAATACTTTAGAACAACAGAGAACCAGAGTGGGGGCTCAGAATCAGAGGTCAAATCAGGCAGAGCTCCCATCTATAGGAGGTCACATGCTTAGGTAACTTAAAGATAAGAAGACAGTTTCCCTGGGTTTATATTTTCACCCACTATATTTGTCCTTTGAGCTACTTGTTAGGAATGCAATTTTTAAAAAACTACATGGTAGTTGTGCAATTCTAGGCCAACCCACCACGCCTTAGAATTCTTAGCTCCCTGAGAGCATGAGTCAGATTCCCTCCTCTTTACTATTTTATCTCCTGACACAGGACGTACTCAACAAATACTTGTTGAGTCACTCTCAAAATAATGTTAGCTAGTGTGCTTAAGGACTCAAATTAAAAGGCCTAACAATTCTTTAAATGCCCATAACTGGGAATTCATAAAAATTAAATACAGGTAAATGTCAACACTGGAAAATCCTAGTGATTTCGTCTTTTAGTTTTCAAGTTTGGGATAATCTTTACAATTCAAATAAAAAGAAGCATTTGGACTTTGGACTACATAGATACAATTGCTGAAAATAAATCCATCTTCAAGATTGCATCAGAATTCAATGCTTACACAATAAAGTTGTTATACCTCAATTTCTTGAACAATAATTTTTCTTAAAGTAAAAAGATCAGCCCCAAGCTCTGTACTATGGTTATTCTTTCCTTTCACATTGATCGTGTCAATATATCTATCTACAGAAAGGCTCAGGAAAGCAGTCATTTCTGAAAAATTGATTACTGAGGCCAGTGATGACTAATATGCAATGGCTGCTATTTGTATGAAATAAAACCAGCTTGTAATTGTTAACAGTAACTAATCTCCTGAAGACTGTTTCTTGGGTTATATTATAGCCTGCCATGTAGCTACTAGTTATCTGACCTCAAATGTTTATAGAAAGGTAGGTCTCTTTTAGCCTTACAAACAAAACAGAACCAAAAAAGCTAATTTCACATGTGTTATTAGCAAAAACAAAACAAAAACAAAAAATCTTTGTACAACGAAACTTACAATATTTCTGTAAAATGATAAATAAATTTAAATTTGAAACATAGATGCATAGTGGTTAAGAGCCCAGGCTTTTAAGAAAATCATTTTATAAAGGAAAAAATGACAATATATACAAAAAGAGACAACAGTATGGTGAACTCTCCTATTCTCACTGCCCAGTGTTAGTAAGCCCCAACTTGTGGCCAACCTTGCTTCATCTGCACCCTGCCCACTTTGTCCCAGCCCATTCTAGATTATTTTAAAGTAAATCCTAGGTTTCATATAATTTCATTTATATATATTTCAGCACTTCAAAGGGCACAGACTTTGAGTCAGAGAGACCTGGCATTAAATCCAAGGTCTACCAACTACTAGCTGTGTGCTTTTGGGCAAGTGACTGAACCTCTATGAGCCTGTCTTCTATCTGCAAAATATGATAGTAATCCCTGCTTCTCAGGATGACAATATGGATGAAATAACATAAGGTATCTAAAGAACTGAGCCTAATGTTGGCATATAGAAAGTAGTCAATTAAGCAGGTGTGGTTATTATTACTGTACTAGCATATTAAGACAGGACTATTTCTGACTCATTCCAATGAGGTTCACGAAGGATATAATGGATATCAAATATTCCCATGTTAAAAAGAGACATTAAACTCTCTATGCTAACCTTGTAAAGAAACTAACAAAAAACTGATCTGTGACTCTTTAAATCAATATTCACCTCCAGGAGTTGAAGGGTGAGGTCCAGAAAAATCTCTGGACAAAGTTATGAGAGTGCTGTGAGGTAGTTCTACCACCTTCCACGTGAGAAGGGAGGATGTCCTTCCCTGTTACTTTAAACCAAGACAAAGCAGATTTTAAGAGGAGCCCCTGGGCAGTGTAATCTACCTCCCCTGGGAATTGTGGCATACAAAGACTAGTGTCTGACCCATACCTGGTAAGAGACTTCCCCTTGGAGAAGCAAGAAGGAGTAGCCTGTGGTGCTGCGTAGAGTGCCTGCTCTGGAAGCAAGTGGCACTTGCCGCAATAGTGAAAGAGGCCTCCTCCCCACTACTGGCTCCCCAAGCAGGTCAGAGCTGGGGAAGGGAAGATTTCTTTTTTTAATCAAGTTCAAAGGGTATATTTTAAGTACTGCAATGAGACTCATAAAGTGACAGAAAAAGTTATAGAATATTTACTGTTTCTTGAGAATATATAATTGTATTTGTGTATGTGTGACATGACTTTTATAGGAGATATACATACACACACACACGCACACACCCACCTCCATCCACAAACAATGAGAAAAAGAATAGACAGAATGAGACCAAAGGGAAATGAAGGAAAAAACTGTTTCCCTTCCACACCCTGATGTTCAGCCCTGTCAATATAAAAGTTATAATACATGTTCAATAGTTGCTCATGAGTATAGGAGAAGAGTGCGAAATGCCTTCAAAAGATTATAAAATCTTATTCTAAAACTCATATGGAGGCTTCCAGTCAAGATGGTGGCGTAATAAGACATGGCTTGTCTCTTCACACAACCACATGAAAATTACAACTAAAATATAGAACAGCCATCACATAGGAACGTCAGAAATCAAGCTGAATGCAAGTCTGATAAGTACGGAACTGAATTGAATGGAAGTCTGACAACTATGGAATTAAAGAAACCACATCCATTCAGACTGGTAGGAGGGGCACTAATGCCAAAAGGGCTTGTCCAACACCCAAGTGTCTAAAAAGTCCAGAGGGGTATCTTGGGAACAAGGAGTCCCAGACCCACACCAGAACCCCCAGCCCAGGATTCCAGTGCCAGGAAGAGGAGCCCCCAAATCTTCTGGCTGCAAAAAACAGCAGGGATTGAGTCACTGGAAGAAACTTCTGGAGCCCCAAGAAGTTCTTAAAGAACTCACACATGTACTCACCTACTCAGACTCACTCCCTCTGAGCTCCAGCACCAGGGTAGCAGTTTGAAAGCAGTGGTATATAGGGAGAAAGTGAAGTGCCTGGCATCAAGGTGAGCAGAGGCCATGGTCCCTTTGATAAACCCTCCCCCTACAGAGCTGGCAAGTGGATGCAATATCTGACACTCCATAAACCTGGCTAACACAGACCCACCTTGGAGATCCCCAGAGGCTCTGCCCCACCCAACTTTCAGGCCTACCCAACCTGCTATTCCGTAAGAATGGCTGGTCTTTGTTCCTAAATCCTATCCAACAAATAGCTGGCTTCAGTGAGCCCTAGCAGCAGCCAAATTAGATTCACAGCTTGGATTTGCCTGGGAATCTCAAAGCCCAGTACAAGTAGAAGCCATCCCAGATTGCTATATAGCTCAGGCAGGGTGCTTATCCTGGCCTGCACCACCCAGGAAATCCCAGGGCCAGCGCACTCAGCAGATAGCTACAGAGCATCACCACCTGCCCCTGCACAGCTGATCCTCCACAGAGGGAAGAGGCTGATGGTCAGTGGCAAGAGTGATGGTCAGTGGTCAGTCCTTGCAGCTGACTGGCTTGGATAAATTCCTCCCATTGATCTGCCAACAGCAACCAAGGCTCAACTACAAGAAGAGGGTGTATTCAGCCCACACAGAGGGCGCACCTCAAATACCCAGCTTGGGTGATAGGGGACATTGTGCCACTGGACCCTACAAGACACCTACTACATTAGGCCACACTGCCAAGACACAGAGTCATGGCAGCTTTACCTAATACATAGAAACAAACACAGGGAGGCTGGCAAAACGAGGAGACAAAGAAACATGGCCCAAATGAAGGAACAGGTCAAAACTCCAGAAAAAGAACTATATAAAATGGAGATAAACAATCTCAGATGCAGAGTTCAAAACACTGGTTATAAGGATGTTTAAGGAAATTAATGAGGACCTCAGCAGCATAAAAAAGACCCAGTCAGAAACAAAGGATACAGTAACTGAAATAAAGAACAATTTACAGGGAAATAACAATAGAGTGGATGAAGCCAAGAATCAAATCAATGATTTGGAACATAAGGAAGCAAAAAACAGCCATGCAGACCAGGAAGAAAAAAGAATCCAAAAAAAATGAGGATAGTATAAATAGCCTCTGAGGCAACTTCATGAGGTCCAATGTTCACACCATAGGGGTGACAGAAGGAGAAGACAAAGAGTAAGAAATTGGAAATCTATCGGAAAAAAAATAGTGAAAGAAAACGTCCCTAATCTGGTGAAGGAAATCGACATGCAAATCCAGGAAGCACAGGGAGTCCCAATTATGATGGATGCAAAGAGGCCCCCACTCCAAGACACATCATAATTAAAAGGCCAAAGGTTAAAGATAAAGAGAGACTCTTAAAAGCAGCAAGAAAAGTTAGTTACCAGATGGTTGCCAGATGGGAAGGGGGAGGGGTAGAATGAGTGAAGAGGTGAGGGGCTAAGAAGTACAAATAGGTAACTGCAGAATAGCCTTGGGGATGTAAAGTACAGCATAGGAAATGGAGTAGCCAAAGAACTTATACGTATGACCTGTGGACAGGAACAAGGGTGGGAGGATTGCCTGAGGGAATAAGGGGCACTGGGTGGAGGAAGGCAAAGGAGGAAAAGTCAGGACAACTGTAATACCATAATCAATAAAATATAATTAAAAAGTAAAAATAATATGGAAGATTATAAAATTAATGAAATGTAGACAGTAGTACAAATAGTAAACTGTATGAATAATATATAATCAAATATTAAACTATGTCACTTCTAAAAAGAGTACAATTTCTGAAGACATATTAGAAAAGCTCTCTTTTGATCCCTTTTTCCTTTACTTTGAATGAGTAATAGCAGCTAAGTGATCCTTCCATGAAAGATGCTATCCACTCTTCCTACAAAGAAGGGAGAAGGAAGTAAAAATTGCTTAAGAAGAGAGGAAAAAAAGAGGGATGATCATGTGCCCCAAGCTAATTTATCCAGAGAGAGCAATTCCATGTGCAAGGTCTAGTATTGAGCACTAAAACAGTACTTAAAGAGGCAAACTAGGTTTTCTGATCTTACAGGAATTTGGATTAGACATAGAGCAACACAGAAAAACAAATATAGTTTTTTGAAACTGGGAAAGGAGAAGGAATACAAAATTAAAAATACCCAGAGTCTCAGTAAAGAATGCTTGTAAAAGTTGTAGTAAAATCAGGTAAAACAAATTCATGGCTCTTTAAAAATGCAGGTCTTATTCAATTAGTTATAGTGAAATATTCTATAGATTCTGAAGCCTTTCTACATTGGTTTTAGAAGCCTATTCCATTTAAGATCAGTATTTCTTTTGGGGAAAGCATAATTTTACTTTCAACTATGGAAACATTATAATGTATAATCTAGCATAACAAACAAAAAATTAATTATGATATGTAATAATAACTCAAGTTCAGCAGTCATTTATAGTAGATTAACTTTTGAAGGTAATTTTTGCAATTCAAGAATTGTCTTGGATGGAAGTCAAAAAGGAGTAATATGAAAAAACAAAGCTGTTTGTTTCCCACTGTTAAAAAAGATAGTTTTATTTATTTTTTTAGATTTTATTATGTATTTATTTTTAGAGAGAGGGAGGAAGAAAGAGAGGGAAGGAATCATCAATGCATCAATGTGTGGTTGCCTCTTGAGAGCCCCCTACTGGGGACCTGGCCCACAACCCAGGCATGTGCCCTGACTGGCAATCAAACCAGCAACCCTTTGGTTCGCAGGCCAGCGCTCAATCCACTGAGCCACACCAGCCAGGGCTGAAGATAGTTTTAAATTAAAGATAGAGACCTTGCTGGACAGCTCAGTTGGTTAGAGCATCATTCCGATATGCCAAGGTCATGGCTTCCATCCTTGGTCAGGGTACATACCAATGTATGTATAAATAAGGGAACAACAAATTAATGCCTGTCTCTCTCTCTCTCTCTCTCTCTCTCTCTCTCTTCTCTCTTCTCTCTTCTCTCTCTCTCTCTCCCCTTTCTCTCTTGAATCAATAAAATAAAAAATAAAATTTTAAGTAGGTTTACAACTGTTAATATAAAAAAATACAATAATAGATAATAATACAAAAATAAACTTTGTTTCATGTAACAACTATAAACTACTTTAACAGAAAAAGGTAATAAATTTAAGACAGATTTCTCAATAGTGGCTCTGCTATCCTATAATCAATCAATAATCCTTCAAAATAAAATATAGCTAGTTTAAACCAATGAGATGAATAAAAAGGTATCTTTCATTTAACTGATTCATTTTTATAATTATTGTCTGCTTTAAAAGAATCTACTTCGAACATGATTCCCTCCCCCACCCCCTAGGGTAAGAAAACTACAGCTTCCACAGAAGTCAGAGAAAAAGAAAAAAACTCAGGCACACTCTAGAAGGGATAAACCATTCAATGTGATTCTTCCCTTTAAGCCAATAAAGCCACCTAGAGCTTTCTTTCCCCTTTTTACCCTGAAGTGTGAAAATTAGGTGCCCAGAGCACTTACATCTACGGACAAAGGAACAATGACACTCCCCAGGAGAGAATATAAGAAATGACCATAAAGTATAGATGACTTTAAAATAAATGTGCCAGAATTAAACTGTACATAGAAATGAATGTCATCCCCATCAAAGTCATCACCTTAAGAATCATTTACTTAATCCAATAACGCTGTTACAGGTACTTTGGAATTTGTTTCCGAGCTTAGAATGTTCCACATCCTTAAAATTAACAAATACTTGTATTTTTAGGTTGGATTAAGCAATAGTCAAACATCCTCAGAGTAGCTGTGATTTTCTTTGGAAAGTCTTTCCTAACCTTCCAGTCAAGATTTCATACCTCTTCCTAGAGAATCACTGCACATGCTCCAGCAAAGCATGTTTCACTCCATACTGGAATTGCTTATTATTTATCATCTGTCATGAGGTAAAATTGTAAACTTCATAGGAACAAGAAATTTATCTTATTTATTATTATACCCACAACCCTAGCATAGTGCCTAGAAAATTACAGGCACCCAGGAAATACTGAATGATGATATGAATCATAATACAAAATTATTTGCAGTATGGTATGTATCTTCTCTATTTACCTCCCCACTCCTTTCAGAAAGAGTACTACACCTCTGCATGATTTGTGTGATTTATATCTGTACAGAGGGCCTATTACTTTATATACCTGGGAGTAAAAGTGATTGGATGAATGATTTTTATTATTTATGCACAGAAAAAAAGAAAAAATCATGATTGCTTCCTTAGACTAAATACTTCTAACTTTTCATTTTCAATTCTGTAATCACAATAATATCTTACCTAGCTGCAATATCTTTATAGTGTCTCTATAGGCTTTCATTACCAGCTTGAAATGGCGATAAAGTGGGTAGCACAAAACTCTTCTTCCAAAAGACACCAGGACTTCATGAACATTAGTCCAAGTCTGTAAAGTATCAGTTAAATAAGTAATCATTTCCATATTACACAAACAAAAGCACATCATGAAATATTTTCTATTAAAAATTGTAAGTTTGGATCATCATGAAGCCAAGTAGAATAGAAATATAAAACTAAAAAATGAGACTTTTATACCCCCTACAATAAAATATTTAACCTTGTTAGTCTTTGTAATTTCTCGTATTTTATCAACATATCACAAATGCTCTTTAAAAATCACATATGTAACAGGAAAGTTTTAAGAAGTCTCTTAAGAATTATAAACATGAATCTAAAACACATGGCACTAAACAAATACAGATGCACATAAAAGACATTTCTAAATGATACATGTTTCATGCTTTTATCCTTTAGGACTATTAAATATAGTATAGATGAAAGGTGTAGGACTTTTCAGTGATATGTGTTCAGTCTCTCTCTCTCTCTCTCTCTCTTTTTTTTTACTTTGGGCATAAGTAAATACAAGGTATTTACTTCAGAAATTTATTTTTATTCATCAAAGAGAAAACTAGTAATGTATGGAAAAAAGAATGTTTTATCTTAAATAGTATTAACCATGAGAAATCCAAAACTTACTGAAATCACAAAGGTGATTTCAACAGTGTACAACAGTTTTTAAATTTGAGTTTTGATAAAAAATGTAACCTATATGTAAAACTTAAATATAAAATTAAAACTAAGAGAGCAGCATAATTTCCATGTTTATTTATCCTTAGCGGAGACCTGATTAAGAATATTGAGTATCTGACAAAGAATAGTTTATATCTAAAAAGAATTATGAATTTTTTAAAAATTCTAGCAAAAACCGAAATACTTATAAAAGTTTGACAGCTATTAACATGTCTGGCAATTCTAAGTTCTCTCAAAAACAATAAAAATTTCAAAATAAAATCATAATTAGGTGAAGTTATTCATGTAGATTTTAATAACTGAACTATGAAATTAATCACCAATTCCGTAATTACCACAAAAACCAGTTTTCCCATTATAGGCTGACCGTGGCACTATGAAGAACCCAAACGAAGTCTAGAGAACAGAACTTCTCCATCTTTAATATGCACATGAATCCCTGCACGTCTGCTATAAATTCTAACTCAGTGTGTCTGGACTGATTCTATGTTCTGCTAACAAGCTCCCAGATGAGGATGCTGATCAAGCTATGGGTCCATGCATCACTCTTGAAGCAACAAGATTCTCTGGTAAAGTTAAATGTTTCAGTTCCTGTTTACATCTTATCTTTTACTTCAACAAAGTGATGCCATCAAACAGCTTTGAATTTACAACTTACAATGTACTATATCTAGGATATTTTTTTAAAAAGATTTTATTTATATTTTTTAGGTAGCAGGGAAGGGAGGGAAAAAGAGACGGAGAGAAATATCCATGTGCAAGAGATACATCAATTGGTTGCCTCTTGCAAGCCCCCAACTGGGGACCTGGCCTGCAACTCAGGCATGTGCCTTGACTGGAATGGAACCAGCGACCTTTCAGTTTGCAGGCCAGCACTCAATCCACTGAGCCACATGAGCCAAGCCTATATATCTAGGATTTTAATTGGGAAAAGAAGTATTTGTCTTTATTGATAACACAACTATCAATTGTTTTAACTGACACTTTTTGAAGCTTCTACTTTTAATTACTGTTTTGATGTATAACTTTCTGTCCATAATAGATATATTTAAAAATACTAGGCTTTCACATGGTAAGAGCTACACAAGTAGTTTATAAAAAATATATATAGAAACAATTATTACTGTATTAAAAGATTGATCAGATCTAACCATACTAATGTAGGACCTAAGAGAAGTTATTTAAGCTATATGACTTAAGTTTCCTTATCTGTAAAATAGCAATAATACTTCTCATAGACTTACTGAAAGGAATTAGTGAGGTAATACATGTAAAATGCTTAGCACAGTCCCTGGTGGTCAATAAGTGGCAGCTAGTACCATTAACGCCTAGGTTAGATTTCCATCTTTCAGCTCTGAGCCCCAATATATGCCAACTCACAAACATGCCTCAAACTCCATCCCACAGTCTTCCAAATAGACCATGTGACCACTCTTTCTCCGAAGTGTGTTCTCCCTCTCCCAATCTCCTCTCTGGTTTCATTAGTATACTATAATTAGAGTAAGAGTAACAAATGGAATCAGAATTTTATTTAAAAATTGGAAAACAAACTGGAAAAAAAATAAAGCTTCCATTTTTAAAAAGTCAACAGAAAAATAACTTTCTTAAGAAACAAAATCTAAATAGTTGCTAAAATCATACCTCAAACCAGCACAGTGTTGGACTCAGTTTTCTGATATTCCATGAAGATTCAACCTTTATTTGTTTTAGAAAAAGAAGAGTACTGTCACATTAGAGGTAAAGTCATTTAATTTCAAAAATAAAGCAAATATATCCATTTATTCAACTAGCATGTAAATGGTGTTGACATATATAAGAACTAAGAAATGTCTTTAATTGCAAAAAAGGAATTGCTTTACTCTTGCAGATGCTATCAAAGGCAAGTTCCTGTCTACTTTCCTAGGACTTCTATAAAGTAATGCTTTTCTACTGATTTAAGAGTCCCATAAAACAAAAGCTTATTTAAGCAGGGGCTTTGAAAGCAAAATTAAAGCAAAACAATGCTTGCTAAATTTCTGTCCTTCTCAACTAAGTTACTTGCCTCCTAGAGATGCTATTAAAAAAATCTGCCAAATGACTCAAAGATAATGTTAATGTGTTGTCCGTGGCACTTCAAAAGCTTCTCAAGAACTTGGCCTTTCACAGAATGCTTGTGAGAATAAGTATATTTTAAAGAAGGTTTTGAAGTTGCAAGACTTCATGATTTCAAATATGTAAATATAAGAATAAAGAACAAATTTTATCGAGTAAAACCAAACACAAACTTTTCTCACACAATAATATGAAGTACTGTTTTGCCAAAGAAATATTTTCTCCAATTGTAGTATCTTTTAAAAATGAATGGAAATAAAAGGCCTTTCCATTATATTAGGCACTTAATACACTCATTAATATTCATTTTGGAATCAAACACAAATCTTGAGTCACTTTTGAAATTTTTAGAATTATGACAACAAAAAATTTGGCAGATAAAATTCCAGTCCTAAAACTATGCTAATGCTAAGTGAGAAAGGCAGATTAAATAATAATACACACATTATGAGCCAATATAAATGCATACCTAATGTGCACAATGAAAGACAGCAAAAGAGAGACATCACTTCATAACAGTGGCTTTTTCTGGTGGCTGAGATTATAGAAAATTTTAATTATTTTCTTCAAGTGTGTACTTTCCTTTACAATGATATGAAGTATTTATGTAATTAAAAAAAAAAAAGCATAGGCTCTACTCAAGAAAAACCCTTAGAGCAAGGACAGTTATAAACAGCTGCAGGGCACACTAACCAGGAGACTTTTTTTGGTGTGTGTGGTTTTCCAGCTTTTCTTTTTTTTTTAATGTATAGGTGAGAAAAAATTTTCCAAAATAAAATGTGATTTAAGAAGAGATACAATACGGGAGTGGATGTGGAAGAATGTATAAGGGAGATAAATGGTAATGGAAAACAATACAATAAAATAACTATTTACAAAAGAAGAGATACAATAAAGCCTATGTTATGACAAAAGATCATTTAAGAATACTACTGTACTTTACTTTTACAATAGGATTTCTTTAAAAGATCCCTACACCTTGCATCTACTAACTGACAGCTCGGAGAAAGAATATAAATAGGTTGGTAAAGTACACCCTTGCCAAATGGCGACAGCCCCCTTATTTGGCCAATTAATCTCCTAAAGATCCTTTTTCTCTACCCTCAGTTTTACTTCCCCATTTTGCTATTTGTAAAGACTGATGCCAAGGGAGAAGAGAAAGAAACCAAATAAGCATTATGCTTTCAAGTTTATACCCATCACCAACAGACATATGCAACTCTGCCTCAGCATCCCCTAAGTAAGTCATCACAACAGGTCTTACTCTCAAGAAGAGGGTAATGTCTTAATACAGTTTACTCAGTACAGTAGTCTGTGCCAACAAGCACAGACACACATGCACTTACATTCTTCTCTCCTTCACTGACACGAGTTTCATAGCAATATGCCAGAAGGATATCAATCAGACTGTAGTACACTTGCCGAAGAGCTCTCTTGTCCAGCAGGTAAGATTTATGGACAAATTTTTGTAGCCGATACTTCTCTTCTTCAGAAAAAGACACTGGAAGAAAACGTATTTAAAAATGAGATGTTCCATCCAGTTGTACAGACATCCCCAATGTGGAAGATTTGTCAAAATCAGAACTTTGGTTACAGAAACTGAAATAAAATTATTTAACTCTGGATATATAAACAAATTGTAAACCAGACTTCATAGTTTTGTTAAGGTCTTTGCATTTGCTCAAACCCTAGTAAGGCTAAAATAAAGGATATCTAAACAATAACTATTCTTTATTTCCAGATTTACCTCCAACTTTTTTGCCACACTGTTCTGTATTCAAGGCATCTAAATGTCAGAATTATTGACTTTAAAATTAAGATAATATATTTTGATGACAAAAAAACTGTAACAGCTAAGTAAAGCACCCTGTACATATTTACTATCCCCTTTTAATGTTCTATTCAAAAAGTAGGAAGTAATATTCTCTATATTAGTCCATTTAAGTGCATAGTATCAATATTCTATATACATAGAAAGAAAATTATACATAAATACACAAACATGATCATATTACACATGAGACCTATGGAAGAGGATTTTGTTTTTCAACACAGTTGTTTCCCTTTTCTGCTTGGAAACTTCTTTTCATCTCCACCAATAGCCTCCTAAACATTTACAATTTAGTACACACGTTTCACATTTTTCTGGACAACTATGTAATCACAGACACACACACAAATGTACATATATACACGGGAGTTTATGCTCTCCTCCCCCACAAACAGATTATTTTCCTCCATCTAGCCTATCTCACTCCGTATTACTTCTGGCAGATCTCATCAAGTCTGTTGGTAGTAAATGTTTATAAAGAAACAACACTGTGTGGTAGAGCACACTCTGTGCAACCACATCCCCTACTGGTGAGCATTCACATGTCATCTTTTAAAGATCATTTCTAATTTAATGGGTGTACAGTAACTGTAGTAGGAAAAACACTAAAATGACTGCCAATGAATCACATTTGAGTGTAGGCAGAAACTGTGACTTGTTTCTATCCAGAAGAATACTAGAAAGGTGATAAGACAGTCCCTGTCATGACCATATTTTGTTATTAGCAGACTGGAGCCAGAGACTCAGCTGCTGGTGTTGAAGAAATAAGATGCCATGTGTGAGAGGGCTACTTAAGAGGGCACTGTGGGGGTCTCTAAAGTCTCAGAGTAACCCTACTGAAACCAAGCAGGGCTGCAGGGGCCTCAGTCCAACAAACTCAGGACTGAAATCCTGCCAAACGTCATGAGAGCTCAGAAAAAGAGCCAGAAAACAAAGCTGCCAACACCTACTACTTTTTTTTTTAAAGATGGCCCCAGCTGGTGTGGCTCAGTGGATTGAGCATGGGCTTGTGAACCAAAGGGTCCCCGGCTCAATTTCCAGTCAGGGCACATGCCTGGGTTGCAGGCCAGGTCCCCAGTGTGGGGGTTGGGAGGGTGGCACATGAAAGGCAACTTCACATTGATGTTTCCCTCTCTTTCTCCCTCCCTTCTCCTCTGCATAAAATTAAATTCATAAATAAATTAAATAAATAAAATACAATCTTTATAAAAAAGAGAAAGAAAGTAAGGATGGACATATTTGTCTACAGCCCTGCAAGATCCTACGCAGAGAACCCAACTAAGCTATACTTGACTCCTGACCCAGAAGAACTAAATCATATTAAGAGTTGTATCTAACTTGAGGTAATTTGTTATGCAGCAAGATGATACTAATATGACATATTGTTACTTCAGTAAGCATTATTTCATAGGTTTGCTGGTACTTTGGCTTTGCTCTCCCATTAAACATTTAGGTGTTTTGTCCATTTTTTCCCTTTGGATGGCTCATCTTGTTAAATTAAGAACTCTTTGTCTATTATAGATATGAACCCTGGTCATGTCTCTAAATCCACAGCGTATCTATTGACTTTGTTTATGTCATCCTGTGTCATTGAATTATTTGTTTTTTGTGTAACCTAATATGTCCATCATTTAAAAAAAAAACAAAAAAAAAACAAGAGTCTGGATTTATAGCCTTTGATAAGGTTTCTCCAAACCATGTATACATGAAGTCTCCTTTTAAGATTTCCTGTTTCCTTTCTTATATTTAAGTATTTAATCCACCTGGAAGTTATTTTTTCATATGCTTTTAAGATTTTAGTTAATTCCAAGTGAACAACTAATTGTGCCAGCAGTTTGTTCAGTAATCCAACTTTTCCCACTGTACCGAATTTAAGTGCATAGTATCCCCACCAAATTTATAAAATAGATCTGTTGTTTTTCTTGTTAAAAATTACTTCAAAACACTTTTTTCAGTTTTTGTCACTTGCATATACAATATTTTCCCCATTTCCATTATTACATACAATTGACAGAGAAGAGAAAAACTATTTCCTTTTACATGTCAACTACCTTTCCAAACGTTGGGTAAGTAGACAAAAAAAAAAGAAAACAACCCTAAGATACTTAACAAATGGTAATCATTTTAAAAAAATGCTATATCTATATTGCTAAGGCAAGAAAAAATGTGACTACAGTCCCCTCTAAATTTCCTTTTAGGCCTACCATTTAGGCAAGTTATCACAAAGTATTTATCTCTAACATGAACAAAACAAGAGCATTAATGGTTCCTCAATACAACACATAGAAAGTAACATATATCTTTGTCTTAGAGCAAGACTTAAAGAAAGAATAACAGTTAACAACATATGTATATTCAGTTCCTAGCTAGTATAAGTAAAACATGGCCTACTAATTGTCTTAGGTTTTATTTTAAAGAAACTTAAGTATTTAGATACATAAAGTACCTCTAAATAAAAGTGTAAATAAAAGTGTTGTCAATCTCCTACCTTGCAAAGTAATCCTTAATTTTTCTTCCATGTCCTATCAGACAATCTCTTTGAAATTGACTTGTTTTTAAACCCCGTAAAGAGGAGCGATTAGCTGCCAGTTCCAGCACTTCATATCTGGGTAATGCTAGGATAACTTTCAAACCTTTATCTCCAGCTTTTAGAATTGTCCATTATTTAATATAGGACAGGCTAAATTGTAAAAAAAAAAAAAGCTCTCAAAAATACCATGGCTTAAATAAGAGAAGCTTCTTTCTCATGCTACTCTCTTGAAGGAAAGATCCAAGACGGGTGGACCATCAGTATCTCCATAATACAACTTTCAGCTATGGTCCATGACAGCTTACTAACTCCAGGTTTTTACTATTTTCTGACTAATCAGAAAGCAGAATAAGAAGATGAAGGCAAGCACCATCTTTCTAAAGACCTGATCCAGAAAGCGCACATAGTACTTCTACTCACTTAGCAGAGCGGTCATGTGTCCAGCTCTAACTCAGGAAGCTCTTAGAGGAGAAAGGACTAATAAAAGACACTTGGCTGTCTCTACTGCCTTTTTAGAGCTAACATTTATTAAATTGCCTTTTTAATACCCCAACCACTCTTTTCATGGCTCATTACCCAGCCTCTTTCTGTCTCTGCTCAACAAAAAACTGGCTTTCTGCTCATCACAGCTGGGCAAAGCCAGGGGAATGGAATGTGATGACTCACATATGATGGCCCCCTGTTCATATAGTTTTCCAAACTCACTTCTGTCCTCTTTTAGCAACCTTAAGTTTCACATGGCTTCTTTTTGTTTGAAGACTTTCTTCCAGCAGGTTTACAGCCTCTCCTCTTGGGGAAAAAGTCTTAAATACACTTACTTGAAATTACTAGAAGCAATGCTCGTTTGCTTATTAAAATACACATAGTGAAAAAAAGTTTTAAAATATATTTTCATAATTACCCTTTTGAATAAGGTTGAAATCCTACGTTTAAAAAATAAAAAATATATGTATTTGCACAATCATTGCTTTCATAAATGACAAATATCTAAGAATGTATTTAATTTGCTGGCCAGCAACATAAAAAACTGTCTATTTTTAAACTTTATGCAGGCAGATGTCAGGTGAAGCATTCTTTAAGAAACATTTAAAAACAAAATTATTAAGACAGATAAACTGAGTGTCGACGGTCCCATTAAAGTGCTCATATGAAGTTTCCTTGATTTAAACAGAAGCTCAGTTCATTTAAAGAGATCTGACTTAACGAAACTCTCAGAAGGAACATACTGCATGAAAAAAGCATACCTGACAGTGTTTTAAGACCCCCTAGTATTCAGCAAGAAGGTCTGAGACCAGTTATTCCCTTAGGTACAGTCTTTGAGATATTCATTAATTTAGCTAATACAGTGGTACCTAAGTACTCATCATTAATTCGTGCTGGAACTCCTGACAAGTACCAAACTGACTCATACAAGTTCTAACAAGTGCAATGAGTTCTGAGCAAGCGCCAAGTGCTGAAACATTTTTTTTCTTGTCAAAATGCATTGAGTACAGGGTTTGACAAGTTCTGAAGCTGACGAGTACCAAGATATGACTACACCAGGAATGAGCCAGATGTTCATGACGATGCTATTATCTCAGTAGGGAAAAATCTTTATATCTTAGTTGACTAATAATGGCTTCTTCAACATAATTCTGAATCACAAGGTAAGTGTGCCCAGAACCATTAAATGACGCATCAACTCATTTACATGTTTATTAAGTAATCACACCTATATATGTTTAATGATGTATAAAGGTTGATCTGAGAATTGTGGGTTCTGATGTTAGGTTATGCACAGGTGCTTCCACGTTTCACAGATCACTTTCCACGACTCTATACATATGAAAAGCCTACTTGAATGAACTCCTCTGAATTATTGGATGCTAGGTAGCCCTAGCCTTTCCTTAAAATACCACCACCTTTTCTGAGTATTTTCAAGTCCCTTTTGGCCTAAGAACTTCATTAATAATACAGACACTTTTAAATTCTGAAATTCAAGCAAAAGAACAGAGATGGTAAATAACAATAATTACAAACCAGGAAATCACTAGAGATATCAAAAATCTGAGCAACCCAAGGTCTTTCTTTATTAAACCTGTAAATGGTATCACCAAGAGGGCACATGGGGAGGTTTGCATCATCAGGTCTGCCCAAGAAGCAGCACTGGAAGTAACTACAGATGCAGTGCCAACAATACTTGGATGATTGCTGCCACAAGAAATATTTGTCAAGCATTTGTACAACTTAGCTACACTGCAAAGTAGCTTTGCATATAGTTCAGGACAGTTCAATTAACTATGCTTCTATAAATAATGTACAGGCATACAAGAGCAAGCTGAAAGCTCCACTCACTGAGGGTAGAAATTGGTGCCCCAGCATTGAAGCAAATAGCCCAAGACCACCTTCCAACATTAAAAACTCCATCAATATGTTTGAAGGACTGCAAAGCAGGCTCCCCGCAAAATGGAAAGTGACCTTCTCACTTCACTTAGAACATTTCCTAGTTTAGTTATTTTACATCTTCCCTTCTAAATCCCCCTCCCAAATACCCCTGTCTTCTGTAGGTCAACAATGAAATCATCCATGATCTGGTTCCCCTCACAGGAATGTCAATCTGTCTATTACATTGTACACTTTCCGGAAACAGATCAAAGGAACCAGAAGCAAATGTGCTGCATTCAAACCCTTGGCCCGAATGGGTAGCTCTACAGTGGCTACAACTTTCAAGTTGAGACTTATAGCTCTACAAACACTGAAGAGTTCATTGGTGCCAAAGAGGATTCTCTTCCAGGAAGTTCATTGACTATAAATGCTACATGGTGTCTTTTCTAGCAGTCACGTGCCAGATTCTTGGGCTGAAGTTAACCACTGAAGGACAACATGGGAATTGTGGGAAGTCCATCCTCATGAAACCAGAGCTCAGTGGAAGCATAGCATAGTTCCATTTACAAGCCTTTGGGGAGAAAGATCAGGATCATGACAAAAATGAATATATTAATAAAAGTCTCTGCATTGTAACTCAGGGCTATGATGAAAATGATGAGATTCATAATGAAGGCAAAAGGCTTATGTGGAATTTAAAACAACTGTAGCTTAACATTTTATGATGAGGATGAGTCAAAAGTCCCCACAAACTTGCACTATTGTATCTGTCCAGCAACATCTGGCAAGAAAGCAAAGAGGTGACACCCTACTGCAGTGACACAGAGAGGAAGGAGGCCTGGAGGCAAAGAGGAAAAGAAGGGAAAACTAGAGAAGTAGTGTGCTCCTTGAGAACTTGAAAGTTTATTCCTTGGTGTATTTCTTTTCTTCCATATTTTATTCTGGTTTATCACACTTCAATTTATTCCTCTAATCTTCGGTGTCTCATATTTCAACAAGAAAAAAAAATGAAAGAAGAATTTCATTAACAAAGAACTCTCTTTTAAAGCTTTGTAAATGTACAAAAATTGTAATTTCACAAAAAAAAGCCATTCAATTTCTGACTCTGCTGCCACTGATTTTACTCTATATTAATCATGTCTAACAATTACAATATGCTAAGGACTTTAAATACATCATCTTACTCAATCCTCATGACAAGTGTATGAGGCAGGTATAGGATTTCCACAGTAAGATCACACAGCTAGCCTGTGGTGACCATAGTATTAAGTCCTGAGCCCTATATTTAGCTTACATTCTATCCTTAACTCTATACTTGACACATTTAGAAGAGGTACTTTTTGTACAACATGGACCTCAAGTTCTTCTAACTTAGATCATAAACTCCTGGTATTTTTAAAGGTGATTTTTAGAATGGATCACCACAATAGTTTAGCAGATTATGATTGTTCTTGAAGTACCAGGCTGGGTATATGCTATGGGACAGATTAAGATGAAGGATCAGGAGGGCCAGTGGTTAAAGAAACAGCCTGGCTTAATCTGTTAAAATTATACACAGAAAACTAACTCATAGCACATCTGACACAGAATAAAGGACCTAAAACAAGTCACAATGAGCAAAGTGGGGCAAATTATAATTTAAATCACATCTACATGTCACAGCTACAATCTATATTGCGTTAGTAATCCTATACCTGAAAATATGTCTATATAATGTGGGAAGTTTCTGAAAGATTCTTAAACTCAAATCAAACATATAACCAAGAATTTGTTGAAAATAATGTAACAAGAATCATTCTTTATAAATGAGTTGCTGCTGTGCAGGAGAGTCAATTCTAAAAGATTACAGGAGCAATTTTTCAATCCAGTAGAAATAACCTAAACTCTATCAAAACCTAACTACAAAAATATTAGTGTGCTATTTATTTGTTCTATAAATATTTATTCAGTACCTATTATATAACAGACACTATGGTAGACACTAGATATAGAGCAGATAACAGGTTATTGCATTGCTATACAGAAAATCAAAATATTATCATGCAATAGATACCCTATAGCTACTTTGTATTTAGTGATCAAAGGAGGTCACTCCAGAAAACTGTAAATAACCCAAATTTCCATCCGTAGTAAACAGCCCAAATGTCTGTCAATCATGATACAAATATACAATAGAATACTGGGCAGATATTAAAAATATCAGGTAGAATTTTAAGTGCTAATACCAAAAGAACAAAACATATATCACAAACTTGAGAAAAGCAAGGTAAGAAGAGAATGTATATGATTCTATGTATATAAATTTCTTAAAACAAATATTTAGATGTGGGTATATATATTAAAAATACCCCAAAACCATTAACAGCGATTACTTTCAGAAAGAGGAATTTAGAGGGGGGAGACCCTATATTCTATTTAATGTGTATGTACGTGTGTATTTCTTTTATTTAAACACTGAAATTTTATTTTTAATATGTAAATAAAAGCCAAATGAGTATGACAGAAAACATGGGCTTTCTATTCCAGATCTTTCTAAAATTTACAGACTTAATATACCAACTTCCAACTTAAAGGTGGTAATAAAATGACCATCTAAAACTAAACTCTTTGTGGATTACATCTGGCTTAATGTTAAATATGGCACAGTCATCTGCTGTGACTCCTAACCGCCCCCTGCCTTCAGCTTTCATCAATAAAAACTGACCCACCCACTCTCTTTAAGGTACAGGTATGAGGATAATCACTCCAACTTCTACATAAAATCAGTTGTGAAGAAATTGAGATGGTCATATCAAATTCATTAAACAGACAAAGTTAATAAAAATCTATCTTTTCCCACATCATTAGCAACACTCAAATGCCCTTCCCACAGAGGAATGTTCAGATCTCTCACGCAGATTCCTCGAAAACTACCAATGTCCTATGTGTTAATGCCCTTAAATTTACTAAAAAATAAATAAAAATTTTTAAAAGGACCCCACTGATTTGAAAGTAAAACATACTCCAGAAGAAATTTAGACAAATAAATTTAATTATTGAGTGGCATTTTCCAGCCCAGGTTGAAGACCCCATTTCCAAAATTAGCAAACCAAAATAGTAATATCTTCGCTCTCATAGGTGGTAAACCAATGAGCCTATTCTTGAGTTTCTCACCTAATGCAGCATGATTTTCTTGCTCTTGACTCTTTCCCAAAATGGTCATCATTTTTGAATATGTATCAGTCCACCAAGGATTATACTTCAAAATCTGTTCAACTGCCTCATCTTCAAAAAAGTCAGCTCTGGAGGAAAAAAACACTGAATGTCAGGTGGGCTTGTTATACAAACTTAGGCTGGTTTTCATGTTTTTAAATTTTATAACCTGTTACATATGCACCAAAAATACAGATTAATTCAGAGTACATTTCAAGGAAAGAGTGAGCACTGAATTTACTTTTTTCATGGTTAGTAAGCATCATAAAATGAAAAGTAAGCAACTGACTATAAGGATATTTGACATTTATGATCACTTCAAATGGAAGTTAAACACAGGCCAGTCATACCCTGACGTCTCCCCTCCCCTCATTGCAGTGGTGTGGGGTAAAGTGAGACCGAACAAACACACGAGGAACTGAAGCCTCAGCACTAGTGCTGAATTTGTACAAACAAACAAACAAAAAAAGAACACATGAGTAGAAAATTTAGGATATTGATGCATGTACCCATACACAGGCTACACACAAACACAGACATCACTATTTAGCATGTGCACTCATATTTTCTGCCAAATATACAACCTATTTTATTTAGTTTTGCTAATCTTAATAGGTCCTTAATTTAAAACTACAGGGGGGAGAAAAGCAAACTTTGTAGAGAACAGAAAATTAATTTTCCTGTACTTCACTGTCCCAGTTTTAACTGGAAAAATAGCTGCTATATTAAAAATATACACTTGGAGGACATTTTTTCAGAAAATAAGCTATCCTGAATTTCTAAGTGAGAAATTGGTATTCTTGGGCAAAGAATGATAAGAAGTATAACTTAGAGTGAAAAATTTGTTTATATTTTAGTTAATTAGAAACTCAAGGGATTGGTTGTTTTGATAAATTGGATTTTCTAGCTGATGGTTTTATGACATCACTTTTTTCTTTCAACTGAGATACTGAAATCTTTGTAATATTAGAAATATCACAGATAACAAGTTCTTTGTATGTGCCAACTACTGCACTAAATGCTTCTCATTCATTATTATTTTTTAATCCTCAGACTATCCCCATGGGCAGGGGATACTCCCTGCTCATTTTACATGGGTGGAAACTGAGGGTCCAAAAAGTTGCAGATCATGGCCAAAGTCAAAAACCAGTAAAAACTGTGGCCAGGATTTGGACCCACTTATTAAGTCTTACTCCAGAATCTAAGCTATCAACCAATATATACATTCTATTTATATGCTTGAGAAAATAAAGTACATAGTACTGGATAAAACTAAATTGCAATTATCTTGAAACAATAATTCTCAATATCAATTTTGGTCAGGTGTGCAAATCCTATGAGACTAGGATAAAGTAGTTGCTTTACAGACTAACCCTGTTAAAAGTCTATTATTAGCCATCTCTTTCTTTTTAAAGTGAAGGAAAACTCAAACTGATGGTTGCCAGATGGGAAGGGGGAATTGGATGAAAAGGTTAACAGATTAAGAAATACAAGTTGACAGTTATAAAATAATCACAAGGATATAAAATACAGCATAAGGAATCTAGTCATTAATACTACAATGACTATGTATGGTGTCAGGTAGGTACTAGAGTTATGGGTGGGGATAATTTATAAATTGTATAATTGTCTAACCACTATGTAGTACATCTGAAGCTAATTTAGTATTAAACACCAACTGTAATTCAAACATTTTTAAAAAATAAAGTGGAGGAAAACTTTTGAATTTATGTTCTACTATAGAATTTCACCCACCAATCAGGATGTAAACTTTTTCTAGGAAATGGATTTCAAAAAAGATAAATAATAAGATTAAGTGGCTAAAATGCTAAATAAACCAACAAAAGTATTAACTTTGTGCTACGTTCCAAGCTCTATGTTAGGCATTGTTACACGGTTGACATATTACATGGCTGACAAGACAGAGGGAGTCCTGGCCCTCACAAAACTTACAGTCTCACAGGAGAGTCAAACAATTACAATCCTGCATAAGTGTTATGACAAATGTTTTGGCAGAATGAAACTGAGATGATAAGCAAGGTCCCTGAAGCAAATAATACTGAAACCAACAGCTGAATAATAATTAAGAGTTAACCAGATTAATAAGAGAGATGGAAGAAAGTAATCTGGGCTCAAAGAATAGTTAGCAAAGGCTAGGAAACAAGAAGGCACATTTAAGAAAAAAAATTGATACTAGCTGAAAATAATGGGTTATGGCAACAATAACCTTGTTAAGTCATGATAAAAACTCTAGATGATTTTTATCCATAAGAACAACTGAATACTTAAAAAAGCTTTTGCATAGGGGACTGACATCATTGCATTTCAGAAACATCACTCTCACTGCTGTCTAGAAAATAGTTTAAAGGGACCTGAAGAAACAGAAATAATGGTGGCCTTGAATAAGATACTGGCAATGGGCAGGGAGGAAAGTGGATAGATTTGACCTACAGTTAGAAGCTAGCTAGAATCCTCTAGATAGATGTAGGAGTCAAGGGAGCCGGGAGTCAAAGTTGATGCCTAGGATTTGGGCCTCGACAATTCGGTGAACAACAGTGACCTTTGTTGAGACAGGAACACAGGATGCTAAACGAACATGACAGGAGAGATGATGACTTCTGTTTGGAACAGGTTGAGTTTAAGCTGTCCTTTTAGGACACAAATAAATCTGTCCAATAGGCAGTTAGACCTGCATGTCTGATGTTCAAAAAAGACATATAGGACAGTTAAGAGGGCCAAAGAGGTCAGAATTGCCCATGAAAAACTGTCAGGGGAGCAAAAAAGAACCCGAACACTGGAGTGCCATGGGCACTTAATGCAAAGGTAGAAGAGTCCATCTGAAAAAATACTAGGATTTTTCCTTGGAAGGAAAATGGTTTAAAAAAAAAATGGCTCCATAAAATAGTATCTCTGCCACCTCCATGCCCCTTCTCTTTGCCCCCCAAAATCTTTGTAATGTTTAAGGGATTATTTGAAGTGAAATATCACTAATACAGTCTAAGTAATTCAACTGTGATGGTTTTTACAGTGTCCATAATTTAAGAGTTTTGTGAATAGATTGGAGGCTGACTGAGATAGTCTACTTTCCAGAAAAAAAATTATTTGCAAGTTTTTAAATGCCATTAAATTTAATAGGGATTTACTGAGTACCCTCTACATGAATGCAGATCAGAGAGATGAAGATTGGCAAGACTCGTCCCCTGCCCCTCAGGACTCCACAATTTAATGAGAACCACAGACACACAAACAGAATGTTTTAAAAACAAGATAAGCCATAACACAGGAACACTGAGGAGCACCTCCCCTACCAGTCCAGGAGAGAAGGTACCAGGGAGTGATGACTGAGCCCAGTCTTAAAAGATCAGTAAAAGTAATTCAGGCAGGGTGGGATAAGCGAGAAAATAGCTGGCGAAGGGATACCATGGATCAAAGTGTGTGAGAAGAGATGCAGGTTGAGAAATGCAAACATTCATTACTGCTGCAGTACAAAAAGTGGGCAGGGAGTGGCAAAACAGACAGTAAGAAGAAGACTGGGTCTAGATCACAGAGAACTTTCTACGTCATCATAAGAAGTTAGAAGCTTGTGGACCCTGAGAAAGAAGATAACCTACTAAAAAGGGCCCCTGGTGGCTAACTGGGTTCAAACTTAAAAAACAAAACAAAACAAAACAAAACAAAACAAAACAAACAACAAAAAAGAGGGGGGCTTAGTAGCGATTTCTACACAGGGGCCTCTCATGCAAACTGTACATCAGGAAGAAGCGTGTACTGAACTGCCTGCCTGCACTATGTTCCTGCCATCTGAGCCAGACCTTATAAAGGAGTTCCTGGAATCCTATTTCATCCAACAGGGCTGAGGCTTTCCCCATCCAATTGGAGCTGGGCAGCTATATCCCCACTAGTTTCTTCAATGATCAATCAGAGTGGCTCTATTGTGACCAATCAGGAGAGTGGCTTTTGCAGCAACCCAGCTGCAAGCATTTGAGCCCTCATTTGCATGAGGATGGACCAACCAGGGATCAGGGGCAAGGAATTCTGTCTATGTAAGTTAGCTCTCCTCTGACTGCCAGTGTACTTTCCTTTTCCACCAAAGACTGTACAACAAACACTGAAGATGTCTCACTTCAGCAGAGTGGACCAGCACAGGGCACAGTAGATCAGCAAGCAGCAAAGCAGAGCTACCCAGTCAGAGAGGGACCTGATCCCAGAGCTGTGTGGCCCTGTGGTCACTTCACCCCAGGTTGACCTAATAGCTGTACTGTTTTCACAGCCCTGATTTTATCACAACGGAGCTATTTTGCACTGAATAAAGTTTCCTTCTTCACCATACCACATATTGTGGATTATTGCTGGCACTGAATTGGTGCCAATGACCACTAGATAACAAAGCTCATGCTTTAATCAAAGAAAAACCTAGTAAGAGTTTAAGCAGATTTTCAGTACATAAGATATTATACTGGTGGTTTTAGAGTTTATGGATTTGCAGAATTTCAGGCTGGAGGAAGAGATTAGTTACGCAGTAACTAGGAGACTGCTGCAATAAGTAGGACACAGATGAGGCTCAGAAAGAGATGGAGTAATGGTTTATTTCAAAGGTATGTTAACCTAAATGCACAGAAAAAAAATGGACAGGGCTTGTTTAAGGCAAAGATACACCTTTAGTAAAGAGGCTGTATCTACCTTTTAGATAGATATGCTTTGCTTCCTCACACAACCAAACGAAGGACAACAAATTTTAAAACAAAAAACAACCAGAACTGCCAGAAAATCGAACTGTATGGAAGTCTGACAACCAAGAAGTTAAAGAAAAAAATTCATCCAGACTGGTAGGAGGGGCAGAGACGGGCTGCTGGGGATAAAGAGGACACTCAGCAAGGCAGCCTACAGGGCGGGTGAGGCTGCGGCTGTGACCGCAGTTGCAGCTGCAGCTGGCAGATCAGGAAGTCCCGCATTCGCATGTGAAAAGTTCTCATGAAGAACAACAGGGAAGCAAGAGAGACCACACAACTCAGGGTTCCAGTGCAGGAAACTAAAGCCTCAAAACCTCTGGCTGTAAAAACCTGTAAGAGTTGCAGTGCCCGCAGAAACTCCCAGCCTCACAGGAGAGTTTGTTGTAGACAGCCACAGGGTCCTAGAACGTACACAAGCCCACCCACCTGTAATTCAGTACCAGAAGGGCCCAATTAGCTTGTGGGTAGTGTGGGAAGTGACTGAAAGTGGGTGAGAGCAGAGCAAGCAGCTTTGTTCCCTCTCTCACCCCTCCCACATACAGCACCGCAACACAGCAGAGTGGGTTGTCCTGCCCGGGTTAATACCTAAGGTTCTGCACCTTACAATGTAACAGGTGTGCTGTGACATAGAAAGAACAGATCAAAACTCTAGAAAAAAAACTACGCAACAAAGAGATAGACAACCTATCAGATGCAGAGTTCAAAACACTGGTAAATCAGGATGCTCACAAAATTGATTGAGCCTGGTGACAAAACGAAGGAAGAAATGAAGGCTATGCAAAGTGAAATAAAGGAAAATATACAGGGACCCAAAAGTGAAGGGAAAGAAACTGGGACTCAGATCAATGATTTGGAACAAAAGGAAGAAATAAATATTCAACAGGAACAGAAAAAAAAAACAAGAATTCAAAAAATTAAAGAGAGGCTGAGGAACCTCGGGGACAGCATGTCAACATCTAAATCATAGCGGTGCCAGAAGAAGAGGAAGAGCAAGAAATTGAAAACTCATTTCAACAAATAATGAAGGAGAACGTCCCCAATCTGGCAAAGGAAAGAGACTTCCAGAAGTCCAGGAAGCTCAGAGTCCCAAAGAAATTGGACCCAAGGAGGAACACACCAAGGCACATCATAGTTACATTACCCAATATCAGCGATGAGAGAACATTAAAAGCAGCAAGAGAAAAGGAGACAGTTACCTACAAAGGAGTTTCCATAAGACTATCAGCTGATTTCTCCAAAGAAAAATTACAGGCAAGAAGGGGCTGGAAAGAAGAATTTGAAGTCATGAAAGGCAAGAACCTACAGCCAAGATTACTCTATTCAGCAGACTAGCATTTAGATTGCAAGTGCAGATAAAGTGCTTCCCAGATAAGGTAAAGTTAAAGGAGTTCATTATCACAGGCCCTTATTATATGAAATGTTAAAGGAGCTTATTTAAGAAAAAGGAGAGTATCAAAACTATTGGTAGGAACAGTAAAATAACAACAAACTCACAACTGTCAACAACTGAACCTAAAAAACAAAAACAAACTAAGCAAACAACTAGAACAGAACAGAATCACAGAAATGGAGACCACATGGAGGGTTATTACTGGGGAGTGGGAGGATGAAGAATGTAAAGGTATATGGCATAAGAAGCATAATTGTTAGGTATAAAATAGACAGGGGGAAGTTAAGAATAGTATAGGAAACACAGAAGCTAAAGAACTTATATGTATGACCCATGAACTAAGCACAGTGGGGAGGAAATGCTGCAGGGTGTGATGGTGTGGAGAGCTGTGTTGGCCCTGTGGTCACTTCACCCCAGGTTGACCTAACAGCTGTATTGTTTTCACAGCCCTGATTTTATCACAATAGAGCTATTTTGCACTGAATAAAGTTAAAGGGGAGAAAAATGTGAGACAACTGTAATAGCATAATCAATAAAATATACTTTAAAAAGAGAAAAAAAGAAATAGGTGGAGTAAAGGAAACAGCAGAGGTAAATACAACTTTACGATAGATTAGAAGTATGGGATAAGAAAGAAGTCAAAGATGAATCCCAAGTTCTTAATCTGAATGAATGGAGTGAAAAATCAGGCACTTCATCATGGAGGAAATTCAGGAAAACTTTAAAGGTAAAATGATGAGTTCAATATGGAAATGTTGAAATAGAAAGGTCAGTGAAATGCCCAGTTGCTCTCTAAACCTTTAACCTGGCACTTATCACAACTGAAATACTCCATACCCCCCCACTAGAATATAAGCCCCGTGAGTAGAAACCTTGTCATATTCACAACATGCTCCTTGCTATCTGCAGGACCATCTAGTACCAAGTTCATTCTAAAATTATTTGTTGAACAAATAAATGTATACATGAAAAAAATGAATAAATGAAATTGTACTCTAATGTGTTCTCCTAAGCTTGGTGTTTTGAATAGAAAGACACTTTGGAGGTAGGTGATCCTCTTCTCAAGCTCATAATTACTACTTGTTGCATTGAATTCTCCTCAATAAATCCAAAACCCTGCTCAGGATACGATCTTCTTTAACAAATTTATAGCATTGAAAATTATAACTTAAAATGGGACCCCAAGTGATATTTGATCATTTTTGTCCTTTTTATTATCACAGATATTTTATGTTGACTAAATTATTTTATTTTCTCCCAAAAAAGGAAATAGGCAAGATTTTATTAACTGGTTGAAGTAAAAAATATGCCAGCGGTTGAAAAACAATTTGCCTGGGAAGGAAAACAGAAACACTCTCAGCAAGAGAAATACAAAAACTTGGCTATAAGAAACAAATGAGGAAAAACTATAAAGAAATGTTTTAAGATGTCTTCAACATATTTTAATGTAAAAGTAATACCCAAAAGGTATCATAAATGGCATTTATATGCCCAGCATTCAACTGGGCTGCAAAACATAGCAGGAAAAATCATATATGACATCCAGATATTATAACAAAAGATTTTAAAACAACAATAATAATCCAAAGTCATTCATATGTGCCTTTGAAATATATAATTTTTAAAAAATATATAATCAGTTTACCTCACCATTCTGCTTTAGGGAAAGTAAGATGAGTTTTCCTTAACCTCCTAAAAAACCAGACAACATGGGGAGAAATCATGACTTGGAAAGAGGATAAGTCAAACTTGACAATGGCATCTACTAAACTAATGTAATATATATTATGCACTACATGTGTATATTACATTACATAGATATATAAATGTGCACTATAATACACTCAATGTATTGTCTACATGGTAGGTAAGAATTTACAGTAAACTTTTTTTTTCCATTGCATTAACCATTGCAAACAACAAAAAAAGCACCAACCAAATTAAAAATTTAAAAGAATTTTACTTGCACTTCATTTAATATTAACACATTTGGGTGCCTAAGTCAACTAGTATAAATTGTAGGTAACAAGGTTCCTGATCCTGTCAGCAGCATAGTGGTATGAGACATCCTTCAGGGCTCTTCCCTTGAAGTTATAGGTTGGACATCTATAATTCAACAAAGGATTACCTGGTCAACATACAAACATGTATGAGAGATCCTCATATAGAAACATCTGAAGGTGTGTATATTGGAGCAAAAGGGTGAGGAGAAAAGAAGAAAGTACAGAGATGCGTGCCACAGACATAACTCAGTCCAAAGCTCACTGTATGACTCGGCTGCATGGCAGGAGTCAGTCCTAAGTAGGAGAGGGGTAGAATTAATATTCCTGCCTGAGTGGTCAGCACATACTGGGGCTGCTTTAGGGAAAGTAAGATGAGTTTTCCTTAACCTCCTCAAAAACCAGTGACGGGCACAGAGACTAAAGACAAAGGTGTGGCAGCTGGCCATTACCAGGCAAAACAAAACCACAAACATGTAGCTGCTTCCCCTCTCCCTTCCAGAACTTGCCTCCTTTCACCATCCCAGAGCTCACAGCAGGTCCCGGCAGAAGCTGTACCAGAGAAAGTGTCAGGTTATGGAGCATATTTTCAACGTCCTAAGGACTGGAAAAGCGGAAATATTTCTCCCTGAGTGGAAAACTCACACTGTGGACAATCCCAGGGCAGGGGCGGAGAGAAAGGTCTGGCAGCTACGATTACTGGGAGGAGGATAAAACCGCAAACACACAATGTGGCCTATTCCAGGGCACCCATGCCCCACCCATGACAACGAGCCCAGTAAAAGCACCAGAGATACTTCAGGTAGTGCAGCAATGATGAAACATCTAGTTATAGAAAGCAGTGTTGGGATCTCAGGGGCCCAGAACCCCATCGCCTACCACATTCACCCCATGGGGATAGTGCCTTGAACTAAGGCAACCTGGTCAGAGAGGG
This sequence comes from Pteronotus mesoamericanus, assembly GCF_021234165.1. NCBI lineage: Eukaryota > Metazoa > Chordata > Mammalia > Chiroptera > Mormoopidae > Pteronotus > Pteronotus mesoamericanus. The sequence continues at coordinate 57,435,897 of NW_026555321.1, forward strand.
GACACTCCCCCTCCCAGGGGATACAGGGCATTTTCCATGGAAAGAGGGACAACTTCCCACAAAAATCCCTGAAGCCCCAGCAACGCAAGCTTATGCATCAGCACCACCTACAGGGAAACAAAAAGACCTCTTCTTATCTAACTGCTAAATAGAGAAGTGGTACTCATTTAAAAAAGCAGTTTTCAGTGTCCCACACATATGCTGCCTACAAGAGACCCACCTCAGAGCCAGAGACCTACACAGATTGAAAGTAAGGGATGGAAAATAATATTCCAAGCAAATTGGCAAAGGAAAAAGGCCAGGGTTGCCATACTTGTATCAGACGAAGTAGATTTCAAAACAAAGGCCATAAAAACAGACCCAGAGGGGCACTTTATAATACTTAAAGGAAGAATCTATCAAGAAGACATCAACATTGGAAACTTACATGCTCCCAATATAGCAGCCCCCAAGGTTATAAGGAAATTGTTGGACGAATTCAAAAAAGATATAGACAGCAACACACTCATAGTAGGGGATTTCAACAACCCACTGTCAAAAATGGACAGATCATCCAAACAAAACATTAATAAACATAGTGTGGCGCTGAATGACACACTGAATCAAAGAGACTTAACTGACATATATAGAACCTTACATCCCAAAGAAGCAAAATACACATTCTTTTCAAATGCTCATGGCAGTTTTTCAAAGACAGACCACATGATAGGACACAAAGCAAGCCTCAGCAAATTCAGGAAAATTGAAATACTACCAAACTTTTTCTCGGACCACAAGGGCTTGCAACTGGAAATCAACCTCAAAGAGAAACTTCAAAAACTTGCAAACTCATGGAGACTCAACAGTAGGCTATTAAACAATGAATGGGTCAATAATGAGATAAGAGATCAAAAAGTTTCCGGAAACAAATGAAAATGAACAGACAACAGTCCAAAACCTATGGGACACAGCAAAGGCAGTCCTCAGAGGGAAATTCATAGCAATACAGGCTTACCCACAAAAGATAGAAACATTTCAAATAAAAGACCTAACACTACAACTTCAAGAACTGGAGAAACAACAACAAATAAATCCCAGAGCAAGAAAAAGGAAGGAAATAGTCAAGATTAGAGCAGAACTGAATGACAGAGAGATGAAAAGAACAATTCAAAGGATCAACCAAGCCAGAAGCTGGTTCTTTGAAAAGATAAATAAAATTGACAAGCCTTTAAGCAGACTCATCAAGAATAAAAGGGAGAGGACCCAAATTAATAATATCAGAAACGAAAGAGGAGAAATAACAACGGATACCACAGAAATACAAAGGATCATCAGAAACTACTCTGAACAATTATATGCCAAGAAAGTTGAAAATCTTGATGAAATGGACAAATGTTTAGAAAAGTATAATCTTCCAACACTGAAGGAGGACGAAACAGAAAGCTTGAGCAGACCGATAACAGCTGGGGAAATGGAAGCTGTAGTCAAGAAACTCCTGGCACACAAAAGCCCAGGGCCGGATGGTTTCCCAGGAGATTTCACAAAACATTTAAGGAAGAGCTAACCCCTGTCCTTCTCAGACTATTCCAAAAAAAAAAAAACAAGAGGAGGGAACACTCCCAGACTCTTTCTATGAGGCCAGCATCACCCTGATCCCAAAACCAGATAAAGACCCTACGAAGAAAGAAAACTACAGGCCAATTTCGCTGATGAATAAAGATGCTAAAATCCTCAACTAAATATTGGCAAACCGCATCCAGCAATACATTCAAAAGATTATCCACCACGATCAAGTGGGATTCATCCCAGGCATGCAGGGATGGTTCAATATACGCAAATCGGTAAACATGATACATCACATAAATAAAAGACAAGACAAAAACCTCATGATCATCTCGATAGATGCAGAAAAAGTATTCGATAAGGTACAGCACCCATTTATGATCAAAACACTCAGCAAAATGGGAATAAATGGGGCATTCCTCAACGTAATAAAGGCCATATATGAAAAACCTACAGCCAATATCATACTCAACGGGAAAAACTGAAAGCTTTCCCACTAAGATCGGGAACACGCCAAGGATGCCCACTCTCACAGCTTCTTTTCAACATCGTATTTGAAGTTCTAGCCACAGCGGTCAGACAAGAAAAAAAGATAAAAGGCATCCCAATAGGAAAGGAGGAAGTAAAGCTATCATTGTTTGCAGATGACATGATAGTGTCCATAGAGAACCCTGTAGACTCTACCAAAAAACTCCTCAACCTAGGAAGTGAAATTTGGCAAAACAGCGGGATACAAAGTCAACGTTCAGAAATCAAAGGCATTCTGTACACCAGCAATGCAATAGAAGAAGAAGAAATCAGAAAAAAAATACCATTCGATATAGCAAGAAGAAAAATAAAGTACCTAGGCATAAATTTAACCAAAGACGTAAAAGACCTGTATGCAGAAAACTATACAACATTGAAGAAAGAAATTAAGGAAGACAGAAATAAATGGAAGCGTATATCGTGCTCATGGACTGGAAGAATTAATATCCTCAAAATGTCCATACTACCCAAAGCAATTGATAGATTCAACACAATCCCTATTAAGATACCAATGACGTATTTCACAGAAATAGAACAGACATTTCAAAAATGTATATGGAACCATAAACAACCCCAAATACCTGCAGCAATTTTGACAAAGAAACACAAAGTAGGAGGGATCACAATACCGGACATCAAACTCTACTACAAAGCCACTACACTCAAAACAATCTGGTACTGGCACAAGAGCAGATCCATAGACCAGGGGAACAGAGTAGAAAGCCCAGAAAAAAGCCCAGGTCTCTATGGCCATCTAATATTTGACAAAGGGGGCAGAAGCATAAAATGGAGCAATAACAGCCTCTTCAACAAATGGTGTTGGGTGAGCTGGACGGCTACATGCAAATAATTGAAATTGGATCATCAGCTGACACCATACACAGAAATAAACTCAAGATGGATAAAAGATTTAAATATAAGTCGCAACACCATCAAAGTCCTAGAGGAGAACATTGGCAGGAAACTCGCAGATATCCCACGCAGCAATTCTTTCACTGATATGTCTCCTGAAGCAAGGGACATAAAGGAAAGAATAAACAAGTGGGACCTCATCAAAATAAGAAGCTTCTGCACGACAAAAGAAAACATCAGCAAAATGAAAAGGGAGCCAACCATATGGGAAAATATATTCGCTAATGATACATCAGATAGAGGTTTGATCTCCAAGATATGTAAAGAACTCACTCAACTCCACTCCAAGATGATAAACGATCCAATCAAAAAATGGGCAAAGGACCTGGGCAGACGCTTTTCCAAGGAGGAGATACAGAGGGCCCAGAGGCATTTGAAAGGATGCTCAGCATCACTAGCCATCAGAGAAATGCAGATCAAAGCCACCATGAGGTACCACCTCACACCGGTCAGAACGGCCTTCATAAACAGATCCACAAACAACAGGTGCTGGCGAGGCTGTGGAGAAAAGGGAACCCTAGTACGCTGTTGGTGGGAATGCAGACTGGTGCAGCCACTGTGGAACTCAGTGTGGAGTTTCCTCAAAAAGCTGAAAATGGAACTGCCTTTTGATCCAGTGATTCCCCTGCTGGGACTATACCCTGAGAACACCAAAACGCCAATACAAAAGAACCTATGCACCCCAATGTTCATAGCAGCACAATTTACAATAGCCAAGTGTTGGAAGCAACCTAAATGCCCATCAATAGATGATTGGATCAATAAATCTTGGAACATATACACAATGGAATACTACGCAGCAGAAAAAAAAAACTACTAAATTTCTCGACAGCATGGAACTCGAGAGCATAATGCTAAGCAAATAAGCCAGGGAGCGACAGACAAATACCATATGATCTCACCTATAAGTGGAACCTAACCAACAATACAAAGATGCAAAGAAAATAAGCCCAGCATCACCGAAAGGAAAAGAAACCAACAGAGACAAGAGGGAAGGAGGGGGGGTGGCGGGGAAAAGGAAGGGAAGGGGAAGTCAAGGAACATATAGCAAGGACTCATGGACAAAACCAAAGGGGAAGAGCTGAGGGAGGGAAGGAGACAGGGGGCAAGGGAAAGTGGTGGGGGGTAGGCACAAACGTATTTAAAAAAATAAATGAATAAATAAATAAATAAATAAACCCAATATAATCATCAATCTAGGGTTTTATATTCACTGAAAATATTTTTTAAAAATTAGGGCAAAATAAAGATATTTTCAGGAAATAAAAGCAGTTTTCATTTCCATAAATGGTCTAGGCGGAGAAATAATCTATCAAATACTATGAATAAGCAAGATAACAAGGTTGCTCAGTGAGAATATGAACAACCTTCAGGACAAAAACTTTAATGACAGAGAATTCAAGATCAGTGTTTTAAAAAAAAATCAGTGATACAAGAAAGCTCAGAAAGGTAGTTTAATGAACTCAGAACTAAAACCAATGAATAAAAGGAGTATTTGACCAAAGAGATAGAAACTTTGAAAAAGAACCAAACATAAATTTTGGAGATGAAGAACTAAATATAAAAGATGAAGAATGAACTAGTGAGCTTAGGAAATAGAGCTGACCTGAAGGGGGAAAGAATCAGTGATAATGAAGATACAAATCTAGAAATGATATGCATAGAAAAGAGAGACTGAAGAGTTTTTTTAAAAAATGAGAGAATTCTACAAGAGCTATCTGACTCAATCAGAAAGAGCACTGTAAAAATGCTGGGTAAACCAGAAGGAGAAGAAAGGGAGAAGGGAACAGAGAGCCTATTCAAACAGATAATCAATGAGAATTTCTAAAACCTATTAAAAAAAAACAACACTGGATCCTTGAATCCAAGTAGCAAACAGAATACCTAATTATCTAAATCCACAAAGGCCTTCCAAGGAACCATATATTAAAACTGTCAAAAATTAATGACAAAGAAAGAATTCTCAAGGAAGCCAGCAAAAAGATGATGATAAACCATTGTATTATCATCAGTTTTTTCAGTAGAAATCCTACAAGCTAGAAAAGACTGAAATCAAATATTCAAATTAATGAAAGAGAAAAATTACCAGCCAAGAATAATATATCCCGCAAAGATATCTTTTAAATACAAAGGAGAAATAAAGACTTCTCCAGACATACAGAAGCTGAGAAAATTTACCACCAGAAAACCTGCAATACTGAAGGATATTCCACCTAAAACAAAAAGACAAAAGAATACAAGACTATGAGTAAGATGACTAACAAACAAAAGTGGGAAATTGCAACCCTTGTTAAGAAGATAATATACACTTAAAAATAGCATGAAGGTCAGCAGAGGTAAAAACATAAAAAGAGAGAAGACAGTATCTACTGCAATTTAGAAAAGAACTCACAGCACAAAAAAAAAAAAACAATTTGTGACAAAAACAAAAAGGGAAGGAGGTAAAGGTCTGAATATGCACAAAGAAATAGAGATTAGATGCAGGCAGAAGAAAAATGACTACTGCATATATATAACTTTTTTTTACATAAACCTAGTACTAACCACACACAAAAAAATCTAGAACTAAGAAAAATAACAAAAAAAGAGGAAAGAAAGGAAAAATCATAGAATACCACCAAACTTTTAAAAATAATAAAAAACAGAAAAACAAGAAAAAAGGAAAAATGGATACAGATACCAGAAAACAACAACAAAAAAATGGCTATAGAAAAATCCTTAAATATCAATAATCACCCTAAATGTAAAAGGACTTAATTAATCAATTAAAAGTCACAGAGTAGCAAGTTGGATCAAAACACAAAACCCAACTAACTACATGCTGCCTTCAGGAAACACGTATCAGTTGGAAGTACAAATAGATTCAAAGTGAAGAGGAGGAAAATGATACTACAATCAAATAGCATTAGAGAAAACATATCTGACAAAAATTTTTAAAAAAAAGTAAGACAAAGATGAACACTGTATAATGATAAAAGGGACAATACTTCAGGAAGATATAACACTTCTCAATATATATGCACCTAATCTGGGAGCACCAAAGTATATAAAGCAACTACTAACAGAACAAAAGGGAGAAACTGAGGAAAACACAATTTATAGTATAGGACCTAAATACCCCATTGACAGCAATGTGTAAATTGTCCAAACAGTGGGGGGAAAAAAGGAACCTGACCATTTTGGCTCGGTTGGGCATCATCCATACCAAAAGGTTGCAGATTTGATTCCTGGTCAGGGCACACACCTGGGTTCTGGGTTTGGTCCCCAGTCAGGGCATGTGCATGAGGCAACCAACTGATGTTTCTTTCTCATATTGATGTTTTGTCTCCCTGTCTTCCTCCCTCCCTTCCCCTCTCTCTAGAATCAGCTAAAGAAAAAAAGAAAGCATTCATTCCCACCAGTGATTATCCAGTATCTCTGAACCCTCAAGAAAAAGAAGGAAGGGAGAGAGGGAGGAAGATTTACGTTAAATAATGCATTAGACCAAATAGAGATCAACATTTAAGAGTTTTTCATCCCATAACACCAGATTGCATATTCCTCATTAGTGCACATGGAATATCCTTAAAGATAGACCATAGGCTGGACACAAAACTAGCCTCAGAAGATTAAAATAATACCAAGCATGTTCTCCAACCATGATGCTCTCAAATTAGCAATAAACTGAAAGAGGAGGGAAAAACCAGAAATAGGTGGAAATTGAAAGAACATGCTACTAAATAAGGACTGGGTCGAAGGAGAAATAAAAGATCAAAAATACATAAAGATAAAACAGAATAACAGTACAACATAGCAAAATTTGGGGGTTAAAGCAAAAGAGTAATAAGAGGGAAGTTTATATCATTTCAGGCCTACCTCAAGAAACTACAAAAATGTCAAAGAAGCTAACATTTTACTTCAAAGGACTAGAAAAAGAAATACAAATGAGGCCCCAAATCAGTAGAAGGAATAAAACAATAAAAATTAGAGCTGACTTAAACAAAATAGAAAACAAACTACATAAAAAAAATAAATGCAACAAAGAGCTGCTTCTTGAAGATTAATAAACTGACAAACCTCTGGCTAGACTCACTAAGGGAAAGAGAAAAGGCTCAAACAAAATCAGAAATGGAAGAGAAGTTTCAACAGACACCACAGAAATACTATGACTATACAAGAATACTGCAAAAGACTATATGCCACCAAATTCAATAACCTAGAAGGAATGAACAAGTTTGTAGAAATATACAACCTTCCTAGAATGAATCAAAAAGAGCTAGAAAATCTAAATAGACCGATCAACAGTAAGGAAATTGAAATAGTCATCAAAGACCTCTCAAGAAGTAAAAGTCCAAGACCAAATGACTTCTCTAATGAATTCTACCAAACATTAAAAGATTTGCCGTGGCTGGTATGGCTTAGTGGATTGGGTGTGGGTCTGTGAACCAAAAGTTCACCAGTTCAATTCTCAGGCAGTGCATATGCCTGGCTTACAGGTCAGATCCCTGGTTCGGGGCATGCGAGAGGCAACCAATCGATGTATCTCTCACATATTGATGTTTCTCTCCCTCTCTTTCTCCCTCCCTTCCCTGCTCTCTAAAAATAAATAAATAAAATCCGAAGGAAAAAAAAGATTTAATACCTACCATTCTCAAACTCTTCCAGAAAATTGAAGAGGCAATACTTCCTAACTGATTTTATATGGCCAACATTACCCTGACCCTAGCAAAATCACACAAAACAAAAAATAAAATTATAGATCACTATCTGTGAGGAATACAGATCCTAAACAAAAATCCTAAACAAAATACTAGCAAACTGAATATAACACTACCGTAAAAAGATAAAGTGGGCTTCATTCCAGGAGCACAAGGATAGTTCAACATATGCAAATTGATCAATGTGATATGCTGCATTAACAAAATAAAGGACAAAAAGCATATGATCAATATCAGTAGATTAAAAAGAAACATTTAACAACTTACAATATCCATTTATGATTAAAACATTCAATAAAAGAGGTATAGAAGGTAAGTTCCTCAACATAATGATGGCCATATATGACAAACCCTCAGCTAATATTATACTTAATGATGAAAAACTGAAAGCTTTTTCTCTAAGACCAGGAACAAGACAAGAAAGCCCACTCTCACCACTGTTATTCAACATAGTACTGGAAGTTCTAGCCACAGCAATCAGCAAAAGAAAGAAATAAAAGGCACTCAAATTGGAAATGGAGAAGTAAAATTACCACTCTTTGTAGATGACGTTTCATTACACAGAAAACCCTAAAGACTTCACCAAAAAACTATTAAAGACAATAAACAAATACAGTAAAGTGGCAGGATACAAAATCAATGTACACACACACAAAAAATCCATTGCATTTCTACATACTAACAATAAAATTTCAGGAAAAAAATAAACAATTTCCCTGGCTGGTGTGGCTCAATGGCTTGAGACCCAGCCTGCGAACCAAGGGTTGCTGGTTCAATTTCTAGTCAGTGCACATGCCTGGGTTGCGAGCAAGGTCAGGACCCCAGTAGGGGGGTATGCAAGAGACAACCACACATCAATGTTTCTCTCCCTCTCTTTCTCCTTTCCTTCCCCTCTGTCTAAAATAAATAAATAAAATCATTAAAAAATAAACAATTCCCCTTGCAATTGCAACAAAAAAAAATAAAACACCTAAAAATAACTTAGCAAAGAATATGAAGGACCTATACACTGAAAACTACAAGGCGTATTGAAAGAAACTGAAGACACAAGGAAGAAATGGAAAGATATCCCATGGTCATGGGTTGGAAGAATTAACATAGTTAAAATGTCCATGTTACCCAAAGAAATACACAGATTTAATGCATTTCCCATCAAAATCCCAATGTCTTTTTCAAAGAAATAAAACAAAAAAATCGTCAAATGTGTATGGAACCATAAAAGACCCTGTATAGCCAAAGCAATCCTGAGATAAAAACCAAAGCCAGAGGCATCACACTTTCTGACTTCAAATTATATCACAAAATTACCATAATCAAAATAGTATGATGTTGGCCAAAAAAAAAAAGAAAAGAAAAAAAAGACACACAGACCTATAAATCAGAATTGAGAGCCTAGAAATAAACCCACATGTATACAGGGAATTAATTTTTCACAAAGTGGCCAAAAACATATAATAAAGAAAAGAAAGCCTCTTCAATAAATGCTGTTGGGAAAATTGGAAAGCCACGTGCAAAAGAATAAAACTAGATTGCTGGCCCTGGTCAGGTGGCTCTGTTGCTTGGAGCACTGTCCTGTACACCAAAAGGTTAGAGGGTGATTCCCATTCAGGACACATATCTAGGTTGCGGGTTTGATCCCTGGTTGGGGCAAATATGGGAGGCAATATTGTACATCAATGAGTGTGTGTGCGCCTCTCCAATCCATAAACATATCCTGGGGTGAGGATTAAAAAAATTTTTTTAAAAACAGATTGCTGTTTGTCCCTATGTACAAACATTAGCTCAAAATGGGTTGAAGGCCTAAATATAAGACCTAAAACAATGAATTACATAAAAGGAAACATAGGTACTAAACTTATGAACCGTGGTCTTAGAGAGGATTTTATGAATTTGACTACAAAGGCAAAGGAGGTAAAGGCAAAAATAAATGAGTGGGACTATATCAAACTAAGAAGCTTTTACACTGCTAAAGAAACCCTCAACAAAACAAAAAGGAAACCCACCAAATAAAATATTTTTGTAAACAAGAGCTCTGAAAAATATATAAATAACTCACACAACTCAACAACAACAAAAACAAAACCCAATTTAAAGATAGGCGGAGGACCTAAACAGACCCTTCTCCCAAGAGGACATACGAATGGCCAACAGATATATGAAAAGATGCTCAACTTCACTATTAGGAAAGTGCAAATCAAAACCACAATGAGATAATCACCTCACACCTGTTAGAATAGCTATTATCAACAAAATAAGTGTTAGAGAGGTAGTGGAGAAAAAGGAACTCTCATTCATTGCTGGTAGGAATGTAAACTGGTACAGCCATTATGGAAAACAGTATGGAGACTTCTCAAAGAAGAGTTACCATATGGCACAGCAACCCCTCTTTGGGTGTTTATCTGATAAATTTGAAAACATTTATTCTTAAAGATATATTCACCCCTATGTTCACTGCACTATTAATCACAGTGGCCAAGGTATGGAAACAACCTAAGTGTCCTTTGATGTATGACTGGATAAAGAAGATGTGGTACATATACACAATGAAATTTGACTCTCATACAAAAGGATGAAATACTTCCATTTGTGACAACATAGATGGATCTTGAGAGTATCATGCTAAGCAATGTCAGACAGGAAAGGACAAAAAAAATATGATTTCACTCATATGTAAGATATAACACAGAAAGTAACAAATGAACAAAACAAACAAAAAAACTGATAGACACAGACAGCAGTATGGTGGTTACCAGAGGGAAGGAGGTGTGGGAAGACGAAGAGGGTAAAGGGAGTCAAATATAAGTTGACAAAAAGAGACTTGAATTTGGTTGGTAAACACACGACACAATACATAGATGATGTGTTTTAGAACTGTACTCTTGAAACATGTAGTATTATTAACCAAAGTCATGCCAATAAATCTAACTTTTAAAAAATGAGTAACACAATAGTCAGTCTTATGGCTATCAGATAACTCAGAAAGAACCTTTAACTCATGATTCCCACTCTCCAACTTTACCCATAACTAAATTTAACCACTTCCGTAAGAACTCTCCCTTGAGAAATGGAAAGAACTTTTCATGCATATTATTAAATCTCTTAGATGTCCTAAAAAATAGAACATACTCTGCTCTTATCCAGTTTCTCTTAGGATGTTGAATGGTTCGACCATTTGTCACAACCATCACTCAATGCATATGCACACCACAAGATACATGAGGATTTCTGCCATTCCAGTTGGTCTCCCACTGTGTTACAGGAGATAGAAATGTTAATCACAAGAGCAATAGCAGTTAAACTGAAATAATATAAATAAAAGAAAATACAAAACTCTAAATGGAAAGACTCATTTTCAATTCCTGGCCAACCCACTTAGTAGTGGTGTGACCTTGGGCAAGTCCCTTAACCTTTCCCCATCTGTTGTGAAAGCTGAATAATCATATGAGAGCACCTCATAAGCTGAAAGCACTATATTAATATAAGAATTATATAAAATTATAGCTAAATGTATAATAGTTTAGAAGTTGCTGGCACTAAAGTTGGGAAGAATGATAATTTAGGTCTAAATCAACTTATATTAGGAGAGCCCAGCATACACAGAGGCCAGGTGACACTCACTTCCTTGGAAGAAGTGTTGCTATCATAGACAATGAGACACAGCACAATCTCTCTCAAGTAATTATTTAATTATCCATTAATTACATAAGTCCCTTAGGAAAATTTAAGCCTGATAGAGATGCATTATATAGCTAACGATACAAATAATGCATGCAGGAAATAAAATACAGCCAGATTTAATATTAGATTTTATTTATATCTTACTACAAAAAGTAATTATTTATTAATTTGAAACAGGTCCTTGATTACTGATGCTAGGGGTTTAAAATGTTAGGAAAACCCTGAATTGGCCAAGAAATGAAGTAAATGTTGATTCATATTCTTAAAGACAATTAATCACAACAAAAAACCTACATAGCCCAGTATGGCATGGCACAGTTGGCTCGGTGTTGTCCTGAAGAGCGAAAGGTTGCCAGTTTGATTCCCAGTCAGGGCACATGCCCAGGTTGCAGGTTCAGTCCCTGGTCGGCAGGGCACATAGGAGAGGCAACCAATTGATGTTTCCCTCCCTCTCTTTCTCCCTCCCTTCCTCTCCCTCTAAAAATAAATAAATGAAATCTTTACAAAAATAAAAAATAAATAAAATCTTTTAAGTCTACTAAAAAAAAAAAAGTGCAAAAGTGCTTGAATTCAGTGTTCTATTTTTAAGCCTGGAGAAAATACTCAAAGAAGCATGTTAGAAGAGTTCTCTGCTGGAACAAAATGCTAAGAAGCAATATTCTACAAACATCACAGATGTATAACAGTGGTAGGTTAATTCAAATGTCAGTTAAAACTTTGAGCCATCACTAATTTCCCGAACCCAAAAAGCACATGCCTAGCATAGTTAAAAAGACAAACTTTTAAAATAAATGTCAAGTAAATTATTTAATCCTCAAAAAACTCAATACTCACAGATAATGATCAGGATCAAATTTGGCCATCTCAGCTGCCAGGCGTTTCTGCCTTCGTTCAGCTGCAGGAGTAAAATCTGGATCCTTAATATCGATGACATCACTGAATTCATCCTAAGGATATCAAGAAAGAATAATTGCTATTTCTTATTTTAGCACTCACAAATCTAATTTTTCACAAAATGCCAAAACAGAGGAAGACTCTAACTGATCAGTAAGTCACAATGCTACCTGTGACATTTAGATACAAATCCAGCAAGTGTTTGTTAAACATCTACTACTAGCCAGGCCCTGTTGGAAATTTTAACTTAAATTACCTCATTTAATCCTTACAGCAAACCTTTTAAAATATATTTAAGCTATAGAAGTTTAACATAAAAAAACAGAAGAGAATAAAGCCCCGCAAGCAAGCAGGAACATTTAATTGTCCCTTATTACCCCATTTACTCCTACAGATTTGAAAGTTATTAAAAGTATGTTGAAATAAATTTCTAGACTCTAGATGGAGCTATTCCTACCCTGGGTGCCATGGCAGCACACCAACACTTAAATGGAAACTTTCGTGCCCCTATAAATGCTCTACTTGACTAGAAATGCAGAGTATTCATTCAGTCAGGCAATCCTCAAACACCAAGTCAACTCTGCACTCTGCTTAGTTTCTTATTCCTTCTAACCTCAAACAAGGTTGACTATGTAGCCCCCCACCAATAAGTTATTTTCTGTTTTTCACTTCTCCAAATGAAGACTGCTTTATGAAGTGTTAAAGTTGTTTGTATCACTTAAATTGTCTTCTTTAATAATTTTTAACACACAAAATGGTTTGAATATCAGACATCTATACATAGACTTTCCTTTTGTTTCTTCCTATGGTCTAGCTCAGCACTACATAAAACTTACACACAAAACTATACATTCTACTTTATGAGCAGATTTATGAATTTTTAAGCACAATTTTAATGTATAGATTTTCCATCTGAAAAGTTAAAAATCAAATCCTAAGTAATATTCAACTTTACTGTAATCACTTTCATCTAGATTTATACATATTGATACATAGCATGTTTCCAAAGGCAAATCCTACAGAAAACAGGCAGATAAGGGAAACTGCCTACAATACCATATGGTCTTTTCTCTTTTCATCAGAACTGTGAGGTAAAGAAACCCATACCACACAAAATATTTTAAAACTATAACTTTTTTCTGTCTCCAACCTCCCATTTCCACTACCAACCCCAAGTACAGAAATTAGAAAAAGCTTAAAGAATATTAGTGAAAATAAATCAAGGGAAGTAATTTGGTAGAGAGTTGTAGAGCAAACTATTAAATCAGATTTGCAGGTGGAATGACAGGTTAGTGACTAATAATCAGGCTTCAAGTCCACAGTTGTAATGCAAAATCGCTACAGTGAAATGAGCTATGCTTCATTAGCTAGGGAGAAACTAGTGTGCAGACTCTCCACATAATCAAAATTTCTGCATGATTAAAAAAATCTCTCATCCCTACCCCAATCCATTTAGCTTCAGTAGTACCTACAACATTTAATCTAAGCACATTCTAATACAATATAAGGACCCAGGGACCTTTTTGGAAGTTATATCCAGAACATCTTAATACTTCTAAACAAACATTCTGAGCAAAAACCAGATTACTGGCTGTCCCCAAACTTAATAAAAATGTATATTCAAAAAGCTCTTTTGCAATTTACTTTCTAAAAACTTAGAATGTATTTTGCTATAGAAATACTACTATAAATAGTTAGATTCTTAGGGCAACCCACAAATTTATTCAACTAATAATAATAGTACTCGAAATAGAGTACTCAAGATAAACTATTTAATGAGCACCCAGCAATGTTTCCATAGGAAAATACTTTCAAAGATCCAGTTTAACCCCCCTAGAAATATCTCTTCCCAAGGAATGCAACCTAGCATCTTCCTCTCTTCCTAACCTTCCTCACCTGCTAAAATTAGCTCTTCCAGCCATAGAGCATGAAATGGCATTGATGCAGGCCATGGGGGAGGTAAGTTATATGGTACCTGCAGGACTTACCTCAGCTAGATGAATACTATGAAGGCCGTTTCCTGCCCATTGATCCCACATCCCTCTCCCCAGAATTCCTGAGTCACCACTTTCTTTGCTTATACTAGCCCCAAGGAGTTCCCTGCGCACGCACACACACACTCTTCTGAAGCAACCTGATGAAGTAGAAAAAGCATGACTCTGGAGTTAGACAAACCTGGATCTTTAAATTTTTATTTATTTATTTGTTTGTTTGTTTGTTTTTATTGAATGTATTGGAGTGACATTGATTAATGGGGTCAAATAGGTTTCAAGTATACATTTCTATATCTGTATATATTGCATTGTGTGCCTACCACCCAAAATCAAACCATCTTCTGTCACCATATATTTTGCCCTCTACACTCCACCTCCCCAATTTTTTTATTTTTAATTTTTTAATTTAAGTATAGTTGGTATACAATCTTATATTATTGGTTGTACTGGTTTCAGATGTAAATATAGTGATACAACATTTTTATACCTTACAATGTGGTAATCCCAATAATTCTAGTAATCATCTGTCACCATGCTAACTTATTATTGACTATACTCCCCCTTACCTTTTCCACCCATCTTCCCACCCCTTCCCCTCTGGTAACCATCTCTTTGGCCTCTTTTTACATGAGTCAAACAGAGAATAATAAATAACATATGGCTTCACTTATATGTGGGATCTGAAAAAACAAAACAAAAACAGACAAACCTGACTTTAAAACCCAGCTCCAGTCTAACTATACAACCCCTCTGAACCTCTCAGCTTCCTTACTATAAACACGAGTCTAGTGATTCCATCACAGGATGGGTATTAGTTTCCTCCTGCTGTTATAAGAAATTACAAAACACTGAGTGGCTTAACACAACACATATTTTTTCTCTGATAGTTCTGAAGATCGGAAGTCCAAATTCTGGTTCCTTTTTGGCAGTTCCAGGGGAGAATCTGTTCTTTGCCTTTCCCATGTTAGAAGCAGGCTGTGCTCATCCTGGGCTCATTGTCCCACATCACAATGCCTTTCCTCCCTCAGCTTCCGTCATCACTTGGCCTTCTCTTTTTTCACTGTTATTCTCTTACTTCCCTCTTATAAGGATCATGTGATTAGACTGGGTCCACCTGGATAGTCCAGGATGATCTCCCCATCTAAAGACCTTTAATTTAATCAGAGCTGCAAAGCCCTTTTGCCATGTAAGGTAACAACATATTTACACGTTCTTGGGATTATCATGTGGACATTTGGGAATGGTGGATGCAGATCATTCTGTCTACCACAGGCTATTGTGAGGATTCAATGAAATTATGTACAGGGCTTGATACATGATACGTTCAATAACGCCAAGTTTCTTTTCTCTCTGTCTCCCTATCTTACTGCTGTTCCTGGTTACTGGTTGACTTCTTACTGAGAGTCAGCCAGTAGGGAGTCCTATCCTCCCTCTCCTTAAGTTTCCTCACTTACTAATAGCAATAAAAAAGAAAAAAAATTGGGATTAAAATGTCCCAATTCATTATGTCACCTGGACTAGATATAACATCATAAATAGTATATAATCTGTGAGTCTTTATAGATAAGTCTACAATTCAGAGGATAAATGGATTAAAGTGGCCCTGGGCATTTTAAAACACTAATAGTACTGAGAATAAACTCAGATTTTTACCACATGACTCAAAGCTCTGTATAATCAAGCCCATCATTCTCTTCAAACTCATCTCCTATTTTCCCCCTTTGCTCAAATACGCCTAAGCTACATACCAGACTTATTTCCATTTCTGGAACTCCAAGCTCCTGCATTTACAGTTAAGTATCTTTCTCATCATTATTCAGTTCAAATTTGACTTTCTCAAAGGGGCCATCTCTAGATACCCTAGTTAAAGTAGTTAGCACCCTGCGGTTTCTCACATCACCCATTCTTTTTGTTCACTTGTCACTTTTTGAAATTATCTTGCTTATTTGTTGTTTTCATGATTACAGTCTATTTCTCCAATAGAATATTCCATGAGGGCAAGGGTCTGGCCTATCTTCCTTCTCATGATAGCCCCAGTATTAAATCATTCATCCAGCAAATAATTCATGAGGGCCTTCTCTGGTTTATAATGCTGAAGATCCAGAAATAAAAATGTAGACAAGATCCCTGTCCTCATGGGATAAATGGTAAGAAAGCAGTCATCCTTTCTTCCTTTCTCCTCCTCTAGCCCCTTGTCTCCAGACTCAGGACCTCCATATGCAGCTATGTGACTGATGCCCAACAGAACGTTAATGCCCACAGCAATGCCAGCCAGGCTTGTCCTATGCACAATCATATGCAGTGGCCCTGTTCAAACGAGACCCTCAAGAAAAATTGGAACAAATGGAAATTCAAGTAAAGTTAGCTTATGCTAGAGAAATCTAAGGCATCAATCAACCAGAGGGAAAGAAGAAAAGAGGATGAGATATGTTAAACTACAGCAAGTCAAAGGTGATTTAAAAAAAAAAAAAAAAAAGGATTTCCATGGCCACTGTAATTAAAAGTAGTTAAAGATGGGCACTGCCAAGGAAAGGATGTGCAGGGTTTAAGTCAGGCTTATGTAAGTTTCAGCATAGTTAACGCAGTGACTATCCAGAGAGATGAAGAACCTTGTGACATCTGGCCCGTGGATCTCCTGAAAACAATGTCCCCAGGTCACCAGTGTAGCCAAGGGAAGGACAGGGACAGCAAGCAGAGTCCTGAGCTGCTGGCAGCAGCAGTCCTGGGACATAGCTGGGTTGGCAAGCAGAGACTCTAGGACTGTTGTTGCTGGCAGCTGACACCACCAGGAGCTGTAATGAAGCCCTGACTTTCGGCAGACAAGGCGATTTTCCAAAGGCACCCTGGTGGCTGGCAGCAATTTCAGAAAGGAAAGAAAGATGGGGTTGTGGGGGGAGGGGACAGAAGGGAAGAATGCTGAAAGAGAATTTGTTTCAGCAACAATATTATTTTCTTCTCATCAGTATAAAATACAAAGTTCACAAGCAAACCCTGTGTAAATAGTTGGAGGGAAAAAGAAAAAAGAAAACCAGGAAAGACTCTACAGCCCCCCATAAAGAGTTATATTTGTCAATTAACAAAAGGTACCTGGGTACTGGAATTATGGATGTTCTACTTTCTTTGTTATATTGTATTTTTATAATGAGTACATATTGCTTTTATCATCAGAGGAAATAAAGCAATTTTTCTTTTAAGGGAAAAGACAAGACTAAAAATACTACTAAAATAAGAGTAGCTAACAAAACTTTACAGATATTTCTCATCCAGAGGCAGAGCTAGAAAAACTCTAAACTTCAGATAAAACATTAATTTGAGAAAATGGTGATGTTTCTTAAATACATCATTTAAATTAGAAGTGATTCTTTTAGTGCTCTTATTTATGCAGTAATTGTTTCTTTCAGCTACTTGAGTCACAGAAGTAGGGTTATGTGATTAATGTTCCATGGTCACTCAGTTTTCACCTGTATGGTATAAATGTCACAAATATAGCATCTGTAAATGCCAAAGAACGCTGCAAATAATACCAATTATGTAAAAATTTTGTGGCACTATCTCCTAAAACACATCCACCTGAATACCTCACAGAGGGCAGCCTTCAGTTCTTGCCAGTTTCTTTTCTCCCTGTCTCCCTATCCAACTGCCATTCCTGGTTACAGGTTCACATGATTCTCAAAAGTTCTGGTATTTCTTCATTCTCATGTACGGCACAAGTCCTCAAATTTAATTCAAGAAAGACATCAATATATTCTTGGAAGATGACATATGTCTAGTGGTGCATCCACAGGTGCAATGTGCAACGATGCCAGGATGGAGGAATAGCAATGTGGAGCTGATGTGCACAAGAGCCTAGCCAGGCCTGGCATAGGAACATGCTCAGGAGCTATCAGTCACTCAGGTGCAGAGTGGGAGGTGCACTTCCATGAACCAAATTCCCTGCAGAAGGCTGAGTTTCAGGATTCAACTCTTTGAAGAGTTTAGAAAAGTAATATGATACACATACATGCCATGTTTTATTTAACCCCCTCTAAGAAGTCTAAGTCAGCACCCTTTATTCAAATTCATTATTATTTCGAGTTCCAGCCAAGATGGAGACATAGATAGAAACACTCCACTTCCTTGCACAACCAAAAGAAAGATAACCACCAATTTAAAAACAATAAACAAACAGACAATAAACAAACAGAACTGCCAGAATAGCAAGCTGCATGGAACTCCAACAACCAAGGAGGAATAGAAACATTCATCAAGACCAGTAGGAGGGGCAGAGACAGGCAGCTAGGGAGGCAGAGAGGACCCATGGCAAGGTAGTGGACTGTGTGGGCGAGGAGGGGCTGGCTGACCGGGAAACTGAAGATTCAAAACCTCTGGCTGTAAAATACTATGGGGGTTGCAAAGGCGGGAGAAACTCCCAGTCTCACAGGAGAGAGTCTGTTGGAAATAGGCTAGAGCAGAGCAAAAGAGCAGCATTGTTCCCTCTCTGACCCCTCCCACATACAGCATCACAACGCAGCAAAGTGGGTTGCCCTGCCCTGGCAACTTCCTAAGGCTCTGCACCTTACAATGTAACAGGTGTGCTGAGACAAAGAACTATGGACCAAATGAAAAAAAAAAAATCAAAACTCCAGAGAAAGAGCTAAGCAATGAGGAGATAGACAACCTATCGGATGCACAGTTCAAAACACTGGTAATCAGGACACTCGCAGAATTGATAGAGCTTGGTCACAAAATGAAGGAAGAAATGGAGACTACACAAAGTGAAATAAAGGAAAATGTACAGGGACCCGAAGGTGAAGGGAAGGAAACTGGGACTCAGACCAATGATTTGGAACAGAAGGAAGAAACGCATATTCAACAGGAACAGAATGAAGTAAACAGAATTCAAAAAAATTAAGAGAGGCTGAGGAACCTCTGGGACAACTTTAAACGTTCCAACATCCAAATCATAGGGGTGCCAGAAGGAGAAAAGGAAGAGCAAGAGACTGAAAACTTATTTGAACAAAGAATAAAGGAGAACTTCCCCAGTCTGGCGAAGGAAAAAGACTTCCAGGAAGTCCGGGAAGCTCAGAGAGTCCCAAAGAAATTGGACCCAAGGAGGAACACACTAAGGCACATCATAACTAAGTTACCCAAGATGAAAGATAAGGAGAGAACCTTAAAAGCAGCAAGAGGAAAGAAGACAGTTACCTACAGAGGAGTGCCCATAAAACTATCAGCTGATTTCTCCAAAGAAAAATTACAGGCAAGAAGGGGCTGGAAAGAAGAATTTGAAGTCAGGAAAGGCAAGGAGCTACAGCCAAGATTACTCTATCCAGCAGGCTAGCATTTAGAATGCAAGTGCAGATAAAGTGCTTCCCAGATAAGATAAAGTTAAAGGAGTTCATTATCACAAGCCCTTATTATATCAAATGTTAAAGGGGCTTATCTAAGAAAAAGGTCAAAAACTAGGAACAGTAAAATGCCAACAAACTCACAACTGGCAACGCCTGAACCTAAAAAACAAAAACAAACTAAGCGAACAACTAGAACAGGAACAGAATCACAGAAATGGAGACCACAAGGAGTGTTATCAGTTGGGAGGGGGAGGAGGAGAATGGGGGGAGGAAGGTACAGGGCATAAGAAGCCTAACTGGTAGGCACAAAATAGACAGAGGGAGGTTAAGAATAGTATAGGAAATAGAGAAGCCAAAGAACTTATATGTACAACCCAGGGACATGAACTAAGCGGGATGGAATACTAGAGGGTGGGGGGCGGGGTGCAGGGTGGAGGGGAGATAAAGGGTAGAAAAAAATTGGGACAACTGTAATAGCATAATCAATAAAATATACTTTAAAGAAAGGAGAATAAGATATGAAACAGAACTCCTTACTGAAGAAATTAAATGAGTTCCTTTGCATTATAAAAAAAGAAAAGTACAAATTCATTATTATTTCTAGAGCAAATTTTTTGAATATGAACACTGAATTGGAATAAAAAATATTAAAAGACTAAAATCAGTTCAGATCATGTTTTGCCACCAAGATTTTATTTATATGTGTGTGTGTATATATATATATATATATATATATATATATATATATGTGTATATATATATATATATCACTTTGTTTCAGAACTTTTTGTGATCCCAGTGTTATATACATGGGGTTATAAACCTTTACAACTAGTGGTATTACTATTTATATCACCCCTTAGAGTTACGTCACATGCATAACTTTTTTCCCCCCTACATTGAAGAAAATATGCATTCAGATTGTTTAGAATAGCAATTTTCATTCCATTAAAATCTGAAGAACAGTTTAATGATTTTAGACAATCAAGCTAAATGCACGGGAGTAACAAAAATTTAATTCAATGGTTCATTTCTGCTGGAAAATAGAAGGAGGTAACCAGAAAGGGACAGAGAGGGGCTTCAATTATGCTGTTAATGTTTTCTCCTTTAAGCTGGGTGATGGGTATCTAGAGATACGATACATTTGTTAAGACATTCAGAAAGAGATAAAAAATAGTTGATAATAGCTTTTTGTATTAACCTAAATTACTTACTTTGTAAACATTCTATTAGATGTGAGAACTTCTAACTTAACAGGGACTTGGCTAAGGCTCACACTGTGACATTCCTTCATCTTCTCAGCATCCTGGCCCTTTTAAGAGTCTCCCCTCAGCAGCAGCAGCACTTAAGAATCCAGGTTCCCTAGCCTCAGGAAGCACTTTCAATCCAAATGTACAACCCAGACTTACCCTGCGTAATTTTTATGTTTATTCATTAATGGCTTTAGACAGGCAAGCCCAAAACAGACTGACCACAAACTAACTCAGCCTAAAAATGGAGGTCCGTTCACTGTATGTATTTTCTGCAGTAGACAAAACTGACTCTATTCTTACTACCTCAATGTAATTAGGAAGAGAGAATACAGAGACATCATAATGCAGCAGAAAAGCATTTCAGGTTTTTGAAGAAAATATTTCATCAGCCATTATTTGCTCCTAAGTAAATCTCAATATTATTCCCTTTAAAGAATCTTGAGAGCCTTTTATATTTTTAAAGGGCAGAGATCTTTCTAGCATCTTATAGCTGTTTTCAAAAAGTTTACACAATGTAGCATCTCCTTAAATTTTCTAAATGGCCTTATAAAGAGGTGAACAAAGTTATCTCTGTTTTATAAAGAGGAGATGACATTTGCTTTTAATCAAGTAATTGGAATGGCATCCTAAGTCTAGACAGAGGTAGAAGTGGGACTACTACATAGATCATTTACCTTTCCTTGGTAGACTCACATGTCTTACTATAATAAACCACATTCTAAATAGGTTTAACATCCTCTCCCCAGGCAGAGATGAAGTTTAAAAAAAAACATGAAACAGCAAAACCCTGTTCATTGCTGTTTCTTTCATTTAAAAAAAAGTTAAAAAGGTTAGTAGTTCACCAACATTTTCATCATATAGCACTCTCAGAATATGTTTTCTATAAAATAATGCAACAAAGTAATTTAACATCTCTCCTCTCCATTTCATTTATTTCAATCTCCCTAGATAGCCTAAAATAAAGTAGAAAATCCTACACTGAGGAAAAGAGAGAAAGTGGTGTCATTCCTTTCCAGCTTGACATGTAATCAAGTTTTAACAAGAGATTACCTTTAACCCTCATCAAGAGTAAGGAGACAAACATGCCTATTGTACACCAAAAACTAAACAATTTGATCAAACAACACAAACTCATTCTTACCAGGAACATTTACCTATAAAACAGGAGACACATTAGGCCATTAGTGCATGATTTTCATATAAAATACAAGGCTTTTCAGGAAGTATGAGGAGAGGGGGGTTCCATTTCATATTTTAAATACCTAATGTCTAGAACACTAAATGAAGTAGAGAAAATATTTAAGAGAATGTCTTCCATCTGAAATTGCACTACAAGTGGGCAGAACAGCCAGTGCAATGAAAGGGGGTGAATACCTGTGTCATGTGTGCATATAAGGAGCTATGCTTCATACTCGAAATAGTTCACCTCTTATAATGTATACGGACGCCCATTATAAGCAGAACTGAGATTACAATATCCATGTGGTAAAACCTTAGATACCCAGGTCTTTTGGGAAGACAGCATACCTGTAATCGCTGAAATACTCCCGATCGTAGGCCTCCAAATCCATAGTGGCCCTGCAGGTTCAGAGCACTTTCTGACACCTCTTTATAGGGGGACTGTTCAATTTCCCAATCAAACTCATCGTTGTCATCTTCTAGATCTTCCTCAGAAACATCAGAAGCACCTAAATGCATCAAATATTTATTTTTTACAACTGAATTTTCTAGGTTCAACTTGGGGATGTACCAAAGATGGTACAAGAATCTGTATATTCTTGACAGCCAATAAAATGGATCTAACCCACAGGTATATCAGTGATAGAATGTGTAAGCAATAAATGAAATGAAAGCAAACAGACCTCAGCCATATATATGCATAAATCTCACAAAAAATGTTAAGTGAAAGAAGCCAGATTAAAAAAAAACACATACTGTATGAAAAATAGACACAATTTGAAAACAGGCAAAACTGAGGATAGTGGGTACCCTGAAGAGGAGAATTAAGCAGCAAATGAGAGGAGGTACCATGGTAGGATCCCAGGGTATTAGAAATTTCCCATTTCTTGACTCAGGTGGTGCCTCTTTCCTGTAACTCACTGAATTGTACACTTCTAATCTCAGCTCAAATGATCAATACTTTGCCAAAGACAGAGATGCTGTTTCAATTGGTCCAAAATATGACTGACCTACTGGTTCAATGGAGTACTTTATGTCTTTAAACCATATGTTAACAATGATCTATTTTCACATTTTCACATGACCTCCTTATGTTGTTACCTGAACTATTTTCTCCAATTTCATATTTGCTATATCCCTTTTCCCCTAGAAACAAAGAGCATTCCAAATACTCTGTTTTCCTTTATTTTCTCCCAACTGCAATAAACATACCTATTTCTTCCACAAGTGGTTTTGCAGTCCTGGATTTCCTTGGCGCCAGAAGAACAGTTAACATGTTCAGCCCCTCAAAATACTGGCCAGGAGTTTCTTTGGGCAATTGAATGGTAAAAATTCCTTAAAGATAAATTTGTTTTATACTTAGCAAGATTAAAATATTCAAAGGCTTCACAAATACATCTATGTAATATATATCTTATTAAACATAATGCTATTTTATAGAGCTTCAAAATTATACCCTTACGCAAACTTAGTAAATAAATATCAAAATAAGAAAAAGGTTCTAACAGGGCTTTTCAGAACCAGTGATACAGCTGCCACTACTATAAAAAATTAATCTGTTAAAGCTGCAGAATGCTTTAGTCATATGCAATATCACCCTAATTTACTAATACTAATACTAATTATTGACAGTATTAAAATGCAATGGCCTGAGAAGGTAATAGCTTAGAATTAACCAGTAGCTACTGATAAAATTTATTTGTGAACTAGAGAGGTAACAACAACAAAAAAATATCAGGATACATTATCCAATGGACACTAGCAGGAATTTCAAAAATACACAAAATCTTAAATACAGCAGTTATGGCTTCATAAAGTTCTTTACAATCTCCAGAGCTACATCTTAGTCTATCTAAGGCAGACACAAATTCTACCTATGTACTTCTTTTCTTTCCTTGACTGGACTTACCAACTTCATCTAGGCTCTTCTATGAACTTATTACATTATTTACTACTCTTACATTTTAAAACATTTTGCTTCTTTCAGTGTGCTGAACCTTATCCTAATATATCAAATACAACTTAACCCAAAATATCTCTACATATAGCAACCTTCCTGAACCCCAGTGTACTTTTAAAATGTAATAACTTTGTTTCAATATGCAACTTATCTGCAATTAAAAACAGATTTACTACCAAGGAAGAGAGTTTCATTATACTTCATTATCACATTAATTATATTGCATTATTGGTTAGAACTTTATCATTTAACATTTTCATCCCATTTTTCTTCCCTTATCCTAGTTCATCAAGGTCAATAAATAACACAAGAGTATACAGTGTATTCTTATTCCATATCCAGTAACAAAGTAAAATCCAGGAGCTTCTATAAAGGGAAAAATAAGTGGTTTCACTGCTGGTTGAAATGATGAACTTATCAATTACATGAAGAAAATTCAATCAGCCTTTAAATGCCACCTATGGATAGCTTCCTTCTCACCTACATATTAGTAAATTTTAAGTTTGAAATTCTAGAAGTTTTGACTCACAGTTAAAATCACTTATATCTTTTATTGCCTCACACACTCTAACCTTTACTTTTAAAGACTTAATAAATGTAGGGGGAATAGGAAATAAATACTTGTAGAAAAGAGAACCAGAGTGTTTAATTTAACTTTACTGTGAAGAATACTGTGATGTACTTTAAAACACTGAAGAAATTGTCATTGTTAAGAAATCCATGAATAACAGCACTGAACACTGGGGAACTTGAGTGATAGGAACAGAATGCACTTGTAAATCACCCAAAAGGTCCTCACAGTATCATGAAAGATTTTTATGTAGTTATTCTAACATGAAGAATCCAAAGAACAAAACTAACAAAGTTTCCAAAGTAAATACCTTTATCTGCATCATAGGACCCTTGCTCATTTCCATTTTCTACAATTCTTCCAGGAAGAGTTAATCTGCAGATTTAATATAAAGTCGCATGAAGTCCTTAAATTACAAAGTATAATAAGTGACCATCAATGACAGTATACATTGAAACCCATCAACCATTTTAAAAGGAAATCCCTCAGCATGTATTTAACATTTCACAAACTAAATAACTTAGATTTCTTTCCTAGCTAAGAAAAAGGAAATCAGAGATGATTCACTCTCTGTCTGAAAAACTACTAGTTGGTCACCAGCAAAATATATACTTAAAAAGAAAAGCCACAATAAATATTAGTTATCACTATTGGTATAGTACTTCCCCTTCCCTAATGAACAGGTTAATTTACTAAACTGAGCCTGACTCACCAGGGGCTCAGTAAAAGTAGACTAACTGGCTTCCAAAAAAAGAAAACAATAAAGAAACAATAAAACCAATTGCTCCTATTGGTCAAATTACGATTCTAAAAAAAAAAAAAAAAAAAAAAGCAGAAAGCGAAAGTGTTTTCCTCAAATCTCATAATTACTATATAAGGATTTCTCCTTTCATACTAAAGGAAAAGAACTGATTTCCCTGTTTCCAGTTTTATCCTGGTTCAGTCAGCCTTGCATTGAGGCCCCAAAAGAATTTTTCTAAAACAGAAGTCTGACTGTCACCTTTCTATATGAAAAAGTTTCAATGACTGCTCCTCGCTAACTAGACAATTTAAATTAATCAGTACAGTATATCAAGCCAGCACCATTCCATCCCAAACTGAAAATGTGAGCTTCCTTTCCTCCTATAACCCCTTCTAAGCCCTTACTTCCTATTCTAACAGTAATAATAATAGTAATAATAATCTTGGCAGACCCTAAAGGGCACAGGACTTCACAACTTAGCTACTGCTGATCCCAACATTTCCTGGAGCTGCAATGCATTTTCCAAACCAAGGTCCCTTCTAAACCCAATATAAGGAGTCAGTTTATGGGTAAATTAGTTATAATTTTTACAAATACTAACTTTATTATCAGAATCTAATTGCATGCCAGCTCTGCCATTTTACCAGCTCTACAACTTACTTTATACAAGTTAATTAATTTCAATGCTCATATTCCTCATCTGTAAAAAGAGAAAAATAACAGAATCTATCTCAGGGTTACTATGAGAAGAAAATGCAAAGAGCTTAATGGCTGGTATAGTAGGTAAGCATTTAAAAGATGTAAACTATTACTATCAGCTCGTCTCTCTTTGACTCTTTATAAGTATAAATTCTTACTATATAATAGTGAAATCATATCTGTTCACAGATCTGCTGTTGGGAACCGTCTCACCTGGTTTCAGGGACTGCAGCCTCTCCAACAGGCAAGAGGGCCGCAAGGCTGGAGCTAAGCAAGGAGGCCTTGGGAAAATAGGCCACTTCGGAAAATAGGAAACAAAACCTGTCCCCCTAGCAGAGGCGCAGCACCCGCCTCCCTCATATCACCCTGCTTGGCCCCGGAAGATGGCTGGTTAGTTAACGACAGGTAAGATCCCTTGATGCCAGGGACATTAGTCGCAGACACAGTCACCAAGGCCCCATGGGGAAGGGGCAAAAGACCCTCACCCCTCGGCTTTGTCATGGCCAGAGTCCTCATTCTATCTGAAAGCAGTCTCTTCATCTCTTGGCTGCTCTGTTCCCCTCATCTGACTTAGGCTTGAACAAATGCTAGAGGCAGGTATAGCCCTACACTGGATCAGGTGGTTCCCAGGGACAATTAGGCCTGGAAAAGGAATGCATTAAATCCTATGAAACCTGCTTTGCTAAGAACGCCCTTGAGTTCATGAGTAATAGTGTTTGGGGTCCGAGCATAGGATGAGTTTATTTCCCCAGGTTTTAGGACCAAATGTGCGTCACTCTGTCTACCAGATCCTGACTCAGAAAGAATCTTATAATCCCTTTACTGTTCTCCTTAAACCATTTCTCCTTCCTTTAATCATTACTGTTTATCATTGCTTGATGAGTCTGACAAGCATGCTACTGTTTCCCTAAAGGAGCTAAACTCAATAAAAGCTCAAAGAGAAAGGTGCTCGGGGGTCTTCTCCTCTGACAGATTAGCCAGCCTTTTCTCCCCAAGAGGATCTTGCATTGGGCATTTTCATTTCATCTGCGATGCTGGGGGACATCACAGGACAGAACTCCCCCTTCAATCTGCCTCCCCTGCTAGACTCTCAATTCGTCAAGGAGAGGGGCAAGGTTTTATTCAACTTTGATGTACTATAACAAACTGTATTTTCAAAGATGGCCCATCTCACATCACTCCTCCCAACAGTGGGCTCTATGTCTCTGCCCTTTAAAACTGAGTGGGCTTTCAGAACTGTTTTAACCAATACAATAAAGCAGAAGTGACACTGTGATTTCTGAGGTTAAGTCATAGAAGATAATATGGATTCTGCCTTGGTTTCTGGAATACTCATTTTCAAAACCTTCTACTACCATGTTAGTAGTCCAATTCCCTGAAGGAATCACAAACCAGACCATGTAAAAAGGCTACACAGGGAGAGGTCCTGAGACAGCAGAAAGAGAAATACCCTCCCTACCCTCACCTGACTAGTCCCCAGTTGCTTAGGCCCTTGCTGTTCCAGATTCAGCCACCATGTGACCACAGGTGAATTAAAAACATCAAGCCAGAACAGTTCAGCCAAGCCCTCACCAAATTCCTGATACACAAAAACCAGGACAGGGAGTTAAATGACTGTTGTTTTATACCATTAAATTTGCTTGGTTATGTAGCAACAGATAACCGGAACAGCAGGCCCTTAATAAACAGAACAAACCTACTGATTATTGAACAACTGGATAAATATCAGGCATGGTAATGAAAACTATTATATGCATTATCTTAATCTCACATCAACTAATATTAGTTCAATTTTACAAATTAGTAAACTGAGACAGTAACTTGCCCAAAGTCACAGCACTCAAAGTGTTCTGAGACACAGATGTGGGTACCCAACTCCTAAGTCTCTGCTGTTATCAACGGAATGAATGAATTTGTGTGAAGAGTAAGTACTCTTTAAAAAGTTTCACACATTAAGAAAAAGTTTCTTAAATTCTCTTCACTAAAACTCCCCAACTTAAGCAGAGTGATTTTTACTTTGAAATTTTTTATTTTATTGTATTTATTTTGCAATCCTATCTCATTTAAGAACCCTCCAAGTCTCTGATGCCTCATCGGTAACATGGGTAAACAACAGAACCTACTTTGCAGAACTTCCCTAAAATCAAATGAGATAATCCACATAAAACACTAACCTGGAGTAAACCTTCAACAAATGTTTGCTAACACCACCATCATCTTCCCATTCTTAAATGTCTTAAATATCACCTCTTCAAAGACTTTCTCTGGCCACTTTATATAAACAGACTCCCTTTTATTCTCTATGGGTGCAATTTACTTCCCTTCAGAGTACTTCCTACAATTTGTAGTTATATGTTTACTTGTTTATTATTTTGCTTTCCCAGTTATAATGTAAACTTATGAGGCACCATTACATCCCCAATATTGAAAACAGAGCCTGGTATATACCATGGGCTTGATAAATAAATCAAAGAAGTAAATTAGAAAAGAAATAGGGAAGTGCAGTATATTCAAATAGGTGGATATGTGAGCAAAACTGGTTCAGGACCAGCGACGGAACCAGCTTGACTGGAGACGAAGGTTTGTATTAGGAAAGTACCTGGGCAGGAAAAGTAGTCTGTAGCTACACTTAAATGAGAAATATTAGAATAGATTTCTCCCTCCTGGGGAAGGAAGAACAAGGAATTGACAATGTTTAGGAATCATCTGGCAGTCTCCTCTGTAAAATAGGGCTAATAATTATGTCTATCTCTAAGAATCGCTATCCTGATTAAATGAGGTAATGTACACAAAGGACTTAACGCGTAGCTTGCCAGAACCCAGGGGACGACAAAACCAGAGAAGTAGCTAACGACGAGAAGGTAGGAGAATGAAGTTATTTTGGTGTCAGGCAGGCCAAGGAAGCCGAAAATTTCAGGAAGTAGGGGCCGCTAAGACAGAAGAGTCGATAAACAGGACGTGGATTGAGAAAAGTCAAATACGCCAGGCAGCTAAACAATCAGCACGCGCCGTCCCGGGCAAGAACAAAGGCAGAACGCTATAAAAGAGCAGAAACTGGAAACGTGGCATGGTCCCAAACGCCATGCTTTAAAATGACTCAGATATCTCTTTAATGTCGGGATTTAAGAAGGCTGAGGAAGAACAGCATCTAGAACGCAAGCCTAAAAGAGTTCACTTCCTCACCGTCAAAGAAGCTGCGAGGACTTCGGGGAAAGGCCCTAGTTCTTTCACCCTCCCTCGCTAAGCAGTTATCGATCTGTGAATGAATGAGTGTCCCCAAAATACACTCCCAGTGGCCAAACATCCGGAACTCGCCTGAGAAAATACGGCTTGGCGTAGAACTTGAAGTCGACCCCCTGGAAATAGACATCGAACTCGGAGACCCGAGCGTAGGGCACGCGGATGGCGATAGTCAGGAAATCCGGGTCCTGGCTGAGGTCGAACGCAGGTGTCAGCATCGCCACGCTAGCTCCAGTGCCCAAGTCGGTCACTGTAGTCGCCGCTGCCGCCCACCACCCAGACTCCCCCAGAAATCCCCACGTTCAAGTGCTGGTTTGGTTAGCCCCCGCCGCTTCCGACTAAAAACGGAAGTGCTCCTTCAGGGAAGAGGAAGTCCCGCCCCTCCACTATCTCCGTGGAGACGGGACGCTGTTTGTGAAGAGCAGGGGGAATGCGAAAAGCGGCTTTCTGCGTAGGTAGTAAGCCCAGATTGTAATTTGGAAGAAGGCGGACAAATCTTCACCTTAGACTCATCTACCCTCTTTCGATGTTCTTGGAGGCAGCTTAACAGCATTGGCTTTCCAGGAAGAAACCTGTGTTTGAATCCCTTCTGGGCCACTTCCCATCTGTAAGACTTTAGAAAAGTTACAAAACCTTCTATGCTTCAGATATCCCTTCTATAAAATGAGTATAGCACTAAGACCTAGCCTCATAGAGATACCGTGAAGGTAACATCAAATTATGGAAAGCTCTAATAATGTACCTGGTAAGTTGTCAATAGCAGCACCCTTATCGTGGTTTTCCTTGGCTGCCATCGGTTTGGTCAGCAATTCCCTCTTCTCACTTTTCCCCTTCGTTTTTCCCTGCCAGTGTCTATCCTCTTCCCGTCCCCCTCCACATTTGTCTCCCTTTTCCTCTTTCTCTTTCATAATTTCTTATGTGAATAGAGTTTTGCTGTTGACAGAGCATCCATCCAAATACTGTCTTTTAATCTGCACTATGGACTCTGAAGAATACAACTCAGAGAGATTAGTAGTATGTCTTATTATAATCATGGATTTTACAATTATCAGAACTCAGAAAGCCTGACTCTTAAACCCAGTTAGTGCCTGCAATGATGAATTATGATCCATCTGTAATTTTCCCTCTTTCCCTTTTCTTGACTTTTCTTCTTAGGCTTGTTTGGGGTCCTCTTTCCCGTCTCTTTTTCCTACTCTTCCTTGTATTCCCCCTTTAGACTATGCTCCTCATACTCTCCCAGTCCTCTCCAACTAATCTCTCTCTTTGCTTACATATATTTCCTCTTATTTTATTTCCTGTTATTCCACTAATAGATAGAATAGTCCAGGAAATAGTATTGATTTCCTGGTTTTAAATATGAGTAGAACAGGGGTGAAAGTCATCTCCTAAAATAGTGGACCAGATAACCTCAAAAGCCTTTTCAACCTCCAGTTTTTCATCAGTGCTGGAAATTAACTAGTACTCAGAAGAAAAACCACATTAACAGAAACAAATAAAAAATTTAAAATAAAAACCACTCTGCTTAAGTCTGGGGGTTTTGATAACAACGAAATAAGAGGTAGTCTGTAAAACAGTTTAAAGAGTGCTCTTTACACATTCATCTATTCCTTGGGGAGCAGAGAGATTAATTGAATTAATGGATACTTAGTATGTGCTAGCTCTGTACAAAATCCTTTAAACTGGTCTCATCTTCCCCTTCTATGAGGTAGGCATTATATATCCCCTGATTTACACAGGGTTGAACAACTAGTGAGTGATGAAATGGGAATTGAAAACCAAGTGAATCTGATTTCTGAGTTCAGGCTCTAAAATACTACAGACCTCCCTCTAATATTATCACCTACCCAACTTGTTTCATATCATGAGCCCAAGCCTCCCTACTTTAGGCCATATTGAGCTTTACAAACAGTAGTGTTACTGAACACAGGTCTGGCTGCCTTCCACTATGAAAGCCAATACTTGAGAGGCAAGTGTTGATGTAAAGGAAAGTGGTATACTTTCAGGTGCTGGTCACCTGTAAGATGAGGGACTCATGTCTCAAAACCCATCTCCACATCTCAGTGGAGGCTGAGGTATTTATAAGGAAGGCGAAGGGAACAGAACAAAGGGATCAAGGAAAGGGACTGAAAAGCTCTCTATGTGCTGACTAGCACAGTCCATCCCAATAAAGCAAGTGATAGTGCAGTGTGCATCATCCTGGTTTAGTCATCATAGATTTACATCATACTGACTTTATATCATCCTGGCGTCATGGTCAAAGCTCAGCAAATCTCCCGGAGCTTAGAAACCTGAAGGTTAGAGTCTGTATCTTTTAGAGTTAGTTCTTAGGATTCTTATACAAATATGCTGTTCATCTACATGCTACATATTAATCAGAGTCAGCACTTATAAACACAATGTCAAAAGAATGGTGGGATGGGTTACAATTTCCAACAGTTACAATTTTCCACTGTTACAGTTGGCACTCAATATTGTAACTGAATTGATACAGACTTGGAATTAGTAAAGTCCTCAAAAGGTCCCTTGAGATAGGCCTTTGGCTGGATCATTCCAAATTAGCTTCTCTATAAGGACTCTTTACAATTACCAAGAGACCTCATTCCTATAGGTCACAAGCATTAATACTTTTAAATTATTAATGTAAGAACATTAGCTGAGACTAAAGCTATGCTATCCACAAGGAAATTCTAAATTGAAATCACTTATCAAAGTAGAGCTATGAGCTTTTTAGATATTTTATTCTGGATTTGGCAACCCATACGCACAGGCTATACAGTTCATTGCTGCTGTTATTTATAGGAGATATATTCAGTACTGCATCTGCTGTATCACAAAATATTGATAGCTGCAACTATCAATATATTAATTATATTATAACAGGGTTTTGTTGGTATTTTTTTGCAAGTTATAGTTCACTTCAGTTTTGTATTTCTAATTAGTGGTAAATTATACAAGCTATAAGTTCTGTTAAAAAAATATGAACAAAGTCACTTTAAAATTGTATCAGAGTTACCATCCCAGGGGGATTTCCTTGCATGTCTTATGCCTCAAACCTTTGCAATATTAAAACAGGGCAAAATAACCTTTGGGGTGGCCCTAACTCAAGATTGTGTCCCAAAGAACTGTTTACAAGGAAAACAGGAAAGCAGATATTATGGCTACCAACTGATGACTACCAGAATAAAAATTAAAAGTATTCTTTAGAATAACTGTCACTATATGCACCAGTTGAAATGCCTTCAATGATGTAATCATTCCCCTTCACTTTCTCATAAATTCCCCTTGCCTTTGTCTCTTAATTGGAACGATATTTGAGTTTCTGCTTCCCAAATAGCTATTTTTCTTATCTCAAATAAATGGTTATTACTTTTCAATTTGGGCTTTTATTTTTAGGTTAACATATCTGATATTAGGAATGGGATCTGAAAATGGTTTTACCTTCAGGGACCGGCATTCCTTGGAAACAGTTATGGTACCTACAGAGCCTCTTTTGTGCTCACTGTTGCCACAGGCCACTATCTCCTTGACTAAAGCCCTCCTATGTTTGGAACTCCCTCCTTTTTTGGCTGAGGTCAAATACCTTTACCTGAGATAGGGAAGGGTTTTTCCCTCATTTCCCTCAGGGATCTAAGGGCAATTGCCCTGGGGATGATTGTCCTGGTGTTGGCATGCAGCATGTAGCAGGGGACTGTAGGAGCTTGCTGCTTCCTGTGAAACGATCTCTTTTTTTTCTCAAGAGGGACATTTCACAGCTCTCATGTTAGTAAGAAGCGCCCTGGGGGTGAGAAGTTCACAGGGGTTTCCCTGGTGGGTGAGGACTTAGGTGTTGCTAGCACTTTGATTTCTTTGTCTTCTCTCTGCCTATTATGTTGTTTGTCATAAGAAAAAGATTTCATAAAGAGATAAATCCAATCCTCTCTGGAACAATGAAATACATTCTTTGATTGATAAGCAGAAGTTTCTAAAAGATAAAATAATTTCTCTAAAACAACCCAATAAGAAACTTTGGCCATTTGAGTAGATACTTTAACATTTCGTACTGTTTGTCGTCCTGCCCAAAACCTGACAAGATATTACAAAAAATTTAATAACTATATGATTAGAAATTTGGCAAAATTAGAAACTGATTTTTCAAAGTCAACTAGGATTTTAAAGCTTCCTCAGGATCTTTCCAAGGCCTTCCTGACAGATATAATCAGAAATGTAAACACAGTCCACAACTGCCTGAGACTAAAAAAATCAAAGGGACAAAATAGGAAAGAAAAGCCTTTTAAAAAAAGCATAAGCAGCTGAAAAGATTCCCTTGTCTAAGCAGTCACTGCTAATGTATTTAAAAATTATTTATCGAGGACAAATACAAATCTTAGTTTTGAACATACGAACAGTAACTTATTATGTTATAACTTAACAAGGTTTTGCATTATTGTACCTGTTTCATGCCTGAAGTTTTTAAAACAACAAATCAGGTCTCTGGTTTTGTGTATATGTGTGTGCACCTTCAGAAGAAATTGTTAGAATTTTTTATAAAGAGCTCAGATTAATTGGCTTAAATAAATTAAGCACTTAGATAAATTAAGAAATATAATAGTCTGCTTCTTGAGCTCCTGAGTAGAGTGGATTTGGCCGTCTGCTGCTAACACAAGCCTAAGTAAGACAAAAGTTGGTGGGGAAAGAAAAAGGTCTTTATTAAAAATTTTCCCCAATTTGGGGACTTGGGAGACTCCCCAACTCCAGCCCAATCTGTCCCACAAAACAGAGAAAGAACCCAGCCACCCCTAGAACCAGAGAAAGTGTTCAGAAACCCCACTTCATCTTTATCTGTACTTCTGGAGCCCGCGGCTGCTGTATGGGCGTCTCTCTGGCTTCGGGCTCCCTTCCTGGAGTGTGCACTGGTGAGGCCGGCACCGTCATGCCCTGCCACAGCTGCTTTTCTTGGCTGGAGGGGCCCAGGGCCGCTGCCAGTCACGCTGCTGGTTGTGCAGGGGCTCCACCGCTGGGACGCAGCATCTGAGGCTGCTCATGCCCCCAGGGCTGGTGAGCACTCCTGCACCTATCTCAGAGGCAGAGAAGGGCACACAGCTGCAGCATCCTATTGGTAGCCACCAGGGTATGCATCCCCGTGGCATGGCCTAGCACACGGGACTCAGCTTTGGCACAAGCCACCCCCGACTGGGCAAGTGAGGGGCAGCAGAAGAGCCAAGTCTCCACCTGCCCTCTGTTTGAAAATCCGGGTCACAAAGTTACACACACACGGCAGAAACGTCATTCTTCCCAGCCAATCCAGGCTAGACTGGCAAGTATGTACCTCCCCTTGAACTCTAAAGAGGGCCTTTCCTTTCATCTATCCTGGTCGTCAGCCTGCACGGTATCTCTACACTGGGCAGGGAGTCTTGGGCCATGCTAGGTCGGTTGCGACGCAATGTGACACCAACAAGGCTTGCTTTGTTTACCCTTTACCAGGGGTATGGAAGTCTATCCTATGCTGCACTGCAGCATTTTTTCCTGAAACCCTGCGGAAATGCAGACTTCCATGAGCTGTCCCAGGCCTCCCTGCCTGTTCCCAGTGATCTCACCAGATCTCTCTGTATCACTTGCACTTGTAGAATTGTATTCCCTTCTGCTTTGCCATCTTTTTAAAAATATATGTAACTGTATCAGTACTTGGTTACATTATTTTTTCCTTCTCTTTGGGCCATAAGCTTTAGAGTAGTAACTTCTAGAGCAAGCTAACTTAGAAGTTTAGTGATGAGACCATTACATGGAGAATTAATTTGCATGTATGAGGTAAGAAGGTGTTATTTAGGTATGCTACAGGCTTACCTTAAACCACTTAACTTATTCTTCAAAATACAGCAGTACCTCGGAACTCGTCATTAATTTGTTCCAGTACTCGTGATGAGTGCTGAAACAGATGAGTACTGAAACAATTTTTCAAGTGACGAGTGATGAAGCATTTTTCTCTTGTGGGACGGCATCGTTACTCATACAAGGTCTAGCAAGTGCCAGGAGTCCCAAGCAAGTGCTGAGTGCTGGATCATTTTTTTTTTTTTTCTCATCAAAATGAAAGGAGTAGAGGGTTTGATGTGTTCTGAGGCTGACAAGTACCAAGATATGACTGTAACTATAATGTTGGTGATAAAGCAAATTATGAATAGCTTTAATTCTATGTTTAAAAGTTATATGTTGCACAAGCTTAAATCTGGACATTGGAATTTAAGCAATTCTTGAAATGTGTGAATGTCTCCTTGATGTACTGTTACACAGCAAAACATATTTATATATATAAAACAGAAGTAATACAAATTCTTTTCAATAATACATAATGTTGAAAAACATTTAATATTAAAGCTAACTTTAAGCTTGTTGGTTTAATTAAAACAGACACATCTTTAGAATTATTAACATTTAATATAATATTTTTATTTTACCTGGGTTTACAAAAATGAGTTTATGTTATTTTTGTTATAGCTTGGGATAAATTAATAACTAATGTCACATCAAATTTTTATGAATAACTAAATATCATTATTAAAAATTAGTTAATGTAAATAGAATAAAGGGGTTTCAAGGAAAATTTTTAGCAATAACTCTTTTATGGTATTTGTACTTAATAATAGTACTAATTAGTAGAATCTTACTTTCCCTAATTAGTAAAACCTTAGTTTTACTATTTAAGTTAAAAGATGAAAAATGACATCGAGATCATTTCCAAATAAGATGAAATACTGAAATATTAATTGTTAAATAAATCAAAGTTTACCTATTTTTTGGCCTCTTAATGCAGAAAAACTAAAGACATCTGGATCTACTAATAAAAGGATCATTTTGATGTAAGAAATGTTCAAACCTGTAAGAATTTTTATGAGTTACTTTGAGCCAAACTGACAATTGCCAGAAAGCAAAATCTCAATGGACTGAGAAAATGCTGTGGAGAATAGCAGTTTTGCATCTTATTTTTATACATTAGAATCAAAAGGACAGGGCTCTGCATTCTATTTTCAAGGGTTTTTAAGGGTGGATAATTTTTTTTATTTATTATTTTTTATTAATTATTTTTTCAAATACATTTGGCTCCGCCTTCCCCCCACCACTTTCCTTTGCCCCTCCCCCCTCCCTCCCTCAACTCTTCCCCTTTGGTTTTGTCCATGAGTCCTTGCTATTTGTTCCTTGACTTGCCCCTTCCCTTCCTTTTCCCTGCCCACCCCTCCCTCCTTCCCTCTTGTCTCTGTTGGTTTCTTTTTCCTTTCAGTGTTGCTGGTCTTATTTTCCTTGCATCTTTGTTTTGTTGGTTAGGTTCCACTTATAGGTGAGATCATATGGTATTTGTCTTTCGCCTCCTGGCTTATTTCACTTAGCATAATGCTCTCTAGTTCCATCCATGCTGTCGCGAAGTGCAGTAGTTCTTTCTTTTCTTTCTGCTGCATAGTATTCCATTGTCTAAATGTACCATAATTTTTTGATCCAATCATGTACTGATGGGCATTTAAGTTGCTTCCAACATTTGGCTATTGTAAATTGTGCTGCTATGAACATTGGGGTGCCTAGGTTCTTTTGAATTGGCATTTCAGGATTCTTAGGGTATAATCCCAGCAGGGGAATCACTGTATCAAAAGGCAGTTCCATTTTCAGCTTTTTGAGGAAATTCCACACTGCTTTCCACAGTGGCTGCACCAGTCTGCATTCCCGCCAACAGTGGACTAGGGTTCCCTTTTCTCCACAGCCTCGCCAGCACCTGTTGTTTGTGGATCTGTTTATGATGGCCATTCTGACCGGTGTGAGGTGGTACCTCATGGTGGTTTTGATCTGCATTTCTCTGATGGCTAGTGATGCTGAGCATCCATTCAAATGCCTCTGGGCCCTCTGTATCTCTTCCTTGGAAAAATGCCTGCCCAGGTCCTTTGCCCATTTTTTGATTGGATCGTTTGTCTTCTTGGAGTGGAGTCATGTGAGTTCTTTATATATCTTGGAGATCAAACCTCTATCTGATGTATCATTAAGGGTGGATAATTTAAAGGTGGTCCCATGGGAGAATCTCAAAAAGAATATTCATCATCTTTCCAGGTGTGTCATTTCAGGGTCATAGTCTGCACTGATTGCTTGGCCCCAGGGCAGGAATTCATGGGTCATTGTAGCTGGTCCTGATGTCAGCCATGGCATTGCTTACCTGGTTTTGGTGCTTTTCTGGGCCTGGAGCTGAAACACAACTGAAGGTTAGATGTTATCCCTAGGAGTTAACGCTTCGGTGAGTGGTCATAAAAAGATTTGTATGGGGTTCCTGTGAAGCTATTTTCTGCAACTTGTTCCGCCTCTAAAGATATCTAATCTGCATATAACTAGTGACATGACAGGGGATGAAAGGTCAGGGGTGGATCTGAAACCTATGACTAGCAACACGAAAGGTCTAAACCATATGATCAGCATTGTGCTAAGGGAGGAAAGACCAGGTCCTTGTGTTCCTAGTTTTGCCTGTTGGGCCTTTTTGCCCTGGTAACCTTCCTCATCTGGCCTATTGTTCTTGCCTATCTAACTACCTACTACATAAGGAGGAAGCTAAGAAAGGTTACATGAAATTCATTGATAATAGATTAGGGAAGCAGAAAAAAGCAAAGGAGGGAAATCTCTGGGATTGGATAAAAAGTAAAATAGATAAACACATAAATATTTTACATTGGTGGATGTGGGATAGTTAACAACTATTGGGTTGACCAAAAAGTTTATTTGGTGTTTTCTGTAGGATGGCTCTAGTATCATTTAGTTGTCTTTAACTTCTTTCAAAACAATTTCATTAGATTGCATTATGACAGCTGTCATATCAGCATGCATTTAAAAATCTTATCAAAGTCGGTGCATTTTGTGTAGTCATTTTATTATTGAAGATGGAAGAAAATATGCAACATTTTGGCATATTATGCTTTATTATTTCCAAAAAGGTAAACATGCAACTGAAATACCAAAAAAAAAAGATGTATGCAGTATATGGAGAAAGTGCTGTGACTGATCAAACATGTCAAAGCGGTTTGTGAAGTTTTATGCTGGAGATCTCTTGCTGCATGATGCTCCATTGTTGGGTAGACCAGTTGAAGTTAATAGCAATCAAATCAAGACATTAATTGAGAACAGTCAATGTTATACCACATGTGAGATAGCCCACATACTCAGAATACCCAAATCAATAAAGTTACGGGTGAAAATGAAAAATGTATCTTTTATTTTACAGAAAAAAAAACTACACAGACTTTCTGGCCAACCCAATATATTTACAGCACATCGGTGTGCACAGAACAAGATAACAATGAGATATTCCATGGACTGTGCCCATAGGGGCCTAGAAAAAGGAGATTACTCTGACATTCTGACATTCCAAAGGCATGTTATCTTAGATGCAAAGATAATAGACTCAATTAAGGTAAAGACTCAACTTTGTCAAGGAAGATGCTAGCGTAGGACATGACTACCTGCCATGACTCACTTTTTAATTAGGAAGTTTTAATATCAGACTATCTCACGTAGTCTCTGAGTTTGTAGGACCACCATGCAGACATCTCCAGAGCTTGTCAGGTTTATTATGTGGCCTTTCTTTCATCCACAGTCTTAAACAAAACTGAAACTGTGATAAGTTTAAGTAACGGGTGGTAAAGTGTAACTTGTTTTGTTTTCCCCAACAGTACTAAAATCACTTGCACTTTTCTTCATTTGCTATAGAAAAGAAAATCCAGTTTGCTTCCTAGGAATAATTTAGAGTCAGGTACACAAAGCTTGTTGAACATTGAGTATTTTTCCAAAGGAGTTTGACAAAACAGAAGCTGCTTGGTCCCTATTCTGCCTGCCAGGTCACAAGGATTAAGGCCATGTGGCTGGGGTATTTGTGTCACATACAGAGAGGGCAGTGTCCCTCTCCTACTTCTGCCAAGATGCAATTGAAGGTCAAGTTGACTTATATACTTGAAGTACAAATTGGCTGGTACTTCTCATGCTAAAAAGAAATTTAGAAGAGTTTTTTTTTTTGTTTTTTTTTTTTTTTTTAACTAGGCATGTGATACGGAGGTAGGACAGTATCTGCTAAGATGGGAAAAATACTGGAGGTAGGAGAGCTACCTGGCCCCAGAGAACCATGGTGAAGTGGAAGAGAGCTCTCCTCCTGAATCTTCAAACTAGCCTAGCTTTCCTAAGTCTACTGTTTTCTCAGCATCCTGTGAGGTCGTTCAATGTGCTGATTTCCCCTTGTGCTGACTATATCAATATTGTGTGTTTTTTTTTAAATTTCAACTCAATCATAATTTTAGGTATAAAATTTATAAACTTGAAGATGGAGGCATAAGTAAACATGCTTCGCTTCCTCGTGCAACCACAAGAAAAATCACAACTAACCTCAAAACAAAACACACCCAAAACTGCCACAAAATTGAACTGTATGAAAGTACAACAACCAAGGATTTAAAGAAGCCACATTAATCCAGATGGGTAGGAGGGGCAGAGACAGAGAACCAGGACAGAGAGGATGCGGTACAGTGCAGAGAGATGGCAGTAGCAGTGGAATGGATGGTCCATCATTCATGTGTGGTGGATAAAAATGAGGAGGGATACCTTGGGAGAGAGCAATCCCAGTCCCAGGTAAGACTGTGCAGCCCAGGGTTCCAGTGCCAGGAAGATGAAGACTCATAATCTCTGTCTGTAAAAAACAGTAGGGTTTGGGGCAGCGGAAGAAACCGCCAGTTTTTCAGGAGAGTCCATTTAAAGGCCTTCATGGTCCTAGAATGTAGGCAAACCCACCCACTCTGGGGATCACCACAATGTCGGTAGCTAGAAGGATGCCAATCGCATACTGGAAGTGGAAGTGCTTGGAAATGGGGCAAGTGCCAGACAAGCCTCCAGAAGCCAGGCAGCAGCATTGTCCCCTCTCCAAACAGTCTCCTCCACAAAGCAGTAAAGTTGGTTGCCGTGTCCAGAGCCAAATACCTAAGGCTCTGCCCCTTACAATTTAACAGGTGTGCTAAGACAGAGAGTCGAAGCAGCTCTACCTAATAAAGAGAAACAAACACAGGGAGGCTGATAAGTTGGGGAGACAAAGAAGTACAGCCCAAATGAAAGAACAAAAAACCCCAGAAAAAGAACTGTGTTTTGCTATGTATAATGTGCACCCATGTTTTTGTGTGCATTATTATGCCCATTATTATACCCATAGTATGTAATCATTATACCCATGTATAATGTGCACCCAGATTTTTCCCTCAGAAATTTGGGCAAAAAAGTGTGGATTATACACAGCAAAATACAGTATGTGAAACAGAGAGCCAACTTATCAGATGCAGAGTAAAAATGGAGGTGATAAAGGATGATCAGAGAACTCATTAAGTATGGCAAAAACATAAGGGAAGAAAGTGAAGGCTAAACTAAGTGAATAAAGAAAAATCCTAAGCAAACCAACAGTGAAGGGAAGGAAGCCAGGATTCAAATCAACCATTTGGAACATAAGGAAGAAATAAACATTCAACAAAAACAGAATGAAGAAACAAGAATTTTTTTTAAAAATGAGAGTATAAGAAGACTCTTGGACATCTCGAAAAGTGCCAACATCTGAATAATAGGGATGCCAGAAGGAGAAGAGGAAGAACAAGAAATTGAAAACTTACTTGATAAAATAATGAAAGAAAACTTCCCTAATTTGGTGAAGGAAATAGGCATACAAATCCAGGAAGCACAGAGAGTCTCAAACAAGTTGGACCCAAAGAAGACTACACCAAAACACATCATAATTAAAATGCCAAAGGTTAAAGATAAAGAGAATCTTAAAAGCAGCAAAAGGAGAGAGTTACCTACAAAGGAGTTTCCATAATACTACCAGCTGATTTCTCAAAAGAAACTTTGCAGGCAAGAAGGGACTGGCAAGAAGTACACAACGTGATGGAAAGCAAGGACCTACAACCCAGATTACTCTATCCAGCAAAGTTACCATTTAGAATGGAAAGGCAGATAAAGTGCTTCCCAGACAAGGTAAAGCTGAAGGAATTCATCATCACCAAGCCATTATTACATGAAAAGTTAAAGGGACTTATTTAAGAAAAAGAAGATCAAAACTATGAACTGTAAAATGACAATAAACTCACAAGTATCAACAACTGAATCTAAAAAATAAAACAAACTAAACAAATAACCATAACATGAATAGAATCATAGACGTTGAAATCATTTAGAGGGTTATCAGCTGGGAGGAGGAAAGGAGAATGGGGAAACAGGTATAGGAATTAATATACATAATTGGTAGGTACAAAATAGACAGGGGGATGTTAAGAACAGTATAGGAAATGGAGAAGCCAAAGGACTTATATGCATGACCCATTGACATGAACTAAGAGGAGGGTTGCTGGAGGGAATGGGGGTACCAGGACAAGGGGGGGTTAAGGGGGAAAATTGTGACACCTATAATAGCATAATCAATAAAATACACTTAAAAGTTTATAAACTTAAAACTACTTTTAATGTATTTTTAACCATTCGGTGTAGCATTGTCGATTTTATTTTTGTAAGACTTGGGAACAAGATGTGCCACTTCATGAATTTTCCAAGATGCTGGGCCTTTGGACATACGTGGTAAGCAACCTAATGCGGATGTATAAAAAAGTAATAAAA
Source organism: Pteronotus mesoamericanus (assembly GCF_021234165.1). NCBI lineage: Eukaryota > Metazoa > Chordata > Mammalia > Chiroptera > Mormoopidae > Pteronotus > Pteronotus mesoamericanus. The sequence goes on from NW_026555321.1 coordinate 57,477,743, forward strand.
AAATAAATAAATAAAAAGATTTATGCTATGTTGAGGAGATAAATGTTTCTAAGTGTTGTGAAATTTAGTTGCCAGAAAGCCTATATTTCTAGAGATTATGAAATGCAGTCATAGATTTGCCAATTGCTTCCTTTTAGTTGTCACTAGAAATTAAAGTTTCTAAGGATTAAAAATACTATACTACTTAATATGGAAAGAATTAATATAATTTTCAGAAAATGATGGCTTAAGATACAGAGACATATTTTCATTAAAAACACAAAAATAATTTGTCCTGGTTATTTCAAAATCAGAACAGAGAAAGAATCATCTATCATAATTACACTGGCTAAAGTTAAATTGTTATTAAGTTAATATAAATATTGTAGTGATGGAAAGCTAAAACAATGCAAAGCTAAAACCAAAAAAAAAAAAGTACTATTAGCATGTTCTTAATAAGATACTATAAAGGGAAAACCAAGATTTTACATTTTATTTAAATAATCCCCTAGGCTTTTTATGATCCGTATTAGTTGCTAAAGTAAACCTAGTTTTCTGAATATTACATTTTGTTTACAACTATTCAATTTTCTGATTACCTGTATAACTTATGCATTGTTTTATTAAGTATTGCTACACAATGACCTTTAAGTCTATTTGACCAAGTGTTTTAAAATTTTTGATATTTTGACAAGCTTCCCAAAATTCAAAAAATTGAAGTTTTTTTCTTGATCTTTAAGAGTTTTGAGAACTTTGAAATTTCACAGATGTGTCTCTGAAACACTGTAAAGAATATTTTTTTACTCTTTGTAAAAGAGAAATATTAACATAATTAGGCTTATTTAATATATTAAATTACATGAGAAGCCTTGTCAAGTAAATAATGCTAAAACTTTGTTTATACTTATGTAGAGATGTTATTAATATTAATGTCCTAAAAATTATATAAAATTTTCCTAAAATCTAACATGTCCATGGGTAGTGCTAAAAAACTTACAAGTTTCCTCCGTCTCTTTAAAGTTGTTTATTTTCTCTGTTGTAATTCTTCTCATGTCTTTCAAATGTAAATATGCCCAAGAGTTAACGAAAACATTGTCCACAAAGAATAAAGAAACAAAAGATGTTTTTTAATTAAATTTTTTTCCTTTTATTGATTCTAGAGAGAGGGGAAAGGAGGGTGAAAGAGAGAGAGAGAATCATCAATATGGTTTTGCATTTTTCCCAGTAGCATTTGTTGAAGAGACTGGGTTTTTTTCTGTTGCATGTTTTTGGCTCATTTGTCAAAAATTAGTTGCCCTTAGACATGTGGGTTTATTTCTGGGCTCTCAATTCTGAAACATTGAGTGTCTGTTTTTCTGCCAACATCATACTATTTTGATGATTGTAGCTTTGTAGTTTAATTTGAAGTCAAGGGGTGTGATACCTCTGGTTTGTTCTTTTTCTCAGGATTACTTTTGCTATTCAGGGTCTTTTGTGGTTCCCTATACATTTGGTGGTTTTTTTTGTCCTATTTCTTTGAAAAATGCCATTGGGATTGTGATAGAGATTGCACTAAATCTATATATTGTTTCGAGTAATATGGCCACTGTAACTATGTTGATTCTTCCAACCCATTAAGATGGAATAACTTACCATTTCTTTGTGTCTTCTTCAATTTCTTTCAATAATGTCTTATAGTTTTCAGTGTATAGGTCTTTCATATTCTTTGTTAAGTTTAGTCTTCAATATTTTATTCTTTCTGTTGTAATTGCAAATGGATTTCTTTTTTCATTTTTCTCTGAAATTTCATTGGTAGTATACAGCAACAAAACAGATTTTTTTGCACATTGATTTTGTACTCTGCAACACTTGTATATGTCTATTGTTTCTAATAGTTGTTTTCTGTGGAGTCTTTAGGGTTTTCTATATAAAAGATTATATCATCTGCAAAAGTGACAATTTTACTTTTCCATTCACAATTTGGATGCCTTTATTTCTTTCTCTTGTCAATTTTTCTGGCTAGGATTCCAGTGCTATGTTGAATAACAGTGGTGAGAGTGGACATCCTTGTCTTGTTCCTGACCTTAAAGAAAAAACTTTCAGTTTTTCTCCATTGAGTATGGTATAGCTGGAGGTTTGTCATATGTGCCCTTCATTATGTTAAAGTAGTTTCCCTCTATACCTCTTTTAGTGAGTTTTAATCATAAATGGACATTGTAAGTTATTAAATGCTTTTTCTGAATCTATTAATATAATCATGTGATTTTTTTTCCTTTATTTTGTTAACCTGGTATAGCACGTTGATCAGTTTGTGTATGCTGAATCATCCTTCTGCTCCTGGAATGAACCCCACTTGATAGTGATGTATTATCTTTTTACATAGTGCTCCACTACATTTGCTAGTCCCTGCCAGGTATTGAGTCAGGGTAATGTTGGCCTCATAAAATCAGTTAGGATGTATTTCTTCTTCTCCAATTTTATGGAAGAGTTTGAGAAGGATAGGTATTAAATCTTCTTTAAATATTTGGTACAATTTACTAATGAAGCCATTTGGTCCTGGCCTTTTATTTTTTGAAGGTTTGAATTTCCTTATTGTTGATCAGCCTATTTAGATTTTCCAGTTCCTCATGATTTATTCTAGAAAGGTTACATATATTTTACAAACTTGTCCATTTCTTCTAGGTTATCAAATGAGGTGGCATATAGCCTTTCATATTATTGTTGTGTATTTCAGTGGTGTCTATTGTAACTTCTTGTCTTTCTGATTTTTTTTATGTCTTTTCTCTTTTTTCTTTGCGTGTTTACCAAGAGGTTTGTTAACTTTATTAATCATTATGAACCAGCTCTTTCTTGCATTATTTTTTCTGTTGTGTTTTTGTTTTCTATTTCATTTAAGTCCTGTCTAATTTTTATAACTGTCACTTTTTTTATTGTTGGTCAGTTGCAGTTGTCCTGCCTTTTTCCCCTTTGCTCACTCCTGACCCACTCACCCCCTACAGTCAATGCTCACCATATTGTCCATGCCTATGAGACCTTTATTCATATTTCTTGACTTGCCGCTTCCCATTCTTTCCCCCCAATATTCTACTGCCTCCTACCCTCTGGTCACTGTCAGTTTGTATGTTACTTCCATGTTTCTGGTTCTACTCTGTTCATTTGTTTGCTTTGTTGATTAGGTTCCACTTATAGGTGAGATCATTTGATATATGTCTTCCACTCCCTGGCTTATTTCACTTAGCATAATACTCTCCAATTTCATCCATGCTGTTGTGAAGAGTAGGAGTGCCTTCTTTCTTTCTGCTGTGTAGTATTCCAGTGTGTAAATGTACCACAGTTCCATGATCCACTCATTAACTGATGGGCATTTAGGCTATTTTTCAGCACTTGGCTATTGTAAATAACGTTGCTATGAACATTGGGATGCATAGGTTCTTTGAATTGGTGATTCAGGATTCTTAGGGTATAATCCCAGCAGTGGGCTCACTGGATCAAAAGGAAGTTTCAGTTTTAGTTTTTTTGAGAAAATTCCATACTGTTTTCCACAGTGAGTGCCCCAGTCTGCATTCCCACCAACAGTGTACTAGGGTTCCCTTTTCTCCACAATCACACCAGCACTTGTTCTTTGTTGATTTATTAATGATGGCCATTCTGACCAGTGTGAGTGGTACCTCATTGTGGTTTTAATTTACATCTCTCTAATGGCTAGTGATGTAAAACATTTTTTCATGTGTCTCCTTGGCCGCATTGTATGTCCTTCTTGGAGAAGTGGCTGTTCAGGTCCTTCACCCATTTTTTAATTGGATTTTTTGTCTTCCTGGTGTGGGGTTGTGAGTCCTTATATATTTTGGAGATCAAACCTTTGTCCAAGGTATCATTGGCAAGTATATTTTCCCAGGAGGTTGGCTCCCTTTTCATTTTGCTGTTTTCATTAGCTGTGCAGAAGCTTTTCAATTTGATAAAGTCCCGTTTGTTTATTCTTTCTTTTATGTCCCTTGTCCTAGGGAATGTATTGGTAAAAATATTGCTGTGCGGGATATCTGAAATTTTCCTGCCTACCTTCTTTATCTATCTATCTATCTATCTATCTATCTATCTATCTATCTATCATCTAGGATTTTTATGGTGTTATGACATATTTAAGTCTTTTATCCATCTCAAATTTATTTTTGTATATGGTGTAAGTTCGTGGTCTAGTTTCATTTTTTTGCATGTAGCTGTCCAAATTTCCCAGCACCATTTATTGAAGAGGCTATTTTTACTCTATTTATGCTTCTGCCCACTTTTTTGAATCTTAATTGACCATATTGACATGGATTTATTTTGGGCTCTTTATGTTATTCCATGGATCTATGTGTCTGTTCTTATGCCACTACCACTCTGTTTTGATTATAGTGGCCTTGTAATATAGTTTGATACCAGGTATTGTGATCCCTCCTACTTTATTGTTCTTTCTCAACATTGCTCCAGATATTCGGGGTCATTTATGGTTCCATATAAATTTTTGAAATATTTGTTCTATATCTTTAATATATGTCATTGGTATTTTGGTAAGGGTTGCATTGAATCAATAGATTGCTTTGGGTAGTATGGGCACTTTAATGTTAATCCTTCCAATCCATGAACACTGTATGTGCTTCCATTTATTAGTGTCTTCATTAATTTCTTTCTTTGGTGTCCTGTAGTTTTAGACTACAGGTCCTTTACCTCCTCCATTAAGTTTATTTCTATTTTGTTTTTCTTATTGCTATCCTAAATGGGATGTTCCCTCCTAATTTCTCTTGCTGATATTTCATTGTAGTGTACAAAATGTCTTCAATTTCTGAATGTTGAATTTGTATCCTGCTGTTTTGGCAAATCCCCTTATTAGGTCAAGTACTTTTTGGTGGAGTCTGTAGGTTTTTTTTTTTTTTTCACTTTTAAATCATGTTTATTCTATTACAGTTGTTTCAATTTTTCCCCTTTTTTCCCTCCTCCATCCATCCCATCCTGTCCCCTGCCCCCATAGTCAATTCCCACTCTGTTCTCCATGTCCATGGATAATTGATACAATTATAATTGTATAATTGATAATTGTTCTTTGTCTAGTCCCTTCTCTCCACCCTTGTCCACCTTCCTCATCCCCTCTGGTCACTTTCAGTCTGCTCCATGTTTCCTTGCCTGTGGTTTATTTTGTTGATTAGTTTATTTTGTCGAATAGATTCCTCTTATAGTTGAGATCATATGGTATTTGTCTTTCACCAACTGACTTATTTCATGGGGCATAATATTCTCCAGTTCCATCTATGTTATTGCAAAGTGCAGGAGTTCCTCCTTTTTTATTTTTTAAGTGCAGAATGATTTTCTTCATTTTTTTATATGTCAAGGTCCATTATAAAATATTAAAAAATTTAAATCCATTATAAAGTCTGAGCAATTAAAACATGACACCAGCACAGAAATGACCAAGTAGATCCATGAAATAAAATGAGTATTCTAGAAACAAACATATACATCTGTTTAACAGTGTAATATATGATTAAGTTGATACCTCAAATCAATTGGGAAAATAAGGCTATTCAACAAATAAGGTACATGGACCACTATTACTTGAAATAAAACAAACATAGAGCCCTAGTTCACACATTATAAAAAAAAACAATATTCAGATGAGTTAAAAATCAATATGTAAAATCTAAGGAGTTTTAGGAGAAAATACAAACTAATATTTTACTTACCATGAAGTAAAATATCAAGCCCAGCAGCTTTACAATAAAATATTGACAATATGGCCAATATGACTATATTAAACATTTAAGACATTACAGTAATATATATATATAAAAAAGTTAAAGGACAAGTAATAGAATAGGAAAGTATTTGCAACACATCTAAATAAGGGTTAATAGTATTTTATTTTTAGGAAAAAACTTCTACAAACATTTAATCAAAATATGGATAAAGAGATTGGAGGTAAAGAGAAGGCAGAGGAGTGAATGGGAGTCACGCTGACCTCCTCCCCCAAGACCAAACAGGAATTGCGACTAAATAGTGGAGTAATCACCTGGAAAACAATGGAACGATAGTGGGAGAGGAGCCTTGGAGCCCCGGACAGACAGTGGATTCAACTCTCACACATCCCAAAGGGTGAGAAGTGTGGTGGAGGCTCAAGAGGGTGGGTTGGGTGCCCACCAGAGGGACATTGAAACAGCCAGTTAGCTCCCCCCAAGAAGAACGGGGTCTAAATCATAAACAGGGACCCCTAAACTACGGCAGCTAAAGCCAAGAAAATACAGACAAAAACGCAACCCCGAAAAGCTTAGGGGCGCTCTCTGCCAGAGACAGGTGGCTGGGGATGCAAAGAAACATTTAAAGGGCCAATGCAAAAATTGCAGTGGCAGCCACCTTCCTTGATCTCTGGGTAGAGGTGGCAGCAGGGTGGGCCGGTGCCTCAGTAAAGACTGCTGAGGAAAACTGTGTGAAGAGAACTGAGACATCGGCCGGTGGAGCCCCAGTGATGACACAACTACCACTCTGCAGCTACCATCTCTCTCAGGCATAAGAGAATCGATACACTTGCCTTTTGTGCGCTCCGCACACAGCTTGTGCACATGAGAGCTGGGCGGCTGAGTGCACACTGTCTGGGAGGGCCTTGAGGAGAGACTAGAGATGGACACGTTGGGGAAAGAACGGCAGAAGAATCCAGGGAGTCCCAACTCCTTCTCCTTTCCATAGTCTCCATTGTGCCGGAAGAGGCCACACCCCCAGAGCCAAAAGCCGAAAAGCACACATAGACACCCAAAAACCACCCAGTGCAGGCGCGCACACTTGCCCTGAGTGGCCGGTGAGGGTTGGCGAGCGTGTGTGTGGACCCGCGCAGGCTGGCGAGGGCTCGCACGGGCTGGCGAGGCCTCCCACAGATTGGCACCAATATGGCCTGTGAAGCAATGCGCAGAGCGGCAAGGGCAGGCGTAAATTGACCAGGGGAGCCCGCAATTGCGGAGCGGCTTAGAGAATTAGTAGATCCCAGGCTGAAGGGGTCACAGAGCTGCCCAGAGTCCCTGGTGGAGAGACCGGAGACAGGATTAACCGGAGAGTCCTGGAGCTGACTTCCTCCCATTTTCGTAGTGTCCATTTGGCGAGGGCAAGCAACGCACCCAAGGAGCCAAAAGCGGGGAAAGCACACAATAGAAGATCCTAAACTGACCAGTGCGGGGTGCCCACCGGCCAAGGGGGCCAGATGAGCACGCAAGGTCGCGAATAAGCCCCCCTGGCCTGGGGCAAGCATGATAGAGACCAGGCCGGGAGGGGTGTGCAGGAACCTGCCCCACTGGGAAGCCCGCCGAAGGAGCCACAGTGAGAGTGCAGAGCGATCCAAAGAAATAGTCCATCCCTGACCGAAGGGGTCACAGAGCTGCCCCAAGCAGGACTCAGACACAGACAGTAGACTCCTGGAAGGCTCAAACAAACAACCCAAGGTCATGTAGGGTCAACAACTGACATCATCAGCGGAAGGCCCAGAAGGAAAACTAAAGAAAAATAAATAAATAAATAAATAAATAAATAAATAAATAAATAAAAAGACCCACCTACTACCATAGAAGTTTAATCCACAAAGTCAGGAAATCTAGACAGCCCAATTGAAGCAGGAGTAAAAATAAATAAATAAATTAGTAAATTGATTAAAAGACTCTCACAAAAATGGGAAGAAAAAGTTCCCCCCAAATGAGTGGAAAAGGGGACTCCCCACAGAGAGAGCTAAATGAAATAGAGGCAAGGGAACTATCAGGTATTGAATTCAAAACAACGGTTCTAAGGAAGCTCAATGAGCTCAGCCAGCTCAAAGAGAATATGAGAAACTGCAGAGAAACTATCAGGATCTTACAGCAAACTATACCAACCTTACAGCAAACTATATCAAGGAAAAGGACATAGAAACTATCAAGAAGACACAAGAGGATATGAAGAATACCATTTCTGAATTGAAGAACACAGTAGAAGGAATCCAAAGCAGGCTGGATGAAGCCGAGGATCGAATCAGTGAGATGGAGGATAAGGTACAAAAAGCTCCCAGAAAGAACGAGAAATGGGAAAAAGACACAAAAAGAATGAAGAGGCATTTAGGGAAATGCAGGACAACCTGAAACGCAATAATATCCGTATAATAGGGATCCCAGAAGGAGAAGAAGAGGAGCAAGGGATAGAGAACCTCCTCGAAAAAGTAATGATGGAAAACTTCCCTAATGGGAGGAGAGAAAGGCTCTCATGGATCCAGGAGGCACAGAGGACCCCACTCAAGAGGGACTCAAAGAGGTCCACTCCAAGACACATCATCATTAAAATGGCAAATGTCAAAGACAAAGAGAATCCTCAAGGCAGCAAGGGAGAAGGAGAAAGTAACATACAAGGGGGTCCCGATACGCCTAGGAGCTGACTTCTCAACAGAAACACTACAAGCCAGAAGGGCATGGCAACAAAATTTCCAAGCCATGAAAAGCAAGGGCCTACAGCCAAGGCTGCTCTACCCAGCTAGGCTCTCCATTAAAATAGAAGGGGAAATACGGAGTTTCCCAGACAAGAGAAAACTAAAAGAATACATCTCTACCAAACCAGCACTCCAAGATATGCTAAGGAGACTGGTTTAAGCAGACGAAGGAAAAGAATGAGAGAGAGAGGAACACAGGTACAAAGAGAAGAGATGAGTAAGTTTCTATCAGTAATATCTCTCAATGTGAATGGACTAAATGCCCCAATCAAAAGACACAGGGTAGCTGAATGGATAAGAAACCATGACCCACACATATGCTGCCTACAAGAGACCCACCTCAGAGCCAGAGACCTACACAGATTGAAAGTAAGGGATGGAAAATAATATTCCAAGCAAATTGGCAAAGGAAAAAGGCCAGGGTTGCCATACTTGTATCAGACGAAGTAGATTTCAAAACAAAGGCCATAAAAAGAGACCCAGAGGGGCACTTTATAATACTTAAAGGAAGAATCTATCAAGAAGACATCAACATTGGAAACTTACATGCTCCCAATATAGCAGCCCCCAAGGTTATAAGGAAATTGTTGGACACTTCAAAAAAGATATAGACAGCAACACACTCATAGTAGGGGATTTCAACACCCCGCTGTCAAAAATGGACACATCTTCCAAACAAAACATTAATAAACATAGTGTGGCGCTGAATGACACACTGAATCAAAGAGACTTAACTGACATATATAGAACCTTACATCCCAAAGAAGAAAAATACACATTCTTTTCAAATGCTCATGGCAGTTTTTCAAAGATAGACCACATGATAGGACACAAAGCAAGCCTCAGCAAATTCAGGAAAATTGAAATAATACCAAACTTTTTCTCGGACCACAAGGGCTTGCAACTGGAAATCAACCTCAAAGAGAAACTTCAAAAACTTGCAAACTCATGGAGACTCAACAGTAGGCTATTAAACAATGAATGGGTCAATAATGAGATAAGAGAAGAAATCAAAAAGTTTCTGGAAACAAATGAAAATGAACAGACACTTGCCCTGGCGCTGTCTCTATGGAGCTCAATGTACTCCGGACGGGCACTGGGCGACTCTGTGCTCGCTGAGGAAAAGTAATTAGACATGGGCAAAGGAGATCCTAAGAAGCCGAGAGGCAAAATGTCATCATATGCTTTCTTTGTGCAAACTTGCCGGGAGGAGCACAAAATAAGCACCCAGATGCTTCAGTCAACTTCTCAGAGTTTTCTAAGAAGTGCTCAGAGAGGTGGAAGACCATGTCTGCCAAAGAGAAAGGAAAATATGAAGACATGGCAAAGGCGGACAAGGCTCGTTATGAAAGAGAAATGAAAACTTATATTCCTCCTAAAGGGGAAACAAAAAAGAAGTTCAAGGATCCCAATGCACCCAAGCGGCCTCCTTCGGCATTTTTCTTGTTTTGTTCTGAGTATCACCCAAAAATCAAAGGAGAGCATCCCGGCCTATCCATTGGTGATGTTGCAAAGAAGCTGGGAGAGATGTGGAATAACACTGCTGCAGATGACAAGCAGCCTTATGAAAATAAGGCTGCTAAGCTGAAGGAGAAATATGAAAAGGATATTGCTGCATACCAAGCTAAAGGAAAGCCTGATGCTGCAAAAAAGGGAGTTGTCAAGGCTGAAAAAAGCAAGAAAAAGAAGGAGGAGGAGGAAGATGAAGAAGATGAGGATGAAGATGAAGAAGATGAAGATGAAGAAGATGATGATAATGACTAAGCTGGTTCTAGCGCAGTTTTTTTTTCTTGTCTATAAAGCATTTAACCCCCCTGTACACAACTCACTCCTTTTAAAGAAAAAAATTGAAATGTAAGGCTGTGTAAGATTTGTTTTTAAACTGTACAGTCTCTTTTTTTGTATAGTTAACACACTACCGAATGTGTCTTTAGATAGCCCTGTCCTGGTGGTATTTTCAATAGCAACTAACCTTACCTGGTACAGTATGGGGGTTGTAAATTGGCATGGAAGTTTAAAGCAGGTTCTTGTTGGTGCACAGCACAAATTAGTTATATATGGGGATGGTAGTTTTTTCATCTTCAGTTGTCTCTGATGCAGCTTATACAAAATAATTGTTGTTCTGTTAACTGAATACCACTCTGTAATTGCAAAAAAAAAAAGTTGCAGCTGTTTTGTTGACATTCTGAATGTTTCTAAGTAAATGCAATTTTTTTATTAAAAAAAAAAAAGAAAATGAACAGACAACAGTCCAAAACCTATGGGACACAGCAAAGGCAGTCCTCAGAGGGAAGTTCATAGCAATACAGGCATACCTACAAAATATAGAAACATTTCAAATAAAAGACCTAACACTACAACTTCAAGAACTGGAGAAACAACAACAAATAAATCCCAGAGCAAGGAGAAGGAAGGAAATAGTCAAGATTAGAGCAGAACTGAATGACATAGAGATGAAAAGAACAGTTCAGAGGATCAACCAATCCAGAAGCTGGTTCTTTGAAAAGATAAATAAAATTGACAAGCCTTTAAGCAGACTCATCAAGAATAAAAGGGAGAGGACCCAAATTAATAATATCAGAAATGAAAGAGGAGAAATAACAACGGATACCACAGAAATACAAATGATCATCAGAAACTACTCTGAAAAATTATATGCCAAGAAATTTGAAAATCTTGATGAAATGGACAAATGTTTAGAAAAGTATAATCTTCCAACACTGAAGGAGGACGAAACAGAAAGCTTGAGCAGACCGATAACAGCTGGGGAAATGGAAGCAGTAATCAAGAAACTCCCGGCACACAAAAGCCCAGGGCCGGACGGTTTCCCAGGAGATTTCACAAAACATTTAAGGAAGAGCTAATCCCTGTCCTTCTCAGACTATTCCAAGAAATCCAAGAGGAGGGAAGACTCCCAGACTCTTTCTATGAGGCCAGCATCACCCTGATCCCAAAACCAGATAAAGATCCTACGAAGAAAGAAAACTACAGGCCAATTTCGCTGATGAACATAGATGCTAAAATCCTCAACAAAATATTGGGAAACCGCATCCAGCAATACATTCAAAAGATTATCCATCACGATCAAGTGGGATTCATCCCAGGCATGCAGGGATGGTTCAATATACGCAAATCGGTAAACGTGATACATCACATAAATAAAAGACAAGACAAAAACCACATGATCATCTCGATAGATGCAGAAAAAGCGTTCAATAAGGTACAGCACCCATTTATGATCAAAAACACTCAGCAAAATGGGAATAAATGGGGCATTCCTCAACATAATAAAGGCCATATATGAAAAACCTACAGCCAATATCATACTCAACGGGAAAAACTGAAAGCTTTCCCACTAAGATCGGGAACACGCCAAGGATGCTCACTCTCACCGCTTCTTTTCAACATCGTATTGGAAGTCCTAGCCACAGCGGTCAGACAAGAGAAAGAGATAAAAGGCATCCCAATAGGAGAGGAGGAGGTAAAGCTATCATTGTTTGCAGATGGCATGATAGTGTACATAGAGAACTCTGTAGACTCTACCAAAAAACTCCTCAACCTAGTAAGTGAATTTGGCAAAACAGCAGGATACAAAGTCAACATTCAGAAATCAAAGGCGTTTTTGTACACCAGCAATGCAATAGAAGAAGAAGAAATCAGAAAAAAAAATACCATTCGATATAGCAAGAAGAAAAATAAAGTACCTAGGCATAAATTTAACCAAAGACGTAAAAGACCTGTACGCAGAAAACTATACAACGTTGAAAAAAGAAATTAAGGAAGACACAAATAAATGGAAGCAGATACCGTGCTCATGGACTGGAAGAATTAATATCATCAAAATGTCCATACTACTCAAAGCAATTGATAGATTCAATGCAATCCCTATTAAGATACCAATGACATATTTCACAGAAATAGTACAGACATTTCAAAAATTTATATGGAACCAAAAAGGATCCTGAATAGCTGCAGCAATTTTGAGAAAGAAAAACAAAGTAGGAGGGATCACAATACCGGGCGTCAAACTCTACTACAAAGCCACTATACTCAAAACAATCTGGTACTGGCACAAGAACAGACCCATAGACTAGTGGTACAGAATACAAAGCCCAGAAATCAGTGCAGGTCTCTATGGGCATCTAATATTTGACAAAGGGGGCAGAAGCATAAAATGGAGCAATAACAGCCTCTTCAACAAATGGTGTTGGGAGAGATGGATGGCTACATGCAAAAAATTGAAATTGGATCATCAGCTGACACCATGCACAGAAATAAACTCACAATGGATAAAAGATTTAAATATAAGTCGCAACACCATCAAAGTCCTAGAGGAGAACATTGGCAGGAAACTCTCAGATATCCCATGCAGCACTTTTTTCACTGATTTGTCTCCTAAAGCAAGGGACATAAAGGAAAGAATAAACAAGTGGGACCTCATAAAAATAAGAAGCTTCTGCGAGGCTAAAGAAAACGGCAGCAAAATGAAAAGGTAGCCAACCATATGGGAAAAGATATTTGTTAATGATACATCAGATAGAGGTTTGATCTCCAAGTTATGAAAGAACTCACTCGACTCTACTCCAAGAAGACAAAGGATCCAATCAAAAAATGGGCAAAGGACCTGGGCAGACGCTTCTCCAAGGAGGAGATACAGAGGGCCCAGAGGCATTTGAATGGATGCTCAGCATCACTAGCCATCAGAGAAATGCAGATCAAAACCACCATGAGGTATCACCTCACACGGGTCAGAATGACCATCATAAGCAGATCAACAAACAACAGGTGCTGACGAGGTTGGGGAGAAAAGGGAACCTTAGTACATGTTGGTGGGAATGCAGACTGGTGCAGCCACTGTGGAAAGCAGTGTGGAATTTCCTCAAAAAGCAAGAAACAAGGGTTTTGGTATGTGGTTAAGAAATTTCTTGAACGACTAAGCTATGGCTGGGGAACACAAAATATGATATATAAATGATGTATTATAGAATTGTACACTTGAAACCTGTTTAATTAATCAATGTAACCCCAATAAATTCAACTAAAAATAAAAAAAAAAAAGCTGAAAATGGAACTGCCTTTTGATCCAATGATTCCCCTGCTGAGACTATACCCTAAGCACACCAAAACGCCAATACAAAAGAACCTATGCACCCCAATGTTCATAGCGCACAATTTACAATAGCCAAGTGTTGGAAGAAACCTAAATGCCCATCAGTATATGAGGGGATCAAAAAATTGTGGTACATATACACAATGGAATGCTACACAGCAGAAAGAAAAAAACAACTACTAAACTTTGCGACAGCATGGATGGAACTGGAGAGCATCATGCTAAGCGAAAGAAGCCAGGGGGCGAAAGACAAATACCATATGATCTCACCTATAAGCGGAGCCTAAGCAACAATACAATGATGCAAGGAAAATAAGACCAGCAACACTGAAAGGAAAAGAAACCAACAGAGACAAGAGGGAAGGAGGGAGGGGGGGAGGGGAAAGGAAGGGAAGGGGCTAGTCAAGGAACATATAGCAAGGACTCATGGACAAAACCAAACGGGAAGAGCTGTTGGAGGGAAGGAGGGAGGGGACAAGGGAAAGTGGTGGGGGGGAGGCAGAGACAAATATATTTAAAAAGTAAATTAAAATAAAATTAAAAAAAGAAATAGGCAAGAAATATAGAAGAATAGTTTTAGTTTCAACAAATAATAAAGGAACAATTAAAATATCACAACATTGTCATAATCAGATTAATAAGATTAAAAGTATTAATAATAACAAGTATTGGTAACTGTGAAAGGAACTGGTTATTCAGACTCTTCATCTTCAAGCAGTCCCTTTAGCGTATCTTGCAATGCTGGTTTGGTGGAGATTTATTATTTTAGCCTTCCTTTGTCTGGGAAAGTCCTTATTTAGCCTTCCATTTTAATTGAGATCCCTGCTGGGTGGAACAGTCTTGGTTGCAGTCCTTTCCTTTTCATTACTTGGAATATTTCTTGCCTCTCCCTTCTGGCTTATAGTGTTTCTGGGGCGAAGTCAGCTGCTAGCCGTATCGGGGCCCTCTTGTATGTTACTACCTGTTTTTTCCTTGCTGCCTTTAGGATTCTCTGTTTGTCTTTGATATTTGCCATTTTAATGATGATGTGTTTTGGAGTGGGCCTCAGTGAGTTCCTCTTGAATGCGACCCTCTGTGTTTCATAAACTTATGTGACTTTTTCTCTCCTCCAATTAGGGAAGTCTTCCATCATTACTTTTTCAAACAGGTTCTCTATCCCTTGTTCCTCCTCTTCTCCTTCTGGTATCCTATTATATGGATATTATTATTTTTCAGGTTGTCCTTCATTTCTCTAAATGCCTCTTCATTCTTTTTTAGTCTTTTTTCATTCTTGCTCTTTCTGGGGGCTATTTTCTACTTTATCCTCTAGCTTGCTGATTCAATCCTATGCTTCATCTAGCCTGCTTTTGATTCTTTTACTGTGTTCTTCAATTCAGAAATTATATTCTTCATTTCCTCTTGTCTCTTATTGATAGTTTCTATGTCCTTTTTCATGCTAATATAGTTTGCACTAAGTTCTTTGTAGTTTCCCTGTAGTTTTTTGTAGTTTTCTCTGAGCTCTCTGAGCTCATTGAGCTCTTTGAGCTTTCTTAAAACCATTGTTTGGAACTCAGTATCTGATAGTTTACTTGCCTCTATTTCATTTAGTTCTTTTACTGGGGATTCCTCCTTTCCCTTCTACTGGGGGTGTTTGTCTTCCCATTATTTGTGAGACTCTTTTCTTTTGCTTCTGCTTCTTAAATTGATCTGTCTTGATTTCCTGACTTTGCAGTGTGAACTTCTATAGCAAGAGAAAGCTGTTTTTTCCTTCTGGATCTGCCACTCATGATGTCAGATGTTGACTCTGTCTGACCCTAGGCAGTCTGTTCGAGACTTCAAGAAATCTACTGTCTATGGCTGTCTCCTTCAGCTGTTAATCTAGTCACTCTGCACTCAGCAGTCAGGCTTGGACAGCACAGGGCAGGGCAAAGTCTTTCCTGATGGCAGGACTATTGTGTCTTTCAAGCTGATGCCACTTGCAGTAGTGGTCTGCGTAAGCTAGATGGCTGCTTCCATATGGGGGATGAGTCAGCACCAGGGTCCTGCTGGCCACTCTCTCAGTTCTCTCCCGAAAGCCTCCCTCCCCAGTCTCTCCTCTGGCATCTTTAGCTCACTCTGCCCTTGCCTTTGCTGGAGACCAGAGTAAGTGTCTGCAATAAAAATTTATGAATTGGCCCTTTAAAAGACTCTTTGCATCTCCAGCTGTCTGTCTCTGGCAGAGAGCAACCCTGTCACTTTTCACAACTGGCTGTTATCTGTGTCTTTTTTGGGCTCTGATGCTGTAGGCTGGAGATCCCTGCTTATGGTTTAGACCCTGCTCTTCTCAGGGGATCCAAAGCCATTTCAATATCCTTCTGGTCCTTCCACCCATTCATGCCCTGCCCACCTTCTCGAGTCTCTACCACACTTCTTACCAGTTAGGTTGTGCTAAAGCTGATTCTTCTGTCTGTCCGAGGTTATAAGGCTCCTCTCTTGCTATTTATTGTTCGGTTGGTTGTTCCAGGTGATTTCTCTTCAATTTAGTTGTAATTCCAGATTGGTCCTGGGAGGAGGTCAATGTGACTTTCCTTCACTCCTCCGCCATCTTGATTCTCTGTAGGGTGTTCTATGTAGGCTATCATGTCATCTGAAAACAATGACAGTTTTACTTCCTCCTTTCCAATTTGGATGCCTTTTATTTCTTTTTCTTGTCTAGTTGCTGTGGCTAGAACTTCCAATACTTTGTTGAACAGAAGTGGTGAAAGTGGACATCCTTGTCTTGTGCCTGATCTAGGGGAAAAGCTTTTAATTTTTGTCCATTGAGTATGACGTTAGCTATAGATTTATCATATATGACCTATATTATTTAAGGTATGCTCTGTCTACTCCCACTTTGCGGAGTGTTTTTATCATAAATAGGTGATGTCCTTTGTCAAATGCTTTTTCAGTATCTATTGATATGATCATGTGGTTTTTGTCTTTCATATTTTTTATGTGATGTATTATTTATTTGCAGATATTGTACCATCCTTGCATCCCTTGGATGAATCCCACTTGATCATGGTGTATGATCTTTTTAAAGTGTTGCTGGATCCAATGTACCAATGTTTTGTCGAGGATTTTAGCATCAATTTTCACCAGCAATATTGACTTGTAGTTTTCTTTCTTTCTTGTGTCTTTACCTGGTTTGGGGCTTAGGATAATACTAGCCTCATAAAAAGAGTTTGGCAGTCTTCCCTTTTCTTGGATTTTTTTGGAAAAGTTTGAGAAGAATCAGGGTTAACACTTCTCTAAATGTTTGGTAAAATTCTTCTGTGAAGCCATCCCATCCAGGTCTGTTGTGTGCCAGGAGCTTTTTGATTACTGCTACAATTTCAGTAGTTGTCATTGGTCTATTCAGGTTTTCTACTCAGTAATGGAGGATTAGATGTTTCTAGAAATTTGTCCATTTCACCCAGGTTTTCAAATTTCTTGGCATATAGTTGTTTGTAATAATTTCTTATGATCCTTTGTATTTCTGTGGTATTGCTTGTAATTTCACCTCTTTCCTTTCTGATTTTATTTATTTGGGTCCTCCTTTCTTCTCCTTCTCCTTCTCCTCCTTCTCCTTCTCCTCCTCCTACTCCCTCTCCCCCTCCTCCCTCTCCCCTTCCTCCCCCTCCTCCCCCTCCTCCTCCTCTTCTTCTCCTCTACCTCCTCCTCCTCTTCCTCCTCCTCCTCCTCCTCCTTCTTCTTCTTCTTCTTCTTCTTCTTCTTCTTCTTCTTCTTCTTCTTCTTCTTCTTCTTCTTCTTCTTCTTCTTCTTCTTCTTCTTCTTGTCTTCTTCTTGTCTTCTTCTTCTTCTTCCTAGTTAAAGGCTTGTCAATGTTCTTTATTTTTTCAAAGAACCAGCTCCTGGATTTTTTTATTATTTGGATTGTTCTTTTAGTCTTTGTGTCACTTAATTCTGATCTTGATTATTTCCTTCCTTCTACTCACTCTGGGCTTTGTTTGTTGTTGTTCCTCTAGTTTTTGTAGATTTAGTGTTAGGTGATTTATTTGAAATTATTCTGTCTTTTTTAGGTAGGCCTGTATGGCTAAGAACTTTGCTCTCAGGATTGCCTTCGCTGGGTCCCATAGGTTTAGGATTGTTGTCTGTTCATTTTCATTTGTTTCCACAAACTTTTTGATTTCCCCTTGATCTTGTTGTTTACCCATTCATTGTTTAATAACATGTTATTCAGTCTCCATGGATTTGATTGTTTTTGAGTTTTTTCCTTTACATTGGTTTCTAGTTTCAAGCCATTGTGAACTGAGAAAATGCTTACTATGATTTCAATTTTCCTGAATTTGTTGAGACTTGTTCTGTGTCTTATCATGTGGTCTGTCTTTGAAAATGGTCCATGTGTATTTGAGAAGAATGTATATATTGCTTCTTTGGGGTGAAATATTTTTTATATTTCTCTCAACACACACACACACACACACAGAGTTAAGCTCAGTTTATCTAGCATGTCATTCAGTGCCACAATGTCCTTCTTGCTTGTCCATTGTTGACAGTGGGTTGTTAAATCCCCTACTATAAGTGTGTTTCTGTCTATATCTTTTTTGAAGTCCTCCAAGATTTTCCTTATATATTTGGGTGCTCCTCTGTTGTGTAAACATATGTTTACAATGTTTATTGCTTCTTGCTGGATTCTTTCTTTTAGAATTATGAAGTGACCTTCTTTGTCCCTTGCTATGGCCTTTGTTTTGAAATCTATTTTGTCGGATATAAGTATTATTACCCTAGCTATTTTTCTTCTCCATTTGCTTGGAATATTTCTTTCCAATGCTTCACTTTTAGTCTGTGTAGGTCTTTTGTTCTGAGGTGGGTCTCTTGTGGGCAGTATATATGCAGTTCATATTTTTTATCCATTCAGTTGCCCTGTGTGTTTTGTTTGCAGCACTTAATCCATTTACCTTTAAGGTTATTATTGACAGGTACTTATCCATTGCTGTTTTTTTCCTTTTACCTGTATTCCTCTTTCTTACACTCTTTTCCTTTATCTTCTTATAGTAGTCCCTTTAGCATGTCTTACAATGCTGGTTTGGTGGAGGTGTATTCTTTTAGCCTTCTTTTGTCTGAGACACTCCTTATTTTACCTTCCATTGTAATTGAGAACCTTGCTGGGTGGACTGGTCTTGGATTCAGGCCTTTGCTTTTCATTAGTTGGAATATTTCTTGCCATTTCCTTCTTCCTGTTTCTGTTAAGAAATCAGCTTTATCAGAGCTCCCTTTTATATTACAGTTTCTCCCTTGCTGCCTTTAAATTCTCTCTTTATCTTTAACGTTTGTCATTTTAATTATGATATGCCTTGGAGTGGGCCTCTTTGGGTTTATCTTGATAGGGACCCTCTGTGCTTCCTGGACTTGAAATGCTTTTCCCTTCTTTAAATTAGGGAGGCTCTCTGTCATTATTCTTTCAAACTGGTTTTCTATTCCATGCTGCTTTTCTTCTCCTTTTGGTGTTTATATGATGTAGATGTTGTTATGTTTCATGCTGTCCTGAGGTTCCCTTAAACTATCCTCAACCCTTGCTGGTGTGGCCCAGCTGACTGAGTGCTGGTCTGTGAAACAAAGGGTCATGGCCTCAATTCCCTGTCAGAGCACATGCCTGAATTGCCAGCAAGGTTTCCCTGTGAGGGGTGCATGAGAGGCAAATACACATTGATGTTTTTCTCCCTCTCTCTCCCTCCCTTCTTTTTCATAAGAATAAATAAAAATCTTTTTTCTCAAAAACTATCCTCATACTTTTTGAGTCTTTTTTCCTTTTGTTTCTCTACCTGGATATATCTTTATATCTTGTCTTCCAGCTGATTCAGTCCTTTGCTTCATCCAGCCTGCTTGTAATTCCATCTAGTGTATTTTTTATTTCAGATATTGTATTCTTCATTTCTTCCTAATTTTTGTTTACAGTTTCTTTTTCCTTTCTCATGCTATTGTATTTCCCACTCAGTTCCTTCTAGTTGTCAGTGAGTTCCTTGGCATCCTTATAACCATTTAAAAAAAATTTTGTCTCTGATAGATCGTTTGCCTTAATTTCATTTAGCTCTTTCCTAGGGATTCTTCCATTCCTTTTGATTGTGGTTCTTTCTTTGTCTTCCCATTTTAGGTGACTTTTTTTGTTTGTTCCTCCATATCAGGATGCTCTGATTTGCCTGTCTGTCCTCATGGGGTAGACTTTTGTGAGACTTCTAGGAATCTACTGTCTGTGGCCGTCCCCTTCAGTTGTTAATCTAGTCACTCTGCACTCAGTAGTCAGGCTTAGGCATCACAGGGTGGGGCAGAGTCCCTCCTGGGGGCAGGGCTATTGTTTCCTCTCATGATGCTGTCACTCAGGGGAGTAGTCTGCCTGAGCAAGATGGCTGCTACTATAAGGGGGATGACTCAGCACCAGGTTTCTGCTGACTATTCCCTTAGTTCTCTACCTGAAGCCTCCCTCCCCAGTCTCTCCTCAGGCATCTGTAGCCCACCCTGCCCCTGCCTTTGCAGAAGCCCAGGGTAAGTGGCTGCAAGTAAAAATTTATGCGCTGGCCTTTTAAACAGCTCTTTACATCTCCAGCTGCCCATCTCTGGCAGAAAGCAACCCTGCCACTTTTTGCAGCTGGTGGTTATCTATGTACTTTTTGGGCTCTGGTGCTGTAGGCTGGGGATCCCCGCATATGGTTTAGACCCCACTCTTCTCAGGAGGACCCAACTTGCTGCTTAAATATCCCTCTGGCGCTGCTGCCTATGGGCATCCAGTCAGCCTTCTCGGATCTCCACAACACTCTTAACCAGTCAGGTTGGGCTAAAGGTGATTCTTCTTTCTCCAAGGTTATAAGGCCTCTCTCTCACTATTGTTCAGTTTTTTGTTCCAGGTGGTTTCTCCACAATTTATTTGTAATTCCAGATTGGTCCTGGGAGGAGGTCAGTGACTTCCATTCACTCTTCCACCTTCTTGCCTCTCCCACTTTTGTTATATTTAGCTCTTTAATACATTGTTTTGTATAAGGGGTGCAGTTTCCTTCTTCTGTCAGTCACCTTACTCATAGTGTGTTTTTTGTTTGTTTGTTTGTTTCAGGTAGAAGAGTACCTTTCAGTATTTCTTATAATGCAGGTCCTGTAGTGGTAAATTCCCTCAGTTTCTGTTTGTCTTGAAAAACCTTTATTTCTTCTCATTATCTGAAGTATAACTTTGCCAGATAAAATATTCTTGGCTGGTTATTTCAATATTTTGATTACAGGGTGGGGCAAAAGTACATATACAGTTGTTCATATGGAAAATAATATAATAATTTATAAATAATAATAAAAGAATGAACTGTGTTTTCCATAATCACAACTGTAAACCTACTTTTGCACCACCCGGTATTTGATCCCAATCTCTTGTAGCTTGTGAGGTTTATACTGAAAACTCCAATGATAATCTAATGGACTTTCCTTTATATTTTACCATCCTATTTCCCTGGTTCTCTTTAGAATTCTCCTTTAACCAGAAGACACTGGTAGAGCTGCTCTGACTCAATTTACCTAGTTGCCTCTCCCAGGCTGTGCCACAATGGGTAGTGAAGGGCTGAGTGGAAGGAAGTAGGTTTGCATGTCTGTAGCTCTTTTCTTTCCAGTAGATTTAACTGCAATGAGAACAGACCACTTAGGTTAGAAAGTTTTTTCTCAGCCCTATTATGATCTCCCAAGTGAGGATTTCCTGCTTGGTTGGCCACAGGGACACAGGTGGGCACGTTCTTATGTCTTTGGAACCCTTTGTGCACTGTGATCATTGGATCCTTTGCACCACAGCTCTGTCCTCACCCTGAGCCCAGTCTCAGTGTGGGCCACTTACCCAGACCAGATTGCTGTCTCTGCCTCTCCAGTTTTCCCAGTGGGGGTTGCACCCCAACTCTTCACTACAATTGTGTCTGTATCTGCTGGGTTTCCACAAGCTTGGGACTGTGTGTGACTTTCAGCACTGTCCTTCACCCCCTCTCCATTCTGCCTCTGCTGTTAGCTCAAATACACCCACCTTCAGATGTTTCCATGTGAGGATCTCTCAGATGTGGTGTTTGTGTGTGTGTGTGTGTACCATGGAATGCTTTGTTGAATTATAACTGCCCAACTGTAGTGAATTCAAGGGGAGAGATCTGCAGGTCTTCTCATGCTGCCATTGCTGCTGTTGTCACTCTTGACGTAATACTGGTTTTTGGTGGTTGTTTTCCAGAAATAAGATTTTTCCCCTAAGCTACATGTGAACTACAGTAATTTGCTAAATTATGCCTTTGTAAACAACATAAAAACATTACTCTTTTTCTTTCTACCTGATCCTTCCAAAATTTCAGGTACTCTTAACTATTCTATGAGTGACCAAATTTAAAGGTATTAACTATGGAACCACGTTTCACTTTTAAAGAAAATTTCTTGTACTTAACTGGACTGCTCTACTAACCAAGAGTTTCAAATTTAAAATTTCAATGATGTGAAGCAGACATCTGTTGTGGACAACTAACCCAAGATTCCAGACCCAGTGTATATAATCTACACCTTCATGTTTCTTTTTTTTTTCTTACTTTAGTTCCTTCTTATATCACAAATAATAGGAGAGGCCAAGCACTCACTATAATAGTTATTGTTTCCTTTTTCACCTTAATTTCTGACTAGAAAGATATCTCAACATAGGCCATAATCTTTAAATCAACTTCACAGGTCAAAATGTAGAAATGATTACAAACATAATCAAAGATATTTAATGCCTGATGGTATCAACACAATTGAAGGTACCAGATTTGGAAAAATACTTTGGCCTTGGGTAGGTATTACAATGAATAAATACATAAACATATAGAAAACCCTAGAGGAAATTGCTGGAGGTACCACCAAAACAATAGTCAACCAATAAAAATCTACATTTTATTGAACAAATTATATTAGACAATAGAATTGTTCTTGACCCCATCCTAGCCAAACAATGTAGGGTTTGCTTTGTTATTAATACCTACTGTTGTAATTGGATATAACACCTCAGATAAAATAAAGATGGAACTAGATAAAATCTGAACACAAGCCAAATAATCAAATATGTTGCCCACTAACATCTCATGGTTCTTTAATATCTTCAATTGACTGCCCTCAGGTTTTGCCTTCTGGTTCAAATCTGTTGTTCATATTTAACTTTACATTTTGTTTGTTATTATTTAAAAAATTGCTGTTACCCTTTGTTTGGCACAGCTTGATGTCATGAAGACACCACTCTGATAATGGTTGCTCAACATTTTGAGATGATCACTAAGGCCTATGAGACTTCAAATAAGAAATCTCAAGAAACTATAGAAGATGGCTGCACCTAAAGGGACAGGATGATAAAAACTTCCTCTGTTCTGCCGCTCTAATGCTCAAATGTGACCTAAGGCTCCTAAGGAAAAAACAGAACAAAACAAAACACTTTCTCTCCTGTTTGGGACATTACATATCAGGAATGCACCTTCATAGTGAGGAAGGACTTACAATGGCATGACTTACCTAAAATAAGCCAGCCTGACAATGGGGGACGAATTATGCTTTTAATAACCAATCAGTGCTGCTTCCTGATGATTGATCAACAATGCTTTTAAGAAAAGATCTTGATCAAAAGAGAAAAAATGTAAAAAAGATGATATAAATGGACCCATTTTTAAATGGAATCACAGCTGCCATCCCAGAAGAACTGCCTTCCATGTCTTATGCCTCAAATCTTTGAAATATTAAAACTGAATGAAATAAACTTTGGACTGAGCCAAAAGCAACATTGAATCCCAAAGAACTGTGTACAAGGATAACAAGAAAACAGATGTTATGACTACTGAACTGATGTCTACCAGAGTAAAAATAAAGAACATTCTGTAGGATTAGTATCACTATATTAGCTTTCTGCAACAATAGAATTGTCTTCCTTCCATTCATGAAATTGTTCCCCTTCCCTTTCTCATAAATACCCCTTGTCTTTTTCTGCTAATCAAAACAGCATTTGAGTTTCTACCCTAATCATGTGCAAAATAGCTATTTTTTAAAAAATCTCAAATTAATGCTTCTTGCATCTCACTTTGGCCTTTCAAAGTTAACAGTTCATTTTCTTTTTTTCTTTTATCATTTTTTATTGTTATTGTATTAAAAGTTGTCTTAATTTTTCCCTTGTTGCCCCCTTCCACCTATCCCACCTGCCCATTCCCATAGTCAATTTCCATGGACTGTTGTCCATGTCTATAGGACATTCATACATGTTCTTTGTCTAGTCCCTTCCCCTTATTTCCACAATTATCCTTCCCACTCCTCTCTGGTCACTTTCAGTCTGCTCCATGTTTCCATGCCTCTGATTCTATTTTGTTAGTTTAATTTGCTCATTAGATTCCACTTAGAGGTGAGATCATATGGTATTTGTCTTTCACCACCTGGCTTATTTCACTTAGCATAATTTTCTCTAATTCCATCCATGCTGTCACAAAAGGCAGGAGTTCCTTCACTATTCCTGCTGTGTAGTATTCCATCGTGAAAATGTACCAGAATTTTTTGATCCACTCATTCACCGATGGGCACTTAGGCTGTTTACAGCACTTGGCTATTGTCAGAAATGGTGTTATGAACATAGGGGTGCATAAGTTCTTTTGAATTGGTGATTCAGGATTCTTAGGGTTTATTCCCAGCAGCTGAATTGCTGGGTCAAAAGGCAGTTCCATTTTTAGTTTTTTAAGGAAAATGTTTTTCACAGTTGCTGCACAAGTCTACATTCCTACCAACAGTGCACTAGGGTTCCCTTTTCTCTGCATCTTTGTCAGCACTTGCTTGTTGTTGATTTGTTAATGATGGCCATTCTCAATGTGGGGTGATATCTCAATGTGGTTTTAATTTGCATCTTTCTGATGGCTAGTGATGTTGAGTGTCTTTTCATATGTCTATGGGCCATCTGTATGTCCTCCTTGGAGAAGTGTCTATTCAGATCTTTTGCCCATTTTTCAATTGGATTGTTTGTCTTCCTGGTGTTAAGTTATATGTGTTCTTTAAATATTTTGGAGATCAAATGCTTGTCCGATGTATCTTTGAAAAATATGTTCTCCCATACAGTCTGTTCCCTTTCCTTTGGTGATGGTTTCTTTAGCTGTGCAGGAGCTTTTTAGTTTGATGTAGTCCAATTTGTTTATTTTTTTTTCTTTATTTCATTTGCCCTAGGAGATATATAGGCAAAAATATTGCTATGTGGGGTATCTGAAATCTTCCTGCCTATATTTTCATCTAGGACTTACATGGTGTCATGACTCATATTTGAGTCTTTTATCCATTTCGAGTTTATTCTAATGTATGGTGTAAGTCACCAGCTCAAAAGAAGTTATGCACCCCTATGTTCATAGCGGCACTACTTACAATAACCAAGTGATGGAAACAGCCTAAGTGCCCATCGGTAAATGAGTGGATAAAAAGAACTAGTACATTTACCCAATGGAAAAGGTAGAATATTACAAATAAAATTCCCTTAAATGCTCTCCAACTTTGGCCCTTTCTCCTGGTTCTCTAAGTTAACACATCTATCCACCCTTTTCTATATACATGTCTGGGTACCTTGTTACTTTATGTTACTGATTACATAGGTACATTATCACACAATAAATATAAATTGCAACATTTTAAAAATTATTTTTGGGAAGTATTTTAATGATATCAATATTGAATCATAGATTCAGTTACATTTTTGTTTCTAGATTTAGACATTACTTGAAACGACATTATTTCAACATTTCATGTTAAACTCTGCTTTGGGGGAAAAACAGACAGAAAGGGAATTTTTTCATCATCTTTTGAGCAAAGTTTTATTTTTTCATTGCCTTAAGGCTTACTTTTGGATGACCTTTAACTATTTTAAAAATAGTTAATTTCCATGGCCAATTTATTGAGGACAGGCATATAATCTACTATCTCTAATTATATTAAATTAGCGCCCCTTCTGGACTAATAAACTTGATTATGATCCACAAGATTCAAAATTAAATGTTAAATTTAAAAATTATTTTCTGTAAGCAACTCTAATTTCATATTTATTGCAGTGTTCTTTTGTTAGAGAGTCTTTTAATGGTGAAATGCTCTTGTTTCCTGATGGTAGCATGCATTTATGGGAGTAAGACAATGGTATCTCAAAGAACAGAATTTTTTTTTTTCCTATGTTGAAAATAGCTTCCTGAATAAGCTGTTTATAACTCTAGGTCATTCATTCTCTGAGAAATTTGGGAGAAGTGCTGGGATCTTACACAGAACTTACAAACTACACCTTGACCACTATTATTAATTTTGGTATACATACTTTCAAACTTTTATTCATAAAAGTATGAAAAGATTTTTAAACAAAATGAAGTTATACTCTATATTTTCACTTTTTCACCGAACATAGCATTCTATTATTTTCATTTGAGTATTTTGTGAAGAATATTGTACCATAATTGTATCCTTTTTATTTATCAGTATTAGTACTGTAACTTTTTTATTTTTATATATTTTTTTACTTTTTTCTTGTTCAAATACATCTGACACCATTATCCTGCCACCACTTTCTCCTATCCCACCCACCCCCACTTCCCACCCTCAATCCTTCCCCGCTTTGGCTTTGTTCATGCGTCCTTTATTTATGTTCCTTGAATAGACTTTTCCCCTTCTTTTCCCCATTACCCACCCCTCTTCCCCCATCTCGTTACTCTTGGTTTGTTTTTTCTTTTAACGTTGCTGGTTATATTTTTCTTGCTTGTTTGTTTTGTTGGTTAGGTTCCACTTATGAGTGGCATCATATGGTATTTTCCTTTCACTGCCTGGCTTATTTCACTTAGCATAATGCTCTCCAGTTTCATCCATGCTGTCATGAAGGGTAGTAGATCTTTTATTCTTTCTTTCTTTCTGCTGAATAGTATTCCATTGTGTAAATGTACCATAGTTTTTTGATTCTCTCATTTATTGATGGGCACTTAAGTTGCTTCTAGCACTTTGCTATTGTAAATTGTGCTGTTATGAATGTTAGAGTACATAGGTTCTTTTGAACTGGGTTTCAGAATTCTTAGGGTATAATCCCAGCAGTGGAATT
Source organism: Pteronotus mesoamericanus (assembly GCF_021234165.1). NCBI lineage: Eukaryota > Metazoa > Chordata > Mammalia > Chiroptera > Mormoopidae > Pteronotus > Pteronotus mesoamericanus. The sequence goes on from NW_026555321.1 coordinate 57,504,314, forward strand.
GCTATAAAAGACAGTTCCATTTTGAGCTTTTTGAGGGAATTCCAAATGGTTTTATATGGTGGTTGCACCAGTCTGCATTCCCACCAGTAGTTATTAGGGTTCTCTTTTCTCCACTTCCTTGCCAGCACTTGTTGTTTGTTGATTTGTTTATGATGGCCATTCTGCCTAGTGTGAAGTGGTATCTCACTGTGATTTTAATTGGCATCTCTCTGATGGCTAGTGATGATGAGCATCCTTTCATATGTCTCTGGGCCCTGTGTATGCCCTCCTTGGAGAAGTGTCTGTTCAGGTCCTTTGCCCATTTTTTAAATGGATTGTTTGTCTTCCTGGAGTGGAGTCATGTGAGTTCTTTTATATTTTGGAGATTCAACCCTTATCTGAGGTATCATTGGCAAATATATTTTCCCATACAGTTGGTTCCTTTTTCATTTTGCTCATGTTTTCTTTAGTCGTGCAGAAGCTTCTTATTTTCATGAAGTCCCATCTGTTTATTCTTTCCTTTATGTCCCTTGCTCTACAAGACATGTCAGTGAAAATATTGCTGCATGGAATATCTGAGAGTTTCCTGACTATGTTCTCCTTCAAAACTCTTATGCTGTTGCAACTTATACTTAAGTCGTTTATCCATCTCGACTTTATTTTTGTGTATGGTGTAAGGTGGTGGTTGAATTCCAGTTTTTTGCATCTAACTGTCCACCTTCCCCAATACCATTTCTTGAAGAGGCTATTTTTACTCCATTTTATGCTTCTGCCCCCTTTGTTGAATATTAATTTATGATAGAGACATGGGTTTATTTCTGTGCTCCTTACTCTGTTCCATTGATCTATGTGTCTGTTCTTATGCCACTACCACTCTGTTTGATACAGTGGCCTTGTAATATAGATTGATATCAGGTATTGTGATCCCTCCTACTTTGTTCTTTTTCAAAATTGCTACAGCTCTTCAGGATCATTTATGCTTCTATATAAATTGTTGAAATGTTTTTTCTATATCTGTGAAATTTATCATTGGTATTTTAATAAGAATGGCAATGAATCTATAAATTGTTTTGGGTAGTATGGACATTTTGATAATGTTAATTCTTCCAATACATGAACACAGTATATGCTTCCATTTATTTGTAACTTCCTTAATTCTTTTCTTCAGTGTTGTATAGTTTTCTGAGTACAGGTCTTTTACCTCCTTGGTTAAATTTATTCCTAGGTACTTTATTTTTCTTGTTGCTGTAGCAAATGGATTTTTTTCTGACTTCAGATTCTGATATTTCATTGTTGGTGTACAAAAATGCCTTCAGTGTCTGAATATTGACTTTGTATCCTGCTGTTTTGCCAAATTCACTAATTAGGTTGAGTAGTTTTTTGGTGGAGTCTATAGGGTTTTCTATGTACATTATCATGTCATCTGCAAACAGTGATAGTTTTACTTCCTCCTTTCTTATTTGGATGCCTTTTATTTCTTCTTCTTGTCTGATCATTGTATCTAGGACTTCCAATACTCTGTTGAATAAAAGTGGTGAAAGCTGACAACCTTGTCTTGTTCCTGATCTTTGTGGGAAAGCTTTTAGTTTTTGCCCATTGAGTATGATGTTGGCTGTAGATTCTTCATATATGACATTCATTATGTTGAGTTATGCCCCCTTTACTCCCACTTTGATGAGTATTTGTATCATAAATAGGTGCTGAACCTTATCAAATACTTTTTCAGTGTATATTGATATGATTATTTGATTTTTTTCTTTCCTTTTGTTTATGTGATGTGTTACATTTATTCATCTGGAAATATTGAACCATCCTTGTGTCCCTAGGATCAATCCTGCTTGGTCATGGTGTATGATGTTTTCTTGTATGGCGGGATGTGATTTGCCAATTTTTTTTTATGTATTTCAAGGGTTTGCTTTATTATCCCCCAGAACATTTATGCTTTTTAAAAAAAATTGTTTATTTATTCAAATACATTTGTCTCTGCCTTCCCCCCACCACATTCCATTGCCCCCTCCATCCCTTCCTCCCTCTACTCTTCCCCTTTGATTTTGTCCATGAGTCCTTGCTATTTGTTCCTTGACTTTCCACATCCCTTCCTTTTCCCAGCCCCACCCCCGCTTCCCTCTTGTCTCTGTTGGTTTCTTTTCCTTTCAGTGCTGCTGGTCTTATTTTCTTTGCATCTTTGTATTGTTGGTTAGGTTCCACTTACATGGGAGCTCATATGGTATTTGTCTTTCGCCCCCTGGATTACTTCGCTTGGCATAATGCTCTCAAGTTCCATCCATGCTGTTGCAAAGTTTAGTAGTTCCTTTTTTTCTTTCTGCTACATCGTATTCCATTGTGTAAATGTACCATAATTTTTTTATCCAATCATGTACTGATGGGCATTTAAGTTGCTTCCAACATTTGGCTATTGTAAATTGTGCTGCTATGGACATTGGGGTGCATAGGTTCTTTTGAATTGGCATTTTGGGATTCTTAGGGTATAGTTCCAGCAGGGGAATCACTGGATCAAAAGGCAGTTCCATTTTCAGCTTCTTGAGGAAATTCCACACTGCTTTCCACAGTGGCTGCACCAGTCTGCATTCCCACCAACAGTGGACTAGGGTTCCCTTTTCTCCACAGCCTTGCCAGCATCTGTTGTTTGTGGATCTGTTTATGATGGCCGTTCTGACCGGTGTGGGGTGGTACCTCATGGTGGTTTTGATCTGCATTTCTCTGATGCCTAGTGATGCTGAGCATCCGTTCAAATGCCTCTGGGCCCTCTGTATCTCCTCCTTGGAGAAGCGTCTGCCCAGGTCCTTTGCCCATTTTTTGATTGGATCGTTTGTCGTCTTGGAGTGGAGTCGAGTGAGTTCTTTACATAACTTGGAGATCAAACCTCTATCTGATGTATCATTAACAAATATCTTTTCCCATATGGTTGGCTACCTTTTCATTTTGCTGCTGTTTTCTTTAACCTCGCAGAAGCTTCTTATTTTTATGAGGTCCCACTTGTTTATTCTTTCCTTTATGTCCCTTGCTTTAGGAGACATATCAGTGAAAGAATTGCTGCTTGGGATATCTGAGAGTTTCCTGCCTATGTTCTCCTCTAGGACTTTGATGGTGTTGTGACTTATATTTCAGTCTTTTATTCATCTTGAGTTTCTTTCTGTGTATGGTGTCAGCTGATGATCCAATTTCAATTTTTTGCATGTAGCCATCCAGCTTTCCCAACACCATTTGTTGAAGAGGCTGTTATTGCTCCATTTTATGCTTCTGCCCCCTTTGTCAAATATTAGATGCCCATAGAGACCTGCACTGATTTCTGGGCTTTCTGTTCTGTACCACTGGTCTATGGGTCTGTTCTTGTGCCAGTACCAGATTGTTTTGAGTATAGTGGCTTTGTAGTAGAGTTTGACGCCCGGTATTGTGATCCCTCCTACTTTGTTTTTCTTTCTCAAAATTGCTGCAGCTATTCAGGATCCTTTTTGGTTCCATATAAATTTTTGAAATGTCTGTACTATTTCTGTGAAATATGTCATTGGTATCTTAATAGGGATTGCATTGAATCTATCAATTGCTTTGAGTAGTATGGACATTTTGATGATATTAATTCTTCCAATCCATGAGCACGGTATCTGCTTCCATTTATTTGTGTCTTCCTTAATTTCTTTTTTCAACGTTGTATAGTTTTCTGCGTACAGGTCTTTTACGTCTTTGGTTAAATTTATGCCTAGGTACTTTATTTTTCTTCTTGCTATATCGAATGGTATTTTTTTTTCTGATTTCTTCTTCTTCTATTGCATTGCTGGTGTACAAAAACGCCTTTGATTTCTGAATGTTGACTTTGTATCCTGCTGTTTTGCCAAATTCACTTACTAGGTTGAGGAGTTTTTTGGTAGAGTCTACAGAGTTCTCTATGTACACTATCATGCCATCTGCAAACAATGATAGCTTTACCTCCTCCTCTCCTATTGGGATGCCTTTTATCTCTTTCTCTTGTCTGACCGCTGTGGCTAGGACTTCCAATACGATGTTGAAAAGAAGCGGTGAGAGTGAGCATCCTTGGCGTGTTCCCGATCTTAGTGGGAAAGCTTTCAGTTTTTCCCGTTGAGTATGATATTGGCTGTAGGTTTTTCATATATGGCCTTTATTATGTTGAGGAATGCCCCATTTATTCCCATTTTGCTGAGTGTTTTTGATCATAAATGGGTGCTGTACCTTATTGAACGCTTTTTCTGCATCTATCGAGATGATCATGTGGTTTTTGTCTTGTCTTTTATTTATGTGATGTATCACGTTTACCGATTTGCGTATATTGAACCATCCCTGCATGCCTGGGATGAATCCCACTTGATCGTGATGGATAATCTTTTGAATGTATTGCTGGATGCGGTTTCCCAATATTTTGTTGAGGATTTTAGCATCTATGTTCATCAGCGAAATTGGCCTGTAGTTTTCTTTCTTCGTAGGATCTTTATCTGGTTTTGGGATCAGGGTGATGCTGGCCTCATAGAAAGAGTCTGGGAGTCTTCCCTCCTCTTGGATTTCTTGGAATAGTCTGAGAAGGACAGGGATTAGCTCTTCCTTAAATGTTTTGTGAAATCTCCTGGGAAACCGTCCGGCCCTGGGCTTTTGTGTGCCGGGAGTTTCTTGATTACTGCTTCCATTTCCCCAGCTGTTATCGGTCTGCTCAAGCTTTCTGTTTCGTCCTCCCTCAGTGTTGGAAGATTATACTTTTCTAAACATTTGTCCATTTCATCAAGATTTTCAAATTTCTTGGCATATAATTTTTCAGAGTAGTTTCTGATGATCCTTTGTATTTCTGTGGTATCCGTTGTTATTTCTCCTCTTTCATTTCTGATATTATTAATTTGGGTCCTCTCCCTTTTATTCTTGATGAGTCTGCTTAAAGGCTTGTCAATTTTATTTATCTTTTCAAAGAACCAGCTTCTGGATTGGTTGATCCTCTGAACTGTTCTTTTCATCTCTATGTCATTCAGTTCTGCTCTAATCTTGACTATTTCCTTCCTTCTCCTTGCTCTGGGATTTATTTGTTGTTGTTTCTCCAGTTCTTGAAGTTGTAGTGTTAGGTCTTTTATTTGAAATGTTTCTATATTTTGTAGGTATGCCTGTATTGCTATGAACTTCCCTCTGAGGACTGCCTTTGCTGTGTCCCATAGGTTTTGGACTGTTGTCTGTTCATTTTCTTTTTTTTTTTTAATAAAAAAATTGCATTTACTTAGAAACATTCAGAATGTCAACAAAACAGCTGCAACTTTTTTTTTTTGCAATTACAGAGTGGTATTCAGTTAACAGAACAACAATTATTTTGTATAAGCTGCATCAGAGACAACTGAAGATGAAAAAACTACCATCCCCATATATAACTAATTTGTGCTGTGCACCAACAAGAACCTGCTTTAAACTTCCATGCCAATTTACAACCCCCATACTGTACCAGGTAAGGTTAGTTGCTATTGAAAATACCACCAGGACAGGGCTATCTAAAGACACATTCGGTAGTGTGTTAACTATACAAAAAAAGAGACTGTACAGTTTAAAAACAAATCTTACACAGCCTTACATTTCAATTTTTTTCTTTAAAAGGAGTGAGTTGTGTACAGGGGGGTTAAATGCTTTATAGACAAGAAAAAAAACTGCGCTAGAACCAGCTTAGTCATTATCATCATCTTCTTCATCTTCATCTTCTTCATCTTCATCCTCATCTTCTTCATCTTCCTCCTCCTCCTTCTTTTTCTTGCTTTTTTCAGCCTTGACAACTCCCTTTTTTGCAGCATCAGGCTTTCCTTTAGCTTGGTATGCAGCAATATCCTTTTCATATTTCTCCTTCAGCTTAGCAGCCTTATTTTCATAAGGCTGCTTGTCATCTGCAGCAGTGTTATTCCACATCTCTCCCAGCTTCTTTGCAACATCACCAATGGATAGGCCGGGATGCTCTCCTTTGATTTTTGGGTGATACTCAGAACAAAACAAGAAAAATGCCGAAGGAGGCCGCTTGGGTGCATTGGGATCCTTGAACTTCTTTTTTGTTTCCCCTTTAGGAGGAATATAAGTTTTCATTTCTCTTTCATAACGAGCCTTGTCCGCCTTTGCCATGTCTTCATATTTTCCTTTCTCTTTGGCAGACATGGTCTTCCACCTCTCTGAGCACTTCTTAGAAAACTCTGAGAAGTTGACTGAAGCATCTGGGTGCTTATTTTGTGCTCCTCCCGGCAAGTTTGCACAAAGAAAGCATATGATGACATTTTGCCTCTCGGCTTCTTAGGATCTCCTTTGCCCATGTCTAATTACTTTTCCTCAGCGAGCACAGAGTCGCCCAGTGCCCGTCCGGAGTACATTGAGCTCCATAGAGACAGCGCCAGGGCAAGTGTCTGTTCATTTTCATTTGTTTCCAGAAACTTTTTGATTTCTTCTCTTATCTCATTATTGACCCATTCATTGTTTAATAGCCTACTGTTGAGTCTCCATGAGTTTGCAAGTTTTTGAAGTTTCTCTTTGAGGTTGATTTCCAGTTGCAAGCCCTTGTGGTCCGAGAAAAAGTTTGGTAGTATTTCAATTTTCCTGAATTTGCTGAGGCTTGCTTTGTGTCCTATCATGTGGTCTATCTTTGAAAAACTGCCATGAGCATTTGAAAAGAATGTGTATTTTTCTTCTTTGGGATGTAAGGTTCTATATATGTCAGTTAAGTCTCTTTGATTCAGTGTGTCATTCAGCGCCACACTATGTTTATTAATGTTTTGTTTGGAAGATGTGTCCATTTTTGACAGCGGGGTGTTGAAATCCCCTACTATGAGTGTGTTGCTGTCTATATCTTTTTTGAAGTGTCCAACAATTTCCTTATAACCTTGGGGGCTGCTATATTGGGAGCATGTAAGTTTCCAATGTTGATGTCTTCTTGATAGATTCTTCCTTTAAGTATTATAAAGTGCCCCTCTGGGTCTCTTTTTATGGCCTTTGTTTTGAAATCTACTTCGTCTGATACAAGTATGGCAACCCTGGCCTTTTTCCTTTGCCAATTTGCTTGGAATATTATTTTCCATCCCTTACTTTCAATCTGTGTAGGTCTCTGGCTCTGAGGTGGGTCTCTTGTAGGCAGCATATGTGTGGGTCATGGTTTCTTATCCATTCAGCTACCCTGTGTCTTTTGATTGGGGCATTTAGTCCATTCACATTGAGAGATATTACTGATAGAAACTTACTCATCTCTTCTCTTTGTACCTGTGTTCCTCTCTCTCTCATTCTTTTCCTTCGTCTGCTTAAACCAGTCTCCTTAGCATATCTTGGAGTGCTGGTTTGGTAGAGATGTATTCTTTTAGTTTTCTCTTGTCTGGGAAACTCCGTATTTCCCCTTCTATTTTAATGGAGAGCCTAGCTGGGTAGAGCAGCCTTGGCTGTAGGCCCTTGCTTTTCATGGCTTGGAAATTTTGTTGCCATGCCCTTCTGGCTTGTAGTGTTTCTGTTGAGAAGTCAGCTCCTAGGCGTATCGGGACCCCCTTGTATGTTACTTTCTCCTTCTCCCTTGCTGCCTTGAGGATTCTCTTTGTCTTTGACATTTGCCATTTTAATGATGATGTGTCTTGGAGTGGACCTCTTTGAGTCCCTCTTGAGTGGGGTCCTCTGTGCCTCCTGGATCCATGAGAGCCTTTCTCTCCTCCCATTAGGGAAGTTTTCCATCATTACTTTTTCGAGGAGGTTCTCTATCCCTTGCTCCTCTTCTTCTCCTTCTGGGATCCCTATTATACGGATATTATTGCGTTTCAGGTTGTCCTGCATTTCCCTAAATGCCTCTTCATTCTTTTTGTGTCTTTTTCCCATTTCTCGTTCTTTCTGGGAGCTTTTTGTACCTTATCCTCCATCTCACTGATTCGATCCTCGGCTTCATCCAGCCTGCTTTGGATTCCTTCTACTGTGTTCTTCAATTCAGAAATGGTATTCTTCATATCCTCTTGTGTCTTCTTGATAGTTTCTATGTCCTTTTCCTTGATATAGTTTGCTGTAAGGTTGGTATAGTTTGCTGTAAGATCCTGATAGTTTCTCTGCAGTTTCTCATATTCTCTTTGAGCTGGCTGAGCTCATTGAGCTTCCTTAGAACCGTTGTTTTGAATTCAATACCTGATAGTTCCCTTGCCTCTATTTCATTTAGCTCTCTCTGTGGGGAGTCCCCTTTTCCACTCATTTGGGGGGAACTTTTTCTTCCCATTTTTGTGAGAGTCTTTTAATCAATTTACTAATTTATTTATTTATTTTTACTCCTGCTTCAATTGGGCTGTCTAGATTTCCTGACTTTGTGGATTAAACTTCTATGGTAGTAGGTGGGTCTTTTTATTTATTTATTTATTTATTTATTTATTTATTTATTTATTTTTCTTTAGTTTTCCTTCTGGGCCTTCCGCTGATGATGTCAGTTGTTGACCCTACATGACCTTGGGTTGTTTGTTTGAGCCTTCCAGGAGTCTACTGTCTGTGTCTGAGTCCTGCTTGGGGCAGCTCTGTGACCCCTTCGGTCAGGGATGGACTATTTCTTTGGATCGCTCTGCACTCTCACTGTGGCTCCTTCGGCGGGCTTCCCAGTGGGGCAGGTTCCTGCACACCCCTCCCGGCCTGGTCTCTATCATGCTTGCCCCAGGCCAGGGGGCTTATTCGCGACCTTGCGTGCTCATCTGGCCCCCTTGGCCGGTGGGCACCCCGCACTGGTCAGTTTAGGATCTTCTATTGTGTGCTTTCCCCGCTTTTGGCTCCTTGGGTGCGTTGCTTGCCCTCGCCAAATGGACACTACGAAAATGGGAGGAAGTCAGCTCCAGGACTCTCCGGTTAATCCTGTCTCCGGTCTCTCCACCAGGGACTCTGGGCAGCTCTGTGACCCCTTCAGCCTGGGATCTACTAATTCTCTAAGCCGCTCCGCAATTGCGGGCTCCCCTGGTCAATTTACGCCTGCCCTTGCCGCTCTGCGCATTGCTTCACAGGCCATATTGGTGCCAATCTGTGGGAGGCCTCGCCAGCCCGTGCGAGCCCTCGCCAGCCTGCGCGGGTCCACACACACGCTCGCCAACCCTCACCGGCCACTCAGGGCAAGTGTGCGCGCCTGCACTGGGTGGTTTTTGGGTGTCTATGTGTGCTTTTCGGCTTTTGGCTCTGGGGGTGTGGCCTCTTCCGGCACAATGGAGACTATGGAAAGGAGAAGGAGTTGGGACTCCCTGGATTCTTCTGCCGTTCTTTCCCCAACGTGTCCATCTCTAGTCTCTCCTCAAGGCCCTCCCAGACAGTGTGCACTCAGCCGCCCAGCTCTCATGTGCACAAGCTGTGTGCGGAGCGCACAAAAGGCAAGTGTATCGATTCTCTTATGCCTGAGAGAGATGGTAGCTGCAGAGTGGTAGTTGTGTCATCACTGGGGCTCCACCGGCCGATGTCTCAGTTCTCTTCACACAGTTTTCCTCAGCAGTCTTTACTGAGGCACCGGCCCACCCTGCTGCCACCTCTACCCAGAGATCAAGGAAGGTGGCTGCCACTGCAATTTTTGCATTGGCCCTTTAAATGTTTCTTTGCATCCCCAGCCACCTGTCTCTGGCAGAGAGCGCCCCTAAGCTTTTCGGGGTTGCGTTTTTGTCTGTATTTTCTTGGCTTTAGCTGCCGTAGTTTAGGGGTCCCTGTTTATGATTTAGACCCCGTTCTTCTTGGGGGGAGCTAACTGGCTGTTTCAATGTCCCTCTGGTGGGCACCCAACCCACCCTCTTGAGCCTCCACCACACTTCTCACCCTTTGGGATGTGTGAGAGTTGAATCCACTGTCTGTCCGGGGCTCCAAGGCTCCTCTCCCACTATCGTTCCATTGTTTTCCAGGTGATTACTCCACTATTTAGTCGCAATTCCTGTTTGGTCTTGGGGGAGGAGGTCAGCGTGACTCCCATTCACTCCTCTGCCGTCTTCCTCACCTCTGATTTGCCAATAGTTTTGAAGAGGATTTTAGTGTCTATGTTCATCAGCGATGTTGGCCTGTAGTTTTCTTTTTTGTTGTGTCTTTATCTGGTTTTGGGATTAGGATAATGCTGGCCTCATAAAAGGTGTTTGAGAGTCATCCCTCTTCTTGGATATTTTGGAGTAGGCTGAGAAGGAGAGGGGTTAGATCTTCCATAAAAGTTCTGTAAAATTCTCCTGTGGAAATTGTCTGGTCCAGGGTTTTTGTGTGCCAGGAGTTTTTTGATTACTGCTTCAATTTCACAAGCTGTTATCATTCTGTTCAGGCTTTCTCATTCTTCTTCATTCAGTGTTGGAAGGTTATATTTTTCTAGAAGTTTGTGCATTTCGCCCAGGTTTTCAAATTTCTTGGCATGTAATTTTTTCACAGTAATTTCTTACATTTCTTTGTATTTCTATGCTATCTCTTGTAATTTCTCAGCTTTTATTTCTGATATTATTTATAGGGTCCTCTCCCTTTTTTTCTTGATGAGTCTGCTGAAAGGCTTGTGATTTTGTTTATCTTTCAGAGAACCAGCTCCTGGATTGGTGGATCCTTTGAATTGTTCTTTTAGTCTCGATGTCATTCATATCTGCTATGATCTTGACTATTTCCTTCTTTTTACTCACTCTGGGCTTTGTTTGTCATTGTTTCTCCAGTTCTTGAAGATCTAGAGTTTGGTTGTTATTTGAAATGTTTCTATCATTTTTTAGGTAGGCCTGTATTGCTGTGAAATGCCCTCTCAGGACTGCCCTCGCTGTGTCCCATAGGGTGTGGACTGTTGTGTGTTTATTTTCATTTGTTTCCAGAAACATTTTGATTTCTTCTTTAATCTCATTATTGACCCATTTATTGTTTAATAGCATGCTCTTCAGTCCGTGAGTTTGAATGTTTTTGAGTTTTTTCCTTGAGGTTGGTTTCTAGTTTCAAACCCTTTTAGTTCAAGAAAATGCTTGTATAATTTCAATTTTCTTGAATTTCTTGAGGCTTGTTTTGTGTCCTATCATGTGCTTTACCTATGAAAATGTTCCATGTGCATTTGAAAAAAATGCATATTTTGCCTCTTTGCAATGAAAGGTTCTACATATATCAGTTAAGTACATTTGATCTTTTGTGTTGTTCAGTTACCCAATACCCTTATTGATACTTTGTTTGGAAGATCTATGTATTGTTGACAGTGGGGTATTAAAATCCGCTGCTATCAGTGTGTTGCTGACTATATCTTCCATGAAGTCCTCCAAGATTTTCCGTATATATTTGGGTGTTCTTATGTTGGGTGCATATAGGTTTCCAATGTTTATGTCATTTTGATGGGTTTTTCCATTGAGTATTACAGAGTCATTTGGTGTCTCTTTCTATTGCCTTTGTTTTGAAATCTATTTTGCCTGACATAAGTATTGTTACCCCTGGCTTCTTTTTCCTGCCCATTTGCTTGGAATATTTTTTTCCATCCCTTTGCTTTCAGTCTGTGTAGGTCCTTTATTCTGAGATGGGTCTCTTCTAAGCATTTATGTGTGGGCCATGTAACCTTATCCATTCACCCACCCTATGTATCTTGATTGGAGAATTTATGCCATTTACACTTAAGTTTATTATTGTTAAGTACTTTTTTTTCCCCCCTGTGTACCTGTGTTCCTCTCATTCTCACTCTTTTTCTTCATCCTCCTAAAGCAGTCCCTTTAGCATGTTTTCAGTGCTTGTTGGTGGAGGTGTATTCTTTAACCTTCTTTTGACTGGGAAACTCCTTATTTTGCTTTCCATTTTAATTGAGAGACTTGCTGGATAGAGCAGTCTTGGTTGCAGGCCTTCATTTTTCATTAGTTGGAATATTTCTTCCCATTCCCTCCTGGCTTTTAGTGTTTCTGTTGAGAAGTCAGCTGCTAACCATATCGGGGATTCTTTGTGCGTTACTCCTGGTTCTCCCTTGCTGCCTTTAGGATTCACTGTTTGTCTTTGATATTTGCCATTTTAATGATGATGTGTCTTGGAGTGGGCCTCACTGAGTTCCTCTTGAATGGGACCCTCTGTACTTCCTGGTCTTGTATGACTTTTCCTCTCCTCAAATTAGCCAAGTTTTCCATCATTTCTTTTTCAAACAGGTTCTCTATCCCTTGCTCGTCTTCTCCTTCTTCCCCTGTTACACTGACATATGTTTTAGGTTGTTCTGAATTTCTCAAAATGCCTCTTCATTCTTTTTGAGTCTTTTTTACATTTTCTTGCTCTTTGCGAGAGCTTTCTTCTACTTTGTCCTCCGGCTCACTGATCTGATCCTCTGCTTCATCTAGCCTGATTTCGGTTCCTTCTAGTGTGTTCTTCAATTCCGAAATTGTGTTCTTCATTTCCTACTGCCTCTTATGGATAGTTTCTATGTTCTTTTTCATGCTGATATAGTTTGCAGTAAGTTCCTTGTAGTTTCCCTGTAGTGTTTGGTAATTCTCTTTGAGCTCACTGGGCTCACTGAGCTTCCTTAGAACCATTGTTGTGAATTCAATATCTGACAGATTACTTGCCTTTATTTCATTTAGTTCTCTTTTTGGGGATTCTGCCTTTCTCTTTGCTTGTGGGGTGTTTCTTTGTCTTCCCTTTCTTTGTCTTCCCATTTTTTGTGAGACTCTTCTTTTCTGTTGCTGCATCTTAAATTGATCTATTTTGACCTCCTAAGTTTGTGGTGTGAACTTCTATGGTAGGAGACCTGTGAGATTCAGTGGTGCAGTCTCCTTGATCTCCTGAAATTTTGTTCTTTCAATGCCTTTTATGCCGTTCATGTTTGCTTTCTGGAAGTAATTGGGTTTTGTTTGTTGTTTAGTTGTTCTTTGGTTGGTCCTATCCTCCAGCTGGTTGACTGAGGGTCACTATGCCCACCACGTCTTATGTGTTTTTGTGCAGGAGTAGCCAGAACAAAACCATGAAGCCCAGGACACAAACTCACACCTGTAAAAATAACTCCCCCCTGCAGTCCCACTATCAACAGCAAATTAACCAGTATTAATAAGGCTGTAAGAGATTATGATTATTATAATAAAGGAAAGAAATAAACTATTAGTATAAAATCTAATTATTTAATATACACAAACTTGATGAACCCAAAATGGATGTTAGAAATCTATGTAGTAAAGAAAATATTGCAAATCATGGAGAATACAACAGTGGATTTCATCTTAGTAGACTGTAGTATTTATTGCTGTTTTTTTCTTTCTTGGTCTGCCTCTGATGATGTCAGATGTTGACCCTGCCTGACTTTAGACAGTCTGTTCAAGACTTCCAAGAATCTACTGTTGTGGCTATCTCCTTCAGCTGTTAATCTAGTCACTCTTCTTCAGCTGTCAGGCTTAGGTATCACAGGGTGGGGCAGAATCCCTCCTGGTGGGGGGGCTATTGTGTCCTCTCAAGCTGATGCCACTCAGAGGAGTGGTCTGCCTGAGCAAGATGGCTGCTGCCATATGGTGGCTGAGTCAGCACTGGGATCCTTCCAACTACTCTCTCAGTTCTCTCCCCAAAGCCTCCTTCTCCAATCTCTCCTCAGTCTTCTCTAACCCACTCTGCCCCTGCCTTTGCCAGAGCCCAGAGTAAGTGGCTGCAAAAAATATATACATGTTGACCCTTTAAACAGCTCTTTGCATCTCCAGCTACTGTCTCTAGCAGAGAGCAACCCTGTCGCCTTTTGCAGCTGGCTGTTATCTGTGTACTTTTTAGGCTCTAGTGCTATAGGCTTGGGGTCCTCACTTATGGTTTAGACCCCACTCTTCTCAGGGGGATCCAACTGGTTATTTAAATATCCCTTTGGCATTGCTGCCCGTGGGCACCCAGCCAGCCTTCTAGAGTCTCCACTCCCACTCCTTATCAGTCATGTTGTATTAAAGCTGATTCTTCTGTTCGTATGAGGTTATAAGGCTTCTCTCTCAATATTGTTCAGTCGCTTGTTCCAGGTAATTTCTCTACAATTTATTTGTAATTTCAGATTGACATGGGAGGAGGTCATGGTGACTTCCATTTGCTCCACTGCCATGTTGAAAACCTCAGTACTGTAACTCTTTAGAAATGAACAATTGATGATTTGTTTGAGAGAGGAAATACAAACTTATGGTAGAATCATAAACATAGAGCAAAAAAGAAAAGGATAAAAATATAAAAGTTAAAATACAAACTAAACACATTTTGAAGTTTGAAAAAATAATTTTTTTATATAAAAGTGGTAAATACAGTAGGACTAGATATCTTGCCTTCTTCAATTCCAAATTATAAACTACTTCTAAGAGGACTTGTATAAATTCATCAGTAACTTACAGATAAATACTGGATTGTAAACGAAGTTTAAGGGATGTTCCCAACAGAATATAAACACAGCAGACAATGAGTCTGACATTAATTATATTTGCAATATTTTTTAAACCTCTTTATAAACAGCTATTTTTATTTCTTGTATCAATCCTTGAGCCCATTCAAGTTAGAGTTTTTAAAAGAGCACAGTGTTGGCAATAATATAGCATAGCAAAAGGTATTTCAGGTAGAATTTAGTCTAATCCCAATTATACACAAGCTGAGCAAAACTCTGAAGAAACTCTAAATTAGTTACAGGTGACCTGGTTAAGTGTTCTGACAGCATTTTTGTGCAGTGTGTAGCTAAGGGCTTAGCAATGTGTTTCAATATGCTAGTTCCTTCTATTAAATGAAATGCAGATCACATGGGTATTCCAACCAAGCAACACTTCAAGGTTTCATTGTTTAATATCATATTTCTGAAAGACATCTAAAGAAGATACTGTTTTGATTCCCTGTCCAGATGCCATTTATGGAACCAGGGAGCCACTAACTGTCCCTAACAAGGAATGTTAATAACTTGCACTTGATGCCTTCTGCAAAGAATTGCCCCAACCCAGGTTTTCTCCACCTCAGGTATTTGGGGCCAGAAAATTCTTTGTTGTCAGGTTTTGTGCTATGCATTATAAGATGTTTGGTAGTACCTCTGACCTCTAACTTATCAGTGCTAGCACCAGCCCTGCTGTTCTGACAATCACAAATATCTCAGGCCTCTCCAAGTAACTCCTAGGGGACAAAACTGCCCACAGTTAAGAACAGCTACTTTAGATTGATAGGAGGCTCCAGGAAGTAATTACTACCTGCCACCCAAGGCCCACAACCATGAAGACTGATATTAGGTAAAGATCGTCTCAGAAGGGCAGATGACTGCAGAGTAGCTTATACTTCAGGTTTCCTTATGGGATCAGAACAAAGCTAGATTTTCTGGAGCTCACATCCTGTTTAGTTCTTCCCCTTTCCCTGTCCTCTTCATTTTCATCCCTTACAAATTTCTCCTAAGGCTATTGCCTCATTAAATCACATGCATCCAAATTCTTGTCTCTAGCTTTGCTTCTAGAGAACAGAAACATAGCATAGGTATTGGACACGTGACCTATAACAACATCATGAGGAACCTCTTAACATCCTTTACATGCCTGAGAAACTGTTGGAGAAAAGTATCTACAGTATCCATGAAGAATACATGACTCAAGTTTTTGTTTCCTTTTATTAAAAGTTCTAATATTATGCTTAACACAACTAATCTTTTCCCTGATTCGGAGTAAACATGCTTTTAGTTTTTAGTGCAAAAGTGATTTGAATATATCTCTTTTGTCATCAAAGGATTGAAATAGGATTGAAAGTTGATACAACTACCTTAGTAAATTATTTGGCAGTATTTTATTAAAGCTAAACATGCTTGTAACCTAACACTTCACAATTTCTCTCTTTGATACAATTTTCCAATCAGGAGACATGTACAAGAATATAGATGTGTTATTCATGGAAGCCAAAGCTGGATACACTTCAAGCACCCATCAAAAGTACAAGAGACAAATTGTTATATTTGTTCAATATTGCTACACAGCAATAGAAAGATAAACTACTGTTACAAAAAACCTCTGTCAGTTACATAGCCATGTTAAGTCAAAAAAGCGTTTCAAAGAGTCTGTACTAGAGATGTCTCCATTTATATGAAGTTCAAAAGAGGCAAAACTAATATATGGTCAGAGATATGAGAATAGTGATTATTCTGTGGGCATGGTTATTGACTAGAGAAGGCATGAGAAAGCCTGCTGGGTGCTGAAAATTTCGTCCACATTTTTTTTTTTTAATTTTGTGTTTCTTTATTGGATCCTACTTGAACAATATGTATTTTTTAGTACCACACATTTGGGGTACAAACGGAAACATTTTATTTATTTTTTACTGTTGTTCAGTTTACCCCCATTACTCTCCCACATCCTACCCACACCAACCTCCCACATTCAATCTCCCCCTCCTCCTGCTACCATTGTCTTTGTCCGTAGGTCCTTTACTCATGTTCCTTGATGACCCTTCCCTTCTTTTCCCCGTTATCACCTCGCCTCTCTGCCCTAGTTACTGTCAGCTTATTCTTTATTTCTATGTCTCCAGTTCTATTTTCCTTGCTTGTTTTTTTTTGTTGATTAGGTTCCACTTATAGATTGGATCATATGGTATTTGTCTTTTACCACCTAGCTTATTTCACTTAGCATAAGGCTCTCCAGTTCCATCCATGCTGTAGCGAAGGGTAGGAGTTCCTTCATTCTTTCTGCTGCATAGTATTCCATTGTTTAAGTATACACGAATTTTCTAATCCACTCATTTACTGATGGGTGCTTAAGCTTTTTTCAGCACTTGGCTCATTGTAAATAATGCTGCTATGAACATTGGAGTGCATAGGTTCTTTTAAAGTAGTGTTGCAGGGTTCTTAGGATATAATCCCAGTAGTGGAGTCACTAAATCAAAAGGCAGTTCTTTAGTTTTTTGAGGAAATTCCATACTGTTTTCCACACTGGATGCACAAGTCTACATTCCCACCAACAGTGCACTAAGGTTCCCTGTTCTCCACTTCCTCTCCAGCATTTGCTATTTGTTGATATGTTTATGATAGCCATTCTGACTGGTGTGAAGTGGCATCTTACTGTGGTTTAAATTTGCATCTCTCTTATGGCCACTGATGCTGAGCATCCTTTCATATGTCTCTGGGCCCTCTGCATATCCTCCTTGGAGAAGGGTCTCTTTGGTCCTTTGCCCACTTTTTAACTGGATTATTTGCCTTCCTGGAGTGGAGTTGCATAAGTTCTTTATACATTTTGGAGGTCAAACACTTGTCCAAGATATCATTGGCAAATATATTATCCCATACGGTTGGTTCCCAATTCATTTTGCTGATGTTTTCTTTGCCTTGCACAAGCTTTTTAATTTGATAAAGTCCCATTTGTTTATTGTTCCTTTATGTCCCTTGCTCTATGGGACATATCAGTGAAAATATTGTTGTGTGGAATATCTGAGGGTTTCCTGCCTATGTTCTCCTCTGGGGCTTTTATGGTGTCACGACTTTTATTTAATTCTTTAATGCACCTTGAGTTTATTTGTGTGTATGGTGTAAGTTGGATCTTCATTTTTTGCATGTAGCCATCCAGATCTCCCAACATCATTTGTTGAAGAGGCTTTCTACTTCGTTTTTGCTTCTGCTCCACCATGATCAAGTGGGATTCATCCCAGGGATGCATGGATGGTTCAATATTCACAAATCAATAAACATAATACATCACATAAACAAAAGGAAAGAAAAAAATCAAATGATCATATTATTTGTTGAATATTAATTGACCATAGAGACACGGGCTTATTTCTGGGCTCTCCATTCTCTTCCATTGATCTATGTGTCTGCTCTTGTGCCAGTACAAGGCTGTTTTGAATACAGTGACCTTGTAATATAGTTTTGTATCAGGTATTGTGATCCTTCCTACTTCATTCTTCTTTATCAACATTGTTGAAGCTATTTTGGGTCCTTTATGGTTCCATATAAATTTTTGAAATGTTTGTTCTATATCTGTGAGATACATCATTGGTATTTTATTAGGGATTGCCTTGAATCTATACATTTATTTGGGTAGTATGGACATTTTGATGACTTTAATTCTTCCAATCCATGATCACAGTACATGCTTCCATTTATTTATGTCTTTCCTAATATTTTTCTTCAGTGTTCTGCAGTTTTTTGAGTACAGGTCTTGTATGTCATTGGTTAAGTTTGTCCCGAGGTACTTTTTATTGTTGTTGCTATAGCAAATGTGATTATTTACTGATTTCTGTTTCTGATATTTCATTGCTGGTGTACCAAAATGCCTTTGATATCTGAGTATTGACTTTGTATCCCACTGTTTTGCCTAATTCATTTATTAGGTCGAGTAGCTTTTTGGGTGGAGTCTATTAAGTTTTCTATGTACACTATCATGTCACCTGCAAACGATGACAGTTTTACTTCTTTCCAATTTGGATGCCTTTTATTTTCTTTTTCTTGTCTGACTGCTATGGCTAGGACTTCCAATTCTATGTTGAATATAATAAAGTGGTGAAAGCAGACTCTCTTGTATTGTTCCTGATCTTAGTGGGAAGGCTTTTAAGTTTTACCCATTGAG
Source organism: Pteronotus mesoamericanus (assembly GCF_021234165.1). Taxonomy (NCBI): domain Eukaryota; kingdom Metazoa; phylum Chordata; class Mammalia; order Chiroptera; family Mormoopidae; genus Pteronotus; species Pteronotus mesoamericanus. The sequence continues at coordinate 57,522,718 of NW_026555321.1, forward strand.
TATGAGATCAGCTGTAGGTTTTTCATATATGGCCTTTATTATGTTTAGGTGTGCCCCCTTTATTCACACTTTGCTGAGTGCTTTTATCATAAATGGGTGCTGTAGCTTATGAAATGCTTTTTCAGTATATATTGATATGATCATTTGATTTTTTTCTTTCCTTTTGTTTATGTGATGTATTATGTTTACTGATTTGTGAATATTGAACCATCCATGCATCCCTGGGATGAATCCTACTTGATCATGGTGGATGATCTTTTTAATGTATTGCTGAATGTGGTTTGCCAATATTTTTTTGAGGATTTAGCATCTGTGTTCATCAGCAATATTGGCCTGTAGTTTTCTTTCTTTGTTGTGTCTTTATCTGGTTTTGGGATTAGGGTGATTCTGGCCCCATAAAAGGAGTTTGGGAGTTCTCCCTTTTCTTGGAGTTTTTGAAATAGTCTGAGAAGGATAGACATTAACTTTTCCTTAAATGTTTTGTAAAATTCTCCTGTGAAACTGTCCTATCCAGAGCTTTGTGTGCCAGGATTTTTTTGATTACTCCTTCAATTTCACTAGCTGTTATAGATCTGTTCAGATTTTCTGCTTTGTCTTGATTCTATTTTGGAAGATTATTTGTTTCTAGAAATTTGTCCATTTCATCCATGTTTTCAAATTTCTTTGCTTATAGTTGTTCACAGTAATTTGTTATAATCCTTTGTATATCTGTGATATTGGTTGTAATTTCTCCTCTTTCATTTCTGATTTTATTTACTTGGGTTATCTCTCTCTTTATCTGGATGAATCTTATTAAAGTCTTGTCAATTTTGTTTATCTTTTCAAAGAACCAGCTCCCAGGTTTATTGATCATTTGAATTGTCCTTTTAGTCTATATGTCATTTAATTCTGCCCTAATCTTGGTTATTTCCTTCTTTCTATCCACCCTGGGCTTTGTTTGTTGTTGTTTCTCCAGTTCTTATAGATGTAGGGTTAGGTTGTTTATTTATTTATTTTTAACATTTTTTTTTACTTAGAAATTTCCATATTTAAAAGAATTTTTTTTCAAATACATTTGTTTCTGCCTTCCCCCCACCACCTTCCCCTGCCCCCCCTCCCTCAATCCTTCCCCTTTGGTTTTGTCCATGAGACCTTGCTACATGTTCCAGGACCCTCCCATTCCCTTCCTTTTCCCCTGTGCCCCGCTCCCTCCATCCCTCTTATCTCTGTTCATTTCTTTTCCTTTCAGTGTTGCTGGTCTTATTTTCCTTGCATCTTTGAAATGTTTCTGTCTTTTTTAGGTAGGCCGATATCACTATGAACTTTCCTCTCAGGGTTGCCTTCTCTGTGTCTCATAGGTTTTGGACTGTTATGTGTTCATTTTCTTTATTTCAGAAGCTTTTTGATTTCTTCCTTGATCTCATTACTAACCCATTCATTGTTTAATAGCATGATATTCAATCCATGAATTTGAATGTTTTTGAGTTGTTTCCTTAAGATTGCTTTCTAGTTTTAGGCCCTTGTGGTCTGAGAAAATGCTTGAATTTTTTGAGGCTTGTTTTGTGTTCTTTTAGATGGTTTATCTTTGAAAATATTCCATGTGCCTTTGAAAAGAATGCGTATTTTGCTTATTTGGGATGAAAGTTTATTATATATATATATATATATATATATATATATATATATATATATATATATATATATATCAGTTAAGTCCATTTGATCTCGGGTATTGTTCAATGCCACAATATCCTTGTTTAAGTTTTGTTTGGAAGATCTATCCATTGATGACAGTGGGGTGTTAAAATCCCCTACTTTAAGTATGTTCCTGTCTATATCTTTTTGAATTCCTCCAAGATTTACTTATATATTTTGGAGCTCCTATATTTGGTACACATATATTTACAAATGTTTATGTCTTCTTGATGGTTTCTTTCCTTAGTATTATGAAGTGTCTTTCTGTATCTCTATTTGTGGCCTTTGCTTTCAAGTCGATTTTGTCTGATATAAGTATCACTAACCCAGCTCTCTTTCCTGTCCATTTGCTTGGAATATTTTTTCCTAATGCTTCACTTTCAGTCTGTGTAGGTATTTTTTTCTGAAGTGGGCCTCTTGTTGGCAACATCTGTGCGAGTCATGTTTGCTTATCCATTGAGCTACCCTATGTCTTTTGATTGGAGCCTTTAATCCATTTACATTTAAAGTTATTATTGATAGGTACTTATTCATTTTTTCCCTTTGTACCTGTATTCCTCTCTTTCTCACACTTTTTCTTCATCTTCTTAAAGCAGTCCCTTTAACATATCTTGTAGTACTGGTTTGGTGGAGGTGTATTCTTCCAGTCTTTTTTTGTTTGGGAAACTCCTTACCTCCCCTTCCACTTTAATTGAGAGCCTTGCTGGGTTGAGCAGTCTTGGTTGCAGGCCTTTCCTTTTCATTACTTGGAATATTTCTTGCCATTTCCTTCTGGGTGTAGTGTTTGTTGAGAAATCACTTGTTATCCTTATGGAGCTCCCTTTTATGTTACTTCCTATTTCTCCATTGTTATTTTTAAGATTCTTTTTCTTTAACATTTGTCATTTTAATTATCATATGCCTTGGAGTAGGCATCTTTGTGTTCATCTTGATTGGGACCCTCTGTGTTTCCTGAACTAGCATAACTTTTCTCCTCTCCAGGTTGTGGAAACTTTCTGTCATCATTTTTTCAAACAGGTTTTCTACCCATTGCTTTTTTTTTTCTTCTTCTCCTTCTGGTATCTTAGGATTCAAATATTATTGTGTTTCATGTTGTCCTGCAGTTGCCTTAAACTATCTTCATATTTTTTAGTCTTTTTTTTGTGTGCTGCTGCTCTATTTGGGTATTTCTTTCTACCTTGTCTTCCAGCTCACTAATTCAGTCCTATGCTGCATCCAGCCTGCTTGTAATTCCCTGTAGTATATATTTTATTTCAGATATTTTATGTTCATTTCTTCTTAGTTCTTGTTTATAGTTTCTATTTATTTTTTATGCTGTGTGGTTCCCACTCAGTTCCTTATAGATGTCACTGAGTTCCTTTAGCATCCTTATAATCTTTCTTTTGAAATCTCTGTATGATAGTTTGCTTGCCTTCATTTCATTTAGCTCTTTTACTGGGCAATCTTACATCCCTTTTGGTTGTGGGTTCTTTCTTTGTCTCTCCATTTTAGGTGACTCCTTTTGCTTGTTTCTGCGATTCTGGATGTTCTGCTTTGCCAGCTATCTTTGTGGGGGTGAACCTCTTGGTAGGGGTTCTTTGTGACTCTGCAGTACAATCTCTGATTTCCTTACCTGGATGCTCTAGGGTTGTCCTTTCTTCCATTTGTGTGGGTCCTTTTGTTGTACTTGGGCTTTACCTCTTGGTGGCCTCTTTGTTGGTGGGTTCATCCCTCTAGTGCGCTTACTGCTGGTCACAACTCCCACCTTGTCTTTTATGCTATTTTACAGTTGTTGGTTATCAAAACAGTATTACCAGACATGAAATCTATGACAGCAAAAGTACCCCCTACCACATCAGCAGTCTCAACTTCAATTTAAGTAAGATTAATAAAGGTGAAGAGAGATTACAGATATTATAAGATATGAAAAAGAGAATATGAGACAACTGAAAGAGGGGAAAATATTATTGAATGATAAGAGGGAGGAAAATTGATAAGAGTTGGGGTAAAACTTAAGTAAAGAAAGGGAGAGAATGAAATTTAAAACTTAAGTAAAACATGAAAGAGTGATGGGAATAACAGGGTAATAAAAGGAAAGATTATACTATGAGGTTTCAAGTAAAATTGAAAAGATATCAGACCAATGAGAGCAAAATTGCAGAAAAATCACAGGAGAGTCTATGGCAATGACAGCTGAATGAAATTTAATAAAGGTGGAACAGGAATAAGAATATTGTAGAAAAGCAAGTGAACATGAGATGTCTACAGTAAAGAAAATGATTTTGAGAGGATAGAGGAAGCAAACAAATAAGAGTAAGGAGTAAAGCCAAAGTTGAAAAGAAGGAAAAGAAAAGGGAAAGAAAAAACAATGAAATAAAATTCCTTACTTAACTGATCAGGGTCAGGTGGAAGGTGAAATGGAGTAAGACAGTGGGAGAGTATTCTATGGGATTTAAAGTATGAACAAATAGTGAACAAATAGGAGTTCCTCTGGAGAAGTACAGCAATAGCTGTAGTATTTCACCCAACTAGCCACTGTTTATAAAGTGTGGAAAAGAAATAAAGCTATTTTAAGAGGGGAATAAGAGTGTGAGCTGACTTAAGAAAGAACACTTATGCAAGATTAGATGGAGGAGAAACAGTGTAAGTAAGGGATAGAGACTTGACATAGTATAGGAGAAAATAAAGTTAACCACAACAGTAATAAGGCTCAGAAAGATGGCAAAATGGATTAAGACCAGGAAGGGTGCTGTGTTGGATTTGGAGTAACAATAGTATGCTAAGAAATACATAATCTGAATAAAAAGAATAAAAAGTAAAACATGAAGAGTAGTGTTTCATTTGGAATATGAATGAAGTGAAGGAAGAGAAATTAAAATGCAATATGAAAGGGAGAATAAAAAACAAAACAAACAATAAAAACAAACAAAAAAAGCCCTTAATAAATGGAAAGAAGAAAAAAAAACATTAAAGTTCTGATCAAGAGCAAAGTGAAATTTGTGTCAGCTGTTGGTGTTCGGTTTCTGACTGCTTTCTGGATCTGTCTCTGGTTTTCTCTCAGCTCCAGAGCTCATTGTCTTACTCTTTGGGGGAAAAAAAGTTTCCTGCTGATTTTAAGACTGCCCAGCCAGTTTTACAGATCTTCACGGACTAGATCATGCAGGCAGAGGGGTGCTGGGCCCCTTTTTTTCCTTTTCTGTGATTCTGTAAATATCAGGGCTCAGTCTGTGCTACAATAATCACAAGTGCCCCGTTTCCAGCCCCTGCCCTAGGAGCACTGTGTGGCCTGCATTCCCTACTCTGTGCAGTTATGCTAGGCAGGTGCTGATAAGCCACCTTGCTTTGCACCCCTTTGAGCAGTCCATGAGGTGCACTGAGTGGGAGCAAATTGCACCCCCAGTACTCCTCCATTTTTGGCCAGGCCGATGCGCATGCAAGGTCCCTGCACAGGGCGCCCAGTTCCCCTTTTGAAAAAAAGTGTCTTTAGGTACCACTGCCTCTCAGAGCCACCACCAGGCTTTCCACACAGTACAACACTCTGGCAAGTCCAGAGTCTTGTCTGGGTCACAGGCAGTCATAGCCCACCTCTTCTCCCAGCTTCAGGTATCACCAGGATCCCCCAAATCCTCTGGGACTGTACTGGCTGGTGACCACCGCCCCAGCCTGGGTATGCCACCAGCTCTGTGTCACCTGCTGCCTTTTCCCCACCCCAGTGACTTTCTGCATCCACATCTCTCCTGGAGTGGGTCTGGGACGTTAGGGGAGCGAGCTGCTAGGCTGCTACCATTAACTTGGCTCTCCTCCAATGTCCCTGCAACAGCCACTGTCTCCAGCACCAGGCCAGCGCCCTTCCCCACTATCCTGTAAAATGTCCTTACCACCTTTTTTGAAGTATCTTCTGCACACTTTGGCTTCCAAACTTCATATCAACTGAGATTCTATTGGCTGTTCACTTTGTTCTTCAGAAGATTGGCTAAGTGTCCCAGTTGGATGCAGAGCAAGTGGGCTCAGCTCCCACCTACGTCGCTGCCATCTACTATTCCCCTGAGTCTACATCTTGATTTGGGTAGGAATTACATTAGTATATACATATGTAAAAATTCATAGAGCCATATGTATATTTTAGATTTATATAGTCACTGTATGAAATATCTCAGTAAAAAAGATTCTGTACATGACTAGAAAATATTTAGAAGACTCAGACAACCCCTGGATGTTGGAAATATGAGCTACTGATGATTCATAGTTCTGTTCCTTATAGTGAATTGCTCTTGATAGCAGAGAAGTGCCTAAACTTGTACTGTCCTAACTACCTGCCTGCCCTCCCACTTCATCATCCCCACAGAAGACTAATTGTGTGATGCAAAGACCTGACTCCCTGTCTCAATATGGAACAACTCTGAAAGCCATCCCAGTTCAGAAGAAACTTAGAACTGGTGGTGGCCTTGGTTGCAATTTCATTGCAGGCCTCCTATCTAGTCCCGCTTTCCTCTTCTTACAGGTGTATCTCTGGAGAGCATCCCCCTGGAACCATCTTCCTTCAACTCTCTTTATTAGAGTCTTTTTCTAGAAACCTCAAGCTAAGATGCCACCTGTGCTGAAGTTTACCCTTCCAAATAGACTGACATGCTCACCTTCCTGCCAATATCAAAAATCCCCAAATTAACTCTGCAGGATTTGTCTGCAGTAATATTTCCTGGAATTCTTCACTGAGGGGTCTGTAGGCAATGATTTTTCCTATATTTTAAAAATTCATTGCCAGGGCTCTCTACCTTTCTGAATGTCTGTGATTATTGCAGCCACCCAAAAGGAAGCCAATCTTATAAGGAAACAAACTATGAGTTCTAAGAGAAAAATAAATCCCCCCAACAATTTGAAAATATCTCTGTTGATTATATATATTGTAAATTATCTATAGTTATAATAGCATAATTGGATTGTTTTATATTGTTTTTCCAGAAGAGTTCATATTACTCATGTTTTTCCCAAATAAGAATAAATCCTTTTAACAAGATGCTTTAATGTTTAAAATGAAGGTAGTAATTATGTTATTGTCAATTATATATAATCAAAATGTATATATTCCAGAGCTTTGGTTATTTCTTTATTTTTAGAGAGGGAAAGGGAAGCAGAGAGACAGGGACAGAAACATGAATGTGTGGCTGCCTACTGGCGACATGGCCTGCAATCAAGGCATGTGCCTTGACTGGAAATTGAATCAGCGACCCTTGCATGTGCCCTGACTAGGAATCAAACCAGCGACTCTTTGGTTCATAGGCCAGCACCCAATCTGCTGAGTCACACCAGTCCAGGACTGGATCCTTCTAATCTTCCTTTGCTTTGCTCCATTTTGTACTCTGGCTGTTACAGATTCTCTGTTAAATGTTCATTCATCCTCCCATTTATTTGTACTTCTTTTCCTACATGCACTTTCTTTTTTGTTTCATATTGTTTTTCCTTATAGGTTTTATTTATTTGTACTTTTTTCTTGGTCATTTCAATATTTAACATCTTTTTAAGTTTGATTTTTAAATTGTAATTCATATTCAATTCATATTCTCTCTTTAGATAAGATAGGAAGAAACAAGAAAATTTAAGGTTATGTATTCATGTCATCAGAAATCTCCAACCAATGGGACAGAACTGAGTGGGCACTGTAGAGCTAGTTTTCTCCATTGTCATAGTTTGTAGAATTTGTTTTTTAATTCTGGAAAATAATGCTTGGGTTTTTCCCTTTTACTCTGAGCAACACTGCCCCCAAATTCTCATATATTTATGATACTAATTTAATGAACAATACTAGCTGGTATTTATTGGTATACCAGCCATTTTTTTCCAAGTGATTTGGAAGCAAAATCATTATTTTATCCACATATCAATTCTATGAGGAAAAGCTAGTATATCACCACCACTTCCACCATCATTTTATAGATGAGAAAACTTGGACTTAGAGAACTTGAGTGATTGCTTAAGTCCCATAGCTTGTGACACAACCAGGATGGAGACCCTGAGCTTATTCTACCTCCAGCCCACTGTCTATAAAACCCATGTTTTTGTACTTGATGCTCTGGGAAGAGGAAGGAGAGAGTAAAGATAACAAAAGATGAAAGAAATGATTCTTGTTCTCAAATAATTCAGACTTTAGTTATGAAAATAAAATATAAAAAGATAAACAGTGTGGTAGCCAGTTTCCAAATATGTCTCCTCCCACAATGAACCATCCTCCCAGTAATTATAGCCTTGGTGCTGTCCTTTTCCACAGTGAGTCTGGGCTGCCTCTGAGGAGCCCATAAAATGCAGCAGAGGTGACACTGTGTGACTTCTGAAGGCCAGGTCATAAAGGGCTTTGTCTCTTCCACCTTGGCCTGTTGGAATGTGTGCTCTGAAGGGATGCAGCAATGGTGCAAGAAATCCAGCTACCCTGAGAGCACCATGCAATGGGGAAGCCAGCCTAGCCATGTGGAAAGTCTGTGGGACAAGCCCAGACCAGGTACCATTTACAGAAGTGAAGAAGCCTTCTTGGACATTCAAGCACCACAAGATGCCACATGAAGAACAGAGGAATATAGCTCTAAGCCAGTAACAAGACTCCAGCTTACAGCCCCATCCTAGCTACCTTCAGTCCATTGAGTTATTCCAGCTGAGGCCCCAGTTATGCTTACCCTAATTCCAAATACACAATTGTGAGCATTATAAAATGGCTGTTAGTTGGTAGGTTTTCAGAAGGTTTACAGTATGGCAATTAATAAATAGAAGAGCAGCGAAAGACAGCAAAGACTGTGCAAAGTAAGTCAGAGAGATCTGGAGACTTAGAAATGCTTAGGGGTTGAAACAATTAGAAAAATCTCATTTCTAACATTCCCAGGGGCCTGAGCAAAGGCTCATGGAACAGTGCAGGTAAATGTGGTTCAACCAGGTCACAAGAACTGAAGCAACAAGAAGTAGTAGGTTTGTAAAAGAGTAAAGGACAAACTGGTGAGGGTGACAGTTGCCAAGGAAAATAACTGTACAACTGAACAGGACTATGAAACCATCTAGTACAATCCTGTTTTATTTATTTATTCATTCATTCATTCATTCATTCATTCATTCATTTATTTTTACCAATGAGGGAACTGAAACATAGAGAAATGATTTGGTAAAGTCATATAGCTGGTTGGTGGTAGGAGTTAATACTCAAAGCTAAAGTGTGGTTTCTTTCTTCCAGGACCCCACAGTTGTTTGGGAAATAATCACTATCCTGTGTCTAAATCTATATAAGCTTTCTACTAGTATAAAAAAATACCATGGCATATCCATCCTAAATATCTGGGGAGACATTGTAGTGTTTAAAGCCAATTTTTTAATTTGTAATTCTAAAGTCTCTAATCATTATTTTCTCATCCTCTTCCTTCATATTCAAAACAAAACCTCTAAACCTTTCAGTCTCTGAACTTTCACCAAATTATCCATTAAGTACTTTTAACATAAATAATTTTATTACAAAAATTTTTTATAAAACAAAATGCAACATTCTATAAACTCAAAATTTACTATTAATACAAATCCTATCAGTTTGCTGTGCTACCATACACAAGTTAAGAAACTGAAGAAACCATTAAATACTTAGAAACACTTAACATCCAAAGCCTTAAAATTTAACTCTAGGTAGTAGCTCCTCAAAAAGCTACAACCTGCATTTTGAAAAAAGTATTTTCTCTACAAAGGATCTTACCAGCTATACAAAAATCTGTACAGTTTTTATCCTGAAGCTAATGTTGAGCTGCACTTGAATTCACATTCTTAGCAAAACAATTGCCTGAGCACTCACGCATACCCCACACACATCCTTATGAGATAGCCTTTTATTCTTCATCTTCCTTCTCCTTCTTCTTCCTTCTTCTTGTCTTCTGGTTTGTTCTTCTCTGACCCTGTTGTCCTGCCAGGGCCCATCTTTCCCACTTCACTTTTGCCTTTGGCATGGTATGTGGTAATATTTTCATACTTCTCCTTTAGCTTACTAAGCTGCTTTTTGTTCATATGGTTGCTTATCTTTGGCTGACTGTTCAGACCACATTTCACTCACTTTTTTTGCAGTATCCCTGATGCATTAACCAGGGTGTTCACTTTTGATCTTTGGGCAATGTCCAGAGAAAAACAGGAAGAGGGAAGATGGAGGTCTTTTAGGAGCAGTGGGATCTTTTTTCTTTCCTTTATCACCTTTGGGAGGAAGGCCAGAGACCAGCGAGGGAAGTGCCTAGGTCCAGACCCTGCTGCTACAGTGGGACTCTGAGGAAAACCTACCACCAGGTAGATATCATCTAGACATCACCTGTCACCATGGCTAAAGGAGACCCCAAAAAGCCCAGGGGTAAAATGTCCTTGTATGCCTTCTTTGTGCAAACCTGTTAGGAAGAGCACAAGGAGAAACACCCAGACTCTTCCATTAACTTTTCCGAAATCTCCAAGAAATGTTCAGAGAGAGGAAAGACAATGACTGCAAGGAAAAGTCAAAGGTCGAAGATATGGCAAAGAGTGACAAAACTCATTATGATAGGGTGATGAAAAATTATGTTCCTCCATTAAGGTTTTAAACAACTTTATTGAGATATAATCTACATTTCATGAAGTTGACTCTTTTAAGTGTACTATTGAGTGATTTTTAGTGTTGAGTTGTGCACAAACATCACCTTAATCCAGATTCAGAATATTTCCATTGCCTCAGTAAAACTCTCTGCCACATTTACAATTGGTTCTTGTTCCCACTCAAAGCTTCAGGCAACAAATAATTTGCATTTTGTCTCTAGAGATTTGCCTTCCTGGACATTTCAGACAAGTGGAACCATACAATAAGTGGTTTTTGTGTCTGGTTTCTTTCACAGAGCACAATGTTTTCAAGGTTAAGTCATGCTGTTACACGTCTCCCTTTTTATTGCTCAATAGTATTTCACTACATGGATGGACTGCATTTTGTTTGTTCATTTCTCAGATAATGGACATTTGGCTTATTTCCACTTTTTGGCTATCCTGAATAAGGCTTCTTCCACTAATTTTTAAAAACAGTAAGAATTGCTTAGTTTAGAGAAATCAAACAAGATTTGGGTTTTTTGAGGAGATTGCTTATTAAAATAAGGAAATACAGAAAAACACAAAGAAGAAAATAAATTCACCATTCAGAGAGAACCACACTATTAATATTCTATACTTTTTTGCTAAACATATGTATGTATATGCTTTTTTCTTATAAAGCATAGATTATTTTAAACATTAACATTGTCATGCATAATTTTTTTATGCTAGTAATTTTTATTGAACTGATATACTATAATTTGTTTTTCTGATCCAATTATTAGATAAATCAGGCATATCCAATCTATTTCCCATTATAAACAACAATGACTTCTCCTGTGCTCACAAAAACTAGTAAAATAAATTCATAAAACTATTTATTTTTGTTTTCTTTCCACTCTTTTATGGTTTATTATTTACATTCAATGATGTATTATATCCTGAAGGTATTTTGGCATTTGTTTACCCCAAAGCCATCCTTCCATACTGCCTTGAAACACATTATTTACTACATAGCATAGATTAATATTGGCCAGGAACGCCCTGGCTGGTGTGGCTCAGTGGTTTGAGTGCCAGCCTGCAAACTAAAGGGTTACCAGGTTGATTCCCAGTCAGGGCACATGCTTGGGTTGTGGGCCAGGTCCCCAGTAGGGACACACAGGAGGCAACCACACATTGCTGTTTCTCTCCCTCTCTCTGTTCCCCTCTATCTGAAAAAATATATATGCCAGGATCTTTTCCTAGGTTTATACTCTATTTCATCAGGTGACTTCCATGGGCCAATAACATCCTGTTTTAATTAGAGCTAACTAGTGCATTATAATAAATAGCAGTGTTAATCTTCCTTCAATTATCTTGTTTTGTACTGTCCAGCTCTTTCAAAAAATCCTGGAAAGTCTAATTTTAATTAGTATATGGCAACTAAAATTTTTTATAGAATTCATACATTTTAATAGCAAAATCATTTTCTGAGTTCACCAGGGGAACTCCTAGTTAAAGTAACTTTAGGTGACTTATTTGTAATACAAAAAATCATAATTCCCTCTCTTCTCTTTCCCTATAAACTTCCACCTGACCATCACATTCTATTCAGACCAGAGTTTGTTTTTGGTGTTCTTTTTTACCATTCAATCATTTTTAAGTGTACTTTTATTGTTGACACTATTACAGATGTCCCTGTTACCCTGCCCTTTGCCTACTTCCAACTAGCTCCTGCCCCCTTTCCCTCTGGCCATCACCACACTCTTATCTGTGTCTATGGGTTATGCATATATATTCTTTGGTTAATTCCTTCACATTCTTTCATCCAGTCCCCACATACCCCTCCCCTCTGACAGCTGTCAGTCAGCTCCATTTATCCATGCATCAGTTTCTATACTGTTCATTAGTTTATTTTGTTCATTAGATTCAACATATAAGTGAATTATATGATATTTGTCTTTCCATCCATGTTGTTACGAAGAGTAAGAGTTCCTTTTTTTTACTACTGTATAGTATTCAATTGTGTAAAGGTACCACAGCTTTTTAATAAAAATATGTTAATTGATTTGAGAGAAACAGGAAGAGAAAGGGAAAGAGAAACATCGATGTGATAAAGAACCTTCAATTGGTTGCCTCCTGTACAGCCCTGATCAGGGATTGAATCTACAACCTAGGGATGTACCCTGATTGGAAATCAAACCCCCCCACATTTTGATGTACTGGACAATGCTCCAATGGAGCCACAAGAGCCAGGACTGTGCCGCAGCTTTTTTATCCACTCATCTACTAATGGGAGCTTCGGCTGTTTCTAGATCTTGGCCATTGTAAATAATGCTGCTATGGACAGAGGAGTGCATATAGTCTTTCCAATTGGTGTTTTGTGATTCTTAAGATATATTCCCAGAGGTAGAACCAGTAGGTCAAAAGGCAGTTTAATATTAAATTTTTTGAGGAAACTCCATACTGGTTTCCACAGTGGCTACACCAGTCTGCATTCCCGCCAGCAGTGCACTAGGATTCCCTTTGCTCCATGTCCTCACCAGCACTTGTTGTTTGTTAATTTGTTGATGGTAGCCATTATGGCAGGTGTGAGAAGAGATCTTATTGTGGTTTTAATTTGCATCTTTTTGATGATTAGTGATGTTGAGCATTTTTTTTCTTATGTCTATTAGCGATCTGTAATCCTCTTTGGAGACATGTCTATACAAGTCCTTTGCCCATTATTTTTTTCAGTTGAATTGTCTCAATGGTGTTGAGTTGTTTATATATTCTGAAAATTCACCCCTTATCAGATGTATCATTGGCAAATATGTTCTCCCATATAGCAGGTTTCCTTTTCATTTTGTTGATGCTTTTTAAATTTTATTTATTTATTTATTTTGCTGTGTAAAAGCTTTTTAGTTGGATGTAGTCCTATTTGTTTATTTTTTCCTTTGCTTCCCTTGTCTGAGGAGATAAATTGGCAAAAATAGTATGATGAGAAATGTCTGAGATTTTACTACCTATCTTTTCTTCTAGGATTTTTATGGTCTTGTGACTTACATTTAGGTTCTTTATCCATTTTTCCTTCCTTCTACTTACTTTGAGCTTTCTTTCTTGTTCTTTTTCTAGTTCTTTTAGGTGTAGGGTTAGATTGGTTATTTGAGATTTTTCTTGCTTCTTGTGGTATGCTTGTAATACTATGAACTTTCCTCTCAAGACTGCTTTTGCTGTATTCCATAGATTTTAGGTTGTTGTGTGTTCATTTTCATTTGTTTCTAGGTAATTTTTTATTTCTTCCTTGATCTCATTGTTAACCCATTCATTGCTTAGTAACATGCTATTTAGCCTCCATGTGTTTGAATGTTTTTGAGTTTTTTTCATTGTAATTGATTTCTAGTTTTATGGCACCGTGATCTGAGATGTTTGACATGATTTCAATCTTCCTCAATTTGTTAAGACTTATTTTGTGTTCCAACATGTGGTTGACCTTTGAGAATATTCCATGTGCACTTGAGAAGAATGTGTATTCTGCTGCTCTGGGATGAAATGTTCTGTAAATATAAATTAAATTCATCCAATCAAGTGTGTCACTTAAGGTTGCTATTTTGCTGGATTTTTTGTCTGGAAGATGTATTCATTGATGATAGTGGGGTGTTAAAATCCTCTACTATAACGTATTGCTGTCAATCTCTCCTTTAAAGTCCACCAAGATTTTCTTTTTATATTTAGGTGCCCCTATACTGGGTGCATATAATATGTTTACACAGCAGCTGCACCAATCTGCATTCCCAGCCTGATATTATTTGGGTTCCTTTCCCAGTATTGGTGCTCTAGGCTAGGGAGCCAAGCTTGGGTTTTAGACCCCTCACTTCTCATGAGGGGGACCACTGCCCGGCTGCTGAAATATCCCTCCAGAACTTCAGCTGCCCCCTGAGGGTGCTCGCCCAGCCCTCACATGCCTTCGCACTTCCTACCAGTCTCAATGTGGTAACGTGGTTTCTTCCATAAGTCCTTGGTTATAAGGCTTCTTTTCTCTTCCATACATCCTTGATTATAAGGCTTCTCTCCAGCTTGTGTTCAGTTCATTATTCAGGATGACTTTTCTATAATTTATTTATAATTCTGGGTTAGTCCTGGAGGATCTTACTATGCATTACACCTACTCTGCCTGAGTAAGTAGAAGAAAGGAAAAAATAAACATCAGAGCAGAAATAAATTACATCAAGACTACGCTGGGAGGGAGGGAAGGAGGGAGGAGAGAGAGGAAGGGGAAGGGGTCAGATCAAGGAACAGGTGTGAAGGACACATGGACAAAGCCAAGGTGGGGAAGGATTATGGTGGGGAGGTGGGGATAGGTGAGGCAGGGGAAAGTGGTGGTGGGTAAATGGAGACAAATGTATTTGAAAAATTAAAAAAAAAATAAACACATTTTTAAAAAGACTATAAAAATTACAAAAGATCATTGAAACTGATCTAAGAGTTGGTTCTTTTTAAAAATATATTTCTATTGTTGTTCAATTACAGTTGTTCCCATTCTATCCCCATTACTCTCACCAGTCCTACCAACCCCCCTCCCAAATTCAGTCCTCCCCTCCCATGTCTTTATCCATAGGTCCTTTATGCATGTTCCTTGACTTGACCCTTTCCCTTCTTGTCCCCATTATCCACCTCCAATCTCCCCTCTGGTCACTGTCAGTTTGTTCTTTACTTCCATGTCTCTGGTTCTATTTTATCACTTGTGTTGTTGATTATGTTCCACCTATAGGTGAGATCATATGGTGTTTATCTTTTACCACCTGGCTTATTTCACTTAGCATAATACTCTCCAGGTCCATCCATGCTGTTGTGAAAAGTAGGAGGAGTTCCTTCTTTCTTCCTGCTGTTTAGTACTCCATTGTATAAACAAACCACAGTTCTTTGATCCACTCATTAAGTGATAGGCACTTAGGCTATTTCCAGCACTTGGCTATTGTAAATAGAACCTCTATGAACATAGGGGCACATAGGTTCTTTGGAATTGGTGACTTGAGATTCTTAGGGTATATTCCCAGCAGCAGAATTGCTGAGTCAAAGGCAGTTCCATTTTTAGTTTTTTAAGGAAATTACATACTGTTTTCCACAATGGCTGCACCAATCTGCATCCCCACCAGCAGTGCATTAGGGTTCCCTTTTCTCCACATGCTCACCAGCACTTGTTTGTTAATTGGTTAATGATGGCCATTCAGACCTGTGTGAGGTGGTATCTCATTGTGGTTTTAATTTGCATCTTTCTGATAACTAGTGATGTTGATCATCCTCTCATATGCCTATGGTCCTGCCCTTTGTACTCCATGGAGAAGTGTCTGTTCAGGTCCTTTGCCCATTTTTTAATTGGATTGCTTGTCTTCCTGGAGTGGAGTCATGTGAGTTCTTTATATATTTTGGAGACCAAACCCCTGTCTAAGGTATCATTGGCAATATATTTTCCCATACAGTTGGTTCCATTTTAATTTTGCTGATGTTTTCTGTAGCCCTGCAGAAGCTTTTTTAATTTGATGTAGTCCCATTTGTTTATTCTTCCTTTATGTCCCTTGCTCCACGGGACATATTGGTGAAAATACTGCTGTGTGGGATCTCTGAAATTTTCCTGTGTATGCTCTCCTCTAGGACTTTCTGAGTGTCATGATTTATATTTAAGTCTTTTATCCATATTGAGTTTATTTTTGTGTATGGAGTAAGTTGGTGGTCAAATTTCAATTTTTTGCATGTATCTGTCCAGCTCTCCCAACACCATTTGTTGAAGAGGCTATTTTTACTCCATTTTATGCTTCTGCACCCTTTGTCAAATATTGACCATAGAGACATGGGTTTATTTCTGGGCTCCCTATTCTGTTCCATTGATCTATGTGCCTGTCCTTATGCCAGCACCAGACTGTTTTGATTACAGTAGCCTTGTAATATAGTTTAATGTCAGGTTTTGTGATCCCTCCTACTTTGTGTTTCTTTCTCAAAATTGCTGAGACTATTTGGGGATTTGGATTTCCATATAAATTTTTTTAAATGTTTTTTTCTATATCTGTGAAATATGTCATTGGTACTTTAAAAGGGATTGCATTGAATCTATAAATTGCTTTGCATAGTGTGGACATTTTGATGATATTAATTCTTCCAGTCCTTGAACATGGTATATGCTTCCATTTATTTATGTCATCCCTAATGTTCCTAACTTCTTTCTTCATTGTTGAGTAGTTTTCTGAGTATAGTTTTCTGAGCATAGTTATCTTTTTGGTTAGGTTTATTCCTAGGTACTTTATTTTTCTTGTTGTTATAGCAAATGGGATTTTTTCCCTGACTTCTATTTCTGATATTTTGTTATTGGTGTACAAAAACACCTTTGATTTCTGACTACTGACTTTGTATTCAATACAAAATGTTTTCCCAAATTCACTTATTAGGTTGATTAGTTTTTGGTGGAGTCTGTAAGGTTTTCTATGTACACTGTGATGTCATCTGCAAACAATAACAGTTTTACTCCCTCCTTTCCAATTTGGATGCCCTTTATTTCTTTTTTTGTCTGATCTCTGTTGTTAGGACTTCCATTATTATATTGAATAGAAGTGGAGAAAGCAGACACCCTTGTCTTGTTCCTGATCTCAGTGGGAAAACTTTTAGTTTTTGTCTGTCAAGTATGATGTTGGCTGTAGGTTTCTCACATTTGGCTTTTATCATGTTGTGGTATGCTCCCTCTACTCCCATTTTGCTGTATGTTTTTATCATAAATGGGCGCTGTACCTTATCAAATGCTTTTCAGTATCTATTGTTATGATCATGTGATTTCTGTCTTTCCTTTTGTTTATGTGATGTATTACGTTTATTGATCTGCAAATGTTGTACCATCCTTGCATTCTTTATATGAATCCCACTTTATCATGGTGCATGATCTTTTTAATGTATTTCTGGATGAGGTTTGCCAAGATTCTGTTGAGGATTTTAGCATCTATATTCAGCGATAATTGCATGTAGCTTTCTTTCTTTGAAAAGTGTCTTTATCTGGTTTTGGGATTAGGATGATGCTGGCCTCATAAAAGGAGTTTTGGAATCTTTCCTCTTCTTGTATTTTTTGGAGTAGTTTGAGAAGGATACGGGTTAGCTTTTCCTTAAATATTTTGTAAAATTCTCCTGTGAAACTGTCCAGTCCAGGGCCTTTGTGTGCCAGGATGTTTTTGATTACTGCTTCAATTTCACCAGCTGTTATTGTCCTCTTCAGGCTTTCTGCTTCTTCTTGATTCAGTTTTGGAAGATTATATATTTCTAGAAATTTGTCCATTTCACCAAGATTTTCAAGTTTCTTGGCATATTGTTGTTTGTAGTTATTTCTTACAATCCTTTGTATTTTTGTGGTATCAGTTGTTTCTCCTGTTTCATTCCTGATTGTATTTATTTGGGTCCTGTCCCCTTTTTTATTGATGACTCTGTATAAAGGTTTATCAATTTTGTTTATCTTTTTAAAGAACCAGCTGGTTCAGAAATAAAAGTAGAAAAGTAATAACTGACATCACAGAAATACAAAAAATTGTAAGAAAATACTATAAACAACTATATGCCAACCAATTGGACAACCTGGGCATAATAGACAAGTTCCTAGAAACATACAGTCTTCAAAACTGAATCAGGAAGAAACAGAAAACCTCAATACACAGATAACAACTGTCTCATTATTTATCATTTGTATAATAATAATAATAATAAAACTCTAAGTAAACAAAAATGCAAGTACCAGGTGGCTTCACATGTGAATTTTACCAAACATCCAAAAAAAAAAGACAAACCAAAAAACCACACTATCACCTATCCTTCTCAAACTATTCTGAATAATTCAAAATGCAGAAACATGTTCCAGCTCTTTTCATAATGCCAGCATTATCCTAATTTCAAAACCAGAACAAAACTGCAAAAAATGAAAATTATAAGCTAATATTCTGAATGAACATAGATGTGAAAATCCTCAACAAAATACTAGCAAATCAGATCCAGCAATGCATTAAAAAGATAATATATCATGATCAAATAGGATTTACTCTGGTGATATAAGGTCAGTACAATATTTGAAAAATGAAAAAGAAAAACGATATGAGCATAACAATAGATACAGAAAAAGCATCTGATAAAATCCAGCACTCATGTATGATAAGTACTCTCAGCAAAGTGGGAATAGAGGGATCATAGCTCAACATAATAAAGGTCATATATGAAAAATCTAGCCAACTTCACACTCAGTGGGCCAAAAATTAAAACATTTCTCTTAAGATCAGGAATAAGACAGAGATGTCCGTTTCTATCACTCTTAAAACATAGTACTGGAATTTCTCACCACAACAATCTTACAAGAAGAAGAAATAAAAGGCATCCAAATTGGAAAGAAGGAAGCAAAACTGTCATTATCCACACATGACATGATATTATACATAGAAAGCCCTAAGATTCGACCACAAATCTCCTAGATATAATAAAAGAATTTGGTGAAGTAGCAAGATACAAAATTAATATTCAGAAGTGGTGGCATTTTCATATACCAATAATGAGCTATCAGAAAATGAAATTGAGAAAGTAATCTTATTTAATATTGACACACAAAAAATAAGGTACCTAGGAATTAATTTAGCCAAAGAGGTAAAAGCCTTGTACTCAGAAAATCACAGGACATTAAAGAAAGGAATTGAGGAAGATAAAAATACGTGGAAACATATACTGTGCTTATGGATTGGAAAAGTTAACATCATTAAAATGTCCATACTACCAAAAGCAATCTATAGATTCAACATATCTATTAAAATACCAATGACATATTTCACAGAACCAGAACAGATATTCCAAAAATTTATATATAACACCTAAACACTCCAAATATCCTCAGCAATCATGAGAAAGAAGTACAACATTATAGGGATCACGATACCTGATATCAAACTATACTACACGGCAATTGTATTCAAAGCAGCCTTGTACTGGTATAAGATCAGGCATATATATCAATGGAACAGAACAGATAGACTAAAAATCAAACCATGATTTTATAGTCAATTAATATTTAACAAGGAAGGCAAGAGCAAACAATGGAGTAAAGAGTTTCTTCAATAAATAATGTTAGGCAAATGGGACAGATATGTGCAAAAAAATGAAACTATACCACCAACCTATACTGTACATGAAAATAAACTCAAAATTCATAAAAAAGACTTAAAATGTAAGTCATGGAACAATAAAAATCCTAGTCAAAAACAGACAGTAAAATCTCAGACATTTTGGGTAGTAATATTTTTGTCAATTTATCTCCTAGGGTAAGGGAAACAAAGGAAAAATAAATAAATCAGACTACATCCAACTAAAAAGCTGCTGCACAGCATACAAAAAAAAGAAAGAAAAAAGAAAAAGAAAAAGCATCAACATAATGAAAAGGGAAACAACTATGGGAGAACATATTTGCCAATGATAAATCTGATCAGTTAATTTCCAGAATATATAAACAACTCAACACCATGAAGACAAACAATTCAATTGAAAAAATGGGCAAAGGACCTGATTAGGTACTTTTACAAAGAGGACTGCAGATGGCTAATAGACATAGGAAAAAATGCTCAGCATCACTAAAATCAGAGAGGTGCAAATAAAAATCACAATGAGATACCACCTCACACCTAACAGAATGTCTATCATCAATAAATCAACAAACAGGTGCTGGTGAGGATGCAAAGAAAAGGGAACCCTAGTGCACTGCTGGTGGGAATGCAGACTGGCATGGCCACTGTGGAAATCAGTAAGGAGTTTCCTCAAAAAATTAAAAATTAAACTGCCTTTTGACCCAGTGATTCTACTTCTGGGAATATATCTCCAGAATCACAAAACATCAATTGAAAAGAATATACACACCCATATGTTCATAGCAGCATTATTTACAGTGGCCAAGATCCACAAACAGCCCAAGTGCCAATCAGTATATGAGTGGATAAAAAAGTTGTGTACATTTACAGAGTGAAATATTACTCAGCTATAAAAAAGAAGTAATTCTTATCATTTGCAACAGCATGGATGGACCTGGAGATTATTATGCTAAGTGAAATGTGCCAGTCAGGGATAGTGAAATACCATATAATATCACTTATATTTGGAGTTTAATTATCAAAATAAACTTATGAACAAATCAGAAACTTTGGCATGGTTACATAAAATAGACTGACAGCTGTGACAGGGTAAAGGACAGGGGGATTGGATGAAAGAAGGTGAAGGGATTAGTTAAAAAACATACAAACATAACACATAGGCACAGACAACAGTGTGTTGGTAGCCAGAGGGAAAAAGGGGTGGAGGTGGGCAAAGTGGGTGAGAATAGGATAAAATGAGACTTAGCTTGGGGTGATGGGTGCATAATTCAGTGTGAAGATGATGTTGTGTTGAGTTGTACACTTGAAACCTGTATGATTTGTGAACAAATGTCACCCTAACAAATTCAGTTTTAAAAAAGGATGAAAAGAGAAGATTTTGGTTTTAATGTGAATGTCCTAGAAAACTTATTTTTGTGTCTAAAGTTTACAATAAATGTATTTAACACCAGAAAAAATATTTTAGCATTTTACCATTTAGTATGGTTTTAGTTGTAGGTTTTTCATAATGGCTATTACTATGTTGAGGTATGTTACCTCTATCCTTATGCTGCTGAGAGCTTTTATCATAAATACTGGATTTTGTTTTTTCTGCATCTATTGATATGATCATATGGTTTTTACTCTTCATTTTTTATACATGGTATATGTACTGCATTAACCAAATTGTGGATATTGAACCAACCTTGCATTCCAGGGATGAATCTCACTTGATTGTTGTGTACGATCTTTTTAATCTGTTGCTAAACTTGATTTGCTAATATTTTGTAGAAAATGTTTGCATCTGTGTACATCAGGGATATTGGCTCATAATTTTCTTTTACTGTAGTTTTTTTTATGGTTTTGGTGTCAGGGTAGTGCAAATCTTGTAAAATGAGTTAGGAAGTCTTTCTTCTTTAATTTTTTTGTAATCATTTGAAAAGAATAGGTATTAATTCTTTTTTGAAGGTTTGTTAAAATTTGCCCGTGAAGCCATCTTATCCAGGGCATTTGTATTTTTTTAAGTTTTTGAATACTGATTCAAATTTCTTAGCAATTATCAGTCTGTTCAGATTTCATGTTTCTTCTTCATGCAGCCTTAGAAAATTATATTTGTCTAGGAATTTATCAATTTTTTCCAAGTTACCTAATTTGTTAGCATGCCATTTTTCCTGATATTTCCTTATAATCCTTTGTATTTCTGTGGTGTTGGCGGTCACATCTCCTGCTTTATTTCCCATTTTATTTATTTAGGCCCTCTCCTTCCTTTCTTGATGAGTCTAACTAAAGGTTTATCAATTTAGTTTATCTTTTCAAAGAACAAGCTCTTGGTTTCATTGATCCCTTCTACTGGCTTTTTTATTTATTTCTGCTGTGACCTTTATTATTTCCTACCTTCTACTCACTTTGGCCTTTGTTGTTCTTTTGTAGATTTTTTTAGGTGTAAGTTTAGATTGTTTATTTCAGATTTTTCTTGTGTCTCGAGGTAAGCATGTGTTGCTAAAAATTTCTTTTCTTTTTCTTTTCCTGAGACACTATAGGAAAGGCAAGTGGCAGCTGCAGGTATTTATGCTGACCTGAGCTGTCAAAGTCTCTCCAGGTTGCTCTCGCATGCAGTTGGAGATCCCAGCTAAAAATTTCTTACAACTGCTTTGGCTTTGACCCATAAATTTTGGGTCATTGTGTTTTCATTTCTATTTGTTTCAGAGTATCTTTTGATTTCTTCCTTTATCTTATTAGTAACCCATTAATTCTTTAGTAGCATGTTATTTAGTCTCCACATATTTGTATGTTTTTCAGATTTTGTCTTGTCATTGATTTCGAGTTTCATGTTCTTGTGATTGAAGAAGATATTTGATATGACTTTTATCTTCTTAAATTCATTGAGGTTTTTGTTAATGGCCTAACATGTGGTCTGTCCTGGAAAATGTTCTAGGTGCACTTGAAAGTATATTCTGCTGCTTTTGAGTCCTAAACTTACTAAGTCCATCTAGTCTAATGTGTTATTTAAGGTCACTGTTTCCTTGTTAAAATTATGTGAATAATCTCTTCATTGATGGCAATGGGGTGTTAAAATCCCCTGTTATGCCTGTATTACTGTCACTTTCTCTTTTTATGTACATCAATATTTGTTTTATGTATTTAGTTGCTCCTATGTTGGGTGTATAGAAGTTTACAAGAGTAATATCTTCTTGTTGAATTGATCCCTTTATCATTATGCAATGTCTTTCATTGTGTCTTGTTACTGCCCTTGTTTTAAAGTCAATTTTGTCTGGAGACTGAGGCATTGGGGACAGAATAAGGGAGTAGCTGGGGGGATCCTGGTACTGACTCCTCCCCCATTCTGCAGTCTCAATCTTGCTCAGGGAGGCCATGCCCCAGAGTGGCAGCAGCACGAAAGGAAACAGTGGCCCTGCCCTCAGGAAGCTGTGTGATGGCCAGGAGTTGCCTGTGGGCCTGGGTGCTGAGTACAGAGCAGCTGGAACAGATAGTAGATCCCTGGATAAAGGGGGCACAGAGCTGTCTAGAGAAGCATGAGGAGAGACTGGAGACAGAGGCAATGGGGGAGAGAACTGAGGGAGTAGCCAGAGTGATCACAGTGCTGTCTCCTCCCCCACTCCTCAGCTTCTATCTTGCTCAGGCAGACAACTACTCTGAGTGACATCAGCCTGTAAGGACACAATAAGCCCTGCCCTCAGGAGGCACTGCCCCGCCCTGTGGTGCCTAAGCCTGACAGCTGAGGGCAAAGTGACTAGATTAACAATTGCAGGGGATAGACCTGGAGAGTAGATTCCTGGAAGTCCCAAACAGACGGACTAAGGTCAGATGAGCTCAACATTGACATTATCAGAGGCAGACACAGGACAAAAAAAAAAAAAGCCATCTACTACCATAGAAGTTCACACCACAAAGTCAGTAAATCAAGGCAGGTCAATTTAAGAAACAGAAGCAAAAAAGAAGACTCTCGCAAATAATAGGAAGACAAAGAAACAACCCCCAATTGAGGGTAAAGGAGGAATCCCCACAGAGAGAACTAAATGAAATACAGACAAATAAACTAACAGATATTGATTCAAAACAATGGTTCTAAGAAACCTCAATGAGATCAGTAAGATCAGAGAATTATGAAAAACTACAGGGGAACTATGAGGAACTTACTGAAAACTACATTAACATGAAAAAGGACATAGAAACTATCAAAAAGACACAAGAGGAAATGAAGAATATCATTTGTGAATTGAAGAACACAGTAGAAGTAATCAAAAGCAGGCTAGATGAAGCAGAGGATTGAATCAGCAGGCTGAGGACAAGGTAGAATAAAGCTCCCAGAAAGAACAAGAAAATGAAAAAAGACTCAAAAAGAATGAAGAGGCATTCAGGGAAATGCAGGACAACCTGAAACATAATAATATCGGTATAATAGGGATACCAGAAGGAAAGGAAGAGGAGCAAGGGAGAACCTGTTTGAAAAAGTAATGATGGAAAACTTCCCTAATAGGAGGAGAGAAAAAGTCTTGCAAGTCCAGGAAGCACAGAGGGTCCCATTCAAGAGGAACCTAATGAGGCTCACTCCAAGACGCATCATTATTAAAATGGCACATATCAAAGACAAAGAAAGAATCCTAAATGCAGCAAGGGAGAAGCAAGAAGTAACATACAAGAGAGCTGCGATAAGTCTAGCAGTTGACTTCTCAACAGAAACACTAAAAGCCAGAAGGGAAAGGCAAGAAATATTCCAAGTAATGAAAAGGAAAGGCCTGCAACCAAGACTGCTCTACCTAGCAAGGCCCTCAATTAAAATGGAAGATGAAATAAGGAGTTTCCGAGACAAAAGAAGATGGAAAGAATGCATCTCTAACAACCCAGCACTACATGATATGCTAAAGGGACTGGTTTAAGGAGATGAAGAAAAAGAGTGAGAAAGAGAAGAACACAGGTACAAAGGGAGAAAATGAATAAGTACTTATCAATAATAACTTTAAATGTAAATGGATTAAAGGTTCCAATCAAAAGACATAGGGAAGCTGAATGGAAAAGCAAACATAACCTGCACATATGCTGTCTACAAGAGACCCACCTCAAAACAACGGATTGAAACTAAAGGGATGGAAAAATATATTCCAAGCAAATGGACAGGAAAAAAAAAAACCCATCAGGGATAGCAATACTTATATCAGACAAAACAGATTTCAAAACAAAGACTATAAAAAGAGACCCCGAAGGACACTTTATAATACTCAAAGGAAGAATCCATCAAGAAGACATAAACATTGTAAACATATATGTACCCAATATAGTAGCATCCAAATATATAAGGAAAATCTTGGAGAACTTCAAGAAAGATGTAGACAGGAACAGACTGATAGTAGGGGATTATAACACCCCACTGTCAACAATGGATAGATCTTCCAAACAAAACATAAACAAGATTATTGTGGAGTGTGGAACTGAATGTTGCATTAGATCAAATGGGCTTAACTGACATATATAGAACTTTTCATCCCAAAGAGGAAAAATACACATTCTTTTCAAATGTACATGGAATATTTTCAAATATAGACCACATGATAGGATACAAAACAAGCCTCAACAAATTCAGGAAAATGGAAATCATAACAAGCATTTTATTGGACCACAAGAGCTTGAAGCTAGAAATAAACCTCAGGGATAAAACTCAAAAGCATTCAAACTCATGAAGACTGAATAGGACACTATTAAACAATGAATGGGTCAATAATGAGTTAAGAGAAGAAATCAAGAAGTTTCTGGAAACAAATGAAAATGAACACACAACAGTCCAAAACCTATGGGACACAGCAAAGGCAGTTCTGAGAGGCAAGTTCATAGCAACACAGGCCTACATAAAAAAGATAGAAACATTTCAAATAAAAGACCTAACCCTACAACATTAAGAACTGGAGAAATAACAAAAAAGAAATCCCAGAGCAAGTAAAAGGAACAAAACAATCAAGATCAGAGGAGAACTGAATGACATAGAGACTAACAGAACAATTCAAATGATCTACCAATCCAGGAGCTGGTTCTTTGAAAAGATAAACAAAAGCGACAAGCCTTTAAGCAGACTCATCAAGAAAAAAGGGAGAGGACTCAAATAAATAATATCAAAAATGAAAGAGGAGAAATAACAACTGATACCACAGAAATACAAATTGTAAGAAATTACCATCAGCAGTTATATGCCAAGAAATTTGAAAACCTCGGTGAAATGGACAAATATCTAGAAAGTATAACCTTCCAACAATGAGTGAAGAAGGGCAGAAAGCCTGAACAAACCAATAACACTTGGTGAAATTGAAGCACTAATCCAAAAACTCCCAGCCCATAAAAGTCCTACACCAGACAGTTTCACAGGAGAATTTTACAAAACATTTAAGGAAGAGCTAACCCTTGTCCTTAGACTATTTCAAAAAACCCAAGAAGAGGGAAGACTCCCAAACTCTTTTTATGAGGCCAGCATCACTCTAATCCCAAAACCAGATAAAACCACAACAAGGAAAGAAAACCGGAGGCCAATTTCGCTGATGAACATAGATGCTAAAATCCTCAACAAAATATTGGCAAACCGCATCCAGCAATACATTAAATGGATCATCCACCATGATCAAGTGGGATTCATCCCAGGGATGCATGATGGTTCAATACTCACAAATCAATAAACATAATACATCACATAAACACAAGGAAAGACAAAAACCACATGATCATCTCAGTAGATGCGTAAAAAGCATTTGATAAGGTACAGCATCCATTTATGATAAAATCACTCAGCAGAGTGGGAATAAAGGGGGCATACCTCAACATAATGAAGGCCATATATGAAAAACCTACAACCAACATCATACTCAATGGGCAAAAACTAAAGGTTTTCCCACTAAGATCAGGAACAAGACAAGGGTGTCCCCTTTCACCATTTCTATTCAACATAGTATTGGAAGTCCTAGCCATAGTGGTCAGATAAGAAAAAGAAATGAAAGGCATCCAAATTGGAAAGGAGGAAGTGAAACTATCATTGTTTGCAGATGACAACGTAGTGTACATAGAAAACGCTATAGACTCCACCAAAAAACTCCTCAACCTAGTAAGTGAATTAGGCAAAACAGCAGGATACAAAGTCAACATTCAGAAATCAAAGGCATTTTTGTACACCAACAATGAAATATCAGAATCTGAAGTCAGGAGAAAAATCCCCTTTGCTATAGCAACAGGAAAAATAAAGTACCTAGGAATAAATTTAACCAAGGATCTAAAAGACCTGTATGCAGAAAACTATACAACACTGAAGAAAGAAATTAAGGAAGACACAAATAAATGGAAGCATATACTGTGTTCATTGATTGAAAGAATTAGCATCATCAAAATGTCCATACTACCCAAAGCAATTTATACATTCAATTCAATCTCTATTAAAATATCAGTGACATATTTCATAGACATAGAACAGATTTCAAAAAATTATATGGAACCATAAACGACCCTGAATAGCCTGAGCAACTTTGAGAAAGAAAAACAATGCAAGGGGTATCACAATACTGGACATAAAACTATATTACAAAACCACCGTCATCAAAATAGTCTGGTACTGGCACAAGAACAGACCCATAGATAAGTTGAAGAAAATAGAGAGCCCAGAAATAAACCCATGTCTCTATGGTCAATTAATATTTGACAAAGAAGGCAGAAGTGTAAATTGGAGTAAAAAATAGCCTCTTCAACAAATAGTGTTGGGAGAGCTGGACAGATACATGAAAAAATTGGAATTCGACCACCAACTGACACTATACACAAAAATAAACTCAGGATGGACAAAAGACTTAAATATAAGTCACAACACCATAAAAGGCCTAGAAGAGAACATAGGTAGGAAACTCTCAGATATCCCACGCAGCAACATTTTCACCGATATGCCCTCGAATACAAGGGACATAAAGGAAAGAATAAACAAGTGGGACCTCATCAAAATAAGAAGCTACTGCATGGCTAAAGAAAACATCAGCAAAATGAATTTTCCCAGTTGTATGGGAAAATATATTTGCCAATGATACCTCAGATAGGGGTTTGATCTCCAAAATATATAAAGAACTCACATGACTCCACTCCAGGAAGACAAACAATCCATTTAAAAAATGGGCAAAGGACCTAGGCAGACACTTTTCCAAGGAGGAGATACAGAGGACCCAGAGACATATGAAAGGATGCTCAGCATCACTAGCCATCAGAGAAAAGCAAATTAAAACCACAATGAGATACCACTTCATACAGGTCAGAATGGCCATCATAAACTGATCAACAAACAATGGGTTCTGGTGAGGCTGTGGAGAAAGGGAATCCTATTACACTGTTGGTGGGAATGCAGCCTGGTGCAGCCTCTGTGGAAAACAGTTTGGAATTTCCTCAAAAAGCTAAAAATGGAACTGCCTTTTGACCCAGCAATTCCACTGCTGGGATTATACCCTACGAATCCCAAAACACCAATTCAAAAGAACCTATGCACCCCAATGTTCATAGCAGTGCAATTTATGTTTCCAGCCAAGTTCTAGAAACAACCTAAATGCCCATCAGTAAATGAGTGGATCAAAAAACTATGGTACATTTACACAATGGAATACTATGGAGCAGAAAGAAAGAAAGTGCTACTACCCTTTGCAACAGCATGGATGGAACTGAAGAGCATTATGCTAAGCGAAATAAGCCAGGGGGTGAAAAACATATACCGTATGATTTCACTTATATGTGGGACCTAACCAAAAAAATAAACAAGCAAGAGAAATGTAACCAGCAACATTGAAAGAAAAAAGAAACTAACAGAATTAAGAGAGAAGGAGGGAGGTAGGTGGGGAAATGGAAGGGAAGGGTCAAGTCCAGGAATATGTACAAAGGACCCTTGGACAAAGCCAAAGTGGGAAAAGATTGAGTGAGGTAGGTGGAGAAGGGGGACAGGGGAAAGTGGTGGCAGAAGGTGGAGACAAATGTATTTGAACAATAAAAAAAATGAAATAAAAATACAAAATATATAAACAGGCAAGAAATATACAAAACAGGTTTAGTTTCAACAAATAATAAAGTAACAATTAAAATAAAGAAATAAAGTCTATTTTGTCTGATGTAATTATTGCTAACCAGACTTTTTCATTTCAATTTTTGTGCAATATCTTTTCCATCTCTTTACTTTCTGTCTCTCTGTGTCTTTCAATTTGATTTGGGTCTCTTGTAGAGAGCATATGTATATGTCTTGTTTTTGTAATCCATTAAGCCACCATATGTCTTTTTTTTTTAGAGCAGTTGGTCTATTTACATTTAATATAATTAGTGATAAATATGTAGTTATTGCCATTTTATTAGTTGTTTTCTGATTGTTTTTGTTGTTCTTCTCTGTTACTTTCCTATTCTTTTGCTTACTTTTCTTGCATGTTGATGACTTTGTGTCGTGTGTTTGGATTCCTTTCCCTTCATTTCTTGTATGTCTTATATAGATTTTTGGTTTGTGGTTACCATGTGCTTTATTTAAGTAAGCTATGTTTATAGCAGTCTATTTTAAATTGATGGTGGCTTATGTTTGAACATAATCTAAAGTCACTACATTTTTATGCATTCCTCCATATTTCTGTTTTTGTCAATTTTTTACTTCTTTTTTTGAAAGTGTGTTTGTCTGTATCCTTTAATTTATTATTGAAATTACACATGATCTTCATACTTTTGCCTTTATATTTGGTTCATCCACTGCTTTTACTAAGTGTTTGTCTTTGCCAATGAGCATTTTTTCTCTGCTGTATTTTTTTTTTACTCATATTTTTTGGTATTTTCTACTTAAATAAATCCCTTTAACATTTAACACTGGTTGTAATACTGGTTTAGTGGTGATTAACTCCCTTAGAGTTGTTTTTTCTGGGAAACTCTTTATTTCTCCTTTGATTCTGAATGCTATCCTTGCTGAGTACAGCATTCTTGGTTGTAGGTCTTTGCTTTTTATCACTTTGAATATTTCATGCCAATCCCTTCTGACCTGAAAAATTCCTGTTGAGAATCAACTAACTGACAGTCTTATGGGAGCTCCTGTGTAGGTAACCAACTGTTTTTCTCCTTCGATTTTTAAGATTCTTTCTTTAACTTTTGGCATTTTAAATATAGTATATCTTGGTGTAGGCCTCTTTGTGTTTATATTGTTGATGTCTATTTCCTTGACCAGGTTGGGAAAGTTTTTCTTTTCTTTTCTCTTCTCTTTTCTTTCTCTCCCTTCTTTCCTTCCTTCCTTCCTTCCTTTTTCTTTTTTTCTTATTTGCCATACCTTTTAGACATTATGAGCCCCACAGAGAGTTTCCGTCAAGTTCTTTAAAAATATATATATTTTTAATAATTATATTATTACATTTGTCCCATTTTTTCCTCCCCTTTATTCGCCTTAACCCTGCACCCCTCCTCCCACCAGCAACCCCCCCAATCCCAGTTCATGTCAATAGGTTATACATTTAAATTCTTTGGCTTCTCCATTTCCTATGCTATTCTTAACTTCCCCCTATTTTTGCACCTACTATTTATACTTCTTATTCCCTCTTCCTTTTCCCCCATTGTCTCCCCTCCCACTCTCCTCTGATCACCATTTCTGTGATTCTGTTCCTGTTCTAGTTGTTTGCTTAGTTTGTTTTTGTTGCTGTTTCTGTTTTTAGGTTCAGTTGTTGATAGTTATGAGTTTGTTGTCATTTTACTGTTCATAGCTTTTGATCTTCTTTTTTTTCTTAGATAAGTCCCTTTAACAGTTCATATAATCAGGCATGGTGATGATGAACTCTTTTAACTTTACCTTATCTGGGAAGCGCTTTACCTGTCCTTCCATTTTAATGATAGCTCTGCTGGATAGAGTAATCTTGGATGTAGATCTTTACTTTTCATGACTTTGAATACTACCTTCTAGCCCCTTCTTGCCTTCAAGGTGTCTTTGGAGAAATCAGCTGATAGTCTTATGGGAACTCCTTTGTAGGTAACTGTCTCCTTTTCTCTTGCTGCTTTTAAGGTTCTCTCCTTATCTTTAATTTTGTGTAATGTAATTATGGTGTGCTTTGGTGTGTGCTTCCTTAGATCCAGTTTCTTTGGGACTCTCTGAGCTTCCTGGATCTCCTGAAAGTCTACTTCCTTCACCACATTGGGGATGTTTTCCTTCATTATTCTTTCAAATAAGTGTTCAATTTCTTGCTCTTCTTCTCCTTCTGGCACCCCTATGATTTGGATATTGAAATGTTTAAAGTTGTCCCAGAGGTTCCTAAGCCTCTCCTCATTTTTTTGAATTCTTGTTTCTTTATTCTGTTCTGGTTGAATGTTTATCTCTTCCTTCTGCTCCCAATCATTGATCCGGCTTTCATTCCCTTTACTGTTGGTTCCCTGTATAATTTTCCTTATTTCACTTTGCCTAGCCTTCACTTTTTCCTCCATTTTGTGACCATTTCTGTGAGCATCCTGATTACTGGTGTTTTGAACTGTGCATCTGATAGGCTGGCTATCTCTTCATTACTTAGTTCCATTTTTGGAGCCTTGATCTGTTCTTTCTTTTTGGCCATATTTCTCTGTCTCAACATGCCTGTTACACTGGAAGGGGCAGAGCCTTAGGTATTCGCCAGGGCAGGGCAACCCACTTTGCTGCATTGTGATGCTGTATGTAGGGGTGGGGTCCCAGAGGGAACAATGATGCTTGCTCTGCTCTTGGCCAGCTTTTAGTCACTTTCCTTACTACCCATAAGCAAATTGGGCCCTTCCACTGCTGATTCCTGGGTGGGTGGGTTTATGAATGTTCTAGCACCTTGTGGGTCTCTCCAATTAACACTCTCTTGAGGCTGGGAGTTTCTCTTGCTGTCACATCCCCACAGGTTTTTACCTCCAGAGGTTTTGAGGCTTTCTTTCCCATGCTGGCATCCTTGGTTGTATAGTCTGTCTTTTTTTGGTCTTTGTTGTGATTGTAGTTTCTTCCTCTCATTTGTCATTGTTTTTTATCCTTTTTGTAATTTTTCTTCCTGGTATCTGAAGGTTTCTGCAGCATGGATTGCTACACTTACCTGCTGTAAAAAGCAGATGACCAGGTATACTGGATGGGAGGTGATCGTGGTTGATGACAATGCAGGAAATTGTCTTGATTTATTTTTTTGGTTTTTGTTGTTTCTTAGACCTTTGTGGTAGTTCTTGACCCCTCCTGAAAATGCTGCTGTGTAAAAACGTAAAGAGCTTTTGGAAATACCTAAGAATCAATACTACTGTACCCAGCAAAGCTCTCAATTAAAATGGAAGGTGAAATAAGTAGTTTCCCAGACAAAAGAAGGCTAAAAGAATACACCTCCACCAAACCAGCAGTGCAAGATATGCTAAAGGGACTGCTTTAAGAAGATAAAGAAAAAGAGTCTATGAATACCCAGTTCCTTTCACAATCACCATTGCTTGATATTACTAATATTTATAATACTTATTAATCTGATTGTGACAATGATGTGTTATTTTAATTACTTTATTATTTGCTGAAACTAAATCTGTTTTTGTATATTTCTTGCTTATTTTTATTATTTTTAAAAAGCTTATATGACTTTTTGGTATTCTTTATCCATTTTTTGATTCAATGTTTGTAGAATTTTTTTCCCTTAAAAAAAACCTGAAAAACTATTAACCCTTTATTAGATGTGTTGCAAATACTTTCCTATTCTATTACTTGTCCTTTAGCTTTTTTCATATGTATATACTGTACAGTCTTAAATGTTTAATATAGTCATATTGTCAATATTTTACTTTATAGCTTCTGGGTTTGAATGTTTTACTTCCAGGTAAGAAAAATATTATTTTGTATTTTCTCCGAAAACTCCTTACATATTTTACATATTGATTTTAACTCCCTGGAATATTTTTGTGTAATGTATGAAATAGGGCTCTATATTTATTTTATTTCAAGTAATTGTGGTCCATGCACCTTATTTGATGAATAAGACTTGTTTTCCCCATTGATTTGAAATATCAGTTTAATCATGTGTTATATTGTTAGACAGATATATACATTTGTTTCTAGGATGCTCATTTTATTTCAGGGATCTACTGGATTATTTCTATGCTGCTGTCATGTTGTTTTAATTGGTGATACTTTATAATGGATTTAAATTTTTTAATATTTCATAATGGATTTTGACATTTAAAAATAAATAAATAAAATCAATCTGCATTTAAAAAAGAAAGAAAGGAGGAATTCTTACCTTTTGCGACAACATGGAGGGAACTGAAGAATATTATGCTAAGTGAAATAAGCCAGTCGGTGAAAGTCAAATACCATTATGAGTGGAACCTATTCAACAAAATAATGAACAAAATAAACCACAGGGATGGAAACATGGAGCAGACTGAGTGACCAGAGGGGATGGGGAAGGAGAACAATGGTGGAAAGAAGGGGAAGGGACTAGACAAAGAACATGTATGAATGACCCATGGACATGGACAACCGAGTGGGAATTGACCATGGGGTGGGGGCAGGGTGGGATGGGTGGAGGAGGGGAAAGGGGGAAAAATGAGACAGCTGTAGTAGAATAAACATGATTTAAAAATAAAAAAAATAATAAAAATGTAAAAAAATGATAGTTTTGCTGGATAGAGTAATTTTGGTTATAGATCCTTGCCTTTCTTGACTTTGAAAATTTCTTTCCAGCCCCTATTTGCCTGTAAGGTTTTTTTGAGAATTCAGCTGATAGTCTTATGGGAAAAAAAATAATTGTGTAGAAATTCTGAGACATTGTTATAATTGGTGTTCTTTGTTCTGTTACCATGCTAAAAAGAAAGTCAATAGAATGCTAGCTGATTCATGATGAATAAAAAGATGATGTATACTAATGCTTCAGATATGTGACTGAGGATGCCCTAATATTAGCTGAGGAATTCTGGAACCTCGACCTGGTGATTATGGCTGTTAAAGTGTCAGAAAAATTCATTCCTACACTTGTGAAGTTATTACTCTATTTCATATGTATATATGATAAGCTACATTTTATTGTGTTAACTACCACAGAGCTTTTATTGGGCACCTATAGCAAGGTACTGTGCTAGTTTCTTTGAATACATTATTTAATTTAATGCCTGATGGGGTTGTAGAGAAAAGGGAACCCTAGTACACTATTGGTGGGAATGCAGACTGGTGTAGCCACTGTGGAAAACATTATGGCATTTCCTCAAAAAACTAAAAAATGCAACTGCCTTTCAACCAGCGATCCCACTGCTGGGACTATACCCAAAGAATCCTGAATCACCAATTCAAAAGAAATCATGCACCCAATGTTCATAGCAGCATTATTTACAATAGCCAAGTGCTGGAAACAGCCTAAGTGCCCATCAGTAAATGAGTGGATAAAAAAATTTGTGGTACATTTACAAAATGAAATACTATGCAGCAGAAAGAAAGAAGGAACTCCTACCCTTCTTGACAGCATGGATGGAACCGGAGAGCCTTATGATAAGTGAAATAAACCAGTAGGTGAAAGACAAATACCATATGAGCTCACCTATAAGTGGAACCTAATCAACAAAACAAACAAATGAGCAAAATAGGACCAGAGACTTGGAAAAAAAGAACAAACTGACAGTGACTGAGGGGAAGAGGGAGGGGGATAAAGGGAAGGGGGAGGGAGAGAAAGGGAAGGGGAAGGGGCAAGCAAAGGAACATGAATAGGGGACTCATGGGCATGGACAACGGCTGGAGGATTGACTGCAGGAGTCAGGGTGGGGACTGGGTAGGGGTGTGCAATGGGGAAAAAGGCAGGACAACTGTAAATTAACAATAAATTGTAAAAAATATTTAATGCCTACAAAATGCCAGTGTGGAAAACAGTACAATTATTCCATTTTGCGTGTATGGAAATTAAGCCTCAGGAAAATTGTGCAACTTTCTCAGCATCACCAAGCCAGTAAGCAGCAAAGTCAGATTTTAAACCCAGATTTTGAAATTCATTTTATAAATTCTTTAGGCTACAAGGATCTAAATTAATTTTATCCAACAGATATCCATCAAATGTTAGGTCTTGAACTGGACAAACAGGATAGAGATGTCTCTGCCTGATTGGATGTATGGATAGGTTCATGAGTGCTTGGATAGGTGGATTAAACTAAACAGGGAAAATGCATGGAATAATTAGGGAATCAGAGGGAAGAATCCGTGGCAATGGGAAGGTAAGTGAATGCCTGAGTGAATGAGGAAGTAAACAAGGGAATGGAATGAAAGGATGAGAGGGTGTGAATGAATGAATCAAGAGTGCTTGAATGAGTAAATGAGGAAATGAGAGGCTTTGAGGCTGCGCTACCTGCAGCTGGAGCTTGTGGAGGCCAGAGGGTGGGCAGCCGAGCAGCTACTCCACACAGTACGGTAGGCTCGGGCTGCTCCTCCTTCAGCCTGGTTAGGCCAACTCCTCTCCCACATCCTCCCCCTCTGCTGTTGCCCGCCCCCAGCGCCCAGACCCCAGTCCTGGGCAGGCTGGCTGAGGCGGCAGCTGCTACGCCCTGCTTCCCTGGTCCCGCTGCCGCTGCTCAGAGCTCCGCGATGCTCAGACGGGCCGCGCTGACCAGGGGCTGCCGCTGCAGCGCTGCACCATGAAGCTCCGCAGCAAAGCGGCTGCGCTGCTCCTGCTTGCTCTGTCAGCTCTGCTGCTGGCGAGGCTGACCCTGCGCACCGGCGGCGCTGAACCCCCAGCACCTCCTGCGCGTCCCGCGTCCGCCCCGCAGCGCCCTCACGCGCCGGGTCCCGCGCGCCTCCTTAGCCGAGATACCTTCACCCGCCCTGGACAAAGCGCTCAGAGGCGCCGGCCACCGGGTTCGCGCCCCCGAGCCGGCCACCGGGGCTCAGCGAGCCTGGAAAAGTTGGCGAGGTGAGTCGTGGCAGCCTACAGTCCTGTCTCGGAGCCCATGTCTCACCCCGTCCACCCATGCCAAATCAAAGGGAGGCTCTGGGCTGGAGGGACAGAGCTCAAGCTCACCCTCGGGCTGCCCATTTCTATTTCTTAACCTGATAGAAACGAAGAACCACCGTAATGGAGTTCACCCGATGGCCAGTGCTGATAATCACGTACATTTTCCAAAGAAGTGTCAGAGGAAGTGATTTATATATTACGTTTTTTTCCTTTAACTGTCGAAGCAAGGCTTATTTTTGCATTTTTGTAAATATGTGCCCTTTGTTTAATTTTTCAAGAGCCATCACGATGCAAGACTGCTTTATTTAATTCTCATGTTTCATTGGATACTTTTCACCAAACACGTAGGACTGATTTGGTTGGAAAAGTTAGGTGTTTACCAAAGACTGGCTGCCTGTAGTTGAACCTCGAATCACTGTGTGCTTAGAAGGAAGAGGCACTCGACCTAAGTTTATTAAAAGTTTTCTCCTTGAAAGGAGTGCATGGCCTGAAAGGACACAGTGGGGGGTTTCCCTGTGCCTCAGTTCTAGTTAAGACTCGAGAGTCGAGAGTCGTACAGAGAAAACATCTTAACCTTTGACAATATATTTGATATTCTCTTTCTTTGAATCTAAGCAAGGCTTAACACGCCACAGTTTTTCATCAGAGAGTATTTGGCTTTAGGGTTGCTGGCAGGTTAGGGGTTGCCTTTATTTCTTTTGTTGGGAAGAGCTTTAAAAGGACCCCTTGTCTTGTAGCTGCAGTGTTTACTTTGCCCTTTTGAAGCTGTAGATGTTTCTAATTGCCTTTGCAAGGTTAACATTTGCTGGGTTCCTTAATTACTTGAAATGAGTGTAAGAATTCTTTTTAACCATAATAACGAAATGTGTTTTGGTGCTTTAACTGTAACTAAAAGAAACAAAGCCTCAAGAAGTAGCTTTATTAGCTTCTTTTCTGCTTCAATAAGTGTACAGATGGGTTCTGACAAACTTGGGGTGGAACTCCCAGTTATCTATAGAATCATTCTTAAGCATTTAGAACCACTTACAACCCCTTATCAGTGTATATACTCTTTTAAAAAAGGATATTTCTGTTAGGAACTTAATAGGATTTTTCCTTTCTGTGTACTGAGTTTTCTTATAATGGATTATGGTTCAACTGCAAGTTTACTATGATTTGTAAATTGACGGGACTACCTGTAAGATAATAACTGACTCCATTTAATATAGCTAACCAGTCACAATGCTAAAAACAGTCATTGTTAACAGTTTTGGTATATAAACCACTTCATCTCCACCATAACCCTATGATAGTGGTTCTCAAGGTGTGACCTTGGGCACCGTTGGGCAAAGAGAAAGGTTGCCAGTTTGATTTCCAGCCAGATTGCATGCCCAGGTTGCAGTTCAGTCCCCATGTGGGGAGTGTAGAGGAGGGAACCCATTGATGTTTCTCTCTTGCATCGATGTTTTCCTCCTTTCCCCTCTCTCTAAAAATAAAGAAATACACTGTTTTTTTTTGTTTTGTTTTGTTTTGTTTTTTTTTTTAAGTATGGCCTTTAACCACCATCATCAGTGTCACCTGGGGCATTCTTAGGAAGGCAGAATCTCAGGCATCATTCTGGACCCATTATATCAGAACCATGGGGGTAAAGCCAGTAATCTGTGTTTTACCAAGTTCTTGCATTGTTTCTAATGCACATCAAAGTTTGAGAGCAGGCTCTGTGAAGTAAGCACTATTATTGCCATTTTACAAATGAGGGTAACACACAAAATGCAGCACTTCATCCAAGATTCATAGATAACATGTGGTAGGTAAGGATAAAGACCCAGTAGCAGCCTGGGTCCAGGTTGAGCTCTTACATGCTATGCTGATGTCATACACTAGTCTTGCCTGCATTTTATTATTTTTCTGAGATTTTTCTAAAGAAACAGCATAGATTTTTGCAACTGTTTCATTCTTCAAGGTGTTGGGAATGTTGAGGCAGTATTTTCTTGTCTCTATCTGAATAAATTGTCTCTGACTAGGAAGAGATCATGAACAGAATCTAAATTTAGGCAAGGACTATTTCCATAAGCAACCCTGGAAGCCATTTTTCTTTTGAACCTATCTCTTAGATTATCATGAAAATTGTGGGCAATACCATAGAAATAAAGAACAAAATTTAAGAAAGGAAGAGTGAAAAATAAGCGAGCCACAGGAAGTCTCAAGCTTAAATGCATAAACATAAAAGCCTAGTGCCCTCTGGAGAAGTTGACATTTTCTGGGATTTATTAATGTTTCTTTCACTACCTAGACAGAGATGGAGACAGAAGATTCTGAAGCAGTAAAGGAGCAGGAGCAAATATTTCTGTATGAACTCCTTTATTGCATTTCTAATCCTGCCTGGGTTAAATTTTTGTGGTTTAGGAGGAATTTTATTTTAGGGAGGGAAAAGAAAGCCTCATGTATTCAGAAAGCAAGTGCTTTAATCTCTTTATGTGGATAAAATCCAGAAGAAATGAAGGCTACAGGGATCTCATTTCTCAGGCTTGGGGGAGTCATCAGCAGAAGTTTGGAGTTGGATGTGACACACCACCTGCTGACCAACCAACCCTGGACAGTACTGCCTTGCCTCCCCTAGAGTAATGCTGTCAGTGAAGTTCTGCCACGTCAGCACAGGAAACAGCACTTTCCTTCCACATCTTGTTTTAATTTCAGAGAAGTTTCCAGGGACTTGCCTAGTTAGCAGGCAGACCCTGCAATTTTGTAATTAGTCATTTGTATGCAGTCTGTCCTGTGATGGCCTCTCCTCTCTATAAATATAAAGCCAGGGGGTAAGATCTGAGCTTTTATGTCAAGGTTGGGATCTGAAAACTGTTCTATTGCACAAGAGAAATGAAATCTTTCTATTTAGATTTATTGATGATTTATATCTGGCTGACTTCCAAAAAGAATTTGAGATGACTTTCAGTAAAAAGCACATATACAATAATGTCACTGAAATAGTTATACAAAATGGAAAGGCACAAAGAGGAGGGGGAAATAAGTACTATTTGTGAAAAACAGGCCACTATTGTTATAAAGATTAAGTGTTCAATTTAGTTCTAAGCTTCCTGGCAGCCATGTCAAAAAGGGAAGCATAGTGAGCTGTCTCATTGTCACTGAAAGATTAAAGGACAAGTTTATCAAGAGAGATGATTTGTTTTTCATGAACTGAATTTTAAAAGGAGAATTTAACTTAGGAATAAACTTTAGACTTTAAAAGTCTATCCAGTTTGCTTCTGAAAACTCCTCTTTGAGCCTACACATGGGAAAAGAAATTTTACTGTAATTGCCAAGCCCTGCCATGTAAAAAAAGAATGTGGCACCTGGAGTCCTGAGAATTGGATTCTAGTTCCAAGACATTTCATCTTAATTTCCTCATCTGTAAAATGAGTGAATTGATCCAAAGTTTTCTGAAATTTCTTCCAGCTCTGACATTTGGTGATTCTGTGATGATATCAAGTTTACCTCCAAAACCCCAACAAAGACTGTTCAGCTCTTTGTGCATCTCTTGCAAAATCGCTGTTTGTCATTTGTTGGCTACGGCCTAGAAGTCTTATCAATTATTCAACCTCAACCTTTTTCTGCACTTTTATTCTTTTTCTTCTGTGCTGGCCTGTATAGTGCTGTTTTTTCTTAAAATATGATTTCTAAGGGAGATTTAAGCTACCTGTATGCTCTTGAGTGCTCCTGTGCTGTTGTATTCCAGTCATTCAGCAAAAGTTTATTGCACATATATTCTGGGCCAGGCACTAATTGTATCAGTGGAGTTGCTGCCCTCCCAGGATTTTTGTGGGAGGAGGGAAGGAGGGAAGACAGAAATATGTTACACTTGGTAGCCTCCCCAGCTGCTTCAGTGAAAGGAAACATATGTACTTGCTCATCAGGAGACACCATCTCAGGAGTTCCCTTTGGTCTCTAAGTCTTCTCAGGAGATTCTAGCCTGAATACAGGTTTCACTAAAGAAGTATAATGTTATACAGCAAAATGCTAAGTTTGTGGCCATCCTATAATTTGCTGATAGGACCAGAGTACATGAAAGTTCTTTATATTTTGGATACCAGCTTTGATATTATATCCTATGAGTATTGATTCTATTCAGATTCATTTTTTGCCAATTAGTCTGTAAGTTCTCACTACCCCCTGCAAATTTCAGCCCCTACCAATACTCAAACAGTAAGCCCTAATTGGTTCTATCTCAAAATATATTCCCACTCTCACCATTTCTACCACTTCCATGGTACCACCAGTCTCCTAAACACGGTCATTTCACATCTGGACATCCAGCAGCCTACTGTCTGGTTTGCGTGTTTTCACTCTAGTGCCCTCTACAGTCCATTTCGTGTGCAGCTGCTGGAATAATCTTAAATGATGTAGACAACATCAAGTCACTTTCCTAGTTAAACCCCTACCAGGGGTGTCCAATAGGTGGCTGGTGGGCTGCATGTGGCTCAGGATGGCTATGAATGCGGCCTGACACAAAATTGTAAATTCACTTAAAATATTAGGAGATTTTTTTTTGTATTTACCTGTCACAATGTATTTAATGTGTGGCTCAAGACACCTCTTCTTCCAGTGTGGCCCAGAGAACCAAAAAGTTTGGACGCCCCTGCTGCAGTGACAGACCCTATCATATTGAGAATAAAATTCAGTTTCTTGGTGCGACCTTAAAGCTCTTGCCTGATCTCAACCCCATTTAGTTCTCTGACCTTGTTTCTAACCACTCCCTATTTCACTCATTCCAGTTCAGCCACACTGGACTTCAAATGCACTGAGCTCATTCCTACCTTAGCAATTTTTGTTTTCTGTGCTGGAATGTTCCTTGCTCACATCTTTGTATCACTAGCTTCCTCATTTCTTTCAGATTGGTTATGTCCTTAGAAGGGTCTTCTCAGCTGCCTTAGAGAAACAGAATCTTCCCTACTATTCTCTACCCCCTTACCCTTTTAGTATATATTTTTATAGCACTCATTATTATATGACCATTGTATTTTATTCGCTTCTCCCCCCTCCTCCATATATACTTCATATACTGCTAGCACCTAGAACAGAGATGATCTCATAGTATAAATACTTGTTGAATGAACTAATGAATGAGTGCAGCATCTACCTTGTGCCATCGCTATGTTGACACTTCATTTACATGATTAAATTATGTATTATTAACAATATTCTAAACAATCTCACATCTTTTAGGAGAATAGTGAGGATCTTTAATATTAACACTATTAAAAGAGAAGGAATTTTTTCCTTTTAATAGATTTTAATTTTTAGAACAGTTTAAGATTTATAGAAAAATTGAGACAGCAATATGAAAGAGTTTCCCTATACTCTGCACCAAGTTTCCTCTGTTACTGAAACCTTCACTGGTATGATACATTTGGTGCAATTAATTAACAAATATAGTGCATTATTACTAATGTTTAGTTTATTCAGATTTCTTTAGTTTTTACATAATGTTGTTCTTATGTGCTGGGATCCCAACCAGGATACCACATTATATTTACTGTAGTTGTATTGTTTCCTTAGGCTCCTCTTGGCTGTGGCCATTTCTCAAAGTTTCCTTGTTTCTCATAACCTTGAGAGTTTTGAAGTGCATTTGTCAGATATTGTTTAGGGAACTCCACCACTGGACTGTGTTTATTCATGATAATACTGGGGTTATGAATTATTGGGAGGAAAACCATAGGGGCAAAGTGCCATTTTCATCACATGATATCAAGTGTATATACTGTCAACATGATTTATAACTGCTAAAATTGGCCTTGGAGTCACCTAGCTGAGATAGTGTCAGAATTCTCCACTGTGAAGTTACTCTTCCCCACCCCACCACTCCATATTGTACACTTTGTAAGGCAGTCACTATACACAGTCCACACATAAACACTCAGCATGCTTGTTGCTGTTGGGCTATCTTTTTTTTTTTTTTTAGTTTTTCACAGGTGACAGAGCAAAACATATGTTTATACTAACCTGTATATGTACATGTACTTATAAATATTTCTACATGTAACCATCTCTAGTTATGTAAAGCTAATCATGGGTTCATACTAATGTATACAACTCTATTACTTACATGGATCATTCTAGCTTCCTTTACTTGCTTATCTCTCATATAATTTGCTCTGTTTTTTTTTAAATGCCTGTAGCATGGAGGAGGGACTAGAAAGGAGTGAAGGGGTGAGATAGAAGCAGCTAATTGACTTAAACCAAGCAAGGTTCACCCCTTGAGTTAGGGATGAGGCCAAGGCCACCCAAGGTCAGAGACAATATAAGAGTAAACTGTTTCTAGTGTCTGAGACTATAAGGGACGAAAGTCAGGAACTGGCAACCATGTTTCTGCCATATGGAGAAAGTTGATCTGCATCAAAAGTATATGAACCCAGGGTGATATGGAAAGATAAGAAACAATGCTGAATGATTGGGGTGGGGGATAGGTCCTAACGTAGTTCCCAAGGCCAGCTTCTGCCCTTTGCTGGCTGTGCAGTTTTATTTCTTTCCTAGATTCCATGAATTGAGTTTTGTCACTCACCACCAAAGAGTTCTGACTAATTTGGATATGTGGCACCTGCTTTTAGTGCCTTTATTAAGTTCAATGAATAATAGCCTTATTGACATTTATTCCCATACAAACTCACAGGTGAGATTCTTTGGAAGAAAATTTGAAAACAGATTTGTTTTCATTGGAAATACTTCTCTTCATGTTATAATTCACTGTAAGAAAATGAGAGAGACTCCCAGTTAAGATGGCAGAATAAGTAAGTGCTGTGCTGACCACATCAAAATTACAAATAAATTATAGAACAATCAATCTGGAGAACCATCTGAAGACTAGAAGAACAGAAGTCCTATAATTACAAACATAAATAAACCACATCAAGACTGGTAGGAGAGACAGAGACATGAAATAAGCTGGTCCAAACCCACGTGTGGCAATTGAGAACATGCAGGTTTATCTCAGCTGCAGAGGTTCCCCCTGAGGAGCAAGGCAGCTCAGTCTTTCACTGGGTATCCTAGCCCAGGATACCAGAGCTGGAAAGAGGAGTTCCCATAACATCTAAAGGGCTTGTGCACAGACTCTCTCTCACAGGTACTCACCCTAGATTCCAGCAGAGGGACAGGCTTCAGAGGCACCAGAGACAAACAAGGAGAGACAAGATGTGTGACTTCAAGGTGAGGGCTGGAGGGACAGCCACCACTGTAATTACATTGAGTCCTCCTTCTACACAGCTGCTGAGTAGGTGCCATCTTTCCTGTGTTGAACCCTCCCCACAATGGTCAAATCTGAATCTGCCTGGTGAACATCACATGCCCCACCCTGGGGACTCCTTAAGACCCTGCCTCACCTAACTCACGAACCACTGGGGG
Organism: Pteronotus mesoamericanus; assembly: GCF_021234165.1. NCBI lineage: Eukaryota > Metazoa > Chordata > Mammalia > Chiroptera > Mormoopidae > Pteronotus > Pteronotus mesoamericanus. The sequence goes on from NW_026555321.1 coordinate 57,565,289, forward strand.
CTCTTTCAGTAGCTGAGCCTTACAGGCTGCTAGCAGGTACTGACCAGATATCAGGGTGCCTTGTGCCCTTTACTGAGTGGCCTCAGGTCCAATACTGGTGGCAGCCAGCCTTGATTTGCAGTGTGGACTCTCTGACATGCCTCCAGGGTCAGAGCATGAAGCTACCAACTGCAGATTACATTGTAGCCAATATCAGGTAGCCCTGGGCTGGTCATGGGCAATGACCGACCTTAGACTGTACTGGAGACCCTTCAAATAGGCCCCAAAACCTATACATCTGGTGGATGGCTTCACATCACAACAAAGAGCCATCCAATTTGTTGCAAAAGCAGTACACCAAAAGAGTTGTCTTGGCAGATCCAAGAGCCTACTGGGGCAAATCCTGCTCTGTGGGGTCAGCCCCCACACAGTAGCTAGTATGCATGGTTGGGGCCAATTCTCACACCTAGTAAGCCTGATGGTCAGTTTCACCCACTGACATGTCTATAGCAATCCAGACCTTGTTACAACAGGAGGGCACACACAACCCACACGAGTTACACTTCTAGATCACCCAGCCCAGGTGATGTGGGAGACTGTGCCACTGAGCCCCACAGCAAACCTTGTCATAAGCCTACCCTGTTAAGACTAGGAGACACAGCAGATCTGCTCAATACATAAAAACAAACACAGAGAGGTAGTTAAAATGAGACAAAGAAACAGGTCCCAAATGAAAGATCAGGAGAAAACTGCGGAAAAAGAACTAAATTAAATGAAGGAAAACAACCTAATGGATGCAGAATTGAAAGCACTGGTTATAAGGATGCTCAAGGAATGCGGTGATAACTTCAATAAAAAGTAAGCATAAAAAGGACATAGAAACCATAAAAAAGAACCTTAAGAAATGAGGAGTGGAATAACGGAAATGAAGAATACCCTAGAAGGAATCAACAGCATATTAGATGAAGCAGATCATCAAATTAGCAATTTAGGAGACAAGGTAGCAAAAAATATCCAATAAAAACAACAAGAGAGAAAAAAATTTAAAAAAGTGAGGATAATTTTAGGGACCTCTAGGACATAAACAACATTTGCATAATAGGGGTACCAGAAGGAGAAGAGAGAAATCAAGGGATTGAGAACCTAGTTGAAGAAATAATGGCTGAAAACTCTAACCTGCAAAGGAAAAGAACGTGCAAGTTCAAGAGGTACAGAGAACTCCAAGCAAGGTGAACTGAAAGAGGTCCGCACCAAGACACATCATAATTACAATGGCAAAGGTTAAGGACCAAGAGAGAATCTTAAAAGCAGCAGAAGGAAAAGCATCTTATCTACAACAGAGTTCCCATAAGACTGTCAGCTGATTTCTCAACAGGAATTTTTAGGCCAGAAAGGATTGGAAAAAAGTGTTCAAAGTGATGAAATGCAAGGACCTACAACCAAGACTAGTCTACCCAGCAGGGTTAGCATTTATTTATTTATTTTTTCAGAGCTTGAGGGAATTTTTGAGAGCAGCTTTAGTGCATCAAAAGGGTGCTGAGCTTTTCTTCATCACCAGCAGGTGTCACAGTTTAGTGCATCAAAAGGGTGCTGAGCTTTTCTTCATCACCAGCAGGTGTCACAGTTGGTGGTCCCTTTATTGCTACTACTTGGTAGGCCAGAGTGCAATGACCATGATAGCCATGAGTAGCAATAAAATCACCATTGTCATCCTGCAAGCTGCTGACTTTCTGTCCACCATATTCACATGCCTGGTTTCAGTGTGAAGTTTCTCATCTGTATTCTTCAACAGGTTGGCAAGGTCACCAATTATCTCATTTTGTTCATACAGCTCATTCCCAATATTTCACCCCATTTGCTTTTGGCTACTGATGATAGAAGACAGGGCATCAAGGCATGCATCCTCTTCTTGGATGATTTTCTGCTGCTGTTGCCAGATTTCATCAAAACCCAAGTCTCTGGTCTCCTCCAGCTCCTCCAAGAGCAGAGGGTTTGGGATGTCTTGCTTAGTCCCTCCTGTCATCAGGCTGGACCTGATGAGATCTGGTTCTGCACCCTCATTCTTAAAGGATGCCAAAAAATAGTCTCTCAAGTTAGAATATCATCTAATAGGTTCTGTCTTCAGTCCCCTTCATGCTGGGTTATCTGGTGTGTTGATATAGCTCTGAGCAATAAGTCCTTCAAAAGCGCAACCTTTTCCTTCAGATTCTGCAACCAAGCTCTAATTGTCATGGTAAGCTTGGTTGTAGTTTCATCATTTCTTTCATACTGGTTTCATTGTTGAATTTTCTCAGCAATCTCTTGTGCAATTTGGCGAGTAAAATTGTATGTGGAGAACCAGGGGTCTGGAGCCATAGTTCAGTATCCTGCGCTATGCAATCATAGCAGAGATAGCATTTAATATTGAAGTAGAATTAAAGAGATTCCCAGACAAGAAAAAAGCTAAAGGAGTTCATTATCAACAAATTGGTATCAAAAGAGATGTTAAAGGGACTTCTTTAAGAAGAATAGGGGGAAAAGAATATAAATATGAATAATGAAATAGCAATAAATATGTTATCTCTCAATATTAATTTTAAGTATGAATGAATTAAATGATCCAATCAAAAGACATAGGGGATGAATAAGAAAACAAGACCCATATATATACTGTCTACAAGAGACCCAATTCAGATCAATAGACTTACAGACTCTGAAAGTAAAGGGTGAAAAAAGATACGTCATGAAAATGGAAGAGCAAAAGCTGGGATAGCAATACTTATATCAGACAAAATAGACTTCAAAACAAAGGCTATAATAAAGGACATTACATAATGAAAAAAAGAATCTATCCAACAAAATGATATAACCCTTGTAAACACTTATGCACCCCAAATAGAACCACCTAAATACATAAAGCAAGTATTGATGGACAAAAAGGGAGAGATTTACAGTAATAGTCATAGTAGGAGGTTTTAACACCCCATGGACATAAATGGACAGATCTTCCAGACAAAAAATCAACATAGAAACAGTGGCCTTAAAAGACACGTTAGACCAGATAGATTTAATTGATATTTTCAAAACATTCAACCAAAGCAGCAAAATATACATTCTTTTCACATTCACATGGAACATTTTCTAGGATAGACCACATGGTAGGACACAGAACAAGTCTCAATAAATTTAAGAAGATTGAAGTTATGTTAAGCACTTTCTCCAACTACAGTGGTATGAAATAGGAAATCAATTATAAGAAAGAAACTGAAAACACACAAATACATGGAGGCTAAATAACATGTTAATAACAATGTATGGGTTAGCAATGAGATCAAGGAGGAAATCAAAAGTTATGTTAAGACAAATAAATATGAACACCTAATAACCCAAAATCTAGAGGACACAGTGAAAACAGTCCTAAGAGGGAAACTCATAGCTATACAGGCCAACATCAAGAAGCAAGAGAAATCTTAAATAAACAACCTTATCTTACATCTAAAAGAACTGGAAAAAGAACAACAAACAAAGCTCAAAGTGAGTAGAAGGAAGGAAATAATAAAGATCAGAGCAGAAATTTTTTAAAAAGTCTAATAAAAACAATACAAAAGATCAATGAAACCAGGAGCTTATTCCTTAAAAAGATAAACCCTTAACCAGGTTCATCAATAAAAAAAGAGACAGGACACAATAAATAAATAAAGGAGGAGAAGCAATAGCTGACACCACAGAAATACAAAAATTATGAGAAAATATTACAAACAACTATATGCCAACAAATTGGACAATCTGGAAGAAATGTATAAATTTCTAGAAACATACAGTCTTTCAAAACTGAATATAGAAGACACAGAATTTCTGAACAGACTGATTACAACTAACAAAATCAAAGCAGTAATCAAAATACACCCAGCAAAAACAAAACCCTGGGCTGGAAGGCTTCATAGGTGAATTTTATGAAACATTCAAAGAACTAACACCTGTCCTTTTCAAACTATTCAAAAAAAATTCCAGAGAAAAGATTCCCAAGCTCATTTTAAGAGAGCAGCATTATCCTAATTCCAAAACCAGACAAAACTAAAAAGAGGAAAAAATTATAGACCAATATCCCTGATAAACATAGATGCAAAAATCTTTAAAATATTAGCAAATCAAATTTAGCAATACATTTAAAAGATAACCACGATCAATTGGGATTTATTCTTGGGATGTAGCTTGGCACAATATCCACCAATCAATTAACATGATAGATATACCACATAAACAAGAAGGATAAAAATCATATTATCTTGTCAATAGATGAAGAAAAAGCATTTAACAAAGTGCAGCACCCATTTATGATAAAAACTCTCAGCAAAAAATGGTTATAGACAGAACATATCTCATCATAATAAAGGACATATATGACAAACCCACAGCCAACATCATACATAATAACAGTGAAAAACTAAAAATATTTCCCCTAAGATCAGGAACAAAACAGGGATATCTGCTTTTACCACTCTTATTCAACATAGTACTGGAAGTCCTAGCAACAGCAACTAGACAAGAAAAAAATAAAAGGCATCCAGATTGCAAAGGAAGAAGTAAAACTGTCAATTTTGCAAATGACATGATAGTGTATGTGGAAAACCCTAAACATTCCATCAAAAAACTACCAGAACTAATAAGTGAATTCAGCAAAGTATCAGGATACAATCAGGTGAATTTTTATACACCAATAATGAAATATCAGAAAAAGAAACTAATAATCCCATTTACAATTGTATTAAAAATAAAATACCTAGGAATGAATTTAGCCAAGGATGTGAAAGATAGGTACTCAGAAAGTGATAAGATCCTGAAGAAAGACATTGAAGATACCAATAAATGGAAGCATATACCATGTTCATGGATAGGAAGAATTAACATTATGTCTATACCAAGGCAATCTATAGATTCAATCCAATACCTATCAAAATGCCAATGGCACTTTTACAGAACCAGAACAAATAACCCAAAAATTCCTATGGAAACACAAAAGACTCCAAATAGCCCATCAATACTGAGGAAAAAAGAGCAAATTTTGAGGAGTCACACTACCGGGTCTGAGACTATACTACAAGTCTATGGTAATCAAAACAGCATGGTACTGGCATAGAAAACAGACATATAAGTCAATGGGACAGAATAGAGACCCGAGAAATAAACCTATGGCCTATGTGGTCAATATTTGACAAAGGAGGCAAGAACATACAATGAGGTAAATATGGTCTATTCAATAAATGATGCTGGGAAAATTGCAAAGATGAATCTAGACCACCTTCTTACGTCATATACAAGAATAAGCTCAAAATTGATTCAAGACTTAAAAGTAAGAATGGAATCCTTCAAACTCATAGAAGAAAACATAGGCAGTAAAGTCTATGACATTTCTCTTGGCAATATTTTTTCTGATCTATCTCCTTGGATAAGGGAAACAAAATTAAAAAAATCAACCAATGGGAATACGTCAAACTAAAAAGGTTTTGCACAGCAAAGGAGACCATCAACAAGTGAAAAGACAAGCTATTGTATGGGAGAAGATATTCACCAATGATACATCTGATAAGGGTTTAATATCCAAATTTATAAGAACTCATGCTATGCAGCACCAAAAAACAATAGAATCCAATTAAAAAATGGGCAGAACACCTGAATAGACACTTCTCTAAAGAGGACATACATGTGGCCAATAGACATGTGAAAAGACACTCAACATCAGTAATTGTCAGAGAAATGCAAATTAAAATCACAATAAGATACCACCTCACACCTTTCAGAATGGCTATTATCAATAAATAAACAAATGATATGGATTGGTGAAAAGGAAGCCTGTATGCACTGTTGGCAAGAATGCAGACTGGTACAGCCACTATGGAAAACAGTGTGGAGGTTCCCTCCAAAATGAAAAAATGGAACTGCCTATAACTTGACAATTCCACTTCTGGGGATTTATCTGAAGAAACCCAAAATACTAATTCAAAAGAATATATGTACTCCTATGTTCATTGCAGCATTATTTACAATAGTCAAGATAGGGAAGCAACCCAAGTGCCTATCAATAAATGATTGGGCGACCTGAACTCGGAGTGTGATTTTCGTTTCGAGGCACTCAGGATGGGGAAGCTGCCGAAACGGAAAGATATCCCATCGTGGGTGAAAGTTCCTGAAGACTTGAAGGATCCCGAGGTGTTCCAGGTCCAGACGCAGCTGCTGGAAGCCATGTTTGGCCCAGGCGGATCTCGAATCCCGTACATCGAGCAAGTGAGCAAAGCCATGCTTGAGCTGAAGGTTCTGGAATCCTCGAACGTCACCGAGGTCGTGGTTTACGGCAATTACATGTACAAGCTCCGAACCAAGTGGATGCTCCAGTCCATGGCCGAGAGGCACCGCCTGAGGCAGGAGCGAGGGATGCTCAAACTTGAGGAAGCCATGAATGCCCTCGAGCTAGACCCTTCGATGAAGTGAGGCCAGTTTGCAACCAACGGCACCTGGGACCAGGATGTGCACAGTAGGCTGTGCCAGAGCTGGAGGGGATCTGTCCTGGTTTAAACTGTGCTGCAGCTTGACAAGGTTAAACAGCTTGTTGTGGGTTTCTGCATTTGCCTCTGAGTCCTGATGTGACTTTTTCCCAAGATTGCTAATTAAAGAATAAAATTTTAAATGAAAAAAAATTAAAAAAAAATAAATAAATGATTGGATGAGGAAGATGTGACATATATATCACATATATATGTATACATGTGTATGTACACACATGTATACATATATATGTGTACATGTATATATGTATATATTCATATATACACACGATGGAATATTTTTAGCCATTAAAATATTGTATACATTAAAAATGTATACATGTCTGTATACATGTGTATACATGTATACATGTGTGTATATATTCATATATACACACAATGGAATATTTTTAGCCATTAAAAAATGAAATCTTACCATTTATGACAACATGGAGGGCTGTAGAGGGTATTATGCTAAGTAAAATAAATTGGACAAAGACAAATACCATGTGATTTCATTTATATGTGAAATCTAAAGAGTAAATTAAATAAACAACAAAACAGAAACAGACTCATAGATACAGAGAACAAACTGATGGTTGCCAGCTTGGAGGAGAGTTGACAGGGGACTGAGTGAAAAAAAGGATAAGATCAAAAAGTACTACTTGGTAGTTACAAAATAGTCGTGGGGTTATAAAGTACAGCATAAGAAACAAAACCAGTAATATTGTGGTAACTATGTATGGTACCAGGTAGGTACTAGACTTATTGGGCAGATCTCTTTGTAAATTATATAAATGTTTAACTAATATGCTGCTTTACATCTGAATCTAATATAAAAATTACTGACTGTCAATTGTAATTAAAGAAATAAAAATAGGAAAAAATAAAATGAGATAATTTTATGTAATTTATATTCTACCACTATTTAAAATGTTTTTAAATACAAAATACTTGTTGAAGATGCAGTTCATTTAACATTCCTCTCCAAATCTTTCTCAGTACTGATTTTAGATTGTGAAATTCTGAACACTGCTTCTGGAAAGAGGAGTTTCTTGACTTGGTGCCTTATTTGAGACCCCATGATTTTGTCCCAGCAAAAAGTGACTTGAGTATATTTGAAGGCAATGTTTTGATGCCCGCCCATTCTACCTCCTCTTGACCTCTTTTAGCGATGCAAAAGATTGTACTTTCTAGTAGAGATTCATCAAGGTACAACCTAGAAGCCAAGTTTTACATAAGTAGGAGACAAGAGAGAACACGTAATCCCAAATATGACTCCCTTTTATGGCAGAGGAAACTGAAGTCCAAAGAGGTAAAATAATGAAAATGTGTATAAAGCACTTAGCACAGGACTAGTTCTTGGTAGTCACTCAATAAATGATTCATGGTTCTTAGTACTGTTGTGTCCACTGTTGCTTTATTAGAGATGAACTGAATTGTAACTAGAGCCAGTTAACTAGTTGTGTGGCTTTGAATTAATCAGTCATTCTCAGCAAATTTTGGCTTTGTCCTAAGCTCAACAATGACATGAAATAATGCAGATAAAATGCTGGCACAGCATTTGCCATGCATGAAACTCTCAGCAAATGTTAGTTAAAGCAAAGATGCAGTTTCAGGGAGGTTCTTCCTGTGTTGTGACCTAAGGAAATCAAGACCCAGCTTCCATATATAACAAGTGCTACACCACCTACAATTTCCCTGTCCTCAGTAAAAGCTGAAGGGATAGATGAGGCAGGACCCTTTTCACTGCATCATAGAGAGTAGGACTATTGTTCTGGAAAGTTTCAAACATGGAGTTCTGTCTAAGTGTAGCTTTGATGACTGCTCAAGGACAGCAAGCTATTGTTTTCAGCTTTTCTAAAGCGGAGGGTATAGTGAAGAGTTTGTGGGATTTAGGAAATGTTCTCAGGGAATCAAAATGCAGAATTTTGTCCACAAACACTGCTGTTCAGGGACCTGTATCTCTTATTGGGCTTGAAAATACTCTGCTTTTTTCTTCTCCCAGTTTTGTGAAAATTACATAGACCCTAGTTGCCTGACCACTGGCCCCAAAATAACAAGCCTTAATGTTCAGGTTTTAGACTTTATTCCTCCAAAGAGGAATAAAGAGGAAGAATGGGTTATTAGAAGTAGGTGTTTTAGAAGATATGCAAGAGAAGTTGGAAATACAATAGAAATTGATGTTTCAGAAGAAAGAAGAGTTTAAAAAGTGTACAAAAACTTCACATATGATCTGCAATAACATACTTAAATTAATGTGCCTTTTGATGCTCTGCCTGGCCTGTTTTTTGCCATGGATATAAAATATTTAGAGAAAAATGAAGGCTTCTGATACATTTCAAATTAGTATTTGATAATAATTATGATAACAACTAATATTTAATGGCAACTTAAAATATGCCAGGTACTGTATGAAGCACTTCACTGCATTATTTCATTTATTCATTATAACAACCTAAGAGGTAGATGCAAGTGATAGAATATTAGCTCATCAGCTTATATCACTTTATCATAAAGGGGGATTTACTGGCTTAAAAAACTGTAAAGTGCAAAGAAGATAAAACTCCTATTATAGGTATATCCAGAATTTCAACCATCTTGCTTCAGTATTTTAGCTGTTTTTTTCTGAGTAGACCACACTCTCAGGTGAGTTTCCTCCATGTAATAGTTCCAACAGATTTAGACTTGCATCATCCTCCTTAGTAATGGCTAAGCTAAGAGAAAAACTTTATTCAACTTCCCCGGGCTGCCTCTGTTGACCTGACTTGGGTCACATGCATTTCCAATCACTCATGCTTTTCGGGGGGAAAATGAGTGAGCCTCTCCACAACTCATGAACTGACAGCAGAAGAGAAATGGTTTCCCAGAAGAAAACTAAGGTTCTATTAATTGAAACTTCTAGAAATGGATGCTAGTAACAAACTCCAAAACCAAAAGCACATGCATGTCCGCTATAATCAATAAGCCTATTTCGCATATGGGGAAAAAAGGTGGTTAAAACATTTTACTAAGATGGGACAACCAGTGGCTGACCTAGAATTTGAAGTCTTGTCCATGTGCTTCTGGAACTAAATTGCTAACCACTGTGCTGTACTTGGTAACATATCTTGAAATTTGAACTATTCGATTGCTTTCTAGACTTCCTTTGAAGAACATTACTTTGTTTTAAAAAACAATCTCTTTTTTGTACTTGTTCATATAAGGGAAAATACGTTATAAAAATGATCCCCTTTTAAGAAGTTATATGTATCACATATTTATATATATGCACCCACATATATTGGGTATAACTCTGGAAGATTGCACCACTATACAAAAATGTTAACAGTAGTTACAGAATTAGCATTATGAGTATCCCCTTTTTGCGTGTCTGAATTTTAATTTTATTCTATGATAAGTGTATGTATTCCTTGTGTAATTTATGAAAACAAGGTATATACATTATTATATAAATTAAAAATCTTTCATTGGCCGAGGCATAAGAGCATGGAAAATAGTTGGGGAGATCATTTTTCTTCCCCTTAAGTTGGTACATTCTTTATGCTCTTTTAGAGGAAATGGGAAGTGCGCATTTGCAGACTATGTAGTACTCATTCTTTTCTTTTATATGTCATCAGCCATTTATTTCAAACTAACACTGATAGTTCATATTTTAAAACCTTAATAATTTCAATTTGAGAAGAAGAGGAAGATAGAGAAATAGAATCTCCTGTGTCAAGAACAATCATAATAGGAAAAAATGAAATGAGAATTAGTCCAGGCAGCATCATAGTTTTCAAAGGAGGAGGATTATCAACACTATTGTGCATGACCTCAGTTAATGGCAAATGGGTGCATTACTAAAGTAGAGTTGGTGAGGGTATGCTTTGAGAGTTGCACCCAGGGTGGCTGGGAATTGGGGGCTGAAATCCAATCCATGCTTGGATCACTAAGCCAGAAATCCTGAGTACAGAAAAAGGGTTCGTCTGCCCAAAAGGGGTTCCTTTTCAGACTCCCTCGTGTGGCCTCAAATGTAGCATAATGATTAAATGCATAGGCTTTTAAATATAGCACCCTGGGTTTGAATTGTTGCTCTGCCACTTACTATTCATAAAGCACGGGTCTGTGTACAATATCTAAAGCAGACAGACACACATGTAGACATATAGACAAAAGTAAATGATTTGAGGCATTGAACACCTTCTGTGTATTAGACCCAGGCTTTGTTTAGGAACAAAGCCATGTTTCAAATATCATGATCCAGATGAAATATATACTATTCATAATTTAATGCACTTATCAAATAATTGTATTAAGCACCTCCCTTAGCAGTTTTTTGGCACTATGTTGATACCATTACTCTAATAACATGACTGCAAAGAAAATGTTAGCTTTTCTGTCTATCTTGGAAGATTAATGATACTTGATTTAACTCCAAACCATGGGTCATTCAGAGTGATTTAACTGTTAGCACAGCCCTTAGCATAATGTCTGGGTTTCTAAGTGATGGCTCTACTCACAGCTTCAGTGAGGAAATTATTTTATCAGGGGATTAATGTGTTTCCAAACCTGTGGTTTGCAGGGAACTTTATTATTGCCTCTTGCTGCCCACACTTCACACAGATAGAATTACCAGCAGAGTCTCCTTCTAGGGGCTATGTCAAGATGTTTCTATTCTCTGTCCTCATTTGCAGACCTTATCTATGTTCAAATAGCTAATATTTCATCTTTTAAAAGATTCTTCTAATTGGTTCTTCCCCCAAGGTGAGCATATTCAGCTCCTTAGAATTAATCTTCTACCATCTTTACCCAAATATTTCTGTGTTTCTTTCCCTATTACAACTAATCACCAACTACATCCTCTTAGGCTGTCTTTTCAAGAACTGTGAGTTCTGTCAAGCTTACACTGCTTGCCTGCATCACAGCATCAGGTTTATCTGAGTTCATTTAGCTTATCAGTTAAGGAGAAACACTAGTAAGAATGGTAGCATGAGATGGCAGAAAAGAGGGTCTGAGCAGAACCAATTACTCGCTTTAATAATTCAGAGTGTTTTGAAGTAATAGGCCACAAGGTAAATAGCACTACATATAAGTTGTATCTCATTATTTATACACTCCAGAAACTAACATCTAAGTCAAGCACTTGAGACTTTTAAGCAATTAAGGAGATGTCCTGTCTCCAGCAACATGGAGGTGGAGAGACTGCTTTTCCCTTTTAGCCGTCTCTGCTAATAACAATTTTCATTTGTGTGGGGTGTGAACTTGAGCCAGGAAAACATACAACGTTACCAAACTCCAGCCATTTCCATATCAGCACCAGTCATCTTATAATATGGCCACACTACTATTGGTAACTTAAAACATTTTTTTTTTTTAAAAACTATCCTTGTCATAAACTAAAGTGCATTTATTATTTATTATTTATCTAATACCAACTGTATTCTTATATAATTCAAATACACTGTAAAGGTGTGTGGTGCAGAAGCTTTTAGTATATTCACAGAATTGTGCAACCATCATATAACTAATTTCAGAACATTTTTATTACCCCAAAAAAGAAAACCTGTACTCATCAAGCAGTCATACCCCATTTGCCTCTTCCCTCAGCTCCTGGTAACCACTAATCTGCTTTATGTCTCTATGGCTTTTCTTATTCTGGACTTTTCGTATACATAGAATTAATAAAATTTGTGGTCTTTTGTATTTTTGCAAGGTTCACAGTTCACTGTTTTAAAGGTTCATCCACGTTGTGAGGCAGATTCTGGAGGTCCCTGTTCAGGAGGTGGAATCTGTCCTGTAGAGTATGCTCCAGGTCATCACAGACGGGGAAATAAAATAAGTCATCCCAGACACTTTTCTCTTGGTCTGCCAGAGGAAGGGGGAGGCACTTCACTCTAGTGGAGAATGATCTGAGCCCTTCTCTTAAAGTGGCTTCTATTGAGAACCATATGCACAGGGGTATACAGCATGGATGCAAAGCTCATCAATCAATGTCAAAAGGCTATGTTTACAGAAAACAAGTAGAAATCATAGATAACAATTGAAGGAACACAAGAGATTTGCCTCAGGTCAGGGTCTGGTAGACAGGGTGGTGCCCAGTAAGCCCTGAAACCTGGGAAACTGATCACATTCTATGTTTAACCGCAAACATCAGTACTCATTAACTGGAGGGCATTCTTAGAAAAGTAAGTTTCATAGGATTTAATGCATTCCTTTTCCAGGCTTAATTGTCCCTGGGAACTGCCTGATTCAGTTTAGGGCTGTACCTGCCTCTAGTATTGTTTCAAACCTGAGCCAGGTGGGTAGGGCAGAGCCAACAAGAGAGAAGGAGACTTCTTTCAGATAGAAGGAGGACTCTGGCCATGACAAAGCTGAGGGGTGAGGATCTTTTTCCCTTTCTCCTTGTCCCCCAAGTTCTTCCCTGATGCTCATGTGGCTGTGCCTGCCATAGGTTGCCCCTGCCACTGAGGAGTCTTACCTGTCATTGACTAACCAGCCATCCTCTGGGGCCAAGCAGGGTGATGTGGGGCACAGCCCCTGCCAGGGGGACAGGTTTTGTCTCCTCAGTGGCCTATTTTCCCTAGGCCTCCTTGCTCAGATTCAGCCTTGGGGCCCTCTCGCCTGTCGGCGAGGCTACAGTCCCTGAAACCAGGTGGGACGGTTCCCAACAATGTTATAGGATGTCAGTACCTTATTCCTTTTTATTGCCAAATAATATACCATTGTATGGATATACTACATTTTATTTATTCATTTATTAGTTGATGGACATGTAGGTTGGACTTTTTGGATTCTGTGAATAATGGTGCTATGAACATTTGTGTACAAGATTTTTTTTTGTGTGCAGATGTTTTCATTTCTCTTGGGAACACACCTAGGAGTGGAATTGCTGGAGTTGTATTTCTGTGTTTAACATTTTGAAGAACTGTTGACTGGTTTCCAAAGTGGTTGCATCATTTTACAATCCCATTAGCAATGTTTGAGGGTTCTAATTTCGCTACATTATATCACTGCCATAAATTATCAGCAATAACATAAATAGAAGATAGTTGTCAAATTAAACACTAAGAAAACTAAACAGTGTTGTTTATTTCTTTCCTGGCACTCTTGCTTACTGAAGGGTCTAAATTTTAAGTCTGCTGTCTTTTTAGTTGAAAGAAGATTAGGCAATGTTAGAAAAGTGTTCAAGGCAAAACATTTTAGTACCATGTTAACACTCTTTTTTCTTTTACATTGTTAAAAAAAGTACTGAAAATGGAATAATTTTCTTACTAAGAGTCTCAGTGCTATTTGATGCAGTCTGTAAGTGATAACTACAACCTATGCATCACCCCCTTTGGAACACATAGAATGTGGAGGCAATATGTCATATGCAAGCCTATTTCACCTTGTTTCAGATGTCAGCTGCATGTTTATGTCATACAAGTAACTCAGAGGTGGCTGAGATAGTGTTTGTTATTTTTTATATTATTATTTATTTATTTTGAACTCATTAGGAGTGACATTGGTTAATAAAATTACATAGGTTTCAGGTGTACAAGTCTATAATACATCACCAGTACATTGTATTGTGTCTTTACCACCCCAAGTCTCCTTCTGTCACCATTTATGTCCCTATAATTTGTTTTTTTCTTTTTTTATTATTATTTTTATTTATCCTATTACAGTTGTCTCAATTTTTCCCCCTTTAGCCTCCTCCACCCAGTCCACCCCCTGCTCCCCCAATCATCCCCACACCATTGTCCATGTCCTTGGGTCATTCATATGTTCTTTGACTAGTCCCTTCCCCTTCTTTCCTCCATTCCCCCATCTCTCCTCCCCTCTGGCAGCTGTTAGTCTTCTCCATGAGATCTCACTTATAAGAGGAATCTAATGAACAAAATAAACTAATGAGCAAAACAGAACCAGAGACATGGAAACATGGAACAGATGGTTAATTTTTGTTTGTTTGTTTGTTCGTTTTTCTTCTGAGAGTCTCGTGTGTTCTGAGAACTTGGGTAAATATGAGAAACTCAAAATTACTACAGTATTGATAGGATAATAGCTATTATACCTGTAATTCCATTTCTTGGGATGTAGTCTAAGAAAATTCTGGAAAAGAAGAAAAAATATATTGGTCTTTACACGTTTAGTGCAAGATTTACATTTTTAATCGAAAATGTACAGTATGTATTTTATTCTGATCTTTTTCTAAAGATGGAGATTTTGTTTATATTATGTTGCTGGTATATAATGTTGTATACTTGATATAGACTACAATAAAAGAATATGAAATCATCATTGGAGGCAAATTTTTGGAAGGAAATAAGAGAAGAGCCTGGCAGATAAAAGAGAGGGTGTTCCTTTGATGAGGAAGTCAAAGAGGACCACACTGCTGTCCGAAAGAGAAGAGGCAGCCATGCACAGAGCCAGGGAGGAATACTTCAAGTAGAGGACACAGTTTGTGGAGTGACCCAGGAGGTGAACACAACAGTGGGCATCTCAGGGGAAAGAAGGAAAATGTGATGCACATGTAGGTCACTAAAGTGAAGGGTCAGAGTGCTGGAAGCATCTTCTAAATAGTAGTTGAAGTCCCCAATAATGGAGACAGAAATTGGAGTGGGGAGAAAGAGGGTCTGCTGGAAGGTGGCATCCTCACAAGGCAGCCATGTTTTCATTAAGGCAAGAGGCAAGAAGAATATCCTGAGAAAAGACTGAGAATAGAAATGGTGTTCCTGAAGGTATGGGAGAAGTGTTTGGGAGAGAGAAGGGAGGTGAGATGTCAGCTCAAATAAGTAGTTCCTGGTTTAGCTGGACTATGGGTGGTTGTAGTGCAAGGGTGTTAATATGCAAACTCCAGGGCCTCACCAAAGGCCCACTGAATTGGAATCTGCGTGCGGTTGAGGTTTGCATATTACCAAACACCTCCAATAGTTACGATGTGCAGTCAGGTAGGGGATCCCCTGCACTAGATGGGATCTGTTATCTCTTCCAGCTTCAAAACTAGAAGAATGATGAGAATTTGGATCAGGGCCCTAGAACTGAGCAAAAGAGGAGGAATGGATTCAATGAATATTTCAAAGAATTGCTCAAGGTGAGAATATGAGAGAGGCAGAGTGAGTCAAAGGTGAATGGGAACATTTTAAAGAGCTATGCTAGGAGTCTCTTTTGATTGCTAAGTCGTAAGTTTATTTCAAACTCACTTAAGCAAAAAAATTGATTGTCTTAATAGATGAACTGTCCAAGTTTAGGGTCTGGAGCACCTGGATCCAGGTCCTCAAGTAGTGCCACCCATCACCTTTTGGCTCTGCTTTCTACTGTGTTACTTTGACTCCCATTTAGGCTCTACCAGTGTGGTGGCTGACAGTTTACAGTTAGCTCTTTGTCTTAAGCAACAGGTCTTTAAAACTCCTGGATAGCAAATGTCCACTTCAGTCCTCTTTTAAACATAGTCATCAGTTAGAGCACTGCTACAATTCCCATCACCCATTCCCCACTGAAGTCTGATTCAAGGGGTTAAGTCCTAGGTTTTTAGACTGGACTTCCCTTGATCCTCGCAGTCTCGAGTGGAATTTGAGAGGTGCTGAGTGTGTCATTAGTAGGAGTTAGTGAAAGTCACATATTTCAGTGACCTTCAACTTGAGTATTCATTGTGACTGCACAACACAAATGCTCATTACCTGAAGCCTGAGATTTTTAACATAATGTTAGAGGTAACAGAGTCAGGGCCTCAAAGGTCTCTAAATCCCCACCACTTATACTTAAACTGCCACCAGGAGAGGATTTTACTTTTCCTTTTTAGTACCTGTCACCAAACACCAGGAAAGACTGTTGTCCCTAGCCCCTGCATTCCCAAATCACTAAAGCTTGCAAAGAAGAGGAGTGGCCACTGTGTAGCAGAGGAGTGCAAGCTTTCTTTAATTAGAAAAAAGTACACAAATAGTTTGGGCACACAACGATATAAAGATAATAACAATTTCTGTGTACCCTGCACTCACCTTAGGAAATAAAAACATAAGTCCCCAAAGATAACCACTATCTTGCATTTGATGTTTATCATCCTTATGTATGTTTACTTTTTTTCCACATGTCTGTGAACAACATATAGTACTATTTTGCTTGTTTTTAAGCTTGATCTAAATGGTATTCCATCGCTTTCCTTCTACAAATTGCTTTTTTTCTTTTTTGGTCTTATGTTTATGTCTGGCATTCTGGTTTGTTCATTTTCACTGCTACGGAACATTCCACTTAAACATATCAAATATATTCATGATTGTTCTGTGTGTGGACAGCAAAGTTATTTCCAATTTTTCTCTATCATAAACAGGGTTGCTGTGAATATTATTGCATGGAGGGGTCTTGTTCAAGTGAGCAAGAGTTTCTTCATGATATAATGTAGAAGTAGAAGGCTGAAAGGTATATGTATATCTTCACTCTTGCTAGATGTTGCCAAGTGGCTCTTCAAAGTGTTGGGCCAATTTATCCTGCCCCTAGAAGTGGCTGAACTGTCTCCCACCTCCATCCAATTCAAAGCTCACATGGTCCAACTTTTATTTTATTTTTTAATTTTTGCCAATCTAAAAATAAAATTAATTCTTTTTATTGTTTGAATTTGTATTTCCCAGATTACTAAAGTTAAACTTTCTATTCATGTAGAAGCCTAGTACGTAAAGCTAAACCAGGCACAGTGACTCCGTTTTGGTTGGGGTAATTGTTCACATTTAAGATATCTAAGCTACTGCATTTGTTTTAGAAACCTTGAATGATATCTATGTTTCTAAACATTGAGCATATTTTTAAGCAAATGAGTTATATGTACCATATTTTGGCTAGTTGTTTGTGATTTTAGCATTATCTGAGACACATCCTTCCCATCTATCTGCATAAATTAATTTGGAGTTGGCTTTTAATAGCAGGTTATAAAAACCCAGCCATGAAGCTGAGGAAGAGAACAGACATCTGAGTCCTGAAGACAGGCATCCTCAAACTCACCAGGCATGTTCCTGATTTAGCACCTTTGCTCTGACTGTTCCCTCAGTCTGAAATGCTCCTCACCCAGAAATGTACAAGGCTCACTCCCCAACCTATTCAGGTTGTCTCCAGATCTCCCCTTCTCAGTGGAGCCTTTTCCAACTTTGCCCATCTAGCAGCCACTCCTGTATCTTTTCCTGCTCTACTATATATTTCCTTCCAGGGGCTTAGTTACTATTTTCTTGGACTGTTATTTCTTTCTTTGTCTTTCTCCTCTACTTGTAGAATGTAACTTCTGCAAAGGTAGGCATCTTGGTCCGTTTTTTTTCCATTACTGTAGTCCCTTCTTATCCTCAGTTTTAGTTACCCATGGTCAACAGTGGTCTGAAAATATTAAATGGAAAATTCCATAAATATATAATTCAAAAGTTTTAAATTGTGCACCGTTCTGAGTAGCATGATGAGCTCTTTAGCCATCCCGCTCTGTCCCACCCAAAATGTGAATCATCCTTCTGTCAGTGTATGTGTTACCTACTCATTAGTTACTTAGTAGCTGTCTTTGGTCTTCAGATTAAATGTAAGGGTATCAAAATGCTTGGGTTCAAGTAGCCCTTATTTTACTTAATAATGGCCCCAAAGCACAAAAGGCAATTTGGATATGCCAAAGAGGAGCTGTAAAGTACCTTCTTTAAATGAAAAGGCATGTGTGCATAGGAGAAATGTATTTACAGGGTTCAGTATTATTTGTGGTTTCAGGCATCCACGGGGTGGGGGGCGTCTTAGAACATATCCACCTGGATAAGGGCGTACTACTGCATATACTGTTTTTCCTATTTATACCTACCACTGATAAAGTTTAATTTATAAGTTTAACATAGTGAGAGATTAACAATAGCACATAGAACAATGATAAAAATATAGTGTAATAAAAGTTATGTGAATAGACTCTTTTTCTTAAAATGTATTGTATTGCAATCACCTTTTCAATTATAGGGAAGCTGTCACAGTATCAACGTGAAGAAAGATGGTGGCCTTCAACAGGAGGATGAAGAGAATTGGATAATTTAGGGAGATGCTTAGGACATCTCTACTCTCTTTTCCTGTGATTGCTGAAATAAGTGGAGTCTGAGTAACTTCCTGTATCTGGGCTTAGCTGAGCCAGGAGGCTGGGCTTCTATTAAGCATGATCCTAAGTAATCAAATTAGAAAGCTGTCCAAAGATGTGTGCTCCACCCACATCTTTAGCTTTCTTACTGGTGAAAGAAACCTAGAGCAAACTGCCATTATTCAACAGAGCAGTGAAGAGTGGACCAGCACGCTGACTGTACTGAAAGTTTTTGGAAGGAAGGTAGCATCCGACATCCAAGTTTCCCTGGTCTCTGAATCTTTAGTACAAGTAAATTAGTTTCATTTGTCTCAGGGTACCTTTTCCAGGCCAACTTCTTCCAAAATGCCTGCAAACGTTTCTCAGTAGTGTGTTTGAGGCTTGGCTGCATCTCCTTGTCTGGAACAAATCTTTTATTATGAGGAAATAGCAGAATGATGATTCTGGACTCTTGGATCCGAGTCCCCTCTCAGCTGTTAACTTGGTATTTGATACCTTGTTAATTTTCAGCTTAACCTGTCCCCTCTCCTGCCTGTTTCTCATTAATATCAGTTTCATACTGGAAGCTGACTTTCACACATACCACAGCAGCAATCTTGAGTGAGAGGGTTAAGATTAACACCTGTTTCTTTGAGACTCTCCTAACATGTAATAGAGGCCCATTTTGTTGGTTTCTGTGCTCACCTTCTGGACTTGCATGGTTTTCCTTTGGTTCAGTGGTCATAAATTCCACTGCAACCTAAAACCATCCAGACGATGGGAATATCATGTTGCTCATTTCACATGGGAAAGCCATGACCCGTCCTCTTATTCAAGTTGCATTCAAATCTAATTTCCATGGCCCATGTAAGGAGGAGTTCCACAGCCCTTGTCTCAGCTGTCAAGTTCAGCATTGTTATTTCCAAACATGGGCCAGTAGGCAGCCATCAGGCACTAGACAGCTGAGTGCTGGAAGAAAAGTTCCAGATACATATAGCAGTCCGAACAGTGACTCATCCTGCTATTACAAGGATAAATACTGGAATAAATGGTATTTTTCTTCAAGCAAGAAGAATTGTCAAAATGCTTATCACTTTATACAGTATAACAGGTTATGCATGTTCATGTTTTGAAATATTCCAACCACATACTACCTTTTTTTAAAAAAATGAGTTTATCAGCTTAACAAGACAAATGTATTTAAAAAGTAAATAAATTAATTAAAAAAAATGAGTTTAGTAATAGCTTCAACTTTTTTCTTTCTAGGAGACCTGGAGAACCCAGGAGTTTTCATGCTGTGCTGCCACCCAAGCTCTGGATCCATCTGGCTGTGGTGGCCTGTGGCAGTCGTTTAGAGGAGACACTTGTTATGCTAAAATCAGCCGTGCTCTTTAGCCACAGGAAGATGCAATTCCACATTTTCACTGAAGAATCTCTGAAGCCCGAGTTTGATAAACAGGTGAATTTGCAGAAACTGTGGTACAATATGTGCTGAGTACAGCTAGACTGCATTTTGGGGAATGCATATCTTGTTATCTAATGTATTTGCTACACACTGAACTGTATGACTATGAATCTTTGACTCTGAGCCTTAACTGCTGTTATCTATAATATAAGGATAGGCACATAGAGATAGAGCTATGGTGTGGGTTCATTTAGATAGTGCACGTAAAGCATTTGACTCACAGCTGAATCCTTCTTGGTGTTAATCAACATTGTTCTCACTTGAGAGACAGGTAGCTTGTTTTTATTTATATGTGTTTTATGAATGGCAAGTAATATATGTTCATTAAAATAAATTCAAACGCCTCCAGCCAGGTGGCTTAGTTTGCTGGAGTGTCATCCTGTACACCAAAAGGTTGTGGGTTCGATCTCCAGTCAGGGCACATACCTAAGCTGTAGGTTTGATCCCCAATTGGGGAGCATAAGACAGGCAACTGATCGATGTTCCTCACATTGATGTTTCTCTCCCTCTCTCTCTAAAAAAAAAAATCAATAAAAACATATTCTTGGGTGAGGATTAAAAAAAATTAAAGGTAAATAAACTCAAACAATATAGCTGTTGTAAGCTGAAAGGTGCAATCCTTGCTACCCTTCATTCCCACCCAGTAAACTGTCAAAATTAACAATTTTGAGTGATTCTTCTATATTTTTTCATATAACAGTGTGCGTGTATGTATGTTTATGTGTGTGTGTGTACATACTCACACATGTATATTTGTATATATAGGTGCATACATGATACATGAATGTACCCAGCTTATGGGTACACATTTATGTATCCATCTTAAAATACATTTCTTTTACAAAATCAGGATTATTCTCTATGTGTTCTTCTGGACCTTGCTTCTCTTCACTTAAAACCATGTTGTCAACATTGTTCCAGGTCAAGATTCATACATTCATACATCATCCTTTTTGGTGACTACATAGTATTTTATTATATGGCTGGGTCATCATTTATTTGACTGTTCCTAAGCTGAGGAACAAATAATGATTTTTTAACCAGTACATGAGGACCACTTTGGAAATGCCTCTTCCTCCCAATTAGGTACCTGTGCTACTTTGTATACCAAGCTTTGTTTTCCTTGAAAGTCTTTTGCTGTAAGTTCTTGAATGCTGGTAGAGCAACTGCTTGCTTTGTATTATGTCTACTTACTTGAGTCATCATTGCTGCATCCTACCACCAGGAGCCATGCATGTGAGAAATGCCCAAGAAGCACATTGGGCAAAAAAAGACTAATAACTGAACACTAGAAAATGTGTTATGTTTTCTAAGGAAAATTATGATCTTGACATCTTCACCAAGAGAAACCAGGGGAACAGGTATTCTTGGGGCTTTAAAATTGTTTGCTAAATGCCTTGAAAATGATCTGAGTCAGGGGAAGGGGAAAGGAAAAAAGTAGAAATACACCTAGTTAGTTGCTCTGAAGCTTTAGTATAGAGAAATGATGGTAACAATAATAAGCATTGAAAAATTATGATTAAATATTTAATCCTCATAACAACCCTTTTGAAAAGGTAACAGTTATGTTCCTACTTTACAAACTAAGCTCCACAAGTCTTGTGGCTGTTCTGAGCTCCATTTTCCTCATCTGCAACTTGGAGCCAAATGGACTGGTAAAAGAGATCATACATCTGTAATCAGGATAGGCCAGGTCAGGCTGCAGTAACAGCTGCCAGAGAATTTTCATATGTCTGCTGCCTGTCTCACAGTTAACAGACTATCCTTACTTATAGGTGCACTTTCTAGAACATGCGTCCTCTACATTTCCTAGGATGCCACTACAGGAGAGAATGACTAGTGGATCATGACTGTGCTCTTTATTACTTCAGCTTGACAGTAACACAAGTCTTTTCTGCTGACATTTAATTATCCAGAAGTGGTTACAAGGCCCCCTCATCTCCAAGGGAGCTGAAAAGTACTCTATGTGCAGTAAAGGAAGAAACTGGCTATGAGAAAACACTAGGAATGTCTTGTACAATATCCATTTGACAAGTACTTATTGAGTACCTACTGCATGCAAGAAGTTGGGGCATGAGGATGGAGACAAACAAATATAGATTTGGATTTAAAGATAAGGAGAAGGAAGATGTGTACATATAACCATATTCATGTGGCAGATTATATTTTTTTAAAAAGGTCCCAGTGACCCCAACTTCTGCTATTTACATCCTTGTGTATTTCCCTCCTACGCTGTCCCAGGGTTGGTCTGTGTGACCAATAGCATAGGGAAGAAGTGATGCTATCCCACTTCAGAGTTAGGTTTAAAAAGGCATGATGCCTTCCATCTTGTTCACATTCTCTTTCTCTCCTGGATCACTGGCTCTGGGGGAAGCCAGCTGCCATGTCAGAGCTGCCCTTGGAGAGGCCCACATATTAAGGAATGAAGGTCTGTTGCCAACACTCATGTGAATAAACTTGGAGATGGAACCTCCATCTCTCTCTAGCCTTCAGATTACTCCAGCCTCCAGTCTTCAAGCCTTCCAGCTGAGGCCCCAGATATTGTGGAGCAGGGTCAAGCTACCCTCTGTGCCTTATCCAAATTCCTAAAACATGGAATCTATGAGCATAATAAATAAAAAAATTACTAAGTTTTAGGGTAATTTATGAACCATAGTAACTGGAACATTATAGATTAGGAGCTAAATTTCATGGGGAAAATCATTGTAGATACTTGTGAAGTTGTACCATGTTTTGAATATCCTGATGCCTTGACCCCTTTGATGGCTCATTTTCTCAGGTCTTTGTTAGACCAGTGAATCTCAACTAACAAAGGATATTAATATAATAAGATGTTAAAAGCTGGGCAGGGCCTAGGGTATTACCCCTTTTCTTTTCATACTGGGATTATGGTACCAGATTTAATTTAAAATATTGGCTCTTACATAAGTCACTGAAGTCTCAGTCCCAATTTCTTCATCTATATCAAAAGGGAAGCAAAAACTTATAGTAGGTAGATACACAAAGGGGACAAATGATTCTTCCTTTGCTTATGTCACAGCGTAATTGTGAGGCTGAATCGGATAATCCATATATTCTCTCATCCCACAAAGATTCTTTGAAACATCTCCTATGTTGAGCAATATGTTAGCCCTAAAGTAGTAGATCAGCAGCAGTTGGTTTCTGCTCAACCCAGGAGAGAGTGGAGGGGCAGGTTATGCCACTCTTAAAGCTGTCAGTTCCAGAGATCTAAGATGGCAGAGGACTGAGTGGAAGTTACACTGACCTCCTCCCAGGACCAATCTGGAATTACAACTACATTGTGGAGAAATCATCCGGAAAAAACAACTGAACAATAATGAGAGATAAGCCTTATAACCATGAGCAGACAGAAGAAACAGCTTCAGCATAATGTGGCTGGTAGGAAGTGTGTTGGCAGTGAGAGAGAACTGCTGGATGACCACAGGCAGCAGCTGAAGTGCTGGAGGGATATTTAAGCAGCTGGTTGGATCCCCCTGAGAAGTGTGAGGTCTAAACCCTAAACTGGGATTCCCAGCCCAGAACACCAAGCCCAAAAAGTACACAGATAACATTCAGCTGCAAAAGGCAACAGGGTTTCTCTCTGCCAGAGATGGATGGCTAAAGACCCAACGAGCCATTTAAAGGACCAGCACATAAATTTTCATTTGCAGCCACTTACTCTGGGCTCCAGCCAATAGGGACGGGGGCCGAGTGGGCTAGAGACATTTGGGGAGAGACTGGGAATGGAGGCTTTGGGGAGAGAACTGAGAGACCAGCTTCCGGGATCTTAGTGCTGAGTCATCCTCCATACTGCAGCAGCCATCTTGCTCAAGCAGACAACTCCCCACCAAGTGGCAGCAGCCTTAGGGGAAACAATAGCCCCAACCCCAGGAGGGACTCTGCCCACCTATGATGCTTAAGCCTGACTGCTGAGTGCAGAGTGACTAGGTTAACAACTGAAGGAGTCAGCTACAGACCATAGATCCCTGTTGCAAAGAGTAGGAATTCCTTCTTTCTTTGTGCTGTGTAGTATTCCATTGTAAAAATGTACCACAGTGTTTTGATCCACTCATCTACTGATGGGTTCTTAGGCTGTTTGGAGAACTTGGCTATTGTAAGTAATGCTGCTATGAACATTGGGGTACATATGTTCTTTTGAATTGGTGTTTTGGGATTCTTAGGGAATAATACAGCAGTGGAATTGCTAAGTCAAAAGGCAGTTCCATTTTTAGTTTTTTGAGGAAATTCCATACTGTTTTCCACAGTGGCTGCACCAGTCAGCATTCCCACCAATAGTGTACTAGGGTTTCCTTTTCTCCACAACCTCGCCAGCATCTGTTGTTTGTTGACCTACTTATGATGGTCATTCTGACTTGTGTGAAGTGGTATCTCATTGTGGTTTTAATTTGCATCTCTGATGGCTAGTAAAGTTGAGCATTCTTTCATATGCCTATGGGCCTTCTATGTCCTCTTTGGAGAAGTGTCTGTTCACCCTCTGCCCATTTTTTAACTGCATTGTTTGTCTTCCTGGAGTGGAGTCATATGAGTTCTTTATGTGTTTTGGAGATCAAACCCTTGTCCAAGGTATCATTGACAAATATATTTTCCCATATGGTTGGTTTCCTTTTCATTTCAATGATGGTTTCTTTAGCCATGCAGATGCTTTTTAATTTGTTGTAGTCCCATTTGTTTGTTCTTTCCTTTATTTCCCTTGCCCCAGGGGATGTATCCGTGGAAATACTGCTATGTGGGATATCTGAAATTTTCCTACCTATGTTCTCCTCCAGGATTTTTATGGTGTCATGACTTATACTTAAGTGTTTTATCCTTTTTAGTTTATTTTTGTGTATAGTGTAAGTTGGTGGTCTAGTTTCACTTTTTTTTTTTTTTTTTTTTTTTTTTTTGCATGTAGCTGTCAAGATCTTCAAACATCATTTGTTGAAGAGGCTATTTACTCCAGTTTATGCTCCGGCCTCCTTTGTCAAGTATTAATTGACCATAGAACATGGGTTTATTACTGGGCTTTCTATTCTTTTCCATTGATCTGTGAGTCTGTTCTTATGCTAGTACCAGACTGTTTTGATTATAGTGACCTTGTAATATAGTTTGATATCAGGTGTTGTGATCCCTCCTAGTTTGTTCTTCTTTCTCAAAATTGCTGTAGCTATTTGGGATCATTTATACTTCCATACAAATTTTGGAAATATTTGTCTAGTTCTTTGAAATATATCTTTGGTATCTTGACAAGAATTGTATTGAATCTATAGATTGCTTTGGGTACTATGGATTTTTAATGGTGTTAATTCTTCCCTTCTATGAACACAGTATATGTTTCCATTTATTTGTGTCTTCCTTAATTTCCTTCTTCAGTGTTCTGTAATTTTCTGAGTACAGGTCTTTCACATTCTTGGTTAAGTTTGTTCCTAGGTGCTTTATTTTTCTTGTTGCTAGAGTAAATGGGTTTTTCTCCCTTATTTCTGTTTCTGATATTTCATTGTTGGTGTACAAAAATGCCTTTCATATCTGAATATTGACTTTATATCCCACTGTTTTGACAAATTCACTCATTAGGTCAAGTAGTATTTTGGTGAAGACTATAGCGTTTTCTATGTACACTATGATGTCATCTGCAAACAATGGCAGTTTTACTTCCTCCTTTCCAATTTGGGCCTTTTATTTCGTTTTCTTGTCTGATCACTGTGGTTAGAATTTCCAATACTTTGTTGAATAGAAGTAGTGGAAGTGGACACCCTCGTCTTATGTTTGATCTTAGCGGAAAGGCTGTTAGTTTTTTTCTGTTGATATGATGTTGGCTGTAGGTTTTTCATATATGGCTTTTATTATGTAGATATATGCTCCCTCTTTTCTCACTTTGCTGAGTGCTTTTGTCACAGAAAGGTTCTGTAGTTTATCAAGTGCTTTTTCAGTATCTATTGATATTATCATGTGATTTTTGCCTTTGTTTTTGTTTACATGATATATTACGCTTATTGATTTACAAATATTGTACCATCCTTGCATCCCTGGGATGAATCTCCCTTTACCATGGTATATGATCTTTTTATTGTATTGCTGAATATGGTTTGTCAATATTTTATTGATTTTAGCATCTATGTTCATTAGTGATATTTGCCTGTAGTTTTCTTTCTTTGTTGTGTCTTTACCTGGTTTTGGGATTAGGATAACGTTGGCCTCATAAGAAGAGTTTGGACGTCTTCCCTCTTCTTGAATTTTTTATTTTATTTTTTATTTATATAATGTTCATTTTTTTTTAATTCTAATTTTTTGGTCAAATACATTTGTCCCCACCTTGCCACTTTCCCCTGCCCCCCACCCCCATCTCCCTCCCTCAATCCTTCCCAAGTTTGGCTTTGTCCATGGGTCCTTTATACATGTTCCTGGACTTGACCCTTCCCTTCCATTTCCCTGCCATGGTTCCCTCCTTCCCTCTTGACTCTGTTGGTTTCTTTTTTCTTTCAATGTTGCTGGTTATATTTTCCTTGCTTGCTTGTTTTGTTGGTTAGGTTCCACTTATAGGTGATATCATATGGTATTTGTCCCTCATCCCCTGGTTTATTTCACTTCCATAATGCTCTCTAGCTCCATCCATGCTGTCGCAAAGGGTAGTACTTCTTTTATTCTATCTGCTGCATAATATTCCATTGTGTAAATGTACCACAGTTTTTTGATCCAGTCATCTACTGATGGGCATTTAGGTTGCTTCCAACACTTGGCTATTGTAAATTGTGCTGCTGTGAACATTGGGGTGCATAGGTTCTTTTGAATTGGCATTTTGGGATTCTTGGGGTATAATCCCAGCAGTGGAATCACTGAGTCAAAAGGCAGTTCCATTTTTAGCTTTTTGAGGAAATTCTACACTGTTTTCCAGAGTGGCTACACCAGTCTGCATTCCCACCAACAATGTACTAGGGTTCCCTTTTCTCCACAGCCTCGCCAGCACCTGTTGTTTGTTGATCTGCTTATGATGACCATTCTGACTGGTGTGAAGGGGTATCTCATTGTGGTTTTAACTTGCAGTTCTCTAATGGCTAGTGATGTTGAGCATCCTTTCATGTCTCTGGGCCCTCTGTATCTCTTCCTTGGAGAAGTGTCTGCCCAGGTCCTTTGCCCATTTTTTAATTGGATTGTTTTTCTTCTTGGAGTGGAGTCGTATGACTTCCTTATATATTTTGAAGATCAAACCTCTATCTGATGTATCATTGACAAATATATTTTCCAATATGGTTGGCTCCATTTTCATTTTGCTGATGTTTTCTTTAGGCATGCAAAAGCTTCTTATTTTGATGAGGTCCCACTTGTTTATTTTTTCCTTTATGTCCCTTGCTTTAGGGGTCATCTCGGTGAAAATGTTGCTGTGTGGGATATCTGAGAGTTTCCTGCCTATGTTCTCCTCTAGGACTTTTATGGTGTTGTGACTTATATTTAAGTCTTTTGTCCATCCTGAGTTAATTTTTGTGTATGCTGTACGTTGGTGGTCAAATTTCAATTTTTTTGCATGTAGCTGTCCAGCTCTCCCAACACCATTTGTTGAAGAGGCTATTATTACACTGTTTTATGCTTCTGTACCCTTTGTTGACTATTAATTGACCGTAGAGACATGGGTTTCTTTCTGGGCTCTGTCTTCTGTTCTTATGCCAGTACCAGACTGTTTTGATTATAGTGCCCTTGGAATATAGTTTGATGTCAGATGTTGTGACCCCTTCTACTTTGTTCTTTCTCAAAATTGCTGCAACTATTCGGGGTTGTTTATGGTTCCATATAAGTTTTTGAAATGTTTGTTTTATATCTGTGAACTACATCATTAGTATTTTAATAGGGATTGTGTTGAATCTATAAATTGCTTTGGATAATATGGACATTTTGATGCTGTTAATTCTCCATACCATGAACATGGTATATGCTTCCATTTATCTGCGTCTTCCTTAATTTCTTTCTTCAGTGTTGTATAGTAATCTGCATATAGGTCTTTTACCTTCTTGGTTAAGTTTATTCCTAGGTTCTTTATTTTTCTTGTTGCTATACCAAATGAGATTTTTCCTGATTTCTGGTTCAGATATTTCATTGGTGCTTTACAAAAATGTCTTTGATTTCTGAAAATTGACTTTGTATCCCACTGTTTTCCCAAATTGACTTATTAGGTTGAGTAGTTCTTTTGTGGAGTCTACAAGGTTTTCTATGTACACTAACATGTCATCTGGAAACAATGACAGTTTTACTTTCTCCTTTCCAATTTGGATGCCTTTTATATATTTTCCTTGTCTGATTGCTATGACTAGGGCTTCCAATACTACGTTGAACAGAAGTGGTGAAAGTGGATAACCTTTTCTTGTTCCCAGTCTTAGTGGGAAAGCTTTCAGTTTTTGGCTGTTGAGTATGATGTTGGCTGTAGGTTTTTCATATATGGCCTTTATTATGTTGAGGCATGCCTCCGTTATTCCCACTTTGCTGAGTGTTTTTATCATAAATGGATACTGTACCTTATCAAATGCTTTTTCTGCATCTTTTGCTATGATCATCTGGTTTTCTTTTCCTTTTTGATTATGTGGTTTATGATATTTGTTGATTTTCATATGTTGTACCAGCCTTGCATCCCTGGGATGAATCTCACTTGATCATGTTGGATGATCTTTTTAATGTATTGCTGGATGAAGTTTGCTAATATTTTGTTGAGGATTTTAGTGCCTATGTTCTTCAGCAATATTGTCCAGTAGTTTTCTTTCTTTGTTGTGTCTTTATCTGGATTTGTGACTAGGATGATGCTGTCCTTATAAAAAGAGTTTGGGAGTCTTCACTTTGGAGTATTCTGAGAAGGACAAGGGTTAGCTCTTCCTGAAATGTTTTGAAAAATTCTGTGAAATCATCTGATCCAGGGCTTTTGTGTGCAGGGAGTTTTTTGATTATTGCATCAATTTCACCTGCTGTTATCAGTCTGGTCAGGCTTTCTATTTCTTTTCATTCAGTGTTGGAAGGTCATATTTTTCTAGAAATTTGTCCATTTTATTGAGGTTTTCAAATTTCTTGGCATATAACTGTTCATAGTAATTTCTTACAATCCTTTGTATTTCTGTGGTCAGTTGTTATTTCTCTTCTTTCTTTTCTGACATAATTTATTTGAATCCTCTCCCTCTTTTTCTTGATGAGTCTGCTGAAAGGCTTGTAGATTTTTTTATCTTTTCAAAGAATCATTTCCTGGATTTGTTGATCCTTTCAATTGTTCTTTTAGTCTCTGTATCATTCAATTCTGCTCTGAGCTTCATTATTTCCTTCCTTCTCCTTGTTCTGGGCTTTGCTCCTTGTTGTTTCTCCAGTTCTTAAAGATGGAGTGTTAGGTCATTTAATTGAAATGTTTCTCTCTTTTTTAGATAGGCCTGTATTGCTATGAACTTCCCTCTCAGGACTGCCTTCGCTGTGTCCCATAGGTTTTGGACTGTTGTGTGTTCATTTTCATTTGGTCCGGAAACTTTTTGATTTCTTCTTTGATCTCGTTATTGACCCATTCATTGTCTAATAGCATGCTATTCAGTCTCCATGAGTTTGAATGTTTTTGAGTTTTCTCCTTGAGGTTGGTTTCTAGTTTCAAGGCCTTGTGGTCTGAGAAAATGCTTGTTATAATTTCCATTGTCCTAAATTTGTTGAGGCTTGTTTTGTGTCCTATCATGTGGTCTATCTTTGAAAATGTCCTGTATATATTTGAAAACAATGCATATTTTGCTTTCTTTGGGATGAAAGTTCTATAGATGGCAGTTAAGTCCGTTTGATCTATGGCATTGTTCAATGCCGCAATACCCTTGTTGATGTTTTGTTTGGAAGATCTATCCATTGTTGACATTGGCGTGTTGAAATCCCCTGCTATCATGTGTTGCTGTCTATATCTTTCTTGCTGTCCTCCAAGATTTTCCATGTATATTTGGTTGCTCCTATGTTGAGTCCTACATAAAAGATCTAACCACCTAACGCTTAGCAACTAACCAAATAAACCTAACTTGCTAACCTTAACCCAACTCAAATAAACCATGCTAACTTAACAACATTAACAACTCACCTAACCTACTAACCAACTAACCCCAAAATAAACGGACAACTCTAATCAAAATCAAGTTACCACAACAACCTAACCCTAACCAAAAACAAAGACTAATCAACAATTTACCTTAACCTACTAACTCTAAGGGACTAACTAGATCTAGCGAACTATCCAATTAAGCCAATTAACACTACCCAACTAAGCAGAAGAACCCTGATGGACTAAATTGCTAATCCTAACAACTGTAACCAAGAATCTAACCCTAACTAACTAATCCTAACTCCAAATGTCGATTTTAACTCAGACCCAAAGCCTAAATCAAAGCTAATCTTAAACTCAATCTTAATCCTAACCATCTGAATAATAACCTTTACTTCCTTAACAATAACTACCCCAACCTAACAACCTTAACTTTCTAACCCTTATTCTTCCTGTTCTCTTCCCCAACCTTACTCTTAACACTGAACTTTGAAGAAGAAAAGCCTTAGCTCTTAGAAGAGGCTATTTATTTATTTGTTTGTTTGTTTTAAAGAGAGAGAGGGAGGAAAGGAGACAGATGATAGGTAGAGAAACATTGATATGTTGTTCCGTTTATTTATGCTTACATTGATTGCTTCTTGTATGTTCCCTACCTGGAGATCGAACCACAAACTTGGTGTATTGGGATAACGCTCTAACCAACTGAGCTCCTCAGCCAGGGCCTAACATTGGTTTTTGAATCTTAAACATCTAACCCTAAACTTCTAACTCTAAGTCCATATCCAAACCCAACTACATAACCCTAAACAATACTATTCTATTCCTCTATTACCCTAACCCACTCACCCTCTAACCGTCATATTTACCTTAACTTCAAACTTACTCTGTAACCCTTCTCCAAATCCAAAATCTATACCTTCAATGAACCTTAACCCTAAACCTAATTTAAATCCCATACCAACCTCTAACAGTGATGCAGAGATTAACACTACACATAAACTCAATAAGCTTAACCCTAAACCTAATTTTAAAACTAACTGTAATACATTAATCCTAACTCTAACCATAAGCATAAATTAGCAATAACCACAAACTTATTTCTAATCCTTAGGTAGAACCCCAAATTCTAGCCTCTCCTTTAACCTCAACCTTAAATCTATTCTAAACCTCACCCAGACCTAATTTTTAATGCTAACCTTACACTTGACCTAATTTCAATTTTAACCCTAACTCTAAGAGTAACTCTATCTCTAATCTGTGATTGTGCATTTAATTCTAATCCTTACTTTCACCCTAACTCTCTAACACTAAACATTCTACTCATATAACCTAATCCCTATCCTCTAATCCTGACCCACCAGTACTAATTAGGATTAAAGCTTAACCTAACATTTAAGCTTTAATCCTAATTACAAACAGAAAATTAACCATGTAACGCACTGACAAAGTAACCTTAAATATGTAATCCTAACCAACTAACCTTAACTAAATAATGCTAAAAACTAAGACTAACCCTGGAGCACTCTAACCTTAAAACTGTTAACAATTACACCTTCATATTCAACCTATTCTCTAACCTTAGCCCTAAACTTAAATCTATACCTGACAAACCCTAATTCTAAACCTCACCTAAACCCTGTTTTAACACTCACTTGAACATTAACACTGTACCTAAACTCAAATATAATCTTAACCTAAACGATAATTTTAAAACAAACCTTAACATTCTAACCTTAACTGAGTCCTGAACCTACCATAACCATAATCGTAGCAGTAACTGGAAACAGCTTTAACATACCCCCAAATCCAACCTTACTTCTATTTGTACCTTTATTCTTAAACCTAATATTAACCATCACATAAGCATTACCTAACTTCTAACATAACTATAAATAAACCTAACTTTAACCCTAGCTACAATTCTCACCCTAAACCTAACCTATGATAGTAACTTTATATCTAACTTTATCCCTCACCATCACCCTAACCCAGTAAACCTAAACACTAATCCCCCAAAAATAAGCCCCTAGCACAAAACATCTAAACCTAACCAAAATCCTAACCTTAAAACTAACACTAACACTAAAACTAAACATAAACTGTAACCCTAACCCTATCCCTAATACTACCCTAACCTGAACCCTACACCCTAAACCCCAAACTCGAAACCCTAACCCTAAGCCAACTGCTAATACTAACCTGAAATCTAACACTCTAACTTCAAATGTATTCATTCCTATAATTACCTTAAATCTACATTAATCATTGATTCCAACTTTTTTAAAATAAGAGACAGAAAAAAGACTGCTTTTCATACAACCACTTTCACCCTTCATTTATTATACAACATGCTGGAATGACTTCCCAGTAAAAAGAGTGAAAGCCAGACTGTGAAATGTTGGTAGGTCAAAATGGACAGCTAAGCTGGAACTGAACCAGTGGTAAATTTTCCGTAAAGTCTACACTGGAGTCAATTATACTCTCCCAAAATAGTTTCCCTTCTTTATAATGGAACTATAGTGAGGTAGAGTTCAGTTGGTGGAAATTGTGTCGGGGGGAGGAAGGGGAGCAGGGAGGAATAGTGAGGTTTGTGGTGAATATTTAGTTACAAGCCCCTTCTTTAACTGGCTTACAAAGCTTTCTTTGAAGTCTAAAATGAGTTCCTGATAAGGCGTTCCTTTGTTCTTGTGTTTTTGAAAATGCCTCTCAGAATAGGCAGGGGGTCCATACAATTGCAGACATGAAGATGCAGCAAAGTCAGGCACACCTCAGGAAAACCCAGGGACAAGACATACAGAAAAAAGAAATCACACTCAGACACACTGCCAAACACAGCTACATAACCACAAGATCTGTAAACAAAGTGTGGAGGGCTCTTACTACTCAAACCCATTAGACTAACCATATCTTTTCACCTGAAGGGTTAGCCACTTAAACTCAGGCACTGGCTCTGTCTCTGACTCTGTTTCCAGGTGCTGAAGCCTGTGATGGAGTAACACAACCTTGAAAACAAAGGCCGTTTCATTTTGAGGTCACAAGTCAGACCACTTTTGGAACAGTCTTCAGGTACACGTTCAAGACCAATCCCACAACAGGATAATACGACCAAGCTCCTGATCTTCCTTGGTCAGCCTAGCCAGGCTTAAGCTATTTTTCACTCTTGGGTACCACAACCATTCATCTATCCATCTTTCCTTCCTTCTTCTTATCTTTTTCCTCTTTTATTATTTTTTAATTTCTTTTTCCCCCTTTTCTTTCCCTCAACAGTGTTTTCCTTTTTATCAAGCCATCAGCTAAATGCACTAGGAGACACATACTCAGACATCAGTAGTGTACAAGTCATGTAGTAGCATGTACATGCATGTTCTACATGATAAGCTTTTATCCTAGAAAGAAAACTTAAGGAATCAAGATGGCAGAGGAGTAAGTAGAAGTCACACTGACCTCCTCCTAAGACCAATCTGGAATTACAACTAAATTGTGGAGAAATCACCTGGAACAAACAACTAAAAAAGAGTAAGAGAGGAGTCTTACAGCCTTGAGAGACAGAAAAATCAGCTTTAGAACAATCTAACTTGTGAGGAGTGTGGTAGAGACTTGAGAATGTTGGCGGGGGGGGGCCTGGTTAGCAGCACCAGAAGGATATTGAAACAGCCAGTTGGATCCCTTTGAGATGAGAAGGGTCTGAAGCATAACTAGGGATCTTAAGCCTAAAGATTATTATTTCAGTTTTCCTGAATTTGTTAAGGCTTGCTCTGTGTCCTATCATGTGCTCTGTCTTTGAAAAAGTTCAATGCGCATTTGAAAAGAATGTATATTTTGCTTCTTTGGGATGAAAAGTTCTGTATATGTCAGTTAAGTCCATTTCTTCTAATGCATCATTCAGTTCCACAATATCTCTGTTTATGTTCTGTTTGGAACATCTATCCATTTTTGACAGTGACGTGTTAAAATCCCCTCCTATCAGTGTTTTCCTTTCTACATCTTTCTTGAAGTCTTCCGAGATATTCCTTATATACTTGTGTGCTCCTATGTTGGGTGCATATGTTTACAATGTTTATGTCTTCTTGATGGATTCTTCCTTTGAGTATGATGATGTGTCTTTCTGAGTCTCTTTTTATGGCCTTTGTTTTGAAATCTATTTTGTCTGATATAAATATTGTTACCCCTGCTTTTTTTTCTTGCCCATTTGCTTGGAATATTTTTTCTTCCATCCCTTTACTTCCAATCTGTGTAGGTCCTTTGTTCTGAGGTGGGTCTCTTGTAGGCAGCATATGTGTAGGTCATGTTTTCTTATCCATTCAGCTATTCTGTGTCTTTTGATTGGGGCATTTAATCCATTTACATTTAGAGTTATTATTGATAAGAACTTATTCATTTTTCCCGCTGTACCTGTGTTCTTCTCTTTCTCACTCTTGTTCTTCATTTTCTTAGACCAGTCCCTTTAGCATATCTTGTAGTGCTCGTTTGTTCGAGCTGTATTCTTTTAGTGATCTTTTGTCTGGGAAACTCCTTATTTCACCTTCTATTTTACTTGAGAGCCTTGCTGGGTAGAGAAGTCTTGGTTGCAGGCCTTCCCTTTTCATTACTTGGGATATTTCTTGCCATTCCCTTCTGACTTGTAGTGTTTCTGGTGAGAAGTCAGCTGCTAGCCATAGCATGGCTCCCTTGTATGTTACTACCTGTTTCTTCCTTGCTGCCTTTAGGAATGTTTCTTTGTCTTTGATATTTGCCATTTTAATGATGATGTGTTTTGAAGTGGGCCTCATTGGGTTCCTCTTGAAGGGGACCCTCTGTGCTTCCTGGACTTGTATGACTTTTTCTCTTCTCAAATTGTGGAAATTTTCCATCATTACTTTTTCAAACAGGTTCTCTATCCCTTCTTCATCCTTTTTTCCTTCTTGTATCCCTATTATACAGATATTATTATGTTTCAGGTTGTCCTGCATTTCCCTAAATGCCTCTTCATTCTTTTTGAATCTCTTTTCCATTTGTTGCTCTTTCTGGGAGCTTTTTTCTACCTTGTCCTCCAGCTCGCTGATTTGGTCCTCAGCTTCATCTAGCCTGCTTTTGATTCCTTTTACTGTGTTCTTCAATTCACAAATGGTGTTCTTCATTTCCTCTTGTGTGTTGATAGTTTCTATGTCCTTTTGGAGGTTGATACAGTTTGCCGTAGGTTCCTGCTAGTTTCCCTGCAGTTTCTCATAGTTCTCTTTGAGCTGGCTGAGCTCATTGAGCTTCCTTAGAGCCATTGTTTTGAATGCAATATCTGATAGTTTACTTGCCTCTATTTCATACAGTTCTCTCTGTGTGGATTCCTCCTTTCAGCTCATTTGGGTGGTATTTCTTTTCCTTCCCATTATATGTCTGTCTCCTTTTCTTTCTTCCTTTCTTTCTTTCTTCCTTTCCTTCCTTCCTCCCTCCCTCCCTCCCTCCCTCCCTCCCTCCCTCCCTCCCCCCTCCTTCCTTCCTTCCTTCCTTCCTTCCTTCCTTCCTTCCTTCCTTCCTTCCTTCCTTCCTTCCTTCCTTCCTTTTCTTCTCTTTTCTTCTCTTTTCTTTCTTTCCTTCCGCTTCTTAAATTGATCAGTCTCGATTTCCTTACTTTTTGGATTAAACTTGTATGGTAGTATGCTGGTCTTTTTTTTTTTTTTTTTTCTTCCTTTCTTTCTGGGTCTGCATCTATCTGAACTTAGGCAGTTTGTTTGATACTTTCAGGAATCTACTGTCTGTGTCTGTCTCCTTCAGTTGTTAATCTAGCCACTCTGCCCTCAGTTGTCAGGCTTAGGCACCACAGGGTGGGGCAGTGCTCTCTGAGGGTGGGGCTATCGTGTCCTTATAGGCTGCTTCCACTCAGGGAAGTTGTCTTTAGCCAGGGGTCTACTATCTCTGCAGGCAGCGTTGCACTCAGTACTAAGGCCTGTGTGCAACTCCTGTTCCAGCTGGACTGTCCTGAGGGCAGAGCTATTATTTCCTTTCCTGCTTCTGCCTCTTTGGGGCATGGCCTGCAAATGGAGACCACAGAATGGGAAGGAGTCAGTACTGGGAACTCCCGAGCTACTCACACATTTCTTTCCTCAACGCCTCCATCTCCAGTCTCTCCTCAATGGTCTCTAAGAAGCTCTGTGTCCCTTTTGGCTTGGGATCTATTATCTCTGCTGGCCGTACTGCACTCAGCTCCCAGACCTGCCCGCAAGTCCTGGGCGGAGTGCCTGGAGGACTGGGATATTGTTTCCTTTCCCGCTGCTGTCTTTGGGGTGTGGCTTGTTGAAGCAAGGTGGAGACTGTGGAATGGGGAAGGAGTCAGATCTGGGAACCCCTGGCTACTCTGTCAGTTCTCTCCCCAATGCCTCTGTCTCCAGCCTCTCCTCAAGCATGTCTCTAGGCAGCTCTGTGTCTTTTTTAGCAAAGGATCTACTATCTCTGCCAGCTGCTCTGCACTCAGCACCCAGGCCTGTGGCAAGTCCTGGGCAGAGTGCCCTGAGGGCAGGGGTATTGTTTCCTTTATGCCTGAGCAAGATGGATGCTGTGGAGTGGGAGGTGAGTCATCACCAGGGCCCTGCTGACCACCATCTCAGTTCTCTCCACAAGGACTTCCTCACCAATCTTTCCTCAGGCTCAAGCCCACTCTGCTCCTGCGTGTGCCCAGAGACCAAGGAAGGTGGCTGCCACTGCAAATTTTTGCGTTTGCCCTGTAAACGTCTCTCTGCATCTCCAGCCGCCTGTCTCTGGCAGATAGCACCACTATGCTTTTCGCAGTTGTCTTTTGTGTGTGTGCTTTTTTGGTTTCAGATGTTGTAGTCTAGGAGTCACTGCTTATGATTCAGACCCTGGTCTTCTTAGAGGTATCCAACTGGTTGTTTCAATATCCCTCTGGTGCTGGCGCCAGTGGGTCCCCAGCCCACCCTCTTGAGCCCCCACTGCATTTCTCATCCATTAGGATGTGTGAAAGTTGATTACACTGTTTGTTCAAGGCTCCGAGGTTCTTCTCTCACTATCTTTCGATTTGTTTTCCAGGTGATTTCTCCACAATTTAGTTGCTATTCCAGTTGGTCTTGGGAGGAGGTCAGTGTGACTTCCACTCACTCCTCCACCATATTCTTTTTTATATATAATGTTTAAAATAGGCTGGACCAACTATGCTGGTCAAGGATACACACACATGCAGTGAAACTATAAAGAGAGTCCGCTTGAATTTTTTAAAATAGTTTGAGGAGGATAGATGTTAGCTGTTCCCTAAATGTTTGGTAAAATTCACTTGTGAAGCTGTGCAGTCTAAAGCTTTTGTGTGCTGGGAGTTTTTTGATTACTGCTTTGATTTTAATAGTTATTGGTCTAGTCATGCTTTCTGCTTCTTCTTGATTCAATTGCGGGAGGTTATATGTTTTTAGTAATGTGTCCTTTTTTTCCTATGTTGTCAAATTTCTTGGCATACAGTGCTCATAGTAATTTCTGACAATCATTTGATATTATTGTGGTATAGGTTATAATTTTTCTTCTTTTGTTTCTGATTTTATTCATTTGGGTCATTTCTCTTTTTTCTTGATGAGGTTGGTTAAAACCTTGTCTATTTCATTTATCTTTTCAAAGACCCATCTCCTGGATTTATTGATTCTTTGAATTGTTCTTTTAGTGTCTATGTTACTTAATTCTGATCTGATCTTGACTATTCCCTTCCTTCTACTTGGTCTGGAATCTGTTTTTTTGTTTTTCCTCTAGTTCTTGTAGATGTAGGGTTAGGTTGTTTATTGAAATTTTTCTGTCTTTTTTAGGTAGGCCTATATTGTTATGAACTTCTGTCTCATTACTGCCTTTGCTGTGGTGCATAGTTTTGCGGTTGTTATGTTCATTTTCATTTGTTTATCGATACTTTTTGATGTTTTTCTTGATCTTGTTGTTGACCCATTCATTATTCAATAACATGTTATTCAGTATACATGTATTTTAATGTGTTTGAGTTTTTTTCCTTGAGGTTGGTTTCTAGTTTCAAGCCATTGTGATCGAAGATAACGCTTGATATGATTTCAGTTTTCTTGAATTTGTTGAGGCTTTTATTATGTCTTACTATGTGGTCTATCTTTGAAAATGTTCCATGTGTATTTGAAAAGAATGTGTATTTTTCTTCTTTACAGTGAAAAGTTCTGTATATCAATTAAGTCTATTTGATCTAGAATGTTGTTTAGTGCCACAATATCCTTGTTGATTTTTTGTTCTGAAGATCTGTTCATTGTTGACAGTGGGCTCTTAAAATCCCATAACATAGTGTGTTGCTGTCTATATCTTTCTTGAAGTCCTCCAAGATTTTCCTTATATATTTGGGTGCTCTTATGTGGGTGCATATATGTTTACAATGGTTATACCTTCCTGATGGATTCTTCCCTTAACTATATGATGTTCCTTCTCTGTCTCTTTTTATTGCCTTTAGTTTGAAATCTCTTTTGTCTGAATAAATATTGCTCCCCCAGCTTTTTATTCCCCTGTCCATTTGCTTGGAATATTTTTTTCCATCATTTCACTTTCAGTGTGTAGATCTTTTGTTCTGAGTTGGGTCTCTTGTACACAGCATATATGCAGGTCATATTTTCTTATCCATTCAGCTATCCTATCTTTTGATTGGAGCATTTAATCAAAATACATTTAATGTTATCATTGATAGGTACTCTTATTCATTGCCATTTTTTATGTATATGTTTCTCTCTCTCTTGTTTCCTTTTTATAGCAGTTCTTTTAGCATCTCTTGCAGTGCTGGCTTGGTGGTGGTATACTCCTTTAGCCATCTTTTATCAGGGAAGCTCCTTATTTCACCATCCATTTTAAATGAGAACCTGGCTGGATAGAGTAGTCTTGGTTATAGTTCCTTGCTGTTCATTACTTGGAATACTTGTGCCAGTCCTTTCTGCCTTGTAGTGTTTCTGTTGAGAAGTCAGCTGATAGCCTTATTGGAGCTCCCTTGTGTGTTACTTGCTGCTTCTCCCTTGCTGCCTTCAAGATCCTCTCTTTGTCTGTAACATTTTGCATTTTTAATTGTTTTGTATCTTAAAGTAGGTCTCTTTGAGTTCATCTTGTTTGGGACCCTCTGTTTTTTTCTCAACTTGAATGTCTTTTCCCCTCCCCAAGTTAAGGAAGTTTTCTGTCATTATTTTTTTCAAATTAGTTTTCTATCACTAGCTCCTTTTCTTCTCCTTCTGATATTCCTATTATGTGGATGTTGTTACATTTCATGTTTTCCTGAAGTTCCTTAAACTATCCTCATTCTTTCTGAGTCTTTTTTCATTTTGTTGCTCTGACTGGGTATTTCTTTCTACCTTGTCTTCCCCCTCATCAATTTCATCTTCTCCTTCATCCAGTCTGCTTTAAATGCCTTCTAGTGTATTTTTCATTACAAATATTTTACTTTTCATTTCTTTTTGGTTCTTTTTCTTGGTTTATATGTCCTTTTAATGCTTCTGTAGTTCCAAGTTTGTTTGTTTTTTTTCATTTTCACTGAGTTCTTTGAACATCCTTATAGCCATTTTTTTTTTAATTCTGTATGTCATAGATTGCTTCCCTCAATTCATTTAGCTCTTTTTCTGCAGATTCCTCCACTGCTTTCGATTTGAGGTTCTTTCTTTGTTTCCCCATTTTAGGTGACTCTTTTGTTTGTTTCTGTATCTCAGGTTGCTCTGTTTTGCCTGCCTATCTTCCCGGGGTGGACTTCTGTGGTAGGATTTCTGTGGTGCTCAGTGTGCAGTCTCTTTGATCTCCTGTTCTGGATGTTCCTGGTTTCCCTTTCTTCAGATTGTGTGGGCTCTCTCTTTTTTTCTTTTGTTTGGATTTTGCTTATTGGTGACTCATTCATTGGTCAGTTCTCGCCTCCAGTTGGCTTACTGGGAGTCACAACTCCCACTGTGTCTTGTATGCTTCTGACTTCTCTTTCTGGATCTGCCTCTGTATTTTTTAATCAGTTCAAGGTCCCTTGCTGGGTCACCCAAAGTCTGGCAGCACCACCTGTATCTCCTTTACCCATTTCTAGAGGGATCTTCTGTTGCAGTCAGGAGAGTAGGACCCCTAGGTCTCTCTTGGGAGCCACTGTTTAGTCTTCTTTGAAAAATTGCGCATGTGGTCCCCCTGTCCCTGCACCACCCATCTTGGTCAGTCTGCTTCTTTCCCAATAATTTAAAGTTTCTGATTAAATAACTATCTTTTTCATGGCTGGGGGGCAGTGTATTTAAGAGAGTCAGGTCTCTTCTGCTTGGTGTTGATGGCAGTTCTGTGTGTGTACTGTGACCAGGCAGTGCCCTGAATCTCCCTAGCTGCACCACTTTCTGATCTTCCTGCTTTACTGGCCTCTGTGAAATAGGGCCCTAGGTACCAGTGTATTTTGTCTCCCTGAGAGAAGTACAAAATGGCCCCTTTTAGGTGTTCCTTTTGCTGTCTTTCTCTTGCACCCTGCAGTGTTCATGAGCCTACCCAGCTTGTTTTCCAGATCTTCTCTGCTCCTGAAAGTGGTGGGGGCTGAGTGCATTCTTCCCTTCCTAGAGGTTCTGCCAGGAAAGGGGGCTCTGTCTGGCTTTAAATCACCTCAGGTGCACAGTTCCCAGCCCATTGCCCTTGCAGCAGACAGAGGCTCGCCCTCTCCACTCTGAGCAACTGCAGTGGTCTGGGGCCAAGAAATCCCCTTGCTTTTCACCTCTCTGATCAATCTGTCCTGCTGCACTGAGTGGTAGCAAACTGAGCCCTCAGTTACTTCACCTTGCTGGCAGGGCAGCTGTGTGTGTGGGGCGGGGCGTCTCTGTCCAGCATGCCTCAGGGCCCCTTTTAAAAGTCTCTCAGGGCACTCCTGTTACGGAAAGCCAGACTCAAGACACAATTCAGGGAACAGAGTAAGCCTTTATTCACACGCGCGGGCTCAGAGGAAGCAGTCTCCAAATTCTGAGCCCCGAATCGGGGTTAGATAGGGGTTTATAAGCCCTAGCATTCCGGGCAGGAAACGGATGGGCTTCCCAGGTGGGGGAAAGGATTAGCATTCAGGTGGGAGATTGATGAGATTGATGTGCTACCCAGGCGGGGGAAGGGATGTGAAAACGGGCTACAGGAACAGATAAGCAATGATTAACAGTTAACCTGGGAGGGGGTCTCTGGCTAGGCTGCTCCTCCCAAGTCATCTTGCCCTTATCATTCCCCTCTTTGATGCTAGACGAGATTGGCCTGAGTCTTAGCATCATCACACAAGCCACGGTGGTCACTCTGTTGGGGTTGGGTCGGGAGTCTTTGGTATCGGTGATGCTGGAGGAGCAGCACTGGAGCAGCGGCTCGTCTGGTGACCGCGGTCTCTAGGTTATTAATGAGGGTGCGCAGCAGCCAGGGTCCTAGACTTATTCCTAAGAGGAGTAATATCAGGGGGGCCTAGGAATGGAGCCAGCCAGCGGAGCCAGATTTGGGTATCTAAGCTCCATGTCCCTTGCCCTGACTCTCGGTAGCGCTTCGCACCATCTTTCAGCTCCTTAACCTTCTGGGTTAAGATTCCAGCCTAGGAATAGGCAAGTCCCCCCTTTTTCTGCTGTGAGGAGATCTAGGGCTCGCCTCTTCTGCAGGGATCATGCCTTGGTTGCCGACTAAGATGGTTGGTCACTACTCTGGGGTGGGATCAGGTCTCTGGTTCCTCGGGTAGACGGCCCAGTGTCCTTCAGTTCTCTTCAGCCGGACTGTGGGGGCTCCCTTCGAGGTGGAGGTTCGGTGGCTCCGAAGTCCTGGCTCGTCTGGATCTGCTGCTGCCTTGGCCCGAGTGTAGTGGATCCAGGGGGTTATTCCTGTAACTTTAAGGGCAGTAGGGGTGGTTAATAGTACTAGATATGGGCCCGTCCAAATGGGTTGGAGTGGTTCCTTTTTCCAATCCTTTACCCATACATACTGGCCTGGACGGAAGGGGTGTGCTGGCCTCCCTCGGGGTTTGGGTTCCTGGCCCAATTGGGCCCCGTAGATCCTGTCTAGGGTCTTACCCAACTGTTGTAAGTACTGGGTCTGCTGTAACGCCCCCTTCTGTCGAAGGTCATTGGGACTTCCTATTCTAGTTATAGGTGGGGGTCTTCCAAAAACTAACTCATAGGGAGTATACCCCGAGGGGTTTGGGGCATTCCTAACCCGTAGCAGGGCTAGTGGTAACAGGTCTGTCCATGGCAGGCTGGTTTCTTGATGGAACTTAGCTAGGGTTTCCTTGAGAGTTCGGTTCATTCGTTCCACTTTACCAGAGCTTTGGGGCCGATAGGCCGTGTGTAGCTTCCAGTCGATGCGCAGGAGCCGGGCGACCTCCTGAACCACCTGGGCGATGAACGCCGGGCCATTGTCACTACCAATGGTGAGTGGGAGCCCATATCTGGGTATAATTTCCCTGAGTAGGATTCGGGTTACTTCCCGAGCTTTCTCTGTTTTGGTGGGGAAGGCTTCTACCCAACCCGAAAAGGTGCAGATCAGGACCAGGAGATACTTAAATCCTCGGCTGGTCTTGACTTCTGTAAAGTCAATCTGGAGGTCCTTGAAGGGCTGGGACCCCTTGTGTTGGACTCCCGGTGGGGCTCCTTGATGCGGGGCTGCATTGTTCCTTGCGCAGGTAACGCATTGAGCCAAGGCTGTTGAGCACAGGGTTGACAGGTTGGGGAAGTAGAAATACCTTTTGAGCAAGTTTTCCAGGGAGGTCTTACCCAGGTGGGTCAGATGGTGGCAGTTTCTGACTAAATTGCTGGCCTGGCTCTGGGGCACATATACGCGCCCATCAGGTAACCTCCAAGTTCCCTCGGGGGTTTCTTGTCCTCCGGCCTGTTGGGCCCATTTCATTTCTGCTGGCTCATAGTCCCGACGGTTAATGGGGTTCCCCAGCAGGGGTCCGAGAAGGGAGGGCTGTACTTCTGCCATCTCACCACATACTGCGGCAGCCTTTGCTATCGAGTCCACCTTCTGGTTCCCGCGGGCCGGTATGGTGTCTTGTTTGGAATGGCCTTTGCAGTGGATGACGGACACCGCAGTTGGGGCCCACACTGCTTCGAGGAGACGCAGGATTTCTGTCTTGTTTTTAATTTCCTTTCCTTCTGCTGTCAGCAGCCCGCGTTCTCGGTAGATGGCCCCGTGGATGTGCAGGGTGGCGTAGGCGTACTTGGAGTCAGTGTAGATATTGACTTTCTGGTCCCGGGCCAACTCCAGTGCTCTTATTAAGGCCCAGAGTTCCGCTCTCTGGGCCGACCATCCAGAGGGCAAGGCTTTGGCTTCTACCACCTGGTCAAGCGTGGTTACTGCGTACCCTGCCACTCGGACCCCTTCTCTCATATAACTGCTGCCATCTGTGAAATAGGTCACGTCAGCATTGGGCAGAGGCTGGTCCCGCAGGTCCGGTGGGCTGGCATAGACCTCCTCAGTAACCTCTAGGCAGCAGTGGTCTGGGTCCCCTAGTTCGGTCGGCAGGAAGGTTGCAGGGTTTAATCTTTTTACAGTCTTTACCTGGACCCGAGGATTCTCTTGGAGTATGCCCTGATATTGTGTCAGTCTGGGGTTGGACAGCCATCGGTGCCCCTGTCCTGCCAGGAGGCTATGGATGCTATGGGGAACGAATAGAGTGGTCTCCTGCCCCAAAGTTAATTTGTCCGCTTCTTGTAGCAGGGATACCGCGGCTGCAACTGCCCTCAAGCAAGGGGGCCACCCGGCCGCAACGTTATCCAGTTGCTTAGACAGGTAAGCCACCGGGCGCTCCCAAGGTCCGGCTGATTGAGTTAAGACCCCCAGAGCAACCTTGTCCTTCTCATGCACATGTAGATAGAAGGGCCGGCTGGGGTCTGGTAGGCCCAGAGCTGGGGCTTTACTAAGGAGGTCCTTTATTTGAGCAAAGGCCTGTTCCTGTTCTTTTCCCCATGCCAGGGGTAAGGTGTCTGGCCCACGCAGGGCCTGGTAGAGTGGCCTTGCTCTGGCTGCGAACCCCGGGATCCAAATTCTGCAAAAGCCGGCTGCTCCCAGGAACTCACGTAATTGTCTTTGTCCGCTCGGGGCCGGGAAGCGGGTAATGACCATTTTCCGGTCTGTATTTAGGGATCTTTTGCCTTGGGAAATTAGGAACCCTAAATATTTGACTTCTTGTTGGCAGATTTGTGCCTTTTTCCGTGAGACTCGGTACCCTTGTTGGGTTAGCAGTTTTAGGAGAGCTCTTGTCCCCTCTAGGCATCGGCTCTGGTCGGGGGCAGCTAAGAGGAGGTCATCAACATATTGGAGTAGAGTTAAATCCTTTCCCTCGTCTGAGAAAGATTGCAGGTCCCGGGCTAGCGCTTCGCCGAATAACGTGGGGGAGTTCTTAAATCCCTGTGGCAACCGGGTCCATGTCAACTGTGTCTTTACCGCCGTATGCGGGTCTTCCCATTCAAAGGCAAAGATAGGTTGGCTGGCTGGAGCTACCGGGATGCAGAAGAAGGCGTCCTTTAAGTCTAGGCATGTGTACCAGGCGGCGGTTGGCGGGAGTCGGCTCAGTAGGGTGTATGGGTTCGGGACTACCGGGTGCAGTGTGACGACGGCTTCGTTTACCACCCGGAGGTCCTGCACTGGACGGTACCCCGTTCCGTCAGGTTTCTTGATTGGCAGGAGCGGGGTATTCCACGTTGATTGACAGGGGACCAATATACCCTCTTGGAGGTGCTTTCGGATGACCTCCGATATTCCTAGGCGGGCCTCCCTTGAGATAGGGTACTGTCGCTGGCGGCACGGTTTAGCCCCCGGCTTGAGTTCAATTATTACTGGGACCTGGTTTCTGGCTAGTCCAGGGGGATTGTCCTCGGCCCAGACCGTGGGGAATTCCTGCAG
The DNA here is from genome assembly GCF_021234165.1 of Pteronotus mesoamericanus. Classification (NCBI taxonomy): domain Eukaryota; kingdom Metazoa; phylum Chordata; class Mammalia; order Chiroptera; family Mormoopidae; genus Pteronotus; species Pteronotus mesoamericanus. The sequence continues at coordinate 57,610,099 of NW_026555321.1, forward strand.
CAGGTTGTCTCTAGCCTCGGGCCTGGGGCCATGGTCACCAGATTCCCCAGAATACAACTGGTATTCTTCCTCTCATGGCAAAATGAGGGCCATGAGCCTAGGGCCATCCACTTGCAGCGAGGCCTCCCCTGACTGCTGGAAGGTGATTCGAGCTCCCAGCTTTGATAAGAGGTCTCGCCCTAACAGTGGGACAGGGCATTCAGGTAGGTATAAGAACTCATGTCTAATCCGGTGGCCTCCCAGATCAACAATCCAGGCCTGGCAGAAGCGTTTTGGGCTACTTGGCTGACCAGTGGCCCCTACGATGGTGACTTCTCGTCTGGATGGGGGAGCTACAGGGGTGGTGACGACCGAGTGCTCTGCCCCAGTATCTACCAAGAAAGAGAGAGTCTGGCCCCCAACAATCGCTTCGACCATGGGCTCATGGGGGCCTAGATTCAGGGAGCCCGGTCTTCCTCATTCTGAGTCTAGGCCCACCAGACTAAGGATGGTGGGCGCCGGCTCAGAGGGCGCCGGACCAGCCTTCTTTTTCCGGTGCGGGCATTCTCTTTTCCAATGTCCTCTTTCCTTACAATAGGCACATTGGTCTCTCTCTACCTTGGCGTGCCCTTTCTGGTCTTTCGGTCCCCCTTTGCCTTTTTCTGCCGGCTGACTGAGGCGGCTGCTAGCAGTGCGGCCTTTTTCTCTAATCTTTTCTGGGCTGCCTTCTCAGCGGCCTCCTCCCGGTTATTGTAGACTTTATTTGCTACCTCAACCAGCTGACTGATGTTCATGCCTGCAAAGCCCTCTAGTTTCTGGAGCTTTTTGCGGATGTCAGGGGCCGACTGGGAGACAAAAGCAGTGTTTACCATTAGCCGTGTATCTGGGCTTTCTGGGTTGAAGGGGATGTATATCCGGTAGGCCTCTAGGAGCCTTTCTAAGAAGTCCCCGGGACATTCATCTGGCCGTTGGACAACACTGGCCACCTTTGACATATTGGTCGGTTTTCTGGCCCCAGCTCTGACCCCCTGGAGGATGGCTTCCCTGTACCGGTCCAGGGCTGCTCTTCCCTGTTCGGTGTTGTGATCCCAGTCGGGTTGGGTCTCTGGGGCTGCCACCCGAGCGTACTGGGCTGGGTCTATTGTGCCCACTGGAGCATTGGCTTCTAGATATCTCTGGGCCTCCTGGAAGACTCTGCGCCTCTCTTCCGTATTAAAAAGGGTTAGGAGCAATTGGCGGCAATCGTGCCACGTTGGCCGGTGAGTTTGCATAATGGACTCCATTAGGTCTACGAGTGCCTGGGGCTTCTCCGAATATGAGGGTGTGTGGTGTTTCCAGTTCAAGAGGTCAGTCGTGGTAAAGGGCTGATAGTAAAACACGACCGGTCCCGGGTATAAGGTCCCATCAGGCCCCGTTTGTGGCGGGCCCTGGGTCTCCCGCAGTGGCATCTGGAGGGACTGGTGGTGTCTTAAGCGGGAGGCGATAGGAGATTCTGGGGGCGCTGTTGCCTCGGGTTGCGGGGGCGAGACTGAAGGGGGCGGTGTTTCAGGCGCCTCTGCCTGACCTCCCAAGTTCCTAGCTGGGTAAGGGGGAGGCTGCACCTGGGGGTCTTCCTCTGGCGGGCCCTGATAGATAGGGGGTCTCTCCACTGGTTTGGCAACTAGGATGCAAGTTACATCCCTTTTCTTTGATCGGGAGCAACAGTTCTGGGCTCCCCTGGCTCGCCCTCCCGTAGCGCCTAGGTGACGAGGTTTAACCCCCGCACACTTCCGGAGCCAGTCGGGCATCTCTTGCGCTAGCTCCTGCCACTTTTCTATGTAGAGGAATTGGTTTGGGTGTCCTGGACTTCCTGTGACTATGAGATGGACAGCCCTAATTATGTCTAGGTCAAGGGTTCCCTCAGGAGGCCAGCCTACCCCGAACCTGGGCCACTCAGCGTAACAGAAAATTTCTAATTGCCCCGGATCCATATCGGGCTGCTGGCCCCGGAACCGGTCGAAATTTCTTAACATGCAATCTAAGACAGTAGACTGTCTGCCCCCCCATGATCCCTCCCGAAACGGCGCAGACAAACAGGGGCAGCAAGGATACTTTCACTTTCGCCCGCCTGGCCTCTCCTCTCGCGAGGGACTTGGGTCTGTCTTAGCTAAGGCTGCCCGAGTAGAGTCCGGGTTAGCTTCCCAGCCGTTATGCCATATGACAGACCGAGGACCCGCAGGTTAGGGCTCACTCAGACTCCGTAGGCTCGGGGGGAACACCGCTGGCCTGTGGAGCCACACAGTCAGTCACTCACTCAATCACACAGAGGTTAACACTTTCCCTCCCGACAGGGAAACCGTGCCAGAGGCCGGTAGGCCTGAGAGGTGATCAGCCTCTCCTTCGACCACTTATAGGTGGGTCTGATTTGGGTCTGGTCCCCGGGGCACTTACCAATCTGGCGCCTTCAGGTAGGCTTGGGTCCGCTCCCCAAGTGCCCGGGTTATGGAACGGCCCGAGGTCGGGGCCAAGGGGAGCCCAGCCCCTCAGGACCCGAAATCACCGGGGCACGTGCTTCCCTCTGGAGTCCGGGCTCACCCGGCCGACCCCAGCCGTCTTCACCGGAGGCAAACGGCCTGCTCGTGTGAGTCGTGTCCCGGTCAGGGAACCAAATGTTACGGAAAGCCAGACTCAAGACACGATTCAGGGAACGGAGTAAGCCTTTATTCACACGCGCGGGCTCAGAGGAGGCAGTCTCCAAATTCTGAGCCCCGAATCGGGGTTAGATAGGGGTTTATAAGCCCTAGCATTCCGGGCAGGAAACGGATGGGCTTCCCAGGTGGGGGAAGGGATTAGCATTCAGGTGGGAGATTGATGAGATTGATGTGCTACCCAGGCGGGGGAAGGGATGTGAAAACGGGCTACAGAAGCAGATAAGCAATGATTAACAGTTAACCTGGGAGGGGGTCTCTGGCTAGACTGCTCCTCCCAAGTCATCTTGCCCTTATCACTCCCACTGTAGCACTGAGTCACTGTCTGGCTTTCTGTACATGCCACCTCTCCAAAAATTCAAGAGACTCTCACAGTCACAGCTGGTCGCAGCCAGTCTCCTCCACCAGACCCAGGTGCAGAGAGAATCTCCCTCTCTCTCTGGCTGGCATTGCAGCTGCAGACATGGGCATGCTGCTTGCTGTGTGTGTGTGTGCAGCCTGGATCTCCCTGACTTTGTGTATGTAAGTTGTTCCCATCCTGGGTCTGGGGATTCACTGCCCTGGAAGGGGAGGGAGCCACAATACTGCGATCTCTGAATAGGTTCTCCAAAATGCAGGCTCTGGCTGCATAAACTGCAGCTGCTGGCACCTTGCCTGGGGAATTTCCCCTTCCAGCTATATAATCTCCTTACCACCCACTGTGAAGCATTTTCTGTACCCCTTGACTTCCAAACTTCATATCACTGAAGTTTCCATTGATTGTTCAGTTTATTTTTCAGAAGATCAGCCAAGTGTCCAAGAGGGGTGCAAGAGCAAGTGGACTGGGCTTCTGCCTACTTGGTTACCATCTTCCAAATCCCTCCCATTGTATATTCCTGTCATAATGAATTTTGGGCATTTAGTTTGGTTCCAAGTTTTTTTTCCTTCAAACTAAGTTTAGGTGAAATGTCCCTGTTCGGGTGCCATCTGTTGGGGGGAGCACTGCGCGGGACGCTCCTGGATCTGAGGGTTACTGTCTGGAGCCAGCTGAGGAGGGAGCGGGGCTCTGAATTCCACAGAGCCCGTCCTGGGGTTGTCACAGATCGGGGGAATAAACATGAGTCATTGCAAACACTTCTCTGTTTGCCAGGAGAGGGGACATGGCTCTTCCCTCTAGGGGAGAAGGCCCCAAGCCCCTGAGTCCAAAGGCTTTTATTGAGAACCATTTGTTCAGGGATCTACAGCAAAGCTCATCAATCAATGTCAAAAGACTATGTTTACAGAAAACAAATAGAGATCATAGATAGCAAATGAAGGAATGCAAGAGATCTGCCTCAGGTCAGGGTCTATGAATAATTTAAATCTCCTTCCCAGTATGAGCTGGTTATCATCCCTTTGAGGGAAGAACAAAGAATACTTAGAGGAACTTGCTTCTAGGCCTGATTGTCCCCAGGAACTGCCTGATCCAGTTTAGGGCTGTACCTGCCTTTAGTATTAGTTTAAGCCTAAGCCAGGCAGGCAGGGAAGAACCACCAAGAGATAAAGAGACTTCTTTCAGATAGAATGAAGACTCCAACCATGTCCCAGCTGAGCCAAGGGGTGCAGGCCTTTTTGCCCTTTCTCCATGTCCCCCAAGTCTTTGTCCCACTGGCCATACCAGCTGATGTCTGGCTTAGGTTGTCCCTGCTCTGGAGAGAACTTACTCGTCATCAACAACCGACCATCATAGGGCCAAACTGGGTGATGTGAGGGGGGCAGGGACTGTGTCCTTGCCAAGGGGACAGATTTTGTCTCATCAGTGGCCTATTTTCCCAAGGCTTCCTTCCAGCCTTGGGGCCCTCTCTCTTGTCAGCAAAGCTACAGTGCCTGGAACCAGATGGGGCGTTTCCCAGCAGTGGAAAGTTTGTATCTTTGTCTTTTGAGACTTATTGTTGCCAATTTCCAAATTGCCCTCTTGGAAATGTGTTCAAATTTATACTCTCCTCACAGTGTTTAAGTATTCCCCATCATCCTTGCTACCTCTGGATTTTTTTTTTTAATTCTACTAATGGTCTTTCGTTCAGTGAACATTGACAGTTGTGATGGTGATAAAGTTACTTTTTATGAAAGTTGCCTGAATAAATTCCACTTGACCATTCAGAAACTTTAGATGTTTTCCATATTTCTGGAGTCTAATTAACTTCCCCTTCCCTTCCATGTTTTTCAGTTACGACAGTGGCCTGACTCATATACAAAGAAGTTTGAGCACAGAATCTACCCCATCACATTTTCAGTGGGAAACCCTCAAGAATGGAAGAAATTGTTCAAACCCTGTGCTGCTCAGAGACTCTTTCTTCCGGTAGGAAAAGCTGCTTTTAATGAGATATTGCTTGGGAGAGAACTGCTCCTGGGAATGTGGTGACATTAAATGGAATCCATTTAGAAACATTGACATAGAGCTGAAAATGTGTTTCTCTAGGATTCTGTAGTCAATGCTCTTAATCTTCAGGGTTTAGAGAGTGTCCCTGTATTTGAAAAGTGGCCTTTCCCAAAGATTGAGCGACTGAGGACATCTAGAGCTTGTTTTGAATTATGGGTCTTTCTTACTACGGCACCATTTACTAGCTATGTACACCTCAGAAAACTTCCAATTTCTTTCTGTATACCTCAGTTCCTCCATCAGCTTGGCAAAAAGGTGACCCTCTGTAAATATTATCTTTGATTATTATTATTTCTCTTATAACAATAACTACTACTAGGTGTAGCTATTACCAGGGAGAGACCCAAGTCAAGGACACTCCCCAAGTTCGTTCCTCAGTTCCTGCTTCACTCACAAGAGATGAATTCAAGCAAGAGACAAGCATGTATAGTGGGAATGAGATAGCAAGTTTATTTATGAAATATACAGAGGAAATAAGGTAGTAAGTTTGTCAGTAAGTTTAGTCTATACACTTGAGCTGGGGCTACAAGTGGGTACTCAGCTAATATGAGTGCAATGACTGTTGGGGTTCAAAGGTAATATAATTTAGTTGGCTTCTAGGTTCTCCCTCCCCCTTTCCCTCTCTAGATCTTAGAATTAATAAACAGTCACAAAGGCTTTCTTTCTCAGCGAGTGGAGATGATACACAAAGACTTATAAGGCTCCCTCTTTCTTTGCTATTACAGGTTTTCATTCATTTTTTTATTGTTCAAATATATTTGCCTCCATTTTCCCACCACCGCTTTCTCCTGGCCTACCCACCTCTACCTCCCACCCACAATCCTTCCCCAATTTTTTTATTATTCCTATTTTTATTTTTTATCCTACTTTATTTTTCTTGTGGCTATAGCAAAGGGGATTTTTTCCCCTGACTTCTAATTCTAATATTTCATTATTGGTGTACAAAAATGTCTTCGATTTCTGAAATAGACTTTGTATCTCACTGTTTTGCCAAATTCTTTTTTTAGGTCAAGTAGTTTTTTGGTGGAGTCCATGGGGTATTCTATGTACACTATCATGTCACCTGCAAACAATGACAGTTTTACTTCCTCCTTTCAAATTTGGATGCTTTTTATTTCCCTTTCTTGTCTGATCGTTGTGGCTAGGACTTCCAGTACTGTGTTGAATTGAAGTGGTGAAAGAGGACAACCTTGTCTTCTTTCCGATCTTAGTGGTGTTACGGAAAGCCAGACTCAGGACACTATTCAGGGAACAGAGTAAGCCTTTATTCACACACGCGGGCTCAGAGGAGGCAGTCTCCAAATTCTGAGCCCCGAATCGGGGTTAGATAGGGGTTTATAAGCCCTAGCATTCCGGCGGGAAACGGATGGGCGGAAGGGATTAGCATTCAGGTGGGAGATTGATGTGCTATCCAAGCGGGGGAAAGGATGTGAAAACGGGCTACAGAAGCAGATAAGCAATGATTAACAGTTAACCTGGGAGGGGGTCTCTGGCTAGACTGCTCCTCCCAAGTCATCTTGCCCTTATCATTCCCCTCTTTGATGCTAGACGAGATTGGCCTGAGTCTTAGCATCATCACACAAGCCACGGTGGTCACTCTGTTGGGGTTGGGTCGGGAGTCTTTGGTATCGGTGATGCTGGAGGAGCAGCACTGGAGCAGCGGCTCGTCTGGTGACCGCGGTCTCTAGGTTATTAATGAGGGTGCGCAGCAGCCAGGGTCCTAGACTTATTCCTAAGAGGAGTAATATCAGGGGGCCTAGGAATGGAGCCAGCCAGCGGAGCCAGATTTGGGTATCTAAGCTCCATGTCCCTTGCCCTGACTCTCGGTAGCGCTTCGCACCATCTTTCAGCTCCTTAACCTTCTGGGTTAAGATTCCAGCCTAGGAATAGGCAAGTCCCCCCTTTTTCTGCTGTGAGGAGATCTAGGGCTCGCCTCTTCTGCAGGGATCATGCCTTGGTTGCCGACTAAGATGGTTGGTCACTACTCTGGGGTGGGATCAGGTCTCTGGTTCCTCGGGTAGACGGCCCAGTGTCCTTCAGTTCTCTTCAGCCGGACTGTGGGGGCTCCCTTCGAGGTGGAGGTTCGGTGGCTCCGAAGTCCTGGCTCGTCTGGATCTGCTGCTGCCTTGGCCCGAGTGTAGTGGATCCAGGGGGTTATTCCTGTAACTTTAAGGGCAGTAGGGGTGGTTAATAGTACTAGATATGGGCCCGTCCAAATGGGTTGGAGTGGTTCCTTTTTCCAATCCTTTACCCATACATACTGGCCTGGACGGAAGGGGTGTGCTGGCCTCCCTCGGGGTTTGGGTTCCTGGCCCAATTGGGCCCCGTAGATCCTGTCTAGGGTCTTACCCAACTGTTGTAAGTACTGGGTCTGCTGTAACGCCCCCTTCTGTCGAAGGTCATTGGGACTTCCTATTCTAGTTATAGGTGGGGGTCTTCCAAAAACTAACTCATAGGGAGTATACCCCGAGGGGTTCGGGGCATTCCTAACCCGTAGCAGGGCTAGTGGTAACAGGTCTGTCCATGGCAGGCTGGTTTCTTGATGGAACTTAGCTAGGGTTTCCTTGAGAGTTCGGTTCATTCGTTCCACTTTACCAGAGCTTTGGGGCCGATAGGCCGTGTGTAGCTTCCAGTCGATGCGCAGGAGCCGGGCGACCTCCTGAACCACCTGGGCGATGAACGCCGGGCCATTGTCACTACCAATGGTGAGTGGGAGCCCTTATCTGGGTATAATTTCCCTGAGTAGGATTCGGGTTACTTCCCGAGCTTTCTCTGTTTTGGTGGGGAAGGCTTCTACCCAACCCGAAAAGGTGCAGATCAGGACCAGGAGATACTTAAATCCTCGGCTGGTCTTGACTTCTGTAAAGTCAATCTGGAGGTCCTTGAAGGGCTGGGACCCCTTGTGTTGGACTCCCGGTGGGGCTCCTTGATGCGGGGCTGCATTGTTCCTTGCGCAGGTAACGCATTGAGCCAAGGCTGTTGAGCACAGGGTTGACAGGTTGGGGAAGTAGAAATACCTTTTGAGCAAGTTTTCCAGGGAGGTCTTACCCAGGTGGGTCAGATGGTGGCAGTTTCTGACTAAATTGCTGGCCTGGCTCTGGGGCACATATACGCGCCCATCAGGTAACCTCCAAGTTCCCTCGGGGGTTTCTTGTCCTCCGGCCTGTTGGGCCCATTTCATTTCTGCTGGCTCATAGTCCCGACGGTTAATGGGGTTCCCCAGCAGGGGTCCGAGAAGGGAGGGCTGTACTTCTGCCATCTCACCACATACTGCGGCAGCCTTTGCTATCGAGTCCGCCTTCTGGTTCCCGCGGGCCGGTATGGTGTCTTGTTTGGAATGGCCTTTGCAGTGGATGACGGACACCGCAGTTGGGGCCCACACTGCTTCGAGGAGACGCAGGATTTCTGTCTTGTTTTTAATTTCCTTTCCTTCTGCTGTCAGCAGCCCGCGTTCTCGGTAGATGGCCCCGTGGAAGTGCAGGGTGGCGTAGGCGTACTTGGAGTCAGTGTAGATATTGACTTTCCGGTCCCGGGCCAACTCCAGTGCTCTTATTAAGGCCCAGAGTTCCGCTCTCTGGGCCGACCATCCAGAGGGCAAGGCTTTGGCTTCTACCACCTGGTCAAGCGTGGTTACTGCGTACCCTGCCACTCGGACCCCTTCTCTCATATAACTGCTGCCATCTGTGAAATAGGTCACGTCAGCATTGGGCAGAGGCTGGTCCCGCAGGTCCGGTGGGCTGGCATAGACCTCCTCAGTAACCTCTAGGCAGCAGTGGTCTGGGTCCCCTAGTTCGGTCGGCAGGAAGGTTGCAGGGTTTAATCTTTTTACAGTCTTTACCTGGACCCGAGGATTCTCTTGGAGTATGCCCTGATATTGTGTCAGTCTGGGGTTGGACAGCCATCGGTGCCCCTGTCCTGCCAGGAGGCTATGGATGCTATGGGGAACGAATAGAGTGGTCTCCTGCCCCAAAGTTAATTTGTCCGCTTCTTGTAGCAGGGATACCGCGGCTGCAACTGCCCTCAAGCAAGGGGGCCACCCGGCCGCAACGTTATCCAGTTGCTTAGACAGGTAAGCCACCGGGCGCTCCCAAGGTCCGGCTGATTGAGTTAAGACCCCTAGAGCAACCTTGTCCTTCTCATGCACATGTAGATAGAAGGGCCGGCTGGGGTCTGGTAGGCCCAGAGCTGGGGCTTTACTAAGGAGGTCCTTTATTTGAGCAAAGGCCTGTTCCTGTTCTTTTCCCCATGCCAGGGGTAAGGTGTCTGGCCCACGCAGGGCCTGGTAGAGTGGCCTTGCTCTGGCTGCGAACCCCGGGATCCAAATTCTGCAAAAGCCGGCTGCTCCCAGGAACTCTCGTAATTGTCTTTGTCCGCTCGGGGCCGGGAAGCGGGTAATGACCATTTTCCGGTCTGTATTTAGGGATCTTTTGCCTTGGGAAATTAGGAACCCTAAATATTTGACTTCTTGTTGGCAGATTTGTGCCTTTTTCCGTGAGACTCGGTACCCTTGTTGGGTTAGCAGTTTTAGGAGAGCTCTTGTCCCCTCTAGGCATCGGCTCTGGTTGGGGGCAGCTAAGAGGAGGTCATCAACATATTGGAGTAGAGTTAAATCCTTTCCCTCGTCTGAGAAAGATTGCAGGTCCCGGGCTAGCGCTTCGTCGAATACGTGGGGGAGTTCTTAAATCCCTGTGGCAACCGGGTCCATGTCAACTGTGTCTTTACCGCCGTATGCGGGTCTTCCCATTCAAAGGCAAAGATAGGTTGGCTGGCTGGAGCTACCGGGATGCAGAAGAAGGCGTCCTTTAAGTCTAGGCATGTGTACCAGGCGGCGGTTGGCGGGAGTCGGCTCAGTAGGGTGTATGGGTTCGGGACTACCGGGTGCAGTGTGACGACGGCTTCGTTTACCACCCGGAGGTCCTGCACTGGACGGTACCCCGTTCCGTCAGGTTTCTTGATTGGCAGGAGCGGGGTATTCCACGTTGATTGACAGGGGACCAATATACCCTCTTGGAGGTGCTTTCGGATGACCTCCGATATTCCTAGGCGGGCCTCCCTTGAGATAGGGTACTGTCGCTGGCGGCACAGTTTAGCCCCCGGTTTGAGTTGAATTATTACTAGGACCTGGTTTCTGGCTAGTCCAGGGGGATTGTCCTCGGCCCAGACCGTGGGGAATTCCTGCAGCAGGTTGTCTCTAGCCTCAGGCCTGGGGCCATGGTCACCAGATTCCCCAGAATACAACTGGTATTCTTCCTCTCATGGCAAAATGAGGGCCATGAGCCTAGGGCCATCCACTTGCAGCGAGGCCTCCCCTGACTGCTGGAAGGTGATTCGAGCTCCCAGCTTTGATAAGAGGTCTCGCCCTAACAGTGGGACAGGGCATTCAGGTAGGTATAAGAACTCATGTCTAATCCGGTGGCCTCCCAGATCAACAATCCGGGCCTGGCAGAAGCGTTTTGGGCTACTTGGCTGACCAGTGGCCCCTACGATGGTGACTTCTCGTCTGGATGGGGGAGCTACAGGGGTGGTGACGACCGAGTGCTCTGCCCCAGTATCTACCAAGAAAGAGAGAGTCTGGCCCCCAACAATCGCTTCGACCATGGGCTCATGGGGGCCTAGATTCAGGGAGCCCGGTCTTCCTCATTCTGAGTCTAGGCCCGCCAGGCTAAGGATGGTGGGCGCCGGACCAGCCTTCTTTTTCCGGTGCGGGCATTCTCTTTTCCAATGTCCTCTTTCCTTACAATAGGCACATTGGTCTCTCTCTACCTTGGCGTGCCCTTTCTGGTCTTTCGGTCCCCCTTTGCCTTTTTCTGCCGGCTGACTGAGGGCGGCTGCTAGCAGTGCGGCCTTTTTCTCTAATCTTTTCTGGACTGCCTTCTCAGCGGCCTCCTCCTGGTTATTGTAGACTTTATTTGCTACCTCAACCAGCTGACTGATGTTCATGCCTGCAAAGCCCTCTAGCTTCTGGAGCTTTTTGCGGATGTCAGGGGCCGACTGGGAGACAAAAGCAGTGTTTACCATTAGCCGTGTATCTGGGCTTTCTGGGTTGAAGGGGATGTATATCCGGTAGGCCTCTAGGAGCCTTTCTAAGAAGTCCCCGGGACATTCATCTGGCCGTTGGACAACACTGGCCACCTTTGACATATTGGTCGGTTTTCTGGCCCCAGCTCTGACCCCCTGGAGGATGGCTTCCCTGTACCGGTCCAGGGCTGCTCTTCCCTGTTCGGTGTTGTGATCCCAGTCGGGTTGGGTCTCTGGGGCTGCCACCCGAGCGTACTGGGCTGGGTCTATTGTGCCCACTGGAGCATTGGCTTCTAGATATCTCTGGGCCTCCTGAAAGACTCTGCGCCTCTCTTCCGTATTAAAAAGGGTTAGGAGCAATTGGTGGCAATCGTGCCACGTTGGCCGGTGAGTTTGCATAATGGACTCCATTAGGTCTACGAGTGCCTGGGGCTTCTCCGAATATGAGGGTGTGTGGTGTTTCCAGTTCAAGAGGTCAGTCGTGGTAAAGGGCTGATAGTAAAACACGACCGGTCCCGGGTATAAGGTCCCATCAGGCCCCGTTTGTGGCGGGCCCTGGGTCTCCCGCAGTGGCATCTGGAGGGACTGGTGGTGTCTTAAGCGGGAGGCGATAGGAGATTCTGGGGGCGCTGTTGCCTCGGGTTGCGGGGGCGAGACTGAAGGGGGCGGTGTTTCAGGCGCCTCTGCCTGACCTCCCAAGTTCTTATCTGGGTAAGGGGGAGGCTGCACCGGGGGGTCTTCCTCTGGCGGGCCTTGATAGATAGGGGGTCTCAGCACTGGTTTGGCAACTAGGATGCGGGTTACATCCCTTTCCTTTGATCGGGAGCAACAGTTCTGGGCTCCCCTGGCTCGCCCTCCCGTAGCGCCTAGGTGACGAGGTTTAACCCCCGCACACTTCCGGAGCCAGTCGGGCATCTCTTGCGCTAGCTCCTGCCACTTTTCTATGTAGAGGAATTGGTTTGGGTGTCCTGGACTTCCTGTGACTATGAGATGGACAGCCCTAATTATGTCTAGGTCAAGGGTTCCTTCAGGAGGCCTGCCTACCCCGAACCTGGGCCACTCAGCGTAACAGAAAATTTCTAATTGCCCCGGATCCATATCGGGCTGCTGGCCCCGGAACCGGTCGAAATTTCTTAACATGCAATCTAAGACAGTAGACTGTCTGCCCCCCATGATCCCTCCCGAAACGGCGCAGACAAACGGGGGCAGCAAGGATACTTTCACTTTCGCCCGCCTGGCCTCTCCTCTCGCGAGGGACTTGGGTCTGTCTTAGCTAAGGCTGCCCGAGTAGAGTCCGGGTTAGCTTCCCAGCCGTTATGCCATATGACAGACCGAGGACCCGCAGGTTAGGGCTCACTCAGACTCCGTAGGCTCGGGGGAACACCGCTGGCCTGTGGAGCCACACAGTCAGTCACTCACTCAATCACACAGAGGTTAACACTTTCCCTCCCGACAGGGAAACCGTGCCAGAGGCCGGTAGGCCTGAGAGGTGATCAGCCTCTCCTTCGACCACTTATAGGTGGGTCTGATTTGGGTCTGGTCCCCGGGGCACTTACCAATCTGGCGCCTTCAGGTAGGCTTGGGTCCGCTCCCCAAGTGCCCGGGTTATGGAACGGCCCGAGGTCGGGGCCAAGGGGAGCCCAGCCCCTCAGGACCCGAAATCACCGGGGCACGTGCTTCCCTCTGGAGTCCGGGCTCACCCGGCCGACCCCAGCCGTCTTCACCGGAGGCAAACGGCCTGCTCGTGTGAGTCGTGTCCCGGTCAGGGAACCAAATGTTACGGAAAGCCAGACTCAAGACACGATTCAGGGAACGGAGTAAGCCTTTATTCACATGCGCGGGCTCAGAGGAAGCAGTCTCCAAATTCTGAGCTCCGAATCGGGGTTAGATAGGGTTTTATAAGCCCTAGCATTCCGGCGGGAAACGGATGGGCGGAAGGGATTAGCATTCAGGTGGGAGATTGATGTGCTATCCAGGCGGGGGAAGGGATGTGAAAACGGGCTACAGAAGCAGATAAGCAATGATTAACAGTTAACCTGGGAGGGGGTCTCTGGCTAGGCTGCTCCTCCCAAGTCATCTTCCCCTTATCAGTGGGAAAGCTAGTAGTTTTTGCCTGTTGAATATGATGTTGGCTGTAGGGTTTTCATATATGACCATTATTATGTTCAGGAAGTATGCCCCAGTTACTCGCACTTTGCTGAGTGTTTTTATTATAAATGGGTGCTGTACCTTATCAAATTCTGTTTCCACAATTATTGATATAATGATGGGATTTCTGTCTTTCCTTTTGTTTAAGTGATGTATTATGTTTATTGATTTGCAAATTTGGAACCATCATTGCATCCCTGGGATGAGTCCCACTTTACATGGTGGATACTGTCATGTATTGCTGGATGCAATTTGCCAATATGTTGTTGAGGATTTTGGCATCTATCTTCATCAGCGATATTGGCCTGTAGTTTTCTTTCTTTGTTGTTTCTTTATCAGGTTTGGGGACTAGGATGATGCTGGCTTCATAAAAAGAGTTTGGGAGTCTTAACTCTTCTTGGATTTTTTGGAATAGTCTAAGAAGGACAGGAGTTATCTCTTCCTTAAATGTCTTGTAAAATTCTCCTGTGAAACCATCCAGTCCAGGGCTTTTGTGTCCTGGGAGTTTTTTGATTAGTGCTTCAGTTTCACCAGTTTTTATCAGTCTGTTCAGGCTTTCTGTTTCTTCTACATTCAGTGTTGGAAGGTTATATTTTTCTAGAAATTTATCCATGTCACCGAGGTATTAAAATTTCATGGCATGTAATTGTTCATAGTAGTTTCTTACACTCCTTTGTATTTCTGTGGTATCTGTTGTAATTTCTCCTCTTTCATTTCTTATATTATTTATTAGGGTCCTCTCCCTTTTATTCTTGAGGAGTCTGCTGAAAGGCTTGTTGATCTTGTTTATCTTTTCAAAGAACCAGCTCCTGGATTTGTTGATCCTTTGAATTGTTCTTTTAGTCTCTATGGCATTCAGTTCTGCTCTGATCTTGATAATTTCCTTCCATCTGCTTGCTCTGGGCTTTGCTCCTTGTTTCTCCAGTTCTTGAAGCTGGAGGGTTAGGTCGTTTATTTGAAATGTTTCTGTCTTTTTTAGGTAGGCCTGTATTGCTATGATCTTCCCTCTCAGGACTGCCTTTGCTATGTCTGACAGGTTTTGGACTGTTGTCTGTTCATTTCCATTTGTTTCAAGAAACTTTTTGATTTCTTCTTTGATCTCATTGTTGACCCGTTCATTATTTAATAGCATGCTCTTCAGTCCCCAGGGATTTTAATGTTTTTGAGTTTTTCCTTGAGGACAGTTTCTAGTTTCAAGCCCTTGTGGTCCTGAAAATGCTTGTTATAATTTCAATTTTCCTGAATTTGTTGAAACTTGTTTTGTGTCCTATCATGTGGCCTATCTTTGAAAATGTTCCATGGACATTTGAAAAGAATAGGTATTTTGGTTCTTGAGGATGAAAGCTTCTATATATATGAGTTAAGTCCATTTATTCTAATACATTGTTCAGTTTCACAATACCCATATCGATATTTTGTATGGAAGATTTATCCATTGTTGACAGTAGGGTGTTAAAATCCCCTACTATCAATGTATCACTGTTTATACTTTCCTTTAAATCCTTGGAGATTTTCCTGATATATTTGAGTGCTCCTATGTTGGGTGCATATAGGTTTACAATATTTATGTCTTGATGGATTGTTCTTTTGAGTATGATGATGTGTTCTTCCAAGTCTCCTTTTATGACCTTTGTTTTGAAATCTATTTTGTCTGATATAAGTATTGCTACCCCTCCTCTTTTTTTTTTTTCCTGTCCATTTGCTTGGAATATATTTTTCCCATCCCTTTACTTTTCAGTCTGTGTGGGTCCTTTGTTTTGAGGTGGGTCTCTTTTAGGCAGCATATGTACAGATCATGTTTTCTAATCCAGTCAGCCACTCTTTGTCTTTTCATTGGAGCTTTTAATCCATTTTCATTTAAAGTTATTATTGATAGGTACTTATTCATTTTTTTCCCTTTGTGCCTGTGTTCCTCTCCTTCTTACTCTTTTCTTCCTCTTCTTAAAGCAATCCCTTTAACATATCTTGTAGTGCTGGTTTGGTGGTGGTGTATTCTTTTAGCCTTCTGTTGTCTGGGATACTCCTTATTTTGCCTTGCATTTTAATTGAGAACCTTGCCCAGTACAACAGTCATAGTTGCAGGCCATTGCTTTTCATTTCTTGGAATATTTCCTGCCATTCCCATCTGGCTTAGGTGTTTCTTTTGAGAAATCAGCTTCTAGCCTTACTGTGGATCCCTTGTATGTTACTCCCTGTTTCTCCTTTGCTGACTTGAAGATTCTCTCTTTGTCTTCAATATTTGCCATTTTAATTATGATCTGTCTTGAAGTGAGCCTCTGCTTCCTGTGTGACTTTTTCTCTCCTCCAATTAGGGAAGTTTTCCATCATTTCTTTTTCAAACAGGTTCTCTCTCCCTTGCTCTTCTTCTTCTCCTTCTGATATGCCTATTATATGAATATTATTATATTTCAGGTTGTCTTGCATTTCCTTCAACACCTCTTCATTCTTTTTGAGTATTTTCATTTTCTTGCTCTTTCTAGGAGCTTTTTTCTACTTTGTCCTCCAGCTTGCTGATTTGATCCTCTGCTTCATCTAGTCTGCTTTTGATTCCTTCTATTGTGTTCCTTAATTCAGAAATTGTATTCTTCATTTCCTCTTGCCTCTGATCGATAGTTTCTATGTCCTTTTTTTATGCTGATATAATTTGCAGAAAGTTCCTTGTGGTTTCCCTGTGGTTTTTGGTAATTCTCTCTGAGCTCACTGAGCTTGTTCAGCTTCTTCATAACCATTGTTTTGAACTCAATATCTGACAATTTACTTGCCTCTATTTCATTTAGTTCTCTCTCTGGGTATTCCTCCTTTCCCTTTGATTGGAAGGCGTTTCTTTTTTCTTCCCATTATTTGTGAGACTCTTCCTTTTAGTTCTGCTTCTTAAATTGATCTGTATTGACTTCTTCACTTTATGGTACTTCTTCTATGGTAGGAGACCTGTGAGATTCAGTGGTGCAGTCTCCTTGATCTCCTGAACTTTTGCTCTTTGGATACCTTTTATGGCATTTATGTTGGTTCTCTGGAGGTAACTGGGTTTTGATTGCTGTTTGCTCATTCTTTCGTGGGTCCTTCCCACCTGCTGGTTGACTGAGGGTCACTCTCTCCACCTTGTCTTGTGTGTTTTTGTGTAGGTGCTGTCAGAACAAAACCACAAAGCCCAAGAAACAAACCCACATCCTCAAAAATAACTGTCCCCTGCAATCCCACTATCAACAGCAAATGAACTAGTATTAAGAAGGCTATAAAGGGGTTAAGACTATTATAAGAAAGGAGAGAAATAAACTATTAGTATAAAATCTAATGATTTAATATGCACAAACTTGATGGGCCAGAAATTAATCTTGAAAAGCCATGTTGTAAAGAAAGTATCAAAAATCATGAAGAAGACCACAGTGGATTTTGTCTTGGTAGTGTCTAGCATTTACCACTGTTTTTTCTTTCTGAATCTGCCTCTGGTGATGTCAGATGTTGATGCCATATGACCACAGGCAGTCTGTTCAAGACTTCCAGGAATCTCCTGTCTGTGGCTATCCCCTTCAGTTGTTAATCTAGTCACTCTGCACTCAACTGTCAGGCTTAGGCACCACAGGATGGGTCCAAGTCTTTCCTGGGGGCATGGCTATTGTTTCCTCTCTTGCTGCTGCAGCTCAGGGGCATGGTCTGCCTGAGCAAGATGGCTGATGCATATGAGGTAGGAGTCAGCACTGGGATCCTGCTGGCTATTACTTCAGTTCTCTCCCCAAAGCCTCCACCCCAAGTCTCTCCTCAGGCATCTCTAGCCCACTCTGTTCTTCCCCCATTGCTGGAGCCCAGGGTAACTGGCTACAAATGAAAATTTATGCACTGGCCCTTTAAATGACTCTTTGTGTCTCCAGCTGCCCATCTCTGGCAGAGAGATTCCCTGCCACTTTTCACTGGTGGCTATTATCTGTGTATTTTTTGGGCTCTTGTGTTATAGGCTGGGGATCCCTACCTATGGTTTAGACACTGCTCTTCTCGGGGTGATCTAACTGACTGTTTAAATATCCCTCTGGTGCTGCTGCCTTTGGGCACCCAGCCAGACTTCTCGCATCTCCACTGTACTCCTTACCAGTCAGATTATGCTAAAGGTGATTCTTCTGTCTGTATAAGGTTATAAGGCTTCTCTCTCTCTATTGTTCAGTTGTTTGTTCCAGTTTATTTCTCCACAATTTATTTGTAATTCCAGATTGGTCCTGGGAGGTTTGTGTGACTTCCATTCATTCCTCTGCCATCTTGCCACCCTCTATGCTACTATAGTTTTGCTTGTGATGTTTGGAATGCCTGGCAATCTTATTGGACCAATCTCAGGACTGCTAGGCCAATGAGGGAGACATCTCTCCCTTTTGCTTCCAGCCTTCTGTTTTAAATTCTTTGTTAGGTTGTAATAATTAAGGTCCTGCTTTATTTCCCCTCTGTCTGCTCATTCTTATCTGCTACCTACAGTAACATAGCCATGCTAGGGAATTATTCAGGAAAGGTCCAGAGTTCTGGTTCAGCCTTTTGATTTTGAAATTTTTCATTGAATGTTTCAATTTCATTTTTAAAAATCCTAAATAGAAAAATTGCTGAACACATACCCAAACTAGGATATCATTGAGCCAAGATGGCCACTTTGAATTGTAATCTTGACGTTTTTCAGGGAATTGTGCATTCAGCAAACATTTATTGGGTGCCTATTAGGTGGTAGGTCTGGTTTAGTGGTGGTGATATGGTGTTGAACAAGACAGTTGTGGTCTTACCTGCTTTGAGTTTGAATCAAACAGGACATTGAACATGTAATTGGAAGTGTGATCTCTGCTAAAGTGGAGAACAAAGCCTCACTGATGGAGCATGTGGTTCCTCTCTGGTCAGGGTGAGGTGTTAGAAGGTCCTCTTGAAACACGGCCTTTATGCTAAACATAGATGAAGAAGAGGCATGGATCACTGAGTGACAAGGGCCTGAGGGTTAATGAGAGAGAAAAGGACTCCAAGGCAAATGGAAGGGTTTGTACAAAGGCCCGCAGTTGGGAAGGAGCATGTCTAAGAAAATAAAGTAAAAGTACAGTAACCAGAAAATAGAGAAAGGTGGGATTTAGGAGGTCACCAAGGGCTAGAACTTTCTGGCTCTGTAAGCCATGTTGAATATCTGCTTTTTATGTTAAGGACAGTGAGAAGCGGTTGACTGATTTCTAGCATGAAAGTGAGATGATCTAACTTGTGTTTTAAAGAGGACACACTGGTTCATTGCAGTATGGAAAGTGGAATTGCTGAGGCCAATCAGCGATGACTTGGGCTGGTAGTTGACTTATAGATGGATTCAGAACCTCCCTGAGAAATAGAATTTACCAGGCTTCATGACTGGCTTGTTTTAAGAGTTGAAGAGAAATGAGGTGAAAAGGATTTCACCCAGGTTTCTGACCAGAACAACTATTAAGGTTGATGTGTTTGAAATTGCCAATATTCAGCTATTTATGACTTACAAAAAAGGGCAGTTTCACATGGTTCAACTTACTAAGTTGATGGGGGTGCTATTCTGTTTTAATAAAAAGGGAGATTATTTTAATGTGAGTCTTAATTTGATTTTGAGGTGCTTGGGACATATCCACACAAGGAAGTCTTACTTTCTGTTGGTCTTAAACCCTAAATAGCAGACAGTATTTTTAGCATTTCTTATACGGAACCTGTGAGATGAACAAGGCCTGAATGTACTGTTGGTACTCATTAAATAACCTATTTTTTCATGCCACAGACCTTTATATTTGTTATCAGATGAGGTTAATTGCATAAAAATGGGGGTAAGAAAAACAGCCTCGCCCTGGCTGGTATGGCTTACTGGATTGAGTGCTGACCTGTGAACCAAAGGGTCACTGGTTTGATTCCCAGTCAGGGTACATGCTTGGGTTGCAGACCAGGTCCCCAGTAGGGGATGCTCAAGAGACAACCACACATTGACGTTTCTCTCCTTCTCTTTCTCTCTCCCTTCCCCTCTTTAAAAATAAATAAATAAAATATTTAAAAAAATTAATGTTTTAAAAAAAACAGCTTCAATTAGCACTAAAATCTCTAGGTTGCTGATTTTAAAACGAATTACCCTTTAAGAAGATAAAAAAAATTGTCAGGTTTTTACTTATTGTCTTCATATTATTGGAAAAATGCATTATATAGCCAGAGTTATTGTTGCAAAATTGTTTCCCCAACCTATCTGAAAAATATTAGCAATACATTTGAATTTTCCCTGGCCTTGAATTGTGTCTTTATTGCCACTATTAAAAAAGATAAAACCTACCCCATGATGATTTTCATTCATCTCAACTAAGTATTCCATTTTGAATGACAACTGGTGCTGAAATTCCTTATCTGTTTTTGATAATAGAAACTAGAGGTGCTTAAAATAATAGAGACTGTGGCTGACAAGACATTTATTTTCTCTAAGTCATATCATAACAGCAGATTATGAACTTGGCATTTCTGGGCATCAGTGAGATATACTGATCCTCAAGATATTTGGAAATAAAGTTTAAGTGATGTTTTCTTTGAAGTTCATCTCTATAAAAACAAATTTATCTCTATAAAACCAAATCTCAGTAACACAGAGAAGGTGGAGATCCTAAAATGTAAACACACAGGTGGTCAGTCAATTGATTGAGAAGCTCAGTCTTACCCATTTTCTGAATGGGTTTCATCTACCTGAAACCTATAAAAGAAGTCCTTTCTCAGGTAAGATTTTACTATGAAAATGATCAGAGCACATGTCTTTGAAACTCAGGCCTATTAGATTTTCAAGTACAATCACTATAACTTTGATCCCGCCAGTTCAAGATTTATGAAGTCCTCAAAACCAGTGGACATTTACTTTTCTAGGTCTGTGAATAAGGGTCCTAAGAACAGGACAATTATTGATGCACACTAAACCCTAGATAGCTCAGTTAAGCTCTTTAGTCGGCATACTGATTTCAGGTAATTCAGAAGGTTAAAGTATTTAAAACAATATGCCAATTACAAATAAATAAAAACTGTTCATTAAAATTGACCCTGGAGGACATTTCCCATTTCCATTAGTAAAAGAAATAATTGAGTTTCATGAATTCATGTCACCTTTCACCCATTTAATAAAAATTAGTGAGATGTTATAATGGACCGATATATTTTTGTTATACACTCTGCCTATTTGATTACAAAGACTTATGTCCTCAATAATATGGTCCCCTGCAGATCCTAGAGATTTAAAATATGACAAAAATCACTGGATTGGAGAATCTGTAGATTCTTTTTGTCATGTGACATCCAGTATGGTAATATGAATTAGATTAAGGCACAATACAGGCCTTACCAGGAAGAAAGACTTTTTAACCAAGTTTCAGTAAGTTCCAAGATTATAATAATATCTGATGTCTTTCTTTCTCTCCACACTTGCCTCAAGAATCCCCATTCAAAGAGGAAGTTAGGGAAAAATATTGTCAAGAGAGACAGGGTAAAATTGCTTATAGCTTTAACCTATAATTTGTCCTGAGTTTTCTAATTCAATTTATTTCCAACAAACTTGTTCAATCATTTAATATTTCAAAGGAGTACCATTCCAAATAAACAAAAATCTTATGTTACATAGGTTTTTAATATCACATCAAGGGCAACAGCATATAATCTTTCCTTTTTCCACTTACAGTTTGTTAAAGAGGTCTGGAGCTGGTTCTATTATTTGCAAAACTGTATACTTACCAGAGAGGTTGTAATGAGTTTGCCACAGGCTAATGGAAAAGAAAGGTTTACCTAACTTATTTGAAATTTTTATAATTAAGGTCAGGCCTCTGTGTTATTACTCATATTAAACCTCAGCATTAGCAATTTACATTGAGGCTTCCTTGGGAACAACCCTTTAGCTATCCACAAATATTGACTGCCAACTGGGATATTTTAAAATCCTTAATAAGAGGGATGTCACTTAGGATCATCATAAATGATGCCCTTATATTCATCAAGCACCAAGAGGCCAAAAATTATTAGATGAGATCAACTACCAAAAAGGTCACATAAAAATGACCCTATATACCAATTTTGTTGAACAAGCTTTCTATAATACTTATTATTTACTCACATATTATCAAACATGTGACACTCAGGATATTTGCAACTCTTGGTTTCATGTGAGAGAAACTCAGTTCTAACTAGCTAAGCAAAGAAGGAAATTTGCTGACTCATCTGACTACAAAGTGCTGATGATAGGGCTAATCCCAAGCATGCCTATATCTAGTGGCTCTCATAATGTAACTAAGTCTCTGTCTCTCCCTCAGTCCCTTACAAGGCTTTTCCCATGACCATGATGATTGCTTGAAGCAACCAGATCCAAATTCTAGAAATTTAGCTCCTGCAGCAGAAAAAGAGCACAGTAGGGTGGTGACATCCAAAATGGTGGCATGAGAAGCTCTGTGGAATTGCTCCCTAGTGAAACAAGCATAGCTGGCAAAATTATTTTTAAAACAACTATTTAGAGTCTTTAGAAATTGACCTAAGGGCCTGAGCAAAGGCCCCTTGGAGAAACATGTTTATTATTCAAGAAAATCTACTAAAACCCAATTAGAAAGAGTGAAACTCTGACATTTGAACCATGACTTACTTCCCTTTTCTTCCCTCTCAGCTCAGCATGATGGAAACTCAGTTCTAGACAATTCAGCCAAGTACACAGTGATCCTTTTCTCCATAGCTCCCAGTTGAAGGATATGGCATTTCGTTGAAGAAAGGGGGAAGGTCACTAGTATTCCTCATCTCTACCAGCTAAGTGTTGCGGAGTTTAAATTCCTGCCAACATGGTCAAGATTTCAGGGCTTCCCTGAAGAGGAAGCTGCTAACTTCAGGAGGGGAACAAGATAAACTATTGGCCAGTTAATTTATAAGAGAGAATCAGGAAAAGAGACATATATAAAGTACCCTCCTGGTGTCAGAACAAAGTTCAAAGACTGACTTTAAAAACTGTTTCTGAAAAGGGTCCTGAATTTAATTGGATCAGGCTGTGGCGTAATCTGTGCTTCAGGCCAATGTCAAAAACAATAAAACAATGAGCTGGCAATTAATGGACCTTAATAGCTAAGTATAATATCAACAGAGGTAAATAGCTTAACAAGAAAATTAGAGGAGTCAGTCAAAGAGAGCCCTAACTAAATCAGTCATTTCAGGGAGACTGTGCACATGCCCAGGGCTGCACCCACTGAGGAACATTATGGGTTTCACATGGTGGGTAAAATGGAGACACTAAAATACTACAATCCAGATACTAAACAAACAAACAAGCAAACAACATCAACAAGCCCTTCATGTTGGTGTGTGTATGTGTGTATGATGGGGGAAGGATCAGTAACTAGAGTTGTTACAATATATTATATAAAACATCCTATAAACAGGAAAGTATGACTCATTCATAGGAAAAAAAATACAGGAAAAAGAAACTGCCTAAGAGAGGACCCAGATGTCAGATTTAGTAGAAAAAGACTTCAAAGCAGCCATTATAAATATTTTTAAGCCACAAAAAAACAACCAAGATATCCCTCAGTAGGTGAATGGCTAAATAAATTGTGGTACATCCAGAAAGTGGAATATTATTCAGCATTAAAAAGTGAGGTTTCAAATAAGTAACTTCTGCATGGCTAAAGAAAACATCAGCAATATGAAAAGGGAACCAACCATATGGAAAATATATTTGCCAATGATACCTCAAACAAGGGTTTGATTTCCAAAATATATAAAGAACTCACATGACTCCACTCCAGGAAGACAAAGAATCCAATTTAAAAATGGACAAGGGACCTAACAGACACTTCTCCAAGGAGGACATACACAGGGCCCAGAGACATGAAAGGATGGTCAGCATCACTAGCTATCAGAGAAATGCAAATTAAAACCACAATAAGATACCGCTTCACACCAGTCAGAATGGCCATCATAAAGAAATCAACAAACAACGAGTGCTGGCGAGGTTGTGGAGAAAAGGGAACCCTAGTCCACTGTTGGTGAGAATGCAGACTGGTACAGCCACTATGGAAAACAGTTCGGAGTTTCGTCGAAAAGATAAAAATGGACCTGCCTTTTGACCCAGCAATTCCACTTCTGGAACTATACCCTAAGAATGCCAAAACACCAATTCAAAAGAACCTATGCACCCCAATGTTCATAGCAGCCCAATTTACAATAGCCAAGTGCAGGAAGCAGCCTACGTGCCCATCAATAAATGAGTGGATAAAAAAAACTGTGGTACATTTAAAAAAAAAAGTGAGGTTTCAAGCCATGAGAAGTCATGGAGGAACTTTAAATGCATATCACTAAGTGAAAGAAGCCAATCAGAAAGGCTACATGCTGCGATTCCAACTGTATGACATTATGGAAAAGGCAAAACTATGGAGACAATAAAAAATCAGTGGCTGCCTGGTTGGGGAAGGGGGTTTGTGGGATGAATGAATAGGCACTGCAGAAAAGATTTTTCAGGCAGTGAAAATATTCTTTATATTATAATTATAGATATATGTCATATATTTATCCAAACCCATAAAATGTATGGCATCAAGAGCAAGCCATAATGTAAACTACAATTTGAGTGATTATGATGTATCAATATAGGTTTATCCCTGGTAACAAATATACCATTATAGTGTATGATATTGATTTAAGGAGAAGCTATGCATGTGTGGAGGCAGTGAGTACTGGAAAAATCTCCATATCTTTCAATTTTGTTGGCCACCTAAAACTTCTCTTAAACTGTCTTTAATTTTTTTTTATTCGATGAACCTGAAATATCCAAAACAGTATTTAAAAGGAAGAAAAAGTTGTATAACTCTCACTTCTTGATTTCAAACTTTACTACAAATCTACAGTAACCAAGCCAGTGTAGTACTGGCATAACGATATACACATAGATCAATCAATAGAAGAGAACTGAGAGTCCAAAAATAAACCTTATATTTATAGTCCATTGATTTCAGACAAAAGTGCCAAAGCAATTCACTGGGGAAAGAGTAATCTAGTCAACAAATGGTATTGGGACAACTGGATATCCACATGCAAAAAAAAAAAAAAAAAAAAAAAAAAAAAAAAGACCTTGCATTCCCTACCTCATACAATATGTAAAAATTAACTCAAAATAGACCAAAGATCTGAATAGGAGAGCTAAAAATATGATAGTGTTAGAAGAAAATATAGGAGTAAATTGTTATGACCTTGGATTAGGCAATGTTTCCTTAACTATGGCACAAAAACATAAGCAAAAGAAAAAAAAATAGCTAATTTGGACATAACTGAAAACTTTTGTGCTGCAAATGGCACCATAAAGAAAGTGAAAAGAAAATGTACAGAATAGGAGAAAATATTTGTGTATCACATATCTGATAAGGGACTTGTATTAGAATATATAAAGAACATTTAAACTCAATGATGAAAAGATAAACAGCCAAATTTTAATGAGCAAAATATCTGAATAAACACATCACCAGTGAAGATATATAAATGAGCAATATGCATATGAAAAGATGTTCAATGTCATTAGTTATCATGGAAATACAATCAAAACCACATTGAGATGCTACTTCACACGATAGGGTGGCTTTAATAAAAAAGACATAATAACAAGTATTGGCAAAGCTGTGCAAAAATTAGAACCCTCATATACTACTGGTACTAAAAACTTGTACCCAGATATCTATAACATTATTCATAAAATCAAAAAAAAAATGGGAACAATTCAAATGACCATCAACTGTTGACCAGAAAAATAAAATGTAGTATATTTATACAATGGAAAAAATATTTAGCAATAAAGATGAATGAAGTACTCATATGTGCTACAGCTGTGATATGCCTTGAAAACATGCAAAGTGAAAGGAGCTATTCACGGATGAGCTCATATTGTATGATTCCATTTATATGAAATGTCCCAAATAGGCAAATCTATCTATGGATATTGAAAGTAAAGTAATGCTTGTTTAGGCTAAGCAGAGTGGAGAAAATGGGGAGTGACTGCTAATGACTACAGGGTTTCTTTTTTAGGTGATGGAAATGGTCTAAGATTAGATTGTGATAATGGTTGCATAACTCTTTGAATATACTGAAAATCATTGAGTTCATTATAAATGGGTGAATTCTGTGGTATGTAAATTACATTTCAACAAAACTGTTACAAGAGAAAATAAAGGCATGGTACCAAATAACTTTGTATATAAATTCTAGGTATTCTGATTGGCCCAGCGTGATTTATGTGTTCGTCCCTGAACACTTATTATAGCCAAGAAATTGAATACTCTGATTGGCCTGACTTGAGTCACATTCTCTTCGATGGGAAACAGGGCCCAAATGAATCTGAACCACATGGGTTCAGTTTTTTCCACAGGAGACAGTGTTGCTCTTGTCAGAAGATGGAGAAAGACATGCTGGGAAGGCCAAACAATAGATATCTTTCTGACTTAAGAAAGATTAGTTCCACATCATCTCTTCTCAGGCCTTTAGAGAGGTCCTTCTATTTTGTTAAGGTAAGAAGTTTGAGATAATATATAATGTGTCACCTTTAGAAAATTTAATAGCTACTTTATTAGGAAGCATTTAATGGTGATAAAAATTTCATGTATATTTAAGCAGTATAGTAGAGTTGTTAATTCTTGAGGAAGGCAAAATATGTTCAAATCTTGCTTCTACCACTTACAACTTTGTAATCTTGGGAAATAACTTAATTTTTACTTCTCCCAATTTACTCATTTGTAAAATAAGAATAAGAACATTACTTATCTCATAGTGTGTGTAAACTCAAAT
Source organism: Pteronotus mesoamericanus (assembly GCF_021234165.1). Taxonomy (NCBI): domain Eukaryota; kingdom Metazoa; phylum Chordata; class Mammalia; order Chiroptera; family Mormoopidae; genus Pteronotus; species Pteronotus mesoamericanus. Next base: position 57,636,100 of record NW_026555321.1, read on the forward strand.
TAGTTAATGCATTTAACACCCTTAAGAACAGTGCCTGGCTCATAGTAAGTTTTAACTGCTATTTTTTATCATTATTGCTATTGTTACAAGGACTGTTAAGTGACAATGAAACTACTGAGATCATTAACTACTTTCCAAAAAGGATCTTATCTTGGTAAATATCAACAAAAAATAAATTTGGTCTAGTTGGCCAAGCCATAACCAACAGCACAATTATAACATGCTCTAGTGGAGAACGCTCCCATAATGACATCAAGTACATTGTAGGGAATTGTCTTTTTGATCTTAACATGATTATCACCTTAGCAGTTCTGGAATCACCATGTTTGTTATGAAGCATACTATAAGAATAATAACTAATATGTGTTGTTTGCCTACTGACACATAATCCTCTGGTTGCAAGCAAGCATAATTGACTATGGCTAAGTTATTCAGAAGACTTGCTTGAAAAGATATTAGTTGTTCTCAGGATGGAAAAGAAGTTTAGCCAACTTGACTTGCTTATGAATTAAGATTGCAAGCAAATCATTTAAATTTATATTCATTTGTTCCCAGAGCTATACTAAAATTGATAATTAAAAATTTTAAAGACCATTAACCGTCTATTTTAAGAGGAAAAAAAAACAGGAGAAGAGGCAACCAAAGCTCAAACTAAATTTAGAGTAGTGGTAACCACCTTAGTCTACTTGAGGAATCTGTATATTTTACCAGCAAGAGAAAGCCCAGAAACAAATGAATTATATGATACAACCTTCAAAAAGCCAATAATTTAGTGGCACCTGCTACCTTTGGAAGTAGCAGTGAAGATGAGCTTAGAATTTGGAGGTTTGGTTGAAAGTCTGTTTCAGTAAAGCTGATACTAACTGAGATCCCAGATTGCCTGTTTTTGTGGCATGTAGCCTGGAATCTGTCTTGCTTCACCCTGGGTAAATGACTGGAGGTTTACTCTCTAGAGAAAATAAAACAGAAGGTCTCTGGACTAAAGAACTCTAGGCATAATTGAAGGCATCATGTTGAAAACATGAGGTTCAAATGAAAACTTATAGGTGAATGTTGAGATTCTAGGCCCTTTCCTCCCACATAGCTCCCAGAACTTTGCAAGGAAAATTATGCCTTTCAGGCAAAGACTTGGAAGAAATACCTCTAGGAATTTAAGAACACTAATTTCAGGGCATTTCCCATTAAGGTGACCAAGTCAGAGCTTCCTACATTGACAAATCCCCTCCACATACTTTCAGACATCTCTTGAATATTAATAGAAATCCAGCAATCACTAGAAATTTGAAGGAACACTAATAGAACTGGCATCAAAACAAGGAGAAAACATCAACTTAGAGAAAATAATATATATACAATGAGTAAAACTTTAAAGAGATTATCATTAATATCCTAAGAGATATAAAGAAAATACATGAAGATAAATGGAATTCTGGGGGAAAAAAAATAAAACATATACAGAACTAAATTTAAATTAGACAGGGCAGGTTTTTTGGTCTCCAGTAGCAGAGAAACATTTTTTGCACCACCGTGACCAGCCTTAGAGCGCGGCGGCGGCGGCCACGGCAACATCAACGCAGCTGTGCAGACGCCCCACACCCCGGAGCGCTGCAGGCCCCGGCTTTGCCCGGAGTTCACCTCTGAGTGCCCCGGGGGCTGAGCTCACAGACATGCAGACTCTCTCTTTCACGAACATACACGCGTATACACACTCGCACACACGTACGACCCTGGGCGCAAGCACCGTCTTAGCAGCGGGCTTTCACGGGTGCGGTGGTAGCCTGGTTGGGTCCCTGCCCTCGGCGGCTGCCGGCTGATAGCACTGCTGCCCGCGGCCGGAGGAGAGCGATGCAGGGGACCCAGCAGCAGTTCGAACAGTAATGTGAATTTACAGTCCTTTCCTGCAGAAACCAGCTGAGACACCTGAAGTCTGGGGTGCCGGCAGAGTCCGGAGGGGGTGAGCACCTGGCAAGGAGGCGGGGGACTGTACCTGGGGACAAAATCGAAACTTGTGCCTGGACTAGGAATTACAAGGGCGAACTTTATTCAGCTGTCTTCTTTATGATTCCCACAACTTCTGGATCTATCAAGGTGTTGCGTATTTTACAAATTGAAGACAAGACCATCTACCAGCAAAAAGATTAGACTTACTTTATCCTGTGGTCTGGAACGGAACCCATAAGATTGCTGAGGATCCTGGGAGAGATAAAGATGGCGGAGGAGTGAATGGAAGTCATACTCACCTCCTCCCAAGACCAAACTGGAATTTCGACTAAAGAGTAGAGTAATCACCTGGGAAACAATGGAACGATAGTGGGAGAGGAGCCTTGGAGCCCCGGACAGTGGATTCTACTGTCACACATCCCAACCGTTGAGAAGTGTAGTGGAGGCTCGAGAGGGTGGGCTGGGTGCCCACGGGCACTAGCACCAGACGGACATTGAAACAGCCAGTTAGCTCCCCCCGAGAAGAACGGGGTCTGAATCTTAAACAGAGACCCCTAAACTATAGCAGCTAAAACCAAGAAAATACAGACAAAATGCAACCCCGAAAAGCTTAGGGGCGCTCTCTGCCAGAGACAGGTGGCTGGGAATGCAAAGAGACATTTAAAGAGCCAACGCAAAACTTGAAGTGGCAGCTACCCTCCTTGATCTCTGGGCAGAGGTGGCAGCAGGGTGGGCTGGTGCCTGGGAAAAGATTGGTGAGGAAAACTTTGTGAAGAGAACTGAGATGAGGGCCAGTGGAGCCCCGGTGATAACGCACCTCCCATTCTGCAGCTACCTTCTCGCTCAGGCATAAGGGAATCAATTAACCTGCCTTTTGTGCACTCCGCACACAGCTTGTGCATGTGAGCTGGGGGACTGAGTGCAGACTGGCTGGGAGAGCCTCGAGGAGAGACTGGAGACGGAGGCGTTGGGGAAAGAACAGGAGGAGGAACCGGGGAGTCCCGACTCCCTCCCCGTTCCATAGTCTCCATTGTGGGCTGGAAAGGTGCACCTCCAAAGAGGCAGAAGAGGGGCGCGCACTAACCAGACTGCCCATGACTGAAACTCAGTACGCACAGGTGGTGGATGCTTGGCCGAAGGGGTTACAGGACTTCCCAGAGATACCTGAGGAGAGATTAGAAATGGAGGTGTTGGGGAAAGAACGGGAGGAAGAACCGGGGAGTCCCGACTCCTTCTCCTTTCCCTAGTCTCCATTGTGCGGGAAGAGGCCACACCCCCGAACAGCCAAAAGCCGAAAAGCACACATAGACACCCCAAAAACACACAGTGCAGGCGCGCACACTTGCGCCGAGTGACCGGCGAGGGTTGGCGAGCGCGTGTGTGACCCGCGCGGGCTGGCGAACGCTTGCACCGGCCGGCAAGGCCTCCCACAGATTGGCACTGATATAGCCTTCGAGGGAATGCACAGAGCGGCAAGGGCAGGCGTAAGTTGACCTGCCCGGCCCGCAATTGCAGAGCGGATCACAAAATTAGTAGATCCTGGGCCGAAGGGGTCACAGAGCTGCCCAGAGTCCCTGGAGGAGAGACCAGAGACAGGATTAACCGGAAAGTCCTGGAACTGACTTCCTCCCATTTCCGTAGTCCCCATTTGGCGAGGGCAAGCAATGCACCCAAAGAGCAAAAAGCGGGGAAAACACACAAGAGAAGACCCTAAACTGACGAGTACCGGGGAGCCCACCGGCCAGGGGGGCCAGAGGAGTATGCGAGGTCGCGAAAAAGCCCCCTGGTCTGGGGCAAGCACATAAGAGACCAGGCAGGCGGGGGATCCTGCCTCACCGGGGAGCGCACTCAAGGAGCTGGCGTCAGAGTCCAGAGTGATCCCAAAAAATAGTGCAGCCCTGACCAAAGGGGTCACAGAGCTGCCCGAAGCAGGAGTCAGACACAGACAGTAGACTCCTGGAAGGCTCAAACAAATGACCCAAGGTCAAATAGGGTCAACAACTGACATCATCAGAGGCAGGCCCAGAAAGAAAAGTAAAGAGAAAAATAAATAAATAAAAAGACCCACCTACAACCATAGAAGTTTAATCCACAAAGTCAGGATATCTAGACAGCCCAATTGAAGCAGAAACAAAAATAAATTAGAAAAATAACTAAATAACCTAACAGACTCTCACAAAGATGGGAAGAAAAAGAAGTTCTTCCCAAATGAGTGGAAAAGGGGACTCCCCACAGAGAGTGATGAATGAAATAGAGGCAAGGGAAGTATCACATATTGAATTCAAAAAAATGGTTCTAAGGAAGCTCAATGAGCTCAGCCAGCTCAAAGAGAACTATGAGAAACTGCAGAGAAACTATCAGGATCTTACAGCAAACTATAGAAACCTGGAAAAGGACACAGAAACTATCATGAAGACACAAGAGGATATGAAGAATACCATTTGTGAATTAAAGAACACAGTAGAAGGAATCCAAAGTGGATGGGATGAAGCCGAGGATCGAATCAGTGAGATGGAGGATACGGTAAAATAAACCTCCCAGAAAGAACAAGAAATGGAAAAATGGCTCAGAAAGAATGAAGAGGCATTTAGGGAAATGCAGGACACCCTGAAACGCAATAATATCTGTGTAATAGGGATACCAGAAGGAGAAGAGGAGGAGCAAGGGAGAGAGAACCTCCTCGAAAAAGCAATGATGGAAAATTTCCCTAATTTGAGGAGAGAAAGGCTCTCATGGATCCAGGAGGCACAGAGGACCCCACTCAAGAGGGACTCAAAGAGGTCCACTCCAAGACACATCATCCTTAAAATGGCAACTGTCAAAGACAAAGAGAGAATCCTCAAGGCAGCAAGGGAGAAGGAGAAAGTAACATACAAGGGGGCCCCGATACGCCTAGGAGCTGACTTCTCAACAGAAACATTACAAGCCAGAAGGGAATGGCAACAAATATTCCAGGTCATGAAAAGCAAGGGCCTACAGCCAAGGCTGCTCTACCCAGCAAGGCTCTCAATTAAAATAGAAGAAGAAATAAGGAGTTTCCCATCAGATTTGGTGCCTTGCATCCTCTGGCTTTCACCAAAACTAAAATACCTTTTAAGGGGAAGAGATTTTAGACTGTTGATGAGATGCAGGAAAATATGACAGGGCAGCTGCTGCTGAATCGGAGAACTGTGGGAGGTGCCAAAGTGCCTACTTTGAAGGGGGACTGAAGTGCATTGTCCTATGTATAATTTGTCTTGTGCCTTCTTCAATAAATGTCTCTTTTTCATATTCCATGCCTGGATAGGTAGACACTTTCTGGAAAGATCTCATGTTTTTTATTTTATTTATTTTATTTTATTTTATTTTTTCTTTATTTATTTTAATTTATTTCTTCAAATACATTTGTCTCTGCCAACCCCCCACAGCTTTCCCTTGCCCCCTCCCTCCTTCCCTCCCTCAGCTCTTCCCCTTTGGTTTTTCCCATGAGTCCTTGCTATATGTTCCTTGACTTGCCCCTTCCCTTCCTTTTCCCCACCCCCCCTCCCTCCTTCCCTCTTGTCTCTGTTGGTTTCTTTTCCTTTCAGTGTTGCTGGTCTTATTTTCCTTGCATCTTTGTATTGTTGGTTAGGTTCCGCTTATAGGTGAGATCATATGGTATTTGTCTTTTGCCCCCCGGCTTATTTTGCTTAACATAATGCTCTCCAGTTCCATCCATGCTGTTGGAAAGTTTAGTAGTTCTTTTCTTCTTTCTGCTGCGTAGTACTCCATTGTGTATATGTACCATTATTTTTTGATCCAATCATCTACTGATTTAGGGCATTTAGGTTGCTTCCAACACTTGGCTATTGTAAACTGTGCTGCTATGAACATTGGGGTGCATAGGTTCTTTTGTATTGGCGTTTTGGTGTTCTTAGGGTATAGTCCCAGCAGGGGAATCACTGGATCAAAAGGCTGTTCCATTTTCAGCTTTTTGAGGAAATTCCACACTGCTTTCCACAGTGGCTGCACCAGTCTGCATTCCCACCAACAGTGGACTAGGGTTCCCTTTTCTCCACAGCCTCGCCAGCACCTGTTTGTTGATCTGTTTATGATGGCCATTCTGACCGGTGTGAGGTGGTACCTCATGGTGGTTTTGAGCTGCATTTCTGATGGCTAGTTATGGTGAACATCCTTTCAAATGCCTCTGGGCCCTCTGTATCTTCTCCTTGGAGAAGAGTCTGCCCAGGTCCTTTGCCCATTTTTTTGATTGGGTCATTTGTCATCTTGGAGTGGAGTTGAGTGAGTTCTTTATATATCTTGGAGATCAAACCTCTATCTGATGTATTGTTAGCGAATATATTTTCCCATATGGTTGGCTCCCTTTTCATTTTGCTGATGTTTTCTTTAGCCGTGCAGAAGCTTCTTATTTTGATGAGGTCCCACTTGTTTATTCTTTCCTTTATGTCCCTTGCTTTAGGAGACATATTGGTGAAAAAAATTGCTACGTGGGATATCTGAGAGTTTCCTGCCAATGCTCTCCTCTAGGACTTTGATGGTGTTGCGACTTATATTTAAGTCTTTTATCCATCTTGAGTTTATTTTTGTGTATGCTGTCAGCTGATGATCCAATTTCAATTTTTTGCATGTAACCGTCCAGCTCTCCCAACACCATTTGTTGAAGAGGCTATTGTTGCTCCACTTTATGCTTCTGCCCCCTTTGTCAAATATTAGATGCCCATGGAGACCTGGGCTTATTTCTGGGCTTTGTATTCTGTTCCACTGGTCTATGGGTCTGTCCTTGTGCCAATACCAGATTGTTTTGAGTAGAGTGGCTTTGTAGTAGAGTTTGATGCCCGGTATTGTGATCCCTCCTACTTTGTTTTTCTTTCTCAAAATTGCTGCGGCTATTCGGGGTCGTTTATGGTTCCATATACATTTTTGAAATGTCTGTTCTATTTCTGTGAAATATGTCATTGGTATCTTAATAGGGATTGCGTTGACTCTATCAATTGCTCTGGGTAGTATGGACATTTTGATGATATTAATTCTTCCAGTCCATGAGCACGGTATCTGCTTCCATTTATTTGTGTCTTCCTTAATTTCTTTCTTCAATGTTGTATCGTTTTCTGCGTACAGGTCTTTTACGTCTTTGGTTAAATTTATGCCTAGGTAGTTTATTTTTCTTCTTGCTATATCGAACGGTATTTTTTTCCTGATTTCTTCTTCTTCTATTGCATTGCTGGTGTACAAAAATGCCTTTGATTTCTGAATATTGACTTTGTATACTGCTGTTTTGCCAAATTCACTTATTAGGTTCAGGAGATATTTGGTAGAGTCTACAGGGTTCTCTATGTACACTATCATGTCATCTGCAAACAATGATAGCTTTACTTCCTCCTTTCCCATTGGGATGCCTTTTACCTCCTTCTCTTGTCTGACCGCTGTGGCTAGGACTTCCAATAATATGTTGAAAAGAAGCAGTGAGAGCGGTCATCCTCGGCCTGTTCCTGATCTTAGTGGGAAAGCTTTCAGTTTTTGCACATTGAGTGTGATGTTGGCTGTAGGTTTTTCATATATGGCCTTTATTAGGCTGAGGAATGCCCCATTTATTCCCATTTTGCTGAGTGTTTTGATCACAAATGGGTGCTGTACCTAATCGAATGCTTTTTCTGCCTCTATCGAGATGATCATGTGGTTTTTGTCTTGTCTTTTATTTATGTGATGGATCACGTTTATTGACTTGCGTATATTGAACCATCCCTGCATGCCTGGGATGAATCCCACTGGATCGTGGGGGATAATCTTTTGAATGTATTGCTGGATGCGGTTTGCCAATATTTTGTTGAGGATTTTAGCATCTATGTTCATCAGCGAAATTGGTCTGTAGTTTTCTTTGTTTATAGGGTCTTTATCTGGTTTTGGGATTAGGGTGATGCTGGCCTCACAGAAAGAGCCTGGGAATCTTCTCTCCTCTTGGATATTTTTGGGATAGTCTGAGAAGGACAGGGGTTAGCTCTTCCTTAAATGTTCTGTGAAATTCTCCTGGGAAACCGTCCGGCCCTGGGCTTTTGTGTGCCGGGAGTTTCTTGATTACTGCTTCCATTTCCCCAGCTGTTATCGGTCTGCTCAAGCTTTCTGTTTCTTCCTCCTTCAGTGTTGGAAGATTATACTTTTCTAAACATTTGTCCATTTCATCAAGATTTTCAAATTTCTTGGCATATAATTGTTCAGAGTAGTTTCTGACGGTCCTTTGTATTTCTGTGGTATCAGTTGTTATTTCTCCTCTTTCATTTCTTATATTATTAATTTGGGTCCTCTCCCTTTTATTCTTGATGAGTCTGCTTAAAGGCTCGTCAATTTTATTTATCTTTTCAAAGAACCAGCTTCTGGCTTGGTTGATCCTCTGAATGTTCTTTTCGTCTCTCTGTCATTCAGTTCTGCTCTAATCTTGACTATTTCCTTCCTTCTCCTTGCTCTGGGATTTATTTGTTGTTGTTTCTCCCGTTCTTGAAGTTGTAGTGTTAGGTCTTTTATTTGAAATGTTTCTGTCTTTTTTAGGGAAGCCTGTATTGCTATGAACTTCCCTCTCAGGACCGCATTTGCTGTGTCCCATAGGTTTTGGACTGTTGTGTGTTCATTATCAATTGTTTCCAGAAACTTTTTGATTTCTTCTTCGATCTCGTTATTGACCCATTCATTGTCTAGTGGCATGATATTCAGTCTCCATGAGTTTGCAAGTTTTTGAAGTTTCTCCTTGAGGTTGATTTCCAGTTGCAAGCCTTTGTGGTACGAGAAAAAGTTTGGTATTATTTTAATTTTCCTGAATTTGCTGAGGTTTGCTTTGTGTCCTATCATGTGTCAATCTTTAAAAACTGCCATGAGCATTTGAAAAGAATGTGTATTTTGCTTCTGTGGGATGTAAGGTTCTATATATGTCAGTTAAGTCTCTTTGATTCAGTGTGTCATTCAGCGCCACATTATGTTTATTAATGTTTTGTTTGGAAGATGTGTCCAGTTTTGACAGTGGGGTGTTGAAATCCCCTACTATCAGTGTGTTGCTGTATATACCTTTTTTGAAGTGTCCAACAATTTCCTTATAACCTTGGGGGCTGCTATATTGGGAGCATATAAGTTTCCAATGTTGATGTCTTCTTGATAGATTCTTCCTTTAAGTATTATAAAGTGCCCCTCTGGGTCTCTCTTTATGGCCTTTGTTTTGAAATCTACTTTGTCTGATACAAGTATGGCAACCCCGGCCTTTTTCTCTTGCCCATTTGCTTGGAATATTTTTTCCATCCCTTTACTTTCAATCTGTGTAGGTGTCTTGCTCTGAGGTGGGTCTCTTGTAGGCAGCATATGTGTGGGTCATGTTTTCTTATCCATTCAGCTACCCTGTGTCTTTTGATTGAGGCATTTAGTCATTTACATTGAGAGTTATTATTGATAATTACTTATCCATTTTTCCCTTTGTACCTGTTTTTCTCTTTCTTGCTCTTTTCCTTCATCTTCTTAAACCAGTCCTTTTAACATATCTTGTAGTGCTCTTTGGTGGAGCTGTATTCTTTTAGTCTTCTCTTGTTTGGGAAACTCCTTATTTCTTCTTCTATTTTAATTGAGAGCCTTGCTGGGTAGAGCAGTCTTGGTTGCAGGCCCTTGCTTTTCTTGACTTGGGATATTTCTTGCCATTCCTTTCTGATTTGCAGTATTTCTGTTGAGAATTCAGCTGCTAAGTGTATTGGGGCTCCCTTGTATGTTACTGCCTGTTTCTTCCTTGCTGCCTTTAGGATTCTTTGTTTGTGTTTGATATTTACCATTTTAATGGTGATGTGTCTTGAAGTGGGCTCATTGGGTTCCTCTTGAATGGGGTTTTCTGTTGTTCCTGGACTTGTGAGACCCTTCCTCTCCTCAAATTGCGGAAATTTACTGTCATTACTTTTTCGACGAGGTTCTCTATCCCTTGCTCCTCTTCTTCTCCTTCTGGAATGCATATTATGTGTATATTACTACATTTCAGATTGTCCTGAATTTCCCTAAATGCCTCTTCATTCTTTTTGAGAGTCTTTTCCATTTGTTGCTTTCTGGGAGCTTTTTTTCTACCTTGTCCTCCAACTCGCTTATTCAGTCCTCTGCTTCCTCTAGCCTGCTTTTGATTCCTTCTACTGTGTTCTTCAATTCACAAATGGTGTTCTTCACTTCCTCTTGTGTCTTCTTGATAGTTTCTCTGTCTTTTTCCAGGTTGATACAGTTTGTGGTAAGGTCGTGATAGTTTTCCTGTAGTTTCTCATAGTTCTCTTTGAGCTTGCTGAGCTCATTGAGCTTCCTTAGAGCCATTGTTTTGAATTCAGTATTTGATAGTTTACTTGCCTCTATTTCATATAGTTTTCTCTGTGTGGATTCCTCCTTTCATCTCGTTTGGGTGGTGTTTCTTTTCCTTCCCATTATTTGTGAAAGTATTCTTTTCTTTTTTTCTTTTTTTTCTGGGTCTGCCTCAGATGATGTCAGTTGTTGAACCTATCTGACCTTATGCCATCTGTTTGAGCCTTCCAGAAATCTACTGTCTGTGTCTTGCTTCTGCAATTTTTAATCTAGTCACTCTGCCTTCAGCTGTCAGGCTTAAGCACCACACCTGGGGCACTGCCTCCTGAGGGTGAGACTATTGTGTCCTTACAGGCTGCTGCCACTAAGGGATGTGGTCTGCTTGAGCAGGATGGAAACAGTGGAATGGGGAAGGGGTCAGTTGCCGGATCCTTCTGGCTACTCCCTTAATTCTCTCCCCAGCACCCCTAACTCCAGTCTCTCCTCAAGCGTCTCTAGGCAGCTCTGTGTCCCCTTTAGCTCAGGGCCTACTATCTCTGCAGGCAGCTCTGCACTCAGCACCAAGGCTCGCATGCAACTCTGGTCTGGGCTGGACTGTCTTTAGGGCAGGGCTATTATTTCCTTTCCCACTGCTGCCTCTTTGGGGTGTGTCCTGCCTGCGCAAAATGAAGACTGCAGAATGGGGAAGGGGTCAGTACCAAAATCCCCCTGGCTACTCCCCCATTTTTTTCCCCAAAACCTCTTTCTCCAGTCCCTCGTCAAGAGTCTCCAGGCAGCTCTGTGTCCCCTTTGGCCAGGGATCTACTATCTCTGCCCGCTGCTCTGCACTCAGCACCCAGGCCCACAGGCAAGTCCTGGGCGGAGTAAAGCAGGCTATTGTTTGCTCTCCTGCTGCTGCGTCTCTGGGGGCGTGGCCTGCCTGCTCAAAATGGAGACCGTGGAATGGGAAAGGAGTTGGCTAAGTGAATCCCTGGGTACTCTGTCAGGTCTCTCCCCACTGCCTCGGTCTCCAGTCTCTCTTCAAGCACGTCTCTAGGCAGCTCTGTGTCCCCTTTGGCCTGGGATCCACTATTTCTGCCGGCCACACTGCACTCAGCACCCACCCAGGCCCTGCACACGCAAGACCTGGGTGGAGTGCCCAGAATCCAGGTTTACTGATCTCTTTATGCCTGAGCGAGATGGTAGCTGCAGAGTGGGAAGTGATTATCACCGGGACCCCGCTGGCCACCGTCTGGGTTCTCTTCACAAAGCTTTCCTCACGAATCTTTCCTCAGGCTCCAGCCCTCTCTGCTCCTGCCTCTACCCAGAGATCAAAGAAGGCAGCTGCCACTGCAAATTTTCTCATTGGCCCTTTAAATTTCTCTGGCAGAGAGCACCACTATGCTTTTCGCAGTTGTCTTTTGTCTGTGTGCTTTTTTGGTTTCAGATGTTGTAGTCTAGGGGTCCCTGCTTATGATTCAGATCCTGTTCTTCTTAGGGGGATCCAGCTGGCTGTTTCAATGTCCCTCTGGTGCTGGTGCCCGTGGGTGCCCAGCCCAATTTGAGAGCTTCCACCGCGTTTCTCACCTGTTAGGATGTGTGAAAGTCAATTCCACTCTCTGTCCGTCGCTCCAAAGCTCCTCTCTCTCTCTATCATTCCATTGTTTTCCAGGTGATTTCTCCACAATTTAGTTGCTATTCCAGTTTGGTCTTGGGAGGAGGTCCATGTGACTTCCACTTACTCGTCTGCCATATTCAATCTCTGGACAGACCTTATATTTGATAAGTTAGCTTCTTTGTAACCAGTAAAGTTAAAGTACAATAAGTTTGGTTTTCTATAAATACAATGTTGGACGGTAAAAACAGACATTTTCTTTTAGATGTGCACAGTTTCAAAATATTTATTTCCTGCCTGAGTCTTCTCTCAGGGAACCAAGGGAGAGTGTTTTACACCTAAGATAAGGAATGCATCAAGCAAGAGGAAGTCATAGAATTCAGGAAGCAGGGAATCCCACCAAAAGACATATAAGAGGAGTCTCAGAGGGAAGGGAGATGACAACTGCACAACATCTTGATTGGAGCAAATCAGGAAACTGTGGAGGAATTTTGATGAACATAGAGAAAACTAAACAAACTAACAACAGCAAAAAAGACAATTATTATTTCCGTGGAAAAAAGAGTTGTACATAAAGGGAAAGTATCATGGTTACTCCATGGCTTAACTGTAAATGGTGTTTACATGGCCATCATTACAAAACATTGCATATTCATCTAAACAATATTTTGGTTTCTTTGTATTGGGGGATGAAAAGTATGTATATGAGTAGTGTGATGGGATTGGATGTTTGTGTGAAAGGGAACTAAATTCTCTTCTTAAAGCATAGGTAGTCAATAGGTAAGGCATGTGTGACGTAATGAAAAACATATATTTGGTCTCTGTCCCGTTCCTGTTATAGTGCTCCTAAAACCCTTATAATTTCCTGAGTGATAGGGCTGCTAGGAGCATCTTATGTTCTAATATTTGGTTATGTAAGAACTCCCAAAAAATTCTGAGTAATTCTGAGTAATGGGTGTGATAGGAGCATCTTACACAGACCTCCTAAATCCTTTGGAATTTCCTGGATGATAGGAGTGTCTTTTGTTCTAATGGCTCCCAGATCAGAGCTGGTCACCAGAAAAACTAAGCCATGATTAGTTTCAACTTTCAACCCTATCTCCCATGCTTTGGGGAGGGGAAACTGAGACTGGAGATTGTGTTAATAATTGGTCATACCTACTTCAAGTAAAGATGATGGAATAGTTAACTCTGAGATGGCCCCCTTCCTTGATCATATCAAAATTACAAGTATATTATAGAACAATCATTGAGAACCACATGGAGACTAGCTAAACAGAATTTCTATAACTAAGTACATAAAGGAAAAGCGATGGCAAAACTGGTAGAAGGCGTGGTGACAAAGACCAGGCAGGTTCCACACCCTAGGGATGGAGGTTAAGAACATGGAGTAATATCTGAGTGGCAGATACCCACAAAGAGCAAAGAGAAAAGTAGAGGATTATCTGCAAAGGAGTCCCCATAAGACTATTAACTGATTACTCAAAAGAAACTTTACAGACAAAAAGGGGCGGGAAGGAAGTATTCAAAATCATGAAAGGCAAGGACCCACATCCAAGATTACTCTATCCAGCAAAGCTATCATTTAGAATGGAATGGCGGATAAAGTGCTTTCCAGACAAGGTAAAGTTAAAGGAGTTCATCATCATCAAGCCCTTATTATATGAAATGTTAAGGGGCTTATCTAAGAAAAAGAAGACTATCAAAACTATGAACAGTAAAATGACAACAAACTTACAACTATCAACAACTTCACCTAAAGAAACCAAAAACTAAAACAAAAACAAACTAAATAAACAACTATAACAGTAGCAGAATAACAGAAATAGGGATTACATGGAGGGTTATCAGCAGGGAGATGGAGAATGGGAGAAAAGATACAGAGAATAAGATGCATAAATTGTAGGTACAAAATAGACAGCGGGCGGTTAAGAATAGTATAGGAAAGCCAAAGACCTTATATGTATGGCCCTTGGACATAAGTAGAATGCTAATGGGAAGGGAGGGTGCAGGGGGGAGGGGGATAAAGAGGAGAGAAAAATGGGACAACTGTAATAGCATAATCAATAAAATATACTTTGAAATCACATAGCTAGGAAAAACAAAAAAGTAACAACATACAAAATTAATATTCAGGAATTGGCTGCATTTTTATGCATCAATAACAAACTATCAGAAAGAGAAATTTAGAAAATAATCTCATTTACAATTGCATCATAAAATAAAATACCTAGGAATAAATTTAAACAAGGAAGTAAAAGACTCAGAATACTATAAGACATTGAGGAAGACACAAATAAATGGAAAGATATATTGTGCTCATGGATAGAAAGAATGAACATCTTTAAACTATTCATACTCCCCAGAGCAATCTACAAATTCAGTGCGATTCCTATTGAAATACCAAAGCATTTTTCATAGCACTAGAAAGAATAAGACTAAAATTTATATGTAATGACAAAACACTCAAATAGCTATAGCAATCTTAAGAAGAAGATATCCAACTAAACTACAAGGCTATAGTAATCAAAACAGCATGATACTGACATAGAAACAGACACATAGATCAACAGAACAGAATAAAGAGCCTAGAAATCAACACATTCCTCTCCAGTCAAGTAATCTATGACAAAAGAGGCAACAGTATACAATGGGGTAAAGAAAGTCTATTCAATAAATGGTGTTGGGAAAACTGGACAGATATGTGCAAAAAAAAAAAATAAAGCTAAACCACTTTCCTAATACCATATAAAAAATTAAACTGAATGGGTTAAAAATGTAAATGTAAGACCAAAAACCATAAAACTACTAGGAAAAAACATAGACAGTAAATTCTGACATAGCTCTTAGCAATATTTTTTGGCTATATCTCCTAAGACAAGGGACACACATACAAAAAAATAAACAAATGGTACTACATCAAACTAAAAAGTTGTTGCACAGCAAAGGAAACTATCAACAAAACAAAAGGACAATCTCCTCAGTGGGAGATGATATGTGGCAATGATGCATTCAGTAGGAGTTACCATCTGAATATATAAGGAACTTTTACAACTTAACACTAAAACTGTCCCCCCCAAACCCCAAACAATCCATTTAAGAAATAGGCAAAGAACCTGAATAGATATTTCTCCAAAGAGGATATGCAGATAGCTAATAGACATATGAAAATACACGCAACATTAATCATCATCATGGAAATACAAAAAACTAAAACCCCACAATAATGCAGAGAAAAGGGAACTCTAATGCACTGTTGGTGGGATTGTAAATTGGTGCAGCTACTATGGAAACGGGATGGAGGCTCCTCAAAAAATTTAAAAAATAGATTAATCATATAACCCAGGAATTCCACTTCTGGGTATTTATCCAAAGAAATCCAAAACACTAATTCAAACATATATATGCAACTTTATGTTTGTTGCAGCATTATTTATAATGGGCAAGATACAGAAGCAGCCTAAATGTCCATTATTTTTTATTCTCACCTGAGGACATTCTCATTGATTCTTTAGAGAGAGGGAAAGGTAGGGAGAAAGAGAGGAAGAAAAACATCAATGGGAGGGAGAAACATCAACTGGCTGCCTCACATGTGCCCTAACTGGGGACCGAACCCAAAACACAGGCATGTACCCTGACCAGGAATTGAACCTGTGACCTTCTGGTCCACTGGGTGATGCTCCAACCACAGGCCAAGCATAAGTGTCTATTTTGACATGAATGGGTAAAAAAGAGATGGTATACATATAAAATGGAATATTACTCAGCCATAAAAAGAAATGAATTTTGTCATTTGCAACAAAATGGATGGACCTAGAGGGTATCATGCTAAGTGAAATAAGTTGGACAAAGAAAGGCTAATATCATGATTTCACCTATATGTGGAATCTAAAAAAATAAAACAGAAACAGACTCAGACACAGAGAACAAATTGATGGTTACCACATGGGAGTGGCCTTTGAGAAGGGGTAAAAAAGGTGAAGGGATTAAGGAGTACGAATTGGTAGTTACAAAAATAGGAGGATGTAAAGTACAATGTAGCAAGTGCAGTCAATATTTTAATAACTATGTTTAGTGTCAGACTTACTAGCACTAGACTTATCAAGCTGATCGCTTTGTAGGATACGTAAATGTCTAATCACTAACTACTACATTGTACATCTGAAGCTAATAATATTTTTGTTAATGTAAGCAAACAAGAACAGATGTTTGCTGCCTGCCACCACAAAAACCAAATTTGTGAGGAACATGCTGTTAAAAGGAAAGAGGTTTATTCAGGTGACATACCTGGGAGAATGGTGGTCTCATGTCTTAAAGACCTCCTCATCTTCCTGTTGAAACCTGCAGTTCTTATAGGGACAAGGAGGGGAGAGAGTTTTTTCCCTCATTGAATTGTCTTTCTAGCTTTTGGGGCACTTGGGGCTCTATCCATTCATTTTTCTAGCTTTCAGTGTGCTGTGGCCCTATCCATTCTTTTTTCTAGTTTTTAGCACCCTTGGGCCCTATATCCATTAATATTTCTAGCTTCCCTTGCACTCTGTAAGAACCCTCCCTGCCACCATCTTGGCCAACAGGGGAGACTCCGTAGTGCTTTGACTCTCTAAGGTAACATCAATTGTAATTGGAGACTAAATTAATTTAAATGAGAAAATAATTTATTATACCTACATAATGAGCCTCTATAAAAATATGTAAGCTGTGGGGTTTGGAGAGTTCTGGACTGGTGAGCACATCCACCTGCCAGCACTGTTGTGTACCCCACCCTCCACAGGACAGATGCTCCTGTGCTCAGGACCTTCTGGACTGCATTCTATGTACTTCATCTGGCTGCATTCTTTGTCATATTTTGTATAATAAACCATAAAAATATGTGTTTTCATGAGTTCTGTGAGCCATTACAGAAAATCATCAAACCTGAAGATGAGATCATAGGAACCGTGATTTGTAGCTAGATGGAAGTGTAGGTAACCCAGGGATCCAATACTTATAATTGGCATCTGTACTGGGGGCAGTTTTTGGGGAATGGGCCATTAACCTGTGGTATCTGCACTGACTTAGGTAGTTTGTGTCATAATTGAATGGGATACCCAGTGTTGGAGAACTGGTTAGTGTGGGGGGAAAAAAACCAAGTGCTTTTGGTGTCAGAAGTGCTGTGAGTTCAGAGGTTTTTTTTTTTCTTTTTGCATGTTATTTAGACATGCGGAAGTTTATACCCAATCAATTTAAAGAATTGGAATTGGTCGTTTACTGTGAGAGAAGAAAATGTGGTAGGAGATACTGAAGAAATTTTTAAATTTGTCCAAATGCCTGTCTATCTATCTATATTTAATTATCTACAAAGCCTTTGTTAACTGTTTGACCCTTAATGTTTATCAAATTATGAAAATTACCCACAAGTAACTCTTGAAATCAATTTATTGGATTATGATCAGCTTTTCAAAAAATATATATAAAGCAGAATAGAATAGAATAAGGGCCATGAATTGCTGTGTCATTTTTGAAATTTTTTGTTTTATATATTCATGTTTGCATGTACTAGAATTGTGATGTAAATGCATTTCTTACAGTGAGGCACAGTTGAAAATAGTTTGGGAAATGAGGCTTTAGAATGTGTCTTCAGGACATATCTTTGAAAGGAGAGAAAAATGGCCGAAGATCACACATCTGCCTCACTTAACACCTGCCATGACCTTTAGGTTTATGACTTCATTAACTCTTCACAACTCTTTGAGGGATGTACTGATTTATATCTGTTTCAGAAATGAGGATCCTGTAGTTTAGGGAAGTTAAATCATTTTGCTGAGGTAAATTTTTGAGACTGGATTGGAGGCCAGTTTTCTTGCATAGTATAGTCATTCTGCCCTGCTTGTAGTTTCTAAGTTCCAGAGTTTTCTCCTGTACTTATAAAATGCATTCCCAAATGTTCCAAAATACCTCCTTTGGAAGATTCTCCTGAAGCTCTCATTCTTCAGTTGCTGAATGAGTATAAAAACAGTACATATGTCTTTGCTCAGATTTAGTGAGGCTGTTGTATTTAAAATTGATCCCCTGCAGGTCACTTCATAAATTACATAAATGTCTAACCACTATGATGTACATCTGAAATTAATATAAAGTAACATTGAATGTTAACTCTAATTGAAAAATAAGATAAAATAAATCCTATTTTTTTAACTGGAAAAAACAGAAAAAATAAAAATAAAAATTCCCCCTCCCTTGCTTTATTTTCTCCCTCTTACACTACCTTTGGAGTTAGAAAATTGCATTATTTACTTATTTGTTTTATGTTTTGCTTCTCTCACCAGTGTGTAAGCCTTATCAGGGGAAAGAGTTTTGGATTTCAGCACCTAGAGTAGTGCGAGGCATATATCAGGAGGAGGCATATGCATGCATGGATGCGTAGCTTAATGAATTCATAAAAAGGGCTTTAACAAGTGCTTTAGCCCTGGCTGGTGTGGCTCAGTGGACTGAGTGCCAGCCTGTGAACCAAAGTGTCGCTGGTTTGATTCCCAGTCAAGGCCACATGCCTGGGTTGTGGGCCAGGTCCCCAGTAGGGCAAGCGTGACAGGCAATGGCACATTGACATTTCTCTCCCTCTGTCTTTCCCTTCCCCTCGCTCTAAAAATAAATAAATAAAATCTTTAGGAAAAAAAACAAAAACAAATGCTTTAATGGGCAGTAGAGAAGATTTGAAGATATAACACTTACAAAATTGCCTAGGCTTGACCCAATATATACTGAGTAAATGTTAATTAGATTTCATTATCAAATATCAGGAAAAGGAATACATTCTTTGAAAAAACAATCCATTTTGAGCCAAGATCTACAATTCCTTTTAACCAAATGATCCTGTTTTTAGCAACTTCCTTGCTGAGAACATATCCTCTGGAAAGGCACCATCTGACTGAGAAACTAGATTCTGCTTTAAATGACACTTGCCCTAGCTAAGTTGTCTAAAGCCAACAAGGAAAGATAGTGTGTACTTGCTGGCTGGGATTGTAACACCTGATAACAGGAGAAAGCAAGCCAAAAGGGAAGGAAGCAGATGGAAGATCTGAGACAACCAATATCTCAGAATGTTCCAAAGAAACCAGATACCTTAGCTTACAAGGCCTGTGAAAAATGCCCTGCATACAGATATAACAGTTGGCCACACAGCTGAGATGATGAAATCAAAGACCAAATATAAGTTTGTTGAGCTAGAATTTTAGGAGAACCATCCTGAACAAAGTCATCATTGATTTGCACAATTCAGAGGCAATCTAAATCTTGTTTGCTTGGAAATCAAAGATTAAGCTGGTCAGAAGAGTCTTCTTCATTGATGGAACTTGAGTGATTGTAGCCATGATAATGGTAACACTCTGCTCTTTTTTAAGACATCACAAAAATGAATATGTAAACTATATATAATTCCACAAGGGGGCACAATAGAAGCAAAAATAAAAATTGATATACTTTAATTTTGTGTCATTTTAACCTAATAATAATTAACAGCCTTAAAATCTCAAAAAAATTAAAATAGATTACTATTTGATCAACTATTGGGGAGATTGCTTCATAAATTATATAAATGTCTATGCTATACACCTGAAACATAATATTAATTGTCAACTATAATTTTTAAAAATCATAATAAATTAAAAAGAAAATGCTACCTGTTTCATTTAAAAATAATGAGTATTTATTTGTACAAATTCTCAATGTATTTAGAAAAAGGAAGAATGATACTTTCCAAGTGTTCATAATTATCTTAAACTATTTTAACTTTATCAAAAAGAATGTTTGAATTAACCAATGTTACCCCAATAAATTTAATAAAAAATACAAAAAATGTTCAATAATATACAGCATTGGACAGAAAGTCTTTTGTTCTTTAGACATCCAAAACAAAAGGGAAATATTTCGAAGTGGTCACTTAGAAAGTATATATACTAAGATTCCATTACTATTGTAAAAAGTTCTAAAGTATATGTGTTTGTGTGTATGTCTGTGTGTGTACACCCAAGCATTTATATGCACAAATATTTATACATACAGACCTTCATTCATCAATATTCATTAAGTCCCAACTATGTGACTAGCGCTGGAAATATGATTGTGAAATTGTAAGTTAATGTGAAGTAGTAATAGGATTGAGGAAAAGACAAGTTTAGAGAGTGATGGAAGTTGGGGCTCTCTGAGGAGCTAACAGTAGAGTTGAGATCTGAATTCCTGACCATACAAAGATCACACATATAAGGCAATGCATAGAAACAGTCTGGGGTGTTGTTCACTGAAATGTTAATGTTAGTTAATTTTAAAGAGAAGAGAGGGTTGTGAGGGCTTGGAATGGTGGTGTTATGGGAATAGGCAAGAAAAAATAAACTTGAATTTCTTACTCTTTAGAGTGCTGAATTGTCCCTATGCTTTTATAATACACAACAGTGAATTTATGTATTGCATAATTTATTTATTTTTTTTAATTAATTTATTTACTTTTTAAATACATTTGTCTCTGCCTTCCCCCCACCTCTTTCCCTTGCTTGCCTCCTCCCACCTTCCCTCCCTCAGCTCTTCCCCTTTGGTTTTGTCAATGAGTCCTTGCTATATGTTCCTTGACTTGCCCCTTCCCTTCCCTTTCCCTGCCCTCCCCCCCTTCCCTCTTGTCTCTGTTGATTTCTTGTCCTTTCAGTGTTGCTGGTCATATTTTCCTTGCTTCTTTGCATTGTGGTTAGGTTCTGCTTATAGATGAGATCATATGGTATTTGTCTTTCGCCCCCTGGCTTATTTCGCTTAGCATGATGCTCTCCAGTTCCATTCATGCTGTCGCAAAGTTTAGTACTTCTTTTTTTCTTTCTGCTGCGTAGTATTCCATTGTGTATATGTACCATAATTTTTTGATCCAGTCATCTACTGATGGGCATTTAGGTTGCTTCCAACACTTGGCTATTGTAAATTGTGCTGCTATGAACATTGGGGTGCATAGGTTCTTTTGTATTGGCGTTTTGGTGTTCTCAGGGTATAGTCCCAGCAGGGGAATCGCTGGATCAAAAGGCAGTTCCATTTTCAGCTTTTTGAGGAAATTCCACACTGCTTTCCATAGTGGCTGCACCAGTCTGCATTCCCACCAACAGTGGACTAGAGTTCCCTTTTCTCCACAGCCTCGCCAGCACCTGTTGTTTGTGGATCTGTTTATGATGGCCATTCTGACCGGTGTGAGGTGGTACCTCATGGTGGTTTTGATCTGCATTTCTCTGATGGCTAGTGATGCAGAGCATCCTTTCAAATGCCTCTGGGCCCTCTGTATCTATCTCCTCCTTAGAAAAGCATCTGCCCAGGTCCTTTGCCCATTTTTTGATTGGATCGTTTGTCTTCTTGGAGTAAAGTCGAGTGAGTTCTTTGTATATCTTGGAGATCAAACCTCTATCTGATGTATCATTAGCAAATATATTTTCCCAAATGGTTGGCTCCCTTTTCATTTTGCTGATGTTTTCTTTAGCCGTGCAGAAGCTTCTTATTTTGATGAGGTCCCACTTGTTTATTCTTTCCTTTATGTCCCTTGCTTTAGAGACATATCAGTGAAAAAATTGCTGCATGGGATATCTGAGAGTTTCCTGCCAATGTTCTCCTCTAGGACTTTGATGGTGTTGCGACTTATATTTCAGTCTTTTATCCATCTTGAGTTTATTTTTGTGTATGCTGTCAGCTGATGATCCAATTTCAATTTTTTGCATGTAGCCATCCAGCTCTCCCAACACCATTTGTTGAAGAGGCTGTTATTGCCCCATTTTATGCTTCTGCCCCCTTTGTCGAATATTAGATGTCCATAGAGACCTGGGCTTATTTCTGGGCTTTCTATTCTGTTCCACTGGTCTATGGGTCTGTTCTTGTGCCAGTACCAGATTGTTTTGAGTATGGTGGCTTTGTAGTAGAGTTTGATGTCCGGTATTGTGATCCCTCCTACGTTGCGTTTCTTTCTCAAAATTGCTGCGGCTATTCGAGGTCGTTTATGGTTCCATATAAATTTTTGAAATGTCTGTTCTATTTCTGTGAAATACGTCATTGGTATCTTAATAGGGATTGCGTTGAATCTATAAATTGCTTTTGGTAGTATGGCCATTTTAAGGATATTAATTCTTCCAATCCATGTGCACGGTATATGCTTCCATTTACTTGTGTACCTAGGGATAAATTTAACCAAAGACACAAAAGACCTGTATGCAGAAAACTATACAACATTGTATTGCATAATTTAAACTGATTCTTTGAAAAGACGAATCAATAAGAAGGATGTACGGAAGCTTTCTCTTAACATTTGGAAGTATGTACAGATGTACCAGAATTATAGAGCCATGAAGGTATAGGCCTTTTCCTGACCAAGTGTTCTTGGTCCGGATATAGTTATATTAATACAAAAAATGGCAATGATAATAGAGAAAGGGGTGATTGTACTGACCTGTTCACTTGTCTCCCTAACATTTGTGTCCCTCATCTCCTGCATTACAGTCCTGGATGTTTGGTTTTTGAATACTACTCTTATCATGTGAATTTTTAGCTCAAAACCTATCCAGAGACCCTCAATATTATACGCTCAAGTCCAAATTCCTCAGCTTGGTATTCAGGGCCCTTTGCATTCTGACAGAGTTTACCTATTAACTTTTCAGCATTATTCTAAATCATGATTTCCCATCTAGCCGGGCTGGTCTTTCACTGCTCTCTGAAGATGTTGTGCACATCATCCTCCTTCATAATGTTGCTTGAGGACCAAACCCTGACCACCCTACTCCCTCACCTCCAGCCTCACTTGTTAAAATCATACCCAATAATTGAAAACTCAGACCAACATCCTAATAATCTAGTTCAAAATTATCTTTCTCTTTAACAAATTATTTATAAAAGATACAGCCTTCTAAGATCAGGTATCAATGTAGACTCCTGTTTTTTTTAAAAAAAAATAGATAAAGAGATTGACAGATAATTATAGATATGTGTGTATATAGTGGTTACTATACATACATTTCCTATCTCTGTCAACTGAGAGAGGCTAGAAGCAGTGATAGCTCAGTAGAAAGCACACTTAGCTCCCAGATCTTGGTTTCTAAATTCCATCCTTCAATAAAAGAAACCAGGCATCCTTGGATAACAGATTCAGGGCTGAGGGGAAAGAGAGTGCAAGATAAATCTGGAGTGTCTTGTAGTACTAGAAAGGAGAGTAAAAAATAAATAATGATAGTATTAAAATATAATTCCCTCAATAAAATAATGTTTGTTAAGTCCATATAGGTATAAATAAATAATAATAAATGAATGAGAAAAAATTAACACTCTTTCTTACAGAAGAATTCCAATTAATACATGTAGAAAGCATGAGGAAAATGGAAAATCATCATTAGAATATGATAGTACTAATTACCACAGGTAAGATGTGCCAGTGAATGCTAAAATTAGGGGGTGAAAGTTTAACAAGAAATAGGATTTTGAATGATTTCAAAATGTCTCCTCCAAAATATTTGGTAATTACAAAAGGAGAAATAATAAGTTTACCATGGAGGATATTGGCAGATGGCACCTTAGCCAAGTGATCAAGGTTCACATAAGTAGTAAAACATATCAACATCATGCATGCCCACATATGACACACTGAGAAGGGCACCTCACATCTGTGGTGTTCTTTCTTAATAATCCCTAACCTCATTCTCATCATGAGAATATACCAGACACCCAAATTGTGGGACTGTGCAAAATAACTTACTGATATTCTTCAAAGATGTCAATCTCATGAAAAGACCAGGAAAGACTGAGGAAGTGTCACAGATTGGAGGAGACTAAGGAGACATGACAAGTCAATGCAATGTGGGATCCTTGACAAGATTTTGGAACAGAAAAAGACTTTAGTAGAAAAACTGGTGAAATCAAAGTAAATTTTACAGTTTAGTTAATAGTATTATAGCAAAATGAATTTCTTCATTTTGATAAATGTTCAGTAGTTATGTAAAATATTAACACAAGAGGAAGCTCAGTGAAGAGTCCTGGGAACTCTCTGGACTCTTTACTACTCTTGTAAGTCTAAAATTATTTCAAAATAAATATAACACACACACACACACACACACACACACACACACACACACACACGTACGTTCCTGTTACGTATATCAGACCTGGAAGTGGAGGCTGAGAATATGCATTCTAAACAAACTTCTTAGGTGATACACACTGAAGTTTAAGAACAACTTCTCTAACGCTGACCATGTGAGTCATTTACAATGTGAACATGTATGGTTACTGCTTCATTTTGGTGAAAATAAGCATGGTAGAGCAGAAGAGTATGAGCTTTGGAATCAAAGAGCCCTGTTTTAATCTAGATGCTCCCATTTACTAGTGGTGACCTTACTTAGATAAGCTATTTCAGTTCATCTGTTAAGTGGGCATAATGGTGTCACCTTATCAGGTTGCTGAAGCACTCAACACAATGCATATGAAATATCCAGAATAGTGCTTAACACATAACAGGTGCTAAGAAACAAAGTTATTACTATTTCTTTACATTTATAATTTAATTTTTTTGCCAAAAACATGTGCTGATTGAATAATATAGCTGTGTAACCTTGGGCAAAATTACTAAACCTCTCTGGTGTCTCAGTGTCATCATCTATAAAATGAGGATCATAACAGTACTACCTCATTAGGTGGTTGTGAGGATTAACTGAGTTAATATGTGAAAGCTGGTTGAATAGTACCTAGCACATAATAAGTGCTATATGGGTGTTCACAATTTTATTACTATTTAGTCAGGATAGTAAATTTTCTACCTAATTGTTTTACTTATTTCTGTAATTGTTATTCTGTTACAGTTGTCCCCAATTTTTTCCCCTTTGTCCTCTATCCAGCCAACCCTCTGCTCCATTAGTCAATCCCCACACTCTTGTCCACGTACATGAGTTATTCATACATGTTCTTGACTAATCCCTTCCCCTTCTTTCCACCATTTTCCTACTTTGCCCTCCCATCTGGCAGCTGTCAGGCTGTTTTGTGATTCCATACCATCTGGTTCTGTATTGCTTGTTAGTTTACTTGATTCATTAGATTGCTCTTGTAAGTGAGACGATGTGGTATATGTTTTTCAACCAACTGGCTTATTTCACTAAGCATAGGAATCTCCAGTTTTACCCATGCTGTCCCAGAAGGTAGGAATTGCTTCTTTCTTTATGCTGTATAGAATTACATTACATAAATTTACCACATTTTTAAATCTGTTCATCCATTGATGAGCATTCCTGCTGTTTCCAGCACTTGGCTATTGTAAATAGCACTGCTATGAGCATAGACGTGCAGAAGTTCTTCTGAATTGGTGTTTCAGGATTCTTAGGGTATATTCTCAGCATTGGAATCACTGGATTCAAAGGCAGTTCCATTTTTAATTTTTTGAGGAAATTTCATACTGTTTTCCATAGTAGCCATACCAGTCTGCATTCCCACCAACAGTGCATTCTTGTTCCCTTTTGTCCATATTCTTGCCAGCATTTGTCATTTGTTGATTTATTAATGATAGCCATGCTGTGACAAGTGTGAAGTGATATCTCATTGCGGTTTTAATTTGCATCTCTCTGATAGCTAGTGATGATGAGCATTTTTTAATATGTCTATGGGCCATTTCTATGACCTTGGAGAAGTATCTATTCAGGTCCTTTGCCAATTTTTTAATTGGATTGCTGTCTTCTTAGTGTTGAGTAATATGAGTTCTTTTATATTTTTTAGGTTAAACCCTTGTTGGGTGTATCATTGGCAAATATGGTCTCCCATACAGTTGGTTCTCTCTTCATTTTAATGATGATTTATTTACCAATGAAGAAGGTTTTTATTTTTTTATTTATCTTTTTAAATTTTATTTTAATTTATTTTTTCAAATACATTTGTCTCTGCCTACGCCCCACCACTTTCCCTTGCCCTCCCTCCTTCCCTCACACAGCTCTTCCCCTTTGGTTTTGTCAATGAGTCCTTGCTATATGTTCCTTGACTTGCCCCTTTCCTTCCTTTTCCTCCACTCCCCTCCCTCCTTCCCTCTTGTCTCTGCTGATTTCTTTTCCTTTCAGTGTTGCTGGTCATATTTTCCTTGCATCTTTGTATTGTTGGTTAGGTTCCGCTTATAGGTGAGATCATATGGTATTTGTCTTTTGCCCCCTGGCTTATTTCGCTTAGCATAATGCTCTCCAGTTCCATCCATGCTGTTGCGAAGTGTAGTAGTTCTTTTTTTCTCTCTGCTGCGTAGTAGTCCATTGTGTAAATGTACCATATTTTTTTGATCCCATCATCTACTGATGGGCATTTAGGTTTCTTCCAACACTTGGCTATTGTAAATTGTGCTGCTATGAACATGGGGTGCATAGGTTCTTTTGAATTGGCGTTTTAGGATTCTTAAGGTATAATCCCAGCAGGGGAATCACTGGATCAAAAGGCAGGTCCATTTTCAGCTTTCTGAGGAAATTCCACACTGCTTTCCACAGTGGCTGCACCAGTCTGCATTGCCACCAACAGTGTACTAGGGTTCCCTTTTCTCCACAGCCTCGCCAGCACCTGTTGTTTGTTGATGTGTTTATGATGGCCATTCTGACTGGTATGAAGTGGTATCTCATGGTGGTTTTGATCTGCATTTCTCTGATGGCTAGTGATGCAGAGCATCCTTTCAAATGCCTCTGGGCCCTCTGTATCTCCTCCTTGGAGAAGCGTCTGCTCAGGTCCTTTGCCCGTTTTTGGATTGGATCGTTTGTCGTCTTGGAGTGGAGTCGAGTGAGTTCTTTATATATCTTGGAGATCAAACCTCTATCTGATGTATCATTAGCGTATATATTTTCCCATACGGTGGGCTCCCTTTTCATTCTGCTGATGTTTTCTTTAGCCTTGCAGAAGCTTCTTATTTTGATGAGGTCCCACTTGTTTATTCTTTCCTTTATGTCCCTTGCTTTAGGAGACATATCGGTGAAAAAATTGCTGCATGGGATATCTGAGAGTTTCCTGCCAATGCTCTCCTCTAGGACTTTGATGGTGTTGCGACTTATATTTCAGTCTTTTATCCATCTTGAGTTTATTTTTGTGTATGCTGTCAGCTGATGATCCAATTTCAATTTTTGGCATGTAGCCGTCCAGCTCTCCCAACACCATTTGTTGAAGAGGCTATTATGGCTCCATTTTATGCTTCTGCCCCCTTTGTCAAATATTAGATGCCCATAGAGACCTGGGCTTATTTCTGGGCTTTCTGTTCTGTTCCACTGGCCTATGGGTCTGCTCTTGTGCCAGTACCAGATTGTTTTGAGTACAGTGGCTTTGTAGTAGAGTTTGATGCCCCGTTTTGTGATCCCTCCTACTTTGTTTTTCTTTCTCAAAATTGCTGCGGCTATTCGGGGTCATTTATGGTTCCATATACATTTTTGAAATGTCTGTTCTATTTCTGTGAAATATGTCATTGGTATCTTAATAGGGATTGCATTGACTCTATCAATTGCTCTGGGTAGTATGGACATTTTGATGATATTAATTCTTCCAATCCATGAGCACGGTATCTGCTTCCGTTTATTTGTGTCTTACCGCCATCTTCAGCAAACCCTTAAAAGGAACTATAGTAAGCTCAATTATCTTACATAAAAACGTTAGGTCAAGGTGTAGCTTAACTTCTTTCTTCAATGTTGTGTCGTTTTCTGCGTACAGGTCTTTTACGTCTTTGGTTAAATTTATGCCTAGATACTTTATTTTATTTATTTATTTTTTGCTATATCGAATGGTATTTTCTTTCTGATTTCTCCTTCTTCTATTGCATTGCTGGTGTACAAAAACGCCTTTGATTTCTGAATGTTGACTTTGTATCCTGCTGTTTTGCCAAATTCACTTATTAGGTTGAGGAGTTCTTTGGTAGAGTCCACAAGGGTTCTCTATGTATACTGTCATGTAATCTGCAAACAACGATAGCTTTACTTCCTCTTTTCCTATTGGGATGCCTTCTATTTCTTTTTCTTGTCTGACCACTGTGGCTAGGACTTTCAATACGATGTTGAAAAGAAGCGGTGAAAGCAGACATCCTTGTCGTGTTCCTGATCTTGGTGAGAAAGCTTTCACTTTTTGCCCGTTGAGTGTGATGTTGGCTGTAGGTTTTTCATATGTGGCCTTTATTATGTTGAGGAATGCTCCATTTATTCCCATTTTGCTGAGTGTTTTGATCATAAATAGGTGCTGTACCTTATCGAATGCTTTTTCTGCCTCTATCGAGATGATCGTGTGGTTTTTGTCTTGTCTTTTATTTATGTGATGTATCACGTTTATTGACTTGTGTATATTGAACCATCCCTGTATGCCTGGGATGA
Source organism: Pteronotus mesoamericanus (assembly GCF_021234165.1). NCBI lineage: Eukaryota > Metazoa > Chordata > Mammalia > Chiroptera > Mormoopidae > Pteronotus > Pteronotus mesoamericanus. The sequence goes on from NW_026555321.1 coordinate 57,664,243, forward strand.
ATCCCACTTGATCGTGGTGGATAATCTTTTGAATGTATTGTTGGAAGCAGTTTGCCAATATTTAGTTGAGGATTGTAGTATCTCTGTTCATCAGCGAAATTGGCCTGTCGTTTTCTTTGTTTCTAGGGACTTTATCTGGTTTTGGGATTAGGGGGATGCTGTCCTCATGGAAAGAGCCTGGGAGTCTTCCCTCCTCTTGGATATTTTTGGGATAGTCTGAGAAGGACAGGGGTTAGCTCTTTCTTAAATGTTCTGTGAAATTCTCCTGGGAAACCGTCCGGCCCTGGGCTTTTGTGTGCCGGGAGTTTCTTGATTACTGCTTCCATTTCCCCAGCTGTTATCGGTCTGTTCAAGCTTTCTGTTTCTTCCTCCTTCAGTGTTGGAAGATTATACTTTTCTAAACATTTGTCCATTTCATCAAGGTTTTCAGATTTCTTGGCAGATAATTGTTCAGAGTAGTTTCTGACGGTCCTTTGTATTTCTGTGGTATCCGTTGTTATTTCTCCTCTTTCATTTCTGATATTATTTATTTGGGCCCTCTCCCTTTTTCTCTTGATGAGTCTGCTTAAAGGCTCGTCAATTTTATTTATCTTTTCAAAGAACCAGCTTATGGCTTGGTTGATCCTTTGAATTGTTCTTTTCGTCTCTATGTCATTCAGTTCTGCTCTAATCTTGACTATTTCCTTCCTTCTCCTTGCTCTGGGTTTTATTTGTTGTTGTTTCTCCCGTTCTTGAAGTTGTAGTGTTAGGTCTTTTATTTGAAATGTTTCTGTCTTTTTTAGGGAAGCCTGTATTGCTATGAACTTCCCTCTCAGGATTGCCTTTGCTGTGTCCCATAGGTTTTGGACTGTTGTCTGTTCATTTTCATTTGTTTCCAGAAATATTCTGATTTCTTCTCTTATCTCATTATTGACCCATTCACTGTTTAATAGTGTACTGTTCAGTTTCCATGAGTTTGCAAGTTTTTGAAGTTTCTCTTTGAGGTTGATTTCCAGTTGCAAACCCCTGTGGTCCGAGAAAAAGTTTGGTATTATTTCAGTTTTCCTGAATTTGCTGAGGTTTGCTTTGTGTCCTCTCATGTGGTCGACCTTTGAAAAACTGCCATGAGCATTTGAAAAGAATGTGTATTTTGCTTCTGTGGGATTTAAGGTTTTATATATGTCCGTTAAGTCTCCTTGATTCAGTGCGTCATTCAGCTGCACAATATGTTTATTAATGTTTTGTTTGGAAGACGTGTCCATTTTTGACAGTGGGGTGTTGTAATCCCCTACTATGAGTGTGTTGCTGTCTATATCTTTTTTGAAGTCGTCCAAGAATTTCCTTATATACTTGGGGGCTCCTATATTGGGAGCATATAAGTTTCCAATGTTGATGTCTTCTTGATAGATTCTTCCTTTAAGTATTATAAAGTGCCCCTCTGGGTCTCTTTTTATGGCCTTTGTTTTGAAATCTACTTCGTCTGATACAAGTACGGCAACCCCGGCCTTTTTCTCTTGCCCATTTGCTTGGAATATTTTTTCCATCCCTTTACTTCCAATCTGTGTAGGTCTTTTGCTCTGAGGTGGGTCTCTTGTAGGCAGCATATGTGTGGGTCATGTTTTCTTATCCATTCAGCTATCCTGTGTCTTTTGATTGGGGCCTTTAGTCCATTTACCTTGAGAGTTATTACTGATAGAAACTTATTCATTTTGTCTCTTTGTACCTGTATTTTTCTCTGTCTCCCTCTTTTCCTTCATCTTCTTAAACCAGTCCCTTTAGCATATCTTGGAGTGCTGGCTTGGTAGAGATGTATTCTTTTGCCTTCTCTTGTCTGGGAAACTCCGTATATCCCCTTGTATTTTAATTGAGAGCCTTGCTGGGTAGAGCAGCCTTGGCTGTAGGCCCTTGCTTTTCATGACCTGGAATATTTGTTGCCATTCCCTTCTGGCTTGTAATGTTTCTGTTGAGAAGTCAGCTCCTAGGCGTATCGGGACCCCCTTGTATGTTACTTTCTCCTTCTCCCTTGCTGCCTTGAGGATTCTCTCTTTGTCTTTGATAGTTGCCATTTTAAGGATGATGTGTCTTGGAGTGGACCTCTTTGAGTCCCTCTTGAGTGGGGTCCTCTGTGCCTCCTGGATCCATGAGAGCCTTTCTCTCCTCCCATTAGGGAAATTTTCCATCATTGCTTTTTCGAGGAGGTTCTCTATCCCTTGCTCCTCTTCTTCTCCTTCTGGTATCCCTATTACGCGGATATTATTGCGTTTCAGGGTGTCCTGCATTTCCCTAAATGCCTCTGCGTTCTTTCTGAGCCGTTTTTCCATTTCTTGTTCTTTCTGGGAGCTTTTTTCTACCGTATCCTCCATCTCACTGATTCGATCCTCGGCTTCATCTAGCCTGCTTTGGATTCCTTCTACTGTGTTCTTCAATTCAGAAATGGCATTCTTCATATCCTCTTGTGTCTTCTTGATAGTTTCTGTGTCCTTTTCCAGGTTTCTATAGTTTGCTGTAAGATCCTGATAGTTTCTCTGCAGTTTCTCATAGTTCTCTTTGAGCTGGCTGAGCTCATTGAGCTTCCTTAGAACCATTGTTTTGAATTCAATATCTGATAGTTCCCTTGCCTCTATTTCATTGAGCTCTCTCTCTGAGGCGTCCCCTTTTCCACTGATTTGGGGGGAACTTCTTTTTCTTCCAATTTTTGTGAGAGTCTGTTAAGTAATTTCTTTCTTTCTTTATTAGTTTTTGCTCCTGCTTCAATTGGGCCGTCTAGATTTCCTGACTTTGTGGATTAAACTTCTATGGTAATAGGCGGGTCTTTTTATTTATTTACTTACTTACTTACTTATTTACCTATCCCTTTACTTTTCTTTCTGGGCCTGCCTCTGATGATGTCAGTTGCTGACCCTATATGACCTTGGGTCATTTGTTTGAGCCTTCCAGGAGTCTACTGTCTGTCCCTGACTCCTGCTTGGGGCAGCTCTGTGACCCCTTTGCTCAGGGATGGACTGTTTCTTTGGATCGCTCTGCACTCTCACACCAGCTACTTGAGCGCGCTCCCCAGCGGGACATGATCCCCCGCCCGCCTGGGCTCGCGTGTGCTTGCCCCAGCCCAGGGGGCTTATTCGCAACCTCACGTACTGGTATGGCCCCCCTGGCCCGTGGGCACTCCAGGCACTGGTCAATTTAGGGTCTTCTATTGTGTGCTTTCCCCACTTTTGGCTCTTTGGGTGCGTTGGTTGCCCTCGCCAAATGGAGGCTATGGAAATGGGAGGAAGTCAGCTCTAAGACTCTCTGGTTAATCCTGTCTCCGGTCTCTCCACCAGGGACTCTCGGCAGCTCGGTGACCCCTTCCGCCCGGGATATACTAATTCTGTGAGACGCTCCGCAATCGTGGGCCTCATGGGTCAATTTATGCCTGCCCTTGCCACTCTGCACACTGCCTCGCAGGCCATATTGGTGCCAATCTGTGGGAGGCCTTGCCAGCCTGTGCAAGCCCTCGCCAGCCCTCGTGTGTCCACACACACGCTCGCCAACCCTCACCGGCCACTCGGCGCAAGTGTGCGCGCCTGCACTGGGTGGTTTTTGGGTGTCTATGTGTGCTTTTCGGCTTTTGGCTCTGGGGGTGTGTCCTTTTCCCGCACTATGGAGACTACGGAAAGGAGAAGGAGTCGGGACTCCCCGGTTCCTCTTCCCGTTCTTTCCCCAACGCCTCCCTTTCCAGTCTCTCCTTAGGGGTCTCCAGGCAGTTCTGTGACCCCTTCAGCCAAGTATCCACCCCCTGTGCAGACTGCTTTTCAATCGCGGGCAGTCTGGTTCATACGCGCCCGCTTCTGCCTCTTTGGGGCCGCGCCTTTCCAGCCCACAATGGAGACTACAGAACGGGGAGGGAGTTTGGACTCCCCGGGTTTTCCTCCCGTTCTTTCCCCAACACCTCCGTCTCCAGTCTCTTCTCAAGGCTCTCCCAGCCAGTCTGCACTCAGCCCCGCAGCTCACACTTGTACAAGCTGTGTGAAGAGCACACAAAATGCAGGTTAATAGATTCCCTTATGCCTGAGCGAGATGGTAGCTGCAGAATGGGAGGTGTGTTATCACTGGGGCTCCACCGGCCGCCGTCTCAGTTCTCTTCACACAGTTTTCCTCACCAGTCTTTTCCCAGGCACCAGCCCACCCTGCTGCCGCCTCTTCCCAGAGATCAAGGAGGGTGGCTGCCACTGCAATTTTTGCGTTGGCCCTTTAAATGTCTCTTTGCATCCCCAGCCACCTGTCTCTGGCAGAGAGCGCCCCTAAGCTTTTCAGGGTTGCATTTTGTCTGTATGTTCTTGGTTTTGGCTGCTGTAGTTTAGGGGTCCCTGTTTAAGATTCAGACCCCGTTCTTCTCGGGGGGAGCTAACTGGCCGTTTCAATGTCCATCTCGTGCTAGTGCCTGTGGGCACCCAGCCCACCCTCTCGAGCCTCCACCCACTGGCATGTATGAGATTCGAATCCACTGTCTGTCCGTGGCTCCAAGGCTCTTCTCCCACTATTGTTCTGTTGTTTTCCATGTGATTACTCCACTATTTAGTCGCCATTCCAATTTGGTCTTGGGAGGAGGAGGTCAGCATGACTCCCATTCACTCCTCCGCCATCTTTTCTCTGTAGGGTTTCTATTGAGAAATCAGCTGATAGCCTTCCTGCAGCTCCAGAGTAAGACACTAGCTATTTCTCCCTTGCTGCCTTCATGATTCTTACTTTGTCTTTAAATTTTGCTTTAAAAGACACTTTTTGAAGATGTCTTTTTTAAGAAAAGACTTTGTGTCTTTGACTGGGCCACTTTGGGTTCATCTTGATTGGGACGCTCTGTGCTTCCTGACTTTTTCCCTTACAAGATTAGCAAGGTTTTCTATCATTTTTTCAAACATATTTTTTTTTATCACTTGCTCCTTTTCTTCTCCTTCTGGTATCCCTATGATGTGAATATTGTTATATTTCATGTTGACCTGCAGCTCCCTTAAACTACATTTGTTATTTTTGAGCCTTTTTTTTTTTGTTTTGTTTTGTTCCTCTAACTGGGTTTCCCCCCGCCCCCAACTTTGTCTTCCAACTCACTCATTCAATCCTCTGCTCCATATAGCCTGCTATTAATTCCTTCTAGTGTATTCTTCATTTCAGATATTGTATTCTTCATTTCTCCCTGGTTCTTATTCATACTTTCTATGTCCTTTTTGATGTAATTCCCACTAAGTTCCTTGTAGTTCCCATAAAGTTCTTATAGTTCTCAGTGAGCTCCTTGAGTATACTTATAACCATTATTTTGAATTCTGTGTCTGACACATTGCTTACCTTCATTTCATTTAACACTCTTTCTGGGGATTCCTCATTCCTTTTGACTGGGTATTGTTTCTTTGTCCTTCCACTTTAGCTGACTCTTTTTGTTTATTTCTGTGTTTTAGATTGATCTGCTTTGACTCCCTGTCTTTTTGGGGTGGTCTTCTTTGGCAGGTCTCGTGAGACTCAGTCTCCTTGATCACCTGAGCTGGCTTCTCCAGGGATACCCTTTATGCAGTTTATGCTGGCTCTCTTGTTGTAATTGAGTTTTGGTTATTGTTGGCTCATTTGTTGGTGGGTTCTCCTCTCTGGCTGGCTGACTGATAATCACTATCCCTACCACATCTTGTATGCTGTTGTACAGGTGCTGCCAGAATGAAACAAAATAACCCAGTAAAAACACCTCCCAGCCACAACCACAATATCAACAACAAATAAGCAAAAATTAATAAAGATGGAAAGAGACAAAGAATATAACAGAAAGAAAATAATATGAAAAATAACAGAATGAAAAATGACTTTGAGAGTAAAGGGAGAAGAAATTTTAAGAGCAGGGAATAGAAGTATGGCAAAGAAAAGAAGAAAATAAATTTTACAACATAAAAACAAAAAGGTGGAAATAAGGCAAAACGTAGTAAGATAATGGAAGAGTATAGCATGAGGTTTGAAATTTTAAAAGTGAAAAAATAGGAACCAAATTGAAGAAAAACAACCACTGCAGCAATATCCATGACAAATGAGCAAAGATCAATAAAGGTGAAAAGAGAATAAGAATATTATAAGAAAAAATGAAAGGAAAAATAAAAGAATTATGAAATGTTTAAAGGAAATAAAAATGATTTTGAGAGGTAGAGGGAAGAGAAATAATAAGCATAACTATTAGACACCAGATCAATAAAGGGACAAAATAAAATTTAAAACCAAAATATGAAAGAGCAGAAGGAAGGGAAATTGGAATAGGAGAAGAAAACAGTAAAATATGAGATTAGAAATAAAAAAAAATAGTGAACATCTAAGAATATAATTGAATATATGTGACAACCACAGTGTTAATTAATAAAGATGGAAGAGAATAAGGATATTATAAGAAAGGGAAAAAGAATGTGAGATGTCTAATGAAAATAAAAATGGCTTTGAGAGGATGGAGGGAGGAGAAAGAGTAAGAGTGAGGAATAGATACGAAGCAAAGAAAGGGGGGAAATAAAATAAAATTTAAAAACGAAAATAAAAGGAAGGAGGCACAATGGATTAAGAGAAGGGAAGAGCAAAAGATGACATTTGAAGTAAAACTAAAATTTAAAAAAAATAGTGAAATAGGAACATAATTGAAGAAAAAGAAAAGAGGTTAAAAAGCTATGGAGGGAAAAAAAAGTAACACAAATAATAAAAAAGAAAGAGGTGGAATTCCCAGCAGAGGATCTGTCTCTGATAATATCAGATGGTGTTCCAGTCTAGCTTTAGGCCGTTGTTTGAGGCTACAAGCAATCCACAGTCTGTGTCTCTCTCCTTTAAGCTTGGCTGGTCCTTGCTGTTCTACCCTGATGGTTTTTATCAGCACAAGGCCCACGCCTGGTTCATCTAATGTCCAGTAGCACCGTCTGTACCACCTCCACCTGCCTCCAGATGGGGTTTGGTGCGATCAGGAGGGTGGGGTTCCTGGTTCTGCCCTGTGAAGCATTGTTCAGTCTTCAGTGAAGATGGTGGACGTTTCCCCCCGCCCCACACCTGCCACACATCTTGGTCTGTCCCATATTATTTCCAATAATATGTAGTTTCTGTGACTTATATGTCTGTTTAATTTGAGTGGCCAATCTGTACAAAACAGCCCTTTCCTGCTTGGCACTGATGACAGCTCTATATAGGAGCCGAGGCCCTGCATACCCCTTGCTGTGCCAATTTCTAATATCTATGCTCTGCTATTTTCATTGGAATAGGGCCCAAGGAGGAACCAGTGTAATTTGTCACATCTGATAAAGTTCATAAAGGGCTCTTTTGGAGATCCTCTTTCTTTTTTCTGTGGATATGCACCGAGGAGGGTGTTCTTGAGCCTAGCCTTACTGTTCTGTGGAGTTTGCAATCCTATAGGTGGGGGCTGGGCATGCCTTCCTCTTCCAAGTGCTTTGTGCTCCACATTGTGAGGAGAACTGCCTGGCTGCAAAGAATCTCAGGAGTCAGCTCTTACCCATTTACTTCCCAGCCCACTGCTCTCACAGGAGGCTCTGACCTGCACTCTCTCTTCTGCACATAGCACACCACTCACCAGCTATGCTGCATGGGGCTCCACAATCTCCTTGTCATGCAGCTTTTTAATATCTGCCCAGATGGATTCTGTGGGTATGAACTGCACTTTCAATCTGGTTTCTTTGCTGGCAGGGCAGCTGCATGCATGAGGCTGGTCCCTGCCCAGGCATGCTCTGCCCCGCTTTTAAACATCTCTATGTGGCACCTACGCTGCAGCACTGAGTCACTGCCCTGTTTTCCTGCTTTCCACAGAAAGTGAAAAGTCTCTCTTAGTCAGGGCTGGCCACAGCCTGCTGTGCCTCTGACAATTTTAGGAGATAGAATTTCTCTCTGGAGCTCTCTTATTTGGTGCTGCAGCAGTGGACATACTGCTTGCTGTGTGTGTGCAGTCTGAGATACCCAGACTCTGTATATCCTCCCAAGTCTCTCCCAATTAGGGTTGGGAGTTCCCTGTGTGGGACCAGGGCCCCCCACTCCAGAAGGGAGGGAGCTTCTAAGCTGTGTTTTCTATTTGGTCTCTTTACTCCTGCAGGTTCCTTGTATGAGGTATTTCCCCTTCCACTTGTAAAATCTCTTACCAGGTGGTACAAAGCATCCTCTGTACTCCTTGGCTTCCAAAATTCATATCAGCTGCAATTCCATTGATTGTTCAGGTCACTTGTTGGAAGGTCAGCCAAAAGACTGCTTGGGGCACCAGCAAGTGGGCTCAGCTTCCACCTACTTGGCTGCCATCTTCCTATCTCCTCTACCTAATTGTTTTATGAAATTATTATTTATATAGACATCTTGGGTTATTGCCTGTTTTAACCATGGTTTTGCATTTTCCAGATTTTTAACTCTGTTTACTGGAAGATCTCTTAGAGGTTATCAAGCCGTCAGTGGGAATGTTCATTATTATCTGGTCTCCTTTTGCTCAATAATTATTGTCTCTGGAAGAGCCTGATTCAGCATGGGTCCACGGTGCTTTTTTTTATTTTTTGAAAAAAATAAGTGTGATGGAATGGTATAGGAAAGATAAATTAATTTTTTATCATATTGAAAATGTGTGCTGAAATGCAGAATTCCCTTTTTTTCTGATTTTGGTTTGAGATCTTAAATTAAGAATTTTGGTCACAGAGGAGAAAGTTTAGACAGCCCTAGAACCATTTTATTTACCCCATCAAATTTATCTTTCTGTACAATAAGAAAGAGAGATGAGGACACCAAACATTTTCCCATAATCTTTCTCCAAGGAGAAAGCTCTGTGTGATGGAAGGAAGCAGGTATCAGAAGGGATGCTGTCTGTATTCCTTTTTTGGCAAAGATGGCCTCTTGGTTAGCCTTTTTTAATCTTTTTTTAAATGTATATTTTATTGATTATGCTATTACAGTTGTCCCATTTTTTTTCTCCCCTTTATTTCCCTCCATCCTGCACTGCCCCTACCTGCAGCATTCCCCCTGCACCCAGTTCATGTCCACGGGTCATACATATAAGTTCTTTGGCTTCTCCATTTCCTACACTATTCTTAACCTCTCCCTGCCTATTTTGTACCTACTATTTATGCTGCTTATTCCCTGTACCTTTTCCCCCATTCTTCCTCCTCCCCCTCCCCTCTGATCACCATTTCTGTGATTCTGTTCCTGTTCTAGTTGTTTACTTAGTTTGTTTTGTTTTTTTTTAGGTTCAGTCATTGATGTGAGTTTGTTATCATTTTACTGTTCATAGATTTTGAACTTCTTCTTTTTCTTAGATAAGTTCCCTTTAACATTTCGTATAATAAGGTCTTGGTAATGATGAGCTCCTTTAACTTGACCTTATCTGGGAAGCACTTTATCTTCCCTTCCATTCTAAATGATAGCTTTGCCAGATAGAGTAATCTTCAGTGTCGGTCCTTGTCTTTCCTGACTTTGAATACTTCTTTCCAGCCCCTTCCTGCCTGCAAGATTTCTTTTGAGAAATCGGCTGATAGTCTTATGGGAACTCCTTTGTAAGTAACTGTCTCTTTTTCTCTTGATACTTTTAAGATTCTCTCCTTATCTCTGATCTTGGGTAATGTAATTATGATGTGCTTTGGTGTGTGCTTCTTGGGTCCAACTTCTTTGGGACTCTGAGCTTCCTGGACTTCCTGGAAGTCTATTTCCTTGCCCAGATTGGGGAAGTTCTTCATTATTCTTTCAAATAAGTTTTCAATTTCTTGCTCTTCCTTTCCTTCTGACACCCCTATAATTCGGATGTTGGAATGTTTAAAGTTGTCCCACAGGTCCCTAAGCCTCTCTTCATTTTCTTTTTTCTTTTTCTTTCTTTCTTTTTTTTTTTTTTTGGTTTGTTTGTTTTTCATTTCTTATTTCTTCATTCTGTTCTGGTTGAATGTTTATTTCTTCCTTCTGTTCTAAATCGTTGATTTGAGTCCCGGTTTTCTTCCCTTTACTGTTGGTTCCCTGTATATTTTTCTTTACTTCACTTTGTGTAGCCTTCACTTTTCCCTCCATTTTGTGACCATACTAAACTAATTCAGCAAGCATCCAGATTACCAGTGTTTTGAACTCTGCATCTGATAGGTTGGCTATCTGTTCATTGCTTAGTTCTATTTTTGGAGCTTTGATCTATTATGTCATTTGGGCCATATTTCTTTGTCTTGGTGCACTTATTACATTGGGAGGGATAGAGCCTTAGGTATTCACTAGGACAGGGCAACCCAGGTCGTTGATTTGTGATGCTGTGTGTAGGGGAGGGGTCTGAGAAGGAACAATGGTGCTTTCTGGGCTCTCAGCTGGCTTCCAGTCAATTTCCCCACTACCTACAAGAAAATTTGGCCCTTCTGTTGCTGATTCCCAGTGGGTAGATTTGTGCATGTTCTAGGACCCCATTGGTCTCTCCAATGTACTCTTCTGTGAGGCTGAGAGTTTTTCCTGCCACTGCTACTCCCACAGGTTTTTAAATCCAGAGGTTTTGAAGCTTTCTATTCTGGCACTGAAATCCTGGATTGCATGGTCTGTCTCACTCCCCAGCTGTTCCTCATGGTTAATCTGCATGCAAATATGGGACCATCCAGTCTGTCAGCTGCTGCCTTGCCACATGTTCTCTTCACCCGGGATGTCCATCCCTGCCCCTCCTACCGGTCCGGGTGAATGTTTCTTCGTTAGCCCCTTGGTTGTTGAACTCCCATACAGTTCAATTTTATGGCAGTTTTGGTTATTTTATGTTTTTAAATTTGTTGTTCTTTTGGTTGTGAGAGGAGACAAAGTATATCTACCTATGCCTCCATCTTGGCTGGAAGTCCCAAATTCTTTTTATAAATCCAGCATTATCCTTACCAGCATTATTCCCAGCCAGATAAAGAGACTGCAAAAAAAAGAAAATTATATTACAATATCCCTAATGAACATGGACGCTAAAATCCTCAACAAAATATTAACAAATCAAAAACAGCAATGCATCAAAAAGATCATATGGGAGAGATTAAGATGGTGGAGGAGTGAATGGGAGTCACGCTGACCTCCTCCTCCCAAGACCAAACTGGAATGGCGACTAAATAGTAGAGTAATCACATGGAAAACAACGGAACAATAGTGGGAGAGGAGTTGTGGAGCCGCGGACAGACAGTGGATTCGAATCTCATATACCCAATGGGTGAGAACTGCAGTGGAGGCTCGAGAGGGTGGGCTGGGTGCCCACAGGCACTAGCACGAGACGGACATTGAAACGGCCAGTTAGCTCCCCCTGAGAAGAACGGGGTCTGAATCTTAAACAGGGACCCCTAAACTACAGCAGCCAAAACCAAGAACATACAGACAAAATGCAACCCTGAAAAGCTTAGGGGCGCTCTCTGCCAGAGACAGGTGGCTGGGGATGCAGAGAGACATTTAAAGGGCCAACGCAAAAATTGCAGTGGCAGCCACCCTCCTTGATCTCTGGGAAGAGGCGGCAGCAGGGTGGGCTGGTGCCTGGGAAAAGACTGGTGAGGAAAACTGTGTGAAGAGAACTGAGACGGCGGCCGGTGGAGCCCCAGTGATAACACACCTCCCATTCTGCAGCTACCATCTCGCTCAGGCATAAGGGAATCTATTAACCTGCATTTTGTGTGCTCTTCACACAGCTTGTACAAGTGTGAGCTGCGGGGCTGAGTGCAGACTGGCTGGGAGAGCCTTGAGAAGAGACTGGAGACGGAGGTGTTGGGGAAAGAACGGGAGGAAAACCCGGGGAGTCCAAACTCCCTCCCCGTTCTGTAGTCTCCATTGTGGGCTGGAAAGGCGCGGCCCCAAAGAGGCAGAAGCGGGGCGCGTATGAACCAGACTGCCCGCGATTGAAAAGCAGTCTGCACAGGGGGTGGATACTTGGCTGAAGGGGTCACAGAACTGCCTGGAGACCCCTAAGGAGAGACTGGAAAGGGAGGCGTTGGGGAAAGAACGGGAAGAGGAACCGGGGAGTCCCGACTCCTTCTCCTTTCCGTAGTCTCCATAGTGCGGGAAAAGGACACACCCCCAGAGCCAAAAGCCGAAAAGCACACATAGACACCCAAAAACCACCCAGTGCAGGCGCGCACACTTGCGCCGAGTGGCCGGTGAGGGTTGGCGAGCGTGTGTGTGGACACACGAGGGCTGGCGAGGGCTTGCACAGGCTGGCAAGGCCTCCCACAGATTGGCACCAATATGGCCTGCGAGGCAGTGTGCAGAGTGGCAAGGGCAGGCATAAATTGACCCATGAGGCCCACGATTGCGGAGCGTCTCACAGAATTAGTATATCCCGGGCGGAAGGGGTCACCGAGCTGCCGAGAGTCCCTGGTGGAGAGACCGGAGACAGGATTAACCAGAGAGTCTTAGAGCTGACTTCCTCCCATTTCCATAGCCTCCATTTGGCGAGGGCAACCAACGCACCCAAAGAGCCAAAAGTGGGGAAAGCACACAATAGAAGACCCTAAATTGACCAGTGCCTGGAGTGCCCACGGGCCAGGGGGGCCATACCAGTACGTGAGGTTGCGAATAAGCCCCCTGGGCTGGGGCAAGCACACGCGAGCCCAGGCGGGCGGGGGGATCATGTCCCGCTGGGGAGCGCGCTCAAGTAGCTGGTGTGAGAGTGCAGAGCGATCCAAAGAAACAGTCCATCCCTGAGCAAAGGGGTCACAGAGCTGCCCCAAGCAGGAGTCAGGGACAGACAGTAGACTCCTGGAAGGCTCAAACAAATGACCCAAGGTCATATAGGGTCAGCAACTGACATCATCAGAGGCAGGCCCAGAAAGAAAAGTAAAGGGATAGGTAAATAAGTAAGTAAGTAAGTAAATAAATAAAAAGACCCGCCTATTACCATAGAAGTTTAATCCACAAAGTCAGGAAATCTAGACGGCCCAATTGAAGCAGGAGCAAAAACTAATAAAGAAAGAAAGAAATTACTTAACAGACTCTCACAAAAATTGGAAGAAAAAGAAGTTCCCCCCAAATCAGTGGAAAAGGGGACGCCTCAGAGAGAGAGCTCAATGAAATAGAGGCAAGGGAACTATCAGATATTGAATTCAAAACAATGGTTCTAAGGAAGCTCAATGAGCTCAGCCAGCTCAAAGAGAACTATGAGAAACTGCAGAGAAACTATCAGGATCTTACAGCAAACTATAGAAACCTGGAAAAGGACACAGAAACTATCAAGAAGACACAAGAGGATATGAAGAATGCCATTTCTGAATTGAAGAACACAGTAGAAGGAATCCAAAGCAGGCTAGATGAAGCCGAGGATCGAATCAGTGAGATGGAGGATACGGTAGAAAAAAGCTCCCAGAAAGAACAAGAAATGGAAAAACGGCTCAGAAAGAACGCAGAGGCATTTAGGGAAATGCAGGACACCCTGAAACGCAATAATATCCGCGTAATAGGGATACCAGAAGGAGAAGAAGAGGAGCAAGGGATAGAGAACCTCCTCGAAAAAGCAATGATGGAAAATTTCCCTAATGGGAGGAGAGAAAGGCTCTCATGGATCCAGGAGGCACAGAGGACCCCACTCAAGAGGGACTCAAAGAGGTCCACTCCAAGACACATCATCCTTAAAATGGCAACTATCAAAGACAAAGAGAGAATCCTCAAGGCAGCAAGGGAGAAGGAGAAAGTAACATACAAGGGGTCCCGATACGCCTAGGAGCTGACTTCTCAACAGAAACATTACAAGCCAGAAGGGAATGGCAACAAATATTCCAGGTCATGAAAAGCAAGGGCCTACAGCCAAGGCTGCTCTACCCAGCAAGGCTCTCAATTAAAATACAAGGGGATATACGGAGTTTCCCAGACAAGAGAAGGCAAAAGAATACATCTCTACCAAGCCAGCACTCCAAGATATGCTAAAGGGACTGGTTTAAGAAGATGAAGGAAAAGAGGGAGACAGAGAAAAATACAGGTACAAAGAGACAAAATGAATAAGTTTCTATCAGTAATAACTCTCAAGGTAAATGGACTAAAGGCCCCAATCAAAAGACACAGGATAGCTGAATGGATAAGAAAACATGACCCACACATATGCTGCCTACAAGAGACCCACCTCAGAGCAAAAGACCTACACAGATTGGAAGTAAAGGGATGGAAAAAATATTCCAAGCAAATGGGCAAGAGAAAAAGGCCGGGGTTGCCGTACTTGTATCAGACGAAGTAGATTTCAAAACAAAGGCCATAAAAAGAGACCCAGAGGGGCACTTTATAATACTTAAAGGAAGAATCTATCAAGAAGACATCAACATTGGAAACTTATATGCTCCCAATATAGGAGCCCCCAAGTATATAAGGAAATTCTTGGACGACTTCAAAAAAGATATAGACAGCAACACACTCATAGTAGGGGATTACAACACCCCACTGTCAAAAATGGACACGTCTTCCAAACAAAACATTAATAAACATATTGTGCAGCTGAATGACGCACTGAATCAAGGAGACTTAACGGACATATATAAAACCTTAAATCCCACAGAAGCAAAATACACATTCTTTTCAAATGCTCATGGCAGTTTTTCAAAGGTCGACCACATGAGAGGACACAAAGCAAACCTCAGCAAATTCAGGAAAACTGAAATAATACCAAACTTTTTCTCGGACCACAGGGGTTTGCAACTGGAAATCAACCTCAAAGAGAAACTTCAAAAACTTGCAAACTCATGGAAACTGAACAGTACACTATTAAACAGTGAATGGGTCAATAATGAGATAAGAGAAGAAATCAGAATATTTCTGGAAACAAATGAAAATGAACAGACAACAGTCCAAAACCTATGGGACACAGCAAAGGCAATCCTGAGAGGGAAGTTCATAGCAATACAGGCTTCCCTAAAAAAGACAGAAACATTTCAAATAAAAGACCTAACACTACAACTTCAAGAACGGGAGAAACAACAACAAATAAAACCCAGAGCAAGGAGAAGGAAGGAAATAGTCAAGATTAGAGCAGAACTGAATGACATAGAGACGAAAAGAACAATTCAAAGGATCAACCAAGCCATAAGCTGGTTCTTTGAAAAGATAAATAAAATTGACGAGCCTTTAAGCAGACTCATCAAGAGAAAAAGGGAGAGGGCCCAAATAAATAATATCAGAAATGAAAGAGGAGAAATAACAACGGATACCACAGAAATACAAAGGACCGTCAGAAACTACTCTGAACAATTATCTGCCAAGAAATCTGAAAACCTTGATGAAATGGACAAATGTTTAGAAAAGTATAATCTTCCAACACTGAAGGAGGAAGAAACAGAAAGCTTGAACAGACCGATAACAGCTGGGGAAATGGAAGCAGTAATCAAGAAACTCCCGGCACACAAAAGCCCAGGGCCGGACGGTTTCCCAGGAGAATTTCACAGAACATTTAAGAAAGAGCTAACCCCTGTCCTTCTCAGACTATCCCAAAAATATCCAAGAGGAGGGAAGACTCCCAGGCTCTTTCCATGAGGACAGCATCCCCCTAATCCCAAAACCAGATAAAGTCCCTAGAAACAAAGAAAACGACAGGCCAATTTCGCTGATGAACAGAGATACTACAATCCTCAACTAAATATTGGCAAACTGCTTCCAACAATACATTCAAAAGATTATCCACCACGATCAAGTGGGATTCATCCCAGGCATACAGGGATGGTTCAATATACACAAGTCAATAAACGTGATACATCACATAAATAAAAGACAAGACAAAAACCACACGATCATCTCGATAGACGCAGAAAAAGCATTCGATAAGGTACAGCACCTATTTATGATCAAAACACTCAGCAAAATGGGAATAAATGGAGCATTCCTCAACATAATAAAGGCCACATATGAAAAACCTACAGCCAACATCACACTCAACGGGCAAAAAGTGAAAGCTTTCTCACCAAGATCAGGAACACGACAAGGATGTCTGCTTTCACCGCTTCTTTTCAACATCGTATTGAAAGTCCTAGCCACAGTGGTCAGACAAGAAAAAGAAATAGAAGGCATCCCAATAGGAAAAGAGGAAGTAAAGCTATCGTTGTTTGCAGATTACATGACAGTATACATAGAGAACCCTTGTGGACTCTACCAAAGAACTCCTCAACCTAATAAGTGAATTTGGCAAAACAGCAGGATACAAAGTCAACATTCAGAAATCAAAGGCGTTTTTGTACACCAGCAATGCAATAGAAGAAGGAGAAATCAGAAAGAAAATACCATTCGATATAGCAAAAAATAAATAAATAAAATAAAGTATCTAGGCATAAATTTAACCAAAGACGTAAAAGACCTGTACGCAGAAAACGACACAACATTGAAGAAAGAAGTTAAGCTACACCTTGACCTAACGTTTTTATGTAAGATAATTGAGCTTACTATAGTTCCTTTTAAGGGTTTGCTGAAGATGGCGGTAAGACACAAATAAACGGAAGCAGATACCGTGCTCATGGATTGGAAGAATTAATATCATCAAAATGTCCATACTACCCAGAGCAATTGATAGAGTCAATGCAATCCCTATTAAGATACCAATGACATATTTCACAGAAATAGAACAGACATTTCAAAAATGTATATGGAACCATAAATGACCCCGAATAGCCGCAGCAATTTTGAGAAAGAAAAACAAAGTAGGAGGGATCACAAAACGGGGCATCAAACTCTACTACAAAGCCACTGTACTCAAAACAATCTGGTACTGGCACAAGAGCAGACCCATAGGCCAGTGGAACAGAACAGAAAGCCCAGAAATAAGCCCAGGTCTCTATGGGCATCTAATATTTGACAAAGGGGGCAGAAGCATAAAATGGAGCCATAATAGCCTCTTCAACAAATGGTGTTGGGAGAGCTGGACGGCTACATGCCAAAAATTGAAATTGGATCATCAGCTGACAGCATACACAAAAATAAACTCAAGATGGATAAAAGACTGAAATATAAGTCGCAACACCATCAAAGTCCTAGAGGAGAGCATTGGCAGGAAACTCTCAGATATCCCACGCAGCAATTTTTTCACCGATATGTCTCCTAAAGCAAGGGACATAAAGGAAAGAATAAACAAGTGGGACCTCATCAAAATAAGAAGCTTCTGCAAGGCTAAAGAAAACATCAGCAGAATGAAAAGGGAGCCCACCGTATGGGAAAATATATACGCTAATGATACATCAGATAGAGGTTTGATCTCCAAGATATATAAAGAACTCACTCGACTCCACTCCAAGACGACAAACGATCCAATCCAAAAACGGGCAAAGGACCTGAGCAGACGCTTCTCCAAGGAGGAGATACAGAGGGCCCAGAGGCATTTGAAAGGATGCTCAGCATCACTAGCCATCAGAGAAATGCAGATCAAAACCACCATGAGATACCACTTCACACCAGTCAGAATGGCCATCATAAACACATCAACAAACAACAGGTGCTGGCGAGGCTGTGGAGAAAAGGGAACCCTAGTACACTGTTGGTGGCAATGCAGACTGGTGCAGCCACTGTGGAAAGCAGTGTGGAATTTCCTCAGAAAGCTGAAAATGGACCTGCCTTTTGATCCAGTGATTCCCCTGCTGGGATTATACCTTAAGAATCCTAAAACGCCAATTCAAAAGAACCTATGCACCCCATGTTCATAGCAGCACAATTTACAATAGCCAAGTGTTGGAAGAAACCTAAATGCCCATCAGTAGATGATGGGATCAAAAAAATATGGTACATTTACACAATGGACTACTACGCAGCAGAGAGAAAAAAAGAACTACTACACTTCGCAACAGCATGGATGGAACTGGAGAGCATTATGCTAAGCGAAATAAGCCAGGGGGCAAAAAGACAAATACCATATGATCTCACCTATAAGCGGAACCTAACCAACAATACAAAGATGCAAGGAAAATATGACCAGCAACACTGAAAGGAAAAGAAATCAGCAGAGACAAGAGGGAAGGAGGGAGGGGAGTGGGGGAAAAGGAAGGAAAGGGGCAAGTCAAGGAACATATAGCAAGGACTCATTGACAAAACGAAAGGGGAAGAGCTGTGTGAGGGAAGGAGGGAGGGCAAGGGAAAGTGGTGGGGGGTAGCATAGATAAATGTATTTGAAAAAATAAATTTAGAAAAATAGAAATATCATACACCATAATCAAGTGAGATTTATTCTGGGAATGAAAGGTTCGTAAAACATTCACAATTATTAAATATTATTCACTACATAAACAAAATGTTGAATAAAAAACACAAGATTATAGCAATAGATGCACAAATCATTTGATAAAATCTAGCACCCATTTATGATAAAAACTCTTATCAAATTGGGAATAGAGGGAACATACCTAAATGTGTAAAGGCCATATATGACAAACCCACTTCCAGCATCATACTCAACAGGCAAAGACTACAAACATTTCTCTTAAGATTAGGAACAAAGCAGGAATATCCCTATTCACCTCTTATTCAATATAATACTGGAAGTCCTAGCTATAGCAATCAGACAAGAAAAAGAAATAAAATGCACCTGAATTAGAAAGGAGGAAACTATTTTTTATATCTGACATGATACTGTACATAGATAACCCAAATGATTCCACCAGGAAACTACTAGAATGGAGAAATGAATTTAGCAAAATAGTAGGAGATAAAATTAATATCCAGAAATCAGTTATATTTTTATATGCCACAAACAAACTAACAGAAATGGAAATTAATAAACAATCCCATTTCCAATTACTTCAAAAAGAATAAAATACCTAGGAATAAACCTAAGCAAAGATGTAAAAAGCATATTCTTGTAAAATTGTAAGACACTGAAGAGAGAAATTGAAGAAGGTACAAAGAAATAGACGCTCATACTGTGTTCATGTAAGAATTAACATAACTAAAATGTCCATACTGCCCAAAGCAATCTATAGATTCAATACGATTCCTATCAAGATTCCATGACATATTTCACAGAACCAAAACAGATATTTAAAAATTTGTTTGGGACTACAAAAGGCCCCACACAGCCACAGTGATCCTGAGAAAGAACAAAGTTGGAGGAATCATAATACGTGATATGAAACTATATTATAAGGCCATAGTAATCAAAATAGCATGGTATTAGCATAAAAACAGACACAGAGATCAATGGAACAGAATAGAGAGCCCAGAAATAAACCCATACCTTTATAGTCAATTAATATATGACAGAAGAAGCAAGTACATAAAATGCACTAAAGATAGTTTAATCAATAAATGGTGTTGGGAAAATTGGACACATACATGCAGAAAATGAAACTAGACCACCTTCTTACACTACACACAAGAATAAATTCAAAATGGATTACAAACTCAAATGTTAGACTGAGACCATAAAAGTCATAGAAGAAAACATAGGCAGCTAAATCTTGGACATAGCTCATAGCAGTATTTTTTCAGATATATCTCCATAGCAAGGGAAAGAAAAGAAAAAAAAAAAAACAATGGGACTATATCAAACTAAAAAGTTTTTGCACAACAAAGGAAGACAACCCACAGAATAGGAGAATATACTCACCAATGCATCTGATAAGGGGTTACTATCCAAAATTTATAAAGAACTTACAAAACTCAATGCCAAAAAAACAAACAACCCAATTGAAAAAATGGGCAAAAGACTTGAATAGACACTTCTCCAAAGAGGACATACAGATGGCCAATAGACATATGAAAAGATGCTCAACATCACTAATCATCAGTGAAATGCAAAAATAAAACCACAGTGAGATACCATCTCACACCTGCCAGAATGGCTATCATCAATAAATCCACAAACAACAAGCGCTGGTGAGTATGTGGAGAAAGTGGAACGCTTTTACACTGTTGGTGGAAATGCAGACTGGTGCAGGCACTGTGGAAAGCGGTAAGAAATTACCTCAAAAAATTATAAATGGATCTGCCTTTTGACCCAGCATTCCTACTTCTGAGGATGTATCCGAAGGAACCCACAACACTAATTCAATAGAACACTAGCACCCTTATGTTCATTACAACATTATTTACAATTGCCAAGATACAGAGGCAGCCCAAGTGTCCATCAGTAGATGAGTGGATAAAACAACTATGGGACATTTACATAATGGAATACCAGTTGAACATAAAAGAGAAGAAAATTTTACCCTTTGTGACAGTATGGATGGACCTGGAGAACACTATGGTAAGTGAAATAAGCCAGTCAGAGAAAGACAAATACCATATGATTTCACTCATATGTGGCATCTAATGAACAAACTGAACTAACGAGCAAAATAGAGACAGACTTATAGATAGAGAGCAGGATGACAGCTAAGGTGGGGAGGAGAATGGAAAGATTGAGCACAAAGGAAAAAGGATTCATGTGCCTGGACAACAGTGTGGTGATTGTGGTAGAGAGGGTGGTGTAAGGGGACTAGATGGTAATGGGAAAAATACAATAAAATATTGAGAGCAAAAAATAAAATAAAATTTAGTAAGGTACAATATGTGAAAAGCTCTGCCTTACATCTGGGGAAGCTTTGGTAGCACTTCACTAAAAACACTGGGAAGCTCACAGGCGCTCCATGGAGCTTAATCGCCAGACCCAAGAAAAATGGGGAGAAATGTGATGGTACTACTCATTCATTTACATTAACATATATGATTTGGAAACATTGTTAATTTTCACACTAATCATAGTTTTGATGCTTTGGGCAATTGTCGTAAATGATAGTTCACAAACCTTGAAAATGACTGAAGCATGCGGAGCTGCACATGAAATCCATAATCAACGATAATGCTATTTTTAAGCACATTTGAGGACTTGGATGTCATGAATTTAGGGAATGAAATGAAAGAAAATAATCCAGAAGACTAATCCTTTGTTAAGTGAGAAACTCATAGTTCGAACTTTGTGTTTTCTTTCTGGCAGAGCGGACGGGACTTAGATGTTACTTTCTATGTAAGCAAAGGCATAAGAGAATCTCTAACAGAGTTAGAGCTTTCCGCAGGCTGTAGGCAGAAAGGGAATTAGTGGCTCATTGTCTTTCTTTCACTCCTCACCTTCTCCTGACTTTGATGGTTACAGAGCCATAATAAAAAGTTTAAGGCCCTGAAACAAGAAAACCCTTAGGTTGTGATAGGCAGTAAGAGAATGGCACTGATAGAAAACTAGGTTAGAAAGGTGGACACAGTATGTCCATTCTATAGAGCCTCTTATGGACCGAAGTACATGTTGACTTTGCAGTGAAAAAGTTTTTAGGGAGCTTAAAGATCAGCAAAGTCCTCTAATGTAAGTTTTTTAAAAGCCTTCTGGGCATTTTATAATGATGTAAGGATTAATCCATCAGGAAGATATAACCACCCTAAATGAATGTGTAACAGAGTTTCCCAAGTATGTAAATAGACAAATCCACAGAATTGGGGACTTCAACACTCCTCTTTTAATAACTGACCATGGTTAGTGTGAAAATCAATTATGGCTCCCAAATCATATCAGTTGATGTAAGTGAATTTGCAGTAACTTCACATTTCTCTCCTCCTTCTTTGTGTCTGAAGTTAAAACTTCAGAGCTCTTGTGATTATAATGAACAAACAGAAAATCTGTAAGGATATAGAAGTGCTTGACAACACTTCAACCAAGTGACCTAATTGACAGTTATAGAATTTAGAATAAACTTTTTTTTCCCAAATGTATAAGGAATATTCACTATGATAGACCACATGCTGGGCCATAAAACAAGTTTCAATAGATTTGAGAAGACTGAAATCATGTAGTGTATGCCCCTGACTATAAGAGAATCAAATTAGAAATAAATAACAAAAAAGATGTCTGAAGAATCCCAAACACTTTGAAATCAAACAACACATTTGTAAATAACCCACAGGTCAAAGAAGTGTAACACAGGAGATTAAAAATTCCTTTGGCCGTTCTGTGAGGAATGGATTGGAAGGAAGCAAGTGTGGACACAATTAGACTGGTGATTGGACCTTTCCAGAAATCTAGGGGAACTGGAATGGTGTCTTGGACTCAGGTTAAGGAGAGGGAGAAAAATGGGCAGATTCAGATGTATTTTCAAGATAAAACCTATGGGACTTACTAGGGATTGGATGTGGATGATACAGGTATGACAGGAAGCATCAGACCTGGAGATTTCTGGCTCAAATCACTTAACATTTCCCCATTGCTCTTGGGACAAGTCCATATTTGTTAACATAGCTCCTGATCAGGCCCCTGCCAACTTTGCTAGCCTAATCTCTCACTACTCCTCATTCTTACTCTTTAAGCACTAGCCCCACCAACCAACTTGCTATCCTTCCCTGCCCCAAGCTGCGCCCTCTCCTGGTCATGGGGTCTTTTCATATGCTGTATCATTTACCTTCAGCACTCTTTGCCCAGCTCTTCACTCACTTAATTCTCAGTTTAGATGTCATTTCCTCTGGGAAGGCTTTCCTGCTTTCACTTTAGGCCAGTGTAAGGGCTCTGCTATGTGCCTCTGATTATCATCACTGACACCTCACTTTGCTGTACCTCTTATTTGTCTTCCCCCCACTAAAGCACCTTGAGAACAGAGAATATGCCTCATTTTCTTTCACTAGTACTACTATTGCATCCAGTTACTCATTACCTGGGTTGTGAGCCATGGAAGTTAATCCCCTTGAGAGTGGTGCAATAATAATATTGCATAGCACTTACTAAGTCTTTCCTAAATGTGTGCCAGTGGCTTTGCATGCATTATCTCATTCAGTCATCCCAGGAGCACTATGAAGTGGGTTATCAATCCCTTAAAAAATTAGGAAAATTAGGCTTAGAAGGCTTAAGCAGCTTGCCCAAGGCCACACTTGTTGGTAGTAGAAACAGAATTTGAACACAAGTAGTTAGATATTTAACCAAAACTTTCAACCACCAAGTTTTACTGTCAAAGTCAGAGCAGAGTTGGAACGAAACAAAGATGAAGGTGAGCTTTCTGTTTAGTGGCTGATCTTAAATCCTCACATAGCACAGAGGCCAGCAGGGCAGGGGCCCAGACTGGGGCAGGGAATGCAAGGGGCACAAATAGCTACTATGTGCAATCTTCTCCCCCATTTGTAACATACAAAACCCTTATTTCTAGTGCTAACTAAAGAATTAGAATGGCTAATTTCATATCCTTTTGGTAAACATTTCTCTTCCCATTATAATGGACAAATATTCCTCTTCAAATTTATACCAGCAATAAGCTGCAGAATTAGTCCCCAGAGACACAATGTTATAAAATGAATAGGGATTTTTTTTTCTGGTGTTTGATTTTTTTCTGATAAAGCATTAAAAAGGGGGTGGGGGTTGCACTTGTTTTCAGTCAAGATAATAAATGGATTATGATAATAGAAAGTTCAGAAACTTCATTTCTTCTTTGCCTGACTGTGCCTATATAAAGTATTTTGAAGGATTGTGAAAACAGATGTGAATGGTAACTAATTCCACACAACACTTTCAAAGGGAGAGCACCAGGGCTTCTCATAACAACACTGCTGTTTATTAAGTACTTGCTATGTACCAGCCACATACTGTGTCCCTTGCATGTTCTATTTCACTGGGCTACTGTGATAAATCAGGGAGAGACATATTAGTGGTAGCATTGCTTTCCACTTGGGGAACAGAGGCCTGGAAAGACTGAGAAACTTGTCCAAAGTCACAGGGCTAGAGGGCCATGATGCCAGGATTTTAACTCAGGAATGCCAGACTCAATATTCTTAAGGACTATCCTTTAACATGTCTCTAAGATGTACCATATTCGAGCTACTTTTGTCTGTCTGTTTTAAGTATGATATGCACACCAAAAAGAGCACACAAAACTTTATATGCTAAGTTGAACAAATTCATACCTGTGTAACTACCGTTATGGACCACTGGAAAATATGACCATTGCTCCAAGAAATCCCCCATCAATGTAGGATACAGGACCACCATGGGCTTCTTTATATTCAGGAAGAGCAGATACAGAGGAGGGAGGGAAAGAAGTAGGAAGGAATGTAGGCTTCAACAGCTATAAACTCCAATATTTACCTTCGAGAGCCAGATAGGTGACTCAGAAATGACACATATCAGGTGCAATCTCAGTTAAAGGCAACTCCATTGTATCTGTTGCTCAACTTAAAATCCTTGGACTTGCCCTTGACTTTTCTCGTGCATTGCATATCCAATCCCTCAGGAAATCCTGTTAACTGTATCTTCAAACTATATTTAGGATTTCACAACTTCTTACTCCCTGGTTTGTTACCACCTGGGCCAAGACACCATCACTTCTTGCCTGAATTATCAGCTTCCTGATTGGTTTCCATGCTTCCCCTGTGCCCCCCAGTCTTCTGTTCTTGGTGCAGCATCCAAAATGATCCTTTCATCTAAGTGAGAGATCATGTCACTCCTCTCTTAAAAAACCCCCAATGGCTCTCATCTCACTCAGAGTAAAAGCCAATGTTTTTTCAAGGGCAAACAAAACCCTAAGTAGCTGACCAACTTTTACCTGACTAGCCCCATCTCCTGCTTTTCTTCCATAGCTCACTGTGGCCCAGCACACCTGACCCTTGTGTTCTTAGAGTGCCCGCCACTCTTTTCAGGCCTTATTTGCATGTACATACTTGCCTTCTGAGTGAGGCCTTCCCAACTACCTATTTAAAATTACAGACTCCACCATACTTAAAACCCTTGGTTCATTTTCCTGCTGTTTTTCTACTGCTTATACACTATATAATCCATATATTTCTCTTGTTTATTACTTGACTCTCTCATGAAGCCAGAGATGTTTTTGTCTGTCTCAGTTACTGCTGGTCACACCTGGCACCTAGTGGACCCTCCATAAATGTTTTATTATATGAATGAACTGAGAATGCATAGGGTGACTGAGGTCAAGCACCAGCAGATTTTTCCTTGGTAGCATTCCAGCTGTTTTTGCCTGAGCTGTAGATTTTTCGAAAGGGAACTGAATTTCAGAATTTTTTAATTCAAATCTCCAGTTTAAAAAAAAATGTTTGTAACATTCAAAATTTTTAAATTGGCTGAATTTTACCCTTAGGCCCTAGTTTGCAATCTCTAATTTAGTTTGAGCTGGACTTGCAATCTTAACCGGAGACTTGGCAAGTGTTCCAAAAGCAGTAGCCATACATTTATTGATAAGTTTTTCTTCCTTGTCTTTCAGTCCTAATCCAGAAAGTGTGTGTCCAGAATCAAATATCAAAAGAGGAGGAATTAGCTAGGGAACAATGATGTAGAGGGCCTTCCATCTGTGAGCATTAAGATCTAGGGTATGTGCGGTGGCTCTAAGGGAACTAGCACTGTCCCTCAAGTGTCCCTCAGAGCTCATCACTTGTCTTCCAGACTTGCATCACCTCCTGGTCACATCCCAGACCAGCCTGCCAGGGCAAAACTAACAGGAAATTATGAACTAGAATGATTTGGTAGACTTGGACTCTCTGAGGTTTACGTCCTTGTAGGCCAGCATCCAAAGTCTGATCATACCTGTGATGGTGAAACAGAGGGGAGAAACACACCTTCTTACATTGCTGGGCAAAGCTTAAGTTGGTTCACTTCAAGAGAGGTAGTGGGCAATATCTTTCAAATTTACAAATGCACGTATTCTTTAACCAAGGAATTATGTTTTAAGGAAGTTGTCCTGAAGGTACATTCATGTGTGTTTGAAATGAATTAATATAAGGAGGTTCTTCATAGTGACACAGTAATAAAAAAAATTTGAGAAAAATCTAAGTGCACTACAGCATATGACTAGATGAATTTTGGTAGATCTACACAATGGAATACTATACAGGAATAAAAAATAGTAAGTAAAATCTTATGTAATGATATAAAAAGTCCTTCTGCATTTATTGTTTATTTATAAAAAATAAAGTGGGTTGATGACATTATGTATACTATGCTATCATTTGTAACATAAAAGAAGGAATTATATATGCACAGCTATTTCTTTTTCTTTATTTTTTATTTTCTTTTTTAAATGTATTTATTTACTTTTTTTATATTTTTCAGATACATTTGTTTCCATTTACCCTCCACCATGTTCCCCTGCCCAACTCACCCTCGCCTCCCCGCATCAATCCTTCCTCACTTTGGCTTCGACCATTGTTCTTCACACTTGTTCCTTGATATGACCCTTCCCCTTCCTGCTACGCCCTTCACTTCCTCCCTCCCTCCCTTCCCCATTGGTATCTTCTTTCTTTCAATGTTGCTGGTCATATTTTCCTGGCCTGTTTACTTTGCTGGCTAGGTTCCTCTTATAGGTGAGATCATATGCTATTTGTCTTTCACCGCCTGGCTTATTCACTTAGCATAAAGCTCTCCAGTTCCATCCATGCCATCAGAAAGGGTACTAGCTCTTTCTTTCTTTCTGCTGTGTAGTATTCCATTGTGTAAATGTACCATAGTTTTTTGATCCACTCATTTACTGATGGGCACTTAGGTTGTTTTCAGCACTTGGCTATTGTACATTGTGCTGCTATGAATATTGAGGTGCATAGGTTCTTCTGATTTGGTGTTTTGGGATTCTTAGGGTATAATCCCAGCAGTGGAATCACTGATTCAAAGGCAGTTCCATTTTTAGCTTTCTGACGAAATTCCAAGCTGTTTCCATAGTGGCTGAACCAGTCTACATTCCACCAACAGTGTACTAGGGTCCCCTTTACTCCACAACCTCGCCAGCCAGCACCATTGTTTGTTGATCTGTTAACGATGGCCACTCCATCGGTGTGAAATGGTATCTCACTGTGGTTTTAATTTGCATCTCTCTGATGGGTAGTGAAGTTGAGGATTCTTTCATATGTCTCTGGGCCCTGTGTAAGTCCTCCTTGGAGAAGTGTCTATTCAGGTCCTTTGCCTATTTTTTAATGGGATTGTTTGTCTTCCTGGAGTGGAGCCATGTGAGTTCTTTATAAGTTTTAGAGATGAAACCCTTGTCTGAGGTATCATTGGCAAATATATTTTCCCATATGGTTGGTTACTTTTTCATTCTGATGATGGTTTCTTTAGCCATGCAGATGCTTTTTAATTTGATGTTCTCTCATTTCTTTATCATTTCCTTTATTTCCCTTGCCCCAGGAGATGTAACAGTGGAAATATTGCTATGTGGGATATCTAAAATTTTCCTGCCCATTTTCTCCTCCAAGCTGTTTTCTTTCTTGGTTGACTCTTTATCTGGTTTTGGATTTAGGGTGATGCTGGCCTCATAAAAAGAGTTTAGGAGTCTTCCCTCTTCTTGGATATTTTTGGAAGAGTCTGAGAAGGACAGGGGTTAGCTTTTCCTTAAATGTTATGAAAAGTTCTCCGGTGAACCCATCCGGTCCAGGGCTTTTGTGTGCCAGGAGTTTTTTGATTACTGCTTCAATTTTCCCCGCTGGTATCAGTCTGTTTAGGCTTTCTGCTTCGTTCATTCAGTGTTGGAAGGTTATACTTTTCTAGATATTTGTCCATTTCATCAAGGTTTTCAAATTTCTTGGCATATAATTGTTCATGGTAGTTTCTTACAATCCTTTGTATTTCTGTGGTATCAGTTGCAATTCCTCCTCTTTCATGTATTATAATGTTTATTAGGGTCATCTCCCTTTTCTTCTTGATGAGTCTGCTTAAACGTTCGTCGATTTTGTTTATCTTTTCAAAGAACCAGCTCCTCGATTGGTTGACCCTTTGAATTGTACTTTTAGTCTCCATGTCATTCAGTTCTGCTCTGATCTTTATTATTTCCTTTCTTCTGCTTGCTCCTGGCTGTGTTAGTTGTTGTTTCTCCAGTTCTTGAGGTTGGAGGGATAGGTCGTTTATTTGAAATGTTACTATCTTTCTTAGGTAGGCCTGTGTTGCTATGAACTTCCCTCTCAGGACTGCCTTTGCCATGTCCCGTAGGTTTTGGACTGTTGTCTGTTCCTTTTCATTTGTTTCCAGAAACTTTTTGATGTCTTCTTTGATCTCATTATTGACCTCTTCATTTTATAATAGCGTGCTATTCAGTCTCCATGACTTTGAATGTTTTTGAGTTTTTTGGCTGAGGTTGGTTTCTAGTTTCAAGCCCTCATGGTCCAAGAAAATGCTTGTTATGATTTCAATTTCCCTTATTTGTTGTGGCTTGGTTTATGTCCTATCATGTGTTCTATTTTTGAAAATGTTCCGGGTGCATCTTTGGGATGAAAGGTTCTATATATGTCAATTAAGTCCATTTGATCTTATGCCTCATTCAGTTCCACAATAACCTTGTTGATGTTTTGTTTGGAAGATCTATCCATTGTTGACAGTGAGGTGTTAATGTCCCATACTATCAGTGTGTTACTGTGTATATCTTTCTTGAAGTCCTCCAAGGTTTTCCTTATATATTTGGGTGCTCCTATGTTGGGTGCACATAGGTTTACAACATGTATGTCTTGATGGATTCTTCCTTTGAGTATGATGATGTGTCCTTCCGGGTCTCTTTTTATGGCCTTTGTTTTGAAATCTATTTTGTCTGATATAAGTATTGCTATCCCTGCTGTTTGTTTTTTTTCCTGTCCATTTGCTTGGAATATTTTTTTCCATCCCTTTACTCTCAATCTGCCTAGGTCCTTTGTTCTGAGGTGGGTCTCTTGTAGGCAGCATATGTGTGGGTCATGTTTTCCTATCCATTCAGCTATCCTGTGTCTTTTGATTGGGGCATTTAATCTATTTACACTTAAAGTTATTATCGATAGGTACTTACTCATTTTTTCCCTTTGTACCTGTGTACCTCTCTCACTCTTTTTCTTCACCTTATTAAATCAATTCCTTTAGCTTATCTTGTAGTGCTGGTTTCGTGGAGATGTATTCTTTCAGCCTTCTTTTGTCTGGGAAACTCCTAACTTCTCCTTGCATTTTAATTGAGAGCCTTGCTGGATAGAGTAGTCTTGGCTGCAGGCCTTTACTTTTTATTACTTGGAATATTTCTTGCGATTCCCTCTGGCTTGTAGTGTTTCTGTTAAGAAGTCAGCTGCTAGCTGTATTGGGGCTCCCTTGGATGTTACTACCTGTTTCTCCCTTGCTGCTTTTAGGATTCTCTGTTTGTCTTTGATATTTGCCATTTTAATGATGATGTGTCTTGGAGTGGGCCCCTTTGGGTTCCTCTTGAATGAGACCCTCTGTGCTTCTGGAACTTGCGAGACTTTTTCTGTCCTCCAATTAGGGAAGTTTTCCATCATGATGTTTTCAATCAGGTTCTCTATCCCTTGTTCCTCTTCTCCTTCTGGTATCCTTATTATACGGATACTATTATGTTTCAAGTTGTTCTGCATTTCGCTAAATGCTTCTTCATTCTTTTTGAGTCTTTTTTCATTGTCTTGCTTTTTCTGGGAGTTTTTTTCTACCTTGTCCTACAGCTCACTTATTCAATCCTTTGCTTCTTCAGGCCTTCTTTTGATTCCTTCGACTGTGTCCTTCAATTCAGAAATTGTATTCATTTCTTCTTTACTCTTATTGATCGTTTCTATGTCCTCTTTCATGCTATTATAGTTTGCAGCAAATTTTTTGTAGTTTCTCTGTAGTGTTTGGTAATTCTCTCTGAGCTCAGTGAGCTTTTCTTAGACCCAGTGTTTTGAACTCAATATCTGATATTTTATGTGCACCTTTTCATTTAATTCTCTCTCTGGGGATTCCTCCTTTTCCTTCTATTGGAGGATGTTTCTCCCCTCCCCCCCCCCGCCATTATTTGTGAGACTCTTCTTTTTTGCTTCTACTTCTTAAATTGATCTGTCTTGACTTCCTGACTTTGTGGTGTGAACTTCTATGGTAGGAGACAACTTTTTTTCTTTCTTTCTTTCTAGATCTGCCACTGATGATGTCAGATGTTGTCTTTGTATAACCTTAGGCAGTCTTTAAGAGACTTCCAAGAATCTACTGTCTGTGTATATCTCCTCCAGTTGTTAATCTAGTCACTCTGCCCTCAGCAGTCAGGGCAGGGCAGAGTCTATCCTGTTGGCTGGGCTACTGTTTCCTTCACGCTGTTGCCACTCAGGGGAGTAGTCTGCCTGAGAAAGATGCCTGCTGCCATTTGGGGGAGGAGTCAGCACCTGTACCCCCTGTCTACTCCCTTAGTTCTCTCCTGAATGCCTCTGTCGCCAGACTTTCCTCTTGCATCTCTAGAATACTTTATGTCCACTGTATCCAGGGATCTACTATCTGTGACTGCCACTCTGTACTCAGCACCCAGGCTTGTGCAAAACCAGGCCATGGCAGAGCCTCCTGGGTGCTTGGCTATTGTTTCCTTTCGCACTGCTGCTGCTTGGGGAAGTGGTCTGCCTGAGCAAGATGGCAGCTATGGAATGGGTGGCGAGTCAGCACCGGGACCCCACCATCCACTTTCTCAGTCTTTCACCCAAGCCTACTTCTCCAGTCTCTCCTCAGGCGGCTCCAGCACACTCTGACCCCCGTCTCCACTGGGGCCCCGGGTAAGTGGCTGCCACAACAGATTTTTGCATTGGCCCTTTAAATGACTCTGTTTCTCCAGCTGCATTTAAATGGCTCTGCGTCTGGCAGAGAACACACTGCCGCTTTTCACAGCTGTCTGTTATCTGTGTTTTGGGGGCTCTGGTGCTGAAGGCTGGAGATCCCCACTTACGGTTTAGACCATGCTCTTCTCAGGGGGATCCTACTGGCCATTTCGATATTCCTCTGATGCTACTGCCTGTTAGCGCCTAGTCCACCTTCTCAAGTCTGTACCGCACTCCTCACCAGTTAGGTTGTGCTAAAGCTGATTACTCTTTCTGTCCAAGGTTTTAAGCCTCCTCTCTTGCTATTGTTCATTTGTTTTCCAGGTGATTTCTCCACAATTTAGTTGTAATTCCAGATTGGTTCTGGGAGGAGGTCAGTGTGACTTCCACTTAGTCCTCTGCCATCTTAAAGTTCTATTTACTTTTATTTGCAAAAAACATCTCTTGTACAACTCAGAGCAATTCTGTAACATTTGCTATGTCTATGGAGGGGACCTGGCAGCAGAAGGACAAAGAATAACATCAAGAAATTTACTTTAATATACTTTTATTTTTAACCATGTAAATATTTACTAAGTTAAAAAGAAAAAGAAATGCCATATTATGTGCTTAGTAATTTTCCTAAAAAGACACCCATTGTAGTGTTGTTTATAATACTAAAAAAGAGGAGTAATATGCATGTTACGTAATAGAATGTTGGTCAAATAAAAATTTTATACTATTTAAGATTGTTCTGATTTTATAAATTTCTGGTAAAACTTGTTTGTCTATCTCCCTATTAATTAAAGCTCTTGCTTATAAATACTTGATGGGACACCTCCATCCTTCAGATCTTTTTACCTTTCCTTTTTTAAAACCTTCAAATTTTTTTTTCTTCTTTTTTGTTTTAGTGAGAAGTGGTAACAAAATTTTAATTTATCAAGGGAAGTAATGATAACTTTAGCAATAAAAATGATTGAAAGTCAAGAAAAAAATGAAAACAATCAACTGAATGAACTTGAGTGGTAGATGCCTGAATAACCCTTGATTGACTAAATCATTAGGATTTTATGCTTTTTTTAGGGCCTTATTAGATAATCAGCCATGAAGACAAATTTGTACTATTTCACATGGATTGAAATAGTTTTCTTTTCATCTCTGATTCAGTGTTTCTAAATTGTTTTATTGGAACACTGTCCAGTCTCTTATTTCCTTTAAAACATTCTAGGAAGTGACTTTATCTTGCTATAACTTTAGCCAAAATCCAGCAATCATTTGCATTATTTGGCACATGAATTTGAATACAGGACTTTTCTGTTCTTTAGTTTTCCTTCCACTAAAATAACATTGGCAGGATGTTGAGTCCTTGGGATGGTCTTAGGCATGCAAGCCATCATAATTATATTTACATGTGCTTCAGAATTAGTATTATAACAATGCATTTACTAGTACTCTTATAGAGTTTGCCTTTCCTCTAAATACTCTGAAGTTGTGATTTAATTTAAAAATTCAGTAGACTAGAGTTAATCTATGGCAAATTTTTACCATTCCAAACAAAATGAGAAGAAAAAGAAAGGATAATGTGGGAAATATTTCTAACTTTTTTTTTTTGTTCAAAGTACTTACCCTAATTGTGAAAATAGAATTTTCAATTTGTTAATATGGATATTAAAATAATCTTTCATGAATAGGGGCTGATGATAGTTTTAATTTTATTGGATTGTAAAATCTATTCTCTAGTAGATGAGAAACATAAGTCCTGTAAACTTTGAAACTATTTAAAAAACAATTTTTAAAAAATGAAACTTCTAAGTTTTTGAAATCAAATGAAAATGGGCACCCAACAGTCCAAAACCTACGGGACATGGCAAAGGCAGTCCTGAGAGGGAAGTTCATAGCAACACAGGCCTACCTAAGAAAGATAGTAACATTTCAAATAAACGACCTATCCCTCCAACCTCAAGAACTGGAGAAACAACAACTAACACAGCCAGGAGCAAGCAGAAGAAAGGAAATAATAAAGATCAGAGCAGAACTGAATGACATGGAGACTAAAAGTACAATTCAAAGGGTCAACCAATCGAGGAGCTGGTTCTTTGAAAAGATAAACAAAATCGACGAACGTTTAAGCAGACTCATCAAGAAGAAAAGGGAGATGACCCTAATAAACATTATAATACATGAAAGAGGAGGAATTGCAACTGATACCACAGAAATACAAAGGATTGTAAGAAACTACCATGAACAATTATATGCCAAGAAATTTGAAAACCTTGATGAAATGGACAAATATCTAGAAAAGTATAACCTTCCAACACTGAATGAACGAAGCAGAAAGCCTAAACAGACTGATACCAGCGGGGAAAATTGAAGCAGTAATCAAAAAACTCCTGGCACACAAAAGCCCTGGACCGGATGGGTTCACCGGAGAACATTTCAAAACATTTAAGGAAAAGCTAACCCCTGTCCTTCTCAGACTCTTCCAAAAATATCCAAGAAGAGGGAAGGCTCCTAAACTCTTTTTATGAGGCCAGCATCATCCTAATCCCAAAACCAGATAAAACCACAACAAAGAAAGAAAACTGCAGGCCAATATCACTGATGAAAACAGACACTAAAATCCTCAACAAAATATTGGCAAACTGCATCCAGCAATACAGGAAAAAGTTCATCAGTCAGGGTCAAGTGGGATTTATCCCACGGATGCAAGGATGGTTTAATATTCGCAAGTCAATAAACATAATACATCACGTAAACAAAAGGAAAGACAAAAACCACATGACCATATCAATAGAAAAAGCATTTGATACGGTACAGTATCGATTTATGATAAAAACACTCAGCAGAGTGAGAATAAAGGGGGCATACCTCAATGTAATAAAGGCCATATATGAAAAACCTACAGCCAACCTCATACTCAATGGGCAAAAACTCAAAGCTTTCCCACTAAGATCGGGAACAAGACAAGGATGTCCGCTTTCACCACTTCTATTCAACATAGTATTGGAAGTTGTAGCCACAGTGATCAGACAAGAAAGGGAAATAAAAGGCATCCAAACTGGGAAGGGGGATGTAAAACTGTCATTGTTTGCAGATGACACCACAGTGTACTTAGAAAACCCCATAGACTCCACCAAAAAACTGCTCTACCTAATAAGTGAATTTGGCAAAACAGCAGGATACAAAGTCAACATTCAGAAACCAAAGGCATTTTTGTACACCAAAAATGAAATATCAGAAGCAGACATCAGGAAAAAAAAAAAACCCATTTGCTATAGAAACAAAAAACATAAAGAACCTAGGAATAAACTTAACCAAGGAGGTAAAAGACCTGCATGCAGAAAACTATACAACACTGAAGAAAAAAAATTAAGGAAGACACAAATAAATGGAAGCATATACCATGTTCATGGATTGGAAGGATTAACATCATCAACATGTCCATACTACCCAAAGCAATTGACAGATTCATTGCAATCCCTATTAAAATACCAAGGACGTATTTCAAAGACATAGAACAAACATTTACAAAATGTATATGGAACCATAAATGATCCCAAATAGCCGCAGAAATTCCGAGAAAGAAGAACAAACTGGGGGGATCACAATACCTGACATCAAACTGTATTCCAAGGCCACTGTAATCAGAACAGCCTGGTACTGGCATAAGAGCAGACACATAGGTCAATGGAACAGAATAGAGAGCCCAGAAATAAACCCATGTCTCTATGGTCAATTAACATGCAACAAAGGGGGCAGAAGCATAAAATGGAATAGAAATAGCCTCTTCAACAAATGGTGTTGGGAGAGCTGGACAGCATGCCAAAAATTGAAATTCGACCCCCAACTCACACCATACACAAAATAAACTCAAGATGGGTAAAAGACTTAAGAATCAGTTGCAACACCATAAAAGTCCTAGAGGAGAACATAGGCAGGAAACTCTCAGATATCCCACACACTGATATTTTCACTGATACGCCCCCCTAGAGCAAGGGTCATAAAGGAAAGAATAAACAATTGGGACTTCATTAAAATAAGTAGCTTCTGCACGGCTAAAGAAAACATCAGCAAAATGAAAAGGGAGCCATCCACGTGGTAAACTATATTTGCCAATGATACCTCAGACAGGGGTTTGATCTCCAAAAGATATAAAGAACTCACATGACTCCACTCCAGGAAGACAAACAATCCCATTAAAAAATGAGCCAAGGACCTGAACAGATACTTCTCTGTGGAGGACTCACACAGGGCCCTGAGGCATATGAAAGGATGCTCATCATCACTAGCCATCAGAGAGATGCCAATTAAAATCACAGTGAGATCCCACTTCACGCCGGTCAGAATGGCCATCATAAACAGATCAACAAACAACAGGTGCTAGCGAGGCTGTGCAGAGAAGGGATCCCTAGTCCACTGTTGGTGGAATGCAGACTGGAGCAGCCTCTGTGGAAAGCAGTGTGCAATTTCCTCAAAAAGCTGACAATGGAACTGCCTCTTGACCCAGCGATTCCACTGCTGGGATTATACCCTAAGAATCCCAAAATGCCAAATCAGAAGAACCTATGCACCCCAATATTCATAGCAGCACAATGTACAATAGCCAAGTGCTGGAAACAACCTAAGTGCCCATCAGTAAATGAGTGGATCAAAAAACTATGGTACATTTACACAATGGAATACTACACAGCAGAAAGAAAGAAAGAGCTACTACCCTTTCTGATAGCATGGATGGAACTGGAGAGCTTTATGCTAAGTGAAATAAGCCCAGGAGGTAGCAGACAAATACCATATGATCTCACCTATAAGAGGAACCTAGCCAGCAAAGCAAGCAGGCAAGGAAAATACGACCAGCGACACTGAAAGAAAGAAGAAACCAACAGGGACTAGAGTAAGGAGGGTGTTTAGAGGGGAGGGGAAGGGGAAGGGTCAGATCAAGGAACAGGTGTGAAGGACATTTGATGAAGCCAAGGTGGGGAAGGATTATGGGGGCGTGTAGTCTGGGTGGGTGGGGCAGTGGAGAGTGGTGGTGGGTAAATGAAACCCATGTATTGAAACAATAAAAAAAATTTAAAAAGAAAAGAAACTTCTGTGATACCTGCATCATAGAGTACCATGTTTATCAATTTTAAATATTCATGATCCCAGTGAAATGTTGTCTTAGTCAGCTTGTTGAAAGAAATTATCATAGACTGTGTACCTTAGCAGAAATTTAGTTTTTCATAGTACTGGAGGCTGAAATTCTGAAATCTGCGTGCCAGAATGTTCGGGTTCTGGTGAGAGCCCTCTTCTTTGCTTACAGAAGTCTGCCTTCTTGTGTTCTCACATCGTGGAGAGGGAGAGAGAGAACAAGTATCTGATAAGGGTTGAACCTTCAAAGGAATGAAAACAGCAGCAAGTTTCTGTGGCTCTGCGTTTTTCCATCCTCCAATAAAGCCACTGTCTTTCTGTCATAGTTTTCTTCTTAAAACAGCTAGGTCTCCAGTGTCTCTTAAGGGCATGATTCCATCACAAGGACTCTACCCTCATAACCTCATCTAAACCTAATTACTGCCCAAGGTCCCATGTTCAAATACCATCACAGTGCAGGGGTTAGACTTTAATATAGGAATTTTGGAAAGACACAGACACTCCATAAAAAGTAGTTGTTATGGTGTTACAATGATGTTAGACCAGGGATCCAGGAGGATTAAAATCCTTCCGTGGTTTTAATCTATCCCTAAATTTGGGGAACAATGGCAAAATAGGGCAAATACTATTACTAACTAAAGCTCTGTAATCTTGAACCCCAGGGCTAAGCTGTTAGCACAGGAGAACTCATTCACTTAAATGGTTTGCTTGAATGACGTTGACAAATCCTACACCATGAGCCAAGAATGGCTTTTACATTTCAAATGGTGGAAAAATTCAAAAGATTATGTGACATTTGAAAATTATATGAAATTCACAATTTAGTGCCCCTGAATAAAGTTTTATTAGAATACAGACACACTCATTTGTTTATACGTCATCAATGGCTGTTTTCCTGCTACAATGGCAGAATTCAGTGGTTTCAGAAGAACCTAAAATAGTTGCTCTTTGGCCCTTTAGTGAAAAAGCTTGCTATTCAATCTTTATGGGTTTTTTTTTTTATCTTTTCTTTTCTTTTTTTCATTCTTCAATCTTTAAGCAAAGTTGACCAAACTTGATTTGCCTATTCCCAAGTCTAAATCTTAGCTCAATATATCATTTCAAAAAGATGCAGAGCTAAATGGGTCCAGAGACATAGTATTTATTCCAAAGCCTGGCATGAGCTAGTTTTGAGATTAACTTCAAATGGTCTAATGACAGACCTTGCTGTTCCAAAAAAACAAAAACGAACAAGCAAACAAAAACCTAAGAGACAAAGACATATGGCTTTATTGGAAGAAGGAAGAACGCAGAGCCATGGTAATTTCTGATATTTTCATTCCTTTGAGAGTTCAGCCCTTAGCAAAGATAGTCCAGGGTCCTGAAATTGGACCAGTCTAGATCAAGATTTATCTTCCTTTGAGTCTCTACCCTTGATTCACACTTATCACTTAAGTTGAAGGAGATGGAGAAATAGGACCTAAGAGTGGTACCCTTTCTAAAATTCAACATTAATTAATGAAACGGGTGGCATTGTTGAAATCAGTTCCTGTTTCTGACTTGTTTTTGTTTTCTTCCTCTTCCCTTTCCCCAACATACACAAAGGTGATTTTAAAGGATGTGGACTCACTTCTCTACGTGGACACTGATGTTCTCTTTCTGAGACCTGTTGATGACATCTGGAAATTTCTGAGGCAGTTTAATTCTACCCAGCTTGCAGCCATGGCCCCAGAGCATGAAATCCCCAAAATTGGCTGGTATAGCCGCTTTGCTCAACACCCTTTTTATGGCTCTACAGGAATTAATTCAGGAGTCATGCTAATGAATTTAACTCGTATAAGAACTGCCCAGTTCAAGGTAAGGAAGTATTCTGTATTTCCTTGTTTAAAAATTGGAATTTAATCTTTTCTAGAGTGTCAAGGTACTAACATTGTAAGTAGGTAACTTATAGGTGATGATGTTAGGAGCCAGGGAAAAGTGTTCAGAAAGTTATGAAATATTTGTTCAGGAACAGTCCAAGTGGTTTTTGAATTTAAAGCTTCAACAGGTTTGCTATTGAGGACTATTATGTTATGTTGAATTTCTGATTTCCATAATGTTTGAACTCTATATATATTCAGTGCCTCAAAAATCATAGGAAAAGTTCTTGAAATTACCCTAGAGATATATTTACATAAATACATAGGATATTTCTACAGGCTGTACATGACTTTTTATCCTAGAAAATAATTGGAAAGAACCTAAATGAACATCAGTAGAATATTATTCCAAAAATTATACTGCTGTTAAAAAGAATTAGGTAAATCTGTGAGATAAATAAGATCTCAAAAAAATACTAAGTGAAAAAATTAGAATACAACAAAGCATGATATTGTAGAGTGTTATCCCTTTTATGCCTTATAAATTTCCAGAAAAATACCTAACAGATTATTTATTGTAAACTGTAGGTACTTTTAAGGAAACTGGGAATGGGAATGCAGAAGGCTGGAGGAAGAGTAATTTTACCTTATTTTAGATCTTTGTATGATGTTTCAATG
The DNA here is from genome assembly GCF_021234165.1 of Pteronotus mesoamericanus. Lineage (NCBI taxonomy): Eukaryota > Metazoa > Chordata > Mammalia > Chiroptera > Mormoopidae > Pteronotus > Pteronotus mesoamericanus. The sequence goes on from NW_026555321.1 coordinate 57,702,231, forward strand.
TTTAGTTTGTGAATACATTGTTTTATTTTTACTTATATTTTCTTTACCTTTTCTTTAATGTTCAAATATAAGTCTCCATTTCCCTACCACCATCTTCTGCTGCCCTTCCCAACGCCATCTCTCCCTCAACCCTCCCCTACTTCTTCCTGTCCTTGTGTCCTTCACACCTGTTCCTTGATCTGACCCTTCCCTTTCCCCTCCCCACTAAACACCCTCCTTACTCTAGTCCCTGTTGGTTTCTTCTTTCTTTCAGTGTCGCTGGTCGTATTTTCCTTGCCTGCTTGCTTTGCTGGCTAGGTTCCTCTTATAGGTGAGATCATATGGTATTTGTCTGCTACCTCCTGGGCTTATTTCACTTAGCATAAAGCTCTCCAGTTCCATCCATGCTATCAGAAAGGGTAGTAGCTCTTTCTTTCTTTCTGCTGTGTAGTATTCCATTGTGTAAATGTACCATAGTTTTTTGATCCACTCATTTACTGATGGGCACTTAGGTTGTTTCCAGCACTTGGCTATTGTACATTGTGCTGCTATGAATATTGGGGTGCATAGGTTCTTCTGATTTGGCATTTTGGGATTCTTAGGGTATAATCCCAGCAGTGGAATCGCTGGGTCAAGAGGCAGTTCCATTGTCAGCTTTTTGAGGAAATTGCACACTGCTTTCCACAGAGGCTGCTCCAGTCTGCATTCCACCAACAGTGGACTAGGGATCCCTTCTCTGCACAGCCTCGCTAGCACCTGTTGTTTGTTGATCTGTTTATGATGGCCATTCTGACCGGCGTGAAGTGGGATCTCACTGTGATTTTAATTGGCATCTCTCTGATGGCTAGTGATGATGAGCATCCTTTCATATGCCTCAGGGCCCTGTGTGAGTCCTCCACAGAGAAGTATCTGTTCAGGTCCTTGGCTCATTTTTTAATGGGATTGTTTGTCTTCCTGGAGTGGAGTCATGTGAGTTCTTTATATCTTTTGGAGATCAAACCCCTGTCTGAGGTATCATTGGCAAATATAGTTTACCACGTGGATGGCTCCCTTTTCATTTTGCTGATGTTTTCTTTAGCCGTGCAGAAGCTACTTATTTTAATGAAGTCCCAATTGTTTATTCTTTCCTTTATGACCCTTGCTCTAGGGGGCGTATCAGTGAAAATATCAGTGTGTGGGATATCTGAGAGTTTCCTGCCTATGTTCTCCTCTAGGACTTTTATGGTGTTGCAACTGATTCTTAAGTCTTTTACCCATCTTGAGTTTATTTTGTGTATGGTGTGAGTTGGGGGTCGAATTTCAATTTTTGGCATGCTGTCCAGCTCTCCCAACACCATTTGTTGAAGAGGCTATTTCTATTCCATTTTATGCTTCTGCCCCCTTTGTTGCATGTTAATTGACCATAGAGACATGGGTTTATTTCTGGGCTCTCTATTCTGTTCCATTGACCTATGTGTCTGCTCTTATGCCAGTACCAGGCTGTTCTGATTACAGTGGCCTTGGAATACAGTTTGATGTCAGGTATTGTGATCCCCCCCAGTTTGTTCTTCTTTCTCGGAATTTCTGCGGCTATTTGGGATCATTTATGGTTCCATATACATTTTGTAAATGTTTGTTCTATGTCTTTGAAATACGTCCTTGGTATTTTAATAGGGATTGCAATGAATCTGTCAATTGCTTTGGGTAGTATGGACATGTTGATGATGTTAATCCTTCCAATCCATGAACATGGTATATGCTTCCATTTATTTGTGTCTTCCTTAATTTTTTTTCTTCAGTGTTGTATAGTTTTCTGCATGCAGGTCTTTTACCTCCTTGGTTAAGTTTATTCCTAGGTTCTTTATGTTTTTTGTTTCTATAGCAAATGGGTTTTTTTTTTTTCCTGATGTCTGCTTCTGATATTTCATTTTTGGTGTACAAAAATGCCTTTGGTTTCTGAATGTTGACTTTGTATCCTGCTGTTTTGCCAAATTCACTTATTAGGTAGAGCAGTTTTTTGGTGGAGTCTATGGGGTTTTCTAAGTACACTGTGGTGTCATCTGCAAACAATGACAGTTTTACATCCCCCTTCCCAGTTTGGATGCCTTTTATTTCCCTTTCTTGTCTGATCACTGTGGCTACAACTTCCAATACTATGTTGAATAGAAGTGGTGAAAGCGGACATCCTTGTCTTGTTCCCGATCTTAGTGGGAAAGCTTTGAGTTTTTGCCCATTGAGTATGAGGTTGGCTGTAGGTTTTTCATATATGGCCTTTATTACATTGAGGTATGCCCCCTTTATTCTCACTCTGCTGAGTGTTTTTATCATAAATCGATACTGTACCATATCAAATGCTTTTTCTATTGATATGGTCATGTGGTTTTTGTCTTTCCTTTTGTTTACGTGATGTATTATGTTTATTGACTTGCGAATATTAAACCATCCTTGCATCCGTGGGATAAATCCCACTTGACCCTGACTGATGAACTTTTTCCTGTATTGCTGGATGCAGTTTGCCAATATTTTGTTGAGGATTTTAGTGTCTGTTTTCATCAGTGATATTGGCCTGCAGTTTTCTTTCTTTGTTGTGGTTTTATCTGGTTTTGGGATTAGGATGATGCTGGCCTCATAAAAAGAGTTTAGGAGCCTTCCCTCTTCTTGGATATTTTTGGAAGAGTCTGAGAAGGACAGGGGTTAGCTTTTCCTTAAATGTTTTGAAATGTTCTCCGGTGAACCCATCCGGTCCAGGGCTTTTGTGTGCCAGGAGTTTTTTGATTACTGCTTCAATTTTCCCCGCTGGTATCAGTCTGTTTAGGCTTTCTGCTTCGTTCATTCAGTGTTGGAAGGTTATACTTTTCTAGATATTTGTCCATTTCATCAAGGTTTTCAAATTTCTTGGCATATAATTGTTCATGGTAGTTTCTTACAATCCTTTGTATTTCTGTGGTATCAGTTGCAATTCCTCCTCTTTCATGTATTATAATGTTTATTAGGGTCATCTCCCTTTTCTTCTTGATGAGTCTGCTTAAACGTTCGTCGATTTTGTTTATCTTTTCAAAGAACCAGCTCCTCGATTGGTTGACCCTTTGAATTGTACTTTTAGTCTCCATGTCATTCAGTTCTGCTCTGATCTTTATTATTTCCTTTCTTCTGCTTGCTCCTGGCTGTGTTAGTTGTTGTTTCTCCAGTTCTTGAGGTTGGAGGGATAGGTCGTTTATTTGAAATGTTACTATCTTTCTTAGGTAGGCCTGTGTTGCTATGAACTTCCCTCTCAGGACTGCCTTTGCCATGTCCCGTAGGTTTTGGACTGTTGTCTGTTCCTTTTCATTTGTTTCCAGAAACTTTTTGATGTCTTCTTTGATCTCATTATTGACCTCTTCATTTTATAATAGCGTGCTATTCAGTCTCCATGACTTTGAATGTTTTTGAGTTTTTTGGCTGAGGTTGGTTTCTAGTTTCAAGCCCTCATGGTCCAAGAAAATGCTTGTTATGATTTCAATTTCCCTTATTTGTTGTGGCTTGGTTTATGTCCTATCATGTGTTCTATTTTTGAAAATGTTCCGGGTGCATCTTTGGGATGAAAGGTTCTATATATGTCAATTAAGTCCATTTGATCTTATGCCTCATTCAGTTCCACAATAACCTTGTTGATGTTTTGTTTGGAAGATCTATCCATTGTTGACAGTGAGGTGTTAATGTCCCATACTATCAGTGTGTTACTGTGTATATCTTTCTTGAAGTCCTCCAAGGTTTTCCTTATATATTTGGGTGCTCCTATGTTGGGTGCACATAGGTTTACAACATGTATGTCTTGATGGATTCTTCCTTTGAGTATGATGATGTGTCCTTCCGGGTCTCTTTTTATGGCCTTTGTTTTGAAATCTATTTTGTCTGATATAAGTATTGCTATCCCTGCTGTTTGTTTTTTTTCCTGTCCATTTGCTTGGAATATTTTTTTCCATCCCTTTACTCTCAATCTGCCTAGGTCCTTTGTTCTGAGGTGGGTCTCTTGTAGGCAGCATATGTGTGGGTCATGTTTTCCTATCCATTCAGCTATCCTGTGTCTTTTGATTGGGGCATTTAATCTATTTACACTTAAAGTTATTATCGATAGGTACTTACTCATTTTTTCCCTTTGTACCTGTGTACCTCTCTCACTCTTTTTCTTCACCTTATTAAATCAATTCCTTTAGCTTATCTTGTAGTGCTGGTTTCGTGGAGATGTATTCTTTCAGCCTTCTTTTGTCTGGGAAACTCCTAACTTCTCCTTGCATTTTAATTGAGAGCCTTGCTGGATAGAGTAGTCTTGGCTGCAGGCCTTTACTTTTTATTACTTGGAATATTTCTTGCGATTCCCTCTGGCTTGTAGTGTTTCTGTTAAGAAGTCAGCTGCTAGCTGTATTGGGGCTCCCTTGGATGTTACTACCTGTTTCTCCCTTGCTGCTTTTAGGATTCTCTGTTTGTCTTTGATATTTGCCATTTTAATGATGATGTGTCTTGGAGTGGGCCCCTTTGGGTTCCTCTTGAATGAGACCCTCTGTGCTTCTGGAACTTGCGAGACTTTTTCTGTCCTCCAATTAGGGAAGTTTTCCATCATGATGTTTTCAATCAGGTTCTCTATCCCTTGTTCCTCTTCTCCTTCTGGTATCCTTATTATACGGATACTATTATGTTTCAAGTTGTTCTGCATTTCGCTAAATGCTGCTTCATTCTTTTTGAGTCTTTTTTCATTGTCTTGCTTTTTCTGGGAGTTTTTTTCTACCTTGTCCTACAGCTCACTTATTCAATCCTTTGCTTCTTCAGGCCTTCTTTTGATTCCTTCGACTGTGTCCTTCAATTCAGAAATTGTATTCATTTCTTCTTTACTCTTATTGATCGTTTCTATGTCCTCTTTCATGCTATTATAGTTTGCAGCAAATTTTTTGTAGTTTCTCTGTAGTGTTTGGTAATTCTCTCTGAGCTCAGTGAGCTTTTCTTAGACCCAGTGTTTTGAACTCAATATCTGATATTTTATGTGCACCTTTTCATTTAATTCTCTCTCTGGGGATTCCTCCTTTTCCTTCTATTGGAGGATGTTTCTCCCCTCCCCCCCCCGCCATTATTTGTGAGACTCTTCTTTTTTGCTTCTACTTCTTAAATTGATCTGTCTTGACTTCCTGACTTTGTGGTGTGAACTTCTATGGTAGGAGACCACTTTTTTTTCCTTCTTCTTACTGTAACTTCCTCTGATGATGTCAGCTATTATGTCTTTCTCACCTTAGGCAGTCTTTAGGAGATTTCCAGAAATCTATAGTGTGTCTCTCCTCCAGTTGTTAATCTAGTCACTCTGTCCTCAGCAGTCAGCCTTAGGCATCACATGACAGGGCACAGTCCTTCCTGTGAGTGGGGTTATTTTGTCCTTTTACAGTCCTGCTCTTCAGGGGAGTAGTCCGCCTGAGCAAGATGGCTGCTGCTGTATGGGGGAGAAGTCAGCACTGGGATCCCTCTAAGCTACTCCCTCAGTTTTCTCCCCAAATCCTCTCTGTCCAGACTCTCCCCAAGTGCCTCTAGACCACCCTGTGTCCCCTTCCATCAAGAATCTACTATCTGTTATTGCCGCTCTGTACTCAGCACCCAGGCATGCAGAACCCCAGGTAGGGGCAGAGGCTTCTGGGGGTGGGGCTGTCGTGTCCTTTCAGGCTGCTCTCACTCAGGGTAGTTGTCTGCCTGAGCAAGATGTCTGCTGTCCTATGAATGAGGAGCCAACACCAGGATCTCCCTGGCTACTCCTTCAGTTCTCTCCCCAATGCCTCTGTCTCCAGACTCTCCCCAAGCACCCCTAGACCAGTCTTCATCCCCTATAACCAGGGATGTACTATCTATGACTGCTGCTCTCTACTCAGTACCCAGGCCTGTGCAATGCCGGGCAGGGACAGAGCCTCCTGGGGTTGTGGTTCTTGTGTCCTTTCAGGCTGCTTGCACTCAGGGGAGTGGTCTGCCTGAGCAAGATGGCAGCTGTGGAATAGGGGGTGAGTCTGCACTAGGACCCCACCAGCCCCTCTCAGTTCTTACCCCATAGTCACCCTCCCCAATCTTTCCTCAGAGGGCTACATCCCACTCTACCCCTGCCTTTGCCGGAACCCAGGATAAGTGGCTGCCACTACAAATTTTTCATTTAAATGGTTCTTTGCATCTCCACCTGCCTATCTCTTGCAGAGAGCACCCCTATGCTTTTCGCATATGGCTGTTGTCTGTGTGCTTTTTGGGGGCTCTGGTGCTGCAAGCTGGATATCCCTGCCTATGGTTTAGACCCCTCTCTTCTCAGGGGGATCCAATTGGCTGTTTCAATATCCCTCTGGCACTGCCACCTATGGGCACCCTGCCCACCTTCTCGAGCCTCTATTACACTCCTTATCAGTAAGGTTGTGCTCAAGCCAATTTCTCTGTCTGTCCGAGGTTTTAAGACTCCTCTCTCACTAATGTTCTGCTGTTTTCCTGGTGATTTCTTCACACTTTAGTTGCAATTCCAGTTTGGTCCTGGGTGGAGGTCAGTGTGACTTCCACTCACTCTTTTCCTCCATCTTGAAGTCTAGTATCACATTTATTTTTAAATTAAATGATTATTTTAAGACAAGAAAAGGATGTTTTTTGTTAAGATAACATGATTCTGTTATCTCTACACTTCAGGGGCAAAATTAAGAGTCTTAAAAAAGAACATCAATTTGGGGCATGGCTTTCTTTTATTTTTCTTTTTTAGATTTTATTTATTTAGATAGGGGAAGAGAGGGCGAAAGAGAGGGAGAGTAATACCGGTGTGTGGTTGCCTCTCATGCACCCCCACTGGGGACCTGGCCTGCAACCCAGGAGTGTGCCCTGACTTGGCATCAAACCAGCAATCCCTTGGTTTGCAGGCCAGCACTCAATCTACTGTGCCACACCAACCAGGGACAGGCATGGTTTTCTAAGTAGAAATTATGGCCCAACTACCTGTTCCTACTCTAGGTAGTGTTCATGTGTACATTTAAAATGCTACAATCCAAAGCCCTAAATTTACTTTGTCCTATGCCTTGAGCTCAGCAGGATTCCTCTTCTATTTGCTTTTTTGGAAAGAGTGGATCAATCCCTCTACATTGTTTCTCAGCAGACAAGATGTGTTTGCTTTGCTTCAGCTGCTCTGATGGTTTTCTCTTTTCCAGAACAGTGTGATTCCAACAGGCTTAGCTTGGGAGGACATGTTGTATCCTCTGTACCAGAAGTACAAGAATGTCATCACATGGGGAGACCAGGATTTATTAAATATTATTTTTTACTTCAATCCAGGTAGGTTGCTTTCCAGAATGTTATTTGTATGGGAGTATGCTCACCTCATCTCAGCAAGCACATTCCAGCCAGGTCTGATATGGAGGAAGCTTGACCTCTTCCTGTGTTCCCCTACCTTAATCCTTGGCTAGGAGGTGCAACCTTTCATGCATCCCTAGGATCTATGGAGGTGGGTCATTGTGCTGCTGACACAAAATGCCAAATGATGAAACAGCCAACACTGGACTCCATTTTTCAGGAATCTCTTTTGGATTTTGCTAACACTGTTCTTCTAAGAAGCACAGTCAAAATTAATGGGAGGCACAGAACTTAATGAAAACATAATAATCTAGGCATGAGGCCCTCCTAGCCTAAACAATTGAACCTTGGGATGCTTAAAGTGAAGTGACTTGTTCAGAGATAAAAGAACCTAAAATAAGAACTCAAATTCCCAAATCCCCCTTTTTTTCATCTGGGGTAAGAGAAATTCTTCTTATAATGTTAAGTCAGTGATTTGGTGGAGTTAGGGGGAGGAGGGAAGCAAACATTTCTGGGCTATGTTTTTATTTTGACTCCTAAAGCTAACAAAAATTATTTTCTTCTTGCTGAAACCATACTTAATGTCATTAAAATCAAAATCATGTATTCTCCTTAAGAAATATCTTTGGAGATAAAGAACACTCTTACCCCAACTTACTCAGGCCTTTGTCTTTAAAAAATTCTGAGGTAGAGACTCTTATTTTTGAAGACTTTTTCCATGTGGTTGCAAATCACCCTGGAAGCCCCCACTACATACCTTTATTTTCTTTAACAAAACCCTGAAATAAAACCTAATCTCATGTCTTCAGATCAAAAGGATATAATTCAGGGGGAAATAAGCTGATACAGTTTCTGGCAGAGACACCCAATACACATTCATTAGACAAAGGAAAACTGTCATTCACTTGTGGGGTTTCAGTCCATTACCCTCTCATAATAGCAGAGATTTTAAATTCTGCTTTTTCTTGTTCAGAACATTTCATTTTTTTTCTAGGTGTAGATGTATTGGTTAGAATACTTGACTGCAAATAAAAGACTCCTGGAGTTAGTCTAAGGAAAAAATTTACTTTTTTATTAAAAAAACAAAACAGAAATGGTGTCCCATAGAAACTAAGGGCAGAGAGAAATCCAGTGATATCCATCACATTGAAAGGTGAGCACTTTCTATAAACTTGAACAAACTATATTTGGGGAAAAAAAAGATTTTTTTCATCTTTATCCCTGGCAAGGAGAAAGGGATAAAAATTGGCCCTGACACAGGAGGTAAACTTGCTTATTGTTATGGTTCTTTGGGTTGCAATGGGAGAAGCAATGAACACAAAACTGAAGCATATGACTAGAATATTATTATGTTATTGTCATAACCTTCTGTAGCCAATAATATCACTTTTAAGATGTGTTTAAAAGTCATTAGTTAAAAACATGTTTTAAAACTCTTGCTATAATTAGAGCGTGCATAGCTGGGGGTTTGAGGGGGTGGTAACTGCAGTGCTGGGTAATAAGCTGGCTCAGGAGATGCTAGAGCCCATGGAGGGCATGCAGGTAGGTCAACCTACAGGATATTCTCCTGGAAAGTGAGCTAAGTCACCTTCTTCAAGGGGTGGAAGACTGAATTCACATCTTTACAGGTGAATTTGAGTTAAAGAGCAGAATCCTATAGAAAGGGTAAATTTGTCAAGGGCCAAAAGAGAACTCTATGTAGAAAGATGTGCTTGGATTAATGCCCCTAGGTTGCAAAGAACAAAACTCCACTCAGGCAGATTAAGTAAGGGTCCAGGGCAGACCCATGAACACAGGGATCAGATCATGCCAGTCCTTGTGAGAATGAGCTCCAGGGAGCTGCTGAGGACCACAGTTGACTCCTTTATCTCTCCTGGTCTCTGTCGTTTTACTTCTCTCCATACCCATCTGATTCTATTTTACCTTTTTAGACAGCATTCTCTCTTTGCACATGATCCAACCCTGAGGTTATGTTGAACAATCTTACAAGCCAAAACCAATGATGATAGTTTTCCTGTTTTTTAATTCAAATTATTGGAGATAGAGAGAGAGAAAGATTGGCCTGACTCAGCCTATGCAATGATTTCCAACCTAGCTTTGAATCAGTTCTCTTTAGATAGTGATACTACTCTTGATCTGGTCATCAGAGGCCAAAGCAGCAAGGTTATGTGGAATTTTTCTCTCTCAAACATGACCACCTAGTTCTGTCTCTGCTTTGGAGCAATTTCTAGAAAAATAGGTTGAGGGCAGGGAAGGAAATGAAATGAGCCAAGTATAGATGACAAAGCAGCGCATCCAGCCAGGGTAAGTTTCTGCCCATAGGGAGAAAGAAGAGTTGAAATAATCATGGGAGATTATATATATACATAATCCTGGGAGATTTTATATCTATATCTATCTATATATCTATACCTATACCTATACCTATATCTATATCATCTATATCTACATCTATATCATCTATATCTTTATCTATAGATCTCTTTATATAAATATCTATCTATCTATCTATCTATATAGCATAACTTCAGTATGTAACTAGGGAGTTAGGAGGTTTTACTTGGGGCCACAGAGAAGAGGACACATAGTCACATGGGATGTGTCTCTTCAGTGGCCCTGTCAGGGTTTTGTTCTCATACTGCCAAGTGATTACTGGAGCTCTGCACTTGAGTGTGAAACAATATTGTTTACTCCACCAAAAGCATCCCGCAACTGGCAGTTAAGAGTGTGGTTCTTTTTTTGGGGTAGGGGATTGACAGGCTCAATTATTTGGTATTAGGACTGTTCTTGGAAACTGGTAACAAAATGTTGTTTTGGGAGCCTGGGAACTTCATTAAATCTGATATAAAACACATGAATGAAGATTGTAGGGTCCTCATGAGAAGAGGTTGTGTCTACTTTGTCTTTCACAGGGCAAACATTAGTGCCTTAAATGGAGCTGGTCTTCAGAAGTGTTGGGTTGGTTGAATAAATGGCATTAGGAGAATGGAGTGAAAGAGGGAAGTAGATGGAAGATAAAGATGACAGCAAGGAAAATGAGAGGAAAGGAAAGTGGGGAGAGAAAGGAAAGGAAGAAAGGAGAAAGATACAGATTGCAGAGGGATGTATAAGGTTTCGTTCACTCATTTTTTCAGCAGATTTTTTTAGCACCTGCTATGTACCAGCTATAGAGTTAGGCACTGGGGATATGGCAGCAGGCAGAATAGGCAAAGTGTCATTTTCATGAAATGTACCTTTTATTGGAAGAGGTAGACTTCCAAAGAATAACAGCTATTCATTCAAAATCTCAAAATGTGATGAATTCTATAAAGGAAAAAGGTGAAGGATTGAGAAAGACTATCAAAGCTGGAGGAAAGTAAATCTTCTTTGAAGAATTAATTGCCCTTTTCTGAAATAAGATGCATTCTGGAAAATAGAAGAGAAGGATGAGAAAGCTCAGTTCCAGGATGAGACATTAACAAAATTAAACAAACAAATAAACAAACATAAAACCATTAATAGTGCGAACAGCCTCTGTTCTGTTGATACAGTGTAGTAACTGAGCAGCAAAACTGTTTCACTGTGAAGTTAAAATAATCAGTTATAATCTATTCCATAACCTTAGAGATACCAAGAGTCTGAAATAATCAGAAGTGTAAGAGAGAGTGAATTCATACAGCACTTTGCAAGTAGTTAGGAGGCTCTGAAAATAAATGTAAGTCTCCTGAAATGACCACAAAAGGATCTCAGACCCATAGACCATCAGTTAAGAAAGTTAATGATGAGTTTCTTTTTTATTTTATTTTTTCAATCGCAGTTCACATACAATATTATATAAATTTCAGGTCTACAATATCATGATTAGATATTTATATAACTTACAAAGTGATCACCCAGATTGGTCTAGTACCCACTTGGCACTATACATTGTTATTAAAATATAGTTCACTATATTCCCTTTGCTGTATTTTATATCCTTGTGACTATTTTATAACTGCTAACTTGTACTTCTTAATCCCTTTACCTTTGTCACCTAGTCCCTGGAACAATCCTCCCCTCTGGCAACCACCAGTTCATTCTCTGTAATGAAGAGCTTCTTTATCTATGTAAAATGGAGAGAAAAATGGCCAAGACACAGGGTTTGAAGACAGGTTGACTTGTAAAAATATTTTAATATGAATTGTAGTAGTTTCAGCCTTTAAAGGTTTGGAATTTTAAAAAAATGTTCATTCTATTATTTCCTCAGCAGTGCAAAAATAACCTGAATATTTCACCATGCAATAATTTTTAAACATCAGATTTTGACACCCCTGATAATCTTGCTTAAAAGAGATCCATTTTGGAATAGTTAGTGATCTTTTGCCAAATAAACTTCATTGGTCAACTCTGCATGTTTATTGGCTGATACATAGTTTTCCATCTTCATCCCACTCCATGATGCTAGTTGAGCCTCTTACCTCCTCCTCCTTCCTATTAACCAAATGGAGATTTCAAAGTATAACCCATGCAAAATTTATCTGTGAATAAAAAGACATATCTGTTATTTTTAATTGTCCACTTTTGATTTCCCTTCCTTTTAGTAAAATGGCCCAATTTTTCCTCCCTGGGAATTGCTCCTCCCCTGTTGCACACAGTCTTAGAGCTCTGCAAGCCCTGACTCCCACTAAGCCAGTCAACCCATCTCCAAGAGGAGAAAGTAACCAGGGTTCAACCTGGCAGTGATGCTGAAAAGCTGACATTAATTTGTCCCCATCTTCCATATCCCAGGAGTGCCCCAGTTCAGCTTTACTTCTGATTTTATGAACTACCCTTCTCTTTTAAAAGAAAAAAAAACATTTTTTTCTTGCTTCACACGCTAGAATCAAAGTTGGTTACTTGCAATCTAATATAGATTTATATTCTTGAATATATTAGGTTAAAGCATCTACTTATAAGTCAACATTTCTACCATTTTCTTGCACCTTTGAAGAGATTGCATTTACCCCAGCAAAATTAAATGCTATATCTTTTCTAAAGCACACTCTGATTTTCAAATCTTTCATCATTATCAGGCCATTTTCTTCTGAAATGCTCTTCCAAGTTTGTGTCTGTCAAAATTCCATCTTTACTAAAGGTCTAAGTTTAAATGAAACTTAAATGCACTCTTTTCTATGAATTCTGATAAGACATGTTTATTTTGATGACATGATATACTATCTCACTTATAAGAATATACATTTCTTGAGGGCAGGAATAGCACCTTTTCATGCATTGACTGAAATCAATGCCGTGCAATAATGGGGTGGGCCAATACTTGTGAACTGAATTCTGTCTGGAACCCAATTTCTTATTTGACATTTAACAGCTGAGGTTCTTAGCTGGTCTTAAACTCCATGAAAGAGATCTATAAACCCCTAAACTTATAAGCAATATTCTTCATTTATATCCAGCTGTATTTTTCCAAAAACAGGACCTAAAGCTTTCCTTAGATTCTGATAGAGATCTGTGACCCATAAAAGGCTACGAATGACTGGCCACCTGAATTTTAGAAGCAACTGTAGCAACACGTTTATCACCAGTAGACTGTGGGCTAAATAAATATAATATATAAGTATATATAAATATATATTTATATACTTAAGTATATATTTATATTTATGTTTTATATATACATACTTTTCCTCCCACCTTCTAAATTCTTCTAGGCTGGGCTAAAATCAAATGAACAGATACAGGTAATGGGAGAATATCAAGATTTGAATCACGTGCATGGGGAATTCACATAGGCAGGAAAATTCCAAAGACAGCGAATCAACATTGGATATACAAGGCATAATGTACAAAGGAGAAAAGGGGTGGAGGGATGGGGTATTAAATTTCAGAAATGAGAATGGGCAATTTATGTGTAATTGAGGAAGAATGGCAGGAAAATCCTTTTTAGGAGACTCAGAAACAATGGAACACAGGAACTATCTAGCTAACAAGCACCTGCTGTATGCCCTCTTATTTACCACACTTAATTCAAATTAGGCTAAGGGGAACACCCTAACATCTTCCTGAAGCAGGTTTCTCTGTCTGACTCTCTTGGACAGAAAAGGAGTGGGAAGGTCAAAGGCTCTCTCTGAGCCTTGTTTCCTAATAAACAGCTTTAAATTCATTATCCTGAAAAGCAGCTTCAAGGTGGCTAAATTTTGGTTCCCTTAAGTCCTGCATTTGAAACTTAGAAATAAGATTCACATTTCAGAAGCTAAGTTAGTGGATTGCTCCCTATTTCATTGATCAAATCATTCAGTCCTGAAAATAAATCAGCTTAGTTAAATTGTTACTATTTCAGGAGGTAGTGGTGCAGATGAGCTTCCAAAGTGAGGCCTGTATTGTGTTAGTAAGAAATTAGGTATTTAATTTCATAGAAGTATGTCTATGAAAACAAAAGAAAATAATACTCCCTTATTAAGAATTTATAAAAGGTTAATGATCAGAGCAAACTATAAACTAGTTTCTGAGTATGTAAAGTTGTCAGTCAGGGAAGATTTCTAGATTTAAAGCTGAAAATTTCTTTTGCTGGAATGAATGGAGGCAAACAGTGACAATCTGATAGATCCTTCTTAACTGCACTTTGAATGTTTCTGATGCTATCATCAGGGGTTTAGATAACCTGTCTGTGACTTACACAGCATTAGTCACTGAGATTGTTTAAGCATGAACTGCTGTGGTGATTTCTTTAAAGTCCATATCATGTCCTCTCAGGAAAAAAAAAAAAAATTAGTTCTCAGTAATTCCGAGTCAAAGAATGAGAAAAAAAAATGAAACATTAGTTTAGAGGGTTGTAGCCAATTTAAGAAAATTATAAAAATTCAGAATTCAGTCCAATTCACAGATGAAAAATAACTTTAAAGACTACTAGAATTTAATACCCATAACTGTATTATCTTTTCTATTGAAACACAATTTCTCTCCCTAAAATCACTCTCATTTTTATCAAAGATAGACAAATTAAGACTAATTTATTTCGTAAGCCCAGTTTCAATAAATTTGACCTGATTATTTGCATAAACAAAAAAATAACAATCATAGTTGGCTCTTTTAAATCTGCTTTGCTGAAATTCCATAAGAAATTTCTAGACTGAACTTTAATTAGCCTCTTAAGATAAAGCCAAGTCAAATAATTCCCACCAGCCTTTGCCTGAAAAACCGATAGACTAGGACGAATTTCTCAGGTTTGAAGTTTCTGAAAATATATTGAAGTTCTTTCTTTGTCATCTCCCAGGAAAGTAACCTTTATCCCTTACTTTGAAAGACCACTATGAACCATGTAAGCAAGAGACCAGGCTCTTTTATCCAAGGGGCTTTTATTGACTCCCAAAGCAATCTTAATTCCTTAAAGCTCTCTGGTCACATCCCAAGTCTATGCATGTCTCTCTTAAAAATGACATTTCAATCAAAGTCTTTGTTAATAAAACCAGTTTTCAATTATGTCTTGTTATTAAGAAAACAGACTTTTATTGAATTTATGCAAATAGTCATATTGCCATAAAAATAATAATATCCCCTTATTAAGAGTTTCCAAATTCTGGAGTGATCAGATAAGGAGAAAAATAAATAAATTTTCAATACTGCTTACAAAGGCATAATTTACTAAAATGATCTAAAATAAAACAAGTTTTTTATACATGGAAAACAAAAGTATTTTTTTAAATAAGCAATATAAGAAAACAAAGAGTCATTAAAAACTATAATCATCCACAGTTCATTTAGTCCCATATAATCAATTCTTGTTTATCCTGATAATTTACCAGCATTTCACAAATCCAGCTATTCCTTAGAGTTGTATAAAGTTGCATCCAGTTTAAAAGAATGATCTGAAAACCTATTCTCAGAAGCTCTTATTTTAAAATAAGTCAAAATTCTTTCCATGAATCTTTCTGAAGAAGAAACATTTTCAAAAGCATCAGAGTTAAATAATGACTGTGTGCAAATGACAAAACTAAAAATGATGTGATTACATATCTGATTTTAATGTAATTGACAAAAAACTGATTTTATATATTATAAATTTTAATATAACAATTAGAATTACAAATTAAAATCATACCAGAACTTTGCAGACTATTGGAGATTTTTATATAATCTCTAGGACATTTATTTTAGTAATAATATATATCTAAATAAAATAATTTTTTTCTTTGACAAAACTTCCCTTGTAATTTAAGAATATTAGAGAGGCATAATTAGTTTAAAAGTTCTCTTTTATGATGAGAAAATAAGAGCAAATCTTTGAGGTATTTCAGGAGCCTACTGGGATGACCCAAAGCCATTTCCAGGTTAAGAGAAAGTCTGCTTTTAAAATTTGAACTCTGGTAAAGTGGTTAAATATATTTGAACAAAAACATATGTTATTATGAAGCAATAATAACTTATTTTATTTATTTATTTATTTATTTACTTTTTAAATACATTTGTCTCTGCCTCCCCCCCACCTCTTTCCCGTGCCCCCTCCCACCTTCCCTCCCTCAGCTCTTCCCCTTTGGTTTTGTCCATGAGTCCTTGCTATATGTTCCTTGACTTTCCCCTTCCCTTCGCTTTCCCTGCCCCCCCTTCTCTCTTGTCTCTGTTGATTTCTTTTCCTTTCAGTGTTGCTAGTCATATTTTCCTTGCATCTTTGCATTGTTGGTTAGGTTCCGCTTATAGGTGAGATCATATGGTATTTGTCTTTCGCCCCCTGGCTTATTTCACTTAGCATGATGCTCTCCAGTTCCATCCATGCTGTTGCAAAGTTTAGTACTTCTTTTTTTCTTTCTGCTGCGTAGTAGTCTAACCCAAAGTGACAGTAAAAGGCATCAAACATAAAACACAGGTTAACTATTGTTAGTCAAACTTTAGTTTTTAAGATTGAAAAGATTGTTTTTTATGTAATCAAGTACCTCACTAATATGACAGAGATATCTTTAACACTGAACTTATCTGAGTCCAAGATGGCAGCAGAGTACGTGGTAATACACTCACCTCCTCCCATTGTAATTCCAGGTTAAACTGGAATTACAACTAAATTATAGAACAATCATCCTGAATAATCAGCTGAAGGACTAGCAGAGAGTAGTTTTGTACCCAAGGATTTACAGAAAAAGGCACATCAAGGCTGCTCCAAACAGATTGCCAAAGGCCAGTCACAGGCAGCATCTTACTTTGGCCTGCAACAGAGCCCCTCCCAAGAAGCCCAGAATCAACACACCCAGTGTACAGATTCAGACATCAGATCAATAATCCCATAAGCTTCACATCAGCATATCTCAAGGGAGATCTTGGCAGGCACCGAATCCTGTTAAGGCAAAGTAATATTTGTGTGGTCAACACCCGCACAGCAGCTTGTACACCATGGTCAGGGTTGAACCTCACAGTGAGCCAGCCTGAGTGTCAGTCTCACACATGAATGGGCCAACAGCACTCAAGACTCAATTACAACAGGAGGGCCCACATAACCCACACAAGGTATGCTAAAGGGCTACTTTAAGATGATGAAAGAAAAGAGTCTATGAATACCCAGTTCCTTTCACAGTCACCAATAATTGATATTACCAGTATTTTTAATACTTATTAATCTGTTTGTGACAATGATCTGTTATTTTAATTATTACTTTACTATTTATTAAAACTAAACATGTTTTTGTATATTTCTTCTCTTTATATTATTTTTTCTTTCCTATTATTATTTTAAAATGTTTTAAATTTTTAAATCATGTTTATTCTATTACAGTTGTCTCAATTTTTCCCCCATTGCCCTCCTCCACCTATCCCACCACCATCCCCTGCTCCCACAGTCAACTCCCACTCTGTTGGCCATGTCCATGGGTCATTCATACATGTTCTTTGCCTAATCCCTTCCCCTTCTTTCCATCACTGTCCTATTTCCCCATCCCGTCTGGTCACTTTCAGTCTGCTCCATGTTTCCTTGCCTGTGGTTTATTTTGTTCATTAGTTTATTTTGTTGAATAGATTCCACTTATAGGTGAGATTATATGGTATTTGTCTTTCATCAACTGGCTTATTTCACTTAGCATAATTTTCTCCAGTTTGATCCATGTTGTCACAAAAGGCAGGAGTTCCATCTTCCTTCTTTCTTTCTTTCTTTCAAATGCAGACTGACTTTATTTATTTATTTTAAATGTCAAAGTCGATTATGAATAATAAAAAATTTAAATCTGTTATAAATTCTCAGCAATTAAAACAACAAAGCACCAGCACAGAAATAATCAATTAGAAACAAATGTATATATCAGTCTAACAATATAATATATGATTAAATTGATATTTTAAAATCAATGGGGAAAATAAGACTATTCAACAAATAAGGTACATGGACCACTATTACTTGAAATAAAAGAAATATAAAGCCATATTTCACACATTATACCAAAAAATATTCAGGTGAGTTAAAAATCAACATATAAAGTCTAAGGAGTTTTAGGAGAATATACAAACTAATATTTTTGTTACCCTGAAGTAAAATATTTAAACCCAGAATATGTAAAGTAAAATATTGACAATATGACTATATTAAGCATTTAAGACTATATAGTAATATATACACACACACACACACACACACACACACACACAAAGTTAAAATGACAAGTAATAGAATGGGAAAGTATTTGCCCCACATCAAAA
The DNA here is from genome assembly GCF_021234165.1 of Pteronotus mesoamericanus. Classification (NCBI taxonomy): domain Eukaryota; kingdom Metazoa; phylum Chordata; class Mammalia; order Chiroptera; family Mormoopidae; genus Pteronotus; species Pteronotus mesoamericanus. The sequence continues at coordinate 57,720,129 of NW_026555321.1, forward strand.
AAAGGGTTAATAGTTGTTGTTGTTGTTGTTGTTGTTGTTGTTAGGGGAAAAAAGTTCTAGAAACCTTTACTAGATAAATGGATAAAGAATACCAAAAAGTCATTTAAAGCTTTTAAAAAATAATGGAAATAGGCAAGAAATATACAAAAACAGGTTCAATTTCAAGAAATAATAAAGTAACAAAATAACATATCATTGTCACAATCAGATTAATATGTATTAAAAATATAGGTAATATCAAGTATTGGCAACTGTGAAAGAAACTGGATAGTCATAGACTCATTTTCTTCATCTTAAAGCAGTCTCTTTAGCATATTTTGCAGTGCTGGTTTAGTGGAGGTATATTTCTTTAGCCTTCTGTTGTCTGGGAAATTCCTTATTTTGCCTTTCATTTTAATTGACAGCCTTCCTGGGAAGAGCAGTCTTGGTTGCAGGCCATTGCTTTTCATTACTTGGAATACTTCTTGCCACTCTCTTCTGGCTTGCAGTATTTATATTAAGAAGTTAGCTGCTAGATGTATCGGGGCTCCATTATATGTCCTTTGTTGCCTTTAAGATTTTCTGTCTTTCATAATTGCCATTTTAATGATGATGTGTCTTGGAGTGGGCCTCATTGGGTTCCTTTGAATGGGACCCTATCTGCTTCCTGGATTTGTGTGAATTTTTCTGTCCTCCAATTAGGGAAGTCTTCCATCATTACTTTTTCAAACAGGTTCTCTATGCCTTGCCCCTTTTTTTCTCCTTCTGGCATCCCTATAATACAGATATTATTATGCTTCAGGTTGTTCTGCATTTCCGTAAATGCCTCTTCATTCTTTTTGAGTGTTTTTTCATTTTCTTGCTGTTTCTGGGAGCTTTTTTCTACCTTGTCCTCCAGCTCACTGATTTGATCCTCTACTTCACTGAGCCTGCTTTTGATCCCTTCTGTGTTCTTCAACTCAGAAATCATATTCTTCATTTCCTCTTGTGTCTTATTGATAGTTTCTATGTCCTTTTTCATGCTGATATAGTTTGCAGTAAGTTCCTCATAGTTCCTTTGTGGTTTTTTGTAATTCTCTCTAAGCTCACTGAGCTCATTGAGCTTCCTTATAACCGTTGATTTGAACTCAATATTTGATAGTTTACTTGCCACTATTTCATTTATTTCTCTTTGTGGGGATTCCTCCTTTCCCTTCAGGTGGGGGTATTTCTTTGTCTTCCCATTCTTTGTGAGACTCTTCTTTTATTGCTTCTGCTTTTTAAATTGATCTGCCTTGATTTCCTAACTGTGATGTCAACGTCTATGGTAGGAGACTGCTGTTTTTACTTTCTGGATCTGCCTCTGATGATGTCAGATGTTGTCCCTGTATGACCTTAGGCAGTGTGTTCGAGACTTCTAGGAATCTACTGTCTGTGGCTGTCTTCCTCAGCTATTAATCTATTCACTCTTCACTCAGCAGGCCAGCTTAGACAGCTCACGGCCGGGCAGAGTCCCTCCTGGGGATGGGGCTATTGGGTCCTCTGATGCTGCTGCTACTCAAGGGGAGAGGTCTCTACCTAAGTAAGATGGCTGCTGCCACATGGGGAATGAGTCAGCACTGAGATCCCACCAGCAACTCTCTCAGTTCTCTTTCCAAAGCTTCATTCCCCAGTTTCTCCTCAGGCATCTCTAGCCCACTCTGGCCCTGCCTTTGCCAGAGACCAGGATAAGTGGCTGCAAATAAAAATTTATGCATTGGCCCTTTAAACAGCTCTTTGCGTCTCTAGCTGCCTGTCTCTGGCGGAGAGCAACCCTGCTGCTTTTCACAGCTGGCCATTATCTGTGTACTTTTTGAGCTCCAGTGCTGTAGGCTGGAGATCCCCACTTTTGGTTTAGACCCCACTCTTGTCAGGTGGATCCAACTGATCCTTTCAATATCCTTTTGCGGCCTTCTTGAGTCTCTACTGAACTCCTTACCAGTTAGATTGCGCTAAAGCTGATTCTTCTGTCTCCGAGGTTATAAGGCTCCTCTCTCGCTATTGCTGAGTTGTTTGTTCCAGGTGATTTCTCCACAACTTAGTTGTAATTCCAGGTTAGACCCGGGAGGAGGTCAAAGTGACTTCCACTCACTCCTCCACCATCTTGATTCTCTCTATTTCTATTATTTTTAAAAAGCTTTATTTAAATGACTTGTTGGTATTATTTATCCATTTTTTGATTAAATGTTTGTAGAATTTTTTTCCAAAAAAAAAGACTATTAACCCTTTTTTAGATATGTCGCAAATACTTTCCTATTCTATTGCTTGTCCTTTAACTTTTTTATATGTGTATTACTATATAGTCTTAAATATTTAATATAGTCATATTGTCAATATTTTACTTTACAGATTCTGGGTTTGAATATTTTACTTCAGGGTAAGGAAAATATTAGTTTGTATTTTCTCCTAAAACTCCTTAGATTTTACATATTAATTTTTAACTCACCCGAGTATTGTTTTTTGTATAATGTGTGAAATAGGGCTCTATATTTCTTTTTTTTCAAATAGTAGTGGTCCATACACCTTATTTGTTGAATAAGTCTTATTTTCCCCCATTGACTTGAAATATCAATTTAATCATATATTATATTGTTAGACAGATATATACATTTGTTTCTAGAATGCTCATTCTATTTCATTGATCTACTTGATTATTTCTGTACTGATGTCATGTTTTAATTGGTGATACTTTATAATGGATTTAAATTTTTTTAATATTTTATAATGAATCTTGGCATTTAAAAATAAATAAATAAAATCATCTGCATTTATTAAAAAAAGAAAGAAAGAAAGAAGGAACTCCTACCTTTTGTGACATCATGGATAGAACTGGAGAATATTATGCTAAGTGAAATAAGCCAGTCAGTGAAAGAGAAACACCATATGATCTTACCTATAAGTGGAATCTATTCAACAAAATAAACAAACAAAATAAACCACAGGCAAGGACATGGAGCAGACTGTACGTGACCAGAGGGGATGGGGGAGAAGGAAAATGGTGGAAAGAAGGAGAAGGGACTAAACAAAGAACATGTATGAATGACCCATGGACATGGACAACAGAGTGGGAATTGACTGTGGGATAAGGGGGCAAGGTGGAGAAGGGCAAAGGGGGGAAACCTGAGACAACTATAATAGAATAAACATGTCTTAAAAATAAATTTTAAAAAATTAAATTAAAAACATTAAACAGGATAGAAAATATAACACCCAATCAGAGAAGCAAAAATGAAAAAAGTGCCATGGCTGATGTCACTCAGTAGATTGAGCACCGGACTGTGAACCAAAGGGTCATCAGTTTAATTCCCTGTCAGGGCACATGCCTGGGTTGAGGGCCAGGTCACCAGTATGGGGCATGTGAGAGGCAACCACACATTGATGTTTCCATCCCGCTCTTTCTCCCACCCTTTCCCTCTCTCTAAAAATAAATAAGTAAGAAATCTTTTTTAAAAAAAAAGAAGAAAGAATTGAAAATTGAATATAGTTTAAAGGACTTCTGGGACAACAAAAAGGATAACATCATTTGCATCATAGGAGTACCAGAAAGCAAAGAGAGAAAGAACAACAGATGGAGAACCTATTTAAAGCAATAATGACTAAAAATATCCCTAACCTGGTGAAAGAGAAAGACACACTAGTCCAGGGAGCAGAGTCCCACATAAGTTGGACCCAAAGAGGCCCACACCAAGAAAAAACATAATTAAAATGGCAAGAATTAAAGACAGAGAGATTTCAAGATGGTGGAGGAGTGAATGGAAGTCACACTGACCTCCTCCCAAGACCAATCTGAAATTAAAATTAAATTGTGGAGAAATCACCTGGGAAATAAATGAACAATAGTAAGACAGGAGCCTTAAAACCTCAGACGGACTGAGAAATAGACTTCACCACAACCTAACTGGTAAGGAGTGCAGTAGAGACTCGAGAAGGTGGGCTCAGTGCCCATGGGTGGCAGTGACAGAGGGATATTTAAACAGTCAATTGGATCCCCCTGAGAAGAGTGAGGTCTGAACAATAGGTGGGGGTTTTCAGCCTATAGCACCACTGCTGAGTACAGAGCAACAGTCACAGATAGTAGATCCCTGGCTAAACTGGGCACAGAGTTGTCTAGACACTTGAGGAGAGTCTGAAGATGGAGGCTTTGGAGAGAATAATGAGAGAGCAGCCAGCGGGATCCTGCTGCTGTATCCTCCCCGATACCAGCCACCTTGTTAGGCAGACCACTCATCCTGAGCTTCAGCAGTATGAGAGGGCAGAATAACCCCATCCCCAGGAAGGAATGTGCCCCATCATGTGCTGCCTAAGCCTGACTGCTGAGTGCAGAGTGACTAGATTAACAGCTAAAGGAGACAGCCACAGAGAGTAGATTCCTGGAAGTCTCAAACAGATGGCCTGAGATCATACAGGGACAACATCTGACATCATCAGAGGCAGATCCAAAAAGTAAAAAGAGTGGTCTCCTATCATGGAAGTTCACACCACAGTTAAGAAGTCAAGACAGATCAATTTAAGAAGCAGAAGCAAAAAAGAAGAGTCCAACAAATAATGGGAAGACAAAGAAACACCCCCCCGCCCACAATCAAAGGGAAAAAAGGAATCCCCAGAGAGAGACCTAATGAAATAGAGGCAAGATAATGATCAGATATTGAGTTGAAAACAGCGATTCTAAGGAAGCTCAGTGAGCTCAGTGAACTGAAAGAGAATTACCAAAACTACAGAGAAACTACGAGGAACTTACTGCAAACTATATCAGCATGAAAAAGTATATAGACACTATCAATAGGAGACCAGAGGAAATGCAGAATACAGTTTCTGAGTTGAAGAACACAGTAGAAGGAATCAAAAGCAGGCTAGATGAAACAGAGGATTGAATCAGTGAGCTGGAGGACAAGGTAGGAAAAAGTTCCCAGAAACAGCAAGAATATGAAAAAAAAACACTCAAAAAGAAAGAAGAGTAATTTAGAGAAATGCAGGACAACCAGGTATATAACAAAATCCATATAATAGGGATACCAGAAGAAGAAGAGGGGCAAGGAATACACAATCTGTTCAAAAAGTAATGGTGGACACCTTCCCTAATTGGAGGACAGAAAACGTCACACAAGTCCAGGAAGCACAGAGGGTCCTATTCAAGAGGAACCCAATGAGGCCCACTCCAAGACACATCATAATTAAAATGACAAATATCAAAGACACAGAATCCTATCAACAGCAAGGGAGAATCAGGTAGTATACTATAAGTGAGCCCCAGTACATCTAGTGGCTGACTTCTCAGTAGAAGCACTACAAGCCAGAAGTGAATGCCAAGAAATATCACAAGTAATGAAAAGCAAAGGCCTGCAACCAAGACTGCTCTTCCTAGTAAGGCTCTCAATTAAAATGGAAGGAGAAATAAGGAGTTTCTGGGGCAAAAGCTAAAAGAATACACCTCCACCAAACCAGAATTGCAAAATATACTAAATGGACTGCTTTAAGAAGATGAAGGAAAAGGGCAAGAAACAGGAACACAGGTACAGTGGGGGAAAAAAATGAATAAATACTTAATCATAAAAAGTTTAAATGTAAATAGATTAAATTCTCCAAAAAAGACATAGAATAGCTGAATGGATAAGAAAACATGAGCCACACATATGCTGCCTATAAGAGACCCACCTCAGAACAAAGAGCCTATACAGACTGAAAGTAAAGGGTTGGGAAAAAATATTCCAAGGAAATGGACAGGAAAAAAAGCAGGGATAGCAATATTTATATCAGACAAAATAGATTTCAAAACAAAGGACATAAAAAGAGACCCAGAAGGGCATTTCATAATGCTCAAAGGAAGAATCCATCAAAGAGACACAAACATTGTAAATCTATATGCACCCAACATAGGAGCACCCAAATATATGTGGAAAATCTTCGAGGACTTCAAGGAATACACAGGCAACACACTGACAGTAGGGGATTTTAACACCACACTGCCAACCATGAATGGATCTTCCAAACAAAACATCAAAAAGGTATTGTGGAACTGAACAGCTCATTAGACCAAATAGACTTAACTGACATATAGAGAACCTTTTATACCAAAGAGAAAAAATACACACTCTTTTCAAATGCACATGGAACATTTTCAAAGATAGATACCATGATAACACAAAACAAGCCCCAGAAAATTCAGGAAAATTGAAATCATAACAAACATTTTCTTGGACCACTTGGAGGGCTTAAAACTAGGGAAAAACCTCAGGGAAAAACTCAAAAACATTCAAACTCATGGAGACTGAATAGCATGCATTTATAAAGTGAATGGGTCAATAAGATCAAAGAAGACATCAAAAAGTTTCTGGAAACAAATGAAAATGAACACACAACAGTCCAAAACCTATGGGACACAGCGAAAGCAGTTCTGACAGGCCTACCTAAAAGAGATAGAAATATTTCAAATAAATGACCTAACCGTACAGCTTAAAGAGCTGGAAAAACAGCAACAAACGAAGCCCAGAGGATGTAGAAGGAAGGAAATAATCAAGATCAGAGCAGAACTGAATGACATAGAGACTAAAAGAGCAATTCAAAGGATCAACAAATCCAGGAGCTGGTTCTTTGAAAAGATAAACAGAATTGACAAGCCTTTCAGCAGACTCAAGAAAAAAAGGGAGAGGACCCAAATAAATAACATCAGAAATGAAATAGGAGAAATTATAACTGATACCACAGAAATAAAAAGGATTGCAAGAAATTAATATGAGCAATTATATGACATGAAATTTGAAAACCTTGATGAAATGGACAAATCTCTATAACCTTCCTAAACTGAATGAAGAAGCAGCAGAAAGACTGCACAGACTGAACAGCTGGTGAAATTGAAGCAGTAATCACAAAATTCCCAGCACACAAAAGCCCTGGACCAGATGGTTTCACAGGGGAATTTTACAAAAACATTTAAGAGCTTACCCCTGTCCTTCTCAGACTATTCCAAAAAATCCAAGAAGAGGGAAGACTCCCAAACTCTTTTTATGAGACCAGCATCATCCTAATCCCAAAACCAGATGAAGACACAACCAAGAAGAAAAACTACAGTCGTGTCACTGATGAACACAGACGCTAAAATCCTCAACAAAATATTGGCAAACTGCATCCAGCAATACATTAAGAAAACCATCACCTTGATCAAGTGGGATTCACCCCAGGGATGGAAAGATGGTTCAATATTTGCAAATGAATAAACACAATACATCAAATAAATGAAAGGAAAAACAAAAACCACATGACCATATCAATAGATATGGAAAAAGCATTTGATAAGGTACAGCACCCATTTATGATAAAAACATTCAGTAAAGTAGGAATAAAGGGGGCATACCGCAACATAATAAAGGCCATATATGAAAAACCTGCAGCCAACATCATAATCAATGGGAAAAACTACAAGGTTTTCCACTAAGATTGGGAACAAGGCAATGTCTTCTGCTTTCACCACTTCTATTCAACATTGTATTGGAAGTCCTAGCCACAGTGGTTAGACAAGAAAAAGAAATAAAAGACATCCAAATTGGAAAGGAGGAAGTAAAACTGTAATTGGTTTTTACAGGACATGATAATGTACATAGAAAACCCCAGACTCCACCAAAATACTACTCAACCTAATAAGTGAATTTGGCAAAACAGCAGGATAAAAAGTCAATATTCAAAAATTTAAGGTATTTTTATACACCAACAATAAAATATTGGAATCAGAAGTCAGGAAAAATTATAATTTGCTATAGCAACAAGAGAAATAAAATACTTAGGAATAAACTTAACCAAGGAGGTAAAAGACCTGTACACAAAAAACTACACAACACTGAAAAACGAAATTAAAGAAGACAAATAAATGGAAGCAAATACCATGTTCATGGATTGGAAGAATTAACATCATCAAAATGTCCATACTACCCAAAGCAATTTATTGATTCAATGCAATCCCTATTAAAATACCAATGATGAATTTCACAGGCATAGAACAAACATTTAAAAATTTTATATGGAACCATAAACAACCCCGAATTCCAAGAAAGAAGAACAAACTAGGAGGGATCACAATACCTGACATCAAACTATATTCCAAGGCCACTGTAATGTAAACAGCCTAGTACTGGCATAAAAACAGACCCATAGATCAATGGAACAGAATAGAGAGCCCAGAAATAAACCCATGTCTCTATGATCACTTAATGTTTGACAGAGGGGGCAGAAGCATAAAATGGAGTTAAAATAGCATCTTCAACAAATGGTATTGGGAGAGCTGGACTGCTACATCCAAAATCATGACATCATAAATGTCCTAGAGGAGAACATAGGCAGGAAACTCTCAGATGTCCCACACAGTGATATTTTCACCAATATGTCCACTAGAGCAAGGGATATAAAGGAAAGAATAAACAAATGGGAATTCATTAAAATAAGCTTCTGCACAGCTAAAGAAAATATCAGCAACATGAAAACAGAATCAACCATTAGGGAAAATAGACTTGCCAATGATACCTCAGACAGGTGTTTGATCTCCAAAATATGTAAAGAACCCACATGACTCCACTCCAGGAGGACAAACAATCCATTTAAAAAATGGGCAAAGGATTTGAACTTCTCCAAGGAGGATATACACAGGGACCAGGGACATATGGAAGCTCAGCATCATAAAGCACCAGAGAAATGCAAATTAATACCACAATGAGATACCACTTCACCCCAGTCAGAATGGCCATTGTAAACAAGTCACAAAGAACAAGTGCTGGTGAGTCTGTGGAGAAAAGGGAACCCTAGTTCACTGTTGGCAGGAATGCAGTCTTGTGCAGCCACTGTGGAAAACAGTATGGAACTTCCTCAAAAAGCTAATAATGGAACTGCCTTTTGATGTAGCAGTTCCACTGCTGGGATTATACCTTAAGTATCCCAAAACACTAATTCAAAAGGACTCTGTGCACTCTAATGTTCAAAGCAGCACAACTTACAATAGCCAAGCACTAGAAGCAACCTAAGTGCCTGTCAGTAAATGAGTGGATCAAAATCTATGGTACATTTGCACAATGTAATACTATGCAGCAGAAAGAAAATAAGAGCTATATCACTCGTGACAGCATGGCTGGAACTAGAGAGCATTATGCTAAGTGAAATAAGCCAGGCGGTGAAACACAAATACCATATGATCTCACCTATAAGTGGAACCCAATCAGCAAAACAAGTAGGCAAGGAAAATATGACTAGCAACACTGAAAGACAGAAGAAACTGACAGGGACGGGAGGGAGGGAGGGGGTAAGGTAGTGGGTACGGGAAGGGGAAGGGGCATACCAAGGAACAGATGTGAAGGATGCATGGACGAAGCCAAGGTGGGGTTGCATTGATGGGGGGAAGTTGGGGTTGATGGGGCATGGGAGAGTGGTGGCAGGTAAAAAAGACAAATGTATTTGAAAATTTTTTTAAAAAGAAATAAATAAATTAAAAATATAAAAAAAGAAAGAAGGAAAGAGCTACTGTCCTTCCTGACAGCATGGATAGAGCAGGAGAGCATTATGCTAAGTGAAATTAGCCAGGTAGTGAAAGACAAATACTATATGATCTCACCTATAAGTGGAACCTAATCAACAAAACAAACAAGCAAAGAAAGTATAACCAGCAACATTGAAAGAAAGAAGAAACCAACAGTAATGAGAGAGAAGTGGGGAGGGGGTAACAGGGGTAGGAGGGGAAGGGTCAAGTCAAGGAACATGTATAAAGGACCAATAAACAAGGCCAAAGTGAGGAAGGATTGAGGGAGGGAGGTGGGGGGTTGCGGGGCGGGGGAACATGGTGGTGGGATAATGGAGACAAGTATATTTGAACAATAAAAAAATTTTGTTTAAAAAGAAGTAAAGACAAAGAGAGATTTTTAAAAACCACAAGGAAAATACAGTTAGTTAACTAGAAGATAGATCCCATAATACTGTCAGCTGATTTCATAAGAGAAACTTTACAGGTCAGAAGGGATTGACCTTAAATATTCAAAGTTATGAAAAGCAAGGAACTACCACCAAGAGCTACATTATCCAGCAAGGCTATCATTTAAAATTAAAGGGGAAATAAAGAGCTTCCCAGACTAACAAAAAGCTAAAAGTTTGTTACCACCAAACCAGTATTACGACAAATGTTAAAGGGCTGGATTGAGATGAAAAAGTAGGAAGAAAAAAAAAAAAAAACCACACACACACAGTGGAACACAATTAAAAGAATAGAATGACAATAAATATGTATCTATCATTAATTGCTTTAAATATAAATAGCTTTAATGCTACAATCAAAAGACATAGGGTAGCTGAATGGATGAAAAAAGACCCATATATATATGCTGCCTACAAGAGACCCAATCAGAATGAAAAATACATACTAAAAGTAAAGGATTGGAAAAATATATTTTATGCAAATGAAAATTTTAAAAACCAGGGGCTTATTTTATCTGACAGATACCTGATAAAATACTTTTATCTGACAAATTAGACTTTAAAACAAAGGCTATAGCCCTAGTTGGTGTGGCTTAGCAGATTGAACACCGGCTTGTGAGTTGGAAGGTTGCTGATTCGATTCCTAGTATAGGGCATGTGCCTGGGTTGCAGGCCAAGTCCCCAGTGGGGGGCACGTGAGATACAACCACACATTGATGTTTCTATCCCTCTCTTCCCCTCTCTAAGAATAAGTAAATAAAATCTTTAAAGAAAAAAAACAAAGGCTATAGTAAGAGACAAAGAGGGGAACTACATAATGTTAAAGCGAGGAATCCAACAAGAGGATATAACCCTTATTTATGCACCACACATAGGAGCACCTAAATATCTAGAGCAAATCTTGATTAATATAAAGGGAGATACTGACAGAAATACAGTCACAGTAGGGAATTTCAGCACCCCATTGACATTAATGGACCGAAATTCCAGACAGAAAGGTAACAAGGAGATGATGGCTTTATGACACACTAGATCTATTGCATTTAATTGATATGTTCAGAGGATTTCACCCAAAGGCAGTAAAATATACATTTCTTTCAGTGCACATGGACCCTTTTCCTAGGATGGGCCACATGTTAGGACAGAAACAAAGCTCAATAAATTTAAGATTGAAATTTTATCCAGCATCATCTCAGACCAAAGTGGTATAAAACTAGATATCACAATTAAAAAAAATACAAAAACATGGATGCTAAACAACAAATTGCTAAACAATGAATGGGTTAACAATGAGATTAAGGGGGAAATTAAAAGACACTTGAAAGTGGAATCTAATGAACAAAATAAACTGGCAAAAAGTAGAAATAGAGGCATATATACATAGAACAGACTGACAGCTCTCAGAAGGGGGGGGGGGGAAGAGGAGGACTGGATGAAAAAAGGTGAAAAGATTAGCCAAAGAACATACATCTATAACACAAACAACAATGTAGTAATGACCAGAAAGAATGTGCGGTGGCAGCTAGGTGAACTGGGCAAAAAGGAGAAAATGGAACATCCATAATAGCTTCAATAATAAAATTAAAGTTTAAAAAAAACCTTAAAATAAATGAAAATGAGACCAACAATCGAAAATCTATGGGACATAGCCAAGGCAATCTTAAGAGGGGAATTCATAGCATTACAGGTCTCTATCAAGAAACAAGAAAAATCTCAAATAATCAAACTTCACACTTAAAGGAAATTGAAAAACAAAACAAAACAATAAACAAAGCCCAAAGGGAGTAGAAGAAAGGAAGTAATAAAGATCAGAGCAAAATAGACTCTAAAAAGATACAGAAGACCAGAGAACTGGTTCTTTGAAAAGATTTTTTTAAAAAGTGGCAAACATTAACAAAAACATCAAGAAAAAAAGAGTAGGACCCCAATAAATAAAATCAGAAATAAAGAGAAGTAACAACAGACAGCAAAAAATACAAAGACTGAAGAAAATATTACAAACAACTGTATGCTGATAAATTAGGCAATCTGGACAAAATGGGTAAGTTCTTAGAAACACACAATCTTCCAAAACTAAATCAGGAAGAATCAGAGAATCTGAATAGACAAATTACAACTAGTGAAACTGAAGCAGTAATTAAAAAACTCCCAAGAAAATAAAGTTTTGTACTGGGTGGCTTCACAGGTAAATTTTACCAACTAGTCAAAGAAGAGCTAACACCTTTCCTTCTCAAACTATTCTAAAAAATTCAAGAGGAAAGAAGACTTCCAAGTTCTTTTTTGAGCCCAGCATTATCTATGCTCCAAAACCAGATAAAAATACTACAAAGAAAGAGAATTATAGGCCAACATCCCTGATTAACATCAATGCTAAAATCCTCAACAAAATATTAGCAAACCTGATTCAGCAATAAATTAAAAAGCTCATACACCATGACTAAATAAAATTTATTCTGAGGATGTAGGTTAGTACAATATTTGCAAATCAGTAAATGTGATACACCACATAAATAAAATGAAAGATAAAAACCACATGATCATATTAATACTTGCAGAAAAAGCATTTGATAAAATTCAACATCCATGTAGATAAAAAAATCTCAGCAAAGTAGAAATAGAGGGAACATACCTCAATGTTATAAAGGCCATATATGACAAACGCATAGCCAACATCTTACTCAGACAAAAAGAAGAAATAAAATGCATCCAAATTGGAAAGGAAGAAGTAAATTGTCATTATTTGCAGAGGACATGATACTGTATATACAGAACCCTAAAGATGCCACCAAAAACTACTAGAACTTATAAGTGAGTTCAGTAAAGTAGAAGGGTGCAAAATAAATAAAAAGACCCTGAATAGCAACAGAGGTCTTGAGAAAGAAGAATCAAGTTGGAGGAATTATGGTATCTGATAGCAAACTATATTACAAACCCATAATAATCAAAACAGCATGGCACTGGCATTAAAAATAGACATAATAAATGAGAGAGAATTGAAAACCCAGAAATAAACACACTTCTTTATAGGCAATTAATATTTGACAAAGGAGGCAAAAACACACAATGGGGTAAAAATAGTCTATTCAATAAATGGTGTTGGTAAAAGGCAAAAGATTTATATGATCTGAAGAGAATAAATGGTGTTGCGAAATTAAACAGATGTGCAAAAAATAAAAATAAAACTAGACCATCTTCTTACACCATACACAAGGATAAACTCAAAGTGGATCAAAGAATTAAATGTTAGACTTGAAACCATAAAAGTCATAGAGGAAAACATTGGCAGTAAAATCTATGACATTTATCTTAGCAATATTTTTTCTGATCTTTCTCCTTGGACAAGGGAAACAAAAGAAAAAAATAAACAAATGAGACTACATCAAACTAAAATGGTTTTTCACAGCACAGGAAGTCATTTACAAGATGAAAAAACAACTCACTGAATGGGAGAACATATTTGCTGATATACCAGATAAGAGCTTAATATCCAAAATTTATAAAGAACTTATAAAATGTAACACCTGCTCCCCAAAACCCCCAAAAAATCCAATTGAAAAATGGGCAAAGGGCCCAGAGAGACACTTCTCCAATAGGATATATAGATTTCCAATAGCCATATAAAAAGATGCTCAACATCACAAATCATCAGAAATGGAAATTTAAACCATGATATCACCTCACAGCTGTCACAATGACTGTCATCAATATATCAACAAAAAAACAAGTGTTGATGAGGATGTGGAGAAAAGGGAACCCTAGCGCAGTGTTAGTGGGAATGCAGATTGATGCAGCCACTGTACAAAACAGTATGGAGTTACCTTAAAAAATTAAAAGTGGCCCTGGCTTTTGTGTCTCAATTGTTGAAGCATTGTCCTGTGCACCAGAAAGTTGCTTATTTGATACCTGGTCAGGGCATATAACTAGACTGGGTGTTTGCTGCCCAGTCAGGGTGCATAATGGAGGCAACCAATCAATGTTTCTCTCTCTGTCTCTCCCTTTTCCTCTCTTTTTATATACATATATATATATATATTTATATTTATATATATATAAATATATATATAAATATATATATATTTTATTGATTATGCTATTAAAGTTGTCCCATTTTTTCTCCCCTTAATTCCCCTCTGCCCTGCACCCCCGCCTCCCACCAGCATTCCCCAGCCTTAGTTCATGTCCATGGGTGGTACATATAAGTTCTTTGGCTTCTCTGTTTCCAGTACTATTTGTAACCTCCCCCATCTGTTTTGTACCTACTATTTATGCTTCTTATTCACTGTACTTTTTCCCTCATTCTCCCCCTGCCCCTTCCCCTCTGATCTCCATTTCTGTGATTCTGTTCCTTTTCTGGTTGTTTGCTTAGTTTTTGTTTTTATTTTGTTTTTGTTTTAGGTTTAGTTGTTGATAGTTATGAGTTTGTTGTCATTTTACTGTTCATAGTTTTTTATCTTCTTTTTCTTAGATAAGCCCCTTTAAAATTTCATATAATAAGGGTTTGGTAATCTTGGATGTAGGTTGTTGCTTTTCATGACTTTGAATACTTCTTTCCAGTCTTTCTTGCCTACAAGGTTTCTTTTGAGAAATTAGCTGATAGTCTTATGGGAACTCTTTTATAGGTAACTGTCTCCTTTTGCTGCTTTTAAGATTCTCTCCTTATCTTTAATCTTGGGTATTTTAATTATGATGTATTTTGGTGTGTGCTTCCTTGTGTCCAACTTCTCTGGGGCTCTCTGAGCTTCCTGGATCTCCTGGAAGTCTATTTCCTTAGCCAGATTGGGGAAGTTCTCCTTTATTTTATAAAGAAAAGTTTTCCCAGTTTTCTTCCCTTTACTGTTGGTTTCCTGTATATTTTTCTTTATTTCATTTTGCAGAGCCTTCACTTTCTCCTCCGTTTTGTGACCAAACTCAGGCATTTCTGTGAGCATCTTGATTACCAGTTTTGAACTGCACACCTGATAGGTTGACTATCTGTTCATCACTTAGTTCTAAATTCGGAGCTTTGATCTGATCTTTCATTAGGGCCATGTATTTTCGTCTTGGCATGCCTGTTACGTAGGAAGGGGCAGAGCCTTAGGTATTCACTAGGGTGGGGCAACCGTGGACGCTGTATGTGGAGGAGAGGTCCGAGAGAGAACAATGCCGCTTGCTTAGCTCTTGGCTGGCTTTCAGTAATTTCCCCTCATACCCACAAGGAAACTGGGTCCTTCTATGTCTGATTCCCAGGTAGGTGGTACTGTGTACGTTCTATGACCCTGTGGATCTCTCCAACGAACTCTCCTGCGAGGCTGGGAGTTTCTCTCGTTGCTGCATCCCCTACAGGTGTTTATAGCCAAAGGTTTTGAGGCTTTCTTTTCCTGCACTGGAACCCTAGGTTCCATGGTCTGTCTCATTCCCCAGCTGTTCCTCCCGGTTTATCTGCATGCAAATATGGGACCACCTGGTCTGTCAGCCGTCTGTCCTCTCCACCCCAGCTGCCTGTCTCCACCCCTCCTACCAGTTTGGATAAACGTTTCTTCTTTAACTGCTTTGTTGTTGGACTTCCATACAGTTTGATTTTCTGGCAGTTCTGTTACTTTTTGTTAAAAAATGTCTTGTTGTTCTTCTTTCGGTTGTGTGAGGAGACAAAGTGTATCTACCTATGATTCCATCTTGGCCGGAAGTCCCTTTTCCTCTCTTTAAATATCAATGAACATATCCTTGAATAAAAATTTAAAAAATAAAAATAAATAAATAAGGCATTTCAAAACAATTAAAAATGGAACTTGCAATGACTCAGGGATTCCATTTCTGGGAATTTATCCAAAGAAACCTGAAACACTAATTCTAAAAACAATATGCGCATCCCTATGTTTTTTGCGGCATTATTTACAATAGCGAAGATCTGGAAACAGCTCAAGGGTCCATTAGTAGATGAGTGGATAAAAAAGGATACATTTACACAATGGAATGCTACTTGGTGACAAAAAGAAGGAGATGTTACCCTTTGTTAGAGCATGGATATACCTGGAGTGTATTATGCTAAATGAAATTAGCCAGTCAGAGAAAGACAAGTACTATATGATTTCACTCGTAAGTGGAATCTAATGAACAGAATAAACTAACAAGCAAAATAAAACAGACTTATAGATAGAGAGCAGGCTGACAGCTGTCAGGGGGAGTGCTGGGGGAAAGTGGAGGGATTGAGCAAAAAAGGAGAAAGAAAATCTCATGGACATGGACAACAGTGTGGTGATTGCTGTTGGGGAGGGATGAGGGGAGTTGGAGGAGAGTATGGGGGAGGGCGGTAAATGGTGATGGATGGAGATTTGACTTGGGGTGGAGAACACACAATACTGTGTAGAGATGATATGTTGTAGAATTGTGTACCTGAAACCTGTATAATTTTTTCAGCCCATGTCACCCAAAAAAGTTCAATAAAAAGAATAAGTGAATAAATAAAATAGATCAATGAATTAAAAAAGCCTGGACTCAAAAAATAATGATAGACACAGAACTATTTTATTTTATTATTTTATTTTTTTGAGATTGTATTTATTTATCTTTAGAAAGAGGAAGAGAGGGAGAGAAACACCAACGTGTGAGAGATATCTGTTGCCTCTCACATGTCCCCAACTGGGGACCTAGCCCACAACCCAGTCATGTACCCTGACTGGGAAGAGAACCAGTGACCTTTTGCCTCGCAGGCTAGTGATTAATAATCCACTAAGCACTGACCAGGGAAGACACAGAACTATTTTAATAAAATATAGAATGTTTGCTTTCTAGTTAGAAAATTTTTCATACTGTCTTGTCTGGAGTAGAATAAATACAGGAAAAACTTTTTCTTTTTAACAGAGTAAAAAAGAATCAAACTCTAATTCTTTATCAGCTTACTTTTGATATTTAAATTCATTTACTTAAATTTATTTCAATCTTATTCAGCTTAACCATATATAAAATTTCTTCTCAAGATTTCTCTTTACAAACCTTTACACTTTCCTGGTCTCTTTTAGTTAGCCTGTTTGTAACACATTCAGAAATAACAGCTTTTCTTTAATTTCTTTCAAAAATGTATCTTCATACCTTATACCTTCTATTACCAAAAACATATAATTTCTATCTATCTTAATTAGAATTCCTAACTCTTATGAAACTTAATTTCTAGTGACAACCAAAAAATAAACTATTAGCATTCTTTAAATTTGCAAATTTATAAATATATTTTATAAGCTTTAGAAACATAGTCTCTTTCATTGGCAAATACATTCACTATTTTTAAAAACATTTCTAAATAAAGTACAGGAAATAACTGGTCCAAATTCATATTTTAGCTTCACTATAATAAGTTAAACCAGGTAAACTTAAGACATCTAGCAATATATGTTTCATTATTTCACTTCATCTGAAATAATCTAGACATTCAATGACTGTTTATCATTTAACTTAACTTAGTAAAGCTCTAAAGTTGCAAGTCACCAGACTTTGAAAAATTGTGTGTAAGCATATATAATGATTACTGAAAAGTTTTATCTAAAACCTTTCATTTTATTTATATTTATTTATTAGATTTTAACAACTCTATGAGATTTCAAACTTAATTATTACATACCAAGTTATTTTCTTGACAAATTCTGTAACAGATGGCATGAACTTATTTTTCTAAATCCATGTAAAACTAAAACACTATGTTCAATGTTAATAACTTCAGAAGACTTTTCCATTTAATCAAACTAAGCTCAAATCAGTTTAAATATCAAATATTTTTCTAAATTATATGATCCTGAAAAGTAGGTTAAATTATATTTCTTAGTTTATGTAAGCATGTAATTCCTTTAAGCTAATTATTAGAAACTTATAATAGTACCCAGAAGCAGAAATCACAATACTATACATATATAAATACAGAAAAACACAGATATCACAAGATTGTATACATAAACAGAATTACTAGTAATTGTAGAGAACCTAACAAGGAAGCAAAAGACTTCCATTAAGAGCACAAATCAAATGATACAACCTTCCCAGATCCAATAGCTCATTCCCAGAGTTAGCCTAAGAAAGATGGAGAGCCCTGTCTTTCAACAGCTGTTTCAAAACCACAGGGAACCATGTACTTTATCCCCTTTTGAACAGAACAAGGTTTAAGATTCCCTAAGCTTGGATCCACAGCCTAAGCTACCCACTTGATGCATGTGCATTATCCAGCTGGCGAAGATAAAAGACCATCTCCCGAAGTAGTGGGATCAATAGAAAACAAGAGACTCTGAACAAGTTTTTACTGGGGTTGCGTTTGCCCGCAACTATTTTCTTCTGCCAATCTAAATTTAGAAGACAAAAAAGGACTCACAACTTCCACTTTCTACAGAACTCGCAGATAAGAGATCAGAGAGGCTGCCATGGCAGTCCAGGGATCCAGCAGTGCCCCAGCTAGTAATTCTCCTGCTGGCTCACCAAAATGGGGGAAATAGATATATATATATATATATATATCTATTTCCTCCCACCTTCATCTAGCTGGGCTAATAATTTAACAGAGACAGATTAACATGAGAATAATCAAGGTTTTAATTCATGTGCATGGGGGATTCACATAAGCATGAAAATTAAAAAGAGTGAGGCAACATTCGGTGTATAAGACATTTTGGACATAAGGCCATGTATGGCCTGTTCAGAAGGTATCCAGCCATGTGATATGAAAAATAGAGACATTTATTGAAGAAAATACAAGTTACAAGAAACACTGTATACCACAGTCCCCTTAAAAGTAGGCACCTTAGGACCTCACACAGTTCTCCCAATTGCCATCAGCTGCCCTGTAGTATTTTCCTTAATCTCATTCTCAGTCCGAAATCTCTTCCCTTTCAAAGGTGATATTGGTTTGGAGAAAAGCCACAAGTCATAGGGCACCAAATCTGGGCTATAGAGGGGCTGAGTCACTGAGGTGATTTGATGTTTCACCAAAAAGCTCTTTACAAGACATAATAAGCAGGCATGTTGTTGTGATGAAGCTGCCAATCACCAGTTGCAACCTTCTGAATCGTCCCAAGTTTCCATGGAGGAATGTTCAAGCTTAACTCAAAATTTGATGCAGATTCATTGCTCTGCTCACTTAGTCATCTTGAATGCAATGGCCACACAGTCACAGGCTTACTAAATGGCATCTATCACCCCTACTGAATAGCATAATGAAGTGGTCATTGTTCATTCATGCACATTCCAGTCTATTCTCCTTGGCAGCCAGATTACATTGATGTGCAAAATGTACTCATTATATTAACAATGGCTGGACTTTTTCAAGACAGACTTCATAATATTTCCCAAAATAGTATTGAGCAAATGATATTTATAATTCTTCCCCATTTTACAGATGATGAAACTGAGGTCTAGACAAATTACATAATTTGCTTGGGTTCACACAACTAGTGGTAGAGTTCTGTGTTCAAATATAGTGGGTCAACTCCACAGCTTGTTCTATTTGCCACTCAGCTCTTAGGTCACAGCTAACATGAGGTGAGGCTGGCATTGAAATCAGGAAAATTTAGTTTCTCTTTTTCACTTCTAAATTGAGGTCGAGGAACTCAGTAACTTCCCGTAGTTATAGAACTAAGAGATGGTAGAAGCCAACTTTTAACATACATCTGTCTGATTCCAAAGTCTTTCTATTTCATCTCTGCCTAAGAGTGCCTTCATAGGGCTCGGTCCTCTAAGGACACTACAAGGAGAAAAAAGATTTCCTTTTGTAATGGGGCTATACTACTTGGGAAAGGAAAAAAAAATTCAGCACCATTCTTAAACTCCATGAAGACAGAAACTGTACACATAGCAGGCACTCAATAAAAATTTGTTTGGCAATTCATTCAGCAGGAAAAATTAGCCGGTGCCTAAGCAGGGACTACAAATGAAATGCCTAGGCTGGTATTATAAATGAGTGACATGATTCATTGGGCTATGAAAGGAAGCAAATCGACTGGGGTAAGGGACAGTACAAAAGAACAAAAGCATTTTTAGGTATTTCCACTCCTATAATCTTCACACCCACCCTTTGCACTAGAGCGCAGAAAAATCACACAGATAATAGAGTTGGGAATCAAATCTAGGTAGTGTGACTTCAGGATGAGCACTGCTGACTCCCATTTCTGGATCATGTGTGTTCAAGTGTGAAAGGTGAATGCAAGTAAAAGAAATGTAATGGTGAAGTGGAGTTCTCTACAGGAAAGAAAAATCTCTTAGTGTGTTGTGAACAATTAGGAATTTAATGAAGGGTGCCTCGATGTTCTGTGGACTATCTTAAAGACTGAGCACTATAAATAATATACACAGACTGCCAGAGGGAATGTCTAATGGTCTCTTCATTCCTTGCTTTCATCTTAAAGCTTTCTGTAAGTACTTTCTAAGCAGATCCTTTTCATGAGAGGGGAATGCTATCAACCCAACCAATAAGCACATCTTTAGACTGCTTTTCTGACAGTGCTAATTTATTTTCTGTAATCCTTCTGTGCTCACACAAGGCCTTTCTCATGATCAGTAACACATATTCACAGAGAACCCTGATCCATGCTCCTCTAGTCTCTGCCATTAGTCATCAAGCTGAAGGGCCAGGAAGCTGGGGAGTCATGAATTTGTGGCTAATTGTATAATCCTAGTAACCAAGAGGAATTTTTCTCAGTTCAACAAGATTATAGCAGAGTTTCTTGACTTGGTACTGCTACTATTGTAGGGGTTGTCCTGTTCATTGTGGGATGTTTGGAGCATCTCTGTTCTCTATCTACCAGATGCTAGTTGCAGCCTCTCTCCTGTATGACAACCAATGTCTCCGTCCAAACATTACCAACGGGCCCCAAGGAAAGGAGTAATTTCCCCCCTGCTAAGTACCACTGGATTAGAGATATAAACACAATGAGTACATGTGTACACATGTTCACCCACCGTGTATATAGTCACCTTGGCATAGAGACTGTTTTTGGGCTTTGCTTCTTTGGATTTTTTTCCCTTCACTGTCATAGGTTTTTTTTTTTTTTATTTGTTTGTATGTTTTTTTCCTTTGTTTCTTGGTTTGTTTTTAGTCCTAAAAAGAATTTTTCTTTAATCTTTACTCCTATTTTCTAGTTCTGTCCATTTCACAAAAATCTTTCTGAAGAATTGATTATATCTACTAACACTATTCACTACCACTGTGTGCTTAGCATCCTGCTAAGCATTTTCCATATTTTTTAAATTTAATCATCAAAATAAGAGGAACTTCCTGTTATTCCCATATTACAGATGAAGAAACTGAAGTGCAGGAAAATTAAGTCACTGTACCTATTATTCACTATATTTGAGTGGCAGAGTTGGGATTCGGACCAACTGTCTGAACAAGGGCTGTCTGATGCCATTGTTTGGCCTTCTTGTCCCCTGCTCTCCTCTTTTTGGGGAGGGGGGGGTGAAAACTACAACATCACTAATGTGTGCCCCTTTAATTCCTGGTCTCAGGATATTAACAAATGTGAAATTTGGTCAATGAGTCATAATCACACACATGTACATTTAAATTATGTGCTATGTGCAGTTTATGGAAACTTTGGTTTAATTGCCAGGAGTGCAGAGGAGAGCTGGCACTGACTGTGGACACATGTCTTTCTCTTGTCACCACCAGAGTGTCTCTATGTGTTCCCCTGCCAGTGGAACTACCGTCCCGATCACTGCATGTATGGAAGCAACTGCAAAGGGGCTGAGCTTGAAGGTGTATCTGTTCTGCATGGGAACCGGGGTGTCTACCATGATGATAAGCAGCCAACTTTCAAAGCACTCTATGAAGCAATACGGGATGTAAGTGTGTTCTTGCTTTCATTCATCAGACACGTGCTTACCAGCACCAAGCACTATGGGTGCTTTGGTCATAATTTCCTTTGAAGACCAAATATTCCCCACAAGCATCAAGTTATACCAGTTTTCCCTAAACTCAGTCACTCTATTTCAGTATACACACTTGCCCCCTAGTACTACACTTTATTCACTCTTTACTTAATATTTCCAGGTAAGTCACTCACTTTTGTTCCCTTAAACTCACTAAAGTAGGAAGTGTTATATCAGAAAGAGAAACCCTGTGCCAATTGCCATGATAGAGAGTAATGGGTTAGGGTAAAAATAATACAATAAGAATAAAATGATACTCACTTCAAGCTAAGTGTTGTCTTGTTGTCAGCTCCACCCTGTTGAATAATCAAGTGTGGAGGTGCTCAGTTAGAACAAGGAGACAAAGTGAAAATAACAATCAAGTCTTTATTTATATACCATAGCTTTTTTTATCCACTCATTTACTGATGTGCACTTGGGCGGTTTTCGCAATCTTGGATATTGTAAATAGCACTACAAAGAACAAGGGGTGCTGTGATACTTTTTCACAATGGAATACTACTCAACCTAAAAAAAAGAAAAGAAAATCTTACCCTTTGTGACAGCATGGGTGGACCTGGAGACATATTATGCTAAGTGAAATCATCTAGTCAGAGAAAGACGAGTACCATATGATCTCAATCATATGTGGAATCTAATGAACAAAATAGAAACAGAGATTTCTTCTCCTACATGTTGGCATGGTTTTAATTCTGAGCTCTGTACTCTGATCCATTGACCTATGTTCTGTTTTTATGCTAGTACCATACTGTTTTAATTAATATAGGCTTGTGACATAGGTTCATATCAGAGGGCATGATACATCCAACTTCACTCTTCCTCAAGATTGCTGTGGCTCTTTGTTCTTATAAATTTCAGGATTATTTTCTTTTAGATCTGTGAAAAATGCAGTTGGAATTTTTATACGAATTGTATTGAATCAATAGTTCGCTTTGGGTAGTATAGCCATTTTATTTCACTTTATTTTGAAAAATTTT
This sequence comes from Pteronotus mesoamericanus, assembly GCF_021234165.1. Taxonomy (NCBI): domain Eukaryota; kingdom Metazoa; phylum Chordata; class Mammalia; order Chiroptera; family Mormoopidae; genus Pteronotus; species Pteronotus mesoamericanus. Next base: position 57,742,919 of record NW_026555321.1, read on the forward strand.
ATTTATTTCTAGTGAGAGGGAGAAGGGTAGGAGAAAGAGAGGGAGAGAAATGTCAATGTGTGGTTGCCTCTCGTGTGCCCCCGGCCCTCCGCACTGGGGATCTGGTCTGCAACCCAGGCATGTGCCCCAACCGGGAATCGAACCAGCAACCCCCAACTTCACAGTCCAGTGCTCAATCCACTGAGCCACACCAGCCAGGGTTGTATAGACATTTTAATGATGTTAATTCTTTCTATCCACAAGCATAGAATATGCTTTCACTTATTTGTATCTTCTAAAGTTTCTTTCCTTAATGTCTTATACTTTTCTGAGTGCAGTCTTTTATGTATTTGATTAAATTTATTCCTAGATATTCATGCAATAGTAAATGGGATTATTTTTAAATTTCATTTTCTGATAGTTCATTATTGGTATATAAAAATGCAACCAATTTCTGAACATGAATTTTATATTCTGCCACTTTACTGGATTCATTTATCAGTTCCAATAATTTTAGGTGGGAATTTTTAAGGCCCTCTTTATATAGTATCATGCCATCTGCAAATAATGACAGTTTTACTCCTTGCTTTTTAATTTAGATACTTTTCTCTCTTCTCTTCTCTGGCTGCTGGGGTTAGGACTTCCAATATTATGAAGAATAAAAGTAGTGAAAGTGGACATCTTTGTTTTGTTCCTGATCTCAAGGAAAATCCTTTTAGCTCTTTCCCACTGAGTATGATTTTAACTGTGGGTTTGTCATATATGGCCTTTATTATGTTGCACTATATTTCCTCTATTTTTACTTTCCTGAGACTTTTTATCATAAATTCATGTTGGATATTGTCAAATGCTTTCTGCATTTATTTATATAATCACATAACCTTTTACCTTTCATTTTGTTTATGTGGTGAATTACTTTGATTTGCAGATTTTAAACCAATATTGCATCCTAGGAATAAATTCCACTTGATCATGGCTTATGATCTTTTTCATGTATTGCAGAGTTTACTTTTCTAATATTTTATTGAGGATTTTAAGATCTATGTTCATCAGGGGTTTTGGCCTATAATTTTCTTTTTTGTAATGTCCTGACTGGTTTTGGATTCAAGGCAATCATAAAATCAGCTTTGTATCTTTACCTTCTCTTGAATTTTTAAAAATAGTTTTAGAAGGATATGTGTTTATTCTTTGAATTTTTGGTAAAAATCATCTGTGGTTCCATCTGGTTCAAGACTTTTGTCCTTAGCAAGTTTTTTGACTATTGATTGAATTTCATTGGTAGTCATTTGTCGGTTCAATTTTTCTGTTTCTTCTTGATTCAGTGTTGAAAGATTGTATGTTTGTAGGAATTTAGACATTTCTTCCAGAATGTCCAAATTGTTGGCAAATATTTTTTGTAGTATTTTTAATAATCCTTTGGATTTCTGTAGTGTCAATTGTCACTTCTCTTTTACTTCTAATTTTATTTATTTGGGTCCTCTCTCTTTTGTTCTTAATGAGTCTGTTTAAAGGTTTATCTTCTCAAAGAACCAGCACTTGATTTTATTGATTTCTTGTATTGTGTTTTTAGGCTATATTTTGTTTATTTACCATCTAATTTTTATTTTTTTCTTTCTACTCACTTTGGGCTTTGTTCTTTTTTTTTTTTTTTCCCAGTCTCTTTAGGTGAAAGGTTAGATTGTTTATTTAAGATTTTTCCTGTTTCTTGTAGTTCTGTATTGCTATGAATTTCCCTCTTAGAACTGCTTTTGCTCTTTTCCATCTATTTTAGGTCATTGTGATTTTATTTTCATTTGTCTCAGGGTATCTTTTTATTTCTTCCTTGATTTCATTATAAACCCATTCATTGCTTAGTAACATGTTATTTAGTCTTCACATGTTTATGTGTTTTCCAATTTTTCTCTTGTAATTAATTTCTAGTTTCATACCATTATAGTTGGAGATGATGCTTGATATGATTTCTATCTACTTAAATTTATTGAAACTTCTTTTGTGGCTTATTATATGGTCTATCTTGGAAAATGTTCCATATACTCTTGAAAAAAATATGTATACTTTCTGTCTGGATAATCTGTCCATTGATGTCAATGGTGTCTTAAACGTCTCTATAATTACTGTATTACTGTCTCTCTCTCCGTTTGTATTTGCTTTATTTATTTAGGTGCTCCTACATTGAGTATGTAAATATTTACCAGGGTTATATTATCTTGTTTGATCCTTTTATCAATGTAAAATGTCATTCTTTATCTCTTAATACTATATTTTTAAAGTATTTTTTCTTTTTTTTATTTTTAATATATACCTTTAATATATACTTGTAATATACACTGTTATTTTGCACTTTCCCCCCAAATTATGATCTTTTAATCTTGTTTGATATACATTTATGGGTATTCCAAATTATTTTTTTGGTTCTTTTTCTTTAATTTATTGTTTCAAATACATTTGTCTCTGCCTCCCCGCCACCACTTTCCCTTGCCCCCTCCCTCCTTCCCTCCCTCAGCTCTTCTCCTTTGGTTTTGTCCATGATTTCTTGCAATATGTCCTTGACTTTCCCCTTCCCTTCCCGGTCCCTGCATCCCCCTCCTTCCCTATTGTCTCTGTTGATTTCCTTTCAGTGTTGCTGTTCTTATTTTCCTTGCATCTTTGCATTGTTGGTTAGGTTCTGCTTATGGGTGAGATCATATGGTATTTGTTATTCGCCCCCTGGCTTATTTCGCTTAGCATCATGCTCTCCAGTTCCATCCATGCTGTCGCGAAGTTTAGTAGTTCTTTTTTTCTTTCTACTGCGTAGTATTCCATTGTGTATATATGCCATTATTTTTTGATCCAATCATCTCCTGATGGGCATTTAGGTTGCTTCCAACACTTGGATATTGTAAATTGTGCTGCTATGAACATTGGGGTGCATAGGTTCTTTTGTATTGGTGTTTTGGTGTTCCTAGGGTATAGTCCCAGCAGGGAAATCCCTGGATCAAAAGGCAGTTCCATTTTCAGCTTTCTGAGGAAATTCCACACTACTTTCCATAGTGGCTGCACTAGTCCACATTCCAACCAACAGTGGACTAGGGTTCCTTTTTCTCCACAGCCTCGCCAGCACCTGTTGTTTGTGGATCTCTTTATGATGGCCGTTCTGACCAGTGTGAGGTGGTACCTCATGGTGGTTTTGATCTGCATTTCTCTGATGGCTAGTGATGCTGAGCATCCTTTCAAATGCCTCTGGGCCCTCTGTATCTCCTCCTTGGTAAAGCATCTGCCCAGGTCCTTTACACATTTTTTGATTGCATCGTTTTTCTTCTTGGAGTGGAGTCAAGTGAGTTCTTTATATATCTTGGAGATCAAACCTCTATCTGATGTATTGTTAGCGAATATATTTTCCCATATGGTTGGCTCCCTTTTCATTCTGCTGATGTTTTCTTTCGCCGTGCAGAAGCCTCTTATTTTTATGAGGTCCCACTTGTTTATTCTTTCCTTTAGGTCCCTTGCTTTAGGAGACATATCAGTGAAAAAATTGCTGTGTGGGATATCTGAGAGTTTCCTGCCAATGCTCTCCTCTAGGACTTTGATGTTGTTGCGACTTATATTTCAGTCTTTTATCCATCTTGAGTTTATTTTCGTGTATGGTGTCAGCTGATGATCCAATTTCAATTTTTTGCATGTAGCCGTCCAGCTCTCCCAACACCATTTGTTGAAGAGGCTATTATGGCTCCATTTTATGCTTCTTCCCCCTTTGTCAAATATTAGATGCCCATAGAAACCTGGGCTTATTTCTGGGCTTTCTATTCTGTTCCACTGGTCTATGGGTCTGCTCTTGTGCCAGTACCAGATTGTTTTGAGTATGGTGGCCTTGTAGTAGAGTTTGATGTCCAGTATTGTGATCCCTCCTACTTTGTGTTTCTTTCTCAAAATTGCTGCGGCTATTCGGGGTCGTTTATGGTTCCATATACATTTTTTAAATGTCTCTTCTATTTCTGTGAAATACATCATTGGTATCTTAATAGGGATTGCATTGAATCTATAAATTGCTTTGGGTAGTATGGACATTTTGAGGATATTAATTCTTCCAATCCATGAGCGCAGTATATGCTTCCATTTATTTGTGTCTTCCTTAATTTCTTTTTTGAATGTTGTATAGTTTTCTGCGTATAGGTCTTTTACATCTTTGGTTAAATTTCTGCCTAGGTACTTTATTTTTCTTCTTGCTATATCGAATGGTATTTTTTTTTTCTGATTTCTTCTTCTTCTATTGCATTGCTGGTGTACAAAAACGCCTTTGATTTCTGAATGTTGACTTTGTATCCTGCTGTTTTGCCAAATTCATTTATTAGGTTGAGGAGATTTTTGGTAGAGTCTACAGGGTTCTCAATTACACTATCATGTCATCTGCAAACAATGATAGTTTTACTTCCTCCTTTTCTATTTGGATGCCTTTTATCTCTTTCTCTTGTCTGACCGCTGTGGCTAGGACTTCCAATACGATGTTGAAAAGAAGTGGTGAGAGCGGACATTCTTGTCGTGTTCCCGATCTTAGTGGGAAAGCTTTCAGTTTTTGCCCGTTGAGTATGATATTAGCTGTAGGTTTTTCATATATGGCCTTTATTACGTTGAGGAATGCCCCATTTATTCCCATTTTTCTGAGTGTTTTGATCATAAATGGGTGCTGTACCTTATCGAATGCTTTTTCTGCATCTATCAAGAGGATCATGTGGTTTTTGTCTTGTCTTTTATTTATGTGATGTATCACATTTACTGATTTGTGTATATTGAACCATCCCTGCATGCCTGGGATGAATCCCACTTGATCGTGGGGGATAATCTTTTGAATGTATTGCTGGATGTGGTTTGCCAATATTTTGTTGAGGATTTTGGCATCTATGTTCATCAGTGAAATTGGCCTGTAGGTTTCTTTCTCTGTAGGGTCTTTATCTGGTTTTGGGATCAGGGTGATGCTGACCTCATAGAAAGAGTCTGGGAGTCTTTCCTCCTCTTGGATTTTTTGAAATAGTCTGAGAAGGACAGGGATTAACGCTTCCTTAAATGTTTTGTAAATTTCTCCTGGGAAACCATCAGGCCCTGGGCTTTTGTGTCCTGGGAGTTTCTTGATTACTGCTTCCATTTCCCGAACTGTTATCGGTCTGTTCAAGCTTTCTGTTTCTTCCTGCTTCAGTGTTGGAAGATTATACTTTTCTAAGAATTTGTCCATTTCATCAAGATTTTCAAATTTCTTGGCATATAATTGTTCATAATAGTTTCTGATGATCATTTGTATTTCTGTGGTATCAGTTGTTATTTCTCCTCTTTCATTTCTGATATTATTAATTTGGGTCCTCTCCCTTTTTTCCTTGATGAGTCTGCTTAAAGGCTTGTCAATTTCATTTATCTTTTCAAAGAACCAGTCTGGATTGGTTGATCCTCTGAATTTTTCTTTTTGTCTCTATGTCATTCAGTTCTGCTCTAATCTTGACTATTTCCTTCCTTCTCCTTGCTTTGCCATTTATTTGTTGTTGTTTCTCCAGTTCTTGAAGTTGTAGTGTTAGGTCTTTTATTTGAAATGTTTCTATCTTTTTTAGGTAAGCCTGTATTGCTATGAACTTCCCTCTCAGGACCGCCTTTGCTGTGTCCCATAGGTTTTGGACTGTTGTCTGTTCATTTTCATTTCTTTCCAGAAATTTTTAGATATCTTCTCTTATCTCATTATTGACCCATTCATTGTTTAATAGTGTACTATTCTGTCTCCATGAGTTTGCTAGTTTTTGGAGTTTCTCTTTGAGGTTCATTTCGAGTTTCAAGGCCTTGTGGTCCAAGAAAAAGTTTGGTATTATTTCAATTTTCCTGATTTGCTGAGGCTTGCTTTGTGTCCTATCATGTGGTCTATCTTTGAAAATTGCCATGAGCATTTCAAAAGAATGTGTATTTTTCTCCTTTGGGATGTAAGGTTCTATATATGTCAGTTAAGTCTCTTTGATTCAGTGTGTCATTCAGCACCACAATATGTTTATTAATGTTTTGTTTGGAAGATGTGTCCATTTTTGACAGTGGGGTGTTGAAATCCCCTACTATCAGTGTGTTGCTGTCTATATCTTCATTGAAGTCATCCAACAATTTCCTTATAAACTTGGGGGCTCCTATATTGGGAGCATATAAGTTTACAATGTCGATGTCTCCTTGATAGATTCTTCCTTTAAGTATGATAAAGTGTCCCTCTGGGTCTCTCTTTATGGCCTTTGTTTTGAAACCTATTTTGTCTGATACAAGTATGGCAATGCCGGCCTTTTTCTCATGCCCATTTGCTTGGAATATTATTTTCCATCCCTTACTTCCAATCTGTGTAGGTCTCTTGCTCTGGGGTGGGTCTCTTGTAGGCAGCATATGTGTGGGTCATGGTTTCTTATCCATTCAGCTACCCTGTGTCTTTTGATTGGGGCATTTAGTCCATGCACATTGAGAGATATTACTGATAGAAACTTACTCATCTTTTCTCTTTGTACCTGTGTTCCTCTCTCTCTCATTCTTTTCCTTCATCTGCTTAAACCAGTCCCCTTAGCATATCTTGGAGTGCTCGTTTGGTAGAGATGTATTTTTTTAGCCTTCATTTGTCTGGGAAACTCCATATTTCCCCTTCTATTTTAATGGAGAGCCTAGCTGGGTAGAGCAGCCTTGGCTGTAGGCCCTTGCTTTTCATGGCTTGGAATATTTGTTGCCGTTCCCTTCTGGCTTGTAGTGTTTCTGTTGAGAAGTCAGCTCCTAGGCATATCAGGGCCCCATTGTATGTTACTTTCTCCTTCTCCCTTGCTGCCTTGAGGATTCTCTCTTTGTCTTTGATAGTTGCCATTTTAATGATGATGTGTCTTGGAGTGGACATCTTTGAGTCCCTCTTGAGTGGGGTCCTCTGTACCTCCTGGATCCATGAGAGTCTTTCTCTCCTCAAATTAGGGAAATTTTCCATCATTAGTTTTTCGAGGAGGTTCTCTATCCCTTGCTCCTCTTCTTCTCCTTCTGGTATCCCTATTATACGGATATTATTGCGTCTCAGGTTGTTCTGCATTTCCCTAAATGCCTCTTCATTCTTTTTGATCCGTTTTTCCATTTCTTGTTTTTTCTGCGAGCTTCTTTCTACCTTGTTCTCCATCTCACTGATTCGATCCTCGGCTTCATCCAGCCTGCTTTGGATTCCTTCTACTGGGTTCTTCAATTCAGAAATGGCATTCTTCATATCCTCTTGTGTCTTCTGGATAGTTTCTATGTCCTTTTCCAGGCTAATATAGTTTGCTGTAAGATCCTGATAGTTTCTCTGCAGTTTCTCCTAGTTCTCTTTGAGCTGGTGGAGCTCATTGCGCTTCCGTAGAACCATTGTTTTGAATCCAGTATCTGATAGTTCCCTTGCCTCTATTTCATTTAGCTCTCTGTGTGGGGAGTCCCCTTTTCCGCTCATTTGGGGGGAACTTCTTTTTCTTCCCATTTTTCTGAGAGTCTGTTAAGTACTTTTGTGTTTTACCTTTCTTTCTGGGCTTGCCTGTGATGATGTCAGTTGTTGACCCTATAGGGCCTTTGGTTGTTTGTTTGAGCCTTCCAGGAGTCTAATGCCTGTGTCTGACTCCTGCTTGGAGCTGCTCTGTGACCCCTAGGTCAGGGCTGGGCTATTTTTTAGGATCTCTCTATGCTCTCACGCGGGCTCCTTGAGCGCGTTCCCAGCGCGGCAGGGTCCCCCACCTGGCTGGGCTCGCATGTGCTTTCCCCAGACCAGGGGGCTTATTCGCTACCTCGCGTACTCATCTGGCCCCCCTGGCCCACGAGCTCTGCAGCACTGGTCAGGTTAGAGTCTTCTATTGTGTATTTCCCCCGATTTTGGCTCTTTGGGTGCGTTGCTTGCCCTCGCCAAATGGGGACTACAGAAATGGGAGGAAGTCAGCTCCAGGACTCTCCGGTTTATCCTGTCTCTGGTCTCTCCTCCAGGGACTCTGGGCAGCGCTACTAATTTTGTGGGCCGCTCCGCAATCGTGGGCGGGCGGGTCAGTTTATGCCTGCCCTTGCTGCTCTGTGTACTCCCTCACAGGCCGTATGGGTGCCAGTCTGTGGGAGGCCTTGCCGGCCGGTGCAAGCATTCTCCAGCCCGCGTGGGTCACACACATGCTCGCCAACCCTCGCCGGTCACTCCGCGCAAGTGTGCGCGCCTGCTCTGGGTGTTTTGGGGGTGTTTATGTGTGCTTTTCAGCTTTTGGCTCTTTGGGGGTGTGGCCTCTTCCCGCGCAATGGAGACTACGGCAAGGAGGAGTCGGGACTCCCCAGTTCCTCCTCCCGTTCTTTCCCCAATGCCTCCGTTTCTAGTCTCTCCTCAGGGGCCTCTGGGCAGTTCTGTGACCCCTTCGGCCAAGGATCCACCCGCTGTGCGGCCTGCATTTCAATTGCAGGCAGTCTGGTTCATGCGCGCCCCGCTTCTGCCTCTTTGGGGTCGCGCCTTTCCAGCCCACAATGGAGACTACAGGACGGGGAGGGAGTCAGGACTCCCTGGTTCCTCCTCCCGTTCTTTCCCCAACGCCTCCGTCTCCAGTCTCTCCTCAAGGCTCTCCCAGCCAGTCTGCACTCAGCCCCGCAGCTCACAGGCGTACAAGCTGTGTGCGGAGCGCACAAAAGGCAGGTTAGTTGATTCCCTTATGCCTGAGCAAGATGGTAGCTGCAGAGTGGGAGGTGCGTTATCACCTGGGCTCCACCGGCCGCCGTGTCAGTTCTCTTCACAACATATCCTCACCAGTCTTTTCCCAGGCACCAGCCCACCCTGCTGCCGCCTGTACCCAGCGATCAAGGAGGGTGGCTGCCACTGCAATTTTTGTGTTTGCCCTTTAAATGTCTCTTTGCATCCCCAGCCACCTGTCTCTGGCAGAGAGCGCCCCTAAGCTTTTCCGGGTTGCGTTTTGTCTGTATTTTCTTGGCTTTAGCTGCTGTAGTTTAGGAGTTCCTGTTTATGATTCAGACCCCGTTCTTCTCGGGGGAAGCTATCTGGCCGTTTCAATGTCCCTCTGGTGCCAGTGCCCGTGGGCACCCAGCCCACCCTCTTGAGCCTCCACCGCAATTCTCACCCGTTGGGATGTGTGAGAGTCGAATCCGCTGTCCGCGGCACCAAGGCTCCTCTCCCACTGTTGCTCCACTGCTTTTCCGGTGATTACTCCACTATTTAGTTGCAATTCCAGTTTGGTTTTGGGAGGTCAGCGTGACTCCCATTCACTCCTCCGCCATCTTCTCTCCTCTGTTTTTTTAATATGTATTCCTAGCCCAGCTCTTTTTCGTTCTTTCTTCTTCTTCTTCTTCTTTTTTTTTTTTTTTTTTTGCATAAAATATCTTCTCTCATCCTCTTACTTTCTGTTTGTGTTTTTCAATGTGAAGTGTGTCTCTTAGAAAGCATATGTATGGGTCATGTTTTCCTATTTATTTGGCTATCCTATGTCTTTTTTTAAATTGTTCAAATACATTTGTCTCTATTTTCACATCACCACTTTCCCCTGCCCCACACACCCTAACCTCCCTCCCTCAATCCTTCCACACTTGGCTTTGTCATTGGGTCCCTCATATATGCTCCTTGACTTGACCCCTCCCCTTCTTATCCCTATTACCCACCTCCCACCTTCCCTCACATTACATTTGGTTCCTTTTTTCTTTCAGTGTTGCCAGTTTTATTTTTCTTGCTTGTCTGTTTTGTTGATTAGGTACCACTTATAGTTGAGATCGTAAGGTATTTGTCTTCAACCCCTGGCTTACTTCACTTAGCATAATGCTCTCCAGTACAATACATGCTGTCGTGAAGGCTATTAGCTCGCTTGCTTGCTTGTTTTCTTTCTTTCTTTCTTTCTTTCTTTCTTTCTTTCTTTCTTTCTTTCTTTCTTTCTTTCTTTCTTTCTTTCTTTCTCTTTCTTTCTCTCTCTCTCTCCCTCCCTCTCTCTCTCCCTTTCTTTCTTTCTTCTGCATAGTATGCCATTGTGTAAATGTACCATAACTTTTTCATCCACTCATTTATTCATGGGCACAGAGTCCGCTTCTAGCACTCGGCTATTGTAAATAGTGCTGCTATGAACATTGGGGTGCGTAGGTTCTTTTTGAATTGGTGTTTTGGGATTCTTAGGGTATAATCCCAGCAGTGGAACTGCTGGGTCAAAAGGCAGTTCCATTTTTAGCTTTTTCAGGAAACTCCAAACTGTTTTCCACAGTGGTTGCACCAGTCTTCATTCCCACCAACAGTGGACTAGGGTTTCCTTTTCTCCATATCCTTGCCAGTATCCATTGTTTGTTGATCCATTTATGATGGCCATTCTGACCAGTGTGAAGTGGTATCTCACTGTGGATTTAATTTGCATTTCTCTGATGACTAGTGACACTGAGCATCCCTTCATATGTCTCTGGGCCCTGTATAAGTCCTCCTTGGAGAAATGTCTTTTCAGGTACTTTACCCATTTTTTAATGGGATTGTTTTTCTTCCTGGAGTAGAGTCATGTAAGTTCTTTATATATTTTGGAAATCAACCCCCTATATGAGGTATCATTGACAAATATATTTTCCTACACTGCTGGTTCCCTTTTCATTTTGCTGATGTTTTCCTTAGCTATGCAGAAGCTTCTTATTTTGATGAAATACCACTTGTTTACTCTTTCCTTTATGTCCCTTGCTCTAGGGGACATATCACAAAAATATTACTGCATAGGCTATCTGAGACTTTGCTGCTTATGTTCTCCTCTAGAACTTTTAGGTGTCATGACTTATATTTAAGTCTTTTGTCCATCTTGAGTTTATTTTTTTGTATGGTGTAAGTTGGTGGTCGAATTTTAATTTTTTGCCTGTAGCTGTCCAGCTCTCCCAACACCATTTGTTGAAGATATTATTTTTACTCCATTTTATGCTGCTTCCTCCTTTGTCAAAAATTAATTGACCATAGAGACATGGGTTTATTTCTGGACTGTCTATTCTGTTCCATTGATCTATAGGTCTGCTCTCATGCCAGGCCCAGACTGTCATTACAGTGACCTTGTAATATAGTTTGATGTAAGGTATTGTGATCCCTCCTAGTTTGTTGTTCTTTCTCAAAATTGCTGTGGCTCTTTGGGGTAATTTATGGTTCCATATAAATTTTTTAAGTGTTTGTTCTATGTCTGTGAAATTCATCCTTGTTATTTTAATAGGGATTGCAATGAATCTATAAATTGCTTTGGGTAGTATGGACATTTTGATGATATTAATTCTTCTAATCCATGAACATGGTATATGCTTCCATTTCTTTGTGTCTTCCTTAATTTCTTTCTTCGGTGTTGTGTAGTTTTCTGCATACAGGTCTTTTACCTTCTTGGTTAAGTTTATTCCTAAGTACTTTATTTTTCTTGTTGCTATAGCAATTGGATTTTTTCCATGATTTATGCTTCTGATATTTCATTGTTGGTGTACAAAAATGTCTTCAATTTCTGAAAATTGACTTTGTATCCTGCTGTTTTGCCAAATTCATTTATTAGGTAGAGTAGTTTTTTGGTGGAGTCCATGGAGTATTTTACCTACACCAACATGTCACCTGCAAACAATGATAGTTTTACATCCTCCTTTCCTATTTGGATGTCTTTTATTTCTTTTTCTTGTCTGATCACTGTGGCTAAGACTTCCAATACTATGTTGAATAGAATTGATGAAAACAGACAACCTTGTTTTGTTCCTGATCTTAGTGGAAAAGCTGGTAGTTTTTGCCTGTTCAGTATGATGTTGGCTGTAGGTTTTTCATATATGGCCTTTATTATGTTGAAGTGTGCCCATTTTGTCCCCACTTTGCTGAAGATTTTTATCATAAATGGGTGCTGTACCTTATCAAATGCTTTTTCCAGATCTATTGATATGGTCATGTGGTTTTTGTTTTTCCTTTCATTTATTTGATGTATTGCGTTTATGCATTTGCAAATATTGAACCATCCTTCCATCCCTGGGGTGAATCCCACTTGATCATGGTGATGGTCTTTTTAATGTATTGCTGGATGCAGTTTGCCAATATTTTGTGGAGAATTTTAGCTTCTGTGTTCATCAGTGATACTGGACTATAGTTTTTCTTCTTGGTTGTGTCTTTATCTGGTTTTGGGATTAGGATGATGCTGGCCTCATAAAAAGAGTTTGGGAGTCTTCCCTCTTCTTGGATATTTTGGAGTAGTCTGAGAAAGACAGGGGTTAGCTCTTCCTTAAAATTTTTTGTAAAATTCCCCTGTGAAACCATCTGGTCCAGGGCTTTTGTGTGCTGGGAGTTTTTTGAACACTGCTTCAATTTCCCCAGCTGTTATTTGTCTGTTCAGGCTTTCTGCTGCTTCTTCGTTCAATGTTGGAAGGGTATATTTTTTCCTAGAAATTTGCCCATTTCATTGAGGTTTTCAAATTGCTTGGCATATATTGTTCACAGTAATTTCTTACTATCCTTTTTATTTCTCCAGTATCAGTTATAATTTCTCCTCTTTCATTTCTGATATTATAAGGGTCCTCTCCCTTTTTATCTTGATGAGTCTGCTTAAAGGCTTGTTGATTCTGTTTATCTTTTCAAAAAGCCACCTCCTGGATTTGTTGATCCTTTGAATTGTTCTTTTAGTCTCTATGTCATTCAGTTCTGCTCTGATCTTGATTATTTCGTTCCTTCTAATTGCCCAGGGCTCTGTTTGTTGTTGTTTCTCCAGATCTTGAAGCTGGAGGGTTAGGTCTTTTATTTGAAATGTTTCTATCTTTCTAAGATAAGCCTGTATTACTATGAACTTCCCTCTCAGGACTGCCTTCTCTGTGTCCCATAGGTTTTGGACCGTTGTGTGTTCATTTTCATTTGTTTCCGGAAACATTTTGATTTCTTCTTTTATATCATTATTGGCCCATTCATTGTTTAATAGCATGCTATTCAATCTCCATGAGTTTGAATGTTTTTGAGTTTTCTCCTTGAAGTTGGTTTCTAGTTTCAAGCCTTGTTTTCTGAGAAAATGCTTGTTATGATTTCAATTTCCCTGAATTTGTTGAGGCTTGTTTTGTGTCCTGTCATGCCATCTATCTTTGAAAATGTTCTCTGTGTATTTGAAAAGAATGTTTATTTTGTTTCTTTGGGATGAAAGGTTCTATATATATCAGTTAAATCCATTTGATCTAGGGCATAGTTCAATGCCACAATATCCTTGTAGATATTTTGTTTGGTTGATCTATACATCTTTGACAGTGTGGTGTTAAAATCCCCTACTATCAGTATTTTGCTGTCTATATCTTTCTTGAAGGCTTCCAAGATTTTCCTTATATATTTGGGTGCTCCTAATCTAGGTGCACATAGGTTTACAATGTTTATGTCTTCTTGATGGATTCTTCCTTTGAGTGTTATGAAGTGTCCTAATGGGACTCTTTTTACAGCCTTTGTTTTGAAGTCTATTTTGTCTGACATAAGTATTGCCACCCCACTTTTTTTTTTTCCTGTCCATTTGCTTGGAATATTTTTTTCCATCCATTTACTTTCAGTCTGTGTAGGTCCTTTGTTCTAAGGTGGCCCTCTTTTAGGCAGCATATGCGTGGGTCATATTTTCTTATCCATTCAGCTATCCTATGTCTTGTGATTGGGGCATTTAATCCATTTACATTTAAAGGTATTATTGATAGGTACTTATTCACTTTTTTCCATTTGTACCCGTGATCCTCTCTTTCTCACTCTTTATCTTCTTGAAGGCGTCCCTTTAGCATATCTTGCAGTGCTATTTTGGTGGAGGTGTATCCTTTTAGCCTTCTTTTGTCTCGGAAACTCCTTATTTTGCCTTCCATTTTAATTGAGAGCCTTGCTGGGTAGAGGAGTCTTGGTTGCATGCCTTTGCTTTTTATTACTTGGAATATTTCTTGGCATTGCCTTCTGGCTTGCAGTGTTTGTGTTGAGCTAGCAGCTGCCAGCCTTATCGGTGCTCCCTTGTATTTTACTACCTGTTTCTCCCTTACTGCCTTTAGGATTCTCTGTTTGTCTTTGATATTTGCCATTTTAATGATGATGTGTCTTGGAGTGGGCCTCATTGTGTTCCTCATGAATGGGACCCTCTGTGCTTCCTGGATTTGTATGATTTTTTCTCTACTCAAGTTAGGGAAGTGTCCCATGATTACTTTTTCATACAGGTTCTCTATGCCTTGGTCCTCTTCTTCTCCTTCTGGTATCCCAATTATATGGATAATATTACATTTCCGGTTGTCCTGAACTTCCCTAAGTGCCTCCTAATTCTTTTTGAGTCTTTTTTCATTTTCTTGCTCTTTCTGGGAGCTTTTGTCTACTTTTTCCTCCAGCTCGCTGATTCAATCCTCTCCTTCATCTAGCCTGCTTTTGGTTCCTTCTACTGTGTTCTTCAGTTCAGAAATTGCATCCTTCATTTGCTCATGCTTTTTTTTTTATATTTTAAATAAGGTTTATTTACCAATTCTATAAATATAATTTTGATACCTTGTAAATACAATATACCCATTCAAATTTATTCTCAAAGACATTCAGTTGTTCTATCACTAGGTAAACTTTAACTCTAGAATTTGTGAATTTTAACTTCACTTAGCAGTATTTTCAAAGACTAAGATGCTTCTTTTTTTTTTTCCTTCATGCCTTTTATTGGTAATTTCTATGTACTTTTTCATGCTAATATTGTTTGCACTATGTTCCTCATAGTTTCTGTGTAGTTTTCATAATTCTCTTTGAGGTCACTGAGCTCACTGAGTTTCTTTAGAACTATTGTTTTGAACTCAATATCTGATAGTTGATTTGTCTCTATTTCATTTATTTCTCTTTGGGGGATTCCTCCTTTCCCTTTGATTGGGGGCGGGGGGTGTTTCTTGGTTTTCCCATTATTTGTGAGACTCTTATTTTTTGCTTCTGCTTCTTAAATTGATTTGTCTTGACTTCCTGACTCTGCGGTGTGAATTTTCATCGTAGGAGACTGGTCTTTTACTTTTTTTATCTCTGGATCTGCCTCTGATGATGTCTGCTGTTGACCCTGACTGACCTTAGGTAGTCTTTTAAAAGAGTCATTTAGACAGGAATCTCCTTCAGTTGTTAATCTAGTTACTCTGCTCTCAGCAGTCAGGCTTAGGCACCACAGGGCTGGGCAGGGTCCCTGCTGTGTGCGGGGTTATTATGTCCTCTCACATGCTGCCACTCAGGGGAGTCATCTGCCTGAGCAAGATGGCTGCTGCCATGTCAGAGAGGAGTTAGCGCTGGGTTCTCACCAGCTACTCCCTCAGTTCTCTCCCCAAAACCTCGGTCTACAGACAGTCCTCTAGAGTCTCTAGGTCACTTGCCACCCCCTTTGTCCCAGGATCTACTATCTGTGACTGCCGCTCTGTATCAGCAGTTGGGCTTGGGCACTACAGAGCCAGGGCAGAGGTTCCTGGTGGCCGGGCGATTGTGTCCTCTCACACTGCTGCCACTCAGGGAGTGGTCTGCTTGAGCAAGATGGCAGTTTCAGAATGGCAGATGAGTAAGCACCAGGACCCCAGCCACTACTCTCTCAGTTCCCTCCCCAAAGCCTCCTTCCCCAGTCTCTCATGAAGCAGCTCCAGCCCACTCTTTTCCTGCCTTTGCCTGAAACCATGGAAAGTGACTGCCAATACAAGTTTATGTGTTGGCCTTTTAAACTGCTCTTTGCATCTCCAGCTGTCTGTCTCTAGCAGAAAGCAACCCTGCCACTCTTCACAGCTGGCTCTTATCTGAGTACTTTATGGGCCCTGGTGCTGTAAGCTCAAGATCCCCGCCTATTGTTCAGACTTCACTGTTCTAGGGGGACCCAATTGGCCACTTAAATATCCCTCTGGCACTGCCACCCGTGGACGCCCCACCCCCCCTTCTTGAGTCTCTGCCCCATCCCTTACCAATTAGGTTGTGCTAAATCCGATTCCTCTGTCCATCCTAGGTTTTAAGGCTCCTCTCTCGCTATTGTTCAGTTGTTTTCCAGGTGATTTCTTCACAATTTAGTTGTAATTGTGGATTGGTCCTGAGAGGAGGTCAGTGTGATTTCCATTCACTCCTCTGCCATCTTGAAGCCTCCCTATCTACCCTATCTCTTTTGATTGCAGTATGTAATCCATTTATATTCAAGGTGATTACGATAGGTATATAATATTTGCCATTTTATCATATTTGTGCTCTTATTTTCTCCTTGTTGTCTTAAAGAATCCCTTTAACATTTCTTTTAATACTGGTTTGATCATGATAAAATCTTTTGGCTTTTCCTTCTCTAGGAAACTCTTTATCTTTCCTTCAATTCAAAATGATTGTCTTTCTAGGTAGAGTAATCTTGGTTATATTCATCATTTTGAATATTTTGAACCAATACCTTCTGACCTTCAAAGTTTCTGTTGAGAAATAAGATGTCAGTCTTATGGGAGCTCCCTTTTCTCTTGCTGCTTTTAAGATTCTTTTTGTCTTTATTCTTTAACATTTTAATTATGATATATCTTGGTGTAGTCTTCTTTGTGTTCATCTTGTTTGGGACTCTTGGCTTCTAAACTCGTATATCTATTTTCTTCATCTGCTTAAGAAACTTTCAGTCATTGTTTCTTCAAATAGATTTTTTAATTTCTTTCTCACTTTTAACCTTCTGGTACCCATATAATGTGAATGTTATTACCCATAATGTTGTCCCATAGGTTCCCTAAACTCCCCTTTTTAAAATTCTTTTTTTATTGTTATTGTTCCAAGCTGTGTGTTTTCCTGTACTTTGTGTTTTCAGTTGCAGATTCATCCCTCTTATTTATCTAATCTTCTGTTGATTTCTCCTAGTGTATATTTAATTTGTTATTTTATTCTTCATTTTGACTATTTTTAATGGTTCTTATGTCCTTCTATAAGTTTATTATCTCCTTGTTGAAGTTCTTACTGAGTTCATCTATTCCTCCCCTAATTTCATTGACAGTTCCAAGACATGGAATAGGGGTTGGCAAACTCGGGACAAATCTGGTTTGCTCCTGTTTTTGTAAGACATGTGGGCTAAGAATTTTTTGTTTTTACTCTCAAATTTTTTCTTAGTTCCCTTTTGTTATTCTAGAATGGTTTTTTAAATAGTTGGAAAAAAATGAAAAGAGGAAGGATATTTTAGGACATGAGAAAATTACATAAAATTTAAATTTCAGTATTTGTAAGTGAAATCTTATTGAGACATAGTGACAACCATTCATTTATGTATTGTCTATGGCTGCTTTCATACTGCAATGGCAGAAATGAGTAGCAGTAACTGAACATATAGCCCACAAAGTCTAAAATATCTACTATCTCATTCTTTACAGGAAGTTTGCTGAGCTCCAACTTAAAGCATGTAGACTTTTTCAAGGTTCTTTTCCTTAGGACCTAGGAATCCTCCCAGATTCATTAGCTTGCTTTGGCAGGTGTGAGGTAGCAGATGAATCCTGCAACACAATAGCACATTTTTGCCTGTATGAAAATGTGCATTTTACTAAGAAGAATATGAGAATTCCAGCTCTGAAATTCTCAGAATTGTCTTCTTTGTAAAGAAAGTTTTGGAGGCCCATAAGCTAACCTCTCTTTACCTACATTCCAGCTTTGGTCTGCAAAGGCCAGGCAATTTACTTACTTAGGAAATTTGTTTTGTACTTAGTGATATCATTACATCTAGATATTCAAATTCTGACTCCAGGGGCAAACCTGTCCAGGAATACAAATGGAATATAAAAAGGTGTGCAACAGATATGTGTACATCAGAGCCATTCTCGGATTTTCTTTGTAAACTGTCAGCCCTGGTTTGAAACTGAGAAAGTATGGTTCTTGAGTACAATGTATCTTGTTTGTTTTCTGGAGGATCAAAAAGGTTGTTTCATAAATGGTCTTACCTAATACACTCAATGATGTTGTTCAGCTGGACCTAAAAAGACATTTTCATTCAAGCCTTTCAATCAGAAATATCACTAACACCATTCTGAAATGTGAGTAAATTTAAACAGATTCTATTATAAAAGATGTCTTTTCCAATTCTCCACAGTGCTATGCATCACGGTGTAGCAGGGTCAGGGCTTTGGGAACAACAGACCTGGGTTCAGGTCCCCATTTTGTCACTGTTTTCTTAATTAGTTGTTAGCTCTGTGCTCTTTGCTTACTGGGCCTCAGTTTCTTCATCTTTCAAATAGAGATAAGATTATGTATCTCATAAAAATATTGTGAGATTTCAACAAATGACGGTGTTTAAATGTCTAGTACTCTAGGACCCAACATATTGTTGTGCTCAATAATTAGAATTTGTTTTTTGATAACAGTTTCTCACATATCTTTCCATACCATGCTTACATTTTCTCATTTGCTCTCCCTTCCTCTCTTTCTTTCTCTTTCTCACTATATTTCTCTCATTTCAAATCTGCCTTTGAAAATATTTTCCCATTCCCTGCCCCTTCTCCCTTCCTCTCCTTCCTCCTCCTCTCTCCCTCTCAATCTCTCTCTCCACACACACACCTCTTTCTCACACCCCTCATGCATACACACACACACATGTCCTAATCCTGTGTGTATGTGTTTGTGTAAAGGACTCAAATAAATCATCTATTATTTTTAGAAGAAATTGAGGCCAATAATTGGTTAATATTGCTTGGGATGGCCACGGATTGAATAAGGATTTGAACCTGGGTCCTCAGAGATCCTTTCTCTACGTATATACAAACCTGTGCCTGCATACTTACAGTAATCCCCTGTTTCATTTCTTAGTAGAAGTTATTGGCACTTCAAATGACTAGAAGGGAGTGGGGAGAGGGTAAGAGGTGAAAGAAGGTGAAGGGGCAAGCCAAGGAACATGAACAGAGGACTCATGCACCCGAACAATGGGAGGGGTTGACTGTGGGAGTTGGGGCAGGGGGCAGTGCAGGGGAGAACAATGAAGAAAAAGACAGGACAACTGTAACTGAAGAACAATTAAAAAATGTAATTTTAGTAACTAAAATGAACTTTTTCTTTCTTTTTTAAAAAATTTATTTTTCAGTTTCCCTTTCAAGACAATCTTTTTCAATCCATGTATTACCCTCTTCAGCTGAAGTTTTTGGAAACTGTGCATACTTTATGTGGACGAATCCCACAAGTTTTTCTGAAGCAAATTGAGAAAACAATGAAAAGGGCTTATGAGAAACACATCATCATCCATGTTGGCCCCAATCAGATGCACTGAATATTTCATCTTGTTGCAAGTCAATTAGGCATCTCATGAATGAGGAAATAGTCATCTTTAAGTTGCCTGGATCTTTTCTGTGTGAATATTTAATGGTGCTCCATGAAAACTAAGTTTTAAAAGCCTTGTCAAATACTGCTAGATTAGTTGCCACTATAAGGAAATATGCTTTAATTTTAATAAAATGTTTTTTATCTTTCTGGTTTTTAAAAATATACATATTATTGTACATTTAACATTTTTCAAACAGGTTGAGCTAGCTGTGAAGAGAAACTTTTGTGAGCTTTCCACAATTTCTCTTCAACGTCTGAGACAATATCAGTAGCAATTGAGGTGATATATTTATGTTGCATTCCTGCAACTCTTTCTATACGGTTGGCTTCCCCACACCTTTGTAATCAAATACATGGTTGTTGTAAAACAAATTAAAAACTTATGAAGAATATAGATCATTGAATCAAAATCACAATTAGATTACCCATAATCCTACTGACTAGTGAAAAAGATTGTTATTTTAAAATAGTTCCTTCCAGCTTTATTTTTCCTATTTCTAGATTTACTTGCTTGTTGTCTTTTCCACTGTAACATATATCTAAAACAAGTAGTCTGAATTAAAGCTGGCCTCTACGCTGAGATTTTTATGCAGGAAACTAACAAGTTAGACAAAATGATTATGTTTATAGCACTTAATTTAAAATGCGTCTGAGAGAAGCATTCAGATTTCAGTTAACTAGGCAATGTTAAAGAATGAAGCATATCTGAGGGTGTTTCTCTAAGAAAACTTATTTAGATTTTTTTAGAAAACTAAATCATAAGATATGTCTATGCAACCAGAGCTTCTGAAAGAAAATTGAGTAATCGCGTTGCACCTAAGGGGGTTTGTTTAACAAAGAGATAAAATTTTGTGTTTTCCCATAGACAAAAACTTTATCTCTTCCATCATCAGTAGGTGTGGCCTCCTCTCTTTAAACTCTTATACAACTTTGAATTTAATCTCCACAATATAAATAGTCCTGCTGATTCATTGGCCAGAAAATTCAACTACCTACCAGCCTTAGAAATGTCTCTTTAAACTTTTTTTTTCCTCTGGGGTTACCCTCCTTATAGCCTAAGAACAAGGCAGGTCTTATCACCCAGCTATGGGAAGTTCTATATTCTGTTCCCCAAAGAGATCTGATTTAATGCCTAGTTACTCATGTAGCTGGTATCAGCATAAGGGTGTTTTGCACCCTTTATTTGTGTCAAAAGACTTGTACATAAGTGATCTCCTTGATGTGTGCAACAGCCCTGTGAATTTAGTAGGGACCTGTATTATTTCCACAGACCAAATAAGTAAACTGTAACATAAAGAAACAAACATACTCAATATATTTGCTATTCTATAAAACACAGAGATATGTGGAAGATACATCCTGTTTTACAGAGAAACATTTGGGAAAAAATATTAAATGCTTTTCATTATATGTAAACAGCAATTTGAAGATATAAAATTAAAAATATTATTTTGTTAATATAATGTGGTATCTTATATATAGGAATCCAGTAGGACATATGTTCTATATCAGCAGAAAAAAAAAGTCTTACCCTGAAAAAGTAAATGAAAATCTCAGCATTACAACAATTATATGCATATCAATCAATATTGGTATGCATCACCATTGTGGTAGTAATAAATTTAAATCCAAAATGTTAGAGTAATAACCCACATTTTCTCTTTGATTATTTGGGTGACTTGTGGTTTGTTTATTTATTTATTTTTTTTGTTAAGGAAATTACTATCTTTGTTGTTGTGTTTTATGTTTTCTCAGTTTACCATATTTTACCAATAAAGATGACATCATTCACTATTTTGTATCTGAAGGATGGGGGCAATTTTTGGACTCTTTTTCCATGGGGAAAATGCATCCTATATACCCACAAATAGGATTTTAGTAAAAGAACCAGGATGTGAACATGATTCCCTGACTTCCATTACAATTTTCTTTGTATTTATTTTGCATGACCTGTAAAACCTACAAATGTTCCCTTAGATTTGTTGGTGGCTCACAGACCTAAAGAAGTAACTTTCTTCTTTTGGCAAGAACCACAACAAACTGCTATTAAAGACTTTTAATACAGCCATGCCTTTTGTTTTATGAGAGCCAGGTTTACCCTGGAACTTTTTTTAAAATTAATTCATTAATTAATTTTTTCAAATACATTTGTCTCTGCCTACCCCCACCACTTTCCCTTGCCCCATCCCTACCTCCCTCAGCTCTTCCCCTTTGGTTTTGTCAATGAGTCCTTGCTATATGTTCCTTGACTTGCCCCTTCCCTTCCTTTTCCCCTGCCCCTCCTCCCTCCTTCCCTCTTGTCTCTGTTGGTTTCTTTTCCTTTCAGTGTTGCTGGTCTTATTTTCCTTGCATCTTTGTATTGTTGGTTAGGTTCCACTTTTAGGTGAGATCATATGGTATTTGTCTTTCGCCCCCTGGCTTATTTCGCTTAGCATGATGCTCTCCAGTTCCATCCATGCTGTCGCAAAGTGCAGTAGTTCTTTTTTTCTTTCTGCTGCATAGTATTCCATTGTGTAAATGTACCATAATTTTTTGATCCAATCATCTACTGATGGGCATTTAGGTTGCTTCCAACACTTGGATATTGTAAATTGTGCTGCTATGAACATTGGGGTGCATAGGTTCTTTTGAATTGGTGTTTTTGGATTCTTATACCCTGGAACTTTCAACTGTTGGTTCTGGTCTTAACATGCAGAATAGGATTTCCACCAACATTGAACTCAGGAACATTCTAGAATGATGTATTATGAGAATGTAAAATCTCAAAATTCGGTGTGGTTTTCTGCCTTGGAATCCTTTTTCAGTATCCTGAAATTTTAGGTAGCATGGTGGAGAATTTAGAGAAAATTTCCTCTTCCATTCCCAGCTGCTTGAACTTATTATTTTCTATAGTTAGAATGCTACCATTGGGTAGTATGTTCTCTGCCTTTGATAATTCCTAGGGAACTACTACATTAGTGCCTTGGAAATTTGGTAATTCCAAATTTTAATTCAGTGGACTCCGAAAACATGTAGTCTGTGGTCTGAAGTTTGACAAAGGGCATTTTGCCTAATCTCTATGGAAAGGGCACAACACTCGTTCTCTCCTGTCCTGTCTTCTTCTCTCCTCATTTCCTTTAAAGTTCTGTTTAGGGCATATGACTATGAAATCCCATTGGTGAATGAAAAACACTTTCTAATAGCAAAATTTGGCAATATTTTTGTATGCATTGAGATTGAGATTTTCATTATCTAAGTAACTAGAAATGCTGACAATATTTTTCTTGCTGAATTTTTTTCCCAACATAAATATCAGAAATTGTGACTTGCATTAAAAATTCCAATATTTAAAAAAATTAACCAGCTAGAAAATCTACTTAAGCTTTCCTTTAATTTCCAAAATGACAATTTACAATTTAGAATATAATGCTTCAAGCTTTACTATTTATTTGAGATTTCTATTATGTTTTCAATGCTTCCATTGCAAGTTGTTACTTTTACTGAATTTATTATTGAAATGAGTATTTAGACAAACTCATAGCAGTTTGAGAATATTTATCTTATTGCAATTATGATTTCATAAAACAAACTGTAAAAACCTTATTCACAGTCACAAAATAGTGACCCAATAATGGGATAACCACTTCAAACCACCTTGAAACAAGACAATATCCATAAATATTTAGGTAAATGTAGAAATGGTGCCTGATATTTATACTAAAAAGATAAACTGGATGTTAGATAAGCCAAAATGAACATAATTTTATGACAAAATTCAGCAAAATGTGGAATTCAGGAGTATGTTTAATTGCATGAAAGTGCAAATTACTATATTCTCACTCAATAGAATGGTAGGGAATCTTTCCTATGTTTTATTATTATTTTTCTTTTACTTTTTCAACTTCTTTTTTTTCATTTTTGCCTTTCTTGGCTTTAGTGGCAGAATGACAGAACTTGGGGATCTCTGTGTAGGAGGACTAAATCCTAATCATTATGTTAAATTTTTATGATAATAACTTTCTAAACATTAAAAAAAAACACAAAATCCATACATAGACATAAATGTGTGTACACACACACACACCCCCACACATACCCCCACATCCCTTTTAGAGGAACCATCATTTGTTGTGGTTTGTGAACTGAAGAATTATAGTGAAATCTTATGTCATATCACTTCACAATTGCAGTGCTTGAATTTAAAGCTGATGAGATTACCCTGGCAAACAGAGAAATTTGTCCTAGGTTTTCTTCCTCACAGGTCAAAACTGGAAATATTTTTTTGAGACTTCAAGATCAAATATTTGTATCTCTGTTATCATATGCATGCACATATAAGAATCATAGGCAATATTTGCTTCATCAATTTTACATGTTTGCATTGTCACTGAAAATTGTACCCATTGTTTATAGCTCCCAAGGAGAACCTGGTTGCATTTTTTTATGTTGGGAATTTTTTTTAGTATTTTGGGGTGTGGATAGCATAAAAAAAAAGAATAAAGGAAAGGAATTATTATAGCAAAAATAAACGGAACATAAGTACTATAATTTAATTACTGATTTCTCTTTTTAAATACTTCTGCTGTTTTACATTTTTTTAATTAAAAGCTTTAATAAAAGCCTTATGGTGGTAATTTGGAAGTATGTTTCTTATCTTACATTAAGATTTCATTTGTTAAAATTTATAATATTAAAAAAATAATACATTAAAAAAGTAATATTGAAAAGATAAATATTAAAAAAGTAATAATACATAAGAAGTTCTAACTAGTTAAAAAAAATGGTTTAGCAGTAGCTTAGCTACTTTTAAAAATCATTAAATGTGCTTTATTAATTGCCATAAAAAATCCTCATGTATCAATAATCATTTTAAACACAAATGGACTGAACTCACCAATTAAAAGGCACAGAGTAGTGGGTTGGATAAAAAACAAAACCCAAATATGGAAACACCACAGCTGCAATGAGAAACACAGACTCAAAGTGAAGGGGTGGAAAATTACACTACAAGCTAATGGCATCCAAAGAAAAGTGGGTGTACCTATGCTTATAACTGACAAAATAGTTTCAAGATAAAAAAGGTAACAAGAGACAAAGATGAACATTTTATAACCATCTTTGGCACAATACATCAAGAAGGCATAAAACTTACCCAACCTGAGAGCACCAAAATATATAAAGTAACTACTGTCAGAACTAAAGGAAGGAACTGACAAAGATACAATTGCAATAAGGACACCTGAATTTTCCATTTACAGCAATGACTAGATCATCCAAACAAAAGGTCAAAAAGGAAATATTGACATTAAATGACACATTAGAACAAATGGACATAATTGATATTTATATAACTTTTCTTGCCAAAACACCAGAATATACATTCTCTTCTAGTATACACAGAACACAAAACTAGCTTCAGATGTTTGAACTTATACCAAGTATATTCTCCAACCACAATGCTTTAAAATTGGAAATCAACTGCAGAAGAAAGCTGGAAGAAACACAAATATGTGGAGATTAAACAGCATGCTACTAAATAATGATTGGGTCAAAGAACAAATAAAAGAAGTAATTGAAAGATAAATAGAGATTAATGAGAATGATGACACAACATACCAATATTTGGGAAATGCAGCAAAAGTGATATTAAGAGGGAAGGTTATAGCATTACAGGCCTATTTCAAGGATAAATAACCTAACATTTTGCCTTAAAAAAAAAACCTAGAGGAAAAGAACAAATGAAGCCCAAATTCAGTAGAAGAATTATAAAAATTTGAGAAGAATTAAATAAAATGTAGAACAAAAAGAAAATAGAAAAAGAAGTAATGCAAAAAAGAGCTGGTTCTTTAAAAAGACGAACAAAATTGACAAACCTCTGGCTAGGCTCAATAAAAAGAGAAAACACTCAAATAAAATCAGAAATAAAAAAAGTTATAACAGCCCTCAGAGAAATGAAAAAGACTATATAAGAATACTATGAAATGCTATAAACCACCAAATTAGATAATCTAGAAGAAATGGGTGAGTTCTTAGAAATATATTACATTCCTAGACTAAGTTACAAAGAATTGGAAAATTTAAATAGACCAATCAATAGTAAGGAAATCGAAACAGACATAAAAATCTCTCCAAAGTAAAAGTCCAGGACCAAAAACTCTAAAAAGATTTAATATCTAGCCTGTACAAAAAAACACTGACGAAGAGGCAATTCTTTCTAACACGTTTTATGAGGCCAACATTACTCTGGTACCAAAACCTGGCAAGGACAACACACTCAAAAATGAAAACTACAGACCAATATCTCTGATGAATATGGATGCAAAAATCTTAAACAAAATACTAGCAAGCTGAAAATAATAATATATTTAAAAGATAATACATCATGATCAAATGAGGTTCATTCCAAGGGCACAAGGATGGCTCAACATATGCAAATGATCAATGTGATATGCAACATTAAGAAAATAAAGGATAAGAATCATACAATTATATCAATAGATGGAGGAAAGGCATTTGAAAGTATATATCATCATTTTATGATTAAAACACTCAATAAAAGAGGTATTGAAGGAGAGTACTTCAACAGAATGAAGGCCACATATGACAAACCCTCAGCTAATATTATACTTAATGGTGAAAAACTGAAAGTTTTTCTCTAAGGTCGGGAAAAAGACAAGGATGTCCAATCTCACCACTGTTATTCAACATAGTACTGGAACTCCAGCCACAGCAATCAGCAAGAGAAAAAAATAAAAGGCACTCAAATTGGGAATGGAAAAGTAAAATTCTCACTTTTTACAGATGACATGATTCCTTAAATAGAAAACCCTAAAGAGTCCATGCAAAACTATTAGAAACAATAAACAAATACAGTAAAGTGACAAGTTACAGCAACAGTGTACAAAATCCATTGCATTTCTGCATACTAACACTAAAATTTCAGAAAAAAATAAACAATTCCATTTGCAATTGCAACAAAATGAATAAAAACCTGGAACTAAACTTAGCAAAGAATGTGAAGGACCTATACATTGAAAACTACAAAACATTATTGAAAGAAACTGAAGACACAAAGAAATGGAAAGATATTACATGTTCATGCATTGGAAGAATCAACATAATTAAAATTGTCACATTATCGAAAGGAATATGCAGATTTAATGCATTCTTCTTCAAAATCCTATCATTTTTTAAAGAACTAGAACAAAAATATCATCAAATGGAACCACAAAAGACCCTGAATAGTGAAAGAAATCCTGAGAAAAAAGACCAAAGCCAGAGGCATCACACTCTTGACTTCAAATTATACTATAAAGTTACAATAATCAAATAGTATGATATTGGCAAAAAGAAAAAATAGACACACAGACCAATGAATCAGAATTGAGTCCAGAAATAAACCCACATGTATATGAGAAACTGATTTTTGACAAAGGAGCCAAAAATATACAATGGAGAAAAGATAAATGGTGCTGGGAAAATTGGGAAGCCACATGCAAAGGAATTAAACTAGCTTGCTCTTTGTCCCTATATATAGACATTAACCCAAAATGAGTCAAAGACTTAAATATAATACCCAAAACAATGAATTACATAAGAGAAAACATAGGTACCAAACTTATGAAGTCTAGTCTTAGGGAGGATTTTGGGAATTTGACTCCAAAGGTAAGGAAGTCAAAATACATAAATGTATTTTGCATAAATACATAAATGGGACCGTATCAAACTAAAAAGCTTCTGCACAGCAAAAGAAACCATCAACAAAACAAAAGGCAACTAATGCAATGGGAGATTTGCAAACAATAGCTCTAGAAAGGTGTTAATACCCAAAATATATAAACAACTTACACAACTAAAAAACAAAAATAAAACCCAATTTACAAATGAGCAGAGGACCTAAGCAGACTTTTCCCAAGAAGACATACAAATGGCCAACGGATAGATGAAAAGATGTTTAACTTCACAAGCTATTGGGAAAATAAATATCAAAACCACAGTGAGATGCCACCTCACACCTGTTAGAATGGCTGTTATCAACAAAACAAGTAATAACAAGTGTTGGAGAGGATGTGGAGAAAACGGAAACCTCATTCACTGCTGGTGGGAATGTATTGAAAATAGTATGGCACTTCCTCAAAAAACTAAGAATAGAGTTACCGTTATCACCCAGCAACCTGTCTTCTGGGTATCTACTCCCCAAATTAGAAAACATTTATTGGCAAACATATATATGAGTGTGCACCCCTATGTTCATTGCAATGTTATTCACAGTGGCCAAGACATGGAAACAACTGATGTGTCACTCAATGATTAGATAAAGAAGTTGTGGTAAATATATGCCCTGGAATACTGCTCAGCCATAAAAAAGATAAACTACTGCCACTTGCAACTACGTGGATGGATCTTGAGAGTATCATGTTAAATACCATGTTAGGCAGACAGAAAAGGACAAAAATCATGTGATTTCACTCATATGTGGGATGTCACACAGAGAGCAACAAATGAAAAAACCAGAACGAATAAAACGCATAAACACAGACAGCAATATTGTGGTTACCAGACAGGAAGGGGGTTGCAGGGAGGTTAAAGAGGGTAAAAGGTGTAAAATTTATGGTGATGGAAAGAGACTTGTCTTTGGGTGGTGAACATACAAATATAGATGATGTATTTTAGAATTGTACACTTGAAACTTATGTAATGTTATTATTAACCCATGTCATTCCAATACATTTAATAAAGTAAATGCCATTCTATAAGTCATGTTATTTGATTTTAATTATGTTTTGTGTTTGATAGAGAATAAAGGGATTTTGGAGAATATGAAAATCAATTCTCCACATTCCTACATTCATCTAGCAAAACTGACCCTGACATGTTATCTAGTAACACATATTAAAAATAACCGAACTGTATTTTTTCAGTTTATATAAAGGTCTCAACCCTATGGTCCCAGCTGTAAGCCACCCCCGAGCCACCCCCAAGCCACCCCTCATGGAGCAGCCAATGAATGGCCACAGATGGTCACACTGTTGCTTACCCCTAATCCAGATGCTGGACCAGATTGCATTCCAGAAGGAATGTGCACTGTTCTATATGTAGACAGAAGCTGGAGCAATGCACCATGGAGGGCCAACAGATGTTCTCAGGGGGATTTCAGTGCAGACTCAGCATTCTGATTGGTTAGCCGCTGATGCATAGGCATATACCCAATCCAGTACACTCTAGGAGTGAAAAGACAGTCATAAGAACAAACAATGGCTAATCACTACCTTCAGGCAATGTACAAGAACATTTCTGGTCTGTCAACAAGACAGTGCCTGGCAGAGGGTGCCTTCCTGGGCGTGAACATCATGCCTTTCATGCTTCAACTGGGGGCTCAGCGTCTACTTGCAACAACACTGGAGAGCTCATAAGTGTCCATAGGGAAATCACAAAGGTACCACAAAGAAGCATTTTGTGGTTTGCTAGCCATGGATATGTCACCTTTAAGATTGGGGCCAGGTCCCAATCACCCAGGGCATTACTTGCAAGTTTCCCCGTCCCCTCGCCCCCGCCCTTGTCCCCAAGGGGCTACAAGAGCCACCCAATGCATATGCGGGCTTTTATTTTACAAGGCCACGTCCAAGTAGCTGTTTGCCCTCACTCCAGGCCCTCAGAAGTGGGCAAGAGAATACTTCCCTGTTTTCCCATGCCTGGTTTCAGCAAAGCATCCTTAGCCTGAACCTACAGCTGAATGGGAGCTGCAGTGCAGTGGAGCAGGGCTTCCACTGGAGCTGGGCTCCCCGCTCTGACTCCTCTCATTTAGAGTCTGGAGGACAGTCCATAATCATTTCATCCAGCAATTCATTGTGGGACTGGCAGCCATAGCTCACAGGCCCTGCTTTAAGAGACCATTATATTGTTCAATCATTCCAGCAGCTTGGGGATGATAGGCCACATGAAATTTCCAGTCCATCTGCAAGTCTCGAGCCCATTGTTGTACCAAGACCCCAGTAAAATGTGTCCTCTGATCACTTTCAGTGGTTAAGCGTCACCCATAAGCAGCACATAACCACTCAAGGGCAGCGATTACTGCTTTCTGATCTGAGTGGCATGCAGGATAAGCAGCTAAAAGTCCCATGGATGTATCCACACCTGTAATAGCATACTTATATCCCTCAGAACTAGGTAGGGGCCTGATTACATCTACCTACCACTGGGTCGATGGCACCCATCCCCATACCACCTACCCAATGGTGCCCACAGGCCTCCAGGGATGCTCTCGTGAGCAGACAACACAGGTCTCACAAGCTTCTTGTACCTCTGCTAAGGTGACAGGTAACCCCCAAGTTTTTATAGTGTACCACATAGTCTTTTGTCTAGCATGTAATAGGTGACAGTGTAGCCACTGAGCCACTTCCCTTCCTGAGGGACTGGTAGTTACCGTTTCTAGCCACTGCACCTTGGCTAGAGTATCAGCCTCATCATTCCCAGGGGAAGCAAGAGGGGCATGCCCAGTCACATGACATATAGTGATTTGTTTCTGGTTGACTAACTCCTATAGGTCTTGCCACAAAGCCTGTCCTGACAATGGCCTATGCATAACTATCCATTTATTTGTATGCCATATAGAGATTCACAATGTTAGCCCAGTACACTGCCCAACTATCTGTGCAAATAGTTGGGGGCAGTGCTTCAGTTATAGCCACAAGCCACAATGGTGCATAGTTCAGTTCACTGGCTACTCTGACCTATAGGGGGATGCTGAGAATATCCCACTAAAGAGCCTTAACAGGCCTCCACATGGGGCCCAGGATACAGGCAGGAATTGGGGACATCTAAAAGTATACTCATGAGGGGACAGTCACCCAATACCCAGGGAAAGCCACATAGCCTTCACCTTTTCTGGTCCCTGCCCATCCTCTGTAGACGGGTTTCTTGGCCCTTTCCCCTATTTAAATTTTAAAAGGATATTTCTTATCTCTTCTCAGGAGATTGGCATAGCTGTTTGGTCCTTTAGACGCACAGGATGGGCCTCCCAGGGCACATCTTCAGGTTTTTTTTCTTCACCGCCTTTTTCTTCTGGGACCTCGGGAACCATAGTTTAGCTCGCAACCACACAGGGTCGCTCTTTAACTGCAAAACAGAAGAAAACACCATCCCGCCCTTTTGCTCCTTCATCCCCTTGGGTCGCTCTGCTGCTGGCACCACCGCCTTCTTCTGCACCCAGCTGATGGGCGCCACACTTGCTTGCGACTTTGACAGCAGCCCTGCGGGCTCCACCGCTCCAGAGCCTGGAGCCCCACCCCGCAGCTCTCTGGCCCCCTCCTCTGGAGCAGGGTTCCTCCCGCAGGGGGATGCAGAACGGACTGGGCACAGGGTCCACTCAAGAAGCAGCAGGGAATAGTGCACATAATACCATACATTCCTAAATCCCAAAGGAGAAGGAACCACACTGCCAAAATCTTCTGGCCCGCTGCCAGGACCTTTGTGGCTCCAGCGCCCGCCTCTGCCGTCACAGTCTTCGCTGCTGCCGTCTGCTCCACTGTCGCTGTTTGCTTCACCATCACCATCCCTCCCTATCAACGCGCTTTCCAGGCGCCGAGTAGGCGCCTGCTTACCTTCTTGCTCAAGCTCCAGCATGCTCTCTCACAGCCTCCCAGGTCACACTGTTAGCTCCCACAGCTGTCCCACCAGCAGGAGCAGTATGGCCAGGCGGCTGGGTGCCAGGGCTCACCCAGGGTCACACCGGGTCAGAACTAGCATTCTAGTCCGCTCACAGCGGCCGACAACACCTTGGCCACCAAGGAACGCGAGCCCCGCCCTGTCCAGCACCGCACCCTACCCAGGCGCACTCCTCGGCCCAGTCACAATTTGCAAGTTTATTCCAAGTCTGTGCAGGGTAGGGAAGGGGATCCTAGGCTACCCAGATTCAAATTTCCCCCAGGTGATATAGGATGTGGTGATTCATTCTCTATATTATTACTGGGTGGGCCCGCATGGACCTCAGTTCTCTTTCCCCTCACCTTTTCCCCTAAACTGCTCACTGCGATCAGGGAGGGGGATTGTTGCAGCTCTGCTGCTTGGAAGCTTTTCACCAGGTCTCAGAGTCCAGCCTTCAAGGCTTTTTTCCTGCCTTGGTGTTTGTGTAACTTCCCCACTTTGGGAAGTGCAGTCTTCTCTTCAGCCTTCAGGGCTTCCATTCTTCCTGGGAGTTCACTTAACTTCACTAGACACAAAGTGCAGCCTCGGTCACAGCTCTCAAAGCTGAAACAACATGAGAGCTGGCCCTCTCTAGGGTCTTCCCCACCACCTTCAGGGCTTTTCTATTTAATCAGGGGGCAGGGGAGGGGCGCCACTAACATTGAACCAATCTTGGGATGAGACGACAAGACACCAGGGGCCCAGCCACCTATATAGGCTCCTCCATTTCCATACCATATGAATCCTGCCAACTATACAGCCTGTCAAGGCCAGGCAACTTCACTCAAGATTCAGGCAGAGGGAAGAAAAGTTGTGCAGCCATCGCGATGCCTGACATGACTTGATTCAAGGGTGGACAAATCCAAGCATGCTGCAAGCCGCGTGTGCTAGCGGGGAGCCCCTACCTCCTTATGTACTAAAAAAAGACAAAGCCGGCAGGGAGCCAACAAGCTGTATTACATAGCAAGATTCTGTACATGCAAGCCCACTCAAGGCTATGAGAATAAGTATCAGATCTAGTCTCAAGGCTATGAGAACTCTACTTATCTTAGTTCCCCAGACTACTGGGTGAGGAAGCCAGATTGCCTCCATTTACCCTACACCTAGGTATGCGTTCTGACCAGGAATCAAATCCATGACCTTCTGGTGTACAAGAGAATGCTCCAACAAACCAAGCAATCCAACCATGTCTACCTAGTCTTTTTTAAATCAGCACAAGGCACTCAATTCATCTATTGAGTTTTCTTCTTATATTTAAAAAAACATTAAAAAATGCTAAGATATCTGAATATGGTTTTGTGGAGTAACTGGCAACCCACATCAAATTATTGTGTAAGATATAGTGAAGATTCGGGCACTGTATTTAGATAAAATTGAGGTACATCCTACTTCTGAAATTTCCTGACTTTGTGTGACCCATACCAATGTATTAACCTTCTTTGTGCTTCAGACTTCTCACCTACTTGAATAGGACTAGCGATGACCCTTCTCATAAGATTGCTGTGAGTAATAAACCTGAAAATATGGAATTTCCAAGTGTTAAAAATTCCCTGTTCATGACCCCATACTATTTCTAAATAAATGAATAGTGGATTTTTAAAGAATAAAAGATTGAAGGTATGGCAACTTAGTCTGCCATGATATCATATGCTTACTTACCAGAGAATCCACTTGTTGAAGTTCTGTCTTCCCTGTCTTTTTAAAGGAGCACAAGTGGAAAGTTTGAGAATCTCTGCTTTCAGTAGTCATGCCATTCGCACTGCAGTATTATTTGTTTGCTTCCGTATCAGGACCTTTAGCCCATATGCATCTCAAGATCAGTGGCACATTTACAAAAGGGAATACTACTCAGCTGTAAAATACAACAAAGTCTTATCTTTTTGTGACAGCATGGATGGACCTGGATAATATTATGCTAAGTGAAATAAGCCAGTCAGAAAAGTACCATATTACTCCACTTACATATGGAAGTTAATGAATAAAATAAACAAACAAGCAAAAGAAGAACAGACTCATAGATAGAGAGTAGGCTGGCAGCTGTCAAAGGGCAGGGACGTTGGCGGCTAGGTGAAAAAGGTGAAGGGATTAAGTAGCACAAATTGGTAGTTGCAGAATAGCCACAGAGATGTGGATTGCAGCACAGAGAACATAGCCAATGATGTTGTTATAAGGTACAGGCCAGGTGGGTATTGAGACAGTGAGGGGCCCCTCTGGAGAGTGCCTGGTTTTCCTGCTATTTTGCTATACATCTGAAACTGGTGAATAGTATTGAACATAATCTATGGTTGGAAAAAAAAAGAGTAGCCCTCCTCTCCTTCAACATGATCTCCTAATATTTCCCTAAGTCAGTAAATTTCACCAACCTCCACCCCTTTTTTTATCCCAGACCATTACTCTTGTCTCCTCCCTTCCCCTGAACTCTACATCACCCTCATCATTGAACTGTTACTTCTCCACTCGTGGTACCACATTTTGAAGTAGTTAAAACACTTCGAATTGCAAGTGACGGCAAACACAACTCAAACTGTTACAGAAAAAGAAAAGAGTACAGGGTACCTCGGCACTGGTCATTAATTCATTCCAGAACTTATGATGAGTACCAAAAATGAGTGCCAAACGATGAGTACCAAGCATTGTCTTTTGGGGGTGGCATTGTGACTCACAAGTTCTAGCAAGTGCAACAAGTCCCAAGCAAGTGCTGAAACATATTTTTTTGTCAAAATGTGGTAAGTGCAGGGTTTGACAAGTTCTGAAGTTGACAAGTACTGAGGTATGACAGTATATTGCTTCTACCCCCTGATTTTAACTGAGTTAGCTTCCTGTTTTTCTTCACTATTGTTACCACTCAAATCATTATTCTCTGGGTCCCTGTCATCTCTCGACTGTTATTATAATGCCTCTCTTATCTCTCTGTATTTGTTCTGACCCCTCAAAACCATAACCCACTCCCACCCTGTATAAAGCCCTTCAGAGGTTCCCTTTGCTCTTGGAATAATGACCCAGGTCCTTTCCAAAGGTCTCAACAAGTCACTGTGATCTACCTGCTACTTAACTCCTCAGCTACATCTTCAATTATTTTTCCCCACTTCAGTAATTTTCATATATATTGGTTTGTTTTCTGTTCCTTTAAGGAGCCAAACTCTTTTTTGCACAAGGGCTCTATAGGTGCTTGGAATACTCCATCCTAAAAATTCACCTGACAAGTTTCTACTGTCTTTCAGGTTTCAATTCGAATGACATTTCCTTGTGGAAATCTCCTCTTCTACTCCTTCATATTGTCACTAGGGAGACCCAAGTTATGGGGCTCCCGCTTCTCAGTTATTGCCTCCCTTACAAGAGAAGAATACAAGTGAGAGACAACACATATAGTGTAAACAAGATAGCAAGTTTGTTTATAAAATACACTGGAGCATGAAGCTGCAACCAGGCACCCAGATAGTCAGAGTGCTCCACATGTAGTGGAAATGAGTTTGTACACTTGATCATGAAGCTACAAACAGGCACCCAGCTAGTCTGAGTGCACCAACTATTAAAGATTTTAGGGGTTTTATGTTTGTAACCAGCTTCCAGTTTCCCCCTCCTCCTCCCCTTTTGAAAACTTGGGATTAATACAGTTTCAAAATCTTTCCCAGGTAGCGGAAATGATACAAGCAGAACTTCAAGGGCTCCCCTCCTCCCACAATATCATGGTTTTTCTTGTGACTTTTGGAACACCTGGCAATCTTATCTGACCAGACTCAGGACTGTTGAGTTAATGAGTGAGACATGTCTCCTTTCCCCTCCCTGCCTTGGTTTACTCTCAATCCTGCCTAACATTCCCCCCTCAAGCATTAGGGGCCCAAATCTTTGGGTAGTTCAGGGTGACAACTCTGACCACTTCCTGCTGTTGAGGGACATTGAAATTTCTTTCAGTTCCATCTGCTTTCTAACTATAAGAGGAGGAGAAAGGAAGTGTCCGTACAGCCCATGATAGGTGTCCATCATAGGGACCCTTGAGCCTGGGGTCCCAAGGGTCAATAGTTGTTTTAATGATCATTCGTAGCTTTCTAAACACAATCGTACAAGAGATAAATCTAGTTAGTAAGTTAATTATCATTGGTCCAAGTACTATTCCTAAAGCTTGAGCCAATTGTGTAATTTTGGCAATGAAAAGAGAGCCTATTATTACTCTGTAAGCTTCTTGGTAGTCCAAATCTAGGTAAGATTTCTTGTAGTAAGTATTTGACTACTTGAGTAATTTTCAATTCTGGTAGAAAAGGCTCAATCTATCTGGTGAAATTGTTGACAAATGTTGGTAAATATTTAAATCCTAATAAGGGAATGGGGCGCTCTTGAACTAAGAGAAAAGCATGATTTAAAGTGAAATTTCTGAGGCAGCAGCCAAGGGTTGAGTGAAATTGTAGTGTTGAGGATGCCTATTTGCCCCAGTGATCAAACCAGTTTTAGAAGAAAGAGGCCCTGGTAAGTGGATCAGAGCAGAGCAAGCAGCCCCTGTATCTAACAAAATGCAATGGGCTTGTCTGCCAAATCAAGGGTAATCTGAGACTCCTCTGATGTGATAATCAGATGTTGGTGGGGGTGGTGGGAGGCCTCAGGCACTGTCAATTCTCAGGTGTTTTGACCATCATTGGCTTGGAGCCACTAGGTTCTCTTGGGAGCCTAGGACACTCACTTTTCCAGTGGCCTTCCTTCTTGCAGAGGCACATAGTCCTGGAGCTATTTGGGTCCGATTTTGCTGTGGGCATTCCCTTTTCCAGTGTCCTCCTTGTCTGCGGGAATAGCAATATACATTGTAGTCCTGGGGCTGGGTGACCCTGAGGTGGCACAAGGCTTAAAGCTGTGGCTAACAAGTGAACCTTTTGTTTCCATTGGGTGGCTTCTTTTCCTCTGCCCTGTTTTGATTATTAAAAACACTGAAAGATAGCTCTACCAGTTGCTCAGAAAGGGTCTGGAGTCCCAGGGCTAGCTTCAACTTTCTCCCGATGTCCGAGGTTGCCTGCTGCATAAAATGCATCCCCAGAAGTGCTAGGCCCTTAGCAAACTCAGGGTTTCTGTCTGTGTAATTTTGTAAAGCTTCAGTTAGTTGTCCCTGAAAAAAAGCAGAATTTTATTCTTTCCCTCTCATCCTTCATCTGTCCTAGTTTGGTAGACCCATTTAGGGTCTTGATTTGGGATTGCATTTCCCCTGGTTGATATGTGTAATGTTGAGCATGATGACCAGGTAATTCATCAGCATAAGCCCTACTGGCTCCTATTATGAGTTGCTTTCTATCTACAGTGCAGCAGTGGGAGAGAAAAATCTGTAAAACCAAATGTGAACTTGAATAAAATCTTCTGAAAACAGACTAGGTTTTTTCTTTGCTAAGGGTCAGGTCTGACACAGAGAAGAGAACATGTACCCAGACAGTTTCTCTACCAGGCTTTCTACTTGCCACTTCCCATCAGGGATAACGTTAGGGTTTGGCTGATAATCAGTTCTGCTCCTGGTATTGGCACGACTACAAATAGGGGCAGGTGCCAGCCTTTCTGTAGTGGAGGGATTAAACAGTGTTAACTACTCTTTGTGAAGCGGTAGGAGCCTAGAAAGGCCGAGAAGCGGGCTGTTTCGCCCTTGGGGTAGGTCCTGTTTGCTCTTTTAGGGGCAGGGACTGGTGATGTCTTGCCGGGGTTTTGAGGAAAATGTCCTCTAATCTGGCATTCTGACAACACACATTCTGCAAGACTTTCTTAAGTTTCTATCTTGGTAAAGGGCCATGCTTTAAATGACAAAAACACCAAAATGACTTGGTCACATGCTTGAGTATAATGTAATTGATATGATACTCCAGCTTTTCTGCAAACCAAAACATTAAAAAATGATCATCAGAATTATAAATAAAAGTATATTAGATTTGTCCTTGGCAACTTCAAGGAGGCTAGAGAAGAAGCGGGGGAGAGATATTAGGCTTGGGGGACCTTCAACTGCTTCAGTTTTAAAAGTACCATTTTTCTTTCATACTGAAGGGGATCAAACTGTGACCAATTTCAAAACATGCATCTAAAGGGAGTATCAGGGGGAATGGATTCTTGACTCCATCCAAGTAAGGAAAAAACACCATAAGATTAGAGAGCCCAGTGTCCTAGGGTCTAACCTATGTCTTCTCAGCATCCTGAAACCGTGATTACTGGGGCAGAGGCAAGCGTGCTCTTTGGGGGTTACCAGAGGCAGAGGTGAGTCTGCTCCTCTGGGCTGGGATTGTGAGAGACAGGCGAGTCTGCTCCTTTCCTTTTCTCCTCAGGGTGAGGATGGGGTGTTGCTCACGGGTCATATGAAGACTCTTGGTAGTTCACACATCTGGGATACAATTTAGGTGAAGAGTTTTGTCCTTGTTTACAAAGGAAGTGATTCCACCCAGAATGAAGTAAACAAGCTCTCATGCAAAAATTTAGTCTTATTAAAAAAAAAAAATCTTGAGAAGGGTAACTACCCAAAACAAAGGTGATTTTATGGCTATATTATCCATTGTTACTGATTTTGTTCCCTGAACAACAGATTTGGGTCTTTAACAGTTTCACAAGTTCAGTCGTCCCTTTGTTCCTCTGCCTCCTGGTCTGCTGGCATTAGTATTATCTCCTTTTGGATCATAGCGCTTAAAAGAGCAGGGCCTTAGATTAGATTGCTCCTTGGTTTAAAAACAAACACAATTACCCTGCCTGCAGGATAAACCTGGTGGGGGGTGTATCCTGCCAGAAAAAAGGAGAGTTGAAGACTTATGAGCAAGGTGGCTTGAATGAGATTGGAAGAGTGAGGCCTAGAAAGGCTGGGGGTTTTTTTGCTGAAGGTTAAAATCTTGCTTCATCTTCTTGAGAATTAAACCTAAGTAGGGGAAGCACCTTAGGAGTGGGAGTGCGATTGCTTGTACAATGTGCCTCATTGGATGGACATTTGCTTGTTGCTTGGGGGAAACCTAGTGCCTCTCTGTGAATCCATAACCAGGTTATCCTGTCACAAGAGTCTTCTAGAGGTGTGTGCTCTTGTGGTTTTGAAATGCTCAACCCATGCCAGTGCGGGGGGGCGGGGGGGGGGAGGCGACAATTTCTCAACAGAAAGAGAGCAAGATATCCCCAGCAAAACCCATATTTCATCACCAAAGATATGACCATGAAGAGGGCCCAGGCAACGTCTTCTTGGGATGTTTCTGTCCACAAACTATTGTCAGATACTGATTAATAGCCTCCTGCCAAAGCTTCTCCTGACAGTGCTTATAAAGGCAGCCTAAGGGAAGGACCTCTTCTTGAAACTGGAAAAGCCAGTATTAAGGCTACCTGTCACCAACCAGACCCAATAAACAGAGACAAGTATTGAATCTTTGTGGGTGCTTTATTCAGATGGCCAGCAATCTGAGAAGATGGCAGGTTTGTGCTCTAACAGACCATCTTAACTTTCCTTTCAAGCCAGCCTTTTTTTATTTGTTTGATTATTTTTTTCACTTTTATTTTGAAAAAATTAGTTTCACATCAGTTGTAAAGATAACTACAGAGAGGCCCTGTGTGCTATTCACTGTTTCCCCCAACTGTTACATCTTAATTTTAGTACACTATCAAAACAAGCACATTGACATTGATAGAATGCCCTTGTATAACTATTTCATTTTATTGTATGTATAGATCCATGTAACTGTCACCACAATCAAGATATAGAACTAATTCATAACCACAAAGATCTCTTTTACCCTGTGGCTTATTTCACTTAGCATAATGCTCTCCAGTTCCATCCATTCCTGTGGCGAAGGGTACTAGCTCATTTTTTCTTTCTGCTGTGTAGTATTCCATTGTGTAAATGTATGATAGTTTTTTGATCCACTCATTTACTGATGGGCACTTAGGTTCCTCCCAGCACTTGACTAATATAAATTGCGCTGCTATGAACATTGGGGTGCATAGGGTTTTTTGAATTGGTGTTTTGAGATTCTTAGGGTATAATCCCAGCAGTGGAATTAC
Organism: Pteronotus mesoamericanus; assembly: GCF_021234165.1. Classification (NCBI taxonomy): domain Eukaryota; kingdom Metazoa; phylum Chordata; class Mammalia; order Chiroptera; family Mormoopidae; genus Pteronotus; species Pteronotus mesoamericanus. The sequence continues at coordinate 57,781,737 of NW_026555321.1, forward strand.
TGGGTCAAAAGGTAGTTCCATTTTTATCTTTTTGAGCAAATTCCACACTGTTTTCCCCAGTGGCTGCACCAATCTGCATTCCCATCAACGGTGTACTAGGGTCCCCTTTTCTCCACAGCCTCACCAGATCTTGTTGTTTGTTAATTGGTTTATCATGGCCATTCTGACCTGTGTGAAGTAGTATCTCATTGAGGTTTTAATTTGCATTTCTCTGATGGCTAGTGATGGCCAGCCGTTTTTTTATAAGGGGGCAAAAGTGTAGGTAAGAGATTTAGAATTCAAGGGAAAAAGTGTAGGCAAGGGGTTTGGGACTCAGGAAAGAGGTTAATCAGATTGAAAACAAAAAAGATAAGTTGCAGTCTGGCAATTTCCCTAACATCCTTTCATCTGCTGACCAATGATTTTCTTTATTTGGGTCCTGTGTTCTGTGTCATGGGCGATTTTCTTTATCTGTGTCCTGAGCAGCAGACTGTCTCTCCCTGGAACATGATGGCTCCGATACTACTTTGATTGCTTATTGTCCCTTCTAGAGCATAAAGGTCAATTGCTTGTGTCTCCTAAAGTCAGGGTGGGCCATTCCTGCAGTTACTGAAACAATAGCTTTCACATGCATTAACTAGTAGGCTTATTAACTATTACCTTAAACTAAAATTTTCCAACTTTTGAGTCCCCCATCATTCTGGCCTTTTTGGATAATCTCTCTGAAATTTGAGGGGTCCCAAACTAGTTCTCTTTTTTGTCACCTAGTATACACAACAGTGTCCCTCTTTTCAGCTCCTACAAGGGGAATACTGGTGCAAATATAATTGCCAGAAGTTTCCTGGGGATGAGAGGTGTAGCAAACTTACAACAAGCCAATGATTTAAAGTCATTTTTCCTTTGGACATGTTTTAGAGGCAGAAAAGACTAGGGAATTTTTGTAGTGGTTCTGAATGTGCTGCTTGTGAGTGTCTTACATGCCTCAGTTTTCCCCCTGGCTGTCTAAAACAATCCAGGGTGCCTTGGAATCCTGGGTGACCAACCCTTATTTTGCACATCCCCTGACGAGCAAAATTTACATTACAGTGAGAGGAGTTCCCTATGAGGCCCCTGTGCATCTTAGAGATCAAAACCCAGACACCTTTGTGAAGCCCCTACTCATATAGGGACTCCTGAGAACTTGGTCCAGAGGGAGGAAGTGCCTCTTCAATATTCCAACCCAGGCAAACTCAAGTACTTTAGAATTTTATCCTTGTTTCAGCCTCCAAACACAGGCCTAGCATGTTTGAATGACCCTTCCTCATGTGCTGTATCTCCCTTTTAACCCTAAAAGTGAAAACAGGCAATAAAACATTGCCAGTAGGACTGTACTCACTGCATTCCAGAGAGCTGGAGACGAAGGGTGAGCAGGTATCTGAATATGAGTCTTGGCACCAAAAAGTGTTACCAAGGAGACTCAAGTTAAGGGGCTCCCCCTTCTCAGTTCTTGCCTTGCTTGCAAGAGAAGAATACAAGTGAGAGACAACACATATAGTGTAAACAAGATAGCAAGTTTATTTATAAAATACACTTGAGCGTGAAGTTGCAAGGAGGTACCCCAGCTAGTCTGAGTGCTCCATATATAGTGAAAATGAGGTTGTACACTTGAGCACAAAGCCACAAGCAGGCACTCAGTCTGAGTGCACCAACTATTAAGATTTTAGGGGTTTTATGTTTGTAACCAACTTTCAGTTTCCCCTTCCTCCTCCCGTTTTGAGACCTTAGGATTAACACACAGTTTCAAAATCTTTCCCAGATAGTAGAAATGATACATACAGAACTTCAGATCCAAGGAATATGGCGGAGGAATGAGTGGAAGTCACGCTGACCTCCTCCCAAGACCAAACTGGAATTGTAACTAAATTGTGGAGAAATCACCTAGAAAACAATGGAATGATAGAGAGAGGAGCCTTGGAGCCGCAGACAGATAGTGGAATCAACTTTCACACACCCTAACGGGTGAGAAGTGCAGTGGAGGCTTGAGAGGATGGGCTGGGCGCCCACGGGCACCAGCACCAGAGGGACACGAGACCGCCAGTTGGATCCCCCCTAAGAAGAACAGGGTCTGAATCATAAGCAGGGACCCCTAGACTACAACATCTGAAACTAAATAAAGCACACCAACAAAAGACAACCATGAAAAGCATAGTGGCGCTCTCTGCCAGAGACGTTTAAAGGGCCAACACAAAAATTTGCAGTGGCAACCGCCTTCTTTGATCTCTGGGCTGGAGCCTGAGGAAAATTGGTGAGGACAGCTTTGTGAAGAGAACTGAGAAGGTGTTCAGAGGGACCCGGTGATAACTCACCTTCCACTCTGCAGCTACTATCTCATTCAGGCATAAAGGAATCAGTAAACTTGCCTTCTGGGCACTCCGCCCAGGACTTGAGCATGTGGGCTGGGGTGCTGAGTGCAGTGCAGCCAGCAGAGATAGTAGATCCCCGGCCAAAGGGGGACACAGAGCTCCCTAGGGACTCTTGAGAGACAGGAGAAGGAGGTGTTAGGGAAAGAACTGGTGGAGTAGCTGGGGGGCTCCCAGTACTGACCCCTTCTCCATTCCACAGTCTCCAATTTGCATAGGCAGGTTACACCCCAAAGAGGCAGCATCAGGAAAGAAAATGAAAGCCCTGCTCTCAGGACAGTCTGGCCTGGACAGGAGTTGCATACGCACCTTGGTGCTCAGTGCAGAGCTGCCTGCAGAAATAGTAGAACGCCGGCTAAAGGGGACACAGAGCTGCCTAGGGATGCCTGAGGAGAGACTGAAGTTGGAGGCATTGGGGAGAGAACTATAGAAGTAGCCAGGGGGAATCTTGGTGCTGACTCCTTCCCCATTCCACGGTCTCCTTCTTGCTCAGGTGACCACTCCCCTGAGTGGTAGCAACCTGTAAGGACACGAGAGTCCCACCCTCAGTAGGCACTGCCCCGCCCTGTGGTGCCTAAACCTGACAGCTGAGGGCAGAGTGACTATATTAACAATTGCAGGAGAGAAACACAGACAGTAGATTCCTGGAAGACTCAAAGAGACGGCCTAAGGTCAGACAGCGTCAACAACTGATATCATCAGAGGCAGACCCAGAAAGAAAAAAGAAAGAAAGAAAGAAAGAAAGAAAGAAAGAAAGAAAGAAAGAAAGAAAGAAAGAAAGAAAGAAAGAAAGAAAGAAAGAAAGAAAGAAAGAAAGAAAGAAAGAAAGAAAGAAAGATAAATAATTAAATAAATAAAAAGACCCACCTGCTACCATAGAAGTTTAATCCACAAAGTCAGGAAATAAAGACTGATCAATTGAAGCAGAAGCAAAAAAAGACGTTCACAAATAACGGGAAGGAAAAGAAACATCTCCTGCATGAGAAGAAAGGAGGAATCCCCACAGGGAGAGCCAAATGAAATAGAGGCAAGTAAACTATCAGATATTGAATTCAAGAGAATGGCTCTAAGTAAGCTCAATGAGCTCAGCAAGCTCAAAGAAAACTATAAGAAACTACAGGAAAACTATCAGGAACTTACTGCAAATTAAATCAACCTGGAAAAGGACATAGAAACATCAAGGAGAAATAAGAGGAAATGAAGAATACAATTTCTGAATTGAAGAACACGGGAGAAGGAATCCAAAGCAGGCTAAATGAAAAGAGGATTGAATCAGTGAGATGGAGGACAAGGTAGGAAAAAAGCACCCAGATTGACCAAGAAAATGAAAAAAGACTCAAAAAGAATGAAGAGGCATTTAGGGAAATGCAGGATGACATGATATATTATAATATCCGAATGACAGGGATACCAGAAGGCGGGGAAGAGGAACAAGGGATAGAAGACCTGTTTGACAAAGTAATGAAAGAAAACTTCCCTAACTGGAGGACAGAAAAAGTCTCGCAAGTCCAAAAAACACAGAGGGTCCCATTCAAGAGGAACCCAATGAGGCCCACTTCAAGACACCTCATAATTAAAATGGTAAATATCAAAGACAAACAGAGAATCCTAAAGGCAGCAAGGGAGAAACAGGTAGTAATATACAAGGTGCCCCAATATGCCTAGCAGCGGACCTCTCAACAGAAACACTACAAGCCAGAAGGGAAAGGCAAGATATATTCCAAGTAATGAAAAGGAAAGGCCTGCAACCAGGCCTGCTCTAACCAGCAAGGCTCTCAATTAAAATGAAAAGTGAAATAAGGAGTTTCCAAGACAAAAGAAGACTAAAAGAATACATCCCCACCAAACCAGCACTACAAGACATATTACAGGGACTCCTTTTAGAAGCTGAAGAAAAAGAGTGAGAAAGAGAAGAACACAGGTACAAAGGGAAAAATATGAATAAGTACCTATCAACAATAACTCTAAGTGTAAATGGATTAAGTGCCCCAATCAAAAGACATGGAATAGCTGAAAGGATAAGAAAGCATGACCCACACATATGCTGCATACAGGAGACCCACATCAGAACAAAGGACCTACACAGCCTGAGAGTAAAAGGATGGGAAAAAATATATTCCAAGCAAATACACAGGGAAAAAAGGCAGGGATAGCAATACTTATCTCAGACAATATAGATTTCAAAACAAAGGCCATAAAAAGAGACCCAAAGGGACACTTTATGATACTCAAAGGAAAAATCCATCAAGAGGACATAAATATTGTAAACTTATATGCACCCAACATAGGAGCACCCAAATACATAAGGAAAATCTTGGAGGACTTTAAAAAGATATAGACAGCAACACACCGATAGCAGGGGATTTTAACACCCTACTGTCAAAAATGGGCAGATCTTCCAAACAAAACATCAACCAGGATATTGTGGAGCTGAATGGTGCTTTATATCAAATGACCTTAACTGACATATATAGAAACCTGCATCACAAAGAAGAAAAATACACATTCCTTTCAAATGCACACGGATCATTTCAAAGATAGACCCCATGATAGACACAAAACAAGCCTCAACAAATTCAGGAAAATTGAAATCATAACAAGCATTTTCTCGGACAACAATGGTTTGGATCTGGAATCCAACCTCAAGGAAAAACCTCAAAAACATTCAAACTCATGCAGACTGAATAGCACACTATTAAACAATGAATGGGTCAATAATGAGATAAGAGGAGAAATCAAAAAGTTTCTGGAAACAAATGAAAATGAACACACAACAGTCCAAAACCTATAGCACACAGTAAAGGCAGACTTGAGAGGGAAGTTCATAGCAACACAGGCCTACCTAAAAAAGATAGAAACATTTCAAGTAAATGACCTAACCCTACAACTTCAAGAACTGGAGAAACAACAACTAAGAAAGCCCAGAGCACGTAGAAGGAAGGAAATAATCAAGATCAGAGCAGAACTGAATGACATAGCAACTAAAAGAACAATTCAAAGGATCAACCAATCCAGGAGCTGGTTCTTGGAAAAGATAAACAATATCAACAAGCCTTTATGGAGACTCATCAAGAAAAAAAGGGAGAGGACTCAAATAAATAATATCAGAAATGAAAGAGGAGAAATAACAACTGAGACCACAAAATACAAAGGATACTAAGAAATTACTATGAACAATTATATGAAAAGAAATTTGAAAACCTCTTTGAAATGGACAAATTTCTAGAAAAGTATAACCTTCCAACACTGAATGAAGAAGAAGCAGAAAGCCTGAACAGACTGATAACAGCTGGTGAAATTGAAGCAGTATTCAAGAAACTCCCGGCACACAAAAGCCCTGGTCCAGATGGTTTCACAGGAGAGTTTTACAAAACATTTAAGGAAGAGCTAACCCCTGTCCTTCTCAGACTATTCCAAAAATTCCAAGATGAGGGAAGACTCTCAGACTCTTCTATGAGGTCAGAATGATCCTAATCCCAAAACCAGATAAAGATGCTACAAAGAAAGAAATCTACAGGACAGTATCGCTGATGAACATAGACTCTAAAATCGTCAACCAAATATTGGCAAACCACATCCAGCAATACATGAAAAAGTTCATCAATCACGATCAAGTGGGATTCATCCCACGGGTGCCAGGATGGTTCAATATTTGCAAATCAGTAAACGTAATACATCACATAAACAAAAGGAAAGACGAGAACCACATGAGCATCTCAATAGATGCTGACACCATACACAAAAATAAATTCAAGATGGATAAAAGACTTAAATATACATCGCAACACCATAAAAGTCCTAGAGGAGAAGATTGGCAGGAAACTCTCAGGTATTCCACACAGCAACATTTTCACGATATGCCCCTAAAGCAAGGGACATAAAGGAAAGAATAAACAAGTAGGACCTCATCAAAATAATAAGATTATGCATGGCTAAAGAAAACATCAGAAAGATTGAAAGGGAGCCAAGCATTGGGAAAATGTATTTGCCAATAATACATCAGATAGAGGTTTGATCTCCAAAACATATAGAGAACTCATGCAACGACACTCCAAGAAGACAAACGATCCAATTAAAAAATGGGCAAAGCACCTGGAAAGACGCTTCTCCAAGGAAGAGATACAGAGGGCTCAGAGACATATGAAAGGATGCTCGACATCACTAGCCATCAGAGAAATGAAAGTTAAAACCACAATGAGATACCAGGTCACACCGGTCAGAATGGCCATCATAAACAGATCAAGAAACAACAGGTGCTGGCAGGGCTGTGGAGAAAAGGGAACCGTAGTACACTGTTGGTGAGAATGCAGACTGGTGCAGCCACTGTGGAAAGCAGTGTGGAATTTCCTCAAAAAGCTAAAAACAAAACTGCCTTTTGACCCAGCAATTTTACTGCTGGAATTATACCCCAAGAATCCCAAAACACCAATTCAAAAGAACCTATGCACCCCAATGTTCATAGCAGCGCAATTTACAATGCCAAGTACTGGAAGGAACCTAAGTGCCCATCGGTAAATGAGTGGATCAAAGATCAATGGTACATTTACACAGTGGAATACTACACAGTAGAAAGAAAGAAAGAAAGAAAGAAAGAAAGAAAGAAAGAAAGAAAGAAAGAAAGAAAGAAAGAAAGAAAGAAAGAAAGAAAGAGAGAGAGAGAGAGAGAGAGAGAGAGAGAGAGAGAGAGAGAGAGAAAGAAAGAAAGAAAGAAAGAAAGAAAGAAAGAAAGAAAGAAAGAAGGAAGGAAGGAAGGAAGGAAGGAAGGAAGGAAAGAAGGAAAGAAAGAAAGAAAGAAAGAAAGAAAGAAAGAAAGAAAGAAAGAAAGAAAGAAAGAAAGAAAGAAAGAAAGAAAGAAAGAAAGAAAGAAAGAAAGAAAGAAAAGAAAGAGAGAAAGAAAGAAAAAGAAAGAGAGAGAGAGAGAGAGAAAGAAAGAAAGGAAGAGAGAAAGAGAGAAAGAAAGAGCTACTACTCTTTGTGACAGCATGGATGGAACTGGAGAGCTTTATGCTAAGTGAAATAAGCCAGGCGGTGAAATACAAATACCATATGATCTCACCTATAAGTGGAACTAATCAACAAAGCAAACAAGCAAGGAGAATATAACCAGCAACATCGAATGAAAAAAACCAGCAGAATCACGAGCGAAGGTGGGCGGTGAAAGGAGAGGGAAGGGTCAAGTCAAGGAACATGTATAAAGGACCCATGGACAAAGCCAATGTGGGGAAGGATTGAGGGACAGGGGAGGAGAGCAGGAGAAAGTGGAGGTGGAAAAATGGAGACAAATGTATTTGAACAAAAAAAAATTTTAAAATATATAAAATTGTCTATATTTAACCTTTGGCATTTCAATTATGATGTGTCTTGGTGTGGTCCTCTTTGGGTCCATCTTGTTTGGGATTCCTGTGCTTCCTGGACTCATATATCTATTTCCTTCACCAAATAAGAAAATTTTCCGTCATCATTTTTTCAAATGTTTTTCATTTCTTTTATTTATTTATTTATTTATTTATTTAGTGTTGATTAAACTGTTTATTTTGCTGTAATTGTAGATTCACATGCCATTGTAAGAAATGATACAGAGATTCTGTGTGCCTTTTACCCAGTCCCCCTCCCCCATGGTAACGTCTTGCAAAACTGTATAGCCCAGTATCACACTATGGATATTGACATTTATACAGTCAAGATATAGAAAATTCCATCACCAGAAAGGTCCCCCATGTTGCTCTTTCAATAGTCACACCGACTCCCATCCTCCCCTTCTTAACCTCTGGCCATTGCTGATGTCATTTCCAGAATGCTCTAAAAATGGAGTCGTGTAGTAGGTCACTTTTGAGGATGGGCTTTTTTTACTGAGCATAATTCTTTGGAGAATTACTCAGATAGCTGTGTGTATCAAGACTTTCCTCCTATTAATTGCTGATGGCGTGGATATACTACAGTTTGTTTAACTATCACCCGTTAAACAACATCTGGATTGTTTTCCAGTTTTTGACTGTTGTAAATAGAGCTGCTGTAAACATTCATGTGTATGATTCTGTGGGATCACAAGTCTTTATTTCTCTGGGACAAATGTCTAGGAATGCAGTTGCTAAGTCATATGGTATTTGCATGTTTAGTTTTCTGAGAAACTGCCCAACTATGTTCCAGAGTGGCTGTACCATTTGTATTCTTACCAACAATGTATGAGTGGTCCAGTTTCTCTGCGTCCTCACAAGCACTTGCTATCATTACTTTTTTTTTTTTTTTAACCATCTGGCTGGGTATGTAATGATATCTCATTGTGGGTTTGTTTTTTTTTTTGCATATGTGTTTCTATTTTTTTAATTTATAAATCATGTTTATTCTATTACATTTGTCTCAACTTTTCCCCCTTTACCCCCTCCACCCATGCCACCCTCACCCTCCACTCCCACAGTCAATTTCCACTCTGTTGTCCATGTCCATGGGTCATTCATACATGTTCTCTGTCTAGTCCCTCCCCCTTCTTTCCAACATTGTCCTCTCCCCCTGCCCCCGGGTCACTTTCAGTCTGCTCCATGTTTCCTTGCCTGTGGTTTATTTTGTTCATTAGTTTATTTTGTTGAATAGAGTCCACTTATAGGTGAGATCATATGGTAATTGTCTTTCATCAACTGGCTTATTTCACTTAGCTTAATATTCTCCAGTTCCATCCATGTTGTTGCAAAAGGTAGGAGTTCCATCTCTTCCTTTCTTTCTTAAATGCAGACTGATTTTATTATTTTTTTAAACGTCAAAGTTAATTATAAAATATTTTTAAAAATTTAAAACCATTATAAAGCCTCAGCAATTAAACCAACATGACACCAGCACATAAATAATCAAGTAGATCAATGAAATATAATGAACATTCTAGAGACAAATGTATATATGTGTCTAACAATATATGATTAAGTTGATATTTCAAATCAATGGGTAAAATAAGGCTTATTCAACAATAAAGTGCACGGACCACTATTAATTGAAATAAAACAAATGTAGAGCCCTAGTTCACATATTATACAAGAAATATTCAGGTCAGTTAAAAATCAACATGTAGAATCTAAGGAGTTTTAGAAGAAAATAGAACTAATATTTTTCATGATCTGAAGTAAAATATTCAACCCCAGAAGCTATAAAGTAAATATTGACACTATGAGTATATTATACATTTAACTATATAGTAACATACATATAAAAAAGTTAAAGGACAAGGAATAGAAAAGTATTTGCAACACATCTAAAATATAGTTAATAGGTTTTGTTTTGTTTTGTTTTATGGAAAAAAGTTCTACAAACCTTTAATCAATAAATGGATAAAGAATACCAAACAGTCATTTAAAGTTTTTTATATAAAATAATAGAAATAGGCAAGAAATATACTAAAACAAGTTTAGTTTCAACAAATAGTAAAGGAACAATTAAAATAACATCATTGTCACCATCAGATTAACGAGTATTAAAAATATTGGTAATATCAAATATTGGCAACTCTGAAAGGAACTGGGTATTCATCGAAACTTTGTCTTCATCTTAAAGCAGTCCCTGTAGCATATTTTGCAATGCTGGTTTGGTGGAGGTGTATTCTCTTAGCCTTCTTTTCTCTGGGAAACTTCTTATTTTGCCTTCCATTGTAATTGAGAGTTTTGCTGGGTAGAGCAGTCTTGGTTGCAGGCCTTTGCTTTTCATGACTTGGAATATTTCTTGCCATTCCCTTCTGACTTGCAGTGTTTCTGTTGAGAAGTCAGTTGCTAGCCATATCAGGGCTCCCTTATATGTTATTACCTCTTTCTCCCTTGCTTGCTTTAGGATTCTCTGTTTGTCTTTGCTATTTCCCATTTTAATTATGAAGTATCTTGGAGTGGGCCTCATGGGGTTCCCCTTCAATGGGACTCTCTGTGCTTCCTGGACTTGTGTGACTTTTTCTCTCCTCCAATTAGAGTTTTCCATCATTATTTTTTCAAAGAGGTTCTCTATCCCTTCCTCATCCTCTTCTTCTGATATCCCTAATATACAGATATTATTACGTTTCAGGTTGCCCTGCATTTCCCTCAATGCCTCTTCATTCTTTTTGAGTCTTTTTTCATTATCTTGCTCTTTCTGAGAGCTTTTTTCTACCTTATCCTGCAGCTCGCTGATTCAGTCCTCAGCTTCATCTAGCCTGCTTTTGATTCCTTCTCCTGTGTTCTTCAATTCAGAAATTGTATTCTTCATTTCCTCTTGTCTCTTATTGATAGTTCTCTGTCCTTTTTCATGCTGATATAGTTTTCAGTAAGTTCCTCATAGTTTCCTTGTAGTTTTTGGTAATTGACTTTGAGCTCACTGATTTCATTGAGCTTCCTTAGAACTGTTATTTGGAACTCAATATCTGATAGTTTACTTCCTCTATTTCATATAGACTCTTTCTGGGGATTCCTCCTTTCCCTTCAAGTGGGGTGTATTTCTTTGTCTTCCCATTATTTGTGAGACTCTTTTTTGCTACTGATTCTTAAGTTGATCTGTCTTGATTTCCTGACTTTGTGGTGGAAACGTTACGGTTGGAGACCACTGTTTTTACTTTCTGGATCTGCCTCTGATGATGTCTGATGTTTTCCCTGTCTGACCTTATGCAGTCTGTTCAAGACTTCTAGTAATCTGCTGTCTGTGGCTGTCTTCCTCAGCTATTAACCTATTCACTCTGCACTCAGCAGGGCACCTTAGACAGCTCAGGGAAGGGTGGAGTCCCTCCTGGGGGCGGGATTATTGGGTCCTTTCTTGCTGCTGTCATATGGGGGAGGAGTCCGCACTGGGATCCCACTGGCTACTCTCTCCATTCTGTACCCAAAGCCTCTGTTCCCAGACTCTCCTCTGGTGTCACCAGAGTCTCTGTGCCACCTTTAGCCAGGAATCTACTGGCCGTGGCTGCCACTCTGCACTCAGCAGGCAGCTTTGACAGCCCAGGGCAGGGTGGAATCCCACCTGGGGGTGTGGTATTGGGTCCTTTGACACTGCTGCCACTCAGGGGGAGGGGTCTCTGCCTGAGCAAGATGGCTGCTGCCACATGAGGGATGAGTCAGAACCAAGATCCTGCTGGTTACACTCTCAGTTCTCTCCCCAAAGCCTCCTTCCCCAGTTTCTCCTCAGGTGTCTCTAGCCCATTCTGCCTCCACCTTTGCCAGAGACCAGGGTAAGTGGCTGCAAATAAAAATTTTACATTGGTTCTTTAGAAGGCTCTTTGCATCTCCAGCTGCCTGTCTCTGGCAGAGAGCAACCCAGCTGCTTTTCCCAGCTGGCTGTGTTCTGTGTACTCTTTGGGCTCTGGTGCTGTGGGCTAGAAATCGTCACTTTTGGTTTAGACCTCACTCTTCTCAGGAGGATCCAACTGGCCATTTCAATATTCTTCTAGTGCTGCCACCTGTGGGCACCCTGCCCACCTTCTCAGGTCTATACCACACTCCTTACCAGTTAGATTGCGCTAAAGCCAATTCTTCTGTCTCCAATGTTACAAGACTCCTCTCTCGCTATTGTTCAGTTGTTTGTTACAGGTGATTTCTCCACAATTTAGTTGTAACTCCAGATTGTTCCTGGGAGGAGGTCTGTGTGACTCCCACTCACTCCTCTGCCATCTTGATTCTCCCACAAATAAGTTTTTAATTTCTTTATATTCCTCTTCTCCTTCTGGCATCTCTATGATTCAAATGTTGGAATGTGAAATTGTCCCCGAGACTCTTTTGCCTATCCTTGTTTTTTCTGGATTCTTTTTTTCTGCCTTCTGCTCTGATTTAACTTTGAATTTTTTTTCTTCCTTATGTTCCAAATCATTGACTTGATTCTTGGCTTCATCCATACAGCTTGATTTTCTGATGAATCTGAGTGATATTGTTTTGTAGTTTAGTTGTAATTTTTGCTCTAGTTGTGTACAGAGGCGAAAGGTGTTCATCTAGGCCTCTATTTTGGCCAGAAGTCTCTTAATATGTCATCTGTGGATCCAAGGAAATGCAGATGGGTGTCCCAAAAAGTAGGAAGAACATAATAATGGACAATCCAAACAGATGTGTCTCATAAACCCAAAGGCTGCCTCTAGGAAGCCTGTATAGAGATAAGCAAGGTGTTCTTTCCCTTGGGTACATGGCTCTCAAGCTACCTTCTAACTGAAGATTTTCACTAATTTCTAAATAAAATTTAGGATTTTCCTCTATTTCCTTACATCTAGCACTGGTCCATGTGAGAAAGTTCTAACCCAAGGAGAGCCAAACATTTAGGAAATGACATTGGCACTTAAAGAAGAGTTCCACCTCTTTCTTTCCTAAGACCTGCCCATAGCCAACCAGGTGGCCTGGGCAGTGGTCTCTCACATGTGCCAGACCACCCATTATTTTCTGTTTTAGTTGACTTGTGTTTGTTATCTCTTGAAATTTAGAGTTTTAACTAATACAGAAATTAGTACCGGAATTGGTGAGATTTCTGGGCAATCAAAATCCCACAAATGTCCAAAACAGAGCCATAAAGAACAGATTATGGAAGTACAGAGCATTTAAACAGGAAGAAACTTAAACATTGTTTGACCCAACCGTGTCATTTTATGGGCAAATAAATAAATCTGAAAAAAATTAAACAAATCAATATATTGTATTTTAAATGAATGAAACATTATAGGATGGGTTATGCTAGCCCAGCACCCTGCACATTTACAGAATACATTGCTTTTGAGAACAGCACTATAATACAAAATAGTTTGTTGTGAAGCTTTGTAGATAAGAATTGGTCCCAGTTCATGATGCAGTAGAATCACTTCAATTATTTTGAGTAAATATTTTTTGAGCACCATAAATGTACTAGTTATTATGTTAGGTCATGAGCATAGGTCAAGGAATAAAGTCAGCAAGGACTGTATATTCAAGGAACTTTGCTTTACCCCAAAACTGCTGTTACTCTTGTATTACATGCTGGAAAAAAAAATGTGCCAGATGATATTGTTAGAAAGGATAGACAGTAAAACAAGGCAGGGTGAGGAAGGGAGACATGTCTCACTCATTAACCCACCAACTTTAAGCCTGATCAGATAAGATAGACAGGTGTTCCAAAAATCACAAGAAAAACCATGATATTATAAGAGGAGGGGAGCCCTTGAAGTTCTTTTATTTTTATTTTTATTTTTTTTATTCTTTCTTTCTTTCTTTGTGTTCAAATACATTTGTCTCCACATTCCCACCACCACTTTCCCCCGCCCTCGTCCCCCACCTCCATCCCTCAATCCTTTTCCACTTTGTCTTTGTCCATGTGTTCTTGATATACATTCCTTAACTTGACCCTTCCCTTCCCTTTCCGCGCCCAACCCTCCCACCTTCCCTCTTGACTCTGTTGGTTGCTTTTTTCTTTCAATGTTGCTGGTCATATTTTCCTTGCTTATTTATTTTGTTGGTTAGGTTCCACTTATAGGTGAGATCATACAGTATTTCTCTTTTGCCCCATGGCTTATTTCGCTTAGCATAATTCTCTCTAGTTGCATCCATGCTATCAAGAAGTATAGTAGTTATTTTTTCTTACTGCTGCATAGTATTCCATTGTGTAAATGTACCACGGTTTTTTGATCCAGTCGTTGACTGATGGACATTTAGTTTGCTTCCAACACTTGGCTACTGTTAATTGTGCTGCTATGAACATTGGGGTGCATAGGTTCTTTTGAATTGGAGTTTTGGGATTCTTAAAGTATAGTCCTAGCAGTGGAATTACTAGATCAAAAGGCAGTTCCATTTTTATGGCAGCTCTCAAAGACAAAGAGAGAATCCTCAAGGCAGCAAGGGAGAAGGAGAAAGTAACATATAAGGGGGCCCCGATATGCCTAGGAGCTGACTTCTCAACAGAAACACTACAAGCCAGAAGGGAATGGCAACAAATATTCCAAGCCATGAAAAGCAAGGGCCTACAGTCAAGGCTGCTCTACCCAGCTAGGCTCTCCATTAAAATAGAAGGGGAAATAAGGAGTTTCCCAGACAAGAGAAGGTTAAAAGAATACATCTCTTCCAAACCAGCACTCCAAGATATGCTAAGGGGACTGGTTTAAGCAGATGAAGGAAAAGAATGAGAGAGAGAGGAACACAGGTACAAAGAGAAAAGATGAGTAAGTTTCTATCAGTAATATCTCTCAATGTGCATGGACTAAATGCCCCAATCAAAAGACACAGGGTAGCTGAATGGATAAGAAAACATGACCCACACATATGCTGCCTACAAGAGACCCACCTCAGAGCCAGAGACCTACACAAATTGAAAGTAAGGGATGGAAAATAATATTCCAAGCAAATTGGCAAAGGAAAAAGGCCAGGGTTGCCATACTTGTATCAGACGAAGTAGATTTCAAAACAAAGGCCATAAAAAGAGACCCAGAGGGGCACTTTATAATACTTAAAGGAAGAATCTATCAAGAAGACATCAACATTGTAAACTTATATGCTCCCAATATAGGAGCCCCCAAGTTTATAAGGAAATTGTTGGATGACTTCAATGAAGATATAGACAGCAACACACTGATAGTAGGGGATTTCAACACCCCACTGTCAAAAACGGACAGATCTTCCAAACAAAGCATTAATAAGGATATTGTGCAGCTGAATGACTCACTGAATCAAAGAGACTTAACTGACATAGATAGAACCTTACATCCCAAAGAAGAAAAATACACATTCTTTTGAGATGCTCATGGCAGTTTTTCAAAGATCGACCACATGATAGGACACAAAGCAAACCTCAGCAAATTCAGGAAAACTGAAATAATACCAAACTTTTTCTCGGACCACAAGGCCTTGAAACTCGAAATCAACCTCAAAGAGAAACTTCAAAAACTTGCAAACTCATGGAGACTGAACAGTAGGCTATTAAACAATGAATGGGTCAATAATGAAATAAGAGAAGAAATCAAAAAATTTCTGGAAACAAATGAAAATGAACAGACAACAGTCCAAAACCTATGGGACACAGCAAAGGCGGTCCTGAGAGGGAAGTAAATAGCAATACAGGCTTACCTAAAAAAGATAGAAACATCAGCGAAATTGGCCTGTAGTTTTCTTTCTTTGTAGGGTCTTTATCTGGTTTTTGGATCAGGGTGATGCTGGCCTCATAGAAAGAGTCTGGGAGTCTTCCCTCCTCTTGGATTTTTTGAAATAGTCTGAGAAGGACATGGGTTAGCTCTTTCTTAAATGTTTGTAAAATTCTCCGGTGAAACCGTCCGGCCCTGGGCTTTGTGTGCTGGGAGTTTCTTGATGACTGCTTCAATTTCCCCAGCTGTTATCGGTCTGTTCAAGCTTTCTGTTTCTTCCTCCTTCAGTGTTCGAAGATTATACTTTTCTAAAAATTTGTCCATTTCATCAAGATTTTCAAATTTCTTGGCATATAATTGTTCATAATAGTTTCTGATGATCCTTTGTATTTCTGTTGTATCAGGTGTTATTTCTCCTCTTTCATTTCTGATATTATTAATATGGGTCCTCTCCCTTTTTTTCTTGATGAGTCTGCTTAAAAGCTTGTCAATTTTATTTATCTTTTCAAAGAATCAGCTTCTGGATTGGTTGATCCTCTGAATTCGCTAATGATACATCAGATAGAGGTTTTATCTCCAAGATATATAAAGAACTCACTCGACTCCACTCCAAGAAGACAAACGATCCAATCAAAAAATGGGCAAAGGACCTGGGCAGATGCTTTACCAAGGAGGAGATACAGAGGGCCCAGAGGCATTTGAAAGGATGCTCAGCATCACTAGCCATCAGAGAAATGCAGATCAAAACCACCATGAAGTACCACCTCACACCAGTAAGAATGGACATCATAAAGAGATCCACAAACAACAGGTGCTGGTGAGGCTGTGGAGAAAAGGGAACCCTAGTACACTGTTGGTGGGAATGCAGACTGGTGCAGCCACTATGGAAAGCAGTGTGGAATTTCCTCAAAAAGCTGAAAATGGAACTGCCTTTTTAATCCAGTGATTCCCCTGTTGGGACTATACCTGAAGAACACCAAAACGCCAATACAAAGGAACCTATGCACCCCAGTGTTCATAGCAGCACAATTTACAATAGCCAAGTGTTGAAAGCAACCTAAATGCCCATCAGCAGATGATTGGATCAAAAAGTTATAGTATATAACTTTCATACTCAGAGTATGGGGCTTTTCTATATATCACATAAGGGCTTAATTTTTTTTTTTTATAACTTTTAGGGAAAGAGAATCCCTTCCAGCATAGAACTTCTTAATAAATCACCTGGCTACAGATCTGAAACTGAATAGAAAATAAATCTTATACTTTATGAAAGAACCACTATTGTAGGATATGTCAGCTTTCAGTTTAATCATAAAATATATCATGGCCAGGGCCATTTTAAGAGAATTAACAGCATTTATCATAAAATCAAAGTGCTAAATGTAACTGTATATTTATTCCAGTCATGCATTTTTATCTGCCTTTACAATAAAATATGATTTTTCTCTTTAAAAAAATAAAATAAAATAAAATAAAATAGATTTAATATTTTTCCTAAAGCGGTTGGGGATGAAAAGCACATACATTCATATCCTCAAAATGTAAAGAATAAAATGAAATAGTGAATTTAGAAGAAACACAATTAAAATATTTTCATTGGTATTGATAATTAGCAGCTATGCTTCACGCTCTCAGAATTGCATGAAGAATTATTATAGGTATTGATGATTCAGGGATGTGGCTTGAAGTAAGAGCAGAGGGACAATCAGACAGGGTGGGCTGCTCCAGAATGCTTGTGTTAAACTTCTCTAATCTGAGGGTTGTGTTTTATTTACCTTAGTAACAGTGTCTGACAATTTATGCCCTAAATAAATATTTTTAAATGGAAAAAAAAGTTATGGTATATATACACAATGGAATACTATGCAGCAATAAGAAAAAAAGAACTACTAAACTTCGCGACAGCATGGATGGAACTGGAGAGCATCATGCTAAGCGAAATAAGCCAGGGGGCGAAAGACAAATACCATATGATCTCACCTATAAGCAGAACCTAACCAACAATACAAAGATGCAAGGAAAATAAGACCAGCAACACTGAAAGGAAAAGAAACCAACAGAGACAAGAGGGAAGGAGGGAGGGGGCAGCAGTGAAAGGGCAGGGAAGGGGAAAGTCAAGGAATATATGGCAAGGACTCGGACAAAACCAAAGGCGAAGTGCTGAGGGAGGGAAGGAGGGATGGGGCAAGGGAAAGTGGTAGGGGGTAGGCAGAGAGAAATGTATTTGAAAAAATAAATTAAAATAAAATTTAAAAACAAGTCAGTTCCATTTTTAGCTTTTTGAGGAAATTCCACACTGCTTTCCACAGTGGCTGCACCAGTCTGCATTCTCACCAACAGTGTACTACGGTTCCCTTTTCTCCACAGCCCTGCCAGCACCTGTTGTTTCTTGATCTGTTTATGATGGCCATTCTGACCGGTGTGACCTGGTATCTCATTGTGGTTTTAACTTTCATTTCTCTGATGGCTAGTGATGTCGAGCATCCTTTCATATGTCTCTGAGCCCTCTGTATCTCTTCCTTGGAGAAGCGTCTTTCCAGGTGCTTTGCCCATTTTTTAATTGGATCGTTTGTCTTCTTGGAGTGTCGTTGCATGAGTTCTCTATATGTTTTGGAGATCAAACCTCTATCTGATGTATTATTGGCAAATACATTTTCCCAATGCTTGGCTCCCTTTCAATCTTTCTGATGTTTTCTTTAGCCATGCATAATCTTATTATTTTGATGAGGTCCTACTTGTTTATTCTTTCCTTTATGTCCCTTGCTTTAGGGGCATATCGTGAAAATGTTGCTGTGTGGAATACCTGAGAGTTTCCTGCCAATCTTCTCCTCTAGGACTTTTATGGTGTTGCGATGTATATTTAAGTCTTTTATCCATCTTGAATTTATTTTTGTGTATGGTGTCAGCATCTATTGAGATGCTCATGTGGTTCTCGTCTTTCCTTTTGTTTATGTGATGTATTACGTTTACTGATTTGCAAATATTGAACCATCCTGGCACCCGTGGGATGAATCCCACTTGATCGTGATTGATGAACTTTTTCATGTATTGCTGGATGTGGTTTGCCAATATTTGGTTGACGATTTTAGAGTCTATGTTCATCAGCGATACTGTCCTGTAGATTTCTTTCTTTGTAGCATCTTTATCTGGTTTTGGGATTAGGATCATTCTGACCTCATAGAAGAGTCTGAGAGTCTTCCCTCATCTTGGAATTTTTGGAATAGTCTGAGAAGGACAGGGGTTAGCTCTTCCTTAAATGTTTTGTAAAACTCTCCTGTGAAACCATCTGGACCAGGGCTTTTGTGTGCCGGGAGTTTCTTGAATACTGCTTCAATTTCACCAGCTGTTATCAGTCTGTTCAGGCTTTCTGCTTCTTCTTCATTCAGTGTTGGAAGGTTATACTTTTCTAGAAATTTGTCCATTTCAAAGAGGTTTTCAAATTTCTTTTCATATAATTGTTCATAGTAATTTCTTAGTATCCTTTGTATTTTGTGGTCTCAGTTGTTATTTCTCCTCTTTCATTTCTGATATTATTTATTTGAGTCCTCTCCCTTTTTTTCTTGATGAGTCTCCATAAAGGCTTGTTGATATTGTTTATCTTTTCCAAGAACCAGCTCCTGGATTGGTTGATCCTTTGAATTGTTCTTTTAGTTGCTATGTCATTCAGTTCTGCTCTGATCTTGATTATTTCCTTCCTTCTACGTGCTCTGGGCTTTCTTAGTTGTTGTTTCTCCAGTTCTTGAAGTTGTAGGGTTAGGTCATTTACTTGAAATGTTTCTATCTTTTTTAGGTAGGCCTGTGTTGCTATGAACTTCCCTCTCAAGTCTGCCTTTACTGTGTGCTATAGGTTTTGGACTGTTGTGTGTTCATTTTCATTTGTTTCCAGAAACTTTTTGATTTCTCCTCTTATCTCATTATTGACCCATTCATTGTTTAATAGTGTGCTATTCAGTCTGCATGAGTTTGAATGTTTTTGAGGTTTTTCCTTGAGGTTGGATTCCAGATCCAAACCATTGTTGTCCGAGAAAATGCTTGTTATGATTTCAATTTTCCTGAATTTGTTGAGGCTTGTTTTGTGTCTATCATGGGGTCTATCTTTGAAATGATCCGTGTGCATTTGAAAGGAATGTGTATTTTTCTTCTTTGTGATGCAGGTTTCTATATATGTCAGTTAAGGTCATTTGATATAAAGCACCATTCAGCTCCACAATATCCTGGTTGATGTTTTGTTTGGAAGATCTGCCCATTTTTGACAGTAGGGTGTTAAAATCCCCTGCTATCGGTGTGTTGCTGTCTATATCTTTTTTAAAGTCCTCCAAGATTTTCCTTATGTATTTGGGTGCTCCTATGTTGGGTGCATATAAGTTTACAATATTTATGTCCTCTTGATGGATTTTTCCTTTGAGTATCATAAAGTGTCCCTTTGGGTCTCTTTTTATGGCCTTTGTTTTGAAATCTATATTGTCTGAGATAAGTATTGCTATCCCTGCCTTTTTTCCCTGTGTATTTGCTTGGAATATATTTTTTCCCATCCTTTTACTCTCAGGCTGTGTAGGTCCTTTGTTCTGATGTGGGTCTCCTGTATGCAGCATATGTGTGGGTCATGCTTTCTTATCCTTTCAGCTATTCCATGTCTTTTGATTGGGGCACTTAATCCATTTACACTTAGAGTTATTGTTGATAGGTACTTATTCATATTTTTCCCTTTGTACCTGTGTTCTTCTCTTTCTCACTCTTTTTCTTCAGCTTCTAAAAGGAGTCCCTGTAATATGTCTTGTAGTGCTGGTTTGGTGGGGATGTATTCTTTTAGTCTTCTTTTGTCTTGGAAACTCCTTATTTCACTTTTCATTTTAATTGAGAGCCTTGCTGGTTAGAGCAGGCCTGGTTGCAGGCCTTTCCTTTTCATTACTTGGAATATATCTTGCCTTTCCCTTCTGGCTTGTAGTGTTTCTGTTGAGAGGTCCGCTGCTAGGCATATTGGGGCACCTTGTATATTACTACCTGTTTCTCCCTTGCTGCCTTTAGGATTCTCTGTTTGTCTTTGATATTTACCATTTTAATTATGAGGTGTCTTGAAGTGGGCCTCATTGGGTTCCTCTTGAATGGGACCCTCTGTGTTTTTTGGACTTGCGAGACTTTTTCTGTCCTCCAGTTAGGGAAGTTTTCTTTCATTACTTTGTCAAACAGGTCTTCTATCCCTTGTTCCTCTTCCCCGCCTTCTGGTATCCCTGTCATTCGGATATTATAATATATCATGTCATCCTGCATTTCCCTAAATGCCTCTTCATTCTTTTTGAGTCTTTTTTCATTTTCTTGGTCAATCTGGGTGCTTTTTTCCTACCTTGTCCTCCATCTCACTGATTCAATCCTCTTTTCATTTAGCCTGCTTTGGATTCCTTCTCCCGTGTTCTTCAATTCAGAAATTGTATTCTTCATTTCCTCTTGTCTCCTATTCTAGTTTCTATGTCCTTTTTCATGTTGCTATAGTTTGCAGTAAATTCCTCATAGTTTCCCTGTAGTTTTTTGTAATTCTCTTTGAGCTCACTGAGCTCATTGAGCTTCCTTAGAACCTTTGTTTGAATTCAATATCTGATAGTTTACCCGCCTCTATTTCACTTACTTCTCCATGTGGGGATTCCTCCTTTTCCCTCAATTGAGTAGTGTTTTTTTTTCTTTTTCTTTTCATTATTTGTGAGACTTCTTTTTCGCTTCTGCTTCTTTAATTAATCTGCCTCGATTTTGTGACTTTGTGGTCTGAACCCCTATGGAAGTAGATGGCTTTTTTTCTTCTTCCTGAGTCTGCCTCTGATGATGTAGCAGTCTTTTCGAGACTTCCAGGAAACTACTGTCTGTGTCTGTCTCCTGCAATTGTTAATCTAGTCATTCTGTCCTCTGCTGTCTGGCGTATGCACCGCAGGGCAGGGCAGTGCCTCCTGAGGGCTGGGGTCATTGTTGCCTTTCAGGCTGCTGCCACTCACGAGAATGATCTGCCTAAGAAAGATGGACATTGAGTGAGGGAGGAGTCAGCACCAGGATCCCCCCCGGCTACTCTCTCAGTTCTCTCCCCAATGCCTCTGTCTCCAGTCTCTCCTAAAGCGTCTCTAGACAGCTCTGTGCCCCCTTTAACCAGAGATCTACTATCTCTGCCAGCCGCTCTGTACTCAGCACCTGGGCCTGCATTCAACTCTGGGCCGGGCCAGAGCTTCCTGAGGACAGGGTCACTGTTTCCTTTCATGCTGCTGCTACTCTGGGGTGTCACCTGCCTGAGCAAGATGGATATTGCGCAATGGGGGAGTCAGCACCAGGATCCCACCGGCTATTCTCTCACTTTTCTCCCCAACGTCTCCATCTCCAGTCTCTCTTGAAGCATCTCTAGACAGCTCTGTGTCCTCTTTAGCCAGGGATCTTCTATCTGTGCCGGCCGCTGTTTACTCAGCAGCCAGGTCCATGTGCAACACCTGGTCGGGGCAGAGCCTACTGAGGGCAAGGTTATTGCGTCCTTTATCGCTGAGCAAGATGGAAGCTGCAGAGTGGGAGGTGAGTCTTCATTGGGGGCCCACTGGCCACTGTCTGAGTTCTCTCCTGAATGCTTTTCTCACCAATCTCTCCTTAGGGGTCTCCAGCCCACTCTGCCCCTGCCTTTGCCCAGAGACCAAGGTAAGTGGCTGCCACTGCAAATTTTTGCATTGGCCCTTTATATGACTCTTTGTGTCTCCAGCTGCCTGTCTCTGGCAGAGAGTACCACTACACTCTTTGCAGCTTTCTGTTGTCTGTGTGCTTTTTGGACTCTGGTGCTGTAGGCTGGAGGTCTCCACTTATGATTCAGACCCTGCTCTTCTTAGGGGAGTCCAATTGGCCGTTTCAATATTCCTCTGTCACTGCTACTCATAGGCACCCAGCCCACCTTCTCGAGCTTCCACCACACTTCTTACCGTTTAGGTTGTATGAAAGCTGATTGTACTGTCTGTCCGAGGTTTTAAGTCTCCTCTCTTGCTTTCGTTCCATTGTTTTCCGGGTTATTTCTCCACAATTTAGTTGCAATTCCAGTTTGGTCCCGGGAGGAGGTCAGTGTGACTTCCACTCTCTCCTCTGCCATATTGCCACTTGACCTAAATAGAGGATCTTGAAAGCAGCAAGAGAAAAGGAGACAGTTTCCTATAAAGGAGTTCTCATGAGACTATCAGATGATTTCTCAAAAGAAACTTTGCAGGCAAGAGGGACTGGAAAGAAGTATATAAAGTGATGTGAAGCAATGACCCACTTCCCAGATTACTCTATCCAGTAAAACTATCATTTAGAATGGAAGGGCAGATAAAGTGTTTCCTAGGCAACATAAAACTAAAGGAGTTCATAATCACCAAACAATTATTATATGAAATGTTAAAGGGAACTACATGAGAAAAGGAATATCAAAAGTATGAACAGTAAAATGGCAACAAATGCACAATAATCAAAAACTGAATCTAAAAAAACAAAGCAAAGCAGCATATTGGGAAGAGAATCATAGATTTGGAGGTCATTTGGATGAATATCAGCTGGGGGTGGGAAGGAGGAAAATGGGGAAAAGGTGCAGGGATTAAGAAGCATAATTGGTAAGTACAAAATAGACAGGGAGATGTTAAGAACAGTATAAGACATGGCATAGCCAAAGAACTTATATGCATGACCCATGTACATAAACTAAGGGAGGGGATTGCTGGAATGAATGCGGGTGCTGAGCAGAAAGGGTCTAGGGGAGGAAAATTGGGACAACTTTAATAGAAAATCAATAAAATATATATTAAAAAAAAAGAAAAAATGTATTGGACCATGTAAGAGAAAAGTCCAGAAATAGTTCTGGGCTCAAAAATTGTTATGGTGCCAAGGAAAATAGTTTATTTATTATTTACTTCCTCACCCAGGGACCTTTTTTTTCATTGATTTTCTTTTTATAGAGAGAGCAAGGGAGAGAGACAGGCAAACAGAAACATTGATGTCAGAGAGAAACATCAATTGACCCCCTTTTTTCTTGTATGTGGCCTAACTGGGAATCAAGCTCAAAACATTTTGGTCTAAGGACAATGTTCCAACCAAGTCACACCAGCCAGGGCAGGTAATGTATCATTTTAAAAATGCTTTTTGTATAAATATTTTATTAAAAACCACATATCTTTCTAGGATTCCAGGCACAAAATTTTCATCTCATTTTAATATAAACATTTCATATTTGGAAAAATATATTGTTTCCACATCCAGCAAAGAAATGGTATGGCTAACCTGAGTCAAAACATCAAAAAAATGGTTCTTCTAGTGTATGTTTTAAAACAACTGTAATATATCTTTTCCCCTCATCTAGAACTGCCATTAACCAAATAATGCCCTAATACCAAAAATGACTCAACAATCTAACAATGTGAATGGATGATTGTTTTAGGGGCGTGCGTGCTCATAAACTTAATGTTGGACAAGAATAGTTTACCACCATTTCTCGGCTCCACACTCCTCATAGACTCATGCAGATAACAGTCAAAATCATGATTGCAGATATGTTTTCTTAAGCTCTGACTTTAAAGATATTCCTGGGAATTGTGCCAGTCTTTCTAGTAATCATTTATTATCTCTCAAAAATATTTTATTTTTTAATAATGCTACTTCGGGTCTAAGGACAAAGCAAGTCTAAGTGAAATGTTAAGAAATTGAGTTCTCCTGCTTCTAAATTATTGTTATTAGAAATGACTGCAAGCACACAGAGTTGGAGACAATAGGAGGGTTGATACTGGTGTTGGTATATTACATTTTTAAAACTTGAAAGTTGTTTATAGCAGTTCCTCTGATATTGTGCTATTGTTTGCATGTGCATTCTGATGTAGAAGAGAATTAACATAAACCTAAGAATGTGTGTTCAAATGAGATGAAATTTAGACAAGGTCAAGATATTAAAAAAATAGTTGGGGTGGGAAAAGAAGAAGTTGGAGGATGGTGGTCAAAAGGCACAAATCTAAGTTGTAAGATAAATAAGTCCTAAGGACGTATTTAGAACACTATGACTATAGTTAATGCTGTGTGATATATAGGAAAGTGTGTGTGTGTGTGGGTGTGGTGAATCCTAAGCAAATGTTCTTCCTTTTCTTAATGTTATTCAATTACTGCTGTCCCTATTTTCCCCCAATTACCTTCTCCTCATTCTACCCCAACCTCTCATATTCTATCCTCCCCAGGGCCCCTTGTTGTCTTTGTCCATGGGTCCTTTATACATATTCCTTGCTGACTCTTCACCTTCTTTTACTCCTGTTATCCTCCTCCCGGCTACCCTCTTGTCGCTGTCACTTTGTTTTTTATTTCCATGGCTCTGGTTCTATTTTGCTTGATTGTTTGTTTTGTTGATTAGGTTCCATTATAGGTGGATCACAATATTTGTTTTTTACTGCCTGGCTTATTTCATTTACCATAGCGTTCTCCAGTTCCATCCATGTTACGCAGAAGAGTAGGAGTTCCTTCATTCTTTCCGCTGGGTAGTATTCCACTGAGTAAATGTACCACAGTTTTTTTGATCCACTCCTTCATTGCTGGGCACTTAGGCTATCTCCAGCACTAGTTATTGTCAATTGTCCAGCTATGATCTTTGGGATGCATAGGTTCTTCTGAATTGGTGTTTCAGGATTCTTAGGACATACTCCAAGCAGTGGAATTGCTAGGTAAAAAGGCAGTTTCATTTTTAGTTTTTTGAGGAATTCCATACTGTTTTCCACAGAGGCGACACCAGTCTGCATTCTTACCAACCGTGTACTAGGATTCCCTTTTCTCCCCATCCTCGTCAGAACTTCTTATTAAATTAATTATTTAATTATTTAATTATTTTTGTTCAAATGCATTGGTCTAAGCCTTCTCACCACCACTTTCCCCTGCCTCTGTCCCCCAACTCCTGCCCTCAGTCCTTCCCCACTTTGGCTTTGTCCATGAGTCCTTGCTATATATTCCTTGACTTGACCCTTCCCTTCCCTTTCCCCGTCCAACCCTCCCTCTTTCCCTCTTGACTCTGTTAGTTTCTTTTTTCTTTCAATGTTGCTGGTCATATTTTCCTTGCTTATTTGTTTTGTTGGTTAGGTTCCACTTATAGGTGAGATCATACAGTATGTGTCTTTTGTCCCCTGGTTTATTTCGCTTAGCATAATGCTCTCTAGTTCCATCCATGCTGTCGCGAAGCATAGTAGTTATTTTTTCTTATTGCTGCATAGTATTCCATTGTGTAAATGTACCATAGTTTTTTGACCCAATCATCTACTGATGGGCATTTAGGTTGCTTCCAACACTTGGCTATTGCAAATTGTGCTGCTATGGACATTGGGGTGCATAGGTTCTTTTGTATTGGCGTTTTGGGGTTCTTAGGGTATAGTCCCAGCAGGGGAATCACTGGATCAAAAGGCAGTTCCATTTTCAGCTTTTTGAGGAAATTCCACACTGCTTTCCACAATGGCTGCACCAGTCTGCATTCCCATCAACAGTATACTAGTTTTCCCTTTTCTCCACAGCCCTGCCAGCACCCGTTGTTTATTGATCTGTTTATGATGGCCATTCTGACCAGTGTGAAGTGGTATCTTATTGTGGTTTTGATCTGCATTTCTCTGATGGCTAGTGATGCTGAGCATCCTTTCAAATGTCTCTGGGCCTTCTGTATCTCTTCTTTGGAAAAGCGTCTGCCCAGGTCCTTTGCCCATTTTTTGATTGGATTGTTTGTCTTTTTGGAGTGTCGTTGGATGAGTTCTCTATATATTTGGAGATCAAACCTCTATCTGATGTATCATTGGCAAATATATTTTCCCATATGGTTGGTTCCCTTTCAATTTTTCTGATATTTTCTTTATCCATGCAGAAGCTTCTTATTTGGATGAGGTCCCACTTGTTTATTCTTTCCTTTATGTCATTTGCTGTAGGGGACATATCTGTGAAAATATTGCTGCATAGGATATCTGAGAGTTTCCTGCCAATATTCTCCGCTAGGACTGTTGCAGTTGTTGTGACTTATATTTAAGTCTTTTATCCATCTTGAATTTATTTTTGTGTATGGTGTAAGTTGGTGATTGAGTTTCATTTTTTTTTTTTTTTTTTGCCTGTGTCTTTCCAGCTCTCCCAACATCATTTGTTGAAGAGGCTATTTTTACTCCATTTTATATTCCTACCCTCATTGTCAAATATTAATTGACCATAGAGACATGGGTTTATTTCTGGAATCTCTATTCTGTTCCAATGATCTATTCTTATGCCAGTACCAGACTGTTTTGATCACAGTAGCTTTGTAATATAGTTTAATATCAGGTATTGTGTTTCCTCCTACTTTGTTCTTCTTTCTCAGAATTACTGAGGCTATTAAGGGTGCTTTGCAGTTCCATATAAATTTTTGAAATGTTTGTCCTATATCTGTGAAATAGGTCATTGGTACTTTCATAAGGATTGCATTGAATCTATACATTGCTTTGGGTAGTATGGACATTTTGATGATGTTAATTCTTCCAATCTATGAACACGATATATGCTTCCATTTATTTGTGTTTTCCTTAACTTCTTTCTTCAGTGTTGTGTAATTTTCTGAGTATAGGTCTTTTATCTCCTTGGTTAGGTTTACTGCTAAGTACTTTCTTTTCTTCTTGCTATAGCAAATCACATTTTGTTCCTAATTTCTGTTTCTGGTAGTTCATTATTGGTGTGCAAAAATGCCTTTGGTTTCTGAATACTGACTTTGTATCTCACTGTTTTGTATCTCACTTATTAGGTCGGGTAGTTTTTTGGTGGAGTCTGTAGGGTTTTCTATGTACACTGTCATGTCATCTGCAGACAGTGACCGTTTTACTTCCTCCTTTCCCATTTTGCTGCCTTTTATTTCTTTTTCTTGTCTGATCATTGGGGCTTCAACTTCCATACTACATTGAATAGAAGTGGTGAAAGCAGACATTCTTGTCTTGTTCCTAATCTTAGAGGGCAAGCTTTTAGTTTTTGCCCTTTGAGTGTGATGTTGGCTGTAGGTTTCTTATATGTAGCCTTGATTATGTTGAAGCATGCTCTCTCTATTCTCACTTTTCAGACTGTTTTTTATCATAAATGTGTGCTGTATATTATCAAACACTTTCTCCACATCTATTGATGTGATAATGTGATTTTTTGTACTTTTGGTTTACATGATGTATTATATTTATTGATTTGTAAATGTACCATCCTTGCATCTCTGGGATCAATCAAACTTGATCATGGTATATGATCTTTTTCATATATTGCTGGGTGTGGTTTGCGAATATTTTGTTGAGGATTTTAGCATCTATGTTCACCAGCAATATTGGCCTGTAGTTTTCTTTCGTTGTTGTGTCTTTATATGGCTTTGGGATTAGAATGATGCTGGTCTCGTAAAAAGAATTAGGGAGGCTTCCCTCTTCTTAGATCTTTTGGAATAGACTGAGAAAGATAAGGGTTAGCTCTTCCTTAAATATTTTTGTAAAATTCTCCTGTGAAACTGTCTGGTCCACAGCTTTTGTGTGCTGGGGGTTTTTTGATTACTGCTTCCATATCACTACCTGCTTTATCTGTTCAGTCTTACTGCTGCTTCTTGATTAGTTTTTAGAAGTCTGTATGTTTCTAGAAATTTGTCCATTTCAGACATGTTTAAAAATGTATTAGCATACAGTTGTTCATAATAATTTCTTGTAAACCTTTGTGTTTCTGTGGTCCTGGTTGTAATTTCACTTCTTTCCTTTATGATTTTATTTATTTGAGTCCTCTTCGCAATGCCCCCCAACCCCCGCCCCAAGGAGTCTAGTTAAAGGCTCATCACTTTTGTTTATCTTTTCAAAGAACCAGCGCCTGGATTTATTGATCCTTTGAATTGTTCTTTTTGTCTCTATGTCATTCAAGTCTGCTCTGACCTTGGTTATATCCTTCCTTCTACTCACTCTGGACTTTGTTTGTTGTCATTCCTCCAGTTCTTGAAGATGTCGGGTTAGTTGTCAATTTGAAATGTTTCTCTCTTTTTTAGGTAGGTCTGTATTGCTATGAACTTTCCTCAGGACTACCTTCACTGTATGCTATAGGTTTTGGACTGTTTTGTGTTCATTTTCATTTGTTATCAGAAACTTTTTGATTTCTTCCTTGATCTCATTATTAAACCATTCATTATTTAAAAGCAAGTTGTTCAATCTCTGTGAATTTGAATGTTTATGAGGTATTTTCTTGAGCTTGGGTTCTTGCTTCAAGCCCTTGTGGTCTAAGAAAATGCTTGATATAATTTCAATATTCTTGAATTTGATGAGGCTCTTTTGTGTCCTGTCATGTGGTCTATCTTTGACAATGTTCTTTGTGCTTTTGAAAAAGTGTGTATTTTGCCTCTTTAGGATGAAAGTTTTTATATATATAAAGTTAAGTCCAATTGGTCTAGGGCATTGTTCAATGCCACAATATCCTTGTTGATATTTTGTTTGGAAGCTCTATCCATTGTTGACAGCAGTATTATAGTATTAAAATCCTATAATATCATGTGTTGCTGTCTATATCCTTCTTGAAGTCCTCCAAGATTTTCCTTATATATTTGGGTGGTCTTCTGTTGGGTACATATGTAAAACATATGTTACAATGTTTTTGTCTTCTTGATGGATTCTTCCTATGAGTATTATGAATTGTCCTTCTGGGTCTCTTTTCCTGACTCCTGTTTTGAAGTCTCTTTTGTTTAAGTATTGCTTCCCCAGCTATTATTTCCTGTCCTTTTGCTTGGAATATTTTTTTCCAACCCTCCACTTTCAGTCTGTGTAGGTATTTTGTTCTGAGTTGGGTCTCTTATACACAGCAATGTGTGGGTCATGTTTTTTATCCATTCAGTCACCCTATATCTTTTTATTAGAGCATTTAATCCATGTACATTTAAGATTATTATTGATACATACTTATTTTCATTGTCTTCCTTTGTACTTGTGTTCCTCTTTTTCTCACTCTTTCTCTTCCTCTACTTAAAGCAGTCCCTTTGGCATCTATTGCTGTGCTGGTTTGGTGGAGATGTAC
The DNA here is from genome assembly GCF_021234165.1 of Pteronotus mesoamericanus. Lineage (NCBI taxonomy): Eukaryota > Metazoa > Chordata > Mammalia > Chiroptera > Mormoopidae > Pteronotus > Pteronotus mesoamericanus. Next base: position 57,811,140 of record NW_026555321.1, read on the forward strand.
TCTTTTACATTCTTTTGTCTGGGAAAGTCATTATTTCGTCTTCCATTTTAATTGAGAGCTGAATTTAGAAGTCTTGGTTGCAGGCTTTTGCTTTTCATTACTTGTAATATTTCTTGTTATTCCCTTCTAGCTTGAAGAGTTTCTGTTGAGAAATCTACTGCTAGCTTTATTAGAGCTCCCTTGTATTTTACCACCTTGCTTTCCACACAGTCCAACTCTCTGGCAAGTCCAGGTCACGGCCAGTTGTGGCCCACCTCCTCTCCTAGCTCCAGGTGTCACCAGGTTCCCCCAAATTCTCTGGCACTGTCCCAAACCAAACTGCTGCTCCAGGTTGGGTACACTGCAGGCTGTGTGTTACTTGCTGCCTTTCCCCACCCCTACACCCCAGCAACTTTCTGCATCCAGGTCTCTCCTGGTGTGGGTCTGGGACTTCCCCACCCTGGGAGGGGAGAGAGCCACTAGGCTGCTATCACTGACCCAGCTCTCCTCCATTGTTCCCATGGCAACTGCAGTCTCAGGTGCCAGGCCTGGGGACCTTCCCCATTAGCCTATAAAACCTATTTACCGCCTGTTTGAAGTGTCCTCTGCACACTTTGGCTTCCAAACTTCATATCAGCTGAGATTCTGTTGGCTATTTACTTTGTCCTTCTGAAGGTCGGCTAAGTATCCCAGTTGAGTGTGCTAGCAAGTGGGCTCAGGTCCCACCTATATCACCACCATCTTCTCTCCCTAAGAAAGTTGTTAGGAGAGTAGATTGTAAGAATTTTTTTTTTCTTTTTATTGTATCTACAGAAGAAAATGGATGTTAGCTAAACCTGCTGTAGTAATCATTTTACAATATATCTAATCCAAACCATCATGCTGTATACCTTAAACTTATATAGTGATACATGTCAATTATTTCTCAATTAAGCTGGACAGAAGAAAAATAGTTGGTGTATTGTGTTTTGGAATTTAAGCTTCTTAAGGTTGCTGTCTGTCTCTTTAAAACCCACAATTTCTGGCATGTATTGGATGACCAGCACAGCATGACCACCACATTCCCTTCATCTACATTATTTCCATGCACACCAGCTCAAATTCTAATTTTCAGCCCCTGTAACTCTTTGCATAAAGGTTCACTTTTTTCACTGAAGATTGCTCTGCTTGCCTTTGAGCTGGCTGAAAGCGTTGGAAAATTAACACCTCTAGAATTAGTAGTCATTAACTATTGACTGAGAGGAATTGGAGAAAAAATGTCCCAGTTTCCTCTCGTCTCAGGTGGCATAACTCTTAGTTGTCTGTTTTGGAATTTGTTATGGAATTCTCCAATGGGAACAAGCTGCAATTGTCCACAACAGTAACTTACTTGATAATACATAGTTTATTGGATTATTTTCCTTCCCTTTTTTGCTTTCCCACAGTTCTACCAACACTCCCTGGATTTGCCCCCAAATAAACCACTTGTACTGAAATCTTTCATTTACCATCTACAGTGGGTATCATTTTTTATGTGTGTAAAATCCAATTTAAATTATATTTATGATCTTATTTTACTCTTATGAGAATAATTCTTCTTCCTCTTCTTTCAACACTCCTACTCTTTCTCATCTTCCTTTTCATTTCCTGTTTGGAAAATTTAAATTAACTTCCTGCACACACACAAAAAAGGAAATTAGTGTTCTTATATATTTTCTTATTTACTTTTCTTTCATCATGGGTATTTACTAGTTATTATTATTTTACATATTCAAGGTTTATACCAATCACACTTTAGTCTGTAACATGGCTATCATTTCAATCATATTATGAAATAATAACAACACAATTGGGTGATTTAACTCCAAGGATCTTCAAATGCTTTCAGTTCTATTATCCTTTGTGTCCCTTTTTAAGGTGCACATTTTAAATGCACTGTATTCTATTTTATTTTACTTATAAAAGCTTCCTTTTCATGTGATCACCAGTATGGAGTAGGACAGTGAATGTGAAATAATCACTACAGAACTCAATAGATAGTCAATGTTGTAAATATGGTAATTATTAGGTATTAACTAATTAGGCATTAACTTAATTAGAGATTATTCTTATTATTGTTGTCATTGCTTTTTATATAAATGTTTAATGAATGAATGGGCTACACACAGTACTAATATTTTGTCCTATTTACTTTTTTAGTTGAATGTGTACATCTCTTTTATTTCCATCCTCCCACCACTTCCCCTTGGCAACCATTAGCTTGTTCTCTTGTAAATCTGTTTCTGTTTTGTTTTGTTTATTCATTTAATTTTAGTTTTAGATTCCACATATAAGTGAGATCATAAGGTATTTATATTTCTCTCTCTGAGACATTTCATTTAACATAATACCCTCTTAAGTCTATCCATGTTGTTGTAAATTGCAAAATTTCATTTTTTTATTGCTAAAATATATCACATAATTTTATATATCCATCAATTTATGGAAGAACATCTAGGTTGCTTCCATGTCTTGGATATTAGTAGTACTGCTGCAATGAACATAAAGGTGCTTATTTTTTTAGTTTTGTTCAGACAAGGATTTGATCTCCAAAATACATAAAGAACTTATATAACTCCATACCAGGAAGAAAAACAATCCAATTAAAAAATGGGAAAAGGACCTGAACAGACATTTCTCCAAGGAGGACAGAAACAGGGCCCAGAAACATAGGAAAGGATGCTCAACATCACTAGCCATCAGAGAGATGCAAATTAAAACCACAATGAGATATCACTCCACACTGGTCAGAATGGCCATCATAAACAAATCAACAAACACCAAGTGCTGGCGAGGTTGTGGAGAAAAGAGAACCCTAGTACACTGTTGGTGGGAACGCAGACTGGTGTAGCCACGGTGGAAAACAATGTGGAATTTCCTCAGAAAACAAAAAAAGGAACTGCCTTTTGACCCAGCAATTCCACTCCTGGGACTACACCCTAAGAATCCTGAAACAACAATTCAGAAGACCCTATGGACCCCAATGTTCATAACAGCATTATTTACAATGGCCAAATGCTGGAAACAGCCTAAGTGCCCATCAGTAAGTTGAGTGGCTAAAAAAAATGTGGTACATTTACACAATGAAATACTACACAGCAGAAAGAAAGAAGGAACTCCTACCCTTTGGTAGGAGAGTATTCCTCCTAAAATCTAGTTCCAAAATGGATGGAAATGGAGAGTATTTTGCTAAGTGAAATAAGCCAGACAGTGAAAGATAAATGGCATATGATCTCACTTATAAGTGTAACCTAATCAACAAAACAAACAAGTGAGTAAAATAGAACCAGAGACATAGAAATAAAGAACAAGCTGATAGTGACCAGAGGGAATGGGGAGGGAGAAAACAGGAGAAAAAGGGGAAAAGGTGACGACAAGGACAAGGATGGGGGAGGACTGAATGATGGAGGAGGGAGAGTCATGGAGAAAACATGGGGACAATTATAATAGAACAACAATAAATTTTTTTAAAAAGTAGTTTTCTGTTTATTTGCTTTCTTTGGATAAATACACAGAGGTGGGATTCCTGGATCAAATGGCAATGCAATTTTCTTTTTATTTTTTTTTTCTGAGAAATCTCCACACTATTTTCCACAGTGCCTGCACTGATTTACAATCATACCAGTGGTGCACAAGAGTCTCTTTTCTCCACATCCTTGTCAACACTTGCTGTTTGTTGCTTTATTGATGATAGGTGTCCTGACAAGTGTGAGGTGTTATTCGGGTTTTGATGTTCATTTCCGTGATGATTGATGAGGGTATTTTTTTAAACGTCTGTTGGTCTCTTCTATATATGTCATCTTAGGAAAAATGTATATTCATGTCCTCTGCCCATTTTTTAATCAAATTGTTTTTTTCCTAAGTTGTATGGATTTTTAAAATATATTTTGTATATTAACCTCTATCAGATATGTCAACGGCAAATATCTTCTCTCACTCAGTAGGTTATTTTTTCATTTTGTTGAGTTTCTCTTGCTGTGCAAAAACATTTTAGTTTGATGTAATCTCATTTATTTATTTTTTATTTTGTTTCCCTTCTCAGGAGATATATCAAAAAAGCTATTTGTCAGACTTTCTATATTTTCTTCTAGGAGTGTTATGCTTTCAGACCTAATATTAAAGTATGCAATATATTTTGAGGTTATTTTTGAACATGGTGTACGGTGGTCCAATTTCTTTCTTTTCTTTTTTTTTTTTTTTTTGCATCTATCTGTCTAATTTTGCCAACACCACTTATTGAAGTTGTTACCTTAGACAATCAGTCAGAGTACATGTCAGTCAGTCCATCAGTCAGTCTCCCTCATTGATGGGGGAGACCAAAAAGCTAGAAAGATGAATGGGTAGGTCTTGGAACATGCTAAAAGCTAGCAAGATAATTGTATACCAGAAAAATGCCCTTCCCTCCCTATCCTTATAAAAGTGGTAGGCTTGAGCAGGAAAGAGAGATGGTCTTTGAGATGGGAGTCCACCATTCTTCTAGGTTGCACAGCACCTGAATGAAATCTATTTCCTTTTGCACCGGCACCTGCCTCGCAAGTTTGGCTTTCATTATGGCAGGCAGCTGAACTTTCACTTTGTTTGGTTACAAAGTGACTGTTTTATACCATTTTATATTCTTTCATTCTTTGCTTTAGATTAATTGACCCTATAGGCAGAGATTTATTTCTAGGCTCTCTATTTTATTCCATTAATCTATTTATCTGTTTTTATGCCAGTATCATACTACCTTGATTATTGCAGCTTTGCAGTGCAGATTAATAACAGGGAGCATGATTCCTCTCATTTTATTCTTTCTCAACATTGCTTTGGTTATTCAGAGTCTTGTGATTCCATATAAATTTTAGAATTTATTCTAATTCTGAGAAAAATGCCATTGGAATTTTGATAGAGATTGCATTGAATCTGTAGGTTGCTTTGGGTAGTATGGACATTTTAACAGTATTAATCTTTCCTATTCATGAGCATGATATATGCTTACATTTAGTTTCTTCTTTAATTTCTTTCTTCAATATCTTATAATTTTCTCAGTGCAGGTCTTTTATCTCCTTGGCTAAATTTATTTCTAGGAGGTAATAGGGATTGTAAATGGAATTGTTTTCTTAGTTTCTCCTTCTGATAGTTCATTATTGGTGTATAAAATGCAATCAATACCTGAAAATCAATTTGTATCATGCTGGCTTCCTGAATTCACTTATTAGTTCTAATAGTTTTTTGTCCAAATCTGTATGGTTCTCTCTGTATAGTATGTCATCTGCAAATAATGACAGTTTCAATTCATCCTTTCCAATTTGATGGCCTTTTATTATTTTTGTCTTGTCTGATTGCTATTGCAATACTTTCAGTACTGTGTTGAATAAAAGTGACGAAAGTGGACAACTTTGTCTTGTTTATGATTTTAAAGAAAATGCTTTCAGCTTTTCATGGTTGAGAAAGCGATGGGTTTGTCATATACGGCCATTTTTATGCTGATATATGCTCCCTCTATCCTCACTCTACTGAGAGCTTTTATCAGCAAATGGATGCTGGATTTTGTCAAAGGCTTTTTCTGCATCTATTGATATGATCACATAATATTTTACCTTTCATTTTGTTTATATGGTGAATTTCTATAATTGATTTGCAGATATTGAACTAATGATTCATATCAGCAATAGGTCCCACTTAACCATGGTGTATGATATTTTTAATTTATTGCTGAATTTGGTTTGATAGTGTTGAGGGATTTTTGCATCTGTGTTTATTAGAGATATTGGCCTACAATATATTCTTATAAGGTTTTTGTCTGCTTTTAGATTCTGGCCTTGTGAAATGATCTTGGAAGAGAGATTTCATTTCTCTTCAACTTTTTGGAATAGTTTGGAATGTAGGACCCTCACCCCAGTTCCACAGAGAAAAAGAGGCATCAATTTTTCTTTGAATGTTTGGTAAAATATACCTGTGAAACCATCTAGTCCAGGATTTTTGTTTGTGGATTACTGATTTGATTTCATTAGCATTTATCAGTCTGTTCAGATAGTCTGTTTCTTCCTGATGCAGCCATTTAGGATCTGTATCTAGGAATTTATCCATTTCTTCCAGATTATCAATTTGTTGGCATATAACTATTTATAGTATTTCCTTTCAATCATTTGTATTTCTGTGGTATCATTTTGCTTTCATTTCTAATTTTATTTACTTGGCCTCTCCTTTTTTTCCCCCGAGTCTGGTTAAATATTTATCAACTTTTTAAGTCTTTTCAAAGAACCATCTCTTGATATCATTGATCTTTTCTATTGTATTTTTAGGGTCCATTTTGTTTATTTTTATGCTGGTCTTTATTATTTTCTTTCTTCTACTTATTCAGGTTTTGTTCTTTTTCTTCTATTTCCTTTAGGTGTAAGGTTATATTGTTTGAGATTTTTCTTCTTTCTTGAGGTAAGCCTGTATTGCTATGAATTTTTCTTTTAGAACTGCATTGGTTATATCCTTTGGATTTTAAGTAATTGTGTTTTCATTTTTATTTTCTTAAAGATGTCTTTGTTTTTTTCCTTGATTTCATTGGTAACCCATTTATTGTTTAGTAGCATATTATTTAGTCTCCGTGTGTTTATGTGCTTTTCAGTTTTCGTAATTATTTTCTAGTTTCATTCCATTATGAATGGTGAAGATGCTTGATATAATTTCAATCTTCTTAAATTTAGTGAGACTTCTTATTATAGTCTGGACTCCAAATGTTCTATGTGTAGTGAAAAGAATGTATATTCTCTTGCTTTGAAGTTAAATGTCCTAAAAATATCAACTAAATCTATCTGGTCTGATGTGCTATTTAAGGCTTCTAGTCGGCATGGATTTTCTATCTCAGTGATCTATCCATTATTGTCAATGTTGTGCTCAAGTCCTATACAATTACTGTTTTACTTTCAATCTCTCCTTTTATGCCTGTCAACATTTATTTTATATTTAGAGGAGCTCCTACATTGCTTGCATAAATGTTTACAAGAGTTATAACCTGTTGTTGGGTTGATCTTTCTATATGAAATGCCCTTCTTTGTCTCCTGTTACTGCCTGTGTTTTAAGTTTATTTTATCTAATATAAGTATTGATATACATGATTTATTTTTCCATTGGCTTAAAATATGATTGTTTTACCCTTTCCTTTCAATCTATGTGTGTCTTTCAGTCTGAAGTGGGTCTCTAACAGTCAACACATGTATGGAATTTGTATATATTTTTAATCCATTCAGCCACCTATTGTCTTTTGATTAAAGCATTTAATACATTGTAGTAGAGTTTGATGTCCGGTATTGTGATCCCTCCTACTTTGTGTTTCTTTCTCAAAATTGCTGCAGCTATTCAGGATCATTTACGGTTCCATATAAATTTTTGAAATGTCTGTTCTATTTCTGTGAAATACGTCATTGGTATCTTAATAGGGATTGCATTGAATCTATCAATTGCTTTAGGTAGTATGGACATTTTGAGGATATTAATTCTTCCAATCCATGAGCACGGTATATGCTTCCACTTATTTGTGTCTTCCTTAATTTCTTTTTTCAATGTTGTATAGTTTTCTGTGTACAGGTCTTTTACATCTTTGGTTAAATTTCTGCCTAGGTACTTTATTTTTTTTCTTGCTATATCGAATGGTATTTTTTTTCTGATTTCTTCTTCTTCTATTGCATTGCTGATGTACAAAAACGCCTTTGATTTCTGAATGTTGACTTTGTATCCTGCTGTTTTGCCAAATTCATTTATTAGGTTGAGGAGTTTTTTGGTAGAGTCTACAGGGTTCTCTATGTACACTATCATGTCATCTGCAAACAATGATAGCTTTACTTCCTCCTTTCCTATTTGGATGCCTTTTATCTCTTTCTCTTGTCTGACCGCTGTGGCTAGGACTTCCAATACGATGTTGAAAAGAAGTGGTGAGAGCGGACATCCTTGTCGTGTTCCCGATCTTAGTGGGAAAGCTTTCAGTTTTTGCCCGTTGAGTATGATATTAGCTGTAGGTTTTTCATAAATGGCCTTTATTACGTTGAGGAATGCCTCATTTATTCCCATTTTTCTGAGTGTTTTGATCATAAATGGGTGCTGTACCTTATCAAATGCTTTTTCTGCATCTATCGAGATGATCATGTGGTTTTTGTCTTTTCTTTTATTTATGTGATGTATCACATTTACTGATTTGCGTATATTGAACCATCCCTGCATCCCTGGGATGAATCCCACTTGATCGTGGGGGATAATCTTTTGAATGTATTTCTGGATGCGGTTTGCCAATATTTAGTTGAGGATTTTAGCATCTATGTTCATCAGCGAAATTGGCCTGTACTACAAAGCCACCATACTCAAAACAATCTGATACTAGCACAAGAACAGACCCATAGACCAGTGGAACAGAATAGAAAGCCCAGAAATAAGCCCAGGTCTCTATGGGCATCTAATATTTGACAAAGGGGGCAGAAGCATAAAATGGAGCAATAACAGCCTCTTCAACAAATGGTGTTAGGAGAGCTGGACGGCTACATGCAAAAAATTGAAATTGGATCATCAGCTGACACCATACACAAAAATAAACTCAAGATGGATAAAAGACTGAAATATAAGTCGCAACACCATCAAAGTCCTAGAGGAGACCATTGGCAGGAAACTCTCAGATATCCCACGCAGCAATTTTTTCAGTGATATGTCTCCTAAAGCAAGGGACATAAAGGAAAGAATAAACAAGTGGGACCTCATAAAAATAAGAGGCTTCTGCACGGCAAAAGAAAACATCAGCAAAATGAAAAGGGAGCCAACCATATGGGAAAATATATTTGCTAATGTTACATCAGATAGAGGTTTGATCTCCAAGATATATAAAGAACTCACTCGACTCCACTCCAAGACGACAAACGATCCAATCAAAAAATGGGCAAAGGACCTGGGCAGATATTTTCTAAGGAGGAGATACAGAGGGCCCAGAGGCATTTGAAAGGATGCTCAGCATCACTAGCCATCAGAAAAATGCAGATCAAAACCACCATGAGGTACCACATCACACCGGTCAGAATGGCCATCATAAACAGATCCACAAACAACAGGTGCTGGCGAGGCTGTGGAGAAAAGGGAACCCTAGTCCAGTGTTGGTGGGAATGCAGACTGGTGCAGCCATTGTGGAAAGCAGTGTGGAATTTCCTCAGAAAGCTTAAAATGGAACTGCCTTTTTAATCCAGGGATTCCCCTGCTGGGACTATACCCTAAGAACACCAAAACGCCAATACAAAAGAACCTATGCACCCCAATGTTCATAGCAGCACAATTTACAATAGCCAAGTGTTGGAAGCAACCTAAATGCCCATCAGTAGATGACTGGATCAAAAAGTAATGGTACATATACCCAATGGAATACTATGCAGCAGAAAGAAAAAAAGAACTACTAAACTTCGCAACAGCATGGATGGAACTGGAGAGCATCATGCTAAGCGAAATAAGCCAGGGGGCGAAAGACAAATACCATATGATCTCACCTATAAGCGGAACCTAACCAACAATGCAAAGATGCAAGGAAAATATGACCAGCAACACTGAAAGGAAAAGAAATCAACAGAGACAAGAGGAAAGGGGGGGGGCAGGGAAAGGGATGGGAAGGGGAAAGTCAAGGAACATATAGCAAGGACTCATGGACAAAACCAAAGGGGAAGAGCTGAGGGAGGGAAGGAAGGAGGGGGCAAGGGAAAGTGGTGGGGGGGAGGCAGAGACAAATGTATTTAAAAAGTAAATAAATTTAAAAAATAAAAAAATAAAGCATTTAATACATTTATATTGAAAGTATTGAAAGATTTTAGTTTTTGCCATTTTATTATTTTTTTCTGACTGTTTTTATAGTTTTTTGCTCCTTTCTTATTCTCTTACTCTCTTCTGCTATATGTTGTTGACCTCATACAATGTTGTGTTAGATTCCTTTCTCTTTGTTGTATATCTCTTGTAGATTTTTGGTATATTTTTACCACATGCTTCCTATATATCAAGCTATGTTTATAGCAGTCTATTTGAAGTGGATGGTCCCTTAAGTTTGAACACAGTCTAAAATTACTACAATTTTTCTCTCCCCCTCCAAATGTAAGTTTTTTTCATTATATTTTCTCTCTGTGTGTTTTTTGTATACTTGAGTTTATTCCTATAATCACACAGATCTTTCTAATTTAGCCTTTTGACCTTAGTACTAGCTATATAGTTGGTTGATCCAGTACTTTTTAAAGTATAAAAAAGTATGATATAGTATTTGCCTTTATCACAGAGCATTTTTCCTATATATACATATATATAATTTTTATTGTTATTCTATTACAGTTGTCTCAATTTTCCCCCCTTGCCCTCCTCTGCCCATCCTACCCCCCACCCCAGTTCCACAGTCAATTCCCTCACTGTTGTTTGTGTCTGTGGGTCATTCATACATGTTCTTTGTCCAGTTCCTTCCTTTTCTTTCCACAATTCTCCACTCCTCACCTCCCCTGTGGTCACTTGCAATCTGCTCCACGTTTCCATGCCTGAGGTCCTATTTTGTTCATTAGATTCCACTTATAGGTGAGATCATATGGTACTTATCTTTCACTGACTGTCTTATTACACTTAGCATAATATTTCCAGTTCCAACCATGCTGTTGCAAATGGTAGGAGTTCCTTCTTTCTGCTGCATAATATTCCACTGTGTAAATGTACCACGGTGTTTTGATCCACTCATTTACTAATGGGCACTCAGGCTGCCTCTAGCACTTTTGCTATTGTAAATAGTGCTGCTATGAATATAGGGGTGCCTAGTTATTTTGAGCTGGTGACTTGAGATTTTTAGGTTATATGCCCAGGAATGGCATCACTGGATTGAAAGGCAGTTCCACCTTTAGTTTTTCTGAGGAAATTCCATACTGTTTTCCACAGTGGCTGCACCACTTGGCATTCCCACCAACAGTGCACTAAGGTTTTTTTTTTTTTCTCTGCATCTTTATCAGCACTTGTTTGTTGATTTATTAATGATGGCCGTTTTGACAGGTATGAGTTGTTATCTCAGTGTGATTTTAATTTGCATCTTTCTAAAAGCTAGTGATGTTGAGCATCTTTACAAATGTCTATGGGATATCTGAATGTCCTCCTTGGAGAAGTGCTTATTCAGATCTTTAGCCCATTTTTTAAATTGGATTGTTTGTCTTCCTGGTATTGAGTTGAATTTGTTCTTTATATATATTTTTAGATTACACCTTTCTTTGACCTACCATTGGTAAATATGTTTTCCCATAAAGTTGTTTCCCTTTTCATTTTGCTGATGGTTTCTTTAGCCATGCAGAAGATTTTTCATTTGATGTAGACCTAATTGGAGTTTGTTTTCCTTTATTTCATTTGCCCTAGGAGGTATATTGGCAAAAAATGTTGCTATGTGGGATATTTGAAATATTCCTGCGTATGTTCTCCTCTAGGACTTTTATGGTGTCATGACTTATATTTAAGTCTTTTATCTATTTTAAGTTTATTGTGGTGTTTGGTGTAAATTGGTGGTCTAGTTTCTTTTTTTCTTTTTTTCTTCTTTTTTTTTTTTGCATGTAGCTGTCCAGATCTCCCAGTACCATTTTGGCTGAAGAGGCTATTGAAAAAGCTATCTTTACTCCATTGTATGGTCATGTCCCCTTTGTCAAATATTAATTGACCATAGAGACATGGGTTTATTTTTGGGCTCTCTCTTCTGTTCCATTGATCTATGTGCCTGGTCTTATGCAGGTACCAGACTCTTTTGACTACAGTGGCCTTATAGTATAGATTAATATTGGGTATTTTGATCTCTCCTACTTTGTTTGCCTTTATCAAGATTGCTGAGACTATTTAGGGTCTTTTGGTTCCATATAAATTTTTGAAATATTTGTTCTAGACCTGTGAAATATGCCACTGGTATTTCAATAGGAATTGCACTGAATCTATAGATTACTTCAGGTAGTATGGACATTTTAATGGTGTTAATTCTTCCAATCCATGAACATGGTATATGCTTCCATTTATTTATATTTTCCTTAATTTCTTTCTTAAGTGTTCTATAGTATGCTGAGTACAGATCTTTCACCTCCTTGGTTAAATTTATTCCTAGGTACTTTATTTTTCCTGTTGCTATAGAAAATTGATTTTTTCCTGATTTCTGCTTCTGATATTTCATTGTTGGTGTAAAAAATGCCTTTGATTTCTGAATATTGACTTTGTATCCTGCTGTTTTGCAAATTCACTTATTTGAGTACTTTTCTGGTGGAGACTACAGGGTTTTGTATGTACACTATCATGTGGTCAGAATAATGACAGCCCTACTTTCTCTTTTCCAGTTTGGATGCCTTTTACTTCTTTTTGTTGTCTGATTGCTTGACTAGAACTTCCAATGCTATGCTGAATAGAAGTGGTGAGAGTGGACAGCTTTGTCTTGTTCCTGATCTTAAGGGATAAGCTTTTAGTTTTTGCCTGTTGAGTATAATGTTGGCTGTGGGTTTCTCATACATGGCTTTTATTATGTTGAGGTATGCTCCCTCTATTCCCCCTTTGCTGAGTGTTTTTTTATTGTAAATGGATTTCATGAAATGCTTTCACAGCATCTATTGATACGGTCATGTATTTTTTGCCCTTCATTTTGTTTATGTGGTATATTACATTTATTGATTTGTGAATATTGTACCATCTTTGCATCCTTGGGATAAATCTTACTTCATTATGGTATATGATCTTTTTAATATGTTTCTGAATCCAGATTACAGTATTTTGTCAAGGCTTTTAGCATCTATGTCCATCAGATATTTTGTTTCTTTTCTTTTTTTATTGTTGTTCAGTTACAGTTGTCCCCATTTTCCTCTCATTACTCTCCCCTGCCCTACTCCCCCTCACCTTCCACATTAATCCTCCCTCCACCCCGTTGTCTTTGTCTTGGGTTCTTAACACATGTTCCTTGGCTTGAACCTTCCCCTTCTTTCCCTCATTATTGTCCTCCCTACTCCCCTCTGGTTAGTCAATTAGTTCTTTATTTCCATGTCTCTGGTTCTACATAACACACTTTCTTTTTTGTTGAGTCTTTACCTGGTTTGGGAATTAGGATGATCTGGCCTCATAAAAAGAATTTAGGAGTCTTCCTTCTTTTTGAAATTTTTGGAATAGTTTGAGAAGGATAACAGTCAGTTCTTTCTTAAATATTTGGTCAAATTTACCTATGAAGCTGTCCAGTCCAGGGCTTTTGTATGCTGTGAATTTTTTTTATTACTGCTTCAGTTTCACTCATTGTTACTGGTCTATTCAGGGTTTCTGCTTCTTCTTAATTCCGTTTAGGCAGATTGTGCATTTCAAGAAATTGGTCCATTTTGCCCAGGTTGTCCAATTTCTTGGCATATAGTTGTTCATAGTAATTTCTTATAATCCTTTGTATTTCTGTGGTATCAGTTGTTTCTTCTCTTTCATTTCTGATTTTATTTACTTGGGTCCTCTCTCTTTTTTCCATGATGAATCTGGCTAAAGGGTTGCCAATTTTGTTTATCTTTTCAAAGAACCAGCTCCTGGATTTATTGATCCTTTGAATTGTTCTTTTAATGTCTATGCCATTTAATTCTGCCCTGATCTTGCCTACTTCCTTACTTCTATTCACTGTTTTTTGTTGTTGTTCTTCTTCTTATACTTTTAAATTCATATTTTTATCTTTCCTTTTCTACATAAAGATGTCCCTTTAACATTTCTTGTAATACTGGATTGGTGGCAATAATCTTTAGTTTTTTTTATTGTCTGGAAAACTCATTATGATCATTTGATTCTAAATGATAGCCTTGATGCATAGAGTAACCTTGGTTGTAGGTCTCTCCTTTTTATCACTTTAAATATTTTGTTTCAGTGCCTTCTGGCCTGCAAAGTTTCTGTTGAGAAAAGCATTGACAGTCTTCAGGGAGTTCCCTTGTAAATAATTATTTCCTGTTGCTACTTTAAGATTCTCTCTTTGTTTTAACTTTTGGTATTATTACTATAATGTATCTCGGCAAGGGCATCTTTTGGTTCATCTTGTTTGGAACCCTGTGTGCATGTTGGACTTGTATGTCTATTTCCTTCACCAGGTTATCAAAATTTTCAGCCATTATATTTTCAAATAAGTTTTTAGTTCCTAGCTTTCTTTCTACTAACTTTGGTAACCCTATGTTATGAATCTGGATATATTTGATATTTCCTAGAGGTTCCTTAACTATCCTCATTTTTTATTATTTTTTCTTTTTGTTGTTCTCATTCAGTGAAAAATAACACCTTATTTTCAGGGTTACTGATTCAATACTCTGATTCATCTAATCTGCTCTTGATTCCCTCTAATATATTGTTCATTTTAGTTATTGCACTCTTTATTTCTGACTGGTATTTTTAATCATTTCTGTGTTTTTGTTAAAGTTCTTGCTGAGTTCTAATTCTTCCTCTAAGTTCATTGATCATCCTTACAGCCAGTATTTTGAACTTTGTATCTGGTAGATTGCTTGCCTACACTTTGTTTGGTTCTTTTTCTGGAATTTTGTTCTGTTATTTTACTTAGGACATGTTTCTTTGTCTCCTCATTTTGGCTGAGTCCTGGTGTTTTTTTCTATGTATTAGGTAGATCTACACCTTCCAATCCTGGTAGAATGGCCTTATGCAGTTGGTGTCCAATGGGACACAGTTGTGCAATCTCCTTGTTCACCTGAGCCAGGTTCTCCAGGGGTGTCCCTTGTATGTTTTGTGTGTACCTTCCTATTGTAGTTGATCCTTGATTGCTGTTGGCACATCAGTAGGTAAGAGTGGTCCTCTGGTTAACTGTGAGGACTGGCTATGAATATAGCAAATAAGCTGTTGTTGGGGGCTGACTTCTGGGTGCGGGAATCTCTTTAGCATGGCTCTGTTGTCAGCTGAATATGTCCTTTGGGTGTGTCATTTGTGGAGCTTGTTGGATGGTTTCTGGTATGGTTTGAAGCTGACCACATAGTGTTGGTTCTGGAGTCTCTCTGAGGGGCTCCAGTACAGGCCAAGTTCAGTCACCATTTGTGCCAGGTTTGAGGCCTCCAGGTAAGAGCTACAAATTTACCTCTAGTTAGTTGCCACCTGTGCTGTGATTGGAGATGCTTGGGAGAGACTACTCAGAACAGAGGCTGGCTGCCACTAGTGCCAGGTTTGGGACCTTTTGATGGACACCACAATGTAAGCTGGAGTCAGCCATCACTTGTGCCAGGCTTGCAGCCACTTATTTGAATCTATATTCCAAACCAACACAACCTGTAGCTTATGTCAGGTTTATGGCCACCTGATGGGAGTTACAGTACAAGTTGAAACCTGTCACTTCCTGTGTCAGGTTTGGGGCCAATTAGCAAGAGGTACAGAAAGGCTAGGTGCTGCTTCTTTGGAATCTGTGAACCTTTGAAAGATTTTAGGAGAGTTTTCTGCATGAGCCAAAGCAGGTTCCATCTGTGAAAAAGCCACTGGAAGTAGGTCAGGCTAGGTGCACAAGTTGGGTGGGGCAGCACCTCAGTGAATTACCAGGGTTGGGTATTAGGTTAACGGAGAGCTCAAATTTGACACCCACCTGCACCTGCCAACTGGGTGGGACAAGGGCTCAACAAAAGAGCATTAGCGCCTGCCAGGCTTCTGTCTCTAGAGTAGTGATTTTCAAACTTTTTCATCTCATGACATACATAGCCTAATTATTAAAATTCTGTGGCACACCAAAGAATATACTTTTTGCCAACCTGACAAAAAATAGGTATAATTTTAATCATTTACACTGGACTTGTTGTGTTGACTATTGTGTTATATTTTAATTTGACAACCTAAGGAAAAAGAGGTCAGTGCCACTGATCAACTAGGCAGATATTGCATGTATTAAAAATTCTTGTGGCACTCCAGTGTGCTTCTTGCAACACAGTGGTTGAAAATTGCTGCTCTGTAGACATCTGCCCTGCCCCCTGCCCCTCTAGCCCTACCCTGAACCTGGTCAATTCAGCTTCATCACATGTCATTGGTGCTATCCCTGACAGATTAGAGCAAGTGAGTTTGTGAGTGAGGGGGTCTGTATGGGGGCCACTCAAATTATCCCTCTAGATTCTTAATTGCCATACCTGCCCTTCCTGTGTCTCTGAACCTCTTATCAGTCTCATCATGGCTTCTTTTTTATATCCTTGTTTACAGGAATTATGTTAACTAGTCTTTGGGTAGTTCTCAATAATGATGGTTCTATAATTTAGTTGTAATTTTGTTGCAGTCATGGGAATAGATGGGCACATAATTTATCTGTCCTGCCATCTTTATCAGGAGTCTCATTTTTCTTCACTAGTAAAATTATCCACTCATATCTTTTGCCCATTTTTCAAATATTGGTTGTTCACCTTTATTATTGGGTATGGGAGTCTTTACATATTCTGAATCTGAGTCCAATATTTGTTACAAAGATTTTTTTCTTAATATGTGACTTGTCTTTTCATTTTCTTAATGGTGTCTTTTCAAAACCAAAAGTTCATGTTGATAAAGTCCATTTTATCAACTTTTTTTTGCTTTGTGTTTTTAGAAAAGGATAGTGTTTCCTAAGTTGCAAAGATTTTTTGTGGTTTTTTCCAGAAACTTTATAATTTTGTTTTAACTGAATGTGTGTGTCCATCCAAAATTCAAATGTTGAAATTCTAACCTCCAATGTGATAGTATTAGAAAGTGGGTTCTTTGGAAGGTAATTAGCTTATGAGGGTGTATTAATGTCTTATAAGAAGAAACACAAGAATTTGTCTCTCAGCCATGAGAAAATATATGATCCATTTTGAGTTAATTTTTATGCATAGCAAGAGATAGGGTTGAAATTCATTAATTTCCATATAGGTATCCAGTCATTTCACCAATTGGCCCAACTGACTTGTGTTTAGCTAGACAGATTTGGATCAATATTGGATGAGGACAATCAAAATAAATGGGTCCTTATGTTCATTAATTTATTCAATAAATATTTATTGATTATCTACTAAGTGCTAACATTCCTAGTAGGTTTTGGAGACACATAATAAATAAGATACAGCCTTAACCTTCAAATAGATTACACTTTTACTGGGGAAATAAATATAAAGATCATTATGATGTGATATGAGGGAAGTGTACTAGAACTGTGTGTTTCATATCACTGTCAATTTTGAAAGTCATAGGCAGCATTTTTAAATATATTTATTGATTTTAGAGAGAGCGAGAGGAAGGGAGAGAGAGAGAGAGATACACTGATGTGAGAGAGAAACACTGATTGTTTGCCTCCCTCATGTGCCCTGAGCAAGGATCAAGCCTGCAATCTACGTGTGCCCTGACCAGGAGTAAACATGCAACCTTTTAGTGTACAGGATAACACTCCAACCAGCTGAGCCACCCAGTTAGGGCAGTTATAGGTAACACTTTTAAAAAATAAAATAAATATCAGAGCACATATTGTTATTTTATAAAACCATATTTTAATTTTCCATAATGGTACATTTATTAGGTTACAATATAAAATGAATTCTTAATATTAAAAAGTTTTCAAGTTCCTACATTAGATATATATACAAAGTGTTAGGTAATCCAATAAAAGGAGCCACAATTATCTAGGAGAAAATTACGGAACGCTAAACACAGAAGGGATAACATTTGAGTGGAGTCTTAAGGAAACGTCTGGGGAAAGGGCATTGCAAGGAGAAGGAACGGCATGTGCAAAAACCTTGAAATGTGCACAGCCACAGCAAGTTCCAGGAATGGTGAGAAGTTTTTGTTCCAAGAGCAAGGATGCTAGTTCATGGCCTATGGCAGAGAGTGGGTAGAACAAGATGAGGCCAGAACAATAGGCTGGGCAGATACTACAAAGGCTATTTATGACATACTAGCAAAATTAGCTTTAGTCCTTGGGCTTATGTTTCTCAAAGTGTGGTCCCAGGGATCACCTTTATTAAAATCATCCTGGGCAGTAGCTTTTAATGTGTGATTTCTGGAGTAGTAGCATCAGTATTACCTGGGAACTTGTTAGAAATGAAGATTCTTGGGGCCCATCCGAGACTTGTTAAATTAGAAACTTTAATGGTGGGGCCTAGTAATCTGTATTTTAAAAAAACTTCTAGGTATTTTGATATGGACTGAACTTTGGGAATCGCTGACATAGGAGTTTGTAAAAAGTGGGGTTTCTGGCTCCCACCCTAGGCCTAACTAATTAGAATCTCTGGGGTCAGAGCCCCCATTTTTATCAAGCTTCCCAAGTAATTCTAACTCACTCTAAATTTAAAAAAGTAACAGATCCAGGGGATATAAGTTGTAGACTTTAGGATGGTACAGAAAATGACAGGACCTGTAAATCACTAAAAAAGTTGTATGCCATTAGGGACTTCTAGAAAGGAAGACTGGACAAGAAACCATGATGATTTCAACGAACATAAATTGTATCATTTCACTGCTTAAAACATTCCACTGTCTATCACCTTCGAGATGAGAACAACCCTTAGTCATGGCTTAGAAGGGTCCACAGTGTCTGGCTTTTGCCTTCCTTATCCATATTCTGCTTTCCACTCACCCACTATGTTCCAAACTTCTTCCAGGTTCCTTAAACACATCATGCCCTTTTCTTTCTCAAAGCCTTTATGTCTGTTGTTTCTCCAGCTTTTCCCTGACATGTCTCATTTTCAGATCTCAACTCAAATGGCACCTCTTCAGAAAATCTTTTCTGATCATTCTGTCTAAAGTAGCCTCATACTTATTATCATGTTTATTTCTTTCATAGCACTTATTACAATCTATAATTCATGGACTTGTATCTAATTGTTTATTTTCTTTGCATTTACCTGCCTCACCTGACTGTAAAATCCTTGAGGACAAGGATCATGTGTGCCTTGTTCAGCATTGTCTCCACAGACCAGTTCATGGCATAAAGTATGCATTCAGGAAGTGTTAAATTCTAAGAATTTCCTGACGTCAGTTTTATGTTCCAAGCCTGTGACTTTGTTAATAGAGGCTGATACCTTCTCCACCATACCCACTACACATTTCTAGGTGGTACACAAACAAATCCACATGCAATTAGGCAATTGCAAAAATGACATACCTATGACAACCCAGAAGGTTGTGTGATTTTTGGCTTGTCAGGACAGTCCTTAAGGAGTAAAATGCAACAAAAGATGAAACTCTGTGATTGGCAAAAAAATAAATAAATACAGAAAAAAATGTTTTTACTAACTGATAAATCTTAGAAGTGAAAATTAAAACAACAAAGGTACTTTTTTAGCCATCAGATTGACAAAAATTACTGAGTCCACAAGTATGTCTACACTTACTTTGAGAAGGTGACAGCACTGCTTGAGGAAGTCATATGGCAGCGTCAATTAAAAATAAGTGTATCTTAGGGTATAGTCTCAGCAGGAGAATCACTGGATCAAAAGGCAGTTTCATTTTCAGCTTTTCGAGGAAATTCCACACTGCTTTCCACAATGGCTGCACCAGTCTGCATTCCCACCAACAGCGTACTAGTGTTCCCTTTTCTCCACAGCCCCACCAGCACCTGTTCTTTGTTGATCTGTTTATGATGGCCATTCTGACCGGTGTGAGGTGGTACCTCATGGTGGTTTTGATCTGCATTTCTCTGATGGCTAGTGATGCCGAGCATCCTTTCAAATGTCTCTGGGCCCTCTCTGTATCTCTTCCTTGGAAAAGTGTCTGCCCAAGTCCTTTGCCAGTTTTTTGATTGGATCACTTGTCTTCTTGGAATGGAGTCGAGTGAGTTCTTTATATATTTTGGAGATCAGACCTCTATCTTATGGAATACTACACAGCAGAAAGAAAAAAAGAACTACTAAACTTTGCGACAGCATGGATGGAACTAGAGAGCATTATGCTAAGCGAAATAAGTCAGGGGGCGAAAGACAAATACCATATGATCTCACCTATAAGTGGAACCTAACCAACAAAGACAAAGATGCAATGAAAATAAGACCAGCAACACTGAAAGGAAAAGAAACCAACAGAGACAAGAGGGAAGGGGGGGAGCGGGGGAAACAGGAAGGGAAGGGGCAAGTCAAGGAACATATAGCAAGGACTCATGGACAAAACCAAAGTGGTGAAGGATTGAGGGAGGGAGACGGGGGGAGGAGGCAGGGAAAAGTGGTGGGGGGAAGGCAGAGACAAAAGTATATGGAAAAATAAATTAATTAATTTTTTTAAAAAAGAAATATTTCATGGAAAACATGAAAAAAATAAGTGTATCAAGCAATAAGTCTCTTAGAAAAATGGTATTATTTATTTTTTTACTTTTTAATTTTTTATTTTTATATTTTACAGTTGTTCCAATTATTTCCCCCCTTACACCCTACACCCAGTCCACCCCACACTTTCATAATCAATACCCACCCCATTCTCCATGTCCAAAGGTCCTTCATATAGTTCCTTGACAAATCCCTTCACCTTTCAAACAGTGCCCCCTTCCGCCTCCGTGATTCTATGCCTCTGGTTCTATTTTGCTGATTAGCTTACTTTGTTCATTAGATTCCTCTTATAAGTGAGATCATATGGTATTTGTCTTTCACAGACTGGCTTATTTTACTTAGCATGATAGCCTTCAGTTTCATCCATGCTGTCACAAAAGGTAGGAATTCCTTCTTTCTTTCTTCTGTGTAGTAATCCACTGTGTAAATGTACCACAGTTTTTTAACCCATTCATCTACTGATGGACATTTAAGCTATTTCCAACTCTTGGCTATTGTAAATAGTGCTGCTATGAACATAGGAGTGCATAAGTTCATTTGCTTTGGTGTTTTGTGATTCTAAAGGTACACTCATATGCCCAGCAATGGAATTGCTGGGTCAAAAAGTAGTTCTGTTTGCTGTTTTTTAAGGAAATTCTATACTGTTTTCCACAGTGACTGCACCAGTCTGCATTCCCACCAATAGTGCACTAGGGTCCTCTTTTCTCCAGATCCTCTCCAGCACTTGTTGTTTGTTCATTTATTAATGATAACCATTTTGGCAGGTGTAAAGTGATATCTTATTGTGGTATTAATTTGTATCTCTCTGATGTCTAGTGATGCTGAGCATTTTTTTTCATATGTCTATGGGCCATCTGTATGTCCTCTTTGGAGAAGTGTCTATTCAGGTCCTTTGCCCATTTTTTAATTGGATTGTTTGCTTCCTGGTGTTGAGTTATATGAGTTATTTACATATTTTGGAGATGAAATCCCTGTCCAATGTATCATTGGCAAATATGCCCTCCCATAGAGTTGTTTCCCTTTTCATTTTGATGATGGTTTACTTAGCCATGCAGAAGAAGCTTTTTAGTTTGATGTAATCCCATTTATTTATTTTTTTTCCTTTATTTCCCTTGCCTTAGGAGATGTATTGGCAAAAATATTGCTACATGAGATATCTGAAATTTTCCTGGTTGTGTTTTCTGCTAGGGTTTTTATGGTATTACAACTTAAATTTAAGTCTTTTTCCCCATTTTGAGTTTATTCTGGTATATAGAGTAAATTTGTGGTCTAGTTCCATTTTTTTTTTTTTTTTGCATGTATCAGTCCATTTCTCTCAACACCATTTATTGAAGGGATTACTTTTATTCCATTGTATGCTCATGCCCCCTTTGTCAATAATTAATTGACCATAGGGACATGGGTTTATTTATGGGTTCTCTTATCTGTTCCATTGATCTATGTGTCTGTTCTTATGCCAGTCCCATACTGTTTTGATTACACTGTCCTTGTACTATAGTTTGATATCAGATATTGTGATCCCTCCTACTTTGTTTTTCTTTCTCAGGATTGCTGAGGCTATTTGGGGTCATTTTTGGTTCCATATAAATTTTTGTAGTATTTATTCCAGATCTGTGAAATATGCCTTTAATATTTTAATAAGAATTGCATTGAATCTATAGATAACTTTAGGTAGTATGGACATTATAATGATGTTATTTCTTTTTTTATATTTGTTTATATTTAATTTTTTTATTATTGTTCAAGTACAGTTGTCTCCATTTTTCCCCTACTGCACTCCCCTGCCCCACCGACCCCCACCTCCCATCCTCAATCCTACCCCCTTTGGTTTGTCCATCGGTCCTTTATACATGTTCGTTGATGACCCTTCCCCTTCTTTACCCTATTATTCTCCTTCCCCCTCCCCTCTTGTTACTGTCAGTTTGTTCTTTATTTCAATGTCTCTGGTTATATTTTGCTTGCTTGCTTGTTTTGTTCATTAGATTCCACTTATAGGTGAGATCATACGGTATTTGTCTTTCACCACCTGGCTTATTTAAGTTAGCATAATGCTTTCCATGATGTTATTTCTTTCAATATGTGAACACTGTATATGCTTCACTTATTTTTATCTTCCTCAATTTCTTTCTTTGTTGTTGTATATTATTCCAAGTATAGGTCTTTTACTTCCTTATTAAGTATTTTGCTAGGAACTTTTTGGCCTTTTTGCTATGGCAAATGGGATTATTTGCAGTTTTTCTTCCTGGTAATTTATTGTTGGTATTCAAAAATGCCATCAATTTTTGAATATTCACTTTGTATGCTGCTACTTTGCTGAATTCACTTTTTAGGTCAAGTATTTTTTTCAGTGGAGTCTATATGGTTTTCTATGTACACTATCATGTCATCTGCAAATAATGGCAGTTTTACTTTCTCCTTACCTACTTGAATACCTTTTATTTATTTTCTTATCTGATTGCTGTGACTAGAACTTCCAGTACTAAGTTGAATAAGAATGGTGAAAGCAGACACATTTGCCTTGTTTCTGATCTTAAAAACTTTTAGTCTTTGCCCATTGAGTATGATATTAGCAGTAGGTTTTTTTTGTATATGGTCTTTATCATGTTGAGGTATGTTCCCTCTATTCCTACTTTGCTGAGTGTTTTTATCATAAAATCAGGGCTGGATTTTATCAAATGTTTTTTCAACATCTATTGATATGATCATGTGATTTTTGTCTTTCATTTTGTTTCATTATTACATTTATTGATCTGTGAATATTGTACCATCCTTGCATCCATGGAATAAATCTCACTTAATCATGGTGTATGATCTTTTTAATGTATTTCTGGATCTGGATTGCCAATATTTTGTTGTGGATTTTGGCATCTGCATTCATCAGAGATATTGGTATGTAGTTTTCTTTCTTTGCCGTGTCTTTACCTGGTTTTGGGATTATGATAATACTGGCCTCATAAAAAGAGTTTGGGAGTTTTCCCTCTTCTTCAAGTTTTTGGAATAGTTTGAGAAGGACAGGTGTTAGTTCTTCCTTGAATGTTTGCTAAAATTCACCTGTAAAGCTATCTGGTCCAGGGTTTTCATGTGTCTGGAGGTCTTTGATTATGGCTCCAATTTATCTGGTTGTTATTGGTCTAGTCAGGTTTTCTGCTTCTTCTTGATTCAGTTTTGGAAGGTTGTGTTTTTAGAAATGTACCCATTTTGCCCAGGTTTCCCAATTTCTTGACTTATACTTGTTCATACCAATTTCTTAAAATCCTTTGTATTTCCGTGGTATCACTTCTTACTTATCCTCTTTCATTTCTGATTTTATTATATTTGGGTCTTCTCTGATTTTTTCTTGATAAGTCTGGTTGAAGATTTGTCAATTGTGTTTTTTTTTTTCCAAAAACCAGCTCCTAGATTCATTGATTTTTTTTTTTTTTTTTAGTCTCTATGTCATTTAATTCTGCTCTGATCTTGATTATTTCCTTTTGCTCTTTGCTTTGTTTGTTGTTGTTCTTCTAGTTCTTGCAGATGTAGGGTTAGGCTGTTTACCTGAGATTTTTCTATCTACTTTCAGTAGGCTTGTATTCCTATAAAATTCCCTCTCAGGACTGCCTTCACTGTGTCCCATAGGTTTTGAGTTGTTGTGTGTTCATTTTTTTTGGTTCCAGATACTTTTTAATTTTTCCTTTGATCCCATTCTTAAACCCTTCATTATCTAATAACATATTATTCAGACTCCATGTATTTGAGTGTTTTTGAGTTTTTTTTTCTTGAGGTTGGTTTCTATTTTCAAGCCATTGTGATCTGAGAAGATGCTTGATATGATTTCAACTTCCCTGAATTTGTTGAGGCTTGTTTTTTGTCCTACCATGTAGTCTATCTTCAAAAATGATCCAAGTGTATTTGAAAAGAATGAATATTTTGCTCTTTGGGGTTAAATGTTCTGTAAATATCAACTAGGCCCATTTGATCAAGCGTGTCATTTAATGACACTATACCCTTGTTTGTTTGGGGTTTTTTTGTTTGGAAGATCTATCCATTGTTGACAGTGAGTTGTTAAAATCCTCTGCAATGACTATATGGGTGTCAATCTCTTTTTTAAAGTGCTTCAGGATTTTCTTTATATATTTAGATGCTCCTATATGGATGCATATATAGTTACAAGGGTTTTATCTTCTTATTGGACTACTCCCTAAAGTACTATGTAGTAACCTTCTTTGTCTCTTGTGGTAGCCTTTGTTTTGAAGCCTATTTTGTCTGGTATAAGAATTGCTACACAGCTTTTTTTTTTCATGTCCATTTGAACGGAATATTTTTTCCAACCCTTCCCTTTCAGTCTGTATGAATTGTTTGTTGAGTGGTTGTCTTTCGTAGATAGTATAAATGCTGGTAATGTTTTTTTATCCATCCAGCTGCCCTATGACTTTTGATTACAGCATTTAATCCATTTACATTTAAGGTTACTATTGCTAGGTGTTCATTGCCATTTTCCCCCTTTATACCTGTGTTCCGCTCTCTGCCCCTCTCTCTCTCATTTCTTCTTCTTCTTCAAGGAGTCCTTTTATCATCTCTTGCAATGTTGGTTTGGTGGAGCTATACGCTTTTTGCCTTGTTTTTGTCTGGAAAGCTCTTTATTTCTCCTTTCTTTTAGAACGAGAGCCTTGCTGGAAAGAGTAGTCTTGATTGCAGGCCTTGCTTTACATTTTTTCATTACTTGGATTATTTCGTGCCTGTCCCTTCTGGCTTGTAGTGTCTGTTGAGAAATCAGCTGATAGCTTTTTCGGAACTACCTTGTGTGTTACTATCCGAGTCTCCCTTGCTGCCTTTAAGATTCTCTCTTTGTCTTTAAATTTTGCTATTGTAATTGTGATGTGTCTTGGAGTAGGCCTTTTTGGGTTCACCTTGATGGGGACCCTCCATGCTTCCTGAACTTGTGTGACTTTTTCTTCACCAAGTTAAGAAAGTTTCCTGTCATTGTTTTCAAACAGGTTTCTATCCCTTGATTACTTTCTTCTTCTGTTAACCCTATGATGAAAAAATTGTTACATTTCATGTTGTCCCAAAGCTACCTAAAATCCTAATTATTTCTAAGTCTTTTTTTATTTCATTGCTCTTACTGGGTGTTCTTTTTCTCTCTTTTCTTACAACTCACTGATTTGATCTTCTGCTTCAAATAGCATGCTTTTAATTCCTTCTAGTGTATTCTTCACTTCAGATATTGTATTCTTCATATGCACCTGATTCTTATTCATAGTTTCTATGTCTTGTTCATGCTGGTGTAGTTTTCACTAAGTTCCTTGAGCATCTATATGACCATTACTTTGAACTGTATGTCTGATAGGTTGCTTGCCTCCATTTCACTTAGCACTCTTTCTGGGATTCCTTCTTCCTTTCAGTTGGGGGGTTGTTTCTTTGTCTCCCCATTTTAGGTGACTCTTTTTGTTTGTTTCTATGTATTGGATTGAACTGCTTTGACTCCATGTCTTCACTGGGTAGCCTTTTGTGGTAGGAGTCCTGTAGGACTCAGTGATGCAGTCTCCTTGATCTCTTATGCTGTTGTACAGATGCTGACAGAACAAAACAAAACAGGACAGAAAATGAAACCCACACCAGCAAATATAGCCCCCTCAATAATACAATATCACTAACAAATGAGCAGAGATATATAAAGGTGGAACGGGAATAAGAATATTATAATAAAGGTAAAAAAGAATATAAGATGACTAAAGGAAAGAAAAATGATTTTGAGAGGGTTGAGGGAGGAAAAATAATTAGAGTAGGGAATAGAAACAAGGTAGACAGGGAAAAAATAAAATCTAAAATGTAAATAAGAAAGGGAAGAAGGAAGGCAAAATGGAGTAAGACAAGGGAAAAGTAAAATATGAGAAAAAATTTTAAAAGATGAAATAATAAATTAAAAATTTGAAGTAATAATTTAAAAATTGTGAAAAAATAAGAACAAAATTGAGGAAAAAAAATACAGCCACGGCAATTTCAACAACAGATGAGCAAAGATAAATGAAGGTGGAAGGAGAATAAGAATAGTATAAGACAGAAAAAATGAATATGATATGACCAAAAGAAAGAAAAATGATTTTGAGAGGATAAAGTGAGGAGAAGCAAGAGTGAGGAATATAAACAAGGCAAAGAAAGATAAAAAATAAAGTCTGAGCCAAAAGTAAGAATGGGAAAGAAGAAAGCAAAATGGAGTAAGACAAGAGAAGAGTAAAATATGAGATTTGATATAAAAAATATTGAACAAGTAGGAACAAAATTAAAGAATAATTAACTACAATAGCAATATCAATGACGAAAGAGCAAAGATTAATAAAGGAAGAAAGAGAATATGATTATTATATGAAAAATAAAAAGAATATGCGATGACTAAAAGAAAAAAAAAGATTTTGGGAGGATAGAGGGAAGAGATAATAAGAGTAAAGAACAGGAATGAGGTAAAAAACAAGGAAGAAATAAATTTTTAAATGAAAACAAGAACATAAGAAAGAGAATGAAGAAGCAAAATGGAGTAAGAAAAGGGAAAAGTAAAATATGAGATAAAATTAAAAAGGATAGTGAACTAATTGGAACACAATTGAAGAAAAATTTTAAAATGTTCAAAAGCTATGCTAAAGAAAAAAACCATACAAACAATGAAAAAGAACAAGTTGAAATTTGTCTCGGTAGAATCCAGTGCTTGGCTGTATGCCCCACATTCTGGATCTGACTCTGGCAATGTCAGGTGCCATTACCTGTGCAGCTGTAGACAGTCTGTTCAAGCCTACAAACAACCCACAGTCTGTGGCTGTCTTCTTCTGGCTTGGCTGCATCTGGGATGGTCCTTGCTGCTCTGCCCTGCTGGCATTTCATCAACAGAAGGCTCAGGGGTAGGCCATCCAACATCTGTAAGCACCATAAATACCACTTCTGTTTCCTCTGTCTGTGGTCCTGCTGTTAGTCTTAGCCTGGCCACTGACCCATCTCTTTTCTGAGAGGGCTTCTGGTGCAATCAGGAAGATGGGGCCCCTGTTCAGACTTCAAGGAAGATTGTGGGTGTGTTCCTCTCCCTCTACACCACGTCTTGATCTGTTCCAGATTATTTCCAATAATGTGCACATTCTGAGGGGTTAGCTGCCCGTTTCATGTGAGGAGCCAAACCGTGTAAAAGGGTCAGCTCTTTGCTGCCTGGCGCTGATGGCAGCTCTGTATAAGAGCTGGGTCCTGAATTCCCCTTGCTGTGCCAATTTATGCACTCTCTACCCAGCTGGTTTCAGTGGAAGAGGGCCTGAGGAACCAGTATGTCTTGCCACAGCTGAGAGAAGTTCAGAAAGGCCCCGCATTGGCATCTCCCTTTCTTTTCCCTATGGATATGCATCCAGTAGGGGCTTCCGGATCCTGGCCAGAATGTTCTGCAGGAGGGAAATAGGCACAACTTTCCCTTCCTAGATGTTTTTACTCTGCTTGGGGGCAGGGGGAGGAGCTGCCTGGCTGCAAAGAATCTCTGGTGTCTATTCTTGTCTAACTCCCAAACCACTGCCTTTGCAGGTGATGCAGTTCAGAACTCTGTACAGTGCAAGCCCCAACCTGTTAGCCAAGCTGGGCAGGGCCCAGCAAACCCCTTGTTACACAACTCTCTGAACTCCCTGCCCAGCTGGATTCAGAGGGAATAAACTGTGCTTTCAATCTGGTCTCTGCTGGAAGAGCAGTTGCATGCGGGGTTTTTGCACAGCAACTTTTCAGCTCCTTTTTAAAAAGACTCTATGCATTACCCATACTGCAGTACTGAGTCACTGTCCGGGTGTCTGCACATACCTCCTCCACAAAAAGCAAAATGTTTCTCACAGTCATGGTGAGAAACCATGGGTCGCTGCAGCCTGCCGGTGCCTCTGACAGACCCAGGGGGAGCAAAGTGATTGTTTTAGGAGATTGAGTCCCTATTTGCAATTATCCAGGATGGCACTACTGTGTGTGTGTGTGTGTGTGTGTGTGTGTGTGTGTGTGTGTGTGTGTGTGTGTGTGTCCCCGTCCTGGGTATCCCAGACTTTGTATATCCTCCCAAGCCTCTCCCAGTTACACTCAGGGATCCCTGTGATGGACTAGTGCCACCTGCTCTAAGACGGAAGGGAGCTGCAAAGCTGCAATTTCTGTCTGGCCTCTCCACTGCTGCAGGCATCACACATAGGGTATTTCCCCTTCAACATATAACATCTCCTTACCAGAAAGTACAAAGCATCTTCTGTGCTGCTTGGCTTCAATACTTAATGTCAGCTAACACTATGTTGATTGTTAGGGTTGTTGGATGGTTAGCCAAAAATCTGAGGTGGGGACAAGAGTGAGTGGACTCAGCTTCCACCTACTCAGCATATTCGGAAAGCCGAGAATGGTATTATTGATACACAGTTACAGAGCTTGAAGTAATAGCAGCAGCATATTTAATAATCATAGTAATAGTAATAATAAACATAATAATTTACAAAGAACTACCTTAGAATCTCTTTTAAACCTCAGTCTGTTTGGATATATAATTTTTAATAGCTCACTTTTACATTGTATTTTTTCCATTACCATTTATCCTCCCATACAGTCTACCACCTACAACCACCGCCATCCCTACAACAATCACCACACTGTTGTTGGTGTCCCCAAGTTACTTTTCTTTTTTCTCAAACACTTCACTCCCAAACCCTCACCCTGAGCTGTCAGCCTGTTCTCCATGAGTCTGTCTCTATTCTGCTTGTAAGTTCAGTTGTTCACTATATTCCACATAAGAGTGAAATCATATGGCATTTATATTTCTCTGACTGGCTTATTCTACTTAGCATAATGTTTTCCAGGTTCATCCATGCTGTACAAAGGGTAAAATTTTCTTCCTTTTTACAGCCAACTAATATTCCCTTGTGTAAATGTACCATATCTGTTTATCCACTCATCTACTGATGGACACTTGGGCTGTTTCCATCTTGGCTATTGTATATAATGCTACAATGAACATAGGGGTGCATAGATTATTTTGAATTAGTGTTTTGGGTTTCTTCAGATGCATTCCCAGAAGTGGAATCACTGGGTCATAAGGCAGTTTTATTTTTAATTTTTTGAGGTAACTGCATACTGCTTTCTACAGTGGCTGCACAAATATATATTACCACAACCAATGCAAAAGTGTTTCCCTTTCTCCACTATCTCCAGAATGATAGCCATTCTGATAGGTGTAATGTGATATCTCACCATGGCTTTAATTTGTATCTCTCTGATAATTTGTGACATTAAGCTTCTTTTCATATGTTTATTGGCTATCTGTATGTCCTCTTTGAAAGAATATCTACTCAGTTCCTTTGGCCATCTTTTAATGGAAATGTTTGGTTTTTTTGGAGTTCAGTTTTATAAGTTCTTTATAAATTTTGGATATTAACCCCTTAATAGATATATTGGTGAATATGTTCTCTCATTCAGTGTGCTGTCTTTTCATTTTGTTGATGATTTCATTTGCTATACAAAAGCTTTTTTGATGTAGTCATATTTGTCTATTTTTTCTTTTGTTTCCCATGTATGAATAGATATATCAAAAAAAATTGCTATGAGCAATGTCTGAGGTTTTACTGCCTATGTTTTCTCCTAGAATGCTTATGGTTTCAGGGCTAATATTTAAGTCTTTAATCCATTTTGAGTTTGTTCTTGTGAATGGAATAAGAAGGGGGTCTAGTTTCATTTTTTGTATGTATATGTCCAATTTTCCCAACACCATTTATTTAATAAACAATATTTAGCCCTCTGTATGTTTTGCCTCCTTTGTCAAATATCAATTGACTTTAAAGACATGGGATTATTTCTGGGCTTTCTCTTCTGTTCCATTGATTTATATGTCCGTTTTTATGTCAATACCTTGCTATTTTGATTACTATGGTCTGGTAGTATAGTTTGATATTAGGTAGCATGATTCTTTCAACTTTGTTCTTCTTTCTCAAGATTGTTGTTGCTATTCAGGGTCTCTTAGTTGTTCCACAAAAATTTTTGGAATGTATGTTCTAGCTTTGAGAAATACTCATTGGTATCTTGATAAAAATTGCATTAAATCTATAGATTGCTTTGGATGGTATGGAAATTTTAATGATGATATTATAATTCTTCCTATCCATTAACACTGCATGTGCTTTCACTTATTTGTACATTCCTCAGTTTCCTTCTTCAGCATTCTATAGTTTTCTGAGTACAGGTCTTTCCCTCCTTGGTTAAATTTATTCCTAGGTATTTTTATTCTTTTTGAAGCAATTGTAAAGTGGGTTATTTTCTTAATTTCCCTTTCTGGTAGTTCATTATTTGTGTATAAAAAAGCAACTGATCTCTGGATATTAATTTTGTATCCTACTACATTACTAAATTCATTTATCAGTTCTAGTAGTTTCTTGGTGGGACATTTATGGTTCTCTGTCTGCAGTATCATGCCATCTGCAAATAATGAGAGTTTTACTTCCTCCTTTCCAATTTGGATGCATGTTATTTTCCTCTTTGTATAATTGCTGTGGTTACAACTTTCAGTACTATGTTGAATAATAGTGGTGAAAATGGAGATTACTGTCTTGTTCCCTGTCTTAAGGGGAATGCTTATAATTTTTGCCCATTGAATTTGATGTGGGCAGTGGGTTTGTCATAAAGCCTTTTTTTTGTTAAGCTATGTTCCATCTATTCCAGCTTTGCTGAGAGTTTTATCAAAAATAGGTACTGGATTTTACCAAATGCTTTTGCTGCATCTACTGACATGATCATATCACATTTATCTTTCATTTTGTTTATGTGGTGAATCACATATTATTGCTTTTCAAATGTACTGACCTGCATCCCCAGGAAAAATCCCACTTCATCATGGTGTATGATCTTTTTGTTGTATTGGTATATTTGACTGGCTAATATTTTGTTGAAGATTTTGGCATCTATGTTCACTGAGGATATTGGCTTTTAATTTTCTTTTAATGTAGTGTCTTTATCTGGTTTCGGAATTAGATTAATGCTGGCCTTGTAAAAAAGAACTTAGAATGTTCCCTTCTCTTGAATTTTTTGGAATACTTTGAGGAGATGTGTCATTTCTTCTCAGAATGTTTGGTAAATTAACCTTTGGGCTTCTGATTAAGGGCTTTTTTGTGTGAGAAGTTTCTTGATTACTGCTTCAATTTCACTCATTGTAATATACTATTCCAATTATCTGAGTCTTCCTGCTTTACTTTGAAAGACTGTGTGTTTCTAAGAAATTATCCACTTTGTCCACATTATCCAGTTTGTCAGCATGTAGTTGTTTGTAATATTTTTTTTTACAATGCTTTGTATGTTCTTAGTGTCAGCTGTTACTTTCCCTCTTTTGTTTCCAATTTTATTTACATGAGTCCTTTCTCTTTTTTTTCTTGATGTCTAGTTAAAGGTTTGTAAATCACATTTATCTTTTCAAAGGACTAGATATTGGATTCATTGATCTTTTGTATTATTCTTTTAAAATATTTTATTTCTGCTCTAATGTTTATTATTTTTCTTCCTTATAAACCTTATAAAGCCTATAGGCTTTGTTTGTTGTTCTTTCTTAGTTTCCTTAAGTATAAAGCTAAGTGGTTTATTTGAGCTTTTTCTTGTTTTTTGAGATAGGCCTCTAATGCTATGAATTTCCCGTAGGACTGCCATTCATGTCCCAGATTTTGGGTTGTGTTCTCGTTTTCATTTGTTTCAATGTATCTTTTTCTTCTTTCTTTTTTTTTAAATTTTACTTTAATTTATTTTTTCAAATACATTTCTCTCTGCCTACCCGCTACCACTTTCCCTTGCCTCATCCCTTCTTCCCTCCCTCAGCTCTTCCCCTTTGGTTTTGTCCATGAGTCCTTGCTATATGTTCCTTGACTTGCCCCTTCCTTTCCTCTCCCCCGCCCCCCTCTTCCCTCTTGTCTCTGTTGGTTTCTTTTCCTTTCAGTGTTACTGGTCTTATTTTCCTTGCATCTTTGTTTGTTGGTTAGGTTCCCCTTATATGAGAGTCATATGGTATTAGTCTTTCGCCCCCAGGGTTATTTCGCTTACCATAATGCTATTGAGTTCCATCCATGCTGTCGCGAGGTTTAGTAGTTCTTTTTTTCTTTCTGCTGCATAGTATTCCATTGTGTATATGTACCATTATTTTTTGATCCAATCATCTACTGATGGGCATTTAGGTTGCTTCCAACACTTGGCTATTGTAAATTGTGCTGCTATGAACATTGGGGTGCATAGGTTCTTTTGAATTGGCATTTCAGGATTCTTAGGGTATAATCCCAGCAGGGGAATCACTGGATCAAAAGGCAGGTCCATTTTCAGCTTTTTGAGGAAATTCCACACTGCTTTCCACAGTGGCTGCACCAGTCTGCATTCCCACCAACAGTGTACTAGTGTTCCCATTTCTCCACAGCCTCACCAGCACCTGTTCTTTGTTGATCTGTTTATGATGGCCATTCTGACCGGTGTGATGTGGTACCTCATGGTGGTTTTGATCTGCATTTCTCTAATGGCTAGTGATGCTGAGCATCCTTTCAAATGCCTCTGGGCCCTCTATATCTCCTCCTTGGAAAAGCATCTGCCCAGGTCCTTTGCCCATCTTTGGATTGGATCGTTTGTCGTCTTGGAGTGGAGTCGAATGAGTTCTCTATATATCTTGGAGATCAAACCTCTGTCTGATGTATCATTAGCGAATATATTTTCCCATATGGTTGGCTCCCTTTTCATTTTGCTGATGTTTTCTTCTGCCGCGCAGAAGCTTCTTATTTGGATGAGGTCCCACTTGTTTATTCTTTCCTTTATGTCCCTTAGTTTAGGAGACATATCAGTGAAAAAATTGCTGCGTGGGATATCTGAGAGTTTCCTGCCAATGTTCTCTTCTGGGACTTTTAGGGTGTTGCGACTTATAGTTAACTCTTTTATCCATCTTGAGTTTATTTTTGTGTATGGTGTCAGCTGATGATCCAATTTCAACTTTTTGCATGTAGCCGTCCAGCTCTCCCAACACCATTTGTTGAAGAGGCTATTATTGCTCCATTTTATGCTTCTGTCCCCTTTGTCAAATATTCGATGCCCATATAGACCTGGGCTTATTTCTGGGTTTTCTGTTCTGTCCCACTGGCCTATGGGTCTGCTCTTGTGCCAGTACCAGATTGTTTTGAGTACAGTGGCTTTGTAGTAGAGTTTGATGCCCGGTGTTGTGATCCCTCCTACTTTGTGTTTCTTTCTGAAAATTGCTGAGGCTATTCGGGGTCTTTTATGGTTCCATATAAATTTTTGAAATATCTGTTCTATTTCTGTGAAAAACATCATTGGTATCTTAATAGGGATTGCGTTGAATCTATCAATTGCTTTGGGTAGTATGGATATTTTGATGATATTATTTCTTCCAATCGATGAGCACGGTATATGCTTCCACTTATTTGTGTCTTCCTTAATTTCTTTTTTCAATGTTGTATAGTTTTCTGCGTACAGGTCTTTTATATCTTTGGTTAAATTTATGCCTAGGTACTTTATTTTTCTTCCTGCTATATCCAATGGTATTTTTTTTCTGATTTCTTCCTCTTCTATTGCATTGCTGATGTACAAAAACGCCTTTGATTTCTGAATGTTGACTTTGTATCCTGCTGTTTTGCCAAATTCACTTATTAGGTTGAGGAGTTCTTTGGTAGAGTCTACAGGGTTCTCTATGTACACTATCATGTCATCTGCAAACAATGATAGATTTACTTCCTCCTTTCCTATTTGGATGCCTTTTACCTTCTTCTCTTGTCTGACTGCTGTGGCTAGGACTTCCAATAAGATGTTGAAAAGAAGCGGTGAGAGCGGACATCCTTGTCGTGTTCCCAATCTTAGTGGGAAAGCTTTCAGTTTTTGCCTGTAGAGTATTATATTGGCTGTAGGTTTTTCATATATGGCCTTTATTACGTTGAGGAATGCCCCATTTATTCCCATTTTGCTGAGTGTTTTGATCATAAATGGGTGCTGTACCTTATCGAATGCTTTTTCTGCCTCTATTGAGAGGATCATGTGGTTTTTGTCTTTTATTGATGTGATGTATCACGTTTACTGATTTGCGTATATTAACCATCCCTGCATGCCTGGGATGAATCCCATTTGATCGTGGTGGATAATCTTTTGAATGTATTGCTGGATGCAGTTTGCCAATATTATGTTGAGGATTTTAGCATCTCTGTTCATCAGCGAAATTGGCCTGTAGGTTTCTTTCTTTGTAGGGTCTTTATCTGGTTTTGGGATCAGGGGGATGCTGGCCTCATAAAGAGTCTGGGAGTCTCCCCTCCTCTTGGATTTTTTGGAATAGTCTGAGAAGGACAGGGATTAGCTCTTCCTTAAATGTTTTATAAAATTCTCCTGGGAAACCGTCCAGCCCTGGGCTTTTGTGTGCCGGGAGTTTCTTGATTACTGCTTCCATTTCCCCAGCTGTTATCGGTCTGTTCAAGCTTTGTGTTTCTTCCTCCTTCAGTGTTGGAAGATTATACTTTTCTAAAAATTGGTCCACTTCATCAAGATTTTCAAATTTCTTGTCATATAATTGTCCATAGTAGTTTCTGACGATCCTTTGTGTTTCTGTGGTATCAGTTGTTATTTCTCCTCTTTCGTTTTTGATATTATTAATTTGGGCCCTCTCCCTTTTATTCTTGATGAGTCTGCTTAAAGGCTTGTCAATTTTATTTATCCTTTCAAGGAACCAGTTTCTGGATTGGTTGTTCTTCTAAATTGTTCCTTTTGTCTCTATGTCATTCAGTTCTGCTCTAATCTTGACTATTCCCTTCTTTCCACTTGCTCTGGGATTTATTTGTTGTTGTTTCTCCAGTTCTTGAAGTTGTAGTGTTAGGTCTTTTATTTGAAATCTTTCTATCTTTTTAAGGTAAGCCTGTATTGCTATGAACTTCCCTCTCAGGACCGCCTTTGCTGTGTCCCATAGGTTTTGGACTGTTGTCTGTTCATTTTCATTTGTTTACAGAAATTTTTTGGTTTCTTCTCTTATCTCATTATTGACCCATTCATGGTTTAATAGTCTACTGTTCCGTCTCCATGAGTTTGCAAGTGTTTGAAGTTTCTCTTTGAGGTTGATTTCCAGTTTCAAGCCCTTGTGGTCCGAGAAAAAGTTTGGTATTATTTCAATTTCCTGAATTTGCTGAGGTTTGCTTTGTGTCCTATCATGTGGTCTATCTTTGAAAAACTGCCATGAGCATTTGAAAAGAATGTGTATTTTTCTTCTTTGGGATGTAAGGTTCTATATATATCAGTTAAGTCTCTTTGATTCAGTGTGTCATTCAGCGCCCCACTATGTTTATTAATGTTTTGTTTGGAAGATCTGTCCATTTTTGACAGTGGGGTGTTGAAATCCCCTACTATCAGTATCTTGCTGTCTATATCTTTTTTGAAGTCATCCAACAATTTGGGGGCTGCTATATTGGAAGCATAGAAGTTTCCAATGTTGATGTCTTCTTGATAGATTCTTCCTTTAAGTATTATAAAGTGCCCCTGTGGGTCTCTTTTTATGGCCTTTGTTTTGAAATCTACTTTGTCTGATACAAGTGTGGCAACCCCGGCCTTTCTCTCATCCCCATTTGCTTGGAATAATTTTTTCCATCCCTTTATTTTCAATCTGTGTAGGTGTCTTGCTCTGAGGTGGGTCTCTTGTAGGCAGCATATGTGTGGCTCATGGTTTCTTATCCATTCAGCTACCCTGTGTCTTTTGATTGGGGCATTTAGTCCATTCACGTTAAGAGATATTACTGACAGAAACTTACTCATCTTTTCCCTTTGTACCTGTGTTCCTCTCTCTCTCATTCTTTTCCTTCATCTGCTTAAACCAGTTCCCTTAGCATATCTTGGAATGCTGGTTTGGTAGAGGTGTATTCTTTTAGTCTTCTCTTGTCTGGGAAACTCCATATTTCCCCTTCTATTTTAATGGAGAGCCTAGCTGGGTAGAGCAGCCTTGACTGTAGGCCCTTGCTTTTCATGGCTTGGAATATTTGCTGCCATTCTCTTCTAGCTTCTGGTGTTTCTGTTGAGAAGTCAGCTCCTAGACATATCGGGGCCCCCTTCTATGTTACTTTCTCCTTCTCCCTTGCTGCCTTGAGGATTCTCTCTTTGTCTTTGACATTTGCCATTTTAATGACGATGTGTCTTGGAGTGGGCCTCTTTGAGTCCCTCTGAGTGGGGTCCTCTGTGCCTCCCGGATCCATAGAGCCTTTCTCTCCTCACATTAGGAAAATTTTCCATCATTAGTTTTTCGAGGAGGTTCTCTATCCCTTGCTCCTCTTCTTCTCCTTCTGGTATCCCTATTATATGGATATTATTGCGTTTCGGGTTGTCCTGCATTTCCCTAAATGCCTCTTCAGTCTCTTTGAGACGTTTTTCCATTTCTTGTTCTTCTGGGAGCTTCTTTCTACCTTGTCCTCCATCTCACTGATTCGATCCTCGGCTTCATCCAGCCTGCTTTGGATTCCTTCTACTGTGTTCTTCAATTCAGAAATGGTATTCTTCATATCCTCTTGTGTCTTCTGGATAGTTTCTATGTCCTTTTCCAGGCTGATATAGTTTGCTGTAAGATCCTGATAGTTTCTCTGCCGTTTCTCATACTTCTCTTTGAGCTGGCTGAGCTCATTGAGCTTCCGTAGAACCATTAATTTGAATTCCATATCTGATAGTTCCCTTGCCTCTATTTCATTGAGCTCTCTCTGTGGGGAGTCCCCTTTTCCACTCCTTTGGGGGGAACTTCTTTTTCTTCCCATTTTTCTGAGAGTCTGTTAAGTATTTTTGTCCTTTACTTTTCTTTCTGGGCTTGCCTCTGATGATGTCAGTTGTTGACCCTACATGACCTTGGGTTGTTTGTTTGAGCCTTCCAGGAGTCTACTATCTGTGTCTGACTCCTGCTTGGGGCAGCTCTGTGACCCCTTTGGTCAGAGCTGGGCTATTTTTTGGCATCTCTGCACTCTCACCCCGACTCCTTGAGCGCGCTCCCGGCACGGCAGGATCCCCCACCTGCCTGGGCTTGCATGTGCTTGCCCCAGACCAGGGGGCTTATTCTCGACCTCACATACTCATCTGGCCCCCCGGGCCGGCGAGCTCCCCTGCACTAGTCAGTTTAGGGTCTTCTATTGTGTGTTTTCCCCGCTTTTGGCTCTTTCGGTGTGTTGCTTGCCCTCGCCAAATGGGGACTACGGAAATGGGAGGATGTCAGCTCCAGGACTCTCCGGTTAATCCTGTCTCCGGTCTCTCCTCCAGGGACGCTGGGCAGCTCTACTAATTTTGTGGGCCGCTCCGTAGTCACCCGTGGGCAGGTCAATTTACGCCTGCCCTTGCCGCTCTGTGCACTCCCTCACAGGCCATATCAGTGCCAATCTGTGGGAGGCCGTGCCCCCGGTGCAAGTGTTTACCAGCCTGCACGGGTCACACACATGCTCACCAACCCTCGCCGATCACTCGGCGCAAGTGTCCGCGCCTGCACTGGGTGTTTTGGGGGTGTTATGTGTGCTTTTCGGCTTTTGGCTCTTTGGGGGTGTGGCCTCTTCCCGCACAATGGAGACTACAGCAAGGAGAAGGAGTCGGGACTCCCAGGTTTCTCCTCCCGTTCTTTCCCCAACGCCTCCGTTTCCAGTCTCTCCTCAGGGGTCTCTGGGCAGTTCTGTGACCCCTTTGGGCCAAGGATCCACCACCTGTGCGGCCTGCGTTTCAATCTAGGCAGTCTGGTTCCTGCGCACCCCTCTTCTGCCTCTTTGGGGGCGCCCCTTTCCAGCCCACAATGGAGACTACAGAACGGGGAGGGAGTTGGGACTCCCCGGTTCCTCCTCCCCTTCTTTCCCCAACTCCTCCATCTCCAGTCTCTCCTCAAGGCTCTCCCAGCCAGTCTGCACTCAGCCCCGCAGCTCAGACGCATACAAGCTGTGTGCAGAATGCCCAAAAGGCAGGTTAATTGATTCCCTTATGCCTGAGCGAGATGATAGCTCCAGAGTGGGAGGTGCATTATCACCTGGGCTCCACCGGCTGCCGTGTCAGTTCTCTTCACAAAGTTTTCCTCACCAGCCTTTTCCCAGGCACCAGCCCACCCTGCTGCCTCCTCTACCCAGAGATCAAGGAGGGTAGCTGCCACTGCAACTTTTGCGTTGGCCCTTTAAATGTCTCTTTGCATCCCCAGCCACCTGTCTCTGGCAGAGAGCGCCCCTAAGCTTTTCAGGGTTGCATTTTGTCTGTATGTTCTTGGTTTTGGCTGCTGTAGTTTAGGGGTCCCTGTTTATGATTCAGACCCCGTTCTTCTCAGGGGAAAGTAACTGGCCGTTTCAATGTCCCTCTGGTGCTAGTGCCTGTGGGCACCCAGCCCACCCTCTTGAGCCTCCACCGCACTTCTCACCCCTTGGGATGTGTGAGAGTCGAATCCACTGTCTGCGGCACCAAGGCTCCTCTCCCACTATCGTTCCATTGTTTTCCAGGTGATTACTCCACTATTTAGTTGCAATTCCAATTTGATCTTGGGAGGAGGTCAGCACGACTCCCATTCACTCCTCCACTATCTTCTCTCACTCTCTTTTTCTTTTTTCTTTGATCACGTTGTTAATTCATTTATTGCTTAATAACATGTTATATTGCTTCCATGTCTTTGTGTATTTTTCAGTGTTCTTCTTGTGATTCCTTTCTGGTTTCATAGCATTATGGTTAAATAAAATGTTTTATATGATTTCAATCTTCTTAAACTTATTAGAACTGGTTATTTCAGGGAAAAGATGGTGGCAATGTAGGTGGGAGCTGAGCCTACTTGCTTGTGCACCCAACTGTGACACTTAGCTCATCTTCTGAAGTACAAAGTGACCAGCCAACAGAATCTCAGGTGATACGCAGTTTTGAAGCCAAAGTGTGCAGAGGACAGTTCAAAATGGGTGGTAAGAAGTTTGTATAGGCTGACAGGGAATTTCCCTAGGCTGGGCATCAGAGACCCACAGCCACTGTGGAAACATTGGAGAAGAGCCAGGTCAGTGATAGCAGCCTAGTGGCTCCCTCTCCTTCCAGGGTGGGTAGGTCCCAGACCCACACCAGATGAGACCTGAAAGCATAAAGTCACTGGCAGAGAGGGGAGGAGACAGCAAGTGCACACACAGCCAACAACTTACACAGGCTGGGGCAGCAGTTGCTGGCCAGGACAGTGACAGAGAATTTGGGAGATCCTGGTGGCACCTGGAACTGGGAGAAGAGGTGGGCCATGACTGGCCATGACCCAGATAAACTCTGGACTTTCCAGAGAATTGGAATGTATCAAAGCCAGGCAGGGGCTTGGAGCAGTAGCAATGCACAAAGAGACTTTTTTCAAAAGGGGAACTGAGGCACTCTATGTAGAGACCTTGCATGTGCAGCAGTGCAGCCAACAAAGGAAGTAGTGTGGGCGTGATTTTCTCCCACTCAGTGCACTCATGGATTGATCAAAGGGGTGCAAAGTGAGGTGGCTTATCAGCACCAGCCTGGTGCAACTGTGCAGAGTGGGGAGTAAAGACCACACAGTGCTCTAAGGACTTGGGCTGGAAACTGGGAACCTGTGATTATTGTAGAGTAGACTGAGCTCCCATCCTTGTAGTGCCACAGAAAAGGAAAAAATAGAACCCAGTTCCCCTCAGACTGCAGGAACCAAGAAGATCTGCAAAACCAGCTGGGCAGGCTTAACAATCAGCAGGAGGCTTCTTTCTTTTCAAGAGTAAGACTGTAAGTCCTGGGGCTTAGAGAAAACCAGAGAGAGATCCAGAAAGAAGTCAGAAAGCAAACACCAACAGCTGAGATAAATTTCACTTTGCTTTTCATCAGAACTTGCATTGTTTTTTTAAATTTCTCTTTCTTCTTTCCATTTATTAGTTTTTCTTGTTTGTTTATTTGTTCTTATTGTTTGGTTTGTTTTTTATTCTCCCATTCATATTGCATTTTAATTTTTCTTCTTTCACCTCACTCATATTCCATGTAACTCACTACTCTTCATTTTTACTTTTTATTCTTTTTATTCAGATTATATATTTCTTATCATACTATTGTTATTCCAAATCTCACATAGCACCTTTCTCTGGTGTTAATTCTTTTCATCATCTTCCTGAGCTTTATTACTGCTGTTGTAAACCTTATTTTCTCTCACACTATGCCACCTTTCTATCCCTTACTCTCACTACTTCTCTTCCATCTAACCTCACATAAGCGCACTTCTTTCTTAAGTTAGTTCACATTCTTTTTACCCTCTTATATGAGTCTTATTTCTTTTCTACCTCTTATAAACAGTGGCAAGTTGGGTGAAATACCATGGTTATTGCTGTACTTCTGCAAAGGAACTCCAATTTGCTAACTATTCGTTTGTACTTTTAATCCCATCAATTGCTCTCCCACTGTCTTATTCTATTTTGCCTTCCACGGAGCCTGATCATTTGAATGAGGAATTTGATTTCACTTTGTTTTCTCTTTTTCTTCCACTCTCTCCAACTGAGCTTCACCCCTTACTCTTATTAGTTTGCTTCACCCATCCTCTCAAAATCATTTTTCTTTACTGTAGACATCTCTTACTAAATTTTTGCTTTCCTACAGTATTCTCATTTCCATTCTACCTTTATTAAAATTCATTCAACTGTTGTTGCTAATGACCCTGCCATGGTTTTTCTGAAATTTTTCTCCCATTGGTACAGTACCTTTAAATTTTACCTCAACCCCCATAGTAAACTCTTCCCTTTTCTTCACCCATTGTTCCTCTGGGCCTTTTGTGCTTTCCTTATGTTTTAAATTTTGTTCTTTTCCTTTCTTCACCTCAGTTCTATCCCAAGTCTTATCGATTCTCCTCCCTCTTGCCACTCAGTAACATTTTCCCCTCTTCTAGTCAACTCATATTCCCTTGGCATGCCTGATAATACCCACAATTGCTCATCACATTTATTAATATTACCTCAAATGTGATTGAGATTGCTGATATATTAGGGGGGTTTTCCTTGCTGGTGTAGGTTTGGTTGTCTGGTAATACTGCTTTGCTAACCAACACCTGTGAAACATCATACAAGACAAGAAAGGAGTTCTGACTCCAATAAGCCCACTGAAGGGGTAAATCCACCAACAAAGAAGCCACTGACAGATAAAGTGCAAGTACAACAAGAGAGCCCACACATACGGAATAAAGGGCAACCCTAGAGCATGCAGATAAGAAATTCAAAGAGACCTCATCACTGAGTCCCACAGAACCCCTACCATAGAATTTCACCCCACAAAGAGAGCTGGCAAAGCAGAACACCCAGATGTGCAAAAACAAATAAAAAGAGTCACCTAAAATGGGAAGACAAGGAAAGAACTCACAATCCAAAGGAATGGAAGAATCCCTGAGAAAGAGCTAAATGAAATGGATGCAAGCAAACGATCAGCCATAGAATTCCAAAGAATGGTTATAGTGATGCTCAAGGAACTCAGTGACAACTACAAGGAACTGAGTGGGAACCACAACAGCATGAAAAAGGAAATAGAAACTATAAACAAGAACCAGGAAGAAATGAAAAATACAATATCTGAAATAAAAAATATACTAGAAGGAATTACAACCATGCTGGATTCAGCAGAGGAATGAATTAGTGAGCTGGAAGACAAAGTAGAAAGAAATACCCAGGTGGAGCAGCTGCACAGAAATAGACTAAAAAAAATATGAAGATAGCTTAAGAGAACTGCAAGACAACATGAAACATAACATTCAAATCATAGGAATACCAGAAGGAGAAGAAAAGGAGCAAGGGATAGAAAACCTTTTTGAAAAAAAATAATGACAGAAAACTTCCCTAATCTGGAGAGCAGAAAACAATTGCAAGTTCAGAAAGCACAGAGGGTCCCAAATCAAGATGAACTCAAAGAGGCCCACTCCAAGACACATCATAATTAAAGTGGCAAAATTCCAGACCAAGAGAGAATCTTAAAAGCAGCAAAAGAGAAACAGATAGTAAAATACAAGGGAGCTCTGATAAAGCTAGCAGTGGATTTGTCAACAGAAACAATACAAGCCAGAAGGGAGTGCCAAAAAATATCCCAAGTCATGAAAAGCAAAGGCCTGCAACCAAGACTACTCTACCCAGCAAGGCTCTCAATCAAAATGGAATGGGAAACAAAAAAATTTCCAGTGCACAAGTAGGCTAAAGGAATACGCCTTCACCAAACCAGCACTGCAAGATATGCTAAAGGCACTGTTTTAAAAAGATAAAGAAAAAGAGAGAGAGAGATAGGAGCACTTGTACAGAGGGGAACAATGAAAAAGTATCTATTATTATTGATAGATAATAATATCAATGTAAATGGGTTAAATGCTCTAATGGAAAGACATAGGGTAGCTGAATGGATAAGAATAAATGACCCACAGATATGCTGCCTACAAGACACCCACCTCAGAACAAAAGACCTAGACAGACTGAAAGTGAAAAGTTGGAAGAAAGTATTCCAAGCAAATGGACAGGAAAAAATGTCTGATTCATATCAGATAAAATAGACT
Organism: Pteronotus mesoamericanus; assembly: GCF_021234165.1. Lineage (NCBI taxonomy): Eukaryota > Metazoa > Chordata > Mammalia > Chiroptera > Mormoopidae > Pteronotus > Pteronotus mesoamericanus. Next base: position 57,853,824 of record NW_026555321.1, read on the forward strand.
TCAAAACAGAGGCCATAAAAAGAGACCCAGAAGGACTTTATAATACTCAAAGGAAGTATCCATCAAGAAGACAGAAACATTGTAAAAATATGCACCCAACATAGGACAACCCAAATATATAAGGAAAATCTTGGAGGGCTTCAAGAAGGATATAGACAGCAACACACTTACAGTAGTGGATTTTAACATCCCACTGTCAACAATGGATAGGACTTCCAGACAAAATATCAACAAGGATATTATGGTATTGAACAATGCCCTAATCAATGGACTTAACTGATCATATATATATATATATATTTATAAAAAATTTATATATAAATATATAACTGTGTATTTATATATAAATATTTATATATTTTTAAACACATTTACTTAGTTATATTTTTATTTAAATATATAAATTTGTATTTATAAATTTATATAATTTATAAATATAAAACATAAATTTATATTTTACTTAAATATATAAATTTATATAATTATTTATTTAAATCTTTACATATTTATGTGTAAATATATAGAACTTTTTGTCCCAAAGAGGCAAAATACATTCTTTTCAAATGCACATAGAACATTCTCAAAGATAGACCACGTGATAGGACACAGAACAAGCCTCAATAAATTCAAGAAAATTGAAATCATGTCAAGCATTTTCTCGGACCACAAGGGCTAGAAACTGGAAACCAACCTCAAGAAAAACTCAAAAACATTGATATTCAGGGAGAATGAGTAGCATGCTGTTAAACAATGAATGGGTTAATAATAACGCTACCAAAAAACCACTGGATCTAATATGTGACTTTGGCAAAACAGGGGGATACAAAAAGGTTTCTGGAAATTAATGAGAATGAACATACAACAGTCCAAAACCTATGGCACACATCAAAGGCAGTCCTGAGAGGGACGTTCATAGCAATACAGGCCTACCTCAAAAAGAGAGAAATATTTCAAATAAACAACTTAACCCTATATTTACAAGAAATAGTGGAACAACTAACAAATCCTAGAGTAAGTTGAAGGAAGGAAATAACCAAGATTAGAGCAGAATTAAATGACATAGAGACTAAAAGAACAATTCTAAGTATCAATAAATGCAGGAGATGGTTCTTTGAAAAGATAAACAAAATTGACGAGCCTTTAACCAGACTCATCAGGAAAAAAAGAGAATACCCAAATAAATAAAATCAGAAATGAAAGAGGAGAGATTAAAACTGATACCAGAGAGTGACAAACAGTTTTTAAAAGTTATGAACAACTATATGCCAATACATTGAAAACCTGGGCAATTTTTTGGAAAAATATTATCTTCCAACCAAATCAAGGAGAAGCAGAAATCCTGAACAGACAAATAACAGCTAGTGACATTGAAGCAGCAATCAAAACCCACCTGGCACACAAAAGCCCTGGACTGGGAGGTTTCACGGGTGAATTTTGCAAAACATTTGAGGAAGAGCTAACCTCTGTCCTTCTCAGACAATTCCAAAAAATCCAAGAGGGAAAACTCCCAAACTCTTTTCATAAGGCCAGCATCATCCTAATCCCAACATTAGATAAAGACACAGCAAAGAAAGAAAACTACAGGCCAATATCACTGATGAATATAGACACTAAAATCTTCAACAAAATGTTGGCAAACCACATCCGTCAATACATCGAAAAGATCATACCTCATGATCAAGTGGGATTCATCCTAGAGATGCAAGGATGATACAATATTTGCAAGTCAATAAATGTAATACATCACATGAACAAAAGGAAAGACAAAAATCACATGATCATATCCATAGATGTGGAAAAAGCATTTGATAAGGTACAGCATTCATTTATGGTAAAAAACACTCAGCAAATTAGGAGTAGACAGAGCATGCCTCAATATAAAAGCAATATATGAGAAACCTACAGCCAACATCATATTCAATGAGCAAAAACTAAAAGCTTTTCCAACAAGATGAGGGACAACATAAGGGTGTCAGCTTTCACCACCTCAATTCAAGATAGTATTGGAAGTTCTAGCCATAGTGATTGAAGAAGAAAAGGTAATAAAAGGCATCCACACTGGAAAGGAGGAAGTAGAGCTGTCACTCCTTGCAGGTGACATGATAGTGTACATACATGGCCCTATAGACGCTACCAAAAAACCACTGGATCTAATATGTGAATTTGGCAAAACAGGGGGATACAAAGTCAGTACTCAGAAATGGAAGGCATTTTTGTACACCAACAATGAAATGTCAGAAATTAGGGGGAAAAATTATTTTCTAAAGGAAAAAGAAAAATGAAGTAGCTACGAATAAACCTAACCAGGGAAGTAAAAGACTGTACTCAGAAAATGACAGAACAGTAAATAAAGAAATTAGATAAGACAAATAAATGGAAGCATATATCATATTCATGGATTGGAAGAATTAACATCATCAAAATGTCCATATTACCCAAAGCAATGTATAGATTCAATACAATCTCTATTATAGTGCCTACGACCTATTTTACAGATATAGGACAAACATTTCAGAAATTTATATGGAACTGTAAAGCACCCCCAACAGCCTTAGTAATTTTTGAGAAAGAAGAATAAAGTAGGAGGGAACACAATACCTGATATCAAACTATATTACAAGGCTACTGTGATCAAAACAGGCTGGTACTGGCATAAGAACAGATACATAAATCACCAGAACATAATGGAGCACCTAGAAATAAACCCATATCTCTCTTGTCAATTAATATTTGACAACAGGGGCAGGAGCATAAAATGGAGTAAAAATAGCTTCTCCAACAAATGGTTTTGGGAGAGCTGGACAGTTACACACAAAAAAAAGAAAGAAAAAAAAGAAAATCGACCACCAACTTATACCATACACAAAAAAATAAGCTCAGGATGAATACAAGTCTTTGATATAAATCATGACACCATAAAAGTCCTAGAGGAGAACATAGGCAGGGAAATTTCAGATATTCCACGCAGCAATATTTTCACTGACATGTCCCCTGGAGCAAGGGACATAAAGGAAAGAATAAACAAATGGGACTTAATCAAAGTAAAAAGCATTTGCACAACTCAAGAAAACATCAGCAAAATGAAAAGGGAACCAACCATATGGGAAAATATATTTGCTAATGATACCTCGGACAAGAGTTTAATCTCCAAAATACATAAAGAACTCACATGACTCCACACCAGGAAGACAAACAACCCAATTTAAAAAATGGCAAAGGACCTACAAAGACACTTCTCCAAGGAGGACATACAGAAGGCCCAGAGACATATGAAATGGTGCTCAGGATCACTAGTTGTATAGCGGGCCACTTTGAATGATATCGGGAGCTATAGTCCCATGCAAGCTGGGCCCTGGGAGAGGATCATAAGTCTTGGCCAGAAAACTGGTAATGCAGTTGATAGGCAGGATCCAATAATAGCTCTCAGGGTCCCTGGGGGAAATCAGGCCTAGAAGTAAATTACACTCCTTGAAGCATGCTTTGTTTCTCCATCAAGCTCTGTTATTCTCACGCCAGATAACCAGCTCACTCTGGGAAGGAAATTTACATAATTTCTGGACCCTGACCCAAAACCCAATTGGCACCATTATGTTTACTCATCTTGGACCCAAGTAATGTGGTGTGATCCTGCCACTTGTCTTCTCCAAACATTACCTACTCTCTGTAAACTTAAGATACTGATGTTATTAGATTACCTATACATTCTTGCTACCTATCCCCCCGACTGGTAACCCTCTCAGTAAAAGCCATTGAGCATGGGTGTTTGGGGCATTCCCCACTAGAGGGAATTGCTTTCCCCTTTCCTTGACAGGCAAACAGTGTCTGGAATGATTCTTCCATCTGCAGTGAATGGGGGGCTTCAATGGCCAAATCCCCCATACCTGGCGCCTGAAGAGTGACTCCCCATAACTAGACATCAGAGAGATGCAAATTAAAACCACAATGAGATACCACTTCACACTGGTCAGAATGGCTATCAGGAAGAAATCAACAAGCAAGTGTTGGGGAGGTTGTGGAGAAAAGGGGCCCCTATTACACTGCTTGTGGAAAGGCAGACTGGTACAGCCACTTTGGAAAATAGTATGGCATTTCCTCAAAAAAACTAAAAATGGAACTGCCTTTTGATCCAGTTATTCCATTGCTGATAGTATACCCTAAGAATCCTGAAACACCATTTCAAGAGAACCTATGCACCCCAAAGTCCACAGCAGCACAATTAACAGTAGCCAAGGCCTGGAAACAGCTTAAGTGCCCAAGAGTAAATGAGTGGGTCAAAAAACTCTGGTATATTTACACAATGGAATACTACACAGCAAAAAGAAAGAAGAAATTCCTACCCTTCATGACAGTATGGTTGGAACTGGAGAGCATTTTGCTAAGTGAAATAAGCCAGGCAGTAGAAGAAAAATACCATATGATCTCACCAGTAAGTGGAACCTAATCAACAAAGCAAACAAGTGAACAAATTTTCCAGACACATGGAAATAAAGAACAAACTGACATTAACCAGAGTGGTGTGGTAGAGGGATAATGGGGGAAAGAAGAGGAAGTGTCATCAAGCAACATGTTTAAAGGGCCCATGGACAAAGACAATGGGGGTGGATGATTGTGGGATGTGAGAGTGGGTTGGGCAGGGGGAGGGTACTTGGGGGGATAATGGGACAACCATTATACACACTGGGAATACCCTGTCTCTGTTGTTGGATAAAGGGAACAAGAGGAAAATTTATTAAAACTAGTTTTGTGTCCTAACATGTGGTCTATTCTAGAAAACATTTCATACGCGCTTGAAAAGAATGTTTATTCTGCTGTTTTGGCATGAAATGCTCTGTAGATATAAATTAAATCCATTTGACTTAGTGTGTTATTTAGGGCCATCATCTCCTGGTTGATTTTTGTCTGTAAGATCTTTCCATTGAAGTCAGTGGAGTGTTAAAATCCCCTACTATGCCTGTATTTCTGTCAATCTTTCCTTTTATGTCTATCAAGATTCGCTTTACATATTTAAATGCTCCTATGTTGGGTGCATAAATGTTTACTAAGGTTATATCCTCCTATTCGATTGTTCCCTTTATCCAACAACAGAGACAGGGTATTCCCAGTGTGTACATAGTAGCAAAAATCTAACCAAGCCTCCTAAAGATCAGAAGGTGAGCAAAGGAAGTTTAACTAAAACAGATATATGAAAGAAACAGATAAGAGCTTTCAAACAAAAACTGATATTTTTCCTGTAAAGGTACAGAGAAACAAAACTAATAGACATTTAATAGGTGGTATGCAACAAGAATAGCAAACAATCCCAAAAATCTATATACCAAAACCAATAGAGCGCTCCAATCAAATCCCACACTGGGAAAAGGAGGTTTATCTTGTCACTGAGCTGTGCCTACCACTGATTGGTGTCTATTGATTTGTACAGAGTCCCAGATGGCTCTAAGAAACTGAGTGGCAAGGCAAGGGCACCTGGTCATGTACACTAGGGAGTTACTCACCTTGGAGTCCTTGATTCCCCAGATTGAAGTTTGTTGACTCCATAGACACCCATTTCCTTTCATCAGCAAAGCATTTAAAGACAGCAAATGTCTTGAACACAGGGTAGCTGAATGGATAAAAAACATGAGCCACACTTATGCTGCCTACAACAGACCCACCTCAGAGCAAGACACCTACACAGATTGAAAGTAAAGGAATGGAAAAAAATATTCCAAGCAAATGGGCATGAGAAAAAGGCCGGGGTTGCCAAACTTGTATCAGACAAAGTAGATTTCAAATCAAAGGCCATAAAGAGAGACCCAGAGGGGCACTTTATAATACTTAAAGGAAGAATCTATCAAGAAGACATCAACATTGGAAACTTATATGCTCCCAATATAGCAGCCGCAAGTTTATAAGGAAATTGTTGGATGACTTCAAAAAAGATATAGACAGCAACACACATAGTAGGGGATTTCACCACCCCACTGTCAAAAATGGACAGATCTTCCAAATAAAACATTAATAAACATATTGTGGTGCTGTGTGACACACTGAATCAAAGAGACTTAACTGACATATATAGAACCTTACATCCCAAAGAAGAAAAATACACATTCTCTCAAATGCTCATGGCAGTTTTTCAAAGATCGACCACATGATAGGACACAAAGCAAACCTCAGCAAATTCAGGAAAACTGAAATAATACCAAACTTTTTCTCGGACCACAAGGGCTTGAAACTGGAAATCAACCTCAAAGAGAAACTTCAAACACTTGCAAACTCATGGAGACGGAACAGTACACTATTAAACAATGAATGGGTCAATAATGAGATAAGAGAAGAAATCAAAAAACTTCTGGAAGCAAATGAAAATGAACAGACAACACTCCATCACCTATAGGACACAGCAAAGGCGGTCCTGAGAGGGAAGTAAATAGCAATACAGGCTTACCTAAAGAAGATAGAAACATTTCAAATAAAAGGCCTCTTCAACTTCAGGAGGGAGAAACAACTTCAAGAACTGGAGAAACAACAACAAATAAATCCCAGAGCAAGTAGAAGGAAGGGAATAGTCAAGATTAGAGCAGAACTGAATGACATAGAGACGAAAAGAATAATTCAGAGGATCAACCAATACAGAAGCTGGTTCTTTGAAAAGATAAATAAATTTGACAAGCTTTTAAGCAGACTCATCAAGAATAAAAGGGAGAGGACCCAAATTAATAATATCAGAAATGAAAGAGGAGAAATAACAACTGATACCACAGAAATACAAAGGATTATCAGAAACTACTATGGACAATTATATGACAAGAAATTTGAAAATCTTGATGAAATGGACCAATTTTTAGAAAAGTATAATCTTCCAACACTGAAGGAGGAAGAAACACAAAGCTTGAACAGACCGATAACAGCTGGGGAAATGGAAGCAGTAATCAAGAAACTCCCGGCACACAAAAGCCCCGGGCCGGACGGTTTCACAGGAGAATTTTACAAAACATTTAAGGAAGAATTAACCCCTGTCCTTCTCAGACTATTCCAAAATATCCAAGAGGAGGGGAGACTCCCTGACTCTTTTTATGAGGCCAGCATCACCCTGATCCCAAAACCAGATAAAGACCCTACAAAGAAAGAAACCTACAGGCCAATTTCGCTGATGAACAGAGATGCTAAAATCCTCAACAAAATATTGGCAAACTGCATCCAGAAATACATTCAAAAGATTATCCCCCACGATCAAGTGGGATTCATCCCAGGCATGCGGGGATGGTTCAATATACGCAAATCGGTAAACATGATACATCACATAAATAAAAGACAAAAACCACATGATCCTCTCAATAGAGGCAGAAAAAGCATTCGATAAGGTACAGCACCCATTTATGATCAAAACACTCAGCAAAATGGGAATAAATGGGGCATTCCTCAATGTAATAAAGGCCATATATGAAAAACCTACAGCCAATATAATACTCTACAGGCAAAAACTGAAAGTTTTCCCACTAAGATTGGGAACACGACAAGGATGTCCGCTTTCACTGCTTTTTTTCAACATCGTATTGGAAGTCCTAGCCACTGCAGTCAGACAAGAGGAAGAGATAAAAGGCATCCAAATAGGAAAGGAGGAAGTAAAGCTATCATTGTTTGCAGATGACATGATAGTGTACATAGAGAACCCTGTAGATTCTACCAAAAAACTCTTCAACCTAATAAGTGAGTTTGGCAAAACAGCAGGATACAAAGTCAACATTCAGAAATCAAAGGCATTTGTGTACACCAGCAATGCAATAGAAGAAGAAGAAATCAGAAAAAAAAAATACCATATATTATAGCAAGAAGAAAAATAAAGTACCTAGGCATAAATTTAACCAAAGACACAAAAGACCTGTATGCAGAAAACTATACAACATTGAAGAAGAAATTAAGGAAGACACAAATAAATGGAAGCATATACCGTGCTCATCGATTGGAAGAATTAATACCATCAAAATGTCCATACTACCCAAAGCAATTGATAGATTCAACGCAATCCCTATTAAGATACCAATGACGTATTTCACAGAAATAGAACAGATATTTCAAAAATTTATATGGAACCATAAATGATCCCGAATAGCCTCAGCAATTTTGAGAAAGAAAAACAAAGTAGGAGGGATCACAATTCTGGACATCAAACTCTACTACAAAGCCACTGTACTCAAAACAATCTGGTACTGGAACAAGAACAGACCCATAGACCAGTGGAACAGAATAGAAAGCCCAGAAATAAGCCCAGGTCTATATGGGCATCGAATATTTCACAAAGAGGGCAGAAGCATAAAATGGAGCAATAATAGCCTCTTCAACAAATGGTGTTGGGAGAGCTGGATGGCTACATGCAAAAAATTGAAATTGGATCATCAGCTGACACCATACACAAAAATAAACTCAAGATGGATAAAAGAGTTAACTATAAGTCGCAACACCCTAAAAGTCCCAGAAGAGAACATTGGCAGGAAACTCTCAGATATCCCACGCAGCAATTTTTTCACTGATATGTCTCCTAAACTAAGGGACATAAAGGAAAGAATAAACAAGTGGGACCTCATCCAAATAAGAAGCTTCTGCGCGGCAGAAGAAAACATCAGCAAAATGAAAAGGGAGCCAACCATATGGGAAAATATATTCGCTAATGATACATCAGACAGAGGTTTGATCTCCAAGATATATAGAGAACTCATTCGACTCCACTCCAAGACGACAAACGATCCAATCCAAAGATGGGCAAAGGACCTGGGCAGATGCTTTTCCAAGGAGGAGATATAGAGGGCCCAGAGGCATTTGAAAGGATGCTCAGCATCACTAGCCATTAGAGAAATGCAGATCAAAACCACCATGAGGTACCACATCACACCGGTCAGAATGGCCATCATAAACAGATCAACAAAGAACAGGTGCTGGTGAGGCTGTGGAGAAATGGGAACACTAGTACACTGTTGGTGGGAATGCAGACTGGTGCAGCCACTGTGGAAAGCAGTGTGGAATTTCCTCAAAAAGCTGAAAATGGACCTGCCTTTTGATCCAGTGATTCCCCTGCTGGGATTATACCCTAAGAATCCTGAAATGCCAATTCAAAAGAACCTATGCACCCCAATGTTCATAGCAGCACAATTTACAATAGCCAAGTGTTGGAAGCAACCTAAATGCCCATCAGTAGATGATTGGATCAAAAAATAATGGTACATATACACAATGGAATACTATGCAGCAGAAAGAAAAAAAGAACTACTAAACTTCCCGACAGCATGGGTCGAACTGGAGAGCATTATGGTAAGCGAAACAACCCTGGGGGCGAAAGACAAATACCATATGACTCTCATATAAGCGGAACCTAACCAACAAACAAAGATGCAAGGAAAATAAGACCAGCAACACTGAAAGGAAAAGAAACCAACAGAGACAAGAGGGAAGGAGGGAGTGGGGTCAGGGAAAAGGATGGGAAGGGGAAAGTCAAAGAACATATAGCAAGGACTCATGGACAAAACCAAAGGGGAAGAGCTGAGGGAGGAAAGGAGGGAGGGGGCAAGGGAAAGTGGTGGGGGGTAGGCAGAGACAAATGTATTCAAAAAAATATATTGAAATAAATAAAAAAATTAAGAAATAAAAAATAAAGGCAGCTAATATCTTGAGATGGTAATGAGGGAGAGTATTCAAGGTAAAGAACGCTTGGCAGCTGCTGAAAAATTCCTAACATGGGGTCAGTCTGCCACAATCAGCTGGGACCCCCAAATTGGGCCTTCTGGGCCTTATCAAGGTCAACATTGTCCCACCTTGTTTGCCAAAAACTATAATTGAACATAATTCTGGCTGACTGCGGCTTCAAAAACCAACACTTGTGAGGCACGTGCTGATGTTAAGGAAAGTTGTTTATTCAGATCCCAGCTATCTGGAAGATGAAGGACTCATGTCACAAAGCCCATTTTCTCGGAATATGAGGCACTCATGTCTCAAAGCCCATATTCTTGGGACTCTTGTCTCAAGGGCCATTTCCACATCTCAGTGGAGGCAGAGATTTTCATAAGGAGGGAGAGGGAAACAGAACAAAGAGATCAAGGGAAGGGGTGAAAAGTTCTGTAGATGCAAATGAGCATTGTTTATTCCAATAATGCAGGTGATGGTCTAGTGTGTGTCATCCTGGTTTAGCCATGCTGGCTTTACATCATCCTGGCTTCACATCATCCTTGATCCATGGTTGAAAGTCAGCAAATCTCCCAGGGCCAGGGTGCTTGAAGGTTCGAGTCTGTATTTTTGAAGTTAGGTCCTAGGATTCTTATAAGCATGCTATTTTTCTATAATCTTCATATTAGAGTCAGAATTTACAGAAACAATGTCAAAAGAATGGTGCCGTGGGTTACAATATATCACCTGTACAATTTTCCACTGTTACACCCAGGGTGAGTAGTTGCAAATGAAATTTTGTGCATTGGTCCTTTAATAGGATGGCTGCCTCTCTAGCCATCTCTCCCCAGCAGACAGAAACCTTGCTGCTTTTCATAGCTGAATGTTATGTGATGATCATTCCTGGTTCTGACACTCTAGGCTTGGGAGCCAGCTTGGGGTTTAGGCCCCACACCTCTCAGGGGAGACCTCCCCAGCCACTGAAATATCCCTCTGGAACTTCAGCTGAAACCCATGGGAGCCCAGCCCGTCACTTCACACATCTGCGATTAATACCACATTTGATGTGGTGATGTGGTTTGTTCTGTAAGTCCTTGGTTATAAGGCTTCTATCCAACTAGACTTCAGTTGGTTATTTATGAAAAAATTTTTATAATGTAGTTGTCATTCCTGTTTGGTCCCGGGAGGAGGTTAGTGTAGCTTCTACCTACTCCACCATCATCTTGGATCTTTTCTAAACCTCAGTCTTTATTGAGGTAAATCCTGTCTCTATTTTTTTTAAATGGGACACTGAGACTTGAATTATCCAAGTTCTTGTTTATAAAAGAGAATAATTGGATAGTCCTATATATCAGTCATGAAGGATCAGCTAAATAACAAATGACATAAATACTATACTCCAAAGTACTAAGCCAAATAAGATTTAAATTAGTATCGCTAAAGTAAAATGGAAAGACATGTTAAGTTATAAAATCAAATTACAAAAGAATATGTTACTATTGAAAGTCAGAGAGAGAGAGAAATTAAGCCAAGAGTAACTACTTCAATACACAGTGTGGCAAAAGTAGCCTTACAGTTGATCACATGGAAAGTAATGCTGTAATAAAGATACATGAATGAAATCTGTGTTTCACATATTCACAACTGTAAATTTACTTTTCCCTATCTTATATATATTTGTGCAACTAACATTTATTGAGCACTATGGTATATACATATTGTATAAGGCTTCAAGGCACTTGGGAAAAACCAGTGAACAAAACATAATTCCCTAGTATGTATGTTCTAGCCATACATATACATACAATAAACATAATTTTAAAAGAAAATTGCATAATATGTTAGAAGATCAAATATGACTGTGAGCAAAAGAAACAAATAAAGCAGGTTATGGGGGTCAGGCATGCAGGAGAGGGTGAAGGACATTATGTCACTGTGGTCAGGGTAGGTGTCATTGAAAAGATGGTACTGGAAGAGGTGAGGGGGTCATGTGGATGTCAAAGGGAAGAGTGATCCAGGCAGAAGGAAGAGCCAGAGCACTGTTGTAACAGGTTAAGAGTATACCATGAATATTGAGGCTGGAGCACCTTGAAGAAGGGCTGGAGACTGTGGTAGGGGGTAAGGTTAGAAGGGCAGAGGAGTGGGAAATTAGGCCTATATGGCTGAAGTGTGGCCCACTGTAAGGACTGTGTCTTTTACTCTGCATAAAATGAGAAGCAACTGGAGAGTTTTGAGTGGATGCATTACAAGTTTTGATCTTGTTAAAAGGATTCATTGCTGTGTTGAAAATAAATTGTAGAGAAGTCAGTATGGAAGGCACAAGAGCTATTGAAGCTGTTGTAATTATACAGGTGAGAAATATAGACACCAAATAAATATCTAGAAATACTCACAGCATACATAACATTCCATAGAGTGGTGGATACTGGGTTGGATGAGGGTCATAAGGGACTTTTGCTTGCCCTGTATTTTTTTAGTTTTTTGAATAATTATTTATGAGTTATTTGAGAAAAAGACATTATTATAAATAGTAATATTTTTTCTTTTTTTCTCCAGTATAATTCATTCTAAAACCAGTCAGATATAGCCAAGAAAAGTAGGAATCTGCAAGTAGGTGGTGCAAGGGTTGCCTGGTACAGGGTGTCAGAGCCCAAGAGAAGTAAGAATGGCAATTGTTAAATAGATTGGCAGTGGTAAAAGGTCAGTTACATACCAGAGAGATTGATCTAATGAGTATATATACAGAGGATGGGGCTGGCCAGTTTCCTCACTGTTGAAGAGTTGTACATGGGAAAAGGGAGAAAACTTGAATGAATACTCTAGTGTTAGATCAGAGTTGGAAGCTGTGAGTTCATTGTTTTCAACATATACAGCTATAGCAATAAATGCCTATGTGCAGTGTGTGTGTGTGTGTGTGTGTGTGTGTGTGTGTACATGTACATATTCCCTGATTTTAGCTGCCAACAGGGCCTGGGAACAATGATATCCTAATGGCAATAAATAACCTAACAGATTCACCTGGGTTTATAAAGAGCATCCTTCACTTAAAAAAAAAATAGGAATTCTTGAAGAAATGGCTAATTCCAGTACTGAGGCAGAGAAGATGCAAGATGAAGTTAGAATGCCTTTTTTTGTGCCAGAATATTAAAATGTGTTCCAACAATGATGAGAACATATCAGAAAGATTCACAAACCAGCATGAAAAAGGTCCCACTGACAAACATAGAAAAATTTATGTATCAAAGTAAATAATGATGGTAATGAATCATAGCCCTTTGAATAAAATAGGAATCCAACAGTCGAAACTAATATATACTTAAGAAAATGATTAAATAGGAGATGATACTTTCCTTATGTTAGCATGCCAAGTAATAAATGTAAAAGGAATAACTGAATTAGAAAACTATTGGGGAATGAATGGTAGCCCCCAAAATGATATGCCCATTGTCCTAATTGCTGGAACTGTGATTGTTACCTTATTGGGAAAAGGGTGTTACGGAAAGCCAGACTCAAGACACGATTCAGGGAATGGAGTAAGCCTTTATTCACACGCGCGGGCTCAGAGGAGGCAGTCTCCAAATTCTGAGCCCCGAATCGGGGTTAGATAGGGGTTTATAAGCCCTAGCATTCCGGCGGGAAACGGATGGGCTTCCTAGGTGGGGGAAGGGATGTGAAACGGGCTACAGAAGCAGATAAGCAATGATTAACAGTTAACCTGGGAGGGGGTCTCTGGCTAGGCTGCTCCTCTTAAGTCATCTTGCCCTTATCAAGGGGACATTGTAGGTATCATTTAAGTTAAAAAATCTTGAACTGAGGAGATCATCTAGGTTATCTAGGTGGGCTCTAAATTCAATAACTAGTGTCCTTTTAAGAGTAAGGTCAAGAGAAATTTGACAAGGAGGGGAAGAAGCAATGAGACCACTGAGACAGAAATTGGAGTGATGCACCCATAAATCAAAGAATGCCAGCAAAGTCAGCAGAAGCTGTGATAAGGGCAAAATGACTTAAGAGGAGCAGCCTAGCCAGAGACCCCTCCCAGGTTAACTGTTAATCATTGCTTATCTGTTCCTGTAGTCCGTTTTCACATCCCTTCCCCCGCCTGGGGTAGCACATCAATCTCCCACCTGAATGCTAATCCCTTCCACCCATCCGTTTCCCGCCGGAATGCTAGGGCTTATAAACCCCTATCTAACCCCGATTCGGGGCTCAGAATTTGGAGACTGCCTCCTCTGAGCCCGCGCGTGTGAATAAAGGCTTACTCCGTTCCCTGAATCGTGTCTTGAGTCTGGCTTTCCGTAACAGCTGGAAGAACCAAAGAATGGATTCTCCCCTAGAGCCTGTAGGGATAGGACGGCCCTCCTGACACCTTGTACTCAGACTTTTGATCTCCAGAATCATGAGAGAATACAAGAGAATACATTTCTGTTATTTTAAGCCATCCAGCTTGTGGTAATTTGTTACAGCAAGCATGGAAAACTAATACAATTACAAGAGAGGGGGGAATCTTATACAGAGAAGAAATCTGTCAGGCACTACCTTAATCGTGTGATCAAAGTGAATATCATCAGTAATAAGACAAACTGAAATTTGTACCATCTACAAGGATGGAATGAGAAGAATATAGCATCCCTTCTACGATATTGTTGCCAGAGATACACCATCTAAATCTAATAATGAGGAAATGTCACGCATATCCAAAATGACAAGACAGTCTAGTATTGTAATTTTCAATAGGATCAGGGTAATTAAAGCCAAGGATAGACTGAGGAACTGTCTTGACCTGAAGGGGACAAAAGAGACATAACAAATGAATGCAGTATCTTATCCTGGATTGGATCTTTCTTTCTCCTATACAGGACATTATTAAGTCAAATGATGTCGCAGGGAGTGACTCATTACAGGGAGCACAGCGGTAGAGCGCCGGGCTCCTGGATCTGAGGGTTACTGTCTGGAGCCAGCTGAGGAGGGAGCAGGGCTCTGAATCCCACAGAGTCCGTCTCGGGGTTGTCACGGATGGGGTGAATAAACACGAGTCGTTGCAAACACTTCTCTGTTTTGCCGGAAAAAGAGACATGGCTCTTCCCTCCAAGGGAGAAGGCCCCAAACCCCTGTGTCCAAAGGCTTTTATTGAGAACCATATGCACAGGGATATGGAGTGAAGCTCATCAATCAATGTCAAAATGCTATGTTTACAGAAAACAAATAGAGATCATAGATAACAATTGGAGGAACACAAGAAATCTGCCTCAGGTCAGGGTCCATGAATAAAGTAAATCTCCTTCCCAGTATCAGTCGGTTATCATCACTTTTGAGGGAAGAACAAAGCATGCTTAGAGGAACTTACTTCTAGGCCTATTGTCCCCAGGAACCGCCCGATCCAGTTTAGGGCTGTACCTGCCTTTAGTATTGTTTAACGCCTGAGCCACGTGGGGAGGTCAGAGCCACCAAGAGATAGGGAGACTTCTTTCAGATAGAATGAGGACTCTGGCCATGTCCAAGCTGAGCCAAGGGGTGCGGACATTTTTGCTCTTTCTCTGTGTACCCCCAAGTCTTTGTCCCACTGCCCAAACTGGCCAAAGCCTGGCTTAGGTTGTCCCTCTTCTTGAGAGAACTTACCCATCATCAACAACTGACCATCACAGGGCCAAGCAGGGTGATGTGAGGGTGGTAGGGGCTGTGTCCCTGCCAGGGGGACAGGTTTCATCTCCTTAGTGGCCTGTTTTTCTCAAGGCCTCGATTTTTTCCAGCCTCGGGACCCTCTTGCTTGTCAGCAAAGCTGCAGTCTCTGAAACGAGGTGGGGCATGTCCCAACAAATTGATACACCTTAAGTAAGGTCCAAGGATCAGAAAGGGTGATATTTCCTAAGCTTGATAGTATTATAATTATAGTTGGGTTAGATACTTTTGTTGTGACTGACAGATGCTAGTCAATTGCCCTAGTAAATCATTGGAAATGAAGATATCTATTTGTGAGCAGTAAACACTGATTCAAAGAGATGTGTGCAGCTGGAGAAGAGAATGGAAATTGGGTTCAGTGTGAATCTTGGATATCCTATTTTCCTAGTAAATTCTATTTTATTTCACAGAATTTGAAGTGAACTCCCATTATTGCAGTCAAAATTGTCATCCACCCAGGCAGTACTTAATTACTCTTTACCAGCCTTCTCTTATAACACTGCTCTTCAATCCAATGCGGTGCCAGCAGCCATCATGCACATTGTAGCACCACAGAAAACAACTCAGGGGCTTTTGCACATACCTTTTATTACCCTTATTTCCAATAAAAAAGTCTTAGTTCAAGTCTCTTGAAAAAAGTTAAACCTGATCATATATGAAGCTATTCTCTTGTTTAGAAAATGGTATTCATCTTGATTTGTCTCTTTCCCCTCCTCAGTTTCAGCCTGGTACCCAGGATGATATACAAATAAGGATTAAAAGGCATGAAGAAAGACCCTGAAATTGGAAAGACTCCAAGGCTATTCTATAGCGGTATTTTAGTCCAGTCTATTTCCGGTCTTCCATCCCTTCTAGGCAGAATGTGGGTTTTTCTATACTTTTTCTCAATCCCCACTTCTTGTCCCTTCCCACAGACTCATGTGAGAGGGACAGCCAGTAATTCTCCCTGGAGTAATGTATATTTTCTGTGACACAGTTCGGCTGGTTTCTTTGTCCCACTTCTCTTTCTGTTCCCATCTTCCACCTCCCACTCTCAGCCTTCTCAAGTTTAGGCTTTTTCCCCCTTGCATACATCCAGAGCAGTGAGCCAGTCTTTCTGCATGTTCATGTTTGTTTAAGGTTCATCTTTTCCATTAGGCCATGAGCTCCATAGGGAGGAAGAGGTTCTATGTACATCTCCTCAGCCCCTACGAGGCCCTCACACTGCTTACCTGATCAATACCATTTCCTCTGCCAAAACTCTTCTCTGTAGGTGCCAATATTTTCCAGTCTTTTAGTGAAGCCTCCCTAAAAACAACTTCTATTCCTGCCTGGAAGAGATTTCACAGGCCTCTGACCACCTGATTTGTACACTTGTCTCCTACTTTGCACCAGAGTTGATATGCACATTTATCTCTCCCGGTAGTTTGCAAATTTCTTGAAGAAAAGAAAGTGTTTGGGAGCTTTGAAGACATTCGAGGTTTGAATCATAGGTCAGTCACTTGCCTGTGTAGTCACACAACTACACAACTACAAGATAGTTGTGTGACCTGGTAGTTCACCTCCTTTTTTTTTTTTTTAAAGATTTTATTTATTTATTTTTAGAGAGGGGAGGGAAGTTGAGAAAGAGAGGGAGAGAAACATCAATGTGTGATTGTCTCTCACATGCTCCCTACTGAGGACCTGGCCCACAACCCAGGCTTGTGCCCTAGACTGGGAATCGAACTGGTGACCTTTTGGTTCGCAGGCCGTCACTCAATCACTGAGCCACACCAGCTAGGACACCTCTTTATACTTCTGTTTTCTCTTCTATTAAGTGAGATAATAATATCACCTATTTCATATGATTTTTGCAAGGATTAAATTATATGTTTTTATAAAGTGCTTAGTAGAATGCTATTAATATTCTCATTTGTTACATTAGTTATCTATTGCTGTGTAACAAATTGTTTTAGAATTTATAAGCTTAAAACAACTATAGATATTTGTCATCTTTCATAGTTTCTGTGGATCAGGAATTGGAGAGGTGCTAAGATAGATGGTCTGGCCTGGGATTCCTCATAAATTCATGGTTCAAATGCCAGCTGTACTCATCCTAAGGACTTCTTGGATTTGGAGGGTCCACATCAAAGGCCTCGGTTCTTCTCCATTGGGCCTTTGCATGGGGCTGCTTTAATGTTCCCATGATATGGCAGCTGGCTTTCTCTAGCATGAGCAATCCAAGAGCCCAAGGTAGAAGCTACAGTGCCTTTTATAACCTAGCCTCAGAAATTAAACACCATCCCTTCTGAGATTTCTATATATATATTTATCCTCACCCAAAGACATGCTTATTGATTTTAGAGAGTGGAGAAAAGAGGGAGAGAAACATCCATGTGAGAGAGTAATATCAATCAGTTGCCTCTCAAATGCACCCTGACCAGGGACTGAACATGCAACCTAGGTATGAGCACTGACTGGGACTCAAACCTGTGACCTCTTGGTTTATGGGAAAATGCTCAACCAACTGAGTCACATGGGCCAGGGTCTTCTGCCATATTCTTATTGTTTGCACAGACCAGCTCTGATTCAGAGTGGGAGAAGACTATACTATGGAATGAATCCCAGGAGAAAAGTATTTTGGGGGGCCATTCTGGAGGCTAGCTGTGACATTTATATTCTCTTTTACTCCAGGGGAATTAGCACCATTAGGAGGCCTTAACAATTGCAGACATTGAGATGCATGCTGGCTAGAGAACTCCAAAAAAGAAGGAGGAAATAAACCAAAGGAAATAATTCTACAGCCTCATATCTTTCCTCTTCTCTCCTTGCATTCTTAGTTTAAGTCAGACTGAATTTCTTATGACTCTTCAGAACCCACCTGGTTCTTCTTTCTCATTTTTAAGGCCTGTGCGCCTATGGTTTTTTGTTTGAAATCTCCTCCTCTCCACTTCACTTAGCTACCTTCCTCTCATAATTCAGGTCTTAGCTTAAACACCACTTTCTCTGGGAAACTTTCCCTGATTCCCTTAGGCTATCACTGCTGTGTGTATTTTTGTCCCCTGTCAAGGATCTTATCCAACGTTTGGAAATCCAGGCATCCGTGAGAGAACAAGCTGATGAAAAGGGATGAAGCGAGGCTTCTGGTCAAGATGACAATGTGGGCAGACATGGCTTGCCTCTTCGCACAACCACATCAAAATTACAACTAAAATATAGAAAAACTATCACTTAGGAATGTCAGAAATCAAGTTGAATAGAAATCTGACAACTATGAAATCAAGTTGAACGGAAGTCTGACAACCACAGAGTTGAAGAAACCATGTCAATCCAGACTGGTAGGAGGGGCACAGATGCGGAATGGGCTGGCCCCATACCCACGTGGATAAAAAAAAATTGGGGATGGATATTTCAGGAGCAAGGAGTCCCAGACCCACAGCAGGTCCCCCAGCCCAGGATTTCAGTGCCAGGAAGATAGGTTCCCACAACATCAGGCTGCAAAAACCGGTGGGGATTGAGTCAGTGGAGGAGGCTGCTGGAGCCTTAAACAGTTCCTTTTAGGGAACCCTCACATGGACTCACCTACTCAGACTCCCTTTGAGCTCCCTTTGAGCTCCAGGGTGGCAGCTTGAAGATCACCAATGGTATACAGGGAGAAACTGAAGTGTCTGGCATTGGGGCAAGCAGATGCCATGGTCCCTTTGCTGAGCCCTCCCCTAACAGAGCCAGTAGGCAATGCCATATCGGAAACTCCATCAACTTGGCTAACACAGTGTGACCTGTCTTGAAGATCTCCAGAAGCTCTGTCCCACCCAACTCCTGGGCCCACCCAAGCTACTTTTCCATAAGAATGGCTAGTCTTGGCTCCTAAATCCTATCAAACAAGCAAGAGCTGGTTTCAGTGAGCCTTAGTGGCAGCCAGACTAGAGTCACAGCTTGGCTTCACCTGGGAATCTCCAAGCTCAGCACAAGTAGCAGCCACCTCAGATTGCCTTACAACTCAGGAAGGGTGTCCTGAGTGAAACACAGGTGGGGGTTGACTTTGGCCTGCACCACCTGGGGAAACCCCAGGGCCAATGCACTCATGGACAGCTACGGACCATGTCGGAGTACTACCACCTTTGCCTCTGCATAGCTGATGTGCCGCAGAGGGCAGAGGTTGGAGGTCAGTGGTCCTAGCCAGTCATTGCAGCTGACTGGCCTGGGTAAATCTATCCCATTAATCTGCCAACAGCAACCAAAGCTCAATTATAAGAGGAGGGTGTACTCAGCCTACACAGAGGGTGCACCTCAAATACTCAGCTTGGTTGATAGGGGAGGCTATGCCACTGAACTCTATAGGACACCAACTACATTAGGCCACCACTACCAAGACACGGAGTCTTGGTAGTGGTACCTAATACATACAAACAAACACAGAAAGGCTGCCAAAACGAGGAGACAAAGAAGCATGGCCCGAATGAAAGAACAGATCAAAACTCCAGAAAAAGAGCTAAACGAAATGGAGATAAGCAATCTATCAGATGCAGAGTTCAAAACACTGTTTTAAAGGATGCTCAAAGAACTTAGTGAGGACCTCAGGAGCATAAAAAAGACTCAGCCAGAAATGAAAGATACACTAATTGAAATAAAGAGTAATTTACAGATAAAGAACAATTTACAGGTAAACAACACTAGTGGATGAAACCAAGTGGATGAAATCAATGATTTGGAACATAAAGTACGAGAAAACAACCACGTAGAACAACAAGGAGAAAAAATAATCCAAAAAAATGAGGATAGTATAAACAGCCTCTGGGACAAGCTTAAGAGGTCCAATATTTGCTGCAGAGGGGGACCAGAAGAAGAAGAGAAAGAGCAAGAAATTGGAAATCTATCTGAAAAAAATGGTGAAAGAAAACTTCCCTAATTTCGTGAGCAAGTTCAGGAAGCACAGAGAGTCCCAATTATGATGGGTGCAAAGAGACCCACTCCAAGGCATCATTATTAAAAGGCCAGAGATTAAAGATAAAGAGGGACTGGGACTGTCAAAAGCAAGAGAAAAGAAGTTAGTTACCAGAAAGTTGTCAGTTGGGAGGGGGGAAAGAGAGGGGAGAATGGGTGAAGCGTGAGGGGATTAAGAATTACAAATAGGTAGTTACTGAACAGCTATGGAGTTGTAAAGTACAGTGTAGGATATGGAGTAGCCACAGAGCTTATATGCATGACCAAGGGACATGAACAATGGTGGGAGGATTGCCTGAGCGAGTAGGGGGTACGTGGTGGAGGGGGGCAAAGGGGAAAAAATCAGGACAATTGTAATGGCATAATCAATAAAATATAATTTTAAAAAAGAAAGAAAGCAAGGTGGAGGAAATTAGCTAGGCATTCTCTAGTAGAAGTTCCGAAATTAATTTTTATGATAATGAGATTATCTTTATTCATGCTATACAATACAGAAGCCACTGGCCACATGTGACTATTGGAAACTTGAACTGTGGCTAGCATGAAGAACTGAAAAATTCAGGAACTGAATTTTAAATTTTATTAATTCAAATTTAAATACACACACATGACTAGTTGCAACTGTATTGTTCCGCACATCTTTTATAGGAAGAAACCTGGCTAAGTAGAGGACAGGGTAGTGGAGTGGAGGCCAAGCTTTCCTATGGGGAGAGGACACCCCTGCAGATCTGAAGGGACCATGATAAACTAAATCTAGTGCATGGTGTTTGCTAAGTACTATTACACCCCCATGCAAGGCTATTTGTAATTGAACTGGATCCTCTGAACAATAAAAGGGTCTAAAGGCACAAGGACTGGTTGTCTGAAGGCAATATTGGAGAAGATTTTTTTTGGCAGGGGAAGAGGGGGCGAGGGAAGCTTTTGCCACATTTGCCTCCTAGGGTCAGGGTCAGAAACACTCTTTTAACAGGGTCAACAGTTGTAATGGTTTTCTCCAAATCTTCACCCTTTTAGACGAGTCAAGAAATAGCTTTCTTCCCTTCTTCCCTGCCTTCTCTCCGTTCCTTCTTTTCATGGCTTTGTGTTAGGCTTTGAGAAGTGTTGACTCTGTGAGAAGTGTTGACCGGGAGAAAGAAGACACCTACCAAGAAGAGCTCCTGTGGCAAACTGGGCTCAAATTTAAAAGCGGATCCTAGCAACTGTTTCTGAACAGGTATGTCTCACACAAACAGGGAAAAAACATGTACTGAACTGCCTGCCTCCTTCACTGAACTGCCAGCTTGCAGGCTGAACCAACCTTTGTAAAAGAGTTACTGAAATTGCATTTCAATGAACAAGACTGAGATTATTCTTGTCCAAATGGAGCTGTGCAGCTATAGCCCCATTAGCATCTTTGCCTGACACACTGCAGAGCAGCTCCATTCTGACCAATCAGGACAGTGCTTTTTGGACCAATAAAACTGTGAGGATTTGGAGTCCTCATTTGCATGATGATGAACCAGGGGCTGCTTTCTGTATAAATTAGTTCCCCTCCGACTTTGGGAGTCATTCCCTTTCCACCCAAGAGTGAAGACTGTGTTTCCCTCTGGACCAGAGCTGATTAGAGCAGTCTAGACGGACAGGTGCCTTGTAGCCCTCTGTAACACAGCTGAGCTGATTCCACCAAATAAAGTTTCTGTCTTTACTGCACTCCAAATTGGGGATCCCTATGGGCATTGAGTTGGCACCAATGACCATTGGTTGACAGGAAAAAAGGGAATAATTTTCAGTATCTTTTCTTTGAAAAGTTCCCAGACAAGAGTAGGTGGTAAAAATGTCTCCATGCTGGCTGGGAGCCAAATGTCCTGGGTTCTGGTGTTTTGCCACCTGAGTTAGCTACACCTCAGCTATGGCCTTTGTAAGATGTCAGGTCTGGAGAGGACATTTGAGGTTCCTGCGCTAACTTCCTGGTCTGGTAGGTAATGTAATCAAAATCACAATGATGAAAATAACAGCTAGTTAACTTAGAGCTTACAAGTTCTAGGCACTGAGCTAAGTGCTTCATACTCGTCACTTAAACCTTTTGGCTGTTTTACACATCTTCATTTTCAGGTGAGGAAATAGCGCTTTTTGCTTCCTTGTTTTTAGTTGAATTGGGCTTTGATTCCAGCTGGTTCGAACCCGTAAGCTTTAACTTTGCCATATATATTGCTTCCCTTCAGGGTGGGTCGGTAGCACACGTTAGCTTCAGCCAGGGAGATTTTTGTTACGATTATTAGTAATACTGAGTGTATTTTTACTGCATACTCTGACCCTATGTACACGCTCCCGCTTAATTCTCACAGTAGCTGCATAGGGTGGCCGATACTAATGCCCTTATTGTATATGAGGGAAAGAGAGGCTCAGTAAATTAAGGTCACACTGGTAGCAAAAGGCCGGGACTAAACACCAAGTGGTCTGCCTCCAAACCCCTGCCCTGACCATTCCGCTTTCAGAATTCTCAAGCACACGTAAGCCACCAGCTGTCGACCACTGACAACACTGACTCCCGAACCGCCCCAGGAGCGCGCCTCAGCACGCAGGCGCTTTCCGGCTCCGGGTCAGAGCGCTAGGCGGGCGCTAGGACAGCGGCGGGGAGCGTGCGCGCGGTGACGTGCCAGGCGCCATGTTGGAGGGCTGGTGGTAGCGGCTCGGGGAGGTGCTCATTCTCTCGGTCTCGCTCTCTCGCTCGCTTTCCCCGGCTCCCTTCGGTTCCCCCCTCCCCCTGGTCGCTTGTGGGCCGGAGTGTGTGCGAGGGAGGGGGAGGGTGCTAGGGGTGGGGAAAAGCGTTCCGGTGCCCGGAGACCCGCGGAGGGAGGCGGAGGCTGCGAGGGACTCCGGGAAGCCATGGACGTCGAGAGGCTGCAGGAGGCGCTGAAAGGTGGGGGTAGCTGCCCGCTCTCCCTTCCTCCTCACCCTCCGCGGCCCTCTCTCCTCTCCCTTCCGGGCGGGTGGCTCCGAGGGCCGAGACTGGGCGCGGGGGCAGAAGTGCTTCCCCGGCTCCCATCCCCCTCCCGCCTCCCTGGAGGTGGGAGTCTTTTGAGTAGCTACCCCCTCCCGCACTGGGCTTTGTGTCCGCCGCCGCGTCTAGAATGGGGGAGGGGAGCCAGGAAGCTCTCGCCGGGGCCCCATCCCCTGTCACACCTCTTGGGGACTGGCCTTGCGCCAGCAGGCTTCTTCCAGGCCTGCTCGGTTTTCTGTCTGGCCCCTCTGCAAGGTAGACGTTGGGTTACAGGAAAAAGTGAAAGGTTTGGGGAGGGGGAGGGGCGGCAGAACAACTTTAAATTTGTATCTCTGGAATGCTCCTCCAGACCTGGAGTTATCATTCCACCCTAATCCTAAAGTGATCGCTTTCCAAGCGACAGGCTTGAGTAGTTTTCAAACAGAATAGCGTGATTTCAGCCTTTTGAGAATTATGTTTTAACATCCAGAATCATTTGGGGACTGCTACATGAAACGGGTAGTGTTTCTTAAAACGCAGGTTTATGAACTCGACTTAAATAAATCCAGTGGGGCCTCGGACGTTAATTCTAATCTGATTTTCAGATGAAGCTGAGGCTGGTGTTCCCCGGACCACACTTTGAGTAACCTTGAATTGAGGATGGTTTGTGAAGGGAGTGCCCTCTTTAGGAGTATTCGTGTTAACTACTGTGAAGAGAATAACACGTGGAAGTATATAACTTGGAGAGTTGAGTTTGAGAGGCTTAATTTTTTTTTCTTGTTCTTACTGTAAGGGAGAACTGGTAGTAAAATTTGTTTTTAGAGGGCATTGGAAATGGTTGGTGGACTTACGAGAAATTCTGATTAACTTTTGTTTCTTCCCTTATCTAGATTTTGAGAAGAGGGGGAAAAAGGAAGTTTGTCCGGTCCTGGATCAGTTTCTTTGTCACGTAGCCAAGACTGGAGAAACAATGTGAGTCGAAAACATGTATTCGTAGCTATAGATCTATACACCATGCAGAATTGCTTGGGAAAGGGAAAACGTATTTCAGAAGAACTGAATAATCTGTGTAAAGTCTCAGTCATTTAAAGCAGTACATATGAATGGTTCGCAATGAATTTTTAAAAATTTTTGAAACTTTTTTTTTTTTTGGGTACATTTGGAACTTACCAGCCTGAAAGAGCCAGAGAAAGGAAGAACACCTATTCAGTTTATGACCCTTTTTGGGGTGTAACAGGCTTATTTCTAGGATTTCGTGGCTTTCATTCTATTTCAGATTCTTTTGTTGGTAGTAGTTTCTCATAATGGTCCTATATCCAACCTTTGATGTCATATTTATATATGTGGGTGTTTAAGATGTCACTTCTGTATGTTCTCTTAAGAACTCAGGGTGATTATATAACCAATTCCAGATACTACAGTTTTGACAGTCCTGTAAACCTTCTAGGATAGCTAACTTGGTACATCTGCTCAGCATTTTATTAGGCTTGTTTCCAAATGTTTTAAATCTGAAACTTACAGTATGAATTCCATTGCAGTGTTGTGTAAATAATTTGGGTAGCAGACGTTCTTTTCACAATCCGCCAAAGTTAAGTACCTAGAGAGCAGTACAACTTAGGTGACTTTCTTGTAGTCTTGTAAGAAGTGGAATTTTTCTGGGCTCCCCTACTTCTTCCTTGTTTTAAAATTTCTTTCTGAGGTCTACTGTGAGAATGTAAAGTTGAACAAGTGATACATACTTTCTTTGATTTTATTCAAAAATAAAATGCTCGTTTCTCACAAGATATGCTTGTGGTTGTAGTGTAGCCTTAACTAGCCTAATTTTAGAAAGAAAAAAAAACCCCTCTTTGCTTTAGTGGTCATGTTGATAAGTTGAACCTCCTTAGTGCTTTATTAAAATTACCAGTCAACTTAAGACTGTGACTGTGATGTGTTGCTCAATTTTATGTTTATTTATTTAAAAAATGGAACCATTTTGGGGGGGAAATAATTATAGTCTCTTAGAGCATTTGATTTTTAAAAATTGATTCAAAGTATCTAACTGGTGTTCATACAGGTTAGCTTAAAAATGATTACATGCCAACTTTCAAAAATAATCTAAATCATAATTGCTTAGATTGCCACTATTTCTTTCAAATTGCTGGTTGATCCAATTTATCCCTTTCTACAATAACAGGAGGAAAAGCATTTTACTTGCAGAGTCAACACAAGATTATATCAAAGTATTTGGAGATACGTATATTAAAAACCTCCTCCATTTATTCCTCTTGTCAGGTCTGTACAAACTGCCTTCACTTTTTAATAAAATACATTGGCTGTAAATGTATAGTGGACAGTTTCTAAAAGAAAGCTTTTCAGTATCCTGACTGGATCAGCCAGTGGCTAGGGAAATTTAACCTGATGTTTCTGGACAATTATTTTGTCCTTCCAGAGGTCTTTAAGAGTCTCTGCCACTCCATTAGGTGTTTGTACGTTTACTGAGAGCATTTTGTATTAAAATGATCGGTGGTGGTAGGTTGTCTTTTGAGTGTGGAAAATATGTTAAAGTAGTTTATCATTCAAGCACCTGATGTTTATGCATTTAGCTTTTGTTACTGGGTTTTTTTTTTGTTGTTTTTTAATCAACATGGGCATGCCTTAACTTTGATACTGAAATTTGCAGTTTCTGGCTAAACTGAGCTTTGTGTAACTTTTAAGGTTATAATAAGAGAGTGAAAAATCTAAAGAACAGCAAGTCAGATCCCTGATGTTTGAGGATGGATGAGTTGCTTAAGATAAGAATTCCATGGTTGTGTTTTTATTTTCATCAGTAGGGTGAATCATTAACAGCAGAAATATTAGAAACTTTATGGATGAAAATCAGTGACAGCTAGGCTATTTATTCATTAAAAAAATTGATTTGACCTTTTTGTTTTTAGCTTTAGAGAGAGTTTATAATTATAAGAATGGGTTCTCACTGAGGAGGAAGTTGGTAGAAAATTAAAGAGCTTTGGAACAATTTTCCTTCCTAGTCTGTTAAAAAACTACCTGTAAACATCTAATGTCCGAAGTTGGGGAAGATGCCAAAACATGGGGCACCAAAATGAAGAGGGAGATTTTTTTTTTTTTAAACTACTTGTAACAACACCCAAATTGTTTTGGACCACTTCAGAAAAATTATTTTCATGTTGAAAAGGTTACTTGCCCTGAATATGGGACACCTTGAGCAACACTTTTCGGAACGTTGTGGTCTCTAACTTTTTAACATTATGTGCTGAATATAAACCGAATAATATAAACCGAAACATGAGGTGGGTTTTTAATCATAGATTTAAATAATTTGGTGGGTTTTAGTTACAATTTTTCTTTTTGATCGTCAGATTATCTCATCTTTGGCCAGTGAGAGCCTCTTCCAATTGATTCTAGAGACTTTTAACTTAGATCTAGCAGTCTTTGATAGCATCCTTATCTCTGGCATGAGAATATGTTCTAAGTTCATTTCCTCCCTCAAACCTGAAATCAGCCATTTCTGAAGAAGCCCTGTCTTCTCTTAGTGGGAAATGTAATTTAAAGTCTGTAATCTGGGTGCTAGAGATGCTTATTATTATTGAGTTGGTCATTGTTTCTAGCCTCTTTAGTGGACAAAACTGGATAAAATACTTCCTCATCCATACTGATAGTTCCAATTCAGAATCACAACTGTAGGTTTGTTTTTTTCTAACTTTCCACTTCAAAAATCCTAATTCTCAGGGACACAGTAGTGTTAGGATATCCCATAAATACTGACTATATCTAACACTACACACCACTGATATAACTACTAAGATTGTTAAAATTTTTTTTTTACATGTATTCTACCAATTTCTAGCCACCATTATTTAAAAAATAAGTTGTATCTACATATTTGAGCATGTAGCTCTCTTAATCATCATTTACTCTTGGTTGTATGGCGCTCATGTGACACCACTAGTCCTTAGGTCTCTGTCTCTAGTCAGTTTGGTGGTCTGAAGATCATTCTTTAGGAGATTCATTAGGCAGGGCTCTTGGGAACAATATTTATGGAGTTCTTTTGTTAACATTTTGTGCCCTTTGCCCTTGAAGGTCAATTTGAAAATAAAGTCATTGTTTCACATTTTTTGCCATTGAGTAGCTTAAGTAAGTTCCATTGTTTTCCCCAACTTAAAAAGTTACTGTCAAAATTTGATGATAACCTGTTTTTCCTTACTTTATAAACTACCCACTCTTTGCCTATATTCCCAAAGGATTTTTTCTTTTTCTTTAAAGTGTAGTAACTTTTCTAAACTGTATCTTAGCATTTGGGATTTTGAGTCAGTGTATTTAGGATGCGGCATGCTTTTTCAGTATGTATTTTCAAGTTTTTCAGGTTTTTTTTTTTTAAATTTCAGGGAAATGATTTTTTTACTCAACATAATTATCTTGAGATTGATCCAGTGTTGTTTCAGGTATCAACAGTTCCCTCCTTTTTTATTTCTGAGTATTGGTTTTATGAAAATACTACATTTTTTAAAATATATTTGCCTGTTGATGGATATTTGGGTTGTTACAGTTTTTTATTTATTAAAAAA
The DNA here is from genome assembly GCF_021234165.1 of Pteronotus mesoamericanus. Classification (NCBI taxonomy): domain Eukaryota; kingdom Metazoa; phylum Chordata; class Mammalia; order Chiroptera; family Mormoopidae; genus Pteronotus; species Pteronotus mesoamericanus. Next base: position 57,881,559 of record NW_026555321.1, read on the forward strand.
GCTGCTGTGAACAATTGTGTACAAATCTTTGTATGGACACATGCATTCTTCACTTTTAGATAAAAACCCAGAAGTGGAATCATTGAATTATATGGTAGATGTATGTTTATTTCCTAAAAAACTGCCAGACTTTCCCAGAATGATTGTACCAGTTTGCATTTCCATTGGCATTATGGGAGTTGAGTTCAGTTTTGCCACATCCTTTCCAGCACTTAGTATGGTGAGTCTTTTTCACCTTAGCCATCCTAGCAAGGACTTACTGCATAGTGGTTTTATTTTATAGTCCCCTAATGACTAATGATGTTGAACTTTTATTAGCTATTTGTATGTCTTTGTTGGTAAATCTTTGCCCATTTTAAAACAAGGTTATTCTCTGATTAGGTTTTAGAGTTCTTTATATATTAAGTCTTATCTTACATATGATTTGGTACCACTGTGTGGCTTGTCGTTTCATTCTCAACAGTGTCTTTCAAAATGAAAATTTTAATTCCATTTTAATTTTTAAAAATTTTCTCCTTTGAAAGACTCTTATGGTATTATCTGCTGTGTGTATTTGCTCGTGTGTACTTTCTAGTTTAGTCTTATTTCTTGATGTAATTTTTTCCTTTAAAAATTTTTTTATTGATTTGAGGGGGGGGAGAGAGGGGGAGGGAGGTGGGGGAGGGGCAAGGAGAGAAACGTGGATTTGTTGTTGCAACCATTGGTTGCTTCTTGTATGTGCCCTAACTGGAGATTGAACTTGCAACGTTTGTATTTTGGGATGATGCTCTTAAATCAACTGATCTAGACAGGGCCAGTAATTTTTTTCTTTTATTTCAAATTCTTTACTGAATTTTATTGCTTCATTTTCAGAGTTATTCTAATTCTGACTTGTATCATTTCCTCTCAATGTCTTTAACTCATTTTTGAGATAGTGTCACACAGTTGTGATCTGATTTTGGACAAGTTGAAATTCTAGCTTCCTTTTGTTTGTCTGTAAGGCTGTTATTCTGCTCCTTATTCTCCTTTTTTCTTATAACTTCATATTGGAATTGACCTTGATAGGTTATTGTTGTGTTTTTATGTGAAATTAGTTTTCCTGAACTTTGAGGAGGAGGCATGTTTCCAAGTACCTTTTCAAACTTAATTAACAGAGCTCTTTCATTGTTTTTGTAAAGTGTTTTAAGAACATGGCAGTTTGCTTACTGAAATTTCCAGGCTTTCTTCTCTACTTTTACTTTCATTTGCACCTTGTCTTTCCTTTATCTTTATTTTTCCCTTTCTCACTGTGGGGTCATCTCTGGATGGGGAGTCTGGTGGGTCACTTTCAAGCTTATGGGAGCGAAATGACTTCTCCCTGTCAGCTCTCCCTGCAGGTCCCTTGTATTTATTCGCTGCTGGAGTAGGCAGAGCCCATCTTGCTTTCCGCTGCTGTTCCCAAATTGACTTGGATGGTAGCAAGTGAATACCTATTGGTTATTATGAGGTTTTCCTATTTATTTCTAGGCTCTTCAGGTACACCATGACTTTTCTCTGCTTTCCCTTTCACAGGTCTTGATGATGTACAGGTCATGTGACTGTCATTTGTTCCTTACCCATTTATTTTTGCGGGTTTGTGAAACTACCTTGTCAATTTTTTTTGTAAATGGTTAATTGGCTTTTGGCTTTGTTCTTTCTCATTATGCTGTCTTTTAAGAACTATTTAGGAAAACTTTTTAAGGTAGATGCTTGTAAGTTAGTTTCTTAATCTATAAAAAGTATCTTAAAGTATGCATATGTAAATATATGGAAAACTTAGCAAATGCTTAGTAAACAGTAACTGCTCAATAAATATTAGTTGTTATTGTGTTGGTAATGCTTATGTTGAGTCTGCTTTTATTCTCCCTACACTTTTAAAGTTTTTTGTTCACCAATTTTGACATGTAAGAAAATAAAAGTTAGGTTTCTTAAAAGTAGTTATCAACAGCTAAGACCTACATTATTGTAGATAAAATTTCCTTAAGCCCACGAAGCTGTTAGATCCTTCTTCTGTTGGTTTCTTAAGGGAGGGGAATTTTGTTTTGTCTAACATAGTATTTATTGAACATTTGAACATCGTTTAGTCTCATATAACACCGTCATGATTTTTGTCATCCTGTAACATCTGTATAATTGTATAATTATTCACATAGTACTCTTCTTTAGGTTGGCTAACATTTATTTTCAATTTTTTTAAAATGGAAAAAGATTATAGATAGAAGTCAAACCATCATTTTACCCCTCCCCAGAGGTATAATCACTTAATTTTTTTCTCCTTAATCTTGTGAGAAATAAGATCTGAAACTTAATTTGTTGCATTAGTCATATCCACCTAAGTTACTTTAAAATTTTTAGTACTGAAATAAATAATTAATATGAATTATCCATGTGTCACCTAAAGTCCTCACATGTACCATCAAAATGGTACACAAAGGAAGCACAGATTTTCAGTAAATATTGGTAAAATGGATGCCCTTTGGGGCCTAAATATTCTAGTAACTGCATTGATTAACATAAGAGCATGAAGAAAACTAGTTATTTTCCTTTCTTACATCACATCATGCCACAGATGTGATATGTATACTACACAGATTCTACTTAACGATGCACTGGAAGCTAGAAAAAATGTCAACATTGTTTTCTGACTAGAGTTAACGGCAGATCTCAGTCTCTTTGATGCCCAGGTGGATTTATGTTTTCTATGTTCAGTCCAGATTTTTGCTAGTAGTTGGGTAGTCCCCTATTTTCATAAGATTTTGCACGTGGTAATGTCATTCTTGGAAGGAGCATAGCTCGAGTTCTGAATTTAGGCAACCTTTATGTGTGAATTAGGGCAAATTATTTGTGAGTTTGTTTCCTCACTAGAAAAATAGGGTTTATACCATATAGGTGCCTCAGCTATTGTGAGGACTTTAATAAATGAAAGTATATAGCTATAGATACTAAAACTTGGGAGGGAACAAAAATTAGAACTGTCTATTGGGCATAAATGGAATGAGTTTGGCTCAAGAAACAAGTCTACGATACTTAATCTTATAGAAAAAATACTGATTTGAGAGTCATGATAGCGCAAGGCAGACCTGGGTTTGAATTCCCAACTCTACCACTTAGCTACCTTGTGACTATAGTTGACTTTTCTGTGCCTTAATTTTTCTCATTTTTTTTTTAAAGAATATAGGTAATAAAGTATATCTATGTCAAGGACTGCTGTGGTGATTTGATGGGTTAATACATATAAAGGGCTTAATACAGTGACTGACATAATGAGTGACTCCCCCCGCCCCTGTAGAAGCTACTATGTATATCTCTTTTAGTCTCCATTATTTAAATACTTAAGCTGCTATTGGCCACAGTTCCCTCAAATACTAAATGTGTCACTTGTAATAGATGAACTTCAACATTCTTTTCAGCTTGAAAAGCCTATAGGAATCTCTGTGTTTAGCATTAGTGACCTGGGGGTGGTATTACAGCAATAGTGATTAAGGGTGCAGAATGGGGCATGATGAGAGTGATTGATGTTAATTAAAAATGAAAGGTGTTGAAAATAGTTGAGTGTTGCATAGGTGAATGGTTTGGAGGCAAGTAAAAAGTTGTGTATACTTAGACAGGAAAGATGGGTCAGTGTTACCACTGAACTCAGTAGAAGTCACAAGAGAGGTTCCTTTAATGCCTGTTACCTCTGTGTAGATGTGTGGTTTTGTTTGTTGGGTTTTTTTTATATTTACCTTTTTTTTTTTTTACTTTTTACAGTATATTTTATTGATTATGCTATTACAGTTGTCCCAGTTTTTCCCCCTTTGCCACCCTCTGTTTGGAACCCCCCTTTCCTCCGGCGATTCCCCTACTTAGTTCATGTCCATGGGTCGTTCATACAAGTTCCTTGGCTGCTTCATTGCTTATACTGTTCCCTTTTTTTTTTTTTTTTTTTTTTTTAGATTTTTTGTTTTTATTTTTTGAGTGAGGGGAAGGGAGGGAGAAAGACAGGGGGAGAAATATCAGTGTGTGGTTCCCTCTCTTGCACCCCCAGCTGGGAACCTGGCCTGCAGCCTAGGCATGTGCCCTGACTGGGCATTGAACCCTGTTACCCTTTGGCTCATAGGCCGGCGCTCAATCCACTGAGCCACACCAGCCAGGGCTCATTGCCTATACTGTTCTTAACATCCTCTTGTCTATTCAGTACCTACCCAATTATGCTTCTAAGTCCCTATATCTTTTCCCCTTCTCCCCTTCCCACCTTGCAGCTGATAACCCTCCAACTGATCTCCGTATTTATGATTCTGTTCCTTGTCTAGGTTTTGCTTAGTTTGTTTTTGCTTTTGAGTTTGTTTTTTAGGTTCAGTTGATAGTTGTAAGTTTGTTGTCATTTTAATGTTCATGGTTTTGATCTTTTTCTTAAATAAGCTCCTTTAACATTTTACGTAATAAGGGCTTGGTGATGATGAACTCCTTTAGCTTTACCTTGTCTGGGATGCACTTTATCTGTCTTTCAATTCCAAATGATAGCTTTGATGGAGAGAATAATCTTGGTTGTAGGTCCTTTGCTTTTCATCACTTTGTGTACTTCTTGTTAGTCCCTTCTTGCCTGCAAAGGTTCTCTTGAGAAATCAGCTCATGGTCTTATGGAAACTTCTTTGTAGATACTCTTGGCCTTTCTCTTGCTGGTTTTAAGATTCTCTCTTTATCTTTAACCTTTGGTATTTTAATCATGATGTGTCTTGGTGGGGACCTCTTTCAGTACAACTTATTTGGGATTCTCTGTGCTCCCTGAACTTCCTGGAAGTCTTTATTTCCTTCGCAAAATTAGGGAAGTTTTCTTTCATTATTTTTTCAAATAAGTTTTCAACTTCTTGCTCTTCTCCTTCTCCTTCTGTAGTACTTATGATTCGGATGTTGGCCCTTTTGGAGGTGTCCCAGAGTCTTCCCAAACTCTTGCGCTTTTTTTTTTTTTTTTTTGAATTCTTGTTTCTTCATTTTGTTCTAGTTGAATATTTCTTATGTTCTAAGTCGTTGGTTTGAATCCCAGCTTCCTTCCCATCACTGTTGGTTTCTTGGGGATTTTTCTTTATTCCTCTTAGTATAGCTTTCTTCCTTTAATGCTTGTGCAGTATTCAGTGAGATCTTTGAGGATTCTGTTGTTCAGCATCGCTTAGTTCTTTTTCTGGGGTGCTGTTCTGTTCCTTCATGTGGGCCATATTTTTTTGTCTCCTCATTTTGGCAGCCTCCCTGTGTCTGTGTACTAGGTAGAGCTGCTTTGATTTTCTGTCTTAGTGCACCTTTTAAGTTGTATGGGTTGGATACTTGGGTATTTGCCTTGGTGGGGCAGCCTCCTTCCTGCTTTGTGGCTCTGTGTGTGGGGATGGGTTGAAGAGGGGGCAATGCTGCTGCTGCTGGCTGACTTCTAGGGGCTTCCCTGGCACTCGTGCCGTTTCCAGTCACTTCACCCACTTCCCATAATGGACTGGTGCCCCTCCAGCTGCTGTACTGATTGTTGTTCCCCCAGTGGATGGATTTGCTTATGTTCTGCTTCTCCTGAGAAACTGGCAGTTTCCACCACTCCAGCCCCTGGGTTTACAGCCAGAAGTTATGAGGCTTTATTTTCCCTTGTGCTGGAATCCTGGGCTGCATGGTCCCCAGCCTGGGATCTCTCACTCACAAGGTGCCCCCCGATTTTTATCCACCACACATGAACGTGGGACCACCTCTTCCACTCACCGCCATTCTCTTGCTGCCCCTAGCTCGCAGCTGCCACATCCCGCCCTCTTTGCCCTGACTTACCGTCTCCACCTCTGCTGCCCATCTGGATGGATATAGCTTCTTTAAATCCTTGGTGGTTGTATTTCCTTACAGTTCTGGGTGTTTTTCTGGGTCATTTTCTGGCAGTTCTAGGTATTTTTTGTTTTTAAGTTAGTTGTGTTCGTTCTTATGGTTGTGCAGTGAAGCCAAGCATGTCTACCTATGCCTCCATCTCGGCCAGAAGCTACATGTGTAGTGTTTATCTACATCCAGAGATTCTCTTTGTGCCTGTGATGAATGTATGAGTTCATAATGCTCATAGACTGTTTTGGAAGCCTGTCAAAATCTTCCCGTTGCCTCAAGATATGTCAATAGTAAGAAGGTAAGGAATTTATGGTCCAGAATTTACTATAGTTTCCCTCTGTTTTGTAGAATGAAGATCATTTGCCTTTTTCATGTGGGAATTTATTTTTGGGCTGAGTGAGTGTGTATATCTCTTTGTTTACCTAAATCAAGAGTCGCTATTAATAAAAGCAAGAAACTTTAATCAATGACTAAAACATAGAGTCTAGAAAATCGAAGAGGAGAATATTGGCTGTTACTTCATTTAATAATATGCCTATGAAAGCATACTGTAAAAATACCTGATGATCTTCATTTTTATTGGGCCGTCAGATATGTTCAGTTGCTTGTCTCTGCTCATTCTGGTTTCACTCACAGGAGTCTGCCTGGTTTGGCACTGCTTGTATGGAATTTGCCTTATAAAAAAAGGCACTACCCACCTGCAAAAGCTATTGCTACCAAATACAGCTACTTTGTTGGAAATTTGTAGTCATACAGAATAATAGTAATAGTGCTCTCAGTGCTTTTTAAAAATGTGCCATTTATGTGGTAGTGCAAATAGGGTGGTTTATCAGCCTGGCTTTGTGCGGAGGAAAAAAAGCTTTATTGAGGGAATCTATGGTAGAGAGAAGACACACTTGGAGCTGTATATGTCAGGATATATCTGTTCTTACAATCATCTTGACACTAGCTCAGGAAACAGTCTTGGTTAAAATTCTAGTTTTATTATAGCCATTTGAATGTCTATGCTAGAACTAGTTAGTTACTGCCTAAGCCCTCTTTTTCTCAACTCTTCAACTGACAATGTGGATAACAATATTTATTTCACAGTTTTTGTGAAATAGGTTGTTCACAAATTGTATTCTTTGCTTTGTTTATACATTGTGGTAGGAAAAATAATTATTAGTAGTAAAAATAACATCTAATACTTTTTTGATGGTTAAGAAGTTTCATAGTTTTCTGAAACGAAATTCCTTTTTTGAAAAGTGTTTTATTGGTTATGCTATTACAGTTGTGCCATTTTTTCCTCCCCTTTATTCCCCTTGGCCCTGCCCACCGCCCCCCTTTAGTTCATGTCCATGGGTCGTACATGTAAGTTCTTTGGCTTCTCCATTTTCTATACTGTTCTTAACCTCTCCCTATTTTGTACATACCATTTATATTTCTTATTCCCTGTACTTTTCCCCCGTTCTCCCTCTGCTCCCTTCCCTCCCCACTGATAACCCTCCATGTGATCTCCATTTCTGTGATCCTGTCCCTGTTCTAGTTGTTTGCTTAGTTTGGTTTTGTTTTTAGGTCCTGTCGTTGATAGCTGTGAGTTTGTTGTCATTTTCCTGTTCATAGTGTGATCATCTTCTTAGATAATTCCCTTTAACATTTCATATAATACAGGCTTGGTGATGATGAACTCCTTTAACTTGACCTTATCTGGGAAGCACTTTATCTGCCCTTCCATTCTAAATGGTAGCTTTGCGGAATAGAGTAATCTAGGTTGTAGGTCCTTGCCATTCATGATCTAGAAGGCTTTATGACTTCTCATGACTTCTTTCCAGCCCCTTCTTGCCTGCAGATATTCTTTTGGGAAATCAGCTGATAGTCCTACGGGAACTCCTTTATAGGTAACTGTTGTCTTTTGCTACTTTTAAGATTCTCTCCTTATCTTTAATCTTGGGTAATTTAATTATGATGTGTCTTGGTGTGTTCTTCCTTGGGTCCCGTTTCTCTGAGCTCCCTGGACTTCCTGAAAGTAATATTTCCTTTGCCAGATTGGGGAAGTTCTCCTTCATTATCCTTTCAAATAAGTTTTCAATTTCTTGCTCTTCCTTTTCTCATTCTGGCACACCTACGATTTGGATGTTTGAATGTTTAAAGTTGTCCCAGAAGTTTCTAAGCCTCTTCTCATTTTTTTCAATTCTTGTTTCTTCATTCTGTTCCAGTTGAATGTGTATTTCTTCCTTCTACTCAAAATCATTGATTTGAGTCCCAGTTTCCTTCCCTTAACTCTTGGTTCCCTGTATATTTTTCTTTATTTCACTTTGCATTGCCTTCACTTCTTCCTCTATTTTGCAACCATATTCAGCCATTTCTGTGACCATCCTGATTACTACTGTTTTGAACTGTGCACCTGCTAGGTTGGCTATCTCTTTGTTGCTTAGTTTTTTTTCTGGGGCTTTGATCTGTTCTTTCATTTGAGCCATATTTTTTTGTCTCAGCGCACCTGTTATGTTGGAAGGAGCCAACCCTTAAGTATTTGCCAGAGTAGGGCAACACAGGATGCTGTGTTTTTGTGCTGATGTTGGGGAGGGGTCCGAGAGGGAGCAGTGCTGCTTACTTGGCTCTCAGCAGGCTGTCAGTCACTTCCCCTGCTACCCACAACCATATTGGGCCCTTCTGTTGCTGATTCCCAAGTGGGTGGGTTTGGGTACGTTCTAGGACCCTGTGGATCTCTCCAGCGAACTCTCCTGTGAGGCTGGGGGTTTCTCTTGCTGCCTCACCGCCCACAAGTTTTTATAGGTAGGGTTTTGTGGCTTTCTTTTCCCCATGCTAGAACCCTGGGTTGCGCAGTTTGTCTTGTTCCCCAGTCGTTCCTCTGGATTTATGTGTACGCAAATGTGGGACTGCCAGCCACCTTCTCACCCACCTGGTCTTCCATCTGCCACCTTGCCATGTTCTCTCACCCTGGCTGCCCATCTCCACCCCTCCTACCAGTCTGGATGAGTGTTTCTCGTTTAACTCCTTGGTTGTCTGACTTCATACAATTCAATTTTCTGGCAGTTTTGTTTATTTTTGTTGTTAAATTTGTTGTCCTCCTTTTGGTTGTGCGAGAAGGGAAAGTGTATCTACCTACGCCGCCATCTTGGCTGGAAGTCCTGAAATGAAATTCTAATGATGAAAATAGATTGATACAGTGATCTCTTAACACTTTCTAAATCTCATCAAGCTTTTTAATATTTAAGAATGAGCTAGCTACTTATTTTGGTTGCCAAAACTTTGCTTCATCTGTTTTATTTTTTTCGTTGCTATAACTGGATCTAACTTAGACATTCTCAAACATGCAGTATATTGTACTATCTCTTTCTGTCTCCCTACGATTTGTCGAGGCACACCGTATAGGGGGCTTGGACCTCAAGTATTTTTAACCCTTTTAAAATTTTCTTTTCCTAATATTATTTCTTGTTTGTACTGCTTGTGAAATTGTGATTTCTTTTTCAGGGACTAGGGTTTTCACACAGGAACTTCCGTTTTGGATTATCATTCCTTTTTCTTCCTAAAAGGCTGGCATTTAATGGACTTTTACTTTGTGCCAGATACTATTAGATGTTTCACAGGCTGTCCTATTTTAACCTTTCTATTTTCTGAAGTAGGTGTACCTTCTTTTTAAAAATAAGGGTACTAAGGCTTATATAGCTAAATTTGTCTAGTCTTGAGTGACAGCTAGTGAGTGACAGAATTGGGATTTAAACTCAGGTATTCTGACTTCAGATCCTTTCAAAACCACTATTAGAATTTGAAGATAGGTTTTTAGTAGGAACCTATTATCAGTGTTATTTCTGTAATTTCTAAGACTGTCATATAGCTTAGACTTACTTCATGTACCTGTTCATCCCTCCACATGGCACACCATAATATGACCTTCTAAGCACCGACACTTTAGAAGTTTCCTGGGACAAGGGGTAAAGGCAAGTACAGTTTGGTTGGGTGTGGTGGTTTATAATTTAAGAAAAACTATTAGGAGATATTTACTGAAAGAGTAAATAAGGAAGGTGATTGATGTACCCTTAATATTTATGATTTTGTCTATTTTCCAGTGACATCAAAGGCTGAAAAAGCTTGGTAATTTTAATTTTGCAGTAACATTAATTAGAGGCATATAGGAGAGGAGACTGATGTATGTATTTCAGATAAAAGTGTGTGAACCTAGCTTTCTCTTTAATGTATGCATCTTTTTCTCAGTCAACCAAAAATCTTAATTGGCTAATAATCCCATTTACAGGTGGTGAAACTGGACAAAATGTATGCTATATAAAAATTTGAAATTGGAGAGATGTAAGAGGTCTCAGAAATGCATTTGTAATTTTTGCATTCGTATTATGTATCTGTGGGAGGAGGTTGAGGTAGCTTTTTGTTAACAATGGAGTATTTTTCTTCAAACTTGTATTATTAAAGTGTATTTGATGATTTTGGAGATTGTTTTAATCTGGTCTTATTTTAGGGTTGTGGTCCATGGTGTCTTCCTGGTGACTTTTGAGATTGTAGCTATTTTTCCCCTAAAGTAGTTCTTTAACTGGAGGCTGGTCTACCTTTTCTAGGGCCTTTGCATACTGGAGTATTTCTGCAAGGAGTAACCTTGAATGTGGGTAGAATGTGGCCTAGTTTCCTTTTCCCGGCCAAGAGTTATTTTTGGTGAACTCCGGGTTTTCCTGTTCATAGGCTGTTGGAAGACAACTTGTCGTTCTCTTTCTTGTGTATAGATGTTGATACCTCTGTCATCTTGTCCTAACTGTTCATATTAGAGTTTGTAGGAGTGATATCTTGTTACCCTGTCATTCAGTTTTCTTACAAATACTGTCCTTGACATTTGATTTTGCTACCTTAGCTGTTCTAGGATAGACAGTAATCAGTGCCATAGACAGGATATGGTCACTTTTAATAAACTTATTTTTTGACAAAAGGTAAGTTTTAAAAATTTGTTTTAAAACTTTCATTCTTTCAATTTTTTAAGTGTCTCTGAAATATGAAGTATTTCATATATGTACTTTCTCTACTTATATCTCCACTTTGATTTGGGAGAAGTTTGGTAAGAATGACTTTATTTTCAGTATTTTTGTCTCCTTGTCTCTCATAAGCATTTTCTTTTTAGTTTTATTGATAAATAATTGGCAGCCCTCACTGTATCATCCTGAAGGTGTACAGCAAGATGGTTTGATTTACATATGCTGTGAAATGCTTATGTAACATTCATCATCTCATACTGATTGAATAAAAAGAAAAGAAAAAAATTCTTGTGGTGAGGGTTCTTGGGATCTGTTTCCTTAACTTTCTTATATGTCATACAGGAGCATTAAGTATAATCATCATGTTGTACATTACATCTTGAATACATTTATAACTGGAAGTTTGTATTTGACCACCTTTCTCTAGTTCCCCCCTCTTCCCACTCCTTGCATTTTGAGTTTAAAGCATCACATGAATTACATAAATATTAATATGCCCATAATGTGAAAAACTTATGAACAAAGATTATGAGATCAGTACTATTTTATATAAGCCTGTCTTATTTAAAACAGTTTGTATTATTAAAATGCGCACAGGGAGAAAGAAAAAAATCAAACTCTGTTTTTTGTGTACGCTTATAGAATGTTCCTCTGCATACATAAGTATAGATATGTTCTTTTTTGAGAAAAACACAATATCAGACTTCTGCAGTTGTCCTTTTATTACTTGCTGTATCTGGATGTCTCTTTTTAACCAAAACAAAAAATTACTACATTGTTTATATGGGTGCATAGTATTTCATTGGGTACACTGATTTATTTAGCTTTCACATCCTTTATTTTGTTTATAGTTACAAATAATTCAAGCAATGCTTAAATGAGCATACTTACATTGGCACAATTTCAAGTATAGGATTTATTCCTTTAAGTTTATGTGCATGACGATGTTGAGAGGTATTGCTGGTTGGCCTCCAAAAATGTTTTTTTCAGCGTATACTTATACCAACAGTATAGGAGGTCTACCCGAAAAAAGTCCAGCAGTTGTTAATATAACAAGAACAGTTTGCATTCCATTGATGTAAGCTGGCAGCCAAGGAAAGTGGACTGGAATATACATGTGTGAACAATGATGACTTCGCTGTGCTAGTCAGTGGGGGCAGTAGACACTTTTGAGTGAGCATGTGTACTGTGTGGCTGTCACATTCAAAATGGCTGAGCAACGAAAGCAACAAATCTGCAATCAGATTTTGTGTTAAGCTTGTGCATTCCTCCATGGAAACTATTGGTATGATTCAGAAAGCCTCAGCTATGGGCATCTGGTGATTGGCAGCTTCATCACAACAACACACCCACTCAGGCATCATCACATCTTGTGCAGTTTTTTGGCAAAACGTAAAAGCACCCAGGTGACCCAGCCCCCCTACAGCCCAGACCTGGCACCTTGTAACTTGTGGCTTTTCCAAAACCAAAATCACCTTTGATAGGAAAGAGATATCCAACTGTTGATGAGATTTAGGAAAATATGACGAGGCAGCTGATGGCGATTGGGAGAACCATATGAGGTCCCAAGGTGTCTCCTTTGAAGGGGACTGAGGCATTATTGTCACGTGTACAATGTTTCTTGTATCTTTAATAAGTGTGTATATTTTTCATAGTACACGGCTGGATACTTTCTGGACAGACCTCATATTAAAGCCACATCTTACCGGTGTCAGCACTGAGCTTTCTTAGGCTTTTCGATCTGAAAATCTGATAGATGAAAAATGGTATCCCATTTTAATTTGCTTTCCTCATTTATTAAACTGGGACTTGTTCATTTTTCAGTGTTTTGCTATATTTTTACTGATAAAAAATAATAAAGTAGCCTGAGAAAATATCTTCTAAATAAGTTAGGCTTCTCTTGTCTTAGGAACAACTTAAGTTTAAAACAGTCTGAAGCTAGTTTAAAAAGGATGGTCATGACTATGTAGCAGTGGATGGTTTTTCTTTGTTTTGTTTTGTGTATGATGAATTTTTATTTTTTTGTTGTGCAGTTACAGTTGTCCCCATTTTCCTCCTGTTACTCTCCACCGACCTGGACACCCCCACCACCCACATTCAATCCTCCCCCCACCCCGTTGTGTTTGTCCATAGGTCCAGACATGTTCCTTGACTTGACCCTTTCCCCTAATATGGATCTCCCCTCCCCCATCCTCCATGGTTCCTGTCAGTCTGTTCTTTATTTCCATGTCTCTGGTTCTCTTTTGCTTGCTTGCTTCTTTTGTTGATTTAGTTTCCCTTATAAGTGAGCTCATGTGGTATTTGTCTTTCACCAACTGGCTTATTTCACTTAGCATAATGCTCTCCAGTTCCATCCATGCTGGTGTGAAGGGTAGGAGTTCCTTCTTCCTTTCTCCTGTGTAGTCCATTATATAAATGTACCACAGTTTTTTGATCCACTCGTTTACTGATGGGCACTTAGGTTGTTTCCAGGACTTGGCTATTATCAGTTTCGCTGCTGTGACCGTTGAGGTTCAGAGGTTCTTTTGGATTGGTGTTTCCGGATTCTTGGAATACAGACCTGGCAGTGGAATTGCCAAGTCAAAGGGCAGTTCAGTTTTTAGTATTTTGAGGGAATTCCGTACTGTTTTCCACAGTGATTGCACTAGTCTGCATTCCCGCCAGCACTGTACTATACTAGGGTGTCCATTCCTCCACAGCCTCACCAGCACTTGCTGTTTGTTGATTTGTTTATGATAGCCACTCTTAATGGTGTGAAGTAGAATCTTATTGTGGTTTTAATTTGCATCTCTCTGATGGCTGGTGATGCTGAGCATCGTTTCATATGTCTCTGGGCCGTCTCTGTGTCCTCCTTGGAGAAGTGTCTCTTCAGTTCCTTTACCCATTTTTTAATTGGATTCTTTGTCTTTCTGGAGTGAAGTTGTGTGAGTTCTTTATATATATTTTGGAGATCAAACCCTTGTCTGAAGTATCATTGGCAAATACATTTTCCCATACAGTTGGTTCCTTTTTCATTTGCTGATGTTTTCTTTAGCTGTGCGAGTACTTTTTAATTTGGTGAAGTCCCATTTGTTTATTCATCCCTTTATGTCCCTTTCTCTAGGGGACATAACGATGAAAATATTGCTGTGTGGAATATCTTAGTTTCCTACCTATTTTCTCCTAGGACTTCTATGGACAACTTATATTGACGGTTTTTATCCATCTTCAATTTATTTTTGTGTATGGTGTAAGCTGATGGTTGAGTTTTATTTATTTGCATGTAGCTGTCCAGATCTCCCAACACCATTTAGTGAAGAGGCTATCTTTACTCCATTGTATGCCCCCTTTGTGGAGTATTAATTGAGTATAGAGACATGGGCTTATTTCTAGGCTCTCTATTCTATTCCATTGATCTATGTGTCTGTTCTTGTGCCAGTACGAGATTGTTTGATTACAGTGGCGTTGTTTGATATTGGTTATTGTGATCCTTCCTACTTTGTTGTTCTTTCTCAAAATCGCTGCAGCTATTCGGGGTCGTTTATGGTTCTATGTGAACTTTTGAACTTGAATATATAGATTTCTATATCTGTGAAATATGTCATTGGTATTTTAATAGGGGTTGCGTTAAATCTATAAATTGCTTTGGGTAGTACGGACATTTTGATGATGTTAATTTTTCCAGTCCATGAACATGATATATGTTTCCATTTATTTGTGTCTTCCTTTTTTTCCTCCTTTGGTATGGTGTAGTTTTCTGAGTACAGGTCTTTTACCTCCGTGGTTAAATTTATTCCTAGATACTTTATTTTTCTTGCTGTTATAGAAGAAATGAGATTTTTCCCCCTGATTCTGCTTCTGATATTTCATTGTTGATGTACAAAAATGCCTTTGATTTCTAATATTGACTTTGTATCCCTGTTTTGCCAAATTAACTTATTAGGTCAAGTAACTTTTTGGTGGGAGTCTGTAGGTTTTTCTGTGTATGCTATCATGTCATCTGCAAATGATGGCAGTTTTACTTCCTCCTTTCCAATTTGGATGCCTACTGTGAAGCCATCCAGTACAGAGCTTTTGTGTGCAGGGCAGGTTTTGATTACTGCTTCAATTTCACTAGCTGTTACTAGTCTGTTCAGGCTTTCTGCTGCTTCTTGATTCAGTTTTGGAAGATTATGTTTCTAGAAATTTGTCCATTTTCAAATGGTCAAATGAAAACCCAGGTTTTCAAATTTCTTGTCATACAGTTCATAGTAATATCTTACAATTATTTGTATTTTTGTGGTATCAGTTGTAATTTCTCCTCATTCATTTCTGATTTATTTGGGTCATCTCTTTTTTCTTGATGAGTCTGGTCTTGTTGATTTTATCTTTTAGAAAAACTAGCTCCTGGATTCGTTGATCCTTTGAATTGTTCTTTTAGTCTCTACAACATTCAGTTCTGCTCTGATCTTGATTAATTCCTTCCCTCTACTCTCTCTGGGTTTTCTTTGTTGTTGTTGTTGTTCTCCAGTTTTTGTAGCTGTAGGGTTAGGTTGTTTCTTTGAAGTGTTTCTACATTTTTTTAGGTAGGCCTGTATTGCTATGAACTTTTATCTGAGGATTGCCTTCGCTCTGTGCCATAGGTTTTGGGTTGTTGTGTATTTATTTTCATTTGTTTCCAGAAACTATTTGTTCCTTGATCTCATTATTAACCCATTTGTTGTTTAATAGCATGCTATTCAATATCTCTGAATTTGAATATTTCTGAGTTTTTTCCTTGAAGTTGGTTTCTAATTTCCAGCCCTTGTGGTCCAAGAAAATGCTTGACAGGATTTCAGTTTTCTTGGATTTGTTGAGGCTTGTTTTGTGTCCTGTCATGTGGTCTCCCTTTGAAAGTGTTCACGTGCATTCGAAAAGAATGCATTTTGCTGCTTTGGGATGAAAGGTTCTACATATATCAGTTAAGTCGGTTTGATCTAGTGTGTCATTCGGTGCAGCTATAACCTTGTTGATACTTTGTTTGGAAGTATCCATTGTTGACAGTGGGGTGTTCAGATCCCTTGCTGTAAGTGTGTTGCTTTCTGTACCTTTCTTGAAGTCCTCCAGGATTTTACTCATGTATTTGGGTGCTTCTGTGTTGGGTGTATATATGTTTACAATGTTTACAATGTCATCTTGATGAATTCTTTCCTTGAGTATTATGAAGTGTCCTGGGTCTCTTTTTATGCTCTTTGTTTTGAAATCTATTTTGTGTGATGACATATTGCTATTGCAGCTTTTTTCTTTTTCTTCTGCCCATTTGCTTGAAAAAATTTTTTCCAACCCTCTGCTTTCAGTCTGTGTAGGCCTTTGTTCTGAGGTGGTCTCCTGTAGACAGCATAAGTGGGTCATTTTTTCTTTTCCATTCAGCTACCCTATATCTTTTTATTGGATCCTTTTACCCATTTACATTTAATGTTACTACTGATCGGTACTTATTTATTCCCATTTTTTGTTTTGTACCTGTCTTCCTCTCTATACCTTTTTCTTCCTAAAGCAGTCCCTTTAGCGAGTCTTGAAATGCTGGTTTTGTGGAGTTGCGTTCTTTAAACCTTCCTTTGTCTGGGTAAGTCCGGATTTTGCCTTCCATTTTAAATGGTAGCTTTCCTGGGTAGAATAGTCTTGGTTGCAGCCCTTTGCTTTTCATTACTTTTAATATTTCTTGCCATTCCCTTCTGGCATGTAGTGTTTCTGTTGAGAAATAAGCTGCCAGCTTTAACGGAGCTCTCTTGTATGTTACTTCCTGTTTCTCCATTGCTGCCTTTAAAATTCTTTCTTTGTCTTTAGTATTTGGCATTTTAATTATGATTTGTCTTGGAGTAGGCCTCTTTGGGTTCATCATGATCGGGACTTCTGTGCTTCCAAAATTTGTGTGGTTTTTCCCTTTTCCAAATTAGGGAATTTTTCTGTCATTTTTTTCAAACAGGTTTTTTGTCCCTTGCTGCTTTTGTTGTTCTGGTATTCCTGTGATGTGGATGTTGTTATGTTCCGTGTTGTCCTGAAGTTCCCTTAAACTGTCCTTATAGTTTTTTAGTCTTTTTTCATTTTGCTGCTCTGTCTGTGTATTTCATCCTACCTTGTCTTACAGCTCGTTTATTTGATCCTCTGCTTCTTCCAGCCTGCTTGTAATTCCTTCTAGGTTGTGTTTTGTTTTTTAATTTCAGATATTGTTCATTTCTTCCTAGTTCTTGTTTATAGTTCCTGTTTTCTTTTTCATGTTGTGGTAATTCTCACTAAGTTCCTTGTAGTTGTCCCTTAGTGTCTCGAGCATCCTTATCGCCATTTTTTTGTTTTCTGTCTGAGAAATTGCTTTCCTTAGTCATTTAGCTCTTTTACTGGGGATTTTAATAGTCCTTTAGATTGGGGGTTCTTACTTTGTTTCCGCTTTTTAGGCCACAGTTCTTGTTTCTGTGTCTCAGGATGCACTCCTCTGCCTACCTGTCGTCGTGTGGTGTACTTCTTAGGTGGTGTAGTCTCATTGATCTTGTCTGGATGCTCTAGGGTTGCCTTTATTCAGTTTGTGTGGGTTCTGTTTTACTTGGGCATTACTAGCTGGCTTAGAGGTAGTCAGACCTCCTGCCTGGTGTTGTATGCTTTTGAATTGGTGTGGTTAACAAGACTGTATTGACAGAAAACCAAACCCATGCTGGCAAAGAACCCCACCACCACATCAGCAATATCAATCACAATTGAGCAAAGATTAATAAAAGTGACAAGAGGTTAAGAAATTTATGATAGCACACAGAGAATAAGAGATGTCTAAAGAGGGGGAAATCTCTTTGAGTGGGAACAGGGAGAATTGGTAAGAGTTGGGATAGAACCGAGGAGAAGAAAGGGAGACGACAAAATTTAGAACGTAAGTAAAACATGGGAAATGGGAACAATGAGTTAAGAAAAGGGAAGAGTATACTATAAGGTTTGAAGTAAAATTGAAAAGATACAGGACCAGGGGGAACAAAATTGCAGGAAAACCACAGGAGGGTCGATAGCAACTACAGTTGAATAAAGTTTAACAATGGTGGAATGGGAATAAGAATATGGTAGAAAAGAGAAAAGTGAATATGAGATGTCTACCATAAAGAAAAATGATTTTGAGAGGAATTGGGAAGCAAACTAATAAGAGTGAGGAGTAAGCCCAGGTTTAGAGAGGGGATAAAAAAAGAAAAAGAAATGAAATGAAATCCCTCACTCACTGATCAGGGGCAGGGGAAAGGCATAATAGAGTGAGATGGGGAGTATATTCTGTGGGACTTAAAGTACAAACAAATAGTGAACAAATAGGAGTTCCTTTGGAGAAGCACAGCAATAACTGGTATTTTGCCCAATTATCCACTGTATATCAGTGGTGAAAAAGAAGACAGACTCTCATGAGATAGGAAAATTAACGTGAGCTGACTTAAGAAAGAAGAGTGCTTACATGAGGTTCGATGGAGGAGAATAGTGAGTTTAAGGAGAAGGTAAAGTTTACAATAACAGTAATAAAGCTCAGGAAGATGATGAAATAAATGGTTTAAGCCCAGGGAGGGGTGCTGTGTAGGATTTTGAATAACAGTAATATGGTAAATAATATAGTCTGAATAAAAAGAATAAAAAGTAGAAGATGAAGAGCAGTGAGTTACTTGGAATACAAGTGAAGTGAAAGAAGAAGATTTAAAATGCAACATGAAAGGGGGAAAATCAAACAAAAAAATGAAGAGAAAAAACATTCACAGTCTGATGAAGAACAAGGTGGAATTAGTCTCAGCTCTTGGTGTTCACCTTCTGCCTTCTTTCTGGATCTTTTTCTGGTTTTCTCTCAACTCCAGGTCTTTCTTTCTTTCGAAAGAAAAGGAGGGGAGGAAAAAGCTCCTGGTTTGCTGTTAAGCCTGCCCAGCCAGTTTTGCGGTTCTTCTTGGCTCCTGGGCTCCCTTTACTCAGTGGGGTGTTGGGTTCCATCCCGGGGGCTCAATCTGGGCTTTAAGAATCACAGGTGCCCAGTTTCCAACCCACATCCTGAGAGCACTGGAGGTGCACTTGAGTGGCAGCAAATTCCACCGAGGATACACCCTCCTTTTGGGCCCAGCAGCAGCTCATGCAAGGTCGCTGCCTAGTGCACCTCAGTTCCTTTTGGGAAAAAGTCTCTCTTGGCGCTGCTGCTGCTCTGAGCCACTGCCCGGTTTTCTATAC
The DNA here is from genome assembly GCF_021234165.1 of Pteronotus mesoamericanus. Taxonomy (NCBI): domain Eukaryota; kingdom Metazoa; phylum Chordata; class Mammalia; order Chiroptera; family Mormoopidae; genus Pteronotus; species Pteronotus mesoamericanus. The sequence goes on from NW_026555321.1 coordinate 57,900,509, forward strand.
ACTCCAGCTCTCTTTCAAATCCAGAGTCTATCAGTTTCAGCCCACCTCTTATCCCAGCTCCAGGTGCTGCTCAGATCCCCCATATTGTCTGACACTGTCCCCACCAGTGACCTCTGTACCAATTTGGGTTTGCCATCGCCTGTGTGTGGGCTTGTAGTCTCCCCACCCCGCCCCCCCAGTGACTTTATGCTTTCAGGGTCTTCTAGTGTGGGTCTGGGATTTCTCTGTGCTGGGAAGGGAGATAGCCGCTAGGCTGATATCCCTGACCTGACTCTCCTCTAATGTCCTGACAGCAGCTGAGGTTTCTGGTGCCATGCCTGGGGACCTTCCCCGTTGGCATATAAAACCTCTTTACTGTCCATTTTGAAGCGTCCTTTGCACACTTTGGCTTCCAAAGTTTGGAACAGCTAAGATTCTGTTGGCTGTTCTCTTTGGTTTTCAGAAGATCAGCTAAGTGTCCCACTTGGCTGCAAGTGGGCTCAGCACCCACCTACTTTGCTGCCATCTTCTCTCCTCCAAAGTCTTGATATTTATACTTTCAACTTGTGACTCAGTAATTCCACATAGCGGAATCTATCCTAAGGTAATAAACAGTTGCCTACAAAGTTAAGATGATATTAGGATATAACCATACAATTATTTTTAATTGTAATGAGTTCTAAGTAAACCTAAATATATTTTTTTTTAATTTTTAAAAACATTTATTGGGGTGGCATTGGTTCATAAAATTATATAGGTTTGAAGCATGCAATTCTTTGATTTCATTATAATAATCTCTGTATTGCATTGTGTCCCCATGAACCAAAGTCAGATTTCTTTCTGTCGTAATACAGTTGACCCCCCTCTACTCTTCACCACTCCCCCATCTTTCATTATTCCCCTACTCTCTTTTCCTCTGGTAATCACCATACATTGACTTGTCTGAATTTTTATTTGTTTGTTCATTTATTCACTTACAGAACATATGAATGGAATGATATGGTGGTTAACTTTTTCTGCCTTCTTTCACTTAGCATGATTCAGTATCCATCCATGTTGTTGCAGATGTCAGTATTTCATCTTTTCTTATTGCTGAGTAGTATTCTGTTGCATATATGTACCACATCCTTTTAATCCAATCATCTATCAGAAGAGACTTTATTGTTTTCTTGTTTTGGCCACCATGGATAATGTCGCAGTGAATATTATTAATGTTGTCAATATATGTTTTCTAATTTTTCGGGTATATGCTGAGAAGAGGGATTGCTGGGTGGTACAGTGACTCTATTCTTAATTTCCTGGGGAATCGCCATACTGTTTTCCATAGTGGCTGTTCCAGTTTACATTCCTACCAGCAGTGAATGTGGGTTTCTTTTCCACAACCGACAACTTGTTACTACCTGTCTTGTTGATAACCATTCTACAGGTGTGAGGTGGTCTCATTGTGGTTTTGATTTGCATTTTCCTTTCTTTTAAAATTTAGCTTTGCCAGTTTTTTTTAAATTTTTTATTTTTAAATCATGTTCATTCTATTACAGTTGTCTCAGTTTTTCCCCCATTGCCCTCCTCCACTCATCCCCTCCCCTCATAGTCAGTTCCCACTTTGTTGTCCATGTCCATGGGTCAGTAAAACATGTTCTTTGTCTAGTCCCTTCCCCTTCTTTCCACCACTGTGCTCTTTCCCCATCCCCTCTGGTCACTTGCAGTCTGCTCCATGTTTCCATGCCTGTGGTTTATTTTGTTCATTAGTTTTATTTTGTTGAATAGATTCCACTTATAAGATCATATGGTATTTGTCTTTTACCACCTGGCTTATTCCACTTAGCTTAATATTCTGCAGTTCCATCAGTGTTGTTGCAAAAGGTAGGACTCATTCATTCCTCCCTCCTTCCCTCCCTCCCTCCCTTCCAAATGCAGATTGATTGTATTTATTTTTTTAAATGTCAAAATCCATGATAAAATATTAAAAAATGTAAATCCATTATAAAGTCTCAGCAATTAAAACATGACACCAGCACAAATAACCTAGTAGATTCATGAAATAAAATGAGCATTCTAGAAACAAACGTGTATGTTTCTAACAAGGTAATATATGATAAAATTGTTATTTCAAATCAGTGGGGAAAATAAGGCTTATTCAACAAATAAAGTGCATGGACCACTTTTACTTAAATCAAATATAGAGCCCTATTTCACACATACAAAAAATATTCAGGTGCGTTAATAATCAATATGTAAAATCTAAGGAGTTATAGGAAAAAATACAAAATAATATTTTCCTTACCCTGAAGTAAAATATTGAAACCCAGAAGCTATAAAGTAAAATATTGACAATATGACCAATATGACTATATTATACATTTAAAACTATACAGTAATATACACATAAAAAAGTTAAAGGACAAGTGATAGAATAGGAAGGTATTTGCAACACATCTAAAAAAGGGTTACTAGTTTTTTTTTTTGGGGGGGGGGAATTCTACAAACATTTAATCAAAAAGGGATAAAGAACACCAAAAAGTCATTTAAAGCTTTCTAAAAATAATAGAAATAGGCAAGAAATACACAAAAACAGGTTTAGTTTCAACCAATAATAAAGGAACAATTAAAGTAACAATCATTGTAATAATCAGATTAATAAGTATTAAAAATATTAGTAATATCAAGTATTGGTGACTGTGAAAGGAACTGGGTGTTCATAAGGACTCTTCATCTTAAAGCAGTCCCTTTAGCATATCTTGCAATGCTGGTTTGGTGGAGGTGTATTCTTTTAGCCCTCTTTTGTCTGGGAAACTCCTTATTTTTGCCTTCCATTTTAATTGAGAACCTTGCCAGGTAGAACAGTTTTGGTTGCAGGCCTTTGCTTTTCATTACTCGGAAAAATTTCTTGTCATTCTCTTCTGGCTTACAGTGTTCTGTGGAGAAATCAGCTGCTAGCTATATCGGGGCTCCCTTATATATTACTACCTGTTTTTCCCCTGCTTCCTTTAGGATTCTCTGTTCATCTTTGATATTTGCCAATTTAATTATGATATGTTTTGGAGTGGGTCTCTTTGGGTTCCTCCTGAGTGGGACCCTGTGTGCTTCCTGGACTTGTGTGACTTTTTCTCTCCTCCAGTTAGGGAAGTTTTCCATCATTACTTTTTCAGACAGGTTCTCTATCCCTTCGTCCTCCTCTTTTCCTTCTGGTATCCCTATTATATGGATATTACTACATTTAATGTTATCCTCCTTTTCCCTAAATGCCTCTTCATTCTTTTTGAGTCTTTTTTCATTTTCTTGCTCTTTCTGGGAGCTTTTTTCTACCTTATCTGCCAGCTCACTGATTCAGTCCTGTGCTTCATTTGGCGTGCTTTTGATTCCTTCTTCTGTGTTCTTCAATTCAGAAATTGTATTCTTCATTTCCTCTTGCATCTTATTGATGGTTTCTGTGACCTTTTTCATGCTGATAGAGTTTGCAATAAGTTCCTCATAGTTTCCCTGTAGTTTTTGGTAATTTTCTCTGAGCTCACTGAGTTCACTGAGCTTCCTTAGAACCGTTGTTTTGAACTCAATATCTGGTAGTTGACTTGTCTCTGTTTCATTTATTTCTCTTTATGGGGAATCCTCCTTTCCCATTGACTGGGGGGTGTTTTTTTGTCTTCCCATTATTTTTGAGACTTCTTTTTTGCTTCTACTTCTTAAATTGATCTGTTTTGACTTCCTGACTTTGTGGTGTGAACTTCCATGATGGGAGACCGCTGTTTTTCTTTCTGGATCTGCCTCTGATGATGTCAGATGTTGACCGTGTCTGACCTTAGGCAGTCTGTTCCAGATTTTCAGGAATCTACTGTCTGTAGCTGTCTCCTTCAGCTGTTAATCTATTCACTCTGCAGTCAGCAGGCTGGGTTAGACACCACATGGCGGGGCAGAATCCCTCCTGGGGGCTGGGTTATTGGGTCCTCTCTTGCTGCCACCTCTCAGGGGAGTGATCTGCCTGAGCCAGATGGCTGCTGCTGCACGGGGGAGGAGTCAGCACTAGGATCCTCCTGGCTACTCTCTCAGTTCTCTCCCCAGAGCCTCCTTCCCCAGCCTCCCAAGCATCTCTTAGCCCACTCTGCCCCTGCCTTTGCCCGAGACCAGGGTCAGTGGCTACTAATAAAAATTTATGTGTTGGCCCCTTTAAACAGCTCCTTGTGTCTGTAGCTGCCTGTCCCTGGAAGAGAGCAACCCTGCCGCTTTTTGCACCTGGCTGTTACCTGTGTACTTTTGGGGCTCTTTGTGTTGTAGGCCAGAGATCCCCTCCTGTGGTTTAGACCCTGCTCTTCTCAGGGGGATCCAACTAGCTGTTTCAATATCCTTGTGGCGCTGCTGTTCCCCGTGGGCGCCCCGCCCACCTTCTTGAGTCTCTAGTGCACTCCTTTACCAGTTAGGTTGTGCTAAACCTGATTCTTCTGTCTGTCTGAGGTTATAAGGCTCCTCTCTTGCTCTTGTTCAGTTGTTTGTTCCAGGTGATTTCTCCACAATTTAGTTGTAATTCCAGATTGGTCCTGGGAGGAGGTCAGTGTGACCTCTACTTCTCCAACATCTTGATTTTCTCACAAATAGCTTTTAGTAGTAATTCTCTCCCAATTTTTTTTTTATAATAGTAATACAGTTTACAAGCTATGTAATTTACATATTTAATGAGTGAATTGTCTGGCACATGCCACCTTCATTCTTTATTTTTGATTAACTGTCCAACTGTTTTCCAAAATGACCAAATCATTTAACATTCCCTCCAGCAATCCCTTCATCCGCCACAACACTAGTTACTGTCCTTCTGTATTATAGTCCATGTTTTGTATTATAACCATGCTAGTGGGTGTGAAATGGTATCTCATTGTGATTTTCATTTTCATTTGCATTTATTAAACATCTTTAGATAATGCCTATTTGAATCTTTTGCCTATTTTTAATCAGGGTAAAATAATACTGTATAATTTTAAGTGTGTAATTCAGTGGCATTAAGTACATTCACAATTTTGTTCCAAAGCAACCACCACCATCGAACTCCAGACCTTTTTCGTCTTCCCAAACTGAAATATGGTACCAGTTAAGCAGTAATGCTTCACCCTTTCCCTCTCCCAGCCCCTGGTAAATGCCTTTCTGCTCTGTCTCTTTGACCTTGACTCTTCCAGGTAACTCTTATTATGGAAGCATAAAATCCTTGTTTGTTTGTGTCTGGCTTATTTCACTTAGTATACGTCTCTCTTCAAGATCAACCCATGTTGCATCATTTGTCAGTCTTCTCTTTTTAAAGCTGAATAATATCCCTTTGAATAATTTTGTTAACCATTTATCTGTTGGTGGACATTTGAGTAGCTTACACCTTTTGGCTATTGTGAATGATACTGCTGTGAACATTGGTGTACCTGTATGTGATGGAGTACCTGCTTTAAGATCTTTTGGGTATTTATGTGGAAATAGAATTGCTCAGGTAATAAGGGGTTGTGGTTTTTGTTGTGGGGTTTTTTTTTTTTGGTTTTTTTTTTTTTTTTGGCAGAGCCACTGTACTGTTTTCCACAGAGGCTGTACCATTTTACAATACATCGTTTTACATTCCTCTCAATAATGCACAAGGATTCCAATTTCTTTACATCCTTGCCCAGTCGGTACTTGTTACTTTCTGGTTTTTGTTTGTTTTTGGATAGCAGTCAGCCTAATGCATGTGGAGTTCCATCTCATGGTTTTCATAGATTTCCCTAATGATTAGTGATGTTGAGAATCTTTTGTTGTGCTTACTGGAGATAAGTATATCTTTGAGGAAATGTTTATTCAAGTACTTTGCCCATTTTTTAATTTACTTATTTGTTTTCGTTGTTGTTGAATTGTACTCCATATATCCTGGATATTAACACCATGTTAAATACATGACTTGTGAATATTTCCTCCTACTCTATGGGTTGCGTTGTTACTGTCAGTGATAGCACTCTATGACATATGTAAATTTTTTATTTTGATGTAACTTAATTTTATCTGTATCTTTTGTTGTCTGTAGTGTGTGTTTGTGACACAGTACCTTTTATATCGACACTGATTGATGTCTTGGGAATGTATCAGGAATTTTCTAAGCTCATGGTGATGAATGAACATTTTTTAGGCTTTAACTTTTTGCTTCAATTTTATCACTGGCCACAAATATTTGAGTTGTTTATCTTGAATTGATAGACTCAAGTTCATTTATTTTTGAAAAAAGGTCAACTGTCTCCTGGTTTCAATAAGCATTATTTGACAGCCCTTTCAATTAAAAATGGCTTTTTATGAAAAGTGGCAGCTAGTTTAGCTAGCAACAGTAGTCACCTCTTTTTTTCTTGAGATGTACATAGTATTTTTTGATATGCAGCAGAAGTCCTCTGTGTATACTTCTCATTTTGTTACATAGGGTATTAAAAAAGTATATTTAAAAGTTGAAATTTAATAACATTAGTAATTTTTTTTGTTTTATTAAACTTCCAGTGAAACAGGTTTCTTTTTGTTTTATTGTGAGATTGTTTGGTAATGAAGATGATAACTACTAATAGTACAGTTTGGTACTGCTGCCATGATTTGTAATAAAGGGTAATCAGTTTTACCCACCTCTGCTTTTGTACCAGTAATGCAAATATCAACACAGTGAAAAATGTAGCTATTATGAAAATAGCTTTGACCTCTTGGACCGTACTTTTAGAACTGCTACCCTGATTTACAGGGTTCCTGGATGGGCTTAAAAAAAATGATTGCAGATTACATTCCCTTAATTTTGTGTAAGTAGCCACTGTATAAGAGATCTATCTGCTGCCACTAATGAATGGATGTACTCTCTGTTTGGGGAAATGGTTGGCCTTCCTGACTCTTGAATCCCTGGATTTAGACACTCTAGGCAGGTATCAACAAAATTTCCTCATACTAATGGTAAGATGTTGAGGGGATAGGGACGAAAAGATGTTTATATTTAATAAATGAATAGATAGTAAAAAACTACATAAAGAAATTATATATTTCTATTTTACAGTACATGTTGGATAGAACCTGTGATACACCTTTCCAATGACAAAAGATAGTGAAAATGAAAGGAGAAATTGAAGTTTATTTGCTCTGCAACAAAAGCAAAAAAATCCTTCAGTAGTCTATACGAGCATTTTAGCTTGGGGTATGGCGTCATTCTGACTGATTTACACACTTCAAATTATAAATGTGATATTGGGCCAATATCTAATAACCTATTTTGAATGGGGCATTAACACCTTTCTTGTTAAATTTGTTCTTTGGCATAGAATCAGAACAAAATAGTGTTTTTAAAATGTTAGGGATAGGATGTAGCACATTATAGGCTTTTAGATAGAGGTAGGTTATTTTAAAGTTTTTGATTTCGTTTGGGTCAGGAGTTTGGAGAAATGGATGAAACCAGGTTGGAGCTTGTGAGTAAGATTGATCAGTCATATATATGGTACATGCTGCTGAACAAAGACATTCCTCCTACTACTACATACTGAGATCTTCATTTTATTACCATTAGTGATGGTAAGTGCTGTATTTGTGCTTTGTGTTCAAGAATTGTAAAGCTACATGGTATTACATTTTTTTAATTTTTGCTTATAGGATTCAGTGGTCCCAATTTAAAGGCTATTTTACTTTCAAACTGGAGAAAGTGATGGATGATTTCAGAACTTCAGCCCCCGAACCAAGAGGCCCACCTAACCCTAATGTCGAATATATTCCCTTTGATGAAATGAAGGAAAGAATACTGAAAATTGTCACTGGATTTAATGGGTATGCACTTAATACTATTTTAAAGGTTTGCTGTTTTGATTTTTCTTTGTTTTGATGTGTCTTATTGTTTGGTAACTGATTATCCCTTAGAATGTTGTTCTTTGTCTCTATTGACATATAGTGGTTACTGATTTTCAGCGTACAAATCTTTAAAATGTTTACAACTTAAAAAAAAATTGTAAGGGTATATTTGAGCCAAACTGACGACATATGCTGGAAAGCAAGATCCCAAGTGCTTTGCATTTGAGAATCACAGTTTCATAGTTTCTTTCATGCATTTGAAACTAAAGAGATGAGGAAGGAAGATTACAGAAGATGGGAGAAAACAAGGTGAAAATTGGATTCATAGTTAAGATTATTTGTTTTATAGAGGTCAGCTACTTTTTAGAAGGAGGAATCTGAAAAGAGACATTTAAAAAGTGTGTTATCCTACGTGCAAAGAAACAATGGATGGAGCTTATTTAAGGCAAAGATAGGCCTTTTAGTAAAGAAGTTGTATGCCTGGGGCTTGACTATCAGATCACCCTGTGAAGTTGCTTCCCATAGACCTCTTTTACATCTGTAGTTCTCCTTGTTGGTCATAAATCAATCCGAAGGATCCATTGATGTTCAACTTTTTCGTCTGATAGTGTGGTGTCATAGCTTTAGGAAGGGTTATTTTTAGGAAGTTTCAGTATGGATGTTGTCCTGTTGACATTTGGGGATGGGGCTGTAACCATATGATTTGAGGCTGAATTTTCCCCGAAAGGGAGGCGCAGGTAAATGGAAGCGCAGGTAAATGGAAGGCAGTCTTAAGGCCAACCATTGTGAGGGGGGGGAAAGCCACTCTGGATCATTTCTATAACTATCATGATTCTATCTTATTTTTCTATATTTAGCATGTAATATAATATTTACATAAGCCACAAAAAGAGTATTAATTATTTTATACATGTTCAGTAATCATAAACAATAGGACTATTTGAGAAAACACAATCAATGAGTATAACTATTATTATGACTAATATCATTAGCAAACAGGTAAAGACAAACAAAATGGATTCTGAGATGCAGGCCTTGTCAGTGTCATGGGATAGCTGTTTACCTCTGATGTCATCAGCCTCTCATCCTTGAGGAGGCTTTGATGTCCATTCTCGATGGAGGAGAGTGTCAGAGGCAGAGGTAAATGTCCATTTGTGGTTGGGTGCCTGATAGGTTTCCGAGTTGGAGAGTGTCTTTTATTTGATGTTCTTTCCAAAAATAAAATCTAAGCACGGGTGTCCTATCTGTGGCCTGGGATGACTGTGAATGAGGCCGAACACAAAATTGTACTTAAATATACTTAAAACATGAGGGGTTTTTGTGTGATTACATGTCGCAATGTGCAACCCAAGACAACTCTTCTTCCAGTGTGGCCCTGAGCTGCCAAACGGTTGGACACCTCTGAAAAGTCTGTGTGTCCTGGGATCTCAGTGTGAAAGGAAGCTACCAACTTGGCATTTTCTTGAACTCTGTCAAACCTTGGCAATAGTGTAAGATGTCGCCTTTCAATAACGTGGCTCATAATTTCCTTCATGTAAGTTTAGCTTAAATGCACTGCAGTGCATAAAGGAATATAAAAACTGAAAAATGGGGAGCCAGGGAGCAGAGAAGGACCAAGCTGCTGTCTTGGATTTCCCATAATCCTGACTAATCATTTTCTTAATCACTTACTTTGCCATACAGTTTAACGTAAAAGACAAATCCTTTGAGGTGCTTCAGGTGCCCTTCTGGAACATCACAAAGTTATTTTTATGCATATTTTTACCCTTAAAACCTCAATTTTTAATGAAAACTAAGAAGCAAGTAACATTCTTTAGCTTGGCAGATAAGTGAATACATTTTATAACCTCTGGAAACATAGGCTCTTTTACTGGCAGATATACTTAAGACATTGCATAACTTCTAGAAACATATTTCATAGACATCAAAGCCAATTATTAACATACACTAATTTTTGTAAAACCCAAGTAAAAAAAAAAAAGACATGCCTATTTTACTTAAACCTACAGATTTAAGCTAGCTTTTATTTACTAAGGATCAGTCTTAGGTCACATTGACAAAAAGCATTTGAATTAGATTCTGTATTTCTAAGAATTTTAGAGTACCCAATTCTTATGAGCACTTGCCTTTCGATTAATTTTAACAATACCACCTAGATGTAGAGGTTCCACATTTACAACATACAAGTAGTAGGCACACACAGATACACACAAACAGAAAACTGTTGGATTAAAATTCTGTTTTGGAGGCATTTGTAATTTATATCTGTCCTTGACAAGTTCCAAATGATCTCCATTTTTAATACCTCAAAATTGACACCTAAAAGTCATAGGTCAGTCTATCTAAATCCTTTCTGAAGCTTCTCGAGATTAATTAAATATGCTTTCCATTCTTTCTGCCTAATTTTATAGCTGGCTTTTTTTCTAATTGTGCGCACAAAAAATTAGTATCAAAGGGTTCACATCTTAGCCATCTTAGTATTAACAGGAGGCTGACTGTCATGGGCCTTATTGGCCTGGGACGCATGATTTCCCATTAGTTTTGAGATTGGTAGAGTTTAAACAAACTTCTAGGGAAAGCCAGACCTTTCATACACATCTCCAAAGAGTTAGATGATGTGGATATCCCTACAGGACTGCGTTACGGTATGTAGGAAATTTTTTCTCAGGCAACCCCACAAAGACTCTTAGTCACCTAAGAATATCCAAGCAAGGGTCATCAAGAGTTTATCAGACGCTCCCAGACCCAGGATGCTTTCCAAAGCATGGGCCACTCACTCAGGGCGAAGCCATTTCAGCGCACCCTGCATTTTTCCCTGGGGCTCCCGCTGGCCTCTCCAGGATCAGCTGCCACACTGGATGTCTCCTGGCACCCATCTCCACCACTCTGGATTCAGGGATCTGAACAACTATTGTTACTCTGTTGGCTATTCTGGTTGGGAAGCAAGTGTCCTTTCTCGTTAAGAGCTAAAGAGAATTCAGTTTCTCATTTAACCAGCAAAGACTTTTTTTTTTATACTCTCAGTAAGCAATCCAATTAAAAGCCAGCAACCCATTTTTTTTTCCTTTCCCTCAGTTATCTCAGCTATAATCCACTTCGAGGATTTTCTAAGAGCAGCTCATACTAAGTCATGGCCTGCTCCTTAAAGCAAGGAGGCCCAGAATTCCGAGAGAAGACTCACCCAAGTTCACCTGATGTGAAGCAGGGAGCTGGTGTGTTACAGTGGGTCCTTGCTTGTACCCAGCACAGGGTCCGGGTATGCAGGGTGGTTCTTCTTCAGAATCCTGTGAACTAGGCCAAGTAAATGACCTAAACATCCAAACTTGTAGAGAATTTTTGTAAGAGCTTATTTGATCCAAACTAATGACCTATGCCCAGGACAAAGATCTGAAATGTTCCTACAGGTTTTTAAATTTTTATTTATTTATTTTTTAAACTTGAATTGCCTTCAGCAGCATTCCCACTTTAAATGGGTATGACAATGGAAACATTCATTTATCAGGAAATATTTCAATGTTTTTTCTTTGCATTTTACATTTGGTGTTATAAATCTTTATACTGTGTATAGAACCTGTTTATCATTGAGATGTTACATTTCTTCTAAAATTGAAATTAACAGTTTATGTAAGTATTCTTAGTGACTTTTTATTTTACAATTTTTGGAGTCTCCCCTTCTCTTCCCAACAACCAACCATTTTTAGTCCTTTGTAAAAAAATACTGCACTTAAAAAGATACTCTGCAGTATAATAAAACTGATGTTAAAAAAAAGTTGCTGTGTCTCATTCTCTGTCATTTAAAAGACTTTCTTTTCAGGACTTCATATTTTTAGGATTTCCTCAGGAAAGTAGTGTTGTGAAGTTGAATTGTTCAGTATTCAGTTTGGCATGAACAATTTTGGAGTGCGGGGTGATGATACCAAATTTTAATGAATTGTGGATATGTGAACCATAAATTCATATTTAAGGACAGATTTTATTTGAAGGGGTTTCATTTGTAATTTTAGGTTGCATAACAGTCTCATTCTTTTCAGCTATTTAATCACATGGGATTTCCGACAGATAGTGTAATTCAGTTAACTCTTTGTTATATTCCATGCTCCCTTGTTTTTAAGTTTAAGAGCTTTGCTTAAAATGGCAAATTCTTATGCTTTGATTTCAGGTCTGTTACTAATATATTTCAGTGGGGGATGGGAGAGAAATTACAGCTTTATCTTTTGAGTTTTATCAATGATAGCCACCCAAGGGATTTGGGATGGGAAGGAGACTTATTTTCACTGTGTACTCTGCTGTATTATTGAAAGTACTTTAGTAATACCATTTTCAATTCTTTCATGTTAAGTTGGACTGGACACAGGTATATGTAGGCTATTAAGTAAGTCCAAGTATAATTTGTTAATCTGTAAAACAGGTACATGACCTACTTCCAGAAATAACTTGAATAGTCATTAAATGCCTAAACATACTTAAACATATCAAACTGTTTTTAAAACATTTTTCATCTTTGAACCATGAGTATTTTGAACTTACATTTTTTTAAGTTTAATTTTCAGAATGGCAGTTTCTGAATCACTTTTTTCTAATCAGGCATAATCCAGTCTTTTATCAGTGATATGTTAATATTTTTTATTTTTTAATTTATCCTTTTTTGTGTGTGTTATAACAATATATTGGTGCACTGAGACATGTCTATAATTCTTTTCAATTTTATTTTCATGTTTTGAATATAAATTCATTGCTTTAAAGAATTTTGCCAAGAGTGGTGGGTAGAAGTAACATTTTGTTCTTTTTAGCATACAACCCCTGCTATTTGTACTAGATGGTATTTAAATTACAAAGTGATATATGCTCACAGTTTTAAAAAGGTCCCTGGATGTCACAGGAGTATATAAGAAAGTAGGATCATGTTATATGATAGTTTTATTTTCTTTTTAGAAGAGCTTTGAAATCTCTATCAGTGAATTTGCAGCCTTTTTTTAAAAAAGAAAACTTTTATTTATTTTTAGACAGAGGGGAAGGGAGGGAGAGAGGGAGAGAAACATCAGTGTGTGGATGCCTCTTGCACACCCCTTTACTGGGGACCTGACCTGCAACCCAGGCATGTGCCCTGACTGGAAATCGAACTGGTGACCTTTTGGTTCACAGGCTGGCGCTCAATCCTCTGAGCCACACCAGCCAGGGCTGCAGCTCTGTGTTTTGTTTACCTATGTATTTGAAATGGCTGCATTATTTTCTATTATATGAACAGGTTATAATTCATTTTGCTTGTCCCCATTGATGGTGGATATTTATTTTTTAGCTGTTATAAGTAGTCTTTATAGTGAGCATCCTTGTACATACCTTCTTGTGTTGATGAATGCTACGTATTTATCTATAGATTTATTATTGCTTTTCTTTTAATTTGTAGAAATATAACTGCTGGGTCATCAATACTGTCAAATAGACATCACAAATATATTCATTCATGCAGATATGTTCATTCATGCAGATGGTGTGATTCTTCATTTTTGCATGTACGTGTGTGGATTCATTTCTTATCTTGCAAGTGAAATTGCACATCTTTTTATGTCCTTATTGACTCTTTCATGAATTGAAGTTTATATCCTTTTTTGTTTTTCCTATCTTTTGGTGATTTTCTAATGGGAAAATTCATTATGTTGTTTTGCTTTCTTAAAATATTTTTTATTTTTTAACTTTATTGTTGACACTATTACAGGTATCCTTGTTTCCCCCACTTTGCCCGCCTCTATCAAGCCCCGACCCGCCCTTCCCTCTGGCCATCACCACATTGTTGTCTGGTGTCTGTGTTCCATGTAATATGTTTTTTTAGTTAATCCCTTCACCTTTTTTGTTCCAACTTTTATCTGAGGTTCTACTTAAAAAAAAAATAGCCTGTGTTTGAAAAACTGAAATATATTTGGCAGTTGGCATGCAATTTTGTTAGCATTTGAATGTTTTTTTTTTAAATAGTTTGGTTTTTTTTTTTTGGTATTGCCCATAACCCTTTATTCCCCTTACACCCTCTTCCACCTCCACCCCCACCTTTCATCCAGTACCCTCCTCCCCTTTCCTCCTCCCCTCTAAGAGCTGTTAGTCTGTTCCGTGTGTCCACGCCTCTCTTTCTATTTTGTTTGTCAGTTTATTTTGTTCATTAGATTCCACATATAAGTGAGATCATGTGGTATTTGTCTGTCTCTGACTAGCTTGTTTTTAATTAGTAAAAGCTATATTAAATGTTACATGGTATTTGGACATGAAAAAAACTATTCATTTTCTAAAATTATTTCCATATATTGTCATCTTATATATTTTTCATCTTGGAAGTGGAAATTGTCTATTTATGTATTTGCTTGATTTCCTGAACTGTAAGATTCTGGAAAGTGTGGCTAACGTCTTTTCCAAACAAGGCCTGGAACCAGTGAATGCCTAACCATAGTAGGCTCTCAAACAAGTATTGAATGAAGGGAAAGAAGGAATAAAAACACATTTCTATATTTATATTTGGTTTAATGGAACATGGTAGGTAGAATTACATTGTTGAATGCTTAAGTCCTTTATTTTTTTAATTTAGTTATGTTTTTTCGTCCTTTTAAGAATACTTTTAGACTTAAAAATTTTAGAAGATGGAATATAGCTACTCTCCGGAACTGAAGTTAGATTATTTTTTCTAGATGAGGAAACACCAAAAATTAAAATAGCAAAATTAGTAACTTAATGAAATGGTCAGTTAAAACATATTTGTTGCCCTTTTATGCCCTCTGGGATTATAATGAACAAGAAGAGTATATGGGCTTATTTAATCACACCAGGGCCAATGAAAAGATTTCTAAAATCTTTTTATTATAGACATCAGCAATATAATTTAGAAACTGTTAGTAGCTAAGTAGTTCACTCCTATAATGGTACTCAAAGAGGGGTTTGGAGGGGTAGAGAAAATGTAACTTAATTAAGTCCTCTAAATTACTGAGATTGAAAGAATTAATGAATGTAGAAGTAAATTAACCGCTTAAGTCTTGTCCCTCCTTTGACAATCATGTTAGACCTCCCTAATAAGCAGGAAGTTTTATTTATTTAGGGTAATTTACTAAAATACAATGAGGCTCTGCAAGAGAGGTCTGAAATAAGTGCACAACCACGTGATTCTGAAAATCTTTGTTACATCATCTCTAAGCAGACATAGTCATAATTGCTTATCATCTTTTGTCATGATAGTCTTTTCTGACTATTGAATTTTTTCTCTAAAGTTATTTTAATATACTTGGTTAACTAGATTTTGCTTTGTCCTGAAAACTTCACATGATTGTTTCATGTGTGTGCCCAAACACAGACATCTCGTTTCTGCACTTGAGTGTGCCTCTTCTTTCTTCTTTTAAAGATCATATATGAGATTTTCATACTCTTAAATCTAGCTTGTAGATATAAAACATGTACTCCAATTTTTTTATTTTGTATTGTTTGCTTTACAGTTTCAGATTATTTAGGGTAAGAGAATGGGATCTAGCCTTTTTTTTTTTTACTTCATTCTCTTACTCCCCTGACCTATTTGAGTACTTGTTGGATTTTCTGCTGCTTGGTTTGTTTAGAAAGATAAAGAAAAGGGTTTTTGCATTTTTAAAAATTGTTTGTGTCATTGTTTATTGAGCATATTCTATTAGTTAAAAATCTGTTCATTTACTTTCTCTTCACTCTTTTAGTGTAACTAGTTGAGAATCAGAATAATTTAGTGGCCTTCCCTCCTTACTGTACCCTCCATCTTGTTTTATTTCCTGGTAATATGGTTTGAGGTGATGCTCTCTCTAATAAAATTTTTTAAATTAAGAGGTAGGAACTCTCAGAAATCTAAAGAATTTTTTGACATGTTTATTTGATGCACGTAAAATAACAGTTCAGACTACTGTAGGCTCTAAAAAGGATGATAAACTTGATTAAAAGTATTGACAATTGCTATAGATTTATTTTGGGATGAGGAATGAGACAGATAGCAGTTTAGGGTTACCTTACCATTATTTAAGATGCTAATTCTTTATTTTTTTAATTTTTGATACTTTCCATTTCCCATTGACATTTTCAATAAATCTCAGAATTTCTGGCATTTGATTTGAGATATAAAATACATGTTTTTGAAGATTTATGTATGTGTGTTATTTATCCACATGTTAAATAAAGCCTGAGTTTAGAAAGGACATATTGCTTTAAATAAAGATAACCTAGGGATTCCACTGGTATTGCTGACTTCTGTAGGGCTTAAAAGGAAGCAAAACTGAGTCCATTCAGCCTTTCATAATTGTGAGATATTTAGGTTAGTTTCCACCTAAATGTTCAGGTCTGACTTAAGTAATTCTGTTAACTAAAGCATTGTATGAACATTACATGTTCAACATTACATGTTCACATGGTCATTAATAATAGAAAATAAAGACGTGGTAAAATGTCTTTATGAATAAAACAAAATTGGCTACTTTAGCTTTTTCCTTAAATAAGATACCTGATTTCATGAATATCTCTTTAGCTTTTTACTCTAATGGCTTCTTTGTTATATTTTACTTTTTTTTTTTCATGAGGAAAGTTGCTTATATAAATAACATAGAGGCAAGGTAGTCAGTTATGCTTACATGTCTTTCTCTGATGTTCAGTACCATTTCTTGGTATTTGAATCCCCATGGCCTGTAGGTATACAAGACTTGATTTTTTTTTTTTTTTTATGTCTACACAGGGACAGATTGCAATCAAATTAAGATATATAACTAATGGAAAATATATAATCCTATTTAATCAGGAGTAATTACTTGGAATTAAAAGGAATATTTTTTTAAACAGATGTGTTTTTGGTTCTGTGTCTTTTAGAGCATTTGTGCCTTTCTGCAGTCTCTTAAATAGTAGATGGGATCAGGATGATGATAGGAACTAAGATTTATTGAACACTTAGTAAAATATTTCAGGTACTATAAGTGATTTATGAATATTACATCATATTTAATTCTCATGATTATCATGCGAGTAGTGTGATTTCAGAATCCCTGTGTTCCTGATACAAGGAGACATGATGATTTAAGATAGGTAAATTCAGTTTGGGCAAGGTCTTCCAGTTGGTTAGCCAGTATATTTTTTTAACCTACAAGATATGAAATAATAATGTCCTTATAATTTGTACATTAAAAGAGGACTGGTTGGCAGTTTTTTTGTAGCAGTTATGAGTAATGGCATTTGAAAGGACCTGTTATTTTTGGATCCTTTTCTGTGTGTAGACAGGTATGTATTGGATTCTGAAGGCAATCTTTTTTTATAATTTAAAATGCTAGCTAGTCGTGTCCTTTAAAAATTTTTTTTTCCAGTTCCTTAAATACTCTTAGTTTTTCATCTTACAATGTGTGCAAAAAGGTATATATTGCAGAGTAAATTGAATTTTATTTAAAATAACCCCAAATATTTTTCTGCTAAGTTATTTATTTTACAGTATACCTTTTCCAGTAAACATCCATCCCCCATTACTCCAAATTTAAGAATTTTAGATCATAGTTTTCATTGAGAGTAGCACCCTTTTTTGCTCTTCTTTTCTTCTTAGAACGTTTCTTAATTTAGCTAGTGCATTTTATTGGGGAAAGCCTTAATATTTTAAGGAGGTAGAATAAGCTGTTTTGTATGATATGTCTCAATGGAAGAATAACAAACTAAACATTTCTATCCTCCTGGCCTAATTACATATAATTATTTTATGTGTTTGTAGAATAATTACACATTTTATATGATTACATATTTATAATTACATATTTATAATAGTAAATTTATACATACTATTATTACCATTTATTATTTTAATTATTTATGTGTCTACCCGGTAAGTTTTTTTTATAGTAGGTCCTTATATTTTTCTGAAAGTAATAATTATGTAAAGAGTCCTTTTAATGCACTTGTCAAAATTATGTTGACATTTCCAGTGGATACTGAATACAAGTAAGTATTTTAGTCTTTTCAAGTGAGGAAGGGAAAGTGTTATATGACATTTTAGTGCCATCTCTTGGGCACTTGGTAAATAGACTTTAAAGCTTTGAAAGTATCTAAGAATGTAAACCTATTTAGTCATAGGCTATTATCGTTGACATTGCTGTGCAAATATAATGTACCCCTTGTAAGTAGTAATATTCACCAAACATAATTTTTCCCCTGAAAGTAGTAGTATTCACTAAAACATAAATTGTTCATAATTGACTGCAATTTTACTTACCTTCCTAAAGAAAATTAGCCAAACATTTAGTGTAAACATTGTTAAACAGGAAATTTAAAGATTTTCATTTTTAAAAGCTAGTTTTAAGAGAAATTATTAGCTTTTGGTGTGTGAAAGAAATTTAATTGTAGGGAAAAACATAACTAGACATTGTTTAAGTATCAGTTAAGTATTTAAAAATCTTAACACTGGGTGCTATTTTGTTTATTTTTTAATGTAGAAACAGTTGTGATTACAGTGTCACTGTGAGATATTTAATGAGGAAATACCATAAGTGGGGGGCGGGTGTGTGTTTAAGGTTTGGAGAGTAGTGATCTAGAAGAGGGACCTAAGGTTTAGGCATACCACTATAGTCTGAAATCATGTAATGCATTTAAGTTATATATGTATATAAATATTGACCATACTGACCACAATATATGTGAAGAGATCTTGCTCTTCAGAAGCTTTCAATTACAAAATAAGACAATTTCGAAACTGATGTTTATTACCATGTACTCTCTCTCTCAAGATGGAGTTGTTTTATGTATTTGCTGTAGGTTTCCAATTATGTGTTGTCTTTATAAAAATGAACAAATCATGTGTAAACTTACTGTTTTACTATTAGTAATGTTGTTGGTGTATTTGGTGCTTCTTTTTTCCATTTTAAAGATTCTTAGTTTGACAGTGTATTTCACACTGAATGGATTGTCAGAATCAAAGGAGAGAAGACTCAGACAGGGGTGTCCAACCCTTTGGTGTCTCTGGAACTGGAAGAAGAAGAGTTGTCTTTGGCCACTCATTAAATACACAAAGACTAATGAAAACTGATGAGCAAAGAAAAGGTTTTAAATAAATTTATGATACTGTGTTGGGCTGCATTCATAGTCATTGTGGGCCACATGCGGCCCATGGGCTGCTGGTTGGACACTCCTGCACCCAAGGAATTTCCTATTGCAGTCATGATGAATATGAAGGAAGTTATGTGGTTCTTGCTGCTTCTGAATATTTGTGATACCAGGAACGTTTCATCTTTTAGTTAGGGTCCAGTCTTCTGTCAAAATGACAGTTTTCTGACTTTATGTTTGATGCCACTTGAGAAAGAATTGATTCTTTTTATTTTTTTATATTTTAAAATTATTTTTGGTGACACTGTTAGAGATGTCCCCATTCCTCCTCAGCTGCGCACCCAGGCCCTGCCCCCTCTTTCCCTCTGTCCATCACCAGTTTATTTTGTTCATTAGATTGTTGCCCTCCCAAATAACTAAAATGTTTACATTTTCGTATGAATAACATTTACTTTATACATTTTCAAAATTTGTTTAAATCTTATACTGACTTTATAAAAATATGAGACTAGTATTGATAGAATATGAGAATTAAATTTAGTTTGTCAAATAAGAAAGTAAACTTAGCATTTTAGGTGCTGTATGTGTGGTATAGAGGAGAGTAGGATATGGGATTTGAAGTTACAGAAAGTGAGTTTGAATCCTGGCAGTATTGCTCACGCAACTTTACCTTGGGGTGGAGGGAGCATATTGTGTCAAATTGCCTGCAAACAATAAACAGCTATTTGAATGTTAACTATTAATGTGAGACTTTGTAGTTTTCCTTATGAGAGAATAAATAGGTTTGATATTAAAGTCTGAAATTTATTTTGTATTTCTTAGCTGCATTTTTCTTATCTGATGGTCAGATTGTAATTCTCAGGAATGCTAATAAAATGTGAGATCAAAACTTTATAAAATGACTTTAGTTCCAACTTACGTCAGTTTTGCATTTGTTTTCATTAAGTGAAAATTCTGTTATGGTTGATGTTATTTAGTAAAGTCATTTATCAAAGTATTATTTTTGTGTCTACTTTAAGTGTGATGAAATATACACAGTTATAAAGCAGAACCATATTTATAGTACGTTTTCATTGGAATCATTTGTCTTGATTCTGACAAAACATTTGTAGTTTTATTTCAACACTTTTAAAGAAATTTTTGTATGCAAAGAATGCTTGAGGAAAAGTTTCTGTATTAAAATAATCTCTAACTTGATTTTATTTATTTCTTCTTGTAAACCTCTAACTGAATTATCAGAATTTATAATGTTAATTTTTTTCCCTCAGTTTTTAAGCTTTCAGTTAATTTTGGATGTTCTACATTGCTTTTTAAAGGAAGGAAGGGAAAAATTGATTTCTTTTTAAATAAAAAGATTTACCTCTTGTCTTTGCCTGGTTTTAAGTGACTGATTCATTTCTTGTAGCATTTCCTTTTGTAGCTTAACACATACTTGACTAGATAAAGCTTTAAATAGTGAGAATAATAATGTTCCTAATAATCAGTGACCTCAAACTATTAAATTATATTTTTTGCAGTATCCCTTTTACTATTCAGCGACTATGTGAATTGCTAACAGATCCAAGGAGAAATTATACAGGAACAGACAAATTTCTCAGAGGAGTAGAGAAGGTATTTATTTTGTTATTGGAATTATATTAAACTGCAGCATAATATATTTTAGAAAAACACATTGAGTAAGTAAGAGCTGTTGCAGGCATCTTTTCTTGAAATAAGTTTCTCAACTTACCTGAACTTTTTTCCCAAATTGTTTTCTGAATTGTGGTCAAGGTTTCAGAGATTTAATAGAGGGGCAGAGGAGGGCTTGTGATTAATTAAGTTTGGGGAAGCAGCTTAGTATTATCTCTTGGATATTCATAGTATATACATCAACATACTAAATGTTCTGTAAAGTTCTATAATTGATATTTTTTAATAGCGTGTTACTGCAAACTTGCTAATCTGTGGAATTTATTTCAGTTCTAGAATTCAGAGGTATACAGCTCTGGAAAATCACTGATATAAAGTATTTACATTAGATATTAAGAAAGATAAAGGTCAGATTTAAGAATGAAGAACTAGGTTTTGTGTGAATTGAGGGGATGTTAGTAATAAGGGAAGGACATTTTAGACAGAGGAAACAGCATGATGAACAAAGACATTGAGGTGTTTGAGGAAGTTGGCTTGTGAAGACTGAAGACAGTGAAGGAGCCCTGGGAACTGAGATTGGACTAGTGGGTGGCTAACTCCCTCACTTGGATATTAATCCTGAAACATAGTCCAGTGTTCATTTTAAGGTTATAGTTCAAACTCAGTTATTTTATACCCTGGAAGCAAGAATCCAAAGTCTTCAGTGATTTACAGTAGATCATAGGGCCTTACTGCGTTAATATTTTGAGTTTGTTTTATGGGGGTATTCATGGCGGGACCCCCTCCCCCCCCATAAAAAACCCAGAATTATCTTCTGGAGGGCAGGTCCCTTGAAGGGCAGGCTTCCCCTACTATGTGAGGGTTCTAGGAAGCCATCTGTATCAGTGTACCAGCTGCTTGTGTTAATGAGAGGCTGCACTTGGCTTCAATGAAATATTTATTTATTTATTTATTTATTGAAGATTCTTTCAGCATGTTTGCCTATTTCACGTTGGGTGATTTGTGAGTGTGCCAGCCCACACCAGACTGAGAGTTCAGTTTTGACCAAAAACAGCATGACCTCCTGTGCCCCCCACCCTCCTTGTCACTGGATCTCACCCCAACCGGGTTTTTGTATGTGTCCCTGGATGAAAGAAGTCCTCAAAGAGAAATGTTTTGCTGATGTGGAAGAGGTGAAACAAACAAAATATGGCAGAAGCACTAAAAGGCATCAGAATTGACAAGTTCAATAACTGTTTTAAGCAGTGGAAAAAATGTCTCCATTGGTGTATTGCATCAGGTGGAGAGTACTTTGAACGTAATTGAAATTTAAACATGTAACAATAAATACACAACATTTGTAAATAAATTCCGGGTTTTTTTGGACACACCCCCGCCCCCCTGGTATGATACTACACATCAGGCTTTGATTGGTACTGCTTTATAAGGAAATTGATTATACTTGGCCTAAAAGGTTTTATATCCAAGTATCATGGGGTGATTCTAACTACAATAAATAGAGCACAATTCCACTATATTGCATGCAATGTATAATGTTATGGCTTCAAAGTAACTAAAGTAGAGTAAAAATTTTAAATAAGACTGCCAAAAATATAAATGCATTAGTAGGATATAGCTTTTGGTCTTTAATTTTAATTTTTGATTGTAAGTTTTTATTTTTAAATATTTATTTTCTTTCATTAATAAAATCAGACTAAATGGAAACTTAACCTACCAGGATGAATTTGAGAAATTAAAAACAAATGATTGAACTTCATGTTGTAGTACACGTCCTCATATTAAATGTCCAATTTTTGTTTGCAGAATGTGATGGTTGTTAGCTGTGTGTATCCTTCTTCAGAGTAAGTGCAGAGATTTTTCTATTTCTAGTATGTAAGTTTCTAACTTATAATATTTCTAATATAGTCATTTTAAAGTAGGTTGCATTTATTTTATATGTAATTAAGCAGGAGGACATTTATAAATACTTGTGAATTTACCACCCAGATTCCAAAGTAGAATATTACCAATAACATTAGCTGTATGTTTTTCCAATAAAGATACTTAGATTAAAGAGATGCATGATTTACTGTAATATTCACATTGTTGGATATATATTATTGTCATGTCACTTGGCTCTGGGATCCTAGTCTCGATACCTTTCCCCAAGACATCTTTAGGAATAGCTGATAGCTGCCTGATGACATTCCTCCTCATGATGGAAAACTATGTTTTCAGTTCTCAAGATTTATATAGCAAATTAGGATGTCAGTTAAGGGCATAGTCCTTGGCACAATTAGCATTTTGTTAATGAGTGGCTATCCTGGAAATTACAGGAGGTTTAGCAGTGTCTTTTGTCTCTACCCTCTAGCTTTCCTCCCTGCTCCCCACCCCCCGCCTGCCCCCAAAATGTTTTCAGACATTGCCAGATGTCTCAGGATGTAGAGTAGTGGTATTATGAGGAGGATGTTGCTTCCTATTGAGAAGCAGGACTAAATGAGTGAGAGGATCTAAAGAGTATTTCCATATGGAAGACTTGTAGTTTTACTTATAGGAGGACATTTAACTTGCTGGAGAATTGAACTAAAAGGTCATACAACTAGTTGACTAGTTCCTAGTGGGAATAAATATTCATTAAACAGTTTAGGTTTAAGGTTAAAAATATCTCTTGATTTCATAAACAGAAATGGAAATTCTTTTTAGAATTTTAAAAAAAATATACCTATGTTGTCAGGAGAATCCCATAATTGCTATTTCTTGCAGGGGATTATTGTTTGGTTCTGTGACAGATCTTAGAAAAGATGTAGACTCTTGATTCTTGTCAAAACTAAGACACTAAACCATCCATAACAGTGTTTTTTGTTTTTTTCCTCATAGAAAAAACAATTCAAATAGTTTAAATCGAATGAATGGTGTTATGTTTCCTGGAAATTCACCAAGTTATACTGAAAGGTAAGACTCTTGATTTTTAATATTCACAGAATTTACATTTTCCTTATTTTGAGTAGCGAGATCAATATACTTTTTTAAAAGTTGGGCAATTTATGGAGGATATAGAATATACTAAACAGAATTAGTTAATTTGGTAACTTATGTATATGAAAGTCAGAGTTACCCTGAAAGGTGTAACTTTTAGCAAAATAGGAAAATGATGTTCATTTATCTTACCACAGGTCTAACATAAATGGGCCCGGAACACCCAGGCCACTTAATCGACCAAAGGTTTCTTTGTCAGTCCCCATGACAGCAAATGGCTTGCCTGAGGGCACTGATGGCAGAGAGTCAAACTTACAGCAAAATGAGGACAAAAATCACAGGTTTGTTTGTGATACATATTTTTTTAAATTTTTATAAAATGTTAACGTTTATTGCTGGTTTTCAGCACTCATTGTTTACTATTTATAAATTATTGTTGTTTTGAGGTATAAAACAGGTTTTAATGTGGTTAGAGGAGCTCTTAGCACATGCTGAAGATGGGCGTAGAAAAGGAGTAAAACTGCTAATTTGGGGAGGTCCTCTTTAAAATACGGTCTTAAGAAAATAAAGTGGTCATAATACATTTTATGTCTTGTTTTTTAGTTATTAGTGAGTTGTAAGTGAGTTGAAATTTTGTGAATAATATCTTACTATAGATCATGAAAGGAAACATTTATATCCCATCTCAAATATTCTGCATCACATAAAGGGAAAGAAGACTAAATGAGTAAGAGAATATAGAATATTTCCATATGAAAGACTTGTAGTTTTTGTTTTTCTTGGTTTTTTTTTAAAGATTTTATTTATTTTTAGATAGAGGGGAAGGGAGGGAGAAAGAGGGGGAAACATCAGTGCGTGGTTGCCTCTCACATGCCCCATACTGGGGACCTGGCCTGCCACCCCAGGCATGTGCCCTGGTTGAGAATCAGACCAGCGATGCTTTGGTTCACAGGCCAGCACTCAATACCCTGAGCCACACCAGCCAGGGCAAGACTTGAAGTTTTATTGTAGGAGGACATCTAACTTGCAAATTGAAAGGTCAGATACCTTGTTGACTAGTTCCTAGTGGGAAAGTCTCATTAAACAGTTCAGGTTCCCTTGAAGTTCTCTCTCTCTCTCTCTCTCTCTCTCTCTCTCTCTCGTTTTTGGCCTAGATAGTATAATTTAACTTTGACACTGAAATACAATTAAAAAATTAATAGACCTTAAAAATGAGAATGGAGAAAATGAAAATCTTACTAATGACACTTTAAAAAAACATTTACAGTGACTCTCTGACTTCTGGATCAGAAGGTTCCTCAGTGAGCCCTATAAAAAATAAACACCCAGATGAAGATGCTGTGGAAGCTGAAGGGCATGAGGTAAAAAGACTTCGATTTGACAAAGAAAGTGAAGCCAGAGAGACAGACAGTCAGACATCTTCCAGTGAAATTTCTTCGGTTATGGTAGAAGAAGCAGAAGAATCATCTTCATCTCAGGATAAAGACAAAGAAAGTAGTTGTACCAGGCAACACTGTACAGAAGAAGATGAGGAAGAGGATGAAGAGGAAGAAGAAGGTATTTAGAGACCATCTGTAAAAGGGTGGAGTAAGGACATCCTCAAATTCTTATACTTCATTTTTGCGTGAAAGAATGTAACGTAATGGAATTCCTTATAAAATGCTGATGTTGGGCTTTTCTCCCACATTTATGTAGTTGCTGCTGAGTTTCAGGGGATATGATTTGAACTGTAGAATATCACAATTCATGAAACTTAACTGTTGGAGGTATTTTGAAAATAAAATTTAACTACAACAACATTTGCTTATTTTTAGAGTCTTTTATGACATCAAGAGAAATGATCCCAGAAAGAAAAAATCAAGAAAAAGAATCTGATGATGCCTTAACTGTGAATGAAGAGACTTCTGAGGAAAATAATCAAATGGAGGAATCTGATCTGACTCAAGCTGAGAAAGATACACATTCTGAAGGTAGTGAAAATATAGGCCCTGAAAGTAGTGGTTCTGATTGCCGTGAAACAGAAGAATTAATAGGATCCAATTCCAGTAAAACTGAAGAAATTCTCTCAGAATCATCCATGGAAAATGATGACAAAGCCACAGAAGTCATAGAAGAACCAATGGAACAAGACTAACTATTTAGAAACATTTAGATAACAGTATTTTACATACAGTTCTGGTTTTACACTGTATAAATCGTCTGTGTAATAAAGTGGACGTTTAGTTTTTACAAGAGAAGCAGGTTGTAAAATAAAGTATTTTGTGGAATAAATCCTGAAAGAGTTGTACATGTAAGAAATGTGACTATCAGCTCCTTGGGTCCTGCTTACCGCTGACTTTTTTTGATTTGGTCAAATCAGTGGTTTGTGTATAGATTTTTTTTTTTTTTAATTTTAGAATTAAAGTTTTTAAACTGGAAAGTAATTATAATTTTGAAAACCTTTTGGAGATTATTTAGTTTATACATACACAGGAAAGCTTTTTGTCTTATCTTTCTGACAGCTCCAGCCGTTTTCATATTTTGGTCATAGTTTCAACATTTTAACATGTGAATTTTAAGATGTCATGCTTATTTCCAGATTTTATTGTTTGTTGTACAATGGAACTTTAAGTCAGACACACACACACACACACACACACACTCTCTCTCTCTCTCTCTCTCTCTCTCTCTCTCTCACACTCTCACTCTGTAATGGGGGGAAATGTTATATTTTTCTGTTTCTATAAGAGATGAATAAATACAGTGGATACTTTTTCTATGGGAAATAATTGAGTTCACTTTTTCAGAAGATAGTTTCCTTCTTTTCTGAGTAATTCAAATATAATCTGGCCCCGATGAAACCCTGGAAATCTTAAGTCTATTGAAATACCAGGTTAAACACATTCCAAGAGATCTCTTCAAACTGAAAATGTTTTGTATACTTTTGAGGTGCCTGAGAAAAAGACTTCATTATTTATGAGAAAATATACTTTATCTTGGAAATGGTGTTCAAATATTAGCTTAGTATTTTGTAGAATGAATGCTTAATAAAGCTGACATAAGAACATCTCAGAAGAACCAGGCAGGTTCTTTAAACTTTGGCTTGTTTTTTTTGAACATTGTGAATATTACACATGCTTTCTAAATTATTCTAGAGTATGCAACTGTCAATGATATGAAACACCACTGTACTGGAAGAATTAATATATTACTTTAGTAATGTACTGGAGCTAAATGACAGGCTTTAGGGGTGCATAGAAACCACCATAATTTGTATGACATTTTGAAGTGAATTAAATATTTTTGAACATGCTTCTTCAACAGCCAGTGTTACAGTTTTCAGACCAATACAAAGCACAATGATTACTTTAAACTCAATATTTTCAAATTCACATATATAGTGTCATGCAAGCTGCAATTTCTCTGGCAC
Organism: Pteronotus mesoamericanus; assembly: GCF_021234165.1. Classification (NCBI taxonomy): domain Eukaryota; kingdom Metazoa; phylum Chordata; class Mammalia; order Chiroptera; family Mormoopidae; genus Pteronotus; species Pteronotus mesoamericanus. The sequence goes on from NW_026555321.1 coordinate 57,927,318, forward strand.
AATTACTGGCTGCCAAATTTATACCTGTTTCTTCAGCTGTACCTTTTGATATTTAGAGTTTTTAAATTTCTGTAAAGTAGATTTTGTAGAGTGTAATGTGTTCACTGCCTTTGTGATGCGGTGTATAACTGTATAATTTCTGTGTGTAAACTGAATGCTTGGGCTTTCAATACAGTATTCATATGAAGCAATAAATACTAATGCTATGAAATATTTGAGTACATTTTTATCAAAATATAAAGTAATTCCTTTTTTTTAGTTTTGGATACCTGAAATACACAGATGAACTTACAAAACTGTAAGTTGCAAACAATTTCTAATACTGTATCATATGCTTTTGGGTGATATGGGTGGCAACCGCAGTTTTGCATTTTGACTACTAAAATTCCTATGACTAAAAATACCAAAATGATTTGGCTCCGTTTATGTTTATAGGGTACTATACTACTGACTGACTTGACTGTCAGGTTCACAGCAGCTCGGTGATACATTTATGAATATGTCTAATGGTTACAATAAAAACAATATTGATTTACTGTAATTGAGGGGAGAAAAAGCTCTTGCAAATTAAAAACAAACTTACAGAACTGTTAAAATGAAGCAAATTTTAAATGTGACATTCATTTTTAGTGACCTGTTAACCTTATTTTGTTGAGGGATATTTTGCCAATAAGAACAGATTGTAAACAATTTAAGTTAAGAAATCTTGAAATATTCTTTAGAATATTTATGAAATTAATGTCAATAAACCTGTTCTTTAAGATCCTGTGACCTTTTGATATTTTTATTTTAATTGTGCCATGGACCATTTGTAAACAAATAGATTTCCTTTTCTTATAAGTTGGAAGTATTAGCATCATGACTTTGAGGTCTGTGGTTTTATTTGTAAACTTGCAATTGTTATTTTTGCAAGGGCAAATGTATATCTTTATTAAATAAAGTACAATAATGGTGAATGTACCAAAATGCTGTCACTTAACTCTATGAGAGATCTGCATTTTGATTTATAGTTTAATAATTTTAATATTTATTAGATATTCATATGTTGATAGGTTGTTGCTTTTTATATAGATAATTGTAGAATGCTCATGGAATATCTTTAGGATAGATGGAATACTTCTATACTTAAATTGGGGAGCCTTGTTCAGCTGGTTTAAGATACTGATGCCCATTTGGAAGTAAATTTCCACAAGTATGTATGGGTGCACTTACACAGACTTCACTTCATGAAAATATTCTAATAGTAACTGATTCAGATGTGGATTTTTAAAAGACTAATTTTAGGCACATTTTCTTAACACACCACCAGCAAAGTCATATTAAAAGATCTAAAGAATCAATGATTAATTTTAATCTCAGTGATTGAAATTTTCTTTTTTCGCCTGGAGCAGATTGTTTACCTGTAAGACTCTAGACTCTGAACCCAACATGTAAAAAGAATTTGAAATTGTTGCTGGTCAAAAAACAATAAATGCATAATACATTTTTGGCACTTTGCCTGTTTAAAAGTAAAAACATCAACTACATTTTTTAAAATGCAGCTTTTAAGTTTTGAAAATGTAGCAGAACAGAAACTAGTGGCAAGTGTTAATTATTAGTGGGAAATGTTTTAAATGTTAATTATTAGATAAATTTAATCTGGTTTGGATTTATTGTAACTGCACCTGTCAAAAGTGTGGGCTGAGTAATGGAATTGCCTGTGAGGAAACTATGACCCTTCGGCTTGGAAAGATACCCGTAGTCCTGATCCAGGTAGTGTGGCCTGTTAAAACATTGAGGCTTAGAGTACTTTGCTGGTGTAGATAAGCCTGTTTTTATGCATTTTAGATTTGTAAAATCAACAATTTTTAAATGTAATATACTGGTTTATTTGTAAAGGTACTTGGGCACAATCTAAAGCTGCTACAGTGTTTGATTATGAGAACTGTAACATGGTAAGGATGAAAATGCAACTTGTAGAAGCGAACGAAATAAAAACTGGGGTAGTGTTTCAAAATGTCTTTTGAACAGAAATTTCTTAAATGCATGGACTTTGATCAAATGATGGCCAGTTCTCTCTTGAGAGTTGTGCTAATCATAAAATGCATAAGTGCAAAAACACCTTGTAATTTAATAGGCAGTTACAATTAGGTTTATCGGATTATTGCCCTAATAATGCTAGGATGTATTGGACAGAATACATATAATACTTCACATTAAAAAAAAAAATCAGTACACTTTCATATTTTCATTTCAACTTGGGAGTCCAGATTACTTTGCCAAATGTATTATTTTCATAATGCAATAAAATATAAATTAGAAGAATATCTTTATGTGTGGAATTATTTGCTGTGGTAAGTTCACAACCCCTCCCCTGCTTTTCCCTCCTCCTCACCTCATAGTTCAGGATCCATAAGCATTTCCTGATCTGTATAGTGAGGAAAGATTGATGCATTCATTACTTTATTACAGCTCTGTTTCTTAAGTGGTAACTTTTGCAAAGAGGCTGCTTCTGAGTTGAATGAACAGTTTTTGCTAAGCAACTCCAATCTAATATCCAATAGAAATTTATATTTACCATGTCAGAATTTCTCTTGGCATAATTTGGCTCTAGTTTGTATGCACAAATCTACAACATTTGTCTAGAATCATTTTAGAAATCTTTCAGACAACTACGTGGTAGAAGTAGTATAGAATTGCCCTAAGTGGAGAGGATTCTGTTTTCAATTCTGGATTCTCATTTCTTGATACATACTGCACAGTAGGTGATAGAAGATTCTATAGCTTTGAAGTCAGAAGGTAGATTGGGGTACTAATCAGCATGTTTCTGAATCGATAAGAAATAGTTTTGAGTTTCAACCCCATATTTAATCTCATCCTCACTAAGTATAGCTAATACAGAGTTTTGAGTTAATAATAGGAAGGTTGATTCTTCCACTGACTAAGATGTGCAATATGTCTGCTTGGCTATCTGGAATGTTTCCTTGTGTTCTAACAGTTTTAGAAAAACAGATTTTGTAGTAATTTTTTAGTGAGCATTAAAGTTTCTGGTCTTTGAATTTATTAACTGGATATTAAGTTACTTGGCTGGAATTCTGAATATAGTTTCTTACAGAAATTGTTGGAAATGTAGCTAACTTTCAGGCTATTATATATGAAGCTATTGAGTCCTTAATATGAGTGGTTTAGTAGTTTGGCAGTAGTAGTTAAGCATTTATAATGTTTCTGTTAGAAAATGTGGTCCAGTTCCTAACATGGGTTTATTAAAATGTCTTTCCCACAGTTTTGGCAGTGTAAGGGAGAGCTCCATAGATAGAGGTGTGTCACGGAGGATACAGCAGCTTGCCAAATATGTAAGTTATTTTTCAAGTTGGGTTATGGATGTAAGCAACAAACTACTAAATATAGCTTACTATGTGGTGATTCAGAATTCAACAGTTTGTAGTGCCTTGAAGTCATTAGGTTTCTGTATTGAATATTAGAAGTATATTACAGATAAGTTGGAGATAAATTTTCTGCGTATATAATTCCCTCTAAAAATTAATAGAGCACAGAAAGAATTCCCAGGTGTTTGAGTGTTCAGTTTGGATTATATGTAATGCATTTATGGTTTTCAAATTTCACTTCAACAAATGAAAGAAGTACACAAACAGAGATGCAAAAAAAAAAAAATTGCCACCTGTTAGGTGGCAATTTGTGTGAGTCGTTACGTATTTGGGGTACTAAAGAATGGAGGGAGCTGGAGAGCATTATGCTAAGTGAAATAAGCCAGGCAGCGAAAGACAAATACCATATGGTCTCACCTGTAAGTGGAAACTAATCGAAACAAGTGAGCAAAATATAAGAAACATGAAAATAAAGAAACAGTAAGTGGGGATGGTGGGTGGTGGTGGGGGGGGGGGGAATGGGGAAAAGGAGAAGAGTCCTCAAGTAACTATAAAGGACCTATGGACAAAGACAGCAGGAGGTGGGGAGAAACTGGGAGGTAGTGGTTGGTTGGGTTGGGGAAGAGTAATGGGGAAATGGGGACAACTGTAATTGAAAAAAGATATCTGACCTTTGAAGAATTCAGTCACCTTTGGTGGACAATATGCAACACAAATTTTTAACTAACTAGCCTGCGACTTGAAAAGATTCATAGACTCGTTAGTGCAGTTGCGACACAGTCTGGGAAGGATCTTCAGATGTGGGGTTCAGCTTGACCTTGAGAGATTAGCAGGACAGGGAGACAGCCTGCTGGAATGGGCAGAGTAGAGAGAGAGGGGAGTTGCAATGATAATAGATTGATAGTTTACCTGTCCGCTGTTGAGGCTCACTTTGAGCTTTAGTTTCCTCATTTATAAAGTAGGAGAAATAGTAGTATCTACATGGTAGGGTTATTGGGAGCATTCAAAGTAATTATGGGTATATAGCTAGATCTACTCCAGGACCTGAACATGCAAGGGGAAATGTGTATTGTCTCTGGGGAAGCCAGTTTTACTGGAATCAGAGTCAAGGTTTCCGTGATTGTTGCTATCAGGACAATACTAGAAAGCACTGAGTACATACTTTATACTCACATTTTTCTTAGCACATGTCACATTACTGCATTTAACTTTCCCATCAACTCTATGAGATTAATATCCCTATTTTATAAATCCTTGATGTAAAGAAAGGCAACTTGCCTTGGGACCTTTCAAAAGTGGAAGGTCAGAATGAGAATCAGGACTCCTGACTAAAATCCCCAGTGGGTGGTTTTGCAAAAGGAATAAGTGCCTTAAAAAATTCATTTATTTTTAGAGGGGGAAAGGGAGAAGAAAGAGAGGGAGGAAAACATTGATTGGTTGCATCTCACACATGCTCTGGCCAGGGACCAAACCTGCAACTGAGGCATGCGCCTTGACTGGAATTGAACCAGCAGCATTTCAGGGAGGATACCCAATGAAGTGGGCCACACTGGTCAGGGTTCAGGAAGCATAGATGCCTTTAAGAAAGTTGTAAACTAGCTGGTGCTGCTCAGAAGTCTGGCCGCATAAAATGTTATCTTTGACTAAAGAAACAGACTTGGCCTTGGTTCCTTGAAACTCCTCCTCCCCTACTCCTAGCTTCATACTAACTTCTGTTTGGGGAAGACAGATTTCAGAGGTCCTTTTACTTTGGTCAAATCCAATAAGCCTTTCTCCCTCTCCAAACACTAGTGTTTTCAGTGTTTCAGCTAGCCAGCCCATCAGGCACATGAACCTGAATTTTGGGAGGTGGTTCTGTAACAGGACTTGGGCATCTGTAGATTCTGGTGTCTGTAGGGGTCCTGGAACCAATTCCCTTCAGATACTGAGGGAAGACTGCCTTTTTCTTTATTAGACTCTCAAATTCTTGGTTGTTGCATGGCAGGGAAATACTGAATTTTCGGTCATTCACACAATGACGAATACTTGCTTCACTAGTGTCAGATTTACTCCTTTCTGTGTCTCCATGACTTCCAGGACATGACTCTGGGAGGGGCATGATAACAATTTTTCTCAATTGGGAATCAGTGTAAGCAAGCCTTTTGAAGACATTTTTCAATGGTGATTAATTTCACATGCATCTTGTACCAGCAATGTAGATAACTCAGTTGAAGTGACCACACTGTGAGCAGCAATGACCACTTTGCACATGCTGTTGCAATGGACTCTACTACCACCACCACTGGCTGATGGTGACTGAGAGATGCATCCTGATTTTTGAGATGAAGTGAACATGCTAGTATCAAATATTTCAGAAAGAGTCATCAATCCAGGCAGTAACCTGCTCATTTGTTCATCCATATATATTTATTCAGGGACTACTTACTAGTCTGGCTCTGGAGATAACAACAATTAAGATAAGTAGATACACCTTTGTATATATGATGGTGGTAAGTGCTATGGACCTAAGTGAAGGAGGGGAGGGGAATGAGTATTGGGGGAGGTTAGCTCCATTTTAAATAGCATATCTCTGAAACGATGTTTTGTGTTGAGCATTGTGGTTGTGCCCCACAGAGGGATCCTGCTCCATTGAAAGAAGCGACTGCCAGTGTCAGAATGTACTTGCAGCATGCATGGGGTCCCTCTAATTCTTTGAGCTGTTTCTCATACTTATGTTCTTCCAATTAATAACTAGATTTGGCTTCTTAATGTAACTTGTTTTCCATTGCATCAAAGCAGATATGCAGATATTCATTTTTCAATATGCAAAAAATACTCATTTATTACAGCAGTCACATTCTCCACCTATCCCTTCAACTCTCATCCCCACATAGGTATTCATGTAAACCTGGGATGTTGTGAAATAAAAGTCCTTTTTTTTAATGAATAAATGAAAGTTTTTTTTGAATAGTTAAAATGTCAAGATCACATAAAACTCTCACTCCCACCTTTGTTCTCACCTTTCCCCTCCAATTCGCCATAGGTAAGCATTTTTATTAGTTTTTTGCTTTTTTCCTAGTGTTTCCTGATGCAAATATAAGCAATTTAAAGTGTATAGTCTTATTTCCCTGTTCTACCCAAAAGTAACACACCAAATACACTGTTGTACACCTTGCTTTTTTCAATACATCTTGGCACTCACTCCACACCCAACATAGAGATCATCTTTTTTTCTTCTCTCCTCCCCTCCCCTCCTCTTTCTTAATTTCTTTTTCTTTAAAGATTTTATTTATTGTTAGAGGGGAAGGAACGAGAAAGAGGAGGAGAGAAACATCAGTGTGTGGGTGCCTCTAACCCTCCACTGGGGACCTGGCCCACAACCCAGGCTTGTGCCCTGACTGGGAATCGAACCGGTGACCCTTTGTTTCACAGGCCAGCACTCAATCCACTGAGCCACACCAGCCAGGGCATTTCTTTCTTAATTTCTTATTTATTTAGTGTATTTTTTCTTTTTTCTCTTTTATTGTATTTTTCCCATTACCATTTAGTCCCGCTATACACACCTCTCCGCAACAATCACCACACTGTTCTCCATGTCCATGAGTCCTTTTTCCTTTTTGCTCAATCCCCCCATCACCTAACCTCCCCCCAGCAGTCATATTTACTGTATTTTTTCCATTACCATTTATCCCCCTTATACCCTCTTCCACCTCCACTCACCTTTCCCTCTTGAAAGCACCACATTGTTGACCCTGCCCATGAGTTCTTTCTCTTTTTTTTTTTTCTTTTTTGCTCCATCCCTCTGTGTCCCCAACATCCTTCCCCGCATAATTGTCAGCCTAGTTTCTATCTACGAAACTATTTTGCTTGCTAGTGCAGTTTGTTCATTATATTCCACATATGAGTGAAATCATAGGGTACTTCCCTTTCTCTGACTGGCTTATTTCACTTAGTGTAATGTTCTCCAGGGTTCATCTGTGTTGTAGCAAAGGTAAAATTTTCTTCTTTGTTAATGGTTAAGTAGCATTCCATTGTGTTTTATCCACTCATCTACTGATGGACACTTGAGCTGCTTTCAAATCTTGGCTATTGTAAATAATGCTGCAATGAACATAGGAGTGCATATATTCTTTTAAATTAGGGTTTTGGGTTTCTTCAGGTGAATTCCTGGAAGTGGAATCACTGGGTCACAAGGCAATTTTATTTTTAATATTTTGAGTTAACTCCATATGGTTTTCCACAGTGTCTGCAACAATCTGCATCCCCACTAACAATGCACAAGGATTCCCCTTTCTCCACATATTTGTCAGCACTCGCTGGTTGATTTATTAATGATAACCATTCTGACAGGTGTGAGGTAATAGTGCACTGTGGTTTTAATTTGTATTTTTCTGATAATTAGTGATGTTGAGCATGTCAGGAACATCTTCTCATATGTCTTCCCTCCTCTTGAAATTATTGGGATAGTTTGAGAGGGAGAGGTGTTAGTTATTCTCTCAATGTTTGGTAAAATTCACCTGTTAAGCCACCTGGTCAAGGGCTTTTTTTTTCTGTTGGGTGTTTTTTAAAATTACTGTTTCAATTTCACAAGTCATTATGTATTCAGATTCTCTTACTCTTCCTGATTTAGTTTTGGAAGATTGCATATTTCTAAGAATGTATGCATTTTATCCACATTGTCCAATTTGTTGGCATGTAGTTGTAATATTTTCTTACAATGTTTTGTATTTCTTTGGTGTCAGTTATTACTTCTCTTTCATTTCTGATTTTATTTATTTGGGCATTCTCTTTTTTTCTTTATTAGTCTGGTTAAAAGTTTGTCAATCTTGTTTATCCTTTCAAAGAACCAGCTGTTGGATTCATTGATTTTTTTTTTTTTTGTATTGTTCTTTTAGAGTCTATGTTGTTTACTTCTACTCTTATCTTTATTATTTCCTTCCTTTTACTCACTTTAGGCTTTGTTTGTAGTTCTTTTTCATGTTCCTTTAACTGTGAAGTTAGATTGTTTATCTGAGCTCTTTCTTGTTTCTTGAAATAGGCTCATAATGCTATTATTTCCCTCTTAGGACTGCTTTCCCTGTGTCCATCAGATTTTGCGTTGTTGTGTTCTCATTTTAATTTGTTTTAAGGTACCTTCTGATGTAAGGACATGGAAGCTAAATAACATGTTACTAAACGATGTTATTTAGCTTCCATGTCCTTACGTGCATTTCAGTTTTCTTGTGATTGATTTCTAGTTTCATAGCATTGTGGGTCAGAGAAGATGCTTGGCATGATTTCAATCTTCATAAATTTATTGAGACTTGGTTTGTGTCCTACCACGTGATCTGTTCTAGAAAACATTCCTTGTGTACTTGAAAAACAGTAAATTTCTGCTGTTTTGAGGTGAAATGCTCTAAAGATGCAAGTAAATCCCTTTGATCTAGTGTGTCATTTAAGGCCACCATCTCCTTGCTGATTTTTTTATCTGGAATACCTATTCATTGATGTCAATGCAGTGCTAAAATCCCCTACTATGATTGTATTTCTGTCTCTCTTATTATGTCCATCAAGATTTGCTTTACATATTTAGGTGCTCCCTATGTTGGATACATAAGTGATTCCTAGGTTATATCATCTCAGTGGATTTTTTCATTTATTGTCATGTGGTGTTCTTCTTTATCTGCTAATCTAGTCTTGGTTTTAGGGTCTGTTTTGTCAGAATTAAGTATTGTTATCCTGGTTTTTCTTTCCCTTTTTATTTACATGAAATATCTTTTTCCATGCCTTGACTCTCAGTCTGTGTCCTTCATTCTGAGGTGGGTTTCTTGAAGACAACATATATATGGGTCTGTTTTTCTTTTTCATTCATCTACCGTATGTCTTGTTTTTAAATTTCTCAGTTTATTTTTTGAAAATATTTTACTTATTTTTAGAGAGAAGGAAAGGAAGGGAGAAAGAAAAAGAAAGAAACATTGATGTGCAAAAGATACACATATCTGTTGCCTCTCACACACCCCCATCAAGGGACATGGCTCGCAACCCAGGTATGTGCCCTGACTAGGAATCTAACTGGAACATTTTGGTTTGCAGGCCAGTACTCAATCTACTGAGTCACATCAGCCAGGGCATGCACTGATTGGAGAATTTAAGCCATTACCATTTAAAGTGATTATTGATAGATATGTACTTATTGCCTTTTTTTTTTTACTATGCTCCTCTGTTCCCCCTCCTCCTCCTCTTTGTTCTTCTTCATCCTCTTCCCCCACCCACTCCTTCTTACCTTCTGCCTTTTTTCTTCTTCTTCTTCTTCATGTTAAAGCAAGGCCTTTAACATTTGTTGTAATACTGGTTTGGTGGTAACAAAGTCCTTTACCTTTTTCCTGTCTGGGAAGCTCCTTATTTCTCCTTCAGTTTTAAATCATACCCTTGTGAGGGGAGAAGATGGTGACAAAGTAGGTAGGCGCTGAGCCCACTTTCTTGTGAACCCAACTGGGACACTTAGCTATCTTCTGAAGAACAAAGTGAATAGCCAACAGAATCTTAGCTGATATGAAGTTTAGAAGCCAAAGTGTGCAGAGGATGCTTTAAAATAGGTGGTAAGGAGGTTTTATTGGCAGATGGCAGAAGTCCATGGATGTGTTGTCAGACCTGCCGCTGCCACAGGAACAACATTGGAAGAGAGCTGGGTCAGTGGTAGCAGCTTAGTGGCTCCCTCGTCTCCCAGGGCAGGCAAATCACAGACCCATACCAGGGGAGACTTGAATGCATAGAGTTGCTGTTTGCAGGAGGGTGAGAGAAAGCACACAGGCCCACACACAGCTGGTGGTTCAACCAAGCCAGGGTGGCAGTTGCCGGCTGGGATAGTGCCAGAGAGTCGAGGGGATCTTGGCAGCACCTGAAGCTGGGAGAAGAGGTGGGCTGCAACTGGGTATGACTGACATAGACTCTGGACTTGCCAGAGAGTTGAAGTGTGTGGAAAGCTGGGCAGGGGCTCAGAGCAGCAGGGCGCCAAAAGAAACTTTTTTCAGAAGGGGAACAGAGGCGCACTGTGCAGGGGACATCAACTGTGCAGTGGCCTGGCCAACAAAGAAGGAGTGTGGGTGCAATTTGCTTCCACGCAGCGTACCTCATGTACTGATCAAAGGCGTGCAAAGCAAGGTGGCTTTTCAGTGCCAGCCTGATGCAACTGTGCAGAATGGAGAGCGTGGGCTGCCCAGAGTAGGGGGTGTGGGCTGGAAACTGGAAACCTGTGATTATTATAGCCCAGACTGAGCCTCCATCCTTGCTGAACCACAGGAAAGGAAAAATCCCCACTGCCTGTAGGATATAGGAAGATCTTCAAAACAGGCTGGGCATATTAACAATCAACAGGTGGCTTTTTCCTCCCTCCCCGCCAAGAGTGAGACAGTAAGACCTGACACTGAGAGAAAACCAGAGACAGATCCAGAAAGTAGTGTGAAGGTGAGCAACAACAGCTGAGAAAAATTTCACCTTGCTCTTCATAAGTACTTTCATGGTCTTTTTTCCTCTTTCTTCTTTTTATTTATTTAGGTTTTTTTTGTTTGTTTTCTCTTCTCCCATTCATATTGCATTTTAGTATTTCTTCTTTCACTTCACTCATAGTCCAAATAACACAATACTCTTGGTCTTTTATTTTTATTCTTTTTATTCAGATTATATATATATTTTTTATCATATTATTGTTGTTCCAAATCCTACACAGCACCCTTTCCTGGTCTTATTTTTCCATCTTCCTCAGCTTTATTACTGTTCTCTATTTTCTCTCACACTATGCCATGTTTCTACTCCTTACTCTCACTATTTCTCCTCCATCTAACCTCGCATAAGTGCTCTTAAGTCAGCTCACATTTTTTCCCTTCTTATAAGAGTCTTATTTCTTTTCTACCTTTTATAAACAGTGGCTAGTTGGGTGAAATACCACAGTTATTGCTGTACTTCCCCAATGGAATGCCTATTTGTTCACTATTTGTTTGTACTTTAAATCCCATAGAATACTCTCCCCCTGTTTTACTCCATTTCACTTTCACTCTGCCTGTGATCACTTGAGTGAGGAATTTAATTTCATTTTCTTTTTCCCCCGTCAACCTGGGCTTTACTACTTACTCTTATTAGTTTGCTTCCCCATCCTCACAAAATCATTTTTCTTTATGGTAGACATCTCATATCCACTTTTCACTTTTTGTACAATATTCTTTTATTTTGTTTAATTTTTTTTGGTTCCAATACATTTGTCTCCATTTTCCCACCACCACTTTCCCCCGCCCCACCCACCCCCACCTCCCTCCCTCAATCCTTCTCCACTTTGGCTTTGTCCATGGGTCCCTTATACATGGTCCTTGATTTCACCCTTCCTCTTACTTTCCCCGTTACCTTCCCTCCTTCCCTCTCATTACTGTCGGTTTCTTTGTTCTGTCAATGTTGCTGGTTATACTTTTCTTGCCTGTTTGTTTTGTTGATTAGGTTCCACGTATAGGTGAGATCACATGGTATTTGTCTTTTACCCACTGGCTTATTTCACTTAGCATAATGCTCTCCAGTTCCATCCATGCTGTCACGAAGGGTAGTAGCTTGCTCTTTCTTTCTGCTGCATAGTATTCCGTTGTGTAAATGTACCATAGTATTTTGACGACTCATTTACTGATGGGTGCTTAGGTTGCTTCCAGCACTTGCCTACTGTAAATGGTGTTGCTTTGAACATTGGGGTGCATAGGTTCTTTTGAATTTGTGTTTTGGAATTCTTAGGGTATAATTCAAGCAGTAGAATTGCTAGGTCAAAAGGCACTTCCAGTTTTAGCTTTTTGAGCAAAATCCACACTGTTTTCCACAGTGGCTGTACCAGCCTGCATTCTCACCAGCAGTGTCCTAGGGTTCCCTTTTCTCCACAACCTCCCCAGCACTTGTTGTTTGTTGATTTGTTTATGATGACCATTCTGGTTTTAATTTGCTTTTCTCTGATGGCTAGTGATGTTGAGCATCCTTTCATATGTCTCTGGGCCTTGTATATGTCCTCCTTGGAGAAGTGTCTCTCCAGGTCTTTTTCCCATTTTTTAATTGGATTGTTTGTCTTCCCGGAGTGGAGTCATGTGAGTTCTTTGTATGTATTGGAGATCAAACCCTTGTCGGAGGTATAATTGGCAAATATATTTTCCCATATGGTTGGTTCCCTTTTCGTTTTGCTGATGTTTTCTTTAGACGTTCAGGACCTTCTTATTTTGATGAAGTCGTACTTGTTTATTCTTTCCTTTATGTCCCTTGACTAGGGAACATATCGGTGAAAATACTACTGCGTGGGAAATCTGTCTGTGTTCTCCTCTAGGACTTTTATGGTATCACGACTTATATTTAAGTCTTTTATTCCATCTTGAGTTTATTTTTGTGTATGGTGTCAGTTGGAAGTCGAATTTCAATTTTTGCATGTATCTGTCCAGCTCTCACAACACCATTTGTTGAAGAGGCTATTTTTACTCCATTTTAGGCTTCTGCCCCCTTCGTCAAATATTAATTGACCACACAGACATGGGTTTATTTCTGGGCTCTCTATTCTGTTCCATTGATTTATGTATCTGCCCTTATGCCAGTACCAGACTGTTTTGATTACAGTGGCCTTGTAATATAGTGTGATGTCAGGTATTGTGATCCCTCCTACTTTGTTCTTCTTTCTCAAAATTGCTGTGGCTACTTGGGGTCGTTTATGGCTCCATATAAATTTTATTTTTTGATATTTCATTTAACAGTTTTTTAGTTTTATTTTTAAATCATGTTTATTCTATTACAATTGTCTCAATTTTTCCCCTTTTGCCCCCTTCCACCCATCTCACCCTGCCCCTCCCTCAGTCATCTCCCACTCTGTTGTCCATGTCCATGTGTCATTCATACATGTTCTTTGTTTAGTCCCTTATCCTTCTTTCCACCATTGTTCTCCTTCCCCATCCCCTCTGGTCACTTTCAGTCTGCTTCATGTTTCCTTGCTGTGGTTTATTTTGTTCATTAATTTATTTTGTTGAATAGAGTCCACTTATAGGTTAGATCATTTGGTATTTGTCTTTCACCAACTGGCTTATTCCACTTTGCATAATATTCTCCAGTTCCATCCATGATGTCGCAAAAGGTAGGAGTTCCTTCTTCCTCTTTTTTTTAAAATGCTGATGATTTTATTTATTTTTTTAAATGTCAAGATCCAGTATAAAATATTTAAAAATTTAAATCCATTATAAAGTCTCAGCAATTAAAACAACATGACACCAGCACAGTAATACTCAAGTAGATCAATGAAATAAAATGAATATTAGAGAAACAAACGTATATATCTCTCTAACAATGTAATATGTGATTAAATTGATATTTCAAATCAATGGGGGAAATAAGGCTTATTTAACAAATAAGGTGCATGGACCACTATTACTTGAAATAAAACCAATATAGAGCCCTATTTCACACATTATACAAAAAATATTCAGGTGCGTTAAAAATCAATAGGTAAAATCTAAGGAGTCTGAGGAGAAAAATTCGAACCAATATTTTTCTTGCCCTGGAGTAACATATTCAAACCCAGAAGCTATAAAGTAAAATATTGACAATATGACTATGTTAAACATTTAAGACTATATAGTAACATACATATGAACAAAAGTTAAGGACAAGTAATAGAATAGGAAAGTATTTCCAATACATCTAAAAAAGGTTTAATAGCTTTTTATTTTTAGGGCAGAAACAACAAACATTTAATCAATAAATGGATAAAGAATACTAAAAAGTCATTTAAGGCTTTCTAAAAAATAATAGAAATAGGCAAGAAATACACAAAAACAGGTTTAGTTTCAACAAATATGTAAACTTAATACATCATTGTCACAATCAGATTAAGTATTAATGATATTGGTAATACCAAGTCTCGGTGACTGTGAAAGGAACTGGGTATTCATAGACTCTTCCTCTTCATTTTCTTAAAACAGTCCCTTTAACATATTTTGCAATGCTGGTTTGGTAGAGATGTATTCTTTTAGTTTTCTTTTGTCTGGAAAACCCCTTATTTCGCCTTCCATTTTAATTGAGAGCCTTGCTGGGTAGAGCAGTCTTTGTTTCAGGCCTTTGCTTTTCATGACTTGGAATGTTTCTTGCCTTCAGGCTTGTAGTGGTTCTGTTGAGAAGTCAGGGGCTAGCCATACTGGGGCTCCCTTATATGTTACTACCTGTTTCTCCCTTGCTTCCTATAGGATTCTGTTTGTCTTTGATATTTGCCATTTTAATGATGATGTGTCTTGGAGTGGGCTTCATTGGTTTCCTCTTGAATGAGGCCCTCTGTGCTTCCTGGACTTGTGTGGCTTTTTCCGTTCTTCAGTCTGGGCAGTTTTCCATCATTCCTTTTTCAAACAGGTTCTCTATCCCTTGCTCCTTTTCTTCTCTTTCTAGTATCCCTATTATATGGATATTATTACATTTCAGGTTGTCCTGCATTTCCCTCAACATCTCTTCATTCTTTTTGAGTCTTTTTTCCATTTCTTCCTCTTTCTGGGAGCTTTTTACTACCTTGTCCTCCAGCTTGCTGATTCGATCCTCAGCTTCATCTAGCTGCTTTTGATTCCTTCTACTGTGTTCTTCAATTCTGAAATTGTATTCTTTATTTCCCCTTGTCTCTTATTGATAGTTTCTATGTCCTTTTTCATGCTGATAGTTTGCAGTGAGTTCCTCATAGTTTCCCTGTAGTTTTTGGTAATTCTCTCTGAGCTCACTGAGCTCATAGAGCTTCCTTAGAACCATTGTTTTGAACTCAATATCTGATAGTTGACTTGCCTCTATTTCATTTATTTCTCTTTGTGGGGATTCCTCCTTTCCCTTCGACTGGAGGGTGTTTCTTCGTCTTCCCATTATTTGTGAGGCTCTTCTTTTTTTCCTTCTGCTTCTTAAATTGATCTGTCTTGATTTTGACTTTGTGGTATGAACTTCTATGGTAAGAGATTGCTGTTTGTTTTGTTTTTTTTTTCTGTATCTGCCTCTGATGATGTCAGCTGTTGACCCTGTCTGACCGTAGGCAGGCTGTTCCAGACTTTCAGGATCTACTATTTGTGACTGTCACCTTCAGCTATTAATCTATTCACTTGGCACTCAGTAGGCCAGCTTAGAGACACCACATGGCAGGCAGAGTCCCTCCATGGGGAAGGGTTATTGGGTCCTCTTGTGCTGCTGCCACTTGGGGAGTGCTCTGCCTGAGCAAGATGTCTGCCATATAGGGGAGGAGTTGGCATCAGGATTTCACCAGCTACTCTCTCCGTTCTTTCCCCAAAGCCTCCATCTCCAGTCTCTCCTCAAGTGTCTCTAGATGAGTCTGCACCACCTTTAGCCAGGTATCTACTATCTGTGGCTGGCACTCAGCACTGAGCAGGCTGGCTTAGAGACACCACACAGAGGTGCCGAGTTCCTCCTGGGGGTGGGGGTTTTTGTGTCCTCCCATGATGTTGCTGCTCAAGGGAGTGGTCTGCTTGACCAAGATGGCTGCTGCCACCTGGGGGATGAGTCAGCACGGGGATCCTGCTGGCTACACTCTCAGTTCTCTCTCCAAAGCCCAGGGTAAGTGGCTGCAAATAAAAATTTGTGCATTGGCCCTTTAAACGGCTCTTTGTGTCTCTAGCCACCTGTCTCTGGCAGAGAGCAACCCTACCACTTTTCACAGCTGGCTGTTATCTGTGTACTTTTTGGGCTCTGGTGCTGCAGGCTGGATATCCCCACTTATGGTTTAGACCCTGCTCTTCTCAGGGAGTCTAACTGGCTGTTTTTATATCTGTTTGGTGCTGCTGCTCCCTGTGGGCACCCCACCCACTTTCTTGAGTCTCTACGGTACTCCTTACCAGTTAGGTGTTTTAAAGCTGACTCTTCTGTCTTTCTGAGGTTATAAGGCTCCTCCCTCGCTATTGTTCCATTGTTTGTTCCAGGTGATTTCTCCACAATTTAGTTGTAATTCCTGGTTGGTCCTGGGAGGAGGTCAGTGTGACTTCCACTCACTCCTCTGCCATCTTGTTTTCTTGTACAATATTCTTATTCCCAGTCCACCTTTATTAAACTTCATTTAGCTGTCATTGCTATTGACCCTGCTATGGTTTTCTGCAATTTTGCTCCCATTGGTCCATTACCTTTTCAATTTTACTTCTAACCTTATAGTTTATTCTTCTTCTTTCCTATACCCATTGCTCCCATCACCCTTTAACATTTTACTTAATTTTAAATTTTGTTCTCTCCCTTCGCCTCGTTTCTATCCCAACTCTTATCAATTCTCTTCCCTCTTCCACTCAAAAGCATTTCCCCCTCTTTTAATCATCTCATATTCCCTTTGCAGTATCTTATAATATCCACACTCTCTCTTCACCTTTATTATTCTTAGCTCAATTGTGGTTGAGATTGATATTGTGGTAGAGGGGTTCTTTTTTGCTGGCATAGGTTTAGTTGTATGGCTTTAATAACCAACACCTGTATAACCAACAACAGCATAAGAGACAGGATGAGAGTTGTGACTACCAGTAAGCCCAATGGAGGGGAGAACCCACCAACAAAGAAGCCATTAACAAGTAAACCATAAGTTCAACTAGAGAACCCACACAAACAGAAGAAGGGGCAACTTTAGAGCATCAAGACAAGGAGATCAAAGAGACCACACCAATGAGTCCCACAGAACTTTTACTACAGCAGCCAACCCCACAAAAAAGCTGGAAAAACAGCATCCTGAAATGGAGAAGCAAACAAAAGAGTCACCTAAAATGGAGAGACAAAGAAAAACCCCCAATTGAAAGGATGTAAGATCCCCTAGTAAAAGAGCTACATGAAATTGAGGCAAGGAAACTATCAGATATGGATTTCAAAAGCATAGTTTAAGGACACTCAGGGAACCTAGTGACAACTACAAGGAACTGAGTGGGAAATACAACAGCATGAAAAAGGAAGCAGAAACTATAAACAAGAGCTGGGAAGAAATGAAGAACACAATATCTGAAATAAAGAGTACATTAGAATTACAAGCAAGCTGGCTGCAGCAGAGGACCAAATTAGTGAGCTGGAAGACAAGGTAGAAGGAAACACCCAGGCAGAACAGCAGCATGAAAAAAAGACTAAAAAATTATGAGGGTAGTTTAAGAGAACTTAAAGACAGCATGAAATGCAATGATTTTTGAATCATAAGAATACCAGAAGGAGAAGAAAAAGAGTAAGGGATAGATAATCTGTTTGAAAAAAAGGATAGAAAACTTCCCTAACCATGGAGAGAGGTAAAGCCATGCAGGTTCAGGAAGTACAGAGGGTCCCAATCTAGATGAACCCAAAGAGGCCTACTCCAAGACACATCATAATTAAAATGGCAAATTTTAAAGAAAAAGAGAGAATCAAGGGCTGCAATGGAGAAACAGGAAGTAACATGCAAGGGAGCTCTGATAAGGTAGCAGCTCAGGAGAAACATTACAAGCCAGAAGGGAATGACAAGAAATACATCAAGTAATGAAGAGCAAAGGCTTGCAATGAGACTACCCAGGAAGGCTGTCTTGTAAAAGGGAAGGTGAAATCAGGATTTTCCCAGACAAAAAAAGGTTAAAATCAGCTCCCCCTCCGACCAAACCAGTATTGCAAGACATGCTAAAAGGACTGCTTTAAGAAGATGAAGGTATTGAGTGAGAGAGGGTGAAGCACAGGCAAAAAAGTAAAAAAATCTATGAATAAATACCTTTCAGTAGTAAAATTAAAAGTAATTAAATTATATGCTCCAATAAAAAGACTTAGGGAAACTGAATGGTTAAGGAAACATGACCCACATGTGTACTGTCTATGAGAGACCCAATTCAGAACTAAAGACGTACACAGAGTGGAAGTGAAGGGTTGGAAAAACCTATTCCAAGCAAATGGACAGGGGGAAAAAAGCCAGGGTAGCAATACTTATGTCAAACAAAATATATTTGAAAACAAAGGCCATTAAAAGAGGCAAGGATGGTCATTTCATAATTCTAAATGGAAGAATCCATCAGGAAGCTTCCATTGTAAGCAAATATTCACCCAACATAGGAGCACCAAAACATATAAGAAAAATCTTGGAGGACAACAAGAAAGATATAGACAGCAACACAGTCACAGCAGGGGATTTTAACACCCCACTGTCAACAATGGACAAATTTTGCAAACAAAGAATCAACAAGGACATTATGGTATTGAATGATACGTTAGATCAAATGGACTTTCTGATATTTACAGAACCTTTCACCTAAAACAGCAAAGTATACATTCCTTTCAAATGGAGATGTAACATTTTCAAAGATAGACCACGTGACAGGACACAAAAACGAGCCTCAACAAATTCAAGAAAATTGAAATCATACCAAGTATTTTACTTAGATCACAATGGCTTGAAACTAGAAACCAAACTCAGGGGAAAAAAACTCAAATACAGTCAAATACATGGAGAATGAATAATATGCTATTAAACAATGACTGCATGAACAGTGAAATCAAGAAAGAGATAAAAAATTTCTGGACACAAATGAAAATGAACACAAAACAACCCAAAACCTATGGGACACAGCAAAGGAAGGCCTGAGAGTGAAGTTCATAGCCATCCAGGCCTACCTAAAAAACAGAATAATTTCAAAAAAATGACCTAACCGTACATCTACAAAAACTAGAGGAACAACAACAAACAAAGCCCAGAGTGAGTAGTATGAAGGAAATATCAAGATTGGAGCAGAATTAAATGAGATAGAGACTAAAAGAATAATCCAAAGGATCAATAAATCAAGGAGGTGGTTCTTTGATTTATTTTGGTATGTTTGAATAAACATAATTGACAGGCCTTAAAGCACACTCATCAAGAAAAAAAAGAGAGATAACCAGAATAAATAAAATCAGAAATAAAAGTGGTGAAATTACAACTGATACCACAGAAGTAAAAAGGATAGTAAAAAATTACTATGAACAATTATATGCCATGATTTGAAAACCTGGGAGAAATGGACAAGTTTCTGGAAACATAATCCTCCAAAACTAAGTCAGAACAAGCAAAAGACTGAACAGACTGATATCAGCTAGTGAAATTGAAGCGGTAATAAAAAATTCCTGGCACACAAGAGCCCTTGGCCAGACAGAGTCACAGGAGTATTTTATCAAACACTTAGAGAAGAGCTAACTCCGATATTTCTCAAACTATCTTCCCAAAAATCCAGAAGAGGGAAGACTCCCAAATTCTTTTTATGAGGCCAGCATCATCCTAATCCCAAATCAGATAAAGACACAACAAAGAAAGAAAACTACAAGCCAATATCACTGATAAACATAGATTCTGAAATCCTCAACAAAATATTGGCAAACCACATTCAGCAATACATTAAAAAGATCATACACCATGATCAAGTGGGATTCATCCCAAGGATCCAAGGCTGGCACAACATACATGAATCAACAAACATAAGAGACAACATAAACAATATGAAAGACAAAACCACATGATCATATCAATAGATGCCAAAAAAAGCAGTTGATAAAATACAGCACCTGTTTATGATAAAGACACTCAACAAAGTGGGAATAGAGGAAGCATACCTCAAGAAAATAAAGGCCATATATGAATAACCTACAGCTAATATCATATTCAATGAGCAGAAAATAAAAGCTTTCCCCTTAAAATCATGCACAAGACAAAGGTATCCACTTTCACCTCTTCTATTCAACATAGTATTGGAAGTTCTAGCCACAGCAATCAAACAGGAAAAATAAATAAAAGGCATCCAAATTGAAAAGAAGGAAGTAAACATATGTCACTGTTTAAAGATGGCATGATAGTGTACATAGAAAATTGTATAGATGCCACCAAAAACTACCCAACCTCATAAATTAATTTGGCACAATGATGAGATACAAAGTCAACATTTAGAAATCGATGACATTTCTGTACACCAAAAATGATACAACAGAAACAGAAATTAGGGGGAAATCCCATTTGCTATAGCATCAAGAAAAATGAAATACTTAGGAATAAACTTAACCAACGAGGTAAAAAACATGTTATCAAAAACACTAGATAACACTGGACAACTAGACAACAACTACACAGCACTAAAGGAAGAAATTAAGGAAGACACAAAAAAGTGGAACATATACAGTGTTCATTGTTTGGAAGAATTAACATCATTAATGTGTCCATACTACCCAAAGCAATCTATAGATTCAATGCAATCTCTATTAAAACACAAATGACATGTTTCACGGATATAGAACAAACATTTCAAAAATTTATATAGGACATAAATGACTCCAAATAGCCTCAGCAATTTTGAGAAAGAAGAACAAAATAGGAGGACACACAATACTTGATATCAAGCTCTATTATGAGGACACTGTAATCAAAACAGTCTGGTACTGACCTAAGGACAGACACATAGAACAATGACCCAGAATAGATAGCCCAGAATAAACCCATGTCAATATGGTGAGTTAATATTTGACAAAGGGAGCAGGAACATAAAATGGAGTAAAAATATCCTCTTCAACAAATGGTGTTGGGAGATCTGGACAGCTTCATGTAAGAAAAATGAAACTAGATCACCAACTTACACCATACACCAAAATAAACTGAAGATGGATAAAAGACCTAAATATAAGTCATGACACCATAAAGATCCTACAGGAAAACATAGGAAGGAAAATTTCAGATATCCCATGCAGTAATATTTTCATTGATACATCCCCTAAGGCAATGGATATAAAGGAAACAATAAACAAATGGGGTATATCAAACTAAAAATCTCTGCACTGCTAAAAAAAAAATCAATGAAATGGAAATGGAACCAACCATATGTGAAAATATTTTTGCCAATGATACCTCAGACAAGGGTTTGATCTCCAAAATATATAAGGAACTCACACAGGAAGACAAACAATCCAATTAAAAAATGAGCACATGACTTGAACAGGCAGTTCTCCAAGGAGGCCATACAGAGGGTTCAGAGACATATGAAAGGGTGCTCAGCATCACTAGTCGTCGGAGAGATCAAATTAAAACCTCAGAGAGATACTCCTCCACACCAGTTTCAATGGCCGTTATAAACAAATCAACAAACAGGTGCTGGGGAGGCTGTGGAGAAAAAGGAACCCAGGTACGCTGCTGGTGGGAATGCAGGCTGGTGCAGCCACTGTAGAAAACTGTGGAATTTGCTCAAAAAGCTAACTGCCTTTTGACCCTGCAATTCCACTGCTGGGATTATACCCTAAGAATCCTGAAACACCAATTCAAAAGAACCTATGCACCCTGATGCTCATGGCAGAATTATTTACAATAGCTAAGTGCTGGGAACAGCCTAAGTGCCCATCATTAAATGAGTGGATCAAAAAATTGTGGTACATTTATATAATGGAATACTACACAGCAGAAAGAAAGAAGGAGCTCCTACCCTTCGTGACAGCATGGATGGAACTAGAGAGCGTTATGGTAAGTGAAATAATTCAGGTGGTGAAAGACAAATACCATGTGATCTCACCTATAAGTGGAATCTGTTCAACAAAACAAACAAGTGGGCAAAATAGAACCAGAGATTTGGAAATAAAGATCAAACTGACAGTGACCAGAGGGGCGGGGTAGAGGTATAATGGGGGAAAGAAGGGGAAACGGGCAGTGAAAGAATACAGATAGAGGACTCATGGGCACAGATAATGAGGGGGATTGACTGTGGGACTGGGTGGGGGATGAGGTAGGGTTGAGCAATGGTGAAAAAGGCAGGACAACTGTAACTGAATCACAATAAAAAAATTAAAATAAAATAATAAAATAAATCATAGCCTTATTAGGGAAGGTAGCCTTGATTGTAGGTCCTTGCTTTCAAAACATCACTTTGAATGTTTTATGCCAATCCCTTCTGTACTGAAGTGTTTCTGTTGAGAAATCTGAGGACAGTCTTAATGGGAACTCCCTTGTAGGTAGATAATTGCCTTTCTCTTGTGGCATTTAAGATTCTCTCCTTGTTTTTAAGCTTTGCCATTTTAATTATGATGTGTATTGGTGTGGGCCTCTTTGGGTTCATCTTGTTTGTGACTCTGTGCTTCCTGGACATGTGTGTCTTTTTCATTCACCAGGTCCAGGAAGTTTTCAGTCATTATTTCTTCACATAGGTTCCTGATCCCTTACTCTCTTTCTTCCCCTCTGATACCCCTGGGATGTGGTTTTTGTTATCACTTCATGTCATTCAAAGGTACCTCAAACTATCCTCATTTTTTAAATTCTTTTTTCTGTTTACTGTTTTTTTTTATGTTTAGGTTTATTTATTTATTTATTTTAAAATTTATTTACTTCTTTTTTAAATTTTTCAGATACATTTGTCTCTATTTACCTGCCACTACTTTCCACTGCCCCACCCACCCCCTAATCCTTCCCCACCTTGGCTTTGTCTCTGTGCCCTTCACATCTGTTCCTTGATCTGACCCTTCCCCTTCCCCTCCCCACTAAACCCTCTCTCTGTTCCTTCTGCCTCTGTCGGTTCCTTCTTTCTTTCAATGTTGCTGCTCATATTTTCCTTGCTTGTTTGATTTCCTCATTATGTTCTACTTATAGGTGAGATCATATGTTATTTGTCTTTCACCCCCTGGCTTATTTTTCTTAGCATACTGCTCTCCAGTGCATCCATGCTGTTGTGAAGTGTAGTAACTCTCTCTTTCTTTATGCTGCATAGTATTCCATTGTGTAAACGTACCAAAGTTTTTTTGATCCACTCATTTACTGTTGGGCACTTAGGTTGCCTCCAGCACTTGGCTATTGTAAATTGCACTGCTATGAACATTGGGGTGCATAGGGTCTTTTGAATTGATGTTTTGGGATTCTTAGGATATAATCCCAACAGTGGAAGTGCTGGATCAAAAGGCAGTTCCATTTTTAGCTTTTTGAGAAAATTCCACACTGTTTTCCAAGTGGCTGCACCAGTCTGCATTCCCACCAACCTAGTGTACTAGGATTTCCTTTTCTCCACTACCTTGCCAGTACCCATTGTTTGTTGATTTATTTATGATGGCCATTCTGACCGTTGTGAAGTGGTATCTCATTGTGGTTTTAATTTGCATTTCTCTGATGGCTAGTGATGATGAGCATCCTTTCATATGTCTCCGGGCCCTCTCTGTGTCTTCCTTGGAGAAGTATCTGTTCAGGTCCTTTGCCCATTTTTTAAATTGGATTGTTTGTCTTCCTGAAGTGGAGTCATGTGACTTCCTTATATATTTTGGAGACCAAACCCCTATCTGAGGTATCATTGGCAAATAAATTCCCATACGGTTGGCTCCCTTTTCATTTTACTGATGTTTTCTTTAGCTACGCAGAAGCTTCTTATTTTGATGAAGTCCCATTTGTTTATTCTTTCCTCTATGTCCCTTGCTCTAGGGTACATGACAGGGAAAATATCACTGTATGGGATATCTGAGAGTTTCCTGCCTATTTTCTCCTCTAGGACTTTTACAGTGTCATGATTTACATTTAAGTCTTTTTTATCCATCTTCAGTTTATTTTTGTGTAAGTTGGTGGTTGAATTTTAATTTTTTGCATGTAGCTGTCTTGCTCTCCCAACGCCATTTGTTAGAGACACTACTTTTATTCCATTTTATGCTTCTGCCCCCTTTGTCAAATATTAATTGGCCATAGAGATATGGGTTTCTTTCTAGTCTCTCTATTCTGTTCCATTGATCTATGTGTTGGTCCTTAATGTTACTACCAGACTTTTGATTACAGTGGCCTTGGAATATAATTTGATGTCAGGTATTGTGATCTCTCCTACTTTGTTTTTTTTTTTCTTAAAATTACTGTGGCTATTAGGGGTTGTTTATGATTCCATATAAATTTTTGAAATGTTTGTTCTATGTCTATGTAATACATCATTTGTGTTTTAACAAGGATTGCGTTGGACCTATAGATTGCTTTTGGTAGTATGGACATTTTGATGATGTTAATTATTCCAATCCATGAAATTGGTATATGCTTCCATTTATTTGTGTCTCATAATTTCTTTCTTCAGTGTTGTATGGTTTTATGCATACAGGTCTTTTACCTCCTTGGTTGTTTATTCCTAAATACTTTATTTTTCTTGTTGCTATAGTAAAGGGCATTTTTTTTCTCTGATTTTTGCTTTTGCTTTTGATATTTCATTGTTGGTGTACAAAAATGCCTTCAATGTCTGAATATTGACTTTGTATCCTCTGTTTTGCCAAATTCAGTTCTTAGGTCAAGTAGTTTTTGGTGGAGTCTATGGGGTTTCCTATGTACACTATCATGTCATCTGCAAACAATAACAGTTTTACTTACTCCTTTCCAATTGGATGCCTTTTATTTTCTTTCCGTGTCTGAGCACTGTGGCTAGGACTTCCAATACTATGTTGATTATATGTCGTGAAAGTGGACATCCTTGTCTTGTTCCTGATCTTAGTGGGAAAGCTTTTAGTTTTTGCCCATTGCGTATGAGGTTGGCTGTAGGTTTTTCATATATGGTCTTTATTATGTTGAGGTATTCTCCTTCTACTCCCACTTTGCTGAGTGTTTTTTATCACAAACAGATTCTGCACTTTATTGTGTGCTTTCTAAGTATCTATTGATATTAGAATGTGATTTTTTGTCTTTGTTTTTGTTTACATGATGTATTACGTTTATTGATTTGCAAATATTGAACCATCCTTACATCCCTGGGATGAATCCCACTTGACGATGGTGGATGATGTTTTTAATATATTGTTGGATGTGGTTTGCCAATATTTTGTTGAGGATTTTAGCGTCTATGTTCATCGGCGATATTGGCCTGTAGTTTTCTTTCCTCGTTGTGGCTTTATCTGCTTTTGGGATTAGGATGATGCTGGACTCATAAAAAGAGTTTGGGAGTCTGCCCTCTTTTTGGGTTTTTTGGAATAGTGTGAGGAAGACAGAGGTTAACTCTTCCTTAGATGTTTTGTAAAATTCTACTGTGAAACCATCCTGTCCTGGGCTTTTGTGATTACTGCTTCAATTGTACCAGCTGTTATTGGTCTCTTCAGGCTTTCTGCTTCTTCTTCATTCAGTGTTGGAAGGTTATATTTTTCTAGAAATTTATCCATTTCATCAATGTCTTCAAATTTCTTGGTATATAATGGTTCACAGTAATTTCCTATAATCCTTTGTATTGCTGTGGTATCAGTTGTAATTTCTCTTCTTTCATTTCTGATATTATTTATTTGGGTCCTCTCCCTTTTTTTCTTGGTGAGTCTGCTGACACGCTTGTCAATTTTGTTTATCTTTTCAAAGAACCAGCTCCTGGATTTGTTGATCCTTTGAATTGTTCTTTTAGTTTCTATGTCATTCAGTTCTGCTCTGATCTTGATTATTTCCTTTCTTCTATTTGCTGTGGGTTTTGTTTGTGTTTATTTCTCCAGTTCTTGAAGCCAGAGGGATAGGTTGCTTATTTGAAATGTTTCTTTCTTTTTTACATAGGCCTGTATTGCTATGAGCTTCCCTCTCAGGACTGCCTTCACTGTGTCCCATAGGTTTTGGACGGTTGTGTGTTCATTTTCATTTGTTTCCAGAAACTTTTTGATTTTCTCTTTGATCTCATTATTGACCCATTCTTTTATTGTTTAATAGCATGCTGTTCAGTCTCCATGAGTTTGAATGTTTTTGAGTTTTTTCCTTGAGGTTGGTTTCTAGTTTCAAGCCCTTGTGGCCTGAGAAAATGCTTGTTATGATTTCAATTTTCCTCAATTTGTTGAGGTTTGTTTTTGTGTCCTACCATGTGGTCTATCTTTGAAAATGTTCTGTGTGTATTTGAAAACAATGTGTATTTTGCTTCTTTGGGATGTAAGGTTCTATATATGTCAGCTAAGTCCATTTGATATAATGGCGTTATTCAGTTCCACAGTATCTTTGTTGATGTTTTGTGGGAGAGATCTATACATTATTGACAGTGGGGTGTTAAATTCCCCTAATACCGGTGTGTTGCTGTCTATATCTTTCTTGATGTCCTCCAAGATTTTCCTTATATACTTTGGTGCTCCTTTTTTGGGTGCATGTAGGTTTACAATGTTTATGTCTTCTTGACAGATTTTTCCTTTGAGTATTATGAAGTGTCCTCCTGGGTCTCTTTTATGGACTTTGTTTTGAAATCTATTTTGTCTGATATAAGTATTGGTACCCCTACTTTTTTTTTTCTTGTCTATTTGCTTGGAGTATTATTTTCTATCCCTTTACTCTCAGTCTGTGTAGGTCCTTTCTTAGGTGAGTCTCTTGTAGGCAGTATATGTGTAGGTCATGTTTTCTTATCCATTCAGTTATCCTGTGTCTTTTGATTGGGGCATTTAATCCATTTACATTTACAGTTATTATTGTTAGGTACTTAATCATTTTTTCCCTTTCTACCTGTGATCCTCTCTTTCTCACCCTTTTTATTCATCTTCCTAAAGCAGTCCTGTTAGCATATTTAGCAATGCTGGTTTGGTGGAGGTATATTCGTTTAGCTTTCTTTTGTCTGGGAAACTCCTTTTTTTTTTGCTTTTCATTTTAATTGAGAGCCCTGCTGGGTAGAGCAGTCTTGGCTGCAGGCCTTTGCTTTACATGACTTGGAATATTTATTGCCTTTCCCTTCTGGCTTGCAGTGTTTCTGTTAAGAAGTCAGCTGCTAGCCGTATACCAGCTCACTTGTATGTTACTACATGTTTCTCCCTTGCTTACTTTAGGATTCTCTGTTTGTCTGATATTTGCCATTTTAATTATGATGTGTCTTGGAATGGATCTCATTGAGTTCCTCTTTTATGGGACCTTCTGTGCTTCCTGGACTTGTGTGGTTTTTTCCATCCTCCAGTTTGGGCAGTTTTCCATCATTACTTTTTCAAACTCATACTCTATCCCTTGTTCCTCTTCCTCTCCGTTGGTATCCCTATTATATGGATATTATTACGTTTCAGGTTGTCCTGCATTTCCCTCAATGCCTCTAATTCTTTTTGAGTCTTTTTTCATTTTCTTTCTCTTTCTGGGAGATTTTTTTTTCCTACATTGTCCTCCAGCTCTCTGATTTGATCCTCTGCTTCATCTAGCCTGCTTTTGATTCCTCCTTCTGTGTTCAATTCAGAAATTGTATTCTTCATTTACTCTTGCCTCTTATTGATCATTTCTGTCTTTTTTCATGCTGATTATGTTTCCAATAAGTTCCTCATAGTTTCCCATAGTTTTTGGTAATTTTTTTTGAGCGCACTGATCTCACTGAAGTTCCTTAGAACCATTGTTTTGAACTCAGTGTCTGATAGTTGATTTGCCTCTGTTTCATTTAGTTCTCTTTGTGGGGATTTCTACTTTCCTTTCCATTACCGGGTGTTTCTTTTTCTTCCCTTTATTGTGAGACTCTTATTTTTTGCTGCTGCTTCTAAATTGATCTGTCTTGACTTCCTGAATTTGTGGTGTGAACTTCTATGGTAGGAGATTGCTTCTTTTTTTTCTTTCTGAATCTTCCTCTGATGATGTCAGCTGTTGACCCCATCTGACCTTAGGCAGTCTTTAAGAGACTTCCAGGAGACTACTGTCTGTGTAATCCAGTTGTTAATCTAGTCACTTTGTACTCACCTGTTGAGTTGGGCAGATTCCCTCCTGTGGGCAAGGTTATTGTGTCCTTTCACACTGCGGCCACTCAGGGGAGTAGTTTCCCTGAGTGAGATGGCTGCTGCCTTACAGGGGAGGAGTCTGCACTGGGACTCCCCCACCCCCCACAACTACTCCCTCAGTTCTCTCCCCAATGGCTCCATCGCCAGACTTT
Source organism: Pteronotus mesoamericanus (assembly GCF_021234165.1). Taxonomy (NCBI): domain Eukaryota; kingdom Metazoa; phylum Chordata; class Mammalia; order Chiroptera; family Mormoopidae; genus Pteronotus; species Pteronotus mesoamericanus. The sequence continues at coordinate 57,955,417 of NW_026555321.1, forward strand.
CCTCAAACATCTCCAAACCACTCTGCATCCCTTTCAGCCAGGGATCTATTATGCATAACTGCCACTCTCTACTCAGCCCCTAGGCCTGTGTAATGCCTGGCTCTGGCAGAACCTCCCGGGGGTGTGGCTATATTGTCCGTTCATGATGCTGCCATTCAGGGAAGTGGTCTTCCTCAGCAAGATTGCAGCTGCGGAGTGAGGGGAGAGTCTGCACTGTGACCCCACTGTCCACTTTGTAAGTTCTTTCCCCAAAGCCTCTTTCCCCCGTCTCTCTCAAGGCAGCTCCATGCCACTCTGCCCCTGCCTTTGGTGGAGTCCAGGGCAAGTGGCTGCCACTAAAAACTTCTGCATGGGCCCTTTAAACAGCTCCCCACGTCTCGGCCTCCCATCTCTGGCAGAGAGCACCCTGCTGCCTTTCACAGCTGGCTGCTATCTGCATGCTTTTGGGGTCTGGTGCAGTAGGCTGGAGATCCCCTCTTATGGTTTAGAACCCGATCTTCTCAGGGGAATCCACCTGGCCATTTCAATATCCCTCTGGTGCTGTCATCCGTGGGTGCCTCGTCCACCCTCTTGAGCCTCCACCGCACTCCTCACCAGTTAGGTTGTGCCAAAGTCGATTCCCCTGTCTGTCCAACGTTCTAAGGCCCCTCTCTCACTTCTGTTCAGTTGCTTTCCAGGTGATTTATCCACAGTTTAGTTGCAATTTCAGATGGACCTAGGAAGAAGTCAGTGTAATTTCTACTCACTCCTCTACCATCTTGAAGTCTTCTTTGCTGTTCTGATTGGGTGTTTTTTCCTACCTTTTATTCCAAGTCACTAATTTAATCCTCTGCTTTATCTTACCTACTGTTTATTCTTTTCTGTGTATTCTTTATTTCAGATAACAGCATTTTTCATTTCTGACTGGTCTTATTTATGGTTTCTATGTTTTTTTTCATGCTGTTGAGTGTCCTTTAACCATTACTTTCAAATCTATTTATGATAAATTGCCTGCCTCCATTTTATAAATGCTGCTTTTTTTTTTTTTTTAAGGTTTCTCCTATTTCCTCACTTAGGGTCTCTCTCTTTGTTTCTCCATTTTGGCTGTTTCTTTGTGCTTGTGACTATGTATTAGGTAGATCTGCAAAGACTGTGGTTCAGACCTATGTCAGATGCTGCTGTGACTGGCCCTAGGCAACCTCTTTGGAGCTATTAATAATCCACAGCTTGTGGTTCCCTCTGCTTTGTCTGGGTGCATGTGTAAAGGTCCAAGATGTGTACTAGACCTTGTCCCAGGGGTAGATAATCAAGAGTCTCAGGGCACCCAGAGATCTGCCTCTATGTGCAGGCTTCCTGTTAGGCTCAGCAGGGCTTAACTCCACAGGGTGGGGAAGAGGGATTCTTGCAAGTGAGGCTATTGCTTCCCTCAGGCTGATGCCACATGGAGGGGAGTGCTATGCCCAAGAAAGATGGCTTCTGCAGAATATGAGATGGCAGGGTATAGGAATCCTGGTGGCTTACCCTTCAGCTCTCTCCCCAGATCCAGCTACCCCAGACTCTCCTCATGGAGCTCTAGTCTGCTCTGCTCTCTCTCCATTGGAACTGATGGTAAGTGGCTACAAAAAAATTTTGTGCTTTGGCCCTTTGCATCTTTAGCTGCCTGTCCCTGGCAAACTGAAACCCTGCTGCTTTTCACAGCTGGATGTTATGTGGTATCGTTCCTGGTTCTGGTGCTGTATGCTGGGAAGCTTGTCTTATGATTTAGACTCCACACTTCTAGGAGTCACCCTCACTCCCCTGCAGCTAAAATATCCATCCTAACCTTCATCTCCCACCATGGGACCTCAGCCAGTTCTCTTGCACCTCCACACTTCCTACCAGTCTCAATGTATCTTCTTTTGTAAGTTCTTGGTTATAAGCTTCGCCCCAGCTAGTCCTAAGTTGGTAATTCAGGATGATTTTTCTATAATTTAGTTGTAATTCTAGTTTGGTTATGGGAAGAGGTTAATGTAACTTGCACCTACTCCACCACCTTCTTTTTTTTTTAAATTTTTAAATCATGTTTATTCTATTACAGTTGTCTCAATTTTTACCCCTTTACCCACCTCCACTTATCCCACCCCCACCCCCTGCTCCCACAGTCAATTCCTACTCTGTTGTCCATGTCCATAGGTCATTCATACATGCTCTTTGTCTAGTCCCTTCCCCTTCTTTCCACCATTGTCCTCTTTCCCCTTCCTTTCTGGTCACTTTCACTCTGCTCCATGTTTCCATGCCTGTGGTTTATTTGTTTGTTAGTTTATTTTGTTGAATAGAGCCCACTTATAGGTGAGATCATACGGTATTTTTCTTTCATCAACTGGCTTATTTCACTCAGCTTAATATTCTTCGGTTCCATCTATGTTGTTACAAAAGGTAGGAGTTCCATCTCTCTTTCTTTCTTCCTTTTTTTTTTTTAATTCACATTTTCTTATTAGGAGGTTGAACACCTTTCAAATGCCTAAGAAACATTTGTATTTCATTTTCTATTAAATTTCTGAGTAGCCTTTGCCCATTTTTCCCCCTTTTATCTTTATTTTTTAAAAATTTAATGTTTTGCTCAAATACATTTGTCTCCACCTTCCCACCAACACTTTCCCCTGTCCCCCTCCCCCATCTCGCTCCCTCAATCCTTCCCCACTTTGGCTTTGTCCATGAGTCCTTGATATATGTTCCTTAACTTGTCCCTTCCCTTCCTTTTCTCTGCCCACCCCTTCATCCTTCTCTCTTGACTCTGTTGGTTTCTTTTTCTTTTCAGTGTTGCTAGTCATACTTTCCTTGCATCTTTGTTTTGTTGGTTAGGTTCCACTTATAGGTGAGATCATATGGTATTTGTCTTTTTCCCCCTGGCTTGTTGTGCTTAGCGTAATGCTCTCTAGTTCCATCCATGCTGTCACGAATTGTAGTAGTTTTTTCTTACTGCTACGTAGTATTCCATTGTGTAAATGTACCATAGTTTTTTGATCCAATCATCGACTGATGGGCATTTAGGTTGCTTCCAACACTTGGCTATTGTAAATAGTGCTGCTATGAACATTGGGGTGCATAGGTTCTTTTGAATTGATGTTTTGGGATCCTTAGGGTATATCCTAGCAGGGGAATCACTGGATCAAAAGGCAGTTCCATTTTCAGCTTTTTGAGGAAATTCCACACTGCCTTCCACAATGGCTGCACCAGTCTGCATTCCCATCAACAGCGTACTAGTGTTCCCTTTTCTCCACAGCCTTGCCAGCACCTGTTGTTTGTTGATCTGTTTATGATGGCCATTCTGACTGGTGTAATGTGGTGTCTCATGGTGGTTTTGATCTGCATTTCTCTGATGACTATGATGCCGAGCATCATTTCAAATGTCTCTGGGCTCTTTTTATCTCTTCCTTGGAAAAGCATTTGCCCAGGTCCTTTGCCCATTTTTTGATTGGATTGTTTGTCTTCTTGGAGAGGAGTCCTGTGAGTTCTTTATATATCTTGGAGATCAAACCTCTTTCTGATGTAACATTAGCAAATATATTTTCCCATGCAGTTGGCTCCCTTTTCATTTTGCTGATGTTTTCTTTAGCTATGCAGAAGCTTCTTATTTGGATGAGGTCCGACTTGTTTATTCTTTCCTTTATGTCCCTTGTCCTAGGGGACATATCGGTGAAAATATTGCTGCATGGAATATCTGAGAACTTTTCCTGCCAAAGTTCTTCTCTAGGACATTTATGGTGTTGTGACTTATATTTAAGTCTTTTATCCATCCTGAGTTTATTTTTGTATATGGTGTCAGCTGATGATCCAATTTCAATTTTTTGCATGTAGCTGTCCAGCTCTCCCCACACCATTCATTGAAGAGACTATTTTTACTCCAATTGAAGCTTCTGCCCCCTTTGTCAAATATTATTTGACCATATAGACATGGGCTTATTTTTGGGTCTTCTATTCTGTTCCACTGGTCTATGGGTCTATTCTAGTGCCAGTAGCAGATTGTTTTGATTATAGTGGCTTTGTAATATAGTTTGATGTCCAGTATTGTGATCCCTCCTACTTTGTGTTTCTTTCTCAAAATTGCTGTGGCTATTCAGGGTCATTTATGGTTTCATATAAATTTTTGAAATGTCTATTCTATTTCTTTGAAATACATCATTGATATCTTAATAGGGGTTGCATTGAGTCTATAAATTGCTTTGGGTAGTATGGACATTTTGATGATATTAATTCTTTCAATCCATGAACACAGTATGTGTTTCCATTTCTTTGTGTCTTCCTTAATTTCTTTCTTCAAGTTGTATAGTTTTCTGCGTACAGGTCTTTTACCTCCTTGGTTAAACTTTCCTTCTTTCTTTCTTAAATGCAGATTTTATTTATTTATTTTTTAAATGTCAAAGTTAATTATAAAATATTAAAAAATTTAAAACCATTATAAAGTCTCAGCAATTAAACCAACATGACACTAGCACAGAAATATTCAAGTAGATCAATGAAATATAATGAGCATTCCAGAGACAAATGTATATATCTGTCTAACAATGTAATATATGATTCAGTTGATATTTCCAATCAATGGGGAAAATAAGGCTTATTCAACAAATAAAGTGCATGGACTACTATTACTTGAAATAACACAAATGTAGAGCACTATTTCATGCATTATACAAAAAATATTGAGGTGAGTTAACATCAATATCTAAGGAGTTTTAGGAGAAAATACAAACTAATATTTTTCTTACCCTGAAGTAAAATATTCCAACCCAGAAGCTGTAAAGTAAAATATTGACAATATGACTACATTAAACATTTAAGACTATATAGTAACAGACATATAAAAAAAGTTAAAGGACAAGTAAGAGAATGGGAAAGTATTTGCCACACATCTAAAAAAGGGTTAATAGTTGTTGTTGTTGTTGTTGCTGTTGTTTTTAGGGGAAAAAAATTCTATAAACCTTAAATCGATAAATGGATAAAGAATACCAGTCATTTAAAGTTTTTAAAAAATAATAGACATAGGCAAGAAATATACAAAAACAGGTTTAGCTTCAACAAAAAATAAAGGAAAAATTAAAATACATCATTGTCACAATTAGATTATATGTAATAAAAATATTGGTAATATCAAGTATTGGCAACTGTGAAAGGAACTGGGTATTCATAGACTCTTTTTCTTCATCTTAAAGCAGTCCCTTTAACATATTTTGCAGTGCTGGTTTGGTGGAGGTGTATTCTTTTAGTCGTCTTTGTCTGGGAACCTCCTTATTTTGCCTTCCATTTTAACTGAGAGCCTTGCTGGGTAGAGCAGTCTTGGTTGCAGGACTTTGGTTTTCATTACGTGAAATATTTCTTGCCACTTCCTTCCGTCTTGCAGTGTTCTGTTGAGAAGTCAGATGCTACCTGTATCGCATCTCCCTTATACATTACCTTTTTCTTCCTTGCTTGCTCTAGGATTCTCTGTTTGTCTTTGATATTTGGCATTTTAATGATGATGTGCCTTGGAGTGGGCCTCATTGGGTTCCTGTTGACTGGACCCTCTGTGCTTTCTGGACTTGTGTGACTTTTTCTCTCCTCCAATGACGGAAGTTTTCCATCATTACTTTTTCAGACTGGTTCTCTATCCCTTCCTCATCCTCTTCTCCTTCTGGTATCCCTATTATACGGATGTTATTACATTTCAGGTTATCCTGCATTTCCCTCAATGCCTCTTAATTCTTTTTGAGTCTTTTTTCATTTTCTTGCTCTTTCTGGGAGCTTTTTTCTACCTTGTCCCCCAGCTCGTTGATTCGATTGTCAGCTTCATCTAGCCTGCTTTTGATTCCTTCTACTGTGTTCTTCAGTTCTGAAATTCTATTCATTTAGTCTTGCATCTTTGATAGTTTCTATGTCCTTTTTCATGCTGATAGTTTGCAGTAAGTTTCTCATAGTGTCCCTGTAGTTTTTGTAATTCTCTCTGAGCTCACTGAGCTAATTGAGTTTCCTTAGAACTGTTGTTTGGAACTCAATATCTGATAGGTGACTTGCCTCTGTTTCATTTAGTTGTCTTTGTGGGGATTCCTCCTTTCCCTTCAACTGGAGGTTGTTTCTTTGTCTTCCCATTATTTGTGAGGCTCTTCTTTTTTTTGGCTTCTGCTTCTTAAATTGATCTGTCTTGACTTCCTGACTTTGTGGTGTAAATTTCTATGGTACGAGACCGCTGTTTTTACTTTCTGGATCTGCCTCTGATGATGTCAGGTATTTTCACTGTCTGACCTTAGGCAGTCTGTTTGAGACTTCCATGCATCTGCTGTCTGGGGCTGTCTCCTTCACCTGTTAATCAAATCACTCTGCACTCAGCTGGCTGGCTTAAACACCAAAGGGCCAGGCAGTTTCCCTCCTGGTGGCCAGGTTATTGGGTCCTCTCATGTTACTGCTGCTCAGTATAGTCGTCTCTGCCTGAGCAAGATGGCTTCTGCCATATGGTGTAGGACTCAGCACTTGGATCCTGCTAGCTACTCTCTCCATTTCTCCCCAAAGCCTTCCTCCCTAGTCTCTCCTCAAGTGTCTCTAGACCACTCTGTGCCCCCTTTAGCCAGGGATCTCCTATCTGTGACTGCCGCTCTGCACTCAGCAGGTGGCTTAGACAGCACAGAGCAGGTGGAATCCCACCTGGAGGTGGGGCTATCGGGTCCTCTGATGATGCTGCCGCTCAGGTATAGTGGTCTGCCCGAGCAAGATGGCTGCTGTTCCATGGGGGATGAGTCAGCACCAGGATCCCGCTGGCCCCTCTCCCAGTTGTCTCCCCAAAGCCTCCCTCTCCAGACTCTCCTCAGGCATCCTAAGCCACTCTGCTCCAGCCTTTGCCAGAAACCAGGGTTAGTGGCTGCAAATAAAAATTTATGCGTTGGTCCTTTAAACGGCTCTTTGCATCTTCAGCCCCTTGTCTCTGGCAGAGAGCAACCCTGCTGCTTTTCACTGCTGGCTGTTATCTGTGTACGTTTTGGGCTCTGGTGCTATAGGTTGGAGATCCCTGCTTTGGTATAGACCCCGCTCTTCTCAGAGGGATCCAACTGACCCTTTCAATATCCTTCTTGTGTTGCTACCTGTGGGCACCCTGCCTGCCTTCTTGAGTCTGTACCATGCTCCTTACCAGTTAGGTTGCACTAAAACTGATTCTTCTGTTTCCGAGATTATAAGGCTCCTCTCTTGCTATTGTTCAGTTGTTTGTTCCAGGTGATTTCTCCACGATTTAGTTGCATTTCCAGGTTGGTCCTGGGAAGAGGTCAGTGTGACTTCCATTCACTTCTCCTCCATGTTGATTCTTCCCTCCACCACTTCCCTGAATCCTCCTGTTAATTCTTTCTTTCCTGTGTCTCAGAAGACTATACAATTGTTTTCAATCTTTTGCTGTTACACTAAATATTTTAGTGAATACTCTTGTAAATATATCATCTGAATCATGCACAGCTGGATCTGTAGTCCTGAGTCAAAATGTCACTGTGTCAGTAATTGGGGTAGTTTTGCTAAATTCAGCTTCACAGGGTTAATGGCATTTTGCCTCCCACCACCTGTGTAGGTGGGTGCCTGTTTTTCATATAAATGTTTGGGTCCCTCATAGATATTTCTGTGGCCTCTCAGTTCATGTTCTTCATCTATTTTCCTTTTGAGTTGGCCTTTTTCTTTAGAATTTCCATGAACCTTTGTATATTATAGAATTTAGTTTTTACTCTGTGATATGAGTTACAATCATTGTTTTTCCAATTAGTCTTTTTTCTTTGCATATAATTACTCTTTCTTTTCCTGATGAGAACATTTAAGATCTACTCTCTTAGTAACTGTTTACATATATAATGCAGTATTATTAGTCATATCATATAAATTTTAGAATCAGCTTGTGTGATTCCAGAAAGAAAATGATCTTTTGGTACTTTAATTTGATTATAATAAGTAGGGGCGACAAAAGTAGGTTTACAGTTGTTCATATAAAATAATACAATAATTAGAAATAATAATACAAGAATAAACTGAGTTTCATGTATTCACTACTGTAAATCTACTTTTGCCAACCCCATACATTTTAAAATGAACTATGTAAGTACTGGCATATTTATGATGAAACTTTCTAGAACTTGGTATATCTTTCTGTTCAGGGTTACTTTTGTGATTTCAAAAGAAATTTTCATTTCTTCAGGTAGGTTTGCATATTTTTCTTGTTAAATTTGCTCCTGAACACATTATCTATTTTATTTTTCTAACTCAAGGGTGAACAAACTACAGGTCCCTGCCTATGGCCTATGAAGTAAAAAGTTTTTAAATTTTTAATGATTCAAAAATATAAAGGTAACATTTTGTGATGTGTAAAAGATTATTTGAAATTCAAGTTTCAGTGTCTTTAATAAAGTTTTATTGGAACACAGCCCATATCCTTATGTATTTCTTGACACTAAGGCAGAGTTTAGTAGTTTTAAAGAAGCCCATGTGGTCCATAAAACCTAAAATATTTAAGTTTGACCCTTTACAGAAAAAGTCTGCCAAGTGGTTTTATTATTAAGGCATACTTACATCCTGTGAGTTTGTAAGCACTCATGATGAGTGTGATCTACTTTTGACAGTTCAAAACCTAATTGAGGTTGAGGGAAAATTAGTAGAAAAACAGTTTTGAAGAACTGATACTAATAATTGAAACATCTATAGTGTACACAATGCATAAATAATTTATAATACCATTTTCAAAAGATTTAAAGTTCATTTTCTTCTCTGAGTGCACTTACTTTCTTTTTTTTAAGCGGGATTATTTCTTGTGAAAGATACAGAGTCTTCTTTGGGGAGTAGATGGAAAGGGTCAAACTACCTAAGCAGTGACCACCTCAGAGAAGAGAAATGACAATAAAACCCCTCAGAACTACTGTCAACATGTTTTCCATTGATTGTTGCAGCACAGAGGACGTAGATGCATCCAAGTTTGAATCAGCCTGAAGCTTCCAGTCAGGGGTTCCTGTACTGGGAGGACTGACTCTGTGTCTTTGCGTTCTGTCAAGAATTTGCCCAGTCTGCTCCCCTCTTTGTAACAGCCTTCTATGACTGACAACTGGCTATTCATGTGTCCTTCCTGAAGACATCTCCACTCCTTTCACATCAGCTCCTACATCTCATTCAGGAGTTGGAATCTCAGGTACCAACCCGGTTTCTATTAAAAGAATATTAATCATGATGTGGAATAGAAACAGATATTTCAGTTTGTATATCTGCATGTACAGAAGTGTGTAACAAGACTTAATTCCACTAGAGTTTTTTCCACACTCACATGATGAAAAAATCTGAAAAATATTTATATTTCTGTGATGAATCTCCAAAAGGCATAGCCTCTTTAGTGTAGTGGTTTACACGTCTCACTGCAGACATGTAGGGCAGCCACTTCTTGCACCAGCCCCAAGACTGGTGCCAACCCATGTTGAAGTTTTCACTGGGATTGAAGAAATGCTGAAACTAAGAACAATGTAGAGAGTTATTCATATAACTAACTGGATACAGTATACAGATCATTTTTATGAGATTTTTCTTTTTTGAAATATTAAGATCTCATTTATTTCATTAAATGATGGAGACAAGAAGTGAGATTTACTGATATTTTAGTGTTAAGTTAGTAAAATAAAACATGAACACCCTTGGTTGGGTCCCTTGTCAGCCTATTGATTGATACCTGTAAGCCATTGTCATTCATGTTCCCCTTGCCTGCCTTTACTTTGAAGACTGGAAAGGTGACCACTGGCTTCCAGTCTGCTAGGAGTAGCCATGCCATACAGCTTTGGCTTATGAGATAAAGGCAGAAGTCCACAGGGAGTATTTCCTTCCTAGGAAAATGTACCCTTTTTTTTTTTTCCTGTTTCTGTACCTTTTGCTCTTTCTATTTCTCTTCCCTCCCCTAACTCCTCTTGAAGGAAATAACTGCCTTCCTCCTGTGATGAGACTAGCATGAGGGTGAAAACCAACAAATGGGATTTAGCTCTGCAGAAATTAGAAATGTACTAGTTATTGAGTTTGCCAAAAAAGTCCATATGGTTTTTTCCTATAAAAGAAAGAAACATTTTTCATTTTCACCAGTAACTATTGATTTGGATATTTTGAGTTTGTCAGCTATCTTTCTTGTGGTATAACATTGATTATTCTCAGTTAATGTCTTGATTTGATCACTATCTACTTCAATTGGTCTACCCAACCGTGGAACATCGTCCAGGGAGAAATCTCAAGCACAAAACTTCGCAAAACACTTTTGACATGTCCCATCAGTCACAGCACCTTCTCCATACACAGCACAAATCTTCATTTTGTGTTTCAGCTGCATTTTTACCTTTCTTGTAATAATAAAGCATTATATGCAGAAAATGTGTATTTTCTTCCATCTTCAATATTAAAATGTCTAGAGAAAAATTTACTAGTTTTAATAACTTTTTAAAAAAATGCATGCTGATAGGACAGCTTTCACAATACAATCTAACAAAATTGTTTCAAATAAAGTTAAAGACAACTAAGTGCTACAAGAACCATCTTACAGAAAAAGACAAATAAACATTTTGGCCAACCCAATAATAAAATCCCAAAGTCTGGACAGTATACTTTGGTGTAGCAAGTAATGAATTTGCCAAGTATCATCTTAGAAGTCTTGGCCACCAGCTCTTATGGTTGCTAGAAACCTGAAATTAAATTTTGCTGATGTGACCTTTCAGTAAATTCTTGAGGTATGTGTTTGTTGTCGTTGTTTAACTCCTATCTACTTATGGAAAGAGACTTCTTTTTTAAAAAAGTATATTTTATTGATTATGCTATTACAGCTGTCCAATTTTTTTCTCACCTTTATCCCCCTGTACACTGCACCCCGCCCACCTTCTAGTATTCCCTCCTCTTAGTTCATGTCCATGGGTTGTACATATAAGTTCTTTGGCTTCTCCATTTCCTATATTATTCTTATCTGCCCCCTGTCTAGTTTGTGCCTACCAATTATGCTATTATTCCCTGTACATTTTCTCCCATTCTTCCCCAACCCTCTCCCCATTGATAACCCTCCATGTGATCTCCATTTCTGTGATTTTATTCCTGTTCTAGTTTGTGTAGTTTGTTTTTGTTTTTTAGGTTCAGTTATTGAGAGTTGTGAATTTGTTGTCATTTTACTGTTCATAGTTTTTGATCTTTTTCTTAGATAAGTCCCTTTAACATTTCATATTATAAGGGCTTGGTGGTGATGAACTCCTTTACCTTTACCTTGTCTGGGAAGCACTTTATCTGCCCTTTCATTCTAAGTGATAGCTTTCCTGGATAGAGAAATCCAGGTTGTAGGTCCTTGCATTCATGACTTTGAATACTTCTTTTCAGTCCCTTTTTGCCTGCAAGGTTTCTTTTGAGAAATCAGATGAAAGTCTTTTTTTTTTTTTAATTTATTTACTTTTTAAATACATTTGTCTCTCTCTCCCCCCCACCACTTTCCCTTGCCCCCTCCTTCCTTCCCTCCCTCAGCTCTTCCCCTTTGGTTTTGTCCATGAGTCCTTGCTATATGTTCCTTGACTTTCCCCTTCCCTTCCCTTTCCCTGCCCCCCTCCTTCCCTCTTGTCTCTGATGATTTCTTTTCCTTTCAGTGTTGCTGGTCATATTTTCCTTGCATCTTTGCATTGTTGGTTAGATTCCGCTTATAGGTGAGATCATATGGTATTTGTCTTTCGCCCCCTGGCTTATTTCGCTTAGCATGATGCTCTCCAGTTCCATCCATGCTGTTGCGAAGTTTAGTAGTTCTTTTTTTCTTTCTGCTGCGTAGTATTCCATTGGGTATATGTACTATAATTTTTTGATCCAATCATCTACTGATGGGCATTTAGGTTGCTTCCAACACTTGGCTATTGTAAATTGTGCTGCTATGAACATTGGGGTGCATAGGTTCTTTTGTATTGGCGTTTTGGTGTTCTTAGGGTATAGTCCCAGCAGGGGAATCCTTGGATCCAAAGGCAGTTCCATTTTCAGCTTTCTGAGGAAATTCCACACTGCTTTCCATAGTGGCTGCACCAGTCTGCATTCCCACCAAAAGTGTACTAGGGTTCCCTTTTCTCCACAGCCTCGCCAGCACCTGTTGTTTGTGGATCTGTTTATGATGGCCATTCTGACTGGTGTGAGGTGGTACCTCATGGTGGTTTTGATCTGCATTTCTCTGATGGCTAGTGATGCTGAGCATCCTTTCAAATGCCTCTGGGCCCTCTGTATCTCCTCCTTGGTAAAGCATCTGCCCAGGTCCTTTGCCCATTTTTTGATTGGATCGTTTGTCTCCTTGGAGTGGAGTCGAGTGAGTTCTTTATATACCTTGGAGATCAAACCTCTATCTGATGTATCATTAGCAAATATATTTTCCTGTGCGGTTGGCTCCCTTTTCATTTTGCTGATTTTTTTCTTTCACCGTGCAGAAGCTTCTTATTTTTATGAGGTCCCACTTGTTTATTCTTTCCTTTATGTCCCTTGCTTTAGGAGACATATCGGTGAAAAAATTGCTGCGTGGGTTATCTGAGAGTTTCCTGCCAATGTTCTCCTCTAGGACTTTGATGGTGCTGCAACTTATATTTCAGTCTTTTATCCATCTTGAGTTTATTTTTGTGTATGGTGTCAGCTGATGATCCAATTTCAATTTTGTGCATGTAGCCGTCCAGCTCTCCCAACACCATTTGTTGAAGAGGCTGTTATTGCTCCATTTTATGCTTCTGCCCCCTTTGTCAAATATTAGATGTCCATAGAGACCTGGGCTTATTTCTGGGCTTTCTATTCTGTTCCACTGGTCTATGGATCTGTTCTTGTACCAGTGCCAGATTGTTTTGAGTATGGTGGCTTTGTAGTACAGTTTGATGTCCGGTATTGTGATCCCTCCTACTTTGTGTTTCTTTCTCAAAATTGCTGCGGCTATTCGGGGTCGTTTATGGTTCCATATAAATTTTTGAAATGTCTGTTCTATTTCTGTGAAATATGTCATTGGTATCTTAATAGGGATTGCGTTGACTCTATCAATTGCTCTGGGTAGTATGGACATTTTGAGGATATTAATTCTTCCAATCCATGAGCACGGTATATGCTTCCATTTATTTGTGTCTTCCTTAATTTCTTTTTTCAATGTTGTATAGTTTTCTGCATACAGGTCTTTTACGTCTTTGGTTAAATTTATGCCTAGATACTTTATTTTTTTTCTTGCTATATCAAATGGTATTTTTTTTTTTGTGATTTCTCCTTCTTCTATTGCATTGCTGGTGTACAAAAACGCCTTTGATTTCTGAATGTTGACTTTGTATCCTGCTGTTTTGCCAAATTCACTTATTAGGTTGAGGAGTTTTTTGGTAGAGTCTACAGGGTTCTCTATGTACACTATCATGTCATCTGCAAACAATGATAGTTTTACTTCCTCCTTTCCTATTTGGATGCCTTTTATCTCTTTCTCTTGTCTGACCGCTGTGGCTAGGACTTCCAATAAGATGTTGAAAAGAAGCGGTGAGAGTGGACATCCTCAAGGCTCTCCTAGCCAGTCTGCACTCAGCCCCGCAGCTCACAGGCGTACAAGCTGTGTGCGGAGCGCACAAAAGGCAGGTTAATTGATTCCCTTATGCCTGAGCGAGATGGAAGCTGCAGAGTGGGAGGTACGCCATCACCAGGGCTCCACCGGCTGCCGTGTCAGTTCTCTTCACAAAGTTTTCCTCACCAGTCTTTTCCCAGGCACCAGCCCACCCTGCTGCCTCCTCTACCCGGAGATCAAGGAGGGTGGCTACCACTGCAACTTTTGCGTTTGCCCTTTAAATGTCTCTTTGCATCCCCAGCCACCTGTCTCTGGCAGAGAGCGCCCCTAAGCTTTTTGGGGTTGCGTTTTGTTTGTATTTTCTTGGCTTTAGCTGCTGTAGTTTAGGGATCCCTATTTATGATTCAGACCCCCTTCTTCTCGGGGGGAGCTAACTGGCCGTTTCAATGTCCCTCTGGTGCCAGTGCCCGTGGGCACCCAGCCCACCCTCTCGAGCCTCCACCGCAGTTCTCACCCGTTGGGATGTGTGAGAGTAGAATCCACTGTCCGCGGCACCAAGGCTCCTCTCCCACTATCGCTCCACTGCTTTCCAGATGATTACTCCATTATTTAGTTGCAATTCCAGTTTGGTTTTGGGAGGAGGTCAGCGTGACTCCCATTCAGTCCTCCGCCATCTTCTATCTTCAGATGAAAGTCTTAAAGGAACTCCTTTATAGGTAACTTTCTCCTTTCCTCTTGCTGGTTTTAAGATTCTCTCCTTCTCTTGAGTAACTTAATTATGAGGTGTCTTGGTGTGTTTCTTCTTGGATCCAATTTCTTTAGGACTCTCTGAGCTTCCTGGACTTCCTAAAAGTCTATTTCCTTTGACAGATAGGGGAAATTTTCCTTCATTTTTTTCAAGTAAGTTTTCAGTTTCTTGCTCTTCCTCTTCTCCTTCTGGCACCCCTATGATTTGGATGTTGGAATGTTTAAAGTTGTCCCAGAGGTTCCTAAACCTCTCCTCAGTTTTTTGAATTCTTGTTTCTTCATTCTGTTCTGGTTCGATGTTTGTTTCTTCCTTTTGTTCCAAATCATTGATTTGAGACCCTATTTCCTTCTCTTCCCTGTTGATACCCCATATATTTTTCCTTTATTTCTCTTTGTACAGACTTCATTTCTTCTTTCATTTTATGGTCAAATTCAGTCATTTCTGTACACATCCTAGTTACCAGCATTTTGAACTCTGCATCTGATAGGTTGCTTAGTTCTTTTTCTGGAGTTTTGATCTGTTCTTTCATTTGGGCCACATTTGTTTGTCTCTGCATGCCTGTTATGTTTAAGGGACAGTGCCTTAGGTATTTGTCAGGGTGGGGGCTACCCACTTTGCTGCATTGTGGTGCTGTATATGGGGGAGGGGTCAGAGAGGGAATAATGCTGCTTGCTAGCTTGCTTGGTTCTTGCCCCACTTTCCATCACTTCCCACAAATGGATTTTGCCCTTTCAGGTGATGATTCCTGGGTAGGTGGCTTGTGTACATTCTAGGACACCATGGACCTCTACAACAGACTCTCCTGTGAGACTGGGTGTTTCTCCCACTACTGCAACCCCCACAGGTATTGAGAGCCAGAAGTTTTGAGGCTTTAGCCTCCTATGCTGGAACTCTGGGTTGCATGTCTCACTTCCCAGTTGTTCCTCCTGTCTTATCTGCATGCGAATGTGGGAAATCCTGTCCACCAGCCACCACCTTGCCACATATCCTCTCACTCCGGGTTGCCCATCTCCACCCTTCCTACCAGCCTGAATGAATGTTTCTTCTTCAACTCCTTGGTTGTCAGACTTCCAGGCAGTTTGATTTTCTGGCTGTTTTTGTTTTTGTTTTGTTTTGTTTTTTTAATTGGTTGTTTTCTTTCTTTTGGTTGTGTGAGAAAGCAAAGTATTTCTACCTATGCCTCCATCTTGGCTGGAACCTGGAAAGAGATTTCTTTAAAACAGGGTTGTTTTTTTTAAATTTTAATTAATTAATTTATTTTTTCAAATACATTTGTCTCTGGCTACCCCCCACCACTTTCCCTTGCCCACTCCCTCCCTCCCTCCCTCCCTCAACTCTTCTCCTTTGGTTTTGTCCATGAGCCCTTGCTATATGTTCCTTGACTTTCCCCTTCCCTTCCTTTTCCCCTGCCCCCTGCCTCACTCCTTCCCTCTTGTCTCTGTTGGTTTCTTCAGAGCATTATGCTAAGTGAAATAAGCCAGGGGGCGAAAGACAAATACCATATGATCTCACCTATAAGTGGAACCTAACCAACAATACAAAGATGCAAGGAAAATAAGACCAGCAACACTGAAAGGAAAATAAAACAGGGTGAGTTTTTTGAGTCCTTTCCTTCTTTCCTTCTCTCTACCTGACCCCACAATTGCACGAAGCAGGCTTTGGATGTTCTGTGAAACCTGTGTCATTTAAATATTTTCCAAAAATATTTTGAAGATGCTTTTATTTCAGTCATTGACCTGATGTTGATGTCAACAAAATCTAAAAGTAGGTCCCTTAAATTTTCTACTGTGGTAAGAAAGTGTGAAGCAAATGGCAATTATCAAAAGGTTATAGTTTTCATGAATTTGTTTGAATTGAAAACTACTAAAATATTTTCTGGTATTTCTGAGGAATTTTGAAAGGAACTCAATTATTAATACACAGAAACATTTCTTTTTTAAAATGTCACCCAGAAGTGGCATTTATCAATTCATACCACTTGTCCAGACTGGGCATGTGACACAAATGGTCATTAGGTAGCCATTTTGGCATCTGTAATTTAGAATTCTAATCCCCACAAGTAGGTATACTGTTATTAGCTCTGTTGTAAAGATTTAAAAAATTGTGGCTCAGAGAGGTAAATTCATCTTTCTAATGACACACAGCTAGTTAAATATTGAAAGGGGTTCTCTGGTGTCAAAGCCCCAGTCTTCCCTGGCCCTTAAGTGTATGTAAGGGCAACTTAGAACATTATCTGCATGTTTAAAACCCTTTTTTATTCACCCTCTCCCTCCTCCCAAATCGATCAAACTATCCCATTTATAGTATCGCTGAAGGCTCAGAGTTCCATTTGAGGTTGTTATTAAGGAGGTGATGAAATATAACTGGCTTTCTATGATAACAGTGCCTAAGTCCTCTTCACCCCTTTCAGCCACTCTATCAGCCTTGCTTGGAGATTCTACTACAGAGGAAATTGTTCTGAAGGCTATAATTTATGGAAGTTTTATATCCTTTTGATTTATGCTGTAGCTGTTCATCTGGACTTTCACTCATTGCTGATAAAAGAACTTAGAAGTATAGTTGGATAAATATGATACTAAGATCTTATGAACTGGAGGAAGTTCTGCAACTTCTCACTGTTATTGATCTTCTACAGTGTTTAGCGTTCGAAGATTGCTTCTAAAGGGGGTGTTACCACTAGAGAGGTAGACCTGGGAATAAAAAGATTAAGAATAAGGGTCCCAGCTTTTTGCATCATCTCTTTCTTCATTTTCCATTCACTTGACATGGAGCAGAAGCACAGCCTCATGGCGCCCTCTTGTGGTTAGTTGCAAGATGGTGGTGGAGTTTTTCTTTAAAAACAGAGTAAAAAAAGTCCTGCATATGTTTTTAGTCAGCCGTAAGTTTTGAGATGTGACAGTTTTGTCAAAACAAAACAATTCAACAAACTTCAAAGTAACCACAACAGAATATATGTAGACACATTCTGGAGGCTTGTCAACAGAGCCTTGCATTGAAATGTGCCAAAAACATTTTAAAGAACAAACAATAAGATGTCAAAGAGAAGCAGGGTAATTCACATTTATGTGTGTAAGAATTAAGACAGCGACCCAAAAGAAAACCAACTGAGAAATGGAGGCAAAGCATTAAGGACAGGGCAGAATAGAACTTCAATTTTCTGGCGCTGGAAGCTAAGTCTGCTGCCCATTTTCTAAGAACACAAGTTCTGTGTCTCCTTCGTTTATCTCTCCAGGCATGAACAAGACTGTTTCTGTTTTTGTGGAGCTTACACCTCAAGAGAAGAGCCAAAATAAATACACAAGGAAACAAGATAATTTCAGAAAGTCGAAAGTACTGTGGAGAAAATAAAAGAGTATGATAAGAAGGAGGTAGAAATTGACAGCGATGAAGAGAAATAAGAGAGAGGGAGAGAAAAGGCCTCACTGAAAGAAGTGAAATTCTGGATACAGTTTTGAAGGTGGGCCTGACAAGACTTGTTGAGAGACTGGACATGGCCTGTAGGAGAAAAATGAACCAAAGTGACACCAAGGTTTTTGACCAGAGCAATTGCTATATATCAAGGTGAGGAGACTGGGAGTTAAGTATTGAAGATATTGTTTGCAGTGCCTGCTGGACAACTAGGCAAGACATTAAGCAGCAATGGGATAGACAATGATTAACTGAGGTGCTATTCCACTTCTGGTTTACCTGTTACTTGCTACATGTGTGCACCTGTTGTTGGGGACCCTCATGAAAAGAAGGAACCAAGAGAACAATTTTAAACTGTAAGCACAAGACAGGGTTAGGGTTTCAAGAAAGGAGATTGAAAGGAAGTGGGCCTGCCAGTCAGGGTGGGTGCCCTGAGCAGAGGTGTCCTGGTGTGTGACTGATAAGTCCCCAAGAGGGAGAAGAGAGCCACAGAGAAGCCATCTGAATGACTGGATTTTAAATCCAAAGAGATGGAGAAAGTCCCAGGAACCATGGAGAAAATTGAAACGTGATGAGATTTTCTTCTCTCAGGTGTGATGGGGGTCTCAGACTCAGACTATGATTTCCATTAAAAACATTTAGACAAGGTAAATTTTAAACACTTGATCATGAGCCCTTATAATTTTTAAGCTTTAAAAATTTGCATGACCCTGAGGGAGAGTGCCTCTTTACCTCACCCTAGTTGTGGTCCTGGGAGCCCTGGGAAACACTGTAGACTATACAATACCATTATAAAGCATCTGGGGGCTTTATTCACCAACATGGGTGAAGGGTTGCTCCTGAGGGACATTACCTTCCTGGGCTCTTGTCTTGCCTCATGGGCTGTGGAGCCAGTGGTGCAATGGAGAAAGTCTCAGAGAAAAGCAGGTGCTAGCTGTGGAGGCATAGAGCTGGGTTGCCCTGCAGTGGTAGGGGCAGGGATGGGAGGCACTGACAACATCCCACACCCAAACATATCTCAATTCTATTGATTGTTCTGGGCTGTGACTTTTTTTTTTAAACACCTAATAGTGTATTTTGAAGATAATTCCACAACATTTTGTAAAAAGCTTCTTTATTCTTTTTACAGCAGCAGAGTATTGTGTTGTATGGATTTAACTCGTAATAAATTGCATTTAATTCATAACATACAAGGTCTGGCACAAGTAATGCCTCTTTTTATTACAAAATATTTTATTACAAAATCATACACATGTAACTGGGTAACATAACAGTATTACACTCAAGCACACCATATGACATTTTAGGTGAAATGTTAAAATGAAAACTATAAACTATTTACACCCATATTATTACCCTACCAACCACACTCAAACAGGTGTTACCTCTGCTGGATCCTGTATTTAATTCAATTCTTTTGATTAAAATGCAATTTCAGGTTCTTGCCATAATTTTTATTATTTCAAAAAATCCTTCAATTCATAATCGTGTGTGTGTGTATAATTATTTCACAAATGGACAAGTATATTATGGTTTTCATTTCTGAATAATCTAAACTATTCTCTTCTTCTCCTCCTTTCCCTTTCACTCCTCCTCCCCTTTCCCTCTTCTCTCTCTCTGTTGTCTCTCCCTTTTTCACTGTCTTTCTTTCCCTCTTTCCTGAAGTAGGAGCTGAGATCCTGTGCTGCAACATTTGGTGGGGGTAGGTGGGGGACATAAGGAGTGTAGAGAGTATTAAGTGTGGCTGACTTCCATCTGCTTTTGGAGGAGAAAGACCAGGATGCCGCATTATAACTTGAAGGTTCTGTATGATCCTGAAAGTGATTTTTTCAAAGGTTTCTATCAGGAGCATTATTCACCCACCCTTTCTCCAGAAAACAGACAAAACATGCATTCAAAACAGTTATTTGGGGAAACCTACATCTATGTGTGAATTGGATACATCACAGATTTCAGTATAAACAAAAATAGTTTATAGGAGCAAATTTTTCAGTGTCCCAAAGAACTATTCAGTAAAAAATACAAAAGCAGAAAGTTAGTTAACTCAATTTTGAAAGCTGTCCTTGTTACTTGGGGTAATATTGCAATTATGCTCTATAAAATATTAAATGAATGGGCTTAAAATTTAAAAATTAAGATAATGTAAGACTATATTCAGTCTTATGTAAGAATTCCTGGAATTCAGAAAATATTTAATTTCACTTAAAAGTGTTCTTAGGCTTTTCTATTTTTTTTTTTTTTTTTTGTCAAGGAAATATATGTTTGCCCCTCTTAAACTGTTCTAGTCAATTTCAGTTATTCAGTGATTATTTCTTTGGTGAATTATCAGTGTTGTATAATATTATTATTTTGTCTCGTATTTTATGACCTCAAGACTGGATGAGAGGAACCATAGCATAGGCTTATATTTTAGATAGTTAAAGATCATCTCAATTCATGATTGAATGGACCATCTGCGTCTATTCTTTGGTGGGTGTTACATAAGTGCATGTGCTGAGTACTGCACACCTGTCAAAGCACTAGCAAAGTGTACAGTGAGCCGCTTTGAAGCCCTTTGTTTTTCAGCTGCTGGCAAATTTACAAAGGCCCAGTGCAATCATTTTCACATTCTCTTAGCTAATGTACCTGCTTCCTGAAATGCCCTCCCTACTTTCCCCTCTTGGCCACCTCCTCCTTGCTTTTTAAGACCCAGTCCAGTCAACCTGCTCCCTGATTTCCATAGCTTTTTTTCCCGAGTCCTCTTCCACCTCCACACCTGTTTTTGAGTTAACTTCTAGAAAAGTCAGACTTATCTCCATGAAACTCAGTATCTGTAGTAAACAGGAGTGGTAAATAGCTGGGACTAAATACTGAAACACATGTTGAGAAGGATTCTGAGAGCAGAGTGCTGTGACAGACAGTGGCATCTGATATCGCTGATATTCCTATTCACAGTGTATTTCTGGTACACCAAGCTCACTCTAGCCCACCTTAGCTTCTGATTTTTATTTGCCTTTTCCCTCCCCACTTTGTTTAAAATCAGTGAAGCCTATTCTTTTTTAGGTCCTTTCTTTTCACCAAGATAGGGTATAAATGAACAAATACATAAATCATCTTTTTGTATCTTCTGCACTATATTTCCCTTTCACTTGACCATTCTAGAAATCAAAACTAGTGTTTTACTCCCTGCTGGTACAAGGTATGACCTCACCAAGTTGTTTTGATAAATGAGCAAGTGCCAGCCTCTGTACTGAGGAAACCAACAAATACCTGTAGTAACCTCATGTGCACAAGGCCATTTGGGTGCACACTGTTCTAGTGTCAACCATAGCATAGGGATGGTAGTGATGAGAATTACAACTTCGGGTGATCTTACTATGCCACTGACCCTGTGCACTATGTTTTGTTTCAATTATAATTGATATCAATATTATATTATTTTCAGGTATACAACACACTCATTAGACATTAGTAGAACATACAAAATGATAACCCTGATAAGTCTATTACCCACCTGGAACCATAACTACTTATGTTATTGGCTATATTCCCTAATTTGTACTTTACATCCCCATGACTATTTTAATGGTTGGCAATTTGTACTTCTTAATTCCTTCACCTTTTTCACCCACCCCCAACCACCCTTTTATCTGGCAACCATCAGTTTTCTTCCTGTATCTATGAGTCTGTTTCTGTTTTGTATGTTTGTTTATTTTCTTTTTAGATTCCACAAATAGGTGAAATCATATAGTATTTGTCTATGTCTGACTTACTTCACAGTACTTTTTAGTTTCATCCATGTTGTTGCAAGTGGCAACGTTTTATTCTTTCCTATGGCTAATATTCCATTTTATTCTTTCCTATGGCTAATATTCCTATGGCTAATAATGTACCACCTCTTCTTTATCCAACTGTTTATTGATGGGCACTTACATTGCTTCCATATCTTGGCTATTGTAAATAATGCTGCAGTGAGCATAGGAGTGTGGATGTCTTTCCAAGTTGGTGTTTTAGATTTCTTAGAATAAATACCCAGAAGTGAAATGGCTGGGTCATATGGTAGTTATATTTTTAATTTTTTGAGGTAACTCCATACCATTTTTCAAAGTGACTGCACCAATTTATAGTACCTCCAACAGTGCACTAGGGTTCCATTTTCTTCACATCCTCCCAACACTAGCTATCTGTTGATGTATTGATGATGGCCATTCTGATAGGTGTGAGGTGATAGCTCACTGTAGTTTTAACTTGCATTTTTTCTGATGATTAGTAATACAGAGCCTCTTTTATATGGCTATTGGCCATATATATGTCTTCTTGGGACAAATATCTTTTCAGGCCCTTTGCCCATCTTTCAATTTGAGGGTTTTGGGGGGTTTTTTTTGGTGTAAAGTTGCATGAGTTTTTACATATTGTAGATATTAACCCCTTAGCAAATATATTATTGGCAAATATCTTCTCCAGTTTAGTAGGTTGTTTTCATTTTGTTGATAATTACCTTTCACTGTGCAAAATTTTTAGTTTTGATATAGTTCCGTTTTTTTTCCCTTCATTTTCCTTGCCTGGGTAGACAGATCCAAAAAAAGATTGCTAAGAATGATGCCAGTTTACTGCCTATCTTTTCTTCTGGGAGTTTTATGGTTTTGGATTTTACGTTTAAATCTTTAATCCATTTTTAATTCATTTTTGTATACGGCATAAGAAAGTGGTCCAGTTTCATCATTTTGCAACCGTCTGGTCAGTTTTTCAGCACAATTTATTGAAGAGGCTGTCTTTACCCCACTGTATATTTTTGCCTCCCATGTCATAGATTAATTGACCATATAGTTGTGGATTTATTTTGGGGTAAAATTCTGTTCCCCTGCTCTATCTATCTGCTTTTATGCCAGTACCATAATGTTTGATTACTATAGCCTTATAGTATCATTTGATATCAAGTAACATGTCTCTGTTGTTAGCTCAGATGCACCCACTTTCAGATGTCTCAATGCACAGACCTTTCAGATATGTTTGTGTGTTGAGCAGGAAATCCTTTGTTGAATTATAGCTGTCCAACTGTTATAACTTCAAAGGGAGGGACCTGGAGGTCCTCTCGTGATGCCATGCTGCTGTTAGCACCCTCTGTCTTTTGAAACATTTAGTCCATTTACATGGTAAGTAATTATTGATAGATACGTAGTTATTGCCATTTTATTCTTTTCTGTTTGTTTCAGTTGTTCTCTCATTCCTTTATTCTCTTGATTTTCCCTTGTTTTTCGATGACTAGTGTTTAGATTCTTTTTTTATTATTATTATTTGTATATCAGTAGATATTTGGATTGTAGGTACCATGGGCTTTGTTTATGCTAACTATGTTTTTAGCGATCTATTTTAAGTTGATTGTCACTTAAGTTTGAGTACATTCTCAAATCACTACAGTTTTTACTCACCCCTGCCATGTTTATGTTTTTGTCATTATTTTTACTTCTTTTGTGTATTTGCATGTATCCTTTAATTTGTTGTTGTAATTACAGATTTTTTTTTTTTTTTTTTACTTTTGCCTTTTAACCATTGTCCCAGCTTTATAGCTTTATAGCTTTATGGCTTGTCTAAGCTTTTACTAAATGTTTGTCTTTGTCAGTGAGAATTTTTTCTTCCTAATTTTTTATTCATATCTTTGAACTTTTCTTTTTCTGAAAGAAGTCCTTTAATATTTTTTAAATACTGGTTTAGTAGTAATGAGCTCCTTTAGCTTTACTTGCATGGGAAACTCCTTATCTCTCCTTCAATTCTAAATGATAGCCTTACTGACTAGAGTAATCTTGGCTGTAAATATTGCTTTTCATCAATTTGAATATTTTGTGCCAATCTCCAGGTGACTCAGACCAAGAAGTCCTATATCAAAGACTCTCAAAATGTGGTCCCTGGACCAGCAACATCACATAACCTGAGATCTTTTTAGAAATGCGCATTCTCAGGCCCCGCTTCAGACTTTATGAATCAGAACCTCTGGGATGGCCTGGCAGCCTGGGTTGTAACAAACCCTCTAGGGGACTTGGATGAACTACAATTTGAGGACTACTGCCTTATGTTGAGAAATCTAAACAAGTCTTATTCTCAGCACAACTAAACCAATCTCCAGCCAAACACTTCACGTGAAAATGAAATACTTGTGGATTCATTGAAATTAGAATTTCAAGAGCTTATATTGGTATGACTTCGTGTGTGTTTAAGTCATCATTAAGTACCCAGTGTTTACCAGCCAGGTAGAGTCAGGGTTTTCCTACTTACATGGTGTGTGGATGTTCCTCACAGCACAAACCAGACCTGGCCATTGATGCCCTAACAGAGAGGCAGCCTTGAAAGGCCTGGTACATTTTTCTTCATCTGACTGTCAGGAGGCTCAGGCCATGCTGGAGCATGTGCTCACTAGACCAGCTGAGACCAAATTGGCAAATGTTTTCCCAAGATAAAACGGGAGAATCTTGGGTTGTTTCAGAAATAACAATTCCCAGGCTTTGGTGAGTTCCAAACCTATCCCTTTTTTAGTACCAATGAAGCAAACCTTATGAATTTGCTTAAAAAACAAAGCATTTAAGTATAGAATCAAAATTACGTGTTTTTTTTAAACTAGGTTTAGAGTTTTAGAGAGTTTTAGTTCAATTCTAGGAACAAAACTCATAAGAGCAGTAGTTCACTCTAAAAACAAATTTCTAATGAAACAGCCAAAATAACCTAAACCTAACCTAACACATGGGATTTACTTCCTGGTGTTCCATGGAACATTAGTTTCTGAAGATGTTAATATGTCTGAATGTCTGAAAAATGAGTATGTGATCAAGTGAACTTGAGAAATGGTGTTTCCTTTGTCCACTTTTTGGAAACTCACAATATGTATTAGCATATTAAAGTCTCTGGGAAGTCATGTACCATAAAATCCTACTTAATTATGCGTAATCCATGCTGTGACAAACTTATTTAAGGGGGTGGGGGGGGAGAGCACAATGGTTAAGTGCAAGCTCTGGAACCAGTGTCTGGGTTCATATTCTGACTTGGCTACTGGCTGTGAACTTCTCTCTGTATTTTAGTTTCTTTACCAATAGGTGAAGATAAAAAATTATCAGAGTGCAAAGTGATGTTGTGAAAATATGCTGAGTACATGAAGATAAAGCAGCTACAACAGTGCCTTACACCACTTAGCATGTATGTACATACACATGCACACATTTTTTAATTTCTTAATTTATTTAACACAACATCCTGTGCACCTAGTTCCATTTAGAAATCACTGCATGGGCCTCAAGGCCAATGTCCAGAGAAAGGGGTTACATTAACTGAGGCGGTATGTGTTTACCTGGTGGGTTCCTTGTTCTCTAGGTGCCCTGCTCAGTCTGGCATATTTATCAAACAAATTATTTCTCAGTTTAGTCTTGACAATTATTCTTCTTCCTTGTAGTAGAAAAAATACAAGCCATGACGAGATGCCATGATTTGTGGAGAAAAAAATGAGATTGGCTGAGAATGGCTGGAACCAACAGGCAGAGAGACCTTTTGATCTTTTTGGCAGGTCAGGATAGGCAAACAGGTGCTGGTGTGAGCCACTTGGTTTGCTGAGACAGTCATCAAGACTTTGTTGGGTGTGGTAGCCCAGCATGGCAATGGCTATGATGCTAACTCCAACCCCAAATTGACAAAACGGACCTAGAAATACCTAACCCTAACCAAAAATGCTAACAAATGAATACTAATCCTTTATTTCTATACCCATAAAACCTCAAATGCACAAACTTTTTATTTTTTAAATTTTTAAAATTATTTTATTTTTATTGTACAATACATTTGTCTCCATTTTTCCACCACCACTTTCCCCTGCACCTCCCACTCCCACCTCCTAACCTCAATCCCTCCCCGCCTTGGCTCCATCCATGTGTCCTTCATACATGTTCCTTGATTTGACCCATCCCCTCCTTTACCCATTACCACCCTCCATCCTTTCATCTCATTACTGTCAGTTTCATTTTGCTTTCAATGTTGCTGGTTATATTTTTCTTGCTTGTTTTGTTGGTTAGGTTCCACTTATAGGTGAGACTATATGGTATTTTTCTTTCAACCCCTGGCTTATTTCACTTAGCATAATGCTCTCCAGTTCTATCCATGCTGTCGTGAAGTGTAGTAGTTCTTTTTTTCTTTCTGCTGCATAGTATTCCATTGTGTAAATGTACCATAGTTTTTTGATCCACTCATGTACTGACTGGCACTTACATATGTATACAGCTCTTGGCTATTGTAAATTGTGCTGCTCTGAACATTGAGGCGCATAGGTTTTTTTGAATCGGTGTTTTGGGATTCTTAGGGTATAATCCAAGCAGAATTGCTGGGTCAAAAGGCAGTTCCATTTCTAGCTTTTTGAGAAAATTCCAAACTGTTTTCCAAGTGGCTGCACCAGTCTACATTCCCACCAACAGTGCACTAGGCTTCCCTTTTCTCCACAACCTATCTGTTCATTTCTTTATGATGACCATTGTGACCGGTGTGAAGTGGTATCTCATTGTGGTTTTAATTTGCATTTCTCATAGCTAGTTATGATGAGCACCCTTTCATATGTCTCTGGGCCCTCTGTATCTCCTCCTTGGAGAAGTGTCTCTTCAGGTCTTTTGCCCATTTTTTAATTGGATTGTTTGTCTTCCTGTAGTGGAGTTGTGTGAGTTCTTTATATAATTTGGAGATGAAACCCCTGTCTGAGGTATCATTGGCAAATATATTTTCCCATACAGTTGGCTCCCTTTTCATTTTGCTGATGTTTTCTTTAGCCATGCAAGATCTTATTTTGATGAAGTCCATTTGTTTATTCTTTCCTTAATGTCCCTTGCTCTAGAGGACAAATAAGTGAAAATATTGCTGCGTGGGATACATGAGAGATTCCTGCCTATGTTTTCCTCTAAAACTTTTATGGTGTCACGACTTACATTTAAGTCTTTTATCCATCTTGAGTTTATTTTTGTGTATGGTGTCAGTTGGTGGTCGAATTTCAATTTTTGGCACGTAGCTGTCCAGCTCTCCCAACACAATTTGTTAGAGAGGCTGTTTTTATTCCATTTTATGCTTCTGCCCCCTTTGTTGAATTTTAATTGATCTTAAGATATGGGTTTCTTTCTGGGCTCTCTATTCTGTTCCATTGTTCTATGTGTCTGTTTTTATGCTAGTACCAGACTGTTTTGATTACAGTGGCCTTGTAATATAGTGTGACGTTAGGTATTGTGATCCCTTCTACTTTGTTCTTCTTTCTCAAAATTACTGAGGTTATTTGGGGTTCTTATGGTTCCATATAAATTTTTGAAATGTCTGTTCTATGTCTGTGAACTACATCATTGGTATTTTAATAGGAATTGTGTTGAATCTATAAATTGCTTTGGATAATATGGACATTTTGATGGTGTTAATTCTCCAATCCATGAACATGATATATGCTTCCATTTTTCTGTGTCTTCCTTAATTTCTTCAGTGTTGTTTAGTAATCTGCATACAGGTCTTTTACCTCCCTGGTTAAGTTTATTCCTAGGTACTTTATTTTTCTTGTTGCTATAGCAAATGGGATTTTTCCTGATTTCTGATTCTGATATTTTATTGGTGGTGTACAAAAATGTCTTTGATTTCTGAAAATTGACTTTGTATCCTGATGTTTTCCCAAATTGACTTACTAGGTTGAGTAGTTTTTTGGTAGAGTCTGTGGAGTTTCCTATGTACACTAACATGTCATCAACAGACAATGACTATTTTACTTCCTCCTTTCTAATTTGGATGCCTTTTATTTCTTTTCCTTGTCTGATCGCTGTGGCTAGGACTTCCAATACTATCTTGAATAGAGGTGGTGAAAGCAGACAACCTTGCCTTGCTCCCAACCTTAGTGGGAAAGCTTTCAGTTTTTGCCTGTTGAGTATGATGTTGGCTGTAGGTTTTTCATAGATGAACTTTATTATGTTGAGATATGCCTCCGTTATTCTTGCTTCGCTGAGTGTTTTTATCATAAATGGATGCTATACCTTATCAAATGCTTTTTCTGCATCTTTTGCTATGATCATGTGGTTTTTTCTTCCCTTTTGTTTATGTGGTGTATTATATTTGTTGATTTGCATATGTTGTACCAGCCTTGCATCCCTGGGACAAATCCCACATGATCATGGTGGATGATCTTTTTAATGTATTGCTGGGTGAAGTTTGCCAAAATTTGGTTGAATTTTAGCGCCTATGTTCATCAGCGATATGGTCCAGTAGTTTTCTTTCTTTGTTTTGTCTTTATCTAGTTTTGTGACTAGGATGATGCTGGCCTCATAAAAAGAGTTTGGGAGTCTTCACCCTTCTTGGATATTTTAGAGTATTCTGAGAACGGCCGGGGTTAGCTCTTCCTGAAATGTTTTCTAAAATTCTCCTGTGAAACTGTCTGGTCCAGGGCTTTTGTGTGCAGGGAGTTTTTTGATTATTGCATCAATTTCACCTGCTGTTATCAGTCTGGTCAGGCTTTCTACTTCTTTTCTATAAGTGTTGGAAGGTCATATTTTT
This sequence comes from Pteronotus mesoamericanus, assembly GCF_021234165.1. Classification (NCBI taxonomy): domain Eukaryota; kingdom Metazoa; phylum Chordata; class Mammalia; order Chiroptera; family Mormoopidae; genus Pteronotus; species Pteronotus mesoamericanus. The sequence continues at coordinate 57,983,577 of NW_026555321.1, forward strand.
CTAGAAATTTGTTATTTCATTGAGGTTTCTGAATTTCTTGGCATATAACTGTTCACAGTAATTTCTTATACTCCTTTGTATTTCTGTGGTCAGTTGTTATTTCTCTTCTTTCATTTCTGACATTATTTATTAGGGTCCCCTCCCTTTTTTTTCTTGATGCGTCTGCTGAGAGGCTTGTCGATTTTCTTTATCTTTTCAGAAAATCAGCTCCTGGATTTGTTGATCCTTTGAATTGTTCCTTTAGTCTCTATGTCATTCAATTCTGCTCTGAGCTTGATTATTTCCTTCTTTCTCCTCACTCTGGGCTTTGCTTGTTGTTGTTTCATCAGTTCTGAAAGCTGGAGAGTTAGGTCATTTAATTGAAATGTTTCTCTCTTTTTTAGTTAGGCCTGTATTGCTATGAACCTCCCTCTCAGGACTGCCTTTGCTGTGTCCCATAGGTTTTGGACTGTTGTGTGTTCATTTTCATTGTTTCCAGAAACTCCTTGATTTCTTCTTTGATCTTATTATTGACTCATTCATTGTTTAATAGCATTCTGTTCAGTCTCCATGAGTTTGAATGTTTTTGAGTTTTCCCCTGGAGGCTGGTTTCTAGTTTCAAGGTCTTGTCATCTGAGAAAATGCTTGTTATAATTTCCATTTCCCTGAATTTGTTGAAGTTTGTTTTGTGTCTTATCATGTGGTCTGTCTTTGAAAATGTCCTGTGTGTATTTGAAAACAATGCATGTTTTGCTTCTTTGGCATGAAAGTTCTATAGATGGCAGTTAAATCCGTTTGATCTATGGCATTGTTCAATGCCGCAATATCCTTGCTGATGTTTTGTTTGGAAGATCTATCCATTGTTGTCATTGGCGTGTTGAAATCCCCTACTATCATGTGTTGCTGTCTATATCTTTCTTGCTGTCTTCCAAGGTTTTCCGTGTATATTTGGTTGCTCTTAAGTTGGGTGCTACATAAAAGATTTAACCACCTAACCCTTAGCAACTAAACAAATAAACCTAACTTGCTAACCTTAACCCAACTCAAATAAACCATGCTAACTTAACAATTAACATTAACAACTCACCTAACCTAATAACCAACTAACCCCAAAATAAATGGACAACTCTAATCAAAATCAAGTTACCACAACAACCTAACCCTAACCAAAAACAAAGACTAATCAACAATTTACCTTAACCTACTAACTCTAAGGGACTAACTAGATCTAGTCAACTATCCAATTAAGCCAATTAACACTACCCAAATAAGCAGAAGAACCTTGATGAACTAAATTGCTAATCCTAACAACTCTAACCAAGAATCTAACCCTAACCAACTAATCCTAACTCCAAATGTCGACTTTAACTCAGACCCAAAGCCTAAATCAATGCTAATCTTAAACTCAATCTTAATCCTAACCATCTGAATAATAACTTTTACTTCCTTTACAATAACAACCCTAAACTAACAACCTTAACTTTCTAACCCTTATTCTTCCTATCCTCTTCCCTAACCTTACTCTTAACACTGAACTTTAAAGAAGAAAAGTCTTAGCTCCTGGAAGAGGCTATTTATTTTTTGTTTGTTTGTTTTAAAGAGAGAGAGGGAGAAAAGGAGACAGATGATAGGTAGAGAAACATTGATATATTCCATTTATTTATGCTTTCATTGATTGCTTCTTGTGTGTTCCCTGCCTGGAGATCGAACCACAAACTTGGTGTATTGGGATAACGCTCTAACCAACTGAGCTCCTCAGCCAGGGCCTAACATTGGTTTTTGAATCTTAAACATCTAACCCTAAACTCCTAACTCTAAGCCCAGATCCAAACCCAACTACATAACCCTAAACAATACTATTCTATTCCTCTATCACTCTAACCCACTCACTCTCTAACCCTCTTATTTACCTTAACCTCAAACTTACTCTGTAACCCTTCTCCAAATCCAAAATCTATACCTTCAATGAACTCTAACCCTAAACCTAATTTAAATCCCATCCCAATCTCTAACAATGATGCAGAGATTAACACTACACTTAAAACTCAATAAGCTTAACCCTAAACCTAATTTTAAAACTAACTGTAACACTTTAAATCTAACTCTAACCATAAGCACAAATTAGCAATAACCACAAACTTATTTCTAATCCTTTGGTAGAACCCCAAATTCTAGCCTCACCTTTAACCCCAACCTTAAATCTATTCTTAAACCTCACCCACGCCTAATTTTTAACACTAACCTTACCCTTGACCTAATTTCAATTTTAACCCTAACTCTAAGGATAACTTTATCTCTAATTTATGATTGTACATTTAATTCTAATCCTTATTTTCACCCTAACTCTCTAATACTAAACATTCTACTCATGTAACCTAATCCCTATCCTCTAATCCCAACCCACCAATACTAAACCTAATATTTAAGTTTTAATTCTAACTACAAATAAAATTAACCAGATAACTCACAAACCTTAAACATGTAATCCTAACCAACTAACCTTAACTAAGTAATGCTAAAAACTAAGACTAACCCTGGAGCACTCTAACCTTAAAACCGTTAACAATTATACCTTCATTTTCAACCTATTCTCTAACCTTATCCCTAAACTGAAATCTATACCTGACAAACCCTAATTCTAAACTTAACCTAAACCCTGTTTTAACACTAACTTGAATATTAACACTGTATCTAAACTCAAATATAATCTAAACCTAAACCATAATTTTATTTTTTAAAAATTTATTTTTTCAAATACATTTGTCTCTGCCTACCCCCCACCACTTTCCCTTGCCCCCTCCATCCTCCCTCACTCAACTCTTCCCCTTTGGTTTTGTCCATCAGACCTTGCTATATGTTCCTAGACTTTCCCCTTCCCTTCCTTTCCCCCCCACCCCCACCATTCCTTCCCTCTTGTCTCTGTTGGTTTCTTTTCCTTTCAGTGTTGCTGGTCTTATTTACCTTGCATCTTTGTTTTGTTTGTTGGGTTCCACTTATAGGTGAGATCATCTGCTATTTCTCTTCTGCCCCCTGGCTTATTTTGCTTAGCATAATGCTCTCTAGTTCCATCCATGCTGTTGCAAATTGTAGCAGTACGTTTTCTCTTTCCGCTGCGTGTATTCTATTGTGTAAATGTACCATAATTTTTTGATCCAATCATCTACTGATGGGCATTTAGGTTGCTTCCACACTTGGCTATTGTAAATTGTGCTGCTATGAACATTGGAGTGCATAGGTTCTCTTGAATTGCCGTTTTGGTATTCTTAGGGTATAGTCCCAGCAGGGGAATCACTGGATCAAAAGGCAGTTCCATTTTCAGCTTTTTGAGGAAATTCCACACTGCTTTCCACAATGGCTGCACCAGTCTGCATTCCCACCAACAGTGTACTAGGGTTCCGTTTTCCCCACAGCCTCGCCAGCACCTGTTGTTTGATGATCTGTTTATGATGGCCGTTCTGACCGGTGTGAGGTGGTACCTCATGGTGGTTTTGATCTGCATTTCTCTGACGGCTAGTGATGCTGAGCATCCTTTCAAATGTCTCTGGGCCCTCTGTATCTCTTCCTTGGAAAAGCGTCTGCCCAGGTCCTTTGCCCATTTTTTGATTGGATCGTTTGTCGTCTTGGAGTGGAGTCGAGTGAGTTCTTTATATATCTTGGAGATCAAACCTCTATCTGATGTATCATTAGCGACTACATTTTCCCATATGGTTGGCTCCCTTTTCATTTTGCTGATATTTTCTTTAGCCGTGCAGAAGCTTCTTATTTGGATGAGGTTCTACTTGTTTATTCTTTCCTTTATGTCCCTTGCTTTAGGAGACATCTCGGTGAAAAAATTGCTCCATGGAATATCTGAGAGTTTCCTGCCAATGTTCTCCTTTAGGACTTTGATGGTGTTGTGACTTATATTTCAGTCTTTTATCCATCCTGAGTTTATTTTTGTGTATGGTGTCAGCTGATGATCCAATTTCAATTTTTGGCATGTAGGCGTCCAGCTCTCCCAACACCATTTTTTGAAGAGGCTATTATTGCTCCATTTTATGCTTCTGCCCCCTTTGTCAAATATTAGATGCCCATAGAGACCTGGGCTTATTTCTGGGCTTTCTATTCTGTTTCACTGGCCTATGGGTCTGTTCTTGTGCCAGTACCAGATTGTTTTGAGTATAGTGGCTTTGTAGTAGAGTTTGATGCCTGGTATTGTGATCCCTCCTACTTTGTGTTCTTTCTCAAAATTGCTGCGGCTATTCGGGGTCATTTATGGTTCCCTATAAATTTTTGAAATGTCTGTTCTATTTCTGTGAAATATGTCATTGGTATCTTAAAAGGGATTGCATTCAATCTATAAATTCCTTTGCGTAGTATGGACATTTTGATGATATTAATTCTTCCAATCCATGAGCAAAGTATATGCTTCCATTTATTTGTGTCTTCCTTAATTCTTTCTTCAATGTTGTATAGTTTTCTGTGTACAGGTCTTTTACTCCTTGGTTAAATTTATTCCTAGGTACTTTATTCTTCCTGTTGATATTTTGAATGTTATTTTTTTTTCTGATTTCTTCTTCTTCTGTTTCATTGCTGGAGTACAAAAATGCCTTTGATTTCTGAATATTGACTTTTTATCCTGCTGTTTTGCCAAACTCACTTATTAGGTTGAGGAGTTTTTTGGTAGCGTCTACAGGGTTTTCTATGTACACACTATCATGCCATCTGCAATCAATGATAGCTTTACTTCCTCCTTTCCTATTGAGATGCCTTTTTTTTCTTTTTCTTGTCTGACCATTGTGGGTAGGACTTCCAATACGATGTTGAAAAGAAGCGGTGAAAGCGGACATCCTTGTCATGTTCCCGATCTTGGTGGGAAAGCTTTCAGTTTTTGCCCATTGAGTATGATGTTGGCTGTAGGTTTTTCATATATGACCTTTATTACATAGAGGAATGCCCCATTTATTCCCATTTTGCTGAGTGTTTTGATCATAAATGGGCGCTGTACCTTATCATATGCTTTTTCTGCATCTATCGAGATGCTCATGTGGTTTTTGTCTTTCCTTTTGTTTATGTGATGTATTACATTTACTGACTTGCATATATTGAACCATCCCTGCATCCCTGGGATGAATCCCACTTGATCGTGGTGGATAATCTTTTGAATGTATTGCTGGATGCGGTTTGCCAATATTTTGTTGAGGATTTAGCATCTATGCTCATCAGTGAAATTGGTCTGTAGTTTTCTTTCTTTGTAGGGTCTTTATCTGGTTTTTGGATTAGGGTGATGCTGGCCTCATATAAAGAGTCTGGGAGTCTTCCTTCCTCTTGGATTTTTTGGAATAGTCTGAGAAGGACAGGGTTAGCTCTTCTTTAAATGTTTTGTAAAATTCTCCTGTGAAACCATCTGGCCCAGGGCTTTTGTGTGCCGGGAGTTTCTTGATTACTGCTTCAATCTCCCAAGCTGTTATTGCTCTGTTCAAGTTTTCTGTTTCTTCCTCCTTCAGTGTTGGAAGATTATACTTTTCTAAAAATTTGTCCATTTCATCAAGGTTTTCAAATTTCTTGGCATATAATTGTTCAGAGTAGTTTCTGACAATCCTTTGTATATCTGTGGTATCAGTTGTTATTTCTCCTCTTTCATTTCTGATATTATTAATTTGGGTCCTCTCCCTTTTATTCTTGATGAGTCTGCTTAAAGGCTTGTCAATTTTATTTATCTTTTCAAAGAACCAGCTTCTGGCTTGGTTGATCCTTTGAATTGTTCTTTTTGTTTCTGTTATTCAGTTCTGTTCTAATCTTGACTATTTCCTTCCTTCTCCTTGCTCTGGGTTTTATTTGTTGTTTCTCCAATTCTTGAAGTTGTAGTGTTAGGTCTTTTATTTGAAATGTTTCTATCTTTTTTAGGTAGGCCTGTATTGCTATGAACTTCCCTCTCAGGACCGCCTTTGCTGTGTCCCATAGGTTTTGGACTGTTGTCTGTTCATTTTCATTTGTTTCCAGAAATTTTTTGATTTCTGCTCTTATCTTATTATTGACCCATTCATTGTTTCATAGTCTACTGTTCCATCTCCATGAGTTTGCAAGTTTTTGAAGTTTCTCTTTGAGATTGATTTCCAGTTTCAAGCCCTTGTGGTCCGAGAAAAAGTTTGGTATTATTTTAATTTTCCTGAATTTGCTGAGGTTTCCTTTGTGTCCTACCATGTGGTCTATCTTTGAAAATCTTCCATGGGCATTTGAAAAGAATGTGTATTTTTCTTCTTTAGGATGTAAGGCCCTATAGATGTCAGTTAAGTCTATTTGATTCAGTGTGTCATTCGGCTGCAGAATATCTTTATTAATGTTTTGTTTGGAAGATCCGTCCATTTTTTTTTCACAGAGAATTTTCAATATAATTTATTTCCATTTTCCAATTATTTAACTTTCCACAACACACACTTCTTATCACATAATGTAAGTTCAGCTTTGAAAACAAAAATAAATGATATACAGTGACTTGAGAATTGTGATTCAAATCATACATCACTAAAGCTTTCTATTGTTGAAATACAGCTATCAAAGTTTTAATAAAACTGTTGACTATAAACTGTCTACTCATCAGGTAAACCTGGTGCCAAGTGTTTTAGTATGAAATGCTGTTTATTTGCTAGAAGGTATTCAACATAATCCACGCAGGTTTTTTTAAAATTAATTTATGGTATATATACACAATGGGATACTACTCAGCAGAAAGAAAAAAAGAACTACTAAACTTCGCGACAGCATGGATGGAACTCGAGAGCATTATGCTAAGTGAAATAAGCCAGGGGGTGAAAGATAAATACCATATGATCTCACCTATAAGTTGAACCTAACCAACAATACAAAGATGCTAGGAAAATAAGACCAGCAACACTGAAAGGAAAAGAAACCAACAGAGACAAGAGGGAAGGAGCGGGAGGCGGGGGAAAAGGAAGGGAAGGGGAAAGTCAAGGAACATATAGCAAGTACTCATGGACAAAACCAAAAGGGTAGAGTTGAGGAAGGGAGGGAGGGCGCAAGGGAAAGTGGTGCGAGGTAGGCAGAGACAAATGTATTTGAAAAAAATAAATTAATTAATTAGATCTGTCCATTTTTGACAGTGGCGTGTTGAAATCCCCTCCTATCAGTGTGTTGCTCTCTGTATCTTTTTTGAAATCGTCCAACAATTTCCTTATATACTTGTGGGCTCCTATGTTGGGTGCATATGTGTCCAATGTTTATGTCTTCTTCATAGATTCTTCCTTTAAGTATTATAAAGTGTCCCCGTGGGTCTCTTTAGATGGCCTTTGTTTTGCCATCTATTTTGTGTGATATAAGTATTGTTACTCCTGCTTTCTTCTCTTGCCCATTTGCCTGGAATACTTTTTTCCATCCCTTTACTTTCAATTTGTGTAGGTCTTTTGCTCTGAGGTGGATCTCTTGTTAGCAGCATATGTGTGCGTCATGTTTTCTTATTCATTCAGCTATCCTGTGTCTTTTGATTGGGGCATTTAGTCCATTTACCTTGAGCGTTATTACTGATAGAAACCTATTCATTTTTTTTCTTTGTACCTGTGTTTTTCTCTTTCTCCCTCTTTTCCTTCATCTTCTTAAACCAGTCCCCTTAGCATATCTTGGAGTGCTGGTTTGGTAGAGATGTATTCTTTTAGCCTTCTTTTGTCCGGGAAACTTCTTATTTCCCTTTCTATTTTAATTGAGAGCCTTGCTGGGTAGAGCAGCCTCATTTGTAGGCCCTTGCTTTTCATGACTTGGAATATTTGTTGCCATTCCCTTCTGGCTTGTAGTGTTTCTGTTGAGAAGTCAGCTCCTAGGCGTATCAGGGCCCCCTTGTATGTTACTTTCTCCTTCTCCCTTGCTGCCTTGAGGATTCTCTCTTTGTCTTTGATAGTTGCCATTTTAATGATGATGTGTCTTGGAGTGGACCGCCTTGGGTCCCTCTTGAGTGGGGTCCTCTGTGCCTCCTGGGTCCATGAGAGCCTTTCTCTCCTCAAATTAGGGAAATTTTCCATCATTACTTTTTCGAGGAGGTTCTCTATCCCTTGCTCCTCTTCTTCTCCTTCTGGTATCCCTATTATACGGATATTATTGTGTTTCAGGGTGTCCTGCATTTCCCTAAATGCCTCTTCATTCTTTTTGAGCTGTTTTTCCATTTCTTGTTCTTTCTGGGAGCTTTTTTCTACCGTGTCCTCCATCTCACTGATTCGATCCTCGGCTTCATCCAGCCTGCTTTGGATTCCTTCTACTGTGTTCTTCCATTCAGAAATGGTATTCTTCATATCCTCTTGTGTCTTCTTGATAGTTTCTATGTCCTTTTCCAGGCTGATATAGTTTGCTGTAAGATCCTGATAGTTTCCCTGCAGTTTCTCATAGTTATCTTTGAGCTGGCTGAGCTCATTGAGCTTCCTTAGAACCATTGTTTTGAATTCCATATCTGATAGTTCCCTTGCCTCTATTTCATTTAGCTCTCTCTGTGGTGATTCCCCATTTCCACTCATTTGGCTCGAACTTCTTTTTATTCCCAGTTTTTGAGAGTCTGTAAAGTAATTTATTTATTTCTTTATTTATTTTTGCCTCTGCTTCAATTGGGCCTTCTAGATTTCCTAACTTTGTGCATTAATCTTTTATGGTAGGAGGCAGGCCTTTTATTTGTTTGTTTGTTTGTTTATTTATTTATTTAGTTTTTTTTCTGGGCCTGCCTCTGATGATGTCAGTTGTTGACAGTATATGGCCTTGTGTTGTTTGTTTGAGCCTTCCAGGAGTCTACCGTCTGTGTCTGACTCCTACTTTGGGCCGCTCTGTGACCCCTTTGGCCAGGGATCCACTATTTCTGTGGATCACTCTGCACTCTCACACTGGCTCCTTGATTGCACTCCCCAGCCCGGCAGGATACCCCACCCGCCTGGGCTCACATGTGCTAGCCCCAGCCCGGGGGGCTTCTTCGCAACCTCACGTACTTGTCTGGCCCCCCAGGCCGGCGAGCATCCCGGCACTGGTCAGTTTAGGGTCTTCTATTGTGTGCTTTCCCTGCCTTTGGCTCTCTGGATGCATTGCCTGCCCTTCCCAAATGGAGACTATGGAAATGGGGGGGAAGTCAGCTCCAGGACTCTGCGGTTAATCCTTGTCTCCAGTGCCTCCTCCAGGGAATCTGGGTAGCTCTGTGACCCCTTCGGCCAGGGGTCCACTATTTCTGCAGACTGCTCTGCACTCGTGGGCCTTCGTGGGTCGATTTACACCTGCCCTCACCGATCTGCGCACTCCCTCGCAGGCCCCATCGGTGCCAACCTGTGGGAGGTCTTGCCAGTGCGTGTGAGTCCTCGCCAGCCCACACGGGTCCACACACACACTTGCCAACCCTGGCCGGCCACTAGGCCCAAGTGTGCGCATTTGCACTGGGTGGTTTTGGGCTCTCTATTGTGTGCTTTTTGGCTTTTGGCTTTTTGGGGGTGTGGCCTGTTCCTGCACAATGGAGACTAGGGAAAAGAGAAGGAGTCGGGACTCCCCAGTTCCTCCTCCCGTTCTTTCCCCAACGCCTCCGTTTCCAGTCTCTCCTCAGGGATCTCTGGGCAGTTCTGTGACCCCTTCAGCCAAGGATCCACCACCTGTGTGGACTGTGTTTCAATCGCAGGCAGTCTGGTTCGTGCATGCCCTGCTTCTGCCTCTTTGGGGGCATGCCTTGTCTGCCCAAAATGGAGACTACGGAGTGAGGGAGTCGGGACTCCCTGGTTCCTCCTCCCGTTCTTTCCCCCACGCCTCCATCTTCAGTCTTTCCTCAAGTCTCTCCCAGCCAGTCTGCACTTAGCCCCCCAGCTCATATGCACACAAGCTGTGTGCTGAGCCCACAAAAGGCAGGTTCATTGATTCCTTTATGCCTGAGCAAGATGGTAGCTGCAGAGTGGGAGGTGCGTTATCACTGGGGCTCCACCGGCCGCCTTCTCAGTTCTCTTCACAAAGTTTTCCTCACCAATCTTTTCCCAGGCACCAGCCCACTCTGCTGCTGCCTCTACCCAGAGATGAAGGAGGGTGGCTGCCACTGCAATTTTTGCGTTCTTTAAATTTTTTGCCTTTAAATGTCTCTTTGCATCCCCAGCCACCTGTCTCTGGCAGAGAGTGCCCCTAAGCTTTTCGGGGTTGCGTGTTGTCTGTATTTTCTTGGTTTTAGCTGCTGTAGTTTAGGGGTCCCTGTTTATGATTCAGACCCCGTTCTTCTTGGGGGTGCTATCTGGCCATTTCAATGTCCCTCTGGTGCTGGTGACTGTGGGCACCCCGCCCACCCTCTCGAGCCTCCACTGCACTTCTCACCCGTTGGCATGTGTAAGAGTTGAATCCACTGTCTGTCCGTGGCTCCAAGGCTCCTCTCCCACTATAGTTCCATTGTTTTCCAGGTGATTTCTCCACTATTTAGTTGCAATTCCAGTTTGGTCTTGGGAGGAGGAGGTCAGCGTGACTCCCATTCACTCCTCTGCCATCTTTCTCTCTGTTTTATGTTATATATTATGTTTATTGATTGGTGAATTCTGAACCATCCTTGAATCCCTGGGATGAATCCCACTTGATCGTGGTTGGATGATCCTTTTAATGTGTTGCTGGATGCGGTTTGCCAAGGTTTTGTTGAGGATTTTAAGGTTAATGTTCATAAGTGATATTGGCCTGTAGTTTTCTTTCCTTGTTGTGTCTTTATCTGGTTTTGGGATTAGGGCGATGCTGGCCTCATATAAAGAGTTTGGGAGCCTTCCCTCTTCTTAGATTTTTTGGAATAGTCTCAGAAGGACAGGGGTTAGCTCTTCTTTAAGTGTTTTGTAAAATTCTCCTGTGAAACCATCTGGTGGAGGCTTTTGTGTGTCGGGAGTTTTTTTTATTACTGCTTCAATTTCACCAGCTGTTATCGGTCTGTTCCAGGATTTCTGCTTCTTCCCTCAGTGTTGGAAAGTTATACTTTTCTAGAAATTTGTGCATTTCATTGAGGTTTTCAAATTTCTTGGCATATTTCTTGTTCATAGTAATTTCTTAGTATCCTTTGTATTTTGTGGTATCAGTTGTTATTTCTCCTCTTTCATTTCTGATATTGTTTATTTTGGTCCTCTCCATTTTTTTCTTGATGAGTTTGCCTAAAAGCTTGCCAATTTTGTTTATCTTCTCAGAAAACCAGCTCCTGGAGTGGTTGATCATTTGAATTGTTATTTTAGTATCTATGTCATTCAATTCTGTTCTGATCTTGATTATTTCCTTCCTTCTACTTGCTCTGGGATTTCTTTGTTTTAGTTTCTCCAGTTCCTGAAATTGTAGGATTAGGTCATTTATTTGAAATGTTTCTCATTTTTAGGTAGGCCTGTATTGTTATGAATTTCCCTCTCAGGACTGTCTTTGCTGTGTCCCTTAGGTTTTGGACTGTTGTCTGTTCATTTTCATTTGTTTCCAGAAACCTTTTGGTTTCTTCTCTTACCTCATTATTGACCCATTCATTGTTTAATAGTGTGCTATTCAGTCTGCATGAGTTCGAATGTTTTTGAGTTTTTCCCTTGAGGTTGGATTCCAGTTTTGGCCCTTGTGGTCCGAGAAAATGTTTGTTATGATTTCAATTTTCCTGAATTTTTTGAGGCGTGTTTTGTGTCCTGTCATGTGGTCTATCTTTGAAAATGTTCCATGTGCGGTTGAAAGGAATCTGTATTTTGCTTCTTTGGGATGAAAAGTTCTATATATGTCTGTGAGTCCATTTGTTCTAATACATCATTCAGTTCCACAAAATCCCTGTTGATGTTTTGCTGGGAAGATCTGTTCATTGTTGACAGCGGGGTGTTAAAAATCTACTGTCAGTGTGTTGCTGTCTATATCTTTCTTGAAGTCCTCCAAGATTTTCCTTATATACTTTGGTGCTCCTATGTTGGGTTCATATATTTTTACAATGGTTATGTCTTCTTGATGGATTCTTTCTTTGAGTATTATAAAGTGTCCCTCTGGGTCTCTTTTTATGGCCTTTGTTTTGAAATCTATTTTGTCTGATATAAATATTGTTACCCCTGCTTTTTTTCCTGTCCATTTGCTTGGAATATATTTTCCATCCCTCTACTTTCAGTCTGTGTAGGTCCTTTCTTCTGAGGTGGGTCTCTTGTAGGCAGCATATATGTGGGTCATGTTTTTTTATCCATTCAGCTATCCTATTTCTTTTGATTAGGGCATTTAATTCATTTACATTTAAAGTTAAAGTTATTATTGATAGGTACTTATTCATTTTTTCCCTTTGTACCTGTGTTCTTCTCTTTCTTACTCTTTTCATTCATCTTAAACCAGTCTCTTTAGCATATCTTGGAGTGCTGTTTTGGTGGCGATATATTCTTTTAACCTTCTTTTGTCTGGCAAACTCCTTATTTCACCTCCCATTTTAATTGAGGGCCTTGCTGGGTAGAGCAGTCTTGGTTGTAGGCCTTTGCTTTTCATTACATGAAATATTTCTTGCCATTCCCTTCTGGTCTGTACTGTTTCTGTTGAGAGGTCAGCTGCTAGCCATATCAGGGCTCCCTGATATGTTACTTCATTTTTTCTCCCTTGCTACCTTTAGGATTCTTTCTTTGTCTTTGTTATTTGCCATTTTAATTATGGTGTGTCTTGGAGGAGGCCTCATTGGGTTCTTCTTGAATGGGGCCCTTTGTGTTTCCTGGACTTGTGAGATTTTTTTCTCTCCTCCAATTAGGGAAGTTTTCCATCATTGTTTTTTTAATACCAGCTCTCTATGCCTTGGTCCTTTTTTCTCCTTCTAGTATCCCTATTATACGGATATTATTATGTTTCAGGTTGTCCTGCATTTCCCTAAAATGCCTCTTCATTCTTTTTGAGTCTTTTTTCCATTTCTTGGTCTTTCTGGGAGCTGTTTTTGTACCTTGTCCTCCAGCTTGCTGATTCAGTCCTCTGCTTCATCTAACCAGCTTTTGATTCTTTTTCCTCTGTTCTTCAGCTTAGAAATTGTATTCTTCATTTCCTCTTGTATTGATAGCTTCCATGTCCTTTTTCATGCTGATATAGTTTTCAGTAAGTTCCTCATAGTTTCCCTGTAGTTTTTCATAATTCTATTTGAGCTCTCTGAGCTTGTTGAGCTTCCTTAGAACCATTGTTTTGAATTAAATATCTGATAGTTTACTTGCGTCTGTTTCATTTAGTTCTTTTTGTGGGGATTCCTCATTTACCCTCGATTGGGAGGTGTTTCTTTTCCTTCCCATTATCTGTGAGCCTCTTCTTTTTTCTTCTGCTTCTTAAATTGCCTGCCTTGATTTCCTGACTTTGTGGTGTGAACTTCTCTGGTAGTAGATGGCTTTTTTTTTCTTCTGGGTCTGCCTCTGATGATGTCAGATGTTGAGCTTGTCTGACCTTAGTCAGTCTGTTTGAGACTTCCAGGAATCTGCTATCTGTGGCTGTATCCTGCAATTGTTAATCTAGTCACTCTGCCCTCAGCCATCAGGCTTAGGCATCACAGGGCTGGGCAGTGCCTCCTGAGGGTGGGGCTATTGTATCCTTACAGGTTGCTGCCACTCAGAGGAGTGGTGTGCCTGAGCAAGATGGAAGCTGCATAGTGGGGGAGGAGTAAGAACCGTGATCCCCCTGGCTACTCACTCAGTTCTCCCCTCACAACACCTCCATCTCCAGTCTCTCCTCAGGTGTCTCTAGTCCACTCTGCATCCCCTTTCGCCAGGGATCTTTTTTCTGTGACTGCTGTCAGTACTCAACACCCAGGGCTGCATGCAACTCCTGGCCTGGCAGAGCATCCTCAGGGCAGGGCTATTGTTTCCTTTACAGCTGCTGCCTCTCTGGGTTGTGTCCTTCCTGAGAAAGATGGAGACTGAGGGAGGAGTCAGCAGCTGGATCCCCCACCTTGGCTACTCCCTCAGTTCTCTCCCCAAAGCCTCCATCTCCAGTCTCTCCTCAAGCTACTATAGACAGTTTTGTGTCCCCTTTAGCCAGGGATCTACTATGTGTGCTGGCCTCCCTGCATTCAGCACCCAGGCCTGCTTGCAGCTCCTGGTGGGACAGGGCAAGACTGTTGTGTCCTTTCTGCCTGAGCAAGATGGAAGCTGCAGAGTGGGAGGTGAATAATCACTGGGGCCCTGCTGGCCACTGTCTCAGCTTTCCTCACCAATTTCTCCTCAGGCAGCTGCAGCCAGCTCTGGCCCTGCCTTTGCCCAGAGACCAAGGTAAGTGGCTGCCACTTCAAATTTTTGTGTTGGCCCTTTAAATGTCTCTTTGTGTCTTCAGCTACCTGTCTTTGGCAGAGAGCACCACTATGCTTTTTGTAGCTGTCTGTTATCTGTGTGCTTTTTAGGCTCTGGTGCTGTAGGCTAGAGGTCCCTGCTTATGATTCAGACCCTGCTCTTCTCAGGGGGACCAAACTGGCCATTTCAATATACCTCTGGCACTGCCACCCATGGGTGCCCAGCCCACCCTCTTGTGCCTCCTCCGTACTTCTTACCCGTTAGTTTGAGTGAAAGCCGATTCCACTGTCTGTCTGAGGTTTTAAGGCTTCTGTCTCATTATTGTTCCATTGTTTTCCAGGTGATTTCTCCACAATTTAGTTGCAATTCCACTTTGGTCCTGGGAGGTGGTCAGTGTGACTTCCACTCACTCCTCTGCCATATTCTCATATTCTGTACTTTAAATACATTCTCCCAAACATCCCTCAAAGACAGAAGAAATCCTTTACTTTTTTCTTCCTGGGCTCCTACCTACCACTGTTTCTGTCTCTTTTAGTGCTTATTTCCCGTCAGTATTTCTAGTGCATAAAACATGTTTGGGATTTTTTAGGTCTCCCCAAGTCACTCCTTTTGGATCAGGGGGAAGGGGAGTCCTGGTTATCAGCATCTCTGGCTTCTGATAGTGGGCCTGCATCCTTTGTTGTCGCATGGTTATGATCATCTGGGATAGCTGATCAGCCAGGTCCTCCAGATGGCGGATCCTTTCCTATTGGTTGAAGGACATCAGGTGAAGGAGCCATTCTTCCATGATATGGCTTTATCCTCTTGGCAAGCAGCCACAAAGGACCTGTGTGTACTAAAACACAAGCATACCCTCTTCCCCATATTAACAATTCAACCTGTCCCTCCCATTCTCCTCCTAAGGGATCTCTATATAATACTAAAGAACAAGGTCCCTTATTATTGATTGAAATGTTTTTCAATCGATGTGTTAAGAGAATTGTCACAATTAAGAAAATAGTAAGTATACATGGCCAGCATTATCAAATTTTTGGGAGAGATTTCCTGGATCCCCCTTTTTTGTTCATTTAGTGAAGTTTTAAAAGTATGATGAGCATGTTCAACAATTGCTTGGCCTGAGGAATTATAACAGATACCTATTTTATGTTGAAGTATCCACCATTTTAGGAAATCCTGAGTGGTTTGGGCCATATATACTGGTCCATTGTCAGTTTTAATTTGCTGTGGATGGCTTAAATGGCTAAAAACCTCAAGCCAATGGGCTTGTATGTTCTTGGCCGTTTCACCTGTAAGGGCAGAGGCATGTAATGCCCTGGAGAAGGTATCAATAGAGACATGAATAAATTTAAACTTCCCCAAAGAGGGATAATGGGTGACATCAGTCTGCCAAATTGCTTGTGGCTCTAGGCCCGTGGGATTAATCCCAACAGAGGGCAATGCTTTGCCGAAGGCCCAGCAATCTAGACATTCTTTAATAATTTGTTTAGCCTGAGAATGATGGAGTTTAAACTCCTTGAGAAGTGCATGGCTATTCTGATGAAAAAATTAATGGGAAGCAACAGCCTTTTGAATGGTGTATATTATGCTCACTAGAAAACCAGCTTGGGCATTGCCTTCAGACATAGAACCAAGGAGACGTGTATGGGAACACATGTGAGTGACAAACAGAATATGTTCCCTTTATCTAGTAGAGTTTGCAAGGTTAAAAATAGGCTGAGAATAGAAGGGTCAATAGACTCCTTAAGGAGTACTTGATCTATGTGAAGGAGAGAATATACAATCTAACCAGAATCACAGACTAAATTCAAGGGCTCGTGAGGCCATTGCTGGAGAGCCATAATGACTCCCGGGAGTTCAGCTTGTTGGGTAGAAGCATGACCATAGGAAATATAATGCTTCCGTTCCTTATCCTGACAAGTAATGGCAGCTTTTCCTATTTTTCCTGAACTGTCAATAAAAATAGTCCTTGGTTTGGAGATAGGGGTCTCACTAATTTTTTCTTTTAGGCGAACATTAAGGATTGGGATGTTAATAATTTATCTGAGGGCAGACTAATTTCTCTTTTGCCTATAAAATCTGTAATAGCACATTGAAGTTCTACAGACTGACTGAACAGCTGTTGTAAGTAAATTTGAGTAAGCAGGACATGAATAACAGCTGGATCATGGCCAAACAGTTGTTGAGTTCTCTCACGTCCTTTAATAATAAGATGGCATAAAGCTGTAATATAAGTAGTAACAATATGTTGAGGTTGATGGGAGAGAAATAGCCATTCTATCATGCCTAGCTGAGGCAACAATCGACCAATTAACCCCATGGGGGTGCCTAGAATTAGAAAACAGAACAGCCTAACTGGAGATTCACAGTCTATTCTTGTGAGTTGCCTCTCACTGATATGTTGATTGACAAGGTCTAACTCTTGAAGAGACTGGGGGGATAAAATTCTAGGGGAATTTAGATCACAGTCACTTTTTAAGGTGTTGAATAAATGAGTAAGCTGGTAAGTGGTAATTCCTAGGCTAGGTTGAATCCAGTTAATAATGTCTAACAGTTGTTGGAGGTTATTAAGAGTTAGGGGTTCAGGTGGATTGATTTGGAGTGTTTGAGGCCAAATTATCTGGTGAAAAAGAATGTGCCCTAGGTACTTCCAAGGCTCATATTGTTGGACCCTTTCAGAGTCAATAATTAAGCCAGTATGAGAGACTGTGTCCTTTAAGTAAACATAGGGTTTGGCTAGTGTTTCAGAGAACAGAGCAGCAATTAAAATGTCATCCATATAATGATATATTATTGCATTAGAAAACTTTTATTGGACAGGTTGTAAACATTTGGTAAACAAAATGTTGGTAAATAGTCAGGCTATTTAACATGGCTTGAGGCAGAACTTTCCATTGAAATCTCTGTAATGGTTGAGAATTATTAAGAACTGGAACAGAGAAAGAAAATTGTTCCTTGTACGTTTTAGCTAAAGGAATTATAAAAAAAACAATCTCTTAAATCAATGACTAAAAGCGGACATTCTTTAGGTAGAAAAGCCGGATTGGGAACTCTGGGTTGAACAGCATCCATGGGCTGGAGTACCTCATTAATTTTTCTAAGATCATGTATAAGTCTCCATTTCCCAGACATTTTAGGAACTACAAAAATTGGTGTATTCCACAGACTGCTAGAGGGCTCAATATGCCCTGCTTCTAATTGCTGTTGTACTAATTCATGGCTTTTTTCTAAACTCTCCCCTTTCAGTGGCCACTGATTGACCCACACAGGCATATCTGAAAGCCATGTGAGGAGGAGAGGAGATATTTTAACAGTGGCCATTAATGAAAAGGCAGAAGGGTAATTTTCATTCCTCATGGGGCTGGAAGGACGTAAGGCTGGATTCACCCTATTTGTTCATTAGGGCGATAGCACCTGAGGGACCAGACACTTCTGCATGGCTGAGCATCACTTCCTATGCCAGTTATGGATATGTCGGCCTCTACTAGTGGCCAGTCTGGAGGCCAGTATTAGTTAGAAATGATAGAGACATCCGCACCCATATTTAGCTGGCCATGGAAAGTTGTGTCTTTGTCACTTCTAAAAGAGGTTTATTTAATTTAATGGAAACAGTGCGAAAAACAGACTGGCTATTAGTACTGCTGAAGCCTCCCTTTTCTCTCTTAATATCTTGGGTATTTGGTACTATATAGGGAAGAATAAGTTGGGCTATATGAATCTGGGCAGGAATGACATGATATCCAGAGGCTCTAATCATAATTTTAATTTCTCCCTGATAACCAGAATCAATTACTCCAGGCTGGACTGGGATTCCTTTGACAGTAAAACTAGATCTTCCTAAAATCAGTCCAACTGTGCCCTCAGGCAACGGCCCCCATACTCCTATAGGAGCTATGAGGGTTTTGTTCTGTTCCTTTTAGATGAGTTCCTGGGTAGTGACCAAGTCCAATCCTGTGCTCCCCTTGTGGCAGAACAGAGGTTGGTGACTTGGCATGTTCCTGATTCCAGAACAACCAATTGCAGTTGTCTGGAGAACTCCTATTGGGGTTTGGGGCACTGGAGTTCGTGCCCATCTGCCCATTTCCTTGAGGAAGAAGTGGTTTGCCATCCTTCTCATATTTAAATCTGCATTGATTAGCCCAGCGTTTGCCCTTATGACAATGTGGGCAAACTTTATCAGATGGCTTCCCTGAATTAACTTGCAGTGGGGCTTGGCAGTCCCTGTGAGTATGGCCTGGTTTGCCACAGCCAAAACATTTAACTTCTCCTCTTATAGCAGCAGCTAATAGTGAGGCACGGTATTGCTCCGTGCCTATATTCTGGCAGGCCTTAATGAACTGATATTAGTGGTGGTTAGCTTAATAGGATTGAGAACAGCTTTATAATCATCATTCAAGTTCCCATAGGCTAACTGTAATAGACGGGTTTCAGCTGCTTCTGGATTTTCAACCTGCTTCTATATTGCATCCTGCAGTCTGTCAACAAAATCTGAATAAGCTTCTGTGGCTCCTTGTCGAATGTTAACAAAGCAGCCGGGCCCCTGAACTGTAGCTTCTGGGACCATTTTTAGGGTGCAGGAAGCTGCCTGGGAGAATTGGGTAAAACCTGGGGATCCATTCTGGCCTGCTCACCAGGAGGTTCATATTTACTGGTCCAAAGCAGCATATTAAGCCACACTGGGATGCCGCCCTTGTTGTTTTCTATGGCCTGTTGGCAGCAGGGGTCAGCATATTCTGAATGTGACACAGTAAACTGGGTTGGGGTCAGAACAGTTCTAGCCAGGGAAATCCAGTCACATGGGGCCATTCAATAGCCATCAGTGATGGCAGAGATAAGCCCTAAAGTGTAGGGTGACTGAAGCCCATTTTCTTTGATGCTCTTCTTTAAATCTTTATATATTGTACAAGGCAACAGCTCATAGACAGGCTGTCCACATTGCTTAATGACAATGGGAAAAGCTGATAAAGCTTTCCAATATCCTGCCTCTGCAGCTTCTCTAAGACACTGCTGCATCGCAGTGGTGGTCTGAGTAAATGCCAGAAGAGAACCTGAGGGAGGAGGAAGCAAAGGGTGTAAATCTTCTGGCACATTGTCCCAAAGCAGGATGGGAGGAAGGTTAAGAGAGGAGCTGTCCTTCTCTGTTTGTAGCAGTGTGTCCCCACAATTAGACTCAGTACTTACACCTGTATCTGCCCTATTTGGCCCCTTTAAGTCTGAGCTTTCCTGACTGCAAGGATTTCTAGTGTGAATAGAGAAGAGAGCTGTTCTAACTAGGCTCCAAGTTAATAAATTCTGATGTCCTACAGAGGTCCCATTTTCCTGTAGCCATTTCAGTTTCTGCCCCACCTTTTCCCATACTTCTAAATCTAGAGAACCTTTATCTGTAAACCACAGACAGTATTTCTTTACTATCTGCAATGAGTTAATTAAATTTTTCTCTTTAACCTGACATCTTGCAGCCTTAAGAAGATGGAGAATACATCTCTTGCTTCCTAGAAAGTCTTGAGCCCATTTTGGCAGCTCAGATGCTTTTGTTTTCATTTTCACTTTCACTTTGTCTCGTCTCCACTCTGCCTTATCTAATCTTGTAAGGTTTTTCAGATTAATTGCTAGGGAATGAGATAAGTGTAGTGGGTCAAGGTGTCCTGCTTAGAGAAGGGCTTCCAAGAGTTTAACCCCTTGGTTAACCCTAACTCTCTTATATGTCTCAGTTTGTCCCCTGACTGTCTAAAACAGCCAGGGGGGCTTGGAGTGCTGTGTGGCCAACCCTTACATTGCACATCTCTGGATGAACTGAAAGTTAATTACCGTGATTGGAATTCCCTGTGTGGCCCTTGCACATCTTAGGAATTAACCCTAGACATATCCATGAAGCCCCCGCTCACGTAGGGACACCTGAGAAGAACCCTGGCCAGGGGGAAGATGTGCCTTTTATCTTCGGAGTCCTGTGGAACCAGAGCAGTCATTCAAGTCCAGACTATTTAACTATTTAATTGCTGGAGACTTTCTAATTACATTTGAAAGAGGAGGGAGAGGAGAGAAAAGGTCTGGAAAAACCAGCACTTTTTGCTCCAAGCTAGATTCTTGCTTTCTCATCTCAAGAACCAACCCTATGTGGGAAATGTGACATGGGGGTGGGGCTGGGAGTGCTTTTACAAGGTGCCTCCCATCGCGTGGACTTTTGCTTGCAGCTGGTGGGAAACCTAATGTTCTACCCCAGTCCATGTCCAGCTTATCCTTTCATGGGAATCTTTATTGCGGCAAGCACCACTGTGGCTTTTAAATGCTCGACCCATGCCTGCAGAGTGCAGCAATCCCTTAAGGAAGAGAAAGCAAGATCCTGCAAGGAGTTTTTGGATTCAAGTTGAACTGCCAGATACTACCCAAGGTGGAGAAAAAGCAGGTAAAAAAAAACTGAAAACGAATGGGCACAAGAGATGGCCCTGGAAGAAACCCCTTTTCCTTTTTCTTATACACACCCGCAGCATAACCAACAAGCGATGGTGCAGCTGGGTCCCTTGCCGGGGATGAAAGTCACGCTGAAACTCCCATCCAGTAGGTGTATGGTCTGTGGTGATGGCTCATGGCCTCTTAGGCTGATCCAGGTCCCAAGGGTCCAGATGGGGGTGCCAGATGGGGAAGCACCCCATCACACAGAGTCCCCCCAGCTGCTGTGAATGAACAAGCAAGTTGTTCCAAACACTCTTGGTCTGCCAGGAAAAGGGTATGGTGATTCCCTCTAGTGGAGAATGCCCCGAGCCCTTCTCTTAAAGTAGTTTTTATTGAGAACAAAATGCACAGGGGTATCAATCTACATCAAAAAGGCTGTAGATGATAAATTGAAGAAACACAGAGGTTTGTCTTAAATCATGAACTGTCAGGCAAGTTTGTGCCAGGTGCTCATTAAGGAGTTTTTGGGGCTTAGGAATTATCTCCTTGTAGTGAAGTAAAACGCCTGATTTTTCCTTATTAGGGCAGAGCGAAGCACAGAAAGCCTCAGTAAATATGTTGCATTTTTTAGACCAGATTTCCCAGAAGACCCTTGGTGTTAGTATCAGTCCATGTGTCTCCCAGCATTCCTGGCTTACCAGTTGCGGCTCACAGGCAGGGGTCTAGCTAGCATGGGGCTGCAATTCCTAATACCACACAAAATGGTCCCCAACAGCCATATATGAAAAACCTACAGCAACATCATACTTAATAGGCAAAAACTGAAAGCTTTCCACTAAGATCGGGAACAGGACATGGATATCCGCTTTCACCACTTCTATTCAACATAGCATTGGAAGTCCTAGCCTCAGCGATCAGACAAGGAAAAAATAAAAGGCATCCAAATTGAAAAGGAAGAAGTAAAACTGTCATTGTTTGCAGATGACATGATAGTATACATAGAAAACCCCATAGACTCCACAAAAAAAAAACTATTTAACCTAACAAGTCAATTTGGCAAAAAAGCAGGATATAAAGTCAATATGCAGAAACTGAAGACATTTTTGTACACCAGCAACGACATATCAGAAACAGAAATCATGGGGGAAAATTCCCACTTGCTATAGCAACAAGAAAAATAAAGTACCTAGGAATAAACTTAACCACAGAGGTCAAATACCTGTACACAGAAAACTATGCAACACTGAAGAAAGAAATTAAGGAAGACACAAATAAATGGAAGTATATATTGCATTCATGGATTGGGAGAATTAACATCATCAATACTGTTGGGAACCGTCCTGACTGGTTTCAGGAACTGTAGCCTCTCTGACAGGTGAGAGGGCCCCAAGGCTGGAGCTAAGCAAGGAGGCCCTGGGAAGATAGGCTACTGAGGAGACAAAACCTGTTCCTCTGATGGTGGCAGAGGCCCTGCCTCCCTCACATCACCTTGTTTGGTCCTGGAGGATGGCTGGTTAGTCATGATGGGTAAGACCCCTTGATGGAAGGGGCAACCTAAGACAGGCACAGCTGCATGGGAGCCATCAGGAAATGACTTGGGGGATATGGAGGAAGGGCAAAAGACCCTCCCCCCTCAGCTTTGTTATGGCTAGAGTCCTCATTCTATCTGAAAGAAGTCTCCTTGTTTCTTGGCTGCTATGCCCAGCTGCCTGGTAGGCCAGTGAAACAATCTAAATGCAGGTAAAGCCCTGAACTGAATTTGGTGGTTCCCAGGGACAATTAGGCCTGGAAAAAGAAATGCACTGAATCTTTTGAAACTTACTTTGCTAAAAATGCTCTTGAGTTAGTGAGTACTGATGTTGGGGACCACTTTGTGAGGCATTGGGAACTGTAGCCCTGCAAAAGAATACATTGTATCCACTGAAGCTTGCTCTGCTTCACACTGCCCTGATAAGGAAAAACCAGGTGTCCTACTTCACAGCAAGGAGGTAATTTCTGAGCCCTGAAAACTGTGCCATAATGAGCATCCGGTGTTGACTTGTCTGATGGAAGTTGATTTAAGAAAAAACCTCTGTATTTCTTCAATTTATTATCTATAGTCTTTTGATGTAGATTGATAGACTATGTTTGCATGCTGTATAGCCCTGCACATATCATTTTCAATAAAAACCACTTCTAGGGAGAGGCTCAGGGCATGCTCCGCTAGAGGGATTTGCCAGGCCCTTCTCCTGACAGGCAGATTATATCTGGTATGGTTTATTTCCCCATCCGTGGTGACCCAGAGTGGCTCTGCAGGACCAGAGCCTCTCCCTCCTATGCAAAATGTCCATACTACCCAAAGCAATTTATAGATTGCTTATCATGTATACCGAGAATGGAAAGCTTACTACATGACTTGTACACCCTAAATTTCTGAGGATCAAAGTGCCTGTGGAGGAAAGAGTACACTGTCAGTGCCCAAAGTCCTTTTCCTTCAAAAAAACACCAGTGAAACATAAAAGAATTACAAGACCAGACTGTACAAAGATTATTTCATACCAGGGAAGTTTTTTTAGCCAACACTGTTAAGGCTTTACAAAACAACTACAAATACTCAGCACAGTATGTGAGCCTGTTTTTAAATAACATAAGAAGTTCCACACCTTTTCTGTAATGTTTTCATTCCAGGAGAAAAAACTTATATAGAACAAGAGTAAAGAGACTGTTACATGATTTGTACACTACAGGTTTCTGAGTATCATAGTGAATAGTAAAAAAAGTGTCCATCTCTCACTTCCCAAAGTCTATTTCCTAAAATAAAAAACATCAGTGAAACATGAGAGCACTGTAAGACCAGTCTGTACTCAGATTATTTCATAAGGAGCAGATTTTCTTAGTAAACACATTTAACACATTTCTAGGCCAAATACATATACTAAGAGCAGTATGGGAGCCTGTATTTAAATTGCATAAACAACTTCCACACATTTTCTCTAGTTTTCATCCCAGAACCAAAACTTATATCATGTAGACAATGCAGGGAGAGGCTGCTACATCACTTGCACACAACAAATTTCTGAGTATCAAAGAGTATATAAAAAAGAGAATCCACTCTCAGTCCCCAAAGTTTATTTCCTTCAGGAAAACACCAGGGAAGCCAGAGAGCATTACAAGACCAGTTTGTACTAAGATTATTTAGTACCAAGCAGGGTTCCAATGGCAAGCAATGTTAAAGTGATGAGGCCCAATATAAATACCCAGTGCAGTATGTAAGTAGTATTACCATATACAACAAGATTAGAGAGACTGTTACATGATTTGTACACTACAGGTTTCTGGGTATCAAAGTGCATATTTAAAAAAGGATCCATTTCTCACCACCTTTAAGAAATTTCCTTTTAAAATTTCCTTTAAGAAAAGGATAAACAAGTGGGACCTCATCAAAATAAGAAGTTTCTGCATGGCTAAAGAAAACATCAGCAAAATGAAAAGGGAGCTAACCCTAGGGGAAAATATATTTGCTAATGATACATCAGATAGAGGTTTGATCTCCAAGATATATAAAGAAACTCGACTCCACTCCAAGACGACAAACGATCCAATCAAAAAATGGGCAAAGGACCTGAGCAGACGCTTTTCCAAGGAGGAGATACAGAGGGCCCAGAGACATTTGAAAGGATGCTCAGCATCACTAGCCATCAGAGAAATGCAGATCAAAACCACCATGAGGTTCCACCTCACACCGGTCAGAATGGCCATGATAAACAGATCAACAAACAACAGGTGCTGGCGAGGCTGTGGAGAAAAGGGAACACTAGTACGCTGTTGATGGGAATGCAGACTGGTGCAGCCATTGTGGAAAGCAGTGTGGAATTTCCTCAAGAAGCTGAAAATGGAACTGCCTTTGATCCAGTGATTCCCCTGCTGGGACTATACCCTAAGAATCTCAAAATTCCAATTCAAAAGAACTTATGCACCCCAATGTTCATAGCAGCACAATTTACAATAACCAACCTACAATTGAGGTTGGAAGCAACCTAAATTCCCATCAGTAGATGATTGGAACAAAAATTTTTGGTACTTTTACACAATGGAATACTATGCAGCAGAAAGAAAAAAAGAACCACTACACTTTGCGACAGCATGGATGGAACTAGAGAGCATTATGCTAAGCGAAATAAGCCAGGGGGCAAAAGACAAATCCCATATGATCTCACGTATAAGTGGAACCTAACCAACAATACAAAGATGCAAGGAAAATAATACCAGCAACACTGGAAGGAAAAGAAACCAACAGATACAAGAGGGAAGGAGTAAGGCGGGGGCGGGGGAAAAGGGAGGGAAGGGGAAAGTCAAGGAACAAATACCAAGGACTCATGGACAAAACTAGAGGGGAAGAGTTGAGGGAGGGAGGGACGGAAGGAAGGGGCAAAGGAAAGTGGTGGGGGGTAGGCAGAGACAAATGTATTTGAAAAAAATAATTAATTAAAAAAATTTCCTTTAAGAAAACTCCAGGAAAAAATGAAAGCATTACAAAGCCAATTTTACTAAGATTATTTTGTACCAAGCAGGTTTCTTTTTTAAAAACTCTTAAGGCCTTACAGGCCAAATACAAATACTCAGCACAATAAGTGAGCCTGTTTTTAAATAGAATAAACAAGTTCCACACCTTTTCTGTAATGCTTTAATTCTAGGAGAAAAAGTTAAATAGAACAAGAGTTGAGAGACTGCTACATGATTTCTACACTACAGGTTTCTGAGTATCATAGTGCATATTTAAAAGGGTGACTACTCTCACTCCCCAAAGTCCATTTTCTTCAAGAAAACACAAGTGAAACATGGGAGCACTGCAAGACCATTTTGTACTAAGGGGATTTTCTTAAAAACATATTTACCTGTTTTCTTGGCCAAATACACATACTAAGCACAGTATTGGAGACTGCTTTTAAATAGAATTAACAACTTCCACTCATTTTCCCTAAAGTTTTCATTCCAGAGGTAAAACTAATATCATCTATACCATGCATATAGAGGCTATTACATGAGTTGTACACTAAAAAAAAAAAAGAAACAACCCCCCCAAAACAACAACAAAAACAACAAAATGCACACCAGTGAAACATGAGAGCACTGTGAAACCAGTTTGTACTAAGATTATTTCATACTAGGTGGATTTTCTTAGCAAAAACATTTACCTGTTTTCTTGGCCAAATAAACACACTCAGCACTGTTGGGGAGCCTGGTTTAAAAAAAAATAAGCAAGTTCCACACATTTCATCTAAAGTTTTCATTTTAGGGTTAACACATGTCATGTAGACCATGCATGGAGAGGCAGCTTCATGACTTCCTAAGGACAGATTTCTGAGTATCAAAGTGCATATAAACAGAAGAATACGCTCTCACACCCCAAAGTTCATTTCTTTTAAGAAAACACCAGAGAAATATTCCACCAATGCACAACCACAATGCACTATATTATTTCATACCAAGCAGAGTTTTTTTAACAAATCATTTTAAGCAGTTTTTTGGCCGAGTACACAACTCAACCAGAGCATATGAATGTTTTTAAATAGAATAAGGAACTTCCACACAGGTTCTGAAAGGTTTATATTGTAGGAGAAAAACATATCAGGTAGACGAGAAATAGAAAGGTCACTACATGAATTGTACACTACAACTTTGTGAAAATAAAATCACCTGTGAAGAAGAGAGTCCACCCTCAGTGCCCAAAGTCCATTTCCTACCATAAAATAGTAGTGAAACATGAAAGCATTCCAATTGACCTAGGATTATTTCATATGAAGCAAGTACCCTAGGAAACACTTTTACTTGTTTTCTAGACCACAAACACACACCCAGCACAGTCCTGGAGCCTGGGTATAAACAGAATAAGCAACTTTGACATTTCATTCAAAGTTTTCATTCCAGGTATAACACATGTATCATGGAGACCATACGTGGAGTGGCTGCTTCATGACTTGCTCACCACAGAATTTTGAGTTTCAAAGTTCATATAAACAATAGACTATACTCTCATTCCCTAAAGTTCATTTCTTTCAAGAAAACAACAGGGAAATATTGCACCACCACAAGACCAAGTTGCACATAGATTATATCGTAACAAGCAAATTCTTTTCAACAATCACTCTTAACTGGTTCCTTGGCCTAAGACACAACACCCCAGAGTGGTGTGAATGTTTTTAGAAATAATAACCAAATTCCAACAGGATCCATAAAGATTACATTCAAGGATATATACATATATATAAAGAGAGAGAGAGAGAGAGAGAGATCATGCAGACCATATTGAAAGGTTACAACATGACTTGTACACTATAAATTTCTGAGAATCAAACTGCTTGTGATGAAGAGAGTCCACGTTCAGTGTCCAAAGTCCATTTCCTACCACAAAACACCAGTGAACCATGAAAACATTCCAAGAGGAGTTTGTCCCAGGGTTATTTCGTACAAAGCAGTTTTCTTTAGAAAACACTGTTCCTTGTGTCCTCAGCCAAATAACACAACCAGCACAGTCCTGGAGCCTGGTTTTAAGTAGAATGAACAAGTTCCAGTCTTTCCTCTAAAGGTCTCCTTCCAAAAGTAACATTTATATGATGTAGACCATATCATGATATCATATCATGAATGGAGAGGCTGTTTCATGACTCTCACATGAGATTTCTGAGTTTCAAAGTGCAAAGAAACAGGAGAATACACTCTCCCTTCCCGAAGTTCATTTCATTCAAGAAAACATCAGGGAAAGAGATACAGAGGGCCCAGAGACATTGGAAAGGATACTCAGCATGCACTAGCCATGCAGATCAAAACCACCATGAGGTACCGCCTCACACCAGTCAGAATGGCCATCATAAACAGATCAACAAACAACAGGTGCTGGCGAGGCTGTGGAGAAAAGGGAACCCTAGTATGCTGTTGGTGGGAATGCAGACTGGTGCAGCCATTGTGGAAAGCAGTGTGGAATTTCCTCAAGAAGCTGAAAATGGAACTGCCTTTTGATCCAGTGATTCCCCTGCTGAGACTCTACCCTAAGAATCTCAACATTCCAATTCAAAAGAACTTATGCACCCCAATGTTCATAGCAGCACAATTTACAATAGCCAAGTGTTGGAAGCAACCTAAATGCCCATCAGTAGATGATTGTATCAAAAAGTTTTGGTACATTTACACAATGAAATACATGCAGAGAAGGAAAAAAAGAACTACTACACTTCGCGACAGCATGGATGGAACTAGAGAGCATTATGCTAAGCAAAATAAGCCAGGGGGCAAAAGACAAATACCATATGATCTCACCTATAAGCAGAACCTAACCAACAAAACAAAGATGCAAAGAAAAGACCAGCAACACTGGAAGAAAACAGAGGAAGCCAACAGAGACAAGAGGGAAGGAGGGAAGGGTGTGTGGGGGAAAAGAAAGGGAAGGGATAACTCAAGGAACATATATCAAGGACTCATGCACAAAGCCAAAGTGGGGAAGGACTGAGGGAAGGAGGTGGGGAGGGGGGACAGGGGAAAGTGGCGGGGGGAAGGCAGAGACAAATGTATTTGGAAAAATAAATAAATTAATTAATTTAAAAAATACATTAGAAAGAAAGGAAAGAAAAGAAAGAGAGAAAGAAAGAAAGAAAGAAAGAAAGAAAGAAAGAAAGAAAGAAAGAAAGAAAGAAAGAAAGAAAGAAAAGAAAGAAAGAAAAGAAAAAAAAGAAAGATTTCACCACTGCAAGACCAAATTGCAGAAAGATTATATGGTACCAAGCAGAGTTTTGTTTTTTTTTTAAACTATCAGTCTTTAGCGGTTTCTTGGCCTAGGACACAACTCACCAAACTACATGTGAAGGTTTTTAAATGGAAAAAGCAACTTACACACAGGTTCTTTATAGTTTTGGCTCTAGGAGAAAAATTATATCATGCACACCATAAACGGATATAGTACTATGTAACTTGTAAACTATAAATTTCAGAGATTCAAACTGCCTGTGAAGAAGAGGGTCTATATTCAGCACAGAAAATCCATTTCTTACCAGAAAACACCAGGGAAACATGAAAGCACTCCAGGGTGAGATTATCCTAGAATTATTTTATACGAAGTGTGTTTCTTTAGTAGAAACTGTTACCTGTTTTCTAGACTAAATACAAAAATGCAACACAGTCTGGGACCCTGGTTTTTACTGGTATGAACCACTTCCACTGATTTCATCTAAAATTTTGGTTCCAGGGTTAAAACTTTTATCTTGTAGGTCATGGGTGGTTAGGCTAGTTCATGACTTGTTCCTGAGTTTCAAAGTGCATAGAAAAAAGAGAAAACCCCCTCATTTCCCAAAGTTCATTTACTTCAAATAAATACCAGGGAAACATTCCCCCACTGCAAGACAAAAATGCAAAAAGATAATTATTTACCAAGCAGTTTTCTTTTAACATCATTCTTCAGTGGTTTCTTGTCCTAGGACACAACTCACCACACTTGGTGTGTAGGTTTATAAATGGAAAAAACAACATCCACACCGGTTTTGTATAGTTTATGCTCTAGGAGAAAAATTATATCATACAGACCATAAATGGAAATGGTACAATGTCATTTGGAAATTATAAATATCTGAAAGTCAAAATGCCTGTGAAGAAGAGGGTCAACAATGAGTGCCAAAAGTACATTTCTTACAAGAAAACACCTATGAAACATGAAGCATTCCAAGAAGAGTTTGTACTAGGATTATTTCATACAAAGTGGGTTTCCCTAAAAACTGTTACCTGCTGTCCAAATACAGAAACCCAGCACATCTGGGAACCCAGTTTAAAATGGAGTGAACAACTTCCACACAGTTCAGCTAAAGTTTTTATTCCAGGGCTAATACTTATATTCATGTAGACCATGCATGGAGTGGCTGCTTCATGAATTGCTCACCACAGATTCCCGAGTCTCAAACTGCATATAAACAAGAGAATACGCTCTCATTCCCCAAAGTTCATTCCCTTCAAATAAACACCAAGGCAACATACCCATATTGCCAGACAAAAAAGCACAAAGATGGTAAATTACCAAGAAGAGTTATTTCTAACAATCCAATGTTAGTGGTTTTTTGGCCTAGGACACAACTCACCACATTACGTGTGTAGTTTTTAAAAGGAAAAAGCAACCTCCACAGGAGTTCATTGTGCTCTAGGAGAAAAATTATATCATGCTGACCATAAATGTAAATGGTACAACATGACTTGTAAACTCTGAATTTCAGAGATTCAAACCACCTGTGAGTAGAGGGTCTAGTTTCAGTGCAGAAAGTCCATTTATTACCAGAAAAACCCAGGGAAACATGAAAGGACTCCAAGAAGAGTTTGTCCTAGGATTATTTCATATGAAGCAGGTTTCCTTAGTAAAAACTCTTACCTATTTTCAAGGCCAAATACACATACCCAGCAGAGTCCAGGAACACATTTTTAAAAGGAGTGACCCACTTCCACACATTTCCTCTAAAGTTTTCATTCCAGGGGTAATGTTTATATTATTGTAGACAATCCATGGAGTGGCTGCTTCATGACTCGCTCACCACAGATTCCTGAGTTTCAAAGAACATATAAACAAGAGAATACACTCTCATTCTCCAAAGTTCATTTCCTAAAAATAAACACCTGGGAAACATTCCCACAATGCAATATGAAAATGCATGAAGATGATTCCTTACCAAGGAGAGTTTTTTAAAACAATCAAATGTTAGAAGTTTCTTGGCCTAGGACACTACTCACCACACTACATGTGAAGGTTCTTAAATGGAAAAACCAACTTCCACACAGGTTCTGTATAATTTACACTCCTGAGAAAAATAGCATCTCACAGACCTTAGATGGAAGTGGTATAAAGTGAATTGTAAAGTATAAATTTCAGAGATTCAAACAGCCTGTGAAGAAGAGGGTTCACTGTCAATGCCAAAAGTCCACTTCTTACCAGAAGACACAAAGGAAACATGAAAACATTCCAGGATGACTGTCATAGGATTTTTCGTACGAAGTGGGTTACTAAATAAAAACTGTTACCTGTTTTCGAGGCTAAATATACAAGCCCAGCATACTCTGGAAGCATGGATTTTAAAAGTACAAGCAACTTGTACTAATTTTATCTAAAGTTTTGTTGCAGGAATATATCTTTTATCCTGCTGACTCTGCATAGACAAGCTCCTTCATGACTTGCTCAACAGAGATTCCTGAGTGTCAAAGTGCATATAAAAAGGAGAATAATTTCTCACTCCCCAAAGTTCATTTCCTCAAATAAACAACAGTGAAATATTCTCCCACTGCAGGCCATAAATGGGTAAAATGATTACTTATGAAGCAGAGATTTTTATCAGTACCATGTCAGGGGAGTCATGGCCTTGGAAAGAGCTCACTACACTACGCATGAAAGTTTTTAAATGGATAGGGCAACATCCACACAGGTTCCGTATAATTAATGCTCCTGAAAAAAAAATAATATCATGGGGCCTTTAAATGGAAATGATACAACGTGATTTGTTAAGTATAGATTTCAGAGATTCAAACCAACTGTGACTACAGGGTCTAGTTTAAGTGCAGAAAGTCCATTTCTTACCAGAAAACCCTAGGGAAACATGAGAGGAAACCAAAAGGAGTTTGTCCTAAGGTTATTTCATACAGAGCGGGTCTCATTAGTAAAAATCTGTTACCTCTATTGTGGACAAATACACAATAATAGGGCTGGTTGGGATCTGGCTTCTTAACAGTGTGACCCTCTTCCACTGATTTCATCTGAAGTGTTTGTTCGAGAGTTAAACTTTTCTCTTAAGATTATTTGTGGAGCAGTTCCCTCATGACTTCCTCAGCAGATTCTTTAGTTTCCAGGTGCATGGAAATCAGAAACACACTAGCATTCCCTTAAGCTCATTTCCTTGAAATAAACACCAGGGCAAAATTTGCCCACTGCAAGACATAAATTGGTGAGGATGATTACTTACCACACAGACTTTCATTAACAATCTCTTTAGCTGTTTCAAAAGTTCTCACAACTAAGCACACTAACTGTGGAGGATTTTAAGTGGAAAAAGCGACTTCCTCACAGGTTCTGTATAGTTATACCCCTGCAGAAAAATAATATGCAGACCTCAGATGTAAGTGGTACCTTGTAACTTGCAAAGAATAAATTTCAGATATTCAAACAGCCTGTGAAGAAGAGGATCCACCTCAAGGGCCAAAAGTCCATTTCTTACCAGTAACACCAAGGAAACATGAAAACATTCCAGGATCAAATTCTCCCAAGATTATTTCATAAGAAGTGAGTTTCAGAAAAAGGTTGTTACATGTTTTCTAGGCCAGATACACAACCCCGGCGAAATCTGCAAGCCCAGCTTTAAATCGTACAAGCAACAACTTCAGATTTCATCTCAGGATTTCCTTCCAAGCTTAAATCTTCTATCACGTTCCTTCATGACTTGCTTAGCACATGTTCTTGACTCTCACAGTGCATCAAAAAAAGACAATAATCATGCATTCCCTAAAGTTCATTTCCATCTAATAAAAACAGGGGAAATATTCCCCCATGAAAACCGAAAATGCAAAAGATGATTACTAACCAAGCAGAGCTCTTTATGACAATACAATGTCAGCAGATTCATTGCATAGGACACACCTCACCACACTATGTGTGAAAGTTTTTAAATGAGAAGAGCAACATCCCCATAGGTTGTGTTAAATTTACGCTCCTGCAGAAAAATAATATCATGCACACTTTAAATAGAAATGGTACAAGGAGACTAGTAAGGTGTAAATTTCAGATTCAAACAGCATGGGAAATAGTGGGTCGACTTTTAGTGCAGATAGTGCATTCCTTAGTGGAAAAGGCGAAGAACAGGAGAGCACTCTAAGAGGAGTTTGCCTTAGGATTGTTTCGTACGAAACAGGTTTCCTTAGTAAAAAAAGCTTACTCTTATTGTGGCCAGATTCACAATTGCAGGACTGGTCAGGAAACTGATTTTTCACAGTGCAAGTCTCTTCCAATGATTTGAACCAAAGAGTTTGTTCAAGAGTTAAAACTTTTATCTTCAAGATTATTTGTGGAGCAATACCCTCAGGCCTTGCTAACCAGACCTTAGTTTTGCATGTAAATGTAAAACAGAGAAGACACTCACATTCCCTTAATCTCATTTCCTTGAAATAAACATCAGGGCAAAATTCCCTGACTGCAAGACAAAAAGTGGCAAAGATGACTACTTACCACTCGGTGTTTTTCTTAACAATCTCTTTACCCATTTTGAAAGTTACTCACACCTAAGCAGACTACCTATGGAGGTTTTTAAGTGGAAAAAGAGAATTCTTCACAAGTTCAGTATGATTATGCACCTGCAGAAAAATAATATCATGCAGACATTAGATGGAAGAGGTACAATTTAACTTGCAAAGAATACATTTCAGAGATTTGAAGAGCCTGTGATGAAGACGGTCCATCTTCAGCGCTGAAATTCCATTTCTACTACTATAAACCAAGGAAATATGAAAACTTTCAGGGACCAGATTGTCCCAGGATTATTTTGTAGGAAGCAGGTTTCAAAAAAATTTTTTTTACATGTTTTTGAGGCCAATTACACAACCCCAGTGAAATCTGAGAGCCCGACTTTATATCGTACAAGCAACTACTTCGGATTTCAGCTCAGGGTTTTCATTCAAGTTTAAATCTATCATGTTGACCATGAGTGGACAGATCCTTCATGACTTGCTCAGCAGAGATTCTTGAGTTTCACAGTCATCAAAACAAGACAATGACAACTCACTCCCTAAAGTTCATTTCAGTCTACTACAAACCTGTGAAATGTCACCAAAAAAACCCCACAAAAATGCACAAACATGATGAAAAACTAAGCAGAGATCTTTATAACAATACAATGTCAGCAGCTTCATTGCTGATGACACAGCTCAAAACATTACGTGTGAAAGTTCTTAAATGGGAAGAACCACTTCCACAATGGTTCTGTCAATAGGACAATCCTGGGAGAAACGATATCATGTGCTCTCTACATGGGAGAGGTACAAGGTGACTAGTAAACTGTAAACTTGATGGACTCCAAATGCGTGGGAAGTAGCGGGTCGAGTTTCACTGCAGAAAGTCCATTCCCCAGTGGAAAACGTGGGGAACATGAGAGAACACTAAGAGCAATTTGCCCTGGGTTTATTTCGTATGAATCGGGTTTCCTTAGTTGAGAACGGTTTCCGCTATTGGGGGCACATTCACAATTGTTGTCTGGGTAGGATCCAGAGTTGGACCCGTGTGAGCCTCTATGACTGATTGCATCTAAAGTTTGTCTGCGAGTTCATACCTTTATCATCAAGATTATTTGTGGAGCAGTTCTCTCATGACTTTCTCACCAGATTCCTTAGTTTACAGGTGCATGGAAACCTGAGAACGCACTCACATTCCCTTCATCTCATTTCCTTGAAATAAACACCAGGGCAAAATTCCCACACTCCAAGATAGAACTTGGCAAAGTAGATTACTTACCACTCAGAGTTTCTCTTAACTATCACTTTAGCCATTCGAAGGTTTCTAACGCCTAAGCACACTCTCTCTGGTGCTTTTGAAGTGGAAAAAGTGACTTGTTCACACGATCTGTTTTGTTTCTCTCTTGCAGAACACTAATGTCATGCAAGCCTTTCATGGAAATGCAACCATGTAGCTTGGGAGATTACATTTCAGGCATTCAAACAGCCTGTGAAGAAGAGGGCACACCTTGAGGGCAGAAAGTCCATTCCTTACCAGGAAACACCAAGGAGACAAGAAAGCCTTCCCAGACAAGGTGGTCCCAGGATCATTTTGTAGGAAGTGGGTTTCTGAAAGAAAAGTGTTACATGTTGTCTAGGACAAATACACAAGCCAAGCAGAATCTGAGAGTCCCGCATTAAGTCGTCCAAGCAACTATTTGGGATATCATCTTGGGGTTTTCTTCCAAAACTATATCTTCTGTCATGTTGACCATGAGGCGACAGCTCTTTCAAGTCTTGCCCAGCAGAGACTCTAAACTTTCACAGTGAATCCACACCAGACAATGACAACTCATTCCCAGAGCGTCTTTCCGTATACTGAGGACCAGGGAGATATTCCCCAATGAAAACCAAAAATGTGCAGAGATGATTAAAAACCAAGCTGAATTCTTTATACCAACCCAATGTCAGGGATTTCGTTGCTGAGGACACAGCTCAAAATACTACATTTGAAAGTTTCTAAGGAAGAACCACATCCGTACTGGTACTGTCAAATGGACGCTCCTGGAAGAAATGATACCATGCCCAATCACGTGGAAAAGGTAGAAGGTGACTAGTAAACTGTAAACATGAAGATTCCAACCGCATGGGAAATATTGGGATGACTTTCAGCGCAGAAAGTCCATTCCTTGGTGGAAAACGTGGGGAACATGAGAGAACTCTAAGATGAGTTTGCACTGTGTTTATTTCATATGAATCGGGTTTCCTTAGTTGAGAACTGTTTCCTCTATTGTGGGCACATTCACAATGGCTGTCTGATCAGGATCCCAATTTGGATTCGTGCGATCCTCTTCAACTGACTGCATCTAAAGTGTTTGTTAAGACTTCATACCTTTACCTTCAAGATTCTTTGTGGAGTAGTTGCCTCATGACTTGCTCCCCAGATTCCTTAGTTTTCAGGTGCATGGAACCCAGAGAACGCACTCACATTCCCTTCAACTCATTTCCTTGCAATAACCACCAGGGCAAAATTTCCACACTCCAAGGTAAAGATTGGTAAAGTAGATTACTTACCACTCAGACTTTTCTTAACTATTTCTTCACCTGCATGAAAGTCCCTCGCACAGAAGAAAGCTATCCGCGGTTATTTTGAAGTGGTAAGAGTGACTTGCTCACAGATTCTGAATGGTTACGATCCACAAAAAACTAATGTCATGCACACTTTACATTGAGGTGCAACAACCTGGCTTGGGAGGATACATTTCAGAGATTCAATCAGCCTGTGAAGAAGAGGATCCAGCTTGAGGGCAGAAAGTACATTCCTTACCAGGAAACACAAAGGACACAGGAAAGCCTTAAAGGACAAGGTAGTCTCATCATTATTTCATAGGAAGTGGGGTTCTGAAAGAAAACTGTTACATGTGGACTAGGCCATATAACAATCCCCGCAAAACCCAAGAGCCCTGCTTTCAATCATCCAAGCAACTCCTTGGGATTTTAACTCTTGCTTTTAATCCAAGAATATATCTCCTCTCATGTTGAACATGCGGCGACCGCTGCTTCATGGCTTGAGCGGCAGAGACTCTAGACTTCCACGGTACCTCCAAACCAAACAATGAAAACTCATTCCCTACAGTGCCATTCTGTCTACTGAAGACTACGGAGATATTTCCCTAGAAGAACCGAAAATATGCAGAGAAGATGAAAAACCAAGCAGAGCTCTTGAAACAATACAATGGCAGTGGTTTCATGGCTGAGGACACAGCTCCGAACACTACCTGTGAAAGACCGTGAACGGGGAGAACCCCTCCCCGACTTTTTCTCTCAAGTGGACATCCCTTGAGAGAAATGAGAACATGTCCCCATCTACATGGAACAGGTACAAAGTAACTAGTGAACTATAAATGTGCTAGATTCCAAAAGCATGTGAAGGAGTGGGTGAAGTTTCACTGCAGAAAGTTCATTCCTTAGAGAAAATGCGGGGCCCAGGACAGATTTCTTAGAGGAGTTTGCCTGGCGTTTATTGGCATGAATTGGGTTTCCTCATTGAGAACTGTTTCCTCTATTGCAGACACATTCACAATTGCTGTGTGGTCAGGATCCGTAGTTGGACACGTGCGAGCCCTTCCCACTCAGTGCTTCTGAAGTTTCGGTGTGGCAGTTCATACATTGACCTAAAGATTCCCTTTGGAGCACTTCACTCATGACTTGCTCCCCAGAATCCTTAGAGTGCAGGTGCATGGAACCCAGAGAATGCACTCACATTCCCTTTACCTCCTTGCCTTGCAGTAACACCGGGGCCAAATTGCCACACTGCAAGGCAAACTGGGCTAAGTTGAATACTTCCAACTCAAAGTGTGTCTTTCCTATCACTTTAGCTGTTCGAAAGTCTCTCACACAGAAGCATGCCCTCTGTGGTCATTTTGAA
The DNA here is from genome assembly GCF_021234165.1 of Pteronotus mesoamericanus. Classification (NCBI taxonomy): domain Eukaryota; kingdom Metazoa; phylum Chordata; class Mammalia; order Chiroptera; family Mormoopidae; genus Pteronotus; species Pteronotus mesoamericanus. Next base: position 58,020,255 of record NW_026555321.1, read on the forward strand.
GCGGTTAAAGCGACTTGCTCACAGTTTCTGGGTGGCTATGCTGCTGCAGAAAACAAATGTCATGCACACCTTATGTGGAAGGGCAGCAAGTTGCTTGAGAGGATACATTTGAGAGATTCATCAGCCTGTGAAGAAGAGGGTCCAGCCTGAGGGCAGAAAGTCCATTCCTAGGCAGGAAGCACAGAGGACACAGGAAAGCCTTCCCGTACTCAGTGGTCCAAGCATTAATTCGTAGGAAGTGGCTTTCTCAATGAAATCTCTTCCATGAGACCAAGGCCAAACACACTACCCAGGTGCAATGAACAGCCCTGCTTTGAATCGTCCATGCTCCTATTGGGATTTCACTTCTTCCTTTATTCCCACAATACATCTTCTCTCATGTTGGCGGTGATGCAACCTGTCCTTCATGGCTTGCTCTGCAGAAACCTTCAACATCCACAGTGAGTCAAAGGAGACAATGAGAACTATTTCCCTAGCTTGTCTTTCCATCTACTGAAGCCCACGGAGATATTTCCCTGGGAGAAAGGAAAATGCACAGAGAAGATGACAAACCAAGCTGAGTTTTAGAACCCCCTCCAATCGCAGCAGTTTCATTGCTGAGGACACAGTTCTGAACACTGCCTGTGAAAGTCCTTGAATGGGAAGAACCCCTTCGCCCTGTTTCTGTCAAGGGGATACCCCTGGAGAGAAATGAGAACATGCCCTCTCTAAATGGAACAGGTACAAGGTGACTAGGAAACTGTAGACGTGACAGATTCCAAAAGTGTGTGGAGGAGCGTGTTGAGTTTCACTGCAGAAAGTTCATTCCTTAGAGAAAACATGGGACCCAAAAGAGAATTCGTAGAGGAGTTGGCCTGGTGTTTATTGGCATGAATCAGGTTTCCTCATGGAGAACAGTTTCCTCTATTGCAGGCACATTCACACTTGCTGTGTGGTCAGGAACAGTAGTTGGACCCGTGCGAGCCCTTCCCACTCAGTGCTTCTGAAGTTTTTGTGTGGCAGTAGCTATCTTTACCTAAATATTCTCTTTGGAGCAGTTCCCTCATGACTTGGTCCCCAAATTCCTTGGATTGCAGTTGCAAGGAACCCAGAGAATGCACTCACATTCCCTTCACCTCATTGCCTTCCGGTAACACCGGGGCCAAACTGCCACACTGCAAGGCACAGCTGGCAAAGGTGAATACTTCCCACTCAGAGTTTGTCTTAACTATCACTTTAGCTGTTCGAAAATCTCTCACACGGGAGCACAACCTAAGTGGTTATTTGGAATCTGTAAAAGTGGCTTGATCACAGTTTCGGGTGGCTAAGCTGCTGCAGAAAACTAAAGTCATGCACACCTTACGTGGAATTGCAGCAACGTAGCTTGGGAGGATACATTTCAGAAATTCATTCAGCCTGCGAAGAAGAGGGTCCAGCTGGAGGACAGAACGTCCTTTCCTAGACAAGAAGCACAAAGGACACAGGAAAGCCTTCCCGTACCTGCTAGTCCCAGCATTATATTGTAGGAAGTGAGTTTCTCACTGAAAACTCTTCCAATGGGCCTAGGCCAAACACACTACCCCAGCGCAAAGCAGAGCCCCTCTTTCAATCGTGCGAGCCACTATTGGGATCTCATATCTTCCTTTCTTCCCAAAATACATCCTCTCTCGTGTTGACCGTGCAGTGAACACTCCTTCACGGCTTGCTCTGCAGAAACTCTTCACAACCACAGTGCATCGAAGCCAGACAATGACAACTCCTTCCCTACATTGTCTTTTGGTCTACTGAATCCCACAGAGACATGTCCCCCGGAGAACCGAAAATGAGCAGAGAAGATGACAAACAAAGATGAACTCTTGAACCCCCGGAATGTCAACGGTTTCAATGTTGAGGACACAGCTCCGAACACTACCTGTGAAAGTCCGTGAACGGGAAGAGCCCTTTCCCCACTGTTTCTGTCCAGGGGATGCCCTTGGAGAGAAATGAGAACATGCCCTCTCTACGTGAAACAGGTACAAAGTGACTAGGAAAGTGTAGACGTGATAGGTTCCAAAAGCGTGTGGAGCACCGAGTTGAGTTTCACTGCAGAAAGTTCATTCCTTCGAGAAAACGCGGGGCCCAGGAGAGATTTCTTATAAGAGATGGCCCGGCGTTTAATGGCATGAATCGGTTTTCCTGATTGAGAACTGTTTCCTCTATTGTGGGCACATTCACAGTTGCTGTAAGGTCAGGATCCAGAGTTGGACACATCGGGGCCATTCCCACTTAGTGCTTCTGAAGTTTCTGTGTGGCAGTACATGCCTTTACCTTAAGATTCTCTGTGGAGCAGTTCCCTCATGACTTACACCCCAGATTCCTTGGATTGCAGGTATGGAACCCAGAGAACGCACTCCCATTCCCTTCACCTCATTGTCTTGCAGTAACACCGGGTCCAAATTGCCACACTGTGAGGCAAAGCTGGCAAAGTTGAATACTACCCACTCAGACTTTGATTTCCCATCTTTCAGCTCTTCCAAAGTCTCCCAAGGAGAAACACGCCCTCCGTGGTCATATTGAATCAATCAAAGCGACTTGCTGACAGTGTCTGGATGGCTACACTCCGCAGAAAACTAATGTCATGCACACCTTACATGGAAGTGCAGCAATGTTGCTTGGGAGGATCCATTTCCAAGATTCATTCTACCTGGGAAGAAGAGGGTCCAGCTTGAGGGCAGAAAGTCCTTTTCTAAGCAGGAAGCAAAAAGGAAACAGGAAAGCCTTTCCGTACTCATTGGTCCCAGCATTATTTCGTAGGCAGTGTGTTTCTCACTGACAATTCTTCCAATAGGCCTAGGCCAAACACACTACCCAGTGCAATGCAGAGCCCCACATTCAATCGTCCAACTACTGTTGGTATTTCCTTTCTTGCTTTCTTCCCACAACACATCTTCTTTCATGTTGACCGTGCTGCGACCTGTCCTTCACGGCTTGCTCCACAGAGACTCATGACATCCACAGTGCGTCGAAGCCACACAATGACAACTCCTTCCCTAGCATGTCTTTCCATGTACTGAAGACCATGCAGATATTTCACCCGGAGAACCAAAAAGGTGCAGAGAAGTGGACAAACCAAGCGGAGATTTGACCCCCCTCCTATGGCAGTGGTTTCATTGCTGAAGACAAGCTCTGAACACTACCTGTGAAGCTCCATGAACGGGAAGAGCCCCTTCCGAGCTGTTTCCATTAAGGGCATATCCCTGGAGAGAAATGAGATCATGCCCTCTCTCCATGGAACAGGCATAAGGAGACTAGGAAACTGTAGATGTGGCAGACTCCACAAGCGTGTCAAGGAGCGGCTGTAGTTACCCTGCAGAAAGTTCATTCCTTAGAGAAAAGGCGGGGCCCAGGAGAGAATACTTAGAGAAGTTTGCCCGGCATTTATGGTATGAATTAGGTTTCCTCAGTGAGAACTGTTTCCTATACTGCAGACACATTCACACTTGCTGTGTGCTCATGTTCCAGAGATGGACCGGTGCGAGCCTTTCCCACTCAGTGCTTCTGAACGTTCTGTGTGGCAGTTCATACCTTTACCTAAAGATTCTCAGTGGAACAATTCCCTCATGACTTTCTCCCCAGAATCTTTAGATTCAGGGGCATGGAACCAAGAGAACGCACTCCCATCCATTCACTTCATTGCCTTGCACTAACCCCGGGGCCAAATTGCCACACTTCAAGGTAAAGCTGGAAAAGTTGAATACTTCCCACTCTGACTCTGTTTTTCCCAGCTTTTAGCTGTTCGAAAGTCTCTCATGCAGAAGGACGCACTCCGTGGTCATTTTAAATTGGTCAAGAGACTGGCTGACAGGGTCTGGATGTTAACGCTGCCGCAGAAGACTAATGTCATGCACACCTTATGTGGAAGCGCAACAACGTTCCTGGGAGGACCCTTTTCCGAGATTTATTCTGCCTGCGAAGAAGAGGGTCCAGCTTGAGGACAGAAAGTCCTTTCCTAAACAGGAAGCGAAAAGGACACAAGAAGCCTTTCTGTACTCGGTGGTCCCAGCAATATTTCATAGGAAGCGGGTTTCTCACTGAGAACTCTTCCAACGGGCCTAGGCCAAACACACTACCCCAGCGTACTGCAGAGCCCCACATTCAATTGCCCACCCACTGTTGGGATTTCCTTTCTTATTTTCTTCCCACAACACATCTTCTCTCATGTTGACCATGCTGTGACCTGTTCTTCACGGCTTGCTCTGCAAAGACTCTCAACATCCACAGTGTGTTGAAGCCAGAAAATGACAACTCCGTCCCTAGCGTGTCTTTCCGTGTACTGAAGACCATGCAGATATTTCACCCGGAGAACCTAAAAGGTGCAGAGAAGAGGACAAATCAAGTGGAATTCTTGACCCCCCACCTACGTTAGAGATTTCATTGCTGAGGACACAGCTCCAAACACTACCTGTGAAGGTCCTTGAAAGGGAAGAGCCCCTTCCGCGTTGTTTCCATTAAGGGCATGCACCTGGAGAGAAATGAGAACATGTTCGCTCTCCATTGAACAGGTAAAAGGAGACTAGGAAACTGTAGACGTGACAGATTCCAAAAGCGTGTCAAGGAGGGGCTGGAGTTACCCTGCAGAAAGTTCATTCCTCAGAGAAAAGGGGGGGCCCAGGTGAGAATTCTAGAGAAGTTTGCCCAGCGTTATTTGTATGAATACGGTTTCCTCTTTGAGAACAATTTCCTCTACTGTGAGCACATTCACACTTGCTGTGTGCTCAGGTTCCTGAGATGGACGCGTGCGAGCCTTTCCCACTCAGTGCTCCTAAAGTTCTGTGTGGCAGTACATATGTTTACCTAAAGATTCTCTGTTGAACAGTTCCCTCATGTCTTGCACCCCAGATTCTTTAGATTGCAGGGACATGGAACCTAGGGAACGCATTCCCACATCCTTCACTTCATGGCCTTGCAGTAACCCCGGGGCCAAATTGCCACACTTCAAGTCAAAGCTGCCAAAGTTGTATACTACCCACTCTGACATTGTCTTTCCCATCTTTTAGCTGTTTGAAGGACACTCACACAGAAGCACGCCTTCCGTGGTCATTATGAATCTGTCAATGCCATTTGCACACATGTTGGATTGGTAACACTGACGCAGAAAACTAATGTAACACACACCTCACGTGGAAGTGCAGGAACGTTGCTTGGGAAGCTCGATATCTGAGATTCAATCTGCCTGCGACGATGAGGTCCAGTTTGAGGGCAGAAACTCATTTCCTAAGCAGGAAGCAAAGCGGACAAGGGAAAGCCCTCTGTACTTGGTGTCCCAGCATTATTTGGATGGAAGCGGGTTTCTCACTGAGAATGCTTCCAATGGACCTAAGTCAAATACACTACCCCAAAGCTATGTAGGCCTCCACATTCAATCGTCCAGTCACTGTTGGGATTTCCTTTCTTCCTTTCCTCTCCCAACACACCTCTCATGTAGACCGTGCTACTCCCTGTCCTTTAGGGCCTTGCTCTGCAGAGACTCTGGACATCCAAAGTGAGTCAAAGACAGGCAATGAGAAGGCCTTCACTAGCATGTCTTTCCGTGTACTGAAGATCATGCAGATTTTGATCCGGAGAACCAAAAATGTGCACAGAAGACGACAAACCAAACGGAGCTTTTCACTCCATCCAAAACTGCGGTTTAAAGGCTGAAGACACAGCTCTGAACAATAACTGTGAAAGTCCTGGAACGGAGAGATACTCTTCCCAGGTGTTTCCATTAAGGGCGTCCCCCTGGACAGAAATAAAATCATGCCCTCTATCCAGAGAACAGGCATAAGGAGACTAGGAAACTGAAGACGTGACAGATTCAAAAAGCGTATTAAGGAGCGGCTGCAGTTAACTTGGGAAATGTTCATTCCTTAGAGAAAAGGAGGGGCCCCTGGGGAACACGCTGAGAGAAGTTTGCCCGGCCTTCATTGGTAGGAATGGGCGTCCTCTTTGAGAACCGTTCGTTACCCGCGGGCACATTCACACTTGCTGGGTGCTCAACTTCCAGAGCTGGAGACGTGCGTCCCTTTCCCACCCAGTGCTTCTGAAAGTTCCATGCGGCAGTTCATGCATGTCCCTAATGATTCTCTGGAGAGCAGTTCCTCCATGACTTGCTGCCGACATGCATTAGAGCGCAGCGGCCGGGAACCTTGAAAACGCACTCCCATTCCCTTCACTTCATTACCTTGCGGTAGCAACGGGGCCACAGTGGCACACTGCAAGGCAACGCTGGGAAAGATGTATCCTTCGCGGTCTGACTTTGTCTTTCCCATTTGGAGCTCTCCGAAAGTCGCTCACGCAGAAGCACGCCCTCAGTGTCGTTCTGAATCGCTTACGGCGATTTGGTGACGGTGCCGGGATGGCAACGCTGCCGCACACCCCAATGTCACGCACGCATTACTTGGCAGTGCGAACACGTTAGTGGGAGGGTAAATGTGGGGGATTCATGGAGGGTGCGAGGAAGAGGGACCAGCTTGAGGGCAGAAAGTCCTTTCCTCCGCAGGAAGCAAGAAGGACACAGCAAAGACTGTCGGCAATCGGGGGTCCCGGCATTATTTCGAAGGAAACGGGATTCTCCCTGAACATTCTTCCAATGGGCCTAGGCACAACGCTGTAGCCCTGCGCAAGGCAGGCCTCCGCAGTCAATCGTCCAGCCTCTGTTGGGATGTCCTTTCCGCCCTTCTTCCACAACTGGTCCTCTCTCATATGGACCGTGCTGATCCCTCTCCTTCATGGCTTGCTCCGCAACACTCTGGACATCCAAAGTGCATCGAAAGCAGGCAATGACAACTCATTCTCCAGCATGACTCTCCATGGACTGAAGACCAATGCAGACATTTGACCCGGAGAATGCGAAAGGTCCTCGTAACGTGATCTACCATGCGTAGCTTTTCACCCCCTCCAAAGACTGCGGTATCATTGCGGAAGACACAGCTCCGAACACTACCTGCACAGCTTGGAAAGGGGAGATCCCCTTCGGCGCGGTTTCCGTTAATGGCATGCCCCTGGCGAGAAGTGAGATCAGACCCTCTCTCCTTCCAACTGGAATAAGGAGGCAAGGAACTGTAGACCTAGAAGATTCCAAAAGCATGTCAAGGAGCGGCTGCAGTTACCTTGGGCAATGTTCATTCCTTAGAGAAAAGGAGGGGCCCCTGCGGAAAATGCTGAGAGGAGTTTGCCCGGCCTTCATTGGTAGGAATGGGCTTCCTCTCGGAGAACCGTTCCGTTTCCCGCGGGCACATTCACACTTGCCGAGTGCTCAGCTTCCGGAGCTGGAGACGTGCGTTCCTTTCCCACCCAGCGCTTCTGAAAGTTCCGTGCGGCCGTTCATGCATGTCCCTGAAGATTCTCTGGGGAGCAGTTCCTCCATGACTTGCTCCCGACATGCGTTAGAGCGCAGCGGCCGGGAACCCTGAGAACGCACTCCCATTCCCTTGACTTCGTGACCTTGCGGTAGCAACGGGGCCACAGTGGCACACTGCAAGGCAACGCTGGGAAAGATGTATCCTTCGCGGTCTGACTTTGTCGATCCCATTTGGAGCTCTCCGAAAGTCGCTCACGCAGAAGCCCGCCCACCGTGTCGTTTGGAATCGGTTACAGCGACTTGTTGACGGTGTCTGGATGGCAACGCTGCCACAGAACCCAATGTCACGCACGCCTTCCCTGGCAGTGCGGCCACGTTGCTTGGGAGGGTAAATGTGGGCGTTCATTGAGGCTGCGAAGGAGAGGGACCAGCTTGAGGGCAGAAAGTCCTTTCCTCTGCAGGAAGCAAGAAGGACACAGCAAAGACTGGCGGCAATCGGGGGTCCCAATATTATTTAGTAGGAAGCGGGATTCTCCCTGAACATCCTTCCAATGGGCCTTGGCACAAGGCTGTAGCCCGGCGAGGGGCAGGCCTCCGCAGTCAATCGTCCAGCCTCTGTTGGGATGTCCTTTCTGCCCTTCTTCCACAACACGTCTTCTCTCATGTGGACCGTGCTGATCCCTGCCCTTCAGGGCTTGCTCTGCAGACACTCTGGACAGCCAAAGTGCGTCGAAAGCAGACAATGACAACTCCTTCCTAGCGTGTCTCTCCGTGGACTGAAGACCAATGCAGACATTGGACCCGGAGAATGCGAAAGGTCCTCAGAATGTGATCTCGCATGTGGAGATTTTCACCTCCTCCGAACTACGGTATCATTGCGGAAGACCCACCTCCGAACACTACCTGTGCCGCTTGGAAAGGGGAGATCCCCTTCGGCGCGGTTTCCGTTAAGGGCATGCCCCTGGCAAGAATTGAGATAAGGGCCTCTCTCCTTCCAAATGGCATTACGAGGCAAGGAACTGGAGACCTAGTAGATTCCAAAAGCATGTCAAGGAGCGGTTGCAGTTACCTTGGGCAATGTTCATTCCTTAGAGAAAAGGAGGGGCCCCTGCGGAAAATGCTGAGAGGAGTTTGCCCGGCCTTCATTGGTAGGAATGGGCTTCCTCTCGGAGAACCGTTCCGTTTCCCGCGGGCACATTCACACTTGCCGAGTGCTCAGCTTCCGGAGCTGGAGACGTGCGTTCCTTTCCCACCCAGCGCTTCTGAAAGTTCCGTGCGGCCGCTCATGCATGTCCCTGAAGATTCTCTGGGGAGCAGTTCCTCCATGACTTGCTCCCGACATGCGTTAGAGCGCAGCGGCCGGGAACCCTGAGAACGCACTCCCATTCCTTTCACTGAGTGACCTTGCGGTAGCAACGGGGCCACAGTGGCACACTGCAAGGCAACGCTGGGAAAGATGTATCCTTCGCGGTCTGACTTTGTCGATCCCATTTGGAGCTCTCCGAAAGTCGCTCACGCAGAAGCACGCCCTCCGTGTCGTTTGGAATCGGGTACAGCGACTTTGTGATGGTGTGTGGATGGCAACGCTGCCGCAGAACCCGAGTGTCACGCACGCCTTCCCTGGCAGTGCGGCCACGTTGCTTGGGGGGGTAAATGTGGCGGTTCATTGAGGCTGCGAAGGAGAGGGACCAGCTTGAGGGCAGAAAGTCCTTTCCTCCGCAGGAAGCAAGAAGGATACCGCAAAGAGTGGCAGCAATCGGGGGTCCCGGCATTATTTCGTAGGAAGCGGGAATCTCCCTGAACATTCTTCCAATGGGCCTAGGCACAACGCTGTAGCCCTGCGCAAGGCAGGCCTCCGCAGTCAATCGTCCAGCCTCTGTTGGGATGTCCTTTCTGCCCTTCTTCCACAACACGTCCTCTCTCATGTTGACCGTGCTGATCCCTGCCCTTCACGGCTTGCTCCGCAGACACTCTGGACAGCCAAAGTGCGTCGAAAGCAGACAATGACAACTCCTTCCCTAGCGTGTCTCTCCGTGGACTGAAGACCAATGCAGACATTTGATCCGGAGAATGCGAAAGGTCCTCGGAACGTGATCTACCCTACGGAGCTTTTCAGCCCCTCCAAAGACTGCGGTATCATTGCGGAAGACCTTGCTCTGAACACTACCTGTGCAGCTTGGAAACGGGAGATCCCCTTCGGCGCCTTTTCCGTTAAGGGCACGCCCCTGGCGAGAAATGAGATCAGGCCCTCTCTCCTTCCAACTGGCATTAGGAGGCAAGGAACTGTAGACCTAGAAGATTCCAAAAGCATGTCAAGGAGCGGCTGCAGTTACCTTGGGCAATGTTCATTCCTTAGAGAAAAGGAGGGGCCCCTGCGGAAAATGCGGAGAGGAGTTTGCCCGGCCTTCATTGGTAGGAATGGGCTTCCTCTCGGAGAACCGTTCCATTTCCCGCGGGCACATTCACACTTGCCGAGTGCTCAGCTTCCGGAGCTGGAGACGTGCGTCCCTTTCCCACCCAGCGCTTCTGAAAGTTCCGTGCGGCAGTTCGTGCATGTCCCTGAAGATTCTCTGGTAAGCAGTTCCTCCATGACTTCCTTCTGACATGCGTTAGAGCCAGGGGCTGGGAACCCTGAGAACGCTCTCCCATTCCCTTCACTTCGTTTCCTTGCGGTCACAACGGGGCCACAGTGGCACACTGCAAGGCAACGCTGGGAAAGATGTATCCTTCGCGGTCTGACTTTGTCGTTCCCATTTGGAGCTCTCCGAAAGTCGCTCACGCAGAAGCAAGCCCTCCGTGTCGTTTGGAATCGGTTACAGCGACTTGGTGACGGTGTCTGGATGGCAACGCTGCCGCAGAACCCGAATGTCACGCACGCCTTCCCTGGCAGTGCGGCCACGTTGCCTGGGAGGGTAAATGTGGGGGTTCATTGAGGCTGCGAAGGAGAGGGACCAGCTTGAGGGCAGAAAGTCCTTTCCTCCGCAGGAAGCAAGAAGGACACAGCAAAGACTGGCGGCAATCGGGGGTCCCGGCATTATTTCGTAGGAAGCGGGATTCTCCCTGAACATTCTTCCAATGGGCCTAGGCACAACGCTGTAGCCCTGCGCAAGGCAGGCCTCCGCAGTCAATCGTCCAGCCTCTGTTGGGATGTCCTTTCTGCCCTTCTTCCACAAACACGTCTTCTCTGATGTGGACCGTGCTGATCCCTGCCCTTCAGGGCTTGCTCCGCAGACACTCTGGACAGCCAAAGTGCGTCGAAAGCAGACAATGACAACTCCTTCCCTAGCTTGTCTCTCCGTGGACTGTAGACCAATGCAGATATTTGACCAGGAGAATGCGAAAGGTCCTCGGAACGTGATCTACCCTGGGGAGCATTTCACCTCCTCCGAACTGCGGTATCATTGCGGAAGACACAGCTCCGAACACTACCTGTGCAGCTTGGAAAGGGGAGATCCCCTTCGGCGCAGTTTCCGTTAAGGGCATGCCCCTGGCAAGAAATGAGATCAGGCCCTCTCTCCTTCCAACTGGTTTTAGGAGGCAAGGAACTGGAGACCTAGTAGATTCCAAAAGCATGTCAAGGAGCGGTTGCAGTTACCTTGGGCAATGTTCATTCCTTAGAGAAAAGGAGGGGCCCCTGCGGAAAATGCGGAGAGGAGTTTGCCCGGCCTTCATTGGTAGGAATGGGCTTCCTCTTGGAGAACTGGTCCGTTTCCTGGGGCACATTCACACTTGCCGAGTGCTCAGCTTCCGGAGCTGGAGACGTGCGTCCCTTTCCCACCAGCGCTTCTGAAAGTTCCGTGCGGCAGTTCATGCATGTCCCTGAAGATTCTCTGGGGAGCAGTTCCTCCATGACTTGTTCCCGACATGCGTTAGAGCGCAGCGGCCAGGAACCCTGAGAACGCACTCCGATTCCCTTCACTTCGTTACCTTGCGGTAGCAATGGGGCCACAGTGGCACACTGCAAGGCAACGCTGGGAAAGATGTATCCTTCGCGGTCTGACTTTGTCGTTCCCATTCGGAGGTCTCCGAAAGTCGCTCACGCAGAAGCACGCCCTCCGTGTCGTTTGGAATCGGGTACAGCGACTTGGTGACGGTGTGTGGATGGCAACGCTGCCGCAGAACCCGAATGTCACGCACGCCTTCCCTGGCAGTGCGGCCACGTTGCTTGGGGGGTAAATGTGGCGGTTCATTGAGGCTGCGAAGGAGAGGGACCAGCTTGAGGGCAGAAAGTCTTTTCCTCCGCAGGAAGCAAGAAGGACACCGCAAAGACTGGCGGCAATCGGGGGTCCCGGCATTATTTCGTAGGAAGCGGGATTCTCCCTGAACATTCTTCCAATGGGCCTAGGCACAACGCTGTAGCCCTGCGCAAGGCAGGCCTCCGCAGTCAATCGTCCAGCCTCTGTTGGGATGTCCTTTCTGCCCTTCTTCCACAACACGTCTTCTCTCATGTGGACCGTGCTGATCCCTGCCCTTCAGGGCTTGCTCCGCAGACACTCTGGACAGCCAAAGTGCGTCGAAAGCAGACAATGACAACTCCTTCCCTAGCTTGTCTCTCCGTGGACTGTAGACCAATACAGACATTTGACCCGGAGAATGCGAAAGGTCTTGGAACGTGATTTCCCATGTGGAGCTTTTCACCCCCTCCAAAGACTGCGGTATCATTGCGGAAGACCCAGCTCCGAACACTACCTGTGCAGCTTGGAAAGGGGAGATCCTCGCGAGCGGTTTCCGTTAAGGTCATTCCGCTGGCAAGAAATGAGATCAGGCCCTCTCTCCTTCCAACTGGCATTAGGAGGCAAGGAAGTGGAGACTTAGAACTTTCCAAAAGCGTGTCAAGGAGCGGCTGCAGTTACCTTGGGCAATGTTCATTCCTTAGAGAAAAGGAGGGGACCCTACGGAAAATGCTGAGAGGAGTTTGCCCGGCCTTCATTGGTAGGAATGGGCTTCCTCTTGGAGAACCGGTCCGTTTCCTGGGGCACATTCACACTTGCCGAGTGCTCAGCTTCCGGAGCTGGAGACGTGCGTCCCTTTCCCACCAGCGCTTCTGAAAGTTCCGTGCGGCCGTTCATGCATGTCCCTGAAGATTCTCTGGGGAGCAGTTCCTCCATGACTTGCTCCCGACATGCGTTAGAGCGCAGCGGCCTGGAACCCTGAGAACGCACTCCCATTCCCTTGACTGCGTGACCTTGCGGTCGCAACGGGGCCACAGTGGCACACTGCAAGGCAACGCTGGGAAAGATGTATCCTTCGCGGTCTGACTTTGTCGTTCCCATTCGGAGGTCTCCGAAAGTCGCTCACGCAGAATCACGCCCTCCGTGTTATTTCGAATCGGGTACAGCGACTTTGTGACGGTGTGTGGATGGCAACGCTGCCGCAGAACCCGAATGTCACGCACGCCTTCCCTGGCAGTGCGGCCACGTTGCCTGGGAGGGTAAATGTGGCGGTTCATTGAGGCTGCGAAGGAGAAGGACCAGCTTGAGGACAGAAAGTCTTTTCCTCCGCAGGAAGCAAGAAGGACACAGCCAAGACTGGCGGCAATCGGGGGTCCCGGCATTATTTCGTAGGAAGCGGGAATCTCCCTGAACATTCTTCCAATGGGCCTAGGCACAACGCTGTAGCCCTGCGCAAGGCAGGCCTCCGCAGTCAATCGTCCAGCCTCTGTTGGGATGTCCTTTCTGCCCTTCTTCCACAAACACGTCTTCTCTCATGTGGACCGTGCTGATCCCTGCCCTTCAGGGCTTGCTCCGCAGACACTCTGGACAGCCAAAGTGCGTCGAAAGCAGACAATGACAACTCCTTCCCTAGCTTGTCTCTCCGTGGACTGTAGACCAATACAGACTATTTGACACAGAGAATGCGAAAGGTCTTGGAACGTGATTTCGCATGTGGAGCTTTTCACCCCCTCCAAAGACTGCGGTATCATTGCGGAAGACCCAGCTCCGAACACTACCTGTGCCGCTTGGAAAGGGGAGATCCCCTTCGGCGCGGTTTCCGTTAAGGGCATGCCCCTGGCAAGAAATGAGATCAGGCCCTCTCTCCTTCCAACTGGCATTAGGAGGCAAGGAACTGGAGACCTAGTAGATTCCAAAAGCATGTCAAGGAGCGGTTGCAGTTACCTTGGGCAATGTTCATTCCTTAGAGAAAAGGAGGGGCCCCTGCGGAAAATGCTGAGAGGAGTTTGCCCGGCCTTCATTGGTAGGAATGGGCTTCCTCTCGGAGAACCGTTCCGTTTCCCGCGGGCACATTCACACTTGCCGAGTGCTCAGCTTCCGGAGCTGGAGACGTGCGTCCCTTTCCCACCCAGCGCTTCTGAAAGTTCCGTGCGGCCGTTCATGCATGTCCCTGAAGATTCTCTGGGGAGCAGTTCCTCCATGACTTGCTCCCGACATGCGTTAGAGCGCAGCGGCCGGAACCCTGAGAACGCACTCCCATTCCTTTCACTGAGTGACCTTGCGGTCGCAACGGGGCCACAGTGGCACACTGCAAGGCAACGCTGGGAAAGATGTATCCTTCGCGGTCTGACTTTGTCGATCCCATTCGGAGGTCTCCGAAAGTCGCTCACGCAGAAGCCCGCCCTCCGTGTCGTTTGGAATCGGGTACAGCGACTTGGTGACGGTGTGTGGATGGCAACGCTGCCGCAGAACCCGAATGTCACGCACGCCTTCCCTGGCAGTGCGGCCACGTTGCTTGGGGGGGTAAATGTGGCGGTTCATTGAGGCTGCGAAGGAGAGGGACCAGCTTGAGGGCAGAAAGTCTTTTCCTCCGCAGGAAGCAAGAAGGACACAGCCAAGACTGGCGGCAATCGGGGGTCCCGGCATTATTTCGTAGGAAGCGGGATTCTCCCTGAACATTCTTCCAATGGGCCTAGGCACAACGCTGTAGCCCTGCGCAAGGCAGGCCTCCGCAGTCAATCGTCCAGCCTCTGTTGGGATGTCCTTTCTGCCCTTCTTCCACAAACACGTCTTCTCTCATGTGGACCGTGCTGATCCCTGCCCTTCAGGGCTTGCTCCGCAGACACTCTGGACAGCCAAAGTGCGTCGAAAGCAGACAATGACAACTCCTTCCCTAGCTTGTCTCTCCGTGGACTGTAGACCAATGCAGATATTTGACCCGGAGAATGCGAAAGGTCTTGGAACGTGATTTCCCATGTGGAGCTTTTCACCCCCTCCAAAGACTGCGGTATCATTGCGGAAGACCCAGCTCCGAACACTACCTGTGCCGCTTGGAAAGGGGAGATCCCCTTCGGCGCGGTTTCCGTTAAGGGCATGCCCCTGGCAAGAAATGAGATCAGGCCCTCTCTCCTTCCAACTGGCATTAGGAGGCAAGGAAGTGGAGACCTAGTAGATTCCAAAAGCATGTCAAGGAGCGGTTGCAGTTACCTTGGGCAATGTTCATTCCTTAGAGAAAAGGAGGGGCCCCTGCGGAAAATGCGGAGAGGAGTTTGCCCGGCCTTCATTGGTAGGAATGGGCTTCCTCTCGGAGAACCGTTCCGTTTCCCGCGGGCACATTCACACTTGCCGAGTGCTCAGCTTCCGGAGCTGGAGACGTGCGTCCCTTTCCCACCCAGCGCTTCTGAAAGTTCTGTGCGGCCGTTCATGCATGTCCCTGAAGATTCTCTGGGGAGCAGTTCCTCCATGACTTGCTCCCGACATGCGTTAGAGCGCAGCGGCCGGAACCCTGAGAACGCACTCCCATTCCTTTCACTGAGTGACCTTGCGGTCGCAACGGGGCCACAGTGGCACACTGCAAGGCAACGCTGGGAAAGATGTATCCTTCGCGGTCTGACTTTGTCGTTCCCATTCGGAGCTCTCCGAAAGTCGCTCACGCAGAAGCACGCCCTCCGTGTTATTTCGAATCGGGTACAGCGACTTTGTGTGGTGTGTGGATGGCAACGCTGCCGCAGAACCCGAATGTCACGCACGCCTTCCCTGGCAGTGCGGCCACGTTGCTTCGGGGGGTAAATGTGGCGGTTCATTGAGGCTGCGAAGGAGAGGGACCAGCTTGAGGACAGAAAGTCTTTTCCTCCGCAGGAAGCAAGAAGGACACCGCAAAGACTGGCGGCAATCGGGGGTCCCGGCATTATTTCGTAGGAAGCGGGATTCTCCCTGAACATTCTTCCAATGGGCCTAGGCACAACGCTGTAGCCCTGCGCAAGGCAGGCCTCCGCAGTCAATCGTCCAGCCTCTGTTGGGATGTCCTTTCTGCCCTTCTTCCACAAACACGTCTTCTCTCATGTGGACCGTGCTGATCCCTGCCCTTCAGGGCTTGCTCCGCAGACACTCTGGACAGCCAAAGTGCGTCGAAAGCAGACAATGACAACTCCTTCCCTAGCTTGTCTCTCCGTGGACTGTAGACCAATACAGACATTTGACCCGGAGAATGCGAAAGGTCTTGGAACGTGATTTCCCATGTGGAGCTTTTCACCCCCTCCAAAGACTGCGGTATCATTGCGGAAGACCCAGCTCCGAACACTACCTGTGCAGCTTGGAAAGGGGAGATCCCCTTCGGCGCGGTTTCCGTTAAGGTCATTCCGCTGGCAAGAAATGAGATCAGGCCCTCTCTCCTTCCAACTGGCATTAGGAGGCAAGGAAGTGGAGACTTAGAACTTTCCAAAAGCGTGTCAAGGAGCGGCTGCAGTTACCTTGGGCAATGTTCATTCCTTAGAGAAAAGGAGGGGACCCTACGGAAAATGCTGAGAGGAGTTTGCCCGGCCTTCATTGGTAGGAATGGGCTTCCTCTCGGAGAACCGTTCCGTTTCCCGCGGGCACATTCACACTTGCCGAGTGCTCAGCTTCCGGAGCTGGAGACGTGCGTTCCTTTCCCACCCAGCGCTTCTGAAAGTTCCGTGCGGCCGTTCATGCATGTCCCTGAAGATTCTCTGGGGAGCAGTTCCTCCATGACTTGCTCCCGACATGCGTTAGAGCGCAGCGGCCGGGAACCCTGAGAACGCACTCCCATTCCCTTGACTTCATGACCTTGCGGTAGCAACGGGGCCACAGTGGCACACTGCAAGGCAACGCTGGGAAAGATGTATCCTTCGCGGTCTGACTTTGTCGTTCCCATTCGGAGGTCTCCGAAAGTCGCTCACGCAGAAGCCCGCCCTCCGTGTCGTTTGGAATCGGGTACAGCGACTTTGTGACGGTGTGTGGATGGCAACGCTGCCGCAGAACCCGAATGTCACGCACGCCTTCCCTGGCAGTGCGGCCACGTTGCCTGGGAGGGTAAATGTGGGGGTTCATTGAGGCTGCGAAGGAGAAGGACCAGCTTGAGGACAGAAAGTCTTTTCCTCCGCAGGAAGCAAGAAGGACACAGCCAAGACTGGCGGCAATCGGGGGTCCCGGCATTATTTCGTAGGAAGCGGGAATCTCCCTGAACATTCTTCCAATGGGCCTAGGCACAACGCTGTAGCCCTGCGCAAGGCAGGCCTCCGCAGTCAATCGTCCAGCCTCTGTTGGGATGTCCTTTCTGCCCTTCTTCCACAAACACGTCTTCTCTCATGTGGACCGTGCTGATCCCTGCCCTTCAGGGCTTGCTCCGCAGACACTCTGGACAGCCAAAGTGCGTCGAAAGCAGACAATGACAACTCCTTCCCTAGCTTGTCTCTCCGTGGACTGTAGACCAATGCAGATATTTGACACGGAGAATGCGAAAGGTCCTCGGAACGTGATCTCGCATGTGGAGCTCTTCACCCCCTCCAAAGACTGCGGTATCATTGCGGAAGACCCAGCTCCGAACACTACCTGTGCCGCTTGGAAAGGGGAGATCCCCTTCGGCGCGGTTTCCGTTAAGGGCATGCCCCTGGCAAGAAATGAGATCAGGCCCTCTCTCCTTCCAACTGGCATTAGGAGGCAAGGAACTGGAGACCTAGTAGATTCCAAAAGCATGTCAAGGAGCGGTTGCAGTTACCTTGGGCAATGTTCATTCCTTAGAGAAAAGGAGGGGCCCCTACGGAAAATGCGGAGAGGAGTTTGCCCGGCCTTCATTGGTAGGAATGGGCTTCCTCTCGGAGAACCGTTCCGTTTCCCGCGGGCACATTCACACTTGCCGAGTGCTCAGCTTCCGGAGCTGGAGACGTGCGTTCCTTTCCCACCCAGCGCTTCTGAAAGTTCCGTGCGGCCGTTCATGCATGTCCCTGAAGATTCTCTGGGGAGCAGTTCCTCCATGACTTGCTCCCGACATGCGTTAGAGCGCAGCGGCCGGAACCCTGAGAACGCACTCCCATTCCTTTCACTGCGTGACCTTGCGGTCGCAACGGGGCCACAGTGGCACACTGCAAGGCAACGCTGGGAAAGATGTATCCTTCGCGGTCTGACTTTGTCGTTCCCATTTGGAGGTCTCCGAAAGTCGCTCACGCAGAAGCCCGCCCTCCGTGTCGTTTGGAATCGGGTACAGCGACTTTGTGATGGTGTGTGGATGGCAACGCTGCCGCAGAACCCGAATGTCACGCACGCCTTCCCTGGCAGTGCGGCCACGTTGCCTGGGGGGTAAATGTGGCGGTTCATTGAGGCTGCGAAGGAGAGGGACCAGCTTGAGGACAGAAAGTCTTTTCCTCCGCAGGAAGCAAGAAGGACACAGCCAAGACTGGCGGCAATCGGGGGTCCCGGCATTATTTCGTAGGAAGCGGGATTCTCCCTGAACATTCTTCCAATGGGCCTAGGCACAACGCTGTAGCCCTGCGCAAGGCAGGCCTCCGCAGTCAATCGTCCAGCCTCTGTTGGGATGTCCTTTCTGCCCTTCTTCCACAAACACGTCTTCTCTCATGTGGACCGTGCTGATCCCTGCCCTTCAGGGCTTGCTCCGCAGACACTCTGGACAGCCAAAGTGCGTCGAAAGCAGACAATGACAACTCCTTCCCTAGCTTGTCTCTCCGTGGACTGTAGACCAATGCAGACATTTGACCCAGAGAATGCGAAAGGTCTTGGAACGTGATTTTCCATGTGGAGCTTTTCACCCCCTCCAAAGACTGCGGTATCATTGCGGAAGACCCAGCTCCGAACACTACCTGTGCCGCTTGGAAAGGGGAGATCCCCTTGCGGCGCGGTTTCCGTTAAGGGCATGCCCCTGGCAAGAAATGAGATCAGGCCCTCTCTCCTTCCAACTGTCATTAGGAGGCAAGGAAGTGGAGACTTAGAACTTTCCAAAAGCATGTCAAGGAGCGGCTGCAGTTACCTTGGGCAATGTTCATTCCTTAGAGAAAAGGAGGGGCCCCTGCGGAAAATGCGGAGAGGAGTTTGCCCGGCCTTCATTGGTAGGAATGGGCTTCCTCTCGGAGAACCGTTCCGTTTCCCGCGGGCACATTCACACTTGCCGAGTGCTCAGCTTCCGGAGCTGGAGACGTGCGTCCCTTTCCCACCCAGCGCTTCTGAAAGTTCTGTGCGGCCGTTCATGCATGTCCCTGAAGATTCTCTGGGGAGCAGTTCCTCCATGACTTGCTCCCGACATGCGTTAGAGCGCAGCGGCCGGGAACCCTGAGAACGCACTCCCATTCCTTTCACTGAGTGACCTTGCGGTCGCAACGGGGCCACAGTGGCACACTGCAAGGCAACGCTGGGAAAGATGTATCCTTCGCGGTCTGACTTTGTCGATCCCATTTGGAGCTCTCCGAAAGTCGCTCACGCAGAAGCCCGCCCTCCGTGTCGTTTGGAATCGGGTACAGCGACTTGGTGACGGTGTGTGGATGGCAACGCTGCCGCAGAACCCGAATGTCACGCACGCCTTCCCTGGCAGTGCGGCCACGTTGCCTGGGAGGGTAAATGTGGGGGTTCATTGAGGCTGCGAAGGAGAGGGACCAGCTTGAGGGCAGAAAGTCCTTTCCTCCGCAGGAAGCAAGAAGGACACCGCAAAGACTGGCGGCAATCGGGGGTCCCGGCATTATTTCGTAGGAAGCGGGATTCTCCCTGAACATTCTTCCAATGGGCCTAGGCACAACGCTGTAGCCCTGCGCAAGGCAGGCCTCCGCAGTCAATCGTCCAGCCTCTGTTGGGATGTCCTTTCTGCCCTTCTTCCACAAACACGTCTTCTCTCATGTGGACCGTGCTGATCCCTGCCCTTCAGGGCTTGCTCCGCAGACACTCTGGACAGCCAAAGTGCGTCGAAAGCAGACAATGACAACTCCTTCCCTAGCTTGTCTCTCCGTGGACTGTAGACCAATACAGACATTTGACCCGGAGAATGCGAAAGGTCCTCGGAACGTGATCTCGCATGTGGAGCTCTTCACCCCCTCCAAAGACTGCGGTATCATTGCGGAAGACCCAGCTCCGAACACTACCTGTGCCGCTTGGAAAGGGGAGATCCCCTTCGGCGCGGTTTCCGTTAAGGGCATGCCCCTGGCAAGAAATGAGATCAGGCCCTCTCTCCTTCCAACTGGCATTAGGAGGCAAGGAAGTGGAGAGTAGAACTTTCCAAAAGCATGTCAAGGAGCGGTGGCAGTTACCTTGGGCAATGTTCATTCCTTAGAGAAAAGGAGGGGCCCCTACGGAAAATGCGGAGAGGAGTTTGCCCGGCCTTCATTGGTAGGAATGGGCTTCCTCTCGGAGAACCGTTCCGTTTCCCGCGGGCACATTCACACTTGCCGAGTGCTCAGCTTCCGGAGCTGGAGACGTGCGTTCCTTTCCCACCCAGCGCTTCTGAAAGTTCCGTGCGGCCGTTCATGCATGTCCCTGAAGATTCTCTGGGGAGCAGTTCCTCCATGACTTGCTCCCGACATGCGTTAGAGCGCAGCGGCCGGAACCCTGAGAACGCACTCCCATTCCTTTCACTGAGTGACCTTGCGGTCGCAACGGGGCCACAGTGGCACACTGCAAGGCAACGCTGGGAAAGATGTATCCTTCGCGGTCTGACTTTGTCGATCCCATTTGGAGCTCTCCGAAAGTCGCTCACGCAGAAGCCCGCCCTCCGTGTCATTTGGAATCGGGTACAGCGACTTTGTGATGGTGTGTGGATGGCAACGCTGCCGCAGAACCCGAGTGTCACGCACGCCTTCCCTGGCAGTGCGGCCACGTTGCTTGGGGGGTAAATGTGGCGGTTCATTGAGGCTGCGAAGGAGAGGGACCAGCTTGAGGACAGAAAGTCTTTTCCTCCGCAGGAAGCAAGAAGGACACAGCAAAGACTGGCGGCAATCGGGGGTCCCGGCATTATTTCGTAGGAAGCGGGATTCTCCCTGAACATTCTTCCAATGGGCCTAGGCACAACGCTGTAGCCCTGCGCAAGGCAGGCCTCCGCAGTCAATCGTCCAGCCTCTGTTGGGATGTCCTTTCTGCCCTTCTTCCACAAACACGTCTTCTCTCATGTGGACCGTGCTGATCCCTGCCCTTCAGGGCTTGCTCCGCAGACACTCTGGACAGCCAAAGTGCGTCGAAAGCAGACAATGACAACTCCTTCCCTAGCTTGTCTCTCCGTGGACTGTAGACCAATACAGACATTTGACACAGAGAATGCGAAAGGTCTTGGAACGTGATTTCCCATGTGGAGCTTTTCACCCCCTCCAAAGACTGCGGTATCATTGCGGAAGACCCAGCTCCGAACACTACCTGTGCCGCTTGGAAAGGGGAGATCCCCTTCGCGAGCGGTTTCCGTTAAGGTCATGCCCCTGGCAAGAAATGAGATCAGGCCCTCTCTCCTTCCAACTGGCATTAGGAGGCAAGGAAGTGGAGACTTAGAACTTCCAAAAGCGTGTCAAGGAGCGGCTGCAGTTACCTTGGGCAATGTTCATTCCTTAGAGAAAAGGAGGGGCCCCTGCGGAAAATGCGGAGAGGAGTTTGCCCGGCGTTCATTGGTAGGAATGGGCTTCCTCTTGGAGAACTGGTCCGTTTCCCGCGGGCACATTCACACTTGCCGAGTGCTCAGCTTCCGGAGCTGGAGACGTGCGTTCCTTTCCCACCCAGCGCTTCTGAAAGTTCCGTGCGGCCGTTCATGCATGTCCCTGAAGATTCTCTGGGGAGCAGTTCCTCCATGACTTGCTCCCGACATGCGTTAGAGCGCAGCGGCCGGGAACCCTGAGAACGCACTCCCATTCCCTTCACTTCAGTGACCTTGCGGTCGCAACGGGGCCACAGTGGCACACTGCAAGGCAACGCTGGGAAAGATGTATCCTTCGCGGTCTGACTTTGTCGTTCCCATTCGGAGGTCTCCGAAAGTCGCTCACGCAGAAGCCCGCCCTCCGTGTCGTTTGGAATCGGGTACAGCGACTTTGTGACGGTGTGTGGATGGCAACGCTGCCGCAGAACCCGAATGTCACGCACGCCTTCCCTGGCAGTGCGGCCACGTTGCCTGGGAGGGTAAATGTGGGGGTTCATTGAGGCTGCGAAGGAGAGGGACCAGCTTGAGGGCAGAAAGTCCTTTCCTCCGCAGGAAGCAAGAAGGACACAGCAAAGACTGGCGGCAATCGGGGGTCCCGGCATTATTTCGTAGGAAGCGGGAATCTCCCTGAACATTCTTCCAATGGGCCTAGGCACAACGCTGTAGCCCTGCGCAAGGCAGGCCTCCGCAGTCAATCGTCCAGCCTCTGTTGGGATGTCCTTTCTGCCCTTCTTCCACAAACACGTCTTCTCTCATGTGGACCGTGCTGATCCCTGCCCTTCAGGGCTTGCTCCGCAGACACTCTGGACAGCCAAAGTGCGTCGAAAGCAGACAATGACAACTCCTTCCCTAGCTTGTCTCTCCGTGGACTGTAGACCAATACAGACATTTGACCCAGAGAATGCGAAAGGTCCTCGGAACGTGATCTCCCATGTGGAGCTTTTCACCCCCTCCCGAACTGCGGTATCATTGCGGAAGACCCAGCTCCGAACACTACCTGTGCAGCTTGGAAAGGGGAGATCCCCTTCGGCGCGGTTTCCGTTAAGGGCATGCCCCTGGCAAGAAATGAGATCAGGCCCTCTCTCCTTCCAACTGGCATTAGGAGGCAAGGAACTGGAGACCGAGTAGATTCCAAAAGCATGTCAAGGAGCGGTGGCAGTTACCTTGGGCAATGTTCATTCCTTAGAGAAAAGGAGGGGCCCCTACGGAAAATGCGGAGAGGAGTTTGCCCGGCCTTCATTGGTAGGAATGGGCTTCCTCTCGGAGAACCGTTCCGTTTCCCGCGGGCACATTCACACTTGCCGAGTGCTCAGCTTCCGGAGCTGGAGACGTGCGTTCCTTTCCCACCCAGCGCTTCTGAAAGTTCCGTGCGGCCGTTCATGCATGTCCCTGAAGATTCTCTGGGGAGCAGTTCCTCCATGACTTGCTCCCGACATGCGTTAGAGCGCAGCGGCCGGAACCCTGAGAACGCACTCCCATTCCTTTCACTGAGTGACCTTGCGGTCGCAACGGGGCCACAGTGGCACACTGCAAGGCAACGCTGGGAAAGATGTATCCTTCGCGGTCTGACTTTGTCGATCCCATTTGGAGCTCTCCGAAAGTCGCTCACGCAGAAGCCCGCCCTCCGTGTCGTTTGGAATCGGGTACAGCGACTTGGTGACGGTGTGTGGATGGCAACGCTGCCGCAGAACCCGAATGTCACGCACGCCTTCCCTGGCAGTGCGGCCACGTTGCTTGGGGGGTAAATGTGGCGGTTCATTGAGGCTGCGAAGGAGAAGGACCAGCTTGAGGACAGAAAGTCTTTTCCTCCGCAGGAAGCAAGAAGGACACCGCCAAGACTGGCGGCAATCGGGGGTCCCGGCATTATTTCGTAGGAAGCGGGATTCTCCCTGAACATTCTTCCAATGGGCCTAGGCACAACGCTGTAGCCCTGCGCAAGGCAGGCCTCCGCAGTCAATCGTCCAGCCTCTGTTGGGATGTCCTTTCTGCCCTTCTTCCACAAACACGTCTTCTCTCATGTGGACCGTGCTGATCCCTGCCCTTCAGGGCTTGCTCCGCAGACACTCTGGACAGCCAAAGTGCGTCGAAAGCAGACAATGACAACTCCTTCCCTAGCTTGTCTCTCCGTGGACTGTAGACCAATACAGACATTTGACCCAGAGAATGCGAAAGGTCTTGGAACGTGATTTCCCATGTGGAGCTTTTCACCCCCTCCAAAGACTGCGGTATCATTGCGGAAGACCCAGCTCCGAACACTACCTGTGCCGCTTGGAAAGGGGAGATCCCCTTCGGGAGCGGTTTCCGTTAAGGGCATTCCCCTGGCAAGAAATGAGATCAGGCCCTCTCTCCTTCCAACTGGCATTAGGAGGCAAGGAAGTGGAGACTTAGAACTTCCAAAAGCATGTCAAGGAGCGGCTGCAGTTACCTTGGGCAATGTTCATTCCTTAGAGAAAAGGAGGGGCCCCTGCGGAAAATGCGGAGAGGAGTTTGCCCGGCCTTCATTGGTAGGAATGGGCTTCCTCTTGGAGAACCGGTCCGTTTCCCGCGGGCACATTCACACTTGCCGAGTGCTCAGCTTCCGGAGCTGGAGACGTGCGTCCCTTTCCCACCCAGCGCTTCTGAAAGTTCCGTGCGGCCGTTCATGCATGTCCCTGAAGATTCTCTGGGGAGCAGTTCCTCCATGACTTGCTCCCGACATGCGTTAGAGCGCAGCGGCCGGGAACCCTGAGAACGCACTCCCATTCCTTTCACTGAGTGACCTTGCGGTCGCAACGGGGCCACAGTGGCACACTGCAAGGCAACGCTGGGAAAGATGTATCCTTCGCGGTCTGACTTTGTCGTTCCCATTCGGAGGTCTCCGAAAGTCGCTCACGCAGAAGCCCGCCCTCCGTGTCGTTTGGAATCGGGTACAGCGACTTTGTGACGGTGTGTGGATGGCAACGCTGCCGCAGAACCCGAATGTCACGCACGCCTTCCCTGGCAGTGCGGCCACGTTGCCTGGGAGGGTAAATGTGGGGGTTCATTGAGGCTGCGAAGGAGAAGGACCAGCTTGAGGACAGAAAGTCTTTTCCTCCGCAGGAAGCAAGAAGGACACCGCAAAGACTGGCGGCAATCGGGGGTCCCGGCATTATTTCGTAGGAAGCGGGATTCTCCCTGAACATTCTTCCAATGGGCCTAGGCACAACGCTGTAGCCCTGCGCAAGGCAGGCCTCCGCAGTCAATCGTCCAGCCTCTGTTGGGATGTCCTTTCTGCCCTTCTTCCACAAACACGTCTTCTCTCATGTGGACCGTGCTGATCCCTGCCCTTCAGGGCTTGCTCCGCAGACACTCTGGACAGCCAAAGTGCGTCGAAAGCAGACAATGACAACTCCTTCCCTAGCTTGTCTCTCCGTGGACTGTAGACCAATACAGATAGTTGACACGGAGAATGCGAAAGGTCCTCGGAACGTGATTTCCCATATGGAGCTTTTCACCCCCTCCAAAGACTGCGGTATCATTGCGGAAGACCCAGCTCCGAACACTACCTGTGCAGCTTTGAAAGGGGAGATCGCCTGGCGAGCGGTTTCCGTTAAGGTCATTCCTCTGGCAAGAAATGAGATCAGGCCCTCTCTCCTTCCAACTGTCATTAGGAGGCAAGGAAGTGGAGACTTAGAACTTTCCAAAAGCATGTCAAGGAGCGGCTGCAGTTACCTTGGGCAATGTTCATTCCTTAGAGAAAAGGAGGGGACCCTACGGAAAATGCGGAGAGGAGTTTGCCCGGCCTTCATTGGTAGGAATGGGCTTCCTCTCGGAGAACCGTTCCGTTTCCCGCGGGCACATTCACACTTGCCGAGTGCTCAGCTTCCGGAGCTGGAGACGTGCGTCCCTTTCCCACCAGCGCTTCTGAAAGTTCCGTGCGGCCGTTCATGCATGTCCCTGAAGATTCTCTGGGGAGCAGTTCCTCCATGACTTGCTCCCGACATGCGTTAGAGCGCAGCGGCCGGGAACCCTGAGAACGCACTCCCATTCCCTTGACTTCGTGACCTTGCGGTCGCAACGGGGCCACAGTGGCACACTGCAAGGCAACGCTGGGAAAGATGTATCCTTCGCGGTCTGACTTTGTCGTTCCCATTCGGAGGTCTCCGAAAGTCGCTCACGCAGAAGCCCGCCCTCCGTGTCGTTTGGAATCGGGTACAGCGACTTGGTGACGGTGTGTGGATGGCAACGCTGCCGCAGAACCCGAATGTCACGCACGCCTTCCCTGGCAGTGCGGCCACGTTGCCTGGGAGGGTAAATGTGGGGGTTCATTGAGGCTGCGAAGGAGAGGGACCAGCTTGAGGGCAGAAAGTCCTTTCCTCCGCAGGAAGCAAGAAGGACACAGCCAAGACTGGCGGCAATCGGGGGTCCCGGCATTATTTCGTAGGAAGCGGGAATCTCCCTGAACATTCTTCCAATGGGCCTAGGCACAACGCTGTAGCCCTGCGCAAGGCAGGCCTCCGCAGTCAATCGTCCAGCCTCTGTTGGGATGTCCTTTCTGCCCTTCTTCCACAACACGTCTTCTCTCATGTGGACCGTGCTGATCCCTGCCCTTCAGGGCTTGCTCCGCAGACACTCTGGACAGCCAAAGTGCGTCGAAAGCAGACAATGACAACTCCTTCCCTAGCTTGTCTCTCCGTGGACTGTAGACCAATGCAGATATTTGACACGGAGAATGCGAAAGGTCCTCGGAACGTGATCTCGCATGTGGAGATTTTCACCTCCTCCGAACTGCGGTATCATTGCGGAAGACCCAGCTCCGAACACTACCTGTGCCGCTTGGAAAGGGGAGATCCCCTTCGGCGCGGTTTCCGTTAAGGGCATGCCCCTGGCAAGAAATGAGATCAGGCCCTCTCTCCTTCCAACTGGCATTAGGAGGCAAGGAACTGGAGACCGAGTAGATTCCAAAAGCATGTCAAGGAGCGGTTGCAGTTACCTTGGGCAATGTTCATTCCTTAGAGAAAAGGAGGGGCCCCTGCGGAAAATGCGGAGAGGAGTTTGCCCGGCCTTCATTGGTAGGAATGGGCTTCCTCTCGGAGAACCGTTCCGTTTCCCGCGGGCACATTCACACTTGCCGAGTGCTCAGCTTCCGGAGCTGGAGACGTGCGTTCCTTTCCCACCCAGCGCTTCTGAAAGTTCCGTGCGGCCGTTCATGCATGTCCCTGAAGATTCTCTGGGGAGCAGTTCCTCCATGACTTGCTCCCGACATGCGTTAGAGCGCAGCGGCCGGAACCCTGAGAACGCACTCCCATTCCTTTCACTGAGTGACCTTGCGGTCGCAACGGGGCCACAGTGGCACACTGCAAGGCAACGCTGGGAAAGATGTATCCTTCGCGGTCTGACTTTGTCGATCCCATTTGGAGCTCTCCGAAAGTCGCTCACGCAGAAGCCCGCCCTCCGTGTTATTTCGAATCGGTTCCAGCGACTTTGTGATGGTGTGTGGATGGCAACGCTGCCGCAGAACCCGAATGTCACGCACGCCTTCCCTGGCAGTGCGGCCACGTTGCTTGGGGGGGTAAATGTGGCGGTTCATTGAGGCTGCGAAGGAGAAGGACCAGCTTGAGGACAGAAAGTCTTTTCCTCCGCAGGAAGCAAGAAGGACACCGCAAAGACTGGCGGCAATCGGGGGTCCCGGCATTATTTCGTAGGAAGCGGGATTCTCCCTGAACATTCTTCCAATGGGCCTAGGCACAACGCTGTAGCCCTGCGCAAGGCAGGCCTCCGCAGTCAATCGTCCAGCCTCTGTTGGGATGTCCTTTCTGCCCTTCTTCCACAAACACGTCTTCTCTCATGTGGACCGTGCTGATCCCTGCCCTTCAGGGCTTGCTCCGCAGACACTCTGGACAGCCAAAGTGCGTCGAAAGCAGACAATGACAACTCCTTCCCTAGCTTGTCTCTCCGTGGACTGTAGACCAATACAGACATTTGACCCGGAGAATGCGAAAGGTCTTGGAACGTGATTTCCCATGTGGAGCTTTTCACCCCCTCCAAAGACTGCGGTATCATTGCGGAAGACCCAGCTCCGAACACTACCTGTGCAGCTTGGAAAGGGGAGATCGCCTTGCGAGCGGTTTCCGTTAAGGTCATTCCGCTGGCAAGAAATGAGATCAGGCCCTCTCTCCTTCCAACTGGCATTAGGAGGCAAGGAAGTGGAGACTTAGAACTTTCCAAAAGCGTGTCAAGGAGCGGCTGCAGTTACCTTGGGCAATGTTCATTCCTTAGAGAAAAGGAGGGGACCCTACGGAAAATGCGGAGAGGAGTTTGCCCGGCCTTCATTGGTAGGAATGGGCTTCCTCTCGGAGAACCGTTCCGTTTTCCCGCGGGCACATTCACACTTGCCGAGTGCTCAGCTTCCGGAGCTGGAGACGTGCGTCCCTTTCCCACCAGCGCTTCTGAAAGTTCCGTGCGGCCGTTCATGCATGTCCCTGAAGATTCTCTGGGGAGCAGTTCCTCCATGACTTGCTCCCGACATGCGTTAGAGCGCAGCGGCCGGGAACCCTGAGAACGCACTCCCATTCCCTTGACTTCGTGACCTTGCGGTCGCAACGGGGCCACAGTGGCACACTGCAAGGCAACGCTGGGAAAGATGTATCCTTCGCGGTCTGACTTTGTCGTTCCCATTCGGAGGTCTCCGAAAGTCGCTCACGCAGAAGCCCGCCCTCCGTGTCGTTTGGAATCGGGTACAGCGACTTGGTGACGGTGTGTGGATGGCAACGCTGCCGCAGAACCCGAATGTCACGCACGCCTTCCCTGGCAGTGCGGCCACGTTGCCTGGGAGGGTAAATGTGGGGGTTCATTGAGGCTGCGAAGGAGAGGGACCAGCTTGAGGGCAGAAAGTCCTTTCCTCCGCAGGAAGCAAGAAGGATACAGCCAAGACTGGCAGCAATCGGGGGTCCCGGCATTATTTCGTAGGAAGCGGGAATCTCCCTGAACATTCTTCCAATGGGCCTAGGCACAACGCTGTAGCCCTGCGCAAGGCAGGCCTCCGCAGTCAATCGTCCAGCCTCTGTTGGGATGTCCTTTCTGCCCTTCTTCCACAACACGTCTTCTCTCATGTGGACCGTGCTGATCCCTGCCCTTCAGGGCTTGCTCCGCAGACACTCTGGACAGCCAAAGTGCGTCGAAAGCAGACAATGACAACTCCTTCCCTAGCTTGTCTCTCCGTGGACTGTAGACCAATGCAGATATTTGACACGGAGAATGCGAAAGGTCCTCGGAACGTGATCTCGCATGTGGAGATTTTCACCTCCTCCGAACTGCGGTATCATTGCGGAAGACCCAGCTCCGAACACTACCTGTGCCGCTTGGAAAGGGGAGATCCCCTTCGGCGCGGTTTCCGTTAAGGGCATGCCCCTGGCAAGAAATGAGATCAGGCCCTCTCTCCTTCCAACTGGCATTAGGAGGCAAGGAACTGGAGACCGAGTAGAATTCCAAAAGCGTGTCAAGGAGCGGTTGCAGTTACCTTGGGCAATGTTCATTCCTTAGAGAAAAGGAGGGGCCCCTGCGGAAAATGCGGAGAGGAGTTTGCCCGGCCTTCATTGGTAGGAATGGGCTTCCTCTCGGAGAACCGTTCCGTTTCCCGCGGGCACATTCACACTTGCCGAGTGCTCAGCTTCCGGAGCTGGAGACGTGCGTTCCTTTCCCACCCAGCGCTTCTGAAAGTTCCGTGCGGCCGTTCATGCATGTCCCTGAAGATTCTCTGGGGAGCAGTTCCTCCATGACTTGCTCCCGACATGCGTTAGAGCGCAGCGGCCGGAACCCTGAGAACGCACTCCCATTCCTTTCACTGAGTGACCTTGCGGTCGCAACGGGGCCACAGTGGCACACTGCAAGGCAACGCTGGGAAAGATGTATCCTTCGCGGTCTGACTTTGTCGATCCCATTTGGAGCTCTCCGAAAGTCGCTCACGCAGAAGCACGCCCTCCGTGTTATTTCGAATCGGTTCCAGCGACTTTGTGATGGTGTGTGGATGGCAACGCTGCCGCAGAACCCGAATGTCACGCACGCCTTCCCTGGCAGTGCGGCCACGTTGCTTGGGGGGTAAATGTGGCGGTTCATTGAGGCTGCGAAGGAGAAGGACCAGCTTGAGGACAGAAAGTCTTTTCCTCCGCAGGAAGCAAGAAGGACACCGCAAAGACTGGCGGCAATCGGGGGTCCCGGCATTATTTCGTAGGAAGCGGGATTCTCCCTGAACATTCTTCCAATGGGCCTAGGCACAACGCTGTAGCCCTGCGCAAGGCAGGCCTCCGCAGTCAATCGTCCAGCCTCTGTTGGGATGTCCTTTCTGCCCTTCTTCCACAAACACGTCTTCTCTCATGTGGACCGTGCTGATCCCTGCCCTTCAGGGCTTGCTCCGCAGACACTCTGGACAGCCAAAGTGCGTCGAAAGCAGACAATGACAACTCCTTCCCTAGCTTGTCTCTCCGTGGACTGTAGACCAATACAGACATTTGACCCGGAGAATGCGAAAGGTCTTGGAACGTGATTTCCCATGTGGAGCTTTTCACCCCCTCCAAAGACTGCGGTATCATTGCGGAAGACCCAGCTCCGAACACTACCTGTGCAGCTTGGAAAGGGGAGATCGCCTTGCGAGCGGTTTCCGTTAAGGTCATTCCGCTGGCAAGAAATGAGATCAGGCCCTCTCTCCTTCCAACTGGCATTAGGAGGCAAGGAAGTGGAGACTTAGAACTTTCCAAAAGCGTGTCAAGGAGCGGCTGCAGTTACCTTGGGCAATGTTCATTCCTTAGAGAAAAGGAGGGGACCCTACGGAAAATGCGGAGAGGAGTTTGCCCGGCCTTCATTGGTAGGAATGGGCTTCCTCTCGGAGAACCGTTCCGTTTCCCGCGGGCACATTCACACTTGCCGAGTGC
Source organism: Pteronotus mesoamericanus (assembly GCF_021234165.1). Taxonomy (NCBI): domain Eukaryota; kingdom Metazoa; phylum Chordata; class Mammalia; order Chiroptera; family Mormoopidae; genus Pteronotus; species Pteronotus mesoamericanus. The sequence continues at coordinate 58,050,237 of NW_026555321.1, forward strand.
TCAGCTTCCGGAGCTGGAGACGTGCGTCCCTTTCCCACCAGCGCTTCTGAAAGTTCCGTGCGGCCGTTCATGCATGTCCCTGAAGATTCTCTGGGGAGCAGTTCCTCCATGACTTGCTCCCGACATGCGTTAGAGCGCAGCGGCCGGGAACCCTGAGAACGCACTCCCATTCCCTTGACTTCGTGACCTTGCGGTCGCAACGGGGCCACAGTGGCACACTGCAAGGCAACGCTGGGAAAGATGTATCCTTCGCGGTCTGACTTTGTCGTTCCCATTCGGAGGTCTCCGAAAGTCGCTCACGCAGAAGCCCGCCCTCCGTGTCGTTTGGAATCGGGTACAGCGACTTGGTGACGGTGTGTGGATGGCAACGCTGCCGCAGAACCCGAATGTCACGCACGCCTTCCCTGGCAGTGCGGCCACGTTGCCTGGGAGGGTAAATGTGGGGGTTCATTGAGGCTGCGAAGGAGAGGGACCAGCTTGAGGGCAGAAAGTCCTTTCCTCCGCAGGAAGCAAGAAGGACACAGCCAAGACTGGCGGCAATCGGGGGTCCCGGCATTATTTCGTAGGAAGCGGGAATCTCCCTGAACATTCTTCCAATGGGCCTAGGCACAACGCTGTAGCCCTGCGCAAGGCAGGCCTCCGCAGTCAATCGTCCAGCCTCTGTTGGGATGTCCTTTCTGCCCTTCTTCCACAACACGTCTTCTCTCATGTGGACCGTGCTGATCCCTGCCCTTCAGGGCTTGCTCCGCAGACACTCTGGACAGCCAAAGTGCGTCGAAAGCAGACAATGACAACTCCTTCCCTAGCTTGTCTCTCCGTGGACTGTAGACCAATGCAGATATTTGACACGGAGAATGCGAAAGGTCCTCGGAACGTGATCTCGCATGTGGAGATTTTCACCTCCTCCGAACTGCGGTATCATTGCGGAAGACCCAGCTCCGAACACTACCTGTGCCGCTTGGAAAGGGGAGATCCCCTTCGGCGCGGTTTCCGTTAAGGGCATGCCCCTGGCAAGAAATGAGATCAGGCCCTCTCTCCTTCCAACTGGCATTAGGAGGCAAGGAACTGGAGACCGAGTAGATTCCAAAAGCATGTCAAGGAGCGGTTGCAGTTACCTTGGGCAATGTTCATTCCTTAGAGAAAAGGAGGGGCCCCTGCGGAAAATGCGGAGAGGAGTTTGCCCGGCCTTCATTGGTAGGAATGGGCTTCCTCTCGGAGAACCGTTCCGTTTCCCGCGGGCACATTCACACTTGCCGAGTGCTCAGCTTCCGGAGCTGGAGACGTGCGTTCCTTTCCCACCCAGCGCTTCTGAAAGTTCCGTGCGGCCGTTCATGCATGTCCCTGAAGATTCTCTGGGGAGCAGTTCCTCCATGACTTGCTCCCGACATGCGTTAGAGCGCAGCGGCCGGAACCCTGAGAACGCACTCCCATTCCTTTCACTGAGTGACCTTGCGGTCGCAACGGGGCCACAGTGGCACACTGCAAGGCAACGCTGGGAAAGATGTATCCTTCGCGGTCTGACTTTGTCGATCCCATTTGGAGCTCTCCGAAAGTCGCTCACGCAGAAGCACGCCCTCCGTGTTATTTCGAATCGGTTCCAGCGACTTTGTCATGGTGTGTGGATGGCAACGCTGCCGCAGAACCCGAATGTCACGCACGCCTTCCCTGGCAGTGCGGCCACGTTGCTTCGGGGGGTAAATGTGGCGGTTCATTGAGGCTGCGAAGGAGAGGGACCAGCTTGAGGACAGAAAGTCTTTTCCTCCGCAGGAAGCAAGAAGGACACCGCAAAGACTGGCGGCAATCGGGGGTCCCGGCATTATTTCGTAGGAAGCGGGATTCTCCCTGAACATTCTTCCAATGGGCCTAGGCACAACGCTGTAGCCCTGCGCAAGGCAGGCCTCCGCAGTCAATCGTCCAGCCTCTGTTGGGATGTCCTTTCTGCCCTTCTTCCACAAACACGTCTTCTCTCATGTGGACCGTGCTGATCCCTGCCCTTCAGGGCTTGCTCCGCAGACACTCTGGACAGCCAAAGTGCGTCGAAAGCAGACAATGACAACTCCTTCCCTAGCTTGTCTCTCCGTGGACTGTAGACCAATACAGACATTTGACCCGGAGAATGCGAAAGGTCTTGGAACGTGATTTCCCATGTGGAGCTTTTCACCCCCTCCAAAGACTGCGGTATCATTGCGGAAGACCCAGCTCCGAACACTACCTGTGCAGCTTGGAAAGGGGAGATCGCCTTGCGAGCGGTTTCCGTTAAGGTCATTCCGCTGGCAAGAAATGAGATCAGGCCCTCTCTCCTTCCAACTGGCATTAGGAGGCAAGGAAGTGGAGACTTAGAACTTTCCAAAAGCGTGTCAAGGAGCGGCTGCAGTTACCTTGGGCAATGTTCATTCCTTAGAGAAAAGGAGGGGACCCTACGGAAAATGCGGAGAGGAGTTTGCCCGGCCTTCATTGGTAGGAATGGGCTTCCTCTTGGAGAACCGGTCCGTTTCCTGGGGCACATTCACACTTGCCGAGTGCTCAGCTTCCGGAGCTGGAGACGTGCGTCCCTTTCCCACCAGCGCTTCTGAAAGTTCCGTGCGGCCGTTCATGCATGTCCCTGAAGATTCTCTGGGGAGCAGTTCCTCCATGACTTGCTCCCGACATGCGTTAGAGCGCAGCGGCCGGGAACCCTGAGAACGCACTCCCATTCCCTTGACTTCGTGACCTTGCGGTCGCAACGGGGCCACAGTGGCACACTGCAAGGCAACGCTGGGAAAGATGTATCCTTCGCGGTCTGACTTTGTCGTTCCCATTCGGAGGTCTCCGAAAGTCGCTCACGCAGAAGCCCGCCCTCCGTGTCGTTTGGAATCGGGTACAGCGACTTGGTGACGGTGTGTGGATGGCAACGCTGCCGCAGAACCCGAATGTCACGCACGCCTTCCCTGGCAGTGCGGCCACGTTGCCTGGGAGGGTAAATGTGGGGGTTCATTGAGGCTGCGAAGGAGAGGGACCAGCTTGAGGGCAGAAAGTCCTTTCCTCCGCAGGAAGCAAGAAGGATACAGCAAAGAGTGGCAGCAATCGGGGGTCCCGGCATTATTTCGTAGGAAGCGGGATTCTCCCTGAACATTCTTCCAATGGGCCTAGGCACAACGCTGTAGCCCTGCGCAAGGCAGGCCTCCGCAGTCAATCGTCCAGCCTCTGTTGGGATGTCCTTTCTGCCCTTCTTCCACAACACGTCTTCTCTCATGTGGACCGTGCTGATCCCTGCCCTTCAGGGCTTGCTCCGCAGACACTCTGGACAGCCAAAGTGCGTCGAAAGCAGACAATGACAACTCCTTCCCTAGCTTGTCTCTCCGTGGACTGTAGACCAATGCAGATATTTGACACGGAGAATGCGAAAGGTCCTCGGAACGTGATCTCGCATGTGGAGATTTTCACCTCCTCCGAACTGCGGTATCATTGCGGAAGACCCAGCTCCGAACACTACCTGTGCCGCTTGGAAAGGGGAGATCCCCTTCGGCGCGGTTTCCGTTAAGGGCATGCCCCTGGCAAGAAATGAGATCAGGCCCTCTCTCCTTCCAACTGGCATTAGGAGGCAAGGAACTGGAGACCGAGTAGAATTCCAAAAGCATGTCAAGGAGCGGTTGCAGTTACCTTGGGCAATGTTCATTCCTTAGAGAAAAGGAGGGGCCCCTGCGGAAAATGCGGAGAGGAGTTTGCCCGGCCTTCATTGGTAGGAATGGGCTTCCTCTCGGAGAACCGTTCCGTTTCCCGCGGGCACATTCACACTTGCCGAGTGCTCAGCTTCCGGAGCTGGAGACGTGCGTTCCTTTCCCACCCAGCGCTTCTGAAAGTTCCGTGCGGCCGTTCATGCATGTCCCTGAAGATTCTCTGGGGAGCAGTTCCTCCATGACTTGCTCCCGACATGCGTTAGAGCGCAGCGGCCGGAACCCTGAGAACGCACTCCCATTCCTTTCACTGAGTGACCTTGCGGTCGCAACGGGGCCACAGTGGCACACTGCAAGGCAACGCTGGGAAAGATGTATCCTTCGCGGTCTGACTTTGTCGATCCCATTTGGAGCTCTCCGAAAGTCGCTCACGCAGAAGCCCGCCCTCCGTGTTATTTCGAATCGGTTCCAGCGACTTTGTGATGGTGTGTGGATGGCAACGCTGCCGCAGAACCCGAATGTCACGCACGCCTTCCCTGGCAGTGCGGCCACGTTGCTTGGGGGGGTAAATGTGGCGGTTCATTGAGGCTGCGAAGGAGAAGGACCAGCTTGAGGACAGAAAGTCTTTTCCTCCGCAGGAAGCAAGAAGGACACCGCAAAGACTGGCGGCAATCGGGGGTCCCGGCATTATTTCGTAGGAAGCGGGATTCTCCCTGAACATTCTTCCAATGGGCCTAGGCACAACGCTGTAGCCCTGCGCAAGGCAGGCCTCCGCAGTCAATCGTCCAGCCTCTGTTGGGATGTCCTTTCTGCCCTTCTTCCACAAACACGTCTTCTCTCATGTGGACCGTGCTGATCCCTGCCCTTCAGGGCTTGCTCCGCAGACACTCTGGACAGCCAAAGTGCGTCGAAAGCAGACAATGACAACTCCTTCCCTAGCTTGTCTCTCCGTGGACTGTAGACCAATACAGACATTTGACCCGGAGAATGCGAAAGGTCTTGGAACGTGATTTCCCATGTGGAGCTTTTCACCCCCTCCAAAGACTGCGGTATCATTGCGGAAGACCCAGCTCCGAACACTACCTGTGCAGCTTGGAAAGGGGAGATCGCCTTGCGAGCGGTTTCCGTTAAGGTCATTCCGCTGGCAAGAAATGAGATCAGGCCCTCTCTCCTTCCAACTGGCATTAGGAGGCAAGGAAGTGGAGACTTAGAACTTTCCAAAAGCGTGTCAAGGAGCGGCTGCAGTTACCTTGGGCAATGTTCATTCCTTAGAGAAAAGGAGGGGACCCTACGGAAAATGCGGAGAGGAGTTTGCCCGGCCTTCATTGGTAGGAATGGGCTTCCTCTTGGAGAACCGGTCCGTTTCCTGGGGCACATTCACACTTGCCGAGTGCTCAGCTTCCGGAGCTGGAGACGTGCGTCCCTTTCCCACCAGCGCTTCTGAAAGTTCCGTGCGGCCGTTCATGCATGTCCCTGAAGATTCTCTGGGGAGCAGTTCCTCCATGACTTGCTCCCGACATGCGTTAGAGCGCAGCGGCCGGGAACCCTGAGAACGCACTCCCATTCCCTTGACTTCGTGACCTTGCGGTCGCAACGGGGCCACAGTGGCACACTGCAAGGCAACGCTGGGAAAGATGTATCCTTCGCGGTCTGACTTTGTCGTTCCCATTCGGAGGTCTCCGAAAGTCGCTCACGCAGAAGCCCGCCCTCCGTGTCGTTTGGAATCGGGTACAGCGACTTGGTGACGGTGTGTGGATGGCAACGCTGCCGCAGAACCCGAATGTCACGCACGCCTTCCCTGGCAGTGCGGCCACGTTGCCTGGGAGGGTAAATGTGGGGGTTCATTGAGGCTGCGAAGGAGAGGGACCAGCTTGAGGGCAGAAAGTCCTTTCCTCCGCAGGAAGCAAGAAGGATACAGCCAAGACTGGCAGCAATCGGGGGTCCCGGCATTATTTCGTAGGAAGCGGGAATCTCCCTGAACATTCTTCCAATGGGCCTAGGCACAACGCTGTAGCCCTGCGCAAGGCAGGCCTCCGCAGTCAATCGTCCAGCCTCTGTTGGGATGTCCTTTCTGCCCTTCTTCCACAACACGTCTTCTCTCATGTGGACCGTGCTGATCCCTGCCCTTCAGGGCTTGCTCCGCAGACACTCTGGACAGCCAAAGTGCGTCGAAAGCAGACAATGACAACTCCTTCCCTAGCTTGTCTCTCCGTGGACTGTAGACCAATGCAGATATTTGACACGGAGAATGCGAAAGGTCCTCGGAACGTGATCTCGCATGTGGAGATTTTCACCTCCTCCGAACTGCGGTATCATTGCGGAAGACCCAGCTCCGAACACTACCTGTGCCGCTTGGAAAGGGGAGATCCCCTTCGGCGCGGTTTCCGTTAAGGGCATGCCCCTGGCAAGAAATGAGATCAGGCCCTCTCTCCTTCCAACTGGCATTAGGAGGCAAGGAACTGGAGACCGAGTAGATTCCAAAAGCATGTCAAGGAGCGGTTGCAGTTACCTTGGGCAATGTTCATTCCTTAGAGAAAAGGAGGGGCCCCTGCGGAAAATGCGGAGAGGAGTTTGCCCGGCCTTCATTGGTAGGAATGGGCTTCCTCTCGGAGAACCGTTCCGTTTCCCGCGGGCACATTCACACTTGCCGAGTGCTCAGCTTCCGGAGCTGGAGACGTGCGTTCCTTTCCCACCCAGCGCTTCTGAAAGTTCCGTGCGGCCGTTCATGCATGTCCCTGAAGATTCTCTGGGGAGCAGTTCCTCCATGACTTGCTCCCGACATGCGTTAGAGCGCAGCGGCCGGAACCCTGAGAACGCACTCCCATTCCTTTCACTGAGTGACCTTGCGGTCGCAACGGGGCCACAGTGGCACACTGCAAGGCAACGCTGGGAAAGATGTATCCTTCGCGGTCTGACTTTGTCGATCCCATTTGGAGCTCTCCGAAAGTCGCTCACGCAGAAGCCCGCCCTCCGTGTTATTTCGAATCGGTTCCAGCGACTTTGTGATGGTGTGTGGATGGCAACGCTGCCGCAGAACCCGAATGTCACGCACGCCTTCCCTGGCAGTGCGGCCACGTTGCTTGGGGGGTAAATGTGGCGGTTCATTGAGGCTGCGAAGGAGAAGGACCAGCTTGAGGACAGAAAGTCTTTTCCTCCGCAGGAAGCAAGAAGGACACCGCAAAGACTGGCGGCAATCGGGGGTCCCGGCATTATTTCGTAGGAAGCGGGATTCTCCCTGAACATTCTTCCAATGGGCCTAGGCACAACGCTGTAGCCCTGCGCAAGGCAGGCCTCCGCAGTCAATCGTCCAGCCTCTGTTGGGATGTCCTTTCTGCCCTTCTTCCACAAACACGTCTTCTCTCATGTGGACCGTGCTGATCCCTGCCCTTCAGGGCTTGCTCCGCAGACACTCTGGACAGCCAAAGTGCGTCGAAAGCAGACAATGACAACTCCTTCCCTAGCTTGTCTCTCCGTGGACTGTAGACCAATACAGACATTTGACCCAGAGAATGCGAAAGGTCTTGGAACGTGATTTCCCATGTGGAGCTTTTCACCCCCTCCAAAGACTGCGGTATCATTGCGGAAGACCCAGCTCCGAACACTACCTGTGCAGCTTGGAAAGGGGAGATCGCCTTGCGAGCGGTTTCCGTTAAGGTCATTCCGCTGGCAAGAAATGAGATCAGGCCCTCTCTCCTTCCAACTGGCATTAGGAGGCAAGGAAGTGGAGACTTAGAACTTTCCAAAAGCGTGTCAAGGAGCGGCTGCAGTTACCTTGGGCAATGTTCATTCCTTAGAGAAAAGGAGGGGACCCTACGGAAAATGCGGAGAGGAGTTTGCCCGGCCTTCATTGGTAGGAATGGGCTTCCTCTTGGAGAACCGGTCCGTTTCCTGGGGCACATTCACACTTGCCGAGTGCTCAGCTTCCGGAGCTGGAGACGTGCGTCCCTTTCCCACCAGCGCTTCTGAAAGTTCCGTGCGGCCGTTCATGCATGTCCCTGAAGATTCTCTGGGGAGCAGTTCCTCCATGACTTGCTCCCGACATGCGTTAGAGCGCAGCGGCCTGGAACCCTGAGAACGCACTCCCATTCCCTTGACTTCGTGACCTTGCGGTCGCAACGGGGCCACAGTGGCACACTGCAAGGCAACGCTGGGAAAGATGTATCCTTCGCGGTCTGACTTTGTCGTTCCCATTCGGAGGTCTCCGAAAGTCGCTCACGCAGAAGCCCGCCCTCCGTGTCGTTTGGAATCGGGTACAGCGACTTGGTGACGGTGTGTGGATGGCAACGCTGCCGCAGAACCCGAATGTCACGCACGCCTTCCCTGGCAGTGCGGCCACGTTGCCTGGGAGGGTAAATGTGGGGGTTCATTGAGGCTGCGAAGGAGAGGGACCAGCTTGAGGGCAGAAAGTCCTTTCCTCCGCAGGAAGCAAGAAGGACACCGCAAAGACTGGCGGCAATCGGGGGTCCCGGCATTATTTCGTAGGAAGCGGGAATCTCCCTGAACATTCTTCCAATGGGCCTAGGCACAACGCTGTAGCCCTGCGCAAGGCAGGCCTCCGCAGTCAATCGTCCAGCCTCTGTTGGGATGTCCTTTCTGCCCTTCTTCCACAAACACGTCTTCTCTCATGTGGACCGTGCTGATCCCTGCCCTTCAGGGCTTGCTCCGCAGACACTCTGGACAGCCAAAGTGCGTCGAAAGCAGACAATGACAACTCCTTCCCTAGCTTGTCTCTCCGTGGACTGTAGACCAATACAGACATTTGACCCAGAGAATGCGAAAGGTCTTGGAACGTGATTTCCCATGTGGAGCTTTTCACTCCCTCCAAAACTGCGGTATCATTGCGGAAGACCCAGCTCCGAACACTACCTGTGCCGCTTGGAAAGGGGAGATCCCCTTCGGCGCGGTTTCCGTTAAGGGCATGCCCCTGGCAAGAAATGAGATCAGGCCCTCTCTCCTTCCAACTGGCATTAGGAGGCAAGGAAGTGGAGACTTAGAACTTTCCAAAAGCGTGTCAAGGAGCGGCTGCAGTTACCTTGGGCAATGTTCATTCCTTAGAGAAAAGGAGGGGCCCCTGCGGAAAATGCGGAGAGGAGTTTGCCCGGCCTTCATTGGTAGGAATGGGCTTCCTCTCGGAGAACCGTTCCGTTTCCCGCGGGCACATTCACACTTGCCGAGTGCTCAGCTTCCGGAGCTGGAGACGTGCGTTCCTTTCCCACCCAGCGCTTCTGAAAGTTCTGTGCGGCCGTTCATGCATGTCCCTGAAGATTCTCTGGGGAGCAGTTCCTCCATGACTTGCTCCCGACATGCGTTAGAGCGCAGCGGCCGGGAACCCTGAGAACGCACTCCCATTCCCTTCACTTCATGACCTTGCGGTCGCAACGGGGCCACAGTGGCACACTGCAAGGCAACGCTGGGAAAGATGTATCCTTCGCGGTCTGACTTTGTCGATCCCATTTGGAGCTCTCCGAAAGTCGCTCACGCAGAAGCCCGCCCTCCGTGTCATTTGGAATCGGGTACAGCGACTTGGTGACGGTGTGTGGATGGCAACGCTGCCGCAGAACCCGAATGTCACGCACGCCTTCCCTGGCAGTGCGGCCACGTTGCCTGGGAGGGTAAATGTGGGGGTTCATTGAGGCTGCGAAGGAGAAGGACCAGCTTGAGGACAGAAAGTCTTTTCCTCCGCAGGAAGCAAGAAGGACACCGCAAAGACTGGCGGCAATCGGGGGTCCCGGCATTATTTCGTAGGAAGCGGGAATCTCCCTGAACATTCTTCCAATGGGCCTAGGCACAACGCTGTAGCCCTGCGCAAGGCAGGCCTCCGCAGTCAATCGTCCAGCCTCTGTTGGGATGTCCTTTCTGCCCTTCTTCCACAAACACGTCTTCTCTCATGTGGACCGTGCTGATCCCTGCCCTTCAGGGCTTGCTCCGCAGACACTCTGGACAGCCAAAGTGCGTCGAAAGCAGACAATGACAACTCCTTCCCTAGCTTGTCTCTCCGTGGACTGTAGACCAATGCAGATATTTGACCCGGAGAATGCGAAAGGTCCTCGGAACGTGATCTCGCATGTGGAGCTTTTCACCCCCTCCAAAACTGCGGTATCATTGCGGAAGACCCAGCTCCGAACACTACCTGTGCCGCTTGGAAAGGGGAGATCCCCTTCGGCGCGGTTTCCGTTAAGGGCATGCCCCTGGCAAGAAATGAGATCAGGCCCTCTCTCCTTCCAACTGGCATTAGGAGGCAAGGAAGTGGAGACCGAGTAGAACTTCCAAAAGCATGTCAAGGAGCGGCTGCAGTTACCTTGGGCAATGTTCATTCCTTAGAGAAAAGGAGGGGCCCCTACGGAAAATGCGGAGAGGAGTTTGCCCGGCCTTCATTGGTAGGAATGGGCTTCCTCTCGGAGAACCGTTCCGTTTCCCGCGGGCACATTCACACTTGCCGAGTGCTCAGCTTCCGGAGCTGGAGACGTGCGTCCCTTTCCCACCCAGCGCTTCTGAAAGTTCCGTGCGGCCGTTCATGCATGTCCCTGAAGATTCTCTGGGGAGCAGTTCCTCCATGACTTGCTCCCGACATGCGTTAGAGCGCAGCGGCCGGAACCCTGAGAACGCACTCCCATTCCTTTCACTGAGTGACCTTGCGGTCGCAACGGGGCCACAGTGGCACACTGCAAGGCAACGCTGGGAAAGATGTATCCTTCGCGGTCTGACTTTGTCGTTCCCATTTGGAGCTCTCCGAAAGTCGCTCACGCAGAAGCCCGCCCTCCGTGTCGTTTGGAATCGGGTACAGCGACTTGGTGACGGTGTGTGGATGGCAACGCTGCCGCAGAACCCGAGTGTCACGCACGCCTTCCCTGGCAGTGCGGCCACGTTGCTTGGGGGGGTAAATGTGGCGGTTCATTGAGGCTGCGAAGGAGAAGGACCAGCTTGAGGACAGAAAGTCTTTTCCTCCGCAGGAAGCAAGAAGGACACCGCAAAGACTGGCGGCAATCGGGGGTCCCGGCATTATTTCGTAGGAAGCGGGATTCTCCCTGAACATTCTTCCAATGGGCCTAGGCACAACGCTGTAGCCCTGCGCAAGGCAGGCCTCCGCAGTCAATCGTCCAGCCTCTGTTGGGATGTCCTTTCTGCCCTTCTTCCACAAACACGTCTTCTCTCATGTGGACCGTGCTGATCCCTGCCCTTCAGGGCTTGCTCCGCAGACACTCTGGACAGCCAAAGTGCGTCGAAAGCAGACAATGACAACTCCTTCCCTAGCTTGTCTCTCCGTGGACTGTAGACCAATACAGACATTTGACCCAGAGAATGCGAAAGGTCTTGGAACGTGATTTCCCATGTGGAGCTTTTCACCCCCTCCAAAGACTGCGGTATCATTGCGGAAGACCCAGCTCCGAACACTACCTGTGCAGCTTGGAAAGGGGAGATCCCCTTCGGCGCGGTTTCCGTTAAGGTCATTCCGCTGGCAAGAAATGAGATCAGGCCCTCTCTCCTTCCAACTGGCATTAGGAGGCAAGGAAGTGGAGACTTAGAACTTCCAAAAGCATGTCAAGGAGCGGCTGCAGTTACCTTGGGCAATGTTCATTCCTTAGAGAAAAGGAGGGGCCCCTACGGAAAATGCGGAGAGGAGTTTGCCCGGCCTTCATTGGTAGGAATGGGCTTCCTCTCGGAGAACCGTTCCGTTTCCCGCGGGCACATTCACACTTGCCGAGTGCTCAGCTTCCGGAGCTGGAGACGTGCGTCCCTTTCCCACCAGCGCTTCTGAAAGTTCCGTGCGGCCGTTCATGCATGTCCCTGAAGATTCTCTGGGGAGCAGTTCCTCCATGACTTGCTCCCGACATGCGTTAGAGCGCAGCGGCCGGGAACCCTGAGAACGCACTCCCATTCCCTTGACTGCGTGACCTTGCGGTCGCAACGGGGCCACAGTGGCACACTGCAAGGCAACGCTGGGAAAGATGTATCCTTCGCGGTCTGACTTTGTCGTTCCCATTCGGAGGTCTCCGAAAGTCGCTCACGCAGAAGCCCGCCCTCCGTGTCGTTTGGAATCGGGTACAGCGACTTGGTGACGGTGTGTGGATGGCAACGCTGCCGCAGAACCCGAATGTCACGCACGCCTTCCCTGGCAGTGCGGCCACGTTGCCTGGGAGGGTAAATGTGGGGGTTCATTGAGGCTGCGAAGGAGAGGGACCAGCTTGAGGGCAGAAAGTCCTTTCCTCCGCAGGAAGCAAGAAGGACACAGCAAAGACTGGCGGCAATCGGGGGTCCCGGCATTATTTCGTAGGAAGCGGGAATCTCCCTGAACATTCTTCCAATGGGCCTAGGCACAACGCTGTAGCCCTGCGCAAGGCAGGCCTCCGCAGTCAATCGTCCAGCCTCTGTTGGGATGTCCTTTCTGCCCTTCTTCCACAACACGTCTTCTCTCATGTGGACCGTGCTGATCCCTGCCCTTCAGGGCTTGCTCCGCAGACACTCTGGACAGCCAAAGTGCGTCGAAAGCAGACAATGACAACTCCTTCCCTAGCTTGTCTCTCCGTGGACTGTAGACCAATGCAGACATTTGACCCGGAGAATGCGAAAGGTCCTCGGAACGTGATCTCGCATGTGGAGCTTTTCACCCCCTCCAGAACTGCGGTATCATTGCGGAAGACCCAGCTCCGAACACTACCTGTGCCGCTTGGAAAGGGGAGATCGCCTTCGGCGCGGTTTCCGTTAAGGGCATGCCCCTGGCAAGAAATGAGATCAGGCCCTCTCTCCTTCCAACTGGCATTAGGAGGCAAGGAACTGGAGACTTAGAACTTTCCAAAAGCGTGTCAAGGAGCGGTTGCAGTTACCTTGGGCAATGTTCATTCCTTAGAGAAAAGGAGGGGCCCCTGCGGAAAATGCGGAGAGGAGTTTGCCCGGCCTTCATTGGTAGGAATGGGCTTCCTCTCGGAGAACCGTTCCGTTTCCCGCGGGCACATTCACACTTGCCGAGTGCTCAGCTTCCGGAGCTGGAGACGTGCGTCCCTTTCCCACCCAGCGCTTCTGAAAGTTCCGTGCGGCCGTTCATGCATGTCCCTGAAGATTCTCTGGGGAGCAGTTCCTCCATGACTTGCTCCCGACATGCGTTAGAGCGCAGCGGCCGGAACCCTGAGAACGCACTCCCATTCCTTTCACTGAGTGACCTTGCGGTCGCAACGGGGCCACAGTGGCACACTGCAAGGCAACGCTGGGAAAGATGTATCCTTCGCGGTCTGACTTTGTCGTTCCCATTCGGAGCTCTCCGAAAGTCGCTCACGCAGAAGCCCGCCCTCCGTGTCATTTGGAATCGGGTCCAGCGACTTTGTGACGGTGTGTGGATGGCAACGCTGCCGCAGAACCCGAATGTCACGCACGCCTTCCCTGGCAGTGCGGCCACGTTGCCTGGGGGGTAAATGTGGCGGTTCATTGAGGCTGCGAAGGAGAGGGACCAGCTTGAGGGCAGAAAGTCTTTTCCTCCGCAGGAAGCAAGAAGGACACAGCAAAGACTGGCGGCAATCGGGGGTCCCGGCATTATTTCGTAGGAAGCGGGATTCTCCCTGAACATTCTTCCAATGGGCCTAGGCACAACGCTGTAGCCCTGCGCAAGGCAGGCCTCCGCAGTCAATCGTCCAGCCTCTGTTGGGATGTCCTTTCTGCCCTTCTTCCACAAACACGTCTTCTCTCATGTGGACCGTGCTGATCCCTGCCCTTCAGGGCTTGCTCCGCAGACACTCTGGACAGCCAAAGTGCGTCGAAAGCAGACAATGACAACTCCTTCCCTAGCTTGTCTCTCCGTGGACTGTAGACCAATACAGATATTTGACCCAGAGAATGCGAAAGGTCCTTGGAACGTGATCTCCCATGTGGAGCTTTTCACCCCCTCCAAAACTGCGGTATCATTGCGGAAGACCCAGCTCCGAACACTACCTGTGCCGCTTGGAAAGGGGAGATCCCCTTCGGCGAGCGGTTTCCGTTAAGGGCATTCCCCTGGCAAGAAATGAGATCAGGCCCTCTCTCCTTCCAACTGGCATTAGGAGGCAAGGAAGTGGAGACCGTTAGAACTTTCCAAAAGCGTGTCAAGGAGCGGCTGCAGTTACCTTGGGCAATGTTCATTCCTTAGAGAAAAGGAGGGGCCCCTGCGGAAAATGCGGAGAGGAGTTTGCCCGGCCTTCATTGGTAGGAATGGGCTTCCTCTCGGAGAACCGTTCCGTTTCCCGCGGGCACATTCACACTTGCCGAGTGCTCAGCTTCCGGAGCTGGAGACGTGCGTCCCTTTCCCACCCAGCGCTTCTGAAAGTTCCGTGCGGCCGTTCATGCATGTCCCTGAAGATTCTCTGGGGAGCAGTTCCTCCATGACTTGCTCCCGACATGCGTTAGAGCGCAGCGGCCGGAACCCTGAGAACGCACTCCCATTCCTTTCACTGAGTGACCTTGCGGTCGCAACGGGGCCACAGTGGCACACTGCAAGGCAACGCTGGGAAAGATGTATCCTTCGCGGTCTGACTTTGTCGATCCCATTCGGAGGTCTCCGAAAGTCGCTCACGCAGAAGCACGCCCTCCGTGTCATTTCGAATCGGGTACAGCGACTTTGTGACGGTGTGTGGATGGCAACGCTGCCGCAGAACCCGAATGTCACGCACGCCTTCCCTGGCAGTGCGGCCACGTTGCCTGGGAGGGTAAATGTGGCGGTTCATTGAGGCTGCGAAGGAGAGGGACCAGCTTGAGGACAGAAAGTCTTTTCCTCCGCAGGAAGCAAGAAGGACACCGCAAAGACTGGCGGCAATCGGGGGTCCCGGCATTATTTCGTAGGAAGCGGGATTCTCCCTGAACATTCTTCCAATGGGCCTAGGCACAACGCTGTAGCCCTGCGCAAGGCAGGCCTCCGCAGTCAATCGTCCAGCCTCTGTTGGGATGTCCTTTCTGCCCTTCTTCCACAAACACGTCTTCTCTCATGTGGACCGTGCTGATCCCTGCCCTTCAGGGCTTGCTCCGCAGACACTCTGGACAGCCAAAGTGCGTCGAAAGCAGACAATGACAACTCCTTCCCTAGCTTGTCTCTCCGTGGACTGTAGACCAATACAGACATTTGACCCGGAGAATGCGAAAGGTCTTGGAACGTGATTTCCCATGTGGAGCTTTTCACCCCCTCCAAAGACTGCGGTATCATTGCGGAAGACCCAGCTCCGAACACTACCTGTGCAGCTTGGAAAGGGGAGATCGCCTTGCGAGCGGTTTCCGTTAAGGTCATTCCGCTGGCAAGAAATGAGATCAGGCCCTCTCTCCTTCCAACTGGCATTAGGAGGCAAGGAAGTGGAGACTTAGAACTTTCCAAAAGCGTGTCAAGGAGCGGCTGCAGTTACCTTGGGCAATGTTCATTCCTTAGAGAAAAGGAGGGGACCCTACGGAAAATGCGGAGAGGAGTTTGCCCGGCCTTCATTGGTAGGAATGGGCTTCCTCTCGGAGAACCGTTCCGTTTCCCGCGGGCACATTCACACTTGCCGAGTGCTCAGCTTCCGGAGCTGGAGACGTGCGTCCCTTTCCCACCAGCGCTTCTGAAAGTTCCGTGCGGCCGTTCATGCATGTCCCTGAAGATTCTCTGGGGAGCAGTTCCTCCATGACTTGCTCCCGACATGCGTTAGAGCGCAGCTGCCTGGAACCCTGAGAACGCACTCCCATTCCCTTGACTTCGTGACCTTGCGGTCGCAACGGGGCCACAGTGGCACACTGCAAGGCAACGCTGGGAAAGATGTATCCTTCGCGGTCTGACTTTGTCGTTCCCATTCGGAGGTCTCCGAAAGTCGCTCACGCAGAAGCCCGCCCTCCGTGTCGTTTGGAATCGGGTACAGCGACTTGGTGACGGTGTGTGGATGGCAACGCTGCCGCAGAACCCGAATGTCACGCACGCCTTCCCTGGCAGTGCGGCCACGTTGCCTGGGAGGGTAAATGTGGGGGTTCATTGAGGCTGCGAAGGAGAGGGACCAGCTTGAGGGCAGAAAGTCCTTTCCTCCGCAGGAAGCAAGAAGGACACAGCCAAGACTGGCGGCAATCGGGGGTCCCGGCATTATTTCGTAGGAAGCGGGAATCTCCCTGAACATTCTTCCAATGGGCCTAGGCACAACGCTGTAGCCCTGCGCAAGGCAGGCCTCCGCAGTCAATCGTCCAGCCTCTGTTGGGATGTCCTTTCTGCCCTTCTTCCACAACACGTCTTCTCTCATGTGGACCGTGCTGATCCCTGCCCTTCAGGGCTTGCTCCGCAGACACTCTGGACAGCCAAAGTGCGTCGAAAGCAGACAATGACAACTCCTTCCCTAGCTTGTCTCTCCGTGGACTGTAGACCAATGCAGATATTTGACACGGAGAATGCGAAAGGTCCTCGGAACGTGATCTCGCATGTGGAGATTTTCACCTCCTCCGAACTGCGGTATCATTGCGGAAGACCCAGCTCCGAACACTACCTGTGCCGCTTGGAAAGGGGAGATCCCCTTCGGCGCGGTTTCCGTTAAGGGCATGCCCCTGGCAAGAAATGAGATCAGGCCCTCTCTCCTTCCAACTGGCATTAGGAGGCAAGGAACTGGAGACCGAGTAGATTCCAAAAGCATGTCAAGGAGCGGTTGCAGTTACCTTGGGCAATGTTCATTCCTTAGAGAAAAGGAGGGGCCCCTGCGGAAAATGCGGAGAGGAGTTTGCCCGGCCTTCATTGGTAGGAATGGGCTTCCTCTCGGAGAACCGTTCCGTTTCCCGCGGGCACATTCACACTTGCCGAGTGCTCAGCTTCCGGAGCTGGAGACGTGCGTTCCTTTCCCACCCAGCGCTTCTGAAAGTTCCGTGCGGCCGTTCATGCATGTCCCTGAAGATTCTCTGGGGAGCAGTTCCTCCATGACTTGCTCCCGACATGCGTTAGAGCGCAGCGGCCGGAACCCTGAGAACGCACTCCCATTCCTTTCACTGAGTGACCTTGCGGTCGCAACGGGGCCACAGTGGCACACTGCAAGGCAACGCTGGGAAAGATGTATCCTTCGCGGTCTGACTTTGTCGATCCCATTTGGAGCTCTCCGAAAGTCGCTCACGCAGAAGCCCGCCCTCCGTGTTATTTCGAATCGGTTCCAGCGACTTTGTGATGGTGTGTGGATGGCAACGCTGCCGCAGAACCCGAATGTCACGCACGCCTTCCCTGGCAGTGCGGCCACGTTGCTTGGGGGGGGTAAATGTGGCGGTTCATTGAGGCTGCGAAGGAGAGGGACCAGCTTGAGGACAGAAAGTCTTTTCCTCCGCAGGAAGCAAGAAGGACACCGCAAAGACTGGCGGCAATCGGGGGTCCCGGCATTATTTCGTAGGAAGCGGGATTCTCCCTGAACATTCTTCCAATGGGCCTAGGCACAACGCTGTAGCCCTGCGCAAGGCAGGCCTCCGCAGTCAATCGTCCAGCCTCTGTTGGGATGTCCTTTCTGCCCTTCTTCCACAAACACGTCTTCTCTCATGTGGACCGTGCTGATCCCTGCCCTTCAGGGCTTGCTCCGCAGACACTCTGGACAGCCAAAGTGCGTCGAAAGCAGACAATGACAACTCCTTCCCTAGCTTGTCTCTCCGTGGACTGTAGACCAATACAGACATTTGACCCGGAGAATGCGAAAGGTCTTGGAACGTGATTTCCCATGTGGAGCTTTTCACCCCCTCCAAAGACTGCGGTATCATTGCGGAAGACCCAGCTCCGAACACTACCTGTGCAGCTTGGAAAGGGGAGATCGCCTTGCGAGCGGTTTCCGTTAAGGTCATTCCGCTGGCAAGAAATGAGATCAGGCCCTCTCTCCTTCCAACTGGCATTAGGAGGCAAGGAAGTGGAGACTTAGAACTTTCCAAAAGCGTGTCAAGGAGCGGCTGCAGTTACCTTGGGCAATGTTCATTCCTTAGAGAAAAGGAGGGGACCCTACGGAAAATGCGGAGAGGAGTTTGCCCGGCCTTCATTGGTAGGAATGGGCTTCCTCTCGGAGAACCGTTCCGTTTCCCGCGGGCACATTCACACTTGCCGAGTGCTCAGCTTCCGGAGCTGGAGACGTGCGTCCCTTTCCCACCAGCGCTTCTGAAAGTTCCGTGCGGCCGTTCATGCATGTCCCTGAAGATTCTCTGGGGAGCAGTTCCTCCATGACTTGCTCCCGACATGCGTTAGAGCGCAGCGGCCGGGAACCCTGAGAACGCACTCCCATTCCCTTGACTTCGTGACCTTGCGGTCGCAACGGGGCCACAGTGGCACACTGCAAGGCAACGCTGGGAAAGATGTATCCTTCGCGGTCTGACTTTGTCGTTCCCATTCGGAGGTCTCCGAAAGTCGCTCACGCAGAAGCCCGCCCTCCGTGTCGTTTGGAATCGGGTACAGCGACTTGGTGACGGTGTGTGGATGGCAACGCTGCCGCAGAACCCGAATGTCACGCACGCCTTCCCTGGCAGTGCGGCCACGTTGCCTGGGAGGGTAAATGTGGGGGTTCATTGAGGCTGCGAAGGAGAGGGACCAGCTTGAGGGCAGAAAGTCCTTTCCTCCGCAGGAAGCAAGAAGGATACAGCCAAGACTGGCGGCAATCGGGGGTCCCGGCATTATTTCGTAGGAAGCGGGATTCTCCCTGAACATTCTTCCAATGGGCCTAGGCACAACGCTGTAGCCCTGCGCAAGGCAGGCCTCCGCAGTCAATCGTCCAGCCTCTGTTGGGATGTCCTTTCTGCCCTTCTTCCACAACACGTCTTCTCTCATGTGGACCGTGCTGATCCCTGCCCTTCAGGGCTTGCTCCGCAGACACTCTGGACAGCCAAAGTGCGTCGAAAGCAGACAATGACAACTCCTTCCCTAGCTTGTCTCTCCGTGGACTGTAGACCAATGCAGACATTTGACCCGGAGAATGCGAAAGGTCCTCGGAACGTGATCTCGCATGTGGAGCTTTTCACCCCCTCCGAACTGCGGTATCATTGCGGAAGACCCAGCTCCGAACACTACCTGTGCCGCTTGGAAAGGGGAGATCCCCTTCGGCGCGGTTTCCGTTAAGGGCATGCCCCTGGCAAGAAATGAGATCAGGCCCTCTCTCCTTCCAACTGGCATTAGGAGGCAAGGAACTGGAGACCGAGTAGAACTTCCAAAAGCGTGTCAAGGAGCGGTTGCAGTTACCTTGGGCAATGTTCATTCCTTAGAGAAAAGGAGGGGCCCCTGCGGAAAATGCGGAGAGGAGTTTGCCCGGCCTTCATTGGTAGGAATGGGCTTCCTCTCGGAGAACCGTTCCGTTTCCCGCGGGCACATTCACACTTGCCGAGTGCTCAGCTTCCGGAGCTGGAGACGTGCGTTCCTTTCCCACCCAGCGCTTCTGAAAGTTCCGTGCGGCCGTTCATGCATGTCCCTGAAGATTCTCTGGGGAGCAGTTCCTCCATGACTTGCTCCCGACATGCGTTAGAGCGCAGCGGCCGGAACCCTGAGAACGCACTCCCATTCCTTTCACTGAGTGACCTTGCGGTCGCAACGGGGCCACAGTGGCACACTGCAAGGCAACGCTGGGAAAGATGTATCCTTCGCGGTCTGACTTTGTCGATCCCATTTGGAGGTCTCCGAAAGTCGCTCACGCAGAAGCCCGCCCTCCGTGTCGTTTGGAATCGGGTACAGCGACTTTGTGATGGTGTGTGGATGGCAACGCTGCCGCAGAACCCGAATGTCACGCACGCCTTCCCTGGCAGTGCGGCCACGTTGCTTCGGGGGGTAAATGTGGCGGTTCATTGAGGCTGCGAAGGAGAGGGACCAGCTTGAGGACAGAAAGTCTTTTCCTCCGCAGGAAGCAAGAAGGACACAGCCAAGACTGGCGGCAATCGGGGGTCCCGGCATTATTTCGTAGGAAGCGGGATTCTCCCTGAACATTCTTCCAATGGGCCTAGGCACAACGCTGTAGCCCTGCGCAAGGCAGGCCTCCGCAGTCAATCGTCCAGCCTCTGTTGGGATGTCCTTTCTGCCCTTCTTCCACAAACACGTCTTCTCTCATGTGGACCGTGCTGATCCCTGCCCTTCAGGGCTTGCTCCGCAGACACTCTGGACAGCCAAAGTGCGTCGAAAGCAGACAATGACAACTCCTTCCCTAGCTTGTCTCTCCGTGGACTGTAGACCAATACAGACATTTGACCCGGAGAATGCGAAAGGTCTTGGAACGTGATTTCCCATGTGGAGCTTTTCACCCCCTCCAAAGACTGCGGTATCATTGCGGAAGACCCAGCTCCGAACACTACCTGTGCCGCTTGGAAAGGGGAGATCCCCTTCGCGAGCGGTTTCCGTTAAGGGCATTCCCCTGGCAAGAAATGAGATCAGGCCCTCTCTCCTTCCAACTGGCATTAGGAGGCAAGGAACTGGAGACTTAGAAATTCCAAAAGCATGTCAAGGAGCGGCTGCAGTTACCTTGGGCAATGTTCATTCCTTAGAGAAAAGGAGGGGACCCTACGGAAAATGCGGAGAGGAGTTTGCCCGGCCTTCATTGGTAGGAATGGGCTTCCTCTCGGAGAACCGTTCCGTTTCCCGCGGGCACATTCACACTTGCCGAGTGCTCAGCTTCCGGAGCTGGAGACGTGCGTCCCTTTCCCACCAGCGCTTCTGAAAGTTCCGTGCGGCCGTTCATGCATGTCCCTGAAGATTCTCTGGGGAGCAGTTCCTCCATGACTTGCTCCCGACATGCGTTAGAGCGCAGCGGCCGGGAACCCTGAGAACGCACTCCCATTCCCTTCACTTCATGACCTTGCGGTCGCAACGGGGCCACAGTGGCACACTGCAAGGCAACGCTGGGAAAGATGTATCCTTCGCGGTCTGACTTTGTCGTTCCCATTCGGAGGTCTCCGAAAGTCGCTCACGCAGAAGCCCGCCCTCCGTGTCGTTTGGAATCGGGTACAGCGACTTGGTGACGGTGTGTGGATGGCAACGCTGCCGCAGAACCCGAATGTCACGCACGCCTTCCCTGGCAGTGCGGCCACGTTGCCTGGGAGGGTAAATGTGGGGGTTCATTGAGGCTGCGAAGGAGAGGGACCAGCTTGAGGGCAGAAAGTCCTTTCCTCCGCAGGAAGCAAGAAGGACACCGCAAAGACTGGCGGCAATCGGGGGTCCCGGCATTATTTCGTAGGAAGCGGGAATCTCCCTGAACATTCTTCCAATGGGCCTAGGCACAACGCTGTAGCCCTGCGCAAGGCAGGCCTCCGCAGTCAATCGTCCAGCCTCTGTTGGGATGTCCTTTCTGCCCTTCTTCCACAAACACGTCTTCTCTCATGTGGACCGTGCTGATCCCTGCCCTTCAGGGCTTGCTCCGCAGACACTCTGGACAGCCAAAGTGCGTCGAAAGCAGACAATGACAACTCCTTCCCTAGCTTGTCTCTCCGTGGACTGTAGACCAATACAGACATTTGACCCAGAGAATGCGAAAGGTCCTCGGAACGTGATCTCCCATGTGGAGCTTTTCACCCCCTCCGAAGACTGCGGTATCATTGCGGAAGACCCAGCTCCGAACACTACCTGTGCCGCTTGGAAAGGGGAGATCCCCTTCGGCGCGGTTTCCGTTAAGGGCATGCCCCTGGCAAGAAATGAGATCAGGCCCTCTCTCCTTCCAACTGGCATTAGGAGGCAAGGAACTGGAGACCGAGTAGATTCCAAAAGCATGTCAAGGAGCGGCTGCAGTTACCTTGGGCAATGTTCATTCCTTAGAGAAAAGGAGGGGCCCCTACGGAAAATGCGGAGAGGAGTTTGCCCGGCCTTCATTGGTAGGAATGGGCTTCCTCTCGGAGAACCGTTCCGTTTCCCGCGGGCACATTCACACTTGCCGAGTGCTCAGCTTCCGGAGCTGGAGACGTGCGTCCCTTTCCCACCCAGCGCTTCTGAAAGTTCCGTGCGGCCGTTCATGCATGTCCCTGAAGATTCTCTGGGGAGCAGTTCCTCCATGACTTGCTCCCGACATGCGTTAGAGCGCAGCGGCCGGAACCCTGAGAACGCACTCCCATTCCTTTCACTGAGTGACCTTGCGGTCGCAACGGGGCCACAGTGGCACACTGCAAGGCAACGCTGGGAAAGATGTATCCTTCGCGGTCTGACTTTGTCGTTCCCATTCGGAGCTCTCCGAAAGTCGCTCACGCAGAAGCACGCCCTCCGTGTTATTTCGAATCGGTTCCAGCGACTTTGTGACGGTGTGTGGATGGCAACGCTGCCGCAGAACCCGAATGTCACGCACGCCTTCCCTGGCAGTGCGGCCACGTTGCCTGGGAGGGTAAATGTGGGGGTTCATTGAGGCTGCGAAGGAGAGGGACCAGCTTGAGGGCAGAAAGTCCTTTCCTCCGCAGGAAGCAAGAAGGATACAGCCAAGACTGGCGGCAATCGGGGGTCCCGGCATTATTTCGTAGGAAGCGGGATTCTCCCTGAACATTCTTCCAATGGGCCTAGGCACAACGCTGTAGCCCTGCGCAAGGCAGGCCTCCGCAGTCAATCGTCCAGCCTCTGTTGGGATGTCCTTTCTGCCCTTCTTCCACAAACACGTCTTCTCTCATGTGGACCGTGCTGATCCCTGCCCTTCAGGGCTTGCTCCGCAGACACTCTGGACAGCCAAAGTGCGTCGAAAGCAGACAATGACAACTCCTTCCCTAGCTTGTCTCTCCGTGGACTGTAGACCAATACAGACATTTGACCCAGAGAATGCGAAAGGTCCTCGGAACGTGATCTCGCATGTGGAGATTTTCACCTCCTCCAAAGACTGCGGTATCATTGCGGAAGACCCAGCTCCGAACACTACCTGTGCAGCTTGGAAAGGGGAGATCGCCTGGCGAGCGGTTTCCGTTAAGGTCATTCCGCTGGCAAGAAATGAGATCAGGCCCTCTCTCCTTCCAACTGTCATTAGGAGGCAAGGAAGTGGAGACCTAGTAGATTCCAAAAGCATGTCAAGGAGCGGCTGCAGTTACCTTGGGCAATGTTCATTCCTTAGAGAAAAGGAGGGGCCCCTACGGAAAATGCGGAGAGGAGTTTGCCCGGCCTTCATTGGTAGGAATGGGCTTCCTCTCGGAGAACCGTTCCGTTTCCCGCGGGCACATTCACACTTGCCGAGTGCTCAGCTTCCGGAGCTGGAGACGTGCGTCCCTTTCCCACCCAGCGCTTCTGAAAGTTCCGTGCGGCCGTTCATGCATGTCCCTGAAGATTCTCTGGGGAGCAGTTCCTCCATGACTTGCTCCCGACATGCGTTAGAGCGCAGCGGCCGGAACCCTGAGAACGCACTCCCATTCCTTTCACTGAGTGACCTTGCGGTCGCAACGGGGCCACAGTGGCACACTGCAAGGCAACGCTGGGAAAGATGTATCCTTCGCGGTCTGACTTTGTCGTTCCCATTCGGAGGTCTCCGAAAGTCGCTCACGCAGAAGCCCGCCCTCCGTGTCGTTTGGAATCGGGTCCAGCGACTTGGTGACGGTGTGTGGATGGCAACGCTGCCGCAGAACCCGAATGTCACGCACGCCTTCCCTGGCAGTGCGGCCACGTTGCCTGGGAGGGTAAATGTGGCGGTTCATTGAGGCTGCGAAGGAGAGGGACCAGCTTGAGGGCAGAAAGTCCTTTCCTCCGCAGGAAGCAAGAAGGATACAGCCAAGACTGGCGGCAATCGGGGGTCCCGGCATTATTTCGTAGGAAGCGGGAATCTCCCTGAACATTCTTCCAATGGGCCTAGGCACAACGCTGTAGCCCTGCGCAAGGCAGGCCTCCGCAGTCAATCGTCCAGCCTCTGTTGGGATGTCCTTTCTGCCCTTCTTCCACAAACACGTCTTCTCTCATGTGGACCGTGCTGATCCCTGCCCTTCAGGGCTTGCTCCGCAGACACTCTGGACAGCCAAAGTGCGTCGAAAGCAGACAATGACAACTCCTTCCCTAGCTTGTCTCTCCGTGGACTGTAGACCAATACAGACATTTGACCCAGAGAATGCGAAAGGTCCTTGGAACGTGATCTCCCATGTGGAGCTTTTCACCCCCTCCAAAACTGCGGTATCATTGCGGAAGACCCAGCTCCGAACACTACCTGTGCCGCTTGGAAAGGGGAGATCCCCTTCGGCGCGGTTTCCGTTAAGGGCATGCCCCTGGCAAGAAATGAGATCAGGCCCTCTCTCCTTCCAACTGGCATTAGGAGGCAAGGAAGTGGAGACTTAGAACTTCCCAAAAGCGTGTCAAGGAGCGGCTGCAGTTACCTTGGGCAATGTTCATTCCTTAGAGAAAAGGAGGGGACCCTACGGAAAATGCGGAGAGGAGTTTGCCCGGCCTTCATTGGTAGGAATGGGCTTCCTCTCGGAGAACCGTTCCGTTTCCCGCGGGCACATTCACACTTGCCGAGTGCTCAGCTTCCGGAGCTGGAGACGTGCGTCCCTTTCCCACCCAGCGCTTCTGAAAGTTCCGTGCGGCCGTTCATGCATGTCCCTGAAGATTCTCTGGGGAGCAGTTCCTCCATGACTTGCTCCCGACATGCGTTAGAGCGCAGCGGCCGGAACCCTGAGAACGCACTCCCATTCCTTTCACTGAGTGACCTTGCGGTCGCAACGGGGCCACAGTGGCACACTGCAAGGCAACGCTGGGAAAGATGTATCCTTCGCGGTCTGACTTTGTCGTTCCCATTCGGAGCTCTCCGAAAGTCGCTCACGCAGAAGCCCGCCCTCCGTGTCGTTTGGAATCGGGTACAGCGACTTTGTGATGGTGTGTGGATGGCAACGCTGCCGCAGAACCCGAATGTCACGCACGCCTTCCCTGGCAGTGCGGCCACGTTGCTTGGGGGGGTAAATGTGGGGGTTCATTGAGGCTGCGAAGGAGAGGGACCAGCTTGAGGGCAGAAAGTCCTTTCCTCCGCAGGAAGCAAGAAGGATACAGCCAAGACAGGCAGCAATCGGGGGTCCCGGCATTATTTCGTAGGAAGCGGGATTCTCCCTGAACATTCTTCCAATGGGCCTAGGCACAACGCTGTAGCCCTGCGCAAGGCAGGCCTCCGCAGTCAATCGTCCAGCCTCTGTTGGGATGTCCTTTCTGCCCTTCTTCCACAAACACGTCTTCTCTCATGTGGACCGTGCTGATCCCTGCCCTTCAGGGCTTGCTCCGCAGACACTCTGGACAGCCAAAGTGCGTCGAAAGCAGACAATGACAACTCCTTCCCTAGCTTGTCTCTCCGTGGACTGTAGACCAATACAGACATTTGACCCAGAGAATGCGAAAGGTCTTGGAACGTGATCTCGCATGTGGAGATTTTCACCTCCTACGAACTGCGGTATGATTGCGGAAGACCCAGCTCCGAACACTACCTGTGCAGCTTGGAAAGGGGAGATCCCCTTCGGCGCGGTTTCCGTTAAGGGCATGCCCCTGGCAAGAAATGAGATCAGGCCCTCTCTCCTTCCAACTGGCATTAGGAGGCAAGGAACTGGAGACCTAGTAGATTCCAAAAGCGTGTCAAGGAGCGGCTGCAGTTACCTTGGGCAATGTTCATTCCTTAGAGAAAAGGAGGGGCCCCTACGGAAAATGCGGAGAGGAGTTTGCCCGGCCTTCATTGGTAGGAATGGGCTTCCTCTCGGAGAACCGTTCCGTTTCCCGCGGGCACATTCACACTTGCCGAGTGCTCAGCTTCCGGAGCTGGAGACGTGCGTCCCTTTCCCACCAGCGCTTCTGAAAGTTCCGTGCGGCCGTTCATGCATGTCCCTGAAGATTCTCTGGGGAGCAGTTCCTCCATGACTTGCTCCCGACATGCGTTAGAGCGCAGCGGCCGGAACCCTGAGAACGCACTCCCATTCCCTTGACTTCGTGACCTTGCGGTCGCAACGGGGCCACAGTGGCACACTGCAAGGCAACGCTGGGAAAGATGTATCCTTCGCGGTCTGACTTTGTCGTTCCCATTCGGAGGTCTCCGAAAGTCGCTCACGCAGAAGCCCGCCCTCCGTGTCATTTGGAATCGGGTACAGCGACTTGGTGACGGTGTGTGGATGGCAACGCTGCCGCAGAACCCGAATGTCACGCACGCCTTCCCTGGCAGTGCGGCCACGTTGCCTGGGAGGGTAAATGTGGGGGTTCATTGAGGCTGCGAAGGAGAGGGACCAGCTTGAGGGCAGAAAGTCCTTTCCTCCGCAGGAAGCAAGAAGGATACAGCCAAGACAGGCAGCAATCGGGGGTCCCGGCATTATTTCGTAGGAAGCGGGATTTTCCCTGAACACTCTTCCAATGGGCCTAGGCACAACGCTGTAGCCCTGCGCAAGGCAGGCCTCCGCAGTCAATCGTCCAGCCTCTGTTGGGATGTCCTTTCTGCCCTTCTTCCACAAACACGTCTTCTCTCATGTGGACCGTGCTGATCCCTGCCCTTCAGGGCTTGCTCCGCAGACACTCTGGACAGCCAAAGTGCGTCGAAAGCAGACAATGACAACTCCTTCCCTAGCGTGTCTCTCCGTGGACTGTAGACCAATACAGACATTTGACCCAGAGAATGCGAAAGGTCTTTGGAACGTGATCTCCCATGTGGAGCTTTTCACCCCCTCCAAAGACTGCGGTTTCATTGCGGAAGACCCAGCTCCGAACACTACCTGTGCAGCTTGGAAAGGGGAGATCGCCTTCGCGAGCGGTTTCCATTAAGGGCATGCCCCTGGCAAGAAATGAGATCAGGCCCTCTCTCCTTCGAACTGGCATTAGGAGGCAAGGAACTGGAGACTTAGTAGACTTCCAAAAGCGTGTCAAGGAGCGGTTGCAGTTACCTTGGGCAATGTTCATTCCTTAGAGAAAAGGAGGGGCCCCTGCGGAAAATGCGGAGAGGAGTTTGCCCGGCCTTCATTGGTAGGAATGGGCTTCCTCTCGGAGAACCGTTCCGTTTCCTGGGGCACATTCACACTTGCCGAGTGCTCAGCTTCCGGAGCTGGAGACGTGCGTTCCTTTCCCACCCAGCGCTTCTGAAAGTTCCGTGCGGCCGTTCATGCATGTCCCTGAAGATTCTCTGGGGAGCAGTTCCTCCATGACTTGCTCCCCACATGCGTTAGAGCGCAGCGGCACGGAACCCTGAGAACGCACTCCCATTCCCTTCACTTCATTGCAGTAACAATGGGGCCACATTGGCACACTGCAAGGCAAAGCTGGAAAAGATGTATTCTTCCCACTCTGCCTTTGTCTTTCCCATCTTTTAGCTATTCGAAAGTCTCTCACCCAGAAGCATGCCCTCCGTGTCATTTTGAATCACTCAAAGCGACTTGCTGACGGTGTCTGGATGGCAATGCTGCTGCAGAAAACTAATGTCACGCACGCCTTCCCTGGCAGTGCGGCCACGTTGCTTGGGGGGGTAAATGTGGCGGTTCATTGAGGCTGCGAAGAAGAGGGTCCAGCTTGACGACAGAAAGTCCTTTCCTCCGCAGGAAGCAAGAAGGACACAGCAAAGACTGGCGGCAATCGGTGGTCCCAGAATTATTTCATAGGAAGCGGGTTTCTCACTGAAAACTCTTCCAGTGGGCCTAGGCCAAACTCAGTACCCTAGCGCAATGCAGGCCTCCACATTCAATTGTCCAGCCACTGTTGGGATTTCCTGTCTTCCTTTCTTCCCACAAAACATCTTCTCTCATGTGGACCGTGCTGTGACCTGACCTTCACGGCTTGCTCTGCATAGACTCTCGACATCCACAGTGAGTCAAACCCAGACAATGAAAACTCCTTCCTTAGCGTGTCTCTCCGTGTACTGTAGACCAATACAGACATTTGACCCAGAGAATGCGAAAGGTCTTGGAACGAGATCTCCCATGTGGAGCTTTTCACCCCCTCCAAAGACTGCGGTATCATTTGCGGAAGACACAGCTCCGAACACTACCTGTGCAGTCTTGGAAAGGGGAGATCGCCTTGTTCGGCGGTTTCCATTAAGGGCATTCCGCTGGCAAGAAATGTGATCATGCCCTCTCTCCTTCCAACTGGCATTAGGAGGCAAGGAAACGTGGAGACCAGAACTTTCCAAAAGCGTGTCAAGGAGTGGCTGAAGTTACCTTGCATAAAGTTCATTCCCTAGACAAAAGGCGGGGCCCAGGATAGAAATCTTAGAGGTTTGCCTGGCCTTTATTGGTATGAATTGGGTTTCCTCTTTGAGAACTGTTCCGTTTCCTGGGGCACATTCACACTTGCCGAGTGCTCAGCTTCCGGAGCTGGAGACGTGCCACCCTTTCCCACTCAGAGCTTCTGAAAGTCCTGTGTGACAGTTCATGTATTTAACTAAAGATTCTCTGTGGAGCAGTTCCTCCATGACTTGCTCCCCACATTCTTTAGATTGCAGGGGCATGGAACCCAGAGAACGCACTCCCATTCCCTTCACTTCATTGCCCTGCAGTAACAATGGGGCCACATTGGCACACTGCAAGGCAAAGCTGGAAAAGATGTATTCTTCCCACTCTGCCTTTGTCTTTCCCATCTTTTAGGTATTTGAAAGTCTCTCAGGCAGAAGCACGCCCTCCGTGTCATTTTGAATCGGTCAAGGTGACTTGCTGACAGTGTCTGGATGGCAACGCTGCCGCAGAAAACTAATGTCACGCACACCTTTCTTGGAAGTGCGGTAACATTCCTTGGGAGGATCCATTTCCGTGATTCATTCGGTCTGCGAATAAGAGCGTCCAGCTTGATCACATAAAGTCCTTTCCTCAGCAGGAAGTGGAAAGGACACAGCAAAGCCTTTCTGTACTCGGTGGTCCCAGCATTATTTCTTAGGAAGCGGGTTTCTCAATGAAAACTCTTCCAATAGGCCTAGGTCACAACGCTGTAGCCCTAGCGCAATGCAGGCCTCCGCATTCAATTAGCGTCCAGCCTCTGTTGGGATGTCCTTTCTGACCCTTCTTCCCAAAAAAAAAGAAAGTTACAACCACGGTCTTCTCTCATGTGGACCGGTTCATTGCTGAGACCATCCCTGCCCTTCAGGGCTTGCTCCTGCAGACATGCCTCTGGACAGCCAAAGTGCGTCGAAAGCAGACAAGTGACAACTCCTTCCCAAGCGTGTCCTCCAGTACGGAGTGGGTGCAGTTACCCTGCAGAAAGTTCACTCCTTAGAGAAAAGGCAGGGCCCAGGAGAGAATTCTTAGAGAAGTTTGTCCTTCGTTTATTGGTATGAATTCGGTTTCCTCTTTGAGAACTCTTTCCTCTACTGAGCGTACATTGACACTTGCTGTGTGCTCAGGTTCTGGACATGGACTCGTGTGAGCCTTTTCCACTCAGTGCTTTTGAAATTTCTGTGTGGCAGTTCATGCATTTACCTAAAGATTCTCTGTGGAGCAGTGTCCTCATGACTTGCTCCCCAGATTCTTTAGAATGCAGGGGCATGGAACCCAGAGAACGCACCTCCATTCCCTTCACCTCATTGCCTTGCAGTTACCCAAGGGCCAAATTGACGCACTGCGAGGTGACTCTGGCAAAGTTGAATACATCCCACTCTGACTTTGTCTTTCCCATCTTTTAGCTGTTCGAAAGTGTCTCACACAGAAGCACGCCCTAAGTGGTCATTTTCAATCGGTCAAAACGACTTGCTGACAGTGTCTGGATGGCTACCCTGCTGCAGAATACTAGTGTCAGGCACACCCTACGTCGAAGTGCAGCAACATTGCTTGGGAGGATCCATTTCTGAGATTCATTCTGCCTGAGAAGAAGAGGTTCCAGCTTTAGTGCAGAAAGTCCTTTGTTAGGAAGGAAGCACAAAGGACACAGGAAAGCCTTTCTGTACTCTGTGGCCCCATCATTATTTCATAGGAAGTGGTTTTTTCACTGAAAACTCTTTCTTGAGGCCCAGAGAAAACACACTACCTCAGCGCTATGCTGAGATGTGCTTTCAACCGTCCAACCACTATTGGGATTTCATGTCTTCCTATCTTCCCACAATATATCTTCTCTCATGTAGACTGTGCTGCCACCTGTCCTTCACTGCTTGCTCCCCAGAGACTCTCGACATCCACAGTGTGTCGAAGCCAATCAATGAGAACTCCTTTCCTAGCGTGTTTTTCCATCTATTGAAGACCACGGTGATATTTCTCCTGGAGAATGGAAAATGCACAGAGAAGATGACAATCCAAACTGATCTCTTGAACCCCCTCCAATGGCATCGGTTTCGTTGCTGAGGTCACAGCTCCGAACACTACTTTTGAAAGTCCTTTACTGGGAAGAACCCATTCCCCGCTTTTTCTGTCAAGAGGATGTCCCTGGAGAGAAATGAGATCATGTCCTCTCTACATGGTACAGGTACAAGGTGACTAGGAAACTGTAGATGTGAGAGATTCCAAAAGCGTGTGAAGGAGTAGTTTGAGTTTCACTGCAGAAAATTAATTCCTTAGAGAAAACGCGTGGCTCAGGAGAGAATTCTTATAGCAGTTTGCAAGGCCTTTATTGGCATCAATCGGTTTCCTCATTTGAAGTATTTCCTCTATTGCAAGCACCTTCATAGATGCTGTGTGGTCAGGATTCAGAGTTGGACCCGTGCGAGCCCTTCCCACTCAGTGCTTCTGAAGTTTCTGTGTGGCAGTTCATACTTTTACCTATAGATTCTCTGTGGAACAGTTCCCTCATGTCTTGCTTCCCAGATTCCTTAGATGGAGGTTCCTGGATCCCAGAGAACGCACTCACATTTCCTTCCCCTCATTGCCTTGCAGTAAACACTGGAGCAAGTTTCCAGACTCCAAGGCAAAGCTGGCAAATCTGATTACTTACCTCTTAGAGGTTTTCTTGGGTATCTCGTTGCTGTTCGAAAGTCTCTCACGCAGAAGCACGCATTCCTTGGTGATTTTGAAGTGGTAAAAACTACTTGCTCACAGGTTCTGGATGGTTACACTCATATCAAAACTGAATTCATGCACACTTTATATGGAAGAGCAACAACGTAGCTTGGGAAGATACATTTCGGAGTTTCAGTCAGCCTGTGAAGAAGAGGGTTCAGCTTGAGGGCAGATAGTCCATTCTTTTACCAGGAAACACCAAGGACACAAGAAAGCCTTAACATACAGGGTGGTCCCAGCATTATTTCTAGGAAGCGGGTTTCTCAAAGAAAACTGTTCCATGTGGCCTAGCCAAATTCACAACCCCGGTGGAATCCAAGGGCCCTGCTTTCCATTACATAAGCTACTCCTTCCGAGTTTATCTCTTGCTTTTCTTCAAAGAATATATCTTGTCACATGTTGACCATGCGGCGTCCTCTCCTTCATTGCTTGCTTGGCAGAGACTCTAGAGTTCCACGGTGCATCCAAACCAAATATGACAACTCATTCCCTAGAGTTTTTTTCTGTCTACTCTAGACCAGGGAGATATTCCCCCAGGAAAACTGAAAGAGCGCAGAGATGATACAAACCATGCTCAGCTCTTTCAGCCCTTCCAGTGGCAATGGTTTCATTGCTCAGGACATTGCAAGAACTTTAAATGTGAAAGTCTTTGAATGGGAAGAGCCTCTTCTTCACTGGTTCTGTCAAGTGGATGCTCCTCATGAGAAATGAGATCATGCCCTCTTTACATGGAAAAGGTACATGGTGAGTAGTAAATTGTAAATGTGATGGATTCCAAGTGGTAGGCAGAAGCTGGTGGATTTTCACTGCAGAAAGTCCATACCTTAGTGGAAAACATGTGGCCCAGGAGAAAACTCTAAGAAGAGTTTTCCCTAAGTCTAGTTCATATGAATCAGGTTTCGTTAGTTGAGATCTGTTTCATCTATTGTGGGCAAAATCATAATTGAAGTACAGGTCAGACACCTGTTTTTTACAATGTGAGTATTTTCCACTGATTTCTTTGAAAGTGTTTGTTCATTGTTCGAATGTTAAAACTTTCATCTTCAAAATAACTCTTGGTGTGGTTTCCACGAGACTTTTCCACCAGATTTCTTACTTTGGACGTTCATGGATACCAGAGAACACCTTCACATTCCTGAAATATTATTTCATTGTTATAAACATCAGGGCAAAACCCCTTCCTGCAATTCAAAAATTTGTGAAGATGATTAGTTATCACACAGTTTCCTTGACCATCTCTTGTGTTGTTTGAACATTTTTCACACCTAGGCTCACTCACTGTGGAGGATGTTCATGGAATAATCGACTTCCTCACTCTAAGTTCTGTATAGTTATACTCCTGTGTGGCAATGAGAAATGAGAACATGTCCTCTCTACATGGTACAGGTACAAGGTGACTCGGAAACTGTAGATGTGAGAGATTCCAAAAGCGTTTGAAGGAGCAGTTTGAGTTTCACTGCAGAAAGATAAACAATATCATGTAGATGTTAAATGAAAGTGTAAAATGTAACTTTCAAAGAATAAATTTCAGATATTCAAACAGCTTGTGAAGAAGATGGTCCAACTGAAGGGCAGAAAGTCCAATTCTGACCAGTAAA
Organism: Pteronotus mesoamericanus; assembly: GCF_021234165.1. Taxonomy (NCBI): domain Eukaryota; kingdom Metazoa; phylum Chordata; class Mammalia; order Chiroptera; family Mormoopidae; genus Pteronotus; species Pteronotus mesoamericanus. The sequence goes on from NW_026555321.1 coordinate 58,082,227, forward strand.
CTCCATGGAAACCTAAAAGCATTCCATGACCAGATTGTATCAAAATTATTTTGTAGGAAGTGGGTTTTGGAAAAACACTGTTACATGTTTTCTAGGTCAAATGCACAACCCCAGGGAATTATGTGATCCTAGCTTTACATCATAGAAGCAATGACTTCGGGTTTCATCTCAAGGTTTTCTCCGGGATTTAATCTTCTGTCATATTGATCTAGCATAGACAGCTCCTTCATGACTTGCTCAGGAGAGATTCTTGAGTTTCATAGTGCATCTACACAAGTCACTCATTCCCTAAAGTTCATTTCCATCAACCAAAAACCTGGGAAATATTCCCCATCAGAAAGCAAAAATGCACAAGAATGATTAAAAACCAAGCAGAGCTCTTTATAACAATACAATGGCAGCAGATACATTGCTTAGGACACTGCTTACCACAGTACATGTGAAAGTTTTTAAATGGGGAGAGCAACATCCAGGCTGGTTCTCTGAAATTTATGCTCCTGGAAAAAAATAATGTCTTGCACACTTACTTTTAATGGAAATGGTACAAAATGTCATGCACACTTACTTTTAATGGAAATGGTACAATATGACTAGTAAACTGTAAATTTCACAGATTCTAAACCCGTGCAAAATATCAGGTCAAGTTTCATTGTGTAAAGTCCATGGTAGAACTCTAAGAGGAGTTTCCCTTTGATTATTTCTTACAAAGCGGGATTCCTTAGTGGAAAACTGTTTCCTCTATTGCAGCTGTATTCACAATTGCAGGACTGGTCAGGAACCCGATTTTTATAGTGTGAGCCTCTTCCACTGATTTCATTTAAAGTGTTTGTTAGTGAGTTAAATCTTTCATCTTCAGATAATTCTTGGAGCAGTTCCCTCATAACTTGCTTACCAGATTCCTTAGTTTGCACATGCATGGAAACCAGAGAACCCACTCACATTCTCTTAGTCTCATTTCCTAGTCATAAACATCAGTGAAAAATTCCCCCACTGCAAGATGAAATTGGTGAACATAATTACTTACCACACAGAGTTCTTCTTAACCATCTCTTTAGCCATTTTGAATGTTTCTCACACCTAACCACATGAACTTTGGAGGTTTTTTGGAGAAAAAGTGACTTACTCACAGGCTCTGTATAGATACGTTCCTGCAGAAAAATCATATCATGGAGATGTTAAATGGAAGTGTAAAAAGTAACTTGCAAAGAATAAATTTCAGAGATTCAAACAGCCTGTGAAGAATACAGTAGACCTTGATGGCAGAAAGTCCATTTTTTACCAGTAAACACCAAGGAAACATGAAAGCATTACAGGACCAGATTGTCCCAGCCTTATTTCATAGGAAGTGAGTATCAGAAAAACACTGGTACATGTTTTCTAGGCCAAATGCACAACTCCAGCAAAATCCATGAGCTTAGCTTTAAATCCTGCAAGCAACTATTTCAGATTTCATCTCAGGGTTTTCTTTCGAGATTAAATCTTCTGTCATGTTGCCATGCTTGAACAGCTCCTTCATGACTTGCTCAGCAGAGATTCTTGATTTTTACAGTGCATCAAAACAAGACAGTAGCCAGTCATATCCTAAAGTTCATTTTTGTGTAATAAAAACCTGGGAAATATTCCCCCATGAAAACAGAAAATGCACAAAGATGATTACTATCCAAGCAGAGCTCTTTATAATAATACAATGACAACAGATTTATTGCTTAGGATGCTGCTCAAAACACCACATGTGAAAGTTTTTAAATAAGAAGAGCAACATCCCCACTGGTTCTGTAAAATTTATGCCTTTGCAGAAAAATAATATCATGCTTACTCTAAATGTAAATGGTACAACATGACTTGTAAACAGTACATTTCACAGATTCAAACTGCGTGGGAAGAAGCTAATTGAGTTTCAGTGCAGAATGTCTATTCATTAGTGGAAAAATATGGGAACAAGAGAGCACTCCTAGAGGAGTTTGCCCTAGGTTTATTTGGTATGAAGCGGGTTTGCTTAGTAGAAAACTGTTTCCTCTATGTAGGCAAATTCACCATTGCTGGTCCAGTCAGGATCCCAATTTCTACCTGTGTGAGCCTCTTCCAATGATTTCATCCAAAGTGCTTGTTTGAGAATTAATACCTTTATCTTCAAGATTATTTGTGGAGCACTTCCCTCATGACTTGCTCACCACATTCCTTAGTTTGGAGGTATATGGAAACCAGAGAACATACTCACATTCCCTTAATCTCATTTCCTTGAAATAAACATCAGGGCAAAGTTCCCTCAACTGCAAGACAAAACTTGGCAAAGATGATTACATAACATGCAGAGTTTTTAACAATCTCTTTAGTCTTTTTGAAAGTTTCTCAAATGTAAGCATAGTAACTGTGGAGGTTTTGAGTGGAAAATTGACTTCCTCACAGGTTCGGTATAGTTACACTCCTGGAGAAAAATAATATCATGACAACTCCTAAAGGAAATTGTACTATGTGACTAATGAAGTGTAAATTTCTCAGATTCAAACCGCCTGGCAATAGAGGGCCGAGTTTCATTGCAGAATGTCCATTTCTTTGCTGTAAAAAAAAAAAAAAAATCAAGGCTGGTCAGGATCCTGGTTTTTAACAGTGGAAACTTGTTCTTCTCATTTCATCTAAAATGTTTGTTCCAGGGTTAAAACTTTTGTCTTGAAGATAATTCATGGAGCGGTTCTCTCATGACTTGCTCTGCAGATTCTTCCTGTCAAAGCATGTAGAAATGAGAGAATACACTCATAATTACCTAAAGCTCATTTCCTTGAAGTATACATCTGGGAAATATTCCTTTCTGTTGGAAAAAAATGTGCAAAGATGATTATGCACCATGCAGACTCCCCCCGCCCCCACCAATCACTCTAAAGGGATTTCTTGGTATAGGACACAACTCACCAAAGGTTCATGTGAATGTTTTAAATAGACTAAGCCTCTACCTCCTAGGTTCTGTTGTGTTGATTTTGTAGGACAAAGGCAACAGTTAAAAGTGATTTGAAAGGTTATTAAATGACTTGTACAGTATAAATTACTGTGAATCTAATTGCCTGTGGGAAGTGTCCACTCTCAGTGCCTGAAGTCCATTTCCTACCACAAAACACCAGTTAAACATGAAAACATCAAAGATGAGTTTGTTCTTGTATTATTTTGAAAGGTGAGAGTTTCCTTAGCAAACACTTCTACCTGTTTTCTACACCAAATACACTCACTCAGTAAATTCTTTGAGCCCTGTTTAAATAAAACAGGAAACTTCAACATATTTCCTTTAAAGTTTTCATTCCTAAGGTAATATTTATTTCATTTATACTCTGCATGTAGTAGCTGCTTCATGACTTTCTCCCTACAGGTTTCTGAAGATCAAAGTGCATATAAAGAGAATACACTCTTACTCCCCAAAGTTCTTTTCCCTCAATAAATATCCAGGGAATCTTTTCATCACTGCAAGACCATAAGGCACTAAGGTTACTTCATACAAAGAGTCTTTTTAAACAATCAGTCTTAAGCCATTTTCTGGCCTAGCATCCACCTCACTTTGGTGTGTGTGAAGGGCTTTAAATGGAGAAAGCAACTTCCACCAAGGTACCATAAAGTTTACGTTTTATGTAAAAAACATATTCTGCAGAGCATAAATGGAAAGGTTACAATGTGGCTTGTACTCTATAAATTTCTGAGTATCAAACTTTCTATGTTGTAGAGTTCACTTTCAGTGCCCAAATTCAATTTATTACCAGAAGACACCAATGAAACATGAAAACATTCTGAGATGGCTTTGTCCAAGGATTCTTTTGTATGAGGCAGGTTTCTTTAGCAAACACTATTACCTGTGTTCTAGGCCAAATACTCACATCCTGTGCAGTCCAGAAGCCCAGTTTTAAATAGTATAAACAACTTCCACACTTTTCTTCTAAAGTTTTCATTTCTGGCATAACACTTATTTCATGCAGGTCATGAGTGGAGAGGCTGTTTTATAACTTGCTCACCACAGATTTCTGAGTTTCAGAGTGCATGTAAATGGGAGAATACACCCTCCCTCCTCGAAGTTCATTTCCTTCAAATAAAAACAGCGATATAACCTACCACTGCAAGACCAAATTGCACAATGATTATATCATACCAAGCAGAGTTTTTGTTAACTGATCACTTTTAAGCAGTTTCCTGGCCTAGGAAATAAATCAACACAGTAAGTGTGAAAGTTTTTAAGTGGAAAAATTAACTTCTACATTTGTTCCTAAAATTTATGTCTAGGAGAAATATTTATATCACACAGACCATATTTGGAAAGGTTGCAACATGACTTGCACACTATAAATTTCTGAGAATCAAACCACCTGTGAAGAAGAGACTGTAATCTCAGTGTTAAAAGTTCATTTCCAATCATAAAACACCTGTGAAACTGGAGAGCATTCCAAAACTAGTGTGCCTTTGGGATATTTTGTACAAAGCATGTGTCCATAGCAAGCACTGTTACCAGTTTTCCTGGCCAAGTAAACACACCCAGCACAGTCTGGGACCGTGGTTTTAAATAGAGTGAACCACTTCCACACACTTCCTCTTAAGTTTTTGTTTCAAGGATAACACATATAATGTAGATCTTGCATGAAGAGCGTGTGACTTGCTCACCACAGATTCTTGAGTTTCAAAGTGCGTATTATCAAGAGAATACACTTTCAGTCCCCATAGTTCATTTCCTTCAAGAAAACACAAGGGAAACTTTGCACCACTGCAAGACCATAATGCACTAAGACTATTTTGTATCAGGAGGGAGATTTTGCCAATCACTTTTAAGGGGACTTTTTACACAGTACACAACTGACCACAGCATGTGAGAATGTTTTTAAATAATAGAAGCAATTCCTACACATTGTCTGTAATGTTTACATTCAAAGACAAAAACATATCATGTACATCATTAATGGATAAGCTAATCCATGACTTGTAAATGACAGATATCTTAGTATCAAAGTGCATGTGAACAAGAGTTAACTCTCAGTCTCTGAAATCCATTTTTTTTCTATAAAACACAAGCAAAACATGTATTGCCAGATGCTTTTGTACTGAGATTATTTTGTATAAAGCTGATTATTTTAGCAACCTCTTTTAAGGTGTTTCTAGGCCAAATACTGATACTCAGCACAATATGCAAGCCTGCATTTAAATAGAATAAGCAACTTCCTCTCATTTTCTCTACAGTTTTCATTCTAGGAGAATAAATGAAATCATGTAAACCATGAATGCACAGGTTACCACATGACTTGTACACTACATATTTTTGAGTATCAAAGTGCATATGAACAAGAGAGTCCAATCTCAGTTCACCAAGTGCATTTCCTTCAAGAAAACACCAGTGACTTGGGAGCACTGCAAGAGAATTGTGAACTGCAATTATCTCATTCCTAGTGAGTTTTTCTAGCAAACACTTTTAAGTAGTATGTAGGAAAAATACACATGCTCAGCACTATATGTAAGCCTGTTTTGAAATAGAATAAGCAACTTCCCCACAATTTCTGTAAATTTTTCTTTCTAAGAGAAAAACATATGTATCTTGTGCATGGACAAGGTACTATCTGACTTATATACTACAGATTTCTGTGTTTCAATGTGCATATGTACAAGAGAGTCCACTCACAGTCTGTGAAGGCCATTTCTTTAAAAAAAAACCCAGAGAAACATTTGAGTATGCAAGGCAATTTTGTACTAATATTATTTCATACCAATCTGCTGTTTTTAACAAAGAATTTTATTTTGTACCGAGTGTTTTTTCAGCAAACATTTTTAAGGAATATCCAGGCCAAATACACCTTATCAGCATAGTAGGTGAGTCTTCTTTGAAATAGAAAAAACAACTTCCATGCAATTTCTGTAAAGTTTTCATTCTAGCAGAAAAACTTCTATCATGTAGTCCATGCATGCACAGGCTACTACATGACGTGTACACTATTGATTTCATAGTATCAAAGTGCATATGAACAAGAGAGCCCAGTCTCAGTCCACCAATAGAATAAATAACTGACACATTTTCTGTAAAGTTTTCATTCTATGAGGAAAAGCTCATATCATGTAGAACACGCATGGACAGGCTACTATCTGACTTGTATACTACAGTTTTCTGAGTATCAACTTGTGTATGATCAAACCAGTCCATTCTCAGTCCTCAAAGTCCATTTCCTTCAAGAAAACATCGGTGAAACATGCAAGCACTTTAGGACCAGTTTTTACTAAAATTATTTCTTACCATGCAGGGTTTTTTTTTTTTTTTAGCACAAACTTTTAAGGGGTTCCCATTAAGCACTGGCCACAGCCTACCCTTCTTTTACCAGAAGGCACAACATCTTCCACAGAATTTTCTAATTTAACTTTATTATGCTTGGTAACCATGGTGTCATGGTAATTTGTAAAGTCCCCTGCACTGATTTTTAAGACATGTGCTGTGGGAAGACTGCTTTAACTGAGGAAATCTGAGCATCTAAATATAGTGAGAAAAAAAAAAAAAGAATAGAAGGTAGATAACTATGGTGGAACTGCACAAACTTTCTCCTCGTGTTTTCCAGATCCCTGAACACTGGGTTGCATCTACTACTTCAGTTATCATACAGCCACATTATACAACTCAGCCACAGACATGGTAGAGGCCTGAGTTGTTGCTTAAACTCCAGCATGCTAGGTACTTTTGCTTTATCTGGATCCTGGTGAATGGAATTAATTCCAATGGAGAAAGGGTCAATGATGACACAAAGTCCTTCTGGGGTGTTGGTTGTATAAACTCAAAATACATTCACTTTGAGATAAGTACCAACCTTCCACTTGGGCTTGGATGTCTGCACCTTGGTGCCATACTCTGTTAATCCCTGCCTATCCCAAAGCCTCCCAGGAATTTTTTAAAAACCCTTTCCCTTTGAGATCTCCCTTCCAATTTACTCCCCACAACCTATAACCCATAAACTTCTGACATTTGAAAATTTACATTCCCTCAAGTATCTGGGACAAACTGTAGAGAGTGCTACTCTCAAGGTCCTGCACCAGTTGACAGACCCCTTTCTTCTTGGACAGTGTTGATGATCTTCCCCAGTAGTCTTTCATGACCCTAATTTCTTTTTTTCAGGTGTTAATACACTGACTGAATGCTGTCCCTGGAGACAGAAAAAGCCAGTCATTAACAAAGCAGGGAAGCCATAGAGTATTCTTTCTCTGTCTTGTATCTGTGGAGTTAGGGAGAGGGTCATTGGAGGGCTTGGTCTCAAATACAGCTGCTGTCAAGTTTTCTGATACCTTCCTCATTTCCCAGTCATGTATCTATCCCAATACAATTGTCCTAGAAGCAGTAAGTCACTGCCTGTGCCTCAAGAAGAAAGTAAGAGCAGCCCAGGTTGCATTTGTCTACTTTTTGGTTTTTATTCTCTAGGTGCCCTGCATAGTTTGGCATATTTATTAAACAAAATAGCCTCATCTTGTCTTGATAATTATTTTTCCATCTTGTAGAGGAAAAGGATTAAGGTATGATGAGAAGCATGTTTTATTAAAAAAAAAAATCAGGTCAGCTGGCAGAGAGATTTCTTATCAATCTTCAGTAGGCCAGGGTTAGCACAGAGGTCCCATTTAGAGTCATTCAGTTTGCTCTAGGAATGATCAGAAATTAATTGGGAGAAGTCACTCTGTGACTGAGGGCACAGTGATTTCAAGCAAAATGCAGAGCTTTCTAGAAATAAATATGAGTCCAACTTTGTGGATATATTCACTGTGTTTGGAAGTTGGCCCACCCAGGCTGCTTTCAAGGAAGGCACTTGTGGGTATGTCTTAGAGCAGATGGTCAGGAGTACTTGGAGGTGAACTGCCTGGGGTCTAGACTGTGACGACAGCTGTGTCTGAGTCTCATCTAAGGCATAGGCTACAGATGACCAGTTGGGTCAATGACTGAAATTCTCCTCATCAGACTGTTGTCTCTGCTAGTGGTGATGATCTTGAAAAGTCTCTAGCCATTCTTTAATAACCAGAAAGAAAAATCATTAGAGGGGTCACATCCAAAAATAGCATATTCAAAATCACAAAAGAAAATATGCTGAGCAATAACCCAAACTCTGAGGAGCTTGCAGACAGGATTAGAAAAAAATGGGAGGGACAAAAAGCATGTTTCCAATCAGGTACCTCAACACCTTAAGACATAGTCCCTTGGAATGACTTCTCAGTAAAAATAAGTGCCGGTAGGCCAATACAATCAGCTAAGCTAGAAGAGGACCAGTGGGAAATTTGCCATAAGATCTACACTGGAGTTGGTTATAACATCCTAAAATGCTTTCCTTGTTTTGGTTTTGACACTTAAGAGAGGTAGAATTTAGTATTTGGTGAAAAATATGTGTGTCTAGGGTGGTGGCAAAGTTTTAGTATGAAGAATTAGAGTTATGAGCTCTTCTTTTTGTCCTGTGTGGAAAACTTTCTTCAAAATCTAAAATAAGTTTTTGATGAGGTGTTTTTGTGTTCTTGTGTTTGAGAAGGTGCTTCTCAAAATAAACAGGAGCTTCATGCAACTGCAGGTCTGAAGGCCTGACCAAGTCAAGCACACCACAGAAAACCCAGGAACAAAAACATGAACTAAAAAATGATATCACACTTAGCTTCAGAGCCACACGTTAGGCCCATTAGGCAAGGCTTATCCCTCCAACTGCATGAGCAGCCACTTGGGTCTGGATCCAGGACCAGGCCCTGAAATCTTTGATGGAGTAACATTGCCTTGAACAAAGCAGGCAGTCTCACCTTGGGGTCACCAGACAGGCTACTTCAGGACAGCCTTAGATTCAAGGCTAAACACATGATGGAATAGTGTAACCATATGTAGATCTGGCTGCTTGCTGATTTGAAAGCCGATACTAAAGAGGCAGGTGCTGATGTAAAGAAAAGTGGTTTTATTCAGGTGCTGGCAACCTGGAAGATGAGGAACTCTTATCTCAAAGCCCATGTTAACATCCCAGTGCAGGCAAAGGTTTTTATAAGGAGGGAGAGGGGCAAGGAGAACAAAGAGATCAGGGGGAAAGGCTGTGAACATGCTAGTATTACTTGATGGTCCTGATATGGATCTCTAATGTCAGCATCCTGGAATTGGTAAACACCAACCAGATTTCTGCAGTTGTGAAACCTGCATCACCAAAGTCATGGATGGTGAAGATTGTTTCTTATACAAGCAGGAACAGGAACTGCTGGCACCTGCAATATGCTTACAAAGAAATTGTGAGTACACGAGTCCTTTTAATCAGTTTGTTAGTAGGCTTTATTTTAATTCTATTTCATGGTAGAATAGTATAAAGTTTTTATTCCATATTGTAATTCCCCTCTGTCAATTCTTTCTCCATCTTTGGAGCTATTAATGTCCTCTGAATCTTTTGGGGGGATGAAAAACCTGAGCCTGTTTTAAAGCAAAATAGTTGTGAGTTAAAAGCTGATATTATTTTGTTTTATAATATTATTTATTATTGTTCTTCTATTACAATTGTCTCAACTTCCCCCCCCCCTTTGTTTTCCTCTGCAAAGCCCACTCCCCAACTCCTTCAGTCAATCCCCACCCAGGTCCGTGTCCATGGGCCATTCATACATGTTCCTTGATTAGTCCTTTCTCCTTCTTTCCACCCTTATTCCCCAACTCCTCCCTTCTGGTCGCTGTCTGTCTGCCCACCCTCTGCCAGAAGGTGCACCTGTTCTCCCAGAGTCTTTTGACATATCATTGCTTAGCAACAGTAATGGTCGTTGTGATGTGAGCTGCACTGGTTTCAAAGCCATGTGCTGTTGGAGGGCCTGCTTTAGCAGATAGAAGCTCAGCTGCTAAAAGAAAGGGGGAGTGTGGAATGATGAAGATAGGCAACTGAAGAGGTGGGGAGTGTGTGCTCAACTTTATGTCTTGAGGTTTTTAGATCCCAAATTACTGGGTCCCATCTGTTGTCTCAGTGGTTACAGACACCTAGTCTCCTCACCTACAATCACATTGGGAACCCAAATTGGTAAAAAGAGGCTGAGAAGCTGGGAAAATTTTGACCCAATCCAGATCTCAATGGATCAGATGAAGTTAGATCGAGAAAGGGTGATGAAGATCCTTGAATACATCAGAAAGAATAATTGTCTCCATCATAAAACTATTGACTTTAAGACAAGTGCCTCCTTAAGCAGAGGATGGCTGTCCTAATGCCATACCCTAAGAGTACCTCCCTCTTCCATTGCTTCTAGGAATTTTGAAAGCCTTTATTCTTTCAGGTCACACTCTCACTGTTCCTCTCCTTTACTCCCACACTCCCATACAGTGATACCCAAAAATTCTTATTATTTTAAGTACCTAGGCCAGGCTTTTAAGGGTGCTACCTCTATGGTCAGGTGCATCAGTTTCCAGACACCTTCCTTTTTGGACATGAGTGATGATATTTTTCAAGAGACTTCCAGGACCTTGAATTCTTTTTACAGGTGTTGTCCCACGGGCCATTTATTGTCTCAGTCAACAGGGATGGCAAGGAAACATTGGCATAATGGGTAAACCATATAGTGTTTCTCTTTATCTACCTGACATCTGAAGACTTATAGAGAGAGCCGGGGTTAACATAGTCTGAACTCCTACTGCCACCTATTTTCCTGATGTATTTTAATTTTCTAGTAAATTCGTTAAATCTAGTAAATGAATTTGTCCTTAAGCATATGCCTTAGAATGCATGAGACCACTTCTTGGGTCTCAAAACTGAGGTCCAAAGAAAGGGGTGGGGCTATTCAAGATGGGATTTCTCTATCTGTCAGTTTACTTGTACTCTAGGTGTATGGCTTAGTGTGGCATATTTATTGAACAGTCGATATTGTCTTGGCAAAGATTTTTCCTATTTATAAGAAAAAAGGTTCAAGTCATAATAAGAGCTCTTATTGCATTGAGTTAGAGGTGAGGCTGGCTCAAATTAGCTGGAAGAGAGATCCCTTTGGTTTCTTACTCAAACTGGAGTTGACAAACAGGTCCTGGTTGGAGCCACTTGGTTTTCTCAGGGAGTAATTACACAGTTTTTTGGGGGTGGAGAAGGTAGTTTTGCATGGCTATTAACTGTAACTAAGACCACGGTTATTTAAGGCAGAGGCAGAACTTTCTGGAGAGAAGGCATGAGTCAAAAACTAGGAATAACTAAGTGTTTTTGGAGGTTGGTCCATTCAAGTTGGTTTTGGGGAAAGGCACTGTGTGTGTATGTATTCTTTAGAGAAGATGGTCAGGTATGCTTGAAAGTTAACTGCCTGGGCCTGGACATTGATGGTAGTTTTGTCTGTTTCCAATCTAAAGCATATGCCACACATGGGCAATTGGATCAATGGCTCAAGTTCTCATCAGACCATAGTCACCTGCACAAAAATGATAACTGTCAAAAAGTCTCTTCTTTCTTTAATAATCACAAAAGAATTTTAAAAGGTCAAGATCAAAATGATCACATCCAAAATTACAAGTGGAAATGGGCTTAGTAAAAATCTAAGGTCTGATGAGCTTACAGATAAGATAAAATAATTAGAGAGACAGACAAAAAGGGTGTTTGAAAACAGGCACATTTACCTCCCAAGACAAAGCACCCTGGAATGACTTTCAAGTACAAAGAGTGAGAGCTAGAATATAAAGTGTGGGTAATTCAATATAGAAAGCTAAACTGAAAGTGGACCAATGTTGAATTATTTTCCATAAGTCTGTACTGGAGTTAATTATAATGTCCCAAAATGGGTTTTACCCTTTTTTTCATCATAGCACTACAGTGAGATGGAAACAGTACGTGAAGGGGGACAGTCATTTGGGATGCAGCATTAGAGTTATGAATGCCTTCTTTTACTTGTGTAAGTAAAAGTCTAAAATGAGTTCCTGATAAGGTGCCCCTGTGTTCTTGTATTTGAGAAGTTTCTTTTCAGGATGATGGGCTTTCTACAATGTCCAGCCTGAAGACTGAGGCATGTTTTGCACACCTTGGAAAAGTCCAGCAACAAAGTCTTGGACAGAAATAAGGAACAAACTGACAGTGACCAGAGGAGTGGGGACGAGGGGTAACAGGGGAAAGAAGGGGAAGGGTCTAGTCAAAGAACAGGTATAAATGACCCATGGACATGGACAACAGAATAGGGATTGACTGTGGAAGAGGGGTGTGGGCAGGGCAAGGGAGAGCAATGGGGGGGGGGGAATTTGGAGAACTAATTAAATAAAAATGAAATAAAAGAATAAAAAAATAAAAACTTGTAAAAAGAAATCATTCAGACATACTGCTAAACACAACCACATAGCCACAAGTTCCAAGAAAAAAAATGTGGGTGGCATTTACCAACAAGTTCCATTAGGTAAGCTATATCATTATATTTGAATGAGCAGCCACTTGGAAGCAAGCTCTTGCTCTAGCTCCAAGCACTAAAGCTTGTGAAGAAATAATGCCACCTTGAATGACAGAGAGAACAGTGTATGGCCATGCCTGGCGCCATAACTCAGGAATTTCCACCTCTTTCATTGTTTCCCAAAAATCTTTGAAATCCCTTCTCTTTTTGGGTCTTCTTCCCAATGTTTGTCCACTACACCTCCTGCCTCCCAAATTCCCGGCTCTAAGAACCAAATTTTCATTTTCCCTTTGGTTCTTAGGCTGTGGAGAGTGCACCCTCCATGGTCACTGCACCAGATTCCAGGTATCTTCATCCTTGAAGATGAGAGATAATCTTCCTCAGAAGCCTTCCAGATTGCTAAACTCATTTTTCAGATTGTCTCACTGACTGATTATTACCCTTGGTGATGAACACAGCCAGACAACCACTGGCAAAGCTGGCAAACTATATAGTGTTCCTCTTTCCCTACCTGGCACTTGTGGGCTTAGGGAGAGAGCCAGGGAAGGTCTTGGTCTGCAATCATGCTGCCATGTAGTCTCCTGATTTTTTTTCATTTTCTAGTAATGTATTTATCCCAATACAAGAGCCCCCCAAACAAGGTATTACTGCTTTGGCTTCAGTACTGAGGTCTAGGAACTAGGCACGGTAGAATTTGCCTACATGATGTGTTTCTTGTTTTCTAAGTCTTGTCTTGACAATGATTTTTCTTCTTTGTAGATGTAAAAGTTCAAGCCATTATAAGAAGCTGTATTTTTTTTTTTTTGAGGAAGAAATGAGGTCAGGGATTCCAAGATGACTGCAGAATAGCTGGAAGTTTTTTTTACTTGCCCCTAGCCCCAGACCAGACTTGCAGATAACCTGCAGAGCAATCAACTTGAAAAACCAGTTGAAGTATAGCTGATCTAAAATTTCATAAACAGGAGCATGAAGGAATACAGGAGAAGACAAGAAGAGGGAGAGCCCCCTCATGCAAGTGCAACAATTGCAAAGCCAGAGGGATACTGTGGCACTGGAGCTTATCCACACACTGGGGTCTCCAATCCAGGACAACAAGATATGGGAAGGGGAGCCTGTGTAACATCAGCGGTTGGAGACTTGAAGAACACTATCCCAAGGAAAGAGCAAACCCATTGCTATAATAACAGCTTGTGGAGTTGCTCTGACCTACGGTTGTTAGAGGGATGATGTCTCAGTTCTGGTTGGTATACCTAGTGGTGACTTTGAGGGGACCTCTATTCTCTAAAAGGACTTTGGCCATAGAGTGGGATGGAGTCTAGACTGCGTGGTCTGAGGAGTGAGACTGTCTTGCTCACCTTCAACACATGGGCTGTGCCTTTGCCCCCCAACTGCTGAATTAATTGTTCAGTCTTCCCCATCGCGTGGCAGAAGGATACAGTGCTGGGCTAGAACTTTGGCCCTGCCTTGCTCAGTTAAATGGTAAGGGGGAATGGAAAATTTGCTTTGTTTGGATCTTGGGAAGGGCCAGGATCTTTAGTCCTGCTGTCACCAGCCCACACAAGGAACATGGAGAGATTCTGTCATGGAGAGATTGAAGTGCCAAGCAGGCTTGATTTTTTTTGATCCCCTTTCTGCTTGGAAGTGACAATGAGCCCTACAAAGCTGGGTTTTGTGACTGTCTCACAGGTGGGCTTCTCTTCAGGAGTCAGATGGGCAATTGCTGGGCTCTGTGCTGCACTATAGGGAAGTAGCACTGAGCTCCCCAGGGTGCAGTCACAGGAAGGGGAGAAAGTGATGCCCCCTCATATATGGTGTGCGAACCACCCACAAGATTTTTTGAATCACCCTGCCAGGTCCCAGATACCCCTGCTGAATGAAATTCTGTAGGGGAGGAAAGGGCAACTCAGAGAAGGGACATTCAAAGGGCAAAACCCCACACCTGTCAGTCTATTAAAGGTTCCAGCCTGACAAGCTTACCAAGAGCTGGGCAGGACAGTGCCAGACATTGGCATGGAAGAGGCCTGGGACTGGCACAACAAGTGGCCTCCTTCAGACAGCACTAGAGAAGGATCCAGTGGGCTTTACAACAGCATATCCAGTCTGCTGTTTGTACAACAATCTGCTGAGGTGAACCATACTTTTTTTCTTTTTTAATCTTTATTTTTTTATTTTCTATTTTATTTTTCCCTTTTTTCTTTCATATCTCTTAATTACTTTTATTATTCTATTTTTTCTCTTTTTTATTCTTCTTATTTGCTTTTCCTACTCTTTATTTTCTCTCACCCTCTATATTTACTATTAGTAGTAGTGTATTTTATTATTATTATCATCATCATTACTATTGTTGTTTTCTTTCTTTTCTTTTAATTATTTAGTTTCATATTCTCTTTTTCATTTCTTTTTCCTTTCTCTAATTTTTTTGGTTCTTTTGTTATTCTCTTTTATTATTCTTGTTGTTGGTTTGGGTTTTTATTTTTGGTGAGTTGTTTTCAGTTTTGTTTTGTTTTATTTTGTTTTGTTCTGTCAACACCTGTACAACAGTTTACACCAGGCCATTGGGATTGAGCCTCATAGTCAACCAGCATAAGTAGAATCCACCCATGAATAGGACAACAGCAATCAAGAATAATTTACAACAGGTGGGCCCACATAATGCACACATGGGTCATTTCTGGAATGCCCAGTTAATGAGATAAAAGAAACTGCACCACTGGGTCCCACAGGTAACCTACTGCAGAAGGGCACCCCACCAAGTCTGACAGTCACTCCAGTTCTATTTAATATATAGAAACAAACACAAACAGCCAAAATGGGGAGAAAAGAAACAGGACTAAATGAAAGAACAGGGGGATCTCTAGAAAAAGAGTTAAATAAAATCCAGTTAAGCAATTTATCAGAATCAAAGTTATAAGGCTGCTCAGAAACATTGCAAAAGACATAGAAACCACAAAAAAAACCAGTCAAAAATGAAGAATAGTATAACTTAAAAAAGAATACAGTGGAAAGAATAATCAGTAGGTTGGATGAATCAGTGAATTAGAAGACAAGGTAGAAAAAATTAATCAGAGCAGCAAAAGGAAAAATTAGAGGTAAGAGGATAGTTTAAGGATTCTTTGGGGCAACATAAAATGTAACAACATCCACATCATAAGGGTACTAGAAAAAGAAGAAAGAAGCAAAGGATAGAGAACATATCTGAAGAAATAATGACAAAAAATTTCCCTGAACCTGTGAAGAAACTGATCACACAAGTTCAGGAGGCACAAAGAACCCAATCAAGATGAACCTAAAGAGACCTACACCAAGGCACATAATAGTTAAAATGGCAAAGTGTAAAGACAAAGAGAGGATCTTAAATGCAGCAAGAAAGACGCAGTTATTACCTACAAGGGCATTCTCATAAAGGTTTCAGCTGATTTCTCAACAGAAACACTATAGGCCAGAAAAGAATGGTATGAAACATTCAAAGTAATGAAAAGCAAGGATCTGAAACCAAGACGACTCTATCCAGCAAGGCTATCATTTAAAATAGAAGGTGAAATAAAGACCTTGTCAGACAAAAAAAAAAAAAAAAAAAAAAAAAAAAAAGGAAAAGAAAGAAAGAAAAGGCTAAGAGTTCATTACCATCAACCCAGAATTGCAAGAAAAATTAAAGGTACCACTCTTAAGAATAGAGTGAGGCACATAGACATGAAGAATAAACATGGCAGTAAATAAGTACTTATCAACAATAACCTTAAAAGTAAATAAATTAAATGGTCCAATCAAAAGACATAAGGTAGTTGAACTGATAAGGAAACATTATGCATAGATAAGTTGTTCCACGAGACCCCCACATTGGAACAAAATATTCATACAAGCTGAAAGTGAAGGGATAGAGAAGAATATTCCATGCAAATGGCAACAAAAAAGCTGGGGTAGCAATACTTATATCTGACAAAAACAAAGGCCATAACAAGAGACAAAGAAGGTCCCTAAGTAATAAAAAAGGGATCCATCTGACATGAGGATATAACTCTTGTCGACACATATGTACTCAATATAGGACTACCTAAATATATTAAGAAAATCTAGATAGACTTTAAGAGATTGATAACAATACAGTCATAGTAGGGGACTCCAGCACCCAATTGACATCAATGGATATAGACAAAATAAAACAAGAAAACAAGGACTATTAATGATGCACTAGATCAGATATATTTAATTGATATTTACAGAACATTTTATCAGTCAGGAATGTTTGGAGTAAAGCTGTCCTGGGTTTACCGTCTGGTGGTAGCTGTGTCTGAGTTTGATGTAAGACATATGTCACAGCTAGACCATTGAGTCAAAAACGTAATTTCTTACCATTAGATGATTGTCACCTGCACAATGGTGGAGAACATGAAAAGTCACTAGCCATTTTTTAATAACCAGAAATAAGAACATGAAGAATGGTCATAATGAGGAATATCACAACAGAAAACGTGTTGAGAGAAACTAAGATCTTACTACTGAACCCAATCAGTGAAGGTCCTACTACTCACTACCAACAGGCAAAACTCTGCATGCAGAGTTTGGTGGAAAGGAAAAGGAATCTTATTTGATTTGAAAACACACATTTTGAAATAAAGGCAGCTTTCTGCCCCAAGACCCATCCCCTTGTAAAAAAATATCCCCCCCAAAAATAATAACCCTGCCACTCTCTGCCATTCCAGACCAGTCTGAGGCCACACTCAGAATTCCCTTTCTCTTTAAAAGTACTGTTTTTGAGAAAAATGCAGGTGGCTGAAGCATACTTGTGGTCATGGTCTGCTCCAGCCACCAAGCCAAATGGCTGCCTCATATTTCACCCACTCAACCATCTAGTCTAGCCAGACCATTGAGTCTCAGGAGGGAATGATGCAAGCTGGCTTTTAAAATGTGACCTACACCATTCCTGAGTCTGCAAGAATGTCTTTTGAGAAGACATTCAGCTGCAAAGCCTTTACTGGAATGATATCAAGCAGTGACAATTTGATAAATCCTTTACATCTATGAGTTGAACACCTTTGTTAATGTCATCAGGTACTGAGGTAAACTAGTTCAAATTCTAAGAGAAAACAAGTTTGAGGACAGTTAGCTGCATGAAAGTCCAATATTCACAATTGAGTATTGTGATTTTCCTTAAAACCCAATCCCCCCAAGATTACCCTTAGTATCATCCAAATTCTGGAGGGATCAGGTGGGGGAAAATACAAAGCAAAAAGAAAATCCTTGTCCTTCCAATATTTACCAAAACTTTATCTCTATGCCTTATATCTTTTGTTACTTTACTGTCCCACTTAATGTGAACTTTTAACCCTTAGAAACTTCAATCTCTTTTAAAAACAGAAACAAAACAGAAATCCAAAGGAAAGACACAGTTCCAGAAAAGGAGGCAGGTAAGACTGGACCTAAGCTTAGAATCTTGTCTCACACCAACTGGTTCCACAAATGACCTCTGCTAGGTCTAAATGACCCAAAGCCTCAAACAGCAGAGGCATTCTCTAACACCAACCAGTATTGAAAATGACCTTGATGAGGTCCAAATAGCAAAAAGTCTGATGGCAAAGGTGTTATCTCACACCAGTTGGCACCAGGAATGACCATTACAAAGTGCAAATGGCATGAGCAAAGGATTCCAGTGTAAACAAAGTAGCTAAGTTCACCATAGTCCCAACAAGATCAGAAAGCAAGAAAAGAATAACTGTAACCAATAAATTAGGTTTCTTTCAAGTTAAAACTGTCACAAATTTCTACACTTACTTAGAAATAACCATGACTTGCTTTCAATCTTTACTCTTTTTAACAATGGGAAAGACCATACCCTAACTCAGTATCAAGGAGCTAAAAGTCCCTGGATTTGCAAACACATAAATAAAGGAACATTGTCACTTTGCATTGGGGCCTGCTGTCTCCTGAAAGAAATTTCAAGTCTCCCAGTGTACAGGCATATCTGTCCTTTTCAGCACCGATGACAGTAGCAAGGTTTGAAGTTGGTGCCTGTTTTATCAGTGTGGGTGGTTTCAAGACTCAATTTACATAAGCTTTAGAGAAGATTGTATTGCCAGTAGGGACCAATCCATTGCTTAGCTAGCTGCTGTTCAGAATCTTTAGTCCTCCAGGTATTTATTAAGACTTGGTCCTCTGGCTAATATGAGTGTAAGGGCTCATCAGATGAGTAGGCAGGCCTGCAAATAGCAAACGTGTAGAATGGTTAGTGTTTGACCTAAGTTTTGCATTTATTGCTTAATTTTTTACTCATGCTCCAAATCTAGAAGGCAGGGCATTCACAAAACTGAGATTTAGAGGGATCTCCCATAAACTATTTCAAAATGGCTTAAGCCCACTCCTGGGTACTACCTTAATCTGGAGCAGAGCAATAGGAAGTGCCTGGTTCCATTTCAAATGTGCTTCCTGGAATACTTTGGCCAAGGTCTTCTTTATTGTGTAATTTATTTTCTCAGTCTTGTCCATAGATTGAGGTCTCCAAGATGGGTATAGTTTCCAATGTATTTGCAATGCCTGTCCAACTTTCTGGGAGATCTTCAAAGTGAACGATGGTCCATCATCATTTTGAATGCTGTAAGGAAGTCCGAACCTAGGAATTACTTCTTTAAGTAGAAATTTTGCTACCTCCATTGCCTTCTCAGTTCTAGTGTGTTATGGCTCCACCTATCCAGAAAAAGTGTCCACAAAAATTAACACAAATTTGAAATTCTCTCTGGTTTTAGGCATCTGTAGATGTAAAGTTCACTTGCCATCTTCAAATGAGCATAACACTTTATATTCTACTCCCATTTCCACTGGGGCATACTCTGCCTTAGGATTGTTTTTGGCACATATTTGACAGCCTTGGGTAATCCTCTTAACTTTCCTTTGCAAATGAGAGTCCCTAAAATGTAGCTTAGTGAGGTCCATCAAAGCATCCCTTCCACAATGGATCCCTTCATGTAGGTGTTTGAAGATGGGATACATTACAACCTCAGGGACTAAGATCATTCCATGGGTGCTGATTATCCATATGGAATTGAGATAAGTGTTAGTGAATCTACATTCAAGGTCTGCCCCTCATCTTTCTATATATACTGGGGTTTAAATTTTGACAAATCTAGACAGGAATCAAAGCCCTCAGGCATGGCACCCCTCCAGCTGCTTGTTTCACTGTTTTATCAGCAGTTTGATTTTCTTGGCACTGTCCTGGGCAGTGCATTATGGCAACCTGATTTGGTAGATTCACTGCCTAGCAATTGTAAAATCTCCTTTCGTGTTTGACATCCTTGTTCCCTGAAGCTAGGGGCCCTTTCTCCTTCCATATTGTCCATCAGCATGGATTACCATATTTAGAGACCATGTAGTTATTAAACTTCTTTCCCTGGGACAGTACTAAGGCTTTGGTGAAGGTAATCAATGCAGCCTTCTGTGCTGAGGTTCCAGGCACAAGGACTTGGGCTTCTCATTCCCTTGTGACTACATTCCCTATGTACAAGTATAGCTGTTCTTTTCAGCACTGACCACAATAACAAGGTTTGAAGTTAGTGCCTGTTTTATCAGCCTGGGTGGATTCAAGACTCAATTTCCATTCCCTCTGGTGACTACAGTGTACCTTGCTCATCATTGGTTGTTTTACATGAAGCTGTTCCCATCTATATATAGTTCCTAATATGGTGCTGCCAACAGTTGGTATAGTATATACAGCCTACTAAAATAAACTTGGTCAATAATTTTTAAGAAGCCATGTTAGAGAGCTGAGTCTCCATCCATGTCTGGGATCACAGTGACCAGATTCAAAGTTGTGCACATCTGCAAGGTAACATTTGGGTTGTCCAACACAATGGCCTGGCATTTCCCCGTGCACACTGCCATCAGCTATTACCCTTCTTTCTGTTACAATAGAGTTAGGACCTGATATGGTATCAATACTATAGTAGGCTATATCAAAGTGAACTTCTCAGCTTCCTGTAAAATGTCACAGGTAGCTGCAACTCCTCAGAGGCATGGTGGCCATCTTTGTTTTTGTTTTTGCTTTTGTTTTTGTTTTGACCTGACTTCTATAAGGGATAAACTATGAGTCTTGGGATGTTTCCCAGAGTCAGAGTTAGTAACTTCAGTCTAATTCCCTGCCTTTAATGAATATACCATTTGAAAGGCTTTTGTAAATTGGGCAATCCTAGTGCAGGAGCCAAAACTAGCTTTCCCTTCAAGGCTTCTGAAAATCTTTTGTCCTTTCAAAAGTTCAAAGTTCAGTTCTTTTGAGGAATCACACAGTTGTTTCGCTTTAAGTCCAAAGTTTGGAACAAAATTCTGCAGAACGCTGTGATCCCTAAGAACCAAGAAAGCTGCTTTTGGTTCTCCAGAACTTTATTTTTATTTTTATTTATTTACTTTTAGAGAGGAGAATGGGAGGGAGAAAGAGAGGGAGATAAACATAAGTGTGTGAGAGAAACATTGATTAGTAGTTTCTTGCACACCCCCAGATGGGGACCTGCCCTGCAACCCAAACATGTTCCTTGACTGGGAATGGGTAACCTTTTGGTTTGCAGGCTGGTGTTCCATCCACTGAGCCACACCAGCCAGGGCAGTCCTCTGGGATTTATATGTAGCAATGGCTTTCAATGGCTTTCTATCTACAATCAAGCTCCTAATACCCTGAAATTCCAGGTATTCCACCTCCTATTTGAAAGATATGGGCCTTGTGAAGTGATACATATATCCCCTTTTTGACAGATGATCTAGAACTGTGATTGTGATTGAACAAAGAGTCCTCATATGCATATTGCAGAACAACTGATTTCAATTGAATATCCCTAAAGTCCTTTGTAATACTTCCCTGAATATAGTTAGAAAGTTCTGAAATACTTGTGGAAGCACAGTCCACCAGTATTGGAGCATGTCTCTTGTTTATTTGTCCTGCCATTTGAAGATGAACAGTAGTTGAGCCTGTTCATCTACTGGGGTGCAGAGAAAACAATCCCTCAAGTCTGGGACTGAAAACCACTTGCTATCTCTAGCCACCATGCTTGACAGAGTTTAGAGGTTGGACACCATAGGATGAATGTCCTGAACAATGTCATTTATGGCTCTAAGGTAGACAGTGATCTGACCTTCCTGAGTTACTCCACTTAGATAGTATTGCCTCAAAATAAACTACCTTGCTCTAGATAAGTAGGCTTCCTGGACAACTTGGTGCCCTGATGGGTCTTTGAGGGGAATAATCATCCTTCATAATATAGGAGTAGGGCTGTTGGCTCTCTGGGCCATATATAAGGGGTAGCTAGCAGTGGGGGGAGTGGTAAAGGAGGTCTTCCTGCTACTAACACTCTGTCCCAAGGGCTCAGGGCATTAATGAAGTTTATTTTTTTCATTGTCCTTTTCTTCCTGTGTCATACTATAGGAAGAGGTTTAAATGCTCCTTACCTTCAGCACCATCAAGTGGACCTTTGTCTCTTCTGAAATCCCATTATGCAGTGACATAAAAGCTTTGACATAATGGGTTTCATCCCATTTGTGGAACTGTTAGCATATGATTTGAGGTATTATTAACAACAGCTAAATGAAGTATAATGGCCTTCCAGAAATGCAGAAACAACAAAAGAGTCACCTAAAATGGGGAGACAAAGAACCCACAACTGAATGGAGTGGAAGAATCTCCAGTAAAAGAATTAAAGGAAATTGAGTAGAGCAAACTATCATATATAGAATTCAAAAGAATGCTTATAAGAGTGCTCAAGGAATTCAGTGACAACTACAAGGAACTGAGAAGGAAATACAACAGTGTGAAAAAGGAAATAGTAACTATAAACAAGAGACAGGAAGAAATGAAGAATATAATATCTGAAATAAAAAAATACATTAGAAAGAATTAAAAGCAGGATGGATGCAGCAGAGGACCAAATTGGGAGCTAGAAGCCAAGTAGAACAAAATACCCAGGTAGAGCAGCTGCACAAAAATAGACTAAAAGAATATGAAGATAGCTTAAGGGAACTGCAGGACATCATGAATTGCAGCACCATTCAAATCATAGGAATACCGGAAGGTGAGGAAAAGGATCAAGGAATAGAAAACCTGTTTGAAAAAATAATGACAGAAAACTTCCTTAACCTGGAAAGGGGAAAAACATTGCGAGTTCAGGAAGCACAGGAGGTCCCAATCAAGATGAGCCCAAAGAGGCCCACTCCAAGACACATGATAATTAAAATGCCAAATGTTAAAGACAAAGAGAGAATCTTAAAAGCAACAAGGGAAAAAGGGACAATAACATAGAAAGGAGCTCTGATAAACCTAATAACTGATTTCTCAACAGAAAAACTACAAGCAAGAAGGGAATGGCAATAAATATCTCAAGTGTTGAAAAACAAAGGCCTGCAACCAAGACCACCCAACAAAGCTGTCATTTAAAATGGCAGACAAAATAAGGAGTGTCCCAGGCAAAAGAAGGTTAAATGAGTACACATCCACCAAACCAACATTGCAAGACATGCTAAAAGGACTGCTTTAAGAAGAGGAAGAACTAGAGTGAGAGAGGCAAACATAGGTACAAAGAGGGAAAAATGAATAAGTAACTATCAATCATAACCTTAAATGTAAATGGGTTAAATGCTCCATTCAAAGGCATAGGATAGCTGAATAGATAAGAAAACATGGCTCCCACATATGTTGCCTACCAGAGATGCATGTCAGAACTAAACACCTACACATACTGAAAGTGAGGAGCTGAAAAATATTCCAAGCAAATGTATAGGAAAAAGAAACTAGAGTAGTAAATACTTATATCAGACAAAGAAGACATCAAAACAAAGGCCATAAAAAGAGACACAGACAGACATTACATAATACTCAAGGGAAGAACCCACCAAGAAGACATAAACAAAGTAATCATATATGAACCCAACATAGGAGCACCAAAATGTATAAGGAAAAATCTTGGAGGACTTCAAGAAAGATATAGACAGCAACATACTGATAGTTGGGTATTTTAATGCCCCACTGTCAACAATGGATAGATCTTCCAAACAAAATATCAGCAAGGATATTGTGGCATTGAACAACACCCTAGATCAAATGGACTTAACCAATATATATAGAATCTTTCATCCCAAAGAAACAAAATACACATTCTTTTCAAATGTATAGGGAACATTTTCAAGGATAGACCACATAATAGAACACAAAACAAGCCTTGACAAACTTAAGAAAACTGAAATTATATCACATTTATTTGGACCACAAGGGCTTGAAATTAGAAACCAACTTCAAGGAAAAACCTCACAAATATTCAAATTCATGGAAATTGAATAGCACGCTATTATACAATGAATCGGTTAATAATAAGATCAAGGAAGAAATCAGATAGTTTCTGGAAACAAATTAAAATGAACACACACATCGCTTCTCGGCCTTTTGGCTAAGATCAAGTGTAGTATCTGTTCTTATCAGTTTAAAATGAACACACAAGAGCCCAAAATCTATGGGACACAGCAAAGGCAGTCCTCAGACTAAAGTTCATAGTGATACAGGCCTACTTAAAACATATAGAAACATTTCAAATAAACCTCCTAACTATACAGCTACAAGAACTGGAGTAACAACAGCAAACAAAGCCTATAGCAAGTAGAAGGAAACAACCACAATCAGAGCAGAATTAAATGACATAGAGACTAAAAGGAAAATTCAAAGGATCAATAAATATAGGAGCTGGTTCTTTGAAAAGATAAACAAAATTGACAAGCCTATAACCAGACTCCTCAAGAAAAAAATGAGAGAGGACCAAAATAAATAAAATAAGAAATGAAAGAAGAGAAGTAACAACTGATGACACAGAAATACAAAGGATTGTGAGAAATTACTATAACAACTATATGCCAAGAAATTAAAAAAACTGGGTGAAATGGACAATTTTCTAGAAAAAATATTATCTTCCAAAACTGAACCAAGAAGAGGAATGCACAAACAGATCAATAACAGCGAGTGGATTGAAACATTAATAAAAAAATCTCCCAGTACACAAAAGCCCTGAACTGGATTGTTTGACAGGAGAATTTTACCAAACATTTAAGGAAGAGCTAATCCTTACCCTTTTCAAACTACTCCAAAAAAATACAAAGAAAGAAGATTCCCAAACTCTTTTTATGCAGCCAGCATCATCCTAATCCCAACACCAGATAGAGACACAACAAAGAATGAAAACTACAGGCCAATATTGCTGATGAACATAGATATTAAAAACCTCAACAAAATATAGGCAGCTGCATCCAGCAACACATTAAAAAGATCATACACTATGATCAAGTGGAATTCCTCACAGGGATGCAAGGATGGTACAACATTTGGAATCTAGTAAATGTAATACATCACATAAACAAAAGGAAAGATAAAAACACATGATCAAATCAATAGATGCAGAAAAATGTTTAATAAAGAACATCACTCATTTATGATAATATTCTTAGCCATGTGGGAGTAAAGGGAGCATACCTCAAAAGGACATATATGACAAACCTACAGCCAACATCATACTCAATGGGCAAAAACTAAAAGTTTTCCCACTAATATCAGGAACAAGACAAGGGTGTCTGCTTTCACCACTTCTATTCAACATAGTATTGGAAGTTTCAGCCACAGTGATAAGACAGAAGAAGGTAATAAAAGGCATCAAAATTGGAAAGGAGGAAATAAAACAAGCGTTGTTTGCAGATGATGTGATAGTGTACATAGAAAGCCCTATTGACACCACCAAAAAACTACTCAACTTAATAAGTGCATTTGGCAAAATAGCAGGATAAAAAGTCAATTTTCAGAAATCAAAGGCATATTTGCACACCAACAATGAAATGTCAGAAACAGAAATCAGGAACCAAAGTCATTTGTTATAGCAACAAGAAAGGATAGTACCTAGGAATAAACCCAACCATGGAAGTAAAAGATCTGTACTCATAAAACTACAGCACACGGAGGAAAAATATTAAGGAAGACACAAATAAATGGAAGCATATACTATTTTCATGGATTGGAAGAATTAACATCATCAAAATGTCCATACAACACGAAGCAATTTATAGATTCAATACAATCCCTATCAAAATATCAATGATGTATTTCACAGATATAGAAAAACTAATTCAAAACTTTATATGAAACCATAAGGGATCCCGAGTAGCTGCAGCAATTTTGAGAAAGAACAACCAAGTAGAAGGGATCACAGTATCCAATATCAAACTATACTACAAGTATGCTGTAATCAAAATAGTCTGATGCTGGCATAAGAATAGATATGCAGATCAGTGAAACAGAATAGAGAGCCCAGAGATAAACCCATGCCTCTTTGGTCAATTAATATTCAACAAAAGGGGCAGAAGTGTAATATGGAGTAAAAATAGCCTCTTCAACAAATGATGTTGGGAGAGCTGGACAGCTACATGCAAAACAAAAAAAACAAACAAAAATACCCCACAAAAACCTCAACCAGCAACATACAGCATACACGAAAAGAAACTCAAGATGGATAAAAGATTCAAATATAAATTGCAACACCATGAAAGTCCTAGAGGAGAACATAGTCAGGAAATTCTAAGATATTCCACTCAGAAATATTTTCACTGATATGTCCTCTAGAGCAAGGGACATAAAGGAAAGAATAAACAAATGGGACTTTATTAAATTAAAAAGCATCTGCACGGCTAAAGAAAACATCAGCAAAATGAAAAGGGAGCCAACTGTATGGAAAATATATTTTCTAATGATACCTCAGACAAGGATTTGACCTCCAAAATTTATGAGCTCACACTACTCCACTCCAGAAAGACAAACAATCTAATTAATAAATGGGCAAAGGACCTGGACAGACACTTCTCCAATGAAGAGATACAGAGGGCCCAGAGACATATTAAAGATGCTCAGCATCACTAGCAATCAGAGAAATGCTAATTAAGACCACAATGAGATACCACTCCACACCAGTCAGAATGGCTGTCATAAACAGATCGACAAACAACAGGTGCTGGCAAGGCTGTGGAGAAAAGAGAACACTAGTAAACTGTTGGTGGGAATGCATACTGGTGTAACCACTGTGGAAAACTGTGGAATTTCCTCAAAAGCCAAAAAATGGAACTGCCTTTCAACCAGCTATCCCACTGGTAGGATTATACCCTAAGAATCTGAAACACCAATTTGGAAGACCTTATACACCCCAATGTTCATAGCAGCACAGTTTACAATAGCCAAATGCTGCAAACAGCCTAAGTGCCCATCAGTAAATGAGTAGATCCAAAAACTGGTACATTTCTTCAATGGAATACTACACAGCAGAAAGAAAGAAGGAGCTCCTACCCTTCCTGACGGCATGGGTGGAACTGAAGAGAATTGTGCTAAGTGAAATAATCCAGGCAGTGAAAGACAAATATCATATGATCTCACCTATAAGGGAACCTAATCAGCAAAACAAACAAATGAGCAAAATATAACCAGAGATAATGAAAAACAAACAAACTGACAGTAACCCAAGGGAGAGGTGAGGGGGATAATGGGAGAGAAGGGAAGTGTTGTGAAATAACATGTATAGGGATCCACGGACGAAAACAATGGGGAAATGATGATGGAATCTGGGGCATGGGAGTAGGTAGGGCAGGGGAGAGTAATAGAGGGTAAATGGGGAGAACTTTTGTAATTGAACAACAAAAATATAAGCACAAAAAAAAAAAACTCAACAGAGAATATTGATCCATGGGATGTCTGAAATTTTCCTGCCTTTATTTTCCTCTAGGACACGTATGGTGCTAAGACTTATGTTTAAGTCTTTTGTCCATCTTGAGTTTATTTTGGTGTATGGTTTAAGTTGTGGTCTAGTTTAATTTTTACCATGGACTTGTCCATATCTCCCAACACTATTTATTGAAGAGGTTATTTTTACTCCACTTTTTGTTCCTGTTTTCTTCGTGAAATATTAACTGTCCATATTGATATGGGTGGGTTTATTTCTGGGCTCTCTATTCTGTTCCATTGGTCTATGCATCTTTTCTTATGCCAGTACAAAATTATTTTGATTACTAAACTTATACTTTAGTTTGATATCAGGTATTGTGTTTCCACCTACATAGTTCTTTCTCAAAATTGCTGAGGGTTTTCAGGGTCCTTTATGGTTACATATGAAATTTTGAAATATTTGTTCTATATCTGTGAAATGTGTCATTGGTATTTTAATAGGGATTGCATTGAATCTATTGATTGCCTTGTGTATTATGGACATTTTGATGATGCTAATTCTTCCAAACAATGAACACAGTATCTGCTTCCATTTATCTGTGTCTTCCTTAATTTCTTTCTTCAGTGTTCTGTAGTTTTATGACTACAGGTCTTTTACTTCCTTGCTTAAGTGTATTCCTAAGTATTTTATTTTTCTGTTGCTACTATAAAGGATATTTTTCTATATTTATGCTGTTAATATATCATTGTTATGTACAAAAAATGCCTTTAATTTCTGAATGTTGGCTTTTTATCCCACCATTTTGTCCAAATTCATTTATTAGGTCGAGTAGCTTTTTGGTGGAGTCTGTAAGGTTTTCTATGTACACTATCATGTCATCTGCAAACTGTGACAGTTTCACTTTCTCTTTTCCAATTTGGATGCCATTCATTTCTTTTTTCTATCTCATCACTGTGGCTATAACTATGTTGAATTGAAGTGGTGACAGTGGACACCCTCGTCTTGTTCCTGATCTTAGTGGAAAAGCTTTTAGTTTTTGTCCACTGAGTATGATGTTGGCTGTAGGTTTGTCCTATATAGCCTTTATTATGTTAATTATTCCAATCTATGAACATGCTATATGCTTCCATTTATTTATTGGTATGTTTCCTCTACTCATACTTTTCTGAATGTGTTTATCATTAATGGGTGCTGTAATTTATCAAATGCTTTTTCAGTATTTATTGATAGGATCACTTGGTTTTTGTCTTTTGTAATTTTTTATGTGATGTGTTACATTTATTGATTTGCATATATTTTACCATTTTTGTATCCCTGGGTTGAATCCCACTTCATCAGGGGTAAATCTTTTAAACATATTTCTGAATCCAGTTTGGCCACATTTTTTTGAGGATTTTATCATCTATGTTAATCCGTGACATTGGCCTGTGTTTTTGTGTGTGAGTGTGTGGATCTTTATCTGGTTATGGAATTAGGACAATATGGGCCTCATAAAAGAGTTCAAGGGCCTTCCCTCTTTATCCACTTTTTGGAATAGTTTGAGAAGTATAGGGGTTAGCTCTTCCAAACATTTAGTTTGGTAAAATTCCCCTGTGAAGCCATCCAGCCCAGGGCTTTTGTGTGCTGGGAGTTTTTTGATTACTGCTTCAATTTCATTAGCTGTTTTCAGTCTATTTGTGTTTTATGTTTCTTCTTGACTCAGTTTTGGAGGATTATATGTTTCTAGAAATTTTTCCATTTTGCTCAGGTTTTGATATTTCTTGGCATATAAGTGGTTCATAGTAATTTCTTATGAGCCTTTGTATTTCTGTGTTATTTTTTGTCATTTCTCCTCTTTTATTTCTGATTTTAGTTACTTGGGTCTTCTCTCTTTTTTCTTTTACTTTTTTTAAACTTTTGTCTATAGACTGCTTTTTAAAAAAATTGTTGTTCAATTACAGTTGTCCCAATTTTTCCCTCACCACTCTCCCCTGGGTCACGCATCTCTACCTCTGACACCCAATCCTATCTCTCCTGTTGTTTTTGTCCATAAGTCTCTCATACATGTTTCTTGATGACCCTTCTCCTTCCACTTCTTTCCCCTGATATCCATTCCCACTCTTCTGGTTACTCTACCATTTGTTCATTATTTCAATGTTTCTGTTTATATTTTGCTTGCTTTTTTGTTTTGTTGATTAGGTTCACTCATAGGTGAGATCACAGGACATTTGTTTTACACTGCCTCGCTTATTTCACTTAGCATAATGCCCTCCAATTCCCTCCATGCTGCTGTGAAGGGTTATGAATCCGGTTAAAAGCTTGTCGATTTTGTCTAACTTTTCAACGAGCCAGCTCCTGGATTTATTGATGCTTTGAGTTATTCTTTTACTCTCTATGTCTTTAAATTCTGGTCTGACCTTGATTATTTCCTTCCTTCTACTATCTTGGCTTTGTTGTTTTCCCTTTAGTTTTTCTAGATGTAGTGTTAGGTCACTTACTTGAAATGTTTCTATCTTTTTTATGTAGGCCTATATTGGGTGAATGTCCCTCTCAGGGCTGCCTTCACTGTGTCCCATAGATTTTGGGTTTTGTGTCTGTTTTCATTTGTTCCTGGAAACTATTTTTATTTCTTCCTTAATCTCATTTTAACCCATTCATTGTTTAATATCATGTTACTCAGTCTTCATGTATTTGACTGTTTTTGAGTTTTTTCCTTTAGGTTGGTTTCTAGCATGCTTGATATGATTTTAATTTTCTTGAATTTGTTGAGGCTTGTTTTGTGTCCTAACCATGTGCTGTATCTTTGAAAATATTCCATATACATTTGAAATAAGGTATATTTTGCTTTTTTGTGGTGAAAGTTTCCATAAATATCACTTAAGTCCATTTGATCTAATTTGTTGTTCAGTACCACAGTACCCTTGTTGATACTTTGTATGGAGGATGTGTCCATTGTTGACAGTAGGGTGTTAAAATCCCCTACTATAAATGTTTTGCTGTCTATATCTTTCTTGAAGTTCTTCAAGGTTTTCCTTATGCTTGTGGGTGCTCCTCTGTTGGGTAGATATATGTTTACAATGTTAATGTCTTCTTGTTGGATTATTCCTTTTAGAATTATGAAGTGATCGTCTTTGTTTCTTTTTATGCCCTTTGCTTTGAAACCTACTTTTTCTGATATAAGTATTGTTAACCTGGCTTATTTTCCTGTCCATTTTCTTGAAATATTTTTTCCAACCCTTCACTTTCTTTTGGTGTAAGTGTTTTGTTCTGAGGTGGGTCTCATGTAGACAGCATATATGCAAGTCATGTTTTCTTATCCATTCAGCTATCCTATGTCTTTTGATTGGAGCATCAGTGTTTCTGTTGAGAAATGATCTGTTAGCCTTATCTGAGCTCCTTCTTATGTTATTACCTGTTTTTCTCTTGCTGATTTTAAGATTCTCTCTTTGTCTTTAAATTTGGCATTTTAATTATGATGTGTCTTGGAGTAGGTTTCTTTGGTTCATCTTGATTGGGACTCTGTGCTTCCTGAACTCACAATGCTTTCCCCTCTCCAGGTTAGGGAAATTTTCTGTCATCATTTTTTCAATTATGTTTTCTATCCTTTGCACCTTTTCTTTTCCTTTGGTATTTCTATGATGCAAATATGTTGTTTCATGCTGTCCTGAATTTCCCTTAAATTATCTTCATACTTTTTGAGTCTCTTTTTGTGCTGTTGCTCTACCTGGGTATTTCTTTCTACCCTGTCTTCCAACTCACCAATTCAGTCCTCTGCTTCATCCAGCCTGCTTGTAATTCTATGTAGTGTATTTTTTATTTCAGATATTGTATTGTTAATTTCTTCATGGTTCTTGTTTGTAGTTTTTTTTTTGTGCTATTGTATTTCCCACTAGTTTCTTTTTATTGTCACTGAGTTCCATGAACATCCTTATAATCACTTTTTTTGAATAGTTTCTACTTAAATAGCTGTCCATTTCATGAGGGACAAGGAAAATTCATGTAAGAGTGTTAGCTCTCTCCTGCTTGGTGTCATCTGCAACTCTGTGTGGGAGCCAAGTCTGGGTAGCACTCTGAATCACCTTTGTACTCTTTCTTAACTTCTTGTTTTGATGGCCTCACTGATATAAGTCCCTAGGACCTAGTGTACTTTGCCTCCCTGTGGAGAGTTCAAGATGGACCATTTTAGTAGCCTTGCTGCCTTACTCTTGCAAACAAACAAAAAAAGCCCCCAGTGAGTTGTTAATCCTCCCCAGCCAGTTTTTCACACCTTCCCCTGCTCCTGCAGGAGGAGTTGATTTGGCTCAATTTTCCCTTTCTGGTGTTTCTGGGTTTAGTCTAGCCTTCTTTAATCACAGGTGCAATCACAATTTCCAGCCCAATGCCCACAAACCAATCTGTGGACTACCCTCTCCACTCTGCACCATTGCTCTGGGCTGGTGCCAAGAAACCACCTCACTTTGCACTCTTTTGATCAGTCCACCAGGTACACTGAGTGGAAGCAAATCACACTTACGATCCTCCTTCTTTTTTGGTCATGCTGCTGCACCATGGACCCTTCCCAGAATGCCTCAGTTCCTCTTTTGAAAACAGCCTCTGTGGGCACTACTTCCACTCCAAGCCACTGCCCTGTTTTCCATGCACTCTGACTCTTTGGCAAGTCAAGAGTCTATCTCAGTCATGGATAGTTGCAGCCCTTCTCTTTTCTCAGCTCCAGATGCAGTCAGAATTTCCCTCACTCTTTGGCACTGTCCCAGACTCTTGGCACTCTTGGATCACTGCCATACGTGTGCAAGTGTGCAGGTTGTTTCTCCCAGGTGACATTACTCATTCAAATCACCCCAGCACAGGTGTGTGTTTTCCTCACCCTGGGATTGGAGGGAGTCACTAGGGTTCTATCCCTTACCCAGCTCTCTTCCAATATTGTCCCCACAACACCCATAGTTTCAGACACCATGCCCAGGGACTTTCCCCATCCACCTGTATAACCTACTTACCAACCATTTTGAAGCATCCTCTGCATACTTTGGCTTCCAAACTTCATATTAGCTAAGATTCTGTTGACTGTTCGCTTTGATTTTTTGGAAGATCAGCTAAGTGTCCCAGTTGACTGAATAAGCAAGTAGGCTCAGCTCCCACCTACTTCATTGTCATCTTCCCCCTACTCTTATAACATTTGAGTTCTAGTTATACTTAGCTATATGGTTCAGTGTATTGTAGTTTACATTTGGAGGAGTAATATGGTCAGGAGAAATGCATGACAGAGAGTATGTTTAGTTGTAACTTTTGGTTAGGTTTCCACATTCAGGTTAACTTTGCAATAGAATAGTGAAGAATGTGAAATAGTGTTTGTTTTGAAGTTAACATAGGTTGAGCTGTGAGTTTCTTCAGTATACACTTACAAACCATTGAAAACACTGTGTTATTTAATTAGCCCAATTTAGTAATGATTACATTTCTAAAAGGCACTCAGAAACATTGGTTTTCAACTATAAAACTGTTCATGTTATTATGTTTCACTGATATTTTTTCAGTAGAAAAAGACTTTTGCTCCCAGTACTCATCTATATAGTCTTTCATTTGAATGTACACCGTCTTCTTACTGAGAATTGCATGAACCATGTTTTATCTGACATGAAATATACAAGTATCTAAAATTTATGAGGGAAAGATTTGTACATTGGTTAGGATATTAGTCTCAATCTGCTCTTTTCCTATTAATCTAATTACAAAGTATCTGAAAACCCTTAAGTTTAATTGGTATAAAATTAGATTTTTGTACAAACTTCAGCAGAGGTGTTTATAAGTGTAAAATATTCTTATTCCATGATGTGACCTGAGACATCATGAATGAATTATTTGAAGATATTAGCTGAAATCTTCAAAACATTGAACAGTCATTTAGACTTTTTGTTTGATTTTTTTTTTAATAATGGAAATTTATTTTCTCACAATTCTGGAGAAGTCCAAGATCGAGGTGTCAGCAGCACTTGTTTCTCCTGAGGCCTCTCTCTTTGGCTTACAGATGGCCATCTTCTCCCTGCGTCTTCACATGGTCCTCCTGTGCATTTCTGTGCCCTAATCTATTCTTCTTTTAAGGACAATAGTCATGTTGGATTAGGGCCAGCCCCAATGATGTTATGTTACCTTAATCACCCCTTTAAAGACCTTTTCTCCAAATACAGTCACATTCTGACAAACTGAGGATTAAGACTTCAACATATAAATTTTAGGGGGACACAATTCAGTCCACAGCACTAACCAGATAGCTTATTTATAAAGAAAGTATAAACAAACTGCCAGGAAACTCAAAGGCTATGAAAATTCCTGCTGAAGTTTATCCCCAAACTAAGAATCCTTGACTGAAATAGATTTGCTTCTGCCTTGGTTGTGGCAACATCCACAATTTCCTGTTCTTTATCTCTGTTTCCATGTGCTGCTATAGAAAAGAGCTGATCTACACCCAGCTCTTTCTTTACTCTTTTGCTGAACAAGTTTTGCTATGGCAACCACTGGCTGGAAAGAGATAACCCAGGTAGTGACAGGGTCAGCCCATGTTCTCTCCTCAGTTCTTGGACAGCCCCTGCTATGTATTAGCTGCTGCATGAATCTCCAGAGTGGAGTTCATTGCTGAGTTTTGAGTGAGTGTGTGTATGCACATGAATGTCTCTGTGTGTCAGGGCAAAGTAGCACCTTTAATAAAGCAGTCAAATGGAAAATGGGATCCTCTGAATATGGAAGGCACTCATTCATCTACAGATGGGTCCCATTTGGATTTTCTGTCCCAGACCCACCCATGCTCTGATCATCTTGCATCCATCAGCTTCAGTGGCACTTCCTGGAAGTTTACAACAGGGATCCTCCTGCCTCACTTGCAGTGGGAAATAATGACCTGTAGACTTCAAATTTCTCTTCTAGTCTTTTGAAGGTGGGTTTCATCTACTGTGTGTTTTGAGGTTTTGAGTCCTGGTCATTCGCAGTCACCCCTCTGATGTGTCAGGAGCTGAAGCAGTTAAGTAGTGGGAAGATGAGGCAGCAGTGCAAATGGATTTGCCATTTGAAGGGGTGCATGACTCAGTGAGTCATCTGCCTGACAGCCATCCTCACTGTCCCCCAGGGCTCTGGAGACTTTGGGAGGCAGTGTGGGAGAGGAGCAGGAAGAGCAGGGGCATTGTTACTTTGATAGAAGGTTAAACCAGATCCATGTTGCATGGTCCTAGGCATTCTGAAGCCTCTAGAATCTGCCTTGATTGCCAAGATCACCATTGAGGACCTTCCATTTGCCCAGTGATATGTCAGCTACCAACTTTGTGTGAAGTTTGCCTTCCCAGCTAAGTTTCTCTGCCACAGTTTAGGAAACTTGTTAGTTGACAGGCATAACCTTAAGCAGTCCCTGTGGCTTCCCAGGGTGTCTGTCAAAAGCAAACCGTGCACAGAAGCCAATGAAGGTCTTGCTCCCTTTCCCTCTTATTCTCAGGAAACAGAGATCCACAAGGAGGACAGTTTAGTTCCCTGGCTGTGTCTCCACTTCCTTGTTGGCCCCATTTGGATGTTCCTAGTAAGCCTCTTTTATTTTTTATTCATTACTTCCACAAGTATTTACTGAGCATGGATGAAGGTTAATTTTATGTGTCAACTTGACCCAGGGTGCCCAGGCATTTAGCCTAGATGTTTCTAAATGAAATTAACCTTTTTTTTCTTCCTATTTTTTTTTTGTTGTTGTTCAAACACATTTGTCTTCCAAATTTCTCCAAAATTCACTTTCCCCTGCCCCACCCTCAATCCTTCCCCACTTTGGCTTTGTCCATGGCTCCTTTACATATGATCCTTGACTTGACCCCTCCCCTTATTTTCCTCTTCACCCCCCTCTCTCTTCCCTTCTCATTGCTGTCGGTTTGTTTGTTTGTTTTTCAATGTTGCTGGTTTTGTTTTTCTTCCTCGTTTGTTTTGTTGATTAGGTTCCACTTATAGGTGAGATCATATGGTATTTGTCTTTCACGCCCTGGCTTATATTGCTTAGCATAATGCTCTCCAGTTCGATCCATGCTGTTGCAAAGGGTAGTAGCTCTTTCTTTCTTTCTGCTGTGTAGTATTCCATTGTGTAAATGCACTATAGTTTTTTGTTTTTGATGGCCATTCTGATCAGTGTGAAGTGTTATCTCATTAGAGATGATGAGCATCCTTTCATATGTCTCTGGGTCCTGTGTATGTCCTCCTTGGAGAAGTGTCTGTTCAGGTCCTTTGCCCATTTTTTTATTGTATTGTTTGTCTTCCTGGAGTGGAGTCATGTGAGTTCTTTACATATTTTGGAGATCAAACCCTTGTCCAAGCTTTCATTGGCAAATATATTTTCCCATACGGTTGGGTCCTTTTTCATTTTGCTGATGTTTTCTTTTGTGGTCTGAGAAAATGCTTGTTATGATTTCAATTTTCTTGAATTTGTTGAGGCTTGTTTTATGTCCCATCATGTGGTCTATCTTTGAAGATATTCCATATGCATTTGAAAAGAATGTGTATTTTGCTTCTTTGGGATGAAATATTTTATATATGTCAGTTCATTCCATTTGATCTAATGCATTGTTCATTTCCACAATCTCCTTGTTGATGTTTTGTTTGGAAGATCTATCCATTGTTGACGGTAGGGTATTAAAATCCCCTACTCTCTATATCTTTCTTGAAGTCCTCCAAGATTTTCCTTATATATTTGAGTGCTCCTATATTGGGTGCATATAGGTTTACAATGTTTATGTCTTCTTGATGGATTCTTCCTTTGAATATTATGAAGTGTCCTTGTGGGTCTCTTTTTATGGCCTTTGTTTTACAATCTATTTTGTCTGATATTTGTATTGTTACGCTGGCTTTTTTTCCCTGTCCATTTGCTTGGAATATTTTTCCCCATTCCTTTACTTTCAGCCTGTGTAGGTACTTTGTTCTGATGTGGGTCCTTTGTAGGCAGCATATGTGTGAGTCATGTTTTCTTATCCATTCAGCTATGCTATGTCTTTTGTTTGGAACATTTAATCCACTTACATTTAAAGTTATTGATACATACTTAGTAATTTTTTTTTTCGTTCTTTTTAATTTGGGTTACATTGAGGTGAGAATGCAGAATTGAGAATTAAGCTGAAGTTATAAACCAAGTTTGTTAAACACCTGTGACTGTAAGAAAACAAAGGTAAACACAGTGTTAATCTTTAAGTTTAGACACCAAGATTAACTAATGTACTAACCTCTGCCTTGTGTTATTGTAATATTTGTTTTTTCTTAGTTTTTTTAATCTTTCAAATACATTTGTCTCCATTTTCCAGTCACGACTTTCCCCTGTACCACCCATCCCCACCTCCCACTCTCAATCCTTCCCCACTTTGGCTTTGTCCATGGGTCCTTTATACATGTTCCTTGATTTGACCTTTCCCCTTTTTCCCCCATTACCCCTATCCTTCCTTCCCTCTCTTTACTGTTGGGTTTTTTTTTTTCCTTTCAATGTTGCTGGTTATATTTTCCTTGCTTATTTGGTGTTTCTTTATTTTTAATTAATTAATTTATTTTTTCAAATACATTTGTCTCTGCTTTCCCCCACCACTTTCCCTTGCCCCCTCCCTCCCTCCCTCAGCTCTTCCCCTTTGGTTTTCTCCATGAGTCCTTGCTATATGTTCCTTGACTTTCCCCTTCCCTTCCTTTCCCACTGCCCTCCTTCCCTCCTTCCCTCTTGTCCCTGTTGGTTTCTTTTCCTTTCAGTGTTGCTGGTCTTATTTTCTTTGCATCTTTGTATTGTTGGTTAGGTTCCACTTATAGGTGAGATCATATGGTATTTGCCTTTCGCCCCCTGGCTTATTTCACTTAGCATAATCCTCTCTAGTTCCATCCATTCTGTGGCAAAGTGTAGTAGTTCTTTTTTTCTTTCTGCTGGGTCATATTCCATTGTGTAAATGTACCATAGGTTTTTGACTCATTCATATATTGATGGGCACTTAGGTTGCTTCCAGCACTTGGCTACTGTAAATTGTGCTACTATGAACATTGCGGTGCATAGGTTCTTTTGAATTGGTGTTTTGGGATTATTAGGGTATAATCCCAGCAGTGGAATCACTGGGTCAAAAGACAGTTCCATTTTTAGCTCTTTGAGGAAATTCCAAATTGTTTTACACAGTGGCTGCACCAGTTTGCATTCCCACAAACAGTACACTAGGGTTCACTTTTTTCTACAACCTTACCAGCACCCGTTGTTTGTTGATCTGTTTATGATGGCCATTCTGACTGATGTGGAGTGGTATCTCATTGTGGCTTTAATTTGCATTTCTTTGATGGCTACTGATGATGAACATCCTTTCATATATCTCTGGACCCTGTTTATATCCTCCTTGGAGAAGTGTCTGTTCAGGTCCTTTGTCCATTTTTTAATTGGATTGTCTTCCTGGAGTGGAGTCGAGTGAGTTCTTTATATATTTTGGAAATCAAACCCTTGTCCAAAGTATCATTGTCAAGTATATTTTCCCATATGGTATGTTCCTTTTTCATCTTGCTGATGTTTTCTTTAGCTGTGCAGATGATTTTTAACCTGATGGAGTCCCATTTGTTTTTTCTTTCCTTTGTGTCCCTTGCTCTATAGGAAATATCAGTGAAAATATTGCTAAGTGAAATATCTGAGAGTTTCCTGCCTATGTTCTCCTCTAGGGTTTTTATGGTATTGCAACTTACATTTAAGTTTTTTATCCATTTTGAGTTTCTTTTTATGTATGGTGTATGTTGGAGGTTGAGTTTCAATTTTTTTGTATGCCCCTGTCCTGGTCTCTGAACACCATTTGTTGAAGAGGTTATTTTTACTCCATTTTATGCTTCTGCCCTCTTTATTGAATATTAATTGACCATAGAGACATGGGTTTATTTCTGGGCTCTCTATTTTGTTCCATTGATCTATTGTGGGAGTTTACTCTGCCCCACAGAATCCCTCAAAGCTTCCACAGATGGGTAAAGAAGTCATTCCAGATACTGTCTGTCTGCCAGGAAAAGAGGATGCCAATTCCCTCTAGAGGAGAATACCCCGAGCCCTTCTCTTGAAGTGGCTTTTATTGAAAACAAAAAGTGCAGGGGTATAGCAATCATGTGAAGCCTAGCAATCAACATCAAAAGGCTCTAGATAATAAACTAAAGAAATACAGAAGTTTGTCTTAAATCAGTCTGTCAGACAAGTTGGTGCCAGGTGCTCATAAGGCACAATTTTCAGGGCTCAGAAATTATCTCCTTGTGGTGAATTAAAACACAAATTTTTTTCCTTATCAGGGCAATGCAAAGCAGAGCAAGCTTCAGTGGATACAATGTATTTTTTCATGGGGCTACAGTTCCCAATACACTAAATGGTCCCCAACTTCTCCTTCTTTATTTGTTAAGGTGGATATAATAGTAAGTCTGATGAAGCTTGCTACCTGCTTTTCACATACACGATCTCTGGAAAACAATTTGCAAATACATCTCAAGGTACAGATAAGTAAAATGATCAAGAGGCATTTAGTTAAAGTTGGGGTAATTACCTAAAGTTATGTTTGGCTGCTTCTTTGGGTACATTGGACCCTTTCCTACATTTCAGGCCTTCATGGCATTATGTTTCACCAATATTTTTTCAGTAGAACAAAGTGTTTGCTTTCCCTACCAACCAATGTATTCTTTAAATTGAACTTACCCTTCCTTACTAAGCAATGCATGAACAGTGTTTTCTTTCACATGTAGTCAACAAGTTTCTAAAATCTACAAGGAAAACATTTGTACATCAGTTCACGTATCCACCTCAATCTTCTCTTAATTCTATGTTCTAATCATAAAATATTTGAAAACCTTTTTAATTTAACTGGTATCAGTGAGATTTTTGCAAAAATTTCAGCAGAGTATACCATTTCCAAACAAAAATATTCTTCTTTAATGTTGAATAAGGCTGAAATCCTCCAAATTGTGTTGAATTAATTGGTTCACTAGTGTTTGATTGTAATGTCAGAGTGCACAATTGAGAATTAAAGGGAAGTGAAAATTCAGGTTAGTTTTAGACAAGAGAGTATTAGGACACAAAGTTAGTCTTACCTTTAAGTGTAGATACCCATATTAACAAATGTGTTAAACCCTGTCTAGTGTTATTGCTTGTTGTAACATTTTTCTTTTTTTATTGTTCAATTATAGTTGTGTTATGTTTGTAACATTTGAATTGCAGTTATAATAAACTTTATGGTTCAGTTTGTGTTGTAGTTAAGATTTGGATGAATACTATTGTCAAAAAAAATGCATCGACAGTGATTGCTCTCAGTTGGAGCATTTGGTTAGATTTCTTTATTGAAGTTAACATGTCAGTAGAGTGACAGAAATAAGTCTTTGTTATGAAGTCAAAAGAGGTTTAGCTGTGAATTTCTACAGTATACACTTCCAAAACCTCAAGACGCTGTGTTCCTCAGTTGAGTACAAGTTAAGAATGCCCACCTTTCTAAAAAGATACTCAGAAGCTATAGCTTTCAAGAAGAAAACTATTAATGGTACCAAGTGAGATTTCTGCAAACACTTCAACAGAGAATACACTTTCTAATAAAAATCTGCTCATTTCTTGTTGAATACCTCTTACCTCAGAGATAATGAAATGAGTCATTTATAGATATTGGCTGAAACTTCAAAATCATTATAAAAATATTGGTATATTTGTGTTTGATTTTACTTTTTGAGTTAATGTGAGAGTGCACAATGGAGAATTAAGATGAAGTCAAAATTTGAGATTAGTTCTATATGAGAGACTGAAAACACAAGGTAGACACAGTTTTAAATTAATTATAAGTGTACATACCAAGATTAACTAATGTGTTCAACTCTTTCCAGTGTTATTGCTGGTTGTAACATATGAAATGCAGTTATATTTAGCATCATGGTTGAGATTGTGTTGTAGTTAAGGACTGGACAAACATTAGGTGCAGAAAGAATGCATAAACAATGTTGTAGTTGTAACTTTGGGTTCAATTTCTGTATTGAGTTACCTTTGCAGAAGATTGGTGGGGAAAGATGAAATTAGTGCTTGTTATGAAGTTAAAGCCATTACTTTCTAGTATACATTTCCAAGCACTTGTGAAGAACCTTGTGTTCTCCAATGAATGAGTGTCAGGAATGATTACCTTTCAAAAGAGATACACATGGAAATAAAAAATAAAATGACAATAATCAGAGGGAAGATGGGATGAGAAAAGTAAGGTCATAATGAAATATGTATAAAGGACCATGAACAACGACAATAAGAGAATGGAAAGAGTAAGGTGGTGGTAGTACAGCAGGAGCAAGTAATGGAGGAAAAATGAAGACAGCTGTAAGTGAACACAATTAAAAAAACCTTGTGGTTAGAACCAAAGTCTGGTTAAAATCAAAGTCAAAAAACGTTCTTTGGAAAAAAAGAAGACCGAGGTTTTATGAGGTAACTTTTAAATATAAAGATTTGTCTTTAACTGGACTTGAGTTATTGTACTAATAAACTGCACCCCCTAGGTTGCAATAATAGTTGAGGTCATGTAGCATATCTCCTTCACCACCTGGTTTATTCTGCTTTAACACAATGCTCTCACATCACTTCTCCACAGAACAGATTCCAAGATGGACAGGTACGGTGTCTCACAACACATGCAATTTGCAGGTTTCCAACATCCACGAAGACATCGTTTGTACATCAGTTAATCTTTCAGTCTAAAGTAACACTTCATTCTGTGAATATAATTTACATTTAACTTACATTTAACTGGTGCCAAAAGATGTTTCTTCAAACACTGAGTATGCACAGTGTATGTTCTAACTGGAAGTCTTCTCTTTGATCATTGAATACCTGCATCACAGAGACACAGGACAAGGTTATTTGAAGACAGTGGCTGACAATGGGAAAGTGATGATTAATTAATGGCTACCTTTATGTTTGATTTTAAATTCTGAGTCAGGTTAATGTGAGAGAGTGCCACAAGGAATTAAGTTGAAGTGAAAGGCTGAAATTCATTCTAAATGAGAAACTGTCCAAACATAAAGTAAACAGAGTTTTACCTCACTGGAAGTGTAGGTACCAAGGTTAACCAATGTGTCCAACTCCTTCTAGAGTATTTCCTTGTTGTAATGTTTGACTTGCTGTTACACCCAGCTTCATGATTTGGCACTGCACAGTAGTTCAGAACCAGATGGGTAGTATGCTCAGAGATTACTCTCAGTGGTCACTTTGGGTTAGATTTTGATGTTGGCGTTATGTTGATGGAGTGGTGGTGGGGAGGTGAGGTGAAATGAGCATTTGTTAAAGTTAAAATAGGTTTGGCCATGAGTTTCCAGAGTATTCCCTTCCAAACCCCTGAAAAACCATGTGTTCTTCAATTATAGGAACTTAAGAATGATTCGTTTTCTGGAGACACATTGAGAGACTGGAGATTGCCAAGACAAAGCTGTTAGTGTCATTAGATAATGAAATTTTCAAACAGAAGGTGGCTTTGTCTCAACCTGCTCAGCAGCATAGCCTTTCCATCAGAGAAATATACCCTCACTAAGGCATGCAGGTATAGTGTTTTACAACACATGTACTCCACCGCAAGGAACTGAAAGTAGTTGCAGAAACTATCTATGTGTACACGACTTAGCCCACCAACCT
The DNA here is from genome assembly GCF_021234165.1 of Pteronotus mesoamericanus. Taxonomy (NCBI): domain Eukaryota; kingdom Metazoa; phylum Chordata; class Mammalia; order Chiroptera; family Mormoopidae; genus Pteronotus; species Pteronotus mesoamericanus. Next base: position 58,123,843 of record NW_026555321.1, read on the forward strand.
CAATCAGCACTTCACTCTGTGACTCTAACTGCAAAGTGTTTGAAAACACACACATTGGACTTGTTCAGAGAGACTTCAGCAAACACTTCACAACAAGATTCGCTTTCTTAATAGGAATCCTACCATTGATGAAAAGAGTTATTTGGAGATGTGTCCAGAAAATTGGAAAATCATCATAAGTCAAAGGGGGGCTTTGAATCTGATGTTCAATTCTGAGTTAGGTTAAAGGGAGAGGGTGCATTTGAGAAGTGAGGTGAAGGTGAAAGCACTGATTAGCTCTAAAGGAGAGACAGAACTGAAAGTAAACTCAATTTTACCTTATCTAAAACTGTAGGTACCAAGTTTAACTGATGTGTTCCACTCTGCTTAAAGAAAGGGTTTCTTTGTCTTTCGCCCCCTGGCTTATTTCGCTTAGCATAATGCTCTCCAGTTCCATTCATGCTGTCGCGAAGTTTAGTAGTTCTTTTTTCTTTCTGCTGCATAGTATTCCATTGTGTATATGTACCATTATTTTTTGATCCAATCATCTACTGATGGGCATTTAGGTTGCTTCCAACACTTGGCTATTGTGAATTGTGCTGCTATGAACATTGGGGTGCATAGGTTCTTTTGTATTAGCGTTTTGGTGTTCTTAGGGTATAGTCCCAGCAGGGGAATCACTGGATCGAACATGTAGCAAGGACTCATGGACAAAACCAAAGGGGAAGAGCTGAGGGAGGGAAGGAAAGAGGGGGCAAGGGAAAGTGGTGTGGGGGAGGCAGAGACAAATGTATTTGAAAAAATAAATTAAAATAAAATTAAAAAAATTAAAATAAAAAATCCATAATGGAAAAACAGAAAACAAAAAAAAAAAAAAAAAAAAAAAAGAAAGGGTTTCTTGTAACAATTGAATTGTAGCTATACTCAGCTTCATGGTTGAGATTACTTTGTAGTTAAGGTGGGAGGAAGGGCACAGTCCTAGAGAATGCAGAGAGGGCAGTGTCTCTTCGCTGTGATATTGGCTTAAGTTTCCATGTTGAAGTGACTGGCTGGGGGCGGGGGAGCTGAAGTGTTTGTTATAAAGTTAAAAAAAATTGTCATGAGTTTTTATAGTATGCTGTTCCACAACATTTTACCCTCTGTGTTCCTTAAGGAGCAGAAGGAATGATTATTTTATGAAGAGATACTCAGGAACAAGGAATTTCCGGTATAAATGTGTTAATTGCATTCTAATAAAATAGGTTTTTCTAAATAGAAGGCAGCTTTTCCTCATTCTACTCTGCAATGTATTCTTTCAATCACAGAATCTTGTTATCACAAAGACATTCGTACACAGTATTTTACAACATACATAATCCACAATTATCTACTTCCTATGAGGAAACCATTATTACATAAATAACCTATTGTCCTAATCATCACGTCATTTTGTGAATGTCATAGTACAGTGTTTGAACACCCTTCCTTTTAACTGGTACCCAGCAGGATTTCTGCAAAAACTTCACAAAAGATACACTTTCTAAATAGGAAACTTCTCATTTTTTTTAATTGTTCAAATACAGTTGTCTCCATCTTTCACCACCCACTCTCCCCTGTCCATCCCATCCCTACCTGGCACTCTCAATCCTATGCCACTTTGGCTTTTTCCATGGATCCTTTATACATGTTACTACATGACTCTTCCCATACTTTCCTCCCATTACCCCTATCCCCCTTTTCCTCTGGTTATTGTCAGTTTCTCCATTATTCCATTGTCTGGTTATGTTTTTCTTGCTTGTTTGTTTTGTTGGTTAGGTTCCACTTATAAGTGAGATTATATGGTATTTGACTTTCACCACCTGGCTTATTTTACTTAGCATAATGCTGTCCAGTTCCATCTATACTTTCAAGAATGGTAGGAGCTACTTCTTTCTTTCTGATGCATAGTATTCCATTGTATAAATGTACCATAATTTTGATTCACTCTTTTAATGACAAACACTGAGGTTGCTTCCAGCACCTGGCTATTGTAAATCGTGCAGCTCTGAACATTGGGATTCTTAGGGTATAATCCCAGCTGTGGAATCCTAGGTGCAAAGACAATTCCATTTTGAGTTTCTTGAGGAAATTCCATATCGTTTCCACAGTGGCTGCACCAGTCTGAATTCCCATCAACACTGTACTAGGGTTCCCTTTTCTCCACAACTTTTCCAGCACTTCTTTGTTTATGATGGACATTCTGACTGGTGTTAAGTGGTATCTCATTGTGGTTTTAATTTGCATTTCTCTGATGGCTAGTGATAATGAGCATCTTTTCATATGTCTCTGGGCCCTGTGTATGTCCTCTTTGGAGAAGTGTCTCTTCATGTCCTTTGCCTATTTTAAATTAGATTGTTTGTCTTCCTGGTGTGGAGTCATGTGAACTCTCTATATATTTAGGAGATCAAACCCCTGTCTGAGGTATCGCTGGCAAACTTCTTTTCCCATACATTTGGTTTCCTTTTTGTTTTGCTCAAGTTTTCTTTAGCTGTGCAGAGCTTTTTGCTTTGATGAAATCCCATTTGCTTATTCTTTGCTTTATGACCTTCGCTCTAGAGGACATAAAGATTAAAATATTGCTGTGTGGACTATCTGAGATTTACCTGCATCTGTTCTCTTCTAGGGCTTTTATGGTGTCACGACTTCTAGTTAAGTCTTTTATCCATCTTGATTTTGTTTTTGTGTATGGTGTAATTAGTGGTTGAGTTTCATTTTTCTACATGTAGTTGTCCAGATCTCCCAACATCATTTGCTGAAGAGGCTATTTATACTCCTTAAGCTCCTTCCCCTCTGTAAAATATTAATTATCCATAGAGACATGGGTTTATTTCTGGACATTCTATTCTGTTTCATTGATCAATATGTCTTATGCCAGTACCAGACTGTTTTGTTTACAGTGACCTTGTAATATAGCTTGATGTCAGGTATTGTGACCTCTCCTACTTTGTTCTTCCTCAAAATTGCTGAAGCTATAGGGGATTGTTTTGGTTCCATATAAATTTTTGAAATGTTTCTTCTATATTTCTGAAGTGCTATTGGTGTTTTAATAGGGATTGCATTGAATCTATAAATTGCTTTGAGTAGTATGGACATTTTGATGATGTTAATTCTTCCAATCCATGAACACGGTACATACTTGCATTTATTTGTGACTTCCTTAATTTCTTCAGTGTTATGTAGTTTTCTGAGTACAAGTCTTTACCTCCTTTGTTAAGTTTATTACTATGTCCTTTATTTTTCTTTTTGCTATAGCAAATAGGATTTTTACCCCTCATATTTGTTTCTGATATTTCATTGCTGGTGTTCAAAAATGTCTTGGATTTCTGAATATTGAGTTTTGGATACAAATATCCTGCTGCTTTGTCAAATTCACTTATTAGGTCAAGTAGCTTTTTGGCAGAGTCCTTAAGATTTTCTATGTACACTATCATGTCATCTGCAAACAATGACAGTTTTTCTTTCTCCTTTCCACTTTGGATGTTTTTTATTTCTTTTCCTTGTTTGATCTCTGCGACTAGCACTTACAATACTATGTTGTATAGAGGTGGTGAAAATGTTCATTCTTGTCTTGTCCCCAATCTCTGTGGGAAAGTTTTAGTTTTTGCTCATTGAGAATGATGTTGAATGTATGGTTTTTATATATGGGCATTATTATATTAAGGTATACTCTCTCTGTTCCCAGTTTGCTGAGTGTTTTTGTCATAAATGTGTATTGTATTTTTTCAAATGCTTTTTCCACATCTATTGATAAGATCATGTGATTTTTGTTCTTCCTTTTGGTTATGTGGTGTATTACGTTTATTGAGTTGTGAATATTGTATCATCATTGCATCCCTGCGATGAATCCCACTTGATCATGGTGTATGATCTTTTCAATGTGTTGCTGGATGCAGTTTGCCAATATTAAGTTGAGGTTTTCAACATCTATATTCATCAATGATGTTGGCCTGTACTATTGTATCTGTTGTATCTTTATCTGGTTTTGGGATTAAGGTGATGCTGAATTGGTAAAAAGAGTTTGGGAGTCCTCACTTTTCTTGAATTTTTTGCAAAAGTCTGAGAAGGATAGGGTTAGTTCTTCTTGAAGTGTTTTATGTACTTCTCATGTGCAAAGGTCCATTCCATGGTTTTTGTGAGCCATGAGTTTTTTCATTTCTGCTTCAATTTCACAGGCTGTTATAGTTCTGTTCAAGCATTCCGCTTCATCTTTGTTCTGTTTTGGAAGATTTCTAGAAATTCATCCATCTCACTTAGGTTTTCAAATTGCTTGGCATATTGTTGTTTGTGGTTATTCCTTACAATCCTTTTTATTTCTGTTATATCAGTTGTATTTTCTACTCATTCACTTATGATTTTATTTTTGGGGGTCCTCTCTCTTTTTTACTTGATGAGTCTGGTTAAAGGTTGGTCAATCTAGTTTATCTTTTCAAAGAACCAGCTCCTAGATTTATTGATACTTTGGATTGTTCTTTTAGTCTCTATGTTATTTCATTCTGTTCTGATCTTGGTTCTTTCTTCCTTCTACTCACAATGGGCTTCATTAGTTGTCCCTCCAGTTCTTTTAGATGTAAGGTTAACTTGTTTATTTGAAATATTTCTATCTTTTTAAAGGAAGCCTGTATCTCTATGAACTTCCTTCTTAGGAATGCCTTCCCTATGTCCCATAGGTTTTGGACTGCCGTGTGTTCATTTTCATTTGTTTCCAGAAACATTTTTATTTCTTCCTGGATCTCATTATTAACCCATTCATTGTTTAATAGTATGGTGTTCAGTCTGCTTGAATTTGAGAGTTTTTGATTTTTTACCTATATGTTGGTTTCTAGTTTTAAGCCCTTGTGGTATGAGAAAATGCTTACTATGATTTCAAATTTCTTGATTTTTTTTGAGACTTGTTTTTTGTCCTATCATGTGGTCTATCTTTGAAAATGTTCCATGTGCTTTGAAAAGAATGTGTGTTTTGATTCTTTGGAATGAAATGTTTTATATATGTCAGTTAAATGTATTCGATATTATGCATCATTTAGTTCCACAATATCATTGTTGATATTTTGTTTGGGAGATCTATCCATTGTTGACAGTGGAATGTTAATATCCAGTAGTATAATTCTGTTGCTGTCTATATGTTTGTTGAAGTACTCCAAGATTTCCCTTCTATGTTTGAGTGCTTCTATGTTTGGTACATATATGTTTGCAATATTTATGCCTTCTTTTTTCTCCTTTTTATTTTATTTAATTTTATTTAATTTATTTTTTTAGCCTTTAATTAATTAATTTATTTTTTTCACATACATCTGTCTCTGCCTGCCCCCCACCACTTTCCCTTGCCCCTTCCCTCCCTCCCTACCTCCCTCAACTCTTCCCCTTTGGTTTTCTCCATGAGTCCTTGCTATATGCTTCTTGACTTTCCCCTTCCCTTCCTTTCCCCTGCCCCCACTCTCTCCTTCCCTCTTGTCCCTGTTGGTTTCTTTTCCTTTCAGTGTTGCTGGTCTTATTTTCCTTGCATCTTTGTATTGTTGGTTAGGTTCCACTTATAGGTGAGATCATATGGTATTTGTATTTCACCCCCTGGCTTTTTTCGCTTAGCATAATGCTCTCCAGTTCCACCCATGCTGTCGTGAAGTGTAGAAGTTCTTTTTTTCTTTCTGCTGCGTCGAATTCCATTGTGTAAATGTACCAGAGTTTTTTGATCCAATCATCTACTGATGGGCATTTAGGCTGCTTCCAACACTTGGCTATTGTAAATTGTGCTGCTATGAACATTGGGGTGCATACGTTCTTTTGAATTGATGTTTTGGGATTCTTAGGGTATAGTCCCACCAGGGGAATCACTGGATCAAAAGGCAGTTCCATTTTCAGCTTTTTGAGGAAATTCCACACTGCTTTCCACAATGGTTGCACCAGTCTGCATTCCTACCAACAGTGTACTAGGGTTCCCTTTTGTCCACAGCCTCGCCAGCACCTGTTGCTGGTTGATCTGTTTATGATGGCCATTCTGACTGGTGTGAACTTGTATCTCACGGTGGTTTTAATTTGCATATCTGATGGCTAGTGATGCTGAGCGTCCTTTCAAATGCCTCTGGGCCCTCTGTATCTCCTCCTTGGAAAAGCGTCTGCCCAGGTCCTTTGCCCATTTTTTGATTGGATCATTTGTCGTCTTGGAGTGGAGTCGAGTGAGTTGTTTCTATATCTTGGAGATCAAAGCTCTATCTGATGTATCATTAGCAAATATATTTTCCCATATGGTTGGCTCCCTTATCATTTTGCTGATGTTTTCTTTAGCTGTGCATAAGCTTCTTATTTGGATGACGTCTCATTTATTTATTCTTTCCTTCATGTCTCTTGCTTTAGGACACATATAAGTGAAAATATTGCTGCATGGGATATCTGAGAGTTTCCTGCCAATGTTCTCTTCTAGGACTTTGATGGTGTTGAGACTTATATTTAAGTCTTTTATCCATCTTGAGTTTATTTTTGTGTACGGTGTCAGCCGATGTTCAAATTTCAATTTTTTGCATGTAGCCTTCCAGCTCTCCCAACACCATTTGTTGAAGAGGCTATTATAGTTCCATTTTATGCTTCTGCCCCCTTTGTCAAATATTAGATGCCCATATAGACCTGGGCTTCTTTCTGGGCTTTCTATTCTGTTCCACTGGTCTATGGGTCTGTTCTTGTGCCAGTACCAGATTGTTTTGAGTACAGTAGCTTTGTAGTAGAGTTTGATGTCCGGTATTGTGATCCCTCCTACTTTGTTTTCTGACACAAAATTGCTGGGGCTATTTGCGGTCATTTATGGTTTCATATAAATTTTTGAAATGTCTGTTCTATTTCTGTGAAATATGTCATTGGTATCTTAATAGGGATTGCATTGAATCTATAAATTGCTTTGGGTAGTATGGACATTTTGATGATATTAATTCTTCTAATCCATGAGCACGGTAAATGTTTCCATTTATTTGTGTCTTCCTTAATTTCTTTTTTCAATGTTGTATCGTGTTCTGCGTAGACGTCTTTTACCTCCTTGGTTAAATTTGTTCCTAGGTACTTTATTTTTCTTGTTGCTATATCGAATAGTATTTTTTTTCTGATTTCTTCTTCTTCTGTTTCATTGCTAGTGTACAAAAATGCCTTTGATTTCTGAATATTGACTTTATATCCCGCTGTTTTGCCAAATTCACTTATTAGGTTGAGGAGTTTTTTGGTAGCGTCTACAGGGTTTTCTATGTACGCTATCATATCATCTGCAAACAATGATAGCTTTACTTCCTCCTTTCCTATTTGGATGCCTTTTATTTCTTTTTCTTGTCTGACCGCTGTGGCTAGGACTTCCAATACCATGTTGAAATGAAGTGGTGAAAGCGGACATCCTTGTCATGTTCCCAATCTTAGTGGGAAAGCTTTTAGTTTTTGCCCATTGAGTATGATGTTGGCTGTAGGTTTTTCATTTATGGTCTTTATTACATTAAGAAATGCCCCATTTATTCCCATTTTCCTGAGTGTTTTGAACATAAATGGGTGCTGTACCTTATCAAATGCTTTTTCTGCGTCTTTCAAGATGATCATGTGGTTTTTGTCTTTTCTTTTATTTATGTGATGTATCACGTTTATTTACTTGCATATATTGAACCATCCCTGCCTCCTTGGGATGAATCCCACTTGATCACGGTGGACAATCTTTTGAATGTATTGCTGGATGCAGTTAGCCAATATTTTGTTGAGGATTTTGGCATCTATATTCATCAGTGAAATTGACCTGTAGTTTTCTTTCTTTGTAGGGTCTTTATCTGGTTTTGGGATCAGGGTGATGCTGGCCTCATAGAAAGAGTCTGGGAGTCTTCCCTCCTCTTGGATTTTTTGGAATAGTCTGAGAAGGACAGGGGTTAGCTCTTCCTTAAATGTTTTGTAAAATTCTCCTGTGATACTGTCCAGCTCTGGGCTCCAGGAGTTTCTTGATTACTGCTTCAACTTCCAGAGCTGTTATTGGTCTGTTCAAGCTTTCTGTTTCTTCCTCTTTCAGTTTTGGAAGATTATACTTTTTTAAAAATTTGTCCATTTCATCAAGATTTTCAAATTTCTTGGCATATAATTTTTCCATAGTAGTTTCTGACAATCTTTTGTATTTCTGTGGTATCAGTTGTTATTTCTCTTCTTTCATTTCTGATATTATTAATTTGGGTCCTCTCCCTTTTTTTCTTGATGAGTCTGCTTAAAGGCTTGTCAATTTTATTTATCTTTTCAAAGAACCAGCTTCTGGATTGGTTGATCCTCTGAATTCTTCTTTTCGTCTCTATGTCATTCAGTTCTGCTCTAATCTTGACTATTTCCTTCCTTCTCCTTGCTCTGAGATTTATTTGTTGTTGTTGTTTCTCCAATTCTTGAAGTTGTAGTGTTAGGTCTTTTATTTGAAATGTTTCCATCTTTTTTAGGTAGGCCTGTATTGCTATGAACTTCCCTCTCAGGACTGCCTTTGCTGTGTCCCATAGGTTTTGGACTGTTGTCTGTTCATTTTCCTTTGTTTCCAGAAATTTTTTCATTTCTTCTTTTATCTCATTATTGACCCATTCATTGTTTAATAGTCTACTGTTCTGTCTCCATGAGTTTGCAAGTTTTTGAAGTTTCTCTTTGAGGTTGATTTCCAGTTTCAAGCCCCTGTGGTCCGAGAAAAAGTTTGGTATTATTTCAATTTTCCTGAATTTGCTGAGGCTTGCTTTGTGTCCTATCATGTGGTCTATCTTTGAAAAACTTCCATGAGCATTAGAAGAGAAGGTGTATTTTTCTTCTTTGGGATGTAAGGTTCTATGTATGTCAGTTAAGTCTATTTGATTGAGTGAGTCACTCAGCTGCACAATATCCTTATTAATGTTTTGTTTGGAAGATCTGTCCATTTTTGACAGTGGGGTGTTGAAATCCCTTACTATCAGTGTGTTGCTTTCTATATCTTTTTTGAAGTCGTCCAGCAATTTCCTTACATACTTGGGGGCTCCTATATTGGGAGTGTATAAGTTTACAATGTTGATGTCTTCTTTATAGATTCTTCCTTAAAGTATTATAAAGTCCCCCTCTGGGTCTCTTTTTATGGCCTTTGTTTTGAAATCTACTTTGTGTGATAAAAGTATGGCAACTCGGGCCTTTTTCTCTTGCCCATTTAATTGGAATATTTTTTTTCCATCTGTTTACTTTCAATCTGTATAGGTTTTTTGCTTTGAGGTGGGTCTCCTGTAGGCAGCATATGTGTGGGTCATGTTTTCTTATCCATTCAGCTATCCTGTGTCTTTTGATTGGGGCATTTAGTCCATTTACATTGAGAGTTATTACTGATAGAATGTTATTCTTTTTTTCTCTTTGTACCTGTGTTTTTCTCTTTCTCACTCTTTTCCTTCATCTTCTTAAACCAGTCCCTTAAGCATATCTTGGAGTGCTGGTTTGGTAGAGATGTATTCTTTTAGCCTTCTTTTGTCTGGGAAACTCCTTATTTCCCCTTCTATTTTACTTGAGAGCCTTGCTGGGAAGAGCATCCTTGTTTGTAGGCCCTTGCTTTTCATGACTTGGAATATTTGTTGCCATTCCCTTCTGGCATGCAGTGTTTCTGTTGAGAAGTCAGCTCCTAGCTGTATTGGAGCCCCATTGTATGTTACTTTCTCCTTCTTCATTGCTGCCTTGAGGATTCTCTCTTTGTCTTTGATAGTTGTCATTTTAATGATGATGTGTCTTGGAGTGGACCTCCTTGGGTCCCTCTTGAGTGGGATCCTCCATGCCTCCTGGATCCAGGAGACCCTTTCTCTCCTCAAATTGGGGAAATTTTCCATCATCACTTTTTTGAGGAGGTTCTCTATCCCTTGCTCCTCTTCTTCTCCTTCTCATATCCCTATTATATGGATATTATTGCATTTCAGGTTGTCCTACATTTCCCTAAATGCCTCTTCATTCCTTGTGAGTCTTTCTTCCATTTCTTGTTCTTTCTGGGAGCTTTTTTCTACCTTATCCTCCATCTCACTGATTCGATCCTCAGCTTCATCCAGTCTGCTTTGGATTCTTTCTACTGTGTTCTTCAATTCAGAAATGGCATTCTTCATATCCTCTTGTGTCTTCTTGATAGTTTCTATGTCCTTTTCCATGTTGATATAGTTTGTTGTAAGATCTTGAGAGTTTCTCTGCAGTTTCTCTTAGTTATCTTTGAGTCAGCTGAGCTCATTGAGCTTCCTTAGAACCATTGTTTTGAATTCCATATCTCATAGTTTTCTTGCCTCTATTTCATTTTGCTCTGTCTGTGGGGGTTCCCCTTTTCCACTCATTTTGGGGGGAACTTCTTTTTCTTCCCATTTTTGTGAGAGTCTGTTAAGTACTTAATTAATTAATTAATTTATTTTTGCTTCTGCTTCAATTGGGCCATCCAGATTTCCTGACTTTGTGAATTAAACTTCTATGGTAGTAGGCAGATCTTTTTATTTATTATTTGTTTGTTTATTTATTTTTTCCCTTTAGTTTTCTTTCTGGGCCTGCCCCTCATGATGTCAGGGTTGACCCTATATGACCTTGGGTCATTTCTTTGAGCCTTCTAGGAGTCTACTATCTGTGTCTGACTCCTGATTTGGGCAGCTCCATGGCCCCTTCAGCCAGGGATCCACTATTTCTGTGAATCGCTCTACACACTCACATCAGCTCCTTGAGTGCGCTCCCCAGCGCAGCAGGATCTCCCACCGCCTGGGTTCCCTTGTGCTTGCCCCAGCCCAGGGGCCTTATTCGCAACCTGGTGTACTCGTCTGGCCCCTCAGGCCAGTGGGCACCCCTGCTCTGGTCAGTTTAGGGTCTTCTATTGTGTGCTTTCCCCACTTTTGGCTCTTTGGATGTGTTGCCTGCCCTTGCCAAATGGAGACTACGGAAATGGGAAGAAGTCAGCTCCCGGACTCTCCAGTTAATCCTGTCTCCAGTCTCTCCTCCAGAGACTCTGGGCAGCTCTGTGACCCTTTCGCCCAGGATCCACTATTTCTGTGGACTGCTGTGCACTCACCAGCCTGCGCAGGCCGATTTACACGTGCCCTCGGCCATCTGCGGACTCCCTGGCAGGCCCCATCAGTGCCAACCTGTGGGAGGCCTTGCCAGCCCACGGGAGCCCTCGCCAGCCCACTCGCATCTACACACACACTCGCCAACCCTCACTGGCCACTCGGCACAAGTGTGCATGTCTGCACTGGGTGGTTTTGAGCTGTCTATTGTGTGCTTTTCAGCTTTTGGCTCTTTGGGAGTGTGGCCTCTTCTCCCACAATGGAGACTATGGAAAGGAGAAGGAGTTGGGACTTCCCGGTTCCTCCTCCCGTTCTTTCCCCAATGTCTCTGTCTCCAGTCTCTCCTCAATAGCCTGTAGTGTTTCTGTGGAGAACTCAGCAGCCAGCCTTATTTGCGCTTGCTTTTATGTTACTTCCTGTTTCTCCCTTCCTGCCTTTAAGATTCTCTCTTTATCTTTGAAACTTGCAATTTTAATTATGATGTGTCTTGGAGTAGACCCCTTTGGGTTCCTCTTGAATGGGGCCTTCTGTGTTTCCTAGACTTGTGCGATTTTTTTTCTCTCATTAAGTTAGGGAAGTTTTCCATCATTACTTTTTCAAACAGGTACCTTATCCTTTGCTCCTTTTCTTCTCCTTCTGGTTTCTCTATTATATGGATATTATTATGTTTCATGCTGTCTTGAAGTTCTTTTAACTTCTCCATTCTTTCTGAGTCTTTTTTCCTTTTCTTGCTCTTTCTGGGTTTTTTTTTTTTTTCCCTACCTTGTCCTACAGCATGCTTATTCAATCTTCTGGTTCATCTAGCCTGCTTTTGATTCTTTCTACTGTGTTCTTCAATTCATAAATTGTATTCTTCATTTCTTTTTGTGTCTTGTTGATTGTTTTTATGTCCTTTTTTGTGCTGACAGAATTTGCAGTAATTTCCTTGTAGCTTCCCTGTAGTTGTTGGTAATTCTTCCTGAGCTCATTGAGCTTGCTCATATAGATTACTTTGAACTAAATCTCTCATAGTTTACTTGCCTCTAGTTCATTTAGCAATCTTTTGTGATGATCCCTCCTTTCTTTTTGATTGAAGTTTCCTTCTTTTTCTTCCCAATATTTCTGAGACTCTTCTTGTTTCTGCTTCTTAAAATGATGTTTTTTTTTTAAAAAAATATGATATTTATTTATTTTTAGAGAGAGGAAGGGGGGAGAAAGAGAAGGAGAGAAACACCAATATGTGGTTGCCTCTTAAGCATCCTGGCCGGCAACCCAAGCGTGTGCCTTGACTGGGAATTGATCCAGTGACCCTTTGATTCACAGGCCAGTGCTCAATCCACTGAGCCACACCAGCCAGGACTAAAATGATATATTTTGACTCCTTGACTTTGTCATGTGATCTTCTATGATAGGAGATCTGTGTGGTTTAGTGGTGTGGTTTCCTTGATTTTTGGAACTTTATGCTATTGGGATACCCTTTATGCTGTTTATGTTGGCTTTCTGAATATATTTGGGTTTTGATTGTTGTTGGGTCATTCTTTGGTGGGTCCTTCCCTTCAGCTGGTTGACTGAGGGTCAGTCTGCCTACCACATCTTGTATGCCATTGTGCAAGTACTGCCAGAAAAAAAACTCCACAAAGCCCAGGAAACAAACTCACTCCCACAAAATAACCCTTCCCTACAATCCCACTATCAACAGCAAATGAACCAGTATTAGCAAGGGTGTACAGAGATTAAGACTGTTATAAGAAAGGAGAGAGAATATGAGATGGCCTAGTGAAATAAAAATGATTTTGAGAGGGTAGAGGAAGGAACACTAATAAGAGTTGGGAGGCAGAGCAATGTAAAGAGAGAAAATAAAATTTACATTGTGAATAAAAAAGGGAATGAAGAAAGTGGAATATGAACAAACTTGATAGACAAGAAATGAATGTTATAAGCTGTGCAGGAAAGAAAATATCACAAATCATTGAGAAGACCACAGTGGATTTTATCTGGGTGACCTCTAGCATTTACCACTATTTTTTTCTTTCTGGATCTGCCTTTGATGATGTCAGTTGTTGACCCCATCTGACCTTAGGCAGCCTGTTCAAGACTTCCAGGGATCTACTGTCTGTGGCTGTCTCCTTCAGTTATTAATCTAATCACTCTGCACTCTGTAGACAGGATTAAGCACCATGGGGTGGGGCTGAACCTTTCCTGGAGTCAGGGTTATTGTTTCCCCTCAGGCTGCTGTCCCTTGGAGGGGAGTGGTCTCCCTGAGCACAGTGGCTGCCACCATACCTGTGATCAATCAGCACTAGGATCCCCGCTTTACTCATTTCTCTCCTCAAAGCTTCCATATCCAGTTTTTCCCTAGGTGTCTCTAGCCTACTCGGCCCCTGCTTTTGCCAGAGCCCAGGGTAAGTGGCTGCAAATGAAAATGTATGTGTTGGCCCTTTAAACAGCTCTTTGCCTCTCGGGCATCCATCTTTGGCAGAGAGCAACCCTGCTCCTTTTCACCTCTTCTTTGTATGCTATCTGCATAACTTTGGGGCTCAGGTGCTCTAGCCTAGGGATCCCAGCTTAGGGTTTAGACCTCACTCTTCCCAGGGGAATCCAATCAGCCAATTAATTAATACTCCAGCACTGCTGCCTGTGCAAGTCCAGCCAGCATACTCAAGTCTCCACCATGCTCCTTACCAGTCAGATTGTGCTGAATCTAATTATTCTGTCCGTCCAAGGTTATGACTTCTCTCACTATTGTTCAGTTGTTGCTTCTCGGTGATTTCTCCACAATATAGTTGTTATTCAAGATTGGTATTGGGAAGAGGTTAGTGTGAAATCCATTCACATCTCTGTCGTCTTGATGAATATTACAAAACTTCTCATTTATTTTTGAATACCAGAGACACAGAGATAATAAAAATGGTTACTTGAAGATATTAGATGAAACCTGGAAAATCATGGTAAATGAAGGTTACCTTCATTTTTTATTTACCTTCTGAATTAGGTTAACATGAGAAGTTGTAATTGAGAATTAAGGAGGAGTGAAAAGTTGAGAATAGTTCTAAATAAGAGATGGTTAAAACTCAAATTATACAACAGTTTACCTTGCCTAGAAGTGCAGATACCAAGATTATTGCTTTGTTGTAACATTAGAATTGCAGTTATGCTTAGCTTCATGGTTGAGATTGTGTTGTAGCTGAGAACTGGGACAAATAGTAGGGCCAGAGAGAATGCAGAGATGATGATTGTTCTTTGTTGTAACTTTGGGTCAGATTTCTGTTTTGAATTACCTTGGCAGTAGAGTGGCAGGGATAGTTGAAATTAGTGTTTGTTAGGAAGGTAAAATATGTTTAGCTATGAGTTTCTACAGTATGCACTTCCAAACTCCAGAAAACCCTGTGTTCTTCAAAGAGACCAAATTATGAATGATTACTTTCCTGGAGAGTACTCAGAAACCAAGAATTTCTAGTATGACTGTTAGTGGCTTTATGTTATGTTATGTTATGTTACGCTATGTTATGTTATGTTATGTTTGTTAGGTTATGTTATGTTATGTTATAATGATATTTTCTAAATAAAAGAAGGCTTTGGCTGACCCTACTCAGAAACATATTTTTTCTCTTTTTTCATTTTATTTTTTTATTGTTTGGTAATTACAGTTGTCCTCATTTCTCCCCATTACTCTCTGCCATCCAAACACGCGCAACTCCTACATTAAATGCTCCTCACCAGTGGTCTTTGTCCATGGGTCCTTAATACAAGTTTCAGGTTGACCTTTTCCCTTCTTTGCCCCTTTATCACCCAGCCCCCAACCTTTGTTTACTGTCAATTTGTTCTTTATTTTCATGTCTTTGGTTATATTTTGCACTCTTGTTTGTTTTGTTGATTAGGTTCCACTCATAGGTGAGATCATATGCCATTTCTCTTTCACCACCTGGTTTATTCCACTCTAGCATAATGCACTGGTAGTATTTCATCACAGGCACATATTCTAGGATGTGCATGTAGTATGTTTTACAGCACATGCAATCCACAAGTTTCTAAAATCTACAAAGACACTATTTGTACATCAGTTAACCTATGGGACTATATCAGCACTTCATTCTGTGAATAAAATCATAAAGTCTTTGAGGACTCTCACATTTAACTAGTGCCAAAAATATTACTCCAAACACAGTATATGAACAGTATATGCCCTAAATAGAAACCTTCTCTTTGATTGTTGAATACCTGCATCACAGAGAGAAAGAAAAGGGTTATTTGAAGATATTGGCTGACAACTGGAAAATGTTGATAAATTATTGGCTACATTTAGTTTGATGTTAAATTTTGAGGCAGGCTAACACATGAGAGAATACAATTCAGAATTAAGTTGAAGTGAAAAGCTGAGATTAGTTCTAAATAATAGACTGTTAGAACACAAAGTAAACAGAGTGTTACCAGGAAGTATAGATATCAAGTTTAACTAATGTGTTCAACTCCATTTAGAGTGTTTCCTTGTTGTAACATTTGAATTGCAGTTACACTAGGCTTCATTGTAGTTAAAGACTGGACTAACAGTATGTTTGGAGAGAATGCATAAATCCTGATTGCTCTCAGTTTTTCCTTTGGGTTACATATCACTGTTGGCGTTACCTTGGCAATTAAGTGGCAGGGCAAGTAGATTTAGCATTTGTTAAGAAGATAAAATAGGTTTTGACATGAATTGTAAAATAGGTTTTGAAAGAAGTTAGAAGGTATACACCTCCAAATTGTCGAAAACTGTGTGTTCCTAAATGAGAGCAATTTAAGAATGGTTAGTTTTCTGGAGCAATACTGAAAAACTAGTGATTTCCAGCAAAAGCTGTTATTGGCTTTACGTAGTAATGGCATTTTCAAAATAGAAGGTGTATTTCGTTCAATCTACTCAGCAATGTAGTCTCTCTATTGGAGAACTATATTCTAAGATATGCATATATAGTGTTTTGCAACACATGTCCTCCACAAGTATCTAAAACTGATGTGGAAACTATTTGTACATCACTTAAGCTATCAGCTTAAGTCACACTTCATTCAGTGAAACTTATTATAGAGTTTGAAAACCCATACGTTTATCTGGTACCAAACAGATTTCTGCAAACACTTTAGCACAGCAGATGCTTTCTAAATACAAATATTCTGCTTCAGGAAGATGGCAACAATGCAGGTGGGAATGGAACCCACTTTTAAGTGCACCCAACTCGAACACATATCTTATTCTTCTGAAGAATAAAATGAACAGTGAACAGAACCCCAACTGATAGGTAATTTTGAATGAAAGTGTGCAGATGATGCTTCAAAATGGGCATTAAGGAGATTTTGTAGGTGAATGGGAAAGTCCCTAGACCTTGCACCAGAGACCTTGGCTGCCGCGGGAGCATTTGAGAAGAGCCTGGTCAGTGACAGCAACCCAAAGTCTCCCTTTCCCTCCAGGGTATGTAAGTTCCAGATCCATGCCAGCAGAGACCTGGATGCATAAAATCGCTGGAGGGATAAAAAGGCAGCAAGTGACACACAGCTGGCAGCACACCCTAGCTGGAGTGGTGGTCACTAGCTGAGACAATGCCAGAGAATATTGAGAGCCAGGTGGCACCTGCAGCTGGGAGAAGTGATAGGCTGCAACTGGACATTACCCAGATAGACTCTGGACTGGTCAGAGAGTTGAGCTGTTAGGAAAACCTGGTGGTGGGTAGGAGTGGCAGCACCACAAAGGGGACTGTTTTCAAAAGGAGAACTGAACTGCCCTGTGGGGATCTTGCATGAAGCTGCCATGACAGCAGAGGGAGGAGTGTGGGGATGATTTGCTCCCACTCAGGGTGCCTCATGGATTGATCAAATGGGGCTTCAGGGGCTTGGAGAGGCAGTGGCACACAAAGAAACTTTTTTTCTAAGGAGAATGTAGCTGCTGTGCACAGCAGCCAGATCAACAAAGAGTGAGGAGTGTACTCGAGATTTGACCCCACTCAGTGAACCTTTCAGACTGATCAAAGGGGTGCAAAACAAGGTGGATTACCAGCACAACCTGATGCAAATGTGCAGAACCACAGGAAAGGAAAAAAATGGAGCCTAGCCACCCTCTGACTGCAAGATCCAGGAAGATCTGCAAAACCAACCTTGCACGTTCACAATCAGCAAGCTCTTTGTTTTCTTTTTTGCAACATTAAGACTATAAGACCTGTAGCTGTGAGAAAATCAAAGACAGGTCTAGAAAGAAGTCAGAAGGTGTACACCAACAGCTAAGACAAAGTTCACTTTGGTCTCCTTTAGAACTTGCTTCTTTATTTCTTTTTTTTTCTGTTAACCCAGGTTTTTTGTTTTTGTTTGTTATGTTGTTTTATTCTCCATTTCATATTGAATTTTAATTTTTCTTCTTTTACTTCATGTGTATTCCAAGTAACACACTACTGTTGGTCTTTTACCTTTTTTCTTTTTATTCAGATAATATATTCCTTGTCATACTATTATTCCAAATGCCACACAGCACACTTTCCTGGTTCTAATCCATTTTGCCATATTCCTGAGTTTTATTACTATTGTGGTTAACTTTATTTTCTCTCACATTATGCAAAGTTTCTATCCCTTGCTCTGTTTCTCCTCCATCTAAACTTGCATGAGTGATCTGCTTTCTTAGGTCAGCTCACATTCTTTTTCTCCTCTAATAAATCTTATTTCTTTTCCACATTTTAGAAGCCATTGCTAGTTGGGTAAAATACCTGTTATTGCTGTACTTCTCCAAAGGAATTCCTACTTATTCACTCTTTGTTTGTACTTTAAGTGCCACAGAATACTCTCTTGCTGTCTTACTCAATTTAATCTTTCCCCTGAGACTGCTCAGTTGAGTGAGGAATTTTATTTCATTGCTTTCTATCACCCTTCCCCCCTCCTTTTTTTCTTCCTCTCTCAACCTGGGCTTTCTCCTTACCTGTATTAGTTTGCTTCCCCTATCGTCTCAAAATCATTTTTCTTTACTGTAGACATCTCACATTCACTTTTTACCTTTCTACAATATTCTTATTCCTGTTCCACTTTTACTAAACTTCATTCACTTGTCAGTGCTATCAACCCAGCTGTGGTTTTTTTGCAATTTTTCTCCCATTGTCCAGTACCTTTTCCATTTTACTTCAAATCTCGTAGTATATACTTCCCTCTTACCCCATTGTTCCCATCACCTTTTTGTGTTTTATTTATGTTGTAAATTTTGTTTTCTCCCTTCCTTTGCCTTTAGTCCTATCCCAAGTCTTCTTCCCAAGAATTCTCCTCCCTCTTACCACTCAACAACATTTTCCCCTCTTTTAGTCTATTCCCTTTGTCATATCCTATAATAGCAATAATCTCTCTTCATATTTATTGATCTTACTTTAGATGTGGTCCAAATTGCTGTAGTGGTAGGGGGCATCTTTTTGCTGGTGTAGGTTTGGTTGTCTGGTAATACTACTTTATTAAGCAAAACCTGTACAACTGCATACAAGAGGTGGGAGTTGTGACAATCACTAAACCCACTGGAGGGGAGAACCTACCAACAAAGGAGCCACCAACAAGTAAAACCCAACTACAACAAGAGAGCCCACACAAACAGAAAGGCAGCACTAGAGCATCCAGACAAGCAGATCAAAGAGATGACATCACTGAGTTTCACAGCACCCATATTATAGAAGTTCACCCTATGAAGAGAGCTTGCAAAGCAGAGCATGTGGAATCACAGAAACAATTAGGGAGACAGACTTGGCTGGTGTGGCTCAGTGGATTGAGTGCTGGCCTGCAAACAGAAGGGTTGCTGGTTCTATTTCCAGTCAGGGCACATGCCTAAGATTTGGGCCAGGTCCCCAGGAGGGGGTGCATGAGAGGCAACCACACATTGATGTTTCTCTCCTCTTTCTCCCATCCTTCCACTCTCTCTAAAAATAAGTAAAATATTTAAAATAAAATAAAATAAAATAAAATAAAATGGTGATACAAAGAAAAAAATGAATGGAAGAATCCGCAGTAAATGAGCTAAGTGAAATGGAGGCAAGCAAACTATCAGATATAGAATTCATAAGATTGGTTATAAGGATGCTCAATGAACTCAGTGATAATTATAAGGAATTGAGTGGGAACTAAAGCATGAAAAAGGAAATAGAAACTATAAACAAGAAACAAGAAGAAATGAAGAATACAATATCTGAAATAAAAAATACACTAGAAGGAATTACAATCATACTTGATGAAGCAGAGGACTGAATTAGTGAGCTTCAAAACAAGATAGAAATACCCAGGCAAAGTAGCTGTATGAGAAAAGACTAAAAAAATATGAAGATAACTTAAAGGAATTGCAGGACAACATTAAAGGCAACAACATTGGAAACATAGGAACACCAGACAGAGAAGAAAAGGAGCAACTGATAGAAAACCTGTTTGAAAAAAAATGATAGAAACCTTCCCTAACCTGGAGAGGGGAAAAACCATATAAGTTCTGGCAGCACAGAGGGTCCCAATCAAGATGAACCCAAAGAAGTATACTCAGACAGAGAGAGAATCTGAAAGGCAACAAGAGAGAAACAAGAAATGACATACAAGAGAGCTACAATAAGGATAGCAGCTTATTTCTCAAAAGAAACACTAGAAGCCAGAAAGGAATGGCAAGAAATATTCCAAGTAATGAAAAACAAAGGCCAGGAACCAAGTCTACTCTACACAACAAGGCTCTCAATTAAAATGGGAGGCAAAATAAGAAGCTTCTCAGACAAAAAAAAAAAAAAAAGTACACACCTCTCCCAAATTAGCACTGCAAAAAATGGTATAGGGCCTGCTTTAATAAGGAGAAGAAAAATAGTGAGAGAGAGAGGAACACAGGTACAAAGGGGGTAAATAGGCAATAAATAAGTACCTTAAATATAAATGGATTAAGTGGTCTAATCCAAAGACATATGAGAGCTGAATGGATAAGAAAACAACCCGTGCCTATGCTGCCTACAAGTGACACACGTCAGAACGAAAGACCTACACAGGCTGAAAGTGAAGAGTTGGCAAAAAATATTCCAAGCAAAATTCCAGAAAAAAAAAAAAGCTATGGTAGCAAAACTAATACCAGACAAAGTAGACTTCAAAACAAAGACCATAAAAAAGAGACACAGGACATAAAGGAAAGAATAAACAAATGGGACCTCATCAAAATAAGAAGCTTCTGCACGGCTAAAGAAAACATCAGCAAAATGAAAAGGGAGCCAACCATATGGGAAAATATACTCGCTAACGATATATCAGATAGAGGTTTGATCTCCAAGATATATAAAGAACTCACTCAACTCCACTCCAAGAAGACAAACGATCCAATCAAAAAACGGGCAAAGGACCTGGGCAGATGCTTTTCCAAGGAGGAGATACAGAGGGCCCAGAGGCATTTGAAAGGATGCTCAGCATCACTAGCCATCAGAGAAATGCAGATCAAAACCACCATGAGGTACCACCTCACACCGGTCAGAATGGCCATCATAAACGGATCCACAAACAACAGGTGTTGGAGAGGCTGTGGACAAAAGGGAACCCTAGTACACTGTTGGTAGGAATGCAGACTGGTACAGCCACTGTGGAAGGCGGTGTGGAATTTCCTCAAAAAGCTGACAATGGAACTGCCTTTTGATCCAGTGATTCCCCTGGTGGGACTATACCCTAAGAACACCAAAACGCCAATACAAAAGAACCTATGCTTCCCAATGTTCATAGCAGCACAATTTACAATAGCCAAGTGTTGGAAGCAACCTAAGTGTCCATCAGTAGATGATTGGATCAAAAAATTATGGTACATATACACAATGGAATACTACGCAGCAGAAAGGAAAAAAGAACTACTAAACTTCACAACAGCATGGCTGGAACTGGAGAGCATCATGCTATGCAAAATAAGCCAGGGGGCGAAAGACAAATACCATATGATCTCACCTATAAGCGGAACCTAACCAACAATACAAAGATGCAAGGAAAATATGACCAGGAACACTGAAAGGAAAAGAAATCAACAGAGACAAGAGGGAGGGAGGGAGGGGCGGGTAGGGAAAGGGAAGGGAAGGAGAAAGTCAAGGAACATATAGCAAGAACTCATGGACAAAACCAAAGGGGAAGAGCTGAGTGTGGGAATGAGAGAGGGGGCAAGGGAAAGTGGTGGGGGGGAGGCAGAGACAAATGTATTTTAAAATAAATAAATAAAGGAGAAAAAAAAGAGAGACACAGAAGGACACTTCATAATATTCAAGGAAAAGATCCATCAAGAAGACATAAACAGAGGGGGTAAAGGAAAGTGGTGGGGGAAGGCAGAGACAAATGTTTTTTAAAAGATAAATAATAAAAAAATAATGCTGCAAAAAAAAAAGACATAAACATTATGAACATACATGCACCAAGCATACGATCACCTGAATATATATAAAGAAAATCTTAGAGGACAAGAAAGAGACAGACAACAACACATTTATACTAGGGGATTTTAACAACCCACTGTCAACAGTGGATAGATCTTCCAAACAAAATACCAACAAAGATATTGCAGCATTGAGTAATGTCCTAGATCATATGGACTTAACTAATATATATAAAATCTTTCATCCCAAGAAAGCAAAATATACATCCTTTTCAAATATACATGGAACATTTTCAAAGATAGACCACATGATAGAATACAAAACAAGCCTCAACAAATTCAAGAAAATTGAAATTATAACAAGCGTTTTCTCATAACACAAGGGCCTGAAATTAGAAACGAACCTCAAAAAAACTCAAAAGCATTCAAATTCATGGCAATTGAATAGCAGGCTATTAAACAATGAATGGGTTAATAATGAGATCATGGAAGAAATAAAAAAAGTTTCTGGAAACAAATGAAAATGAACACACAACAGTCTAAAACCTATGGGACACAGTGAAGGCAGTCCTGAGACCCAAATTCATAGTGATACAAGCCTCCCACCAAAAAAGATAGAAATATTTCAAATAAACAACCTAATCTTATATCTAAAATAACTGGAAGAACAAGAAACTGAGCCCAGTGTGAGTAGAAGGAAGAAATAACCAAGATCGGAGCAAAATGAAATGACATAGAAATTAAAAGAACAATCTAAAAGATCAATAAATGCAAGAGCTGGTTCTTTGAAGAAATAAACAAAATCAACAAGCCTTTAACCTGACTCATCAAGAAAAAAAGAGAGTGGAACAAATCGATAAAATCAGAATTGAAAGAGGGGAGATTAAAACTGAACCCACAGAAATACAAAGTATTGTAAGAAATTCCTACAAATATATGACAAGAAATTTGAAAACCTGGGTGAAATATATTTCTAGAAACATATAATCTTCCAAAATTGAATCAAGAAGAAACAGAAAACCTGAACAGACTGACATCAGCTGGTGAAATTGAAGCAGTTATCAAGAAATTTGCAGCACTCCAAAACATTCGACCAGATGGTTTCACTAGACAATTTTACAAAACATTTAATGAAGAGCGAACTCTTATCTTTCTGAGACTATCCCAAAAAATCTAAGAAGAGGGAAGACTCCCAAATTCTTTTAATAAGGCCAGCATCATCCCAATCCCAAAACCAGATAAGGACACAACAAAGAAAGAAAACTACAAGCCAATATTGCTGACTAATATAGAAGCTAAAAACCTCAACAAAATCTTGACAAACCACATCAAGCAATATATTAAAAAGATTGTATACTATGATCAAATGGTATTCATCGCAGAGATGTAAAGATGGTACATAAGCAAAAGGAAAGGCAAAAATCACATAATCATATTAACAGATGGGGAAAAAGCTTTTGAAAAGGTACATGACCAATTTATGATAAAAACACTCAGCAAAGTGTGAGTAGAGATAACATATAAATAATAGCCATGTATAAGAAAACTACATCCAACATAATACTCCATATATTCTTTAGATTCTTTTAATTTTATTTCTTTTTAGACAAAGGGGAAGGGAGGGAGAAAGAGAGGGAGAGAAACACCAATGTGTGGTTGCCTCTCCTGTGCCCCCCACCAGGGACCTGGCCCACAGCCTGGGAATGTGCCCTGACTGGGAATCAAACAAATGACCTTTGGTTCACAGGCTGGGGCTCAATCCACTGAGCCCCACCAGCCAGGGCAGAATAAGCTCTTAAATACAAACGTGTTCAATTATTACTTGGGATACAAGGTTAATGAAAAGAGTTACTTGAAAAATATTGGCAGAAAAAGGGGGAAACAATGACGTTAATGGGTACCTTTGTGTTTTATTTTACCTTTCGAGTTAAATTAATATGAGAGAACACAATTGAGATTAGGTGAAGTTTAACTATGAGAACAGTTCTAAATGACACATAATACAAAATAAACTCAGTTTAGATCACCTGGAAGTGGAGATACCAGTATGAATTAACATGCTCAAATATCTAAGGATATTGCTTCTGTAACATTTGATTACAGTTGTACTTCATGGTTGAGATTTTGTTGTACTTAAATCCTGGATGTATATTATGGTAATAAAGAACATAAATACAGTCATTCTTACTCTTGTTAATTTTCAGTTAGAATTCTCTCCTTAAGTAACCTTGGCAGCATAGTTGTGGGGAAAGTTGAGGTAGTGTTTGTTATGAAGTTAAAATAGGTTTATCCATGAGTTTCCACAGCATAAGCTTTTATTACCAAACAAATGCTGTGTTCCTAGGAAAAGAAGAAGATGAATGATTGCTTTACATAAGCAAAACTCAGAAACTAGAGATTTCCAGTAGAGAACAGTCAGACGCATTCTGTTATAATAACATTTTAAATAAAAGAAGGCTTTGGTTCAGCAAACTCAGCAATGTATTCATCAATCACAGAAACATTCTCATTAAGATATGAAGGTGGAGGGTTTTAAAAAACATATCATCAACAAGTCATGAAAATGAAAAAGAAAACGATTTGTATATCAGTACAAGAACAGACCAAAAGCAGGGCATACAATTTATGAAAACACAGGTAACCCATGGCAGTCTATAAAATACCAAGGAGACCATAGTACATCTATGAAACTATAAGCCTAAAGCAGCAGGATATTCTGTTAACCTAATGGTAAAGGGTTTGAGAACCGTTACATTTAACTGGTACCAAGGGGGACTTCTAAAGACACTTGCCTTAGCATCTTTGTGAATGCAAATCTCCTCATTTAAGGATAAATACCTGGGACACAGAGATAACGGGTGGTGTTATTAGAAGGCAAGGCCAGAAACCTGACAATCTAGACAATAATGGGTACCTTTGTGTTTGATTTTAACTTCAGAGTTAGGATAATGTGAGAGAGTGCAATGGAGACTAAAGGAGACCTGGAAAGCTGTATTAAATTCTCTGCCATTGGCTGATAGGAAACAATGTGAACACAGGGTTAACATACCTGAAAGTCAAGATACCAAGGTGTAGTAAAGTGGTCCACTCTGTGTATGGTTTTCATTTCTGGTGACATTTGAATTGCAGTTATACTGAGTTTCAAGGTTGAGGTTATGTGGTGATTAAGACTAAACGACTATTGCAGTTGCAGAGTGTGCAGAGAAAGAAGTAGTGAACTTACTTGTATTGTAGGTTACATTTCCAAATTGATGTTACCAGGGCAGCAGGGTGTCAAGGGAAAGGTGAAAAGAGTGTTTGTTAGGAAGTTAAAGTAGCCTTGTCTGAAAGTTTCTCTAACATGCAGTTCCACAACATTGAACATCTCATGTTTTACAAAGAGAACACAGTAAGAATAACCACTTTAGTGAAGAGGCAAGAGGAAATCAGTTTCCCAATAAAAAAAAATAGAGGCTTCCTATCATAAAGACATTTTCAAAGGAAAAGGAGGCTTTGGCTCCCCCTTTATACATATATGAATCAATGTATTCTATCAATAACAGAAACATATACTCATTAGACTTGATGCTGCAATGTAAGACTACACAAGTAACCCACAAGTATCTCAACAACTTCTAGGTGAGCCTTTGAACATCAGTTAAACTATGGGCCAATCTTAGCAGTACTTTCTGTAAATATAATGGTAAAGTGTTTGAGAACCCATACATTTTACTGGTATCATGGAGATTCCAGAGGACACCTGCCCTAGTATACACTTCATGAATGCAAGTCTTCTCATTTTTGGTTGAACACCTGGGACACGGAAATAAAGGGAGGTAGTGTCTGAAGACAGTGCCTGGAAACTGGACAATCTAGTCAAGTTAACGGGTCCGCTTGCATTCATTTTAAACTCAGAGGTAGGCTAATGTGAGAGAGCTCGATGGAGACTAAAGAGACCTGGAAACCCACACTGACTCTCCAACCATTAGGTGATGGGAAGCACCGTGGACACAGGGTTAACTTACCTGGAAGTCTAGATGCGAAAGAATAAGTCAAGGAACCCACTCTGAGCAGGCTTTATATTTGGGGTGACTTTTAAATTCCAGCTATGCAGAGCTTCAAGGTTGAGATTGGGCGGGGATTGAGACTGAACGATTATCATGTCTGCAGAGCTCGCAGTGAGAAGAGGAGCGCATCCTTGTACATTTGGGTTAGATTTGCAGGTTGGCAATACCGCGGGAGCAGAGGGACAAGGGAAAGATCCAAACAGTGTGTGTGAAGATGTACAAAAAAACCTGATCTAGGACTTGTTTCCTGCTACGCAATGCCAAAAAGTCGGACACCATGTCTTCTTCAAGGAGACCACAGTAAGAATAATAACTAACAATGAGACCCTAGGAAATCAAAGATTTCTAGTATAAAATGCAGGGGCCTTCTGTCGTAATGACATTTTCGACTCAGGAGCCTTTGGCTCGCCCTGTGGAGCAGCATATTCTCTCAACCACTGCAACATATTCTCATAGGGCTCGGAGGTTCAACATATGGCCCCCGGGTGTCTACAGATCTTTGAGGTGAGCTTAGCATATCCGTTAACCTATGAACCTAAAGCGGCAGGACGTTCTGTTAATCTAAAGGTTAAGTGTTTGAGAACTGGTACGTTTAACCGGTACCACGGTAGATTTCTGAAGTCATTCGCCGCAGGATCCACTTTGTGAATGCAAACAATGTGGACAGGTGAATAGGGATCCTAGTGTTCAACTCTAGATTCAGAGTTGGGTCAGTGTGAGAGAGAGCTCGACGGAGGCTTTGGAGACCAGGAAAGCTGTGTTGACTTCTCAGCCATTGTCTGCTCGGAAACAACGTGAACATGGGGTCACTTACTGGGAAGTCTTGATACCATGGTTAAGTAGAGTGTTCCACTCTGCGTAGGGGTTACATTTGTAGCGATATTTGAATTGAAGTTACGCTGAGCTTCAAGGTTGAGCTTGTGTGGCGTTCAGGTACTGAATGATTAAGACGGCCGCGGAGCAAGCTGAGAGAAGTGGTGCACTTAGTTTTAAGTCAGATTTTCACGTTGACGTTACTGCGTCAAGAGAGTAGCCAAGGGAAAGGGGAAAACAGCATTTGTTAGGAAGTTAACATAGCCTCGTCTGGGGGTTTCTCTAATGTGCGATAGCACAACATCGAACACCTTGTGTTCTTCTCTGAGAGCAAGGTAAGAGTAACTCCTTAAGCGAGGAGACACTAGGAAGTCAATGGCGTGCATTAAAAAGCTCAGAGGCCTTCTGTCATAAATACGTTTTCAATGCAGATCGGGCCTTTGGCCTGCCCTCCGGAGTAATGCATTCTTTCAAACACAGAAATGTACTCCCATGAGGCACGAAGGTACAAATATGACAGCGCAGGTAAACCGCAAGTGCCTACAAAACTTTGCGGAGACCTAGGCACATCCTTCAATCTACGAGCCCAGAGGAGGAGGGCATTTTGCTAATCCAATGGTAAAGTCCTTGGGAATCTGCCCATTTAATTAGTATCAAGGGCGATTTCTGCAGACACTTGCCCGAGGATACGCTTTGAGAATGCAAATATTCTCCTTTGAGGTTGAATACCTGGAGCACAGAGATAATGGGCGGTGCTATTTGAAGATATTGCTTGGAAACTAGACTATAAGGACAAGTTAATGGATTCCCTTGTGTTCGATTTTAACTACATTTTAACAATGTAGACAAGTTAGTTGGGACAGATTGGATTAAAAGCTCTTCCTGCCGGGGACCACACAGGGAAGTGCGTGGAAAATGTCCATTGACGGAGGCCTAGCGAGGTGCCAGCAAGCGCTTGGCCTAAACTCGTGCTGTCTCTCGGCAAGTCCTCTTCCGATATTTAGGAAGGGCGGGACATCGAGAACATGAGGTATTTGGAAGAATTTGACTAGGTACGGCGAAATCACGATCTGGTCTCACGTATCTTTTGCGTTCCTGTGACCTCTGCGTTTGTAGCCACCGGAGAGTGCATAGTGGCATGCCAGGTGAAGTTTCCTTTGGAGCTCTAGCGAGAGCGACGCTGAGGACACAAAGACGACACAGTTTGCACTTACCTAGGAGTGCCGGTAGTAGTAAACACTATGGGCAAGACCGTTTTCCAATTCGCTCCTGTGCCGTTTGTTTTGCTCCTGCACTTAGCTTCCCGGTTGAGTTTGCCTTTGAGGCACCCACTGGATGAAACGTGTGCCCTGGAGAGTGCTAGCAAAGTCATCACCTTCGCTGTATGTCTGGGTCGAGAGTTCTATGTTGAAGTGACTGGGCTGATGAGTGTCATTTGAAGCCAAAGTTGGATTTAGGCTGGAAGTTCAAACAGCCTCCTCAGGGAGATTTTGCAGGAAGAGCTTTCACACGGAAGGACGCCTTGATTTCCACCGGGAACTCGGGGTCACAAGGGTGTTTTGCGAGGCAGATCACAAAACACAGGTGCTTCCTGAGGGAACTGTGAGAGGCATTCTGTTCTCATCACATTGTGTAAAGAGAGCAAGGCCTGGCCTGGCCTGTTCACAAGGGGCTCCTTTCACTCCCAGACACATATCCTCGCTCAGGCGTGGTTGGGGCTTCAGTTTCCAGAGCTCCTGGTCAGTGAGTTCCGAAAACTGCAGGGGAAGCCCTTGTGCAACCGTTAAGGGAATGGCCCCAAGCTGCCCTTGGTGCCGGACTTAGCATAGTCAATCGTGCCAGGATCTATACAATTGAAGTGCGGCCTGGCAAATTTCTGGAGACACTCGGCTGAGTTGTCTGTGGAAGTTCCGGAGGCAGGGCAAGGTCCAGGACTGTGGCAATGACTGTTTGGAAGGGAAAGATGTTCATCAGGGCATCTGTGCAGTGCCTTCTTGCAGTGCCCAGGCTTTTCAGTGTTCCTCAGGCAGGGCAGGATAGCACTGAATGTTTTCTGAAGCACCACTCAGAGCAGGGCATTTTGCTTTGAGAATCGAGAGACGCCTTCCATGGTGTGACACTCTCTGCAAAGAAGGAAGCTGAGGTGCGCTCTTCTGGGTTCTTTCTCTGAGGGATTCATATTCATGTTCAGAGGCACTGGGAGAGTCTCTTCCAAAGCCGGTATCGATCCAGTCTCCCATAGCCTCTCACACGCCCTTGTGCTACAGTCAACAGAAAGGCAGAAAGAAGCTCTTCCTTCTGGGAATCCCATTTTAAATTGTGTGATGCCCTTCACATTTAACTGGTATCTAATAGATGGCAATGGACACCTAGTGGACTTTATTTTGGAGTTTTTTTGGTAGGCCAGGGTCAGGGAAATGTGTAATGAGTGTTCACCTTAAAGGGAAAAGTGGGTCATCAGGGCATTTATACCTTATACTTTTCAATGACCAAGATCTTCTGAGTTACTCTGAGAGCGCTGGGTAGCAATGAGAGTTTTCTAAAGCAGGACTCAATGCAAGGCATATCGCATTTGGGACATGAGTCTCCTTCTGTAGGAGGATACTTTCTGAGAAGAAGGAGACTCAGTCTTACCCTCTTCTGCAATGTGCTCTTTCAGAGACAAAAGCTCATTCTCATTAAAATGTGTCTCTGCATCCTTTCCTAAAGATCATAACGTACAGGGAAGTAGCTTTCCTAGCAGGCAGAGAGTGTGGTGAAGCGGCACTTCCTGCTGGGGCTCGAATGGGGAATTGTGTGAATGGTGTCCATTTACCAGGGACCTAGTGAGATGCAGGCAAACAGTCCTAGAAAACATGTGCTGTCTCTCCTCAAGTCACCTTCTGACCTCTGGGTACTTGGGACGTGGAGAACATGAACTGATTTGAAGATTTTGACTAAGGATGGCAAAATCAGGTTCAGGTTTGAGGTGCCCTTTGGGTTCCTGGTACCTTACAGTAATTTCATATTGAGAATGTGCAGTGGCATATGAGATGAAGTTTTGTTTTGAGCTCAGGCCAAAGCAACACTGAGAACACAAAGAGAACACAGTTTGCACTTACCTCATAGTGCAGGTAGCAGTGTACACCAAGGGGCCTCACACTTTCTCAAATATTGCTTATTGTAACATTTTTGTTGCACTTATACTTAGCTTAATATTGAGTGTCCGATGTAGGGATAACTGGATGAAAAGTGTGTTCTTGAGAACGCTAGCATATTCATTGTTCTTCGCTGTAACTTGGTTTAGAGTTCTCTGTTGAAGTGTTCTTGTCAGAGGAGTGTCTGTTTAAGTTGAAATTGGATTTTGATTGGAAGTTCAAACAGCGTTCTCAAGATGTTTCCACATTATGAGCCTCCTTTCAGGCAGACGCCCTATTCTCCTTAAAGACCTCAGGTTCACTAGGGTGTTTAGTGAAGCCAATCACAAAACAAGGTTTTTCCCTTAGGGTACTGTGAGATGCATTCTGCTTAATGACATTGTATAGTGGAAAGCCTCATCTTGACCTACTCTGCATTGTGTGCTTTCACTCTCAGAAACATATTCTCACTAAGGCATGCCTGGGAAGTTTTTTTTCAATGCTCCTAATTAACAAGTTTTTGGAACCACAGGGAAACCATTTGTACTACAGTTATCCTATATGCCCCTATATGCACTTGTTTCCTGGGATCGAATAGGAAGTTGTGCCACTACCTGGACATTTATGTAGGACCTGTCAAGATTTCTGCAGACACTTCATTAGGTTCTCTGTGGAGGCTACCTGGGAAGAAAAGGGTCTAGGAAAGTTAAAATGAGTTTTTTTGGAAGTGCAAAAGTCATCAGGGCATTTTTGCAGTGTAGTCTTTCAGTGCCCAAGATCTTTAGTGTTACTCAGAGTGCGCAGGGTAGCAATGAGTGTCTTATGAAGCACAATTAAGAGCAGGGGATTTTGCTTTTCAAATTGTGAGATGCCTTCTGTAAAATGACACTTTCTGAAGAGAAGAAGGCTGAGTCTCACCCCTCTGAGCAACGTGTTCTTTCTGTGACAGAAACATATTCACATTAAGATGCGTGCGTAGACTCTTTTCCAAAGCTGGCAATGAACTAGTCTCTAATGCCCTCAGGGAACCAGTTCTACTGCAGTTAACAGACAACCCTAAATCAATCCTTTGTTCTGGGAATCCAGTTCGAAATTGTAGGGCAGCCTGTACTTTTAACAAGGACTTTGAGAGATGTTGGCAGATGCTTAGTTAAGTTTCCTGTTGAGGTTCCTTGGCATGTCAGGGTCATGGAAAGTTGTTGAGGGTTTGTTTGGAAGTTAATACAGGTTATTCAGAGCATTTGTACAGTATACTCTTTCATTTCCCAGGATCTCTTTTCCTCAGGAGCTCTGTGTAGCAATGATTCTTTTTTGTTGCACAATTCAGAGCAAGGATTTCTCATTAGAAATGTGAGACACTTTCTCTAAAATGATACTATTTTAACAGAAGTACGCTTAGGCTCACCCTTATCAGCAATGCAATCATTCAATGACAGAGCCATCTTCTCATTAAAATATTTTTGTTCTGTCTTTTCCAATTATCATTATCCAGAATTTTCTAATACTCTGAGAGTAATAACTTGTACATATGTTTGTGATTTGACAAAAACATCATTTCTTTCTGGGAAATGAATGGCAAATTGTGTAGAAAATTGTCCATTCAACATGGACAAAGTGAGATTCCTGCAAAAACTCCTGCCAAAGATATGCTTTCTACTCCCAAATCCTCTTATGTGTTATGGGATCCTTGGGACATGGATATCATGAGGTTGTTTTTAACATTTTAGCTAACAATGGGGAAGTCATGATAATTTACTTGTACTCTTTGGTTTCCTGTTTCTTTTGTGTAATTTTAATGCAGTAGAGCACAGTGGAGATTCAGGTGGTTTCCTTTTGAGACCAGGCCTGAACAACACTTCCAAAAGTGTCCAAAAGGAATGCAGTTTGAACTTTCCTAGGAGTGTAGATAGTAGTATCCACTAAGGGGCTCCATCCTTTCTGAGGATATAGCTTGTTTTTACATTTGAGTTATACTTATAGTTATCTTCCTGTTTGAGATTCTGTTGTAGTGATATACTGGATGAATAGAGTGAGCTAGAGAATGCATGGACAGTAATAGTTCATTGATGTAATTTTGTGTTAGAGTTCTCTGTTGAAATTACTTTGGCAGATCACTTGCAGTGAAAGTTGATAATTAAATTTTGTTTACAAGTTAAAACAGCCCTTTCATGGTGTTTCTACGATATGTACTTTCACTCTGTCGGACTCCTTGTTTTCCTCAGAAAGTGCAGCATAGCAATGATTTTTTTCTAGAGCAAAATGCAAAACAAGTGTTTTCCCCTATGGAACTGTGAGATGCATTCTGTTATAATGACTTTTTTTGTTTGTTTACAGAAGAAGGTTTTGTTTTACCCTACTCAGCAATGTATTGTTTGAGTGACAGAAATATATTCTCATTAAAATGTATTTGTAGAGTCTTTTCCAGTTATGACAACCCATGTGTTTCTAAAATGAACAGGGAATTCACTTGCACATCAGTTACTGACTGGGGAAAAGCACTACTTAGTTTTGGGAATCGAGTCATAAATTTTATGGAAAAGTGTACATTTAACTGGGACCTAGAGAAATTTCTGCGAACACTCAGAAATGAGATGGTTTCTTTAAGGCAAATTTTCTTATGTAGTGTTGGATACTTATGACACAAAGATAATTGAAAGAATTATTTGAGGATATTGGGTGAAAATTTGTAAACTATGATTTTTAGGGGTACTTTTGTGTTTGCATTTGAGTTAGATTAACATGTGAGAACTCAACTGTGATTTAGGTGCAGTTTACCTTTAAGATCAGTTTGAAATGACACTTAGAACACAAGGGGGCAAGGGAAAGTGGTGGGGGGGAGGCAGAGACAAATGTATTTAAAAAGCAAATAAATTATAAATTTAAAAAAAAAAGAACACAAGGTAAACACAGTGTGAACTTACACTGAAGTTCAGGTACCAGTATTAACCAATGTGCTCAATTCTGTCTAGAGATGTTTGTTGTAACATTTGAATTGCCTTGGCACTTAGCTTCATGGTTGAGATTATGTTGTAGTTAAATGCTGGATGGACATTATGACTAGAAAATGCATGCACAGTAAATGCTATTCCTTATAACTTGTAGTGATTGTTCTCTGTTGAAGTTACCTTGGCAGCTCAGTGACCGAAAAAGTTAAAGTTAGTGTTTGTTTGGAAGTTAAAATAGGTTTATCCTTGAATTGCTACTGTGTACATTTCCAACCCCCGCCCCCAACCCCTGTGTTCTTTAATGAGCTGAAGTTAGGAGTGATTACTTTTCTGAAGAGACACTCAAAAACAGGTTTTCCATATATAACAGTCAACAGCATTAAGTTCTAATGACATTTTCTAAATAAAATGTGGCTTGGTCTCAACCTTCTCAGGATCGTATCCTTTTAGTCATGGAAATATTTTCTGACTAGAGATGCATGGACAGTGTTTTACAACACACAAAATCCACAAATTTCTAACACTTACAAGGAAACGATTTGCACATCAGTTCAGCTCCTGGCCACAGTGTGCTCTTCATTATGTGAATCTCTCTGTATAGTGTTTTAAAGCCTTTAGATTTAACTGATGTCAAGTAGGAATTGTCGAAACACTTCAGCAGAGGATGTGCTGAAATGTCTGTTCTATATCTGTGAAATGTCTATATCTGTGAAAATGTCTATATATATATATATATATATATATATATATATATATATAAAATTGGTATTTTAATAGGGATTGCAATAAATCTATAAATGGCTTTGGGTAGTATGGACATTTTGAAGATGTTAATTTTTCTAGTCCATGAACATGGTATATGTTTCCATTTATTTATCTACCTTAGTTTCATTCTTCAGTGTTGTGTTCTTCTCTGTGTACTGGTCTTTTACCTCCTTGGTTAGGTTTATTCTTAGGTAAATGTTGCACCGTGCGGCAGCTATAGGGGTGCGCTGTGGTGAGGGAGCAACGCAGGGAGTGCAGCACTCCCTGAAACCTGAGGGAAACTGACTGGGGCCAGCTGAGGTGGGAGCAAAGCTCTGAAACCCACAGAGTCCGTCCTGGGGTTGTCACAATTGAGGGGGAATAAACACAAAACATCTCAAACACTTCTCTGTTTGCTGGGAGAGCAGACAGGGGCACTTCCCTCTTACCAGAGAAGGCCGTGGCACATCCCTTTAGTGGGGAAGGCCTTTTGCCCTTTGTTCCAAGGCTTTTATTGAAAATCTTATCAGTGGGGTATGTAACAGGAATGCATACGTTATCTCATTACATCAGTCTGATAAGTTTCACAGTGAATATATGATGCTTTTAACAGACAAGTGACAAGAGTACACTTATTTACATGGGTCAGAAAGGAGACTAGAATCAACAATAGAGACAATGGATAAGGGAAAAGTAGACTTAAAGGTGCCTTAAAGATATAGGGTATAAGGTGTAAATAAAGCAAATGTCTTAACAAGGTAAGGGGTGTAAATAAAGGTCATTTGCAGCATGAGCTGACGAGAGATCTGAGGAAGGAACAGAACACACTCTAAAGAATTTACTTTTAGGTCTAATTACCCTGGGACCCGCCAGATCTGATTTAGGGCTGTTTTTCCTGCACTGTTTCAAGCCTGAGCCAGGAGGGAGGACAGAGCCACCATGGGTTAAGGAGACTGCTTCTCGGCTGCAATGAGGACTCTAGCCATGTCCAAGCCAAGCCGAGAGGTGCAGGGGCTTTTTTGCCCCTTCTCCATGTCTCCCAATTTCTTATCTGCTGCCAAAATCGACCAATACTTGTCTTAGGTTGCCCCTCCCCTGAGGGGTCTTACCCATCATTGGCTAATTGACCATCTATGGCAAAGCAGAGAGGCAGGGGGACAGGCCAAGTCTCCTCAGGAGCCTATTTCTCCAAAGTCTCCTGATTATTTCCAGCCTTCCAGTCCTCCAGCCTGTTGGCAGGGTTACAGCTTCTGAAACCAGGCCAGGCGTTTCCCCAAAGGTAATTATTTTTCTTGTTTTTGTAGCAAATGGTATTTTTTTCCTATTTCCTGTTTCTGATATTTCATTGTTGGAGTAAAAAAAATGCCTTTGATTTCTGAATATTGACTTTGTATCCCACTGTTTTGCCAAATTCACTTCTTAGGTGAGATAGTGTTTCAGTGGAGTCTATAGGGTCTTCTATGTACACTATCATGTCATCTGAAAACAATGACAGCTTTACTTCCTCCTTTTCAATTTGGATGCCTTTTATTTCTTTTTTCTTCTCTGGTCACTGTACCTAGAGCTTCCAATACTATGCTGAATGGAAATAGTGTATGCAGACACCCTTTTCTTGTTCCCAATCTTAGTGGGAAAGATTTTAGTTTTTGACCATTGAGAATGATGTTGGCTGCAGATTTCTCATATATGGCCTTTATTATGTTGAGGTATGCCACCTTTTTCCCAATTTTGCTGAGTGTTTTTATCAAAAATGAGTGCTGTATTTTATCAAATGCTTTTTCTGCATTTATTGACACAATCATGTGATATTTGTATTTCCTTTTGTTTATGTGATGTATTACATTTATTGATTTGCTAATATTGAACCATCCTTGCATCCCTGGGATGAATCCCACTTGATCATGATGGGTGACCTTTTTAATGTATTGATGGATGCTGTTTGGCTATACTTTGTTGAGGATTTTAATGTCTATATTTATCAGCAACATTGGCCTGTAGTTTTCTTTCCTTGTTGTGTCTACCTGGTTTTGGGATTAGGATGATACTGTCCCCCCAAAAGAGCTTGGGAGCCTTCCCTCTTCTTGGATTTTTTTGAACATCTGAGAAGTATAGGAGTTAGCTCTTCCTTAAATGTTTTGTAAAACTCTCTTTTTAAACCATCCAGTCCAGGGCTTTTGTGTGCTGGGAGATTTTTGATTACTGCTTCAATTTCACTTGAAGCAGTAATCTAAACGTTATCAGTCTGGGTAGACTTTCTGTTTCTTCATTCAGTTTTGGACTATTATATTTTTCTAGAACTTGTCCATTTCAGCCAGATTTTCAAGTTTCTTGGCATATACTTGTTAATAGAAATTTCTTACAGTCTTTTGTATTCCTGTGGTATCAATTATAATCTGTCCTCTTTCATTTCCGATTTAATGCATTTGGGTCCTCTCTCTCTTATTCTTGATGAGTCTGGTTAAAAGCCTGATGATATTGTTTATCTTTTCATAAAACCAGCTCATGGATTTATTGCTCTTTTTAATTGTTTTTTTAGTGTCTATGCTGTTTAATTCTGCTCTGATCTTGGTTATTTCCTGCCTTCTGCTCATGCTGGTTTTTGTTGTTGTTCATGTTCTTGGAGATGTAGGGTTAGGTTGTTTATTTGACATGTTTCTATCTTTTTTAGGTAGTCCTGTACTGCTATGAACTTCCCTCTCAGGACTGTCTTTGCCATGTCCCATAGGTTTTGGACTGTTGTGTGTTCATTTTCATTTTTTTTCCAGAAACTTTTTGAATTGTTCCTTGATATCATTATTAACCCATTCATTGTTTAATAGCATGGTACTCAATCTCAATGAATTTGAATGTTTTTAAATTGTTTCCTTTAGGTTGGTTTCTAGTTTCAGGCCTTTGTGGTCTGAGAAAATACTTGATATAATTTCAATTTTCTTGACTTTGTTGAGGCTTGTTTTGCATTCTATCATGTGTTCTATCTTTGAAAATGAGCTGTGTGCATTTGAAAAAATGTGTATTTTCCCTTTGGAATAAAAGGTTGTGTATATATATGTGTGTGATATATATAAATCAGTTAAGTCCATTTGATCTTAAGGCATTGTTCAATGCTGCAATGTCCTTTTTGCTATTTTGTTTGGAGAATCTATCCATTGTTGACTGTGGGGTGTTAAAATCCCCTATTTTAAGTGTGTTTCTGTCCATCTCTTTCTTGATGTCCTCCAAAATTTTCCTCATATATGGGTGCATGTATGTTTACAATGTTTATGCCTTCTTGATGGATTCTTCCTTTGAGTAATATGAAGTTTCCTTCTGTTTCTCTTTTCATGGCCTTTTTTTTGAAGTCTATTTTTTTCTGATGTAAGTATTGCTACCTCAGCTTCTTTTTTTCCTGTCCATTTGCTTGCAACATTTTTTTTCTAACCGTTCAGTTTCAGTATGCGTAGATCTTTTGT
Organism: Pteronotus mesoamericanus; assembly: GCF_021234165.1. NCBI lineage: Eukaryota > Metazoa > Chordata > Mammalia > Chiroptera > Mormoopidae > Pteronotus > Pteronotus mesoamericanus. Next base: position 58,160,271 of record NW_026555321.1, read on the forward strand.
CTGAGGTGGTTCTCTTGTAGGCAGCCTATGTGCAGGTCATGCTTTCTTATCCATTCAGCTACCCTATGTTTTTTGATTGGAGCATTTACTCCTTTAACATTAAATGTTATTATTAATAAGTACTTGTTCCCTTTAACTCTTTGTACCTGTGTTTCTCTCTCTCTCACTGTTTTTCTTCATTTTCTTAAAGCAGTCCCTTTAGCATGTCTTACAATGCTGGTTTCGTGAAGGTGTATTCTTTTAGCCTTCTTTTGTCTGGGAAACTCCTTATTTTGTCTTCTATTTTACTTGAGAGCTTTGCTGGGTAGAGTAGTCTTGGTTGCAGGCCTTTGCCTTTTATTTCTTGGGATATTTCCATTCTCTTCTGGACTGTAGTATTTCTGTTGAGAATGAGCTTCTTGTTTTATCAGAGCTCCCTTGTATGTTACTTCCTGTTTCTCTCTTGCTGCCTTTAAGATTCTTTCTTTGTGTTCCAAATTTGGCATTTAATTATGATGTTTCTTCTAGTAGGTCTCTTTTGATTCATCTTAATTGGGACTCTCTATGCTTCCTGAACTTGTGTGGTTTTTACTCTCTCCATGTTGGGGAATTTTTCTTTCATTTTTTCAAACAGGATTTTAATCCCTTGTTCCTTTTCTTCTCTTTCCGGTATTCTTGTGATTTGAATGTTGCGTTTTATGTTGTCCTGCAGCTCCCTTAAACTATCTTCACATTTTTTTAGTCTCTTTTGGTGCTGATGCTCTACCTGGGTGTTTCAATCTACCTTGTCTTGCAGCTCTCTAATTTGGTCCTCTGCTTCATCCAGCCTGCTTGTAATTCCTTCTAGTGTATTTTTTTTATTTCACAATTTGTATTCTTCATTTCTTCCTGGTTCTTGTTTATAGTTTCTATTTTTTGGGGGGGGCTATTATAGTTCCCACTCTGTTCCTTTAGCTGTCACTGAGTTCCTTGAGCATCCTTATAAACATTTTTTTTTAATTCTATGTCTGATATACTTTTTGTCTTAATTTCACTTTGCTCTTCTACTGTGGATTCTAACATTGTTTTTGATTGGGGTTTCTTTCTTTGTCTCCCCCTTTTTAATGACTCCTTTTGTTTGTTTCTGCAACTCAGAGTGCTTTGCTTCACCTGCCTGTCTTTGTGGAGTAGACTCCTGTGGTGGGAGTTCTATGGGACTCAGTGGTGCAGTCTCTTCAATATCCTTGTCTAGATGCTCTAGGGTTGCCCCTTCTGTTTGTGTTGGCTCTCTTGTTATACTTGGGTTTTACTTTTTAGTGGTTTCTCCCCTTCATCTGGCTTCCAGGTAGTCACAACTCCAACCTTGTCTTGTGTACTGTTGTTCAGGTGATGGTTAACAAAACCATATTAACAGACAACCAAACCTAAGCCAGCAAAAATAACCCCCCTACCAAAAAGCAATCTAAACCACAATTGAGCAAAGAGTGATAAATTTGAACAGAGATTACAGATAATATAAGCTATGAAAAAGGGAATATGAGATGACTAAAAGAGGGGAAAATGTTATTGAGTGGTAAGAGGGAGGAGAATTGATAACAATAGGTATAGAACCGGGGCAAAGAAAAGGAGAAAACAAAATTTAAAATATGAGTAAAACACAAAAGAGTGATGGGAACAATGGGGTAAGAAAAAGGAAGAGTATATTTTGAGGTTTGAAGTAAAATTGAAAAGGTATTAGACCAACAGGATGAAAAATGCAGAAAAACCACAGCAGGTTCAATAGCAATGGCAGCTGAATTAAGTATAATGGAGCTGGAACAGGAATGAGAATATTATATGAAAACAAAAAGTGAATATGAGATGACTACAGTAAAGAAAAATGTTTTTGAAAAGATGGGGGAAACAAACTAATAAGCATAAGGAGTAAAGCCCAGGTTGAGGGAGGGGAGGAAAAAGAAATGAAATAAAATTCTTCATTCAACTGATTAGGGGTAGGGGGAAGGCAAAATGGTGTAAGATGGAGGAGTGTATTCTATTGGATTTAAAGTACACACAAATAGTGAACAAATAGGAATTTTTTTGGAGAAATACAGTAATAACCATGATACTTCACCCAACTAACCACTGTTTATAAAAGGTGAAAAATAAATAAGACTCTTATGAGAGGGGAAAACAAATGTGAGTTGACTTAAGAACGAGCAGTGCTTATATGAGGTTAGATGGAAGAAAAATAGTGAGTTTAATGGATAAGAACATGGCAGAGTGTGAGAGGAAATAAAGTTTACAATAGCAGTAATAAAGCTCAAGAAGGTGGCAAAATGAATTACTACTAAGGCATGGTGCTATGTGGGATTTGGAATAACAATAGTATGATAAAAATATATAGTCTGAATAAAAAGAATAAAAAGTAGAAGACCAAGAGCACTGAGTTGTTTGGAATATGAATGAAGTGAAAGAAGAAAACTTAAAATGCAATATAAAAGAGAAACAAACAAACAAAAAAAAACCCAAAACAAAAAGAAGAAAAAAACATGCAAGTTTTGATGAAAAGCAAGGTGAAATTTGTCTCAGCTGTTGGTGTTCACCTTCTGACTTCTTTCTGGTTTTCTTTCAACTCTAGGTCTTACTATCTTACTTGTGAAAGAAAAAGAAAAACAAGTCTCTCAGCTTGTTGTTAAACCTTCCCAGTTGGTTTTACATGTTTTCCCAGCTCCTGTACTTGGTGGGGTATTGAGCTCCATCTCTTTTCCTTTTTTGAATGGTTCAGCAAGGATAGGGGTTCAGTATGGGCTTTAATAATCACAGGTGCCCAGTTTCCATCCCACACCCTTAGAGCACTGTGTGGCCCACACTCTTTACTATGAGCAGTTGCACCAGGATGGCACTGATAAACCACCTTGCTCTGAACTCCTTTAATCAATATGTGAAGTGAACTTGAGTAGGAACAAATCTCACTCTTGATCCTACCTCCTTGTTGGCTCAGCAGCTGCATGCATGCTGTCCCTGCCCAGTGCAGCTACATTCCCCTTTTGAAAAAAGTCTCTGCTGGTACTGCTGCCACTCTGAGCCCCTGCCTGGCTTTCTGTACATTCCGACTTTCTGGCAAATACGAGTCTATCTGGGTCCTGGCCTATCTTGGCCTACCTCTTCCCAAACCTTTAGGTGCTGCCAGGATCCCACAAATTCTCTAGCATAGTCCTGGCTGGAGACTGCTGTCCCAGCTTGGGTACACCACAGCTATAGCTCTGTGCACTTGCTGCCTACCCCACCCCACCCCAGCAACTTTATATATTCAGGTCTCCCCTGGCATGTGTTTGAGATTTGTCTGCTCTGAAAGGATTTCTCTGCTAGGCTGCTATTACTGACCTGGGTCTCCTCTGATGTCCCTGCAGCAGACATAGTTTCTGGTGCTACACCTGGGGACATTCCTTGTCAGCCTATAAAACCTCCTTACTGCTCATTTTGAAGTGTAAGCTGCACAATTCGGCTTTCAAACTTCATATTATCTAAGATTCTGTTAAAGATTCTTTCATTTCAGATAAATCATATCTGATAAATCATATCTGAAATGAAAGAGGAGAAATTACAACTGATACCACAGAAATACAAAAGATAGTAAGAAATTACTATAAGCAATTATATGCCAAGAAATATGAAAACCTGGGTGAAAGGTAGAAATTTCTAGAAAAAATATAACATTCCAACACTGAATGAAGAAGAAGCAAAAAGCCTGAACAGACCAGTAACATCTGGTGAAATTGAAGCAGTAATTAAAAAACTCCTGGCACACAAAAGCCCTGGACCGGATGGTTTCACAGGAGAATTTTATAAAACATTTCAGGAAGAGCTAACCCCTAAACTTTCTCAGACTATTCCACAAAATACAAGGAGGAGAAAGACTCTCAAACTCTTTTTATGAGGCCAGCATCATCCTAATCCCAAAACCAGATAAAGATACAACAAAGAAAGAAAACTACAGACCAATATTGCTGAGGAACATAGATGCTAAAATCCTGAGCAAAATATTGGCAAACTGCATCCATCAATACATTAAAAAGATCATCTTCCATGATCATATGGGATTCATCCCAGGGATGCAAGGATGGTTCAATATTCACAAATCAATAAATGCATATATCACATAAACAAAAGGAAAGACAAAAACCACATGATCATATTAATAGATGTAGAAAAGTATTTGCTAAGGTACAGCATCAATTTATTATTGAAACACCAAGCAAAGTGGAAATAAAAGGGGGAAAGCCTCAACATGATAAAGACTGCATATGAAAAACTTACAGCCAACATCATACTCAATGAGCAGAAACTAAAATGTTTCCCACTATTATCAGAAACAAGACAAAGATGTCTGCTTTCATCACTTCTATTCGACGTAGCATTGGAAGTCCTAGCCACAGTGATTGAACAAGAAAAATAAATAAAAGGCATCCAAACTGGAAAAGAGTAAGTAAAACTATCATTGTTTGCAGATGACATGATAGTGTACATAGAAAACCATGTAGACTCCAGCAAAAAACTACTCGAGCTAAGAAATGAATTTGGCAAAACAGCAGATACAAAGTCAATATCCAGAAAGCAAAGGCATTTTTGTACACCCACAATGAAATATCAGAATTAGAAATCAGGAAAATAATCTTATTTTCTATAGCAACAAGAAAAATAAAGTACCTAGAAATAAACTTAACCAAGGAGGTAAAAGACCTGTACACAGAAAACTAGACAACACTGAAGAAAGAAACTAAGGAAGACACAAATAAAGGGAAGGATATCCCATGTTCATGGATTGGAAGAATTAACGTCATCAAAATGTCCATAGTACCCAAAGCAATTTACATATTCAACCAAATCCATATTAAAATGCCAATGACATATTTCACAGTCATGGAACAAACATTTAAAAAATTTAAATGGAACTATAAATGACACCAAATAGCTGCAGCAATTTTGAGAAAGAAGAAAGTAGAGGGGGGCTCACAATACCTGACATCAAACTGTATTACACGGCCACTGTAATCAAAACAGTCTGGTACTGGAGTAAGAACAGACACAAAATAGAGAGCCTAGAAATAAACTCATGTCTCTACTGTCAATTAATATTTGAAAAAGGAGGCAGAAGCATACAATGGAGTAAAAATAGCCTCTTCAACAAAGGGTGCTGGGAGAGTTAGACAGCTACATGCAAAAAACTGAAATTCAACCACGAACTTACAGCATACACAAAAATAAACTCAAGATGGATAAAATACTTAAATGTAAGTCATGACACCATAAAAGTCCTAGAGAAGAACATAGGCAAGAAACTCAGATATCCCATGCAGCAACATTTTCACTGATATGTCCCCTAAAACAATGGGCATAAAGGAGGTAATAAACTAATGGGGCTTCATCAAAATTACAATCTTCTGCACATCTAAAGAAAAGATAAGCAAAATTAAATGGGAGCCAACCATATGGGAAATATATATTTTCCAATGATGCTTTGGACAGGGGTTTGATCTCCAAAATATATAAAGAACTCACATGACTCCACTCCAGGAAGACAAACAATCCAATTAAAAAATAGACCTGAACAGACGCTCCTCCAAGAAGCACATACACAGGGTCTGCAGGCATATAAAAGGATGCTCATCATCACTAGCTATCAGAGAAATGCAAATTAAAACCACAGTGAGGTATCACTTCACACTGGTCAGAATGACCCTCATAAATAAATCAACAGACAACAGGTGCTGGCGAGGTTGTGGAGAAAAGGGAACCATTGTACACTGTTGGTGGGAATGCAGACTGGTGCAACCACTGTGGAAAACAGTTTGGACTTTCCTCAGAAAGCTAAAAACAGAACTGCCTTTTGAACCAGTGATTCTACTGCTGGGATGATGCACTAAGAGTCCCCAAATCCAATTCAAATGAACTCATGCACCCCAATGATCATAGCAGCACAATTCACAATAGCCAAGTGCTGGAAGCAACCTAAGTGCCCATCAGTTAAATGAGTGGATCAAAAAACTATGGTACCCAATGGAATATTACACAGCAGAAAGAAAGAAAGAACTACTACTTTTCATGACAGCACGGATGGAGCTGGAGAACATTATGATACATTAAATAAGCCAGGGGATGAAAGACAAGTAACATACGATCTCCCTTACAAGTGGAACCTAATCAACAAAACAAATAAGCAAGGGAAATATAACCAGCAACATTGAAAGAAAAAAGAAATGACAGTAACCAGAGGGAAGAAGAGAGGGGGGTAGTGTGTAAACTAAGGAGAAAAGTCAAATCACGGAATATGTAGAAAGGACCCATGGACATAGCCAAAGTGGAAAAAGATTGAGGGAGGGATAATGGGTAGGTGGGGCAGGGGAAAGTGTTGGCAGGAAAATGGAGACAAATGTATTTGAATAATAAAAAAAATTATTTTACAATATGACATATATTTGGAGATATAGTTTAATATCCACCCATACAAAAGATTAGAAGTTATTTGCATTCCTCTTTATTATTTAAAAATTTTATTGTTTCTCACTTTAAATGTAACAAAAAATAACTACTGCCCATGTTAGCTGGTGGGCACTTATATAACTTATAGGAAAAAAATACACAAGGCATATTGTTCCCCAACCGCTGCTTGGGCTTATGTGTTATTTCCAAGAAAAACATGAGATGGCAGCAGAGATGTGCTTGTCCTCATGACTTCAATTCTGGTGTTATTCCCAATGAACAATCTAATGGGCAGCAGAAACAAGCGTTTCTTGGTAATCTCCTCTCTAGTGTTATTCCCAAGGTACACACTAGATGCAGCACAGGAGAGGTTTTCCTGGTGACCTTCATTCCAGTTTTATTCTCACAGTGCACACCAAATAGCAACAGAGAAGAGCTTTTGTTAATAATCTCTACTCCGATGGTTTTCCCAGGCTACACACTAGATGGCGGAAGCAAAGAGCACTTCTTGGTAACCTCCACTCCATATTATACTCAAGATGCACACTAGCTGGGAGCAGAGAATACATTTTCCTGATGACTTTCACTAAGATGTTATTCCTAATTTGCTAACTCCTGGCAATAGAGAAAGTGCTTTTCTTTATCACTTGCACTCGGGTGCTAGTCCCATTTTGAACACTTGTTGGCAGTAGAGAAGTGTTTTTCCTGGTGATCTCACCCAGATGTTATTCCCAATGTGCCTATTAGATGACAACAGATATTAACTTTTAATGATGGCATAAACTTAGGTGTTATTTACTAGTTGCACACTGAATAAGTGCAGAGAACATTTCCTTGAGACCTTCCTTCAGATGTTCCCAAGATGCATACTAGCTAGAAGTTAAAAATTGCTTTGATTGGTGACCTCAACTCAGGTATTATTCTCAAATGAACAAGGGATATCAGCAGAATAAATGTTTTTCCAACGTGCTCCACTCTTGTGTTATTTTAAAGATTCACACTAGATGCCTGCAAAAAATAACATTTTATAATGTTATATACTTAGGTTTATTCACAGCTTGCACACTAGATTGGAGCAGAGAAGAGCTTTTCCCAGATGCACGCAAAATGGCAGCAAAGAAGAACCTTTTCTGGTGGCCTCCAATCAAGTGTTACTCCCAAAACACAATAGGTGTCAACAGAGAATTACCTTTTATGATGGCATACACTCAGGTGTTATTTGCTAGTTTCACCCTAGATGGTAGCAGCAAAGAGCCTTTCCTGGTGAGCTCCACTGAAGTGTTATACCAAATACACACACTAGATGCCAGAAGAACAAAGCTTTTCCTGGTAACCTCCACTCAGGTGTTAGGCCCAAGATACAAATGGATGGCAGCAGAGACTAACTTTTATGATGACCTATACTTAGTTGCTATTCACTAGTTGCACACTAGATAGCAGCAGAGAATACTCTTTTGTCATGACCTCCACTCAGCTGTTGTTTTCAAGATGCAAATAAGATAGCAGCAGAATAGAGCCTTTCCTGGAGAGTTCCACACAGGGGTTATTCTCAAGATGTACATTATGTTGCCACAGAAAACAATTTTTTAAGGTGATATACCCTTAGGCGTTATTCACAGGTTTCTCACTAGATAGCAGCAGAGAAGAGCTATTTCTGGTGAGTTTCTCTCAGGTGTTATTCAAGATATGCACATGGTGATCTCCATTCCGTTGTTATTTCAAGTATGCACAGCATATAGCAGCAGTAACTTTTTATGATGTCATATACTCAGGTTTTATTTACCAGTTGCACACCAGATGGCAGCAGAGAATAGCGCTTTCTGTTCACCTCCACCCAGATGTTATTCCCAAGATGCACACTAGATGGTAGCAGAGAATTACTTTTTATTTGTTTTTAATCCTCTCTCGAGGATATGTTTACTGATTTGAGAGACAGAGAAAGAGAAATATCACTGTGAGAGAGAAACATTGATTGGTTGCTTCCCGTAGGTACCTCAACCAGAGATCAAACCCTTAACCTAGGTATGTGCCGTGACGGTGAATCAGAGATGCAACCTTTTGGTGTACAGGATGAGACGCCAATCAACTGAACCTCCCAGCCAGGGAAGATAATTGCTTTTTATGATAGCATACACCCAGGTGTTATTCAGCAGTTGCACACTAGATGGCAGTAGAGAATATCCCTCTCTTGTAACTTTCACTCAGGTGTTATTTTCATGCAACACACAAGAGCAGCAGAGAAATTTTGTACAATGCCATACACTCAAGTGTTATTCACTCACTGGTTGTTTTCTAGATGGTAGCATAGGAAAGATTTTCCTAGTGAGTTTCACTCAGGTGTTATTTTAATATTGCACACTGCATGGCAGCAGTAACTATTTAAGACACACATTCAGGTCTCATTCCCAAGATACACACTAGATGACAACAGAGAAGAGTTAGTTTTGGTGAGAACAGTCAGGTGTTATTTACCAGATGCACATTAGATGGCAGAAGAAAATAACCAGGTGTTATTCACTGGTTGCACACTAGATGGTAACAGAGTAGTTCATTTCCTGATGAACTTCTCTCAGGAATTACAAGCAATTTGCACACTTGATTGCCTCAGAGATTAACTTTTCCTGGTGACTTTCCTAAGGTGTTATTCCCATGATGCAATAGAGTACAGCTTTGCCTAGTGAGCTTCACTCAGGTGTTATTCCCAAGACAAACACAAATTCGCAGCAGAGAATTAACTTTTCATGATGACATAACTTTGTTGTTATTTACTGGTTGCACACTAGATGGAAGCAGAGTAGTGCTTTTCAAAATTAACTTCTCTAAGGGTTATTCCTGATTTGCAGACCAGAGGAAACAGAGAAATGCCTTTGTTTGTGGCCTGCACTGAAGTGCCATTGCCATGGTGAGTGCTAGATGATAGCAGAGAACAACTCTATTGGTGACAATCAGTTACATGTGAATCACCAAGTGCACACTAGATGTCAGCAGAGAATAGCTTTTTTTTTTTTTTTTTTTTCATGCTGACATATACTTAGGTGTTATTCACTGGTTGTGCACTATATGGCAGCAGAGTAGTGCATTTCCTGGTAATCTCCAAGAAGATGTTATTCCCAATTTGCATGCTAAATAGCAGTAGAGAAGAGCTTTCTCTGGTGACCTCCACTAAATTGTTATTCCCGGGATGCACACAATATAGCAGTGGAGAAATGCATTTTTTGGTGACTTTTACTATTTAGTTATTCCTAATTTGCACACTAGATGCCAACAGATGTATGCTTTTCTTCATGACATGCCCTCAGATGATATTGAAGGTAAACACTAAATTGCAGGAGAAAACAACTTTTTTTGGTGACAGATGTTCACTGGTTGCACACTAGATGGCAATAGAGTTGTGTGTTTCCTGGTCACCTCCACTCATGTTATTTTCAATTTGCACACTAGATAATAGCAAAGAAGAGCTTTTCCTGGTGAGCTTCACTTAGGTATATTTCAACCATGCACACCAGTTGGCAGACAAAACTTGAGATGGCTTACACCCACTTGTTATTCAGTAGTTGCACAATAGATGGCAGCAGAGAATAGCTTTCCTTGGTGACTTCCATTTAGGTAGTATTCTTAAAATGCGCAGGAGATGCTGTAGCAGCAAAGAAAAACTTTGCCCTTTGACCTGCACTCAGGTGTTATTTCCAAGATTCTCATGAGATGGCAGCAAAGAGTGTGTCCCTGCTTTAAGGGCTCTCCCTACTACTCATAAAAATGAAAATCCAGACTCCTGTTACTAAGCTCATTTTGAGATAATTCCTGTTTTAGGCCCTTTATATACCTAATTTAACCTGCTGCTTTCATTTGCCAGAGGAGGCAGGAAAAATTATTATCTCTATTTTACAGATATTCAAACTGAAGACTGATTGATTCTAACACAGGTATGAGTTCAGAACCAGAGTCTAAATGGACCAAGATGGGCCAGAAGAACTTGCACACACAGGAACCTGTGACAAATAGAGTAATCGAAGTAGCCTTGCTGCTTTGGGTTAAATCCTGGTCATCCTATTTGAAGAGAATCTACACATAACCTAATGGTCCAACTTGCCATGCACTTACCAAAGCTGGTGTTTGGGTGGGGCTTGAGCAAGAAGCTGGGAAAGGGGACAAGAGTGGAAGGTGGCCTGGCCCTTCACTGGAGCACAACCAGAATCAGGTTCCTATATCATGCTTTCCTTGCTTCTACACCCTGCCTGCCCTCTAGCGTTTTAAAATCTCTTCTGTCCAGATCACCGATCTGTATCTGTCTTTTTTCCCTTCCTCTGAGGTCTCAACTGACAAGAGCTTCCTAACTGCTCAGAATGGAGTCTATAGTGGCACTTTTATGGGGGAGTGCCTGAACCCCAGACAGGAACAGAGATGACTTCTAGCTCTACCACCTACTAACTGTGTGATTTCAGGCAAATAGATGGAGACTCAGTATCCTTTTATGTCAGATGGGGATAACCACTCTCTCTCAGGATGGCTGAGAGAATTCAGTGAGGTGCTGCATGTTAACTCTAGCCCAACATGCAATCATCATTAACCTTCCCTCCCTCTTCCATTCTTTGTTTGTTTGTTTTTTTAATCTTCTAGGAGCTAGGTAAATAAAGAATTTAGCCAATAGCCTCATTTTAGTAGAATGAGCTCCCCTATTGGTGTCCAAAAAGCCAAGCTCCCCCTAGGTACTAACTCTTGCACGTATGCTGGATTAATCCTCAGCTTTCTCTGGTCTTCATCCCCCTGCTCCCCTGCAACCTCATGGTTCCTGCCTCGGTTCCACCTCTCATCATCAGTCTTCTCACTGGTTTCTGCTTCCTCTCCCTCTGTCAGCTAGTCCAACGTCCACACTGTGATGAGCTTGATCTTTCCAAATTGGAGACTAATCCTGTCACTTCCCATGTATAAGAACTACTAACAGCTTTCCCCCAACCTAGAGGATAAAGTCTCTATCATTCACACAGTGTTGAGGCTCTTTATCAGTCTCATTTCTTCTCCTGGTCTCATTTCCTATCATATCACCCAATTCAATCACCAAGTACCCCAGCTGTCACATTAATTTTCCTGGTTGAAAGATCAGAGAGGTAATTAACAGAGGCACCAGGCTGACACTGAGCCTTGAATGTGGGAACCCAAATAAAATATAGACTTAAATTAACAATAAAGTAGAAATATTTATTCTCTGATTATAACAATTCTGTAAAAACCTAGAAAGACAGGAGAAATTGAAAGTAAAATAGGAGAACTTCATTGCATCAAACTGGAAACCTAGAGGAAACAGGTGATTTCCTATAAAAATACACATTAATAAAATGGAATCTAAAATAAAGAAGATACAAATAGACCATCACCCACCTCCCTTTTCCTCTGCCCTCACCCACTGCAGGCCTTTCAGGATCCAGAGCACCAGCGATACCCTCTATATTTGCAGAAGGGGGACCCCAAGCTAATCAGCTAATCAGCTCTCTGGGGTTCTCCTAATACATCTGGTGGCAGTGAGGAGGTGCAACTCTAATCAGGTTTATAGTCTTCTCACTTCTCCTTTAGTAATAGAAAAAACCGACTCTACTCATAAAACATACTTTACATTTACAATCTTAACCCATTTTTACTACTTTTTAAAAAAGTATTGATTATTTTTTTAGAGAGAGAAAGGGAGAGAGAGAAACATCAATTTGTTGTTTCACTTATTTGTGAATTCATTGGTTGATTCTTGTAATGAGTGCTGACAAGGGATCAAACATAACCTTGGCATATCGAGTTAATGCTCTAACCAACTGAGCTACCTGGCCAGGGCCCCATTTTTGTTCCTTTAAAAAACACATTTTCTTAGAGATGTTTATACCAAATTGTCTTCTGTAAAGCAACAGTTCAGTAATAACATTTCTTTCAGTTCAATTTTATTTTATGTGCATAGATATGTCCGTAAAAAGAGCTGTGTATAAAGTGAGGTGTGCTTTGCCATTTCTTTGAAGTCTGAGGCACCAAAGGCAAAACACTTCTTGTATTATTGTTGTTTTCACAGTGTGTGGAGTTTTTCCACCTTTATCTCTAGACTCAAGGACAGGGAATAAAAGCAACAAAAATCTTACACTTCAAACTGTCCACAACAATCTGCAAACTAAAATTTTACAGGAGCTAAAATTTAGGGACCTGGACAACAAAAAAAAAAGGAGGATAGTTATAACCAGAAAAAAGTGTTGTACGTCTGGAGCAGCTCACCTTCTTCAGCTGCCAGGAACAAGCACCATCTGGAGCTGGTCTCTCTGTTTGGGCCTTGGAATTAGCAGAAGCATTGCTTGGCTGGGTTGGGCTGGGATCAGTGGCCACAGGCACCAAGTGTTTGTTGGCCCATCTCCCAGTCCTGAGCTGATGTTAAAACATGATCACATTAGTTGTGTATTTACTGTGGCAGGCAATTGCTCAGTGCTTTGGATGATTATATTCTCTCCTATTTCATTTTATTTTTCTAAAACCACTTTATGGAGTTATGATTGACATACAAAAAGCTGTACATATTTAAGGTATACAACTTGATGAATTTGGAGACCAGTTTACATCTCTGAAACCATCACCATAAACACACCCATCACTTCCAAATGTTTCCTTTAATTATTTATTAATTATTGTTATCACCATTTGTGTGTGTTGTAAGAACACTCATGATAAGATCTATCCTCCTAGCAAATTTCAAGTGCACAACACTATATTGCTAACTACATGAACCATACTGAGCCAACCTCTAGAATTTATTCATCTTGTACAACTGAAATGTTCTATCCCAAATGCCACATTGTACATTACTGTGGAGGCCAAAACCAAACCTTCTAGCATTAAAGCCAGCAGCTGCTTGCCTCGCCTTTTTAGATGCTGCTCCACAATGAAGGGGCAAGGGAGGGCGTGGTGTGCTGGGGGCCACTCTGAGGCCATCAGTTAGGGAGCTAATGAGATCCTCCATTCCTGACTTCTGAAACTGGAGCACAAGTTCATCCAGCAATAGCGATAGAAAAAAGGTTCTTAAACTTGACCAAGTTAGAGAGCAAGGAAAGGGGTGGACAGGGGTCTTCGGTGTCTCCTGGGCTGGGATGCCCAGGTTTCTCACCCTTGGCACTGCTAGCATTCTTGGTAATGGGGCCTTTCCTGTGCATTGTAGGTGTTTAGTAGTATCCCTGGCCTCTACCTGCCACAAACACCCATTACTAAGTTCCCCTGGGAAAAGAGGGTAAGAGTGTTCTGTTTAGGAACCTCTCTCTGCTTTACCCTGCTGTACAAACTTGGGGTTCGGGCACCCTTGGGTTTTCCAAGTAAACAGGACTCACCTCCTAGCCAGGAATCCTGAGTTGTGGGTAGCTCGAGTTTCTTTCTCCCCTCTCCATCATGTCTCCTTTTCATCAGGATCTCCTCCCTACTGCAGTCTCCTCCTTACTGCAGTCTCTTCCCAACATGGTCTCGTTTCCCCACCACAGTCTTGTTTCCATCATTGTCTCATTCCCAACCATTCTTCTCCCAGTCACAGTCTCCTCTTACTTACAGTCTCTTCCCCATCTAGGTTTCCTCCACATCACAATCTTGTCTTTAGTATGCTTTAGTATGATCACCTCCCTGCCAAGGCTTACTCCCCTTCACAATCTCATTTCCACCACGGCATCCTTCACCACAGTCTTCTCCTTGTCGCAGGCTCCTCTCCCCAACAATCTTCTCCTCTCCATCATGGTCTTTGCCCCATCAAAGTCTCCTCTCCACCCCTTCTCCACTCCATCACATCTCCTTCTCATCATAGTCTCCTCCCTGCCTCAATTTTCTCTCCAGCACAGTCTCCTCCCCACCATTGTCTCCTGTTCACTGTGGTCTCCTTTGCACCATCGTCTCCTCTTCATCACAGTAGGCATCAATAAGATCGTCTGAATCAGCAACTCACATGAGGTTTACATTTTTCTTCTTTATTATCAGGGTCTTAAAAATAACCTTTCTTTATTTCATTATTAAATCCCCCTCTCTTTCTGATGAGAATACCTTTAGTCCCCATGTACTCAGAACTCTGAGATTTCAAAGCTACCGTTGTTTTTGTTTAAGCTAAGGATAACTGTAACACCAAACCTAGGGCTTTAGGAAAACACATTTTCCTGTGTCTGCAACATGTTTTCTTTTTGATCCTGGGGAGGCTCGGTACCAGTTCTGGATAGATTATTTGAAACCAAAGATTTGAGGAGGATTAGACTCTTACCCCCCTCCCGCCATTTTCTCTCTCAGTGTCTGGTCGAAGCCAGCCATGAGCCCTGTATAAATGGTGAGTATGCACCTCTATCACCCTGTCCTCAGTGAAGGAATGCCTCTGGCTGGGTGTCATGAGCATGTGTTTCATGATTTAGTCTTTCCTATATGTCAGCCTTCGATCGCTGTTTGGGCTGTCTGATCCGGGCCTCAGGAATTGAAAGCTCCCTGCTGCCTATACAACCACCAGGTGACACCAGCACTAAGGAATAACAGTGAGTCAACACAGGTGACTATGCTATTCACTTGGCTTTTAATAATGCAGATTCAATCCAAGTCCATACTAACCTAATAACATATAATAATCACTCAGAAACAATCATCCATAACATTACACGAGAGAATTGGAGAATAACAAACCCAAGTCCCAAGAGTCCAGATCAGGTCCGGGTCCAGGAGGCAATTGAGGGTGGTTGATGTCTTGTGAGGCAGAGTCAGAGGGACGGAAGCACAACGTAGGTCTTTCTCTCCTGAGGTGGAATGTGCAGGATGTCTCAAAGTGACTCACTCTCTGGATGCATTGTTCATGGTCTAAAGTCCTGTTTATATGCTTCTTTTGGTTGCAAAGTCATGTTGATTTTGCACAATTTCTTGTAAACATGTTTTTCTTAATTTGGATAAGCACATGTTATTTTCCTCACTCTTGATAGGCACATGTCGTATACATCAACTCTGATAGGCACATATTTACATTAGTTCTGAGAGGCGCATGTTATTTTGTGTAACCTCGATAGGCACATGTGGTTTATGTTACTCTGCTACACATGCTCTGAGAGAGTGGTGTTACCCTTCAGATAAGCACATATTGTCTGCCACACTGTACTGTGCATGCTGAGGGGCTGTATCATCCCTCTGAGTCATTGATCTACTGTGCGTGCTCTAAACATGGCTTTAGGTCCTACTCTTCACAAGGGTAGAGTGCCCAGTCTTGACACCCTCCCTGGGAAAGACAAGACACCTCCAACTACTTATAGTGGCATAGCATTTTTACAATTTCAAAGTGGGCCTTAATTGGTGTCTCTTTTGGTTGCCAGTATATCACCATGAAACACATCAGAGAAACACTGTGGCATTTATCTCACACATGAAAACTGAGGTCCTGGGTCCAGGGTCTTCATGGGATGCGTGCAGGACATAGTGGAAATACAGCACCTTCCAAAATGCCTAAAGACTTTGCTGAGTCTCCTCATTTAATTTCAGTAAAATTTCTGAATAGCTCATTGAAGTGCTGGCTCAGAGATAACTGACAGATACAATTAATATGTGACTCAGGAAAGTTTGCATGATTTGTAGACCACCTGCCAGCTAAAAGAGCCCACTCATATCTTATGGAAAAGAACCTAAATCAGTGGCAGGACCAAGAGCTAAGGAAAGCAATGGATGAGGAAACCCACTAATACCAGGAGCAGAATATGTTGCAATAAAGGAACATCCCCTTGGTTCTAGCATCAAGGGAGCTGGTGACATGCTCAACTGGATTTCAGAATCTTGTGGTTTTTTGTATGCTATGTGCCTTCACTTCTGAAAACAAATTACGTCCCTCCTCCTGTCTTACAAAATTTGTTTATTGCTGCTATCCTGTTCATGTTTTACTATTAAATGTTGAAGGCTGGGATGGGAAGAAAGGAGGAGGGCACACAGTTTGTCTTTCTATTTCACAGTGCTCTGAATCAATGGGTGCTGTGTCCAAGGAGATAAACCTGCAGAATCATACCTGAGGACATTTGTCTTCACCTGGACTTGATTTAGATGACAAGATACACAAAAAATGACTTTGGTGATTATATGAGACATTGGAGTCTTGGGAAGGAAATTCTGTGACCAGAGGACACATCATGCTAGATTGCTGTATAGAGGCCGCAAAGAATCGTGCCTTCCTGTGTCCCACATTCTTTTGTAATGGGACATTGTCACTCTTCCTATAAAGAGATGGAACCTGGTTCCCCAATTGGCCTTGTGACTTTCTTTGATCATAAAAAGAGGCATCTGAGTCCCCAACTTTCTCTGGGCAGGAAGCAGGCTGAAAGAAGTAGAAGAATGTGGTGGAAGTGACATTACTTGAGGCTTAGAGCCTAGATCTGAAGTGGTTCTGTGGAGAGTTTTTTTAAAATTTGTTTTTATTTGTTGATGAGAGAGAGTGGAGGAGAGAGGAGAGAGAATTGCTGTTCCACTTATGCATGCATTCATTTGTTGATTCTTGTATGTGCCCTGACCAGGGGCTAAACCCATAACATTAGCATGTCAGGACAATGCTACGACCAACTGAGCTACTCAGCCAGGGCTGTGGAAAGTTTTTCAGTTGTGCTGCTGGACCATGCTGGACTACTGCTATGAGACTACCAGGCATGTGAACAGCCTGGAATGAAAGACTACAGAGAGGGAGAGAGAGAGAAAGATGCCTGGTCATCCCAGCTGATTCATCTCAGTCTAGCCCTCAGCCAGCCTTCCAGCTGCCTGAGTAAGCCCAGGAAAAACTGAAATAATAACCACTAATTCAACATACAGAATCATGAAAAATAACAGATGTTGTTTTAAGTTGCTGGGTTTTGGTGTGGCTTATTATTCAGCTGTAGACAACTGAAACTGTATCTTCAGTGGTTACGTAAGTAATAAGATACATCTCTTAATAGTTCACACATTATGTGCATATATTGTGTTATTATTCTAAAGGACATATAGCTCACCTGAAGTGAGATGGTAAGGTGTAATCATTAATGCCTTAGCTTGATGAGTATTATTTAACATTTATTGAGGAACTATAAACTATAGTATTATCTTTAAACTAGAACAAAGTGATGCTCATTAATAAACTTTTTAAAATTTTTGTAAAACTCAACATTTTTACAGTTATAATCTCAGTAGATCTACTACCTTTTATATTATAAGGAGGGTAATTGTCATTAGTCGTAATACCCTCAAAGGAGGTCTGAAACAGATAGAAAATCCGTAAAAGAAAAAAATGTATACTGATAATTTTTACATAAACAATAAAGAAATCCTAGTTGTAGAAATAGAATTAAACAATTAAAACACTGGTCAGTCAGATGGCAAAATTATCATATTCATCAAAAAAAAATCAAGAAATGCTCTTACCTTTTTCTAGCAATTTCTTTTAGTGAGATTCTGGGATTATGTGGGATTTGTTTATATACTCTTTTCCTTATTCATTTGGCAAATAGTTATTAAGCACTTATTACTATGCCAGGCATTGTGTTAGATGTGGTAGAAGTCATGGTGAATGAGAGATACAGTTTCTGTTCCCACAAAGTAAGCTGGAGATCAAGGGTTGGCGGGTAATTGAAATGTGAACACTCTGTTACCACAGAGTGTGACTGATCACAGGATAAGACACTACTATGGTAATATGATTTTTTTTCTATTCTTCTTAAAAGTTTCTTTAGCTCAATAGCTGCCAGGCTGCAGCTGTAAAAATTTTGCTGCTTATTTTCTAAATTGTTCACTATTGTAGGGAGTGCTACATCTTGACCCCTCAGTTCCCAGGTTCCTGGAAACCTATAGATGCCCCTGCATTTTATCATAGGAGGATCCTTATATTATATTGTATCCTGATATTACTGACCCACAAAGTATGATGTATATTAGAAGATATCATTTTTTGATTCTTTTCTTAGGATTTCAGCTGGTTCCTAAATGCACTTTTTGAAAAAAAGAGTATCTTCAGAGAGCAAAATGAAGGCCCTTCTTAATGACATAGAAGAAGTAGTTTCAATTGTTTAAAGTCTGTTTTTTCTCATGCCACTTTAGATCTATGGCTAGGACTACTAGATTCCTTTTTGGTTTGTTTTTGACTCTGCTACCTTGCAGGCACCTGAGGACTAAGACTTGCCTAATTCAGCTTTGTAGACCCTGCAAGAACATAATAAATATTTGTTGAATGATGCAGATAAATATTGCAGAAAAATTACCATCAAGCCAATAGCTATGGTCCTATTGTATTTTTTACCTGGGCATGTTCAAGGCTTTGATTTTTAAACTACTTCAACAAACTACCAAAAAAGAAAAACAAAGAAAGAAAAAAATTAAAATAAACACAGAAAGCAAAATAAGAACTGTGTCCAGCTTTTTTTTTTTTTTTTACTTTTACACGTGAAAGATAATTTTAAATCATTATCTCAAGAATATAGTCTTCCATTGCCTTATGGCATTCATAAACTTCATTATTGTCTATGTCCCAGAAACAATTTAGTACAAAAACAAAACTAAAATAGTAACCTACTTTGTAAAATGAAACCTAAACCTGTATGCATCGTTTCAATAAGTCATTGCTACTAGAGTGCCAAACAGCTATTTAAAAATTAACAAAACATTATCAGAAATTTACTTTCTCTTAGACAACAGATGTTGAAAATTGATTTTCTAACAACAGAAGCAGCCCTCAAGAAAGAATTGATAACCCGAGGAAGGAGCTGCAAAGTTTGACAGGAAGAATCCCTCCCTGGAGGGGGTGAACTTGAAATCCATGTTAGCTGCAGGGCTCCTGGACCGGAGTCGCAGGCTTTTCCTTCTGACCCTTCAGGCTGCTTCTCACCCTTCTCAGTTATGGAAATGTCAAGTTTAGAGAGAAAAGGGCTGCAGACCCTTCTTCCTGCTAGCCTCTCCCGCGGTCAACCCCTCCTCCCAGTCCTCTGCCCCTCCCCTTTCTTCCACTTCCCGCTTTGCCCCTCCTCCTTGGTGTCCTCTCCCTTCCCCTTTACCAGGGTTCCCGACTCCCAGGCCTCCTCCCCCTCAGTCTCCCCTTCTTCCTCGTCTCCTCTTCACTTTTTCTTTT
Organism: Pteronotus mesoamericanus; assembly: GCF_021234165.1. Taxonomy (NCBI): domain Eukaryota; kingdom Metazoa; phylum Chordata; class Mammalia; order Chiroptera; family Mormoopidae; genus Pteronotus; species Pteronotus mesoamericanus. Next base: position 58,179,772 of record NW_026555321.1, read on the forward strand.
TCCTTGACCTCCCCTCCCGCGTCCTGATCCCCGGTGCGCTCGCCTCCCAGCCTCTCGCCTTGTGACAGGTCTTGGCCTCTGGGCGGCGGGCCGCAGCCCCGACCCCTCCTCCGGAGCAGCCCAGCCGGTCCCGCCCGGCCCGCCGCTGCCGCCGCAGTCATGGCTGCTGAGGGTGCGGACGAACGCTCGCCTCTGCTGTCAGCCCCCCATTCGGGAAACATCACCCCCACCGCCCCGCAGTGCTTGCAAGAAAGCAGCCCCCGAGGTAAGGCCAGCACCGACCCTCCTATCCGGTAGGAAAAGCCTAGGACAGCAAAGACAAGCGGCTGCGACTCTGGGCTTAGGGGAGCTGTCCCCTGGTTTGGGAGATGGAGGCTGACTGCTTAGAGCCTGCAGGCCTGACCCCTCGCTGCGGACTTTCTGGGTGGGTGGGTGTGTGTATGCGCGCGTGTGTGTGCGTGTGCGCGCGCGCGCCTCCCCTTCTGACTCAGGGATACAGAATGCGACGTGAATTTCGAGCTGGGCTTCGCTGTTTTAGAGCAGACCTAAGCGCTGCTGGGAGGTGGTGCCCATCTTTCCCAATAATTCACAAACCCTTTCAGGTTGCTGAGAAATCCTAGGAACACCGCTCACCTTGACATCTGTCCTTGAAAAGGCTTAGCTTGAAAGATATGAATCTTCTAGGTTTACCCACCAGTGCTCTGTTCAATCAGGAAATTGCCTTACCGAAAGGAATAGAGTTAATCAATATTCCTGGTATGTCTGAAATTCTGCCCTTCCTTGTTACTTCTGCTTAAAGACTATGTGCTAGCTTGTAAATGAGGAGGGAGAGAAGGGAAGATGGGATATTTTTGATACATATCTAGGTGAGATTGACATGAACTTCTAAAAAGTAATCCAAGTTAATACTGCACATATTTCTATACATTTTTCTTCTCAAGACAGAATCCAAAAAGATTTGACAACTATGGAATCTGGGGAAAGAAGAGGGATCTATTTACAAACTGTTAAATTTATTCAAAGATCTTTGTTCTAAACCTTTTAGTTGATTTATGTAGGAGAAATATGGTAGGGTCAAGAGTGTAAAAAATGGAAGGCAATGCTTAAGAAAAACACTTAAGAGTAGTGAAAATATTGGTCAAATATGGCTTTTGCAAATGTAACTTAAGTGCATCTCTTTTTCTAGTTGAATGTGAGAGACGTTTAAAAATCATAGGAAGCAAATGTCAATTTTGACAATATGGGCAGATCATGTTTCTTGTACATACTTTCTCCAAGTTCAACTTTGGAATTGTAGCAAGATGTAGTGCAGGTTGAATTTATCTAGGGTTTAAAAAATTTTCATTTAACCCATTATAACTTGAAAAGCAACAATTGAGATCTTAATCCACACTTACCAAAAAGTAGGAAAAAGGGAAAAGATGTTTAGCTGTGAATACTTCAGCATTATCAGTGAGTTGAGAAATAAGATACAAAAGGGAATGAAGACTAACCCTAGAAAGCACACAAGTCATGTTTTTTTGGTCAGTATTAAACTTGTGCCAGAGGATGCCGGGTGTAGAATTTTCTTTAATGGGTAAATTTGATATTAATATTTTAGTGTTATCTAAATTATATGTTCCAGAATGGGTTTAAATACTTATCAGTGAATGTTTCAACTTTATCAAGTCACCACTTAAGACAAAATAGTTAACAATTTATTAAGAGGCAGAGTTTGTATTTAAGCAACTTTCCTGTAATAGATTTTCGAGTCTTCAATGTTGCGTCTATTTTTTTTATCATATAGTAGCTAGATTATTCCACCAAATGGTCATGCTCATAGATTTGCCTGTAGATTGCATCATTTGTTATATATTTGTTTAATCTTATAAAACTCCTCAAATTAAACAATAAGGTACAAATTTCAGTTTATCCACTGAGAAAAAGAAGTTGCATTCTAGAAAAAGAATAACTGAAGAAACTCAATGCATTGAAGAACAAAACTGGACTGAGTGATTTTAAAGAAATTGGCTTTATTCAAGGATTCATTAATAGGGCAGCATCTTGTCTAGCAGATAGAAAGGAGCTTTGAGGAGCTGTACCAAATGAAATACTGTTATAGACAGAAGAAAGTGGAACAAGGAAGTCACACTGTAAAACATGGATTGGTTGTGACAAGGTCACTTTCCTAGGGGATAGCAGATTACCTTATTAGTACAGATCAGGTAGCTACTTACTGACTGGTTTAAAATTCCATTTTTGGGGGAGGCTGGAAGTATGATTAAGTCTCCTTTTGGTGACAAGGGATTTAGCATAAGTGACTCCATTTTGAGCCTGCTGTCTTGTTTTGAGCTGCTGGTTTAGCCAAAAAGGTCCTTCTACTTTATAGTAGAATAAGTTTTCTCTTTCTTCTTTCTCCTTCTTTTCTCCTCTCCCCTTCTACTCCTCCTCCCCCTCCCCTTTGTCCTTCTTCTCCTCCTTCTCCTCCTCTTTCTTCCCCTTCTCCTCCCCCTTCTCCTTCTCTTCTCGTACTTCTTTTCTTCTGATTTCTTAAAAAACTTTAGAAGTTTTTTAGAGAGAGAGAGAGAAAAGAAGAGAGGAAAAAAACATCAATTTGTTGTTTCACTTATTTATGCATTTATCGGTTGATTCTTGTATGTGCCCTCATCATGGATCAACCCCACAACCCTGGCATATTGGGATTACATTCCAAGCAATGGAGCTGCCCAGCCAGGACCTAACGTCTTTTCTTAACTGGTAAATGATAATTAGATAATTAGAAACTAACTTCATATGGCATTATACCTATGAAGCACAAAACTTAAATGAAGAAATAATTTTATTAGAATTTTTGACAGATTTTTATGTGGTTGAAAGAGGGAAGAGAGTGCTAATCTCATTCAACAGGGCTTCACCCTCATGACCTAATACGTACAAGAGTCCCCTCACATTGGGGGTTAGAAGCTAACCATATGAATTTTGAGGGAACACAAACATTCAGTCGATTGCACAGAGAGTCCTTGAATATACAGGGGAGGGCAAAGTAGGTTTACAGTTGTGAGTGACATTCTTTTGAGTTAATAAAGTTGTTGTAAGAATCATAATCTGTATGTCTTTATTCCAGACAAACAACTGGAAACCTACTTTTGCCTTGCCCTGTATTTGGGCACACTTAACTTCTTTTTTTAATTTTGTTTTTTATTTTTATTTATTTATTATTATTATTTTTTATTGTTCAAATACATTTGTCTCCATTTTCCCATCACCACTTTCTCCTGCCCTACCTGCCCCCACCTCCCTCCTTCAATCCTTCCCCACTTTGGCTTTGTTCATGGGTCCTTTATACATGCTCCTTGATTTGACTCTTCCCCTTCCTTTCCCCGTTACCCACCTCCCTCCTTCCCTTATGCCGCTGTCAGTTTCTTTTGGGCACATTTAATTCTGAACCTCCTTGCATCCTTGCAAAGTTTAAGGTTTGGTGTTTATTGGCAGGAAGGGATGACACACACCACACATACGACGCACTATAAGATTAGACTAAATTCTCACTTTATTTGCCAAGGATTTTGAAACCCTATGGAAGTCAGGTTGTTAAAATGAGCAGAAACAGATTCAGTATGTTTGAGAGCAGCTACCCAAAGCCCACTGAAGGCCCCAACAGGGCTGTGGATGGTCTTGATGGAGCTTGATTTTGCGCTATGCTAAAGCTAAGGAGCCATTTAAGGGAATTTTTTCAAACTAGTTTTTGAATCAAAATCTGCTTTGCTGAAGCGTATTCTTATGAAGGGAAAATGGAGCCCAGTTTGGTGAGGTGTATCTGCTTCCAGTTTTCCATTATTATGGGAACCCATTTCCTTTCCCATTGTTCAGCAGGCATCAGTTTCCATGTTTCTTATATTCTATTTATAATGCCCACATGTCCTCTTGGTGCTAGCTAGCATCTTTAAAACATTAATCATGAAATGTTGCATTCAGTCAGTCATCCTTTTAAATATTTGAGCACCTAGTATATGGTCCCAGATGTTGGAGGGCTTTTCACCAGTGAGAGAGACATATGGGAGCATTTAATTTCAGAAAGCAGAGAGAACACAGTGGGGCATGAGGACAGAGGGTAACTGGTAGCATGGGATTGTTTCAGATCACGTGTTTAGGAAAGCTATCTCGGAGGTGACAATTGCTTAGAGAGCTGAAAAATGAATCAGAATCAGCTGTTCGAAGACTTTGGGGAGGAGTGTACCAGGTAATTGGAACAACGAGTATAAAACATGCTGATTTAAAACAAGGACAGTGGGTTAGAGCATGTGATGTAGGGCAGGTGTGGTAGAATCAGTTAGAGGCCTACATTAGGGGCAACCAGGAGAGTTTTGTAGGCCACTGTCAGGAATGGGATTGTATTCCAAGGGTAATGGATAGCTGTGGAAGGTTTAGAGCTAAAGAGGGACGTGAAATGTTTTACTTTTTAAGATCATTCTGGTCTGTATGTGGACAGTGGATGATCGGGGGAAATTGAGAAGGGATTTAATAACACTTGAGATGAATCAGAAGACTGTTCGAGTGGAATATGTCTGAACGAGGGCAGGGTGGTGGAAGTTGTGGGATTCAGGGCATATTGTAAATGGAAGCAAAGGAATCACAAATCTCCAAAATGACCTAAGCAACCTCATAAAAAAAATATTTAATATTTTTTTCCTAACATGGGCAAACAGGAGCAGGAGTTTGTGTGCAGGAACGGGGAGGATACTGGAAATCAACATTCTGTTTTAGATAAGATTAATCGAAATACCTGTAGTCATCACTCAACTGGAGATGTCCATCAGATAGTTGGATGTACAACTCTGAATCTGAGGAGATATCAGGGCTGAAGAGTAAATTTCATTCCCCAATTATTTTTTATATGTATGATAACACTTGGCTGTGGTGAGAGATAATGCTCTCAGTTTTCCATTTTATTTCCAAGGGTTTTACAGACTTTTTCCAGGAATGTCAAACTGTTAGGGTAGAGTATTCTGTTAAAATCTTGTAAGCTTTGCCAGGAGATGTAGCAGGATGTCTGTTAGAGAAGAAGGAGCTACTGGGGAGGTGATCCAAATGGAAACCCTAATCCTTCCACTTTGGGGAAAAGCAGACAACCCTGGATACAGCTTTGTGCGGAGCTGTTTTGTGTTTTATTTTTATAAAGATGAAGAGATACAGTATAACCTGGGAATGACATCCCTTTAATAGCTCCTAAAAGAGAATACACTTTTCTTGCTGTTTTCTATTCTTTTGGGAAGACTTCTATACTTTTTTTGGGGGGGTGGCGGCTGAGGGTGTTTCAGAGTTTGTGTTGCTTTGGCACTTTTCTAGATTTTTGTTCTTACTCTGGTTGCTGTTGTAAAGTGAATTTCTTTTTCTCTGTAAGAATAAAAAATATGTATGTGAAAAAGAAATGGAAAGCATAGTTCCTTTTTCTGGCCTTTAGGTAAGTTTCCCAAGCATTCTGTAACTAAATCCCTTAATATGGTCTCAGCGACAATATGATTCCAGGTGTTGTTTGGCCTGTGGGACCTCACAACTTCTGCCTGTTATGAGCTGTTGACCTTAGAATCATTGTTTTACATGTCTGGGACATAGTTTCCCACCTGAGAAAGAGTGTATATCATGTTCCCTTTTGCAATCATATTCTGTGACACAGCATCCTTGGTAAGGAATCTGATTATATCTAGGAGAATGTGTCTACACTTTAAAAAATAGATACAACCTTCTCTGTCACCCAGACAGAATTCCTTGTTGATTTTCACAGCCAGGTGTTGTGGGGACTCCTCATTCCTGCACTGGTGCTCCAGGCTAGGGAGCCCAGTGTGCAGATAGGACCCCTTGCTCCACAGGGGAACATCCTTAGCCAAGATATTCCTCCCCATCCTGCCATAAGTGGGTGTGGGACCAGCCCATTCCACATCTCCACCCCTCTTACCAGTTTTGATGGCTTTTTATTTGTGGCTCTTCTTTGTAGTCTTAGTTATAGGAGTCTGTTCAGCTAGTCTTCAGGTGGTTCTAAAGAGAGATTGTTCTATAATTTAGTTGTAAATTTGATGGGTTGTGGGAGGAGGAAAGCACAGCATTTATCTACTCCACCATCTTGACAGAAGTCCACTATTTGCATGTTCTTGTGAGAGCACTTGCCACGTGAAATGGTGTCTCACTACATGTTACGAACATGAACTCTTTGAGCCCCATACCATAATCATTTTCCATGATGCTCCTGACATGCCTAGCACAGCCTCTGGTACAGAAATGATGCTTGTGACAGACTGTATGCTAACTAACTTCTGGGAATGCACCACAGAGTGCTCAGCTGGATTCTGTTTGTCACCTGATTATGGCTAAAAACCTCTGGACTTTCTCTGGCATTCTAGCTCATAGAGAGGCCTTATAACACATCCCCTCCATTATAAACCTGGGACTTCCCTAGAGAAGCAGTCAGACTTAAAAAAGAGGCAAGCTGAATGAAGATGTAACAAGTATCACCACTCCTACATCTTTCAGATCTTTTGCAGTAGCATTGCTTCCAGTACAATTTCCAGGGGCCTATATGTGACCCTACCTACCTTAATCACTGGGACAGAGAACCAGTGTGGGTATTTTGCTGGTTGACAAGAACATCCCAATTCATATATTCAGGAACTGGGAAAATAACTTCAGAGTGGGTCCCTGGATCTACTGGAGCCACTATGAGTTGGTCCTGGGGTAAACTATTGCCTATGACCTGATAGCCATGAGCCCCTCTTTGGTGGACCAGAGTGAAATTTTGAATAAGGAATTAGAACCATTTAAGAGCCAATTTCTGTTAATCTCTGACAGATGTAATTTTCTTTTTCCTAGTCACTCTAGTAATGGACTCAGATCTCTTGAGAAAGGCTTGGAGATTTACAGTAATTACTTATGCCAGTGATGCTGCATCATTCTTCAAGGGCACAAACCAACCCTTCAATAAAGGTGCCCTGGGTCTGTGAACTTGCTTTGTTACATACTGGTTGAAAACTTGAGCCCCTCCTCCACTGTGGCTACACAAGTCAGGTTGCTGGTTACAAGACCTACTATTTTCTATTATATATAACCAGGTAACATTTTTGTAGGTTACCAATCCATTTCAGTCTTAGACTTATTTCAGTTAGCTACTTTCTAAGGCCCTGGTGGGTGTAAGAATTCCAACATTGACTATTTCCCATTATAATAAGTGCACCCACATTGTCTTTGGCTTTTAATTGTTACTCTTTGGCCTCTGTTGCTCTGGTGTTCCATAATCTCAGAGAGTTGTCCTGTGCTGCAGTGTGTGGCCCATAGAGGGCATGTGTTTCCCTAAATGATAGGTGTATCCATGCTTTACTGAAAGGTGTCTCCTCCAGGTCTTCATGGGATTTGTGGGGTACGGGTATGCAGATTTCATATGATGAATTCACTCTAGCATTTCTAACTCCCTAGGCCTTCAGTTGCTTCTGCATCATGCTAGGAATGATCTGACACCTCATTAAATAAACATAAGGTCAAGTTTCATCAACCACCAAGTAAACTGATTGAGATACTTCCAGTTTCAGAACAAAAATCAAATCCAGAATATCTGGAAGGTTCACCCATGTCATTAGATTTGGCTCAGCACAGTGTTAGATTCTATCCTTTTTAACAGTACTCATATTCACGAGGTATCTGACAATATACTTTATCAAAACTTTGCAATTTTCTTGCGTCTGCTTCTTCCTCCTGAGTTGCACCCGTACTTTACTTCCTAGGGCAATTTGAAATCAGACCCTAGTTATGTGTCTTGAGGAAACAAGGGGTTGAAAGACAGTTCTTAGGGAGAAGGACTGTCCTCTGTAAGACAACTGCCTCAGGTGAGGTTATGACAGAGTTTTCCTGTAAGTGAAGATTCATCTCTTCAGAAACAAGAGGAGACAAACTGCTTTCTACTCATTCTCTGCTTTGTTTAGTGCAACCAGGTGGCCCTATTCTGAGTCCAGAGTTCAACTCTTCTGAAATATGTCTCCTAACTTTCACATGAGCAACTCAGCAAGACTCTGAAGTTACATGACATTATAACTTTGCAATCTACACACTTAGATTCTGTGTTTTATTTCTAAGAATGTAAGTCCTGTAAGGATTAGAAATAAGTGATACTTTTAGGGCTTTGATAGAAGTTCTTTTGTTCTCTAACTAGGACATGAGCTGAGAGCTTCTCATTTTCTCTCTGTAAAGGCTCCAGTGCATTCATGAGAGCCCACCTCATGTAACAATATGTATGGTGATTATTGTTGCCATAGTGGTCAAGTGAAGGAGACACAAACCTAAAAATCATCTATGGGGGATAACCTGATTCATGAGGCTGACACTGCATGCTGTCATTTGTCACCACACTGTGTCCCACTGGGAAAGGAGCTCAGCACTGCAGTCCAGCCCAAGACATGACCAAACCACTTCTGTAGCCTGTTTCTGAGGGTTGTTTCCTGGGACGACTCCTGGTCTGAATTTTTACACCAGTTAGGACTTAAAGATAGAAACAACAGAGTAAAATATAGTAACAGTAATTGTTAATTAGAGAGTTATTAATTAGGTCACTAAAAGGTAAAAATATTATTCTAAGGTATTGGGGGACGTCAAATGCAGAAGTAGCTACTGCCCCAAAGGCAGAGAGAATAAGGGAAGAGATTGGAATTATTAAAATGAAGTCATTTCAAGAAGGGATCATGCAGAACTGAAGCATGACTTCTGAAAGGCATTGGCCAGGTGGTGCTGAAGTTTCTGCTCTGGAGAAAACTTTGTATACCTGGGGAAAGGGATGTAAGTCCCTTCTTTCCCCTCTAATTTTCTGGGCTGCATTTATCATCTCCTACTAACAGGATGTAATGTGCAGCCAGCTGGCAAAGCCAAATGAGGTTTTCAGAGTTCCAGCCCCAGAAGGATAAAGCAGAGAAGGGTGGGTTTGGAGTTGAGTATCGGTATCCTAACAACTACCACATTTACCTTCCAATCTGACTTTAGCCAGATGGATCCTTCTGAGGGCATCCTGGTTCTAAAAGAACCCAAGAGTCTCCTGGAATAGTTTTGTTTCTTTGGTTTCATAGAGGTGGGCTTCCCTTTCTCTGTCACCCTGTCTGTAGCCCACACACTCCATAAATATCCTGAGGGTGAGAAAAAGCCAGGGCTTTCCTCATAAACTTGTCCTTTATACTTCTCTTGCTCATACTATAATCATTATGTCCTGAAATTTACCTCATTTTAATCTGATGTCATTTTTCATTTTTGATACATCTTTGTCAAGGGCATGAAGGGCTAAATATGAAAGTGTATTTACACAATGGAATATTACTGAATCGTAAAAAAGGAAGGAAATCTTACTGTTTGTGACAGCATGGATGGACCTGGAAAGCATTATGCTAAGTGAAATAAGCCAGTCAGAGAAAGATAAATACTATATCATTTTATTTATATGTGGAATCTAATGAACAAAATAAACAAACATATAGAAACAGGCTCAGTGATACAGAGAACAGACTGACAGCTGTCAGAGGGGAGGAGGGGTTGGGGAGCTGGGTGAAAAAGGTGAAGAGATTAAGCAAAAAAAAAAAAAAAGAAAGAAAGAAAGAAAGAAAAACAAGCCTCATAGACACAACACTATATTTATTACCAGAGGGAAAGAGGGGTAGAGGGTGGCAGAAGAGGGTAAAGGAGGGATAAGTGAGGATGGAAGAAAATTTCACTTGGGTTGATGAATACCACAATACATTATATAATACAATTGTACACCTAAAACCTATATGATTTTATTAGTCAATTTCACCCCTATACATTCAATAAAAAAATTTTTTTTAAGGAGTGTATTAGTGAAGTAAATGAATTAACTGGAAAATATTCCATTGAAGAGACTGGCAAAGACATAACTGAGATGATAAAAGTCAGAGAAGTCCAGCAAAACAAGATCAACCTTTAAAATTCTGGAGATATATCTGGTAAAAAATGATGTATGGATTAATACATCAGGATGAATGTGCAGAATGGAGGGCCTGTTTGCCATACAATAGATAAATTAGGTTGATGTTTGTGATGGGAAAATGTAATTTGATCACTTTTGGGTTTACAGAATGATAAAGGTCCTTTTGAGTGTTTTAGAAAGAACATTGCGTATGCCTTGTGATCTATATGCTTCCATCTTGTCTTTTTCATGAGCTTCAGTTTTTCATACTCTCTTCTTGTTTTTATTTCCCATGACTCTTCCTTGTCCTCCTCCTAATTCTTTTTAACACAAACCTGATTCTTGTCTAAGTGGTCCTACAGAACCCTCATTAGTCCTGACATCTCTTCCCTGTAGTAAAATTATTCATTAAGAGAGACAGCTGTTATTGTGCGGGGGCCTCTGGGACAGGAGTCAGCTCTTAGCTTTGCTGAAGTGCTTGAAAAATTATTCAGAAGTTAGAATCTCTGAACTTCAGTTTTCACTTCCACAAGATAAAGGAATTGGAATGTATCATTCCTAAAATGCTTGAATTTATAACATTGTATGTTGGGAAACATCCCGTCTGGTTTCAGGAACTGTAGCCCTGCTGACCGGTGAGAGGGCCCCAAGGCTGGAGCTAATTAAGGAGGCCTTGGGAAAATAGGCCACTGAGGAGACAAAACCTGTTTGCCTGGCAGGGGCACAGCCCCTGCCTCCCTCACATCACCCTGATCAACCCTGCCTCCCTCACATCACCCTGATCAACCCTGAACAATAGCCGGTTAGTCAATAATGGGTAAGACCCCTCGATGGAAGGGGCAACCAAAGACAGGCACAGCTGCATGGGCATCAGAGAAGATCTTGGGGGAGAAAAGGCAAAAAGACCCTCACCCCTTGGCTTTGATATGGCCGGGGTCCTCATTCTATCTGAAAGAAGTCTCCTTATCTCTTGGCATCTCTGATCCCCCTCCTGGCCCAGGTTTGAAACAATACTGGAGACAGCACTAAACTGGATTGGGTGATTCCTGGGAGAAATCAGGCCTAGGAGTAAATTCTTTGAAGCATGCTTTGTTTTTCCCTCAAAAGCTATGATAACCAGCTCATGCTGGGAAGGAAATTTACATTATTCACAGACCCTGACCCTAAACCCTTTGGCACTCTTATGGTTACGCTCTCATGTTTAATTGTCTCCTCTTGGACCCATGTAAATCGGTATATTCCTGCCATTTGTTTTCTTCAAATCATCATCTATTCTCTGTAAACATTAAATACTGATGTAATGAGATCACCTGTACATTCCTACTACCTAGCCCCACTGATAACCCTTTCAATAAAAGCCATTGGACACAGGGGCTTGGGCCTTCTGCACTAGACAGAAGAGCCACCCTTTTCCCTGGCAGACAGAGAAGTGTCTGGAATGACTTATTTTATTTCCCCCATCTGTGACAAACCCGAGACAGGCTCTACAGAATCAGAGTCTGGATCCCTCCTCCGCTGGCACCCAAACAGGGACCCTCAGATCCAGAGCCCTACACCTTGTCAGTTCTACAATTCTGAAAATCTGAGGGAGTTTTTCAGGATGGAGAACTGCTGATATAACCAGTACTGCTCACATAGAGTAAAAATATTATTTACATAGGCAAGCCCCATAAAGAAGATGACTATTGTTCAAGTAACAAGACTTTTAAAAAGCATATTTTTGACTCTTAATATCTAATGATCCCTCATTCTCAGATTACAGTGGACTTTTTAATGAAGGGCAGACATTTAAAATAAGTACAATGATGGTAATCTGCTGACTGTTTTAATGTGAAAAGTGACCAATTGAACAATCTAAATTGCTAGTTATTGTAGGTTTACTAACTGAAATAAATTTCTTGAGTTGCAATTCTGTTATAAGAGGATATTGAATTACAAGTGAAAGTTTCCCTAGATAAAAGTACAAGAAGTATGTTTAAATCACCTTACAGCTGAAGTAATGGGCAGAAAATTGAAATGAAAGGCCTGAGGGCATTGTTCATTGGAGCTATTGGGCAGCAGCATCTGTCATTTTATTGATCTCCTGAGTGGATTCTACTCCTCTGGTGGGTCCACATGTCCCCAGCTGCCTCCCCTCTCTGTGCGTGGTTTGAGGAAGGTATTATTCTATGTGGAAAAGACCCCCTTTTTTAGTCAAGCTGAGTCCCCTGCTAGGACCCAGCTCTTCTGTAAGGAGAGTGGCAGTTATATACTTAATGTTATTTTCTTAAGAGAAATACATGTGTCTGATAAATTTCAGAGATTCACTCTTTCATTTATTCCTTCATTCATTCTTCCATACAATAAAATATCTAGTGAGCATCTATCATAGACCAGACACTATGGCAGAGCTGGTAAATCAGTCCTGAGCAAGCCTCACAGAATTTATAATCTCCCCATTTTGATTTATAATCCTCACTTCATATTATTTCCCCTCTCTCCACTTTTCAAGCTTCCAAAAGAGTAGATTTGGGCATATTTTTGTCATTGAAGGCTTTTTCTTTTGACAGTTTAGAAATCAAGTAGTGCAAATTTTAGAAGAAAAATTCATAGGTTTTGATGTCTCTGATACACTTCAAATGCTTCTTAACATCACCCATTGGTAGTTTCTCTTTGAGCAAAGCTTTTGCCTGGGCTTTATTGTCCTTTTATGTAGCTGTGATGTGTAGCCTCCTTCCCTCACCTCCAGTGTACTTGTTTTCTTTGTGATATTGTCTTGTCTTTAAATTTCTATCATACTGTGTAAGATAGAGACCTAGAATTGTAGGAGAACTACTTCATGTTACTTCATAACAAGGGAAAGGCAAGAGAAGAAACTCACATTTATTAATGATGCTATTGTTAATAATTAAAAATAATATTTACTGTTATACACCAGACCGTGTGTCTTGATTGTTTCATGAGGTATGTATTTTTTAGCCAGGACAATACTTTTTTTTTTCTTGAAATTTGATAAATTTCCCTGTCATTTGAAAGGGCTCAAATCTGTGTTGACTCCTTCCTTTTTCTTTTAGCCTGCTTTTGTCTTCTTGATTATTACAATACAGGTCACTCTGGGTGAACCTCAAATTATTTCAAGGACTCAAAGCTATTTTTAAAAATTTAAGACATCTATATCTTTTTTTTTAACCCTCACCAGAGGATATATTTATTGATTTGAGGCGGGGGCGAGAGAGAGAGAGAGAGAGAGAGAGAGAAATGTCAATGTGTGAGAGAAGCATAGATTAGTTGCCTCCCTTATGTACCATACCAGGGACTGAACCCAAAACCTAGATGTATGCCCTAACCAAGAATTCAGCCTGCAACCTTTCATTGTAGGGATGACACGCCAACCAACTGAGCCACCCAGACTCTATAGTTTCTTTTCAAGTTCAGTGTTCAGCAGTGCTCTGGTATAAACCTCCCAGAAATGTGTGTATATTGTCATTCTAGAGTGGCCAGTTCAGAGTCTTGGCTGCTACAGAAATTCAGATTCTTGTGGATGAATAATATTTGTATCAATCCTTTGCAAGACTGAAAAAAATCTATATGATAAACTGCAATGATGCCAGGTGGTCATATGTGAATTTTAAACATACATAATGTGCTGTGCTCTAACTCATTTAAAAATATCACAGAGGTCAGAATCCAATCCAGTGGATAGAAAATCTGCGTTTCAAAAGTAGCTTTTTTCATGATTAGCTATTGTGGTTGAATTTTATGGTGTCACAGGAGCCCCTTGAAATATCAGTTCTTTTTTTGTGGGACATTAATCATGTGTTTGGTGTAGCACTTTCTAGCCTTCTTAGGATAATGCTTCACATTGAAGGGTTCTATTCTGCTTTCAATTGGGAAACCTAAAGGACAAGGTTAGGTGGACCTCCTTAGATGTCCTATCACGGAGTAGTAGATCTAAATCATTTTTGTCAAATTTTCCTAACAAGTATATACTTCTGGTAGATAAATGGGATTCTGAAACTGGGCTTCAGCCCTTTTACCCAATTAGTCAACCTTAGGATTATAAAAAACAGTGCCTCTTTCTGTGTATATCTTTGTATTCTGGGAATTTTCAAACACGTAAAAAAATAGTAAGAACAAAATGAACTTCCATGTCATTATATCATCCATTATCAATATTTTGCTACTCTTGTTTTATCTATTTCTTCATTTTTTTTTTTTTGGATTATTTAAACTAGATCTGAGACTTTGTATTGTTTACCTATGCTTTGGTGAAATTCTTAGGTTTTTTAATGTTAAGTAAAAATTTTAAACAAAAAATTAAGTTTATTTTTGTTTTATGCCTGAAATTAACTGGTTCCATCCTAGTTAGTTTTGTTCCATATTGATGTATATTTTTTCTAATTTCATTTTTGTATTTCTTTGACTGACACCAAAACTCTATTTTGTTTGTCATAGCTAGAAGTTATTACACTGGTTCTGGTATAAACTCCGCATAACAGCTACACTATTTATGTGCACATTTATAAGCTATTTAAAAACTTAGCTTTCACCTACCCATCAATGTAGTGACATGCACTCTCCTGGGTAGGGTCTAAGCCGCACTGGATGGAAAAACAGTAATAAAATAAATAAAAACTTTGCTTTCATTGATTATTTCTATTTCTTGGTAGATCATTAGCATAAGATTTTTAGGCATAAATCATTACTTTTCTAGCACAAGCTGAACAGGTTTGCACATAGGAATGTATTGGATATTTGGGTATAAGTTTAAATGGGAACTGGGTCACTGTGTTAGACCTTAGCAAAATGTCTTGGATTTTTTCTGAATTAGAAATTATTCTATTTCACAAAACAGTCCCATGTGTGTTTCTGCTCTGAAACTTTGATAAACTGAATAGCTTTTAACACACAACTAAAAGAACAGGGGATATTTTCGATAGTTTCCAACTTTACTTCTATTATTTATATGCTCAAATCAGCCATAATATGTGTGACTGACTCAGTCACTGGTATCTTTTCAGCAGAACTCCCCCCTCCATACACCGCCATTGCCAGTCCAGATGCTGGTGGCATTCCAGTGATAAACTGTCGCGTGTGCCAGTCTCTGATCAACTTGGATGGGAAACTTCATCAGCATGTGGTTAAGTGCACAGTTTGCAATGAAGCTACAGTAAGTGAGATTTCCATTAATAAAAGCATCGATTGTTTTCTGACATCTTCTCCCTCAAGGAAGTACACCAATAATGTACCTTAAAAGTAAATGTGGACACAGATATTGCATATATTTTTATCCTTTCATTTTTCTCTCTGGCTCTCTCCTGTTTAGCATACAAGGAAGCCTTTAGGTGTTTAAAGCTTACTTTACTCATTACAAAAATGTCATGGTGAATTTAAATATAATGCCATTTGGCTCTTCATCTTCTAAAATGGGACTGACCATAGATATTTATAATTATCTTCAGTGTCTATCCATCTCAAAATGAAATCCAATCTGATTTTCAGTGAAGTGAAAATATACTGAAGTGCACCACAAATGTGGACTTGTACTTATGTGGAAAATTATTTACATTTATTTTGTGTCTGTAGGATGTCAGTATGGGTTTTCTGGTTATGATTTATTATTGGCTTCTGTGCCAAATTGTTTACAAGAAGTTTGGTATTTTATTCTATTAATATTAATTTAGTGAAATGTTAAAAATAATTTGAAGGGCAATTTTTTTTTTATTTTTACTGAACTTTGGGAAGAGCAATTAAATTATAAGTAAAATTTTTGTAGTTTCAAGTAATAAACTGGTGAAGTATATACTGGTTAGATTAAATATATTTCTGCTTTTATGGTTAGGCTTTATTTAAAAAAATGTCAATCTCTTTCAAATCTGTAATTAATTTTTTTGAATTTTTAAATTTATTTTTTTAATTGTTCAAATACATTTGTCTCCATTTCCCCACCAACTTTCCCCTGCCCCACCCACCCTGCAATTAAATATTAATTTAATTTTTGTTATTTGTTTCTTTCCCTCTTTAAAAAGTCTAAAAAAAGTCAGTATTATTGTGTCTCTAAAAAACATCAAACATGGGTACTAGGCTTCATATGTTTTATATAAAAGTCATAAAATAAAACCTTAAATTACAAAACACTATATTATAGTGTAAGTATTTTTTTCTATAAAGGCTATTTTTTGGAGAACTTTATTGTATGGATAGCTGATAGTAAAACCAGATATTTTTTAAAGTTGGACACTTAGTAAATTCAATTAGCATTAACCTCCTCAGTGCTCTTTTTAGAGTTGGCAAGCAAATATGAGTTGTTAGACATAAATAGTAATTTAAAAGAGATACCAAAGGTGTCCTTGGATTTGATATTAGTGGGCTTTTTTCTTTTGTTCTTGCACTGTTTTGTTTTTGTTTGGGGAGATATAGCAAAACTATGCCCAGAGACTGATTCTGTCTTTGATTTATCACAGGTTTGTCACAGGAATTAGGATAATCTCACAAGCCAATAATATATAATACAAGACAGTATCTCATTAAAATCCAGTACAGAAATAGCACAATTCAAACAAATGGCAGATTAATCACACTGTTGTTCCAGGCAAGGGGAGACAAAAGGAATAAAATCCAAATTTCACAGCGGTGGAACTTTTTATAGGAGTTGAGTTTCTCAGAGAGCTGGCTTCACCTGACTTCCAGCTAACAGCTCCAAAATCAAAAAGTGCCTTGTTGCTAGGTTATGCTGCTAGGGAACCAAGGTACTGGTGTTGGCAGGCAGACTGGCTACTCTGGGGATTAACATTCCAGGGCTGGTACACAGTTGAGAGCCACAGCCATCCAAAGAGTTGCCTTGGCCAGGGAAGGAGCAAATGTTTCAGGATCCTCGGAGGGCTGTTAAGGTCAGCCAAGCATGCCATGCTCAGACTGAAACTCTTCAATAGTGTTCATGAACCATCAGTAATTAGCCTAAAGAGCCCTTGCCGTAGTTACTTCTGTACCTGGTCTTATGGATAAGCCCCAAGCTGAGCCCCTCAGCACTTGAGCCACTGGGTGCTTATCCACAACAACAGAGCAAGTGATGATGTCGTGACATAACTTTATTTCTAAAAACAACCTTTATTTAGTTTTTGTCATAAACAAGTGTGTTAAAACAACTTCCTTTAAGTAATAAACAGGTAGATTTGAAATATCAAACAAATACACAACACTCCAGCCATGCAAACTTTTGTTCTTTAATGAATAGGGAAAAAGACGCTTTGACAACTTTATACTTGCACTTGGAAGTAAACACAACAGACTCGGTTATTTATGCAGGAATCTGAAAGTCACTGTGGATTTAGCCACCACACGATATCTGGCTACTTAGAGGTGTTGAGTTCATACAGGACCAAGAGGACTTAACTACAAATAAATTACTTCTGGACATAAAGAAAATTGTGCTGACAATTTTATATCATTACTACCCTGTTATTTAAAGACATGTCAATAATTGTGAATATTCCAGAGAAAATGAGTAGTACTCAATCAGATTGCCTTGTGTGGAATCAGTAACATTACAGGGGAGAAAAAAGTGGAAAAAAATCTTTGAGAAGTACTTTAGGATTACTTGCTAATGTTTGTATAATTTGATCTTAAATTAATGAATTGAGGAGGTGTTAGGCAACTAGGAGCTTCTCTGGAGAAATTTTAGATTGAAAGGAACACATATAATAGGCCAGGGTCAACACAAAATCTTACTTTTACTGTGATTCATTGTCCTCATATCAACCATCTCTGTAAGAAACACGATACTCCTGTGAGAATGAAAAAAAAAAATACCACCACACAACAACAAAAACAAAAAACAAGACTAACAAAAGTCCTTTTTATTTCAGTAGATAGAATTGGAAAGGGAAGTAGGGAAGTGTCTGTGTGTGTGTGTGAGAGAGGGAGAGAAAGAATATGGATACATTTTAGCAGACTTTAGAGAACACAACATTCAAGGTTAAAAGAGAATCGATTTTTAGGACAAGTGAATGGAAAATTTGAGAAGTTTTGGAGAAGAGTGGAGCTAGTTGACTACAGAAGTGGTGATGAGTCTGAGATTTGGAGGTCAACACACTTGAGTTTGAATCTTAGCTCTGCCACTTAGCAGTGATATATGCTTTGGAACTTCTCTAAATTTTCTCTTAGTTTCCTCTTGAGAATATTATAATAATAGTAATACCTGATTTATAGTGTTGCTTTTGGGGAGTAAAGTGCCCAGCATAATGCTTGGAACATGCAAGTTTACTTGGCAAAGTAAGAATATTAAAGCTTTTGCATAAAGACAATGTCATTCCCCACCTTTCACTGCATACCGGATGTGACATGGCTTGGCTTGGAACTAAGGCTGGTGCTTTAAATTTTCTGGTTCAGTTGCCTTGTTTTACAAGATGAGGAATTGAGGTCTAGAAGTGTTGTGGGAATAAAATATAAAAACAAATCTTTTCACGGAGAATCAAGATGGCGGAGGAGTGAGTGGAAGTCATACTGACCTCCCCTCCGGACCAATCTAGAATTACAACTAAATTGTGGAGAAATAAACTGGAGCAAATAACTGAACAATAGTGAGAGAGGAGCCTTGTAACCTTGGACAGACAGAAGAATCAACTTTAGCACAACCGTACTGGTAGGGAGTGCAGTAGAGGCTCAAGAAGGCATGCGGAGCGCCCACGGGCAGCAGCACCAGAAGGATATTGAAACAGCCAGTTGGATTCCCCTGAGAAGAGTGGGGTCTAAACCAAAAGCAGGGGTCTCTAGCCTACAGCGCCAGAGTCCCAAAAGTACACAGAAAACAGCCAGCTGCAAAAAGCAGGAGGGTTACTCTCTCCCAGAGAGAGGCGGCTGGAGATGCAAAGAGCCATTTAAAGGTCCAATGCATAAATTTTTATTTGCAGCCACTTACCCTAGTCTCCAGCAAAGGTGGGGGCAGAGTGGGCTAGAGACACCTGAGGAGAGACTGGGGAATGAAGCGTTGGGGAGAGAACTGAGAGAGTAGCCAGTGGGATATCAGTGCTGACTCATCCCGCATGTGGCAGCAGCCATCTTGCTCAGGCAGAGACCGCTCCCCTGACTGGCAACAGCATCAGAGGACCCACTAGCCCCACCCCTGCAGTGGGATTCCTCCCCATCCTGTGCTCTCTAAGCCACCTGCTGAGTGCAGAGTGGCAGCCACAGATAGTAGATTCCTGGCTAAAGGGGGCCGAGAGTGGTCTGCTGACACTTGAGGAGAGACGGGATGGAGGTTTTGGGGAGAAAACTGAGAGTGGCTAGTGGGATTCCATGCTGACTGTTCCCCCATATGGCAGCAGCCATCTTGCTCAATCAGAGGTCACTCCCCCTGAGTGGCAGCAGCATGAGAGGACCCAAAAACACTGCCTCCAGGAGGGACTCCACCCTACCCTGCACTGTGTAAGCTGGCCTGCTGAGTGCAGAGTGACTAGATTAACAGATGAAGGGGACAGCCACAGAGAGTAGATTCCTGGAAGTCTTAAACAGACTGCATAAGGTCAGAAAGGGACAACATGTGACATCATCAGGAGCAGATACAGAAAGTAAAAACAGTGGTCTCCTACCACAGAAGTTCACACCACAAAGTCAGAAAATCAAGACAGATCAATCTAAGAAGCAGAAGCAAAGAGCAAGAGTCTTACAAATAATGACAAGACAAAGAAACACCCCCCAGTCAAAGGGAAATGAGGAATCCCCACAAAGAGAACTAAATGTAATAGAGGCAAGTAAAATATCAGATATAGAGTTCAAAACAATGGTTCTAAGGAAGATCAATGAGCTCAGTGAGCTCAGAGAGAATTACAAAAAACTACAGGGAAACTATGAGGAACTTGCTGCAAACTATATCAGCATGAAAAAGGACATAGAAACTATCAATAAGAGGCAAGAGGAAATGAGGAATATAGTTTCTGAATTGAAGAACACAGTAGAAGGAGTCCAAAGCAGGCCCGATGAAGCAGAGGATCGAATCAGCAAGCTGGAGGACAAGGTAGAAAAAAGCTCCCAGAAAGTAAGAAAATGGAAAAAGATTCAAAAAAGCACAAAGAGACACTTAGGGGAATGCAGAACAACCTGAAATGTAATAATATCCATATATTAGGGATACTAGAAGGGGAAGAAGATGAGGAATGAATAGAAAACCTGTTTGAAAAAGTCATGATGGAAAACTTCCTTAATTGGAGGAGAGAGAAAGTCACAAAAGTCCGGGAAGCACACAGGGTCCCTTTCAAGAGGAACCCAATGAGTCCCACTCCAAGACACATCATCATTGAAGTGGTAAATATCAAAGACAAAGAGCGTATCCTAAAGGCAGCAAAGGAGAAAGTGGTAGTAACATATAAGGGAGCCCCGATACAGCTAGTAGCTGACTTCTCAACAGAAACACTGTAAGCCATAAGGGAGTGGCAAGAACTATTCCAAGTAATGAAAAACAAAGACCTGCAACCAAGACTGCTCTACCCAGCAAGGCTCTCAATTAAAATGGAGGGTGAAATAAGGAGCTTCCCAGACAAAAGAAGTCTAAAAGAATACACCTCCACCAAACCAGCACTGCGAATTATGCTAAAGGGACTGCTTTAAGTTGAAGAAAAAGAATCTATGAATACCCAGTTCCTTTCACAATTGCCAATACTGATATTACCAATATTTTAAATACATATTAATCAGATTGTGACAATGATGGGTTATTTTAATTGTTCCTTTATTATATGTTGAAACTAAATCTGTTTTAGTATATTTCTTGCCTATTTCTATTCTTTTTAAAAAGCTTTAAATGATTTTTTTGTATTCTTTATCCATTTTTTTATTAAAGGTCTGTACAATTTTTTTCCTCTACAAAAACCCCATTATTAACCCTTTTTTTAGTTGTGTGGCAAATACTTTTCCATTCTGTTACTTGTCCTTTAACTTTTTTTATATGTATATTACTGTATAGTCTTAAATGTTTAATACAGTCATATTATCATTATTTTACTTTATAGCTTCCGGGTTTGAATATTTCTTTTTTTTTCATTTCCTGAGTAATATTTACTTTTTAAATACATTTGTCTCTGCCTTCCCCCCCCCCCTTTCCCTTGCCCCCTTCCACCTTGAATATTTCTTAGAGTAAGAAAAATAGTAGTTTGTATTTTCTCCTAAAATTCCTTAGATTTTACATATTGATTTTTAACTGACCTGAATATTTCTTGAATAATGTGTGAAATAGGGCTCTATATTTGTTTTATTTCAAGTAATATTGGTCCATGCACCTTATTTGTTGAATAAGCCTTATTTTCCCCATTGATTTGAAATATCAATTTAATCATATATTATATTGTTAGGCAGATATATGTTTGTTTCTAGAATGCTCATTTTATTTCATTGATCTACTTCATTATTTCTGTGCTTGTGCTATGTTGTTTTAATTGCTGAGATTTAATAATGGATTTAAATTTTTTAATATTTTATAATTAACTTTGACATTTAAAAATAAATAAAATAAATCTGCATTTATAAAAAGAAAGAAAGAAGAAAGAAAGAAAAAAAGAAAGAAAGGCGGAACTCCTACCTTTTGTGACAACATGGATGGAACTGGATAATGCTATGCTAAGTGAAATAAGCCAGTTAGTGAAAGACAAATATCATATGATCTTGCCCATAAGTGGAATCTATTCAACAAAATAAACTAATGAACAAAATAAACCACAGGTATGGAAAGATGAAGCTGCCTGAAAGTGACCAGAGGGGATGGGGAAAGAGGACAATGGTGGAAAGAAGGTGAAGGAACTAGACAGATAATATGTATGAATGACCCATGGACATAGACAACAGAGTGGGGATGACTGTGGGAGCAGGGGGTGGGGTGGGATGGGTGGAGGGGGGCAAAGAGGGAAAATTGAGACAACTGTAATAGAATAAACATGATTTAAAAATTAAAAAATGAAATATAGAAAAGCAAACAAATAAAAAAAAAATCTTTTCATTTACCAAGCACATGTTTACTTAATGGCAAAATTTGGTGACATAAAAATTAAGCCAAATTCTCTTTCTCGATATTTTAGATGGTATAGTAATACATTCTCAATGTTCATGAATTTTAGATATCCAGATTTATTTTCTCTATAATATAGTTTAATAAGTTATAGGTGGCTTATTCCTAACTTTCATATATTTCTACCAAGATTATTAACTTAAACTTTAAAAAATCTTTTGAAAATAAGTTTTAGACTTGCAGAAAACTTATAAAAATAATAGTAGATGGTACAGAGAATTCCCATAGGCTCTTCATGCACAAATTCTCAAATATTAACATTTTGCTACAGTAACTTTCTCTCTCTCAATAAATTCTCTTTTTTCATAATACTTTAAGAAAATTGCGGACATGGTGTTCATCTACCCCCTAAACATTTTAGTGTGATTTTCTTTAAAAATAATATATTCTCTTACACAATTACAAGAAAATTATCAAATGCAAGAAATTAACATTGATATAATTTGTTATCTAATCTTTTGACCTAATTCTTGTTTGTCCAATATTCTATTAAAAATAAAAGTCTGGTCCAGAAGTCAACCTAGAATTACATGTTGCATTTGGTTATCATGTATTTTTAATCTTTCTTTGTCTGAAATTCAGTTTTTCTTTGCCTTTTATTGCTTTGATATTTTTTTCAAGAGTACATGGAAGATATTTTGTAAAATGTTCCTGAATTTGGGAATATCTAATGTTCCCTCATGATTTCTTTCAGGTTACACATTTTTGGAAGGCATGCCACAGAAGTGAGGTTATGTTCCTCTCAGTGCAGCATAGATATTTACTTAATCAAGCTTAAGTCCTAGAACTGAAGAAAGTGTTTTCTTTTGTGTTTTTTATTCTTGCTTTTAAATTAATTGTAAAATAAAAGAATAAAAAAGAAATGCCAGCATTAAGACCTATTGTAAGTTTTTTTAAGGTAAAAGATATCAAAAATATTCTAATGAGGAAAGTTTAGGAAAAGTTCAAATTTGTCATATACTTCTCTTTGCCTCCTGTTCTTACAAAGCCTGCTATTATCAGACAGGTGCACAAGCCCCCAGTGAATGTTTGCACCTGGCCAGAGAGATAAGCTTGTCTTGTGAGCTTCAAAGGGAGAACAACTCTTCTTGTGCACTGAATATTCTTTCCATATTAAAAGGGCCATGCAAACTAATTTTGAAATATCTCTACAGCCCCCAAATCTCCTGGAGTGCTTGCCAACATTTGAGCTATTTAAAAGCACTTATGATGCACTTTTCCTTAAACTATACTTAGGTAGCATAGCCTTAGTTTTTAAGGAATTATTGTTTTTCTTATACAAAACAAACTTTGGCAATCTGTACTTTGGTTAATATGCTGTGTTTGCATTGTCTTCCCTTATCTAGCCAATCAAAAATCCCCCAACAGGGAAGAAATATGTCAGATGCCCTTGTAATTGTCTCCTCATTTGTAAGGACACATCTCGGCGAATAGGCTGTCCGAGACCCAACTGGTAAGAGATGAAGACCATTCATTCATTCATTCATTCACTCATTCATTCCATTCAACAAGTATTTATTAAAGGATCATATGTGCCAGGCATTATTCTAGACAAAGTCTTTGTTCTCATAGTAATTAAAGAACCTAGATTATTTTTCTTTGCTAAAGGAATGATATACTTAGTGTGAAATTAATGGTCACAAGTATTTGTAAGATATAATATTCCTGAATGAGCAATGGTAGCTTTCTTGATATTATATACATACTTAATGCATTGAAATAAATCAGTTACTTATTAAACTTATTTAAAAATAACTAATTAGCTTGCCTTTGACATAGTTCCTCTTAATTTAGAAGTGTTTTCTGTTTTAATCATCATTGTGTACCTGCCATGTGCTGCATTAATTTCTAATGAGCATAATCTGTACAATAAATTTTGGTTTTATTTGCACATGCCAAATGCCACCATGGATCTGCCCAGATTGTAGGATACCAAGACCCTGACTGTTTTTTTTTCTGTGGTTTCTGGCTTTTGGACCAGTACATAAATCATTTGCAACCCTGCCTGAAAGAAAAGGAGCTCTTCCACTTTCTTTTCTGTCCAACTCTGACAAAGTAGATGTCAAGGAATGTGGCTGTGACTCAGCACATGGATACCTTCATTGCACACACTATTGGTTGATGTAGAATATTTTATTTTATTTAGTCTTCTACCAAACTCAAGTTGTCTTCCTAAATAGGGAATAAGAACTATTTTCTGATTTGAACTTATAAGAACTTGCAAATGGCAGTTAAATGGTTCCCAAGTTGTTGTTTTTGTTTGTTTGTTTTATATAGTGGCTATTGGTACTTTCTGTGATTTTTGGCTCCAAAGCTAAATACTTAATTCACTTAATTTTTACAACAATTACTATAACCTATTTTCAATGCTGTATTTTGTGTCTTTGGCTATACATTGCAGGTTTTTCCCATCCCATTGGTGGGATAATGAAGTTGTTTCCTTTCTCTTTCCACAGCAGACGCATAATTAATCTTGGCCCAGTAATGCTTATTTCTGAAGAACAACCAGCTCAACCTGCATTGCCAATCCAGTCAGAAGGTACAAGGGTCGTGTGTGGACACTGTGGAAACACATTCCTGGTAAGTAGTCAGACATTTGTTACAGTGACTTCCATCTGTAAGTGGTGATCATGACCACGTGAGCAGTGGCTCATGGTGTAATAGTTTTGTCCAGGGTAAACTGATCAAAAGACTAAAATGGAGCCTTTATAAAAGAGACAGTAAATCAGGGTACAGCTAGAATATACTGCATCTTCTGTGAATTAGATAAAAGGTGTATCCACTGCTTGGTTCGTTTGTAAAAAGGGGCCTTTCTGGGTAGGGTAAAGGAGAGAAACAGCACTAGGTCCCCTTGGCCTAACCAGTGACAGAGTGTCACCCCACCCTCACTTCCTCAGTGGTGCACAAAGTACAGGTTTATAGATTCAGGAAAAAACTCTTACTATAACGTATCAAAATTTTTCTTATTTAAAAGATAAACTTGGGATATATGGAATTAACTATTTGTAATTAGATAAACCACTGGGTAAAAATTTAGAAGGTATATAATTTGATATGAGCAAAATTTGAATTCTTATCTTATTACTTTTGCCCTTAACCCTAAGTTTCATTTTTAAAAGTTAATTTCATACTGACTTACCCTGTCAGGAAGGGTGAAAACAGGCTTTCTTTTGTTATTCAGCCTTCATAGGAGACAAAATATTCCCTAGGAACTTTAAGGAAACCTACCTGAGGGCAGGCATGGGCAGAGTTCTGTAGATTGCAATGTCCTTATAAACAAAACCTGTCACCAGCAGATGAGTGAGCTTAAGAAAGTATAGATGATTAGCCCTTTTTCCTTCCAATTTTTATTTTGGTAATTTGTGAACACAATTTCAAATGTAAAATAGGACTATAAAGCTTTATTGGAAGATGGTGGTCATCTCTATTTAACTCACCCCTGCTACCTCCCCACAAAACCTTCATCTCTTCAGCTCTGCTGACATTAACTTCCATGTGTTTAAATTGTTTGCTTATCCTTTTTCCCTTTTTAAAGGTTTTATTTATTTAATTTATTTTTAGAAAGGGGAAGGGAGGGAGAAAGAGAGGGGAAAACATCGATGTGTAGTTGCATCTCAAACATCCCTTATCGGGGACCTAGGCATGTTCCCTGCACTGGGAATAGAACCGGCGACTATTTGGTTCGCAGGCCAGCACTCAATCCACTGAGCCACACCAGCCAGGACTTATCGTTTTCCTTTGTGATTAAACAATTTTAGATAGTACCTATTACCTTGTAAAATGCAGATTGAGGACTTAGCACTCATGCCACCCTGCCCTACTCATCTCTTTTTCTCTTTCCATACTCCCAGTAGAGCTATAATATTTTATTCAAGTAATAATTAGTGTTTCCATTTCTTACAATTAAGTAATCTATGCTCACAGCTGAGTCAAGTAATATACTACATATCTCTCCTTTATGGCTTTTAAATTTTTCTTGAATTGTTAATAATTTTCCCTCCCCATCTTGAATTTAATTTTGTATATACAAATCATTAATTCTTCTCGTATTCTTTCACAGCACTATAAAATTTCTGTCAATATAGTCAGGAAACTGTTATTTCAGCTTGCTGCCTCACAGCTGCCATCCTTGGACTTCCCTTCATGTTGTCCTTGGAATTCCTTGTACTATTTCCCACTTGGGATCCCTGAGTTTATTCCCTCAAGTGGTGTACATCCTGTCTTAGCTTTCTGAGAAAAGATAAAAGATAAATTTGAGCTCTTTTACCTCTTTAACAGTTTTTAATCTAATCTCACATTCACTTTATGATTTATTCAAATTTAGAATTATAGGTTGACCATTGTTTCCTCTCAAACATTTTAAGGATTTGCACTGCTGCTGGGAAATTCAACTGCTATACTGACTCCTGATTCTTCCTATAGTGACCCTTTTTCCTCTTTATAGTCCCCTTTCCTCTTTTATTTTGTCCATGGCTCTGAAATTACACTCAAATGTGCTTTTGGGGTATGTGTGAAAACTCACTGAATTCCCAGTAATTTCTACCAGTCCACTGGTTCTTTTTGTTCCCTTTTTCTAAGACTCTTTGTGACGAATCACCTCGACTGACTGACTCACTGAATTTCTCTCTCCCTCACTCCAAGCCTCTCAAACATTTCCTTTTCCTTTTGACTTCTTTTTTTACTTACTTATCTAACTTATTTATTAACATGCATGGGTTTCCTTGGGTTCTCTGATTATCTTTCCTTTTTTTAAAGAGCATTTTCTTTTCTTAAAAATTATTTATTTCTTTTTCTTGAAATTTTTCACACACATTTCTCTCTGTTTACTGTCCACCAGTCTCCCTGCCTCCCCCACCCCCAACCCCCTCCCCGCCCATCCCTCCCCACTTTGGCTTCGTCCATGTGACCTTCACACCTGTTCTTTGATCTGACCCTTCCCCTTCCCCTCCCTGCTACCCTTCTCTTCCCATCCTTCCCTCCCCGTCATTTTTTTCTTTCTTTCATTTGTTGCTTGTCATATTTCCCTTTCCTGCTTGCTTTCCTGATTAGGTTCCACTTAAGGGTGAGATCACATGGTATTTGTCTTTCACTGCCTGGCTTATTTCACTTAGCATAATGCTCTCGAGTTCCATCCATGCTGGAGTGAAGGGTAATACCTCTATCTTTCTTTCTGCTGCATAGGATTCCATTGTGTACATGTACCAGAGTTTCTGGATCCACTGATTTACTGCTGGGCACGTAGGTAGCTTCCAGCACTTGGCTATTGTAAATTCTGTTACTATGAACATTGGAGTGCATAGTTTCTTCTGAATTGGTATTTTGGGATTCTTAGGGTATAGACCCAGCAGGGGAATCACTGGGTCAAAAGGCAGTTCCATTTTTAGCTTTCAGAGGAAATCGCAA
This sequence comes from Pteronotus mesoamericanus, assembly GCF_021234165.1. NCBI lineage: Eukaryota > Metazoa > Chordata > Mammalia > Chiroptera > Mormoopidae > Pteronotus > Pteronotus mesoamericanus. The sequence goes on from NW_026555321.1 coordinate 58,207,128, forward strand.
ACTATTTTCCAAATGGCTTCACTCTGCATTCCCACCAACAGCGTACTAGGACTCCCTTATCTCCACAACCTTGCTAGCACCTATTTGTTGATTTATTTACGATGGCAATTCTGACTGAGGTGAAGTAGTATCTCATTGTGGTTTTAATTTGCATTTCTCTGATGGCTAGTGATGATGAGCATCCTTTTGTATGTCTCTGGGCCCTGTGTAATGTCCTCTTTGGAGAAGTGTTGGTTGAGGTCCTTTGCGCATTTTTCAACTGGATTGTTCTCTTCCTGGAGTGGAGTTGTATGAGTTCTTTATGTATTTTGGAGACCAAACCCCTGTCTGAGGTATCATTGGCAAATATATTTTCCCATATGGTTGGTTCCCTTTTCATTTTGATGATTTATTTTAACCATACAGAGGCTTCTTATTTTGATGAAGTCCATTTGTTTATTCTCACCATTATGTCCCTTGCTCTAGGGGATTGATTTATCGGTGAAAATATTGCTGCATGGGATATCTGAGACTTGCCTGCCCATGTTCTCCTCTAAGACTTTTATGGTGTCGTGGCTTCCATTTAAGGCTTTACCCATCTCGAGTTTATTTTTGTGTACGGGGTAAGTTGGTGGTCAAACTTCAATTTTTTGCAAGCAGCTGGCCAGCTCTCCCAACACCATCTGTTGAAGAGGCTATTTTTACTCCATTTTATGTTTCTGTCCCCTTTATCAAATAGTAATTGACCAAAGAGTCATGGGTTTATTTCTGGGCTCTCCATTCTGTTCCATTGATCTATGTGTCTGTTCTTATGCCAGTACCAGACTGTTTTGATTACAGTGGCCTTGTAGTATAGCTTGATGTCAGGTAATGTGATCCCTCCTCCTTTGTTTTTCTTTCTCAAAATTGCTGCAGCTATTTGGGGTCATTAATGGTACCATATAAATATTTTAAATGTTTGTTCTATGTCTGTGAAATACATCATTGGTATTTTAATAGGGATTGCGTTGAATCTATAAATTGCTTTGTGTAGTATGGACATTTTGATGATGTTAATTCTTCCAAAGAACATGGTATGTGCTTCCATTTATTCCTGTCTTCCTTAATGTCTTTCTTCAGTGTTGTCTAGTTTTCTGTGTACAGGTCTTTTGCTTCCTTGGATAAGTTTATTCCTACGTACTTTATTTTTTTTATGCCATAGAAAAGGGGATTCTTTACCCTGACTTCTGCTTCTGATAATTCATTTTTGCGGTATAAAAATGCCTTCGATTTCTAAATATTGACTTTGTATCCTGCTGTTTGCCAAAATCACTTATTAAAAGAAGTAGTTTTTTTGTGGATTCTATGGGGTTTTGCATGTATACTATCATGTCATCTGCAAACAATGATAGTTGTACTTCCTCCTTTCCAATTTGGGTGCCTTTTATTTCTTCTTCTTGTCTGATCGCGGTGGCTAGGACTTCCAATACTATGTTGAATAGAAGTGGTGAAAGCAGACATCCTTGTCTTGTTCCTGATCTTAGAGGGAAAGTTTTCAGTTTTTGAATATTGAGCATGATGTTGGCTGTAGGTTTTTCATATGTGGCCATTATTATGTTGAGGTATGGACCCCCTTTACTGCCACTCTGCTGAGTGTTTTTATCATAAATGGACCCTATACCTTATCAAATGCTTTTTCTGCATCTATTGATACGATCATGTGGTTTTTGTCTTTCCCAGTGCTTATGTGATGAATTATGATTATTGACTTGCAAATATTGAAGCATCCTTACATCCCTGGGATGAATCCCACTTGATCATGGTGGACAATCTTCTTAATGTATTCCTGGATGCAGTTGCCAATATTTTGTTGGAGATTTTAGTGTCTATGATCAGCAATACTTGCCCGTAGTTTTCTTTCTTGATTGTGTCTTTATCTGGTTTGGGGATTAGGATGATGCTGGTCTCATAAAAAGACTATGGGAATCCTCCCTATTCTTGGATTTTTTTAGAATAGTCTGAGAAGGACAAGGGTTAGCTCTTCCTGAAATGTTTTGTAAAATTCTCCCGTTAAACCATCCAATCCAGAGCTTTTTTGTGCTGGGAATTTTTTGATGACTGTTGCAATTTCCCCAGCTGGTCTATGACTGTTTAGGCTTTCTGCTTCTTCTTCACTCAGTGTTGGAAAGTTATATTTTTCTAGAAATTTGTCCATTTCATCAAGGTTTTCAAAATTCACGGCATATCATTTTTCATAGTAATTTCTTACGATCCTTTGTATTTCTCTGGTATCAGTTATTATTTCTCCTCTTTCATTTCTGATATTATTTATTTGGGTCTTCTCCCTCTTTTTCTTGATTTGTATGCTTAAAGGCTTGTCGATTTTGTTTATCTTTTCAAAGAACCACCTCCTGGATTGATTGATCCTTTGAATTGTTCTTTTAGTCTCTATGCCATTCAGTTCTGCTCTGATCTTGATTCTTTCCTTCCTTCTACTTGCTCTAGGCTTTGTTGGTTGTTGTTTTACCCTTCTAGAACTTGGAGGCTTAGGTCGTTTATTTAAAAAGTTTCTATATTTTTTAGGTAGGCCTATATTGCTATGAACTTCCCTCTCAGGACAGCCTTTGCTGTGTCTCATAGGTTTTGGACTGTTGTGTGTTCATTTTCATTTGTTTCCAGATCTTTTTGAGTTCTTTGAGCTCATTATGACTCATTCATTGTTTAACAGCATGCTAGTCAGTCCCCATGAGTTGGATTGTTTTTGAGTTTTTTCCTTCAGGTTCGTTTCTGGTTTCAAGCCCTTGTGGTCTGAGAAAATCTTTGTTATGGTTTCGATTTTCCTGAAAATGCTGAGGCTTGTGTTGTGTCCTATCGTGTGGTCTATCTTTGAAAATGTTCCTTGTCCTTTTGAAAAGAATGTGTATTTTGCTTGTTTGGGATGAAAGGTTCTATATATATCAGTTAAGTCCATTTGATCGAATGCATCGTTCAATTCCACAATATCCTTGTTGATGTTTTGTTTGGAAGATCTGTCCCTTTTTGACAGTGGGGTGTTAACATCCCCTACTATCAGTGTGTTGCTGTCTACATCTTTCTTGAAGTCCTCCAAGATTTTCCTTATATACTTGGGTGCTCCTAAGTTGGGTGCATATATGTTTACAATGTTAATGTGTTCCTGATGGATTCTTCCTTTGAGTATTATGAAGTGTCCTTCTGGGTCTCTTTTTTATGACCTTTGTTTTGAAATCTATTTTGTCTGATATAAGTATTGCTGTCCCTGTTTTTTTCCTTGTCCATTTGCTTTGGGTGGTTTTCCCATCCCTTTACTCTCAGTGTGTGCAGGTCCTTTGTTCTGAGGTGGGTCTCTTGCGGGCAGCATATGTATGCTCATGTATTCTTGTCCATTCAGCTATCCAATGTCTTTCGACTGGGGCATTTAATCCATTTACATTTAAAGTTATTATTGATAGGTACTTACTCCTTTTTTCCTTTGTACCCGTGATCCTCTCTTTCTCACTCTTTTTCTTCATCTTCTTAAAGTAGTCCCTTCAGCATATCATGTAGTGCAGGTTTGGTGGAGGTGTATTCTTTTAGCCTTCTTTTGTCTGGGAAACTCCTTGCTTCACCTTCCGTTTTAATTGAGAGCCTTGCTGGGTATAGTCGTCTTGGCTGCAGGCCCTTGCTTGTCATTACTTGGAATATTTCTTGCCATTCCCTTCTGGCTTGTAGGGGTGCTTCTGTTGAGAAGTCAGATGCTATCTGGATCGGGGCTTCTTTGTAGATTACTACCTGTTTCTCCCTTGCTGCACTTAGGATTCTCTCTTTGTCTTTGTTATTTGCCATTTTAATGATGATGTGTCTTGAAGTGGGCTTCATTGGGTTCCCCTTGAATGGGACGCTCTGTGCTTCCTGGACTTGCATGACTTTTTCTCTCCTCCATTTAGGGAATTTTTCCGTCATTACTTTTTCAAACAGGTTCTCTATCCCTCGTACCTCTTCTCCTTCTGGTATCCTTATTATATGGATATTATTATGTTTCAGGTTGTCCTGCATTTCCCTAAATGCCTCTTCGTGCTTTTTTGAGTCTTTTTTCATTTCCTTGCTACTTCTGGGTGCTTTTCTCTACATTGTCCTCCAGCTCATTGATTCGATCCTCTTCTTCATTGAGCGTGCTTTGTATTCCTTCTACTGCGCTCTTCAGTTCAGAAATTGTTATTCTTCATTTCCTCCTGCCTCTTATGGACTGTTTCTGTGTTTTCTTTCATGCTTATATAATTTGCAAAAAGTTTCTCATAGGTTCCCTGTAGTTTTTGGTAATTCTCTTTGATCTACTGAGGTCACTGAGCTTCCTTAGAACTGTTGTATTGAACTCAGTATCTGACAGTTTACTTGCCTCTATTTCATTTAGTTCTATCTCCGGGTTTCCTCCTGTCTGAGGTTTTAAGGTTCCTTTCTCAGTATTGTTCAGTTGTTTTCCAGGTGATTTCTCCACAATTTAGTTGTAATTCCAGATTGGTCCTGGGGGGAGTTCAGTGTGACTTCCACTCATTCCTCCACTATCTTGAAGTCCTTCTTTTCTATATACTTTCTTGTAAAATATATATTTCCTTTATAGTGTTGGGAGAATTCCTTTAAGCATCCTAGCAGTTTTAGCATCAAAACAACTTATCTTTTATTAAAAGTAATTTTGTTTAGGACTTCAGGTCACTCATTTCTTTTTTCATAACTTTTCATTTCTAGGTAATTCAACTCTCTGCTGTTCAGGTATCTTAAGAAGTTTCTTTATATTCATGCAGGGGTAGCTGAAAACTATATATACCTTTATTCTTCTGTAAAATTTTCAGAGCCATGTCCCTCAAAACATAATGGCTAGATGATCCCCACAAAATGGTTTGGAGGTTAAAAAATGTTTTTACATACTACGTTAAAACTCCCTCCTGGGTATTAGCAATAATGCATGCTAAAAGTACCAAATAATGCACCTTTAAAACTTTTTTTTGAGTAATTTTTTTTATACATGCAAATCCCAATGACCGTGGAACTCTTTACCCACATACCTATTATTGTTCTATAAAATGAGTATTCTACTGAATGTCCTCTGGAAAACACAATTTAGCTTTTCTAAACATTACCGATTATTCTAGCTAGGCTGTGGAATAAATAGTGTGAATTCCTCGTAAATTTAACTTCAGTGTTATAACACTGATGTAATAAAAAATTTGAGTATCTGATCCATTGTATTGTTCTTTTATCTTAGTCCATGAGGATAATTCTCTTTTGAGTCGTAGTATTCCAATAAATATTCTCCTATGTGACCTTTTTAAAGTACCATGAAAATCTGTAATAGACTGGTTTTCCTCCTTTCATTAACTTTAGAGGACTCATAGCTAAAATTTAGTTTCATTTTTAGAACTGCAAAAGATTAAATATTATGCATACTTATATTCTTATGTACTGCATATTTTTTCTGCTCTTTTTTTCACTCTCCCTGATTTTTTTATATTTTATTTTCAATGCTATTGAACTTTGTGGCTTGTCTCAATTGTTTTTGGCCTTTGAAAGTCAAGGGGAAAACAAGGTAGAGAATAAGCAAATCAATTAGCCTAATAGTTAAAAGCTTGAAGGGCAATGAACTTACTACAAAGGATATGACTATTCATGATCAGTATAATAATAAAAATAAGGCAAAGTTGTCAAGCCAGAATTAGGAACTTTGCAGTCTGTTCATTCTTTATACACTCAGCATCTCTTATTTATCTCAGACTCTCAAAGGTAATAGTCATACTATAGATATATATACTGCATTCCCTTAATCACCAAACACTTTGTTTTCTAGGAATTTTTAAATCAATTTCAAATACCATATATTAATCCAAAACACCCTTTCCTGTTTAAAAAAATACAGTTTCTAATCATAATAATTGTGCTAACATGCTAATGCGATTCACTTGCCTGCACTGATATTTTAAAAAGATTTTATTTATTTATTTTTAGAGAGAGTGGAAGGGAAGGAAAAAGAGAGGGAGAGAAACATGACTGTGTGGTTGCCTCTCATGCACCCTGCAACCCAGGCATGTGCACTGATTGGGAAGCGACCCTTTGGTTTTTAGGCCCACACTCAATCCACTGAGCTATACCAACCAGGGCTGGCTGATTATTAAGTAATAAAGAGCCAGTTTTGGAAATTAGCCTTTGGCTTGCATATTACTTCAGTGACTTTCTTCTAGGAGGAAAATATCTAAATGCATAAATTTTTTTTTAAGTAATAAAAATCATGTCACAGACTAACTTCACGATCTGGATCATTCTCTAAAATTCACTACCAGGTGATTTAAAAAAATTAAATATAAACTTTTTAAATAGTTGTCTTTGATTGTTATTCTTCAGTCCCTTATCTACCCTATTATCAGTACATATAGTTAATTCTGCCTCTAATTCTTTACGCTATTCATGACCATGATCACAACATTTCTGAATGATAAAAATCAAATTTCTCTTGTGCTTCCCCAGGCTTGCTCCCATGCATTCCACTCTGTGTATAGAATCCATACATGCAGAATTAATTGTAAATCCATACAAAGCATTCTACTGCTCTTAGGATGATGTCACTTCCTCTAGGCTAGGCACTTCTATGTGTGCACTAAGAATACTCTATTTCATATAATTCTTGTTTTAATTGTCTTTTTCCTCCTATTAGATTAGAAAAACCAATGAGAGCAAGGACTGTGTTTTCATCTCTCCCCAGCACTTAGCCATATGCCTGAACTCTCTCAATACATATTTTTGAGCCAATTTAAGAAGCAGAAGTTAAAGACAAAATCTCACAAATGATGTGAGGAATAAGAAATGCCCACTAGCTGAAGGGAAAGGAGGAAACCCGGAGATAGAACTAAATGAAATAGAGGCAAGTAAACTGTCAGATACTGAGTTCAATACAACAGTTCTAAGGAAGCTCAGTGACCTCAGTAGATCAAAGAGAATTACCAAAAACTACAGGGAACCTATGAGAAACTTTTTGCAAATTATATAAGCATGAAAGAAAACACAGAAACAGTCCATAAGAGGCAGGAGGAAATGAAGAATAACAATTTCTGAACTGAAGAGCGCAGTAGAAGGAATACAAAGCACGCTCAATGAAGAAGAGGATCGAATCAATGAGCTGGAGGACAATGTAGAGAAAAGCACCCAGAAGTAGCAAGGAAATGAAAAAAGACTCAAAAAAGCACGAAGAGGCATTTAGGGAAATGCAGGACAACCTGAAACATAATAATATCCATATAATAAGGATACCAGAAGGAGAAGAGGTACGAGGGATAGAGAACCTGTTTGAAAAAGTAATGACGGAAAAATTCCCTAAATGGAGGAGAGAAAAAGTCATGCAAGTCCAGGAAGCACAGAGCGTCCCATTCAAGGGGAACCCAATGAAGCCCCACTTCAAGACACATCATCATTAAAATGGCAAATAACAAAGACAAAGAGAGAATCCTAAGTGCAGCAAGGGAGAAACAGGTAGTAATCTACAAAGAAGCCCCGATCCAGATAGCATCTGACTTCTCAACAGAAGCACCCCTACAAGCCAGAAGGGAATGGCAAGAAATATTCCAAGTAATGACAAGCAAGGGCCTGCAGCCAAGACGACTATACCCAGCAAGGCTCTCAATTAAAACGGAAGGTGAAGCAAGGAGTTTCCCAGACAAAAGAAGGCTAAAAGAATACACCTCCACCAAACCTGCACTACATGATATGCTGAAGGGACTACTTTAAGAAGATGAAGAAAAAGAGTGAGAAAGAGAGGATCACGGGTACAAAGGAAAAAAGGAGTAAGTACCTATCAATAATAACTTTAAATGTAAATGGATTAAATGCCCCAGTCGAAAGACATTGGATAGCTGAATGGACAAGAATACATGAGCATACATATGCTGCCCGCAAGAGACCCACCTCAGAACAAAGGACCTGCACACACTGAGAGTAAAGGGATGGGAAAACCACCCAAAGCAAATGGACAAGGAAAAAAACAGGGACAGCAATACTTATATCAGACAAAATAGATTTCAAAACAAAGGTCATAAAAAAGAGACCCAGAAGGACACTTCATAATACTCAAAGGAAGAATCCATCAGGAACACATTAACATTGTAAACATATATGCACCCAACTTAGGAGCACCCAAGTATATAAGGAAAATCTTGGAGGACTTCAAGAAAGATGTAGACAGCAACACACTGATAGTAGGGGATGTTAACACCCCACTGTCAAAAAGGGACAGATCTTCCAAACAAAACATCAACAAGGATATTGTGGAATTGAACGATGCATTCGATCAAATGGACTTAACTGATATATATAGAACCTTTCATCCCAAACAAGCAAAATACACATTCTTTTCAAAAGGACAAGGAACATTTTCAAAGATAGACCACACGATAGGACACAACACAAGCCTCAGCATTTTCAGGAAAATCGAAACCATAACAAAGATTTTCTCAGACCACAAGGGCTTGAAACCAGAAACGAACCTGAAGGAAAAAACTCAAAAACAATCCAACTCATGGGGACTGACTAGCATGCTGTTAAACAATGAATGAGTCATAATGAGCTCAAAGAACTCAAAAAGATCTGGAAACAAATGAAAATGAACACACAACAGTCCAAAACCTATGAGACACAGCAAAGGCTGTCCTGAGAGGGAAGTTCATAGCAATATAGGCCTACCTAAAAAATATAGAAACTTTTTAAATAAACGACCTAAGCCTCCAAGTTCTAGAAGGGTAAAACAACAACCAACAAAGCCTAGAGCAAGTAGAAGGAAGGAAAGAATCAAGATCAGAGCAGAACTGAATGGCATAGAGACTAAAAGAACAATTCAAAGGATCAATCAATCCAGGAGGTGGTTCTTTGAAAAGATAAACAAAATCGACAAGCCTTTAAGCATACAAATCAAGAAAAAGAGGGAGAAGACCCAAATAAATAATATCAGAAATGAAAGAGGAGAAATAATAACTGATACCAGAGAAATACAAAGGATCGTAAGAAATTACTATGAAAAATGATATGCCGTGAATTTTGAAAACCTTGATGAAATGGACAAATTTCTAGAAAAATATAACTTTCCAACACTGAGTGAAGAAGAAGCAGAAAGCCTAAACAGTCATAGACCAGCTGGGGAAATTGCAACAGTCATCAAAAAATTCCCAGCACAAAAAAGCTCTGGATTGGATGGTTTAACGGGAGAATTTTACAAAACATTTCAGGAAGAGCTAACCCTTGTCCTTCTCAGACTATTCTAAAAAATCCAAGAATAGGGAGGATTCCCATAGTCTTTTTATGAGACCAGCATCATCCTAATCCCCAAACCAGATAAAGACACAATCAAGAAAGAAAACTACGGGCAAGTATTGCTGATCATAGACACTAAAATCTCCAACAAAATATTGGCAACCGCATCCAGGAATACATTAAGAAGATTGTCCACCATGATCAAGTGGGATTCATCCCAGGGATGTAAGGATGCTTCAATATTTGCAAGTCAATAATCATAATTCATCACATAAGCACTGGGAAAGACAAAAACCACATGATCGTATCAATAGATGCAGAAAAAGCATTTGATAAGGTATAGGGTCCATTTATGATAAAAACACTCAGCAGAGTGGCAGTAAAGGGGGTCCATACCTCAACATAATAATGGCCACATATGAAAAACCTACAGCCAACATCATGCTCAATATTCAAAAACTGAAAACTTTCCCTCTAAGATCAGGAACAAGACAAGGATGTCTGCTTTCACCACTTCTATTCAACATAGTATTGGAAGTCCTAGCCACCGCGATCAGACAAGAAGAAGAAATAAAAGGCACCCAAATTGGAAAGGAGGAAGTACAACTATCATTGTTTGCAGATGACATGATAGTATACATGCAAAACCCCATAGAATCCACAAAAAAACTACTTCTTTTAATAAGTGATTTTGGCAAACAGCAGGATACAAAGTCAATATTTAGAAATCGAAGGCATTTTTGTACCGCAAAAATGAATTATCAGAAGCAGAAGTCAGGGTAAAGAATCCCCTTTTCTACGGCATAAAAAAAATAAAGTACGTAGGAATAAACTTATCCAAGGAAGCAAAAGACCTGTACACAGAAAACTAGACAACACTGAAGAAAGACATTAAGGAAGACAGGAATAAATGGAAGCACATACCATGTTCTTTGGAAGAATTAACATCATCAAAATGTCCATACTACACAAAGCAATTTATAGATTCAACGCAATCCCTATTAAAATACCAATGATGTATTTCACAGACATAGAACAAACATTTAAAATATTTATATGGTACCATTAATGACCCCAAATAGCTGCAGCAATTTTGAGAAAGAAAAACAAAGGAGGAGGGATCACATTACCTGACATCAAGCTATACTACAAGGCCACTGTAATCAAAACAGTCTGGTACTGGCATAAGAACAGACACATAGATCAATGGAACAGAATGGAGAGCCCAGAAATAAACCCATGACTCTTTGGTCAATTACTATTTGATAAAGGGGACAGAAACATAAAATGGAGTAAAAATAGCCTCTTCAACAGATGGTGTTGGGAGAGCTGGCCAGCTGCTTGCAAAAAATTGAAGTTTGACCACCAACTTACCCCGTACACAAAAATAAACTCGAGATGGGTAAAGCCTTAAATGGAAGCCACGACACCATAAAAGTCTTAGAGGAGAACATGGGCAGGCAAGTCTCAGATATCCCATGCAGCAATATTTTCACCGATAAATCAATCCCCTAGAGCAAGGGACATAATGGTGAGAATAAACAAATGGACTTCATCAAAATAAGAAGCCTCTGTATGGTTAAAATAAATCATCAAAATGAAAAGGGAACCAACCATATGGGAAAATATATTTGCCAATGATACCTCAGACAGGGGTTTGGTCTCCAAAATACATAAAGAACTCATACAACTCCACTCCAGGAAGAGAACAATCCAGTTGAAAAATGCGCAAAGGACCTCAACCAACACTTCTCCAAAGAGGACATTACACAGGGCCCAGAGACATACAAAAGGATGCTCATCATCACTAGCCATCAGAGAAATGCAAATTAAAACCACAATGAGATACCACTTCACCTCGGACAAAATGACATCAGAAATAAATCAACAAACAACAGTTGCTGGCGAGGTTGTGGAGAAAAGGGAACCCTCATACACTGTTGGTGGGAATGCAGAATGGTGCAGCCACTGTGGATAACAGTTTGGAGTTTCCTCAAAAATCTAAAAGTGGAACTGCCCCACAATTCCACTGCTGGGATTATACCTTAAAAATCCCAAAACAGCAATTCAAAAGAACCTATGCACCCCAATGTTCATATCAGCATTATTTACAAAAAAAGGAAGTCCTGGAAACAACCTAAGTGCCCATCAATAAATGAGTGGATCACAAAAGTAAGGGACATTTACACAGTGGAATACTATGCAGTGGAAAGAAAGAGCTACGATCCTTCGCCACAGAATGGATGGAACTGGAAAGCATTATGCTAAGTGAAATAAGCCCAGCAGTGAAAGACAAATACCTTTTGATCTCACCTGTAAGTGGACCTAATCAGCAAAGCATGCAGACTAGGAACATATGACCAGCAACTTTGAAAGAAAGAAGAAACCAACAGGGATGGGAGGGAGGGAGGGAGGCGGTAGTGGGAAGTTAAAGGGGAAGGGTCAGATCAAGGAATATGTGTTAAGGACACATGGACGAAGCCTAGGTGGAGAAAGATTGAGGCGGGGAGTTGGGGGTGGATGGGGCAGGGGAGAGTGGTGGGGAGTACATGGAGACAAATGTATTTGAACAATAGAAATAAATTTTAAAAACTAATTAAAATAAATAGAAAAGCTAACAAGATGGAAGGTGAGAAAGGCATTTAATTTTTTTTGTGTGATAAAAGCTTACTTTAAATTTATATTGTACATTCTTTCAACCAGTGATCTTGCTACCAGTAATCCATCTGAAGTATCTGAAGAACACTTCTGTGAAGAAGGTAGCCTGTTTTAGTACTTACATGTACAGAGAAGGAAATTGAAGGAGAAGGTTGCATCACAGGAGTGTGTTTTGTGTCATATACTAAGCAAGAACAGAATAGGAAGCAGCTTCCTGACCTGAGGTCTACATGTATCTAATTTGTTTAGTTTATTTACTTTGTGCATTTCCCACATTCATAGAATAAATACCTTCATTTTAGTAATAAATCTAAATATTCATGTATTTAAAAGGTTAGTTCTCAAGATTTAAAGGAAAAATAACTTTGAAGATAATAAGTTTTTATACTTTGGGAGTGAACTAAGACATAATTCTGAAAGAAATGACCCTAATTATAGCAGTACATTCAGTTTTCTTTGTAAAGCAAGCCCAAATTGCGTCAGAACCTTGGAAAAATCATGGGAACTGTTTCAGATGGGAATTACAAAGTTTATTTTAAGGCAGAGGGAGAAGCGTCAGAGGGAAAAGATCATACAACCATGAGAAGGTGATTGCCTTTGCTGTGACATTTGAACTAAAAGAAACATCTTATCAGATTGGGTTGTTTTCAGTTGTTTTTCTTTTCAATCCCTCTCTTTATTTATTTTACAGTGGATGGAACTGAGGTTCAACACTCTGGCAAAATGCCCACACTGCAAAAAAATGTAAGTTCCCTATCATTGGAAATGCTACTAGGAAATACTAGAGAACAATTTAAAAATTTCAGAATTCTCATTTAAGTAGATTTTTGATTTAAGGTATGCCATGAATTGAATGGATGCTTAATATATTTATGCTTTTCAAGACAAAAAAAAAGAAATCTTTAAAACTCAATATATATTTCATTGTGAAATTTAAATGATTAGGCTTGATTATCACTCTCTGAAATGAAATCAATTTCTAAGCAATTACTAAGATTATCAATAAACTGAGCATTTTCAAATGCCTAAGAAATTATAATCTATTGAAAATAATCTAAAATTTATATTTTTTTAAAAAGGCTATCATTTAGGAGAATAAGTAGTTGTTAGCTCTTCTCATATCCTGCCTAAGAAGATTATTATCTGATGGCAAAGCTTACATCTCCCTTGAGTCTATTTCTTTTCATTTCTAAATGGTGTACTTAAGGAAAATAAAAGACAATATAACAATAGGAAAAAATAGGAGATATTTTGATTAAAGACATTTTATGGCCACTATGTTGGAGGTCCCCAAGTCACCCCAAGATTCCATGAATTTCTATGAGGACTAGGAGGAATTAGTAGTATGTGTTTTGTACTCACAGCTATGATTTTTTAGTGTGAAAGTATACAAAACAAATGAACAACAGAAAAAGGCACATGGGGAAAGTTTTGGAGGAAGGAGAAGCAAATTTTTGAATTCTCTCCCATTGGAGTCACACAGGGCTCCCTTAATTCCTCTAGCAACAAATTTTTGCAACACATGTGAGATGTTATCTATGGGAGAGGCTCATGAGAGACTCAGTGTCTGTGGTTTTTATTGGAGCATGTCCCATAGACACCTACTGCATGGCACAAACCTCATTTCCAGACTCCCAGAAGGAAAATGGGCATTCAGTATTAATAATGTTTTCACTATTTAGGCATGGTAAGCCACTCTTTTTAGTTAGGGAATGGTGGGAACTTTCTAGAGGTCTAAGTTTCCAGATGCCAGCCAAGAGCCAACCTAGCAAGCAGAGGTTTCTAAGGACTGCAGTCTCAGGCCTGCTGGATTAACAATGTTCTGCACAGCATCTGTTTTGAAAATAAAATTTTAATTTAAAAATTATTATCCTCTACTTATATATGTGTGTGAATTATAACTTAAAGAAATTAAACTGGGAGAGAATTACAAAAATACACCTACAGTACAAGATTTTGTAAAAAAAAAAAAAAAAAAATTAAACTGGAATGTTTTGACAGTTCAGCTTTGAAAATTGAAAATATTAGTTCTTAGTTTATTTTATGTGATTCTTAGTATGATATAAATACCTTACCTATTCTGATAGCAGAGAAATCCTAAGAATGAGTTCTAAGAAAAAAGAATTGAAAACTGTCTGATATGTAGAGAATGTGTAACAAAATATTTTCCTTTATCTCTGCTAAAACTGATTCCAGCTAAATATAGCCCCGGGAGAATAACTCTTTATAGCCTATTTCTAGCTTCATAGGAACAGATATTTCCTTTTATTTATTTGTGAAATTAAACATCTGAATTCTTGACTTTGTTGACTCTACTAGAAGTGTGCACATGGAGAAACAAAGTGAATAACCATAAATAAGTATTCAGAAAAAATATATTCTTGAGGGACATTCACCCCCATATGCATATTTGAATATATATGTGAATGATCCATATTTCTGTACATTATCTGTATTTTCACAAAAACAAAGAAAATTAAATTGTCAATATCTTCACTGAGAATACTATTTTTAAAATTCTATAGAAAATTTTTAAAAAAACAAAGACTTCTTGTGATTAGCAGTCTCTATGCTAAGCACTGTGATAATTGCTTTTAGATATAGATATAGTAGCCGTAATCTGTCCCATGATTCAGGAAAGCAAGAATTATTATCCTCATTTTACAGAGGAGAAACTGTTAGAGTGGATTAAGATTTAGCTGAAGTGATTTTGCTTGTTTAATTATTTTAGAACAGTGGCAATATTCGGCAAATAATAAAGAAGTATTGAATGTCTAGATACTCTGTGTTTGGTTAAAATATCACAAGACAGTGTATTAATGTGAAGAAAAACTTTATCAATTATTTAAGGAACAATTTACATGGAAATTCACATGGACTAAACAAGCTTAAACATCATCCTAGATGAATGTTGATAGAACTGGAATCACATGCTAAACATGGGAGGCCTCAAGGCATTCATTTGAGCAGATGTTCTGTTATCACATGAATACTCATGGCTTGTATCTGGATTTCTTTTTTCTTTGAGTGCTTTTCTTCCTAACAAAATGATGAATGAATCATCTGTTAAAGTAAGATTCTGATACAAAATTTTATTTCTTTAAACACAGATAACAAATATCCTGAAATTATTTTTAAGTTATAGGAGTTAGTAAATCATTACTGTGCAACTCTCATAAGACATGTGGGGAAAGCTTCCCTCAGGAGTCCTGAGACTGAGAAGTCCTTTTTCATATCACTGTTTCTTACTCATGCAATCACTACTTGGTTGTAGCTGATGCTGGGGTTCATTTTCAGTTGGACACCTTGTGGCCACTGCTGGACAGAGGATGAAGTTCTAGAATTCTGAAATACAAGCTGGGTTACATTTCTATGCAAATGTTCTAACAGGCCTAAGACTAGTAGAGATGGTGATGATAATGATCATTAAATATCATTTTTTTATATCATTAATATACTTCTTTGCGGATCACCTCCTACCATTTTAAATAACAGCAGACTCTTTTATTTTGCTATTTAGTACTTTTTTTAGTATTATTCATGAATTCAACAAACAGTCCTGTTCTAGGTACTGTCCACAAAATAAAATATATAATCTTGCCTTCAAGGAATTTCATCTTGTGGGTATAAAAAAAGAGAATAAAAAATGCCATAAAGACGTAAATGCTTTGAAGGAGATATGCCCCACATTCTCTGCTCTGAAGAGCCCCTAATTCAGATTGGAGGGAAAGGGAACATGGGAGGTGTCCAGGATGGAGGGGTATGTGGGATGATGTGGAGAATGATGGGATGCCCTGTGGGATGACCTACTTGAACAGAGGGGGCAGTGTAAATGTTGAGGAAATGTGGTAGGTAGGATTAAATATGAAGGGATAAGAGAGAGATTGGGGTCAAAAGTGACATATCAAAGAGACTACAGAACCATGACGAGGATATGGATTACAGAATCTAGAATTGTGCCTGGCAGAGAGATGATATGTTCATTTTGATCATATAAGATTTACAGAGACTTTTAAGTTTGCTAGATTGTCTGTGTTCATCCCTTGAAATTCAAATCCATTCATCTGCTTTTCAGACCACCAATCTTGGATCAACATGGCCATGGCTTCTTCCTTCTGTCACCCCAAGATAACTGAGAGCTAAGAAATTCTATATCAATTAGCTCTTTACAAACATAGAGCTTTACACTTCAGCTAAACCTGGTATTCCTTTTTAAAGTGTTCTTGAATAACTCCCTCCTCTAGCCCCCAAATCAGTTATCTGTAGATAGTTACTGTTCCTCTGAAATGCTTGTACTCACTACTCTTTGTCTCATCAAAGGAGTTGCCTTGTTTCTCTCTGAGATGACTGAGGCTATCTGTGAATTCTTTGTTCCCTCATGTCCTACTTAGAAACCTATCTCTATCTGCTCACTTCATTTTTTCTTCTCAGAATGAAGCAGGTCTCTTCCTTTCATGTGATCATGGCACCCCATTCTCTCTGTAGTAAAGTGCAGTTAGCCACTAGGCCACTGAATTTGTTCTGACAAAATTCACATCCCAGTTGCAAGTTCTAACAGATCTGTTCAGTCTTCATCCTGCTTGTTTTTTCTGTAGTGTTTGGTTCTATTGATAATCGTGCTTTTTTCTTTAACATTTATTATTTTCCTAGTTTCCAGATACAATTTTCTCCTATTTTTCTCTCACTTATTGGATCCTTGCTTTGCTATCACCTTTGTTGACTTCACTTTCTCTGCCAAGTTGTCAAATATTTTTATTCTCCAGGGTAATAACTTGACCACATTACATCTGGACTTTCTCATAGGTTCCCCTGTTATTTGCATATCAGTAAACCCAACCAATATGCCTTTAAATCACCTCTGCTCACTCTTCAGAGCTTCAAATATAACTATATAATCTACATTCACTACTTTACTTATTGTTATTTCAACCCAGGTGTCCATAGGCCTCTCAAACACAACATATCCAGATTCCTTAACCCCATTCTGTAATTGATGAATATATTATATTAATGTGTTGATGAATCTATTACATTAATGAATGTTACCCCATCTGCCCAGCTGACCAAGCTAGAAATCTATATAATCTATATAGGAATCTTTATTCACCATCCAAATGGGGAAAATCCCATCAATTCTGTTTGGCATTTTAATTCTGTTCTCTTAGTCTCACTAGTTCATGCATTCAAGATCTCTACACCATATGATCTCACCTATAAGTGGAACCTAGCCAACAATGCAAAGAAGCAAGGGAAATATGACCAGCAACACTGAAAGGAAAAGAAATCAACAGAGACAAGAGGGAAGGGGGGGGCAGGGAAAGGGAAGGGAAGGGGAAAGTCAAGGAACATATAGCAAGGACTCATGGACAAAACCAAAGGGGAAGAGCTGAGGGAGGGAAGGTGGGAGGGGGCAAGGGAAAGAGGTGGGGGGAAGGCAGAGACAAATGTATTTAAAAAGTAAATAAATTAATTAATTAAAAAAAAAGATCTCTACAGGACAACTACAACAGCTTTCTCATGTATCTCCTGGCCTTTAGGCTTACAGTTCTCTATCCATTTGCTAGAGTGATAGTCCTCAAATACAAATATGAATTTTAAATGTTCTGGCTTCCAGATCTTTTAGTAGCTTCAAATTCATGGCTGTGGTGTGCAGTTGTGTAGGTTAAGCACTGCACAATCCACATAGGTGCTATTTCTATTGTTTTCCTAGGTTTGGCTATCAGTGGCATATAGAGTATCTTGAGAGGGGGCATTTTCTACTTACTGACATCAGTGTACCATACAGACTTATTATAGGCCCATTGCCTTAAATCCAAAAACAAATTACTGACTCCTTAGTAAGGTATATAAGCTCTCCACCTATAGGTATTTGCCTGACTTCTCTAGTGGTATCTTTGTTATGTTTCTTTTCACCTGTACACACAACTATGTCACTGCCTAAACAAAGTCTTCTACTTAAATAAAATACAAATAGTTCCTTGCTTCTGTCCCTTAATTTCATGCTCTTAGGCCTGGAGTGACTTGGATTATCCCTTTCTCATTCCTGTAAACCTGAAGAATACATATTTATCTCCACAATTGGCAGGAAGAGGTAGTGGCAACAGGGGACTTGTCACCCGTGCTGAATCAATGGCATCATGGAGCAAGCCAGCTACTGACCCTGGGCTGTACATTTACCTTCAAATTCCTATATGCAAGAGAAATATACTTTTCCTTAAGCTACTGTATTCTGGGTTTTGGCAACATAAGAAACGTCCAAACCTATCCAAATTTTTATGAGTTTATTTGAGCCAAATTGATGACAATTAACTGATGAGAATTTAAAAAGTCCATTTGTTTTCACAGGAAACAAAACTCAACAGATTGAGAAAATGCCCCGGAAAATGGCCATTCTGCACCTTATTTTATACATTACAATTAAAAAAGGAAGCATAAGGGGCTTACATAAAATCCACTGGTGATAGGTTAGGGAGGCAAGGAAAAAGCAAAGCGAGGAAACCTTTGGATTTGGACAAAAAGTAAAATGATAGATACAGCAAAGGCCTGCATTTGAATTCTGCTCTTATCTTGATTATTTCCTTCTTTCTGTTCACTCTGGGCTTTGTTGTTGTTCCTCTAGTTCTTTTAGATGTAGGGTTAGCTTATTTGCTTTCTGGTAATTGTTGTCAGCTTGGCTCAAATAAACTCAAAAAAATTCCTACAGGTTTGGACTTCTCTTACATTGACATGTGAATCAGTAAGCCAAGAAAGCCCAACACAAAGGGACTATAGATATGAACAAGCAATTACTAGAAAAAGAAAACCCATTTGAAAAGATGTTCAGCATGCTAGAAATCAGAGATATACAGATTGAAACTTCAATGGAATCTCATTCCTACTCATGAAATTGGCAAACATGAAAAAAATACCAAGTATGGAAGTGTTGAGGAGGGTGAGGGGGAGTAATGGGAACTCCATACACTTTTGGTGGGTATATAATTTTGACATTTATTAAAGTGGAAGATATATCTACAATACAATCCAGCAATTCTATTCCTAGATGTATATTTGAGAAATCCCTGCATATGTACATGAGGAAATCTAAGGGAGTTTTAAAGCAGCCTTGTTAGAATATCAAAAAATTAATTAAAAATAACCTTGATTATCCATCAACAGGCAGAATAAACTGGTATTTTCATATAAAGGAGGATAGTCATAAATGAATAAACTGGGTCTTCATGTGTGAACATGGCAGAGTCTCACGTAGAATATCAAGAAAATAAAAAGGCAAGTCACGGAAGTTTAACACATATACATAAAGTCTTACCACATGCAGAACAATACTATATATTACATACAGATACCACATACATGTATTGGTCATTGCCTTATTCCTGTGATGAGATAGCACTTGGGTTGTAGAGGGACAGTAGGTTGTTTCCTTTTTGGGAGAATTTCTGAGAGGTAGTGACTGTTTAAGCTGTAATGAAAACTGGTATGGGTTTTCTAAGCAGAATTCATGCACTGAAATCAATGCAGTAAATTGATTTCTTTTGGTCCACAGAAAAGCTGCTCCGATATCCATTTAGAACAATTTGTGGTTCCATGTAAATTTTTGGATTATTTGTCCTAGTTACATAAAAAATGTCATTGGTATTTTGATAGGAATTTTGTTGAATCTATAGACTATGTTAGGTATTATGGACATTTTAGTGATGTTAATTCGTCCTATCCAAGTTTCTTTCTTTAATGAAAAATAAAATTTAAAAAACAATTAAAAAGAACCTTTGACTTATTCAGTAAATAATTCTAATAAACATCATTGGCTGCCAATCCATGGTAGATTAGACTGCTGGAAGCAGATGCTCAGGTACATGATTTAGTATTCTAACTCTATTGTTGACATAAAATCAAGATGGCTTTTAAAAAATCAAATGGTATTTGTAAGATAGTACTAATTTTTCACTCTGGAATACAATTTTTGAAAACAGATTTTTATCTTAGATCATTATTGACCAAACTGGTTTTTTTTGTGTGTGTGGATATTGTCAATGATCAAGGCTTGAACTTTCTTTAAAGCCACAATAATATGTCTCAAGTTCAATATTTATGATTATGATTCATCTTAGTCCTTAAAAATGACATTTTTATGCATGTTCTTGTCTCTCAAGCTGAAGAAATAAATGGAAGTGTGTCTGTTACTAAAGCCATAGATGAGTACTCACAAATATAAAATGGAGAGTGATCATGTAAATAATGTTCTCTTTTGCTCTCATGAATTTGCAGTTCCTCAGTGGGTACTGCTCTTCCACGAAGACGCTGCTGTGCATATATTACCATTGGGATGATCTGTATTTTCATTGGAGTTGGATTAACTGTGAGTATTACTCTCCTCACTATTAGAATTCTTCCCTCTCAACGTTATCTTAAGCAAATGGTGAGGCTTGGAGAGCCTGCCTCCCTGGCATAACAGACCCAGAAGCTCCTGAAGGACTATGGGCAATTGGAAGTACAGTCCATGGACCTGTTTTTAGTGGAGCTTGCCCATCTAGGGGAAATGGTGTCTTGAGACCCTTCTGAAGGTCCTTGAATTAGGGACTTTGCCATCTAATTAACAAAAGTTCATTTGTTTTCACTTAATGGCAGAACCACTTTGGCCCTGGCCAAAGCTGAAGCAATACTCAATCAGCTCTGGAGGTTCTTTTCTTTATTTAAGTGAAGCACAGGTTATTATCAATATGAGGGTGGTTTGTTTTCAGAGGAGACTGAAGCTAAGCTGTTGACATGGGGATGATCCCGGGAGGACAGGAAGGGATTTGATCTGTTTTGCTGCCAATTTACTTTCCATACACCATTGTTGCACCTGTCTGCATATTATTAGCCAGATGTAATTACATAGATTAAGTTCCTTTTAGAGATAATATGTTTTAGTGGGGTTTCTTTGCTTACTTCATAAAAATTCATAGTTGATATAACTACTGGTATCATATTAAATTTTACCACCAGTGATAGTCAAAAGCACACCAATTCAGATTTTACAGGGATTTTGTGGCCCCAGAGATAATAGTTCATAAAAATCACATGTAAATAAACAAATTCTCTAAGCAAATAGTTTAAAATTTTTTCCAACCTTTTATTTTTATGTTGCTTCTTATTTCAGGTTGGCACCCAAGATTTTGCAAGGCGATTTCATGCAACCTATGTTTCATGGGCAATTGCTTATCTCTTAGGCTTGATCTGCCTTATCCGAGCTTGTTACTGGGGAGCCATAAGAGTGAGTTATCCAGAACACAGTTTTGCATAGGCTTGCTTATGAGTAAACGATGCAGATGAGAGTATCTAGCAGTTCTTGATAAGTTACTCTGGACATCTTTAAATAATTTATTGTAATGAATTCCATTCTGGTTCATGTATGAAGTTTTAAGACTTTGGGAGTCTTTTATGAATAAAAGGTCATTGCACTACATTATATGCAAATAATAATTTATTTTGCTGCTAGGTTTTCAAGCTCCAAGTAATAAAGTCAATTTCTTCATGTTTGTTTACATGTCTTAAAGATATTTTTGGATTTTTCACCAAGCATTTTATCTAATACATCTTTCATTTTTAAATCAATTATTCCATTACTTGCTGATCTGTGAGTATTCCCAGGAAATGTTTATGATTATGTTCCTACAATACCTTTACATTTATACTTACATTTTAATTAAACTATCAAAATTGCCTGCTTTAAAATGTAAGCAATATGTATTTTGCTTGAACTGCGTATTGTGACCTAAGATCATAGTGACCTTATTTGGGAAAAGAATTTGAGTGTACCTTCAAAGACTTGACATTCTTGTCAGATAAAAACCATTTCTAGTTATTGTATGCTTGTTTTTTGTGGTTTGTAGAAAGATACACTATTTTGGTAGTCATTTAAAATACAAGAATGAAAATATTTTATTTGTCCACAGTTAAAGAAGATGTTGGATAAATATTTTTTCTGCAAAGATCACAGGACTTTTGTCTTTTATTTTTGTCTGTTTTATTTACCAATTATAAAAGCTTTGGTCTAGATTTATTAATTTGATGTTAATCAGCTGTATGTATTTCATTACAGAGCCTGGAGGAAGTATTTTACACACCTGTTTTATAATACTTAACCATTTAAACAAATCTATATTTACATTGGATTGACCTCCTCTTTAATAAATCATGGTAAATTTTTCTTATTTGGATAATTGTGGACTACTTATATGTGAAGGGAGCCTGTGACAGTTTACACTAGCTAAAATGTTGAGATTAAAGGTAGTTATTCTTACCATTTTTCTTAAATATAACTGGTCAGATAATTAAAAATTTACTCATGAAAATAGATTAAAGACCAAAAGCAACATAGTTTTCAAAGAATTCACTAGGATTTAAGGAATCAGATTTCACAATGCAATGCTTATCTTTGCAGTTTTGAAAAAGAAATTGCTTAGTTGAAAAACTATGTTCTAAAACCCTTAATGTAGAATTAGAAAATGAGATGACTTGAGTAAATTAATTGGCTATTCCAGGGATAAAAACAGTATTTTAAGTTATTTATCTTCCTGATTTGAATAAAAATGTACTCATCAGAGTTTGAAGCAAAATACATGTAAACTTCAAAGAGTAAATGATAACTATATAAATGAGGTAGATCAGGATTTTATGTACCATTGAAACTACACTAATAAAGCTTATTGATCAAAACTCACCTTGTTATATTCCATTTCTTAAAAATAAGGTGTAATTTCCAAATTTGTTTTAAGATCCTATGCTGAACTTTTCTGGTTTAAGAACATATATTTCTTTATATAACATTCACTAATATTTCTAGTATTTTCATGATTTTGTTTTAAATATATAGATTTTATATCTTTTATTTTGGAAAACTTTCTATATTTTATTTTTTTAATTAATTTATTTTTTAAAATTAATTAATTAATTTTTTAATTAATTGATTAATTAATTAATTATTTCAAATACATTTGTCTCTGCCTTCCCCCCACCACTTTCCCTTGCTGCCTCCCTCCCTCCCTCCCTCAACTCTCCCCTTTGGTTTTGTCCATCAGTCCTTGCTATATGTTCCTTGACTTTCCCCTTCCATCCTTTTCCCCTGCCCTCCCCCCACTCCTTCCCTCTTGTCTCTGTTGGTTTCTTTTCCTTTCAGTGTTGCTGGTCTTATTTTCCTTGCATCTTTGTATTGTTGGTTAGGTTCCACTTATAGGTGAGATCATATGGTATTTGTCCTTCGCCCCCTGGCTTATTTCACTTAGCATAATGCTCTCGAGTTCCATCCAAGCTGTCACGAAGTTTAGTAGGTATTTTTTTCTTTCTGCTGCGTAGTATTCCATTGTGTATATGTACCATAATTTTTTAATCCAATCATCTACTGATGGGCATTTAGGTTGCTTCCAACACTTGGCTATTGTAAATTGTGCTTCTATGAACATTGCGGGGCATAGGTTCTTTTGAATTGGCGTTTGGGATTCTTAGGGTATAATCCCAGCAGGGGAATCACTGGATCGAAAGGCAGTTTAATTTTCAGCTTTTTGAGGAAATTCCACACTGCTTTCCACAGTGGCTGCACCAGTCTGCATTCCTACCAACAGTGGACTAGGGTTCCCTTTTCTCCACAGCCTCGCCAGCACCTGTTCTTTGTTGATCTGTTTATGATGGCCATTCTGACTGGTGTGAGGTGGTACCTCATGGTGGTTTTGATTTACATTTCTCTGATGGCTAGTGATGCTGAGCATCCTTTCAAATGTCTCTGGGCCCCTCTGTATCTCCTCCTTGGAAAAGCGTCTGCCCAGGTCCTTTGCCCATTTTTTGATTGGATCGTTTGTCTTCTTGGAATGGAGTCGAGTGAGTTGTTTATATATCTTGAAGGTCAAACTTCTATCTGATGTATCATTAGCGAATATATTTTCCCATACGGTTGTCTCTCTTTTCGTTTTGCTGATGTTTTCTTTAGCCGTGCAGAAGCTTCTTATTTAGATGAGGTCTCACTTGTTTATTCTTTCCTTTATGTCCCTTGCTTTAGGACACATATAAGTGAAAAAATTGCTGCATGGGATATCTGAGAGTTTCCTGCAGATGTTCTCCTCTAGGACTTTGATGGTGTTGCGACTTACATTTAAGTCTTTTATCCATCTTGAGTTTCTTTTTGTGTATGGTGTCAGCTGATGATCCAATTTCAATTTTTTGCATGTAGCCATCCAGCTCTCCCAACACCATTTGTTGAAGAGGCTATCATTGCTCCATTTTATGCTTCTGCCCCCCTTTGTCAAATATTAGATGCCCATATAGACCTGGGCTTATTTCTGTGTTTTCTATTCTGTTCCACTGGTGAAAAGGTCTGTTCTTGTGGCAGTACCAGATTGTTTTGAGTATGGTGGCTTTCTAGTAGAGTTTGATGTCCGGTATTGTGATGCCTTGTACTTTGTTTTTCTTTCTCAAAATTGTTGCGGCTATTCGGGGTCGTTTATGGTTCCATATAAATTTTTGAAATATCTGTTCTATTTCTGTGAAATATGTCATTGGTATGTTTATAGGGATTGTGTTGAATCTATAAATTGCTTTAGGTAGTATGGACATTTTGATGATATTAATTCTTCCAATCCATGAGCACGGTATATGCTTCCATTTATTTGTGTCTTCCTTAATTTCTTTCTTCAATGTTGTATCGTTTTCTGCGTAGAAGTCTTTTACCTCCTTGGTTAAATTTATTCCTAGGTACTTTATTTTTCTTGTTGCTATATCAAAAGGTATTTTTTTCTAATTTCTTCTTCTTCTATTTCATTCCTGGTGTACAAAAATGCCTTTGATTTCTGAATATTGACTTTGTATCCTGCTGTTTTGCCAAATTCACTTATTAGGTTGAGGAGTTTTTTGGTAGAGTCTACAGGGTTCTCTATGTACACTATCATATCATCTGCAAACAATGATAGCTTTACTTCCTCCTTTCCTATTTGGATACCTTTTATTTCTTTTCCTTTTCTGACCACTGTGGCTAGGACTTCCAATATGATGTTGAAAAGAAGTGGTGAAAGTGGACATTCTTGTCATGTTCCCGATCTTAGTGGGAAAGCTTTTAGTTTTTGCCCGTTGAGTATTATGTTGGCTGTAGGTTTTTCATATATGGCCTTTATTACGTTGAGGAATGCCCCATTTATTCCCATTTTGCTGAGTGTTTTGATCATAAATGTGTGCTGTACCTTATCAAATGCTTTTTCTGCATCTTTCGAGATGATCATGTGGTTTTTGTCTTTTCTTTTATTATGTGATGTATTGCGTTTATTGACTTGTGTATAGTGAACCATCCCTGCATCCCTGGGATGAATCCCAATTGATCATGGTGAATAATCTTTTGAATGTATTGCTGGGTGCAGTTTGGCAATATTTTGTTGAGGATTTTAGCATCTATGTTCATCAGCGAAATTGGCCTTTAGTTTTCTTTCTTTGTAGGGTCTTTATCTGGTTTTGGGATCAGGGTGATAGAAAGAGTCTGGGAGTCTTCATTCCTCTTGGATTTTTTGGAATAGTCTGAGAAGGACAGGGGTTAGCTCTTCCTTAAATGTTTTGTAAAATTCTCCTGTGAGACCGTCTGGCCCTGGGCTTTTGTGTGCTGGGAGTTTCTTGATTACTGCTTCAATTTCCCCAGCTGCTATTGGTCTGTTCAAGCTTTCTGATTCTTCCTCCTTCAGTGGAAAATTATACTTTTCTAGAAATTTGTCCATTGCATCCAGGTTTTCAAATTTCTTGGCATATAATTGTTCAGAGTAGTTTCTGACAATCCTTTGTATTTCTGTGGTGTCAGTTGTTATTTCTCCTTTTTCATTTCTGATATTAATTTGGGTCCTCTCTCTTTTTTTCTTGATGAGTCTGCTTAAAGGCTTGTTGATTTTAGTTATCTTTTCAAAGAACCAGCTTCTGGATTGTTTGATCCTTTGAATTGTTCTTTTCATCTCTATATCATTCAGTTCTGCTCTAATCTTGACTATTTCCTTCCTTCTTCTTGCTCCAGTATTTATTAGTTGTTGTTTCTCCAGTTCTTGAAGTTGTAGTGTTAGGTCTTTTATTTGAAATGTCCCTGTCTTTTTTAGGAAAGCCTGTATTGCTATGAACTTACCTCTCTGGACTGCCTTTTCTGTGTCCCATAGGTTTTGGACTGTTGTCTGTTCATTTTCATTTGTTTCTAGAAATTTTTGATTTCGTCTCTTATCTCCGTATTGACCCATTCATTGTTTAATAGTCTACTGTTCAGTCTCCATGAGTTTGCAAGGTTTCTCTTTGAGGTTGGTTTCCAGTTTCAAGCCCTTGGGGTCCCAAGAAAAGCTTGGCATTATTTCAATTTTCCTGAATTTGCTGAGGCTTTCTTTGTGTCCTATCGTATGGTCTATCTTTGAAAAACTTCCATGAGCATTTGAAAAGTATGTGTATTTCTCTTCTTGGGATGTAAGGTTATAAATATGTCAGTTAAGTCTATGTGATTCAGTGCATCATTCAGCTCCACAACAGCCTTATTGATAACTTTGTTTGGAAGATCTGTCCATTTTTGACGGTGGGGTGTTAAAATCCCCTACTCTCAGTGTGTTGCTGTCTATATCTTTTTAAAGTTGTCCAACAATTTCCTTATATACTTGGGTTCCCCAATGTTGGGTGCATATAAGTTTACAATGTTTATGTGTTCTTGATAGATTCTTCCTTTAAGTATTATAAAGTGCCCCTCTGGGTCTCCTTTTATGTCCTTTGTTTTGAAAACTATTTTGTCTGATATAAGTATTGCAACCCTTGCTTTCTTCTCTTGCCCATTAGCTTGGAATATTTTTTTTCATTCCTTTTTTTTTCAGTCTGTGTAGGTCTTTTACTCTGAGGTGGGTCTCTTGTAGGCAGCATATGTTGGGTCATGTTTTCTTATCCATTCAGCTACCCTGTGTCTTTTGATTGGGGCATTTAGTCCACTTACAATGAGAGTTATTACTGATAGAAAGTTATTCTTTTTTTCTCTTTGTACCTGTGTTTTTCTCTTTCTCATTCTTTTCCTTCATCTGCTTATACCGGTCCCTTTAGCATATCTTAGAGTGCTGGTTTGGTAGAGATGTATTCTTTCAGCATTCTTTTGTCTTGGAAACTCCTTATTTCCCCTTCTGTTTTACTTGAGAGCCTTGCTGGGTAGAGCAGCCTTTGTTGTAGTCCCTTGCTTTTCACGATGTGGAATATTTGTTGCCATTCCCTTCTGGCTTGTAGTGTTTCTGCTGAGAAGTCAGCTCCTAGCCAAATCGAAGCCATCTTGTATGTTATTCTCCTTCTCCCTTGCTGCCTTGATGATTCCTTCTTTGTGTTTGTTAGTTGCCATTTTAATGATGATGTGTCTGTGAGTGGGTCTCCTTGGGTCCCTCTTGAGTGGGGCCCTCTGTGCCTCCTGGATCCAGGAGACCTTTTCTCTCCGCAAATTGAGGAAATTTTCCATCATTACTTTTTCAAAGAGGTTCTCTATCCCTTGCTCCTCTTCTTCTCCTTCTGGTATCCCTGTTATATGGATATTATTGCATTTCGGGTGGTCCTGCATTTCTCTAAATGCCTCTTCATTCTTTGTGAGTCTTTCTTCCATTTCTTGTTCTTTCTGGGAGCTTTTTTCTACCTTATCCTTCAGCTCACTGATTCGAATCTCTTCTTCATCCAGCCTGCTTTGGATTCCTTCTACTGAGTTCTTCAATTCAGAAATGGTATTCTTCATATCCTCTTGTGTCTTCTTGATAGTTTCTATGTCCTTTTCCAGTTTGATATAGTTTGCTGTAAGATCCTGATACTTTCTCTGCAGTTTCTCATAGTTATCTTTGAGCTGGTTGAGCTCATTGAGCTTCCTTGGAGCCATTGTTTGGATTTCAATATCTGATAGTTCTGTTGCCTCTATTTCATTTAGCTCTCTCTGTGGGGGTTCCCCTTTTCCACTCATTTGGGGGGAACTTCTTTTTCTTCCCATTTTTGTGAGAGTCTATTAATTAATTCATTCATTCATTTTTGCTTCTACTTCAATTGGGCCATCTAGATTTCCTGACTTTGTGGATTATACTTCTGTGGTAGTAGGTGGGTCTTTTTATTTAGTTTTTCTTTACTTTTCTTTTTGGGCCTGCCTCTGATGATGTCAGTTGTTGACCCTATATGACCTTCGGTCATTTGTTTGAACTTTCCAGGAGTCTACTGTCTGTGTTTGACTCCTGCTTTGGGCAGCTCTGTGACCCCTTTGGCCAGGCATCCACTATTTATGTGTATCACTCTGCGCTCTCATGCAGGCTCCTTGAGGGCACTCTGAGGCCCAGCAGGATGCCCCGCCCGCCTGGGCGCACGCAGGCTACCTCCAGCCCAGGGGTGCTTATTCGCCCAACCTCGCGCACTCCTTTGGCGACTGCGCCCCGTAGGCACCCCAGGACAGGTCAGTTATAGAATAGAATATAATAGAATAGGGTCTTCTATTGTGTGCTTTCCCCACTTTTGGCTCTTTGGGGGCGTCGTTTGCCCATGCTAAATGGAGACTGCGGAAATTAGAGGAAGTCAGCTCCAGGACTCTCCTCCAGGGTCTCTGGGCACCTCTGTGACCCCTTCTTCCCCACATCCACTATTTCTGCAGACTGGTCTGCACTCATGGGCCCACGCGGGCTGGTTTACGCCTGCCCTCACCGATCTGTGCACTCCCTCACAGGCCCTGTGCACGCCAACCTGCAGGAGCCGTGGCCCGCCCGCACAGGTCTGCACACGTGCTCACCAACCCTCGCTGGCCACTTGGCATGGGTGTGTGTGCGCGCCTGCACTGGGTGGTTTGGGGCTGTTTATTGTGTGCTTTTCAGCTTTTGGCTCTTTGGGGGAGTTGCTGCCAGCGCACAATGGAGACTATGGAAAAGAGAAGTTGGGATTCCCCGGTTCCTCCTCCCTTTCTTTCCCCAACACCTCCATTTCCAGTCTCTCCTCAGGGGTCTCTGGACAGTTCTGTGACCCCTTCAGCCAAGGATCCACTATTTCTGCGGACCGTGTTGCAATCGCGGGCAGTCTGGCTCATGTACGCCCCACTTCTGCCTCTTTGGGGGCACACCCTGCCTGCACAAAATGGAAACTACAGAATGGGGAGGGAGTCGGACTCCCCAGTTCCTCCTCCCGTTCTTTCCCTAATGCCTCCATCTCCAGTCTCTCCTCAAGGCTCTCAATGCAGCTGTGTGACCCCTTTGGCCAGGGATCCTCTATTTCTTCCAGCTTGTCTGCACTTAGCACCCCAGCTCACAGGCGTACAAGCTGTGTGCCCAGTGCACAAAAGGCAGGTTAATTGATTCCCTTATGCCTGAGCGAGATGGTAGCTGCAGAGTGGGAGGTGAGTTATCACCAGGGCTCTGCCCGCCACCGTCGCAGTTCTCTTTTCCCAGGCACCAGCCCACTCTGCTGCCTCCTCTACCTGGAGATCAAGGAGGGCGGCTGCCACTGCAATTTTTGCATGGGCCCTTTAAACGTCTCTTTGCATCCCCAGCCCCCTGTCTCTGGCAGAGCGGGCCCCTAAGCTTTTCAGGGTTGCATTTTGTCTGTGTGTTTTCCTGCTTTTAGCTGCTGTAGTCTAGGGGTCCCTGTTTATGGTTCAGACCCTGTTCTTCTCAGGGGGATCCAACTGGACGTTTCAATGTCACTTTGGAGCTGGTGCCTGTGGGTGCCCAGCCCACCCTCTTGAGCCTCCACCGCACTTCTCACCTGTTGGAATATGTGAGAGTTGAATCCACTGTGTGTCTGTGGCTCCAAGGCTCCTCTCCCACTATCATTCCATTGTTTTCCAGGTGATTACTCCACTAATTAGTCGCAATTCCAGTTTGGTCTTGGGAGGAGTTCAGCGTGACTCCCATTCACTCCTCCACCATCTTCCCTCCAATATATCTATTTTTAATACACTTTATGTAAGATATGAGATAGGAATCTAATTTATTTTTTTCTTAATGGTCAACTAGTAACAGCATTATATATTCAACAATCCATTCTTTTTCTATTAATTTGAAATCTCACATTAAATTACAGGGTGGGGCCAAAGTTGGTTCACAGCTGTTTGTATGGAGAATAATATAATAATTAATAAATTAACTCTGCATTTCACGTACTTACAACTGTAAATCTACTTTGGCCCCACCCTGTATATGCTGCATGATTGTATTCCTTTAGGAGTATAACTTCATCATAGCAGAAACTTTGGTTATCTTGCTTGCTGTTGTATTGCCCACATGTAACAGTGCCTAATGTATATGGTCTCTATAGATATTTGTTGCATCAATAAATAAATGGTTTAATGAATTATTATGTTAAATTCTTACCTGTCCTTGGGTCTGGACTATATATTTTGTTCCAATATGTATAGGTAAATATTTACATAATTTTATATTAAGTACAACCCTAAAGCCAAAATCATACAGGAAAGGATCTCTTGTATGATTAAAATTTAAATAAAACACTTCTGTATGAAAATAATCTAAAGCAGAGCCATAAGACAAACTGGCAGAGATTATTTTCAAGACAGTAGAAAAAGTTAATCTTTATATATGAGGAAGGACTAATGGCATGAAAAAGCAATTCACAAAAGACAAAAAATAGTAAGTAATAAAAATGAACTTATTTTGATTCACTAATCATCAACGAAAGTAAGTTAAAACAGAGAGATACTACTTTTTACCTACCATATTAACAAAAAATGAAAGCGTGATTATACCCCTTAGTGTTGAAGATTTGGGAAATACATGCACATACATATTCTTTAACAGTAATGCTGTCTCTAAAAATTTATCTTAGAGGTGTTATGGATAAGAGGACGAATATGTATGCACAGTGCTATTTATCACATTTTTTTTGTTTCTAATAGGAATTTAAAAACAAGAAAAGTCCCAAAATCCAATAATACAGGTATAGGTGTACTTGTAGTATAAAATAAAAGACAGTCATTAAAAATATGGCATTTCTCACCTGTTTAATTGAAAATGGATCCAAAAATATTGTGTAACAGATTACAAATCAACATGTAGAATATGATTCACCGTTTTTAAAAATATTATCTTTACCTGAGGATATGTTTATTGATTTTAAAGAAAAAAAGGGGAAGTGGGGAGATAAGAGAGGGAGAAGGAGGGAGACATTTATATGATATGTGAAAGAGAAACATTGATTGGTTGCCTCCTATAATGTACCCTGACTGGGGATAGAAGCTGCAAACTAGAAGCTGCATGTGCCCTTGACCAGGAATTGAAACCACAAACTTTTGGTGTATAAGACAATGCTCCTACCATCTGAGCTACCCAGCCAAGCCTGATCCACCTGTTGAGAATTATTTTATGTGTATGTTGAATAAACTAAGGAACATAGACTACTAAACCATTAAGAGTGGTGATCTCTGGGTGATGGAAGACAAATGACTTTTTAAAACTTTTACAAGCATACCTTGGGGATATTGTGGGTTTGGTTCTGGACCAGAGCAGTAAAACAAATATCCCTATAAAGCAAGTCACACAATTTTTTTGCTTTACCAGTGCATATAAAAGTTATGTTTATGCTATATTATAGTGTTTTAAGAGCATGATAACATTATGTCAAAAAAGAAGGCAATACCTTAATTTAAAAATTCATTGTTGCTAAAAAATGTTAACCATAATCTGAGCCTTCGGTGAGTCATAATCTTTTTGCTGGTGGAGAGCCTTTGCCTCCATGTCGATGGCTTTTGATGGATCTGGGTGGTGGTTGCTGAAGGCTGGTATGGCTGTGTCAATGTTAAATGAAAGGACACAATAGCTATGCTCCCAGTAGGCTCGGCCCTGGCCCAGTGTTGTGCAGGCCTGGGTTCTGAGTACAAAGTGGCAGTCACAGATAATAGATCCCTGGATAAAGAGGACACAGAGTGGTCCAGAGACATTGGAGGAAAGACAGGCAAGATAGTCTTTGGGGAGAGAACTAAGGGAATAACTGGTGGGATCCCACTGCTGACTCCTCCCCAATATGACAGCAGCCATCTTGCTCTGGCAGACCACTCCCCTGAGCCACAGCAGTGTGAGGGGACACAATAGCCTCCATCAGAGTGGTGGGCAAGCCCACTGCTGAGTACAGAGCAGCATTGACAGATAGTAGATCCCTGTCTAAAAGGGACACAGAGTGGTCTAGAAACGCTTGAGAAAAGTCTGGAGACGGAGACGTTGGGAAGAGAACTGAGGGAGTAGCCGGGGAGATCCCAGTCCTGATTCCTACCTGATAGGGCAACAGCCTTCTTGCTCAGACAGACTACTCCCCTGAGTGGCAGCAGCAGAAAAGGAAACAATAGCCCCACCCACAGAAGGGACTTTGCCCGGCTCTGACTGCTCAGGGCAGAGTGACTAGATTAACAGATGAAGGAGACAGCCACAGACAGTAGATTCCTCTAAGTCTCTTAAAGACAGCCTAAGGTAAGAGGGGGCCAACAGCTGACATCATCAGAGACACATCCAGAATGAAAGAAAAAAAAGTAGGTCTCCTACCAAAGAACTTCACACTACGAAATCAGAAAGTCAAGACAGATCAATTTAAGAAGCAGAAGCAAAAGAGAGAAAAAAAAGTCTCACAATAATGGGAAGACAAAGGAACAATTCCCAGTTGAAGGGAAAGGAGGAATTCCCCACAATGAGAGCTAAATAAAATAGAGGCAAGTAAACTATCAGATACTGAGTTCAAAACAACGGTTCTAAGGAAGCTTAGTGAGCTCAGAGAGAATTACAAAAAACTACAGGAAAACTATGAAGAACGATATCAGCATGAAAAAGAACATCAATAAATCAATAAAAGGCAAGAGGGAATTGAAGAACACAGTAGAAGGAATCAAAAGCAGGCTTGATAAAGCAGAGGATTGAATCAGTGAGCTGGATGACAAGGTAGAAAAAGCTCCCAGAGAGAGCAAGGAAATGAAAAAAAGACTCAAAAATGAAGGGGCATTCAGGGAAATGCAGGACAACCTGACACATAATAATGTATGTATAATAGGGATACCAGAAGGAGAAGAAGAGGAGGAAGGGATAGAGAACATGTTTGAAAAAGTAATGATGGAAAACTTCCCTAATTTGAGGAAAGAAGTGGTCACACAAGTCTAGGAAGCACAGAGTGTCCCGTTCAAGAGGAACCCAATAAGGGCCATCCAAAACAAATCGTCATTAAAATGGCAAATGACAAAAATAAAGAGATTATCCAAAAGGCAGCAAGGGAGAAACGGGTAGTAACATCCAAGTGAGCCCCGATACGGCTAGCAGCAGTTTTCTCATCAGAAACACAACAAGCCAGAAGGGAATGGCAAGAAATAATCCAAGTAATGACAAGCAAGGGCCGGCAGCCAAGACGACTATACCCAGCTACGCTCTCAATCAAAATGGAAGGCGAAGTAAGGAGTTTCCCAGACAAAAGAAGGCTAAAAGAATACACCTCCACCAAACCAGCACTACAAGATATGCTAAAGGGAAGCTTTAAGAAGATTAAGGAAAAAGAGTGAGAAAGAGAGGATCAGAGGTACAAAGGAAAAAAGGAGTAAGTACCTATCAATAATAACTTTAAATGTAAATGGATTAAATGCCCCAGTCGAAAGACATTGGATAGCTGAATGGACAAGAATACATGAGCATACATATGCTGCCCGCAAGAGACCCACCTCAGAACAAAGGACCTGCACACACTGAGAGTAAAGGGATGGGAAAACCACCCAAAGCAAATGGACAAGGAAAAAAACAGGGACAGCAATACTTATATCAGACAAAATAGATTTCAAAACAAAGGTCATAAAAAGAGACCCAGAAGGACACTTCATAATACTCAAAGGAAGAATCCATCAGGAACACATTAACATTGTAAACATATATGCACCCAACTTAGGAGCACCCAAGTATATAAGGAAAATCTTGGAGGACTTCAAGAAAGATATAGACAGCAACACACTGATAGTAGGGGATGTTAACACCCCACTGTCAAAAAGGGACAGATCTTCCAAACAAAACATCAACAAGGATATTGTGGAATTGAATGATGCATCCGATCAAATGGACTGAACCGATATATATAGAACCCTTTATCCCAAACAAGCAAAATACACATTCCTTTCAAAAGCACAAGGATCATTTTCAAAGGGAGACCACATGATAGGACGCAACACAAGCCGGAACATTTTCAAGAAAATGGAAATCATAACATTTTCTCAGACCTCAAGGACTTGAAACTAGAAACCAGTTTCAAGGAGAAAACTCAAAAACATTCTAACGCATGGAGACTGAATAGCACGCTATTAAACAATGAAAAAGTCAATAATGAGCTCAAAGAACTCAAAAAAGGTCTGGAAACAAATGAAAATGAACACACAACAGTCCAAAACCTATGAGACACAGTAAAGGCTGTCCTGAGAGGGAAGTTCATAGCAATATAGGCCTACCTAAAAAATATAGAAACTTTTTAAATAAACGACCTAAGCCTCCAAGTTCTAGAAGGGTAAAACAACAACCAACAAAGCCTAGAGCAAGTAGAAGGAAGGAAAGAATCAAGATCAGAGCAGAACTGAATGGCATAGAGACTAAAAGAACAATTCAAAGGATCAATCAATCCAGGAGGTGGTTCTTTGAAAAGATAAACAAAATCGACAAGCCTTTAAGCATACAAATCAAGAAAAAGAGGGAGAAGACCCAAATAAATAATATCAGAAATGAAAGAGGAGAAATAATAACTGATACCAGAGAAATACAAAGGATCGTAAGAAATTACTATGAAAAATTATATGTCATGAATTTTGAAAACCTCGATGAAATGGACAAATTTCTAGAAACAATTAAACCTTCCAACACTGAATGAAGCAGAAGCAAAAAGCCTGAACAGATTGATAACAGCTGGTGAAATTTAAGCAGTAATCAAAAACTCCCAGCACACGAAAGCCTTGGATGAGATGGTTTCAGAGGAGGATTTTTCAAAACACTTAAGGAAGAGCTAACTCCTGTCCTTCTCAGACTATTCCAAAATCCAAGAAGAGGAAAAACTCCCAAACTTTTTTTATGAGGCCAGCATCATCCTAATGCCAAAAGCAGATAAAGACAACACAATTAAAGAATACTATAGGACAATATTGCCTATGACATAGATGCTAAAATCCTCAACAAAATATTAGCAAACTGCATCCAGCAATATATTCAAAAGATTATCCACCATGATCAAGTGGGATTCATCCCAGGCATCAAGTATGGATCAGTATTCACAAATCAATGAACATAATATATCACATAAACAAAAGGAAAGACAAAAACCACATGATCATATCAATAGATGCAGAAAAGCATTTGATAAGGTAAAGCATGCATTTATGATAAAAACACTCAGCAGAGTGTGAGTGAAGGGGGCATACCTCAACATAATAAAAGCCATATATGAAAAATCTACAGCCAACATCATACTCAATGGGCAAAAACTAAAAGCTTTCCCACTAACATTGGGAAGAAGACAAGGATGTCTACTTTCACCACTTCTATTCAACATAGTATTGGAAGTCCTAGCCACAGTGATCAGAGAAGAAAAAGAAATAAAAGGCATCTACTTGGAAAGGAAGAAGTAAAACTATCATTGTTTGCAGATGACGTTAGTGTCCATAGAAAACCCCATAGACTCCACCAAAAAACGACCTAATAGTGAATTTGGCAAAACATCAGGATACAAAGTCAATATTCAGAAATCAAATGCATTTTTGTACACCAAAAATGAAATATCAGAAGCAGAAGTCAGAAAAAAAAAATCCCCTTTGCTATATAGCAAAAAGAAAAATAAAATACCTAGGAATAAAATAACCAAGGAAGTAAAAGACCTTAAGCAGAAAACCAGACAACACTGAAGAAAGAAAATAAGGAAGATACAAATAAGTGGAAGCATAAACCGTGTTTATGTAGTGGAAGAATTAATATCATCAAAATGTCCATACTACGCAAAGCAATTCATAGATTCAACACAGTCCCTTTTAAAATACCAATGATGTATTTCACAGACATATAACAAACATTTAAAAATTTTAAATGGAACTATAAATGACCCCGAATAGCTACAGCAATTTTCAGAACAAAAAACAAAGTAAGAGGGATCACAATACCTGACATCAAACTATATTTTGAGGCCACTGTAATCAAACGTCTGGTACTGGCATAAGAACAGACATAGATCAGTGGAATAGAATAGAGAGCCCAGAAATAAATCCATGTGTCTATGGTCAATTAACACTTGACAAAGGGGGCAGAAGCATAAAATGGAGTAAAAATAGCCTCTTCAACAAATGGTGTTGAGAGAGTTGGACAGCTACATGCAAAAAATTGAAGTTTGACCACCAACTTACCCCATGCACAGAAATAAACTCAAGATGGATAAAAGACTTAAATATAAGCCATAACACCATAAAAGTCCTAGAGGAGAACATAGGCAGGAAACTCTCCGATATCTCATGCATAAATATTTTCACCAATATATCTCCTAGAACAAGGGACATAAAGGAAAGAATAAACAAGTGAGACTTCATTATAATAAGAAGCTTCTGCATAGCTCAAGAAAACATCAGCAAAATGAAAAGGGAACCAACCATATGGGAAAATATATTTGCCAATGATACCTCAGACAGGGGTTTGGTCTCCAAAATACATAAAGAACTCACACAACTCCTCTCCAGGAAAGAAAACAATCCAATTAAAAAATGGACAAAGGACCTTAACAGACACTTCCCCAAGGAGGACATACACAGGGCCCAGAGACATATGAAAGGATGCTCATCACTAGCCATCAGAGAAAAGCAAATTGAAAGCACAATGAGATACAACTTCACACCCATCAGAATGGCCTTCAAAAATAAATCAACAAACAACTGGTGCTGGTAAGGTTGTGGAGATAAGGGAGCCCTAGTACACTGTGGGTGGGAGTGCAGACTGGTGCAGCCACAGTGGAAAACAGTTTGGAGTGTCCTCCGAAAGCTATAAAGGAATTGCCTTTTGACCCATTGATTCTACTTCTGGGTTTTACCCTAAGAATCCCAAAACACCAATTGAAAGGAACCTATGCACCCCAATGTTCATAGCAGCTTAATTTACAATAGCCAAGTGATTGAAGCAATCTATGTACCCATCAGTAAATGAATGGATAAAAAAACTATGGGACGTTTACACAGTGGAATACTATGCAGCACAAAGTAAGAAAGGGCTACTACCCTTTGTAAAACACAGCATGGATGGACCTGAGAGCATTATGCTAAGTAAAATAAGCCAGGCGGTGAAAGACAAATACCCTATGATCTCACATATAAGTGGACCTAATTAGCAAAGGAAGCATGCAAGGAAAATATGACCAGCAACACTGAAAGAAGAAATCGACAGGGGTGGGTGGGACATAGGGAGGGATGTAACGGGGAGGGGAATGGGAAAGGTCAGATCAAGGAACAGGTGTGATGAACACAGCAAAGACCCAAGATGGGGAAGGATTAAGGGATGGAACTGTGGTGGGTGCGGCAGGTGAAAATGGTGGCAGGTAAATGGAGATGAATGTATTTGAAAAATTTTAAAAAATAAATAAGTTAAAAATTTTTTATTCAGGATAACAACAACAACAAAAATGTTAATATGGCAACATTGAATTTTGCTGCATTGATTGACTCTTCTTTTTAGGAGCTATTTCTTTGTAGCATGTGCTGCTGTTGGATAGCATTTTACCCACAGTAGAACTTTTTTCAACATTAGAGTAGTCCTCTCACACCCTGCTTCTGCTTCATCAATTAAGTTTATGGAATATTCCAAATCCTTTGTTGCCATTTCAGCAATTTGCACAGCAGCTCTTCATCAGGGATAGATTTCACCTCAAGGAACCACTTTTGTTTCTTATTCTTCAGAAGCAACACCTCATCCATTAAAGTTTTATCATGATTGCATCAATTCAGTCACATCTTTAGGTTCCCTTTCTAATTCTGGTTTTCTTGCTATTTCCACCACATCTGCAGTTACTTCCTCCACTAAACTCTTGAACCCCTCAAAGTCATCCATAAGGGCTGAAATCAACTTTTTCCAAACTCTGTTAATGTAGATACTTTTACCTCTTCCCATGAAACATGAATGTTTTTAATGGCATCTAGAATGGTGAATACTTTCCAGGAGGTTTTCAAATTACTTTGCCCAGATATATCAGAAGAATCACTATCTATTATGGCCTTGTGAAATGTATTTCTTAAATAACAAGACTTGAATGTCAAAATTACTCCTTGATCTGTGAGCTGCAGAATGGATATTGTGTAATGGATGTTGTGAAAACAACACTAATCTTGTACATCTCCACCAAGAGCTCTTGGTGACCATGTGCATTATCAGTAAGCAGTAATATTTTGAAAGAAATTTTTTTTTATTTTGAACAGCTCTCAACAGAGGGCTTATAGTATTCAGTAAACCATGTTACAACAGGTGTACTGTCATTCAGGCTTTATGGTTCCATTTATAGAGCACAGGTAGAGTAGATATAGCATAATTCTTGAAGGCCCTTGGATTTTCAGAATAGTAAGCATTTTTTTTTCAACTTAAAATCACCAGTTGCATGATCCTCTAACAAGAGGGTAAGCCCATCCTTTGAGGATCTGAAGCCAGCACTGACTTCTCTGCTCTAGCTGTGAAAGTTCTAGATGACATCTCCCAGTAGAATGTGTAAGTTTTCTTAATTAGTAACCCTTTCCAATGTTTTTTTTTTTAGTATTCTTTACCCATTTATTGATTAAAGATTTGTAGAACTTTTTTCCCTAAAAACAAACAAACAAACAAGAAACCCTATTAACCATGTTTTAGATGTGTTGCAAATACTTTCCTATTCTAAACCTTGTCCTTTAACTATATATATATATATATATATATAACCATATAGTCTTAAATGTTTAATATAGTCATATTGTCAATATTTACATTATAGTTTCTGTGGCTGAATATTTTACTTCAGGTCATGAAAAATATTAGTTCTATTTTCTTCTAAAACTCCTTAGATTCTACATATTGATTTTTTTAAATTAATTTATTTACTTTTTAAATACATTTGTCTCTGCCTTCCCCCCACCTCTTTCCCTTGCTCCCTCCCACCTTCCCTCCCTCAGCTCTTCCACTTTGTTTTTGTCCATGAGTCCTTGCTATATGTTCCTTGACTTTCCCCTTCCCTTCCCTTTCCCTGCCCGCCCCTTCCCTCTTGTCTCTGTTGATTTCTTTTCCTTTCAGTGTTGCTGGTCATATTTTCCTTGCTTCTTTGCATTGTTGGTTAGGTTCCACTTATAGGTGAGATCATACGGTATTTGTCTTTCGCCCCCTGGCTTATTTCGCTTAGCATGATGCTCTCCAGTTCCATCCATGCTGTCGCAAAGTTTAGTACTTCTTTTTTTCTTTCTGCTGCGTAGTATTCCATTGTGTATATGTACCATAATTTTTTGATCCAGTCATCTACTGATGGGCATTTAGGTTGCTTCCAACACCTCATAAAAATAAGAAGCTTCTGCACGGCTAAAGAAAACATCAGCAAAATGAAAAGGGGGGCAACCGTATGGGAAAATATATTTGCTAATGATACATCAGATAGAGGTTTGATCTCCAAGATATACAAAGAACTCACTCGACTCTACTCCAAGAAGACAAACGATCCAATCAAAAAATGGGCAAAGGACCTGGGCAGATGCTTTTCTAAGGAGGAGATACAGAGGGCCCAGAGGCATTTGAAAGGATGCTCAGCATCACTAGCCATCAGAGAAATGCAGATGAAAACCACCATGAGGTACCACCTCACACCGGTCACAATGGTCATCATAAACAGATCCACAAACAACAGGTGCTGGCGAGGGTGTGGAGAAAAGGGAACCCTAGTCCACTGTTGGTGGGAATGCAGACTGGTGCAGCCACTATGGAAAGCAGTGTGGAATTTCCTCAGAAAGCTGAAAATGGAACTGCCTTTCGATCCAGTGATTCCCCTGCTGGGACTATACCCTGAGAACACCAAAACACCAATACAAAAGAACCTATGCACCCCAATGTTCATAGCAGCACAATTTACAATAGCCTTTCCAATGTTTTGATTAAGCTATAATAGGCCTATTAATTTATATGTTAAACATGCCTGGGTATATATTTTCTATGACTTTATGTAAAATAGCTGTTCAGACACCTCAACTTAAATATCCTATTATCATGTCATATTTACAAGTCCCAAACTGAACTCATATTTTTTTTCCCAAATCTTTTCTGCCTTTTGTGTTCCCTACATTATGTTACCATCGCCTACTCACTTGTTCTCCTAAATCAGAAACCCAAGAGTCACCCTAGATTCTCTCTCATTTACCCCTTCCCTCCACTGTCACTAAACTCCATTGATTTCACTTCCCAACCTTCCCAGACTCTGTTCCTTCCTGGAGTTACTGCAAACACCTCCAAGGAAACCTTTCTGTGACGGATTTAATATTGCTATGTTTTCTCCAAAAATCTATCCTTCGTACTGCTGTCAAGGTGATCTGTCAAATAATTTAAACAAACAAACAATGAGAAGTTCAAAATGGGACTCATGCAACCTCTTCTGTTTCATGCCCGCCCACCCCGTATATGTTTCTTTTCCCTTCACCCCTCTTCCTGCAGCGAATCGCTAGGCGGTCGTGTCGTGCGGTCCCATTACTGTCCCCACAATTGCACAGGGCTAGAATAAACCTGTAAAAGAAGACTGAAAACAAAGTGTTTGATTCGGAAGGAGTTGCGTCGACACAAAGCATGTGCCTCAAGTTGTCACTTCTGAAGGCCCTCCTCCCAGCCCGACTGGACTCCTGGTCTGGGCGCCACTCTGACCTCAAGAACCGCTCACGCGCAGCCGGAGCCACCCGTTAGCCTAGAAGCAGGGCCGCACCTGTGGCCCCGCAGGCTCTTCCTCCTGACGCGTCCGGCGTCCGGAGCCCAGCGAAAGTGTCAGCACCTCGGACAGAGACCCGCCCCTGCGCTTCGCCCTTTGGCCGCCCTTGGCTCCTCCCACAACGCCTACGGCCTCCTTCCGCCCAAATCCGCGCCCCGCCCCCACGCTCTTCCGGTCGCCCTCGGTTCCGCCCACGAGCGCCCCAGACGCTACCAGCCCGTTCCCTAAGCCCCGCCCCTCCAGCCACCGTAGGCCTGCCCCGAGCTCCTCCTAGCCGTGGGGGCCTGCCTCCGCGCCCCTCACAACCGCTGTGGTCTCGCACCCGTTCTCCCTCTAGCGTTCGGCACGACCGTCCTCTGCACTACCCTCGAGCCTCCCTCTCCCAGGTGCCCTCTGCCCTGCCCCTGAGTTCCCCGCGAGCCGCCCTGGGTCCCGCTCCCGACGCCCCGGACTCGAGGCGGCGGAGGCCGTTCCCTGACGGGCCACGGGGTTCTCGGGTGCCGTGTCGGGGCTGAGCACGGTGACACTGCTTACCCGAGTCCTTCCGCATGCTGATCGGTAGGTGTTGGAGACGACGAGACGCGCTTGGGTCGGGCCGGGTATGAAGAGCGGTTCGCCGCCGTCTGCGTGGTAGGACGCTGAAGGCAGGAGGGAAGCGCTTCGGTTGTGGAGGGAAAGGAAGCGGGCCCGTGGAAAGGAGGGGAAAGCCCGGCGACCTGCACGCCGTTCCTGCTTCGTTCCAGCCGAGGGGCGATGAAAACAACCAAACCAAAACAAAACTCCCAGGAGTAGGTACTCCGAGCCCTCGTTATGGGACCGGGGCCTAGGAAGTGGGATAAGGACCACTTTTCTTCGCCCTTGTCTTGGACGAGTTTTGGGCAAATGTGTTTTTAAAAAATATATTATTGTAGTTTTTATTACTAATCGAGTAAGTGTCAAGCCAGTAACTACTTAACTGAAATTATAGTCAACAAAAAAGAAAACCCGATAGGAAGAAAAAGAGCCAAGAACCATGTACGGTCAATTCACAGAAGAAAACGAAATAGTGATTATTAAGTGACATATATGAGTTTCATGCATACGGCTCAGTCATTCAATATTTGTGTCAATAGTTTTATTTAATGGTATTTGAAGCAAAGCTACTCTAAAAGTCTGTACAAGAACAGGTCGCACGTTCCGACAACCACAACAAGCACTACTTTAACTGTTCAACTGTGTTGAATAGAAACACGCTTCACAGAGAAAAATATTTTGTCATTTGTAAAGAGAAGGCGTGAAATGGAAAACGCCGTGAAACACTCGACGTATGACTTTTTGACATTTTAGTTTCAATGTTTTTCTGAACGTGGTAACCTGATGAAAATGTCTTCATCATCTGTCATGGTGGTTTGTCTCTTAATTCCCTCTATGCTGTTTACGTTACTTTTCATCTTGGTTTATTGGTTAGGGCACATCTCCTTGTATTTGGCTGCACTTTTTTGCACTCCAATTTTTTACGTGCCACCTGCGTTGCGTTTATTTACAACCCGCTTCACTGGGACACCTGCTTTGTTAGGGTGGAGTGGAGCCTAACCTTCAGTGTTTCCAAGCTCTGCCTGTAGATGCTCTTAACCTAGAAGCAGCATTTGATTTCGAGGAATTCTAACCTTGCAAAACTACTATTTTGAAGTGGAAAACTGAGATTAAATCTTACTTGGTTATCATGTGGAAAATATACATGAGGTAGATGAAACCTGGTCTTTTTCACTTACCTCATCTTATTTGTTTAATTTACATATGATCTTATTTCTGAATTGCAGCAGAACCATCAGCACTTTTTCAACAAATCTGTAAGGTCAAGCTGGAAATTTTAAGTATAATACCCAGCTTTTAATATATAGTACATTTTTCTTATGTTGGGATTTATAATTGGTATGACAGAATATCATGTCTGCAGAATAAGGAAAGCATAATAATCCCATAATTTATTTTGTATTGTAAGAAAAATTATAAATCAAGGAAACAGAAATTATTAGAACATACCCATTAATTGAGCAAGGCTTCATACATAACTATCCCTCTACTCAT
Source organism: Pteronotus mesoamericanus (assembly GCF_021234165.1). Lineage (NCBI taxonomy): Eukaryota > Metazoa > Chordata > Mammalia > Chiroptera > Mormoopidae > Pteronotus > Pteronotus mesoamericanus. The sequence goes on from NW_026555321.1 coordinate 58,249,998, forward strand.
AATTGATTTTTCAATCCATACAAAATATCCATGTGGAATAGTGGAGAGTCAGATGTCTTTTACTCGCCAAACACCCAAGTTTACAAATGAGGGCATGAACTTTGTAGTCAGAGTCCTCATTTGTACTAGTTATTAAATATGTGAACTTGAGCATGTATCTTATTTTTCTGAGTCTTCTGTGAACTAATAATGATTTTCCATAACACTTACTGTATGGCTCAACCTTAGAGAAAATATATGTAAAGCGTTTAGCATGTTATAGGACCTAAAAATACAGTTTTAATTTTAAAAGATTAGTGTACAGGGTATGGCAAAAGTCAGTTTACAGTTGTTTGTATGCAAAATAATACAATAATTAATAAATAACAATCCAAGAATAAACGGTGTTTTGCATATTTACAACTGTAAACCTTCTTTTGCCCCACCTGCAAACTTTATGAGATCTACTATTTGTCACATGATGTTGTAGGTAGGATTGTTTTTTTTGCAACTGTTGTTTTTTTTTATCAGTTGATATAAATGCCTACACTTGAGTTGTAAGAAACTTGAGGAGTTGTACATTCAGTGAGTGAAGCAAGCATTATAGTTTAAAATGAAAGTTATTAATATTTTATATACTGACTTTATAGTTCAGTTAAGTCTATTATTTTTAATCTAAACTGAGAACTGGGCTTTGGTTTGTGGAGTCCTGTCTTTCATTGATTACAACCCTATGGATCACTTTTACAGTAATAATTACTTTTCCAGTAGTTACACTGTTCAAGACATGATGCTGTTATACAGTATGCATCCTAAACACATTCCATGTAATGGCAGTGTCTCTATGGCACCATCTTTTATAATTTCCTTAACTGTTGTGGATTTCTATGTCTGGAACCTTTGCTACAGTTTTCCTACTACACGTTGAAAGAGTAGGCAGTAGTAAAAGTTCTTTTATTATTTTTAGTATATTTTCAAAGATTTTATTTATTTTTAGAGAGAGGGAAAGGCAGGGAGAAAGAAGGAGAAAAAAATTAATGTGTGGTTGCCTTTCATGTGCTCCCGACTGGGGACCTGGCCCGCAACCCAGGAGTGTGCCCTGACTAGAAATAGAAGCTGCAACTCTTTGGTTCGCAAGCCAGCACTCAGTCCACTGAACCACACCAGCCAGGGCAGTTCTTTTATTTTTTTATTGTTTATTTGTGTTTCAAAATTATATAATAGTTCTGTAAATCCTCAACTTTTGACAATCCTTTCTTTGGATAGTGTGGATTTGCATGGCCCAGCAACTGGACAAAGACTTTACAACCTACCAGCTCAATTTCCACTGAGCAATGAAAAACAAGAAAGTATGTGTCCAGAGTTCCCTATTGTGTTCTGATTCATATGTTTCATATGGAAAACAGGATGAAAAATGACAACTTACTAGTATTAGGGTACCAACTAAAATGGCTAGGATAAATATTAAATTATGCAATATTAGATTGCTTTTTGGTCCTCGTTTTAAATATTTTCTTCCACATTGAAAATATTCAATACATATTTGAAATATTTTTTGCAACTTATGCTTATAACTTTATTTGCTGTTATGCTAGAGTTGTATTGCCAGCAAATACAGACATTAGCTTTGTTTAGAAGGTTGTTAATAGCTATGTTGAAAAATCAGTTAACAAACATATTACAAAGCTGTATAGGTGATAGGTGTTACTTGGATAACTTGGAGTACTTGGCTTGTTAACTTCTAAAGTTCAGGGAAAAAAAATAACTATTTTGTGCATATTCATCATTGCAAATTTTGAAGGGTTGTTTTTAAGTTTATGATTTTAACATTTGAATTACATCCAAAGGCATTAAAAAAGACACGAAAGCATATTTTTAGAGCTAATGGGCAGTTTTCAACCCAGTATATACTTAGGGAAACAGTCACTTAGACTAATGACCTGCTTATGATCATATGGTTGGTTGCAGTTGTTTCTGGATGAGCCCGTTCAAAGTCAGGGGAGTTTTACTTTTGACTTTGTTTTCATGGCATCAAACTTTGAAAAACTGTATCCCATTTAGGCATAAAAAGATTTTAGTTACATTTAGGAGGTATTTAAATGTATTGATTTTTGCCCTGCCTGGTGTGGCTCAGTGGATTGAGTGCGAGCCCGCAAACTGAAGGGTCTCTGTTTCAATTCCCAGTCAGAGCACATGCCTGGGTTGCAGTCTGGGTCCCAGTTGGGGACATGAGAAAGGCAACCACATATCGATGTTTCTTTCCCTCTCTTTCTCCCTCCCTTCCCCTGTCTCTAAAAATAAATAAAATATTTTAAAAATAAATTTATTGATTTATTTAGTAAAAGTAATTATGTTGCAGTTATTAGGATACAAAGATAAATAAGGTCTAATTTGATTTTTTTTGTTTCTTACCTCATCTCAGTCTGATCAAATAGGCATGAATGTTCAGACATACCTCATTTTATTGTGTTTCACATGTGTTTTTTTACAAATGGAAGGCAAGACCATCCACCAGCAGAAAGATTATGACTTGCTTTACTGCGATACTCTGTTTATCATGGTGGTCTGTAATCTAAACTGCAATATCTTTGAGGTATGACTGTAATAGATTTATTGTGCTACATTTTAGAAAAATTGATAGACAAAATACAGTAGTGACCAATGTAGGAGGAAAGATAAATTATTATTATTTTATTGTCAACTGTTTGTTAGGAATGAGATAGCTATGTGAACTATTTTATTTACTGTTACTATTAAGACAGGATATTTTCATTTTCCAAGGACGTAGGAAGAACTTAACTTTGATCTTGAAGGATGAACAGCAATTTGGAAGAAGAGCAGCAGGGAGAGTGAGGCAACTTCAGACAGAGCACCTGAATGTACAGATATATGATGAAACAAAATAACAATTATATATTCAAAATGTTATTAAACATCCACTGTGGTAGATGCTGGAAATATACCTGAGTAAAAAGGCTGTAATTTCATAGTCAGATCATATGTAATTGCAGCTAGTTCAGTAAGTACTGCAATGGAAGGGGATACAGGGGTGCTTTGTGAGCACACAAGGTTACTTGACCAGAACTTGAATAGTTCTGCCTGGTTCTAGAGTGGAAAGAGAGATTGGGACTAGCTTCATTGTAGAATGCTGGCTTATGGGGCACTTGGGCCCACGAATCCCTGGATTCACCGCGAATGGAAGAAAGAGTCATTCTAGACACCGTTTGCCTGTCAAGGAAAGGGGAAGGTAATTCTCTCTCAAGGAGAATGCCCCGAGCCCCCATGTTCCATAGCTTTTATTGAGAGGGTTACACGCAGGGACACCGAATTGCTTGGGTCCAAGATGAGTAAACATTATGGTGCCAGGTGGGATTTGGGTCAGGGTTCAGGAATTTTGTGAATTTCCTTCCCAGCCTTGAGCTGGTTATCTGGTATAAGATTAACAGAGCTTAAGGGAGAAACAAAGCATGCTTCAAGGAGTATAATTTACTTCCAGGCCTGATTTCCCTGGGGGTCCCTTGGAGCTATTATCAGGTCCTGCCTGTGAACTGCATTACCAGTGTTCTGGCCAAGACTTACGGAGCCTCTCCCAGGCCCCGCCTTGCATGGGACTATAGTCCCCTATACCACTCAAAGCAGTCCCCTACACTGGCTGAAGGCATGGGCATAACCATCATTTTGTAAAGTCATGACCTTGGGCACATTACCTAACTTCTCTAAGCCTTATATAGAATTAGGATAAAAAAGTAAAGCTAACATTTATTGTAGTCTTACCATGTACCTAGCATTGTGCTAATGCTTTATACAGATTATCTGATTTAGTGTTCACATCAAACCTAGGAGGTAGAAGCTCTTGTCTTCCATTGTTCTACTAGGTGGTGGAGCCATGATATAAACCGAGGTAGGATAACCCGAGACCTAAATTCTAACTATTAATAGTGGTTAATTTATAGAGTTTTTCTGAATAATAAATAATGTAATTTAGGCAAATGGTTTTCTAGGCATGAGACAGGGATGTTGGCCCCTGTTTCTATTATTAATAATGCAGGAGGTGATGGGAAATTGAAGTTTAAACAGGTATGTGTGTAAAGAGATCATAGTTTGGAGAGAAACAGGCTGCATTCACCCATTTGTTCAATTTAAGAAAAATCTGTTCCTCACTTTTGCCTAATATGGAAGACAAATAATTGGACATTATAGTTTGGTACATCCTTCTGAATACCCTGATGTACCCATAGTCACTGTGTCCCAGGAACAAAGAGAGAGGGAATATTTAAATAAGACTGGGTGATTAAGGAGAATTGAGAACTACCATGGAACCGAAAGAGTAGTGGTGGGAGTGAAGAAAATAGATTTAAGACATACTTTGGAAGTACAATGGACAGGAATTAGAGACCAATTGTGGTGTAGGATCTTTAACTTAGAATGTCCAATTGAAAGTGTTTCTAACCAAGGGTGGTCTGAAGGAGCTGGTTATGACTTTAAGGAATACAGGAGGAGAAACAGCTTTGGAGTAAAGTCATGGTTTTGATTTTGAATATGTTGAATTTGAGGGGCCTGTGGTAAGATGTAAATGATAATATCTTTGGGCAATTAGAAAAATAAATGAATCTAAAAGAGAGGTGGATATTGGATATTATTTGCCATGCAGGCATAGATAGTTACAATAATGAGAATAGGTGAGATTAGCTGAACCAAAGCCAAATATGGAAGAATTCCTAAATTTAATTGGAGTACAGAGGAGGAATCAGCTGAAGAAATTAGGAGAGGCAATTAAAGAAACAGGAACTAAACCAAAAGAAAGAGGGAAGTTAAGGAAGGAAAATGTTTTAGAAAGGGAATGTTCAGTTGTGGCAGATGCTATAAAGTTGTTGCATATTGTTTTAAATGCTTCTTTTTTTGTTTTCCACCTTAATTTACAAAATAGGTATCTTCAAATAAATTTTGTGGTTATTTGTATGTATGTTAAAGCATCTGATTATCTTGTCCAAAAGATAAAAAATGTGTATTTTCCTCTAAAGTATGGAACCTCAATGTCTTTGCGATAATGGAAAGCAAAAAATTGATTGGTAAATCACTTCGACCAGCAAGACCTGTTCGTCATCTGACTTCTTCCTCTGGTGAGTAATCTAGGATATATATCTTTAAATATTAATTGGTTAATGACTAATTAGCATCTCAAAGGCTAAATAATATATAAACTAATTGTTTATGGTAGATATTAAAGAAATAATTAAAACTAATGATCTCCTAGGAAGAATTTAAAAGTATTACCAAAGAAAAAGGACTCTTACTAGTCTACTAGACCAAGTAAGGTAGAAATAATAGCTCTGACATGAGAGCATCTTTGTGTATTTTTTAATGTCTAATTTTTATGGTTAACTGGCTTTTGTGCAGAATGATACTCTCAATACAAATTGTTCCCTGTGATTATGATCACTGCAGAGCACTCATGCTGCAGAGAGAATTAGCCTTTAAAAAATATACCTAACTGCAAAAAAAAAAAAAAAATAAGTGCAAAACAACGTACAGATTAGGGCTGTGCTTGAGTTGGAACATATAATCCTATTATTCAGGAAATCTAAACAAGTGAAATATTATCAAAACTTAAAACTTTTATTTTGTTATGGAAAACTGATCTTTTTAGATTGTTATCCTATTACAGTCATCTCAGTTTTTCCCCCTTTGCTCTCCTCCACCCAGCCCACTGAAAACTAATCTTTGAAAACAACTCTTGAAATTCTTAGGAATTAATTCCTAAATTGGAATATTAACCATTTTAATATTTTTATTTCTTGTTGTGAAAATGGCTTCTGTATTCTAATTTAGGAAAAAGGTGAAAATAACTTTTTATTGGGTTCAAAGGTGAAGCAGAAAAGATATAAATGGTGCCAATTCCTCAGTCCTCCATTTTTTTCACCATCCTTGGTTCCCATAAGGAAGGCCTCTTTGGTCATGTTTCCTTTGAAGATAGCTGTGACTTGAAACAGACAAATTAAATTAATGGGTCTTCTGAATCATAGCTTAGCAATGCTGATGTCATAGCCTTCTGGTGTGCTGAAGAAACAGTTGTATAGGGTTAAGTCTCAGATTTTATCCTAAAGGGGATATAAAGCCATTGTCAGCAGCTCCTTTCTGTGACCTGCTTTTTTACATCACCCCTCCCCCTCTCATCTCTACAGATTCAGTTTTTCACTGATCCTTTCCTTCCAAGACTGCTGCAGAGGTAAATGGGGGTGGACTGGTAGCCCTGATATCTCATTGAATTATTATATCTTTTGAAGATCCAGACGAGTTAGGATTTTATTAGGCAAAGTTTAGTAAATCAGAAATTAATTTTGGCTTTTCTCAACATACTTCTATACTTCTTGTCTATCTCACATCTCCAAAGAAAACTTTGTCTTTAAAACCCAGACTGAATTATTTGTGACGACTTCCTCGATAACTCAAAGCCCACTCAGCTCTCCCATAGCATTTTCCCTGTACATCCCCTATAACTTATTTTTATAGTCATTATTCATGAGCATGTGCTTTAAAATAGGACACAAATGTTTTATCTGTGATATTCACACTTATGCCTAACACAGTGGCTGACATTTCATAGTGTTGAGTAAGTGAATTATCAGAAAACATTTTAAAACAGTGCTTAGAATATCCTGGGTAATTAAGGTTTTTAGGTGATATTATATCATCTGTTGAAGACATGGATATTTAAAATAGTTTTCTTTTTTCCTTTCCTAACAGGAACAGTATTTCCTTTCAACTTTCAAAATGAACATCCATGCAACACTCAGTACTTACAACGTGGAGTCAGCAGAGTAAGTCTTAGACATTATAACATAAAACGTTACTGACTGGAAAGTAACATTTGTCAGATCGCTGTTGTGCACCAGCTACTATGCTAAGTGCTTAAATACATTTTAAAACTTTATGATATATTTCAAGCATATATTAAAGAGAATAAAACACTTCTTATATCTGTTACCTAGCAATTTCCAATCTAAACATTTTGCTGTATTTGTTTTAGAAAATTTCATTCATTCATTCATTCATTCATTCATTATTGTTTATGCTACTACAGTTGTCCCAATTTCACCCCTTTCACACTTACGCTTTTCCTGCATCTATTGATATGATCATGTGGTTTTCGTCCTTCCTTTTGTTTATATGATGTATTATGTTTATTGATTTGTGAATATTGTCCCAATCTTGCATCCCTGTAATAAATTCCACTTGGTGATGATGTATAATCTTTTTGATGTATTGCTGGATCCAGTTTTTCAAATACTTGTTGAAAATTTTAGCATCTATGTACATCAGAGATATTGGCCTGTACTTTTCTTTCTTTGTTGTTCCTTTATCTGGTTTTGGAATTAGGATAATAATGGCCCTGTAAAAAGAGTTTAGGAGTCTTCCCTCGTCTTGAATTTTTTGGAATAGTTTGAGAAGGATAGGTATTAAGTTCTTTGAATGTTTGGTAAAATTCACCTGTGAAACCATCTGGTTCAGAGCTTTTATGTGCTCGGAGATTTTTGAGTACTGCTTTGGTTTTGCTAGGTGTTAATCAATCTCTTCAGGTTTTCTCTTTCTTCCTGATTCTGTTTTGGAAGATTGAATGTTTCCAGAAATTTTTCCATTTTGCCTAAGTTGTACAGTTTGTTGGGATATAGTTGTTCATAGTAATTTCTCACAATCCTTTGTATTTCTGTGGCATCAGTTGTTACTTCTCCTCTTTCATTTCTGATTTTATCTTTTCGGGTACTCTTTCTTTTTTTCTTGATGAGTCTGGTTAAAGATTTGTCAATTTTGTTTATCTTTTCAGGGGACCAGCTCATTGATCCATTGATCCTTTGAGAATTTTTATTCTAAATGGATGCTGGTTTTTATCAAATGCCTTTCTGCATCTAGTGATATTATCGTGTGGTTTTTATTTTTCATTTTTTTGTATTGTATCAAGTTTATTGATTTGCAGATATTGTACCAACCTTACATCCCCAGAATAAATGTTGCTTCTTTTAAAAATATATTCATGACATTGCTTACTCTTTATCCCCAAAATATGCCTTAACTAATAATTTGATTCTTTAGGAGAATATTTTTGATTGGTAAAAAAGAAGTGTTATGTAAACATTTTATCTTAATTAAAAAAATGTGTTTTCTTTTTTCTCAACAATGTAAGATGAATGGAATGCAAGCCTTTTCTCAGTGCCTGAATGACCAACAGCAACATCAGTCTCCAGTTAAGAAGGGTAAATTTTTTTATTGTAATTCCCAGATTTCATTAGAGAATGTTAGCATTTATGTGGAGTTAATATTTACTTAGTTGCAAACCTGATGTACATAAGAAATTTTATTGTATTACTTTGGTTGATTTCTGTTCATTTTAGTATTACTGTAGGTTTGACTGCTCCAAAGTTGAGACCAAACCCTTGATCAACATGGGTTTGAATTGTGCAGGTCCACTTATATATCAGTTATTTTCAGTAAATACTATAAATACAATTTTCTGCCCTATGATTTCCTTAATAACATTTTCTTTTCTCTAGCTTACATTTTTGTAAGAATATGGTATGTGATACATATAACATACAAAATATGTGTTAATTGACTGTTTGTGTTATTGGCAAGGCTTCTGGTCAATAGTAGGCTAATATTTAAGTTTTGGGGGAATCAAAAATTATACATGGATTTTTGCCTGAGTGGGGAGTTGGCAGCCTTCATCCCCACTGTATTTGTTGTTGAAAAGTCATTTGTGCTGTCTTATTTGCTTTGCTCTCTTTAACACATGGTTTCTTTCTCATTGCCCAAGATGAATGTCTCTGCTTTAGCCATCATGTCCCCTCTCTAGCCATCAGGAAGGAAGGGAGAGGAAAGGAAGTGTTCCTTAAAAGTATGATACAGAAGTTACATATGACACTTTCATTTAATTCCTCATTGGCCAGAACTTAGTCTTGCTGCACAAAGCAGAGTTGTACAGCCAGCTAATTCTCTTACTGAAGCCAAAGGGAATTCTGATGGAAAATAAGTAGTCTCTCCCACACCAGTTACTTTTAATAAAATAAAAAATAAATAATGTAGAGCCCAGATTTTTGTCAAACAATTTATATATGTAGCTTAAAAATTAAAAGTTATGAAAATACCGTATTAGCTTTTCTTTTTGTTAACTTCATATTTCTAAATACTGTTTAAATTATTTCCAGATTTCTGATATTTTGATATTATATATTTTGGAAAATGAGAACTTACATCTTCCCTATCAGTCCCTTCTCCTCACCCTTGGTATCTCCTTCCCCTACATAGCTATTTCAGAGGTTTCAGTTGAAGCATTATCCCTCTTCATATTATATAACTATGTAAATATAATTGCTTAGTTAAGAGATGCATATCTCTTTTCCAGACAGTTCATCATTTTTCCTGGAGCTAATATTTGCCTAGGTTTTCTGTGTAACTATTAGTTGTTTCCCTTAAATGCTCCAATAATTCTGTCACTCTATAATATTTTTGTTATGCTCAGCTCTGTCTAGATACTCAGAATCCTAGAGGAGACTTTCCTTTGGTAACCCTCCATTGTCCGGTTCCAGGGCAGACCAAGTTGCTTTTCAGTCGTGCTAGAATGAAATTTTACTATTATCTTGGGACATCTTTTGACAATTGTTTGTTTTCTTTTCTCTTGAAGTAAAATTCACCATTTAGAACATTTTCATCACCCCAAATGAAACTTCATACCTAGTAAGTAGTTACTTCCTGTTCTCCTTTCCATTCAGCCACTCACAAACACTAATCTGTTTTTGTTTTGATGGATTTACTTATTCTGAATATCTCATTTAATGGAATTATACAATAATCCAGACATACCTTTTATATCTGTCTTCTTTTGCTTATAAGGTTCTTGAGATTCATCCATGTATAGCATGTGTCAGTACTTCCTTTTTATTGCTGAATAGTATTCTGCTATATTGATATAATGAATTTTGTTACCTAGTTCTCAGTTGATAGACTTTTGGGTCAGCTTTACTTTTTGGCTATTATAAATAATGTTGCTATGAATACTTGTATACAAGTTTTTGTTTGAACACCTGTTTTCATTTTTTCTTGGATATATACTTAGTGGTAGATTTGTTGAGTAACATGGTGATTACAAATTTAACTTTCTGAGGAACTGCCAAACTGTTTTACATAGTGGCAATACCTAATTCTACATTCCCACTAGCAATGTATTAGGCTTCCAGTTTCCTTACATCTTTGTTAGGATTTTTATTTATTGTAGCATCTTAGTGGGTGTGAAGTAGTATATCATTGTAATACTGATTTGCATTTCTCTAATGACTAATGATTTTGAGCATCTTTTCATGTGCTTTTGGCCATTTGCATTTCTTCTTTGGATAAGTTTCTATTCAAGTCATTTGATTATATTTTAACTGGGTTGTTTTCCTCTTTTTGTTGAGTTGTAAGAGCTCTTGATACTAGACCATTTTCTTTCTTTCCCTCGTTCCCACTTCCCTTCTCCCTTTTCTCTCTCCTTCTCTCTCTCTCTCTCTCATGCTTTTTGTGTCATATGTAAGACATCATCGCTAAAATTTAGGTCATGAAGATTCATCCCTACATGTTTGCTTGTATCTGTTCAGTTTTCCCAATACCAATAATTAAAAAGACTGTCATTCCCCCATTGTATATTCTTGCTTTCCTTTTTGTAAATTAATTTACCAAAATAAGCATGGGCTTATATCTGGGCAATCTATTCTGTTCCATACAGATCTATGTATCTGTATCTGTTTTTATGCCAGTACCATGCAGTTTTGATTACTAGCCTTGAAGTATATTTTGCTCTCAGGTAACATAATACCTCTACCTTTGTTCTTTCTCAAGATTGTTTTGGCTATTTGGAGTCTCCTTTGGTTTTATGTAAATTTTAGGATTATTTGTTCTAGTTCTGTGAAAAATGCCATTGGTATTGTGATAAGAATTGCATTGAATCTGCACATTGCTTTGGGTAGTGTGGACATTTTGAGTGTTAATGCTTCCTATCCATGAGCACAGTATATTTTTATCTTTATAGTTTTTGAGTACAGGTCCTTCATTTTCTTGGTTAAATTTATTACAAGGTATTTTTTTTCTTTTTGATGCAATTGTAAATGGGATTGTTTTTTTAATTTCTTTTTCTCATAGTTTATTTTTGCTGTATACAAATGCAACAGATTGTGAGTATTAATTTTTATCCTGATACTTCAGTGAATTCATTTATTAGGTCTAATAGGTTTTTGGTGGTTTCTTCAGGGTTCTTTGTACGTAGTACTGTGCAATCTGCAAATAATGACAGTTTTACTTCTTCCTTTTTAATTTGGATGCCTTTTATTTCTTTTTCTTGTCTTACTGTTGTGGCTGAGACTTCCAATACTATCTTGAATAAAAATGGTAAAAGTGGGCATCCTTTTCTTGTTCCTGATTTAAAAAAGAAAGCTTGTAGTTTTTCATCATTAAGTATAATTTTAGCTGTGGGTTTGTCATATATGGCTTTTATTATGTTGAGGTAAGTTCCTTCTTCCCCTACTTTGCTGAGTTTTTATCATACATATATGTTGTCAAATGCTTTTTCTGCAGCTTTTGATAATCATGTGATTTTATCTTTCATTTTGTTTATGTGCTGTATCATGTTAATTGATTTGTGGATATTGAACCAAACTTTCATCCCAGGAATACATCCCACTTGTATGATCTCTTTAATGTATTGTTGAATTTTGCTTGTTACTATTTGGTTGTGCATTTTTGCATCTATGTTTACTAATATTAGCTGATAGTTTTCTTTTTCTCTAGTATCATTGTCTGGTTTGGGTATCTGAGTAAGGCTGGACTGTAAAATGACTTTGGGAGCTTTCCCTCCTTTTCAGTTTTTTTTAAATAGTTTGAGAAGAATAGGTATTCATTTTTTAAATGTTTCTTAAAAATCACCTGTGATTTCATGTAGTCCAGTACTTTTCGTTTTACGTTTTTGATTATTGATTCAATTTAATTAATAGTTATCAGGCTGTTCGTGTTTTCTGTTTCTTCCTGATTCAGTCTTGGAAGACTATATGTTTTTAGGAATTTATCCATTTCTTCCATGTTGCCCAATTTGTTGGCATATAAATGTTCATTATATATTCTGTATATTTGTGGTGTCAGTTGTCACTTTTCTTTCATTTCTCAATGTATTTACTTGATCCATCTCCTTTTTCCTTGATGAGACTGGTTAAAAATTATCAATTTCTTTTGGTATCGTTTCAAAGAAATAGCTCTTGATTACATCGATCTTTTGTAATTGTTTTAAAAGACTTTTATTGTGATCTTTACTATTTCCTTACTTCTATTCACATTGGGCTCTGTTTTTTTTCTTAATTTCTCTAGTTCCTTTAGATATAAAGTATGAGTCTTTGAGATTTTTTTGAGGAAGTGCTATATTGCTCTGAATTTCACTCTTAGAACTGCTTTGTCTCTGTCCCATAGCTTTTGAGTCATTTTATTTTCATTTTCATTTGTCTAAAGGTTTCTTAATTTATTCCTTGATCTCATTCTTAAATTATTTGTTGTTTAGTAGCATATTATTTAGCCTCCATCTGTTTGTATGCTTTTCATCTTTTTTCTTGATTTGATTTTCTAGTTTCATACCATACCATTGGAGAGGATGCTCAATATTGTATCAATCTTCTTAAATTTACTGTGAATTACTTAGTAGCATAACATATAGTTGGTCCTGGAAAATGTTTTATGTACACTTGAAGAAAATGTATATTCTGCTTATTTTGAGTTAAATGTTTAAAAAATATCAACTAAATCCACCTGGTCTAATGTGTCATTTAAGGCCACTGTTTCCTTGTTGATTTTCTGTCTGGATCACCTATGCATTGATGTCAATGGAGTGTTAAAAGTTCCTACTTACTGTATTACTGTTGGTCTCTCCCTTTATTTCTGTCAATATTTGCTTTATATATTTAGGTGCTCTTACATTGGGAGTGTAGATTTTTACAACGGATAAGCCTCTTGTTAGATTGATCCATTTATTACAAAATGCCCTTCTTTATCTCTTGTTACAGTCCTTGTTTTAAAGTCTATTTTGTCTGATACAAGTATTGCTACCCCAGCTTCATGAAATCATTTCCCTTCCCAATATCTTTTCTGATCTCTTTACTTTCAGTCTGAGTGTCTTTCAATCTGAAGTGGGTCTCTTGTAGGCAGCATATATCTCTTACAGATTTTTGGTTTGTGCTTACCATCTGCTTTATATATACCAACCTATGTTTACAGTACTCTATTTAAGTTGATGGTTGCTTAAGTAAAACAAATATTAAACGACTGCAGTTTGTATTCACCTATACACATTTATATTTTTGACACTATTACCTCTTTTATGTATGTTTGTATGTATCCCATAATTTATGGTTGTAATTACACATGATCTTCCAACTTCTATCTTCATAGTTTATTGATCTGCTGCTTTTACTATTGCCTTTGTCATTGAGATATTTTTCTTTTCTATGTTTTCTTTTTCATATTTTTAATCTTTTCTTAAAAACATCCCTTTTCTATTTCTTGTGATACTGGCTTTGTGGTGATGAACTCCCTTAGATTTTCTTATATAGTTATCTCTTTATCTCCCCTTTGATTCTAAATAATAGCCTTGCTGGGTAGAGTAACTTTGCTTGAAGTTCTTGGTCTTTCTTCACTTTGAATAATCCATACTAGCTCCTTCTGGCCTGCAAAGTTTCAGCTGAGAAATCAACTGACAGTCTTATGGGAGCTCCTTTGTAGGTAACAGATTGCCTTTAACTTGTTGCTCTATATAGCAAGGACTCACGGACAAAACCAAAGAGGAAGAGTGGAGGGAGGGAGGGAGGGAGGGAGGGAGGGAGGGAGGGAGGGGGCAAGGGAAAGTGGTGGGGGGTAGGCAGAGACAAATGTATTTGAAAAAATAAATAAATAAATTTAAAATAAACAAAACAAAACAACAAAAAAGATTCTTTGTCTAACTTTTGGCATTCTACTTATGATGTGTCTTAGTGTGGGCCTCCTTGGGTTGATCTTATTTGGGACTTTCTGTGCTTCCTAGATTTGTGTGTGTGTTTCCTTCACCATGTTAGGAAGGTTTTCCATATTATTTTTTCACATAGGTTTTCAATTTCTTGCTCTCTCTCTTCTCTGAGCACCCCCATGATGCAAATGCTGGTGTCCTTGAAGTTGTCCCAGAGGCTCCTTACACTGTCTTCATTTTTTTTCTTGGGGCTCCTTACACTGTCTTCATTTTTTTTCTTTTGATGTTTCAACTGGCTGTTTTCACTGCCTTGTCCTGCATATCAGTGATTCAGTTTACTGCTTCATCTAATCTGTTGTTAATTCAGTCTAATATATTATTTATTTCAGTTATTGTATTCCTTAGTTCTGTTATTTTTTCCATCTTTATAATGTTTTTTATATCTTTGTTGAAGTTCCGAGTTCATGTACTCTTCCACAGAGTTAATTGAACATCCTTATAAACAGTGTTTTAAACTCTGCATCTAGAAGATTGCTTGCTTCTTTTTCATTTTGTTCTTTTTTTCTGGAGTTTTGTTCTGTTCTTTCATTAGGAACGTGGTTCTCATCTCATTTTGACTGATTCCTTGTGCTTGTTTCTATGTATTAGGTAGATCTGCTATGTTTCCCTGTCTTAAGAGAGTGCCTGATATAGTAGGTGTCTTAAAGGGCCTAGTAGTGCAGTCTCCCCAATCACCTGAGTCAGAGATGTCTTCTAAGTGGTTTGTGTTGGCCCTTCTATTGTATTTGGGCATGGATTGCTGGTAGCACATTAGTGGGTGGGAATTGATCCTCAGGCTGACTTGCTGTGAGGGCCTGCTGAAACTACAGAGGAGAAGCTGTTGTGTGGGGCCCAGCCCCTCAGAGTGGCAGTTGCTTTATTGTGGTTCTGGTGCCAAATGAGGCCATCCTTCTGAGGTGTCAATTGTGGTTCTGGTTGGGTAGGGCTGTACTGTAATCTGAAGCTGGCCACAGGTATATGTGTCTGGAGCCTCTTTGGAGGTGCTCTCTCTTGGGCCTATATCATCCACCATTTGTGCCAGGCTTGGGGTCCTTGGCAGGAGCTACAAAGTGATGTGAGGTTGCTTGCTGCTTGGGCTGGGGTTGGAGATGCTTGGGAGAGGCTACTGTGTGAACCAAGGTCAGGTGCCACTTGTGCTGGACTTAGGACATTTTGGTGGGCACTACAATATGAGCTGAGGCTAGTATATACTTGTGTTGTTCATAGACCTTTGAGAAACTCTACAGCTCAAGCGAAGTGCAGCCAGTAGTCGTGTGAGATTTGCAGATTTTTGGAAAGGTCTGCAGCACAAGTTGAGGCAGGCTGCTTCTGTAGAAGAGCCTCTGGAAGAGGCAGGAGCCAGGTGACTGAGTTGGGTGGGGTCTCCGGGAGTCATCAGGGAAGAATGTTGTTAACCAAGTTAATGGAGATTTGGCACCCACCTGTGTTGGGTCACCTGGGTATGAAGAGAGCTCCACAAAGGAACAATGGTGCCTGATGGCACTCTTGTCTCTGGAGAGTTGCCCCAGTCTCCGTTGCTCCAGCCTTCACCCTGAAGTTAGTCAGTTTAGTTCTATATCTGTCCCTGGCACTTGCCCATGTGCTCAAGCTTAGAGTGAGTGAGCTTGTGAGCAAGTAAGTCTGTGCCCATGCCGTTTAAGAGCAATGCCTTGCTCTCTAGCAGCCCTTTGTCTTTCTGTATGTATTCCCAGATGATTTTCACAGCCAGGTGTTATGGAGACTCTTCTTCCCAGCACTGGTACTCCTGGCTGGGGAGCTTGGTGTGGGGCTGGAATCCCTTGCTCCTCGTGGGGGGCCTCTGTAGCTGAGATACCCCTCCCAATTTTTAATCACCACCCATGGGTGTAAGACCAGCCTGTTCCATGTCTCTGCCCCTCCAGTCTTCACATGGCTTCTTCTTTATATCCTTACTCATTGAAGTTCTGTTAAGCTAGACTTCAGGTGTTTCTCAATGATGGTTCTATAATTTAGTTTTAATTTTGATGTGGTTATGGGAGGAGGAGAGCTCAGAATTTACCTACTCTACCACCTTGACTCCATGCTCTTCATTTATTATTTTTTCCTTTTATTTCTGAAGATTAAAGTTTCTATCAAGTATGATTTTCCTTTAACCTGAAGAATTCTTTTATTTTAGCATTCCTTGTAAACCAAATTAGCTGGTGACAAATATTTTGTCTTCTTTCATATAGAAATGTCTTTTGCTTCACATGCACTCCTGAAAATTTTACCATTGGATATGTGGAAGGGACCCTCCTTCTGTGTTTCTTCTCCACTCTCAATACCCTCCTATACTCCCAACACTTCACTCCTGACATCAGATGTGTGGTTTTTCCATACATCAAGCAATTTTTTGCAACACCAGCTGGATGTCTTATAATTCAATCTAATCCTGACACTAACCCCACAGGTTAAGGGCTTAGTCCCACAAGAGAACCCTCTACTTCACTTCTGACAACCCTTGCAGGTATTAGGTCTCCAGATTACCCAGAACTTTTGTCTACCTTTGCTACAAATTGAATGCTCTCAAGAACCCTTCCTTGGAATCAGTCATTTACTAGAACAACTTATAGGACTTAAACATAAATCACATTTACACAATATGATAAAGGATTTAGTTGAAAAGCTAAATGAGAAATACATAGGGCAAGGTCTGGAACGTTCCCAAGTGCAAGAACACTCTCCCTGTAGAGTTGGGATGCCCCACCCTCCTGTAACATGGATCTTTTCTCCAACCTGGAAGCTCTCTGCATCCCATACTTTTGGGATTTTTATGGAGGCTTCTTCATGTAGGCATGATCAATCATTAACTCCATTTCTAGCCCCTCCCCCTTTACCAGAGAGTTGGGGAAGGGCTGAAACTTCCAAGCTTCTAATCATGGCTTGATTTTTCTCATGACCAGCCCAACAGCCTTCCCAGAGCCATCTGATTATAATTAAAGACATTTTTATTCCCCAGGAAATTCCAAGGGGTTTTGGAACTCTGTGTCAGGTAGTCCCTTAAAGAAACTTCTCCATTGTTTCTGGCACAGGTCTATTTCTGTGATAGTTTCTGATAAGAAATTTGCAGATATTTGAATCATTGTTCCCTGAAGGGGGAGCCCTATCCCACGGTGTCCCCCAGTGTCACGGATGAAATGAAAATGCCCAACGAAAGATCTGCTTGGGGAGGAAAGGCTGGCTAATCTCTCAGAGGAGAAGAGCCCTGAACACTTTTCTCCTTGGGCTTTTATTGAGTTTAGCTTGTATAGGGATATATAGCATGCATGTAAAACTCATCAATCAATGTTAAACAGTAATGATTAAAAGAAGGAGATATGGTTCAAGGGTAACAGTAAAGGGATTACAAGAGTCTTTCTGAGTCAGGGTCTGGTAGACAGAGTGATATCCATTCAGCCCTAAAGCCTGGGAAAATAAACTCATCCTGGACCCCAAACACCAGTACTCATTAAGTCAAGGGCATTCTTAGCAAAGCAGGTTGCTTAGGATTTAATGCGTTCCTTTTCCAGGCGTAATTGCCCCCAGGAACTTCCTGATCCAATTTAGGGCTGTACCTGCCTCTAGCATTGTTTCAAGCCTGAGTCAGGGCCAGGAGCAGAGCAGCCAGAAGAAGAGGAGACTTCTTTCAGATAGAATGAGGACCCTGGCCCTGACAAAGCCAAGGGGTGAGGGTCTTTTGCCTCTTCTCCGTGTCCCCCAAGTCTTTCCCTGATTGCCCATATGTGACTGTGCCTGTCTTAGGTTGCCACTGGCATCGAGGGATCTTACCCTTCGTTGACTAACTAGCCATCCTCCGGGACCAAGCAGGGGGATGTGAGGGAGGCAGGGGCTGCACCCCTGCCAGGGGTACAGGTCTTGTCTCCTCACTGGCCTATTTTCCCAAGGCCTCCTTACTTAGCTCCAGCCTTGGGGCCCTCTCACCTGTCGCCAAGGCTGCTGTCCCTGAAACCAGGCATGATGGTTCCCAAGAAGTCCCCTTGAAGAGAGGAACCTGTTATGGATCTTGTTCAGCATTACTTAACACAGGCTATGATACATAGTTGGTGTACAATAAATGTTTCTTGAATTTATTTCAATTGTATTAAATTTTTAGTACATTAATATAAAGGAGCTTATTAGGGTTCCATTTTGGCAGTATCTCACTTGCCCCGTACGTATTACTGCTGTTATACTTTATAATACAAGGTCATTTTAGTAGGCTTGAATTGTCACATGAAAGAAAACAGGCATTACCAACTTTCTGAAATGGTCTATTTCCTCAATTTTTCCTTGGTTACTTGGCTTCCTTTTCTTGTAAAAGGAAAATGGGAGGCAAGCTCCACCCCCTGGGCTTTTTGCATAGAAACGACTCATTTTATGAAATGATGGATAGTTAAGGGACATTCAGAAAGCACTGAGCCAAAAAGTGATCTGGGAGAGTTCTGTGTTTTGTAGCATTACATTTGATGTTTAATATCTACAGAGAGAATTAAATACAGCAGAGAATTCCTGTTGAAGCTCTCAAGTGTTTCCATCTGCAGGAAAAAACCAGACTTTCTGCCTGATCATCCTGTTGTACTTCAAAAACCAGTAAGTGCTTTTCTAATTTTGTATAATTTTTTCTTAATTATTTTTTTATTGTTCAAATACATTTTCCTGCCACCACATTCCCCTGCTCCACCCACTCCCACCTCCAACTCTCAATCCTTCCCACTGTGGCTTTGTCCATGGGACCCTTATACATACTCCATGATTGGACCCTTCCCCTTCTTTTACCCGCTATGCCCCTCCCACCTTCCCTCTCATTACTGTCAGTTTCTTTTTCCTTTCAATGTTGCTGTTTATATTTTTCTTGTTTGTATTGTTGATTATGTGTCACTTATAGGTGAGATCATATGGTATTTGTATTTTACCCCCTGGTTTATTTCACTTATAATGTTCTCCATGCTGTCACGAAGGGTAGTAGCTCTTTCTTTCTGCTGTGTAGTATTCCATTGTGTATCCATACCACAGTTTTTGATCCACTCATTTACTGATGGGCACTTAGATAAGTCCTTTAAACATTTCATATAATATTGGTTTGGTGATGATGAACTCCTTTAGTTTTTTTCTGTTCTGGGAAGCTCTTTATCTGTCCTATGATTCTAGATGATCTTTGCTGGGTAGAGCAATCTTGGCTGTAGGTCCCTGCTTTCCATGACTTCAAATATTTTTTGCTAATCCCTTCTAGCCTGCAAAGTTTCTTTTGAGAAATCAGCTGATAGTCTTATGTAAATGCCCCTGTAGGTAACTAACCACATTTCTCTTGATGCTTTTGAGATTCTCACTTTATCTTTAATCTTTGGCAATTTAATTATGATGTGTCTTGGAATGGGCCTCTTTGCATCCATCTTGTTTGAGACTCTCTGTGCTCCCTGGACTTGCACATCTATTTCTTTAACCAAATTAGGGAAACACTATTTCATATTTTTTCATACAAATGTCAGATTTCTTGCTCTTTCTCTTCTCTTCCTTGTGCTTCCTTATTCTCCAAATCACTGATTTAATTTTTAGCTTCATCCACTCTACTCTTGTTTCCCTGTAATTTGTTATTTATTTCAATCAGTGTTTCCTTCTCCTCTGACTGGATCTTCTTTATGCTGTTGAGGTCCTCGCTAAGTTCTTTGAGCATGCTTATAACCAGTGATTTGAACTCTGCATCTGATAGATTGCTTATCTCCATTTTGTTCAGCTCTTTTCTGGAATTTTGTCCTGCTCTTTCATTTGAGCCCTATTTCTTTGTATCCTCAATTTTGCAGCCTCC
The DNA here is from genome assembly GCF_021234165.1 of Pteronotus mesoamericanus. Taxonomy (NCBI): domain Eukaryota; kingdom Metazoa; phylum Chordata; class Mammalia; order Chiroptera; family Mormoopidae; genus Pteronotus; species Pteronotus mesoamericanus. The sequence goes on from NW_026555321.1 coordinate 58,269,818, forward strand.
TTGTGTTTGTTTCTATGCATTAGGTAGAACTACTATGATCTCTATATTGATAGTGTGGCTTAAAGTAATAGATGTCCTATAGAGTCCAATGGCACAGCTCCCTGTATCACCCAAGCTGGGTACCTGAGGAGCACCCTTTGTGTGGACTGAGCACACCCTCCTCTTGTAGTTGAGCCTTGATTGCTGTTGGAAGGTCAATGGGATGGATTTACCCAGGTTAATTAGATGCAAGAACTGACTGGGACCACTGACCAGCAACCTCCGCCTTTCCTGGAGGATCAGCTGTGCAGGGGCAGAGTGGTGGTATTCTGACATGGTCTTTAGCTGTTCACTGGGTACACAGACTCTGGGGTTTCCCAGGTGGTGCAGGCCAAGGTCTTCCCCCTACCTGTGTTCTTCTGTCTGGGACCACCCTGCCTGAGCTATAAAGTAATCTGACATGGCTGCTACTTGCTCTGGGCTTGGAGATTCCCAGGCAAAGCCAAGCTGTGAATCTAGGCTGGCTACTGCTAGTGCCCGTCCTGGGGCCACTTAACAGGAGGTATGGAGTTGGGGGCTCACTGAGGACAGCTGTTCCTTGTTTGGGATAGTTTAGAAAGTTGTAAAGCATAAGCCAAGACCAGCCATTCATATAGAAAGTCACTGTTAACACTTGTATGGGCACACAGGTTGGGTGGGACAGAGTCTCAGGGGACCTCCAGGGCAAGGCAAAAGTATTAGTCAGGCTGATGGAATCTCAAATATGGCACTGGCCTGCCAGCTCTGTATTTCTGTGGGGGGAGTGTTCAGAAAGAGACAATGGCCTCTGTCCATCTTTATTTCTTGGAGAAAGTTGTCCTCAAGCTCTCCCCTTGATGCCAGATGCCAGAAACTTCAGTTCTTCACTGTGTGCCACCGATGCCTTTCAAGCTGCTACCCTAGTGCTGGAACTCAGAGGGAGTGAGTCTGAGTAAGTCCATTTGTGGGTTCTTTAAAGGGAACTGCTTGGGACTCTAGAAGTTTCTTCCACTGACTCAATCCCTGCTGAATTTTGTAGCCAGAAGCTATGGGAACTTATCTTCTTGGTACTGGAACCCTTGGCTGGATGACCTGTTGTGGGGCTGGGACTCCTCACTTCCGGGGATTTCCCTCCCGAATTTTTAGCCATCACATATGAATGTCGTATCATCCCCTCCTACCAGTCTGAATGGATGTGGTTTCTTTAGTGCTGTAGTTGCCAGACTTCCATTCAACTCGATTTCTGACAGTTCTGAGTGATGGCTGTTCTGTAGTTTAGTTCTAATGTTGATGTGGTTGTGCAAGGAGGCAATCTCTGTTTACCCATGCCTCCATATTGGCTGGAAGTCAAAGCTGATATTTTGATCTCCCCTTCTGTCTATTCCTTAACTGAGTTAAAAGCTAGGGAGTGGAATAAAGGGATGTTTTCTCTAATCTTTGTGCTAGATGGAATAATGACTCCTCCAAAGATATCCAAAACATAATCCCCAGAACTTATAAATTATCCTAGCAATATTTATTGAGAGGCTAAATCCTCTGTCATCTTTCTGGTAATATATATGGCCTGTTCCTGGGCCCTCTATTCTGTTCATGTAGTCTTTTTTATAGTAAAAAGTGTCATGCCAAATTCTTTTTCAACACATCTATGCTCTTCTTAGCCCTTTATATTTCTCACCTCATCAGATTCAATCAAAATAAATGCAAAAAATAAATAAACATAGCTCTTAGGATATTGATGGAGATGACATCAATTTGGCATCAGGCTTGTGTTATTCTGTACATTGGTGTCCTGTTCAAACTTATACAAACTTTTACCTCCCTGAGCCTCAGTTTTGCAATTATAGATAAGGATGATAACCCAACTTGTTAGGATTAAATCCCAACAAGTGCTCATTATGGTGCTTATCTCTCATTATGTGTTAATTTTTCATCTTCTATGTTTTTTACTTCCATAGAAGTAAATGACTTCACTTTGGAGTTTTCACAAACACTATCATGATATACCAAAAAAAAAAAAAAAAAAAAGAAAGAAAAAACAAAGAAAAAAAGAAAAGAAAAAGAAAAAAAGAAAGAAAAGCAACTGGAATTTTATTGAGAAGGGCTGAGAATATAGATATACTGAAAATGGCTAAAATTGAGATACAGACTGCTAAATATGTTCTCCATTTTTGAATATCCAACTCTTTAGACTTCACAGCCTTTTTGTCTTAATTAAAATTTTTTAAATTTTAACTTATACACCAATGTTTCTTCATTTAAACACCCTAATTTGCACCTCTATAGCCAATTCTTATTTTTAAAATTAAAGTACGAATTTTAAAATTTTTTGCATAGTAACTCACACACAGGAATATTTTAAAGAGGAAAAATGTCCTTAATAATGATGTTTGAATTTTTCTATCAGTTCAGAGACCTTAGGAACATATGATTCTTGGTTTGTAAATTTCAATGCATGTAAAATAGTTACTTTTTCTTTTATTTTTAGAATTACTTTTTTATTGTTCAAATACATGTCTCCATTTTCCCACCACCACTTTCCCCTGCCCCACTCACCCCCACTTCCCACCCTCAATCCTTCCCCACTTTGGCTTTGCCCATGGTCCTCTATACATGCTTCCTGATTTGACCAGTCCCTGACTTGACCCTTCCCCTTCTTATCCCTGTTACCTCACTCCCGCCTTCCTTCTGGTTACTGTCTTTTGTTTTCCTTTCAGTGTTGCTGGTTACATTTTTCTTGCTTGTTTGTTGATTAGGTTCCACTTACAGGTGAGATCATATTGTATTGGTCTTTCACCCTCTGGCTTATTTCGCTTACATTAATGCTCTCTAGTTTCATTCATGCTGTCACAAAGGGTAGGAGTTCCATCTTTCTTTCTGCTGCGTAGTATTCTGTTGTGTAAATGTACCATAGTTTTTAATCCACTCATTTACTGATGGGCACTTAGGTTGCTTCCAACACTTGACTATTGTAAATTGTGCTGCTGTGAACATTGGAGTGCATAGGTTCTTTTGAACTGGTGTTTTGGGATTCTTAGGGTATAATTCCAGCAGTGGAATTGCGGGGTCAAAAGACAGTTCCATTTTTAGCTTTTTGAAGAAATTCCAAACTGTTTTCCACAGTGGCTGGACCAGTTTGCTATCCCATCCACAATGTACTAGGGTTCCCTTTTCTCCACAGTTTCACCAGCACCCGTTGTTTGTTGATCTGTTTATGATGGACATTCTTACTGGTGTGAAGTGGTCCCTCATTGTGGTTTTAATTTGCATTTCTCTGATGGCTAGTGATGCTGAGCATCCTTTCATACGTTTCTGGGCACTCTGTATCCCTTCCTTTGAGAAGTGTCTGTCCAGTTTTTTTAATTGGATTGTTTGTCTTCTTGGAGTGGAGTCATGTGAGTTCTTCATATATTCTGGAGATCTAAAGTATTATTGCCAAATACACTTTCCCATACTGTTGGTTCCCTTTTATTTTGCTGATATTTTCTTTAGCCATGCAGAAGCTTCTTATTTTTATGAGGTCTCACTTGTTTATTATTTCCTTTATGTTCTTTGCTCTAGGGGACATATTGATGAAAATATTGCTGCTTAGGATATCTGAAAATTTACTGCCTGTGTTCTCCTTTAGGACTTTTATGGTGCCATGACTTATATTTAAGTCTTTTATCTTGAGTTTATTTTTGTGTGTGGTGTCAGTTGGTGATCAAATTTCAATTTTTTGCATTTAGCTGTCTAGCTTTCCCAACACTATTTGTTGAAGAGGCTGTTTTTACTCTAATTTATGCTTCTACCCCCTTTGTCAAATATTAATTGACTATAGAGACATGGGTTTATTCCTGGGCTTTCTATTTTGTTGCATTGATCTATGTTTCTGTTCTTGTGCCAGTACCATACTCTTTTGATTACAGTGGCCTTGTAGTATAGTTTTATGTCCAGTATTATGATCCCTGCTGCTTTGTTTTTCTTTCTAAAAATTGCTGTGGCTATTCAGGGTCATTTATCATTCCATTTAAATTTTTGAAATTTCTGTTCTATTTCTGTGAAATATGTCATTGGTATTTTAATAGAAATTGCATTGAATCTATAAATTGCTTTGGGTGGTATGGACATTTTGATGACGTAAATTTTTCCAATCCATTACCACAGTATATGCTTCCATTTATTTGTGTCTTTATTAATTTCCTTCTTCGGTGTTGTATAGTTTCTTGCATACAGGTCTTCTACCTCCTTGGTTAAATTTATTCCTTGGTACTTTATTTTTCTTGTTGCTATTGCAAGTGGGATTTTTTTCCTAATTTCTGCTTCTTCTATTTCATTGTTGGTGTACAAAAATGCCTTCAATTTCAGAATATTGACTTTTATCCTGCTGTTTTGCCAAATTCACTTATTAGGTTGAGTAGGTTTTCGTGGGTTCAATAGGGTTTTCTCATGTACTCAGCCAACAGTGATAGTTTTACTCCCTCCTTTCCAATTTGGATGTCTTTTATTTCTTTTTCTTGTCTTACTGCTGTGGCTAGGACTTCCAATAATATGTTGAATAGAAGTGGTGATAAAAGACTACTTTGTCTTGTTCCCGATCTTAGTTGAAAGCTTTTAATTTTTGCCTGTTGAATATGATGTTGGCTGTTGGTTTTTCATATATGGTCTTTATCATGTTGAGGTATGCCCCCTTAATTCCCATTTTGATAAGTGTTTTTTATCATAAATGGATGCTGTACCTTATAAAATGTATTTCTGCATCTTTTGAGGTGATCATGTGGTTTTTGACTTTCCTTTTGTTTATGTGATGTATTACGTTTATTGATTTGTGAATATTTACCCATCCTTGCATCCCTGGGACGAATCCCACTTGATCATGATGGACGATTGTTTTAATGTATTGCTGAATGGGGTTGCCAATAGTTGTTGAGGATTTTATCATCTGTTCATAAGCAATATTGGTCTGTAGTTTTCATTCTTGGTTGTGTCTTTGTCTGGTTTTGGGTTTAGGAAGATGCTGGCCTCATATAAAGAGTTTTGGTGTCTTCTCTCTTCTTGCATTTTTTGGAATAGTCTGAGAAGGACAGGGGTTAGCTCTTCCTTAAATGTTTTGTAAAATTCTCCTGTGAAACCGTCCGGTCCTAGGCTTTTGTGTGCCAGGAGTTTTTTGATTACTGCTTTCATTTCCCCAGCTGTTATCGGTCTGTGCAGGCTTTCAGCTTCCTCTTTATTCAGTGTTGGAAGGTTATACTTTTCTAGAAATGTGTCCATTTCATTGAGATTATCAAATTTCTTCACATATAATTAATTGCTCATAGTAACTTCTTACAATCCTTTGTATTTCTGGGGTATCAGTTGTTATTTCTCCTCTTTCATTCCTGCTATCATTTATTTGGGTCCTCTACCCTTTTTTCTTGATGAGTCTGCTGAAAGGCTTGTCGATTTTGTTTGTCATTTCAAAGCACCAACTTCTGGATTGGGTGATTTTTTGAATTGTTCTTTTAGTCTCCATGTCCTTGAGTTCTGCTCTGATCTTGAATATTTGCTTCCTTCTACTCTCTCTAGGCTTTTTTTGTTTGTTTGTTTGTTTTTCAAGTTCTTGAAGCTGGTGGGTTAGGTCATTTATTTGAAATGTTTATGTCTTTTTTAGTAGGTCTGTATTGCTCTGAACTTGCCTCTCAGGCTGCCTTCGCTGTGTCCCTTAGGTTTTGGACTGTTGTGTGTTTATTTTCATTTGTTTCCAGAAACTGTTTGATTTTGTCTTTGACCTCATTTTTGACCCATTCATTGTTTAATAGTGTGCTGTTCAGTCTCCATGAGTTTGAATGTTTTTGAGGTTTTTCCTTGAGGTTAGTTTCTAGTTTCAAGCCCTTGTGGTCTGAGAAAGTGCTTGTTATGATTTCAAGTTTCCTGAATTTGTTGAGGCTGTTTTGTGTTGTATTTTGTGTTCTATCATGTGGTCTATCTTTGGAAATGTTCTGTGTGCATTTGAAAGATGTTTATTTTTCTGTTTGAGATGAAAGGTTCTATATATATGTCAATTAAACCCATTTGATCTAATGCATTGTTCAGTTCCATGATATCTTTGTTGATGTTTTGTTGGAAGATCTATCTGTTTTTGACAGTGGGGTTAAATTCTCCTACTCTCAGTGTGTTACTGTCTGTATCTTTCTTGAAGATCTCCAAGATTTTCATCATATGTTTGGAATCTCCTATGTTTGGTACATACATGTTTACAACATTTATGTCTTCTTGATGGATTCTTCCATAGAGTATTGTAAAGTGTCCTCTGGGTCTCTTTTTATGGCCTTCTTTTTGAAATCTATTTTGTCTGATATAAGTATTACTACCCCTGCTTTTTTTTCCCTGTCGATTTGCTTGGAATATTTTTTTCCTTCCTGGGCCCTCTGTCGTTCCTGGACTTGTGAGAGTTTTTTCTCCAATTAGGGAAGTTTTCCATCATTACTTTTTCAAGCAGGTTATATATCTCTTGCTCCTCTTCTTCTCCTTCTGGTATCCCTATTATAGAGATGTTATTCGGTTTCTGCTTGTCTTGCCTTTCCCAAAATTTTTTTGTGACTTTCTTCTATTTCTTGCTCTTTCTGGGATTTTTTTTCTCCTTCTTTGTTGTGACTTTTTTCCATTTCTTGCTCTTTCTGGGATTTTTTTTCTCCTTGTCCTCCAGCTCACTAATGCGATCCTTGACTTCATCTAGCCTGCTTTTGATTCCTTCTACTGTGTTTTCCTATTCAGAAGTTGTATTTTTCACTTTTTCTTGACTCTTATTGATCTTTTCTGTGTCCTTTTTCATGCTGATATAGTTTGAAGTAAGTTCCTCATAGTTTCCCTATAGTTTCTCATAATTCTCTTTGAGCTCACTGAGTTCATTGAGCTTCCTTAGAACCATTGTGTTTTTGTTTTGTTTTGTTTTAAATTTTATTTTAATTTATTTTTTCAAATACATTTGTCTCTGCCTCCCCCCCACCACTTTCCCTTGCCTCCTCCCTCCTTCCCTCCCTCAGCTCTTCCACTTTGGTTTTGTCCATGAGTCCTTGCTATATGTTCCTTGACTTTCCCCTTCCCTTCCTTTTCCCCACCCCCCCCCCCCTTCCCTCTTGTCTCTGTTGATTTCTTTTCCTTTCAGTGTTGCTGGTCTTATTTTCCTTGCATCTTTGTATTGTTGGTTAGGTTCCGCTTATAGGTGAGGTTTGAATTCAATATCTGATAGCTTACTTGCCTCTATTTCAAGTTATTCACTCTTTGGGGATTCCTCCTTTCCCCTCATTTGGGGGCTGTTTCTTTTCCTTCCTATTATTTGTCAGACTTCTTTTTTGCTTCTACTTCTTAAAGTATCTGCCTTGATTACTGATTTTGTGGTTTGAACATCTATGGTAGTAGAGGGGTTATTTTTTTTTTTTCTTTTCTTTCTGGGTCTGCCTCTGATGATGTCAGATGTTGACCTCTTCAGACCTTCGGCAGTCTGTTTGAGACTTCCAGGAATCTACGGCCTGTGTCTGTCTTCTGCAATTGTTACTCTAGTCACTCTGCCCTCAGCCATCAGGCTTAGGCACCACAGGGTGTGACAGTGCCTCCTGAGGGTGGGGCCATTGTGTCCTTACTGGCTGCTGCCACTCAGGTTAGTGGTCTGCCTGTGCAAGATGGAAGCTGAGGAGTGGGGAAGGAGTCGGCACCGATATCCCTCTACCTATTCCCTCAGTTCTCTCCCCAACACTTCTGTCTCCAGTCTCTCCTCAAGTGTCTCTAGACAGCTCTGTGTCCCCTTTAGCCAGGAATCCATTTTCTGTGCTGGCCACTCTGCGCTCAGCATCCAGTCCTGTGCGCAACTCCTGGCAGGACAGAGCATCCTGAGGTCAGCGCTATTGTTTCCTTTCCAGCTGCTGCCTCTCTGGGTCATGGCCTGCCTGAACAAGATGAAGACTGGGAAAAGGGGGAGGAGTCATCACTGAGACCCACCAGCTACTCCCTCAGTTCACTCCCCAGTGCCTCTGTCTACAGTCTCTCCTCAAGCATCTCTACACAGCTCTGTGTCCCCTTTAGCTGGGGATCTACTATCTGTGCTGGCCACTCTGCACTCAGCACCCAGGGCTGCGTACAACTCCTGGCTGGGTCAGAGGCTTCTGAGGGTGAGGCTACTCTGTCCTTTAAGCCTGAGCAAGTAGAAGGTGCGGAGTGGGAGGTGAGCCATCACTGGGGCCCTCGTGGCCACCATCTTAGTTTCCTTCCCCAAAGCCTTACTCTCCAATCTTTTCTCAGGCTCCACCCTGCTCCATCCCCACCTCTGCCCAGAAACCAAGGAAGGCAGCTGCCACTGCATTGGCTGTTTAAACGGCTCTTTGTGTCTCCTGCCGCCTTTCTCTGGCAAAGAGCGCCACTTTGTTTTTCACAGCTGTCTTTTATCTGTGTACTTTTTTGAGTTCTGATGCTGTAGGCTAGAGATTCCCGCTTATGATTCAGACCCTGTTCTTCTTAGGGGGATCCAACTGGCCATTTCAATATCTCTCTGGTGCTGGTGCCCGTGGGTGCCCAGCCCTCCCTCTCAAGCATCCACTGTACTTCTCACCCATTAGTTTGTATGAAAGCTGATTCCACTGTCTCTCTGAGGGTCCAAGGCTCCTCTCTCACTATCGTTCTGTTGTTTTCCAGGTGATTTCTCCACAATTTAGTTGCAATTCCAGTTTGGTCCAAGAGGAGGTCAGTGTGACTTCCACTCACTCCTCTGCCATATTCCACACTCTAGTCTTTTCATTCTTTTTGAGTCTTTTTTCATTTTCATGCTCTTTCTGGGAGCTTTTTTCTACCTTATCCTCAAGCTCACTGATTCTGTCCTTTGCTTCATCTAGCCTGCTTTTGATTCCTTCTACTGTGTTCTTCAATCCAGAAATTGTATTCTTCATTTTCTCTTGCCCCTTATTGATAATTTCTATGTCCTTTTTCATGCTGATATAATTTGCAGTTAGTTCCTCATAGTTTCCCTATAGATTTTTGTAATTCTCTAAATAGTTACTTTTTCAATTGTAGAGTTTTCATCTCTAATATTTTGTTTTTAAAATGAAAGTTGAACTTATCATTTTGAGCCCTCCTTATACATCAGAATTTAGTTTTATTTTGATATATTCATGAGTAACATTAAAAATTAAAAATTTTTACCACAAAAATTTTAAGAATTATGTAGCACAAAAGAGAACAACTATGCAATATATTTAAAAAGGAATTACATTTGTTTTATTAAACATAGAAGAATTGTTTTGTTATTCAACAAAATCCACTTACTTTAATAATTTCTACAGTAATATGCATTTAGATTAGTAAACAGTTAGTAGCGTTACAGTATTTGGTTTGACACCTGAATTAGTAAAAGCTGTATTCATTAATGTTTTCTTCTATATTATAGGAAACCAACAAAAATTTTAAGGAGCATTTTAAGAACAGATGAATTTGAAGATAATTATTTGTTTTATGTTTGGACACCTGCAAATGAAGTGAACCTAGTAACAATAATACTAATGGACTGTGACAATTCAATTTATTCTTCATTTTGATGGCTGGGTACTTGATTTCTTCTAAAATGAGAGGGAGATATGTTAAACTATAAAGAACTTTCTAATAAGTTTCCGTTTTGCAGGCAGTCCTGAATAAATTGGGAATTAACACAAGTAAAAATGTGGTTTGTGACATAGGAAGATTGTGTATTTATAATTTGCATGCTACTTTCATGGGTTTTTTTTTTTTTCATCACTTGTAATAATGGAATGGAAATGTAAGCTGTAAACATTCTCAAATATAAAGTATTTGGTGTGATGTGTATATGGCACATAATTTCTTTTTACTGAAGTTGCTGTTGTTTTGATTCACTGATTTCAGGCCAGCACTTGACTGATCTTTACAGTCTCTGCAGAGGTCTAGGCTGAGTCAGGATGTTCAGAGTGGAGTTCTCAGTGATATAAGGAAGAATACTTTTCTTTTCAACTATATGATTTATCTCTAGGTTTTGAATAACATTGTTGAAAATTCATAATTACTAGCAAATACTGACAGCTTGGAAACAATGGTGAATGAAACTGAAGATGAAAAATGTCACTGATCTGACCCCATGAACAAAAGTAATTGCAAAATACATTATTTCCAAAGAGGAGAAATTTAGACATTTGTAAATTTTTAAGATACATTAAGATTCAATTCTATAATTCCTTATAACAAGAATATGTATGGATGAAGAATTTTGGGGCTTAAACTTCAAGCTCCTAGAACTTTAATACAATCTGTTGGAATTTGTCATTCTGAATGTTACTATTTCTAAAAAATAGTTTTCTTCCAAGACAGTGCCAAAAAATATTGCTGATATAAAGGTAAGGAGTTCACTCTCCTTCTGTACTGTCAGGTGCTCTCATCTTTGGTTCTATTGGGAAGGCATTTAAGGCCAGAATTTGCTAGAAAGTTTATTTTAAATTGAATTCTCAACTCCTGAAACCAAGACCTTTTTGTTTACTGGCCTTCAGGTTTGTTACCCAGTTTCAAGCTTTAAGTCCATGGTATGTTTCCTATCTAGGTCTTTTAGGACCCTACTTTTCATTATCTTGTTCCCCCCAAAAATATACTGTGTTTAAATAGAAAAAACCTTCATCAGCCATAAATTTATGTTATTTTAAAATTAAATATGTATACATTTGGCCAATTTTTTAACCCTATTTTTACTTTATAAGTTACAGTGTATATGTGTATGTGAATACACACAGATGCTGTCTCTCACACACACACAAAATATATGTATAATTTATATAAGAGCAAGGATCACAATTGGCATCATATTTACAATGGTTTGCTTTATTATTTGCCTATTTTCAAAATCTTTTAATTCTAGTTTAAAAAAATAGGATAGAAATGATTCCAATTTGGAATCTGAGAAGCCCTTCCACATGGCACTATTACTAAAGCCAGACTCTCTCATTCACACTGCCATGCTTCTTGCAACACTGCCTAGTCCTCAAAGAGTGGGTGCACTTTATGAATCTGATACTGACCTGGACTGGCAAGAATAACGTTGCTGGTGGCTATAATTGGTATTTTTGAAACCATTTATAACCATTTTTTTCAAGAAGAGTTTGTATGTCATAGTCCCCTAAGTTTTGGTCTTTTGATTCTTTCTTACTGTATATAATCAGAGCAAAGACTGTTTTATTATACATGCCTTTGTACATATGTATAGTTTGAATAATCATTGTATATGTCCATTAATGTTCTTTGCTTGGTATGTAAATTAAAAGTTGATCCAGGTATGGATTCACAGTGTTTCCCATTTTCAGAAATGACCCAAGACACATATATTTACACACATATCTGTGTGTGTGCATGTATGTATTATGTCAAAATTTATTACCTGTAAATATTTGGTCTAATGGGGCCTATGAAAAAATTATTTTATTTAGATCAAATGAGGACTGAGGATATACAAAAGTATTGATAAATTTGCTATTCTATGAATTAAGAAAATATTTTAGGTTAAATTTTATATTTAAAAAATATTAAAAATTTCTGGTTCAGCAGGCTTCCTTTTCCTTTCTTCTGAGTTTTCCAAGAGTGAAAATTAAAAAGAAAAGAAAAGAAAAAAAAACCTTACAGTTTTTTTCCCCTGGAAGACCTGTGGTTTCAAAGGAATTTGGACTAGAGAATAACATAGTAACAAATTTCTATACACATTGTATTTTCATTAGCAGCATTTATCATCACAAGAGATTTTATTAGTAAAAATAATTTATTATCTTGTATAGCAGAGTATACAAAGTACATAGTTTTAGATGGTCTAGTGAAACTGAGATTTTAGTCATTCTAGTGTTGAAACTAGAAAGTATACCTTCCCTATTTTATTCCCTAAAATTTGTGCTTGTGCTGTATTTCTTCTTTGTTCATTTAAGTTAAAATTTAGTTTTTCAAATATTTTGAAATACGAGTTTCTGTTTTTCATACAAAAAATTAGCCCTCTAGATTATGTGCCATAAAATTTGAACCAAATTTTCTCAAAGGAAAACTTTCCACTTTTCTTGATTTGTTACATTCAGGAAATTATGATGCTAATAAATGATATAACGGTGTCATATTGACAAATGGTACCTTTCACAGAACTGTTCACTTGTGAAAAACCAGTTTATAATCTGATGGTAGAGATTCTGTACGTTACAGTCAAGGTTATGTGTTACACAGTGTTATGTGTTAAATTTTTTTTTTTTAGCTTAAACAACAGAAATGTTTTCTTAAAGTTCCGGAGACTAGAAGTCCAAGATCAGGGTGCTGGCAAGTTGGTTCCTCCTGAGGCTTCTCTCCTTGATGTGTGATTGGCTGACATCCATGTCTCACAGGACCTTTTCTCTGTGTCCTTGAATTCTTTTCTCTTCTGCATATAAAGATACCAGTCATATAGGATAATCTATTAACTTTAAAAATAAGATAACATGAATAATCATAGGAATAAGCAGTATAGAAGAATAAGCTTCACTCATAGAAAATCAGCTAATTAAAATCTCCATACACTAACTTAACCTTTATAGTTTACAACAAATCGACAAATCTGTTTTATGAAATAATATTGTAAAAGTTCCTATTTTAAATACTTTATTCATCAGTTTTTTTCACATTTTTTTCTTTAAGTGTACACTTTTTTTCACATATTAGAATTTTATGACTACAGAACTTAGAGTTACACAATAGCAAAACAGCAAATGTTGAGAATAACAGTGAACCTTGAAAACTGAGCTACATGTCACAAGAAAAAAGATAAGACATTTAAGAAGAGTGTACATCTTAGAGTAAATTATTAGAAGTATAGAGTAAATTATAACTACAGAGAATTTTCTAATTCACATTTTGATAGACAGGTGATTTTCATTTGGACCATAAAGAGAATGTCTGGCAGTAACTAGTTGTTCAAGATCCACCATGATACTAAGAAGAGAAAAATCATATTTTAGTGATAAAAATACCTGCCAGGACTAAATAAGGTCAATGTGCAAGTCATTCTTAATGAGGTTATTTCCCCCAAAATTTAGTCTGCATAATTACTAAACTTTTTAAATCATTAATTCCTAACTATTTGAGCTAGGATTGAACTTTCTCTATGAAACTGTTGTTTGTATTGTATCTTCTGGCCCCTGGTCAAGTCTAACTGAATATTTTTGTTCCATATGAATAGAGTTTGCCTTAGCAATGAGATTATAAATGACCTGTAGATAAAATCATGTTATTTTTTTAATCTACCCAGTATTGGCCAGTAATTTGCAAATATACATTTATGTACCAATTTCTGAAAGATTGGGTACAAGTGAGTGTGTTGTAAATAATATTTTTCAGTATATATACATTGTAAAATTAGAAATGTTTTCCCCAGTGAATATAAATATCCCAAAGACAAACCATTAGCAAAGAAGTAAGACTGGTCAAATGCTTTGAGAAACAGACAAATGAAAGGATTACAATTTATTTTCAAAGCTGTTTAAATAGTACACTTGTAGACAACAAGATCTTATTTTCTTGGATATGATCTTTTCTATAACCATAGACCTTTCTCCTTTGTCAAGGGATATTCTGCTCCATAGACTTCCCATACTCTCTTTATATGGGTGATTTATGATGCCTAATGTGCTGCTGCCTCATTTGAATGATTTTTATATTTCAAGTTCACAGAAATATATTGTGGTTTAATATTTCTATCTGATTGTGGGCTGGTTTAGTTGCTTTGTTTCTTAAGCTCTATTTTAAATAAAAGACTTAGAAATGTTAATAAAAACAATCTTATTATAAATCATAATTTATGAGTTACCTTAGAAATATAAAACTATTCATCCTGTATTTCTAAATTAATAGCTTTTCTTTTTCTTTCAGATTTTTATTTTAGGTCTAAATATATGCAGCTAAGTATTTTTAATCTTTTTCTTTTTTTGATTTTTATTTTTTGTTCAAACACATTTGTCTCCACCTTCTCGCCACCTCTTTCCCCTGCCACCTTCCCCACCTCCCTTCCTCCATCCTTCCCTACTTTGGCTTTGTCCATGGGTCCTTTCTACATGTTCCTTGACTTGACCCTTCCCTTTGCTTTCACTGACCTGCCCCCGCTTCCTCTTGACTCTGTTCATTTCTTTTTTTTCAGTGTTGCTGGTTATATTTTCCTTGACTGTTTGTTTTGTTGGTTAGGTTCCACTTACAGGTAATATCATATGGTATTTGTCTTTTGCCCCTAGGCTAATTTCACTTAGCATAATGCCTCTAGTTCCATCCATGCTGTCATGAAGGGTCGTAGCTCACTCTTTCTGCTGCGTAGTATGCCATTATGTACCATAGTTCTTTGATCCACTCATTTACTCATGGGCATTTAGGTTGCTTCCAACATGTGGCTGTTGTAAATTATGCTGCTATGAACATTGGGGTGTATAGGTTCTTTTGAATTGGTGTTTTGGGATTCTTAGGATATAACCCCAGCAGTGGAATTTCTAGGTCAAAAGGCAGTTTCATTTTTAGCTTTTTGAAGAAATTCCAAACAGTTTTCCACAGTGGCTGCACCAGTTCACTATCCCATCAAAAATACACTAGGGTTCCCTTTTCTCCACAGCCTCGCCATCACCCGTTGTTTGTTGATCTGCTTATGATGGTCATCCTGATCAGTATGAAGTGGTAGCTCATTGTGGTTTTAATTTGCATTTCTCTGATGGCTAGTGATGCTGAGCGTCCTTTCATTCGTCTCTGGGCCCTCTCGATCTCTTCCTTGGAGAAGTGTCTGTCCGGATCCTTTGCCCATTTTTTAATAGGATTGTTTGTCTTCTTGGAGTGTAGCCATGTGAGTTCTTTATATATTTTGGAGATCAAACCTCTATCTCATGTATCATTGGCAAATATATTTTCCCATATGTTTGGTTCCCTTTTAATTTTGCTGATGTTTTCTGTAGCCATGCAGAAGCTTCTTATTTTGATGAGGTCCCACTTGTTTATTTTTTCCTTTATGTCCCTTGCTTGAGGAGACATATTGGTGAAAATATTGCTGTGTGGGATATCCGAGAGTTTTCTCCCTATGTTCTCCCCTAGAACTTTTATGGTGTCATGACTTATATTTAAGTCTTTTATCCATCTTGAGTTTATTTTTGTCTATGGTGTCAGTTGGTTGTCGAATTTCAATTTTTTGCATATAGCTGGCCAGCTCTCTAAACACCATTTGTTGAAGAGGCTATTTTTACTCCAATTTATGCTTCTATCCCCTTTGTCAAATATTAATTGACTATAGAGACATGGGCTTATTTCTGAGCTCTCTATTCTGTTCCATTGATCTATGTGTCTGTTCTTATACCAGTACCAGAGTGTTATGATTACAGTGGCCTTGTAATACAGTCTGGTATGGTGATCCCTCCAGCTTTGTTTTTCTTTCTCAAAATTGCTGCAGCTATTCAGGGTTGTTTTTGATTCCATATAAATTTTTGAAATGTCTGTTCTGTTTCTGTGAAATACGGTCATTGGTATTTTAATAGAAATTGCATTGAATCTATAAATTGCTTTGGGTAGTATGGACATTTTAATGATGTTAATTTTTCCCATCCATGGACACGGTATATGCTTCCATTTATTTGTGTCTTCTTTAATTTCTTTTTCAGTGTTGTATAGTTTTCTGTGTACAAGTCTTTTACCTCCTTGGTTAAATTTATTCCTTGGTTCTTTATTTTTCTTGTAGATATAGCAAAAGGGATTTTTTTTCCTGATTTCTGCTTCTTCTATTTCATGTGAGTGTACAAAAATTCCTTCAATTTTGGAATATTGACTTTGTATCCTGCTGTTTTGCAAATTCACTTATTAGGTCAAGTAGTTTTTTTGATATGCTCTATAGGGTGTTCTTTGTACATTATCATGTCATCTGTAGACAATGGTAGTTTTACTTGCTCCTTTCCATTAAGATGCCTTTTATTTACTTTTCTTGTCTGATCACTGTGGCAAAACTTCTGTTGATTTACATATTTATTTGTGAATATTGAACCATCCTTGCATCCCTGAGATGAATCACACTTGATCATGGTAGATGATCTTTTGAATGTATTGCTGGATGTGGTTGCCAATATTTTGTTGAGGATTTTAGTGTCAATGTTCATCAGCAGTATTGGCCTGTAGTTTTCGTTCTTTGTTGTGTCTTACTCTGGTTTTGGCATTAGGATGATGCTGGCCTCATAAAAAGTGTTTGCGAGTCTTCCCTCTTAGACTTTTAGGAATAGTCTAAGAAGGACAGGGGTTAGCTGTTTGTGAAATATTTTGAAAAATTCTGATGTGAAACCATCAGGTCCAGGGCTTTTGTTTAATGATAGATTTTTGATTACTGTTTCAATTTCACCACCTGTTATCGGTCTGTTCAGACTTTCTGTTTCTTCTTCAGTCTTTCAAGGTTATATTTGTCTACAAATTTGTCCATTTCACTCAGGTTTTCAAATTTCTTGGCATATAATTGCTCACAGTAATTTCTATGGTATCAGTTGTTACTGATATTATTACTGATATTATTTATTTGGGTCCTCTACTTTTTTCTTTCTTGATGAGGCTGCGTAAGGGGTTATCAATTTTATCTAGGGGGAAGGAAGATGGCGGAGGAGTGAATGGGAGTCACGCTGACCTCGTCCCAAGACCAAACTGGAATTGTGATTAATAGTGTAGTAATCACCTGGAAAACAATGGAACGATAGTGGAAGAGGAGCCTTGGAGCCGCGGACAGACAGTGGATTCAACTCTCACACATCCCAATGGGTGAGAAGTGTGGTGGAGGCTCAAGAGGGTGGGCTGGGTGCCCACGGGCACCAGCACCAGAGGGACATTGAAACAGCCAGTTAGCTTCCCCTAAGAAGAATGGGGTCTGAATCATAAACAGGGACCTCTAAACTACAGCATCTAAAACCAGGAAAACACACAGACAAAACGCAATCCCGAAAAGCTTAGGGGTGCTCTCTGCCAGAGACAGGTGGCTGGGGATGCATAGAGACATCTAAAGGGTCAAAGCAAAAATTGTAGTGGCAGCCACCCTCCTTGATCTCTGGGTAGAGGCAGCAGCAGAGTGGGCTGGTGCCTAGGAAAAGATTGGTGAGGAAAACTTTGTGAAGAGAACTGAGACGGCGGCCGGCGGAGCCCCAGTGATAAATTACCTCCCACTCTGCAGCTACCATCTCGCTCAGGCATAAGGGAATCAATTAACCTGCTTTTTGTGCACTCTGCACACAGCTTGTATGCATGTGAGCTAGGGGGCTAAGTGCAGACAAGCTGAAAAGAAATAGAGGATCCCTGGCCAAAGGAGTCACACAACTACATTGAGAACCTTGAGGAGAGAGTGGAGACAGAGGCGTTGGAGAAAGAACGGGTGGAGGAACTGGGGAGTCCTAACTCCCTCCCCATTCCATAGTCTCCATTTTGGGCAGGCAGGGAGCGCCCCCAAAGAGGCAGAAGCAGGGCGTGCAGGAGCCAGACTGCCCGCGATTGCAACGCGGTTCGCAGAAATAGTGGATCCTTGGCTGAAGGGGTCACAGAACTGTCCAGAGACCACTGAGGAAAGACTGGAAACGGAAGCGTTGGGAAAGAACGGGAGGAGGTACCCAGGAGTCCTGATTCCCTACCCATTCTGTAGTCTCCATTGTACGGGAACAGGCCACACCCCCAAGGAGACAAAAGCTGAAAAGCACACAATAGACAGCCCCAAACCACCCAGTGCAGGCACACACACTCGTGCGGAGTGGCCGGCAAGGCTTGACGAGTGTGTGTGTGGACCCGCGCAAGCTAGTGAGGGCTCGCGCCAGCTGGCAAGGTCTCCCGCAGGTTGGCGCCGATCGGGCCTGAAAGGGAGTGCTCAGATTGGCGAGGGGAGGCATAAACCGACCCACGCGGGCTCGCGAGTGCAGAGCGGTCAGCAGAAATAGTGGATTGCCGGCTGAAGGGGTCACAAAACTGCCAAGAGTCCCTGGAGGAGAGTCTGGAGACAGGATTAACCGGAGAGTCCTGGAGCTGACTTCCTCCCATTCCCATAGTCTCCATTTGGCAAGGGCAGGCAACACCCCCAAAGAGCCAAAAGCAGGGAAAGCACACAATTGAAGACCCTAAAATGACCAGTCCCATGGCACCCACTAGGCGTGGGAGCTAGACGAGTGTGCGAGGTTGGGCGAATAACCGCCCAGGCGGGCCGGAGATCCTGTCAGGCCGTGGATCCTGTCAGGCCGGGACGCCCGCTCAAGGAGCCCGTGGGAGAGTGCAAAGTGATCCACAGAAATAGTGGGTCCCTAGCTGAAGGGGTCACAGAGCTCACCAAAGCAGGAGTCAGACATGGACAGTAGACTCCTGGAGAGCTCAAACCACCCAAAGTCATATAGGGTCAACAACAGATATCATCAGAGGCAGGCCCAAAAAGAAAACTAAAGAAAAATAAATAAATAAATAAATAAATAAATAAATAAATAAATAATAAACCTGCCTACTACCATAGAAGTTTAATTCACAAAGTTAGTAAATCTAGACAGCCCAATTGAAGCAGGTGCAAAAAATAAATAAATAAATAAATTACTTAACAGACTCTCACAAAAATGGGAAGAAAAAGAAGTTCCCCCCAAATGAGTGGAAAAGTGGACTCCCCACAGACCTAAATGAAATAGAGGCAACGGAACTATCAGATATTGAATTCAAAACAATGGCTCTAAGGAAGCTCAATGAGCTCAGCCAGCTCAAAGATAACTATTAGAAACTGCAGAGAAACTATCAGGATCTTACAGCAAACTATATCAACCTGGAAAATGATACAGACACTATCCAGAAGACACAAGAGGATATGAAGAATACCATTTCTGAATTGAAGAACACAGTAAAAGGAATCAAAAGCAGGCTGGATGAAGCTGAGGATCAAATCAGTGAGATGGAGGATAAGGTATAAAAAAGCTCCCAGAAAGAACAAGAAATGGAAGAAAGACTAAAAAGAATACAGAGGCATTTAGAGAAATGCAGAAAAACCTGAAATGCAATAATATCCATAAAATAGGGATACCAGACGGAGAAAAAAAGGAGGAAGGTATACAGAACCTCCTTGAAAAAGTACTGATGGAAAATTTCCCCAATTTGAGGAGAGAAAGGGTCTCATTGATCCAGGAGGCACAGAGGGCCCCATTGAGGAGGGACCCAAGGAGGCCCACTCCCAGACACATCATCATTAAAATGGCAACTATCAAACACAAAGAGAGAATTGTCAAGGCAGCAAGGGAGAAGGAGAAAGTAACATACAAGAGGGCCTTGATTTGGCTAGGAGCTGACTTCTCAGCAGAAACACTACAAGCCAGAAGGGAATGGCAACAAATATTCCACGTCGTGAAAAGCAAGGGACTACAACCAAGGCTGCTCTACCCAGCAAGGCTCTCAAGTAAAATAGAAGGGGAAATAAGGAGTTTCGAAGACAAAAGAAGGCTAAAAGAATACATCTCCACCAAACCAGCACTACAAGATATGCTAAAGGGACTGGTTTAAGAAGATGAAGGAAAAAAGTGAGAAAGAGAAAAACACAGGCACAAAGAGAAAAAATGAATAGGTTTCTATCAGTAATAACTCTCAATGTAAATGGACTAAATGCCCCAATCAAAAGACGCAGGATAGCTGAAAGGTTATGAAAAACAGGATGCACACATATGCTGCCTAAAATAGACCCACCTCAGAGCGAAGAACCTACACAGATTGAAAGTAAAGGGATGGAAAAAAATATTCCAAGCAAATGGGCAAGAGAAAAAAGCAGGGGTTGCCATATTTGTATGAGACAAAGTAGATTTCAAAACAAAGGCCATAAAAAGAGACCCAGAGGGGGACTTTATAATATTTAAAGGAAGAATCTATCAAGAAGACATAAACATTGCAAACTTACATGCCCCCAATATAGGAGCCCGTAAGTATATAAGGAAATTGTTGGATGATTTCAAAAAAGATATAGACAGCAACACACTGATAGTAGGGGATTACAACACCCCACTGTCAAAAATGAACAGATCTTCCAAACAAAACATCAATAAGGATATGATGAGCTGAATGATGCACTGAATCAAATAGACTTAACTGACATATATAGAACCTTACATCCCAAAGAAGAAAAATACACATACTTTTCAAATGCTCATGGAAGTTTTTAAAAGATAGACAACATGATAGGACACAAAGCAAACTTCGGCAAATTCAGGAAAATTGAAATAATACCAAACATTTTCTCGGACCACAAGACATTGAAACTGGAAATCAACCTCAAACAGAAACTTCAAAAACTTGTAAACTCATGGAGACTGAACAGTAGACTATTAAACAATGAATGGGTCAATAATGAGATAAGAGAAGAAATCAAAAAATTTCTGGAAACAAATGAAAATGAACAGACAACTGTCCAAAACCTATGGGACACAGCAAAGGCAGTCCTGAGAGGGAAGTTCATAGCAATACAGGCTTACCTAAAAAAGATAGAAACATTTCAAATAAAAGACCTAACACTACAACTTCAAGAACTGGAGAAACAAAAACAAATAAATCCCAGAGCAAGGGGAAGGAAGGAAATAGTCAAGATTAGAGCAGAGCTGAATGACATAGAGACGAAAAGAAGAATTCAGAGGATCAACCAATCCAGAAGCTGGTTCTTTGAAAAGATAAATAAAATTGACAAGCCATTAAGCAGACTCATCAAGAAAAAAAGGGAGAGGACCCAAATTAATAATATCAGAAATGAAAGAGGAGAAATAACAACTGATACCACAGAAATACAAAGGATTGTCAGAAACTGCAATGAACAATTATATGCCAAGGAATTTGAAAACCTGGATGTAATGGACAAATTTCTAGAAAAGTATAATCTTCCAACAGTGAAGGAGGAAGAAACAAAGCTTAAATAGACCGATAACAGCTGGGGAAGTTGAAGCAGTAATCAAGAGACTCCTGGCACAGAAAAGCCCAGGGCCTGATGGTTTCACAGGAGAATTTTACAAAACACTTAAGGAAGAGCTAAACCCTGTCCTTCTCAGACTATTCCAAAAAATCCAAGAGGAGGGAAGACTCCCCCGACTCATTATACGAGGCCAGCATCACCCTAATCCCAAAACCAGATAAAGACCCTACAAAGAAAGAAAACCACAGGCCAATTTCGCTGATGAACATAGATGCTAAAATCCTCAACAAAATATTGCCAAACTGCACCCAGCAATACATTCAAAAGATTATCCACCATGATCAAGTGGGATTCATCCAGGGATGCAGGGATGGTTCAATATACACAAGTCAATAAACGTAATGCATCACATAAAGAAAAGACAAGAACCACATGATCATCTCGATAGACGCAGATAAAGCATTTGATAAGGTACAGCACCCATTTATAATCAAAACACTCAGCAAAATGGTTATAAATGGGGCATTCCTCAACATAATAAAGGCCATATATGAAAAAACTACAGCCAATATAATATTCAATGGGCAAAAACTAAAAGATTTTGCACTAAGATCGGGAACATGAGAAGGATGTCCGTTTTCACCACTTATTTTCAACATGGTATTGGAAGTCCTAGCTACAGCGGTCAGACAAGAGAAAGAGAGAAAAGACATCCAAATAGGAAAGGAGGAAGTAAAGCTATCATTGTTTGCAAATGACATGATAGTGTACATAGAGAACCCTGTAGCCTCTATCAGAAAACTCCTCAACCTAATAAGTGAATTTGGCAAAACAGCAGGATACAAAGTCAATATTCAGAAATCAAAGGCATTTTTGTACACCAGCAATGAAACTGAAGAAGAAGAAATCAGAAAAAAAAAATACTATTCGATATAGCAACAAGAAAAATAAAGTACCTAGGAATAAATTTAACCAAGGAGATAAAAGACCTCTACGCAGAAAACGATACAACATTGAAGAAAGAAATTAAGGAAGACACAATAAATGGAAGCATATACCATGTTCATGGATTGTAACAATTAATATCATCAAAATGTCCATACTACCCAAAGCAATTTATAAATTCAATGCAATCCCTATTAACATACCAATGACATATTTCACAGAAATAGAACAGACATTTTGAAAATTTATATGGAACCATAAATGACCCTGAATAGCCACAGAACTTTTGGGAAAGAAAAACAAAGTAGGAGGGATCAGAATACTGGACCTCAAACTCTACTACAAAGCCACTATACTCAAAACAATCTGGTACTGGGACAAGAACAGACCCATAGACCAGTGGAACAGAATACAAAGCCCACAAATAAACCCAGATCTATATGGGCCACTAATATATGACAAAGGGGGTAGAAGCACAAAATGGAGCAATAATAGCCTCTTTGACAAATGGTGTTGGGAGAGCTGGATGGCTACATGCAAAAAATTGAAATTGGATCATCAGCTGACACCATACACAAAAATAAACTCAAGATGTATAAAAGACTTAAATATAAGTTGCAACACCATCAAAGTCATAGGGGAGAACATTGGCAGGAAACTCTCAGATATGCCATGCAGCAATTTTTTCACCAATATGTCTCCTAAAGCAAGGAAGAGAAAGGAATGAGTAAACAAGTGAGACCTCATCAAAATAAGAAGCTTCTGCACAGCTAAAGAAAACATCAGCAAAATGAAAAGGGAGCCTACGGTATTGAAAAATATATTTGCCAATGATACATCATATAGAGGTTTGATCTCCAAAATATATAAAGAACTCACTTTACTCCACTCCAAGAATACAAATGATCTAATCAAAAATGGGCAAAGGACCTGGGCAGGTGCTTTTTCCAAGGAGGAGATACAGAGAGCCCAGAGACATTTGAGAGGATGCTCAGCATCACTAGCCATCAGAGAAATGCAAATCAAAACCACCATGAGGTACCACCTCACACCAGTCAGAATGGCCATCATAATCAGATCAACAAACAGCAGGTGCAGGCTAGGCTGTGGAGAAAAGCGAACATTAGTCCACTGTTGGTGGGAATGCAGACTGGTGCAGCCACTGTGGAAAGCAGTGTGGAATTTCCTCAGAAAGCTGAAAATGAAACTGCCTTTTGATCCAGTGATTCCCCTGCTGTGACTATACCCTAAGAATCCCAAAACGCCAATTCAAAAGAACCTATGCCCCCCAGTGTTCATAGCAGCACAATTTACAACAGCCAAATGTTGGGAGCAACCTAAATGCCCATCAGTAGATAATTGGCTCAAAAAATTATGGTACATTTACACAATGGAATAATATGCAGCAGAAAGAAAAAAGAACTACTACACTTCGCAATAGCGTGGATGGATACTAGAGAGCATTATGCTAAGCGAAATATGCCAGGGGGTGGAAGACAGATACCATATGATCTCACCTATAAGCGGAACCTAACCAATAAAACAAAGGTGCAGGGAAAATAAGACCAGAAACACTGAAAGGAAAAGAAACCAACCGAGAAAAGAGGGAAGGAGGTAAAGGTGGGCGGGAGAAAATGAAGGGAAGGGGCAAATCAAGGAACATATAGCAAGTACTCATGGACAAAGCTAAAGTGGGAAAGGATTGAGGGAAGGAGAGGGGGGAAGGGTCAGGGGAAAGTAGTGGGGGGAAGGCAGAGACTAATATATTTGGAAAAATAAATAGATTATTAAAAAAATACAACTGAGAGATATAGTAAGTGTGCAGTGGAATGTTATAACCCATAAATTAAAAGAGTAAGATGGCATTATTTTTCTCATAATGTGAACAGTATTTAAAAAATGAATGAGACACACTGTTAATGGTAGAGGGCAAAGGGAACTTTTTTATAATGCAATGAATGTGCACTACCTTTCTGAAGAATAGTTTGGTAATATGTATCAAAACCATAGAAATGTACGGAAGTAAGATGTCAATTTGTCCTAAGAAAAGAGTTATCCACAACCTGTATAGATTTTATCATAAAAACATTAACTGCAACTCAATTTCTAATAGTAAAAATCAAAACCAACCAAAGTGTGCAACATTACAGTATTGGTGAAATAAATCATGGTACCTTTAATTATAATGACTAAAATGCAGGCTCCATCAGTCCATATTCTGCAGCATATTGGTGAGGGATAAACTGTTTTAGTCTGGAAATTGTTAAAGTCAAATGTTGTAAAGAAATCTTTACAAGAATGCCAGTACAGTTCCTGTGGAGCTTGTCATTTTTAGAACTTTTTCTTGATGGTGCTACCTGATTTACTGTAGAGTATACCACACTCTCTATAACTTATCTTTATAATGGTAATCATGATGATCCACGGCATTCTAAACTTTTATCTACATCATTAATGCAAATTTAAATTATGTTTATTATGATGTATACCTCTCCTATCAATAAAATTTTCTTGGGATGGCTTTAAATAAAAGTGTACTAGAAAGCATAGGCTGAAAAAAATAAATAAAAAAGTTCAGGCTCCAGAAGGATACTGCCTGGCTTCAAATTCTATCTTGTCTACTCAAAAACCTTATGATCTTGTGAGTGGGTTAATTTTTCTCTTCCTCAATTTCCTTACCTGTAAGATGAACACAATCATTTTTCCATTTTGTATTTGTGTTCCTCTCTTTCTCAATCTTTTTCTTCTTCTTAAAGTAGTACCTTTAGCGTATAGTGTAGTGCTGGTTTGGTGGAGGTGTATTCTTTTAGCCTTCTTTTGTCTGGGAAACTCCTTACTTCACCTTCCATTTTAATTGAGAGCCTTGCTGGGTATTTAATTGAGAGTCTTGGCTGCAGGCTCTTGCTTTTCATGACTTGGAATATTTCTTGCCATTCCCTTCTGGCTTGTATTTTTTTTGTTGAGAAGTCAGCTTCTAGCTGTATCAGGGCTCCCTTGCTGCATTTAGGATTCTCCGTTTGTCTTTGGTATTTGCCATTTATATTATGATGTGCCTTAGGGTGGACCTCATTGAGTTCCTCTTGTATGGGACTCTCTGTGCTCCCTGGACTTGCATGACTTTTTCTCTCTTCCAATTAGGGAAGGTTTCCATCATTACTATTTCAAACAGGTTCTCTATTCCTTGTTCCTCTTCTCTTTCTCGTATCCCTATTATGTGGACATTATTTCAGGTTGTCCTGCATTTCCCTGAATGTCTCTTCATTCTTTTTGAGTCTTTTTTCAATTTCTTGCTCTTTCTGGGAGCTTTTTTCTACCTTATCCTCTAGCTCACTGATTCGATCCTCTGCTTCATCAAGCCTGCTTTTGATTCTTTCCACTGCGTTCTTCAGTTCAGAAATTGTATTTTTCATTTCCTCCTGCCTCTTATTGATAGTTTCCTGTCTTTTTTTTCATGCTGATATAGTTTGCAATAAGTTCCTCATAATTTTCCTGTAGTTTTTGGTAATTCTCTTTGAGCTCACTGAGCTTCCTTAGAACTGTTGTTTTGAACTCAATATCTGGTAGTTTACTTGCCTTTATTTCTTTTAGTTCTCTTTGTGGAGATTCCTCCTTTCCCTTCGACTGGGGGTGGGGGTGTTTCTTTGTCTTCCCATCATTTGTGAGTATCTTCTTTTTTGCTTCTGCTTCTTAAGTTGATCTGTCTTGATTTTCTGACTTTGTGGTGTGAATTTCTATGGTAGGAGGTGACTTTTTTTATTTTTCTTTTTGCATCTTCCTCTGATTATACCAGCTGTTGACCCCATCTGATCTTATGCCATCTTTAAGAGACTTCCAGGAATCTACTGTCTGTGTCTATGTCCTTCAGTTGTTAATCTAGTCACTCTGCCCTCAGGAGTCAGGGAGGGTGAAGCTCCTCCTGTAGGCAGGGCTATTCAGTCCTCTCATGCTGCTGCCAGTCAGAGGAGTAGTCTTCCTGAGCCAGATGGCTGCTGCTGTATGGGGTCGGAGTCAGCACCTGGATTCCCATGGCTACTCCCTCAGTTCTCTCCCCCATGCCTCTGTCTCCAGACTTTTGTCAAGCGTCTGTAGACCAGTGTGCGTTCCCTTTAGCCAGGGATCTACTATCTGTGATTGCCACTCTCTACTCAGTACCCAGGCCTGCACAACACCAATCGGGGCTGAGCCTCCTGGGAGCATGGCTATTGTGTCCTTTCACACTGCTGCTGCTCATGGGAGTGGTCCACCTAAGCAATATCGTAGCTGCAGAATGGGATATGAGTCAGCACCTGACCCTGCTGGCCACTTTCTCAGTCCTCTCCCCAGAGCCTCCTTCCCCAGTCTCTCCTCAGGCGACTCCGGCCCACTGTGCTCCAGCTTTCGCTGGATCCCTGGGAAAGTGGCTGCCACTACAAATTTTTGCTTGGCCCTTTAAATGGCTCCTTGTGTCTCCAGCCACCTGTCTCTGGCAGAGAGCACCCCTATGTTTTTCGCAGCTGGCTGTTGTCTGTGTGGGCTTTGGGCTCTGGTGCTGTAGGCTAGAGATCCCCTCTTGTGGTTTAGACCCTGCTCTTCTCAGGGAGGTCCAACTGGCTGTTTCAATATCCCTTGGCGCTGCTGCCCATGGACATTTAGCCCGCCCTCTTGAGCTTCTACCACACTCCTTACCAGTTAGGTTATGCCAAAGCCAATTTCTTTCTTTCTGAGGTTTTAAGGCTCCTCTCTCACTATTGTTCTGTTGTTTTCCAGGTGATTTCTCCACAATTTAGTTGTAATTCCAGATTGGTCCTGGGAGGAGGTCAATGTGCCTCCTGCTCACTCCTCTGCCATCTTGAATTGCTCCTGTGTGATGCTTTTCAATTAGTTAATTTAGCCATTAATTTATTTTTGTTGTATGCAATATATCTATTAGAATCAATGTGTTTATTTTCTTTCAATCTCCATACACTGTGGATGTATAGAAAGGCTCACTTTTCTCTCAACATCACTTTTTTTCTTTGAAAAATGATATCTGAATATCTATGATGTGCCTGGCCCTGGTTAAATGCTGGAAATATATTGAATGGAACCAAATCTCAGCTCAGCTTTTGAAATGTATCTATAATGTGATCTGAATGCCGCCCTTCTCCACCAGTCACATCTATTCTATTATTCAATGACTCACCAATTTACACACACACACAAAACTCATTCTGCATGTGTGTAACATGCCAGGTGCTTTAGTACTCAGTACCCAGAAAGTACTTTAGAAAGTACTTCTTAGCTATACAAAATGAAATATGCTCATAGATTATAATTTTTCAAATTTCCACTGACATAGTAACTAATTTTGAATAAATTAAATTATATTTTCAAAGTACCTATTTCTAAAATTTAACCTTAAAATGTACTTACAGATTTACTATTGCCTTCAATAACTTATTCCACAGGTTCAAGTTTGAGGTCCGTCAGTTAGAAGCAGAAATGGGGGAGGGGGCAAGAAATTAGATCATTAAAAACACCATATATTTGAATGGCAGCTTTTTTTTATGACTGATGTTGAACCCAAAGAACAACCTTATGTGAAAAAAATAAAATAATTCTGA
The DNA here is from genome assembly GCF_021234165.1 of Pteronotus mesoamericanus. NCBI lineage: Eukaryota > Metazoa > Chordata > Mammalia > Chiroptera > Mormoopidae > Pteronotus > Pteronotus mesoamericanus. Next base: position 58,297,223 of record NW_026555321.1, read on the forward strand.
TGTTTTAAAACTGAGCTGTTCCAATAAAGGCTCTTTCACTGTATCAGTTGTGAGGAGCCATTTCAAATGTGTTCCATCAGTTGTCACTGAAAGTTTGCTGATGCCATTAAAAGAACAAATTGGAGGGATGTTTCATTAGACAGAGAATAAGGATAGGACAGTGGAAGGAAAGATCAGGGTGACTAGTGACTAGTGTGAGCCCTGCCCCATTTCTTGGGAGATCAAGATAGATGTTAGTGATACTGCTACAATCCACTTATATACTCCAGCTAACTTTGCTCTGTTCAAAAGGGAATATGAAACAAAGGAAAATACTATTAATACTTGCTAAAAATGAAGGACTACTTACTATGAAGTCAAGTACTCTCTGTGATTTCATTCTAAGAATGTATATCCTAGCATTCTGTTAAGTGATGACTATGCAAATAATTACTTCAAATGGATAAGAAATTAAAAGTTGTAGACATGCACTCCCTGAAATCACATGAGCCTGCTGATGACAGAGCTGTGGCCATGCAGTTCCCTTGTGGCAGAACTTTAGGAAAGTCACTTAGCTACTCTGGAATTCATTACCTGAAATCCCCACCTCTAGGTGTTCACCTCACTGGCTCCTTCACTTCTCAAATACCACCTTCTTGGAGCCACCTCCTCAGACACCCACTTTAAGTATTTAACCTGCCATCTCTACTTTCCCTCATAGCATATTTCACTCTCTGAAATTTCCTGTTTCATGGGTTTGTTTACTTGGGTTTTGTCTGTCTCTCCAGAGACCAAAGGCCTTATCTTTACTCACTGCTGGCCTCCATTGGCATAAAGTAGATACTCAATAAATGTTAGTTCAATAAATGAACGGCTGAAGGAATGTTCCATCTAAACCATAGCTCTTCTACAAAGGCAAACATACAATGCACACAGAGGTGAACCAGATTTTTTAAAGTGCCCTAAGATAGTAACTGTAACAGTAGTGACTTCCTTGCCCAACGCCAACTCAGTAACACTTTTCAGTTCTACCTTCTTGAATCTAAAGTGAGAAAAACTTAAACCAAGTTGTATGTGTGTTATATCCTTAATTATATTCCTTCAAATGGGGATGTCCTGTGATCTGATGAGATGCTTAGGACTTTATGAACAATGTAGAGGGTTTCTTTTGTTGTTGTTTTGTTAAACATGAAACACGTTTTCTGTAGAGTTCAAGTATTACATGAGATACAATCTCAGTGGGTCCCCATAAATGCTCATAGAGGTTGAAGTAGAAAGAAATGACAGGAAATTTGTGGGAATGTCAAGTCTCTCCTCTCATGAAGAGTATTTGGCTTGGTTTACAGGAAGGAGTTGTAGACACTTAGCTGAGAGAAAAGGTAACATGTTTCCGGATCAATGCATCTGCTTTTATGAGAAGAGAAAAGCAGGTGCTAACAAATGCTGGGGATGAGATAGTCAGCAGGGAAATACACTTGGCTGCTGTTTGACAATTAGGTGGTTTTTCTCTAAAACCCTAGTTCAGCACAATGAAGAATAAGTTGTAGAAGAAAACTGAGCCTCTCCTTTCATTAAGAAAGGCCATGCTGAACTCCACAAAAACTGGAACCCATTCTGTACTGTCACACTCTATATCCAGCAAATCTTAGACCCTGGCCTCAAAATAAAACCATTTCATAAAAAGGGAGAAAAGCTAGAAAAGAAAGAGATATGACAATACTTTGATTTAAAGTTGGGGAAAAAAATCTATGATCTAAGTTTGAGCTGATTTTTAAAAATAACTATGTGAATTTAAGACACCAAATAAAGTCAGGTTTGACAAAAACTAGGTATTTCTAAAAGAGGCACTTGTGTTTTTTGAATGAATCCAAACTTATTTAATGATTGAGTTCTGATATTTTAGTAAGGTTTGGTTTCCAAACAGGGGTCATGGATTTTCAGACTTTCCACCATTGGAAAACTAATTTTCATAGCCACTTTTTTTTTTCTAGAAATCTTTTTAGCCATGGCTCACATATCAATTAGTGAAGTCAGGAGCAGAAAAATAGATTTGGAGCAAGCTCTCATTTTAGGTTATCTGCCCAGAAAGTGGTCATTGTAAAGTGATATGGTAATTGTAAAGTGGCAGGGGGCTGAGGGGCTGCCACTCTCCAAGGTCGCGTCCCCTGACTTGGTCAGAGGCCTCACCATTCTTAGTACTGGAGGTTTCATCTTTGTGGAGATGGCTCGACTTCTTACCTACAAATGGCTGAGTATTTCTGCCCAAGTGTCCTATTGTATTTTGAAATGAAGACATCTAATAAGCCAGTTTACCTTCTCACCTCTCCTCACATAGCATTTCTCTAGTCTCTCCCTTTTCTATTAATGGTAATTGTCTCAGACACTCAGGTTCAAGTTCTCAGACTCCTTTACCCATCACACCCATCAGTGGTCCCACTCTACCATTTCCTTTTCAGACACTAAGTCAAAGACCATTTCTTGGTGAACCCAGTGGGCTCAGGTCTGCAACCTGTTCCAGCTGGCTCTGGTGGCTTTGTCTTTGAATTTTCTGATTTGAATCCATTTTGTATTCTTCTCACCCACTTTTCTATCTAAAAGATTTTTTGGATGTCACTTACCTGTTGAAAAATAATAAATGCCTCTTATTGTCTCCAAGACGAAGTCCAAACCCGTAGTCTGCTATGCAAGGCCATCTATATTGTGGCCCCATCCATTTGTACAATCTCATTTGTTGCCACTTCCCTAAATGGAGGAGCCTAACAGGCTGGTTTATTTAACCTTGGGCATGCCAGTGCCTTACCTGAATGCTGTCTTTAGCTGCCTTGTTTACTAAATTTTTACTTCTCCATAGCAAATATTTGTTTGTTCATTTGATTGTTAGCTGACCAGCATTTACTCCACTTTTAATGATAACCTTATTCCTGTCATGGAATTAATTCTTCTCATTTCTATACAGTGCTCTGGGATGGTTAGTTAAGGGCTCTCCTCTCTCTGATCCCACTGACCAAACCAGCATGTGGCCCTAATAAGATCAACTACATTCTCTCTCCTGGAAAGGGGAATATTGAGCAAATTTTGAACAGGCTGGTAATGATTAGGACTCATTTATTCCATGGGAGGTAACCTGAGAGAACATTGAGTATTGCTTGCTTACCTAGACCTCTGGAGGTCTATTTTGTCTCCTGACTTTTCCTGAATCCAGGTCTCTAGGCTGTCTGTTGGTTCCGTGAATGCTCCTATACCCTTCCAGAAAATTCTCTTTTTGGTTAAAGAGGTGATTTTAGTTGTTTCCAAGTGATATTCCTAGTTAGCATCATTTGTAGGCCCAGAGCAAGCCCTTCCTACCACACAAGTTTCTTCTTAGGTGCCTGGCTTGCAGTAATCATCCCCTCAGGGGAGCACCCAAAGATTTTAGCATCTTCTCTCTCCTTTGCAACATCTCAGAAACTCAGCAAGTATTTACTGAACATTAACTGTGAACCTGGTCCTGCAGTACCACTTATTTTTAAAAATCTAACCCATTGTTTTTGGAATTTAGCTTTTACCAGTAGACTGCGAATCCTTCAAAGTTAGTAAGTCCGTCTCAAACATAAATGTTCCTTTCTTGGTGCATGCACAGAAAACTTGTATTCTTAGTAATTAACAAAGGCCACCCCTCCCACTAAAACTGTTTAAGGGGAATATGACTACAATATCAGCACCATCTGATACTAACTGAACTAGTCAATGAAAACACAGTAACTGGAAACAAAACGCAGAGTCCTGAAGAACACGTCATGCTATCCTAACTTGCTTGCTAACTTAGTAGTTTTAATGCTAAAAATCACTTCATAGGAAAATTCTAGAAACTGAGTATGCAGTCTCATTTTCAGTATTAGGCAAGCTTTCCCCAAGTCACCTTGAAATGTTCCCAGACATCACCATGTTACCCCAGGGGTGTCATTCATCACTAAGTGCATTGCTGCCTATGTTGCTGATAACTGATGAGTCAGACACAATGCAAGTTTATTTAACTTTCATATCTATATCCTAATTTAAATACAACTTGGGTGAGGGTGGGGGGAATGAGAACTATCATGAGCTTTTACATTTGCCTTAATAATAAATAACTTCCCCCTGTCCCCCGCCAGCAATAACTCCTGAACAGCCATTCATAGCCTTCCTGGAATGACAGCTGTGATTCCAACGATATGGGACAATGATAGAAAATGTGTCAGAATCTAATGAAAAGTGATGAGAAGAGAGGAGAAGAAGGTACCTACCTTCTTTTCCAGTCTATCAATCAGTTTCTGCAGTCTGTTTATCTGGGTCATCCACTGATTGTCATCTAGTGAGCCTGAGGGAAAATCAAGAGGGAAATGTTAATTCCAGACACAGCAGGAAAGCTCAGGCATTCTAAGCTCTCCTTCTTCCCTGAAGAGCCTAACAGGCTGATTTATTTAACCTTGGGCATGAAAAAGGAATAGAGTTTCCCTGGCTAGTCAAACCATTTTAGAAAATGTGTTCACAGGCTTCCTAAGTTATTTACTTACAAAGACCCATGCATCCTGGTGAGTTTATTTCACAAGTCTGTTTATGTTGTTGCCTAGGCTACCTTTTGACAATCAAAGAGCAGACCCAGCTGAAGTATTTTCACCTCCCCATAAGGTGGTTGATTGGTTTTTATTTGGAAAAAAAAGCAATCTTTCTAAATCAATCAATAATTTTAACTCGTTGCTAGGGCAGTGGCAGGAGCCAGGAAGATCATAGCCCTGACCACAGTGAGACATAGATTGTTGTAGACAAAAAGAGGAATGAGGGCAAGACAGCTGGTGTCCCTTTTGCTGGAGACAAATCTGAATGAACCTGAACACTGTGGTCATGACAGAAGCTAAGCCTGCAGACTCTGGAACCTGTTCATCTGGTTCAATTACTTGATTCTTTTGACTTCAATTCTACTATTTTTAAGGTGGGAATATTACTATTACCAGTCTCACAGTTCATGTGATGAAGATTAGAGTATACATGTATGTACACATGTACATCTGTATGTAGTGTATGAATGTAAGTATGTACACACACATCTGTATGCCATATGTGTATATACATGCACACATGCTTCTATGCCATATATGTGCGCGCGCACACCTGTATGCCATGCATGCACATGCACACACACCTGTACATTGTCTATGCATGTATGTATATATACTCATCTGTAAACCATGTATGTATGTGTATATATGTACACACACATCGATATTCCACATATATAAGTACATATATGCATACGTCTGTCCATTGTGTATGTATGCACATGTATACACACATATATACATACTATGTATATGTACATGCACGCAACTATACACCATGTATGTATGTACATGCACATACCCTGTATGCTGTGTATGCATGTATGCACACATCCGTATGTCATGCATGTACACACACATCTCTACGCTCTTTATGTACATATGCACACCCATCTGAAAGTAGTGTAAGTATGTACATGCACACATAGACATCTGTACCTAGCACCAGGTTAAACATATGCAAGTTCTGAGACTTTTATTGCTGTTATTATTAATATTGTTATGCAAAGGAAAGAATTAGGGTCTGAGCCCCAGTACAGACATCCTGCAGCCTTGTGCATCATAATGTCTTCATAGGCATTCACTGAAGTCAGATTATTTAATATTTCTTGATAGAAGGGTGTTCCTTAATTCAAGACTAGAAAGCCTTGTTTTTAGCTTTGACTGTTAGGAAGAGAAAACCTGAATTATAAAGAGATATTCCCATCATCACTCACTTCTCTATCTGCTTTCCCTGCTGAAGCACCTCCCAGATCTCAGTAAGTGATGGTGCAAAACTAAGCAGAATTGTCACAAAATGGCTATAAAAATCAGACCCAGAGGGCTTTATAATAGAGAATATTATAAATATATAAACAAAGTTTATATCCTAATTCACAAAGTAGTTAAAACATTTCCATTTTGAGTTGTTCCTGAAAGAGTTTAAAATGACTGTTACAGCAAAGTCCCATAGAAGGATATTTTGGGCTTAACGTTAATTTCTAAATGGTTAAAATGGAAAGAACAGTCTGGTATTGCCATTTTCTAGCTGCACACAGTAAATGTATCACTGCTCCCAATCTTCACTTTCTGTTACAAAGCTGTACCTCCTGATGGCATCATCACAGGGAGTGGAGTCCACTTGGGACTTAGATAAGGTGCACACAGTGGTTTTAAGTGAGCTGTGTGATTCAGCCTGGCTGTGTGATTCTGACACTCAGAGAACAAAAAAAAAAAACAGCTCCAAGGAGTCCCTGATCCCTGGACGTGCAACACTGAACTCACAACAGCCTGGAGCCACATTGGGCTGAGAACACCCAGACCACATGCAACAACACACTCCTGGGAGAAACAAGTGCCTGCAGCTTTAATCACTGAAAGTGAGTTGTTTGTTCAGCAGTAACTATGAACTAGTAATTCACATGGCTTTGGACAAATCACTTCACTTTCTGGGGAAATAGAGATGCTAATATCTATCTTATAAGGTGTTATGATAAAATAACAGTGTTCAAAATAGCACTTTGAAGTTTTTCAAGTACAGTCTATGTAAATGTAGGCTTTAGTTAGTATTTTGCTTTTTTGAAATGTTATCTTTTTAAAGATTCATTTGTGTTAAAAAAACACATTCAAGTAATATGTGCACATATATACACACAAATCCATATATACATGTGCACATATATGCTTATTTTATAAAAATCTGAGATTTAGCAACATGAGTTTGCGTATTTCAACGAAATCAACTTCTCTGGAGCTTTGATGGTCACAGGAGCAGGGACTAGAGCCATCCTTCTCCATCTTCAAGCTCAGACATAAACTGTCTGAATTTTATAATCACCTATAGGTGAAATAAAACCTTTTTTGACTTGTAAAAGAGACAACACCAAAAGGACAAAAATAACTTCTAAGCTCAGAAGGAATCAGTTATCTCTCTGGACAAAGAAGGACTTTGGAAAACATGACAAACTTGTAGATTCTATGATAAAAAAGAAATTCACCTATAATTCAACTGTGTCCCCAGAACTCTAGTTTGTGAGTAAGAGAGGTTTATGCAGAGGATGGGGAGACTTCAGCACAATGAGATGATTATTTCTATTACTGGCTACCAGGTACTTTCAAAGAGCGTGGAATTATAGTTGGTCCCACTTAGACACAAGAGTGTCACAGAATGCTATCTGAAAACCTTACCTGTGGCATTTTAGCAGACACATCTTTTCACTTAGAAACTGCCATTTTCACATGAACAGACACAGACTGTGCCCAATGCAGTGTGACTTGTCAACTGCAGGTGAGTGTCACTGTGTGACTGCTCCCTGGGGCTGAGGGTGGAATAGAGGACCTCTCAGAATTGCCCCATTCCAAGGAATCTTCACATCTCTAGGTTTCACAAATATTAAACTGTTGTCCTGTGTGGTGGCTAGATGGGGGTGTGGGTTGAGGGGGAGCGCTGCTGGGGTTGCCTCTTGACCCAACGGGCAGCAACCACCATGCTGCAGGGAAGGAGCATACCACAGGAAGCGTGGCACTCCCTGAATCTGAGGGAAACCCATGGGGGCCAGCTAAGAAGGAAGCAGGGCTCTGAATCCCGCAGAGCCCTTCCCGGGGTTGTCACAGATAAGGGGAATAACCACAAATTGTCGCAAACACTTCTCTTTTTGCGGGGAGAGCACACTGGGAGCATTTCCCTCTTAGTGGAGAAGGCTGTTTTGCCCTTTGTTCCAAGGCTTTTATTGAAAATCTTATCAGTGGGGCTAGATAACAGGAATGCATACGTTATCTCATTACATTAATATGTTAAGTTTCACAGAGAATAGATGATGCCTTTAAGAAGACAAATGACAGAAATACGCTGATTTACATGTGTCCAAGAGGAGACTAGCATAAACAAAAGAGACTAAAGATAAGGGCAAGCACCTTAATGATATAGGGTAAGGGGCGTAAATAATGTAAATGTCCTTTGCAGAATGAGCTGGCCAGAGATCTGAGGAAAGAACAACACACACTCCAAAAATTTACTCTTAGGCCTGATTTCCCCAGGAACCACCAGACCTGATTTACGGCTGATTCCTGCACTGTTTCAAGCCTGAGCCAGGTATGGGGAGGGAACCATCAGGAGATAAGGAGACTGATTTTCGGCTGTAATGAGGACTCCGTCCATGTCCAAGCCAAGCTGAGAGGTGCAGGGGCCTTTTTGCCCCTTCTCCATTTCCCCCAATTTCTTGCCTGCTGCCAATACCTGACTGGGATCTGTCTTAGGTTGTATACCTCAGCCTGAGGTAACTTACCCATCCTTGATGTCCAGCCCTCCATGGCAAAGCAGAGAGGCAAGAGCTATGCCCCTGCCAGTGGGGACAGGCTATGTCTCCCCAGGAGCCTGTTTATTGAAGGTCTCCTGATTATTTCCAACCTTGGGGCCCTCCAGCCTGTTGGCAGGGTTACAATTCCTGAAACCAGGTAGGGCGTTTCCCAACATGAAACCCCAAAGTTGCACTGATGCTGAAGGGGGAGCAAATTATTGCAACCCAGGTGTTTGAGGGGATACTATGGTCACAACCCTTCACTGTGGTACAAACACTGATGACTGGAAGCACTGACTTGACCTTTCCTCCAAGACTGTTCTCTGCCTCCTCAAATGGTCACTTTGTAGGACCTTGTGACTGATTTCCTTAAAATCTTGTTTTAATTACATTTTTCCTCTATTTACAATTACCAATGACATTCTCTAAGAGTTATAAGTGTAAATGTGCCTGTTTTCACCCACATTCCAGGTAGTCTTGTCATTCTCCGGGGCATTCACCTTCTGGCTCTCCTCACTTGGGTTTCTCTTTCTTCAGCCAGTATCTATAGTTCAAAGGGAGCTGTGCCAGGCAGAGGGACACAAGGCAAAGCCATTGCCATATAGAAACTCCAAGTATTATGAGAGATAAACACGTGAGGAACAGAGGCTAATGGCAGATGTGAGTAAGGGAAGACACAGTGGTGGTTGTGGGAGGTGGGGAGTACAAAGTCCTGTTCTGAAAACAGAAAAGACTTCCCAGAGAAAGTGGTACCCATACAGGAGCAAGCCAACAAAGAGGATTCACACAGCAGATGATGATGATCTGTGGAGGTGAGGAGACCTGTACTCCAGGGAGACAATCCAGTTAAAGTCTTGTCTCCCCAGGAGACTCCTCTTGTTTCTGCGATTAAGGCCCTGTTGCTGTTATCGCTGTGGTTTCTTGTGTCAGCTGGTAGGAGATGGGGCCTGGGACGACACACATCCTTTAGGTCTGGGCCTAACTCACATGTCAGTCAGGGTCACCAGGACCACATTGGATATTATGGTCACAAACCTATGTAAAACCTCATTTTCTGTTTGCTTGTTTGTGTATTTTTTCCCCTAGAAACCTCAGAAGGAGTGACATGGATTTAGGGTGGGATGCGGGCACCCCTGTGTGCCTTAGTCAAATATTGTACAATAGGACCCCTTACACTGATATCTGATCTGTAATATTTCCCATTCTTCCCAGCTGTTTTTGAGCTAGAAATCTAAAAATAAAAGATTCACTAGTTCTCCAGTGTCTTGTACTTTTCTTAAACTCTATTCTCAGGCTCCTTCCCATTCAACACACTGTTGAGAACTGTGAGCAGCAGTCAGGGTTGGCTGCCTGGAAAAAGACAAGTTAGTCATCACCCACTCACCTTGTGCTGTGGACACAGAACCCAGGTGTGCAGGACATGATCACAGAAAAACCTACAGTGCAGGGTATCAGGGAGCAGAGCATTCTTCAACCCCTTATCAGGTGGCAAATAATTAATTCTAAAAACAGAATCAGTTTTATGTTCAAAGAAACCTAAACAACAGAAACAACACCGAAGGCCCTGTTTTCTCATTAGGATCATGAAATCAATATGTTCATGCTCCTCAGTTATCCCTGCTTACACTATTTGTTGTGGAATCACCCAGTGCAGGAAAAACAGGGAATTTATAACTTGAAAATGGTGCAGAAATCAGTGAGGAGTGTGCACCATGCTCATTAGATCTGAGACACATGCTTTTCTGTGAGAATTGGGTATGTTTACTCATTCAACATCATAAACACTTGGTTGAACATTCCACTGTTTTTCTGAGATGTCCTAATAATCATGTGTGTATGTATTTGTTTAGAAAAATTGGCCGTACAGAGCAGTCTATTATTAGCCTGTTCCAAAAATTTACTGCAGGTTCTCTCTTCTTTAAAATGCAAAAGTTAAATCATATGGTACTTGTCTTTCACTGCCTGGATTATTTCACTTAACATAATGCGCTCCAGTTCCATCCATGCTGTTTTGAAGGGTAGTAGCTCCTTCTTTCTTTCTGATGAGTAGTATTTCATTGTGCAAATGTACCATAGTTTTTTGATACCATATGGCCTCACCTATATATGGAACCTAATCTACAAAACAAAAAAACAAGCAAACTATAACCAGAGACATTGAAATAAAGAACAAACTGACAGTCACCAGAGACGGGGGAGGAGGATAACGGGGGAAAGAAGGGGAAAGGTCATCAAGGAACATGGTATGAAGGACCCATAGACAAAACAAAGGGGAGTAGGATTGAGGGTGGAAGGTGGGGGTCAATAGCGCAGGGGAGAGCAGTGGAAGGAAAATGGAGACAACTGTACTTGAACAACAATAAAAAAATAAAATAAAATGCAAAAGTTAGGTATGTCATATGTATAGGTTTAAATTAACACATGCAAAAAGATGTTGCATAAGTGAGAGTTTTGCCAACCTCTTCTCTATGATTACTCAAGAAAGTGCCAACTGCTGCATGGAATTATTTTGGTATCTGCCTTCCACATTTCTAACTCAGGTTTCTCTTCAGCATTAGTGCCTTTATTTATATAACTATTATAATCATCACTACTTGTACTCTCCGTGATATTAATTGGTGACCTGGTTTTGAAATCTTTTCCTTGTTTCCATAATCAGGCTTATTGCATCTGCAAGTTCCTCAGTAGGTCCATGTTCACTTACCTGTAAGGCTCTTTCCCATTATTTCCACAAGTTTAGAATCATACTCACTAGCAAGTTGAGCTCAAATGTAATCAGGAAACTCCAAGAAACTGTCTTTCATCCACTATCCATATTTAAGTTTCTATCTTCTGAAATCCCTCTGCAATTTATTTACCCTTCTCTGTGGTGTCAATCACCTTGTATGCTGCATTACAGTGTCTTATTTATGGAATAGATTTTAGCCTCTGAAGGACCAGAACAATGTAAAATGCATCTCTGTATTATTACACTGTCTTTTAAAGTCTTCCCCATCTACTATATTGTCAATTAAAATTCATAGAATAAATGATGGGCAGTAAAAGAAAAAGCAGAATGGTCTTTTTTCAGATGCAAATATAAAGCAAGTACCCATTGAGGGTCCCTGCTGTTCTGGTCAAGTCTGTTAATTATCATTTTTAGCGTTCACTAGTTGTACAATACCCTTCAGCTGGTCGTGCATCAACATGGGGTCACTAAAGGGACAGAATATGAACACATTTGATTTGCCTTTCTTGGTGGGTTTGCACCTCTGTAGTTTCCATGGTATATTCCAGAGAATGCTGGAGGGACTGGAGCTGATTCAAAGTATCCTTCAATAAAAATTGAGTTAGTCCTAAGGATGACAAAACACATGTAATTAGAAGTATGGCAGAAAAAATAATAAGGATGATTTCCCCCATGTACCCATTAATCTCAGAGTAAGCCTGGGTAAAGAGAGACAAAGAGGAGACACTGGCCCTGGAGCCAGAAGCATGGACCTATCTACTCCCCAGACACTAAACAAAGTGCTGATAAATGACTAGGCAGCTCATCTCTCACTGCTCCTGCTTAATATTAGGCATAAAGACAAAATCCAGGAAGATTATGGAATACAAATTTGTAGAAAAAGAAAAAAAAACTATTATCTGGGGGAAAAAAAGGTTGCAATGTGACTGACTCAAAGTTTGTCATTTAAGTGATGATCAGGTCATCGTGTATTTTCTTTATTACTAAAGAGATATTTCACATTTCAGCAACTGGTTTATTTCCCTCTTGATGTATTTATTATGTCTAGTTTGTAGAGTACTGAAGCCAAAGGAACTTATGTGCAGTTATCTCAAAATTTGGAATGTTTTAGGATTGGAATCTTTAACCAGTTTTCTGAATCTGCTTATGTCTCTCCCTCAGGAATGTCACCTGAAGCTCAGTTCCATCTAACATCTAACACAACCCCTCAGCCAGAAAAGAACCTGGCATCCCAATAGATGCGGGCCCTCTTGAGATCTTCACAAACATTATAGCTATCCCTGCCCAGCCTCTTCCAGGTACACAGGTGGGTTGTGGATAGTGCTACTTCATATGGGAAGGGGGTGGAGAGCATGGTTTCAGGATGATGCAAGCACAATTACATTCAAGCTCACCTCCTGCTGTGCAGCCAGGTTCTTGAAAAGCATGGACAACTACCAATCCGTTGCCCCCTGGGGCTCAGGAAACCCCTGCTCTAGAGTCTCAGGGAGAACAAGAAAAAAGAAAACAAGGGTCTGTTGGAATGATATGGTATCACAACCCTCTTTCAGGTCATGGGGCCAGATAGCTAAATCTGATTTTCGAGTATCTCAGGTGGGGATAGGACATACCAGTTCAGCTAAGTAAAAGATTTATTTGGCTTCATCCCTAAACAAAGGATTTTTTTCATGGTTGAAAATACAGAACTGAGTAGTGCTTACAGCTCCTTTTGAATTTGTCTAGCTGGTCTTCCTGTCTTTACTGGGAGACCCACTTTAAAAAAAAAACTGAAAGGAACAATAGTGAAAAGATAATCAGGAGATGCAGTGTGATGGGGAATCTTGGGGATGGTTGTAAAGCCAAACAAGACTTTAATCTTTTCAAATCTCAACTTTCACTTACAAATCATACTAAGCAAATCTTTTTTTTCTAAATTTTGTTCACTGTTACAGTTGCTCCTGCTTTGTTTCCCTTTTCCCTCCTCCACCCAGCCCCACATTCTCATTCACTCATTCAATCCCCATGTCATTGTCCATGTCCATGGGCCATGCATAGATGTTCATTGATTAATCCCTTCACCATCTGTCATCCAGCACTCCCTTCTCCTCCAATAGCCATCAGTCTGTTCCAAGTGTTAATGCTTCTGTCTCCATTTTGTTTGTTAGTTTATAGCATTCATTAGATCCACATATAAGTGAGATCATGTGGTATTTGTATTTCAATGACTGCCTCATTTCACTTAGAATTATATTCTCCAGGTCCATCCATGCTGTCACAAATGGTAAAGGTTCTTTCTCTTATACTGCTGCATAATATTCTATTGTGTAAATGTATCACAGCTTTTTTATCCACTCATCTACTGATGGGCACTTAGGCTGTTTCCAGATCTTGGCTATTGTAAATGGCATTGCTAGGAACATACCAGTGCATATATTTTCTCATATTTGTGTTTCGGGATTCTTAGGATATATTCCCAGAAGCAGAATCACTGGGTCAAAAAGGAGTTCCATTTAAATTTTTTGAGGATACTCCACATTGTTTTCCACAGTGGTAGTAGCAGACTGCATTCCAACCAAGAGTGCACCACGGTACCCTTTTCTCCACATTGTCGAAAACAATTATTTGTTGATTTATTGGTGGTAGCCACAGTTTTTTTGTTTGTTTGTTTGATCTTTATTTTTATAATTAAAAAACATTCCAATACATTTGTCTCCATTTACCTGCCACCACTCTCCCCTGCCTGCCCCATCCCCATCTCCCTCCTTCAGTCCTTCCTGACCTTGGCTTTGTCCACGTGTCCTGCATACCTGTTCCTTGATCTAATCCTTCCCATTCCCCTCCCAACTACTGCCCTCCCTCACTCCCTCCAGTCCCTGTTGGTTTCTTCTTTCTTTCAATGTTGCTAGTCATATTTTCCTTGCCTGCATGCATTGCTGGTTAGGTTCCACTTATAGGTGAGATCATATGGTATTTATCTTTCACCGCCTGGCTTATTTCACTTAGCATAATACTTGCCAGTTCCATCCATGTTGTAGCAAAGGGTAGTAGCTCTTTCCTTCTTTCTGCTGCATAGTATTCAATTGTGTAAAAGTCCCATGTTTTTTGATCCACTCACTTACTGATGGACACATAGATTGCTTCCAGGACTTGGCTATTGTAAATTGTGCTGCTATGAACATTGGGGTGCATAGGTACTTTTGAGTTGGTGTTTCGATAACCTTATGCTATAATCCCACTAGTGGAATCACTGACTCAAAAGGCAGTTCCATTTTTAGATTTCTGAGGAATCTCCAAACTGTTTTCCACAGTGGCCACACCAGTCTGCATTCCCACCAAGAGTGTACTAGGGTTCCCTTTTCTCCACAACCTTGCCAGCACCTGTTAATTTGATTATGATGGCCATCCTGACAGGTGTGCAGTGGTGTCTCATTGTGGTTTTAATTTGCATTTCTCTGATGGCTAGAGATGATGAGCAACATTTCATATGTCTCTGGGCCCTGCGTATGTTCTTGGAGAAGTGTTTGTCCAGGTCCTTTGCCCAATTTTTAATTGGATTTTTTGTCTTCTTGGAGTGGAGTCATGTGTGTTCTTTATATATTTTGGAGATCAACCCCCTGTCTGAGGTATCATTGGTAAATATATTTTATTTACCCCATATGGTTGGCTACCCTTTCATTTTCCTGATGTTTTCTTTAGCTGTGGAGGAGCTTATTATTTTGATGAAGTCCCAATTGTTTATTCTTACCTTTATGCCCATTGCTTTAGGGGACATAGTAGTGAAAATATTGCTGTGCGGAATATCTGAGTTTCCTGCCTATGTTCTTCTCTAGGACTTTCATGATGTTGTGAATTATATTTGAGTCTTTTATCCATCATGAATTTATTTTTGTGTATGAGGTAAGTTGGTGGTCAAATTTCAATTTTTTGCATGTAGCTGTCCAGCTCTCCCAACACCATTTGTTGAAGAGGCTATTTTTACTCTTTTATTCTTCTCCCCCACTTTGTCGAATCTTAATTGACCATAGACATATGGGCTTACTTCTGGGATCTCTATTATGTTCCATTGATCTATGTGTCTGTTCTTATCCCAGTACCAGAGTGTTTTGATTACAGTGGCCTTGGAATATAGTTTGATGTCAGGTATTATGATCCTTCCTACTTTGTTTTTCTTTCTCAAAATTGCTGTGGCTATTTGGGATCATTTAGGGTTCCACTAAGTTGTTTAAATGCTTATCCTATGTCTGTGAAACACATCATTGGTATTTTAATAGGGATTGTGTTGAATCTATAAATTGCTTTGGGTAGTACGGACACTTTGATAATGTTGATTCTTCCAATCCATGAACACGGTATATGCTTCCATTTATCTCTGTCTTCCTTAATTTCATTCTTCAGTGTTGTCTAGTTTTCTGCCTACTGGTCTTTTACTTCCTTGGTTAAGTTTATTCCTAGGTACTTTATTTTTCTTGAAGCTATAGCAAATGAGACTTTTTACCTGATTTCTGCTTCTGATATTTCTTTTCTGGTACACAAACATGCCTTCAATTTCTGACCATTGACTTTGTATCCTGCTGTTTTGCCATATTCGCTTATTAGGTTGAGTAGTTTTTTGGTGGAGTCTATGGGGTTCTCTGTGTACACTATCATGTCATCTGCAAACAATGACAGTTTTACTTTCTCCGTTACAATTAGGATGGCTTTTATTTCTTTTTCTTGTCTGATGGCTGTGGCTAGGACTTCCAAAACTATGTTGAATAGAAGTGGTGAAAGTGGACATCCTTGTCTGGTTCCCAATCTTAGGGGGAAAGCTTTTAGTTTTTGCCCATTGAGTATGAGGTTGGCTGTAGATTTTTCATATATGGCTTTTATATTGCTGAGATATGCCCTCTTTATTCCCTCTTGCTGATTGTTTTTATCATAAATGGGTGCTGTACCCTATCAAATGCTTTTTCTGCTTCTATTGATATGATCATGTGATTTTTGTCATTCCTTTTGTTTATGTGAGGTATCATGTTTATTGATTTGCATTACTGAACCATCAGTGCATCACTGGAATGAATCCCAATTTGTCATGGTGGATGATCTTTTTAATGTATTGCTGAATGAAGTTTGCCAATATTTTGTTAAGAATTTTAGCATCTATGTTCATTGGCAATATTGGCCTGTAGTTTTCTGTCTTGTTGTGTCTTGATCTGGTTTTGCCATTAGGATGATGCTGACCTCATAAAGAGTTTGCAAGTCTTCCCTCTTCTTGGACTTTTTGGAACAGTCTGAGAAGAACAGGGGTTAGGTCTTTCTTAAATGTTTTGTAAAATTCTCCTGTGAACCTGTCTGTTCCAGGGTTTTTTTTTTTTTGTGCTGGGAGTGTTTTGATTACTGCTTCAATTTCATCAGCTGTTATCAGTCTGTTCAAGCTTTCTTCTTCATTCAGTGTCGTAAGGTTATATTTTTTCTAAAAATTTGTCCATTTCATCTAGATTTTCAAATTTCTTCACATATTATTGTTCAAAGTAATTTATTATAATTCATGTTATTGCTGTGGTAAAAGTTGTTATTTCTCCTCTTTCCCTCCTGATATTATTTATTTGGGTCCCCTACTTTTTTTCTTGATGAGTCTGCTGAAAGTTTTGTCAATTTTGTTCGTCATTTCAAGGCACCAACTCCTGGCTTGGGTGATTCTTTGAATTGTTCTTTTAGTCTCCATGTCCTTGAGTTCTGCTCTGATCTTGAATATTTGCTTCCTTCTACTCTCTCTAGGCTTTGTTTGTTGTTGTTTTTCAAGTTGTTGAAGCTAGTGGGTTAAGTAATTTATTTGAAATGTTTATGTCTTTTTTAGGTAGGCCTGTATTGTGCTGAACTTGCCTCTCTGGTGGCCTTTGCTGTGTCCCATAAGTTTTGGGCTGTTGTGTGTTTATTTTCATTTGTTTCCAGAAACTTTTTGATTTTGTCTTTGATCTCATTTTTGACCCATTCTTTGTTTAATATTGTGCTATTCAGTCTCCATGAGTTTGAATGTTTTTGAGGTTTTTCCTTGAAGTTAATTTCTAGTTTCAAGCCCTTGTGGTCTGAGAAAGTGCTTGTTATGATTTCAAGTTTCCTGAATTTGTTGAGGCTGTTTTGTGTTGTATTTTTGTGTTCTATCATGTGGTCTATCTTTGGAAATGTTCCGTGTGCATTTGAAAGATGTTTATTTTTCTGTTTGAGATGAAAGGTTTTATATATATGTCAGTTAAGTCCATTTGATCTAATGTATTATTTAGTTCCATGATATCCTTGTTGATGTTTTGTTGGAAGATCTATCTATTTTTGACAGTGGATTTAAGATCCCCTACTCTCAGTGTGTTACTTTCCATATCCTTTTTGAAGATCTCCAAGATTTTCGTCATATGTTTGGGTGCCCCTATGTTGGATGCTTATATGTTTACAATGTTTATGTCTTCTTGAATGATTCCTCCCTTTAGTATTATAAAGTGTCCTTCTGGGTCTCTTTTTATGGCCTTCATTTTGAAGTCTATTTTGTCTGATATAAGTATTACTACCCTTGCTTTTTTTCTCTGTTATTTTGCTTGGAACATTTTTTCCCATCCCTTTACTTTCTGTATGTGTAGGTCCTTTGTTCTGAGGTGGGTCTCTTGTTGGCATAATATGTGTAGGTCATGTTTTCCTATCTATTCAGCTATCCTATATTTTTTGATTGTGGCATTTAATCCATTTACATATAAAGTTATCGTTGAAAGGTACTTATTCATTTTTTCATTTTGTATGTGTGTTCCTGTCTTTCTCACTCATTTTCTTCTTATTCAAGCAGTCCTTTCAGCGTATCTTGCAGTGCTGCTTTGTTGGAGGTGTATCCTTTTAGCCTTCTTTTGTCTGGGAGACTCTTTACTTCATCTTCCAATTTAATCGAGAGCCTTGCTGAGTGGAATAGTCTTGGATGCAGTAGTCCTGGGTGCAGGCCCTTGCTTTTCATGACTTGGAATATTTCTTGCCATTCCTTCTGGCTTGTAGTGTTTCTGTTGAGAAGTCAGCTGCTAGTCGTATTGGGGCTCCCTTGGATGTTACTACCTGTTTCTCCCTTGCTGCCTTTAGGATTCTCTCTTGTCTTTGATATTTGCCATTTTAATGATGATGTGTCTTGGCATGGGCCTCATTGGGTTCTTGAATGGACCCTCTGTGCTTCCTGGACTTGTTTTACCTTTTTTCCCCCTCCAATTGGAGAAGTTTTCCATCATAACTTTTTCAAACAAGTTCTCTATCCCTTGTTCCTCTTCTCCTTCTGGTATGCCTATTATATGGATATTATTATATTTCAGATTGTCATGACTTTTCCTGAACACCTCCTCATTCTTTTTAGTCCTTTTTCAATTTCTTGCTCTTTCTAGGAGCTTTATTCTTCCTTATTCTCCAGCTCACTGATTCAATCCTCTGCTTCATCGAGCCTGGTTTTGATTCCTCCTACTCTGTTCTTCAATTCAGAAATTGTATTCTTCACTTCTTCTTGCCTCTTATTGATAGTTTCTATGTCTTTTTTTCATGCTGATATAGTTTGCAATAAGTTCCTCCTAGTTTTCTGGTAGTTTTTGGTAATTCTCTTTGAGCTCACTGAGCTGCCTTAGAACCATTGTTTTGAACTCAATATGATCGTTTACTTGCCTTTATTTCTTTTAGTTCTCTTTGTGGGGATTCCTCCTTTCCTTCGACTGTGTTTCCTTCAAGGTGTTTCTTTGTCTCCCCATTATTTGTGAGACTCTCTTTTCTTGTTTTTACTTCTTAAATTCATCTGTCTTGACTTCCTGACTTTGTGGTGTGAAATTCTATGGTAGGAGACCCTTTTTTCTCTTATTTCTTTTTCTCTGGATCTGCTTCTATTGATGTCACCTGTTGACCCTATCTGACCTTAGGGAATCTGTAAGAGACCCTCAGGAATCTACTCTCTGTGTCTGTGTCTTTCAGTTGTTAATCTAGTCACTCTGCCCTCAAAAGTCAGGGCCTGACAGAGCCCCTCCTGTGGGTGGGGCTATTGGGTCCTTTCATGATGCTGCCACTCAGGGGAGAAGTCTGCCTGAGCAAGAGGGCTGCTGCCATATAGGGGAGGAGTCAGCACCAGGATTGCCCTGGCTTCTCCCTCAGTTCTCTCCCCTATACCTCTGTCTCCAGACTTTTCTCAAGCATCTTCTGACCACTCCACATCCTGTTTAGCCAGGGATCTCCTATCTGTGACTGCTGTTCTGTACTCAATACCTGGGACTGCACAACACTGGGCCATGGCTGAGTTTCTGGGAGCATGGCTATTGTGTGTTTTCGTGCTGCTTTTGCTCAGGAGGGTGGTCTGCCTAAGCAAGATGGCAGCTGCAGAAGGGGGGTGAGTCAGCACTGGGACTCCACCTGCCTCTTTCTCAGCCCCCGCAAAAGCTTCATTCCTCAGTCTCTCTTCAGGAGACTCCAGCCAACTTTGCTCCCATCTCTGCCAGAGCCCCAGTAAGTGGCTGCCTCTACAAATTTTCCTTTGGTCCTTTAATGTGGTAGCCATTCTCACAGGTGTGAAGTGATGCCTCATTGTAGTTTCAATTTGCATCTCTCTGATGATTAGTGATGTTGAGCATTCTTTCATATGTCTATGGGCCTCTTTGGAGAAATGCCTTTTTGCCCATTTTTTGCCATTTGTCCATTTTTAATTGGATTTTTTTGTCTTCCTAGTGTTGAGTTGTTTAAGTTCTTTGTTATGTTTTGGAGGTTAAACCTTTAACAGATGTATCATTGGTGAAAATGTTTTCCCATACAATGGGTTCTCTTTTAATCTTGCTGATGGTTTCTTTAGCTGTGCAGAAGATTTTAAATTTGATATAGTCCCATTTGTTTATTTTCTCTGTTGTTTCCATTGCCCTAAGAGATATAGTGTCAAAAATATTGCTATGAGAGATATCTGAAATTTTCCTGCCTGTTTTCTTCTAGAATTTTTATGGTTTTGCAACTTACATTTAAGTCGTGTCCATTTTCAGTTTATTCTTGTGTATGGTGTAAGTTGGTGATCTAGTTTACTTTTATTTCTTTGCATATACCAGTTCATTTTTCCCCAACACCATTTACTGAAGAAACTGTCTTTGCTCCATTGTATGCTCTTACCAGTTTTTTGAAATATCAATTGACCAGAAAGCCAAGGGTTTATTTCTGGGCTCTCTGTTCTGTTCCACTGATCTATATATCTATTTGTATGCCAGTACCAGACTGTTTTGATTACAGAGGCCTTATAGTATAGTTTGATATACTATATTATATATCAAGTATACTTGACATACTATACTATGATATACTGATATGTATATATATTTTGATATATATATATCTGATATACTGATATGTATATATATTTTGATATATACATATCAGTATATCAAACTGATATACTGATATAGTTTGATATCAGGTATTGTGATACCTCCATGATATAGTAGTAAATCATAGTATATTATATATATATATATGTTATATATATATAATCAGTTTGATAGACCAATATAGTTTTATATCAAGTATTGTGATACCTCCATCTTTGTTCCTCCTTTGCAAGATTGCTGAGACTACTTGGGGTCTTTTTCGGTCCATATAATTTTTGGAATATTTGTTCTAGATCTGTGAAATATGTCATTGGTGTTTTAATAGAAATTGCATTGAATGTATAGATTGCTTTGGGGACTATGGTTATTTTAATGATCTTAATTCTTCCAATCCATGAGCACAGTATATACTTCCACTTATTTTGTATCTTCCTTGGTTTCTTTCTTCAGTGTTCTATAATTTGTAGAGTACAGCTCTTTTACCTCCTTGGTTAAATTTATTCCCTTGTACCTTATTTTACTATTGTTGCAATAATAAATGAGATTTTTTTTTTAGTTTCTCTTTCTGATAGCTCATTATCAGTATATAAAAATGGCACCAATTTTTGGGTATTGATTTTGTATCCTGCTACTTTGTGGAATTTTTTTTTTATTATGTCTAGTAGTGTTTTGGTGGCATCTGTAGGGTTTTCTATGTACCATATCATGTTGTTTGTGACCAATGAGAGTTTTCCTTCCTCCTTTTCAATTGGGATGCCTTTTGTTTTTCTTCTTGTCTGATTGCTGGTGCTAAGACATCCAGTGCTATATTTAATAAGAGTGGTGAAAACACACATTTCTATCTTGCTCTTGATCTTAAGGGAATGCCCCCTTTTTTTTTTTTTTTTTTGGCTCATTGAAAATGATGTTGGCAGTAGGTTTTTCAGATATGGCCTTTATTATGTTGATGTATGATCCATCTATTCCCTCTTTTTTGAGAGTTTTTATCATAAATGGGTGCTGGATTTTTTTGAATGCTTTATTCACAGCTCTTGGTATGATCATGTGATTTTTATTCTTCCTTTTGTTTATGTGGTAAATCACATTTATTGATTTGTGAATATTGTACTAACCTTGCATCCCAGAATAAACCCCATTTGATCATGGTATATAATCTTTTAATGTATTGCTGGATCTGGTTTGCTAATATTTTGTTGAAGATTTTAGCATCTATGTTCATTAGGGATATTGGCTGATAATTTTCCTTTTTCGTGTGTCTTTATCTGGTTTTGGAATTAGAATAATACTGGCCTCATAAAAAGAGCTTGGGAGTTTTCTCTACTCTTAAATTTATTGGAAATTTTCAGGAAGAGAGGTGTTAGTTATTCTTTGAATGATTGGTAATTGCCTGTGAAGCCATCTGGTCCAGGGCTTTTGTGTACTGGGATTTTTTTTTTTATTACTGCTTCAGTTTCATTCATTTTTACTGATCTGTTCAGGTTTTCTGATTCTTCTTGATTCAGTTTTGGGGGATTGTATGTTTCTAGAAATTTATCCGTTTCACCCAGGTTGTCCAATTTATTGGCATATAATTGAGTCTTTCATTTCTGATTGTATCTATTTGGGTCCTTTCTTTTATTTCTTCACGAGTCTGGTTTAAGCTTTGTCAGTCTGTTTACATTTCAAAGAACAAGCCCCTAGTTTTATTGATCTTCTGTATTGTTTCTTTTAGTTTCTGTGCCACTTATTTTATCTCTGATCTTGATTATTTACTTTATTTTACTTGCTTTGGACTTTGTTGATTTTTTTTTTAGTTCTATTAGATGTAGGTTTAGACTGTTTATTGGTATATTTTCTTGCTTCTTGAGGCAAGCTTATAGTGCTATGAACTTCCCTCTCAGGACTGCCTTCATTGTGTCACATGGATATTGGGTTGTTATATATTCATTTTCATTTGTTTCCGGGTAAGTTTTTATATCTTCCTTGATCTCATTGATAACCCATTCATTATTTAATAACATGTTATTTAGCATCCATGTATTTGGATGTTTTTGAGTTTTTTCTTGTGGCTACTTTCTAAATTCATACCATTGTGACCCCAGAAAATGCTTGATATGATTTCAATCTTCTTGAATTTGTTAAGACTTGTTCTGTGAACTAACATGTGATCTATTTTTGAGAATGAGCCATGTGTACTTGAGAAGAATGTATATTGTGCTGCTTGGGATGAAATGTTTTCTAAATATCAATTAAGTCAATTTGATCTAGTGTGTCATTTAATGTAACTATTTCCTTGTTTTCCTGGTTGATTTTTTTTGTCTGGAATATCTATCCATTGATGACAGTGGGATGTTATGGGATATTAAAATTCCCTATTTATAACAGTATTTCTGTTAAAGTCTTCCTTAAAGTCCACCATGACTTTTTAAATATATTTTGGTGCCCAAGTAATGTGTGCATATATGTTACAAACATTATATCCTCTTGTTAGATTCCTTTGGTATTATATAGTGATATTCTTTGTCTCCTTTCATGTCATTTGTTTTGAAGTCTATTTCATTGGATATAAGTATTGCTACCCCAACTTTTTTTCTTCATTTGCATGGAATATATTTTTTCATCCATTAAATTTCAGCCTGTAAATCTTTTGTTCTAAGGTGGGTCTCTAGTAGACAGCATATATATGGGTCATATTTCCTTATGACTTGAGGTATTACTGTTCCCAGCGTGATCTGTTGCCTGCGGAAATCCCTCTTTGGGTATTGATGTGTCTTGTTGGTTCGAGCTTTGGTATGGACTGAAGCCCACCACTGGTTTTGTTGGTTCTGAGTCTACTCGGATGGGGTTCAAATACAGGTTGCTGTCACATTTTGTGTGTAACCAGCCTTGAGTTACTTGTCTGTAGCTACCATACTGTTCACTGTTTGTGTCTGTGCCTACTGGACCTCAGTGTAAATGTGAGAGGCCAATAATCTGTGTAAACAAGCCATATTCTTCCTGCTTAGAACTAGGGGCATATCTGTACCAGAGCTGAGGCTCCTTGAGGTATGCCTTTACCTTTCAGCTATTCTGTCTTTCCCTGAGGTTATATAGTCCTCCTACTGAGTCTTTTGATGAGAGAATGTAAGATTAGCCAGGCCAGTTGATATAGGGCTAGTGGTTTCCCTACTTGTGGGTCATGCAGTCTGTAGGGCACTCAATGACGGGAGAGTATCCCCTGCTCAAAGCCAAACTCTTCAGTCTCTGCCAGAGGCTCTAGCACTTGTTTCCTCAAGGGGGCTTGCTGTTGATTCGGCTGACTGTACAACAGTCAGCAAGAGTGATCTTGGAAGCTATGGACTCAGGAGATAGATCAGAAGAGATTCTCATTGGGCTGATGCCAGTCCAGCTTGAAGGAAGAGGTCAAGCTCTCTGTTCCACTTTCAGGCAATAGCCTCCAAGGGTCTCACACCTTGAAAGTCTCTGCTTTGAGCTGTTCTTCCTTCCCCCCTCCACAGAAATGAACCCAGTGGGGGGAATCTGGGACCTGGAAGGTCTGATCAGCAAAATTTCCCATTGGGGGAGGTGACTACAAACCTGTAGGAGAGGGGAGGACTCTCCTTCCCCTTCCTGGAGTAGTATGAGCTGAGACTGGGATTGTCTCCCTGCAAAGTACCCAAGCAGTTTGGCCCTTGCCTATCTTACTCCCAGACAGTAGTTTCCCCAGGATACACAATCAGAAACTTTCTGCTCCATCCAGCACCCAGTTTGCTAAAAACCCAAGCTGAGCGGTACTGAAAAAAACCCTCTTTGTGCAGTTTCGCTATCTCCCTGCGCAGCTGGTCTTAGTGTGGGTATCTTCAAACACCCAGCATGGCTCAATTCAGCTGTGAAAAGTTCAGGACAGGCCAAAACAAATTTCCAGCTCTCATTGGCTCCTCTCTGCCATTTAACATAGCACCAGGAGTGCCCCAAGGTGGGGAGCAGGGTGCCATCCATGTGCTAGAGAAGGTGGAAACCAGTCCTCTTTCCCAGGCCTCTTAGTAAATTCACTGTTTTGGTCTCTGTGCTTCCCCAAAAACCAGAAAGCCCCTACTGGCTGAAGTCAGGGATCCGAGCATGGCAACTTGCTCTCTCCACCAGTCTGAGATACTATCCTGAGTTCTCCAGGCTGGTGCTGCAACAATGTAGTGTTTCACACTAAATGTGTGCACCCTGAGTCTTACAGGCTCAGTGGATCTCCACTAACTTCTACCCCTGTACAACACAGAGTCTCCTTTTCCCATCTCTGTTGCTGTGGGTTGGGGATCCTTGTGTGGAACCAAAGGGAGCAAACTCTGGAACTGTGACTTCTATCTGGTCTTTCAGCTGTAACAGCAACCATAGATGGGGTCTTTCTCTGTCCACTTTTAAACTCCCTTTACTGATTTCTTTGAAGCAACTTCAGTACTCCTTGGCTTCAGACTTTCATATCAGCTAGGATTCAGTTGATTGTTCAGGTTGATTGTTGGGAAGTACAGCTGCAAATATAGATTGAGGGCAGGAGCATGTTGATGCAGCTTCTATCTACTCTCTCATCATTTTTTGCTAATCCCATACTCAGCAACTCTTTCATATCCCAACTTGAAAATACTCTGTGCTTCTATCAACTTTAAATCAGGAAATATTAGACTTGTGGCCTAATGGTATAAAATACATAGAATTTTTTTTTCTTTTGTTAGTAGAACCTAATGTCATAGGAAACCCAATTTCTTTCCTAATCTGAAATCATAAAAGGTTTCAATTATCAGTGTCCCTTAGGTCCTTTTCTTTTTTTTTTCCCAGATGAAGAGCACAGAAAATTTTCAGGCTGACCTTATTTAATAGTCTTTTTAAAAAATAAAAAAAAAAATAAAAAAATACCTTCAAATTTTATCTAAGAAAGTAATCATAAACTAAACATTACATGCTCATAATAAACATAAGAAAAATTATTGAGTTAATTCAGGCTAAAAAATATACAAAGTATTTAATTTGATCAAATAGATTGCTATTTAGTGGTAAAAAAAATTTCAAAAATTATTTCTTAGTGTGTTTTTTAAAACTAAGTGAAGCTTTCCTAAGTCTCTTTTTCCCTAACTATAGATAAGAATAGTTATCAATCCATAAATTTATTGTGAGGATTAAATGAAAGAGCATGTGAGGCACATGGTACGGTATCTGGCATACCATGTTTTAAAAACCACATGGTATGGTACCTGTTATGCAGTTTTTAAAAAAGATTTTATTTATTTATTTTAGAGATAGGGGAATGAAGGGAGAAACAGAGGGAACAAAATATCAATTGGTTACCTCTTGCAGTCCCCAACCTTAGACCTAGGAGTCCGACTGGCAACATTTCAGTTCTCAGGCTGGTGCTCAATCCACTGAGCCACACCAGACAGGGCTGCCATACAGTTTTTGATAAATGTTCATTATTGATATCAATCCATGGGAGGAAGGAAACTAGGCAGTAGAATGGACAGATCATTGGCTTAAAATTGACAAAACCTGAGTTTGAATATTGTGATAATTGTCCACTCCAGAATTAATGCAGGGATAAATACATATTGGTGTTTTATAAGTAGCACACCCTCCACAGACATTAATATTTCTGAGTTCTTTCTACATATATTTTCTACTGCACATCTGCTACCTTGATTGTTCAGATGTATACATTTTACACACATATTTGTTACTACCTTGAAACTATGACCCATGGAATTCAGTCTTTGAGGAATGTCAAATTAAAAATGTAGAGTTTAACTGTAAAATTAATGAAAAAGTATTTCTAATCCTGACTTGTTTCTCATCAAGGGTAGCACATGGTAGCCAATTTATAGATCTAAACAATACTTCTTGAATTCTCCTTTATCTTCTCTGAATTGTCAGCCATATCATCTTCAGAAAATTAATTTTCCAGGACCTCTTCAAAATACACTCTAATCTGATTTTACTCTCATTTCCTCATTCTCTCCCAGATCTTTACATGTACATTGGCTAAGATTTCTTCCCCTCCCTCAAGCTGGTGGGGGATTCAAGAACTGGAAATTTTAACTTAGGCAATAGTTAATTGCCTAAGTTAAAAATAGGTAAAGCATGTAAAAAGCTATTGTTCCAGAAACTGAAGGTATGAACCACCTTGACTCCAGGAGACCATAAATTGTTCCACCTTTGTGCCTCAGGAGGATTGCAAGCATCAAGATAGTATGTGAACCATTGTACTTCAGGGTGAGAAGTCCACTGCCCAAGACAGATAAAGACTAAAGCCCTGCACACAGATGATAGATTGCCGCACTTGTTATATGATTAACTTTTCCCCTGAATTCTAAACCCCTTACCTACACTTTTCTTCTCCTTATAAAAAGGGTTGGTTTAAAATGGAATTTAAGATCGTCTGTTTGGGTACATAACCTGCCATCATCTCAGATCACCAGCCATCTGAATAAAGCACACATAAAGATTTAATCCTGGTCTCTGCTTATTGGTTCTGGTAGGTACAGGCAGCACAGAATGAATGCCAGCTTTTCTGGTTTCAAAGCCACTGTGAATCTTGTTCTATACTTCTAGGCCCATCCCCGTATCCTATATCACAAACATGTAGAAACCAGACAATGATGACAGGAGGGTTTGAGGAAGATGACATTGGTGGCATAGGTTTTGAAACTTCCAGAATCCTCACATAAAAACACACAGAGCAAGCACACAAAAACAACAACAAAGAAAACCCCATAGACAGCAAGTACAACAAAACTGGTTTTCAAGATATAACATAAACCTAAAATTACAAGTGATAATGACAATATCTCTGACAGCCAATTGGTCTGAGCTGCATGATATCACTGCATGTGTAAGAGAAACAAAGAGAACCAGTGGGCTACATGACAGACCTGAGGACAAGGGAACTCCAAAATAGTCATACGTATTCATTAGTAAACACAGTGGCTAGCTTGAGAGCATCAGCTGCAGCTGGAAGGAGTATTATCCCAAAGTGGTTGAGCATAACCATTCTAGTAAAGTCTGTTTGGCTAGAACCATGTAGCCCCTGTGAAATCTTGAAAGCAATTAGTCAAAATAGTGTGCTGGGAGGCCCTACCCTGAGGAGGATCTGCTGGTAGAGGACAGAGTCACAGAGATAACGAAGTTTCAGACAAAAGAAGGAACCAGGAAATCTACACTTTTTTATCTTAATCCGAGGATATGTTTATTGATTTTAGAGAGAAAGGAAGGGAGAAAGAGAGAAAGGAGAAACATCAATGTGAGAGAGAAACATCAATTGGTTACTTCCCATATGTACCCCAACTAGGAATAAAACTGGCAACCTAGGTATGTGTTCAGTCCAGGAATCAAACCCACTGCCTTTTTTTTTTTTTTTTTTGGTGTACAGGATAGCACTCCAATCAACTGAGCCACTTGGCCAGTGCTACACCTTTCAATACTACAACACAACCACTTAACACAACCACTTAAGAGGGAGCTCTGTGAAGTTAGAAAAACTATTCTTAACACAGTCTTCATTGCAAATTCAGGAAAATAAATATTTTTAAAAATGAGAAACAGTAAATTATAAGATCAAATTCTATATAATGTTATAAGGAAAGTAAGATAAAGAGAATAACATTTCTGCAAACAATAAAAACACAGCAGAAAGACAAGCTCACATAGCAGGTCAACAGTGTAGCCAAGTATTTAAAAATGAGCTAAAAGCCCTGACAAGTGAGGTTCCATTGGTTGGAGTGTTCTCCTGTACACTAAGAGGTTGCTGTTTCAATTCCCATTCAGGGCGCATACCTAAGTTGCGGGTTTCATCCTCAGTTGGGGCATTTGTAAGAGGCAACTAATCCATGTTTCTCTTTCACGTATATATCTCCCCCTCTCTCTCCCTTCCTCTCTCTTTCAAATGAGATTAAATTTTAAACTTTAAAAATAAATAAAAATAAAAATGAGCTAATAGACATTAAGAAAATATTGAAGAAATGAAAACAAATGCTACGAACCTGAGTGAGATTAACTCAGAAACAGGGTTATACAGTTCAGAAATAAATTAGAAATAGAAGAAAAATATTTCGGAAATAAAATCTAAATTAAGTAAAAGAACATATAGACAAAATCAGTGGATGATTGGATCAAAAAATTATGGTACATTTACATAATGGAATACTACACAGCAGAAAGAAAAAAAGAACTACTACACTTCATGACAGCATGGATGAAACTAGAGAGCATTCTGCTAAGTGAAATAAGCCAGGGTGTGAAAGACAAATACCATATGACCTCACCTATAAGTGGAACCTAACCAACAAAACGAAGATGCAAGGAAAATAAGACCAGCAACATGGAAAGGAAAAGAAACCAACAGAGACAAGAGGGAAGGAAGGAGGGGTGGTCAGGGGGGGAAAGGAAGGGAAGGGGCAAGTTAAGGAACATATAGCAAGGACTCATGGACAAAACCAAAGTGGGGAAGGATTGAGGGAGGGAGAGGAGGGAGGGGGCAGGGGAAAGTAGTGGGGGGAAGGCAGAGACAAATGTATTTGGAAAAATAAATTAATTTTTTTCTTTTTAAAAAAAGCATAGTTACAATCCAAAAATAAAAAAAAAAAACATATAGACAAAACAAGTAATGCCTTAATAAATTAAAATGCAAATCTTGTAATCTTTAGATAGGTATCAAAGGGAAATAAAGAATAGAAACAAAAAAAAGAATTGAGAGGAAGTGACAAATATTAAAGGCAGACAAAGACTATCCAATGTACTTATAAGAGAGTTCCTAAAGAAGGTAACCCTACACTCTGGAATTTATAAAGAAGACATGTAGAAACCAGCTAGGTAACAGAACAATTATGGAACCTATTATTCAAGAATGCTTTTCTGAGATAAAGATATTTGAAATTAGATATTGAAAGCATACAGCATATCAAAGAACATCAACTCAGAACAAACACATCAAGATATGTTTCAGTATCGTTACTGGACTTTAAAACACAAAGCAAAAATACTTTGTGCACTAAAGAACAAATAACTTATGGGGCAAAAAAGAAAACAAAACTATATTATAATGAGATTTTCCAAAAGCAAAACTTTTATGTAAGAAGAATGTGGAGGAACATATGTAAGATATTCAAAATAAATAAATAGAGTCAAGAATTTAAATCAGGATATTGGCCTAGAGTTTTCTTTTCTTGTGCTTTCTTTCTCTGCTGACATCATAAAATGAATTTTGGAAATGTTCATGCCTACTCAATGTTTTTTGGAAGAGTATAAGAAAGATTGGTGGTATTAATTCTTCTTGAAATGTTGTATAATTCACCAGGAATGCCAATATTCTTGAAGAATTTAAATACAAAAATCATCAACAAAGTACTGACAAATCAAATCTAGTAGCATATTTATTTAAAGGATCATACACTGTTAACAAGTGAGATTTATTCCTGGACTGCAAGGATGATTCAAGATATAAAAATCAATTAACGTGATACATCACATTAACAGAATAAAAAATACAAAACATGCAATCATTTCAATAAATGGAGAAAAAGTGCTTGAAAAAAATTCAATACCCTTTCATGATAAAATCTCTAAATATATTTATTTTCAAGATGGTAGTGGAGTAGGTGGATATTGTATTCACTTCCTGCCAGAACCAAGTAGAAAATACAACTAAATTGGGAAACAATCACCTTGAAATACTAACCAAAGACTATTTGTAGAGAAGTCATAACCAAGGACAGGTAGAGAGAGCCATCTTGGGATGTTAGGTAAGGTGGAGATGTGAAGGGGGCTGACCCCACTTCCATGAGTAGCAGTGGAGGTTAAGGAGGGATGTCTTGGCTAAGGAGGTTCTCCACGAGAGATGTGAAGTTTAGACCTAAGACCAGGCTCCCCAGGCCATAGCACCAGAGCCAGGAAGAAGCACCCACATATCCAGCTGTGAAAAGAAGCAGGGTCTCTGACCAACAGAGACAAGAGGGAAGGAGGGAGGGGTGGGTGAGGAAAAAAGAAGGGAAAGGGCAAGTCAAGGAACATATAGCAAGGACTCGTGGACAAAACCAAGTGGGGAAGGATTGAGGGAGGGAGAAGGGAGAGGGGACAGGGAAAAGTGGTAGGGGGAAGGCAGAGACAAATGTATTTGGAAAAATAAATTAATTTTTTTAAAAAAGCAGGGTTTCTGAATGTCAGGGAGAAGTGGGGCCTTCTGGGGACAAAACACCATCTTAAAGGGCCAACATGCAGGATTTTCCTTACACTGGGCTACTTACCCTGGGCTTTTGCAGAAGGAGGGTGGTATGGACTAGTCACCTGAGGGGAGTCAAAGTTTTGTGGTTTTGGGGAGAGGTGTCAGGGAAGAGCTGCCAGGAACCTTGCACTGAGTCATCATCCTCTGATACCACAGCAGTCATCTTTCTTGGGCAGAACAATCCCCTCTAAGGAGCATCAGCCTGTGGAAAAGTAGTTACCTCACACTCTGGAATTTATATCACCACACCCTGTGGCTCTTGAGTCCTGCTGATGAGTGAGCAGCATTGGCCAGGATGTGGAGGTTTGGGCACACTCAGGAGGTGTTAGTGACTGGCTTTGCAACAGGGCCATTCTCCCCACTTTCTGGGGCCATTCTTCCTACTTTCTGGTAGGTTGACTGTGGAGCAGGGAGCAGCCCCACCACAGGGTTGGAGCAGCCCCACCACAGGAGACCAGATAGAAACACCTTCCTGGCTTCTGGAAGACCTTCTGGGCTCCAGATTCCCCACCCACTTGGAGTGGCCCTGAGGCAGGGAATTACACCATTTTCCCTGAAGTTTGAACAACACCTCCCCTTCTTGGGAGATCCAACAGCACCATTCTTTCAATCCCTCCAAAAGCTCTTTTAGTGATTGAGCTTTTTCAGTGACTAACCCTAACAGAAAGCTGGCAAGTAGAGGTGGATCCTGGGGTGCCTTTGGACATTTGTTGAATTGCCCCTGGGCCCTGTCCTGGTAAGATGAAGGCCTTGGAATGCAACTTGATCCTTCCACACACAAACAGGCCCAGCAGAGGCAGCCACAACCTGTGTATCACTTGTAGCTTCAAACAGGTTAACAAGAGCCAGGCATACATAGCATATGTCATTGGGTTACATTAGAGTTCCCCGACTCTGCCCCCCACAAGAGGTCCATAACCAACTGTAGGGTATGTGGAGTCAGTCTGGATCCCTCACCCAGATGTGTGGGTAACCAGAGGGAGCACCTCCTTATAACCTTGAAGGAGTCTGATAGAGCATTGTTCCCACAGCCTTGAGCCCAAGTCTCACAGACTTGAGTCCAGGGTGCGATAAACTGCCCTGCAGCCTTGACTAGTTTCACATACATAGCCCCTGATAGTTACTTCACCTTTCTGGCCTGTTGCCTGCTTTGTTTGGGGCTAGTATTTAAGGGATAGGAGCTTTGGATGAAGTGGGGAGTCAGGACACCAACTTGGACACAGGCTCGTGGCCGGTCTGTGGCTCGGATACAGGCTTTGTGGCCTGTGTTGATTTCCCCGGACTGGGCGTGTACCTGTGTGACTCTCCCAAATAAAGGCATGTCAAGCATCCCCAAGGCTCCACGCATCTTCTTCCATTTACCTGAGCCCCAAGTGGACCTGTCCAGCCTAAAGAGGCTGCAACACACCAATATAGCAAGTGGCCAGGTTCAGACAACATCAAAACAGATTTAAAAAGTTTCACAACTAACATATCTAAAGGGAGATCACAGCAGGTACTAAACTCTGCTGAGAACTACACTTTTTACATTTTTATTATTTTCTTGCTCTTTTCTATTTCTTTTTTTCTTTTTCTTTTATAATCTTTTTTAGCTTCTCTTTTCTTAATCTTTTTATTCTTTTTTACTTTTTCTTTAATTTTTTCTTATTTTTTCATATTCTTTTTTTTCTTTTCATTTCTTATTCTCTTATTCTTTTGTTCTTTTTCTTATTATTTTTGTTTTTGTAGTTTGGTGTTTTATTTTGTTTTGCTTTGTTTTGTCAGCTCCTGTACAGCAGCTTGCATACCAAGATTGGGGTTGAGGCTCATGGTCAGCCAGTTGGAGGGCTAATCCCATGTATGAGTGGGATCATGACACAATTATAACAGGAGGGTCCATATAACACACACAAGGGACATTACTGGAGCATCCAGCTCAGGTAATCAAGGAGACTGTATCACTGGCTCCCATAGGGCACCTACTACATAAGGCCACCTTAAAAAGACTTGGAGTCATGGTAGTTCTATCTAATATATAGAAACAAGCACAAAGAGACAACTAAAACTGGAGACAAAGAAACAGGCCCCAAATGAAAGAAGAAGAGTTATATCAATAAAAAAAGCTAAATGAAATGCAGGCAGAACAACTAATCAAAGATAGAATTCAAAGTAATGGTTATAAAAATGCTCAACAGCATTAAAGACAACATACAAGCCATGAAAAAGAACCAGTTGGAAATGAAGAATAACATATTTGACATTAAGAATACACTGGAAGGAATAAAAAAATAGGTTGAATAAAGCAGAGGATTAAATCGGCTATTTGGAAGACAAAGTAAAAAAAAAAAAAAAAAAAAAAAAAAAAAAAGACCAGTAAGAGCAGCAAAAACAAAACAAAATAAAAAAAACCTTTTTTCTTTTATCTCCTTTGCAAACACATGGGACTACATTATACTAAAAAGTTTTTGCACAGCAAAGGAAATCATCAACAAAATAAAAAGAAAACCTGCAGAATGGGAGAATATATTCAATGATACGTCTGAGAAGGGGTTAATATCCAAAATTTATAAACTACTTATGAAGCTCAACACCAAAAAAACAAACAATCCAATTAATATGGGCAAAGGACCTGAATAGACACTTCTCCAAAGAGGACATACAGATGCACAATAGACATATGAAACGATGTTCAATGTCACTAATTACCAGAGAAATGCAAATTAAAACCACAATAAGATATCATCTCACACCTGTCAGAATGGCTATTATCAATAAATCAGCAGACAACAAGTGCTGACAAGAATGAGGAGAAAGGGGCACCCTCTTGCACTGTTAGTGGGGATGCAGACTGGTGCCAGCACTATGCAAGGCAGTATGGAGGTGCCTCAAAAAATTAAAAATAGATCTGCCTTTTGACCCAGCTATCCTACTTCTGGGAATATATCCGAAAAAAATCAAAATACTATTTCAAAAAAAAAATAAACACTCTTATATTCATTGCAACATTATTTACAGTCACCAAGATGTGGAAGGAGACCAAGTGTCCATCAGTAGATGAGTGGATAAAACAGCCATGGGACATTTACACAATGCAATAATACTCAGCTGTAAAAGGAAGAAAATTTTACCCTTTGAGACAGTATGTGTAGACCCAGAGAACATTATGTTAAGTGAAATAAGCCAGTCATTGAAGGACAAATACCATGTGATTTCACTCATATGTGGAATCTAATGAACAAGTTGAATTAACAAGGAAAATGGGGATGGGCTCATAGATGGGGAGCAGGATGACAGATAGTCGGGGAGGACATAAGGGGGTGGAGGGATTGAGCCAAAAGGAGAAAAGACTCATGAACATGGACAACAGTGTGGGGATTACTGGGGGAGGGGGATATAAGGGGACTAAATGGCAATGGAAAAAATACAATAAAGATTAAATAAAAAATAAATAAACTGTCTGAAAAAAATGTAAAAGAATGAGGGTAATTTAAGGGAACTACGGGACAATATGAAATGTAACAACATCTGCATCATAGTGGTACCAAAAGGAGAGAGAGGAAGGGATTGAGAACCTAATTGAAGAAATAATGACTGAAAACTTCCATAAACTGGTGATGGAAAAAGACACACAAGTCCAGGAAGTGTAGAAGACCCAAACAAGATGAACTCAAAGAGGCCCTCACCAAGGCACATCATAATAAAAACGGCAAAGTTTAAAGACAAAGAGAGAATCTTAAAAGCAGTAAGAGAAAAGCAGTTAATTGCCTACAAAAGAGCTCCTATAAAACTGTCAGCTGATTTCTCAACAGAAACATTTCAGGCCAAAAGGGATTGACATGAAATATTCTAAGTGATGAAAAGCAAAGCTCTACAACCAAAGCTACTTTACCCTTTAAATGATAGAAAGGCTATCATTTAAAATTGAAGGAGAAATAAAGAGCTTCTCAGATAAGAAGAAGCTAAAAAGTTTGTTACCACCCAACCAGCATAAGAAAAAATGTTAAAGAGCCTGCATGAAAAAGAAAAGGAAGGAGACGGAGAAGAAAAACAAAAACAAATAAAAGAACAAAATGGAAATTAAAACATTTATCGATAATCGCTTTAAATGTAAATGGCTTAAATGCTCCAATCAAAAGACATAGAATAAATAAAAAAACAATACCTATGTATGTGTGTGTATATCATCTATATCTATACTATCTATCTATCTATCTATCTATCTATATTTATATATCTACAAAAAGCTCACCTCAGAACAAAGGATACACACAGACTAAAAGTAAAGGATGGAAAAGTTATTTCATGAAAATAGAAATACAATAAAGCTAGGGTAGCAATATTTATATATGAAAAAATAAGCTTTAAAACAAAGTCTGTACTAAGAGACAAAGAAGTACACCACATAATGATAACAGGAGCAATCCAACAAGAGGATATAACTCTGGTAAACATTTATGCTTCCAACATAAGAGCATCTAAAGATACAAAGCAAATCTTGATGTATATTAAGGGACAGAATTGCAGTAGTACAATCATAATAGAGGATTTTAACACCCCATTGACAACAATTGATAGATACTCTATACAGAACATCAACAAGGAAATGGTGGCCTTAAATGATACACTAGATCAGATGGATTTAATTGATATCTCCAGAATATTTCAACAGAAAGCATCAGAATATACATTCTTTTCAAGCACACATGGAACATTTTCTAGGATAGTCTACATGTTAGGGCACAAAACAAGTCTCAGTACATTAAAGAAGACTGAAATCATATCAAACATCTTCTCTTACCAAATTGGTATAAAATTAGAAATCAAGCACAATAAAAAAACCCCTGAAAAACACACAAAGAAATGGAAGCTAAATAACATGTAACTAAACAGTGAATGGGTCAACAATGAAATCAAGGAAGAAATCAGAAGTTATCTTGAAATGAATGCAAATGAGAACACAACAACCCACAATCTGTCAGACACAGGGAAAGCAGTCCTAAGAGAGAAGTTCATAGCATTACAAGCCTATCTCAGGAAACAGAAAAAATATCAAATAAATAATCTAAATTTACACTTATTAAAGGAACTGGAAAAAACAACAAACAAAGCTCAAAGTGAGTAGATGGAAGGAAATTATAAATTATAGCAGAAATAAATAATATATACTCTAAAAAAATACAAAAGATCAATGAAACCAAGAGCTCATTCTTTGAAAAGATTAACAAGATTAATAAACCTTTAACCAGATTCATCAAGAAAAAAAGAGAGAAGACCCACACAATATCAGAAATGAAAGAGGAGAAGTTACAACTACAAAAGGTTGTAAGAAAATATTACCAACAAATTGGACAATCTGGAAGTAATGGATAAATCCCTAGAAAAATACGATCTTCTAAAACTGCATCAGGAAGATTCAGAGACTCTGAATAGACAGATTACTAGTGAAATTGAAACAATAATAAAAAAAATTCCCAACAAGTCCTGGACCAGATGGATTCACAGGTGAATTTTACCAAATATTCAAAGAACTGATACCTTTCCTCCTCAGACTATTCCAAAACATTCAAGAGAAGGGAAAACTCCCAAGCTCACTTTCTGTCAATATTATCCCAATTTCAAAACCAGATAAAGATACTACGAAGAAAGAAAATTATAGACCACTATTCCTGATGAACATAGATGCTAAAACCCTCAACAAAATATTAGCAAACCAGATCCAGCAATACATTAAAAGTATCATGCACCATGATCAAGTGGGTTTTATTCCAGAGATGCAAGGTTGGTACAATACCTGCAAATCAGTAAATATGATACACCACAGAAACAAAATGAAAGATAAAAACCATATGATAATGTCAATAGACTGTAAATCTCCTTGAGAGCAGAACCGCCCTCAGCTCTAACTCAGCCTCTATTGTAATTAAAAATAAAAAATGCTAGAGTGGCCCTCATCACATCTACTTTGATGGTTGGCTATTTGGAATTTTGAAGAACAGTTTGATTTTTTTCCCAACCTCACACATGGCTGTTAAGTTCCTCCACTGCAAACCCATCCACCAAGGACCCTGAATTTGTCCATTCCCCAGTGAAGTGAAATCTTTCACTCGCGTCCCTTCAATTTGGACTTTGTGCCTCCTAACATCCTTAGCTTAGCATCTTATCTTAAGCAACTGCCTTATGCCATCAATGGACTGAATCTGACCACTTTGGGCAGGGACTTGCTGTACCACTCATTGGGCTACCCTGCCACCCCCTGGAAATAGTGCTGATATGGCAATTTCTCAAAAAATTAAAAAGAAAACTGTCACGTAATTTAGTGATGACACTTATGAGCACCTAGAAAAAAGATTTAAAATCATGTTCACAAAAAGATATTAGTACCCCATGTTTATTGCAGAACTATCCACAGCTGCCAAGATGTGGAAATAGCCTAAATGTCCATAAACAGATGAATGGATGAAGAAAATACCACACACACACACACACACACACACACACACACACACACACACACACACACAGGGTCCAGTAGAAGTAATGCTTGCTTGAATGTGGTTGGTAGGTAATATGGGTATAATAATATATAGTTTTAATTTGAACATTTCACCTAAAATGTCATATGATGTGCTTGAGTATGATATTGTTATGTTACAGAATTACATATGATTTTGTAATAAAAGATTTTGTTATAAAAAGAGCTGTTATTTGTATTAGACCTTGTGTCTATGTGTGCGTATATGAATATTCGGTCTTAAAAAACTGAATACTATTCAGTCTTAAAAAAATAGAGTAAACCTGGGCAAGTGGCTCAGTTGGTTGGAGTGTCATCCTATACACCAAAATGTTGCAGGTTCAGTCCCCAGTCAGGACACACACCTCGGTTGTTGGTTCGAGTGTTCCTCTCTCTTTTAAAAATCAGTAAACATTTTCTCAGGTGAGTATTAAGAAAATAGAAGAAATCCTGCAATATGTGGCCATATGGATAAATCATGAGGACATTATGATAAGTTTAATTAGCAAGTGCCAGAAAGACAAAGAATGCATTGTTCTAGGAACTCTATGAAGAATAATTTGATGTTTTTCCAATAGATTTTTCAAGAGTCCCTGATTTTATTACTGTTTATAATTTGTAGAATTACATATATTTTATTCCCTTGAGGTATCATAATTTGAATATATATTTTATGTGGACTTTGCTCTAATACCAATAAAAAGTTACTCTTTCTCTAAAAAGAAAGAGACTGCATGATTCAGGTATATGAATGATCTGAAAAATTTTCCCCAGGGTCCCTCTGTTGTAGGTTCATTGCCTGCCACCCTTGAAATTATGTCTTTTGATGGCAGAGTTTGGTGAAAAGGAAAGGAAGTATTTATTCAAGATATACAAGTTTTGATTAATGACTAAATGTCACCCTTAGATCTAAAAGTTCCTTTAAAATATCCTCCATTTAAAACACCCACCAAGACACACAGTTCTGCCTTCCCCTCTTCACCCAATCAGGCCAGTGAAGCCAGTCAGACAAGTCAGAGGTACCATCTTTTAGAAGAAAAAGAACAGAAGTTTGGAGATCAGCTAGGCAGACCTCTCACTGTTCCCAGCACCATCCACTGCATTGCGGTGATCTCCAGTTTTTAATTCAGAACCAACATGGCACCTTCTCATGGCCCACTAGCAAGAGTCCTTTCTCCCCTTTCCTTCCCTCATGGTCTTTGCATTGTTCCCTCATGGTGTGAAGCAAACCATTTCTGAGGTCTCATGCACACATGATGTAATTGGGGGAGCTGCTCTGCATGGCTGCTGCATCTTACTTTCCTGCTTTCTGAAGCCCTGTCATCAAAGGAGCCCCCACTCTGCTCCCAAAACCACGTGGTCAAAAGACTCTAGCATTGCTGCTGCCCCTGGGTCCCAACCCAGACGGGAATCCTCTTCTAGAACCCCACTCCTAGAATCCGACCTCTTCACTGGTGCTGCAACTGGGGAAGCTGCAGCACCCCAGTTGCAAAACTTCCTGGTTAGCCTTATTGATATGCAAAATAACCATCTTTGCATATGAGATATGAAGCTGTCCTGCTGTTATTGACATGCAAAATGATTCTCAATGGCCCTGCTCCATGTCTCCCATGCCCCATGGCAGCCCACCTTGGGGGGTGGAGAGAATATCCTGTATTTTTCTTGGACAACCCAATTTCTGGACCCCATTACAAACCTCCTTTGGGGGGGCCTAGCTGCACCTCTAACAAAAATACATATAAGAAGGAATTATTCTTAAACCAATTAATTTTGCTCAAATCTAAATCATGTCCACAGTGACTTCCAGAAGACTCTGGTTGGTCCTAGTTGCTCTTGTTAACCTGAGCTCACCACGGAAAATGTTCCTAACTCAGTACACCCCCCACGCACTCACCACAAACATAACCAGTTCAGTCTCATAGAGCTTTTCCAAAGGTCAATGAATCCACTCACATTCTCCTTAGACCATCAGGGGTCATTTTTCTCTTGTATATGTCTGACATGCTCTGCTGCACTTTGAAATACAATGAACTTTTCAAAGAATTGGTAGGTGTTTTGTTTTATTTTAGCATAAGATTACAAGCTTCAGCATTGCTGATATGTAATACTACCTCATAGACTGAAAAAATACTTACAAGGTCTATTAACACACCACATGGATTGATTCAGCCATCTTAACCCATTCTTTTACAGGAACTGTTGATGCTAGGTGTGTTTCAAAATGCTGAGTTTTTCAGAATCTAGACAGGCACCCACAACATGGTTGTGGCAGCACCTTTGATGACCTCACTGGTATTTTTGCAGAACAATTCAGATATTAACATATGTTTGCTATCAAATGGATTTTAGTGCTAAACTTAACAAAGAACAATTAAACCAAAGTATTCAATGATCAGAACCTATTGTAAGACAGATATATACCTTGTTTCCAGAATGCTCATTTTATTTCATTGATATACTTGATTAATTGTGTGCTGGTGTTATATTGCTTTAAATGCTGAGACTTTATTTTGTATTTATTTTATTTTATTTTAATTTTTTTAAATTTTATTTCAATTTATTTTTTCAAATACATTTGTCTCTCCCAACCCCCCACCACTTTTCCTTGCCCCATCCCTCCATCCCTCCCTCAGCTCTTTCCCTTTGGTTTTGTCCATGAGTCTGTGTTACATGTTCCTTGACTTTCCCCTTCCCTTCC
The DNA here is from genome assembly GCF_021234165.1 of Pteronotus mesoamericanus. Classification (NCBI taxonomy): domain Eukaryota; kingdom Metazoa; phylum Chordata; class Mammalia; order Chiroptera; family Mormoopidae; genus Pteronotus; species Pteronotus mesoamericanus. The sequence continues at coordinate 58,336,992 of NW_026555321.1, forward strand.
TTGTCCACGCCCCCCCTCCCTCCTTCCCTCTTGTCTCTGTTGATTTCTTTTCCTTTCAGTGTTGCTGGTCTTATTTTCCTTGCATCTTTATATTCTTGGTTAGGTTCCACTTATATGTGAGATCATATGGTATTTGTCTTTCACCCCCTGGCTTATTTCACTTAGCATAATGCTCTCCAGTTCCATCCATGCTGCCGCGAAATTTAGTAGTTCTTTTTTTCTTTCTGCTGCGTAGTATTCCATTGTGTATATGTACCATTACTTTTTGATCCAATCATCTACTGATGGGCATTTAGGTTGCTTCCAACACTTGGCTATTGTAAATTGTGCTGCTATGAACATTGGGGTGCATAGGTTCTTTTGTATTGGCGTTTTGGTGTTTATAGAGTATAGTCCCAGCAGGGGAATCACTGGATCGAAAGGCAGTTCCATTTTCAGCTTTTTGAGGAAATTCCTCACTGCTTTCCACAGTGGCTGCACCAGTCTGCATTCCCACCAACAGTGGACTAGGGTTCCCTTTTCTCCACAGCCTCGCCAGCACCTGTTGTTTGTGGATCTGTTTATGATGGCCATTCTGACCGGTGTGAGGTGGTACCTCATGGTGGTTTTGATCTGCATTTCTCTGATGGCTAGTGATGCTGAGCATCCTTTCAAATGTCTCTGGGCCCTCTGTATGTCCTCCTTGGAAAAGCGACTGCCCAGGTCCTTTGCCCATTTTTTGATTGGATCGTTTGTCTTCTTGGAGGGGAGTCGAGTGAGTTCTTTATATATCTTGGAGATCAAAATCTTGTCTAAGTTGTTACCAAACAATGGACCTGTAGGGGGATGGGGGTGGTGCTCAGATGCTATTACTGAAACAATGCCCACCATTTCCCCTAGGTCCCTCAGTTGTATGTCCTTTGCCTGCCTCCCTTGGAATTATAGCTCTCAATGGCAGAGTTTGGTAAAAAGGAAAGGAGCTATTTATTCAAAAGTTTTACAGGTTTGATTAATGGCTAACTGTTGCTCTTAAATCTCAAAATCCCTTTAAAGGGCACCCACCATTTAAAACACCCACCAACATACACAGTCCTGCCTTCCCCACTTTGCCCAGTTAGGCCAGTCAGGGGTACCACCTTCAGAAGAAAAAGAACAAAAGTCCAGGGCTTGGCTAGGCTTGCCTCTCGCGGTTCTCAGCACCATCTGCTGCATTGCCACAATATCCAGTTCTTAATCCAAAACCATGTGGCACCTTCTCATGGCCCACTAACAAGAGTCCTTTCCCCACTTTTTCTTCCCTCCTGGCCTTTCCATTGTTCCCCAGAGTCTGTGTCCCTTTGTATCTTCTGCAGGCCCTGTTTCTCCCTCTTCTCTCAGTTACATTCTGTATTAAGTCTTTCAAACCTTCCTGGTTAGCCTTGTTGAGATGTAAAATAATGTTCTTTGCATATGAAGTCCGAAGCTATCCTGTTATTGACATCAAAATGACTATCAATGGCCCTGCACCACTTCAGGTAGGAAGCTGGCCTGTTACTGGTACAAAAAGTAACCCAATGGCCCTGCTCCTGTCTCCCAAGCCCCATGGGGGCCCAACTTAGTGGAAGGGAGGAGAATAATATTTTTCTTGGACTCCCCAATATCTGGACCCCATTACAAATACCCTTTGGGGGGGTCCTGACTGTGCCACGTTACAAAGGTGTCATTGGCAAATATATTTTCCCATACAGTTGATTCCCTTTTCATTTTGCTGATGTTTTCTTTATGCATGCAGAAGCTTCTTATTTGGATGAAGTCCTGTTTATTTATTCTTTCCTTTATTTCCCTTGTTCTAGGGGACATATTGGTGAAAATATTGCTGCGTGGTATATCTGAGAGTTTCCCGGCTATGTTTTCCTCTAGGGCTTTTATAGTGTTGAGACTTATATTTAATTCTTTTATCCATCTTGAGTTTAATTTTGTGTATGCTGTAAGTTGGTGGTTGAATTTCAATTTTTTGCATGTAGCTGTCCAGCTCTCCCAACATGATTTGTTGAAGAGGGTATTTTTACTCCATTTTAAGCTTCTGCCTCCTTCATTGAAAATTAATTAACCATGGAGACCTCGGTTTATTTCTGGGCTCTCTATTCTGTTCCATTGATCCATGTGTCTGTTCTTAAGCCAGTACCAGAGTGTTTTGATTACAGTAGCCTTGTAATATAGTTTGATGTCAAGTATTGTGATCCCTCCTACTTTGTTCTTCTCAAAATTGCTGCAGCTCTTCAGACAAATTTCTAGAAAAATATAACCTTCCAACACTGACTAAAGAAAAATCAGAAGCCCTGAATGGACCGATAACAGCTGATGAATTGAAGCAGTAATCAGAAAACTCCCGGCACACAAAAGCCCTGAATTGGATGGTTTCACAGGAGAATTTTATGAAACATTTAAGGAAGACCTAACCCCTGTCCGTTTCAGAGTATTCCAAAATATGCAAGAAGAGGGAAGACTCCCATACTCTTTTTATGAGGCCAGCATCATCCTAATCCCCCAAACAGATAAAGACACAAAGGAAGAAAATTACAGGCCAATATCACTGATGAATATAGATGCTAAAACCCTCAACAAAATAGTGGCAAACTATATCCAGCAATACATTAAAAATATTGACCGTGATCAAGTGGGATTCATCCCAGGGATACAAATATGGTTCAATATTCACAAATCAATAAACATAATACCTCACATAAACAAAAAGAAAAACAAAGATTACATGATCATATCAATAGAAACAGAAAAAGCATTTGCTAAAATACAGCACCCATTTACAATAAATACACTGAGCAAAGTGAGATTGGAGGGCGCATACTTCAAAATAATAAAGGCCATGTATGAGAAAACTACAGAGAGCATCATACTCAACAGGGAAAATTTAAAAGCTTTCCCACTAAGATTGGGAACAAGGCAAGGATGTTAGCTTTCACCACTTCTATTCAGCATAGTATTGGAAGTCCTAGCCACAGAGGTCAGACAAGAAAAAGAAATGAAAGGCATCCAAATTGGAAAGGAGGGAGTAAAACTGTCATTATTTGCAGATGACATGATAGTGTACATAGAAAATCCCATAAACTCCACCAAGAAACCACTGGACCTGGATTACTGGATTTATTGGTCGTTTGAATTGTTCTTTAAGTTTCCATGTCATTCAGCTTTGCTCTGATCTTGATTATTTCCTTCCTTCTACTCTCTCTGGTCTATGTTTATTGTCATTTCTCCAGTTCTTGAAGATGTAGGGTTAGGTGGTTTATTTTAGTGTTTCTATCTTTTTTAGGTAGGCCTGTATTGCTATGAACTTCCCTTTCAGGTTTGCCTTCGCTGTGTCCCATAGGTTTTGGACTGTTGTGTGTTCATTTTCATTTGTTTCAAGAAAATTTTTAATTTCTTCTTTGATCTCATTAATGACCATTCATTGTTTAATAGCATGCTATTCAGTCTCCATAAGTTTGAATGTTTTTGAGTTTTTTCCTTGAGGTTGGTTTCTAGTTTCAGGGCCTTCTGGTCCAAGAAAATGCTTGATATAATTTCAATTTTCTTGAGTTTGTTGAGGCTTGTTTTGTGTCCTATCATGTGGTCTGTCTTTGAAAGTGTTCCATGTGCATTTGAAATGAATGTGTATTTTTCTTCTTTGGGATGAAAGGTTCTGTATATATATCAGTTAAGTCCATTTGATCTAGGGCATTGTTCAATGCCACAATATCCTTTTTGATATTTTGCTTGGAAGATCTATCCATCATTGACAGTGGGGTGTTAAAATCCCCTAGTATCAGTGCGTTGCTGTCTGTATCTTTCTTGAAGATCTCCAAGATTTCCTTATATATTTGAGTGCTCCTATATTCAGTGCATATAAGTTTACAATGTTTATGTTTTCTTGATTAATTCTCCCTTCCAGTACTATGAAGTGTCCTTCTGTGTCTCTTTATATGGCCTTTATTTTGAAATCTATTTTGTCTGATATAAGTGTTGCTACCACAGCTTTTTATTTCCTGTCCCTTTGTTTGGAGTATTTTTTTTCCATCCTTTTACTTTCAGTCTGTATAGGTCCTTTGTTCTGAGATGGGTCACTTGCAGGCAGCATATGTGTGAAACATGTTTTCTTATTTATTCAGCTACTCTGTATCTTTTGATTGGACATTTAATTGACAGTTAATGTTATTATTGAAAAGTACTTAATTCACTTTTTTCCCTTTTGTACCTGTGTTTGTCTCTTTCTCACTCTTTTTCTTCATCTACTTAAAACAGTCCCTTTTGCATATCTTGCCATCCTGCTTTGGTGGAAGTGTATCCATTTAGCCTTCTTTTGTCTGGGAAACTCCTTACTTCTCCTTCCATGTCAGTTGAGAGCCTTGCTGTATAGAGTAGTCTTGGTTGCAGGCCTTTGCTTTTCATTATATGGGATATTTCTTGGCATTCACTTCTGGCTTGCAGTGTTTCTTTTGGGAAGTCAGCTGCTAACCTTACCGGGGCTCACTGGTATATTACTACCGGTTTCTCCCTTTCTGCTTTTAAGGTTATCTCTTTGTCTTTGATATTTGCCATTTTAACGATGATGTGTCTTGGAGTAGACCTTTTTGGATTACTCTTGAATGGGACCCTCTGCACTTCCTGGACTTTTGAGACTTTTTCTCTCCTCAAATTAGGGAAGTTTTTCACTATTACTTTTTCAAGCTGGCTTTCTATCCCTTGCTTCTCTCTTCTCCTTCTGGTATCCTTATTGTACAGATATTACTATGTTTCATGTTGTTCTGCATTTCCCACAACATCTCTTTCTTCTTTTGAGTCTTTTTTCATTTTCTTGCTCTTCCTAGGAGCTTTTTTCTACCTTGTCCTCCAGCTCACTGATTTGATCCTCTGCTTCATTGAGCCTGCTTTGTTCCTTCTACTGTGTTCTTCAATTCAGAAATTGTATTCTTCATTTCCTCTTGTCTCTTATTGATAGTTTCTGTCTCCTTTTTCATGATAATATAGTTTGGAGTAAGTTCCTTGTCGTTTCCCTGTAGTTTTTGGTAATTCTTCCTGAACTCATTGATCTTCCTTATAACTATGTTTTCTTCAATATCTGATAGTTGACTTGCCTCTGTTTCATTTAGTGCTCTTTTTGGGGATTCCTCCTTTCTTTTTGATGGAGGGTTGTTTCTTTTTCTCCCATTATTTGTGAGACTCCTCTTTTTTGCTTTTGCTTCTTAAGTTGATCTGTTTTAACTTGCTGACTTTGTGGTGTGAACTTGTATGGTAGGATACCTGTGAGATTCAATGATGCAGTGTCCTTTACCTCCTTTACTTGATGCTCTTTGGATGCCTTTTATGCTGTTTATGTTGGCTCTCTAGAAGTAATTGGTTTTTTATTGTTTGGTCATTCTTTGGTGGGTTCTTCCCTCTACCTGGTTGACTGAGGGTCACACTACCACCACAACTCTTGTGTTTTTATGCAGGTACTGCCAGAACAAAACCACAAAGCCCAAGAAACAAACCCACATCCACAAAAATAACTCCCCCCTGCAATCCCACTATCAACAGCAAATGAACCAGTATCAAAAAGGCTGTCAAGAGATTAAGACTATTATAAGGAGAGAAATAAACTATTAGTATAAAATCTAATGACTTAACTTGCACAAACTTGGTGGACATGTAATGAAAGTTAAAAAGCTATGTAGTAAAGAAAATATTGTAAATGATGGAGAAGACTACAGTGGATTTTTTCTCGGTAGCCTCTAGTATTTACCACTGTTTTTTCCTCTCTGGATCTGCCTCTGGTGATGTCAGACATTAACCCTGTCTGACCTTAGGAAGTCTGTTCAACACTTCCAGGAATCTACTGTCTGTGGCTGTCTCCTTTGGCTGTTAATCTAGTCACTCTGCACTCCAGTCTGTCTTAGCCATCACAGGGTGGGTCAGAATCCCTCCTGGGATCAGGGCTATTATTTCCCCTTAGGCTGCTCAGAGGGGAGTTGTCTTCTTGAGTATGGGATGGGGATGACTCCACACCAGTATCCTGCCAGCTACTCTGTCAGTTCTCTCCCCAAAGCCTCAGTCTCCAATCTTTCCTCAAGTGTCTCTAGTCCACTCTGCCGCCCACCTTTGCCAGGGATCTACTTAGAGTGGCTGCCACTCTGTACTTAGCCGTCAGGCTTAAACACTCAGGGCCAGGGCAAAGTCCCTCCTGGGGCCAGGAATATTGTTTCCTGTCACACTATTGCTGCTCAGGGGGGTGGTCTGCCTGAGCAAGATGGCTGCAACCCTCTGGGGGATGACTCAGCAACAGGATCCTGCCAGCCACTCTCTCAGTTCTCTCCTCTAAGCTTCCGTCTCCAGTCCTCAGACGTCTCTTGCCCACTCTGCCCACCCCCTTTGTTGGAGCCCAGGGTAAGTGGTTGGAAATAAAAATTTATGCGTTGGCCCTTCAAATGGCTCTTTGCATCTCCAGCTGCCTGTCTATGGTAGAGAGCAACCCTGCCACTTTTTGCAACTGGCTGTTATCTGTGTACTTTTTGGGCTCTGGAGTTGTAGGCTAGTGACCCCTGCTTTTGGTTTAGACCCTACTTTTTCAGGGGGTTCCAAGTGGCTGGTTAAATATCTCTCTTGTGCTGCCTGTGGGCACCCAGCCAGCCTTCTCAAGTTTCCACCATACTCCTTACAAATCAGGTTGTGCTAAAGCTGACTCTTCTGTGTGTCTGAGGTTATAAGACTTCTCTCTCACTATTGTTCAGTTGTTTGTTCCAGGTGATTTCTCCACAATTTAGTTGTAATTCCAGGTTTGTCCTGGGAGGTGGTCAGTGTGCCTTCCATTCACTCCTCTGCCGTCTTGTCCCTCACCACAAGTTAGTTCTAATGTCCAAAAAGAATCAGTAACTGAAGACTTGGTACAGATTATAATGAGTCCTGGTAAGATTGTAAGACTTCTGTTCTCAGTTTGAAAATTAGGAAAAGTGCATATGTATAGGATATATGTACACAGATAGTCTTTCTAATTTTTAAATTCTTTATAAGGAAGGATAATGCAATATGTGAGAACTACCCAAAGTACCTAATGTAGATGTGGAATTCTGGAGATAGACTAAGGAAATAAATGCCAGGTGTCACTAAGTCTTCATAAGTTTGGGAAGACCCTGAGGGTTAACATCTGTCAGGACCACATGGAGTGGTGTCACAGGCATGATTCTAGCAGTTAGTAGTGGAAATAAGAACCCAGGAGCACAAATAGGATCAGGGAGGAAGTGGGCTCAGGGCACTAGAACCATGGACAGTTCAGTAGAACCAGGATGCCTGACACAGCAAAGATTTCTTTTGGCTTCAATCTTTTCCATTATGGAGCTTCAGGCTTTCCTGATTGACCCCACAACAAGGAGGAACTCTGGAATTCAGCTCCACCAACCTCCTCATCCTCTTGAGGAAGCCGATCAACTTTCTCTAAAACATGAGGTAGTAAAGGGAAGTCTTTGAGGTCACTTACACAATTATCTGGTCTGCAGGGGACCAAGGTTTTACTTGCCCAGCATCTATTCCCCCTTATTTTGATAACAGCACCCTGGTTCCCTTTCACATTATATTTTCCTGAAAACAGACTATTCAACAATATTCATGAGATCAAAGTAGTTTAATGTCATTCAAGACCCTTTTGCTGGGACCATTAGGAAAGAAAAACAGTTTCTCTGAGAGTTGCTAGGCTGGCAACAATATGAACTTTGACCTTCCAGTAATCACCTTGACTTCTCAACAGGAGGGTCTGCCAACAATAACAACAATACAGAGAGGAGTAAAACAGTGGGGCAGAAACCTAGCATCAGTGTTTCAGCACTTAGCTCCAGCACACATGACATTTGTCCCTGCACTTTTCCGAAACAGAAGCCAGATAATTCTCTAAATCACTAATGTTTCCATCACTCACAACCAGGGAACTACTGCCCATGACATTGTCTTCTGGCTTGCTGTGACTTGTGCCAAGCAGGCCCTAGAAGAAGTTGAAGAAAATTTGTGAAAAGGATGTTATTCTCTCCCTCCTCAGCATTGGGGCTCCTGTGACTCCATGTGTCATCTGGGAAGAGGATTCCAACCTCAAGTCACTGGCCACAGGTGTCAGCTAAAACATGCCTCTCTCTGGAAAACAGCACACACTGCTGGCCTCATCTGTTTCTGTCAAGAAGGCTACTTAATTTCAGATAGAGATCAGCCTGCTGCCTCCTTCTACCAGCTGAGTCTTGATATAGAGATGAATGTTCTCTCTGGACTCTGTCCCTGCTAGTCTTCTCATGGCCACTGTGGGCCTTGTCTGAGTACTTAGAGAATTATTTTGCTGGGGCTCCTCCTTTGCCCAACCTGTATCATTAACCCCAACTCTGGGACACCCAACCTGCTCACTGTATTTCAGCCTGTTATACTCTGAACTTTAAGTACAGCTACATCACCTTTTTCTCTTCTCTGATTTCTTAACAATGCACCTGAGTCATGCCATACTGGCTGAACCTGGCCCCTGGGGTTGTGGCCTGACCTGTTCTCCAGGCATGGAGGTCTTGGGGTTTCCTACTAAGTCTTTAGTTCTGGTGAAGATGGCATATCCTATGTTAACAGGGAGATCTCTTGCCCACTATTAGAACTTCAACAACCTTTGGTCACAATGCAAAGCAGACTGGCCTTGGCAGTTGGGCCGAGTCTACCTGATACACTAAGGCCATAGGTTCGATCCCCACTCAAGACACATACAAGAAGCAACCAGTGAATGCATAAATCAGTGGAACAATAAATAAGTGTTTTTTTTCCTCTCTCTTAAATCAATAAATTTGTTTAAAAAGTTTTGTAAATGCAGAGCAGGCTGTGTGACAGACCTTTCAGACCATCCTACTCTGATCCCCTAGGCACCGATTCCACCTTCTCTTCCTTTGCCCACAAAATGTATTTACTTCAGCTATGTGACAGGTAACTCAAGGGATAAAGTGGCTTCAGCTACCAGCTTATCATGCTTTAGGATTTAATTGCCACTCACAAATAAAGGGTGAATAACTTCTCCTGTTTCAAAAGGAACAAAATTATGCTATTGGGAACAAACATTTGGTATCATTACCCTTTGATTTTTATGGGACTTTAACTCATCATCAGTGTATAAGGACTGTCGACAAATATTAGAAAGGCTTGTCATAAAATATTCATATTCTACATAGCGCTAAAGAATAGAACTCAAAAAAATAAGTAAAACCTTAGAGAAAAATTTCAGTTTAAGAAAAAGCCTTTGGAGCTTTTAGAGCTAGCTCAAAGAGGGACTCCATCTCAGTAAGTCATGGCATTTCTGTCACCTTGGTGTGTTCAGTGATTTAACAAGTACTGGGTCAAATTCCCAAAGCTCAAAAAGTATTTAAGTCTAGAAAAGTTATCTCTCTGTAGTCATAGCCCCAGGAAGGTTCCTGTGTTCACTCTCAGCTGAGCCACCACCTGGGCCACCATCTGGCCATTTTGACAATCTAGAACTCCAGAGGGCAGTGCACAGGAGAATAATTTTTGGTCTCCAGGGTATCTTTGCTTCATCTGGGCAGTGATTAATGCGAAAAGTATCTATGCTAACCTGTTCATATTTTCCTCTAACAACTGAAAAATATAGATGAGCTGGCTTTCTGACAAACAAAGGCACTTTTACTGAATCACAGAACCTTCATCATGATTTAATACTCTTCCTCCTACAGAGTCCTGCTGTCTGATTGGTGTGATGGTTTAAATTTTTCAGCTTTCATTTAAGTTATTGTTATTTTTTCTTTCAAATTCAAGGGCTTTAAGTATTCTTTTAGGTAAAGAGCCACTTTTATAAAATTTGAGAAAAAAATGTGTTTAACAACCTTTATTTTTAAAGTAAGAGAGAGTTTAAGCATATTTGGCCCAGCAAGAAGACACCTGATTTTGCTGCTATGACTGTCAATGTTGTTGTTTGGATACAACTGGCTGTATCCAAAAGAAACCCACACAACCAAATAAAAGCCCAAAACAGTCAATTATTTATGTTTTGCCCTCATACACGGGACCTAGCAGACTGCAGAATAAATAGATGTTTAATAACTGTATATTGATAAATTTATGCTAACATGCAGCTGTCAGAATCATTATTACAGTTCAACAAACTGTGTTCATTCCTTTACTCTTTGAACAAATGAACACATCTTGAAGCCAACACATTTTACTTACTGTGGGATGTGAAAAGTGTTAACAGAGCAGGGAGTCTAGTCTGATAAAGGAGATGAGATGTGCATGGCTGTGCACAGGAATTTGGAGAGTAAAAGATCTTTTCATTAGGGGGCATGAGAAGTTTCACTAACTTCTGTGTCTGATTTTGAACAACAGGTAACCCTGATAAGCAGAGATTGAAGGGACACATTAATAACCAATGGGAGTAAAAGTTTTGTAGTAGTCACAGCAGCAGAGACTCCAGAGGAATGATTGACAGGAAGGGGGAGGAAAACCTCCTCTGTGAGGAGCATAGTTTGTCAGTCATCTCAGGTAAGTCTCCCAATGACTCAGAGGACACACTCTTCCATGTTTACTAAGAGGCGACTAAGGTCTAAGGAGGAGGGGACTAGCCAGGGTCATACTCCTGTCATGCAGCCCCACCAACACAGCACTGAACAAAGTACAATTTGTCTTTGAGTAGAAGATATGATTCAATAGGATTGGATCTTTCAGGTTTACTTAGAGTATTTTATTTTTCTCAAAAGATGGCCCAAAGACCACCTGGAGTTCTCTCTCTTTTTAAAATTTTTCAAGTACACTTCATATTCAATATTATTTTGTATTAGTTTCAGGTGTATTGCATAGTGATTAGATATTTATATAACTTACAAAGTGATCCCCCACCCCTATAAGTCTACTACTAACTTGGCCCCATACAAAGCTATCACAATATTATTGGCTATATTTCCTATATTGTATTTTACACCTCCATTACTATTTTGTAATTACCACTTTGTCCTTCTTAATCCCTTCACCTTTACTACCCATCTCCCCAACTCACCTCCCATCTGGTAACCATCAGTTTGTTTTCTGTATCTATGAGTTTGTTTCTCTTTGTTTTTTCATTTATTTCATTCTTTAGATTCCACATATAGTGAAATCAAAACAGTATGGTGAAATCAAAATAGTATAGAAGCCCCTCAAAAAACTAAAAATAGAACTACTTTATCACCTAGCAATCCCACTTCTGGATATTTATCCAAAGAAACCCAAAACACTAATTCAAAAAGGTATATGTACCCCTATGTTAATTGCATCATTTAAAATAGCCAAGATATAGAAACAACCCAAGTGCCCATCAGTAGGTAAAGAAGAAGTGGTGCATATATACAATGGAATACTACTTGGCCTTTAAAAAGAATAGAATTTTTCCATTTGCGACAACATGGATGGTCCTAGAAGGTGTTATGCTCAGTGAAATAAGTCATATAGAGAAAGAAAAATACCACCTGGAGTTCTTTAAAATGAAGGTTCCTGGGCCCTGCTAGAAAGTCAGAAAATCACGGAGGGCACAGAAGGTAGGCAGACAAGGACACATGATTGTAAACAACTTGTTTGATTCCTCTGTACGTTAATGCTTGAGAGGTATTACAACAAAGGACAAAGCAGGCCTCATCACTGAATTACTTAATATTTCAGACAAGAACGTAAAGGTTATAACATTTAAAATCCTCACTTTCAAAATATAAATATAAAAACCCCTAAGAGTTTTTAGATTGCTTTTTGCTTTTTAACTTAATAGTTGTATCAAACCAACATTCCAGTCAATTCTCTCCAACCAGTCATTCATTGCCTTAGGTTGTAAAGATCCTGGTTAAGAGGAAGTACAGAATGAGTTCCTATCCTGGTGGGTTCCCTGGACCAGCCGCTCAAACCCCACGGCAACCATTAAAAAGAAGAGGGCAACCCATCAGTCTCATCAATTGCCTAATTTTTTGTTTCTTCTTTTGTGGGGGCCATTTTACTGTCATGTTCGCAATGCCTATTTTAAAATTAATTCTTATGTGACCCACATGTTTATCCCAGACTGGACTTAATATGATATCTCTACTATGCATCTCTTTACTTTGATGAAAAGTATATTGCCAGGTTGGGGAATTAGACACAGACTAAGTGTAGATATAGGTCAAAAAAAGAAAGGAAAAGACCTTTTCATCTACTTTAAAAAAATGAAAGAAAGAAAGACAGAAACCCACTCTTTCTAACTCCAGTATGGCACTGTGTAACAAATATAATGCCTACATATTCCCTGTGGAGTGCATTTTCCTCAGTGAGTATTTAAGGGTTCTCAGGAGCTCTTGCAGAAGTGGCTGCCTGTGCATCTATGGATACAGTGGGCCTCTGTTACTGATTTATAATTAATACAAGTGAGTGAGTTTGGGTAAGAAAACACACACTATCAAAAAAAAAAAAAAGCATTGACTAACAAGTGCTCTGATGTTCCTATGGGAGCTAAAGCCTCTTAATTCTTATTGGAAAAATATAAAAAGAAAAATGAGGCATTGAATTACATTTCTGACTTAAAGAATAGACAGTGTGTTTTGAAAGATATTTTTACCACATATAGGGCTCCTGGACTCTTCAATTCAGCGTGCCACATGTTTAAACTAGCAATGGCAAAGAGTTCCTGTGGAATATTTGTAGACTAGTGCCTTAATGTTAAACAAAGTATTACCTTTTTTAAAGGAACTGGAAAAAAATATCCCCTTCTAGTGTGGTTCTGCATGAATAAAACAATTCTACACTTTCATTAAAGTATTTTATTTCAACTTCAATTTTCCTGCTAATCATTTCTTTTGAAATGGAACAAAACAGTTAAATCTGGATTTATACTGTATTGGCTCACAGAACAGCCAAATCTTTTAAAATCTGATATCCTATAATAGTAAATCTTAACTTTCACCACAAAAAGCACAGACTTTTCAACATGGTATGTTAGAACCATGTACTTTGTCTGAGTTTGTCCAGAGAGTTATTGCTCCTGAGTGATTTATTTGCAAATTGTTTTGGCCTTAAACTCTAAGCTCCATTAATTTTTGAGATGGAGGTAGAAGACTGTTGTTGTTCAGAGCAGTCATAGAACAAAGAAAACCTGGAGTTTTAAATATGGATTTTGCCATTTACTAGTATAGCACTTTCATCCATTCTTTCATCAAATATTTATCAAGATCCTACTACATTCCAAGAAATGTTTTATGCTAAGAATATAAGTAGACAAACTCTTATGGATCTTGTCTAACCCATGTATCTGCACATTTCTATAAATATTTGTATATGTACCTTATGTTCATTCCTATGTCAAGCTAAACTTTAGTTTACACTAATAGCACAGACTCAACTGTTACCACATGGATTATTCTCCCTCCTTCCTGGTTTATCAGTAACATGTCACTCTCCAACAGCCATCATTTATATACTGTTTGTTCCCAGTACACACATGCTATAATCAGATGTTTAATTTGTACCCCTGAAAAAGAACATTATCGACTATATTATTGTCGAAGGATCTTTTAATTATCAATCTTTTCATAATTATTAATCTTTTCGTAATAATGGATCTTTTAATTATGATGGAAGACATAGCAAATGAACAGCCAAATATATATTATAAGAGCGATTCTAGTGGATATAGGGTGATGGGGGAGCAGGTCAAAAAGAAAACTGATCCAGATGTAAGGGCACAGGGCACAGATATAAGGGCACTTCTTAGAAGAAGTGACATTTCAGCTGAGACACAAATGAAAACTAGGGGTTAGTGGGGGAAGATCTGTAAAGAGGAAAGTATTCTGGATAGGGGGATGCCAACTGCAAAGCCAGGAGACAAGATAGAGTATGGGTTGGAAATTGAAAAGAGAAGTCAATGTACTAGTCAAAAAACATATATAGGAGCAGAATGGACCTGTAGAGGGGGGAATATGAGATGTCAGTTCAAGGTACAAAATCTCAATTATGCAAGATGAATAGTTCTGGAGAGCTAATGTACAGCAGTGTGACTGTACTTAACAATATTGTATCACATACTTTAACATGTGTTAAGAGGCAAAAGATGCTGACAGAAGACAATACTTTACAGTGGAGAAACCTCGCAAATACTACCTCAACCAGGTGAATGAGACCAGCGTGGATAGTCCTAAATCATGTGGATGGTATATACTTTTGATATGATCATTTTACCTCTGTGGTCTTCCTCTCTAAAACACATAACACCAGTCTAATCATGAGAAAGACATCAGACAAATCCCAATCAATGGATGCTGTATAAAAGACCAGACCAGCACTCCTTAAAACTGTCAAGATCATCAAAAACAAGGAAAGTCTGAGAAACTGTCTCAACCAAGAGAAGCCTACAGAGGTAGGATTACTAAATATAATGCATTATCCTGGATGGGATTCTGAAACATAAAAAGGACATTAGATAAAAATTAAAGAAATCTAGTAAAGTATGTACTTTAGTTAATGCTGTATCAATATTGGTTTATTCATGCTACTAAATGTATCATACTACTGTAAAATGTTAATAATAAGGAAAACTGGATGTGTGATATATGTGAATTCTCTATATTAGCTTCACAGTTTTTCTATAAATATAAAACTTCTAAAATAAAAGTTTAAAGATATATATAATAAAATATAACATTATATAGAATTACATAAAATACTTTAATATATTAAAAACTGACTCACCATGTTATCAACACAGTAAAATCAAATTAAGTTTGTTCATATTAGACTTTAATATCTAACATACTTAACCCAATAATCAACTCAATAAATTAATTTTCTTAATCCCACTCTACCCAGGCTCTCATGTTTTCTACAGTCTATTTATGAGCATAAAATGTGTTTTATATATCAGTGCTCATGCAAGTAATAATATGTTGACCTGTTACTTTGAGAAGAATTTTTACTCTAAATTTAATTGGCTATATTCATCAAAATAATTTAAGTAAATAGTTACATATTCTTACTTTTCAGCAAGGAAAAAAAATCCTGAACTAAAACAAGGTTAAATAATTCAAATTTGGTCCCTGGAAACTGTCTCCTGGGACACATTTTTGAAAGCTGATCATTAAAGCTGCTGTCAGTTTAAAATGAAGCAACTGCCCAGGAATCAGGGGGACAGGAAGCATTTCTGAGCTGCAAACAGCTGCTGAGACACCAAGCAGGAGCATGCAGACAGACTACTCAGCATTCTTAGGAGGCTGGATATCAGGTGAGGCCAGTGAGCAGGCCGAGGAGGAAATAGATGACGGCATCACTATGTCCATCTTGCAAATGAATCTAGTGCTCCATGAGAAAATAAAAGCCCCTGTGACTTGATAATAAATAAATTAATCACTACAATAGAGTTTGAGGAAATGTTCTTATGGGCAGACAAAATTAAGTACTAGCAGGATTTGGGACACTATTTCATTGTTCCTGGGATTTATGTATTTTCTGTGTGCAGAAAGGAGCAGGGATGTCCAAACTTCTGATGTCTCTCAGCCACACTGGAAGAAGAATTGTCTTGGGCTACACATTAAATACACAATAAAATAAAAACTGAACAGCAAAAAAAATCATAGACATCCTGGGCCACGTGCAGCCTGCAGGCCATGGGTTGGACACCCCTGGTAGAGTGTCAGTCAAGTTTTTCTTGATCTGGCTGCTGAATGGTGACTAGACTACCACATTCATCTTTAATCTGTGCAAATTGGACTCCACCTGTAATCTCCTATTATGGTAAGAAACTGGCTTCCAAGAACAGGAAAGGACCCTGCCTCCTGAATTTGATCAAAACTCTAGTCAGGAACATAGCTTTACTGTGTCCCAGACTACTGCAGCAGGATAAGCCCAACACTCTCTGATCTGGATTCTGTGGAACATACTTTGTCTTGAATAAGGCAGTCAAGATATAGCTTATGACAGCTGTAACTGGACTTTGTGTGGGTATTATTCACACAATCTCCCTCTTCTCTGTCTCGGCAGATTATGGGGGAGTTCTGGCTATGAGCCACAGTTGGAAATGGGCCCAGGATACATGCCTTCAGGAACTACCTTAAAGGGTGCAGAACTGGCCTTTGGAGTCACACATACCAGGCCCAAATCTCATATCTGTCTTATTAACTCATGCAAATGTTTGTTCCATAGTAGACAGTCGACAAATTGAAGCCGTTGTTCCTTTAAAATTAATTTAAAGCACAAAAAGGAAAGGTCAGAGTTAGGATGCCGCTCCCTCCAAAGGCAAGAGGTTTATCCTCCTGTCAAATGTAAGTACCTGTGTCAGCTTCCCATGAGTTTCTGGAGCCCTGGAGTCACCTAAAAATCTTATTCAAACAAGAAACAGACATTTCATGTGTCAATTTCTTGAGTTCTCCTTTCACTTTCATATTATTCTTTACAAGGTGGCCTAGAAGGAAAAAAGTAAATATACAGAAATTGTAGATTTTTGGTCTTACCATTTTTGTCTGCTCTACTCAGTATCTGGAAAAGAAAAAAGGAACATGTTATCACAATTTTTGTAAGTATTGCAGTAAGCATAGATTAACACATCATTCACCCAGTATGAAAGAAAAGAAATTTCAGAAAATGAAACTAGACCAGCAACTTTCACCATATACCAAAATAAACTCAAGATGGATAAAAGACTTTAAAAAGTCATGACTCCATAAAAGTCTTAGAGGAAAACATAAGCAGGAAAATTTCAGATATCCCACACAGCAATATTTTCACCAATACATCCCTCAGGCAAGAGATATAAAGGAAAGAATAAACAAATGGGACTTTATAAAACTAAAAAGCTTCAGAATGGCTAAAGAAAACACCAACAAAATGGAAAGAAAACAAACTGTTTGGGAAAATGTATTAGCCAATGATACCTCAGACAAGGGTTTGATCTCCAAAATATATGAAGAACTCACACGACTCCACTCCAGGAAGATAAACTATCCAATTAAAAAATAGGCAAAGGACCTGAACAGATAATTTTCCAAGGAGGACATACCCAGGGCCCAGAAACATATGAAAGGATACTCATCATCACTAGCCGTCAGAGAAATGCAAATGAAAACCGCAATGAGATACCACTTCACACCAATCAGGATGGCCATCATAAACAAATCAACAAACAAGTGGTGGCGATGTTGTGGAGAAAAGGGTACCCTAGTACACTGTTGGTGGGAATGCAGACTGGTGCAGCCACCGTGGAAACAATATGGAATTTCTTTTTTTCTTTTTTCTTTTTCTGATTATAAATTCTTTTTTTTTAATTTTCTTTCTTTCTTTCTTCCTTCCTTCCTTCTTTTCTTTCTTTCTTTCTTTCTTTCTTTCTTTCTTTCTTTCTTTCTTTCTTTCTTTCTTTCTTTCTTTCTTTCTCTTTCTTTCTTTCTTTCTTTCTTTCTTTCTTTCTTTCTTTCTTTCTTTCTTTCTTTCTTTCTTTCTTTCTTTCTTTCTTTCTTTCTTTCTTTCTTTCTAAATACATTTGTCTCTGCCTCCCCCCCACCACTTTCCCTTGCCTCGTTCCTCCTTCCCTCCCTCAGCTCTTCAAAAAACTAAAAATAGAACTGCCTTTTGATCCAGTAATCCCACTGCTGGGACTATATACTAAGAATCATGAATCACCAATTCAAAAGAACCTATGCACCCTGATGTTCATAGCAGCACAATTTACAATTGCCAAGTGCTGGAAACAACCTAAGAGCCCATCAGTAAATAAGTGGAGGCAGAGACAAATGTATTTAAAAATAAAGAAAGAAAGAAAGAAAAAAAAAAGAAGTTGCAAAAAAAAAAAAAAAAAAGAAACTGTAGTACATTTACACAATGGAATACTATGCAGCAAAGAAAGAAAGAACTTCTACCCTTCCTGACATCATGGATGGAACTGAAGGCATTATGCTAAGTGAAATTAGCCAAATGGTAAAAAACAAATATCATATGATTGCACCTATAAATGGAAACTAATCAACAAAACAAACAAAGGAGCAAAATGGAATCAGAGACCTGGAAATAAGGAACAAATTGGCAGTGACCAGAAGGGAGAGAGGAAGGGGAATGGGGAAAAGAAGGAGAAGGGCAAGCAAAGGAACACGAGTAGAGGACTCCTGGGCACGAACAATGTGGGGCGATTGACTATGGGAGGGGGGGAACAGGGTATGTGTGTGTGTGCATGTGTGTGTGGGTATGAATGAAATTTCAATTTTAAATAAAAGTTTTCCAACTGAGATTGTCTTATAATAGTCAAAAACTAAAAATGCCCCAAATGTCCACAAACCAGTCAATGAACCCACCCACCCATGGATGCTGCCAAGTGTGAGGAGGGCCGAGCTTCTGACACATGGATGCAGTGATAGAGATAGGACACAAAGTAATTATCTGGAATCAGAAACCAGGAAGAGGAATACCTACTGTATGATTCCATTTCTATAAAATTATATAAAATACAAACCAATCTACAGTGACAGAGAGCAGATCAGGGTTGTGCAGGGCATAAGGAAATTTTCTGCGGTAGGGGGGTAGATATAATTGTTATCTTGATTGTGGTGATGGTTTCATGGGTGTATACATATGTAAAAACTCATCTACTTTCACTTTAAATAACTTTGATTTAATGTAAGTCAATCATATCTCAATAGAACTGGGAATAAATAAACACAAAAGAAATATAAGTTGTGGGGAAATAGAAGTCAGGTGTTCGTACTATATGTTACTTTACTTCTGTGCATTAGTTATATTATCATCTTAAACTTATCTTAAATTTAAATTTAAAGGTATTACTTGGTTATCAGTATATTTTGTAATTATGTCTAATTTTCTTCTGGGAAAACTAATCTCTCCATCGCTCTTGGCTCATAAACCCCAGGCCTGGGCAGAGCTCTGCAGCCAGGCAAACAGACATCACATCTCCTGGCCACACTGACTGCTCAGCCATGAGCATGGTAAGATCAGTGGCACATGGCCCATAGTCTTGCTTGAGTTGTCAAGAGAGAAACACTTTCTCTTCTGCTGACTTTGAACCCAGGAAGGTACAGGTGGGGAACTGCTGCTAGCCTTGTTACTGTCATGGGCTGAACTGTGTTACCCAAAAACAATGTTGATGTCCTATGCCTGAATAAAGTTTCCTTATTTAGAAATAGCCTTTGCTGATGTCACCAAATTAAGCTAAGATCTCACCGACTTGGGGTGGGCCCTAAATCAAATAACCAGTGACATTACAAGGAAAAAGAGGTTCAGAGACCCAGCACAGAGATGAAGGCCATGAGAAAATAGAACAGATAGAAGGTGATGATCTGAAGCCAAGGAGAACTGACATCATCCCCCACAAGTGGGGGATGGCATGGGGTCCCCCCAGAGCTATCCAGGGAGTAGAGTCCTATCCACACCTTATCTCACCGTAGCCTCCAGACTGAGAGAATATATTTTGTTTTTTAGACCACACTGTATGTAGTACACTATGAAGGTAGACCTAGGAAATTTTTAAAATTCTTATTGTTCTATTACAGTTGTCCCAATTTTCCTTCATTGCTCTCCCCTGGAAATTGATATAATGCATAATCTGGAAATAACCAACATTCAAGAAATCAGTGTCCAGAGATTGAGAGAAACAGCATCCTGATGATCTGCTGAGACCCAGTCAAGCTGTCCTGACTATAAGGTCTCACTTTTCACTATAGGAGCCCATAAATTATTATTTTAAATCTTAAAATAGTTTAGATTATTTTACTATTAGAAACAATCAAATTAGTCCTAATACTGTACAGTAACAGAAAAAGTCTGGTTAACATTATACAGAACTATGTTACATACAGTCCCAAAGAAAATGTCCCTTTATCATATTGTAAAGGCAACTAAGTCACCTGACAACCGCCTCTCCTGAGCCATGTGTAGTTAGGATTATTCACTCATTACTTCTTTGTGGCCAGTTTGAAACATCAACAATAGTTGTTATTACAAAGATTTTCTCTTTCACTGCTTTCTACTGTAGAAACATTCTTCTCCTTTCCTTCTATTGACTTCATGGAGATGAAGGATAGATAAATCATACCATCATTACCACATCCTTTTACCATAAAATACTATTATTACTATGAAAAATATCACCTCTGTGTGTCAGAAGTTGGTCTCCCTTTTTATACTAAATTTATTTAATTATTACAAGAGGGATGCTTTCAATACTGAGAGCTTCTACACTTAGAACAGAAAGAGATCCAAGTTCTTTTTTTTTCTATTAAAGATTTTATTTATTTATTTTTAGACAGAAGGGAGTGGAAGGAGAAAGAGAGGGAGAGAAACATCAATGTGTGGTTGCCACTTGCATGCCCCTTTCTGGGGGCCTGACCAGCAACCCAGGCATGTGCTTTGACTGGGAATAGAACCAGC
The DNA here is from genome assembly GCF_021234165.1 of Pteronotus mesoamericanus. Taxonomy (NCBI): domain Eukaryota; kingdom Metazoa; phylum Chordata; class Mammalia; order Chiroptera; family Mormoopidae; genus Pteronotus; species Pteronotus mesoamericanus. The sequence continues at coordinate 58,357,341 of NW_026555321.1, forward strand.
GGCCCTTTGGTTCTCAGGTCAACACTCAGTCTTCTGAGCCACACCAGCCAGGGAAGACACAAGTCTTTTCTACTCCATGGAAATTTGGAGGATCTTTCTAGAGATTTGGGGGACCTACCTCTGCATCATAACCAGCTTCTTTCTCTCCTCTGAAACCAGGAAGCCCCAACTGGGAGTCAGAGATACCTGAAGAACAGCCTATTTATCCTTTGATAAACTTTGTGATTCTACTTCAAGCTCTATTGTGTCCTTAAGTGTTAGAAGTGACTAGAATGGTAATAACCACACACCAGAGACTTAGACCCAGGATGTCCATCATTTCATTATTCCTCTCAGAGATGTAATTAAGACAGTAACTTTTGTTATTAATGCAGTTCTTTGTAATTAAATATGATTAGATCTGTCTCTGCTGCAAATGTTGCTCTGAGCCCACAAATATATAAAAATATTGCAGATGAGAAATGTGTTCATCATATCATGCTATACCACAGTAATCTGGACTGGCTCATCCTCTGGCCACTATCACAAAAAGATAGTAAATAGGTAAAAATACTATGGTTAGAATTGGAATTTAAAGGATGGAGATGCTGTGTTTTTGCAACAATTTATGGAGAATCAAATAGCATCCTTTGCACCAAAAGATATTTTTAGAATGGCCTTGATTGAAATTCCTCATTTCTCATTTGAATTTTCTTTTTTTAAGTATATTCTATTGATTATGCTATTATATTTGTCCCATTTTTTTTCTCCTCTTTATCACCCTCCACCCTGCACCCCCAATCCTTCCAACATTCTCCCACCCTTAGTTCATGTCCATGGGTCGTACATATAAATTCTTTGGCTTCTCCATTTCCTGTACTATTCTTAACCTGCCCCTCTCTATTTTGTACCTACCATTTATGGTTCTTATTCCCTGTACCTTTTCCCCTATTCTCCCCCTCCCACCCCCCGCTGATAACCGTCCATGTGATTTCCATTTCTGTGTTTCTGTTTTGATTGTTTTTTTCTTTTTCTTTATTTTTAGATTTAGTTATTGATCGTTGTGAGTTTGTTGTCATTTTGCTGATCATAGTTTTGATCTTTTCCTTCTTCTTAGATAAGTCCCTTTAACATTTCATATAATAAGGGCTTGGTGATGATGTACTTTAACTTCACCTTATCTGAGAAGCACTTTATCTGCTTTTTCATTCTAAAGGATAGATTTGCCAGATAGAGTAATCTTGGATGTAAGTCCTTGCTTTTCATGACTTTGAATACTTCTTTCCGGCTCCCTCTTCCCTGTAAATTTTCTTTTCAGAAATCAGCTGACAGTCTTATGGAAACTCCTTTGTAGGTAACTGTCTCCTTTTCTCTTGCTGCTTTCAAGATTCTCTCCTTAACTTTCATCTTGGATAATTTAATTATAATGTGTCTTGATGTATTCCTCCTTGGGTCTGACTTCTCTGGGACTCTTTGAGCTTCCTGAAAGTCTATTTCTTTCACCAGATTAGGGAAGTTCTCCTTCATTATTTTTTCAAATAAGTTTTCAATTTCTTGCTCTTCTTCTTCTCCTTCTGGCACCCCTATGATTCAGGTACTGGAATGTTTAAAGTTGACCCAGAGGTTCCTAAGTCTTTCCTCATTTTTTTGAATTCTTGTTTCTTCATTCTGTTCTGGTTGAATGTTATTTCTTCCTTCTGCTCCAGTTTGTTGATTTGAGTCCCAATTTCCTTCCCTTCACTGTTGGTTGCCCATATATTTGTCTTTATTTCACTTTGCATAGCCTTCACTTCTTCCTGTATATTTCATCCATACTCAGTCATTTCTGTGAGCATTCTGATTACCAGTGTTTTGAACTTTGCATCAGATAGGTTGGCTATCTCCTCATTGCTTAGTTCTTTTTCTGGAGTTTTGATCTTTTCTTTCATTTGGGCCATATTTCTTTGTCTTGGCACACCGGTTATGTTGTGAGGTGGGGAACCTTATGTATTCACCAAGGCAGAATAACCCACTTTGCTGCATTTTAGTGCTGTATATGGGGGAGGTGTCAGAGGGGGAACAATGTCACTTTCTCTGCTCCCTGTGGGCTTTCAGTCACTTCCCCAGGTTGCATCAAGCAAACTGGGCTCTTCTGTTGCTGATTCCAGTGTGGGCAGGTTTGTGTACATTCTAAGACCCCATGGGTCTCTCCAATGAACTCTCCTATGAGGCTGGGAGTTTATCCCACCACCACAACCCCCCACAGATTTTTACAGCCAGAGGTTTTGAGGCTTTATTATGCTGGAACCCTGGATTGTGTGGTCTGTCTCACTCCCCAGTTGTTCCTCCTAGTTTATCTGCACATGAATGTGGAACCACTCAGTCTGCCAGCCACTGCCTCACCCACCCAGTCCTCCAACCACTGCTTTGCTGAGCGTCCTCTCCATCCTAGCTGCGTGTGTCCTCCCATTTTACCATTCTGGATGTTTCTTCCTTGGTGGTTGGACTTCCATACATTTTGATTTTCTGGCAGTTCTGGTTGGCTTTTGTTTTTAAATTGGCTGTTGTTCTTCTTTTGGTTGTGTGAGGAAGCAAAGCCTATTTGCCTTTGCCTCCATCTTTCTTGAAATCATTGAAGGTAAAAATGTAAATGTTATCTTGGAGGCCAAAAACATGGACTCAGTCACCATTTACTGAAATAGTATTTGTGCAGGCCTCCCACCATGTGCCATCAGGTAAGAATTACTTGATGAAATGAACTTGTCAGTCAGTTAGTGGACTTCTGAAGCTCTGGGATAGAGGGCAGGGCCAAAGAGCTCATTAGAGCTTGGGGACCATCCAGGAGCAGAGACCTGGTAAGCAGGTCATTGTGTGTGGGCCTTGATATCCCACAGAGTGTTCTCTACCAGGACACTGGTCACTGTGAGGTAAGATGCAGGGAAACAGTTATAGAAAGATAGTGGAGAACAGGCAACCAGCCCATATTGTCATCTTCCCACTTCTGTCTATGGGGAAATGATTTTCAATGTGCAACAGTAAGATTAAGTTTTCCTTATTTCTGCTCATCCTAAAGCTGGTGGAGTTACATCTGCCTTGCTAATTAGGGTAGATGAGGAGGATGCATGTAAAGGCTGCTCTCCCAACTGGACAATCTCACTCAAATCATTAGCCATGCACCAGGCAAGATAGGAGGTATGCAGCTATGACAGAATTCAGTCATAGAACTACTGAACCTGGAAAACTGTTTCTACTCTGAGCATGCCCTGTCCTTCTCTCTCTCATAGAAATGAGGATTATACATGGGGCTTCAGAGGTAGGTATCTTTGCAAGGAGAAAGTACTAATTTCTGCCAGCTCCCTGACTTCCTAAGTACTGCATTTGGTTCAGTGTATGCATAGTGCGTGTGCCTGTTTGTGGGAGGGAAGGTGAGACAGTGAAGTCATCTGTCTCCTTCACCTCATTGTTTTCCTTTGATTTATAATTAAAGGATTATAATTTATAATTAAGGATTATAATTTATAATTAAAGGATTATAAATCAAAGGAAAACAAATTTGGGAGAAGACAGTGGCATCCACTGGGTGAAGCTGAAGCTAACTTCATCTGTGATCAATCTTGTTTTCAGGAATGAGCTGTAGGTTTGTTTTTCTCCCTTGCCCACTAGTAAAGTTGATAAATGGAACAAGAGGCCCAAATGCTACACAAATGAACATTTTAAATTGAAGATTATTTTCCATCACCCAGAATACAGCAATCTGAGAAAGGATAAAACAGTGGAAAACAGGAAAATAATTGTCATCTCTCAGTTCTTCAGTGTTACTGCATGTGGGACAATCCAACCACTCTCTCAGCAGGTGTGCCTTCCAAATGCAGCCTCAGGCCATGCACATGACATGGGACAAGCACTGGGTTCCCAAGTCCCCACTAGGCAATTAAGAGTCCTTTTGGTGAACTGATACTGCTGTCAGTTTCCAGAAAGAAAATCATATAGATTAGATTTATAAATAGCCCCTGTATTTGTTTGTGCACTTGGCTATTGTTATTTACTCATTTAATCTAGAACACTGATGTAACAATAATTCAAATTTATAGAGCACATTTTTTTTAGTTTTCTATCCTATGCACTCTTATTTTATACAGTAATCTTTAAAATTAAATATTGGACTCATTATTATTGCTGATTTGAAGACAGAAAGAATAAAGCAAAGCCAGAAGTTGTGGTAAATCTGTCTCTGATTTTTCTGATCTATGGTTCATCTACAACTATCTGGACAGGTATAGTCATATCATTAACAGTTTACTCAAATGCAGTTTAAATCATTTTTCAGAGGACTGATTATTCCAGTGGCATTGGAATGTAAACACTTGAAATTAAGGTTTGCCTAAGATCTGGAAATTAGTCTCAGTGATGCACAAACTTCTAATTGGTTTTATTTCTGTTCCTCTTTGTAATAGAGAATATCTATCACCTACTTATTATAATCTGAATAGAATTAAAAAAGCAATCTTACCAGTGCTATAAGAATATGTTAAAACTAATTAAATGAAATAATATATTTATATTTCACAATTTACTTTTTGCTGAAAGCAATTTGATCCATATAGGAATAGTTTAAAAATCCATAAGTAACAAATCATTTTACATGTCACATATATTTCACCAGGGCAACAGATTTCTCACAAAATAACTCAAGAAAAGCTTGAAAAAAATCTTTTCTATTCTAGGTAAAATCCGGTGGCAGGTTTTTTATTTGTTTGTTTGTTTGTTTGTTTTTTGGTGGGGGGAGACTTTCATACCTTAGTAGCAAATAAGCATATCAACACCTCTCATGTAAAATCAGTTTTCTGTTTTTATTGTTAAATTTTAGATGTAGATGTAAGAAGACAAAGCTGTCTTGTGCATAGACCACCAGTTCCTTCAAGACAAGAATCTGATGCTGTTTATTTACAGAACCTGGGGACCACCATGCATGTATAATTATGGATAAAATTTAAATTTCCTCTTTTTTTCTCTTTTTTTAAGTAGCAGTTTGAACCCTGGGCCAAGGTTGGTGTGTGTCAGGGAGCATGATTCTCCTTATATGGCTTCAATCCATTCACCTCCACAGCATAAACAAGACCTGTTAACTCCTTAAAAAGAGTCTTAAGGAAACACCTGGCATCCTTGGTGGATGGAGTAAAAATAGGTCAGGATGAATACAGGATCCTCTTGCCCTCTCTGAATCAACTTCATAGTAGCTTAGCCATCAACCGCATAACTGCTGTGATTTTTGGCAGCCCTGACTCTGCATCCTTGAGGATTTCCTTCTCAGGTGTACCATGTGCCCCTCTTCTCCCAGCTCAGTTTCTCAGGGGCTTTTTGGTTGTAAACAGCAGGACTTAAAAAGTGTGATATCAGCCAGGGGAACCATTAGTACCAATAACATCATCTGATTGACCCAAGCCAAGCAGGGATGAATGCTCATAAAGAGTAAGGTGCTCATAGTCCTTCTAAGTGAAAAGATGAGAATCAGACACTCATGTTTTGGTGGGAAGAAGAAGCCACTCAGAATGCCTAGACCCCTGACTAGGGCTGTTGGTGAGGAGAGAAGAGGTCAGACTGGAGGCACAGCTGAACTATGTCTTCTGCCTCAGACCAGGATTAATAATTTATAGGGTCCAATTTAAAAATCCCAGCTGATCTATTGAAAATATACTTGGAAGGCTCCTCCCCCTCCCTTTATATTCATTATCTCTTCCCCATCCTTATGATACTAATCATTCCATTTCCTCCTATTTTCATCTCTCCACAAATAAACGTAAGTAGCCTCTGTCCCCCTCAATTCCATATTAATAAGAAATAGCTCAGAAGAGGGTAGAGGACAGCAGGCAGCACTGCTTCATGCAGTGCTTTGTCCTCTTCCCATCTACCTAAAAATGAAGCCGCCAGCATTGTCTCCACTGAGCCAAAAAGTACCTGGGGGATAGAAGGAATGCACCACAGGAGAGTGTGAAAAACCAGGACCCTCAACACAGAGAAAAGAGCTGGGCAACCGGGTGGATAAAATGAAGAACAGAAACATAAGGGAGAGTGAAACAAAACTGAGAGCAAATGAGAAAAAAGTCCTATAGAGGCAGAAACCATAACGTAAGGACAGAAAAGGGGTAGAGGAAGAAAAAGAAAGGACAAAGAATGATGGTGACAGGTAAATGGAACCAGAGGGGGATGGTCGAATGCAGAGTTGATGAAGACTTGTAAAATTCCACTGAGAAAGGCCCAGGAGGAGGGTACAGGGAAGAAAAACAGGAAAACAGGAGATGCCATCGAAAAGACTCATCACAGGAGATTGGCCAGCGCTGTGAAAACAACATCAAATGTATTTCCAAAGCAGTTGTTTCCTGAGATGGCAGGGAGGAATGGCCACCAGCACCTTCTGGGGTCACCTTAGAGAGCAGGGAGGTTGGGACTGTGGACCAGACACCTGGGAAGTCCTGCCGGCACCTGGGAAGTCCTGCCACCACTGAGCCCAGGCTGCTGGGACACTTAGCTCTCAGGGCAGAGCCAGCAATCAGCAACTACGCTTGCCCTTGGACAGCTGCAAGAAGGAGCCGAGCTCCTCTGAGTAGTTGCTAGAGGACTGCGGCGTCCCCTGCATATCCTCACTAGTCCCCCAGATATCTTCCAGCTCAGAGCCCTGACTGTCTAGGGCATCCTCAGTGCCCTTCACTCCGGCCTCACTTCATGTCCCTGCCCAGCTCAGTCCCCACACTCTGACTGCGGCTGTCCCCATCTCTCCCCAGCTGGTCCCCTCCAAGTCTCTCTTCTGGGCTCCTTACCCACCTCCCTGTCTCTCCCTGTCTCTGGCCCCTAAGTGCTCTGATGCCAGGACGGTCTCATACCTGTGCTGTGTCCCTCGTGGGAGAGGATCTGACCGAAATTGCCAGGGTTGCAGCCCCAGATGACCTTGGGGCTGCCCACCCAAGACAGCCCCATGTACTACGAGGGAGGTGGCAGCCCAGACAGAGTGGGGACAGGTGGAAGGGGGTTTTTCCTTAACAGCCAAAGTGCCAAGTAAAGATGCACCCAGCTTACTCCGTGGTGGAAACAAAATGAATGGGAAGGGGATTCCAAGAGGTTTTGCCAACTTAGCTTTTTGTCCAGGGGACCTAACTGCCCTATTTTCCCCAAAGGCATGTTGGTTAATGGCTACTGTCGGTTTATTGGTGATCGGTTAGTGTAAGACTCTTCCAGGCCTGTATTTGAAACCTACCCTAGTTACCTTGTTGTCTTGTGATCTATTATTGAGTTACTAAAGCTTTAAGCCTCAGTTTTTCTTCTCATCAATAAAATGGTCACAATGCTTATCTTACAGTACTGGGGCTTAAATGTGATGGTACCATCCACCAGGTCCTGTTGTGGAATCTGCAGAGTAAGGTCAATATCCTTAGAGCAGGGAAGATTGTCAGGTGATGTTCCAGTGCAAGTTTTGCAAAGTTGAAGTCACAATAAAAGATGCAGCCCCAAATATGCTTAAGAATTGAACTGGGATAATTAATTCCATATTTGAGAGATTCTGTGGGGCTGTAAAAATAATCTGCCCTTTCACTAGGAGAAATAGCCACTGCTTATTGAGCATCTAAAATGTGCAATGCGCATGGCCACAGCTATGTGGGCTTCACAGGTGAACTACCTGGGAGCCAGAAGAATCAGAGAGAATCATGCCTTCCAAATAAGACTGCCTGTGCAGAAGGATGGGGTGGGTCCAAGTCTCCTGTCTGTGGCCTTCCAAGAAAGAGAACATGCATTTTCTGCAAGAAAAGTCCACAAATAACCATAGTGCCAGACAAAATGTGAGTGCCTTAAGGCAATATACAAAATGCTGTGTGTTTTTAAGGGGGCACAGTTCATGATCTGATGACCAAGAAAGGCTTGATAGAAGAGGTGGTACTTGAAACGAATCTTAAAAATTGGTAGATATTCCATAGCTGATAGAAATAGAAGGAAAAGACAGTTCAGTGGAGGAAACAGCATGAACAGAGGCACCAGTAAAGCACATGAATCTGTAACTAGCCCACTGGGCATCTTTGTAATCATAGAGAATCCCAGTCCCCATCCCAGGATTAGCAAATCAGAATGTCAATTTGTGCGGTCCAGGCATGTGAGGCCCCTCCCATCTTGGATTCAATGCAGGATACACAGGGCTCTGGAGAAGGCCAGGATTGGGGCATAAAATATCCCAAGGTGCTACCCTGCACTTGAACATCTGGACAGTGGCTGCCTTTTTAAACTTTGCACCCAAGTTGTCTTTCCCTCACCAAGTCCCAGCCCTGTGCTGCATGTGAGTGTTTGCAACATGTGGATCCAGATGTTCTCAGCTCTGTCTGCATGTTGAAATTACCAGAGGCATATGGTGTGCCAGATGCCTCCGGAGGCCAGCTCTTCACAAAGCTTCACAATCCCACCTCTTCTCATAGAGTATTTGCTCCTGGAGCCCTGTGTTTCCTATGGGAAATCTGACAACCTTGAGGCACCATAGTTTGAGGAAGCCCAGACTACATGAAGAAGCATATATAGGCACCTCACTGACAGTTGAGGTGAGCCCAGCCTGAGTCATCCCAGCCTAAGTGGCAGAAATATGAATAATTCTTCTAATTCTCCAAGTCATCCCAGTACCTGGCTGTATGAGACACACCTTGTCATTGGTGTTGTCTCTGCCAATAACCCAAACATCAGAGACAGTATCAGAACTCCCCCCAACCTTGTGAATTGTGGATGCACAGAACTTGTGATTTGTTTTATAGTAATTGATAACCAAAATAAGGAGCTGGTATTCAGTTAGTATGCAGTGGACCCGGGACATCGGTGTTTTTTAAAAAGCTTGTCTGGTAATTTTGATGTGCAGCCAGGATGAAGAACCACTGGACTGTTCTTTACTGTACATATAGGAAAACAGTAGAATAAACTGTCAGAAAATAGGCAGAGACCCCCAGGTAAAGATTCCTGAAGTCCAGGGACAGAGTTCTGACTTCTGTAGGTGGGGAGGTAGAGATGTCAGACTTAGGGGAGATACTGATTGGTGCTGTGCTTTAGAAATATCAATCTGCCAGCTTTATTTGCTTTTACCTAAGCAACTGCAAATCTTATTACCTGAAGAGCTGGAATAGGCCCTTCCCTTGGACAGTTGCTCAGCAGAGTACAAAATCAAGAAAAAACAGACTGCGCTGTGGCTGGTGTGGCTCAGTGGATCGAGGTGCTGGCCTGCAAACCAAAGGGTTGCTGGTTCTATTCCCAGTCAGGTCACATGCCTGGGTTACGGACCAGGTCCCCAGTGCGGGTGTGTGAGTGGCAACCACATATTGATGCTTCTCTCTCTCTCTCTCTCTCTGTCACTCCCTTCCCCTCTCTGTAAAAATAAATAAGCAAAATCTTAAAAAAAACAACAACCCAGTCTGGCCAACTCATCAAATGGATGCTGGTTATTCAATCACTGAAGAAGAAAAACCAGAAAGAGGGGAGGAGGAATTCTGACCCTGAACATCAAGTTTCTAAGTTTAGGGAATATATTATAGTTTGTTCTTGCCAACGGATGGTGGATGAAATAGATTTTTCTACAAGTACAGGGTGAGTATGGCCCCTGGAAATCCAGCTATGGCTCTCTTGGGTCTTAAACTCTGCCCTGCATATGGTAATGTTGTACTTTCATGCCAATTCCACAGTAACAAGAGCAGGTGATCATTATAAATGGAGAACAGGAGAATAACCAGCAGCCACCATTCAAAACCATGGAGCTATTTGTAATACCCCAGTCAAAATGTTCCTACTATCTTTGCTGACTTGATATTTTCCATACCTGTGGATTTGCTTATTCCCTCAGGTGGTCTGTCAAGAAGAAGTGTCCATTTTTAAATACCAACCGAGTCATTATTTTTTCATGATTTCAGCATGAACACCATGATTCTACAGCTGACTTCTACAGCTCCAATACAGCTGTATTGGAAATATAACATGTATAAGACATCTGCAGATATAGATGGCAATTCAATTTTCATGCACAGCTAAATTCAATAGACTCTCTAAGGTGGTAAGCAAACACATGGGTTTTCTCTTTATGCAGACAAGATGAATTTTGAAAAACTTTTCACACAGCATTTTCCTGAAACCCAGACTCCTTGTGCTGTATGTAGCATCAGTCCCACAAAAGAGATGTCGACCAGGGAGAAAGTGCATCTTCTTCCCAAGATCCCAGGGATAAAAAAAGAAATATAATTATAGATTCCAGCTCTCTAACACAAAGTTATTTCTATCATTTCAGGAGATGATAGTTATGTAAGAATATATTGTATTTCAACCCATCTCTGCTTCATGGAGAAAACTAAACCATTTCAGACAGCCTGAAGTCTGTTGTAGTTATATTCTAAAAATTCTACAGAAGGTTATCCTTTGGAGCCATGACTCACAATCCTTTCATTCAGTTCATACTTTTTTGTTCTTTTAGCAACCTAAGATCAAAATCTTCTTCCTCATCTAGGGACTTGTACCTGTGGTAGAAGTCCTTATCAGGGTAGGGAGTACCTCTTCTGAGGAAGGAAGGTATTCCTCCCCCTGTTCCGTGGCTGAGCAGAGACTAAATGAGGCTTAGCTGACAGGACTCTTCACTGGTGACTTGAAATCTGGATCAAGGTACATGAAGGGATATTTATTAACGGCAGAGGGCAAAAGCAGTGTGGTGTCGGGTGGTCACAATGCCAAGTGAGCCCTAAAGACAATGAAACCAATATAGTAACAGAACTTTGGCTGTGATTTCAGCAGCCTCATCCTTAGTAGAACTTGTATTTCAAGGCTTTCTGTCCACTTCCTGAGCTGGTATCCCTCCAAAATTTTCTCTTCTGTTTACCTTAGTGAGTGTGTGTGTGAACATATAAGTTCTACTCTCTTAGCAAATTTCAATGATATATACAGTGTTGTCAACTAATGTCACCATGTTTTACATCAAACCTTCAGACCTTATTTATCTATATTTGAAAGTCTGTGCCCCTTCGCAGCCGCCCATTCTCCCAGCCCCACTTCTGGCAAACACTTTTCTGCTTTCTGTTTCCATAGATCAACTTTTTTTTAAAAAAAAGATTCCACATGTAAGTGATACCATGTGGAATTTATCTTTCTGTCTGGTTTATTTCACTCAGCATAACATCCTCAAGGTCCAGCTATATTGTCACATAAGGCAGGATTTCTTTCTTGTGGTGATTACTATTCAATGGTATATATATACCATGTCTTTTTCATCCATTCATCCAGGATGAACACTTAGGTTGTTTCCATGTCTTGGCTATTGTGAATAATGCTGCCAGGAACATGGGGGTGCAGGTGTTTCTTTGAGATCTTGTTTCCATTTCCTTTGGATATATACTAGAAAATGGGATGGCTGGATTGTAAACAGTTCTATTTTTAATTTTTGTGGAAACTATACTGTTTTTCATAGTGACTGTACTGTGGAAGAGTTAATTAGAAAACCCAGAAAAGTTATTTTTTGACATATGAACTCTGATTGATAAATTAAATCTAAATCAAGGAGAGACATTGGTTAAGTCTTTGGGGGTAAAAATTAGTTAAAAATAATTGTATCAAACATTTATTGAATGTCTACTTCATGCCAGACAATGGGTGGGCACAGCTGGGAAATGATGAAAAGACTGGTTCTGGCCCTCTCAGAGAGCATGTGGTGAAAGGAGACACTATTTAAGCAGACAACTTTAATGTAAACAATACAAAGTCAGCCAGAGTTTTGCAGGGACAGCAGAGGGAGGATAGAGGAGAGCCTAGCTTCCATTAGTAGCCATGTTAATGGATAATTTGTGACCATTCAGGTAACTGTTGATGGCAAAATTAGGACTCACGAGCACTGAGTGCCATAGGCCAAAATGATTAATCAACATTGACTATTTTCCTAGGAGCTATTTCATCCTGAGGATAAAATTTTCTGTTATGCCATTGTGTGAGTAAAATAAAACTCCCATCTATTGGTTTATGCACCTTACATCTTTTTTCATTTTGAAAAGGCAACCAAAACTAAGCATTGCAACCTCAGTGTGGTCTGTGATCATCTCTCTCATGGACAAGCTTTCTCATCTGTAAAAACCAAGATTAGGTATTTTGTGCAAAGTTTCAGCAAACTCCAGGCTCAGAAAGAACCCATGCTACCTCACTAGCACCAGCAGTCTGAAACCATCTGGCCCGGACCAGAAGGATGTCACATAAAGTGCATGTATGTATTTGGCACATAGGGGTTCAGTGAGCAGCACTGGTCACTGTTACCCTGAGACTGTTACTTGTAGCCCTCAACACCATGGATCACTCCACCTTCCCAAAACTCTTATCCTAGCTTTCTGATCTGTTTCTCTTCTATTAGGTCTTCTTCATGGGGACTTCTAAATGTTAGTGCTTTCCTTAGAGTGTCCCTGGATCACCTTTTCCCCTCTCTCTCTCCTCTGCTGGCTGATATGTTCAACCCTGTGGCTTCTAGTGGTTACAGTCTGGTGACTATATAAACCCCAACCTCTCCCCTTACCTGAAGATTCACCTACCAGCCTGGAGGAGCTCATCTCCTTATGGATACTGCTTAGATATTTTGAATTGAATGGGTCTAAAGATAAATTTGTCATTTTCTCCTAATTTTTTTATCTTCCAAATTTTGTTAAAGAATACTGCACCTTTATCAACATATCTGAAAGAGAAATCGGGGAAAACCTTAACTCTTGCCCACATTGCTTCTATCTTATCCTCAGCCCATCCAGTTTGTTGCAAAGGCTACCCTGTAGTCCACTCTCCCCCTCCAACCTTACTGCCACAACACAAGTCTGGAAAATCTCATCTGTCACTGAAAGGGGGCCCCAGTCAGCTGCCTGGTTCACCTGCCTACCCTCTGGGCTCCCTTCAATCCATGTTTCCCACTTGTCACAGAGTGAGTCTTGCCTTCTTACTGTTGGGAAATGCCCTGCCTGGTTTCAGGAACTGTAACCCTGCCCATAGGGCCCCAAGGCTGGAAATAATCAGGAGGCCTTGGAAAAACCGGTTGCTGAGGAGACTTGACCTGTCCCCCTCTGGCAGGGGCATAGCCCCTGTCTCTTTGCTTTGCCATGGAGGACTGGTGATCAATGATGGGTAAGTTACCTCACACTGAGGTATACAACCTAAGACAAGTCCCAGTCAGTATTGGCAGCAGAAAAGAAATTGGGGAACATGGAGAAGGGGCAAAAAGGCCTCCGCACTTCTCAGCTTGGCTTGGACATGGCCGGAGTCCTCACTGCAGCCGAGAAGCAGTCTCCTTATCTGTTGGTGGTTCCCTCCCCACACCTGGCTCAGGCTTGAAGCAGTGCAGGAGTCAGCTCTAAATCAGATCTGGTGGTTGCCAGGGAAATCAGGCCTAAAAGTAATTTCTTTAAAGTGTGCTTTGTTCTTCCCTCAGATCTCTGGCCAGCTCTTGCTGCGAAGGACCTTCACATTATTTACACCCCTTACCTTTTATCACTAAGGCACTTGCCCTTATCTTCATTCTCTTTTGTTTATGCTTGTCTCCTCTTGGACCCATGTAAATCAGTGGATTCCTGTCACTTGTTTTCTTGAAAGTATCTGTTCTCTGTGAAACTTAACATACTAATATAATGAGATTACGTATGCATTCCTGTTACCTAGCCCCACTGATAAGTTTTTCAATAAAAGCCTTGGAACAAAGGGCAACGGGGCCTTCCCCAGTAGAGGGATGTGCCACGGGCTTCTCCAGTAAGAGGTAAGTGCCCCCGTTGGCTCTCTGGGCAAACAGGAAAGTGTTTGCGACATTTTGTGTTTATTCCCCTCATCCATCACCACCCCGGGAGGGGCTCTGCGGGATTCAGAGCCTTGCTCCCCCCTCAGAGGGCCCCAGCCTGTTTCCCTCAGGTTCAGGGAGCGTCACGCTCTCTGCGGTGCTCCTCCGTGGCAGCGCTCCGTGTCCAGTCGCTGCGCAGTGCGACACCTTACAATCCTTCAGAGGCTCCAGTGAGATACAGTCACCTTTGTTGTGTCATCTTTTGCCTTTCTCCCTGCTCCTCCCACCCCAGCCTCAGTATTCTGGCCATGAAGAATTACTGGCATGGAATGGAGTACTTCACAGACAAATGCTGATACCCAAAGACCTGCACTCATCTGCCTACCTGTTCTTATATTTGAATAATACTAAGACATGTTTCTTAGCCTCTACTTTTCTCAACTTAGATGACTATTCAGTTAAATGATGCATGTACAACACTTAGCATGGCACCTTGCACAAAATAATGGCAGAGAAACATGGCTATTTATGGTCACCCTCATTGCTTTCCTGTGCTCCAGGGCTGCTACCCTTGGTATTATCTGCATAGAATACTCAGACATCAGACATTGTTAGCCTGCCTGCCATCACTTACTGGATTTTAACAATCAGTCCAAAGCTCTTTTCCTCTCTCTCCTCCCCCACCATTTCCCTCTGTGTTTCCATGACACTCACTACACCCTCCCTTGTCTCTTACCACATTTTTTTAAAATAATTTTTTTACTGTCCTCTCTGGCTGCCTATCTAATGTTGAGATGCCAGAGAGTGAGAACTGTATTTTTAATCTTTATCTCACACCTGGTAAATTGTTAGACACATGGTGGGTAATCAATACATGCTGAATGAATGAACACAAGAAGTAAAGATTAAATAAATCTTATACTAAACACAGGGCTCAGAGTAAGAGATGAAGAATGTCAGCTCCTTTTCTGTCATAATATGCCATGACATGAACTGATGATAGAAAGACACAAGACAAAGCAGAGGGGCCTAGAAGAAGAGCTGTAACCAGACTGCGACCAGGGAAACACACAGGCACTGCCACAACCTAGAGAGAGGTTAAGCTCTGATTGACTTAGACACCAATTCACAAGCATAAAATATAGGAAACAGCTATTGTAATTTTAATAAGCATCTACATTTTTTTTAAAACATCAGGCTTACAGGGAGGTGGGGATGGGGAGCCAACTGCTCTGGGTAGATGCCCCAGGATCTTATTCAGCTGAGAAACAAGCTTAATTCTTTTTGGCTGGCTTCCTTCTTCAAATGTAGACATTTAGGGATCTCACAGTGACTTCCTAGGGTTGGATGGGAATGGGGACCAAGTCACTTCACCAGTAAGGCTGTTGTTGGGTTAATTGAATGGTCATGATCTTGTGAGCAGACCCTGAATATTTTGTTTACTGTGGCAACCCTCAAACCCTGCTGTCCATGACACTAGTTGAGTAAGTCAGTAACCAGTGAGCAGTAGTATCTTTGTTACTGGGCACTGAACTGTGTTGAGTGCCTTGGGTTGTAGGCGAGAACATGAATGCTGCACCCTGACAGGACTGTACTGTAAGGACTTTCCTCCATGTAACAGTCACTCAGAGGGTGCCCAGTGCCCAGTGGTGCCCTGATAACATCCCTCTGTGGCTGCTATTTTACACATGAAAATAGGCTCCACCACACTCCTAATATTTCCTTCCACAAGGGTAAGGTTGCCTCCACTCAGGGAACCCCAATGCTAATATATGCTACCTAGTTTGTGGGTGAGCCAGAGTTATTGGAAACACCTTTACAAAGTGATTTTTGTTAGATTTATAAAGCTACCTCTAAGTGTGGAAGAGTTGGGAACAATATTCTAGTCACAAAGCTGTTCTAGTGCAGGGTACAGAATCTCCAACATAAACCTCTTATAGTATTTTTTTAATAAAGAAAACTAGTCCTATTGGACTGTAGAATATCATTGAAGGTAAACAAATTCAGTCCTGTTAAGTACCAGATAAATACACTATTTCATTTACATCCTTGGAAAACTTTTCAAAAGAGCCTAATTTACTAAAGCAATTTACAGGCTGAATTATAGTTGGAAAGATTCCCATAGCTTAATGACAATGATGACTTCTTTTTACCAATTTCTTTCCCAGCCTCGATTTGTCTGTTAGAAAAAAGCAGGATCCAAGATGGCATAGGAGTAAGTGGAAGCTAAACTAACATCCTCCCAGGAAAAATCTGGAATTAAAACTAAATTTTAGAGAAAACATCCTGAAAAAACAACTAAGCACTAACTGAAGAGAACCTTATAACCAAAGACAGACAGAAGAAACCACTTCATCACAAGACTGGTAGAGAGTGAAGAGAAGTCATGAGGAGGCTGTCTGGGCTCCCATAGATAGCAGCTGAAGTTCCAGAGGGATATTTCAGTGGCCAGGGAGGTCCCCCTGAGAAGAATGGGTTCTAAATCCTAGGCTGGGCTCCCCAGCCTATAACACCAGAGCAAGAAAGAAACCCAGATAACACCAAGCTTGGAAAAGCAGCAGGGTTTTTTTCTGAAAAGGAGAAATGGCTAGAGACACAAAGAGTGTCTTAAAGGGCCAATACAGAAAATTTCATTTGCAGCCTCTTAACCTGGGCTCTGGCATAGGGAGGACAGAGTGGACTAGAGACACTTGAGGACAGTGTAGGGTTGGTGGCTCTGGGGATAAAGCTGAAGGATCAGCTGCCAAGATTCCTGTGCTGAGTAATTCCCTATAATGCAGAAGCCATCTGTTTCAGGCAGAGAGGCATCAGCCTGAGGAGCATCACCGTGAGGGGAAGCAATAGCCCTTCACAGGAATTACTCTGCTCCACCCTGTAGTGCTTAAGCCAGGCTGCTTACAGCTTGGTTAGCTTAACAACTGATTAGTTTAACAAATAAGGTAGAAAATACAAAGAAGAAACCAAAATGGGAAGAGAAAGAAACAGGCTCCAAATGAAAGAACAAGAGAATTCTCCAGAAGAACTACATAAAATGGAGGCAATCAATTTATCAGACAGAGAGTTTACAGCAACAATTATAAGGATACTCAACAGCATGAAAAGAAAACATAGAAACCACCCAAAAGGACCAGTCACAAATAAAGAATGCAATATCTGAAATAAATAATACACTTGAAAGAATAAACAGTAGGTTATATGAAGCAAATGATCAAATCAGTGATTTGGAAGACAAGGTAGAAAAAAACACCCAGGAAGAGCAGCAAAAAAATAAAAATAAATAAATTTTAAAAATGAGGAGAGCTAAAAAAACATTCTGGACAACATGAAACTGGACAACATCCATATCATGGGAATACCAGAAGGAGAAGAGAGTGAGCAAGGGATTGAGAACTTATTTGAAGAAATAATGACCAAAAACTTCCTTAATCTGGGGAAGGAAAAAAGACATACAACTCCAGGAAGCTCAGAGATTTCCAAACCTGTTAGACCCAAATAGGCCTACACTGAGACATAATTAAAATGACAAGGCTTAAAGACAAGGAGAGAATCCTAAAAGCTACAAGAGAAAAGCAGGTAATTACACACAAGGGATCACTAATCAGATTGTCATTGGATTACTCAACAGAAACATTTCGGGCTAGAAGAGAGTGGCATGAAATATTCAAGGTGATGAAACTCAAGGATCTACAACCAAGGCTATTTGTCCAGTGAAGATATCATTTAAAGTTGAAGGAGAAATAAGGAGCTTCCCAGACAATAAAAAGCTAAAGGAGTTTGTTAACCCCAAACCAGTACTGCAACAAATGTTAAAGGGCTTGCTTTAAGAAGAAGAAGAAAAAGAGAAAGAAAAAATAGAGGAAAATGGTCTAACAATAAAATGGCACTAATTACATATCCATCAATAAACACCTTAAATGTAAATGGCTTAAATGCTTCACCCAAAAAACATAGGATAGCTGAATGGATAAGAAAATAACACTCATACATATGCTGCCTCCAAGAGATCCACCTCAAATCAAAAGATACACACAGACAAAAAGTAAAGGGATAAAAAGAGATGTTTCATGCAAATGGGGAAAAAAAGCTGGGGTAGCAGTGCTTATATCTGACAAAATAGACTTTAAAAGCAAGGATATAGTAATAAATAAAGAAGGACACTACATAATGATGAAGGGAACAATGCAACAAGAGGATATAGCCCTAGTGAACATTTATGCACCCAACGTAGGAGCACCTAAATATGTAATGCAAATCTTCATGGACATAAAGAGAGAGAGATCAACAGAAATACAGTCATAGCCAGGGATTTTAAAATCCCACTTACTTCAATGGATAGATCTTCCAAGCAGAATATCAACATTTAAGTGGACTTAAATGACACATCAAAACAAATGGTTTTAATTGATAGCTTCAGAACATTTCATCCCAAAGCAGCAGAATATACATACTTTTCAAGTACACATGGAATGTTTTCTAGGATAGACCACATGTTAGGACATAAAACAAGTCTCAGTACAGTCAAGATGGAGGCTCAGATAAGCATGCCTTGCCTCCCCACACAACTACAGAAAAAATTACAACTGAACTACAAAAAAAAAAAATCACCCTAAATCATCAGAAAATTGAGATGTATGGAAGTCTGACAACCAAGGACTTAAAGAAGCCATATTCATCCAGATGGTAAGAGGGGTGATGTGTAGAGATGCATGGAGAGGAGTGAAAAGGTAAAGAAGCATGGAGATGCGAAGTGACATGTGGAGACACAGAGACACATGGAAACGGCAGTGCCACATCCATGTGTGGTAGATAAAAATCAGGAGGTGTACCCCAGAGTGAGGGATCCCAGCCCCAGACCAGGCCACCCAGCCTGGGTTTCCAGCACCAGAAAGTAAAGTCTTCATAGCTTCTGGCTGTAATAAACCAGTGGGCGTTGGAACAGTTGAGGAAATTGCTGGACTCAAAGGAGACTCCTCTTAAAGGGCTTACAATGGAATTAAGACTTAAGCAAATCCACTCTGTGTTGCAGCCTCTCTAGGCTGGGCAGGTCTTCTTGGGGCTCATGTAAATGGAAAAAGATATGTGGAGCCTTGGAGATGCTTGACATGCCTTTATTCGGGAGAGTCACATAGGCTCCAAGTCCATGTCTGGGGAAATCACACAGACCACAAGCCCATGTCCAAATTGGTGCCCTGATTCCCCACCTCATCCAAAGCCCCCCCCCTTTAATACTAGCCCTAAACAAAGCAGGCTACAGTCCAGAAAGTGAAGTAACTTATCATGAGCTATGCATGCAAAGCCTCCTCAAGGCTATGGGGCAGTTTATCACATCTGGGCTCAATGCCATGAGACCCGGGCTCAAGGCCGCGGGAACACTGCTTTATCAGACTCCTTCAGGGTTGTGAGGATCAGCTCCCTCCAGTTACCCATGCATCTGAGTGAGTGAGCCAGACCGCCTCCATCTACCCTACACATTCCTTCTGGAATTCAGCACCATTGCAAGAGATGGAAGAGCACAAGTGGCATACGGGCTGGGTAGAAACAGGGTGAATACATGGAGACAGCTTCCTCCTGGGGAAACCTCCAAGGGCCAAGCAGCAGATTGTCCCCTCTCCAAGCCACACAGGGCCACAAATCAGTGAAACCAATTGTCCCACCTTGACGATCGCCTAAGGCTCCACCTCACAAAATTTACAGGTCCACTCTTCTACAATAGGCCTAGCTACTAAGACAGGGAATCAAAGTAGCTATACCTAATATACAGAAACTAACACAGGGAGGTTGCCAAAATGGTGAAACAAAGAAATAGGCTCAAATGAAAAAACAGAACAAAAGTCCAGAAAAAGAACTAAATGAAATGGAGGTAAGCAACCTATCAGATACAGAGTTCAAAACACTGGTTATCACGATGTTCAGGGAACTCATTGTGTACTTCAACAATATAAAAATACTAGGCAAATGAAGGTTACATTAAGTGAAATACAAAAAAAGCTACAGGGAACCAACAGTGGAGGAGATGAAGCTAAGAATCAAATCAATGATTGGTAATATAAGAAAGGAAGAAAAAATCATTCAATCACAACAGCAAGAAGAAAAATGAATTCGATAAAATGATGAGAGACTAAGGAGCTTCTGGGACATCTTCAAGGTACCAACATCTGAATCATAAGAGTGCCAGAAGGTGAAGAGGAAGAGCAAGAAATTGAAAACTTATTTGAAAAAGTAATGAAAGAAAACTTCCCTAATTTGGTGAAGGAATTAGACATACAAGTCCAGGAAGCACAGTGCCAAACAAATTGGGACCAAAGACGTCCAAACCAAGACATGTAATAATTAAAATGCCAAAGGTATTTAATAAAGGTATTAAATTAATGTGAATTAATTTACATTAGGCAGGCCAAAGGTATTTTTTTGGAGCTTGGAGTGGGGAAGGCAGATACAAATGTATTTGGAAAAATAAATTAATTAAAATAAAAAAGAATTAAAAATGGATTTTCCTTTTGACACAATGATCCCACTTCTGAGAATATATCTGAAGGAACCCAAAACACTTACTCTAAAGAACATAAACACCCCTATGTTCATTACAGTGTTACAATTGCCAAGAAATGGAAGCAGCCCAAGTGTCCATTAGTAGTTGAGTGGATGCAACAACTCTGGGACATTTACACAATGGAATACCACTCAACCATAAAAAAGAAATATTTACTCTTTGTGCCATCATGGATGGACCTGCAGAACATTATGCTAAGTGAAATAAGCCAGTCAGAGAAAGACAAATACCATATGATTTTACTCATATGTGGAATTTAATGAACTAACAAGCAAAACAGAGACAACTCATAGTTGGGGAGAAGATGACAGCTAGTAAGGGTGGAAATTTAGGGAGTAGAGAGATTGAGAAAAAAGGAAAAAGGACTCATGGACATGGACAACAGTATGGTGATTGCTGGGGGAAGAGGGCATAAGGAGACTAATGATAATGGAAAAATACAATAAAGATTAAGTATAAAATAAAAAAGAGAAAAGATGGAAGGGGATGTCTGGTTTAAAGGGATAACACATCAAAAATTGGCAATATCAATCATATTTTAAAAAGGAAAAATAATCCATACTGATAAATAATTTAAAGCTTTTCCCTATGTACTTAATTGACACCTAATTTCCAAGAACTTGGGCATTAAATTTCTTTTGAATGAACTGCCTATCTTCCAATGGGCAAAATTGCTTTAGATTAATTTTTTTTAATTGGACTTTTGAAGACGGTGATGAGGTAGGTAGGAACTGACCCCACTTGCTTATGCACCCAACTGGGACACCTAGCCAATATTATGAAGAAAAGAGTGAACAGCCAATGGAATCCCAGCTTATATAAAGTTTGGAAGCCAAAGGTTGCAGAAGACACTTAAAAATAGATGGTAAGGAGATTTTGTAGGTGGAAGGGAAAGTCCCCAGGCCTTGCACCAGAGACCATGGGTGCCACAGGGGCATCGGAGGAGAGCCAGGTCAGTGACTGCAACTTTGCAGCTCCCTTGCCTCCCAGAGCAGGGAAGCCAGAACCATGCCAGGAGAGACCTGGATGCTTAAAGTCTTTGATAAAGAGGAACTGGGAGACACAGAGCAGGTGGGTTACCAGCTGGGACTGTGGATGCTGGCTCGGATAGTACCAGAGAAATTGGGGAGCTGGGTGACACCTGGAGATGGGAGAAGAGTTGGGTCATGACTGACTGTGACCCAAATAGTCTGGGGACTGGCCAGAGAGTAGGGCTCTGTGAAAAGCCAGGTGTCTGTTAGGGATGGCTGCCCACAACTAAGGGGAATTCACACAAAAAAAGCTCTCAGCCACTGTGCAAGGACCTCTTGCATGCAGTGGCGGGGCCAAGCAAAGAGAGAGAAGGAGGGACATGATTTGCTCCCAATTGGGAGGCCCCACAGACTGATCAAAGGGAGGAAGAAGGGGCTCAGAGTGGTA
Organism: Pteronotus mesoamericanus; assembly: GCF_021234165.1. Taxonomy (NCBI): domain Eukaryota; kingdom Metazoa; phylum Chordata; class Mammalia; order Chiroptera; family Mormoopidae; genus Pteronotus; species Pteronotus mesoamericanus. Next base: position 58,379,048 of record NW_026555321.1, read on the forward strand.
GTAATCCCTGAAGAGACTTGATTTAATAAGGGAACTAAACTGCCCTGAAGGTATCTTGTGCTCATGTAGCACCCAGGCCAGCAAAGGAAGAGGAAGAGGGGTGCAAGTTGCTCCCACTCAGTGCACTTCATGGACTAATCAAAGGATTGCACAATGAGGTGGATTCATGGCGCTGGCCTGGTGCATAGGAACAGTGTGGGCCATTCAGCAATTTTGGAGCTTGGGCTGGAGGCTGGGACCTGTGAGTATTGCAGCCCAGACTGAGCCCCTATCCTCACAGAACCACAGGAAAGGAAAAAATGGAGCCCAGCCCTACTCTGGCTGCAGCATCCAGGAAGAGCAGCATAACCCTCCAGCCCAGTTCAAAGTCAGGAGGAGGCTTTTCTTTTCTGTTTTTTTCTTTTCCCCAAGTGTAAGACAATAAGACCTGGAGCTGTGAAAGGACCAAAGACAGATCCAGAGAGAGATCATAAGTCTAGCATCAACAATTGTGACAAATTTCACTTTGCTATCCTTCAGAACTTGTAATTTTTATTTTTAATTTCAATTTAATTTTATTTTTCATTTCTCTTCTTTCCATTTACTTTGTTTTGTTTGTTTGATTTCCTTGTTTGACTGGTTTTCTTTGTTCTCCCTTTGCATTTTAATTTTTCTTCTTTCACTTCATTTGTATTCCAATAACATGCTACTCTTGGTCTTTTACTTTTTATTCTTTTTACTCTGATTATATATTTCTTGTCATATTATTCTTGTCCCATTAGCTACACAGTATGCTTCCCTGGTCTTAGTCCATTTTTCTATCTTCCAGAGCTTTATTACTGTTGTAGTTAACTTTATTCTCTCACACACTACACCAAATTTCTAACCCTTAATCTTACTATATCTCACTGTCTAACTCACATAAGCACTCTGCTTTCTGGAGTCAGCTCACATTCTTTTTCCCCTCTAATATGAGTCATCTCTTTTTCACCTTTTATAAAAAGAGGCAAGTTGGATGAAATATCAATGTTATTGCTGTATTTTTTCAAAGTATCTCCTATCTGTTCTCTACTTGCTGGTACTTTAAATCCCATAGAACGCTCTTTTGCTGTCTTAATCCATTTCATCTTCACCCTGCACCTGATGACATACAAGTTAAGGTGGGAACTGTGAATACCAGTAAACCTGCTGGAGGACAGAACCCACCAACAAAGGAGCCACCAACAGGTAAAACCCAAGTACCATAAGAGAGCCTAAACAAATGGGAGAAAGAGTAACCTTTGAACATCTAGACAAGGATATCAAAGAGACCACATCATAGAGTCCCACAGAACTCCTACCATAGGAGCCCACTGTATGAAGACAGCTAGCAAAGCAGAGCATCAGGAATTGCAGAAACAAGCAAAAAGAGACACCTAAAATGGGGAGACAAAAAAAAAAGAACATGCAATTGAAAGGAATGGAAGACTCCCCACTAAAAGAGCTAAATGAAATGGAGGCAAGCAAACTGTCAAATATAGAATTAAAAAGAATGGTTATAAAGAGGCTTAAGAAACTCACAAACAACTACAAGGAACTGAGTGAGAACTACAATAGTATGAAAAAGGAAATAGAAGCTGTAAACAAGAATCAGAAAAAAATGAAGAATCAATTTCTGAAATAAAAAAACACATTAGATGGAATTACAAGCAGGCTGGATGAAGCAGAGAAATGAAATCAGTGAGTTAGAAGAAAGGTAGAAAGAAATACTCAGGTAGAGCAGCTGCACCAAAAAAGAAAAAAGACTAAAAAATATGAAGATAACTTAAGGGAACTGCAAGATAATATGAAATGCAACAACATTCAAATTATAGAAATACTAAATGGAGAAGAAAAGGAGCAAGGGATAGAAATGCTTTTTGAAAAAATAATGATAGAAAAGTTCTTGAACCAGGAGAGGGGAAAAACCACACAAGTTCGGGAAGCAAAGAAGGCCCCAATCAAGATGAATCCAAAGAGGCCTACTCCAAGAAATATAATAATTAAAATGGCAAAGTTCAAAGACAAACAGAGGATCTTAAAAGCAGCAAGGGAGAAACAAGAAGTAACACAAAAAAGAGCTCTGATAAGGCTAGCAGTTGATTTCCCGACAGAAACACTACAAGCCAGAAGGGAATGGTCAGAATTACTCCAAGTAATGAAAAGCAAAGACCTGTGACCAAGACTATGCTACCTAGTGAGTCTCTCAGTTAAAATGGAAGGATAAATAAGGAGTTTCTCAGAAAAAAAGAAGGCAAAAAGAATACACCTCTGCCAAACCAGCACTGCAAAATATGCTAAAGGAACTGCTATAAGAAGAGGAAGAAAAAGAGTGTGGGAGAGAGAGGAACACAGTTACAAAGTGGGGAAAGTGAATAAGTACCTATCAATAATAACCTTAAACGTGAAGGGATTAAATGCTCCAATCAAAAGACATAGGGTAGCTCAATGGATAAGAAAACATGGCCCACACATATGCTGCCTACAAGAGACCCACCTCAGAACAATGGACTTACACAGACTGAAAGTAAAGGGTTGAAAAAAACATATTCCAAGCAAATGTACTAGGAAAAAAAGCTGGAGTAGCAATACTTATATCAGACAAAATAGACTTCAAAACAAAAGCCACAAAAACATGCACAGAATAGTACTTCATACTTCTCAAGGGAAGAATCAATCAAGAAGACAAAAACATTGTAAACCTATATGCACCCAACATAGGAGCACCCAAATATATGAAGAGAATCTTGGAGAACTTCAAGAAAGATTTAGACAGTAACACACTCATAGTAGGGGATTTTAACATGCCACTGTCAACAATGGATAGATCTTCCAAACAAAATATCAAAAAGGATATTGTAGCATTGAACATAGATCAATGGATCCATAGATCAAATGGATTTAATTATATATGGAACCTTTCATTCCAAAGAAGAAAAATACATATTCTTTTTAAGTGCACATGGCACACTTTCAAAGATAGATTACATGATAGGACACAAAACAAGCCTCAAAAAACTCAAGAAAACTGAAGTCATATCAAGCACTTTCTTGGACCACAAGGGCCTGAAACTAGAAACCAACCTCAAGGAAAAAACTCAAAAACATTCAAATTCATAGAGATTGAATATCATGATATTAAACAACAAATGGGTGAATATTGAGATCAAGGAAGAAATCAGAATGTTTCTGGAGAGAAATGAAAGTGAACACGCAACAGTCCAAAATCTATGGGACACAGCAAGGGTAGTCCTGAGAGGGTTCATAACAGTATAGGCTTAACTGAAAAAGATAAAAACATTTCAAATAAACAACCTAACCCTACATGTATAAGAGCTGGAGGAACAAAACAAACAAAGCCCAGAGTGAGCAGAAGGAAGGAAATAACCAAGATCAAGCAGAATTAAATGCCACAGACACTAAAAGAACAATTAAAAGGATCAATGACTCCAGTAGCTAGTTCTTTAAAAATATAAAGAAAATCGACAAGCCTTTAACGAGACTCATCAGCAAAAGAGAGGACCCAAATAACTAAAATGAGAAATGAAAGAGGAGAGATTACAACTGACACCACAGAAATACAAAGGACTGTAAGAAATGACTACTAACAACTATTTACCAAGAAATTTGGAAACCTGGATGAAATGGACAAATTTCTAGAAAAATATAATCTTCCAAAACTGAATTAAGAAGAAGCAGAAAGCATGAACAGACCAATAACAGCTGATGAAGTCAAAGCAGTAATAAAAAAACTCCCAGCACACAAAAAGCCTGGACCAGATGGTTTCACAGGAGAATTTTACAAAATATTTAAGGAAGAGATTACCGGTATCCTTTTCAGACTATTCCAAAAAATCCAAGATGAGAGAAGACTCCCAAACTCTTTTTATGATGCCAGCATCATCCTAATCCGGAAAGCAGATAAAGACACAACGAAGAAAGAACACTAGAGGTCAATATCGCTGATGAACAGACACTAAAATCTTCAACAAAATATCACCAAACAGCATCCAGCAACACATTAAAAAGATCATACACTATGATCAAGTGGGATTCATTCCAGGCATGCAAGAATGGTAAAATCAATAAATGTAATACATCACATAAACAAAAGGAAAGACAAAAATCACATGATCATATCAATGAATATGGAAAAAGCATTTGCTAAGGTACAGCACCCATTTATGATAAAAACACCAAGCAAAGTCAGATTAGAGGGAGCATACTTTAAAACAGTAAAGGCCATGTGTGAGAAAACTACAGACAACAACATACTCAACAGGCAAAAACTAAAAGGTTTCCCACTTAAATCGGGAGCAAGACAAGGATGTCTGCTTTCACCACTCCTATTCAACATAGTATTGGAAGTCCTTGCCACAGCAATCAGACAAGAAAAAGAAATAAAAGGCATCCAAATTGGAAAGGAGGGAGTAAAACTGCTTCTGTTTGCAGATGGTATGATAGTGTACCAAGAAAACCCTATAGACTCACCAAAAAAGTACTTGCTCTAATAAGTGAATTTGGCAAAACAATGGGATACAAAGTTAATATTCAGAAATCAAATGTATTTTTGTACACCAAAAATGAAGTATCAGAATCAGAAACCAGGGAAAAATCCCATTTGCCATAGTGACAAGAAAAATAACACACCTAGTAATAAACCTAACCAAGGAGGTAAAAAACCTGTCCTTAGAAAACTACACAACACTAAAGAAAAGAATTAAGGAAGACACACATAAATGGAAGCATATACCATGTTCACAGATTGGAAGAATTAACATCATCAAAATGTCCATACTACCCTAAGAAATTAATAAATTCAATGCAACCCCTATTAAAATACCAATGACATGTATCACAGATATAGAACAAACATTTCAAAAATTTATATGGAATGATAAATGACCCTGAAGAGCTGCAGCAATCTTGAGAAAGGAGAACAAAGTAGGAGGGATTACAATACCTGATACCAAGCTATATTACAAGGTCCCTGTAATCAAAGAAGACTGGTACTAGCATAAGAACAGATCTATAAATCAATGGAACAGAATGGAGAGCTCAGAAATAAACCCATGTCTCTATGGTAAACTAGTATTTGACAAAGGGGGTAGGAGGATAAAATAGAGTAAAAATAGCCTCCTCAACAAATGTTGTTGGGGGATCTGGACAGATACATCCAAAAATAAATGAAATTTGATCACCAACTTACACTATACATGAAACTAAATTCAAGGTGGATAAAAGACTTAAACATAAGTTGTGACACCATAAAAGTCCTAGGAGGGAACATAGGCAGGAAACTCTCACATATTCAATGCTGCAATGTTTTCACTGATAATGTCCCTTTGAGCAAGGGACGTAAAGGAAAAAATAAACAAATTGGATCTCATCAAAATAAAAAGCTTCTGCACAGTTAAAGAAAACATCAGTAAAATGAAAAGGGAAATATATTTGCAAATGATAACTCGGACAAGAGTTTGATCTCCAAAAGATATAAAGAACTCACATGACTCCATTCCAGGAAGATAAACAATCCAATCAAAAATGGGCAAAGGACATGAACAGACACTTCTCTAAGGAGGACATATAGAGGGCCCAGAGACACATGAAAATATGTTCAACATCACTATCCATCAGAGAAATGCAAATTAAAACCACAATGAAATACCACTTCACACTGGTCAGAATGGCCATCATAAACAAACCAACAAATAAGTGCTTGAAAGGTTGTCGAGAAAAGGGAATCCTAGTGCACTTTTGATAGGAATGCAGATGGGTGCAGACACTGTGGAAAACAGTATGGAATTTCCTTGGAAAACTAAAAATGGACCTGCCTTATGACCTGGCAATTCCACTGCTGGGATTATACCCTACGAATCCCGAAACACCGGTTCAAAAGAACCTATGCACCCCAATGTTCATAGCAGCACAATTTATAATAGCCAAGTGCTGGAGACTACCTAAGTGTCCATCAGTAGATGAGTGGATCAAAAAACTATGGTACATTTACCGAATGGAATACTATGCTGCAGAAAGAAAGAAGGATCTCCTACCTTTTGTGACAGCATGGATTGAACTGGAGAGCATTATGCTAAGTGAAATAAGCCAGGTGGTGAAAGACAAATACCACATGATATCACCTATAAGTGGAACCTAATCAACAAAACAAACAAGCAAGAAAAATATTACCAGAGACATTGAAGTAAAGAACAAACTGACAGTAACCACAGAGGAGGTAGGAGAGGGATAATGGGGGAAAATAAGGCATCAAGGAATATGTATAAAGGACACATGGACAAAATCAAAGGGGGTAGGTTTGAGGGTGGGAGGCAGTGATGAGTGGGGTGGGGGGTTGTGATGGAGGAAAATAGAGACAACTGTATTTGAACAACAATAAAAAATAAATAAATATTAGTTTTATAACAAGAAAAGTTTTTTTTTTTACCTTTACTTGGTTCTCTTTCATTTTGGCTAACAATGTGGGCTGTTAAATGGAAGGGCAAGGTCACATGCTCTTCCCCTCTGATCTGTGACCTTAGGTAAATAAATCATTTAACTTGTTTGTGTCTCACTTTCCTCATCTAACTGTGGGAATGATAATAGTACTTACCTCCTATAGAGTTGTGAGGATTAAATAAAATATTCCATGCCTGGTTCAATAAGAGCAATAGTCATTTCGTGTAACAAGCAGTTAACATCAATTATAGCTGTTTGTGAATGTGAATGAAAGGACATGCTTTAACGAAAAATTTTAATCTTTTTTAACAGAAGTGTAACCAACAGAGACAAGAGGGAAGGAGGGAGGGGTGGGTGGGGGAAAAGGAAGTGAAGGGTCAATTCAAGGAACATATAGCAAGGACTCATGGACAAAACCAACGTGGGGAAGGATTGAGGGAGGGAAGGGGCGGGTAGGGAGGCAGGGGAAAGTGGTGCGGGGAAGGTGGAGACAAATGTATTTGAAAAAATAAATAAATATTTTTTTTAAAAAAAGCATTTTCTTCATATATGCTTCAATCAAAAAAAAAATAACCCATGACAAGTTGAATGCAGAGGCAAATATGAGAATCCATGTGTCTTCTATTAAGCCAGATATTAAAGTGATTCGAAAAAAATGTAAAATAATGATTCTCTTTTCACTAAAGTTTCTTTGTTTTTGAAAATACAGTTATTTTCATAAAATACATTAACATGTTAAAAAAAAGAGTGTAAATCATCCTCAACTCCCTTCACCCATCAGAAACCAAGTCATTCAGGTGTTTTATGATTCTGACACAAATAGTCTAGAAAGTAGAACTTTTTCTTGTGTGCACATTTCTGATCCGGCTTGCCACCAGAACATGTTGCCTCTAGAGCACATTGCCTCTGAGAACTGAGTCTCTTCTTGGAACTCCTGCTTGTCACATGCTGTCTTTCCACTGTTCATACTGCAGCCAACAGCAGGAGCAGTGATCCCAACACACAAGTTTCCACTCTCTCCCCTGCTCACAAATGATCATTGTCCATCACCACAATGGGATTCAGCCCGAATAAACCTGTGTTCCTGTGTAGCTCTCAAGACCCTGCAAAGTCTAGTTTGATTACTCACACATGCAGTCACACATCCTCCTACACATGTACCCGCTCATACATCTGTACACACATGCACATACTCATATGGGTGTACACACACTCACATGCACACACTTGTACAAGTGTACACAAATGTTTGCATTTATGTACACCAGCACATGTGTACACACATGCTCACATGCGCTTACTCTTGCACTAGTATGTGCCTGAACACACATGTGTACATGTATGTTCACATGTGCACATACTCCTACCTGCATATATGTGCATGTTTGTGCACATGTGACTCCCTGCCTCACCTCGCCAGCTCCTATTCATTTCTAGATTTCTTTAGAGTTCATTTCTCTGACCCCACACTTTTCTCTTCAAAACACCCGAACTGTGCAAAGTGCCTGCTGTCTGGTCTGTGACTGAAAACTCAACGAGGCAGAGGCTGGTCTGTATTAAGCACCAACCCCATGGCAGTGGCTTACCAAGGATTGTTGGATAAAAATCTGTTACATGATAAACAGCCATGTTCACTTTGCTCTCTTGAAATTTAAAATTCCATACGTCATATAAAAAAGAAATACTAGATTAAATGATTTATGGATTAGTTTCTTTCATGGAAAAAACACACGAGGACAACTGGTAAAGACACAAAATGTTCCCATGTTCCCCACACCAAACTGCAAGGAGTTACTGAAACTTTCATTGAGAAACAGTATGAATTTAACTATTTTTTAGGAAAATACAAAAAGATTAAAAGTGAGCAAAAAGAACTAATTTTGAAGTCTATTATTTTCTGCCTCAAAGAGAAAATAGCATTCCATTGATGGTGGGGGGCGAATCTAAAAAACCTTTGTGGAAGGTCACCAGGCAACTTGTATTAAGGTTGAAATGTTCATGTCCTTGGCCCTGTGGTTTACTCTGGCACTTCTCTTGAAGGGGATGAGCAGACAGCATTACAGAGAAGATGTCTTTTCCAGGTTGCCTAGAAAGTAGAACCTCAGCAAAGCTTACATGGCCAAGTTTCACTGGGGGTACGACCTAGGGCGGTGAATTGATGGGAAAGGAAAGCCAGGCTTTCTGGAGAAAAATTACAAGTGTTACTTAGTGAGGTTGGAACTGTTTCACAAGAAAGATTTCCCTGGCCTGGCTGTGTAGACACACTGCACCTGGGATACAGGGGGGATTCATGTCATCTTCTGTCTTTCCCCAGCAGTCAGCTGCTCCTGCACCTGCACTCCCAGGTGTGTTGCTGGGTTCACCAGACAGACTAGGGAGGCCAGAAGCAGCCCTCTCCATACAGCACCCTGTGTCTGCCCCGCTGGAACAAGGAAGTCAGAACCTTGGGTCCTTGTGAATCTAGCTTGGGCTGCAGAAACTCTCTCCACTGGACGCCCCCTTTGGGGCACCTGAGAGCCCCCTGAGTGAGGAGACAAGTGAGTGCAAGGCAGTCTCTGATCTCCACTGAGCTCCACTGAGAAAGCAGCTAAGTGCCTAGCAGGCAGGTAGGCTAGGAAATTTGGGGAAGAATATAAATTACATCAAGATAGATGTACACGATACATTCACTGTGACATAGTTTATGGTTCCCCTATTTTTAGAGAATCCCAAAGTTATTGAGTAGAGGATTGGTCCAATAAATTTTGATAAATTCAAAACTGCACCAAATCAGTTAAAAACAATGGTTAATTTATGACATAATATATGCAATTATGTAAAGATAATGTAACTCTGTGTGTGTGTGTGTGTGTGTGTGTGTGTGTGTATGTATGAGCTCAGAGATATTGAGAAGAAAGATTACCAAAATATAAAATATTACTAGCCATTTTATCTGGATGGTCATATTTCAAGTGACTTTTTAGCTTTTTATTAAATGTTTTCTCATATTTAAAAAAATACAAGATAATTGTATAATATTTTATCATGATAAATATTACAAAGCTATTTATAGTTTTTAAACAGTTCACATTAAGAGAGATGTTTAAATAATGATGCCATGGCACACATTATAAACATGGACAGAAGAATTTCCATTCTGGGTTTGCATGCTCTGGGAAGTCCACTATGATTCCACCCTGAATAGGTTTGGTATGTATATCAATAACTCATACCATCATCTATGGCAATATTAACATGGATGAATTCAGTTAATGATGATTTAACTCTGAAGCCCACCATTCGAGGACTTGTATAGATATTATATCTCTATGGCCATTTTGAAGTGGACGGTGGGTGTTGTCTCACTAACCCTGTATTCCCTTCTCCAGCACACCATGTCTGCCCCACCCTCCACCTTCGAAATCTGAGCTCATCCTTCCAGCCAGTTGGGTCATACATTTTCCTGCTATCTGCTCAGATCGATGAACTCATTTTGCAATTTATTGTGATTCTTAAAATTCTTCATCAACATCTTAAAAATTTCATAATATTAAATATTGCCAATAGTCACAAATAAAAAATTTAATTTGCTTTCACAAGCATGATTAACTAGATTTGCAGTTCATATGTACAAATTTATCATTTCATGTGGCAGGAACAAACTCTGCTTGAAAAGATATTCCTTTTAGAAAATGAGACAGTGATGTAATAAAATGTACTCTGAAGCTTTGAAGTTCAATAAATGTAATGACATTGGTTTTGAAGATCCTTACTATCTGGCTTCCTAAGGGTGTTAGTTCTAGAGCACAAAGATCCTTGCACTGGCCATGGCCTCCCACAGGGCAGATTTACTTCCTGCCAAAGCAAAGTGAACAGAGGGCAGGGTAGAGGTCTGGGGGTTAGGCTTTGGAATGAAACCTGCTTGTTGGGAGTGGAGGCCAGGATGATAAACATCTGATACCAGAGGGAACAATTGTGCAGGAGGACCAGATGTGAGAACATGATTTCAGCGTGAGGTTGACCACTCAGAGGCCTACCCACATGCAAGAACTCCTGGGACTGATGAGAATATTAGTTTTTATTGTCCAAGAGGTCACTGCTGGGGCCATATTTAAAACCATTATACATCTCATAATTCACCAGTCACATACTATGAAGTAAGTATTACTAGTAACCCCAGTTTATTCCCAAGGAAAATGAGCCTTGAAAGTTAAACCACCCAAGGTCACAGCTTGCAGAAGACTTCATTGCAGACAGCTGGCTCTGAAGCACTGCTTCTGCCCTCCCCCTTGGCTGAACAGCTTTGTTTTCTTTGTAACACCCAGAGTAGAAGATACACTACACACCCAAGTAGATGGGATTACTTGCTCATTAGCTCTGGCCTTGTCTACTCCTGAGCTTATACAACGGCCCATTAAAGGAGTGGTCATGGTTGCAAACATGGAGGCTATGCACCGACAAGAAATCATGGACACACACTCATCGGGGCTGACCTACCAAACACCACTGCTAAATATCTGGGCTCCCAATAAGAAAGAGTAATCCTGAGCATCTGAGACAGTGTCATCCCTTAAGGAGACAAGTACACATTTGGTAGCAAGCTGATAGTATGGACCCCTCTCCTGAGAACATTAATCCATACTAAGGAAATGAAGAGTTTGCTTTTCATTCCCCAACCAGTGCAGTGACCAAAGTGTCTAGTTTTTCCTGATGGAACCCTGATAACACTGACTTAGGACAAAAGACTTTCTTGACAGCTGCAGCTGTGGGCACACACCAGCTGACAGATACAAGACCTGTGATTGGGACACACCCTCATTCACACTAGTGTGTCCTCAGTAACAGAACACGTGGGAATGGGAACTAAATGCAGATGGACAAATGGCCCCAGTCATTATCATTCCAGTGAACTTCCTGGGGAATTTGTGTTTCCCGCTTCTGTAACCAGGCTCTCTGGGAAAGTAATGAGGTAATGGGGACCCCGTCCCAGAAATGGAGGAAGAGGTTGAGGTTTGCATACACTGGACAAGGCAAGAGATTCTGGGGAAGACCATTTAAAAAGAGCATGTGGAATCACTGCTTCTTTTTTGGACTTCCCCTCCTTCCTGGCAACCGGAGGCTGGAGGTCCTGGACATTGGACATTAGGGATGATTAGAGGAGAGGGCAGGAGGCTCAGGCCCATCAGTGGTAGGCCCAACACCCTGCCCCAGCATGGGCATGTCAAGTGTCACCAGAGCAGGCCTGCCAATGGTTGTGAGCACAGACCTGTGAGTGACTTCATGCCATGAGTAGAAGGCCTGGACACACAGACTCTAAAAGAAACCTAAAGCTAGACAGTGACTGGAGACCTGCTAAGTCACCTACATTTATAATACTTTTATGTGGGAAAAGAGGTTACTGGCACAACTTTGAACTGAATTGGCAAAGGGCGACAGGGTGATTTTTCTTTGGGTATCTTAGAGAAAACAGGCTTTGAAAATTGTTCAATAAAAGATTCCTGAAACTTCTGGCCAAGATGGAGGCACAGGTAACACACTTCACCTCCTCACACAACTACAGAAAAAAATAACATCTAAACTACAAAACAAAGATCACCCAGAACCATCACAAACCTGAGCTATATGGAAGTCTAACCCTCAAGGATTTAAAGAGACCACATTCATCCAGATGGGAAGGAGAGGCAGAAATGTGGAGAGAGGTGGAGAGGCATAGAAAGGCATAGAGCCATGAGAGTGGCTGAGAGGTGGAAGAAGGAGTCCTGCATTCACATGTGTTGGATTAAAATTGGGAGGAATACCTCAGGAGCAACAGATTCCATCTCCAAACTAGACAACCCAGCAGCCAGCACCAGGAAGATAAATCTCTATAACTTCTGGCTATAAAAACCAGTGGAGGTTAGGGCAGTGGAATAAACTGCCAGATTATCAGGAGACTCCTTTCAAAGGGCCTATGTGGACTTAGGACTTATGTAGACCAACACCCTCTGGGATACAGCACCAAAGCAACAGCTGAAAGTATACAAGTGGCATACAGATAGAAACAGGTTGAGAGCTGGGAGACAGCTTCTTCCTCTCCAGAAAACTTCCAGAAGCCAGGCAGCAGGTTGTCCCCTCTTCAAGCTCTCCTCCCACACAGAGCCACAAAGCAGTAAAATGGGTTGCCCCATGCTGGTGATCACCTAAGGCTCTGCCCCACACAATTTACTGGTCTGCAGTTTTACAGTAGGTCATGCTACTAATACAGAGAGTCAAAGTACCTCTACCTAGTGCACAGAAACAAATACAGGGAGGCTGTGAAATTGAAGAGACAAAGAAATATGGCCCAAATAAAAAAACAAAACAAAACACCAGAAAAATAATTAAACAAAATGGAGATAACCAACCTATCAGATACAGAGTTCAAAACAGTGGTAGTCAGGATGCTCAAAGAACTCATTGGATTGTTTTTATCAACAGGATAAAAAAGACCCAGGCAGAAATGAAGGTTACATTGAGTGAAATAAAGAAAAATCTGCAGGGAATCAATGGGGGATGGGAGATGAAATTAAGTATCAAATCAAAGATTTGTAATATAAGGGGGAAAAAAGCATTCAGACTAGCAAAAAGAAAAAGGAGTTCAAAAGAAATGGAGACAATAAGAAGCCTCTGGGTCATCTCCAAATGTACCAAAATCTGAATTATGGGGATGCCATAAGGAGAAGAAGAGCAAGAAATTGAAAACTTATTTGAAAAAATAATGAAAGAAAACTTCCCTAATTTGGTGAAGGAAGTAGATATACAAGTCCAGGAAGCACAGAGTGCCAAACAAGTTGAGCCCAAAGAGGATCACACCAAGGCACATCACAATGAAAATGCCAAAGGTTAAAGATAAAGAGAGAATCTTAAAAGCAGCAAGAGAAAAGCAGATAATTGCTTACAAAGGAGTTTCCATAAGACTGTCAGCTGCTTTCTCAAAAGAAATGTTGAAGGCTAGAAGGGACTGGCAAGCAGTATTCAAAGTGATGAAAAGCAAGGAACTACAACCTAGATTATTCTAGCCAGCAAAGCTATCATTTAAAATTGAAAGGCAGATAAAGTGCTGCCCAAACAAGGTAAAGCTAAAGGAGTTCATCATTACCAAGCCATTATTATATGAAGTGTTTTAAGAATCTCCCTCAGAGGGAAGGAGGGAGGGGGCAAGGGAAAGTGGTGGGGCGGGGAGGCAGAGACAAATGTATTTAAAAAGTAAATAAATTAAAAAAAAAAAAGAATCTCCCTCAAACTAGCCTTAATTGTAAAGGAAATAATAGCAACTTTACAGTGAATATACCTAACAGACAACAATTTCAAAACATCATTAAGGTTAGCATCAGCTGTAATAGACATGTCAAGATCTTCGGCCACCTCATTTGATGAACTAAAAAGAACATACCATCACTTCTGTTGTACTCATATCAAAAATGCAGAACTTTAATGAAATCAGAAAACAGACACAACCAAACTAGAAGACATTCCACAAATAATTTATTAGTCCTTTTCAAAGATTTAAGAATCATGAAAGAGGGGAATGACTGAGAACAAGAACAGATTGGAGACTAATGAGACAAAATTTTATTCCATAAAATAAATTCTTTACAACTTTAAGAACTACATAATATATCAACATAAATTTTCAACAATGATTTTGAGTTTGTTTAAATAAATCCTCTGAATATTGGTTGAATTTGGTTCAAAAAAAAAAAAAAGAAACTTATTTGAGGAAAAAAACTATGAACATAGACCTGAAGGTACAAGAAAATGTGCAGATGGTGAACATGACCTTTATCAGATAGAGTGTCCCAGATATCAGAAGAAAACTCAAGAAGTTAGATGGGGCATTGAGAATGAATTCCCTCTAAGCTGGCAGACATAGCCTTAAAAGCCTACAATAACTGGGAAACAAAGAAGACAAAACAGGCCACTGTTATTGAAACTGGGTTGTGGGACCAGAAGGAGAAGGTGGACACTAAACAGAAAAAGAGAGGCCCTCTCTGTGGCAATCAATGTGTTTATTGCAAGGAGGAGGAACATTGGAGAAAGGAATGCCTGAAACTCAAAAGGGAAAGTAGAAATGAAAAGCCTTGCTGAGAAATGCTAAAAAAAAAAGTAAGGGGAGTCCAATGACGAATGAGCAGGCCCAGGGGCTCCCTTGGATATCTCTCAACCTATTACAATTTCTCCACAGGAGCCCTGACAGAGCTGATGGTGGGGAAATAAACAACTGGTAGTTGAGAACAAAACAATTGATTTTCTTGTAGATATGGGAACTACATATTTGGTGTTAAATACAAAATTAACCAGGAAAAATTTAGATACAGGAAGAGTTACTGGACAATTACAAAAACAGGACTTCCTTCAACATTTAGAATGCCAGCTTGGGGAGCAGAAGATTGTATATGGTTTTCTCTATGTGCCAGACTGTCCCATTCCATCTCTGAGTCAAGATTTACTTTGCAAATTGCATGCACAAATAACTTTTTCTCCTGGAAAGCAGCAATTATTTGTAGAGGTCCCACTGGAACATATTTACTCTCCAACTCCAGGAGCTCTTGACTTGCTTGGAAGTCCCCAGAGGTGAACTTTTCCCACCTGAGATCTATGAACAGGTCAATCAAGCCATTTGGGCTGATAGAACCCCAGGTAAAGCAGTTAATGTCCAACTCATGAATGTCAACCTAAAAGAAGAGGCATATATCCCATGAAAGAAACAATACCTCTCAAAAAGGAGGCTTTAGTGGGGATTCAACTGGTATTGCAAACATTCTTAAAATCAGGACTAACTTGGTCATGCTAGTCTCCAAATAACACTCAAGCTTTGCCATGCTAAGTGAAATAAGCCAGGGGATGAAAGACAAATACCATATGATCTCACCTATAAGTGGAACCTAATCACCAAAACAAACGAGCAAGGAAAATATAACCAGCAACACTGAAAGAAGAGAAAACCAACAGGAACAAGAGGGAAGAGGGCATGGGGGGAGCAGGGAATGGAAGGGGAAGGGTCAAATCAAGGAACATATATGAAGGACACTTGGACGGAGCCACGATGGAGAGGGATTAAGGGAGGGATGTCAGTGTGGGAGGGGCAGGGGAAAGTGGTGGTGGGTAAATGGAGACAAATGTATATGAACAAGGAAAAAAGAATGTTAAAGTTATTATAGTAAAAAAAAAAAAGCCGCACTCTGGTGAATATCAATTTGTACAGAATCTTAGAACCATAAATGACACTGCGCAAGACATTCATCCTAAAGGATTGTGCCAAACCCCTGTACTCTGTTGACCATGGTGCCTGGAGATAGCAAATGGTTTTCAGTCTTAGACCTGAAGGATACTTTTTTCTGCATTTCAATAGATGAACAGGCTCAACTACCGTTCACCTTGAATGGCAAGACCCGGAAACAAAAGCCACACTCCAATACCACTGGACAGTGCTGCCACAAGGATTTAAGAACTCCCTAACTATATTTGGTGAAGTATTATCCAAGGACTTAAGGGATATTTAATTGATATCAGGAGTTCTTCTGCAATATGTAGATCATATATTGATAACTAGCAGCACCCATGAACATGGTTTGTTCAACACCATCACAGTTCTAAGTCATTTGGCAAAAAAGGGATATAGAGTATTGCCTTGCAAGACCCAGACTTGCAAACAGGAGGTGACCATGCCTGAGATTTAAACAAACAAACAAACAAACAAACAAAAAACAGGGTATATGAGCTTGATGGCAGATAGAAAGCAAGCCATTGCCACACTAATAGTCCCGGAGAACCAAAGGCAGTTTCATGGGTTCTTAGGGATTACAGGGTTCTGCTGATTTGGGATTCCAAACTTTGGGTTTACAGCAAAACCATTTTACAATTCCTTGAAAGGACTGGGCTCTGAACATTTTGAATGGACAAAGGATTTTTACATAGCATTTGATACCTTGACGGAAAAGCTATTTTTGGCTCCCACACTAGTATTGCCCAACTTACAGAAACCTTTCAAATTGTACATTCATGAAAGGCAGGGAATTGGACTGCGGTTACTAAACCAGACCCTAGGAAACATCCTTAGACCAATGGTATAACTCTCAAAGAAGTTGGATCAGATGACAAAGGGATGGTTGCCATGCCTCTGGGCAGTAGCAGCTACCTGTGACATCTTCCAGGAAGCCAAGAAATTCACTTTGGGATAGCCTACTATGGTATTGGTACCACACCAGGTCCTAATTCTATTGGAACAGAAAGAGTATTGGCTGATGGTAGTGTGCATGGGAAAATAGTAGGCCATTCTGTTGAATAACCCAATTGTTACCTTTCAGGCTACCACAAAATTGAATCCAGCCATTCTGCTCTCAGACATGGAAGAAAACTCAGCCTTCCAGCATGATTGCTTATAAATTATTGACCAAGTTTATTCTAGCAGGCCACGTCTATTGGACCAAAAGCTGGTGGCACCAGACTGGGATCTGTACACAGATGGGAATAGCTTAATGGACAGCTGAGTACATGGTAGACAGCATAGACAAGGTAATAAAAGCCCAAACCCTTGGCTGGAAACCTCAGCAAAGAGAGCTGACCTGATAGCCCTCATGAGAGGCTTCGTTCTGTCTCAGGGTAAGAAGGCTAAATCTGCATGGGCTCCAAATATGCCTTCATGGTAGTCCATGCCCATGGAGCAACATGGAAAGAGAGAGGATTCCTAACCTTGAGGGACAAGTATGTTAAACATGCAAAGGAGATTTTGCAACTTCTGGAGACAGTGAATCTATTAGACCAGGTTATGAGGTTATTGAATCTATTAGAACAACAAAGAGACAGTTCCCAAACAAGCCAGGGAAACCAAACTGCTGATAAAGCAGCAAAACAAGCAGATGGGGGGCCACCATGCCTAGGAGTTTTAGTCCTCTGCTTGGCTTTGTCAAAATTTAAACCTCATCGCACAGAACAAGATGAGGGATGGGCCCATGAATGGGGATTCACTAACACTGATCCCAATTCCATATGGAAGATTAACACCTATGGTATGATCTTACTCCTAGAAACTCTAGTGTATCCTATCCTCAAACACCTACATGAAGGGAGTTATTATGGAATGGATGCTTTGGTGGACCCCATTAAGCCACATTTGAAGGCATCTCATTTGCAAAGGACCATTCAGAGGATTATCCAAGCCTGTCAGATATATACGAAAAACAATCCTAAGACAGAATGTACCCCAGAGAAAAAGGAAGTACAATATAAAGGGTTATGCCCATTTGAGGACTGGTGAGTAGATTTTACACAAATGCTTAAAACCAAAGGGAATTTCAAATTTTTATTAGTTTTTGTGGATACATTTTCTGGATTGGGTTAGAGGCATACCTCACTAGAGCTGAGAAGGCTTTTGAGGTAGCAAAACTTTTATTTAAAGAAATAATTCCTAGGTTTGGATTTCCTCACAGCATTCAAAGTGACAGTGCACCATTGTTCACTTCAGAGATCTCCAGAAGGTCATACAGGCCCTACAAATAAGATGCAAATTGCATGCATCTTGGAAGCCCCAATCTACAGGAAAAACTGAGAAAATGAATCACACAATGAAAAAAGACGCTGACAAAAATATGTCAGGAAACACATTTGAAATAAGACCAGGCACTTCCCATTGCTTTGCTCCAGAGTAGGGTAGCTCCCAGAAGAGGGCTTAAGTTAAATCCTTTTGAAATAGTTTATGGGAGACCCTTCCAAATTTCTGTTTTTAGGACTGCTCTATTTAGATTGGGAGCATGAGTCAAAAATTAGGCATAATATACAACATTTAGGGCAAACACTAACCATTTTGAACAACTTTGCTCATCGCAGTTCTGCCTACTCATCTGACAAGCTCTTACACTCACTTTAGCTGGGGGACCAAGTCTTACAAAAGACTAGGAATACTCAAGGATCTGAACAGCAGCTAGCCAAGCATGCACAGCTGTTCTACTGACAACACACTCTTCTCTAAAGCTCGTGGAAATTAAACCTTGGGTCCACCACACATAGATAAAACAGGCACTACTGGAGGAGGATTCAAACCCTGCTGCTGTGGTCAGTGCTGAAAAGGAAAGCTGGACCTGCACTCTGGAATGAGATTCAAAATTTTTCTTCCAGAAAAAGACAGTGTACTCCAATACAAAATGATAATGTTCCTTTACTTTATTTGTTTGCAAATGTAGAAACTTTTGACTGCTTGATACTAAGAAAAGGTATGGTTCTTCCCATTGTTAAAAGGACAAGGATTAAAGTGAGTTATGGTTATTTCTGAATGAGTATAGAAAGTTGTGAGAGATTTAACTTGAAAGAAACTTCAGTTCTTAGTTACAGTTATTCTTTGCTTGCTTTCTGGTCTTGTGGGAACTAGGGGGAACTTAGCTGTTTTGTTTCCACTGGGAATCCTCTGTCTCTGTCATTTAGACTTTGTGCCATTGGGATCTTGTGAAAGTCATTTTCAGTACCAGCTGGAGTGAGAGAAGGTCTCTGCCATTTGGGCTTTGCAGTATTTTGGGCCTCGTAAAGGTCATTTGGGGTATTGCTTGGGGTGAGATAACATCTCTGTTGTTTGGGCTTTGTGCTATTTGGACTTTGTAAAGGTAATTTGTGGTACTGGTTGGTGTGAGAGAATATCTCTGACATTTGGGCTTCATGCCATTTGGACCTTGGAGAATTCATCCTGAGGCTTCCAAGGGTTAAAAACTTCATATAAAGTTGGAAAATAAAGTAACAAAAGATATAAGACATAGATAAAATTTTGGTAGATACTGGAAGGATGATTTTTATTTTGGCTTTGTATTTCCTCCCTACCTGATCCCTCTAGAATTTGGATGATAATGAAAGTAATCTTAGGAAGAGGAATCAGGTTTTAAGGAAAATCACAATGTTCAATCGCAAATGTTGGACTTTAGTGTAGCTAACTGTCCTCAAAGTTGGTTTTTGCTTAGAAGTTGAACTAGTTACATGAAAGATTTGTCAAATTGTCACTGCTTCATATCATTCCAGCAAAGGCCTTGCAGCAGAACATCTTCTCCAAAAGCAGTCTTGTGAACTCAGTGATTGTGTAGGGCACACTTGAGAAGCCCACTTGCATTGCTGTCTCCTGGGACTCAACGGTTTACTAGACTACATGTTGAGTTGATGAAGTATAGAGTGGCCTATCAGCTTTGTTTTGGAACTGGTTTTCTTTTCTGCCTTAATTGCTTGGACAGAAAAGGCCCAGAAGTGTTAAAAAGAGGGAATTGTAATAGTCTCTACTTTGGTTGTTTAGTTGTTGTGGTTTCCACTGTGTCTTTTAATCCTCTTATTGCCTCCAGAATACAAGGTTGCCAGCTTGCTCATCAATGCAAACCTTTGGACATCATGCACACCAATTTCCAGGGGGAAAAAAAGGACCTGGACCTTGTAAGATTCTTCACCTGCACATGATGACTCCTCTCCACTCCAGAACATTTTTGCTAAGGACTTCTGGACCAGGAGATTGCTAAGACTACAGCCTTTGCCAGCAGAAAGTAGTTATAAAAGAATGACACCTTAGTCCATTTGCCCTTGTAAGATTACAAGTGTCCAGAGTGTTAAAAGGAGGGAGCTGTAATGGGGTAATAAGGACCTTGAACCCAGAAATGGGGGAGGTGATGAGCTGTGCATGCATGCATCATCCTGACAACCATGCATGCTGGGCCATGCAAGCATTCTGGAAGAGATCATTTAAAAGGATTATGCAGAAATTCCACTTCCTTTTTGGATCTCCCCTCCTTGGCCACCAGGAGTTGGAGGTACTGGGCCCTGGACATTCGGGATGGTAAGAGGGGAGGAGAGGAGGCTCAGGCCTGTCAATGGCAGGCCCTGTGCACCTCTCCAATATGGGCCTGTCAATGAAGTGCAAACCTGTCAGCAGCAGGCTCTGCACCCCTCCCCCAGCATAGGAGTGTCAAGGGTTACTAGTACTGACCTGCCAATGGTCACCAGCACAGGTCTGTGAGCAGTGAGAGGAAGAGGACTGTCCTCCATGAGTAGGAGAACTGGATGTACAGACTCTTAAAGATGCCCGAAGCTAGACAGCAACAGGAGACCAGCTAAGCTGCCTACATTTATGATAATTTTTGGGTAGCAGAAGAGGTTCCTGGCACAACCTGGAACTGAGCTGGCAGAGGGTGACAGGGTGATTTTTCTTTAGGTATCTAAGAGAAAAGAGTCTTTGAAAATTGTTAAATAAAAGATTCATTTCCTTTCCATTGAACTCAGTCTTTGGAGTTTTTCCTGGAAGTTTGTGAGGGGTAGTACTCCTTTCCTGGTTGGGTTCAGTAACAAGAACAGTCCCTGGGACCCAGAAAGGAAACACTTCTACTCACTAGACAAGAAGTTCTGGCTGGCACCTTTTTATCTGGGGTCTCTGTTCCAATGGGCCAATAGACAGTGATGAGACACCATATTTATCGTCAAGAAGAGGTGGGGCTGGAGTGACAGGAGAGGGAGGACTGTAAGCCCCACTTACACATTGTCCATTGAGCATCCCTAGAATAATCCTATGCCCAATTTTAATTGACATGGGCTAATACAACAGCTATGACCTCATAAGGAGATATAAACAGCGCTCAAAACCCTTAGGAATGTGGGACTAGGTCCACCACCAGGCAAGGCACCTAGACCATCAGAAGTATGAGTCGAAGGTGAGAGAAATTAAGAATAGTGCCAGAGGAGGCACTATTCTTATCATGATCATGAGTTTTAGCTGCTTCTGAACCAATAGCAGCATCAGGGCTATAGTTTCTCTCGCTAACCTCTTACAGGTTTATTCAGAAATTGTCACTACACAGAAGCCAGAAGCAACTGAATGTTTCAAGAAGAGATGCAAGAAGTAGGAAGATCTGACCAGTTCAGGGTGGGCTGTAGCAGCAGATGGTAGTGGTGCTCTGCCTGGATTCCCTATACCAGGCCAGTATACCATGTACCTATCTCCCAGGTACCATAAGTACTGGCTGCTAACAAACTTTCTCTGCAAGGCTGATGGGGACTACATCACCTAGAGATGTCTGTTATGGACCATGTCCCTCTGTGAGGGTAGCTCATAACCAATGACTCATATGGGCATACACTAGCCAAACCCCGTTACCTCTGGAATTAGAATTATACCCCTGTGGTCAGTCGATCAGACTTCTCCATAAGCCATAATTCCAACCCCCTGTGCTACCCCGAATTTCCCACCCCCTGACTGATTTCTTTCAAGAACATTCTCTCTATAAATCACTTGTACAAGTGTTCTTTTCAGACACTGTTTCCAGGGGAAATTGCCTAAGGCAATATACAAGCCTCATTTTCAAGAAGGGTTACAAGACTAACAGTCAGTGCTAAACTAAAAGAGGACTAAATACTGAAACTCAGATGCCTGGGCTAGGAGGCTACATTTAGACTATGCTTGAGAGAGGTGATAGGAACTAGAAGGGGCTGAAAGGAAAGGACAAAAGTTGTGTGGAAATGTGAACAGAAATAAAAAAGCCTCTGCACTTGGGTGGACTGTCTTCATGAGACCAGTTGTATATTTGGGCCAAAAAGGTCAAGAGGGATTTGTTGTTTTTTCTAAAGAGAACATCCTACCTTCACTGCATTCAGCCAGGCAATGTTTTACTTTGGAGGGACATCAGCCCACAGTTATAGATTTCCAGTAAAGACACTAAATAGATGTTTGCATAGTGAATGAATGAGCACTAATATCCCAATATCAGCTTGTGGGCATCTGAAGAGACTGGAGATTGTTGACCACTCATGCAGCATTTTGAGTCCCACAACAAAGGCTCCTTGGAGAGAGAACAGTTATCTCTTATTAAAGGATATGGTGAAGATTAATTAGTTAATTTCCTAAAGTGTTTCAGGTATAAAAATTGCTTCATATGAACTAATTAAGAATACTGTAATTTGTTCGGGTCGTTAATTCATACATCTGAAGTTCAATGGAACTTTTTTATTGATATAAGGAATATTTATGGAGTTGATACCTCATTTCTTCTATTATATAAGATTACATTGCAGTTGCAAATGTAGGCTTTGTGCATCATATCACAGAGAGAGCTGAAGCTGAGTATGCAGCCATGGACTCAGCACTAACTACTACCTGTTTGGGGCTCATTCAGGATTTTGGACATGTCTAGCATCATTAAAAGAACATAAAATGTAATAGAATTCTTATTCTTTTTCTGTTTTATACTAACTAAGAGACTTTGGGAAATCAGTAAAACTCTCTGTGCCATAGGTTTCTCATAACAGGACACATCCCATCTAAGGAAATGATACAATTCATGTATAGGAATATGGGTACTCAATTAGTGCTTAGTTATTGTTGGTGTAACTTGTAAGTTGACCAGTCATAACTATTAAGTGAGAAACTAAAATACTTGATTCATATCTCCCAATATTCCCTTCACATGCATGTGTTCAGTAGAATCAGTATTTTTCTGTCCACTGCATAAAACTCCTTGCCAGCCTTGTTATTTTCTATTTATCCTTTGGTCACTTACATATAACACAATCTCAATTTGGCAAATATTTAATTTCTGGAATGATAAGTCTGAAGGTAAATCTTCATTCTCAACCAGAGCATAGTTGTGGCTGGGCTGTCTGTTTTTTGGCACAGGGATCTGGCCTTCCAGCCAACAAACTAGGTTATTCAGGCTTTGGCCTTGGTCTTTTAGGCCTGGAAAAGATCTCCCACTTAGTGAACTTGTTCTTGAGACCCATAATCTGGCTCTGCAGGAATGAAATGAGGCCCTCCCTGCCCTTAACCTCAGGTATGAAACCTGGCCCCATGCACTAAACATGGCCCTCAGTGTGGACACGATCCCTCCAGGCATAGAAAGTTGTAGTCATGGAACATGCCCTCTGCAAGAACAGGAATTGGTGACCCAGATACAGAACCTGCATTTCAGTTACAGATGCTCTTATGTGAATAAACCACAGATGGCCTCTGTATATTGACTCCTAAATTGTTCGTTTCTTCACTGCAGGCTGAGAACATTGGCTCAAAAGACATTGAATTGTTCATATATCCAATTATTTAAAACTAGTTCCCCAAAGCAGAATTATAGCCGTTTAGAGCCTGTTGCTTTGCAAGCCTTGTGCAACTACACTCAGTATGTGTTAGCCGCTGAGCAGACAGAGCCTTGTGGTTGTGACTGTAGCTGTTGCTGCCCTTTGGAACTCTGTGACCCAGAGACTCCCTACTATGCTATTGAGGGACACTATCATGGCACAAAGTCTCTACTTCCATCTCCCTCTCCCCAGCGTCATGGCCTACTCATGCAATCCTGTCCCAGAAATGCACACTAAAGCCTATTGTATTTCATAGCCTCTTGTGATCTTATTGCTTTCCTTGATCAGTCTCAAATCCTGTAAACTAACCCCTGACTGACATGCTGACACTCTAAAACAAGGAGGCCGGTCTCTTTGGCCTGGAACCTGGCACCCATGGATAGAATCTCAGTCTGCAACAGGAACCTGGCCCTACAACCATGGATCCTGTCACATGACATGGGACTCCATACATGGAATATTAACCTTCAAGCATAGAGCCTGGTTATATACGCAGATTACTGGTACTCTGTGTATGAAATCTGTACTTTTAGGATTGACTTAAGTCTTGCAGAAATGAATCTTGCATTTCCAGCCATAAAATGTTCCTTTGTAGGATACCTGACCCTAACAGCATAGAACCTAGCTTCTTAGTATGCACATTGACCTCCAGATGTTTACTATGCTGGAGATTCTTGTTTCTGGATTTTTAGATTTGAGTAGTCAATTTAATTTTGTTTTCTTGTACTTTTGTTATGTTTTTCTGCAGTCATTATATAATTTAAAAAAGGATTGCTTTCTTTTATTAGGAAAAAAAGAATTATATAACACATACTGGCTTCTAATGCAATCTTTTAAGAAGTGAATGGTCTGTTGAGTGTCATTTTTCATTGCTATAGCTATATGCCACCTTCTGGTCTAAATATAATTCAGCTATTAGACAATGTCTAGCATCAGTGGTTAGTATCTTAATGCTTTTCAGAAACTTTATTCATCCTGTTTATGATTTAAATATCTATAAAAGTCAGCAACACATAAAATTATGATCAGATAAAGCAAGAGAACATTGGAAAAACTTCTCAAAAAGTATAAACTATTCTTAATATAAGTAAATGTATTAATGTAATAGATTTATAAATTTAATATATATAAAAGTATAATATATTCTTAATATGTGTAAATGTAAAATGTAATAATATATTCTTAAATAAATATACATCAACCTAAAATATATTATTAATGCTGTTCTAAATATTGACTTAGAGACACTATAGAAAAAGCATAGGATTTGGACTTAAAAGTTCTGGATTTGAACACCTCTGTCACTAAACTATTATGCAATCTTTATAAACTCACTCAACTTCTCATTTACCTTATTTCATCCCTATTAAATAAAGATAATATCTCTCTTTCTCAACTGCCTCTAAGCTTCTCTCTTATTTCTGAATTTGTATTGTAGTTTGTAACTATTGACATCAATGCCAAGTTGGCTGTACAACCCAGGCACTTTCTCAGTGAATCTGAGCACTACACATGATGATCAGATCCCAGAGCAAGAATCAAGGACAGTAAGTACTGGACAGGAGATGGAAAATCTGTTTGGACAGAAGATTCAAAGGGCTCCACAGAGAGAGTGGATAAAGAAGAAATGAAGCCAAAGAGTTTTATCTTCACCTAATTCTTTGATTTGTTTGTCTCTTAAGAGCAAATGCAAGGTCTCTATGTTTAATTTTTATTTCTGTCATGTCACAGATTGTGTTCTATTAAAAAGACAACAAAGAATAATGAAGAGTCAAGGCAGTGTTTATCTGAATGGGGTGATGATTTTTTTATTCATCTTTTTTTAAAATTTACTTATTTCTTTTTTTTTAATTTTTCAAATACATTTGTCTCCATTTATCCGCCACCACTTTCCTACTCCCCCACCCTCGCCTCCCCAGCCCAATCCCTCCCCACCTTGGCTTCATCCATATGTCTTTCATACTTGTTCCTTGATCTGACCCTTCCACTTCCCCTCCCCACTACCCACCTCCCTCCCTCCCTCTCATCGCTGTCGGTTTCTTCTTTTCTTCAATGTTGCCGGTCATATTTTCCTTGCCTGCTTGCTTTGATGATTAGGTTTCTCTTATAGGTGAGATCATAGGGTGTTTGTCTTTCACTGCTTGGCTTATTTGGGTGATGATTTTTAAAACTACTAATATGACAGTGATAAAAACTATACTAGTTTTCTGAAACTTTTAGGTTTGTAGCAGATTTTTCTGGATGAAAACCATATTATTATAATAAGATTTTTTTTAAAAAAGTAACTGTTGTAGGGAATGACAATAATATCTTAACACTTCAAATGATCAGTGACTGGAAAAAGCAAAGCATTGCCAAAGACGGATGTTCATACAGTTACATATGTTTACAGTGCAATTTTTTTCCGGTTACAGTTGACAGTCAATATTACCTTGTATTGGTTTCAGGTGTACAGCATAGTGGTTAGACAATCATATATTTTACAAAATTCTCCCTCCAATATCTCTAGTACCCACCAAACATAGCTATTACAGTATTATTGACTATATTTCCTATGCTGTACTTTACGTCCTTGTGACCATTCTGTAACTGTCGATTTGTATGTCTCAATCCCTTCCCCTTTTTAACACAGTCGCCCAACTTCCCTCTTTTCCGGCTGCAGTGCCTTTAAACTCAAAGTTGTAAAGGATAGATGTAAGTGTGTAGATGCCATTAAAATAAGCTGAGTCATTCAAGATGATCAAAACCAGCATCTTTTTCTTACCCCTTACCCAATTGAGTTCTTTGCACTTCTAAACTGCTATCCAATAAGCTATTTTTTAGCCTAGTACACTTTCTGTCCTGGGTGGAAAGGCGCTCAGCCTAGAAGTTAATTAAAAATGTGGGTTCAGGGGGATGCTTGCCCAGGTCCTAATCCCAGCACCACCATCTATTAGATCTGTGACCTTGGGAAAGATCCTCATCTGTCTTCTCAGGGGCTCAGTTTCCTCATCTATAGCAGTAACAACTTAATAGATTTATTAAGAGGATTAAATATAATAACAATTAAAATAACTTTAAATGGTACATTTTAAGCACTTGACACATTTCACCTACAGCCAAACTTGACAACAAAGGTATACCTAACTTCTACCTCCTGGAGAACAGAACAGAGATTACTGAGAAAACATTAATCTGCTACTTTATCGCCATTCTGGTGGGAGAGCAGCACCCATGGACAACATCTGTAGCCAATGAAATTCAAATGTCAGAGTTTCTGGGGCAAAGATCCTGTCTACAGAAGTGATATTTATTTTTCCTCTTTACAAATGTTGCTTCTGAGTCCCCAGGGAATTTTGTTTACATTAATTTTGTAATGAAATGACTAGTTCAGAGCTACAGTATAACAGTTGTTGGCAAGCAAGAAAAATTATGATTTTGCAGATAACCCAGGTTTACTCATTGTTGGGGTGGGAGCCAAGTTCTCTTCTGGTTGTCTACATTCTAAAAAGCAGCAGAACTAGCTTGTTTAGTTCTGTAATTTTCATTTGGATTGTTTTAATGGGTTCAATTTCTCTGCTTAAATTTAAAGATGTTTATTATAAATATATTTTTCTTTTCTTAAGATTTAAAAAAAATCTTTACTTATTTTTAGACAGAGGGGGAGGGAGGGAGAAAGACGGAGAGAAACATCAGTGTGTGGTTGCCTTTCGTATACCTCCTACTGGGGACCTGGCCCACACCCCAGGCATGTGCCCTGACTAGGAATCAAACTGGTGACCCTTTTGTTCAAGGGCTGGCTCTGAAACCACTGAGCCACACCAGCCAAAGCCATTATAAATATATATTTTCTTAATGTCCTTGAGTATAAATGAAATGGCCACTATAAAATCCTTGTCTGTGGGGGGAAGGTGGCAGTCGTGTAGGTGAAAGCTGAGTCTACTTCTTGTTGCTCCCACCTGGGATTTTCAGATGATCTTCTGACAATTTACCAGAAAGATCAATGGAATCTTTGTTGATATGAAGTTTTGAAGCCAAGGAGTATGTAAGATGCTTTGTACCATCTGGTAAGGAGATTTTATAAGTTGAATAGGAAAATGCCCTATGTGTGGTGCCTGCAGCAGCAGAGGGACCAGACAAAAATTGCGGCTTTGGATTTCTCTCCCCTCTAGGAGCAGAGGGGCACAGTCCCGCACAGGGATACCCAACCTTAATTGGGAGTGACTTAGGAGGATATACAGAGCCCGGGAGTCTCAGGCTACAAACATACAACAAGCAGCACACCCATAGATATAATACAACCCTGGAAAGTTCCTGATGAGGACTCAATCTCCTAAAATGGGCAGATTGTTGTACCTGGGTCTGTCAGAGGCACCTGTAGGCTGCAGCCAGTCATGACCTTGAGAGACATGTTGCTTTTGGGGTAGGTGGTATGCACAAAAAAACAGACAGTGACTCAGTGCTTCAGTGTGGGTACTGCATGGAGACTTTTTAAAGAGGAGCTGAAACATAGCTGGGCAAGGACCCTGCATGCAACTGCTCTGCCAGCAAAGAGACCATATTGAAAGCCCAGCTATGGAGATAAATTTATGGAGAGAGTGGGACCCATCTTGAACTTCTCTCAGCTGCACTAAGACACACTGGATTTGCAGGTTCTATCCCACTGAAACCAGCTGGGCAGAGAGATCAGAGAATGGTGCAATACAGACGGGAGGCCATAACAGAGATCTTGGTAAGTGGATTGGGGAAGAAAACTGGATTCTCAAGTCTCAAGTCCCCAAGAGGTGCCCCAACGCTCAAGCATGAGCTAATCAGCTGCTGCTGATGTGGCTATGTAGAGGAACCTTGCAGAACTGGGAAATCATTTTGGACCCATTCTGAACTTTTATCAGCTACACCAAGCCACAATAGATCTCCAAGCCCATTCCCACTGAATCCAGCTGCTCTGGGAGATCAGAAAGTAGTACAATGAGGATTTTGCCAGGCCCTGCCCAGCTTGGCTAGCAAGCAACCCAGCAGCTGCATAGGACAGAGAGGTTGGGGCTGTGTCTCATGCAAAGGCAGTGGACTGGGAGTTATATGGGCAAGAGTTGAGTACCTGGGATTCTTTGCAGCCAAGCAGACTTTTTTTTTCCCCCTGCAGAGTACAAACCTCTGGGAAAGGAACAACATGCCCACCCTCCTCCTCCAGAGTTGAAAATACCACATCAGATGAGAAAACTCTGCAGGACATTCTTATTATCCTCAAGATCCCCCTGCTAGGTGGATTTCCCTGGGGAAAGAAAGAGAAATTACAAAAGGAGACTTTCTAAACTTTTTTCAGCCCAAAAAGCCATGCTGGTTGCCAGGTCTTATTCCACTGAAACCAGCTGGGCAGAGAAATCAGAAATTGGTACAACAAGGGATATTCAGGGCCCTACCCAGTCTCTGCTCTAATACAGAGCTTGCATCAGTGCCAAGCAAGAAAGAGCTGACAATTTACACATATTTACCCTTCACATGAAATAGACAGCCAAATCATCAGAAACTATACATTACTGGAAATAATCTGGGACAGACCAAGACCTGTAGTGCTGGGCTGGGGCAACACATCCAACATCTTCCCTGAGGTCTGAACATTGCTTCCTAAGGGAGGTTGAGAGTTCACATCCTCCCAGCTGCATCAGAAGCCCTCGTAGAAACAGACAGGTCAGCAGTGAGGCTAAAACCAACAGTAGGATGACAAATAAAGGCAGATGGAGGCAGTAATTGTAATGCTTTTGGACATTTGATGACCTACCCCTGGGCCTCATGCTGATAAAAAGCCAGCAGTGCAGAGCAGAAAATCCATCCTGGATGCAGCCAAGCCTGAAGGACACAGCAACAGACCGTGGATCACTTGGAACCTTAAACGGGCTGCCTAGAGCAAGAGGAGATAGCATCTGACATTACCAGAGAAATATCCAGGAGGAGAAGCTAGCAGGCAAGGACTAGACACTGCTGAGATGAATTCCACCTCATTCTTTTTCTTTATTTGCATTAATTTTTTTTTATTTTTTTAAATACATTTGTCTCTGCCTCCCCCCCACCACCACTTTCCCTTGCCCCCTCCCTCCTTCCCTCCCTCAGCTCTTCCCCTTTGGTTTTGTCCATGAGTCCTTGCTATATGTTCCTTCACTTTCTTCTTCCCTTCCTTCTCCCCGCCCCCCTCCCTCCTTCCCTCTTGTCGCTGTTGATTTCTTTTCCTTTCAGTGTTGCTGGTCTTATTTTCCTTGCATCTTTGTATTGTTGGTTAGGTTCCACTTATAGGTGAGATCATATGATATTTGTCTTTCGCCCCCTGGCTTATTTCTCTTAGCATAATGCTGTCCAGTTCCATCCATGCTGTCGCGAAGTGTAGTAGTCCTTTTTTTCTTTCTGCTGCGTAGTATTCCATTGTGTATATGTACCAGTACTTTTTGGTCCAATCATCTACTGATGGGCATTTAGGTTGCTTCCAACACTTGGCTATTGTAAATTGTGCTGCTATGAACATTGGGGTGCAGAGGTTCTTTTGAATTGGCGTTTTGGTATTCTTAGGGTATAGTCCCAGCAGGGGAATCACTGGATCGAAAGGCAGTTCCATTTTCAGCTTTCTGAGGAGATTCCACACTGCTTTCCACAGTGGCTGCACCAGTCTGCATTCCCACCAACAGTGGACTAGGGTTCCCTTTTCTCCACACCCTCGCCAGCACCTGTTCTTTGTTGATCTGTTTATGATGGCCATTCTGACCGGTGTGAGGTGGTAGTGCTTTTGATCTGCATTTCTCTGATGGCTAGTGATGCTGAGCATCCTTTCAAATGCCTCTGGGCCCTCTGTATGTCCTCCTTGGAAAAGCATCTGCCCAGGTCCTTTGCCCATTTTTTGATTGCATCATTTGTCTTCTTGGAGTGGAGTTGAGTGAGTTCTTTATATATCTTGGAGATCAAACCTCTATCTGATGTATCATTAGCGAATATATTTTCCCATATGGTTGGCTCACTTTACATTTTGCTGATGTTTTCTTTAGCCATGCAGAAGCTTCTTACTTTGATGAGGTCCCACTTGTTTATCTTTTCCTTTATGTCCCTTGCTTTAGGAGACATATCGGTGAAAAAATTACTGCATGGGATATCTGAGAGTATCCTGCCAATGTTCTCCTCTAGGACTTTTATGGTGTTGCGACTTACATTTAAGTCTTTAATCCATGTTGAGTTTATTTTTGTGTATGGTGTCAGCTGATGATCCAATTTCAATTTTTTGCATGTAGCCCTCCAGCTCTCCCAACACTATTTGTTGAAGAGGCTATTATTGCTCCATTTTATGGTTCTGCCCCCTTTGTCAAATATTAGTTGCCCTTATAGACCTGGGCCTATTTCTGGGCTTTCTATTCTGTTCCACTGGTCTATGCGTCTGTTCTTGTGCCAGTACCAGATTGTTTTGAGTACAGTGACTTTGTAGTAGAGTTTGATGTCTGGTATTGTGATCCTCCCACTTCGTTTTTTTTCCCAATAAGTGCTGTGGCTCTTTGGGTCATTTATGGTTCCATATAAATGTTTGAAATGTCTGTTCTAGTTCTGTGAAAGATGTCATTGGTATCTTAATAAGGATTGCATTGAATCTATAAGTTGCTTTGGGTAGTCTGGACATTTTAATGATATTAATTCTTCCAATGCAAGAGCATGGTTTATGCTTCATTTTTTTGTGTCTTCCTTAAATTCTTTCTTCAGTTTTGTATAGTTTTCTTGTACAGGTCTTTTACCCCCTTGGTTAAATTTATTCCTAGGTACTTTATTTTTCTTGTGGCTATATCGAATGGTATTTTTTTTTCTGATTTCTTCTTCTTCTACTTAGTTGCTGGAGTACAAAAATGTTGATTTCTGAATATTGACTTTTTATCCTGCTGTTTTGCCAACTTCACTTATTAGGTTGAATAGTTTTTTGGTGGAGTCTACACAGTTTTCTGTGTACACTATCATGTCATCTGCAAAAAAGGATAGTTTTACTTCCTCCTTTCCTATTTGGATGCATTTTGTTCCTTTTTCTTGTCTGACCGCTGTGGCTAGGACTTCCAATATGATGTTGAAAATAAGTGGTGGAAGCGGACATCCTTGTCATGTTCCCGATCTTAGTGGGAAAGCTTTTAGTTTTTGCCCTTTGAGTATGATATTGGCTGTATGTTTTTCATATATGGCCTTAATCACTTGACGTATGCCCCATTTGTTCCCATTTTTCTGAGTGTTTTGAACATACATGGGTGTTGTACCTTATCGAATGCTTTTTCTGCATCTATCGAGATGATCGTGTGTTTTTTGTCCTTTATTTATGTGATGTATTACATTTATTGACTTGTGTATATTGAATCATCCCTCCATCCCTGGGATGAATCCCACTTGATCGTGGTGGATAATCTTTTGAATGTATTGGTAGATGTGGTTTGCTTGTATTTTGTTGAGGATTTTAGTGTCTATGTCCATCAGCGAAATTGGCCTGCAGTTTTCTTTCTTTGTAAGATCTTTATCTGCTTTTGGGATTAGGATGATGCTGGTCTCATAATAAGAGTCTGAGAGTCTTCTCTCCTCTTGGATTTTTTGGAATAGTCTGAGAAGGACAGAGGTTAGCTCTTCCTTAAATATTTGTAAAATTCTCCTGTGAAATTGTCCTGCCCTAGGCTTTTGTGTGCCGAGAGTTTCTTGATTACTGCTTCAATATCCCCAGCTGTTATTGGTCTATTTAAGCTTTCTGTTTCTTCCTCCTTCAGTGTTGGAAGATTATACTTTTCTAGAAATTTGTCCATTGCATCGAGGTTTCAAATTTCTGGATATAATTCTTCATCGTATTTTCTTACAATTCTTTGTATTTCTGTGGTATCAGTTGTTATTTCTCCTCTTTCATTTCTGATATTATTAATTTGGGTCCTCTCCCTTGTTTTCTTGATGAGTCTGCTTAAAGTCTTGTCAATTTTATTTATCTTTTCAAAGAACCAGCTCCTGGATTGGTTGATCCTTTGAATTGTTTTTTTCATCTCTATGTCATTAAGTTCTTCTCAGCTATTGATTATTTCCTTCTTTCTACTTGCTCTGGGATTTATTGGTTGTTGTTTCTCCAATTCTTGAAGTTGTAGTGTTAAGTCTTTTATTTGAAATGTTTCTATCTTTTTTAGGTAGGCCTGTATTGCTATGATCTTGCCTCTCAAGACTGTCTTTGCTGTGTCCCATAGGCTTTGAACTGTTGTCTGTTCATTTTCATTTGTTTCCAGAAACTTTTTGATTTCCTCTCTTATCTCCTTATTGACCCATTCATTGTTTAATAGTGTACTGTTCAGTCTCCATGAACTTGCAAGTTTTTGAGGATTCTCTTTGAGGTTGATTTCCAGTTTCAAGCCCTTGTGGTCTGAGGAAAAGCTTGGTATTATTTCAATTTTCCTGAATTTGCTGAGGCTTACTTTGTGTCCTATCATGTGGTCTATCTTTGAAAAACTGCCATGAGCATTTGAAAAGACTGTGTATTTTGCGTCTTTGGGATGTAACGATCTATATATATCAGTTAAGTCCATTTGATTCAGTGCGTCATTCAGCTCCATAATATCCTTATTGATGTTTTGTTTGGAAGATCTGTCCAATTTTGACAGTGGGGTGTTCAAATCCCCTACTATCAGTGTGTTGCTATTTATATCTTTTTGGAAGTCATCCAAGATTTTCCTTATATACTTGGGTGCTCCTATACTGGGAGCATGTGAGTTTACAATGTTTATGTCTTCTTGATAGATTCTTCCTTTAAATATTATAAAGTGCCCCTCTGGGTCTCTTTTTATGGCCTTTGTTTTGAAATCTACTTTGTCTGATAGAAGTATGGCAACCCCGGCCTTTTTCTCTTGCCCATTTGCTTGGAATATTTTTTCCATCCCTTTACTTTCAATCTGTGTAGGTCTCTTGCTCTGAGGTGGGTCTCTTGTAGGCAGCATATGTGTGGGTCATATTTTCTTATCCATTTAGCTACCCTGTGTCTTTTGATTGGGGCATTGAGTCCATTCACATTGAGAGATATTACTGATAGAAACCTATTTATTTTTTCTCTTTGTACCTGTGTTTTTCTTTTTCTCATTCTTTTCTTTCATCTTCCTAAACCAGTCCCTTTAGCATATCTTGGAGTGATGGTTTAGTAGAGATGTATTCTTTTAGCCTTCTCTTGTCTGGGAAACTCCATATTTCCCCTTCTATTTTAATTGAGAGCCTTGCTGGGTAGAGCAGCCTTGGCTGTGGGCCTTGCTTTTCATGACTTGGAATATTTGTTGCCATTCCCTTCTGGCTTGTAGTGTTTCTGTTGAGAAGTCAGCTCCTAGCCGAATCGAGACCCTCTTGTATGTAACTTTCTCCTTCTCCCTTGCTGCCTTGAGGATTCTCTCTTTGTGTTTGATAGTTGCCATATTAATGATGATGTGTCTGGGAGTGGGCCTCCTTGGGGTCCCTCTGTGCCTCCTGGACCCATGAGACCTTTTCTCTCCTCAAATTGGGGACATTTTCCATCATTAGTTTTTCAAAGAGGTTCTCTATCCCTGCTCCTCTTCTTCTCCTTCTGGTATCCCTGTTATGTGGACATAATTGCGTTTCAGGTTGTCCTGCATTTCCCTAAATGCCTCTTCATTCTTTGTGAGTCTTTCTTCCATTTCTTGTTCTTCCTAGGAGCTTTTTTCTACCTTATCCTCCAGCTCACTGATTCGATCCTCAACTTCATCCAGACTGCTTTGGATTCCTTCTAGTGTGTTCTTCAATTCAGAAATGGTATTTTTCATATCCTCTTGTGTCTTCTTGATAGTTTCTATGTTCTTTCCAGGTTGATATAGTTTGCTGTAAGATCCTGATAGTTTCTCTGCAGTTTCTCATAGTTCTCTTTGAGCTGGCTGAGTGAATTGAGCGTCCTTAGAGCCATTGCTTTGAATTCAATATATGCTAGTTCCCCTACCTCTATTTCATTTAGCTCTCTCTGTGGGGATTCCCCATTTTCCACTCTTGTGGGGGGAACTTCTTTTTCCTCCCATTTTTGTGAGAGTCTATTAATTAATTAATTATTTTTTGCTTCTGCTTCAATTGATCCATCTAGATTTCCTGACTTTGTGGATTAAACTACTATGATAGTAGGCAGGTATTTTTATTTATTTTTTCTTTACTTTTCTTTCTGGGCCTGCCTCTGATGATGTCAGTTGTTGACCCTATATGATCTTGGGTTGTTTGAGCTTTCCAGGAATCTACTGTCTGTGTCTGATTCCTGCTTTGGGCAGCTCTGTGACCCCTTCAGTCAGGGCTGGGCTATTTTTTGGGATTGCTCTGCACTCTCACGCCAGCTCCTTTAGTGCGCTCCCGGCGCGGCAGGATGCCCTGCCCACCTGGGCATGCGCACACTAGCTCCAGCCCATGGGGGCTTATTCACCCAACCTTGCACACTTGTCTGGCGCCCAAGCCCAGTGGCACCCCAGGGCAAGTCAGTTAAGGGTCTTCTATTGTGTGCTTTCCCCACTTTTGGCTCTTTGGGGGCATCGCCTGCCCATGCAGAATGGAGACTATGGAAATGGGAGGAAGTCAGCACCAGGACTCTCTCGTTAATCCTGTATCCAGTCTCTCTTGCAGGGTCTCTGGGCAGCTCTGTGACCCCTACGACCCAGGGTCCACTATTTCTGCAGACCACTCTGCACTCGGGGGCCCACATGGGCACCAGTTTGCACCTGCCCTTGCTGACCTGTGCACTCCCTCGCAGGCCCTGTGGGTGCCAATCTGCGGGAGCCTTCGCCAGCCTGTACATTCACGGGTCCACACACGTGCTCACCAACCCTCGCCGGCCACTTGGTGTGTGTGTGCACACCTACACTGGGTGGTTTTGGGCTGTCTATTGTGTGCTTTTCAGCTTTTGGCTCTTTGGAGGCATGGCCTGCCCTCGCACAATGGAGACTATGGAAAGGAGAAGGAGTTGGGATTCCCCAGTTCCTCCTCCCATTCTTTCCCCAATGCCTCTGTCTCCAGTCTCTCCTCAGGGGTCTCTGGGCAGTTCTGTGACCCCTTCGGCCAGGGATCCACTATTTCTGCTGACTGCATTGTAATCGCAGCCATCTGGCTCACGGGAGCCCTGCTTCTGCTTCTTTGGGGGCGCGTCCTGCCTGGGCAAAATGGAGACTACAGAATGGGAAGGGAGTTGGGACTCCCCGGTTCGTCCTTTTGTTCTTTCACCAATGACTCCGTCTCCAGTCTTTCCTCAAGGCTCTCTATGCAGCTGTGTGACCCCTTTGGCCAGGGATCCTCTATTTCTTCCAGCTTCTCTTCACTTAGCTCCCCAGCTCACATGTGCACACTGTGTGCGGAGCTCACAAAAGGCAGGTTAATGATTCCCTATGCCTGAGCGAGATGGTAGCTTCAGAGTGGGAGGTGAGTTATCACCGGGGCTCTGGCTCAGTTCTCTTCACAAAGTCTTCTTCACCAGTCTTTTCCCAGGCACCGGCCTACTCTGCTACTGCCTCTACCCAGAGATCAAGGAGGGCGGCTGCCACTGCAAATTTTTGCGTTGGCCCTTTATATGCGTCTTTGCATCCCTAGCCGCCTGTTTCTGGCAGAGAGCGCCCCTAAGCTTTTCAGGGTTGCGTTTTGTCTGTGTGTTTTCCTGGTTTTAGCTGCTGTATTCTAAGGGTCCCTGTTCATGGTTCAGACCCTGTTCTTCTCAGGGGGATCCAACTGGCCGTTTCAATGTCCCTCTGGTGCTAGTGCCCATGGGTGCCCAGCCCACCCTCTCGAGCCCCCACCGCACTTCTCACCCATTGGGATGTGTGAGAGTTGAATCCACTGTCTGTCTGTGGCTCCAAGACTCCTTTCCCTCTATCATTCCATTGTTTTCCAGGTGATTTCTCCACTATTTAGTCACAAGTGCAGTTTGTTCTTGGGAGGAGGTCAGCGTGACTTCCATTCACTCCTCCGTCATCTTGGAAACCTCTCATCAGATTCTTAAAGGGGTTTGTGGTCTTTTTTCCTCAATTTTTGGAGGACCAGGGTAGTGTCTGCCTCAGAGATGTATCTACCTTGAAATATCTATTCCTCCAGTGAGTAGCCATCCTGCACAACTGTATGTCAGTGAGTAAAGTTGAACCAGGGCCGGGAACTTTTCTGGGCATCCTCCTGTGGGGTCTGAGGTTTCCTTCTTTAGGGAATTCTTCCTCTTTCACTTTGCCTCAGACCTCTGATCTTCCTCCTGGAGTAACTCCTCTTTCTGACAAATGGTAAAAGTACTGAGAGATTCGCACTTCTAATTTCTTTCCTTGTCTTCCTGGTTCTCAACATTCTGAACAATTCAGCTGTGTAGAACCTTCAGCAAAACAAAACCTATCTTTCTTATAATAGTCTTATTCTCTTTCCACCTTTATTAATCTTTCTATTGCTATTTCTTATTTGATTTTATTCCTAATTTTCCACTATTTTTTAATTTCAAATCTCAGATTCTACTCTTCTCTTATCTTACTTCATTTTGTCTCCCTCCCTCTCTTATTTTTAAATTTTATTTTTTCCTTTCTTTGCCATGTTTTATTCCTTAGTCTAATTATCTCTCCACCCTCTATCTTCTCAAAATTACTTTCTTTTAGTCACTCTATATTGTCTTTTTCTTTCTTATAGTGTTCTTATTCTCTTTCCATATTTTAAAATCTTTGCTCATTTGTCATTGGTATTGCTGTTGTTTTTCTTCACTTTTGTCTCTATTTTTCACTATTTTCTCTTTCAAACCTCAAATTTCACTCTCCACATTTCTTGCTCTATTTTGCCTTATTCCTTCCTTTCTTATTTATGATTTAGACTTTATTTTTCTCCCTCTTTGCCTTGATTCTATTCCTTATTCCTATTATTGCTCCTCCCTATACCTTTTCAAATTCATTTTTCCTTCCTTTAGTCATCTCATAATCTTTTTTTCATTTCTTATAATATTCTTATTCTCTTTCCACCTTTGTTAATCTTTGTTCATTTGTCATTGATATTTTTGCCATTGTGGAATACTTTTACTGGTGTGAGTTTTGTTTTCTGTGTTTTTTTGTTTTATTCTTTTAGAATCTGTACAACATACAAAGATGTGGTGGAGGATGAGACTCTCAAACAACCAACTTTAGGAGAGAACCCACCAACAAATGACCCTAAGAAAATAAAAAAAATACAACAGGAGATCCCACAAAAACTGCATAAAGGTCATACCTAGGACATCTCTCTCATGAGCTCAAGGAGATTGCACCACTGAGTCCCACGGAACTCCTACTAAAGAAGGCCAACCCAGGAAGACTGGGAGTCAAAGAAGACCAATCTGACATACAAACAAAAACAAAAAGAGTCACCTAGGATGGAGATACAAAGTAAAAACCCTTGACTGAAAGGAAAGGATGAATCCCCAGAAAAGGAGCTAAATGAAAATGAGGCAAGCAATTTATCAGACACAAAGTTCAAAGTAATGGTTATCATGATTCTCAAGGAACTTAATGAGAACTACATGGGACTTAGTAGGAATTACATCAGTATGAAAAAGGACATAAAAAGGATGAATAAGAACCAGGTGGAAATGAAGAATACAATATCTAAAATGAAGAATACGCTAGAAGGAATTAAAAGCAAGCCAGATGAAGCAGATTATCAAATTAGTGAGTTGGAAGACAAGGCAAACAAAACACCCAGTCAGAGAAACATGAAAAAAAAAACCCTCAAAAAGAATGAGGACAGTTTAAGGGCTCTTTGGACAACATGAAACATAACAGTATTTGCATCATAGATATACTGGAAGGGGAAGAAAAGGCCTAAGGGATAGAAAACCTATTTGAAAAAGTTATGACAGAAAATTTCCCTAACTTGGTGAGGAAAAAAGTCACATAAGTTCAGGAAGCACAAAGAGTCCCAATCAAGACAAAACCAATGAGGCTCAATCAAGACACATTGCCATCAAAATGACAAAATTTAAAGACAAAGAGAGGAATCTTAAAGGAAGCAAGGGAGAAACAGCTAGCAACATACAAGGGAGGTTTGATAAGTCCATCAGGTGATTTCTCAACAGATATGCCACAAGCCAAAAGGGACTGGCATGAAATATTCCAAATAATGAAAAACAAGGGCCTGCAACCAAGACTACTTTGCCCAACAGAGCTCTTATTTAAAATAGAAGGGTTAGTCAGACAGAGGTAAGCTAAAAGAGCACATCTCCACCAAACCAGTGTTGCACAAGATGCCAAAGGGACTGATTTAAGAAGAAAAAGAAAGAGAGAAAGAGGGGAGACACAGGTACAAAGGCAAAAATGGCAATGAATATGTACTTAACAATATTAAACAAATGTAAGTGGATTAAATGCTCCAATCAAAAGTCACAGGGTACCTGAATGGAAAATAAAACTTGACCCACACATATGCTGTCTACAAGAGACCTACCACAGAACAAAATATATACACAGGCTGAAAGTGAAGGGATGGATAAAAGATATTTAATGCAAATGGATATAAAAAAATCTGGGGTAGCAATACCTATATTAGACAAAATACACTTCAAAATGAAGTCCATCAAAAGACAAAGAAGGTCACTACTTAATACTTAAAGGAGTAGTCCAAAAGAGGATATAACTTTTGTAAACATATATGCACACAATATAGGAGCATCTAAATATATAAAGCAAATCTTGGAGGACTTTAGAAAGAGATAGAAAGCAATACAGTCATTGCAGAGGATTTTAATATGCCTCTGTTCACAATGGATTGATCTTCCAAACAAAAAAATCAACCTGGATTATGCAGCATTGAATGACACTCTAGATCAAATGGACTTAATTGATAATTAGAGAACATTTCACCCCAAAGAAGCAAAATACACATTCTTCTCAAAGGCACATGGGCCATTTTCAAAGATAGACCACATGGTAGTACACAAAACAAGCTTCAACAAATTCAAGAAAATTGAAATTGTATCAAGCGTCTTCTCAAATCACAATGGCTTGAAACTAGAAACCAACCGCAAGAAAATAACTCAAAAACATTCAAACATATGGAAGCTGAATAATATGTTATTAAACAATGAATGTGTTAATAATGAGATCGAATAAGAAATCCAAATGTTTCTGGAAAGAAATGAAAATGAACACAAAACAACCCAAAACCTATGGGACGCAGTGAGGACAGTCCTGAGAGGAAAGTTCATAGCAATACAGGCTTACCTAAAAAAGATAGAAAAATTCAAATAAACAACCTAACCCTAAATAAAGAAGAACTAGAGGGACAACAACCAACAAAACCTGGAGTGAGTAGAAGGACAGAAATAATCAAGATCACAGTGGAATTAAATGACATAGTCACTAAAAAAAAAAAAAAATACAAAAAACAAAACATAAGATTAATGAAACAGAGAGCTAGGTCTTTGAAAAAGTAAACAAAACTTACAAACCTTTAACCAGATCCATCAAGAAAAAAAGAGAAGACTCAAATTAAAATCAGAAATAAAGGAAGAGAGGTAACAACTGATATTACAGATATATAAAGGATTGTAAAAAATTACTATGAACAACTATATGCCAAGAAATTTGACATATAAATTTCTAGGAGAATACAATCTTTCAAAACCAAATCAGCAAGAAGCAAAAAACCTGAATATTCCAGTAAGAACTAACAAAGTTGAAGCAATAATAAAAAAACTGCTGACACCACAAAGGCTCTGGACCAGAATGCTTCACAGGCAAATTTTACCAAACAATCAAAAAAGAACTAACATCTATCCTTCTTAAACTATTCCAAATAATTCAAGAAGAGGGAAGTCTCCCAAACTCTTTTTACAAGGTATTATCCTAAAACCAAAGCCAAATAAAGACCCAACAAAGAAAGAAAATGACAGGCCAATATCTCTAATAAACAAAGATGCTAAAATCCTCAACTTTTAAAATATTAGGAAACTTGATCCAGCAATACATTAAAAAGATTATATACTATGACCAAGTGGGATTTATTCCAGGAATGCAAGGATAGTACAATATCTGCAAATCAATACATGTGATACATCACATAAACGAAATGAAATACAAAAATCACCTGATCATATCAATAGTTGAAGAATAAGCATTTGATAAAATCTCCCGCCATTTATGATTAAAAACACTAAGCAAAGTGGGAATAGATGGAGCATACCTCAACATAATGAAGGACATATATGTAAAACCTACTGCCAACATTATACCTAACAGGCAGAAACTAAAAGTGTTCCCTTAAGATCAGGAGGAAGACAGGGGTGTCTGCTTTCAAGACCTTTATCAATATAGTACTGGGAGTCCTAGCCACAGTGATCAAACAGGAAGAAGAAAAAAAGACTTCTAAATTGCAAACTAGGAAGTAAAGCTGTAATTATTTGTAGATGACATGATAGTGTACAAAGAAAACCCTATAGTCTCCACCAAAAAAACTATTTGACCTAATAAGTGAATTTGGCAAAGAAGCAAGATACAAAGTCAATATTCAGAAATTGATGGCATTTTTCATACACCAACAATGAACTCTCAAAAAGAGAAATTAAGAAAAAAATCCCATGTACTATAGTTACCAAAAAAATAAATAAATAAAGTACCTAAGAATAAGTTTAACCAAGGTGGCAAAAGACCTGTCACTCAGAAAACTATAGGACACTGAAGGAATAAACTGAGGAAGATACAAATAAGTGGGAGCATATATCATATTCATGGATTAAAGGAATTAACATCATTAAAATGTTCATACTACCCAAAGAAATCTATATATTTAATGCAATTCTTATTGAAATGTCAATGGCATATTTCACTGATCTAGAACAAATACTCCAAAAAGTTATATGGAACCAAAACAACCCTGAATAGCCACGGCAATCTTGAGAAAGGAGAACAAATTAGGAGGGATCACAATACTTGATATCAAACTACACTACAAGGACACTGTAATCAAAACAGTCTGGTACTGGCATAAGAACAGACATATTGATCAATGCAACAGAACAATGAGGCCAGAAACAAACCCATGTCTCTATGTTCAATTTATATTTGACAGAGGGGGCATGAGCATACAATGGAGTAAAGATGTTCTTTTCAGGAAATGGTGTTGAGAGAACTGGACTGTTACATGTCAAAAAAAATGAAACTAAACCACCAACTATACACAGAAATAAACCTCAAAATGGACAAAAGACTTCAATATTAAATTGTGATACCATAAAAACCCTAGCAGAAAACATAAGCAGTAAAATTTCAGATACGTCATGTAGTAATATTTTTGCTGATATATCTCCTAGGGTAAGGGAAATAAAGGAAAAAATTAAACAAATGTGACTACAGCAAATTAAAATGCTGCTGCATGGCAAAAGAAACCATCATCAAAATGAAAAAGGTACCTACTGAATGGGAGAACATATTTGCCAATGATACATTGGACATAGGTTTAATCTCCAAAATATGTAAAGAACTTATACAACTCAACACCAGGAAGACAAACAATTCAATTAAAAACTGGGCAAAGGGCCTGAATAGACACTTCTCCAAGGAGGACATACATATGGCCATAGACATATAATAAATGCTCAACATCACTAGCCATCAGAGAGATAAAAAATAAAACCACAATGAGATATCATCTCACATCATCATAATGGCTATCCTTAATAAATCAACAAACAACTGTGGTGAGGATGTGGAGAAAAGAACCCCAGTACACTGTTGGTGGAAATGCATATTGGTACAGCCAACTGTGGAAAACAGTATGGAGTTTTCCAAAAAAATTAAAAATGGAAATGCCTTTTGACCCAATGATTCCATTGCTGGCAATATACTCTAAGAATCCCAAAACACCAATTGAAAAGAACTTATGAACCCCTATGCTCATAGTAGCA
Organism: Pteronotus mesoamericanus; assembly: GCF_021234165.1. Taxonomy (NCBI): domain Eukaryota; kingdom Metazoa; phylum Chordata; class Mammalia; order Chiroptera; family Mormoopidae; genus Pteronotus; species Pteronotus mesoamericanus. The sequence goes on from NW_026555321.1 coordinate 58,421,433, forward strand.
CTATTTACAATAGCCAAGATTTGGAAACAGCCTAAATGCTAATTAGTAGATAAGTTGATTAAAAAACTGTGGTACATTTACACAATGGAATAGTACGCAGCAAGAACAAAGAAGGAATTCTACCTTTTGCAATAGCATAATAGAAACTGGAAAGTATTATGCCAAGTGAAATAAGTCAGTTAAGAACAAGTACCATATACTCTAATTTATAAGAGGAATCTAAGAAACAAAATAAACTAATGAGCAAAATAGAACCAGAGGCATAGAATCATGGAACAGACTGACAGTGGTAAGAAGGGAGGAGGAAAGTCGGGACTGTTTGAAAGACAGTGAAGGGATTAGTCAAAGAACATATATGAATGACCCATGGACATGGGCAATGGTGTGGGTTTTGACTATGGAAGTGGGGGTGGGCTGGGCCAAGGGGGGCAAAAGGGGAAAAGTTGGGACCACTATGGCAGCATAAACAATAATAAAAATAAATAAATAAAATCCTGTCCACCAATTTCATACCTGTGTCATTTTAAGTTAGAATCTGTTTATTCTATTTTATCTTGAGTATGGATCACATTTTCCTGTTTCTTCATATATTTAATTTTACATTGTGCCCTGGGTATAGTGAACTGAAAAGACTTGAGATTTGTTTTATTGCACTGAAGAGTGTTCCTTTTAGTAGTTTCGGCAAGCAGTCAACTAAACTCCACACTGTGATTCCTGCAGGAGCAACATTGAAACCCCCATTTTCATGCATAGTTCAGGGGTCAGCGACCATTTGGGGCAGATTTTATACACAGAGTTCAGAGCATCATTACACATTTTCAAGTTGCTATGGTCACATGAAATTGTTTCTTCTGGGTCCCAGTTAAAGAGTACAGGTTTTCATCCAAGTTTTAGCCTTCTTGCTTGGAGTCAATTGGAGCCTACCTTCAGGCAAAATTATATAAATAAAAATGTTAAACAAAACAAATATTTAAAAAATGGAAAGCTCATACAATGCCATTCTACTCTCCTTATTAAAAAAACTTTCATCTCCCATTTCTGTCTGCTTTTTTTTTTTGATCTTCAGTCTCTTCAGATAGTATTTTTTCTTTTAAATATACTTTGTCCAGAGTTTATAGTTGTTATCAGAGAAGAGGTGGTCTAATAGGGGCAATTCCTATATAAGAAGCCAAAAGTCCTTTCATTTTGTCATTAGGTTTTTGTTTGTTTGTTTGTTTTTTTAATTTAATTTTAATTTATTTTTTCAAATACATTTCTCTCTGCCTACCCCCCACCATTTTCCCTTGCCCCCTCCCTCCTTCCCTCCCTCAGCTCTTCCCCTTTGGTTTTGTCCATGAGTCCTTGCTATATGTTCCTTCACTTTCCCCTTCCCTTCCCTTTCCCTGCCCCCCCCTTCTCTCTAGTCTCTGTTGATTTCTTTTCCTTTCAGTGTTGCTGGTATTATTTTCCTTGCATCTTTGTATTGTTGGTTAGGTTCAGCTTATAGGTGAGATCATATGGCATTTGTCTTTCGCCCCCTGGCTTATTTCGCTTAGCATAATGCTGTCCAGTTCCATCCATGCTGTCGCGAAGTGTAGTTGTTCTTTTTTTCTTTCTGCTGCGTAGTATTCCATTGTGTATATGTACCAGTACTTTTTGGTCCAATCATCTACTGATGGGCATTTAGGTTGCTTCCAACACTTGGCTATTGTAAATTGTGCTGCTATGAACATTGGGGTGCAGAGGTTCTTTTGAATTGGCGTTTTGGTATTCTTAGGGTATAGTCCCAGCAGGGGAATCACTGGATCGAAAGGCAGTTCCATTTTCAGCTTTCTGAGGAGATTCCACACTGCTTTCCACAGTGGCTGCACCAGTCTGCATTCCCACCAACAGTAGACTAGGGTTCCCTTTTCTCCACAGCCTCGCCAGCACCTGTTGTTTGTGGATCTGTTTATGATGGCCATTCTGACCGGTGTGAGGTGGTACCTCATGGTGGTTTTGATCTGCATTTCTCTGATGGCTAGTGATGCTGAGCATCCTTTCAAATGCCTCTGGGCCCTCTGTATGTCCTCCTTGGAAAAGCGTCCACCCAGGTCTTTGCCCATTTTTTGATTGGATCGTTTGTCTTCTTGGAGTGGAGTCGAGTGAGTTCTTTATATATCTTGGAGATCAAACCTCTATCTGATGTATTATTAGCGAATATATTTTCCCATATGGTTGGCTCCCTTTTCATTTTGCTGATGTTTTCTTTAGCCATGCAGAAGCTTCTTATTTTGATGTGGTCCCATTTGTTTATTCTTTCTGTTATGTCCCTTGCTTTAGGAGACATATTAGTGAAAAAATTGCTGTGTGGGATATCTGAGAGTTTCCTGCCAATGTTCTCCTCTAGGACTTTGATAGTGTTGCGACTTATATTTAAGTCTTTTATCCATCTTGAGTTTCTTTTTGTGTATGGTGTTAGCTGATGATCCAACACAATCCCTATTAAGATACCAATGCCATATTTCACAGAAATAGAACAGACATTTCAAAAATTTATATGGAACCATAAACGACCCCGAATAGCCTCAGCGATTTTGAGAACGAAAAACAAAGTAGGAGGGATCACAATACCAGGCATCAAACTTTACTACAAAGCCACTATACTCAAAACAATCTGGTTACTGGCACAAGAACAGACCCATAGACCAGTGGAACAGAATAGAAAGCCCATAAAGAAGCCCAGGTCTATATGGGCATCTGATATTTGACAAAGGGGGCAGAAGCATAAAATGGAGCAATAATAGCCTCTTCAACAAATGATGTTGGGAGAGCTGGATGGCTACATGCAAGAACTTCTTTATTAGTTATATGCTCCATATAGTATAGATTCTTATTATTTCTGAACAAGGGAATAAATAACAATTCAATTTAATTTTTTATATTTCTAGATAACTAAATAGGTAGTAATATATTCGACTAGTAATATTATATGGGCTGAAAAACTTAATAAATGTTAAAATAACAGCAAGTTCTCGACATGTCACCAGAAATCTAAACTCCTGGCACCACTTTTCAAATTTTAAGAGTATATAAAAATCACTTTGAGATCTTGTTAAAATGCAGATTTTGATTCAGTCAATATGGAGTGAAATGAGACAATTCTCAGAATTGATCTGTGGGCCACACTTTGATTAGCAAGACTCTGGTCCTCCTGGGTTCAGGTAAATTCTTTTCCACAATGAGTCAATAGAATTCTTTGCTAAGACATCAGGGTATAAATGTCAAGAACTAAGTGTCAGATGGGGTAGTCATACAGATTTAGTTTAAAGTTTGTGTTTTAGCTAACTAGCACGATGTCCAAGTAACATCTCCCAATAACTGAGAATTTACTTTCCCATTCCTCCTTATCATGGCCTTTTGCACTATTATGTTCTTTTCAGAGCTTTGTGCACTGTTGAGATTCCTAAGGTTCTCTCTGGCTAGAGGTGCCCACAACTGTGGGCTCACTATTATATGACTAATTGTTGCAGAACAATGTCCTACTCCACTTACCTGTGAACTAATTATAACTGTTGCTGCTGTGTATTTCTTCTTGTTCTTATTGTATTGGCATATTCTGACTAAGAGCATATTATTTGAGGGTGATTTTAGCATCACTTTTTGCCTAAATAAGAAATGACTCCCCTTTGAGTGTGAAAAGGGAGGGATAATACATTTGCTCTGAGTTGGAGAGGAAAGGCTAGTTTCTGAGAATGCCATTTGGAAAATCATCACCCCTTAAAACCCAAAGACATGCTGCTCACACAGGCTAGCCTCACTTACACTTTAAAATATTCCAGTTAAATCAAACTCTCTCTCAGGAGAGGGCTGTTGGTGGGGAATTAGCGAGTTCCTCTGGATGATGTGTGAATTCTCTGGCTTAAGTCTCTATTGATTAGATATTTCTTTATCACCTTTCCTGTTCATTTTCATAATAAGTTTATCCTGAAGACATCTGATAACTGGGCTGGGAAAGGAGGCATGTTTCTTTGGCATTAACACAGCACAGTATGGTTTACACTGAAAACTCTTACTGCTTTGTATTAAAGTTTCCTGATAATCACACATTTCCCTAAACACCCAATGTCACGCCACATTAGACCACACCATACCAAGGGCAGGAGTAATTTATTTACCTTTGTGTATGTGGTTCATGGACACTATATAATTTTCAGTGGAAAGAATTATGATCTGCCACTATCTTGGCCCTCTGTATACATTGAAAGCATCAGAGAAATAATCAGGAACATTAAGAACACTTTAATTTTGTGGAATATTTCTCAATCAGAAACAGAATGCACAGTCATAATGGGGCAGAGCCTTCTGGAAAGTCAAGCTGTACTCTAACCATTCATCCATGGCCTTTCTCTGAGACTTCTTTCTACCACTTTGCCAACTCGCTGATGAACTCTGGGCTCCATCTTTACCCCCATTTTCCTTTCTTATATACTCAATGCCTGCTCAGTTCATGTGGTCGTGACTGATCTCTGCAGGGATAACTCTTTAATCCATGGTCCAGATCTCCTCTGTGAATCTTGGGACTGTTTATCTTATTGTCTATTAGATAGCTCTACTCAAACGTGCCACACATGTCACACATTCAAAACCTGATGAAGTAAGCACTGTCACAGTCTCCAGGATGACAAGTCCAGGAGACACTGTTACTATCTCATCAATTGTCAAGGCTTACTAATTAGATTCTTAATATTCTTAAATTTGTCTTTTTTATTTAATCCCACTACAACTATTTTAATGCATGCACACATAATTTCTTCCCAGGACTTTTGTAATGTCCTTTCTACTATTTTTCCTACATTCAGAGTCTACACTGATTCCTCACTGCTTCACAAGTCACCCTTCCCAATCACAAGCTGTCTCATTGCTTCCTGGCTTCAAATCATTGAATGGCTCCTCACCATCTATAAGGTGGCATCCAAATGCCTTTGTCTTTTTAGCTTTATCCTATTTCCTTACAATCTACATTTCTTCCTCCAACTCTAAGGGTTTATAGATCTCTTTCATTTCCAAGTCTCCTTTGATCCTCTCCTAGTCACATGCAAGAAATAAATACATCATGATTATTTGTCCTTTCTGTGCAGGAAGAACTGGGCTTTTTCATTACCCTTTGTGTTATGCCCTGTCGTATATCGCACAGTGCTATTCACACATACTGTTGGGCACAGTATACCTGCTTAGTACATACCCAACAATTATCCATGGGACTGTTTGCCCATTTCAGCAAATTACTCTCTGTACCATGTTTAATGTATCTTGTCATTCTTGGTCAAAAATAAATCAGTTTCATTCCACTTCACACATTCATCGAAGGAGTGCCTGAGTAAGGACAGAGCAGAACTTTGGCTCAGATATAAGTACCAGGAAGAGCTGTGCATCACACAATTTTTTGTAGCACTGTGAGTCTTGAACCTGAATGTGTTGCCCTCTTTGATTTGCTCTTAAAATAAATTCAGAGTCAAATGTGGGGTTTACCTCTAAAATGGTAGAGGAAGTTATGGAAAGTTTTCTTTATATTACTCTTAGGGTGTGTTCATTTTCTACTATTTATTCTCTTTTATCATAAGTTCTCACCATTTTATCTTTTCTACGCTTATGTGAGTATGTAAGAGATAGTGACCTTTAAAATACATGAAATTAGAGAGGGGATTAAGATGGCGGAGGAGTGAATGGGAGTCACGATGACCTCCTGCCAAGACCAAACTGGAATTGCAACTAAATAGTGGAGTAATCACCTGGAAAACAATGGAACTATAGTAGGAGAGGAGCCTTGGAACTGCGCATAGTGGATTCGACTCTCACACATACCAATGGGTGAAAAGTGTGGTGGAGGCTAGAGAGGGTGGGTGCCCATGGGCACTAGCACCAGAGGGACATTGAAACGGCCAGTTAGCTTCCCCCGAGAAGAACGAGGTCTGAATCAAAAACAGGGACCCCTAAACTACAGTAGCTAAACCAAGAAAATACAGACAAAATGCAACCCCAAAAAGCTTAGTGGTGCTCTCTGCCAGAGACAGGTGGCTGGGGATGCAAAGAGACATTTAAAGGGCTAACGCAAAAAATTGCAGTGACAGCCACCCTCCTTGATCTCTGGGTAGAAGCGGCAGCAAGGTGCGCTGGTGCCTGGGAAAAGACTGGTGAGGAAAACTTTGTGAAGAGAACTGACATGGTGGCCGGTGGAGCCCAGGTGACAATGCACCTCCCACTCGGCAGCTACCATCTCGCTCAGGCATAAGGGAATCAATTAACCTGCCTTTTGTGTGCTCCGCACACACCTTGTGCATGTGAGCTGGGGAGCTGAGTGCAGACGGGCTGGGAGAGCCTTGAGAAGAAACTGGATATGGAGGCATTGGGGAAAGAACGGGAGGAGGAACCGGGGAGTCCCGACTCCCTCCCCGTTCCGTAGTCTCCATTGTGGGCTGGAAAGGCGCGCCTCCAAAGAGGCAGAAGAGGGGCACACAGGAACCAGACTGCCCGCGATTGAAACGCAGCACAGGGGGTGGATCCTTGGCCGAAGGGGTCACAGAACTGCTCAGAGACCCCTGAGGAGAGACTGGAAATGGAAGCATTGGAGAAAGAACAGGAGGAGGAACCCCGGAGTCCCGACTCCTTCTCCTTGCCATAGTTTCCATTGTGTGGGAAGAGGCCACATCCCCAAAGAACCAAAAGACGAAAAGCACACATAGACACCCCAAAACCACCCAGTGCAGTCGCACACATTTGCTCCGAGTGACCGGCGAGGGTTGGCGAGCATGTGTGTGACCCACGCGGGCTGGCGAATGCTTGCACTGGCCTGCAAGGCTGCCCACAGATTGGCACCAATACGGCCTGCAAGGGAGTGCACAGAGCAACAAGGGCAGGCATAAATTGACCCGCCAGGCCCGCGATTGCGGAGCAGCTCACAAAATTAGTAGATCCCGGGCCAAAGGGGTCACAGAGCTGCCCAGAGTCACTGGAGGAGAGACCGGAGACAGGATTAACCGGAGAGTCCTGGAGCTGACTTCCTCCCATTTCCGTAGTCCCCATTTGGCGAAGGCAAGCAACGCACCCAAAGAGCCAAAAGCGGGGAAAACACACAATAGAAGACCCTAAACTGACCTGTGCCGGGGAGCTCGCCAGCCAGGGGGGCCAGATGAGTACACGAGGTCGCGAATAAGACCCCTGGTCTGGGGCAAGCACATGCGAGCCATAGACCCGTGGAACAGAATAGAAAGCCCAGAAATAAGCCCAGGTCTCTGTGGGTTTCTAATATTTGACAAAGGGGGCAGAAGCATAAAATGGAGCAATAATAGCATCTTCAACAAATGGTGTTGGGAGAGCTGGACAGCTGCATGCAAAAAGTTGAAATTGGATCATCAGCTGACCCCATACACAAAAATAAAATCAACATGGATAAAAGACTTAAATATAAGTTGCAACACCATCAAAGTCCTAGAGGAGAACATTGGCAGGAAACTCTCAGATATCCCACACAGCAATTTTTTCACTGATATTTCTCCTAAAGCAAGGCACATAAAGGAAAAGATAAACAAGTGGGACCTCATCAAAGTAAGAAGCTTCTGCATGGCTAAAGAAAACATCAGCAAAATGAAAAGGGAGCCAACCATATGGGAAACTATATTCACTAATGATACATCAGATAGAGGTTTGATCTCCAAGATATATAAAGAACTCACTCGACTCCACTCCAAGAAGACAAACGATCCAATCAAAAAATGGGCAAAGGACCTGGGTGGACGCTTTTCCAAGGAGGACATACAGAGGGCCCAGAGGCATTTGAAAGGATGCTCAGCATCACTAGCCATCAGAGAAATGCAGATCAAAACCACCATGAGGTACCACCTCACACCGGTCAGAATGGCCATCATAAACAGATCCACAAACAACAGGTGCTGGCGAGGCTGTGGAGAAAAGGGAACCCTAGTCCACTGTTGGTGGGAATGCAGACTGGTGCAGCCACTGTGGAAAGCAGTGTGGAATCTCCTCAGAAAGCTGAAAATGGAACTGCCTTTCGATCCAGTGATTCCCCTGCTGGGACTATACCCTAAGAATACCAAAACGCCAATTCAAAAGAACCTCTGCACCCCAATGTTCATAGCAGCACAATTTACAATAGCCAAGTGTTGGAAGCAACCTAAATGCCCATCAGTAGATGATTGGACCAAAAAGTACTGGTACATATACACAATGGAATACTACGCAGCAGAAAGAAAAAAAGAACAACTACACTTCGCGACAGCATGGATGGAACTGGACAGCATTATGCTAAGCGAAATAAGCCAGGGGGCGAAAGACAAATGCCATATGATCTCACCTATAAGCTGAACCTAACCAACAATACAAAGATGCAAGGAAAATAATACCAGCAACACTGAAAGGAAAAGAAATCAACAGAGACTAGAGAGAAGGGGGGGCAGGGAAAGGGAAGGGAAGGGGAAAGTGAAGGAACATATAGCAAGGACTCATGGACAAAACCAAAGGGGAAGAGCTGAGGGAGGGAAGGAGGGAGGGGGCAAGGGAAAATGGTGGGGGGTAGGCAGAGAGAAATGTATTTGAAAAAATAAATTAAAATTAAATTAAAAAAAATAAAAGTCATGAACTTAGTGGTAGTTACATTGAATATTCACTTTATAATAATGAGTTAAGTTGTACCTATATTTTCTACATGTTTTTTTCTAAATGCATTATATTTCACAACTTAAGAAGTTTTTCCAGAACTAGTATTAATGAAAACCTATGAAGGTATTAAAATAATTATAGGCATTAATTACGACCTATGGAGAGTATTAATATCTCGGGAGTTATATAAACAAATGTTGGACAAAACATTGTTTTTAAAAATTGAGAGCACTGTAGAGCTACAAAGGCAGAGATGAATCCCTGGTCCAAAACCAGGTGAAGAAGAAAATTCAGAAAGAAGCCTAAAATTTGTATTATTTTCCTTCATGGACATTAGTTAGTTCTACAAGAGATAAAGCTGAGATGCTATAATGAGCTTTGAACAGACTTGTGAATTTAGGGAGACAAAAATGGAAATTAGGACCTGCCAAGGAGGAGGAGGGTCCTGGTAAATCCCCAAGTTTCAGGTTGGGGAACCCCTCAACCCCTACCCAGGGCTGCATCTATGGAGAAAGAGTAAAAGAAAGAGCCCAGCCTTTACAAGGACACAGCTCAGTCTGCATCTCCTTAGTCCCTGACTGCACCAAGGTGACCTGGCACTGTTTTGCTCAAAGCTATCTGTCAGGAAGTAAGGTATACCTTATTTGGGATGAAGATAGCTCTCATAGGCATCAAATCATATCTTTAAGTTTTCAGATACAACTGTCATTGAATTGAAAAGATCAGGCACACAGAGACAAAACTATGTGATTGAAACCGAGGGTAACAATAGACAAGGTAACAGATGCACAGATCATCCAGGAAGTGAAATTTCAGACACAGGTACAGACTGTTTAAAGTAAAAATAATAACTATATATTTGGGTATTTAAATCTTCTATAAAATTAAAATATATGACAATATAGCAAAAAGTACAGGAAGGATATAAATCAAAGTATTATTTAGAAGGTTCTTTCATTATATAAAAATGCTATAATATTAATTTAAAACAGACTTTAATAAATTAAGAATACATATTATAATAACTGCATTAACTACTAAAAATAAAGGAGCTATAGATAAAAATTCTAAAGAGAAAAAAATGGAATACAAATAAAATGTATTTGTCAGAAAGAAGATAAGAAAGAAATTATAGTGTCTCAAAACAGGACATATGGAAAACAATAAGCAAAATGATTTTCTTAAACCTGTTATACTGATAATCATACTAAAGGTAAATGAACTGACGCTCCAATTAAAAATAGAGATAAATTAGGGTGGGAAGAAAGGTATCCGGGAAATGCTTTATGAATGACAGAATTCTGGTTTCACATGAAGTAAATTAGATACTGTGGAGAGCAAGATTCAAGAATTAATAAATTACCATTATTTTAATACTCTTAAAGAGACAAGCAGGATAGAGATACAGTACATTTCACAGACACAGCTTTAGTTTTCAGTGTATTAAAACATGTGATCTCTCAATATGAATGGTGCTCATATTTTGAAGTATAATTTGAAGTTGATTAACATATATGAAGAAGGTAAGTTGAAGAATTTTTTCCAATTGCACTTTCCAACTCTGCTCACTGTATAATTTTAATTAAGTTGCAGAAAGTTTGACTGTACATAGAAAACCCTTCTTTCAGATGCAGGTTCTAGGAGTAACTAAGCCCCAGGGTGCTATAGAATGGGCTATATCCAAGAGTTAAAAGCAATGCCATTGACCAGAAGCCTCAAACCCCCAAGATATACCCATCCTGTCTATCTACATCCTGACTCCTCTGCAATAATGTCCTTTGCAAACAATCTAGCTTAGAATAAGGGTAAGGCCTTCAGGTAAGAAGTAACAGAAATTTGGCCTACTCCATGGACCAGAAGCTTTAGTGTCCTCTTGAGAAGAATAATGGAGATGTAAATGTCAACTTATGTGCAATGGCATATTTCAGTGTCACTCTGAATTTCAAAAACAGGTCCATTGATCATTGTTCTGCTAAACTATCTATATTAGAGTGTATTGCAAAAACTCAGACTTTGATCTTTAGTATTAGTATCTGAGCTCAGGCACTGATTAGTATGCGTGGTTGACAGTATTTTCCCACAGGTACCTGTAATATCCTATCCCACCTATACCTGCTTTTGTATTATGAACTTGTCACAGCCCTGCCAAAAGGTGGATCCCCCATTCTGCAGCCCCTGACTGGGCAGGTCTGGACACTGCTTGACCAATAGAACGCTGTCTCTGTAAGTGCACATACTCAGACCATCATGCAGCCGGACAGGCCATGGAGAAAGAGATCATATGGAGAATGAGAGGTAGGGAAGAGTAAGGAGCTGGACACATAGGAAAAAACCAAGTGTCTCCTCTACTCCTGGCTGCGCAGGCTGATACCACATAAATCAGAAACAATATGTCATCCAGGTATTTTCTGAATTCCTGACCTCGAAGTGTCTCAAAGTTTAGGGTTGCTGTGTTATGTAGCACAAACTACAACACAGTGTGCAACCCTGGAATTCCCTGAGGCTCACACAACAGCCAAGTCAGCAGGGTTTCTAATTTGCAATCATTACCACACTACCATTACTGCAGCTCTCAAATCATAGAAAATGAATTAGAGTACAATCCTGTTAATTGTAATTTTGTGGTTATAGGTTGCAAGGGTTTAGAATTGTGTGTTTAAATCTTTATTCTGTCACCAACCATGTGACATTGGGCAAGTCATAAAATTTCTTTAAGACTCAATATACTTGTCTGTCAAATGAGGAGAGTATGATATCTATTTCCTGGGCTGTGATGAGGATTTTTAAAAAAGAAATTGTGTGTGTGTGTGTGTGTGTGTGTGTTAAGAACATAACATAAGATCAACTCTCTTAGCAAACTTTTAAGTGTTCAATGAATCATTACTGACTATAGGGGCTGCATGCACAGCAGACCTCTAGAGCTTATTGTAGACAGGGTTATTCATCAATGGGCACTTTCAGCTAAGCATGATGGTCGTTTAATGAGATAACACACTGTGTTGTATCATATTTTGACACCCTAAAAAACATTTTTGGTGGGGGAGTGACTGACTCTCACTAGGCTTGCTTATTCCTAGAGATGGCAAAGGGCCCAGACAAGATCGTACCCCTGATATGCAGACTCACTAACCAGAGCCCTCCCACCTCTACTGGCCATTTGCAACAGGAGGTAATGTGCTTCTGCCTTAATCACCTCAGAACTGGGAACCAGACAACTAGAGACCACCTCTTAGTGTAGAGCCTGCCAAAAGTGTTCAAACTAGCAGTCTTAAAATGACTATCCTGCCTTGTTTTGCCTTTAAAACTTTTACTTCTACACACCGTTGGTGAGAGTCAAATATTCACTCATAGCACTTTGATGACTGTGTCCTACAGATGGCCAAAGATTCTCTGAGCTCCAAAACTTCCTCTGTACAAGTCCAGAGGCCAAAGGCAGAGAGTGACTCAACCAGGAGCTGAGATGCCCAGGCCACCGTCCCCTCATAATTGACCTGAGCACATCACAGGGGGACCTGGTGCCACACTAGGTGACCATGACTCAGCAGGAGACCCTGGCATGCTGGGAGATGACCATACTGCCATTCCCTCATTCACCCAGCCCAAAGGGGTGAAGATACCAGCATAGCAACTTATGTCTTACCACCTCTTTATTTCTCATTTAAAATTCTCCTGCATCAAGTGTGGCTATTCAGATCACCACTCTGTATCAGTCAGCATTCAGTAGATTCTTCTACAGTGACAATTTGCAAATCTTAGTACTTACAACAGCAATTTCCCTCTTGCTTACGCTACCATACAGCTGGAGACACCTCAGGATCTGCTCCTAAAGTCTTTTTCATTTCAAAATGAGCCATGCCTCTTCCATATGAGCCATTTTAGAACAGTGGAAAAAGAGAGGTAAGACAGGACTATGCGACGCCTCTTAAAACTTCTGCTCAGACATCCCATACAGTTCTCCCACTCAATTTCACTGCTCCAAACCAGTCACATGCTTGAGCATGACACAAACATGGTGGAAACACTTCTGTACAAATACAAACATGCCTTCACAGAGAAGGCCCACATCAAGCTCAATGGCAATACACAGGATTAAAACCTTTTTTAACAAGGTGGACAGGACAATTGGGAAGATATTTTATGATATATTCTTTATGTGTTTAAAAATGTAATGTCTTTATGATATTTTAACTGTGATCTCCTCAAGAATAGGAACTTAATTTGGGCTATACCACCTTTAAAGGCAAGAATGCCATCAGGACACGTGCTGTATTTCTATCTGCTGAAGAATTAAAGAACCTTAGAGCCCTGTCTTTTCTAGTTACCAAACTGGTCCTAAAACCACAATGTCAAAATTATCTGTGTCTCAATTTCAGGTCCTACACATCCCTATTTAAAAATTACCAATCTTAAATAGAACATTGTGCTTTGCTTTTATCATTTTCAAAGATTTTTGTGAACCAGATAAGAGGTATAAATCATGATGATAAAATCAAAATCCTGTTCCATACCCACACTTGCCCACTCAACCCTGGAGAAGAAGAAAGGTAAATGGAACTTTCTGATTAATGACTTTTAAGCTAATGGCTCTTGCTCAGATCATTCTATAGACTGTTTCACAAAGGATACAGAGCCAGTTTATTAGACACAGGTGTAAAATCAATGTCACCACTGTACAGATATATGTAGTAGCTGTGATTTATACAACTACTTTTTTCTTGATGTCCTTCTTGCTCTTATTCATTCAAAACATTTATGAGACAACTTCTTTGTGCCTGTCACTGGGTGATCCGTTCCTCTTTATCTTCCTATGCTGGCTGGGCTGGAGGCCCAGAGGAGGCCCTTTTGGGTGGCTTGGGAGGGGCTTCCAGGACAAGTCTGTTGGGGGCAGGCTGCTTTCTTCCTAGCTGTGTCCTGCTGCATGTCACATACACACAAAGACACCTGAGGTCATTACTCTGTAGTGAGGTCCTGTGGCACTCACTGTCAACCTGTGACTTCAGACTTATCAACTGGGAGGTGCAATGGCACTCCAAGGTTGTTATGTGCTTTAGAAGGATTCATTATAAAACATTCATAAGGTTTTAAAATCTATCTACTTTTGCCCTGACTGATGTGCCTCAGTTGGTTGGGTGTCATCCCGCAAAAGTGAAAAAGGTCATCAGTTCAATTTCTGGTCAGTGCACATGCCTGGGTTGCACATTTGATCCCTGGTTGGAGCACGTACAAAAGACAACCAATCAATGTTCCTCTCAGACATCTATGTTTCTCTCCCTCTCTTTCACCCTCCATTCCCCTCTCTCTAAAAATGAAATCTTAAAAAACAATAAAAAAATCTACATTTTAAATTGATAATGTATGCACATGGAACAAAAATCAAAAGACACAGGGAGGTTTATAGTGAAGACTGGGTCTTGTTCTCCAGCTGCCCTGATACAGCCACAGTTATCACTTGTTATGCATCTTTCCAGAGATTCTCTGTGCACATGCACCTATGTTTATGACTGGGATTTCCTTCCTACCTTCTTTCCTTCCTTCCTTCTTTTCAGAAATGGTACCAATCAGCTCTTCATAGCATCCTGGAGAGCACTTCTTTGTACCACATACAGAGCCTCTTAGTTATTCAGTCAAAAAGACTAACGTGAAGTGCGGGCACCAAGCACCAAACCACCTGGGTTCAAATCCCAACTCCATCCCTGAGTAGCTCTGAAACTTTGGATAAATTACTTAACCTTGTTGTTTTTCAGTTATTTCATAAGGTGTTTTAATAATTAAACAATTTAATGTATAAACAAAGCACTTACAATCATCTGTGGTACCCAGTAAGTGTTCAAAATCTTTTATTGTCATTATTTATTATTATGAATTCCTGTATATAGAAGTACCATAGTTATTTAATCATTTCCCCCCTTGATAGATATGTGGTTATTTCTGATCTTTAAATATTATGTCCAATGTTTGAGGAAGATCTATATTTACAAGGACCTTCAAACAGATCCCTCAGGACACTTGAATTCCATGAGCAGACAAGGATAGGGAATGAGAAACAAAATAGTAATTTACATTCATGTGGCACTACATTCTTAAAATTTTTTTAAATTTTATTGACTGATTCGAGAGAGAGACATTGATTTGTTGTTCCACTTATTTATGGATTCATTGGTGGATTCTTGTACGTGCCCTAATCGGGGATCGAACCCCCAATCTTGGCATATAAGGATGATGCTCTGACCAGCTGAGCTACCTGGGCAGGACACTTCACTCTTGAATAACGTTTACTAGTGCTATCTCACATGAAACTTAGAACTACACAGTGAGCTCACCTGCATCTCCCCACCTACATCACTGTCATTGTCTTCCAAAGTGCTCAGTGCCTGACCCCCGCCTCAGTCACAAGGGATCAGACAGGCGTCATCTCTAACTACTAAGGCTCGTGGTTGTGTCATGCAGGGCCAGACCTCAAGCCCACACCTTCAATACCAAATCCAGCAATACATCTCTGCCTATCTACATGACTTGTAGGCAGGGCCATTCACAGGAGTCGTCAGTGGAAGAGAAGATCACTCTGCATTCACCCACTATTGTTGAGACCAAGGGGACAATAGTGTCCTCCTTACATAATTCCCTTTAAAAGAAACTACTCCACAAATAGTCTATATCTGTACATATTACAAGAACAACTCTTTTAATTTGGAAAAACTGCCTTGAATTCAGACAACTTGATTATCTTTTCTTCAGTATATGTGATGCTATATAGCAGGAAGAACAGGTAATGAAAAGAAATATCTATAATTAAAACATGGAACATGTTTGTCAAGGTAATTTCTCAACAGTTGAATATGCAGAACTTGTTACTCATGTTTTTAAAAGGCTTACAGAATGCAAGAACAGCAAGCTGTCTTCTGAAAGTTACTTAAGGTATCAGAGGAGCTGGTGGAATTTCCAAAATATAAACAGTAGCACAGCCGGAATAACTGTGCAAGGACCCAAGTGCTGCTAATTATCTACCTCCTCACCTCCCAATTTAAGTAGATTATCTCCACTCACTCACTACCAACAGCTCTGCACCTGTGGAAATGAAGTGTTCTGGGCTAAGTGGAAATTCTCCAAGGTTTCACCACTCCAGGGAAACCCATCGGGCACTTCGCTCAAAAGATTTTATACCCATGAATGTATTCTAGAATTTCTCAAGTACAACCCATGGGCCACGTGTGTCAGAATCATCTGGAGCACTTCTTCCAAAGGCAGACTTTGGGCCTTGTCCCAGACCTACTGAAATAAAAATATCAGAAAATGGAACCTCAGAATCTGAAGTTTAATTAGTAGCCCGAGTGGTTGCTATCCACACTAAAATTTGAGAATGATAACTCAATGATTGAAGCAAATTACTCCCAAAACATTATAAATTTCCACCTTTCCAGGAAAAAGCTTTGAACTTCTATTTGAACTCTGCAACATGATCCCTAAATCTCAGAAAAAATTACAAGAAGTTGCTAGTGCGTAGCAGAATTTTTTCTTCATCAGAGTAATTTTTTATGTAATTTTTGTTCCCAAAAGAGCAAAATATAAAAGCCAGAATAAATCTTATAAAGGTAATTGGTTGCATTATCTTTCTCTACAGAGGATAAAGTGCTTATTAAATAGAGTTTAGAAGACTAGTATTCATGCAGAGGTCAAGTAACAATCAATGTTTATAATAAATACAGGAATTATGTTGATAGTTAAAATATATATTAGACAAATTCTGAGTTTATGTGCAAGGCAACAGGTCAAGGGAAATAAATATAATGATCATGCAGGTAAATGCTCATGAGCTTCTTGAATGTCTCTCTATTATCATCTGCTCTCCTTGAATTTCTCTTCAGGGCTTTATTATTAACTGTCTGGTGAACTAAGAACACTAATAATAGCCTTAATTATACAACACAAATGCCCACAATGGATTAGAACAAGCAGGATACAAGTATACTAAAGTAGGACTTATTTCTGAAATGCTGGGAGATTAAAGTAAAGTGGGCACAGCTGTAATTTCACCCAGATCAGCACTCAAGCATCATTCCATGCAGCAAAGATCAGTCTTTCCTGTGTGTTCAGGTACACCAGATACCATTACTACTTCAAAGACAGAGGGACTG
This sequence comes from Pteronotus mesoamericanus, assembly GCF_021234165.1. NCBI lineage: Eukaryota > Metazoa > Chordata > Mammalia > Chiroptera > Mormoopidae > Pteronotus > Pteronotus mesoamericanus. The sequence continues at coordinate 58,438,199 of NW_026555321.1, forward strand.
TAGACCTCCCAACCACACAACCCCACTCCTGGCATTCATGCCAAAAATCCTGGGGAGAAGTCTGGGGCTCCTCTTGTGGGAGCCTAGGGAAGAAACAAGTGCCTAAGGTGTGCCTCATCCCTGCTTCAGCTTGACACACCAGACTTTGTACACAGACACCATTTAACGAATCCTTCTTCTCACAAAACAGAAGGGAAATCACTGTTCAACCAAGTCTAATGGGACTAAGAATAGTGAAGAGATAAGAGGGCCAGATGTTTCTCCAGCTTCTGTGTTGGTCCTTTTTCCTGTCTACCATCTTTGAAATGTCTATGTCATCCCCTCACTGAGTTTAGATGATTCCTTATTTGCACACATTCAGGTAACCTACCCAGGCAAGGGATGTTCAGCCTGTTTCCAGTCTCATGTGACTTTCAATTCAAAGGAATGTTTAGCTCTATTTTTCTATTTCCTTCATTATGACTTTTTCATGTTATCCTTTATATACAGAATAATTTCCTCTTTTAAATCTTTTAAGTCGGCCTTTCTATTCCTATTCAAAACTCAAAATTGCACAAAATATACTTCAATTTCTTCAGGAAGTCTCTGATGAATAACTTAGCTAATGGAAAGATGAAGATAAACTACAGGGTCTGGCAGAAGTAAGGCCTGCTTGAGTGTGGTTAGTAGGATAATAATATGGTGTAATAATTCATAGTTTTAATATGAACACTTCACCTAAAATGTCATATGGTGTGCTTGAATGTGATAGTGTTATGTTACAGAGTTACATGCTTATGATTTTGTAAAAAAAGAGTTTATAATAAAAAGGGGTGTTATTTGTGCCAGAACTTGTATATACTTCTTAAGCTCAACTCATGTAAGACATGACTCACTCATGTGTTCTCTACCTCTCTTACTCATTAATTCTTCATTCACTCATTTATGAAATATTTATTTACTTTACAATATCCCCAAAACTAGGGGCAAAAATGTATAAACAGCATGATTAAAACTATGGGCTTGGGTTTGAATCCTAACTCTGCCATTCACTAAATAAGTGACTGACTCTGGCCGAGTTTTTTAGCCTTCTATGCCTCAGTTTCCTCATGTGTAAAATTGGAATAAGAACACGCCAGCATGGTTGTGAGGATTACACAAGGTAACCTCTGTAAAATGCTTTTGCCAGTGTCAGCTACTTTTAATAACTTAGAGATAATATTGCATTGTACGCATGACTTGAAGATAATATTCATTTCTGTGCTCTAGGTTAACTTTCTCTTTTAGAGGAAAGTCAATCAATTGGGCCCCTATATGCTTCTCTGATTGAGTCTTAGCAGGAATTAACTGGGAAATAATGCCCACACTTCTGATGGAATGGAAGCATGTCCTCTGAAGCAGAGCATGTTTTGATGGAAGGAACTCCATGCCCAGGAATTGGGGTGAGAATGGGGTAAAGCAGTGCTATAATACTTGAGAGAATCCCATCGTAGTCATCAGAAAACTCTGTTTATACTGTTATGTTAAAATCCATTTATAAACTTAGTTGATTCCTTAGTCTATATCCCTTTTCCTCCTTTCTTCAGGGTAATATCATGGATTTTTTTAATCTAGTTATAATGGCAAAAGGTCTTCAGTTGTAAGATGTTATAAAAGGAAAAATACATTATATGATATATCAAAATATTATCCTTATTCCTCCTCCATAATCTCTCTTCCAAGTTCAATAATCTTTTCTTCATTTCTAGGATGAAAGGGCTTGAGTAAGAATGTGTAAACCATTCTCCCTCAACAGAACAGTCTGTAATTATTTTCTTCAAGAAAATATAATTTTCAAATTTTCAATTTTATCCTCCACAGAAAGTAAGTTTTAACTTTTCCAGAGTAATTTATCCAGTAAAGCCCTCAAATCTTAAACTTTTCTAGTTTAGAAAAGAATCTTTATCATATATTTATGGAAATAAAGGTGCCAAAGTGAGGGACAGATTCTGAGAACAGACTGATGGTTCATAGGACAAAGTAAAATGTCCATATTTTCTTATCAAAAAGCTTTTCTGTTTAATGATCTGAAAGTATGGGGGATTTACTGTTTGTTTGGTTTGTTTTTACACTCTATCTACATCAGAAAGCCTTTTTTCTAAATGGTTGTGAAACAGTGGAAAATTATATCGGTGGGAAATTGTAACCCACTCCACCATTCTTTTGACATTTTTTTCTCTAAGTGCTGACTCTGACTAATATGTAGTTTGCAGATGAACAGCATATTTGTGTAAGAGTCCTGGGAGTTAATTTCAAAAGATAAAGAATCAGATCTTCAGGCATCTCAGGAGATTTGCTGACCTTCATCCATGGAGCCAGGATGATGTAAATCCATGATGACTAAACCAGGATGATGTACACTGGACTATCGCTTGCCTTTAACGTAATGAACTGTGGTAATCAGCACATAGAGAACTTTCAACCTTTTCCCTTGATCTCTTTGTTCTGTTCCCCTCTTCCTCCTTATAAGAAACCTCTACCTCCACTAAGATGTGGAGATGGGCTTTGAGACATGAATTCTCCATCTTCCCAGGAGATGAGATTTATGACATGAGTCCCCATCTTTCCAGCAGAAGGGCTTTGAAATGTGAGTCCCCCATCTTCAAGGTGGCTGGCACCTGAAAATAAATCATTTTTTTTACAGCAGCACCTGCCTCTTGATTATTGGCTTTAGTAGTAGCAGGCAGCTGGACCTGTGTTCAGTTTCAGTTGGAATATTCCAGAATGTTTTTCTCCAAGAGTGCAGCATAAGAGATGACATAAAGAAGAATAACAACAAGAAATAAAACGCTAGAAATAATAACAGGGAAAAATCAAGAAACATTACACAAAAGGCACTGAATGTAAATGGAGGTTTGGCATACATCAGAACTATTATGAGTACATTTCAGAAGAATGAGAAAGGTCAAATCTCAGATAGCACTGACTATATAGCTGTAAGAAAAGGAACTCTTAAAACTTAGAGCACAATGACTTTTCAGAGTTACTTACAATATTCTAATAAATATCATGCAACATTCTAAAAAATTTTCTTTGCTGCTAAATAGAGGCTATTTCATATGGTGATGGTAATACTAATTTATAGTTTATGTTGTGTCAGGATCTGGGCCGTGAGTTGCCTGATACACTACAGGTGTTTAACACAAGGTTAAGAAAAAAGTGAATCAACAAGTGTGATTCACATATTATTCCCAAGTTCAAAAATTATCTGTGAATGACTTCATGTTTAATAATAATTTGCAAAGCACAATTTTTGTTAACAATATTTGATAGTTTCACCTCTTGATGAGATGGCAGTTTTGTATAAGGGTTGAACACAGGGGAGAAGAGTCTGCCACTGTTCTACCCAGTCTATAGTTTATGCATAACTCTGTGCAAAGTATGTGAAGTCCCACTGTAAAACCCACACCACTGAGTTGTGGAGAGCAAATGAGGGGGGTGCTTGTAAAGCCTTTTAAGTGTAATCCCTGCCAGAGGGCATGCTTCCAGTAAACTCTGGCATGTGGTCAGAACCAAACTCTTCTGTTGGGTGTCCCCCCAAACTCTTATGTTGAAACTGGAAGTCCTGATATGATGATATGAGGAAGTGTGACCTTTGCGGGGTGGTGAGTTCATGAGGATGGAGCCCCCATTAATGGAATTTTTGCCGTTATAAAGAGAGTTCTCTAACCTCTCTTCTACCCTGTGGGGACACAGCAAGGAGCCCTCACCAGACATCAAATCTGGATCTTGGACTTCTCAGCCTTCAGAACCATGAGAAATACCGGGTTGGCCAAAAAGGCCGTTTTATTTTTCCATAAAATAAAAGACACATTTTTCATTTTCACCAATAATTTTATTGATTTGGTTATTTTGAGTATGTCAGTCATCTCCTGCATGGTATAATGTTCATTTTTCTCAATTAATGTCTCTATTTGATCACTATCAACTTCAACTGGTCTACCCAACCGTGGAGCATCATCCAGCAAGAAATCTCCAGCACAAAACTTCGTAAACCACTTTTGACACATTAGATCAGTCACAGCACCTACTCCATATACTGCACAAATTATTTTTTATGTTTCAGTTGTGTTTTTACATTTCTTGAAATAATAAAGTAAAATATATCAAAAATGTTGCTTATTTTCTTCCATCCTCAATATTAAAATGGCTATGCAAAAATTCATCAATTTTTATTTTTTATTTTTTATTTTTTTAAATTTTATTTTAATTTATTTTTTCAAATACATTTGTCTCTGCCTCCCCCCAACCACTTTCCCTTGCCCCCTCCCTCCTTCCCTCCCTCAGCTTTTCCCCTTTGGTTTTGTCCATGAGTCCTTGCTATATGTTCCTTCACTTTCTTCTTCCCTTCCTTCTCCCTACCCCCCTCCCTCCTCCCCTCTTGTCTCTGTTGGTTTCTTTTCCTTTCAGTGTTGCTGGTCTTATTTTCCTTGCATCTTTGTATTGTTGATTAGGTTCCACTTATAAGTGAGATCAAAACTCATGCAGATATGACAGCTGTCACAAAATTGCTTTGAATGAAGTTAAAAACAACTAAATGCTGCTAGAGCCATCTTGTGGGAAAAAATCAAACAAACTTTTTGGTCAACCCTAACTTCCTGTTGTTTATAAGCCTCCTAGCCTGTGGCATTCTCTTATTAGCATGCGAACAGACAAACACAGGGTGATAGTGGCAGGGTATCACCTTTCTGATTGTTCAGTTAACCCAGAGGAGAACTTCCCTCGTCTAGGTTAGACTCCAGAGACTGCTCTTCTTCTGACCTCCCTCCCTCTTGTTCTCCCTTCACTTGCTTTTTGGTTCTGTGAACTCTTGAGAGAAATACCATTACACCTCCTTCACTTCTGGCCCAGCTTAGACTGTCTTCTCCCTCGCTCAAAGACACTGTCACCGTCAATCCTCTGAACTCTGGTCTTTCTGCCCCATCACCCCTCTGAACTCTAGTCTTTCTGCCCCACTATCCAGGCAAACTTCCACCCACGCTCTGCACAACCATGGCTCCTCCCCCTTATTGGAAGACTGCAGATTCCATCTGGGAAACCACACAGCAGTGCAGCTGCTGTGCCTACATCTGTGTCCTTTGTCCTCACCTGGTCCTCAGGGCCTCTCAGCACTTTCTCTAAATCCTCACACCAGCTTTCCAACCACCTTCTATTCTTTAGCAAGTCCCTGCCATCTCTCTACTACCCTCATTCTCAGCAGACAACTTTGTTTTCAGACACATACACACGCAAGGATCACCACATTAATATTCCTAGTTGGAGAAGATATATACAGTGTTTCATTTGAGAGAATGCTTGCACACAGATAGAAGAGTCTTTCTTTGGATTGAGGAGATCTGGCTAGTTTGGCTGCAGTGGGCAGTACCTTTTTCAATATTACGGGGGTATGGGATCTCCAGGTTGCTTCCTGCTGCCTAAGCACCCACCTGTGTCTAAAGGAGTTGGTCCAAATTATAACAGACATAAAGATTAGAGGAAGAGGGCTAAATCATCAAGAAAAAAAGAAACAATTTTCTATCCATTTTGGAATGCTCTTTTAGGTTGTCATCTGCTCCAGTTCCCTGGTACCTCACCCCTGTGCCAATCAAAAGGGACCCCTCTCTTACCAATTTTGTTATTTTCTCTCTTTCAGCACATTGATGAATTAATGTCAGAAGTTCTCCCATGAGTGAACTGTCTGCAGCTCTTCAAGCAGAAGTCTCAGCTCTGGCCAGGTAAATCAGTTGGTTAGAGCATTGTCCGCATAGGCCAAGGTTGTTGGTTTAGTCTCCAGTCAAGGCACGTATAAGAAGCAACAAATGTATAAATATAAAAAAAAAAGTATAAATAAGTGGAACAACAAATCAATGTTCCCTCTCTCAAAAAAATCAGCAAAAACAAACAAATTTTTTTTAAAGAAGTCTCACCAGGGTTAAGCAGCTGCGGAAGCCTCTGGAACAACCCACAATACTGACTGGATTTGGCAGAAACTCTGTTTGGAAGCACTAAACCAAAATGCTGACTGGCGTTTCATTTGATTAACTGGAATCTAGATATGCATTTTGTTGACATGTTCCCAGGAGTAAGCAGCTGTGGTCAATAGCCCTATTTGGGGTTGCTGAGTTCACTTCTGACAAAGGCATGTCAGGACCAAACAGCAGCAATAAGAAGCTTGGGAGTGAAGGGATGTTCTGGCCACTCAGAGCCAGATAGAAGAAAATCTTTGATAGCTTGAGTTCATTAGTTTCAACTCGTGCATTTATTCCTTCACTACTGATAAGGTGAACTTGTTGTAGTTAAAATCTCCAGATGGCCCGAAGGATCTGAACCACTGTCTAGATGTCTCCTAACACATATTTGCTTCTTTCTCATCCATTGCCATAGTGGAATTTTAGAAAGACAGATATATTTATACCTATCAACTCTTCAAAACTTTCTAATGGCTTACATCATACCTAAAAAAATCCAAACTCCTTCCCTGATTTACTAGGACCTGCCACTCTGTCCAAGCTCACTGCCTATTACTGTCCCTTACCAACTGTGTGCTGAGCACACCACTCTTCCAGCCCTGAGCTTGCTCATTTCGTGCTTGCTGTTCTGTTTGTAATGCCCAGAAAAATTTCCTCCTTTAAACTTTCCTAATGTAACTGAAAACTAATTGGTAGACAAACAGAATTAGAGCATGTATATGTTTATTTTGCCACCATTCTGGTAGGTACCAGAATGCACCAACATTCTGGTACCAACCAACACAGAGATTTTTGTCTTACCTACCATTCTTGGAACCTATTAATAATATATCCACAGATGCCACATTCTTTTATATTAGAAACTATGCCATGCATTTCTCTTCAGAACAATAGTACCTATATCCCACAGGTTTAGTTCATAGCAAAAGACCTTAGGAGCTCGACTTCAATCTACCTCTCTGGGTCTAATAATATTGAACGTTTAAGGCCCAAATGACTTGATCCTGGCTTTTAAGGTAAAGACTAAGCTGCAACAAGAAAGAGCTCCTAATACACAATAACTTAAATGAGACAAGTGTTTATTCATGGAATAAATAACCTAGTGGGCCAAGTCTGCTCTACTAGGACATTTGGCAATTCAGAATGACTCCCTACTGACCCTCTGCTTTTTCCTGGGATTCATTACTTCACTGCATAGTCTCCCTGGCTCATAGCCAAGTCCAGTCTTCAGACAGGAGAGAGAGAAAGTAATTTTCTGTTAAGCAGGTAGGTGGAAGGTGTACTCATCACTTCTGGTCACTTTTCACTTGGGGTCTGCATCTTATGGCCACATTTTGCTGCAAGGCATCTGGGAAACATCGCCTCCATCTGGGCACCATGTCCCATTACAATGTATGAGTAGACTGTAGGGAGCCACTGGCATCTGTCATCTCACCCAGTCATCATTTCCCGTTGTGAGTAAATGATTAATTGGCACATAGATAACACTCTTCTCTCCCTGCTAATACTAGTCCAATAAAAATGAAAGAAAGGAATAACAGAGTTCAAAGTACCATCTTTATTAGTAAAGAGGTCAGGTTGGAGGACATAGTTTTATGTCTGTTAGCCACAGGCACTTTATAATGGTGAACCTCAAAATGAGGCCAACACACAACCAAGATCAAGGAAATGTTGAATCAAGGCAAGTTTTCTGTGTGGTGGGGACAAACAGGAAGACAGATGTTTTCTGCAGAAAGATTGCTCCCAAAAAGAAAAATGGCTAGAGTTCAGCCACAGATCAAATGTACACATATAGCATTAGTCCCACCATTCCTGAGCTGGTATGAGAGAAGACACAAATACAGCTGGGAACACATCCATCCTAAGTGGACAATGAGGAAATCATACCTCTGACTGAAATCCAAACAAACTGGGTTGTATTTCTAAAATTTTTAATTCTCCTACCTACTCCCACCCCCTTTAGTCTAAACCTAATCTCTCTACTGACCCTCACTCTGGTTTAATTTCTGTGGCATCAATTTTGCCCTATTGCTTATCTTTAAGGTTCTCTCCCTACTGATTTCCCCTCCCTAAGTAAAAGTACTTCATCTTTCCCATCTTACAGAAAATCTTCCTTTGACCCTAAAGTCCCTTCAAGCTGCAGAGTAACTCTGCTCTAACTTTCGTAAACGCTGCTTTTGAAAGAGCAACCTGAATTCACCACTTCATTACACCCACTGGAAACTGACTTCTGCCACCACCACAAAATAAAGCCGTTCTTACTAATTTCCAGATTCAGCCAGTGTTAGTCTTTATCTCACTTAGTGACTAATACTCTTGAGCACTCTATCTTTTTCAAAAGTCTTTTGTTCCAGAGATTTCCATGACAACCCAATTTCTTTATTTCCTTAAAAAGTGTCTGTATCCCCTCTTGGCTACGAACAATGGTTTTCCCCAGGAATTCACTCTTTACAAAAAAAAAAAATATATATATATATATTTTATTGATTATGCTATTACAGTTATCCCATTTTTTATCCCCTTTATTGTCCTCCACCCTGCACCCTCCACCAGCATTCCCTGCCCCCCTTAGTTCATGTCCATGGGTTGTACATAATAAGTTCTTTGGCTTCTCCATTTCCTATACTATTCTTTACCACCTCCTGTCTATTTTGTACCTACTATTTAATGCTTCTTATTCCCTGTACCTTTTCCTCCATTTGCCCCCCTCCCCCTCCCCTCTGATCTCCATTTCTGTGATTCTGTTTCTGTTTTAGTTGTTTTCTTAGTTTGCTTTTTTTTTAAGGGTCAGTCGTTGATAGTTGTGAGTTTATTGTCATTTTACTGTTCATAGTTTTTCATCTTCTTCTTTTCCTTAGATAAATCACTGTAAGATTTCACATAATAAGGGATGATGAACTCCTTTAACTTGACTTTATCTGCCCTTCCATTCTAAATGATAGCTTTGCTGGATAGAGTAATCTTGGATGTAGGTCCTTGTCTTTCATGATTTCAGATACTTCTGCCCAGCCCCTTCTTGCCTGAGAAATCAGCTGATAGTTTTATGGGAACTCCTTTGAAAGTAACTGTCTCTTTTTCCCTTGCTACTTTTAAGATGCTCTCCTTATCTTTAGTGTTGGGTAATGTAATTATGATGTGCCTTGGTGTGTGCTTCCTTGGGTCCAACTTCTTTGGGACTCTCTGAGCTTCCTCGATCTCCTGGAAGTCTATTTCCTTGGCCAGATTGGGGAAGTTCTCCATCATTATGTTTTCAAATAACTTTTCAATTTCTTGCTCTTCCTCTTCTCCTTCTGGAACCCCTATGATTTTGATGTTGGATCATTTAAAGTTGTCTCAGAGGTTCCTAAGCCTCTCCTCATTTTTTTGAATTCCTGTTTCTTCACTCTGTTCCAGATGAATGTTTACTTTTTCCTTCTGCACCATCATCAAGTCCCAGTTTCCTTCCCTTTACTATTTGTTCCCTGTATATTTTTATTTATTTCACTTTGCATAACCTTCATTTTTCCCTCCATTTTGTGACCATAGTCAACATTTTCTGTAAGCATGCTGGTTACCAGTGTTTTGAACATGAATCTCATAGGTTGGCTATCTCTTCATTGCTTAGTTCTATTTTTGGAGATTTAATCTGTTCTTTTATTTGGGCCATATTTCTTTGTTTCAGTGTACCTGTTACATTGGAAGGGGTGGAGACTTAGGCATTTGCCAGGGTGGGGCAACCTCAGTTGCTGCATTGTGATGCTGTATGTAGGGGAGGGGTCTGAGAGGTAATAATACTGCCCTCTTGGCTCTTGTCCCACTTTCAGTCACTTCCCCTGTTACCCAGAAGCAAATTGGGCCCTTCCAGTGATGATTCCTGGGTGGGTGGGTTTGTGTACATTCTGGGACCCTGTGGGTCTCTCCAACAAACTCTCCTGTGAGTCTGGGAGTTTCTCCTGCTGCCATAACACCCACAGGTTTTTACAGCCAGGGGTTTTGAGGTTTTCTTATCCTGTACTGGAACCTTCGATTGCTTCATCTTTCTCGCTCTTCAGCTGTTCCTCCCTGTTTATCTGCATGCAAATATGGGACTGACTGGTCCTCCAGCCATGGCCATGCCACACATCCTCTCTGCCCTTACTGCCCATCTCCACCCTCCTACTGGTCTGGATGAATGTTTCTTCTTTAGCTCCTTGGTTGTCAGACTTCCATACAGTTCAGTTTTCTGGCAGCTCTGGCAATTTCTTGTTTTTAAACTTGTTATTGTCCTTCTTTTCATTGCGCAAGGAGGCAAAGTGTATCTACCTGTGTCTCCATCTTGGCCGGAAGTGGAATTCACTTTTGATCCTCTTTTTCCTCATATTACACATTCCTTGGATAAACATCTAAATCTCAATCGCCAATATACTAAATTACCAGTACACAATGATCCCAAGCTACTACTCTGTCCTACACTTTTCTCCTGAACGTCATACCTATATGTCCAACTACCTACCAGGTATCTTCTCAAGGATACCCCTCAAATTCAGCAAATCCAAAACTAAATTCATCACTTTCTTCCTGAAGCCTGGACGTTGGCATCCTTATTCACCTGGTCAAAAACCTGGGAGGCAGCTTCCATTTTTCTTACTTCTCCAAGCCTCCTGTTCAATTATATATGAAAGTTACAGTCAAATAGACCTCTTCTCATCTCTACCATCATTCCTTGTAGGTCCAAATCTCAGACAGGTAAACCTGAGCTGTGGCTTTGGCCTCTAGTATTTCTACACTGGCAGGGACAGGATTTTTCATACCACTGCTGGAGTAATTGCTCTAAAATATGGTTTAAATCCTCAATATTAGTAAAAATCATAAACTAAGTGCCCTGGTACCACTAGTTGTACCTTTGCAATGAAATCCCAACCTTTTGAGAATCTGCCTTCTGGTCTCTACCAAGTGATGCATAAATTGACTTCCTTATAAACTCATGGCCTCAGCTCAGCACTTGCTCTGTCTCCTCAGCTTTTACCCACAATGCCCACTGCGAATCTCTAACAGTTTCTTTGGAATCCTGACATAATCACTTTTCGTCTCACCCTTCGTAGGTAATATGCCTCCTTCAGAGGAGGGGAGAAGATGGTCTGCTCAAACTGAGATTTTGTTTTAGAGTAAAGTAATGCTAACATAGACACAAGATAATTGGGCAGCAGGACCTCTGTCTAAAGCTCTAGTGGACTGTGAAATATCATCGAGACAGAGAACACTTTGTCTTCACAATAATGTCTAAGCCTTTTAGGATTTTGCTCCTGTTCTGTCCCTGGCTACCTGGTTACTCCCTACCTATAACCACCAACTTCATCCTCCATACGAAACTTATTAGGAACAGATTTTGTGTAGACTCCTTGCTCATGAAACTTAGATAATGGAGTGATGCCTTTGAAGTATTCAGAGGTTCACCTCATTTTAGATAAAAAATTATCATCATGATCAATCACATAAACTAAGCAGCTTTGACTCTGGTATCTTCAGGGTTCTATGGGGATCTTAATTTTGCTTCTTTTTGTTTCATACAGAGTGTACCCTTTCATTTGATTTTTATTTTAAAATGCCATCCAATACACACACTTATACACACTCATTTACTTCAATGCCAAGTGGCCCAGGACAGAGTGGCTCAGGTAAGATAAGTTCTAAGGATAAAGGAGAAAGACTCTTTTACCCTTGGTGCTATTTTTCTTAAACCTATCTTTTGCCCTTCTAACTACTGAAGTAGCAATTCTGAAAGCAAAAATTTGGGAGCAGGCCTACAGCAGAGCAGTCAGACGTTTCTCTGACTGCACAGGAGTCCTTGTAGAACTCCATGCCTCAGCCTTGCTCACCAGAGCTTGGGTTAGTGCCAGAGACTCACCATAAAGAATGTGTGCTTAGTCTTGTCCACTGGTCCCTAAGGATTCAGAAAATGGTGGGTTTATTTTTAAGTGACTTGGGAATCCCCAAAAGGCTCTTTTTATCAAAGATCTATCTAACAGAAAACAAGAAGACAACAGTATGTTCCTTTCTTTAGGAAATATATTCAAATACTTGAAATCTTTAAGTTGCTGCTTAGGTGTCCACATTCACACTCTTCATGCCACTTTAGGAAAGAGGGTTGATTGTGCTGGTAAGAGCATAGGATATTGATTAAGCTGCTTTTACCATGGTCAAAGTTTTTCAAGAGGCTACAGTTCACCACAGGCCTCTCTCTTGCTTCCAATTCGCTCACTGGTGGGAAGGGCAAGGTGGGTGGGTCTGCCCTCTCCCCCTACCCTCTCTTTAAGTCTATAGCACAAGGACAAGTTTACTTCAGCAACACACAACATAGCTAACAGGGTCCTCTTGCTGGGCTTTCTCTCCATTCCCCTTAGTGCCCACTGGAGTCCTAAGGCTGCCTTTAAAGAGGCCTGGAGAATGTTATGTTAAGCGAAATAAGCCAGTCATAAAAAGAGAAATACCATAGGATCTCACTCACATGTTGTATCTAATGAACAAAATAAACTGAAGAACAAAATAAAACCAGAGGCATGGGAACATAGAGCAGAATGACAGATCTCAGAGAGGAGGGGTGTGTTGTGGGGAATAGAAGAGATTAGCCAAAGAACATATATGTTTATATGCAAAGCCCATGTGATGAAGACCAGGGGGGCAGGGCAGGGGCTTGGTGCAAGGGAAAAAAGAAGGGGAAACTAGGGGACATCTGTAATAGTGTCAAAAATAAAAACTATATTTTAGCCCTGGCTGGTGTGGCTCAGTGGATTGAGTGTCAGCCTGTGAACCAAAAGGTGACTGGTTCGATTCCCAGTCGGGGCACATGCCTGGATTGCAGGCCAGGACCCCAGTAGGGGGTGCTCCAGAGACAACCACACACTGATATTTCTCTCCCTCTCTTTCTCCCTCCCTTCTCCTCTCTCTAAAAATAAATAAATACTTAAAATATACACATATTTTTTATTTATTTTTATTTTTTTCAAACCTAATACATAGCTTTATTTTTTTATTTTATTTTAATTTATTTTTTCAAATACATTTGTCTCTGCCTCCCTCCCACCACTTTCCCTTGCCCCCTCCCTCCTTCCCTCCCTCAGTTCTTCCCCTTTGGTTTTGTCCATGAGTCCTTGCTATATGTTCCTTCACTTTCCCCTTCACTTCCTTTTCCCCGCCCCCCTCCCTCCTTCTCTCTTGTCTCTGTTGGTTTCTTTTCCTTTCAGTGTTGCTGGTATTATTTTCCTTGCATCTTTGTATTGTTGGTTAGGTTCCGCTTATAGATGAGATCACATGGTATTTGTCTTTCACCCCCTGGCTTATTTCGCTTAGCATAATGCTCTCCAGTTCAATCCATGCTGTCGCGAAGTTTAGTAGTTCTTTTTTTCTTTCTGCTGCATAGTATTCCATTGTGTATATGTACCAGTACTTTTTGGTCCAATCATCTACTGATGGGCATTTAGGTTGCTTCCAACACTTGGCTATTGTAAATTGCGCTGCTATGAACATTGGGGTGCATAGATCCTTTTGTATTGGCGTTTTGGTGTTCTTAGGGTATAGTCCCACCAGGGGAATCACTGGATCAAAAGGCAGTTCCATTTTCAGCTTTCTGAGGAAATTCCACACTGCTTTCCACAGTGGCTGCACCAGTCTGCATTCCCACCAACAGTGGACTAGGGTTCCCTTTTCTCCACAGCCTCGCCAGCACCTGTTGTTTGTTGATCTGTTTATGATGGCCATTCTGACCGGTGTGAGGTGGTACCTCATGGTGGTTTTGATCTGCATTTCTCTGATGGCTAGTGATGCTGAGCATCCTTTCAAATGGCCCTGGTCCCTCTGTATGTCCTCCTTGGAAAAGCATCTGCCCAGGTCCTTTGCCCATTTTTTGATTGGATCGTTTGTCTTCTTGGAGAAAATATACACTTATTTTAAAAAAGGGACCATTATAAGGGAGAAAGAGCAATCCTCATAGCCTACTTTGGCCTGAGGCTACTGTGGCTTGAGGCCAAATTCCAAACTAACAAAATTTCTTTACTGTTATCATTTATTTTTGCTTTTGAATTTTGCTTTATGGGAATATACCTCTCAGAAGTATCAGGGAGGAGATAATTAGTTGAGGTAAGTCCAGGGAGATCTTTAGCAGGCTGGCAAAAATCATTAAATAGTACTCCAAGCTCACTCAAATTTCTAAACAAATAATCATGAAAAATTGATTTAAAAGTAAAAATGTTATTTTTGTTTACAGAATCTACTTTATTGATATTACTATAAGTAAAAACTTTGACAGCATAGTATACAGAGCAATAAAATATTTACAGATCATCCCATGAAGTTCAACCAAATCTTGACAGTGAACCCAGGACTGCCCTCACCAAATGAAGAATATCCATGCTATGTCCCAGCTGTTTGTAGCCAGTGTATCTGCCTTACTAGGTTTGGAACTAAAGAACTATTAACACTGAGATGCAAATGATTTGAATGTTGATAATAAGTATCTCTGTTGGGAGTTACACTGCCTGCTGTGTGGTTGAAATTGTGCAATGAATAGAACTACTAATCACGATAGTATACCATGCTAGCGTTTCCAAAAGTAAATGTTAATGATTGGCCACTGCACACAGTTACGCATATATATGATATGTTTCTAACAAGAGCATCATGAAAGTTCTGACTTTTATATAGTGAGTCTTAAAGATGTCCACTTGAGTGCTTTCATATGCTGCTTCTGGCAACTTTCTGAGTTCTCACACTCATCTGACTGCACTTCTTAGTCATGAGAGGTTTGCACGTATAGTCTGAAAATGTATATTCAATTTTATAATAATATGAAAATGAGGCAAAAATATTAGCTTTATAATATAGACCACAAAACCTACAGCTGTAACAAGGAACAGTGAGGCTATGATTTTCAAGGAAGATGAAGGGAAGGTGTGTCTATTCCCAAAGGGCTTGACTTTTAGACCATTGTTCTCCTTTCTCCTAGATGACTTATCCACAGACACAGATTTACTAATTATTAAAATGCTGGCTCCTTTCTTATTCTGCATCTCCAGGCTGGACTGAACTTGCTTACTAAACAACTCTTTGGGGAAAAAGTGGCAGTTTGATTCATACTGTGTTATGGCATGAATGAGGCTGGTTTTGCAGGTTGAGAAACCACAGCATCTGCAGGCAGCAAGGGCAGACAGCCTTCATCCTACTTGACATGCTCAAACTGCTGTAATTAACTCTTTATTAACGTATTTCCTCTGTGTCAAGTAATATGAATTGTTTTTAATTCCAAATTATTTTTGACCTTTAAAAGCCCCCGAAAGTCAGTTAGATAAAGATATCATTAGGTCACAAATAGAAAATTTCAACTAAGCATAGTTACTCCAGGATAGAAAATAGCCCTGCTACAGATAAAATATCTGTATTTATTACTGAAACATCACAAGTGGTTATTTCGAGTTATACTAACATGTAAAATGCTCAGTTACTACAAAGCAGGTCTGAAAAAGCAAATGGGGTTAAGTGAGAACTTGCAACTGAAAAAATGGTCATCTCTAAGAAAATTGTGTTTAAAAATTAATCAGCAGAAAAGCTAAACATGGAAATAGGAACTCCTGCTTAAAATAATTAAGACAGGAAATCATATAGACCTTTCTGTGAGGCTTTGGCAATCATTAAAAAATACCTTATTCTAGCTAGAAATGTATGAGTTCCTGACTCTGCTGACTTCAAGAGACAACACTTTTGTATAAAGAAAGCTGAGATATTTACATTCACAGAGGTGTTTTCCAAGGTTATTTCTAAGAATGTTTGCACAATAAAGTTTTTCTTTAGTATTTGTCTATGTTTGCCCTTATTTCTTATTTGATTGAACTATATATCATATCATTGCAAACATTAATTCACCAGGAAGAACATTTTTCTATTTGTCAGAGAATACAAGTGTTTCCATAAGTGAATGTTTCAAGTCTTAAAAACATAGGGCAACTTTGTTTTTGTCCCATTTTATTTTTCCTTTTTTGCATTTTGAAGTTGAAACTGAACACCTGGAAAGCAATATTACTGGTTTCATATTTCTCCACTTATATATTTTAAATGAAAGTTTGGCTGAAAAAAATATGAAAGAGTATTCACTCCTAGAAGCAAAGTGCTTTTAGCACAACAAAAATCTTATTCAGACAGAGTGAAAACCAGCAACAACAACACAAAACCAATTCTGTTGTTCCCATTACCTGAATAGTGTTTAAAATAAAAAAGCACTCCTGGCTGCTTTGATTTCATAGAACAGTGAATTTAATGTTACTCTTTCTAAAAAGGTTATAAATTTTCAAACATTAATTTACAAAAAAAATGAAAAACACCAATACTGCTGAGATAAGCTATTTATAGAATTTAGTGGCAAAAAAAGACAATTCATTGAATTGCCATGCATCTACAAATGCATACAAATACATTCCAAATCTGTACCTAATAAGTTAGCAATCACTGTATGGCATTTTAAGATCATAGTAAATACATAGGCACTTAAATAAAAATTTCATCACCTTTTTTTTAAACTTACTCTAAAATTGTGTACGTCATCAGTGATACCATTTGATTTTTTTCCCCCTATTGGGACTATAGTTTCTCACCACCATTGAAAATATTTCTTGAAATGAATTTGTCCCTGGCCAGTGTGGCTGTTGGTTGGAGCATCATCCTATAATCAAAAGGCTGATTCCTTCCCCAGTCTGGGCACCTATGGGAGGCAACCAATCCATGCTTCTCTCCTGAATCGATGTTTCTCTCTCTCCCTTCTTCTTTCTCTAAAAGCAATGAAAAATATCCTCAGGGGAGGATTAATAATAATGATGATGATGATAAAGAATTTGGATTGAGAAAGTGTTAAAAAGTTGGTTTCTTTTTTACCTGCCTTCTTTGTGGATTGGTAAGAAGAACGAGGGCTCCTCAGCAGACTTTTGCCTATAAGCACTCTAGGTGGGATTCCTCAAAAGGAATCCTGGGATGCCAGACCTCTCCAACAGATGGTGGGAAGAACTGTTACTCAGCTCTTCTCACTTTAGCTAAGTGACAGGTCCCCCACAGTCCCACCTTCGCACTCTCTTTTCACCATTTACATTTGTATGATAAAGTCATACATTAAAGTGCAAATAAACATCAAAAGTTTTTATTATAGAAAGTTGGAAAGGAAAGAAAACACTAAGGAGATTTTTAAAAATCACTCATAAATCCAACATCTAAAGGAAAGCAGTATGGTATATTTTCTTCCAGTATTTTAAAGCATATTTTCAGTATTTATTTCTTATGCAGTAAGTCCTCATTTTGTGTGTCAAGATAAGACTGCATAGCAGAAAAGGGAATATCATACAAGTTCACCACTGTGTATAAATTAGAAGCGAGTCAAAATTTAAAAAGAAAGAAAGAAAGCAGACTAAAATATCAGGAGTGGCTAGGGAGTGAATCAGATTTTCATCTTCTATATCACATTGAAAACCAAAGAAATACTTAAGGAAGATGTACCTCCCCCCCAATAAAAGAACCTAGTAAGTGTCTTAGGTTCAAAAATAAAATTTAGAGGTAACTTAGTCAGTAGATTCTATTGTTTACTACTTTACCTATAATACCAAGAAGGAAATCAGTCATTCTTTAGGACACCCTGTATTGTTATACTAATAGTAAATTAATATGGGAGAATCCTGGATTGCTCATATCAAAGTCTAAATGCAGCCCAAGAAGTGAAGCTCAATGCATTCTTTCTATGTGATCATAGGACCAATTTTTGTTGTTGTTGTTTTAACCTGAGGAATGGTTCCAGTAAAAATATAATTTTGAAATAGTTCCCTTATTTATGATTTTCCAAATATAAAAAAAGTATTTTATAAACTGGGATGTGGGGAGGAATTATGAACAATTCATTTTTACTCTAGAAAAATTGTCTTTATTTAATAGATTTTAAAAACTTATCCTAAATTGGTGATTTTCACAGATTAGAAGGGAATGTTATTTCATTTACCTGTAAAGACACTAAAACAGGAATCCAGATTCATAATAATGCTAATTTCTATTCACATGTATTAAATTTAAAATGGAGTTAGATCAAACTTTTTCGTGTGCAAACCAAGAAAAATATTTAATCACAGCATTTCTTTTTAAATACTAAAGAAGTATTATTATAAACAGCAGTATTAGTTTCTATAATTATTTATATTTATTAAATAATTCAAACCATATTCCCCTAATTTTACCAATTTTTATAAAAACATTTTTTCCAAAGAACACAAAGGAATGAACAAAAATCAGATTAAAAGCATTTGTATGACTTCTTAGTACTTTTAGTATAATTGATACTTAAGATATTCATAAAATGTTTGTCCCTTTAGGTTCTTTTATTCTAACAGTAAAATATTATCCCATTTTAATTTATTTAATTTAGTTGTAGCACTTCCTAAGAATAAAGCTTTCAAATTCTTTTCTTTCTAGCATATATCTCAAGTCGTGAACTATTAACAAACATTTAACTAAATATATTGACATTTTATTTAAAGAAATTCTTTTATAAAGGGAGTTAGCTTAGAAATACAAGGAACCTTTTTTTTATAACAGTTTTTATCATATTGACCAGAGAGAATTATCAGTATGGGACAAATTGTATACCTGATTTTCTTAGAGGTCAAACTTACTTGTTTAGCAACTCAGTGGTGAATTTCCCACTGCCAAGTAACTTAGAATTCTGAAGGTTTTGTTTGTTTGTTTGTTTTTATTATTTTTTAATACATTTGCCTCTGCCTTCCCCCCACCACTTTCCCTTGCCCCCTCTCCCCCTCCCTCCCTCAATACTTCTTTGGTTTTGTCCATGAGTCCTTGCTATACGTTCCTTGACTTTCCCCTTCCTTTCCTTTCCCCACTGCCCACCCATCCCTCCTTCCCTCTTGTCTCTGTTGGTTTCTTTTCCTTTCAGTGTTGCTGGTCTTATTTCCCTTGCATCTTTGTATTGTTGGTTAGGTTCTGCTTATAGGTGAGATCGTATTTGTTTGTTTGTTTGTTTGTTTGTTTTAGTAAGTGAATCTCTGTTGTCTATGTACAAAGGCTATGTCTATAACCTTTCTAAGGAGACTCTGGATTCCTTGAAGGATTGGACTGTGCCTCTCTCATTTTTATATGCCCTGCACCTTTCAGTGCCTGACACATTTCAGGAAATCAGAAAATGTCTTAGGGATGAATGAGCCAGTTTTATATTAGCGCTCTATACTTCTGTCAGTATTTCATTACAAAACACGAAATGATTTTTATAATTCCTCCATGTCCAACTTCTTTATCTTCATTATATAGTTTTATTAGGAAGCTGTATTAGTTTCAGCTGCCATAACAAATTGCCACAAATGAAGAGGATTAAAACCAACAGAAATTTATTCTTTGACAGTTTTGGAGGCCAGAAGTCTGAACTCAAAGGTATAGGCTGGGCCATGCTCCCAGACAGAGTATGTTGCACAATCTCATCAGCGGTGAGAGAGCTCCAGAGGGAGAATCCCTCCTGCTTCTTCCAGCTTCTGGTGGCTCCAGGATTTCCTTGGCTCACTGATGCATCACTTCAACCTCTGACTCTGTCTTCACATGGCCTCTCCTACTCTTTGCACTTTCCTTTTCTGTCATTTGATTCAGGGCTCACATGGTCATGCCATGATGATCTCATCTCTAGATCCTCAAGTAGATCTTCAAAGATTCTTTTCCCATACAAGCTCACATTCAAAGGTTTTGGGTAGACATATGTTTGGGGGGGGGGGGTGCTTCTATTCAATAAGTGCTAATTGTATAGATTTCTTTCTATTGAATATTTTAACAAGTACATTTAAAAATAGACATAAATATTTGCACTAGTTAGTATAAATGTTAAGTTGTTAAAAAATATATAGTGGCCTAAATAAGGTAGAAGCTTACTTCTCAATCATTTTATAGTCTGGCCAGGCTAGGCTAATATGATGGCTCTGCTCCATTAGGTTATTAAAGGTCCTTGGCACCACAGGTGTCTGCTGTGTTAGCCCAGGGAGGAGCGAAAAAGTGAAGAGCAAGGCATTCCCTTTTAAGAAAATGAGGTTGGAGTTGCCCACATCACTTTTACTCTAAGCTGCAAGCGAGACTGGTCAACAGTATCTCCAGCCTCCGATCATGTACTGAGCTGTCACTCCACCTCTGTGGAAGACAGGGGAATGAAATGAGGAATGAACAGCATGTAACAACTTATGAAAACTTTAACTCCCCTAATCATATATTTTTAAGCTGAACACATTACTGGGGGAACCATGTCATGCATTTATTACAGCATTTACCGTCTTCATTCATTGCTTGGAAAATATATATTAACTTTCTTCATTTTTTAAATTCCTAATTGTGCTTGACAATAATTATCTTAAAGGAATAAATTATTTTCTACAGTTTGAAAACCATTGTTAAACATTGTTATAGTCATTGTTATTTTGAGTGACTGATGCTCTGATTTTCATGAGGAAGTATTTATCTTTATTTCATGCCTTCTACCCCTTTATTCCTCCACATGGTGATGGAATAAAATACCTGGTAAGGTGGTTGACAATGGCTTAGGTAGTGTGTCTACCTTACAGGCTCAAACTTTCCTTTTGGTGAGCTGCTCAAAGGGCTGGACTGGCAGCAGGCAGCTTTTGACTCTCATTCTAAGACTTTGTTCATCAACCCCATCAGTAATAGAGTTTTGATCTTTATTTCCCTGACTCATGTGTCTCCCTCAATTAGTTCAGGACCTAGGTGATTAGGAGAAGGAGTTACTTATTAACCCCCTCTAACTGCCCTAGTGACCAAGTCAATCAGAAAAGCTCCTGAAAGCCTGCAGCCAAAGATTATGATTAATGTGTAGTTAAAGAAAAGGCAACATTTCTGTCTAAGGGAGGAGTTTGTTTTCAGTTTAGATCAGAACTGAAAGTTACTCTTCTGGTCAAAAGGAGCAAAATATATTCTCCTACCTTATCCCCATACTACCCACTTCCTGCCATCCCAGTGGCAGGACAAAGAGGTTGTTGCCCAGTGCGAGAGCCACAGAATGTTAATGAGCTCCAAAAACAACACAAACCAATACCTTGTACATACTTAGCAATGAAGGCTAAAGAAAGCAACCTACTCAGAAATGCCATTGGCAAATATTATATTGATAGAAAAAAATCAAAATTGCAAAAAGATAAAGGGTTTGTACAAGAAGCTGACCGTCTCAGCCCTGCAAAAAGAAGGAACAGCATAAAACACAAGAAGAGTCAGCAGAAGCTGGACACCTTAGGAGGAACAACATTCAAAGAGAGAACAGAACAAGGACCGTTCTGTAGGCACACTTTGCTAAGAACTCAATGGTTGGTGGAGAAACTGGAAATTAAATCAAAACCTCACTGTATATTATTATGTGTTCAATATAATTAGGATCATGTGACTCATATGTACTTCACTTCTCACTTTGTGGTTTCAGCCAGTCTCAATTTATCCTTCATGGCTGGAGGGACCTCCTACAGTCATTAAGAGTCTCCTTAGTTTGGTCAAGTCAAGGAACATGTAGAAAGGATCAATGGACAAAGGATCAAAGGATCAAAGCCAAAGTGGGGAAGGATTGAGGGTGGGAGGTGAGGGAGGGTGGGGCAGGGGAAAGCAGTGGCGGGAAAATGGAGACAGATATATTTTAATAACAAAAAGAAATTTTAAAAAAATTTTTGATAAGGAGTCTACTTAGTTTGAAAAGATAGCCTGCAGCTAAGGCTCTGAGACTCAGATAGGCACAGCGGGTAAACAGCACTCCTAGAAAATGCTGCCTTAGGAAGACTTGATCCTATATCATGCATCTCTAAGTATGGCTGATGAATGACCATGGCTAAACCATCTCTCCTTTAGCTATAAAGGTGTAAAGGCCTAACCTACGACACTGGCAAGAAAGTGATGTGAAACTTTGTGAGATTTGCTGGAACCCATTTTGAAGACTGTGGTGACATAAAATTTTTTGAAAACATAAATATTACAGTATTTCATATACACTGTAAAATGTGATTTTGACATCCCGATATTTCTTCTCTTTCCCTCATTCTCCCTATTCAATTGTTGCACATAATCTTGATCAAGCCTGTATATATTCTCGTCTATTTCATCTTTCCATAAATAGGTTGAAGCCCACTGACTTTGTTTCCTGGACATGTGAAATAATCTGGCAATGATTACCCCTAGTTCTTCTCATAGCTGCAGGAAAATTTCTAAATCCAAATCCAATTATTTCTCAAGCTATAAAAATTCCAGGTACTCTCAACTGACTATAGCAGTGATGTTCAACTGGTGTGCCACCAGAATTTTTATAACATCCAACACCTGATTATTTAGTCAGGGGCACTGACCTCTTTTTCCTACGTTGTAAAATAAAAAATTGACAACAGTCAACACAACAATAGCTATCTGGCATGAATGAATTAAAACTATATCTATTTTTTGTCAGATCAGCAAAAAAAATGTATTTTTTTTGGTGTGCTGCAGAATTTTAGTAATTAGTTTATGTGTGCCGTGAGATGAAAAAAGTTAAAAATTGCTGGCCTATAGGATAAAAACTAAACTCTAGGGAAGTGGTTCTAAAAGTGTGGTCCCAAGACCAGCCAAATCAGCATCACTTAGGGAATTTGTAACAACTGCACAAATTCTTGCCCTTCTCCACCCCAGACTGGCAGAATCCAAATCTCTGGACATGTGATCCAGTGATCTGTGCTTATAAAAGCCCTCCAGGGGATTTGTATGTGCTCAATCTTAAAAGCCACTGCTTGAGGAGTAACACAATGACCATGCCATCTGCCCTGTGTCCGCCTTCAGGTTTTGTCACCACTTCCCAAACACATAGTGTCCTTTCATACTTTTGTGCTTTGTCACTTCCCATGTCTGAAATGCTATCCTAACTCTTACACGGTCTGGCCAACTCCTATAAGACACTTTAAATCCTTCTGGAATGAGCAGGGTATAAATAAGTATATATATTCATCTTTCAACATCCAGCTCAAATATTGCTGTGCTGCAAAATTTAGAACTTTCTCTGACTCCTAGAGTTAGTGATTCCTTCCTCTGTGCTGTCATTGTATGTAATATATGTGCTATGTTGTTTATGCCTCTCATACTGAAAGGTGGATCCTTGAGGGCAAAGTCTCACCCTCAATGTGTCCTTTAAAATGCTGGGATCATAGATGCTCCCAGTAATTATGGAGAAGTAAGTAACCGTCTTATTTGGTAGTTGGGCGGACAAGCCTATCTACCCCTCCTGTGCTTTTCCTTTTTAAACTCTTTTCTTTTAACTGAAGATGAATCCTTTTTCCTGGGGTGGTGCCCTGCTTCTTCCTGTTCAACTGAGAGCACATATTTGATGGAATAACATGAAGATGTAAGGGGAACAATGTCAGCCAGATGGGTCACTCAATGCCTGAGATCAGCACAGTGTGCCTTTCTCCCTAATTCATACCCAATGAATGACACAAGTAGTGTTGACATAAATCCAATTTTAAAAAATGTTCTCTAGTCATATATTTTCTTTCAGTCTTAATTTATGAGAAGGGTTGAAAAGCTATACATGCTTAATAATATTGAACAACATATGATTATGTATATGTGTGCCTAAAAAAAGGAAAGGATTTATTCTGTGTAAATAATATCAGTCTTATTGGCAGTATCTGAAGTTTCCTTTTTCTTACTTTCTAAGCAAAAATTTAAAGGGGATATTCTATACTCATTTTCTCCCTAATATCCTATAGGGTGTTAACTAATGTGGTGGCTAGACTGAGCAACACTATGTGCACAACAAATTGTACAGTAACAGAATTACAATAACTTCAAGGTTTGTTATTTTCAGGCACAGTTTTATAATTGAAACCTGAGATGCTGTTTTCCAAAGAATTGAAAATACTTGAAACTGGTAACACAAATCTTTTGACTATTCTGAACTGGAAGTTATACCTATACAGTCAGCTTATAATTTTCCTTAATTAGCTTAATCAATTACTTAGCTGATACGTGTCGGTGCCTTCCCTATTTCCACTAGTCCTTATCTGCCATCGGCCTCAAGACCTTCTTCTGGGTCAGATATGTAGAGAAGAGCAGTGAAGGAGAGGAGGACTGGAGACATGTTTAGGAAGATGTGTACTGATGAGATAAAAGCAATTCCCACCACAACTAACACTGGACAGAAGGAGCTACAGGAGACTGGTTAAATTTACAATGAGCTCAGGGTATTGAGAGAGACTTCAGTTCCAAGTGTCTAGTTACATATAACCCAGCAACAGAACTAAGGACACTCTGGAAATGGCCACCCCATTGGAATCATCTATCTTCCTGACCCTTGCCATCAAACTACTTGGCACTACTTTTAGGGACTCATCACACATGCTTCATAATGGAGTTATTGTTCCCTTCTTCACAATCAACTATTATTTCCACTTGTAAAATGCAACTTTCACAAATCTGTGAAAAAATAAATTGTAGTGGGACAAAATTAAAAAGGTCCCATATAATTTTCATTGCCCTGACCATAGCTCCCAGTTCAGGAGAACTAAGTGGTATCTTGTGTGGGGGTGGCACTGTTTGGATCAGGGTGAACCCTTGATATGAGTGAATGAACTTGGGGTGGTTGGAAGCCCAGACTTGGCTTTAAGCAAAAGGCTCTTGCAATTGAATTGTCCTTCTACCCAGTGTGGATTAAAGGGTAAAAAGATTAATTACCAATTGATAGTGTGACAACAGAACAAAGAGGTAAAGAACAGAGATACAATTGAAAAGAAATGAGAATAGCTTGTGTTTTGAGGTGTGTAGGTTCCTAACAGCTACTCATATATCCACATGAATATTGCTGCTCCACCCTGTTAATCAAGGTGGTCTCTGGGTGTCTCTTTCTTGCATGTGAATAGTCTAATGAGCACACTGGTATCCCTAAGGTTTCATTCTTCTCTTTTCATCCACATTAGTCAGAAGTGACAAAGATATGCTCTGGTGATAAACAAACCCCTCAAATCTCAGTTGCTTAAAACAGTCAAGGTTTACCTCTCACTCTTGGGTGGAGGGGACTCATTGGGCATCATCCCCCTCCCAAGACCCAGACAGATACGGCATACTGGAATATTCTCAATTGCTGTGGCAAAGAGAGTTCTGGAAGGTTGCGCATCAGCAGCTGAATGCAGTGCTCACAGTTCATGGGCAGAGTGTGTGCAGCTCATCCTGATGGTACAACCTGAATGAAAACAGGACTCACATGGCACCCCTATTACCAAGGCTTCCACTGCTGCCTACACACCAATATCGCGATTTCTGGGATGTGTGTCCCATTACTCACTTCTGTCCATGTTTTCAAATGCATACTAAAATGCCGCTGTGGAATTGCACCAGACATTTCATGTCTCTCTCACGTGCCACATCTGAACTCTTTATCTGCCCCATAAATTGTGTTCCCAGTACCTGTCCCTACCTGGAATAAGAAACCCAGGTATTATGTTTCTTTTTTCTTCTTTGTTGAATTTATTGGGGTGACATTGGTTAGTAAAATCATACAGGTTTCAGGTGTGCTATTCTATAATCTGTATATTGTGTTGCGTGTTCACCACCCCCAGTCATGTTCCCACCTCCTTTTCCCTCTGGTAATCACAATACTGTTGTGAGAGTCTAAGGCTTTTCTTTTTTTCCCACCCAGCCATAACCTCTCCCCCGTCTCTGACCAGGTGTCACGTTTGACTCTGTGTCCCCTTCTCCCAACATCCAATCGGTAGCCACCTGTAGTTTCTTCTGTCTTCCTTGCTCCAAGACCGGCACCTAATCTCCGCCCTCATGGCTTCTTAGTCGCCTGAGTGGTGCTCCTGCCTGCGTGTCTCACCTATAAACCATGATCCTTTATCTACCCTACAGTGTTTCTGCGGGTACTTGACAACAGCTGTCGCCAAAGGGTCCGGTCAGGCGCCTGGTGAGCAGGGTGGAAGATCATGGGAAGTGCAGGTGACACGGGCACCCCGATTCCAGGCCGAGGGCCAGCAACTTGTTCGTTTTCAGTCCTCAAAACCACTAATGAGGTCGCGCTGTCACCGCTGCTCCCCGAAGACGCTGAGCCCCGGCAGTACCGTGCGAGCAGAACATGCGGACACGAATCTTAAAGGACAAGGGAAGAGGAAATACCCCCAAGTCTGAGGGCCCCTCGTCCAAACGTCTGACTCAGCAGGGCCTGGGGTCGGGAGGGAACTGTCCAGGTGGGCCTGGTTACCTGAAACCCGGGTGGAACCTCGCCACCAGAGGGGCGAACGACTAGCAAGGCCTCCACAAAGCGGACCGAGTGTCCCCAAGGGAGCTGAGACCGGCTGCGGGTCCGACAGAGGTGCTGAGACCACCGACATGTGTGAGGGAGGATCAGAGGGCCAAGGTCGCCCACCTCAGAGGACTCCAAAGCGTCCACAACTCCACGCCCTGCGGCCCCGCAACTCTGTGCGTCACCAGGGGTGGGACCAGAAGGCCGCTCGCGCGAGACCCCGCCTCGCTTCTGAGTCCCGCCCCCTAGCCGGAAAGGGGCGGGCTCGCGACTGAGGGTCCGGAGTTTTTCACTCTCGGCCGACCCTCTGCCCTCCAGACTGTCGTTCGCAGTCCGCTGCCAGCCGCCTGCTGCTGGCCCTTTCCGGGGGCCTCCCCGCCCCTGAGCGGACGTGCGCCATGGAGGGCCACCGCCTGACGGGCGCTGCGGTGGAGAGGCTGGCCGGCTGAGGGCCACGCGTGCCGACGCTTAGCTGTCGGACCCTGCAGCGGGCAGCCGGGCGGGCGCGGGGACTCCGAGGCCGCCTCCCCGCTCGGCGCAGGTCTGGGTGCCCCGGCCTGCCCGCGGCCTCGGAGCTGCCGGCTGAGGGCGCGGCCCCGGCGGGCGGCCCGGGGGTAGTGGGCGGTGTGGCCGAGGTGGGGCGGGCCCGCTGCGGCTGCCCGGGCGGCGCCTGCGGCTGCCGGGGCCTGACGCTGGGTTGCTTGCTGGCCGCGCTGGGCCTAGCCTCGGTGGCCCTGGCCCGCCGCTCGCTGCAGCACCTGCTGCTCTGGGCCGAGGGCCTGCCGCCGCTGCTGGGCCTGCTACTCTTTGTGTTGGGCTTCGTGGCAGTATCGTTCCCCTGCGGCTGGGGCTATATTGTGCTCAGCGTGGCTGCCGGCTACCTGTACGGCTTCGTACTGGGTATGACGCTCATGGCGGCGGGCGTTCTGCTTGGCACAGGCGTCGCGCACGTGGTGTGCCGGCGGCTGTTGGCGGCTCGGGTGGCCGCCCGGGTGCGGGGCAGTGAGCGGCTGAGCGCCGTCATCCGCGTGGTGGAGGGAGCCGGCGGCCTCAAAGTGGTGGCGCTGGCCAGGCTGACCCCTATTCCGTTTGGGCTTCAGAACGCAGTGTTCTCGGTGAGTGGCGTCCGCGGCCCTCCACTCCATGCCTGCGTTCAAGCGGTTGAGACGCCTGAGAAGGCGCTCCATGGGATCAGTGCCAGCGAGAGGTGACAACGACAGCAGTTATACTGACTTTCTGTGGCAGCCTAGGAAAGTTTACACAAGTAAAGCTGATCAGGGTCAGGCCTTCAGTGGGAATCTGACAGAGGAAGAATACCCTTCTTCTGCATGAGTTTGGTTAAAAGTGAACGTGGCTGTGAGCGCAGATGAATGGAAATGTTCATTAATAGTTGAATGGAGGCTCTCAGTTGTAATGTTCACCTAGTAACGTTGCAACAGGCAAGGGGTAACAGCTGCATTCCTAGCCTTCTCTGTCACCTGAATCAGTTTGACTCCAGTTTTAATGACATGCAGTAAACAGGGGGGCTCGTAGCTGCCGACTCCACACTTTTGAGTTTCCTAATTGTAATAGGCCTTTTCTTTGTCCGCTAATTTGCTTTAATGCCATATAAAGAGGAGAATCCTCCTGCTTATTTTTTTGAAGGAATTTCATTTTGAAATCACCAAGTAACCGTGTGCCCAGTGAGCATGTTTTTCTCCTTTACACACCTCCAGACTTTCTGTCCTTGTATGTTTTGCTAGTGGACTTAAATTCCTGTAGCTCGTCTGCTCGTTCTGCAATTGATGGAGGAACAGAAACCCTGCCTATGAGGAGACTGTGTCCCATGGCAAGAAGGGACTCTTCACACAGTTGGTGACTTGGGCACACACTACCAACCTACCAGCCTGTGCTTTCCCTTTGCTAAGGAGAAGGGATTGGGCTAGATGACTGAATTCCCCAAATTAACTAATTCTACAGAGTTCGCAGAGATTTTTCAGGAACTCAGCCTTTCAGCTAGACTTAGAGAAACTGTGAAAGTAGAGAAAGAGCATTCGAAACCATAGGAGTGCTTGCATTACATATTGTTAATGGTTCTGGCACCTTGTTTTGTTTAGAAAATAAATCATTTTTTACTGTGTAGAAACTTTCTCATTTTGTTTTAAGAATAATTCTAAACAACTTTCCTCTTTGTGACAAAATTAAGATTTTTTTTTTTCTTCTGAAATCCTTTTGTAAATCTTGTGTTGCCTCTGACCAGCAGCATCAATGACTGTGGATTGAATTATGGTGGAGGCCTGGAAATACATAAGGGGTTATCTGTAGAGATCCAGTTTGGTGTTTACTGTAGATTGGTAGGGTCTCAGCCTTAATTTTTTCCCTTTCACAACCTCCTACAGTATGAAGTGTAAATATGAACTTTCATCAAGCTCAGGTAATATCAAGTGTCCTAAGACTTTGAATGACTGTTGGACTACGGAAGTTTGCTTAGTTCTTCAGTATAATTGTATCCTTGTAATCATAGTCCCTTTCTTGTCCATCTGCTGTGGTCATGCTCTCCTAAATTCTTTCCATGCACTGGACTAACCTTTAAACCAGCCCTGCAGAAGGTGATTGTGCATGCCTTGTTGCTTGCTATTGGATAGTAAGGAACACAGAGCTGGTGTAGGGAGTCCTGTACCTCGGACTCTCTTGGTCGAGTTGCTTATTCTTTCTATGGTTCAGTTTCTTATTTGTAAATGGGGAAACTAGTGGTACCCACTTCATAGGATTGTTAAGAAGAGTAACAATCAGGTAAATACATGTAACAGAGCCTGGCTTAACAAACGTATTAATACATCTTAGCCTTAGTAGACTTTACTGTAATTACCCAAGGTCACCTAGTTAGTAAGTAAAAGATAGTCTGATGATAGGATGTCATCCATGGCTCTGTTTCTTCATTCTGGTCATCTAATAAGGAATAAAGACTCATTACATATTTATTAATTAAAAGTAAGGTGTTTTTTGATAATATCTCTGACATATTAAGTAAGAAGATGTATTTTGTACATGCAAATTAAGGTAATTATGTAGTTAAAACAGCTTGACCAGAGACAGCTCTCAATTTGACATTATGAGGTCAATAGAAAAGAAAGAAAAAAAAAAGTCTCTTGAAATAGGTATTATTGGCACAACTTTATAGAGTAAGAATTGGAGGCTTAATTATCTTGGAGCTTGTTGAGGGTCAGCCCCCTCGTCTCTCTGAAGAGGCACAGCTGAGGGATGAGCTCAGGATGGGTTGATTAGGTGCATTGCACTGAAAATTCTTACTGGTGGATCATGCACAAAGATCCTTTCGAAGTCATTGAATATAGTCGTATACATCTTATTCATTTCCATTATTCAACCTGAACAGTTTACTGAATTCCTTTATGGGATATGAGTGAAAAGAAAGCTTAGGTGGATATTTTAGTGCAACTTTCCCTTCTGCCTTCCAGACCTTCTTTCCACCTCCATCTTCTCCACTCCCAGGCTCCTTTGTCCGCCCACTGCTGCTCTCTTTATCAGTTATATTTCTCTTATTTTCTTCTTCCCTTCCTGTATTTTAAATTATGCCCCCCCCATTCCAGTTAAAACTAATTTTTTCAATGACCATGATTAAAGAAATTTACCTGGTCTCACCTCAAAGAGGACTGATGTGTAGTGGTCTTGAGGACCACAGGCTTGTAAACAGGCAACCCTCAACAGTGTCCACTGAGTCAGGGTTTATTGAGCTAATGCAGTGAAGGCAGTATTTTCCCTGGCACATAGTCAACACTCAATAACTGTTAGCAGTTACTGTTATCAGTGGTGGAGCTAGTGGCCTTTACACTTAAAGGCAGATGCTGATTGTAAAGGTGAACATACCAAAGAATGAAGGGGCTCTCCCCCTACTTACCTGTTCTCAACCATAGTACTTCCTGTTCCCATGTGTGTTAGGAAGGGAAAAGCAGGCCGATAGCCCCCTTTGGAAACTCTTTATATAGAAAATAAGTACATAACACTTTAGAGTATCAATTCTTAGATCATAAGAAATATAATTTCCCACATGCATTCTTAAATTTTTTCCTCTATTAAAAATGCACCATTTTTTTCTGCTGGGAAATAGTTAAAGATTTTTCTCCTATGTTTTCTGAGTGATCTTGTTTCTGTAGGTCTTACTGCTGCCAGGTCTGATCTTGGTACTCCCCTGCAGGAAACCCTCAAGTGGGTTATATTGTCCCCTCAGGACAAATTCCAAACCCTCATAACCACTCTCCAGGCTCTCTTTGGGCATTCCAAGTTTACTACGTGCCCTTTGATGCATTAATTTATGTAATCCTTGGCACTCTAAGAGGAAGACGCAATAATTCTGATTCAAACATAGCAAATCTTGTCTATAGCCTTGAAACTTCAGGTTCTCCTGTTTATCAATTGCTAGAAAAAGAAACTGGTTCAATAGGAAAGGACAGTTAATGCAGGTATAGGAGAAGATCAAATCCTAAAAGAGTAAAGCTATCTAAAAGAAAATTGTTGATAAAGTTGAAAACTAGAAACATTCACAAGAATAACATTCCATTCTGTATTTAGTAAACATTAAAGTATTTTTTATAAGCTCTCCTTTAAGATGTCCACTTGGAGTCATCTGGACTTCTACAGTTTAAAGTTACTACCTGTGAAATGTTATCTTTTAAGTCAAAAAATAGTACATAATAATTGGTTTTTATGGGTAACAATATTTATATCAGTGCTTGCAATTTCCAAAAGGGTTTGATTTTGTTCTCATTCCACAGGAGATCCTAAAAATCATTCTTTTTCTTTTCTCTTTGGCTATAGAAAAACTTAAAAAATCAAGACTCTGATAGTTTCTATTTTTTAAATCCACATGGGAAATTTTGTTGTAATTCATGTTAAATCTTTGAAACCTAAAATAAATTTAAAAACATAGACCATAGCATGAAAGATCCTCTTATTCCTATGTTGTATACCATGTCACAGTTACAGAGCAGAATTTTGTGCATGAAATCCCTTAATCATCACAACAGTTTTTCAAGGTGTCATCAGTGATGGAGAAGCTGAGTTCCGTAGGGGACAGACGTCACACAGTTGAAATCAGACTTGGTTCTAACATTTCCTGTAACATCTTGAATTATTTATAGTTACTTTTTTGAGCCACACTTTCTGCTGTAAAATGTATTTAATGCCTGCTGTGTAGCTGTGATAAAATACATAAGTTTGCTCATTAATACTATTTCCTTCTATCCTCTGCACGCCAAAATGAGAACACTGACGTGCAGAGTTTTTATTTTTAATGTAGTAATTATAGTGCACTGGGTGCCAGATCCTGTTCTTCTATAACATGCACATTATTTAATGCTCACATCAACCCTAATCCTTACCTAACAGCTAAGTCAGTGAAAGCATGGTGTGTGAAGAAACTAGTCCAAGATCACATTGCTGGTAAATGGGGGAGTTGTGGACTTACCTGGGTTCTGCTGATCTGAGAAAATCTGGGTTTCTCAAAGACCTCATGGTTCCAGTGCCATATGGGCTTCCAATTCACAAATTTATATCTCTAGCCTGTTGTATCATAGTCTTATTATACCTTCCTAGATTAAAAACAGAAAACTCTTTAAAAGCAGAGAAGTCTTTTAAAAACTTATTTTAACAGTATGTTTTCCTGTTTACAAAATAAGTGTTCATTGTAAGAACTTTGAAAAGTACAAGTTATTTTTACTTGAAGAAGAAAACAGTTAATATTTTAGTGTTTATTTTTCTAGTCTTTGCATTTGTTTAATGTGTTGCTTTTCTTCTATAACATTGTAAATAAATGTTATGAGTGAGTTTTGTGGCCTTTCACTGAATGTAATGAACATTTTGTCATTAAGTATACCACAAAATGACTTAAAATTACCCCGCAGGTACTGTGGTTTTCTATCTTTTTATCTCTGTTTAGTGTGGGGTCTTATGTAGAGAAGGCATATGATAAATTTTTGTTTAATGAGTAAAAATTATAAACCTGCAGTTCCTCATAGTTTATAAAGATCTTTTTTAACTATTCAGAGAAACTTCATTACATTTAGACTATGGACTGAATATTTGCATTGACATTTTGTAACATATATTCATTTTAAAGATAACTTCCAAAACATGTAATGGTTTATTACTAATTGCAAAATATTATTATAAGATACATTTTTGTCATATTTACTTATTTTATATATTTAACATGTTTATTCTAAAGAAAAGTTCTTCATTCCTGTAAGTGCTGCATACTGTCAGGAACTTTCCTAAAACTTAGCCCCACTTATGTCATTCCTTAACTAGACCCCCCAGGGTCACCCCCAAAACCCCTACAGGTGTCATCCAAGCACCTGTCCCATCTTTGTTCTGCAGGGTTCCTATGCATGTGCCCTGGAAACAACCTAGACTGCACACCAATGTCCAGTACAGCCTGTGCTTTCCTGCCCAGTGTCTTCTTCCTGTTCACTCTCTTCCTCATCCCACATGTCTGCCTGCCAACCCAGATGTACCTTCCAAACTGTTTCTAAAGCCTCTTCTTCCACAGGTCACTGCTGGCCCCATTCCTGCAGCTATTTTTAATCCTGTTCAATCTAATGCTTTGCACACATGGCTCCCTCTCTGCCTGTTTCTAAGGGGTTTGTGTGCCTTGTCATGTGTAATCTTTCAAAGTAGGTTAGTTGTATCTTTACTTTCTGTCTCTCTTGGTTCCACTGAGATCTTGATGGAGCAGATGCTGAGTCAGTAATTGGTCAGGGGGTTGTGAGTGACCTTCTAAACCAGCAGAACTGCATCTAGTTAATCATCTATGAGTGCAGATAAATGTTGCTTTACCAAAAATAAGATTGTAGTGAAAGAGGAACCAGAACCCTCACATATTACTAACACCGAGGTGGGGACATGGAAAAGTTATTCTCAAAATTAATAGTAGTAACAACCCAATTTTTTTGGAAAACGGTTTTTAGAATTTATCCAGTAATTCCACTACTAGTGATTTATCCTAAAAGTAATGGAAAGATACTTTTCCGTATACTGAAGTGGGGACATAGAAAAGTTATTCTCAAAATTAATAGTAGTAGCAACAACAACATAAAATACTTGGAAATAAATGAATAACATGCATAATATAAGAATAATACTAGTAAGTATTAATAAGAGATGTAAAAGATTCTGAGAAATTATAGAAACATTTTGGATAAGAATGCTGAATATTCTGGAGATTTCAGCCCTATCCAGATTAATTTATAAATTTACCTTAATCTTTACCTTATAAAATTGAGTAATTTTTTTTGAATGACAAAGTAATCCTAAAATTCACCTGTAAGAATAAACAGGTAAAAG
The DNA here is from genome assembly GCF_021234165.1 of Pteronotus mesoamericanus. Taxonomy (NCBI): domain Eukaryota; kingdom Metazoa; phylum Chordata; class Mammalia; order Chiroptera; family Mormoopidae; genus Pteronotus; species Pteronotus mesoamericanus. Next base: position 58,471,772 of record NW_026555321.1, read on the forward strand.
TAGTTACAGCAATTTTAAAAAAAGAAATAAATACATTAACTGATAGTCTTTACAATATAAGATTTAAGATATCAGTAGACCATATTAGAATGCCATATAGATCCTTTTATGTACAATTTATTTCTAATAAAGTAAACATCGCAAGTCACTGGAGAAGTTATTATTTCACAAGTAATGCTAGGAAAATTAGTTATTGGGGAAGGGGAGAAATAGGTTATATCCTCACATTTAAGCCAGGTAAATTATAGGAGGAATAAGTAGTAAATGTTACAAAGGAAAATACAATAAAAGAGGAATGGGTAAAATCTAGCACTAGGATATAAAGACTTTCTAAAGCTAAAAGCAATGGAAAAAATCATAGGAAAAGATTAATAATACTTGATTACACAAAAATGTAGAAACAAGTATATGCCAATACAAAATTAAAACAAGGGACACTATAGAGGAAAATATTTGCCACATAGACTAATCAAAAGGTTGCCCTTATTATATAAAGAGCCCTTATGAGTAAATAAAAATACTTAACATTCCAATTTAAAAAGGGAAATTAAAGCCATAAAGAAATACAAGTAGAAAAAATATATTTAAAACATATCAATATAAATTGAAATAGTATAGATTAATCAATGATGAAATATTTTTATCCCTGTCAAACTTGGAAAGATTGAAATTTCATTCTTAAAGTCGATATGATGAAATGGACACTAGCGCATTACTTATTAATAGGTATGTAAATACTATTTAACACTGTGGAATTTTTTGGGAAAACAGTTTTTAGAATTTGATCCAGTAATTCCACTACTAGTGATTTATCCTAAAACTAATGGAAAGACACCTTGTGTTAGTAACTTGTTGTGTAACAGATCACTCCAAAACTGAGTGGCTTAAACATTAAACTTTATCTCAGTTTCTGTGGGTCAGGAATCCCTTTGCATCATGCCAGGTGCCTTTGACTCAGTTCTCTCTCACACCTGCAGTCAAAGTGTGGCCAGGCTGCAGTCATCTGAAGTCTTGCCTCCATATAGGCCTCAGGTCTTTGTTCATGTTGGCTGAAGACAGCCATTCCTCACCTCATGGGCCTCCCCAGAGAGCTACTTACAGCACCTACTAGGTGCAGCCTGAGCTCTAGGGAAAGGATCACAGGTTGAGTGAATCACTGAGATGTGTTTTGTGGAATATTTTAGACACTGCCTCCTACACTGGTTAGTGTATTTAGTATAGTTAGGTTAGTGTAAAAATTAATAGTGGGGAAAAAAAGAAACACATAAAGAAGTGATTTAAATGTTCCACAGCAGAAGAATGGTTAAACTGAGCTGCATCCACACAGTGGTAGTGAAATCACATAATGATAATTAATTTCCTCTGTTTTTGAGTGTCAGTTATGTGCTAGGCATTTGCTAGAAAATACTTCCGATCCTGATACCATGTAGGGTGGCAGTTATTATCCTCATTTTATAGATAAAAAAGCTGATGCTCAGAGACATGGTATTGCTGATGAAGTTCTTAGCACCAGAAGTCATTCTAGGGTTGTGAGGCTTCAAAGCCCGGTGACCAGAGTGCCATTTAAATGTGTTATGAAGAAGAATGGCATGAAGAAAACTTTTTACAAAGTGATCCATGTGTGCACATTTTATGTACATGTAAAAAAAGTCATAAATGTTCTTTCAATGGGAGAATAATAGAATATTTAAAATTTTTAAACTTTCATTCTAAACCTCTACATTCTGTATGTATTTGTTTATAACCATTTTCAATAGTCAGATCCTTTAAAGTATTTTATCTCCCTCTATCCCCAAGGAAAAACCACTAGCAAGACTTGTACACAGTTTTATGTGAGACTGAAAGTTTTCATAGTAATGAATCATCATCCCATTCCCTTTAATCTGGTCTTCTAGATGACTGATCTCTCTTTACCCAACTATCTGATGGCATCTTCAGTGGGACTGCTTCCTACCCAGCTCCTGAATTCCTACCTGGGTACCACCTTGCGGACCATGGAAGATGTCATCACAGAACAGACCATTAGTGGATATTTTGTTTTTTGTTTACAGGTGAGTTGAAGGTCAAGGGTTGCCGTTTTCCTTTTGTGACATTGCTGTTTTAAACCTAATGTTTTATTGAAAACAATTTAAGAGGATTTTTCCTTTTCATGTCTTTTCTTGTTCTTTCATTTTACTTTGTATTTTGACAACAGTTATATTTTTAATTGTGTGGCTGTATGGGAGTGAATAGAACTGAATTGACACCTACTGAGTATAGTATCTTAAACAAGGGTATAACAAAAAAACAGGTTCTTTCTGCAGTGATTATTTTCAAAGTGCTCACTAAATCAAATACTATATACTCTATTTTGAGTTAGTATGAAGTGTTACTACTATGTTTTTGAAGATAATTTTAGTGAGATTTAGTGGGGTTTGGTTTTTATTTTAGTTTATCTTCAAATTATTGAACTCTTCTATTGGTGCTTTTTAAAATATGCTGGCAATGTAAATTTTTTCTGGTATATTTTGAGGTAGAACAAGCTTTTTTTAAGAAGGTATTGCTTTATAAAAATTAAAGTATTCTACAAATCTAAATAAGATTTGTATAATGGATTATTATTACCATGCAAATTGTAATATAGTTTGGGGTATATATAATACCATATTAGAGGTTGCTAAAAAAGGAGAGTCCTTCTAGGTAGGCATATTTATTCAGTGCTTTTAAATTGCATACAGGAAGACTTAAGAATTTATTTCATCAGTTGTGATACTTTTAACTCCTGAGACATACCAAAATATAAAATTACCGTAAGTTTTGATGATTTAGTAAGATGATGCTGATGATGAAGATGATAGCTAACCTTTATTGAGTGCTCTATGTGCCATATACAAAGTCTGTCCAGAAGGTATCCAGCCAGAAAAGTAGTATGAAAATTAGAGACATTTATTGAAGAAAAAAGAAGATAGAAGGAATGTACATAGGACAATAATGCCTCAGTCCTCTTTAAAGTAAGCACTTCGGGACCTCACACAGTTCTCACAGTCATCATCAGCTGCCCCGTTATATTTTCCTGAATCTCATTGTATTTTCTTGAATCTCATTGGTGGTCTGAAATCTCTTCCCTTTCAAAGGTGATTTTAATTTTGGGAAAAGCCACCAGTCACAGGGTGCCAAATCTGGGCTGCAGTGGGGCAGGGTCACCTGAGTGATAATGATGTTTTGCCAAAGAACTCTGCACAAGATATGATGCATGAGTGAATGTGTTGCTGTGATGAAGCTGCCAGTACCAGTTGCTCATAGCTGCAGCCTTCTGAATCATCCACATAGTTTCCATGGAGGAGTGTTCAAGCTTAATGCAAAATTTGCTGCAGATACATTGCTCTACTCACTCAGTCATTTTGAATGCAACAGCCACAAAATACACGTGTTCACTCAACGGCATCTACCACTCCCACCGACGAGCACAGTGAAGCCGTCATTGTTCACATGTGTGCATTCCAGTCCATTCTTCTTGACTGCCAGGTTCCATCAATGTTGCACAAACCATTCTCATATTAACAATGGCTGCAATTTTTCTGGACAGATCTCGTATTTAAGCTCCTTTAATTCCTACCAAAATCATAAGAGGTCTATACTTTTATTATCTCAAGACCACTGTGGGCATCTCTTCCCAACTTTTCCCTCAGTGATGTTACAGCGGTAGCTTAAAATTAATCATGGCAAAAATATTTACACTGTGGAAAATGGCTGGTGCTCCAAATCAAAATTCCCACCTGTGATCTCCAAGAGCTAGTTTGTGGGCATACTTGCAGATAGTAGTTTGTCTAAGGTCACAGCTAAAAGGACAGGATGAGGCAGTTGACTCTGGAGACCATTCATGCTCATGACCAGTGAACTATAGTCTGAGCAATAGTACTAACTAGTTGGCCAACCTAAGTTATTGACACTGTACTTGTCAATTTTAATTCATACTGTTACTGAATATGTGGTATCATATTACAGATTTAGTGTTAGTAACATTTTTTCTCAAGTTTTTGAGGTACTGTATACTGTATCAACAATGCTATAATGAATAAAACTATAGTGATTTTGTTTGTACTTTTGCAGTACAAGCCTAGTAAACAGTAAGCCCAGGAATTTTTATAATGAACTATAAATGAAGCTTGTCAATAAAAGCACTTGTCAATAAAAACTTTGTAATATTTTTGATATTTGGAGAATCAGGGTTTTTTCTTTACTATTTTTTAATTCAGAGCTAAATATTTTAAAGATAATTTGAATTTAGGTTTAGAGTTTTTACTATAGTTGGTTTATTTTTATTCTAATCACTTGTTAAGTTTTGCATTCATTGTATTTATATAATAACATGTTTAGAATCATCCTGAGGTGCTATAATATTCTGATATACACTGCATTCTCAGATTTGTTTAATATAAATTAAAGCATATTTTGTTTTTCAGTTTCTTGAAAATGAGCATTCCATTTAAAACCTCTTTTTTTCCCTTACGTTTTTGAGTAGTTAGAATTCCTCATGTTAACAGCTTTCAGAAGATTTTCAGTATTTGGTACTGTATAGTTCTATGCATCTCAGTAAGTTATTCACCTGTAAGCACTGGGATTACAATAGGCATTTGTCAGTGGTGAATCTTAAAGTGTAGGGTCTTCTTTTTCCACTGATTTTTTTTTTTACCTCTTTGCATAAACTGGCAAATTTAACTGTAGGATACAAAATGGGGAAAAGGCACATATTTCTTAACCTAAGCATTTATGAAAAACAACCACCAAAACAAACAAAAAAAGTTCAGAAATATTTATGCTTCCAGCTGACCTATTGATGTTACAGCTCAGTTTCTGGAAGGACTTAGTTCAGCTCACAGAATATAAATGAAAAAATGAGAAGTGAGGGGAAAGAGGGAAATGATCATAGGAAAAAAGGAGGAAGCTTAGTTTGCAGTTGGTGGAGTTAGGGTCTTGGTGACATTTCCCACATTAGCTAGATGAGCCACAAATCTGTGTCAGTTTTAGAGCCACCTGCAAAGTGTACAGTGTCCACAGAATTTAGCAACAGCACAGAGATGATTAGAGGAGGCACAGCTATTCCAAATCAAGATTCCTACATGTGGGAATCTTGCTTGCTCCCAAGGTCTGTTCATAAAGTTACTCTTATCCTTGCCCATATTTTTCTGTGCACCCCCTGCCCCTACTCTGGATAAATCCATCTCATCTGCTTTACACCTGTTCCTTTGGGGAAGTCATACAACCAGACAGATTGATTACAAATGCTAGTTGGTCTCTCAACACTGCCCCATATTCCAGCTGTTTCCTCAGTGATGCCTTGTAAGCCATCTCCCCTCCTCACAGGTTGACTCCTTCCTCTATTTGTCTCTCAATTCTCCGTAGACCCTCTTCTTGCTTAACAGCAAAATCAGGTCTTCAAATGGAAAACCCTTCAGTTTCCATTTGAGACATCTGCTGACCTCCCATGTTTTGCTCATGATTTCCAGTTGATGGTGAAGAGATCCTGTCTTTCTGTGTAAGGCTGGTCCTTCCACCTGTGTTTGAGGCTTTATTTTAATTAAGAAACATTTTAAAACAGTCATCTTTTTGTTTGTTTGTTTTTACACTTCACTCATCTTAGAAGTGGTGTGTGGAAAGCCAGTACAAACCAACAGGCCCTGGGGTCCAAAAGGATACTCTTATCCTTGGGGAGAATCCCATATGGTCGGAGCCAGCTCACCTGCCTGGGAACTGAAAGGTTTGCCTCTGGGTCTAAGCCTCCTTCCTGTGGTCTTGCCACATCTGCCCTTGAAGCTGTCATACTACCCTCATCTCAGTCAGACTGCAGAACAAGAACACCTTCTTCCCTTAGCTTCTTGACTTCTTGATTGTTTTTCAACTTTCCTGGCCTATTTACCAGAGCCTTTTCCTTCTCTCATTCCTAAACCAGTGTTCCTCAAGACTGTAGCCAAAGTTTTCTAGTCTCTGAAAACGTTTCTTCTTGACACATCTGTTACTATTATGTTTGTTTGTGTTAGGACCCCGCTCGACTTCCATTCCCTATTTCAGGCCCATTCACACACCTCAAATCCAACTTGTCTCAAACAGGACTTGGCATCTCATCCATGCCGAGCATCTCTCCGCATTAGTTGTAACAGTGTTTCCATCTCTATCTCTACATGGTGTCACTTTGCACTGGTAAGTATCAAACTTAGGGTTTTCAACAAGTGTATCTTGATTTTTTCTTTTTAAGAAGTAACCTGTTAGAGAAGGAACAAGCTTCAAAGGCCTACTTTTAAAATATCTAATTTGCTTAGAATTATATTGTGATGATACGTACTTCATGGTGCCCCTGACTGGGCTCCAAGTCCCCCTGCATCTACCTCTCCCCCAGCACCCACCTGCCTCCACCGCTCCTCCACTACCCTCAACACTTGGAGTTAGGACACTCCCCATAAAACCTAAAATTGTGATTAGGCTTAATACAGTAATGTTATGTTTTAGGGTTACCTGTGGTTTGAACAGCCTTTGAAAACTTGTTGGGACATCACACAGCACCTGCTCCACCTTCTTTCTCTGAGCATATTTGCCCCAAGCTTTAGGGAACTGATTTACAAAAGACCTTTGAATAAATACCACTTAGAAGAGATGGCTGCTGAGATGTTCTGATGAACTATGTGCCGACTGTTAAAACAGGGACCACAGCTTCCTGTTGAACACAGGAAACCAAAGCCACATGGCTTGAGGGACTTCAGTGAAATCACATCACTGCTGAGCAGCTAAACCAAGACTGGAACCTAACTTTCTATGTGATGCTTCCTCTAGAATCTCTTTGACTGGCATTTTCAACCCATCATCATGTTTTCCCTTGTTTTTGTTTGTTTCTAACTACAGACAATTTCACATTCACAATTTCTTGTTAATTTTTGAAGTTTATTGGCATTTCATTTTTCACATGGTTCTTAATATTTCTAATTTTGACTGCACTAGTTATTTCATCTGCAAATGGTGGTGCTTCTAAGAGGGCTTAGAAATACATATGGGCATTTATCATTGTATAGAAATAGAAGCTCTATTCATTACATCAATAAAGTTCAGCCAGCTGTTACCTCTGTTAAGCACAACTTATTCTTTGAAGGAAGCTTGTTATTACAAAGGGACAGGTGTGACTTTTTTTTTCATTATTTCATAGTACTTTATTTTTCATTGTATTTTTCCCATTACCATTTAACCCCCTTATACCCCTCTACCCCTATAGTCACCACACTGTTGTACATGTCCATGAGTCCTTGTTCCTTTTTGGTCAATTCCACACCCTAAACTCCCCTGGCCAATAGCTATCACCCTGCTCTCTATCTATAAGTCTGTCTATGTTTTGCTTGTTAGTTCAGTTTGTTCATTAGATTCCATATATAAGTGATATTATATGGTATTTGTCTTATTTGATTGGCTTATTTCAGTTAGCATAATATTCTCCAGGTCCATCCATGGTGGCACAAAGGGTAAATTTTTATTCCTGTCTATGGCTGAGTAGTAGTCCATTCTGTAAGTCCCATAGTTGTTTTATCCACTCATCTACTGATGGACATTTCGCTGCTTCCATATCTTGGCAACTGTAGATCATGCTGCAATGAACATAGGGAGTTATGTTCTTTCAAATTAGTGTTTTGGGTTCCTTCAAATATATTCCCAGAAGTGAGATCGCTGGGTCAAAAGGCAGATCTAGTTTTAATGTTTTGAGGTATCCCCATACTGCTTTCCACAGTGACTGTACCAATCTACATTCCTACCAACAGTGCAAAGGGTTCCCTTTTCTCCACATCCTCTCTAGCACTTGTTTGTTGATTTATTGATGATAGTCATTCTGACAGATGTGTGATAATATCTCACTGTGGTTTTAATTTACATTTCTCTGATGATTAGTGACATTAAGCATCTTTTCATATGTGTGTGGGCCATCTGTATGTCCTTGGAGAACTGTCTGTTCAAGTTCTTTGCACATTTTTTCATCAGATCATTTGTTTCTTAGGTGTTGAGTTTTGTAATTTTGGATATTAACCCCTTATCAGATGTATTGGCGAGTATGTTCTTCTATTCTGCAGGTTGTCTTTTTATTTTGTTGATGGTCTCCTTTGCTGTGCAAAAACTTTAGTGTGATATAATCCCATTTGTTTATTTTTTTCTTTCGTGTTGCTTGCCTGGGACATATCCAGTAAAATATTGTTATGAACAGTTTCTAAGATTTTACTGCCTGTGTTTTCTCTAGGATTTTTATGGTTTCAAGTCTAATATTTAAATCTTTAATCCATTTTTAATTTATTCTTATGCGTGGTGTAAGGTGATCTAGTTTTATTTTTCTGCAAGTATCTGTCCAATTTCCCCAACACCATTTATTGAATAAACTATTTTTAGGCCATTGTATGTGCTTGCTTCCTCTGTTGAATATTAATTGATTTTGAAAGTATGGGTTTATTTCTGGGTTCTCTACTCTGTTCCATTGATATGTGTCTGTCTTTATGCCAGTACCATCCTGTTTTGATTACTGTGTCCTTACGGTATAGTTTGATATTACATAACCTGATTCCTCCGACTTTGTTCTACTCAGGATCGCTGTTGCTATGTAGGACCTTTTGTGGTTCCATAAAATTTTTTGAAATATTTGTTACAGTTCTGTGAAATATGACATTGGAATCTAGCATGGACATTTTTAATGATGTTCATTTTTCCTATCCATGAACATGGTATGTGCTTACACTTATTTGTATCTTCTTCAGTTTTTTTCTTCAGTGTCTTACAGTTTTCCAAGTACAAGTCTTTACGCTGTTGGTTAGATTTATTACTAGGTATTTTATTTTTTTTGAAGCTATTGTGAATAGGATTATTTTCTTAATTTTCCTCTCTGTCAGTTCATTATTGGCATGTAAAAACACAACTGATTTCTGGATATTGATTTTTTACCCTGCTACTTTGCTGAATTCACTTATCACTTTTAGTGGTTTCTAGGTGGAATCTTTGAGGCTTTCTATGCACAGTATCATGTCATCTTAGATAATGTCAGTTTTACCTCTTCCCTTTCCAGTTTGGATACTTTTAATTGTCTGATTGCTATGGCTAGAACTTCCAGTACTATGTTGGATAAGAGAGGTGAAAGTGGAGATCCCTGTCTTGTTCCTGATCTTAAGGGGAATGCTCATAGTTTTTGCCCACTGAGTATGATGCTGGTAGTGAGTTTGTCCTGTATGGCCTTTATTATGTTGAGGTATGTCCCCTCTATTGCCACCTTGCTGAGAGTTTTTATCATAAATGGGTGCTGGATTTTATTAAATGCTTTTTCACACCTATTGATATGATCATGTGGTTTTTATCCTTCATTTTGTTTATGTGGTGAATTACACTTATCAGTTTGTGAATGTTGTACCAGCCTTGCATTCTCAGAATAAATCCCACTTGATAATGGTCTATGATCTTTTTGATGTATTTTGCTAATATTTTGTTGAAGATTTTAGCATTTATGTTTATCAGGGATATTAGCCTGTAATTTTCTTTTTTTGCAGTGTCTTTATATGGTTTTGGAATTAGGATAATGCTGGCCTTGTAAAATGAACTTGGGAGCTTTCTCTCCTTTTGAATTATTTGAAATAGTTTGAGAAGGAGAGGTGTTAGTTCTTCCCAGAATATTTGGCAAAATTTGCCTGTGGAGCCATCCAGTCCAGGGCTTTTGTTTGTTGGGAGTTTTTTTCTTTTAATTACTGCTTCAATGTCACTAGCTGTAATCTGTCTATTCAGATCTCTGATTCTTCCTGATTTAGTTTTGGAAAATTATTTGAGTCTAGAAATTCATTCATGTAGTCCAGTTTATCCAGTTTGTTGGCATGTAATTGTTCATAATATTTACTTGCATTCCTTTGTATTTCTTTGGTGTCAATTATTATTTCTCCTCTTTCATTTCTGATTTTATTTATTAGGGTCTCTCTTTTTTTTCTTGATAAGTCTGGCGAAAGGTTTGTCAATCTTGTTTATCTTATCAAAGAACCAGCTCTTGGATTTGTTGCTCTTTGTATCTTTCTTTTTTTACTCTATTTGGTTTATTTTTGCTCTAATCTTTATTATTTCTTTCCTTTTCACTTTGGGCTTTGCTTCTTCTTTTTCAAGTTCTTTTAATGTAAATTTGGATAATTTATTTGGGCTTTTTCCTGTTTTTTGTTGGTTTTCTTTTTTTTTTTTTTTTTTTTGGTGTGTGTGTGATAGACCTGTAATGCTATGAATTTCTTTCAGAGAACTGCTTTCTCTGTGCCCCAAAGATTTTGGGTTGTGTTCTCATTTTCATTTGTTTTAAGGTATCTTTTGATTTCTTCCTCAGTCTTGTTGTTGACCCATTCATTGTTTAATAACATGTTATTTAGCTTCCATGTCTTTGTGTATTTTTCAGTGTTCTTATAATTGATCACTAGTTTGATACATTGTGGACAGAGAAGATGCTTGATATGATTTCAATCTTCTTAGATTCATTGAGACTTGTTTTGTGTCCTAACATGTGGTCTATCCTAGAAAATGTTCCATGTACACTTGAAAAGTATGTATATTCTTCAGTTTTAGGTGAAATGCCATGAATATATCAATTAAATCCATTTGATCTAGTGTGTTATCTCAGGCTGCTGTCTCCTTGTTGATTTTCTGTCTGGCATAGCTATCCATGGCATCAATGGGGTAATAAATCTCCTTCTATGACTGTATATCTGATGATCTCTCCTTTTATGTCCATCAAGGTTTGCTTTACATATTTAGGTGCTCCTGTGTTGGTTGTATAAATTTTTACTAGGGTTATAGCCTTTTGTTGGATTGTTCTCTTTATCATTATGTAGTGTCCCTCTGTGTCTCTTACTATAGCCTTGGTTTTAAAGTCTATTGTTGCATATAGGTATTGCTCCCTCAACGTTTTTTTTCCTTTCCATTTGCATGAAATAATCTTTTTTAATCCCTTTACTAAAAGTCTCTGTATTTTTTGATCTGAGGTGGGTCTCTTGGACACAGATATATATGGGTCTTGTTTTCTTATCCATTCAGCTACCCTATGTCTTTTGGTTGTAGCATTTAAGCCATGCATTTAAGGTGATTATTGATAGATATGTATTTAATGCCATTTTATTTTTAAACTATTTTCCTGTTTTTCTTTTTCCTCCTCCTCTTACAGAAAGCCCTTTAACATTTGTTGCAGTACTGCTGTGGTGTTAACAGACTCCTTTAGCATTTTTCTTGCCTGGGAAGCTCTTTATTTCTCCTTCAGTTTTAAATGATAGCCTTGCAGGGTAAAATGCCTTGGTTGTATGTCCTTGTTTTTCATCATCTTGACTATTTCATGCCAATCCCAAGTCTGAAATATTTCTGTTAAGAAATCAGATGACAAGTCTAATTGAAGCTCCCTTGAAGGTAACTACCTGCTTTTTGCTTGCAGCTTTTAGGATTCTCTCCTTGTCTTTAAGCTTTGCCATTTGAATTATGATGTGTCTTGATGTAAAACTCTTTGGGTCTGTCTTTTTTGGGACTCTTTGCACTGCTTGGACTTGTATGTCTTTTCCTTCACCAGACTAGGGAAGTTTTTGGTCATTATTTCTTAAAATAGGTTCTCAATCCCTTGCTCACTCTCTTTTCCTTTTGGTATTCCCATGATGTAGATGTTGTTAAATTTCATGTTGTCCAAAATGTTTCTTAAGCTGTCCTCATTCTTTTTTATTCTTTTTCTTTTTGCTAGTCTGCTTGGGTGTTTTTTTCAACTTTTTTTTTTAAATCACTAATTTGATCCTCTGCTTCATCTAACCTACTGTTTCTTGCTTCCAGTGTATTAATTTCAACTGTTGCATTCTATATTTCTGACTAGTCCTTTTTTAAAATGTTTCTATGTCTTTTTTCATGCTGTTAAGTCTTGTAGTCATTACTCTAAACTCTACATCTGCTTAATTGCTTACCTTCTTTCATTTAGTTCTTCTGAAGGATTTTCTTGTTTCTTTTTTTCTTTTGGGGACTGTTTCTTTGTCTTCCCATTTTGGTTGCCTCTTTGTGTTTGTTTGTATATATCAGGTAGATCTGCAAAGACTGGTTCAGACCTATATCAGACATTGCCTGTGACTGGCCCTGGGCAACCTGTTCAGAGCTATCAGTGGTGCACAACTTGTCACTCCTTCTGCTGGACCTGGGTGTGTGCAGAAGGAACCAGGCTGTGTATCAAGGCTGGCTTTTACCAGCTCCAGTCCTGGGGGAGGGTTATCTAAAGTCTCAGAACTCCCAGAGATCCACCTTAGTTGTTAAACTTAAGCACTGAGATAACCTCCAGCTGTATTCCTTATCAGCCTGACTTTAGCTTCACAGGGTGGGACAGAGTAATTTCTGTGGGCAGGGCTATTGCTTCCCATCAGTCTAATGCCACTTGGAGGGGAGTGCTTTGCCTAAGAAAGATGGCCTCTGTTGTATGGGTAATTATTGAGCACAGGAACCCTGGAGGCTGTTCCTTCAGTTCTCTCCACAGAGCCTCCAGCCCCAGACTTTCCTCATGTATCTCTTGTCCACTCTGCCCACCCTTTGCCAGAGTCCAGAGTAAGGGGCTGTGTTGGTGCTTAAGAGGCTGTGTCCCCAGCCATCTCTTCCTGGCAGACAGAACCCCCATAGCTTTTCACAGCTGGATGTTATCTGGGTTCCTTTTGGCTCTGGTGCTGTAGGCTACAGAGTCCATTTTGGGATTTAGACCCCACCCTTTTCAGTGGGAACCCCCTAGCCACTGCAGGATCCCTCTGGAACATAAGCTGCTGTCCATGGTATCCCAGCCAGCTCTCTCACACCTCCTCTATACTCCCTTCCAGTCATGTTGTAGTCAAGTGGTTTCTTCTGTCTGTCCTCAGTTATAAAGCTTTTTTCCAGCTAGTATTCTTTTGGTTATGTGACTGTTATGGAGCAAACATTGTTTATGTGGACTAGAAGGGATACATACCTACTTGTGTTTACCTCAAAACATATAATGGTTATATATAGATTTTGGCTCATACTCCCAGTAGAACCAGCCAAGGGAAGAATAAGTGACTCTGTGTGAACTACTTAAAAATCTCACCTCAGCATATTTGAGAAGCATCTTGTTTGAAACATTTCTAAGCCAAATATTTATTGTAGTTATTTCCTTCTCTTTTTTCTATGTAAAATATTAATTGGCATGTTTTATTTTATTCACAGATTATTATAAGTATAGGCCTCATGTTTTATGTAGTCCATCGAGCGCAAGTGGAATTGAATGCGGCTATTGTAGGTTGTGAAATGGAACTGAAAACCTCACTTGTGAAAGGTGGTCAGCCAGATACCAGCAGCTCATCATACAGCAAGCGGACACTGACATTTTCTGGAGGTGGAATCAACGTTGTGTGACTAGTGAAGTGCAGGGTTGTCGAGAGCCTGGTGTGCTGTCCAAGGTGCAGTTTCCTCATGGGGACAGAGACAAGGACTAACTGTATTACAATACAAACAAAACTGACTAGTTTTTAAATTGCATAGCTTTTTTTTAAGGCAGATGCAATTTTGGCTGCACCCCATTATCATTTGTTATGCCCGTAAAGGCCTATTGGTCTGCACTTTAGCGTTTTTAATTATTTTTCTTTCTGGGTACTTATGAACAGAGAAATGACACAATTATTTTTCTGGTTAGTCTTTATTTATAAAGTCTCCGAATAGCTGTATGCATCTTTCTTACTTATAAAGAGTAGTAAAAGTGTGCAGTTTTAAATATACAGTACTATTGGGTGCCCTTTGGTGGTCTTTCTAGAAAGGATAAATAGATTTTGTTTTGTTTTGTTTTTTGAAAGTGGGACCAATTTGCTTCCCTGTTCATTCCTAGTTAGAGACAGACATTAACTTTGGGTTGAATGTATTTTTGCAGGCACTGTGTTGTTTCAGGGCCATTTATGCCAGTTCATACAAGCTGAAATCCTAGACATGGGACTGAAGTGCTCTTAAGAAACCTTTTATCTCCACTGTGTAATGTGCAAAGCAAGAGAAGTTAATCTTGTTGCATCACTTTACTCTCCGTAGGCTGGTCATCAAAGGGCTGTCCCACAGCAGTCTTACTCAAGCATTTCATTAAAATATACTTTTTCTTTTTATATTCATCATTAAGCTTTGAAATAAAAATGTTCTTCCAAATGAAAATGTTGAGTTTACCATCATTGAAGATGTCACTCAGGTGGCCTTATTTGATCAAAACACCTTTTTTAAAAAAATAAGCTTTAAAATTATGTTTATAACTTCACTGAAATACACATATATTTGTCCCCATTGCCTTCAGCTTTAAAACTATAAATATGATGTAAATTTAATATCCAAAATCTGTATTATTTGCCCTGCTATCAAGTAGGTGTGTTTTGTTTGTTTCAATATTTGTTTTTTTCTGACAAGACTCAGGAATTCTGAAATGTGAACCATATTTTCTAGTAGCACTTACGAGTATAGCATACAGTAATTTGTCACAGGATTCATATGGCATGTATTCATTTATCACCTAATATTTTTAATATAGTTTAATTGTGACTTTAAAGACTCAGTTTTTTGTTTTTTGTTTATAACCAAGATTATAGATATGAATGCAAATTTTCTGGAAGGTATCTTGTTTTTGTTTTGTTTTGGGGTTTTTTTTGGCAAGAAGATTCCAACTTATCAGAGACTTCCAATTTGCCTTTTCTTTAGGGTAAATTCTTTGCCCTGATTACTAAAATGCAAAAGAATTCTTTAGAAGCTGATTAGTCTAGTCTTACACTGAAGTGCATTTGGCTTTAATGTGTAAGTTTTTTTGTGCTATTGCAAGTATAATTTTTTATTTTCCTTCATAATATATATGTTTTCTTACCTTTGAGTAACAATGAGGTTCATTCTAAGTCTATACCCAGAAGACCTCAGTGCAGACCATTTGAGTCCACCATATATATTGGCCTCCAAATCTTTCTTTCTTTATTGGTAGAAAAAAAGTATAGTATTGGAATATTCTTATTCTTTTTTGAATCCTAATTGTTTAGTTTTTTTGGTTTGTTTGGTTTTTTAAATTATTTTACAATGAACAATACATTTGATTTATTCTAACTAGAAAATTTTTTCGTATGCTCCCTGTTTGTTGGTTAGTTTGTCATTAATTTAAGATCACTACTTTTATACTTCTGTTACACTTAATGTACTTTGAAGTGCATTTCTTTCTTAACATTTTGTAATTTGAATAATTTCACCAAATGAATACCTTTTGGTAGTTTGTAATCAGTCTTCCAATTGTTGCTTGGTACTTTAAATAAATACATAAAGGTAAAAAGAGAAGTAATTTTTCTGTATTCTGCCAATCATCATTTATATAATAAAATCATTTTTCCTTAAAATAGTATGGTTTTGCTGTTTCTGAAATACTAATGTGAAGTCATAGTTTTGTATCATTGTCTCCATCCTTTACTGCAGTGATGCTATTTGCTGGCAGACCAACTGCTAGTGTCAGACATGCTGTCTGATCGGGACAAAGGGGTGCCCTGTCCTGCATTCCATATTTATGGCAGCAACATGTTTTTACAGGATTTTTTTATGTTGCCTAAATATTGCCTCTGGTCATACAGTATATATTTATACAGTGTATATTTATAAAATAAAATGTTTTAGGTTTCTCAGACTGTTTAAGTGCAGATAAAGTTGCTTTATCCTGATTTTAAAAAGCATACAATATACTTAATTTCTAAATCTGATGAAAAGTACATTCTATTTTTAATTCTCTGGGCCTTTTCATAAGTTTTTCACATTTTCACATGTATTGTTACTCATTTCATTTACCTTGCCAAATGTGTTATGTAAATTATTTTTAAATAGTACCTCATTTTAAAAACATGTATATAAATTATTAAGTTCTTACATGTCTATTTTCATTTGATCATCTGATTTGTGAAATAACTTGAAATCTATCCTTTTTGGTTTGTGAAAATAATAGAACCAAATCTCTGTCACTGGAATGTGTATTTTGAATTTATGTTCAGAAGTGATGGTGGGTTTCTTCAGAGCCAGCCATAATTTTGTTTTATGCCTTTGTAACCAACTACAAACCTTTGTAAGATGACTTTCCCTAGAGAAGGTCAAGTGTGATCTCGGGGATGGACTTTTGTTTCAACCAGGCCACTCACTGTATCAGAATGATGGTCACTGTAACACACTCTGTTGTTTAGATTAGACATTTCTGATTTTTGTAAACTATTTAGGATATAATTTTTTTTAAAGGTCATCTCTAAGCTGGAAATCTCTCCCTGGAGTAATGACCTGCCCCACAGGGTATTTAAATCAGAAGTTTCAGTAACCTCACATATTGAACATAAACTGTTCCACTTGTCCCACGACTGAATTATAACTTGGTATGTCTGAATTGCAAATAGTTTGAATTGCTGCAAACTATTTTCTAAGGTGGCTAAGATTTAAAACATAACTCTAAAGATGAATGAGTAAAAGCTCTGGCTAATTGGAATTCCAGGTCACGTGTGTGCCTGAGGAAATAAAAGTTAAAAGTTTAATTTCCCTTCTCTCTTCCCTTTCTTTTCCTCTATAACTTAATCGGCAGAGAGATGTGCCCCAAGGGAGGAAGGGAGCATGTGCTTCTAGCAATGTGTGTGTTGATAGCCAGTCCTCGAAGGGTTATTATTATTGCACAGGCTCTATGGACAGATAATTCTTAACAGATGATCTTACTCTGATGTTGGCTCTCACTCTTCAGTTTGTTTTTCTAACACACTTGTCCCCCCTTATCTGTAGGGACACGTTCCAAGACCCCAGTGGATGCCTGAAACCATGGATAGTACCAAACCCTCTATGTAGCATGTCTTCTACATATACACAGCTGTGATAAATCTGAATTTATAAATTAGACACAGTAAGAGATTAACAATGACTAATAAAATAGAACAATTATAACAATACTATAATACAAGTTACATAAATGGCTTTGGGGCCATTAAGTAAAACAAGGGTGACTTGAACTTGATACCACAACAGTCCCATCTGATAACCTGACAGCTAAGTGACTACCAGGTGGGGAGCTGGACAGGGGTGATTCATGGACTGGGTGGGACTGGGTGGGAAGGCCTGAGATTTTATCACACTACTCAGAACAACACATAATTGAAAACTTATGAATTGTTTATTTCTGAATTTTCAATTTAGTATTTTTGGACCATGGTTGACTGCAGGTAACCTAAACCATGGAAAGAGAAACCATGAATAAGGGGACAAGACTGCACCCCTCTACCTGCCAGTCAAACAGTTGCTTGTCATTTCTCTTAGGCTGCTGTGGTATGTGGGGTGCCTCTTATAAATGGAAATATCACCAGTCTCATTTCCTGCTTCCATGGCTATTTCTTTGACAGCACATTCCAGCTGCCATAACCCTTTCCCAGAACAACACTCTCCTTGTTTATTTGTAGCAGATCAAACGCAACCATGTGTTCACCTTTTATAGGCATTTTCAGTCAAAATTGCTTGCTAGAGCACAAAGTAGGCCAAAGGGGGTGACCCCATATTGCAGATGGATGTCAGCTGGGGTGCTACCTGGAAGACTCAAGGATGACTCATTACCCATGACTACAGTGTTCTGCTCTGTTCACCCTCTGTGGATGGGACCTGGAGAAAACGTACACTGATAGTATACTGTAATATGAGTTACATATTGAGCATTTTTCAAAATATGATGTGCACAGTGGAGTTAAAACTGGGTATTTATATTCAATCATTCTGCCATGTTTCAACAAAGTTTATTTTTGAAATTGAATAATTACTGATTTTTCTGTCTTATAAGTGACTTACTCTGTAAGATAGCCTGCTGGTGAAAAGCTTAAAAATCACAAAATATGCAGAGAAGTTGAGTAGAAAAGAGAGTAGAATGTGTATTGAACTAAAAAAGAATAACTTGAAAATTATACAATTCATAAAATAGGTATACAATAAGAGAATGTTTTGATCCAAGGATATTCATCCTAGGGTGCATAAAATTCATGACCATAAAGGAGAATAAGACTAAAGGATTTTTTGCTAGTTAAAAAGCCACATTATCTCTTTCAGTCAGTCCTGTTCTAAGTTGACAGCTAGGGTAGAAAATTGAGTAGTTTTCACTAAATTTAGTTCATTACTCAGATTTTCAGTTAATTCACTGGTTTTGTCATTGCATTTCTACTTCAAGTACTCAATTAAACATCTTGGAACCATATAGGCCGGGGTCATAGCAGTGCATTAGATTATTAAATGAACTTGGGGCAAATTCAGGAAACACTGAATCTGAGCACCTTCTGCGCTTAGTTGCTGGGTGCAGGTGAGGCCTCACTGTGTTGTAGGTTTGTGGTGAGAAAACAAGAGCAGGGGCTTCTCCAACTTGTCCTGGGGAGCTCTGAATTGGGGAGATGAGCTTTGAAGTCTGCAGGTTTCTAAAGAACAGTTGATGTTGCCCCAGTTTCCCCTGCCCTCCAGTGAGACTGAGGAGGAACTGAGTGGCCTGGCTGTCCCCACTGCTTGAGGGGGGAGATGAGTTAGGAATACCATAAGCAAAGAACACTCTGCAAATCTTCCCCAGGGAAGGAACAGCCTGTGGCTTCAAGGTCAGCACCAGCATTACTGACACCTCATTATCTGGCACTGATGTGATGTCAAACAATTGTAAACAGTGAACACTGTTCACATAGGTGGCCAAATAAAGTAGTGTGTCCACACTGCAGGACACTGAGCCACTTCCATGAAGGGAGAACCAGATGTTGACCAGTAACTCAGAGGCATTTCTAGCAAGTACTGTTTTGTGAAAGAAACAAAATGCAGAATATTGAGTAAAAATACTGCATTTTTTAAGAAAATTTTGTATCTCCTATTCCTATGTGAGTCTGTGTGCTTATCAATACCTATACCTCTATGTAGAATTAAATGATAAAACCCTGACAGCTCTGGCTCAGTGGGTTGTGTGTCATCCCACCAAGTGAAAGGTTGGTGATTCAATTCCCAGTCAGGGTACATGCCTGGATTGCAGGTTCAGTCCCTGTTCAGGGTACATGGAAAAGGCAACTGGTGGATGTTTCTCTCTCATATTGGTGTTTCTCTCCCTCTGTTTCTTCCTCCCTTCCCCTCTCTCTAAAAATAACTAAATAAAATCCTTATAATTAAGACAATGAGAGAGAGAATGTGGAAGGAAACCAACCAGATTAAGGTGGATTCCTTGGTGGTGGGAACCTGTCCAGGGGGCCATAGGGTGGAATGAAGAAGAGAATGAAATAATAAAGCCAAAAAGGAAGGGAAAATAAGATGTACTAATTTTTTATAAAAAGGTTAAATGGACATACAAGGTCTGTCTGTAAAAAGTCCAACCGTTGTTAATATTAAGACTGGTTTGCACCCATTGATGTAACCTGGCAGCCAAGGAAATTGGACTGAAATGTGCATGCATGAACAATGACAACTTCACTGTACTAGTCAGTGGGGGTAGTAGATGCCATTGAGTGAGTATGTGTACTGTGTGGCCATTGCATTCAAAATGACTGAGTGAGAGAGCAATGAATCTGCATCAAATTTTGAGTTAAGCTTTAACACTCCACAGAAACTATTTGGATGAATCATAAGGCTGCAGCTATGGGCAGCAGGTGATTGTCAGCTTCATCACAAGAATGCACCCATTCATTCATTATGTCTCATGCAGAGTTGTTTGGAGAAACGTATCACCCAGATTTGGTGCCCTGAGACTTATGGCTTTTCTTAAAACAAATCACCTTTGAAAGAGAAGAGATTTCAGACCATCGATAGGATTCAAGAAAATATGACAGGACAGCTGATGGGGGCTAAGAGAACTGTGTGAGATCCCAAGATGCCTGCTTTGAAAGGGAACTGAGGCATCACTGTCCTATGTACAATGTTTCTTGTATCTTCTTCAATAAATGTCTCTAATATTCATACTACCAGACTGTATACCTTCTGGACAGACTTAATATATTACCTTCTTTTCTCTTGCTAAAACATCCCAATTGATAGTCAATAGAGAGGAAATCAATTCACAGAGGCAAATGAACCATCCACAATCTATATTAGAGTGTTACAGCTTACTCTTATGGGATGCCCTGTAGCAAATTAAGATACTGATATGAAAGTAAATAGATCATTGGTCTGGAAGTTAAGACATGGTTGCTGATTTGCTACATAATTCTGTGCAAGTCAAAAAATGTCCACATACTTCTGACCAAGATGAGGCATAGATAGATACACTTTGCCTCCTTGCACAACTAAAAGAATAACAACTTCAAACTCAAAACCAAAAACCAACCAGAACTGCCAGAAAATTGAACTGTATGGAAGTCCAACAACCAAGGATTAAAAGAAGAAACATTTATCCTAACTGGTAGGGAGGGTGGAGATGGGCAGCTGGGGTGGAGAGGACATGCAACAAGGCAGCGGGTGAAGGACTGGGTGGGCAAGATGGCAGCTGGTTGTCTCACATTTGCATGTGCATAAACCAGGAGGAACAACAAGGGAACAAGACAGACCAAACAACCCTAGGTTCCAGAGTGGGAAAAGAAAGCCTCAAAACCTCTGGCTATAAAAATCTGTGGGGGTTGTGGCAGTGGGAGAAACTCCCAGTCTCACAAGAGTGTTTGTTGAAGAGCCCCACAGGGTCCTAGAACATACACAAATCCACCTACCTGGGAATCAGCAGCAGAAGGACTCAATTTGCTTGTGGGTCGCAGAAGTGAGTGAAAGGTGAGGAGAGCTGAGCAAGCAGCATGTACCCGTTCTGACCACTCCTACACATAAAGAGGCAAAACACAGCAACATGACTTGCCCTACCAGGCAAATACCTAACGCTCTGCCCCTTACAATGTAACTGGTGCTCCAAGACAAAGAAATATGACCTAAATGAAAGAACAGATCAAAACTCCAAAAGAAGAAAAAAAAAACCTAAGAGGTAAAGAGATAGCTAACCTATCAGATGCAGAGTTCAAAACACTGATAATCAAGATGCTCATAGAAATGGTTGAGTATGCAAAACAGAGGAAAAAGTGAAAGCTATGCAAAGTGAAATAAAGACAAATATACGGGCAACCAACAGTGAAGGGAAGGAAACCAGGACACAAATCAACAATTTGGAGCAGAATGTAAAGATAAACATTCGACCAGAACAGACTGAAGAAACAAGAATTCAAAAAAAATGAGAAGAGGCTTAGGAACCTCTGGGACAACTTTAAACATTCCAACATCAGAATCATATGGATGCCAGAAGGAGAAGAGGAAGACCAGGAAATTGAAAACTTATTTGAAAAAATGATGATGGAGAACTTCCCCAATCTGGTAAAGGAAATAGACTTCCAGGAAGCTCAGAGAGTCCCAGTGAAGTTGGACCCAAGGAGGAACACACCAGGACACATCATAATTAAATTACCCAAGATGAAAGATAAGGGGAGAATCTTGAAAGCAACAAGAGAAAAAGAGACAGTTACCTGCAAAGGAGTTCCCATAAGACCATCAGCTGATTTCTCAAAAGAAAATTTGCAGGCAAGAAGGGGCTGGAAGGAAGTATTCAAAGTCATGAAAAGCAAGGACCTACATCCAAGATTACTTTGTCCAGCAAAGCTATCATTTAGAATGGAAGGGCAGATAAAGTGTTTCCCAGATAAGGTGAAATTAAAGGAGTTCATCATCACCAACCCCTTATTATATGAAATGTTAAAGGAACTTATCTAAGAAAAAAAATATCAAAACTATGAACAATAGAATGACAACTCACAACTATCAACAATTGAACCTAAAAAACAAAAACTAAGCAAACAACTAGAACAGAAACAGGAATACAGAAATGGAGATCACATGGAGGATTATCAGTGGGGAGGGAGAGGGGTAGAATGGGGGAAAAAGTACAGGGAATAAGGAACGTAAGTAGTAGGTACAAAGTAGACAGGGGGAGGTTAAGAATAACATAGGAAATGGAGTAACCAAAAAACTTATATGTACAACTCATGGACATCAACAAATAGGGGGGAATGCTGATGGGAGGGGTGGTACAAGGAGCAGGGGAATACAGGGGAGAAAAAAATTGGGACAACTGTAATAGCATAATCAGTAAAATATACTTTTAAAAAGAGGCAAAATTGGCAGGTACAAAATAGACACAGGGTGTTAAGAAAAGTACTATAGGAAACAGAGAAGCCAAAGAACTTATATGCATGACCCATGGATATGAACTAAGGTGGGGGATTGTTGGAAGGAAGTGGGGTACCAGATGGAGAAGGGCAAAGGGGGAAAATTTGGGACAATTGTAATAGCATAATCAATATACTTTTTAAAAATGTCTACATATGTCAGTATGGAGGGTATGGTCCTTTACTTAAGGTCCATGTCAGTGTCAAGTTCATTTTATTTTTTATCCACTTCTTACGGAGAATCATGGCTTCCTAGAATAAATATCTAATTTATATCTGTTAAATATAATTCCACTTTTAATTAATTTTAAAATGATTCCTTAACATTTTTTCCCCTTCTATCTCTGAGATATGAATATCAAAATGTTTACATGGGATGCGCATCCTGAGAGACCTGTGGGACTTGGAGAAAACTCATACTGTGTGCTCAGGCCTCAACATTTACACTCCAAGGAAATTAATTTTAAAATTAGTTCAGTTTTGGAAAAACATATTTTAAGGCTGAAAGGAACAAAGACCCATCCAGTTCAGCCTTCTCTCAGGTTGACAGAGGAGATTTCCTCATGATCAGAGAAAGTCACAGCAGCATCTTATCCCCCATACTGTGTCTCTGTCTCAGTCAGGTCCATGGCACAGGGGTCACCACACACATGAAGAGTACCCAAAAGTATCTAGCCTGTGTTATCCTGGGGACAAAAGACATGCTAGTGCACAGCATCCAGGACCATCGCCTGACTTAGTGACAGTTTTACTCCACATCCACTTAATTTGATAGAATTTGATTCAGGCTGAATTTTAAACCCACTTTGAACCTATCAAATTCTAGAAAATTGCATATAAAGTGATAACAAATAAATGATTCACAATATATGGAAAAATATATATATTGTAATCGCATAGTTTCTAATCTTTGCCATTTAGATAAAGAAAAGTGAATTTTAGGGTACTTAGTTTAGAGAGTAACATTCAGAAAAAGTGACTTATATGTCAAAGTGATATAATTTCCACCAAGTGAAGGAAGCAAAGTCTTTTTTAGAAATACAGAGAGATTTATGAGAAGTAATAGGAAGGAAGAGAAAAATTATCCCCAAGTAGTGGTTTGGAATCTCCTGGCTGTGTGAGCATTTATAACTGTGTAATTCACTTACAACTTCTGCTCCAACACTAGTCTGAAGGTGTCTAGAGATGCATCTCGTTATGAAATCCCTTTGGGGTTAAATGTATGAGAGATGCTCAAGAGCAGACATGATAAACTGAGTTTTTCAGACTCAGATTATGGACCTTTTCTACTTATTGATTGGTTAGACAAAACTAGAACTAAAATAAGATTTCCTGAGATGGAATCTACCTGTGGTGAAGAACATGTGCATATTGCTGAAGTGGCAAAAAAAATAATTTAGAATATCACATAAGTTTAGTGGATGAAGTAGTGGAAGGGTTTGAGAGGACTGACTCTAATGTTGAAATAAGTTCTACTGCGGGTAAAATGCTTTCAAACAGCAGCATATGCTACAGAGAAATCACTCTTGAAAGGAAGAGTCAATCAATGCAGTAAATTTCAGTGTTGTCATATTTTAAGAAATTACCACAGCCATCTCAGCCTTTAACAATCACCAACCACCAACCACCGTGATCAGTAAGAAGCAATCAACATGGAGGCAAAGAACCTCCACCAGCAAAAAGATTAGGACTCAGTGAAGGCTCAGAGGACGATCAGCATTTTTTAGCAACAATGCATTTTTAATTATGGTATACACATTATTTTTAGACATAATGCTGCACACTTAATGGACTATAGTATAGCACAAACATAATGTTTATATGCACTAGGAGTACAAATTTGTGTGAATCACTTGATCGAAATATTCACTTTCTTGTGGGGGGCCTGGAGTCAAGCCCCCAATATCTTAGAATGTTTGTATATATCTGGAATGGTTCTTTGGAAAATGTATGGCACAATCTAGTTGAGCTGGGATACTACTCTTCTTCCGAGCAGAGTGGAAGATTTCCATAGTAACAATGTGGCATTTTCTCCAGGGACACACCTCACATCTCCTGGGAAGCTCTTGTATCTCTGTTTTCACTGTGATCTGCTGACTCATATTTAGATAGTCCTAGGGGTTGGGTACAAGGTAGCAGCTATTTCTGAGCTCCTACTGCATGTTAGGGATAAGTCCAAGCCCTTTACAGGATGATCAAACACCGTGGGGTAGAATTTATTAGCAGAGGGGTCATGGCCAGAGAGCACAGTTTGATTCCAGTGCTGAGCTAGGACTGTGGTGCTACATTGTCTTCCCCATCTCTGGGTTGGAAGGATGTGTAGACCCTGGTCCCCGCCCTGCTATACCTGTCTCTCTGACTGTGCCTGTTCTAGGTACCTCATGCAAGTGGAATCATACATTTGTCTGTATGTATCTGGCTAAGATGTTTTTTAATTGCAGAAGTTAAATCCAGACTTTTTAGTCATTGGTTCCTATCCTACATGAGCTCCCATCAATAAGCTTAAATTCCACCATCTTCTTGATATATCCTAGCAATTACAGGCACCATCTCAGCAGGAGAAAACCAGCCTTGATGGCACATGGCTTGTTTACATGAGCATTGCAGAAGTGGAGTTTAAGGGATTATGAGATTGGAACATATTCTGACAGGTAGCTCAACAACTGGATGAGGATAAAGGTTTACAGACTGAGCACTGCAGATTTTTATCAGCCTTGCAACTATTCTTCCAAGGTTGTGCAGTCAGTAAGCAGAATTGATGGAAAAGAGGCATAAATATAGGGCTGGGCAAAAGCAGGTTAATAATAATAATAAATACTACAATAAGTAAGTGATAATACAAGAATAAACTCTGTTTCACATATTCATGACTATAAGCTTACTTTTGCCACCCCTGTAATTAATGTTGAAAACCATGAAAGCCTTACATCAGGAAAGACTCCATTTAAAAAATTTCTCTCACAGATACAACCTATTTCTTTTTATTGTGTGGAGGTGCTAAATAAGCTGTGTCTCTTTGTGGCCAATATGTGTTCCTTCAGTTCCTGGACAAAAACCAGAATTTTCACACCTGTAGCTGTCAACTACCAAAGCATGATTTCTGTAGCAACAAATCATTCACAGGAATCTCTTAGGACTTTTACCTCTTTACTCTAGTGACTTTTAAGTGTAAATGTGGTGACATCAGTCACATTGACAGTCCTAAAACTGCTGCCCAAAAAACAGGGGCAAACTGTTCCTCCAAAGCTCAGCTCCCTCACCCATCTTTCTGTTGCCTGTGACCCAAGTTATAATGGCTGTTACTACAAGGAATCAAAGTCATCCAAGTAAAAGATGGGCAGAGGACCTGAAGAGACAGTTCTTCAAAGAGGACATATGGATGGCCAAAAGACATGTGAAAAGATGCTCAACATCACTAAGCATAAGAGAAATGCAAATTAAAACCACAATGAGATATCACCTCACATCTATCAGTATGGCTATCATCAATAAATCAAAAAAAAAAAAACAAGTGTTGGTGAGGATGTGGATAAAAGAGGAACCTCATGCACTGCTGGTGGGAATCAATATTGGTGCAGCCAACATTGAAAACAGTATGGAGTTACCTAAAAAAAAAAAAAAAAAAAAAATAGAACTGCCTTATGACCCAGTGATTCCACTTCTGGGAACATATCCCAGAAAGAAACCTAAAACACTGATTTGAAATAATATATATATATATGCAACCCTATATTCATTATAGAGTTATTTACAATAGCCAAGGTTTGGAAGCAACCCAAGTGCCCATCAATAGATGAATAAAGAAAAAGTGGCACATATATACAGTGCAATATTATGCAGACCTAAAAAGAATGAAATCTTACCATTTCAACAATGTGGATTGACCTACAGGGTATTGTGCTAAGTGAAATAAGTCAGAGAAAGACAAATATCACATGATTTCATTCATATGTGGAATCTAAAGAACCAAATAAACTAAAAAACAAAACAGAAAAACTCATTAATACAGAGAACAGGCTGATTGCCACATGCGAGGACATGGGGTGATGGGAATAAAAGAAAAGTATTAATTAAATATGTGTGCCTAGAAAATAAAAGAATAAGTGCTCCCTCTCACTACAACCTCTGTTTCTTTACATAATCTTGGGCAAGCATGTATTATCTATAAACCTCAATTGTCTCATCTGCAAAATAAAAGTATAAGGACAGCTTATAAAATGCTTAGCAGCTCTGTGGCATGTAGTGAGGCATACAGTTAGGTAGTAGATTTAGGAGATTCATGTGAGTGTATGTTGTACTTTTCCAGTCCTCCTTTCCCTTAAAACTATTTCCCATTTCTCTCCTAACAACTTCAATATCTGAGAATGAAATTTCCACCAGCACAAGCAAAGGTTGCAGCTGGAAGTCACCACCCTGCTGATGTAATTCCCATGACCTCATCCTGGGTGCTGAGGACCCTGCCCGCTGCTCGCATAGCTTCTGTCTTTGGCTTTTCATCTAAATGAACTGGCACTGATTCAAACTGACATGTGAAAGGACTATGATAACCAAGAGAGACTGAAATATTGTCAGAACAAAAGCAGAAGATGTTTACATTTGATGTTAACTCTGGGCTCTTAGTCAGGAAACTTTCGTATAAACTTCTGCTCTTTAAGCAAACTTGCTTGTGTTTGCTGAGCACCTGGGATGTCCTGCTGTACTGAGAACTCATTCATCCTATGTCAGTGGGTCTGCTGGCAACCCCAGCAGGAAGGTGCACACACCCATCCCACAGACAGGAGCAGCAGGCCCACGAATGGTGACTAAAACCCTATGTCCTGGCCCTGGTGCTGGAGTGTTCAGAGCCATGTCCAAATACAGTTCCCCAGCCCATGACAGACGACTTGAGTCATTCCTTTATGTTATAACACTTATAAGGGGCTGTAAACAGTAGTCCTTTTCACTTCACTTGGGTAGGAATCAATCTTTTTTTTTCTCAGATGGTCCAGTTGTCCAAATAAATAAATTGGAGCACTGTTTTAAATGTGTCCTTTGCTACACATAAGATGATATTCACATCTGAGGTTATGTGTAGCTTTTCTAGTCTGTGTCATTGATATGTTTATCTATTCTAGCACCAGTACCAGATTTTTAAAAGTCTGTAGCTTTACACAACATTCTTATATCCAGTAAGAATATCCTTTTCTTTTTATTATTCTTTTAAAATGTCTTGAGGACTCAAAAGATGGTGAAGGAGTGAGTGGGAGTCACGCTGACCTCCTCCCAGGACCAAACTGGAATTGTGACTAAATAGTGGAGAAATCACCTGGAAAACAATGAAACAATAGAGGGAGAGGAGACTTGGAGCTGCGCATAGACAGTGGAATCAACTTTCACAGATCCTTATGGGTGAGAAGTGCTGTGGAGGCTCGAGAGGGTGGGTTGGGCACCCACGGGCACCAGCACCAGAGGCACATTGAAACAGCCAGTTGGATCCCCCTGAGAAGAACACGGTCTGAACCATGAACAGGGACCCCTAGAATACAGTAGCTGAAATCAGGAAAACACCCAGACAAAACACAACCCTGAAAAGCTTAGGGGCGTTCTCTGCCAGAGACAGATGGCTGGAGATGCAAAGAGACATTTAAAGGACCAAAAAAAAAAAAAAGTATTTGCAATGGCAGCCGCCTTTCTTGATCTCTGGGTAGAGGCAGCAGCAGAGTGGGCTGGTGCCTGAGGAAAGATCGGTGAGGAAAACTTTGTGAAGAGAACTGAGACGGTGGCCAGAGGAGCCCCAGTGATAACTCACCTCCCACTCTGCAGCTACCATCTCGCTCAAGCATAAGTGAATCAATAAACCTGCCTTCTGCATGCTCCGCACACAGCTTGTGTGCGTGTGGGCTGGGGGCTGAGTGCAGACTGGCTGGAGGAAATAGAGGATTCCTGGCCAAAGGGGACACACAGCTGTCTAGAGAACACCCAGACTGGATGGTTGAGGAGAGACTGGAGATGGAGGGGTTGGGGAAAGAACTGGAGGAATGGCAAGGATTCCCAGAGCTGACTCCCTCTCCCAATTCCATAGTCTCAATTTTGCGCAGGCAGGCCATGCCCTCAAAGAAGCAGTAGTGGGCTTGCGAGCCAGTGGGTGTGCGACTACAATGCAGCCTGCAGAAATAGTAGATGCTTGGCCGAAGGGGTCACAGAGCTGCCCAGAGACCCTTGAGGAGAGACTGGAGATGAAGGCGTTGGGAAAAGAACTGGAGGAGCAATCGGGGAGTCCTGGTGCTGAATCCTCACCCAGTTCACGTTCTCCATCTTCCTCAGGCGGATTACTCCCCTGGCTGACAGCAGCCTATAGGGACACAATAAGCCCACCATCTGGAGGCACTATTCTGCCATGTGGTGCCTAAGCCTGACAGATGTGGACAGAGTGACCAGATTGACAGTTACAGGAGACAGACACAGACAGTAGATTCCTGGAAGGCTCAAACAAAGGACCCAAGGTCAGATAGGGTCAACAACTGACATCATCAGAGGCAGACCCAGAAAGAAAAAAAAAGAAACAGAAAATGAATAAAAAGACCTGTCTACTACCATAGAAGTTCAATCCACAAAGTCGGGGAATCTAGGTGAATCAATTGAAAAAGAAAAAAAAAAAGACTCTCAAAAAATTGGGAAGAAAAAGAAGTTCCCCCCACATGAGGGGAAATGAATAATTCCCACAGAGAGAGGTAAATGAAATAGAGGCAAGTGAATTATCAGATATTGAATTCTAAACAATGGCTTTAAGGAAGCTCAATGAGCTCAGCCAGCTTAAAGATAACTATGAGAAACTGCAGAGAAACTATCAGGAATTTACAGCAAACCATATCAGCCTGGAAAAGGACCTAGAAACTATCAACAAGAGGCAAGAGGATATGAAGAAAACCATTTCTGAATTGAAGAACACAGTAGAAGGAATCCAAAGCAGGCTGGATGAAGCCAAGGATCGATTCAGTGAAATGGAGGACAAGGTAGAAAAAAGCTACCAGAAAGAAAGAGAAATGGAAAAAAGACTCAAAAAGAATGAAGAGGCATTTAGGGAAATGCAGGACAACCTGAAACGCAAAAATATCCACATAATAGGGATACCAGAAGGAGAAGAAGAAGAGCAAGGGATAGAGAAGTTGTTTGAAAAAGTAATGATGAAAAATTTCCCCAATTTGAGGCAAGAAAAGGTCTCACGGGTCCAGGAAGCACAGAGGGTCCCATTCAAGAGGAATCCAATGAGGCTCACTACAAGACACATGATCATTAAAAAGACAAATATCAAAAAGAAAGAATCCTAAAGACACTAAGGGAGAAACAGGTAGTAACCTACAAGGAAACCTCGATATGGCTAGCAGCTTACTTCTCCACAGAAACACTACAAGCCAGAAGGGAATGGCAAGAAATATTCCAAGTCATGAAAAGCAAAGGCCTACAACCACGGTTGCTCAACCCAGCAAGGTTCTCAATTAAAATAAAAGGGGAAATAAGGAATTTCCCAGACAAAACAAGGTGAAAAGAATATGTTTCCACCAAACCAGCACTACTAGATATGCTAAAAGAACTGGTTTAAGAAGATGAACAAAAAGAGTGAGAAAGAGAGGAACACAGATACAAAGGGAAAAAAATGAATAAGTTTCTATCAATAATAACTCTCAATGTAAATGGACTAAATGCCCCAATCAAAAGACACAGAATAGCTGAACGGATAAGAAAACATGACCCACACAGATGCTGTCTACAAGAGACCCACCACAGAACAAAAGACCTACAAAAATTGAAAGTAAAGGGATAGAAAGAATATTCCAAGCAAATGGGCAAGAGAAGAAAGCAGGGGTAGCAATACTTCTATCAGACAAAATAGATTTAAAAACAAAGGCCATAAAAAGAGACCCAGAGGGACATTTCATAATACTTAAAGGAAGAATCCATCAAGGAGACATAAACATTGTAAACTTATGTGCACCCAACAGAAGAGCACACAAATATATAAGGAAAATCTTGGACGACTTCAAAAATGATATAGACAGCAACACCCTGATAGTAGGGGATTTGAACTACCCACTATCAAAAATGGACAGATCTTCCAAACAAAACATCAGTAAGGCTATTGTGGAGCTGAATGACACACTGAATCAAATGGACTTAACTGATATATATATAGAATCTTACATCCCAAAGAAAAAAATACACTTTTTTTTTTCAAATGCACATAGAACATTTTCAAAGATAGACCACATGATAGGATGCAAAGCAAGCCTCAGCAAATTCAGGAAAATTGAAATAATGTCAAGCTTTTCCTCAGACAACAAGGGCTAGAAACTGGAAATCAACCCTCAAAGAGAAACTTCAAAAACTTGCAAACTCATGGAGACTGAACAGTAGACTATTAAACAATGAATGGGTCAATAATGAGACAAGAGAAGAAATCAAAAAGTTTCTGGAAACAAATGAATATGAACAGGCAACAGTTCAAAGCCTATGGAACACAGCAAAGGTAGTCTTGAGAGGGAAGTTCATAGCAAAACAGGCCTACCTAAAAAAGACAGAAACATTTCAAAAAAAAGACTTAACACTACAACTTCAAGAACTGGAGAGACAACAACCAAGAAATCCCAGAGCAAGTAGAAGGAAGGAAATAATCAATATTAGAGCAGAACTGAATGACATAAAGATGAAAAGAACAATTCACAGGATCAACCAATCCAGGAGCTGGTTCTTTGAAAAGATAAATAAAATCGACAAGCCTTTATGCAGACTCATCAAGAAAAAAGAGGAGAGGACCCAAATAAATAATATCAAAAATGAAAGAGGAGAAATAACAACAGATACCACAGAAATACAAAGGATGGTCAGAAACTCCTATGAACAATTATATGCCAAGAAATTTGAAAGCCTGGATGAAATGGACAAATTTTTAGAAAAGTATAATCTTCCAACACTGAAGGAGGAAGAAACAGAAAGCTTGAACAGACGGATAACAGCTGGGGAAATTGAAGCAGTCATCAAGAAACTCCCGGCACACAAAAGCCTTGGTCTGAACGGTTTCACAAGAGAAATTTATAAAACATTTAAGGAAAACCTAACCCCTGTCCTTCTCAGAATATTCCAAAAAATCCAAGAGGAAGGAAGCTTCCTAGACTCTTTTTATGAGGCCAGCATCACCCTAATCCCAAAACCAGATAAAGACCCTACAAAGAAAGAAAACTACAGGCCAATTTCGCTGATGAACATAGATGCTAAAATCCTCAACAAAATATTGGCAAACCGCATCCAGCAATACATTAAAAAGATTATCCACCACGATCAAGTGGGATTCATCCCAGGGATGCAGGGATGGTTCAATATATGCAAATCAATAAACATAATATATCCTATAAACAAAAGAAAAGACAAAAACCACATGATCATCTCGATAGATGCAGAAAAAGCATTCGATAAGGTACAGCACCCATTTATGATCAAAATGCTCAGCAAAATGGGAATAAATGGGGCATTCCTCAACATAATAAAAACCATATATGAAAAACCTGCAGCCAACATCACTCAATGGGCAAAAACTAAAAGTTTTCCCTCTAAGATTGGGAACATGACAAGGATGTCCGCTTTCACCACTTCTTTTCAACATCGTATTGGAAGTCCTGGCCTCAGTGCTCAGACAAGAAAAAGAAATAAAAGGCATCCAAATAGGAAAAGAGGAAATAAAACTATCCTTGTTTGCAGATGATGTCATAGTGTATTTAGAAAACCATGTAGACTCCACCAGAAAACAACGCAACCTAGTAAGTGAATTTGGCAAAACAGCGGTATACAAAGTCAATATTCAGAAATCAAAGTCATTTTTGTACACCAGCAATGAAATAGAAGAAGAGGAAATCAGAAAAAAAATACCATTTGATATAGCAACAAGAAAAATAAAGTGCCTGGCATAAATTTAACTGAGGAAGTAAAAGACCTGTATGCACAAAACTATACAATATTGAAGAAAGAAATTGAGGAAGACACAAATCAATGGAAGGATGTACTGTGTTCATGGATTGGAAGAATTAATATCATCAAAATGTCCATTCAATGCAATCCTTATTAAAATACCAATGATGGTTTTCACAGAAGTAGAACAGACATTTCAAATATTTATATGGAACCATAAATGACCCTGAATAGCAGCAGCAATTTTGAGAAAGAAAAACAAAGTAGGAAAGATCACAATATCAGACATTAAACTATATTACAATGCCACTATACTCAAAGCAGTCTGGTACTAGCACAAGAACAGACCCATAGACCAGTGGAACAGAATAGAAAGCCCAGAAATAAGCCCAGATCTATATGGGCAACTAATATTTGACAAAGGGGACAGAAGCATAAAGTGGAGTAATAACAGCCTCTTCAAGAAATGGTGTTGGGAGAGCTGGATGGCTACATGCAAAAAATTGAAATTGGATCATCAGCTGACACCATCCACAAAAATAAACTCAACATGGATAAAAGACTTAAATATAAGTCGCAACACCATCAATGTCCTAGCGCAGAACATTGGCAGGGAAGTCTCAGATATCCCACGCAGCAAGTTTTTCACCGACATGTCTCCTAAAGCAAGGGACATAAAGGAAAAGATATACAAGTGGGACCTCATCAAAGTAAGAAGCTTCTGCATGGCTAAAGAAAACATCAGCAAAATGAAAAGGGAGCCAACTCTATGGGAAAATATATTTGTTAATGATACATCAGATAGAGGTTTGATCTCCAAAATATATAAATAACTCACACGACTCCACTCTAAGAAGACAAATAATCCAATCAAAAAATGGGCAAAGGACCTGGGCAGACGCTTTTCCAAGGAAGAGATAACAGAGGGCTCAGAGACATTTGAGAGGATGCTCGGCATCACTAACCATCAGAGAAATGCAGACAGAAAAAAAGAACAGATGCTGGCATGGCTGTGGAGAAAAGGGAACACTAGTACACTGCTGGTGGGAATGCAGTCTGGTGCAGCCATTGTGGAAAGCAGTGTGGACTTTCCTCAAAAAGCTGAAAATGGAACTACCTTTTAATCCAGTGATCCCCCTGCTGGGATTATACCCTAAGAATCCCAAAACGTCAATTCAAAAGAACCTCTGCCCCCCAATGTTCATAGCAGCACAATTTACAACAGCCAAGTGTTGGAAGCAACCTGAATGCCCATCAGTAGATGATTGGATCAAAAAACAATGGTACATTTACACAATGGAATACTACGCAGCAGAAAGAAAAAAAAGTACTGAATTTAGCAACAGCATGGATGGAACTAGAGAGCATTATGCTAAGTGAAATAAGCCAGGGGGTGAAAGACAAATATCATATGATCTCACCTGTAAGCTGAACCTAATCAAAGATGGAAGGAAAATAAGACCAGCAACACTGAAAGAAAAAAAAAAACCAACAGAGGCAAAAGGGAAGAAGGGAGGGGTGGGCGGGGCAAAAGGAAGGGAAGGGGTATAACAAGTACTCATGGAGAAAGTCAAAGTGGGGAAAGATTGAGGGAGGGGGAGGGAGACAGGGGAAAGTGGTGGGCAGAAGGCGGAGACAAATATATTTGAAAAAATGAATTAATTAAAAAAAAGAAAATATATATATATTTGAAAACCAATTAGTTTACGAATAGTTCTTAAGAACAATTGTATTTAAAATAAATGTTGTAAAGTAAAAAAAATAAAAAATATAAAAATATCTTGACCATTCTGGAGTATATAATATCTAGCTGAACCTTTAAATCAATTTTACATCATTTGCTATAGTAAATTTTCTGATTCAGTAATATATATTACTGAAATCCAAGATTTCTACATTATTTGAAAAATAATTTAGACTTTATTCCTAGATATTTATAAATGAGGTTGCTGGTGAACAAAGTGTTCTTTATGACTCATTTTATTACTTGGGTATGGTTGTCACATAGGAAAGCCCTTATTATTTATACCATCTTTGGGGACTGTCTTATCCTATGTTATTTTCAAGCAGACAATGCCCTGTTCTGTGGATTCCCCAGAGTGCTGCAGTCTCTGTAATCGACTAGAGGGGTGAGATGTGCTCCCTGTATCCTAAAATGGTTCAGGGCCAGGTGGTTTGAAAACATACATTTTAAAGCAAATTAACTACTAATTGAAAATAAATTAGGATGTTGGCATCGTATTCACAAAAGTACAAGGGAACTGAATTTAAGATTTTGAAACTCTTATGAATGATTTTTCTAAGAGACATAGACTTAAGCTATTTGCACAATGATTCAGCACTTTACTGAGGTGGAATTTTATATAACTAATTGATGACCAACATGAATCAATGATACATATGTTTTATATGTATCAGTGGTTTATACTGAAAGGTGAAAACATCAAGCTCATTTATAAATGAATTCTAAAGAGATATTTCTTATTTTTCTTTAAAATTTTTTTTTTATTGTTCACATACATTTGTCTCCATTTCCTACCAACACTCTCCCCTGTCCCACCCACTCCTACCTCCCACACTCAATCTTTCCCCATTTTGGCTTTGTCCATGGGTCCTTTATACATGTTTCTTGATTTTCTTTCAATGTTGCTGGTTATATTTTCCTTGCTTGCTCATTTTGTTGATTAGGTTCCATTTATAGGTGAGTTCATATGGTACTTGTCTTTCACTGCTTGGATTATTTTGATTAGCATAATGCTTTCCAGTTCCATCCATGCTACAATGAATGGTAATAGTCACTCTTTCTTTCTGTTGCACAGTATTCCATTGTGTAAATGTATCAGTTATTTTATTTTTAAATCATGTTTATTCTTTTACATTGTCTCAATTTTTCCCCCTTTTCCCTCCTCCACCCACCCCACCCCCACCCAGGGCTCCCACAGTAAATTCCCACACTGTTGTCCACGTCCATGGGTCATTCGTACATGTTCTTTGTCTAGTATCTTCCCCTTCTTCCCACCACTGTAGTCTTTCCCCATCCCGTCTGGTCACTTTCAGTCTGCTCCATGTTCCCATGCCTGTGGTTTATTTTGTTTGTTAGTTTATTTTGTTGAATAGATTCCACTTATGGGTGAGATCATATGGTATTTCTCTTTCACTGACTGACTTATTTCACTTTGCATAATCTCCAGTTCCATCCGTGTTTTCACAAAAGGAAGAAGTTTCTCTTTTTCTTTCTTTCTTTCTTTCTTTCTTTCTTTCTTTCTTTCTTTCTTTCTTTCTTTCTTTCTTTCTTTCTTTCCTTTCTTTTTTTCTTTATTTCTCTTTCAAATGCAAATTGATTTTTTAAATGTCAAAATTCATTATAAAATATTTAAAAATTTAAGTATATTATAAAGCCTCAGCATTTAAAACAAAATGACACCAGCACAGAAATAATTGAGTAGATCAATGAAATAAAATGAGCATTCTAGAAACAAACGTATATATCTGTCCAAAAATGTAATGTATGATTAAGTTGATATTTCAAATCAATGGGAAAAATAAGGCTTATTCAACAAATAAGATGCATGGACCACTATTACTTGAAATAAAACAAATTCAGAGCCCTATTTTACACATTATACAAAAAATATTCAGGTGAGTTAAAAATCAATATGTAAAATCTAAGGAGTTTTGGGAGAAAATACAAAATAATATTTTTCTTACACTGAGTAAGATATTCAAACCCATAAGGTATAAAATAAAATATTGACAATATGACTATATTAAACATTTAAGACTATATGGTAATATACATATAAAAAAGTTAAATGACAGGTAATACAATAAGAAAGTATTAGACACACATCTAAAAAAGGGTTAATAGGGGTTTTTTTCCCCCCCAGGGAAAAAAGTCTACAAACCTTTAATCAATAAATAGATAAAGAATACCAAAAAGTCATTTAAGCTTTTATTAAAAAAATAGAAATAGGCAAGAAATATACAAAAGCAGGTTTAGTTTCAAAAGATAACAAAAGAATAATTAAAATAACACATCATGGTCACAAACAGATTAATGAGTATTGAAGATACTGGTAATATCAAGCACTGGTGACTGTGAAAGGAACTGGGTATTCATAGACTCTTTATCTTCATCTTCTTAAAGCAGTCCCTTTAGCTTATTTTTCAGTGTTGGTTTGGTGGAGGTGTATCCTTTTAGCCTTCTTTTATCTAGGATTATCCTTATTTTGCCTTCCATTTTAATTGAAGCCTTCCTGGGTAGAGCAGTCTTGCTTTCAGGCCTTTGCTTTTCATGACTTGGAATATTTCTTGCCATTTCCTTCTGATTTGTAGTGTTTCTGTTGAGAAGTCAGCTGCTAGCCATAGCGGGGCTCCCTTATATGTTGCTACCTCTTTCTCTCTTGCTGCCTTTGGTATTCTGTTTGCCTTTGATATTTGCCATTTTAAATGATGGTGTGTCTTGGAGTGGGCCTCGCTGGGTTCTTTTTGAATTGGATCCTCTGTGCTTCCTGGACTTGTGTGACTTTTTCTCTCTTCCCATTAGGGAAGTTTTCCATCATTACTTTTTCAAACAGGTTCTCTATCCCTTCCTCATCCTCTTCTCCTTCTGGTATTCCTATTATATGGTTTTTATTACGTTTCATGTTGTCCTGCATTTCCCTAAATTTCTCTTCATTCTTTTTGAGTCTTTTTTCATTTTCTTGCTCTTTCCAGGAGCTTTTTCCTACCTTATCTTACAGCTCGCTGATTTGATCCTCTGCTTCATCTAGCCGGCTTTCTACTACTGTGTTCTTCAATTCGGAAATTGTATTTTTCATTTCCTCTTTTCTCTTATTGATAATTTCTATGTCCTCTTTCATGTTGATATAGTTTGCAGCAAGATCCTCGTAGTTTCTTTGTAGTTTTTGGTAATTCTCTCTGAGCTCACTGAGCTTCCTTATAACAGTTGTTATGAACTCAATATCTGATAGTTTATTTGCCTCGTTTCATTTATTTCTCTTTGTGGAGATTCTTCTTTTCCCTTCCATGGGAGAGTGGGCATGTTTTTTGTCTTCCCATTACTTGTAAGACTCCTCTGGTTTGTTTCTGCTTCTTAACTTGATCTGTCTTGATTTCCTGACTTTGTGGTATGAATTTCTATGGTAGGAGACCGCTGTTTTCCCTTTCTGGATCTGCCCCTGATGATGTCAGATGTTGACCCTGACTGAAATTAGGTAGACTGTTCGAGACTTCCAGGAATCTACTGTCTATGGCTGTCTCCTTCAGTTGTTTATCGAGTGACTCTGCACTCAGCAGGCAGGTTTAGACAGCACAGGGTGGGGTGGATTTCCTTCTGGCATGAGGTTATTGTTTCCTCTCACGTTGCTGCCACTCGGGGCGGGGGGTGGTCTGACTGAGCCAGATGGCTGCTGCTGTATGGGGGAGGAGTCCGCACCGGGATCCCGCCAACTACTCTCTCCCAAAAGCCTCTGTCTTCAGCTTCTCCTCAAGTGTTTCTAGACCACTCTGTGCCCCGTTTAGCCAGGGATGAACTATCTGTGGCTGCTACTCTGTACTCTACTATAAGGCTTTAGCACTACCAGCCCAGGCCTAAGTCCCTCCTGGGTGCAGGGCTATTATGTCCTCTCATGGTGTTGCTGCTCAGGGGAGTGGTCTGCCTGAGCAAGATGGCTGCTGCCATCTGGATAATGAGTCAGCACTGGGATCTGGCTGGCTACTCTCTCAGTTGTCTCCCCAAAGCCTCCTTCCCCAGTCTCCTCAGGTGTCTATAGCCCACTCTGTCCCCTGCCTTTGCCAGAGACCAGGGTAAGTGGCTACAAATAAAAATTTATGTGTTGGCCCATTAAATGGCTCTTTGCACCTCCAGCCACCTGTCTCTGGCAGAGAGCAACCCTGCTGCTTTTTGCAGCTGGTTGTTATCTGTGTACTTTTGGGGCTCTGGTGCTGTAGACAGAAGATCCCTGCTTATGGTTTAGACTCCACTCTTCTCAGGGGGCTCCAACTAGCCATTTCAATATCTTTCTGGTGCCGCCATGCATGGGTTTCCTGACCACCTTCCTGAGTCTCTACCACACGCCTTACCAGTTAGGTTGTGCTAAAGCTGATTATTCTGTCTGTCCGAGGTTATAAGGCTCCTGTTTCGCTATTGTTCAGTTTTTTGTTCCAGATGGTCTTTCCTCAATTTAGTTGTAATTCCAAATTGATGCCAGAGGAGGTCAGTGTGAATTCCATTCACTCCTCTGTCATTTTTATTCTCCTCCAGATATTTCTTATAGCTGTAGTAGCCATTAAAGTTTTACAGAACTTTATAGTTTACATTGTTCTTTTACATATTTGAGGTCACTTAATCCTCATAAAAACCCTATGAAATAGAAATGGAGCTCTAATGTTATCCCTACTTTCTCAGTGAAGAAATTGAGTTTTAATAAAGTTATGTGACCCTTATGTGGAAAAAGCATGGCTCAGTAGCCAGTCCCCTGAGTCTGTGGCAATGTACACTGTGACCAGGAGACCCAGCACCTCATATATGAGATGGGACATCCTGAATGTCTATAGTCCCCAGTTGTGTGGCTGTCATCCTGTCTGATGTCAGCACTGCTTGAGCACTCCAACGAGCTTCACCATGCAAGTCTGCCACAAACAGTGAAAGGTGTCATGACATGGTTCTGATGCATGGGGGTTTTTGTTTATATCTGTTAACTCTATGTTGAGCAAGTCTATTCTATATTACAACTAATTATGATGAATGACTAAAAAAATTTTCAGTTAGCACAAGTCTAAGTTCAATGTTCTTTTCCTGCTATTAGTATGACTACTGCATGCTCATAAAAATCTGATCTTTTTTGGTGAATTTTAACAATCAGAATATTTTGAGAAATATTTATAAATGTTCCATAACAATCATATTTTTTAAATTGTGAGGAATCCTTGAAAATTATTTTTTTTCTATCTCAAACACCCTCATTTTCTGCTGAAGATGGACCAGGAGAGGGGACAGGATATTAATGGACTAACTGTGTTAAAAAGTCTGTGTTTGTTTTTAAAGAATCTCTAAGGGATGTCCTATTGATGGCTAGCTCAAAGAAACAATCTTTCCTCCAAATTCTAAAAATTAAAACCTTCTGAGTAGAACAGTGCAGTCTTTTCCTTTTTTTAAAAATTTAATTTATTAAATAAATTTTTTAAATAAATTAAATAATTCAATTTATTTTGTTAGTTAATTATAGACTGAACATTTAAAAAATTTTTCAAGATCTTCTTCTAAAGTCCTCATTTCCTCCCTTTTTTTCCACTCTTATCCTGCCCAAACCTTGTCATGTTACTACTTTCCCTCACATCTTTCATCAGATCCATAGGGCTATCCCATTAATTCTAAGCCACCTCTACACAGCAAAGCCATTGAGACAGGTATAAAAACAAAGAGAGTTTCAAACACTTCAAGTTGAGGAATAATACAGATGATGAAAGAATACCTTATTAAGGGTTAACTACAGGGCTCTATTTTGTGCTGCCTCCTATCAATCTTCAATAATTTGTACTTTGAATAAACAGAACACATGACCTAAAAATTAGTAATCAAAGTGAAGTGATACAATGCTCTTTCTGTGAAACTCTCAAAGTCCTAAACAAGGAAAAGTCACTATATCACATACTGCTTTCATCACTTTTCAGACCACATGCCAGAGTTTAACACAGCAAACTCAATCTAAACTGTAATTGGATAAGACCAGGAGATGGAACAGATACCACACTAAAATATTTTCTATTAAATACCACCACCTCTATAATGGAGATCAAAGCCATTGTGTTATGCTCTGAGTGTCTCATAAAATGGAGATACTACATCAGGACCTTACTTTTCTAGCACCTCAGGGAAAATCTTGCCTTAATGCCACAATTTTCAACCAGATGCCAGAAGAATTTTTAAAACATAAAATACCTGACTACTTAGTCAGAGGCACTGACCTCTTTCCCTGTAGATTATCAAATAAAAGAATGTCAACAGCCAACACAGCAATAGCAATCAGGTGTGAATGAATCACAATTGTACCTATTTTTTGGTCAGGTCAACAAATGTGTGTGTGTGTGTGTGTGTGTGTGTGTGTGTGTGTGAGAGAGAGAGAGAGAGAGAGAGAGAGAGAGAGAGACAGAATATTGATAGATTACATTGCCATGAAGTTAAAAATATTGAAAATCTAGTCTTAATGTAAGAAGCTGCCTAAGTAGAAATACATGAACAAGGCTCTCCAGGTGATACTCTAACATGTGTGCCATTTTCTCACTTATTTCTGTAAGTCGTTTACTGCTTATCTGGTTAAAAAGTAAGATATTACCATAATGCATGAGAATAGCATATTCCCTTGTTACCAGTGCAGAATCATCTGAAGGCCTGGTTTCCTGTCATCATTTTTGCTTCATAATAAATGTTAAGAATGCATAAGATTACTTGTGTGTGTGACATTAGGAATATATGATAAAAAGTTTTCACTAAACAT
The DNA here is from genome assembly GCF_021234165.1 of Pteronotus mesoamericanus. Taxonomy (NCBI): domain Eukaryota; kingdom Metazoa; phylum Chordata; class Mammalia; order Chiroptera; family Mormoopidae; genus Pteronotus; species Pteronotus mesoamericanus. Next base: position 58,512,378 of record NW_026555321.1, read on the forward strand.
TAATTTTGGTAGGAACACGCACCCCATATATTTCTTTACCAATAAAATATGACAAAGTTACTCTCTATTGATTTGCATTGAGTAACAAGTTTATTCTTTATTTTAGAAAAGAGAAATTTGCTCAAAAAATAATTTCTGAAACATATTAGCATTTACTATGTAGCAGGAGCAATACTAAAAGTCTAACTGGTTAGTCTAAATGGAAACTCTCAAGGGTTCATTCCTTGTCTGTTTAAATTCAGAACCTGAAGGTTCAACCAGACGTGTTCTACAAGAGTGGAGGGAATATTGGACTCCCCGAATGTATTCTTCAAGAGATATATCTTATTAACAAGACAATCAGAACATTATGTTGATATGAGTGGAATCAGCGAGAAAGGACACAATAGCCACATCCCCAGGAGGCTCAGCCCCAGCCAGGTGGTGCACAGGCCTGGGAGCTGTGTACAGAGTGCCAGTCACAGGTAGTAGATTCCTGACTAAAAAGGAGTCAGCGTGGTCTAGAGATGCTTGAGGAAAGTCTGGTGACAGAGGCATTGAGGAGAGAAATAAGAGAACAGCGTGGGGGATCACAGTGCTGACTCCTCCCCTATATGCCAGAAGTCATCTTACTCAGGCAGACCACTCCCCTGAGTGGCAGCAGTGTGAAAGGAGAAAAGAGCCCCACCCACAGGAAGGAAACTGCACCACCCTGACAGAAGAGGGCAGAGTGACTAAATCAACAACTGGAGAAGACAGACAGAGACAGTAGATCACTGGAAGTTTCTTAAAGACTGCATAAGGTCAACTGCGGTCAGCAGCTGACATCATCAGAGGAACATCCAGAAAGAAAGAGAGAAAGAAAGAAAAAAAAAAAAGGTCTCCTAACATAGAAGTTCACACCACAAAGTCAGGAAGTCAAGGCAGATCAAATTAAGAAGCAGAAGCAAAAAAGAAGAGCTCCACAAATAATGGGAAGAAAGAACCCCCCAATTGAAGGGTAAAAAGGAATCCCCAGAAAGAGAACTAAATTAAATAGAGGCAAGTAAATTTTCAGATACTGAGTTCAAAACAACGGTTCTAAGGAAGCTCAATGAGTTCAGGTGAGCTCAAAGAGAATTACCAAAAACTACAGGGATACTATGAGAAACTTATGAAAACTATTTCAGAGTGAAAAAAGACATGGAAATTATCAATAAGAGGCAGGAAAAAATGAAGAACACAATTTCTGAATTGAAAAACACAGTAGAAGGAATCAAAGCAGGCTAGATGAAATAGAAGATCAAATCAGTGAGCCGGAGGACAAGGTAGGAAAAATCTCCCCAAAAGAGCAAGAAAGTGAAAAAAGACTCAAAAAGAATAAAGAGTCTTTGAGGGAAGTGCAGGACAACTGAAACATAATAATATCCATATAAAAGGGATATTGGAAGGAGAAGAGGATGAGGAAGGGATAGAAAACCTGTTTGAAAGTAATGATGAAAAACTTCCCTAATTGAAGGAGAGAAAAAATCACACAAGTTCAGGAAGCACAGAGTGTCCCAATCAAGAGGAATCCAATGAGGCCCACTCCAAGACCCATCATCATTAAAATGGCAAATATCAAACACAAAAAGACAATCCAAAAGGGATCAGAGGAGAAACAGGTAGTAACATACAAGGGAGTCAAGATATGGCTAGCAGCTGACTTCTGAACAGAAACACTATAAGGCAGAAGGGAATAGCAATAAATATTCCAAGTAATGAAAAGTAAGGGCCTGCAGTCAACACTACCCTCCCCAGGAAAGCTCTCAATAAAAATGGAAGGTGAAGTAAGGAGTTTCCCAGACAAAAGAAGTATAAAGGAGTACAACTCCACCTAACTAGCACTACGAGATATGCTAAAGGAACTGGTTTAAGAAAGTGAGGAAAAAGAGTGAGAAAGAGGATCAATGATACGAAGGGTAAAAGTGAATAAATACCTATCAAAAATATCTTTAAAGGTAAATGGATTATATGTACCAATCAAAAGACATAGGATAGCTGAGTGGATAAGAAAACATGACCCATACATATGCTCCCTACAAGAGACTCACCTCAGAACAAAGGACCTACGCAGACTGAAAGTGAAGCAATGGAAAAAAAAAATATTCCAAGCAAATGGACAGGGAAAAAGAGTAGGGGGAGCAATATTTATATCAAACAAAATAGATTTCAAAACAAAGGCCATATGAAGAGACCAGAAAGATACTTTACAATACTCAAAGGAAGAATCCATTAAGAAGACATAAATATTATAAACTTATTAGCACTCAACATAGGAGCACCTGAATATATAAGGAAAATCTTGGAGGACTTCAAGAAAGCTATAGACAGTAACATGCTGACAGTAGAGGATTTTAACACTCCACTGTCAAAAATGGATAGATTGTCCAAACATAACATCAACAAGGATATTGTGGAACTGAATGATGCATTAGATATAATAGACCTAACTGACATATATAGAACCTTTGATCCTAAAGAAGCAAATTACATATTCTTTTCAAATGCACATGGAACATTTTCAAAGCTGTACCACATGATAGGACACAAAACAAGCCTCAAGGAATTCAGGAAAATAGAAATCATAACAAGCATTTTCTCAGATGGGAAGGGCTTAAAACTGAAAACCAACATCAGGGGGAAAATATCAAAAACATTCATACTCATAGAGATTGAATAGCACAGTATTAAACAATGAATGGGTCAGTAATGAGATCAAAGGAGAAATCAGAAAGTTTCTGGAAACAAATGAAAATGAACACAGGACAGTCCAAAACCTGTGGGACACAGCAAAGGCAGTACTGAGAGGGAAGTACATAGCAATGTAGCTTACCTAAAAAAGAGAAATGTTTCAAATAAATGCCCTATCCCCTAGCTTCAAGAACTGGAGAAACAACAAGAAACAAATCCCAGAGCGAGTAGGAGAAAGGGAATAATCAAGATCAGAGCAGAACTGAATGAAATAGAGACTGAAAGAACAATTCAAAGGATCAATCAATCCACGAGCTGGCTCTTTGAAAAAATAAACAAAATTAGGTCTATATGGGCATCTAATATTTGACAAAGGGGGCAGAAGCATAAAATGGAGCAATAATAGCCTCTTCAACAAATGGTGTTGGGAGAGCTGGACGGCTACATGCAAAAAATTGAAATTGGATCATCAGCTGACACCATACACAAAAATAAACTCAAGAGGGATAAAAGAGTTAAATATAAGTCGCAACACCATCAAAGTCCTAGAGGAGAACATTGGCAGGAAACTCTCAGATATCCCACTCAGCAATTTTTTCACTAATATGTCTCCTAAAGCAAGGGACATAAAGGATAGAATAAACAAGTGGGACCTCATCAAAATAAGAAGCTTCTGCACGGCTAAAGAAAACATCAGCAAAATGAAAAGGGAGCCAACCATATGGGAAAATATATTCGCTCATGATACATCAGATAGAGGTTTGATCTCCAAGATATATAAAGAACTCACTCGACTCCACTCCAAGAAGACAAAAGATCCAATCAAAAAATGGGCACAGGACCTGGGCAGACGCTTTTCCAAGGAGGACATACAGAGGGCCCAGGGCCATTTGAAAGGATGCTCAGCATCACTAGTCACCAGAGAAATGTAGATCAAAACCACCATGAGGTACCACCTCACACCGGTCAGAATGGCCATCATAAACAGATCCACAACCAAAGGTGCTGGCGAGGCTGTGGAGAAAAGGGAACCCTAGTACACTGTTGGTGGGAATGCAGACTGGTGCAGCCACTATGGAAAGCAGTGTGGAATTTCCTCAAAAAGCTGAAAATGGAACTGCCTTTTGATCCAGTGATCCCCCTGCTGGGACTATACCCTAAGAACACCAAAACGCCAATACAAAAGAACCTATGCACCCCAATGTTCATGGCAGCACAATTTACAGTAGCCAAGTGTTGGAAGCAACCTAAATGCCCATCAGTAGATGATTGGATCAAAAAGTAATGGTACATATACACAATGGAATACTACGCAGCAGACAGAAGAAAAGAACTACTAAACTTCGCCACAGCATGGATGGAACTGGAGAGCATTATACTAAGCGAAATAAGCCAGGGGGCAAAAGACAAATACCATATTATCTCACCTATAAGCTGAACCTAACCAACAATACAAAGATGCAAGGAAAATATGACCAGCAACACTGAAAGGAAAAGAAATCAACAAGAGGGAAGGGGGGGGCAGGGAAAGGGAAGGGAAGGGGAAAGTCAAGGAACATATAGCAAGGACTCATGGACAAAACCAAAGGGGAAGAGCTGAGGGAGGGAAGGAGGGAGGGGGCAAGGGAAAGTGGTGGGGGCGGGAGGCAAATGTATTTAAAAAAAATAAATGAAATATGGTATAAAAAATAAAAATAAATAAAAAATCACCAATAAGGAGTTTCTCCACTAGTGAGGGTACCTGTGGTGAGAAATTATTCCCAAAACCTGTTTTCCTGAAGCTCAGCAAGTGGCAAATGCTTTCTGAAAGGTGGGTTCACAAGGCCCTCAATTTTCTGTTTCTTTCAGAGAGGTCTAAGAGGTGGACATCCCAGAGAAAGAAAAGCTGTTTGAAGAGCAACAGGAAGCCAAACATCTGGGGGTTCCATCAGCTCATTGTGTCTTGCCACCGGCTGTCATCGATAAGAAATGTAGCCACAGGATGCCTCTAAAATCCACCTCTCTTCAGCTCATGCCCTACTTGAAAGCACAAACCAGAGTAACCCTTGTCCTCATTGAGGTATTGATCTTGAATGTAAAAGTTTACTCTAAACATAGATTTGGTCAGTTTTACACTGGAAATCAGAGATTGGGTGATAATGTCAACTCTTTAACTGTGTTCACGCCTGTAATTCCAAAGACTGGTTGCCTACCTCAAGCACATTGCTATCTAAAAAGGAAAAGAAAAATTTGAATGGGAAAGCATTTCAACATTTATACTCAAAAATTTTTTTTTAAATGAATGACCTTTGATGATGCTGCTGGACAGGAAGAAAATGGAGATACTGCATTCTTACTCTCAGCAGACAATATAAATGGCTATTTAAGGGGCTCTGATTTGTAATCTTCAGATTAACCACCTGACATGTGTCCTGTTTTAATTTACAGAGGGAACATGAGCATCGGGATTCAGTCCTTGCTGATGTCACCCAGCAGGGCAGCAAGCTCAGCCATGTGCTCAGGGCCACAGGTATGTGTTTGTGTAAAATCTTCTCAGGCTGGAGGGAAAGAGGAGTGAGGACATGGTTGTTGTAAGTACAGACAAGTTGTCTAGAAACAGAAATAGAACAAGTCAGATGTGAGGAAGAAAGGATAGAAAAGAGGTCAGTGTTATGAATAGAATATTAAAAACAGAATGTTTTCTATTTGACCTGAGAAGACATTTCTGGTTTATTGAAATGGAGAATATTTAGCTTAGCAAGATGTCACCTTGTCACTCTCAGAATCAACTCACTTCAGATATACCTGTCAAAAATTCAAAAATTAGAGGAGAGGGCAAAATGGTGGAGAAGTGAATGGAAGTCACACTGACTTCCTCCCAGGACCAATCTGGAATTACAACTAAATTGTGGAGAGATCACCTGGAACAAAAAACTTACCAATAGTGAGAGAGGAGCCTTATAACCTCAGACAGACACAAGAATCAACTTGAACACAACATGACTGGTAAGGAGTGCAGTAGAGACTTGAGAAGGCAGGCTAGGCACCCACAGGTGACAGCACCAAAGGGATATTTAAAGGACCAGTTGGATCCCCCTAAAAAGAGTGGGGTCTAAACCATAAGTGGGGATCTCTAGCCTACCGCACCAGAGCCCAAAAAGTAGAGATAACAACCAGCTGCAAAAAGCTGAAAGGTTGCTCTCTGCCAGAGAAAGGCAGCTGGAAATGCAAAGAGCCATATAAAGGGACAACACATAAATTTTTACTTGCAGCCATATGACTTTGGCTCTAGAAATGGAAGGCAGAGTAGGCTAGAGACACCGGAGAGAGACTGGGGAAGAAGGCCTTGGGAAGGGAATTTTGGTAATAGGTGACAAAATCCCAGTGCAGTCACCTCCATACAGTAGCAGCCATCTTTCTCAGGCAGACCGCTCCCCTGAGTGGCAGCAGTGAGAGAGAACACAAAAGTCCTGCCTACAGGAGGCTCTGCCCTGACCTGGTGGTGCTTAAGCCTGACTGCTGAGTACAGAGTGGCAGTCACAGAAAGCAGAACCCTGGCTAAAGGGAGCACAGAGGGTCTAGGCACACTTGACGAGAGACTGGAGACAGGCTTTGGGAAGAGAACTGAGGGAGTAGCAGGCGGGTTCCAGGTGCTGAGTCATCCCCCCTATATTGCAGCAGCCATCTTACTCAGGCAGACTACTCCCCTAAGTGACAGCAGTGTGAGAGTACACAATAACCACACCCACAGGCAGGACTCTGCCCCACACTGTGGTGCTTAAACCTAACTGCACAGTGACTAGATAAACAACTGAAGGATACAGCCAGAGACAGCCAGATTCCTGGAAGTCTCAAACAGTCTGGCTAATGTCAGTCAGGGTCAACATCTGCCATCATCAGATGCAGATCCAGAAAGGAAAAAACAGTGGTTTTCTGCCCTAGAAGTTCACACCACAAAGTCAAGCAGCAAAGCCAAATCAAATTAAGAAGCAGAAACAAAACAGAGAAGAGTCTCACAAAAATGAGAAAACAAAGAAACACTCACCACTCAAAGGGAAAAGAGGAATCCCCACAAAGAGAACTAAATAAAATGGAGGCAAGTAAACCGTCTGATATTGAGATCAAAACAATGGTTCTAAGGAAGCTCAGTAAGCTCAGTGAGCTCAGAGAAAATTACAAAACTACAGAGAAACTATGAGGAACTTACTGCAAATTATATTAACATGAAAAAGTCATAGAAACTATCAATAAAAGAAAAGAGGAAATGGAGAATACAATTTCTGAATTCAAGAACAAAATAGAAGGAATCAAAAACAGGCTAGATGAAGTGGATGATTGAATCAGCAAACTAGAGGTCAAGTTAGAAAGAAGTTCCTAGAAAGAGCAAGAAAATGAAAAAAGGCTCAAAAAGAATGAAGAAGCATATAGGGAAATGCAGAACAACATGAAATATAATAATATCTGTACATTTGGAATACCAGAAGAAGAAGAGGAGCAAGGGATAGAGAACCTGTTTAAAAAAGTAATGATGGAAAAATCCCCTAATGGGAGGAGAGAAAAAGTCACACAAGTCCAGGAAGAGCAGAGAGTCCTAATCAAGAGGAATCCAATGAGGTCCACTCCAAGACACATAACTATCAAAGACAACGAGAGAATCCTAGAGGCAGGAAGGGAGAAACAGGTCATAACATACAAGGGAGCTCCAATAAGGCTAGCAGCTGACTTCTCAGAAGAAACACTACAAGCCAGAAGAGAATGGCAAGAAATATCCTAAGTAATGAAAAGCAAAGTCCTGCAACCAAGACTAATGCTAACCAGCAAGGCTCTCAATGAAAAAAGTGGAAGGTGAAATGAGTTTCCCAGACAAAAGAAGCTAAAAGGATACACCTCCACCAAACCAGCACTACAAGATATGCTAAAGGTACTGTTTTAAGAAGGTGAAGAAAAAGAGTGAGAAAGAGAAGAACACAGGTACAAAGGGAAAAAAAGAATAAGCACCCACCAATAATAATTTTAAATGTAAATAGATTAAATGTCTCAATCAAAAGACCTAGGATAGCTGAATGGAGAAGAAAACATGACATGCACATATGCTGCCTACAAGGGACCAACCTCAGAACTAAGGACCTATACAGACTGAAAGTAAAGGGATAGAATAAAATATTCCAAGTAAGTGGACAGGGAAAAAATCTGGGGTAGCAATACTTATATCAATAAAATAGATGTCAAAACAAAGGCCTTAAAAAAAGACCCAGAAGAATATTTCATAATATTCAAAGGAAGAATCCATCAAGAAGACATAAACATTGTTGACATATATGCACCCAACATAGGAGAACCCAAATATATTAGGAAAATGTTGGAGTACTTCAATGAATATATAGACAGCAACACACTGATAGTAGGGGATTTTAATGGCCCAATGTCAACAATGCATAGGTCTTCCAAACAAAACATCAACGAGGATATTGTGGAACTGAGCAACAATTTAGATCAAATGTACTTAACTCACATATACAGAACCTTTGATCCCAAAGAAGGAAAATATACACTCTATTCAAATGCACATGGAACATTTGCATTTACATGGAACCAATATAACTTTACAACACTGAATGAAGAAGAAGCAGAAAGCCTGAGCAGACCAATAACAGCTGGTGAAATTGAGGCATTTTCAAAGGTAGATCACATCAGGACATAAAAGAAGCCTCAACAAACTCAAGAACTTTGAAATCATAACAAGCATTTTCTTGGACCATAAGGGCTTGATATTAGAAACCAACTTCAAGGAAAAAACTCAAATGATTCACACTCATGGAGACTGGACAGAATGCTATCAAACAATAAATAGGTCATAAGGAGATCTAAGAAGAAATCAAAAAGTTTCTGGAAACAAATGAAAATGAACACACAAAAGTCGAAAACCTGTGGCACACAGTGAAGAAAGTATTGAGAGAGAAGTTCATAGCAACACAAGCCTACCTAAAAATATAGAACCATTTCAAATAAATGGCTTAACCCTCCAGCTCCAAAAACAAAAGAAACAACAACAAACAAAGCCCAGAGTGAGTAGGAAAAAGGAAATAATCAAGATCAGAGCAGAATTCAATGACATAAAGACTAAAAGAGTAATTCAAAGGATCAACCAATCCACGGGCTTGCTCTTTGAAAGATAAACAAAATCAATGAGGCTTTCAGCAGACTCTCCAAGGAAAAAATGGAGAGGACCCAAATAAATAATATCAGACATGAAAGAGGAGAAATAACAACTGATACCACAGAAATACAAAGGATTGTAAGAAATTACTATGATCAATTATATACCAAGAAATTTGAAAACCTGGGTGAAATGGACACATTTCTAGAAAAATATAACTTTACAACACTGAATGAAGAAGCAGCAGAAAGCCTGAGCAGACCAATAACAGCTGGTGAAATTGAGGCTGTCATCAAAAAACTCCCGGCACACCAAAACTCTTGGCCAACAGTTTCACAGGAGAATTTTACAAAACATTAAAGGAAGAGCTAACCCCTGTCCTTCTCAGACCATTCCAAAAAATGCAAGAAGAGGAAAGACCCTCAAAATCTTTTTATGAGGCCAGCATTATAGTAATCTCAAAACCTGACAGAGACACAACTAAAAAAGAAAACTACAGGCCAATATCGCTGATGAACATAGATACGAAAATCCTCAAAATATATTGGCAATCTCCATCCAGCAATACATTAAAAAGAATATCCACCATGATCAAGTGGGATTCATTCCAGTGATTCAAGTATGGTTCAATATTCACAAATCAATAAATGTAATACATCACATAAACAAAAAGAAAGACAAAAATCATATGTTCATATCAATAGATAAGAAAAAAACATTTGTTAAGGTACAGTATCCATTTATGATAAAAATACTCAGGCAAGTGGGAATGCAGGGGGCACACCTCAACACAATAAAGGCCATAGATGAAAAACTTACAGCGAACATCGTACTTAATGGGTAAAAACTAAAACCTTTCCCACTAAGGTCGGGACCAAGACAAGGGTGTCTCCTTTCACCACTTCTATTCAACATAGTACTGGAAACCCTTGCGACAGCAATCAGACAAGAAAAAGAGATAAAATGCATCCAAATTGGAAAGGAGGAAGTAAAACTACCATTGTTTGCAGATGACATGATAGTGTAAATAGAAAACCCCATAAAGTCCACCCAAAATCTACTCGACCTAATAAGCGAATTTGGCAAAACAGCAGGATACAAAGTCAATATTCAGAAATAAAACACATTTTTGTACACCAACAATGACATACCAGAGTTAGAAAACGGGGAAAAAAAATCCCATTTTCTATAGTAACAAGAAAAATACCTAACAATAAATTTAACCAAGGCAGTAAAAGACCCCTGCACAGAAAACTATACAATGCTGAAGAAAGAAATTAAGGAAGACACAAATAAATGGAAGCATGTACCATGTTCATGGATTGGAAGAATTAACATCATTAAAATGTCCATACTACCCAAAGAAATGAACAGATTCAATGTAACCCCTATTGAAATAACAGTGACGTATTTCACAGACATAGAACAAACATTTAAAAAATTTATATGGAACCATAAATGACCCCAAATAGCTGCAGCAATTTTGAGAAGGAAGAACATCACAGGAGGGACCACAATACCTGATATCAAACTATATTACAAGGCCATTGTAATCAAAACAGCCTAGTCTGGCATAAGAACAGACATATACATCCATGGAACAGAATAGAGAGTCTATGTACCTGAAGATCTTGAGAACTGATGGCTTTCCACAATGTCATGAGTCAATTCCTTATAATTAATATCTATCTATCTATCTATCTGTCTATCTAGTGTCTCTTATTATTCTGTTTCTCTGGAGATCTATGACTAATACACTGCATTTACCTACCAGTATAATAAAACTAAAAAAACTCACCATAAAAAAAATAGAGAGTCCAGAAATAAACCCATTTTTTCTATGGTCAATTAATATCCAACAAAGGGAAAACACTTAAAATGGAGTAAAAATAGTCTCTTCAAAAAATGCTGTTGGGAGAGCGAGACGGCTACATGCAAAAAATTGATATTCAACCACCAGCTTACACCATACACAAAAATAAACTCAAGAGGGATAAAAGACTTAAATATAACACCATAAAAGTCCTACAGGAGAACATAGGCAGGAAACTCTCGGATATTCCACACAGCAAGGTTTTTACCAATATGTTCTCTAAATCAAGGGACATAGAGGAAAGAATAAACAACTGGGACTTCATCAAAATAAGAAGGTTCTGCACTGCTAACAAAAACATCAGCAAAATGAAAAGGGAGCCAACTGTATAGGAAAATATATTTGCCAATGATACCTCAGACAAGGGTTTGATCTCCAAAATATATAAAGAACTCACACAACTCCACTTCTGGAAGATGAACTATCCAATTAAAAAATGGGCAACAGACCTGAACAGACACTTTTCAAAGGAGAACATAGACAGGTCCCAGTGACATATGAAAAGATGCTCAGTATCACCGTCCATCAGAGAAATGCAAACCAAAACCACAATGAGATACCACTTCACAGCATTCAGAATGGCCATCATAAACAAATCAATGAACAACAGGTGCTAGAGAAGTTGTTGAGAAAAGAAAGTCCTAGTACACTGTTGGTGGGAATGGAGACTGGTGCTACCACTGTGGAAAACAGTTAGGAATTTCCTCAGGAACCTGAAAATGGAATTTCCTTTTGAAAATGGAATTGCTGGGATTATACCCTAAGAATCCCAAAACACCAGTTCAAAAGAACCTAGGCACCCCAATGTTCATAGCAGCACAATTTACAATAGCCAAGTGCTGGAAGCAACCTAAGTGCCCATCAGTAAATGAGTGGTTCAAAAAACTAGGGTACATTTACACAATGGAATACTAAGCAGCAGAAAAAAGAAAGAGCTACTACCCTTAACGACAGCATGAATGGAACTGGAGAGCATTATGCTAAATAAAATAAGTCAGGCAGTGAAGACAAATACCATATGTTCTCACCTATAATTTGAACCTAATCAACAAAACAAAGAAGCAAGAAATACATACTATCAACATTGAAAGAAAAAAGAAACCAACAGTAACGAGAGGGAACGAGGGAGTAGAGTAATGGGGAAAAGAAGGAGAAGGGTCAAATCAAGGAACGTATATAAAGGACCCTTGGACATAGTCAAAGTGGGGAAGGATTGAGGGTAGGAGGTGGGGGGTGGGGTGGAGCAGGGGAAATTGGTGGTGGGAAAATGGAGAGGAGCATATTTGGGCCATAAAAATTTTTTTAAATTAAAAATTGAAACTGTACATATAGCAACAACATTTTGTTTTCCGGGGCCTAGTTCTTCTTTAGGTTGAAATGAATTTTTAAATCCTTTAGAAGATCTCCTTATATCTTGAGTCCTTTTGAAAACTACTTCATTCTTTTGGTCTTGTTTTGTTTTTAATATATTTTATTGATTATGCTATTACAGTTGTCTCAATTTTTTCTATCCTTTATCATCCTCCACCCTACACCTCCTCACCCTCTAGCATTTCCCCTACCCTTAGTTCATGAGATGCACATATAAGTTCTTTGGCTTCTCCATTTCCTATACTATTCTTAACCTCCCCTGTCTATTTTGTGCCTACCAGTTACACTTCTTATTCCCTGTACATTTTTTCTCCTATTCTCCCCGTTCCCCTCACCACTGCTAACCCTCCCTGTTATCTCCATTTCTGTGTTTCTGTTTCTGTTCTAGTTGTTAGCTTAGTTTTTGTTGTTTTGGTTTTTTTTAGGTTCTGTTGTTGATAGTAGTGAGTTTGTTGTCATTTTACTGTTCATAGTATTTGATATTTTCTTTTCTTAGATAAGTCCTTTTAACCTTTCATGTAATAAAGTCTTGGTGATGATGAACTCCTTTCATGTTACATTATTTGGGAAGCACTTAATCTGCCCTTCCATTCTAAACAATAGATTTGCTGTATAGAGTAATCTTGGATGTATGTCTTGCCTTTCATAACTTCGAGTTCTTTCCAGCCTCTTGCTTGTAAGTTTTCTTTTGAGAAATCAGTTGATAATCTTATGGGAACTTCTTTGTAGATAACTCTCTCCTTTTCTATTGTTGCTTTTAAGATTCCCTCCTTATTTTTTACCTTGGATAACTTAATTATGTGCTTTGGTATGTTTCTCCTTGGGTTCAGCTTCTTGGGACTCTCTGAGCTTCATGGACTTCCTGGAAGTCTATTTCCTTTGCCAGATTGGGGAAGTTCTCCTCCATTATTTTTTTCATATAAGTTTTCAATTTTTTGGTCTTCCTCTTCTCCTTCTGGCAACCATATGATTCTGATGTTGGAACATTTAAAGTTGTCCCAGAGGTTCATAAGTCTCTACTCAATTTTTGAATTCTTGTGTCTTCATTCCATTCCCATTGGATGTTTATTTCTTCCTTTTGTTCCAAATCATTGATTTGAGTCTCGATTTTCCTTTATTTCATTTTGTATGGCCTTCATTTCTTCCTTCGTTTTGGAGCCAAGCTCAGTCATTTCTGTGAGCATCCTGATTTATCAGCGTTTTGAACTCTGCATCTGATAGGTTGTCTATCCCCTGGTTGCTTAATTGTCTTTATGCAGTGTTGATCTGTTCTTTCATTTGGGCCACATTTCTTGGTCTCAGTGCAGCAGTCTTGATGAATGTTTCTTCTTTAACTCCTTGGTTGTGGGACTTCCAGGCAGTTTGATTTTCTGGCAGTTCTGGTTGTTTTTTGTTTTTAAATTAGTTATTATCCTTCTTTTGGTTGTGGGAGGAAGAGAATTATTTCTACCTATGATTTCATGTTGGTGGGAACTCTGAAAGCTACTTCATTCTTCATCCTAATGGCATTTCTGATACAGTGGCACTCTCTGTAAAGTCCAAAGATTAAGCTGCAGTACTAAGCCTCACCACAGGGTGGCAGCAGGGTGATACTTTACAACCTTGCCTATTCCTATTCATGACCTTTTTGGACTGCCGTGGGGGTAGAAGGAGTGTTTAGATGTGTATGTGTGTGTGTCTCTCTCTTTTGAGAGAGTATGTGCATGTGTGTGTGTGTGAGAGTGCATGTATGTGGTGTATGTGTCTGAGTCTGTGTGTGTTTGTGTTTGTGCATATATGTGTGAATATGCACATGTATATGCATATATATGTGTGTGTGTGCAAGTTTGTGTGAGTGTGTTTGAGTGTGTATATGCATATGTGCATGTGTATGTGTACATAAGTGTGTCAGTTAATTAGTGGTGGGTGTGGCTTCATCTCTCAGGTCAGGTAGGAGAAGCAATAAAATTGTTTACTGATTCCAAATTTTAGTGTTTCCCTGAGGAAGACAGTGAACCATTTTCCTTTGAAAAGGTGCACAGATTTTTATCTACTGAGTTGATTGAGAATCAAAAGGTGAGACATTTGGAATCAAAAAATAAGCTTCTCAGCATGTCTTTCCAAAACTTGGAATGAAAAACTTTCAAAAATTTTAGTTTAAGTAGAACATTAGAAAATCCTGGGATAAGTTAGTATCAAATGTGGATGAGCTTTTGTGACTACCTTTTTTACTTCAGGTTAGAATTTTTGCATTTTTCACAATTTTTATACTTAGCACTAATCAAGTAATCACTAATTTTGACTGTATACCCAAAAAAAGGAAAGCTCAGTTTAAAAAACAAATTTGGCTGAAATAATAAAGTGTGAAAACCTAAATTATGTGGACTTTTTGTCATTGAATTTTCCTAAAGTGGTACTTTGAAGTTTTATTTTGAATTTGATTGTTTCTATGTAGTGTTCTTTAAGTACCAAATAAATATTAGTTTTCAACAATGTAAATAATTTGTTTTATTTATGAAAGTCAACACATATACAAAGTTAACACAACTCTAATTCCTTTTTTTAAAAGATTTTATTTATTTATTTTTAAATAGAGGGGAAGGGAGGAAGAAAGAGAGGGAGAGAAACATCAACGTGTGGTTGTCTCTCACATACCCCCTACTGGGGAACTGGCCCTCAACCCAGACATATGTCCTGAACAAGAATCAAACCGGTAACACTTTGGTTCACAGGCTAATGCTCAACCCATTGAACTACACCAGCCAGGACTAATTTCTTTATCTGCAGGTTCTTAGGTCACCTTAGTTTGGAAGTTTCTACGCAGGCCCGTGCTCCTCCAGGTATGGATCTCTCACTCCTTCTCATGCCATGCTCCAGGTAGCAGGCCCTCAGGGTATCCCAGTCACCTGAATGCATTAATCACCTCATTTTTTATTTCCAAAATGCCTGACCAATCTCTCCCATTCTGGTCAGTGCCCTTTTTTGAAGTATGCCCACAAAAGCCATCTGAGAAACACATTCACTTTAAGGCAATAGTACCTGAAAACAACTAAAGGTGTTACCCTCTATCTGAAAGGTGAACCGGGAGTGGGAGCCCATCCCAGGGTCAGGTGAGGGAAAAGGCTACAGGCCGGGGAGCAAGGAGCACAGATACAGTCATCCAGCATGCATTGATGACAAAACACTGATGAGCTAAACTTCCATTTTCTCCTTAGATCTATACATCAAAATAAGCTGGAAACAGAAACAAACTCTTTAATGTTTTTTCTTCTATTTTCCTTACAGCAAGAAGCTTCTGTAAACTATGGGAACATGTTCTAAATATTTCTCTATGTCTTGGTTCCCTTGCCACAGAAAAATCTTCAAAACATTTTATAGAAAAAAGTCAAGTTAACTGTAAAAAAAGAATTTAGAAAATGAAAGAACTATACGGAAACCATATTTGAGGGATGAGAAAGGTAACAGTGGAAGAAATGTGAGGTTTAACTTGGAAAGCAAAGCAAAAAATAGACAGAAACAACAAGAACAGATTAGAACAAAGAAGTTGAATGTTCCCTTATAGAACTGGGATAGATTGCAAACTTGGGCCTCGTGGAAACAAAAGAAAAGGAAATTTAAAAATTCTTTAGGAAAAAGGAGCCGAAGATTGTGACTATGTAGGTTGGAGCTGAGCCCACTTGCTCATTCACCTAACTGGGACTCTTAGCTGATCTTCTGAAAAACAAAGTGAACAGCCAACAGAATCTCAGCTGATATGAAGTTTGGAAGCCAAAGTGTGCAAAAGACGCTTCAAAGCCAGAGGTAAGGAGGTTTTATAGGCCAATGGGAAGTTCCTGGGCCTGGTACTGGAGACTGCAACTGCTGCGGGTACACTGAAGGAGAGCTGGGTCAGTGAAAGCAGCCTAGTGACTCCCTTCCATTTCAGGGTGGGGAAGTCTCAGACCCTCCCCCTCTCCAGTGACTTGATGCATATGAGTCTCTCCTGGCGTGGATCTGAGACTTTCTGCACAAAAAGAGACCTGGACACATAAAGCCACTAGGGGGAAGAAAAAAGCAGCAAGTGACACATGGCCAGGAGAGTACCCAGGCTGGGATGGCAGTCATCAGCCAGGACATTGCCAGAGAATTTGGGAGATCCCGGTGATACCTGGAGCAGGGAGAGGAGGTGGCCATGACTGGCTGTGACCCAGATAGACTCTCGGCTTGCCAGAGGGTTGGACTGTGTGGAAAGCCTGGCAGTGGCACACAAAGAGACTTTTTTCAAAAAGGGAAGTGAGATGTTAAGTGCAGGGACCTCTTGTGAGCAGTGGCTTAGCCAACAAAGAGGGTGGAGTAGGGGCACAATTTGTTCCCACTCAGTGTATCTCATGGACTTATCGAAGGGGTGCAAAGAGAGGTGGCTTATCGGTTCCTGTGGGACGCAAATGCGCAGAGTGGAGATTGAGGGCTGCACAGTGCTCTGAGAGCTTGGGCTGGAAACTGGGCACCTATGATTATTGTAGCCCAGTTTGAGCTCTCATCCTGCAGAACAACAGGAAAGGAAAACACTGAACCCTGCCCCATCTACTTGCAGCAGTTGGGAAGATCTGCAAAACCGATGAGGCAGGTTTATTATTTTTTTTTCTCAAGAGTAAGACAGCAAGACCTGGCGCTGAGAGAAAACCAGTGACAGATCCAGAAAGAAGCCAGAAGGTGAACACCAATAGCTGAGACAAATTTCACTTTGCTAATCAGCAGAACTTGCATGTTTTTTAAAAAATTTCTCTTTCTCCTTTCCATTTATTTAGTGTTTTGTTTGTTTTTATTGTTCATTTTGTTTTTTATTCTCCCTTTGATATTGCATTTTAATTTCTTCCTTCACTTCACTTGTGTTACAAAACACTCACTACTCTTGTCCCTCTACTTTTTTATTCTTTTTATTCAGATTATGTGTGTCTTATCACACTATTGTTATTCAAAATACCACAAAGCACTCTTTCATGGTCTTAATCTCTTTTACCATCATCCTGGGCTTTATTACTGTTGTGTAAACTTGATTGTCTTTTACATTATGCCAGGTTTCTATCCCTTACTCTCACTATTTCTCCTCCATCTTACCTCGCATAAGAGCTCTTCTTTCTAAAGTCAACTCGCATTCTTTTTCTCCTCTAATAAGAGTCTAATTTCTTTTCTACCTTTTATAAACAGTGGTTAGTTGGGTGAAATACCACAATTATTGCTATACTTTTCCAAAGGAACTCCTATGGGAATACTCTCTCCCTGTCTTACTCCATTTTTCCTAGCCCTTGCAACTGATCAGTTGAGTGAGCAATTTTATTTCATTGTTTTCTCTTTCCCCCTTTTTTTCCCACTCTGAAATCAGGCTTTACTCCTTCCTTTGATTAGGTTGCCCCATCCTCTCAAAATCATTTTTCTTTACTGTAGACATCTCATATTTACTTTTTGCTTTTCTACAATAGTCTTATTCCCATTCCACCTTTAATAAACTTAATTCAGTTGTTGTTGTTATTGACCCTGCTGTGGTTTTTCTGCAATTTTTCTCCTGATGGTCCAGTACCTATTCAATTTTACTTCAAACCTCATAGTATACCTCAATGTTTCTGTTGCCCTTTTGTGTTTTACTTACATTTGAAATTTTTTTCCCTCCCTTTCTCTCTTTGCCTCATTTCTATCCCTACTTATATCATTTCTCCTGCCTCTTACCACACAACAACACTTTCCCATCTTTTAGTCATCTCATATTCCCATTGTCATATCAAATAATATAAGCAATCTCTCATCACATTTATTAATCTTAATGCAACTGTGGTTGAGATTGCCAATGTGGTAGGGGTGTTCTTTTTGCTGGCATAGGTTTGGTTGTCTGGTAACACTGTTTTGTTAACCAACACCTGTGCAATAACTTACAAGACAAGGTGCGAGTTGTGACTTCCGGTAAACTCACTGGAAGGGAGAACCCACCAACAAGTAAAGCCCAAGTACAACAAGAGGGACTGCCGCAGGGATGGAGTACATTGCAGGGAGCACCGCAGTGGAGCACGGCACTCTCAGAACTGAGAGTTACTGTCCAGAGCCAGCTTAGGAGGGAGCGGGGCTCTGAATCCCATAGAACCCATCCCGGGGTTGTCACGGATAGGGGAAATAAACATGAGTCATTGAAAACACTTCTTCATTTGCCAGGAGAGGGGACATAGCTCTTCCCTCTACTGGAGAAGGCCCTGAGCCCCTTTGTTCACATGCTTTAATTGAAAGGGTTGTCAGTGGGGCTAGATAATAGGAATGTGCAGCTTATCTCATTATATCAGTATGTTAATGTCTACAGAGACTAGATGATGTTTTGAAGAAAACAAATGGCAGGAACACACCAATTTACATGGGTCTTTGGGAGGAGACTAGTAAACATGAAAGCATAAAAGTGAGAGTGCCAAAGGATTTAAGGTTAAGGTCTGTGAATAATGTCAATTTCCTTCCCAGTTTGAGCTGGCTATCATAGCTTTTGAGGGAGAAACAAAGCATGAGTTAAAGAATTTACTTCTAGGCTTGATTTCCCCTGGGAACCAAAAGATCCAGTTTAGGACTGTCTCCAGTATTGTTATGTGCCTCAGGTGGGTGGGGGGAGGGAGCTGCCAAGAGTCAAGGAGACTTCTTTCATATAGAATGAGGACTCCAGCCATGTCCAAGCCCAGCTGAGAGGTGCGGGTATTTTTGCTCTTTCTCTGTGTCCCCCAAGTCATTCTTTTGCTGCCCTTACTGGCCATGTCTGTCTTACCTGTCTTTCCCCTGGCCAAGTTCGTCCTTTCTTATGAAGAATCTTACCCGTCTTTGACTAACCGACCATCACAGGGCCAGCCTGGGTGATGTGAGGGAGGCAGGAGCTGCAGCCTTGCCAGGGGACAGGTTTTGTCTCCTCAGTGGCCTATTTTCCCAAGGCCTCCTTGATTATTGCCAGACTTGGGGCCCTCTCACCTGTCGGTGGTGCTGCAGTTCATGAAACCAGACAGGGTGTTCCCCAACAAGAGACCACACAAACAAAAGAAAAGGAAACACTAGAGATCCAAACAAGGACATCAAAGAAACTGCCTATGGAGTCCCAAAGAACGCCTATGAAAGAAGTTCATGCCATGAAAGACAGCTTGCAAAGCAGAGCATTTGGAATCGCAGAAACAAACAAAAAGAGTTACCTAAAATGGGGAAACAGAAAGAACGAAACCAGAAAAGAATGAAAGAATCTGCAGTAAAAGAGCGAAATGAAATAGAAGCAAGCAAACAATCAGATATATAATTCAAACGAATGGTTATAAGGAAGTTAAAGGAACTCAGTGACAGCCACAAGGGACTGAGTGGGAACTAAAACAGTATGAAGAAGGAAATATAAACAATAAATGAGAACCATGAAGAAATGAAGAATACAATATCTGAAAGAAAAAATACACTAGAAGGAATTACAAGCACCTGGGTGAAGTAGAGGACGAAACTAGTGAACTAGAAGACAAGGTAGATGGAAATACCCAGGTAGAGGAGCAGAAAGAAAAAAGGATAATATATATATATATATAGAGAGAGAGAGAGAGAGAGAGAGAGAGATAGATAGATAGATAGATAGATAGATAGATAGCTGGAAAACATGAAACATAACATCATTCAAATCATATCAATAACAGAAGGAGAAGAAAAGGAGGAAGGATTAGAAAATCTGTTTGAAATAATTATAATAGAAAACTTCCTGAACCTGGAGAGGGGAAACCCACATAAGTTCAGGAAGCACAGAGGGTTCCAATCAACATGAATTCAAAGAGGCCTACTCCAAGACATATCATAATTACAAGGTCAAATTTTAAAGAGAAAAAGAGAATCTTTTTTTAAAAGGCAGTAAGGGAGAAACCAGAAGTAATATAAAAGGGAGCTTCATTAAGGCTAGCAGCTAATTTTTCAACAGAAACATACAAGCCAGAAGTGAATGGTAAGAAATATTCCAAAAAAGCAAATATCTGCAAACAAGACTATGCTACACAGCAAGGCTCTCAATTAAAATGGAAGGCAAAATATGGAGTTTCCCAGAAAAAAAAAAGACTAAAATAATACATCTCCACCAAACCAACACTGCAAGAGTTGCGAAAGGTACTGCTTTAAAAAGAGAAAGAAAAAGAGTGAGACAAAGAAGAACACAAGTACAAAAGGGATAAAATAGCAATGAATAAGTACCTATCAATAATAACCTTAAATGTAAATGGAAAATGCTCCAATCTAAAGACATAGGGTAGGTGAAGGATAAGAAAACATGACACGCTCATATGCTGCCTACAAGAGACCCACCTCAGAACAAAGGACCTACACAGACTGAAAGTAAAGGGATGGAATAATATATTCCAAGCAAATGGACAGGGAAAAAAAGTTAGGGTAGCAATATTATATCAGAAAAAATACATTTCAAAACAAAAGGCATAAAAAGATACACAAAAGGACACTTCATAATATTCAAAGGAAGAATATATCAAGTAGACATAAACATTGTTAACATATATGCACCCAACTTAGGAGCACCCAAGCATATGAAGAAAATCTTGGAGGACTTCAAGAAAGATATAGACAGCAACACGCTGGGAGTAAGGGATTTTAAGACACCACTGTCAACAATGGAGAAATATCCCAAACAAAATATCAACAAGGATATTGTAGAACAGAATGATACACTAAATCAAAACTTTCATCCCAAAGAAGCAAAATACACATTCTTTTCAAATGCTCATGGAACATTTTCAAAGATAGACTACATGATAGGACACAAAGCAAGCCTCAACAAATTCAAGAAAATTGAAATTATATTAAGCATTTTCTTAGACCAAAAGGCCCTGAAACTAGAAACCAACCTCAAGGAAAAACTCAAAAACATTCAAATTCATGTACAGTGAATAACATGCTATTAAATAATGAATAGGTCAATAAAAAGATCAAAGAAGAAATCAAAAAGTTTCTGGAAACAAATGAAAATGAATACACAACAGTCCAAAACCTATGGGACACAGTGAAGACAGTCCTGAGAGGGAAGTTCATAAAAATACAGCCTACCTAAAAAAGATAGAAACATCAAATAAATGACCTAACCTTCCAGCTTCAAGAACTGGAGAAACAACAACAAGCAAAACCAGAGAGAGTAGAAGGAAGGAAAAATCAAGATCAGAGCGAATGACATAGAGACTAAAAGAACAATTCAAAGGATCAACAAATCCAGGAGCTGATTCTTTGAAAAGATAAAGAAAAACATGAACAAGTCGTTAAACAGATTCATCAAGAGAAAAAGAGAGAGGACCCAAATAAATAAAATCAGAAATGAAACAGGAGAGATTATAACTGACACCACAGAAAAACAAAGGACTGTAAGAAATACTACCAGCAACTAGATGCTAAGAAATTTGAAAACCTAGGTGAAATAGACAAATGTCTAGAAAAATATTACCTTTCAAAACTGAATCAAGAAAAAATAGAAAGCCTGAGCAGACTAATAACAACTAGTGAAATTGAAGCAGTAATCAGAAAACTCCCATCACTTAAAAGCCCTGGACCAAATGGTTTCACAGGAGAATTTTACAAAACATTTAAAGAAGAGCTAACTCCTGTCCTTCTCAGGCTATCCAAAATATCCAAGAAGAGGAAAGACTCCCAAACTCTTTTTATGAGGCCAGCATCATCCTAATCCCAAAACCAGATAAAGACACCACAAAGGAAGAACACTACAGACCAATATTACTGATGAACACAGATGCTAAAATCCTCAACTAAATAGTGGCAAACCATAACCAGCAACACATTAAAAAGATCACCCAACATGATCAAGTGGGATTAAACCCAGGGATGCAAGGATGGTATGATGTTCACAAATCAATGAACATACTACATCACATAAACAAAAGGAAAGAGAAAGATCACATGATTATATTAATAGATGCAGAAAAAGATTTGATAAGGTACAGCATCCATTTATAAGAACACTCAGCAAAATGAGAGTAGAGGGAGGATGCCTCAACATAATAAAGGCCATAGATAGAAACACAGCCAATATCATACTCAATGGACAAAAAGCAAAAGCCTTCCCACTAAGATTGGGAACAAGACAAGGATGTCTGTTTTCATTCCCTTCTATTCAGCATAGCATAGTTAATCCTTGAGACAGCGATCAGACAAGAAAAAGAAATAAAAGGCATCCAAATTGGAAAGTTGAAAGTGAAATTGTCATTGTTTGCAGATGACATGATAGTGTAAATAGAAAACCCCATAGACTCCACTAAAAAACTACTCGACCTCAAAGCAAATTTGGCAAAGCAATGGGATACAAAGTTAATATTCAGAAACCGAAGGCATTTCTGTACAGCAGTAACAAAATATCAGAAACTGAAATTAGGAGAAAAATCCCATTTGGTATAGTAACAAGAAAAATAAAGTACCTAGGAATAAACTTAACCAAGGTCAAAGACCTGTATTCAGAAAACTACACAAAACTGAAGAAAGAAATTAAGGAAGACACAAATAAGTGGTAGCGCATACTGTGTTCATGGATTGGAAGAATTAACATTATAAAAAGGTCCATACTAGCCAAAGAAATTTAATGATTCAGTGCAACCCCAATTAAAATACCAGTGACACATTTCACATGGCTAGAACAAATTTTTCAAAAATTTATATGGAACCATAAGCAGCCCTGAATGCTTGCAGCAATTTTGAGAAAGAAGAGCACTATAGGAGGGATCACAATACTTGACATCAAACTATATTACAAGGCCAGTGTAATCAAGAGTCTGGTACTGGCATAAGAATGTACACAGACACATAGATCAGAGGAACAGAATGGAGAGCCCAGAAATAAACTCATGTCTTTATGGTTAATTAATATTCAACAAAGGGGGCAGGAGCATAAAATAGAGTAAAAATAGTCTCTTCAACAAATGGTGTTGAGAGAGCTGGACAACTACATGCAAAAAAAAAAAATGAAATTTGACTACCAACTTACAATATACTAAAAAAAAAACTCAAGATGTATAAAAGACTTAAACATAAGTCTTGACACCATAAAAGTCCTATAGGAGAACATAGTCAGGGAACTCTCAGATATTCTATGCAGCAATATTTCTACCAGTATGTCCCCTAAAGCAAGGAACATAAAGAATAAACAAATGGGACTACATCAAATTAAAAACTTCTGCAGGGCTAAAGAAAATATAAGCAAAATGAAAAGGGAGCCAACCACATGGGAAAATAGGTTTGCCAATGATACCTCAGACAAGGTTTGATTTCCAAAGTATTTAAAGGATTCATGTGACACCACTCCAGGAAGACGAACAATCCAATTTAAAAAATGGGCAAAGGACCTGAACAGACACTTATCCAAGAAGGACATACCCAGGGCCCAGAAACATAGGAAAGGATGCTCAGCATCACTAGCCATCAGAGAAATGCAAATTAAAATCACAATGAGATACCACTTCACACCAGTCAGAGGGTCATCATAAATAAATCAACAAACAACAAGCGCTGGTGAGGTTCTGGAATAGAGGGAGCCCTAGTAAGCTGTTGGTGCGAATGTAGACTGGTGCAGCCACTGTGGAAAACCTTATGGGATTTCCTCAAAGAACTAAAAATGCAACTGCCTTTTGACCAGGCAATTCCACTGCTCGTATTATATTCTAATAATTCCAAAACACCAATTCAAAAGAACCTATGCACCCCTATGTTCATAGTGCAATATACAATTGCCATTGATGGAAATAATTTAAGTGGCTATCAGTAAATATATGAATCAAAACACTTTGGTAAACTTACACAATGTACCAAAGAATGAAGGAAAGAAGAAACTCCTACCCTTCCTGACAACATGGATGGAACTGGAGAGCTTTATGCTAAGTGAAATAAGCCAGGGGGTGAAAGAAAAATACCATATGATTTCACCTCTAAGTGCAACCTAATCAAGAAAACAAACAAGTGAGCAAAATGGAACCAGAGACATTGAAATAAAGAACAAACTGACAGTGGCCGAGGGAGAGGGGATAGGGGTAATGGGGGAAAGAAGTGGAAGGGTCATCAAGGAACATGTATAAAGGAACCATGGACAAGGACAATGGTGGGGGGAAGATTGAATGTGGGAGGTGGTGTGTAGGGCAGGGGAGAGTAATGGGGTGAAAATGGGGACAACTGTATTTGCACAACAATAAAAAAAGACAAAATCTTTTGGAGAAAAAAGAAATCAAAAGATTAAGCTGTAAATATTCTGGATTTTTACTTTGTTTATATTTTATTTTTAAAAATATGATGTCATACTTGATATTTGAATGGACTTATTTTTTTTTTAGCTTTTTTTTTAATTAATTTATTTACTTTTTAAATACATTTGTCTCTGCCTTCCCCCCCCTCTTTCCCTTGCCCCCTCCCACCTTCCCTCCCTCAGCTCTTCCCCTTTGGTTTTGTCCATGAGTCCTTGCTATATGTTCCTTGACTTTCCCCTTCCCTTCCCTTTCCCTGCCCCCCCCTTCCCTCTTGTCTCTGTTGATTTCTTTTCCTTTCAGTGTTGCTGGTCATATTTTCCTTGCTTCTTTGCATTGTTGGTTAGGTTCCGCTTATAGGTGAGATCATATGGTATTTGTCTTTCGCCCCCTGGCTTATTTCGCTTAGCATGATGCTCTCCAGTTCCATCCATGCTGTTGCGAAGTTTAGTACTTCTTTTTTTCTTTCTGCTGCATAGTATTCCATTGTGTATATGTACCATAATTTTTTGATCCAATCATCTACTGATGGGCATTTAGGTTGCTTCCAACACTTGGCTATTGTAAATTGTGCTGCTATGAACATTGGGGTGCATAGGTTCTTTTGTATTGGCGTTTTGGTGTTCTCAGGGTATAGTCCCAGCAGGGGAATCGCTGGATCAAAAGGCAGTTCCATTTTCAGCTTTCTGAGGAAATTCCACACTGCTTTCCATAGTGGCTGCACCAGTCTGCATTCCCACCAACAGTGGACTAGAGTTCCCTTTTCTCCACAGCCTCGCCAGCACCTGTTGTTTGTGGATCTGTTTATGATGGCCATTCTGACTGGTGTGAGGTGGTACCTCATGGTGGTTTTGATCTGCATTTCTCTAATGGCTAGTGATGCAGAGCATCCTTTCAAATGCCTCTGGGCCCTCTGTATCTCCTCCTTAGAAAAGCATCTGCCCAGGTCCTTAGCCCATTTTTTGATTGGATCGTTTGTCTTCTTGGAGTCAAGTCGAGTGAGTTCTTTGTATATCTTGGAGATCAAACCTCTATCTGATGTATCATTAGCAAATATATTTTCCCATAGGGTTGGCTCCCTTTTCATTTTGCTGATGTTTTCTTTAGCCGTGCAGAAGCTTCTTATTTGGATGAGGTCCCACTTGTTTATTCTTTCCTTTATGTCCCTTGCTTTAGGAGACATATCAGTGAAAAAATTGCTGCGTGGGATATCTGAGAGTTTCCTGCCAATGTTCTCCTCTAGGACTTTGATGGTGTTGCGACTTATATTTAACTCTTTTATCCATCTTGAGTTTATTTTTGTGTATGGTGTCAGCTGATGATCCAATTTCAATTTTTTGCATGTAGCCATCCAGCTCTCCCAACACCATTTGTTGAAGAGGCTGTTATTGCTCCATTTTATGCTTCTGCCCCCTTTGTCAAATATTAGATGTCCATAGAGACCTGGGCTTATTTCTGGGCTTTCTATTCTGTTCCACTGGTCTATGGGTCTGTTCTTGTGCCAGTACCAGATTGTTTTGAGTATAGTGGCTTTGTAGTAGAGTTTGATGTCCGGTATTGTGATCCCTCCTACTTTGTGTTTCTTTCTCAAAATTGCTGCAGCTATTCGAGGTCGTTTATGGTTCCATATAAATTTTTGAAATGTCTGTTCTATTTCTGTGAAATACGTCATTGGTATCTTAATAGGGATTGTGTTGAATCTATAAATTGCTTTTGGTAGTATGGACATTTTAAGGATATTAATTCTTCCAATCCATGTGCATGGTATATGCTTCCATTTATTTGTGTCTTCCTTAATTTCTTTTTTCAATGTTGTATAGTTTTCTGCATACAGGTCTTTTGTGTCTTTGGTTAAATTTATCCCTAGGTACTTTATCTTTTTTCGTGCTATATCGAATGGTATATTTTTCCTGATTTCTTCTTCTTCTATTGCATTGCTGGTGTAAAAAAATACCTTTGATTTCTGAATGTTGACTTTGTATCCTGCTGTTTTGCCAAATTCACTTATTAGGTTGAGGAGTTTTTTGGTAGAGTCTACAGGGTTCTCTATGTACACTATCATGTCATCTGCAAACAATGATAGTTTTACTTCCTCCTTTCCTATTTGGATGCCTTTTATCTCTTTCTCTTGTCTGACCGCTGTGGCTAGGACTTCCAATACGATGTTAAAAAGAAGCGGTGAGAGTGGACATCCTTGTCGTGTTCCCGATCTTAGTGGGAAAGCTTTCAGTTTTTGCCCGTTGAGTATGATATTGGCTGTAGGTTTTTCATATATGGCCTTTATTACGTTGAGGAATGCCCCATTGATTCACATTTTGCTGAGTGTTTTGGTCATAAATGGGTGCTGTACCTTGTCAAATGCTTTTTCTGCATCGATCGAGATGATCATGTGGTTTTTGTCTTTTCTTTGATTTATGTGGTGTATCACGTTTACTGATTTGTGTATATTGAACCATCCCTGCATCCCTGGGATGAATCCCACTTGATCGTGATGGATAATCTTTTGAATGTATTGCTGGATGCGGTTTGCCAATATTTTGTTGAGGATTTTAGCATCTATGTTCATCAGCGAAATTGGCCTGTAGTTTTCTTTCTTTGTAGGGTCTTTATCTGGTTTGGGGATCAGGGTGATGCTGGCCTCATAGAAGGAGTCTGGCAGTCTTCCCTCCTCTTGGATTTTTTGGAATAGTCTGAGAAGGACAGGGGTTAGCTCTTCCTTAAATGTTTTGTAAAATTCTCCTGGGAAACCGTCTGGCCCTGGACTTTTGTGTGCTGGGAGTTTCTTGATGACTGCTTCAAATTCCCCAACTGTTATCGGTCTGTTCAAGCTTTCTGTTTCTTCCTCCTTCAGTGTTGGAAGATTATACTTTTCTAAAAATTTGTCCATTTCATCCAGATTTTCAAATTTCTTGGCATATAATTGTTCATAATAGTTTCTGATGATCATTTGTATTTCTGTGGTATCAGTTGTTATTTCTCCTCTTTCATTTCTGATATTATTAATTTGGGTCCTCTCCCTTTTTTCTTGATGAGTCTGCTTAAAGGTTTGTCCACTTTATGAATCTTTTCAAAGAACCAGCTTCTGGATTGGTTGATCCTCTGAATTGTTCTTTTTGTCTCTATGTCATTCAGTTCTGCTCTAATCTTGACTATTTCCTTCCTTCTCCTTGCTCTGGGATTTATTTGTTGTTGTTTCTCCAGTTCTTCAAGTTGTAGTGTTAGGTCTTTTATTTGAAATGTTTCTATCTTTTTAAGGTAAGCCTGTATTGCTATGAACTTCCCTCTCAGGACCGCCTTTGCTGTGTCCCATAGGTTTTGGACAGTTGTCTGTTCATTTTCATTTGTTTCCAGAAATTTTTTTATTTCTTCTCTTATCTCATTATTGACCCATTCATTGTTTAAAAGTGTACTGTTCAGTCTCCATGAGTTTCCAAGTTTTTGAAGTTTCTCTTTGAGTTTGATTTCGAGTTTCAAGGCCTTGTGTTCTGAGAAAAAGTTTGGTATTATTTCAATTTTCCTGAATTTACTGAGGCTTGCTTTGTGTCCTATCATGTGGTCTATCTTTGAAAAACTGCCGTGAGCATTTGAAAAGAATGTGTATTTTTCTTCTTTAGGATGTAAGATTCTATATATGTCAGTTAAGTCTCTTTGATTCAGTGTTTCATTCAGTGCCACGATATGTTTATTAATGTTTTGTTTGGAAGATCTGTCCATTTTGGACAGTGGGGTGTTGAAATCCCCTACTATCAGTGTGTTGCTATCTATATCTTTTTTGAAGTCATCCAACAATTTCCTTATAAACTTGGGGGCTCCTATATTGGGAGCATATAAGTTTACAATGTTGATGTCTTCTTGATAGATTCTTCCTTTAAGTATGATAAAGTGCCCCTCTGGGTCTCTCTTTATGGCCTTTGCTTTGAAATCGACTTTGTCTGATACAAGTATGGCAACGCCAGCCTTTTTCTCATGTCCATTTGCTTGGAATATTTTTTTCCATCCCTTTACTTTCAATCTGTGTAGGTCTTTTGCTCTGAGGTGGGTCTCTTGTAGGCAGCATATGTGTGGGTCATGTTTTCTTATCCATTCAGCTACCCTGTGTCTTTTGATTGGGGCATTGAGTCCATTCACATTGAGAGATATTACTGATAGAAACTTACTCATCTTTTCTCTTTGTACTTGTGTTCCTCTCTGTCTCATTCTTTTCCTTCATCTGCTTAAACCAGTCCCCTTAGCATATCTTGGAGTGCTGGTTTGGTAGAGATGTATTCTTTTAGCTTTCTTTTGTCTGGGAAACTCCGTATTTCTCCTTCTATTTTAATGGAGAGCCTAGCTGGGTAGAGCAGCCTTGGCTGTAGGCCCTTGCTTTTCATGGCTTGGAATATTTGTTGCCATTCCCTTCTGGCTTGGAGTGTTTCTGTTGAGAAGTCAGCTCCTAGGCATATCGGGGCCCCCTTGTATGTTACTTTCTCCTTCTCCCTTGCTGCCTTGAGGATTCTCTCTTCGTCTTTGACATTTGCCATTTTAATGATGATGTGTCTTGGAGTGGACCTCCTTGGGTCCTTCTTGAGTGGGGTCCTTTGTGCCTCCTGGATCCATGAGAGCCTTTCTCTCCTCAAATTAGGGAAATTTTCCATCATTACTTTTTCGAGGAGGTTCTCTATTCCTTGCTCCTCTTCTTCTCCTTCTGGTATCCCTATTATACGGATATTATTGCGTTTCAGGTTGTCCTGCATTTCCCTAAATGCTTCTTCATTCTTTTTGAGCCGTTTTTCCATTTCTTGCTCTTTCTGGGAGCTTTTTTCTACCTTATCCTCCATCTCACTGATTCGATCCTCAGCTTCATCCAGCCTGCTTTGGATTCCTTCTACTGTGTTCTTCAATTCAGAAATGGTATTCTTCATATCCTCTTGTGTCTTCTTGATAGTTTCTATGTCCTTTTCCAGGCTGATATAGTTTGCTGTAAGATCCTGATAGTTTCTCTGCAGTTTCTCATAGTTCTCTTTGAGCTGGCTGAGCTCATTGAGCTTCCTTAGAACCATTGTTTTGAATTCAATATCTGATAGTTCCCTTGCCTCTATTTCATTGAGCTCTCTCTGTGGGGAGTCCCCTTCCACTCATTTGGGGAGAACTTCTTTTTCTTCCCATTTTTGTGAGAGTCTGTTAAGTATTTTTGTCCTTTACTTTTCTTTCTGGGCTTGCCTCTGATGATGTCAGTTGTTGACCCTATAGGACCTTGGGTTGTTTGTTTGAGCCTTTCAGGAGTCTAATGCCTGTGTCTGACTCCTGCTTGTAACAGCTCTGTGACCCCTTCGGTCAGGGCTGGGCTATTTTTTGGGATCTCTCTGCGCTCTCACGAGAGCTCCTTGAGCGCGTTCCCAGCGCGGCAGGGTCCCCCACCTGCCTGGGCTCGCATGTGTTTGCCCCAGACCAGGGGGCTTATTCGCGACCTCCCGTGCTCATCTGACCTCCCTGGAATGCGAGCTTCGCGGCACTGGTCAGTTTAGAGTCTTCTATTGTGTGTTTTCCCCGCTTTTGGCTCTTTGGGTGCGTTGCTTGCCCTCGCCAAATGGGGACTACGGAAATGGGAGGAAATCAGCTCTCCGGTTAATCCTGTTTCTGGTCTTTCCTCCAGGGACTCTGGGCAGCTCTACTTATTTTGTGGGCTGCTCCGCAATCGCGGCGGGCGGGTCAATTTACGCCTGCCCTTGCCCCTCTGTGCACTCCCTCGCAGGCCGTATGGGTGCCAGTCTGTGTGAGGCCTTGCCGGCAGGTGCAAGCGTTTGCCAGCCCGCGTGGGTCACACACACGCTGGCCAACCCTCGCCAGTCACTCGGTGCAAGTGTGCACGCCTGCTCTGGGTGTTTTGGGAGTGTCTATGTTTGCTTTTCGGCTTTTGGCTCTTTGGGGGTGTGGCCTCTTCCCGAGCAATGGAGACTTCGGCAAGGAGAAGGAGTCAGGACTCCCCGGTTCCTCCTCCCGTTCTTTCCCCAATGCCTCCGTTTCTCGTCTCCCCTCAGGGGCCTCTGGGCAGTTCTGTGACCCCTTCGGCTGAGGATCCAACCCCTGTGCGGACTGCGTTTCAATCGCAGGCAGTCTGGTTCATGCGCGCCCCGCTTCTGCCTCTTTGGGGTCGCGCCTTTCCAGCCCACAATGGAGACTACAGAACGGGGAGGGAGTCGGGACTCCCCGGTTCCTCCTCCCGTTCTTTCCCCAACGCCACTGTCTCCAGTCTCTCCTCAAGGCTCTCCCAGACAGTCTGCACTCAGCCCCGCAGGTCACACGCGCACAAGCTGTGTGCGGAGCACACAAAAGGCAGGTTAATTGATTCCCTTATGCCTGAGCGAGATGGTAGCTGCAGAGTGGGAAGTGCGCTATCACCCGGGCTCCACCGGCCGCAGAGTCAGTTCTCTTCACAAAGTTTTCCTCACCAGTCTTTTCCCAGGCACCAGTCCACCCTGCTGCCGCCTGTACCCAGCGATCAAGGAAGGTGGCTGCCACTGCAACTTTTGCGTTTGCCCTTTAAATGTCTTTTTGCATCCCCAGCCACCTGTCTCTGGCAGAGAGCGCCCCTAAGCTTTTTGGGGTTGTGTTTTGTCTGTATTTTCTCAGCTTTAGCGGCTGTAGTTTAGGGGTTCCTGTTTATGATTCAGACCCCGTTCTTCCCGGGGGGACGCTAACTGGCCGTTTCAATGTCCCTCTGGTGCCAGTGCCCGTGCGCACCCAGCCCACCCTCTCGAGCCTCCACCGCAATTCTCACCCGTTGGGATGTGTGAGAGTCGAATCCGCTGTCCGCGGCACCAAGGCTCCTCTCCCACTATCGCTCCACTGCTTTCCAGGTGATTACTCCATTATTTAGTTGCAATTCCAGTTTGGTTTTGGGAGGAGGTCAGCGTGACTCCCTTTCACTCCTCCGCCATCTTTCGACCTATCTGAATGGACTTATTGCATCATATTAAATTTCTGTTGAAAATTTGAGGTAGTCCCAGATTCAGAAACTCTTTGTGGAAAGAAGCAGCCCTAGGGGAGGCTGGTAGGAAGACACAGAAAACAGAGGCAATAAGAAAAGAAAAAGGATGATAATTCTACAGTTACAGAGGTTCACTTGCAACAGTCTGGAAGAAGCACTGGGTAGTAGCTAATATTTTTGTAGTAATATAGATCTAGATTAAATCCAGTCCCTGGAGCCAGATAGCAGTATAGCCTTTGGCTAATTTTCTTAATCTGATCTGATTCAATGTCAAAACTTTTGTGCCCAGAACAGTGCCTGGTTCACAAAGGGATGGAATTAATTTTTGTTGAATGAATGAATGAAAGAATCCAACAATATAATAGTTCTTATCTAACAGAGTGTAGTAAGCATCCAATTAAACAATATTAGTACATCTTTGTTATCAAGATATATACTGAATTGAAAGTGGACTATATTCTAGGCTGTGTGGTGGTTCCCTGTACAAGCTGTACATAACCTAAGACCAAAGTTGTACTTAGGCCTTTGTGTCCCTAGAGCTTCTGCTGTATCACCCACAACCTCTAACACCTGGTGCCATCAATATTGTATACTTTTCCCCATAGCACAGGATAGAATGAAACAATTGATGGTCACATACAGAGTGCACACATGAGGTGCTGGGTAAATGATTTTTAACTGAGTAAATGAGAGGAAGTCAGCAAAGAGGGCGCAAAGATTCCCTGCATCTCAGACCCCCATCACAGCCACATCAGTCTCTTGCCTTACCAGCATATGGAGGTGTTGCAAGCTGACAGGACCTCTATAACTTAACACTGAGGTCAGGGTTCACAGCGCCAGTTCCTTTGTGTTCATTACTATCTCCTGAGATAAAACCAAAACTTGGGAGGATGTAGAGTATGGATAAGTATGAATACACAAATTCAAGGATGTTTGTGATTAAGGAAACAAAAACTGATCAAGAGAATTGGGATGAGGGGTAACAGCACCATAGCTAGGAAGGCATAGCTTCTCAAACCTCAAGATTCTGCTATCACAGAGGTAACAGGCCTGAGTGGATATCGCCTGCCCAAGCTCTGTCCTACCAGGTTTACATATAAAGAAACACTGGATAAAATAAGTATTAAATATTGTATCAGGTAAGCTGAAAAGAAAATAGGAATTAAATAGGTGTGTGACACAAAAAAAACAAGCCCTGTGGTCATTTGTGGGTATGCGATGGGCTGTTCTTCCACCATAAAGGGGAGTAGGACATTGGTACTGGATGCCCAGTTGGTAGAGCTCAGGGAACTCTCCAGCTGCGAATCCTGGCAGACTGCCTTTGTCCACCAGAAGCAGTGCTTGGCTTGGAGGGGCACTGGGTCGCTGTACTGCCCATAACAACAGGCACCGCATCAAGTGCAAACACCAGGCCAGAAGTTGGGATGTGAATTTACGCTGCCTACACAGGGCAGGGACTGGCATGAAACCAATGTTAGTACAGGGATAGAACCAGTGAAACTCAATAATGTTTTGATAAAGGGAAAGCCAATGTGCCTTAGGCAGAGACCCATTTACTCCCACAGCCCAGAGCAACAGGAAACATTTCCACCAGAAATGACCAGTTAAACATTATGAGACATGCAAGAAAACTCACCAATAGAGGTTCAGAACATGGGACAACTCAGAGCAGCATCGACCCTGTAGGACAGATACAACAACATCTCTAGGTGATAGGAATTTCAGCCCCATTGTAGTCTGTGGGACTAGCATGCAGCCCCCTGTTGATAGGGATGTTATTGTGTGGCCACAACTATATTTTCACTTCCTCCTCAAAGCTGAGCTGAGTTGTATCTGTTTAAAATTTACCCATTCCACCCCGAAGACTGCCTTTCAGCAGTGGTTGCTGCGATAAATGCTGATGCTCAATTTAAAAAATACGTTTCTTTAAAACAATTAAAATTTGAAGTTATAAAAATCATGAGAAAATGTTGTAAGGGAATTTCAGTGTACATGACTGGACAAAGTTTATTCTCTGAAAATTAATTTTAACAGACTTTATAGTTGCATTTGATCAATCAACTTCCCTGTATTGCAGACTTCTGTGTTGTGCCCCTTAGTGGGCTCTTTATACATATTATATTCTTTACTGTTTTCCCAAATCCCCACTTAGAGATGAAGGGAATGAGGCCCAGAAGGGCTCTGCATACAAGGGAGGTCACGGAGCAGAAAGAGCAAGGCTGGCAGCTGGCTGTGTCCAGACCTATACTCCCTGGAGTTGCTTGGACTGTGTTAACATCTGTGTGAGTGATGTTTATACACAACAAGAATGATGTGAAGAGTTAATGTAATTACTTTCCCACTGAAACAACAAACTGGACAAACATGTGAAGTGACCTTGCAGATGTCAGAGAGCAGGTAGCACAGGACCAGGGTCTCTAATAGGAAAAACATGTGAGTGATCTCCACAGTCATCCTGATCATATGCCTGGAAGTCCCAGCAGAGCATGGAGGTTCATGGAGCTAATGTGGGGAGACTGGAGTTCAAAAAGGGAAAAGCAGCATGAATGTGAGTATTAGGGTAGATGTGAAGCTACAGTTTACAATAGGAGACAAAAACAAATGTCATGTAAGAATGTGTGAAATCACATGCTTTTCCTAGCACTGTCTCCTGAGAGCAGTAACATCTTGATCACAATCAGCAGAACGAGAACCCTATTTGGACTTAGCTTCCAAATACCATTTTCCTCTAAAGGGAACTTCTACCCTCAGAGAAATGTCTCCTTTCAAAGATAGGCCAGGAAAAGTACAAGCAAGCCTAAGATGTCTTACTGTGCCAAAAAGTAAGAAAATGGTCAAAGAATATCAACACTAAAGCTTCTACAGGCAAAAAAAGGTTACCTTGGGTATAAAAATACATATTCATAGTAATCGGTTCTAACTAGTGAATAAAATAAAAAAAAACATAATGAAAAAAAGATATAAATAAATAAATGGGTAAATTAAATTGATGAATAGGATATTTACAATGTTTCAAATAAATTCTCACAAAATAGTTATGAATTACAAAAACAACAAGAATAATTTTACAGTGAAAACCGTGGCAGACTGGACCCTAATCAAGTAATCAAAGTGTACACTGAGATCTGGAAAAACTTATGTGACATCTGAGGGGCAGTAGTGAGCCCACAGATGAGCCAGAAATGCTGCACCCCAACAGAATGGTAAGAAAACACAAACGCAAGCTGTGGCACATTCTGCATAACAGAGAGCCTGTAAATATCCAATGTCAAGGTCACAAAAGTCAAGGAAATGGTGAGAAACTCTCCAGGCTGAAGTAAACTGGAGAACCATGATGAAGCCACCAAGATTGGAAATGACATTCTTAAGGTCACTGTAGGCCTAGCACAGTATTTCATCATCCAATGAAGCTGACACACAAGAAATAAACTATATATAGACATAAAGGCAAGAATGAGTCATTTATTTTAAAATTCACCCCCATATAATGACAGAGAGACATATAGGATCACGTGACTTAAATGTCTAAAATCCTCAAGTGGCCCCCATCAGCCTGAGCCCAGCAGTGAGTCATCATGTGACCTGTTTTCATCCACATCTGAACCCACATTTGAGATCTCTGCTCAGAAAAGTCTCTCTTGCTATGTTCTCTACACAAATGCTTTTTCATCAGCCTTTTGCCTCCTGGTCATTGAGTTTTAAGTTTAAAGGTCTTTGGGAGAACAGCTGTCCCTAATGATTCCAGCCACACAGGTCAGTCACTTTTTATTCACTGCCCTTTCATTAATACACTCTGTATGAAATTCTGAATTATCATTTGTTTATTTGTTCAGTGGGTACAGGGTTCCCTTTGTCCCCTTTTTTACTTACTAACCCAAGGAGAAGTGGGGTCCAAGAGTCTGTGCTGAGGCTGTGCAGTAAGGAAGCCAAAGTTCTAATGACTGCTAGGTTCATGCTTTTGAATCCTTTATAGTCTATCTGTATTCTACAAAAGTCACAAATATCACAGGGTGTTGGATCATATTTTTAGTGTGAGGCTAACTGTGACCTTATCCCTGTCTCCCTGACCTCTTCACTTCTCAACAATCCTTTCTTCTTCCTGCCTGCTCCTGGCTGCCAGCCACATTCATATGGACACCTGTCCCTGCAAAAGGCCTGAACTTCCTGGCAGGGAGGCCCTCACAGCTGTCCTTCTGCCAGAAATACATCTTACCATCTCATCTCAAATATCATCTCCAGGGAGCTGTCCCTTACAAGCCACCTTCCCTTATGGGTTAGCTGTGATTCTGACACAATAACCAATGTCTCTACGTCACAGTGCAGAGAACCCACTTCCTGCCCTGGCATTGCTTCCTGTGAAAGACCCTTCTTACAGAGTAGTGGGGTGACATGGGGGCATTGATGGCTGACCCCTCCATCTGAGGCATGTACAGTGGTTTCCCTGGGCCCACAGCCCGTGGTAGCTCTCAGAAGTGTCTGGCTCCTTGTTGCTTCCTTACATTCCTGTCTTTCTCACTTTCTGGTGATTCCTTCACCTTTCAATACACCATATTCACTCAGATTTGTGTGTGATTCCTCCACCCTATAGCTCATCAAGAAAATACCCTTCATGACTGTCCATTGGAGCACTAACTATTTACTCTCCTCTGTGATAGACCCAAATTGTGTTCTGTGTAGTCTACCTGTGCTGGAGCAGAGGAGCCTACCGAGTCCCTGGGTAGACAGATAGTCACCCTTTCTCTGGCACCCTGTACTTTTACATCATGTATATAAAGTCTATTTGAAACTCCCAAATATAAGCTTTCTTTTCTATTCCTAACCCTACAGTAGACTTTGTCACTGTCATTTAGGATGGAGAGTAAACCTTTACTCTGCTGATGGGGGATTAAACTGTGATCCAGCCATGGGAGTCAGAACTTTTCATGGGTTCCAAGGTGGGGCAAACATAGCCTCTCTCATAGTGAGCAGGTGGTGTCAGAGGCATCTGTGCCTTTGACCAAGGTCCCAGAGTGGAGACACAGGAAGTGACCTAAGTAGATCTTCAGTCTGTTGACAAAGCCAGGGTAGAACAAGCTGGCTATAGGGCCCTAGGATACAGCTGATTGATTTCCTCATCAAGCATTGAAAATGATCACCCAGGCTTTCATTTCTTCATAAAACAAGTATGTATTGGTTTTCAGCCTGGCTGATAAGGGCCTGTGTTCCTATCCCTAAGAAGTCTACAGTCCTGTTGAAATGAAAGCATAAGTGTAAACCAGGGAGGAATGTGGGAGAAGTTTGGTAGACTGTCACTCAGCTTGATTCTGCTTAAGCTAATTCTGACCATTCATCACCATTCTAGCTTCTAACAGTAGCACCAGTAATATTCATAGCTGCTTAAAAGAAAGGGTATGAAATGTGTTTGGGCTGTGAAACATTCACACATCTTGCTAAATAATTCAAGTTTGGAACAGGCTTCTTTCTCCCTAAAGGGCAGTTCTCTGACTATTTCAGTAGTCATCATCATAGAAACAACTGTTTGCACAGCTAACGCACCAAGATCAAAGTTTACATTTTGCTGCTGAATTCTAGCATTCCTAAGACCCTGTTGATTCTAACAGGAAAGTCCTTATGACACTTATTACATTATGGGGATTAGCAAATTAGGCCTGCTGGTCAAATCCATTTACCTCCTGTTTGTTTTATTTAATTGAAGCATAGTTGACACGTGTTCAATGTAAAGATGCAATATTTACATAGATTGCTAGATGCTCACCATAATAAGCTTAGCTCACATCTACCCTTTGTCTGTTTTTGTAAATAAAGTTTTATTGGAATGCAGCCACACTCATTAGTTTATGAATTTGCCTACAGAAACAACATGGGCTGCAAAACCAAAACTTACTCCTGTGTGGTCCTTTATAGAAACATGAGACAGACTACTCTATCAGCTATATCACGATCACTGACAGGCTATGATTTTTCCTTGTGTTATTACCTGAAATATAGCTGAGTTAGGCACTATCTTCATTCCTCTGAGTGAGATCTAAGTTGCTAAGCAGTTAGAAATAAAATAATACATCATATTTGCAAGCCCCATTTCATCAGATCTGAACACTTTTGTCAGGTTGTTCATTCATTCCTTCAGCAAGCCTGGAAGTGTCAGTCCATTTTATTTATACTTTGTGGAAATTTTGATGGGAGATATATTTATGTGATAAAGAAAAACATTAGTGGTAGGAAGACTGGAAACACTTAAATAATGATGAGTCTCTTATAACACCTTTAAACATTTATGCATGTACTTTTCAAATCCACTGCAAACATAGATAAACAGGGAGGAAAAAGGAAGTGAGAAAACTGAATTTCTTTTTTAAATTATACAATCATTCTGATAGTTTTCTGAAAGTTTTTCCCCCACAGTCTGAATTTAGTGAGTTTCTATAGTAGCAATTGATACTCTCTTCTCTGTCTGCATTGAAGCATGTGTTAGTAATTGTCCAGATCACTTACATTATTCATTCTGAAAAAAAGAATGATTTTTGACTTGTTGTCCATTCATCTTCTTGTATTTGTAAGATGCTGTCACAATTACTTGACAAATACATACAGTAAGTCACAACTGCTGTTTCTATACTGAACTTTCCATATGCTGTGAATTTCAGTTGCCTATTCTGCATTTTTTTATGCAAATAACAGTGTTATTTATAAATAAATAATCATTTCTAAGACTTATGCTCCATGGTCTGATTGCTGGATGCTTGTAGTCTGCATGCTCTGAAGGGGAGGCCACATGGGCTTGATTCAGACCGTAACTTGAAATACACACCAACCATTTGGGTGCTTATTGATCTGAACCTTAATTTGAGACATTTATTTATTGGTGATTGGCCTTAGATGGGTCTTTCATTTCTAAACATTTTAGATCCCCCAAAATATAAAAATCAATGGGATAAGAACTAAAGAAAGATGTAAACTTTAATTCTGGTCTCCCAGTCACTTACCAATTAGTGTGACATGACTGCTTCTCAGTTCTTCCTCTGAATTTGTGAAGCAGGGATCACAACACTCTCTGCAGGGATGTTCTGAGGGTTGAATGAGAAAATACATGTAATCATCATATCACTGCCTTGTTGCCTGTGTGACAATCAATTGCAATTTTTTCTGCGCCTGCATTTCCCTCCTCCCACCTCCTGGTCAAATATAAGTGCTTCCTTTCAGCCACCAAAATGCTGGCAAAGTGTTGCTGCAGAGGCATCTGGACACAGGACATATGCCTGGGACAACTGCAATTCATTATTATTCTAACTCATAGTAGTTTCTTTTGGTAAACAATACAAATCAAAAGGATTAGGATCCAACAGGAAGCAGAAGTTACATCATTTCAGTATATCTGAATGCCCATCAGGTGAAGGGTGGGGCTGTGAACAAATTAATTCTGAAATCATTGTTCCGACAAATAGTCATTATAGCCAGCATGCCCACATCTGAGGATTTTGTCAGATGTTAAAACACAGTTTGGGGATCATATTGATTTTAGTCTAATCTCGTGCATTAATATTTCTACCAACTAAATGTGTCTGCACATGTGTTGATAATGGGAGACTGAATTAAAGGTGAGTCTATCATACATTTCAGGTGATCTACGGTGTTTGACGAGACTATTGATTCCACCTCTTGTACTGATGTCTTGAAACAGCAGTCTCCAATTAAAATGCATTATTGCTGCTGTTTCTCTGACTTTCTATTGATCATCCCTCCATAAGTCCTACTCCTATGTCTGTGCTACTTACCAATGCTTTTCTGTCCACTCAGTGCTGACCTCCACACAGGAGAGGTAACATCTGTGGACTCGAAAGCAGAAAGCAGGTTCTCATCTTTTCTTTGCCACCAATTAGTTACAAAGCTGAACTCACTCTCATTCTGCAGCCTCCAGTCCCTCTCTTGCTGGCCCTTATGGATTAGCTGAAGAAACATTGGACTGAAGGTTAGGAGACTGGTAATCTAGCTTGGTGTTGATCTCAGGCAACTTAATTAATTTTGCTGGACTTCAGTTCCCACATTAGCAAAGTTTGACATGGGACTCTCCTATGGTTCCTGGCTCATCCACACTGCTGCTGACAAGCACTTGGTCTGAAAGTGGTCCTGGGATGAGGCAGATACCCTAACTATCAAAGGCAGTTTCCTCAGTTTTATAAGTGGTAGAGCATTTGATCTGCCCATTCTGGACATCTTCAGCAACATAATGATAATCCTTTATAATGATAACATAAGAAATCGAGAATAATGAAATCACACTCTGGCACAAGAATTATATGTGGTTGCTGTGCAGGGAACAAAAATGAACATAATAAGCTTCCGTCATACAATTCTTTACCTCCTCCCTCCCTAAGAGTAAACCCTCAGCAGGGGCAATGGTGTTGCATTTGCAGCTGGGCCTGCGCTGTTCATTGTCCCATTCTTCCCAACCTCCACTTGGCTGCAGCGACCTTCCTGAAACATACAAGCTGCAACAGCTCTTCTTACACATTGAGCTTCCACACATCAACTGTTGAAGATTCTGGGTTTCTCTAGTTGCAATTGTTACATTCAATAAAAACTTGCTTACCAAATGACTCAACAATGTTTGCTTTTACACATGTGCTATAAAAATTGTATTTCTGAGAATCTAGCTGACATTCTCTGCTCTGCCTTGTACATTTCTATTAATTTGTAGCAGGGTTTGGGGAGAACACCAGCATACCCTCCATTTGATTGCAAGAGACCTAACCTGCAATTTTTCCTCTACTGG
Source organism: Pteronotus mesoamericanus (assembly GCF_021234165.1). Lineage (NCBI taxonomy): Eukaryota > Metazoa > Chordata > Mammalia > Chiroptera > Mormoopidae > Pteronotus > Pteronotus mesoamericanus. The sequence goes on from NW_026555321.1 coordinate 58,552,413, forward strand.
GAGAATCATGACCCCTGGTCATTGTTAGGAGACAGCCCTCCTGACTATGGCAGCCTCCTGCACTATGTCAGCTGTTTGCACATTACCTTCTCTTTGAGTAGCTAACTGAGGGCATGCTCCCAGGCCCCTCCCACATGGGTCAGTATATATCTGCCAACTTACGCCTGAACTACACACTTATTCATGCAAAGACCAGACAACCAGGGGCATCCTCTGCACCCTGAAGCCCGCTGAAATTACTCAAACCAGTTTGTCCTAAACCTTCTCTCACTGCCTGCTCATTTCTCCTTCAGCCTCCTGACTAGTCACCCCAGTGTTTCTCAAGCAGCCTGCACAAAATGCTGTTCTCCTGAGAAACATGGATCTAACAAAGTCAAAATTTCTTTCTGGTTTCTCTCTTGATGTATCTGGCCTCAAGATACATCAAGATACCTTCTTATCCAAGGTAACATGGTTAAAACAGTAGGTCATATATATGTCAAGTTTTTCTCAAAGATTATACATCTTGTCAGTAACTCCAATAAATACTGAGAAAGGGAATAGTAGCAAATGAATTTGTCATTTCTTAACAGATCCTCAAACATTTTAAAGTAAATATCTGGAATTATTTTACATAAATATAATACATATTGGGGCAAATTATTTGAGATTACATTGGAATTACTGTACTGGACATTTTTTCAAATGGTTTCTTTTTATTTCATAATTTCTAACATTTGAAGATTCATCTTTGTTGTCATTATATAAGGTCCTTAAGCTAATTTACTACTGACTACTCTTCTGAAAAACCACACTAAGGTACAAAATATCTAAACCTTCAATAAGTTCCAGAAATGAGGTAGTATGTTCTGGCCACTCTGAAGTCCCTGGAGGTTCCCACCTTGGGACCCATGGCTGTTTTCTGAAACTCGCTTCAGACAGATGGCAAATTTATTCCATCCCTGCTGTTGGTTTAGTTTTTCTGGAACGCTATTATTTTCTCTAGAGTATGATAATCTGAAATAGAATTGGGCACATTTTCTGTAAATATGTTCGCATGCACGAGCTATTCTCTGAACTTAAGAGTGAAGCAACCCTGGCTGGTGTGGCTCAGTTGGTAGGAGTGTGTCCTATAAATGAAAGGTTGTGTGTTCGATTCCCATTCAGGGCGCATACCTAGGTTGTGGGTTCCATGCCTCTTTCTCGCTAATGAAAAAAAGGTCCTCAGATGAGGATTAAAAAAAATAAAATAATTTTTAAAAAAAGAGTGAAGCAAAGCTGGGGAAGCTAAAAAGAAGAAAAAGGAGGCACTAAATAGGAAGAAAGAATTCTTGTTTTTTGCAGTAATTTTTTTTTTGTTTTGATTTGAGAAAGAGAGAGAAAGAGAAAGAATCAGTTTTCTATTTGTCTTATTTATGCATTCACTGGCTGATTCTTGTATGTGGCTTGGCTGGGGATCAAACCTACAACCTTGGCATATTGGAATAATGCTCTAATCAATTAAGCTACCTGGAGGGCCTGTTGCATTATTTTTAATGGTGATAAGAGTGCCACTGGGCTCTATACTGCTGGCCTTTATAAATATGGTCCTTAATTCAACTTGAGCTGTCTCTACACATATACTCAAAATAAAATTATAAATTAACATCAATTTTTTCACTATTATCTCATCCCACTTCATCCTGCACCATGCCCTCCCACCCCATTTTCCCAAGAGATTTGACTTATTCTCCATTTTTCTTCGCTTAGATATTTAGCAATTGCTATATAATTTTTAAAAACAGAGAGGGACAAAAATAATTTTTAAAGGACAAATCATGTAACTAAACTTACTACTAGTCAATATTTTGGGGAACAGAAATTAAGAAAACTACCCCTGAAGGAAAAACACTACTCCGAAATCTTTTTTCTAATACAATCCATAATTTAGAGCTACCATAAGTGAGTCGCTTTTGAATTTATTTAAGACAAATCTTGTCATTGTAGTGTTAGGAGCACTTGGTGGGCCATTCATCAATAATTAATTCAAGTAAAGCTTCCCAGTTGATGAATCCAAACTGATTTTTTCCCCCCTCTAATTAGGGCATTGTAGAAACTGGTATTTCCTACTGCTTTATATGTGCTGGAATATGTATAAAAGGATACTGATGAAAATTGCTTCAATGGCTTAACAATACTGAATGCTGATAATTAAACTTAATTCTATGTGCCTGGATCCATCCAATGAAATCTTCCTGTGTCTATAAAGTAAGGTTCTGTTTCCAAAGCTTGTATGTATACTGCATCTTCATAACTTAAAAATCTTGTTTTAAATAACAGGTTACAATTGCAAGAGCAAAAAATAACATTCATTTATTCATAGATTTAATGACTGTTGTTTTCACTTTCTTTGACTCTTGAACAGGTCCATCCAGCAGACAGTGCCTGAACCACTGGGTGAGGATGTGCCTGGGAAACCTTGAGGGCCTTGGCCTAAAGTGCAGGCACTCTCATGGAGCAAGGAGCTAAGACTCCTTTGACCCTGGTTCCCTTCTGAAAGCTGCAGATGAATAACTGAATTTTGTTAAAAGGAAAAAAAAATCCTCTTTAAATTGTGCCAAATTCATTGTGGTTTATAATTAGAATATTGTGTTTAGTTTTTTGGCTTAAGTTTAACACTGAAAAATATGTACTATGTTTGCAATTGTATGCTCAGACTGGTCTTGTGCAAAGTGCTCTTGTGATCTAGATGTGTAAATATGCACAGTGATGCATGTTATTATAGTACATAAATGTGCATGTGAAATGCAGTGAGGATAACCTCTTCCTGGCAGTAAGGGTTTCAATCAGAAGAGAGATTAGCAGAAGTAAGAAATGACTTCCTAGAGAAGCATCATTTGAGCTAATTCCCAAAATAAAGTTTTTAAAACAGCTTTATTGAGACATAATTCACTTACCTAAAAGTCACCCATCTTTAGAGTCTAATTCAATGATTCTTAGTGAAATTTCTGAGTTTGCCACATTGTCACAGTCCCTTGTGCCCCTTGAGAATCCCTTTGTCCACACTCCAGCCTCAGGCCACCATGAATCCACTCTCTGATTTTATAGGTTTGCCTTTCCTTGATAGTCCCTATAAATGGAATGATAAAACACGTATCCTTCAGTGTGTGGCATCTGTCACTCAGCACATGTCTGAAGATTTTGTTCCCTGTCACTACTGAGACATACATGCTCCATTGCATGGACACATTGCTGTGTGTCCCCTTACCAGCTGCTCAGTATTAAGACTGTTTAGTTTTTTGGTTATTGCGACATTGATGCGCAAATCCGTGTGTAGATATAACAGAGGCATTAGAGGTAGCACAGTCTGTCACACTTCCTGCTAGTTAGGACAAGATTTACAGATGACGGAAATGTGTTAGACAGAAAAAGATAGGCACTTATCACTAAAAGGCATAGCATATTTCCAACTTGTTTCATATTTAAAACCAAAACAAACTAATTCCATCTTTATAGGTCATACCATCTCCCTGTGCTTTGAGAGTATCAGTAGAGACAAGTTGTCAATGAAGGTGTTAAAGTTCCCTAGGATATGGACTTTTAGAGAATCTCATTAGGTGTATTGTGTCACACAGAGCAGGTAACACCCATACTTTAGTTAATCTGTGATGTTGGCTGCAATCCATTGTGTTTGGCTCTACCACACTTACAGGCCTCCAGGTGTCGTTCAACAGGATAAAGTTAAAATGGGAGTGTTCAGCAGGGACATCACCTAAGGCAATGCAACCAGGTGTACTTATTCTCTTGGTTGGCTCACAAGTCATGGGAGCAGCCGTTTTCTAAAGCACAAACTCATAAATTCTTCTGGGAACACGTAAGGCTCTAGAGATATATCAGAACTCTGGGAACAGTTTTAGGGCTGTTTGCAGGTTGAGGGACACATACTTTTGCTCCTCTGTGTTGTCACTCCAGTATCTGTTTGTCTCTCTGACCATTGTTCCCTCGAAGGGGAACAGCTGCTCTCCCTTCTCCTATAGACCAGCAGAACTTAAGTGTCACAGCATGGAACTACAGCTTGTGACCTGACTGGTCTGGGACAATTCCCTCTAATTACAAAGCATTAAATTTGGCAGAGAAGTTTATTCTCTTACCTGGGAGCTGTCCCCATCATTGTGTGAAGACACCCAGGCCTCTGTCCATGGCTTCTGATGTGCCCAGAACACACTAGTGACTATGCTGAGCATGTGGTACCTGAAACAAGATAGAAACAAGCATCATAGTTCCAGTGGGATGTGTGGGAAAACCAGACCGCAGACAATAAGTCCTCAAAAGTCCCTCTGCCTCCTCCACCTCCACAATCCCCTGAGAGTCACCTCTGTGACTGTGACTCAGAGGCACATGCCTTCACTGCACTCAGGTTCTGCTAGGTTGAAACTCTAATAATATTTCATGTATATTATTTGATTGTGACAGATTTATCAAGTGTGTGACATTGCCCAGCACTGTGTTCATCCCTGAGAATGCAGGTTGTTTTTATCCCAGCAAGAACTGAGCCATCTTGTGACTTGTACAGAGAGGCCACTGTCCCTAAAAAAGCAGCTCGGCCATGGGGAGGGCTATGGCTACAGGTTGGAACAGATGGGAGCTTCTGACCATCATTTTCAGAAAGCTAACTAAAGCATGAAGATCAGAAGTCCATCAGCAGCCAGACCATGACATTAAAACAGAGTGGCAGTTTGTGACTCCCCAAGCCCAGTTTTAGGGAGACTTGGTCATATGTTTAGTCTTAAGAGAAAGAAGGAGCAAATCACAGAAAATGTGGGAAAAGAATTGGAGGAAAGTCAGAGATGGAGAGACTGGATTTGACATTGGAAGAAAAAGCCACTGGTATAAGGATGGCATTTTGTGTACTGCAGAGCAGACTTCTGGACGATGAGGGTAGATGGGGCCAGGACCTCATGGGCTAAGGACTCCAGGCAAAGATTCAGAAAATCAGGTTCTGCTCCCAACACTATTTTATACTGGCAAGCACAGAAGCTTTGTGCAAGAGGTAAAAATAGGTAATTAAACAAAAATAAATGGAAAAATAAACAAAAATCTGTGACATAGTCACATCATTTAAATTCTCTGGGCTTTGGTTTTTCTCATTTATAAAACAAGGAGACAGATTAATTTCTAGGAGTCTCTATAATTCCAGAATTCCAATTGATGGGAATATAAAAAGGTGTCATATGTAAAAGATCAAAAAATCATTTCTACTTATGAAATGGGAGCCTTTCTGCCTCAGAAGATTAATATGAAGACTAAACAATTCAATGACTTAGTAAAATGAGGCTCTGTGAGTATGACATCTTATGTTGTGTTATTCTTATAATTATTCCTGTCCAGCAGGTTTGCATATTCAGGTTACCAAAGAGTTTGCAGAATTAATGTATTTTAATAAACTTTAAATAACAGGCATCACACAAATAATAGATAATTTTTAATACAATTAGGAATTACGAAGCTATTGTAAATCAGTTACCCAAGTTCACAAGCACCTCTTTCAGAAAAATTATAAACATATTATTTAACATTAACCTTGACAGATAGATCTGCCTATATTATTCCCAGAATGTCAAGGAAGTTGCCTCAACATGTTAATATTTATTAATTCTTCACACCAACAAAACTGGTTGAGAATTCTATCCAATTTGCTGACACTTGCCTAGGAAAGGAGAACAAACTAAAATGTTTGTTTATTAGGTGGGAATAAAAAGGTGATCAGAGAAGGCATCAAAAACAGGATCTTGTATTTGCCCACAAAACAGTGGGTGACAAGCACTCTGCAGTTCCCTACCCAACTCCACCTGACTGCCCGTTGCTGTCCCACTGCTTGTTTCTGTTCCTTTACTTTCTCTCTGCTCTTCCCCAGAAAGATCTCTGAAATCTCTCAGACTTCTCAATTCTTCCCTGTCACCCCACAGCCCCAAGTCACTTGTTATATTTTGTGGGATACACAGAGAATGCTACGCTGACCCGGATCACAGGGACTCTGTCCCACCAGTAGTCCATGTTGCCCCTGCTGTCTTGGATGGGTGGGGTCACCCAGTACTTTCACAGCTGCCAAATGTCAGTCACCAGGGACCTGGTAGGGACAAGAAGGGAGAAGAGCTTGGAGTAAGGGATGAAAATGATGCCCCGGTTTGCATCACCAGTAGTGAATGCAACAAACGCAGCAAATATAAAAGCATGAAAGTTTATTGTCAGCTGTCAGGTGCCATCTAGAAGGAAGGAATTGTGACAAACTTAGTGTACATCGGGTCTCTGTCAATTCCACTTCCAAAGATGGCAATTGATTCTTTCAATAAAAAGTTACTGTCTGTTATGTTCTCTTTTGCTTCTGCTGAAAAATACCCAAGTAAGGTTTCCTTTATTTTGTTTCCATATTGTTCTGCATCTGGTTCAGGGAATTAACAACATTAAATCTGCTCCAAAGGAGGTCAAAGTCTGATGACAAATAACATCAGGTGATAATGGGAGCAGTCTGGGAAAAGTGGCCACACTCACAGCAGTTGTTTATGAAACATCTTTTTGCAGCATCTGACACAGAGGTACTTTTTATGTTTAATGTCCTACTAGCTTAAGAACTTCATAGAGGCAGAGACGTGGTCTGCTTTGCCCACTTTTATTTTGACAATGCCCAGGACCATGCCTGAATACCCAAAATGGATGAACAAACCTTCTCAAAGTTTGGTGCTGAGTGCTGGGCTGGTTATCATTACAAATGAAATAGACACAAACTTGCCTTCAGGGAGCCTGCAATTTACCCACATAAAGAGGCATTAAATTCATAAATATACAAATATATCATTAAAGAAAAGGATAGTAAGGATTGTATGATGAATTCTACCTGAACGTGGGGACTGCACATTGAGAAAGACAAACAGAAGAGAGGCCGTGGAGCTGTCTGCAAAGGAGGCCAGAAATTGTTCAGGCAAAGGTAAAATTTCCTGTATTTGAAGAAATGATTTCATCAGAGAGAAGAAGCTGCATGTTCAAAGACTTATTAAATGTCCTAGTATGTTCAGAAAACAAGACATCTGAGTTGAGTAAGGGCACACAGAGGAGAGGCTTGAGCTGGAGACCAGGGAGGCCCAGGGCTGGCAAGACCAGACCAAGTCTGGCTCTGGTCTTGTGGTCATGAATGTGGACTCTTCTCAAAGGGATGGAACCCCAGTGAAGAGTTTTAAATGGAGTTTTAAGGAGAGCACTTCCTCTATACTTACATGCAAAAATAAAGGTAAATTGTCTGTACCAGTTATGGAAAATCTAAACCTGAAAACTACAGGAAGAATGACCAGCACATTTGGTTAAAAAACAGTTAGAACAAAATGGAGAAACATAAGCAATCAGATTTTGCAAAGAGAAAATCTCCAGAACCTACATCTCTGAAAATGTACTAAATTAGGTTCCATTTCAATTTTTTATGATGAATTATGAATTTTTATGATGAAGAGTGTCTCTAAAATGAGGTTTTAAAACTGTATTCTGTAGAGTCCAGGCTCCCTGGCGGTGTCTCAGGGGTCACTGGAGAGTTCCCATGAGAAGGAGTCCAGCACCATCTCTCTGGGGTGTCCCTCCAACAGAAGAAGTCTGCTCGCCTTTGTAGTGTGTGTGCATGTGTATAATTGTGTGTATGTGTGTATGTGTGTGTATGCATGCATGTGTGTTGTGTGAGTGCCTGGCTTTTAGCACTCAAGAGCTCTGTGCCAGGAACTGGACACAGAGACCAGTGCATACATATTCTATTATCTAACTTTATCTATCTATCCATCTATCTACACATATGTACATGTATATCAGACAATATTAAAAGTGTTTAAGATACATATTTACAATGTCAGAAAATATTAACAGTGGTTTGTATGAGAAAAGATAAAATATATTCAATTAAACTAGAAATTATTAGTTATCATGAGGTAAAACAGTAGCTGAAAAAAATTGGAGTTGCTTAAATTTCCACTGTGAGAATGACAACCACTCAAGAGTCTGTTGCACATGGAGAGGTGACGTGTAGGGAAGGCAGTGTACAAATTGCAGACAGGTCTGCCAAGTACCCAGTAAGTGTGGGAATCACGAGTGACTGAGCCAAGAGGACAGGCATGCACCCACAAGGGACCCTGCGTGGGGCCCTGGGCAGGGACAATGGCAGTGGCAGGTGTGAGAGGTACAGGTTGACACAAGGAAGCTGAGTTGTTAGATCATGGAAAGTGCTCAAGTGCCATGTTCTTTACCTGCTGAAAATGGACCAAAATGTGGAAAACTGCTACTACTTCCTGGGCATTCCTTCTGCAGCTGAATATGCCATGGTCATGTTCATTCTATAAATTGGCATTTCCATTAAACAGAATAATGAAAAGACACAGCTGACCTTGTACATACAGACAATGCTGATATGAGGAGGAAGAAGTGAATCTTCTAAGCTCAGGTAACAGATCTGCCATTTTCAGTGGACTAGTCAGGAGGTGACATCATGACTGTCTAATTATATTTGACCTGAGGTTAAAAAGGGCTAAACTGGAGTGTAAGTGAACTATTAATTCATGTTAATGTAATTTAAAAACGGTTGTTTTTAATATAGTTTAATCATACTCCAATGCAGAAAAAAAATCATAAAAACAAAAGATTAAGAGAAATGCCTAGATATGTATATATACATAGTAATGTATATACAGACATGATAAGGATCTATATATCTATCTATATAGAGACAATTAAATCAGGATATACAATTGATTAGAAAAAAGAGAATGAAAATTTCAGAGGATCAAACAATCCAGAAGCTGGTTCTTTGAAAAGATAAATAAAATTGACATGCCTTTAAGCAGACTCATCAAGAAAAAAAGGGAGAGGACCCAAATTAATAATATCAGAAACGAAAGAGGAGAAATAACAACTGATACCACAGAAATACAAAGGATTGTCAGAAACTACTATGAACAATTATATGCCAAGAAATTTGAAAATTTTGATGATATGGACAAATTTTTAGAAAAGTATAATCTTCCAACACTGAAGAAGGAAGAAAGAGAAAGCTTGAACAGATCGATAACAGTTGGGGAAATTGAAGCAGTAATCAAGAAACTCCTGACACACAAAAGCCCAGGGCCGGACGGTATAACAGGAGAATTCTACAAAACTTTTTAAGGAAGAGCTAACCCCTGTCCTTCTCAGACTATTCCAAAAAATTCCAAGAGGAGGGAAGACTCCCAGACTCTTTCTATGAGGCCAGCATCACCCTGATCCCCAAACCAGATAAAGACCCTTCAAAGAAAGAAAACTACAGGCCAATTTCTCTGATGAACATAGAGGATAAAATCGTCAACAAAATATTGGCAAACTGCATCCAGCAATACATTAAAAAGATTATCCACCACGATCAAGTGGTAGTCCTCCCAGGCATGCAGGGATGGTTCAATATACGCAAATCAGTAATCGTGATACATCACATAAATAAAAGAAAGACAAAAACCACAGGATCATCTCGATAGATGCAGAAAAAGCATTTGACAAGGTACAGCACCCATTTATGACCAAAACACTCAGCAAAATGGGAATAAATGGGGAATTCCTCAACGTAATGAAGGCCATATATGAAAAACCTACAGCCAATATCATATTCAATGGGCAAAAACTGAAAGCTTTCCCACTAAGATCGGGAACACGACAAGGATGCCCGCTCTCACCGCTTCTTTTCAACATCGTATTGGAAGTCCTAGCCACAGCGATCAGACAAGAGAAAGAGATAAAAGGCATCCAAATAGGAAAGGAGGAAGTAAAGCTATCATTGTTTGCAGATGACATGAGAGTGTCCATAGCAAACCCTGTAGACTCTACCGAAAAACTCCTCAACCTAATAAGTGAATTTGGCAAAGCAGGAGGATACAAAGTCAACATTCAGAAATCAAAGGTATTTTTTTACACCAGCAATGCAATAGAAGAAGAAGAAATCAGAAAAAAAAATACCATTCAATATAGCAAGAAGAAAAATAAAGTACCTAGGCATAAATTTAACCAAAGACATAAAAGACCTGTATGCAGAAAACTATACAACATTGAAGAAAGAAATTAAGGAAGGCGCAAATAAATGGAAGCATATACAGTGCTCATGGATTGGAAGAATTAATATCAAAATGTCCATACTACCCAAAGCAATTTATAGATTCAACATAATCCCTATTAAGATACCAATGACATATTTCACAGAGATAGAACAGACATTTCAAAAATTTATATGGAACCATAAATGACCTCGAATAGCCTCAGCAATTTTGAGAAAGAAAAACAAAGTAGGAGGGATCACAATACTGGACATCAAACTCTACTACAAATCCACTATACTCAAAACAATCTGGTACTGGCACAAGAACAGACCCATAGACCAGGGGAACAGAATAGAAAGCCCAGATAATAAGCCCAGGTCTCTATGGGCATCTAATATTTGACAAAGGGGGCAGAAGCATAAAATGGAGCAATAATAGCCTCTTCAACAAATGGTGTTGGGAGAGCTGGACGGCTACATGCAAAAAATTGAAATTGGATCATCAGCTGACACCATACACAAAAATAAACTCAAGAGGGATAAAAGACTTAAATATAAGTTGCAACACCATCAAAGTCCTAGAGGAGAACATTGGCAGGAAACTCTCAGATATCCCATGCAGCAATTTTTTCACTAATATGTCTCCTAAAGCAAGGGACATAAAGGATAGAATAAACAAGTGGGACCTCATCCAAATAAGAAGCTTCTGCACGGCAAAAGAAAACATCAGCAAAATGAAAAGGGAGCCAACCATATGGGATAATATATTCGCTCATGATACATCAGATAGAGGTTTGATCTCCAAGATATATAAAGAACTCACTCGACTTGACTCCAAGAAGACAAACGATCCAATCAAAAAATGGGCAAAGGACCTGGGCTGATGCTTTTCCAAGGAGGAGATGCAGAGGGCCCAGAGGCATTTGAAAGGATGTTCAGCATCACTAGCCATCAGAGAAATGCAGATCAAAACCACCATGAGGTACCACCTCACACCAGTCAGAATGGCCATCACAAACTGATCCACAAACAACAGGTGCTAGCGAGGCTGTGGAGTAAAGGGAACCCTAGTCCACTGTTATGGGAATGCAGACTGGTGCAGTCACTATGGAAAGCAGTGTGGAATTTCCTCAAAAAGCTGAAAATGGAACTGCCTTTTGATCCAGTGATCCCCCTGCTGGGACTATACCCTAAGAACCCCATAATGCCAATTCAAAAGAACATAAGCACCCCAATGTGCATAGCAGCACAATTTACAGTAGCCAAGTGTTGGAAGCAACTTAAATGCCCATCAGTAGATGATTGGATCAAAAAGTAATGGTACATATACACAATGGAATACTACACAGCAGAAAGAAAAAAAAAGAACTACTAAACTTCACGAAAGCCTGGATGGAACTAGAGAGCATTATGCTAAGGGAAATAAGCCAGGGGGCAAAAGACAAATACCATATCATCTCACCTATAAGCGGAACCTAACCAACAATACAAAGATGTAAGGAAAATAAGACCAGTAACACTGAAAGGAAAAGAAATCAACAGAGACAAGAGGGAAGGAGGGAAGGGGACGGGGAAAAGGAAGGGAAGGGGAAAGTCAAGGAACGTAAAGCAAGGACTCATGCACAAAACCAAAGGGGAAGAGCTGAGGGAGGGAAGGAGGGAGGGGGCAAGGGAAAGTGGTGGGGTGTAGGCAGAGACAAATGTATTTGAAAAAATAAATTAAAATAAAGTAAAAAATTATTATAAAATTTCAAATGTACTAAATTATGTAAAAGAAGAACTACTGAATTTGAGAAATAAAATTGTATGATGAATAAAATTGCATTCATCTAGCTGTATCACCTAAAAAAAGGGGGAGGCTAAAAAGATTAACATATAAGAAAACTGTTGACTAAAATTTGATTTCAATTTTTTCTTGAAACATTTTGGAACATTTTTCTGTTAATTAAAGTTACAATGACCAAAACAAAACATCACACATTTAAATATTTATGTTATAACTTATACTATTTTTTCAAAACTGGATATTAAAAATCATCTTCTTCAGTGAGTTACAAATTTTTGTTTTATTGAAATTCAGAACACAGAAGCTTCACTGAAGATTCTGTTTTCTCAGCAACAATGCGTTTGGGAAAGCTCACATATTTTTCCACATAATTGGAGGATACACAAAGAAGATGATTAGTCTGCAACAAGCAAGGGATAAGTTGCTTCAAGAAATCTGTGCAGGTCCTAAGAAAAAGGCAAGGGCACCAGCAACTGAGGCAGCTGAGACCTGGGTGTTGGTTCTGAGGAAGAACAGCTCTGCCATCTGCCAATTTACTATGTGCTGATTGTTAAATGTCAGGTGTTGTGTATCCAAACACATAAACACATACATGCTTGAGTTTCTCCAAATCATTTGACTTCATCTATACTACCTCATGTAGTCAATTAACTTTTCTCCGGTCAAAGGAAACATGAATTGTGGACTAATTTCTCTCCTCTCTCCTCCCTTTCCATTTACTCAGGCACATCACCACAAATACAAACTCACACTTGACCACTTCTGCATCTTTGAAGAAAATGTGCCATCTGGAAAAAGAAAAGAAGGGCAATTTTCTCCATAAATTCTCATTTTTTTAAAAAATAGAGAAATCTTAAATTGAGTGGTGGGAAATGCAGTTTTCTTAATTTTCACCTTATGCTCAGTTCTCTCATACTTTTCTAGCTTCCACAAATGGAAATAGTTTAAAAGAAAATCTAATGATCATACTAGTTCTGTCAAAACAGTCTATTTGCAGGCACAGGAACATTAAATTTAAGTGCATGTGAGAGGTAAAGGGAAATTCTTTTCCTTTGAGGCTTTGCCATAAAGCTTATTTTTACTATTTCTGTTGATTATATGTAACGATAAAAATCATGAAGGCAACCATCTATAGTCCAACCAAATGCTTTAGGAATACATAATTGGCCCTAGCTGGTGTGGCTCAGTGGGTTGAGTGCTGGCCTGCAAACCGGGGGATTGCTAGTTCAATTCCTGGTTGGGGCACACTCCTGGGTTGCAGGCCAGGTCCCCAGTGGGGGGTGTGCAGGAGGCAACCACACATTGATGTTTGTCTCCCTCTCTCCCTCCCTTCCCCTCTTTCTAAAAATAAATAAATAAAATCTTTTCAAAAGAAATACATGATAGTAATCTTCAAATAATGCTATGAAATGTTCCCTCACCTAATTATTTGCACCATTTGAATGGTGATTATCTTAGCATTTACTGTAAGCTTGCTCGCCTGAAGGATGAGAGTGCCCATATTTAGAAATCATGCCCATTCGGCATTAGACCATGAGCAGGACAAAAACACATGTTGTCTGCATACTGTGATACCCAGGAAATTTGCTCAAGGCTCCAAAAAGCAAATATGTATTCCAGTTGGGAAGTCACAGCTAAAGAAGGAATTGACATTTAGCCCCAGGGTAGCAGGCTGACAGAGAGACATGTGTTCCCTTCCTGGGTACACTGATTGTTTGTTTGTTTGTTTATACATCATGTTTATTCTACTACACTTGTCTCAATTTTTACCCCTTTACCGCCCTCCACCCATCCCACCCTCACCCCCACTCCCACAGTCAATTCCCACTCTGTTGTCCATCTCCATGGGTCATTCATACATGTTCTTTGTCTAGTCCCTTCCCCTTCTCTCCACCATTGTCCTCTTTCCCCATCCCATCTGGTCACTTTCAGTCTGCTCCCTGTTTCCATGCCTGTGGTTTATTTTGTTCGTTAGTTTATTTTGTTGAATAGATTCCACTTAGAGGTGAGATCACATGGTATTTGTCTTTCATCAACTGGCTTATTTCACTTAGCTTAATATCTTCCAGCTCCATCCATGTTGTCACAAGAGGCAGGAGTTCCATCTCTCTGCTCTTCTCAGGGGGATCCAACTGGCCGTTACAATATCCTTCCAGTTGCTGCCGCCCGTGGGCGCCCCACCCACTTTTTCAGGTCTGTACCACACTCCTTACCAGTTAGGTTGCTCTAAAACCGATACTTCTGTCTCCGAGGTTATAAGGCTCCTCTGTCGTCATTATTCAGTTGTTTGTTCCAGGTGATTTCTCCACAATTTAGTTGTAATTCCAGGTTGGTCCTGGGAAGAGGTCAGTGTGACTTCCCACTCACTCCTCCGCCATCTTGATTATCTCTCTACACTGGTGTTTCTAATGGGCTATGAAATGTTGTTGTTGTGACATGGGCTATGAAGAGATGAGATACCGGTGACTGGGCCTCCTACATATAACACATGGGGAAAAGGACAACAGTTAACACCAAGACTGCCTTCAAGAAGGCTGTTGTTGCTGATAAACAGAGAATTTGAGAAGTTTAATTAGAATTTAAAGTTGGGGGGAATGAATGCAAGCTGGGGAAGTGGGATGCTGCAAATTTACTACAGGGGAGTAATAACTGTAACAGTAACAATAGTAACAGTAGTAATAAAAGTAACAGTAACAATAATAGAACTTCAATAGTCAGGGTAGTAGTAATAATAACCTTGGCAGTGACTGTGGAACTTTCAGAGAAAGAGAGGGTGCAGTGTATTTGGACAGGGCTTGGCAGTCTGGATGTTATTAAAGGTTGGGTTTAGTCCTCAGTTTAGAACTGTCTGTTGAAACCCCACTGGAAAGAAGTTTTTTTAATAAATTCACTTAGGAAATGTTAATAGAACCAGATGCTTTATCATATCCCCTCTCCCTAACAACCTGTATACCAATTATCCATCTGCCATACTTGCTTTCAGTATTTTTCCATTACCAATAAGATCTTTTGGGGCAAGGACTTTAATCACAACAAATTAGATTGTGTCTTGAACAAGAAGATGAAGGTGAGTTGAGTACTAAAAATCTATTCTCAATTTTAATTTAGAGAAGGATTTGACTCCTAAGAATTGGACAGAATGGTGCTCTCACTCAAACCCGCTAAACAGCTCTGATGGAGACAAACGGTTAACGACAGACTTGAGGGTCTAATCAAGCAAGAGGGTTATCACTCACCCCTAATGTGTGTGAATGATGGCTCTACACCCAGGAGTCACCAACTAAAGGATATAAAACCCAATTTCCACAACTTGTCAAAATCCAGACAAGAACATATTGCCATTGAAGCCCCAGGAATGGGCCTCCTCCTGACTTTGCAGAGCTCAGAAGTGAGGACACTTGTCTCCTGCGACACACACAGCGAAGAGTGGAAGCCCAGGGAGCAAACATCACAAACAAAACAAGCTTCTCCATTCCTTCAAAAGAAATGCATGATCAATACCACTGAAATCCAGACATGTAGGAAGCAGCATCATCATTGGAAAAGTGAAGACTAGGATCTGAGGGCATAAGTCACAGTTCTTGTGTTGATCACATGGGACAACTTCTAGTTGTCAGGACTGATATTCAAATATCTATCTACTGATGGAGTTGGGTTCATCAAATCAGACCCTGTGCTGTAACAGTGCAAACAGCCCAGATATCAGGTCTGCTCATTGACTGGAGAAGGCAGGAGGCCTGTTGGGCTTCATCATATTAGCATCACTGACATTGGGAGGGTAATTTCTTATGCAGGATGTTTGCAGCATCCCACATGCTTCACCTTCAACCTCTGCCTACTAGATGTGAGGACCTCCCACCCCGTTTCCAACTAAGACAGCCAAAAATGTCTGTATACACTGCCAAATAACCCTGGAGGAAATCTGCTGATTGATAATCACTGAAAAATCATTGAACTGTGTTCATTTATTCAATGAATTATTTCATTAAATATATTCTCTTTTCTTCCCCTTTTAATATTTCTCCATTTCTTTAATCTGAAAACCTTTCCTCATATTTAAAGTAGGTTATAAACTATTTTTAAAAATAAAATTAGTATTGACTTGCATGAATCTGTTAAAAAATAGATATTTCTGAAAATAGTACTCTATTTTTTAATAGTCACTGGGACTTTGTATCATATTTCTATTTACTAGTGCAGGGAACTTAGAAAACTTGTCCTTAATCACAACATTGAAATAGTGTATGTACTAACTTGATCTCATGAGCAGGATCCCTCATTGAAATAAAAACTTTACTCTTTTCTGTTCAGTAAAAGGTAATCATGAAAGCATACTATAGTGCAATTGTATATCTATTACATTTTTTAAGCAATTTGCATATGAGAGCTTAGTTGTGAAAAATCAATTAAAAATTTCTGTGGAATTATTCTAACAGCAAAACAAGGAAAAGCTCAGGAAGCCAGTGACTGTTACTGTGACAGAGAAGAAAGACCTGCCCCATTCACCAAGCCCTTGCCCTGCCCCCCGACTCCCACCTTAAGCAACTTTCACCAACTTCTACATTTTCATTTAATCCCCAGGAACACACTCACTCTATGGATGTATGTTAAGTTCTGCCTGCACTGCAGACACAGCTCACAAGTCCTGAGGACCTGAGTGCCCATATGGAGCTCACTTTCTCCTGGTGGGGGCAGGGAGGCATATAATAAAAACCGGACATGTCATGACACGTGGTTATTATGAAGCAGGATGTTGAGCGCAGTTGTGGGGGTAGCGGTATATTTCATTTACATGGCAGTGATGGGAAGTTCTTTGAAACCTTGACATTGGATCAGAACTTGGAATTCTGAAAGGAGCATCTTTCAGGGAAAGGGCAATCTTAGTGGGGAAGCAGTTTTCTTGACCTGTTCAAGGAGAAGCAGGTGGCTAGTGTGGTAGAGGTGGCAGGAAGGGACAGAGGGATAGAACATAGGATGGAGGGTGGTAGACAGGGGCAGTTGTCAGGAATGTCTCTTACTTTGAGCTGAAGAGACACCATCTGATTAATGGTTAGAAGGACCCTCTGTGGATCAGACCAGACACTAGGCAGTTAGGGAAACACTGAAGTTTCCCCAATTTTACTGATAAGTAACTCAAGGATTAGTAAATTAACTCCAGAAAGACATTTAACAAATCTGTGGTAGAACGGAGAGTCATAGGCTGAGCTTATTTCCTCTCCTAGCAAATCAAAAGGAATATGAATCCTGAGATCTGGGGAACATCAATACATCATTAACACTGCAAAGAGAAAAGGGACATCAATGACAATCCATAATCCTTAGGAATGAATTTATAAGACTTTTGCCTTTTTTGAGTATTTGCATTTTAAGTACAGCTGTCCCTTGATCAACGTAGTCTTGAACTGTGTGGGTCCATTTATATACAGATTTTTTTTTTCAGTAAATACAATCAGCCCCCTGGCCCTCCCTCCGTATCCCTGGGTTTAGCATTCTGGATTCAACCAACCAAGAATTTAAAACACTTGCAAGGGTGGCCCTAAAATGCAGAGTCTGGCCTGGGTGACCGTGCCCCCAGCTCAAATTAAAAGAAGTCTACTATTGGAAGGAAAGAAGAGAAATTTTGTCTAATTTGGACAAAATTAGAAGTTTTTCTTTTCTTTTCTTTCTTTCTTCTTTCATACAAACTGATTTTAATTGTTTTTTTAAATGTCAAAGTCAATTATAAAATATTAAAAAATTTAAAACCATTATAAAGTCCCAGCAATTAAAACAACATGACACCAGCACAGAAATAATCAAATAGATCAGTGAAATATAATGAGCATTCTAGAAACAAATGTGAATATCTGTCTAACAATGTAATATATGATTCAATTGATATTTCAAATCAATGGGGAAAATAAGGCTTATTCAACAAATAAGGTGCATGGACCACTATTACTTGAAATAAAACAAATATAAAGCTCTATTTCACACATTATACAAAAAATATTCAAGTGAGTTAAAAACAAATATGTAGAATCTAAGGAGTTTTAGGAGAAAACACAAACTTATATTTTTCTCACCCTGAAGTAAAATATTCAAACCCAGAAGCTATAAAGTAAAATATTGACAATATGACTATATTAAACATTTAAGACTATATAATAATATACATATAAAAAGGACAAGTAATAGAATGAGAAAGTATTTGCAACACATATAAAGAAGAGTTAATAGCATTTTAGGGTCTTTTTTGGGGGGGGGATTCTACAAACCTTTAATCAATAAATGGATAAAGAATACCAAAAAAGTCATTTAAAACTTTTAAAAAATAATAGAAATAGGCAAGAAATATACTAAAACAGATTTAGTTTCAACAAATATTAAAGGAACAATTAAAATAACATCATTGTCACAATCAGATTAATCAGTATTAAAAATATTGGTAATATCAAGTATTGGCACCTCTGAAAGGAACTGGGTATTCATAGAAACTTTGTCTTCATTTTAAAGCAGTTCCTTTAGCATATTTTGCAGTGCTGGTTTGGTAGAGGTGTAGTCTTTTAGCCTTCTTTTGTGTGGGAAACTCCTTATTTCACCTTTCATTTTAATTGAGAGCCTTGCTGGGTAGAGCAGTCTTGGTTGCAGGCCTTTGCTTTTCATTACTTGGAATATTTCTTACCAGTCCCTTCTGGCTTCCAGTGTTTCTCTTGAGAAGTCAGCTGCTAGCCATATCAGGGCTCCCTTATATGTTACTACCTCTTTCTCCCTTACTTGCTTTAGGATTCTCTGTTTGTCTTTGATATTTGCCATTTTAATGATGATGTGTCTTGGAGTGGGCCTCATTGGGTTCCTCTTGAATGGGGCCCTCGGTGATTCCTGGACTTCTGTGACTTTTTCTCCTCCAATTAGAGAAGTTTTCCATCATTATTTTTTCCAACAGGTTCTCTATCCCGTCCTCATCCTCTTCTCCTTCTGGTATCCTTATTATATGGATATTACTACATTTCAGGTTTTTCTGCATTTCCCTAAATGCCTCTTCAGTCTTTTTGTCTTTTTTCATTTTCTTGCTTTCTGGGAGATTTTTTCTACCTTGCCCTCCAGATCACTGATTCAATTCTTGGCTTCATCTACCCTGCTCTTGATTCCTTCTACTGTATTATTCAACTCAGAAATTGTATTCTTCATTTCCTCTTGCCTCTTGTTGATAGTTTCTATGTCCTTTTTCATGCTGAAATAGTTTGCAGTAAGTTCCTTGTAGTTTTCCTGTAGGTATTTGTAATTCTCTTTGAGCTCATTGAGCTTCCTTAGAACTGTTGTTTTGAACTCAATATATGATAGTTTACTTGCTTCTATTTCATTGAGTTCTCTTTCTGGAGATTCTTCCTTTCCCTTTGAGTGGGGGGTATTTCTTTGTCTTCCCATTAATTGTGAGACTCTTCTTTTTTGCTTCTCCTTCTTAAATTGATCTTTCTTGATTTCCTGATTCTGTGGTATGAACTTCTATGGTAGAAAACCGCTGTTTTTACGTTCTGGATCTGCCTCTGATGATGTCAGACGTTGACCCTGTCTGACCTTAGGCAGTCTGTTTGATACTTCCAGGAATCTACTGTTTCTGGCTGTCTTCTTCAGCTTTTAATCTATTCATTCTGCACTCAGAAGTCTGGCTTAGACAGCTCAGGGTCGGGCAGAGTCCCTCCTTGGGGCAGGGTTATTGGGTCCTCTCATGACAATGCCACTCAGAGAGTGGTCTGTGCCTGAGTAAGATGGCTGTTGCTGTACAGGAGAGGAGTCAGCACTGGGATCCCACCAGCTACTATCTCCGTTCTCTCCCCAAAGCCCCCATCCCCAGTCTCTCCTCAAGTGTCTCCAGACCACTCTGCACCCTCTTTTGTCAGGGACCTACTATCTGTGGCTGCCATTCTGCACTCAGCAGGCGGTTTAGATAGCACAGGGCAAGGAGTCTGTCCTTGGGGCTGGGTTATTGGGTCCTCTCACTGTACTACTGCTCAGGGGGAGTGGTCTCTACCTGAGCAAGATGGCTGCTGCTGCATGGGGGATGAGTCAGTACTGAGATCCCGCCAGTTCCTTTCTCAGTTTTCTCCCCAAAGCCTCCTTCCCCAGTCTCTACTCAGGCACTCCAGCCCACTCTGTCCCCACCTTTGCCAAAGTGCAGGGTAAGTGGCTGCAATTAAAAATTTATGCAATGACCCTTTAAAGAGTTCTTTTTGTCTCAAGCCACCTGTCTCTCTCAGAGAGCAACCCTTTTACTTTTCTCAGCTGGCTGTTTTCTGTGTACTCTTTGGGCTCTGGTGCTGTAGGCTGGAGATCCCCACCTTTGATTTAGATATCGCTCTTCTCAGGGGGATCCAACTGGCCCTTTAAATATCCTTCTGGTGCTGCCACCTGTGGGCACCCCGCTCACCTTCTTGAGTCTCTACCACACTCCTTAAGAGTTAGACTGTGCTAAAGCTGATTCTCTGTCTCTGAGATCATAAGGCTCCTCTCTAGCTATTGTTCAGTTGTTTGTTCCAGGTGATTTCTCCACAATTTAGTTGTAGCTCCAGGTTGGTCCTGGGAAGAGGTCAGTGTGATTTCCACTCACTCATCTGCCATCTTGATTCCGATTTTTAAAGCTTTTCAAAACCAAAAAGGCATATTTATTTCCAGAAATGAACCTGCAAACATCTGGCAGCAAGATACAAACTCTTCCCTTTGGAGAAGATTTCTTCTTCTAAGATTTATCCTCCGGCATTGCCATGACTACTGACCGTGATCTGAAATTGCTGTGTAATCCATTCTCTCCCATGTGACTGAACCTGAAACCAACAATACATTTCTGGCAATTAGAGGAGACAGCCTCAAAGGTGTACTTGACGGAATCTTTGAACACTGTGTCACAATCTTCTTCCAAGAATTAGACTCATGGTTGTTGATTCAAATGAGTGAGATAAATGAGTGAGAACAAGCTGGAGATCTGGCCAAGGAGAACTGCTTTGCCACATTTAAATATGTCATGTCTTGGCAAAAGATGAGAGAGGAATCATGAGTCGACACTAACGGGACGTGCAGGAGAGAGAGTGTTTGGTAGATAACAACTGGTCCTCTGCAGGTCCTCAATTAGTGGTTTCTGACCTCAGCCATATTAATTCTGAGATGGATAGAAAGGGATAACATTTGTTGTTCCAAAAACTAAAGGGACTCACTTGGGTGTGCTTGCACCTATACCTTTACCTAATATCTTACATTCTCATCAGTGCTGGGGTGACCTACACTGTTTTCACACAAGACAGCACAGCTGGTGAGTCTTGCAGAAGAGAGTGAATGGTGCTTTACCAGCCATGGCTATCCTTGATTACATTCTTCCTGAGTGCAGTGTCTATCTCCACCTGTGTGAATCAGACTGATAGAGGAAGGGCAGAGCAGGTGCTGCTGTGACAGGTTTTCAGCTGCTCTCTTCCATAGATAGATCACACATTTTTAAAAATGGGGCTAACAACCCCACTTTTAAACACATCCTCCAAGGTCAGATGTGCCTTCTGTTTCCAGAAACACTGGGTTCATGTCACAGTATTTTAATCTGAAAGCAACCTCCAGGACCATTTTTCTTGTTGAGCTCCTACATCTCCTTAGATAATGGTACATCACAGAGAACACTAGGGAATGAGCCCTGCCCATCCTTATGCCATTTTTACAGGGCTTTTGGAGGAGGTGGACCCCCAAAAGGAAAAGAAAAAGGACAAAAAAAGAAGGAGGGGAGAGATAGAGAGAAGCAAACACGTTGCTAAATGTCCTGAATGAAAGAAAATAGTGTTAAGGTTTAAATAATGGGTGGCTGGGGGCACTCAGAAGGGAGGTCAGGCAAAGTCCCTGTGAAATGGTAACATTTAAAAGGGGTCTAAGGGGTTGCATGCTACAGCCAAGATTTTGGCATAGATAGGATGAGAGATTGGAGTCTGAACCTGCATTTTCCATTTAATCACTAATTCAATTGGTACTGTATTGAGCCCCTACCAGTCACTGCTACATGCTGGGACACCTTGGAGGATACACACATGTGACTCCTTTGTGCGACTTAGAATGAGTGTCCTCAGTCACCCCTCCTGCATTTCCACTTGTTGTCTATTGTGGTAAATTGACCATATAGTATTCATTTTAAAATAAAGTATGTCACATTAAGGGTGGAATAAAGATCCTGGTGAGTGAGATGGATATTCTGTGAACTGCGTATAATGTGAAGTTCCAGGAGATGTCAGAGGGCACAGCCTGGAAAGAAGATTCCCAACCAGGCTGGGCCTCCCAGAGGTGTTTCCTGCATAACAGAGAGTCACAATTTAGTGACCTAAACCAAGGATGCCCAGATGCCTCTTTTCCTGTCTTCACTTGTTCCCAAACCTCTGTTCCCTGTGTGTGTAGGGGATGAGGGAGTATGCAGGGAAGAAGGGCTTTGCCCATGTCTTTTGCAAACACATGAGAGGGGCTTTGCTTCTGTCACTAGTCCCACTGAAACAGAAGGGGATGGCCACAGAGGGAGTCCAGGACATCCACATGCCCTGAACTTAACTGCTGAAACTTCAGCATGAAAGTTCTACCACCCCTCACCCCCTGCACTCTACTGAATGAAGTCCTTGCTCTTGACTTGACATTTCTTTAAGGATTAAGTGAGAACAGAAAAAAAAAACCATCCTCGCCAGTAACCATGATGACTGACCTTTCTACTAAGGTCATTATTAAAGGTCACACAGTCACCGTGTCTCCTGTGTCTGCTACTCTCTTCACTGGCTCACCCCTGCATCACTGTGGATGCCCCACACCCCATTCCCTCTCATCTGTTAAGAAAACAGTCTATAGCTTCCACTCAATAATGAGATGACAGCAGAAAATGATCTAAAGAAAAAAAATATTCCAGTTATACAAATTTCTTTTCCAATGACTGATAGGAAAAGAAATATTTTTATTGATTTGTTAACTCTTAGGTTTCCAAGAGTGATACATAGGACCTGATCAGTCTGATTCAGTATTTTATGATAAGCAAAATCTCATGGAGTTTGCAGAACATGGGACAATGCTGTGTCTTCCTTATGGGAAGTTTGAATGAACATTTAAGGAAAAAAAAAACTGCACTGGAGCCAGCCTTTCTATCAGGTTGGATGGAGAACACAACCTTCCCACCATCTGTTGCCAGTTTTCTGTGACTGGAAAGGTATTGGATCATGCAGAGGAAACAACAAAAGCAACTTTATTATCATAAAACTCAGCAGAGTAATTTCATATTTAAGACTAATACCTGCAAGTAGATAAGGTGCTGTAGTGTATATGGCTCTTGATACTCAAGAATACCTGTTTTCAGAAGAACAGACACTGAATCCTAGAAACCTCACCATCAAAGAAGTTCAGCCTAATGGAGAACTGTCCACTTTAATTTTGTCTTCTAAGCTTAGGAAGAAGAAGATGCTGGGCTGACCAAACATGACTCTACTTGTGTGATTGTTTCACCATTATATTTATTCCCTAGCTGTCTATGTTTTTCTTAGCATTTGCTGAAAAATAAGAGACAGTATTGAGTTAGAACAGCCATGCCTACCAGGCAATCCCTACATATGGAAAATACAAACAAATTCATAAGCAAACAATTGAAGGACAAGCACTGAATTACAGATCACAGAAAACCTGATCCCAGAAGAATACATAAAATACTAAATCTTGAAAATTATTTCTTAAGAGTTTCCCCATGTATAAAATAACATGTTAAAAAATAATACTTAAAATGTAAGCTGTTATAAATAAAACTTAAAGAGACAAATTAAAACTATAAGAAAAAATAAAAGTAATTATTTTTATAGTAAAAAGACAATAGATACTGTAAGTTTATACCTCACAAAACTTATTCATTTATTGAAGAGATCAGAGGTGAAAGCTATCAAAAATTACTGCTAATCCAAGAGAATGAAATTACTATTTTCCTTTTATAAAGTTTTATTTTATGTCTGAATAAAGGTACTCAAATAGAGGTAACATTTTCAGATAGTCATCTTTTAAGTATAACATTTACATAATAAAATGCAAGCGGTATATTTGTATTTCTTTTTACCAGCTTCCTGACCCTCCTTTCTCCTTCCTGGGAGGATTGTTACTTAAATTGGTTAAAATTCTGGACTAAAATAAAACTAACCTTTATTTATAAACCTCATAGTTCATACTTTCACTGAGTAAGAAACCATTATTTTGGTTTGAAAGGCATGCTCATCTAGCTGATGCCTAGCTATTAAAAATTCTGCCTTGTCAAACAGGTAATAAGTAAAGTAGAATTGGTAACAATACTTGAGAGTTAACTCTATTAGATATATATAGATACTATAAAATATTGAAAAATGGATCAAAAAATTATGGTACATTTACACAATGGAATACTACGCAGCAGACAGAAAAAAAAGAATTACTAAACTTTGTGACAGCATGGATGGAACTGGAGAGCATTATGCTAAGTGAAATAAGCCAGGGGGTGAAAGACAAATACCATATGATCTCACCTATAAGCGGAACCTAACCAACAGAACAAAGATGCAAGGAAAATAAGACCAGCAACACTGAAAGGAAAAGAAATCAACAGAGAAAAGAGGGAAGGAGGGAGGGGGGCAGAGGAAAAGGAAGGGAAGGGGAAAGTCAAGGAACATATAGCAAGGACTCATGGACAAAACCAAAGGGGAAGAGTTGAGGGAGGGAGAGGACAAGGGAAAGTGGTGGGGGGTAGGCAGAGACAAATGTATTTGAAAAAATGAATTAAAAAAAATTAGATGTAAATGTAAACCTAGTAGCTGGTCAAATATAAGAATAGTTTGTACACATAAAAGAAAGAAAATATATCTTAGAATATGATAGAAGAAACTGGGACCTTGGTATGCCAACCAGTGCAACTTAAAAAAAAAAAAGTTCAGTCTGGAAATGTAATAAATGAAAACTGAGTGGTGATGGTCATTAGGTACTAAAGAACCAAGATTGATGACCTTAGCAGCTACTGGTGCACAGAGCACAGCATGCAAAAATGAAATAAGCTTTTCTCTTCTTTCAAGTGGCTTTAACTTTGTTTTGTAAGTGAGATACAATTGATTTATAACATTATATTAGTTTCATGTGTACAACATTGTGACTTGCTATAAGTGTATATCACAAAATTATCACCATGATAAGTGTAGTTAACATCCATCATCACACAGCTACAATTTTTCTTGCAATGAGGTCTTTTAAAACCTATTCTAAGCAACCCACAAATCACCAGGGCATTTTATCAGAAGTCATGGGATGTGACATCAAAATAGAATAGAAATATACATTAGAATATTTCAATGCAATATAAGAAAATTTAAACATGTATTCAGAATTTTGAGATAAATGCCCCAGGAAGTTTACATATTTAAGTCATTTCCCAAATTAAACAATTTAATCCTATAACTTGACTATTTTTAATAGAAAAAAAGACACTTTCTCTACAAATAAGTCTCCCTGTGCACAAAATTCATATTTAAGAAATATATGAAAGGTAAAACTGTTAAAATGAATGGTGTTTGAGGGGAGAAGAGTACTGAGCTAGGAATCATGCCACCAAAATCTGGGGCTGCTTTTGCCACATACAGTCCCATGGTATGTCCCCCAACCTCTATACACCAACACCCTCATCTGTAGAATGAAAATATTCATGCCTGACTTATCTGCTTACTAGTGATTTTTGAGAGGTGAGCAGTAAGGGCCATTTGAAACAATGTGTGTAAAGATGCTTTGGAAAGAATTAGACACTTTATACATCCTAGGTATTGTTACTATGTTTAGGGTTTATTACACTATGAGTAGGTTTTATGTACCACAGAGTAAGGGTATGGCAAACCAATTAGGAATTAAGAACTAGGCTACACTAAAATTAAAATATTATATCAAGCTGGAGTTTGTATCTACAATTTGAAATTTTTTTTAATTATGGAAAGTTTGTGTTTATTTTTTTAATTTATTTTTTCAAATACATTTGTCTCTGCCTTCCCTCCACCACTTTCCCTTGCCCCCTCTCCCCCTCCCTCCCTCAATCCTTCCCCTTTGGTTTTGTCCATGAGACCTTGCTATATGTTCCTTGACTTTCCCCTTCCCTTCCTTTCCTCTGCCCACCTCCCTCCTTCCCTCTTTTCTCTGTTGGTTTCTTTTCCTTTCAGTGTTGCTGGTCTTATTTTCCTTGCATCTTTGTATTGTTGGTTAGGTTCCACTTATAGGTGAGATCATATGGTATTTGTCTTTCGCCCCCTGGTTTATTTCGCTTAGCATAATGCTCTCTAGTTCCATCCACTGGGCATTTTGAACATGAGCACAAGTACAAATCAGCGAGGGAATTTTCAGTGATGAAAAATCAGTGTCAGTTCATTTCCCTCCACACTTCTGCTAGCACAACACTGGCTGGGGATCTGGTCTAGGTACAAAACAACTGGACTTGATAGGTCCCAAAGAGGTCCTGGGCGTGTCTGGGTAACATGTTCTAGGGAAAGCATAATGAACTGTCAGAGAGATGGTCTTCTCAGGTGGCTGTATCAAGTGTACATCTCAAAAGACACAACAACTGCTCACTGGGACCTCAGGTATCTTAGGGAAAAATACCCTGCCACTGCTTGGATAGGATGTATTTGCTCACTGGTAGCCTGCTGGCTACCCTATTAAGTCTGCTCTGGAGTCTGGACACAGCTTACCCTCAGGTTTTGCTCGTCCAAGTGTCCACATGTGACCTGTGATCAGTACGGGTCTACACTCCTGCTCATGGTACTGAGGTGACAGCTCACTCAGCTTAACCAATATGGGGACCCACATCTGGTGACAGAAGTACTGTATCCGACTGCTCACAGGTCCTGTTGCTCGTGGAAGTAAAAAATATGGGTTCTAGCAGTATATCTTTTAGGATTTCAAGGAGAAAACCTTGTGAAACCCTCTGATTATGACTTAATCATCATATTATAATGATAACTTGATTCTCTCTTTCAGGAATATGAGCTTAATTTACACAGTAATAAGAAATTCACATATGTTTCTCAAGTTCTCCATGAGAATTTATCATCATAATTCTAATTAATTGGAATCTCCTTTTCCTTCAATTGGATTCTCAATGAATGGTCTGACCACTGATCTCAATTTTCAGAAGAAACAGCATTGCTTCCTGTTTATCCCCAGTTCTGTGGTGACATAAGCCATCTAAAATAATTTAACACAGAGGTAATACAAAGATAGGAGAACAATAGTGATGAGGATCACTTAAAAATACAAAGTAATTTGAATAAACTTTTTCCAAGAAAATTATGAAGGTATTCAAAAAGATTGAAGACAAGATAATGGAAAATTACTGATGTTCTCATGATGAAATCTGGTACAACTGAGCCACACTCACGGCCAAGTCTGGCTTCATAACTGACCTTTCTTCTCTGTGTCAGAGTTAGAAATGGCTCCTAGTAGACTGTTGAGGCTGAAACTCATATTACAAAGTGCTTTCTTAAATATTGAAGCCATTATTATGTAAAATAGGTCTATTAGTGACAGTAGAAATATTATTCTATTAGAGCAAGTGTGTTGCAGCCTCTCTAGGCTGGGCAGGTCCACTTGGGGCTCAGGTAGATGGAAGAAGAGGTGTGGAGCCTTGGGGATGCTTGACATGATTTTATTCAGGTGAGTCACACAGGCCACAAAGTCCATGTCTGCGCCACCCACAGACCACAAGCCTGTGTGGAGGGAGTCACACAAGCCAGAAGCCCATATCCAAGTTGGTACCCTGACTTGCCACCCCATCCAAAGCTCCTACCCCTTAAATACTAGTCCTAAACATAGTAGGCTACAGGCCAAAAAGTGAAGTAATTATAATGTGCTATGCATAAGAGCCTAGTCAAGCCTACAGGGAAGTTTATCGCATCTGGGCTCAAGACCATGAGAACCAGGTTCAAGGCTGTGGGAACACTGCTTTATCAGACTCCTTCAAGGTTGTGAGGAGCTGCTTCCTCCAGTTACCCATGCATCTGGGTGAGGGAGCCAAACCGCCTCCACCTACTCTACAGTAGGCAACCAAAAAAATAAAAAGCTCAAGCAAGAAAAAGAATTTGATGAACTTAACCCTAAGATCATTTATTGTTCATTAACCAACCTATTCAGAGGATCTCTTTATATTACCTATCTGTCTGTGAACTATATAAAGGTTAGGATCAGACATGATTTCTGGGCACAGGTTTCTTTAGATGAATAAATCTTTGTTGGAATAACTAGAGTACTCACAGCATTGCAGAAACTGAGTGAACTAATATACAAAAAGTAATGAGGACCCACCTGCCTCTTATGTTCATGTTACCTGTCATTCTGGCCTCAGTATGCAATGTCTCACAGGCAGGAGATGATTCACACACCTTTGCAGGAAAAATTAATGGAGGATGAAATATAAAATAGGATGAATTTCAAAAAAAATTTTGCATCATTTTTAGTTTATCTTTTCCATTACCATTTATCCCCTCATACACTCTTCCACATCTCCCCTCGCTTCTCTCCACCCATGCAATCACAACACTGTTGTCCATGTCTATCAGTTCTTTCTTTTCTTTTTTGCCTAATCACATCACCTCTCCAATCCTCCCTCCTTCCCTGCTCTCTATCTATGAATCTGTCTTTATTTTGCTTGTTAGTTCAATTTGTTTATTAGATTCCACATATGAATGAAATCATATGGGTCTTGTCTTTCTCTGACTGGCTTATTTCACTTAGCATAATGTTCTCCAGTTATATTCATGCTGTAGCAAAGGATAACACCTTTTTCTTTTATATGGTTGAGTAATATTCCATTGTGTAAATGTACCATAGATGGACACTTGGCCTGCTTCCAAATCTTTGCTATTGTAAATAATGCTGTAATGAACATAGAGTGCATATATTCTTTTAAATTAGTGTTTTGAGTTTCGTCAGATAAATTCACAGAAGTGGAATCATTGGAGCATAAGGCAGTTCCATTTTTAATTTTTTGAAGTATCTCCATACTGCTTTCCACAGTGCATGCACCAATCTGCATTCTCACCAACAGTGTACAAGGGTTCCCCCTTTCTCCACATCCTCACCAACACTCATTGCTTTTTGATTTATTGATGATAGCCATTCTGACAGGTATGAGATGATATCTCATTGTGGTTTTAATTTGCATTTCTCTAATGATTAGCGACTTGAGCATCTTTTCATGTCTCTATTGGCCATATGTTTATCTTTTTTTGGAGAAGTGTATATTCTTTGCCCATATTTTAATTGGATTATTAGTTTATTGGTGTTGAGTTTTATAATTTCTTTATAAATTTTGGATGTTAACCTCTTACCAGATGCATCAGTGAATATGTTCTCCCATTCAGTGGGTTGTCTTTTCATTTTGTTATGGTTTCTTTTGCTGTGCAAAATCTTTTCATTTGATGTAGTCCCATTCTTTATTTTTTTTCTTTTGGTTCCTTTGCATAAGAAGATACATCAGAAAAAAATTGCTACAAGAAATGTCTGAAAAATGGCAGAGGAATGAATGGGAGTCACACTGACCTCTTCCCAAGACCAAACTGGAATTGTGACTAAATAGTGGAGAAATCACCTGGAAAACGATAGGGGGAGAGGAGCCTTGGAGCTATGGACAGACAGTGGAATCAACTTTCGCACATCCAAACTGGTGAGAAGTGTGGAGGAGGCTCAAGAGGGTGGGCTGGGCACCCAAGGGCACCAGTACCAGAGGGACATTGAATGGCCAGTTAGATCCCCCTGAGAAGAGCAGAGTCTGACTCATGAACAGGGACCCCTAGACTATAGCAGTTGAAACCAGGAAAACACACAGACAAAACACAACCCTGAAAAGCTGAGGGGAGCTCTCTGCCAGAGGCAGGTGGCTAGAGATGCAAAAAGACATTTCAAGGGCCAATGCAAAAATTTGCAGTGGCAACCACTTTCCTTGATCTGTGGGTAGAGGCAGCAGCAGAGTGGGCTGGCGCCTGAGGAAAGATTGGTGAGGAAAACTTTGTGAAGAGAACTGAGATGGTGACCAGTGGATCCCGGGTGATAATTCACCTCCCACTCTGCAGCTACCATCTCTCTCAGGCATAAGTGAGTCAATAAATTGGCCTTTTGCGCGCTCCGCACAGAGCTTGTGCATGTGTAGGCTGGGGGCTAAGTGCAGACTGGCTGGAAGAAACAGGGAATACCTGGCCAAAGGGGATGCACAGCTGCATAGAGACCCTTGAGGAGAGACTAGAGATGGAGACAATGGGGAAAGAACTGGAGGATTAGCCGGGGTTCCCGGGGCTGACTGCTCCTGCATTTTGTGGTCTCCATTCAGCGCAGGCGGGCCACACCTTCAAAGAGACAAAAGTGGGTGCTAGAGCCAGAGGGAGAACAATTGCGGCGTGGTCAGCAGAAATAGTGGATCCCTGGCCAAAGGGGTCACAGAGCTGCGCACAGACCTCGAGGAGAGACTGGACACAAAGGCATTAGAAAAAGAACAAGAGGAGTAACCAGAGAGTCCCAGTGCTGAATCTTCCCCTGTCCATGTTTTCCATCTTGCTCAGGCGGATTACTCCCCTGAGTGACAACAGCCTATGAGGACATGATAGACGCACCATCAGGAGGCACTGCTCCGCCCTGTGATGCCTAAGCCTGACAAATGAGGACAGAGTGACCAGATTGACAATTACAGGAGACAGATACAGACAGTAGATTCCTGGACAGCTAAAACAAAGGACCCAAGGTCAGATAGGGTCAACAACTGACATCATCAGAGGCAGACCCAGAAAGAAAAGTAAGGAAAAAAATAAACAAATAAAAAGACGTGCCTACTACCATAGAAGTTTAATCCACAAAGTCAGGAAAAATAGACAGATCAATTGAAGCAGAAGCATAAATAAATAAATAAATAAATAAATAAATAAATAAAGAATCTCACAAAAATGAGAAGAAAAATAAGTTCCCCCCAAATGAGTGGAAAAGGGGACTCCCCACAGAGAGAGCTAAATGAAATAGAGGCAAGAGAACTATCAGATATTGAATTCAAAACAATGGCTTTGAGGAAGCTCAATGAGCTCAGCCAGCTCAAAGACAACTATGAGAAACTGCAGGGAAACTATCAGGAACTTACGGCAAACTATATCTACCTGGAAAAGGACATAGAAACTATCAAGAAGACTCAAGAGGATATGAAGAATACCATTTCTGAATTGAAGAACACAGTAGAAGGAATCCAAAGCAGGTTAGATGAAGCAGAGGATTGAATCAGTGAGCTGGAGGACAAGGTAGAAAAAAGCTCCCAGAAAGAACAAGAAATGGAAAAACGTCTCAAAAAGAATGAAGAGGCATTTAGGGAAATGCAGGACAACCTGAAACGCAAAAATATCCACATAATAGGGATACTAGAAGGAGAAGAAGAGGAAGGTTAGAGAACCTCCTCAAAAAAGTAATGATGGAAAATTTCCCCAATTTGAGGAGAGAAAAGATCATGTGTGTCCAGGAACCACAGAGGGCCCCATTCAAGAAGAACCCAATGAGGCTCACTCCAAGACACATCATCATTAAAATGGCAAATATCAAAGACAAAGAAAGAATCATAAAGGCAGTAAAGGAGAAACAGAGAGTTACATACAAGGGAGCCCCGGTACGGCTAGGAGCTCACTTCTCAACAGAAACACTACAAGCCAGAAGGGAATGGCAAGAAATATTCCAAATAATGAAAAGCAAAGGCCTACAACCAAGGCTGATGTACCCAGAAAGGCTCTCAATTAAAAGAAGGGGAAATAAGGAGTTTCCCAGACAAAAGAAGGTGAAAAGAATATGTCTCCACTAAACCAGCACTACAAAATATGCTAAAGAGACTATTTTAAGAAGATGAAAGAAAAGAGTGAGAAAAGGAAAAACATAAATAGAAAGGGAAAAGAAGGAATAAGTTTCTATCAATAATAACTCTCAATGTAAATGGACTAAATGCCCCAATCAAAAGACACAGGATAACTGAATGGATAAGAAAACATGACTCACACAGATGCTGCCTACAAGAGATCCACCTCAGGACAAAAGACCTATACAGATTGAAAGTATAGGGATGGAAAAAAATATTCCAAGTAAATGGGCAAGAGAAGAAAGCAGGGGTAGCAATACTTCTATCACACAAAATAGATTTAAAAACAAAGGCCATAAAAAGAGACCCAGAGGGACATTTCATAATACTTAAAGGAAGAATCCATCAAGGAGACATAAACATTGTAAACTTACATGCACCCAACATAGAAGCACACAAATATATAAGGAAAATCTTGGATGACTTCAAAAAAGATATAGACAGCAACACCCTGATAGTAGGGGATTTCAACACCCCACTATCAAAAATGGACAAATCTTCCAAACAAAACATAAACAAGGATATTGTGGAATTGAATGACACACTGAATCAAATGGACTTAAATGACATATATAGAACTTTACATCCCAAAGAAGAAAAACACACTTTCTTTTCAAATGTGCATGGAACTTTTTCAAAGATAGACCACATGACAGGCCACAAAGCAAACCTCAGCAAATTCAGGAAAATTGAAATAATACCAAGCTTTTTCTCGGACCACAAGGGCTTGAAACTGGAAATCAGCCTCAAAGAGAAACCTCAAAAACTTCCAAACTCGTGGAGACTGAACAGTACACTATTAAATCCAGCGATTCCCCTGCTGGGACTATACCCTAAGAGTCCCAAAACGCCAATTCAAAAGAACCTATGCCCCACAATGTTCATAGCAGCACAATTTACAATAGCCAAGTGTTGGAAGCAACCTAAATGCTCATCCATAGATGATTGGATCAAAAAATTATTGTACATTTACACAATGGAATACTACACAGCAGAAAGAAAAAAAGAGCTACTAAACTTCGCGACAGCATGGATGGAACTAGAGAGCATTATGCTAAATGAAATAAACCAAGGGACAAAAGACAAACATCATATGATCTCACCTATAAGTAGAACCTAACCAACAAAACAAAGATGCAAGGAATATAAGACCAGCATGAAGAAAAAGAAACCAACAGAGACAAGAGGGAAGGAGCAAGGAGTGGGCGGGGGGAAAGGAAGGGAAGGGGCAAGTCAAGGAACATATAGCAAGGACTCATGGACAAAGCCAAAGTGGGGAAGAATTGAGGGAGGGAGAGGAGGGACAGGGAGAAGGACAGGGAAAAGTGGTGGAGGGAAGGTGGAGATAAATGTATTTGGAAAAATAAATAAATTTTAAAAAACCATTTTACATTAAAAAAATTACAACCTCTGATATTTTTAAATTTCCAATTTTAACTTTTAAAAAGTGTGAACTTTTAACTTTTTTCAGTACTTCTCTGAACTCTCATGCAATCAAGATCAAGGCAAATTCTTAGATAAAAAAAGAAATAAATATACTGAAAATCAAATTACACAGAAGAACTGACCAACAGAAAATATTCGAAATCCCTGAAGAATAAGCAGAAATTTCTATGAAATTAGAACTTTTTCAAAAATCCAATTAAAAACAATGGATGTTAATAAATGTCCTCTTTCCTTGTACACATTTAGCCTTTTCCAAGCAAACCTGCTTTTTCTTGTTCCCTGTCCCTCTGACTGTTTTTTGTTTGTTTGTTTGTTTGTTTGTTTGTTTTCTGTTCTGCAAACACTTGGCTCAGTCTTGGGCCTTGTCCTCAGGGAAGTGAGGTCCTGGTAATAACACTGGGAATGGATGACCTGACTTCTTTTGGGAGGGTTTGGAGGCCTTTCTGGAAAAATCCAAGAGAAGAACAGAGAAGCAATTGTGTCCAGCTCTAACCACTTCTCTCTGTGCATCTTTCTCTTTTGGTCTCCATTTCATCTACAAATGCCATGTGTCTTATGTCCCATGTCCATGGTAGAGTAAAGGAGGTCTTTAATGATCTCTCTGGGAGCAGGTGAGGGAGTCTAGCACAGGCAGATTCAGGGGGCAGCCCTTCACTCTGAGGCCCATTGTAGCCTCAAACGAGGCAGACTCCTGGCTCCCAGGTTCTCTGCACAAGTGGGCTCCAGATCAGGCATTGTGCTCACAGATGGAAGGCAAGGCAATCCCAATTCCTTCGTAGTCTCAGTCCAGCTGCCTCATTTCAGAAAAAGGACAATGCCAGATTCATAAAGTTGTCATTGGATTAAATAATAACATTCTAGTATAGACTCTTGTACATGGTATGTGCTCAGAAATTACACCATTATATCTGATGATGATGATGATGATGATGACGACGATGATGACGACGATGATGGCGATGACGACAACAATGAAGGCAAGTCAGCCTGATGAGGAAGGAGCCTGATGTCTAGTGAGATTTGATGGACACAACCACAGTCTCTCAAACCTAATTATTGGGCCTCAGTTTAAATGAACAAGCCAAAGAGAAACAGATAGAGATACAGAGAATATTTTGATGGTTGCCAGACAGGAGAGGGATTGAAGGGATGGGTGAAAAACTGAGGAGATTAAGAAGTACAGATTAGTAGTTACAGAACAGTCAAGGGGATGTAAAGTATAGCATAGGAAACAGATTCAATCATATTCTAATAACTAGATAAGGTGTGTCCAGAAAAAGTCTAGCCATTGTTAATATAAAAAGATTGGTTCGTGCAACATTAATGTAACCTGGCAGCCAAGTGGAGTGGACTGGAATGCGCATGCATGAACAATGATGATTTCACTGCACTGGTCAGTGGGGGCAGTAGAATCCACTGAGTGATCATGTGTGCTGCATTCCCATTGCATTCAAAATGACTGAGCACAGTTGGGAAGATGGTGGTGAGGTAGGTGGGGGCTGAACCTGCTTGCTCGTGCACCCAACTGGGACGCCTAGCTGATCTTCAGAAGAAAAAGTGAGCAGCCAACAGAATCTCCGCTGATATGAAGTTTGGAAGCCAAAGGTTGCAGAGGACACTTAAAAAGGGATGGCAAGGAGATTTTGTAGGCCAATGGGAAGGTCCCTGGGCTCTGTGCCAGAAGCCGAGGGTGCCCCAGGAGCATTGGAGGAGTGCTGGGTCAGTGATTACAACTTAGCAGGATGTTACAGACCTGTGCCAGGAGAGACCTGGACACTTAAAGTCACTGGGGGGATAAAGAGTCAGTTAAGAGACAGATAGCTGGAAGTGTACCCAGGCTGGGCAGCAGTCGCCAGCTGGGACAGTACCAGAGAAATTGGGGAGCCAGGCAACACCTGGAGCTGGGAGAAGAGTTGGGCCACTACTGGACACTACCCAACTCTCTGGACTGATGAGAGAGTTCGCCTTTGTGGAAAGTCAGGTGTTTGTTAGGAACGGCAGGCTATATACCCAAGGGGACTTCTCTCAAAAGAGGATCTCAGCCACTGTGTAAGGACCTCAAGCACACAGGGTCCTTGCACAAGCAAGCAGTGCCCAGGCCAGCAAAGAGGGAGGAGAAAGGGTGAGATTTGCTCCCACTCAGTGCACCTCATGGACTGATCAATGGATTACAAAACAAGGTGGATTAGCAGAGCCATCCACGCACATAGGCACAGAGTGGACAGTGTGGGCTGCAAAGCACTCTGAGGGTGTGGACTGGAAACTGGGCACCTGTGATTACTGTACCCTAGAGCAACCCCCATCCTCCTGGAACCACAGGAAAGGAAAAAAAGATCCCAGCCCCTATCTGTCTGCCTGTAGGATTTGGAAAGACCATCAAAACTCTCTTGGCAGGTTTAAATTCAGCAAGAGGCTTTTTTTTTTTTTCCAAGAGTAAGACAATAAGATATGGAGCTGTAAAAATACTAGAGACAGATCCAGAAAGAAGTCAGAAGGTGAACACCAACAGCTAAGACAAATTTCACTTTGCTATCCTTCAAAACTTGCATTTTAAAAACAATTTCTTTTTAAAGGAGAAAAGGAAGGGAAGGGGAAAGTCAAGGAACATATAGCAAGGACTCATGGACAAAACCAAAGGGGAAGAGCTGAGGGAGGGAGTGAAGGAGGGAGGGGGCAAGGGAAAGTGGTGGGGGGTAGGCAGAGACAAATGTATTTGAGAAAATAAATTAATTAATTAAAAGAATTTCTCTTCTCTACACTTATTTAGTTTTTTTGTTCCATTTGTTTGTTTGATTTGGTTGATTTATTTCTTTATTCTCCTTTTCATATTGCATTTTAATTTTTCTTCTTTCACTTCACTTGTGTTACAAAAAACTCACTACTCTTGGTCTTTTACTTGTTATTCAGATTATATATTTCTTATCATAGGATTGTTGTTTAAAATCCCACACAGCACCTTTCCCTAGTCTTAATCCATTTTGCCATCTTCCTGAGCTTTATTAATATTGTGGTTAATTTTATTTTCTCACACACTACACGAACTTTCTATCCTTTCCTCACACTATTTCTCTTCTATCTAACCTTGTATAAGTGCTCTGCTTTGTAAAGTTAGCTCACATTCCTTTTCTCTTCTAATAAGAGTCTTTTCTCTTTTATACCTTTTATAAAAAGTAGCTAGTTAGATGAAATATCATGATTATGGCTATATTTCTCCAAAGGATCTCCTATTTTTTTCACTATTTGTTAGTACTTTAAATCCTATAGAATACTCTCTGGTTATCTTACTTGATTTCACCTTCCCCTTGCCCTTGATCTTTTGAGTAAAAAGTTTTATCTCATTACATCCTCTCTCCCTTTTTTTCTCTTTGGTTTTTTCCCTCTTGTTCTTTTTTCCCCTCTCTCAGCCTGGGCTTTACTCATTATCCTTATTATTTTGCTTTTCTCGTCCTCTCAAAATCATTTTTTTTTTTACTGTAGGCATCTCATATTCACTGTTCACTTTTCTATAATATTTTTATTCCCATTCCACCTTTATTAAATTTCATTCAACTGCCATTGCTATCAATCCTGCTGTGGGTTTCCTACAATTTTGCTCCCATTGCTCTAGTACCTTTTCAATTTTACTTCAAACCTCATAGTATTCTCTTCCCCTTTCTTACCCCATTGTTCCAATGGCCCTTTCATGTTATGCTTATGTTGTAAATTTTGCTCCTTCCCTTTCTTTGCCTTGGTTCTATCCCAACTCTAAACAATTCTCCTTCCTCTTACCACAAAACAACACTTTGCTCTCTTTTAGTCATCTCATATTCTCTTTGTCATATCAAATATTATCAGCAATCTCTGTTCACATTTACTAATCTTAGTTCTATTGCACTTGAGACTGCTGATGTGGTAGGGAAGTGCTTTTTGCTAGCATAGGTTTGGGTGTCTGTTAATACTGCTCTGTTAACCAACACCTGTACAACAGCATGCAAGACAAAGTGAGATTTGTGAATACCAACTCTCTGTAGGTAGGGAACAACCTACCAACAAAGGAGCCACCAACAGATAAAGCCCAAGTACAAAAAGAGAGCCCACACAAATGAAAGAAAGGGAAACCCTAGAGTATCCAGACAAGATCAAAGAGAATGCAATACTGAGTCCCCCCAGAACCCCTGCAACAGAAGTTCACTCTATGAAGACAGCTGGCAAAACAGAACATTGGGAATCACAGAAACAAACAGAAGAGTCACATAAAATGGAGAGACAAAAAAGGGACCCACAAGAAAAGAATTGAAGATTTCACAGTAAAATAGCTAAATGAAATGGAGGGAAGCAAACTATCAGATATAGAACTGAAAAGAATGGTTAAGAGGGTCCTAAAGGAACTCACTGGCAACTACAAGGAACTAAGTGGGAATGATAACAGTATGAAAAGGAATTAGAAACTATAAAGATCAACCAGGAAGAAGTGAATATTACAATATCAGAAATAAAAAGAATGAATGCACTAGAAGGAATTACAAGCAGGCTCGGTGAAGCAGAGGACTGAACTAGTGATCTGGAAGACAAGGTAGATAGAAATACCCAGGTAGAGGAGGAGAATGAAAAAAGACTAAAAAAATATGAAGATAGCCTAAGGGAACTGCAGGAAAACATGAAACATAACAACGCTCGAGTCATAGGAATACCAGAATGAGAAGAAAAGAAGTGAGACATAGAAAACCTGTTTGAAAAAATTATGACAGAAAATTTCCCAAACCTGGAGAGGGGAAAAGCCATGCAAGTTCAGGAAGCCCAGAGAGTCCCAATCAAGATGCACCCAAAGAGGCCAACTCCAAGACATATCATAATTAAAATGCCAAATTTAAAAACAAAGAGAGAATCTTAAAGGCAGTAAAGGAGAAACAGGAAGTAACATACAAGGGCACTCCGATAAGGCTAGCAGCTGATTTCCCAAAAGAAACATTACAAGCCACAAGGGAATGGCAAGAAATATTCCAAGTCATGAAAAGTAAAGGTCTGTAAACAAGACTACACTACCCAGCAAGGCTCTCAATTAAAATGGAAGGAGAAATAATGGGTTTCCCAGACAAAAGAAGGCAAAAATAAAACACCTCCAGCAAACCATCACTGTAAGAGTTGCTAAAGAAATTGTTTTAAGAAGACAAAGGAAAGGGTTGAGAGAGAGAACACAAGTACAAAGGAGATAAGATGGCAATGAATAAGTACCTATTAATAATAACCTTAAATGTAAATGAATTAAATGTTCCAATCAAAAGACATAGGGCAGCTGAATGGATAAGAAAACGTGACCTGAACCTATGCTACCAACAAGAGACCCACCTCAAAACAAAAGACCTACGGCAGACTGAAGGTGAAGGGTTGGAATAAAATATTCCAAGTAAATGGACAGGAAAGAAAAACTGGGTTAGCAATACTTATATCAGACAAAAGGGACTTCAAAACAAAGGCCATAAAAAGAGACACAGAAGAACACTTCATAATACTCAAAGGAAGAATCCACCAAGAAGACAAAAACATTGTAAACCTATATGCACCCAACATAGGAGTGCCCAAATATATAAGGAAAATTTGGGGAAACTTCAAGAAGGATATAGATAGTAACACATAGATAGTAGAGGATTTTAACAACTCACTGTCAAAAATGGATAGGTCTTTGAAACAAAATATAAATGAGGTGTTGTGGAACTGAACAATGCACTAGAACAAATAGACTTAACTGACATACATAGAACCTTACATCCCAAAGAAGTGAAATACACAGTCTTTTCAAATTCACATGGAACACTTTCAAAAATAGACCACATGACAGGACACGAAACAAGCCTCAAGAAATTGACGGAAATTGAAATAAAAATTTTTCTCAGACCACAAGGGCCTGAAACTAAAGGCTAACCTCAAAGAAAAAACTCAAACACTGAAATTCAGGAAGATTGGCTAGCATGCTATTAATCAATGAATGGGTTAATAATGAGATTGAAGAAGAAATCCAAAAGTTTCTGGAAACAAATGAAAATGAACACACAACAGTCCAATACCTATGGGACACAGCAAAGGCAATCCTGAGAGGGAAGTTAGTAATTACACAAGCCTACCTAAAAAAGATAGAAACATTTTAAATAAGCAGCCTAACCCTACATCTACAAATGCAAGAGAAACAACAACAAAAAAAAAAGCCCAGAGCTAGTAGAACGATGGGGATAAACAAGATCAAATAAAGAACAAACTGACAAGAACCAAAGAGGAAGGTGGAAGGGGATAATGGGGAAAGAAGGAGAGGGGTCACAAGTAAAATGTATGAAGGACACATGGACAAAGCTAAAGTGGGTTAGGATTGTGGGTGAGAGGTGGGGATGGGTGGCGAAGTGGGAGTAGTTGGGGAAAAATGAAGACAATGTACTAGAGCAATAGAAAAAATAATAAGAAAAATAGTTAATAAATTTAAAAAATGAAATTAAAAATGAGTAAATAGAACAATGAATTTGCATCAAATTTTGAATTTTTTTTAAAGCTTTCACATTCTTGTGGGAAAACTATTCAGATGATTCAGAAGGCTGCAGCTATGGGCAACTGGTGATTGGCAGCTTAATCTCAACAACAGGCCAGGTCAGAGTTTTCTGGCAAAACAGCCAATCAATCAGATGACTCAGCCCCTCTACAGCCCAGATTTGGTGCCCTGAGACTTTTACCTTTTCCCAAAACTAAAAGCACCTTTGAAAGGGAAGAGATTTCAGACCTTCGATTAGATTCACGAAAATGTGACAAGGCAGCTGATGGCAACTGGGAGAACTGTGTGAGGTCCCAAGGTGGCTACTTTGAAGGGGACTGAGGCATCCTTGTCCTATGTATAATGTTTCTTGTATCTCATATCTTCTTTAATAAATGTCTGCATAGTCCATAAAATGTGGCTGGATACTTTCTGGACAGACTTTGTATATAGTATCAGATGGATACAAAAGTTATCAGAATGATCTCTTAGTAAGCTATGCAATGTGTAGTCACTGAAGTATACACTTGAAACTAACATAATATTGTATGCCAAATATAATTGAAAAATAAATGATTTAAATTTAAAAATAAGTAAAATAAAAGAGAGTGCTATGATTATTATTTGGTTGTTTTTCTTCTTAAATTTATATAATGTGTCCAACTTTCAGCTGTGGAAGGACCAGAGACACTCCTTTAGAATGATAATTCTGATTTACTCAAATGAGTGATTCTTGTGCTGAGGTTGAGCATGAGGGGAGACAGACTGCTGGTGCCAAAGTCACAGGAGAAAAGTTATATCACTGCCAGTGAAAGCACACCTGTGTCTTGGACATCCCATCTATGATCAAGAAGCCAGCCCAGCACAGCTGCTCCGCGGAGAAGCACCTACTTGGAAACTTCGCTCTAGAAAGAGAAAAGCACCTTGAGAGGTGTGAGGCTTCTTCTCAAAATGATCATAATTAAAGGATCAATAGAAAAGGCAAAAGCAATTACATTTTCATTTGCAACAGTGTGCACTGCACAAATAACAACATTGTAACCCAGAAAACATGTCCAGGGATCAGAAGACAAGGACCAGTCTACTGAAAAGGCAAGACGGCTCCTACCTGCAGCCACTGATTGTGACCCCAGGAAGAGCTGCCTCTATGCACCACTCCTCTGGCCAAGTTGGCTGTCTCTATTGCAGTGACAACTGAGGCTACAGGCATTTTTATTTTTGTGGCTACTGGCATTTTTGCTGTTGTTCTTACTGGAGAGCTAGCCTGTATGCAGTGAACCAGGGCCACAGAGAAACAGAGGTAAGGACAAGAGGTAGGAAGAAAGGATGCACCAAGGACATAGAGCCTGAGTGACTGAGGGGCTGCAGTCAATACCTGACTCTCCCTGTGAACTAACCCTTGATTGTGGTCATTTTTAAGGCTCTTGAGCATTGATTTTGACATACAGATAAAATCTAGGCTCTTTAAAAAAACAAAACCAAAAACCACTCTTGGTGGCAAGAGTTGGTTTCCCACCTTGAAGTGCTCAGAGCTTGGTGAGGAAACCAGTTGAAGCCTATGGAGTGGACATACTGGGTGTCCTGGCATTTGCTGGTCCCCTCTGAACCCACAAAGCTGACATATATCACTCAAGGCCCACCTGGAGCTGGATGAGCTTGGAAATGCAGGGAACTAAGATCCCCAAGGGTCATCTTCAACCTAAAAGGGACCCAGCTGCTGGGTTAAGGCTGGGACCATTCTGG
Organism: Pteronotus mesoamericanus; assembly: GCF_021234165.1. Classification (NCBI taxonomy): domain Eukaryota; kingdom Metazoa; phylum Chordata; class Mammalia; order Chiroptera; family Mormoopidae; genus Pteronotus; species Pteronotus mesoamericanus. The sequence goes on from NW_026555321.1 coordinate 58,593,802, forward strand.
AATGAATTCTGCATGGCTCTTCTGAGTGCCCAGCAGAGAGGCCCAGTGCCCAGAAGTATCTTACTGCTTGCCCTCCTCCTGGTTGTCACTCTCCCTGGCCCCTCCTCATCACTCCCCAAATAATCCAACTGCATTGAGCACCCATCCCAGGGAGAGCAAACTAAGAACTTGTGAGGAAGAGAATGAGGCAGAGGAGTCCATACACTGTGAATAAATAGAACATTAAAATTAGCATTTAAAACACTAGTATATTAATCCTATGCTTCCATATGATGTTGATAGTTTATTACTATTGTGTGCAAATTTATTTGATTTTAGAATTATACAAGGACTTTATAAACACTCAGTAAATCATCAGTTGCCTTAGCAATATTTACCTGTCCTGACCTAAAGCTAAGATACATGAAGCAAATTATAACACCAGTATACATTACAGTATTTGGTTCTGGGAAAAGTTTTAGGGGTTTTTGTTTAATGGGACAAATTTAAACTTTAATGCTGGCTAAAAAGTCTAACTTAACAGGGAGTTAATAAAAGAATTCCTTTTTTAGAGTCAAATCATTTACTAGGCAATAATCATCTAATAAAATTGTGTCATGGGGTACTGGCCACAAACACAATCAAGTCTCTGCATAACCTCTACCTTCACCTTTCATTCTTATTTTTAGACTCAGTAATTCTCAGCAGTCTGGGCAGCAGATGACAATCCCTGTCCCTCATGTCCCATATATGGCTTCAGCACAAAGGCATTAGGAAAAATAAGGACTTAAATTTATGATACTTACTCTGTCTTAGGTACTATGAAAAATTTTATTTATTTTTTACAGCATGCTAATGAGGAAGAAACTATTTTTATCATCTCCATTTTAAAATAAGGGAACAGAGGTGCAAAGCAGTAAAGAGACTATGAGGTACACAGAGCCTAGCATATCAGCCTCCATGGCCCACAGCCTCAACCTCCATGCTGAGCTGAGCTTTCTCTGCACCTAATTTTTCCAGACTTCTTTCACTGCCCAGGAGACAATCCCAGTCAGAGGAGAGCAGGCCAGATATTCTGCATGGTGCTCACCTTCCTGCCATATCACACCCCTGAGACCTAACCTGTATTTCATCAAATTTAATACATGTGACACCAAAGTTCTCTTTACCCTACCAAAAGGTTTTCACATGATTATGTCATGTCTACCACCTGGATGATGGCAATTCTAAGATACTTTCATTTAACCTAATCAACAAAACAAACAAGCAAGGAAAATATAACCAGCAACATTGAAAGAAAAAAGAAACCAATAGAATCAAGAGGGAGGCGAGGTAGGGAAAGGGAAGGGAAGGGTCAAGTCAAGGAACATGTATAAAGGACCCATGGACAAAGCCAAAGTGGAAAAGGATTAGGGAGGAGGGCATGCAGAGGAAAGTGGTGGTGGAATTGGAGACTAATATATTTGAACAATAAAAAAATAAAATAAAAAATAAATAAATAAAATGTATCATGACTACACTGCAGTTGAATTAAAAAAGAAAAATGAAATCTTGCCATTTGCAACAGTGTAGATGGATCTATAGGGCATTATGCTAACTTAAATAAGTCAGAGACAGAAAGAAAAATACTGTACAATCTCACTTATATGTAGATTCTAAAAACAAACAAAACAAAATAGAAAGAGGCTCATAAATACAGAGAACAAACTGAGGGCTACCAGAGGAAGGGAGATTGGGGGACTAGGTGAAAAAGTGAGGTGTGAACAGGGATATACACTTCCAGTTATAAAATAAATAAGTCACAGGGATGTGAAGTACAGCACAGAGAATATAGTCAATAATATCTTAATAACTTTGCATGGTGACAGATGTTATTAGACTCAGTGGGTGATCACACTGTAAGGAATATAAATGTTAAGTTGCTATATTTTACACTTGAAACTAATATATTATGGTATGATAACTCTCCTTTAATAAAAATTTATTTTAAAAAACTTTAAAAATCAGTGAAATAATAAAATCCATATTGACTAATGTTGATTGTCAAAAATCCTTTGTATGTAATTTGGGGCCTTACTCAGCAATCTGACTTTGATTTATGTGTCACTAATATATTATCCAAGAGAAAAATCATAGAATTCTAGCATGGTCTAACTGGCTTTTCAAACCATGTGTCATGTCCACTGACTCAGGTGTGACTCCCATTCAAGGAACCACATTTGAGTAGCCATTAAGTCCCTTTCTAGACTAAAAAAAAATTATGGTGACTGTGGATTTAGTCATTGGTGACAGGTTTCATGCCAATTGTTGAAATCCTGTTGGAAATATTTTGTATTTTTCAGTGTTCCTACCATCACTGAATATTGAGTCAGAAGAAAACTCTTCATGGCAGCTGATCCAATGTCCTGCCTGGTAGGAATTACCTAAATAAGGTGGCTGTGACCTGTGACATGTGGGAGAGCAAATTAAGTCTCTGTGGACTTATAAAGGTAAACTGCCCTGTATTTTTTCTTGAAAAATAAAAGATTGAAAACATTGGGTACAACATTATGTTGCAACATCCCCACAAGTACCTTAATTACATGCTACCTGGGGCAGTGACAGCCTGAGTGTCTCCCTGATGACTAGTCTCTGGAGGCCACCATGGACCGTAATGCAGACTGATGAAGAATACCCCTCTCTTACTTTACATCCACACAACAGTGAACCCAGCTTTGTCTGTTCTCAGCTCCCCTAATGGCAGCCTCTCAAGTGTTCTTCTGACAAGGTCCCTTCCTTGCCACGTTGCATCCTGGCATCTCTCATTCAACATGGGTCCACTGCAAGTGAACTATGTTGATTCAGATGGCAATGACAGTAAAAATACCAATTAAATAATTGTATGGCAGTTTAATTTCTATGAATACTAATTAATAGCTATGAAAAATAATGATAGCTACCATTTTTACTAAACACTAAGCTAAATGCTTTACATGTATTATGTAATAAATTTTCATAACTTATCCATGATAAAATGGCCTGCTGAAAGCTCAAGTTGTCAATGACAGCCCTAACTCATTAGGAATAAGATGAGTTCAGGGAAGTTGGCTCAGAGTGTTTATAGAGTGTGCCTAACTTCACACAGCCAATGAACAATGCATTCAAACTTGATTTCTAAGTTTTTCTCCAAAATGAAGTTGGTGGAGTACATGGAATGTTGCCAACATGGCTGGCTTACATTCAAGTCAGTTCATTTTCATCTTTAATACTGGGTATACATGTCAGAATTTGTACTCTGGTGTCAAATATTGAGCTAACAGTCAGAATCAGGAATCTGTGTCAGAAAACTCTGCACCTTGTTTCCTGTAGCTGCTCCCAAATTACATGGTGGTCAGAGCAGCTCACAGACCCTATAACAGCTGCTAACCCATGACCTTGCAGCTACACACACATGCACACACATTATAATTGTCTGTCTCTGTTTTAAAGGTACAAACTGGAGTAAGAAATCATTCCTGAAAGAAATAACAAAAGTTGTCTATTTAATCAACATCTCAGGAAAAGTCAAAGTTAGACTCTGTCCTTTTCTCAAATCAATAAGGAAAAAATTGTTTATGTGCAAATAAGAGGATGTCTGACACTTTGGGGACCGCATACTGTTTGCTCAGTGGTCCCAGAGACGTGGGGATGCTGCAAATAGCTGCTCTGCCTGACCACCCAACCCTAGTGCCCATGGGTGCTTGACAGACAGAGAGATCATCCAGGCATGAAGAGTTAGGACAAGATAAACAGAATCTAAATGGGGTCCTGATGCAGTGTACACATGAGCCTTGTCAGCTAGATGAAGCCACAACAATGACACTCCATCTGTGTAAGAAAAAGCCAGTGAAGGCTGGACATCAGCTCAGCAGTCCCTGCTGACCACCAGTATAAGGAACTGAAATGCACAAAGCAGACAAAGTCAGAATGTTGGGGCCAGATGCAGAGAATGCTCAGTGTTTGTGATGGAAGCTACCATAGGACCAAAGTCTAGTGTTATGAATAAACGTTTACCAAAGCATAAAATGCATGTCATTTGCTTTTAGTGATAAATACCCCAAATAAATGGTTTCCAAAAATAATTATTCACTTTTCACTGACATTTTGATTAGTTAACACAGAGAAGGGAAGAGTTTTTCTGACATTGAGAACCAGCATGTATATTCCTGACCCTTGTAGGCAATTGTCCATGGAGTATCATTCATGGAGTAAGAAGCAGAGTTCTCATCCCAGTTCCTCAATGTCCCCTCTGTCCCCCACATGCAAAGATTTTCTTGAAGAAGGAAGTGATGTACAGCTGGTTTCATGAGCTCTTGCCAGGTTCTTACCAATCTGCGTCCCTGACTGCTGTACATGATACTCATCCAAGAGCAAAGCCAAGTGTATGGAGTAGTCTCATGAGCATGGATCCTGTGCAGCCAAGCTGACACCACACAGATGTGGGAAGCCTGGTGACCATGTGCAATGGGAATCTAATATGGCCTGAGCCTATGCAGTTCAGCAAATTTTCTTCAGATGCAGAGTGAGATTTGACTTGCTCTAATTAAAATGAAATCTTAGGAATTTATTTGGAAATACTTCCACTTCTGTGAAAACACCACAATCTTTATTGCTATCTGTTTAAAAGGTCAGAATGAGACTTCTCAGTAACAAAGACACAAGGTGAAAAGGGGTCTTCAGCGATCAGAAAAATAACCTTTAATACAAAGATTTTTAAAGTGTTTGACTTCTGGCCAATGATGGGGTTCAAATTGAAAATGGTGAAAGTGGCCACATATGAGTATTTGCTAAAAAATGGGGAGCTTTACTTTAATGGACTTGAAAGCATTCAATGATATGCAGAAATAGTAAGAATGAATTCCATTGCAGTAAATTGGAATAAATTAAAATATTGACAATTCAACTAACCTTTCAAGATTGCAGAGGAAACCAAGTATATCATACTGCGCTCATGGTACCTTAATAAAATGCTGAATACACAGAGAGTGTACTCAAAATACCTAGTCAGTGGCACCTTTCAGGGAAGATTCTGACATTAGTGACACTCATCAGTGACATTTATTATGTAGAAACATGAAAAGTTCAGGATAAACTCATTCACTCACAGTCTGGGGTGTTTAACAACAGACTTCTCAGTTCTAATTATATATTAATAAATTTCTTATGAAAAAGAAAAAAAATACAAAACACTGAAAGTTAGGTAAAAAAATTTTTTTTAATTATTTGAAGTTAAATAAGAATGTTTAGTTTATATGTTGAGACACTCATACCAGAAGCATGAGAAAAGCATGTAGTTTTCCCTTTTTCTTTAAATTTTTTTATCATTCATATACATTTGTCTCCATTTTACCACCATCACCTTCCCCTAGTCCACCCAACCCCACCTCCTACCCTCAGTCCTTCCACACTTTGGCTTTGTCCATTAGTCCAATATACATGTTCCTTGATTTGACCCTTCTCTTTCCTTTCTTCATTACCCCCCACCTTCCCTCACATTACTGTCACTTTCTTTTATCTTTCAAAGTTGCCAGTTATATATTCCTTGCTTGTTTGCTTTGTTGATTAGGTTCCACTTACACATGATTATATGGTATTTGTCTTTACCCTCTGACTTATTTCACTTAGCAAAATGCTCTGCAGTTCCCTCCATACTCTCCCACAGGCTAGGAGCTCTCACTTTCTTTCTGCTGCGTAGTGTTTCATTGTGTAAATGTACCATAGTTTTTCATTCTCAAGATAGACTACATGATATGACACAAAACAAGCCTCAACAAATTCAGAAAAATTGAAATCATAACAAGCATTTTCTTGGACCACAAGGGCTTGAAACTGGAAACCAATCACAGGGAAAAAATTCCAAAACATTCAAACTCATGGAGACTGAATAGCAAGCTATTAAACAATAAATGGGTCAGTAATGAGATCCAGGAACAAATCAAGAAGTCTCTGGAAACAAATGAAAATGAACACACAACAGTCCAAAACCTATGGACACAGTGAAGGCAGCCCCAAGAGGGAAGTTCATGGCAACACAGGCCTACCTAAAAAAGACAGAAACATTTCAAATGAATAACCTAACCCTACAACTTCAAGACCTGGAGAAACAACAACAAACAAAGCCCAGAGCAAGGAAAGGAAAGGAAATAATCAAGATCAGAGCAGAATTGAATGACATACAGACTAAAAGAACAATTCAAAAGATAAACAAATCCAGGGGCTGGTTCTTTGGAAAGATAAATAAAATTGACAAGCCTTTAAGCAGATTCATCAGGGAAAAAAGGGAGAGGACCAAAATAAATAATATCAGAAATGAAAAAGGAGAAAAAACAACACATACTACAGAAATACAAAGGAGTGTAAGAAATTACTGTGAACAATTTTATGCCAAGAAACTTGAAAACCTGGGTGTAATAGACAACTTTCTAGAAAAATATAACCTTCCAACACTGAATGAAGAAGAAGCAGAAAGCCTGAACAGGACTATAACAGGTGGTGAAATTGAAGAAGTCATCAAAAAAACTCTTGGCACACAAAAGCCCTGGACCGGATAGTTTCACAGAAGAATTTTACAGAATATTTAAGGAAGAGCTAACCACTACCCTTCTCAAACTATTCCAGAAAATCCAAGAAGATTGAAGGCTTGCAAACCCTTTTTCTGAGGCTAGCGTTGTCCTAAGCCCCAAACCACAAAAAGATACAACCAAGAAAGAAAACTACAGGCCAATATCTCTTATGAACATAGATGCTAAAATCCTCAACAAAATATTGGCAAACTGCAACCAGCAATACATTAAAAGAATCATCCACCATGATCAAGTGGGACACACGCCAGTGATGCAAAGATGGTTCAATATTCACAAATCAATAAACGTAACATATCACATAAACAAAAGGAAAGAGAAAAACCACACAATCATCTCAATTGATGCGGAAAAAGGATTTGATAAGGTACAACACCAATTTATGATAAAAACATTCAGCAAAATGGAACTAAAGGGGGAATACCTCAACTTAATAAAGGCCATATATGAAAAACCTGCAGCCAACATCATACTCAATGGACAAAAACTAAAATCTTTCCACTAAGATTAAGAACAAGACAAGGATGTCTGCTTTCGCCACTTTTATTCAACATAGTATTGGAAGTCCTGGCCACAGCAGTCAGACAAGAAAGAGAAATAAAAGGCATCCAAATTGGAAAGGAGGAAGTAAAACTATCATTGTATGAAGATGACATGATGGTGTACATAGAAAACCCCAGAGACTCCACCAAGAAACTACATGACAGAATAAGTGAATTTGGCAAAACAGTAGGAAACAAAGTCAATATTCAGACTTCGAAGGCATTTTTATACACCAACAATGAAATATCAGAAGCAAAAATCACATTTGCTGTAGTGACAAGAAAAATAAAGTACCTAGGAATAAACATAACAAAGGAGGAAAGAGACCAGTACACAAAAAACTATACAACACTGAAGAAGGATATTAATAAAGACACAAATAAGTGGAAGCACACACCATGTTCATGGACTGGAAGAATTAACATCATTAAAAAGTCTATACTATCCAAAGCAATTTATAGATTCAACTTAATCCCTATTAAGGTACCAATGACGTATTTCACAGACATAGAACAAACATTTAAAAAATTTATATGGAACCATAAATGATCCGGAATAGCCACAGCAATTTTGAGAAAGAAAAACAACATAGGAGGGATCACAATACCTGACATCAAACTGTATTACAAGGCCACTCCAATCAAAACAGCCTGGTACTTGCATAAGAACAGGCACATAGATCAATGGAACAGAACAAAAAGCCCAGAAATAAACCAATGTCTCTATGGTCTATGACAAAAGGTGCAGAAGCATAAAATGGAGTAAAAATAACTTCTTTAACAAATGGTGTTGGGAAGGTAGATAGCTACATTCAAAAAAATTGAAATTTGACCACCAAATTACACCATGCACAAAAATAAACTCAAGGTGGATAAAAGACTTAAATATAAGTTGCAACACCATAAAATTCCTAGAGGAGGCAGGAAACTCTGAGTTTTCCCATGCAACAATATTTTCACCGATATGTTCCCCTAGAGCAAGGGACATAAAGGAAAGAATAAACAAATGGGACTTCATCAAAATAAGAAGCTTTTGCACTGCCAAAAAAATCATTAGCAAAATGAAAAAGGAGCCAACCATATGGGAAAATATATTTGCCAATGATACTTCAGACAGGGGTTTGATTTCCAAACTATATAAAGAGCTCACATGACTCCACTCCAGGGAGACAAACAATCTAAGTAAAAATGGACAAGGAACTTGAACAGACACTTCTCCAAGGAGGCCATAAAGAGGGTCCAAAGACATGAAAGGATACTCATCATCACTAGCCATCGGAGAGATGCAAATTGAAACCACAGTGAGATATCCTTTCACACTGGTCAGAATGGCCATCATAAATAAATCAACAAACAGGTGCTGGAGAGGTTGTGGAGTAAAGGGAACCCTCGTACACTGTTGGTGGGAAGGCAGAGTGCAGCCACTGTGGAAAACAGTTTGGAATTTTCTCAAAAAGATAAAAATGGAACTGCCTTTTGACCCAGCAATTCTACTTCTGGGATTATACCCTAAGAATCCCAAAACACCAATTCAAGAGAACCTGTGCACCGCAATGTTCATAGCAGCACAATTTACAAAAGCCAAATGATGAAAGAAATTGCCCACCTGTAAATGAGTGAATCCTAAAACTATGGTACATTTATACAGTGGAATACTATGCAGCCAAAAGAAAGAGCGAGCTACTGCCCTTTGTGAGAGCATGGATGGAACTGGAGAGCATTATGCTAAATGAAATAACCCAGGCAGTGAAAAAGACAAATACCATATGATCTCACCTATAAGTGGAACCCAATCAGCAAAGCAAGCAGGCAAGGAAAATATGACCAGCAACATTGAGAAAAAGAAGAAACCGACAAGGATGGGATGGAGGGAGGGAAGGAGGGAAGGAAGGTGAAATGTCAGGTCAAGGAACAGGTGTGAAGGACACATGATGAAACCAAGGTGGGAGAGGATTGAGGGTGGGAGGTGGGGGTGGGTGGGGCTGGGGAAAATGGTGGTGGGTAAATGAAAACAAATGTATTTGAACAATAAATAAATAAATTTTTTAAAATGGTACACTATAAAATATCTACTGAATACCAAAGAAAGCATTAAATAAAGGAATAAAGGAACAAAAAATGCATTAGACATACAGAAGACAAATAGTATCAGGGTGAATATATTTTCCACCCCCTCCCAGGCCTAGGGTTTCCTATCTCCAACCATCAACAGAAAGCATCTTGTGGTTTGATCTCAAAGAAAGAAGCATTACCGATATTGGGTCATGTGAGGAAATCTGACAAACACCAACTCATAGGAAGCTGGGAAACAAGGTTTAGTGAGAAGTGAGATAAGAACACTAAAATATGTATCTGGAATTTGTTCACATGAAAAGTAGACAAAAGATGATTGTGTCAGTGGGAAAAAATATAGCAATCATAATTATGGAAAAAGGTGACCATCTCTTTTTCTTAAATAATTTTATTTGTTTATTTTTTATTTACTTATTTTTTCAAATACATTTGTCTCTGCCTACCCCACACCACTTTCCCTTGCCCCCTCCCTCCCTCCCTCACTCAACTCTTCCCCTTTGGTTTTGTCCATGAGTCCTTGCTATATGTTCCTTGACTTTCCCCTTCCCTTCCTTTTCCCCCGCCCCCGCTCCCTCCTTCCCTCTTGTCTCAGCTGAAGAAAGTTCTAAAACTTCACTTTTGGTTCCACCCAGACTTAAAACCAATGAAAATTTATGCTGGAACTTGGCATTTCCTTTTTCTCTCTACCTCTCAGCTAGACTGTTATTCACCACCTTTGCAAAAAAAGTATTATACCTCTCCCTCAATTCTTGATATTCTCTTTCTTTTTCTATCGTGTGGATAAAGCAAAGGAAAATGGAGACCTAAAACAGGTCAGTTGAGTAAAGAAAGGAACTCTGGACTCTGAATGACCATGTGGAGCATAGTATCCATGATGCATATTGAACTATGACCCATATTGAACTATGATGTGAGTGATCAACATATATTTATTCAATAAGTGTTTACTGAGTCAAAACATTCAAAGTTCAGTATTGTTTGCTGGAAGAGTTGTCTTCTTGAATGATAAAGTGTTGTTGAAGACTGTATTTGGACTTCGGAATGAATGGTACAGGGGCATGTCCTTCAAGGGACTCACAATATGATGGGAGAGACACACAGAGAAGCAATAACTTCAGTGTTGTAAATGCAAAGACAATGCATGTGATACTGTGACAAAGCCACTGACCCCGTACCATAGACTTCTTAGAAAAAGTAATGCCCAATCTTGACCTTGAGTCAGAAAAACCCAAAGAAGGAAGGACATTAAGATAAAACACACACACACACACACACACACACAACAGCAAAGCTGCAGAAGCAAGAATTGGCAGTGTGTTACTCAGTGGGCTTCAAGCACAAAGGCCAGATCATGAAGAATGTTGAACATCTGGGGTTTATCTCCAATTGCTCAGCTGCCACTGCTGCTCCTGCTGCTGTGGGGAAGCAGCCCATGTGCCTGAGTCCCCATCATGAGCATAGCTTTGTGATATAGTTTTCCCATAAGTCAGCCAGGCAACTGCTCAGCTAGCTGCCTGTTAAGCAGCCTAGCAACAAGGAATAGACAAGAATCACACACAGTGACTGTGCTATTCACTCAGATTTTATTGAATATAGGTTCACTCAAAGTAGAACATCAACACACATTTATATCCTACTCACACTCTAACAATCTAAGAGAATTATAATACATACACACAACAATCAATAGGGGATAACACACCTGAGTCCCAAAGTTTCAGTCTGTAGTTCCATGAGACAGCATGGTAGGGAAGGGAATTGTCAGTGTTTTGCAAGGAACGATATCCAGAGCCAGGTGGGCATCAGGGTAGATGAAGTCCTCCGTCCAGTAGGGCAGCTGATGCCAAGGGAGATCAGTGTGGCATAGAGCAGAACACTGGTGTGTGGAGCTCAGCTGTCTCAGCAGTGGTCAGAAGAGTACCTCAGTTATACCTTTAAAGTGGTATACTCCACCCTTCTGGATATTTTTGATAAATATCTTAGCACCCCTGATGGAAAGCGTGGAATTTCCCCAGGAACCTATCCATGGGTGGTCCTACTCTGCAGATATGTCTATTCTCATCACATGTGCAGATATCTTAGGTGTGTCTCCTTGCCAGATGTGTCTGCTCTGAATTAGGTAGTTTCTCTCTTGAACAAAAGTGTCATGGCTGACTGACAGCCATTTTGGTTGACATGAATGACTCCACTTTGTTTTATATACTTTATGCTATCTTGACCAAACCAATGCCATTTTATTGGTCCTCCTCTCCACAGTCCCTGCCTGGCCAGCCGTGGCTCATGCCCCTGTTCACAGCTCTTCCCTTCCTCTCACCCAATGGGGAACAACTCTCTCCATGTGGGTAAAGGATGAATATGTACAAGTCCATTTCTAAGATTCCCTCGGAGGAGGCTTCTGATGTGAATTAGAATCTGCCAATGAGATATGCTCATGCAGGATTTTGATTTAAAACTCAGTTATGTGAGAAGAGAGACCAGCACAGGGCATCCTCCTGGTGGGGCCTAGGTGCAGCATGTGCAGCATGTGCAGCAGGGCCTCCAGACTGCTTTTCTGCCTGATCTCCATGGAGACAGCAGCTTGGTGATCAGCCCACCATGTTGTGGGGTTGGGGTGTTCCTGGAAGCTTGACAAGACTCTGTCTATTCAGGCCACCCATGATTCTGTGTTATTTGTGCCTGTTAATACATCCACCTCAGCTTAAACAGACTGAAGTGTGTCCACGGTCCACAGCTGAGAGCCTTGTTCTCACCAAACAAGTGCCCAGCACATGTGAAGCTGCCATTGTTTCAGGCAGAGGATCTATCCCCATGACCAGTTACTGTGGCCACATCATGTGCTGAGTACTTCCATAATTCCATTATCTATTCAATAATGATGACAAGAGTATCAACAACACTTAGATTATGGATCATGCCTTGTGAGCTTCAAATGAAAAAGAACATACCAAGCACCTTTGATGGAAGGCATAATCACCTTCATATAGCTCTTAGCTGTCCTATTTGTGATTCTTCACATAAAAATGAAATCTTTTATGAGAAGGATTGGTTTATCAGGAAGATTTCCCTTCCCCACAGTTTTTCAGAGACTAAATGATAATCTAACAAGGTTATTACATGAGATTCCTGCAACAAAGTAGAATTTGATTATATAACACACAAAGAATCTTCTTTCTCAAATAGAGGCATCCAAGCATCACCATCAAAACAAAGCCATGATGATTTGCACAGGAATTCTCTTCAACATACTCAGGGTCCTAGATATATGCATCTGGAGCTAGTGTCTGGCTTATTTCAGTAAACAGAGGTTCAGTGAAGGTTTCTCCATACTTGTTACTTCCTCACATGGCCAGCATCTTCTCCTGGTGCCATCTCAACCTGCCCTGCACTGAGGACCAAGGAAAAGCAGTCAGAAGCCAGTACCATTTATTATCGGTCCTCATTTGCACACTCTGTTCTATGTTTTCATCTTCAGGCAGCTGAAACTGTCCTCACTGGTAATTATAATAGCAGCATCCAGTTGAAGATAAACCCAAAGCTTTGCAAAATTTCCTCTCAAACTAGACTCCTCCTATGCTGTATCATTAAGTCCAAGTCATTTAATTGTGTTGTGATGACAGGAAAGCTTTGGTGTGTTTCCCAGTGGAAGAAAAACAAGTTTCAGAAAAGAGTCACATATTCATGTTCCCAACATATTTTAAAGTCAGTTTCTCTAATCCCAGGCAGTTATGGTTTAAGCGTTTTGATGTCTAGGGATCACAAAAGGAACCAACAGTATGCTGAATGAAGACATGTTCCTGGTTATCTGTGGGTGTCTCTTTGTCTAATGAGCCATTCACAGAATCATCAAGGTCATTATAAACGTCTTTTCCCTCCGAGCTTGCTACCCACATGAAAGACTCAAAGCTGGTCCTTTTGGCTGGTACCCAGCATGGAAATGTGTCCCTCCAAAACTGACTTAGAAGGAACGTGCAAATACTGATCTGCTAGGACCTAGAAACATCCAGTATATGAAAGCCAGTACCTGGCCAATCCCTTTTGTATTTGGTTTTCATGAGAGTCTGTGTGTGGGAAGCTCTGAATGTTCTTAGTATGATAACAAACTTGCATTCCTTAAGCCAATTAGCTCATAATTAGATTCTGGCTAACGAGGAGGGTGAAAGATGGTGCTGTTGTCAAGCAAGTGTGGTAGTGATGCTTGTATGTGCAGGTGCAGCAACACACGTTAAAAACAAAATTGAATTTCTAAAACCCAATTGTTCCTTACATGCTGTTAGCAAGTGCACCTCTAGCCCTCTGCAGCTCATTACACCCTGTGAAATGTGCTTTAATCCCACCCTGGAAAATAATTATCCACAAGTTACCAGTTAGCGACAAAAACCATTTGTCTTTTATCCCACTCAAAGTCACGTCCATTTCTTCAGGATCAACCACATGCCAGGCACCAGAGCACCAAGAAGAGACCCTTTCCTCATGAATTCACCATTTACAGGGGAGGGACAGATAAGTAACAGTGAACATAATAAAGGAAGTCTCTAGTATTATAGAAGGTGATCAGGAAAGAATGAGTGGGACAGGGGGATCAACAGACCTTGGAATGTTAGGCAGGTGTACAAGTTTTAAGAGTAGTCCTGGCAGACCTCCCTGAGCAGGTGAGATTTGAGCAAAGACCTCAGGAGCTATGGAGTGAAACACATGGGGAAATGACATGGGAAATAATATACATAGTAATCTCCTGTATCCAAGATGACTGAAGATTCAGGAAGAAGTCATATGAGAATATGAAAGCAGTCTTTTTTTTTGTTCCCTTTACATTTGATGTTTTTGAAAGTCTGTGTTGGAGGCACTTTGGGACAGAGGCTCCTGCTCTCCACATGTTTTTTTAGATGAGCTATAAAAAAGGATGGCTGAGGAGCAGGGATAAGACAAGAGAAGCACATCCTCCTGATCAGGGACAAACCCTGGTTTAAGGTGTTCAGGCAGCTAAATGATTCCTTTGAGCAGTATAGTCCTTGCTGGAGGTAGTGAACCCTGATGAGGGCTTTTCAGTGAACCCACACTCACCATTTCTCCTAATAACTCATCTTGGCCCCTAAACCTCTATAATCAGTAAGATATTTTCATGGTATCCTGACTTTCTCTTATTGTCCTTAAGAGAAAGCCTACAGGCAACATCATATTCAACAGACAAAAACTAAAAGCTTTCCCATGAAGATCAGGAACAAGACAAGGATGCCCACTTTCACCACTTCTATTCAATATAGTATTGGAAGTCCTAGCCACAGCATCAGACAGAAAAATAAATAAAAGTCATCCAAATTGGAAAGAAGGAACTAAAATTGTCATTGTTTACAGGTGACATGACAGTGTACATATAAAACTCAATAAACTCCAACAACAACAACAACAAAAAAAAAAACCAACACTCAACCTAATGAGCAAATTTGGTAAAACAGCGGGATTCAAAGTCAGTATTCAGAAATTGAAGACATTTTTGTACACCAACAATGAAATATCAGAAGCAGAAATCAGGGAAAAAAGTCCAATTTTCTATAACAACAATAAAAATAATGTACCTAGGAATAAATCTAACCAAGGAGGTAAAACCTTTATGCAAACACTACACAACACTGATGAAATAAATTAAGGAAGACACAAATAAATGGAAGCATACACCGTGTTCATAGATTGGAAGAATTAACAACATCAAAATGTGCATACTACCCAAAGCAATGTATAGATTCAATGCAATCTCTATTAAAATACCAATGACATATGTCACAAAGCTAGAACAAACATTTCAAAAATTTACATGGAACCAGAAATGATCCCAAATAGCTGCAGCAATTTTGAGAAAGAACAGAGTAGGAGGGATCACAATACCTGACATCAAACTATATTATAAGACCACTAAAATCAAAACAGCCTGGCACTGGTATAAGAACAGACACATAGGTCAATGGAACAGAATAGAAAGCCCAGAAATAAACCCATGTCTCTATGGTCAATTAACATTCAACAAAGGGGACAGAAACATAAAATGGAATAGAAATAGCCTCTTCAATAAATGGTGTTGTGAGAGCTGGACAGCTACATGCAAAAAAAAAAAAAAATGAAATTTGACCACCAACTTATACCATACACACACACAAAAAAACCTCAAGATGGACAAAAAACTTAAGTGTAAGTCATGATACCATAAAAGTCCTAGAGGAGAACTTAGGTAGGCAAATGTGAGATATTCCATGCAGAGATATTTTCACCAATGTGTCCCATAGACAAAAAGACATAAAGGAAAGAATAAACTAATGAGACTTCAATAAAATAAAAAGCTTCTGCAAGGCTAAAGAAAAATCAGCAAAATGAAAAGGAAGCCAACCGTATGGGAAAATATATTTGCCAATTATAGCTTGGACAAGGGTTTGATCTCTAAAATATATAAAGAACTCACATGACTCCACTCCAGGAAGGCAAACAATCCAATTTAAAAAATGGGCAAAGGACATGAACAGACACTTGTCCAAGGAGGTCCTACGCGGGGCCCCAAGACATATGAAAGGATTCTCAGCATCATTAATCATCAGAGAGATGCAAATTAAAACCACAATGAGATAGTACCATACCAGTCAGAATGGCCATCAGAAACAAGTCAACAAACAACAAGTGCTGACGAGGTTGTGGGGAAAAAGGAACCCTCACACACTGTTGATGGGAAGGCAGACTGGTGCAGCCACTGTGGAAAACAGTATGGAATTTCCTCAAAAATCTGAAAATGGAACTGCCTTTTGACCTTACAATTTCACTGTTGGGATTATACCCTAAGGATCCTGAAACACCAATTCAAAGAACCTATGCACCCCAATGTTCATAGCAGAACAATTTACAATAGCCAAGTATTGGAAGCAACCTAAGTGCCTATCAGTAAATGAGTGAATCAAAAGACTATGGTATATTTACTCAATGGAATACTACAAAGCAGAAAGAAAGAAGGAGCTCCTACTCTCAGTGACAGCATGGATGGACCTAGAGAGCATTATGCTAAGTGAAATATGTCAGGAAGCGAAAGACAAACACATGTGACCTTACTTATAAGTGGAACCTAATCAACAAATCAAAGATGGAGGCAAAATATAACCAGAGATATTGAAATAAAGAACAAACTGACAGGAGGGAGATAACTGGAGAGAGAAGGAAAAGGGTCAAGTCAAGGAACATATATAAAGGACCCATGGACAAAACCAAAAAGGAGAATGTTTGAGGGTGAGAGGTGGGTTGGGTGTGGTGGGGGAAAGCGGTATCAGGAAGTTGAGAACAACTGTATTTGAACAACAATAAAAAGAGAGATACTTTAAATGAAATATCCAATAGAATACAAAGTACTTAACCTAAAAGGTGTTACTTTACTTTTACTATCTGGTATAACAAAATGCTAAATGGATGGTCAATTTGGTTTGGTTTTTTCCCAGACAAGAAAGAACAATTTGATTTTTTTGAGTTATCCTGATGAGTTTTTGTAGCTGTCAAGTGCCCTTAAAAATTAAAGTCCAAATTATGAGCAAATACTAATATTTTGAGTCGTATTTCAACAAGACTAACTCAGTAAGGCATCATCTCCACATTCAATCAAGGGACCTCTGTTCCATGTGATAAGTCACCTGCTAGGACCAGAACAAAATCTAACGCTCATTCAGTTTTCCTGTACACTCCTGCCCCTCGATTATATCTGTACATCACCAAGAACACATGTGCCAAGGAGATGCTGTGCCATGCCCCACTGAAAGCCGACCAGAACCAAATATCCTTGCATCATTCACACAATATTTGGCTGGAGTCAGGAAAGTAAAGAGGTTTTATGTTCTGGTTTTGATTTTAGTTTGTATTCAAGAGTGCTTCTTACCATCTCCAGTTTTGTCAGGAATTCTAAGTGAAAATATGGCCTCATTGACATCATAGACCTGAATTTCTCCAGTCATGCTTAATCCTTTGCAGACACTGAGCTGCTTCTCAAACATACTCACTGGGACTTCATAACCAATCTGACTTGCTCTTTAATAGATTTATGAAAATTTACTGACTTCCTTCAACCATCACAGTAAAGTGTTGGATGCCCATTTAATTTTTGAGCAGATGACCTTAATTTTAATTTTGTCCTTTAGTGTATGAATGTAACCCTACTGACTGACCAGCATTAGGGCAGCATTTTGATTTTTTTTTCTCCAATAATAGGCATGGATTTGTTCTGTGCTCTTGTGCCTTCACCAGGTAAAGCTAAAGCTGATTAAATCAATGAGGCTCACCATCCTCCATGGAGCACTGGTCTCACCCCACACAATCCAACACCATGGGCCTATCTGCTATGTTATAGGTTTAATATGCAAGTCAAAGCTGAACTTTCTGAAGCAAAACAAACACGGTACTCAACCCCAAACACAGACTATTCTCTAAATCATAACAACCCAGTGACATAGACAGTATTGATCTTTATTTGAATTCAGAAAATAAATGCTTAAAAGAACTAGGTAATTTGTTCAAGGTGACAATGAGAGTAAGTAGAGCACCTGGGCTATGCATCTGATATTGCTACAGAGCCCTCATGTTTAACTCTGCACTAAATTGTCTCTTTTACTGATGGTGTATGCAAATCTTAGCCCATGCTTTGTCCTCTAGCCCTATAAGAATTATAAATACATTGAGGCATCTACACCAGGACCAAAATATAAGGTCAGAGCTCAGATAGATCTTCCTCCTAAGAGATACCGTAAAGAGTCCAGTCCACTGCTTGCAGATCATCCTGATATTTAGGATGGTTTCTGTTAAAAAAAAAAATGTCTCATTCAGAAGCTGATTTACCAATGACCATGAGGACATATTACACTGTGTGTCCGTGAACTGACCGATTAGGACCCAAGGGCCCTTATATCTTAGTAGCAGGTTGTTACTGAAATCTAGTTTTTTGAGTCCATCAAACCCTGGTTCAGAGCACATAGCCAACAAAAACAAAATGACCTCAATTCCAAAGATGAGCTGGTTAGAACTTGAACAACTTAAGGAGATTGTTCTACAGATGTTCAAGAAATAAAAACATGTCATATCTCATGTTTTGTAGACATTCTTTGAAATTTCAGGGAAATGGTTTTCTTCAATTAAAAAAATTTGTTCCCTGGAATGCACCAGTAAACAGTGATCATTCCTTGAAAGATGAATAGGAGGCTGGGGCAGAGTAACAAAAATGTACTTTTTACTGCCAGCCACCCCTTTTTAAAAAGATTTTTATTTATTTATTTTTAGAGAGAGGAGAAAGGAGGGAGAAAAAGAGGGAGAGAAACATCTATTCGCTGCCTCTTGCATGCACCCAAAACAAGGACCTGGCCCACAACCCAGGCATGTGCCCCAACTGGGAATGACCCAGTGACCTTTCAGTTCTCAGGCCAGCACCCAGTCTACTAAGCCACACATGCCAAAAATGTCAGCCCTTTTCTACCATTTGAATTTTTGAGGGGAAAAAAAATGCCGGTATCACTATATACAGGAGCCTTTCAGGATCCTCTGCATTCAATAGACTGACCAAAGATCGTTTCAGGACTGAGGGGTTCGAAACACTGTGAAATTGGGAAAGGAGACCAGTTTGAGCTGCAGGACATGGACGTGAGTAGTGGTCCATCCAGGAGGCCTAGTCACCACCCTGGTCAGCATCCTTGCTCCTTCACAGTGGGTGCACTGACCATGGCTTCTGATACATGGTCAAACACCTCCTCTTTCCCAGCACTGGGGCACTCAGTACACTCTCAGCAGACTGGCCCTCCAGAAAAACTTGGTGACTGTTTCTGGAAATGATTGCAAGTCTGTTATCTATCCCAAGCTTGCAGAGCTTTTAAGACAGAACAAAAGAATGAATGAATCAGAAATGACAAATGGCTGCAAAGCTCCCTGGCTCAAGAAAAGACTCAGGGATGAACTGATTGTAGTGCAGATGACTCAGTGTCTATTTTAGAAGTGGTCATGGGCATTCTGCATTTGGATTCGTGTGCTCAGAGTGAGAAAGCAAGACAAAATGAAAAACAGGCCTCTTTGATTTTGTAAAACAATGCTCTGTGAAAGAACACCGTGTTTCCTGATGGCCCACACTCCCTGGGCCTTATACCATAAACTGTCCTTCACAAGCACTTACTTCATCCAAGTTCAATCATTGCTGTTAGGCTTTGGTCAGAAATGGATCCATCCCCAAGGGTTCTCAGAGGCTTATGTTATTTTAACACCTTCTAGCTCCAGTTTTTTAGTGTTGTATACTCAGTTATTAACATCCTAACAATATTTTCCCACTTAAAATATTCTCTCTCTATCATAAAAAGCGGTAAATGACTTAATGCTTCCTGAAATGTCTTTTATTACTTTTAATTAAAAGAATGAGCTATATGCATCTTAAAAATACGTAATTATTACCTATGAATTCTGTCAATCAAAGTAGTGATCTATTGTCTATTATTCCCATTTTAATACACAGCAGGGTATCTTTTAAGACATCTTCATTAGTAATACAAATACTGCAAATAATATTGAAATTATATTTCAATAAAATTATTTGCTTCCCCTCATATATACAAGGTATGTTTGAAAAAAGTGCAGCCATTGTTAATATAATGAGAATGGTTTGCATGACATCAATGTAACCTGGCAGACCAAAGAGAGTGGACTGGAATGCACATGCGTGAATACTAATGATTTCACTATACTAGTCAGTGGGGGCATAGATGCGACTGAGTGATACTGCGTGGCCATCACATTCAAAATGACTGAGCAAGTAGAGCAATGAGTCTGCATCACATTTTGTGTTAAGCTTAAACATTCCTCCACAAAATTTATTCAGAAGTTTGCAGCTATGGACAACTGGTGATTGTCAGTTTCATCATGACAACATGCCCACTCATGTGTCACATCTCATGCAAAGTTTTTTTGGTGAAACCTCAAATCACCCAGGTGACTCGGCTCTGCTACAGCCCACATTTGGTGCCTTGCAACTTCTGGCCTACGCCAAAACTGAAAGCACTTTTGAAAGGGATGAGATTTCAGACCGTCAATGAGATTCAACAAAATATAAATAGGGCAGCTGATGAGGTCTCAAGGTGTCTACTTTGAAGGGGACTGAAGTGTCACTGTCCTATGTACAATGTTTCTTGTATCTTGTATCTTCTTTAATAAACACCTCTATTTTTCACATTACATGACTAGGTACCTTCTGGATAGACCTCGTATATTATCTAATTTATTAGACATATTTTGTAATGTCATGAGGTCCTCCTTTTAGTCACAAGTAACAGCATAGATCAAAGCTTTCTTATAGTTTTCTTGAGAGTAATTTCCCCTTCACGATACTTCTTTGGATTTTAAATATTATCCCATCTTCCTATGCCGTTTGTTCAAAAGACCATACCCCAGATTCTCCGTGCCAAGCTCTTTCACTAGATGTGAATTTTATTGTGGTTATTTTCTTCCTGGCTATAAGTCATCTTGACAAAATAGTGTTCTCAGAAACAGATCAACTTCAGAAAGATGCTATCTGCCAGCATGCACTCTGCTTTAATGTCAGACACAGAGCTCACAGGGGCATGACTCTTCTGTCCTCTATTCTTCACATAACTACTCCTCCCACCAACCTCCAAGGGATCTGTTGGTGACCTAGTTTATATTTTTAAATATTTTGTTGTTTATGCTATTATAAGCATACCAGTATTCCCTCTTTGCCACCCTCTACCCAGGTCCCCCCTACTCCCACATTCAAGCCCCACACTGTTGTGCATGCTCATGAGTCATGCATATATGCTTTTTGACTAATCATTTTCTTTTCAATCACCTCTCTCTTTTCATATTACACATAGCATAATAGTCTCCAGACTCATTCTTGCTGTCATAAAAGGTTGGAATTCCTTCCTTCATACTTCTGTGTAGTATTCTGTTGTGTTAATGATCACTGGCTTTTGATCCACTCATCTTCTGATGAGCACTTAGGCGAATTCCAAATCTTGACTATTGTAAATAACGCTGCTATAAATAGAGGTGTATGTAAATTCTTTGGAATTGATGTTTCGGGATTCTCCAGATATATTTCCAGCAATGAAATCACTGGGTCTGAAGGCAGTTCCAATGGAAATTTTTTTAGGAAATTGCACACTGTTTTCCACAGTGGCTGCATCAGTCTGCATTTCTACCAGCAGTGCACTAGGGTTCACATCCCCAGCACTTGTGGTTTGTTGATTAATTAATGGCCATTTTGGCAGGTGTGAGGTGATATCTCATTGTGGTTTTAATTTGCACCTCTGATGCCTAGTGCTGTTCGGCATTTTTTCATATGTCTATGGGCCATATGTGTGTCCTCCTTGGAGAAGTGTCTATTCAGGTCTTTGCACATTTTTTAATGGGATTGTTTGTCTCCCTGGTGTTGAATCATGTAAGTTCTTTATATATTTTTGAGGTTAAACCCTTGTCCGATGTATCATTGGCAAAGATGTTCTCCCATACAGTCAGTTCCCTTTTCATTTTGACAATGGTTTCTTTAGCTCTGCAGAAGTTTTTTTAATTTGATGAAGTCCCATTTGTTTATTTTTTCCTTTATTTCCCTTGCTCAAGGAGATATATTGACAAAAACATTGCTATATCTGAAATTTTACTGCCTATATTTTCCTATAGGATTTTTGTGGTATCACAACTTATATTTAAATATTTTATCCATTTTGAGTTTATTCTGGTATACGGTGTAAGTTGGTGTTCTAGTTCTTATTTTTCATTTAAATTTTTTTCTTTTTCTTTTTCTTTTTAATTTATAAATCATGTTTATTCTATTACAGTTGTCTCAGTTTTTACTCCTTTACCCCCCTACACCCATCCCACCCCCAACCCCCACTCCCACAGTCAATTCCCACTTTGTTGTCCGTGTCCATGAGTCATTCATACATGTTCTTGGTCTAGTCCCTTCCCTCTCTTTCCACCATTTTCCTCTTTCCCCATCCCCTCTGGTCACTTTCAGTCTGCTCCCTGTTTCCATGCCTGTGGTTTATTTTGTTCATTAGTTTATTTTGTTGAATAGAGTCCACTTGTAGGTGAGATCATATGGTAATTGTCTTTCATCAACTGGCTTATTTCACTTAGCATAATATTCTCCACTTCCATCCATGTTGTCACAAAAGGTAGGGTCCCTCTCTCTCTCTCTTTCTTTCTTTCTTAAATGCAGATTGATTTTATTTATTTTTTTAAATGTCAAAGTTAATTATAAAATACTTTAAAAAATAGCAGCACAATTTACAATAGCCAAGTGTTGGAAGCAACCTAAATGCCCATCAATAGATGACTGGATCAAAAAATTATGGTACATATACACAATGGAATACTACGCAGCAGAAAGAAAAAAAGAACTACTAAACTTCGCGACAGCATGGATGGAACTGGAGAGCATCATGCTAAGCAAAATAAGCCAGGGGGCGAAAGACAAATACCATATCATCTCACCTATAAGCGGAACCTAACCAACAATGCAAAGAAGCAAGGAAAATATGACCAGCAACACTGAAAGGAAAAGAAATCAACAGAGACAAGAGGGAAGGGGCGGGCAGGGAAAGGGAAGGGAAGGGGAAAGTCAAGGAACATATAGCAAGGACTCATGGACAAAACCAAAGGGGAAGAGCTGAGGGAGGGAAGGTGGGAGGGGGCAAGGGAAAGAGGTGGGGGGAAGGCAGAGACAAATGTATTTAAAAAGTAAATAAATTAATTTAAAAAAATAAAATAAAATAAAACCATTATAAAGTCTCAGTAATTAAAACAACATGACACCTGCACAGAAATAATCAAGTAGATCAATGAAATATAATGAGCATTCTAGAGACAAATGTATATATCTAACAATATATGATTAAGTTGATATTTAAAATCAATGGGGAAAATAAGGCTTATTCAAAAAGTAAGATGCATTGGCCACTATTACTTGATATAAAATAAATATAGAGCCCTATTACACACATTATACAAGAAATATTCAGGGGAATTAAAAATAAATATGTAGAATCTAAGAAGTTTTAGAAGAAAATAGAACTAATATTTTTCATGATCTGAAGTAAAATATTCAAACCCAGAAGCTATAAAGTAAGTATGAACAATATGATTATACTAAACATTTAACTATATAATAATATACATATAAAAAAGTTAAAGGACAAGGGATATAATAGAAACGTATTTTCAACACATCTAAAACATGGTTAATAGGTTTTTTTTCTTTTGTTTTTTTGTTTTGGAAAAAAGTTCTTCAAACCTTTAATCAACAAATGGATAAGACTACCAAAAAGTCATTTACAGTTTTTTTTTAATAATAGAAATAGGCAAGAAATATACTAAAACAGGTTTAGTTTCAACAAATAATAAAGGAACAATTAAAATAACATCATTGTCACAATCAGATTAATCAGTATTAAAAATATTGGTAATATCAAGTATTGGCACCTCTGAAAGGAACTGAGTATTCATAGAAACTTTTTCTTCACTTTAAAGTAGTCCCTTCAGCATATACTGCAGTGCTGGTTTGGTGGAGGCGTATTCTTTCAGCCTTCTTTTGTTTGGGAAACTCTTTATTTTACTTTTCATTTTAATTGAGAGCCTTACCGGGTAGAGCAGTCTTGGTTGCAGGCCTTTACTTTTCAATACTTGGAATATTTCTTGCCATTCCCTTCTCGCTTGCAGTGTTTCTGTTGAGAAGTCAGATGCTAGCCATATTGTAGGTCCCTTATATGTTGTTACCACTTTCTCTCTTGCTTGCTTTAGGATTCTCTGTTTGTTTTGATATTTGCCATTTTAATGATGATGTGTCTTGGAGTGGGCCTCATTGGGTTCCTCTTGAATGGGGCTCTCGGTGCTTCCTGGACTTGTGTAACATTTTCTCTCCTCAAATTGGGGAAATTTTTCATCATTACTTTTTCAAAGAGGTTCTCTATCCCTTGCTCCTCTTTTTCTCCTTCTGGCATCCCTGTTATATGGATATTATTACATTATTACATTTCAGGTTGTCCTGTATTTCCCTAAATGCCTCTTTATTCCTTTTGAGTCTTTTTTCATTTTCTTGCTTTTTCTGGGGGCTTTTTGCTTACCTTGTCCTCCAGCTCATTCATTCAGTCCTCTGCTTTATCTAGCCTGCTCTTCATCCCTTCTACGGAGTTCTTCAATTCAGAAATTGTATTCTTCATTTCCTCTTGTCTCTTATTGATAGTTTCTATGTCCTTTTTCATGCTGATTTAATTTGCAGTCAGTTAATCATAGTTTCTGTGTAGTGTTTTGTAATTCTTTCTTAGCTCACTGAGCTCATTGAGCTTCCTTAGAACCATTGTTTTGAACTCAATATCTGATCATTTACTTGCCTCTATTTCATTTAGTTCTCTCTTTGTGGGATTCCTCCTTTCCATTTGAGTGGGGGGTGTTTTTTGTCTTCCCATTATTTGAGAGGATTTTTGTTTTAGTTTTAGTTTTTTGTTTTTTTGTTTTTTTGCTTCTCTTTTTTAAATTGATCTGTCTTGATTTCCTGACTTTGTGGTATGAACGTCCATGGCAGGAGACCACTGTGTTTTATTTTCTTTTCTGGATCTGCCTCTATGATGTCAGATGTTATCCCTGTCTGTCCTTGGGCAATCTGTTTGAGACTTTCAGGAATCTACTATTTGTGTCTGTCTCCTCTAGTTCTTAATCTAGCCCCTCTGCTCTTAGCAAGCCAGCTTAGAGACACCACAGGGCGGGGCAGAGTCCCTTCTGGCAAATGGGGTTTTTGAGTCCTCTCACTCTCCTGCTGAACAGGGGTGTGGTCTGCCTGAGCCAGAGGGCTGCTGCAATATGGGGGAGGAGTCAGAACCAGGATCCCACCAGCTACTATCTCAGTTCTGTCCCCAAAACCTCCTTCCTCAGTCTCTCCTCAGGCGTCTCTAGCTCACTCTGCCACCACCTTTGTCAAAGCCCAGGGTAAGCAGCTGCAAATGAGAATTTATGCAAAGGCCCTTTAAACAGGTCTTCGTGTCTCCAGCCACCTGTCTCTGGCAGAAAGCAACCCTGCCACTTTTCGCAGCTGGCTGTCTTCTGTGTACTTTTTGGGCTCTGGTGCTGTAGGTTGAGGATCCCCGCTTTTGGTTTAGAGCTGGCTCTTCCCAGGGAGATCCAACTGGCCATTTCAATATCCCTCTGGCACTGCCACCCATGGGCACCCTGTCTACCTTTTCGAGTCTCTACTGCAGTCCTTACCAGTTAGGTTGTGCTAAAGGTGATTCTTCTGTCTGTCCGAGATTATAAGGCTCCTCTCTCACTATTGTTCAGTTGTTTGTTCCAGGTGATTTCTCCACAATTTAGTTGTAATTCTAGATTGGTCTTGGGAGGTGGTCAATGTGACTTCCACTCACTCCTCTGCCATCTTGATCTCATTCCAGCTACCTTATGTCTTTTGATTGGAGCATTTAATCCATTGACATTTAGGGTTATTATTAATAGATTCTTTTTCAGTGCCATTTTTTCCTTTTACACCCATGTTTCTTCTCTCTTTATTTCTTCTTCTTTTTTTTTTAAAGCAGTCTCTTTAACATCTCTACAATGCTGGTTTGGTGGTAATGAACTCCTTTAGTCTCCTCTGTGAAGCTCTTTATTTTGCCTTCTGCTTTAAGTGATAGGCTTGCTGGATGGAGTAATCTTGGTTGCAAGTCCTTGCTTTTCATTACTTTGAATACTTCATGCCAATCCCTTCTGGACTGAAATATTTCTGTTAAGAAATCAGAGGACAGTTTTATGGGAACTCCTTTTGTAGGTGACTGTTTCTCTTTGCTGCCTTTAAGACTCTCTTTGCCTTTTTAATTAGGATGTTTCTCAGTATGAGTCTCTTCAAGTTCATCTTGATTGGGACTCTGTTCTTCCTGAACTTCTGTGACTTTTTCCTTCACCAGGTTAGGGAAATTTTCTATCATTATGTTTTCAAACAGGTTTTCTATTCTTTGCTCACTTTCTTCTCCTTCTGGTTTTCCTATTATGTGAATATTATTACATTTCATTTTGTCCCAAAGTTTCCATAAAATAGATTTATTCTTTTTGTCTATTCTTTTTTGTTGTTGTTGTTCTGAATGAGTGCATTTTCTACCTTGTGTTCCAAATTATTGATTCAGTCTTCTGCTTTATCTAGGCTGTTTTAAATTCCTTCTAGTGTATTCATTTCAGATATTTCATTCTTCATTTCCATCTGATTCTTATTCATTGTTTCTATGTCCTTTTTCACGTTGGTATACTTCCCACTAAGTTCCTTGTAGTTCTCACTAAGTTCCTAGAGCATACTTGTGACCATTACCTTGATCTCTGTGTCTAATAAGTTTCTTGCTTCAATTTCATTTAGCTCTTTTTATGAGGATTCCTTCTTTACTTTATTTTCAGGGTTGTTTCTTTGTCTCTCCATTTTAACTATCTGCTTTAATTCCCTGTCTTCATAGGGTGGCCGTATATGGTAGGTCTGTATGTGGGACCCAGTGGTGCAATCTTCCTGATTCAGCTTCCTGAGCTGAATGCTCTAGTAATGACCTTTGTGTGGGTAACATGGGCTAATGTATTTAGGCCTTGGCTGTCATTGGCCCATTCATTGGTGGGATCTCCCCTTCAGCTGGCTGACCCCGATCATGTCATTTATGCTCTTGTACAGGTGCTGACAGAACAAAACAAGAGGATACAAATAACACAACAATAACAAGCAAAAAGAAAGCCAACATAAACAGCAAATTCAACAACAAAAGAGCAAAGAATAAAAAAAGAAGGAAGAGAAATAGAACAGTAAAAGAAAAAAAAAAAGAATACAAGAAGACCAAAGGGAAGAAAACAATAATGAGAGAAGGAAGAAAAACAATGAAAGGAAAACTGAAAAAAGAATTAAGAAAGAGAAAAGAATAAAAAATTAGAAAAGCAGCACAATTTACAATAGCCAAGTGTTGGAAGCAACCTAAATGCCCATCAGTATATGATTGGATCAAAAAAATTATGGTACATATACACAATGGAATACTACGCAGCAGAAAGAAAAAAAGAACTACTAAACTTTGCGACAACATGGATGGAACTGGAGAGCATCATGCTAAGAGAAATAAGCCAGGGGGCGAAAGACAAATACCATATCATCTCACCTATAAGCGGAACCTAACCAACAATGCAAAGATTCAAGTAAAATATGACCAGCAACACTGAAAGGAAAAGAAATAAACAGAGACAAGAGGGAAGGAGAGAGGGAGGGCAGGGAAAGGGAAGGGAAGGGGAAAGTGAAGGAACATATAACAAGGACTCATGGACAAAACCAAAGGGGAAGAGCTGAGGGAGGGAAGGAGGGAGGGGGCAAGGGAAAGTGGTGGGGGGGGGAGGCAGAGACAAATGTATTTTAAAAATAAATAAATAAATAAATTTTAAAAAAAAGAAAGAAGGAGGAAAACAATAGAGTAAGAAAAGAGTTAAATAAGAATATGAAAGAAAAAGAGAAAAATAAAACAGAAGAAAAAGGAAAAAATGAGAAAAAGGCTATAAAAGATAAAATAACAAAAAGAATAAAATGAACAAAGTGGAATTCATCTCAGCAGAGTTTAGTACCTGCCTGTTGGGTTTTCCATTTGAGTACAGCTCTGATGTTGTCTGAAGCTGGTGTGAGCCAATGTCAGATATTGTCCATGTCTAGCCTTCAGCAGGCTGTTTGAAGCTATAGACGACCCACAGTTTGTGGTTGTCTTTTCTGGGCTTGGCTGGACAAATGACAAGCCAAGCTTTGCTGCGAAGTTGGCTATATCTGCACAGGGTCAAACAGTGGGTCAGCAAATGTCCTAATGCACAGCAGGATCTCCCTGTTGGCCTGCTTTTAGTCTTTGTTGCTGATCAGACTGTTTCTGAGAGGCTGCTGGTAGAATCAAGGAGATGGAACCCCTGGATCTTCCATGTGGGAGGAGGTAACATTCAGACTTCAAGGAAGAAGGCAGATATGTTCCTCTGCCCCCAAGCCACATATCTGAGTCTGTCCCAGATTATTCCCTGAACTCGACAGGCAGAGACCCTACTATAAAACAGGGTGGGGCCTACAGATCCCAGAGTTTGGGTCTGCTGGAAACCAGGACAGTGTTTCTATGGCTCTCCCATGAAGGTGAAGCACCAGTTCAGTTCCCCAGGAAATTCTATGAAATGATCATGCTCTAAAGCCAATTTCTGATACCCCCAAGACTGCCTATGCTGCTATCTCCTCAACAGGGGTTAAGATATAGGGTAGGGAAAAAATGATGCAGGGTGAGGTGAGCAGGATTCCAGGGGGTGGGGTGGGTGAGTGGGTGCCAGAGGATGAGGTAATTGTTTTTCCCCTGGGACGCACTTGCTCATTTCAAGAAAAATGGTTGCTGCTGTATTGAGGTATTTCCCAGCACAGCAGTCCCCAAAGCTTCTTCCCCATACCTCCCCCCAGTGCCTCCCACTCCAGATTCTGCTCAGGGAACTCCAACCTAAACCATGCTCCCTTCACCAGATCCCAAGGTGAGTGACTGTGAACAAAAATACCTGTGCTTTGGCCCCTTTTAAAAATAATGGCATTGTCTCCAGCAGGCTCTATCCTCCCAAGCAGATAGAACCTGCTCTTCCTTTGACCATTAGATGTTATGTGGGTGATTGATCTTGACTCTTGTGCTCTGTGCTTGGTAGCCCCTTCTGGGATCCAGCCTTCACTCCTCGGGGAAAGCTCCCACAGCCATGTTATATCTCCTTAACCTCCACCTGCCACCCTCAGAAGCAGGGTTGGCCTCTTTTGTGTCCCCGCCCTTCCTACCAGTCTCAATGTGGTTTCTGGCTGTCCTTGATTAAAAGTTTCCTCTTCAGGTAGTCTTTGGTTACTTTGGGGTATTGTTCCCCTATTTAGTTTTATTCCCAATTTGGTTTTGGGAGGAGGTGCCAAGAAAATCCTCCTACTCTACCATGATTTTGTGGCCCCTCTGATGACCTAGTTTAAATGGCTCATTTCATTTTATACTGAGAGCTGTGAACTGCTGTTTAGCAGTTAACATTCCACTGGGAACAAACTTAACTATAGGAATGTTTTCAATATGTGTTGGGATTTTGCATAAAACCTAAATTTCCCAACTTCTAAATTCCTTTGTATCACCCACAGCAGATCCCACACTGTCCTGCACAAGATGAGAAAGATAGAAAACTTACACATTGAAAGAAAAGATGGCAGAGGAGTGAATGGAAGTCCTGCGGACCTCCTCCCAAGGCCAAAGTGGAATTCTGACTAAATAGTGGAGAAATCACCTGGAAAACAATGGAATGATAGAAGAAGAGAAGTCTTGGAGCTGCAGACAGAGTGGAATCAACTTTCACACATCCCAGCGAGTGAGAAGTGTGGTGGAGGCTCGTGAGGGTGGGCTGGGTGCCCACGGGCACCAGCACCAGAGGGACGTTGAAACGACCAGTTGGATACCCAGAGAACAAGGTCTGAAACATAAACAAGGACCCCTAGAATACAGCAGCTGAAATTAGGAAAACAGACAGACGAAACGCAACCCTGAAAAGCTTGGGGGTGCTCTCTGCCAGAGACAGGCAGCTGGAGATGCAAAGAGACATTTAAAGGGCCAACACAAAAATTTGCAGTGTCAGCCTCCTTCCTTGATCTCTGGGTAGAGGCGGCAGCAGAGTCGACTGCTGTCTGAGGAAAGATTGGTGAGGAAGACTTTGTGAAGAGAGCTGAGACAGTGGCCAGCAGAGCCCCGGTGATAATTCACCTTCCACTCTGCAACTGCCATCTCGCACAGGCATAAGAGAATCAATTAACCTGCCTTTTGAATGCTCCGCACACAGCTTGTTCATGTGCAAGCTAGGGGCTGAGTGCAGACTGGCTGGCAGAAATAGAAGATCCCTGGCCAAAGGGGACACACAGCTGCATAGAGACCCTTGAGGAGAGACTGGAGATGGTGGTGTTGCGGAAAGAATGGGAGGAGGAACCTAGAGTCCCAACACCCTCCCCATTCCACATTTCCATTTTATGCAGGCAGGCCACACCCACAAAGAGGCAGAAACAGTCAGTGCGAGCCAGATGGCCTGTGATTACAACACGGTCTGCAGAAATAGTGGATCTCTGGCTGAAGGGGTCACAGAACTGCCCAGAGACCCTACAGGAGAGACGGGAGACAGACGTGTTGGGGAGTCCCAGTGCTAACTCTTCCTTAGCGCACAAACTCCATCTCGCTCAGGTGAACTACTCCCCTGAGTGACAGCACTTTATAAGGGGATGATAGTCCCACCATCAGGAGGCACTGCTCTGCCCTGAGGTGCCTAAGTCTGACAGATGAGGACAGAGTGACCAGATTAACAATTACAGAAAACAGACACAGAGAGTAGATTCCAGGAAGGCTAAAACAAATGGCCCAAGTTCAGATAGGGTCAGCAACTGACAGCATCAGAGGCAGACCCACAAAGAAAAGAAAAGAAAACACAAATAAATAAAAAGACCCACCTGCTACTATGGAAGTTTAATCCACAAAGTCAGGAAATCTAGACGGATCAATTGAAGCAGAAGCAAATAAATGAATGAATGAATGAAGAAAATACACTCTTACAAAAATAGGAAGAAAAAGAAGTTCCCCCAAAATGAGGGGAAAGGAAGAATCCTCCCAGAGAGAGCTAAATGACATAAAGGCAAGGGAACTATCAGATATTGAATTCAAACAATGGTTCTAAGGAAGCTCAATGAGCTCCGCCAGCTCAAAGATAACTGTGAGAAACTGCAGAGAAACTATCAGGATGTTACAGCAAACTATATCAAGCTAGAAAAGGACATACAAACTATGAAGAAGACACAAGAGAATATAAAGAATACCATTTCTGAACTGAAGAACACAGTAGAAGGAATCAAAATCAGGCTAGATGAAGCCAAAGATCGAATCAGTGAGATGGAGGACAAGGTAGAAAAAAGCTCCCAGAAAGACCAAGAAATGGAAAAAAGACTCAAAAAGAATGAAGAAACATTTAGGAAAATGAGGGACAAACTAAAACACAATAATATCTGCATAATAGGGATACCAGAAGGAGAATAAGAGGAGCAAGGGATAGAGAACCTCTTTGAAAAAGAACTGATGGGAAATTGCCCCAATTTGAGGAGATAAAAGGTCTCATAGATCCAGGAATCACAGAGGGCCCCACTCAAGAGGGACCAAAGGAGGCATACTCCAAGACACATCATCATTAAAATGGCAACTATCAAAGACAAAGAGAGAATCCTCAAGGCAGCATGGGAGAAACAGGGAGTAACATCCAAGGGGGCCCCCATACAGCTAGGAGAAGACTTCTCAACAGAAACACTACAAGCCTGAAGGGAATGGCAAAAAATACTCCACATATTGAAAAGTGAGGGCCTACAACCAAGGCTGCTCTACCTAGCTAGGCTCTCAATTAAAATAGAAGGAAAAATAAGGAGTTTCCCAGACAAAGGAAGGCTAAAAAAATATGTGTCCGCCAAACCAGCACTACAAGATATGCTAAAGGAGAAGAAGGAAAAGAGAGAGAAAAAGAAAAACACAGGCACAAAGAGGAAAAATGAATAGGTTTCTATCAGTAATAACTCTCAATGTAATGACTAAATGCCCCAATCAAAAGACACAGGATAGCTGAATGGATAAGAAAACATGACCCACACAGATGCTGCCAACAAGAAACCCACCTCAGAGCAAAACACCTACACAGATGGAAAGTAAAGGGATGGAAAAAAATATTCCAAATGGGCAAGAGAAGAAAGCAGGAGTTGCCGTTCTTGTATCAGACAATATAGATTTCAAAACAAAGGCCATAAAAAGAGACCTAGAGGGACACTTTATAATACCTAAAGGAAGAATCTTTCAAGAAGATATACACGATGTAAATTAATATGCACCCAATGTAGGAGCCTCCAAATATAGAAAGAAAATCTTCGATGACTTCAAAAAAATATAGACAGCAACACACTGATAGTAGGGGATTTCAACACCCCACTGTCAAAAATGGACAGATCTTCAAAACAAAACATCAACAAGGATATTGTGGAGCTGAATGACGCACTGAATAAATGGACTTAACTGACATATATAGATCCTTACTTCCCAAAGAAGCAAAATACACATTCTTTTCAAATGCACATAGAACATTTTCAAAGATAGACCGCATGATAGAACACAAAGCAAGGATCAGAAAATTCAGGAAAGTTGAAATAATACAAACTTTTTCTCGGACCACAAGGGCTTGAAACTGGAAATCAACATCAAAGAGAAACTTCAAAAACTTGCAAGCTCATGGAGACTGAACAGTAGACTATTAAACAATGATTGGGTCAATAATGATATAAGAGAAGAAATCAAAAAATTTCTGGAAACAAATGAAAATGAACAGACAACAGTCCAAAACCAATGGGACACAGCATAGGGAGTCCTAAGAGGGAAGTTCATAGCAATACAGGCTTCCCTAAAAAAGATAAAAACATTTCAAATAAAAGACCTAACACTACAACTACAAGAACTGGAGAAACAACAACAAATACATCCCAGAGCAAGTAGAAGGAAGAAAATAGTCAAGATCAGAGCAGAACTGAATGATATACAGACAAAAAGAACAATTCAAAGGCTCAACCAATCCAGGAGCTCG
Source organism: Pteronotus mesoamericanus (assembly GCF_021234165.1). NCBI lineage: Eukaryota > Metazoa > Chordata > Mammalia > Chiroptera > Mormoopidae > Pteronotus > Pteronotus mesoamericanus. The sequence goes on from NW_026555321.1 coordinate 58,626,659, forward strand.
TTTTTGGAAAAGATAAATAAAATTGACAAGCCTTTAAGCAGACGCATCAAGAAAAAAAAGGTAGAGGACTCAAATGAATGATATTGGAAATGAAAGAGGAGAAATAAAAACTGATACTACAGAAACAGAAAGGATGGTCAGAAACTACAATAGACAATTATATGCCAAGAACTTTGAAAACCTGGATGAAATGGACAAATTTCTAGAAAAGTATAATCTTCCAACACTGAAGGAGGAAGAACAGAAAGCTTGAACAGACCAAAAACACCAGGAAGAATTGAAGAAGTAATCAAGAAACTCCCGGCACACAAAAGCCCTTGGCTGGACAGTTTCACAGGAGAATTTTACAAAACATTTAAGGAAGAGTTAACTCCTGTCCTTCTCAAACTATTTCCAAAAAATCCAAGATGAAGGAAAACTCCCAGACTCTTTTTATGAGGCCAGCATCACCCTATCCCAAAACCAGATACAGACCCTACAAAGAAAGAAAACTACAGGCCAATTTCGCTGATGAACAGAGATGCTAACATCCTCAACAAAATATTTGCTAACCACATCCAGCAATACATTCAAAAGATTATCCACCACGATCAAGTGGGATTCATCCCAGGGATGCAGGGATGGTTCAATATACGCAAGTCAATAAACGTAATACATCACGTACATAAAAGAAAATACAAAAATTACATTATCATCTTGATAGATGCAGAAAAACCATTTGATAAGGTACAGCACCAATTTATGATCAAAACACTCAGCAAAATGGGAATAAATAGGGCATTCCTCAACGTGATTAAGGCCATATATGAAAAACCTACAGCTAATATCATACTCAACGGGCAAAAACTGAAAGCTTTCCCACTAAGATCAAGAACACGACAAGGATGTCCGCTCTCACTGCTTCTTTTCAAACTCGTATTGGAAATCCTAGCCACAGTGGTCAGACAAGAAAAAAAAAAATAAAAGGAATCCAAATAGGAAAGGAGGAAGTAAAGCTATCATTGTTTGCAGATGACATGATAGTGTACATAGAGAACCCTGTAGACTCTACCAAAAAACTCCTCAACCTAATAAGTGAATTTGGCAAAACAACAGGATACAAAGTCAACATTCAGAAATCAAAGGCATTTTTGTACACTAGCAATGCAATAGAAGAAGAAGAAATCAGAAAAAAAATACCATTTGATATAGCAAGAAAAAAAAAAAAGTACCTAGGCATAAATTCAACCAAAGACGTAAAAGACCTGTACACAGAAAACTATACAACTTTGAAAAAAGAAATTAAGGAAGACACAAATAAATGGAAGCATATACCATGCTCATGGATTGGAAGAATTAATATCCTCAAAATGTCCATACTACCCAAAGTAATTTATAGGTTCAACGCAATCCCTATTAAGATACCAATGACATATTTCACAGAAATAGAACAGACATTTCAAAAATTTATATGGAACCATAAATGACCCCGAATAGCCGCAGCAATTTTGAGAAAGAAACACAAAGTAGGAGGGATCACAATACCAGACATCAAACTCTACTACAAAGCCACCATACTCAAAACAATCTGGTACTGGCTGAAGAACAGACCCATAGACCAGTGGAACAGAATAGAAAGCCCAGAAATAAGCCCAGGTCTCTATGGACATCTAATATTCGACAAAGGGGGCAGAAGCATAAAATGGAGCAATAATAGCCTCTTCAACAAATGGTGTTGGGAGAGCTGGACGGCTACATGCAAAAAATTGAAATTGGATCATCAGCTGACACCATACACAAAAATAAACTCAAGAGAGATAAAAGACTTAAATATAAGTCGCAACACCATCAAAGTCCTAGTCGAGAACATTGGAAGGAAACTCTCAGATATCCCACGCAGCAATTTTTTCACTGATATGTCTCCTAAAGCAAGGGACAGAAAGGAAAGAATAAACAAGTGGGACTTCATCAAAATAAGAAGCTTCTGCACAGCGAAAGAAAACATCAGCAAAATGAAAAGGGAGCCAACCGTATGGGAAAATATATTTGCTAATGATCCATCAGATAGAGGTTTGATCTCCAAGATATATAAAGAACTCACTCAACTCCACTCCAAGAAGACAAACGATCCAATCAAAAAATGGGCAAAGGGCCTGGGCAGATGCTTTTCTAAGGAGGAGATGCAGAGGGCCCAGAGGCATTTGAAAGGATGCTCAGCATCACTAGCCATCAGAGAAATGCAGATCAAAACCACCATGAGGTACCACCTCACACCGGTCACAATGGCCATCATAAACAGATCCACAAACAACAGGTGCTGGCGAGGCTGTGGAGAAAAGGGAACCCTAGTCCACTGTTGGTGACAATGCAGACTGGTGCAGCCACTATGGAAAACAGTGTGGAATTTCCTCAGAAAGCTGAAAATGGAACTGCCTTTTGATCCAGGAATTCCCCTGCTGGGACTATATCCTAACACCAACATGCCAATACAAAAGAACCTCTGCCCCCCAATGTTCATAGCAGCCCAATTGACAATAGCCAAGTGTTGGAAGCAACCTAAATGCCCATCAGTAGATGATTGGATCGAAAAGTAATGGTACATATACACAATGAAATACTACGCAGCAGAAAGAAAAAAAGAACTACTAAACTTCGCGACAGCATGGATGGAACTGGAGAGCATCATGCTATGCGAAATAAGCCAGGGGGCGAAAGACAAATACCATATCATCTCACCTATAAGCGGAACCTAACCAACAATGCAAAGAAGCAAGGAAAATATGACCAGCAACACTGAAAGGAAAAGAAATCAACAGAGACAAGAGGGAAGGAGGGGGGCAGGGAAAGGGAAGGGAAGGGGAAAGTCAAGGAACATATAGCAAGGACTCATGGACAAAACGAAAGGGGAAGAGCTGAGGGAGGGAAGGAGGGAGGGGGCAAGGGAAAGTGGTGGGGGGGAGGCAGAGACAAATGTATTTAAAAGGTAAATAAATTAAAAAAAGAAAGATTATCGAACTAATAAACAGGAGAACCAGGAAAAAAACAAAAAACAAAAAAACTATAGTATATTTACACAATGGAATACTACGCAGCAGAAAGGAGAAAAGAACTACCAAACTTCGCGACAGCATGGATGGTTCTAGAGAGCATTATGCTAAGCAAAATAAGCCAGGGGACGAAAGACAAATACCATATGATCTCACCTATAAGCAGAATCTAACCAACAATACAAAGATGCAAGGAAAATAAGACCAGCAACACTGGGAGGAAAAGAAACCAACAGAGACAAGAGGGAAGGAGAGAGGGTTAGGCAAGGGCAAAGGAAGGGAAGGGGAAGGTCAAGGGAACATACAGCAAGGACTCATGGAGAAAACCAAAGGGGAAGGATTGAGGGAGGGGGAGGATGGATGGGGCAAGGGAATGTGGAGGGGGGGAAAGGCAGAGACAAATGTATTTGAAAAAAATAAATTAATTAATTTTTAAAAAATAAAGAAACTTAGATTTGTGTTCACAACTTGAGAATGAGAACCATGCTGATTGTGCAGTAAACCTCATAACTTCAGAATATTATTTCAACTTTCATCTGTGAGACAGAATAGGTTAATTGGTTGTCTATAGGGAAGTAATAAACAAAAATCTTGCTTTGTCTCCTTGCAAGATTTTATTTGAAAAACTTTGTTCTACAATTCAATAGGAAGCAGATGCTTTATTTCAGTGTAATATAGCATATATCTCTTAAAATAAAGCTGAATCTAACTTTTTTTGATATAAAGGAAAGTGGTTTTATTCAGGTGTGGACAACCTAAAAGATGGGGGACTCTCGTCTCAAAGCCCATCTTAGCATCTTGGGCATCCTGGTTAGTTCATATAGAAGAACCATGAGAAGAGGGGAACTAAGGAATTTCTGGCGTTGCGCAGCTTCTCTGCTCTGCTCTTGAGTGGTTTCAATGTTATTTCCTGTGTGTGTCATCATGTAGTGTTATCACTCCATCTGTAGTTTTACTGTTGATATCTGGGAACGGGACTTGCAGGCAGCATCTTTGCTGGTTCTGATATGAATCACTGACACTTGCCCAGTTTTTTATGGTCAGGGTCATTCTTTGGTTAAGCAAGAGCTGCAACTGCTGATGTCTACAAAATCCTTGTAAGAAAACTTAATACATCAATCTTCTATGAGTTTGTTAGTACAGCCTATTCTATAATTACCACCTGATTAACATATTATGTTAATTTCAATCATTGTCACAATTCCCCATTGTCAATTTTTCCTCCATATCTATGGAGCTATTTCTATCCTCTGAATCTTCTAGGGGAATGAGTTACCCGAACCTGTTGCAAAGAGTTAAAAGCAGATATATTTCTTAGAGGTGCCTGTCAAGCAGATACAATTTTTCTGGCTTGGGAGCAGATACAATTTTTCTGGCTTGGGAAAAACAAGCCATAAGGAGCTTCGAAACAAAGACAAGCATTATAAAGAAAAGAATGGTTAAACTTAAATTAAAATTTTCTCCTAATATGGACCTGAGTCCTTGTGGTATCCATGAAAAGAGACTAATAAACCAATTTCCAGTTCCCTCAAAGAGAGGGGTGTGGTGGTCCCATGTTCATTGAAGCCAAGTAGACTGTTGTCTAATTTTGGTGATGCTTGTGTCCACCTGTGGTGAGGTATCAGTGTAAGTACAAGAGGAGTTGATGATCATGCAAACTTCTCCTTGTTCTGCTAGTCTAAGGCCATTCAATTATTGAAGACAACTTCAGCTATAGAATCCAGATATTTCTGAATATTAGCAAATGAGGTGGCAGTTTTATTGGCTGTGGTGATTAAAGTCTTGGAGAGATTCTGAAGTGCATACTGATGTCCAGTTATTCCCCATCAGGATAATTGAGGGCATCTAAAGAAATATTCATCACCATATGGGATTTCTCCAGGGAGATCTCAGGCTGTTCGGGTAAACATTGATTGCTCACCCTGAATCTAATTTTAAAAAAAGGAATAATACTGCAGCTGAGAATAAAACATAAGATATAGTTAGAGCAATTTATAGTGTCAATGGGATGAAGACGTGTCATGATGTATACACAAGGAGAGTAATGGCTAACGTGGAGCACATTGAAGCACATGCACTCCTATGACTGTGGCATATTTTAGTGACATGCCTGTTGTCTACAGCTCTGAACTTCAGGGTCATTCAAGCTTATTTTTTCCAGACTCTCCTTAGCTCTCATTTACACTCTCTCTCTCACAACCCTCTATTTTGACCTGATGTATTTTTCTTTGGTCAAGTCATCTGCTCTCAAATTCACCTCAGGGTCTTTAGGAAGTCTTCTTCAACTTTAGGTGAAATTAGACAATATCCACTGTGGCAAGTATGTGACTTCTAAACAGACTTCCATTTATATTCACAATCCAATATTTCTAAGTGAAAAAAGCCAGTGACTTAAGGAAGAGCAATGAACAACACTCTTGACTATACAACGCAATTTAGCATAAGAGTCAGTCTTGGGTCGCATTTGTTATTAAGCAAAATGATATCTTATCGCTATTGCTCAAATTTGATTATTAAATATTCCATAATGTGGAATTAGTATACAAGTGAATAATACACCTTACTTCCTTCAATTTTATGTTTTTTCTGGAATGAAATCAGACATTTTACTCAGCATCGTCTCTCACTTTGTTACCTCTCAATTAAGCCCAAGTAGGAAAATAACTGAATAAAAACCCCAAAGCAGGATATTCAAACACACAAATCCCTACTTGCTTATCTTCTAATAATTAAGAGTTTTGAAAGAACTGGTTTATATTTTTATATTTAAATTTTATTTTTTTATCCTCACATGTGTTTATTGATTTTAGAGAGTGAGGAAGAGAGAAAAAAAGAGAAACATTGATGTGAGAAACATTGATCAGTTGCTTCCCACACAGCCCGTGATCTGGGATCAAACCCACAACCTTTTGGTGTGCAGGATGACACTCTTACCAACTGAGTCAGTCAGCCAGGGTGAAATATCTTTTTTAAAAAATACCCACATTATCTAGTGTCACAGTTTCTCCTTTACATCCAGTGGATGAGAAAAGACAATTGAAATCCAACAACATCTGTCTGGGAGTGTCAACTGTTGCTATTTTGTTATAATTAACCAGGGTCTCTTCTATCCCACAGACCCTATACCTACAGCATAAGACAGAGCAGGAATTTGAGCATGAGAAATCATTATCATTGCTAAGATAGGCCAGCAACAGAAGTGTGTGTACAAGATATAGAAGTTCACTCAGTGATATGAGTGAAGATGTGAAATAGGGAAGGCTAGTGGAGAAGGAAGAAATGAATGAAAGAGTTAGCAAACCCATGCTGCTTGAGATTTCAGTGTTTGGTTACTTCCAGTTGCTTGATTTGGATGGCAGAGAAGATGGTGTAATAACTATGTTGCTAGGTAACCTTGCTCATGGTAGAAAGGATTCGACTGATAAGTTGAATTGATGCTGCAGGACAATAAATGAACTAGACACACGCCAGTTGGGGGCACACAGCTTGGAGCCCTCCTGAGTGCAGGAGCCCTGGGAAATAATGGCTATGGGTTTTACAAGAGGATCCTAGGATACAGTGTGAGCCACTGACAATGAGCTTTTCTGACAGCAAGTTTAGTGCCTGAAAATAAGTTTCCAATTGCCAAGACACACCCTTCAACCACAATATGCCAGCTACACAACTGGATAAAGAGCCAGACAGGCCACCCCACCATGAGGGTCCCCTTTCAGAGAGCCCTGGGGGACCCTGTGTTTCCCCTCTCATGCTTTAATTATGCCTCTTATGTTTTAGGTCCACCAATAAAGACTAAAACCTGAGGCATACTACTCTCAACCTCAAGAAAGGCACACCCTTGTGTGACCCCAGTGTGCTGAGCACCCTGCAGGACTGTGAGTTATAAACGTTGTTTATTTCAAAGTTCCCTGGTGGTTGTGGCTGAAATACATACTGCAATCACAATAAGAATAACAAGAGACAGTCCAGTCTGGTGGGGAGTGTCTATTGGGGCAGCACAGCAGAGCAGGCCCACAAGAGCCCAGGACAGCTTGCCAATGGCACCACTATCCATGACTGACACCACCCCAAACACAGGAACAAATACAGCCTCACAGAAAGAGAAAACTCATCCATGTTGCCAAGAGAAGAAGATAGGCAGGATGAGGAAGGAGAGGGGGGTAGGGCAAGCTCAAAGCCTTAGTGGCTATGCTGTCATTGGGAGATAATGATGGATTCTGAGAAAGACAGTGATATAGTTTGCATTTCAGAGAGACTACCCTGGTGATAGCATGAAGGATGGACGGAGGCAGGGAGACCAGAGTAGTAGCTATTACAATAGTACAGGTAAGACCTGATCTAGGGCAGTGGGAGCAGTTTGGGGGAAAAGAATTGATTTGAAAACTACTTTGAAAAGACAGGACAGAGTGACTGATCAATGGAGAATGAGGGAAGAGAAGGAACTTGAGCAACTCTCAGAAGGGGTGTGGGTGACATTTTGAGGAACAGTCACGAGCACCTTATCCTGAACTCTGAATTCTTTTACAATAAAATACTAAATAATATTCTTGGCATTGGTGTTTATTGTTATGCTCAGAGCATTTTATTTCAGAGAACTGTGCAAATCCTGCCCTTTTGCTGTTTCCTAATTAATGAGGCTATTTTTAGTTCATTCAGTTGTACAGGTAACAGTTTACTGCAGGAGGATCCAATCAGAAAAACCTTCTCCTCACAAAAGTCCTTCAAACCCATGCTAGCTGATTCCCTTCTAATTTCTCTTCCCTAACTCTTCTAATACCTAGGAGACCCTAGTTTTAGGCCCTGAAACAATCCGTTTCTGGGAATTGACAAATTGAGTCAAGTCTGAATCAGAGCCTGAGTTCCACCTCTGGAGATCCACCTCCCCCGCTCTCTTCCTGACAGTGGCTTTGATGCTTCTGACTAGTCCAGACTGGAGCAGGGAAAAAAGAGAGGAGCCCCCATGTGGCTAGGGCTGCTACCCTCTGCGGCACCCTTGTCTGGGTAACAGCGAGGCACTTCTGCGACCCTGCAGAAACCCTGTCTTCCATGTTGCCTGACTCATGCATGGCCCCTCCTGAGCTCTGTGGCAGCTCTGCTCTGTGGTCACCTCCTCTGCAGACAAACTGTACAGTATGCTCTTAAAGAGCTCAAGCCCAGCTACTGCCCACTTAGCCATGGGGAAGCAAAGGATATCCCTGCCCTTCCCAACCCCTACTCCTCTTGCCTCCACCCTCCTTTTGCCTTAGTCATTTTACCCAGCATCCACCTGTAGGTCAGAGTCGAGCACCACAGTCTCTGTGACACACTACCACATGCCCAGTGGACACACAGACAGTTTTCCTAAGAATTCTTTTTCATCTTCCCCATCCTTTTCCCCATTCCTAAACCTTCATTTCTTACATAGATGGAGTCATCAGGATGCAGTTTACTTCTCACTAAGTCAAGATATTGAGGATATAGCTTCTCACTATAAAACTTGTCACCATTTTGTACCTCTATCCTAACTTTGGGACCTCAGCTAAACACTGAACACTAAACAAGAAAGGTATCGTTTACTATCACATTCCAAGTATTAATTTTATGTCTATGCAAGTAAGTCTGATGTCTACATTTGCTGCAGAGAGTAAAGAATAAAGGCACGATGGCCCTGAGTGACCAGCAGATGGAAACAAGGATCCACACAAGGAGGTTAGCTCTCTGTGCTCCTGTTTCTGTATTTAACTACATAAAGAATATGATGTACACACTTTCAGGTAATGTGTTGAATGGTACTTTGATGACCTTTCAGGAAGGTCTGTCAGAGTTCCCTGGTGATGAATGCTTTGGGTCTGAGTTTTGTTTTCTTTTAGGGCCAACAAAAAACTAGCAAAACAACAGTAAAAATAAGATATGCCATTTATGTGGGGTGAAGAATTACCCTTACTAATGTAGAATTTTAGGTTTGCTGCTTTGGCAAATCACAAATTAATTTTTTTCTGACAGGCAATCAGTAAGAGGAATTACAGTCTCTCTTCCAAAACATTTAATTCTATATCTGGACTGTCTATTCACTATTAACAAACTTTCTTCCAATGCTTATTTGAACTGAACACCAGTTCCAAGTTCAAATAAGTACATGGGTGTTAAGAGAATTGGGGTGGGGATGGGATGTCATAAATAGTTTTCTTTTAGACAAGCAATTGGTTCCACATTTGTTAAAACTATTGGACTGAGCCCTGTAACAGCATTTATGTAATAGATTTGTTCCTGTACAGTTGTGTGCAAATAAATTTTTCATAAATCGATTAATACTTTATTTTTTTTAGGTTAATTTTTTTTTATTTATTTACTTTTTAAATACATTTGTCTCTGCCTCCCATCCACCTCTTTCCCTTGCCCCCTCCCACATTCCCTCCCTCAGCTCTTCCCCTTTGGTTTTGTCCATGATTCCTTGCTATATGTTCCTTGACGTTCCCCTTCCCTTCCCTTTCCCTGCCCCCCCCCTTCTCTCTTGTCTCTGTTGATTTCTTTTCCTTTCAGTGTTGCTGGTCATATTTTCCTTGCATCTTTGCATTGTTGGTTAGGTTCCGCTTATAGGTGAGATCATATGGTATTTGTCTTTCGCTCCCTGGCTTATTTCGCTAAGCATGATGCTCTCCAGTTCCATCCATGCTGTTGCAAAGTTTAGTACTTCTTTTTTTCTTTCTGCTGGGTAGTACTCCATTGTGTATATGTACCATAATTTTTTTATCCAATCATCTACTAATGGGCATTTAGGTTGCTTCCAACACTTGGCTATTGTAAATTGGGCTGCTATGAACATTGGGGTGCATAGGTTCTTTGGAATTGGCGTTTTGGTGTTCTCAGGGTATAGTCCCAGCAGTGGAATTGCTGGATCCAAAGGTAGTTCCATTTTCAGCTTTCTGAGGAAATTCCACACTGCTTTCCATAGTGGCTGCACCAGTCTGCATTCTCACCAACAGTGGACTAGGGTTCCCTTTTCTCCACAGCCTCGCCAGCACCTGTTGTTTGTGGATCTGTTTATGATGGCCATTGTGACCGGTGTGAGGTGGTACCTCATGGTGGTTTTGATCTGCATTTCTCTGATGGCTAGTGATGCTGAGCATCCTTTCAAATGCCTCTGGGCCCTCCGCATCTCCTCCTTGAAAAAGCGTCTGCCAAGGTCCTTTGCCCATTTTTTGATTGGATTGTTTGTCTTCTTGGAGCGGAGTCAAAGTGAGTTCTTTATATATCTTGGAGATCAAACCTCTATCTGATGGATCATTAGCAAATATATTTTCCCATACGGTTGGCTCCCTTTTCATTTTGCTGATGTTTTCTTTAGCTGTGCAGAAGCTTCTTATTTTGATGAAGTCCCACTTGTTTATTCTTTCCTTTCTCTCCCTTGCTTTAGGAGATATATCAGTGAAAAAATTGCTGCGTGGGATATCTGAGAGTTTCCTTCCAATGTTCTCGACTAGGACTTTGATGGTGTTGCGACTTATATTTAAGTCTTTTATCCCTCTTGAGTTTATTTTTGTGTATGGTGTCAGCTGATGATCCAATTTCAATTTTTTGCATGTAGCCGTCCAGCTCTCCCAACACCATTTGTTGAAGAGGCTATTATTGCTCCATTTTATGCTTCTGCCCCCTTTGTCGAATATTAGATGTCCATAGAGACCTGGGCTTATTTCTGGGCTTTCTATTCTGTTCCACTGGTCTATGGGTCTGTTCTTCAGCCAGTACCAGATTGTTTTGAGTATCGTGGCTTTGTAGTATAGTTTGATGTCTGCTATTGTGATGCCTCCTACTTTGTGTTTCTTTCTCAAAATTGCTGTGGCTATTCGGGGTCATTTATGGTTCCATATAAATTTTTGAAATGTCTGTTCTATTTCTGTGAAATACGTCATTGGTATCTTAATAGGGATTGCGTTGAATCTATAAATGGCTTTGGGTAGTATGGACATTTTGAGGATATTAATTCTTCCAATCCATGAGCACGGTATATGCTTCCATTTATTTGTGTCTTCCTTAATTTCTTTCTTCAATGTTGTATAGTTTTCTGCATACTGGTCTTTTACGTCTTTGGTTGAATTTATGCCTAGGTACTTTATTTTTCTTCTTGCTATATCAAATGGTAATGTTTTTCCGATTTTTTTTTAAATTCCATTGCTAGTGTACAAAAATGCCTTTGATTTCTGAATGTTGACTTTGTATCCTGCTGTTTTGCCAAATTCACTTATTAGGTTGAGGAGTTTTTTTGTAAAATCTACAGGGTTTTCTATGTGCACTATCATGTCATCTGCAAACAATGATAGCTTTACTTCCTCCTTTCCTATTTGGATACCTTTTATTTCTTTTTCTTGTCTGACCACTGTGGCTAGGACTTCCAATACCATGATGAAAAGAAGTGGTGAAAGCGGACATCCTTGTCATGTTCCCGATTTTAGTGGGAAAGCTTTTAGTTTTTGCCTATTATGTAAGATATTGGCTGTAGGTTTTTCATATATGGCCTTAATCACATTGAGGAATGCGCCATGTATTCCCATTTTGCTGAGTGTTTTGATCATAAATCGGTGCTGTACCTTATCAAATGCTTTTTCTGCGTCTATCGAGATGATCATGTGGTTTTTTCTTTTCTTTTATGTATGTGATGTATTACATTTATTGATTTGCGTATATTGAACCATCCCTGCATCCCGGGGATGAATCGCACTTGATGTGGTGGATAATCTTTTTAATGTATTGCTGGATGCGGTTTGCCCATATTTTGTTGAGGATGTTAGCATCTCTGCTCATGAGCGAAAATGGCCTGTAGTTCTCTTTCTTTGTAGGGTCTTTATCTGGTTTTGGGATTAGGGTGATGCTGGCCTCATAAAAAGAGTCTGGGAGTTTTCCTTCATCTTGGATTTTTTGGAATAGTTTGAGAAGGACAAGGGTTAGCTCTTCCTTAAATGTTTTGTAAAATTCTCCTGTCAAACTGTCCGGCCAAGGGCTTTTGTGTGCCAGGAGTTTCTTGAATACTTCTTCAATTCCACCTGGTGTTTTTGGTCTGTTCAAACTTTCTGTTCTTCCTCCTTCAGTGTTGGAAGATTATACTTTTCTAGAAATTTGTCCATTTCATCCAGGTTTTCAAATTTCTTGGCATGTAATTGTTGATTGTAGTTTCTGACAAACCTTTGTATTTCTGTAGTATCAGTTGTTATTTCTCTTCTTTCATTTCTGATATTATTAATTTGGGTCCTCTCCCTTTTTTTCCTGATGAGTCAGCTTAAAGGCTTGTCAATTTCATTTATCTTTTCAAGGAACCTGCTCCTGGATTGGTTGATCCTCTGAATTGTTCTTTTTGTCTCTATGTCATTCAGTTCTGCTCTAATCTTGACTATTTCCCTCCTTCTACTTGCTCTGGGATGTATTTGTTGTTGTTTCTCCAGTTCTTGAAGTTGTAGTGTTAGGTCTTTTATTTGAAATGTTTCTATCTTTTTTAGGTAAGCCTGTACTGCGATGAACTTCCCTCTCAGGACCGCCTTTGCTGTGTCCCATAGGTTTTGGACTGTTGTCTGTGCATTTTCATTTGTTCCCAGAAATTTTTTGATTTCTTCTCTTATCTCATTATTGACCCATTCATTGTTTAATAGTGTACTGTTCAGTCTCCATAAGTTTGCAAGTTTTTGAAGTTTCTCTTTGAGGTTGATTTCGAGTTTCAAGGCCTTGTGGTCCGAGAAAAAGTTTGGTATTATTTCAATTTTCCTGAATTTGCTGAGTCTTGCTTTGTGTCCTATCATGTGGTCTATGTTTGAAAAGCTTCCATGAGCATTTGAAAAGAATGCGTATTTTGCTTCTTTGGGATATAATGTTCTATATATGTCAGTTAAGTCTATTTGATTCAGTGCATCATTCAGCTCCACGATATCGTTATTAATGTTTTGTTTGGAAGATCTGTCCATTTTTGACAGTTGGGTGTTGAAATCCCCTATTATCAGTGGGTTGCTGTCTATATCTTTTTCAAGTCGTCCAACAATTTCCTTATATACTTGTGGGCTCCTCTATTTGGAGCACATAAGAATACAATGTTGATGTCTTCTTGACAGACTCTTCCTTTAAGTATTATAAAGTGCCCCTCTGGGTCTCTTTTTATGCCTTTTGTTTTGAAATTTATTTTGTCTGATATAAGTATTGCAACCCCTGCCTTTTTCTCTTGCCCATTTGCTTGGAATATTTTTTTCCATCCCTTTACTTTCCACCTGTGTAGGTCTTTTGCTCTGAGGTGGGTCTCTTGTAGGCAATATATGTGTGGATCATGTTCTCTTATACATTCAGCTAACCTGTGTCTTTTGATTGGGGCATTTAGTTCATTTACATTGAGAGTTATTAATGATAGAAACTTATTCATTTTTCTCTTTGTACCCATGTTTTTCTCTTTCTCACTTTTCCTTCATCTTCTTAAACCAGTCCTTTTAGCATATCTTGGAGTGCTGGTTTGGTTGATATGTATTCTTTTAGCCTTCTTTTGTCTGGGAAACTCCTTATTTCCCCTTCTATTTTAATGGAGAGCCTTGCTGGGTAGAGCAGCCTTGGTTTTCATGACTTGGAATATTTGTTGCCATTCCCTTCTGGCTTGTATTGTTTCTGTTGAGAAGTCAGCTCCTAGCCGTATCGGGGCCCCCTTATTTATTACTTTCTCCTTCTCCCTTGCTTCCTTAAGGATTCTCTTTGTCTTTCATAGTTGCCATTTTAATGATGATGTGTCTGGGAGTGGACTTCCTTGGGTCCCTCTTGAGTGAGGTCCTCTGTGCCTCCTGGATCCATGAGACATTTTCTCTCCTCAAATTGGGGAAATTTTCCATCATTACTTTTTCAAAGAGGTCCTCTATCCCTTTCTCCTCTTCTTCTCCTTCTGGTATCCCTATTATACGGATATTATTGCGTTTCAGGTTGTCCTGCATTTCCCTAAATGCCTCTTCATTCTTTTTGAGTCTTTTTTCCATTTCTTGTTCTTTCTGGGAGCTTTTTTCTGCCATATCCTCCATCTCACTGATTTGATACTCTGGTTCATCTAGCCTGCTTTTGATTCCTTCTACTGTGTTCTTCAATTCAGAAATGGTATTCTTCATATCCTCTTGTGTCTTCTTGATAGTTCCTGTGTCCTTTTCCAGTTTGATATAGTTTGCTGTAAGATCTTGATAGTTTCTCTGCAGTTTCTCTTAGTTTTCTTTGAGCTGGCTGACCTCATTGAGCTTCCTCAAAACCATTGTTTTGAATTCAATATCTGATATTTCTCTTGCCTCTATTTCATTTAGCTCTGTCTGTGGGGAGTCCCCTTTTCCACTCATTTGGGGGGAACTTCTTTTTCTTCCCATTTTTGTGAGAGTCTGTTAAGTAATTTACTTATTTATTTATTATTTATTTATTTTTGCTTCTGCTTCAATTGGGCCATCTAGTTCTCCTAACTTTGTGAATTAAACTTCTATGGTAGTAGCCAGGTCTTTTTTTCATTTATTTATTTATTTTTCTTTAGTTTTCTTTCTGGGCCTGCCTCTGATGATGTCAGTTGTTGACCCTATATGACCTTGGGTCATTTGTTTGAGCTTTCCAGGAGTCTATTGTCTGTGTCTGACTCCTGCTTTGGGCAGCTCTGTGACCCCTTCGGCTGGGATCCACTATTTCTGTGGACAGCTCTGCACTCACGGGCCACACGGGTCTGTTTATGCCGGCCCGCATTGATCTGCGCCAATCTGCTTCGATCTGCACACTCCATTGCAGGCCCCATCAGCGCCAACCTGCGGGAGGCCTTGCCAGCCCACCGGAGCCCTTGTCAGCCCGCACAGGTCCACACACCTGTTCGCCAACCCTTGCTAGCCACTCAGTGCAAGTGTGTGCGCCTGCACTGGGTGGTTTTGGGCTGTCTATTGTGTGCTTTTCAGCTTTTGGCTCTTTGTGGGTGTGGCCTGTTCCCGCACAATGGAGACTAGGGAAAGGAGAAGGAGTCGGGACTCCCCCGTTCCTCCTCCCATTCTTTCCCCAACACCTCTGTCTCCAGTCTTTCCTCAGGGGTCCCTGGGCAGTTCTGTGACCCCTTCGGTGAAGGATCCACTACTTGTGCGGACCACCTTGCAATTGCGGGCAGTCTGGTTCATGGGCACCCTGCTTCTGCCTTTTTGGGGGCACGCCCTGCCTGCCCAAAATGGAGACTACGGAATGGGGAGGGAGTCAGGACTCTCTGATTCCTCCTCCTGTTTTTTCCCCAGTGCCTCCGTCTCAAGTCTCTCCTCAAGGCTCCCAATGCAGCTGCGTGACCCCTTTGGCCAGGGGTCCTCTATTTCTTCCAGCTTGTCTACACTTAGCCCCCCAGCTCACATGTGCACAAGCTGTGTGCAGAGAGCACAAAAGGCAGGTTAATTGATTCCCTTATTCCTGAACGAGATGGTAGCTGCAGAGCGGGTGGTGTGTTATCACCGGAGCTCCGCCAGCTGCCGTCTCAGTTCTCTTCACAAAGTTTTCCTCACCAATTTTTTATCCAGGCACCAGCCCACTCTGCTGCTGCCTCTACCCAAAATCAAGGAGGGCAGTTGCCACTGCAATTTTTTCTTTGGCCCTTTAAATGTCTCTTTGCATCTCCAGGTGCCTGTCTCTGGCAGAGAGCACTCCTAAGCTTTTTGGGGTTGCATTTTGTCTGTGTGTTTTCCTGGTTTTAGCTGCTCTAGTTTAGATGTCCCTGTTTATGATTCAGACCCCGTTCTTCTCAGGGGGAGTTAACTGGCCATTTCAATGTCCTTCTGGAGCTGATGCCCATGGGCACCCAGCCCACCCTCTCAAACCTCCACCACACTTTTCAACCGTTGGGATGTGTGAGAGTTGAATCTACTGTCTGTCCGCAGCTCCAAGGCTCCTCGCCCACTATCGTTCCATTGTTTTCCAGGTGATTACTCCACTGTTTAGTCGCAATTCCAGTTTGGTCTTGGGAGGAGGTCAGCATGACTCCCATTCACTCCTCTGCCATCTTCCTTCACTTGCCAATCATTAATTCTTTATGCCTCAGTTTCTTTAATTATGCAATAGGTATAATAATTTCAATAGCAGTGGGTTTTTATGAGGCTATAGCTTTGGCAGAGTGTCTGGCCTACACTCTGTGAATGTGCAACCTGAAATAACCATTAACCCCACCCTGTGTATTTCTGATACTTTATCTTACACTTATTTTTACCCACAGGGTTACAATAATGGTCCTTCAAATAAGAAAGCAAAATTTTCTCATTTGATGAGAAAAATATTTGGCAATTTTTTTCAACTCATACCCAGAGATTTGAAATTTCTATTTGTGAATTATCTGTCTCCTTTTCTCTTCCTTGTTACTCTGATGGTCTTAGTTTGGGGCAAAGCTTTGCTTTTTCAGCAGCAATTAAGAGTGAGCCCAAGGTGGGCAGAGAGGAGGAGATACCCAAATCAGCCCATTTCCGTTTCCACTGAACATCCAGTTAGCCATCGGAAAGCTTCATAATTATCGAAGGATTTAATGTCTCCATTTTTTGGTCATTGAAATATAAAAGATAATGGAAATTTAAGATTTTCTCTTTTTCCCCACTTAAAGGCATAATACTGAGATGCCCACAACACAAGGCATGTCCATGAGACATCCTAAAACTTTTAATTACGTGAGTCTGAGAGAAGACACTCCACCACACCCACCCTTACAGCAGAATAGAATTTTATGCTCTGGACACTTTATGTAGAAATCATCTTCTTATAAAGGAAGCTGTTATAATGCTTATTCAGACCTGCATAAGGGCTCTGCAGACAAGCACCCTGTGTGCAGGCCTCCTTTTCTGGAGCGTCTGCTTTTCTGCTTCATTGATGTCTCCAGTACAGGGATTGTCCATTACAAGTTATGGTTCCCATCAGTTTATAACTCATCTATAAAAATTCACCTGTTATTGGAAGAGAAACAGGATTTCAAAGTGAACATGTGAGGAATCATGGAAGAAATTACATCTTAGAGTTGACAAGGCAGAGAAGAGAAAAGGGCATGTGCATGGAACAAACTGAATGATTGGGAAAATGACTTTGTCAGGATAAAGGCAAGATAAAAAACATTTTGGGTGAGAATTCTATAAAAATAGGTAGTTAGAGGGTGCATTTTCGAACCCCATCTCTTTTTGGGGGAACAGCACTATTGTTTATCTGGGTGGAGGAAACTTTCTAAGCTAAAGCAGGGATTTGGGGTTGCACCATTTCCTTGACACTGTGGCAAGATTGTGATCTCACCACACAGTAACCAAAGTGTGCAATGGAGACAGGAAAATCAGAATGTAAAACACTGAACTTTCAAGAACAAAAAGTAACAAAGCCCTCAGGGAATGTCATTATGGTTTCTTGCACACCAAAAATCTGTTTTAGTTTTATGAGAACATCCTGGGCACAGTTATTGGTTTTTGAAGAAAGAACTAAGCTAAAACAACTCTCAATAAGTGTAGTTTGGCAAAGTAAGAGGGGAAAAGAAAGAGAAAGAAAAAGAAGAGAGATGACAACAGCGCAGAGTCAGTAAGCCCAGTGTGATTACTGATTTTGGTGGATAGAGGGTTTTTCAGGAAGCAAATCTGTTTTCCTTAGTTAATGTATAGGAGGCAGAAGAGAAAAGAAGCCAGCTGTGCTCAGAGAAACACAGATAAAGTAGTAAATTTCCAAAGGCAAGCTTTCTTTACATGGAAAAAAGATGTAAAATATGGTAGAAGATGGGGATTTCTGAATGAGCTGGAACTTAAATTTGATAAAATAACATTAAATCAAAAACAAGTCTTCTGAAAATAAAGATATAGTAGTTCAACTTCATAGCACCTTGCAATCCTAAATCTCAGGGCCTGCAGACCATCCATTTAAGCTCAAAAAATAAAAATAAAACATCCATAAGCTAAAACCTTGGACAGATTGCTCACTTGGTTGGAGCTTTGTCCTCTACACTAAAATGTTGAGGATTTAATCCCCAGTCAGGGCACCTACCTAGGTTGCTGGATCGATCCTCATTTGGGGCGCATACAAGAGACAATTGATCAATGATTCTCTTTCACATTGATGTTTCTATCTTTCTCTCTCCCCCCACCCCTCTCTCTCTACAATCAATAAACATATCCTCAGATGAGGATTTTAAAATAATAAGAATAAAAGAAAAATCCATAATCTAGGTTATTGTGATCATTTTCATGTTCCTGGTAGAAAAAACAAAATGTGGAGAATACATAGGCCAGGACAAAGGTCAACAATATGTAAAGAAAGACTGAGCAGAGAATCATTGGTCTCGACATGTAAGTTATTTCATTTCTTTCTCTTACATGTGTTCTACATGAACACCTCCTTTTTACCTCTTACTTACATGTAAGTAGGAAATATAACCTATTCATTTTTTAAGTATATGATGCAGAGTCATTAACATGTATCAGAGAAGAAATTAAACCTATGGCAGACCAATAAGTAGCTTTAAGAATATAAATGAACAAAATTAGACAAAATAGCAATAAAAATAGAAAAAATTCACAATAACTATCTTTAAAGTAACATTTCTATCTGACACCTACCCTTTCCTAAAATGCAAATACCAGGATTACCTTATCTATG
Source organism: Pteronotus mesoamericanus (assembly GCF_021234165.1). Taxonomy (NCBI): domain Eukaryota; kingdom Metazoa; phylum Chordata; class Mammalia; order Chiroptera; family Mormoopidae; genus Pteronotus; species Pteronotus mesoamericanus. The sequence goes on from NW_026555321.1 coordinate 58,645,267, forward strand.
GAGATAATTAATTATTTCATTTTTCACTTACTTATTCAACAAATCAATATTAATATTTCAAAATAAATATTGACTCTCCACATGAAACATGAAGATAAATGTGACTAAATAACACAAGAATGGTGGAAATAAATCACAATATATAAATATATCAACTCAACATGTTGTACACCTTAAACTTACACAATGTTACATGTTAACTATATCTCAATAATAAAAAAAGATTTTCAAGAAAGGCTCTCATCAACCAAAGTTTTGCTAATATTCAGTCCTCACTGACAGGAAACTTAGATTGCTAATAGAGCAAGAAGTCCCCAGATGGAATGACCTTCTCATAAATTTCCAACCACAAAAATAAGTCAAAAACTCTTAGTGTATACATTGTGCAGATTGAAAAGCTAATCAGAGTTAACCAATGCATTGACAAGCACTCAATAAAAGAATGATACAGCTCATGACCAATCTGTCTTCTTCATAGTGAGCCATTTGTAACATGCTCAACAAGGCAAAGAGTTATTGTTAAGAAGCTGGAAGATATCCCCTATGCATCACAGGACAGAACAAGAGCTAATGAGCTTAATGGTAGATAGATAAAATGATCAGCTTAGATGGGACAGTAAGGGTAATTTTTCAGTGGGGTGGGTATCAGAGGATTGAATATCTTGGAAATTTTCTAAAATGAGAGCTCTTATCTGTAAGACAACATCACAGTTCTTCCTGTCTTCAGACCTTGCAATGCAAATGTGCTTTCCTGGGAAAAGTCACAGGGACCAATGCTGACTTTCCACCTTCTCAAGAGCCATCTGAGCAGACATCCTGACAAATTCTGACAACATCAAAAGTTCTATTTTTCTACAATGAACAGGGAAAATTCTACTCAGGTCACTTCCTTATGGTCTGGGGTGGGAGATTGGTGGGCACAAGTTCATATTAGGCAAAAGGAATGTAATGTAGAAAGACAAAAAGCAAAAGTAAGGACTAGTTTGCCAGGAAGCCACCCATATTTCCATGTCTTTGCATTCAGATGCCAGGGATGAGGTTTGAGACAAGTGGCCACACCTGCCCTCCCTCCAGTCTGGGATTTTGAACAGGACTGAGATTTGAAATTCAGTTCCTTACTCACATTAGACACATTTCAGGTTTGCAAGAACAGAAGATGGCTGTGAGCTTTTGTGCTGAATACTGCAAGATGGTAGAACATTCCTGTCACTCAACTGCTCTAAACAGAACAGAAGTGTCTCCACAAGTGAATCTCTGTACGTGGGGAGGGTGAGAGGGGGGGCTGGTGTTCTGCAGTGAGCACTTGATAGTTATGGAATGAATAGATAAAATGCACAGGATTATACGAGCATCCACATAGAAACTCAGCAGCTTTTTTTGTTCATGGGAACTTTCATGGAAATCTAGAACTTCTCTAAACAGGCATATAAAATGGAACTGCATTTCTTCAAACTCATTCCATGATTTCTGAACAGGAACAAGCCCAGGTACTGGTAAATAAACTCTTTCATCTCCTTACATTGTTTACATGTTGCCCTTCCTCCTGATCCTCATTCAGACACCAGCTTCTTGGGGTTTCCATCTCTTACTTCCCTGCATGGGCCCTACTCGCTATTTGAGAATATCCATATTAACTTAAAACACTTAAACCTCTTCCCACCCTCACCGGGTATGCCATCCCTCTGGTCAAGTCACATAAAAGCCATGTCTCTGTGAACATTCTGTAATTCAGCAATCTTCTCCTCAAATGCCTTTCTAGAAGCCTTGAGAATCTTCAAAATTGTCACCCGCTCACACACTCACACAGATATGAAGAAGACATTGACCCCACACTCACACTGAGCATTGTTGTGGGTCCCTCGCTCTGGTGTAAACTCATGCTCTGTCTAATCTGTTTACTTGGAGCTCAGCTTCTGCTGAGCCTATAAAGCACAAGTGGTGTTCAAATTCCAACATCTGACACAGAGAATTGCTCAGGGGATGACCCATCTCCAGAGAGGACTGTGTCCACATGTGCACCATGCATTTCACTAGTCTATAATGTCTCCTGTGAGTCACCAGCTTTAGCACTGTCCCCTTTAACCCCAGAGTCAACCTGCCCAAAACAAAGCTAGACACGCAGTTATGTGCTTCATGCAATGTAGACACTGAGTGTCCTTATACTCCTTAGGCTACATTTCTTCCACCAGTGGTTTCTGAGTACCTACTGTGTGCCAAGCTCCAGAGGAGGAAAGAAAGATCGCTAAATCAGATGTGGACTCTCTTCCCTGAGGCCCAAGTGAGACAGCCAGAAAAGTGTTCTAATCAGGATAGCCCAGGCTGCAGGAGCTCCCACCCTCCCTAGGTCAAGGGGTCCTTCCCATGAGGAAGTGACGTTTAAGGACCAAAGGACTGTGGGATTGACTGAAAGGAGAGAGATGCTGTAGGAGAGATTGTCCTGCGACAAGGAGTGTGATGAGAGGAGCTGGAAGTCAGCACAAGAGCAGAGAGAGAACAGAGGAGTCACTGAGTCAGAGAGGAGGGCCCTTGGAGATGACTTCAGGAGTTGAGACTATGTTCCAGCAATCAAAAGCATATATATTTCAAACAGGTAGGAATACCCCAATATTTATGTTTTAGAAAAGTCTATGTGCCCATAGGACATTAGGACATTATGTGGAAATTCAAGTATTTACCCAGAGCTTTGCCAGCCAGATCTGGTCATTGGTCCTCCAAGTGCTCTGAGCACATAAATGCTATTCCACTTTGTCTTTCAACCATCACTATCCTGCACATCCCTCAGACAAATCTGTATGGATGTCACTTACCTAGATGAGTGTCCCCATCCCAAGGAGATTTGACAGGCGTTGTGACAATACATCTTTCTCAGGCTCAGTAGAACCCTAAATGGACTTTGTGATCCAGCCCCATGAACTTCCATTTATGGCTCATTTGCACCACACTGCCAAAATCAAACTTCTTTTACTCTGCCTCTGTGCTGACTCACCTGTGAAAAACATCATCTGAGCCCAGCAACAATAGTACAGATACCACCTGCATATTTGAGTCCCAAGACCTCACTGGGCCATGATTCTTCTGCTGACTCACTGGCCAAAGTGTCCTCTTTGGGTACTCCAGCCATGAGCTTTCACTAAGGAAGTGGCACTGTCAGTACAAGAGTCATGGATAAAGCTGAGGCTTAAGCACTTTCATTTTTAAAATTATTTTTAACTCTGCAAAATATTTGATTACAATACCATGTGTCACCTTGACCTGCCTTGCTCTGAAGCCACCATATAGCAGTCTATAATGTCTCCTGTGAGTCACGAGCTTTAGCACCATCCCCTTTAACCCCAGAGTCAAGTTCACTGATGTGCTGCCAGTCACATAGATCCTTGCACTAAGAAGGTCCCGAGCTTGGGGCTGAATGTTCAGCAATAGCCTTCCTGAAATGTTTAGTCATTTGAGTTTTTAATGTGTATTTTGTAAGTTGAGTCTGTGGGACAAGGGAGTAAACATGGTCCCACCACCTGTCTCTTCCCTTGGATGGATTCTCATTCATGTACCACCCCTCACTCTTGCCCTGCCCCTGCTGTCACCCTCCCAAAAGGGTCGTACTTCTTATGTATTTTTTATATAAACTAAGATATTTAAGTAGAAGTGTCCTTAATTTTTAAAAAACCTTGTTTTCCTATAATTTGACACTAGGAAAATTTATGGCTAAGAATTAGAAGTTATTTTAGAAGGTATTAATGGATGTTATAGAAATACTTCTGAAGCTTTGAAAAGAAACATAAAAGCTTTCTTCCTAAAATAAGTTTAAAATGCAATTCTGAATGGAAGCTGGGTGGTGATTTGAGACACAGAACGGTGTCTGTGGTTATACAAGTTTCTGACTTTACGGTGTCTCACTTGAATATTTCTTTGGCCATTTCTCAGTTGAGTATAATGTTAGTGGTAAGAAAAGTGGAGGAACGTCAATCATGAAAATCCATTGGAATTTAAACTAACTTATCTCATGTATGAGGTCTGATGTGCTAAAACATGGACATGCATATCTACAGTTGAGCACTAAGGGGAAGGAGGCCCTCCAACACTGGGCACATTGAAACAGGCTTTGCTAGCATGTTTATGGGGAAGATGACCAGGAATTTTATTTGGGACACATTAATGTGGAGATGTGTATAATAAAACCTAGTGGTGATGCAAGTCTGAGTTTCAGGGAGAAGTTATAAATTAAAGGTAATCAATATATAAATGATAGTAGAAGTCATGAGACTGGATGAGCTCACATTAACTTCTACAAAGGAACTGATTACTACTGTTGCCAATGGTGTCTTAGACTCAGCATCCTTGAGTTCAAGTCCAGGCACAATGAAACAATATCTATCTTACTGGTGAGTTGTGAGAATTGAATATGATGATTCATATAAATTACTTAGTATATCCCATGACACCGAGTGTGCTCTTCATAAATATTAGGTAATAGAGTTACAGCCAAGATATGAATGAGGTCCCCAGGAATACAGGATAGGACCTCTGCTTTTGCTAAGGAAAGGCAGAAAGGTTGCAACAAATAAGACAACATTTGAGGGGAGTCTTGCAGAGTGACAGGGAGTTTTCTGGGAGGCATGACTGAGGGTGATAAATAATGACAAGTGCTAACAACTAGAGCAGTCAGGGAGATTTCTATGCACCATGCAGACCGGTTAGTCTGTGTCTTACACAAATGGGTGGAACATCTTTTGAGGAACCAGAAGTGTCTAATGAGAAATATTTTCTAAATGCCACCTCTGGGCAATGACTGGCCTCCTTGGAAAACACAGGACATGTTGGACAGGTAAGTCTTAGTAATCTGATAGAAGCTTTGATCTCTTAATAACACCACTAACCATGAATTTCCCTCAGTTTGTGATGTTGCTTTCTGCCACTTTTGTAATCTTTAAATATATGTATTTTTTCCTAACACATTTAATAGTACAACCTCCTCCATAAACGGCACAGATTTTAGTACCATAAAGTGGAATTCTGGGCCACCTACACGTCCAAATTTGGAATTACTAAAATGACCTATTTTTCACATCTGATCCTATTAATGGAAGATGTTTTGCATGAGTATTACACATGCCTGTGTCTCTGGTACTTATTGACATTTAATGGAGAAAGGAAATTGAACTTACTAATCATGAGACTCTCCTGAGGCTACTGGACACGGAAGCATATCTATAGTGTTTATTGACTTACATTTCTCCATAATACAGAGGGTGGAACTAAAAATAAAACCCCTGTTGTGGGAAAAAAAAGTATGGCCAATTGCAAAATACCTGCCCAGGCACACTTGGAGACCTCAACTTCCTGGGTGACAGTGAATGCTGCATATTTCTGGAGTTGTTTGTTTGTTTTAATCCCCTGTCAGTAAAATGACTATGTGATAAACACACAAGTGGTATCGTCCAGGTGTTGAAAAATCAACCAAGGAATCAGTCAGATCTGGACTTAGAAGACCCTTGAGGCTCAGGTCTTAAAAGTGCCCCATAATCAGACACTGCCTTCCTCACAGGCCTTGACAAGGTCACTGCAGACAAATGCATTGTCATATGGAAGCAAGAGGAATGTGAAGCTATTAACTGCCTTCAGCTCCAGGATTGAAGCTGGGCTTCAAAGGGACCTGAGAGCCTAGACAATGGGCACAGCTGGGTGCAGAGTCCCCGAGGGTGTCCTGAGCCACCAGGGGACAAGATAGCACAAGGTGCCTGGCTGTATTAACTGAAAACAGTCATGGACTGTTTTTCCATCCATGAAATGGAAGTGGTCAAATCTGCCTGGCCTGCATTCTGGGGAACATTGTGGAGATAAATATGTTAATATAAACCTAAAAACTTGGAGCCTTTCTCAGAAGTATGCTTCATGAACTCAGGGAATGAACAAAGTTAATTATTATTGTAATTTGAGTTAGAGCTACCAAAAAGATTGCAATCAGTGAGAGGTTAACCTTTATCTTGTGTAAAGTATCAAAAAGCTCTTATTTCAAAGGGTGATAATGATCTTTGGCCAGGGAGATAAAATTTTTTTTTTAATTTTGAGTATTAAGGGAAGCTTAAGAAAAATATTTAAATGTGTGAGTTGAGTAATGAACTAAACAAATTATACAAGAGTGTTTTATAAGCTAAAAAGTACTAAGTACAAATAAGATTGTATTGCTTAGTAGTATTTACATCATTTATCCTGACTATAGAATAATTTTTAAGTACAGAAAAGCAAACTTTCAAACCCCCAGATTAAACTATACCAATCTGTTTAAGAAATTATATAAAATTAGCCCTGACCAGTGTGTCTCAGATCAATGTTTCTCTCCCTCTCTTAAAATAAATAAATAAATAAAATCTTTAGAAAAAGAAATGATACAAAATTAAAGTATATGTTTTTAAAAATTCTCTTATATATGCATGTAGTTTCAAAATGTTGATTTAGGCAGGTATAACAATTTTAATATACTCATTTTTTTTCATTCACACTTAAAGATGCTGCACATCTGGATTCCAAGTGCATTTCATTTGTGAAAAAACTTATAGATACCTGGAGATCACAGGCACGGAATTGACTGCAGAGTTGTTGTCTCCCATCACCAGACAGGAAAGTGGCATTTCCTTCAGCCTATTTAACTTGGACAAAGTTGGAAACGCAAGGGCATGCCTGAAGATAGAACAGAATAAACATCTAGCCCTCTTGGAAGTCAGAACCCTTGGCAAAGTCACACTGACCAGGTTCTGAACCAGCTGCACCAGCCAGAAGTCGAGAGACCTGGTGCCCAATTAAGAGGTCGTTTGGTTTCTTACACCAGATCACTTCAGAGTTATTCAGAAATTTCAGGCTGCAGATAAGTTTTTCAGACCTCATGGTGGGGAAATGAGTGAATCACTTCAGAGTTATTTACCCACCATGGGGTCTGAAAAACCTACCTGAAGCCTGAAATCTTTCCTTGGTGCAGCAAGGTGAGCTCCCCAAAGTTAAAAGGATGAGGCCGTGGCTGGGAAATATGACCTGGGCACATTGTATTAAGGTTGGGGATGGTGGTTTCTGGAAAATTCCAGGTGAGGGGTAGCTGGGCAGTCACCCTCCTGTGAAAACCAGCCAGAGTGCTGGGTCACTGAGCAAACACTCAGATGATTTGGCCTTACCACGGGAACTTTCTCAAAGAATCAAGGTCCTAAACAGGAATGGAGATTTCCACTCCACAGCCCAGTCAGTTTCTAGGAATGTTTCTGCAATCACAGTGATTCAGGTGGGTGGTAGGTTCCTTAGGGTCCAGGCCAACCTCAAAGTTCTGAGCAGGGATGAGAGACTCCAGTTCCCACTTGGCCTACACTTCCCTTAAGGATATAAGTGTCCAGACCTACTAAGATCTAGAAGGCATCATAGACTCACACCAGCAAGACATTTCCTTCTGGTGGTCTGGAAGACCTAGTTTATTCTAAGGGAAAACCACTAGGTCTTACATCTGTATGTCTTTTTTTTTCCGCTGACAAGAAAATCTGATTAGGATTTTTCAAATTGTCTTCATATATTAAAAAGTAATTTCTCACTGTTTTCTTCCCGTTGAAAAACAAAATAAAACAGAACAAAACAAGTGAGTAAATAAAAAAACTAATTGCTGTGAACTTCCTTATAGGACCTGATCATCAATTCAGGAGTTCACCCTGGAGCATTCAGACTATACTGCAGATTGCAGGTTTGTCCCAGGTGGGTCACATGCCACCCAGAGTGGCTATGAGTGTGGCCCAATACAAATATCATAAATTTACTTAAAACATTTTTTTCTCATCAGTTTTTGTTAGTGTTTGTTTATTTAATGTGTGGCTCAAGATATTTCTTCCAGTGTGGCCCCGAGACACCAAAAGGTTGGACACCCCTGGCCCTAGACCTTCTTCCTGTTACCCTTACCCCTGTCAGCCATCCCTCCCCAGACACTTCCATCCCTTTCTGTCTTTAAAACATATATTTTTCTTAATAAAAAGGCCAAAAAGTTAAACAGCCAGAAAACATTGGTACTTTAAAACCACTTAAAATGCATTGAAAAATTATAATTACTATCACTTCAAAACAGCTTTACTTGGATATTCTTGTATTTTATTACAGAAGCATTACTTGAACGTAGTCATGTATATACTTAAATCTAAGTACAAAAAGCTGAAAAGTAACAAAGAATCTTAATTCTGAAAACCAATAGTTTTACTCATGGCTTTCCTAACACAAGTTCCTCACTTAGGGTGTTTTGCTTTGTTTTTCTTTCTGTCATTCAATGTGTTTGTGTTGGGAAAATGTATATTTAATTTCACCTTCATTTTTGAAATGATGCAAATACGTATGCCAATCTGAGTGTGAATGATCCTAAGATACTGCATTTAACCATTCTCTATGTATAATCTGATCATTTAATTTGATTTTTCTGCCCAAGATTCTAAATTAAGCTCTATATATTTTTAAATGTAGACCCTACCAGGCAGAAATTACATGAAGTCAAGTCTGTACGCATACCTGAATTACTACTTGCCACCACTTTAAAGGCATCCGCACCCACTGACATAAGAACAACTATAACTTTAGTCCCAAAACAGGGTGTTGTACCTTCTTTGGGCTTCAGCACTAGAGAAGTCTTCCCACACCACTAACGTTCATTCAGACACATACCACTAAAAGCCCTTACTTGCCAACATCATGGGAGAGAGGCATGAAAAAGGATTAGCCTCTGATCCTGCTTTCAAGCACTATACTCTCGGATAAAATGAATGAAATAGGCATAAACCAGTAAAAAGCCAAATAAATGGAAGTAAATGCCATGTGTTAACATGCTCTGGAAAGGGGCATCACCATGTAGTTTCTGAACTCACAGGACACCTTACCTGCTAAATTCTTAGAAGTGTAAATCCAGAGAGATCTATGTACAGAGCTCAGCGCTTCTGCTTAGTAGCATGCAAGAGTGAATTATCATAAGTTACAGGTAAGTCTCAAGTTGTCATTTATTTCCTTCCCTACAGGACCCAACAAAGTAACATCACACTAAATGTGCTCAAAAGGACTCACTAGTCCTTTTGACAGGGCAGCTACAGCAATAAGGTGTTCTAATAGCCTCTCTGTCCAGCTTAATACCTTAAATCAGAAACTGCAGTTCACCTTATCCTTCATCAACAATGTGATAGGAAGGACAGAAAAGGAGAGGAGCTGATTGTGAGGACAGTGTAGATCCTCTGTTAATAAAATACCTACTTCAGTTTCTTCTGTGGTGGTGATGGTGCCATATTCCACCCTGAACCATGCTGGGTCACAATCCTCTTGTCCTCTGAATGTGCTCCTCAAACCACCACAGTGTGTGTGACTTTAAAAGACACTGCCAGGCTGTTTTCCAAAGTGGCAGTGAGATTCCAGCCTTCCTGTTACCATGAGCTCTTATTACCATCAGACTTTTAATTCGATCATCTTGATAGGCTGTGTGATCTCTCACTGTTGTTATAATTTATATTTCCCAAAGGACTAATGGTGTTGAACATTGTTTTTGTTTGTGTTTTTTTTATCTTTTGCCACCTACCAATGCTCTTTGTTTAAGAGCCTGTTCTATGCTTTCATCCCATTTTAAAAATTAGAGTACTTGTTTTCTTACCGTTGAGTTGTGACAGCTCTTATTCTGGGTACCAGCCCTTTACTAGGTAGATGTTTAATGTGTATTTTATTTCAATGCTCGGTTTTTATTTTCTTAAAAATGTTTTTTCATAAAGTAAAAGATATCTATTTTAATGGTAAAAGTTGAATTTGCCATTTTCTTATTTGTGATTCATGTTTTTTTTTAATTAATTTATTTATTTTTTCAAATACATTTGTCTCTGCCTTCCCCCCACCACTTTCCCCTGCCCCCTCCCTCCCTCAACTCTTCCCCTTTGGTTTTGTCCATGAGACCTTGCTATATGTTCCTTGACTTTCCACTTCCCTTCCTTTTCCCCCGCCCCGCCTCCCTCCTTCCCTCTTGTCTCTGTTGGTTTCTTTTCCTTTCAGTGTTGCTGGTCTTATTTTCCTTGCATCTTTATATTGTTGGTTAGTTTCCACTTATAGGTGAGATCATATGGTATTTCTCTTTTGCCCCCTGGTTTATTTCGCTTAGCATAATGCTCTCCAGTTCCATCCATGCTGTCACGAAGTTTAGTAGTTCTTTTCTTTTTTCTGCTGCATAGTATTCCATTGTGTAAATGTACCATTGTTTTTTGATCCAATCATCTACTGATGGGCATTTAGGTTGCTTACAACACTTGGCTATTGTAAATTGCGCTGCTATGAACATTGGGGAGCATAGGTTCTTTTGAATTGGCGTTTTGGGATTCTTAGGGTATAGTCCCAGCAGGGGAATCACTGGATCGAAAGGCAGTTCCATTTTCAGCTTTTTGAGGAAATTCCACACTGCTTTCCACAATGGCTGCACCAGTCTGCATTCTTTATGATTCATGTTTTTGGATCCCATCTCATCAACCTTTATGTTGGCTTTAAAGACCAGGGCTAAGAGAAGCGAGGTCTGTACTGCACACAGAAGGAAAGGAACTAAGGCCCTTTTCATATAGGCCTCGGGCATAAAGCACAGTAAAACCCTTTATTTGTTTTTCTCCTCCAAAAAGGACAACATGTCCAAAGCATCTTACTACCAGTTGCAGTTTGGCTGCTGATGTTCTGTAAGGACTTGCTTCAGAAACTGAAATTCATTCATATGAGCAAGGACTGAGCCCATGGCTGTCCGGGGTCTGTTCTGTCCCAGGGGCTGGGCTCCCTGGGAAGAAATGCTTGTCCTGTCACCAGTGAGAGTTTCTCTCCTGGAATTCTAAGTTCAGATGGTGAGTAGGACAGGCAGTGCTTTTCAAATAGAATCTCCCTGGCTTTTCATCAGCTTGGTCACAAATATAGGGTTTTCACTGCTGCTCTTGGAGGCTGTATCTGCACCACCTCATTGAGTCAAGTCATTGAGAAAGTTGGGTGGGATGCATCCTGATGCTGGCACCTGGCCAGACAGAATTGGGGTCAAAACACCCTTTCTGGGGTTTTCAGTTAAGAAAGCCCTATCTTATCCTAACCTTTGGGGGTAATACAGACTGCTTGAGAAATTTAACCTTCTTTTTGTAATGACCTAGAAAATCTTCCAAATTTATCTGTTCAGGGGAGAACTGAAAGCTTAGCCAGTATTACGACTGATGAAATGATGCAACCACAACACAAAAATTGCATAGTGAAAGAGTGGAGCACAGCAGGTAAATAAGACACTGCTGAGGTCAACCACTTCAGAGTCCAACTGGCCTCCTGCAACTGTGGGACCTGACTTTCTGTCCTGGTCTAGAACCTAAGAGTTAAAAGCAAATCTATTCCACTGATGACTGTGAGGAGTAAATGAGACACTGTGAGAGCTCAGCACCCTGCCCGTCGTACACATACCTAAATCACGAGTGAGTGTTCTTATAACAGGTATGTGAGTTCTAACAGCAGGACTCCTATTTCCTGGGTTTCAGTGACTATCCTCCACCATTTATGTAAATATGTTAAAAAATCCCTTCCAATATCCTCTTTTATTGGTTTTAGGGGATGCATGCTGCTGCTTTTTCTGGGCCAGCCTGAGACAGACCCTCCACTGGGACGAAACCTGCTTAATCATGAACTGCTTGCATCCGCTGCCCTCACCTGCCTGCTCAGCACCACCTGCTGCCCCTCTAGTGGCACCTCCTAGGCTCTGACCTCCAGCCACCCCCCAAGAAAACCCCATTCCTTCTACCCAGAGGAAGTAGAACCTCTCTTCACTTCCCATTCCTGGAGACAACCTGACTCATGTCAAATAGTGAACCTTGGTCATTCAGATCTGTCTTCCTTGTGGGTAAACTGCAGAAAACATCACAATCCTGGCTTGGATGTGTGGGTATCATACAGCCATGTAGTCATGGGTCCCTTTGCTTCAGTTTCCTTTCTTACCTCTGCCCTGTTCTGATGCTTGCAAATTATATTTTCCAGCTCCTTCCCTAACTGGTTTCCTGTTACGACGTTCCTGAAAAGACAGGTATGGAAGGAGAAGAGAAGCCAGGACGAGTTTTCCTCTCTTTGCTTCAGGCAGCATCTTCTAAAAAGCACCTCTTCCTCAGTGGTCTTGGCACTCATCAGACAGGCTTTCCCTCAGGGACCCAGAAAGGGAATGACTCCCTGCAGTCTGATCCATCCATCCAGTTACCTTCACTTCCTCTGCTTGCCTATGAGCTCTCTTAACACCTTGGGAACAAATGCCTCTTATTAAATTTCATTTGAGCCACCTGTTCACTTTGATTGACAAGATGTCCTTAATCCTTCTCTATTGGTACAAATCTGGAATATCTTGCCCTCTTGGAATGTTAACCCCGGTGCAAGAGACCTCAGGTACCTCATGTTCAAAAAGAGAACTGATATAGCACTGATTAATCCCAAGTTGTCCTCATAGTCTTGAGAATCAAGACTCCCTTGCACAGTTAGAACTCAGGTCAGACACAGCGATGATGGCAGCAAAATTATTGCATCAGATAATATTAAAAACTTACAATAATTGGGAGCTAAATTTACAACCAAATCTCAAGACTATTTCCAAAAAACAGAGTCCCAGTTTTATTTCTGGAATAGCTTATTATTCTGCTAGAAGTTCTGAATTTTAAAGAAAAATGTGGTATTTTTAAAATGTGTTTAAATACACTAATTCTCCATCAACATTTGTTCTGGAAACATTGCTAATATCTCAGACAAGCAAGACATGGCTTTAATTGTCTCTTCTGTTGTTAAACCCAATTATTAAGCAAGGTGGATCTGAGGGGGACCCCAAGCACTTCCACTCTACTGATGCGCCTATCTGTAAAATTCCGTGTTTAAAATGAGAGATGCATTTCTCTTCAAATGTAATACACAGCTTTTGTTCCATGCTCTTCTTAGTACTGTCATTTCTATGTTTATTTTGTCCCTGTAACTTTTTAAAACTCTCATTAATAAAAATGTTTATTTTATTATCACTGTAGACCTTCACGGTGGGACTGTAGGACCTGTCTCTTCAGTGTCCCATTTTATTACAAGGTAACACGATTGACTTTTTCTTTTTGCAGGTCACAAAATGAACCATTGTATAGATGAGATCTCAGTGAGATCCCAAAGGCAAAGGAAATGTTGCTGTAATACAGCAGTAAAATTGAATTATTTCAATAGTATGCAGTGTTTTCCAGTTCTAATACATCTTCCCTAAAAGCCATGTTAAAAAGTATATGTTCAAGGAAAACATTGGAGTTCATAGTTAAAGCAAAAGATTTGTAACTTTCTGTACCTACATCCAGCTCTCTTTCATCTAGGAATCCTACTTTTTTCATGTGTAGTTAATACTTTTGAAGAGAAAATCATGACGTTTTAAATAATTCTACAGCAGAGTGCTAAAATTTCAGAGCAATGTTTGCATATACGAGATAGGTGAGGAAAAGAGAAACAAGAGATTCCAAGGACTGGAAAGATAAAAAGGAACTAACTAAAGAGAGGAAGCTCTGTTTAAAAAAAAAAAATTAGAAAGTAACAAAAATACTCTATTGCAAGAATTCTGATTTAAACAGAAACACTTTACTTTGAATGGGACTTGACGCAATAAAAGCAAAAAGGTTGTTAGCATTAATGCCCTTTATTTCCAATCCCAGATGTAACAAAAAGAAACTGAAAAGGAGCTCAGGATATGCAGGTAACAGAAGAAAACTGAAAAGGAGCTCAAGACATGCAGGAAAATCAGCAAGTTGGTAGGAAAACAACATGAACAGAAGGAAAAAGTTGTCTTACCAAGCTGCCTTCCATAATCTATTAATTATTTCTAGTAAGAAAGTAAGGCATAAAAAGAGATTTTCCACTACCCAAAACCCAAGGACCAGGGTGAACAGTGGGCACAGCTGTATTTTTATTTTACTGACATAGGTACTCGAGAGACAATGCAAATGCAGAATAGTTTTCAAGCTAGTAGCTGTGCATAGAGAGAAACACCTGAAAGAAAACACTCCAAAATCTTAATAGCAGCTTTTTCCTGAGTAATAAGAATTTGGGAGATTAGATAAACAGAGAGAGATCTACATTTTCCAACTTTACTAGATTCTTATTATTATGTATTCATAACAAAAGATAGCTTTAAAACTTTCTATTCATTTGTCTTTTATTAGAAGTGTCATTTTAAAAATATTCTTCCCATCTCTGTGCACTCTATTTTAATTGTGCTGTTGAGATGCAGAATGGTCTACACCTGTTACACAAAATGCAACCTAGATCTTACAGGAATTATTAATTTGGGTTTAAATAGTTGCCCACATTGGAACATAAAACAAACACGCCATATTTCACACAGATGGTATTCACAAGGGGTGAAGATATGTTCTGGCAAGTCAGAAATAGACACCACTTTCCACATGGGCTGCTCAAAGTAGCTGTTTCTGCTGCAAAGCTTCTTGATGATAAATATCTGTCAGTCCTTTAGGAAGCAACCTCAATTAAACAGGTGGCTGTAAGAAAGTGTTCCTCAAATGACAATTTTGTGCTACCTAGAGAGTTGTGAAAAACAAAAAAATATTTACTTTCTAACAGGAAAAACTAATCTGATTTCTATTACTGAGATTAAACGTATTAATTTATTTTAAAAAACAGAATATTCACTTCATGATTTTAAATAAGAGATTTTTTTCTGTTTTTTACTCTATTTTTTGCCATTACCATTTATCCCCCTTATAACTCTTTTCACCTCAACCTATGCCCCACCCCACCCCGCAATCACCATACTGTTGTCCATGTCCATGAGTTCTTTTTCTTTTTTGCTCAGTCTCATTATCCCCCAATCTCCCCACAAGCTGTCAGCCTGCTCTGTTTTTATATCTGTCTCTATTTTGCTTGTTAGTTAAGTTTGTTCAGAGATATCTTAAAAGTCAACAAAAACACCCCTGAATAATAACTTCATGAAATTAGAGCTAACTTTTTACGAAAATTTTCAGGTAAAAACTATCCACTAGGTAGAGAGTAATTCATCACCATTCAAATGAGATATTGTTAGCATTACTATGAGATATATGAAACTTTTGGACCATCTTAATAACCTCTCTCCCATACCCCACATTTGTAAATTTAAAGGTCTTGTATTTCCAAATGAAATGTTATTAGGTGTCACCATGGGTTGCTGTGGCAATGGCGCTGTAACTGTAGCAACTAAGTGCTTCTATCAGGAATGTGTTTCAAAGTTCCCATGAGACTTCAGCAGCTTGGGAAACCGAAGGGGAACATATTTCAAATTAATTGTTTCCATTTTTTGAGATTAAAAAAAAAAAATCAGCCCGGCTCCTCTGTGACAATCCCATTTCATTGTGTCAGTAATGGAACAACACCACACAATCAACTGAAAATTGGCAGCTCCTTGCTGTTCTGTGTGTTGTGCTTCTTACTACATTGTCAGTGGGGCCTGATATTGAAGTGCTCATGTGGCAAAGAGTCTGTTAACATGGCAAGTTCTGTCTGGGATGTCACCTGACAATATTGTTCCTGATTGATTTTTTTATAACTTGAATTTTAGTAAGTTAAATCATATTGTTTATTTGCTAGGCAGTTTGATTTCTAAGTTAACTATGTCATGAGGTTTTTTAGGTAAAGGACCACTGTGTATTGCAATAACTGGTCAGGGGAAGACCAGAATCAGGAGTCAGGGTTACACCTAAGGACAAGGATACTTACCAGAACTCTGTTACTGTATCTCCAAGGATAACACAAAATGAATAATCTCTAAAGTCTTATTTTTAATTTCTCTGCCAGATACCCAAATTTTTAAAAACTGAAATTTTTAGTTATTAGGCTTCTAAAAGAAATATTTAACTATAATTGACTAATAAATAAAAATAAGGTAGGCTTTTGTATAGAATGTAGTTGAAAAAAGTGTTGCTCCCTCACTAACAATTAGAAAAACTAAACAAACTACAAGTTCGATTTTTGTGAACCTGTCAGTGAATTGAGGTACTTATTTGAACAAAAGGGCCAATTCACCAGTAATGCATAAAAATCTTAAAAGTGTATATATTCACAAGACAGCTTCAAAATACCCATAGCGAAAACTATATATAGACTGAAAGTAGAAATAACAAAACTGAAAACTAGTATGGAATACTGCAACATTCTTCTTTCAGTAACTAACAAAACAAGTAAACAAACTAGTCATCAGGGCATGGAGGTCCTGAATAACCAACCTTAACAAATTGGCATTTATAGAACCCTCAACCTGACATCCACAGAACACACATTTTGAAGAAAAAGAAACACTGACCAGGAGTGACTATATCATGCACTATGAAAACCCTCAACACACTTAGAAGAACTAAAATCATGCAAAGTATATTTTCTGACTGTATTAGAGTTAAATTGAAAATTAATGAGAAAACTATCCAAAAAATTCTGAAATATTTGGAAACTAAATTAACCTAAATAAGTCACTGGTCAAAGACAAGGAAAGTAAAAATGTTTGAAATTGAATGAAAATGTATTTATAATGTAACAAAATATGGATATATTTTAAGTGGTGCTTACAGAACACTGCTGGCATTAAATAAGAAATTTGATATTGATAAAATATTAAGGTGATAATGTAAATGAGAGAGAACTGTTGAAGAACAGGATTGAGGGGAAACAAAAGAAAAAAATAAACAAATGGGACTACATCAAACTAAAGTTTTTGCACAGCAAAGGAAATCATCAGCAAAATAAAAGACAGCCCACAAAATAGGAGAACGTATTCACCAGTCAATCTGATAAAGGGTTAATATCTGAAATTTACAAAGTACTTAAAAAGTTCAACACCAAAAAAATGGACAACCCAATTAAAAAATGGGCAAAGGACCTGAATAGACACTCCTCCAAAGAGAACATATGGATGGCTAATAGACCTGTGAAAAGATGGTCAACGTCACTAATCATCAGAGAAACGCAAATAAAAACCACAATGAGATACCATCTCACACCTGTCAGAATGGCTATCACCAATAAATCAAAAATTAAGTGCTGGTGAGGATATGGAGAAAAGGAAATCCTTTTGCTCTGTTGGTAGGAATGCAGACTGGTGCAACCACTGTTGAAAGCAGTATGGAGATACTTCAAAAAATTAAAAATAGATCTGCTCTTTTGACCCAGCAATCCCACTTCTGTGAATATATCTGAAGGAACTCAAAACATGAATTTGAAAGAACATAAGCACTCCTATATTCATTGGAGAGTTATTTACAATTGCCAAGATATGAAAGCAGCCCAAGTGTCCATCAATAGATGAGTGAATTAAACAACTATGGGACATTTACACAATAGAATTCTACTCAGCCACAAAAGAGAAGAAAATTTTACCCTTTGCAACAGTATGGATGGATGTGGAGAATATTATGCTAAATGAAATAAGTGAAAGACAAATACCACATGATTTCACCTATATGTGAAATCTAACGAACAAACTAAACTAACAGGCAGAAGAGAAACAGACTCATATATGGAGAACAGATGACAGCTAGTAGGTGGGGGTGGAGAGGTTAGGGGGTAGAGGGATTGAGTAGAAGAGAAAAAGGATTCACAGACATGGACAACATGGTGATGGTTTATGGCAGAAAAAGGGTAATAAGGGGACTAAATGGTAATGGAAAAAAGTAATAACAGTTACATATTTTTTTAAAAAGAACAAGGTTAGGGAATGTTTTATGAACTTAATAATATGTGAGCTGGGCCTTAAAGAATTTGTAGGCATAGTCTAGTGAGTGTCTGTAGTCTTATAACATCCACAATGTGGAGTGAATAGGTGGGACATAGACAGGTGATGGAGACAATGGAAAAGCATTACATATGAAGGTAGCATTATTAGCTAAGGCATGGAATGAGGTGGAAACATGGCATTTCTGGCACAAACCAGCCTAAGTGGAGGATTTATATTGGTAAAAGGTAGAAAATAGATTGGACCTGTAAATCAGAATCCATATTTTCTAAGCAATAAAAGCCAGGAAGAGGAGCTTTGATTTTTGTAACTTTCAGAGGGGCACATCTAAAGGGTTAGATTTCTAACAGGTCCCTGGTATATTTACTCAGTAATATTAACATACCAGGTGTGCAAAGATGGTTAAAATCCCCAGATTTTAGCATTAATGAGATGAATTAGGAAGTGATGGCTCACCTTGACTAATGTGGCTCAGTGGACTGAGTGCCAGCCCACGAACCAAAGGGCTGCCAGTTCAATTCCCAGTCAGGACACATGCCTGGGTTGCGGGCCAGGTCCCCAGTAGAGGGCACATGCGAGGCCACCACACATTGATGTTTCTGTCCCTCTCTTTCCCCCTCCCTTCCCCTCTCTCCAAAAAAATAAAAATAAAATAAAATATTTTTTTAAAAAAAGAAATGGTGGCTAATGTCTACATGTGACTGGGAAGATGGTATCTGAATAGGGGCACATTTGTTCCCAAGAAACAAACTCAGTTAACTTTAAAAAAGAGAGGCATTGAGAGAATAGAAGCTGCAAGTTCAAACATCTCAGGACAAGAAGGCCAGCAAGTGAGGCTCTTCTCTCTGTCTCTCTACCCAGCACCTCTCTGCTGGTGGCTTAGTGTCTCTGCTTGCCTTGGTGCCGTATAGCCCTTCCTGTCACCTACATACACAGGAAAAAACCTCAGTTGTCCCAATCTAACACCTCTTTTGTCCATCTAATCACCACTTGAAGCTCTGGCTTGAGTGAGGTCCTAAGCACGCTCTAGTCAGGTCAGCATGCATAGGATGCAGTAGGTCACACCATGGGTACAGCAGGATGAAGCTGGTAGGCTCAGGACAGTGAGACAATGGCAGAAGTCAGCAGAAGAGTATGGACTTGGGCAATAGCCATAGAATTAAAGAGAAGGAGGTAGTCTTTGAAGAAACACCAACAGGATTTGGATGGAAGAAGAAAATACACCAAAGCTGGTGTAAAAGATTAAATTTAAGTGAGTGAGAAAATTCTTGTGTTTTGATATGGCCGGAGAACAGAGGAGGGAGAGCTAATTGGAATAGGAAGGCAAAGAACCCCATTAAAGAAAACAGTGAGTTTGAGGGAATGAAGGACATTTATGTGGAATTAGGCAGAAATGTGGGATTGGATTTGAGGTAATAAAGAAAACTGGATATTCTGTACTAGAATAAGCTACATAATAGTGAAAATTAAAGTTGTTAAAAAGTACCATGGGAAAGGATTCCTTCTGGAGGAGATTACAGATAGCCCAGAACTGGAGGGTTGGTGACTCATAAATAAATGCCTACAAGGAAAATAGAGAATGAGTATTCAGAGATGTACAAGAAAAAATAAGAATAGAATTATGTCATAAAAATAAAAGAGCATCAACTTCTCTCTGGCATTTGTGTTAATCATCCCAATCCATATTGAATGGGGACACTTGATTGCTTAGCATTTTTCCACTTCTTTATTCCATTCTCAATTTTTTTTCTGAAGCTAATACCACCAACTTTAAATGTCAGTTATTAAATTCTATTACTTGCTAAAATATTTATCAGGATATTTTTATAATAGTAAATTAATTACCTCTACATCAATAACTAGGAAAAGTAAATGGTTTTCATTTAAACATTCTTCCCTTCAACAATGCCCTCACCTGAACTAAGATTCAATTTATGAACTTTAAGTTCAAAAGAGATCCATTTGAAAATATTAGGAGTCGGTAAAAATAGTCATGGACAATGAAAGCCTATTTTCAACAATGAACACTATAATAAGATGTTACCTACAGCTTCCTCCCAGCCAGAGAAAGAAAAAGGAAACTGCACTTAAAATTTTGCAGCTCTTAAATTAAAAAAAAATCAATGCAATTTTTCTAAAGTAAAATTTAAATGGGAACAGACAATAGTCTCGTATGCGTCAGCTCCTGTGAAGCTCTGCTCTTCCAACGCTGCTATTGCCCTTAGACTAAAAAGCAGCAAATTACACAACTACATTAAATATAAACACTCTCCCTTACATACAAGCCTCATGGTTTTTTTCATTGTTCTAGTTGTTACTTCAGACTATTGATTCTACTGATTTAAGATTTAGCTAAAACCCCTAAGATGTTAGATCAACTTCAACAGAAACTGTTTCAAATGCCTTTTGAGCCTGAATTTGAAATTCTGCATCATCCTTTTCATTTCATGCCACACCTTCAAATCTTTTTTGAATCTTTATGTTATCAAACACACCATCTATTTTCATAGCTGTCTTTCACTTATAGAAGTAATTACAGTGCCATATTTATTCCATCATTCATTCTGAAATTACTGTCTGCAGAATCTCAGGCACATAACTCAGTGTCAGGGGTACAGACAGAAATGAAGTGGCCCCTGACCTCACAAATTCCCCAGTCTAACAGGAGGGAAGCGAGAGAAAATACTTTTGCTATAATGTGATTAATGCAGTAACAGAGGTTACAAAGCGTGTTGTAGGATCAGAAGTGGTACCTATAGAGAACCTAGGGGTGGTGTAGGGGCCACGGGACCTTGCTGCATCAGGACAGGCCTCCTCAAGGAGGCAGAGTTTCTACTGTTTTCCTGTTAATTGATGTGATGCTGCTCTGACAACAGGGTCTTGCAACCAGCACTATGGACTCCCTATATTAGTGCTTCTCCATCTGGTCCTCAGACCAGCAGCATCACAGCTCTGGGACCTGTTAGAAACAAAGATTCTCAAGCTTCTCCCATACCTGCTGCATTGGAAACAGAAGACAATTTGTAAATTTGTTTTTATATCTCTCCCAGGGGGTTCTGGTGGCACTCAAATGAGAATACAGCTGATGTAGACCATACAAATTCATTTCATCAGTATTGGAGAGAACCACCCACTCCCAGAAGCTGGGGAGAAGTGGGGAAACCCAAGGTGACATTTGATGGCTCTGAAGGGGAAGACCACTCTACCATTATCCTCTGTGATTTGGGGGCAAATTTGTCAACCTTGCTGTTCATATTCCTGGTTCACATTATCTACCTCAGCAGGTTAAGTGAAAATGTAGTGAAAATATGTGTGTGGGTGCCCAGAACAGCCCCCACAACAGTCTCCTCATTGCACCACAGAGGATGGACACATCTGGTAGTGATGACTCAACTTATGTCAAAACCAGGGAAGAGCCTCACAATATCACAAGGGAGAGCTGGCAGAGAATACAGAAATGTCCCCTCTGGGAAAGGAGAATGAGAATTATCTTCAAACATTAAAATCTGGCCATTCCTGGACCTGTCTTAATACGAATTTTTACTTATTGATATAAAAAGAAATAATTTGCAAGAAGATTTGGATTCAGACCAAAATATCCCAACAATAGAAAAAGCCAAGGGCAAGAAGTACACTGTGAGGTGTGAATGCCTGTCACACTGGAGGTGTGAATGCCTCTCATACAGTTTTCCACCTAAAGGTGCCCCTGCACATGGGCTGTCACATTCACACTGCTCATGTCGTTCCCACAAGTGCAGAAACATGCTCTCAAAATCTCCACATAGCTACTGCTCTGAGTTCACACAAACACATCCCATGACCCACTTCCATGTGCATTCATGACAGAAAAAGTAAATGTGCAAACACACTTACTGTACCATTTATTCACTTATCTAGTCCATGTTTTAAGTGTGGCTGGAACAGGCACCATTTTAAGGTAATCTGTTTCCTGTTAATATTATTTTGCATGATAGAGTATTTGTTCTTAGCTGAAATGAGGTAGATGCATTTTTTTAACCTGAGGAAGGGCTGAGATCTATAAAAAGAGACAGGTTCCTATGAGATTAAGTTTCAATGCTCATAGTGCTACATCAAAGCAATTAAAAAAGAGTGAGTTAAATATAGCTTTGCTCTGACAGAGACACTGCCCTTTGTAGGACACACTGCTGTATTCTGTAACCAAGTACACTGCCCCAGTTTGCTTTAATTCCAGCTGAATCTGTACACCCTCCAGAATGGTATACTTGGGAAGCTAAGCGCCATAGTTATTTAAATGATGATAATGTAAACAGCAAGAATGGGGCTCACTGAGGACCAGCAATCAGCAGACTCACACACCAGATTCAGAGACACAATGAACACAAATGGAGTATTTAGGCCACAGGAAAGTAGGCAACACCCACTGGGAAGTAGTGTGATGGGTAATATTTTCAGGTGTTTCTATCAGAGACCGACTCTTCCAAGAACTACTGTGCCTTCACCCTGCACACCCCAAAGTCAAGCAACAGCATTGAAATTACAGTGGAGTTATGTGTCTTCCTATGTGAGTTTCTTAATAGAAAGGACCTTGCCTACTCATTTACACCTTCGGGACTCAGCAAACATTCTTATGAAGGTCACTGCATTGCACCTTTGGTGATTATTTGTCTTATTGACTCCCTCTACTTTAAAATAATCACCAGAGGTTGATATTTTATGTTTTTAACTACTGTGGTGCTTTTTAAAACCATAACACAGAGCTGCAAATTGCATTTTCCAAAGAAAGTCACAATAATAATAATACATTACATCTCACATATTCTTCCTATGGGGGGACATTGACATTCTTCCAACTGAATGGTAGGGTGTATGCCCCTCCTCTTGGATCTGGATAGACTTTTGTAATTTCCTTGACCATTGGAATAAGATAGAAGTGACATTAAGTTAGTAGGCCATTAAAATTTCACACATTTCTTTCCTGATCAGTTGTTGTGCTGACTTTTGGAACCCAGCCACCATGCTGTAAGATCAGAGGCCATATGGAAAGGCCACTCATATGTCCAGCCAATAGCTGACATTAACTGCTACACTGGTGAGTGAAAGCATCCTCAGATAATTCTAAGTCACCCTCACTCTTCAAGCAAGCACACAGCAAGGGACAAAGATAACTTTCCCATGATAAACCTTGCCCAAATAATGGATTCATGGAAAAAATAAATGACTGTACTTATTCAAGTTACCCATTTTGGAGAGGGTTTGTTACATAGCAATAGATAACTGAAACACATACAGAAAAATGGATAACAAGCAGACATCACCTGTGCAATAATTACCTAGATCAAGAAATAAAACATTAGTAGCACCTCATTAGCCCATTCAGGTAGCTTCAAGTTGCAACACCCCAAAAGTAACCATTATTTTGATTTCCAACACCAGGGATTAATTGGGACAATTTTAAACTTTATATTAATGAATTATATAATAGCTACTCTTTTGTGATGAATTTCTTCAATATTGTTTGTGCAATTAATCTATATGTTGCATATAGCTGTGGTTCATCCACTTTCATTTATATGTGGTATTCTATTTTACATATATAGGATACATTCTCTGCTCTCCCATTGGTGGATATTTGGGGTTGTAACAATAATACTGCTATTAACATTCTCATGCATGTTTTTTAGTATATACAGTCATAATTTCTTTGGGATTTATACATAGGAGTGGATATTCCGGGTCATAGAATATGTAAATATTCATATTTTATTTATAATACCAAACTACCTTCCAGTGTGACTATACTAATCAACCCTCCCATCAACAGTGTGTAAACTTTTTATTTTTTTTAATTTTTACATTCTTATTGAATTTATTGGGGTGATACTGGTTAACAAAATTATATAGGTTTAAGGGGCACATGCCACAAAATATCATCTCTACACCCTATTGCGTGTTCATACCCCAAGTCAAGTCTCCATCCATCACCATTTAACCCCCCTACATCCTTCTCCACTTCCTCCAACCCCTCCCCCTGGCAATTACCACACAACAGTGTATATACTTTTTATTTTGATCCCTTCTGCTGGGTGATCTTAATGTGCATTTTCCTGATGTCTGATGAAGTAGACACCTTTTTATGCTAGTTATGAATTTGTATTTTTTGTAAGTTTGTTCAAACTTTTGACAATATATTTATTGGTTGGTCTTATCTTTTTGTTATATTTGTAGGATTTATTATATATTTTTAAGAGACTTGTCAACCACCAGCTGTTGTAAAAGACTGCTAAAATAATCAGTGCCAGTAAAGGAAGGGGAGCCAGGATTAGCTTTCCATGAGGTTTTCATACCTGAAATCAAGCAATTTAAGGTGACTCTTTTGATATAAATATCTGATTGGGATTGGGAAAGATTCATAATAAGAATAGTTTAGGATGGTGTATACCACTAGACAAGAGTTGAAGTGAGCCTTTATAATTAACACATTTCATGGGACCTTTATGACCAAATTTCCTATTGTGCTGAGAAGGAAATTGGTTTTCCAGATGAGCAATCAACTACTTAAACAAACTAGTTTTTGTGAATATCCTGAAGCTAAATGAAGTTATTTGCTGGTTTACAGTCTTATCATTCTTTCAGCAGAAATTTTCAGGAAAAAAATTGTAAATGGTCTGTTTTCATTGCTGAGAATTAAATTCTGTTAACCTGCGTGGTCTCAATTTACAAGCCCTTTGTCAGAGACCCAAATATTGTCACACCTTGTGTTAGTGGACTTTGGAATGATATTTTGATTTGCCTAGAACTCTTTTGGTGTGAGCACCAAAAATCTTGCATTTTGGGCAATGCCTCAGTCTTGGGCAAATCAGGGTGGTTGGTCACCCTACCTGCCTTACTGTTCTTAAAACTGTCCTCTCACAGACAGAAGTTCCTAGATTTAATGCAGTCCAAACCAACAACTCTTTTTTAGAGCTTGTGTTTTTTTTTTACTCCTGTTAAGAAATCTCTGTCTAGACAAGTTTATTACACACAATCTAATTTCAATAGATAAATAATGAAAATTTTTTATGAGAAATTGATTGTTCAAATAGATTTCTTGTGTATATTAATTTAAAAAACAATTCTTCATTACAGAATGTGGAATAACTCAAAGTTGTTTCTACCTTGGTATTTGATGTAATGGAGCAATGATCCAAATATAACGACTGAAAGGAGCAGTCCATGAGAAGATCAGACTAGTAATGTTCAGCCTTGATGAGTCATTGCAAATTCAGGAAAAAAATACTTCAGTATTTTTATTCATTTCTCTAAAGTCTATTGAAGCCAGTGTCTGAGGCCACCAATGTCACACATTACTAGTAGGACAGTTTTCTTTTAACAAATTTTGTGGGGTTTTTTAGCTCTGTCACTGTTTCTTGTTCCTTGTCTTCATCCTGTTACATATTTCCAATTACAGCTGTTTTAAACCTTGACCATTCCTGTGAAGTCTCCAGCTTACCTGTAGTATACCTGTCCATTACCTCATCTCATGCTATCCAGCCCTATTCAAGCCTCTTGCTAATGATTGGAAGATGTGTTTCTCCCAAATTATTGCCTAATTATTGCCTCTTTTGTACATACCTCTCCAGTAGCAGTTTCTATGGGACTGACCACCATATAAAATGGCTTTTCACAGGTAAATAGATAGTCTTGTCATGCTCTCAAGGCCTTTCTCCTAGACGTCTGCAACAGTCTAATAAAATTCATGTTCCCTGGACCTCACTAGGGGCATGTAAACAATAAGAACTCAAGTGTGTCTAGCTCATGATCTCAACTCTGCCTCATTGTTTTCCAGTGCTCTCTAGATTCCTCCTAGCGTCCAGAAACCAGTTCTATCTCATATTTTCCCAGGGACATCACACTGTCTTCATGAAGGTTTATATATTTTTCTGGTTCTTTACTATATTTTCGTCGAGCCAAGAAGAAAAAGAGAGAAATTTGCATGATAAGTTAGTGCTTTGAATTGGAATTCATTGTTCATGTTTCACAATGTGCTGATCTAATCCTATCTGTACAATATCTCTATAGATATTTCTGAGGTTGCTAATTTAACATTTTAATTTTTTTCTATCCTTGAAAATTTCTGTTTCCTCTCCTGCAATTATTTTCATCTAGTCTTCCTTGTTCAAATATAAGAATGTAAGAATGTGGCAATACAAAGGCATCCCGGGTCCCTGTGTGAGTTGCTGGATATGAGAGACAGAATGTGTTTTAAGTTGAGAAGAATGCTTGCCAGAGTGTGGGAACCTTTCTCCAAATCTGCAACCTCTGGTCTCCCACTATATAGATGATGCATCTGATGGTGGCAATCCTCAGGATTTGCTAGACTATGGTTTCCTTCACTGAGATCATCTCTTCTTCTACTCTCTGGATTCTGGAGATATTTTAATGTCATATTCAGTGATGATTTCTTGTCTACTTCTTTGTTTCTGTTTAATAATACCTCCTTAGTGTCATTACTGCTGTTGTTAGTTAGGTCATGGGAGGAAAAGTTGATAAACATCTTTAATCTGACATTTGACACCAGAGTTTAATTTTTTATTTTTGTGACTGATTTTTTGAAACATACATTTCACAGTCCCTCTCCTTTTTTTAAACATTATTTATTTAATTTTTAATGCTTCCAAGTTTAAGAAGATGCTTTCATTTCTGGTTTATTTCTTTTTATAACTTTTTAATTTTGTTAAATTTATAAACCATGTTTATTCTGTTACAGTTGTCTCAGTCTTTACCTCTTAACCCCCCTCCACCCATCCCACACCCACAAGCTGCTCCCACAGTCAATTTCCACTCTGTTGTCCATGTCCATGGGTCATTCATACATGTTCTATGTCTAGACCCTTCCCCTTCTTTCCACCATTGTCCTCTTTCCCCATCACCACTGGTCACTTTCAGTCTGCTCCATGTTATGCCTGTGGTTTATATTGTTCATTAGCTTATTTGTTGAATAGAGTCAACTTATAGGTGAGATCATATGGTATTTGTCTTTCATGAACTAACATATTTCACTTAGCTTAATATTCTCCAGTTTCATCCATGTTGTCGCAAAAGATAGGAGTTCCATCTCTCCCTTTCTTATGTTCATTGTTTCTTTCTTAAATGAAGATTGATTTTATTTATTCTTTAAATGTCAAAGTTAATTATAAAATATTAAAAAATTTAAAACCACTATAAAGTCTCAGCCATTAAACCAACATGACACCTCCACAGAAATAATCAATCAGATCAATGAAATATATGAGCATTCTAGAGACAAATGTATATAGCTAACAATATGATATATGATTAGGTTGATATTTCAAATCAATGGGGAAAATTAGGCTTATTCAACAAATAAGGTGCATGGACCAATATTACTTGAAATAAAACAAATATAGAGCCCTATTTCCCACATTATACAAGAAATATTCAGATGAGTTAAAAATCAATATGTAGAATCTAAGAAGTTTTAGGAGAAAATAGAACTAATATTTTTCATTACCTGAAGTAAACTATTCAAATCCAGAAGGTATCGAGTAAATACTGACAATATGACTATATTAAACATTTAAGACTATATAGTAATATACATATAAAAATGTTAATGGACAAATAATAGAATAGGAAAGTATTTGCAACACATATAAAATATGGTTAATAGGTTTTTGGAGGGTTTTATAGTTTGGGGTTTTTTTTAGGGAAAAAAGTTCTACAAAACTATAATCATTAAATGGATAAAGACTACCAAAAAGTCATTTAAACCTTTTTTTAAAAATATTAGAAATAGGCAAGAAATATACAAAAACAGGTTTAACTTCAACAAATAGTAAAGGAACAATTAAAATAACATCATTGTCAAAATCAGATTAATAAGTATTAAAAATATTGGTAATATCAAGTATTGGCAACTCTGAAAGGAACTGGGTATTCATAGAAACTTTTTCTTCATCTGAAAGCAGTCCCTTTAGCATATTTTGCAGTGCTGGTTTGGTGGAAGTGTATTCTTTTAGACTTCTTTTGTCTGGGAAACTCTTTATTTTGCCTTCCATTTTAATGGAGAGCCTTGCTGAGTAGAGCAGTCTTGGTTGCAGGCCTTTGCTTTAATTACTTGGAATATTTCTTCCCAGTCCCTTCTGACTTGTGTTTCTGTTGAGAAGTCAGATGCTAGCCATATCAGGCTTCCTTATATGTTACTACCTCTTTCTCCTTTGCTTGCCTTAGGATTCTCTGTTTGTCTTTGATATTTGTCATTTTAATGATGATGTGTCTTGGAGTGGGCCTCATTGAGTTCCTCTTGAATGGGACCCTCTGTGCTTCCTGGACTTTTGTGACTTTCTCTCCTCCAATTAGGGAAGTTTTCCATCATTCCTTTTTCAAACAGATTCTTTATACTTTCCTCATCCTCTTCTCCTCTGGTATCCCTATTACATGTATATTATTATGTTTCAGGTTGTCCTGCATTTCCCTTAATGCCTCTTCATTCTTTTTGAGCCTTTTTCCATTGTCTTGCTCTTTCTGGGAGCTCTTTTCTACCTTGTCCTCCAGCTCTCTGATTCAGTCCTCAGCTTCATCTAGCTTACATTTGTTTCCTTCTACTGTGTTCTTCAACTCAGAAATGGTATTCTTCATTTCCTCTTATCTTTTTTAAATTTATATTTATTTTTCCAAATACATTTGTCTCTGCCTTCCCCCCACCACTTTTCCCTGCTCCCTCCCCTCTCTCCCTCCCTCAGTCCTTCCCCACTTTGGCTTTGTCCATGAATCCTTGCTACATGTTCCTTGACTTGCCCCTTTCCTTTCTTTTCCTCCACCCACCCTTCCCTCCTTCCTTCTTGTCTCTGTTGGTTCCTTTTTCTTTCAGTGTTGCTGGTCTTATTTTCCTTGCATCTTTGTATTATTGGTTAGGATCCACTTATAGGTGAAATCGTATGGCATTTGTCTTTTGCCCCCTGGCTTATTTCGTTTAGCATAATGCTCTCGAGTTCCATCCATGCTGTCGCGAAGTGTACCAGTTCTTTTATTCTTTCTGCTGTGTAGTATTCCACTGTATACATGTACCATAATTTTTTGATCCAATCATCTACTGATGGGCATTTATGTTGCCTCCAACACTTGGCTACTATAAATTGTGCTGCTAAGAACACTGAAGTGCATAAATACTTTTGAATTGGCATTTTGGGATTCTTAGGGTATAGTCCCAGCAGGGGAATCACAGGATCGAAAGGCAGTTCCATTTTCAGCTTTTTGAGGAAATTCCATACTACATTACAAAGCCACTATACTCAAAACAATCTGGTACTGGCACATGAACAGATCCATAGACCAGTGGAACAGAATCGAAAGCCCAGAAATAAGCCCAGGTTTCTATGGGCATCTAATATTTGACAAAGGGGGCAGAAACATAAAGTGGAGTAATAACAGCCTCTTCAACAAATGGTGTTGGGAGAGCTGGATGGCTACATGCAAAAAATTGAAATTGGATCATCAGCTGACACCATACACAAAAATAAACTCAAGAGGGATAAAAGACTTAAATATAAGTCACAACACCATCAAAGTCCTAGAGGAGAACATTGGCAGGAAACTCTCAGATATCCCATGCAGCAATTTTTTCACTGATATGTCTCCTAAAGCAAGGGACATAAAGGAAAGGATAAACAAGTGGGACCTCATCCAAATAAGAAGCCTCTGCACGGCGAAAGAAAACATCAGCAAAATGAAAAGGGAGACCCTATGGGAAAATATATTTGCTAATGATACATCAGATAGAGGTTTGATCTCCAAAATATATAAAGAACTCACACAACTCCACTCTAAGAAGACAAATGATCCGATAAAAAAATGGGCAAAGGTCCTCTTATCTCTTGTTGATAGTTTCTATCTCCATTTTCATGCTGATATAGTTAACAGTAAGTTCCTTATACTTTCCCTGTAGTTTTTGGTAATTTTCTCTGAGCTCACTGAGCTCATTGAGCTTCTTTAGAACTGTTGTTTCAAACTCAATATCTCATAGTTTACTTGCCTCTTAGTTCTCTTTGTGGGGATTCCTCCTTTCCCTTCAAGTGGAGCTATTTCTTTGTCTTCCCATTATTTGTGAGACTCTTCTATTTTTCTTCTCTTTCTTAAGTTGATCTCTCTTCATCTCCTGACATTGTGGTGTGAACTACTATGGTTGGAAACTGCTGATTTTACTCTCTGGATCTGCCTCTGATGATGTCAGATATCGTCCCTTCTGACCTTCGGCAGTCTGTTTGAGACTTCCAGTAATCTACTCTTTGTGTTTTCTCCTTCAGTTGTTAATCTAGTCACTCTGCACTCAGCAGGCTGCCTTAGACAGCTCAGGGTGGTGTGGAGTTCCTCCTGGGAGCAGGGTTATTGGGTCTTCTCATGCTGCTGTTGTATGGGTGAGGAGTCTGCACTGGGATCCTGCCAGCTACTCTCACCATTCTCTCCCAAAGCCTCCATCTCCAGTCTCTTCTCAAGTGTCTCCAGACCTCTTTGGACCTCCTTTAGCCAGGGATCTACTTTCTGTGGCTGCTACTCTGCACTCTTCAAGTAGCTTAGACAGCACAGGATGGGGTGTAATCCCACCTGGGGATGGGGCTATTGAGTCCTTTAACACTGGTTCCATTCAGGGGGTGTGGTCTCTGCCTGAGCAAGATGGCTCCTGCCATATGGGGAATGAATCAGCACCAGGATCCTACCAGCTACTCTCTCAGTTCTCTCCCCAAAGCCTCCTTCCCCAGTCTCTCCTCAGGGTCTCCAGCCCACTCTGCCCTGCCTTTGCCAGAGATCATGGTAACTAGCTGCAAATAAAAATTTATACATTGGCCCTTTAAATGGCTCTTTGCCTCTCCAGCCCCCTGTCTCTGGCAGAGAGCAACCCTGCCACTTTTCACAGCTGGCTGTTTTCTGTGTAATTTTTGGGCTCTGGTGTTGTGGGCTACAGATCCCTGCTTTTGGTTTAGACCCCAGTTTTCTCAGGGGGATCCAACTGGCCATTTCAATATCCTTCTGGTGCTGCCACCCGTGGGAGCCCCGCCCACCTTCTCAAGTCTCTACCGCACTCTTTACCAGTTAGATTGCGCTAAAGCTGATTCTTCTTTCTCCGAGGCATAATGCTCCTCTCTCACCATTGTTCAGTTGTTAGTTCCAGGTGATTTCTCCACAATTTAGTTGTAATTCCAGGTTGGTCCTGGAAGGAGGTCAGTGTGACTTCCACTTACTCCTCCGCCATCTCGAAATTATTTATTTATTTATTTATTTATAGAGAGAGGGAAAGAAGGGAGAAGGAAGAGAGAAACATTGATGTGTGAGAGAAATGTTGATTGGTTGCCTCTTGCACACCCCCAACTGGGGGCCCGGCCTGCATCCCAGACATGTGCCCTGACTAGGAATCAGACCAACAACCCCTCAATCTAGAGTCTGGTCCTCAATCCATTGAGTCACACCAGTCTGGGTATCCCCTGACTCTTTCCCTAACAATCAAAACACTAGAATTGCACTGATTTTTGATCATCTAAGTGTTAAAAAAAAAAAAAAACAAACAATGTAATGATTGATGTTATATTAACTGTCCATAGTGATTTATTCCCAGAATGTTGTGGATATGGGAAGATTTCCTGTTCTTTAACGCCTGTCTCCAGAGCTTATTTCTCAGCAACAGCAATCAGAGCCTAGGCTGACCCTTTCCAGCCATTCACTTACTTCTTCCTCCCCTAAGTACCATCTAAACTCTTTGTTCCCATTACATCTTGATGACCCATTACATCTTTGTTCCCATTACATCTTGATGACAGTGTCTTGAACAATATTCTGGCCACTCTGATTCTTTCTGTGAGTCCCAAGTGGTTATTCTGTACATCAACATTTCCATATATGTCTAGGTAGAAAAAGGGAAGGCAAAGCCTTCATTAATTTTCCAGTGATGACAGACAGCAGTTAGAGAACTAATTAACTAGGACAGCAATTTTGCCTCTGCTCACTCATACCTCCCACAGCTCTGAATAAAAGCCAAAGAAGTAACACAAAAAGAAACACAGTTGAAGAAATAAATCGCTTTATCATTTAAAGTGGAGGACCTAATGCAGTCTCTACAAATATATGATGACACTAAATTCTAGACTCCACACAATTCAAATATTATAGAATATTCCCCCAAAATGCAATATAATATAGTGTGATTCTTTACTGAGGTTTTCAGATCAAGTTATAAAGTTATAAATTATTCGATGATAGGTTGCTGAAGAAGGGAGATTTTCTAGCACTTTGGTCATCTAAATTTTACTATACTCCCAAATTGGAATAAAATTTTATCACTGTCCTGTCATAAAAAAAAAAAAACCTCATTAGAATATTCAGTCTTTCTGTTAGCTGCTCATCAGGGAAAATTTTATAAAAGTCTAAGAGTCTTTTATTTTTTAAAACTTTCAGTGTAATTTTTGGTTTTGTGATTTATTACAGGTGACATTTTTATTCATTGGACTTATCCTATCAAAATAGAGAAAAATATTGATTCATGAAGAATTTCCAAAATGCATGCTGATGCAAAGACAACTAACTTGGTTGTACAACTAAAAAATAATAAAATAAAGAAAATTAACTAATTGAAGCAAGAGATTTATTTTCATGTTTCTTTCTAGGCCCAGAGCTCCCCTAGGAAGTAATAGGTCAATTATTTCTGTCCATAGATAATGTTTTTATCATCAGCTGCACCTGGACATGGTTATTTATAAGCATCAGTGCCACCAAAACATCTAAGCAGCTTCTGCAAGTCTTAAAAGACTGAAAACTGAAATAATCCTATAAGAACAATCAGGAAAACTAGATGTAGAAGATGTGGGCTGGGTAAGCAATGAAAGGACCCTAGAGTAGCTTGTCTTAAAACATACTGATGAGCACTCAGATTCTCCTTGTACACTTTAAATCAGCAGCTAAGCTTCTATTCAAAACCAAGGGGTATAATGCTCAAGATGGAAAGTGGAGATACTTCAATTACTTCTGCAATTTATCTCTGAACAAAGGTGAATGGTGAACATTCCCAGAGATCTACAATCCATCAATACAGGATGTCCTCCCAGTTTTTTTCAGGTCTTTTAAAATTCTTCCAAAGACATGTTATGGTTTTCAGTATTAAAGTCTTGTGTTTCTTTTAGTAAATATTTTCCTAAGTATTTTATTCTTTTTGATGCTATGATAAATGTAAGTTTCTTACTTTTTTAAAGATTGTTTCACAAACCTGTTTGATTAACTTTACATTTAAAAATCAGTGTACAGGGGTTTCTTTTTTCTCTTTTTCCATTTCCTTATGCCTCCTTTTATTATACAATTTTTATTATTTTGTATGTCTTCCTTTAAAATCTTAAATTATTTTTATATTTTAAAGTAAAAACACTCTCTTCTATAATGCATGGCTTTATAGTATCTATAATTTTCTTTTTCAAAACACCCTTGGAACTGAAAGACTCATGGATGATAGTGCAGTCCAGTCTGTTCATAATACAGCTGGGAACCAGGAGTACAAGATGTAAAATAATTGCTCAAAATATGTGAAATGAATTATGGAAGGGACAATCCTTTTGACTCTCAACTTAGGGCTCTTTATGAGACCATGACTTTAATTTTAAATTCTGCCTTTTATTTTAAATCCTTACGGAATGAGAAGTATACCAACTTAATGCACTTCATGGGGCACCTAGCACAACACACAAATGCTTTAAATGGGCATATTTCATTATGACAATCACATCCATAAGGCTCATGGTGCTTGGACAGATGGACTCTGTTCTATAAAACTTGTGTATTTTAAGAATTTCTCTTATTAGAACATATAGCAAGGACTCATGGACAAAACCAAAGGGGCAGAGCTGAGGGAGGGAAGGAGGAAGGGGGCAAGGGAAAGTGGTGGGGGGTAGGCAGAGACAAATGTATTTGAAAAAATAAATTAAAATAAAAATTTTTTAAAAAGAATTTTATTGTTCAAATAAAAAAAAGAATTTCTCTTACTAATTTCTGTCTACAAGGCCTGTAAAACATTTTTTACATAATAGATCAGTGTAGATCAGTGTGACCTACAAAGGAAAGAACACTAACTTGATCCTCAAAGCTTTCAGGATGATAACATTTTGGCCTATGACTGTTTATGCTTCCTTTTGATGGCAGAGTTAAAATAGTTTTATATACCTTCTTTTTGAGAAGAGGCTGTGCTCACCTCCATTATTCACATGCAGGAGTCTACCTGTAGGTTGAATTTAATAAGATGTCCTGCCAGTAGGACTGGTTGGTACCAAATGTAATTTACTGTGGGGTGGGGGCTGATTCAGACTTCTGGGGTGAATGTGGAAAGGAGATAGTAGCTTTTCTTTTAAGTTTATAGTTAAATGTTAACTTAAGTGAGGGCCAGCCCTCAAAACAGTCTCTTAGTTTGTTACATATGTCAATTTCCCCTAATTCAGTATATTTAAGGCAAGAGTGTAAAACAGAAACATGAAATACTGGTCCTAGTTTATATAACACAATAATGTGTTCTGGTGATGGAGAGAGAAGCATCATGCATGGCCTCTGTGAACTCACAGATACTAGTTATTAAATAATCCAGACACATAAATAAATACTTTGTCTATATAAACAAATTCCTCCCCCATGGAAATAATATTTCCACCCTCCACTGACTCACCAGAAGGTTTTACTATCCATTTCCTTGGTTTATTCAGAAAGCCAAGTGAGTGCCAACAATTATGCCATTAGGAGAACAGGTACAGGCAAACTGACTTATCAGCTAACAGTCATTAAGAGTTGCTTGTCAGCCCTGACAGTTTCCTACACTGAAGTATGATCTGAACACAGGTACACCTAGATAGAGGTAACCTCAGAGAAGACCTGCCAGGTGATGGAAGAGCTTATTTAGAGACTTGAGTAAGAAATGTGCCACTGTTCTCACTTTACTAACTCATGTTATCATGTCACATCATATGTGTGCATGCAGAGTCAGGTGGAAAAGTGTGACATAAATAGCTGATGCAGTGCCTTTTTATCACTGGCCTACCAACATAAAAAAATCACTGTAAGGATTGCCTTAAAGGGAATATTGTTGAGGTCCAAATAAAATTTACAAAACTGGACAGGATGATACATGTGGAGGATTTTAAGGAAGCAATATATATGCCTCTGAGGAAAAGGGAAAATAAGATGTCTCAGGAAACCTGGACTACATTCAAACCTTAAATTGACCCAGCAGACTCTCTCTAACTGAATGCCTTCAATGATAAAACTTTTCATTTAGATCATTCCCCTGAGAGGAAGCAGTGCAAGAGAAAACACTATCCCAGCCCCCAGGAGGGACTCTGCCCTGTCCCTATGGTGCCTAAGCCTGACTGCTGAGTGCAGAGTGACTAGGCTTGGAGGAGAGAGCCACAGACAGTAGATTTCTGGAAGTATTGAACAGACTTCCTAATGTCAAACAGGATCAACATCTCACATCATCAGAGGCAAGTCAAAAAAGAAAAAACAGCTGTAAATACTAGAGGTTACTGAGATGAAATCCACTGTGGTCTTCTACATGATCTGTGATTTTTCTTTACTACATAGCTTTATTTTTAATATTTTTTTATTTATTTTATTTTTTCAAATACATTTGTCTCTGCCTACCCCCCACCACTTTCCCTTGCCCCCTCCCTCCTTCCCTCCCTCAGCTCTGCCCCTTTGGTTTTGTCCATGAGTCCTTGCTATATGTTCCTTGACTTTCCTCTTCCCTTCCTTGTCCCCGCCCACCCCTTCCCTCTTATCTCTGTCGATTTCTTTCCTTTCAGCATTGCTGGTCTTATTTTCCTTGCATCTTTGTATTGTTGGTTAGGTTCCACTTATAGGTGAGATCATACAAAATTTCTCTTTCGCCCCCTGGCTTATTTCACTTATCATAATGCTCTTTGACTATTATGTGTGGGGGTCTCTTTGTATGGCCTTTGTTTTGAAATCTACTCTGTTTCATACAAGTATGGCAACCCCTGCCTTTTTCTCATGTCCATTTGCTTGGAATATTTTTTCCATCCCTTTACTTTAAATCTGTGTAGGCCTCTTGCTCTGAGGTGGGTCTCTTGTTGGCAGCATCTGTGTGGGTCATGTTTTCTTATCCATTCAGCTATCCTGTGTCTTTTGATTGGGGCATTGAGTCCGTTCACATGGAGAGATATTACTGATAGATACTTACTCATCTTTTCCCTTTGTACCTGTGTTCCTCTCTCTCTCTCTCATTCTTTACCTTCATCTGCTGAAACCAGTCCCCTTATATCTTGGAGTGCTGGTTTGGTAGCGATGTTTTCTTTTAAACTTCTCTTGTCTGGGAAATCCTATATTTCCCCTACTATGTAAATTGAGAGCCTTGCTGGGTAGAACAGCCTTGGTTGTAGGCCCTTGCTTTTCATTACTTGGAATATTTGTTGCCATTCCCTTCTGGCTTGTAGTGTTTCTGTTGGGAAGTCAGCTCCTAGGTGTATTGGGGCCCCCTTGAGTGTTACTTTCTCCTTCTCCCTAGCAAGGAATGCCTTGAGGATTCTCCCTTTGTCTTTGACATTTGCCATTTTAATGATGATGTGTCTTGGAGTGGACCTCTTTGAGTCCCTCTTGAGTGGGGTCTTCTGTGCCTCTTGGATCCATGAGAGCCTTTCTCTCCTCAAATTAGGGAAATTTTCCATCGTTACTTTTTTGAGAAGGTTCTCTATCCCTTGCTCCTCTTCTTTTCCTTCTGGTATCCCTATTACACGGATATTATTGCATTTCTGGTTGTCCTGCATTTTCCTAAATGCTTCTTCATTCCTTTTGAGTTTTTTTTCCATTTCTTGTTCTTTCTGAGAGCTTTTTTTTTACTTTATCCTCCATCTCGCTGATTCGATCCTCAGCTTCATCCAGCCTGCTTTGGATTCCTTCTACTGCGTTCTTCAATTCAGAAATGGCATTCTTCATATCCTCTTGTGTCTTCTTGATAGTTTCTATGCCCTTTTCCAGGCTGATATAGTTTGCTGTAAGATCCTGATAGTTTCTCTGCAGTTTCTCTTAGTTATCTTTGAGCTGGTTGAGCTCATTGAGCTTCCTTAGAACCATTGTTTTGAATTCAGTATCTCCTAGTTCCCTTGCCTCTATTTCATTTGGCTCTCTCTGTGGGGAGTCCCCTTTTCCACTCATTTGGGGGGAACTTTTTTAATTCCCATTTTTGTGAGAGTCTGTTAAGTAATTTACTTATTTTTTTAATTTATTTTTGCCTCTGCTTGAATTAGGCTGTCTAGATTTCCTGACTTTGTGGATTAAACTTCTATGGTAGTAGGTAGGTCTTTTTATTTATTTCTTTATTAATTTTTCCTTCTTCTTTCTGGGCCTGCCTCTGATGATGTCAGTTGTTGACCATATATGACCTTGAGTTGTTTGTTTGAGCCTTCCAGGAGTCTACTGTCAGTTTTTGACTCCTGCTTCGGGCAGCTCTGTGACCCCTTCATTCAGGGCTGGGCTATATTTTGGGATCGCTCTGCACTCTCATGCCGGTTCCCTGAGTGCACTCCCTGGCGGGGCAGGATCCCCTGCCTGCCTGGGCTTGCGCGTGTTTGCCCCAGACCAGGGCGCTTATTTGCGACCTGAGGTACTCGTCTGGCCCACTGGCTGGCAAGCTCCCTGGCACTGGTCAGTTTAGGATCTTCTATTGTATGTTTTCCCCGCTTTTGGCTCTTTGGGTGCGTTGCTTGCCCTCGCCAAATGGAGACTACGGAAACGGGAGGAAGTCAGCTCCAGGACTCTCCAGTTAATCCTCTCTCTGGTCTCTCCTCCAGGGACTCTGGGCAGCTCTGTGACCCCTTTGCCCAGGATCTACTAAGTTTGTGAGCCGTTCTGCAATCGCGGGCCAGGCAAGTCAATTTACTCCTGCCCTTGCGGCTCTGTGCACTCCCTCGCAGGCCTTATCAGTGCCAATCTGTGGGAGGCCTTGCCGGCTGGTGCAAGCATTCACAAGCCTGCGCGGGTAACACACACATGCTCGCCAACCCTCGCCAGTCACTCGGCGTAAATGTGCGTGCCTGCTGGGTGGTTTTGGGGTGCCTTTCGGCTGTTGGCTCTTAGCGGGTGTGGCCTCTTCCTGCACAATGGAGACTATGGCAAGGAGAAGGATTCGGGACTCCCCGGTTCCTCCTTCCGTTCTTTCCCCAAGCCTCCATTTCTAGTCTCTCCTTATGGGTCTCTCGGCAGTTCTGTGACCCCTTCGGCCAAGGATCCACCACCTGTGCAGACTGCGTTTCCATCGTGGGCAGTCTGGTTCATGCACGCCGCGCTTCTGCCTCTTTGGGGTGCGCCTTTCCAACTCACAATGGAGACTACAGAACGGGGAGGGAGTCAGGACTCCCCGGTTCCTCCTCCCGTTCTTCCCCCAATGCCTCCGTCTCCAGTATCTCCTCAAGGCTCTCCCAGCCAGTCTGCACTCAGCACTGCAGCTCACATGCGTACGAGCTGTGTGTGGAGCGCACAAAAGGCAGGTTAATTGATTCCCTTATGCCTAAGCGAGATGGGAGCTGCAGAGTGGGAGGTGCGTTATCACCGGGGCTCCACCGGCCGCTGTTTCAGTTCTCTTCACAAAGTTTTCCTCACTAGTCTTTTCCGCGGCACCAGTCCACCCTGCTGCCTCCTCTATCCAGAGATCAAGGAGGGTGGCTGCCACTGCGGTTTTTGCGTTGGCCCTCTAAATGTCTCTTTGTATCCCCAGCTACCTGTCTCTGGCAGAGAGCGCCCCTAAGCTTTTTGGGGTTGAGATTTGTCTGTAATTTCTTGGTTTTAGTTGCTGTAGTTTAGGGGTCCTTGTTTATGATTCAGACGCCGTTCTCCTCGGGGGGAAGCTAACTGTCCGTTTCAATGTCCCTCTGGTGCTAGTGCCCGTGGGCACCCAGCCCACCCTCTCGAGCCTCCACCGCACTTCTCACCCATTGGGATGTGTGAGAGTCGAATCCACTGTCTGCGGCTCCAAGGCTCCTCTCTGACTATCGTCCCATTGTTTTCCAGGTGATTACTCCACTATTTAGTTGCAATTCCAGTTTGGTTTTGGGAGGAGGTCAGCGTGACTCCCATTCACTCCTCTGCCATCTTTTGTCCTCTACATAGCTTTTTAACAATCATTTCAGTCTATCGAGTTTGTGCACAGGGAGTCATTAGATCTTATAGTTTATATTTTTCCTTTTTTATAATGGTCAATCTATTTACAGTATTATTAATACTAGTTACTTTTCTTTGGATTGTGGGGTTGCAGATGGGAGTTATTTTTTGGATGTGGGTGTGTTTCTTTTGGGTGCACCTGCATGAAAACACACAAGCTGTGGTGGCAAAGTGAACCTCACTCGACCAGTTGGAGGGAAGGCCCACCAAAAGATGACAAAACAACAATCAAAACCCAATTATTTCCAGGGAGCCAACATAAATGTCATAAAGAGCATCAAGTTCAGGAGATGAGGGAGACTGCACTACTGAATCTAAAAGGTCTCCTACATTGAAGTTTTCACCACAAAGTCAGGAAATCAAGACAGATCAATTTAAGAAGCAGAAGAAAAAAAGGAGAGTCTCACAAATAGTGTGAAGGCAAATAAACACCACCCCCGCCTCTGTTTTGAAATGAAAGGAGGAATCCCCAGAAAGAGAACTAAATGAAATAGAGGGAGGTAGGCTATCAGATATTGGGTTCCAAACAACAGTTCTAAGGAAGCTCAATGAGCTCAGAGAGAATTACCAAAAACTATGAGAAACTTACTGCAAACTATACCTGCATTAAAAAGGACATAGAAACTATCAACAAGAGATAAGAGGAAATGAAGTATACCATTTCTGAATTGAAGAACACAGTAGAAGGAATCAAAATCAGGCTAAATGAGGCACAGGATCAAATCAGCAAGCTAGAGTACAAGGTCAAAAAAAAGCTCCCAGAAAAAAACAAGAAAGTGCAAAAAGATTCAAAAAGAATTAAGAGGCATTTTGGAAAATGCAGGACAACTTGAAATGTAATAATATTCATATAATTGGGATACCAGAAGGAGAAGAAGAGGAACAAGGGATAGGGAACCTGTTTGAAAAAGTAATGATGGAAAACTTCCCTAATTGGAGGAGAGAAAAAGTCACACAAGTCCAGGAAGCATGGAGGGTCCCATTCAAGAGGAACCCAATGATGCCCACTCCAAGACACATCATAATTAAAATGGCAAACATCAAAGACAAAGAGAGAATCTTAAAGGCAGCAAAGGAGAAACAGGTAATAACATACAAGGGAGCCCTGATATGTCTAGTAGCTGACTTCTCAACTAAAACATTACAAGCCAGAAGGGAATTGCAAGAAATATTCCAAATAATGAACAGCAGAGACCACAACTCAGCAACTTGGGTTGCCCCACCCTGGCAAATACCTGAGGCTCTGCCCTTTCCAATGTAACATGCACATTGAGACAAAGAAGTATGGCTCAAATGAAAGAACAGATCAAAGCTCCAAAAATAGAACTAAGCAATTAACACATAGCCAACCTATCAGTTGCAGAGTTCCAAACACTGGTAATCTGCGTGCTCACTAAACTGACTGAGTATGGTTGCAAAATGGATGAAAAAACAAAGGCAATGCAAAGTAAAATAAAGAAAATCATACAGGGAAACAACAATAAGGGAGGGAAACTGGAACTCAAATCAACGATTTGGAGCAGAAGGAAGAGATAAACTTTCAACCAGAATAGAGTGAAGAAACAAGAATTCAGAGAATGAGGAGAGACTTAGGAACTTCCAGGACAACTTTAAATGTTCCAACATCTGGATCATAGGGGTGCCAAAAGAAGAAGAGAAAAACCAAGAAATTGAAAACTTATTTGAAAAAATAATGGAGAATTTCCCCAACCCAGCCATGAAATAGACTTCCAGGAAATTCAGGAAGCTCAGAGAGTTCCAAAGAAGTTGGACACAAGGAAGCACACACAAGATGCATCATAATTAAGTTACCCAAGATTAGAGATAAGGAGAGAATTTTAAAAGCAGCAAGACAAAAGGAAACAGTTACCTACGAAGGAATGCCCATAAGACTATAAGATGATTTCTCTAAAGAAACCTTGCAGGCAAGAAGGGGCTGTCAAGAAGTTTTCAAAAGCAAACAGAAGTTTTCATGAAAAGCAAGGACCTACATCCAAGATTAGTCTATCCAGCTAAGCTATCATTTAGAATGGAAGGGCAGACAAAGTGCTTCCAGATAATGTAAAGTTAAAGGAGTTCATCATCACCAAGCCCTTATTATATAAAATGTTAAAGGTACTTATATAAGAAAAAGAAGACCAAAAACTATGAACAGTAAAACAGAGGGTAGGGGCTGAGGGAAGGATAGGGAAAAGATAAAGGGCATAAACAGATAAATAGTAGGTACAAAATAAGCAGGGGGAAGTTAAGAATACTATAGGAAATGGAGAAACCAAAGAACTTATATTTATTACCCATGGACAGGAAATAAGGGAGGGGAATTCTGGGGGAGGAGGGGTCAGGCAGTCTATGGTGGAGGGGCAAAAGGGGAGAAAAAAATGGACAAATGTAATAGCATAATCAATATAATATATTAAAAAGAGAAAAAGAAAAATCTTCCTGACCTTGGATTAAGCCATGATGTGTAATATATTACACCAAAAACATAATAAAATGAAAGATAAATAAATTAGATTTCATAAAAATATTAAAAGACTTCTTAAATGGATTACAAGATACATTATAAATAATTAAGGATAAACCCTTATTGAATTAATAATAATGAGAGAAATTTAAAGCTGTTACAGAGTAGCATGAATAAAGGCTGTGGGCAGACTAAATAGATAAAGAAAACAGATTAACTGCTCTCAGAGGGGAGGGGGTAAGAGAGCTGGGTGAAAAAGGTGAAGGGATTAAGCTAAACAAAACAAAACAAAGAAAACCATCATAGATAGACAAAAGTATGAAAAAGAAAAGAAAATTTAAAAAGAAAAGAAAAGACCTGCAACCAAGACTACTCTACCCAGCAAGGCTCTCAATTAAAATGGAAGGGCAAATAAAAAGTTTCCCAGATGAAATAAGACAATACACTTCCACCACATCAGCACTGCAAAATATGTTAAAGGGACTGGTTTAATAAGATGAAGAAAAAGAGTGAGAAAGCGAGGATCAATGGTACAAAGGGGGGAAAATGAATAAGTACCTATAAATAATAACTTTGAATGTAAAAGATTAAACACTCCAATCAAAAGACATAGGGGACCTGAATGGAAAAGAAAACATGACCCACACATATGCTGCCTACAAGAAACCCACCTCAGAACAAAGGACCTACACAGAATGAAAGTAAAAGGATGAAATAAAATATTCCAAGCAAACAGAAAGGGAAAAAAAGGCCTATGTACCAACACTTATATCAGAAAAAATAGATTTCAAAAGAAAGTTATGAAAAGAGACCCAGAGGGACACTTCATAATACTCAAAGGAAGAATCCATCAAGAAGACATAAACATTGTAAACTTATATGCACCTAATATGGGAGCACCCAAATACATGAAAAAATTCTTGGAGGACTTCAAGAAAGATATAGACAGCCAAACACTGATAGTAGGGGGCTTTAACACCCCACCATCAATGATGAATGCCTCTTCCAAACAAAATATCAACAATGACATTGTAGAACTGAACAACACATTAGATCCAATGTACTTAGGTGACATATAGAACCATTCATTCCAAAGAAGCAAAATACACATTCTTTTCAAAAGCACATGGGACATTTTCAAAGATAGACCGCATGAGAGGAGACAAGACAAGTCTCAACAAATTCAAGAAAATTGAAATCATAACAGGCATTTTCCCAGACCACAAAATCTTGGCACTAGAAACCAATTCAAAGAAAAAACTCAAAAATGTTCAAATTCATGGAGACTGAATAGCACAAGATTAAACAATGAATGGGTTGATAATGAGACCAAAGAAGAAATCAAAGTTTCTGAAAACAAATGAAAATGAATGCACAACAGTCCAAAACCTTCACACTGAAGGCAGCCTTGAGAGGGAAGTTCATAGCAACACAGGCTTACCTAAAAAAGATAGAAACATTTCAAATAAATGACCTAATCCTCCAGCTTCAAGAACTGGAGAAACAACAACAAATAAAGCCCAGGGTGAGTAGAAGGAAGGAAAAAATCAAGATCAGAGCAGAATTAAATGATATAGATTCTAAAAGAACAATCCAAAAGATCAATAAATCCAGGAGATGGTTCTTTGGAAAGATTAACAAAATCAACAAGCCATTAAACAGACTCATCAAGAAAAACAAAGGGAGAGGATCCAAATAAATAATATCAGAAATGAAAGAAGAGAAAGTACAACTGATAACACAGCAAGAGAAAGGATTGTAATAAATTGCTATGTTATATTATGGTAAGAAGTTTGAAAACCTGGGTGAAATGGACTAATTTCTAGAAAAATAAAACCTTTTAACACTGAATGAAGAAGAAGCAGAAAGCCTGAATAGACTGATAACAGCTGGTAAAATAGAAGCAGTAAACGAAAAACTCCTGGCACACAAAAGCCCTGGACCAGATAGTTCCACAGGAGAATTTTTCAAAATGTTTAATAAGATCTCACCCCTGTCCTTCTCAGACTATTCCAAAAAATCCAGAAGAGGGAAGAGTCACAACTCTTGTTATGAGGTCAGTGTCATCCTAATCCCAAAGTCAGATAAAGACACAGCAAAGAAAGAAAACTACAAGCCAATATCAATGATGAACATAGACACCAAAATCCTCAACAAACTATTAGTAAACCACAACCAGCCATACATTTAAAAACATCATCAAACATGATCAATTAGGATCCATCCCAGGGATGCAAGGATGGTTCAATATTCACAAATCAATAAACGTAATATATCACATAAACAAAAAGAAAGACAAAACCACATGATCATATCAATAGATACAGAAAAGGCATTTGATAAAGTACAGCACCCATTTAAGATAAAAACACTCAGCAAAGTGGTTTAAAGGGGGCAAAACTCAACATAATAAAGACCATATATGAAAAACTTACAGCCAACATCATACTCAATGGGCAAAAACTAAAATCCCATGAAGATCAGGAACAAGACAAGGATGTCCGTTTTCAGCAGTTCTTCAACATAGTATTGGAAGTCCTCACCCAGTGATCAGACAAGACAAAGAAATAAAAGCCACCCAAATTGGAAAGGAGGAACTAAAACTGTCATTGTTTGCAGATGACATAATAGTGTACATAGAAAACCCCATAGAATCCACCAAAAAACTACTCAGCCTAATAAGTGAATTTGGCTAAGCAGCAGGATATATAGTCAATATTCAGAAATATTGACACCAATAATGAAATATCAGAATCAGAAATCAGAAAAAGCATCCCACTTTCTATAACAACAAGAAAAATAAAGTACTTAGGAATAAACTTAACCAAGGAGCTAAAAGAACTGTAC
Source organism: Pteronotus mesoamericanus (assembly GCF_021234165.1). Classification (NCBI taxonomy): domain Eukaryota; kingdom Metazoa; phylum Chordata; class Mammalia; order Chiroptera; family Mormoopidae; genus Pteronotus; species Pteronotus mesoamericanus. The sequence goes on from NW_026555321.1 coordinate 58,689,489, forward strand.
TCAGAAAACTACACAACACTGAGGAAAGAAATTAAGGATGACAGAAATAAATGGAAGCATATACCATATTCAGGTATTGGAAGATTTAACACCATCAAAATGTCCATGTTACCCAAAGCAATTTATAGGTTGAACACAACCCCTAATAAAATACAAATGACATATTTCACAGATATAGAACAAACACTTAAAAACTTATTTGGAACCATAAATGACCCTGAAGAGCTACAGCAATTTTGTGAATGAATGCAAAGTAAGAGGGATCACCATACCTGACATCAAACTATATTACAAGGCCACTGTAATCAAAACAGTCTGGTACTGGCATAAGTACCAACATAGAGAGAAACAAGATGATGGAGGAATGAGTGGAAGTCACATTGACTCCCTCCAAGGCCCAACCTGGAATTACAACTAAATTGAGCAAATATCACCTGGAACAAACAGCTGAACAATAGCAGGAAAGGAACCTTTTCACCTCGGACAAACAGAAGAATCAGTTTTAGTACAACTTAACTGGTTAGGAGTGCTATAGAGACTTGAGAAGGCAGGTGGGGTGCCTACAGGTGGCAGCACCAGAAGGCTATTGAAACAACCCGTTGGATATCCCTGAGAAGAGTAGGGTCTAAGCCATAAGAAGGGATCTCCAGCCTACAGCACCAGACCCCAAAAAGGATACAGATAACAGCCAGCTGCAAAAAGTGGCAGGGTTGCTCTCTGCCAGAGATAGGTGACTGGAGAGGCAAAGAGCTATTTAAAGAGCCAAAGCATAAATTTTTTTTGCTGCCACTTCCTGTGGGCTCCGACAAAGGTGGGGACAGAGTGAGCCAGAGATGCCTTAGGAGAAACTGGTGAAGGCGGCTTTGGGGAGAGAACTGAGAGAGTAGGCAGTGGGATCCTGGTGCTGACTCCTCCCTCCATAGGGCAGCAGGCACCTTGCTTATGCAGACCACTCCCCTGAGCAGCAATAGCCTGAGAAGACCCAATAGCCCCAACACCTGGAGGCTCTGTTTAAGCCCAGTAGTGCTAAAACCTGATGGCTAAATACAAAGTGGTAGCCACAGATAGTACATCCCTGGCTAAAGGAGGCACAGAGTATCTAGAGACACTTGAGAAAAGACTGGAGACAGAGGCTATGGGGAGAGAACAGAGAGTTTCTGGCGAGATCGTCGCGCTGACTCCTCCCCCATACATCAGCAGTGATCTGACTCAGGCAGACCACTCCCCTGAGCGGCAGCAGTCTTGTGGTGTCTCTCCCCTGTCCTGTGGTGTCTCTAAACTGGCCTTCTGGGTGCAGAGTGACTAGATTAACAGTTAAAGGAGATAGCCACAGACAACAGATTACTGGAAGTCTCAAACAGACTTCTTAAAGTCAGACAAGGTCAACATCTAATGTCATCAGAGGCAAATCCAGAAAGTAAAAAAAAAAAAAAAAAACCAATGGTCTCCAACCAAAGAAGTTTACACCACAAGTCAGGATATCAAGACAGATCAATTGAAGAAGCAAAAGCAAAAAAGAAGAGCCTCACAAATAATGGGAAGACAAAGAAACACCCTCCAGTTGAAGGGAAAGGAGGAATCCCCATGAAGAGAACTAAATCAAACAGAGGCAAGTAAACTATCAGATATTGAGTTCCAAACAACAGTTCTAAGGAAGCTCAATGAGCTCAGTAAGCTCAGAGAGAATGACAGAAAACTACAGGGGGACTACAAGGAACTTACTGCAAACTATATCAGCATGGAAAAGGAGATAGAAACTATCAATAAGAGACAAGAGGAAATGAAGAATACAGTATAAGAATTGAAGAATACAGTAGAAAGAATCAAAAGCAGGCTAGATGAAGCACAGGATTGAATCAGCAAGCTTGAGGACAAGGTAGAACAAAGCTCCCAGAAAGAGCAAGACAATGGAAAAAGGCTCAAAAAGAATGACGAGGCATTGAGGGAAATGCACAACCTGAAATGCAATAATATACGTATAATGGGGATGCCAGAAGGAGAAGAGGAGCAAGGAATAGAGAACACGTTTGAAAAAGTAATAATGGAAATCTTCCCTAATTTGAGGAGAGAAATATCCTCGCAAGTCCAGGAAGCACAGAGGGTCCCATTGAAGAGGAACCCAATGAGGCCCACTCCAAGACACATCATTAAAATGGCAAATATCACAGACAAATAGAGAATGCTAAAGGAAACAAGGGAGGAAAAGGTAGAAACATATAAGGGAGTCCTGATATGGCTAGCAGCTGACTTCTCAACAGAAAAACTACAAACCAGAAAGGAATGGCAAGAAGTATTCCAAGTAATGAAAAGCAAGGGCCTGCAAACAAAACTTCTCTACCCAGCAAGGCTCTCTATTGAAATGTAAGGTGAAATAAGGAGCTTCTCTCAGAAGAGCAGGCTACAAGAATACACTTCCACCAAACCAGCACTGAAAACCATGCTAAAGAAACTGTTCTAAGAAGATTAAAAAAAAAAAAAAAGTCTATGAATACCCAGTTCCTTTGCCAGTCACCAAGACTTGTTATTACTGATATTTTTAATACTTATGAATCTGATTGAGACAATGATGTGTTATTTTAAGTGTTCCTTTATTATTTGTTGAAGCTCAACCTCTTCTGTATATTTCTTGCCTGTTTCATTATTTAAAAAAAAACTCTTTAACTGTCCTTTTGATATTCTTTATCCATTTTTTGATTAAATGTTTGTAGAATTTTTGCCCTAAAAAACAAAACAACTGTTAGCCCTTTTACAGAAGTGTTGCAAATACCTTCCTATTCTTTTACTTGTTCTTTAACTTTTTTACATGAGTATGACTGTATAATGAAATATTTAATATAGTCATATTGTAAATATTTTACTTTATAGCTTCCAGGTTTGAATATTTTACTTCAAGGTATCATAATTGCTGAGACTTTATAATGGATTTAAATTTTTTAATGTTTTATAATGGATCTTGACATTTACAAAATAAATAAATAAATAAATCTGAATTTAAATAAAAAGAAAGAAGGAATTCCTACACTTGGAACTGGAGAATATTATGCTAAGCAAAATAAGACAGTTGGTGAAAGACAAATACCATGTGATCTCACCTGCCAGTGGAATCACTTCAACAAAATAAACTAATGAACAGAATAAACCACAGGCAAGGAAACATGGAGTAGAGTGAAGGTGACTAGAGGAGATGGAGAAGGAGGACAATGGTGACAAGAAGGAGAAGGAACTAAACAAAGACCATATATGAGTGACCAATGGACATGAACAACAAAGTGGGATGGGTGGAGGAGGGCAAAAGGGGAAAAATTGAGGCAACTGTAATAGAATAAATGTGATTTAAAAAAAAAATTTAAACACAAATGAAAGAAAAAAAGAACAGACCCATACCAATGGAACAGAATAGAAAGCTCAGAAATATACCCTTGTCTTTACAGTCAATTAATATTTGACAAAGGGGGCAGAAGGGGACAAAAGGGACAAATAGTGTAAAAATAGCCTCTTCAACAAATGGTGTTGGGAGACCTGGACAGATACATGTAAAAAATTGAAATTCAACCACCTTACACCATACACAAAAATAAACTCAAGATGGATAAAAGACTTAAATATAAGTCATGACACCATAAAAGTCTTATAGAGGAACATAGGCAGGAAACTCTCAGATATTCCACACAGCAATATTTTCACCAATATGTCCGCTGGAGCAAGGGACATTGAGGAAAACATAAACAAATGGGATGTCATCAAAAATAAGAAGTTTCTGCATGGCTAAAGAAAACATCAGTAAAATGAAAAGGGAACCACTTGTATGGGAAAATATATTTGCCAATGATACTTCTGGCAGGGGTTTGTTCTCCAAAATATATAAAAAACTCACACAACTCCACTCCAGGAAGGAAAACTATCTAATTAAAAAATGGGCAAAGGGCTTGAATAGACACTTCTCCAAGGGGGACATAAACAGGGCCCAAAGACACATGAATGGATAGCCATCATCACTAGCCATCAGAGAAATGCAAATGAAAACCACAATGATATACCACTTCACACCGGTCAGAATGGTCATCATAAACAAATCAACAAACAACAAGTGCTGGTGAGGTTGTGAAAAAAGGGGACCCTCATGCATTGTTGGTGGGGATGAAGACTGGTACAGCCACTGTGGAAAACAGTTTGGAATTTCCTCAAAAAGCTAAAAATGAAACTACCTTTTGACCCAGTGATTCCACTGCTAGGATTATACCCTAATAATCCTAAAACACAAATTCAAAAGAACCTATGCACCCCAATGTTCATAGCAGCACAGTTTACAATAGCCAAGTATTGGTAGCAAACTAAGTGCACATCAATAAATGAATGGATCAAAAAAGTCTGATACATTTACACAATGGAATAATACACAGCAGAAAGAAAGGAGGAACTCCTACCCTTCCCAACAGCATGGCTGGAATTGAAGAGCATTATGCTAAGCAAAATAAGCCAGATGGTAAAAGACAAATACCATATGCTCTCACTTATAAGTGGAACCTAATCAACAAAACAAACAAACAAGAAAACCAGCAACATTGAAATAAAAAGATACCAATGGTAAAAAGAGCAAACAAAGGAAGGGGTAATAGGGAAAAGAAGGGGAAGGATCAAATCAAGGAACATATATAAAGGACCCATGGACAAAGCCAAAGTGGGGAAGGATTGAGGGTGGGAGGTGGGGGTAGGTGTGGCAGGGGAAATTGGTGGTGGGAAAATGGAGACAAAGGTATTTGAATAATAAAAAAAAAATTAAAAAAATAAAAACTTGCCATAATTTCCTTGACAGTTAACTAACACCCAAACAAATACTGCAATAAACAGGCATACCATTTTCTGAGAACCTGTAAATAGATGATAAAAATATAGGTAGACATCACTGTCTTCGAGTTGATAATGATAGAACTCTTATTACTCTATTTGAAATGGCCACAGGTGGGGCTCTACTGTTCCTTTTACAGGTTTAACGAGCCTGGATTACAGACAATGATGGCATTCCAAGTTCAAAGTGCACCCATTTTTGGCATAGGGCTTGGATTTTTTGAAAGCCACTGACCATTTCTCATATTTAAAAATACTTTAAATTAAGTTCTTCCTGTGTGAGTGCATATTCTTCAAAAGAGAGACTTCATTTCCATGGGTAGAAATGTTGCAAAAGGTATCTTCAACCATAGGATTCTAAGAAAGTTACTGTTTTCAAACAACAGGTGCTGGCGAGGCTGTGGAGAAAAGGGAACCCTAGTACACTGTTGGTGGGAATGCAGACTGGTGCAGCCACTATGGAAAGTAGTGTGGAATTTCCTCAAAAAGCTGAAAATGGAACTGCCTTTTGATCCAGGGATTCCCCTGCTGGGACTATACCCTAAGAATACCAAAACGCCAATACAAAAGAACCTCTGCACCCCAATGTTCATAGCAGCACAATTTACAATAGCCAAGTGTTGGAAGAAACCTAAATGCCCATCAGTAGTTGATTGGATCAAAAACTAATGGTACATATACACAACGGAATACTACGCAGCAGAAAGAAAAAAAGAACTACTACACTTCGAGACAACTTGGATGGAACTGGAGAGCATCATGCTAAGCGAAATAAACCAGGGGGCGAAAGCCAAATACCATATGATCTCACCTATAAGCGGAACCTAAATAACAATACAAAGATGCAAGGAAAATATGACCAGCAACACTGAAAGGAAATCAACAGAGACAAGAGGGAAGGGGGGGCAGGGAAAGGGAAGGGAAAAGGAAAGTCAAGGAATATATAGCAAGGACTCATGGACAAAACCAAAGGGGAAGAGCTGAGGGAGGGAAGGAGGGAGGGGGCAAGGAAAAGTGATGGGGGGGAGGCAGAGACAAATGTATTTTAAAAATAAATAAATACGGGATTGGAAAGATGGCGGAGGAGTGAAAGGGAGACACGCTGACCTCCTCCCAAAACCAAACTGGAATTGCAACTAAATAATGGAGTAATCAACTGGAAAGAAGTGGAGCGATAGTGGGAGAGGAGCCTTGGTGCCGCAGACAGTGGATTCTACTCTCACACATCCCAATGGGTGAGAAGTGCGGTGGAGGCTCGAGAGGGTGTGCTGGGTGCGCAAAGGCACTGTCACCAGAGGGACATTGAAACGGCCAGTTAGCATCCCCCCGAGAAGAACGGGGTCTGAATCATAAACAGGAACCCCTAAACTACAACACCTAAAGCTGAGAAAATACAGACAAAATGCAACCCCAAAAAGCTTAGGGGTGCTCTCTGCCAGAGACAGGTGGCTGGGGATGCAAAAAGACATTTAAAGGGTAAATGCAAAAGTTGCAGCAGCAGCCACCCTCTTTCATCGCTGGATACAGGCGGAAGCAGGGTGGGCTGGTGCCGCGGGAAAGACTGGTAAGGAAAACTTTGTAAAGAGAACTGACACGGCGGCCAGTGGAGCCCAGGTGATAACGCACTTCCCACTCTGCAGCTACCATCTCCCTCAGGCATAAGGGAAACAATTAACCTGCCTTTTGTGTGCTCCGCACACAGCTTGTACGCATGTGAGCTGCAGGGATGAGTGCAGACTGGCTGGGAGAGCCTTGAGGAGAGACTGGAGACTGAGGCGTTGGGGAAAGAATGGGAGGAGGAACAGGGGAGTCCTAACTCCCTCCCCGTTCGGTAGTCTCCATTGTGGGCTGGAAAGGCGCGACCCCAAAGAGGCAGAAGCAGGGTGCGCATGAACCAGACGGCCTGCGATTGAAACGCAGTCCTCACAGGGGTTGGATCCTTGGCCGAAGGGGTCACAGAACTTCCCAGAGGCCCCTGAGGTGAGACTGGAAACAGAAGCATTAGGGAAAGAACGGGAGGAGGAACCGGGGAGTTCCGACTCCTTCTCCTTGCCATAGTCTCCATTGCGCGGGAAGAGGCCACACCCCCAAAGGGCCAAAAACTGAAAAGCAAACATAGACACCCCCAAAACACCCAGAGCAGGCGCACACACTTGCGCCGAGTGACCAGCGAGCGTTGGCGAGCGTGTGTGTGACCCACGCAGGCTGGCGAACGCTTGCACCTGCCGGCAAGGCATCACACAGATTGGCACCCATAAGGCCTGCGAGGGAGTGCACAGAGGGGCAAAGGTAGGAATAAATTGACCTACCCCACGATTGCAGAGCGGCCCACAAAATAAGTAGAGCTGCCCAGAGTCCCTGGAGGAGAGACCAGAAACAGGATTAACCGGAGAGTCCTAGAGCTGATTTCCTCCCATTTCCGTAGACCCCATTTGGCAAGGGCAAGCAACGCACCCAAAGAGCCAAAAGCAGGAAAAACACACAATAGAAGACCCTAAACTGACCAGTGCAGCTACGCTTGCATGCCAGGGAGGCGAGATGAGTACGGGAGGTCTCGAATAAGCCCCCTGGTCTGGGGCAAGGACATGCGAGCCCAGGCAGGTGGGGGACCCTGCCGCGCTGGGAACGCGCTCAAGGAGCCCGTGTGAGAGAGCAGAGAGATCCCAAAAAATAGCCCAGCCCTGACCGAAGGGTCACAGAGCTGCTCTAAGCAGGAGTCAGACACAGGCATTAGACTCCTGAAATTCTCAAACAAACAACCCAAGGCCCTATAGGGTCAAAAACTGACATCATCAGAGGCAAGCTCAGAAAGAAAAGTAAAGGACAAAAATACTTAACAGATTCTCACAAAATGGGAAGAAAAAGAAGTTCCCCTCAAATGAGTGGAAAAGGGGACTCCCCACACAGAGAGCTAAATGAAATAGAGGGAAGGGAACTATCAGATATGGAATTCAAAACAATGGTTCTAAGGAAGCTCAATGAGCTCAGCCAGCTCAAAGAGAACTATGAGAAACTGCAGAGAAACTATCAGGATCTTACAGCAAACTATATCAGCCTGGAAAAGGACATAGAAACTATCAAGAAGACACAAGAGGATATGAAGAATACCATTTCTGAATTGAAGAACACAGTAGAAGGAATCCAAAGCAGGCTGGAGGAACCTGAGGATCGAATCAGTGAGATGGAGGACAAGGTAGAAAAAAGCTCCCAGAAAGAACAAGAAATGGAAAAACGGCCCAAAAAGAATGAAGAGGCATTTAGGGAAATGCAGGACAACCTGAAATGCAATAATAAACGTATAATAGGGATACCAGAAGGAGAAGAAGAGGGGCAAGGGATAGAGAACCTGTTTGAAAAAGTAATGATGGAAAACTTCCTCAGTTTGAGGAGAGAAAAGATCTCATGGGTCCAGGAAGCACAGAGGGCCCCCTGCAAGAGGAACCCAATGAGGCCCACTCCAAGACACATCATCATTAAAATGGCAAATGTCAAAGACAAAGAGAGAATCCTCAAGGCAGCAAGGGAGAAGGAGAAAGTAACATACAAGGGGGCCCCGATACGCCTAGGAGCTGACTTCTCAACAGAAACACGACAAGCCAGAAGCGAATGGCAACAAATATTCCAAGCCATGAAAAGAAAGGGCCTACAGCCAAGGCTGCTCTACCCAGCAAGGCTCTCCATTAAAATATAAGGAGAAATACGGAGTTTCAGAGACAAAAGAAAGCTAAAAGAATACATCTCTACCAAACCAGCACTCCAAGATATGCTAAGGGGACTGGTTTAAGCAGATGAAGGAAAAGAATGAGACAGAGAGGAACACAGGTACAAAGAGAAAAGATGAGTAAGTTTCTATCAGTAATATCTCTCAATGTGAATGGACTCAATGCCCCAATCAAAAGACACAGGGTAGCTGAATGGATAAGAAAACAGGACCCACACATATGCTGCCTACAAGAGACCCACCTCAGAGCAAAAGACCTACGCGGATTGAAAGTGAAGCGGTGGAAAATAATATTCCAAGCAAATGGATATGAGAAAAAGGCTGGCGTTGCCATACATGTATCAGACAAAGTAGATTTCAAAGCAAAAGCCATAAAGAGAGACCCAGAGGGACACTTTATCATACTGAAAGGAAGAATCTATCAAGAAGACATCAACATTGTAAACTTATATGCTCCCAATATAGGAGCCCCCAAGTTTATAAGGAAATTGTTGGATGACTTCAAAAAAGATATAGACAGCAACACACTGACAGTAGGGTATTTCAACACCCAACTGTCAAAAATGGACAGATCTTCCAAACAAAACATTAATAAACATATCGTGGACCTGAATTACACACTGAATCAAAGAGACTTAACTGACATATATAGAAACTGACATCCCAAAGAAGAAAAATACACATTCTTTTCAAATGCTTATGGCAGTTTTTTAAAGACAGACCACATGATAGGACACAAAGCAAGCATCAGCAAATTCAGGAAAATTGAAATAATACCAAATTTTTTCTCAGACCACAAGGCCTTGAAACTCGAAATCAACCTCAAAGAGAAACTTCAAAAATTTGCAAACTAATAACGACAGAACAGTAGAGTATTAAACAATGAATGGGTCAATAATGAGATAAGAGAAGAAATCAAAAAATTTCTGGGAACAAATGAAAATGAACAGACAACAGTCCAAAACCAATGGGACACAGCATAGGGAGTCCTGAGAGGGAAGTTCATAGCAATACAGGCTTACCTTAAAAAGATTGAAACATTTCAAATAAAAGACCTAACACTACAACTTCAAGAACTGCAGAAACAACAACAAATAAATCCCAGAGGAAGGAGAAGGATGGAAATAGTCAAGATTAGAGCAGAACTGAATGACATAGAGACAAAAAGAACAATTCAGAGGATCAACCAAACCAGAAGCTGGTTCTTTGAAAAGATTAATGAAATTGACAAGCCTTTAAGCAAACTCATCAAGAAAAAAAGGGAGAGGACCCAAATTAATAATGTCAGAAATGAAAGAGGAGAAATAACAACTGATACCACAGAAATACAAATGATCATCAGAAACTATTATGAACAATTATATGCCAAGAAATTTGAAAATCTTGATGAAATGGACAAATTTTTAGAAAAGTATAATCTTCCAACACTGAAGGAGGAAGAAACAGAAAGCTTGAACAGACTGATAACAGCTGGGGAAATTGAAGCAGTCATCAAGAAACTCCTGGCACACAAAAGCCCAGGACCAGACGATTTCCCAGGAGAATTTTACAAAACATTTAAGGAAGAGCTAACCCCTGTCCTTCTCAGGCTATTCCAAAAAATCTAAGAGGAGGGAAGACGCCCAGACTCCTTCTATGAGGCCAGCATCACCCTGATCCCAAAACCAGATAAAGACCCTACAAAGAAAGAAAACTACAGGCCAATTTCACTGATGAACAGAGATGCTAAAATCCTCAACAAAATATTGGCAAACCGCATCCAGCAATACATTCAAAAGATGATCCGCCAAGATCAAGTGGGATTCATCCCAGGGATGCAGGGATTGTTCAATATACGCAAATCAGTAAGCGTGATACATCACATAAATAAAAGAAAAGGCAAAAACCACATGATCATCTCGATAGATGCAGAAAAAGCATTTGACAAGGTACAGCACCCATTTATGATCAAAACACTGAGCAAAATGGAAATAAATGGGGCTTTCCTCAACGTAATAAAGGCCATATATGAAAAACCTACAGCTAATATCATACTCAACGGGCAAAAACTGAAAGCTTTCCCACTAAGATCAGGAACACCACAAGGATGTCCGCTCTCACCGCTTCTTTTCAACATCGTATTGGAAGTCCTAGCCACAGCGGTCAGACAAGAGAAACAGATAAAAGGCATACAAATAGGAATGAGGATGTAAAACTCTCCTTGTTTCCAGATGACATGATAGTGTACATAGAAAACCCTGTACTCTCCACCAATAAATGACTCAACCTAATAAGTGAGTTTGGCAAAACAGCAGGATACAAAGTCAACATTCAGAAATCAAAGGCATTTTTGTACACCAGCTATCCAATAAAAGTAGAAGAAATCAGAAACAAATATCATTCGATATAGCAAGAAGTAAAATAAAGTACCTAAGCATAAATTTAACCAAAGACATAAAAGACCTGTACACAGGAAACTATGCAACACTGAAATTAGAAATTAAGGAAGACACAAATAAATGGAAGCATATATCGTGCTCATGGATTGGAAGAATTACTATCATCAAAATGTCCATACTACCCAAAGCAATTTATAGATTCTACGCAATCCCTATTAAGATACCAATGACATATTTCACAGAAATAGAACAGACATTTCAAAAATTTATATGGAACCATAAATGACCCTGAATAGCCTCAGCAATTTTGAGAAAGAAAAGCAAAGTAGGAGGGATCACAATACTGGACATCAAACTCTACTACAAAGCCACTATACTCAAAACAATCTGGTACTGGCACAAACAGACTCATAGACCAGTGGAACAGAATAGAAAGCCCAGAAATAAGCCCAGGTCTCTATGGACATCTAATATTTGACAAAGGGGGCGGAAGCATAAAATGGAGCAATAACAGCCTCTTCAACAAATGGTGTTGGGAGAGCTGGACGACTACATGCAAACAATTGAAATTGGATCATCAGCTGACACCATACACAGAAATAAACTCAAGACGGATAAAACACTTAAATATAAGTCGCAACACCATCAAAGTCCTAGTCAAGAACATTGGAAGGAAACTCTCAGATATCCCACGCAGCAATTTTTTCACTGATATGTCTCTTAATACAAGGGACATAAAGGAAAGAATAAACAAGTGGGACCTCATAAAAATAAGAAGCTTCTGCACAGCGAAAGAAAACATCAGCAAAATGAAAAGGGAGCCAACTCTATGGGAAAATATATTTGCTAATGATACATCAGATGGTGGTTTGATATCCAAGATATATAAAGAACTTACTTGACTCTACACCAAGAAGACAAGCGATCCAATTGAAAAATGGGCAAAGGACCTGAGCAGATGATTTTCTAAGGAGGAGATACAGAGAGCCCTGAGGCATTTGAAAGGATGCTCAGCATCACTAGCCATCAGAGAAATGCAGATCAAAACCACCATGAGGTACCACCTCACACCGGTCACAATGGCCATCATAAAAGATCCACAAACAACAGGTGCTGGCGAGGCTGTGGAGAAAGGGGAACCCTAGTACACTGTTGGTGGCAATGCAGACTGGTGTATCCACTATGGAAAGCAGTGTGGAATTTCCTCAGAAAGCTGAAAATGGAACTGCCCTTTGATCCAGCGATTCCCCTGCTGGAACTATACCCTGAGAACACCAAAACGCCAATACAAAAGAACCTATGCACCCCAATGTTCATAGCAGCACAATTTACAATAGCCAAGTGTTGGAAGAAACCTAAATGCCCATTAGTAGATGATTGGATCAAAAAACAATGGTACATATACAGAATGGAATACTACGCAGCAGAAAGAAAAAAAGAACTACTAAACTTTGCGACAGCATGGATGGAACTGGAGAGCATCATGCTAAGCAAAATAATCCAGGGGGTGAAAGACAAATACCATATGATCTCACCTATAAGCAGAACCTAACCAACAATGCAAAGATTCAAGGAAAATATGACCAGCAACACTGAAAGGAAAAGAAATCAACAGAGACAAGAGGGAAGGGGTGGGGCAGGGAAAGGGAAGGGAAGGGGAAAGTCAAGGGACATATAGCAAGGACTCATGGACAAAACCAAAGGGGAAGAGCTGAGGGAGGGAAGGTGGGAGGGGGCAAGGGAAAGAGGTCGGGGGGAGGCAGAGACAAACGTATTTAAAAAGTAAATAAATTAAAAAAAATAAATAAAATAAAATAAAAAATAAATAAATAAATAAACAAATACTTGGGGGAAAAAATAAAGAAAAAAACATTCAAAAAAAAAAAGAAAGAAAGTTACTATATTCATTGCTGAAGAGGTAGACAAGTCTCTCACAGAACCAGAACCGATCCCTCCTTTTCCAGTGCTGATGGCCACGTCACACAACATGTCAGCACCTTGGAGAGCAGCTAAACCTGACACTAATTTCCAGCACCGTTTCCTGATTCTCATTCCAAGTGCAAGCCTATTTACCCTAGCGGGTAGTTTCTAATGAAAATTCATCAGCATCTTATGCTCTGAGTCTGAGGTAACTGTAAGCAGATTGTATAGAAATAACAAGATTCCCAGAAGATGGCGGAGGAGTGAATGGGAGTCACGCTGACCTCCTCCCAAAACCAAACTGGAATTGCAACTAAATAGTGGAGTAATCACCTGGAAAACAATGGGACGATAGTCAGAGAGGAGCCTTGGAGCCGCAGACAGTGGATTCGACTCTCACACATCCCAATGGGTGAGAAGTGCGGTGGAGGCTCGAGAGGGTGGGCTGGGTGCCCACGGGCACTAGCACCAGAGGGACATTGAAACGGACAGTTAGCTTCCCCCCGAGGAGAACGGCGTCTGAATCATAAACAAGGACCCCTAAACTACAGCAACTAAAACCAAGAAATTACAGACAAATCTCAACCCCAAAAAGCTTAGGGGCGCTCTCTGCCAGAGACAGGTAGCTGGGGATACAAAGAGACATTTAGAGGGCCAACGCAAAAACCGCAGTGGCAGCCACCCTCCTTGATCTCTGGATAGAGGAGGCAGCAGGGTGGACTGGTGCCGCGGAAAAGACTAGTGAGGAAAACTTTGTGAAGAGAACTGAAACAGCGGCCGGTGGAGCCCCGGTGATAACGCACCTCCCACTCTGCAGCTCCCATCTCGCTTAGGCATAAGGGAATCAATTAACCTGCCTTTTGTGCGCTCCACACACAGCTCGTACGCATGTGAGCTGCAGTGCTGAGTGCAGACTGGCTGGGAGAGCCTTGAGGAGAGACTGGAGACAGAGGCGTTGGGGAAAGAACAGGAGGAGGAACCGAGGAGTCCCGACTCCCTCCCCATTCTGTAGTCTCCATTGTGGGTTGGAAAGGCGCACCCCAAAGAGGCAGAAGTGGGGCGCACATGAACAGGACTGCCTGCGATTGAAACGCATGCCACACAAGTGGTGGATCCTTGGCCGAAAGTGTCACAGGACTGCCCAGAGACCCCTGAGGAGAAACTAGAAACGGAGGCGTTGGGGAAAGAACGGGAAGGGGAACCGGGGAGTCCTGAATCCTTCCCCTTGCTGTAGTCTCCATTGCGCAGGAAGAGGCCACGCCCCCAAAGAGCCAAAATCCAAAAAGCAGACATAGACATGCCAAAACCACCCAGCAGGCACGTACACTTGCGCCAAGTGACCAGCGAGGATTGGTGAGCATGTATGTGACCCACGCTGGCTGGCAAATGCTTGCACCGACCAGCAAGGCCTCCGACAGATTGGCACACATATGGCCTGCAAGGGAGTGGACAGAGTGGCAAGGGTAGTTGTAAATTTACCCGCCCACCCGTGATTGTGGAGCGGCGTACAGAATTAGTAGATCCCCAGCAGAAGGGGTCACAGAGCTGCCCAGAGTCCCTGGAGGAGAGGCGGGAGAGAGGATTAACTGGAGAGTCCTCGAGCTGACTTCCTCCCATTTCTGTAGTACCCATTTGGTGAGGGCAAGCAACGCACCCAAAGAGCCAAAAGCGGAAAAAACACACAATAGAAGACCCTAAACTGACCACTGCCATGGAGCTCGCCGGCCAGGGGGGCCAGATAAATACAGGCAGTCGCGAGTAAGCCCCCTGGTCTGGGGCACGCACGCGTGAGCCAAGGCAGGCATGGGATCCTGCCCCGCCAGGAAGCGCACTCAGGAAGCCGGCATGAGAGGGCATAACAATCCCAAAAAATAGCCCTGCCCTGACCGAAGGAGTCACTGAGCTGCCCCAAGCAAGAGTCAGACACAGACAGTAGACTCCGAGAAGGCTCAAACAAACAACCCAAGGTCATATAAGGTCAAAAACTGACATCATCAGAGGCAGGCCCAGAAAGAAAAAAACAAAAATACTTAACACACTCTCACAAAAATGGGAAGAAAAAGAAGTTCCCCCCAAATGAATGTAAAAAGGGATTCCCCATAGAGAGAGATAAATGAAATAGAGGCAAGGGAACTAGCAGATATGGAATTCAAAACAATGGTTCTAAGGAAGCTTAATGAGGTCAGCCAGCTCAAAGATAACTAAGAGAAACTGCAGAGAAACTATCAGGATCTTACAGCAAACTATATCAGGCTGGAAAAAGACACAAAAACTATCAAGAAGACAAAAGAGGATATGAACAATACGATTTCTGAATTGAAGAACACAGTAGAAGGAATCCAAAGCAGGCTGGATGAAGCCGAATATCGAATCAGTGAGATGGAGGATAAGGTAGAAAAAGGCTTCCAGAAAGAACAAGAAATGGAAAAACGGCCCAAAAAGAATGAAGAGGCATTTAGGGAAATGCAGGACAACCTGAAATGCAATAATAAACGTATAATAGGGATACCAGAAGGAGAAGAAGAGGGGCAAGGGATAGAGAACCTGTTTGAAAAAGTAATGATGGAAAACTTCCTCAGTTTGAGGAGAGAAAAGATCTCATGGGTCCAGGAAGCACAGAGGGCCCCCTGCAAGAGGAACCCAATGAGGCCCACTCCAAGACACATCATCATTAAAATGGCAAATGTCAAAGACAAAGAGAGAATCCTCAAGGCAGCAAGGGAGAAGGAGAAAGTAACATACAAGGGGGGCCCCGATACGCCTAGGAGCTGACTTCTCAACAGAAACACTACAAGCCAGAAGCGAATGGCAACAAATATTCCAAGCCATGAAAAGAAAGGGCCTACAGCCAAGGCTGCTCTACCCAGCAAGGCTCTCCATTAAAATACGAGGAGAAATACGGAGTTTCAGAGACAAAAGAAAGCTAAAAGAATACATCTCTACCAAACCAGCACTCCAAGATATGCTAAGGGGACTGGTTTAAGCAGATGAAGGAAAAGAATGAGACAGAGAGGAACACAGGTACAAAGAGAAAAGATGAGTAAGTTTCTATCAGTAATATCTCTCAATGTGAATGGACTCAATGCCCCAATCAAAAGACACAGGGTAGCTGAATGGATAAGAAAACAGGACCCACACATATGCTGCCTACAAGAGACCCACCTCAAAGCAAAAGACCTACACAGATTGAAAGTAAAGGGGTGGAAAATAATATTCCAAGCAAATGGATATGAGAAAAAGGCTGGCGTTGCCATACATGTATCAGACAAAGTAGATTTCAAAGCAAAGGCCATAAAGAGATACCCAGAGGGACACTTTATCATACTGAAAGGAAGAATCTATCAAGAAGACATCAACATTGTAAACTTATATGCTCCCAATATAGGAGCCCCCAAGTTTATAAGGAAATTGTTGGATGACTTCAAAAAAGATATAGACAGCAACACACTGACAGTAGGGTATTTCAACACCCAACTGTCAAAAATGGACAGATCTTCCAAACAAAACATTAATAAACATATCGTGGGCCTGAATTACACACTGAATCAAAGAGACTTAACTGACATATATAGAACCTTACATCCCAAAGAAGAAAAATACACATTCCTTTCAAATGCTTATGGCAGTTTTTCAAAGATAGACCACATGATAGGACACAAAGCAAGCCTCAGCAAATTCAGGAAAATTGAAATAATACCAAACTTTTTCTCAGACCACAAGGCCTTGAAACTCGAAATCAAACTCAAAGAGAAACTTCAAAAATTTGCAAACTAATGATGACAGAACAGTAGAGTATTAAACAATGATTGGGTCAATAATGAGATAAGAGAAGAAATTTAAAAAATGTCTGGAAACAAATGAAAATGAACAGACAACTGTCCAAAACCTATGGGACACAGCAAAGGCAGTCCTGAGAGGGAAGTTCATAGCAATACAGGCTTACCTTAAAAAGATTGAAACATTTCAAATAAAAGACCTAACACTACAGCTTCAAGAACTGGAGAACAACAACAAATAAATCCCAGAGGAAGGAGAAGGATGGAAATAGTCAAGATTAGAGCAGAACTGAATGACATAGAGACAAAAAGAACAATTCAGAGGATCAACCAATCCAGAAGCTGGTTCTTTGAAAAGATAAATGAAATTGACAAGCCTTTAAGCAGACTCATCAAGAAAAAAAGGGAGAGGTCCCAAATTAATAATATCAGAAATGAAAGGGGAGAAATAACAACTGATACCACAGAAATACAAATGATCATCAGAAACTATTATGAACAATTATATGCCAAGAAATTTGAAAACCTTGATGAAATGGACAAATTTTTAGAAAAGTATAATCTTCCAACACTGAAGGAGGAAGAAACAGAAAGCGTGACAGACTGATAACAGCTGGGGAAATTGAAGCAGTAATTAAGAAACTCCCAGCACACAAAATCCCAGGGCTGGATGGTTTCAGAGGAGAATTTTACAAAACATTTAAGGAAGACCTAACCCCTGTCCTTCTCAGGCTATTCCAAAAAATCTAAGAGGAGGGAAGACTCCCAGACTCTCTGTATTAGGCCAGCATCACCCTGATCCCAAAACCAGATAAAGACCCTACAAAGAAAGAAAACTACAGGCCAATTTCACTGATGAACAGAGATGCTAAAATCCTCAACAAAATATTGGCAAACTGCATCCAGCAATACATAAAAAGATTATCCACCACGATCAAATGGGATTCATCCCAGGGATGCAGGGATGGTTCAATATACGCAAATCAGTAAACGTGATACATCACTTAAATAAAAGACAAAAACCACATGATCATCTCAATAGATGCAGAAAAAGCATTCGATAAGGTACAGCACCCATTTATGATCAAATCACTCAGCAAAATGGGAATAAATGGGGCTTTCCTCAATGTAATAAAGGCCATTTATGAAAAACCTACAACCAATATCATACTCAACGGGCAAAAACTGAAAGCTTTCTCGCTAAGATCAGGAACACCACAAGGATGTCCACTCTCACCGCTTCTTTTCAACATCGTATTGGAAGTCCTAGCCACAGCGGTCAGACAAGAGAAACAGATAAAAGGCATACAAATAGGAATGAGGACGTAAAACTCTCCTTGTTTCCAGATGACATGATAGTGTACATAGAAAACCCTGTACTCTCCACCAATATATGACTCAACCTAATAAGTGAGTTTGGCAAAACAGCAGGATACATAGTCAACATTCAGAAATCAAAGGCATTTTTGTACACCAGCTATCCAATAAAAGTAGAAGAAATCAGAAACAAATATCATTCGATATAGCAAGAAGTAAAATAAAGTACCTAAGCATAATTTTAACCAAAGACGTAAAAGACCTGTACACAGGAAACTATGCAACACTGAAATTAGAAATTAAGGAAGACACAAATAAATGGAAGCATATATCGTGCTCATGGATTGGAAGAATTACTATCATCAAAATGTCCATACTACCCAAAGCAATTTATAGATTCTACGCAATCCCTATTAAGATACCAATGACATATTTCACAGAAATAGAACAGACATTTCAAAAATTTATATGGAACCATAAATGACCCTGAATAGCCTCAGCAATTTTGAGAAAGAAAAGCAAAGTAGGAGGGATCACAATACTGGACATCAAACTCTACTACAAAGCCACTATACTCAAAACAATCTGGTACTGGCACAAACAGACTCATAGACCAGTGGAACAGAATAGAAAGCCCAGAAATAAGCCCAGGTCTCTATGGACATCTAATATTTGACAAAGGGGGCGGAAGCATAAAATGGAGCAATAACAGCCTCTTCAACAAATGGTGTTGGGAGAGCTGGACGACTACATGCAAACAATTGAAATTGGATCATCAGCTGACACCATACACAGAAATAAACTCAAGATGGATAAAACACTTAAATATAAGTCGCAACACCATCAAAGTCCTAGTCGAGAACATTGGAAGGAAACTCTCAGATATCCCACGCAGCAATTTTTTCACTGATATGTCTCCTAATACAAGGAACATAAAGGAAAGAATAAACAAGTGGGACCTCATAAAAATAAGAAGCTTCTGCACGGCAAAAGAAAACATCAGCAAAATTAAAAGGGAGCCAACCCTATGGGAAAATATATTTGCTAATGATACATCAGATAGTGGTTTGATCTCCAAGATATATAAAGAACTTACTTGACTCTACTCCAAGAAGACAAGCGATCCAATTGAAAAATGGGCAAAGGACCTGGGCAGATGATTTTCTAAGGAGGAGATACAGAGAGCCCTGAGGCATTTGAAAGGATGCTCTGCATCACTAGCCATCAGAGAAATGCAGATCAAAACCACCATGAGGTACCACCTCACACCGGTCACAATGGCCATCATAAACAGATCCACAAACAACAGGTGCTGGCGAGGCTGTGGAGAAAAGGGAACCCTAGTCCACTGTTGGTGGGAATGCAGGCTGGTGTATCCACTGTGGAAAGCAGTGTGGAATTTCCTCAAAAATCTAAAAATGGAACTACCTTTTGATCCAGTGATTCCCCTCCTGGGACTATACCCTAAGAACACCAAAACACCAATACAAAAGAACCTATGCACCCCAATGTTCATAGCAGCACAATTTACAATAGCCAAGTGTTGGAAGCAATCTAAATGCCCATCAGTCGATGTTTGGATCAAAAAGTAATGGTACATATACACAATGGAATACTACGCAGCAGAGAGAAAAAAAGAACTACTACACTTCGCGACAACTTGGATGGAACTGGAGAGCATTATGCTAAGCGAAATAATCCAGGGGGTGAAAGACAAATACCATATGAGCTCACCTATAAGTGGAATCTAACCAACAATACAAAGATGCAAGGAAAATAAGACCAGCAACACTGAAAGGAAAAGAAATCAACAGAGAGAAGAGAGAAGGAGGGAGGGAGGCCGGGAAAAGGAAGGGAAGGGGCAAGTCAAGGAACATATAGCAAGGAGTCATGGAGAAAACCAAAGGGGCAGAGCTGAGGGATGAAAAGAGGGAGGAGCCAAGGGATAGTCATGGGGGGGTAGGCAGAGACAAATATATTTGAAAAAATAAATTAAAATAAAATTTAAAAAAAATAACAAGACACTTTTCTAATGTGTTGATTAGATCACATTGAGGGATAAGAGAGGATATTAATCACTCCCCTCAACACTTATCCATATTTGCTCTTTTCTGCACTAGTTTTCATTTTCTTTTTTCTTTGGGAATGATTGGGGGTATAACTTAGTTTTATTTGTTTTCATTTGCGGGTGAGCATTGCAAAATGAAAGGTGGTATTTCTCTACCTACAAATCAGAACATTGCCTTGTCACTGAATTTGGGAACCTCTAAAATTTCACATTCTTCTTTTCAATCTCAGGGACATATTGTGCAGGTAGAATAGCCCTGATTGTGAGAGGAACTTTATGCCCTGAAAAAATGGCAATAAGCATGGTTTTTTAATAGCGCATTCCTTCAAAGTGCTAACTACCATTTCAATAATATCTGCAGAATGCCAAGAAAGCACATAGGATCACCATTCTGCCTCACAGATGAGCAAACCAGAAGAGCATGACCAAATGACTCAGCAAGAACAGGCCAGCTGCTGGGTCCAACTATCAATGGGTTGACTATGAGTCCTGAGCACTAACCCATGCAGTGGAGTTCCATAACCTTTGCTAAAGCTGAGCTAATGCTCTAAGGAGTATTTTCTTGTTTACAGGTGAGACATTTACAGGGATGGAAAGTAGCGCAGTAGAAAGAGAAAAAGTTGAGATAAGGCTTGTCTATGAAATCTGAGCTTATGTATCCCACATAAATTGGCATTTCTAAAGCAACATGTTCTACTAAGATGTTTAATTGGTTTGTGGAATGTGCCTCCTCAAGCAAAGTAGCAATTAACTTTGAGATCTCATTGTGAAAACAGAATGTTTCTTCCTTAGGCACACAAGCAAGTGCCTCATTTTTCTCCTTCTGCCTTGGAGCCATTAATGTTCCCAAAAGAAATGGTTTGGTTCAAAACAGCCAAAACAAGGGCTCCTAATATTTTTTCATTAAAATTAATTTTAAGTAAAAAATTTTTTAACTTCTAGCAGTCTGGATCAGCTTTCAAAAAGGGTAATCAGGTTTTTCACAGTGTGTCTAGTTCTTCAGGAATTCAATTCTGCTTTAAGTTGCTTCACAAAATCTAGAACTTCAGGTGATGCTGGTATACAGATGGCAAGCTCTCACAGCAGGTCTCAGCAGTGAACCCAGCCACCCTGTGCATGTGACATCTAACAATATCTACACTGACACTGGCAATCTCACAACCAGAAGACTAAGATCCTATCACAGATATGAGTTAGAACATTTTTACACTGTTTCCAATAGGTATATATAATGATAGAATATCATTTTGTAAAGGGTAACTGGCTGGAGGTGATTCTGGGTGCAAAAAAGAATGAGTCTTCAGGTATCTATCCAAGGTTCACCATCCCACACCTTCACTACAGAAAGCCAACTCTCTGATTCACACAGGAGAAATCTGAGGCTGATGGGAGCTCCCTATTTGTCCTCATTACCAAAGATTTTGGGTTTTTTTCTTTATTCCAGGAAAACATTCCATGTCATGGGTTTTTCAATCATCCATCACCCTAGAAGTATCATTCTAAGAGATTTTTAAGAGTTAATTTAAAAGAAAAATGATGACTCCAAAAGTTAGAAAGGCGTAGTCAAAGAACATGCATGAATGACCCATGGACATGGACAACAGGGTGGGGATGGGCTATGGGAGCAGAGTATGAGGCAGGATGGAGGCAGACAAAGGGGAAAAATTAGGACAACTGCAATGTAGGGAACCTCTCTGCCTGGTAGCAGGGACTGTAGCACCATGTAAGCAAGGCAGATCTGCCTGTAAGACTCAACTGGAAAACCAGGAATGCTGGCCAGCAGTCCTGAATCAATGTGGGTACAGGCGGTCCCCTGAGGAAATCAGGCCTGAAGAAAAATGCATTGTTTCCTTTGAAGACTCTGCTGCTAAGAATAATGCCTTCTAATTAAACAAGTTAATGTACACTAGATGTTTAGGTTCAAAGCATAGGTTGTTCTGACCATATAGCATCATACTGTCTAACAGATGCTGATTTAAGGAGACCCCTAAGTTCTTGCAATTGTTATTTCTGAACAATATCTATTCTCCTTTGATCAACATGTGACATTGATTGATGAGCTGTATGTGCATGCTATGTAATCTCATGCTTGCTGAACTCAATAAAAACCTAAGGAAAAGGAGATCAGGGCTCTTCTCTGACAGATTGGCCAGGTTTTTCTCCCCAAGCAGATCTTGTGTTGGCAGATTGATTTCACCCACACCTACAGGGAACTTTGTGAGACACTGTAATACAATAAACAAGAATAAAATAAAATTTTTTAAAAAAAGAACAATTGCCTCAGTGAGGATTCCTTTTAGATAGAAGTTATTCAACTGCAAATGGAGTTACTACAAAAAAAAAAAAAACAACTCCATTTTATATCCAACTCAAAGGGCATCTTTAGTTTATAATGGCTAACATTGTTTAAAATCACTTTATTTTCACCATTGTCTTCATTTACCATTTTTTCTATTTTCACCCTAAATTGTCTAGTGAAAGCACTGACATTCACTAGAGTCAGTTCACTGGTCAAAGCAGCATTAAGGATGGGAAGCAAGCAATGTGTCCCTGTTCCCTGAGACTGGCTCCCAGAGTCTATGCAACACTTGCCTGGGCCTGAGTGAGTATCAGGGTATGTGTTCCCTCCTGACCTTCCTGCTCGACCCCTGTGATACAGATTTGAGTTACTTCAATGAGCAGGTACTCCCACGGTTACCTGTTCACAACAACACATGATCAATAGGTGTCTGGAAGGGATCGCTCAGCAACCATGAAAATAAAAAGGAAACATTTTTTGCCAAGTTTAAGGCTAAAAACATCAGGGTTACACATGGTTCTGAAAAAAAGGAAATTTTGGAGCTCAATAAGCCTTGGGAAGAGAGACAGAGAAGGTTGGTTAGGCTTCCTGGTCTTCAAAATAAATCTGAGGTTCTAGAGGTGAAAGAATAATATGTTGTGCTTCAGTGTCTTTGATTCATTAACCTTTGAATTCTGATAACAATCTTAATGTCACAGAACAATGGAACTTTAAAATTAATGGAAATGTGAGATAAGCAGCAATGTTAGCCCACAGGCCTCTACCTCAGCACAAACACTGCACCTGGAGGGATGGGGAGCTGGGCAAAAGAGTGCAAAGTTACCACGAATTTAGAAATCTGCCAATATCCAAAACTTTACTAAAGGTTTCTCTTTACTAAAAGGTAAAATTATCTACAGATGTTTATCTTTTTTCTCAATTATGAAGCTTTGAAAATATGACTATGATGATCACTTTACACAATTTTATCCTCACAATATGAACATTACTGTCCACTGTCTCACACTAAGAAAAAAATGCAGACTCTTGAGAGGGTAAGCAACTTACTCAAGGGTATACAGCAAACCTGCCCTTAATTGACAGATATGCACCCAGATTCCAAAACCCTATCTTTTCATCAGGCCACTCTACCATTTCATTAAATGAACATACACAGAAGATCTCTCAGAGAAATTGAGTTGAGCATATTAAGATCATTTTATAATTTTAAGAATTTATTTAAAACAATCTATTGTTTAAGTTCCCTAGTGGATTCCCAGTGAATCAGATCGATTTACACAGTCTTTAGGTAGCTTCACTTTTCAGACCAACACATCACTAATATTTTAAGATTACCTAACAGATAAACTTCCACCATGGGACTCATCATGAAAAAGTTGCCATAAATGAATGTCAAACAAAAATAACATGTGTCACTATGGCAAGATTTCCAATAGAGAGTGAAACCTACTTGCCACTAATCAATACATGTTCAACCCTTGCCACAGTGAGGAAGCTCAGAGGAAAAAGACACATGGACCAGCTGGGACAACTCAAGAGCTAAATGTCTTCAAACAGCTTTGGTGACTATAAAAGATTTGGACTTTTCCATGTAGATATCTACCATTTTTAATCTTCCAATTAAAGTTTTCTGTGTTAAAATAAAGAATAAGTTAGAGGCTAAGAAATTCTTACCTTTAAAATCAAACACAAAGCTAGTCATCACATTAGTCAAATCTTACGATCTCCTTTTGTGAGCTCTAAGACCAAGAAACCAACAGTGAAAATAATAAAGAATGCAAATTATAAATGGTGTGAAAAGTTAATCCCTACTGATGTAACTTTGATTAAGAAAGTCAGTGGCTTCCTTAAGCATCATCAAATCTTTACAATGATGAGGGTAATGGAGAGCATAGAATCAAACTTTTCAATACACTTCAGGTTCTTGAACAGTCTAAGCAATATGACATTTTAGACACATCTTCCTGGCAACATGAAAGTATAATTAGAATTTTGAAGTGGTAGATCAAGTATTTTTTTAAGTTTAACAAAACAAACTTTTCTTTTTAATCTCACAAGCCATTATTCCTCTGGCTTAAAAAAAAAAAACAAACCACACTATTCTACCCATCTTAGCCATGAGAAATGGTAGAAAACACTTTGACACAAATGGAGTTAGCAATAACCAAGAAACTCCTATTATGAGATGTGGCAATGGTCATAAATATGTGACTAATGTCCTGAGTAGGACACATTATTAATGTGTTCATTAATTGGGAAGTTAAATTCTGTTTGATGGAAAAAAATATTATTAGTTTAAATAGTGTTCTGTGCTCTCAGGAAGACACTTGTTCTGTTTTTAAAAATAAAAGATAATAGGTGTCAGCTTGGACATTCAAGACTTAGGTACAAACCCATGTTGAATTTATACTCATGGACCCTCACTAACCAGCAGCAATGGTACTAATATAGTGACTAGAGTTCACTTTGAATAGATTATCTTAACTAAAAAAAAAGAAAGGTAGGGACACAATGCTTTGTATCTCTCACAGCTATTTGCAAAATGCTTTAAAAAGAACAGAAGCTTAACACATGAGATATTGACACAATCAGTCTGTGCATGGTGATGTGCTGACCACCTCAGCTGTATCTAAGGTTCTGTAACATCTACCTGCCTCACTATCTCCCATCTCCCTGCCTCCAAACTGTCTTTCTGAAAATCAATAATATGTAATGGCCCACAGCAGAATCTCAGCTTCCTTACTCCCTTACTCGCAGGCCCTCTGTGGGCTGGCTCCTAGGAACCTGGATGTCTCTGGACCCTGGGTCTTACACACTCAATTCCCACTCCCAGGAAGCTGACCATCCAAGTCTTCACAGCCTACCCTGTGTGCTGTTTCCTGCCACCATGTTGCCTACCTATGTTCCCTCAGTGCTCAAAGTTTCTGTGGACACCAAACTGCTGACCTTTGCCAGATGTTTTCTCTGGTGTCAAGAGCCTAAAAAGCCCCCTAATATAATATCCTGGAGAATTAGTATCTCTGGGAAGCACCTCCAAAACACAGCGTAGCTGTAATTGGAGAGCACTCCAATCACCCTCCACGCTGTTGCCCAGGGTCCTCCCAGGGACTGAGTCCAGTCTCTCCCTGAGATAGCCTGCTGGAAAGTCTCACCTACAGTTGCTCTTACTGTCCCATGTCACCTCCTCCCCAGGGCACTGCTTGGACTCAAATTCTCATCTTGGTGAGCTGCTGAAGGAGCCCCATCAATGCTTCCACATGCTATTCCCACTTCCAGAGAATGTTCTTCCCTCCATATTATCCTGAGAACACTTGAGATTCATTCAAGGCAAGGATTCTCAGATATGAGTGCCCTACAATTACCAAAATGCCAAGTTTTGATTCAGTGGGCACACAGTGGACTCTGAGATTCTGCAGCTGAGGTCCAGCTTCCACACAGCACAACACTCCAGGTCCACAAATATACCTGAGCAGCAAATATCAAGACACAACTCAAGCACCTTCCCCTTCAAAAGTGTGCCCTAGAACTGACTAATTCATGTAATGGTCAGTAATTTATCTGTTTCTATGTTTACTATAATGTGGGATAACTCTTTATTTATAGGTCTGTCCCCTCAAGGAGTCTACTTCTATAAAATAAGGGTTTTCTTTTCTTACCTGTGTGCCCTGAAGGCTAGTGTGCTCCCTGATGAATTACCCATATCTGTGAGCTGACAGTTTAATAAACACATCATGCTATGACAAGCTCCATTATAATTTTTATATGTACATCTTTTGTGCTAAAAACATTCAATGATTCAGTCAAATGTGATTTAAATGTGAGTTATACAATGTATAAAGGACCCATGGACAAAGCCAAAGTGGGGAAGGATTGAGGAATGGAGGTGGGTGAGGGGGCAGGGGAAAGTGATAGTGGGAAAGTGGAGACAAATGTATTTGAACAAAAAATTAAAATTAGGGAATCAAGATGGCAGAGGAATGAGTAGTAGTCACACTGACCTCCTCCCAGAACCAACCTGGAATTACAACTAAATGGTGGAGAAATCACCTGGAACAAACAACTGAACAATAACAAAAAAGGAGCTTTGTAACTTCAAAGACAGAAGAATCAGCTTTAGCGCAATCTAACTGGTAAGGAGTGTGGTAGAGACTTGAGAAGGCAATCAGGGTGTCCACAAGCAGCACCACCGGAAGGATACTGAAACAGCCAGTTGGATCCCCCTGAGAAGAGTGGGGTCTAAACAAAAAGCAGAGATCTCTAGCCTGCAGCACCAGAGACCAAAAAGTACACAGAAAACAGCAAGCTGCAAAAAGCGGCAGGGTTGCTCTCTGCCAGAGACAGGCGGCTGGAGATGCAAAGAGCTGTTTAAAGGGCCAATGCATAAATTTTTATTTGTAGCCACTTATCCTGGTCTCTGGCAAAGGCGGGCAGAGTGGGCTAGAGATACCTGAGGAGAGACTGGGGAGGAGGCTTTGGGGAGAGAACTAAGAGAGTAGCTACCAGGATCTCGGTGCTGACTCATCCCCAATGCAGCAGCAGCTATTTGGCTCAGGTAGAGAGACCACTCCCCCTGAGCTGCACCAGTGTCAAAGGACCCAATAACCTCATGCCCTGGTGGGATTGCACCTCACCCTGTGCTGTCTAAGCTGCCTACTGAATGCAGAGTGGCAGCCACAGACAGTAGATCCCTGGCTAAAGAGGGTGCAGAGAGGTCTGGTGACACTTGAGGAGAGACTAGGGACAGACGCTTTGGGGAGAGAACAGAGAGAGTATCCAGCATGATCCCAGTGCAGACTCCTCACCCATGCACAGCAGCGCAAGAGGACCCAATAATCCCACCCCCAGTAGGGACTCCACCCTGCCCTGAGCTGTCTAAGGTGCCCTGCTGAGTGCAGAGTGAAAGATTAACTGCTGAAGGAGAAAGCCACAAACAGTAGATTGCTGGAGGTCTCAAACAGACTACTAAGGTCAGACAGGGATGACATCTGACATCAGCTCAGAGAGAATTACAAAAAACTACAGGGAAACTATGGGGAGCTTACTGCAAACTACATCAGCATGAAAAAGGACATAGAAACCATCAATAAGAGACAAGAGGAAATGAACAATACAATTTCTAAATTGAAGAACACAGTAGAAGGAATCCAAAGCAGGCTAGATGAAGCTGAGGACTGAATCAGCAAACTGGAGGACAAGGTAGGAAAAAGCTCCCAGAAAGAGCAAGAAAGTGAAAAAAGACTCAAAAAGAATGAAGAGGCATTGAGGGAAATGCAGGATAACCTGAAATGTAATAACATCCGTATAATAGGGATACCAGAAGGAGAAGAGGATGAGGAAAGAATAGAGAACCTGTTTGCAAAAGTAATGATGGGAAACTTCCCAAATTGGAGGAGAGAAAGAGTCACACAAGTCCAGGAAGCACAGAGGGTCTCTCATTCAAGAGGAACCCAATGAGGTCCACTCCAAGATACATCATCATTAAAATGACAAATATCAAAGACAAACAGAGAATCCTAAAGCAAGCAAGGGAGAAAGTGATAGTAAGGGAGCCCCAATAGGGCTAGCATCTGGCTTCTCAACAGAAACACTGGAAGCCAGAAAGGAATGGCAAGAAATATTCCAAGTCATGAAAAGCAATGGCCTGCAACCAAGACTGCTCTACCCAGCAAGGCTCTCCATTAAAATGAAAGGCCAAATAAGGAATTTCCCAGACAAAAGAAGTCTAAAAGAATACACCTCCACCAAACCAGCACTGCAAAATATGCTAAAGGGACTGCTTTCAGTTGAAGAAAAAGTTTCTATGAATACCCAGTTCCTTCCAGAGTTGCCAATACTTGATATTACCAATATTTTTAATACTCATTAATCTAATTGTGACAATGATATTATTTTAATTGTTCCTTTACCATTTGTTGAAGCTAAACCTGTTTTTGTATATTTCTTACCTATTTCTATTTTATTTTTTTTAAAGTTTAAATGACATTTTGGTAGTCTTTATCCATTTATTGATTAAAGGTTTGTAGAACTTTTTTCCCTAAAATAAACAAACAAACAAAATCAACCTATTAACCATGTTTTAGATGTGTTGCAAATACTTTTCTATTCTTTGTCTTTTAACTTTTTTAATATGTATATTACTATATAGTTAAATGTTTAATATAGTCATATTGTCAATATTTACTTTATAGCTTCTGGGTTTGAATATTTTACTTCAGGTCATGAAAAATATTAGTTCTATTTTCTTCTAAATCTCCTTAGATTCTACATATTGATTTTTAACTCATCTGAATATTTCTTGTATAATGTGTGAAATAGGGCTCCATATTTGTTTTATTTCAAGTAATAGTGGTCCGTGCACCTAATTCATTGAATAAGCCTTATTTTACCCATTGATTTGAAATATTAACTTAATCATATATTACATTGTTAGACAGATATATACATTTGTCTCTAGAATGCTCATTATATTTCATTGATCTAATTATTTCTGTGCAGGTGTCATGTTGGTTTAATTGCTGAGACTTTATAGTGATTTTAAATTTTTTAATATTTTATAATTGACTGACATTTAAAAAAATAAATAAATAATATCAATCTGCATTTAAGAAAGAAAGAAAGAGAGATGGAACTCCTACCTTTTGCGATGACATGGATGAAACTAGAGAATATTAAGCTAAGTGAATAAGCCAATTGATGAAAGACAAATACCATATGCTCTCACCTACAAGTGGACTCTATTCAACAAAATAAACTAACGAACAAAATGAACCACGGACAGAGACATGGAGCAAACTGAACGTGACCAGAGGGGATAGGGAAAGAGGATAATGGTGGAAAGTAGAGGAAGGGACTAGACAAAGAACATGTATGATTGACCCATGGACATGGACAACAGAGTGGGGATTGACTGTGGGAGTAAGGGGTGGGGTGGGGTGGATAGAGGGGGATGAAGGGGTAAAAACTGAGAAAACTGTAATAGAATAAATGATTTATAAATTTAAAAAATTAAAAGAAAAAATAAAGAATTTAAAAATAAATAACTAAATAGATAATAAATAAATGTGAGTTATACAAATTCTCTAGCTTTCTAGTTTATTTTCCATGTTAAATCATAGACTTCAGGACTTCCAAATAGTAGGGTTTCTTCTCTACGGACATTTAACAGATATAATCATCTCCCTGATGATTTAGGTCCTCCATCTAAAAGGGCAAGGAGCACCAATTACTGGAATCCCTTCTTATTCACATTTAAATATCTAATGAATGTTGTGCAACTGATTCACTCACTAAGTAGCAGGATTGATGTCAGTTGAAGGAGGAGAGGTCATAAGGTCAGAAATCGTAGGCACATCACAGGAACAAGCACATCAAGACTGCCCTCCTTCACCTGCTATCAATAGTTCACAAATGCTGTTGTCCTCAGAATCTCAGAATTCAATTGCTGGTATATTCCAGCTGCTTCTTCCTTCAGAAAATTCAGTATCCAAAGGTGAAACTCAATCTATCAGGGATTAGCTGATACCATATCCCTAGATGGGCACATAATAGAAATTGTATCTGATCATCTACTTGAAGATTCAAGAACAGAAACCAGAGTGTTTTCAGAATATCAGGTTCTGAACTAGATAACAACCGCAATAACGGACTCAAGTGAAGTGAAATATGATGCTGGAAGTTGCCTCTGGTCTCATTCTGCCTGAATCCCTTACCATTAGAAACCAACATTCAGCACAAGAGAATGATGTTTTCATGACAAGCAAAATGGACTGAAAGGCCTTGAAACATGAAGATTAACTGGACCAGAACTTGAATAATATTTTATACTTTATTTACATCTATGAAACTGTATTGTAGCTCTTACTGTCTAAATCCATGTTTCCGATTAGGTGAATCAAGTCCTTGAGGACAGAAATCATATTAATTCATCTTTTTATACCAGAACATCACCTGATCTTTGTAAGTATTCAATTAATCATTGTTGAATAAATAAATCAATGAGTGAATTATGACCATACCATAATTTGTAAAACACCAGTCAGTAGATTAAAGTTTTTGGAGTCCAGAGAGCTAGGGAGGGGTCAGAGTCAGTTTCTCAAAGATTTCACTAGTTGAAAAGGGCATACTTAAAATTAAAACCACAATAAGATACAACTGCAAACCCACTAAGATGGTTCTAAACAAAAGAAAGGCAGTGAAATGGATTGATGAGAATGTGAAGAACTGGAATTCTCATGCACAACTGGTGGGAACATAAATGGTATGTCCATTTTGGAAAATACTGTAGCAGTTTCTTAAAAGGTGAAACATAACTTTACCATTTTTCAGAAATTCACTCATCTATATACTCAAGAAAAATGAGAACATCTACCTACACAAAGACCTGTGCATGAATGTTCACAGCAGCATTATTCATAACAGCCAAAACTAGGAACAATTCAAGTGTCTATAAACTGCTGACAGAGGAGTAAATTAAGGCCTGTCCACATAAGACACACCTTGTCAGTAAAAAAAAAACATTTACAATATTGACAAAACATAAATCTTTCCAACAGAACTGTTTTCACCCTTAGAATTTCCTTAGAGTCCTGTGCCCAGTGAACAACTTCTTGCACACAGTTCTGTTGTTGCATATATAATAGTTCTCATTTTACCCTTTAAAAAATAAAAATACTTATATTTTATGATTAATATTTAAATAAATTTACCATTGTGTTATCAAATTAGAGTTCAGCTCAGAAATTTTTGTAGCCCACCTTCATTGTGAGATCATTTATGCTGGTTAATTTCATGTTGACACATGACACAATTAACCTGATTAGTTTAAAGAATGCCCAGGTAGCTGGTGAAACATTATCTCTGGGTGTGTCTGTGAGGTTGTTTCTGGAAGAGACTGTCATTTGAATCTGTAGACTGACCTTCACCAATGTCTGTGGGCATCATCCAATCTGTTGATCCACTGAATAGAACAAAAACACAGAGAAAAGGCAAATTTGCTCTTTGCTTGAGTGGGATATCCTCATCTCCTGCTCTTGGACATCAGCACTCTTGATACTCTGCCTCTGAACTTCAACTGAGACATACCATAAGCTCATCTGGTTCTTAGGCCTTCATGTTTTAACTGGAACTACACCATTATCATTCCTGGACCTCCAGCCTCCGTAATCATGTGGGGAAATCTCTCCTAGTGAATATCTATCATCTATCTATCATCTATCTGTATCTATCTTTCTCTCTATCTCCTATTGGTTCTGTTTTCTCTGAAGAACGCTGACTAATACATCATCTTATTGTTAAAACACAAACTTTAATAGTTGTTTTATAGCAGTTCTGAAGACAATAATTTCTATTAATCTTTTTATGTGTGAAAAAGCCTTTATTTTGCCATCACGCTTGAATAATAGTATTGATAGTTTAGCTGGGAACTATATTTAGATTGAAAGTCATTTTTCTTCACACTTTGAACACATTCTATTATCTGGAATTTATTATTGCCAATAAAAGATCTGCTGCCACATTTTGGTAGGTAATGTTCTTCTTAAAATAGTTTTTGGACTCATTTTTTTTTTGATATACAAAGAATTCTTTATTTTTTTAATTAATTAATTTATTTTCTCAAATACATTTGTCTCTGTATTCCTCCTCACCACTTTCCCTTGCCCCCTCCCCAAACCCTCCCTCAATCCTTCCCCTTTCTTTTTTTTTTTTTGAAAGAATAATATACTCTTCTCTTTTCTTACTCCATTTTTGTCATGACCCTTCACTGTTTTACTTACATTTTAAATTTTATTCTCTCCTTTTCTTCACTTTTTTCTATTCCCTATACTTATAATTTCTCATCCCACTTCCCACAAAATCATTTTTCTCTTCCTTAGTCATCTCGTGTTCCTTTTATACTATTTTATAATATTATTTATCTCTCTCCACCTTTATTAAACTTTGCTCAATCGCTGTTTGTATTGGTGTTGTGTTGGGGGTATTTCTGCTGGTGTGGACTTTGTTTTCTGGGTAATATTGCTTTATTAACCAACACCTTTAAAATGGCATACAAGATGAGGCAGGAGTTGTGACTCCCAGTCAGCCACCTGGAGAGGAGTACACACCAATAAGTGAGCCACCAATTATTAAAGCCCAAGTACAGAAAGAGTGGTCATTTAAACAGAATAAAGGGCAACCATAGTGCATCCAAATAAAGAAATCAAAGAGACAGCACCACTGAATCCCACAGAAATTCTACCACAGCAGTCTGTGATAGATGTAGAAACAAACAAAAAGAGTTACCTAAAATGGGAAGGCAAAGAACCCCCAATCAAAAAGAATGGAGGAATCTCCAGAAAAAGAACTAAATTAAATTGAGGCCTTATTTTCCTTGCATCTTTGTTTTGTTGGTTAGGTTCCACTTATAGGTGAGATCATATGGTATTTGGAAAAATAAATAAATTAATTAATTTTAAAAAATAATAATAAAATACAGAGAGTAAAAAGAAAAAGAAATTGAGGCAAGTGATCTGTCAGGTATAGAACTCAAAATAAGGGTTATAAGAATGTTCAAGGAACTCAATGAGAACTATGGAGAACTTAGTGAGAAGTACAGCAGCATGAAGAAGGACATGGAAACTATGAACAAGAACCAGGAAGAAATGAAGAATACAATATCTGAAAGGAAAAGTACACTAGAAGGAATTAAAAACAAGCTAGATGAAACAGAGGACTGAATTAGTGAGCTGAAAGACAAGGTAGAAATAAATAACCATTCAGAGCAACAACAACAAAAAAAAGGCTAAAAAAGAACAAGGATAATTTAAGGGAGCTTCAGGACAATGAGAAATGTAACGGCATTCCCGTCATAGGAATATCAGAAGGGATAGAAAAGGAGCAAAGGCTAGAAAACATATTTGAAAAGATAACAGAAAACTTCCCTAATTAGTGAGGGGAAAAGTCATGCAAGTTCAGGAAGCATGAAGGGTCCCAGTAAACCCAAAGAGGCCTACTCCAAGACAGATAATAATTAAAATGGCAAATGCTAAAGACAAAGAAAGAATCTTAAAGGCAGCAAGGGATAAACAGCTAGTACATACAAGGTCGATCCAATAACGCCATCAGCTGATTTCTCAACAGAACCACTATAAGCCAGAAGAGACTGGCATGAAATATTCAAGGTAATGAAAAGCGAGTACCTACAACCAAGACTACTCTATCAGGCAACTCTGTCATTTAAAATGGAAGGTGAAATAAAGAGCTTCCCAGAAAAAAAAAAAAAAGAAAGAAAGAAAGAAGAAGGCTAAAAGAGTACATCTCCACAAAGCCAGCACTGCAAGATATGCTAAAGGGACTCCCATAAAAAGAAGAAAAAAAATAGAGAGAGACACACCGGGGTGGGGGGAAGGTATGGGAAAACAATGGCAATGAATAGGTACCTCTCAATATAATATTAAACATATATGGATTAAGCTCTTTTCAAAAGACATAGGGTAGCTGAAAGGATGAGAAAACACAAATCACATATATGCACTCTTCAAGAGACCACCTTAGAAAAAGATATACACAGGCTGAAAGTGAAGGGATGGAAAAAAAAAACATTCAAAGCAAACGGACAAAAAAAAGAAAGCTGAGGTAGAAATACTTAGACAAAATAGACTTCAAAACAAAAGCCACAAAAAACACAAAGGAGGATAGTACATAATACTGAAAGGAATAATCCAACCGCAGGATATAACTCTTATAAACATAAATGCACCTAACATAGGAACACCTAAATATATAAAGAAATGCTGGAAGGACTTCAAGAAAGATATTAAAAACAATACAGTTATTGTAGGGAATTTTAACACTCCACTATCAACAATGGATAAATCTTCCAAACAGATTCAGCAAAGTTATTGCGTCACTCTGCAACACTCTAGATCAATGGACTTAACTGATACATACAGAACCTTTCACCACAAAGAAGCAAAATATACATTCTTTTCTGATGTGCATGAAATATTTTTGAAAATAAACCACATTGTAAGACACAAAACAAGCCTCAACAAATTCAAGAAAATTGAAATCATATCAAGCATGTGCTCAGATCACGAGGGATTGAAACTAGAAAACACTTCAAGGAAAAAACTCAAAAACATCCAAATACATGAGGATTGAATAATATATTATTAAATAATGAATGGGTCAAAAATAAAATTAAGGAAGAAGTCCAAAAGTATCTGGAAAAAAATGAAAATGAACACAAAACAACCCAAAACCTATAGGACATAGCAAAGGCAGTACTGAGGGGGAAGTTCATAAAAATACAGGCTTACCTAAAAAAAATAGAAAAATACTAAATAAACAACCTAACCCTACACTTAAAAAAACTGGAGGAACAACAAACAATGCCCAGAGTGGGTAGAAGGAAAGAAATAATCAAGATCAGAGCAGAATTAAATGACATAGAGACAAAAAGAACAACTCAAAGGATCAATAAATCCAGGAGCTGGTTCTTTGAAAAGATAAACAAAATTGACAAACCTCTATCCAGACTCATCAAGAAAAAAAAAAAAGAGAGAAGACTCAAATAAATAAAATTAGAAATGAAAAAGGAGAAATTACCACTGATACCACAGAAATACAAAAAAAAAATCATAAGGAATTATTATTAAAGACAATATGCCAAGAAATTGGACTACCTGGGCAAAATGACCAAATTTCTAGGAACACAGTCTGCCAAAACTAAATCAGGAAGAAACAGAAAGCCTAAATGCACTGATAATAATGAGTAAAAATTAAAGCAGTAACCAAAATCTTCCAGCACACAAGGGCCCTGGATCTGATAGCTTCACAAGTGAATTTTACCAAACATCTAAATAAGAACTAACTCCTATCCTTTTGAAACTATTCCAAGAAATTTAAGAAGAGAGAAGACTCCCGAGACACAATAAAAAAAACAAAACTACAGGCCAACATCTCTAATGAACATAAATGCTAAAATCTTCAATAAAATACTAGCAATCTGGGTTCATTAATACATTAAAAAGACCATATACCATGATCAAGTAGGTTCATCCCAGGGATGCAAAGATGGTACAATATTCATAAATCAATAAGCATAATACACCACATAAACAAAATGGACAAAAATCATATGTTCATATCAATAGATGCTGAAAAAGCATTTGATAATATCCAGCACCCATTTATGATAAAAACAGACAGTAAAGTGGGAAGAGGGGAGCATAACTCAAGATAATAAAAGCTGTATATGAGCAACCTACAGCCAACATTACACTCAACAGGCAAAAACTAAAATCTCTCCCACTAAGATCAGGAACAAGACAAGTGTGTCTGCTCTCACCACCCTTATTCAGCATAATACTGGAAATTCTAACCAAAGCAATCAGACTAGAAAAAGAAATAAAAGACATACAAATTGGAAAGGAGGAAGTATAATTGTCATTATTCACAGATGACATGATAGTATAGAAGAAAACCCTATAAACTCCACCAAAAAACTACTCGACCTAATAAGTGAATTTAGCAAGACAGCAGGATACAAAGTCAATATTTAGAAATCAATGGCATATTTGTACACCAACAGTGAAATATCAGAAAGAGAAAATAGGGAAAATCCCATTTACTATAGCAACAAGAAAAATAAAATATTTAGGAATAAACTTAACCAAGGAGGTAAAATACTTGTCTGTACTCAAAAATGACAGAACGCTGAAGAAAGAAATTAAATAAGATATAAATAAATGGAAGCATATATTATGTTAATGGATTGGAATAATTAACATAATTAAAATGTACTGCTATCCAAACAAATCTATAGATTCTATGCAATTCCTATTAAAATACCAGGGACATAATTAACAGATCTAGAATATATATTTTAAAAATATATATGGAACCAAAAATGATTCCCAATAGTCTCAGCAATCTTGAGAAAGAAGAACAAAGTAAGAAGGAGCACAATAGTCAATATCAAACCATACTACGAGACCACTGTACTCAGAACAACTGGTACTGGCATAAGAACAGACACATAGATCAATTGAACAGAATTGAGAGCCCAGAAATCAACCCAAGTCTCTATGGTCAATTAATATTTGACAAAGGAGGCATGAGCATACAATGGTGTAAAGACAGCCTCTTCATCAAATGGTGTTGGGAAAGCCAGACAGCTACATGTTAAAAAAAGAAACTAGACCACCAAATTATACCATATACCAGAATAAACTTAAAATAGATAAAAGACTTAAATATAAATTGTGACAACATAAGAGTCCTAGAGTAAAACATAAGCAGAAAAATTTCAGATATCCCATGCAGCAATATTTTTACCTACCTACCTCCTAGGGCAAAGGAAATAAAAGAATAAATAAACAAATGGGACTACATCAAATTAAAAATGTTCTGCATGGCTAAGGACACCATCATCAAAATCAAAAAAGGAACCAACCATATGAGAGAGCATATTTCCCAATGATATATCAGACAAGAGTTTGATCTCCTAAATTTATAAAGAACTGGTATGACTCAACACAAGGAAGACAAATAATCTAATTAAAAAATGAGCAAAGGATCTGAATAGACACTTCTCCAAGGAGTACATACAGATGGCTCATATCATATAAAAAGATGCTCAACATCACTAGCCATCAGAGAGATACAA
The DNA here is from genome assembly GCF_021234165.1 of Pteronotus mesoamericanus. Classification (NCBI taxonomy): domain Eukaryota; kingdom Metazoa; phylum Chordata; class Mammalia; order Chiroptera; family Mormoopidae; genus Pteronotus; species Pteronotus mesoamericanus. The sequence continues at coordinate 58,726,460 of NW_026555321.1, forward strand.
ATTAAAATCACATTGAGATTATCATCTCACACCTGTCAGAATGGCCATCTTTAATAATAATCAGCAAACAACAAGTGCTGGCAAGGATGTGAAGAAAAGGGAACCTTAGTACACTGTTAGTGGGAATACAGACTCGTGCAGCCACTGTGGAAATCAGTACGGAAACCCCTTACAAAACTAAAAATGGAAATTCCTTTTGACCCAGCAATTCCACTGTTGGGAATATACCCTAAGAACCTCCAGTCACCAATTCCAAAGAACTTATGTACCCATATTTCATAGCAACACTTTTACAATAGCCAAGTACTAAAAGCAACCTAGGTGCCCATCAGTAAATGAGTGGATAACAAAACCTGTGGTACATTTACACAATAGAATACTATGCAGCATAAAGATGGAACTTCTACCTTTTGCAACATCGTGGATGGAACTGGAGGATATTATACTAGCAATATAAGTCAGTCAGTGAAAGACACATACCATACAATCTCACCTATAAGAGGAATCTAATGAACAAAATAGAACACAGGCATGGAAACATGGAACTGACTGAAAGTGACCAGTGGGGAGGGAGTGGAGGATAATGGTGAAAAGAATGGGAAGGGACTAGACAAAAAACATCTATGAATGACCCACTGACATGCACAACAATAGGAATTGACTGTGGGACCAGGTGGTAGGATGGGTGGAGGAGGCAAAGGGGAAAAAATTGAGACAACTGTAATAGAATAACAATAAAAAGTTATTAAACAAAATAATAATAAACTAAAGTTATATTTTTAGTTCATTTTTGAACATCATAAATGCTTACACAATTGTTCTATAATTATATTTGTTATGACCATTCATTTTATTAGCCACTTTCTTTAGTATTAGATCTCGCCATATAGATCTATTGATATAATGACCTATAGATCTATAGATCTGAAATTTAGTTTTTAGACTGTTTAGGTGAGAGTTTATTTTTCTTTTTTCTTTTTTTAATTAATTCATTTTTTTTCCAAATACATTTGTCTCTGCCTACCCCCCACCACTTTCCCTTGCCCCCTCTCTCCCTCCCTCCCTCAGCTCTTCCCATTTGGTTTTGTCCAAGAGTCCTTGCTATATGTGCCTTGACTTGCTCCTTCCCTTCCTTTTCCCTGACCCCTCCCTTCTTCCCTCTTGTCTCTGTTGGTTTCTTTTCCTTTCAGTGTTGCTGGTCTTATTTTCCTTGCATCTTTGCATTGTTGGTTAGGCTCCGCTTATAGGTGAGATCATATGGTATTTGTCTTTCGCTCCCTGGCTTATTTCGCTTAGCATAATGCTCTCCAGTTCCATCCATGCTGTTGCGAAGTTTAGTAGTTCTTTTTTTCTTTCTGCAGCATAGTATTCCATTGTGTATATGTACCATAATTTTTTGATCCAATCATCTCCCTCTGTGCTCACCTGTACCTCCAGCATTTTGCATTTGCAGAATACAATGTCTTAATCCAGAACCAGGTGTCACATTGGTGATTTGAAGTTACTGCCTGAACAAATTGGAGATTCTATAAGTCTGGTCACAGAGCCAGCAGGTGACTAGCTCAGTTCTTGATGCTGAGGTTGCATCTCTGACCTCTTGCTTTTCTACATTTGCAACTTTTCATGTCTCTTAGCTCTCAATGTCTTTTCACTCCAAAGGGGAGCTCCCATGCCATTCCAAGCTTCAAATTATGAGCCAGGCTCCTGCTCCCTGCTCTGCAGGGTGCACTTGTAGTTTCCTTTCCCAAGTCCCAGACACCACTGCTTAACTTAGACCCAGATTCCAACAAACCATAGTCATTAATTTCTGTCACTATTTTGAATTTTTATGTCATTTCTGGTCCACAGTTAACTTTCTCCTGTTTTTGAGTTCAGTTCTAAGCATGAGGCTTCAGGAATATCAGGGTTGTAAATATATGTTTGGGAATTATGGCTACATGGATTGCCTTTATAAGATGACTTAGAGATAGAGTGTAACGTGAAAAGGAAAAACAAGAGCATAATCTGGGGAACACCAACACATTGGAACTTATTAGAAAAAAGAGCTAAACAGAAGAAATTGAGAGAAAACCTTCAGGAGCACAAGGTGAAAACCCAAGAGAGTAATACTAAGGAAGTTAAACTAAGGGAGTAGAGACTTGCAAGATTGCATATGTACTAAAAGTGTTATATTTTAAGTTTCAGTTAAGATAAAATTGAATGGTTTCCACTGAATGTATTAATAAAGAAGTCATTGTTAGCTTTTATCAGAATAGTTTCAAAAGAATGGAGAGATAAGTGTTGGGAAGCATATAGAGAAACTGGAAACTTTATGCTCTGCTGGTGGGATTGTGAAGTGTGCAGTTGCTATGAAAACAATATGTCAATTCTTCAAAAAATTAAAAATAGAACTACTCTATAATCCAGAAATTTCACTTCTAGATATTCAACCAAAATAACTTAAAGTAGGATCTTAAAGAGTTATTGATATAACCACACATATTCACAATAGCCCAAAAGTGGACACATGCCATGGATAATAGATACACAAATGTGGTATACACATATAATGGAACAGTATTCATCCTCAAAATACCACATACCACAGTGTAGATAAGCCTGGAGGACATTATGCCAAGTGAAATATGCCAGACACTAAAGGACAAACACTGCATGATTCCACCCACACAAAGTACCTAGAGTAGTAAAACCTAGAGAGACACAAAGTGGGATGGAGGTTTCCAGTGGACTGGTGGAGGGGAGAATGGGTATAGAAGTTTCACACAAGGCAGAGAGTTCTGGAGATCAAACAACAATGTTGATGTGCTAATACCACTAAACTGTACACTTAAAAATGATTAAGTTGATAAAGTGCACATTATGTATACTTTACCACAATTAAAAACAAAAATAAGTGAGAATAAAATGAAAAGAGAAGACTGAAGTCAGACAGCAGAGATTAAGGAACAATGAAGGGAGATGAAAAATAGAGATAATGTGGAAAATCTATTCTTTCAAAAATTGTGGTTGATGGAAATTTTCTGAGCATAAAAGCACTGGAGGGAGGGAGAACATAGAGATCAACAAATCTAAACACCTAAAATTTAACGCAGTTGAAAGTTAAAACCTTAGATGATACAAAAAGGCAAATATCAAATTTAAAAAATCTGTTTAGGAAAATTACTTTTAAAAGGAATAATATCCTTAATATTTAATAGCTAATAGTAATAGATAACATGCATGGATCATAAACCAGATGTCATGCTTTGTTGTAAGCACTTAACACATGTTGTAAAATTATTTCTCACAAAGACTCTGAGACACAGCAGTGACTATTATTCCCCATTTTAGAAAGGAGGACATGAGGACCCTGTCACTCTATATCATGCAGCTTTTTGTCGAGCAAGTGGCAGAGCAAGTATGGAGCTCAGGACATCAATCTAGAGAGCCTGTGATTTTAACCACTGAGCTCTGTTAAGAAAAACAGATGTACTCTTATCTGGAAAAATGACAAAGACAAAGGGGTCTTACAATGGGTGATACTCTAGGGAAGAAAGAAATTGTCGAACACATAAATGTTTTCAGCCCCCAAGTCATCAAAGAAATACAAATTAATGTGTTACCATTGTTTACCTTCAAGTTGTCAGAGATTTCTCCTGGGATGATCCCAGTGAGCACAAGGGTACAAGGACACAGATTGTTGAAAAATTAAGGAAGGCTGGAAAATTAAGGAGGCAAAGTTCCAAGGAAAATAGACAAAACAGAGGGGGTAAGAAAAAACTGTCCAGATAAGATTATCTCTGAGGACTGCTCTGAGGAGGTGGCTTCTGATAGAAAACTTGGCTGCTGAAATGGTTCCAGCCTGAGACTCCCTGGGCTACCCTGGCCAGGAATAAGCTGGTGCTCCAGGTCAGAGGGGGTGGTGAATGACTAAAAGAAGTCATGGAGGCTGTGACCTAGTGATGAGAAGAATTGAGGAGATGGTAAAAGCAGAGGGTGGGCATAGGTAAAGTTTAAGGCCATAGTGAAGAGTCTGAACTTTATTCTGAGTATAGTGACAAACTATTGGGATGGAGAAGGGGTGAGGAAATTATCTTCCCAGATGTTACCCTAAATCGCCTCCCACCCCATCCCTGACATGGATTCCCTGTTATAGTGAGGATCATGGTTTGAGGGCATTAATCCAGGACCCAGACAAGCTCTCCTACCTGGAAAGGTTGCTCCCAAGCATCCACATAACGTTTTAAGTTTCTGTAATAGAAATAGATTCGTGTTACTTTCAGAAATCTCCACTGTCATGCAAATACTAGAATATCATAATAAACTATTAGCACATTTGTGTGGGTTAACTTTTGTCAGTTGCATCATCAGAAGGAACAGGTATGTTTGGAAGTAAGAGAGAAGATTTAGATGGTGAAACTCATTCAGAATACCAGCTCTTTCCATAATATTCCAGGGGGGAGACACTTGGGAAGGTAAAGATAAGCAAGGTGAGCAAATCTGAAATGGATGAAAGTGGTCATAAAGTCAGGACCACATCTTCAGTAGGAATTGCTATAGACTAAGCATCATACAGCCTCACCTGAAGCTCTTATTGGCAACTGCCCAGAAATCAGACTTTTATCTCATGTACTGATATGTGCAAGGAGAAAAAATTGTCACCTTTCTCCCACTTATAGCATCTAATTTGCTATTTATTCAGTTAACTCTAACTGCTAACATCAAAACTGTGAAAACAGAAATATCACCAAGTTTAAGTAGGGATGCTGTTCCTACATCCAGTTCCAGCCTCAGAAAACCTAGTGAAGATTCTTGTCTATAGGTGGGTAAAGTCATCTGCTACAGGGTTCAACAGTGTTGAACTCATGTTGATTTAAAAATCCAAGGCATTTTCTTAAAATTCTTAAAATAAATTATCATATTTGTTCAATAGTCCTCTAGAAACTCCTGAAAAATAAGTGACATTTTCCTCTGAACTTTCCAACCTAATAAGATGGAAACCTAAATGTCTTTTTTTGTTTGTTTTTAATTGGAAAGTTAGCCCTGGACTCTGAAAACTATTGTGAATTTTTTATGTGTTTGCCTCATCTCTTTCATTTCACTATAAATTCCTTTTATAGCTCCCCAGAGCACATGGTGAACACTCATTAAGTATTGTCAACTGACTAACTAATACCACACAAGCACAGAACAAAAATAATTGCTACTGACCTTATGGGAAAGATTTTAGGAGACATAAAACTGACATTTCACATTGCTGACGTTCACCCAGTATCATTCACAGATGAAGTAGAATTTCTATCTTTAGGGTGACTTCACAAACCCCAAATAACATTCTGCCTTTGTTATAGAAGTTTTTATAAAAATTTTCTATCAGCTTATCACAGCCAGCAAGCACTCTATTGATCTGCATAATATGTGGTAAATTTTAGACCTAATAGGTGGTTCTGAATGTTGTTAAATATTTGATATTTTGTTTCTAAATTGTAAAGGCAGACACTTGATAGTCTTTGCAGACATCTTATTCTCCTTTCTTATGTGAATTCACAGGATCATTTCTGTGGGTTTATCTTCTCCTGGGCATCTCGGCACTACTGAAAGTAATATGCATTGTTATGATCAAGTGTAGTTCTTTTTAGTATATTTAATAACTATAACAATCAGGGCCATTTCTTTTTCTACTTATGATTCTTTTACTCTTGATGTTTCATAATTGTGAGTAATAATAATGAATTCCTATGTTATCATATTTATATCTATTTATATTTTGAAATTATGATGCTTAGTGTGGTGCCAATTTGTCTTCCTAATTCAGTGATGATTAAACAGTTGATTAAAAGCAATTACTTGAGGATGCTTACTCTGCGAGTCATCTGAGTGCTATCCAAGTCACCTCATGTCCCCCTCCAAGTGTCCTCCTCCTGGAGAGGAAGGAGTTTGGCAAGTTTGTCTTGGCAGCATTTCTGAATGAGGAGCCAACAATATCCATAATGAATTAGGACATTTGAATCCTGGGAAGAGACGACTGTGGGCCTAGATCCAATCAGCATCTGAGAATATGACTTAATATCCTAGTTTTGAAGGAACCCAGCTCTTCAGAAACCAGGAGCAGGACTCAGATGCAGGAGCTGGTTGCCATGGAAACCTCAACTTACAGAGAAGAGACAGTGTGTACACCACCTGCAGATCTCAGAGAAGGTGCAGCAAATTGTGGCTTTCCTGTTGAGAAAGATTTCTTTCTCCTGTTAGAGGGAACAAATGACTTCTTTTGATGGTATGAGATCTTAATGGGAGTCCATGCTGTTGACATCAAGTGGGACCGTGAACCTCTCCTGTCAGTGACAAGGAGAAATCATCAGGGAAACAGAAGACATCTCATGTCTTCCAGGCAAAGGAGAAGCCTTGAAAAATATCCAGCCCTCACTTTTGTTTGCATCTCTCTGCTTCTCTCTGGACAGTCTACCTGCTGCTGAGTGAGGGGAGCATAGGGAAGTAGGAGGAGCACCTTCTCTAGTAGACAGCACCAGGCACACAGCCAAACAAAGGTTTCACCCATGAACAAGACAGTCCAATACTTGACTTCATAGAGCTTCTGGATAAGAAGTGAAATTAATCCTCATCCATCCTCCTCAGTGAGACCCAAGCAGATTTGCTAGAGAAAATTAAGTTTAAGTTGAGACCTGAAGGAGAAGAAGAAGAGGGTGAGGACAGGAAAGGGTAAGGTTTCAAGACAGGGGCTATGAAAATACCACATGTATGAAAAGACCACAAAGTTGAAAAATATGTAAAGGTAATTTTGACAGAAAACAAACCTGACATTGCCTCTTTCTTGGAGATATCATTTTCCCACTGCAATCACCTAAAGTATTGAAGCACCTTACAAAGGTCAACTCATTTCATCTTAAAAGCAAATCTATGCAATAAGAACTATACCATAATTTTTCAGTTGGAGAAACCAATGCACAGGGAGCATAAGCAACTTGCTCAACATCCCAAATCTGCAAGTGGAAAAGAAGGCATCTAAACTTGAGCAGTCTGTTCCAAATGTTGTAATCTTGATCACTGTGGTGATCAGCTTCTTCATCTACTACCAAGCTAAGTAAGTTCAAGCCTGAACCTAAAAATCAAGATTTCATTGAGTAGTGAATGAAAATAGTTTAGGATTATGAATAAATTACTTATTAGACTTATTTTGTGTGTGTACACATTTAGTTTTATTGTCACAAAGCAACTTGTACACTTTTAAAGTTTAAAACTGAGCATCATCCTTCCTTTGCAGTGAAACAAAAGAAAATTTAAAAATAAACAGAAACAAAATTACAATAGAGAAATGTCAATTCCAAATAAGATCCTACAGGTTCTGCTGAAAAGAAATTCTACCTGTGAATTCACTTTTAGGTATTCTGGCTCCAAAAGTCTAATACTTGCGCAATCCACAGATAATTAACTTAATGTATGTTCAGGAAGACAACACTATAAACTAGGCATTCTTATCTTCACTTTACAGATTGTAAAATTTGAGGTTCAAAGAGATTAGGAAACTTACTAATGATGACACCTGAATAAGTATTATAAATGGGAAGCAAACCAGATTATCCTTGATATTAAAATCTGTATTTCTTTTTCTATAAGTCAGTTATAAACTAACCAGAAATGTTTATATGCTATTTAGACCTCTCAAAATGGTCACTGCAGATGCTGAATTCTGAAAAACAGGGATTATTTTAAGCTATTAACTACCAAAACTTGCTCATCATTTGAAGGTGAGGAAATAGCAGCAGGAAGGGATTGGCAAGAAATATTCAAAGTCATGAAAGGCAAGGGCCTACAACCAAGATTGCTCTACCCAGAAAAACTACCATTTAGAATTGAAGGGCAGAATTGAGCTTTCCAGACAAGAAAAAAATTAAAGGAGTTCCTCATCACTGAACAATTATTATACAAAATGTTAAAGGGACTTATTAAGGAAAAAGAAGAGCAAAACTATGAACAATAAAATGGCAATAAACACATATCTATCAACAACTGAATCTGAAAAACAAACTAAGTAAATAAGAAGAACAGAGACAGAATCATGGATACAGAGAGTGTTTTGATGGTTGCCAGATGGGAGGGGGGTTTCTGGGAGTGGGTGAAGAGGTAAGGGATTAAAAAATACAAATTGATAGATTATAATTAACCACTCTTTGAAGCTGTCCCATGCAATTCTAGGCTTAGGATAATATCAGTAGGTCACAGTGTAAGTGTCTAGAGCATAGACTTGCCTTGGTCTGTTATGTTTTTTTATCCCTGCTTTGATACTTTTCAGTTATGTGAATTTATGCAAGTTATGTAACATTTTTCATATTAGGTTCCTTATCTGCAAAATGAGGATATAATAATAATACCTACCTCATTGGTTTTTGTAAGGATTAAATGAGTCTGCATCTGTGAAATGCTTAAAAAAAAGAAGAAGAAGTACAAATTGGTAGTTACAGAATTGGTAGCCATGGGTTTTAAAGTGCAGTATAGGAAATGGAGGAGCCAAAGAACTTACATGTGTAACCCATGGACATGAACGATAGTGTGGGGGTTGCCTGAGGGAGTTTGGGGTGCTGAGTGGAGGGGCAAAGGGGGGAAAATTAGGACAGCTATAATAGCATCATCAATAAAATATAATTTTTAAAAATTCCCACAACTCTGACTCTGACTCAGGGCAGAGTCCAGGCCTCTGCAGCTCCCAGTGGAGGGGTTGAGAGAAAGGAGGCTGCCCAACAAAAGGAAAAGGAGGCTATGAGTAGTCAACACACGAGTGGAAGGACTTGCAGGAAGTGGAAGTAAGACGGTGGACAGTGATCTGAGCAGGAGGAAAGAGACCAAATCAGAGAGAGAAGAACTCTGAAGACTGAATCAATATCCTCATATCCATCAGATGTAAAGATGTACATCTAAAACCCTGAGTAATGACAAAAGGCACTGTCCATAAAAATTTTGAAAGATAGGTCCTATATGGTCTCCATGGAAAAAACATTGAAAATAAAAATACTGTATAAAAAATTATTTTAATATTTATTTTTATTTCTGGAAACTAAAAAATGTGTTAATCTGGACATTAAAACTGACAAAAGGCATATGTAGTTTTCAAAAAGATTTATATATGTTTCAAAGGGATGAGAAAGTACTTAAAATTAACAAGTTTTCTAAGGTAAGTGACCAAGAAAAAAGAAAGGAGGGAATTCTGTCATTTTCACTGGAAGAAATAAGCCTCTTATTTTCAATTTTATGTGACCTTCCAGGGCACAATATCATGATCAACAATTGAAGAATAACCCATAGTTTTCAGGACACACAGACTAATTTTATTTTTTTTTTAAATGACCTTGCACCAACCATAATTGAACCTCAACAAATTTCAATGCCTGTTATCATACAGGGTACTATTTTCTGATACAATTGCAATTAAGTTAGAAATTAAGAATCACACATTAAAATTTTTCAAACCTAAAACCCAGAAAACTAATGGGTCATAAAAGAAATCACTACAAACCCTGGCCCGTGTGGTTTAGTTGGTTAGAATGTTGTCCTGTATACCAAAAGGTCACAGTTTTTATTCCCAATCAGAGTACATATCTAGGTTGCTGGTTCAGTCCCCAGTCAAGAAGCATACAGGAGGCTACTGACTGATGTTTCTCTCTCTCTCCTTCTCTCAATTAAAAAAAAATATAGGAAATCACAATGAAAGCTTTAAAACATTGCAGAGTGACACTGACAAGGTGGCAGATGAAAAGTCCTGAACCCTCCTGAGCTCCACGAATACAGCAAGACAATGTTCATACATCATGATCGAACTGCATTTCTCTCAGAAATTTGATGTTAAAAAAATGATTACTGTAATTCACCATGTGAATGGATTATAGAAGAAAAATATCACATGACTATTTCAACTGACACAAAAACAGCCCTCAGTGAAATTCAATATCTATTCCTTAAAAAACTCATTAATGATCAGGGAAAGTAAAATTAAGCCACCACATCCCCCACTGGTTGCAGAGAATACAAAGTGAGGCAAAGACTAGAAGCGTCTATAGATTGCCAAGGAGTGAAATGTATATTGTCTCAACAAGCTACAGGTGTGCCTGCCTTACCACTTGCATACCTACTACCAGGCACAAACCCTGGAGAAACTCAAAAAAAGCACCAGAACATTTGCAACAAAACAAAAAAGAACCCCCCCCTATATATTCATAAACTATAGTATAAGTTTTTGCATAATCCTACATAAAATATGCTACAAAAGTAAAATGAATGAACTAGAGCTACATACATTAAAACAGATCAGCTTCAGGACATAATACTGTATGAAAAAGGCAAATAATGGAGGAATAAATACAGTGTGATTCCATTTTTATAAATTTCAAAACATACAAAATCAAACAATACGTTAGTTGGAGAAACAAACATAAAGTGGAGGTATGAAATTCAAATGTCCTGATAGTGTTCTAGTTCTTAAACTGTTTGGAGATAACTAGATATTTATTTTGTGACTATCCTTTTATTTTATTCAAATATTATTATTTATTTATTTGATATCTAAGAAGTCAATTCAAATATATCACATGAAAAAAGTAAGAATGTCAAGATTTTCCCCAGCCCAACGGAATAGAATTGCAAGTCATTGTCAGGAAGCTGACACGGAGGTTTTCTTCATAACAAGTGGCTGCTAAAGAGACTGATTCTGCATGACCCAGGTAGTCGGCATAAAGATGAGCTGGCTGCAGAGTGTGCACAATTTGTTGTCCTTCAAAGATCAATGTGCTACTTAACTACTTAGTTAAGTAACAAGAAGACGCTTGGGCAATAGTCTGCAGATTTCTCAAATGTCCTGCCTGCCTGAGTCACTTTTACTCATCTTTCTATTTTATGTAACACATTATGCACAAATATTTTTCTGATCTTCTTTCAGTACCCTAAATGCTCAGGGACATATGGGTAAAATGGATAAATCCGTCTTCAAATCAATACACAATCTTATGGGAAAATATATTTGCTAATGATACATCAGATAGAGGTTTGATCTCTAAGATATATAAAGAACTCAGTCGACTCCACTCCAAGATGACAAACAATCCAATCAAAAAATGGGCAAAGGACCTGGGCAGACGCTTTTCCAAGGAGGAGATAAACAGGGCCCAGAGACATTTGAAAGGATGCTCAGCATCACTAGCCATCAGAGAAATACAGATCAAAACCACCATGAGGTACCACCTCACACCAGTCACAATGGCCATCATAAACAGATCCACAAACAACAGGTGCTGGCAAGGCTGTGGAGAAAAGGGAACCCTAGTCCACTGTTCCTGGGAATGCAAACTGGTGCAGCCACTGTGGAAAGCAGTATGGAATTTCCTCAAAAAGCTGAAAATGGAACTGCCTTTTGATCCAGTGATTCCCCTACTGGGACTATACCCTAAGAATACCAAAACGCCAATACAAAAGAACCTATGTACCCCAATTTTCATAGCAGCGCAATTTATAATAACCAAGTGTTGGAAGCAACCTAAATGCCCATCAGTAGATGATTGGACCAAAAAATTATGGTACATATACACAATGGAATACTATGGAGCAGAAAGAAAAAAAGAACTACTAAACTTCACAACAGCATGGATGGAACTGGAGAGCATTATGCTAAGCGAAATAAGCCAGGGAGCGAAAGACAAATACCATATGATCTCACCTATAAGCGGAACCTAGCCAACAATACAAAGATGCAAGGAAAATAAGACCAGCAACACTGAAAGGAAAAGAAACCAACAGAGACAAGAGGGAAGGAGGGGGTGGGGCAGGGAAAAGGAAGGGAAGGGGCAAGTCAAGGCACATATAGCAAGGACTCATGGACAAAACCAAAGGGGAAGAGCTGAGGGAGGGAGGGAGGGAGGGAGGGGGCAAGGGAAAGTGGCGGGGGGTAGGCAGAGACAAATGTATTTGAAAAAATAAATTTAAATAAATAAATAAATAAATAAATACACAATCCTAAAAAAATAACCTGAAAATATTGCAGTAGTCTCATATTTTCATGTTGATGGCAGATTTTGTGCCTCCCACATTTTTGCACAGCAATATTGATTTATAAATTTTTTAATTTTTAATTTTAAATTACAGTTGACATTCAAAACTATATTCATTTCAAAGGTACAATATAGTGGTTAGACATTTATATAACTTACTAAGTGATTACCCTGATAAACCTAGTACTGTACTCATCTGATAACATACATAATTATCACAATATTATTGACTATATTCCCTATGCTATACTTTACATCTGCATGACTATTCTGTAGCTGCCAATCTGTACATTTTAATCTCTCCATATTTTTTACCCAGTCTTCAAACCCTCTCCCCTCTAGCGACTGTCAGCTTGTGCAGCAACGTTTAGATTTGAGACAAATGAGCCATAAAACAAGGCCAGAGACAGATACACAACAAACCCACTTGAATGCAGTGATCAGTGAGTGACTACATGGTTGTCTGAACAAAAGCCATTTAATCAGAGTGGCTACAAAGTGAGCCATCACCTTGGAGGAATGTGGCATCTTCATGGGGCCTGATTCCTCTTGGTAGGAACCTGCACTTTGCTGATAAACCAAATGGGATTTCCTCACAGACAGTAGAACTTAGTGTTTGAAAATTTGTCTCAACTACAAATGTGAAGTTTGGGGTTTTATGCTCTTATACCTACAAACACTAGGAAGTCAATCCATGTCAATAGAACTTCTTTCCTAAGCCTTAAGCTGGCGTCCTCTCTGTGATCCCAGGAACCACATTTAGTCAATGGTTTGCCATTCACACATGTTCAATGAAGACTCTGATGAAACGACTGAACCAACTCTTGCACAATTCTGCACAATCACAGACCATTATACACACCTATACACTTGGAAACTAGCCCCACAGGTAGGATTTCCCCACAGGCTGAGTTTCTACCTAAGTCCATAAGGATCTATAAGCAAAAAGCTACTAAGCTAGAAACTCAACTCTTGGACAATCATGCAGCTTGAATTTTTAATGCTCCTCCATTGGGATCCTGCTGAAGTAGGCTAACTTAGAAACACCAGGTAATGAACACTCTGTCTGTAATACCAAGCTTGAACAAAATGTTCCTTAGCCAAGACCAGAGTAAAGAGCCACCTTCACTCTGAAAGACATCCGAGTATCCAGTTTCAGGCAGAAACTGACAATTTTACCAAATACAACAGTCCCAGGCTTCTAGTATGAAGTGTGCTCAATCACTAAACATAAGCAGGTAAGTTCACTATTTCATGTTTTTTCTTTTATGTGTGCTGAGTAAAAAGTGCAATCATGATAGCCACATAATTGAGGTATGGCTATTTTTAAAAATCTATGAAGCAGGTTATTTGGATGCAATGCCTTTTTTTCCATTGGTTGTTACTGAATTATTTTTTCTTTTTAGAAAAACAAAACAAACTAGATATAGAAGTCAGAAAAATCAAAGTCAGTCTCAGCCCAAAAACTCAGTCTCTGTCCCTGACCTTGACCTTGACCTTGACCTTGAGTGGGTCAGTGGTCTCTTTTCATTGAAAAGTCTATCTCTCACTCTGTAAAAAGATCAGTGTCTTGCATGAGTTTCCCCTTCCCATCAGGGATAAGTGTGTAGTGATCTATTTTAAAGAGTTCCTGGAAACAAAGTTAACTTCTAACCTTCTAGTGAAGACATTGCCAAAGATACTGAACAGTCTGGGTTGTGTAAATAAAAATATCATGATGATTATATAGTATACACATTAGAACTGAAGCATGGAAAACAAAAGCTACTACATAAGTAAATTATGTAATGTAATGTTGTCTAATATTTCTAAACTTTGACTCTCAATACACTAGTTGTTTATAATTAGCATGATGATTAAAGGTCTGACTTTCAAATATATAGGAAATCCTCAAAATAATAAAAAATAACACCAATATTTATTGCATCCTTAATACAGGCCAAGTACTGATCTTTTATTTTAAATTGTTTACTTTCTTTTTTTATTTTTTTATTGTTTAAATATAGTTGTCTCGATTTTCCCACCACCACTTTCTTTTTTTAATCATGTTTATTCTATTACAGTTGTCTCAATTTTTCCCTCTTAACCCCCCTCAATCCATCCAACCCCCACCCCACACTCCCACAGTCAATCCCCACTCTGTTGTCCATGTCCATGGGTCATTCATACATGTTCTTTGTCTAGTCCCTTCCCTCTCCTTCCACTATTGTCCTCTTTCCCCATCCCCTCTGGTGACTTTCATTCTGATCCATGTTTCAATGCCTGTGGTTTATTTTGTTCATTAGTTTATTTTGTTAAATAGATCTCACTTATAGGTGAGATCATATGGTATTTGTCTTTCAACAACTGGCTTATTTCACTTAGCTTAATATTCTCCAGTTTCATCCATGTTGTCACAAAAAGTAGGAGTTCCATCTCTCTCTCTCTTCCTTTCTTTCTTAAATGCAGGTTGATTTTATTTATTGTTTTTAAATGTCAAAGTTAATTATAAAATATTTTAAAAATTTAAAACCCTTATATGTCTCAGCAATTAAACCAACATGACACCTGCACAGAAATAATCAAGTAGATCAATGAAATATATTGAACAGTCTAGAGACAAACATATATATCTATCTAACAATTTATGATTAAGTTGATATTTCAAATCAATGGGTAAAATATGGTTTATTCAACAAGTAAGGTGCATGGTCCATGATTACTTGAAATAAAACAAATATGGAGCCCTATTTCACCCATTATACAAGAAATATTCAGGTGAGCTAAAAATCAATATGTAGAATCTAAGGAGTTTTAGAAGCAAATAGAACTAATATTTTTATGACCTGATGTAAAATATTCAAGCCTAGAAGCTATAAAGTAAATATTGACAATATGATTATATTAAACATTTAACTATATAGTAATACACATATTAAGAAAAGTTAAAGGACAAGGAATAGAAAAGTATTTGCAACACATCTAAAACATGGTTAATAGGGTTTGTTTTTTTTTGTTTTGTTTTGGGGTTTTTTTTAAAAAAGTTCTACTAACCTTTAATCAATAAATGAGTAAAGAATACCAAAAAGTCATTTAAACCTTTTTTTAATAATAGAAATAGGCAAGAAATATACCAAAACAGGTTTAGTTTCAAAAAATAATTAAAAAACAATTAAAATAACATCATTGTCATGATCAGATTAATGAGTATTAAAAATATTGGTAATATCAAGTATTAGCAACTCTGAAAAGAACTGGGTATTCATAGAAACTTTTTCTTCATCTGAAAGCAGTCCCTTTAGCATATTTTGCAGTGCTGGTTTAGTGGAGGTGTATTCTTTCAGCCTTGTTTTGTCTGAAAAACTCCTTATTTCACCTCCCATTTTAATTGAGAGCCTTGGTGGGTAGAGCAATCTTTGTTGCAGGCCTTTGCTTTTCATGACTTGCTATATTTCTTGCCATTCCCTTCTGGCTTGCAGTTTTTCTGTTGAGGAGTTAGATGCTAGTCCTATTGGGGCTCCCTTACATGTTACTACCACTTTCTCCCTTGCTTGCTTTAGGATTCTCTGTTTGTCTTTGAATGATGATGTGTCTTGGAGTGGGCCTCATTGGGTTCCTCTTGAATGAGACCCTCTGTGCCTCCTGGTCGTGAGTGAATTTTTCTCTCCTCCAGTTTGGGAAGTTTTCCATCATTACTTTTTTCAAACAGGTTCTCTATTCTTTGTTCTTCTTCTTCTGGTATCCCTATTATACATATATTATTACGTTTCAGGTTGTCCTGCATTTCCCTCAATGCCTCTTCATTCTTTCTGAGACTTTTTTCATTTTCTTGCTCTTTCTGGGTGCTTTTTTCTACCTTGTCCTCCAGCTTATCGATTCAGTCCTCAGCTTCATCTAGCCTTCTTTGAATTCCTTCTACTGTGTTCTTCAATTCAGAAATTGTATTCTTCATTTCCTCTTGTCTCTTATTGATGGTTTCTATGTCCTTTTTTATGCTGATGTAGTTTGCAGTAAGCTCCCCATAGTTTCCCTGCAGTTTTTTTTAATTCTCTCTGAGATCACTGAGTTCAATGAGCTTCCTTAGAACCATTGTTTGGAACTCAATATCTGATAGTTTACTTGCCCCTATTTCATTTACTTCTCTTTGTGGGGATTCCTTTTGTCCCCTTGAGTGGGGTTTATTTCTTTGTCTTCCCATTATTTGTGAGACTTTTCTCTTTTGCTTTTGCTTCTTAAATTGATTTGTCTTGATTTCCTGACTTTGTGGTGTGACCTTCTATGGTAGGAGACTGCTGTTTTTACTTTCTGGATCTGCCTCTGATGATGTCAGATGTTGACCCTGTCTGACCTTAGGCAGTTTGTTCAAGACTTCCAGTTATCTGCTGTTTGTGGCTGTCTCCTTCAGCTGTTAATCTAATCTCTCTGCACTCAGCAGGCCACCTTAGACAGCTCAGGGCGAGGCAAAGTCCCTCCTGGGGGCGAGGTTATTGGCTCTTCTCACACTGCTGTGAATGGGGAAGGAGTCCGCACTGGGATCCCACCAACTACTCTCTCCATTCTCTCCCCAAAGCCTCCATTCCCAGATGCTCCTCAGGTGTCACCAGACCTCTCTGCCTCCCCTTTAGCCAGGGATATACTGTCTGTGGCTGCCACTCTGCACTCAGTAGGCAGCTTAGACAGCACAGGGCTGCGTGCAATCCCACCTGGGGGCGGGGCTATTTGGTCCTTTGACACTGGTGCCACTCAGGAGGAGTGGTCTCAGCCAGAGCAAGATGGCTGCTGCTGCATGGGGGATGAGTCAGCACTGAGATCCCGCTGGCTACACTCTCAGTTCTCTCCCCAAAGCCTCCTCCCCCAGTCTCTCAGGCATCTCTAGCCTACTCTGCTCCTGCCTTTGCTCGAGACCAGGGTAAGTGGCTGCAAATAAAAATTTTGCGTTGACCCTCTAAATGGTTCTTTGCATCTCCAGCTGCCTGTCTCTGGCAGAGAGCAACCCTGCCGCTTTTCACAGCTCACTGTTCTCTGTGTACTTTTTGGGCTCTGGTGCTGTGTGCTAGAGATCCCGGCTTTTGGTTTAGACCCTGCTCTTCTCAGGGGAATCCAACTGGCCATTTCAATATCCTTCTGGTGCTCTCACCCGTGGGTGCCCTGCCTGCCTTCTCAGGTCTGTACCGCACTGCTTACCAGTTAGATTGCACTAAAGCCAATCCTTCTGTCTCTGAAGTTACAAAGCTCCTCTCTCACTATTGTTCCGTTGTTTGTTTGAAGTGATTTCTCCACAATTTAGTTGTAATTCCAGGTTGGTCCTGCGAGAAGGTCAGTGTGACTTCCACTCATTCCTCCACCATCTTGATTCCCAAACCCCACCACCACTTTCATCTGCCCCACCCACCCTCACCTCCCACCATTAACCCTTCCCCAATTGGGCCTTCTCCATGGGTTCTTTATACATATTCCTTGACTTGACGCTTCCACCTCTTTTCCTCGTTACAGTCCCTCCCCTCTAATCTGGTTACTGTCAGTTTGTTTCTTCTTTCAATGTAGCAGGTTATATATTCCTTGTTTGCTTGTTATTTTGATTAGCTTCCAATTTTGGGTGAGATCATATGGCATTTGTTTTTCACCACCTGGCTTACTTTGCTTAGCATA
The DNA here is from genome assembly GCF_021234165.1 of Pteronotus mesoamericanus. Lineage (NCBI taxonomy): Eukaryota > Metazoa > Chordata > Mammalia > Chiroptera > Mormoopidae > Pteronotus > Pteronotus mesoamericanus. The sequence continues at coordinate 58,744,114 of NW_026555321.1, forward strand.
ATGCTCTCCAGTTCAATTGATGCTGTCATGAAGGGCAGGAGTTCCTTCCTTTTACTTCTGTGTATTATTCCATTGTGTAAATGTATCAGTTTATTTGTCCATTCATTTACTGAAGAGCACCTAGTTTGCTTCCAATACTTGGCTATTGTAAACTGTGCTGCTGTGAACATTGAGGTGCATAGGTACATTAGAATTGGTATCTGGGGATTCTGAGGGTATAATCCCAGCAGTGGAATCGCAGGGCCAAAAGGCAGTTCCATTTTTAGCTTTTTGAGAAAATTCCAAACTGTTTTCCACAGTGACTGCAGCAGTCTTCCTTCCCACCTACAGTGTATGAGGGTTTCCTTCCTCCACACCTTGCCAGCACTTGTTGTTTGTTGGTTTCTTTATCATGGCCATTCTGACCAGCGTTAAGTAGTATCTCATTGTGGTTTCAATGTGCATTTCTCTGAGAGCGAGTGATGCTTAGCATCCATTCATATGTCTCTGGGCCCTGCATATGTTCTCCTTGGAGAAGTGTGTATTTAGGTCCTTTGTCCATTTTTTAATTGGATAGTTTGTCTCCCTGGAGTTGAGTCATGTGAGTTCTTTATTTATTTTGGAGATCAAACCCTTGTCCAAGATATCATTGGCAAATATATTTTCCCATACAGTTGTTTCCCTTTTCATTTTACTGATGTTTTCTTTAGCCATGCAGAACCTTCTTGTTTTGATGAAGTCCCACGTGTATATTTTTTCCTTCATGTCCCTTGTTCTAGGGGACATGTCAGTGAAAATATTGCTGCATGGAATATCTAAGTTTCCTGTCTATGTTCTCCTCTAGGACTTTTATGGTGTCATGACTAATATTTGAGTCTTTTATCCATCTTCAGTTTATTGTTTTGCATGGTGTAAGTTGGTGGATGAATTTCATTTTTTTGCATGTAGCTGTCCAGCTCTCTCAACACCATTTGTCGAAAAGGATATTTTAACCCCATTTTATGCTTCTGCCCCCCTTGACAAATATTAATTGGCCATAGAGACATGGGTTTAGTTCTGGGCTTTCTATTCTGTTCAATTGATCTATGTGTCTGTTCTTAAACCAGTACCAGAATGCTACAATTACAGTGGCCTTGTAATATAGTTTCATGTTAGGAATTGTGATCCCTTCTACCGTGTTTTCCTTTCTCAAAATTGCTGCAGCTATTTGAGGTTGTTTATGATTCCGTATAAATTTTTGAAGTGTTTGTTCTATATCTGTGAAATATTTCATTGGTATTTTAATAGAGATTGCATTCAACCCATAAATTTCTTTGTGTGGCATGGATATTTTGATGATGTTAATTCTTCCAATCCATGAACATGACATATGCTTCCATTTATTTGAGTCTTCCTTAATTTCTTTCTTCAGTGTTGTGTATTATTCTGAGTACAGGGCCTTTATCTCCTTGGTTAGGTTTATTACAAGGTACTTTATAGTTTTCTTTTTGGTATAAAAAAATAGGATTTTGTTTCGTGATTTCTGCTTCTGATATTTCATTGTTGGTGTACAAAAATGCCATCCTTTTCTGAATATTAACTTTGTGTCCTGCTGCTTAGCAAAATTCTCTTATTGGGTCAAGTAGTTTTTTTCATGGAGTCTATAGAATCTTCTATTTACACTATCATGTTAACGGCAAACAATAACTACTTCCTCCTTTCCAATTTGGATGTCTTTTATTTCTCTTTCTTATATGACTGCTGTGGCTAGGCCTTCCAATACTATGTTGAATAAAAGTGATGAAAGCAGACATCCTTGTCTTGTTCCCGATCTTAGTGGGAAATCCTTTAGTTTTTGCCCATTCAGTATGATGTTGGCTGTGGGTTTTTTATATATGGCCTTTATTATGTTGAGGTATGCATCCCTTTATCCCCACTTTGCTGAGTGTTTTTTATCATAAATGAGTACTGTACTTTATTTGCTTTTTCCTCATCTATTGATATGATCATGTGATTTTTGTCCTTCCTTTTGTTTATGTTATGTACCATATTTATTGATTTGTGAATATTGAACCATACCTGCATCCCTGGGATGAATCCCACTTGATCAAGGTGGTTGATCTTTTCAATGTATTGCAGGATGCAGTTTGCCAATATTTTGTTGAGGTTGTTAGTATCTATGTCATCAGCGATATTTGCTTGTAGTTTTCTTTCTTTCTTGTTTCTTCACCTAGTTTTAGATTTAGGATGATGCTGGGTTCATAAAAAGAGTTTGGGAGTCTTTCCTTGTCTTAGATTTTTTGGAATAATCTGAGAAGGACGGGGTGAGCTCTTGCTTAAATGTTTTGTAAACTTTTCCTGTGAATCCACCTGATCCATGGCCTTTGCATGCCAGTGTTTTTTGATTAATGCTTCAATTTCACCAGCTGTTATTTGTCTATTCAGATTTTCTGCTTCTTCTTCACTCAGTGTTGGAAAGTAATATTTTTCTAAAAATTGGTCCATTTCACCCAGGTTTTCAAATTTCTTGGCATATAATTGTTCATAGTAATTTCATACAGTCCTTTGTATAGCTGTGATATCAGTTGTAATTTCTCCTCCTTCATTTCTGATATTATTTATTTGCATCCTCTCTCCCTTTTTTTCTTGATGAGTCTGCTTAAAGACTTGTTGATTTTATTTATCTTTTCAAGGAAACAGCTCCTGGATCGGTTAATCATTTGAACTGTTCGTTTAGTCTCTATGTCATTCAATTCTGCTCTGATCTTGATTATTTCCTTCCTTCTGCTCACCCTGGGCTTTGTTTGTTGTTTCTCCAGGTATTGAAGCAGGAGAGTTAGGTCATTTATTTGAAATGTTCCTATCTTTTGTAGGTAGGCCTGTGTTGCTATGAACTTCCCTCTCATGACTACTTTTGCTGTGTCCCACAGGTTTTGGACTGTTTTGTGTTTATTTTCATTTGTTTCCAGAAACTTTTTGATTTCTTCTTTGGTCTCTTTATTGACTCATTCATTGTTTAATAGCTTACTATTCAGTCTCCATAAGTTTGAATGTTTTTGAGTTTTTTCCTTGAGCTTGGTTTCTAGTTTCAAGACCTTGTAGTATGGGGAAATGCTTATTATGATTTCAATTTTATTGAATTTGTTGAAGTTAGATTTGTGTCCTATCTTGTGGTCTGTCTTTTAAAATGTTTCATGTGCATTTGAAAAGATTATGTATTTTGCTTTTGTGGGATGAAAGGTTCTATATATGTCCGTTAAGTCCATTTGATCTAATGCACTATTAAGTTCCAGAATATCCTTGTGGATATATTGTTTGGAACATATCCACCATTGACAGTGGGGTGTTGAAATCCCCTACTATTAGTGTGTTTCTGTGTGCATCTTTCTGAAAGTCCTCCTAGATTTTCCTTATAAATTGGGAGCTCCTTTGTTGGGTGCATATAGGTTTACAATGTTTATGTCTTCTTGATGGATTCTTCCTTTGAGTCATATGAAGTAGGCTTCTGTGTCTCTTTTTACAGCCTTTGTTTTGAAAAGTATTTTTTCTGATATAAATATTGTTACCCCAGCTTTTTTCCCTGTCCATTTTCTTGGAATATTTTATTCCATTCCTTTACTTTCAGTCTGTGTAGGTCCTTTGTTCTGAGGTGGATCTCTTACAGGCAAAATATTTGCAGGTCATGTTTTCTTATACATTCAGCTACCCTATGTCTTTTGATTGCAGCATTTAGTCCATTTACATTTAAAGTTATTATTCATATGTACTTATTCATTTTTGCCATTTTACCTGTGTTTCTCTCACTCTTTTTCTTCATCTTCTCAATGCAGTCCCTTTAGCATATGTTGCATTGCTCATTTGGTGGAGGTGTATTGTTTTAGCTGTCTTTTGTTGGATATTCCTTATTGCAACTTGCATTTTCATTGAGAGCTTTGCTGGGTAGAGTCTTCCTGGTTGCAGGCCTTTGCTTTGCAATCCTTGGAATATTTCTTGCCATTCCCTTCTGGCTTTTAGTGTTTCTGTTGAGAAGTCAGCTGCTAGCCATATCAGGCCTCCCTTGTATGTAACTTCCTGTTTCTCCCTTGCTACCTTCAAGATTCTCTGTCTTTGATATTTACCATTTTAATTATGATGTGTCTTGGACTGGACTACTTTGGGTTCCTCTTGAATGGGACCCTCTGTGCTTCATGGACTCGTGTGACTTATTCTGTCCTCCAATTAGGGAAGTTTTCCATCATTATACTTTCAGAAAGGTTTTCTGTCCATTCCTCCTCTTCTTCTGGTGTCCCTGTTATACTGATAAATTTATGTTTCAGTTTGTCCTGCATTGTGCTTAACCCATATTCATTCTTTTGAGTCTTTTTTCATTTTCTTGCTCTTTCTGGGACTTTTAGTACACCTTATCCTTCAGCTCACTGATTTGATCCTCAGCTTCATCTAGCCTGCTTTTGATTCCTTCTACTGTGTTCTTCAATTCAGAAATTGTATTCTTTGTTTCCTCTTGCCTCTTGTTGATAGTTTCTATGTCTTTTTCATGGTTATATAGATGGCAGTAAGTTTCTTGTAGTTTCCCTGTGGTTTTGATAATTCTCTCTGAGTACATGGAGCTTCTTTAGAACCAATGTTTTACTCAATAACTGATAATTTGCTTGCCTCTATTTTATTTAGTTCTCTTTCTGGAGATCCATCCTTTCTCTTCAACTAGAGGGTGTTTCCTTGCCTTCCCACTATTTGTGAGACTCTTCTTTTTGGCTTCTGCTTTTTAAATTGTTCTGTCTTGATTTCCTTACTCTGTGGTGTAAACTTCAATGTAGGAGACCTTTTAAATTCAGTGGTGCTGTCTCCCTTATCTCCTGATCTTGATGCTCTTTGGGTGTTTTTTATCCCATTTATCCCTCTTATGGGACAATTACTTTGACTTTCTCAAAGTAATTGTGTTTTGATTGTTGTTTGGTCATTCTTTGGTGGGCCTTACCTCTAGCTGGTTGACTGAGGGTCACTCTGCCCAGCACAACTTGTGTGTCTTTGTGCAGGTGCTGCCAGAACAGAACCACAGAGCCCAGGAAACAAACCCACATCTTCAAAAATAATTCCCACCTGCAATCCCACTATCAACAGCAAATGAAGCAGTATTAATAAGGCTGTAAAGAGATGAAGACTATTATAAGAAAGGAGAGAAGTAAACTCTTAGTATATATCTAATGGCTTAATATCTAATATATCTAATGGCACAAACTTGATGGACCCTCATGAGGAAATGAATGTTAAAAAGCTATGTAGGAAAGAAAATATCGCAAATCATGGAGAAGACCACAGTGGATTTCATCTCAGTAGCCTCTTGTATTTAGCACTGTTTTTACTTTCTCGATCTGCCTCTGATGATGTCAGAGGTTGACACCGTCTGACCTTAGACAGTCTCTTCAAGTCTTCCAGGAATCTACTGTCTGTGGCTATCTCCTTCAGTAGTTAATCTAGTCACTCTGCACTCATCAGTTAGGGCTTAAATGCCACAGAGTGAGCCAGAATCCCTCCTGGGGGTCAGGGCTATCATTTCCCCTCAGGCTGCTGCTGTTTGGAGGGGAATGTGGTCTGCTGGAGCACTGTGGCTGCTGCCATGTGGGAATGACTCAGCACTGTTGTCCTGCCTGCTACTCTCTCAGTTCTCTCCCCAAAGCCTTTATCTCCACTCCCTCCTCAAGTGTCTCTAGTCTACCCTGTCCCCCGACTTTCCCAGGGATCTACTATCTGTGGCTGCCATTATATACTCAGCAGTCAGGCTTAAGCACCACAGAGCCAGGGCAGAGCCCCCTTGGGGGCAGGGCTATTGTGTCCTCTCATGCTATTGGCACTCAGGGGAGTGGTCTGCCTAAGCAAAATGGCTGCTGCCATATGGAGGTTGAGTCAGCACCAAGATCCTGCTGGCTACTTTCTCAGTTATCTCCCCAAAGCCTCCTTCCCCAGTCTCTCCTCAGGGTCTCTAGCCCACTCTGCCCTCACCTTTGCTGGAGACGAGGGTAAGTAGCTACAAATAAAAACTGTATGTGTTGGCCCTTTACGCGGCTCTTTGTGTCTCCAGCCACCAGTCTCTGGCAGAGAGCAACCCTGATGCTTTTCACAGCTGGCTGTTATCTGTGTACTTTTTGGACTCTGGTGCTGTATGCTGGAATCCCTTTGTATTAGTCCCCTCTCTTCTCAGGCAGCTTAAATATCCCTCTGGTGCTGCTGCCTGTGGGCACCAACCCAGCCTTCTCAAGTCTCCGATGCACTCCTTACTGGTCAGGTTGTGCTAAGGCTGATTCTCCTGTCTGTCTGAGGTTATAAGGCTTCTCTCTCGCTATTGTTCAGTTGTTTGTTACAGGTAATTTCTCCACAATTTAGTTGTAATTCCAGATTGTTCTTGGGAGGAGGTCAGTGTGACTTCCATTCATTCCTCTACCACCTTGCCTCCCTCTTCCAAGTACAGGTCTTAATTTTTGTGTGTCAACTCATTTATTCCTATTGACAATCTTTTTTAAATAATTACCATTGTTATTTCCATTTTACAGGTTAGGAAACTGGAACACAGAGGTTAAAATAATTTGAATCAAGTCATAAAACTAGGAAGTAGTTGAGTTAGAATTAAACCCTGCTTGATATTCTAAGAATATTTAGTGATGGCTTATTTCTAGTGGATAATAGCTATGAAAATTTATGTTCTTTAAAATAACAATTCAATGGAATTTCAATGTGGTTTGCTAAACAGTTGGTTTGGCAAGAGACTGTCTTGGCCAATGTGGAAACATCACTGAAATCATTTTTTCCCCAAAGGTTAGAGCAGATTACCCCTCAGTACATCTTTGCCCAGTCCCACAAACTGTTTCCTTCTCCATCCAGCTATCTTGGGGTCCACAACCTCCTAATTTTTACAAGGCATCTGTTAAAGAAGCTCCAATATAAGGCCAATTATCCAGCAGAAAGCTCCTGGCCAGCTTCTTGAAATTTTCTGGAAACATTTGCCCTGTGGGAGCTCAGATGAGACTGGGTGGCATGGATGCTTCAATAAATTTGGGCTGTGCTCTAATTTATTTCACAGCTTCCTGACACTATTCATAATGCGTGGGGTCTAACTGACCCCCACAACCTCCTGAAGCCATCTCAGAGATCATTGTCTGAGTCTGTTTCATATGTGAGGAAACAGAAGCAAAAAGACACAATTTTTCTGACATATTCCACCTCTCCTATCACAGCAAGAAAAGTTGCTCAGCTAATTATTAATGGGACTTTGGTTACACATGTTTCAAATGTTTTCATCTTAAATACAAGGAGTCAAAGACTCAGTGCATGGGCAACTAGGGCACATTGGGGACTCCTGGCCTCCACTGCAGGGGCCATGCATGCCACTGTTCCAGCTGACCATGACCCCAAGGGAAAGAAGGCACAAAGGGGACTCAAGTGTTACTTACAATTCTTCAAGTTTCCTATGATGGCAAGTGCCCCTCCTTGTCAGCCAGAATCAAATATGTGACAATGTTTCCCAAGTTCAAACATCCTCATAATAACTGAGATTTGTTATGTTTGGTCCAATTTTAAATCGGTGAGTATTCTACAGGTTTTATTCCTGAATATGTCTGCATCTCATAAGGAAAAAAATAATGGTAGAATAAAGACTGGAATTCAAACCATCTGTCCTCTTTACCATTCCTTGAATGCATTGATTTTAGGAATTATGTGTCCTGGGGAAGTCACTTATCTCCATTTTACAAAGGAGGAAAATGAGAAGTTCTAAGAATTCAGATCTCTGATGGACAGATCTGATTCTACAGCCACTTTGCTTAGTGACCTCACTTCCCCGAGTCCATTATCAAAGTAACATTAACATTTTTCATGTCCGTATGGGCTGGAAGGCCCCTCCAGATGGCTCCTATACCAGGTGGTCCAACAGGATAGCCCAGGATGAGATTCAGGGCGGGAAACAGCCTGTCCATTCTGTCCAACATCACTTGGGAGCTGTAGCCCATCTCCATAGTGTGAAAGAGCCTAGCAATGTTGTACAGCGTGCAGGGAGGAACCACCAAAATAATTAAAGTGTCAAAAATGCAGAATTAAGGGTAGAGATCAGAAGTGCCAGCACTTGTAGTCCAGAAGCAGGAAATCTCTCCCATAGCTAGTGGCCATCCTTAAGATTTACTTTGAAGACACCAGACCAGCTGCATTGCATCCATCACCACAATGACTGTAACTGAAATAAATGAATGGAAAGTGCCCAGAAATTACAAACAAGCTGATGCAGGACATATTCAAGAAGTGAAAGTGACAACAATTGTTACTTGCATATTTCCTTCTGAAGTGCTTCTTAAAGCAGTTATCTCTTCTAGATGGATTATATTTAATTTAGCTTTTTTTCCTAAGTCTGGGCACTAAATTAGTTCTTTTTATTTTCAAGGGTTGTGGTTCACTTTGAGAATTTTATGAAAGCTACAGATCATGTCAGAATAGTACATCTGTTCACAGACATGGAAGCTCTTAAAGACCCTGGGTAAGGTGACACCTGTGACCTCCCAGCCTCAAAACTCAAAGTGAGCTCTTACATGCTTGTAAGAAAGGGGCTCTGTGTTCTCAGTATCACACTGTTTTCTCTGACTTCTGATACCAGCTGGAATCTCTAAACTGTCCTTGTCCTGTTCTGCATATAACCAGACCCCAGCAGTACACAGATGAAATAGAGTATGCTTCCCAGGTAAAAATAAACTCTTTTTCAAAGCACATATGAATCTTCCCTGCTCCTGCAAGCCCCTTCCCTAATTCTTTGAGGCTCCAAGCTTCGGGTCCCCACTCCATGTGCCCTTGCTCAGGAAGCCTGAGTGGCCACATACTTACTTACTTAGCAAGTAAGCAGGGCTGACCTGGCACATCTGGCCTGAGCACAGGGGAAGCCAAAAGATTTTCTGCTTAATTTCTGTGTCTCTTCTAGTGCTACCTGAGGTCCCCCACACCAGTGTTCCCAAACATCCACTGTAATCACCACCTTTAAAAAATAAGGGCAAATTTTAACTTCTCTCTACCTTCAGCCTATTTCCATCAAGTTTCATAAACTGGTTTCTGTGTGTTTGGACATTTTACAGGCTTTCAGAGAACCATTATAATGTAATATTGTTGTAAAGAGCATCAAGTCCCAGGGGCATTATTTACCAGCTGTGTGACTTTGAACAATGTGCTGGGTCTCTCTGTACTGCAGCTTCCTCATATACAGAGAAAGTTGTAATTCTCCATTCATAGACTTATTATAGAAATTAGATGAGAAAAGGTGCCCAGCACATGGTAGTGCCCCCACCATAGCCTTCGTTATTGCCATCTCCACACTAAGCATCCCATTTGCCCCCAGCAGCACTGGTACAGAGATCAACACAGACATCAGATACAACAATTCACAGAGGTTAAGTGACTAACCAAGGTTGCACAGAGGGAAAATGTCAGCTGAACAGTGCCATTCCCTTTGTACTTGTGGGTCACACATTTTGTTGGGTCACAGACCTTCTTAGAATTTTACAAAAGTTGTACACTATTTCCTCTCTCCCTCCCCAAAATGCACATCTAAAAACCACCCAAACATTTGCCTATAATGTCAGGGCTCAAGAACAACGTGAAGCCCACCTGTGAACCTTCTATGGACCCCAATTTCAGGATTCTCTGTTCTTTTCACACACACAAAAAAAATCATTCTCTTCATGTTTCCTGCAAATGTCTTTCTGTTTTCTTCTAATGATTCTCAGACAGTATAGCAACTGTGGGTCCCTGACTCTCTGATTCCACATCTCAGTCAACAAGTCCATTCCTTCCCTCTTTGGGTCATTAACACCCCATCTCTGGTCATTTCCTGACTTCCTTCTTCTGCTATAAACAAATGGAAATTCAATGGCCTCACTGCATTCCCATCAACCCCTCTTGACCAATGCCAAAATTAAAGAAAACCCACCCGACCAAAAACAGCAAGAGTTCAAGTAACTACTACCATTTGAAGCCTTATTCATCCATCTTTTTTATTTACTGGAAAACTAGAGACTGTATTATATATGAACTCATTTTAAACAAATTTTCAGATTTTGTTTTGTTCTCTTATCTACTAGTTTTCTCCCTGAAAAATCTCTGGGGAAAGTCAGTATCACCATTATTTAGATTATTTCTTTTTGCCATTTCTTCAGATGCCCGTGAGAGGGTGGGGAACAAGAATGCTCAGCAGGAATTTGAGAACATAATTACACATATCTTAGTCACACAGATTAATTAGTCATCCTCCTGAAAGACAGGCAGTTATGTGCATTTGCAACACACATGTCAACTGAATTTTGTGTAATCCTAGAAACAGCAGAAGTCTAATTCTGGAGTTTTGGGCACTTACCATAGATGAGCCATAGCAACAGTTCCTTAAAAACAAAAGTACAGAAAAGGGACAATATGGCAGAAGAGTGAGTGGAAGTCACACTGACTTCCTCCCAAGACCAAACTGGAAATGCAACTAAATTATGGAGAAATCACCTGGAAAACAATGGAATGATAGGGAGAGAGGAGCCTTGGAGCCACAGACAGACAGTGGACTCTACTTACACACAACCTAACAGGTGAGAAGTACAGTGGAGGCTTTAGAGGGTAGGCTGAGTGCCCACAGTCGCCAGCACCAGAGGGATATTGAAATGGCCATTTGGATTCCCTTAAGAAGAACAGGGTCTGAATCATAAGCAGGGACCTCTAGCCTACAGCACCAGAACCCAAAAAAGCACAAGACAAAAGACAACTGTGAAAAGCATAATGGTGCTCTCTGCCAGAGACAGGCAGCTCGGGCAGATGCATCTGGAAGATGCAAAGAGACATTTAAAGGGTCAACACAAAAATTTGCAGTGGCAGCCACCTATCTTGGTCTTTGGGCAGAGGGAGGGGCAGAGTGGACTGGAGCTGCCTGAGGACAGATTGGTGAGGAAAGCTTTGGGGAGAGAACTAAGACAGTGGCTAGTGGGGCCCTAGTGCTGACTCACCTTCCACTCCACAGCTTCCATCTTGCTCAAGCATAAAGAACACAATAGTCTCACCCTCTGGAGGCTCTGCCCTGGCCAGGAGTTGTGTGCTGGCCTGGGTGCTGAGTGCAGAGCAGCCAGCATAGATAGTAGATCCCTGGCTAAGGGGGAAACAGAGATATCTAGAGATGTTTCAGGAGAGACTGGAAATGGAAGCGTTGGATAGAGAACTGAGGGAGTGGTCAGGGGTTCTCAGTGCTGACTCCTTCCCCACTCTGCAGTCTCCATCTTTCTCAGGCAGGCCATGCCCTAGAGAGACAGCAGCAGGAAAGGAAACAATAGCCCTGACCTCAGGACACTCTTCCCCCACCAGGAGTTGTGCACAGGCCTGGGTGCTGAGTGCAGAGCATCCAGCACAGATAGTATATCCCTGGCTAAAGGAGACACAGAGCTGTCTAGAGACACTTGAGGACAGACTGGAGACAGAGGCATTGGGGTGAGAACTGAGGGAGTAGCAAAGGGATGGGGGAATCCTGGTGCTGACTCCTCCCCACTTCTCCAGTCATCAACTTCCTCAGGCAGCCACACCCCAGAGAGGCAGCAGCATGAAAGAAAACAATACGTCTGCCCTGAGAATGCTTGCCCCTGCCAGGAGTTGCATGCACGCCTGGGCACTGAGTGCAGAGCAGCCAGCACAGAAAGTAGATCCCTGGCTAAAGGGGACACAGAGCTGTCTAGAACACTTGAGGAGAGACTTGAGATGGAAATGTTGGGGAGAGAACTGAGGGAGTAGCCGGGAGGTTCCCGGGGCTGACTCCTTCCCCATTCTGCAGTCTCCTTTTTGCATAGACAGGCTACAACCCAGACAGGCAGCAGCTGGAAAGGAAAACACAGCCCAACCCTGATGAGGCACTGCCCTGCCCTGTGGAATCAAGTCTGATAGCTGAGGACAGAGTGACTAGATTAGCAATTGCAGGAGACAGACACAGACAATAGATTCATGGAAGTCTCAAAAAGACTTCTGAAGGTCAGACAAGGTCAACATCTGGATCATCAGAGGCAGACTCAGGAAAAAGAAAAATAAAAAAAAAGAAAGAACCGTATACTACTATAGAAGTGCACACCTCAAAGTCAGGAAATCAAGGCAGATCACTTTAAAAGGCAGAAACAAAAAAAGAAGAGTCTTATACATAATGGGAAGGAAAAGAACAACCCCCAAATAAGGGGAAAGGAGGAATCCTCAGAAAGAGAACGAAAAGAAATAGACCCAAGTAAACTATCAGATATTGAATTCAAAACAATGGTTCTAAGGAAGTTCAATGATCTCAGCAAGCTCAAAGAGAACTATGAGAAACTGCAGAGAAACTATAGGAATTTACTGCAAACTATATCAACATGAAAAAGGAAATAGAAACTATCAATAAGAGACAAGAGGGAATGAAAATTACAATTTTTGAATTGAAGAACACAGTAGAAGGAATCAAAATGCAGGCTAGTAAAGCAGAGGATTGAATCAGTGAGCTGGAAAACAAGGTAGAAAAAAGCTCCCAGAAAGAGCAAGAAATGGACAAAAGACTCAAAAATAATGAAGAGACATTTAGGGAAATGTAGGACAACATGGAACATAATAATATCTGTATAATAGGGATACCAGAAGGAGAATAAGAGGAACAAGTGATAGAGAACGTGTTTGAATGGAAACAGGTCCCACTGATGGAAAACTTTCTTAATTGGAGGAAAGAAAAATTCTCACAAGTACAGGAAGCACAGAGGGAATTCAAGAGGAAACAAATGAAGCCCATTTCAAGACACATCATCATTAAAATGGCAAATAACAAACACAAAGAAAGAATCCTAAAGACAAAAAGGGAGAAACAGGGAGTAGCATACAAGGAAATCCCAATACGACAAGTACCTGACTTCTCAACAGAAACACTACAAGCAAAAAGTGAAAGACAAGAAATATTCCAGAGAATGAAAAACAATGGCCTACAACCAAGACTGCTCTACCCAGCAAAGCTCTATTAAAGTGGAAGGTGAAATAAGGAGTTTCCCAGACAGAAGGTGAAAAGAATATATCTCCACCAAACCAGTACTACAAGATATACTAAAAGGACTGCTTTAAGAAAATGAAGAAAGAGCATGAGAAAGAGAAAAACACAGGTACAAAGGGAAAAAATGAATAAGTGCCTATCAATAATAACTTTAAATGTAAATGGACTAAGTGCCCCAATCAAAAGGCACAGATTAGCTGAATAGATAAGAAAACATGACCCACATATATGCTGCCTACAAGAGATCCACCTCAGAACAAAGGACATACACAGACTGAAAGCAAAAGGATGAAAAAAAATATTCCAAGCAAAGGGACAGGGAAAAAAAAAGCAGTGGTAGCAATACTTCTATCAGACAAAATAGATTTCAAAACAAAGGCCATAAAAAGAGACCCAGAAGGATACTGTGTAATACTCAAGGGAAGAATCCATCAAGAAGATATAAACATTGTAAACATATATGCATCCAACATAGGAGCACCCAATATATAAGGAAAATTTAGAGGACATCACCAAAGATATATACAGAAACACACTGAGAGTAGGGGATTTTAACACCCAACTGTCAAAAATAGATAGAGCTTCAAAACTAAACATCAACAAGGATATTGTGGAACTGAATGATGCATTAGATCAAATGGACTTAACTGACATATATAGAACTTTTCATCCCAAAGAAGGAAAATACATTCTTTTCAAATGCACACAGAATATTTTCAAATATAGACCACATGACAGGACACAAAACATGCCTCAACATATTCAGGAAAATTGAAACAATAACAAGTATTTTCTCAGAACACAAGGGCTTGAACTGGAAACCAACCTCAAGGAAAAATGTCAAGAATATTGAACTGATGGAGACTTAATACCACACTATTAAACAATGAATGGGGCAATAATGAGATGAGAGAAAAAAATCAAAAATCTTCTGGAAACAAATGAAAATGAACACACAACAGTCCAAAACCTACAGGACACAGGAAAAACAGTCATGAGAAGGAAGTTCATATCAACACAGGCATACCTAAAAAAGATAGAAACATTTCACATAAATGACCTAATCCGACAACTTCAAGAACTGGAGAAACAACAGCTAAGAAAGCCCAGTGCAAATAGAAGGAAGGAAACAATCAAGATCAGAGCAGAATTGAATGACATAGAAACTAAAAGAACAATTCAAAGGATCGACAAATACAGGAGATGGTTCCTTGAAAAGATATATAAAATTGACAAGTTTTTAAGCAGACTCATCAAGAAAAAGGGAGAGGACCCAAATTAATAATATCAGAAATGAAAGGGGAGAAATAACAACTGAGACCACAGAAATACAAAGGATTGTAAGAAATTACTATGAGCAATTATATGCCAAGAAATTCAGAAATCTTGATAAAATGGTCAAATTTCTAGAAAAATATACACTTCCAACACAAAATGAAGAAGAAAGCTTGAACAGACCGATAACAGCTGGGGAAATGAAAGCAGTCATCAGAAAACTCCCAGAATACAAAAGCCCTGTACAGGACAGTTTAAAAGGAGAATTTTAAAAACATTTAAGGAAGAGCTAACCCCTATCCTTCCAAGACTATAACGAAAAATCCAAGATAAGAGAAGACTCCTAAACTCATTTTATGAGTCCAGCATCATCTTAATCCCAAAACCAGATAAAGACACAACCAAGAAAGAAAACTACAAGCCAATATTGCTGATGAACATAGATGCTAATATCCTCAACAAAATATTGGCAAACTGCATCCAGCAATACATTAAAAGAATCATTCACCATGATCAAATGGGATTCATCCCAGGGATGCAAGGATGGTTCAATATTCTCAAATCAATAAATGTGATACATCACATAAACAAAAGTAAAGACAGAAACCACATGATCATCTCAACAGATGTGGAAAAAACATTTGATAAGATACAGTCCCCATTTATGATCAAAACACTTAGCAAAATGGGAATAAAGGGGGCATATCTCAACCTAATAAAGGCAACATATGAAAAACCTACAGCCAACATCATACTCAATTGGTGAAAATTAAAAGCTTTCCCACTAAGATCAGGAACAGAACAAGGATGTCCACTTTCACCACTTCCATTCAACATAATATTGGAAGTCCTAGCCATAGAAGTCAGACATGAAAAAGAAATAAAAGACATCCAAATAGGAAAGGAGGAAGTAAAACTATCATTTTTTGTAGTAGACATGACAATGTACATAGAAAACGCTATAGACTCCACCAGAAAACTACTCGATCTAATAAGTGAATTTGGAAAAACCAGCAGGATACCAAGTCAATATTCAGAAATGGAAGAAATTTTTATACACCAACAATGAAATATCAGAAGCAAAAATCAGAAAAAAATTCCACTTGCTATAGCAACAAAAAATATAAAGTACCTAGGAATAAATTTAACCAAGGAGTAAAAGACCTGTACACAGAAAACTATACAACATTGAAGAAAGAAATTAAGGAAGATACAAATAAATAGGAGCATATACCATGTTCATGGATTGGAAGAATTAACATCATCAAAATGTCCATACTACCCAAAGCAATTTATAGATTCAATGCAATCCCTATTAAAATACCAACTGATGTATTTCACAGACATAGAACAGGCATTTCAAAAATTTATATGGAACCATAAATGACCCCAAATAGCTGTAGCAACTTTGAGAAAGAAGAACAAAATAGGATGGATCACAATACTGAATATCAAACTATATTACAAGGCCACTGTAAACAAAACTGTCTGGTACAAGATTTTAGGAAGATGGCAGAGGAGTGAATGGGAGTTACGCTGACCTCCTCCCAAGACCAAACTGGAATTGTGACTAAATAGTGGAGAAATCACCTGGAAAACAATGGAATGATAGAGGGAGAGGAGCCTTGGAGCTGCAGACAGACAGTGGATTCAACTCTCACACACCCCAATGGGTGAGAAATGTGGTAGAGGCTCAAGAGGGTGGGCTGTGTGCCCACGGGCACCAGCACCAGAAGGACATTGAAATGGCCAGTTAGCTCCCGCTGAGAACGGGGTCTGAATCATAAACAGGGACTTCTAGACTACAGCAGCTAAAACCAGGAAAACACACAGACAAAATGCAACCCCAAAAAGCTTAGGAGTGCTCTCTGCCAGAGACAGGCACCTGGAGATGCAAAGAGACATTTAAAGGGCCAAAGAAAAAGTTGCAGTGGCAGCCACCCTCCTTGATCTCTGGGCAGAGGCAGCAGTAGAGTGGGCTAGTGCCTAGGAAAAGATTGGTGAGGAAACCTTTGTGTAGAGAACTGAGACAGCAGCCGGTGGAGCCCTGGTGATAACGCACCTCCCACTCTGCAGCTACTATCTCGCTCAGGCATAAGGGAATCAATTAACCTGCCTTTTGTGCGCTCCGCAGGCAGCTTGTGGGCATGTGAACTGGGGGGCTAAGTGCAGACAAGCTGGATGAAATAGAGGATCCCTGGCCAAAGGGGTCACGCAGCTGCATTGGGAGCCTTGAGGAGAGACTGGAGACTGAGGCACTGAGGGAAGAACAGGAGGAGGAACCGGAGAGTCCCGACTCCCTCCCCATTCCATACTCTCCATTTTGGGCAGACAGGGCACGCCACCAAAGAGACAGAAGCGCCGCGCTCACGAACCAGACTGCCCACGATTGCAAGGCGGTCCACACAAATAGTGGATCCTTGGCCAAAGGGGTCACAGAACTGCCCAGGGACTCCTGAGGAAAGACTGGAGACAGAGGTGTTGGGGAAAGAATGGGAGGAGGAACTGGGGAGTACTGATTCCTTCTCCTTTCCGTAGTCTCCATTGTGTGGGAACAGGCCACACCCCCAAAGAGCCAAAAGCTAAAAAGCACACAATAGACAGCCCAAAACCACCCAGTGCAGGCCCGCACACTTGCGCCGAGGGGCCGGTGAGGGTTGGCGAGTGTGTGTGTGGATCCAAGCGGTCTGGCGAGGGTTCGCGCGGGCTGGCAAAAACTCCCGCAGATTGGCGCCAATGGGGCCTGCAAGGGAGTGTGCAAATTGGCGAGGGCAGGCGTAAACTGACCTGCATGGCCCGCCCGTGAAGAGCTGTCCACAGAAATAGTGGATCCCTAGCCAAAGGGGTCTCAGAGCTGCCCAGAGTCCCTGGAGGAGAGACTGGGGACAGGATTAACCAGAGAGTCCTGGAGCTGGAGGTGACTTTCTCCCATTTCCATAGTGTCCATTTGGTGAGGGTGGGCGATGCCCCCAAAGATCCCAAAGCAGGGAAAGCACAAAATAGAAGACCCTAAACTGACCAGTCCCGGGGCGCCCACCGGGCGTGGGCGCTAGACTAGTGCGCAAGGTAGAGCGAATAAGCACCAAGGCTGGCTGGAGATCCTGTTGGGCCAGGGATCCTGTCCGGCAGGGGAGCATGCTCCAGTTGCCAGGGGGAGAATGTAAAGCGATCCACAGAAACAGTAGATCCCTGGACGAAGGGGTCACAGAGCTGCCCAAAGCAGGAGTCAGACAGAGACAGCAGATTCCTTGAAAGCTCAAACAAATGACCCAAGGTCATATACGGTCAACAACTGACATCATCAAAGGCAGGCCGGAAAGAAAAGCAAAGAAAAAATAAATAAATAAATAAATAAGCAAGTAAATGAGTAAATAAACAAATAAAAAGACTGCCTACTACCATAGAAGTTAATACACAAAGTTAGGAAATCTAAACGACCCAATTGAAGTGGAAGCAAAAATAAATAAACAAACAAATAAATAAATAAATCACTTAACAGACTCTCAAAAATGGGAAGAAAAAGAAGTTCCCCCCAAATGAGTGGAAAAGGGGAATCCCCACAGAGGCAAGGGAACTAGCAGATATTGAATTCAAAACAATGGTTCTAAGGAAGCTCAATGACCTCAGCCAGCTCAAAGATAACTATCCGAAACTTCAGAGAATATCAGGATCTTATAGCAAACTATATCAGCCTGGAAAAGGACATAGAAACTATCAAGAAGACACAAGAGGATATGAAGAATACCATTTCTGAATTGAAGAACACAGTAGAAGAAATCCAAAGCAGGCTAGATGAAGCAGAGGATCAAATCAGTGAGGTGGAGGATAAGGTAGAAAAAAGCTCCCAGAAAGAACAACAGATGGAAAAAAGACTCAAAAGGAATGAAGAGGCATTTAGGGAAATGTAGGACAACTTGAGACACAATAATATATGCATAATAAGGATACCAGAAGGAGAAGAAGAGGAGCAAGGGATAGAGAACCTCCTCAAAAAAGTAATGATGGAAAATTTCCCCAATTTGAGAAGAGAAAGGATCTCATGGATCCAGGAGGCACATGAGGGACCTCAAGAGGGACCCAGGGAGGTCCACTCCAACACATCATCATGAAAATGGAAACTGTCAAAGACAAAGAGAGAATCTTCAAGGCAGCAAGAGAGGAGAAAGTAACGTACAAGGGGACCCTGATATGGCTAGGAGCTGACTTCTCAACAGAAACACTACAGGCCAGAAGGGAATGGCAACAAATAGTCCAAGTCATGAAAAGCAAGGGCCTACAACCAAGGCTGCTCTACCCAGCAAAGCTCTCAATTTAAATAGGAGGGGAAATAAGTAGTTTCCCAGACAAGAGAAGGTTAAAAGAATACATCTCTACAAAACCAGCACTCCAAGATATGCTAAGGGGACTGGTTTAAGCAGATGAAGGAAAAGTATGAGAAAGAGAAAAACACAGGTACAAAGGGGAAAAAATGAATGTTTCTATCAGTAATAACTCTCACTGGAAATGGACGAAATGCCTTAATCAAAAGACACAGCATAACTGAATGGATAAGAAAACATGACCCACACATATGCTGCCTACAAAAGACCCACCTCAGAGCAAAATACCTACACAGATTGAAAGTAAAGGGATGAAAAAAATATTCCAAGAAAATGGGCAAGAGAAGAAGGCAGGGGTTGCAATACTTGTATCATACAAAGTAGATTTCAAAACAAAGGCCATAAAAAGAGACCCAGGAGGACACTATATAATACGCAAGGGAACAATCTATCAAGAAGACATAAACATTGTAAACTTACATGCTCCCAACAGAGGGACTCCCAAGTTTATAAGGAAAACCTTGGACGACTTCAAAAAAGATAGAGACAGCAACACACTGATAGTAGGGGATTTCAACACCCCACTGTTAAAAATGGACAGATCTTACAATGAAAACATCAATAAGGATATTGTGGAGCTGAATGACACACTGAATCAAATAGACTTAACTGACATATATAGAACCTTACATCCCAAAGAAGAAAAATACATATTCTTTTCAAATGCTCATGAAAGTTTTTCGAAGATAGACCACATGATAGGACACAAAGCAAGCCTCAGCAAATTCAGAAAAATTGAAATAATACCAAAGTTTTTCTCAGACCACAAGTGCTTGAAACTGGAAATTAACCTCAAAGAAAAACTTCGAAAACTTGCAAACTCATGGAGACAGAACAGTAAACTATTGAACAATGAATAGGTCAATAATGAGGTAAGAGAAGAAATCAAAAAATTTCTGAAAACAAATGAAAATGAACATACAACAGTCCAAAACCTATGGGACAAAGCAAAGGCAGTCCTGAGAGGGAAGTTCATGGCAATACAGCCTTACTAAAAAAAGATAGAAACATTTCAAATAAAAAACCTAACACTACAACTTCAAGAACTGGAGAAACAACAAATAAATCCCAGAGCAAGTAGAAGGAAGGAAATAATCAAGATCAGAGCAGAACTGAATGACATAGAGATGAAAAGAACAATTCAAAGGATCAAGGAATCCAGGTGCTGGTTCTTTGAAAAGATAAATAAAATTGACAAGCCTTTAAGCAGACTCATCAAGAAAAAAAGGGAGAGGACCCAAATTAATAATATCAGAAATTAAAGAGGAGAAATAACAGTGCAAAAGCGTTCCCCTTTCTCCACATCTTCACCAACACTTGTTGTTTTTTGGTTTATTGATAGCCATTCTGATAGGTGTGAGATGATATTTCATTGTGGTTTTAATTTGCATTTCTCTGATGATTAGTAACATTGAGCATCTTTTCATACACCTATTGTCCATCTGTGTATCCTCTTTGGAGAGGTGTCTATTCATGTACTTTGTCCATTTTTTTAATTTTATTTTAATTTATTTTTTCAAATACATTTGTCTCTGCCAACCTCCCACCACTTGCCCTTGCCCCCTCCTTCCTTCCCTCCCTCAGCTCTTCCCCTTTGGTTTTGTCCAAGAGTCCTTGCTATATGTTCCTTGACTTTCCCCTTCCCTTCCTTGTCCCTGCCCCCCCTCCCTCCTTCCCTCTGGAGATACTTCAAAAAATTAAAAATGAATCTACTTTATGACCTAGCCCTCTCATTTCCAGAAATATAACCAAAGGAACCCAAAACACAAATTCAAAAGAACATAAGAACGCCTATGTTCATTGCAACATTATTTACAATCACCAAGATATGAAAGCTGCCCAAATCTCCATTAGTAGATGAGCAGATAAAACAACTATGGGACATTTACACAATGTAATACTCCTCAGCGTAGAAAGAAGAAAATTTTACTTTTTGACAGTATGTATGGACCTGGCGAATATTATGCTAAGTGAAATAAGCTAATCAGAGAAAGACAAATACCATACCATTTGACTCATATGTGAAACTTAATGAACAAAGTGAACAAACAAAAAGACTAGAGACAGACTCATAGGTTGAGAGCAGGATAACAGCTAAGGGACGGCGGTGGGTGAGGAGGTTTGGGATGGAGGGATTGAGCAATAAGAAAAAAGGGCTAATGGACATGGACAAGTGTGGCAATTGTCAGGGGTGGGGTAGTATAAGGGGACTAAATGGTAATGAAAAAAGTGCAATAAAAATTTTTAAATAAATAAATAAATAAAGAGGAGAAATAACAACTGATACCACAGAAATACATAGGATTGTCAGAAACTACTATGAACAATTATATGCCAACAAATTTGAAAACCTGGATGAAATGGACAAATTTCTAGAAAAGTATAATCTTCCAACACTAAAGAAGAAAGAAACAGAAACCTTGAACAGACCAATAACAGCTGGGGAAATGGAAGCAGTTATTGAGAAACTCCCGGCACAGAAAAACCCTTGACCAGATGGTTTCACAGGAAAATTTTACAAACACTTAAGGAAGAGCTAACCCCTGTCCTTCTCAGACTATTCCAAAAAATCCAAGAGGAGGGAAGACTCCCAGACTCTTTCTATGAGGCCAGCATCACCCTGATCCCAAAACCAGATAAAGACCTTACAAAGAAAGAAAACTACAAGCCAATTTCACTGATGAACATAGATGCTAAAATCCTCAACAAAATATTGTCAAACCGCATCCAGCAATACATTCAAAAGATTATCCACCACGATCAAGTGGATTCATCCCAGGCATGCAGGGATGGTTCAAAATATGCAAGTCAATAAACATAATACATCACATAAATAAAAGAAAAGACAAAAACCACATGATCATCTCGATAGATGCAGAAAAAGCATTTGATAAGATAAAGCACCATTTATGATCAAAACACTCAGCAAAATGGGAATAAATGGAGCATTCATCAACGTAATAAAGGCCATATATGAAAAACCTCCAGTCAAAATCATACTCAACGGGCAAAAACTGAAAGCTTTCCCACTAAGATCGGGAACACGACAAGGATATCCACTTTCACCACTTCTTTTCAACATTATATTGGAAGTCCTAGCCACGGCGGTCAGACAAGAAAAAGAAATAGAAGGCATCCAAATAGGAAAGGAGGAAGTAAAACTATCATTGTTTGCAGATGACATGATAGTGTACATAGAAAACCCTGTAGACTCTACCAAAAAAGTCCTCAACCTAATAAGTGAATTTGGCAAAACAGCAATACAAAGTCAATATTCAGAAATCAAAGGCAATTTTGTACACCAGCAAAGCAATAGAAGAAGAAGAAATCAGAAAAAAAAATACCATTCGATATAGCAACAGGAAAAGTAAAGTACCTAGGAATAAATTTAACCAAAGAGGTAAAAGACCTGTACACAGAAAACTATACAACATTGAAGAAAGAAATTAAGGAAGACATGAATAAATGAATGCACGTACCGTGCTCATGGATTGGAAGAATTAATATCATCAAAATCTCCATACTACCCAAAGCAATTTATAGATCAACGCAATTCCTATTAAGATACCAATGACATAGTTCACAGAAATAGAACAGACATTTCAAAAATTTATATGGAACCATAAATGACCCCGAATAGCCTCAGCAATTTTGAGAAAGAAAAACAAAGTAGGAGGCGTCACAATACTGGACATCAAACTATACTACAAAGCCACTATACTCAAAACAATCTGGTACTGGCACAAGAACAGACCCATAGACCAGTGGAACAAAATAGAAAGCCCAGAAATAAGCCCAGGACTATATGGGCAACTAATATTTGACAAAGAGGAAAGAAGTATAAAGTGGAGCAATAATAGCCTCTTCAACAAATGGTGTTGGGAGAGCTGGACAGCTCCATGCAAAATTTGAAATTGAATCATCAGCTGACACCATACACAAAAATAAACTCAAGAGGGATAAAAGACTTAAATATAAGTCGCAACACCATCAAAGTCCTAGCGGAGAACATTGGCATGAAACTCTCAGATATCCCACACAGAAATTTTTTCACAGATATGTCTCCTAATACAAGGGACATAAGGGAAAGAATAAACAAGTGGGACCTCATCAAAATAAGAAGTTTCTGCATGGCTAAAGAAAACATCAGCAAAATGAAAAGGGAGCCAACGGTATGGGAAAATGTATTTGCTAATGATACATCAGATAGAGATTTGACCTCCAAAATATATAAAAAACTCACTCAACCCACTCCGAGAAGGCAAACAATAAAATCAAAACATGGGCAAAGGACCTGGGCAGACGCTTTTCCAAGGAAGAGATACAGAGGGCCCAGAGACATTTGAAAGGATGCTCAGCATCACCAGCCATCAGAGAAATGCAGATCAAAACCACAATAAGGTACCACCTTACACTGGTCAGAATGGCCATCATAAACAGATCAACAAAAACAAGTGCTGGCCAGGCTGTGTAGAAAAGGGAACACTAGTACACTGTTGGTGGGAAGGCAGACTGGTGCAACCACTGCAGAAAACAGTTTGGAATTTCTTCAAAAAGCTAAAAATGGAACTGCCTTTTGACTCAGCAATTCCACTGCTGGGATTATACCCTAATAATCCCAAAACACCAATTCAAAAGGACCTATGCACCCCAATGTTCATAGCAACACAATTTACAATAGCCAAGTGCTGGAAACAACCTAAGTGCTCATCAGTAAATGAGTGGATCAAAAAACCTTGGTACATTTACCCTATAGAGTACTTCACAGCAGAAAGAAAAAAAGAGGTACAACCCTTCGCAACAGCAGGGATGGAACTGGAGAGCATTATGTTAAGTGAAATAAGCCAGGGATCAAAAGAGAAATACCATATGATCTCACCTATAAATGGAACCTAACCAACAAAACAAACAAGCAAGGAAAATATAACCAGCAATGCTGACAGAAAAAAGAAACGAGCCGAATCAAGAGAGAATGGGGGCAGGGGCTGGGAAAGGGAAGGAAAGTGTCAAGTCAAGGATCATGTATAAAGGACTCATGGACAAAGCCAAAGTGGAAAAGGATTGAGGGAGAGAGGTAGGGGAGGCGGCAGGGGAAAGTGGTGGAGGGAAGGTGAGGACAAATGTATTTGAACAATAAAAAATAAAAGTTTTAAAAGAAAGTACAACTATACACTGAGCCAGAATACCATGAGCTTTGCCTGGAAATCCCAATTTCCTTAGAAGGAAAGAGTAAGTTGTCAAACTAAGAGAATAAACGCAGCCTAACAACTTTTCAGTTTCAGATAAGATAGTTTTCATTTTGTTAACCTTACTCTGGATTCTGAAAACTGGTGCAGACAACAGTCTTTTTTTTTTTATGTTTTTTTAAATTTTATTTTAATTTATTTTTTCAAATACATTTGTCTCTGCCTCCCCCCCACCACCACTTTCCCTTGCCCCCTCCCTTCTTCCCTCCCTCAGCTCTTCCCCTTTGGTTTTGTCCATGAGTCCTTGCTATATGTTCCTTGACTTTCCCCTTCCCTTCCTTTTCCCCGCCCCCCCCTCCCTCCTTCCCTCTTGTCTCTGTTGATTTCTTTTCCTTTCATTGTTGCTGGTCTTATTTTCCTTGCATCTTTGTATTGTTGGTTTGATTCATCTAGTCTAAAACAAAGATTATATTTTATAAACTAACACCAATTATTTATGAATTTAGAAGCCGTGGAGTGATACCTCCAGGAAGAATTAAATAATTTTTTCAAACTAATGTAAAATAAATAGATACATCATTAGCTTCATTGTCATGCAGAAGAGAAACTTAAATAAATCTTTTGAAAATTCAAGTGTTCTCAAGAAATAACAGAAGGAATTTCACTGATATGGTACACATAGCTTCCTTTGGTGCCAGACTACCCTGTTGCTCTGTTTTTCTCCACAAATCACTTTGAGAAGAGAAGTCCTCACTTAAGACAGCAGCTAGCACAGAGTTCATTGAGGAATATAAACACTTCCCAGTTGACAATCCCAAGAGTCACCCTGTGGCAAAATAATCATTGTTACTAAGCACCCATGGGTATGAGATGCTGTCCCATGCAAAGGAACATAAGGTACATCCAGCAGCTCTGCGGCCTCTTGGAGACAGAAGTGACTACAGGAACATAAGTGATGTAAGATAGACACTAGATGCTGGGTGAGCTAGGCTGGGTGCCTAGACCATAAAGCACACAAACCAGCCAGCTGCCCCAACACCACAGTGTCTGTGCCAATCAGAACCCCCACATGAGGGCAACCCCAGCCTTCTTCCAGACTCAGTTCTGTGGGTGTTTTCCAGATCCTTTCCTCAAAGGTCTATAGGTCTAAGAGGTCAGGGCCAGCCCTGGCCAATGTGGCTCAGTTGACAGGGCAACATCCCACAAATCGAGGGTCACTAGTTGAATTCCTTGTCAGCTCACAAGCCTGGGCTACAGATTTGGTCCTTGGACGGGGCATGTGTGTGGCATATAATAGGCAACCAGTTGATGTCTCTCCCTCACATAGATGTTTCTCTCCCTTTCTTTCTCTCTCCCTCCCTCCCTTCCTCTCTCCCTAAAAATAAATAAATAATTTTTTAAAAATGAGGGCCATCCTACCCCCAGGCCTAAAACACTGTACAAAGAACCTGGAAATTAAATCCAGCACTTCCCTATGACCTTGAGAATAAGTGAGTTGTGGTTTGCATTTTACAGAGAAAATTGCTTTTTTTCAAAAGGCTTTTAGAGATTTTGATTCTTATGTCATTTGTGATGTTTAGAAGACATTATTATTCTATTTTCATTATGTATTATCTATAATATATCAGCTATTATATGACAGCTTAATATATATTATAACAACACATGATGTATTAGTATATACCAAATATAATACAAATATATAAACACTAATGTAAATAAATAACACATGATTGTATTTTAATTGCTTCATACTTGCATGTCCCATTGGAGTAAACTCGCCAAGGGTCTGTCATCATACATCATGAGTTGCCCACCCTGAACACACAAGTAACATCCATTACATTATATGAATTAATGTTTAATGAATTTTATGTTTCAGAAAACAGGAGTTAAGTGAGCTACCATTTTCAACGATTTAGCACTTGGCAGACACAGATGGATTTAAGAGTCTCCTGACTCCTTCAAGCTTCTACCAGGTCTCTTCTCCAGCATAAGTCCTTAGTGAGAAATAGCAAGAAGATGGCTTTTCTTCCTTCTCATTGTCTGCCCAACTCCCTTCTCCCCATGTCTGCCTTGTCACACCAGTGGTCCAGTGATAAACAAGGCTGGTGGACACCTTGCCTTTGTCATAAGCTGGGAAAATGTGCCTTTGGTTAAATCCTATCTTTGTTTTTTAAATGTTTTTATTAATTCAAGGAACATATAGCAAGGACTCATGTACAAAACCAAAGGGGAAGAGCTGAGGGAGGAAAGGAGGGAGGGGGCAAGGGAAAGTAGTGGGGGGTTGGCAGAGACAAATGTATTTGAAAAAATAAATTTAAATAAATTTAAAAAATTTTAAAAAATGGGTTTTTTTTAAAACTTCCCACATTGCTTTGGAATACTCTGGGGAAAACATCAGATGTTAAACTGGACAAAAACATCTAATACCTTCTGTGATAACCCTGGAATTGTCTTAATAAAAAGTCTTCCCTTTATTCTGATAACATATTCTAGAATGCTCAGATCACGATGGCCATGAACAGAACTGTCCCGACCTCACTTGAGCAAGAGTCTCCTTTCCCAAGATACCATCTCACAATCTCTACAATGCTGTTCAAAACACTCCTGGTAGTTAAGCCCTGGATTTAGGCACTTAAGACCCTGTTAATGCTGGTGGTCTTTTGTGGGTATTTCACATTCAAGCAGCATAAGCAAAAGAAGCTTGGGATCTAACTAAGGCATCAGAAAAGTCAGCAGGCCCCTGGCAGTCCTCTCAAAGGCGAAGGAACCATCTGTATGGGTTTTCTCTCTTTTCCTTTTCTATCCATGAGCCCACTGTCCTGGTCTAAGGTCTTATTATCTTTACTATTATTAATTAGTCCCTGGCTCTAGTCTCCTTACATTTCCCAACTTCTGATTCATCTACTGACTGCTGATAAAATGATAAATGTAAAACATGTCTCATCATGTCATTTTTATACATAAAACTTACCTTAGTTCCCACCCCTGAACCTGAAATCCAGACTCCTTACATCGCCAATCCTGACTTTTTAAGTCACAGCTCCTCCCATGTACCACTAACACTCAAGTATGTTGTTAACCATTTTCAGAGGGTCTTCCACTAAAGACCTTGTTAGGCTTTTCAGTTTTACAGATCAGCTGATCATGTTAATAACTACAACTTATTGATCCCTAACAAAAGTCCAAGCTCTGTGCTAAGTGTTTTAAATAGCTATGTTAGCTCATTTAATTCTCTCAAAACTGGTACATGCATTCTTGTAACATACCCTTGTGTGTGCGTGCGTGCGTGTGTGTGTGTGTGTGTGCACGTGCACACAGAAACTGAAGCGCTCAGTGGTTAAGTAGCTTTCCAAGTTCAAACACAGGTCTGCTGAGTCCACAATGCAGGCTGCTACCAACCACAGTGCAAGGATTGCTACACACAAATAAATACACTGAACATGTCAACTCCATATTACTGTAAATAAACAAACACACATAACATGCTAGCTTCATACAGCTGCAGGCTGGGTTCCAGGAAGAGAGGGAATTTTATCCCACCACTTCCCTCACAGTTCTTAAGGCATGGCCAACACACCTGCTGGCCATGGTTCACTTGACCTCAGAGATTCTGCAGGAGAGTTGTGTTTCTTGCCAGTGACCACTGTGAACACCCAGATGCAGCACAGACAGATGGCTGGATTCTATCTAGTCTAGGGATTCATCAGGGAAGATGAGAAGGATGATGAAAAGATGGTGAAATAAAAGGATTAAAGGTCTCAAAGGATGGTTGGCATTTCAAAGATACTATATTTATCCCCTGCACCTTTGAAAGTCTCCTTAAATACATCCTTTTGAGAAGGAGGCATAGCATAGAAAACTAATAAAATTAATTGCCATTGGGAAGACAACCATCTGCAGGTAAGGGTCCCTCATATGTCTTTTGACCAGCCTTGCAGGCGGCTTCATAGAATCTGTCAAGTTTAGGTGCTGACATGTCAATTCCATTAGACTTTGAGATGCTTGGGGGCATACACCATTGTTAATTTTTCTTTATATCACTAGAACTAGCAGAATACAAGAACAAGGATTTATTACTTAATTAATACACATGCATCTATACTCATAGAGAGATGAATAAAAGTCTCCCTTTGCACACAGCACAGTGGTAACCAGAACAGCTCTGCTAGGTTCAAAGATGTCTTTACCATTTATTCTTTGTGTGTGTTTGACAACTTAACCTTGCATGGGTACATTAATAAATTGGCAATAATATTACTACTACTAATTGAGTTGTTGCAAGGATAAAATAAGTTTTAGATATGAAAAGCCCTTAGAAAAGCAACCAACCAAGAAGTGATCCATAAAAGTCCACTCTGTATGATTGTCATCTGTTCTTCCCCTCTGCCCTCTTTTCAAATTGCAGACTTCATACTCTCCCCAGTATCCATGAAGAACTTAGTTTGTATAAACAGAATAACATATTCAATCTAAATGGTTTTAGACTCTGTGTGTGTGTGTTCCTCCCACTAAGTTACTGAGTCTCCCTATAATCTTGGACTATGCTTTCCTCAATGTTGAATTCTCTGGGCCAGAGGCAGTTCCTGACATAGAGAATGTACTAATATATTGTGTTTGTTGACTGGGATTGAACAGGAACAGGTGAAGTGGAATGTCTGCTGGAGAACTGGGTCACTCAGAGGGAGAATAAAGGTCTTGAGTTTCTCAAGATGGGGAAAACATGCAGAAAAAAAGAACAAGAGAGAGGGAGAGAAGAGGGAGTAGGGGGAGGAGAGAGAGAGAGAGAGAAACAAAGACAAAAAGTCTTAACTTCCCTATCCCACAGTCTGAGCTGAATCTCTTCCTTCCACCCCCTTGGAAACATGTCTGCCTTCTTAAACCTGGCCGTTAATTTCAGAATTTGTGCTAGCTGTCAAGTGGAATTAAAATATATATCCACCTCAACCAAAGGTGAAACATTAGAATTATTTAGCAAAAACATGTCATAAGTCTATCAAGAGGGTGTTTGAGGGTAAATGAAATTGACAGTGAGAAACATCTTAACTCCACATCTTTTTTTCTCTCCCTATTGCTTCTCTCTTTTCCACAGAATACCATAGTTCCAAATAAAAAAAACAATCCACTCCCACTTTCTTCTTTCTGGCAAGCGAAGTTTGTTATACAGACAATGAAGAAGGCTCTTTTGATTTCAAACATGAACAAACATGCTTAATAACTCATTACACATCATAATAGACATATTAGTAAAGTCTAGAATTTTAGAGAAAAGAACTATGACACTTAGACCAATTACTCAAAATGAAGGGGAGATGAAGACGCCTGGAAGTTTCCACTCACTATGCAAGTGAACAGTCCAGGGAAAAGATTACATTTATAGGACACTGAAAATTGCTGCCACCAGCAACCTGCCTACCCAAGTGACCTTCCTGTGCCCAGGTTTGTCCAAATCTTCTCTGAGGGTTCATAGTGATAAGGGCTGCTGTCACTTAGAGCAGAGATAGTATTTTCTGCTATTCTTGGGACCAAAATTCTGAAAGTGCATAAACAAATACCCTCACTGTTTCCATTTAGCAAGATTTCTCATATACCCCGGTGGACAAGTGACGTGAAAGCCAGTCCTTACTGTGAGTATACAAGACAACTGAGATTTATCCAGGGGTGTGCACATGAAACCATTCGCTGAAAAAAAATTAAAGCCCTGATTTGTAGCATTTACCAGTTTCCTTGGTGTAAATGCTTCCACTGTGGCCAAGCTACCCCCAGATGTCACTACATGTGAAGTTGAAGACCAGTATTAAGTAACTCCAGCACACTGGGCCTTGTCTATAAACTAATTGTCTCCCTCTCCAGAATTAGAGCTGAAATGGATATTCATTGTTACCTGGTTTAACCCTCCCTCAACCAACTACAGTAGCCAGGACATAAATAATAAGCATCCCCTTCCCCATCACCAGGTTGTCTCTGGGACAACACAGGTCATGGAAACAAAGTGAGTTTGCAAGTGTGAGAAAAGGCACAGAATTCCCACTAGAAGAGAGAACAGTCAGACTGGGAGAAATAGGGAGAACTGTATGTGGATCTCTCCTTATTTTTTTTCTTAAACTGCACAAAGAAGCCACTCATGTTAGCCAGTGTCTTTTCTTGGCACCTTTGGCTGCACATATGACATGTGCTACTGGGGAGGAGGAGCTGAGTCCATCCTGGTGCCATCAACCACACTCCTGATCTGTCTTAAGACACAGGGGTGTTTAAAGAGATCAATAAAAAAAATTTTACTCTGCTGCTTCACAATTCTTTTTTAATTTAAATATTTTATTGTTTATGCTATTATAGTTGTTCCAAATTTTTCCCTTTGCCCTCCTTACTCACCCCACCCACCCCAGCCTCTTCACAATTCAGCTCAGATCTGAGATCATATAAAGTTTACCAAGAGAGTCAAGAACAATTTGTTTAATGAGGTCCTTACAAACCATATTTCAAGGTCTATGGTATTTTTTAATATAATTTTCCTGCCACAACTAAGCATCATTCCACATTTAAGGGAGGCTACTTGCCACTTCATGGTTTCCTGGACAAAGATTAACTAATATTAACTGAGTTGTGATGAGCTATTTGTAGCTACAGACAGATGGACCCCATTCTGCATGGACCTCCATTGCCACCATTCTGCTCAGAAATAGTTTTAATTGTGAAAAACAATCCCAGGTAAGGCTCATCCAAGTGTCTATATCTCCAACCTGCTTCACTTATAAGTAAATTCTGGCATGTATGATCAGGCATGTCTCTGGGAATTCAAAAAATCAGGTTTCTTTCCATTCTTTAATATTCCTGAGCCATTCTAAATCCATAAAAATCTGCTTCCTTTAACATGCTGTTCTCTAAAAAATGCATATGGCAAGCCCCAAGTCAGGGTGTTAATTTTTTTAGGAAATGAAGTTATTTTTAAAAGCAACAGACATGAGTGACAGTACAGTTGCTCCTTTTTTCACAAGATAAGTTTTAATACTGATGGTCATCTCTTTGGAAGTGATTCCAGTTCTGGTGAAAAATACTCACAGAGAACAGAAGTGAGCATCTTCTCTCAATTCTAAGACAGCCATAGCATGAGCACACAAATTAGTTAATTTTTTAATTCTCTCAGTTTCTGCTAAAGCCCCTTGCTAGCACATCTGTGCAGGCTAAGGCGAACCAGAGACTGAAGTGTGAGAGTCAAGCGGTCCCAGCAGCACAATGGGAGACACCGTAGCTGTTACACACAAAACACCTTGTTACACATCCCATGTGGCTAGCCCTCCTGAAGTGGGATAACATGTGTGGCATGAGTGCACATGTGCACACATGTGTGGGCATGAATATGTGTGCATGCATGCTTTGCATGCACATATGCATGCACGTGCATGTGTATGTATGTTCCTGGGGACACATGTATATGCATATGCTTGCATGTGCATGCACATGTATATACACACACACACAAAAGTACATGCATGCATGCTCCTTCATATATACACACACTCACACTTTCCTCTAAAACACTAAGTGACTTTCTCACATTTCTTTGATCTAGTGTCTGGGAAAAACAGTTCTGTGATCACCCACCCAGGTTGCAGTGATGATAGTGAAACTGTGTGAAAGCTCAGACAATGTCAAGTATGTGGATGCAAGAACTCAGATCACTTGTTATCTGCTAAATGTCTTCTCAAAGGATGCTGGTGTCTTCCTTTTGTCATGAGGATGTTTATACCAGGATGTCAACTCATCTCTCATTGATGACATCTGTGGGCACCACAGCTGGATCTAAGGAGATGATCCCAAACACTCAAGCATATCTGTGTCACATAGATCTGAAAGACCACAAAATACAGGCAGAGACATCACCATTGACACTGGCTAAGTGTAGATCATTCGTGACCTCAAAAGTGAGAAACTTATTAGTCTCAGTGAAGTTGGAGAAATGGTGGCAGAGAATTAATAGTGTATAGAAGGCAGAGGAATAAGAGAGTTGACTATCTGAGACAGGTTTTGGAAGTGGCTGTTATTGGCACTGGGATATGGTTGTGTGAAGGAAGCAGTTGTTGGAGCTGAGACCAAGAACTGAGACATAAGGGCAGGAAACATCTTGTCTAAGGGAGCTGACTTAGCAAGGCAGTGTTCACAAGGAACCTGTGCTTTCCATTTGCAGGTATAGCAACCCAGAACAATCAGAATGTACAGAGGTGCCCTGGTACCAAGTAAAATGCTAAATATTACCTGTTTATCATGTTTCAACTATGTAATACAATTTGGATGTTGGTTAAAAGGCCTCACTTTATCATGAGATAATGGAAGGAAGAACTTAGAAAGAAGAGTAAGCTAAATGTCCAAAGCTGGACATTGCATCCCTGCCTATAATCAAGAAAACAGTGATGAGGTGAAATAGAAAATGACATGGTCAAGTGGTTTCCAGGAGAGGCCATCAAACAGCTGATTCACCCACAAAATCTAGAGAGTAGAAAGCTCATAGTCTGTGCTTACAGAACTCCAGGACAGAAACCCTATAAAAAAAGAACAAAGACAGTGTGTTCAAACTTCTTTTTAATTTGAAGTAGAAAGTGGTATTTTCCAGAAAGTTTTATTTTGGTGTTAGTGACATCCTTTTACTAATCAGTAGCATTATAATTATAATCAGAGTAGCTTGTATTTCATTTTTGAAAAAAGAAATTATTTTGTCCTTAGTTTTTAAAAAGGATTTAATGAGATACCCTTGTAATTAGTTTTTTAATTGTCTTTATTTTCAGCTCTACCTTTAGCTAAATATTGGCAAAATAGATATTCTCAAATTTTTCTTGCCAGAATACTTTTGAAAATTATTATGAAATAGGTAAATTTTATAATCTCTCTAAGTAAAAAAAAAAAGCATAAACGATAGGACTGTAAAGCCTATGGTATAGATTTTTACAGTTCTAACAATTTGCTTACAAGTGATTTCCAAAAATACACCAATGATATCTAACTTTCATTTTGATTCGAGAAAATTTCCCTTACAGTAAAAGTGGTCCATCTTGAGGTTATCAATTGTAAGCACAGATAAGGTTGAGGAGAGGGAAGACTATGGCCTGTGGTGATACGAGATCAGTGAGGACTTGGGAAAAAACTTCAGGCCTGATGTAGCCAGGGTACTGCTTAGAAAAGTCTAAGTGCCAAGGAAGCAGAAAGCCAGAGCTGACCTAACTGAGGATAGTTTTCCAGCCATTTCTTATGATATGTTCATTTTCCAACCTCACGATAACTTGTGATAAACATAACTATCACTTTGTTACCAGACTGTGAGCTCTTTGACAAGACCTGTCTTACTGTATCACCCACAGAAATACACACTGCCTGGAGAAAACCAATAATCTATAAGTGTTGGTGTTTTCTCAAAGGTGTGAATAAATTCCTATAGTCGTGGCATGTAATATGCATGCCTTCTCTGACTGTTCCTGTTAGGAGCTTATGGTATTTACAAAATAAAAAATAACATTAAAAATATTATGTGATTGTTTAGGCTTACATAAAGATTTATAGGAACATTTCGACTAACTTGGTAAGGTGTTATGGTTTTAAAATTAAAGAAAAATTTTAATCTTATCTCATAAATGAATCAACATTGAGCTTGTTGCTCCAGAAAGGAGACTGTCTGAAGCTGACTAAGGGCCTGAGATCACCTTGGTTTTGAGTGAAGCCCAGATAATGTGAGACTGAGGATCATGGGCCTGAGTCAGACACTCAGGCTGAGTTTATTCAGTCTACACAGGTTCCTGCATACTCAATGTGGGACTTTGCTCATCTCACATTAAGAGTAGAAGGTGTTTGAAAGGACTAAGTTCCTTGGAATTGAAGCTAATTCAAGTGAGTTAACTGACAGCTGGCCCTCAACTCTCACCCTGACTCTGCACCCACACCTGCTGGGGTCCTGGCAGCTGCTATGGCTTCCATGCACCCTCTGGCTCCAGGACAAGTCACAGAGGCTGCTCCCTACCTTACAGTGGAGGATATATGCTCTAAGCTGTGCAGACACAGAGTCCTAGGTATGCAGTAGAGGGTTTTATTTATCTAACAGAAATGGTAATCTCCCAGGTGACACTAAGGATCAAGATGTAGTCACTGGGTTTAGAATATGAAAGCTCATTCTAGTACTACTTTACAACTCAATGGGAAGGAAATGTGGCCACAGTGACTCACCAGGAAGCCAGCTGGGGGTCTCATGTTGGATTGCAGCCTTGCCCTTGGTAGTTGGGGTGGTTAACTGAGAATTAACTGTAGAAGTGCCACTCGCTGGGTTATTCAGACACACATGCTTTGGTCAGCTCACCTCATTTCTAGGCCCTTCTAATTTTCCACATCCAGCAAATTCCCAGAAATTCATGTTCTCAAGATGTGATTTTAAATGTCATTTCCAGTGTAGCAAGACATCTTAGCTAAGTTCTGCATCAGCTGTATCTGAGATAGCCGTCTGCTGTGTGTCCTTGCAGACATGGGAACCTGGGAATTTAACAATCTCTAAGGCATGCTCCAGTTTTGTTAAAAAACAATTGTAGTGACAATTTTGATAACCTACAAAAATATCTGCAGCTCCAAAGATCTAATGGAGTTGGGAAGTACAATGCTGATGTGATAAGATCTCAGGGCAGTGCTGATGCCTAAATTCAAGTGATGCTTTAAATCAAGTATAAACATGTCCTTACTGAATATCTACTTACAGGTCACTGTGCTAAATGCCACAGAGGGTTTTTATAAACCGCAACCAAATCACTAAATTCAAGGAGTTTGTAATCTAACAGAAAAAGTAAGATTTTTTCTTCAGTGTACCAAACACTGAAGAGTGTACCCTGGCACCTGGTTAAATACAGGGTCAGAACACCTGCATCCTCCATAAAATTAACAGATTCCTCATGAGACCTTGTGTTCCTGACTTTACCTTATATTTGGGATTAGTGCTAATGACTTATTGGGATGGAGTAGATTTAACTGGTATTTCCAATAAATCTGGAAAGTCCCAATTTCCTTCATGACCCATGGCAAACCTGAGATGAGGTGGAAAATTAAACTAGACTGAAAAAAGGCTGGAGGAAGAAAGCAAAAGGAAATGACTGTAATGTAATGAGCTGATGTAGCAGCCACACTTTCATATTACCTGCAGATAGAGTTCCCACAGGGCACTGTCTCCATCTACATCCCAACTTGCAGCCACCTAGCTTTCCCTCCCTGCCTGTGAGCTTGTCCAGACACCTCTGAGTTCCAATGCCCTTGAGAGGCAGGAGTTTCTCTTCCTGCCAACACCCATGCTCCTGAATTTTGGCTTGCTTTCCTCCTTAATGTCCTCCCACTGATAATGGACCCCATTACAGTTCCCATGTCACTCCCATTACTATGACCTGTAGTGTTACTGCTCCTACCACCAATTACAGAGCATAGTGCCAGGCATCGACCCACACATAAATTATTATATTTTATTGTCACCCTAGTTCTGTATAGTTCTAAGACTACTCCAGCTTGTATGGGTTAGGTATCCAGCCCAAAGCCAGGAAGCACAAGCCAGATTGTTCACCAATGTTTGTGTGGTTCCACATCTGATGCTCCTAATCATCACTTCACACAGTCCCCCAAGGCCTACCCCATAACCTGAAGACAATTACATCAAAATCCCCCCATTCAAGGGACATAGGCCTACACAGGGGCTTGGGTTGGGCACCAACTTATTACAGGGCAAAGATAAAATGGTCGTTATGCTGTGTAGACAGTAATTGCTGCCTAAATGCCCTGTTTTCTTTTATCCAAGATGAGAGTATCTGATCATTAAGGTAACTGATGGTCTGTGATGGGCCCAGCCATCTTCCAATAAACATACCTGGGCCTCTAAGACTCAGACACTGGGGAAGATGAGTCCTTGTCCACCCTTGTTGCACTTGATTTTCATGTAAAGAGGTATAATTATTCTCCAGCTCAGCCGCTGACACCAAATTTTGGTTTTCAATGACTCTCATCAAATTCTTGATTATAGGTTTCTTCCTCTGTCTCATTCCTCCCACTGTATTTGGCTGGGGTCATAAACCTACCATTGTCACCCCCAGCATTCAAACAATATCTCTTTACGTATGCTGAACAAGGAGAAACTTTCAAATGTATAAATGAAGGATATAATCAGCTCTCATGGTGACGGCCACGTTTGTATTCTTTTCTTAATACAGAGATTGTCCCACCAAACTATCCAAATACCAGATTGGAAATTTTGATCCCGACCAAAAAATATTAACTGAGAACTATGGGGCCATTCTTTAGGCTCAGTTCTATGGATAGGAAAACAAATAAGCTTTGTGCCCAGGAATTGTCTGCCCAATGACAGAGATCATTAGACATCACACCATGTCAGCAGAACAGCCTCAGTGAAGACATGGGGCCAAGGGCTCTATTGGCACCAGGTAGTGGGTTCAGGGCTCACTACTGTGTGATCAGAAACTGCAGCCCAGTTAGAACAGTGGCCACTTATCCACAAGTACAGCCATCACCAGCAGCCAGTCAGATGGCATCTGAAATCATGGGTGGTCTTGAATGGGAGATGGTCCAACAGATGTTGTCATTTGGCTCCAAACACTTGTACTGACATGATGACCATTTCTAACTTAGCTTCACACTGTCCCTGGACAGACCAACAATAGGTTTTGGCAGAATAGAAGACCCTATTTCCACTGCCTCCAGCCTGATTTCACAACATAAAACCCCATTGCAATGTCTCACAGTGCACCAACAGAGACAGAATGTTTAAATGTAATCCTTCCAAAGAGGACTGGTGGAAAAGATGCATGAAGCCAGGACCAACTCCATAGTGGTGAGATGGGCTCTGTTACCCTGGACAGCTGCAGACACCATATGGAGGCTCAGAGCCTGGTCAATGTAAATCCCAGACCCTTTATTAACTTCAGAGGAAGCAGGCTTAGGGGCAGGAGTGAAGACCAGGCAGGAATGAGTGACATCAGTAAGATTCCTAAAGCAGAATGAGTCAAAACAAGAATATTGGAGAAAAGAGTGCAGATGCAGGGGGTCGGGAAGAGGGAGGGGAAGGCCTAGTGACATTATACCTTTTGAGGATTTGGTGAGAGAGAGCCAAACCTACCTCCTAGAAAACGCCTCCCAACATGGCCCCAAGCCTAGCACACACACCCACAAGAACTCTGAAGAGGTCTGAAATTTAACCTAATATTCCCAGAGAAAGCCCAGGACACAGCATGTGAGTCTCACCCCAGGAAATGTCCAGTTCAAGAAGCAGTTATCCTATTGTATTGTTTCCATCACAGTAAGTCTCTTCAAAGCTAGTCTTCCTGTGAACAGTGAACAAAGCAGCAGACAGCATGGACCTTCTGCCCAGGACATGGCCATAAAGCAGGCTTCTGTGAAGTGAGTACAGTAGTTCTGGGAGCCACAGCAGTCACTCCATGGGCATATTTGTATGTTCCTCAGGCCCTATCACCCTGTCCAGAAACTCTAGAAATTAATTCAGACAACCTGCATTCTAGTCTATACTCTTCATCTAATTAGCAGGTGATGTTTAGAAAATTAACTCTTTCTAAAATTCCATTGTCTGTGTGAGGGATGAACAGCTACATGATCATCAAAGTTTTGCCTGCTTTAAATGTATGATTCTAGGAGATGTCATTTCAACTAACACATGGACATAAAGACACAAGGCACTACCCAGGAAACAGGGACACAATACAGATCTGCCTGTCCCATCCCCTCAGAGAGTGGCTTATATTATAATCCATTTGGAATACTAAAGCCATAAAATTATAACTCTGAAGTTTTAACATTTCAACCAATACGTCTTTATATCATAACAATCTTTTCAAAAATACTAAGATACCATGTATGGCTTACAATCAAATCTACCTCACATTATATTTGTCAGGACTAAACCTATATATATATATGAAAAGTGCCTAGAACATAGAAAACACTGATATAATAATCAGCATAAATTAGAAATTTCCTATGATATGGGTATTTTCAGCACATTATCTTGTCATAAGTTACCTCATGTTCAATATACATGTAGAGGTATGTATTCCTATACCCATTTCATGGATGAGAAACACAGAGCTTAGATAATCAAGTGTCTTGTAGTAGAATCCTGGCTAAAGGGGACACAGAGCTGTCTAAAGATGCTTGAGGAGAGACTGGAGATGGAGGAATTGGAAAGAGAACTGAGGGAGTAGACAGGGGTTCCTGGTGCTGACTCCTTCCCCATCCCACAGTCTCCATCTTACTCAGGCAGACCACACCCCAGCATGGCAGCAGCATGAAAGGAAACAATAGCCCTGCCCTCAGGATGCTCTGCCCCAGCCAGGGGTTGTGCGAGGCCTGGGCTGTGAGTACCAATCAGAAGTCAGAGATAGAAGATCCCTGGCTAAAGGGGAAGCAAAGTGGTCTGAAGATACTTGAGGAGAGACTGGAAGTGGGAGCATTGGGGAGAGAACTGAGGGAGAAGACAGGAAGATCCCGGTGCTGATTCCTCCCCACTCCTCAGTGTCCACCTTGCTCAGGCAGACCACTCCCCTGAGTGCAAGCAGCCTTTAAGAACACAATAGCCCCACCCTCAGGAGGCACTGCCCCACCCTGTGGTGCCTAAGCCTGATGACTGAGGGCACAGTGACTAGATTAACAATTGCAGTAGACAGACACAGACATTAGGTTCCTGGAAGTCTTAAACAGACTTCAAAAGATCAGGCAGGGTCAACATGTGATATCATCAGAGGCAGATCCAGAAAGAAAAAAAAATAAAGAGCTATCTACTATGATAGAAGTTCACACCCCAAAGTCAGGGAATCAAGACGGATCAACTTAAGAAGCAGAAACAAAATAAGAGCCTTACAAATAATGGGAAGGAAAAGAAACAACCCCCAAATGAGAGGAAAGGAGAAATCCTCAGAAAGAGAACTAAAAGAAATATGGGCATCTAATATTTGACAAAGGGGGCAGAAGCATAAAATGGAGCAATAATAGCCTCTTCAACAAATGGTGTTGGGAGAGCTGGACGGCTACATGCAAAAAATTGAAATTGGGTCATCAGCTGACACCATACACAAAAATACACTCAAGATGGATAAAAGACTTAAATATAAGTTGCAACACCATCAAAGTCCTAGTCGAGAACATTGGCAGGAAACTCTCAGATATCCCACGCAGCAATTTTTTCACTGATATGTCTCCGAAAGCAAGGGACATAAAGGAAAGAATAAACAAGTGGGACCTCATCCAAATAAGAAGCTTCTGCACGGATAAAGAACACATCAGCAAAATGAAAAGGGAGCCAACCGTATGGGAAAATGTATTCGCTAATGATACATAAGATAGAGATTTGATCTCCAAGATATATAAAGAACTCACTCGACTCCACTCCTAGATGACAAACGATCCAATCATAAAATGGGCGAAGGACCTGGGCAGACGCTTTTCCAAGGAGGAGATAAACAGGGCCCAGAGACATTTGAAAGGATGCTTGGCATCACTAGCCATCAGAGAAATGCAGCTCAAAACCATCATGAGGTACCACCTCACACCGGTCAGAATGGCCATCATAAACAGGTCAACAAAAAATGGTGCTGGCGAGGCTGTGGAGAAAAGGGAACCCTAGTCCACTGTTGGTGGGAATGCAGACTGGAGCAGCCATTGTGGAAAGCAGTGTGGAATTTCCTCAAAAAGCTGAAAATGGAACTGCCTTTTGATCCAGCGATTCCCCTGCTGGGACTATACCCTAAGAATCCCAAAACGCCAATTCAAAAGAACCTATGCACCCCATAGTTCATAGCAGCACAATTTACAATAGCCAAGTGTTGGAAGCAACCTAAATGCCCATCAGTAGATGATTGGATCAAAAATGATGGTACATTTACACAATGGAATACTACACAGGAGAAAGAAAAAGAGAACTACTAAATTTCGCGACAGCATGGATGGAACTGGAGAGCATTATGCTAAGCGAAATAAGCCAGGGAGCGAAAGACAAATGCCATATGACCTCACCTATAAGCGGAACCTAACCAACAGTACAAAGATGCAAGGAAAATAAGACCAGCAACACTGAAAGGAAAAGAAACCAAGAGAGACAAGAGGGAAGGAGAGAGGGGGCGGGGGAAAAGGAAGGGAAGGGGCAAGTCAAGGAACATATAGCAAGGACTCATGGACAAAACCAAAGGGGAAGAGTTGAGGGAGGGATGGAGGGAGGGATGGAGGGGGAAGGGAAAGTGGTGGGGGGTAGGCAGAGATAAATATATTTGAAAAAATTAATTAATTAATTAATTAAAGAAAAAAGAAATAGAGGCAAGTAAACTATCGGATATTGAATTCAAAACAATTGTTCTAAGGTAGCTCAATGAGCTCAGTGAACTCCAAGAGAAATACGAAAAACTACAGGAAAACTATGAAGAACTTACTGCAAACTATAACATGAAAAAGGACATAGAAACTATCAATAAGAGTCAAAAGGAAATGGAGAACATGATTTCTGAATTGAAGATCAGAGTAGAAGGAAACAAAAGCAGGCTTGATGAAGCACAGAATCAAATCAGCGCGCTGGAGGAAAAGGTTTTTGAAAAAAGCTCCAAGAAAGAGCAATAAATAGAGAAAAGACTGAAACAGAATGATGAGGCATTTATGGAAATGCAGGACAACCTGAAACATAATAATATCCATATAAAAGGGATACCAGGAGTAGAAGAGGAGCAAGGGATAGAGAACGTGTTTGAAAAAGTAATGATGGAAAACTTCCCAAATTAGAGGAGAGAAAAAGTCACACAAGTCCAGGGTATACAGAGGATCCCATTCAAGAGGAACCCAATGAGGCCCACTCCAAGACACATCATCATTAAAATGGCAAATAGCAAAGACAGAGAATCCTAAAGGCAGAAGGGAAATAGAGGTAGTAACATATAAGGGAGTCCAGGTACAGCTAGCAGCTGGCTTCTCAACAGAAATGCTACAGGCCAGAAGGGAAGGGCAAGACATATTCCAAATTGTGAAAAGCAAAGGCCTGCAACAAAGACTGCTCTACCCACCAAAGCTCTTAATTAAAATGGAAGGCAAAATAAGGAGTTTATCAGACAAAAGAAGGCTAAAAGAATACACCTCCACCAAACCAGCATTGCAAGATATGCTAAAGGGACTGCTTTAAGAAGATGAAGAGAGTCTAGGAATACCCAGTTCCTTTCACAGTCACCAATACTTGATATTACCAATATTTTCAATACTTATTAATCTGAGTGTGAAAATGATGTATTGTTTTAATTGTTCCTTTATTATTTGTTGAAACTAAACCTGTTTATGTATATTTATTGCCTATTTCTATTATTTTTAAAAAGCTTTAATGACATTTTGGTACTCTTTCTGAATATTTTGACTAAATGTTTGTAAAATTTTTTTCATATAAAACCCTATTAACTATTTTATAGATGTGTTGCAAATACTTTCCCATTTTATTACTTGTCCTTTAACTTTTTTATATGTATATTACTATATAGTCTTAAATGTTTAATATAGTCAGATTATCAATATTTTACTTTATAACTTCTGGGTTTGAATATTTTATACTTCAGGGTAAGAAAAATATTAGTTTGTCTTTTCTCCTAAAACTCCTTAGATTTTACATATTGATTTTTAACTCACCTGAATTTTTTTTGTATAATGTGTGAAATAGGGCTCAATACTTGTCTTATTTCAAGTCTTAGTGGTCCATGCACCTTATTTGTTAAATAAGCTTTATTTTACCCATTGATTTGAAATACCAGTTTTATCATATGTTACATTGTTAGAAATATATATATGTTTGTTTCTAGAATGCTCATTTTATTTCACTGATTTACTTGGTTATTTCTGTGCTGGTGTCATATTGTTTTAACTACTGAGAATTTATAATGGATTTGATTTTTTTAATATTTTATTTCTCTGTTAACTCTTTTTTTATTTTAATTAATTACTTTCCCAAATATATTTGCCTCTACCTTCCCCCCATCACTTTCCCCTGCCCCCTCACACCTCTTCTTCCCTCAGTCCTTCCCCACTTTGGTTTTGTCCATGAGTCCTTGCTATATGTTCCTTGACTTGCCCCTTCCCTTCCTTTTCCCCCGCCCCCTCTCTCCTTCCCTCTTGTCTCTCTTGGTTTCTTTTCCTTTCAGTGTTGCTGGTCTTATTTTCCTTGCATCTTTGTACTGTTGGTTAGGTTCCGCTTATAGGTGAGGTCATATGGCATTTGTCTTTCGCTCCCTGGCTTATTTCGCTTAGCATAATGCTCTCCAGTTCCATCCATGCTGTCGCGAAATTTAGTAGTTCTCTTTTTCTTTCTCCTGTGTAGTATTCCATTGTGTAAATGTACCATCATTTTTGATCCAATCATCTACTGATGGGCATTTAGGTTGCTTCCAACACTTGGCTATTGTAAATTGTGCTGCTATGAACTATGGGGTGCATAGGTTCTTTTGAATTGGCGTTTTGGGATTCTTAGGGTATAGTCCCAGCAGGGGAATCGCTGGATCAAAAGGCAGTTCCATTTTCAGCTTTTTGAGGAAATTCCACACTGCTTTCCACAATGGCTGCTCCAGTCTGCATTCCCACCAACAGTGGACTAGGGTTCCCTTTTCTCCACAGCCTCGCCAGCACCATTTTTTGTTGACCTGTTTATGATGGCCATTCTGACCGGTGTGAGGTGGTACCTCATGATGGTTTTGAGCTGCATTTCTCTGATGGCTAGTGATGCCAAGCATCCTTTCAAATGTCTCTGGGCCCTGTTTATCTCCTCCTTGGAAAAGCGTCTGCCCAGGTCCTTCGCCCATTTTATGATTGGATCGTTTGTCATCTAGGAGTGGAGTCGAGTGAGTTCTTTATATATCTTGGAGATCAAATCTCTATCTTATGTATCATTAGCAAATACATTTTCCCATACGGTTGGCTCCCTTTTCATTTTGCTGATGTGTTCTTTATCCGTGCAGAAGCTTCTTATTTGGATGAGGTCCCACTTGTTTATTCTTTCCTTTATGTCCCTTGCTTTCGGAGACATATCAGTGAAAAAATTGCTGCGTGGGATATCTGAGAGTTTCCTGCCAATGTTCTCGACTAGGACTTTGATGGTGTTGCAACTTATATTTAAGTCTTTTATCCATCTTGAGTGTATTTTTGTGTATGGTGTCAGCTGATGACCCAATTTCAATTTTTTGCATGTAGCCGTCCAGCTCTCCCAACACCATTTGTTGAAGAGGCTATTATTGCTCCATTTTATGCTTCTGCCCCCTTTGTCAAA
The DNA here is from genome assembly GCF_021234165.1 of Pteronotus mesoamericanus. Classification (NCBI taxonomy): domain Eukaryota; kingdom Metazoa; phylum Chordata; class Mammalia; order Chiroptera; family Mormoopidae; genus Pteronotus; species Pteronotus mesoamericanus. The sequence goes on from NW_026555321.1 coordinate 58,787,260, forward strand.
TATTAGCTGCCCATATAGTCTTGGGCTTATTTCTGGGCTTTCTAATCTGTTCAACTGGTCTATGGGTCAGTTCTTGTGCCAGTACCACATTGTTTTGAGCATAGTGGCTTTGTAGTAGAGTATGATGTCCAGTATTGTGATGCCTCCTACTTTGTTTTTCTTTCTCAAAATTGCTGCAACTATTTGGGGTCATTTATGGTTCCATATAAATTTCCGAAATGTCTGTTCTATTTCTGTGAAATATGTCATTGGTATCTTAATAGGGATTGGGCTGAATCTATAAATTGCTTTGGGTAGTATGGACATTTTGAGGATATTAATTCTTCCAATCCATGAGCACAGTATATGATTCCATTTATTTGTGTCTTAATTTCTTTTTTCAATGTTATATAGTTTTCTGCATACAGGTCTTTTACGTCTTTGGTTAAATTGATGCCTAGGTACTTTATTTTTCTTCTTGCTATATCGAATGGTATTTTTTCTCTAATTTCTTCTTGTTCTATTGCATTGCTGGTGTACAAAAATGCCTTTGATTTCTGTATGTTGACTTTGTATCCTGCTGTTTTGCCAAATTCCCTTATTAGTTTGAGGAGTTTATTGGTAGAGTCTACAGGGTTCTCTATGTACACTATCATGTCATCTGCAAACAATGATAGTTTTACTTCCTCCTTTCCTATTTGGATGCCTTTTATCTCTTTCTCTTGTCTGACCGCTGTGGCTAGGACTTCCAATACGATGTTGAAAAGAAGCGGTGAGAGCGGACATCCTTGTCGTGTTCCCGATCTTAGTGGGAAAGCTTCCAGTTTTAGCCCGTTGAGTATGATATTGGCTGTAGGTTTTTCAAATTTGGCCTTTATTATGTTGAGGAATGCCCCATTTACTCCCATTTTGCTGAGTGTCTTGATCATAAATGGGTGCTGTACCTTATCAAATGCTTTTTCTGCATCTATCGAGATGATCATGTGGTTTTTGTCTTTTCTTTTATTTATGTGATGTATCACGTTTACTGATTTGCATATATTGAACCATCCCTGCATGCCTGGGATGAATCCCACTTGATCGTGGTGGATAATCTTTTGAATGTATTGCTGGATGCGGTTTGCCAATATTTTGTTGAGTATTTTAGCATCTATGTTCATCAGCGGAATTGCCTGTAGTTTTCTTTCTTTGTAGGGTCTTTATCTGGTTTTGGGATCTGCGTGATGCTGGCCTCATAGAAAGAGTCTGGGAGTCTTCCCTCCTCTTGGATTTTGTGGAATATTCTGAGAAGGACAGGGGTTAGCTCTTCCTTAAATGTTGTGTTAAAAATTCTCCTGTGAAACCGTCTGGCCCTGGGCTTTTGTGTGCCGGGAGTTTCTTGATGACTGCTTCAATTTCCCCAGCTGCTATCGGTCTGTTCAAGTTTTCTCTTCCTTCCTCCTTCGGTGTTGGAAGATTATACTTTTCTAAAAATTTGTCCATTTCATCAAGGTTTTCAAATTTCTTGGCATATAATTGTTCATAATAGTTTCTGATGATCATTTGTATTTCTGTGGTATCAGTTGTTATTTCTCCTCTTTCAGTTCTGATATTTTTAATTTGGGTCCTCTCTCTTCTATTCTTGATGAGTCTGCTTAAAGGCTTGTCAATTTTATTTATCTTTTCAGAGAACCAGCTTCTGGATTGGTTGATCCTCTGAATTGTTCTTTTTGTCTCTATGTCATTCAGCTCTGCTCTAATCTTGACTATTTCCATCCTTCTACTTGCTCTGGAATTTATTTGTTGTTGTTTCTCCAGTTCTTGAAGTTGTAGTGTTAGGTCTTTTATTTGAAATGTTTCTATCTTTTTTAGGTAAGGCTGTATTGCTACGAACTTTCCTCTCAGGACTACCTTTGCTGTGTCCCGTAGGTTTTGGACTGTTGTCTGTACATTTTCATTTGTTTTCAGAAATTTTTTGATATCTTCTCCTATCTCATTATTGACCCATTCATTGTTTAACAGTCTACTGTTCAGTCTCCATGAGTTTGCAAGTTTTTGAAGTTTCTCTTTGAGGTTGATTTCGAGTTTCAAGGCCTTGTGTTCTGAGAAAAAGTTTGGTATTATTTCAATTTTCCTGAATTTGCGGAGGCTTGCTTTGTGTCTTATCATGTGGTCTATCTTTGAAAAACTGCCATGAGCATTTGAAAAGAATGTGTATTTTTCTTCTTGGGAAGTAAGTTTCTATATATGTTAGTTATGTCTCTTTGATTCAGGGTGTCATTCAGTGCCACAATATGTCTATTAATATTTTGTTTGGAAGACCTGTCCATTTTTTACAGTGGGGAGTTGAAATCCCCTACTATCAGTGTGTTGCTGTCTATACCTTTTTTGAAGTCATCCAACAATTTCCTTATAAACTTGGGGGCTCCTATATTGGGAGCATATAAGTTTACAATGTTGATGTCTTCTTGATACATTCCTCCTTTAAGTATGATAAAGTGCCCCTCTGGGTCTCTCTTTATGGCCTTTGTTTTGAAATATACTTTGTCTGATACAAATATGGCAACCCCGGCCTTTTTCTCATGTCCATTTGCTTGGAATATTATTTTCCATCCCTTTACTTTCAATCTGTGTAGGTCTCTTGCTCTGAGGTGGGTCTCTTGTAGGCAGCATATGTGTAGGTCATGTTTTCTTATCCATTCAGCTACCCTGTGTCTTTCGATTGGGGCATTGAGTCCGTTCACATGGAGAGATATTACTGATAGAAACTTACTCATCTTTTCTCTTTGTACCTGTGTTCCTCTCTGTCTCATTCTTTTCCTTCATCTGCTTAAATCAGTCCCCTTAGCATATCTTGGAGTGCTGATTTGGTAGAGATGTATTCTTTTAGTCTTCTCTTGTCTGGGAAACTTCTTATTTCCCCTTCTATTTTAATTAAGACCCTAGCTGGGTAGAGCAGCCTTAGCTGTAAGCCCTTGCTTTTCATGGCTTGGAATATTTGTTGCCATTCCCTTCTGGCCTGTAGTGTTTCTGTTGAGAAGTCAGCTCCTAGATGTATCGGGGCCCTCTTGTATGTTACTTTCTCCTTCTCCCTTGCTGCCTTGAGGATTCTCTCTTTGTCTTTGACATTTACCATTTTCATGATGATGTGTCTTGGAGTGGACCTCTGAGTCCCTCTTGAGTGGGTCCTCTGTGCCTCCTGGATCCATGAGAGCCTTTCTCTCCTCAAATTAGGGAAATTTTCCATCATTACTTTTTCAAACAGGTTCTCTATCCCTTGCTCCTCTTCTTCTCCTTCTGGTATCCCCTATTATATGGATATTATTGCGTTTCAGGTTGTTCTGCATTTCCCTAAATGCCTCTTCATTCTTTTTGAGCCGTTTTTCCATTTCTTGCTCTTCTGGGATTTTCTTTCTACCTTGTCCTCCATCTCACTGATTCGATCCTCAGCTTCATCCAGCCTGCTTTGGATTCCTTCTACTGTGTTCTTCAATTCAGAAATGGTATTCTTCATATCCTCTTGTGTCTTCTTGATAGTTTCTATGTCCTTTTCCAGGGTGATACAGTTTGCTGTAAGATCCTGATAGTTTCTCTGCAGTTTCTCATAGTTCTCTTTGAGGTGGCTGAGCTCATTGAGCTTCCTTAGAACCATTGTTTTGAATTCCATATCTGATAGTTCCCTTGACTCTATTTCATTTAGCTCTCCGTGTGGGGAGTCCCCTTTTCCACTCATTTGGAGGGAACTTCTTTTTCTTCCCATTTTTGTGAGAGTCTGTTAAGTATGTTTGTCTGTTACTTTTCTTTCTGGGCCTGCCTCTGATGATGTCAGTTGTTGACCCTATAGGGCCTTGGGTTGTTTGTTTGAGCCTTCCAGGTGTCTAATGCCTGTGTCTGACTCCTGCTTGGAGCAGCTCTGTGACACCTTCTTTCAGGGCTCAGCTACTTTTGGGGATCTCTTTGCACTCTCATGCAGGCTCCTTGAGCACGCTCCCAGCGCGGCAGGATCCCCCGCCTGCCTGGGCTCGCATGTGCTTGCCCCAGGCCAGGGGGCTTATTCGCAACCTCACGTACTCATCTAGCCCCCCTGGCTGGCGAGGTCCGTGGCACTGGTCAGTTTAGGGTCTTCTATTGTGTATTTTCCCCACTTTTGGCTCTTTGGGTGCATTGCTTGACTCGCCAAATGGGGACTATGGAAATGGGAGGAAGTCAGCTCCAGGACTCTCCAGTTAATCCTGTCTCTGGTCTCTCCTCCAGGGACTCTGGGCAGCTCTACTAATTTTGTGGGCCGCTCTGCAATCGCGGGCGGGCGGGTCAGTTTACGCCTGCCCTTGCTGCTCTGTGCCCTCCCTCGCAGGCCATATCGATGCCTATCTGTGGGAGGCCTTGTCGGCTGGTGCAAGCGTTCGCCAGACCCCGCGGGTCACACACATGCTCGCCAACCCTCGCCGGTCACTCGGCGCAAGTGTGCGTGCCTGCACTGGGTGTTTTGGGGGTGTCTATGTGTGCTTTTCAGCTTTTGGCTCTGGGGGTGTCGCCTCTTCCCACACAATGGAGACTATGGCAAGGAGAAGGAGTTGGGACTCCCCGGTTCCCCCTCCTGTTCTTTCCCCAATGCCTCCATTTCTAGTCTCTCCTCAGGGGTCTCTGGGCAGTTCTGTGATCCCTTCGGCCAAGGATCCATCCCCTGTGCGGACTGCGTTTCAATCGCAGGCAGTCTGGTTCATGCCTCTTTGGGGTCACGCCTTTTCAGCCCACAATGGAGACTACAGAACGGGGAGGGAGTCAGGACTCCCTGGTTCCACCTCCCGTTCTTTCCCCAATGTCTCCGTCTCCAGTCTCTCCTCAAGGCTCTCCCAGCCAGTCTGCACTCAGCCCTGCAGCTCACACGCGTACAAGCTGTGTTCAGAGTGCACAAAGGGCGGGTTAATTGATTCCCTTATGCCTGAGCAAGATGGGAGCTGCAGAGTGGGAGGCGTGCCATCACGGGGGCTCCACCGGCCTCCGTGTCAGTTCTCTTCACAAAGTTTTCCTCACCAGTCTTTTCCCACGCACCAGCCCACCCTGTTGCCGCCTCTATCCAGAGATCAAGGAGGGTGGCTGCCACTGCAACTTTTGCGTTGGCCCTTTAAATGTCTCTTTGCATCCCCAGCCACCTGTCTCTGGCAGAGATCGCCCCTAAGTTTTTTGGGGTTGTGTTTTGTCTATATTTTCTTGGCTTTAGCTGCTGTAGTTTAGGGGTTCCTGTTTATGAATCAGACACCTTTCTTCTCAGGGAAAGCTAACTGGCCATTTCAATGTTCCTCTGGTGCCAGTGTCCACGGGCACCCAGCCCACCCTCTCGAGCCTCCACCGCACTTCTCACCCGTTGGGATGTGTGAGAGTAGAATCCACTGTCCACGGCACCAAGGCTCCTCTCCCACTATCGCTCCATGCTTTCCAGGTGATTACTCCATTATTTAGTTACAATTCCAGTTTGGTTTTGGGAGATCAGCGTGACTCCCATTCAGTCCTCCGCCATCTTCTCTCCTTACTCTTTGTTGTGTCTTAATCTGGTTTTTGGATTAGGACGATGTTGACCTCATAAAAAGAGTATGGGAGTCTTCCCTCATCTTGGATCTTTGGAATAGTCTGAGAAGTTCAGGGGTTAGCTCTTCCTTAAATGTTTTGTAAAATTCTCCCGTGAAACCATCTGGTCCAGGGCATTTGTATGCTGGGATTTCTTGATCTCTCCTTCAGTTTGACCTGCTGTTATCAGTCTATTCAGTCTTTCTGCTTCTTCTTCATTCAGTGTTGGAAGATTATATTTTTAAATATTTGTCCATTTCACCCAAATTTCCTGCATACAGTTGTTCATAGTAATTTCTTACAAACCTTGGTCTTTCTGTGATTATCAGTTGCCATATCTGTTCTTTCATTTATGATATTATTTACCTGGTACCTTTCCCTTTTCTACTTGATCAATCTGCTTAAAGGCTTGTCAATTTTGTTTATCTTTTCTAAGAACAAGTTCCCAGATTTGTTGATCCTTTGAATTGTTCTTTTAGTCTCTATGTCATTCAATTCTGCTCTGATCTTGATTATTTTCTTCTTTCTACTTGCTCTAGGATTTGTTTGTTGTTGTTTCTCCAGTTCTTGAAGATGTATGGTTAGGTTGTTTATTTGACATTTCCATATTTTTTAGGTAGGCCTGTATTGCTATGAACTTCCCTGTTAGCACTGTCTTTGCTGTGCCACACAGATTTTTTACTGTTGTGTATTCATTTTCCTTTGTTTCCAGAAACTTTTGACTTCTTCCTTGATCTCATTTTTAACCCTTTCATTGTTTAATAGCATGCTATTAAGTCTCCATGAGTTTAATGTTTTTGAGTTTTTTCCTTGAAGTTAGTTTCTAGATAAAAAACCCTTGTCCAAGAAAATGCTTGTCATTATTTCAATTTTCTTGAGTTTGTTGAGACTTGCTTTGCATCCTTCATGTGGTCTATCTTTGAAAATGTTCCATGTGCATTTGAAAACAATGTGTTTTAAGCTTCTTTGGGATGAAAGGTAATCCATTAAGTCCTTTTGATCTAATGCATCATTCAGTTACACAATATCCTTCTTGATAATTTTGTTTGGAAGATGGATCCATCATTCACAATGGGGTGTTAAAATTCCCTACTTTCAGTGTGTTGCTGTCTGTATCTTTCATAAAGTCCTCCAAGGGTTTCCTTATATTGGGTGCTTCTATGTTGAGTGCATATAGGTAACAGTTTTATGTCTTCTTCATGGATTCTTCCTTTGAGTATTATGAAGTGTCCTTCTGTGTCTTTTTATGGCCTTTGTTTGAAATATATTTTGTCTGATATAAGTATTGCTACTCTGGCTTTTTTTTTTTTCCTGTCCATTTGTTTAGAATAATTTTTTCCATCCCTGTACTTTCAGTCTGTGAAGGTCCCTTATTCTGAGGTGAGTCTCTTGTAGGCAGCATATGTGTGAGTCATATTTTCTTATCCATTGATTGGAGCATTTAATCTATTTACATTTAAAGTTATCATTCATAGGTACTTATTCATTTTTTTTCCTTTGTACCTGTGTTCCTCTCTTTCTCACTCTTTTTGTTCACCTTCTTAAATAGTCCCTTTAGCAAATGTTCCAATGCTCATTTGGTAGAGGTGTATTGTTTTAGCTGTCCTTTGTTGGGAAAAATCCTTGTTGTACCTTCCATTTTAATTGATAGCCTTGCTGGATAGAGTATTTTAGTTTGCAGGACTTTGCTATTCATTACTTGGAATATTTCTTGCTATTCTCTTGTAGCTTGAACTGTTTCTGTTGCGAAGTCAGCTGCTAGCCATATCAGGTCTCCCTTGTACATTACTTTCTGTTTTTCCCTCACTGCCTTTAAGATTCTCTGACTTTGATATTTGCTATTTTAATTACGATGTGTCTTGGACTGGACTACTTTGGGTTCCTCTTGAATGGAATCCACTGTGCTTCATGGACTTGGGTGACTTTTTCTCTCCTCCAATTAGGGAAGTTTTCCATCATTACACTTTCAAAAAGGTTCTCTGTCCATTCCTCCCCTTCTTCTCTTTCTGGTGTCCCTATTACACTGATAAGTTTATGTTTCAGTTTGTCCTGCATTGTGCTTAACCGATATTCATTCTTTTGAGTCTTTTTTCATTTTCTTGCTCTCTGGGAGATTTTTTTTTACTTTATTCTACAGCTCACTGATCCTCTGCTTCAGCTAACCTGTTTTTGATCCTTCCACTGTGTTCTTCAATTCAGAAACTGTATTCTTTGTTTCCTCTTGCCTCTTGTTGATAGTTTCTATGTGTTTTTTTCATGCTTGTATAGATTGCAGTAAGTTCTTTGTAGTTTCCCTATAGTTTTTAGTAATTCTCTCTGAGCACATTGAGCTTCCTTAGAACCATTGTTTTACTCAATAACTGATAATTTACTTGCCTCTATTTCATTTAGTTCTCTTTCTGGGGATTCCTCCTCTCTCTTCAACTGGGGCAGGGGGAGTGTTTCCTTGCCTTCCCACTATTTTGAGACTCTTCTTTTTTGCATCTGCTTTTTAAATTGATCTGTCTTGATTTCTTTACTTTGTGGTATAAACTTCTATGGTAGGAGATCTTTTAGATTCGGTGGTGCAGTCTCCTTGGTCTCCTGATATTGATGCTCTTTGGGTGCTTTTTATCCCATTTATGTTGACTCTCTTGAAGTAATTGTGTTTTTATTATTGTTTGATCATTCTTTTGTGGGCCTTACCTCCAGCTGGTTGACTGAGGGTCACTCCGCCCAGCACAACCTGTGTGTCTTTGTGCAGATGCTGCCAGAACAGAACCACAGAGCCCAGGAAACAAACCCACATCTTCAAAAATAACTCCCATCTGCGATCCCACTATCAACAGCAAATGAAGCAGTATTAATAAGGCTATAAAGAGTTGAAGACTATTATAAGAAAGGAGAGAAGTAAACTCAGTATAAAATCTAATGACAATATGCCCAAACTTGATGGACCCACATGAGGAAATGAATGTTAAGAGCTATGTAGGAAAGAAAATACCACAAATCATGGAGAAGACCACAGTGGATTTCACCTTGGTAGCCTTTTGTATTTACCACTGTTTTTCCTTCCCAGTCGCCCTCTGGTGATGTCAGATATTGATCCTGTCAGACCTTAAGCAGTGTGTTTGAGACTTCCAGGAATCTACTGTCTGTGGCTATCTCCTTCAGTACTTAATCTAGGAACTCTGCACTCAGCATTTAGGCTTAAGCATCACAGGGTGGGGCAGAATCCCTCTTGGCAGTTAGGGCTATTGTTTTCCCCTCAGGCTGCTGCTGCTCTGAGGGGAGTGTGGTCTGCTGGAGCACAATGGCTGCTGCCATATGGGAATGACTCAGCACCATTGTCCTGCCTGCTACTCTTTCAGTTCTCTCCCAAAGCTTCCATCTCCATTCTCACCATAGGTGTCTCCAGTCAACTCTTTGCCCCTTTTAACTAGGGATCTACTATCTGTGGCTGCCACTCTGTATTCAGCAGTCAGGTTTAGGCATCTCTGGGCCAGGGAAGAACCCCTCTTAGGGGCATAACTGTGTTTCTTCTCACGATGCTGCCACTCACTTGAGTGGTCTGCCTGAGCAAGATGGCTGCTGCTGTATGGGGGATAAGTCAGCACCAGGATCCTGCTGGCCACCCACTCCCTTCTCTCCCCAAAGCCTCCTCCAGTTTCTCCTCAGAGTCTCTATCCCACTGTGCCCCAACCTTTGCCAAAGCCCAGGGTAAATGGCTGCAAATAAACATTTATGCATAGGCCCTTTAAATGGCTCACCGTGTCTCTAGCCACTTGTCTCTGGCAGAGAGCAACTCTGCTGCTTTTCACAGCTGGTTATCTATGTACATTTTGGGGTCTAGTGCTGTAGGCTGGGGATCCCTGCTTATGGTTCAGACCCTCCCTTCTCATATGGATCCAAATATCCTCTTAAATATCTGTGGTGCTGCCTTTGGGTATCCAGCCAGGCTTCTCAAGTCTCCACCGCACTCCTTACTGGAAAGTTTGTGCTAAAGCTGATTCTTCTGTCTGTCAGAGGTTATAAGGGTCCTCTCTCATTTTTTTTCCCTTGTTTGTTCCAGGTGATTTCTCCACAATTTAGTTGTAATTCCAGATTGGTCCTGGGAAGAGGTCAGTGTGACTTCTATTCACTCTCTGCTATCTTACCCCTCTCCTCCAGTCCTTGTAATTGGGTGTTTCTTTTTTGCCTCCCCATTTTCGGTGATTCTTTTTGTTTGTTTCTGCATCACACATTGCTCTGTTTTGCATACCTATCTTCATGGGGTGGACTTCTGTGGTAGGAGTTCTGTGGACTCAGTGGTGCAGCCTCTTTGATCTCCTGATCTATATGCCCTACAGTTGCCCCTTATTCAGTTTATATGGGCTTTCTTGTTGTACTTGGGCTTTGACTATTAGTGACTCATTCACTGGTTGGTTCTCCTCTCCAGGTAGCTAACTGGGAGTCACAACCCTTGCCATGCTTTGTATGCTGTTGTAAAGGTGCTGGTAAGCAAAGCAATATTGCCAGTAAACCAAACCCATGCCCACATAAATATCACCCTACCACTTCAGCAATATCAATAGCAACTGAGCAACTAATAAAGTTGGAGAGAGATTAAGAATACTGTAAGATAGGAAAAAGGTAATATGACAGGGCTAAAAAAGAGAAAAATGATTTTGAGTGTGAAGTAGGAGGAGAAATAATGAGTAGAGTATAAAAACAAGGTAAAAAAGGAGAGAATAAAATTTAAAACATAAGAAAACAGGGAAGGGTGATGGCATATGGAGTAAGGAAAGGGAAGAGTATACTATTAGATTTGAAATAAAATGAACAAGATAGTGAACCAAAGACAACAAAATTGCAGCAAAACCATAGCACATTCAATAACAATGACAGCTGAGCAAAGATTAATAAAGTTGGTAAGGGAATAAGAATATTATACAAAAGGAAAAGATAATATGAGATGTCCACAGTAAAGAAAAATGATTTCTAGAGGATAGAAGGAGGAAAACTAAAGGAATTCAGTGTAATAATTGAAAAAATTTAAAAAAAATCTAACTCAAAAGAGCAAGGGCAATGGGAAGGAGAAAAATGGAGTAATCTCATGGAGTAACCTATGAGATTTGAAGTACAGAAAAATAGTCAACAAATAGAAACAGCAATAACTGTGATATCCATGCCCAAGTCACAATTTATAATGGTGGAAAGGAAATAAGAATATTATAAGAGTAAAGGGGGGGAGAATATGAGCTGACTGAGGGAATAATGCTTTTCAGAGGATAGAGGGAGGCAATATAGTAAGAGTAATGAATAGGGACAAGGCATAGTATGGGAGAAAATAAAATGTAAAACAAGAATAAAAAAGCAAGAACAGGAAGAAGGCAAAATGGAGAAAGACAAGGGAAGGGTGTGATGTAAGAGTTGTAATCACAATAAAATAAAAATAATAACAAAATCTGAATACAAAGAATAAAAAATAAGCAGTAGTGAATTAGTTGAAATACAATTGAAGAAAAGAGGAAACATTCAAAGGTCATAGCCTGAAAGGAAGAAAACAAAAGAAAATAGATTCTGGAATGAGTGAAATTCTGCTCAGCCATTTAGTGTTCACCTTCTGCCTTCTCATTCTGGATCTGCCTCTGGTTTTTTATCAGCTCAAGGCCCCTGGGCAGGTCATCCAACTTCTGGCAACACTTCCTTTATCACCTTCACCTGCCCCTACAGGAAGCTTCTATTGAGATTGGGAGAATGGGGCCTCTAGGTCTCCCCTAGGAAGACTGCTCAGTCTTCTGGGAAAAATTGTGGGTACATTCCTCCTGCTCCTGCATCACCAATTTTGGCCTTTCCCAGCTTATTTCAAATAATACGTATTTTCTGATCAAATATCTATTTGTTTCATGGGGGGCCATTCTGTTTAAGAGGGCCAGCTCTCTCCTACTTGGTGTTGATGGCAGCTCAGCTAGACAATGCCTTGAATCTCCCTTGCTGAACCACTTTCTGATCTCCCTGTTTTGCCGGCCTCAGTGAAAAAGGGCCTTAGGGACAAGTGTACTCTGTATCCATGAGAGAAGTTCAAAATGGGCCTTTTAGGTGTTCTTCTTCTGTCTTTCTTTTGCATAAATGCACCCTGCAGCATTCATGATCCTGCCCTGCTTGTTTTATAGATCTTCCTTGCTCCCACAGGAGGAGGGTGCTGGGTGCAATCTTCCCTTCCTGGATCTTCTGCCAAAGAAGGGAACTCTGTCTGGCTTTATATAATCTCAGGTGCACACTTCCCAGCCCACTGCCCTCACAGCATCCAGAGGCCTACACTGTCCACTCTGTGTGGCTGTGCTGGGCTGAAGCCAAGAAATCCCCTTGCTTTGCATCTTTCTGATCAATCTGCTCATCTGCACTAAGTGGGAAGGAACAGAGCCCTCAATCCTTTCCCCTTGCTGGCAGGGCAGCTGTATGCATGGTCTCTGCCCAGCATGCCTCGGCTCTCCTTTTAAAAAGTCTCTCTGGGCACTGCCACTGGAGTCCTGAGTCACTGTCCAGCTTTCCATGCATGGCCACCTCAAAAAACTCCAGAGACTCTCACAACCATGACTGGCCATGGCCAGCCTTCTCCACCCAGCTCGGGTGCAGATAGAATCAATCTCTCTCTCTCTCTCTCTCTCTCTCTCTCTCTCTCTCTCTCTCTCTCTCTCTCTCGACACTGCTGGTTAGCATTTACCACTGCAGCTATGGGTGTACTGCTCACTCTGTTGGTGTGTATAGCCTGGATCTCCCTGACTTTGTGTATCCAAGTTGCTCCCAGTCCTGGTCTGGGGATTCCCTGCCCTGTGAGAGGAGGAAGCCACAATGCTGTGATCTCTGACCAGGCTCTCCGAGGATGCAAGCACCTGCTGCAGGTGTTGCAGTTGCTGACACCTCACCCAGGGAATTTCCCCATCCACCTATATAGTCTTCTTCCTGTCCATTATGAAGCATCTTCTGTACTCCTTGGCTTCCAAACTTCATATCAGCTAAGATTCCATTGAATGTTCAGTTTATTTTTTGGAAGATCAGCCAACTGTCCAAGTCGGGCACCAGAGCTAGTAGACTCAGCTTCTGCCTACTTGGATGCCATCTTCCTATCATGGTATTTTAACTTTTTAAATATTGGAAATGAAAATGCAAGATACAGACTTGGATAAGGTTTTTGCAATAATGTTATATACACATGAGATAGGAATGTTTCAGGAAATGCAGGTCCAGCTGCCTGCTGCTATGAAAACCAATACTGCAGAAGCAGGTGCTAATGAAAGGAAGGTGGTTTATTTTCAGATGCCAGCAACCTGAAAGATGGGGGATTAATGTCTCAAAGCCCATCTCCTGGAAAGATGGGGGACTTACATCTCAACACCCATCTCCTGGAAGATGGGGGACTCATGTCTCAAAGCCCATCTCCACCTTTCATTGGAGACAGAGGTTTTTTATAAGGAGGGGGAGGGGAACAGAACAAAGAGATCAAGGGAAGGGGTTGCAAAGTTCTCTACTTTCAGGCTAGCACAGTCCATTCCAATAAGGCAAGTGATGGTCTGATGTGCATCATCCTGGTTTAGTCATCATGGATTCATGTCATCCTGGCTTCACATTATCTGCTGACCTGGGTGAAGGTCAGCAAATCTTTAGAGCTGATATGCTTGAAGGTCAGAATCTATATTTTTTGAAGTTAATTCCTAGGGTTCTTATACAACCATGCTATTCATCTATAAACCACATATTAGAGTCAGCACTTACAGAAACAAATTCAAAAGAATGGTGGGGTGAGTTACAATTTCCCACTGATACAATTTTCCACTGTTACAGGACTCTTGCAATAAGGATAGCTGACTATAAAAATAGAGGAAAAACTTGAAAAAGCACTTTACAAAAGAGGATATGTGAATGCCAGTATATAAATATATAAATATATATATATATATATGAAAAGGTGATCAACTTAATTATTTCTCAACAAACTACAAAACTGAACAGCACAAGATGACTGAAATGGAAAAGACTGACAATAGTGTGACCAATAAGGCAGAACAGCTGGGACTCTGTGATGCTGGCAGAGATGTGAATGGTACACAAAACTTATTGAGAAGGTCTGCTAAAGATGACCTACAGCTCATGATTCCATTCCCAGATAAAAGCCAAAGTGAGGCTCACATGGGAGCACTGAGAGACATACCAGAATGCCCACAAAACATTACTTGTAATCACCTAAAGATAGAAACAGTGCACATTTATTTAGTGTGGAAATATAACTAGTGCTATAGTCATACCATGGATGACCACACAGCAATGGAAAACAATGAACTGTGGTGACCCATGATAATGTGATGTACCACAGACATACTGTGAAATGAGGCCAGACACAGAAAAATACACACTCCCTCTATTTATACAAAGTTCAAAATAGGCAAACTCCCTTTTGGAGATGGAACATTGGAGGGTGGGCAATACCTGTCAGAGGAAGAAGGAAGCTTCAATGTTGCTGGGGATGTTATTTCTCATTCAGGTGTGGTTACAAGGATGTGTTTACTTTGTAAATATTCATACATCTCATCTACACATTTTTCTCTGCTTACATGATGTTTTAAGTCTGGTACTAGCATAAGAACAGACACATAAACCAATGGAACAGAATAGAGAGCCCAGAAATAAATCCATGTCTCTATGGTCAATTAATACTTGACAAAGGAGGGAGGAGCATAAAAGGAGTAAAAATAACCTCTTCAACAAATTGTGTTGGGAGATCTGGCCAAGTGCATGCAAAAAAATGAAACTAGATCACCAACTTATACCATACATCTAAATGGAGAAAAGATGGAAAAAGACTTAAATATAAGATGTGACACCATAAAAGTCTTAGAGGAACACATAAGTAGGAGAACATAGTCAGATATTCCACATAGCAATACATCCCCTAAGGCAAGGAATATAAAGGAAAGAATAAAAAAATGAGACTACATCAAAATAAGGAGCTTCTGCACAGCTAAAGAAACCATCATCAAAATGAAAAGTGAACCAAACATTTGGGATAACATTTGCCAATGATACCTTGGACAAGAATTTGATCTCCAAAATATATAAAGAGCTCACATGACTCCACAACAGGAAGACAGACAATCCAATTAAAAAATGGGCAAAGGACCTGCACAGACACTTCGCCAAGGAGGACATAAACAGGGCCCAGAGATATATGAAAGGGTGTCTAGCATCACTAGCCATCAGAGATACAATTTAAAACCACAATGAAATACTACTTCACTCCAGTCAGAATGGCCATGATAAACAGATCAAAGAATAACTGGTGCTGGGAAGGTTGTGAAGTAAAGGAAACTCTAGTACACTGTTGGTGGGAATGCAGACTGGTGCAACCACTGTGGAACACAGTTTGGAATTTCCTCAAAAAAAAGCTGATAATGTAACTGTCTTTTGAACCAGTGGTTCCACTGCTGGGATTGTACCCTAAGTATCCTAAAACACCAATTCAAAAGACCCTATGAACCCCAATGTTCATAGCAGCATATTTACAATAACTAAGTGCTGGAAACAACCTAAGTGCCCATCAGTAAATGAGTGGATCAAAAAACTGTGGTACATTTACACAATGGAATACTACATGGCAGAAAGGAAGAAGGAACTCCTATCCTTTGCAACAGCATGGATGGAACTGGAGAGTATTACAGTAAGTGAAATAAGACAAGTGGTGAAAGGAAAATACCATACAACCTCACCTATAAATGGAACTTAATTGACAAAACAAACAAAGAAGCAAAATAGAACCAGAGACATGAAAATAAAGAAACTGACAGTAACCATAGGGGTGGGGATATAAGGGTAATGGGGGAAAGATGGGGAAGGAGCAAGTCAATCATGAGTAGAGGGCTCATGGGCATGGACAATGGGGTGGGAATTGGCTGTGGAAACAGGGAGTGGAGTGTGGACTGGGCAGGAAAGAGCAACAGGGAAAAAGTTGCGGCAGCTATAATTGAAAAACAGTAAAAAATAATAATATTAAAAATTTAGACAAAGAAAGGAGTATATTACCAAAGAGTCTGAAACTATTAAAAAATAAAATAAGTAAATATATTTTTAAAGAAACAAAAATAAAAAATATTAGAGGAGCTTTAGTCTTTTCTGGTCAGTTCTCTTTTTCGCTACTTACCTTTGTTTCTTCTCTATTTCTTTAGGATTTTTTTTTCTTTAGAAACCATTTAAATACCTATTTGAAAGATTAGGAATGTATCAGACACATCTCTCCCTATTTGATAGAACTTTTCATTTCTTTTTTTTAACTTAGAACACAGGATAAGAAGCCACAAGTTTAAATAATACAGAAAGAAATAACTTTTTTAATCACAGAAATCATTGCATACTTGATCAAGATATTTATGTTGTAAGACTGCATCTACATGTCTATGTGTCTGTCATCCCACTTGATTAGAAATTCCTTCAGATGAGGGGACGGATCTAATTAATCTTTTTGATCCTGTTCATATCTTAGTCTTTACCACTTGGTAGGAACTCAATCATTGCTGTTGACCTAAAAAATTGAGTAATCCATTTTGGAGTCTCTCAGAGTAGTCAGAGGGCCAGAATTGACAGAGACCAGGTGTTGGGAACCATCCCGCCTGATTTCAGAGACTGTAGCCTAGCTGACAGGTGAGAGGGCCCCAAGGCTGGAGCTGAGCAAGGCAGCCTTGGGAAAATAGGCCACTGAGGAAACAAAACCCGTCCCCCTGGCAGCAGTGCAGCCCCTGCCTCCCTCACATCAGCCTGCTTGGCCCTGGAGGATGGCTGGTTAGTCAATGATGGGCAAGACCCCTTGATGCCAAGGGCAACCTAAGACAGGCACAGTCACATAGAGGTTATCAGGGAAGGACTTGAGGGGTGTGGAGAAGGGGCAAAAGACCCTCATACCTCATCTTTGTCATGGCCAGAGTCCTCATTCTATATGAAAGAAGTCTTATCTCTTGGCTGCTCTGCTCCCCCTGCCTGACTCAGGCTTGAAACAATACTAGAAGCAGTTACAACCCTAGACTGCATCAGGTGGTCCCCGGTGGCAACTAGGCCTGGAAAAGGAATGCATAAATCCTATGCAACCTGTTTTGCTAAGAATGCCCTTGAGTCAATGAGTACTGGTGTTTGAGCATAGAATAAGTTTATTTTCCCAGGTTTCAGGGCCAAATGGGCATCATTCTGTTACCTGACCCTGACTCAGTAAGGCTCTTGTAATCCCTTTACTGTTATCCTGGAACCATATCTCCTTCCTTTAATCATTACTGTTTAACATTGATTGATGAGCTTTACATGCTGTATACCCCTGAGCATATAGTTCTCAATAAAAGACACTTCAAGAGAAGGGCTCAGGGCCTTCTCCACTGCAGGGAATCGCCACCCCATCTTCTGACAGGCAAATCATGTCTGGTACAGTTTATTTCTTCATCCATGGTGACCAGGGAGACTCTGCAGGACAGAGCCTCCCTTCAGCCATGATACCCTATTTTTCTAAGGCAAAGAACTAGATTAAGTGACCTTTCAAGAGCCCTTCTTTCACCAAGAGTCTGAGATTTAATAGCTTTCTGGTAACTTTTACAGCTTTCCTTCATAACTCACTGTACTGGTTGGTGTACCACTGAGATTTACTTTGTTCCTGTTCTTTTTACTTGTTATTTTTCTTTTCTAAAAAAAATTTCATAGTTTAATTTGTATTATTTGTCCTTTTAAAGTTATTGCTATATAAGTTAAATTTATTAAACTATTCAATTTTTATTTCACACTTATGTTTAAAATCCATGGTTCTGAATTTTATATCAATGATCCATATTCATTTCTAAATATAAAATTAATATCCAGGACAATGAATTTGCTAACATAACAAGAATTTGTGTATGTCATACCTGTTTTTTCTTGCTCCAAACAACAGCAAGTGCTTAGTTTGTACTATCACATGTTGGAACAACAGAAGTTATTAATTACAAAATAGATTAACCTGATCCACTAGGAATTAGTCAAGAAGATTGGAGGGGGGAAGGTTCATCATGATCAAAAATTGAGGTGAAAGAGAAAGAAGATAGAAATTGTAAAGTGTTGTCTCTCTCTAAGCATTTAATAAATATTAATTTTTCTTCCTTTTTAGGTCTCAAGTAACACTTATAACCTTCCAAAAATGTGTTCACCAAAAAGTTCATTTGTTTTTTTTTCCATAAGATGGCTCTAAGAGTGCTTAGTTGTCTTTAACTTCATTTGAAACAATTTTGTTAGATTGTATTGTGACAATTGTCATATTGGTGTGTATTTTTTAAAAAAACATCAAAATTGGTGAATTTTTGTGTAGCCATTTTAATATTGAAGATGGAATAAAAACTGGAACATTTTCAGCATATTATGCTTTATTATTTCAAGAAAGGTAAAATGCAACTGAAAAACAAAAAATATTTGTGCAGTGTATGTAGAAGGTGCTGTGACTGATCAAAAATGCAAAAGTGGTTTGCAAAGTTTTGTGCTGGAGATTTATTGCTGGATGATGCTCCATGGTAGAGTAAATCAGTTGAAGTTGATAGTGACCAAATCAAGACATTAATTGAGAACAATCAATGTTTTACAATGCAGGATATAGCTGACATACTCAAAATATTCAACCCAATAGCTGTTTGTTGTTAAGTGAACTCTATTCCTAACTTTTAATGTTTCAACCTTATTCAGGATATACACAAATGTTGACTTTCTTAAAAAGTATTAAAGTCACTGTAAAATTTAATTTCCCAGTGATTTTGTTTCTACATAGTAAGAAACAAATGCAATCTTTGTGCTTAGACAGCAGTTTATACTTATGTCCAAAGTCTAATTGTTATTTTATCAAAATAAGGACTAAAATTGTTACATGCTATCTCTGTACTCTGAGTTCCTTTGTTTATATCAACAAAATCAATTTAAATGAAATATTTGGCATTATTATAAATCATAAATTAATTCACAAAGAAATGTCTCTGATTTCATGTTTATTGCAACCTTCATTTCTCATTTCAACATAGATATGTGATTCCTCCCACTTTCTTGTCTAAGGTATTGTACGAAATGCTCACTGTGTCCTTCTCTCTCATTTTTAAGTAAGAGAGGCATATTTTCATTTTCTATTACATATTAAGGATTCAACCATCTAACCAAGTCTCCTTCCTCAGCCCTAAGCAAAAGGAATTTTAAGGTTATATGTTATTCAACCCTGAACCCAATTCTAACTGTATAAGATTGTGACATCCAGGTGGTGGGAATTATTTCAACAAATGTCACAATGGTAGAAAGAAACCAACCAGCATGTCTCCTACAGTTTCGTCCTGGGGCACCACAGCTGAGTGACAAGGAGGAGTAGTTCCTTGTGACACAACTCCATATCCATAGGGAATTGGCAAAGCCAGCATTCAGCAGAGTTGAGGCAGCAGTTGAGTATTGTGATTTGACACATCAAGGCACCTGTAATTCCTACCCTGCTCAGTGTTCTGGGTTAAGATGCAGATGTTTTCTAGGGAGTATAACACTCCTGCATAAGTTGGTTTTCTAAGCTCAATTACCGTGAAGATATGGGTTGGACAAAGAGGTAATCATTGGGGGAAGGGAGTAGGGCAGAGATGGGAGATCAGCAGAGACAGGGCAGGGATAGGAAAAGATGGGGTTGTGCCTATCTGTCATGGATTCTCCCTTAGATTCCATGAATGGATTGACCAGCAACAAGAGATGTTTTATGTGTTTGTTTACAATGTAAAATTTCTGACTGAAGCATCCTTCTCAAACCAAAGATTCCCTTCCAGTAGCACATGCTGGCTGGGAGAAGGAGAAAATATTTAAACCAAGTTCAAAATTCTGTTATTTCACAAATCTAAACATTTTTAAATACCATGTTGGCATTGTGTTTTGTGACTTAAAGTGAAAATAACACTTCATATTTATTAAAAGTTACCAGAAAATTCATGGTAATGTTGAAATTTTCAAAGGTGGGGGGGTAGAGGAGTTCTACTCCTCCTACTCTTAAATCAATTTTAAAGCAATGGTGGAAAGCAAGAATAAACATATTTTCTGATTAAACTCATGAATTTTACCTGTTCAACATCCTTATTACAACACTCATAGTAATAGCCAAACAAAATAGCTACATTTATTAAAGACCTGTTATAGTTTTATATCTTACATATGAGTGAAATCATATTGTTCTTAGCTTTGATATAAAGCTGCAATTCATGTATACAGACAGCAATGTAGTGGTTGTCAGAGGGAACAGGATAGGGGAGGTACAGGAGAGCCTAATATATGGTGAAAGAATATGGTTTGACTTTAGGTGTTGAGCACACAGTGCAATATACAGATTTAGTATCATAGAAATGTACATTTGAAACCAAGTGATCTTATTAACCAATGTCACCCCAATAAATTTAATTTAAAACTAAAGAAAAATAAAGAATGCTAATTACATTTTTTAAAAAACCTGCTGTATGCCAGATAGTATATGTACTTGAAATATATTACTTCATTTAATCTTCATGACAACACTATTAGTGTGATATTATAATTTCCACTTTAACCATGAGCAGAATAAGTTGCACAGGGGTATGTGATTATGATTGTCAGGATCTCTCAGACATTATATCAGACCACTTGTGTGACCAAAAGAACTTCAAAGTTGTATAGGCTCATTTAACCCTAACACTTTGTCTCAATGCCAGGCTCTGACTTTGTTCACCCAACAGGCAAATAGGTATAAGAAAGGGAGTGAGAGGGCAGAAACGGTGTTCTGAGAAGATCCACCTTGGCCTCTGCAACATAGCCCTATCACTCTGGCCAGGGTGACAAGAACTCACCCCCGATCTCTGAGGTCAAATGAATGAGTCACAGACACATCACAGGGACAGGGGTGGGATCAGAGCCCAACCTTGTGACTCACTCTTCCTGCATGTGGACACTCCACTTAGAAATTTCACATTGAAACAAGTACATGAATATACCCTCCTACACTAAACCAATCTTTGTAAGAAACTAAGCCAAACCTGTTATAGAAGCTCGTCTCAGGAAACTTGTCCTAATTTTATCTACTTCAAGGGCACAATAAACTCCTGTTGCTGAGACAGAAGTCCATGAGCAACTCTAGCCAGTCACTGGGAGTATATAATTCAAGTGTGAAAAGTCTGACCTGGGGGCCACTAATAATCACATAACTGCCGACAGTTTAGAAACCAGCACACAAACCATTTAGTGTTTCTGTCCTCATGGAGATTGGAAGTCAGCACCAAATACATAAAAACTGAAAATTACAATTTAAGATGTTTTACATATCACAGTGCACACCAAGCCTCCACAAAATCCTTTAACTAAATCTTCATTCTGTAATACTGCAAATTGAGGAACCTGAAGTTACTGAAATCAAGAACTTGATTCTCTATGTCATGTTTTTTGTGTTAATTATTCATGAGAAATAATTATTCATGGGAATGTCAAAGTTCAGCTTCCATGTCAGGTGTGTTGTCCTTGACCAAAAATACTGCTGCCTACATCATGGTCATAATAGTTCATAAATAGCTTCAAGTTATTTTGCCATTTTTTAACCCAAAGAGATATATCTCTCCTAAAACAAAGCAATGTCATTAAGCAAATACGTAGTAGCAGAACTAACCATTCTTCATTCATTTTTCTAAAACAATTGGTAGCCCTTTTTTTAATTTACCTGCCTGTTTAAGTACCTAAATGACACCTCAGATACTTTAACTCATCATGTAGTCAGCTTGGTGTTCTGGATGAAGCTTCCTTAATATGAACCTCAGGCTAAGTCCTAAAACTCTATGTCACATGGAAACTAAAACTTCACCAATGGATATTAGTGACTACAAGATGCCTCCCACTGAGCCTCAGATGGGCCACCTTGGCTATGTTACTTCCTAGCAGCTGTCCAAGAGCATCAGATCCAGAAATGTGACTTTAATGGAAAGTTGAGTAAACAGAAACACTATAAAATCTTACTGTTTACCACAAAAGGAGCATAGTCATTTTTGGCAAAGTGTCTGAAGTAAGGAGTTAGAAGGGGAGCTTCCAGTGCCTCCTGAGTCCTGGAGGTGGCTGGTACTGACTCCCTGGTGCATTGTGGGGATGGGAGGGGGAAGGAAGGCATGAGACCCCAGGAACACATAGGACATGGGACCACTCATCTCTAAAGTGCTTCTTGAACCTTTAAGCAAACAACTACACATACATTTGGGGCTTCTTGATAGCAACCAGAAATGAAAAAATAAAAAGCAAGAGTACCATATTCACTGTGGTCACAGACTGATTTGTATGGTTCATTAGATGTTGTCTGAACACCAAGTCTGCTTATACTGATGCCAAGAGTTTGGATGGAGAGTTGATGAATGCTTCCTGCAATATCACTTCTGTGTGAATGCGATGTTACTCCTCTGCCTGCCTCCCTTTCCACACCTCCACTGTGAGGATAGTACATCTGTCCTAACTGAGTGGATCTCATGGAGAAGATTCTGAGTCAATCTTTCATAAGGCTTTCTGAGTGAGAAATTATACAGAAGGTCAGTCATTGATCACAAGTTATGTGACACCAAGTTCAGAGTTTGATCCACATCAATACCACTATTTTAAACACATATTTGAAAACAGTCTCTCAGAGTTCTCTTTCTTGTCTGATCTCATCTGTACCCTACATGGTTTTTCAATTATTTTCTGTGTTGAAACCTGGCTGGTGTGGCTTAGTGGACTGAATGCTGGCCTGTGAACCAAAGGATCACCAGTTCGATTCCCACTCAGGCCATATGTCTGGGTTGTGGGCCAGGTCCCCAGTAGAGGGCACATGAGAAGCAACCACACATTAATGTTTCTTTCCCCATCTTTCTTTCTCCCTTCCCCATTCTCTAAAGATAAATAAATAAAATCCTTAAAAAGTATTATTTTCTGTGTTGGGTCAAGGAGAGGGCATCCAACCACAAAATAGATAAAAGTATTGCCCACCACGTCCTTTTTTCTCTAAAATTTCTAAGAGACTTGTTCATGGATGATTGATCACTTGCTCAGCTAAGAGAGCACTTTAGGCTTCTAGGTGATTGAATGCCTTAGGTTTCTGATTCTATAGGACCACAGATGAAGCCCAGCCAAGGTGTTCATGCTGTGTAAATAGCCCATTAGCTGGCAAACAGTAACTCTCTGCATGTTACCTCTGTGTACTAACCAACACCTACCAAAATTTAGGTGGAAATTATAAACCACCTAAGTCAAGACCTTAATCTATTTCACATGCTGTTATGTACTTTTATACTTATATGTACTGGGAACATTTATTACTTGAAAGAAAATTCATATGTTTGTCACATTTTCAAATTTTTAGAGTTGATAGCTGATGCAACTTTTATACCATCATCACCAGTAATAATATTCTACAACAAAGCTACCCTTCCAGCAAAAGAGAAATAATTCTGCCCAGCTGTTGCGAACACATCTGGAAGCATGTGACAAAGAATACCTGACCAGCACCTATCTGATGTCAGTGTTGAAGAGCTGGGAAACTGTGTAGGGAACTCTAGTGAAAAATTACTGAATCAAAACTCTAACACAGAAGATGTAAATACAAGAGGTTCTCACACATTCAGCAAGCAGACAAACCTTGCATACAAAATCAATAGAACAAGGTTCCATTTGATCTGAGACATAGTTCTATCAATGAGGCATGGGATACACAAATTGAAACAGATTTCCTAAAATAGTACCCATAGCCATAATGCAACAGTACCCATGGTAACAAGAAGGAGAACATGAACATTTTCACTGGTCTTTTCTGACACAATCAAGTATAGATAATAACATATTAATGAAAAAATTATATATAGGCAGAAATAAAATCATTCAATTCTTGAAGTCAAGGCATGGAATTTGTTTTATACCTTCTCAATAATGTAAGTTTTTATGTTCTACAATAAAACCATAGAAAACTTATTTAATCATCTGAACTTAAGCAGCAGGTTATTTCAACTCCAAAACTAAATACTTCCTAATGAGTAAATTCAATGTCGTTTCACAATTTTTATATAATGACAATTCTTTAATTGAAAATTAATTGGTAGAGCCTGTCACTTTGGAGAAGACAAAAGATCATTGAAAGCAACAATCACTTAGACATAAACAGTGTTTTTCAATTGCAACATTAATGATTGTAATTCTGTTTATCTATGGTTGCTCAACAAATTACCCTCAAACTCAGTAGTTTAAAACAAAAATTTTTTCTTACATTTCATGGTTCCATGAGTTGAATGGGCTCAGATAGATGATTCTTTCTGAAAGTCTCACCCACCGGCAGTCAGATGGTGGCTGAGGCTGAGGCTTAACTGGCCCAGGTGTTAAGTTTACCTCCTTCAGCCATACCTGTCAGCTCAGCTGAAATACATGGAACATTTGGGGTCTGGTCAGAACCACACATCTCCCTCTCTTCCCATCTACCTCCCTCTCTCTCACTCTCCACACAGCATCCCCACACGGCAATTCAAGAATCCTCACAAGAAGAATCAAGATGGATGAGGAAAGAGTGGAAGTCACACAGACCTCCTCCCAGGACCAACCTGGAATTACAAGAAAATGCAGAGAAATCATCTGAAACAAACAACTGAACAATAGTGAGAAAGGAGCTTTATAACCTTGGAGACAGAAGAATCAGCTCTAGCACAATCTAACTGTAGCCATCTTGTGCAGGCAGAGACCGCTCTCCTGAGCAGAAGCAGTGTGAGAGGACCCAACAACCCCGCCCCAAGGAGGGACTCTGCCCTGCCCTGAGCGGTCTAAGCTGGACTGCTGAGTGCAGAGTGCCTTGATTAAAGGCTGAAGGAGACAGCCATAGACAATAGATTCCTGGAGGTCTCAAAGACACTCCCTAAGGTCAGACAGGGACAACAGCTGACATCATCAGAGGCAGATCCAAAAAGTAAAAACAGCAGTCTCCTACCATAGAAGGTCACACCACAAAGTCAGGAAATCAAGACAGATCCATTTAAGAAGCAGAAGCAAACCAGAAGAGTCTCACAAATAATGAGGGGGGGGGGGGAATATCCCCTAATCAAAGGGAAAGGAGGAATCCCTACAAAGAAAACTAAATGGAATAGAAGCAAGTTAACTATCAGATATTGAGTTCCAATCAACGGTTCTAAGGAAGTTCAATGAACTCAGTGATCTCAGACAGAAGTACAAAAACTACAGGGAAACTATAAGGAACTTACTGCAAACTACATCAGCATGAAAAAGGACATGGAAACTCTCAATAAGAGACAAGAGGAAATGAAGAACACAACTTCTGAATTGAAGAACACTGTAGACAGAGTTAAAAGCAGACTAGATGAAGTAGAGGATCAGATCAGTGATCTGGAAGACAAGGTAGTAAAAACCTCCCAGAAAGAGCAAGAAATGGAAAAGAGACCCAAAAAGAATGAAGAGACATTTAGGGAAATTCAGGTCAACCTGAAATGTGATAATATTCATATAATAGGGATACCAGAAGGACAAGTAGAAGAACAAGGGATAGAGAACCTGTTTGAAAAAATAATGATGGAAAACTTTCTTAATTGGAGGAGAGAAAAAGTCGCACAAGTCCAGGAAGCACAGAGGGTCCCATTCAAGAGGAACCCAATGAGGCCCACTCCAAGACACATCATCATTAAAATAGCAAATATCAAAGACAGAGAATCCTAAAGCCAGCAAGGCAGAAAGAGGTAGTAACATATAAGGGAGCCCTGATTCAGCTAGCAGCTGACTTCTCAACAGAAACACTGCAAGCTAGAAGGGAGTGGCAAGAAATATTCCAAGTCATGAAAAGCAAAGGTCTGCAACCAAGACTGCTCTACCCAGAAAGGCTCTCAATTAAAATGGGGGGCGAAATAAGGAGTTTCCCAGACAAATAAAGGCTAAAAGAATACACCTCCACTAAACCAGCACTGCAAAATATGCTAGAGACTACTTTAAGATGAAGTAAAGGAGTCTATGAATACCCAGGTCCTTTCACAGTTGCCAATACTTGATATTACAATATTTTTTTAATACTTATTAATCTGATTGTGACAATGATGTGTTATTTTAATTGTTCCTTTATTATTTGTTTAAACTAAACTTGTTTTTATATATTTCTTGCCTATTTCTATTATTTTTAAAGAGCTTTAAATGACTGTTTGGTATTCCTTATCCATTTATCGATTACAGGTAGAATTATTTTCCCTAGAAAAAAACAATAACTATTAACCCTTTTTTAGATATTTGCAAATACTTTCCCATTCTATTACTTGTCCTTTAACTTTTTTATATGTATATTACTATATAGTCTTAAATATTTAATATAGTCATATTGTCAGTATTTTACTTTATAGCTCCTGGGTTTGAATATTTTACTTCAGGTAAGAAAAATATTAGTTGGTATTATTTCCTAAAACTCCTTACATTCTACATACTGATTTTAACTCAACCGGAATATTTTTTGTATAATGTGTGAAATAGATCTCTATATTCGTTTTATTTCAAGTAATAGTGGTCCATGCATCTTATTTGTTGAATAAGCCTATTTTTCCCTATTGATTTGAAATATCAATTGAATCATATATTACATTGTTAGACAGATATATACATTTGTTTTTAGAATGCTCATTATATTTCATTGATCTACTTGATTATTTCTGTGCTGGTGTCATGTTGGTTTAATTGCTGAGAATTAAAAAGTTTTAAATTTTTTAATATTTTATTATTGACTTTGACATTTAAAAAATAAAAATCAATCTGCATTTAAGAAAGAAAAAAGACCAGCAACACTGAAAGGAAAAGAAATTAACAGAGACAAGAGGGAAGGGGGTGGGGAAAGGAAGGGAAGGGGAAAGTCAAGGAACATATAGCAAAGACTCATGGACAAAACCAAAGGGGAAGAGCTGAGGGAGGGAAGGAGGGAGAGGGCAAGGGAAAGTGGTGGGGGGCAGGCAGAGACAAATGTATTTGAAAAAATTAATTAAAATAAAATTTAAAAAAATAAATATGGAAGAAAGAGAAAAAAAGAAAGAAAGAAAAAAGAGGAAAGAAGGAAAGAAAGAAGAAAGAAAGAAAGAAGAAAGAAAGAAAGAAAGAAAGAAAGAAAGAAAGAAAGAAAGAAAGAAAGAAAGAAAGAAAGAAAGAAACTCCTACCTTTTGAGACAGCATGTATGGAACTGGAGATTATTATGCTAAGTGAAATAAGCCAGTGGGTGAAAGACAAATACCATAAGATCTCACCTCTAAGTGGAATCTATTCACCAAAATAAACTAATGAAAAAAATAAACCGCAGGCATGGAAACATGGAGCAGACTGAAAGTAACCAGAGAGGATGGGAAAAGAGGACAATGGTAGGAAGAAGGGTAAGGGACTAACAAAGAACATGTATGAATGAGCCATGGATATTGACATGGACAACAGAGTGGGAATTGATTGTGGGAATGCTGGGTGGGGGTGAGATGGGTAGAAGGCAGTAAAGGGGGAAAATTGAGACAACTGTAATCAAGTAAACAAGATTTAAAAATTAGAAAACAATTTTTTAAAAAAGAATCCACAAGAAGATTGTTTCAGAAAAGACTTCTTACACAGTGAACATTTGCTCTAAGAAAATGTGCAAACTGTAAATCCTCTTTGATCTGGCCTCAGAGCTAATGTGATGTAGGTTCTGCATTTACTGGTTGCCCATGGCAAGCCCATGCCCAACATGGGAGCTGACAACAGAGTACATGAACAACAGGAGGCCATTTGTAGAGACCAGTCACCACGGTGACTAGTAATGTCATTCACTCCCTTGAAATGGACAGACCGCCAGCATTGAGCCTGAAGACCTGAGCTTAGACCTGATGCCCAGATTTTGTATTGTACTATTCATCCCAGATTATTCCTGGAGGCCATGCATTTGCCCATTGTACCCTTCTATCTCCACCATCTTCCTTTTTAAAAAGGCATTCGTTTCTCCAGACTATGCCTTTCATGAGAAGCACTAATGGGCCCACACACACACACACAGCACACACACACAGGAAATCACTTTCTTTTCCATTAACCTCACTCACTGGGCCTCCTCACTAATGGTGGAAGTTAATACAGGGTTGAATGCCCAAGAAGACTTATAGGACCCATAATGACAATGCTCACAAATGTATAGTTTATCACAGGAAAAGGATACAACACAGACACAGTATTAAATTAGGAATATATATCAAAGTTAAAGGCTATCTCACAGTAAGATGACCTGGAGACACCAAGGGCACAATCCTACTGTCCTCCATTTGTGAAGGCCGTGGCAGGGTGTGTCTTCCTTCTTGAACCAGGAGCCACCAATATGGCACTGAACTATTTAGAACTAGAGATCCCAAAATAAAGTTGTCATTAGGATTTTCTTATATTTTGCTGGTCATACAGGTTTATCCTTTCTATGTAATCAGCCAAACAGCAGATTCTCCAGGGACCTCACCAAGTCCTGTTGACTGTATCTCACTGTTATCAATAAACAGTGATACAAAGCACTCCAAACTCTTCAGACTAATGACTACAGAGCACATTTTCATGGACTAGGGACCAGTGTTATACACAGATGAGTAGAAAAGCTCAGGCTATCTCCAGGCCTGTGGAATTAACTCTCACAAAATAACCTTACCAAAATACTTATCCAAGTCTGACTTGTGGCATATCTCTGTCTTTAAAAATAGACTCTAAGTTCATTGAAAGTAATAACTATATTCTTCTTATCTTGATCTTAAATATCCAAGTCATAACTATGCATTCATTAAGTGTATTCTCATTTCTCCCCTTAATAAAGATATTAAAAACTGAATTAACTGAAGAACCCAACCAGTAGCACATAGATAAGAACATGGAAATACAACAGACATTTGTATCCACAAGAGATTTCATTATACATAAAAGTTGTAGTTTCAAGTCTGCATAGGACCATTGGCTGTTGAAAATATGACTAGAAGACATATTTTATTTTTAATATTTTATACAAAAAATAAACATTCACAAAAGGGAAAAAATAGAAAAATAAACTCATCATCAAACTATTATAATTATCAACTCATGGCTACTCTTGGAAAATTCATTTTTAAACTTAGTCAACTAAGTCTTAAAAAGAAAATTAAATCAGTGAAAACCTGAAGTTAGAGGGGATTCAAGATGGTGGAGGAGTGAGTGGAACTCACACTGACCTCCTCCCAGGACAAATCTAGGATTACAACTAAATTGTGCAGAAATCACCTGGAAAACAACTGAGTAATGGTGGGAGAAGAGCCTTAAAACCTCAGACAAGCAGAGGAATTGGCTTTAGCACAACCTAACTGGGAAGGAGTGCAGTAGAGGCTCGAGAAGGTGGGTGGGGTGCCCACAGGCTGCAGCACCAGAGGAATTTTGAAATGGCCAATGGGACCCCCCTGAGAAGAGCAGGGTCTAAACCATAAGCAGGGATCTCCAGCCTGCAGCACCAGAGCCCAAAAAGGACACAAATAACAGCCAGCTGTGAAAAGCGACAGGGTGTTCTTTGCCAGAGACAGGTGGCTGGAGATGTAAGGAGCCATTTAAAGGGCCAGTGTAAACATTTCTAGTGGCAGCCACATACCATGTGCTCTGGCAGAAGCAGGGAGCAGACAGGCTGGACCCACCTGAGGAAAGACTGGAGAAGTAGGCTTTATGGCGTGGACTGAGAAAGTGGTGGGCGGGATCTCAGTGTTGACCCACCCCCGCATTCCACAGCTGCCATCTTGCTTGGGTGAACTACTCCCCTGAGAGGCAGTGGCATGAAAGGACACATTAGCCCTGCCCTCAGGAGGCTCTGCCCCAGCCCCGCCTTTCACAGGCCTGGGTGATGAGTACAGAGCGACAGTCACAGATAGCAGATCCCTGTTAAAGGGGATGCAGAGTGGCCTGGAGTCACTTGAGGAGACTCTAGATATAGAGGCGCTGGGGAGAGAACAGAGGGAGTAACCAAGGAGATCCCAGTGCTGACTCCTCCCCCATATAGCAGCAGCCATCTGTTCAGGCAGACCATTCCCCTGAGCAGCAGCAGTGTGGAACTATGCAATAACAATGCCCCAAGGAGGCTCTGCCATGGCCCAGTATTGCACAGACCTGGGTACTGAGTACAGAGCAGCAGTCACAGATGGTATATCCCTGGCTAAAGGGGGTGCAGAGTGGTCCAGAGATGCTTGAGGAAAGTCTGGAGATGGAGGCATTGGGGAGAGAACAGAGGGTGTAGCCTAGGGGATACTGCTGCTGACTCCTTCCCCACACAGCAGCAGCCATCTTGCTCAAGCAGATCGCTCCCCTGAGCAGCAGCAACATTAAAGGACACAATCACCTCACAGCCCAGGAGACTCAGCCCTGGCCCTTTGTTGGGCAAGCTGGACTGCTGAGTATAGACAGCAGCTAGAGATAGTAAATCCCTGGCTAAAGGAGATGCAGAGTGCTTGAGGAAAGTATGGAGACAGAGGCATTGGGGAGAAAACTGAGGGAGTAGCCAGGGGGACCCGGGTTCTGACTCCTCCCCTATACGGCAATGGCCATCTTGCTCAGGCAGACTACTCTACTTAGTGGCAGCAGAGTGAAAGGTCCCAATAGCCCTGCCCACAGGAGAGACCTGCCCGACCCTGACTGCTGAGGGCAGAGAGACAAGATTAACAAGTGAAGGAGACAGAAACAAAGAGTAGATTCATGGAAGTCTCTTAAAGCTTGCCTAAGGTAGGATAGGGTCAACAGCTGACATCGTCAGAGGCAGATCCAGAAAGAAAGAGGAAAAAAAAGTGGACTTCTAACAGAAAAGTTTACACCAAAAGTCAAGAAGTCAAGACAGATCTATTTAAAAAGAAGAAGCAAAAAAGAACATCTCACAAGTAATTGGGGGGGGGGAAGAAACACCCCCCAATCAAACGTAATGAAGGAATCCCCACAAAGAGAACTAAATGAAATAGAGACAAGTCAACTATCAGATATTGAGTTCAACACAATGGCTCTAAGGAAGCTCAGTGAGTTCAGTGGGCTTAAAGAAATTACCAAACATGACAGGGAAACTCTTAGGAACTTGTTGCTAACTATATCAGCATGAAAAAAAAGACATAGAAATTCTCAATAAGAGACAAGAAAAATGAAGAATTCAATTTCTGTATTGCAGAACACAGTAGAAGGAATCAAAAGCAGGCTCATTGAAGAAGAGGATCGATCAGTGAGCTGGTGGATAACGTAGAAAAAAGCTCCCAGAAAGACCAAGAAAATGCAAAAGTCTCAAAAATAATGAAGAGGCATTGAGGGAAATGTAGGACAAACTGAAATGCAATAATATCCGTATATTAGAGATACCAGAAGGAGAAGAAGAGGAGCAAGGGCTAGGGATCCTGTTTGAAAAAGTACTGATGGAAAACTTCCCTCAGTAGAGGAGACAAGAAGTCATGCAAGACTAGAAAGCACAGAAGGTCTCCTCCAAGAGGAACCCAATGAGGCCCACTCCAAGACACATCATCATTAAAATGGCAAATATCAAAGACAGACAGAAAATCCTAAAGTCAGCAAGGCAGAAAGAGGTAGTAACATATAAGGGAGCCCTGATTCGGCTAGCAGCTGACTTCTCAAAAGAAACACTACAAGCAGGAAGGGAGTGGCAAGAAATATTCCAAGTCATGAAAAACAAGGGCCTGCAATCAAGACTGCTCTACCCAGCAATGATCTCCATTAAAATGAAGGCAAAGTAAGGAGTTTCCCAGACAAAAGAAGGCTAAAACAATTCACCTCCAACAAACCAGCATTCAAGATACGCTAAAGGGACTGCTTTAAGAAGATGAAGAAAGAGTGAGAAGGAGAGAAACACAGATACAAAATGAAAAACAAATGAACAGGTTGAACAAATAAACAAAATGAAAAAGATAACAAGTTTCAATAATAACATTAAATGTAAATGGATTAAATACCCCAATCAAAAGACATAGGATAGCTGAGTGGATAAGAAAACATGACTCACACATAAGCTGCTTACAAGAGACCCACCTCAGAACAAAGGACCTAGAAAGACTGAAAGTAAAAGAATGGAAAAAAATATTCCAAGAAAATGGACTGCAGAAAAAAAGCTGGGGTAGCAGTACTTATATCAGAAAAAAATACATTTCAAAACAAAGGCCATAGAAAGAGACCCAAACGGTCACTTTATAATACTCAAGAGAAGAATCCATCATAAGACATAAACATTGTGAACATATATGCACCCAACGTAGGAGCACTAAAATATATAAATAAAATAATGGAGGACTTCAAGAAAGATATAGAAAACAACAAACTGATAGTGAGGTATTTTAACATCCCACTGTCAAGAATGGATAGATCTTCCAAACAAAACATCAACAAGGATATTGCGGAACTGAATGACACATTAGACCAAGTAGACTTAACTGACATACATAGAACCTTTCATACCAAATAAGAAAAATACACATTCTTTTCAAATGTACATGGAATATTTTCAAATATAGATGACATGATAGGACATAAAAGAATACTCAACAAATCCTGAAAAATGAAAATCATAACAAGAATTTTCTTGGACCACAAGGGCTTGAAACTAAAAAACAACCTCAAGAAAAAAACTTCAAATTCATGGAGACTGAATAGTACACTATTAAACAATGAATGGGTCAATAATGAGATCAAAGAGAAAATCAAAATGTTTCTGGAAACAAATGAAAATAAACATACAACATTCCAAAACTTATGGGACACATTGAAGACACTCCTGAGAGGGAAATTCATAACAATACAGGCCTACTTAAAAGAGATAGAAACATTTGATCCAGTGATTCTCTGCTGGGACTATACCCTAAGAACACCAAAACGCCAATACAAAAGAACCTATGCACCCCAATGTTCATAGCAGCACAATTTACAATAGGCAAGTGTTGGAAGCAACCTAAATGCCCGTCAGTAGATGACTGGATCAAAAAACTATGGTACATATACACAATGGAATACTATGCAGCAGAAAGAAAAAAAGAACTAATAAACTTCGCAACAGCATGGATGGAACTGGAGAGCATTATGCTAAGCGAAATAAGCCAGGGAGAGAAGGACAAATGCCATATGACCTCACCTATAAGCGCAACCTAACCAACAATACAAAGATGCAAGGAAAATAAGACCAGCAACACTGAAAGGAAAAGAAATCAGCAGAGACAAGAGGGAAGGAGGGAGGGGGTGGGGAAAAGGAAGGGAAGGGTCAAGTCAAGGAACATATAGCAAGGACTCATGGAGAAAACCAAAGGGGAAGAGCTGAGGGAGGGAAGGAGGGAGGGGGCAAGGGAAAGTGGTGGGGGGTAGGCAGAGACAAATGTATTTGAAAAAATAAATTTAAATAAAATTTAAAAAAATAAAAAATAAATAAGTAAAAAATAAAAATAAAAAAAATAAAACTGATTCAAACTGCAAAAAAAAAAAAAAGAGAGAGAGAGATAGAAACATTTGAAATAAATGACCTAACCCTCTGGCTTCAAGAACTGGAGAAACAACAACAAACAAAGCCCAGAGCGAGTAGGAGAAAAGAAATAATCAAGATCAGAGAAGAATTGAATGATATAGAAACTAAAAGAACAATACAAAGGATGAATCAAACCATGAGCTGGTTCTTTGAAAAGATAAACAAAATCGACAGGCCTTTAAGCAGACCCACCAAAAAGAAAAGGGAGAGGACCCAAATAAATAATATCAGAAATGAAAGAGGAGAAATAGCAAATGATACCACAGAAGCCCATAGGATTGTAAGACATTACTATGAACAATTAATGCCAAGAAATTTGAAAATCTGGATGAAATGGACAAATTTCTAGAAAAATATAACCTTCCAAGACTGAATAAAGAAGAAGAGGCAGAAAGCCTGAACAGACCAACAGCAGCTGGGGAAATTGAAACAATAATCAAAAAATTCCTGGCACACAAAATGTCAGGACTGGGCTGTTTCACAGGAGAATATTAAAAAAACATTTAAGGAAGAGCTAGCCCCTGTCCTCAAATTATTCCAAAAAATTCAAGAAGAAGGAAGACTCCCAAACTCTTTTTATGAGGCCAGCATCACCCTCATCCCTAAACCAGATAAAGACACAACCAAGAACGAAAACTACAGACCAATATGACTGATGAACATACACGATAAAATCCTTAACAACATATTGGCAAACCACATCCAGCAATACATTAAAAAGATAATCTACCATGATCAAGTGGGATTCATTCCAAGAATGCAAGAATGGTTCAATATTTGCAAATCAATAAACATGATATATCACATAAACAAAAAGAAAGACAATCACATGATCATATCAATAGATGTGGAAAAAAGCAATTGATTAGGTACAGAACCCATTTATGATAGAAACATGCAGCAAAGTGGGAATAAATGGAGCACACCTCAACATAATGAAGGCCATATATGAAAATCCTACAGCCAACCTCATTCTCAATGGGCAAAACTAAAAGCTTTCCCACTAAGATCTGGAACAAGACAAGGATGTCTTATTTCACCACTTCTATTCAACATAGTACTGCAAGTTCTAGTAATCAGACAAGAAAAAGAAATAAAAGGCATCCAAATTGGAAAGCAGGAAGTAAAACTATCATTGTTTGCAGATGACATGATAGTGGACATAGAAAACCCCACAGACTCTACCAAAAACTTCTCAATCTAATAAATGAATATGGCAAAACAGTAGAATACGAAGTCAATATTCAGAAGTAGAAGGCCTTTTTTTACACCGAAAATGAAATATCAGAAGCAGAAATTGAAAAAAAAATTCCCTTTGCTATAGCAACAAGAAAAATAAAGTACCTAGGAATAAACTTAACCAAGGAGGTAAAAGGAGGTACACAGAAAACTATACAACAGTGAACAAAGAAATTAAGAAAGACAGAAGTAAATGGAGGTATATTCCATGATCATGGATTGGAAGAATTACCATCATCAAAAGTTCATACTACCCAAAGCAATTTATAGATTCAATGCAATCTCTATTAAAATACCAATGATGTATTTCTCAGACATAGAACAAATATTTAAAAAATGTATATGGAACCATAAACAACCCCAAATAACCACAGCAATTTTGAGAAAGAACAGCAAAGGTGGAGGGATCACAATACCTGGCATCAAGTTATATTTCAAGGCCACTGTAATCAGAACAGTCATACTGACATAAGACCAGGCATATAGATCAGTGGAACAGAATAGAGAGCCCAGAAATAAACCCATGTCTCTATGGTCAAATAATATTCAACAAAGGGTGCAGAAGTAAAAAATGGAGAAAAAAATAGCCTCTTCAACAAATGGTGTTGGAAGAGCTGGACAGCCACATGAAAAAAATTGAAATTTGACCACCAACTTACACCTTATACAAATATAAACTCGAAAGGGATTAAAGACTTACATGTAAATCACACCACTATAAAAGTCCTAGAGGAGAACATAGGCAGGAAACTCAGTTTTCTCATGCAGTAATATTTTCACTGATATGTCCCCTAGAGCAAGGGACATAGAGGAAAGAATAAACAATTGGGACCTCATAAAAATAAGAAGCTTCTGCACAGCTAAAGAAAACATCAGCAAAATGAAAAGGAAGCCAAACATATGGGAAAATATATTTGGCAATGATACCTCAGACAGGTGTGTGATCTCCAAAATATATAAAGAATTCTAACATCTCCACTCCAGGAAGATAAACAATCCAATTTAAAAAATTGGCAAAGGACCTGAACAGATACTTCTCCAAGGAGGACATAGACAGGACCCAGAGACATATCAAAGGATTCTCAGCATTACTGGACATCAGAGAAATGCAAATTAAAACCACAATGACATACCACTTCACACCGGTCAGAATGGCCATCATAAACAGATCAACAAAAAGAAAGTGCTGGCGAGGTTGTGGAGAAAAGGGAACCCTAGTACACTGTTGGTAGGAATTAGGAATGCCACTGTGGAAAACATTATGGATTTTCCTCAAAGGGCTGAAAATGGAACTGCCTTTTGACCCAGCAATTCCACTCCTGGGACTATACCCTACGTATATCAGAACACCAGTTCGAAAGAACTTATGCACCCCAATGTTCATAGCAGCACAATTTACAATAGCCAAGTGCTGGAAGCAACCTAAGTGCCCACTAGTAAATGTGTGAAGCAAAGAATTATGGTACATTTACACAAAGGAATACTACACAGCCAGAAGAAACAAGGAGCTCCTACCCTTCACAACAGCATGGATTGAACTGGAAAGCATTATACTAAGTGAAATAAGCCAGAGGGTGAAAGACAAATACCATATGATTTCACCTTTACGTGGAACCTCATCAACAAAACAAACAAGCAAGGAAAATATAACCAGCAACATTGAAAGAAAAAAGATACCAACAGTAATGTGGGGAAGGAGGGCGGTGGGTAATGGGGAAAAGTAGGGGATGGGTGAAATCAAGAAATGTGTATGAAAGACCCAGGGACAAAGCCAAAGTGGGGAAGGATTGAGAGTGGGAGTTAGGGGTCGGTGGATCAGGGGAATGTGGTGGTGGGAAAATGGAGACAAATGTATTTGAACAATAAATATATTTTTTTAACAAAGAAGTACAAATTGACAGATACAGAAGAGTCATAAGATGTAAAGTACAGAATAGGAAATATAATCAATAATATTGTAATAACTATGTATAGTGCCAGGTGGGTGCTGGGAATATTAATGGAAACACTATAAAGTATGATTGTCTAACCACTATACTGTACACCTGAAAATAATACAAAATAATATTGATAGTAAACTGTAACAAAAAAAAGAAATAGATTTTTGTCTTGATGTAACTCACAGGCAGGACTATGTACTTTGCCACTGAACACAGCTTCACAACTGACATGCACAGGAACTGCTCTAGGGACTTAATTTCATTGTCACCTAACTTACCCCCAGCCTCCAAGACAGCATACTGAAATAACCAAGAGTAGATGGTACATGTCCTGTGCAGAAACTCGCAAAGCTCAACCTCCAGTTACATGATCTCCATCGTGCTGACACAGCACACAGAGGCCAGTGTACTGTGTCCCAGTGGGGGCAGGTACATCCTGCTTGCCTCAGCATAAGCTTCCAGCTCCATCAGAATAATGTGCTGGTATTGAGTACATGATGTAGTCAGGTGATGACTCTGAGTCCTCTGAGAACTAGCTCAGTAGCCTCTAGAGCTCACTATATCATTAACCCATGGCAGGAATCAGAAGAATATCCTATCTGTCTCTCTGGAGCAGAGGGAATAAACCTACCACAAGGATTTGCTGTCACTGAATTGATCACACTTTGAGTAAAGCAATGATGGGGAGAGAGGGAGACCATGATAGCAGTGATTAACATATCATTGCTTCTTGATATATTTGATCATGAGAGTATCACTAATCCCTTTGTTCACACAGCAATACAGTTGGGAGTCTTGGTAAAACCTGAACTCCACATTCGCTCTTTAGCCTTTTAAATTTTGTTTGATCCCTTATGTTCACCCTATTTTTGCTTCCCAAATGCAACAAGTGTTTCTTTGCTGCCCTAATTATCACAAAACTCAAGGCTTTGAAGTGTTGGTTTCATGTTATTTTTTGATATCCCAGAAACCCTGATTTAGTTTCATTTTGTTTCTTTTTTACATTCAGTAACAGGTTAAAGAAATAATATATGGTTTCATTTCTCAATTCCCTTCTGTACTAAGAATGTTTCTCATGAATTCATTATTACCTAAATGTATCTCTGAGAAAAATTGAACAAGGAGGGCCAGCATGCCCAAAGCAACAAGCATGAGAGTGTTGTCATGGGCAACAAGTTATTTGAAGCTCTTCACTGATGACTCTGATAATGTAAGAAACACAAAACTGAAGTCATGTCATGAAGGCTAAGACTTCTTTTCAGAGGAAAGTGCACCAGTTTGTTTTCTAAAGCAGCTGGACAGTTGTTGTTAGACAAGTGACTGAAGAAGAATCAAGGATACGTTGTAATCTTGTAACTCATGGATGAAACCTCTGAGGAATCACTTCCTTCACACGCTTGCTGTGGACAGAGCAATGGACCTTATTCCCAATTAAGTCAGTGACCACTGTTCTTTTGCGTGATAGAATTGCCTCAGTCATAGCATCCCTAAAATGGGACTATTACTATCTATTTAGGCATAAATGGAAAATGAATTTTCTTAAAGAAATTGTGATTGTAGAATGTGTCATAAAACCCAGTTGTTTATTTGACTATATATCACATTCAACCTTGGAAAAATTAAACATTATTCATTATCTAATTCACTGATCTAGGTTCATTTTTCTTTAATCTGAGTCCTGAGGACTAGTCCAACCAGATCATCTTTCACAGGGGCTTTCTTTTTTTTTTTTTTTTTGAGATTTTATTTATTTATTTAGAGAAAAGGAAAGGGAGGGAGAAGGAGAGAAAAATCGATGTGAGAACGAAACATTGATCAGTTGCCTCTCTCACATTCCCTGACTAAGGACCAGGCCTGCAACCCAGGCATGCACCCTGACCAGGAACCAAATTGGTGACCTTTTGCAGGACAATGCCCAACCAACTGAGCCACACTGTGCAGGGCCCACAAGACTTTTCTAAGACCACAGTGATTTCCACCCTTCTATTAACAGAGTCACCATTATTGTAATTAACAGTTTCCTTATCAAAGGGACTTGTCAAGCCTTTGAAAGTCACTCTGACCAAAAGTTGCTGATAATTGCCTACTTATTACTCTCCCACCATCTCCAAACCCTCCTCTTCTATTTCAGTTAAGGGTATCACCATCCATCCATTCATCCAAACCAGACACCACAAAACCTTTTCAATAATCACTCTCCATCTTCCTCCACATTTAGAGGTTCTCCATGTCATGCCATTCTACCTCTGGTAGGACTTTTAAGTAGATCTCCATTTCCACATTTTACTGCCTTTGTTTTGATCACAGAAGTGATTAAATGTTTGAAGAAATTGGTAAACTTGCTTTTATTTTTTTACTCTTCCACACTGATGCCTGAATTCATTTTCCAAAATTTCTTCACTTTAAATAGTGATTTCCTACAGCCTACAAGATAAAGGCACTACTCAAGAAATATTTATAAAGTACCTACCCCATACCAGGTATTTGGTACTGACTTTACAAAGGTAAGCAAGGTAGAATTCCTTGCCCTTAGAAGTTCACAATCCACGAGGGAAAACAGCATGTTCACAAAGAGTGACAAGTGCTGTGATGTTAGAGTCATGGTCACTAGTAGTGTAAAATGTCAAAGACGGTTGTCATTTCCACCTGAAAGTACTGGAGAAGAGTGTTTACATTTGACTGTGTCTTGAAGTATATACAAGCTTTCTTAGAAGACAAAGCCAGATTCTTCTTCTTGTTTGCTAAGATAAAAACACTGAGCCAAGAGTATCAAATTCAAGTGTCTTTGGTTCCAGTTCACTGTGTCACTTACTCCAACAAAGGCAGGTTCCAATTTTTAACCATTAGATTGAGAAAGTTATTCTGAGCTTCTATCAGCTACAAAAGAATATAACATAAATATTTCAATGTCTTCCTCTAACTTACCCTTTAAATTATCAGCCATTCCTCCAACACTCTGAGCTCACATTCCAGGTTGAAATTAAATTTGGAAATTTAAATGACTGTTTCATGGACAATTTCTTCTGTCTTTAATGTATACTTTTTAAATTATAGTTTATTGATTATGCTATTTCAGTTGTTCCAAATTTTTCCCCTTTGCCCCCATCTACCCAACACCCCAAACTCCCTCAACCAATCCCCACATCATTGTTGATGTCCATGAATCATGAGTATAAGCTCTTTGGGTACTCCATTTCTTATACTGTACTTTACATCCTCATGGCAATTCTGCAACTGCCTATTTGTATTTCTTAATCCCCTAACCTCCTCAGCCATTCTCCCATATTCTCCTCTTATGTAGCAAACATCAAAACACTCTCCATATCCATGATTCTGTCTCTGTTCTTCTTGTTTGCTTAGTTTGTTTGTAGATTAAATTGTTGATAGATATGCATTTATTGCCATTTTATTACTCATAGTTTTGCTCTTCTTTTTTTTAGTCTGTGATAGCTCAGATATCATATTTTTTTTATTTTTAAATCATGCTTATTCCATTACAGTTTTCTCAATTTTTCCCCCTTTGCGCTCTTTCACACATCCGACTCCAATCCCCTCTCCCACAGTCAATTCCCACTCTGTTGTCCATGTCCATGGGTCATTCATACATGTTCTTTCTCTAGTCTCTTCTCCTTCTTTCCATCATTGTCCTCCTTCCCCATCCTCTATGGTCACTTTCAATCTGCTCCATGTTTCCATGCTTGTGGCTTATTTTGTTCGTTAGCTTATTTTGTTGAATAGATTCCACTTATAGGTGAGATCATATGGTATTGTCTCTCACCAACTGTATTATTTGCGGTAGCATAAAATTCTCTAGTTCCATCTATGCTGGTGCAAAAGGTAGAACTTCCTTCTTTATTTTTTAAAATGCAGTCTGATTTTTTATTTATTTATTTATTTATTTATTTATTTATTTATTTATTTATCTATTTAAAATGTCAAGATCCATTATAAAATATTTAAAATTTTAAATCCATTATAAAGTCTCAGCAATTAAAACATGACACAGCACAGAAATGATCAAGTAGATCAATGAAATAAAATGAGCATTCCAGAAATGAACATATATATCTGTCTAACAAAGTAATATATGATTAAATTGATATTCCAAATCAATGGGGAAAATAAGGCTTATTCAACAAATAAGGTGCATGGACCACTATTACTTGAAATAAAACAAATATAGAGCCCTATTTCACGCATTATACAAAAAAACTCAGGTGAATTTAAAATCAATATGTAAAATCTAAGGAGTTTTTGGAGAAAATACAAACTAATATTTTTCTTACCCTAAAATAAAATATTCAACCCCAGAAGCTACAAAGTAAAATATTGACAATATGACTACATTAAACATTTAAGACTATATAGTAATATACATATAAAAAGGACAAGTAATAGAATGGGAAATTATTTGCCACACATCTAAAGAAGAGCTAATTTTTTTTTAGGGGAAAAATTTTACAAACCTTTAATCAAAAAATGGATAAAGAGTACCAAAAAGGTCATGTAAAGCTTTTTAAAAATAATATAAATAGGCAAGAAATATACAAAAACAGGCTTAGTTTCATTAAGTAATAAAGTGACACATCATTGACACACTCAGATTAATAAATTTTCCAGGGGAACGACACGTTGCGGGAAGTGCACAGCACGGGTACTCCTGGATCTGAGGATTATTGTCCAGAGCCAGATGAGGAGGGAGTAGGGCTCTGAATCCTGCAGAGCCCATCCTGGGGTTGTCACAGATGGGAGGAATAAACATGGGTCGTTTCAAACACTTCTCTGTTTGTCAGGAGATTGGACATGGCTCTTCCTTCTAAGGAAGAAGGCCCCAAATCCCCACGTCCAAAGTCTTTTATTGAGAACCCTATGCACAGGGGTAGGGAAGGAAAGCTGATCAATCAACATCAAAAGGCTATGTTTAGAGAAAACAGACAGAGATCATAGGTAACCATTGGAGGAACACAAGAGATCTGCCTCAGGTGAGGGTCTACGAATAAGGTAAATCTCCCCAGTATGAGCCAGTTATCATCACTTTTGAAGGAAGAACACAGTATGCTTAGAGGAACTTACTTCTAGGCCTGATTGTCCCCAGGAACTGCCTGATCCAGTTTAGGGCTGTATTTTATTTCTTTAGTATTGCCTTTACTAAATACTAAATGTCTTTAGTATTGTTTCAAGACTGAGCCAACTGGGTGGGGCTGAGTCGCCAAGAGATAAGGAGACTCCTTTCAGATAGAATGAGGACTGTGGCCAAGTCCAAGCCGAGCTGAGGGATGTAGGCCTTTTAGTCCTTTCTCCGTGTCTCCCAAGTCCTTGCTCCACTGCCTGTACCAGCCAATGTCTGTATTAGATCGTCTCTCCTCACGAGAGAACTTATCTGTCATCAACAACCGACCATCACAGAGCCAAGCAGGGTGATGTGAGGGGTGCAGCCCCTGCCACGGAGACAGGTTTTGTCTCCTTAGTGGCCTGTTTTCCCAAGGCCTCTTTGATTAGCTCCAGCCTTGGACCCTCCCGCCTGTTGGTGGTGCCAGAGTCCCTGAAACCAGATGGTGTGTTTCCCAACAGCAAATATTAAAAATATCAGTAATATTTTGTATTGGTGACTGTGAAAGGAACTGAGTATTCTTAGACTCTTTTTCTTCATCTTCTTGAAGTAGTTCCTTTAGCATATCATGCAATGCTGGTTTGGTGGAAGTGCATTCTTTTAGCTTTCTTTTGTCTAGGAAACTTCTTATTTCACCTTCTATTTTAATTGAGAGCCTCACTGAGTAAATCAGTCTTGGTTGCAGGCCTTTGTTTTTCATTCCTTGGCATATTACTCACCATTCCCTTCTGGCTTGAGGTGTTTCCATTGAGAAGTCAGCAGCTAGCCATAGCGGGGCTCCCTTATATGTTACTACCTCTTTCTCCCTTGTTGCCTTTAGGATTCTCTGTTTGTCTTTGATATTTGCCATTTTAATGATGATGTGTCTTGGAGTGGGCCTCATTGGGTTCCTCTTGAAGGGGACCCTCTGTGCTTCCTAGACTTGGGTGATGTTTTCTCTCCAATTAGGGAAGTTTTCCATCATTACTTTTTCAAACAGGTTCCTATCCCTTGATCCTCTTCTCCTGGTATCCCTACTATATGGATATTATTACATTTCAGGTTGTCCTGCATTTCCCTAAATGCCTTTTCATTCTTTTTTAGTCTTTTTTCATTGTCTTACTCTTTCTGGGAGCTTTTTTCTACCTTGTCTAATAGCTCACTGACTCAATCCACTGCTTCATCAAGTCTGCTTTTGATTCCTTCTACAGTGTTCTTCAATTCAGAAACGGTATTCTTCATTTCCTCTTGCCTCTTATTGATAGTTTCTATGTCCTTTTTCATGCTGATATAGTTTACAGTAAGCTCCTCATAGTTTCTCTGTAGTTTTTTGTAATTCTCTCTGAGCTCACTGAGCTCATTCAGCTTCCTTGTAACCATTGTTTTGAACTTCATATCTGATTGTTTACTTGCCTCTATTACATTTAGTTCTCTTTCTGGGGATTCCTCCTTTCCCTTTGATGGGGGATTTTTTTTATCTTCCCATTATTTGTGAGACTCTTCTTTTTTGCTTCTGCTTCTTAAATGGATCTGTCTTGATTTCCTGACTTTGTGGTGTGAACTTCTATATAGTAGGAGACCACTTTTTTTTTTATTTCTTTTTATCTGCCTCAGATGATGTCAGTTGTTGATCCCGCCTGACCTTAGGAAGTCTTTAAGAGACTTTCAGATATCTACTGTCTGTGTCTGTCTCCTCCAGTTGTTAATCTAATCACTCTCTCCTCAGCAGTCATGGCCAGGTAGAGTCCCTCATGTGGGTGGTGCTATTGTGTCCTTTCATGCTGCTGTCACTCAGGGGAGAGGCCTGCCAGATGGCTGCTGCCATATGGGGGAGTAGTCAGTACTGGGATCCCACCAGTTACTCTCTCCATCCTTGCCCCAAAGCCTCCATCTACAGTCTCTCCTCAAATGTCTCTGACCACTCTGCACCCTCTTTAGCCTGGGGTCTAGTATCTGTGGCTGCCACTCTGTACTCACCTGTCAGGCTTTAGCACTCCTGGGCCAGGATTGATTTCCTCTTGAAGGCAGGGCAATTGTATCCTCTCACACTGTTGCTGCTCAAGGTTGCAGTCTTCCTGAGCAAGAAGGCTGCTGCCATATGGGGGATGAGTCAGCACCAGGATCCCGTGGGCAACATTCTCAGTTTTCTCCCCAAAGCCTCCTTCCCCAGTCTCTCAGGTGTCTCTACCCCACTCATCCCCTGCCTTTGCTGGAGCC
Organism: Pteronotus mesoamericanus; assembly: GCF_021234165.1. Classification (NCBI taxonomy): domain Eukaryota; kingdom Metazoa; phylum Chordata; class Mammalia; order Chiroptera; family Mormoopidae; genus Pteronotus; species Pteronotus mesoamericanus. The sequence goes on from NW_026555321.1 coordinate 58,830,771, forward strand.
CAGGGTAAGTGGCTGCAAATAAAAATTTAGGTGTTGGCCTTTTAAATGGCTCTTTTTTCCTCCAGCTGCCTGTCTCTGGCAGAGAGCAACCCTGCTGCTTTTCACAGCTGGCTGTTATCTGTGTACTTTTGGGTCTCTGGCACTGTAAGCTGGAGATCCCTGCCTATGGTTTAGACCCCACCCATCTCAGGGGGACCCAAATGGATGTTTCAATATCCTTCTGGTGCTGTCCCCCATGGGGGCCCCACCCTCCTTCTTGAGTCTCTACCACAGTCCTTGTCAGTTAGGTTGTGCTAAAACTGATTCTTCTGTCTGTCCGAGGTTATAAAGCTTCTCGCTCATTATTGTTCAGATGTTATTTCCAGATATTTCTTTTAGTTGTAATTCCAGATTGGTCCTGGGAGGAGGTCAGTGTGATTTCCATTCACTCCTCTGCCATTTGATTCTCCGTACTCTTCTTGTTCTTGAGTAAGTCCCTTTAGCATTTCATGTACTGATGATTTGATGATGGTGAACTCCTTTCATTTTTTCTTGTCTGGGAAGCTCTTTATTAATGATATCTTTACTGGTTAGAACAAACTTGGCTATAAGTCCCTGCTTTTTATGACCTTAAATACTTTTTGCCAATCCTTCTAGCCTGTAAGCAACTAACTGCTTTTCTCTTGCTGGTTTTAAGATTCTCTCTTCAGTTTTAACATTTCCCATTTTAATTATGATGTGTATTGGAGTGGACCTCTTTGCATCCATCTTGTTTGGGACTCTGTACTTCCTGAACTTGCATGCCTTTTCCCTTTACCAAATTAGGGAAGATTTATTTCATTATTTTTTCAAGTAGATTTCCAATTCTTGATCTTTCTCCTCTCTTTCCTCCATGATGTGAAATTTGGAATGTTTGAAGTTGTCCTTGAGGCTCCTTACACTTTACTCAATTTTTAAATATTTTTGTTATTGTTGTTGAAATTGGTTTTTATTTGCTTCTTTATAGTCCAAATCATTGATTTGATTTTCAGCGTCATCCTCTCCATTCTACTCTTATTTCCATGGAAATTGTTCTTTATTTTAATTAGTGTATTCTTCATGTCTGACTGGATCTTTTTTATATTTTTGAGTCTTCATTAAGCTCCTTGAGCATGTTGTACTCAGAAAACTACACAACACTGGAGAAAGAAATTAAGGAAGACACAAATAAATGGAAGGATATATCATGTTCATGGACTGGAAGAATCAACATCATCAAAATGTCCATACTACCCAAAGCAAGTTATAGATTCAATGCAATCCCTATTAAAATATCAATGATGTATTTCACAGATATGGAACAAACATTTCAAAAATTTATATGGAATGCCAATATAAATGACCCTGGATAACTACAGTAATTTGAGAAAGAAAAACAAAGTATGAGGAATCACAGTACCTGACATCAAATCATCTTATAAGCCCACTGTAATCATAACAGTCTGGTACTGGCATAAGAACTGACACACAGATCAAAGGAACAGAATAGAGAGCCCAGAAGTAAACACGTGTCTGTATGGTCAATTAATATTCAACAAAGGGGGAAGAAGCATAAAGTGGAATGAAAATGGCCTCTTCAACAAATGATGTTGGGAGATCTTGACAGCTGCATGCAAAAAATGAAATTCAACCACCAACTTGAGTCCCATAAACAATTGGGACTTCTTCAAAATAAGAAGCTTCTGCATGGCTAAAGAAAATGTCAGCAAAATGAAAAGGAGCCAACTGTATGGGAAAATATATTTGCCAATGATACCTCAGACAGGGGTTTGATCTCCAAAGTATATAAACAATTCACATGACTCCACAACAGGAAGACAAACAATCCAATTAAAAAATGGTCAAAGTACCTGAACAGATACTTCTTCAAGGAGGACATACAGAGGGCCCAAAGACATATGAAAGGATGTTCAGCATCAGTAGCCATCAGAGACACCAATTAAAACCACAGTGAGATACCACTTTACACCAGTCAGAATGGCCACCATAAACAAATCCACAAACAATATGCACTGGCAAGATTGTGGTGAAAATGGAACCTTACTGCATTGTTGGTGGGAATGAAGACTGGTGCATCCACTGTGGAAAACAGTAAGGAATTTCCTCAAAAAGCTAAAAATGGAATTACCTTTTGACCTGGCAATTCCACTACTGGGATTATACCCTAAGGATCCTGAAACACCAATCAAAAGAGCCTATGCACCCCAATGTACATAGAAGCACAATTTACAATAGCCACGTTTTGGAAACAACCTCAGTGCCCATCAGTAAAAGAGTGGATCAAAAAACTATGATACTTTTACATAATGGAATACTACACAGCAGAAAGAAATAAAGAGGTATGACTCTTCGGAAAAGCATGGATGGAACTGGAGAGCATTATGTTAAATGAAATAAGCTGGGCAGTGAGAAACAAATGCCATATGATCTCACCTATAAATGGAACCTAATCAACAAAACAAACAAGCAAGCAAAAAAAAAAAAAAAACAGAGACATGGAAATAAAGAACAAACTGACAATAACTAGAAGGGAGGAGGAGGGGTTTAAAGATGGAAAGAAGAGGATGGGTAAAATCAAAAAATATGTATAAAGGATCCATAGAGAAAGCCAAAGGCAGGTAGAATAGAGGGGAGGAGGGTGGGGAGGTGGGGAAGGGTAAACTGGTGGCATGAAAATGGAGACAATTGTACTTGAACAATTGAAAAAAAGAAATCTACCTCAGAACTTGATAGAACAAGGAGGTATAAAGTAACAAATTGGAAGACAAGTAATAATAGCAAACAAGCAAGCAAAATAGAACCAGAGACATGGAAATAATCCATTTATATAATGTATTATATAAATGAGAACATTGTCAAAGACCTCCATTGGCCATACAGCACCAGACCAAGACAAGTTCTCCAACTCAATGACCAGACTGTTTCAATGTTAAATTGTTGCAGAGAATAAAGAGGTTTTCATTCTTTATTTTATGAAGCCAGTATAACTTTAATTCTGAAAACTAATTGACTTTGTATGCCCATTTCTAAGCATACATCCACCCCAACATTAACTACAAAGCAATCTTAAAGCCAGGGGCAGAAAGACAAATACCATATGTTCTCACCTATAAGTGGAACCTAATCAAGAAAACAAACAAGCAAGGAAAATATAACTAGCAACATTAAAAGAACATTGGGGTGCATAGGTTCTTTTGAATTGGTGTTTTGGGATTCTTAGGGTATAATCCCAGTAGTCGCTGGGTCAAAAAGTAGTTCCATTTTTAGCTTTCTGTGGAAATTCAAACTGTTTTTCTACAGTGGCTGCACTAGTCTGCCCACCAACAGTGTACTAGGGTTCAATTTTTTCACAGCCTCATCAGAAGGCTTTGTTTGTTGATCTGTTTATGATGGCCATTCTGACTGGTGTGAAGTGGTATCTCATTGTGGCTTTCATTTGCATTACTCTGATGGCAAGTGATGATAAGCATCCTTTCATATGTCTCTGGACCCTTTGTATGTCCTCCTTAGAGAAGTGTCTGTTCAAGTACTTTGCCCACTTTTCAGTTGGATTGTTTGTCTCCTTGGAGTGGAGACATGTGAGTTCTTTATATATTTTGGAGATCAAATCACTATCTGATATATCATTGGCAAATATATTTTCCCATATGGTTGACTCTTTTTTCATTTTGCTGATGTTTTCTTTAGCCATACAGAAGCTTCTTATTTTAATGAAGTCACATTTGTTTACTTTTTTCTTTATGTCCCTTGCTTTAAGGGACATATTGGTGAAAATATTGCTGCGTGGGATATCTGAGAGGTCATGCCTGTGTTCTCCTCTAGGACTTTCATGGTGTTGAGACATATATTTAAGTCTTTTATCCATCTTGAGTTTATTTTTCTGAATGGTGTAAGTTGGTGATTGAATTTAAATTTTTTGCATGTCCAGGAATCCCAACACCATTTGTTGAAGAGGCTATTTTTACTCCAATGTATGCTTCTGCCCCCTTGGTCAAACAGTAATTGACCATAGAGACATGTTTTTTTTTCTGGGCTTTCTATACTGTTCCAGTAATGTATGTGTCTGTTTTTGAGTCTGAGTCAAAACAGCCAGCACCAGACTGTTTGATTACTCTGGCTTTGTAATACAGTTTCATGTCAGGTATTGTGATCCCTCCTACTTTGGTTTTTTTTTCTCAATTGCTGAGCTATTCGGGGTCATTTATGGTTCCATATAAATATTTTAAATGTTTGCTGTATGTCTGTGAAATACATCATTGGTATTTAAATAGGAATTGCATTGTGTTTATAACATGCTTTCAGTACTATAGACATTTTAATGATGTTAATTCTTCCAATTTAGGAACATGGTATATACCTCCATTTATTTGTCTTCCTGAATTTCTTAAGTGTTGTATAGTTTCTACATACATGCTTTTATCTCCTTGGTTAATATTATTCCCAGGTACTTTATTTTTCTTGTTGCTATACTAAATGTGGTTCTATTCCTGGTTTCTGCTTCTAATATTTCATTGTTGGTGCACAAAAATGTCTTTGATTTCTCAATATTGACTTTGTATCCTGCTGTTTTGCCAAATTCACTTATTAGGTCAAGTAGTTTTTTTGGTGGAGTCTATAGGGTTTTCTATGTACACTATCATGTCATCTGCAAAGAAAGACAGTTTTATTTCCTCCTTTCTCATTTGGATCCCTTTAACTTATTTTCCTTGTCTTATCACTGTGTCTAGGACTTCCAATACTGTGTTGAATACAAGTGGTGAAAACAGACATCCTTGTCTTATTCATGATCTTAGTGGGAAAGCTTTTAGTTTTTGCCGATTGAGTATGAGGTTGGTCGCAAGTTCTTCATATGGCTTTTATTATGTTGAGGTATGCCCTTTTTATTCTCATTTTGCTCAGTCTTTTATCATAAATAACACTGTACATTATCGAATGCTTTTCAGCATCTACTGATATGATCATATGGTTTTTGTCTTTCCTTTTGCTTTTGAGATGTATCACATTTATTGATTTGCAAATATTGAACCATCCTTGCATCCCTGGGATGAATCCCACTTGATCATGGTGGACGATCCTTTTAATTAATTGTTAAATGTGGTTCACCAAATTTTGTTCAGGATTTTAGCATGTATGTTCATAAGGGATATTGGACTGTAGTTTTCTTTCTTTGTTGTGTCTTTGTCTGGTTTAGGGACTAGGATGATGCTGGCCTCATAAAAAGTGTCTGGGAGTCTTCCCTCTTCTTGGATTTTTTGGAATAATCTGAGAAATATAGAGGTTAGCTCTTCCTTAAATGTTTTTTAATATTCTCCTGTGAAACTCTCTAGTCGAGGGCTTTTGTGTGCCAGGAGTTTTCTGATTACTGCTTCATTCTCCAGCTGTTATCGACCTGTTCAGGCTTTCTGCTTCTTTTTTTTTTTTTTAATTTTTTTTTATTTACTTTTTAAATACATTTGTCTCTGCCTCCCCCCCCACCTCTTTCCCTTGCCCCCTCCCACCTTCCCTCCCTCAGCTCTTCCCCTTTGGTTTTGTCCATGAGTCCTTGCTATATGTTCCTTGACTTTCCCCTTCCCTTCCCCTTCCCTGCCCCCCCCCTTCTCTCTTGTCTCTGTTAATTTCTTTTCCTTTCAATGTTGCTGGTCATATTTTCCTTGAATCTTTGCATTGTTGGTTAGGTTCCGCTTATAGGTGAGATCATATGGTATTTGTCTTTCGCCCCCTGGCTTATTTCGCTTAGCATAATGCTCTCCAGTTCCATCCATGCTGTTGCAAAGTTTAGTAGTTCTTTTTTTCTTTCTGCTGCGTAGTACTCCATTGAGTATATGTACCATTACTTTTTGATCCAATCATCTACTAATGGGCATGTAGGTTGCTTCCAAGACTTGGCTATTGTAAATTGTGCTGCTATGAACATTGGGGTGCATAGGTTCTTTTGTATTGGCGTTTTGGTGTTCTCAGGGTATAGTCCCAGCAGGGGAATCGCTGGATCAAAAGGCAGTTCCATTTTCAGCTTTCTGAGGAAATTCCACACTGCTTTCCATAGTGACTGCACCAGTCTGCATTCCCACCAACAGTGGACTAGGGTTCCCTTTTCTCCACAGCCTCGCCAGCACCTGATGTTTGTGGATCTGTTTATGATGGCCATTCTGACCAGTGTGGGGTGGTACCTCATGGTGGTTTTCATCTGCATTTCTCTTATGGCTAGTGATGCTGAGCATCCTTTTAAATGCCTCTGGGCCCTCTGTATCTGCTCCTTAGAAAAGCATCTGCCCACCCTACAAAGAAAGAAAACTACTGGCCAATTTCACTGATGAACATAGATGCTAAAAGCCTCAACAAAATATTGGCAAACTGCATACAGCAACACATTCAAAAGATTATCCACCACGATCAAGTGGGATTCATCCCAGGGATGCGGGGATGGTTCAACATACGCAAATCAGTAAACGTGATACAGCACATCAATAAAAGACAAGACAAAAACCACATGATCATCTCGATAGATGCAGAAAAAGCATTCGACAAGGTACAGCACCCATTTATGATCAAAACACTCAGCAAAATGGGAATAAATGGGGCATTCCTCAACGTAATAAAGGCCATATATGAAAAACCTACAGCCAATATCATACTCAACGGGCAAAAACTGAAAGCTTTCCCACTAAGATCGGGAACACGACAAGGATGTCCGCTCTCACCGCTTCTTTTCAACATTGTATTGGAAGTCCTAGCCACAGTGGTCAGACAAGAGAAAGAGATAAAAGGCATCCAAATAGGAAAGGAGGAAGTAAAACTATCATTGTTTGCAGATGACATGATAGTGTACATAGAGAACCCTGTAGACTCTACCAAAAAACTCCTCAACCTAATAAGTGAATTTGGCAAAACAGCAGGATACAAAGTCAACATTCAGAAATCAAAGGTGTTTTTGTACACCAGCAATGCAATAGAAGAAGAAGAAATCAGAAAAAATATACCATTCGATATAGCACGAAAAAAGATAAAGTACCTAGGGATAAATTTAACCAAAGACTTAAAAGACCTGTATGCAGAAAACTATACAACATTGAAAAAAGAAATTAGGAAGACGCAAATAAATGGAAGCATATACCGTGCTCATGGATTGAAAGAATTAATATCCTCAAAATGTCCATACTACCCAAAGCAATTTATAGATTCAACGCAATCCCTATTAAGATACCAATGACGTATTTCACAGAAATAGAACAGACATTTCAAAAATTTATATGGAACCATAAATGACCCCGAATAGCCGCAGCAATTTTGAGAAAGAAACACAAAGTAGGAGGGATCACAATACCAGACATCAAACTCTACGACAAAGCTTTCTGCTTCTTTTGCATTCAATGTTGGAAAGTTATGCTTCTCTAGAAATTTTTCCATTTCATCAAGGTGTTCAAGTCATATAATTGCCCATAGTAATTTCTTACAGTTGTTTGTATTTCTGTGGTGTCAGTTGTACTTTCTCCTCTTTCACTTCTGATATTATTTATTTGGGTCCTCTCCCTTTTTTCTTGATGGGTCTGCTTAAAGACTTGTCAATTTTTTTTTTCTTTTCAAAGAATCAGCTCATGGATTGGTTGATACTTTGAATTGTTCCTGTAGTCTCTATCTCATTTAATTCCGCTCTGATCTTTATTATTTCCTTCCTACTACTCACTCTGGGCTTTCTTTGTTGTTGTTTCTCCACTTCTTGAAGACGTAGGGTTAGATCGTTTTATTTGAAATATTTGTTTTTTCAGGTAGGCCAGTGTTGCTATGAACTTCCCTCTCAGGTCTCTGCGGGGTCTATAGGTTTTGAACTCTTGTGTGTTCATTTTCGTTTGTTTCTAGAAACTTTTTTATTTCTTCTCTTTTCTCATTGTTGACACATTCATTGTTTAATAGTGTGCTCTTCAGTCTCTATGAATTTGAATGTGTTTGAGTTTTTTCCTTGAGGTTGGTTTCCAGTTTCAAGGCCTTGTGGTCTGAGAAAATGCTTGTTATTATCTCAGTTTTCCTATATTTGTTGAGACATGTTTTGTGTCCTATCAAATGCATTTGCAAAGAATGAGTATTTTGCTTCTTTGGGATGAAAGGTTCTATATATACCAGTTAAGTCCATTTGATCTAATGTGTCGTTCAATTCCACAATATCCTTGTTAATGTTTTGTTTGCAGGATCTATCCATTGTTGACAGTGGGGTGTTAAAATCCCCTACTATCAGTGTGTTGCTGTCTATATCTTTCTTGAAGTCCTCCACGAGTTTCCTTGTATATTTGGATGCTCCTTTGTTGGGTGCATATATGTTTACAATGTTTATGTCTTCATGATGGAGTCTTCTTTTGAGTATTATAAAGTGTCCTTCTGTATCTTTTTATGGTGGTTGTTCTGAAATCTCTTTTGCCTGATATAAGTATTGCTACCCCTGCTTTATTTTTTTTCCAGTCCATTTTCTTGGAATATTTTTTCCATCCCTTTACTTTCAGTCCGTGTAGGTCCTTCATTCTGAGATGGGTCTCTTGTAAGCAGCATATGTGTGGGTCACGTTTTCTTATACATTCAGCTCTCCTATGTCTTTTGATTGGGGCATTTAGTACATTTACATTTAAAGTTATTTTTTATAGGTACTTATTCATTTTTTCCCTCGATACCTGTGTTGCTCTCTTCTCACTTTTTCTTCATCTTCTTAAAGCAGTCTCCTTAGCATATTTTGTAGTGCTGGTTTGGTGGAGATGTACTCTTTTCACCTTCTTTTGTCTGAGAAACTCACTTCCCCTTCCATTTTAGTTGAGACTTGCTGGGTAGAGCAGTCTTGGTTGTATGCTTTTGCTTTTCGTTACTTGGAATATTTCTTGCCATTACCTTCTGGCTTGCAATGTTTCTGTAGAGAAATCAACTATTAGCTATATTGGGTCTCCCTTTTATGTTACTCCCTGTTTTTTCCTTGGTGCCCTTAGGATTCTCTCTTCATCTTTGATATTTGCCATCTTAATTATGATGTGTTTGGAGTGGGTCTCATTGGGTTCCTCTTGAATGGGACCCTCTGTCCTTCCTAGACTTGGGTGAATTTTTCTCTCCTCCAGTTAGGGAAGTTTTCCATCATTACTTTTTCAAACAGGTTCTCTATCCCATGCTCCTCTTATTCTCTTTCTGGTATCCCTAAAATACAGATATTTTTACATTTCAGGTTGTCCTGCATTCCCCTAAAGGCCTCTTCATTCTTTTTGAGTATTTTTTCATTTTCTTGCTCTTTCTGGGATCTTTTTGCTACTTTGTCCTCTAGCTCACTAATTCGATACTCAGCTTTATCTAGCCTGCTTTTGATTCCTTCTACTGTGTCTTCAATTCAGAAATTGTATTCTTTATTTCTTCTTGCCTCTTATGGATAGTTTCTATGTCCTTTTTCATGCTGATATAGTTTGCAATAAGTTCCTCATAGTTTCCCTGTAGTTTTTTGTAATTCTCTCTGAGCTCACTGAGGTCTCTGAGCTTCCTTGTAACTATTGTTTTGAACTCCATATCTGATCATTTACTTGCCTCTATTTCATTTATTTCTCTTTATGGGGATTCCTCTTTTACCTTCTATTGAGGAATTTTTCTTTTTCTCCCCATTATTTGTGAGACTCTTCTTTTTTGCTTCTGCTTTTTAAATTGATCTGTCTTGACTTCCTGACTGTGGTGTGAACTTCTATGGTAGGAGACCATTTTTTTTTTCTTTTTTTTTCTGGATCTGTCTCTGATGATGTCAACTGTGGACCCCGTCTGACCTTAGGCAGTCTTGAAGAGACTTTCAGATATCTACTGTTTGTGTCTGTCTCCTCCAGTTGTTAATCTAGTCACTCTCTCCTCAGCAGTCAGGCTTAGGCACCAAAAAGCAGGACAGAGTCCCTCTTGTGTACCATAATTTTTTTATCCACTCTTTTATTGATGGGCAGTTGGGTTTTTACAGGTCTTGGCTATTACAAATATGGTTGATATAAACATAGGGGTGCATATATTCTTTCAAATTGGTGTTTCTCTAATGTTAGGATATATGTCCAGCAGTGGGATATATATCCAGCACTAGGTCGTCAGGCAGTTCTATTTTTAATTTTTTAAGGAAACTCCATGCTCTTTTCCACAGTGGCTTTACCAGTCTGCATTCCTGCCAAGAGTGCATTAAGGTTCCCTTTTCTCCACAGCCTCTACTGTACTTGTTGTTTGATCAATTATTGATGTCAGCCATTCTGGCAGATGTGACATGATATCTCATTGTAGTTTTAATTTGGAGCTCTCTGATGATTAAAGATGTTGAGCATTTTTAATTTGTCTATTGGCCATCTGTATGTTTTATTGGAGAATGTTTATTCAGGCCATTTGCCCTTTTACCTTCTTGTTTTATTTTTACTGGTTCTTGGTTTTTTAATATATTTTATTGATTATGTTATTATAGTTTCTCAGTTTTTTCCCTTTTGCCCTCTTCCACCTGGTACACCCCATTCCCTCTGGCAATCACCCCCATATGTTCATGTCCATGTGTCACGAATATAGGTTCTTTGGTTACTCCATTTCCTATACCCTGTTTATTCTGTACTACCCATTTGTACTTCTTTTTCCCTGTACCTTTTTCCCCCATTCTCTGCCATTTTCCTCCATCCCCCTCCCAACTGATAACCCTCCATATGATCTCCATATCTATGATTCTGTTTCTGTTCTACTTTTTTGCTTAGTTTGTGTTTTAGATACAATTGTTGGTAATTCTGAATTTATTGCCATTTTATGCCCTTAGTTTTTATCTTCTTTTTCTTAAATAAGTCTTTTTAACATTTCATATAATAAATGGTTTGGTGATGATGAGCTCCTTTAGTTTTACCTTGCCCGGGAAGCACTTTATCTTCCTTTCCATTCTAAATGATAGCTTTCTTGATAGAGTAATCTAGGTTGTAGGTCCTTGCTTTTCATCACTTTGAATACTTCTTGCCAGGCCCTCCTAGCTTGCAAACTTTCTTTTACAAAGTCAGCTGATAGTATAGTGGGAACTCCTTTGTAGGTAACTATCTGCTTTTATCTTCCTGCTTTTAAAATTCTCTCTTTATCGTTAACCCTTGGCATTTTAATTATGATGTGTCTTGGTGTGGACCTGTTTATGTCCATCATGTTTGGGACTCTTGGTGCTTCCTGGACTTATATGTTTATTTCCCTCACCAAATTAGAGAAGTTTCCTTTCATTATTTTTTCAAATAGATTTATAATTTAATGTTCTTTGTCTTCTTCTTCTGGTGCCTCTATGATGCAAAAGTTGGAATGCTTGAAGTTTTCCCAGAAGCTGCTTACACTATCTTCATATTACTGGATTCTTTTTTTTTTTTTTCCTGTTCTGATTGTTTGTCTTTTGCTTCCTTATATTCCAAATCATTGATTTGATTCTCTGCTTCATCTCTCCCACTGTTTGTTCCCTCTAAATTTTTCTGTATTTCACTCAGTGTAAACTTCATTTCTGCCTGGGTCTTTTTTATGCTGTTGAAGTACCTAGTGAGTCCCTTGGGCATCCTCATAGACAGTGTTTTGATCGCTACATCTGAGATGTTCCTTATCTCCATTTCATTTAGTTTTCTCTCCGGAGTTTTGTTATACTTTTTTATTTGGGCTAAATTTCTTTGTTGTCTCATTTTAGCAGCCTCCCTGTGTTTGTTTCTATGTATTCAGTAGAGCTGCTTTGACTCCCAGTCTTAGTAGCATGGCCTATTGTAGAAAAGCGCACCACTAAGTTGGATGGGGCAGAGCCTTAGGTAATTGCCACAGCAGGGCAACCCATGTGAACCAGTTTGATGGAGTCTCAGATATAGTGTTGCCACTCTGTGGCTTTGTGCCAAGGAGGGCTCATAAAGAGGACAATGGCCACCACCCATCTTCTGGAGTTTTGTTCAGGTGGAAGCTTTCTCTTGGCACTCACCCTGATGCAAGACACTTCAGTTTCTTTCCATATGCCACTAGTGCCTTGACAGCTGCTGCCCCAGTGCTGAAGCCTTAAGGGAGTGAGTCTGCATAACTCCTAAGTCCATTGTGGGCCCTTTAAGAGGAGACTCCTGAGAATCCTGCAATTTCTTCTGCTACCCCAACTCCCACTTGTTTTTACAGCCAGAAGTTATGGGGACTAATCTTCCTGGCACTGGAACCCTGGGCTGGGTGGTCTACTATGGGGTTGGGGTACCTCACTCCTGAGATATCCCCCCCAATTTTTATCCACCACAAGTGAGTATGAGACCACCTATTTCACATCTCTGCGCCTCTGCATTTCCATACTTATTCATGTATCTCCACATCTCTGTCCCTCTTCCTATCTGGATGAATGTGGCTTCTTTAATTCCTTGATTGTTGGACTTCCATACAACTGGATTTTCTGATGACTCTCAGTGGTACTTGTTTTGCAGCCTAGTTGTAATGTTTGCTGTGGTTGTGCAAGGAGGCAAGCTATGTTTACCAAGGCCTCCATCTGGACTGGAAATCCCTTTTCACATTTTTCAATTGGATTGTTTATCTACCTTCTGTTGAGTTTTATAAATTTTTATATACTTTGCAAATTAAACCTTATCAGATGTATCTTTCACAAATCTGTCCTCCCATACAGTAAGTTCCCTTTTCATTGTGTTAATGGTTTAATTAGCTATTCAAGAACTTTTTAAAAATTTATTGTTTTTCAGATTACAATTGTCCCACCTTTTTCCCCCTTGCTCACCCTAACACAAACCCCCTCCACTTCCCCAGTCAATCTCCTCCTCCCATTGTATTTGCCCATGAGTCCTCAATTTGTGTCCTTTTGCTTGCCCCTTCCCCTTCATTCCCTCATTATCCCACTCCCCTCTCTGGTCATCATTTGTTTGTTTTTTATTTCCAAGCCTCTGGTTCTGTTTTGCTCGTTTGTTTGTTTTGTTGATTGGGTTCCACTTACAGGTGAGATCATATGGTACTTGTCTTTCACTGCCTGGCATATTTCACTTAGCATAATGCTCTACAGTTTTATCCATGCTGTTGTGAAGGGTATCTGTTCCTACTTTCTGCTGTGCAAAAACTTTTTAATTTGATGTAGTCTCATTTGTTTATTTTTTTCTTTATTCCATGCCCTAAAAGATACTGTATTTTGCCATGTATAATGTGTTCCCATGTATAATACACACCCATGTTCTTGGCCCAAACATTCAGGAAAAAAAATCTTTTAATTTCTTTCTTTTTTTTTAAATCAAAGCTAAATTAAAGGTATTTGGAGCTTTTTTTAATTTCTTTTTTAATTTTTCAAATACATTTGTCTCCATTTACCTCCCACCACTTTTCCCTGCCCCACCCTTCCCCACCTCCCCCCCTCAATCCTTCCCCACCTTGGCTTCATCCATGTGTCCTTGACACCTGTTCCTTGATTTGACCCTTCCCCTTCCCCTCCGTGATATCCCCTCCCTCCTGTCCAATTATTTCTTTTTTAATTAATTAATTTATGTTTTTAAATTTATAAATCATGTTTATTTTATTACAAGTGTCTCAATTTTTACCCCTTTACCCCCCTCCACCCATCCCACAGGACTCCCACTCCCATAGTCAGTTCCCACTCTGTTATCCATGTCCATGGGTCATTAATACACGTTCTTTGTCTAGTCCCTTCCCTCTCTTTCCACCATTGTCCTCTTTCCCCGTCCCCTCTGGTCACTTTCAGTCTGCTCCCTGTTTCCATGCTTGTGGTTTATTTTGTTCATTAGTTTATTTTGTTGAACAGAGTCCACTTATAGGTGAGATCATATGGTATTTGTCTTTCATCAACTGGCTTATTTCACTTAGCTTGACATTCTCCAATTCCATCCATGTTGTGACAAAAAGTAGGAGTTCCATTTCTCTTTCTTTCTTTCTTTCTTAAATGCAGATTGATTTCATTTATTTTTTAAATGTCAAAGTAAATTATAAAATATTAAAAAAATGTAAAACCATTATAAAGTCTCAGCAATTAAACCAACATGACACCAGCACAGAAATAATCAAGTAGATCAATGAAATTTAATGAGCATTCTAGAGACAAACGTATATTCCTGTCTAACAATATATGATTAAGTTGATATTTCAAATCAATGGGTAAAATAAGGCTTATTCAACAAAGATAGTTGCAAGGACCACTATTACTTGAAATAAAGCAAATATAGAGCCCTATTTCACACACTGTACAAGAAATATTCAGGTGAGTTAAAAATCAATATGTAGATCAAAAGATGGAGGAGGAGTGAATGGGAGTCACGCTGACCTCCTCCCAAAACCAAACTGGAATTACAAGTAAATAATGGAGTAATCACCTGGAAAGCAGTGGAGCGATAGTGGGAGAGGAGCCTTGGTGCCGCGGACAATGGATTCTACTCTCACACATCCCAACGGGTGAGAATTGCTGTGGAGGCTCGAGAGGGTGGGCTGGGTGCCCACTGGCACCACCACCAGAGGGACATTGAAACGGCCAGTTAGCTCCCCCCGAGAAGAACGGGGTCTGAATCATAAACAGGAAACCCTAAACTACAGAAGCTAAAGCCAAGAAAACACAGACAAAACGCAACCCCAAAAAGCTTAGGGGTGCTCTCTGCCAGAGACAGGGGGCTGGGGATGCAAAAAGACATATAAAGGGAAATGCAAAAGTTGCAGCAGCAGCCACCCTCCTTGATCACTGGGTAGAGGCAGCAGCAGGGTGGGCTGGTGCCTGGGAAAAGAATGGTGAGGAAAATTTTGTGAAGAGAACTGACACGGAGGCCGGTGGAGCCCCGGTGATAACGCACTTCCCACTCTGCAGCTATCATCTCGCTCAGGCATAAGGGAATCAATTAACCTGCCTTTTGTGTGCTCCGCACACAGCTTGTATGCATATGAGTGGCGGGGCTGAGTGCAGACTGGCTGGGAGAGCCTTGAGGAGAGACTGGAGACAGTGGCGTTGGGGAAAGAACGGGAGGAGGAACCGGGGAGTCCCGACTCCCTCCCCGTTCAGTAGTCTCCATTGTGGGCTGGAAAGGCGCGACCCCAAAGAGGCAGAAGGGGGGTGCGAATGAACCAGACTGCCTGCGATTGAAACGCAGTCCGCACAGGGGTTGGATCCTTGCCCGAAGGGGTCACAGAACTGCCCAGAGGCCCCTGAGGGGAGACTGGAAACGCAGGCGTTCGGGAAGGAATGGAAGGAGGAACTGGGAAGTCCCGACTCCTTCTCCTTGCCATAGTCTCCATTGCGCGGGAAGAGGCCACACCCCCAAAGAGCCAAAAGCCGAAAAGCAAACATAGACACCCCCAAAACACCCAGAGCAGGCGCGCACACTTGCGCCAAGTGACTGGCGAGGGTTGGCGAGCGTGTGTGTGACCCATGCAGGCTAGTGAACGCTTGCACCTGCCGGCAAGGCCTCACACACACTGGCACCCATACGGCCTGCGAGGGAGTGCACAGAGGGGCAAGGGCAGGCGTAAATTGACCTACCCGCCGAGATCGCGGAGCAGCCCACAAAATAAGTAGAGCTGCCCAGAGTCCCTGGAGGAGAGACCAGAAACAGGATTAACCGGAGAGTCCTAGAGCTGATTTCCTCCCACTTCCGTAGTCCCCATTTGGCCAGGGCAAGCAACGCACCCAAAGAGCCAAAAGCGGGGAAAACACACAATAGAAGACCCTAAACTGACCAGTGCCTCGAAGCTCGCGTGCCAGGGAGGCCAGATGAGTACGGGAGGTCACAAATAAACCCCCTGGTCTGGGGCAAACACAGCGAGCCCAGGCGGGTGGGGGACCCTGCCACGCTGGGAACACGCTCAAGGAGCCCCCGAGAGAGCGCAGAGAGATCCCAAAAAATAGCCCAGCCCTGACCGAAGGGGTCACAGAGCTGCTCCAAGCAGGAGTCAGACACAGGCATTAGACTCCTGAAAGGCTCAAACAAACAACCCAAGGTCCTATAGGGTCAACAACTGCCATCATCAGAGGCAAGCCCAGAAAGAAAAGTAAAGGACAAAAATACTTAACAGACTCTCACAAAAATGGGAAGAAAAAGAAGTTCCCCTCAAAGGAGTGGAAAAGGGGACTTCCCACACAGAGAGCTAAATGAAATAGAGGCAAGGGAACTATCAGATATTGAATTCAAACAATGGTTCTAAGGAAGCTCAATGAGCTCAGCCACCTCAAAGAGAACTATGAGAAACTGCAGAGAAACTATCAGGATCTTACAGCAAACTATATCAGCCTGGAAAAGGACATAGAAACTATCAAGAAGACACAAGAGGATATGAAGAATACCATTTCTGAATTGAAGAACACAGTAGAAGGAATCCAAAGCAGGCTGGATGAAGCTGAGGATAGAATCAGTGAGATGGAGCACAAGGTAGAAAAAAGCTCCCAGAAAGAACAAGAAATGGAAAAACAGCCCAAAAAGAATGAAGAGGCATTTAGGGAAATGCAGGACAACCTGAAATGCAATAATATCCGTATAATAGGGATACCAGAAGGAGAAGAAGAGGAGCAAGGGATAGAGAACCTGTTTGAAAAAGTAATGATGGAAAACTTCCTCAATTTGAGGAGAGAAAAGATCTCATGGGTCCAGGAAGCACAGAGGGCCCCATGCAAGAGGAACCCAATGAGGCCCACTCCAAGACACATCATCATTAAAATGGCAAATGTCAAAGACAAAGAGAGAATCCTCAAGGCAGCAAGGGAGAAGGAGAAAGTAACATACAAGGGGGCCCCGATACGCCTAGGAGCTGACTTCTCAACAGAAACACGACAAGCCAGAAGGGAATGGCAACAAATATTCCAAGCCATGAAAAGAAAGGGCCTACAGCCAAGGCTACTCTACCCAGCTAGGCTCTCCATTAAAATAGAAGGAGAAATACGGAGTTTCCCAGACAAAAGAAAGCTAAAAGAATACATCTCTACCAAACCAGCACTCCAAGATATGCTAAGGGGACTGGTTTAAGCAGATGAAGGAAAAGAATGAGACAGAGAGGAACACAAGTACAAAGAGAAAAGATGAGTACGTTTCTATCAGTAATATCTGTCAATGTGAATGGACTAATGCCCCAATCAAAAGACACAGGGTAGCTGAATGGATAAGAAAACAGGACCCACACATATGCTGCCTACAAGAGACCCACCTCAGAGCAAAAGACCTACACAGATTGAAAGTAAAGTGATGGAAAATAATATTCCAAGCAAATGGACATGAGAAAAAGGCTGGCGTTGCCATACTTGTATCAGACAAAGTAGATTTCAAAGCAAAGGCCATAAAGAGAGACCCAGAGGGGCACTTTATCATACTTAAAGGAGGAATGTATCAAGAAGACATCAACATTGTAAACTTATATGCTCCCAATATAGGAGCCCCCAAGTTTATAAGGAAATTGTTGGATGACTTCAAAAAAGGTATAGACAGCAACACACTGATAGTAGGGGATTTCAACACCCCACTGTCAAAAATGGACAGATCTTCCAAACAAAACATTAATAAACGAATCGTGGTGCTGAATGACACACTGAATCAAAGAGACTTAACTGACATATATAGAACCTTACATCCCAAAGAGAAAAATACACATTCTTTTCAAATGCTTATGGCAGTTTTTCAAAGATAGACCACATGATAGGACACAAAGCAAGCCTCAGCAAATTCAGGAAAATTGAAATAATACCAAACTTTTTCTCAGACCACAAGGCCTTGAAACTCGAAATCAACCTCAAAGAGAAACTTCAAAAACTTGCAAACTCATGGAGACTGAACAGTACACTATTAAACAATGAATGGGTCAATAATGAGATAAGAGAAGAAATCAAAAAATTTCTGGAAACAAATGAAAATGAACAGACAACTGTCCAAAACCTATGGGACACAGCAAAGGCGGTCCTGAGAGGGAAGTTCATAGCAATACAGGCTTACCTTAAAAAGACTGAAACATTTCAAATAAAAGACCTAACACTACAACTTCAAGAACTGGAGAAACAACAACAAATAAATCCCAGAGCAAGGAGAAGGAAGGAAATAGTCAAGATTAGAGCAGAACTGAATGACATAGAGACAAAAAGAACAATTCAGAGGATCAACCAATCCAGAAGCTGGTTCTTTGAAAATATTAATGAAATTGACAAGCCTTCAAGCAGACTCATCAAGAAAAAAAGGGAGAGGACCCAAATAAATAATATCAGAAATACAAGAGGAGAAATAACAACTGATACCACAGAAATACAAATGATCATCAGAAACTATTATGAACAATTATATGCCAAGAAATTTGAAAATCTTGATGAAATGGACAAATTTTTAGAAAAGTAAAATCTTCCAACACTGAAGGAGGAAGAAACAGAAAGCTTGAACAGACCGATAACAGCTGGGGAAATTGAAGCAGTCATCCAGAAACTCCCAGCACACAAAAGCCCAGGGCCAGACGGTTTCCCAGGAGAATTTTACAAAACATTTAAGGAAGAGCTAACCCCTGTCCTTCTCAGACTATTCCAAAAAATCCAAGAGGAGGGAAGACACCCAGACTCCTTCTATGAGGCCAGCATCACCCTGATCCCAAAACCAGATAAAGACCCTACAAAGAAAGAAAACTACAGGCCAATTTCGCTGATGAACATAGATGCTACAATCCTCAACTAAATATTGGCAAACCGCATCCAGCAATACATTCAAAAGATTATCCACCACGATCAAGTGGGATTCATCCCAGGGATTCAGGGATGGTTCAATATATGCAAATCAGTAAACGTGATACAGCACATCAATAAAAGACAAAACAAAAACCACATGATCATCTCGATAGATGCAGAAAAAGCATTTGACAAAGTACAGAACCCATTTATGATCAAAACACTCAGCAAAATGGGAATAAATGAGGCATTCCTTAACGTAATAAAGGCCATATACGAAAAACCTACAGCCAATATCATACTCAACGGGCAAAAACTGAAAGCTTTCCCACTAAGATCGGGAACACGACAAGGATGTCCGTTCTCACCGCTTCTTTTCAACATCGTATTGGAAGTCCTAGCCACAGGGGTCAGACAAGAGAAAGAGATAAAAGGCATCCAAATAAGAAAGGAGGAAGTAAAACTATCATTGTTTGCAGATGACATGATAGTGTCCATAGAGAACCCTGTAGACGCTACCAAAAAACTTCTCAACCTAATAAGTGAATTTGGCAAAACAGCAGGATACAAAGTCAACATTCAGAAATCAAAGGCGTTTTTGTACACCAGCAATGCAATAGAAGAAGAAGAAATCAGAAAAAATATACCATTCGATATAGCACGAAAAAAGATAAAGTACCTAGGGATAAATTTAACCAAAGACACAAAAGACCTGTATGCAGAAAACTATACAACATTGAAAAAAAAAATTGAGGAAGACACAAATAAATGGAAGTATATACAGTGCTCATGGATTGGAAGACTTAATATCCTCAAAATGTCCGTACTACCCAAAGCAATTTATAGATTCAACACAATCCCTATTAAGATACCAATGATGTATTTCACAGAAATAGAACAGACATTTCAAAAATTTATATGGAACCATAAACGACCCCGAATAGCTGCAGAAATTTTGAGAAAGAAACACAAAATAGGAGGGATCACAATACCGGACATCAAACTCTACTACATGCCACCATACTCAAAACAATCTGGTACTGGCACAAGAACAGACCCATAGACCAGTGGAACAAAATAGAAAGCCCAGAAATAAGCCCAGGTCTCTATGGGCATCTAATATTTGACAAAGGGGGCAGAAGCATAAAATGGAGTAATAACAGCCTCTTTAACAAATGGTGTTGGGAGAGCTGGACGGCTACATGCAAAAAATTGAAGTTGGATCATCAGCTGACACCATACACAAAAATAAACTCCAGATGGATAAAAGACTTAAATATAAGTCGTAACACTATCAAAGTCCTAGAGGAGAACATTGGCAGGAAACTCTCATATATCCCACGCAGCAATTTTTTCACTGATATGTCTCCTAAAGCAAGGGACATAAAGGAAAGAATAAACAAGTGGGACCTCATCAAAATAAGAAGCTTCTGCATGGTGAAAAAAAAACATCAGCAAAATGAAAAGGGAGCCAACCGTATGGGAAAATATATTTGCTAATGATACATCAGATAGAGGTTTGATCTCCAAGATATATAAAGAACTCACTCGACTCCACTCCAAGAAAACAAACAATGCAATCAAAAAATGGGCAAAGGACCTGGGCAGATGCGTTTCTAAAGAGGAGATACAGAGGGCCCAGAGGCATTTGAAAGGATGCTCAGCATCACTAGCCATCAGAGAAATGCAGATGAAAGCCACCATGAGGTACCACCTCACGCCGGTCAGAATGGCCATCATAAACAGATCCACAAACATCAGGTGCTGGCGAGGCTGTGGAGAAAAGGGAACCCTAGTCCACTGTTGGTGGGAATGCAGACTGGTGCAGCCACTATGGAAAGCAGTGTGGAATTTCCTCAGAAAGCTGAAAATGGAACTGCCTTTTGATCCAGCGATTCCCCTGCTGGGACTATACCCTGAGAACACCAAAACGCCAATACAAAAGAACCTATGCACCCCAATGTTCATAGCAGCACAATTTACAATAGCCAACTCTTGGAAGCAACCTAAATGCCCATCAGTAGATGATTGGATCAAAAAGTAATGGTACATATACTCAATGGAGTACTACGCAGCAGAAAGAAAAAAAGAACTACTAAACTTCGCAACAGCATGGATGGAACTGGAGAGCATCATGCTAAGCGAAATAAGCCAGGGGGCGAAAGACAAATACCATATGATCTCACCTATAAGCGGAACCTAACCAACAATGCAAAGATGCAAGGAAAATATGACCAGCAACACTGAAAGGAAAAGAAATCAACAGAGACAAGAGGGAAGGGGTGGGGCAGGGAAAGGGAAGGGAAGGGGAAAGTCAAGGAACATATAGCAAGGACTCATGGACAAAACCAAAGGAGAAGAGCTGAGGGAGGGAAGGAGGGAGGGGGCAAGGGAAAGAGGTGCGGGGGAGGCAGAGACAAATGTATTTAAAAAGTAAATAAATTTTAAAAAATAAAATAAAAATAAAAATAAATATTTTAAAAATGTAAAAAGAAGTAAATAAATTTTAAAAAAAGAAAAAATAAAAATAAAAATAAAATAAAAAAATCAATATGTAGAATCTAAGGAGTTTTAGAAGAAAATAGAACTAATATTTTTCATGACCAGAAGTAAAATATTCAACCCCAGAAGCTATAAAGTAAATATTGACCATATGACTATATTAAACATTTAACTATATCCTGATATACATATTTTAAAAGCTAAAGTACAAGGAATAGAACAGAATCGTATTTACAACACATCTAAAACATTGTTAATAGGTTTTGGGGGGGTGTGGTTGGAAAAAAGTTATATAAACCTTTAATCAATAAATGGATAAAGAATACCAAAAAGTCATTTAAAGTTCTTTTTTAAATAATAGAAATAGGCAAGAAATATACTGAAACAGGTTTAGATTCAACAAATAGTAAAGGAACAATTAAAATAACATCACTGTCACAATCAGATTAAGAGTATTAAAAATATTGGTAATATCAAGAATTGGCAACTCTAAAAGGAACTGGATATTCATAGAAACTTTTTCTTCATCTGAAAGCAGTCTCTATAGCATATTTTATAGTGCTACTTTGGTGGAGGTGTATTCTTTTAGCCTTCTTTTGACTAAGAAACTCCTTATTTCACCTTCCGTTTTAACTGAGAGACTTGCTGGGTAGAGCAGTCTTGGGTGCAGGCCTTTGTTTTTCATTAATTGGAATATTTCTTGCCTTTCACTCCTCGCTTCCAGTGTTTCTCTTGAGAAGTCAGCTGCTAGCCATATGGGAGCTCCCTTATATGTTACTACCTCTTTCTCTCTTGCTTGTTTTTAGGATTCTCTGTTTGTCTTTGATATTTGCCATTTTAATTATAATGTATCTTGGAGTGGGCCTCATTGGATTTCTCTTGAATGGGACCCTCTGTGCTTCCTGGACTTGTGTGACTTTTTCTCTCCTCCAATTAGGGAAGTTTTCCATCATTACTTTTTCAAACAGGTTTTCTATCCCTTCCTCGTCCTGTTCTCCTTCTGGTATCCCTATTATACAGATATTATGTTTTAGGTCATCCTGAATTTCCCTAAATGCCTCTTCATTCTTTTTGAGTCTTTTGTCCATTTCTTGCTCTTTCTGGGAGCTTTTTTCTACCTTGTCCTCCAGCTCACGATTCCATCCTCTGCTTCATCTAGCCTGCATTTGATTCCTTCTATTATGTTCTTCAATTCAGAAATTGTCTTCTTCTTTTCCTCCTGTCTCTTATGGATAATTTCTATGTCCTTTTTCATGTTGATATAGTTTGCAGTAAGCTCCTCGTAGTTTCCCTGTATTTTTTTGTAATTTTCTCTGAGCTCAGTGAGCTCATTGAGGTTCCTTAGAACCGTTGTTTGGAACTCAGTATCTGATAGTTTACTTGCCTTTATTTCATTTAGTTCTCTTTCTGGGGATTCCTCCTTTCCCTTCAAGTGGGGCATATTCCTTTGTGTTCCCATTATTTGTGAGACTCTTCTTTTTTGCTACTAATTCTTAAGTTGATCTATCTTGATTTCCTGACTTCATGGTGTGAACTTCTGTGGTTGGAGTCCACTGTTTTCACTTTCTGGATCTGCCCTCTGATGCTGTCAGAGGTTGACTCTATCTGACCATAGGCAGTCTGTTTGAGACTTCTGGTAATCTACTGTGTGTGGTTATCTCCTTCAGCTGTTAATCTAGTCATTATGCACTCAGCAGGCCACCTTAGACAGCTCAGCACAGGGCGGATTCCCTCCTTGGTGGGAGGGCGTTATTGGGTCCTCCGATGCTGGTGCATTTTGGGGGAGGAGTCCACACTGGGATCCTGCCAGTTATTTTCTCCATTCTCTCCCCAAAGCCTCCATCCCCAGTCTCTCCTCAAGTGTCACCAGACCTTTCTGCACCCCCTGTAGCAAGGGATCTACTGTCTGTGGCTGCCACTCTGCACTCAGCAGGCAGCTTAGACAGCACAGGGCAGGGTGGAATCCTGCTATTACTAAAGGAGCTATTGGGTCCTTTAATGCTGGTGCCACTCAGGGGTGTGGTCTCTGCCTGACCAAGATGGCTGCTGCTGCATGGGGGATGAGTCAGCACCGAGATCTAGTCGGCCACTCCCTCAGTTCTCTCCCCGAAGCCTCCTTCCCCAGTCTCTCCCCAGGCATCTCCAGCCCACTCTGCCCCCAACCCTGCAGGAGACCAGGGCAAGTGACTGCAGATAAAAACCTATGTGTTGGCCCTTTGTGTCTCCAGTCACCTGCCTCCAGCAGAGAGCAACCCTGCTGCTTTTTGCAGCTGGCTGTTACCTGTGCACTTTTTGGGCTCTGGTGTTGTAGGCTAGAGATCCCTGCTTTTGGTTTAGACCACGCTCTTTCAAGGGGACCCAATTGGCTGTTTCAATATCCTTCTGCTGCTGCCCATGGGCTCCCCACCCGCCTACTCAGGTCTCTACTGCAACCCTTACCAGTTAGATTGAGCCAAAGCCGATTCTTCTGTCTCCAAGGTTACAAGGCTCCTCTCTCGCTCTTGTTCAGTTGTTTGTTCCAGGTGATTTCTCCACAATTTAGTTGTAATTCCAGGTTGGTCCTGGGAGGAGGTCAGTATGACCTCCACTCACTCCTCCGCCATCTTGATTCTTCTAATTTTTTTTTTTCTTATGATGCTGTCAACTGGCTGAATTTTTAAATTGCTTTGGGTAGTATGGACAGTTTAATGACATAAATTCTTCCAATTCATGAACATAGTATATGCCTCCACTTATTTGTATCTTCCCCAATTTTTTTCTGCAATGTCCTAATTTTTTTCCAAGTACAGGTCTTTTACATCCTTGGTTAAGCTTATTCCTACATAACTTTTTTTTTTTTTTGCTATAGTAAATGGGATATTTTTCTTAGTTTCTCTTTATGATAGCTCATTATTGATGTATAAAAATGTCATCAATTTCTGAATATTGATTTTTTGTCTCCTGCTATGACAAATTCATATATTAGGTCTAGTAGTTTTTTTTTTAGAGTCTTTAGGCTTTTCTATGTACAATACCATGTCACCTGGGAATAATGACAGTTTTCCTTCCTCCTTTTCAATTTCAATACATTTTACTTCTTCTCCTGGTCTGATTGCTGTGGCTTGGACTTCCAATACTATGTAGAATAAAAGTGGTGAAGGTGGGCATCCCTGTCTTGTTCCTAATCTTAAGGGAAATGCTTTTAGAGTTTGCCCATTGAATACGATGTTGATTGTACATTTTAGGATATGGCCTTTATTATGTTGAGGTATGATCCCTCTGTTTACCCTTTGCTGAGAGTTTTTATCATAAATGGATGCTTGTTTTTAGCAAATTTTTTTCTGCATCTATCGATATGACCATGTGATTTTTATCTTTCATTTTATTTGTATAATGTATCACATTTATTGATTTGTAAATACTGTAACAATTTTGCATCCCTGAGATAAATCCCACTTGATCATGGTGTATGATCTCTTTAATATATTGCTAGATCTGGTTTGCTAGTATTTTGTTGAGGATTTTAGCATCTATGTTCATCAGGAATATTTGCCTACAATTTTCTTTCTTTGTTGTATCTGGTTTTGTAATTAGGATAATACTGGTCTTGTAAAAAGAGATGGTAGGACTTCCTTCCTCTTGAATTTTTTGGAATGGTTCAAGAAGGATAGGTATTAGTTATTCTTTAAATGTTTGCTAAAATTTGCCTGTGATGCTGTCTTGGTCCAAGATGTTTGTTGCTAGGAGATTTTTTTATTTTTGTTTCAATTTAATTAGTTGTTATCAGTCTATTTAGGTGTTTAGCTTCTTCCTGATTCTGTTTTGGAAGATGGTATGTTCCTAGGAATTTATCCATTTTGCCCAGATTGTCCAATTTCTTGGTATATACTTGTTCATAGTATTTTCTTTTTGTTTTTAATTTTAAATTTCATTTTAATTAAATTCATTGTGATGATGTTTGTTAATAAAACCATGGGTTTCAAGTATACATTTCTATGATACTAGAGTTGACTGTGTGCCAATTACCTAAAGTCAAACAACCTTCTGTCACCATATATTAGGCCACCATCCACACCCTACCCCTTATATCTGGCAACCACTGCATGGCTGTCTGTGTCCATGAGCCTAGGTTTTATATCCCATATATGAGATATATGAAATTGTATGGTTCTTAGCTTTTGCTGACTGACTGATTTCACTACATACCATATCCTCAAGGCCCATGCATGTTATCGCAAATGACAGTATTTCATCTTTTTTTTTTTTTTTTTATAGCTGAGTAGCATTCCATTGTGTATATGTACGACATCTTCTTTATCCAAAGCTCTGTAGAGGACATGCTGGTTAACTCCATGTCTTGGCCACTGTGAATAATGCTGCAATGAACCTAAGGGTTCATATATAATTACAAATACATGTTTTTGGGTTTTGTAGTAGATACCCAAGAGAGGGATTGCTAGGTCATATAGAAACTCCATCCTTAGTTTTTTGAGGAACTGCCAGACTGTTTTCCATGGTGGCTTTATCATTCTCCATCCCACCAGCAGTGAGTGAGGGTTTCCTTTTCCCTAAAACCCCTACAAGAATTTTTAATCACTTGTATTATTGATAATAGACAGCCTAACAGGTGTGAGGTGATATCTCATGGTAGTTTTAATTTGCATCTCCCTAATAGCTAGTGTAGTTGAACATCTTTCATATATCTGTTTGATATTAATATTTCTTCTTAGGAGAAGCTGTTCAGCATCTCTGCCCAGGTTCCAATTGGATTGTGTGTTTGGTGTTGAGTTGGTTATTTTTTTTTTATTATTACTATTGTTCAAATACATTTGTCTCCACCTTCCCGCCACCACTTTCCCCTACTCCCATCATCACCTCCCTCCCTCAAACCTTTCCCACTTTGGCTATGTCCATGGGTCCTCCACTCATGTTTCTTGACTTGACCCTTACCTTCTCTTTCCCCATCCCTCCCCCAACCCATCCCTCTGGATTCTGTTGGTTTCTTTTTTCTTTCAGCATTGCTGGTTATATTTTCCTTGCTTCTTTGTTTTGTTGGTTAGGCACTTAGAGGTGAGATCATATGGTATTTATCTTTCACTGCCTGGTTTATCTCACTTAGCATAATACTCTCCAGTTCCATCCATGCTGTTGTCCAGGGTAGTACCTCTTTCTTTCTTTCTGCTGCATAGTAGTCCATTGTGTAAATGTACCATAGTTTTTGGATCCACTAATTTATTGATGGGCACTTAGGTTGCTTCCAGCACTTGGTTATTGTAAATTGTGCTGCTTTGAACATTGGGGTGCATAGGTTCTTTTGAATTGGTGTTCTGGGATTCTTAGGGTATAATCCTAGTGGTGGAATCACTGGGTCATAAGGCAATTCCACTTTTAGCTTTTTTTGGAAATTCTAAACTGCTTTCCATAGTGGCTGCACCAGTCTGCATTCCCACCAACAGGGTACTAGTTGGTATTAGTTTTCTCCACAGCCTCCACAGCACTCATTGTTTGTTGATCTCTTTATGATGGCCATTCCGATCAGTGTGAAGTGGTATGTCATTGTGGTTTTAATTTGCATTTCTCTGATGGCTAGTGATGCTGAGCATCCTTTCATATGTCTCTGGCCCCTCTGTAACTCTTCTTTGGAGAAGTGTCTGTCCAGGTCCATTGCCCATCTTTTAAATGGATTGTTTGTCTTCCTGGAGTGGAGTCATGTGAATTCTTTATATACTTTGGAGATCAAACCCCTGTCTGAGGTATCATTGGCAAATATATTTTCCCATACGGTTGGCTCCCTTTTCATTTTGCTGATATTTTCTTCAGCTGTGCAGAAGATTTTTATTTTTATGAGGTCCCACTTGTTTATTCTTTGCTTTATGTCCCCTCCTTTCAGGAACATATTGGTGAAAATATTGCTGTGTGGGATATATGAGTTTCCTGCCTCTGTTCTCCTCTAGGACTTTTATGGTGTCACGACTTATATTTAAGTCTTTTACCCATCCTGAATTTATTTTTGCATATGGTGTTGGTTGGTGATCAAATTTCAATTTTTTGCATGTAAGTGTTCAGCTCTCCCAACACCATTTCTTAAAGAGGCTATTTTTACTTCAATTTATGCTTCTGTTCCCTTGGTCAAATATTAATTGACCATCGAGACATGGGTTTATTTCTAGGCTTTCTATTCAGTTCCACTGATCTATGTGACTGTTCTTGTGCCAGTACAAGACTGTTTTGATTACAGTGACCCTCTAATATAATTTTAAGTCCGGTATTGTGATCTCTCTTACTTTGTTTTTCTTTCTCAAAATTGCTGCAGCTATTTGAGGTCATTTATGGTTCCATATAAATTTTTGAAATGTCTGTTCTGTGTCTGTGAAATATGTCATTGGTATTTTAATAGGGATTGCACTGAGTCTATAAATTGTTTTGGGTAGTATGGACATTTTGATGATGTCAGTTCTTCCAATCCATGAACACAGTATATGCTTCCATTTATTTGTGTATTCCTTAATTTTTTTCTTCAATGTTGTATAGTTTTCTGCGTACAGGTCTTTTACCTTCTTGGTTAATATTATTTCCAGGTACTTTATTTTTCTTGTTGTTACAGTAAATGGAATTTTTCCCTGATTTCTGCTTCTGCTATTTCATTGTTGGTGTACAAAAATACCTTTGATTTCTGAATATTGACTTGGTATCCTGTTGTTTTGCCAAATTCATCTATTATGTCAGGTAGTTTTTTGGTAGAGTCTATAAGGTTTTCTATGTACACTATCATGTCATCTGCAAACAAAGAGAGTTGTACTCCCTCCTTTCCTATTTAGGTGCCTTTTTTTTTTTTCTTGTCTGACTGCTGTGGCTAAGACTTCCAATACTCTGTTGAATAGAAGTGGTGAAAGTGGACTTCTTTGTCTTGTTCCTGATCTTAGTGGGAAAGCTTTTAGTTTTTGCCCGTTGAGTATGATGTTTCCTGTAGGTTTTTATATATGGCCTGTATTAAGGTGAGGTATGCCCCCTTTATTCCCATTTTGATAAGTGTTTTTATCGTAAATGGGTGTTGTAACTTATCAAATCCTTTTTCCTCATCTATTGAAATGATCACATGGTTTTTGTCTTTCCTTTTGTTTATGTGACGTATTACATTTATTGATTTGTGAATATTGAACCATCCTTGCATCCATGGGATGAATCCCACATGATCATGGTGGATGATCCTTTTAATGTATTGCTGGATGTGGTTTGCCAATATTTTGTTGAGGATTTTAGCATCTATGGTCATAAGGGATATTGGCCTGTAGTTTTCTTTCTTTGTGTGTCTTTATTTGTTTTGGGGATTAGAATGATGCCAGCCTAATAAAAAGAGTTTGGGAGTCTTCCCTCTTCTTTGGTTTTTTGGAATATTATGAGAAGGATAAGGGTTAGCTCTTCCTTAAATGTTTTGTAAAATTCTCCTGTGAAACCATCCAGCCCAGGGCTTTTGTGTGCCAGGAGTTGCTTGATTAATGCTTCAACTTCACCAACTGTTATTGGTCTGTTCAGGCTTTCTGCTTCTATTTCATTCAGTGTTGGAAGGTTATACTTTTCTAGATATTTATCCATTTCATCAAGGTTTTCAAATTTCTTGGCATATAATTGCCCATAGTAATTTCTTACAATCCTTTGTATTTCTGTGATCTCGGTTGTTATTTCTCCTCTTTCGTTTCTGATATTACTTATCTGGGTCCTCTCCCTTTTTTTCCTGATGGGTCTTCTTAAAGTCTTTTCAATTTTTTTTTTTTTTTTGTCTTTTCAAAAAACAAGCTCCTGGATTGATTGATCCTTTGAATTGTTCTTTTAGTTTCTGTCTTTCAATTCTGCTCTGACCTTGATTCTTTCCTTCCTTCTACTTCCTCTGGGATTTGTTTGTTGTTGTTTCTCCAGTTCTTGAAGTTGTAGAGTTAGGTAATTTATTTGAAATGTATCTATCTTTTTTAAGTACACCTTTGTTGCTATGAACTCCCCTCTCAGAACTGCCTTTGCTGTGTCCCATAAGTTTGAACTGTTGGATGTTCATTTTTATTTATTTCCAGAAACTTTTTGATTTCCTCTTTGATCTCATTATTGACCCATTCATTGTTCTATACTATGCTATTCAGTCTCCATGAGCTTGAACATTCTTGAGGTTTTTTTCTTGAGGTTGGTTTTTAGTTTCAAGTCCTTGTGGTGCGAGAAAATGCTTGTTAGTATTTCAATTTTCCTGAGTTTGTTAATGTTTGTTTTGTGACCTATCATGTGGTCTATCTGTGAAAATATTCCATGTGCATTTGAAAAGAATGTGTATTTTGCCTCTTTGGGATGAAAAGTTCTATATATATCAGTTAAATCCATTTCATCTAATGTATCATTTAGTTCCACAATATCCTTTTTGATAATTCATTTGGAAGATCTATCCATTGTTGATAGTGGGGTGTTAAAATCCCCTACTATCAGTGTGTTGCTGTCTATATCTTTCCTGCAGTCCACCTAGATTTTCCATATATATTTGGGTGCTCCTATGTTGGGTGTATAAATGTTTACAATGTTTATGTCTTCATGATGCATTCTTCCTTTGAGTACAATAAATTGTCTCTCTGGGTCTCTTTTTATGGCCTTTGTTTTGAAATCTATTTTGTCTGATATAAGTATTGCTACCCCTGCTTTTTTTTTCCCTCCCTCTCCATTTGCTTGGAATATTTTTTTCCATCCCTTTACTTTCAATCTGTGCATGTCCTTTGTTCTAAGGTAGGTCTTTTGTAGGCAAAATATGTGTAGGTCATGTTTTCTTATACATTCAGCTATCCTGTGTCTTTTGAATGGGGTATTTCATCCATTTACATTTAAAGTTATTTTTGATAGGTACTTATTCATTTTTTCCCTTTGTGCCTGTGTTGCTCTCTTTCTAACTCTTTTTCTTCATCTTCTTAAAGCAGTCTCTTTAGCATGTTTTGTAGTGCTTGTTTGGTGGAGATGTATTCTTTTTGCCTTCTTTTGTCTGGGAAACTGTTTATTTCACCTTCCATTTTAATTGAGAGCCTTGCTGGGTAGGGCAAGTCTTCGTTGCAGGTCTTTGCTTTTCTTTTTCTTTTATTTTTTAATTTTATTTTAATTTATTTTTTTCAAGTACATTTGTCTCTGCCTCCCCCCCCCACCACTTTCCCTTGTCCCCTCCCTCCTTCCCTCCCTCAGCTCTTCCCCTTTGGTTTTGTCCATGAGTCCTTGCTATATGTTCCTTTGTTTTTCATTGCTTGGAATATTTCTTGCCATTCCTTTCTGGCTTGCAGGGTTTCTGTTGAGAAGTCAGCTGCTAGCTGTATCGGGGCTCCTTTATATGTTATTACCCGTATCTTTCTTGCTGCTTTTAGGATTCTCTGTTTATCTTTGATATTTGCCATTTTAATGATGATGTGTCTTGGAGTAGGCCTCATTGGGTTCTGCTTGAATGGGACCCTTTGTGCTTCCAGGGCTTGTATGACTTTTTGTCTTCTCCAATTAGAGAAGTTTTCTATTATTACTTTTTCAAACAGTTTCTCTATCCTTTCCTCCTTCTTTCTCTTTCTCGTATCCCTGTTACACGGATATTATTACATTTCAGGTTGTCCCGCATTTCCCTAAATGCCTCTTCATTCTTTTGTAGTCTATTTTCCATTTCTTGCTCTTTCTGGGAGCTTTCTTCTACCTTATTCTCCAGCTCACTGATTCAGTCCTCTGCTTCATCTAGCCTGCTTTTGATTCCTGCCCATGGCAGAGCCTCCTGATGGTAAGGCTATTGTGTCCTTTCTGCCTGAACAAGATGGATACTGCAGAGTGTGAGGTGAGTCTTTACTTGGGCCCCCGTGACCTCTGTCTCAGTTCTCACCCTAAAGCTTTCCTCACCAATCTCTCCTCATGCAGCTTCAGTCCACTCTTCCCTCACCTCTAAGCCAGAGACCAAGAGAGGTTGTTGCCACTGCAAAGTTTTGCATTGGCCCTTTAAACATCTCTTTGCTTCTCCAGCTGCCTGTCTTTGGCAGAGAGCACCACTACTCTTTTCACAGCTGTCTTTTGTCTGTGTGTTTTTGGGGTTCTGGTGCTATAGGCTAGATCCCCGCTTATGATACAGACCCTGTTTTTCTTAGGGACATCCAACTGGCAGTCTCAATATCCCTCTGGCTCTGGCGCCCATTGGCACCCAGCCCACCCTCTGAGCCTCCACCGCACTTCTCACCTGTTAGGTTGCGCAAAAGCCGATTCCACTGTCTGTCCGAGGCTCCAAGGCTCCTCTCTTGCTATTGTTCCATTGTTTTCTAGGCTATTTCTCTGCAGTTTAGTTGTAATTCCAGTTTCGTCCTGGGAGGAGGTCAGTGTGACTTCCACTCACTCAGCCATATTCCCTCTCAGTGTTTTCTTACAATCCTTTGTATTTCTGTGATATCAGTTGTTACCTCTTTTCTTTCATTTCTGATTTTATTTGTGTCTTCTTGCTCTCTCTTTCTCTCTCTCTCTCTTTTTTTTTCTTTTTTTTGATGAGTCTGCTTAAAGGTTCACCAATCTTGTTTATCTTTTCAAAGAGCCAGCTCTTGGTTTCAATGACATTTTGTCGTTATTTTAGTCCATATGTCATTTATTTCTGCCCTAACTTTGATTATTTCCTTCCTTCTACTTACTCAAGTCTTTGTTGTTTTTCTAGCTGTTTTAGGTGTAATGTTACATTGTTTATTTCATATTTTTATTGCTTTTTAAGGTAAGCTTATCATGCTATGAACTTCACTCTCAGGACTGCTTTTTCTGTGTCCCATAGATTTTGGATTCTTTTGTTCATTTCCATTTGTTTTTAGGCAAGTCTTTATTTATTCCTTAATCTCATTGATAACCAGTTCATTGTTTAATAACATGCTATTTAGCCTTCATGTGTTTAAAGTTTTTGAGTTTTTTTTTTACTGAGGTTGATTTCTAGTTTCATGCCATTGTGGTCTGAGAAAATAATATGGTTTCAATATTCAATTTGCTAAGACTTATTTTGTGGCCTAATATGTGGTCTATCTTTGAGACTGTTCCCTGTGCACTTGAGAAAAATGTATATTCTGCTGATTAGGGATGAAAAGTCCTATAAATATCAATTAAATTCATTGGATCTAGTGTGTTATTCAAGGTCACTGTTTCCTTGATTTTTTTGTCTGGAAGATTTATCCATTGATAACAGTGAGATATTAAAATCCCCTACTATGGCTGTTTTGCTGTTGATCTCTTTCTTAAAGTCCAGCAACATTTTCTTTATATATTTAGGTTCTCCTATTTTGGGTGCATGTATGTTTTCAAAATGTATATTCTCTTGCTGGATAAATCCCTTTGGTATTATGTAATGCCCATGTTTGTCTCTTGTTATGGCCTTTGTTATGAAGCCTATTTTGTCAGATATAAATATTGCTATGCCAGCTTTTTTTTTTTTTCATTTTCATTTGCATGGACTATTTTCTTCCATCCTTTCACTCTCAGCCTGTGTGAATCTTTTGTTCTGAGGTGGATCTCTCATAGACAGCATATATATTGGCCATGTCTTCTTATCCATTCAGCTACCCTATGCCTTTTGATTGGAACATCTAATCCAACTACATTTATGGTTATTATTGATGGGTACTTATTCATTGACATTTTTCCCTTTATATCTCTGTGTGTATATATAATAGAATTTTATATATATACATATATATGTATATGTATGTATGTATATGTGTGTGTGTGTGTGTGTGTGTGTATTCTTTTTCTTATTAAAGCAGCCCCTTTAACATTTCTTGCAATTTTGGTTTAATAGTAATGAAGTCCTTTAGTTCTTTTTCTGGGAAGCTCTTTATTTCACCATCAATTTTAAATGATAGCCTTGATGGCTAGAGAAGTCTTGGTTGTATATCCATATTTTTCATCACTTTGAATACCTCGTGCCAATCCTTCTGGTTTGAACTGTTTCTGTTTAGCAATTAGCTATCAGCCTTATGGGAACTCCTTTTAGGTGTGTGTGTGTGTGTCTCTCTCTGGCTGCCTTTGAGATTCTCCCTTTATCTTTACCATTTGCCATTTTAATTATGATGTGTCTTGGTGTGGTTCCCCTTGGGTTCATCTTGACTGGGACACTCTGTGCTTCCTGAACTTGTGTGACTTTTTCCTTTACCAAGTTAGGGAAGTTTTCTGCCATTATTTCTCCAAACAGGTTCTCTCTCCCTTGCTTATTCTTCTGGTACCTTTATGATGCAAATATTGTTACACTTGATGTTGTCCCAGAGGTCTCTCAGACTTTCCTCATTTCTCTTAATTCTCTTTTCTTTTTAATTTTCTTTAATTTGCTGATTTGATCCTCTGCTTCTTCTAACCTGCTGTGGTTCCTTCTAGTGTATACTTCATTTCAGATATTGTATTCTTGTTCCTTTTTAATGCTTTTTATGTTCTTTGGAATGCTTATCACCTCTTTGTTTATGTTGTCACTAAGATCATCCATTCTTCCCCTAAGGTCCTTGAACATCCTTATAACCATTATTTTAAACTCTGCATTTTGGTATTCTGGTTGCTTCCATTTCATTTATTTCTTTCAATTCTTTCTCTTTTTCTTTTGTTTGGCACATTTTTCTTTGTCTCCCCATTTGGTCTCTCTGTGTTAGGTAGATCTGTTATGTCTCCCAAATGTGTTTTTATGGTTTTATGATGAAGCTGTCTTATTGGGCTCAGTGACACAATCATTACATCACTTCAGCTTAGTGTACCAGAAGTGTTTCTCATGTGTTATGTGCACCACCTGTTGTAGTTGAGTTTTAAATGCTGTTGGTACTTTCATGGGTGGAGTTAACCCTTCAGGCTGTGGACTGTAAGGGTAAACCTCAACCACTGTGTATGAGACACTGTACAGGAGCTGCCCCTTGAGGGGTCATTTTTCTCAGCAGGGTCTGGTGCCTGCAAGAACCCCCATTTACATGTGCTCATTGTGTGGCTAGTTGGGTTGACCTCTGGTGTGGTCTGAAACCACCACAGGTTTTGTTGGCTCTGGATCCACTGAGGTGGGGCTCAGTACAGGTCTCCATCAAACGTGTGTACCCAGTCTTGGACTACCTATGCTACGCTACTATTCTCTTCACTGTTTGTGCCTATGTTTAATGGGCCTATGGTGGGGGCAGTCTATTTAAAAGATTTAGCTTCTTCCTGCTTAGAACTGGGGATAACTCCGTACAGGGCTGAGACTCCCTAAGTACCACCTTAACCTTTCAGCTACTCTGCCTCCCCCTGAGGTTGTCTGTCTTTCTCTGGAGCCTTTCAGTGAGAGACTGTATGATGAGACCAGGCAAGTTGAGATAGGGCTAGTGGGTCCCCTACTTTGAGATCATGTAGTCAGGCACTCGTGTAGTCAGAGTCCCCAGTTCTTATTCCCTAATGAGGCTTCCTGCAGATTCAGGTTGTGTACAACCAGTCATCACCTTTGCAAGAGTGAGTTCAGCTGCCCTGGGATGAAAAGAATAGATCAAAAGAGTTTCCTGTTAGGGATGATGCCAGCCCAGCCCACAGAAGGAGGTTAAGTTCTTTGTCCCGTTCTCAGACAATAGCTTGTGAGGGTCTCACACTTTGAAATTTCCTGTTCTGAGCTGCACCCAGTGGAGGTATCCAGAACTTGACAGGGGTGATCTAAACAGTTTCCCATTCGAGGTGGTGCCTGTAAACATGTAGGAGGGGAGCAAGCACTTCTTTACTTTCCCAGGGTAACACATCCTGAACTCACAGGGGAGATTGGATTTGCCTCCCCACAATGTAGCCATACAGTCTAGCACTAGCCTGTCTGGCTCTTAGACAGAAGCTTTCCAGGAGACACAGTCCAAAAATCTCAGCTCTGTGTGGCTCCGCGACCTGCCACCAAACCAAGCAGGATGGGGTAGAAAATCCCAGCCCTGTGCCACATTCCAGTCTCTCCATGTTGCTGATCTCAGCAGAGTGGGGTCAAAAGCCCCCATTCTGTAATGGTTCCTAACCCAGCAAATCAGTTCTTAAAGTCTCAGCTTGGTGTGATATACCACTGAGTACAGCAGGATGGGCTGAAAGTCCCAGTCCTGTTCACAGCTCCTCTGTGTCTCAGCAGTAGTGACTTAGTGGTGGGGGGGGGGGGGGGAATGTACTGGAGGTGAGGGAGACCTGTCCTTTTTCCCAAGCCACACAGTTATGTCACTGTCTGAGTCTTCACCTAAAGCCTTGCCAGAAAATAGAGACTTGCTAGAAAAAAAGAAAAAAAGTCACTGCTGGGTGTAATCAGCAGACCCCTCCACAGGATCCAAGTACAGCACTGTAGCTTCTCCAGCCATGCATCTGGATAGTGAACTCTCCAGGATTGTGTTGTAACAAAAGAGTGCTCCAGCCTGGGAGGGTGTGCTCTGAGCCTCCTAGGCAGGGTGAATCCCCACTGGTTCCCATCACCAGATGCTATCCTGACTCCTCTTCCCATCTCTGTTGTTGTGGGTTGGGGATCCCTGTGTGGGGTTAAGACCCCTCACTCCTAGAAGAGAGGGGGCTCCACAGCTACAATGTCTGTCTGGTCTCTCATCTGCTTTCCCCCTCTGCATCTCAATCCCCCTTACTTGTCTCTATGTAGCATCTTCTGTACTCCTTGGTTATATTTCATATCAGCTAGGTTTCAGTAGATTGCTTGGCAATTCAGCTGTAAATCTGGTTTGGGGCTGGGAGCAAGTGGACACAGCTTCCATCTACTTTGCAGCCATCTTGGAATCCTCATGAGTTCTTCTAAAAAATTAAAATAGCTGTTGTTTTGCCCCAAAGTCACTATAACTTGGTGGAAATGAGGAGAGAAGGTAATGACTGGTTTGGCCTACCTAGTTCTCCCTGGGATTAACAGTGGCTCTGGAACTGGGAGATGTGTCCTTGGGGCTCAGTTAACACTCTGATTGAGTAAGTGAGGCAGAGCATCTGTCAGGGGAACAACTCTTCCACACCCTGATTACTCCTGGTCCAGCGTTGCTCCCTGCATTCTCTGGATTTCTACTGGCTGCCTATTTCCCACCAAGCAATGACAACTCAGTGTTTTCCCATTAACAAAGAATCACAGATTGGAGAAATTCATTTGCTAAGTGACAGTAATGATGATGATAGAGACCACATTTGTGGATTAGATATACAAACAAACATGATTAAAGATGCTGTTCCACTAAATGTACTTTTTCTCAGCCACGGCTCACTCTGAGTTACTTGCATAAACACCCTTTGTTCTTACTGGGCCATGATGGTGAACTAGCACAAGGATTAGTAAAACTTTGAACCATTTAATCTTTTCTAAGCAATGGAGTGAGGCACTCCAACTTTAAAGTCTGTTTATTTCTTTTCTCCAGCAGAACAGAAATAGGAGGGGAAAGACTTTAATTATACTTATAAGGAAAATTGTATTTTAAATGGAGGTAACCAAATGCTGGAATAAGGGTAGAGAAAGGTCTAAATAAAACAGAAATGTGTTTTAACTAAAAAACAGAAATTCTGTCTCCTACAGGGATTCAATTGTGGTCCTAGGACCATCAATTCATATAAATTTTTTTCAAAGACCTACTTTACATCAACACATTAAAAGATGGATCATTTTTACCTTTTTACTTTATAGGTAAGGAAACACAGAGGTATTAAATGCCTGCTCAAGGCCACACCATTAATTTGGGAATTGCCACAATTAAAATTTATGGATGAGACAAATTTTCTCAACTTGGAAAACATTTTCACATGTATGGGTGACAAAAATAAAAACATGTTGCTTGTGGTTTGGGGAACATGGCTTGGAGAGATGATGAAAATTCAGATCTCAGTGCTACATCACCCTAGAGAATGTGGAAGCTGCATTTCCTTTCCACCCGTTTCCCACTGCATAAAAGCAACTGCTTTTGTCTCATTCTGTACCTTTATTATTCAGAGACCTGATTATGTAGCTGGTCACACAGCTGCTTGGGTTTAGGAGTTTGTAGTAAATAAAAAGGACTTTGAAGTCTACATTTAAAGAATTATGAGTGAAGTACAAGTTTCAAGTTTGTACCTCATCAAGTTTTGAAATTAACTTTTATAGCTAAGTCAAAGGAGTTGATTTTGTCTCTAATTTGATGGATGGGTTCTGGGAGAGTTAGCAATAAGATTCATCTTATCTAAGTTTTTATTCATGCTGTTATTTGCAATAAAAATAATTCAGACTGCTATGAAGAGATTTGTCTAATAAGAGCTTTCAAAGTAAAGTCCACATCAACAAAAATGAGAAAATATATAGACAAAATGTAAAACTACGCATTTAAATGGCAAGACTTTGTAAGGAGAAACATAACATTTTAATATGTAAGACTAAAATAATAAGATAAAATATGCTTTCATAACAGCAATTAAGGAATCAAAGAAGAAAATTTGGGGTCAAAATTCTACATATACATAAAGTTCATACTGTTAAAAACAAGACAACAGGCCCAAAATGGAGTTGCTTATGCTAAGCTCCATGTCACCAAATTGAAAATAAATACAGTTCAGTTCTCTCAAAAACAGAATCTTAAATGTTGTTAGCTAGGAACCACAGGACCAGCATTCATGAGGTCATTGCCCAAGGGATCTCACTGTCCCCTGACAGAAAGCCCACTTGCCACAACCAACTGCTCTTTTTCCTGTGTGACCTTCTTGTCTGGCTCTGTCTGCCTGTGAAAATCTTCCATTGTGCACAGCTCCTCTGACCTGTCTGACACAAATGGAATTTTGCTCAAATAAACTCTTAAAATGTTTAATATGCCTCAGTTTCTCTTTTAACAGTTCTGGTATCAGAAAAGGAACCAGGAGACCCCCAAAGTTCCCAGCAGCAATGAGCCACCATATGAGCAACCAGACATAGAGATCTATGGGTCAGTTCCCCTCAGACCTGAAA
Organism: Pteronotus mesoamericanus; assembly: GCF_021234165.1. NCBI lineage: Eukaryota > Metazoa > Chordata > Mammalia > Chiroptera > Mormoopidae > Pteronotus > Pteronotus mesoamericanus. Next base: position 58,868,777 of record NW_026555321.1, read on the forward strand.
CTTGTCCCTTTTCTGTCATGAGCTTTCAGATTTGACCTGAGTGTTTCTCTTCCCAGACTGAGCCCAAAAGTGGCCAGAGTCAAACTGACCAGACACCAGACAGGTCCAGGGTTAAAGTGTGTCGATGTAAGAAACGTCTAAACTTGAAGAGAATTTCTTTTTTATTTTTGACACTATTACAGATATGCCCATTTACCTCCCCTTTGCCTTCCCCTAACCAGCCCTCACTATCCTTTCCCTCTTGCCATCACCACACTTTTGTTTGTGTCTGAGTTATGCATACATGTTCTTAAACTAATCTGTTCACCTCTTTTCATCCATTCTCCCTCCCACCACCCTTCTGACAGCTATCAGTTTGTTCCATATGTCCATGCTTTTGCTCTTATTTTGTTTGTCAGTCTATTTTGTTCATTACATCGCACATGAGTGAGATTATATGACATTTGTCATTCTCTAACTGGTTTATTTCACTGAGCATAATAATCTCCGTGTTCATCAATGTGGTTGCAAAAAGTAGAAGAGTTCCTTCTTTTTTATGGCTACATTCCGTTGTGTAAATGCACCACAGCTTTTTTTATCCACTTGTCTACTGATGGGCACTTGGGCTGTTTCCAGATCTTGGCTATTGTAAATAACACTGCTATGAACACATGGGTGCAAATATTCTTTTGAGTTGGTGTTTTGGGATTTTTAGGATATAGTCCCAGCAGTGGGATCAGTGGGTCAAAAGTCAGTTCCATTTTTTAATTTTCTGAGGAATTTCCATACTGTTTTCCATAGTGACTACACCAGTCTGAATTCCCACCAACAGTACACTAGGGTTTCCTTTTCTCCACAACCTTGTCACCACTTGTTTGTTGATTTATTGATAGCAGCCATTCTGGTGGGTGTGGTTTTAACTTGCTTCTCTCTGATAATTAGATGGCCAACATACATGAATGAATGCTCAACATCACTAATCATCATATAGATGTAAATCAAACCTATAGAGAATTTTTGTAAGAGTTTATTTGAGCCAAACTGATGACATGGCCGGAGAGCAAAATCTCAAATGCTTCTGAGAATGACAGTTTGCAATTTCTTTTAAAGAGGTAATATAAGAAAGAGTCCATGGATGTAGGAGAGAGCCAGGCCAGGACTGGATTACAGGACAGTTCTGTGCTTGTGCTTTAGAAGGGGGTTCTGTAAGAGAGCATATCAGAGGTGATCAACCTAGATGCACAGAAACAATAGAGAAGCATGGCTTAAGGTGAAAATAAGATTTTTAGTAAAGATGTTGTATGCCTAGGACCTGACTGCCCACCATGACCTGTCCAAGTGGAAATTTATGATCAGATTGCCCTGTGAGTTTACTTCCCATAGAACCCTTTTTTCATCTAACACTTGGTCTGACTTGGAAACCAGATCTGACCTAGAAACAGGACTACTCTGAACTCAGACTGGATCCTACTTAGAAACCCTAATGGGTTTCGGTGGCACTGGGTCAGATGTAAGCTGGCCTGGATCCAGTGTGAGGCCTTGGGTGAATAGAATTTTGTTTTAAAGCTGAATAAGCAGGTTCAACTCTGCAAGGATAATCCTGAAACATAGCACCCAACTCAGGACTTTTCATGATGAGAAAATATACTCCTGCCCAGTTTATAGACAAAGCTACCCGGTTCCAGGAAATGCCAGGGAAAGTATCCAAGCATGGTAAGTGTGGCTGTGGGGTACAGTGAAATTTCTCTGACCATGCAGGAGGCAGAGAAAATGAGCATGTCAGCATACACACTGCTCTGTCTCCCCTGCATGGCCCTAGGGGCTTCAAGGGCTCAATACCTTATAGGTGGGATTATCCAGCCTGCAGGGAAGTGTAGCCTAATTAAGGGCTCTCCCTGGGTGTGTGGGACCCTGGAAATCTATGGAGGAGGCACAGCAAGTCTTAGGGAGATAGGAATGAGACAGGCCATCCGCACCCCTGTCTTTGAAGGTCCTGATCCAGAGACAGTCATCTCAGGAAAAAAAAATCTAAGTAGTCCAGGCCCATCCCAGCACCTGAGATGTGACTCAAATTCCCTGCTGAACCCAATCATGAGACAAAACATTCATGATATTGGGCAACACAGTGTTTATCTGGGGGAAATGACAAATTCCAGGACTAAGAAAAGACTGTGGGAAAGACCTGATTAAAGAGGGATTTTTACTAACTGGCTACAAAGGATCTGGCCAACTCTTACAACGTTTAATATGCCTCTGTTTATCTTTTCGCAGTTCACACACATATATTTGTATGCACATATGTTGGTCTGTGTATATGCAGAGATCACATGTGGATATGCACACATTTGCATTCATAATACACATGGTATGTGTGTATGCACATTAAAAAGATAGATAAATCCCATTCCCTCTAAATATTATCACAGGTCAATCCTCTCACAGAATCCCACATTTTTCTTGACTGGGACACTTTTATTAACCAAAGTTCCTAACCAGCCCATGACTTCTGGTCAATCTCTGCCTACATGAAACATTACTAGTAATGTTTTAAGGCTCACAATTTGAATTTAAAGGGATATTAATCCCCTGGCTGGTGTGGCTCAGTGGAGTGAGTGACGGCCTGAGAACCAAAGAGTTGCAGTTCGATTCCCAATCAGGACACATTCCTGGTTTGAGGGCCAGGTCTCCCCTCCTCATAGAGGGTTTGCGAGAGGCAACCACACATTGATGTTTGTCTCCTTCCCTTCCCCCTCTCTAAAAATAAATAAATAAAATCTTTTAAAAATAAAATAAAAAGATATTGAAAATTCTAGTTTCCTAACCATTAGCAAACAAATAAAAAGACCTCCAGGAATAGTGCTCAGCAAATAGAAAGAAAAGAAACATTTTCCATCATTTCGCTATATCTCACATTTTGTAATTTTTGATAGCTGCAAAGGGAAATAATTTTCTTTCACTATTTACACTTCACACCCACTTTGAGAATGACACTTGGGAAACAAATCCCCTGAAATGTCTGGCTGGAAATACGAGAAAATGATGATGGTAAGAAAATGTCTTTGTGGTAATTCCACAGCTGAGTAACAATTCTGCACTAGCAAGTTATAACTATGCAACTAGTTTCCTTATCACTCTCCAGGCAATATAGACCTGTTTCAAGTTCATAGGGGTCAAGTGGTGAACTAGTTAGCCTTTTAAGGCTGTGTACTTTAGTTACTGTTTTCCATTATAACACTTTATTGAGATGCCAGTCATGATATCTATTTGCTTTTGAATCACAAGCAACTGACTCTTCTCCATAATAAAAGCATTTGAAATTACACAATTCAGAATCCAGTATTTATTTCAAAGCTGCTGTGACTTGTTCCCTAGCTCCAACATATTACTGAAATGAGTATTTTCCCAAAGGATAATCATGACCTCTTGGATACCGACAGGTACCTAATGGAATTACATTAAATACATGTAAGCAAAAATTTATGTTTCATAAGTTGAAATCCAAGTGTTATTAAACAACTCCAAATACTTTTCATTTAAATTAACAAACACACTTATATTACATAAAGGCCAACACCTTCTTTTTACCTGAGGATTATTAAGTATATTAAAAAATGATATCTGAGCTAATTATTACAGATATTTTTATTTATAGCAGGTTGTGGAGTTCTGAATATGTTGAAAACAATGTAAATGTGCTGAAAACATGGCCCAGTCTTTGGGGTTCCTGAAGCTACTTGGATACATGGCCTGTGTCTGGCCAGTGTGCCCCACTCCCCAACCTTGCTGTGGGGCCTAAGGGCCACTGTCTTCCCTGGGCAGCACTGTCAGAGTGGCTGTTTTCAGGACATCACAGAACTTCACATGAGAGCAGAACTTGCTTCCATCCTCAACAGTCATGGTACAGAACATCTACCCACTTGCAGAGACTGCATGTCAGGTTGGTTTTGACTTTGTTTTTTTCTCAAATTTGGTAATCAAATCTTCTATCCATTGGCCTTCTAAGGTACCTTTTTCTTAAAAGGCAGGAAGATGGGCAGATGACGTAGGACCTTTTCAGTGCTCAAGAAGCCAACCACTTAGAAACATCAATGGGAGCAGGAAAAAAGTCCCAAGAAAAGCTGCCTTCTCCAGTCAGAGGGTCTAAAAAGGGGGTTACTTAGCTGTAAAGTTTTAGCCAATAACCACCAGCTCCAAACAAACATCACAAACTAAGTCCCTACTTCTGGCTCCCACGCTGCCCTGTGTGGCGGGTGCTCACAGGGTGGAGTCAGAGGAGGTACAGAGGAGGCAGGACTCTCCTCCCTCCCTGATAGCCAGCCCCACAGTGTCAAGGCAGGCCAGGAAGTATCAGAAGCCAAGCAAGAACCTGCACTTCCACCTCACTAACTGTAGTGATGCTGTACTCCTCTGCCCACAGGCTCAATGTCAGGAGAGGTCATCACACCATAGATGGCATGCCACACATTTGGCCCAGAGATGGGCAAATGAAACTATGGTTCAGAGAGCACTTTCCTCAGTGGGCTTTGTGCCTCTGCTGGCCCCTCCCCCATCCAGCCTCATTGTCTGCCGTCAACCTCCCTCCAGATTAAACCTTAGCTATACTTAATGTGCAGCCCTGCACCCCTCTGGTGCCTTCTTGCCTCTATGCTTTTGTGTGTGTTGTTCCTTCTGCCTAGAACACCCTCTGCCAACACCCCCAACCCTAACTCCCTACGTCCACCACCATCACCAGGCCACCAGGTCCACCTTCAACTCAACTTTTGCCCAGATAATTTAGCCCTGTGCTCAGATACTGTCTTTCCCAGGAACCTTTCCCTGTCCCAAGAAACTGAGCTGGGGACCCTCTGAACTCTCCCGTAGTAGTCAGCATCATGTTTTTACAACGCACAACACATTGTGTTAAAATTTCTGTTTTCTTCTCTTGTCTCTAACTAAAGGACAAACCCCTTGAAGATAGAGAGCTTACAGTTTAGCATTAAATCAAAACTAATTATTGAAAAATTGTTCTGAAATAAAAATTTTATTAACAAATTCCAGTCCAGTATTTGCTCCTCAGTTTCATTATCTTCCACAGAAAACATTTCGAATTTTTTGAATGGCAGAGGTGGGAAAGTAAGATTTGCTTTATGGGAAATCACTTTAAATTCAACTTCAGTAGCATAAATATATTTTATAAAGTGAAAAATGGCTCTTTAATTATATATGCTTGCTTAATTTTTAGACATCATTTAGACTGTTACTGCTGGTATTTTAATCTGCATTTCCAAGGCACAAACACCAAAGCTCCTCTAAGTACATTCTCATTGCTTTTCATCTGTGCCTCAACTCATTTTTTACTGCTCATGATTGCTGTCTCTGGGCACATACATGATGTTTTAAGGGGAAAAAACTATTAAAAATAGTATTTTCCTAGGCAAAATTAAGAGTCTGATATTAAATCTCTCAGTCTGATTTAGCCTTAACTATATCAAAGCTCTACTCTTCCAGGGCACAAAATAGAAAAGAATCCAGATTTAAAATTTTCCCCGATTATAAATAACATCCTTTATTTCTTTTTCTGTTCAATCTGCTCATTTTATTTTTTTTCTTTGTGTATAATTTCATTTATATTTTTAATTTTTAAATCATGTTTTCTCTATTTCAGTTGTCTCAATTTTTCACCTTTTACCCCCTTCCACTCATCCCACCCTGACCCAGCACTGCCAGTCAATTCCCACTCTGTTGTCCATGTCCATGGGTCATTCATACATGTTCTTTGCCTAGCCCCTTCTCCTTCTTTCCACCATTGTCCTCTTTCCCCATCCCCTCTGGTCACTTTCAGTCTGCTGCATGTTTCCATGCCTGTGGTTTATTTTGTTTTTTAGTTTATTTTGTTGAATAGATTCCACTTATAGGTGAGATCATATGGTATTTGTATTTCACCAACTGACTTATTTCACTTAGCACAATATTCTCCAGTTCCATACATGCTGTCGTAACAGGGAGGAGTTCCATCTTTCTTTCTTCCTTTCTTTCTTTCTTTTTTTTTAAATGCCTATTGATTTCATTTATTTTTTAAATGTCAAAGTGAATTATAAAATATTAAAAAATTTAAAACCATTATAAAGTCTCAGCAATTAAACCAACATGACACCAGCACAGAAATAATCAAGATCAATGAAATATAATGAGCATTCTAGAAACAAACATATATATCTGTCTAACAATGTAATATATGATTAAATTTATATTTCAAATCAATAGAGAAAATAAGCCTTATTCAATGAATAAGGTGCATGGACCACTATTACTTGAAATAAAACAAATATGGAGCCCTATTTCACACATTATACAAGAAATATTCAGGTGAATTAAAAGTCAATATGTAAAATCTAAGGAGTTTTAGGAGATAATACAAACTAATATGTTTCTTACCCTGAAGTAAAATATTCAACCCCAGAACCTAAAAAGTGAAATATTGACAATATGAGTATATTAAACATTTAAGACTACATACTAATATACACATAAAAAATTAAAGGACAAGTAATAGAATGGGAAAGTATTTGCCACACATCTAAGAAAGGGTTAACACTTGTTTTGTTTTGTTTTTTGGTAGGGAAAAAAATTCTACAAACCTTTAATTAATAAATGGGTAAAGAATACCAAAAAATCATTTAAAGCTTTTTAAAAATAAAAGAAATAGTCAAGAAATATACAAAAACACATTTAGTTTCAACAAATGATAAAGGAACAATTAAAATAACACATCTTTGTCACAATCAGATTGATTTGTATTTAAAAATATTTGTAATACCAAGTATTGGTGACTGTGAAAGGACCTGGGTATTCATAGACTCTATTTTTTCATCTTAAAGCAGTCCTTTTAGCATATTTTGCAGTGCTGGTTTGGTGTAGGTGTAGTCTTTTAGCCTTCTTATGTGTGGGAAACTCCTTATTTTGCCTTCCATTTTAACTGAGAGCCTTGCTGGGTAGAGCAGCCCTTTGATGACAGGCCTTTGCCCTTCATTACTTGGAATATTTCTTGCCACTCCCTTCTGGCTTACAGTGTTTCTGTTGAGAAATTGGTTGCTTGCTATAAGGGGCTCCCTTATATGTTACTAATTCCATCTCCCTTGCTTGCTTTAGGATTCTCTCTTTCTCTTTGATATTTGCAATTTTAATGATGATGATGTGTTGGACTGGTCTCATTGGGTTCCGTTTGAATGAAACCCTCTGTGCTTTCAGGACTTGGGTGACTCTTTCTCTCCTCTAGTTAGGGAAGTTTTCCATCATGACTTTTTCAAACAGGGCCTCTATCCCTTCCTCATCCTCTTCTCCTTCTGGTATCCCTATTATACAGCTATTATTACGTTTCAGTTGTCCTGTATTTCCCTAAATGCCTCCTCATTCTTTTGGAGTCTTTTTTCATTTTCCTGCTTATTCTGGGAACTTTTTTCTACCTTGTCCTCCAGATCACTGATTCAATCCTAAGCTTCACTAGCCTGCTTTTGATTCCTTTTACAGTGTTCTTCAATTCAGAAATTGTGTTCTTCATTTCCTCTTGTCCCTTAGTGATAGTTTCTATGTCATTTTTCATGCTGATATAGTTTGCAGTAACTTCCTCATAGTTTCTCTCTACTTTTTGGTAATTCTCTCTGAGCTCACTGAGCTCACCGAGCTTCCTTAGAGCTGTTGTTTGGAACTCAATATCTGATATTCTACTTATCTCTATTTCATTTAGTTCTCTTTGTGGGGATTCCTTCTTTTCTTTCTAGTGGGGTATATTTCTTTGTCTTCCCATTATTTGTGAGACTCTTCTTTTTTGCCTCTGCTTCTTAAATGGATCTGTCTTGATTTCCTGACTTTGTGGTGTGAACTTCTATGGTAGGAGACCACTGTTTTTACTTCTTGGATCTGACTCTGATGATGTCAGATGTTGTCCCTGTCTGACCTTAGACACTCTGTTCAAGACTTCCAGGAATCTACTGTCTGTGACTGTCTCTTTCAGCTGTTAATCAAGACACTCTGCACTCAGAAGGCCTGCTTAGACAGCCAAAGTGGGACAGAGTCCCTCCTGGGGGCAGAGCTACTGGGTCCTCTGACACTGCTGCTGCTCAGGTGGAGTGGTCTCTGCCTGAGAAAGATGGCTGCTGCCATATGAGAGATGAGTCAGCACCAACATCCCACCAGCTCCTCTCTCAGTTCTCCTCCCAAAGCCTCCTTCCCCAGTCTCTCCTCAGGCGTCTCTAGCCCACTTTGCCCCCACCTTTGCTGGAGTCCAGGGTAAGTGGCTGCAAATAAAAATGTATGCATTGGCCCTTTAAACGGCTCTTTTCTTCTCCAACTGCCTGTCTCTGGCAGAGAGCAACCCTGCTACTTTTCACAGCTGGCTGTTTTCTGTGTACTTTTTGGGCTCTGGTGCTGCAGGCTGGCAATCCCTGCTTTTGGTTCAGACCCCGCTCTCTCAGGGGGATCCAACTGGCCCTTTTAATATCTTTCTGTTGCTGCTGCCTGTGGGTGCCCTACCCACCTCCTTGTGTATCTACTGCTGTCCTTACCAGTTAGGTTGTGCTAAAGCTGATTCTTCTGTCTCCAAGATTACAAGGCTCCTCTCTCACTATTGTTCAGTTGTTTGTTCCAGGTGATTTCTCCACAATTTAGTTGTAATTCCAGGTTTGTCCTGGGAGGAGGTCAGTGTGACTTCCACTCACTCCTCCACTATCTTGATTCTAAAGAACATTCTTAATGATCTTTCTCCAGAAGACACACTCACCAAGGGGCTAGAATATGATTTTGTGTGTGTGTGATGGGGAGATTCTCTTTGTTTGCTTTTGCTTTATTTGTTCCTGATTATCTTCTCTTACCCTCACTTTTGTGGAGGACTTAAAATACTCAACTTTTTGCCCCAACCAGTATGTTCAGTGCACTTCCAGCTAACAAGTCATTAGTTCATTGGAGCATCATCCAGTAAACGAAACGGTTATGGAGAGTCACAGATCCATCCCCGGACTAGTGTGTGCAGGAGGCAGCCAGTCAATGCTTTTCTCTCACATCGATGTTTCTCTCCCTTTCCCTCTCCCTCTTTTCTCCTCTCTCTAAAATCAATGGGCATGTCCTCAGGTAAGGATTAAAAAAAATACTCCTCTTTTTATCTTCCGTGAAAGCATTTTGCATAGGAGATTTCTTGATTGTATGTCATAGCTGATTGGAAGAAGACATCCTGAGTCACTAAAGCTGTGCTTAGCTTTAATAATCACAAAGCACCTCAAAAACACCAATTGCCTCATTACCACCCAAAGAGCTCACCTTCACACTTAGTTCCACACTGTTGTAGCAGGAATGCAGGAGTCAGGTCCCTCAGTCAGCTCCCCCAGCTAAAAAGTCATGGTCCATGAATGGAAATTAATAATCATGTAGCAATAGGTTCCATGGAATTTGCTGTCACAGAGTATGGAGACAGTTCCCCAGTCAATGATAACACATCAGGATTAGACATAGTTTAGGATGTGAATCTTGTACTCACACATGCTACCCTGAAGAGCTATTTATAACAGCATTAATCACCAACTTCTTGACGTGGTTAGCTCCCTACTAGGCACTTTCCTTATGGTTTTTTAAAATTGTATAACACTGTGAGACAAGTGTTAACATTTTACACATTTTAGAACTACTTTTGACCAACGTCACAAAATTAACTGGTAGCAAAATCCGTATTTTAACCAGATCTTCATCACTGCAAATCCTGTGTTTTTCCTATTATCCTGTGGTCCCTAATACAGATAATCTGTTTTCATTGAGTGGATAAAAGAATAGCCATAAAAAAGATTAATTTTTTTTTTAAATAAACTACCCATACACTCAAAAAAATTGATTGTCAAACTGGATAAGAAAGCAAAGCCCAACCATATAGCATCCAAAAGAAACATAACTCAGATTCAAAAACTATAAATAGATTGAAAATAAGGGATAAAAAAACCATGTAAAATGCAAACAGTAACCACAACAGAGCTGGAGTGGCTATATTAACATTTGACAAGTAGGTTTTAAAATAAGAAATATTACAAGAGACATAGAAGGATATTTTCCTCAAAGTTATCTTTTAGTTCTTAAATTCTAGTTCTTATATTTAGTTCTTATAATCCTTTTTAGTTAATTTTTTATTGATATGTAACAGATATTCAACATTATATTTATTAAGGATATAATAATAAAAAACTCAATACACCAAGAATATATAATCATAATAATCATGTATACATACATGTATACACATTTAAGAACAGATTGTCTAAATATGACAAAAACTAATTGTCAAAAACTGACAAAACTGTATCCTTGTGTTTATGATCAGTTGATTTGCAACAAAGGTGTCAAGGCAATTAAATAGAAAAAAAAGTATTTTTCTATAAAGTTGGGAGATTTTGATATCCATACATAAATAAATAAACTTAGACCTTTAACTCACACTATACACATAAATTAGCTTGAGTGCCCATCAGTAGATGAATGGGTAAGAAAGATGTAGTACATATGTAGAATAGACTATTATTCAGCCATTAAAAGAATATAATCTTATCATTTATGGCAATGGTGAATGGACCTCAAGGACAATATGCTAAGGAAAAAAAAATCAGACAGAGAAAGTCATATACAGTATGATCTCACATGTGGAATCTAAAAAAAAAAAAAAATGCTCATAGAGTAAACAAGAGGGGGTGGGAAGTGGGGAAAAATGAGTGAAGGGGCTCAAAAGGTGTAAACTTCCACTTTTGAAATAAATAAGTCTTGGGATCTAATGTACAACATTGTGAGTAAAGTTAAAAATATTGTATTGCATATTTGCAAGTGGCTGGTAGATCTTAACAGCTCTCATCAGAAGAAAAAGAATTGGTAGCTATGTGAGGTGATGGATGTTAACTAGTCTTATTTATGATGGTTGTAATTTTGCAGTATATACAAATATTAAATCATTATGTTGTACATCTGAAATAAATATAATATTGAATGTCTGTTACATCTCAATAAAAAATTAACTCCAAAGGAGTATAAGAACTAAATATAAGAACTGAATTTAAGAACTAGAAGATAATTTTGAGGAAAATTTTTATGACCTTGGGTTAAGCAAATATCTTAGATACATCCTAAAATATAACCCATAACATTTTTTAAAAATGATAAAAATCTCATTAAAACTTAATACTTTTTACTTCAGAAAACACCATTAACAAAATAAAAAGGCAAACCACAGACTGTAATGAAATATTTGTACCTCATACATCTAGTGACAGAATTACATACAGTATAAATAAAAATCACCACTTAACAAAAAGACAAATCCAACTTACAAAAAAACAAAGACTGAGGGACTTCAAGATGGTCGAAGAGTGGGTGTAAATCACACTGACCTCCTCCCAGGACCAATCTGGAGTTTTAACTAAACTGTGGAGAATTCATCTGGAAAACAACTGAACAATAAGAAGAGAGGAAAATTAAAACCTCAGACGGACAGAGTAATCAGCTCTAACACAACCTAACTGGTAAGGAGTACGGTGGAGACTTGAGAAGGCAGAGTGGGCACCCATGGGCAGCACCACCAGAAGGGTATTTAAATGGCCAATTAGATCCCCTTGAGAAGATTGGGGTCTGAACTATAGGTGAGTGTTGGGAAATGCCCCACCTGGTTTCAGGAACTGTAGCCTTGCCAACAGGCAAGAGGACTCCGGGTCTGGAGCTTATCAAGGAGGCCTTGGGAAAACAGGCCACTAAGGAGACAAAACCTGTCCCGCTGGCAGGGGAGCAGCCCCTGTACCCCTCACATCCCCCTGCTTGACCCTGTGATAGTTGGAGATCCATGATGGGTAAGTTCTCTCATGTGGAGAAAACAACGTAAGACAAACATTGGTCAGTATGGACAAGGACATTTGTCAGCAAGACAAGGACTTGGGGGGACACAGAAAAAGGGCAATAAAGGCCCACACACCTTGGCTGGGCTTGGATGTGGCTGGAGTCCTCATTCTATCTGAAAGAAATCTTCTTATCTCTTGGTGGCTCCGCCCCACCCAGCTGGCTCAGGCTTGAAACAATACTAAAAGCAGGTACAGCCCTAAACTGGATCAGGCAGTTCCCGGGGACAATCAAGGCTAGAAGTAAGTTCCTCTAAGCATGCTTGTTTCTCCTCCCTCAAAGGTGATGATAACCAGCTCATACTGGGAAGGAGATTTATATTATTCATAGACCTTGACCTGAGGCAGATCTCTTGTGTTCCGCCAACTGTTATCTATGATCTCTATTTGTTTTCTGTAAACATAGCCTTTTGACATTGATTGATGAGCTTTATTCCATACCCCTCTGCATATGGTTCTCCATAAAAGCCTTTGGACACAGGGGTTCAGGACTTTCTCTCCTCTAGAGGGAAGAGCCATGTCCTCTCACCTGGCAAACAGAGAAGTGTTTGCGATGACTTGTGTTTAAATAGTCCAAGTTATGAAGAGCAAGGGCCTGCCACCAAGACTGCTCTACCCAACACGGCTCTCAATTAAAATGGAAGGTGAAACAAGGAGTTTCCCAGACAAAGAAAAGGAATAAAAGAATACATCTCCACCAAACAAGCATTGCAAGATATGCTAAAGGGATGGTTTTATGAATATGAAGAAAAAGAGTCTATGAATACCCAGTTTCTTTCACAGTCAACAATACTTGATATTACCGATATTTTTAAAACATATTAATCTGATTGTGACAATACTGTGTTATTTTAATTGTTACTTTATATGTTGAAACTAAACCTGTTTTTGTATATTTCTTGCCTATTTCTATTCTTTTGGAAAAGCTTTAAATGATTTTTTGGTATTTTTTATCCATTTATCGATTAGGGTTTGTAGAATTTTTTTCCCTAAAAAAAATAAAAAACTATTAACCCTTTCTTAGATTTGTGGCAAATACTTTCCCATTCTATTACTTTAATTTTTTATGTGTATATTAGTATGTAGTCTTAAATGTTTAATATACTCATATTGTCAATATTTCACTTTTTAGGTTCTGGGGTTGAATATTTTACTTCAGGGTAAGAAAAATATTTGTTTGTATTTTCTCCTAAAACTCCTTAGATTTTACATGTTGACTTTTAACTCACCTGAATATTTCTTTTATAATGTGTGAAATAGGACTCTATATTTGTTTTATTTCAAGTAATAGTGGTCCATGCACCTTATTCATTGAATAAGCCTTATTTTCTCTATTGATTTGAAATACAAATTTAATCATATATTACATTGTTAGATAGATATATATGTTTGTTTGTAGAATGCTCATTATATTTCATTGATCTACTTGATTATTTCTGTGCTGGTGTCATGTTGGTTTAATTGCTGAGACTTTATAATGGTTTTAAATTTTTTAATATTTTATAATCGACTTTGACATTTAAAAAAATAAATAAAACCAACCTGCATTTGAAAAAAAAAAAAAGAAAGAAAAAAATAAGAAAGAAAGAAAGATGGAACTCCTACCTTTTGCAACATCATGTATGGAACTGGAGAATATTATGCTAAGTGAAATAAGCCAGTTGGTGAAAGACAAATAGCACATGATCTCACCTATAAGTGGAATCTATTCAACAAAATAAACTAATGAACAAATAAACCACAAGCATGGAAATATGCAGCAGACTGAAGATGCCCAGAGGGGATGCGAAAAAGGACAATGGTGAAAAGAAGGGACTAAACAAAGAACATGTGTGAATGACCCATGGTCATGGACAACAAAGTAGGAATTGACTGTGGGAGCAGGGGGTGGGGGTGGGATGGGTGGAGGGGGATAAAGGGGTTAAAATTGAGACAACTGTAATAGAATAAACATGGTTTAAAAATTAAGAAAAATTATAACTAAAAAAATTAAAATTTAAAAAGAACAATGCTATAGCAAGAGACCAAGAAGGACACTACATAATTATAGAGGGAACAATCCAACAAGTGGACACAACCCTAGTAAACATGTATGCAACCAACATAGGATCACCTATATATGTAAAGCAAATCTTGATGGACATGAAAGGAGAGATTGACAGAAATACAGTCATAGTCAGAGATTTTAACACCCCATTGACTTCAATGGATAGATCTTCCAAGCAGAAAATCAACAAGGACACAGTGGCCTAAATGACATACTAGATCAAATGAATTTAATTGCTATCTTCAGAGCATTTCACCACAAAACAGCAGAATATATATTTTCAAGTGCACATAGAACATTTTCTATGATAGACTGTATGTGAGGCCACAAATCAAGTCTCAACAAATTTAAGAAGATTGAAATCATATCCAGCATCTTCTCTGACCACAATGCTATGAAATGAGAAATCGATCACAAGAAACACTGAAAAGCATGCAAAGACCTGGAAGCTAAATAGCATGTTATTAAACAATGACTAGGTCAACAATGAAATCAAGGAATAAGTGAAAAGATACCTTTAAACAAATGAAAATGAGGACACAACAGTCCAAAGCCTGAGAAACTGAGGAAGTAATCCTAAAAGGAAAATTCATAACATTACAGACCTATCTCAAAAAACAAGAAAAAGTTCAAATAGACAATCTAACTTTACACTTAAAGGAACTTGAAAAAAGAAAAACAAAGTGCAAAGTGAGTAGAAGGAAGGAAATAAAAATGAGCAAAAATAAAATATGATCTAAAAAGTTGATACAAAAGATCAGTGAATCCAAGAGCTGGTTCTTTGAAAAGATAAACAAGATTGACAAATCTTTAACCAGACTCATCAAGAGAAAAAGAGAAAGGACCCAAATAAATAAAATCAGAAATGAAAGAGGAGAAAAAAACAACTGACTCCAAAGAAATACAAAGGATTATGAGAAAATATTATGAACAACTATATTCCAACAAACTGGATAACCTGGATGACATGGATAAATCCTAGAAACATATAATCTTCCGAAACTAAACAAGGAAGAATCAGATAATCTGAACAGACAGATTACACCTAGTGAAATTGAAGCAGTATTCAAAAACCTCCCAACAAAAAAAGCCCTGGACCAGAAGGCTTCACAAGTAAATTTTACCAAACATAGCGAAAAGAACTAATACCTCTCCTTCTCAAACGATTTCATAAAATTCAAGAGGAGGGAAGGCTCCCAAACTCTTTTTACAAGGCTAGCATTATCTTAATTCCAAAACGAGATGAAGGCACTACAAAGAAAGAAAATTATAGGCCAATATCCCTAATTAACACAGACACTAAAATCCTCAACAAAATATTAGCAAACTGAATACAGCAATGCATCAAAAAGATCATAGACCATGATCAAGTGGGATTTATTCTGGGAATGCAAGGTTGGTATAACATTTGCAAATCAATAAATGTAATTCACCACATAAACAAAATGAAGGATAAAAACCACATGATCTTATCAACAGAGGCAGAAAAATCATTTGATAAAATCCAGCACCCATTTATGATATTAAAAAAAAAAAAAACACAACACAGTGGGAATAAAGGGAACAACACTTAAACCTAATAAAAGTCATACATTACAAACCCACTGCCAGTATCATACTCAAAGGGCAAAAACTACAAGCATTCCCCTTCAGGCCCAAAACAAGACAGGGATATCTCTTTTCACTTCTCTTATTTAACATAGTACTGGAAATCCTAGCCACAGCAATCAGACAAGAAGAAGAAATAAAAGACACCCAAATTAGAAAGGAAGAAGTAAAACTGCCATTATTAGCAGAAGACATGATACTGTACACAGAGCACCCCAAAGATTCCATCAAGAAACTACTAGAACTGATAAATAATTCATCAAAGTAGTAGGATACAAAGTTAAAATCCAGAAACAAGTTGCATTTTTATATGCCAATAATGGACTAACAAAAAGAGAAATTAAGAAAATAATCTCATCCACAATTGCTTTAAAATGAACAAAATACGCAGGAAAAAACCTAACCAAAGATGTAAAAGTCCTGTCCATGGAAAATTATGAGACACTGAAGAAAGAAATAGAAGAATTTACAAATAAGTGGAAGTACATACCATGTTCATCGATAGGAAGAATTAACATCATTAAAATGTCCATACTACCCAAAGCAATTGAACCTATAGTTCAATGCAATTCCTACCAAGATTCCAATGACGTATTTCACAGAAGTAGAATAAATATTTCAAAAATGTATGTAGAACAACAAAAGGTCCCACATAGCAGCAACAATCCTAAGAAAGAAGAATAAAATTGGAGGAATCATGCTACCTAATATCAAATTATGTTATAAGGCCATAGTAATCAAAATAGCATGGCACTGGCATAAAAACAGGCACATACAAATGGAACAGAATAGAGAGCCTAGAAATAAACCCGCACCTTTATAGTTAATTATTATTCAACAGAGGAAGCAAGCACATTCAATTGGTTAAAGACAGTTTATTCAAGAAATGATGCTGGGAAAATTAGACAGATATAGGTAGAGAAATAAAACTAGACCCCTTTCGTAGACCACACACAAGAATAAATTCAAAATGGGTCAAAGACTTAAATGTTACACCCAAAACCATAAAAAATCCTAGAAGAAAATATAGGCAGCAAAATCTCAGACATTGCTCATAGCAATTTTTTATTGGATATATCTTCCCCAGGCAAGGGAAACAAAATAAAAAATAAACAAATAGGACTACATCAAACTAAAAAGGTTTTGTATAGCAAATCATCAAAAAAATAAAAAGGCAACACACAGAATGTGAGAACATTTCCACTGATACAACTGATAGCCAAAATTTACAAAGTACTTAGAAAACTCAGTCTCCAAAAAAACTAATAACCCAATTAAAAAATCAACAAAGGACCTGAATAGAAACTTCTCCAAGAGGACATACAGATGGCCAATAGACATATAAAAGATGCTCAACGTCACTAATCATCAGAGCAATGCAAATTAAAAACACAATGAGATACCATCTCACACTTGTCAGAATGGCTATCATCAATAAATCAACAAAGGAAATAAAGAACGAACTGACAGTGACCACAGGGGAAGGGGGAGGACATAATGAGGGATAGAAGGGGAAGGAGAAAACAAGGGAACATGAATAGAGGATTCATGGGCATGGATAACAGGGGGATTGACTGTGGGAGTGGCAGGTAAGTGTGAGCAATGGGGGAAAAAGCAGAAAAACTGTAATTAAACAACAATTAAAAAAAGAATAAAAAAGAAAATATCGCCAAAGTTCAAAAAAAGTTTTAAAAAATAAAAATATTTATTTGTACACTTAATAAATAAATCAACAAACAACAAGTGCTGGCGAAGATGTGGGGAAAGAGGAACCATTTTGCACCCTTGGTGGGAATGGAGACTGCTGCAGCCACTGTGGGAAGCAGTATGAAGATACCTCAAAAAATTAAAAATAGACCTACCTTTTGATCCAGTGATCCTACTCCTGGGAATATATCCAAAGGAACACAAAACACTAATTTGGAAGAACATAAACACCCCTATGTTCATTGCAGCATTATTTACAATCACCAAGATGTGGAAGCAGCCCAAGTGTCCACCAATAGAAGAATGGATAAACCAACTATGGGACTTTTACATAATAGAATACTACTCAGCCATAAAAAAAGAAAATTTTACCATTTGTGACAGTATGGATGGACTTGGAGAACATTATGCTAAGTGAAATAAGCCAGACAAAGACAAATACCATATGATTTCACTCATATGTGGAATCTAATGAACAAACTGAACTAAAAAAGAAAATGGGGACAGACTCATAGATGGAGAGCAGGATGACAGCTAGCATGGGAAGCAGAGGTTAGGTGGTGCAGGGATTGAGCATAAAGGAAAAAGGACTCATGGACATGGACAACAGTGTGGTGACTGATGAGGGTGGTGGGTATAAGGGGACTAAAAGGTAATGTAAAAAAATACAATAAAGATTAAATTAAAAAAATAAAGTTAAAAAAAAAGGCAAATGAGAAGTGGAGCCAAACAAAAACATAACCTATAAAATAAAATACTGATAAAATAGACTTCATCAAAAGTTCTGACCTTCAAAAGACAGTATTAAGAAAATAAAAAGACAAGTCACAAACTGAGGGAAATTACTTGCATATCTGTATCTCATAAGCACTGAGTAGCTATTAACCAAAATGCGAATAAAAAGCACACTGGGTAAGGTATGAGTTAGTATAATGAGTTCAATTTAGGTGTGAATTTGGTGAATTTCAAAACACAATATTTGCAGCACCCTCCCACATCCATTTTCTTTGATGTTTTTACACTTGCCTTGAATGATTGTGCCTTTTCCCCTGAACTTTTGCCCCACTCTTTCCTGTTCACCCTCCTTATCTTTGGAAGTTAGAAAGACAGAACATAATTTTAAAAACATGCAATGCACTGAAGATTCAGATCTATAATTAAAAATCTACATATTTTTGTATTTAACAACTCATTTTTTAATTTTTTAAATCAATGTATTTTTTAAAGATTTTATTTATTTATTTTAAAGAGAGGAGAAGGGAGGGAGAAAGAGCAGAAGAGAAACATCAATGTATGGTTGCATTTTGCACACTCCCTGCTGGGGACCTGGCCTGCAAGCCAGGCATGTGCTCTGACCGAGAATCGAACCAGTGACCCTTTGGTTCACAGGCTGGCACTCAATCCACGGAGCCACACTATCCAGGGCCATTTTTATAAAATATTTATTGTTCATGTACTATGTGCCCAGCACTTATGGAACAATGAAGGAAATGATAGATTTCGTCCCTGTCCTCATAAAACTTAGAATCTGGTGAGCAGAGATGTAACCACTTAGACTTAAGAGTATCATGATGAAGATTGCACAGATTCCTGGCCAGGAACACCACAGGCATCATTTAAGAAGGGGATCCCTGGAAAAGTGATATTCAACGGTATTCCCACATGATGGTTACGTGTCAGCCTGGCCAAGAGAGGGCTTGGGGAAGCTTCCAGAAGATGGAGCAAGTGTGCAAATTCCTGGAGAAAAAGGGGTCAGTACAGACAGGGCACAGAATACAACAGGGCCACATGGTGGAAAGTGAGGACTCAGAGAGAAGTCAGACACCAGATTTTGTGACTTTGATCCTTGAACTGTACAAACTCATTTCATTGATTAACTAGCTATCCATTTCGATTTCCTATTACACTTTTTAAAGACTAATTTTTTAATTCACTACATGTATTGATGAGAAATTTCCACCTTGTTACTTTTAAATTTTATATGTGTCTGTGGGGGGTGGGCGGGAAGTACAATTATAAATTCAAAGATATTAACATGTAGTGGCTTTTGTCTAGTCATGTACTACTTCCAATTAAAATCAAGGTGTGGTAAATTTCCTGCCAGTTATTAGCAAAATTTAGTTCCTGAATATAGTCTCTGTTATCTGGGCCTTCAAAACCACTTTATAAATTAAATGCATAATTCAGTTGAGAGGCCAGAGAGAGAAGGCGGAGAAGCTCAAGCTACTTGAAGTTACTGTACAGACAGATGCCTTATCTCCTGGAAGAGACCCAGAGCCTGGTGAGAGCTATGGTGGGCAGCCCTCCAAAAGGGAAACACAGAGGCAAGAAAAGGCAAATTTCCCAAAGAAGAGAATAATATGAGCAAAGACATACTCAAATATGTGGGTGGCTCAGATCTGGAGTTGGGTATGGTGGGAATGGTATCGGAGATAAGGGTGGAAATACATCACACAGGTCTTTAGATTCTAGGCGAGAGATTTAGATTCTATTCTTCATGTAAATGAGTACTCACTGAAAATTTTTGAAGGGAATTAACTGTTTCCATCAGAGTTAAAATGCCATTAATTTAAGATATGTAATTGCAGAACACAAGTTGTAAAATGCATCATCCCAGTATCAGAGATAGCAACATGAGAAAAAATACAGAATTCAGAATTCTGAAAGCTGTTCTCAATTGCAGAAGCCTAATGACTTTAGCTATCTACACTAAAGAAAGCAATTTTATTTTTACATCTTTTTCTCACAATAAATCAGGGGATTATATGTCTTCAAAAAAGTGAAAGTATGGTTAACATAAATTAAAATACTTGTAACACTGTTTACTAGTGTCTGTAATAAGGACTTCAGAATTATCCTAATCTTGCCAGTGAGTCACCAAGGACATCATTTTTGTTGAAGCCACAGTCTATATTCCTCACTAGTTATCTGTTTTGCAAATGCATACAAATACTTCTAACAAATGAACACCAGGCCAAGTAGAATTGCAAAATTGAAGGGCTGTGAAGGATCCCAGAAGTTATAAAGTGAAATGCCCCCTTGTCACAGCCTGTGGCCAGCCTCCACTCAGCGTCCTCTCCTGCTGAACCTGAGCCCCATGGGGACAGAGGCTCTGCCTTATTGCCATGTGTCCCATGAATGATACCCTGTGCTCAATAAATACTTGTGAGCCAATGAATGAGTTTTTTTGTGTGTGTGAAGAATTGTACCGCCCATATAACCCATCTGTGTGGAAGGGCTCGAATTGGTGAAATTGTTTAAACTACACTAGAAGCTACCTCTAGGGCCTTCTTATGATGCCTGCCCACCTTCCACATGCAGGCTTTGCAAATACTTTTAAGAAGTTTCTTCTCCAAGCCAAATATTTCTAGTTCATTACACAACTCATCATGTATCTTTGTTTGCAAGACTTTCTACTGTCCCTTATATAGGCTACATCTGGTCAGTTCTTAAACTTGAGGTACACAGAATAAAATACACATCTTCCCCATTGTTGCCTCCCAAGACTAGAGTGGACTTTTCTGTGACTAATCTTTCCAAGCCTTTCACACTCTTGAAAATTATTCGCACATCAAATGACAGATGATGCTGATGAAGCCATGCAGGTAGGTACTATGAACTTCTCTCCCGAGGCTTAATCCACCTGTTAAGGAACCTCTGTGAGGGGCTAGGATGTGAAAAGAGAGATTCATTACTTTCCCCATGCCATTGGATCCACAGTAGAACACTTCTGGGAGCTGTCCTTTCTGAATGGAGGCTGAGTAAGAGTTCAGTAACCTAGGAAATTCTGCCTCCTATTTTGCATGATGAATTGAACTGTAGTGGTCTGAGTGTGAAGGAAGACTTGGTAACTCAGTATCTGAAATCTGAAATCTGAAATGCAGTTTAATTTCCCCAGAGATCTGTTTTGTTTTGCAAATAAATTGCTTCTACTTTTATGACAATAGTGGATTTTGAACCCATTCACCTTAATGTTGGGTAATGAGGTCTATAAAGCAAGTCATAAAAATGCTTTGCTTGCAATGTTATTTTTAGAAACTCCTTATTAAAAAATGCTATGTTTAGAAACTTCTTATGAAAAAATCTTTCTCACTATTAAAAGTATCTGCAATTCTAAGAATCCAGAATTCAAGAATCCTAAAAATGAAGGGATTCCCACAGCGGAAATACAAATTAAGGGAAAAATAATAACCTATGTTTTTACCTGTTAGATTATACAAAGTTTAAAAGGAAATAACATTCATAAGTGACAATAATAAGTCACAGTCAGATTTTGTCATTTGAGGACAAGTTGCTACATAGTAGAGGAAATCACCTGGAAATGTGTGTTAAAATGTAAAATATGCATACTTCTGAACTAGCAATTCTACTTTATGTATGAAGGTGTTTGCTTCAGCATTATTTGTCTCAGTAAAAACCAGAAATAACTGAAATGTATGTATTTACGGTTAAGCAATGAAAAATATTATTTGACTGTAAAAATGTATGTAAATTAGATGTCGATGCTAATATTGCAGGGGTGACCTTGAATTCAAACTAAAAAGTTACAGAGTAATATAAAGACTACAGTCTTTTTTTCTGCAAAACCAAATAACCACCACAACAAAAACCCCATACATGTGTAATTTTATGTTTGTATGAGCATGAAACCTTTGATACTTATTTCCTCAGGAGGGTGAAAGCTTTAGGTCTCCCTAATGAAGGACATCTCCACATAAACATAAATGAAGTAAAAAGAGTACTTGCTACTTGCACAAAGCTCCCTGTATTGTCGCCACACCTAAACATTGCAACATGGAAATTCTGAAGTCATTGTAGCTTCAGAGACTAGATACGGAAAACTGATTGCTCTCTCTCTCTCTATATATATATGATTTTCAAAAATGATCATGTAATATTTTTGGAAGTTAATATGAAATTCCAAAAAAAAAATTGGTGAAACTATTTCAGAACTTTTATTACTATGTGCAAGCCAGGGGTGGGTGACAGGAAGAAAATTAGTTGTAATTACAAAAAAGAGTAGCACTGTTATTTCTCTTTCCATCAGTTCATTCATGTTCTTTTTTCCCTCATCTCTTGTCTGTTTGTCTCCACTGTATCCAAGTCTAGACATTGTCCACCGTGAGGACTAGAAAGGGTCAGAGTGCTTCTCTAAATCATTCCCTAGTCAACGCTTCCTCAGCCTGTTTTCAAGGTTTATCCTCTAGCAGTCGCTTCCAAGCCCACATACTTCATTTCTCAGCCAAAGATCCTGTTGTGAATATAGTAAAAGAGAAGGCCTTTTGAAGAATTAGTTTTCCAGGAGTTTTGATGAGCTGGCTGGCACAAGCTATTGATCTTTCATTCCCATGATCATTTCTCTTTATGGCCAACAGTATCCACCATGGAAGGCTGTGCTTGTGCTCTAAGCAAATTTAGATAACTCTAGTTTCAATTCCACACATTCAGAAAAATTAGGAGGTTCATGCAAACATAGTAACTAGTGTGCAAACTTCCATTATATCAATATGGACTGTCATGTGGGCATTTGGCCTGATCCCTGTAAGTCTAAACTTTTAGAAAGCAGGCACCAAGTCTTTTACTTCATTTTTTTAATGTCTAATAGAGTTCTTGACATAATAAATACTTATAAATGTTCATTGAGTGAAAATATAAATAACTAAGCATTTAATAAGTGCCTATTTAGTCCAAGAATACAGTTTATTTACCTCTTGTGTAAAAAAAGAATAAAAGCATTGCTCTGCATAACAACCTCACAGACTAAACGTGAGAATCAAATAAGGTAACTTCAGTACAAATAGTCTGTGCAGTGCAAAGTGTTATGGAAGAGACAACATTGTTAGGAAGACTGTTGGGATGGACCGGCTTTGACATGATAGGTCTCCGAAGAAGAATACATATAAGAAGTTCCTCAAATCCACTACTGGGAAAAGCACAGTTTCAGAAACACAAATTTGAGGGTTCTCATCCTCAATTGTTCAAGGATAAAAAACAGAGCTTAGTGAATTGACTTTAACTTACTTTAAGTCTTTATTGATTATATTTGGATTACCTCTTGTGCCTCCACTTTCCTTTCGCACCCCTGTAATCATAAGATACATCTTCAGTGGACATCAAGTTCTCAAAATATTCAAAACTAAATATTACTTTAGAAGTTTTTTTGTAAATAAGAAATCATCTCTATGCATCATTTATTATATTGGAATATATAACATGTATTTACTTAGGTGTTTTTTTTCCAACTCTGATGATAATTTCCAGTTTCTGAAAAATTCCTTAACAAGGACTGTTCAGCACAGAGAGAAGAAGGGGTCCATGTGTTCAGCCACTGAGAAGGCCTTGGCTGAGTCGTTAAACCATGTGGGTATGAGCTTGGACCAGATGCTTAATTTCTCTTTGCTTTACTTTCCTTTGAAACTCAAGGAGGTAAGCTGTAGTATCTCCCAGATCACTTCCTTCTCTAACATTTTAAGATTTTATCATTTAATTATATTACCTCCCAATTATAATTCCACTTCAAGCAGAAAAAGAACATAATCCTCTCTCTCAGGTTTGCACAGCTTGTTCACACAAACCAGCTTAAGAAAATTTATATGATGGCCTCACAAGTACAAAATAGAGAGGGTTACTGATATCAATAACTTCATTCTATTTATTAATCAGATCAATCTAAAACTTGCCAAGCTTTCACCTGACTTTGTTCAAATAAACACTTAAATGTCTTAGATCACACTTACACACACGTAAACACTATGAGCATTATTTATGAGATTCCACCCTTTGTCAGTTTGCTTCCTCCACCTGAAAAATCAAAACTTGTAGCACTAACGTTATTTTACTGCAATATTCAGGATTGAGATGTTTTCTGGACCAGGCGAACGTAGGGGAATGAGTGTCTGAGCTAGGACCACCCGCCAAAGCCTGCTGCTTCGCTCGAGGGCGATAAGGATGATGGGCGGGCAATGGGCGGGGCGGGTGGTGGACGGGGGATAAAGGCTGGAGCCCGCGGCAGGGACCAGGGGCACGGAGCTGAGCTGCGCTGCGCTGGACTGAGCAGCACCGCGGACAGCGCCCGGCCCGGGGGTCCTGCCCGCGCACCAACCCACTCATCTTGACACGCACTCCGCTGCACAATGGCAGAGTTCCACCTGCAGTCGTCCCTCATCTCAGCCTCACAGTTTTTCGAGATCTGGCTTCACTTCGACGCTGATGGTGACTATCTTCTCTCCTATCTGTCTAACCCCGCCCCCGCCCATTTGTTCCCTTCTCTGGAGCCTCTGGTCCCATTCCCCTGCTTCTTTACTTCTTCCCCACCTCCTAGCTCCCCAAGCTTAC
Source organism: Pteronotus mesoamericanus (assembly GCF_021234165.1). Lineage (NCBI taxonomy): Eukaryota > Metazoa > Chordata > Mammalia > Chiroptera > Mormoopidae > Pteronotus > Pteronotus mesoamericanus. The sequence continues at coordinate 58,893,338 of NW_026555321.1, forward strand.
CTTCCGACTGGCGGCTGGCGTGACTGTCAACTTGGAAGTTTATATATTGCTTTTACGTTACCCTAAACCTTAAACTTTCTCTCCAAGAAAGTGGAGGGGGGCAGGGATTAGGGAACCCTGCTCCCCAAAGGTCGCGTGGCCATGCTCAGCAACTCCACCTCTGGGTAATTCAGGTCCTGGCAGGAGAGAACCTCTGCGGTGGCCAGAAAGACACCTCTCCTGGACACTGAACAGGGAAGGGACTGGGATGTTTGAGAACTGGCACCTCTGTCTTTGCAGGAAGTGGGTACCTGGAAGGGAAGGAGCTGCAGAACCTGATCCAGGAGTTGCAGCAGGCGCGGAAGAAGGCCGGACTGGTAGGTTGAAGTTGCAAAGGAGGAAAATATAGATATTCTACCCTCTCATAAAGAGCCAGAGAAGGTCCAGTGGTTTCCAGAGCATGTAAACATCTATTGACTGAGAACGGGCCCTTCCAAATTGTGTAGGGGAAAGGGGAGGAAAGCCAGACAGAGAGACAGAGGGAGAAAGAGGGAGACAAAAAAGAAGGGAAGGAGAGGAGAGGAAAAGAGACAGAGGGAAAGAAAGGGAGACAAAGAGACAGAGAGAAGGAAACAGAGGGAGAGAAACACAGGGAAGCAGTCAGAGAGGGAGAGACAAAGAGACATAGACAGAAAGACAGAGACAGAGAGAGAGGGAGAGACATACAGAGAGACACAGGGAAAGAGAGAGAGAGAGAGACAGAGACAGAGTCAAAGAGAGTAAGTTCCCTAAAGGGAAAAAACTTGCAATCTGAAACTAGAGCATTTAACAGTCCAACTTCTATAGTTGCACTGCCTTAATTGTGAGGAAAGTGTGCATGCTGGAGACCTAGCAGGTCAGCACCCCTGGGTCTGTGCCAGGTAAGTTAATTTTTAACTTCTCTTTAACTGTGTGAGAAGCAAGGGGGTAGAAATACATCTCTGCCCCTTGGTGGTCAGGAAGCAGATCTACAGATTATGCATCTTTTTCTATTGCCAGCTATTGGTGGTGTGATGTCGATGTGGTTGGAAAGATAGAAAAATGCCCTGTTTTGACCATCCTCATTAGGGGAAAGTTGGACAACATGATAATAAGCAAGAATTTAGCAAGAAAGGTATTCATTTCTGTGAAAAGGGAGAAACCCAAAAGTTAGAAATGTAAAAAGTAAAGCAATTTTAACAATTCAGTGTCTTTTTTAAAAGTGATAGTTTGATAATAAGCATGTAATGCCATTTTGAAAATAACCTATATTTGTAATTTAAGTCATTTGTCAATTAAACAAATGACAGTTCTTACTAATTCTGAATGACTTATTTTGCTCATAAATTAACCTGTTAAGAAAAGATGTTGTCAGCATAAAAATAAAATATACCCAGCTTTTAATCATAGATGAGATGATTATATAAAGGAAAATAGGTTAAGAATATCACTAATCTATTGGGATTTATGTAAGATTGCACTCCAGAAGCAGTGCTGGATTTGGTCTAGTTAGATGTTAATCTTTGGATTTTTGACTGTCATTAGAAAGACATTCTACATTAGAGGTTATATATACAAGGGTGTTGCAAAAGTAGGTTTACAGTTGTTCATATGGAAAATAATAAAATAACTAATAAATAATAATACAAAAATAAACTGTGTCACATACTTGCAACTGTAAACCTACTTTTGCTCCACCCTGTGTGTGTGTGTTAATGTGTGTGTGTGTGTGTGTGTGTGTGTGTGTGTATGTATTTGGAGGAAAATATAGCTGTGTATGACCTTTAGGCAATGATCACATTGAATTATATGTAATTATAAAATTGTATATATACACATATATCCTACTAATAGAGATACATTTTGTTCTATATGTGATACACATTTCTGTCCAACATATTCAAAAGACTCTCAGAGGATTTGAAGATGTAATGCATTACAGAACTATCAGTTGCTAAAATCATTAACCAAATCAATTTAAAACCAGACAATGCTCTGGGGATTGTTTTACTCAGATTTAATATTATATAAATCTGAAAGAATAATTAAATATGAGCAAATAAAATATAAAATGTGTTATACATTCTTTCTCTTTACACCCTCCCCATCTTACACATTACTACGTAAATAAATTCATGCAATACCATCATTATAGCTCTATTTATCTTTGACAAATAAAACAAAAACAAGCCTCTTTGTCATTTAAATATAAATTTAAAACATCTGGTTGGAAAACTCTTGCTAAAAATTTTCAAAGCGAAACCTTGTAAGATGCTTCCAGCAGCCAAATGATTATATTTAATTTTTCTAGAAGTAATTTCAATATGAAGATTTATTTTCATCTTAAAAATTCAAATATTTAGAAATTACACATTTTTTCAGATTTTTCTTTTCCTCTTCCCATTTTAATATTTGTACTTTTTTGTAAATAATGACTTTATGTTAGGGGCTTAAAGATTTTAGACCTTAATTATTTTTTTCTATTGACTAGACCCCAGTTTTAGAATATTGGAAACTCTAATTATTATATTATAATCCAACAATACTAAATCTGAGCACAGACACAGTATTATATCAAGTTGCCTAGTACCTTGATTATTGACTGTTTTATAGATTATGTATATAGTCTTCGGATAGTTAAAATCTAAATAATGACCTGAAATGAGAGGTTCATGTACCAGAAAAACAGTTCACTATGCTACTGGCTTAATTGCAATAAACCTATTTTTACATATTTCTTCCCTTTATTTTCTTAGAACATAAAGACTGATCTTATGTACAGGGTTTCATTGCATTTTGGCCTTACGATAATAGATTTTGCTGTATTAATGGAAATGTTGTTTGGCTTATATGAATAATGTGAAATTTCAAAAATTTCACTAATATTAACTATAAGTGAATATAATATTAATGAAATATAACAATCCAATATATCTTCTACCTTTTTACCCTACACATGGTATTTAGTCCTTAAATTTGCATTCATTTTTAAAAGCTTTAATGTATTATTATTATTATTGTTGTTATTATGTTTTACACTGTTTAAAACATTGATTTTGACATCATTACCATCCACAAAACTCAAAAACTAAATGTCAGTTCCACTAGTTAAGCTAGTGGTAATATAGAATTTTAAGATTTAAGAACAAATGCTTTGTCTTCTGTTTACTTTAATAATAGTTTACATTAGTTTACATTCGCACTATTGTCACTTCTACTTTCTTACAATTGTTGCTATAGTAAAATTTAATAAATGCAAATTGGAATTAATTGGTACTAGAAAAGTTTTTTTAAAAGACTGTGTTAAAATTAAATTGCTTCATTACTATCTGCTACCTTAGTTCTACTCACAATATTTATTTTGGTTCATAAAGGATTTTGTAAAACTTGTAATAATGACGTTCAGCCTCAATATAGCCCTTAAATTATATTAACTAGTTTATCTCTAAATCAAATGGCTGGTAAATACCACTTTTTTTTTTAGTTATGACAATAACTGAGACCTTAATTTACTCTACAAGGACATAGAACAGGATATTAATAAAGGCTGACCTACTTTAAATAGGCCTCAGTGAATGCAACAGGGCTGTTACAAATGGCTGTGCTGGAGGCCACGGGTCTATATGCAACCTTCTGAACACTTGCCCTATGTTCAGATTACCACTTCACAGTTCATAGATCTCTAACCTGTCAATATGGGAAGAGATCGTATATGCAATAGAACAGATTGAGGGGGAAAGCCAAGTTATCGAAGCATTCACTTTGTCACTCTTAAACATGTCTGATTGAACTAAAATTCATGGGAGAGAGAACATCATCTCAGGAAAAATTGAAACAAGGAAACACTGGAACACTGTACACATAATCAGTGGCCTAAAATAAGATCATCATTGTTGATCTTATATCTCTAATAAAAATACAAGTTGTTTTTTATCTGACATATTTCTCTGATGTTTAATTTTTTTTTTTATTGAATCAATCAATGCCACTTTTGTGCTAGAACATTCTTTGCTTACAAAGTGAGTCACTCCTCAATGCTCACCTTTTCTGCTTGTCCAAACTGAAAACATATTACCTTCCATGGGGAAATGTGTTAAATAATCACAATATCGTAGGACAATTAGTATAGCAATATGAAAGAATCTCTTCTGAAGCAATGCTTAAAAGTACATTAACAGTGATTATTATATTTAAATTCACTAAATGTTGTAAACTGAATAATTCTGATGATATTTTAAAGGATAGTATATGCTTAAAACTAATAACAGAAGATAAATCATAGTGATTGATTCAGAAATGATCGTAATAGTTATAACTCCCTCATTGGAAACCAGCAAATACTGTATATCAGTTATATATTTAATTTTCATGAAAATAGTTAATCAATATATATAATTCTAAAGGGTTCTAATTCTAGTTTTTCTTTGCAATAAGTTACTAACACCATCACAAGCATAATTGGATTTGGGTTTTACTTTTACAAACTTTTTATTTATTTTTACATAATTTTAGGAGTTATCGCCTGAGATGAAAACATTTGTGGATCAGTACGGGCAGAGAGATGACGGAAAAATAGGAATTGTAGAGGTAAGAAACATGCATTTTTAAGACACAGTTTTAATAAATGGGCTTCATTTTGTAGGTGTATCCAACTCAAACATGATATGGCAAGACCCATTCAGAGAGTCTTACTTTGCTTAAGTAATAGGTTACCTTCTGTTCAGAAAAACAAAATAAAAAATTGTTGAGAAACTAAAGGGATCCAAGAGTTTGTGGAGTCCTCTGCCTAAGTTTGTCACAAGACACTGAGACCTGGATGAGTGAAAGGTTTTGCCCGCACCGGCCAAGTGTCTAGCTCCTGCATGCACACCCATTCCATGACCTCACCTCCCTCACTCGATACAACACAAGCCATGTACATGTTTCACGGGTATTTCTTATTCAACAGAACAAACTTTTCTGTGAAATACAAAATGAAATATTTGCAGCCTCTGACAATGTCATGGCCAAAAGCTGAGTCCTGGTTTCTGAAATTCTATTTTAAATTGGCAGTGAGCCTTAGTGAGTGATTATTTTATGATTTGTTTGAAGTCTCTAAAAGTTCAAAATATGAATGTCAAATCTTATCTTTTGAGGATGACTTTTGTCTATTAATCAAGGGACAAAACCATGATCCCATATTAATGTTTCTGCATTCCCTCACTTCCAGTCTTTCAGATACTGGTGTCTCAGCTACTTCTTAAAGTCTCTCCACCTATTTTTATCTCTATTTCTATTAGAGAAATTGAGTGGACAGCTTTCAGAAAAATTAATAAACTGTTTTAAAATATACTAAATCACAAGCATAACTGTGTTCTTTATATAATGTATGTTATATACATTGTATTAGTGTGTTAGATTGTGACATATTCTGGATATTAACAACATGTAGTCATAATTTACCTTTGATTCAGAGATTTACCTGGTTTTCAAATAATTCATCTAATAAGACAGTGGTGATGTCAATGTGAAATACACTTATTTTTAAATAGCTACTACAAATAGAGTTGAAGGATATACTATTATCTTTGTAATTAAAGTATTTTTCTGGAGTATGCACTTTCCCTTTTCTTATGTGTAACTCATTGTTATGTACAGAGATAAATGAATAATAGTGAGACTTACATAAGAAAGAGGCCAAATGATACAGATGTGGAGTCATGGTGCATAAAAAGATAACTTTCAGATCAGCTGAAACAGAAAAGTTAAAAGGAGAGAAGTGAGACATATAAGATGAATTGGAAGGCTTAGGTATTACAGCACATGGAACTTTTGCTAGATGGGACCTTTGGGGAAAACTAGCCAAAATTCCTCATTTTAATGATGAGAAGATTGAAGGTTGAATGACACATCCAAGTCCCCGCTGGTGTGTACTGAGAAAACCTAGATCTGACTCTGACCCCCAGAATGCTTTTCATCAATCTGAGTTCATCAACCCAGGCTCAGGAGGTGGGGATGGGGTGACAAGTGAAGAGGAGAGAATCAGGGACCTGGTAGAGGGGAGACAGGACGGTAGAAGGGGAGGATGGGAGGACGAGGGAGAGAGGTGGCTGCAGTGGTTCCTGTGAATGTTGGTTCTGTCCAGGATAGTTAAATCAAGTTGAAGAGAGAAGCAAGAGGTTCTGAAATACTGGGAAAAAGAGACAGAGCTCCAAATCACAGGTTGAAAATTGGTCAGAGGAGGGGAGTGCCTGCACTTAAAAAATGCCCTCTGGTGTCACAGGGAAGTAGTATTAAATCAAGTTCATCTCTTGTTTTCCAACCTGTCATAAGGTGTCACTTGCTAAGAAATACAATATATAACATGGGACACAAACACAGACATCCCAGCCAGCTATGAAGGAAAGGAAAATCCATGTCTTCCAATATTAGTTTTTACCTACCCACTCACATCTTGCACCATGAGTCTGGTGTTCATAGAAAAAAAAGTTGAATTTGCCTAAATGTTATGTCAACTTAATAGGTGACTCATCAAAATCTAATCTGAAGCCTTGACCGGTGTGGCTCAGTTGGTTGAAAGTTATCTCACAAAGCAAAAGGTTGCCAATTTGATGCCTGCTCAGAGCACATGCCTGGGTTGTAGGCCTGGTGCCCCAGTCAGGGCATGTATGGAGGCAACAGATCAATGTTTCCCTCATACATAAATGTTTCTCTCCCCTTTTTTTGCCATTCCCTTCTCTAAAAATAAATAAATAAAAATTTAAAAAAAATCAAATCTGAGTAAACCAAATGACATTCATGCAGCTCTCCTGGTGGGAACAGACTGGATTGATTAGTCCAACTGAAATATGTTTGGAAAAAATCAGGAAGGATAGTGGTTAATTTTCAAAGTTCTCTTCTGAAGAAGGTGACTTGACACTCGCCAACAATGTGCTTTTTGTACCTGAAAACACATGAAAAGGGTGCTTTCTTCTGAAGTTTTTAATTTCATATATTTAAATAGATTTTAAAATTCAGACATGGTTAAGTAATAAAGATATTGTTAATATGAAGTCAAAACAGATCAATTCTGAGATAATTTAACAAGTACCGTAACAGTTAAAAATGCTCTAAATTGATGGAGACTAATGGCCCTATTGCAGAGAAAGCTGATTAAAATAATTAAAGAGGAAGATGAATGATTTAGCAGATAATGGAAATTCTCTCCAGGCTCACATTAAGAATAGGTACTTTCCTTGGTGGGATGTAGAATCTGCAAGCTTGTACCTGACCCCTGGGCATGAGTGTAAACCCACCCACCTCTCTGCACTCATTGTGTCTATTTGTCCAGGTTACTACATCTGCTGAAGAGATAGACTAAGAGCTATTTTAATCTCAAAACAGTAGCATCTTTCTCAGGGATTTCCCTGAGGGATTTTCCCTAGCCATTCCCTTCTTCCATAGTGGGATGTGACCATGTGAATTCAGACACAATGAATATCATTTTCTGGCAGACTATTTTTTCACCTGAGAACTTGGGAAAAATGACATACAATGAAATGTGATTTAAAACTGCACTCTGGATAGATTTTTTTAAATGGTATATTAGGAAAACTTTTTTGTTTGAAGGTTTTAACTGAAGGCGATGATGGTAAAGGACCAGGGTCTCAAAATCAAGAAAGTCAGGCTGTCTAACTTAAAATCTGGCTCAAACTAAAAGCTATATGGTAGTAGCCCATCTGTCCTAAGAGCCACTCTCTCCTTGGCTGTGAAGAGAGGCAACATCTGAGTATCGACATCAAATGTGACAATACATGCCAACCAAATAGATAAACTCTGACACACTGCAAAAGTCAATAAATGTATTTGCTATTATTATTTAAAATAAAAATAATTCATTGGAAAATCTATTACACTCTTCTGAATGCCAAACCTTTTCCCTTCTTCTTATATAACTTGTCAAATTCAAACTGTTAAATTCAACTAGACTTAAATGCATATGAGCTGGTTTTTCTTCCAAATTTCCTGGATCCCCTTTTTATTGGCTAGGAAAAACCATTCCTCTGGTTCCCAAATGAAAAGTGAATGTTTTGCGAATACTTATGGAAGGAGGTTAACATGCAACAGGATTGTCTTAAGCATTAGGGTTACTCTCTGTATGAACTTTGCTGTGTCTCACTCAGTCACTGTTTCTAGTGAAATTGTCCTTCTCCTGGTACTTAGCTCTCTCACTCTATATACTTCCTGCTTTGAACTTGTCTGTCTCCCTGTAAGATTCTTCCTAGGGTAACTGGGTCTCCAAACCCCACATGCTTGCAGTACAGCTCCGTGCCACAGCAGGGATTTCAGTCAACTCTAAACATAAAGCAAAGGCTCTGGAATAGGACAGCCACAGAGATGGGAAGCAGAGACCCACTGCAGTGTTAGCTTCCTGGGAAGCAAGGCTGTCTTGAAGATGAGAAATGAGGAGTTTTATTAGAATTGCTCTTGGGATCAGTACCTGTCAAAGGTGAATGGGAAGAGCAGGACTGGGCAGAGGGAGACGCTGGGCTGTGATACAGCCCTCCAGAGGCTTCAGCAGACCCCACAATGTGCTCAAGCTAGGAAGATCCTTCAAACATGTCCCAAGTTTTGAGTGAGGGGGTTGGGCCTTTTTATGGCCTTGTGTCCTTTGAGACACAGCTTTCTTCAGCCCAGGTCATCTCCTAGAGACGTGACAGCTGAAGCCACAGCAATGCTCCCAGCACCAGAAAGTTGCTCTGGATGGCATGTCACAGTGTGCACCCTGCCCCACCCACAGCTCAGTAATGTTTGCAAAGGAACTGTACTTCACTTACACCAACCGTAAACAGAGTCAGCAGCCTTCTCACTGGGTCAGTAAAATGTTGACTGAAAAGTTAAAAGGTGCTAGGCAAAGAAAGAGTAAGCAAGGAACAGATCCCATCCTCCAGGCATGTACAGACTAGTAGGGCAGTCAGGCAAGTGGGAAGAAATATTTGCCTCCCCGCACTCTGTGACAGGCCACCCATGCTCACAGATGAGTCTCCATGTGGCCACATTTATCTGCCTTCCACTCATTACCTTGACATTGTTCACCTTGTCTCCAGCCCATGAAAACATTTTGGGGTTCATAAAAGAGTAGACAATCAACCCAAGGACTGAAAAATCCCCAGTAATCTTGGGACAGGCAACAGGACACTTCTCTGGTCAGCAATAATCCAGCAAATCTGAAACAAGGCAACACTGCCTAACACCTGTACTGAGAGACCCTGCACTTCGCAGACATGGCCTGAGGCATGGGGCCACTGCACTGAGCAGCACACCTGGAAAAGGTGGTGCTCATTGTCACAGCAGCCCTGTGCTATCCATATGGTCACTCCTTCTTTCTCAATGGCTGGTGTCTCTTATTACCTTCTACATGTTTATAATTTCTAATGTCTACAAAATAGGATGGTACTATACTCAGTTTAACATGAAGAGTTCAGTGAAATTAAAAGATGGAATATGTTGCATGTAGATATAATCTGTTTTTTTAAAATAATTAAAACAAATAGGACCAAATGGCATGGGCAAAGAAATGTACATTTACACAAAAATGAAGAGTGATTTTGCCATCTCTAGGTCGGACATTCTGAAGATCTCTGAACTTCATGTGAGTTACATGAATTTTAATTTTTGAAACAAAGATGGTTAAAATTTTCCTAATTTACCTTTGGTCATTGCTTACTAGCTTGTTCTTTTATTTGTTCTGTTTTCATGTATTTGGAGGATTTTGATAACTAGAATTTAAGAAAAAGTATTTTTTTGTTCAAAACAAAGCACAATAATTATGAAAATCCAATACAGAAAACTACAGTGAGCATATGAAAACAAAGTACTGACTATAAATCATGTTAAATGGATATTTTCAAAAAGTAAAATGATCAATCAATCCACAGCATCTGTGTCAGGCACATAAGGTGCTGAGTGCCCCATGGTGCATTTAGGGGATGCACCAAGAATTACATCTGCCCTTCTGGAAGGGAGAGTCTATGGAGACATCCACCAAAACCTTGCAAAATATATCTGATAAGCTCCATACCAACAAATACAGGAAGGGTTGGCTTTGACTAGTTCCTATTTCCTAAATGAACGCTTATGTTAATGCTCAATCAACCAGTGACCTTTGTTCAGGATAAACAAACAAATGTTTTCTGACTGAGCCACACTAAACGTCCTTATCCCTTAGTTTCAACCCCCTTTGTAGTGCCAATAAATGGAATGGTTCTAATCTGAGATGTTATTTTTAAGATCTAAAAACAATGTAAGTTAAAAGACATTTTATACAGGCATGAAAGAGCTGAAATTACTCACATATAAAGTAGACTGATATATTTTATTTTAAGTTTTTTACTGGACCTAAATGGATGAAAAAAAATGTTTTTTAAGTATGAGGGGTCTTTTCAATAGTTTAGCAGAACTTTTGAACATACACAGACCTTAAATTTAATCTAGACTCCACGTTCTCAGTTTGACATCCAGGGACCAGGGTCTATGCCTGCAGTTCAGGGTTTCTCAACTTCTGGAAATTACAGATGTGGTGTGAGTGTATTCTTTAATGTTGGCAATAGCCATTCTAATAGATGCTCACAGTCTTTTTACACCCACTACATTTAAGGAACATTGGATTTTATGTCAACTCTTTTTAGTGGTAAGAGCAGAAATGGCTCAGGGAGTTGCCAGGAGCATAGGTAATTAGCAGCTGAGCCAGGAATAGAACCCGGGCTGCAGCGAGGCCATCAATCCAGCTCCCTCCCTCCGTGCACACAAGAGATAAATTATGTTCATCTTAAAATGAAAGCTGGAACCCTTTTTTTCCTCAAAAAATAAAAGGGGCATTGAAGTTATGAAATGAGATCTAAGGATAAATGTCACAGGGTCACGAAAAGGGAGATTATAAAGTAAACCCAAGCCCTGAATTCAAGCAACAGAAATCCCTGTCACTCCCCCATTCCCATTGTTGACTGGAGTTGTCTTCTCTCACTCTTTCTAGAGCCTTCAGTTATCTCAGGCTCATCTTCCTCCTTGGACTTGGGGATGTTTTTTCTTCCTAGAACCCTTTCCTCTACATTCATACTACATTTTCTTTCCTGCCACATGAAGTGCATGGCCCACGTGTCCTGTTCTTTGTGCCTGAAAGGAGCTTGTGACACAGAACAGAGGGAAAGTACAAGCCAGTGACAGGGCTGCATGATGTTGGGAAGGTTGAGTGACCAGCTATAGCCACTGCCCTCACCAGGGAAGTACAACAGGGCAGCCAGGCTGGGAAAACCCTGGCTTTCTAGGAACAAAGTATCAAGAAGGAAAAGTTGAATCTAATGTGTTTCCTCTCCTGGTTTTCTAGGCAATGAAACTGCCCCCAAAGCACATGTTCAAGAAAAACTGAGCAGCAGCAAATGCCACAGATTTGCTCTCAGCTCCTCACACACGTTCTAAATCTTTTGCAGCTGGCTCACGTGTTACCCACAGAAGAGAACTTCCTGCTTCTGTTCCGATGCCAACAGCTGAAGTCCTGTGAGGAGTTCATGAAGGTAAGAGACAGCTGTCACTGGGTCGAGGCTCAGAATGCTGCTTTCATTAGGCAGAGTGTGGGCTTTATTGTAACATGTTGGTTTTCCTTGTCCACAATTACTTACAGACATGGAGAAAATACGACACTGACCACAGTGGCTTCATAGAAACAGAGGAGCTGAAGGTAAGCAAGTTCTTCCCTTTCAAATGCAATTATGAACTTTGTAGCTTTTTAAAAACCTTCCAGAAAAGAAACTGACCTTAAGCAATGACACATTTTCACCCACATTTTCACATTGTCAATGAAGAACCAGATCACAAAAGAATATTCAAGTACTTCTTGAAATTCTGTTTAGCAATGCAAGAAATTAGCAATTTATATAACACAAATTGTTATATAAAATAGATATAACAAATACTAAGCTGAATATGCTACTCCTTTCCATTGAAATTTGATAGTTCTTTATATTAAACACCTATATAAATAGATTTCTCTTTGAAGAGAACAAAAGTTAACAAATATTGGATACCCACTATCCATCAGGTACATTACACACTATTGTGTCTAATATCGGGGTAAGCTCTGTGAGTTCAGTTTTGTCCCCCATGAGGAAAAAGTAAGAAGTAGAGTGAGGTCTTGATGGCCTCCAGAAATCAGAGTCAGGGTTGGTGCTTCATTGAACCCAGCTTCATTGGCCTCACAGCCTCGACACCCATACACCCTGCCACCTCTTGACAATAAAGTCCTTTTATGTATAACATATACAATTGATCAGACTGTTGAAAAATGCTACTTTGAAAATGAACATATCTGTTCATATCCACAGACTACAAAGGAGCTGGGAAGGGGCAGGGCGAGATAATGGAAAGGCCAGAAGATCTGAAATCATCATCCCCTGTACAAATCTTTGTTTCATTCTGTCTGATATTTATATCTGTAGTATGGGGGTAACAGCACCTTCTCAGATTTATTGTGAAGCTCAAGTAACATGTTGCACATGAAAGATTTTGTGAAATTCAAGACAAAATAAATTTTATCACTCATGAACTCAATAATTTACTAGCTTTCAGAAATATGGAGTCATCAGTTTTTCATTTCCTTATATCAATCCCAAGACTTCTCAGTCCAGGCATCCCTATTTTCACTATCTGCAAAACATGGTGACTCAAAGGGAAACATATTTATGTTTATTGAGCACCTACTGTGTGGCAGGAACAGTATGAGGTGCTTGAACTGTATTTTAACATTTAATGCTTACGGGAAATTTACCAAGTAAGTGTTATTATTGCCATTATACAAATAAAGAAACTGAAGTTCAAGGATATTGGATAATTTTCAAGGTTATGCAGCTGTCTGGGGAAATAAACACATGTGGACCCAGTCAGAATATGAAATCATGTCACAACATTTTCACCACCACCGAAGAACACATTTCCCTCCTTAGAGCTGCCTCCTCTGCAGCCACAGAGAAATATGAATATAAATACAGGTTCTTGGTCATATTGGACATGGGACTTGGACCAATTCAAGATTGCTAAAACATATTCACTTATAGCCTCTTGAAAATGTAAACATTTTAAATGTGAAATCACCAAAAACAAGGTCTTTGGTAAACTTGCAATTCAGTAATGTAAAGCCCACAAGGTGACAGCTAAGCTATTGTGTTTTTATCCCATCGAACCAAAAAAAATTCTTTTGAAAATTACTTCAAGTTTGTAATGAAAAGCTTAGCTCATCTCCAACACTGACCTCAAAATATTCTAAAGGTCTCCTTCTTTGTTCTAAATTTTGTTCTCAGAAAGAGATTCTAAATAGAAGTCCTCCTCTCTGGGGAATTTTGCAGATAAGTTGGCATTCTTTTTTAATGGATCTTTCAAGAAAGCTAATTTTAAGATCTATAATAGAGTAAAACATCACTTGCAAGTCTCTGACACGGCTTCAAACCTCAGTCCCAAGGTTTCTTCCAAGCTATTTTTGTGACCACCATTTTTGTCTCTGTTGAGGATTTTTAACCCAATTAATCTCTGACAAAAACCTCTGATAAAATTCACCGCTAACAGATAGTTTCAAATTTTCCATGCTTCATTTTGGATTTGAAGTGGAATGTTTGAAGTGAAAATAAATTTATCAACCCTCACCCCCAAATGTCTCCTTTTGTGAAAAGAATGAAGTTACATCAGCCCTGAAGAGCTGATACACTTCCAGCTCTTCACAAAAACCCTGCAGAACCAAAGACATCCCAGCCTCCCATAACATCCATGCACAGATATGCCCATATTTCACGACAGCGTTAATCATTTTCTGAGAAGATAAGGAAGTGAGAATGAACAGCACTAGACAAAAATGAAAGACTGGTATTTGCTAACATGGTTCAACTGTCATTTCTATGGCAAGCTTTTATAAAGGTTTTATGTCTCTGTTAAAAAAAAATTACACTCACTCTTAACCTCTAGTTGTCAAATTAACAGTCACTTTTTTCATCCTCTACATATTCTTCTCCATGTTAATATGATCACATATCCTCCAGAGATGTGAGGACATCTCCTGTGCCCACTCTGTGACTGCATCCCAAAACTAACAGCTGCTCTCTGAGGAAAGGAGTTTCATGCTGGCTGTAAATACTTGAAAGTAGGGTTCACTGATAGTCTCTCACACAAGGTGTGAAGTACAGAGAGGTGCCTTGTGTTCCTGCAGAGTCACCCAAATATTGGTGAGGGTATCGTTATCTAGAAATGCATCCATGGAGCTGGCCGAGTTCACAATTTTGCTCAGATTCCTACACAGTATACAATTCAGATACTCCTTTACTTGATACCATAAAAGCAGTGTCACACAGACTAGGACAGAGCAGCTCAGGGAAAGGCAGACACTGTACCTTCAAGGGCAGCGTCTCTGCTGGAATGCCAGGAGGACCACATGGTCTCATCGCCTTTCTAAGCTCCTCACATAGTTCTGCTCTCAAAAAGAGACTCCACAGACATGACGTTTCGTGGCATGTGAAACAGAAGCACTCTGTTATGGATGAAATTTATCTGAGTGTTCTCTGTTTTAACAGAACTTTCTGAAGGACCTGCTGGAAAAAGCAAACAAGGCTGTTGATGATACAAAACTGGCCGAATATACAGACCTAATGGTAAGACCAATCCTGAAAAGACTTTGGCCAGGAGCCTTGTTCATTCCCAGGCTGCAGAGAATGAAATAAAAAAACCCCATCATGTGGGCACCACATCACATAGGTCTCATTTCACTTGAAAAGCTAATCATGTAAGGATGTTAAGTCCTTGTAAGGTTCAGTACTGCAGGCTCAACAGAAGAGCACTTCCCTTCTTGTGCAGTTGGTAATTTTATCTATCCAAAAATTACGTGTTTTTCTTAAAAGCCAGGGTAATTATATCACTCACTTCTATAGCTTATACATAGGTAAGTTACATTATAAATATGTAAGTTATAGTACTAAAAGCTTATTTATTACAGAAGTTCTGAATCAATTTTTATCACTACTTGGGAAATCATAGATTTTGTTAGAGTTTAGAGAGTTTATAGCTACTTTACTCATTGAGAGACTAACAATGGGTATTTCTACCTCTTACTTTTGATTTTTGATATTTTGGAATATTATCTTGGTGCTTTGGGTGAAGAAATCCAAATACACCTTTATTCTGATGTTATGGTGAACAGTATAAGTGAAATCTATTGTAGAATGTTGAAAATAGAGCCAAGAAAACTGCTTTACACACAGGCACTTAATGTTTTAGGAATGAACATCAAATAAATTTATGAAGTCCCAGATAAAATCATCTCATGCTCTTTAAGTTAATTAGGTTCAAGTGGGTAAAGTTTGCTAATTTTGACTCATTATAGCATTAGGACTAAGAGGATTTTTCCTAAACTTCCTCCAGGTTTATATTTTGACATCATTATTTTATTTACTTTTTGAAATTCAAAATTTTATTATTCAGATCAGTACATGTTTATATGTCCATGCTTTAAGGACTGTAAAGTTACAGTGAATCCTTACTTTGTGGACTTAAATAAATCACCCAGAAAATATTATAAAAACTATGCTGTATTAGATTAATTACTGAGAAGTAATCTTATAAAGGATTTGATTATATTCGACGTAACTAAGGTTCACTTTTCACCTATCAGCCTATTTCATGTGGGGAAAAACCTCTAGGACCTAACTGTTATCTTATTCTTTATACACTGATATTTATTATAAAGTGGTAAGGAAGTGTCCTCATTGAAGCATCAGCATACAATTGTGTCACAGAGGGCAGATCTAAGCACTGACTAACTTTTGAGAAAATGACAATAACCTACATTTACCAATTTTCTGTTTTGTACCAATCTTAAGGGATATCTATTTAAAGTAAAGATTCCTTTCCAGGTAGAAATTTGAAGCAATCTTTTTAAAACCCTCAGATGGGAGTTTTCCCCTGTTGGACTGGCCTGACATATCTGATTAAATGTCATAAACCAGTTCAAATCTGGGAAGCAAATTAATCAAGAGCTAATTAAAATTTAAATATATGTGTGAGGAAATATTTCCCTATGGGCACTAAATGTGTGATCTGGTGTCCAGTGTCTTGGCACTAATACTAGTGTAACAATGTTAGAACTGATGATCAATGAATTATAAAATGTGTCAGCATAAGATCACAAACAATTCTGCCTCCCACCACAGGATACCTAAAAGAGGCCTCATTCTGACCATGATCACATTCCTTTATGAACAAAACTGATGCATTTTCACATAGTTCGTATAGACATTTGATATATTTCATACATAATTCTTCTATCTAATATAGCATAGCAGTATTTCTACCTGTCACCCAGTGTGGGTGTGTGTGTGTGTGTTTACATCAGGTATGTCTGGTGTGTGGTGTGTGTACATGTCATCGTCAGGTTGGGGGCTTTACATAGTATCCAGCATCCGAAGGAAACTAAAACGATTCCATATTACTCAAAACTTCTATTCTCCAAGGATTTATTCATAGTATGCGTCTAGTGCTTCTCTGTGTACCAAGCTCTTTTAGAGCTTGGTATGCTCTAAAAGAGTAAAACAAGTATTTCTTTTCATACCATTGTTTGGAGAGTTAGGATGTGCTACACACTATAAGACAGCATCTCCCCCACATCTTGATACATACAGGGGTGGGTAAAAGTAGGTTGAGAGTAAGAGTGCATAAAACACAGAATTTATTCTTATATTATTATTTATTCTTGTATTACTTATGCTTTTTATTTATTACAACAGTAAACATGCTTTTTCCCACCCCTGTATATGGACATATTTGCAAGAAAAGTAAATGATAGTATTCTTGAAGGCTAGTTAAGATCACTACTACAGTTTGACTAAATTGTTCTGAGAAACTTTGGCAGTTACACAAGGTATAGAATTGAAAATTTGCACTGAAAGTTTAAGAAATGCTATTTTCTACGACGTTGCTATCTATATAAGAAATCAGTATTTCAAACTGCTTTATTTTGTATTTTCTTCTCCCTCATGCAATAAATTATTCTTCAATGGCTGTCTTTCTGTCTTTCAGCTGAAATTATTTGATACAAATAATGATGGGAAGCTGGAATTAACTGAGATGGCCAGGTGAGTTTAGGAACTGTGCAAATATTTTCATTATAAGCTGCCCTTTGTCAAAAAATCTAATCCATTAATGTTGTGTTTTTCTCTCAAAAGGTTACTACCAGTGCAGGAAAATTTTCTTCTTAAGTTTCAGGTATTTCTCTTTTTTTTTTTTTTATCATAAATAGTATTTTTCTTAGACAGTTAAAATGTAGGAGAGCCACTAAGAAAATCACAATAAAACCTACTAGCAGCATTTTAACCTTTGCTTCCTTCTCTATCCTCCAGGGAATCAAAATGTGTGGGAAGGAGTTCAATAAAGCTTTCGAGTTATATGATCAGGTAAAAGTTTGTTCTTATATTTAGAATTTGGAAAATGCTGACTGAGGGAAACCCCTCAAATTCAAGGTTCATATTAAAAGCAACATGACCTATTAAAACCACCCAGCTGATTCATTCTCTTCATGGGAAGTGTATTGTGGTATGTCCCAAATTAGGCAAGTGTTGCTAATCCTACTCTATGATCTACCTGCTGTGAGGCTTTGAGTAAGATACCAAACTCCGCTGAGCCTGAGTTTCCTCACTTGTAAACAAGAGACATAACACTCATTCTGCAGGTGGGATGAGGATTATTCTGGATGAAAATATCCAGCAGATTCCCCCTACCTAGTGGAAGGCACCACTACTTGTATGCATGTGTGTGTGTGTAAAGGCTGTTTGCAAGGCCACTAGTTAACCTCTGTTATTTGCTCTCAAGTCAGTAGTCTGGACCAAACTGGTGTGACACCAGACCGGTCACATGGCTTCCCCAGGCCTCCATGTCCTCACTCAAATGAACACATAGTGACCACTTACTTCAACAGGAGGTGATGTGAACATAAAGTGAAACATTAAATATGAAGTTTTTTAAAAAGTTCAAAGTATGTTACAAATGTAAGGTGTTGAATAAGGCACTTCAGATCTATTCTGGAACTCCAAAGCAATCAGAAATGCAGGGGGTCTGACAGAGGGTTACAATACTGCCCAGGATGCAAGGGGGGATTTTCTGAGCATTTCAGTTGTTTGCATTGCCCTTCATTGCCATGGTGTTGGGGAACCTGCTTTGCTTCTCCTCCCTCAGGACGGCAATGGATACATAGATGAAAATGAACTGGATGCTTTACTGAGGGATCTGTGCGAGAAAAACAAACAGGTAATTAGCTACCGTGCACTTACTTCTAGGCAGACTTTATGGATCCATCCAGACACAACCACACACCACTTTCAGAACTCTAAACATTTACAGAGGAGCAGAAGTAAATTTCAATTCTTACCCTGATTTGTTAACTGTGATCAAAAGATTTTAAAACAACCTTGTGATGTCCCACATTTGTGTAAGAATGTAATCTAGCTCCTCTCAATAGATTGATGTGAGGAACAGTTTTCATGTCTCATTTTTACACTGGGCCATGGTTACCTCACTTCCACATGTAACTGGACCATATTCCCTTGTGTTCTGTGCAGGATCTGGACAGTAACAATATCCCTACCTACAAGAAGAGCATCATGGCTTTGTCGGATGGAGGGAAACTGTACCGGACTGACCTTGCCCTCATTCTCTGTGCTGAGGATAACTAGGGTTGTGACTGCAGTCACTCACTAGTGATACACTGTATCTAAAAATAACTGTGCACTATAAGGGAGTAGTCTGTATTTCCTTTTATATGTGTAAATTTAACTGCATATAAATAACTTCCCAGGGTGTGTGGCACAATCTTTTCTGCTTGTTTCTATACTGTTTGAAATGTACAGATTTTGTAACCACACTGAAAAAAAGATTGTCTGTGCATAGGCCAATCAATACACCCATTTAAAAAAATAACCTGACATATTCTTGCTTTCATACATAGACCTGGAGATGATTTCCCTAAAAGTTCCACCAGGATTAATCTCTTAAAATTCTAGTGTCTGATGTGCTCATGCAAATTTCTCACTGCATTCTTATTTCAGACAATCATAGGTCTATGCCACAAAATCGTTCTAAGCTGTATTTCCAATTATTAGGAGGAACTTGCTTTTGCATCTAAAATACCAAAATATCTATTCATAGTTAGTTAATTGTGGATCTGTGATGACAAGATTTAGTTAATCAACAACACATCTCCTGCTTGCACCCACACCCATCTGCTGGTTCAAGGTGATCTGATGACAGGACAGTGCTAGACAATGCATAAATGTGCCTGATTCCGTGTCTCTTTTCCAACAAACCCACTGTTGAAGAGTATTGCCTCAACCCATTTCTAAACTGTATTCATGTGTTGCAGATGATAATTATTCAAGTACAATGTGGTTTTATGTCATATTCTGCATCATCTCTGATTAAAATATATGTGCTGAGTATCCTGGTATCTAGTTTGTGTCCCTCCTGGCTTTTCTTTCCATGCAGAAGTGCTCATTCCCACCAAGCATCTCTGCTGCCTCCAAAATTACTTTCTAGTTCTAACAACTCCACTTTTTACTACATCACTGAATTCTAATGTAAAATCCATTAGACCCTGATTATTTAGAGTTATGTCAATAACTGTATTCTGTGAATTCTCTGTTCCATGTTGACATGAGCATTCAAAATAATTGTATTTCTATCTGCAAATAGTTTCAAATAAAAATAACATGCGAATAGAAATGCTAGTGTAACCATTCATATTGTTTACAAAGGGAGATTTAAGGCATCTTTTGACCCCCAACTCACAGTCTGTGTTCCTGTTGCTGGGAGGTCCCGCTCTGGGTGAGTCCCAGTGGAGGTTGTGACTCTCTTGATGTGAAAGTCATCATACCCACGAGTCCGCAGTCTGTGGTCTGAGTGACCCAATTCAAGAATTCAATGCCAACTTTCTTAATTCATAGAAATAACAGTAAAAACGTGTTGTGTCTCTTCTCCCTGAATGAAGGACATCTGTCCAAATTCAGAATTTATGATACCATGTGGGTGGCAGGGGCTTCGCTGCTGGTGAGCACTGATGACGAATAAGGAGAAAAGTGAACCTAATCTCTTGTATTTACATGTTGAAAACGTTGGTGGCACTCATCCACTATGGTAACACCTGCAACTGTGAGCTGCTGATGCTTCATGGAAGGGACAAGTGCCTCCAACAGGGAGGGTCATACACAGAAACCCCAAATGTCCAAATATTTGGAGTTTTTTATCCAACTAACTTTAAATGTTTCTTCATGAAGTATTTTTACAGGAACAGGAGCGACACA
Organism: Pteronotus mesoamericanus; assembly: GCF_021234165.1. Classification (NCBI taxonomy): domain Eukaryota; kingdom Metazoa; phylum Chordata; class Mammalia; order Chiroptera; family Mormoopidae; genus Pteronotus; species Pteronotus mesoamericanus. The sequence goes on from NW_026555321.1 coordinate 58,913,668, forward strand.
CAACTTTCTCCATCCGTCACCAGGAGGCTATGTCACAGCAGAGAGGACATGGGTGGGGTGTCTGTGCCTGAGATCCCTGTCACCAGTCATCTCTGGCCAAGTTGACTGTTGCTCCCAGACTAAGTCTGCAAGATGACCACAGTAACCATTACTCCAGGGCTAAACCAGTAGAGTCACCACTGTGACTGTCACTCCTGGGGAGAGCTGGTGTGGTGACCTCGCAGACAGCCACTCACCAACAGTGACAGAGACAAGTGGAGAAGCCAGACAGGTTCACACCCAGAGTACTGTCCACAGAGGCAGTGCAAGCTGAGATGTGACCATGTGAGGAGAAGGTGCTGTGCAGGACAGGACTGCCTGTGTCTGAAATGGGGGAAGCAGGTTGGGTCTGATTAGGGAACTAGGGCCACGATGAGAGCATCGTGAAGAGGCCCTATCACATCTGCATGCAGTCCTTTTATACCTTGAGCTCCTGAGGCTGTGCCCCTAAAAACCACTCCAGCTGTGGAAATGTGGGCAGAACCCACATTCCACAGCCAGGAGCCTGCATGTGCCCATTGTTGGTACAGCTCTGGTTCTCCAAGGGTCACTTCCTCCTTGTAATTTCCAACAACCTAGAGCATGTGCAGCTGATGAAGCCTTGTGTCCAAAGCATGTGCATTTCACTCCTATGAAAAAAATACAAAAATGCAATCAACAGAGAAGTGGTTAAGAAAGCAGTCTCTCCACAATAAAAGGATGTCCAAGTATCCACAAACAATGGAAGTCACTGGGGTTATCAGGGACCAGGAGAAACTGACTCTGCACCCATCACAACGGCCAAGATTGTGGTGTGGATCCTGAGGATGAAATGGTCAAGGCACAATGACACAGCCTGTTCAGGGGGACATTAGATGGAGGTATTTGGACCAGGCAGCAGAATCCACTGAATCTGAAAACATGCCCCTCACTCCAACATCCCTCCAGGTCATCAGCCCAATTGACAAGGCTACTAAATCCTTCACTCACACTGGGCAGTTGTAACCAAGAGGATGCAAAATGAACTGCTACACAGAGAAAAGGCAGAAATGGAGAATGTAGTATGATTCCATCTGGTCAAAAGCAGCTGGCCCTGCTGTCAGAAACAACACTACTTCGTTTCAGGGACAGAAGGGTTTTGATGGGACACAGCAAGGCTTTGACTCCTGGTGGCATTTCTTCCCTGGTACATTATTCATGTGTATTCATCTTGTAATAATTCATGACTTTTGTTCTTTTTTTGGTCCCACATCAAGAAAAAGACTAAACCATTCACGGTGTGTGACCTGGGTGGAGGGCACAGTGTGCTGGAAGCAAAGTTGGCAGGATCTTCCTTGAAATCATATATTCCACGTGTTCTCTCTTTAACTCAACTATTATTTACCTTGCTGTTGAGAAATGTAAGATCTTAGAATAAAATTAAAGGGACTAAGTTTGAGAATGAATCTATGAAAGTATAATCATTTTTACATTCAAGGAACAAAATAATGTTGATCAAGAACAAAAGAAAAATAATGGGTTTTTCCCCTGGAAAGACATTTGCAATAGAACCACATCTCATGAAGTTGATTGTTACTGTTTGTTGATTTAAATCAGGATCCCAAGAAATTGGTCCAAATGGGTAGGAGACATAAGCTTGACTAACTGTAACTTTGGGCAGTGCTGCCTGTGGTGGCCTCAGTCCCCTCAACTGTACAACCAAGGGGTTGAGAATAATGTCTTCCAGGCCTTCCCAGCTCTAAAATTCTATTATTTAAAATCACTTAAATTCCCACTGATTTAGTTTTCAACAAGAACCATAATGAAATACCTGTTACTCCACGCCAGAAACATTTTCTGGAGGTGTTTTCATACATTGTCAGGTGAGTGGTATTGTTACAATAATCCTCACTGTAATTTTCTAAGTATTAACTCTCCCATCAGTGCAGTAGAAGCAGGACTCTTAGCAAAGGTACTAACTGGAGTGACAAAGTTATGATTCTTAAGGTGAACATTGATATGGTGATAACCCAAAGGTGGTATGTCAAAAATTACAGTGACTGTGCATAATGTTTCTTTTCAAACTTCTGAAGAAATTCTCTTAGGGACAACTTCCAGTCAATTGATACCCCATGATCTCTTTTCTGTCTTTTCTCCATGTTTACAAGCTTTGCTAAGTCATTCATCATTTGTAATAAATAATGAAGCAAATACTAAGAGATGATTAATACAAGAAAAAATTGTATACAAAATCAGACAAATCAAAATTTTTACACTACCACATTAAGACCCCAATAGGTTAAAAGATTAGAAAAGTATTCAATAGCTAATAAATAAACATGTTTGAAGGAACTATCATTTTTTACTCATAAGTTGGTAAATAGTTTGATACTGAAAAGACCCCACGTTGGTAGGTATTTGTTGAAATTGGCACTATCATACAAGCTCAGGGTGTTTTAAACCCATACTAACCTTAGGAATAACAATTTGGAAATATATGTCAAGGGTCTTTAAAAGCTTCATAACCTTTGATTAATAATATTATTTCTAAGAATACATCATAAGAGAACAATTCCAAGTTTTAGAAATATCTTATGCCCAAGGAGTTTATATTTTACACTGAAATATAAAAATAACCTAATTCTAAAAATAAAGAATTAAAATATGATAAATACAATGAAATATGAAAACTCGTATTTATAAAGAAACTGAGATCTGATTTATCATGCAATCTCAGCTGTTGAAAAAAAAAGGTAAGCTACAAAAATATTGGGAAAAAACAATATTTATAAAGTTACAAAAATATGAACACAATATTAATTTAACCAAAATAGGGGTATAGTTATATTTTTAGAATTAATGGTGGGGAAGAGTGTATATTCCAGGAAAGAAAAACAGTTAAAACTGCTGAAGATGGTTACTATGAGATGGGACCTTCAGAGCAGGCATGATAGTAGTACTTTTGTGTAAATTATACAAATTACTTTCATATAAATACAAATTAAATTAAAAGGCAAAGGCTGAAAACAAATATACCAAAGTATCAAGAGAAGTTTTTCTTTTAGAAAGCTAGTTTTTTTGTCTTTCCTATTCTTACGCCGTCTGATAACCATGTCTCAGGAAGACAGGAGGATCCTCCTTTCACATATTTTACATTTTCAACGGTGTTTTTACTTCTTGTATCTCACTTAATTCTCATAAAAAGCCCCATGAAGTAGACATTATAGTCCTGAATTTATAATGAAGAAAATAAGAATTGAGGTAACTTATAAAAGGTCTTTTATATAACTACTGGCACTGTATTTTTCCCATACCACGGAGATATCTATAATTTAAATAGGAAAGATGTATATAGATGAAAGCTAGGGTTAGTGTTAAAGGAGTGGAGACTGGGCACTTGCATTGCAAGAACAAGGAAAAGGGTGACATCCTAAAAGGCCAGGTCAAAGCTGGTACAGTGGGATGCCAAGGCTACTTCTTCCAAACCTAGAACACACCCATCTGTGTACACTCCTCCTAGTGCAGTAAGGGTTTCCATGTGAGCTTAGAGCATGTACACTCAAACAGAGGAACTAGACTCCTTAGTAGATCCACTCAGAGGAGGCAGGGTACAAGCTAGTCCCCTCTCCTGGGTGACTAGGCAGTGGGGACAGTCAGTCTGCTAAGTATGCAATTCGTGATTCCTTTGAAAGTAAAACACATCTTTTTAAAATATAAGGTCAAAACTATAGCTACATAGACTTGAGACTGTGGTTTTCCTTTTATTTCATTCCGAGGATGACAAATTAGTCAAGCCAAATATGAACGGAAATGAAATGATACACAAAAATATTTTATAAGCTTTGTGCATCTTCTCTACAAAGAGCATCTATTTTTCTTTTGAGTCTGAGGTGGAAATTGACCTCCTCAGTGTCACTTTCTCTAACTCTGGAAACAGAATGAGGTACTTCCTCCTGCACACATTACCACTGGAATGGCATTTATCACAATGCATCATAAATAATTATTTACAGATCTGCCTATCCTGATAATGAGTTTCTAGAGGGCAAAGGCTGTAGATTAGTCATATTTTTTTCCTTAGTACCAAATAGAATTCCTGGCTACAAATTAGATCCTGATAAGATTTGTTTGAAATAATATCGAGCTATCCAAAAAGGATAACTCACAGGTCCAATGAAAAGAAGCTATATAGGAAAAGCAGAGTTCATTAAATCCACCCCAGAACCTTGACATTCTTCCTTTTGGACCTCATCACCATGGGCATGATTTGATATGTAGCTCAAATGCTACTTCCACCACTAAGAGTCTCCTCACTTTCTCAGGTCCCTTTCCTCGTACTTCTAATCACTTTTTACCTCTATCAAAGCCTTCACTTGTTTCCCTTTTTTATTTTAAACATAATTTTAAAGGGATGAGATCCCATCACATATATCTTTGAATACACGATGTCTACCTACCACTGGCCTGGCACACAGCATACACTCAATGAATGTTAGTTAACAATTTATTAGATTTGAAAATATCCAAAAAATTATATGCAGTTTGTGTCATTTCCATGGCAACCAAGATGGAGGCCAGAGTGTCTTAAGATCCTTTTGTCTTCCTAATTAGTCCTTCTATGGTGTCCCACTGCTCCTTGGTGACCTGAAACAAAAGGAAAGGTCAGTTTAATGTAGTTTTTGCATGTTTTGAAAGCTTAGTATCTTGGCTTCTAATGTTATATTATATTCACAAAATGGATTACCTTCCTCAGGCTGTTGAATTCCCCTGAAATAAATACTTCCTCTCCACCATCAAATCTAATGCTCTGAAAATAAAAAATAAAAATTCTGAAACTCCTTTTCAAAGTTTCTGAATCATTAGCCACTTTCCCATCCTTGGCACTTTCAATTACATCCCAAGTTTTAAAGACAGAACTGATGATTAAACCTAAGTTGATTTATTTTCTTTAGAATCTTCTTTCTACCATCTCCACAATTTCACATTCTACCGATTCTTAAAGATCATCTTAAAGACACATCTACCAGAGTAATCTCATTTAATAAAATTAATTTATCAATGAATCAGTTCCATAGGCTAAATCACATATATTAATATTTTGATATTTAAAACTAAATAAAATTTTCAATCACATTTGAATTCAACATTGTCAAGATTAGTTCTACAATATGCCTCCCCCTTCCCCCACATCCATATCCCCAAAGTGAAGAGAAAACAGTGTTTACAGCCCCATTAATCCAAGAAGCATAATCACTGCACAGAAAAGCAGCAAGATTGGCAAGCTCTTCCACAGTCCCCAGCCGTCCACAGGGGATTCTGTCAACCATTTCTTTCTCAAATGCTCCAGTGGGGTCCATGCGGCTAAAGGCACCCTTAAAAATTAAGAAAATAATTAGATTGCATTTTTTAAATGTAACCCCTTTTCAATTGAAGAAAAAAATTGCATAAAATGGAATGTTACTATGGCAGCCTATTCATACCTCAGGCTTTGTAAGCAGCAGAGAATTTTGTCAAATTCTTCCACATTAACTTTAGCTCAAAACAGGTCACCTTATATAATATTGACCTAAAAAATCACTAGAAAGTGTAACCTTTTTAATTTTAGTTTCTTCATCTGTAAAATCAGGATGCATGTCTCGGTTACCTTACATAATTGCTGTAAGCATCAGATGAGAAAAAGTTATGACAGCACTCTGATATGCAAAAGCTTAGTATGTGGGAGCCAGGGGGCCACCGTTGTATGATTTAGCAAACACAGAAAATGACTCAAGTAGGAAATATTTAAGGAGAAATTCCTTTTCTTCTCCTTTCTTCTCAAATAATAGGACATGAAGAAAGCAGACCAGGGTGGGGTACAGATGTGCCCTGAAGAACAAAAGGCCTAGACTTCGCTGCAGTAGAGCCTGGAGATGACAGCTGTCCTCAGTGACACAAGTGACCCCTGAGGTGGTTGCTGTCCCTGGGTTCCATTGTCACTCTAGGAGTTTCTATACTTTGGTTTCCACTAGTCTCCTTTAAACTATACGCTTGTTATTCATACCTCTACTACAAACATTGTCACAAATGTTTTTCCTGTCTTTCTCAGCACCTTTGCACACAGTAGGCACTCAGTAAGTGTTAAATAAATAGTAAAATGCAGAGGATCCTTCCTACATTGAGCTCCTAGGATGAAACTTCTTTTCAGAGAGTGCTTAGGACACTGCCAACCTGATCATGTGTTTGGACATAAGTTTTTGAGTTATCTTTCACTACCTTTATTAGACTCTTTATTACTGCGGTGCCAAACAAGCCATTCAATGACATTTCATGCTTTCCACCCTTTAAACAGCCAAATAAACTAACACAGCCATTTTCATGTTAATATTTAATATCCCCAAACCACCTACAACCCAAATGCTCCTTAGCATTATCTTCTAGTATGATTCTACACCTGGAACAAGTAATCAAACCACTTTGGCCTTCCAACTATATCCCGACTGGGGTTATAAATTCCTGCTTTACATAAAAACAAAAATTGTGAGGGTGATATCATTTGGGGTGTGAGGAGGGAGCAAACCACCACCTGTAATGGTGTTAGTGAGGCTCTAGAGCCACAGGACTGTTCGCAGGATTACTGATAAGAGATAAGTGGGAGAAGTGCAGGCTATCAGAAAGGCTTAATCATTTGGGAGTAAAAGTGAACAGGCACAGATAAGGATCAAAGAAATGCTGCCCAGAGCAAGACAAGGCCTCTAGGACAAATTACTACAGCACTTCTTAAACTAAAATATACATTCCCATTATTTTTTAAAAAGCATGCCAAAGTTAGAATCTTTAAAACATGGAAATAATGAAGAACTATAAGACAGAAACAGATCAATGAAGCAAATCAGACAAAATGCCAATTAATGGCATAAAACATCCCAGCAGATGAAGACTGGAAACCCATGTGATGGAGAGTCACAACGCTGAACCACTGCCCCTCCTATTTCTCAGACTTAGCAAACACAGAAAATGACTCAAGGAGGAAATATTTAAGGAGAAATTCCTTTTCTTCTCCTTTCTTCTCAAATAATAGGAAATGAAGAAAGCAACTTCTGCTTCCTGTGAGGTTGAGAAGCAGACCAGGGTGGGGTACAGATGTGCCCTGAAGAACAAAAGGCAGATGATACAAACCCATTCCTACCATCAACACTCCAAACTCAGGCATTCCTGAAAGTCCTTCACTCTCAGTCAGAATACATCCACCCACGTTTCATTTCTCAACCACTCAAAAGGTAATAACAAACTACAACTTACTTTGGTTTTTATAGGTCCTGGTTGAATCACGTTGAATCGCATTCCGTATTTACCCCATTCAGCAGCCAGAGACCTAAAAATTAAAATAAACCACACAAAATTTGGACTATATGTTAAAATAATAACCATGCCAGAGACTATGAACCCAGCTGACAAGTACTATTACTATCTCCATGTTACAGACAAAGGAAGCTAAGGCACAAAGGTTCAACAATAAATCACTATGGCTAGTGAGTCATCTCAGTGGCTTTGCTTCAGAGTTCATGCCCTTGGTCCCTGCTGCACTGTCACTTACACTGTTATGTCCATAATCACTCTGCTATTCACATTTCAGAACCAAGTACACTATCAACACTCATGTCTCGAGCAGTTATCAACACTGGGCATAAAACCATGAGAGAAGCATGGTCCCTCACATTCTGAAGTCAGTCCTGTATTTGCAGGTTCAGGGTAATCATGACAGTACATTGGATTACAATGGTGACCTCACAAGTGCTTCAATTGAATAAGGGAAGAGTTAGAAAGACGTAAAATATTGACCATGTACACGGTTTGATAAGGGCAAGATGACCTGGGAGGAGCAGCCTAGCCAGAGACCCCCTCCCAGGTTAACTGTTAATCATTGCTTATCTGCTTCTGTAGCCCGTTTTCACATCCCTCCCCCCGCCTGGGTAGCACATCAATCTCCCACCTGAATGCTAATCCCTTCCCCCACCTGGGAAGCCCATCCGTTTCCCGCCGGAATGCTAGGGCTTATAAACCCTTATCTAACCCCGATTCGGGGCTCAGAATTTGGAGACTGCCTCCTCTGAGCCCGCGCCTGTGAATAAAGGCTTACTCCATTCCCTGAATCGTGTCTTGAGTCTGGCTTTCCATAACAGGTTAACTAGGCTTTAATACCACTGTTGAAATGCACTCAAAAGGAAACAGGAATCTAATCAAATCTTGCTAAATGCCCTGAAGCAAATGTAACACCAATAGCAAACATGGAACCTGAAAACAACCTGTGTGAAACGCCTACTGGACAGAAAGGTCTAACTTTATTACCTAAACTTATTTTAGGCCTTTATATTCCTGTGTATACACTTAATTTAGTTTCAAAAACTGGCTTGAGGTAACTTACAAGAATATATATATAATGCAAATAAGGAAGAGAAGGTCATTTGAAAGTAAGAGAAAAAGGACCAACGATAAAGGAAATGGGAGCAAGGAATAGAGCTAGTACTTAAATGTATTTTGAGTCCACATAATTACAGGAGAGTTACAAATTTGTGTTGCTCTTTCCATGATGCTACAAAGAGAGATGAGTCTAGTCAGTTACATGATGAACAGTGTCTATAAGAAAAAAACAAGCCAATTTCCCAGGGAAGCATGCTGCTTCTGATAAATGATTAAAAAAAAAAAAAGCATTTCTTCTAAGAAGAATATATGAAAGGAAAATTGTGTAATAAAATACTGTCCTTAAGACAATGTCCCCTTGCAATAGATACAAGAAGATACATTTTATGAAAATGTAACATACTCATTCATATGTCCTGACAACATCACTTCGGTGGCCAGTTCTAGAAGGAGGGGTGCATGAGCCTAACAGTATTGTCTGACTTAATCCTCAGGAGCACTTAGAGCAATGGGTAGGCTGTGTGTCTTTTGGGCAAATCATACATAAAAATTGCTTTTCTGAGTGGTGCTCTGACAGAGTTCATGACCACACCTTTGCTGGGCGAGTCCTAAGTACTTAATCCAAAATGCTGGGTATGTAGTACCTTTGTACTCAGCAGAATTGCTAAACTGAGTAGAGTCTGCAGCATCATATAAAATGCTGAGCAATGTAGTAAGGAGACTGCCTGGAGAAGAGGTGTCTCATCTGCTCATAGGAGTCCAGGTAAGTCCACCCAATGCTAGCTCCTGACAATGAGCTGCATCTGAGGAATTGTTGTGACATGATGGATCCCACCACATCTGCTCACTCTGCATGTCAGGATGACAACATGCTCAATGTATATCACCATTACTGTTGTTCAAACCACAGAAGTGCTGTCAGAAGTGCAGTCCCTCATTCTTGATTGTATGATGAACCAGTTACTATCCTAAGAAGTGAGAAGCGTGTGTCATGGCTGCTTAAAGAAGGAAGTGCCTAAATCTACCAGCAGTGACCGGAGGGCTTCCCTGAGGAAATGACACTTAAGCAGACACTTGAAGAGGATCAGAAGTTTGTATGAGGCCAGGGGGAAGGAGAGGATGGGAGATAACAGATGAAGAACAGGACAGCCAGGCACTGGGGCTGGAGGAGTAAAGGACAAAGGCCAGACAGCATGCAGGATTGGGGGTCTGCCAGTCCTATCCAGGATGACCATGTAGCACAAGTAAGGGAAGAGGGCTACTAGGGACTTGGCTGTAGAGGGAGGCACACATTTACTGAGCACCCATGGTGGGAAATCACTATGCAGTGATACAAGAAAAGCTGCACAGAATGAAGGTCCTTGAAAGACACTACACTGAACAAGATTGAACAAGACTGAAAGATCCAAACAAAACAAGTTTGATATGGTACAAACAGTGCTGAAATAGTCAAATTCCAATCCCTTATTTCCAATAACATCTGACTTTAGAAAAAGGTAATTATCTCTATTCAGACAAAGATTCAGTTTCTGACTAAATTAATACTTCTTTTTATCTGAAACAAATGTGTACAACATTTAAATGTAAAGAAGTACATTGAGACTATAGGAGAAGAGAGAAATCATGCAGCTCCACAAGCACTGATCCCAGCTGTGTTTCAAATCCCGCAATAGTGAGTGTACAAAAGTGACACTAAACCTTGCTATGTTCTGGATCTTGCTGCAATGAGTGTGCAAAGGGTAGCATTGAGCCTGGCTGTGTTCTGGATCCTGCCATGTTCAGTGTGCAAAGGTGTCACTGAGCTCAGCTATGTTCCAGATCCCACTGTAATGAGTGTAAGAAGATGGCGTTGAGTTCTGCTGTGTCCTAGATCTCACCACAATGAGCGTACGAAGGTGACACTGAGCCCCACTGTGTTCTGGATCCCGCTGCAATGAGTGTACCAAGATGACACTGAACCTGACTGTGTTTCAAATCCCACTATGGTGACTGTGCAAAGGTAGCACTGAGCCTGGCTGTGTTCCAGATCTGGCCGTGGTGAGTGTGCAAAGGTAACCCTGAACCTGTGTTACTGATCCCACTGTGATGAATGTGTGAAGGTGGCACTGAGCCCAGCTGTTTTCCAGGTCCCACCAGGATGAGTGTACAAAGGCAACACTGAACCTATGTTCCAAGTCCTGCCATGATGAGTGTACCAAGATGGTACAGAGCCTTGGCTATGTTCTGGATCCTGATACAGTGAGTGGGCAAAGGTGGCACTGAGCTTTGCTGTGTTCTAGATCCTGCCACAATGAGTGTGCAAAGATGGCACTGAGCCCAGTTGTGTTCTAGGACCAGTCACAATGTGTGTCCAAGAGGACTGGCCAAACGTGGCTGTGGGTAGTCAGTACTCTAATGACATGTGTAAAATTGTCCCTGATGCCTCTCTCTGTGGCCCCACTGGATTGGTCCATGGCCTGTATCTCAGAATCAACAACACTGGATGGCATTTATTTCTTAGAGTATTAGTCTTCCTACCAGATTGGAACAGTATTCAGGGTGCGCAGAATAGAGAAAAACTAATTCTATTCTAGAGTAATGAGAGAAAACATCCCAGAGTGGGCGATACAATGCAAAGTATTACAGCAAATTCCAACAGGAGCAGAACCAGGCACAGAGGTATGACATTGCATGGTGTGTTTCAGTAGGTGCAGAGCAGGTAAAGGGCAATGAGAGCCCAGGGCGACTATAGTGTGACAACATGGGCTCAGATGAATATGCGGCTGGCTCTGCCTCCATATCCACCATATCCTTAGTACCCGCCACTGTGCCTGGCACACAGTAAACAACAGATCCAGTAAATCAACAAATAAACAGGGCCAGGGACAAGTCTGTTGAGAATGCCATATTGAATTTTGGCTTTAATTCCAAAGAATAATTGAAAAATGATGTTAAGGTTTTAGCAAAAGAGTACCATAAACAGATATATATTTTTAGAAAGATGACTCTGGTGGGAAAATATACATAAAACAAAAAGAGGGAGGAGACTGGTCAGAGAGAACCGTATTACAGGGTTAAAGTAAGCCAGATAAGTACTGGCGAGAACCTGTATCTCAACAAAGACAGTGGAAAAGGTCAGTAGTGAAGACTCAAAAAGCACTCGTGCTGCTGAGAAAGGCCAGAGAACCTGGCACATGGTCACCGGTCTGTGTTAGCCCTGTTAATCTCACAACGAAAGGCTGAAGGTGTGTTTCGGGGCAGGGAGGGCACTAGGGAAGGTACACTGAGAACAAGAAGGCTGTAGTTTTGTGGAATACAGCAGTCACTAGACACATGAACCTTTGTAATTTTAATTTTAAAGTAATTAAAGTTAAACAAAATTCAGTTTCTCAGTCACAGTAGCCACAGTTCCCATGTGGCTCTTGGGTAATGCAGATGTACTGAGAAAGTTCCACTAGACGGTGGTGCTGTGGACAGCAGGTGATAGGATGTCTTTCTCCTGGTGGTTCCAAATCAATCTCTATCTTGCTTTTCTCCAGATGGAGACCACAGCAGGAATTTAGTCCCATGTGCTACCAAAGAGCAGTATTTATCATTTGCGACAAAAGTAACATGGGTATACTCACTTGTGCAGGGCTTCCACTCCAGCTTTGGCAGAAGCACTGGGCACCACAAAGCCTGACCCAGTCTCAGCATAGATGGTGGTAATAGCAAGAAATGCTGCTCCTGGAATTTTAAGGATATAGAATTAACAATACAGCTAAATCTGACATTGTTCTTAGCAATATCTTTTTGGATATGTCTCCTTGGGCAAGGGAAACAAAAGCAAAAATAAACAAATGGGACTACAACTAACTAAAATCTTCTGCAGAGCAAAGGAAACCATCAACAAAACAAAGCAACAACCTACTGAATGAGAGAACATATTCACAAATGATATATCCAATATGGGGTTAATATCTAAAATATATAAAGAACTCATAACTTAATACCAAAAAAAAACCCCCAAACAATCCAATTAAAAAATGGGCAGAAGACCTGCATAGACATTTGTCCAAAGAGACATACAGATGGCCAACAGACACATGAAAAGATGCTCAACATCGCTAATCATCTGTGAAATGCAATTTTTTTTTTTGTTTTTTTTATTTTATTTTATTTTTTTTTAAATTTATTTACTTTTTAAATACATTTGTCTCTGCCTCCCCCCCACCTCTTTCCCTTGCCCCCTCCCACCTTCCCTCCCTCAGCTCTTCCCCTTTGGTTTTGTCCATGAGTCCTTGCTATATGTTCCTTGACTTTCCCCTTCCCTTCCCTTTCCCTGCCCCACCCCTTCCCTCTTGTCTCTGTTGATTTCTTTTCCTTTCAGTGTTGCTGGTCATATTTTCCTTGCATCTTTGCATTGTTGGTTAGGCTCCGCTTATAGGTGAGATCATATGGTATTTGTCTTTCGCCCCCTGGCTTATTTCGCTTAGCATGATGCTCTCCAGTTCCATCCATGCTGTCGCAAAGTTTAGTACTTCTTTTTTCTTTCTGCTGCGTAGTATTCCATTGTGTATATGTACCATTACTTTTTGATCCAATCATCTACTGATGGGCATTTAGGTTGCTTCCAACACTTGGCTATTGTAAATTGTGCTGCTATGAACATTGGGGTGCATAGGTTCTGTTGTATTGGCGTTTTGGTGTTCTCAGGGTATAGTCCCAGCAGGGGAATCGCTGGACCAAAAGGCAGTTCCATTTTCAGCTTTCTGAGGAAATTCCACACTGCTTTCCATAGTGGCTGCACCAGTCTGCATTCCTACCAACAGTGGACTAGGGTTCCCTTTTCTCCACAGCCTTGCCAGCACCTGTTGTTTGTGGATCTGTTTATGATGGCCATTCTGACCGGTGTGAGGTGGTACCTCATGGTGGTTTTGATCTGCATGTGAAATGCAATTTAAAACCACAATGAGATACCACCTCACACCAGTCAGAATGGTTATCAATAAATCAACAAATTACAAGTGTTGGGGAGGATGTGGAAAGAAGGAAAACCTCGTACATTGTTGGTGTGAAAGCAGACTGGGGCAGCCACTGTGGAAAACAGTATGGTGTTTCCTCAAAAAAATTAAAAACAGAATTACTTTATGACCCAGCAATTCCATTGCTGGAAATATATCTGAAGAAAACAAAAACACTAATTCGATAAGACATATGCACCCTTATGTTCATTGCAGCATTATTATAATAGTCAAGATATGGAAGTAACCTATATGAATAGACAATTGGACAAAGAAAATGCGGCATATATACAAAGGAATCTAATTAACAATAAAAAAGAATAAAATCTTACAACTACATGGACAGACATAGAACAGCTTTTAATCTCACGGCACACATAAACTACTAACATTCTACAGCGCACCTAAAAAATATATTTTCTGCTGATCTGACAAAAAATAGGTATAATTGTGATTCATTCACACTGAGCACTTATTGTTGTGTTGGCATTTTTTAAAAATTTAACAATCTAAAGGAAAAGACATCAGTGCCCCTGATGATATTGTCAGGTATTAAATGTTTTTAAAAATTCCTGCGCACACCAGTTGCAAATTGCTGACCTAGAGGGTATTATGCTAAGTGAAGTAAGTCAGATTGAGAAAGACAAATATTGTATGACTTCATGTACATGTGGAATCTAAACAACAAAACAAACAAACAAAACTGAAACAGACTCAGATAATGGAGAATAGACTAAATGTTGCCAGAGGGGAGGGAGTGTTGAGAAACTGGGTAAAAAAGGTAAAAGGATTGAGAAGTATATATTTATAGTCACAAAATAGTCACAGGGATATAAAGTACAGCATACGGAATGTAGTTAATAATACTGCAATAGCTATGTATGGTGTCAGGTGGATACTAGACTTATTGGGGTAATCACTTTGGAAGGTATATTTTTGTCTCTAGTGATCTAGGGATTAATGGAAAAATTCAGCATTTATCCTGTCCATGACCTTTGTATCAATCTCTCTTTTAGTCTTTCTTCATTTCAAGTTCTCTCAGTTCTTTAATAAGATTAACTATTCATTTCTACACTATTTACTACTATTTATATATGTACATAATATCCTAGTAATGAATGTATCTCAAGCAGGATATTTTCAATATCTTACCCAAGAAGAATCAGGCATGTACTTACTGACCTTTGTGGCTAATGTCTTTAGGACTTAAGACTTAATGTCCTAAGTCTCCATTTGTTGAGTATTGTTAATTTTGCATCAGTGCTGCTTAGAAACATACTTTCACATGTCCAAAATGCTGGCTCCTCTGTTCCTGCTCAGGCCACAGTTCTTGGGTCTTCCGTCACTGGCTCGGCCAGAGTGCACATTGTCACCAAGTCCTGCCCCAGCCAGTGTTCATCTGTCCTTTAGTTGCTGGTGTCCTCATCTTGCTATCTTACTGGCCCGCCTTCCTAGCTATGCCACCTGCCAGCTTTCCTAGATGCCAGACCACCTCACGTACTCCCGACCATAGGTTACCACAACCTGCAGCCTCTGACATACTTCAGATATCACCTCACCAAGTTTCTGGGCTGTCGCTCTGGCCTGGGGTAGTCTCCATGTGCTGAACTCCAATGGCCACCGCAACCAAGCCTTAAACCCTGTCAGGTCACAGCACTGATAGCTGACAGGAATCTTGGAAGAGTAAAAACTGGCTTCCCTCCTTTGAAAAGTCTTAGCGAATATATTTTTAATGACACCCATAGAATTTTAATATAATGTGAAGAATAAAAATAGATCCAAGTCTGTGTTAAAATGAAAGACAATAATGAGAGAAGAAGGGAGAGTCAGAGAGAAAGCAGGGTCACAAGGGTGGGCCAGGGAAGAAGAGACAGTGAGACAAGAAACACAGTAATGAGAGAAAGAGATGGAGAGAGAAACTGAGAACCAGGGAAGAGTTGGCAGAGAGAGAGATGAGTGAGATATGGAGAAAGCCAGATGGAGGGAGAAGAGATAGAGACCAAGGTCCCTGGGCAAAAAAGGACAGAGAGGGGTCAGCCTATGCTTCTGTCTCCCTTCTCTGTCACCCATCCCTTCTGAAAAATCAAAACCAAAACCAAAACCAAAACCAAAAAAAAACCCACTCAAATTCCAACCTAGATCACATCCCCTTTGTTTGGTGGGAATGAGTGGTCTGGGTTTGAATTTCAAGGAGAGCTTGGATAAAGCATGGGAGTTCTCAACACATACACAATGCTGGTGCCTGACCAGCACCTTCTGTCTGTCTCAACACCCTTCCTCAAGCTGGTCTGAGAGCTACCCATGCTGCCCAGAGGAAGGAAGCTGGCTAGCCCCAGGCTTCCTCAAGCCCTGAAGGATGTCATTCCAGGAACACAAGGACTCTTCCCTCTAGAGCTTCTCAAAATACTCCCCACCTCTCTGAGAAAACACCTCTTTTCTTCAATCCTCACCATCCCCCCTACCCCCACCCACACACATACACATTGCTTAGGAACAGTGTCTTATCTTCCTGCATCACCAGGGCCTGGTGCAAGAGCACCAGTAAGTATGTTAGATGAATATATGCACACTGCTCTAGACACACATGTACACCTGTACCTACTATTCATACACATGGACTTTTACCCAGTAGTTTGTTCACGGGACTAAACACAAATGTCCTCCTTGTAACTCCCTGTAAACAGATTGTTCCTCCAATGTCCTCAGCCTCAGATGAGGGGTTTTATGTGGTCTCCCCGACCCAGATGACTCACTACATAAAACCCCTCATCTTATCAGTAAAGCTTTATCTTCAAAACATCCTGATTTATCCCTCATGTCATCTATCACGTGACATGAAAAAAAATCATGCCATTCCTGATTGGTCCTCTCATCTTTGCCACCCCCACAGTATTGCCATAACCTTCCCAATCAGTCACATCTTTTATGAGACAACTTCTAGAGATCCTAAGGAAATGACCGTTTCCTTCAGAATCAACACCAAATTTCCCACTGGGAGTGCTCCCAATTACACCTAGCCTGCCTCCCACCCCATTTCCTACCGCTTTCCCTCCCGACTCCAACCACCTCTGAAAAATCCAGCTCAACCTGACAGTCATCTAAAGGAGACTTAGTCAGTCCTGCTCTGGAATCTCAATGCTTTCAAAACTGATCACAGCTCATCACAGCACATGGTAATGACTGAAGAATTTTTCCTCTCCATGAGCCTACAATTGTGTGAGTGCGGATGCTACCCAACTGACTTCCATCAGGGCCCCAGGGCTGTGCAGAGAACCTGCACACAGTGGGGCCCAGTGAACAGAGAAGAACACACTGTCCTACCCTTCTGTGCTTTAATTAATTGCTTCCCAATTGCCAGCGTCACGAAGGCCGTGCCATTCAAAACTATGTCAGTGATGGTCTTCCATGCATTAGGGGACAGTCTTTCAGTGGGAGAAATGAAATTGCCAGCTGCGTTGTTTATCACAATCTAATAGAAGAACACAATGAGTTATAGAAACTTTTAGATGAGGAGGAACATTTTTCATAAAGGGTTTTGATTCCTAAAACTTACTAATTCAATTAACACAATAAAACCTACAGTCTGCTATGAATCACCGTGAGATTTGAGCCTGTGAATATCTCCTGTTATTTTACCAAATTTCAGAATCCTAATTCATTGTCAAAATCATGGTGGAGTCTACTATTAAGAACATAAATACAGAAGTAATAAAATCATTAAGAACATAAATACAGATGAAACACCTACCATGTAACTATATCTTATTTCAAGGAATCTGAACTAAAATGTCTTTAATTTTGGCTTAAGTCACTCAGTGAAACTCCTGGCTGCTGACTTTTTTCTTCACTTTCAATAAAGATCCCACTTAGTTCTACAGCAGAGTCAATATTATTGCTGTCTGGACGTATTTTTAACATAAAGAGTGAGCTCTCTTTGAAATTACTGGAGGAAAGGGCTTCCTCCCAATAAGTGAACCTAACAGCACCATGTCCATGCATATGGCAGGTTTTAAAAGGAGAAACCTGGACCTTCTTGTAGGTTCTTTGTTTGTATTGCTCTTACCTACAGAGATGATAAAGGTTATTAGGAAATGTGAAGAGCATGAATTGACACTGTGCTCTTGGATAACTGCTGTTCTTAGTTCACAATCTTGTTAAATAAATGAAATCTGGATTGTTCCGCATGATTGTATATGCGTTTTTTAAGTATTCCTGAAAAGTCATGGTGCAGCTGTCTGTTCTAATCTGGTCCCTGCTTTAAGCAGAGCTGGCTTCTTGATAGAACAGATAGGCGCTTCATACAGCATCACGGTGATCTCAATGGTCAATATCAGCACCAGGGCCTCATCAACATGACTCACGTCAGGGTGGCCTGCCACTCTGATCAGCTCTGACACCATGTTTTGTACCATGTCAGGATCCCGCACATCACACTGAATCACATGAACCTGCAAAGTAACAAAGACAAAGAAATTCTACATTTTTCAGACTTCTGAAAATAAAACCATGAGTAGATTATGTTATCATTCCTAAATTTGAATTAAATAACTGTTTTTAATGTACCTTATTTCCAGTTTGAGAGGAAATTTGTTCTGCAGTGGTTTTCAAAACATCAAAATTTCTATAAACAAACACATGGTATTTTGCATGAGTTCTGAAATGATGTAATATATATTTTTTAATTACATAAATTAAAAAACAAAGAGAATCTATAGTTTGAAGAGATGCATTTTTGAGAAAATACGAAAGCTATAAATAAATCAGTTTGAATGAATGCATTCTCTAAAAGTTTGAGTCAAAAAAATTTTATGAAACTACTCTATTAACTTATTTGCATTTAAATCATTTATTTTATATCTACTCATTGATTTAAATTTCCTTAATTACAATCATTTATATCTGTCCCCAAGCCTGCTTTAGAAAGAAAACACATTCATGGTATAATGTAAGCTTATATTATACTATATAAAAACCTGTGCTGTGCGTAAAATCTATGATAGTAGACTTTAGGCCAAATTTATGTATATAAATGCATTATGAAGTCTGTCCAGAAAGTATTCAGCCATGTACTATGAAAAATAGAGACATTTATTGAAGAAGACACAAGATACATTGTACACAGGGCAATGATGCTTCAGTCCCCTTCAAAATAGAAACCTTGGGACCTCACAGAGTTCTCCCAGTGTCTCTTCCACTGTTGACAACCTTTGTTGGAATCTCCATCAGCTGCCCCATTGTATTTTCCTAAATCTCACTGATGGTCAGAAATCTCTTCCCTTTCAAAGGTGATTTTAGGTTTAGGAAAAAACAGAAATCGCAGGACACTAAACCTGGGCTGTAGGGGGATTGAGTCACCTGGGTGATGTGATGTTTTGCCAAAACACTCTGCACAAGATGTGATGCATGAGCAGGCACATTGTCATGATGAAGCTGCCAATCACCAGTTACCCATTGTTGTGGCTGTTTTCATCATATTGTATCTCTCAACTGATGAAGAACATTGAGGTAGTATTGTTTGGCTTGGAGGGGTGTACTTGTGATGAACTACACCTTCCCAATCAAAAACCACAGTTAACGTGTTCTTGATCTTGCTGCTACTTTGCCACATCTTCTTCAGGCATGGAGAACCAGGCAACTTCCACTGGGACAACTGGGCCTTCATTTCTGGATCATAGCCATAGACCCATGATTCTTCTCCGGTTACGACCTACTTGAGGAAATCTGGTTCATTGGTAGTGGTTTGAATAAAGTCATTAGCAACTGCAACACAAGTACCTTCTACTCTGGTAGCAAAAGCTGCTGAATTAATTTTGCCATGACACATTTCACCCCAAGATCCTGTGTCAAAATCTCAGACACAGTAGTTTTTGGATTCCTCAGATCAGCTTTTGTTTCCTGCACTGTCAGTCGCCAATCTTTGATTGCAGCCCTGTATATGTTCAACATTCTCAGGTATTCTGCATGTTATAGGCCTTCCAGAATGTGGATCACTTTCAACAGATTCTTGACCATCTTTGAAGCATTTATGCCACACTTTTATTTGCACTGCACTCATTGCATAGTCCCCAAAAGCCTTCTGAATCATCTGAATAGTTTCTGTAGAGGAACATTCAACCTTAGCGCAAATTTGATGTAGATTTGTTGCTCTACTCGCGCAGTCATTTTGAATGCAATGGCCACACAGTACACATGTTCACTCAATGGTGTCAATGGCCCCCCACTGACTAGTACAGTGAAGTCATCATTGTTCATGCATGTGCACTCCAGTCCACTCTCCACGGATGCCAGCTTACCCAACGTCACACAAACCATTCTCATTGTATTAACAATGGTTGGACTTTTCTGGACAGACCTCATTGTATATGCATTCAGAACCTTATATTCTTAAAAGAAACATAAAAAATAAACCACAAGTATAAATTATGTAATGTTACAAAAAGTATTTTAACACTTGAAAACATTACAACATAAAAAGAAATTGTTCTGGCCAATTTGTACTACAGGAAACAAATAAAGGAAATTTCTTTGGCCCCTTGTAAATTACATAGTGACTGTCAGATTACTACTTACCCACTTAAATTGTTTACACTATTCAAAATAGAAGGGGTAGATTTTTTTACTAGTCTCTGAAGTTCTATACTTACAGTTAACAGGACTAGGATCTGCCTCAGCAATAATTCCTTCCATATGGTCTCACCCTTCCTACACAACCACAGATGTTTTAAAATATCTACCCATCTTATAGAAAATGGAAGGATTATATCCATTATCCTTGTACATGTCTGTCTACTATAGTAATAGTTATAATAGTTATAATCACTACCACTGAGAACAAAGCAGCCTCAAGGTAGTACTTTTTAACTTCATTTCCTAGTACAGAAAAAAATTCTATCACTGCATTTGGGAAAGGTACTCATTAACCATTCCATAATCAATCATTATTTCTATCATCACAAGTTATAATAGGTTTTCCAAGGACATTTACTTAAATAATCTAAAGGCTATTTATAGAAGCATAAGATGCAAGTCAAACAATTCTGTCTGGCAATGTGTTTTCTGTCTTGAGGCATAGAATCATCTTCTAACAAACAGGCCCTCTCCAGGCAACTTTTCAAGGGACTCACCGGCTGGCTATTACACAGTGTGCACCGAGGCTGGATAAGAGACTTGTCATTCCTCTGCCAAGGCCAGTGCCTCCCCCAGTAATGAAAGCCACTTTTCCCTGAAAACTGTTAGGTGGCAGCATCACTTTTTGAAAGGCTGGAAAGAATTTAGACTGGAAAGCATTACTGTTTTGATATATTCTCGTTCCATAACTGAAAAACTAAGAGAAAAAAATGAATTGAAATTTGCACACATGTATTTCCACAAGAATTTCAAAAAACTTATTCTTTAATATTATTTAAGTTCTTGGATTAACACAAATCCCCTGTAAATACACTAGTATTGTATTTAATCAATTATTGCTCTTTTTGTATTGGAATGTTAAGTGACATAGTAGAATTGTTACCAAACAATGGACCTGTGGCAGTGGGGGGGGGGTGTCAGATGCTATTACTGAAACAACGCCCCCCCCTTCCCCGGGGTCTCTTGGCTGTAGGTCCTTTGCCCACTGCCCTTGATATTTTGGCTCTCAATGGCAGAGTGTAGTGAAAAGGAACTATTTATTCAAAAGTTATATAGGTTTGATTAATGGTTAAATGTCGTTCTTAAATCTCAAAATCCCTTTAAAACATCCATCAGCACGCACAGTCCTGACTTCCCCCCTTTGCCCAGTTAGGCCAATCAGGGGTACTGTCTATCAGAAGAAAAAGACCAGAAGTCCGGGGCTCGGCTAGGCAGGCCTCCTGTGGTTCTCAGCACAATAGACTGCATCGCCACGATCTCCAGTTCTTAATCCAAAACCATGTGGCACCTTCTCATGGCCACTAGCAAGAGTCCTTTCTCCCGTTTTCTTCCAGCGTAGCCTTCCCATTGTTCCCCAGAGTCTGTGTCCCTTTGTCTCTCCAGCAGGCCCTGTCTCTCCTCTCAGCCACGTTCTGCCTGAAGTCCTTCAAATTTTCCCGGTTAGCCTTGTTGAGATGTAAAATAACCCTTTTTGCATATGAGGTTTGAAGCTATCCTGTTGACATGCAAAATGACTCAATGGCCTGGCTCCACTTCAGGTAGGAAGCTGGCCTATTACTGATACACAAAGTAACTCTCAATGGCCCTGCTCCAGGTCTCCCATCCCCCACGGTGGCTTGTCTTGGGGTGGGGAGAATATATTTTTTGTGGACACCCCAATTTCTGGACCCCATTACAAATATGTTTTGGGGAGACCCTGGCTATGTCCCGTTAAGGAATGTTTAAAAGCATGGGCTTTGGAGCAAGATGACATAGCATAGAGTTTTTTTCTTCAGCAAGTTATTTAACTTTGTGCTTCAGCTTCTATAAATGGAGACAAACACAGAACCTCCCTCTCAAGACGCTGGGAGGAGTTCATGAGTTGATATAAGTAAAATACCTACAACACTGTTTAGCACATACTGAGCACTGCATAAATGCTAGCTTTATTTGCAGGTGTTTTACTGAAATTTAATTTTTAAAAAAGTAACATAAAGCATATTTGTCTTTTAACAAAAACATTTTGGATAAAAATCACATACTGCCATTGAATCACTGAAGAAGATCATAAAAAGTTCTGTATAAGGTTTAAGTTAAATGTCTCTTCCCATGTTGCCTTCTGGATGATAAATTTAGATAAACTATTTGTTATATTTTAAAGGTGGGGAAGGGAATCAAACCATTTTGAACTAAAAAATATTTGCATTACTGTCATATTTTACAGCTTACACTCTCACATTACTTGTAAAAACCACTCTCTCTCTCTCACATTTTATTATAAAAACAAACTTTAAGTGTTGAGCACAAAAACAATAAAGAGCCAGCATTCATTAAGTAGTTATGATGGGTCAGGATTAGATATCGATCTGACTAATATTACCCACCCCAAGAAGTAGGCATTATTTTTGCCCATTGTACAGGAAAGGCCCAGAAAGTTAAACAAATCGCTGAGGTTGCAGAATCAATATTCCAGCATGGCCTTTTAAGCTGCCTCTCTCCACTCCTAGAGATCCTACTGTGTACGGTAATCACGCCAAAGGCATGTGATATCTCCTGCTAGAGTCCTTTTGGAAGCCAACTGAGGCATCACTGTTGATCCAGGATATCTAGACATTTACCCTAAGACTATTATTAGAAATCTAGTCAATGGTTTAGAATAAGGCTGTTCATCAAAAGAAAACTGCACAAGAAAATGCTTATGACATTGTAACAGGGCACGTCAGAGCAAAGATCCCTGGAAAACAAGGAACCCCAATTCAGGCAGGGGACTCCCAAATATGGTACAAGACTGCTCCCCCTCTTGCCAGGAAAGGCAGCAGGGCAGGGAGAGCTGCTGAGGCTACAGATTAAAAGTACCATCTTCTCCAAGGCAGGGAGGAGCAGAACAGAGAAGGCACAGTGCTTAAGGCACATTGCATAACAAAGGCAGCTATCAACTGTAAAGAAGTCAGTCTGTAAGCCTGACCAGGCAGCTCACGCCTTCCCAACAGGGAGGAAATGCAGGAGGAAACTCCTTGCTAGCTGCTTTGAAGGAGGGGCAAAGGCAAATATGGCCAACACTGGCCCTCATTGGTCAGAAAGCTGGGCAAGCCCCCTGGCTTCTGGAACCCAGAGGTTTCCAGGAGAGAACTTTTCAGACAGGATATGTGAAGAAGCTTGCTCTTGGCTTGTGCTTTGGCTTGGGACTTTTGGTCATAGGTGTGCTTGGACACTCTGGGTCTCAGCCCCTGCTTCCCAAACAGACAGGAACACTTTTGAGACCAGGCAGGTGCCAGGCCCATCAGGCTTTAGTTCCCATGGGTTTGGAAACCCGCTCCAGGAGGAAGGGTCCCACACTAGGAGTAATGCCTCAATGGGCTCCAGCCTCTGACATACTATGATCCAGTGCAGTAAGCACAGGGGTCTTAGACTGCTACATGGAGACTGAGAGCAGCACACCCTAGACCCTGAAAGAGAGAGCTGCTGCAAGAAGATAGCAACTCTGAAACCCAGTAGTGCACATTCCGGAGAGGATGGACATCTGTTTGCATGACCAGCTTAAGTTCCACAAGGACAGATAAGGAAATGGAGAACTTCTGGACACCATTTTGGCTTGTAATCTTTTGGGGAGCAAGAGAAGTTCTGGGTCTCAGAGAGAAGGGCTCGGAGCAGGAATGCTCTCAGCTCCCCAGAATTGGAACCCTGTTAATAAAAACCTATTTCCTTCAACACAAATTTTCCCTTCATGTAATAAAGTGACAAGCAGCCGAACCACATGCTACACAGTTACACTATGCTAAGTGAAAAAAGAAATACACAGGAATTTTTTAAATGTAAATAAAATATGTGCTTAGAAGTAGTGATTGACTGCTTACTGCATGCCAAGGCCTACTAGGCTTTCAATGTAGTACCTCCCAACAACTCCAGAATGTAAACTCTGTCATTACTCCCATTTTATAGATGAGGAAACTGAAGCACAGAAAGGTCAATAATGTTTACCAATAATGATAAGTAGTATAAGACCTGACTCAAATCCAAGATGTGTGTGATTTCTGAGTCCTCCATTACCTCACAGTTGTCATCTCTAGGTGATGAGACTATGGATGATTATTTGCTCTTTTTGTTTGGTTGGTTTGTTTTTAATATTTTCAATGAGCCAGCACTGTCTTACCCACTGTATCTTATTTGATCTGATCAATCCTGATCATGATTCCTCTTCCCTACTGCGAAAAGTGAAGAACTTGATATGCTACTTTAATTCACATTACCCTCTGATAATTCACAGCATATATGCTGTTGAAGATTAAATTTGAGCTGTTTGCCTAAAAACAAGTGGATTTCAACGTTAAGATCCATAGAAATAAATATCTCACAAGATCTTATTGTATTCAAGCTCCTACTTCTGAATAAACTGAAACAGCATTTTGGCCATTTGAGTTATAAAAAGTGAATACAAAATAGTCTTTCATAGATTTTCAAATCTCACTCTGTGGTTTTTCTGCATATAAGTTGTTTTTGAGAAAGGAAATAACACCTTTCCTATGAAGGCCGAGTCTTCCAGAGCTCTAAATCTCTAAAATTCTTGTAACAGTCTTCCTATTGTGGCATTATAAATTTATTTTTTAGAGTTATAAGTTCCTTCCCTGGCTGTTGTGGCTTAGTGGATTGAGTGCCAGCCTGTGAAAAAAAGGGTCGCCAGTTTGATTTCAATTCAGGTTCCCAGTTGGGGGCATGTCAGAGGCAACTACACACTGATATTTCTCTCCCTCTCTTTCTCTAAAAATAAAACATATTTTTTTAAAAAGAAATGAAGATTTGTAAGTTCTAATATATCCCAGAAAAAAAAAAATGAGCCATCTTCTGCCTTCCCAACCACACATCACTCACCCACATCATATAAACCATATCCCCCTTTTCCATGCATCCTTACATTACAGCATCTTGGAAAGTGATCCTACTTCTCACCCTCAAAGTCCAATTCTGAGAGTCTTGACCGTTTCTTCCCTCAAGGATGAAGACTGATATCAATGAAATTTATTCCTAAGTACTTAAGTATTTTTGCTCATCTAAAATGTCTAGAACAAACATCTAAAATAGAGGTAAATTGGTGATTCTAGACCAAATGTCTTTTCTTAGGCTTCCACGGTGTTTTTAAAATTTTTAGGCAATATTTCAAAACTGGGAGAACTTAGATAAAAATCAGAAGCTTTACCAATACTTAGGTCCACCCACCTACCTGGCTGAGTTCACCTGCAGAGTGAGCCCTTGTTACTGGGTAGCCTCTTTCAGTACAGGGCTTTCAGGGACGTGAGGCATGTGAGTGTGTGACTACTTGTCTAAATAAAACCCAAGGAACCCATTTAAAAAGGGAAAAAAAGCATCGTATCTTTTTACACCATAGAGAAGTTTCTGATGTTTCATGTAAAAGAAATTTCTGTAAACATCACTGTTTAATGTGCTATGTGTATATATTATTGAGAAAATCTAGTTTCAAATCTTTAAAAACCATGTAACAATAGACCCTCAAGTGGAAGCTGCGGATCTAAGTCAATATTTAAATAACACTTAGCTTAGCTATTTCCCCATCATTGTCACGTTATTATTATCCACATTAAAATCCCATCCCTCGAAAATATTAATGTCCTCCAGAGTCAAAAATACAAAAATTAAGCTCATTGGCAAGGCATTTGAGCTGTAGGGCAACATGGCCTCAGACCTTTACAGACCTCCTTCCCCCAGGTCCTGGGTGGGGGAGTAAACTGTGTACCACTGCTCAGCATCCCTGAGGCTCACCAAGCACTTTCACCGTCTGGCCTTTGCGCTTGCTTTCTCTTCAGCTTTAACCACCCAATTTCTTTCTCAACTCAGCAGAATCTGCCTTCAAAACTAAGCAAGAGTGCCAAAAACTCTGTTTATACTTCAAAATTGGTGTCTCTTTAAAAATGAGCCAAATGACCCCCTCCCTGCACAAGGGTGACAGGCTTCCACAGTCGGCTGTAGTACCAGAAAGGGAAAACTGTCTCAGTCCCCACTGGGATGGGGTTTCTAGCACCAAAGCATTCTGTACATGCTTATTTGATTGGCTGTAACACTGATGCCAAGCTCCAATGCCATCACAGCTTCAGTAGGGCAGATGAATAGTCTTATGCAGACATATGATACAAATACAGCTCTCTGACACTTGTTTTAACAAGTTATTTCCAGTGACTTTAAATAATGACATCTTGTAGTTAGTTTACATCTAAGAAAAGAAAATTCAAGTCTATGGACATGAGTATTAAGAAGTCATTTGCAAATAGAAAAACTAGGCAAAGAGCTTTAAAAGGTATTCCACACAAAGAAAATATAATTAACAAACATGCTTATAGCTGAATAGTCATTTAAACAAAAGAAAATACACTTTTTTCCTTACCAAATATATTGAGGTTCAAAATTTAGTAATACATGATACAAGAAACAGCTTCAATATTAAACTCACTCTTACAGTCTGCTGATATGAATTGGGACAACTTCTTTGGAGGCCAATTTGGCAACATTTATCAAAATGTTAACTATAAATACCCTTTAAGCCAGTGATTCCACATTTGGGAATTTTTGCAACAGATATCCTCACATACTTAGGAAAAAAAGAAATTATGTTCAAAGACATATGTTAAGATGAAAATGAAATTAAAATAGCAACTATTTATAATCACATTAAAAAGAACACAATACTAATAAATTTAATAAAAACAGTGCAAGACTTATAAAGACACCCTGTGTTCATGGATTGGAGAACTTAATTTTGTTAACTTGGCAAAAACTCCCCAAATATTCTACAGATTCCATTATTATCAAAATCCCAGTGGGCTTTTTGCAAAAATTGATGTGCTTATCCTAAAATTTATTTTATTATTATTTTTTTAGGGACTCAGAAATGCAAGGAATTCAAAATAGCCCAACAAAAGCATTGTTTGTAATAGAAAAGACTGGGGAACCAATCTGCATTTCCATAGGGGATAAAACCAATCAATCAGGGCACATTCATATAACAAAATATTGCACATCTATTAAAAGCTAGAGCTCACATGCTTAATGTAAACATTGCTATAATCATAGCAGCACAATTTACAATAGCCAAGTGTTGGAAGCAACCTAAATGCGCATCAGTAGATGATTGGATCAAAAAATCATGGTACATGTATACAATGGAATACTACGCAGCAGAAAGAATAAAAGAACTAGTACACTTCGCGACAGCATGGATGGAAGTGGAGAGCATTATGTTAAGCGAAATAAGCCAGGGGGCGAAAGACAAATACCATATGATCTCACCTATAAGCGGATCCTAACCAACAATGCAAAGATGCAAGGAAAATATGACCAGCAACACTGAAAGGAAAAGAAATCAACAGAGACAAGAGGGAAGAGGGGGGCAGGGAAAGGGAAGGGAAGGGGAAAGTCAAGGAACATATAGCAAGGACTCATGGACAAAACCAAAGGGGAAGAGCTGAGGGAGGGAAGGAGGGAGGGGGCAAGGGAAAGTGGTGGGGGGGAGGCAGAGACAAATGTATTTAAATAAATAAATAAATAAATAAATAAAATTAAAAACAAAACAAAACATTGCTATATTTATATTGTTTATTCATCCATTCAACATTGTAGAAGAAACTGTGTTAAGGGAAATGCTCCATTTGTGTGGTCTTTTTAAATGAGGACATCTGTATCTTCACGCATGTTGATATATGCACAGAAATTGTTGGAAGGACCACAAGAAACTATTATTTATAGCAGTGACCTCCTGGGAGAGGGACTTAAAGAGTATGTGAGGGACGTGAGGCATGTGAGTGTGTGACTCCTTGTCTAAATAAAACCCAAGGAACCAATTTAAAAAGGGAAAAAGAGCATCGTATCTTTTTACACCATAGAGAAGTTTGTCACTGTCTGTGCTTTGTACTGTTGAGTGTTCAATATGTTCATAAATTTTTCACTTAAAATAGTTGACAAAATCAAATCACATATGCAAGCATACAAGTATAGAGAGGATATAAAGGAAAATAACAATATAGCAAGAATCAAACTAGCATAGAATCAGTGTCATTACTCTCTATTCCACAATTAAGTGTGAGCTACATTTATAAAGACAATGGAACATTACCACATCCATTCTTTAAGAGTTTCTAACTACCTGTTGGTTTAGGTCAAAGTAATTATTTTTCAGATCAAATTTACCCCAACTCAAATATCCATAAGTGCTTTGCAAACTGGACCTTAGCTGTAATATAAAAATGTCAGCTTGGTAAAGAGTGGGCAATGGACAACCTTATTTCTCAAAGGATAACTCTGAAAAATGTACATCTTGGCATTCCCAAAGCAACTCATATAGTCCGTACACATGATAAGCTTCCTATAACTACATACAAATTAATTTTGTCCAGTTGCTAGAAGCCACCGTCTGTGCCATGCAT
Organism: Pteronotus mesoamericanus; assembly: GCF_021234165.1. Taxonomy (NCBI): domain Eukaryota; kingdom Metazoa; phylum Chordata; class Mammalia; order Chiroptera; family Mormoopidae; genus Pteronotus; species Pteronotus mesoamericanus. The sequence goes on from NW_026555321.1 coordinate 58,942,076, forward strand.
GCATTTTTTTCAATGCCCAGAACACTCCCAGGGCAGCACAGCAGGCATGGTGCACAGCTGGAGGCATCTGGAAATAAAAGGGGCAGCTAGAGGAGACACTACTGAAGCTCCACTGCAGAAAAGGACAGTCCTCAGTCCTGCAGAATGAAGAACTGTCCCATTCACTAATGACAACAGTTTGTAAACATTACAAAACTTAAGGAGCTCAAACTTCCCACCCAATGTCTTGCCACAGGCCATGTGAACCTCCCATTCTGTACTGTGAGGATGGCCCGATCTCCTTGACTCAGGGCACTGCACAGATGTTCTAAGCTTCTGCAGAATACAGACCTCATTGCCAACGTGAAGATCTGGCTGAGCAAACATAAAAAGAAGTTAGCTGGCCTCCAGGCTCTGGTTGCCAGGTTGAATGAAGCAGCTGCTTCCAGTAGCAAGGTAGAAATTTCATTTTTGAGGAATGACACATCTTATAGCAATGAACAGGCTTTGAAAAAGTAGTTGCTATGTTCTGCAGGGTGGAGTTCCAATTTTATTAGTTATCTATCTATAGTTAGATGTGAACCAAACAGATGCTTCACCAATGCTACACAATACAGGGAGATGAAATCAAAGAGGTAAATATGCAGGCAGTTTGAAATTGCCAACTGAAGTCTTCACTCTTGCTGTATTTCATTCATGTCATCTGTTATTTATTGCTGTCATATTAGCCAAAACTAACATGACTCTTTTTTCTAGTCATGTTAGTTGGAAATAGAACCACTGCTCTTGAAAAGGGTTTATTTTAATCTGGTGATGTGCTTATAATAGTAGCAGTGAAAAACCAGATGAAAATCCTTGCTCCCAGAAAGCTCATATTCTGGAATTTTTAATTGGGTAAAGAAATATTTTGTAGGCTTTCAAGATAGAAGAGAAAAACACAAATAAGGGGGTGGGGGGATGGTGAATCCAACTGGCCTTACATTTCTCCTTGACAATATTCAGTGTCAGAATGCAATGAACCAATGTTTAGTTCTAAAGGAGAAATAGCCCTGGTCTGCATGGCTTAGTTGGTTGGGTGTCATCCCATTAACAGAAAGGTCGTGGGTCTGATTCCCAGTTGGACACATGTCTAGGTTACAGGTTCAGTACTGGCTGGGGTGCGTGCGAAAGGCAACCAATGGATGTTTCTCTCTCACGTCAATGTTTCTCTCCCTCTCTTTCTCCCTCCCTTCCCTTCTCTCTAAACTCCCTCTCCCTTCCTCTGTCTCTAAAAGGAATGAAGGATGAGACAAAGAAATATAGCTCAAATGAAAGAACAGATCAAAGCTCCAAAAATAGAACTAAGCGATAAACAAATAGCCAACTTATCAGATGCACAGTTCAAAACACTGGTAATCTGGATGCTCACTGAATTGGTTGAGTATGGTTGCAAAATGGAGAAAAAAGTGAAGGCCACCAAAGTGAAATAAAGAATAATATACAGAGAACCAACAGTGAAGGGAAGGAAACTGGAACTCAAATCAACGACTGGTAGCAGAAGGAAAAGATAAACATTCACCTGGAACAGAATGAAGAAACAATAATTCAAAAAAATGAGGAGAGGCTTAGGAACCTCTGGGACAACTTTAAACATTCCAACATCCGAATCTTAGGAGGGCCAGAAGGAAAAGAGGAAGGGCAAGAAATTGAAAATTTATTTGAAAAAATAATGGAGAACTTCCCCAATCTGGTCAAGGAAATAGACTTCCAGGAGATCCAGGAAGCTCGGAGTCCCCAAGAAGTTGGACCCAAGGCAGCACACACCAAGGCACATTATAATTACATTACTCAAGATTAAAGATAAGGAGAGAATCTTAAAAGCAGCAAGAGAAAAGCAGAGTTATCTACAAAGGAGTGTCCATAAGACTATCAGATGACTTGCCAAAAGAAACTTTCCAGGCAAGAAGGGTCTGGCAAGAAGTATTCAAAGTCATGAAAGCCAAGGATCTGTGGCGGACAGTGAAGGCTGACATCAAAAGCCCACATTAAGTGCTTGGCAAAGCCACACTTGACCGCTTGCACCTGCAAAACAGAGCAAGCCAGCAGCTGACGGCAGCCAGAGGCCGCGGGGTTTGAGAAGGAAATAGTTGACTGCAAGCTTCAGCTGAATGTGACTGTAACCTTTGCAGAAGAAATATTTTATCATTTAGGTAGCCTGGAAACAGAACAATCTTTGCCTGCAGCACATCCTTGAGTCTGTAAAATGTCCTTGAGCTTCATCTAACCAACCCCCATAAAATAAACGCGGAGACTGTGTTCAGGGTCATTGTCTCTCCAACCGATGACAATGTCTCACCTGGCCCCCACTTTTCCTTAAACTGTTTGTGTTGTGTCTTTCTCAATCTCCCATCACCCTCACTCAGGGACCTCCACTCTGTGCTGGTCACAGCAAGGACCTACATCAAAGATTAGTCTATCCAGCAAAGCTATAATTTAGAATGGAAGGGCAGATAAAGTGCTTCCCAGATAAGGTCAAGTTAAAGGAGTTAATCATCACCAAGCCCTTATTATATGAAATATTAAAGGGACTTATCTAAGAAAAAGAAGATCAAAAACTAGGAGCAGTGAAATGACAACAAACTCACAACTATCAACAACTGAACCTAAAAAAAACCCCAAAACAAACAAAGTGAACAACTAGAACAGGAATAGAATCATAGAAATGGAGATCTGAGGGGAGGGAGAGGGGGAAGAATAGAGGTAAAGGTACAGGGAATAAGCAGCATAAATAGTAGGTACAAAATAGGCAAGGGGAGGTTAAAAATAGTATAGGAAATGGAGAAGCCAAAGGACTTATATGTACGACCTGCAGACATGAACTAAGGCAAGGGGAAGGAATGCTGGGAGAAGGGCAGTGCAGAGTGGAGGGCAATAAAGGAAAGAAAAAAGTTTTGAAAAATGAAAAAAAAATAAAAGTGTAAATGTTATCTGCAAAAAAAAAAAAAAGATCAGCCTTATACATGGTAGGCTGATGTCTCTGGTCTAGGTGGCAGACTTCTTGTATCTTCACTTGGCAGAAGGGGCAAGGAATCGCTCTGAAGCTTATATAAGGCACTAATTTCATTTCTGAGGATTCCTCTCTCGTGACTCAAGCACTTCTCAAAGACCCCACCTCCTAATGCCAGCACAGCGGGCATTAGGGTTCAGTACATGAAGTCTGGGGCCATACAAATGCTAAGATCATAACACTTAGCCTCTTTTATCCCTTTATTTCATCCACCTTCCATATTTCTCCTTTACTGAATTCCAATAAGAAACCAGTAAGTAATATATAACACATAGCAAGATAATTTACATTAAAATAAAAATACTCTTAATGAAATTACAATATACATGTCATGATGATCTATAATCTTGCTGGAATCTGGTTTCAACTCTGATTCAGATCATCATTCCAAAAAATGTTTTAAAAAATAGTGCCATTGCTATACAGATAAGATTTATACACAATAACAGTAGGAGATCCATAGAGCAATGGCAATTGACAGAAGTGCAGCTGTGTATTTTTTAAAATGTAGAAATTTTACTGAAAGAAAATTATTCCAGAGTCTCTCATTAAATAAATAGGGATTAAGTGAGAAAAGGGATAGTGGAATTGATGTTCAGATAGAGGTAACAGCAAAAACAAACAAAAAAAAGCAATTAAAAAAATGCCCTTGGGTGAGGATTTTTTTTTTTTATAAATAAATAAATAATAAAAAAAATAAATGTGATACATCCAAGCCAAATTATGCCCATTCATCTGTCCTTTTACCAGCACAGACACTGCCTGGAATGACGGTCACCAAATATTAATAATTATTTCACTATTGTGAAACAGGTGGCCAGTGTGGGGTCACGTGTTACTTTGTTTTTTCAAAAAATTTATTTAACTGCATTACCTGAATTCATGTTGGCCAGATACCATTTTTTATAAAAATAATAAAGTTATTACTATTGATGAAAACAAAAGAAAAAGAAGCTTGGCCATATGCATCACATATCAAAGAATGAATCTACAAAAGGAAGAATGGTAAATTTTTTTTAAAGTTTCATAAACCTTACTACATAAGACGTATTCTAGTATTTCATATTCAATTCCAATTTATTTATTTATTAATTTTTAAAATTCATTTGCTTTTACACTAAATTGATTTAAGGTCCATTCATGGGTTATCATCTTTAGCTTAAAAAAATACATGGGGCTCAATAACCACATATGCCTTTTTCAACCAAGGAACACCAAAGAATGCCCAACACACAGTAGCCACTTAATTAGCATTTCCTGATAAAGAGTTGGGTGAGTGAATGTTTTCATCAATACAACCAAGAGCAGTGTTTTAATTTAGGTTTTGTTTTTCTTTTTTTAAATCTTTGTCCCCAGCGCTAGGTACAGAGCCAGTTCTGAAAAAAGTGTTTGTTTTGTAGCTAATTACACAATTTAACATATCACTTCTTAAATAGGATGTATAACAAAAGAAATATGGTTTTAACTGTATCAAGTTGTATTTGCATACAAAATCATGCTGCTTCACAAATGTGCAGACTCTTCTCTGGGGAATTCAAACCCAAGGGACCCACCACTCACAGCAATAGGATCTCTGCCTACAAATCCCCACCCTCAAAATTTTTCTTAAACAAAGTAATTTCAAAATTGTCAGGTTACAATTTTAAATGAGTTCATTTTCTCCCTCAACCTATACTGTCCAATGGTGTCAGAAGACCTGTGACTTTATTACCACGATCCTAATGATTTGTGCTATAAAAGATTCTGGAGACTTTTCTACCCCAGGACTGCTGTGGGATTGAAATGAGAAATGCCCGTGTGAAGGAATCAGAAACCCAGAAACAATTAGTTTCTCCAGCAACGACCTATAACCTAAATCTTCACAGGAAGAGGAAGCATTATCAGCGAAACCAGTCTTGAACGAATCTGACTTTTTAAAAGAAAGTTTTGTTACTTGGGAGATGCACAATATCCTTGTGTTTACCTTCTTTGAAATTTGTCCATGTTTTTCAAGAACAGAACACCAGGGCATCTATTCTGTCAAACTGTTAAAAGTGTTCTCACATTTGGCAGGTTACTTTTTGTACCTGGCTACCGAAACGGTGCTTCTTGGTTTAGTTTAATCTATTAGGATTTTTTTTATTTAGCTGGGGGAGGGGCTATTGCGCACACTCTCGTCTCGTCTGGATGCTGAGGTGGGGGCATAGGTGGGTGCCGCCCAGCACCACCTCTAGGTGGAGCATCCGAACAGGGGGTTTCTATTCTTCTTTCTTTCTCTTTTTGTGTGAATTTGTTTGTATTAATGTGTAATCGCACAGATAGCACATAAACGAGTTTCCCTCATAAAAACGGCCGCAGATAAGGCCAGTGCGACCGGCCCTGTCCCCAGCCTGTCACAAGGTCGCGTGCGCACGGTACACTCTGTCCCAGTTAGCACACGACTGGGAGCGCGACCCTGAGAACAGCGTGCCCCTACACACCCCAAGCCAGGGATTCCAGTCACCCAGCTCCCCGGAAGCCACCCCCAGGCGGCCAGAAGCAGGGCGCTCGATGGAACCTAATCTGGCCTCCCAGCGCCTCCTTACCCGCCGAGGACCGTGACCCACAGCAAAGGAAACCCTGCCCAACAGCGCCATGAAAGTAGCAGGACGACAAACAGCCGGGGCCTGCGACGACCGGGCGTGACTGACTGCCCGGCGTTCGGAGGCGTGTCTGACACCAAGGGGCGGAGTTGGGAGGCCTTTGCGACTGAGGCGGAGTAGGAGCGTGGCTGGGGAGGGGAGCGGAGGCTGGGGAGGCCTAGGAGCCGGCTGGGGCCGGCACTGGGGTCTCTGGTGGACCTGGCTTCCAGGTACCTACAACCACCAGTTTGAGCCGGGCACTTCAGGGCTAGGCTCTCAGAGGCTCCTGCTCTCTGTCAGTTGTGTGTCCTAGTAGGGTATATGGAGAGCAGGACCAATGAAATGGCATTAGCCTGGTCAAAATAGCATAAAGTATAGCAAAATAGGAAAACAAAATGGAGTGGCTCATGTCAACCAAGATGGCTGCTGGTCAGCCATGACACTTTTGATCAAAAGGGAAATTACCTGAGTCATGTGAAGACACATGTGGAAAGAAGACACATCCAAAATATCTGCACATGTGTCCAAAATACGCTTGTCTACAAAGCGGGACCACCCAGAAATAGGCTTCTGGGGAAATTCCCCACTTACCATCGGGAATGCCAAGACCCTCATCGAAAAACTCAAAAGGATGGAGTACATCACTTTCAAGGGTATAACTGAAGCAAGCTTCAGGCCACTGCTGAGACAGCTGAGCTCCACACACCAAAGTGCTGCTCCATGCCACACTAATCTCCCTTGGCATCAGCCACCAGAGTGTCTGCCTTGCCGGACTGAGGACTTCATCTATCCTGCTGCCCGCCTGGCTCTGGAAACCTTTCCTTGCAAGACACTGAGCTCCCTTGACCACCATGCTGTCTCCCGGAGCTGGGACTCCGGTTGATTTTTCCCCATTAATTGCTCTGTGTGTGTGTTTATTTCTTTTAAATTGTTAGTGTATAAGTAGGATATTAATATATATTGCTGTTCTACTTTGAGTGACCCTGCATTCAACAAAAACTAAGTGAATAGCATAGTTACCTTGTGTAACTCTTGTCTAGTCCTTGGTGCTGGGTCATTTAGAAGGCAGGTAGCCGAGCAGTTGCCCGGCTGACTTATAAGAAACATTATATCGTGAACATTTGGCAACAGCACTGTGTCGATATCTCTTACAGACTTTAGTTTTAACTGAGGGGCGCGACCTGAACGTCACTTCTACCGTTGGTATTCTGCGAGAGGTTGGATTCACAAGAATCTACAAGTGTATTGAAGGCCCTGGTGAGCATGTATACCCTCTAGAAAAGCAACAAGCAAACCTCTACTAATTGTTCTGGGTCCATCAAATCAGTGAAATTTAGGGATTCTGCAGTCCAAGACATACTTACTTTGTGTCCTGTTTAAGAAAGATTTACGTATTTCTTAATGGTGTTTTCTTTTAAAATGTTTATTTTACTTTCATATTTAGATCTACAATCCATATGGGGTTGATGTATTTTTTTCATGTGTGTATGAGCTATAGGTTCAATCTTTATTTCTTCTGCAGTGCTTACCAATATCCCCAGTATCCTTATTGGAAAAACAAACAAAAAACAACCTTTCCTTCATTGCTCAGTCTGTATTATTACTTTTGAAATTTGAATTACTTTATATGTGTGGATTTTGGGGGGTGGTTCTATTTTGATCCGTTTGCCTATTTTCTTTCCTCGTGGCAATAGAACATAGACTTAAAACAGTAACTGTGTAGTACATTTTATTATCTGGTAGTGTAAGTACTTCAGCCTTGTTCTTCAAAATTGCTTTGACTTTTCTCAGCCTATGTATCTCCATACATACTTTAGAATCTATTAATTTCCACTCAAAACATCTTCTGATATTGAAATTGCACTGAATCAAATTTTGGGAGAAATTACATCTTAATAATTCATGAATGTGGTATAAATATATATTTAGGACTTAATTTTTGTTGGTAATGTATAATAGTTAATAATGTTTTATATTACATTTATAATAAATTTATTGCTAAGTATTAATGACTTGCATGCTATTACAATTATCTATTTTATGTATGTAATTTTCTATTTATTTTCTGGAATAAAGGATACAATTAAATTCTATGTATAGACTTTGTATCCAGTAAACTTTTTAATTCAAATAATTTGCCAGGAGATTCTTCTAAATTTTCAGTACACATAATCATATATTTTGTGAATAAGATTAGTGTGTTTCTTCCTTTTTAATCCACATGCCTTTTCTTTTTATCCTTTACTACATTGGTAGAGCATTTAATGCCATGTTGAAAATAAGTGGCAAGAGTAAATAAATCCTTGCTTCATTCCTAATGCTAGGGGAAATGTTCAATAATTCATCTTAAATATAAAATAAACTTCAGTCTTTTCATAAATGCCCTTTATTGGATCAAGCAGGTTCCCTCTATTCTTACTTTGTTGAAAGTGTTTTTTTAATATCATGAATGATGTTGAATTTTATCAAATACTTTTTCTGCAACTACCAGTATAATCATAGATCTCTCTTTCTTTCTATCCCTGTTATTCTGATGATAACATCCACCCTTCCATTTCTGGAGTAAATTCTACTTAGTCATAAGCATCCCTTTTAAATATCACCTGACTCAATTTGCTAATTTTGTACTTAGGGGTTTTTGCATCTATGTTCATAAGAGACTGGTAAACCAGCCTTTATAAGTGACTTTTTTTTCTTCTCATTACAGTACAGAATGCTTTTGAAAACCAGAACTTCTGCCCTAGCTGGTGTGGCTCAGTGGACTGAGTGCCCTCTTGTGAACCAAAAGGGTCACCAGTTCCATTCCCAGTCAGGGCACAGGCCTGGGTTAGAGGCCAGGTCCCTGGTTGGGGGCTTGTGAGAGGCATCCAATCAACATCTCTCGCACTGATAATTTCTCTCCTCTCTTTCTCCCTCCTACTCCTTCAAATAAATAAATAAAATCTTTTAAAAAAAGAAAGAAAAGAAAACCAGAACTTCTATGATTAGCAGTGTGTTCTAGGGTGTTTACACTGTTGTATGCAGGATGTGAAATGGATCTGCGCAGGAAGAGGTGATGAAGGATTAGGGGCTCTTGGAGTAGAACCTGCACCAATGAGATCCAAGTGAAAATGGAAAGAATTCAGCTACTGGTTAGATAAAGTGTAACATTATGAAACAGGGAAGAAATTGATTTGAATTTAAAGAGTGAAAATAGTGAGTTGACGGGTTGAAACCCTTGTGTTCGCCATAATCATCCTCACCATCATTAGGCGTCATACAAAGGAATAACTGCAATTTAAGGGAATTGCTAACACATGGAATTACATACGTGATTAGTGTGTCAGCGTACTAAGAAGTACTAAGTTTTCTTACGTTGCTTTGGAGTTAATTTCTACAGCTATTTCCACTCCCAATCAGAAAAAAAAGCAGATAATCTAATATTGGCGAACTCCTCAAAATGGGATCCATACTTCCAGTCCCTTAAATACAGCACACTTCCACAGCTATTGCGTTATTCCCTCCTAACCACCAGGAGGCGACCAGAAGCCACGCCGACCTCCGCCTACGTTTCCTACGCAGGCGCGGTCCCGGGAGTGAGCACGTGACGGGGCCCGCGAGTTCGCAGTCGCAGCGGCAGCGCGTGTCTGTAGGTGGCAGTTACGCTGACGCACGTCGTTCCGACACAGACAAGATTCATGTGGAAGCTGCTACCCGACGCGGGCCCAGCCCGAGGTGAGGAGTAAGGGAGGGGATAGAGGGACGATTCCCCAGGAACGTGCCGGGGTAGAGGGTCTGAGGAGCGCTTCCGGCTCGGTCCCGTCCGTCCTGCCATCTTCCGGCGACGACAGGAAGCGGAGCGTCGGGGGCGGGTTGAGCGTCCTGTGTCCGGGTGGTGTGCCCTGCGCGAGGCGGGGCGGAGCTTCGGGCAGATTGGGTGGGAAGGCCTAGAGGCCCTGAGAGTCCGCAGCGAGGCGCCGCCCCGTCCCCTCCGGTGAAAACGGCTCCTGCGGGTTGGCTGGCCGCCGAATGAGTGCCTGGCATCGGCTGTGGCGGGTCCAGCCGGGAGGAGACAGCAGGCGCTCACTGTGAAAAGCTGAGGTGACGGGACGCCTCTCTGTGTGGAACACCTGGGACGTGGGTGTGGTATGCTTGTCTCGGCGATGGGAACAGGGCGTTCCCTGCGCGCTGCTTTCCGTCCCCCACGCCCCCCGGTCCCAAACCGTGTTTCATATTCTGCTACCTCGAGTTCCTGTGTTACTCAGCGTTTCTTTTGGCCGTGGTTTCACGTTGTATGTTCACCGAGAGGTTGTGGAGTCCGTCCATCAAGTTCCAAAGGGGGCACATTGACCTTGAATTGCGCGGAGCAAACCGCGTGTGCACGGGCCGCTACAAGGAAGATCATTAACGCTTTAAATTTAGATATGAACAGAGGGTCTTTTAGGCTCCTCAGGGTGGTTTTCCATCTACTCAGCCTTCTGTGCCCTTCAGTGAAGCTTCACTGGAAAAACGTTTCATTTATGAGTGCATTGTTAACATTCAAATAGCAAAATAAAATATTTCATTTAAGTACCTGTTTTATGTACACGCGTGTAAGTCGGTGTACACGTGTGCATTTATCAGTTTTCTCTTAATTCTAGAACCATACCGACTTCTGACGGGTGTGGAGTACGTGGTTGGAAGGAAAAACTGTGACATCCTCATTGAAAACGATCAGTCCGTCAGTCGCAGTCACGCCACATTAATCACTGGCTTTCCCACGACCGGCCTGGTGTGTTACTGGTTGTACTTCACTGACTCACAGGGGTTGGATCACAAAGATTGCTTGCTGCGTGTGTGAGAAATCTGCAGGACCTTTCACTTCATAAATTTGTTTGTTTTTTTAAAGTTAAAAAATTAAATACGTTTTGGCAGTGGTACCAGTGGTATTTGCCTATTGATACTTGAAGTTTGTTTCAGTATTTTACAGTTTATTTTAATGATTTAGAAACTCAGAGGAAGTAGAACATATTTATATTTATTTACTTAAGCATTCATTGAGTGCTTAGAGTGTGTCAAGCTTGGGGATGGAGCATCGAGAGATGCTCAGGTGTCCTGCTTGAAAGGGTTTGTGCAGCCCTGTGAAGGTGGATATTTCCCCATGCAATGGGGGTTTTCACAGTAAGAACTGACTTGTTTTATTAGGGAAAACAACTGTTACTTATGCCTCACAGCTTCTTTGGATGTGTTTGAGTTTGGGTGGGTGGGTGGGTTGGTTGGTTGAATTACAACTTTGGTTGATAAAAGTACTAAAAACTACAAATAGCTGTGCTAGTGATAATGCTAGAGGTAATAAGAAAGAAAAAACATTTTTAGTAAGTACTGCATACCAGCAGATGCTGGATCTGTTCAGTGATACTTAAATTTTGTGTGTCTATTCTCAATAGGTATAGAAAAACGTTATTTTTGAATATTACTGACTGGTAAAACACTTTAAATTATTTGTCATTTCGGTTTTTTTTTCCCCCAGAGTCAAACACATCAAATCGCTATATTGACAATAAAAGATAATTCTAAGTATGGTACCTTTGTTAATGACGAAAAAATACAGAATGGCCTTCCCCAAACTTTGCAGACAGGGGATAGAATTACTTTTGGAGTATTTGAAAGTAAATTCAGGTAAGAATTTTAAAAATTGGTGTTAAAAATGGAGCACTTTATTTTGGATTAATCAAATTCTAAATGACAGGGAAGTCTAATTTAGTTAGTACTTAGTGCAGTGGTAAACTTTGTACCACATGGGTCAGTGGGCATTGTCAGTCATAGGAAGTGACCAGAGGGAAGAAGAGTTTGAGTGAGCTCTGGAAACCTTGATTTTGCATAGGTGAAAGTATAATGTTAACTGTGTTGGTTTTTTCTTAATCGCAGCTCCACTTAGAGGGAACAATGATTCTTATTAGTTAGAACGTTCAGTTATCTATAAAAAATTAAAATAACATGTGATGTGACTCTCAAGTTTAAAGTTCTTTAATTTGTCATCTCTGAATCTGTGATAACAACTTTGTGTAACTCATTTTCATTTACAGAGTGGAGTATGAGCCTTTGATTGCATGCTCTTCTTGTTTAGATGTCTCTGGGAAAACTACTTTAAATCAAACCATATTGCAGCTTGGAGGACTTACTGTAAACAATTGGACAGAAGAATGTACTCACCTTGTCATGGTAGCAGTTAAAGTTACCATTAAAGTAGGTTGAATGCCTTGTTATTACGTTAAAATAAGATCTGTGAATTCAAGCTTACCTACTATACACAGTTGTTTTTAAAGTCATTTAATTTAAACTCATTAGAACTATCGTATATTTATATATGCCATTCCCATGCCTTTGTATACCATTTAGGTTGGAATGGCTTTTCAGTAACATGTTTATAATGTGATAAAACAGAAGCAGATAAAATTATATTCCAGATTTTGACTTGGCATTTTTAGAAATGATTTTTGTTATCACCAGGATTAATACAATGTATAGCTTGTGTTTTCATCATAAGAGCAAAGTGATTAGAGAGCAACTGTCCATCTTCAGAATTAGTATCTCCTGTGTCATCAAGTTGTCTTCCTCAAGACTCTCATCTCATGCTCTTTCATTTGGTTTAAGGCCTTAATCACAAATAATTCTTAAAAGTTTCTGTAGTTTAATATTACCTTAATTTACTCCCCAGAGTTTAAAGATTTTAAGTAGGCACCTTTAGAAGATGTTGATTATTCATTTAAACAGCCACATACTTTGGAGCATTTTCAGATTCGTGTATCCTCATCAGATTTACCGTATTTTGCCATGTATAATGTGCACTTTTTTGCCCAAATTTTTGAGGGAGAAATAAGGATGCATATGGGCATAATGATTACACAATCCCATGTATAATGCACACAAAAACATGAGTGCGCATTATACATGGGAGCACATGTACAGCAAGTACAGTAATAACATCCAAAGTTAATTGAAGAAAGACATGGTAAAGTGGTTTATTTCCTTTTAAAAAGGTTGATCATAGATTTATAGGATTGTTTTAGGTTAATATCTACAGTGGAAAACAACAAATAATTTAGATTCCTTTATTACATGATAGAAAAATCCTTTAATATCTAACATAATTAAATGAAAATGTGTGTATTATAGCTACAGAGGTATCATAGAGGAGGGCTTGCTGCTCAGATTGAACCTCATGTCATACTTGTATCTTGGACTGGGTTCATGGATTGGAAGAATTAACATCATCAAAATGTCCATACTACCCAAAGCAATTTATAGATTCAATGCAGTCCTGATTAAAGTATCGGTGACATATTTCACAGATATAGGACAAACATTTCAAAAATTTTTATGGAACCATAAACAACCCCAAATAGCCGCAGCAATTTTGAGAAAGAAGAACAAAGTAGAAGGGATGACAAACCTGATGTCAAACTATATTATAAGGCCATTGTAATCAAAACAGTCTGGTAGTGGCATAAGAACAGACACATGGATCAGTAGAATAGAATAGAGAACCCACAAATAAACCCATGTCTCTATGGTCAATTAATATTTGGCAAAGGGGCCAGAAGCATAAAATGTAGTAAAAATAGCCTCTTCAACAAATGGTGTTGGGAGAGCTGACCAGCTACATGCAAAAAAAAAAAAACTTGACCACCAACTTACATTATACACCAAAATAAACTCAAGATGGCTAAAAGACTTAAATATAAGTCACGACACCATGAAAGTCTTAGAGGAGAGCATAAGTAGGAAAATCTCAGATACTCCATGCTGCAATATTGTTACCAATATGTCCCCAAGAGCAAGGGACATAAAGGAAAGAATAAACAAATGGGACTTCATCAAGATAAAAAACTTCTGCATGGCTAAAAAAAACATTAGCAAAGTGAAAAGGGAGCCAACCATATGGGAAAATATATTTGCCAATGATACTTCAGACAGGGGTTTGATTTCCAATATATATAAAGAGTTCAGATGACTCCACTCCCGGGAGACAAGCAGTCTAATTAAAAATGGACAAAGGACCTGAACAGACACTTCTCCAAGGAGGGCATAAAGAGGGTCTAGAGACATGAAAGCATGCTCATCATCATTAGCCATCAGAAAGATGCAAATTGAAACTACAGAGAGATAACAATTCACACCAGTCAGAATGACCATCGTAAGCAAGTCAGCAAACAATAAGTGCTGACAAGGTTGTGGAGAAAAGGGAATCCTAGTACACTGTTAGTAGGAATGCAGACTGGTACAGCCACTGTGGTAAACAGTTTGGAATTCCCTCAAAAAACTAAAAATGGAAGTGCCTTTTGACCTGGCAACTCCACTGCTGGGATTATACCCTAAGAATCCCGAAACGCCAATTCAAAAGAACCTGTGCTCCCCAATGTTCATAGCAGCACAACTTACAATAGCCAAGTGCTAGAAGCAACCTAAGTGCCCATTAGTAACTAGTGGATCAAAAAACCATGGTACATTTACACAATGGAATACAATGCAGCAGAAAGAAGGACAAAGGTACTACCTTTCGTGACAACATGGGTGGAACTGGAGAGCAATATGATCAATATGATAAGTGAAATCAGCCAGGGAGCAGAAGACAAATAACATGATTTCACCTATAAGTGGAACTTAATCAACTAAACAAGCAAGCAAAGTATAGCCAGAGATACTGAAATAAAGAACACACACTGACAGTAACCAGAAGAGAGGGAGGAGGGGAGTAAAGGGGAAGGGTTATTCAAGGAACATGTATAAAGGACCCATGGACAAAGTCGGGGGTGGGGGGGATTGGGGAAAGTGGTGGTGGGAAAATGGAGATAACTGTACTCGAACAACAATTAAAAAAAGGGGCGGAAAAACAACCCTTGTATCTTGGTGGGGTTTTCTCTGACCAAGGGTTGTTTAATCTTTGCAAGTTTATGAAACTGATTTATAAGTTCAGCAGAGTACTAATTTATGCAGGTACATGTACAGATAACAAAATAAAATGTTTACTTACAAGTTTACAGCGGGACTGCAGCCTTATAGTGATCTGAATTTTATGTGTGGACTCTAAGATATCAAGGTACCTGAGAAGGAGAAGAGGTAATTGTGCCCTTGCTTCTTAGGTATATAATACAAGCTGAGTCCCTGACAGACCTGGAAATAAGCACCCATTCACCAGAGCACCCACTATTTTAGTGACTGGAAGCTAACAGCCACCATATGGCTCTCCCCATTAGAGACCTGGATATAAACCAACAAAAGCTTGCAGAGCTGTTACTTTCAATATTTCTGATCAATCATACCAAAAAAGAAAACCTTGTCATTACTTTTTTGGTAAATTTTCAAAAAATACAGGTTAGCTTTTGTTTTTAAAATCATTGAATGTTGGGAAAAATAGAATGTAAAAAGACATTCAGTTCCAATTTTTATTTTCTGCAAAGGATATTGAGGCACTGAGCAATTAAATCCTTTGCCCAGGATTACATGTTCTGGAGTTTACTCAGTCCAACTTTTGCTTCATACAAGGATTCCGTTATTTCATTCATCAGTGTCTTTCAGATTCTGTTCTTGAGAGACACTCCAAATTGCTTGCTTATATTTAGGTAAAACCCCATGTTATTAGAAGTGTAAATTCTTTAACTGGATTAATTCCTAGATTTATGCTGAGTCCTTTTTAGTTTCATTGCCAGTGGTGGTGATTTCTAATCTTCCTCAGATTTTGTGGATATGTCTTATTTGAGGCTGATAGCTTAATTCACTTGCTACTTGAAGTCCCCATCCTATCTGAATATTCTTATTTTGAGCTTTTACTCAACCCCAAACAGTTACTCCTCTGTTGACTTTCTTGAAAAGATTTTATTCCATAGTCACAATCTGTTGGAAAGGCATTTAGGCTGAAAGGTTGTCTCTCATGTTTATCTCTTAATACTGTCTTCTCTAGGGCAGGTGTTACATTGCCTCAATCCAAACTTACTCTTTTTTGCATTTCAATGTTTTTAAAATTGGAATACATTGAAATATTGATTTATGTTTTGTTTTGTTCAACCTCCCCAAATAAGTTTTAAATTAATATTGTAATTGGTAGGTTTTATAATTTAGTAATTGTATAGAGATTTGTATACTAAATTAAGCAGTGACTGAACTGACTGACAGATTGTGGCATCTTTATAGAGAGATGAGAGGGGAAGAATAGAATAAATAGGTCATTCAAAGTCTATAACTTAAAACTTTTCTTTAAAATGGGCTAGCATAAGTATATGTATTCACATATGTTTTCTTCTTTTTAGACAATATGTGCACTCATCTGTGGATGTCCGATTGTAAAGCCAGAATATTTTACTGAATTTCTTAAAGCAGTTCAGGCCAAGAAACAGCTTCCACAAATTGAAAGGTATATTGTGTACCTTAAATATAATAAAAGATGACAAATGAAGTATGATGGCATTAATTTTATTTAGGTTAATTTCCTCATTAATGACTGTTTCCAAATGTAATGTTATAGTTCAGTTTTATTAGTGGAGATTTTTGTTAAAATACAAAGAAAATGTCCCTAACGTTCTTTGTTGGTTGTTTCTTGGTGAAACAATGTTAGATACGTGCCAGTATTGAAAGAAACACTGAAGGGCAGTGATGGCACAGAGGACCATCAGCAGAGTACATGTGCCAGGGCCAGGTGTCCTGCACACAGATACTGCCTGGTCTGTGTGGTGCAGCAGCAGTCTGTTCCACAGACACATGGTCCCAGAGGGAATAGTAACAGCACAGGGACCTAGGGATGGAGCTTGTTTCTCCTGAGACTAACACCTGTCCTGCTAAGTATTTAAGTATTTAGTGTTGTTAGTATAAGTGTTAGATATTGTAAGTAATAATAAATACAAAGTCTGAGCATATTGCCTGGCATCATAATAGGTGCTTGTTAAAAGAAATGTTGCTAATTACGATATCTGGGAAGATTCCTAAATTGCCTGCCTGCCTGCCTTCCTTTTCCTTTCTTTCCCTTTTTCTTTCTCTCTCTCTCCCTTCCTTCCTTTAGTTGGCCAAAAACTTTGTTTTTTTCATAAGATGAAAAATGGCTGTAGTAGCACTTAGTTGTCTTTAACTTCATTCAGAAGTTTTGTTAGATTGTATTGTGACAGCTGTCATATCAGTTTGCATTTAAAAAACTTACCAAAATTGGTGAATTTTGTGTAGCCATTTTAATATTGAAGATGGAGGAAAATATGCAACATTTTTGGCATATTATGCTTTCTTATTTCAGGGAAGGTAAAAACACAACTGAAATGCAAAAAATAAAGATTCGTGCAGTATACACAAGGTACTGTGACTGATCAAACATGTCAGAAGTGGTTCATGAAGTTTCATGCTGGCTATTTCTCGCTGGATGGTGCCCCATGGTCGGGTAGACCAGCTGAAGTTAATAGTGATCAAATCGAGACATTAATTGAAAATAATCATCATTATACCATGTGGGAGATAGCTGACATAGAGTATCCAAATCAATACAGTTATTGGTGAAAATGAAAAATATGTCTTTTGTTTTATGGAAAAACCATACAAACTTTTTGGCCAACCCAGCATTTGGATGCTTTGCTAAATTTCTGAACCACCAAGATATAGGATATGCGTAGTATTAGTAATGTTTGAAGTAATAGAAACTATGGTTGGAGGAAGATATTTGGATTTTTTTCCTCAGATTGCATGGTTAAAATGCTGGTAGCTTAAAATGGTGGGTGTTTTAGTCATTTTTTCAGAGGAGCATGCTTCATAAAATATGTTAGTAGGTAAGGGTCTATATGGAATAATAAATTGACTAATAAATGGGTAGAGATATTTATAAGCTTATCTCTATAGGGCAGCTTCAAATATTTGAAGAGATAAAAAATACCTAAAACATTATTCAAGTTAAGAATTTCATTACTAATTTTAAAGTATTACTATCTAGTATAAGCTATTTTGCCCCGTGTAGGGTTTTTAAGGGGCGATGTGTGTCTGATAATATGTATTTGCTTTTAAAAGTAACTGAAAATCAGATTTTTCTTCTTGTTTTAAATTTTCATTTGGGAGATTTCTTGTATTTTAGTATTTGATTAACACATAATATAATGTTTTTGGACTCTGGAAAGAGATCCTCAGATTTTACAATAGATGATTCTTAACCTTTTTTGAGTCCTAGACCCTGTGAGAACTTGAAACTTCACTTACATACTCCCAACTTGCATGGTATTTCAGTAAAATCACATTGTCCCCCAAAACTTATTTATGAACATCCTTAGAGGAGCTGATAAATCTTACAAATAGCCACCCTTGTTACAAATAATAAACCATTGTTAATTCTAGATTACTCAGGAGTGGAGGGTTCGGTCTGATAGGTTTCTACTGCTGAAAATATGAGGGTTTAATTGTCTAAGAGATTTCAGAATTATTCATTGATTCCTACTTACTGTTCAGATTCTCAGGTGTTTTTGACTTTAGGTTGCAGCATAATTTTTTTTCTGGCTTCAATTTATGACTATTAACTTAAAAGAC
Organism: Pteronotus mesoamericanus; assembly: GCF_021234165.1. Classification (NCBI taxonomy): domain Eukaryota; kingdom Metazoa; phylum Chordata; class Mammalia; order Chiroptera; family Mormoopidae; genus Pteronotus; species Pteronotus mesoamericanus. The sequence goes on from NW_026555321.1 coordinate 58,960,205, forward strand.
TACACTAAAACATTTCTGTCATGAAATTGTTCAGTAACCCCTAATTCATTATTAACCAGGAAAGACACCATGTTTGATGGTGGCAATTAATTGATAGTCAAATTTTTAATATTCTTTTAAAATACATAACTTTTCCCTTAATTGATTCCTACTGGTGGGATCCATTTGATATGCTTATTGAAGACTTGTTTGCTGATACTCAGCTATTAAAAAAGAGTTACATTTGAGTAGTGGGATGGGTTACAAAAAGGATATTAAATAAATTGTTGCAAATTTTTTATTACATAAGTACCTCCTCTTTTAGTTCTGTAAAAGCATCATTACTAGTCCTGGATTTGAATTAAGAAGGCATACTACAATATTTTTACCTCACAAAAAGTATTGTCCTTTTTGGTGCAGTTATGAGTTGTGTCTGTATTTCTGTACTATTATCAAGAGATGGAGAAGACAAAGTTTGAGCTTTCTGCACCAGCCTGGTGTGTGATATCTCATTTTCCTGTCATCAAAATACCAATGTAGGTGAAGTCAGTTTTAGAAGGCTCCCCTTAGAACGAGTGTTTAATTTTAATACTCTAAACTCTGATAAAGGAAGTTCACTCAGTTGGTGTAACACAGGAAGTTGAATCCAGGGATTTCGACTATTCGTTAAGATAAGTCGAAAAATCCCCAAGGAGGATTGGGTAGAACAGACATTACCTTTATTATTTATATTATAGGGAACTTCAACATTCCCTACAATATAGTGGATCAGCAAGCAGGACTGCACTCCTCTGTGTCTGAGACTTGTTTTAAGGGTTCCCAGAGAGAGGAGAGGTACGTGTCCTATGCATGACTCTAAACTACATTACCTTAGTGTAAAGAAAAGGTCAAGAAGCAGTCACAGGACAGGAAGCCACTCCCAAAAGGCAGTAAGGTGGAAGTTACGATCCATTTTCAAGACAAGACACATCCCTTCTGGCTGAGGGCCTCTTAGTCGTGGGAGGAGTAAGGGCCATGTCCATAGACTCCCCACTCCACCCCATTATTGCTTTTCCACCTAATATTTTTTGTGTTAATTTAGGGGAACCCGTGTGTTGAGCATGTTGGCACATTGTACTCCTGTATTACAGATATAGTAAAAGCTGCATGCTAAGATTAAAAATGCAATGCAGAAACCAGAGAGATTCAGGGAACGCCACCAATAGTCTATAGTAGTCAGTGCTGTAAGATTCTTGAATAGGGTTGCTGGCATTCAGCTTATGAGTTGTACATTTTCATATGTAGTTCTGTTTCTGTATTTAATATATACAGGTATGGGCTATTGTATTTTGTAATTTTGATAGTCACCCAACACCGTCCCAAACTGTGTACATGACCTATGGCTTGGTGCTGTTATTCTTCCCTTTTAACAATGCAAAACACCTCATGCATTTCTTTGAATGCATGAAGAGACGGTCAGAAGCCTTCCAGCTTTGCCCTGGCTGGTGTGGCTCAGTGGATTGAGTGCCGGCCTGAGGACCAAAGGGTCACTGGTTTGATTCCTAGTCAGGGCACATGCCTGGGTAGCAGGCCAGGTCCCCTGTAGGGGGCACACAGAGACAACCACACATTGTTGTTTTTCTCCGTTTCTTTCTCCCTCTTTTCCCCTCTCTCTAAAAATAAATAAATAAAATCTTTTAAAAAAGTGAAAAAGAAAGAAGCCTTCACCTTGCAGTGAGGACAGCATGTCTGGTTCACAGGGCAGATTCTTCATGGCAGGCCAGCAGAGGCCATGTTTGGGAACTTTGTGCAGACCCAACAGTCGGAGCAGTTGTTTTTTAGCAGTTAGCATTCCTGCTTGTTGGAGGAAGGTGTTGCTTTTGCAGAATCCAACCAGGCAATCCCCAAGAGTTTGACAGAGAAGGCAGGTAAACAAGGTCATGGTGTACATTTTATGAAAATAGAATATAAAGGTTTATGAACACAGCAAATCATAAACCAGTTTGTGAGTCTGTAAGAGTGTCAGATGAGAAGACTTCCAAATGTGAGGCTTTTGCTGGAATACAATTAAGCAGTGACAATTTGATGTGTTTTTTTTATTTGTAGTTTAATCATTTCTGATGATATTAGGTGCTTTAGGTATATTCTGTAAGGTGGATACTGTGTTAGCAGTTCTTAATAATTTCAAATTAAAGGATGAAGGAAAAATGAAACACTAGTACTCAGTCTAGTTTATAGGTGATAAAAAATTTTTTACAAACAATACATTGTATTAAAGTTAATTTCCATAATTGTGCATAAGAGATTTTATTGAAACTGTTTTCTTCTATTATTTTTTAAAAATGTATTTATTTTTAGACAGAGAGGAAGGGAGAGAGAAAGAGAGGGGGAGAAACAGCAATGCATGGTTGCCTCTCGTGCACCCCCACTGGGGACCTGGCACGCGACCCAGGCATGTGCCCCAACCAGGAACTGAACTGGTGACCCCGCAGTTCGCAGGCTGGTGCTCAGTCCACTGAGCCACACTAGCCAGGGCTGAAACATAATTTTTCTTTTAAAATTAGCCTTATTTTTATTAAAGAGTCAAATTAAGATTAATTCATTTACTGTGTTTAGGTTTAATTTAGCCTGGATTATTTACAAAACATAACAGGAATAGCAATTGATTGTATGAGCTTTTTAAGACTGTACTGCTGGATATACAAGGATCTTTTAGACTGAGTTTCAGTCAGCCTTCCAGGGCACAGAAGCCAAGCCACACACGCCTGTCATTAGGCTTTGCCTGCAGCACCTATATTCCTCAAGTCCTTGAGGTTTTTAAAAAAAGCTTCCTTTTTACCATTTTTTAGGAAAGTAACCTTCATTTCTTATGCAATGACTGTCATGAACCACATGATAAAACACAGTAGCAGGCCACTTTTTTAGTGGGTTTTTTATTGCTTTCAAAGTTAATTTCAATTCCTTAAGGCTTTTTGGTAACAACCAGTGTCCAGGTATGCCTCCATCAGGCATGACATTTCAGTCAAAGTCTTGAATAATAAAATGATAATAGGAAACTGGCTTAATGCATCCCGTTATAAAGAATTAATTATATTCTTTATATTCTTAATTTCTGTTGGATTTTTGTAAACAAGTATATTGTTATGGAAAGAATAATATTTATTAGGAATTTCCAAATTTCAGAGGGATTAGGTAGGAAGGAAAATGTAAATGTCTTAATATTGCTTATGAAATTGTATTTTATTAATTAGTTTTAAGAAACAGTTTTCTTGTGTTTTGAAAATGATTAAAACTTAGTATTTTTTAATAAAGAGGTTATAAAAGCTATAATTATTTTTAGTTTGTTATGTTTCATAATTTTGTTTGTTTTGATTATTTTTAAACATCTCTATAAATTCAGCCATTTCATAGAGCTTTAGCAATCTTCACTTAGTTCAAGGGTATGATTCAAAAATTCATTCTTAGAAATACGCAGTTTAAAACAAGTCAGAGTACTCTCCATGAATCCTTTCCAAGACATAAGATATATTTTTGCAAATCTGTTACAATAAAAACAATGATTGTTTATAACTGACAAAGCTTAAGATGACATGGTTACAGAGTTTACCATAATGCAACTAATAAAGGAATTTACTTTCCTGTAACAACATTTTAAGATAACTAAAAGTATAAATGAAAGTATATTAGAACTTACATAATTTTAGAACATTTACTTTAATAATAATATGTGTATACAGATAGAGCGTACTTCCTTATTTTATTTGACAAAGCTTCCCATGTACTTTAAGCGTATTAAATAGGCCTAATTAATTCAAAAAATTCACTTTTATAGGAGGGGGAAAAATAAGTCCTTGAGGTATTCCAGGGGCCCATTGGAATAACTTATTTTTCAGTTAAAAAGTCTTTTAAAATTTAAACTTTGGGAAGGCTGTCAACTACACTTAACCAAAAAAATATAACTTTCTATATGACAACACATTTTTATGGTAGTAACTTCAAAAAATACTAATTAAACTTAAAACTAATTTTTACATCAAATAATTTGTCCAGACCATGCGATCCTCCTTAATTTATGTAAGTATTTAATTTCTTTAGGCCAATAATATATTACACTCTAGTAATGTTATTTGGAGGCAGAAAATGTACTCCATATGATATGCATACAAACATATTACATACAGATTACACAAATAAAGATTATGTATGTAAAGCAGAAGATTTTCTTATTTATCTTTTTGTTTCTTTTTTTATATAATTTTTTAACTTATATAGATCTGCAATTTTTCTAGTTCCTTTTAATTTGCCTCTTTAATGTATTCAGGTATTAGAACAATTTACTTTTAATTTTATCTTTTTAAATATATTACCATAATTTTCATTTTTTAGTACCAAAACCATGTAACTTTTTTCAATTAAATTTTTTAACTTTTGGAAACCTTAATTTCCAATGATAACCAGAAATAAGCACCCAGTGTCCCCTAGACTGACTTTTATGAACACATTCCATAACCTGTAGAAACATAGGTTTTTGAAATTGGCAAATACACTTATTTTCAAGAGATAACACCTCTAACAAAGACGTTTATTAATAAGACACTTATTAACAGCTTCAAATTCACTTAACAGCCTTTTTTGTAACAAAGGCCAAAAGCTGGTGAACCCAAGACTTGTCTAGCAATCAGTGTTTTAGCAGTTTAAAATGTTTAGGTATTCAATAACTGTAATCGAAATTCACTAATTTAAAAAGGAATAGCTGAAATAAATTGATTTGATTAGATATATTAAAGGTTTCCCCTCATTTTATTAATAAGATTTATGTCTCAAAAATTTGCATGTTAAGAGATGGTCCATATTAAGAGATTGAGACCAGGTTTTTGCATTTCAAAGACAGGCTTTGGTTTTGGATTTTAGAATGAGAAGGAATGGGGTGCTGGAATTTATTAGTTTCAGAAGCCTTTTTTAGTTTAGAGACAGTCTTTAATATTTTTAAGTTTTAACTTTAATAAAAATTTACCTGTGCTTTTTTTAGAAGCTTTTAATTTCCAAATTACTGTGTACTTCTCATTTATTAGACCTTTGGCCAAAAGAGAAACAAGAACAATATTTAAAGCAAAGACAAAGTTTCAAGAAGGGCTTATTTCCTCATTTTTCTTTTTATCTTAAGTTTACCCTCTAACTGTCTTACTTTTGCTTCAGCTGGTTTTTCCTTTTTTTTTTTTGCACAAGTCCTCTGCAAGGCCTGTGAGAGCGTTCGGGGCATTCCCCCAGTACTGGTGTACCACCTCAGGGTTTATCCCTGCCATTATTCATTTTCGGGATTTCCCCCAATTTTCCACCCAATATGTTTTTGTCTATAGATGCCATTATTGGGGAATTTGGGGGGGTTGCCAAATCCTGCCTACTACACTAATTGTAACACAGGAGGTCGAGTCCGTGGATCTCAACTGTTGGTTCAGATAAGCCAAAAAATCCATAAGGAGGACTGGTGGAATAGACGTTGCTTTTACTACTTACGTTACGGGGAACTTCAGCAGTGGTGGGCTGGGAAGCAGGACCACACACCCCTGTGTCTGAGACTTGTTTTAAGGGGCCCCAGACACAGGAGGCACGTGTAAAGAAAAGGTATAAAGAAAACTTCAGTGTAAGGAAAAGGTCAAGAAGCAGTCACAGGACAGGAAGCCACTCCTAAAGGTGATAAGGAGGAAGTTACAGTCCATTTTCAAAGCAATCCACATCCCTTCTGGCCAGGGGCACCCTGATCAGCCCTCAGTCAAGGTTGTGGGGGAAAGGGCTGTGTCCATTGACCCCAGAGTTGCTTAGAGCATTTTTCTTGATAAGCCAAGGTTGCAAGTTCGATCCTGGGTCAGGGTACATAAAAGAATCAACCAATGAATACATAAATAAGTGGAACAACAAATAGATGTGCCTCACTCTCTCTCACTCCCCTTACCTTTTTTTTTTCCTTCCTTCCCTCTCTGTCTCTCAAAAATCAGTAAACTTTTTAAAAAAATATGTCGGAATGTAAAGAAATGATCCCTTAGAAGTGAGAGGGAGTTACAATTTATTTGAATTTTTTACAAAGTCTCATATTATGGAGTAATTTCTTAACTCTTTTTGAAACAACAAGCTTTGTTTTTGGAGAGAGTCCTTGCATTCATCCAAAACTTGCTGGGTATGCCAACAGTGCAAGATCCTGACCACCCCGTACCCAGGCCGTTTCTCTAGGATGTTTGCAGTGAGAAACCTAGAGGGATGAGGTAATATCTCCCTCCCAGGACAAAGAGCATGCCTGCTTATCACCTGTTATGAAACTGGTGCATTCCCATATTCATTGTAACACACCTGCTGTGTGTCCCTTTGAGGCCATCCCCCTGGGATTTATTTGGGAAGGAGGCCTGCTGCAAATGTGCTGAGGCTCTCTGCTTGTGTTTTCTCTGACCCAGAAGTCTGTGTCTTCTGCCAGCATCCATGAACCAGGAACAGGTTAACTTAGTAGCTTGTAGTCAAATCTCAGATCTAAGAGACCATTAGACTGAAACAGTCTCAGTAAATGAAAATTTAGGAAGCTTATGGAGCTGACCTTACATAATCAATTAAAATTCAAGGCAAAGAAATATAGCACATACGAGGAATTTTTTCTTGAAGATAGACCTCATATTTACAAGTTTGGATGTCAATATAATTCAGGTCTTTTAGATATCACCAAAAAGCAATGTAATACGTAGTTCTGGAAATCATGAGCATAATGTCTACAGGACAAACGAAGTAAATAGCTGTCCATATGGTAAGAATCTGTTTTGTGAGAAACCACCAAACTGTCTTCTAGTGTGGCTGCACCATTTTGTATTCTCACCAGCAGTGAATGAGTGTTCCTGTTGCTTCACATCCTTGTCAGCTCTTAGTGTTGTCAGTGTCTGGATTTTAGCAATTCTAATAGGAGTGGAGAGATGTCTCACTGATGGTTAAGTTTGCATTTCTCTTATGACAGATGTGTGATAGATGTGCTTATTTGACATACGTATATTTCTTTGGTGAGGTGTCTGTTGAAGTCTTTGGCCCTCTTTTTTAATTTTTAATGTAAAATTTTTATTGCATTTGGGGAGGTTAAAATGTAGCATAGGGAATATAGTCAATAATATTGAAATAACTGTCATGCCAGGTGGGTGCTTGAAATATCTGGGGGATCACTTTGTATAAAGTATATGATTGGCTCATTTTTTAATTGGGTGATTTTTTTTTTTCACTGTTAAGTTTAAGAGTTCTTTGTATATTTTGGGTAACAGTACCTTCACAAGTATTTTTTAGCATGTGGCTTATCTTCTTAGTCTCTTGATACTGTCTTTTGTAGAGCAGAAGTTTTGAATTTAATGAATTCCAGCTTATTAATTATTGTTTTATATGTCGTGTCTTTGGTGTTGTATCTAAATAGTCATCTCCATAGTTAAGGACTTTCAGGTTTTCTGTTACATCATGATATAGGAGTTTTATAGTTCTGTGTTTTACATTTAGGTCTGTGATCCATTTTGAGTTAACTTTTGTGACAGGCATGAAGGCTGAGTCTAGATTTATTTTTCTGCACATGGACATACAGTTGTTCCAGCACCATTTGTTGAAAAGACTGTCTAAGCTTCACGTTACTGCCTTTGCTTCTTTGTCAAAGATCAGTTATATTTATGTGGGTCTACATCTGACCTCTCTGTTCCCTTCCATTGATCTGTTTGTCTGTTATTTCATCAATACCACACTGTCTTGATTACCATAGCTTTATAGTGAGTCTTGAATTCAGGTAGTGTCAATACTTTAACTTTGTTCTTCAGCATTGTTGGCTATTCTGGGTCTTTTGCCTCTCCATATGAACATCAGAATCTGTTAGTGTCCACAAAATAACTTGCTGGTAGTTTTATTGGGATTGCATTGAATTTATACATCAAGTTGGGAAGAACAGACTGTTCAACGATATTGAGCCTTCCATTACCCATAGACATTAGTAATTTTTACTGGAAGGCAGAGAGAAGCTGAAAGGTTGGTCACTTACGAATAGCTGTAGCAAAAAAAATGAGTATATAGAAAGTTGAAAGTGGACTGATGAGAGGCCCAAAAATCTCTTGATTTTTCTTCCCTAATTTCTTCTTTCCCTCATTTGCATGGACAATTAAGATGTTTTTATAGCATTATGTTAAAGAGTTAAAAGATTATATTTTTAAATCTCACTTTGGAAATTTTATTTAAACTGACAAAATACTGTAAGTCTTAATTTCTTGAGCTTCTCTATAGAGATCAGTGACAAAACACTCATAGTAGAAGATCACAGAATTGGAGTATGAACATTATTAATATGTATTGGTTCCCAAGCAAACACAAGAGACTGATAGAATTTGATCTTCGTGGATGATATGTTTCTTAACCTTTTGTAATTCACTTAACTTGAGTCATATATATATATATATGTATTTCTATTTATTTATTTATACAATATATATGGGTATATATATGGGTACAGGGTGGTCAGGACCTTGCACTGTTGGCATAGATATACAATTGTGTGTGTGTGTGTGTGTGTGTGTGTGTGTGTGTGTGTATGTATGCACACACGCACACTATATATATAAATTCTATCTTGTTATGATTGTCTACTCTTGGATATATACACACACACACACACACACTATATATATATATATATATATATATATATATATAAATTGTATCTTGTTATGGTTGTATTCTTAGATATATATGTATACACACACTATATATATATATACACACACATATATATATATAAAAATTGTATCTTGTTATGATTGTCTACTCTTGGATTATATATTTTCAGGAAGTAAAGAACATTCCTGCTATTCTGTGTCGCACCTGTTACATATTTCTAGAAAAAGCATTTAGATGCTTTTTGTCATTTTGTATCAGATAAAAACTTTTTAAAAATAATTTAATGGTGTTATAAAAATTAAGCCTTTCTAGTGTCTAGAAATGCTCCATGTACAAATTTAGTGGCATGCATGCAGAGTAGTTTGTAATTAGAATATACTTTAATTTTTTTTTTCCACAGTTTTTACCCACCTATTGATGAGCCGGCCATTGGAAGTAAAAATATTGATCTGTCAGGGCGGCAGGAAAGAAAGCAGATCTTCAAAGGGAAGACATTTGTGTTTCTGAATGCCAAACAGGTAATGTTATAAGCTAAATTTTCCTAAAGAAAATATTACATACTAGGACAAATGACTACTGTTTTCAATAGTGGTTAATGCATTTTCTTTTGAAATTTTTGTGTAGAGGTTTGACATGGAATAAAACACTGCCCAGGCACCAGTGCCTGCCCTTTATATTATATAATCATATAATTTATATGATTATAATAGTCCTTAACATCTGTCAGTTTTCCTATTGTTTATATCAGTGTGTAAGTTGGTCAGGGGAGGAACCAGTTTAAGTTCTAACTTGTTGGATTAGTAAACAGGTGTTGACTGTCTTTCATGTGCTGAGATGGAGATTCCAGGCGTTTCTGTTGCATGTAGGAAACCCTGCCAGTTGGCCCTGAAGAAGTGTCATGTTCCAGGGCTGCAGGGGTGCCTGTGAATCAGGGATTTTTCTCAGAATGGAGGTAAAGATTGTCCTCTCAAGAAGCAGAACCAATTCTACGTCAGTTTTTTATTTTACTTTCAAATCAAATTCTTACAATTTTTAGAATGTACTTAAAGTAATTGTGGCTATTTTATCACTTCTTTTCTTTCCATTTTCAGCATAAAAAATTAAGTTCAGCTGTTGTTTTTGGAGGAGGAGATGCCAAGTTGATTACAGAAGAAAATGAAGAAGACAGTTTCTTTTCAGCTCCTGGAACTTGTGTTGTTGATATAGGAATGACAAATTCACAGACTTTAATTTCCAACTCTCAGAAAAAATGGATTCATTCAATTATGGATATGCTCCAAAGGTACTTTATTATTATTTGTTAGTAAAAAATAATATATACAAGTAGTCGGTTTTATAGGTTACTTCTGTTGCACTCTACATAACAATGAAAAAATATACACAATACATAATACAAAGATTTTATTATGTGTGGTACTCATACTTTGTTTAACGAATCTTTTTTTATTCATAGATCAGAATATTCACCCATATTCTTTACTAGTATTTTGGTATTTTGTTTTGAAGTTTGTTTTTAATCTACCCAGAATGGATTCTGTGTATAACAAAGGTCCACAATGCATGGGAATGGTTTGGCTTTATCCTCCTTCACTGATCAACACCACATTAACATCCTCATGTCCAGTAGGACAAGCTTTCCATTCTGCACTTCTTCAGAAGCAGCCTGGCTATTCTTGGCTCTTTAATTTCCCATATGCATTTTAGAGTCATCTTCTCTCAGAAACCTTGTTGGGAATTTGATTAGGAATTTCATGGAATCCACAAAGGAATTTGGGGAGCATTAACAATTTTTCTAATTTATCTATAGAGATCTTAAATACCTGTTTTTAGATATCCCTAGGTACTATATATTTTGTGGTAGATATATCTGTGGTAGATCTATGATATTTCTTCAAATATATTTTCTAATTGTTTACTGTTGATGGATAGGAATTCATCTGAAAATTAGATCCTGCCACCTTACTGGACTCCCCTTGTAATTCTAGTAGTTGATCCATAATCTTTTTGTACGAACCATATCTGTAAATAATGACATTTCTATTTTTTTTTTAAGTTCTATATTTATTTTTAGAGAGAGGGGCAGGGGGTGAGAAAGAGAGGGAGAGAAACATCAATGTGTGGTTGCCTCTTGCATGCCCCCAACTGGGGACCCAGCCTGCAACCCAGGCATGTGCCCCAACTGGGAGTTGAGCCAGCGACCCCTTGGTTTGTACGCTGGCTCTCAATCCACTGAGCCACACCAGCAGGGGCTCTATTCTATTTTTAATATTCATGCCTCTGATGCTACCCTCTCTGTCTATGTTGTATGCCCACTGGGACCTCCAGAGCAGTGTTGAAAGAGAGTGGTGATAGTAGCCACGTATGTTTACATTGTTTCCCTATCTAAGATGACAAAATGTATAGCATTATTATTAAATATATATTTAAAATGTTTCTATTTTTTTATACAGCCAATCTTTATAACTAATTTTCATAGTGTATTTATAGTTTCAAAAACATGAGTAAGGTAATAATATATCAATTTTAAATTACCTTAATTATAAGTAGATATATTTAGTCCCTTGTTTATAATATTTGTGAGATTTCTTTTTTTAGTATAATATTATTAAAATCATACATCAGTTGAACTCTTAAGTTAACCCAGTCAAATACAGTCAAAAAACAAATGTTAAAACACTGAAAAAGACCTTTTAAACACCTGTAGCCACTTAAAATACCTTATAATAAGTACTAAAAAGAGTTTTGTAGTTCTTAAAATTTGAGGTATAGTTTCTTTATAGCATTATATTAAATTATTTTTGTTTTAGTAATTCAGTCATTATTCACGTTACAGAATATCAGAAGATAGATTCACCATAAGATCCCTTTAATAAGATTCCTTAACACATGTGAATATGGCAAAATCATTACTAAACTTGAAATCGTAACACTTTTTGTATAAGCTGAAACTTAAAAGTTAGTGTGCTCAGTGGGAAAGGGAGAGATATCAGGAGAATAAGCATTTGATCTGCACAACAATTCTGAAATTTTGTGTAAGTTTCAGCTTATACAAAATTTGTTGTACTTCTTTCCCTCCTTCTTCTCCCTGCTGCTGCTTTCTCTCTTTTAAGTTTTCTCTTAGGATTGTAGTATTCATAGGTTTACTTATAAAAATCATTATTGCTTCATTTGAGTATTACTGTTCCCTTTTTATTCTCAAAATTATAGAATTTTAGAACTGAAAGATATGTATCCTTTACTCTAGACCTTTACAGATGAAATAACTGAGTTAGTAAAACATGGTGGACTTGCCCAGTGTAACATTGCTCATTGAGTAATAAATTTGTTAGTTGGAATATATTGTCATACTTAAACCATTTTATTCTAATAGGCAGGGTCTTAGACCTATTCCTGAAGCAGAAATTGGATTGGCAGTTATTTTCATGACTACAGAGAATTACTGTAATCCTCAGGACCAGTCCAGTACAGGTAATGAAAGCATTATTTGTTTGATTCTTTAGCAACTTTATTTATTATATGTAAATTGATAAATAGGCTGTATGCACATTACTATATACTTGCCAGGGGGTGACCATTTTCAACATCTTTTAAAACTCACCTTTTCCATTCAGTCATTTATTCATTTGATAAATATTTTTGGCTGCTGCATACTGGGCACTATTCTAAGGCCTGAAGATATAGTGGTGAATAAAGTAAACTACTTACTTACCTGTTACTGTAAACTTTATATTCTGAAGGTCAGGATCCAGACAGTTAACGGGCAAGCAGACACTTCTGATGATAAGTTCTTCTAGGGCCAAGTACAAAGAGAAAGCTAAAACATGGTGAGGTGGTAGTGACTTGGAGCGGGCTGTTACAGGTGGTGGTCAGGAGGGTCTCACTTAAGATGTTACATTGGGGCCACGGGTGTTCTGCATATGAGAAAAGGCCACAGGAGGAATCTGGGGAGCAGAATGCCAAGGAGGAGGACCTGGTCACAATGGTGTCTGTGTGGAGAATGGATTTCAGGGTCCAGAATGGGAGCGGGGACACAAGTGGAAAGCTTTCATGGAGGTCCAGGTGGGAGCACCAGGGGCATTAGACTGTGGTGGCAGCTGTAAAGAGGCAGAACAGATTCAGGGTATATTTTGGAAACAGCTTGTAGTCTTTGGCACAAGTCACTTGTTGCTGGTGGTGCTGTTTCTGAGATGAGGGGTGCATACTGTAGTCATCCCAGTGTTGACTGTCACAGAGCTGGAGTGCTCAGGGGCAGCAGCACTTGCCCCTTTGTTATTTAAAATATATTCCTTTGCTTTTGAAAATACGCTGATATTGCCATCATGATGATTTATTTATTGTTTTCTGCTTGCTTTTGTACCCTAGATATTTGTATGTTTATTCTCCCCAGGTACTCTCTCTTCCTCTTTACCTGGCTATGAGAGCATCCATTCTGTCTTCCTGTGTATATTTATTTTTCTATAGTTGTAAGCAGTTATTGGACTTCAGCTAAAGGAGACAGCAATACCTCATCATGCACCCAGAGGTATTGTTCACACTGTGGCCCACTGAATGGCCACCTGTGGAGTTGGACAGTGCCCCTCCTGAGTGGCCATACTCTGCAACCTCATTTACAGGTTAGGAATTTGTTAGGCTAGATTTTGGAAGGAGTGAGTCATTAGAGCTTAATGACCAGGAATTGATCGGGTGTATAGGTCATTACTAGTAATGTTTGGTAATAATGATGGCTGTCTTTTGAGTTTGCAGTCTGAAGCAAGCAATTTACATACATCATCAAAATTTGATCTTCACAATGATTCTTTTAGACAGATGACATCATCTGCACTTTAAGGATGAAGGAATTGACATATAAAGAGGTTAAGAAATTAGCCAGAGGTCACGTAGTAAATCATTTGATTCAAAGTAACTCTTAAGTGAAAGCCATTATGATTTCATTACACTGCAGTGCAGATGGCAGATATTTTGCTTCGTGAAGTTTTGAGCAAAGTGTTGGGTGATGGGGAGCAGATCTGAAAGGATAGATGTCTCATGAAAATTTGACAGGCTAATATTTTACTATGGATAAATACGTTTATTCTCCTGATATCTCTCCCTTTCCCACTGAGCACACTAACTTTTAAGTTTGTCTGTATGCAGCTAACCTTCAACTGCAAACAGTTTTAAATGCTTTGAAGCTTCCAACATATCCAAATAACCTATTTTGCTGGAATTTTGATTTGTGGAGCATTTCCTTCAAATTTATAACTACCATTCCCAGAATTTATCCTTAGAGTCAAAGCTATAGAAAACTTCTCAGTCTTTTAGAAAGTAGTGCTTCAGTGTGGATACCAGAGAGAGCCATATTCTTGGAGAAGCTGCACTACCTCAGAAATAGCATAAGGTGTAGATGTTTTTTAATTGACAGTGATTTCTGTTCTGTCATAGAAAAAACAACAACAACAACAACAAACCTATTAATAATTTCAGGCTTTTGACAATATAACAGAAAAAAAATTAAATAGAATCATGTATCAGAGACTGTTCTCTGTCTTTTAGAAAACTAGTTCTCAACTACATAAATGCTTCAGAAACATTTTTTAATGCAAACTCATGTTCTCCCTTATTCAAGATATTCTGGGATATGGCCAAGGCATATTGTTTCTTTTTGTTTGTTTGTTTTGATTGATTTTATGTTCGTGTTTCTCATACAAGTACCAAGAACCACTGAGCTAGAATATCTAGGGAAAGACTAACTACAGAGGAGCCTTCTTTTATGTAAATGGCAGAGTCACTCCTACTACAGACTTCAGTTATTTCTCATTCTTACAAGACTTGAAGTTCTTCCCCTGCAGCTGCTGCTCCAGAGGCCTGCTCCTATCCCTGCCCACAGCCACTGCCCTGTAGGAACCCTTCATGTCTGTCTCTGTTGAGGGCTATTTAGTGGCCCCAGTAGAGGTCCTGCTGCCATGTTAATCTCAACAGATGACATTTCACTTTGCTACTGTAGTCACCTTCCCTTTAAAACTTTGAATCCTCATTATCTATAGAGTAAATCCCTAACTCTCTGTCTAGACTCAAGAGTTTAGCCTAAGCTTGTCTGTCCTCATCCTTACCTTTCTAAAAAAAACAAATCCTTACAGAATACATGTGCCATATTGTTTATAGTCCTCATCCTCCTTGACCTTACTCATCATGGTCCTAGAATGCCAGCACTGTTGTTCCAAATTTGACTCACTCCACAGATACTCAGTGGAGTTTTTCTGAGTTATTTTCTCTCCCTTAATTTGCCTCCAGGTCGGAATGAATTATTGTTTTCTATATCCCAGTAACTTTTTTTTGCATTCCAGGTAGAATTTCTTTCTACTTTGAAGTATAACTGGCAGTGTCATGCCTCTTTCAGCTACTGGATGGATTGTAAGCTCTTGGTAACTGTCTCTGACAAGCACCAAGAACATTATTTGTTTGTAGGAGATATTAATATTTACTTAATTGAACTAGGTTATTAGTACATAAGATTACCTGTGACAGTGTGGAGCAACAAAATTTTGTCATCCACATTTAGAAATGTATTTGTGTCCAAAAGGACCCTAGAGATCATCTAACCTGTCTTTTTATTAAAAGGTATGTGATATAAAGGCCTTGAAAAGTTAAGGTCCCTGAGATACTTTATGTCCAAGCTAATCTTAACATTTGGGTTTATAGACTAGTACCTTTTTGGTTGTATCTTTTCATGTAGAAACAAGGTCATAAGGAATTGGTAAAAATTTACGTTATAATTAGTAGTATTTCTTCTTGTACATATTCGTAGGTAGGCATGTCTGGGTTCTAAGTCATCGACATCGAACTTAAAATTTTAGAATACACTTTTGAAAGTACAGAATATACATGTTTCCTTCCCTTTCTTGCTCCCTACTTTCTTTGCTCCTTTTCTTCTGTATTCATTCATTTACTTATTCAACAAGTATTTACTGAACATTTGTTATATACTTGTAATTATTCTAAACACTTGGAATAAAGAGGTAAGCATATCAGAACAAATACCTGCCTTCTGATATATTTAGCAAGGAGAACATTGTAAATAATCTTATTGTTGATAAACATTAGTTATTCTGGGTCATTAGATTCTATTTATAACTGTTTCTTTTAGTGATAATGTAAACATCCATAATTATTACTTTTTGCAAATGGCTATGCAAGAAAAAATGAATTTTAGGGGTATGTGTGTTTAAGGAAATGCCAGTGAGCTTCTGAGGTAGTCACGTAAGGAGAGAGTCAGAAGTCTTTAAATATCTGAATTTGGAATCAGTACTAAACATTTATTAAACACATCCTATGTCATGTGGACCTAATAGTGATAATTTAGTTTACATACTTAGTAAATGCCAATTAAAGTTTTTTTCAATTAATTTAATTCCATTAACTTATTTATATTTACTATTTACCAAACATTGCTCAGGGACTGGAGACTGGGAAATGAGCAGACTCTGTTCCTGCTCCAAGTCAAAAGGGAAAGTAACAGGTGAACAGTGCAGTGTACAGTGAGGCAGTGGATAACACTCACACTTGCATAGTGCTTACTGCTCCAAGCATTATTCTCAGTGCTGTCTGTATGTTGATTCATTTTGCCCTCAAAACGACTTTTGATGAAAAGTAGGTTAAGTCCCCCATTTTATAGGTAAGGAAAATACAGCGTAGAGGGATTAAATAATGCAGGTCACCCAGCTGAAGATGAGTGTGTTAATAGAGTGATGATGTACAGGGTAGAACAGGAGTTGAAATGAAGGGCACCTGCTTCAGTGCAGGGCATTCAGCAAAAGTGTGCCAGGAAAGGGGCACTTGAGTTCAGTTGCTATCCTAGTAAACAGAATTATGAAGTAATCATGGTTTCCTGTAGTAGCCAAAAATTTATGTCTAAAACTATTTATGTATTTTTTTCAAATAGTGTATATTCCTTCTAAAAATAAAACTTACATTGCCCTGGCTTGGTGGCTCACTTGGTTGGAGTGTCATCCTATACACCAGAGAGGCTGAGAGTTTGGTTCCTGGTCAGTGTACATACCTAGATTATAGGTTCGATCCCCAGTTGGGGTGCATATGGAGGGCAGACGATCGTTGTTCTTCTCTCACATCAATATGTGTATCTCTCTCTCTCTGTCCCTCTCCCTCTCTCCCCTTCCTTTCCCTTCCTCCCTCCCTCTCTCTCTTTTCCTCCTTTCCTCTCTCTCTAAAATCAACAAACATATCCTTGGGTGAGGAATAAAAAAAAGAAAAGTAAAATGTTATTTTTAATTTATGTAGATGGTAGGGTAAATATACTTTCTGTGGGAAAGAAATGTAATTTTTTTGTCTATTGACTTAAAGCATTATTTGAATTGAAATTTAAGTTGATTATTTTTATTTAGGTTGATAATACTTTACTGTGAAGGATTCAATGTTCCTATAAAATGATTTAATTTAGATAAGCTCATCACAGACATCAACAGGCTGCTGATAGGCCATTTTGTTAAGTATTTGTTGGTGCCACTGAATGGAGACAACCATATACTGTCTTACCTGATTAATTCCTTCAGCATGACATAGTCTAACAATAGTGAGTGACCAAGTGTCCCTCTTGTGTCCACCAGTTGTGTTCTTTCTCTCATTTGCGTAATTTACAGGATCCAGGACGATGATTCCAGGGCCAGGCCTTTCCCAAGGCTTGTCAGTCAAAGAGAAGCTCATGTCAACTGCCCCAGTGAACACTATGACATATGTCGCCAGCACAGAGTCAGAGCAAGCAGATACATGGTAAAGTTTCACTGTTAACAAACTATCATTACATTTCTGTCAGCTTAAGTTAGTGTCTTGGGAAATGAAGCAGGGGAGAGAAGGGTACCAGGGACAATAATATTTTAGTACAGAGATCAGCACACTTTCTGTAAAAGACCAAAAAGTAAATATATTTGGCTCTGTCACAGCTGCCGAACTCTGCCATTGGACCACGGGAGCAGGCACAACCACATATGAATGAATGAGAGTGGCTGTGCTCCAGGAAACTCAATGTACAGAACATGTGGCAAGCCGTTGTTTGCCAACCTGTCTTGTGATAGAGCTTTTTTTGTTGTTGTTACTTGCAAATGTACACAGAAAACTATAAAGAATTAAATGCTTTATTTGTGACTGATGAAATAAGTTTCACATGAATTTGTATTATATGATGTTGCCCATATTTGAACATTACTTACAATTTTGGAGATACTTTATATGTGCCCACCTGGCTAATCTGAATAATTAACACAGTGTATTTTATTTTAAATAGTCCATAATGAACTGTTCATATTGAAATATACTTGGGATATCACTATATAGGACCACATTTCAGTTTTCCTGCACCATGTTTTATTTTGAGGCCAGATATAACTTTTTAAAGAGAAACTTCTACTGTTTTATAAGTACCTTGAATGACAGCTTTACTTATTTTTCTGTAAATAAGAATAGCAAAGGCTGTACATACTCAGCCATGTGTTGCAGAACTCTGTGTGTGTGTGAGATGCTAAAAATATTTTTGTCAGTCTAGAGTTGTGTTCTGTTGTATAGACTGCTGTCTTGCTGGAATATAACAATAGCATTTCATGTAAAGTGACTTGAATAGCCTATTATATGATACTGGAGATTAATCTTTTTTGTGATTTTTCCATTTTTAATTAATTTTTTTGCATGGGAATTTATAAATCTTAAACCAAGCAAAAATTACCTAGGTTTCCCACCTCATTAATTTATAGTAGGACATGAAGTTGATATTCCATGTGTGCTTGACATTGTTTCCCGGCAGAATCTGTTCCTGACAGTATGTGCTGCAGGGGTGAAGAAGAAAGGTGTCACTTATCCTCAGAGACTGTCAGTGACACAACAGATACTTTCTTGGAGGAGTAAAACACATTCGCTGAATTACTGTCTAAGTGTAATTATGTTCTAAAACTACATTACATTGGTACTACTGAAAGGACTTTGTTTCTGGATAAGAATTAATGTAAACTTGATTACTTTGCATTTTTTTCTTTTGCTACAGTATGGATTTGAGTGAAAGACCAAAAGAAATCAAAATCTCCAGAATAGAACAGAAATTCAGAATGCCTTCACAAGAAGCATCCACTGTAAAGGAATCCCCCAAAATAAGCTCTGATAATAGTACTGTAGTACTAAATACTCTAGTTAGGAAGACAATTCCAAACTATCATCTCTCACCAATGAAGCTCCCAGGTGTAAACAGAGATAGAGATCGAGCTTCCCAACAGCCACAGGCCAACTCCATCCGAAACTACTTCCAGCCATCTACCAAGAAAAGGTACGTCTTTACAACACCTCCGTGTCTCGGAGAAACTCTTGTTTATGTGATTGTAGAATGGTATTCAGCCTGAGGAAAACTGTGGCCTTTGACCTTGCCCCCTCACTATGGTTGCTGGATGGACTCTCAATTTTTTCCTTCTTTACCTTTGCTCATGTTGTTTCCTTGGCTGTACTTATCTTTCAGCTTGCCTCTTTTGACCTTTTTTAGTTTCATGAGGTAGGACCTGCTCCATCAGTGTTTTCTCAATTTCTAGCACTGTTAATGTCTTCTGGGTTGTCTTCTGTATTCAAGAGCTTTATCTCATTTCTTAAAAGTGTCCCTTGGCTTAGTTTCATCCTCCTGCCACTGCCTTTTGTTTTCTACAAACACTGTTAAAATTCTTAGAGAAGGAGATAATTATTACTGCTCCTGTTTCTGTATGAAATATTTCTAAACCATCAGTATTTCATTCTGACATGACATTCTTGAAAATAACCACTGACACACTGCCAACGTGAGTGACCTTTTGGTGGCATGCAGTTCCTAAACCATTCTCCTTGCATCCCTTTGAGTTGTGTGGCAGTGGTCTCTCCCAGCTCCTTCCCTCTCTGACTGGCCCTTTGCCCCTTTTTTTAAGGCTTTTTTCCTCCTACCACACCTTTTTATCCTCTGTATGATCTACCTGCAGGGTTTCATGACATTATTACAGATGAAAAATACCTTTGGCTTTACTCATCCTTTAAGCTTTACTTTTCCACAGATATTTCCTGCTGTTTCCCCAAATGGTAATCCTGAAACCTTTTCTCCCCTGTGACTGAATGCATAATTTTTTTTGTTGTTAGGAGTGCACTTTGTCAAAATCTTTTACTGTTTCTTCTATGCCCCCCAAAACCAGTGGTTTGACTCTTATTTTGAGTTTCTTATAAATTCCTCCCTTTCCATCTGTTTGTGTTGCTACCTCTCTGGTTCACTCTCTGACCATCTCAACTTATTACAAAAACACTTTTGATCAGTCTGTTCATTACCCTGACATCAGCTTAGAAGTATTAAAATGTCATCTGGCTTTTGCAGTTCAATGTAAATCCAGTAAACTCCTGGAGAGTAGAGACTTGAGCTTTTGTGTCCTCCATGGGCCTTAGGACAATTTAAATGAATAGTGTTTGTTAATTATGGAATGAGCAATAACAGTGTTGTCTAGAAAGCGCTTAGTCACGTATCACTTGCTGCGTGTAGTCTGTAGATTGTTCTGGATTAGCCCTTCTGACTTACTGTCTTGAATCCAGCTCATTAACCCATCAGGTTTTTTTCTTGCCCACAAATTCCCTACATTTTAGAGTAAGCTACTGTTTCCTGACAATAAGTCCTTTGTATTTTTATGTTTTTCTATTCTTTCCTCCACACTGATTTGTCAGCTAGTGCAACTTCAGCAATGATAGACATCTCCATATTGTTTTAGCTATACAGCTGGTCAGTCCTCCCAAAATAGTAGAGTGTATATGAATTATGTACTGTTTTCAGATGTCTTTTTTTAATCTCCAGTGATACTATTAATTAATTAGTGATTTAATTAATAAGAATATGGTAAGTTAAATGTGGGAGGGGTGGATGTTGTCAAACTATTAAATTACTTAGCTGTGTTCATTGTCTGTTTTTGTTTTTTCTCTCTTTTAAATCTAAGGGAAAGGGATGAAGAAAATAAAGAAATGTCATCTAAATCAGCAAAAATGGAAATGTCTTGTACTCTTCTGGGACAAGTGGAACCTGCTACACCTTCAATATGGAAAAATGAGGAGCAGCACCTCTCTCAGAATGAGCCAGTGGGGGAAGAAACAGATAACTTACTTACAGATGTGAATTCAAAATCCATTGTGAAAAATTCTTCCAATAAATCTCTTTCTACAGAAAAACTAAGATCAGAAAAAAGGAAAATTGATGATATAGCTCTAGCAAATGAAGTATTGGAAGAAGTATTCCAGAACACAAAACCAGAGTTAGATTTTGAAGTGAAAATTCAAAAACAAGAAGATGTCAGAATTAGAAAAATGCCAAGATTGGATATAGAAGCAAATGGTTCTTTTAAAGATGAAACAATACCAGAGAGTGACAAAATATCTGTAAGTAACATTTTTAATGAAAAGTATTGCAAACAGAAACTTAGAAGGTTAAAAAGTATTTTAGATATTTGTAATAACAGTATGAGTATCTGTTGTTTCCTTGAAATAAAATTAGTATCTTTAACACCCAGTATTAAGTATAAGAATTTGTGGGTTGATAGGGTAAATATTAAAAATAAAGTGATTCTTTGACAGTATATAATGATAGCAAATAAAGTTGTTATTTGTGATCGTTTAATAGATTTCCAGGCTGTACTGTTGTATCACACATTTGGCCATGAATGTAAGTATAGGAGATGCCTTAATAGAGGAAATAAAGATAGAAAGATGAAAAAAGTTAGTGAAACAAAGTATCTACTAAATAAATCTTTAGGGTAAAACATGTATAACATCACTAGAATTTTTTTTTCACTTTTGATCTTTAATGTCCTATCTTATTTTCATGCATGTTGATAATTGTTTTGTCTGCCTAAGTCTAAGAAACTCTCTATATTACTTACTTTATGCGTCAGTAAGTTGCCTGCTATCTATAGACAAATTAGCTCATTAGGTGAGAGCACAGACCTTATGAAATAAAAATTTAATATTCTGGTCTCCCGCTTAGGTCTGTTAGTTCAGCTCCCATTCATGGCCATGTGTGGTTATCCTCTCTTATAAACCACTGCTCGTTAAGGACAGGACTTAATAAACGGATAAGGATTAAGTGATTGTGAGGGACAGTGCTTGTTGAGAACCTGGTGTGTATCAAGCACTATATTAAGTGAGTAACTGCTATTGAAAGAAAAATGTATATGCCCTATTTAGCCTATATATTGTTATCTTCACATGAGGGAGACAATCCTTATTATTTCTTAGGAGTAAATCCCAGATTCTCTGGGGTGGAGCAGCTGTATCAGAATCACCAGGTGAGCTTCTAGATGTGGCTTCCTAGACTACAGCCCCAGAGACCCTGACCCTGTACACCTAGTTTTCATCCTAGAATAAGTTCCCTTATTGTATTAATCAGAATTCCTTTGTGGTCTTTAAAGTTCTAAAACCAGTGGTTTAAATAAGATAGGGTTATTTTTTTTTCCTATAAAAGAAGCCCAGAAGTAAGTAAGCAAAGCTTTTTGGTAGTCCCATGCTTTTAATTTCCTGGAAAGTCTGCCTTCTTGCTCTCCAGCATCACACTGACTTTGGATGGAGGAAGCACGGGGCAGAGAGGACAAAGTGAAGGCCTTTCCCTTGAGTTTCTCCCCACCTTCTAAGGAGCTTCCTCAGAAATCCAACTTGATAATTTGGTTTATTGGCTGTAAAGCTGGGAGATGCTTAAAGCATGACACATGGCTGTCCTAATGAACTCATCATTGTAAGGGAGAAAGAGAATGGATACTGACATACCCTGTAGCTAGATTGAGAACTTCAGAGACAGAGGGCTCTTTTATTATCAGGGATTGAAGATTAGCTCTCAGATTACCAAGAAATTAATTAAACTAAGTGGTTTAAATATTCTATAGATCACTTGTGGAGCAAATGCCACTACAATGGAGAGTTGGGGAAGTTAGCTTAATGTGGTGTATCATGAAATCCAAGGAATAATCAAGTTTAACAAAATTATGTCTCCATAAAGATATGTTTATTCTACATCAGTGGTGAGTTTACATTGTCATATTTGCTCCAGCCTGTTCCAGGACCTGTGCCCAGGCCTCGTAATAGTGTTTATTCTTGATTTTAGAAATTTTTTATTGTATTTTTTCATTAACATTTATCCCCCTTATACCTTTCTCCCCTGACTGTTGTCCGTGTGCTCACGTTGTTGTCCATGTCCATGATTCCTTTTGCCTTTTTGCTCAGCCCTCTACCTCTTAACACCCCTTACAACCATGCTGTCAGCCTGTTCTCAATGAGTCTTTCTATTTTGCTTGTTCAGTTTGTTCATTAGATTCCACATATGAGTGAAATCATATGGTGTTTGTCTTTCTCTGACTGGCTTATTTCACTTAGTATAATGTTCTCCAGGTCCATTCATGCTGTTGCAAAGGGTAAAATTTTCTTCTTTTTTATGGCCGAGTAGCATTCAATTGTATAAATGTCCCATAGTTGTTTTATCCACTCATCTACTGATGATGGACAGTTGGTCTGCTTCCATTATCTTGGCAACTGTAAACAACACTGCAGTGAACATAGGGGTGCTTATATTCTTTTGAATTAGTGTTTTGGGGTTTTTTTGATGAATTCCCAGAAGTAGAATCACTGAGTCATAAGGCAGTTCCATTTTAATTTTTGAGGTATCTCCATACTGCTTTCCACAGTGGCTGCACCAATCTTGATTTCTATCAACTGTGCAAAAGGCTTTGCACTTCTCCATATCCTCATCATCAATCATTTGTTGATTTACTGATGATAGCCATTCTGAGCAGTAGAGTTTGGTATCTCATTGTGGTTTTAATTTGCATTTCTCTTAGTGACTTTGCTGGTAACCGTATTTTTTCTGATATATCTCCTCAGGCAAGGGAAACAAAAGAAAAGATAAATGACTGGGACTACATCAAACTAAAAAGTTTTTGCATGGCAAAGGAAACCATCAACAAAATAAAAGGACAACCCACAGAATGGGAGAACATATTTGCAGATACATCTGTAAAGGTTTAGTCTCCAAAATTTATAAAGAATTTACAAAACTCAACACGCAAAAAAAATACAATCTAATTAAAAATGGGCAAAAGACCTGAATAGACACTTCTCCAAAGAGGACATACTGATGGCGAATAGGCATATATATGAAAAGATGCTCAACGTCAAATAAGTGTTTGGTCTTTAGAAAGTTAGGCCCTGGTTACATTAATGTGGCCACACATTTGAAAATATCTTTGCCTTGTGGTACCCTTTCCTCCAGTAATTATTTCTGATTTTCTCTCATGTTTTTATTTTCTTTTTCTCATCATCTTGTCCTGTTACATATGTTAATCTTTTTTTAATAGCCTTTTTTCTCCCCCCTTCAGTTCTCTCCCAGATTGGTCCACTGCTCACAGTGGCCACAGCTCTGTCTGTAAATGGTTGTGGTTTTAGTCACCATTCTTTGGTCCATGCTGTGTGGCTTCTAATTCATCTTTTAAATATCTACTTTGACTGCACATTTTCCCAGGGCTCATGTCACTAAGGAAGTGGACATTGGAGCCCAGGCTGGGAGAGACAAGAAGTGTGCACCAGACCCCAGTGATGCAGGGACCACTAGACAAGGGTTTTGCTGAGATTTACATGTTGTGTAATGCTTTCAGGGAATATTATTTTATTTGATTCTGTAGCATAATTTCCTTTATCCTTATTTTACTACTTCAGAATTCGTGACATTCTGAATAAAAATGCAGTACAAAACAAATACATTGTATAGACTTTTGAAGAGTGAATAGCAATTTGAGCCACACCTTTGGATATTCTAAAAGTTAAATTACTGTATTGTAGCACTATAATGTTTTAGTGAAAATTTTGTTACAGTGAAAGTAAAAACGCTTGTGTAATTTTTAAAAGCTTTTTATTTTGAGGTAGTCGTTTATATACATGCTGTTACAAAGGATTATATATAGAGATGCCATATATTTTTCACCCTGTTCCTTTAACTATAACACCTTGCATAGCTAGAGTATGTATCAGGGAATTGACGTGGGTACAATTCATCAACCTTAACTCAGACAATGTGAAGCCATTTTTAAGAATTTAAAATGTGTGAAAGTCTGTGGATGCTCAAGGATTAAAGGAATTGCACTTAATATTTCTAGCTATAGAAGCAATGAACAGAAAAATGATTTCTTAATCCTTTCATTTAAAAAATTCTTTACATTCTTAAGAAGGCAAAAATGTTATACTTTCCGTTGACAGTGGATTCTTTAGTTATATTTCTGAAAGGCAATTTCTAAAATATGTTGATGGAAGAACTGCTGTTTTCCTGTTTTGGGATTTAAACAGAGATTGTAGCATGTCTGTATGAGTTTCTGTAAGCTGAACTAAAAAGCTGTTGGCTAGATACTCCTGCTAAGAGTTTATCCTGACATAAACGGAAGCTAGCTGCACCTGAGTCTGGGCCTTACTTTCGGTCTTCCAGCTTCCTTAAAACAGAAACATGACTTGGTATCCTTGTTAATTAACATCATTCCTCTTCCCTGACAGCACCCACTGTCTACACAACATCTCTCATTCCACTTCATTCCACCTCCAATTCTAAAATAAACTTTTCTCCTCTCTAATAACTATAGCATCTTCCAAAGCCCAGTGCAATAGCTACCACTCACTGGACACCATCATCTGTTTACAGCAGCCCTGCAGTGAAGCATGCACTATGCATTGAAAGATTGGGAAACTGACAGTAGGAGGTGTTAAGTAACTTGCCAAGGTCACATAGCTATGTTTTGACAATGGTACAAAACACAGGTCTACCCCTCTGGAGTAAGGCCAAGTTTCTGGGTGGGGTGTAATATGATTCTCTGAGATAGGAAATAAAAACTTGCTTGAGGGGATGAGCAAGTTTAGAGGAGTGAGGCAGGATGGGGAGAATGCGTGGGGAGTGATTTGTTCTGCTTGTGAAAACAGCTTCCAATGGAAGATGCATGTGAGAATGCTCGGTAAAAGTACTCAACACATGGTAGGCTTGGAATATAAATCTTAATCTCACTGTTGATGGACAGTAATACACTTCAGTCCCTTAGCAAGCACAAAGTATATTTGTTTTTCTTCCCTTTTCTGTCCAACTTACTAAAATTTTTCTGTATTACTGAATCATTGAAAATTTGATATAAAGTAATATACCTCTCTGTTGTATCCAAAGAGACTATAGTTTTCACTGAAAATATTAGAAAGCCATGTGTGTAATATGCTTTTGTCTAGAACATGGTCTGGATATATGAATGTGAAAGAGTATGATTGTATACAAGGCAGTCTCTACTTTATTACAGATAAACATCTCAAATAATTAAAGTAACTCATTTTGAGTTAAGGGTGATTTAAAATACAATTTTAAATGTAAATTTAGATAGAATCCTGTAAAAGAGTTTGTTTTTAATTGTAAAAGGAATACATAATAATGGAGAAATATGGAAAATTAAAAAACAGTGACTATTTGTTGATACCATCCTGACTGCTGGTAACTATAGTTAATATTTTGGTGTTTCCCTTTTTAAATCATATTTTGCAAACTTGGAATCCATTGTTAATGTAATTTTATAGCCATTTTTATGGTCATTTCTCATATTAATAGTCCTTGCATATATAACTTATATGAACTTAGATTGCTTCTAGCTCTTTGTTCCTATGACCAACTCATACTACAGTATACTTTATACATATATTTCTGTTCTCATCTTACAGTTTCTGTAGTAAACATACTTTTTTAAAAATATATTTTATTGATTATGCTATTACAGTTTTACCATTTTTTGCCCCTTTGCTCCCTGCTGCCTGGTCCCTCCAGCAGTACCCCCACATGGTTCATGTACATGGGCTGTGCATATAAGTTCTTTGGCTTCTCTATTTCCTATACTATTCTTAACATCCCCCTATTTTGTACCTATGATTTATGGTTCTTAATCCCTGTACCTTTTCTCCCATTCTCCTCCTTCCCCCTCCCAGCTGATAGCCCTCCAAATGTTTCCCATACCTATGATTCTGTTCCTGTTCTGGTGGTTTGCTTAGTTTGTTTTATAGATTCAGTTGTTAATAGGTTTGAATTTGTTGCCCTTTTAATGTTCATAGTTTTGATCTTTTTCTTAAATAGGTCCCTTTAACATTTCATATAATAATGGCTTTGTGATGCTGAATTCCTTTAGCTTTACCTTGTCTGGGAAGCACTTTATCTGCCCTTCCATTCTAAATGGTAGCTTTGCTGGACAGAGTAATCTAGGTTGTAGGTCCTTACTTTTCTTCACTTTGAATATTCTTGCCATCCCCTTCTAGCCTGCAAAGTTTTTTTTGAGAAATCAGCTGGTAGTCTTATGGGAACTCATTTGTACATAATGCTCTGCTTTTCTCTTGCTGCTTTTAAGATTCTCTCTTTGTCTTTAACCTTTGGCATATTAATTATGATGTGTCTTGGTGTGGTCCTCTTTGGGTCCATCTTATTTGGTACTCTTTGTGCTCCTGGACTTAATGTCTATTTCCTTCACCAAATTAGGGAAGTTTTCTTTCTTTCTTTTTTCAAATAAGTTTTCAATTTCTTGCTCTTCCTCTTCTTTTTCTGGCATCCCTATGATTCAGATATTGGTATGTTTGGAGATGTCCCAGAGGCTGTTTATACGCTCCTCATATTTTTACATTGTTTTTCTTGCTCTTCTGGGTTGAATGCTTATTTTTTTCTTTATGTTCCAAGTTGTTGATTTGAATCTTGGCTTCATCCCCTCCATTGTTGGTTCCCTGGAGATTTTTTTTTAATTTCACTTAATGTAACCTTCATTTCTGCCTGGATGTTTTTTTATGCTATTGCTGAACCCAGTGAGTTCTTTCAGCATCCTGATAACCAGTGTTTTGAACTCTAATCTGATAGGTGGGTTATCGCCATTCATTCTTTTTCTGGGGTTTTGTTCTATTCTTTCATTTGGTCCATATTTCTTCGTCTCCTCAATTTGGCAGCCTCCCTTTGTTTGTTTCTGTGTATTATGTAGAGCTGCTTTGACTCCCCATCTTAGTAGTGTGGCCTGTTGTGAAAAAGTCACCTATAAATTGTATGGGGCAGAGCCTTAGGTAATCGCCAGGGCAGAGCAACCCACTTCACCGCTTTGAGGCTCTGTGTAGGGGGTAGGTCTCAGAGATGGGACAGTGCTGCTGACTAGCTCCTGGAGGTTTGCCTGCCACTTGCCTTGTTTCCAGTGACCTCATTTTTCTTCCCGTGTATGACTGGTGCCCTTCTAGCTTCTGCTCTGGTGCCGAATCCCACAGCAGGGTGGGCCTGCATAAGTTCTAAGTCCTAAGTCTGTGCAGGCCCTTTAAGCAGTCTCCTGAAAATCCAGCAGTTTTCCCCCTCTGCCTCAACCTCCATTGGTTTTTCAGCCAAAGTTAGAGGGATTTATCTTCTGGCACTGTAACACCGGGCTGTGTGGTTTGGCCTGGACTGGGATCCCTCTCTCCTAAGGTATCCCTCCTGATTTTTATATACCATACAGGAATGTGAGACTGTCCATACCACCTCCTCTCCATTACCACACTGAGTCTCTGTGCCTCTCTTCCCTTCTTTGTCTCCGTCTCTCCTACCCATATGGATGAATTGTGGTTCCTCAAATCCTTGGTTGTAGGACTTCTATACAGCTTGATTTTCTGACGGTTCTGGGTGTGACTTGTTTTGAGGTCTAGTTGAAATTTTTTCTGTAGTTGTGCAAGGAGGCAAAGTGTGTTCACCTACACCTCCATCTTGACTGGAAGTCCTCTAGGAAAGATACTTAAAAGTCAGATAACTGTCCAAGAGCATGAATATCTCTGAAGTTTTCAGAAAGTTACCATTTTATAACTTCTTTCAACAATACTTTTTGTTTAGCAAAAAAATGAAATTGGGAAGAAATGTGAGATCAATAAAGAATTACTGTGGTCAACTAGAGAAGAACCATCAGTGAAGAAAATTTTAATTTTTATAAAAGTTTGATTTATGAACCATCATCTCATCAGTATGAACCATCTGTCAGTATTCTTTCTTAGGATTAATTATTTCTCTTTCTATGCTTTGATCTCATAATTATGCCTTCTCTGGATAGATCATATAACCACGATAGATCATATAACCATGATAGAGCAAAAAGAATATAGAGAAAAGCTGAAGTGTAATTCCCTGTGCTCTATTCCATAGATAAGTGACCTTGAAGAAGTCATTTTCACGTTTATGAACCTCAAGTATTGTTTATAAAACAAAGTTGACACTTTTCGAATAGGGTTGTTGTTTCTATCAAGTAGAGTAATGGATGCAAAAATTTTCTGAACTCCAAAACACAGTACAGAAGTATGAG
The DNA here is from genome assembly GCF_021234165.1 of Pteronotus mesoamericanus. Taxonomy (NCBI): domain Eukaryota; kingdom Metazoa; phylum Chordata; class Mammalia; order Chiroptera; family Mormoopidae; genus Pteronotus; species Pteronotus mesoamericanus. The sequence continues at coordinate 58,989,178 of NW_026555321.1, forward strand.
GTCATTGTAATTTTATTAGCTTTTCTGATTATAATCTGTCACTATCCAATGAACCTTTTCTTTTGACTTCTTTTTTCTTCTCTCCCTGACTGTCTTTATCTTAGTCCTCTTAACAACGTCCCTCTGAAAATATACAAAGCAATTTGAAAAGCTAAGATGGTCAGCCTCAGCAGCTATAACAATGTTGAGGTGTAACTGTTAGTTAATAACAAGTGATAATAAAGACTCTCAGTCTGCCACAGGAAGGAATCTTCAGGCTGATTTAATAAATATTTATCCAGAATAAATGCGGCTTTCAGTTAAACAATTAATGTGTCCAGAATTAATTACTGATTTTTCTGAGGTGTCAAAAATAATTTAAAAATAGAAATTATTGAAAATCCAAGAAAGCTTAAATATAAGAATATATGGAATGAATTGTATAGTAATCTTGGAGTACTTTTTTATCCTTGCCCAGGGATATGCTTATTGATTTTAAAGAGAGAGGAAGGGAGAGAAAGAAAGAGGGAGAAATATCGATGTAAAAGAGAAACATCAATCAGGTTGCTTACTATATGTGCCCCTATCAGGGATCTGTCCTACAACCTAGGTATGTGCTCTGATGGGGAATCAAACACACAACCTTTTTGTGTATGTGACAGTGCTCCAATGAACTGAGCCACCTGGCCAGTGCTGGAGGACAGTTTTAATGAGAAGCGGACAGTATTGAGATTTGCCAAGAAAATATATACAAGAAGATAAATTGTTTATTGAGATGATATTTATTAAAATAGCCACTAAATTAAAAATAATATGGTTTTAGCCTTCTGTCATAGATTAGTGTGTTATAAATGTTTCTAAAGTTATTGAGTACTTGAATAAACACTTTTTCTGGTTTTGAAATAGATATTAATTCCAAATACAAAGTTCATATGCCTAAAATAAACCTTTTTAACTTTTTTTTCCAGATATTTTGACTTTGTTTCTGTAGACCCCTAAATGACAAGCAATTTTGCTTTTTCTTCTTATTTCTTCTTATCCCTTCTTATCCATCCATCCTATATACCCCCATTAAGAACAGTGACAGCCTTCAGCATGATGGTGAGATGCTTCCAAGGAAGATGTTACTGACCGAATTTAGATCACTGGTGGTTAGTAACTCTGCCTCCAGAAATGTACCCAGTGTAAATGATGATTATGGTCGACTAAAGAATTTCAAAAAGTTCAGAAAGGTATGTATTCTTTTAACTAAAATATCACAAGAGGGCAGTGTTTGAAATGTTTTTGGACACTACTGAGGCTAACCAGTAATCAAAGCAGTTCATGTTGAAAACTAATGTTGTTTCTTCCACTTAAAACAGTTAAAACATGAACTGACAGTTAATATATGGAACACCTAGAATGAAACAAACTTCATTAAGACTGAATTCTTTAAAGTGTGTGTTTACCTGGTTTTTCCCATTGTAATCAGCATATTGATAGGGTCCTCTCAGCTCTAATACTGATCTATGACTACCTGAAGGGGTATTTTAATGCAGGACTTTATGAAAATAACAAATTTGTTGAAAATAACTCAGCACATTTAATAAGAAAACTAGACATTTTATTATTACATGTTTATATAAAATAAAATATGAATTTGTACACTTATTATTACTCTCAGACCTGAGTCCCTCCTTTTTAAGGAACTGTTAAGATTATTATTTCATCACTATTCTTAAAAGAATATTTCTGACCTAGTCTGTATTATTTTGTTGTTATTCTGGGATATTTTCTTCCTTCTGTAAACCTACTACTGACTGTTAGTTTTTGCTTAGGCATTTGATGAGAATACAGTAGTAATTTTGAAAGCGGTTCCTGTAGAAATAGCTTTTTTCCTAGAACACAATCTGTATGATTCTTGTTATAACCATGAGCTGTTGGAGCTTTTTCTCTATTAGCTACTATTAACATTTCTCAGTTAAATTAGTTCTCTACCTACTATGGCAGGCTCTACAAGGTTCTAAACTCTAAGAGGAAGAATCTCTTCTACTTAGAGAGGAAGATGGAAGTATTTCCATCACATGGCTCACTTACCCTTTCCCACTCACAGCTGTGGCTCATTAAGAGCACAAGGGCGTTCTTACCTCATGTTTACTTCATGTTCAGTATCGTATTACAAAATATCATTGTTAAGTCAAAATCCAGAATGCATACTTTATTTTTTATTAAGTTACCAAAGGAAAAACAAAAATACTGTTGGCACAGGAGTGGTGAAGAGATATACAGCAGTAAAAACTGCTGGAAACTCATTTGGAAAAACTTACAACCCTTAAAAATATTAATATCATGACAAGGAATTTTTTTGAGAGGAAAAAAGAAATTCAACCCAAAATTTGTAGGAAAGGTGTTTGATTACCTCTGATGAAAGAATTCATCTAAGTTTTTCTTTATATACCCAAATCAATGACATGATTATATTTGTACTTTTAAAATATTGCATAATGATGAAATGAACTTAACATTCCCTTTTTAGTTTCTATTTTAAAAGTATGTTCCATAAATATGAAGGATGTATTTATCTTATACCCTAAACACAATATTACCAGCGTGCTTGTTGTTTTCACACTTGTAATGTGAAACATGTTTAAGCAGTTTGTATTTGTAGGCAATAAAATTACACTTAAAAGTATGAACTATTGACATCTCCAACATGTCTTGCGAAGGATGTGTAAATTAGGAAGTTTAAGTACTTGAATATTCACAAGGTCTAGAAGCGGCTTAGGTATTGATATCTTTACGACACAGAATACAACAAGTGATGGCGAGGTTGTATGGAAAAGGGAACCCTGGTGCACTGTTGGTGGGAATGCTGACTGGGGCATCCACTGTGGAAAACAGTATGGAATTTCCTCAAAACACTAAAGACGGAACTGGCTTTTGATCCAGTGATCCCACTGTAGGGATTATACCCTAAGAATACTGAAACACCAATTCAAAAGAAACTATGCACCCCAATGATCACAGCAGCACAATTTACAATAGCCAAGTGCTAGAGGCAGCCTAAGTGCCCATCAGTAAATCAATGGATCGGAGAACTGTGGTACATTTAAACAGTGGAATATGACACAGCAGGAAGAAAGAAGGAACTCCTACCCTTCGTGACGGATGGAACTGGAGAGCATTATGCTAAGTGAAATAAGCGAGGCGGCGAGAGACAAATACCATATGATCTCAGCTATAAGTGGAACCTAATGAACAAAACAAGCAAACGAGCAAAATAGAACCAGAGACGTGGAAATAAGGAACAAACTTACACTGACCAGAGGATATGGGAGAAAGGGATAACGGGGGAATGGGAGAGGAGAAGGGGAAGCATCTAGTCAAGGGACATGTATAAAGGACCCATGGTAATCGACAGTAGGGTGGAAACTGACTGAAGGAGCAGGGGTGTAGACAGATCAGGGGAGAGCAACACAGAAAATATTGGGGCACCTGTAATTGAAAACAAAAAAAAATTAAAACACTTGTATAGGGGATCAAGATGGTGGAGGACTGAATGGAAGTCACACTGACCTCCCAGGACCAATCTGGAATTACAAGTAAATTGTGGCAAACAAATTGAACAAATAACTGAACAATAGCAAGAGAGGAGCCTTATAACCTCAGACAGACAGAAGGATCAGCTTTAGCACAACCTAACTGAATTTCACACCACAAAGTCAGGAAATCAAGACAGATCAATTTAAGAAACAGAAGCGAAAAAGAAGAGTCTCACAAATAATGAGAAGACAAAGAAACACCCCCCAATCAAAGAAAGGAGGAACCCCCACAAAGAGAAATAAATGAAATAGAGGCAAGTAAACTACTAGATACTAAGTTCAAAACAATGGTTCTAAAGAAGCTCAGTGAGCTCAGAGAGAATTACCAAAAACTACAGGGGAACTGTGAGGAAGTTACTGCAAACTGGCAAAATTAAAATGACGAATGGCAAAGACAAACAGAGTCCTAAAGGCAGCAAGTGAGAAAGAGGTAGTAACATACAAGGGAGCCCCAATACAGCTAGCAGCTGACTTCTCAACAGAAACACTGCAGGCCAGAAGGGAATGGCAAGATATATGCCAAGTAATGAAGAGCAAAGGCCTGCAACCAAGACTGCTCTGCCCAGCAAGGCTCTCCATAAAAATGGAAGGCGAAATAAAGTTTCCCCAGACAAAAGAAGGCTAAAAGACTACACCTCCACCAAACCAGCACTGCAAGATATGCTAAAGGGACTGCTTTAAGAAGATGAAGAAAAAGACTCTATGAATACCCAGTTCCTTTCACAGTCACCAATACTTGATATTACCAATATTTTCAATACTTATTAATCTCATTGTGACAATGATGTATTTTAGTTGCTACTTTATTATTTGTTGAAACTAAACCTCTTTTTGTATATTTATTGCCTAATTCTATGATTTTTAAAAAGCTTTAAGTGACTTTTTGGTATTCTTTATCCATTTTTTGACTGTTCGTAGAATTTTTTCACAGAACAAAAACTATTAACCCTTTTTCAGATGTGTTCAAATACTTTCCTATTCTAATACTTGTCCTTTAACTGTTTTTATTTGTATATTACTGTATAGTCTTTTTTTTTCAATTGTTCCAATAATATTCTCCCCCCCTGAAGCATTTATTTATTTATTTATTTATTTATTTATTTATTTATAAATACATTTGTCTCTGCCTCCCACTGACCACTTTCCCTTGCCCCCTCCCTCCTTCCCTCCCTCAGCTCTTCCCCTTTGGTTTTGTCCATGAGTCCTTGCTATATGTTCCTTGACTTTCCCCTTCCCTTCCCTTTCCCTGCCCCCCCACCCTACTTCCCTCTTGTCTCTGTTGGTTTCTTTTTCCTTTCAGTGTTGCTGGTCATATTTTCCTTGCATCTTTGTATTGTTGGTTAGGTTCTGCTTATAGGTGAGATCATATGGTATTTGTCTTTCGCCCCCTGGCTTATTTCGCTTAGCATGATGCTCTCCAGTTCCATCCATGCTGTCGCGAAGTTTAGTAGTTCTTTTTTTCTTTCTGCTGCGTAGTATTCCATTATGTATATGTGCCATAATTTTTTGATCCAATAATCTACTGATGGGCATTTACGTTGCTTCCAACACTTGGCTATTGTAAATTGTGCTGCTGTGAACATTGGGGTGCATAGGTTCTTTTGTATTGGCGTTTTGGTGGTCTTAGGGTATAGTCTCAGCAGGGAAATCACTGAAACAAAAGGCAGTGCCATTTTCAGCTTTTCGAGGAAATTCCACACTGCTTTCCACAGTGGCTGCACCAGTCTGCATTCCCACCAACAGTGGACTAGGGTTCCCTTTTCTCCACAGCCTTGCCAGCACCTGTCGTTTCTTGATCGGTTTATGATGGCCATTCTGACTGGTGTGAGGTGGTATCTCATGGTGGTTTTGATCTGCATTTCTCTGATGGCTAGTGAAGCTGAGCATCCTTTCAAATGCCTCTGGGCCCTCTATCTCCTCCTTGGCAAAGCGTCTGCCCAGGTCCTTTGCCCATTTTCTGATTAGATCGTTGATCTTCTTGTAGTGGAGTCGAGTGAGTTCTTTATATATCTTGGAGATCAAACCTCTATCTGATGTATCATTAGTGAATTATTTTCCCATATGGTTGGCTCCCTTTTCATTTTGCTGATGTTTTCTTTCGCCGTGCAGAAGCTTCTTATTTTGATGAGGTCCCACTTGGTTATTCTTTCTTTATGTCCCTTGCTTTAGGAGACATATCAGTGAAAAAATTGCTGCGTGGGATATCTGAGAGTTTCCTGCCAATGTTCTCCTCCAGGACTTTAATGGTGTTGCGACTTATATTTAAGTCTTTTATCCATCTTGAGTTTGTTTTTATGTATGGTGTCAGCTGATGATCCAATTTCAATTTTTTGCATGTAGCCGTCTAGCTCTCCCAACACCATTTGTTGAAGAGGCTATTATTGCTCCATTTGATGCTTCTGCCCCCTTTGTCAAATATTAGTTGCCCATAGAGACCTGGGCTTATTTCTGGACTTTCTATTCTGTTCCACTGGTCTATGGGTCTGTTCTTGTGCCAGTACCAGATTGTTTTGAGTATAGTGGCTTTGTAGTAGAGTTTGATGTCCGGTATTGTGATCCCTTCTACTTTGTGTTTCTTTCTCAAAATGGCTGCGGCTATTCGGGGTCATTTATGGTTCCATATAAATTTTTGAAATGTCTGTTCTATTTCTGTGACATATGTCATTGGTACCTTAATAGGGATTGCGTTGAATCTATAAATTGCTTGGGGTAGTATGGACATTTTGATGATATTAATTCTTCCAATGCATGAGCATGGTATATGCTTCCATTTATTTGCGTCTTCCTAATTTCTTTTTTCAATGTTGTATAGTTTTCTGCGTACAGGTCTTTTATGTCTTTGGTTAAATTTATGCCTACGTACTTTATTTTTGTTTTTGCTGTATCGAATGGTATTTTTTCTCTGATTTCTTCTTCTTCTATTGCATTGCTGGTGTACAAAAATGCCTTTGATTTCTGAGTGTTGACTTTGTATCCTGCTGTTTTGCCAAACTCACTTATTAGGCTGAGGAGTTTTTTGGTAGAGTCTACAGGGTTCTCTATGTACACTATCATGTCATCTGCAAACAATGATAGCTTTATTTCCTCCTTTCCTATTTGAATGCCTTTTATCTCTTTCTCTTGTCCGACCACGGTGGCTAGGACTTCCAATACGATGTTGAAAAGAAGCGGTGAGAGCGGACATCCTTGTCGTGTTCCCGATCTTAGTGGGAAAGCTTTCAGTTTTTGCCCGTTGCGTATGATGTTGGCTGTAGGTTTTTCATAATTGGCCTTTATTACGTTGAGGAATGCCCCATTTATTCCCATTTTGCTGAGTGTTTTGATCATAAATGGGTGCTGTACCTTATCGAATGCTTTTTCTGCGTCTATTGATATGATCATGTGGTTTTTGTCTTGTCTTTATTTTTTAATTATCTATTTCATTTTTTTATTTTTTTTAAATTTATTTGTCTTTATGTGATGTATCACGTTTACTGATTTGCGTATATTGAACCATCCCTGCATTCCTAGGATGAATCCCACTTGATTGTGGTGGATAATCTTTTTAATGTATTGCTGGATGCGGTTTGCCAATATTTTGTTGAGGATTTTAGCATCTATGTTCATCAGCGAAATTGGCCTGTAGTTTTCTTTCTTTGTAGTGTCTTTATCTGGTTTTGGGATCAGGGTGATGCTGCCTCATAGAAAGAGTCTGGGAGTGTTCCCTCCTCTTGGATTTTTTGGAATCGTCTGAGAAGGACAGGGGTTAGCTCTTCCTTAAATGTTTTGTAAAATTCTCCTGGGAAACCGTCTGGCCCTGGGCTTTTGTATGCTGGGAGTTTCTTGATGACTGCTTTAATTTCCCCAGCTGTTACCAGTCTGTTCAAGCTTTCTGTTTTCTTCCTCCTTCAGTGTTGGAAGATTATACTTTTCTAAAAATTTGTCCATTTCATCAAGATTTTCAAATTTCTTGGCATATAATTATTCATAATAGTTTCTGATGATCATTTGTATTTCTGTGGTATTAGTTGTTATTTCTCCTCTTTCATTTCTGATATTATTAATTTGGGTCCTCTCCCTTTTTTTCTTGATGAGTCTGCTTAAAGGCTTGTCAATTTTATTTATCTTTTCAAACAACAAGCTTCTGGATTGGTTGATCCTCTGAATTGTTCTTTTTGTCTCTATGTCATTCAGTTCTGCTCTAATCTTGCCTATTTCTTTCCTTCTACTTGCTCTGGGATTTATTTGTTGTTGTTTCTCCAGTTCTTGAAGTTGTAGTGTTAGGTCTTTTATTTGAAATGTTTCTATCTTTTTTAGGTAAGCCTGTATTGCTATGAACTTCCCTCTCAGGACCGCCTTCGCTGTGTCTCATAGGTTTTGGACCGTTGTCTGTTCATTTTCATTTGTTTCCAGAAACTTGTTTGATTTCTTCTCTTATCTCATTATTGACCCATTCATTGTTTAATGGTGTACTTTTCAGTCTCCATGAGTTTGCAAGTTTTTGAAGTTTCTCTTTGAGGTTGATTTCCAGTTTCAAACCCTTTTGGTCCGAGAAAAAGTTTGGTATTATTTCAATTTCCCTAAATGTGCTGAGGCTTGCTTTGTGTCCTATCATGTGGTCTATCTTTGAAAAACTGCCATGAGCATTTGAAAAGAATGTGTATTTTTCTTCTTTGGGATGTAAGGTTCTCTATATGTCAGTTAAGTCTCTTTGATTCAGTGCGTCATTCAGCGCCACGATATGTTTATTAATGTTTTGTTTTGAAGATCTGTCCATTTTTGACAGTGGGGTGTTGAAATCCCCTACTATCAGTGTGTTGCTGTCTATATCTTTTTTGAAGTCATCCAACAATTTCCTTATAAACTTGGGGGCTCCTATATTGGGAGCATATAAGTTTACAATGTTGATGTCTTCTTGATAGATTCTTCCTTTATGTATGATAAAGTGCCCCTCTGGGTCTCTCTTTATGGCCTTTGCTTTGAAATCTACTTTGTCTGATACAAGTATGGCAACGCCAGCCTTTTTCTCATGTCCATTTGCTTGGAATATTATTTTCCATCCCTTTACTTTCAATGTGTGTAGGTCTTTTGCTCTGAGGTGGGTCTCTTGTAGGCTGCATATGTGTGGGTCATGTTTTCTTTTCCATTCAGCTACCCTGTGTCTTTTGATTGGGGCATTGAGTCCATTCACATTGAGAGATATTACTGATAGAAACTTACTCATCTTTTCTCTTTGTACTTGTGTTCCTCTCTGTCTCATTCTTTTCCTTCATCTGCTTAAACCAGTCCCCTTAGCATATCTTGGAGAGCTTGTCCTGATAGAGATGTATTCTCTTAGCCTTCTTTTGTCTGGGAAACTCCGTATTTCCCTTTCTATTTTAATGGAGAGCCTAGCTGGGTAGAGCAGCCTTGGCTGTAGGCCCTTGCTCTTCATGGCTTGGGATATTTGTTTCCATTCCCTTCTGGCTTGTCATGTTTCTGTTGAGAAGTCAGCTCCTAGGCTTATCGGGGCCCCCTTGTATGTTACTTTCTCCTTCTCCCTTGCTGCCTTGAGGATTCTCTCTTTGTCTTTGACATTTGCCATTTTAATGATGATGTGTCTTGGAGTGGGCCTCATTGGGTTCCTCTTGCATGGGGCCCTCTGTGCTTCCTGGACCCGTGAGATCTTTTCTCTCCTCAAATTGAGGAAGTTTTCCATCATTACTTTTTCAAACAGGTTCTCTATCCCTTGCTCCTCTTCTTCTCCTTCTGGTATCCCTATTATACGGATATTATTGCGTTTCAGGTTGTCCTGCATTTCCCTAAATGCCTCTTCATTCTTTTTGGGCCATTTTTCCATTTCTTGTTCTTTCTGGGAGCTTTTTTCTACCTTTTCCTCTATCTCACTGATTCGATCCTCAACTTCATCCAGCCTGCTTTGGATTCCTTCTACTGTGTTCTTCAATTCAGAAATGGTATTCTTCATATCCTCTTGTGTCTTCTTGATAGTTTCTATGTCCTTTTCCAGGCTGATATAGTTTGCTGTAAGATCCTGATAGTTCTCTGCAGTTTCTCATAGTTCTCTTTGAGCTGGCTGAGCTCATTGAGCTTCCTTAGAACCATTGTTTTGAATTCAGTATCTGATAGTTCCCTTGCCTCTATTTCATTGAGCTCTCTCTGTGGGGAGTCCCCTTTTCCCCACAGAGAAGGAGGGGAACTTCTTTTTCTTCCCATTTTTGTGAGAGTCTGTTAAGTATTTTTGTCCTTTACTTTTCTTTCTGGGCTTGCCTCTGATGATGTCAGTTGTTGACCCTATAGGGCCTTGGGTTGTTTGTTTGAGCCTTTCAGGAGTCTAATGCCTGTGTCTGACTCCTGCTTGCAGCAGCTCTGTGACCCCTTCGGTCAGGGCTGGGCTATTTTCTGGGATCTCTCTGAGCTCTCACGCGGGCTCCTTGAGCGCGTTCCCAGCGCGGCAGCGTCCCCCACCTGCCTGGGCTCTCATGTGCTTGCCCCAGACCACGGGGCTTATTCGCGACCTCGTGTACTCATCTGGCCTCCCTGGCACGCGAGCTTCGCGGCACTGGTCAGTTTAGGGTCTTGTATTTTGTATTTTCCCAGCTTTTGGCTCTTTGGGTGCGTTGCTTGCCCTCGCCAAATGGGTACTACGGAAATGGAAGGAAAGCAGCTCTAGGACTCTCCGGTTAATCCTGTTTCTGGTCTCTCCTCCAGGGACTCTGGGCAGCTCCACTTACCTTGTGGGCCGCTCCGCAGTCGCAGGCAGATAGGTCAATTTACGCCTGCCCTTGCCCCTCTGTGCACTCCCTCGCAGGCCGTATGGGTGCCAGTGTGTGTGAGGCCTTGCCGGCAGGTGCAAGCATTCGCCAGTCACACACACGTTCGCCAGCCCTCACTGGTCACTCGGCGCAAGTCAGAATAATACTTTAAATTATAATGTGTGTATTCTGTTGGGAAACGCCCTGTCTGGTTTCAGGAACTCTAACCCCGCCGACAGACTAGAGTGCCTCACGGCTGGAAATAATCAGGGAGGCCTTGTGGAAACAGGCTCCTGAGGAGACAACCTGTTCACCCTGGCAGGGGCATAGCTCCTGCCTCTCTGCTTTGTCATGTGATGATCAGTAATCCATGACGGGTAAGTTATCTCATGCTGAGATGACAACCTAAGAGATATATCGATTGGATAAGGGCAGCAGACAAGAAATTGGAGGACATGGAGAAAGAGCAAAAAACCCACACCCGTCTGCTTGGCTTGGACTTGGCTGGAGTCCTCATTCTATCCAAAAGAAGTCTCCCTTTCTCTTGGTGGCTCCCTGCCCCCGCCTGGCTCAGGCCCGAAATAGTATTGGAGTCAATCCTAAACTACATCTGGCGGTTCCCAGGGAAATCAGACCTAAAAGTAAATTCTTTAAAGTGTGCTTTGTTCTTACCTCAGAAGCTATAGTCTGCTCATGCTGGGAAGGAAATTTACATTATTCACAGACCCTAACCCTATACCATTAGGCACTGTTATGTTTACTGTGTGCTCATGTTTAGTCATTTCTCTTGTTTACTAGTCTCCTCTCAGTCCCATGTAAATCCGTGTAAATCGGTGTGTTCCTGCCATTTGTTTTCTTCAAAACATCACCCATTCGCTGTGCACATTAACATACTGATGTAATGAGATAACCTGTGCATTCCTGTTACTTAGCCCCACTGGTAACCTTTTCAATAAAAACATTCGAACAAAGGGACTCTGGGTCTTCCCCACTAGAGGAATGTGCCACGTCCCCTCTCTTGGCAAACAGAGAAGTGCTTGCGACGACTCATGTTTATTTCCCCCATCCGTGACAACCCTGAGAGGGGCTCTACGGGATTCAGAGTCCCCGCTCCCATCTCAGCTGGCCCCAGATGGCAACCGTCAGATCCCAGAGCATCGCACTCCCCACAATGCGCTCCATCCCCCTACCTTACAGGTGGCTCCCCAAAAGGGACTATGCTACAGTGTTCACCTTGGGTTGCTTTAATTTGTGGATGGTGAGCTAAGGTCATTTTTGAATAAAAACTCCAAATTCAAAATCTTAAATTCTCTTAGTACATATATCCCAGTTACGTATGTAAATCTGAGTATAATAATAGTTGAAATAATAGGGCAAAAACGTGTGCCTAACACTTACCACTGTTTCATGCACTGTCATTTATAGGATATGTATATCTTTGGCACTTACATTACACGTGATTTACAATCCTATTTTTAAGCTTTAAAAAGAATGGTGGTCTTAATTTGTTAATATATTTAACATTATTTTACAGGTCACATTTCCTGGAGCAGGAAAATTTCCACAGATCATTGGAGGATCAGATCTAATTGCTCATCATGCTCGAAAGAATACAGAATTAGAAGAGTGGTTAAGGCAGGAAATGGAGGTTAGTAGAAAGAAAGGCCTGGTAAAATGTTTGATTTGCAGTTTGATCTTTTGTGGTTTCCTTAGAGTAAATTCTTAACACCAAACTTAAGTGACCTGAGGTTGGTTATTCAGGAAAATTCCTGAGTTACGGAGCATTAAGATTAATTGATACCTTTTCATAACATTTCTTAAAGGGATTCTAGATTTATTTGTTTAAGAAATGGGACCCAAACAAATGACTTAAGTTTCTATACTCATGTAAAGGGAAGAAAAGAGACTTAACCCACAAAAATTTAAAAGGAAACTAAAGGATAACAAATGAATGATCATAGAGTCATATGGAAGGATACATATTATAAAAATATCAATATAGTGGGAAGGATTGGGCTTTCTAAATCTAAATCATGTAAATTGTCTTTCAACAGTTCTGAGAATTTCTCTTTTCTTGAATACTACCTTTTTCCTGTTTTCTCTAATACCTCTTTTTGTCCTGTTTCTTAAAGGAACCCTCATACTGTTTTCGATAGTAGCTGTTCCATTTTATATACCCATCAACAGGGCACAAGGGTTCTAATTTCTGCACATCCTCTCCAACACTTGTTATTTTCTTTTTGCCAGTAAATATCCTAATGGGTGTGAAGTAGTGTCTCACTTGATTATACATTTCCCTAAGGGTTAGTGATGCTGAGCATCTTCTCATATGCAGGTTGCCCATTCGTACATCATCTTTTGAGAAATGTCTATTCAAACCCTTTCCCATTTTAATCTGACTGTTTATCTTTTGTTGTTGAGTTCTAGGAGTTCTTTATATATTCTGGATATTAACCCCTTTTCAGATATAACTTGCAAATTTTCTTATCTCTGGGTTGCCTTTTCTCTCTGTTGATTGTGTACTTTGGTACACAGAAGTTTTAAATTTTGATGTAGTCCAATTTATCTATTTTTTTCCTTTTGTTACCTGTGTTTTTGATGTTATATTCAAGCAATTGTTGCCAAATCCAGTGTTAGGAAGCTTTCTCCCTATGTTTTCCTCTAAGAATCTTTTAGTTTTAGCTCTTACATTTAGATTCTTGATCCACTTTGAGTTAATTTTTATATGTAATGTTAGGATACGTCTAACTTCCTTTTCTGTAGTTACACTTTTACACTTTGGTTTAATAATACATGAGCACAGCATCTCCAAGGTGGGGAGGCTTTAAAGTCAGTTATACTGTTGACAGCTGCTTGCTGAGGGAAACTTGCCTTAATGCCTTCTTCCACAGGCAGTTGTTATTATCTCATTTTCCCCCAAACACTCTAAGTTTGAAAAAAGTAAAAGAAACTGTTAGATAACATTAATAGTTGGGTACTAATGATTTGTAATATTTAGTTTAGGTTCTTAAACTTTTATTATGAAAAGTTTTCAAATACACATCAAGTAAAGAGAATAGCAAAACACACCCCCAGCACACAGCTTCAACCAAATCAGCACTGTGCACATCTTGCTGTACCTACTCCCTTTCCAAACTACTTTTATTTTTATAATATATTTTTATTTTTTAATCATTTTTTATTGTTGTTCTATTACAATTGTCTCAATTTTTCCCCCTTTGCCTTCCTCTGCCCATCCCACCCCCACCACTCCCACAGTCTGTTCCCACAGAATCTAAACAAAATGAACTAACAAACAAAATAGAACCATAGGCATGGAAACATGGAGAAGACTGAAAGTGACCAGAAGGGATGGGTAAGGAGACAATGGTGGAAAGAAGGGGACTGGACTAGACAAAGAACATGTATGAATGACCCACAGCCAAACTTCTTTTCTTTCTGGAGTATTTTTGGGTAAATCCCAATCATTTCATCATCTTGCTCATATTTATATGCTTAATGCAAGCATACAGATTCCTGATCAAATACATGCTTTTTCTGTGTACTTATATACATAGATTTCTCTTTACTTGTATAATCAATTCATATTGTTTTAAACCCTACAAGTAGGACCAGCAGTATAATTTTGATACCTGAAATTGCTTTAGAGTTCTATAATTTTGCATATTTACTTTTTTTCTTGGTAATTTCTCCACATTGTCTTACAGTTTGGTAGTACCTTATTTCATCCATTTGTTGTGTTTTCACTTAATCTCTATATGTTTTCACTTCTGGAAGTCTGTTTCATTCATTTCTAAAACTTCTTTGTTCCCTGCTGCTGTTTTTAAGCTCTTCTTTTGTATTCTTTGCCTGAAGATACCAATACCTAAAGTATTTGTCTTCTGCTTCTGCTAGTTCTCTCTTATAGTACCTTGTTTCCCAGTATATACTTTGTGACGTTTGAATGTGCACCCTTATTTTTCTTAGAACTTGATCTATGGGAATTCCTTGTGTCCTGAGTACAGGTTTATTTCCTCCAGAAAAGATGTGTTTCTGTCTGCCAGTCTTGTTCTACCAATATGAAACCACATTAATCTCTGTTGTGACAGTTTTGGATCACCCAGGTAGTTAATGTGTATTTTAACTAGAAGCCTGAGTGAAGGCCCGTCTGTCTTTATAAATTATGTGAGATTTTTTTTTTTTCCCCTTTACCCTTTGCCAGGGTCCCGGACAGGCAAGTTTCTTTACCTTTTGTGTTGCAGGATTTCTCTCTCTCTCAACCCTTTAGTACTGACATCTTTTATTAGATTCCCTGTCTGGATTTTCTTTCATGTCACTCATTCCCATGCAGACATCAGGGCAGAGCCTTGGTTTTTTATGGTTTGCAGATACCATGACTCTGAAGAAGCTGGCTGTGCTATTACGTAACCTCTCAGGGTTTGTATTTTTGCTTTGTTGTGGGCTTAATGTAGTCTTCAGCAAATTGTTTTTTGAAATGCTTTTATAATTTAAAAAAATGCCAGGAATGTCACTCAGGATATTTACTGTCAAAAAGGGAAGAATAGAGTCACATCTCTCTTTTTTTTTTAAAGAATAATTGGCTTTATTATTTTGTAAATGTGCATTCCAAAGAATCATGGTAGTACACAAAAGAGTGAAGAAGCTAAAATCCTGCAGCCTCAAATTCCCATTTAATGATAAGTGAATAACACTACAGACTTCTCTTTACTGAGGGTCTGGGGTGATGGGGACAAGGGTGGGGGTGAAGGGAGTGGCAGGAGGAAATGGAACTGGAAGCTCTGCTGCCTTTGTGTCCCTGCTTCTCCCCAGGAGGGTTCATTCACTAAGATCCCTCTTAACACTAATGACCAGCTTAGAATCAATGTTCATATCAAACTGAATATTTTGAATTTAGAAACTATTTGTTGGCTCCCTGCTGCAAAGATTGAGGAAATTATTTGTGCTTCCTCTACCTCTGTTTCCCCATCTTTTTAGGTAACTCACATGCCTGCAATATTCTTTTTAGGCCCAAAAGTCCATAGTAGAGCACATGTCAGTGCTGCTCATTCCTTTATTAACCTGGAATTTGGTACTGCATTTTGATCTGCAGATAGTCTTTTTTTATTTCAAGGTACTTTTCTGTTACATCTTTAAAAACATTTTTGTATTTGCTGAGTTCTCTTCATTTAAAATCCAGAGACCCTTTTATTAGTATGTTGGCCCTCCAGATTCGTTTCTTTTGCATTCATTGTGATTTTTCTAAGCTCTTTCACTCTGTCAGAAATTCAGATGTCAGTTGTGCCTTTTCTGTTCCTTGCCTTGTGACCTCGTGACCTTGGGCAAATTACTTATTTATGCCTCCATTTCATAGCACCTCTGCTTCATAGATTTTCTATGAAGATTAAATAAGGTACTACGTATAAAGCATTTATAACAGCCAAAACAGTGTTAGCTATTTCTAATATGTTTAATTCTGAAATGTTTATGTAGCATTTGTTTCCTTTTCAGTGTGGTTTTTTAAGTCATTTAACTTTTCTTATTTTTTTGCTTTTATGTTCTTACTAATTTGTTTATTTTTTATTCCTGAGTTATTGTTTCTTGCAGACTAGGTTCTTCATCTCTTTCACAAGTTCTGTTCTAATCTCACTTTTCCCCCACTCTGGTATGTTGAGTGGCTTCACCGTTTTCTTTTTTCTTACACCTGTTTAAAGGGACCTGTCCAGAAGGTCATTTGCTATGTGAAGTGTTGTGTGCCATTTTATTCAGGGATTACATTCTAAAGCCTGTTTGTGAGGCAGAAATTGAACGTAGTTGAAACAGCTCCCACCTTTTAGCTTGCTTGTAAAGAACAGAATTATCTGATGGGTCCACACCATCCATTTGTGCAGCAACTGCTTGGTCCGAGGCCCATTCTGAGTCCTTTCTAGTTTCTGCGGCCTGAAGACACTGTCAACGGAAGGGAGGGCTCAGCTGGAGCTATGGGTACTCATCCTAAGGTGGGAATGAAGTGTGTACCCAGCAGGGAGTGCATCCTGTCCCAGAGAATTGCCTGGCTCTTAGGTTGTTTGCTTAATTTGTCAGGGATGTTGGTCAGTGCTGGTCCCACTGACTGGCCTGCCATTGATCCCTTCCACAGCCCATCTGTAATCTTTCTCTTTCTTGCTTAGCCGACTTTTTCCCAAATTTGGGGTATGAGTAAGAGCTTTTGGGTTTGGTTGGTTCTGTAGCACCTTTGAATGGGTTGGGTTAGTGTCAGGAGTCTATTCCATCTGTCTTTTGGTTTTTTGCATGGCCATCTTTGTGAAGTCTATGTGTGGGGTCTGCTTCTCCTGATTGATTGTGGCTGTTGGGAGAATGATGGTGCAGCTGCTGACTTTTTCCTTTTTTTTTTTTTTTTTTTTTTAATTTCTTTACAGTTGGAAGAGGGAAAGCCTCTGTTCTAGATTTGTTTCACCAAATTCTTTCTGTTTTTTGCTAGAGCAGTTTTGGGTGTGCTAGGAGTATTTAACTGTCTGAGATAATAGGCTTGACTTTCTGTTCCTCCGTGGCTGCAACGCCTATATGTAATGTCTCATCTCACTGGGCTTGCCCAGCTACTCTTCCACATTCTCTGCCTCTTGCTCTTTTTAGCCCTTCTTTTTCTGCAGGCCAGTTGTGAGTCAGTTCCTGATGTTTTCTTTAATTTAGTATATTTCATTCTGTGCGCTAAACATATTAATTCTTTGAACTTTACCCAGCCTGATTTGAATTTTGAAAGATTGTGAAATATTGTTCTCCCAAACCCAGTAATAGGAGGATTTCTGTTTCCTAATACTATTTTACATAATGTTTTTACTAAGATATATAAAATAAGGCTCATTTTTCTTTACTATATTATAGCTTTAATATTATCTCCTGCTAGGAAGGCTGTAAGAATATTTAGGATAATAATAACAGCAGCTTTTTCGACAGCTGCTTTGTGAAAATCATGTGTCTTCTCATATGTATTCTGCTATACTTGTGAGGAAATGTGAAAAGAAAAGGTAAAATTTCATTTAACATTTCAGTGTATGAATGGAAAATCACTCTGTAAGTCTGAATCCCTGCAAGTCATCCTGCAGACCCTTTGTAAAGACAGCAGCTACCTAAGACCATGATTGAGAGCTGGTACTCTTGTTTACTAGAGCTGGTCAAGTCCCAGCTCTTCCAGATGACAGCCCTTTGATCATATCTTTTCCCTTATTGGTTAAAATGTGGATAATAGTGTAAAAATAGTAGTGAAGTTACATGAAGAGTAAATGAGAATTTTTTAGAAAGCTTTTTAAGATAGTATCTGGAGATATACAAATGCAAACTTTTAACAGTAATAGACAGTATCTGCATTTAAGGAACTTATTGTCTTTGGAGAGGATGTATAGAGATTGATGAGCATCTGGGAGCTGTGCAGCTGAAGTCCCATGAGAGTTCTTCACAGTAGATGGTATTTTTAAATGAAAAGGAGCACAAAGTCATGAAGAGGTGAAGAACATGTATATTGAATAAAAGCACTTTGAAACAAGGTAGATGTGGGAAGAGTAAGAAGTAATTTTGGGGGCAGAGAGAGGAACATGAAGAAAAGCAGAGATAGTCATAGGATATTTATTAGGTGGTACATCTGGTTTTTTGTTTTGTTACTATCTTTTTTCTTTCTGTGTGATTCAGTTTTGACTGGCATACATGGTTCATGGCTTATGAAATGGTGATGGACAGAGACTTGACTTGGGGTGGTGAACACAGAGTGTACAGATGATGTGTTGTAGAATTGTGCACTGAAACCTGTATAATTTTGTGAACCAGTGTCACTCCAATAAATTCAATACAAAGGAAAAGAAGTAGAAAAGTGCCAGGCTATGGAGTTTGTGTTTTCTTTGGTCAGTGGAAGAAGTCATTGAAGGTTTTTGGTTAGCATTGAATAAGGTCATAGCTGAGCTTTAAGGAGATTATATCAACACAGGCTGTTTCTAGTCCTAACCCTAGAATGTGCTTTAAGTAGTATGGCAAGTTTGAGTTTAAAATTGCTTTGTGGGTGAGGTAATTAAGCAGCAGCTTCTGGGCCCTGATTTGGGATGGTGAAGAAGGGGAACCACTTCACCTGGAGAGCTGCTCTGGTTGAAGGTGGGGTACATATTACCCACTCAGCCCCTTCATCAGTGGTATGACCCCAAAACACTGAGGTTTCATTGACTAAAAGGGTTCCTCTGGAAAAAATGTTTAAAGATTCAGAGGCTAGCAGTATACATGTTGCTTGCCTCTGAGAGGGGATTTGGCTGGTGAAGGTTGTTTAATTAGAGGACTTTGCAGTAATCCTGGCATGAAGCAAAAAATGGGGAGATCTATTGACTGAGACAGATGTACAGCCAAAACTCGAGGCCTGGTGCCCTCCTGGATTTGGAAATCCCAAAGGCGACTGGCCACTCATTATAGCGAATTAACTATGCATGCATTGTTGAGCAAATGTTTGAAGGTTTGTTCATTTTCACAGGTGCAAAATCAACATGCAAAAGAAGAGTCTCTTGCTGATGATCTCTTTAGGTAAAGTTGAATTTCAGCTTTCTCATGAATTTTAAAAGAAATATATATAAAATTCAGTTCTGTTCATAGAGATTAAATATTTGTTTTTCTTCTGTCCTGAGAAAAAAAGACTTAGTCCCTTCATCTAAAGAATGTTTTGTTTTTAACATATGATTTCTTTTTTACTCTTTGAGCACCTCTTTGTTGGGTTTACTAAATAGAGCTTCTAAGTTTGCGATTCATTCAGTAAAATTTGTATGGGGACATTCAGTTAAAAGAAGGTTCCTGGGCCAGGTGAATTTGGCTGATAAATTTGTGATATTTTCAACTCAGACTAGAATTATGAATGAATACGTTTTGAATTAAGACAAGTAAAATACCAGACCATTTGTTGAGTTTTAATTGCACATGTATAAAAACAAGAGGCTGGATTAGAGTTTCAAAACAGATTGTTGTGGGAAGTTTAATAGAGTTACAGTGGGTGATTATAATTTAATTCTGATTTAACATATTTTCAGCATTCTTACAGGCCCAACAAACCTTATAATAATTTACCCTCAAATACTCATAAAATAATTCTGTTGTAGGTAGATACTGGTTAGGGGAGAAGAACATTTTTCCAAACTTAAAGGCAAAATGAAGATGATAGTAGATTTTTGAGTCTGTTTTGCAGCCAATTTGATTCTTTAATTTCATTACTGACAATATGAATCAGTGGTCAAAATGCTGACAGACAGTGCTGATTTTTCATAAGTATTCAAATGAGACAATCCGGTTGCCCAGGTACATTTGTGTAATTGCTATAGGAGAACATTTTGTGAGGTAATTATATTTTAGGTTTATTATTGCTCTTTTGTGCAAATGGTATACTTAAATTGTGGGTGGGGGAGAGCAGAGAAATGTTTGAAGCTTTGCTGAAAGAAGTATAAACACATACTTATTTTTAAACACTTTTTGTTAATTTAATGCTTTTATAGATTTTTTTGTTGATGCTTTATCTAATATTTTTATCAAAGCAACATCAAAGGGATAGATGAAAATAAAAATGTCAGTGATTAATATCTGATACTAAGGATAAAATTGGCATTCTCATTCTGTTTGCTAACATGTGACTATATTTTGAAAGCCCTTTAACTTTATTTGATCTTGATTGTATTTTTTCCCATTACTATTTAATCCCCTTATATCCCTCTCCCCCGAGCAATCACCATGTTGTCCATATCCGTAAGTCCTTTTTCCTTTTTGCTGATAGCCCTTTAATTTAAAAAGGAAAGAAATACGATCATTTACCTAGATATTACTTAACCCATTTCCTTCTTTGCAGATACAATCCTAATGTAAAAAGGAGACAATAACTGAGGATTTTATAAAGAAGCTGTGGAAAACATTTCCTGTCAAGCATTACTTCATGTTTCCTCTGGGATATATCCATATAGTACATACAAAGGATTTAAGTTACAAAGATCCTGTGGTCTGAATTTGTTAAATAAAATTCACAAAACTCCATTTCTTTTGTGTGTGGCAAGTAGTATGGTTTGTTGTTTTCAGTCTTTGTCATCTTGTCTCTTGTGGTCATTTTTTTCATTTTTAAATTTGTTTTTTATTTAGTGAGTAGTTGATATAGTCTAAAAATATAAAAGGGTAAGGATTAAAAACTCTCCCTTCCACCACTGTCCTAGCTATTGGTTCCCCGCTTCAGAAAAATACCCATGACACTTATTTCTGATGAGTCTTTCCAAAGATTTTCAATGGTTATTCAAATTTCTATGAATATCATTTTTCCATAATTTCCTACAAAAATGATAGCATAACAAATACAAATTTCTGCACCTTGCTCTTTTTCACTGCATAGATTGGAAGATAATTTTTTTTTAAATTTTGTTTCTTTTCCATTATGTAAGTGGTCTTCCCAGACCTGAAGTGACCTGAATGAATGGATTTCAGTGGTGAAGATGTCACCACATATTCTGGTACTGAAAACTGTGTTACTGGAGATACCTGGTTCTTCCTGCCAATGCAGTAAAGAATTATAGAGATCAGCAAGTCTATTAGTGGGAAAGCAGGGTTTATTAGTGATATGTTCTCATGGAAGAGAAACAGGCCTTGCTGCAGTAGGGGTGAAAGACATAAGGTTCAGGGCATGGCAAGAGCCAGGGTGTCAAGAGCATCAGGTCCTTTGTCCAGAGGACTTAGATAGTTGGTGGGATGGGGGTGAAGAAATTACATATTGACGGGTAAAGGTGGTATCAGCTTTGCCACGGGAATGTGACCACCCAAACTTAGGTATGTGTGGGGGTCTGTTAGCCCACATCCTTATTTGCTGCAAACTATGGTCATTTTGTTGTAAAACAGGTAAGTGACAGGAAGCAGTTAATTAACATTGAGGCAGTTACCCAAAACTATGTATGGGCTCTTTCTCTAAGTGTTAGGGACTCCCTCATAAAACCGTGACCAAAGGTAGGCAATTAACCAAAGTGGTTTTATGAGCTGCTTTGGGCGCTCTGGACCCCCGCTCTCTTTCCCCGTTGTAGGCCTTGGGATGAATACACAGTTTTAAGACTTTCTTTCCCAGATAGTGTTAATGATACATAGAATTTCAAGGGCTTCCGCCCCTGTGCTAACAGTGTTTCTTGCGGTGGTGGAATACCTGGCAGTATTAATTGGACCAGGCTCAGGAGTGCTGAGTTAGTGGGTGAGACACGTCTCCCTCCTCCTCCCTCCCTCGGTTTACTATCTGACCTAAGTTCTAAAAAGGTGTTTCCTGGCAACCAGGATGCTAGTCGCTGGCCAGCAACAGCAGCACAGTCTCAAGAGTTCTTCCTGTGCTATTTCGTACCTCAGCTGGAGACAATGTGGAAGACTTCATCAAGCTTGTGAAAGGGAGAGACCTGTTTAGTAGTCATACTGAGCTGAGTGTCCCTTTGTTTTGAGAGACCTAGGTTTTGTATCTGTAAAGTACAAATAGTAAGATTGTCTTCTATCTTGAGATGGTAAGAAAAAAATGGATGTCTTTTTCAAGTTTTCTGTTGTAACAACTTAGCTGTACATTAGAATTATCATACAGTCTTTTTATCATTCTGAAGACTGGTGCATTAGGTCTTAGAAAGCAGAACAAGGTTTTGATACTCACTGAAAGCTTCCTGGTGTCACATAGGTTCTATTACCCTGACAGGCCTACCTGCATTGTAGAGCATAACATGAAAAATGTTGTTAGAGTGTAACATGAAAAATGGCCCATAATGTAGTTTGTGCCCTTGCTGAATCTTCCTGGAAGATGAAATGTTCCTCCATATCCGGTCATGGGAAGGCACAACATTTAAGTATTTGGCTTAAGATAACTAGACTGTGCCCTGCAAACATATGTCATTTTCTTTCAGGAGATAGTTTGTAAATGTCTTAACTTTTGCTTGTTTCTTTGTTTCATTAGCCCTTCAAGTTTCTTGTTTAGGAAACATTATTAAATATATATTATATACAAAGCATGCCCTCTAATACACTGAATCTGGATTCATGAGTAATGGTTTCTACTCTCTGGATAGTGACAGCCCAAGGTCTTTATAATTCATTTAAGTCTATTTATCATAGAAAATATTTTTAAATAGATGGAAGGAGTCTCCCACTGCTTAGTGTAGGCCCTGCAGTGCCACACAGTTTCCTAAGTCTGTTAAATCTGTCCTGCACAACTCAAGTCAGCCTTGCTTGGGAAGCTGTGCACCTTTCCCCTGGCTCAGGGACACATGTTTCTAGGCCTTTATGTGTTTTAGGGGAAATAAGGGGAGATACAAGTTGCCACCTCCCTTTCTTCATTAGATCAATGGGAACTGTGCCGCCGTTTCTAGCCTGGGGCTTTAGGAAATGGGGTTCACCTCAGCTTCCTGATGGCAGGGAGAAGGTGGTCTGGCCTTGGGCCACAGTCTCACAATCATCCATTCCCCAGCAGCACCTTTGGAGTGCCTGCTGCTCTTCCCTTTTTCAGGGCATAATTGTACTCCGGAATACCTTCCTTCCAGACTTCCTCCTAATTTCACATCTGAAGCCTGTGGTTGGTCACACTAGTGGGAGTCTCCATCTGCCTATTTGAATGATGATCATCCAAATTCTTAAGAGATTGAAGCAAAGGGAGGCTTAGAGAGGGTTCTCCCTGAAGTGTAATATGGTTGCCTGTATAACTTGCTGTTGAACATAATTGCCCTTTTTGTCAGGTGGTCAGCTGCAAGTTTGTAAGCACAATAGTATTGAGTCACTGCTTCCTTTTACTAGAGGATGATCAGGGGTGAGCAGACATAGTGAAAGGCATGTTACTGCTCTGAGCCATGGAATTGAATGTCACTCATCTCTCTCTGTCACTGTACAGGCTAGCCTCTCAAACTAGGAGCACACTTCTAGAGTCAGTTTTATTAACAAATCGCAAGACTTTGCAAATTAAAAGTTGGCTGGGACATCTGGATTCTATTCAGCAGGGAGTGACAGCTGTGGAAAATTTGTGAATGGGGACTTCTAAGTCACTGTAATTATGTGTAAGATACATTATGAAACAGAAGATAAAGACATTTTGATGCTAAACTCTAGTTGAAGTAAACAGAAACCGCTCTGTTTTAAACAGGAAAGGATTTTTTTAACTTTATTTTTATTGTTGACACTATTACAGATGTCCCCATTCCTGTCCTCCCTTTGCCCACCTCCACCCAGCTCCTGCCTCCCCTTCCCTCTGGCCATCACCTCACTGTTGTCTGTGTCTACGCATCAGGTATATATGTTCTATGGCTAATCTCTTTACCTTCTTTCATCCAGTCCTCCCTTTTCCCTCCCTCCTGACAGCTGTCAGTCTTCCATACGTCCATGACTCTGTTTCTGTTTTGTTCATCAGTTTATTGTGTTCATTCAGTTTCACGTATAAGTGAGATCATGTAGTACTTATTTTTTTTCTGACTGGCTTGTCTCAGTTAGCTTAATAATCTCCAGGTCCATCCATGCTGTTGCAAAAGGTAAGATTTCCTTCCTGTTTGTTCATAGCAGTGTTACTGTATTTTGCCATGTATAGTGCACAGTTTTTAGCCCAAATTTTTGAGGGGTAAGTAAGATGGTGCATTATACGTGGGTAGTACTAATTCTGTATCTATATAAATGTTTTTAATTTTATTTACGCTTATGCCGTAAAAGTGTAACTTTAGAAAGCAACGATATCCATATGCAAAATAATACCCTGGAATATAATAATCGCCTTTGTTGAACTTAGGACAAACTTGCAATGAAAGCAGTTTCAGCCAACAATTCAATAAAATGAAAAGTGAGGTATTGTTACCCACAGAGTAAAATAGGTGATGCTGATTGTTATCCACCTGATAAGGTAGGTGATACCAGTTGTTATCCACTTGATAAGAAAGGTAATGCTAACTTTATTACCATAGGGAGCAGCATGACATTTCTCTTTGTATATTTAGGTGGGAGAAATTACTGGAAAATGTTGGAACAGTTTGTGTAAAAACATGTTCCTATGACTACAAGCTTTAAGCTAAAAGTTACTAAGTATGCTAAAAAGCAGGGCAACAGAGCTGCTGAGAGACACTTTGGATCTCCTTCTGCAGAAAGTGTCATCAAATTGCCAGGACAAAGGAAGAAAAGCCTCTTCAGATGCCAGGATAGAAGAGGACAATGTGAGGGAAACATGCAAATGAGCCAGAGGTAGAGCAGGAGGTGAAGATCTGGATTCTGGAACAGCATCAAACTGGGATCTCTGTTTTATCTATGCTACAAGAAAAAGGCAAAAGGATTGCACAAGAAGAAAAAAATTGATGATTTCTCAGGGACACCTAATAGTGCTTTAAATGTATGAAGAAAGTTTGAGCATGAGGATATGAACGAAACTTGCCCCAAAACTTCCAGCAGCCTATAAGAATCAAGCTTTGCAATTTCATTCTTAACGTTATCAATCTTCAAAGGACTTAAAATTTTAAGCTATCCCACATCACCAATATGGATGAGATCCCACTCACATTTGATGTGCCATCCAACAAAATTACAGACATAAAAGGAGCAAAGACCATGGCTGTTAAAACTAGTGGTCATGAGAAAACACATTTCACTGTTCTAGCCTATTCTGCAGTTGGGATAAAGCCACCTACCACCTATGATCATCTTTAAAAGGAAAACTTTTCGAAAAAAAAAGATTCCAAGTGGAGTTATTGTCTATGTGCATGAAAAAGGGTGGGTGAATGAAGAAGGCATGAAAATTTGGTTTAACAAAGTGTGGTTATGAAGGCTTGGAGGATTACTAAAAAAATAAACAGTATGGCTTGTTTTTGATCACTTCCAAGTCCATGTTACACAAAGTGCAAACACAATCACAGCAGACCTGCAAACCCAATTTGCTGTGATACCTGGTGGGCTAACCAGCCAACTGCATCCTCTTGATGTGTCAGTAAACAAGCCCTTTAAAGCCCTAATGAAGAAAGAGTGGATATCATGGATGCAGTCAGCTGGTAATGATTTAATACAGGCAGGATCAAGAAAGCATCCATTGCCCACATTTGTGATTAGATCCTAAGATCGTGGAAAGGTGTCAAGAAGGAAGTGGTGTTTAAAAAACTGCAGCATCAGCAATGCTATGTATGGAATGGAGGATGATGAAATTTACCAGGATGAGGAAAATGACTCTTCAGAAGACACCGGAAATGTAGAAATTGAAGAAGATAATACTTCTGATAATGACAGTGATGAAGAGTTCTTGGCCTTCTACGAAGCATAAATATTGTAAATTTATTACCAGTAGATAAAATTTCTTGTACTTTGTTTTTGTGTTTTGTAGTTACTTGTTACATAAAATTTCTTGTACCATAATATGTTCAAAAATAAATGTTAAAATTCCTTTATAATACAGAAACACAAGTATGTAAGTATAAATAAAAATAGAATTAAAATTTAAACGACTTTTTCTCCCCTGAAAGTTTTGGCCACAAACATGGGTGTGCATTATACATGGCAAAATACTGTATTTACAATAGCCAAAATCTGGAAACAGCCCAAGTGCTCATCAGTAGATGAATGGATAGAAGAGCTGTTGTACATTTACACAATGGAATACTATGTGTCTGTAAAAAAAAGGGGGGGGGGAGGATTTAATTCAGAGAATTAGATGCATAAAATGCCTAGACTAGAAGCAGGTTCTCATCTGGGCCTTCAAGGAAAACTTCCAGAATTGGTTAAAGCAGAACTATCAAGTCACTTCTAACTCTGAGGCCTCACTGGGGGCCATGTGTTCAAGAATCCATCTTGCACCGTTGATTCAGTCAAGAAATATCTATCACAGCTGCTCAGTTGTCTGGAGAGAGGAATGGAACAGCAGTGCAGGGAAAACATGTTCCTATGACTACTCTTGTAAACAGAAACAGCAGATTCAATGGAAAGTTAGCCTAGACTCACCCTCACATTCAGCTCTTAGTAGAATACGTTTACCTGGCAGGTGGGACTCTAACTGAAGGGAGTCAGAAAATGTACTTTTTAAGATTCTCAGACTTCTGGCCAAGATGGAGGCATAGGTAGATACACTTTGCCTCCTCACACAACCAAAAGAATAATGACAACCACAAATTTAAAAACAAAAACAAAAAAAAACTGCCAGAAAACTGAACTGTATGGAAGTCCAACAACCAAGGTGTTAAAGAAGAAACATTCATTCAGACTGGTAGGAGGGGTGGAGACGGGCACTTGGGGCAGAGAAGATGTGCAGCAAGACAGCAGCTGGTGGACTGGATGGTTCCACATTTGTGTGTGGATAAACTGGGAGGAGCAGCTGGGGAGCAAGACGGACTATGCAACCCAAGGTTCGAGCATGGGAAAGCCTCAAAACTTCTGGCTGTGAACACCTGTGCACATTGCAGTGGTGAGAGAAACCCCCAGCCTAATGGGAGAGTTCTTAAGAGAGAACCACAGTGTCCTAGAACATACACAAACCAACCCCCCTGGGAATCAGCACCCAAGTAGCGGGGGAAGTGACTGAAAGCCTGCAGGGAGCCAAACAGGTGGCATTGTTCCCTACCTGACCTGTCCCCCGCATACAGCGTCACAACACAGTGATCTGGGTTCACCCACCATGACAAATACATAAGGCTCCACCCCTTAGAATGGAAGAGGAATGCCGAGACAAAGAAGTATGGCACAAATTAATGAACAGATCAAAGTTCCAAAAATAGAATTAAGTGATGAAGAGATAGCCAACTTATCAGATGCACAGTTCAAACATTGATAATCAGGATACTCAAAGTTGAGTATGTTCACAAAATGGAGGGAAAAGTGAAGGCTATGCAAAGTGAAATAAAGGAAAATGTACAGGGAACCAACAGTTGGGGGAAGGAAACCAGGACTCAAATCAACAATTGGAAGCAGAAAGAAGCAATAAATGTTCAACCAGAACAGAATGAAGAAAGAAAAAAAAAAATGGGAGAGGCTTAGGAACCTCTAGGACAACTTTAAATGTTCCAACATCAGAATCATAGGGGTGCCAGAAGGGGAAGAGGAAGGGCAAAAAATTGAAAACTTACTTGAAAAAATAATGAAGGAGAACTTCCTCAACCTGGCAAACAACATAGACTTCCAGGAGGTTGAGGAAGTTCGGAGAGTCCCAAAGAAGTTGTACCCAAGAGAGCTCACGCCAAGGCACATCATAATTACATTCCCAAGATTAGAGATGAGAGAATCTTAAAAGAGCAAGAGAAAAGCAGAGAGTTACCTACAAAGGAGTGCCCGTAAGACTACCAACTGATTTATCTTTTTAAATTTACATGTACATGGTGGTTAATTTTATTGTTCAAATACATTTGTCCCCATTTTACCGACATGACTTTCTTTCCCCTGCCCCACCCACCCCCACCTCCCACCCTCAATCCATCTACACTTTGGCTTTGTATATGGTTCCTTTATAAATGTTCCTTGATTGGACCCCGACCCTTTTCCCTGTTGCCCGTCCCTCCTTCCCTCTCATTATGGTCGGATTCTTTTTCTTTCAATATTCCTGGTTATATATTCCTTACCTGTTTGTTTTGTTGATTAGGTTCCACTTATAGGTGAGATCAAAGGTATTTGCCTTTCATCTCCTGGCTGATTTTGCTTAACATAATGCCCTCCAGTTGTAGCATTCTCCATCCATACTGTTGTGGCTCTTTCTCCTGCGTAATATTCCATTGTGTAAATGTATCATAGTTTTTTCATCCACTCATTGACTGATGGGCAGTGAGGTTGTTTCTATCACTTCCCTTTTGTATATTGTGCTGCTATGAACATTGGGGTGCATAGGTTCTTTTGAATTGGTGCATTGAGATTCTTAGGGTATAAACCCAGCAGTGGAATCATTGGGTAAAAAGGCAGTTCCATTTTTAGCTTTCTGAGGAAATTCCATACTGTTTTCCACAGTGGCTGCACCAGTCTATGTTCCCACCAACAGTATACTAGGGTTCCCTTTTCAACACAACCTCGCCAGCACTTGTTTGTTGATTTGTATCTGATGGCCATTCTGACTGGTGTGAAGTGGTATCACATTGTGGTTTTAATTTATATTTCTCTGATGGCTAGTTATGCTGAGCATCCTTTCATATGTTTTTGGGCCCTCTTTATGTCCTCCTTGGAGAAGTGTCTGTTTAGGTCCTTTACCCATTTTTTAATTGGATTGTTTGTCTTCCTGGAGTGGAGTCCTGTGAGTTCTTTATAGATATTGGGGATCAAACTTGTGTCTGAGATATCATTGGGAAGTATATTTTCCCATACAATTGGTTCCCTTTTCATTGTGCTGAAGTTTACTTTTTAGATGTGCAGAAGCTCCTTATTTTGATGAAGTCCCATATGTTTATTCTTTCCCTGTGTCTGTTGCTCTAGGGAACATACCAGTGAAACTGTTGCTCCGTGGAATATGTGAGTTTCCTGCCTATGTTCTCCTAGGATTTTTATGGTATCGCAACTTCTGTTTAGGTCTTTTATCCATCCTGAGTTTATTTTTATGTATGTTGTAAGTTGCTGGAAAAATTTAAATGTCTAGCATGTAGCTAGCTGTCCAGCTCTCCCAAACCCATTTCTGGAAGAGGCTAGTTTTACTCCATTTTATGCTTCTTCCCCATTTGTCAAATATTAATTGTCCATAGAGACATGGGTTTATTTCTGGGCCCTCTTTTCTGTTCCATTGATCTATGTGTGTGTTCTTATGCCAGTACAAGGCTGTATTTGAAGACACTGGTCTTCAAATACACTACTACATTCTTCTTCTTTCTAAGAATTCCTGCAGCAATTCAGGTCATTTCTGGTTCAATATAAGTTTTTTAAATGTTCTATATATGTGAAATACATCATTGGTATTTTAATAGATTTCATTGAATCTATGAATTGCTTTGGGTAGTATGGACATTTTGATGATGTTAATTCTTCCAATCCATGAACATAGTTTATGGTTCCTTTACTTGTGTCTTCCTTAATTTCTTTCTTCAGTGTTGTATACTTTTCTGCACACAGGTCTTTTTCATCCTTAGTTAAATTTATTCCTCAGTATTTCTGTTGTTGCTATAGTAAATGGGATTTTATTCCTGATTTCTGTTTCTTATATTTCATTGTTGGTGTACAAAAATGCCGTCAATTTGTTAACATTGACTTTCTATCCTGCTGTTTTGTCAAATTCACTTATGAGGTCAACTAGGTTTTTTGGTGGAGTATATGGGCTTTTTTATGTACATTATCATACCATCTGCAAACAATGACAGTTTTACTTCCTCCTCCTTTCTTTTCCTTATCTGATTGCTGTGGCTAGGACTTCCAATACTATATTGAATAGAAGTGGTGTAAGCGGACATCCTTGTCTTGTTCCCAATCTGAGACGGAAAGATTTTAGTTTTTGCCTGCTGAGTATGAGGATGGCTGTACATTTGTCATATGTAGCCTTTATTGTGTTGAAGGATGCCTGCTTTATTCCTTCTCTGCTGAGTGGACTTATCATAAATGGGTGTTGGATTTTATCAAATGCTTTTTCAGCATCTATCAAGATGATCATGAAGTTTTTGTCTTTTGTATTGTTTATGTGGAGTATTAGGTTTATTGACTTGTTCATATTGAACCATCCTTGCATCCCTGAGATGAATCCCACTTGATTCTGGTGGGCGATCTTTTTATGTATTGCTGGATGCAGTTTGGCAATATTTTGTTGAGGATTTGAGCATCTATGTTCATCAGCCATATTGGTCTGTAGTTTTCGTTCTTGGATGTGTCTTTATCTAGTTTTGGGATTAGGATGATGCTTGCCTCAAAAAGAGAGTTTGAGAGTCTTCCATGTTCTTCGATTTCCTCAAATAGTCTGAGGAGGACATGGGTTAGCTCTTCCTTAAATGTTTTGTAAAATTATCCTGTGAAACCATATGGTCCAGGACTTTTGTGTGCCTGGAGTTTTTTGATTACCGCTTCAATTTCATCAGCTGTTAATAGGTCTGTTCAGGCATCCTGTGGCTTCTTCATTCAGTTTTGGAAGGTTATATTTTTCAAGAAATGTGTCCATTTTATCGTGGATTTCAATGTTCTTATAACTGTTCATGGTAATTTCTTACAATCCTTTGTATTTCTGTGATATCACGTGTTATTTCTCCTCTTTTTCTCATATTATTTATTTGTGTCTTCTCACTTTTTTTCCTGAAGTGTTTGCTTAAAGGCTTGTTGATTTTGTTTATATTCAAGGAAAGACCTTTGAGATTTGTTGATCCTTTGATTGACCTTTTAGCCTCTATGTCATTCAGTTTTGCTCTGATCTTGATGATTTCTTTCCTTCTACTATATTTGGGGAGAGAACTGAGAGAGGA
This sequence comes from Pteronotus mesoamericanus, assembly GCF_021234165.1. Lineage (NCBI taxonomy): Eukaryota > Metazoa > Chordata > Mammalia > Chiroptera > Mormoopidae > Pteronotus > Pteronotus mesoamericanus. The sequence continues at coordinate 59,019,796 of NW_026555321.1, forward strand.
GCCAGCCTGATCCAGGTGCTGACTCCTCCCCCATACAACAGGAGCCATCCTTCTGAGGCAGACCACTCCCATTATATGGCAGCAGCATGACAGGACACCTTAACTCCTCCTCTAGGAGGGACTCTGCCCTGCTCTGTGGACGAAAGCCTGACTACTGAGTGCACAGTGACTAGATTAACAACTGAAGGAGACAGCCACAGGCAGTAGATCCTTGAAGTCTCAATCCACTGCATGAGGTCAGATGGGGTCAACAGTTGACATCATCAGTGGTAGATCCATAAAGAAAAGATAGCAGTTTCCTACCAAAGAAGTTGACACCAAGAAGTCAGAAAGACAGATCAATTAAAGAAGCAGAAGGAAAATAGGAGTGTCTCACAAATAATAGGAAGACACAGAAACACTGCCCACCCCACCCCAACCAAAGGGAAAGGAGGATTCCCCAAAAAGAGAACTAAATGGAATAGAAGCAAGTAAACTATCAGATACTGAGTTCAAAACAATGGTTCTAAGGAAGCTCAATGAGCTCAGTGAACTCAGAGAGAATTGCCAAAATGTCAGGGAAACCACGAAGAACTTACTGGATGAAAAAGGACATAAACAACTATCAAAAAGAGGCAAGAGGAAATGAAAAAATACAATTTCTGAATCGAAGAACACTGTAGAAGGAATCAAAAGCAGACTAGAAGAAGTAGAAGTAGAAGACAAGGTAGAGGTAGAGGACAAGGTAGAGGACAAGGTAGAAAAAAGCTCCCGGGAAAAAAAAAATGGAAAAAAGATGCAAAAAGAATGAAGAGGCATTTAAGGAAATGCAGGACAACCAAAAACAAAATAATATCAGTATAATAGAGAAAACCAAAGGAGAAGAGGAAGAGGAATGATAAAGAACCTGTTTCAAAAAGTAATGATGGAAAATTTCCCTAACTGGAGGAGAGAAAAAATCACACAAGTCCAAGAAGCACAGAGGGTCCCATTGATGAGGAACCCAGTGAGACCCATTCCAAGACACATCATCATTAAAATGGCAAATATCAGAGACAAATGGAGAATCCTAAAGGCAGCAAGGGAGAAAAAGGTTGTAACATGCAAGGGAGTCCCGATATGGCTAGCAGCTGACTTCTCAAAAGAAACACTGTGAGAAGGGAATGGCAAGAAATATTCCAAATAATGAAAAGCAAGGGCCTACAACCAAGCAAGGCTCTAACCAGCAAGGCTCTTGATTGAAATGGAAGGCAAAATAAGGAGTTTCCCAGACAAAAGAAGGCTAAAAGGATACATATCCGCCAAACCAGCACTGTAAGATATGCTAAAGGGACTGGTTAAAGACAAGAAAAAGAATGAGAAAAAGAAAAATGCAGGTACAAAGGAAAAAAATGTTTCTGTCAATACTAACTCTCAGTGTAAATGGTCTAAATGCCCCAATCAAAAGACACAGAATAGCTGAATGAATAAGAAAACATGACCCACACATATGCTGCCTATAAGAGACCTACCTCAGAACAAAGGACCTAAGCAGACTGGAAGTAAAGGGATGGGAAAAAAAATATTCCAAGCAAATTGGCAAGAGAAGAAAGCAGGAGTAGCAATACTTATATCAGACAAAATAGATTTCAAAACAAAGGCCATAAAAAGAGACCCAGAAGGACAGTATATAATACTCAAGGGAAGAATCCATCAAGAAGACATAAACATTGTAAACATATATGCACCCAACATCGAAGCACCAAAATATATAAGGAAAATCATGGAGGACTTCCAAAAAGAGATAGACAGATACACACGGATAGTAGGGGATTTTAACACCCCACTGTCAAAAATGGACAGATCTTCCAAACAAAACATCAACGTGGATATTGTGGAGCTGAATGATGCACTAACTAACATATAAAACCTTACATCCCAAAGAAGCGAACTACACATTGTTTTCAAATGCACATGGAACTTTCTCCAAGATAGACCACGTGACAGGACACAAAGCAAGCCTCAGCAATTTCAGAAAAAATGAAATAATACCCAGCTTTTTCTCAGAAAACAAGGGTTTGAAAGAGGATATCAACCTCAAAGAGAAACCTCAAAAACTTGCAAACTCATGGAGACTGAACAACAGACTATTAAACAATGAATGGGTCAATAATGAGATAAAAGAATAAATCAAAAAGTTTCTGGAAACAAATGAAAAGGAATATATAACAGTCCAAAACCTATGGCTCACAGCAAAGGCAGTCCTAAGAGGGAAGTTCGTAGCAACACATGCCTACCTAAAAAAGATAGAAACATTTCAAATAAAAGATCTAACACTACAAATCAAGGACTGGAGAAACAACAACAAATAAATCCCAGAGCAAGTAGAAGGAAGGAAATATTCAAGATTAGAGCAGAACTGGATGACATAGAGACAAAAAGAACAATTCAAAGGATCAACCAATCCAGGAGCTGGTTCTTCGAAAAGATACAAAAATCAAGAAGCCTTTTAGGAGGCTCATGAAGAAAACAAGGGAGAGGACCCAAATAAGTAATACCATAAATGGAAGAAGAGAAATAACAACTGATACCAGAGAAACATGAAGGATTGTAAGAAACTACCATGAACAATTATATGCCAAGAAATTTGTAAACCTCGATGAAATGGACGAATTTCTAGAAAAGTGTAATTTTCCAACACTGAAGGAAGGTGCAGCATAAAGCCTGAACAGAACAATAACAGCAGGGGAAATTGAATCAGTAATCAAGGAACGCCCGGCATACAAAAGCCCTAGGCTGGACGGTTTCACAGGAGAATGTTTTGTAACATTTAAGGAAGAGCTAACCAATGTCCTTCTCAGGCTATTCCAAGAAATCCAAGATGTGGGAGGACTCCCAGACACTTTTTATGAGGCCAGCATCACCCTAATCCCAAAACCAGATAAAAATGCTACAAAGAAAGAAAACTACAGGCCAATATCGCTGATGAAAATAGACACTAAAATCCTCAACAAATATTGGCAAACCATATCCAGCAACACATTAAAAAGAATATCCACGATGATCAAGTGGGATTCACCCCAAGGATGCAGGGATGGTTCAATATATGCAAATCAATAAATGTAATACATCACATAAACAAAAGGAAAGAAACCACATGATCATCTCGATAGATGCAGAAAAAACATTCGATAAGGTACAGCACCCATTTATGATATAAACAATCAGCACAATGGGAAGAAAGGGGGCATACCTCAATGTAATAAAGGCCATATATGAAACACCTACAGCCAACATCATACTCAACGGGCAAAAACTAAAAGCTTTCCCACTAAGATTTGGAACATGACAAGGGTGTCCACTTTTCCACTTCTACTCAACATAGAATTGGAAGTCCTAGCTACAGTGCTCAGCCAAGAAAAAGTAATAAAAGGCATCCAAATTGAAAAGGAAGAAGTAAAACTACCATTGTTTGCAGATGACGTCATAGTGTATATAGAAAACCCTGTAGACTCCACCAAAAAACTACTCAACGTAATAAGTGAGTGTGGCAAAACAGCGGGCTACAAAGACAATATTAAAAAATTAGGCATTTTTGTATACCAGCAATGAAATAGAAGAAGAATCAGAAAAAAAAATACTATTTGATACAGCAACAAGAAAAATAAAGTACCTAGGAATAAACTTAACTAAGGAGGTAAAACACATGTACGGAGAAAACTATACAACATGGAAGAAAGAAATTAAGGAAGACACAAATAAATGGAAGCGTATACCGTGTTCATGGATTGGAAGAATTAATATCATCAAAATGTCCATACTACTCAAAGCAATTTACAGATTCAATGCAATCCCTATTAAGATACCAATTGCGTATTTCACAGTAATAGAACAGACACTTCAAAACTGTATATGGAACCATAAACAACCCCGAATAGCTGCAGCAATTTTGAGAAAGAAACACAAAGTAGGAGGGATCACAATACTGGACATCAAACTATACTACAAAGCCACTATACTCAAAACAATCTGGTACTGGCACAAGATCAGACCCATAGACCAGTGGAACAGAATAGAAAGCCCAGAAATAAGCCCAGGTCTATATGGGCAACTAATATTTGACAAAGGGGGCAGAAGCTTAAAGTGGAGTAACAATAACCTCTTCAACAAATGGTGTTGGGAGAGCTAGACAGCTACATGCCAAAAATTGAAATTGGATCATCAGCTGACACCATACACAAAAATAAACTCAAGATGGATGAAAGACTTAAATATAAATCGCAACACTATCAAAGTCCTAGAGGAGAACATTGGCACGAAACTCTCAGATATCCCACGCAGCAATTTTTTCACCAATATGTCTACTAAAGCAAGGGACAGAAAGGAAAGAATTAACAAGTGGGACCTCATCAAAATAAGAAGCTGCACGGCTAAAGAAAACATCAGCAAAATGAAAAGGGAGCCAACCGTATGGGAAAATATATTCGCTAATGATACATCAGATAGAGGTTTGATCTCCAAAATATATAAAGAACTCACATGACTCCACTCCAAGAAGACAAATGATCCAATCAAAAAATGGGCTAAGGACCTGGGCAGATGCTTTTCCAAGAAAGAGATACAGAGCGCCCAGAGACATTTGAAAGCATGCTCAGCATCACTATTCATTGGAGAAATGCAGAGTAAAACCACAATAAGATACCACCTCACACTGGTCAGAATGGCCATCATAAACAGATCAACAAACAACGGGTGCTGGCGATGCTGTGGAGAAAAGGGAACACTACTAGTACACTGTTGGTGGGAATGTAGACTCGTGCAGCCATTGTGGAAAGGAGTGTGAAACTTCCTCAAAAAGCTGAAAATGCAACTGCCTATTGATCCAGTGATTCCCCAGTTGGGACTATAACCTAAGAATCCCAAAATGCCAATTGAAAAGAACTGATGCACCCCAATGTTCATCGCAGCACAATTTACAATAGCCAAGTGTTGGAAGCAGTGTAAATGCCTATCAGTAGATGATTGGATCAAATAATTATGGTATAAGAAAAAAAAATTATGGTACATTTACACAATGGAATACTATGCAGCGAAAAGACAAAGAAAACCACTACAGTTCACAACAGCATGGACTGAACTAGAGAGCATTATTCTAAGTGAAATAAGCCAGAGGGCGAATGACCAATATCATATGATCTCACCCATAAGTGGAACCTAATCAACCAAAGAAAGACGCAAGGAAAATAAGACCAGAAACACTCAAAGAAAAAAGAAACCAACAGATACAAGAGGAGGAGGGAGGGGTAGGTGGTGAAAAGGAAGGGAAGGGTCAAGTCAAGGAACATATAACAAGGATTCATGGACAAAGCCAAAGTGGGGAAGGATTGAGGGAGTGAGAAGGGGGAAGGGAGTCGGGGAAAGTGATGGGCGATAGGTAGGGACAATTGTATTTGAAAAATAAATAAATACATTTTTTTAAAAAAGAAGTTACTATTAATAAGTAAATGCCAAGAAATTAGAAAACCTTGATGAAATGGACAAATTTCTGGAACAACTTAACCCTCCAACACCAATGAAGATGAAGAAAAGCTGAACAGACCAATAACAGGTGGGGAAATTGAAGCAGCAAAAAGAAAATCTCCCCGTACACAAAAGCCCTGGATCGTATGGTTTCACAGGAGAAATTTACAAAACATTTAAGGAAGAGTTAACCCATGTCCATCTCAGACTATTCGAGGATATCGAAGAACAGAGAAGACTCTCAAACTCTCTTTTTGAGGGAAGCATCATCCTAATCCCAAAACCAGATAAAGGCACAACAGAGAAGGAAAACTACAGGCCAATATCGTTGATGAACATAGATGCTAAAATCCTCAGCAAAATATTGGCAAACCGCATCCAGCCACACATTAAAAACATTGCCGACCAGTATCAAGTGGAATTCATCTCAAGGACGCAAGGATGTTTCAATATTTGCAAGTCAGTAAATGTAATACACCACATAAGCAACACAAAAGACAAAAACCACATGATCATATCAATAGGTGCTGAAAAGCATTTGATAAAGTCCAGCACCCATTTATGATACTAACACTCAACAGAGAGGGAATAAAGTGGGCACACCTCAATATAATAAAGGCCACATATGACAAACGTACAGCCATCCTCATACTCAGCTGACAGAAACTAAAATCTTTCCCCCTAAGGCTGGGAACAAGACAAGGAAGTCCAGTTTCACCACTTCTATTCTACATAGTATTGGAAGTCCTAGCCACAGTGTTCAGACAAGAAAAAGAAATAAAAGACATCCTAATTGGAAAGGAGGAAGTGAAACATCATAATTGTTTGCAGGTGATATGATAGTGCACATAGAAAATCCCATATACTCCACCAAAAAGCCTACTTGACCTCATAAGTGAATTTGGCAAAACATCAGGATACAAAGGCAATGTTCAGAAATCGAAGTCATTTTTGTACACCAACTATGAAATCTCATAAACAAAAATCTGGGAAAAAACCCAAACACCCCATTTGCTATCTTCACAAGAAAAATAATGTACCTAAGAATAAACTTAACCAAGGAGGTAAAAGACCTGTACTCAGGAAACTACACAACACTGAAGAAAGAAATTAAGGAAGACACAAATAAATGGAAGTATATATGTGTTCATGGATTGGAAGAATTAACATCTAAATATCCAGACTACCCGAAGAAATTTATAGATTCAATGCAATTCCTATTAAAATACCAATGATGTATTTGAGATATAGAACATTTAAAAAATTTATATGGAACCATAAACAACCATGAATAGCTACAGCAATTTTGAGAAAGAACAAAGTATGAGGGATCACAATACCAGACATCAAACTATATTACTAGGCCACTGTAATCAAAACAGTCCTGTACTGGCAAAAGAACAGACACATAGATCCATGGAACAGAATAGAGAGCCCATAAATAAACCCATGTCTCTGTGGTCAATTAATATTCAACAGAGGGGTATAGGTCTAAAATGTAGTAAAAATAGCTTCTTTAAGAAATGGTGTTGGGAGAGCTGGACTGCTATGTGCCAACACTGAAGTTTGACCACCAACTTATACTGTATACAAAAATAAACTCAAGAGGAATAAAACACTTAAACATAAATCATAACACCATTAAAGTCCTAGAGGAGAACCTAGGCAAGAAACTCTCAGATATTCCATGCAGCAATATTTTCAGTGGTATGTCCCGTAAAGCAACAGACACAAAGAAAAGAATAAACAAATAGGAATTCATCAAAATCAGAAGCTTCTGCATGGCTAAAGAAAACATCAGCAAAATGAAAAGGGAACCAACCGTATGGGAAAATATATTTGCCAATGATATCTCAGAGAGGGGTTTGATCTCCAGAATACATAAAGAACTCACAAATCTCTACTCCAGGAAGAGAAACAATCCAATTAAAAAATGGACAATGGACCTGAACAGAAACTTCTCCAAGGAACATATACAGGGCCCTGAGACATATGAAAAGATGCTCATCATCACTGGTCATCAGAGAAATGCAAATGAAGGCCAAAAATAGATACCACTTCACAGTGGTCAGAATTGCCATCATAAAGAAATCAATAAAAAACAAGTGCTGGCAATACTGTATAGAAAAGGGAACCCTAGTACACTTTTGGTGCAATTGTAGACTGGTACAGACATTTGGAAAACAGTTTAGAATTTCCTCAAAAGATAAAAATGGAACTGCCTTTTTACCCAGTGATTCCACTGCTAGGATTATACCCTAAGAATTCCAAAACACCAATTCAAAAGAACCTATGCACCCCAATGTCCATAGCAGCACAATTTACAATAGCCAAGTGCTGGAAGCAACCTTAGTGCCCATTAGTAAATGAGTGGATGAAAAAACTATGATATATTTACACAATGGAATACTACCCAGCAGAAAGAGCTTCTACCCTTTGCAACAGCATGGAACGGGAGAGCATTATGTTAAGCCAGGGGGTGAAAGACAAATACCATGATCTCACCTATAAATGGAACCTAATCCACAAACAAATAAGGAAGCAAAATATAACCAGAGACATTGAACTAAAGAACAAACTAACAGTCACCAGAGGAGAGGGGAAAGGGGATAATGGATATAAAAAAGGGAAGGGTCATCCAGGACTATGTATAAAGGACACATGGATGAAGCCAAAGTGGGGAAGGATTGAGGGTGGAAGGTGGGGGTGGGTGGGGTAGGGGAAAGATCAGGTGGCTGGAAAAATGGAGACACATATATTTAAACAATAAGGGAAAAAATAATAAAAGAAAGGAACAAAGACAAGGAGGTTCCCAAAATGAGGAGATAAAGAAAGGCAGCTCAAATGAAAGAACAGATCAAAACTACAGAAACAGACCTAAACAAAATGGAAATAAGCAACCCTATCAGATGCAGAGTTTAAAACACTGGTTATCAGGATGCTCAAGAAACTTAATGAGGACCTCAACAGCATAAAAGATCCAGTCAGAAATGAAGGACACACTAATTGAAATGAACTACAATTTAAGGGAAAGAACAGTAGAGTGGATGAAGCCAAGAATCAAGTCAATGATTTGGAACATAAGAATGCAAAAAATAACCATTCAGAACAACAGGAATAAGAATCAAAAAATGTGGATAGTGTAAGCAGCCTCTGGGACAATTTTAAGCAACCCAACATCTGCATCACAGCGGTGCTAGAAAGAGAAGAGAAAGAGCAAGAAATTCGAAATCTGTTTGAAAAATAATGGAAGAAAATTTCCCTAATTTGATGAGGAAAATAGACATGCAAGCCCAGGAAGCAGAGAGGATCCCAATCAAGATGGATGCAAACAGGCCCTCTCCAAGACACCTCAAAATTAAAATGCTAAAGGTTAAAGATAGGGAATCTTTTTTAAAAAAAAAAAATTCATTTTTATTTTTATAGAGGGGGAGGGAAACATCAATGTTTGTTTACCTCTCGGGCACCCGCTGTGGGGGACCTGACCTGCAACCCAGGCATGTGCCCTGTTTGGTAATCAGTCCAGCGACCCTTTGGTTTGCAGGCCAGCACTCAATCCACTGAGCAGAAGCAGCCAGAGATAAAGATAGGGAATCTAAAAATCAGCCAGAGAAAAGCCATTAGTTTCCTACAGGGAAATTCTCATAAGTCTGTCAGCTGATTTCTCAAAAGAAACTTTGCAGGCTAGAAAGGGATTGCCAAGAAATATTCAAAGTCATGTAAAGCAGGGACCTACAGCTAAGATTGCTCTACCTAGCAATGATATTTAGAATTGAAGGGCAGTTAAAGAGCTGCCCAGTGAAGAAAAAACTAAAGGAGTTCATCATCACTAATCGTTTATTATATACTAAAGGGACTTAAGGAAAAGATCAAAACCATGAACAATAAATTAGCAATAAATATGTAGTTATCAACAATTGCAAAACAAAACAAGGACGACAGAGAGAATCATGTATAGAGCATTTTAATGGTTGCCAAATGGGAGGGGGCTCTCTGAGAATGGGTGAAGAGGTGAGGGGATAAAGAAGTACAAATAGGCAGTTACAGAATAGCCACAGGGATGTAAAATACAGTATAGGAAGTGGAGTAGCCAAAGAACCTATGCATGATCCATGGACATGAACAATGGGGTAAGGGTTGACTTTGGCAGTGGGGTTGCTAGGTAGGAAGGGGTAAAGGGGGAAAAATTGGGACAACTGTAAAAGCATAATAAAAAAAAGAATTTAAAGGTAATAAAATAGTGAATTGGCAAAAAAAAAAAAAAAAAAAAAAACCCAAAACAAACAGAACACTACTATAGAGCAAATTTCTGTAGCTACTTCTTGGTGCAGCTCCCTCCCTCCGGTACCTTGCTCATCAAACTACAGCAGGAACTCTGAAATGTGGTGCTTTTCCCCAAGACACTGCCTTTCAAATGTTTCGAAGGTAGCTGCAGGTAGAAAGTCAGGATTGTACACCTCACCTTCTTCTCTTAAAGTCCAGTCCTGGGCTGCTGACCATGTTTGCTTGTTTGCAGTAGTTGATTACAGTAAAAAGCAAATCCAATTCCCATTGAACATTAATTTTAGTTTTTATGGTTTATTGGTTACTTCAAAAAAATTCATTTTAGAGATGGAATGAGAGAAATGATTTGTTGTTACACTTACTTATGCATTCATTGGTTGATTCTTGTCGGTGTCCTAACTGGGGACCAAACCCACAATCTTGGTATATCAGGACGATGCTCTGTCCAACTGAGATACCCAGCCAGGACCTTATCAGTTGCTTTTTTGCCCTGCTGCTTTCCCCAAAACACCATTTTCCTTAGCCTGGTGGTAGTGGGGCAGGGGGCAGACTTTCAAAATCAGCAAAGTATCTGTTTAATCCTTAGTGCACATACTACTTTTCAGGTCGTTTAGCAACCCTGGCATCTTTTGCACCTCCGGGAATGTATACAATAGCTTTAAAGACTATGAGTTTGTGGGGCCAAAATGGCTTTATTCAGTAAGCATCCCTGTAACCAAATTATACTTTTAAAAAATGTTTAAATTGTCTAGTTTTATTTCAATGTGCCTCAGTGTCCCAGAGACTGGGACTTAAGTGCTTTCATTTCATGGCAAGATTCAGATGAATTTTTCACCATTTCCCATTGACCACATATTTGAAAATACCTTTCAGCCTGATTTTTAAAATCTGTTAACAAGAATTTGATTACATGGAAATGTATCACTTGATAAAAAAGTTCTTAGATTTTCAAAGTAATAGCTGAAGTTCACATACTCAGATTGCCTAAAATACTTTGAGGTGATGTAATCTTATTTTTGTATATTAAACATTCTGTCAAGAGATAGACTTCGAGGAATGAAGGAGATGCCCACATCATGGTATGAGTAGCCAAATATTGAGTACTGTGTCCTCTCCCTGAATAGCTAGCTGACACTGAATAGAGAGATTAGAATTTTGGGATGGAAATCATTCAACTGGAGAACAAGTGTATGGCCTATCAGAGAAAAAGCTTTCATGTTATATGTACCACAGGACAGCTAGGTCTGAGTGTGAATTGAGAAATGGGAGGTAACTACAGCTGAAACTATTCACCAGATTTATTTGGGGCTCCATGGAAGCTTTATTTTCCCCCGAAAAAATTTTGTGTGCGAACAATCTTATCACAGAAGTGCTATTGGATGGGTAAAGAGTAAACTTTTGTCTCTGGGTAAGAGCAAACTTTTGAGACAAGGGGATGTCAATAGTTCTTATTCTTCCCTAGAAACCATCTTTATAACAATGTCATTTCAATTTAGAAGTGACATTAAGAAAAACATCCAGCTCATTCAGAGCTCGAAAGAACAGGCCAGCAAGAGCGTACTCAATCAAGTGCGGCCAGAGGATATTACACTATTTCCAATAGAGGTGAAGTTAATCTGAAAGAAGTTACCGTTATATAAACTAAAATTGGATCACACCAATTTCTAAAAATTGTTACACTTAATCAGACATGACAGTTATCAGAAGTGTAAGAATTCACCAGTTTATCTGAAACACCTAGTTGTACAGGCAAGTTTGTTCTAAACAAGTTTTAAGGTGAATTGTGATCCTTTGAGCACACATTGCAAAAAGACAGAAAAATACTGACACTTTAGTGCATTTTTTTAATACTAAGAAAAAAATAGAATATTTAGACACTCAACACATTCCAGATGAAATTAAGTTCTATGGAGAAACTGAGAAATTCAGTTTGCTATGGAGAACTTCAGAGGGCTTTTTTTGTCTAACACTAAAATTTAGGGGATTTGTATGGAAATATAAACATGTATGGAAATATAAACATTAAGCACACCTAAATAAATATAAATTAAGATAGAGCATACAGTTCAATAAATAATCATAGAATGAGCTATGTCATCTGTGAACAAATTTCAACATAATCTTGGGAATGGAAGACATATTTAACCTTGTTTTCAACTTTAATAATTTTGTCAATACCCAAATATTACAGTATTAGTACTTAAACAGAAATTAAGCCATAGTTCACACAGGGATAGTTCCATTCAAAATTTACTGAATTGCAGATTAGATTATGTTAAATAGAGAATAAATCTCCAAAAAGTATCTTGGCAATTTCCTGGATTCCAACTTTATGCAAACAGCATTGGACTGTTTGTATTATTTGAGGCTAATAATAGGAAGTATGTCAAATTTTCAATAAAAATTTTAAGATTAGCATATTTGGTGATAAATTTATGTAGATGGTAATTTCAAAATAAAACCTGAGTTGTAAATGCCTCCTATCCCCAACCCACCTCACATCCCATTTTCTTTTAGACCATTGTCTCAACATTTAATGAACATACGTATTACTTGAGGATCTCGTTGCGATGGAGCTTTTAATGCACTAAGTCTGTGATGGGGTCTGGAGTCTACATTTCTAACAAGCTAGAGATGGAGATGATGCTTGGTTTTGGACAACCCTTTATTTAGCAAGATGACCCAATTTGTAGTGAGGACAATTTCTGGCCTAATGACTGTTTTACAGTCATTACATACATTGCCGTTTTATAAAATCAGCTGTAATGTTTTGTAATCAATCATACCAACCAAAAGTGATCACAAAAAGTACTTCTTGAAAGAATGTTTTAGTTAGGTGAGAGCTTAAAGTGTACCAAATTGGCAGTGTTTCCATTTGTCTGACAGTAACACCTCTGATACATTACAGTAGTGATTTTCAATTAGTATGCAGCAAGAATTTTTAAAACATGCAATACCTGACTATGTAAGTCAGGAGTACCTTTTTCCCTTAGACTGTCAAATAAAAACATGACAACAGCCAATCCCAACAGTAGTTGTCTGATATGAATGCCCTGTCTTGAGCCATAAATGTTAAGGTCATTTAACAGAGGTGCATCTTATTGTTCAAGTTGCATAATAAGGTTGCATCTGATTGGTTAATTCTTAGTCCTAGAAATTCTTTAATATAAGAATAGGCACCTGATAATTTAAAAAGTCACTGTGGTGCAAAAAGGGTAACTAATTACTATTCTTTCTGTAAATGAATCAAAATTGTACCTTTTCGTTAGGTCAGCAAAAAAATACATATTGTTGGTGTGCTGCAGAATTTGAGTCATTAGTTTGTATGTGCCATGAGATGAAAAAGTTTGAAAACTGCTTCTTTACAGTATAAGTCAGGACACACCAAGTTCTCATTATTTTAAAAAACATTTACTATAGCTTGAGTCTCTCCTCCAGTTAATTCAAGTCCAGAAAATTCAAGCCAGTACACTGCAAAAAGTTAAAAACTTTAATGGTAAACTGTCCATATAAATTACTTGTAAACCTGCTTTAAGCTATCCCATCTCCTCCTCCCCGTTCCACAAATAAATGCTTTTTCTTCTGTCTTATTGCTAAACAGCGTGTAACACCCAGGGCCCCTCCCTTTAAAAATCGAACAAAATTATCTCCAACTAAAGGACCCAATGCAAACAGGTGGGCTTCTTTAACACATTCGTAGGTATACGCATCTATTTCCACAGGATTGCCCTTACAAGTGATTGGCTGACTTGAGTTATGGCCCAGGTAACAGCCTTGCTCCTTCAAAAAAGACAGACTGGGATGAGAACCTATCATCACTGCTGCTGCAGAAAGTTTAAATATTTTCTTCAATCCAGAGACGCTCTGAAGGATGCATTTCATGTTCGGCTTAAAGGAGAGCACATGGTGCTCAGGAAAACTGGTATAATCAGATAAAAGATTTGAGGCTACAGAATATGACTGAGTACACATCATATGGTAGACCTTATGGTATTCTGGATACAGCTTTTTAGGAAGCTGTTTGAATATTAAACTTGGATCAGTTACTCGTCTGCGAAATACATGAATCACAGGAATGTTATTGTTGTAAGCGCACAGTACTGCATCTGCGGCGGTAAGCCCAGAACCTACAATTAACACTGGGTCCACGTTGCCACGTAATTTTCCTTTGCTTATAGCTGCTCCAAATTCAGGCATTGAATGAAACACAAAAGGAAAATCTTCCCCTTCAATTTCCAGATGGGCAGGAGAATCCAATGTTCCAGTCGCCAGAGCTACATTCTCAGCAAAGAGACAGAAGGGAACATGGGAACCATCTGCTATTCGCTGATAACCCTGGATCTCCCAGTTTCTCTTGATCAACTTGGAATTCTCAATCTGTAAATGCTGTGCTGAAATAGCTCGGTCGTGACCACCATTGTCATCCTGATCTCTGTAGAGTCTTGACACAGAGGTAATGTAAGCATTCTCTCTGAAATTCTTCTCCAGACCCATGACTTTTACATAGTGCTTATAGTAGCGAGCTACTTCCTCCGGCATAACTCGATCTCCTTTTAGATTTCTGGAAAAGGAAAAGGAAAAATATCCTAGGCGAACAGTACTTTCAGTTCCCATGATTATTACTTTTCCATCTATTAAGCTATTACATCTTTTTAATTCCTCTGAACTGTCTTAGCTATAAGTTATCCTAATACCTTACAAAAAAAACCTTTTTAGTTAAAGAGAGGAAGCCCATGTGAGGGCAGAGACTGTATTTAATGAATGTTTTTCCAATGTCTTTCATAGTATCCTTTCAGATTAGCTGCCTTATCAGTAAACTTTTATTAAATGAAGGGATGAAAATGTGGATATATGAAAATAAGACTATTTTACAGTCTATGTCACAACTGTAATCTAAATAATTCAGTGTTTAACTATAATATTCAGTCTATGGTCTATACTTTAATCAATTTTCAACCAGTATACTGCAAGAATTTTTTTTTAAAGATTTTATTTTTTTAGAGAGGGGAAGGAAGAGAGAAAGAGAGGTAGCAAAACATCAATGTGTAAGAGAAACATTAATTGGTTCCTCCTTGCATGCCCCAAACTGGGGACCTTGCCAGCAACCCAGGCATATGCCCCAGCTGGGAACTGAACAGGTAACCTTTTGGTTTGCAGGCAGGTGGCTCAATCCACTAAGCCACACCAGCCAGGGCTGCAAGAATTTTTAAAACATGCAATGGCTGTCTATTTAGTCAAGGGCACTGACCTCTTCTCCCTTAGACTTCAAATAAAAAAAATCAAAGCAGCTAACACAACAATACCCATTTGGTGTGAAGTAATAAAAACTATACCTATTTCTTTTGTCAGACTGGCAAAAAATATATTTTTTCTGTGTGCTGCAGAATTCTAGTAATTAGTTTATGTGTGCCATGAAATGAAAAAGGTTAAAACTGTTTTAAGTACAGACTAAATTTGGGTTGCAACTGTTAAGATATTCCAGGTCTAATTGTAATATATATTAATATATACTTCGTAAAGATAATATATACCACCCTGATACAGTTTTTAGTAAGTTGCTTTCTATTTTCCTAATTACCAAAGTAAGTCAGACCAGTCTTTTGCAAACAAAATCATCTTATGTCTAGGTAAATAATAAACGACATTTCTGTGTTTTCCTACTCATAAAGATACATATAAATAAAATATCTTTATGGAAAAAAAGTGTGTTAGTGCACTTTTCATTTTTCCAGTTGAAATTTAAAGCGATGGGCATTAACACCCCTAAACATTGTGCTCCAATCAGAGACAAGTAGCAGGGAAAACAAAGCAAATCACTGAAGTTTAATGACCATAATAATTAAGATTTAGAATGTATTAACTTTCAATTTTTACAGAAACCCTATGTGGTAGTTACTTCTATTATTATCTCCATTTTACAGACTAGGAAGTTGACGGCTACTTTAAGTTATGTGACCAGGGTCATCACATAAGAAGTTATTGAGTCAATCTCTAGAGATTGGAGAGTCTGCCTTCTCTTAACACGATGCAAAGGTAAGAGCGAAAGGTGGTGCGTACCAAAAGAATCATTCTCACAGATTAATTCTATACACAGCATCCTCACCTGAGAAGGGTGAACACTCTGTACGTAAGTCACAAAGCTTTCCTTTCTTTTATCCACATCACAGAGTGAAGAATGTCAAGCAGTTTCAGTTACAGACTTATGAAAATCAGGAAGTTACACAACTTGCCTGATTTTACAACTTCATGATTCAAAGCCATATATAATTCTTTTTTAAAAAACCCAACAGGAATATTTGAGAGGTTTAATTTCAATTACTCATCCTGGTCTAAATTTGCTTTCCTTTAATCTTGTCAAATTAGGATAATTTCGGTGGATTAAAATGGTTCCTGTCTAGCAAGAAGTTAAGCATTCAAATGTCGGCCATGTTCTAACAAAGGTTTAGTAACTTCCTGCTTTCATTTACTGTTCTGTGAGTAGTCAAATTAGATAGAATCTCTGTATTAGTAATTTCTACCTAATATTGACTATCCTTGAAAATTATAGAACTTTTCAACTCTTTTTAAATTTTAGGTTCTTCCCCCTAAAATAAACTTGTATTCTTTCAAGCTGAGATTTCTTCTGTTATTTAAACTTTCTTATTAAATATTTAACTCTATACCCAAGTAGCCAATCACACCATCAATTCTAGTTCATACTCGAACACACTCCTCTAGTCTGAAAGTCAAACACCTTAAGTATGTACACATGAAATATGCACATGTGAACTTATAAATCTACTCATAAAAATAAGTAAGTATGGAAAGGATATGTGGGTGAATAAGAAAGTAACTAAACATAGTGGATGAACAGGATTGGATAAATCCATCCAGATTTACAGAGAAGTCAGGAACCTAATCTACAGACAAAACATTCCTTACCTCTGTGCTGTCTAATAACATCTCTAAGTGGTAACTAGCTCACAATCACTGCTGCAGAGAGGACTTTCACTTGAGAAACAGATATTTTTGTTATTCACCTAAGACAGGATCACAAATATTTTGAAATTTGCTGACAGTCTTCTCATTGCATACCAAAGAATTTTAAAAGTTTGATCTTTACCTTCGTTTGCTGGTTACCCAGTCTTTAAATTTAAGTCCAGGTAGCTCCATCCAACTACCAAAGCTGATTGTCAACATGGAGCCTTCCATACTCTATTTGAATAAAAAATGTACAGTCAAAAAACACATTTAAGCAGTAACATAGTTTTCTGTTTGTTCATTTTTTAAAACCAAAGCCATCTATTTAAGAGTCTGGATAAGGAGAACTCAAAGAAGTCCTAAATGGCTGTACATATTACCTCTCAAAGTTTATTCCAATAAACTTTCAAATAATGCTTTCATCATTTGGTAGTTATATTTCATAATTTGGTAGGAATATAAATGTATATTAACTTATATCTATATAAATATAGGTATTTATATTCCTTTTTTAAAAAGATTATTTATTTTTAAAGAGGGGGAAGGGAAAGAGAAAGAGAGGGAAATATCAATGTGTGGTTGCTTCTCAAGCGCCCCCCACTGGAGACCTGGCCTACAATCCAGGTATGTGCCCTGACTGGGAATCAAACTGGTGACCATTTGGTTTGCAGGCTGACACTCAATCCACTGAGCCACACCAGCCAGGGCTATATTCCTTCTTTATTATAGTTATACATTTACAAAACAAATTTACGATATTACTCAATGCCTACACAATGTTGATAGCTCTGGCTTATAATCAACATGATAATTCAGATACAAAATACTCTGCTAGAGAAACAAATCAGTATTTGCACTTTTTAAACAACAGGAAAATAGTTAATCAATTTCCACACTTTAGATGTCTTTGCTGATTTGGATATAGCAGCGTCTCTTCTTAGAACTAGGAAAAGCAGCAGTGGTTCCCTGGTTAAGAACAAATTCACGGCTAATGCTAATGCTGCCTTTAAGGAAGTAAGCCCTTCAATCTCACATGTCCTACTTACTTTTTCTTTGCTCAGCACAAAGCTAGAAAAGCCCAAGGGCCAATTGCACGTGTCCCAATGACTTCAATTTCTTTCAACCAACTCTTTCAGGCTATGGCTTCTTTTCCCCTAATTCTCTTGCCCTGTGTCTATAAAGCCTAGTATTAGGAATGGGACTTATTATTATTGGCCAACATTTAGAGAACACTTACTATGTGCTAGGCCTTATGAAGACTATTATTTGTGACACAGATCACCACAGGGAGAAACGCTGCAAGCTGCCACTGCTTTGAAGTGGGCTGGGCCTGGGACTAGGATCAGAAGCAGGATGGGAAACTGGGATAATCAGAAGGGGAGCTGTTAAGATTATATGTCAGATGTTATGTGGAACCATATAATCATCTCATCTAGAACTCAAAACCCTTAAAGCATTAATATTCCACTTTCTGTCAACAATTTCTAAACTTTATTCTCATCACACCAGTTCTTCTAATTGGTTGTGAACCCTAATCCCTTGATCTGTTCATTTTTCTCCCAACAGGCTTTTTTCTTTTTTTCCCTATGCAAAGTATATGCCCTGCGCACCTGCTGTCATGGAGACACAGCATACCAAGGGATGCAAATGCAAACCTGAGAAGTACTGTAGAAGAATAAAGAGAGTATTTCCTAAAGGCCACAAGGACTTTGAGGAGTGCAGTTTTAGAAAGGGAGACTATCCCAGACAGAACCAACAAGTTATGTGACTGTTTGTTTGTTAATAAAAAGTTTAGCCTCATGCGGAAAAGTATTAACAGGCTTCGGTTGTAGTAGCCCTATACATTACTAAGAAAGGTCTGTGTTCGGAACTGACCCCTGGCCACCTCCTAGAAGACACCCATCCTTGGAATATTTTACCTGATGAGAATATTTTCTGCATGCTAGAAGCCATGGGCCATGCAATACCAGTGTGGCCCTTGCATATGTGATTTATGGTAAACATGGCTGTTTGCTCTGAGAAGCAGGGATCAGTTGCAAAGGCAAGTCACATGGGTGCTGCTGGCCTACATGACTGGGGTGACCCGCCCCCCCCGGAAAATCCCTGGACACCAATACATGGATGAGCATCCCTAATTGGTTGTCACTTGAAAAGAAAAATTAAACAGCTTTTAGACATATAACACTGCACCAATATATGGGCATATCTAACTGAAGTTTGTACTCAAGATTTGATATCAATTTTAAAATTCTATGAAGTCTGTACTTCACAACATAGCAAATTTTTTAAACATTTGTACAACAAATAAGCACTCTCTATACACTAGATACTACACTGACTGCGAAGGACACAGAGTGTACAATAATTGTTAGTTGTTGCCCCCTAACAAAATGCACTGAATCTTAATGTTATCAGTACTCTGGTTAAACTTGTGCTATGGACTAAACTGTATCATCTCCTGATCCCAGGAGAAGCCCTAACTCCCAGTGTGATGGTTATTTGGAAGTGGGTCCTTCAGAGGTCATTATGCCCACAATGAGGTCACTAGAGGGTGGGGCCCTCATGACAGGATTAGTGGCTTTATAAGAGGAGGAAGACAGAGATCATGCTCTCTCTGCCCTGTGAGGACTCAGCAAGAAAGCAGCTGTCTGCAAGCCAGGGAAAAAGCCCTCACCAGGAAGTGAATACACCGGCTCCTTGATCCTGAATATCGCAGTTTCCAAGCTGTGAGAAATTAAGTATCTGCTGTTTAAGCTACTTAGTCTCTGGAAGTTTGTTATAGCTGCTGAAGCAGACTAATATAATTTCATTATATTACAATACATCTTTTATTTAAGATCTTGAAAATGTAGAAGAATAATGGATATGGGTATGAAATATTGCAATTTTATTCTAAAATAAAATTTTTTTACTATGCAAAATATTAAAATATTTTCTGTATTATAAAATAGTATAGAGAAATGCTTATTCTAAGACTATCAGTTATCAAATTTAACTAACCACATTAATTGAACACGATTAAAATTCCAGGTAAAAATTCAGTGTATATCATATATAACATTGTATCATACTGCTCAAGAATCAAAATAGTCTTATTAAGATATATATATAAAAAACAACTCATATACACCAGAATGCTAAGAGAAGTATACTCACATGCCAAGCTCCACCAGGTGGACCTTTACCAAGTACTAAGTGAGGGATATAATGATGTTGTTCCAATTTCCAATGCAAAACGGATGGATAGTCATACCCAAAGTCAGCATCTGGATGAAGAAGTGTGTCAAAAAGTACTGCAACTGGATTGGATGATCGGCCCTCAAGACCCTCAGACAAGTATTCTAAGTCCTGAATGAATTTTTTTTAGAAAGAAAGGAAAAGTCAGACAGAGTTTGAAAAAAGAAAAATACAAACCAATGCTACCATAAAGCAAAGGCCATTATTCTAATCCAGCATTTCCCAGGGAGTGTGCTATAGTACACTGATGGTTCCTTGAGATCTCAATAGAGCAAATAAATATGGGAAAGGCTGGATTTCAACAAATCTAATAAGATCCTTTTATTGCAAAATTTGAAGATGCCTTTTATATGCTAATACGTACGACTTAATATGTTTATAGTGACACTGCAACATAAAAGACAGAACTTTCCAAACTTATTTGAGCATAGAGCACCTATTAAAAACTTTATCAGGAAATCATTTGGGAAATTCTGCTCTTATCAATCAGGAAAATAAACAGAAGTAACTCAGCAGAATGCGCTTATAAATCTGAAATAAAAATGATAGAAAGTGTTGTCAGATGAAAGGATTTTCAATTACTAAAGACAATGCTTATGTAAGTAGAACTAATCTTGTTTCAGTATAAAAAAATTAAAAACACTGACAAAAAATAATACCTGATCTACAATGGAAAGGTGTCTGGCTTCTTGTAATTTACCATGTAAGATTGTATTTGGATGTACTGCTTCTGATGATAAATATGGTCTGTACCCTGATAACATATAAGAAAGGCAGATCCCTGAGGGTCCATTTCCTATTTAAAAAAAGAAAACAGTTAAGAGGCTGTATCATGCATCATACTCCTATTTCTTGGCTTTTCTCCCTCACCAACTCTGCCTTCTCCAAACTCTGAAAACCAAGTATTCCCAAGAATTGTAACTTTTGTCTTTACTCGTGGTTTTTCTGGGGAGTATCATTTACTCAGAGCTTCAACTCTTTATGCTGATTCCCAGAATTAGATCTCTAGGTGACCTCTTCTCTCAAAATACAGCCTACATTTTCATGTAGTACTTACTTTACTCCACCTGAAAGACCCACTAATAACTTAATAAAATGTGTTCAAAAGCAAATTCATAGGTTTCTTCATTTAGGTGCCCTCTACTTCTAAGTAAGATCCCTTCTCAACATATGGCACTAGCAAAATCCTTAATCAATCAGGTTCTGGTTCTATACCAATTTGTAATCTACATCCATTCATTGTCTTTGCTATGCTCATTCCTATACTCTCACTCAGAAGACATATTTTCCGTCCTTAGATTTACTTACTCCAAAATCATTTCACATTCAGATGAGTTTTGGCAACACATGGTCTTCAGCATGTTACTCCCTCTGTTCTAAAGGCCTTAAGTGCTTGTTTCTGACTACCCAATGTTCTCTGTTGTAGTCTCAACCATCTTTGCAGTCCCATGCCTTAATATTGCTTTCCCATATTTTTATATGCTTTAACTAAAACCAAACTAGATTTTTCAGAGCTACTCCCATTTCTGTAGTCCCTTTGGTCTGGGTCGTCAATTCTCTGTTATCTACATCCATCAAAAACTTAATCCAACTAAGACAACTGCTGACTATAGGGGAAAAAGAATCCTATTTTCTGCCTAATACTTTGTCCCAAATAAGCTCAAAGATGTAAATATGAAAAGTAAAATGATAATAATGTTAGTAAAGTGGGTAATATTTACACTTACAATGCTGGAGCATGACACAAAACTCAAAAGACAGCCCTGACTGGTGCGCCTCAGTGAGTTGGTTCCAGAAAGTCACCAGTTTGATTCACAGTCAGAGCAAACGCCTGAGTTTTGGGTCAGGTCTCTCTGGTTAGGGGCATGTGAGAGGCAACCGATCAGTTGTTTCTCTTGCATATAGCTATTGCGTTTCTCTCCCTGTTTTTATCCCTCCTTTCCACTCTCTCTAAAAATAAAATCTTAAAAAAAAAAAAAAAAACCCCTCAAAAGAAGAGTAAAATAAATCTTTTGCCTCCATAAAAGTTATCAACTAATGACAAGTAATGGGAGTTAAGATTGAGACAAAGAGCTAATTTCCTTGAATCAAACAAAGACAATGCTAAAGAACAAAAATCATGATAATATCAACAGATATACAAAAAGCATTTGACAAAATACCTATTCATGATAAAAACTCTCAGCAAACTACAAATAGAGGGGGACTTCCTCAGCTTGAAAAAGAATATCTACAAAAAGCCTACAACTAATATCATCTTAATGGAGAAAAACTAGGTGCTTTCCCTTTACAATCAAGACAAGGGTGTCTCTTTACACCATTCCTACTGAACACACACCTTGATGGAAGATGTGGATAATCGTATTAAGATAAGAAAAGGAAATAAAAGGTACTCAGATTGGGGAGGAAGAAAAAAAACTGCCTTTGTTCATAATGCCATGATTATCTATGTAGAAAATCCCAAAGAACTGACAAAAAACAAAACAAAACAAAACTCCTTGTACTAACAGGCAATTATGGCAAGATTGCAAGATGCTAGGTTAATATACAGAAGCCAACTGCTATTCAAAAATAAGCAATGAACAACTGGAATTTGAAATGCAACTCACAACTGTTTATATTTGCACAAAAAAGAAAAATATTTTGATATAAATCTAACAAAATACAGGTAAAGGCTATATAAGAAAAACCACAAAACTGATAAAAGAACTGAAAACATATCTAAATAGATGGAAAGACATTCCAAGCTTGTGACAGGAAGACTCAGTCTTGTTAAGATGTCAGTTTTTCCCAATTGATTTACAGATTTAATGAATCCAAACCAAATCCCAGCAAGTTACTTTGTGGATACTGGCAAACTGATTCTAAAGTTCAAATGGAAACATGGAATGAGAATAGCCAACACAATGTAGAACAAAATAAAGACAGAAACCATCCAACTTCAAGTCTTACTATAAAACTACAGTCAACATGACTGTGGAAATAATGAAAGGACAAATAAACGGAACAGACTTAGAGAACCCAGAGATAGATCCTCACAAGTATAGTCAACCTATTTGTCCAAATTTATTTTTAACCAAAAAAAAAAAAAAAAAAAAAAAGCAAAGGCAATCCAATGGAGATAAGGTCTTTTCAATAAATGGTACTGGAACAAGTGTACATCCACATGCCAAAATATGAATCTAGACACTAACCTTGCATCTTTACAAAAATTAACTCAAAACAGATCATGGACCTAAACAGAAGACACAAAATTATAAAACTTCTAGAATAAAACATAGGAGAAAACGTAGGGGATCTTAGGTTTGGTACTGAATTTTTAGTTATAACACCAAAAGCAGGATTCATAAAACAAACAAACAAAAACCTGATACATTTAATTAAAATTTAAATTCTTCTGCTCTGCAAAAGACATTGTTAAGAAAATGAAAAGACAAATCATAGACTGGGAGAAAATATTTACAAAACATGTATTTGAAAAAACTCTTAATTCTCAACCATAAGAAAACTAACAACCCAATCAATTAAAAAGTAGGCAAAAGATCTGGACATTTTAAAGGTATACAGATGGCAAATAAGCATATGAAAAGACGCTCAACTTCATCTATCTTTACAGAACTGCAAATTAAAACAATGAGATCCTGCTACAAACCTATCAGATGGCAAAGATCCACAATACTGACAACACCAAATGTTGAAAAGGCTATGGAACAACTGGAACTTTTATTTATACCCGCTTAGGAATGCAAAAGGGTACAGTCACTTTGGAAGACAGTTTGACAGTTTATTAAAAAACTAAATAGTCTTACCAGATGACCCAGCAATCACATTCCTCAGTATTTACCTAAATGAACTGAAAACAATGGCCATGCCAAAATCTGCGCGTTTATAAGAGCTTTACTCATAATTGTCAAAACTTGGAAGCAATCCAGATGTCATTCAATTCATGAATGGATAATCAAATTGTGAAACATCCATACTATATAAAATACAGTAAAGAAATTAGCACTTTCAGGCTGGTGGCACTTCTGCCAACAGTACTATATACATTAGTTATACTCACTGGCTAGCTGAGACTAAATAGGAATAGACTGGGGGCGCGGGGGAGTGAGGTGGGCAAGTAAATACGAAGGTGGTTTTTGCTTTCCTAACTCTCCCACAGCCAAGACAGAACAAAAAGCAAAGGTTCCTTTATTTATTTTTAGATACCAAGGATGAAAAACTAGGGTGGACGTAAGTTGGAAAATGGTACACAAGGCATGGTCTGCAAGATATCCTGGATGAGAACCAGTGTAAAAACTCCTCTCTATCCTCCCCCTGACAGGGGAATCTAGTATAGAACTATCTTCCCTTCCTCCTTCTACTGAATCTCCCACATGCCAGTCAGGAGAGGACTTTTCTCTCCTTCCCGCTTATTTGGAAACAAAATAAAGGCTGTCATCATCACCAGGACAAACCATCACCATTATATGTTGTGTCATATAATCAAGACAACAGATAGTGTTTTAAAATAATAGAGTAATATCAATCCTTAATGAATGAATGCTGCATTATAACACAGGACCTAATATCAGATAAATATCTTTGGAGAAAGATTTGGTTTTTGGTTGTTTTAAGATATCAAACCTCATAATACTTTTTAATACAATCCTAAGAACTTGTAACTATGTAACTGTAAATTTATAAAGAGTAAGGATTGTAACTATAATTTTAAGAGATAAAATGCAGTAACTTACCAATTACTACCACAGGCAAAGTCACTGATGAATCTTCAAGTAAAGTTTCTTCAACTAATGGCATTGCCTTAACTTTTCGCCTCAAATTATCACCAAAGTATTGCACTAAAGAATTATAAATTTCTGCTTCAGTTTCAGTGTCACCATAGTTTCTTAAATAAAAAAAAAAAAGAAAGAAAAAATAACTGAGATATATAGTCAATACAGCCTTTATAGAAGTCTATCTTTATTCAGGTTTTATTTAGGCCAAAAAAATATTCAATAGTTTCATAAAAGGAGAAATTCCTCCTGATTAATGTTTTCAAATTAGTAGCTTAGCTACATGTCAACCTACTCCACTTTGAATGCCAGAAATCCTAAATAGTGGCTAATGTCTTTTTAGTACTTTATAGGCAAGTCTTACATAAGAAGCTATCTTTAACAACCAAAGACACAGCATTGTACAGAAATTTTTAATTTTCTAAGATTTCCTAGGAGTAGGTAAGTTTCTCTTTTACTTTTCTCTCATTAATACAAAGTACATTAGAGACAGTATATTTAAAACAAAAGTCATACATAATATTTTAAGGAAAGGTTACTGGGCTTAAATATAAATTGTGAGTTTTGGTAAAATTATGTTTACACATTTTATTAATTCTCAAAGAGATACTAAAATATGGAAGGATGTTAATGTTGATTTCCAATCTTCTTTCTTTTCCAACTACCTTCCTAGAAACTAGCTTTAGCATTCTGACATGCTCATGCAATAAATGGACTAATGTTAAACTTATCTTTTCATATGCTTATTGGTCATTTATATACCTTCTTTGGAGAAACAAATTCTTTGCTCACTTTCAAATTGGTTCTGTCTGTTGCTGAGCTTTAAAAATCCTTTATATATTCTTGATACAACTCCCTTTTTAGATAAGATTTTTGAATATTTTCTTCCATTCTGTGGGTTGCCTATTCACTCTCTTTGTTGTCTTTTTAATCACAACAGTTTTAAATTTTGATCAAGTCCAATTTATTTATTTATTTATTTTTGTTACTATGCTTTTGGTGTCACATCTAATATATTAATTAGATATGGTGTTTGTGCCTCTGCTGTTTGGGACAGCAAGGACACACCAAGGTCACAAAAATTTACTCCAATGCTTTCTTCTATAATTATAGTTCTAGTTCTTACATTTAAGTTTTTAATTTATTTTGAGTAAATTCTTGTATATGGTGTGAGAGAGAAGTACAACTTCATTATTTCACCTGTGGATATCTGTCCTGGTACCAGTTGTTGAAGAGACTGTTATTTCTCCTTTGTCTCGGAATACCATGGAAAACCGAAGGACAATAAGGGTAAGGATTTATTTCTGAACTCTCAATTGTATTTCATTGGATATATGTTTATCTCTATGCCAGCACCACACTGTTAAATTTCTTTCTCTGTAGTAAAATCTGAAATCTGGAAGTTGAAATCCTCCAACTTTTTGTTTATCAAGACTGTCTTCACTATTCTGGGTTCTGTACAATTCCATATGTTTTTCTGAAAAAAAAAAAAACAACAACTAGGATTTTGATAGGATTTCACTAACTTTGTAAATCAATTAAGAAATACTGCCATCTTAAGTAGAGGGCTGGGCAAAAGTAGGTTTACAGTTGTTCGTATGGAAAATAATAAAGTAGTAAATAACACAAGAATAAACTGTTTTGCATATAACTGTAAACCTACTTTTGCCTCACCCTGTGTATCATGACTTTCAATCCATATAACATGGGATTCCTTTTCATTTACTTAGCCTTTCTTTAATTATTCTCAGTGATGTTTCGTAGTTTTAAGTAAGTCTTACATTTCTTTTGTTAAAATTATTCCTATTTCATTCTTTTTGATGCTAGTATGAATGGAATTAACTATAGTTGCTGGTGGAAGGTCTTGCCTTCAGTGTATAAAAATTGCTACACTTGTGAAGCACAATAAAAAGAGGTATACTTGTGTGCTCTTTAAACAAGTTTGGTGATAAGTAATAAATACTGCAATTTTGAAGAAATAAGCATAAACAGTATTTCTAGATATGTACGACAACTACAATATGAAAATATTTGTGATTTCTAGTGGTGACAAAGTCACAAATATTGCTGCTTCTATTCATACTTGAATACCAGAGTTTGGTATTAAAACTTAGTGAAAATTCTGCTGTACTCTTCTTTACATCCAAGTTCATGGGCCACTTATAGTCTATCTACGAAATCCAATTTAATAACTCTTGATGGCGTTTTGTACATGCCAAAAAAAAAAAAAAAAAAGAAGAAAAGAAAGAGAGGAGTGTTCACATCATTATCCTGGTACATTGGTACCTGGAAGGCAAGGTCCTCCTAGGTCTTTCCCTCCGTAAAAAACTGGAACTGTATCTAGAACACACATTCGCTCTTTGCAAGGGCGGCCCTCGTCACGCTGACAACTGTCCAGACTCGCACGTTTTTCAAGTTTCTACAGTATCTACTACGGCTTCAGATAACGAACATCTCAGTTAGAAGCTACTGTAAACAGATCATCACACTGAAAACCTAGTACCCTACCGCCTTCCACCCAGTGACTAAGCTTAAATGTTTTTAAGTACATAAACTAAAGGGGATAGCGGGCGGTTCGCAACCCTTCTTCCGCAAAACTTTGCAGTTGAACAGCCGTCTGGCTCGGGCCTCCCAAACTCAAGCGCGTGACTGGTGTAGCCCCGGGACTGCGGAATGGCGGAGGCAGGCCAGGGCAACTGGGCGCCCTCCTCGCCCCTCCTGGCCCACACGACCCCGGTCCGTCCGCCCGCCCGGCCGGTTAGTTCACCGCTCCCTGCGTTCATTCCTCCGTTCCCTCGCGACCCTTCCCGGCGGGGAAGTCACCTGACATGCTCGGCGAGAGAGCAGCGGCAGCACCACACCGGCATGAATCGCGGGCCCCGCCGCCTCCCCCGGCAGGGCCGCCCGGCTGGATCGAGGGTCGCGGCGCCCGGAAGCCGCAACTGAATGACCAGTGGAGCTCGACACCCGGTAGACTAGACGCAGCTTCCGCTCCCGTCGCGCGGACCCGGCGCCGTAGGGACGC
Organism: Pteronotus mesoamericanus; assembly: GCF_021234165.1. Taxonomy (NCBI): domain Eukaryota; kingdom Metazoa; phylum Chordata; class Mammalia; order Chiroptera; family Mormoopidae; genus Pteronotus; species Pteronotus mesoamericanus. The sequence continues at coordinate 59,047,555 of NW_026555321.1, forward strand.
TCTGGACGCTGCGGTGGGCGGGGCGGCGCCTCCTCGCAGGTGCGAGGCCTGCGATTGGTACAGCGGGCGCGGCGGGCTTGGGGGCGGAGCCTACAACGGATTGAGCGCGGGAGTTAGGGGGAAGTCTGTCCGCGCCCGAGCCACTTCAGGGCTTCCTCCAGAGCGGGCTCTGCTTTACACTAGGAGTGCGGCTCACGGACTCCCCTGGCTGTGGGAACCGCCCGCGTCGCCGCGCGAGACCCAGGGATCCGTCCCGCACCGAGGAGTGGACAGGCGGGCCCGCAGGCTGTTGTGGGTGGAATGAGGGAGGGGGCACCTTGCTGGGCGGGTCTGCAGGCGGAGGTGGTCCGGAAGGAGTCACAGCCGAGTGAGAGGCGCACGGACCCGGGAAGACGGCGGGCTGAGCACGTTTTCACACAGCTGGCTCTCTTTTCCTTCGCAAACCAGTTTTGTTTTCTCACTTAGAATACAGATGCGTGTTTCCCTTTTCAAATAGTTTCTTTTAAGTTTCCAACTTTTGCTGTTGCCATTGAACAAACTTGCACTTGGGAGGTGTTTCAGACTTTGTGGCATTTAAGTCTACGGGACTCAGCCCGCCACAGGGCTACAGAATGTGAGGTAGTGTATATACACACTCGTTTTAAAACGTCTATGTTTTTCTCTGAATTATTGTCACTTGGCACACTAAGCTGATGTAGGTGTTGTTTGATAAGGTGAAGCCTGAACTTGCTTTTCTATCAACATTAGCATTTCAGAGGACCTAATAAAAATATCTGAAAATCTGTGCCAACACAGGGAACTGGAGTTCGCAAGCACTTGATAGATTTTCTTTTATGGCTCTGTTTTCACCTCGAGTTTCCCCTCAGCCCCTGCCGCCACAGTATTTTCTCCCCCACCTGACTTTCCATCCCCAACTTCTGTCCTTAATTTAAGATGGTATTTAAGGTGATGGCTTCCACTATTTGGTGAGTTACTCAGTGTTCCTCGGTCTCTCCTATGTACACAGGAGGCATATGTGTTATTAAATTTTAATTACTTTTTCTGCTAATCTGTCTCATTTCAAATTGGTTGTTAGTCCAGCCAGAAGGATCTTAAGGTAAAAGAACACTTTTTCCTCCCCAACAGTTACCACTCATTTCTTTGTCTCATTGCCTGTAAGGTCAACTTGAAAGTTTTATTTACATTACTACAAAATTGGAGAAAAGGAAAAAAGTAGAGAACATTATACAGAGACAAAAAATACGACAGGAAATGGAAGTCCTAACAGAATCGATGGAGGTTTTCAACATCAGAGTGCCAGAAAGTGAGAATAGAGCAAATGGTTGAATGAAATTTACAAGAAAAAAATTCTTAGAACTAAAGGGAGACATGAGTGTGCAAATGTATAAGACCTGCTGAGTACTGAGCAGGAAAAAGAAGAAAGTCTACATGTAGGCATGTCATGAAATTTAAGGATGGCAAGAATAAGATTCTAAAATCTTCCAGACAGCTAATACAGGTCCTCCACAAAGGAATGGGGATTAGGCTGACAACAGGCTTCTCATCACCCGGATTAGATATTAAGAGAGGAGCAATACCCTGAAAGTTCCACGAGGAAATAACTTTGAACTTGGAATTCTGTACCAAGGAAAACTATTGATAAAATATGGGGGGCAGAATGAAAAAGGAAAATAAACATAAATTGAAAAAGCCTTGTCTCCTAAGTACTCTTTATTATGTTACTCGTGGGCTGGCAAAACAATGAAATTATCCGAGAAATTGGATCAGGTTGGCTCTATGAACAACGGAACTAATTCAGAAAAGCAATGAAGGTAAGTCCCAGGATGACAACTGTTTAGCAGAACTTGGGATCATACGGTAAGAGAACTTCCTGTAAGGAAAAAAAAAGGGGGGTCTATAGATGTAATCAGATCCTGGCAATGTGGGAAGAACCCATTCTAATGATGCCATAAAATTCAGGGCAATATTAAAAAGGTGGTTCGAAGTCCTCTATGGGTCGGGGTATAAGACAAATAGTATACAAAAAACAAGTAGTATAGTCATAAAACATAATTTGGGCAGAGAACAGTGTTTATGTAGGAATGTAAATAACTGATTTTCAGATTTATAGTCCACCTGCAAACAAAGAAAGAATGCCTTAATTGTGGTTATACAATAGGTTGTAGATGCTAACCATAATGTGAAAGAGCAAGAGAGATGAGAAGGGTATGGGATACAATGTTTTCATTTGAAAAAGTGAAGAGAGATTGAGAAGTCACAAGAAATAGGGGTTTAAGTATACGCAGGGTGGGGCAAAAGTAGGTTTACAGTTTGTGTGGAGAAAAATAATAGAAGAATACATTGTGTTTCACTTACTTAAAACTGTAAACCTACTTTTGCTCTATCCTGTATGTCATCAATGGAAAAACTAACAAAATAGTTACATAATTGATTTGGTTTTACAGGGAGAGAAAATTTGGGATGGTTAATTTAGTAAAATCCTACCTGTCTTGGTAGGAAGTGAGTATGCAAGATCCAACATGGATTTATCCAGAACTAGCAGCATAAGTGTATTATTTAGGAATTGGTTGGATGAAACAAGAAAAAAATTCTTAGAACTAAAGGGAGACATGAGTGTGCATATGTATAAGACCTGCTGGATATTTTGTTAATGCAATTACCTCTGGAACAAGATTGGAGGATTGGAAAAGAATGGGTTGGGGCTTGTTACTTTCTGTGTTCAGCCCACTTGAAGTCATTTACTCATGTTTGTTGTGTGCCAAAAATGTGCCCAGCTCACATAAAATGAAACAAGATTTGGAGAAACAGGATATTTTTTACCATGACTGCCAAAATGTAAAAGTGAATATTAGATGCCTTGTTATTAAAGTTTTTATAATGCAACTGATGTCACCACATTGCTGCTCTCTTCTCACTCCTCTGACATGGTCATTCTCTCAACAAACTTCTCAGTCATTTGACACCAGTCTTGTTTGTTGGTGTGGGAGTTTATGAATGGGCAGCAAAGGAGAATTGTGGCTTGCCCCACCTTTCCTCTTCAATGGAGTGGCCAGAAAGATCCCTGGATTTCTGTAAGGGAGTCTATGATTTGGGAATTCCAGGTTGTGATGTTACTGAGTTGAGCTGGAGCAGCAAGAACGCTTAGCATCCTGAGTAGACTACTTGGGAACAGGAAGGAGAAAAGCCTCTTTTCCACGAGTGGCAGAGTAGAGCTTTTTAGCCACGACTGCATATTAGAATCAGCAGGAGCATTAATAAAATTCAGTGTCCTTCCCATCCTCACATTGAATTAGAATGGCTGGTGAAGGGACCTCACACACATAAATCATTAACATGCAATTCACATGCAATTTTTACACAATTGAAGTGACAAATTAGAGCTTCAAACCAGTTTTAATTCTAATATAACAGTGAGAGTCAGAGAACTACAGTAGTTCTCTGTTACCCCTAAGAGGCGGGTTCCAAGACCCCCAGCAGATGCCAGAAACCTTGTATACAGTGTCTTTTCCTATACATACTTACCTACGCTAAAGTTTAATGTTTTTCCATCATAGCTGAGCACTTACCACACACTGGCTGAAATTTTGTAGTTTGGAAATTTCATTATGTTATGGACAATGGCACACAATTTAAAATTTATGAATTATTTATGTAATTTTTCATTTAATATTTTCAAACCATGATTCATTTTGGGTAACTGAAACTATGGAGAGTGAAACTGCAGATAAGGGGGGGACTACTGTATACTTCTTTCACCTGATAATAAATATAGTAAATAGGAAATCTGTAGCTTATATTTCACTAATAAAGTTAATTCAGTTGTCAAAAGCTTCCTACACATAAACCAGTTTACAGTTCTAATCTCACCTGTTATTCTCAGGGCACCCCATGCTCTTCTCCCCAAATGTAATAGGCAGTCTCTCCAAAGAAGTTTGTGTTGGCTATTCCTTTAACCTGTAACACTTTTCGCACCTTATCCACATGGCTAACTCTCTCCCCACCTCAGGATCTACTCAAATATTCTCTCAGTGAGGCTGATCCTGACCATCCTGTTTAAAATTTCGATCTGCTCTTTTTGTCCCAGACTGGTACTCCCTATCTGATCCTGCCCTACTTTTATTTTTATGATAGCACTTACTACCTTCTAACACATTATATAATTTGCCTACTTAATGTATCTATAGTGTAATATTTGTTTCTTCCCACTAAATGTAAACCAGTAAAGAGGTTTCTTTTGTTCACTAATAAAGCTTAAGTATCTGAAACAGCACTTAACACATAGTTGTCGCTAAAATATTGGAACTTCATTGGCCTCTTAAATAACGTTTGGTTCATTATCTCCACAAAAGAAATGTGTTTATTCATGTTATATACTATGTGTTTGGAATGTGCTAGCATTATACCATTGCATAAAGTGTTTGTAGAGTTACATGTCTCCACAGGCAAATGTTCTATCTTCCAGTGAAGCAGGTGGATAGCTGGGCTGGGAGTCAGAAGATTTAGGCTTTAGTCTTGGCTGTTAAGTACAATATTGGGCAAGTTACTTTCACCTCTCTAAGCCTCACTTATGTAATCTATAAAAGGAGATTGGTATAAATGAATTCAGAATTCTCTTTGTCTTCTATCAAACAATATTTCATTACCAGTAATGAAATGAAAACATAATGTTAATTTTATGTTGGTGTTTTCTATTTTCTTATGAAAGCATTTGAAACATGCTATCTCCATATTTCAAGTTGAATTTAGTGGAGTGCTTAAGAGTTACCTTTTTTTAAGAATCAGATTGTCTTTATTTTAATCCTGGCTTATCTACTCATAAACTGTGTATCAAGTTAATTAACATTTCTTTGCTTCAGTTTCCTCTTCTGTAAAATAAATATAGTAAGTGTACCAATTTCAGAAGACATAATTATATTCACTGTGAAATTAAATTAGTGCATGTGAAAACATTTAATACAATGCCTAGTTCATGATAAATGCTCAAAAGTTGTTAGCTATTAACTTATGAAATACTAATTTTAGCAATATTTTCCATTATGTAGGGTTGTGGAAGTAAGACCAGCCAGATCAGAAAAGCAAAGGCTATTTATTCTTAGCTGGCTACAGAAATGGAGTAGACCACCATCACTCACATTTTGGCAGTAACTCAAAGCCAGAAAGGCCAGCGGAAAAGCTTTTAGTGGAAAAAAGGGAAGTCTACAGGTGTGTCCTGATTAAAGGCTGGAGGCAAGTGGAAGTTATAGGCTGGCTAACTAGAAATGAGGCATCTCTGGTTAGGGGTGTATATTTGGCCGCCTGTGCTGGGTACTAAGAAGTGTGGACAAAAAATAGGGAAGTTGTCAGTTATTTATGAAGGCCTGGATATTTGGGGCTGATTGTTACAGAAGTTCTTGTTTAACTTCCTGGACTGGCACCAAAGATAGCAATCTGGCTTCCTGAAAGTCTGACATAGCCTGGCTTCTTGAGTTGTTTATTACAGATAAAGATGTTGGTTTCTTGGGCAGGTTGCCACAGGTCATGGGTCAAAGTTCTGTTTTTATATGTAGTCTGGCCATGGTCTATTTGCATAGTCTTTCAAGTTCATAGAAAATTTTAATTCCTTTCATAAATTAGACTTTTTAATACCTCAGAATAATATTAAGTGTGGAGACAGTTTAAGCCAGTTCATTAATTGACATTGATGTTGTAGTTTTAGAATTTGTTCCAATTAAGTGTCAGTTGAGTGCCAGGATGAGATCCTATTTGGATGATGGTAGTAGCTATGCCTTATTAGCAAAGTTATAAAGAACAATTAAATGGAGAAAAATGGACTGTTTTTTTTAAAATAGATACATTTTTATTTGACTTAACATATGTGAAAGTTCTGTGCAAATATAATAAAACCATTAGTAGTGACAGTCATGGAAGTAGTAATAAAAATTTAGAAAGGAGTAGAAATTAGCATTGATCAGCAGTCAGATATACTGCCTTCAGGAAGGACTGAGCTTCCTGCCTCCGCAGGTGGTGTTACTTAGGACATTGTAGAAAGGAATTTGTTGGCTGGAACTTGGACCATCTGATCTCTAATGCTCTTTCCAAATGTCGCCTTCTTTACCTTCATTATCATCAATTCACTGTTTGCTTTTTTTATTTTCTTGGCCGTGTACTGCATTCAATACCATAGAAAGCAGGGGCATAGTCAAAAACAAAAGTGAGATATTTTAAGTATTGTAATTATGAAAGCTGTTTAATTTCTACCACCTACTTCGAAAACAGCATAGATGAATAGGAAGAAGGATTCAGCCTCGTCACTTTCACAAACACTAGGCTGAAGTTGACATTTGTTAAAGACCAGAAATGGATTTATATTCTGGATAGAGTTTACCTTCTGTAATTCTTGTTAGAAAGTTTCTGAGATTACTAATATTTTTGTAATGTTCTTTATCTTTTTTATTATTTTTAAAATTTAATCTTTATTGTATTTTTTCCATTATCATTTAGTCCCCTTCTACAAACCCCTCAGCAATCACCACAGTGTTGTCCTTGTCCATGATCGTTCTTCCTTTTTGCTCAATCCCTCCACCCTCTAACCTCCGCTCCTAAGCTGTCATCCTCCTCTCCACCTATGAGTCTCTCTCCATTTTACTTGTTCAGTTTGTTGATTAGATTCCACATACAAGTGAAAACACATGCTATGTCTTTCTCTGACTGGCTTATTTCACTTAGCGTAATGTTCTCCAGGTCCATCTATACTGTTGCAAAGGGTAAAACTTTCTTCTTTTTATGGTCGAGTGGTACTCCATTGTGCAAATGTCACATAGTTATTTTATCCACTCACCTACTAATGGACACTTGGGCTGCTTACATATCTTGGTAATTGTAAATAACATTGTGATGCACATAGGGGTGCTTATGTTCTTCTGAATTAGTGTTTTAGGTTCCTTCAGATATATTCCCAGAAGTAGGATTGCTGGTTGAAAGGCAAATCCATTTTTCATTTCTTGAGGTATCTCCATACTGCTTTCCACAGTGGCTGCACCAGTCTGCCTTCCCATCAACAGTGTAAAACGGTTCCCATTTCTCCACATCCTCATCAGCACTTGTTTGTTGATTTATTGATAATAGCCATTCTGACAGGTATGAGATAATATTGCAGTTTTAATTTGCATCTCTCTGATCATGAGTGACATTGAGCATCTTTTCATATGTCTATTGGCCATCTGTATGTCCTCTTTGGAAAAGTGTCTATTTGGGTTCTTTGTCCATTTTTTAATTGGGTTGTCTGTTTTTTGGGGGGTTGAGTTTTGTAAGTTTCTATAAATTTTGGATATTGACATCTTACCAGATGTATCAGCAAATATGTTCTCCCATTCTGTGGGTTTTAATTTTATTTTGTTGATGATTTCCTTTGCTGTGCAAAAACTTTTTAGTTTGATGTAGTCCCATTTGTTTATTCTTACATTTCCCTTCCCTGGGGGGAGATATATCCAATAAAATATTGCTACGATCAATGCCTGAGATTTTGCTGCCTATGTTTTCTTCTATGTTTTTATGGTTTGGGGTTTAAAATTTAAGTCTTTGATCCATTTTGAATTTATTCTTGTGTATGGTGTAAGGGAATCTAGTTTCATTTTTTTTTGCATATATCTGTCCAATTTTCCTTACACCATTTATTGAATAAACTATCTTTAGCCCATTGTATATGATTGCTTCCTCTGCCAAATATTAATTGACTATAAAGTTGATGTGTCTGTTTTTATGCCAGTGCTACGCTATTTTGATTACTATTGCCGTATAGGGTAGTTTCATATTAGGTAGCCTGATTCCCCCAACTTTGTACTTTCTCAGGATCACTGTTGCTATGTGGGGCATTTTGTGGGTCCACATACATTTTTGAGGTATTTGTTCAATAGTTCTGTGAAATATGTCATTGGAATCTTGATAAGAATTGCATTGAATCTATAGATTGCTTTGGGTACTATGGATATTTTAATGATGTTAATTATTCCAATCCATGAACATACTATGTGCTTCTACTTACTTGTATCTTCTTCTATTTCATTCTTCAGTTTCTTATAATTTTCTCTGTACAGCTCTTTTTCATTCTTGGTTATGTTTATTCCTAAGTATTTTATTCTTTTTGTAGCAATTGTGAATGGGATTGTTTCCTTGATTTCTCTGTTAGTTTGTTATTGGCATATAAAAATGTAACTGATTTCTGCATACTAATTTTCTATCCTGCTACTTTGTTGAATTAATTTATCATTTCTAGTAGCTTTTTGGTAGAATCTTTGGGGTTTTCTATGGACAGTATCATGTCACTGGCAAATAATGACAGTTTTACTTCTTTCCAATTTGGATGCCTTTTATTTCTTCTTATCTAATTGCTGTGGCTAGGATTTCCAGTACTATGTTGAATAAGGGAGGTGAAAGTGAACATTCCTGTCTCGTTCCTGATCTCAGGGGATATACCTGTAGTTTTTGCCCATTGAGTATGATGCTGGCAGTTGGTTTGTCATACATGGCCTTTATTATGTTTAAATATATTCCCTTTAATTCCATTTTGCTGCAAGTTTTAATCACAAATCACTGCTGGATTTATCAAATGCTTTTCCTGAATCTATTGATATGATCATGTGGTTTTTATCCTTCATTTTGTGTAAGTGGTGAATTACATTTATTGATTTGCAAATGTTGTACCAACATTGCACTCCTGGAATAAATACCACTTGATCATGGTGTATGATCTTTCTGATGCATTGCTGTATTTGGTTTGCTAATATTTTTTGAGGATTTTAGTGTTTATGTTCGTCAGGGATATATGCCTATAGTTTTCTTTCCTTGTAATGTCTTTATCTGGTTTTGGAATTAGGACAATGCTGTCCTTGTAAAATGAGTTTGGGAGCCTTCCCTCCTCTTGGATTTTATGAAATAGTTTGAGAAGGAGAAGTGTTCACTCTTCTCACAATATTTTTTTTTAAATTCACCTGTAAAACTCTCTGGTCTAGGGCTTTTGTTTGTTGGGAGTTTTTTGATTCCTGTTTCAATTTCAATGGGTATAATCTTCCTATTCAGATTCTCTGATTCTTCCTGATTTAGTTTTGTTGGAAGATCGCATATTTCTGGGAATTTTTCCATTTCATCCAGGTTTTCCAGTTTGTTGGCATATAGTTGTTCATATATTTTCTTAAAATCCTTTCTATTGCTTTGGTGTCAATTGTTATTTCTCCTCTTTCATTCTTTTATTTATTTGGATCCTCTCTCTTTTTTTCTTCATGAGTCTGTTTAAAGATTTGTCAATCTTGTTTATCTTTTCAAAGAATCAACTCTTGGATCCATTGATCTTTCATACATTCTTCCACTTCCCTGTCCCTGCTGATAACTCCCCATGTGATCTTCATTCTTATGATTCTTTTCCTGGTCTAGTTGTTCACTTAGTTTGCTTTTGTTTTTGTTTTTTTAGATTCAGTTGTTGATAGTTGTGAGTTTATTGTCATTTTACTGTTCATAGTTTTGATCTTCTTCTTTTTCTTAAATAAGTTCCATTAACATTTCATATAATAAGGGCTTGGTGATGATGAACTCTTTTAGATTTACCTTGTCTGGGAAGCACTTCCATTCTAAATGATAGCTTTCCTGGATAGAGTAATCTTGGTTGTAGGTCCTTGCTTCTTATCACTTTGAAAACTTCTTGTCAGTTCCTTCTATCCTGCAAAGTTTCTTTTGAGAAATCAGCTGATAGTCTTATGGAGACTCCTTGGCAGGTGACTCTCTTCTTTTTTTTGCTGCTTTTAAGATTCTTTCTTTATCTTTAATGTATAGCATTTTATTATTTTAATTTTTTAATGTTTTTTAAAACTTTTTCATTGTTTATCATTCTTCAGTTACAGTTGTCTGGTCTTTATCATCATCGCTCACCTCTACCCTGTCCCCCGCCCAACTCCTATAGTTATTCCCCCTCCATTGTACATGCCCATGAGTTCTCTGTGTTCCTTTGCTTGCGCCTACACTTCTTTTCCCCATTATCCCCCTGCCCTTTCCCCTCCAGTCACTGTGTTTGTTCTTTATTTCAATGCCGCTGATTATATTTTGCTTGCTTGCTTGTTTTGTTGATAGGTTCCACTTATAGATGAGATCATGTGGTATTTGTCTTTCACTGCCTAGCTTATTTCACTTAGCACAATGCTCTCCAGTTCCATCCATGTTGTTGTGAAGGGTAGGAGTTCCTTCTTTCTTTCTGCTGTGTAGTGTTCCATAGTGTAAATGTACCAGGGCTTTTGGTCCACTCATTTACTGATGCACCCTTAGGTTGCTTCCATCACTTGGCTATTATAAATAACACTGCTCTGAAAACTGGGGAGTCTAGATTCACTTATATTCATGATTCAGGATCCTTAAGGTATACTCCCAGCAATGGGATCGCTGGATCAAAAGACGTTCCCATCTTTAGTTTTTAAAGGAAATTCCATACTGTTTTCCACAGTGGCTATACTCACCTGCATTCCCACCTACAATGTACTAGGACCCCCTTTTCTCCACAACCTAGCCAGTACTTGTTTATTGATATTTTTATTATGGCCGTTCTGACCAGTGTGAAGTGGCATCTCATTGTGGTTTTAATTTGCATCTCTCTATTGGCTAATGATGTTCAGCATTTTTTCATGTGTCCATGGGCTTTCTGTATGTCCTCCTTGGAGAAGTGCCTGTTCAGGTCCTTTTGCCCATTTTTTAATTGGATTGTTTGTTTTCCTATTGTGCAGTCATGTGCATTCTTCTTTATATATTTTGGAGATCAAACACTTCTCTGAGGTATCATTGGCAAATATGTTTTCCCATATGGCTGGTTCCCTTTCAATTTTGTTAACATTTCCTTTAGTGCTAGGGAAGCTTTTAAGTTTCCTATAATCCCATTTGTTTATTCTATCCATTATATGCCTTGCCCTAGGGGCTATATTGGTGAAAATATTGCTGTGTGGGATATCTGAAATTTTCCTGCCTCTGTTTTCCTCATTTATGGTGTCACAACTTATATTTAAGTCATTTATCCATATTGAGTTTATTTTTGTGTATGGTGTAAGTTGGTGATTAAGTTTCATTTTTTTTGCATGTAGCTGTCCAACTCTCCCAACACAATTTGTTGTAGAGGCTATTTTTTACTCCGTTTTATGCTTCAGCCGCTTTTGTTGACTACTAATTGACCATAGAGATATGGGTTCATTTCTGGGCTTTCTAATCTGTTCCATTGATCTATGTGTCTGTTCTTATGCCAGTACCAGACTTGTTTTGATTACAGTGGCCTTGTAATATAGATTGATATCAGGTATTGTGAATCCACTTTGTTCTTCTTCCTCAAAACTGCTGAGGCTATTCAGGGTCGTTTACTGTTCCATATAAATGCTAGAAATATTTCTTCCATTCTTGTGAAATATGTCATTGATATGTTTATACGACTTTATTTTAATTTTTTATTTTTCTGGTTCAAGTACAGCTGTCTCCATTTTCCTTCCACCACTGTCCTCCATTTCTCATGTTCTTCTTTCTCAAAATTGCTGTAGCTATTCGGGGTCATTTATGGTACCTTATAATTTTTTGTAATGTTTGTTCTATATCTGTGAAATATGTCATTAGTATTTTGATAGGGATTTTATTGAATCTATAAATTGCTTTAGGTAGTATGGGCAGTTTGATGATGTTAATTCTTCCAATACATGAACACTGTATATGCTTCCATTTACTTGTGTCTTCCTTAATTTCTTTCTACAGTTTTGTGTAGTTTTCGAAGTACAGGTCTTTTACCTCCATGGTTAGGTTTATTCCTAGATACTTTATTTTTCTTGTTGCTATACAAATAGGATATTTTTTCCTGATTTCTATTTCTGGTATTTCATAATTGGTTTACAAAAATGTCTTTGATTTCTAAATATTGCTTTGTATCCCACTTCCTTGCCAAATTCACTTATTTGGTTGAGTAGTTTTTTGGTGGAGTCTATAGAGTTTTATGTGTAGACTGTCATGTCATCTGCAAACAGTGACAGTTTTACTTCCTCCTTTCCAATTTGGATGCCGTTTATTTATTTTTCTTCTCTGATTGCTGTCACTAGGAGTTCCAATGCTATGTTGAATAGAAATGGTGAAAATGGACATCCTTGTCTTGTTCCTGATCTTAGTGAGATAGCTTTTAGTTTTTGCCCCTTGAATATGATTTTGGCTGTAGGTTTTTCATATATGACCTTTATTCTGTTAATGTATGCTCCCTCTACTCCCCCTTTGCTGAGTGTTTTTATCATAAATGGTAAAATGGTGTTATCAAATGCTTTTTCCATATCTGTTGATATGATCATGTGGTTTTGGTTTTCCCTTTTTTTATGTGATGTATTACATTTATTGATTTGAGAATATTGAACCATCCTTGTATCCCTGGGATAAATCCCACTTGATCATGGCGTATGATCTTTTTAATGTGTTGCTGGATGCAGCATGCCAATATTTTTTGACAGTTTTGGTGTCTATGCTCATCAGTGATATTTGCTTGTAGTTTTCTTTCTTTATTGTGTCTTTATCTGGTTTGAGATTAGGAAGATGCTGGCCTCATAAAAAGAGTTTTGGAGCCTTCCCTCTTCTTGGATTTTTTTGGAATAGTATGAGAAGGACAGGGGTTAGCTCTTCCTTAAATGTTTTGTAAAATTCTCCTGTGAAAGCTTCCAGTCCAGGGCTTTTGTGTGGCAGGAGCTTTTGATTACTGCTTCAGTTTCTCCAGTTGTTATTGGTCTGTTCAGACTTTTTGCTTCTTCATCATTCAGTTTTGGAATATTATATGTTTCTAGAAATTTGTCAGTTTTACCCAGGTTTCCAAATTTCTTGGCATATAGTTGTTCGTGGTACTTCTTACAATCCTTTGTTATTTCTGTGGTCTCAGTTGTTTTTTCTCCTCTTCCACTTTTGATATTATTTATTTGGGTCCTCTCCCTTTTTTTCTTGATGAGTCTGCTTAAAGGCCTCTCAATTTTGTTTATCTTTTCTAAGAACTAACTCCTGGACTCATCAGTCCTTTTGAATTTATCCTTTGAATTGTTCTTTTAGCCTCTATGTCATTCAATTCTGCTCTGACCGTGATTATTTCCTTCCTTCTTCTTGCTCTGGGCTTTGTTTGTTGTTGTTTCTCTAGTTCCTGAAGATGCAACATTTGGTTGTTTATTTGAAACGTTTCTATCTTTCTTAGGTAGGCCTATAATTGCTATGAACTTCCCTCTCAGGACTGTCTTCGCTCTGTTGCATAGACTTTTGACTGTTCTGTGTTCATTTTCCTTTGTTTCCAGAAACTTTTGACCTCTTCCTTGATCTCATTGTTAACCCATTCATTGTTTAATAGCGTGCTATTCAGTCTCCATGAGTTTGAATGTTTTTGAGTTTTTCCCTTGAGGTTGGTTTCCAGTTTCAAGCCCTTGTGGTCTGAGAAAATTCTTGGCATGATTTCAATTTTCTTGAATTTGTTGAATTTGTTAGTGTACTACCATGTGGTCTATCTTTGAAAATGTTCCATGTGTATTTGAAAGTATGTGTGTTTTGTTTCTTTGGGATGAAAGGTTCTATATATATCAGTTAAGTCCATTTGATCTAATGCATCATTGAGTCCCACAACATCCTCGTTGATATTTTGTTTGTAAGATCTATCAAGTGCTGACAATAGGGCATTAAAATCCCCTACTATCAGTGTGTTACTGTCTATATCTTTCTTGAGGTCCTCCAAGATTTTCCTTATATATGTGGGTGTCCCTATGTTAGGTGCATACATGTTTACAATGTTTATGTCTTCTTGATGGATTCTTCCTTTGAGTATTATAAAGTGCCCCTCTGAGTTCTTCTTATAGCCTTTGTTTTGAAATCTATTTAGTGTGATATAAGTATTGCTACCTTTGTTTTTTTTATTCCTGTCCATTTGCTTGGAATAATTTTTTCTGTCCCTTTACTTTTAATCTGTGTATGTCCTTTGTTCTGTGGTGGGTCTCTCGTAGGCAGCATATGTGTGGGTCATATTTCTTAATCATTCAGCTATCCTGTGTCTTCTGATTGGGGTATTTAGTCCATTTACATTTAGAGTTATTATTGATAGAAACTTATTCATTTTTTCCCTTTGTACCTGTGTTCTATTTCTCACTTTTTCTTCATCTTCTTAAAGGAGTTCCTTTAGCATATGTTGTAGTGCTGGTTCAGTGGAGGTGTATTCTTTTCATCTTTTTTTGTCTGGGAAACTCTTTATTTCACCTTCCATTTTAATTGAGAGTCTTGCTGAGTAGAGCAGTCTTGGTTGTAGGTCTTTGCTTTTCATTACTTGGAATATTTTTTGCCATTCCTTTCTAGCTTGTACTGTTTCTGTTGAGAAGTCAGCTGCTAGCCGTATCGGGGCTCCTTTATGTGTTACTACCTGTTTCTCCCTTGCTGTCTTTAGGATTCTTTCGTTGTCTTTGATATTTCCCATTTTAATGATGATGTGTCTTCAAGTGGGCCTCATTGGGTTCCTCTTGAATAGGGCCCTCTGTGCTTCCTGAACTTGTGAGATTTTTTCTCTCCTCAAATTAGGGAAGTTTTACATCATTACTTTTTCAAAGAGGTTCTGTATCCCTTGCTCTTCTTCTCCTTCTGGTATCCCTATTATGCGGATATTATTATGTTTCAGGTTGTACTGCAGTTCTCTAAATGCCTCCTCATTCTTTTTTAGTCTTTTTTTTTTTTCATTTTCCTGCTCTTTCTGGGAGCTTTTTTCTACCTTGTCCTCCTACTTGCTGATTCAGTCCTCAGCTTCATCTAGCCTGCTTTTGATTCCTTCTACTATGTTCTTCAATTCAGAAATGGTGTTCTTCCTTTACTCTTGTGTCTTATTGATAGTTTCTATGTCCTTTTCCAGGCTAATATTGTTTGCGGTATGTTCCTGATAGTTTCCCTGCAGTTTCTCATAGTTCTCTTTAAGCTCTTTGAGCTCATAGTGCTTCCTTAGAACCATTGTTTTGAATTCAGTATCTGATAGTTTATTTGCTTCTATTTTATTTAGTTCTTTCTGTGGGGATTACTCTTTTCCTCTCATTTTGGGAGTGTTTTTTTACTTCCCATTATTTGTGAGAGTCATCTTTTTTCTTTTTTGCTTCTGCTTCAATTGATCAGTCTTGATTTCCTGAGTTTGTGGATTAAACCTCTATGGTATTTGGTGGGTCTTTTTTCTTTTCTTTTCTTTTTGTCTGCCTCTGATGATGTCAGTTTTTGAACCTCTCTGATCTTTGGCCATCTATTTAAGACTTCCAGGAATCTCTTGTCTGTGTCTGTCTCCTGCAATTATTAATCTAGTCACTATGCCCTCAGCTGTCAGGCCTACTTACCACAGGGCCGAGCAGTGCCTCTTGAGGGCTGGGGCATTGTTTACTTTCCTGCTGCTGCCTCTTTGGGGCATGGCCTGCCTGAGCAATATGGAAACTGCAGAAGAGGGAAGGAGTCCGCACCAGGAACCCCCAGGCTACTCCCTCAGTTCTCTCCCCAACGCCTCTATTTCCAGTCTCTTCTCAAGGGTCTCTAGGCAGCTCTGTGTCCCCTTTGGCCAGGGATCTACTATCTCTGCCGGCCACACTGCACTCAGCACCCAGGTCTGCATGCACAAGTCCTGGTCAGAGTGTCCTTAAGGCACGGTTATTGTTTTCTTTAAGCCTGAGCGAGATGGTAGCTGCGGAATGGGAGGTGAGTCATCACCGGGGCCCCTCTGGCCACCATTTCAGTTCTCTTCACAAATCTTCCCTCCCCAATCTTTCCTCAGGCTCCAGCCCACTCTGCTCCATCCTCTGCTCAGAGAACAAGGAAGGTGGCTGCCACTGCAAATTTTTGTGTTGGCCCTTTAAACATCTCTTTGAGTCTCCAGCCGCCTCTCTCTGGCAGAGAGCACCACTACGCTTTTTGCAGTTGTCTTTTGTCTGTGTGCTTTTTTGGGTTCAGGTGTTGTAGTCTAGATGTCCCTGCTTATGATTCAGACCCTGTTCTTCTTAGGGGGACCCAACTGGCCATTTCAGTATCTCTCTGGTGCTGATGCCCGTGGGCGCCCAGCCTATCCTCTTGAGCCTCCACTGCAGTTCTCACCTGTTAGGATGTGCGAAAGTCAATTCCATTGTCTGTCCGAGGCTCCAAGGATCCTCTCTCTCTCTATCATTCCATTGTTTTCCAGGTGATTTCTCCACAATTTGGTTGCAGTTCCAGTTTGGTCATGGGAAGAGGTCAGTGTAACTTCTACTCACTCCTCTGCCATATTCCTCCTCCCTCCTTCTTGATTCTTGTTTGGAAGATCTGTCCATTGGTGATGGTGTGATGTTAAAATCCCCTAATATGAGTATGGTGCTTTCTATATCTTTCTTGAAGCCCTTCAAGAGTTCCCTTATATATTTTGGTGCTCCCTTGTTGGGTGCATATATATTTATAATATTTATAGCTTCCTGATGGGTTCTTTCCTTTAGAATTATGAAGTGAACATCTTTGTCTCTTCTTATGGCCTTTGTTTTGAAATCTATATTGTCTGATACATGTATTGCTACCCCAGCTTTTTTTTTCTGTCCATTTGCTTGGAATATTTGTTTCCAATTCTTCACTTTCAGTCTGTATAGGTCTTTTGTTCTGAAGTAGGTCTCTTGTAGGCAGCATATGTGCAGATGATGTTTTTGTATCTGTTCAGCTACCTTATGTCTTTTGATTGGAGCATTTAATCCATTTAACAATAATTTAGCAAAAATTAATGAAGGTGAAGCGAGAGTTGGATATTATAACATATGACAAAGGGAATATGAGATGATTAAATAGGGGAAAATGCTATTGAGTGGTAAGAGGGAGGTGAATTGATAAGAGTAGGGCTAGAACCGAGGTGAAGAAAGAGAGAGAACAAAATTTTAAACATAAGTGTGAGAACAATAGGGAAGAAAGAGGAAGAGTATACTATGAGGTTTAAAGTAAAAGTGGAAAGGTATTGGACCAATGGGAGCAAAATTGCAGGAAAACCACAGCAGGGTCAATAGCAATGACAGTTGAATGAAGTTTGATAAATATGGAATGGGAATAAGAATATTGGAAAGTGAAAAGTGAATATGAGAAGTCTACAGTAAAGAAAAATGATTTTGAGAGGATGGAGGAAGCATTCTAATGAAGGAGTAAAGCCCAGGTTGAGGGGGAAAAAAGAGAGAGAAAACAATGAAATAAAATTCCTCAACTGATCAGGGGCAGGGGGAAGGAAAAATGAAGTAAAACAGCAGGAGAGTATTCTGTGGGATTTAAAGTACAAACAAATAGTGAACAAGTAGGAGTTCATTTGGAAAAGTGCAGCAGTAACTGTGGTATTCAACCAACTAGTCGCTGTTTACAAAAGGTGGAAAATAAGACTCTTCTTAGAGAGAAAGAAGAATGTGAGATGACTTTAAGAAAGAAGAGCTCTTTTTATTTTAGGTAACACTTATGTTTTAAAAGTTAACAAGTGCATGTTAAAGGAAACTGAAAAACACAAAAAGCAAAGAATAAAGCCATCCGTAACCACAAGCAGTTTACAGTTTGACATGTCCTAAATTCCCTGTGTATATACACAACTAAGCTTCCATTTTTGTATAATTAACATTGTAAAGTTATGAATCATGCTTTTTCACACATCATGAATATTTATCATTTCAAAACCTCAAAACTATTTGAGGATTCTGATAACCGAGAATATACTACACCAATTCAATCTGGAAAAGAAAAAAAATATATCCTGCCTTTCTTGGTGACAAAATTTTCATAAAGGACAAAAATAGCCACAGACCCCTAGATAAAGATATTTGCAAAGTTACAATTAAAATACTGCATTCCCTTAATGTTCGATTAAAAAATGAGACACAAAACAACATAGTACACAAAATATAATGCTCCTAAGAAAATTCATTATGACCTGTATTTTTAATATATTAGCAAGGAGGCAAGTTTCAACTGAAATACTTTACAATGTATTCCTACAGTACAGCCAAAAGAGATGCATACACATGAATGGTTATCACAATGTAACTATGAAAACATCCACATACATCCCTCTCTCCATCCTTCCTGCCCCTCTGCTGCGAGCTCGGTGACCAAATCCTGACGTCCATTTCTGAGATGGTTTAACAATGTCCAAGATGCCTCTTTTCTATCAATTGCAACAAAAAGCTCTTTACAAATTGGTTAATTCACTAGTTCTACTTTTTATCATATATTGCCACCTCAGGATATCTAAAAAGCTCAAGATGTTACAAAATAATGAACGTTGTCCACAATAAACAGAGGTAGTTTACAAAAATGCACATATAGATCTATGGCTATAACCTAAAACTTTCTTCTAGATATAGATACTATCAAAGAGCCCCTCCCTTCACTTTTCTTCTTTTTTCCCCTCCACCATGTCAATGACTAAATACAGGACAGTCCTTCCTAAAAACTAACAAATTGGCATTTATAGAGGGACTATTTTACTACCTCTATTTTTAATATACTTTGGGCATTAAGATGTGTTTGTCCTTGAATACATAGCAATATTAACTAAAATGCACATATATAGCAATGGTTAAGACAATCTGAATTTGGCTAAAGACCCAGGGGCACAGAACCCTTCTCTGTACTTTTGTACCTCCCCCATGAAGAATCAGCATACTCTCCAAGACATCCAAGTTTGACAATTCCATTCCCTAAATACACTCATTCCTGTGAATTAACAGGAAAAAATACTTAAAGAATGTTACTTTACCTCTTTTTTTTTTAAATTAATTTATTTACTTTTTAAATACATTTGTCTCTGCCTTCCCCCCCCTTTCCCTTGCCCCCTCCCACCTTCCCTCCCTCAGCTCTTCCCCTTTGGTTTTGTCCATGAGTCCTTGCTATATGTTCCTTGACTTTCCCCTTCCCTTCCCTTTCCCTGCCCCCCCCTTCCCTCTTGTCTCTGTTGATTTCTTTTCCTTTCAGTGTTGCTGGTCATATTTGCCTTGCTTCTTTGCATTGTTGGTTAGGTTCCGCTTATAGGTGAGATCATATGGTATTTGTCTTTCGCCCCCTGGCTTATTTCGCTTAGCATGATGCTCTCCAGTTCCATCCATGCTGTTGCGAAGTTTAGTACTTCTTTTTTTCTTTCTGCTGCGTAGTATTCCATTGTGTATATGTACCATAATTTTTTGATCCAATCATCTACTGATGGGCATTTAGGTTGTGCACTTTCAAACATCTAGGAGGCCAGATGTTTCAAATAAGGATCTAAGATTTTTCACTACACACATAGTAGCATTGAATAAATGGCACACAGAGGCTATAATCTGAATGTCTTCTAATTAGGAAGGAATATTCTTGCCTAGAACTTTCATGCTCATCTCACTCAACCCTATGGACAAGTATAAGGAAAATAAGACCAGAAACACTGACAGGAAAAGAAACCAACAGAGACAAGAGGGAAGGAGGGAGGGGTGGGCAGGGGAAAAGGAAGGGAAGGGGAAAGTCAAGGAACATATAGCTAGGACTCATGAACAAAACCAAAGGGGAAGGATTGTGGGAGGGAGAGGCGGGAGGGGGCAAGGGAAAGTGATGGGGGAAGGTAGAGACAAATGTATTTGAAAAAATAATTTTAAAAAAAGAAACATCTGTAATGCTTAGAGAGTATTTTAACAATTTCATTTCCTCAAGTTTTCAGAAGTCTTTTCTAGGAATTTAACACAGTGTACACAGTGTATTTGTTTACTAACTACTTCTGTCATATGCTGGCAACCTATGTAACATCTAGAAAGACTAGATGTAATTAGGACGTTTGCCCTTCATATACACTATATAGATAGCCAAGTAAAACAAAAATGCACAGGCACATGGGAAGATGGTTAATCTTGCCTAACTATAAACATACTGGTATAAGCCCTTTGCACTTTAATCTCCTTCCTCCCTGAATCAGCACAAATATAATGAAATGTACTGGTCAGAGGGGGTTTGATCATTTTGATCATCCCATTTCCAAAACACAGTGTTTAAAATGAATTTTAACAAAAGGATATCTACAAAATGTGTTATTTTACTACCTCTACTTTTAACATACTTTATGCACTTCTAAACACCTAGAAAGATTAGATGTTTCAAAAAAAGGACTTAAAGTTTGTCCACTATATAGATACACAGTAGTGTTGAATAAACTACACACATGTAACAATGGCTGTATCTGAAAGTGTCTTCTCCATAGGAACATTCTAGTCTGGAACCCTTCATTTCTCCTCATTCTTACTGTCTACTATCAACCCAGTGGGTTGAATATAGGCACATACGTCACTTAGATGTGATTTCATGATTTCATTTCCAAAAGTCCTTTTCAGAAGACAGCCTTCTGAAGAATTTTAACACAAAATGTACAAAACATGTTAGTTTACTACTCTACTTTTGTTATATATTGGCCCAGGCCAGA
This sequence comes from Pteronotus mesoamericanus, assembly GCF_021234165.1. Taxonomy (NCBI): domain Eukaryota; kingdom Metazoa; phylum Chordata; class Mammalia; order Chiroptera; family Mormoopidae; genus Pteronotus; species Pteronotus mesoamericanus. Next base: position 59,067,980 of record NW_026555321.1, read on the forward strand.
CCACACAGCCCAGGGTTCAGTGCTGGGAAAATAAAGCCTCATGACTTTTGACTTTAAAAAGGAGCAGGGAGTGGGGAGGTGGAAGAACTTGGTCTCTCAGGAGAGTCCATTTAAAGGACCTGCACCACCTTAGAACATGGGCAAACCCATCCACTCTGTAATTCAGCACCAGCACAGCAGCTAGGAGGGTGCCAGTTGCATATAGGAAGCGGGAGAAATGACTGGAAATGGGGAGAGAGCTGAGCAAGCAGTATTGTTCCATCTCTGACCCCTCCCCCACATACAGTGACACAAAGTGGTGAAGTGGGTTGCCCCACCTTGGCAAATGCCTAAACTCTGTCCTTTTCAATATAACAACTGTGCCAAAACAAGGAGTCAAAGCAGGTTTACCTAATACACAGAAACAAACACATGGAGGCTGCCAAATTGAGGAGACAAAGAAAAATGGCCCAAATGAAAGAATAGAACAAAACTCCAGAAAAAGAAGTAAACCAAATGGAGATAGCCAACCTATCAGATGGAGAGTTCAAAACACTGATGACAAGCATACTCAGAGAACTCATTGAGTATGGCAAAAACATAAGGGAAGAAATGAGGGCTACACTAAGTGAAATAAACAAAAATCCACAGGGAACCAACAGTGAAGGGAAGGAAGCCAGGGTTTGAATCAACTTTGGAACATAAGAAAGTAAAAAACACTCAACCAGTACAAAATGGAGAAAGAAGAATTCAAAAAACTAGAGAATAAGAAGACTCTGGGACATCTCCAAATGTGCAAACAACCATTTTGTAGGGTCACCAGAAGTAGACGAGGAAGAGCAAGAAATTGAAAACTTATTTGAAAACTTAATGAAAGAAAACTTCCCTAATTTGGGAAAAGAAATAGACAAGTCCAGGAAGCACAGAGAGTCCCAATAAAATTGGACCCAAAGAGGTCCACAGCAAAACACATCATAATTAAAATGCCAAAGGTGAGGAGAGAGAGATGGCGGTGAAGTAGGTGGGAGCAGAGCCTGCTTGCTCATGCACCCAGCTGGGACACTTAGCTGATCTTCCAAAGGACAAAGCAAACAGACAACAGAATCTCAGCTGATGTGAAGTTTGGAAGCCAAAATGTGCAGAGGACACTTTAAATGGGCAGTAAGGAGGTTTTATAGGCAGACAGGGAAAGTCCCCAGGTGTGGCACAAGAAACCGTGACTGCTGCAGGGACAACATGGGAGGAGAGCTGGGTCAGTGATAGCAGCCTAATGGCTCACTTCCCTCCCAGGGCAGGCAAATCGCAAACCTGCGCGAGGACAGACTAGAACGCATAAAGTTGCTAGGTGAAGAAAAAGGCACACATGGACATACATGTCTGGCAGTGCATTCAAGCTGGGTGATGGCTCAGAGCAGCATTGGAGCCTGAAGAGATTTTTTCAATAGGGCAACTGCGGCATTCTGGGCAGGGTCTCTGTGCACACAGCTGCCCAGCCAACAAGGAGTGAGGATCTGGGGCATGATTTGCTCCCACTCAGTGCACCTCACAGAATGATCAAAGGTGTGCAAAGCAAGGTGGTTTATTGGCGCCACCCCAGTGCAACTATGCAGAGGGGAGAAAGTGGACCACACAGAGCTCTGAAAGCCTGAGCTGAAAACTGGGAACCTGTGATTATTGTAGCCCAGACTCAGTCCCCTTCCTTGTCAAACACAAAAAGGGAAAAATAGAACCCAAGCACCCACCCTCATTGCCGCAGGAGCTGGGAAATCTGCAAAACTGGCTGTGTTGCAGCCTCTCTAGGCTGGTCAGGTCCACTTGGAGCTCGGGTAGATGGAAGAAGATGCGTGGAGCCATGGGGATGCTTGACATGCATTTATTTGGGAGAGTCACACAGGCTGCAAATCCATGAGGAAGGAGTCACACAGGCCACAAGCCCGTGTCCAAGTTGGCGCCCGGACTCCCCACCTCATCCAAAGCTCCTACCCCTTACATACTAGTCCTAAACAAAGCAAGCTACAGGCCAGAAAGTGAAGTAATTATCATGAGCTGTGCGGTAGAGCCTACTCAAAGCTGTGGGGCAGTTTATCACACCTGGGCTCGAGGCCATGAGACCCAGGCTCAAGGCTGTGGGAACACTGCTTTATTAGACTCCAAAGTTGTGAGGAGCTGCTCCCTCTGGTTACCCACACATCTGGGTGAGCGAGCCAGACTGCGTCCATCTACTCTACACACTCCTTCTGGGTAAGTGGAGGGAGCAGCTTCTCACAATCTTGAAGGAGTCTAATAAAACAGTGTTATCACAGCCTTAAGCCTGGGTCTCATGTCCTTGAGCCCGAATGCAATAAACTGCCCCATAACCTTGAATAGGCTCACGTGTGCAGCTCATGCTAGGTTACTTCACGTTCTGGCCTGTAGCCTACTTTGTTTGGGGCTAGTACTTAAGGGGTAGAGGAGCTTTGGATGAGGTGGGGAGTCAGGGTGCCAACTTGGACACAGGCTTATGGCCTGTGTGACCGTGCTAACATGGGCTTGCGGCCTGTGTGACTCTCCTGAATAAATGCTTGTCAAGCATCTCCACGGCTCCATGCATCTTCTTCTATCTACCTGAGTCTTCTTCCATCTACCTGGGCTTCCATCTGCCCAGCGTAGGGAGGCCATAACACACATGGCTTTAAGTCTGGGTGAGATAAACTGCCCCTTAGCCTTGAGGAGACTCTCATGCGCAGCTCATGCTGTTACTTCACTTTTTGGCCTGAAGCCGACTTTGTTTTGGCTGGTACTTAAGGAGGTAGGGGCTTCTGATAGAGAGAGAGAGAGATAGAGAGAGAGAGAGCGAGAGAGAGAGAGACAGAGAGAGAGAGAGAGTTGTGGTGGAAACATAGATATGGGCTTGTGGCCTGTGTGACCCTCAAATAAAGGTATGTCAAGCATCTCCATGGCTCCATGCATCTTCTTCCACCTACCTGAGTCTCAAGTGGGCCTACACAGTCTAGGGAGGCTGTAACACCCCTAACCTTTCAAAAGAAAACTACTACATCTAGGCCTTCTTTATGTAAAAAGGTTGCAAATGTATGATAAAGTAGAGTTAGAAAATCACATGCCTTAAAAATACCCATTTAAAAAAAAATCAAAAGATATGTCTTCTGGAAATTACTTGGAAATGGAATCATTAGATATCTCTAGAAGTCACATGCGACATCAAGAACAACACACATCCATGTTTGTTAAATGAGTTCATAGGAAATTCGTAGGTAAAGCTTGTCTTGTGTAAATGGCTTTTGAATATGAATTTGTTCAACTACCTCTAAGTATTGCACATGCTTACACTTGTCCACTGGGTTGGTGGTAGAGAAAAGGTAGTGATAGAGGAAATGGGTCAGGCTAACATGGTTTAGAAAGTACCTCAGATTATAACCATTGTTATGAGTATGCAATTTTAATAGTGCTGTGTACATAGTGGACAAGCAAGTTCTTATATGAAATATCTAGCTTTTGTAGACATTTAGAAGTGCTTGATGCATTTAAAAGTAGAACTAGTAGAATAACACTTCTTATAAATAGCTTTTAAAACCTGATAGGAAATACTGTCTTTGGAAATGGAATTGTTAAACTACCTCTGAGCAATGCACTATGTTTGTTCACTGGGTTGAGGGAGGTGGGAGGGAAGAAATTTCAAAAACATGTTTTGCTAGTATGTAATAGACTATTTTATCTTATCATTTGCCCTGTATGTTATGTGCATTTCATTTAACTTTCCTGTACATATTGTGAATATACCAGACAAATGGGTCCTAATTTTATAATATCTAGTCTCTAAATACTAAAGATGTTTTTACCTGCCACATGAATGTGGGACCACCTGTTTCACTGGTCACTGCCGCCACTGCCTTATCATCGCAACCATGTCACTGCCTTACCACCGCCACCTCACTGCCGCCACCCCATGTCCTCCCTGCTCCTGCTCCTCCTACCCATCTGCATGAATATTTCTTCTTTAAATCCTTGGTTATTAGACTTCCATACAGTTCAATTTTCTGGTAGTTCTGGGTGTTTTTTTGTTCTGAGGTTAGTTGTGATCGTTATTTTGGTTGTGTGAGGAGGCAAAGTGTGTCTACCTATGTCTCCAACTTGGCAGGAAGGATCTTTTTCTCTCTTTAAAGCAAGCCCTTTACCATTTGTTGCAATTTTGGTTTATGGCTAACAAACTCCTTTAGCTTTTTCTTGTCTGGGAAGCTCCTTATTTCTCCTTTGATTTTAAATGATAGTCTTACTAGGTAAATTAGCCTTGGTTGTAGGTCCTTGCTTTTCATTACCTTGAATGTTTCATGCTACTCCCTTCTGGCCTGAAATGTTTCTGCTGAGAAACCAGATGACAGACTAATTGTATAATTAGTCTGCTCTTAGGTGCTCTTGTATAATAACTACCTGCTTTTCTCTTTCGGCTTTTAGGATTCTCTCAATGGCTTTAATTCTTGTAATTTAATTATGATGTGTCTGAGAGTATGTCTCTTTGGGTACAACTTGTCTGGGACTCTCTGAGCTTCCTCTGAACTTGTGTGTCTTTTTCCTTCACCAGATCAGGAAAGTTTTCAGTCATTATTTCTTCAACTAGATTCTCAATCCCTTACCTGCTCTCTTCTCCTTCTGGTATTCCCGTGATGCTTCATGTTGTCCAAAATGTTTCTTAAACTTTCCTCATTTTATAAAATTATTTTTTCTATTTGCTGCTCTGCCTGCCTGTTTTTTCTACCTTATCCTCCAAGTCACTGATTTGATCCTTGGCTTCATCTAACCTACTGTTTATTTCTTCCAGTGTATTATTTATTTCAGATATTTCATTCTTTATTCCTGACAGGTTCTTTTTTATGGCTATGTCTTTTTTTCATGCTGTTGAGAACCCTTATAATCATTACTCTAAAGTCTCTATCTGATAAAATGCTTGCCTCTATTTCATCTAGCTTTTCTTCTGGAGAATTTTCTTGTTCTTTCATTTGGGATCTGTTTCTTTGTCTTCCCATTTTGGCTACTTTCTTGTATTTGTTTTCATGTATTAGATAGATCTGCAAAGACTCTGGTGTGCACTTTTGCCAGATACTGCTTGGTACTGTCCCTGGTCAACCTTTTTTGAACTAGCAGTGATCCACTGTATGTAATTCTGTCTGTTTGGTGTTTTTGTGCTGAAAGAACCAGGCTGTGTACCAAAGCTGACTTCTGTCAGCAACAGGCCCTGGAGAGGGTCAGCTGAAGTCTCCTATAGCTCTCAGAGATCCACCTTAGTTGTTAAACTAATCAATGATATAGCCTCGAGCCATAATCAGCATCTGGCTTAAGGTCCACATGGTGGGGCAGAGTAATTCCTCTGGGTTAGGCTATTGCTTCCCATCAGGCTGGTGCCACTTGGAGAGGAGTGTTCTGCCTGAGAAAGATGGCTTCCACAATATGGGGAATGACTCAGCACAGGGATTCTGATGCCTGTTCCTTCAGTTCCCTCCCAGAGCCACCAATCCCAGACTCTCCTCAAGCATGTCTAGTCCACTCTGCCCTCCTGGGTTAAAGCCCAGGGCAAGTGGCTGCAAATGAAATTTGTGCATTGGCTCTTTAAGAGGCTCTCTGTGCCTCTAGCCATCTCTCCTTGGCAGACAGAAACCTTGCTGCTTTTCACAGCTAGGTGTTATCTAGGTTCCTTTCTGGCTCTGGTGCTGTAGGCTGAGGTGCCTGGCTTCGGGTTTAGATACCACATTTCTCAGGGGGAACCCCCCCAGCCTCTCAAATATCCCTCCAGAAATTCAGCTGCCACCTGTGGGATCCCAGCCAGCCGTCCGGCTCCTCCTCCACACTCCTTACCAGTATTATCGTGGTGGACTGTTTTCCTCTGTCTGTCCATGGTTATAAGGCTTCTCTCCAGCTAGTGTTGAGATGGTTATTCGTGATGATTTCTCTACTTTTTAGTTGTAATTCCAGTTTGGTCCTGGGAGGAGGTTAGTGCGCCTTCTACCTACACCTCTGCCATCTTAGATCTCCCTTAATGTTCTCATACTGATAGACTGCTATATCTAAGTTGATATACTGCTATATCAGTATTCAAGCAGCAAATAAAAAGAATAAGCTAAAATGAACAAATTTGTGAAAGTATAAATTTTTATTATACCCTAGGACATGTACAAGTATTAAGGGGGAAATCGGATCCCTAGATACATGCAGTTTAGTGATTAAAACAAACAAACAAACAAACCAACAACCTTGTTAGGAGTAGATGTTTTGGGCTTATCAAATGGCTGGAATGTTTTAAAACCTGTCATATTTAAATAATAATAATAAAACATGTTTAAGCAATAACCCTGTCACTTTAAAAATATACATTTGAATTTCTCCTTTAGAAGTAATACCTGATTATTACAGAAAGTTAAAAAGATGGTGTAGATTTCTGTAAAAAGAATAAAATGACAGATTGGAAAGATGGTGGAGGAGGGAAAGGGAGTCACGCTGACCTCCTCCCAAAACCAAACTGGAATTGCAACTAAATAATGGAGTAATCACCTGGAAAGCAGTGGAGCGATAGTGGGAGAGGAGCCTTGGTGCTGCGGACAGTGCATTCTACTCTCACACATCCCAACGGGTGAGAATTGCGGTAGAGGCACGAGAGGGTGGGCTGGGTGCGCACAGGCGCTGGCACCAGAGGGACATTGAAACGGCCAGTTAGCGTCCCCCCGGGAAGAACGGGGTCTGAATCATAAACAGGAACCCCTAAACTACAGCAGCTAAAGCCAAGAAAATACAGACAAAACGCAACCCCAAAAAGCTTAGGGGCGCTCTCTGCCAGAGACAGGTGGCTAGGGATGCAAAAAGACATTTAAAGGGCAAACGCAAAAGTTGCAGCGGCAGCCACCCTCCTTGATCGCTGGGTAGAGGCGGCAGCAGGGTGGGCTGGTGCCTGGGAAAAGACTGGTGAGGAAAACTTTGTGAAGAGAACTGACACGGCGGCCCGTGGAGCCCGGGTGATAACGCACTTCCCACTCTGCAGCTACCATCTCGCTCAGGCATAAGGGAATCAATTAACCTGCCTTTTGTGCGCTCCGCACACAGCTTGTATGGGTGTGAGCTACGGGGCTGAGTGCAGACTGGCTGGGAGAGCCTTGAGGAGAGACTGGAGACAGAGGCATTGGGGAAAGAATGGGAGGAGGAACCGGGGAGTCCCGACTCCCTCCCAGTTCGGTAGTCTCCATTGTGGGCTGGAAAGGCGCGACCCCAAAGAGGCAGAAGCGGGGTGCGCATGAACCAGACTGCCTGTGATTGAAACGCAGTCCGCACAGGGGTTGGATCCCTGGCCGAAGGGGTCACAAAACTGCCCAGAGGCCCCTGAGGGGAGACTAAAAACTGAGGCATTGGAGAAAGAATGGGAGGAGGAACCGGGGAGTCCCGGCTCCTTCTCCTTGCCGTAGTCTCCATTGCGCGGGAAGAGGCCACACCCCCAAAGAGCCAAAAGCTGAAAAGCAAACATAGACACCCCCAAAACACCCAGAGCAGGCGCGCACACTTGCCCCGAGTGACTGGCGAGGGTTGGCGAGCGTGTGTGTGACCCACGCGGGCTGGCGAACCCTTGCACCTGCCGGCAAGGCCTCACACAGACTGGCACCCATACGGCCTGCGAGGGAGTGCACAGAGGGGCAAGGGCAGGCGTAAATTGACATACCCGCCGAGATCGCGGAGCGGCCCACAAAATAAGTAGAGCTGCCCAGAGTCCCTGGAGGAGAGACCAGAAACAGGATTAACCGGAGAGTCCTAGAGCTGATTTCCTCCCATTTCTGTAGTCCCCATTTGGCGAGAGCAAGCAACACACCCAAAGAGCCAAAAGCGGGGAAACCACACAATAGAAGAACCTAAACTGACCAGTGCCACGAAGCTCGCGTGCCACGGAGGCCAGATGAGTACGGGAGGTCGCGAATAAGCCCCCTGGTCTGGGGCAAGCACATGCGAGCCCAGGCAGGTGGGGGACCCCGCAGCGCCAGGAACGCGCTCAAGGAGCCCGCGTGAGAGCGCAGAGAGATCCCCAAAAATAGCTCAGCCCTGACCGAAGGGGTCACAGAGCTGCTCCAAGCAGGAGTCAGACACAGGCATTAGACTCCTGAAAGACTCAAACAAACAACCCAAGGCCCTATAGGGTCAACAACTGACATCATCAGAGGCAAGCCCAGAAAGAAAAGTAAAGGACAAAAATACTTAACAGACTCTCACAAATGGGAAGAAAAAGAAGTTCCCCTCAAATGAGTGGAAAAGGAGACTTCCCACAGAGAGAGCTCAATGAAATAGAGGCAAGGGAATTATCAGATATGGAATTCAAAACAATGGTTCTAAGGAAGCTCAATGAGCTCAGCCAGCTCAAAGAGAACTAGGAGAAACTGCAGAGAAACTATCAGGATCTTACAGCAAACTATATCAGCCTGGAAAAGGACATAGAAACTTACAAGAAGACACAAGAGGATATGAAGAATACCATTTCAGAATTGAAGAACACAGTAGAAGGAATCCAAAGCAGGCTGGATGAAGCTGAGGATCGAATCAGTGAGATGGAGCACAAGGTAGAAAAAAGCTCCCAGAAAAACAAGAAATGGAAAAATGACTCAAAAAGAATGAAGAAGCATTTAGGGAAATGCAGGACAACCTGAAACGCAATAATATCCATATAATAGGGATACCAGAAGGAGAAGAAGAGGAGAAAGGAATAGAGAAGCTCCTCGAAAAAGTAATGATGGAAAATTTCCCTAATTTGAGGAGAGAAAAGCTCTCATGGATTCAGGAGGCACAGAGGACCCCACTCAAGAGGGACCCAAGGAGGTCCACTCCAAGACAGTTCATCATTAAAATGGCAATTGTCAAAGACAAAGAGAGAATCCTCAAGGCAGCAAGGGAGAAGGAGAAAGTAACATACAAGGGGGCCCCGATACGCCTAGGAGCTGACTTCTCAACAGAAACATGACAAGCCAGAAGGGAATGGCAACAAATATTCCAAGCCATGAAAAGCAAGGGCCTACAGCCAAGACTGCTCTACCCAGTTAGGCTCTCCATTAAAATAGAAGGAGAAATACGGAGTTTCCCAGACAAAAGAAAGCTAAAAGAATACATCTCTACCAAACCAGCACTCCAAGATATGCTAAGGGGACTGGTTTAAGCAGATGAAGGAAAAGAATGAGAGAGAGAGGAACACAAGTACAAAGAGAAAAGATGAGTAAGTTTCTATCAGTAATATCTCTCGATGTGAATGGACTCAATGCCCCAATCAAAAGACACAGGGTAGCTGAATGGATAAGAAAACATGACCCACACATATGCTGCCTACAAGAGACCCACCTCAGAGAAAAAGACCTACACAGATTGAAAGTAAAGGGATGGAAAACAATATTCCAAGCAAATGGACATGAGAAAAAGGCTGGCGTTGCCATACTTGTATCAGACAAAGTAGATTTCAAAGCAAAGGCCATAAAGAGAGACCCAGAGGGGCACTTTATCATACTTAAAGGAAGAATCTATCAAGAAGACATCACCATTGTAAACTTATATGCTCCCAATATAGGAGCCCCCAAGTTTATAAGGAAATTGTTGAATGACTTCAAAAAAGGTATAGACAGCAACACACTGATAGTAGGGGATTTCAACACCCCACTGTCAAAAATGGACAGATCTTCCAAACAAAACATTAATAAACAAATCGTGTCGCTGAATGACACACTGAATCAAAGAGACTTAACTGACATATATAGAACGTTCCATCCCAAAGAAGAAAAATACACATTCTTTTCAAATGCTCATGGCAGTTTTTCAAAGATAGACCACATGATAGGACACAAAGCAAGCCTCAGCAAATTCAGGAAAATTGAAATATTACCAAACTTTTTCTCAGACCACAAGGCCTTGAAACTCGAAATCAACCTCAAAGAGAAATTTCAAAAACTTGCAAACTCATGGAGACTGAACAGTACACTATTAAACAATGAATGGGTCAATAATGAGATAAGAGAAGAAATCAAAAAATTTCTGGAAACAAATGAAAATGAACAGACAACTGTCCAAAACCTATGGGACACAGCAAAGGCGGTCCTGAGAGGGAAGTTCATAGCAATACAGGCTTACCTTAAAAAGATAGAAACATTTCAAATACAAGACCTAACACTACAACTTCAAGAACTGGAGAAACAACAACAAATAAATCCCAGAGCAAGTAGAAGGAAGGAAATAGTCAAGATTAGAGCAGAACTGAATGACATAGAGACAAAAAGAACAATTCAGAGGATCAACCAATCCAGAAGCTGGTTCTTTGAGAAGATTAATAAAATTGACAAGCCATTAAGCAGAGTCATCAAGACAAAAAGGGAGAGGACCCAAATTAATAATATCAGAAATGAAAGAGGAGAAATAACAACTGATACCACAGAAATACAAATGATCATCAGAAACTATTATGAACAATTATATGCCAAGAAATTTGAAAATCTTGATGAAATGGACAAATTTTTAGAAAAGTAAAATCTTCCAACACTGAAGGAGGAAGAAACAGAAAGCTTGAACAGACCAATAACAGCTGGGGAAATTGAAGCAGTCATCCAGAAACTCCCAGCACACAAAAGCCCAGGGCCAGACGGTTTCCCAGGAGAATTTTACAAAACATTTAAGGAAGAGCTAACCCCTGTCCTTCTCAGACTATTCCAAAAAATCCAAGAGGAGGGAAGACTCCCAGACTCCTTCTATGAGGCCAGCATCACGCTGATCTCAAAACCAGATAAAGACCCTACAAAGAAAGAAAACTACAGGCCAATTTCGCTGATGAACATAGATGCTAAAATCCACAACAAAATACTGGCAAACCGCATCCAGCAATACATTCAAAAGATTATCCACCACAATCAAGTGGGATTCATCGCAGGGATGCAGGGATGGTTCAATATACGCAAATCAGTAAACGTGATACAGCACATCAATAAAAGACAAGACAAAAACCACATGATCATCTCGATCGATGCAGAAAAAGCATTTGACAAGGTACAGCACCCATTTATGATCAAAACAGTCAGCAAAATGGGGCATTCCTCAATGTAATGAAGGCCATATATGAAAAACCTACAGCTAATATCATACTCAACGGGCAAAAACTGAAAGCTTTCCCACTAAGATCGGGAACACGACAAGGATGTCCGCTCTCACCGCTTCTTTTCAACATCGTATTGGAAGTCCTAGCCACAGCGGTCAGACAAGAGAAAGAGATAAAAGGCATCCAAATAGGAAAGGAGGAAGTAAAACTATCATTGTTTGCAGATGACATGATAGTGTCCATAGAGAACCCTGTAGACTCTACCAAAAAACTCCTCAACCTAATAAGTAAATTTGGCAAAACAGAAGGATACAATGTCAACATTCAGAAATCAAAGGCGTTTTTGTACACCAGCAATGCAATAGAAGAAGAAGAAATCAGAAAAAAATATACCATTCGATATAGCACGAAAAGAGATAAAGTACCTAGGGATAAATTTAACCAAAGACACAAAAGACGTGTATGCAAAAAACTATACAACATTGAAAAAAGAAATTAAGGAAAACAGGAATAAATGGAAGCATATACCGTGCTCATGGATTGGAAGAATTAATATCCTCAAAATGTCCATACTACCCAAAGCAATTTATAGATTCAACGCAATCCCTATTAAGATACCAATGACGTATTTCACAGAAATAGAACAGACATTTCAAAAATGTATATGGAACCATAAACGACCCCGAATAGCCGCAGCCATTTTGAGAAAGAAACACAAAGTAGGAGGGATCACAATACCGGACATCAAACTCTACTACAAAGCCACCATACTGAAAACAATCTGGTACTGGCACAAGAACAGACCCATAGACCAGTGGAACAGAATAGAAAGCCCAGAAATAAGCCCAGGTCTCTATGGACATCTAATATTCGACAAAGAGGGCAGAAGCATAAAAGATGGATAAAAGACTTAAATATAAGTTGCAACACCATCAAAGTCCTAGAGGAGAACATTGGCAGGAAACTCTCAGATATCCCACGCAGCAATTTTTTCACTGATATGTCTCTTAAAGCAAGGGACAGAAAGGAAAGAATAAACAAGTGAGACCTCATCAAAATAAGAAGCTTCTGCCCGGCAAAAGAAAACATCAGCAAAATGAAAAGGGAGCCAACCGTATGAGAAAATATATTTGCTAATGATACATCAGATAGAGGTTTGATCTCCAAGGTATATAAAGAACTCACTCGACTCCACTCCAAGAAGACAAACGATCCAATCAAAAAATGGGCAAAGGACCTGGGCAGATGCTTTTCTAAGGAGGAGATACAGAGAGCCCAGAGGCATTTGAAAGGATGCTCAGCAACAGTAGCCATCAGAGAAATGCAGATCAAAACCACCATGAGGTACCACCTCACACCGGTCAGCATGGCCATCATAAACAGATCCACAAACAACAGGTGCTGGCGAGGCTGTGGAGAAAAGGGAACCCTAGTCCACTGTTGGTGGGAATGCAGACTGGTGCACCACTATGGAAAGCAGTGTGGAGTTTCCTAAAAAAGCTGAAAATGGAACTGCCTTTTGATCCAGCGATTCCCCTGCTGGGACTATACCCTGAGAACACCAAAACGCCAATACAAAAGAACCTATGCACCCCAATGTTCATAGCAGCACAATTTACAATAGCCAAGTCTTGGAAGCAACCTACATGCCCATTAGTAGATGATTGGATCAAAAAATTATGGTACATATACACAATGGAGTACTACGCAGCAGAAAGAAAAAAAGAACTACTAAACTTCGCAACAGCATGGATGGAACTGGAGAGCATCATGCTAAGCGAAATAAGCCAGGGGGCGAAAGACAAATACCATATGATCTCACCTATAAGCGGAACCTAACCAACAGTGCAAAGATGCAGGAAAATATGACCAGCAACACTGAAAGGAAAAGAAATCAACAGAGACAAGAGAGAAGGTGGGGGGTAGGGAAAGGGAAGGGAAGGGGAACGTCAAGGAACATATAGCAAGGACTCACGGACAAAACCAAAGGGGAAGAGCTGAGAGAGGGAAGGTGGGAGGGGGCAAGGGAAAGAGGGGTGGGGGAGGCAGAGACAAATGTATTTAAAAAGTAAATAAATAAAAAAAAAATAAAAAGAAATAAAACCAAAAAAAAAAAGAATAAAATGAGAATTATGAGAATCAATCAGTAAATGTAACCACTGTTAATATTTTTGTGTATTCTTCTCTATAATATACATGTAGTTACCTGTATTAATATGTAACAGATATATACATATGTACTGTAAAAATTCTGCTTTCATAAATATTCCTGAAAAATAGTACTTTAATAGTTTCCTTATAGCATACCCTATGTTAAACAAAAACTTTCATGGTCAAAAGTTTGTCTGAAAGAAAGGAGTTATTGAGCCATAAGCTAGCCAGGAAAAGCATCAGATCCTGGGGCATGTGGTCCAATCCCCCAGCAGCAGGTGAGATGGGGAAGACATGTTTGCCAGCATGGAGTTGATGGTGCTTTCATGTTTGGGAAGAAAGATATATGTTGTTTTGATAGAATTCATATTAGATGAAGGGAGTGGGAGGAAATGATGTGGGGCTTGATCTGGGTTTGGAGCATAGTTTATAAGGAAGAAATGTGTGCTACTTGTGGACTGAAAAAGATGTACCTGACTTTTCTCTCTAAATAATTGGGGCAATAGCCATATGGAAGGTAATCCAAGTTTTCAACATACATTGAGGGATGTTATCTATCCAACATACATTCAGGAATGTTATCAGTTCAACATACTTTCAGGAATGTTATCAGTCCTTCATTGTTTCCAATCTATAGCTATTCATTGATTAACCTCTCTTGGCTTGTCCTTTCACCCTCCAGCCTGCTGTAATTTAGGACACCTCAGAATTTTCCCCTTGTCACGTATATTTTATATTTGACATTTAACCACATTCCCTCCTGTTGAACATTTAGGTATAAACAATGGGATGCACTAACCAAAATTTTGAAGCCAGGTAAATTCCATTCTGAACGTTTGTGTGTGTGTGTGTGTGTGTGTGTGTGTGTGTGTGTGTGTGTATTGTGTGTTTTATTATCTATCATTGCAGTGTACGTTTGGGTTGGCTCAGAGAGTCCAGGTCTTTGATATCAAATCCAGTTGTCAAATCCATGATCATCATGGCCTTCTCTTTGCCATACTTCTCATCCTTCTCCACATATGGCTGTGGTTTGACAGAGAATCCTCCCAAAGAAAGAGGGAGAAGCTGTGTTCTAATGGCTGCTCACAGATTATATTAAAAATCAAGCTGGTCATATAGTTTTGGAAATATCAACCTGTTAATTGCGTAAATAATGCAGAGCTTAATGGCTAGCTAAGCTATGTCAGAAACAAAGCAACCCAAATGAAAACTTAGAAATGTGGTGGGTCAGAGGGTTAGGTGGAGGAAAAGAGGGTGAGGAGGGAGGCTTTCCCTAGGCCCTTAGAATACTTCATTCATGATAGAAATTGGAGGAAGTTGCTACCACTGGGACAAGAACTGGATTGACACAGGAAGCTGTAACCACTTCCAAGTAACTCAGATGTCTTGCCCCATGCTAAGCAATTGCAGAACTGATTTTTCTCCAAGTCTTCACCTTCAAATGCACACTCAAATGAGACAGGAAAATTTGGGAGTGAGAGTAATGAGACCACAATCTTTGCATGCCGCTGCCCCTTAGAAATCATGTTAATTTGGGAAAAGCAGTTGTAAGCAAAGATGCAAAGTGTGTGACTGGTGTGATGCTAAGAGGTCAGTGGGAGAGAGTAAGAAAGGAGCACATAATAATTAAGACATGTAGGATTCCTGTCAGGTACCTATGAGAGCATGGCACTTATTAATCCATTTAAGCCTCATAACAACACCAAGGACATTTTTTTCATTATAAAATGTGTCTGTAATAACATTATAGACATTTTTGCATATCAGTTATTGGAAATAAATAAGGAGAGAGGGACCTAATTCTTGAGTTACAACTCAAGCAGTAGAGGAGATTGTAAAAATAGTTCAAAAGGGTGGTAGATTACTGACTGCTTAAGGGAAATAGGAGGGGGCAGCCTAAACAGCTCAAAATTTACCAAGCTGCTCATTTATGCTTTTAAAGCAGGAGGCTTTTTTGGCCTCTGACAGGTTATCACAATTGAGCTATTTATTACCATTTTTATGTAATGCCTTCCTAGGACAGCTGCTTCTGCCAGGTTATTCCCCTATTTTATTTTATTTATTTTGTTTTTTTAATCATCACCCAAGGATAGGTTTATTGATTTTAGAGAGAGAGGGAGACAGACAGATAGACAGACATTAACGTGAGAGAAACATCAGGCATTTCCCTCCCATACATGCTCTGACCAGGGATCACACCCACAACCTAGATATGTACCCTGACCAAGAATTGAACCTGCAACTTTTTTAGTACACAGGACAGTGCTCCAACCAACTGAGCCACCCAGCCAGGGCTATTCCCCATTTTAGAATGCTGTCTGGTATTGACTTAAAGATTACATAAACAGTATCAACTAGAAGCATAAATGTTAACTTTTTCTTTTTTCTTAAAACCAGTAGGAGACCAGGAGATGCTATAATATGGAGAGTGATCAAGACCAAATGCTCAGAGCCTACCTGTTGGTCCAGAGTGCTTTAGATCAGTGAGCACATTCATGCCCAACGCAGCCTCTGGACATACCTAGGCACAACTCAGGGAAGTTAAATCACTTAAACTGATATCACACTGCTCAGAAGCAGTGAAGTCTGGATTCCAGTCCATACTCTCAGCCACTGTACTCACAGGACTTATACCTATTCCCACCAGCTGCGTGTGCTTGTCTTATGTCATTTTAATTCCAGCTAAGAGGGTAGAGAAGAAATTTTTACCTCCCCTGTACTGGCCATGTCTGTGACTATTTTTTCCATATGTATTGTCTGTAGGAGCAATATGTTTATAAGGGATATAAATCATCTGTCTTATATGTTGCAAATAGTTTCTTTAGGTCTTGTATCTATAAAGTCAGAGATTGAAATTTTCTTGGGTATAGAGGAGATTTAATTTTTTATTACAAATTGAGAATATAGTGTTAAAATCATGGGCCTCATGCCTTGGCTGGTGTGGCTTAGTGGATTGAGTGCCAGGCTGTGAACCAAAGGGTTGCTGGATCGATTCCCAGTCTAGGGCACCTGCCTGGGTTGCAGGCCAGGTCCCAAGTAGGAGCGCGTGAGAGGCAACCACACATTGTTATTTCTCTCCCTCTTTCTCCTTCCCTCCCCATCTCTAAAAATGAATAAATAAAATCTTAAAAAAAAAGTTAAAATCATGGGCCTCAACATACTTCTCACCACTAATGACCACCTGTGATTTCACACTAAATACCTGGACTGATGTTGTTTCCTCCTCTGTGAAAGAGGGATAATAATACCTACTGCATAAAATTTCTATTTGATGTGATGTGAGTACTTGGTCTGGTTTTGTAGTTGGTTAAGGAAAGAAATTATTTTGTTATATATTTTTATTATTATGTTCTCCAGAACCTCCAGATCCTGCTTCATCTTGATTTTTAACTCAGTTGTTATTCTTCTGACAATTAACGAGTCACAGTTTTAGAAAAACTATGAGCTATTAGTTGTGAAGCAGGTGAGGGCCAATCCGGTATTAGTGTTCCTTTACTATAAATACCTTTTCAAAAGCAGAATAGTTTCATGTGAAAACATTTAATGTTTAAATATTACCTTAGTGATATTATATTTCTAAATTGATACTACAGCTGTAAGAAGCACACTATCACCAACAAATATTTATTGTATAACTATTTTACACAAGATGGAAGATATATGGATATTTGTATATTGAGTCTTTCATAAATATTAATGCCTTAGTAGAATTTTCATATTCTATATTATTCTATTTCTTATAGATTCTATATTTAATAGAATTATATAGAATTAAAAAATAAACTATTTGGTCACCATCATACATTATTGGTTTGTAAACTGATGTGACACCTTTGAAAATTAATTTAGCATTACAGTGTACTTTGTTTAATTAAATGTATCACTGACCTTAACATGTAATTCTATTTAATCTCTCATGAAGACTTAAAACTTGCTGAATACTTTGACATGTTATTTCATTTATAACATTTAGTTTAATACTGAGCTATTTTTAGATTTGTTTAGATTTGAAATTATATTATCTATAATTCTAGTGCATATATAAAAAGGAAAATATGAGAAAACTTCTTTATATTTAGAATCAAACTCCTCCATGTCATTCTTTCACTGGGAGTTATTTCCATGTTTTTCTACATAATTTTGTCCTCTGTGCTCTCAAGAGTAAAATGTTATATCCTTCCTTTAATTTGAGCTCTAAGTGGCTAAAATTCATTTTGTAAATTTTGAGACCTGTGTTTTCTTCACCTAAGCAGAAGTTTTGGAGGATAACCAGGATTCTCCATCTTCTTCAGATGGTCAGCAGGCTTGGTGACCCAACTTGGGAGGGTCTCTGTGCTCCAGTTATTGCCATAGCTGTAACCATCAAGTCCTCCCCGCAACAGAAATGACAACAGGTCAGTGGCTGATGCCAGGCAAACAGTGGTATTTGATCCTGTGGACTATATGTAGCCTTCTGATTTCATAGACAGTAAAATGAAAAAAATGTGCACCATAGAACCAATGAAATATTGTTGTAATGGTAACAAAATTTTATTTGGTTATATATTTTGATCTTGCTAGCAAAATATCTGTTGCTAGGAGCCTATCTTGAATAAATAATGATAAAGGCAGAAAATCCTGTGTACAAAGATGTTCACAATAATATTATTTATATTTGTAAAATTAAAATGTCCTCTATTTCTAGCAACAGAGGAAGAGTTCAATAAAATATGATAAATTCACTTATAAGGCAAAAACAGATATACAATAGAACGTCAATTCTCCATTTATAAGAAATGCCAAAACATGTTTGAAAAAAGGAAGAAAAAATCAAAATGCAAAATGTTATTAAAATAGAATTTTAAAAACGTCATCATTATTTGTGTTGAGTGGTTTGGGCTTTGTTGTTGCTGTTCAGTATATTGAATCTTAACATTTTTAAAAAAATTCTTATAAACTTTCTAAAAGTTTTATTATTGATTTAATATAATTTACTGTTTTATTTTATGTAATGGAAGTCATAACCTAATATTGTATAAGACAGTTTTAAAAAATATTTTATTTATTTTTAGAGATGAGAAGGGAGAAAGAGAGGGATAGAAACATCAATGTGCGGTTGCCTCTTGCCCGCCCCCTGCTGGGGACCTGGTCTGCAACCCAGGCATATACCCTAGACTGGGAATCAAACCTGCAACCCTTTGGTTCATAGGCCAGCGCTCAATCCACTAAGCCACACTAGCTGGGGCTGTATAAGACAGTTTTAACTACTAGATTTTCCTTGTTATCACATGTTGCAGGCATTTTAGTGATTTTAAAACCCTGTAAATAGGAAAATGTTTGTAAGAATGCTTAATATGTCTGTTCCTTTCAGGCATCTTAAGTTGATCACAAAGAGCAATTCTTTCAGAAATTTAGCATATAACATTTCAGTCTGAAAGCACCCTTGGAAATGGATTCATTCAGCTGCCATTTCAGTTCCAAGCATTTGTCCTAGATGATATAGGACTAGCAAAACAGGTTGTCATGAAAGTATCACCTGCATTGTCTTAACAATACATGAAAATACAGACTTATCCCACGTAATCTTGCATTTAACTTTCTTATGATATTTTTAGTACCACCTTCCCAGTTTATCCCAAGATATAGTTTACAAAACAACAACTGTGGCGGATTGAGGGGGACTGGAAGAGATTAGTCAAAGAAGATATGTATACATATGGAAAGCCCATGGACACAGACAACAATGTGGTGAAAGTGGAGGGGGCTTAGTAAAGCGGGAAAAGAGGGTGGGAAATGGGGGATATCTGTAATAGTGTCAACAAAATAAAAATGAAAACAAAGAGAAACAAAAAAACAACAACCATAGGTTCTTTTGTATTGGCGTTTTGGTGTTCTTAGGGTAGAGTCCCAGCAGGGGAATCACTGGATCGAAAGGCAGTTCCATTTTCAGCTTTTTGAGGAAATTCCACACTGCTTTCCACAGTGGCTGCACCAGTCTGCATTCCCACCAACAGTGTAATAGCGTTCCCTTTTCTTCACAGCCTCGCCAGCACCTGTTGTTTGTTGATCTGTTTATGATGGCCATTCTGACCGGTGTGAGGTGGTACCTCATGGTGGTTTTGATCTACATTTCTCTGATGGCTAGTGATGCTGAGCATCCGTTCAAATGCTTCTGGGCCCTCTGTATCTCCTTCTTGGAAAAGCGTCTGCCCAGGTCCTTTGCCCATTTTTTGATTGGATCGTTTGTCTTCTTGGAGTGGAGTTGAGTGAGTTCTTTATATACCTTGGAGATCAAACCTCTATCTGATGTATCATTAGCGAATATATTTTCCCATATGGTTGGCTCCCTTTTCATTTTGCTGATGTTTTCTTTTGCCGGGCAGAAGCTTCTTATTTTGATGAGGTCCCACTTGTTTATTCTTTCCTTTCTGTCCCTTGCTTTAGGAGACATATCAGTGAAAAAATTGCTGCGTGGTATATCTGAGAGTTTCCTGCCAATGTTCTCCTCTAGGACTTTGATAGTGTTGCGACTTATATTTAAGTCTTTTATCCATCTTGAGTTTATTTTTGTGTATGGTGTCAGCTGATGATCCAATTTCAATTTTTTGCATGTAGCCATCCAGCTCTCCCAACACCATTTGTTGAAGAGGCTATTATTGCTCCATTTTATGCACCCCAATGTTCATAGCAGAACAATTTACAATAGCCAAATGTTGGAAGCAACCTAAATGCCCATCAGTAGATGAGTGGATCAAAAAACTATGGTACATTTACACAATGGAATACTACGGAGCAGAAAGAAAAAAAGAACTACTAAACTTCGCGACAGCATGGATGGAACTGGAGAGCATTATGCTAAGTGAAATAAACTAGGGAGCGAAAGACAAGTACCATATGATCTCACCTATAAGTGGAACCTAACCAAAATTACAAAGATGCAAGGAAAATAAGACCAGCAACTCTGAAAGGAAAAGAAATCAACAGAGACAAGAGGGAAGTGGGGGGGGGCGGGGAAAAGGAAGGGAAGGGAAAAGTCAAGGAACATATAGCAAGGACTCATCGACAAAACCAAAGGGGAAGAGCTGAGGGAGGGAAGGAGGGGCAAGGGAAAGTGGTGGGGGGTAGGCAGAGACAAATGTATTTGAAAAAATAAATAAAAATGAAAAATAAAAAAAAAGAAGACACAAAATGTACCAACCGTAAAAGAAAAGATTGATAAATTTAGATGATATTGAAATTTAGAAGGTCTCTTCTGATTAAAGCTATCAATACAGGAATGAAAAGACAGACTAGAAATTGGGTGAACATATCTGTCATGCATATATCTGACAAAGGATTATCTATATGAATATCTACAAATCAATGAGAAATGACAACATTACAGAAAATGAGAAGATGTCTTAAACATGCCCTTTATAAAAGAAGTAAGGTCATAAAAATTATTTAACCCCATCGGAATCATTGAATTGTAAGTTAAAAGCATAAAACCAGCTCACATCTACCAGGATGGCTAAAATACTTGTATGGTTTTTTTTAATGCCTTTTTTTCTCTGATCCATTTGAAATTTAGGTATAGATCCAGTTGTATCTGTTTGTCAGATTCTTCTTAATTTTATTTTGCTTTATATTTCAATAGGCATTAGTTCAATTTATCTTATCACTACATTCTAAATAATTATTTAAACTTTACTTTTATTATTTTTATAATAATAAAAATAAAATAATAAAAACAACTTTTTAAAACTTTTAACTTTTTTAACTTTTTAAACTTAAGCTTTTATTATTATAATAATAAAAATATAAATATAAATGTAAATATAATAATAATAAAAAAGTATTATATTTCTTAAGTTCATTGTCTTCCCCTTCAAATATCTTTTTTTATGAATTGCAAAAATAAAATATATGCTTGATGATGGGGTGCTGCCCCATACTTCACCAGGGACATTACAATATGTAATATTTGTGCCAAATTTATTTTCTGAAATCCCAAAATTTCTTGTTTTTAAATTAATTTATTTTTCCAAATAAATTTGTCTCTACCTTCCAAATATCTTTATTTGCTTTTACATTTAAGCAGTTAATCTATGAATGGAAATCTAGTTTAATAAACTTTCCCTATGTTCTGGGAAGTATGCCATGAAAAAACAAGAACAAAAACAAAAACAACCAGGTATTTCAGACAATCCTGATTTCAAATCTGTCCTTTTATCTTCATAAGTACATTAATCTCATTTTGTGGCCCAGAAATTCCAAATCTAAAAGTCATCGAAAGGGAAAGGAGTATGAGGCTTCAGAATCCAGATAGCTAATTACCTATCCTGGGTTTGGGGAACAAGAACTATCAAATGGTAGCAACATTCATATTCAAATACAGGTGTAGAGACACATTCCAAAGTTTAAGAAAATTTTTCTTTTATTCACACTCTGTTATTCACACTAATGTTGCTTCCCACAGTATGTGAATTAGCAAGTTACTGTACATGCATTCAGCTAAGAAAAATATGTTGGCCTCCGTGTGGTGTCAGGATATGGAAACACATGGAAGTTTGTTTTTTCACCCTTTAGGTTAGGTGATATCAGGGAAGTTATGTACATTCTCCAAAGCTTAGTTTGCCCTGTTATAAAATGAATAAAGTGATAATATTTACTTCAGAAAAGAGCAGACCTTTAGGTGGCTCACTGTAATTTGCCTCAACAACAGCTTGATAAGACATCTTATCAGTTGATATTCTTTTGTTATCCCACCTCTAATCTAGAAATTCCATGCGGTGCAACCCTTCCTGGCTTTGCAAGAATCTTCACAGCACGCTATATTACAAAAGAGACACCTGCCTTATGAGTAAGATAAAAGTTTCCAAATTGATTTTGCTAGGGAAGTGCTTGGGACAGTGTGTGCTTTTGTCAGGGACTTCTGAAAGTGGTGGTCAGGGACTTGACTCTAGAAGCAGGTGGGGAGAGGCTCTGCATCATCCATAACTCAACATGTGTTATTGCTTTTACATCTGTGAGATTATGACCCCTGACAGGTATGAAATTTGATAGTTTGTGTCAGTGGAAATAAAATTATATTGTGCAGGTATTTTTGAAGTAAGTACTGCCATTGTACAAACTTCTAGACTAAATTTCTTTACATTTTAACTTGTGTTTATCTTCAGTTGGAATACCGCTCTTCCCACATGTTCCACTGCCAACAATAGAGTGCTAAGAACAGCACTGAGCAAGATGCCACTGAATAAATTGTGTATCTGGGTTGTAATGAAAAATCTCTTAGTTTATTAACTAAGCCACTTGAAGCAACACCTTACTCAAGTCAAATCATTCCCAGCAGAAAGTATTTCAAAAGGGAAAATAAAATATTAGTTTTGCAAAATAGCTCTAAAATCCTATTAGGTGTCCATTACCATTGACTTTTAGATTCACATACCTTCCCGCCCCTGAAAAAAAATGGTTAAGATATAGGTCCCATTTGAATGGGGACCTTTACTGACTCTGGGGGTCAACTTTCCCAGTCAGCAGACCAAGGTCAGTTATCTGGAATGATGCTGGCAGTGTTGGCAACCTGAACCTCAAGGTCTGGTCAGACTTCCGAGTCTAATGATACCAAAGAGAAGCAACAATGGGCATTCCATTCCCGGGAGAAACTAGATTACCTCATGATCCTTACCCAAATGTTATAAAGTGACAATACTTTTGGTTCAGCTAAAGTTAGGAAAGAAAGGAGGTTTATACTTCATAAATAATTGCTTGAGGGTATTTTTTTAATGGAGGAGGGTAAGACTTATTCAAAGTGCTTCTTAAAAATATTAGTTATTTCTATATAATAAAAAATTCAGATCTGGCAAGGTGACAAAGAAGTGAATGGAAGTCACATTGACTTCCTCCCAGGACCAAACTGGAATTAAAATTAAATTGTGAAGAAATCACCTAAAACAAACAACTGAACAATAGCAAGAGAGGAGCCTCATAACCTTGGACAGAGAGAGGAATCAGCTTTAGCACAGCCTGACTGGTAAGGAGTGTGGTGGTGATTCAAGAAGGTAGGCTGTACGCTCCCAGGTAGTAGTACCAAAGGGATATTTTAGTGGCCAGTTGGATCCCCTTGAGAAGAGTGAGGTCTAAACAATAAGCAGGTATCTCCAGCATACGGCACCAGAGCCCAAAAAGTACACAGATAACAGCCAGCTGCGAAAAGTGGCAGGGTTGCTCTCTGCCAGAGACAGGTGGCTGGAGATGCAAAGAGCCATTAAAAAGGCCAATGCATAAATTTTTATTTGCAGCCACTTACCCTGGTCTCTGGCAAAGGCAGGGGCAGAGTGGGCTAGAAACACCTGAGGAGAGACTGGGGAGGGAGCATTGGGGAGAGAACTGAGGGAATGGCCGGAGAGATCCCAGTGCTGACTCATCCTCCATACTACAGGAGCCATGTTGCTTGAGAAGACCGCTCCCCTGAATGATAGAAGCATGAACAGAAACAATAGCCGCGCCCCTAGGAGGGACTCTGCCATGGCCTGGTGGTGCTTAAGCTGGACTGCTGAATACAGAGTGGCTGTCACAAATAGTAGATCCCTGGCTAAAGAGGGCACACAGTGGTCTAGAAACCCTTGAGAAAACACTGGAGCTGGGGGCTGTAGGGAGAGAACTGAGAGAGTAGTGAGCAGGATTCTGTGCTCTCTCCCCCGCATACAGCAGCAGCCATCTGGCTCGGGCAGATATTGCCCCTGAGCAGCAACACTGTGAGAGGACACAATAACCCTGCCCCCAAGAGGAAATCTGCCCTGCCCTATGCTGTCTAAGCCAGACTGCTAAGTGAAGAGTGACTTGTCGGGAGCCGACCAACAGCCGACCCTTGACATAGTTGGGACGAATGAGGCGTGACTGCATAGCAGAAGCAGCCACAGCTGGATCTCTCAGTCATCCCTCCTTGCATGCCTGCTATTATTGGTTGTTGGTGGTGGGGTTTTTTGGCACTTGTATTCTACTGCTAAAAACCCACACAATTACTCTGATACTGCCCAGAAAGAATTATTAATTGCAGAGCAAAAGCCCATGACACACCTTGCTGCTTCTCACTTCCGTTGTCAGGAAAGTTAATGTTAGACATTGGGCAGACTAGCTGCCAGAAAAGTGGAGAAAAGTTCTACTGAGTGTTCCCCCTGGTAGGACATCGCCTCCCAGAATTATGGAAACCACTACCTCTCCACTACCCTGGACAGGAGCATGGATTAATGGAGCCATATGGGTGAAAAGGCCAGGGAAGTTAGTTAGGTATTATGATTTAAGTACTTGGGAATAAATACATAGAAATCCTTCTCTTTGTGTATGGTTTAAAGCTAAACCTCTACAGAACAGCCACTAGGGCTGCTGAACCCTCTATGACCTTGGTTGGTTCTAAAGACTGCACATGACACAGGGACTGCACTTAAACAATACAGACAAGACGTCAACTCTCTCCCCAGACAGCTAGCCACTGAAAGCTTAAAAATAGCCTTTATAGAATAACTGCTCTGTCTATTGAGTTTTTCTTAACCTTTGTTAATTTTTGAGAATCATTGATAGACATTTTGTAGGAGGTAATATTCTGTACTCCTTGCTCTGTTTGAATGTCTGAATAGCCCTCCTGCTCAGAATAATCTTTGCCTAGTACTATTATACCTGTAAACAATGGTACTTTTCCAATCAAAGTAACTTTTACTAAAAATGATTGTTTTTAAGTTTCCCTGTACTACGCTGTGCTATTTTTGTAATAACCTTTGATGTAATCATGCCATGTATCAGTTCATGTTTTGTCCCTATAAAAATAAAGTTTCTGAGCTTAAAGGCTGTCAGCCAGACTCACAAGTCTGGCTGTCCTCCCATACCTCACCCTTCTGCCTCCCTCTGTTTCTTTGTCAAGCCTTCTCTCCTTCAGGGACCCTAAGACCTGCCGAGGCTGGACCTCGGCAGTGACTAGAATAACAACTGAAGGGGACAGCCACAGACAGTAGATTCCTGGAAGTCTCTGACAGACTGCCTAAGGCCAGACAGGGTCAACAGCTGACATCGCCAGACGCAGATCCAGAAAGAATAAACAGCAGTCTCCTACCATAGAAGTTCACACCACAAAGTCAGGAAATCAAGACAGATCAATTTAAGAAGGAGAAGCAAAAAAGAAGAGTCTCACATAATGGGGAGACAAAGAAACAACCCGCAATTGAAGGGAAAGGAGGAATCCCCAGAAAGAGAATTAAATGAAGTAGAGGCAGTAAGCTATCAGATATTGAGTTCAAACAACAGTTCTAAGGAAGCTCAACGAGCTCAGTGAGCTCAGAGACAATTACTGAAAATGATAGGGAAACTATGAGGAACTCATTGAAAACTATGTCAACATGAAAAAGGACATAGAAACTATCAAAAAGAGGCAAGAGGAAATGAAGAATACAATTTCTGAATTGAAGAACACAGTAGAAGGATCAAAAGCAGGATAGATGAAGCAGAGGATCACATCAGCGAGCTGGAGGGTAAAGTAAAACAAAGCTCCCAGAAAGAGCAGGAAAATGAAAAAAAGACTCAAAGTCTTTTGAAAAGGCAAGAATGAAGAGGTGTTTAGGGAATTACAGGACAACTGAAACAAAACATTATCAGTATAATAGGGACACCAGAAGGAGAAGAGGAACAAGGTATAGAGAACGTGTTTGAAAAAGTAATGATGGAAAACTTCCCTAACTGGAGGAGAGAAAAAGTCACACAAGTCCAGGAAGCACAGAGGGTCCCATCCATGAGAATCCAATGAGGTCCATTCCAAGACACATCATAATTAAAATGGCAAATATCAAAGACAAAGAGAGAATCCTTAAGGTAGTAAAGGAGAAACAGGTAGTAACATACAAGGGAGGCCTGATACTGCTAGCAGTTGACTTCTCAACAGAAACACTGCAAGCCAGAAGGGAGTGGCAAGAAATATTCCAAGTAATGAGAAGCAAAGGCCTGCAACCAAGACTGCTCAGACCAGCAAGGCTCTCAATTAAAATGGAAGGCAAAATAAGTAGTTTTCCTCACAAAAGAAGGCTAAAAGAATACACCTCCACCAAACCAGCACTGCAAGATATACTAAAGGGACTGCTTTAGGACGATGAAGAAACGGAATGAGAAAGAGCAGAACACAGGTACAAAGGGGGAAAATGGCAATGAATAAGTACTATTATTAATAATCTTAAATGTAAATTAATTAAATGCTCCAATCAAAAGACATGTGGTAGCTGAATGGATAAGAAAACATGACCCGAACATATGCTGCCTACAAGAGATCCACCTTAGAACAAAGGACCTACACAGACTGAAAGTAAAGGGATGGAAAAGAATATCCCAAGCAAATGGACAGGGGAATAAAGCAAGAGTAGCAATATGTGTATCAGACAAAATAGATTTCAAAACAAAGGCCATGAAAAGAGACCCAGAAGGACATTTCATAATACTCAAAGGAAGATCCATCAAGAAGACATAAACATTGTAAACCTATATGCACTCAACATAGGAACACCCAAATATATAAGGAAAATCTTGGAGGACTTCAAGAAAGCTATAGACAGCCACAACTGATAGTAGGGGATTTTAATACCCCACTGCCACAAATGGATAGATATTCCAAACAAAACCTCAACAAGGATATTGTGGCACTGAACAACACTGTAGATCAAATGAATTTAATTGACATATACAGAACCTTTCACCTCAAAGAAGCAAAATATACACTCTTTTCAAATGTACATGGAACATTTTCAAAGATAGGTCACATGGTAGGACACAAAATAAGCCTCAACAAATTCAAGAAAACTGAAATCATATCAAGCATCTTCCTGGATAACAATTCTTGAAAGTAGAAACCAACCTCAAGGGAAAAACTCAAAAACATTAAAAAAAAATGGAGACTGAATAACATGTTATTAAATAATGAATGGGTTGACAAGGAGATCAAGGAAGAAATCAAAATATAGGTGGAGGCAAATGCAAATGAACATACAACAGCCCCAAAGCTATGTAATTCAGTGAAGGCAGTCCTGAGAGGGAAGTTCATAGCAGTGTAGGCCTACCTAAAGAAATTAGAAAAATATCAAATAAACAACTTAATCCTACATCTAAAAGTACTACAAGAACAACAACAAACAAAGCCCAGAGTGAAGAGAAGGAAGAAAATAATCAAGAACAGAGCAGAATTAAATGAGAGACTAAAAAATAATTGAAAGTTCAATGAATCCAGGAGCTGGTTCTTTGAAAAGATATTCAATATTGAAAAACCTTTAGCCAGACTCATCAGGAAGAAAAAGAGAATCCAAACAATAAAATCAGAATTAAAAGAGGATAAGTCACAATCAATGCCACAAAAATACAATAGACTTAAGAAATTACTGTTAACAAATATATGCCAAAAAATTTGAAAACCTCAGTGAAATGGACAAATTTTGAGAAACATACAATCTTCCAAAACTGATCAAGAAGAAGCAGATGGCTTGAATAGACCAATAACAACTATTGAAGTTGAAGCAGTAATCAAAAAACTCCCAGCACACAAAAGCCTTGGGTCCTAAAGCTTCACAGGTGAATTTTACCAAACATTTAAAGAATCCCTATCCTCCTCAAACTATTCCAAAAAATTCAAGAAGAGGGTAGATTCCCAACCTCTTTTGATGAAGCCAGCGTCATCTTAATTCCAGAACCAGGTAAAGACAAAACAAAGAAAGAAAACTATAGACCAATATCTCTAATGAACATAGATGCTAAAATTCTCAACAAACTATTGGAAAACCAGATCCAGCAATATATTAAAAAGATTATCCACCATGATCAAGTGGGATTTATCCCAGGGATCCAAGGATGTACAATATTTGCAAATCAATAAACATAATACACCATATAAACAAAATGAAGGATGAAAATCACATGATCATATCAATAGATGCTAAAATAACATTTGATAAAATCCAGCACCCATTTTTGATAAAAACACTCACCAAAGTGAGAACAGATGGAGCACACCTCAACATAATAAAGATCATATATGAGAAACCTACTGCCAATATCATACTCAGCAGGTAAAAACCAAAATCTTTTCCCTGAAGATCAGTAACAAGGAAAAGGTGTCCTGTTTCAACATTCATTCAACATATAACTGGAAGTTTTAGCTACAGTGATCAGACAAGAAAAATAAATAAAAGGCATCCAAATTGGAAAGGAGGAGTTTAAATTGTCATTTTCTCCAGATGACATGATAGTGTAAATAGAAAACCCGAGAGCCTCCACCATAAAACTACTTGACCTAATAAGTGAATTTGGCCAAATAACAAGATACAAAGACAATATTCAGAAGTTGAGGGCATTTTTGTACACCAATAATGAAATAACAGAAAGAAAAGCTAGGGAAAAAAATCCCATTTACTATAACAACAATAAAAATAAAGTACCTAGGAAAAAACGTAACCAAGAGATAAAAGACCTATACATGGAGAACTGCAGGGCACTGAAGAAAGAAATTAAGGAAGATACAAATAAATTGAAGCATACACCATGTTTGTGGATTGGAAGAATTAAAATAATTAAAATGTGCATACTAACCAAAGCAATTTATAGATTTAACTCAATCCCTAAAAAATACTAATGACATATTTTACAGATATAGAAAAAATTTTCAAAAATTTATATTGAATAAAAAAGCCCCAAATACCAAAGGGGTCACGGAACTGCCCGGAGACCCCTGAGGAGAGACTGGAAACGAGGCGTTGGGGAAAGAATGGGAGGAGGAACTGGGGAGTCCTGACTCCTTCTCCTTGCCGTAGTCTCCATTGTGCGGGAAGAAGCCACACCCCCAAAGAGCCAAAAGCGGAAAAGCACACACAGACACACCAAAACCACCCAGTGCAGGCACACAACTTGCCCGGAGTGACCAGCGAGGGTTGGCGAGAGTATGTGTGAGCCGCGCGGGGTGGCGAGGGCTTGCACCGGCCAGCAAGGCCTCCCACAGATTGGCACCGATAGGGCCTGTGAGGGAGTGCACAGAGTAGCAAGGGCAGGCGGAAATTGACCCGACTGGCCCGTGATTGCGGAGCAGCTCACAGGATTAGTAGATCCTGGCCGAAGGGGTCACAGAGCTGCCCAGAGTCCCTGGAGGAGAGACTGGACACAGGATTAAATGGAGAGTCCTGGAGCTGACTTCCTCCCATATCCGTAATCTCCATTTGGTGAGGGCAAGCAACGCACCTGAAGAGTCAAAAGCTGGGAAAACACGCAATAGAACACCCTAAACTGACCAGTACCAGGGAGCCCGCTGGCCAGGGGGGCCAGACAAGTACACGAGGTCGCAACTAAGGTCCCTGAGCCTGGGCAAGCACGCCGGAGCCCAGGCAGGTGGGGGATCCTGCTGTTCCGGGCAGGGCGCTCAAGGAGCCAGCGTGAGAGTACAGAACGATCCCAAAAAATAGTCCATCCCTGACCGAAGGGGTCACAGAGCTGTCCCAAGCAGGAGTCAGACACAGACAGTAGACTCCTAGAAGGCTCAAACAAACAACCCAAGGTCATACAGGGTAAACAACTGACATCATCAGAGGCAGGCCCAGAAAGAAAAGTAAAGGGAAAAAATAAAGAAAGAAAGAAAGAAAAAGACCCACCTACTACCATAGAAGTTTAATCAACAAAGTCAGGAAATATAGACCGATCATTGAAGCAGAGCAAAAATAAATAAATAAATAAGTAAATTACTTAACAGACTCTCACATCAATGGGAAGAAAAAGAAGTTACCCCCAAGTGAGTGGAAAAGGGGACTCCTCACAGAAAGAGCTAAATGAAATAGAGGCAAGGGAACTATCAGATACTGAATTCAAAACAATGGTTCTAAGGAAGCTCAATGAGCTCAGCCAGCTCAAAGGGAACTAGGAGAAACTGAAGAGAAACTCTCAGGATCTTACAGCAAACTATATCAGCCTGGAAAAGGACATAGAAACTATCAAGAAGACACAAGAGGATATGAAGAAAACCACTTCTGAATTGAAGAACACAGTAGAAGGAATCCAAAGCAGGCTGGATGAAGCTGAGGATCGAATCAGTGAGATGGAGGATAAGGTAGAAAAAAGCTCCCAGAAAAACAAGAAATGGAAAAAAAGACTCAAAAAGAATAAAGAGGCATTTAGGGAATAGCACGACAACCTGAAACTCAATAATATCCATATAATAGGGATACCCGAAGGACAAGAAGAGGAGCAAGGGATAGAGAAACTCCTCAAAAAAGTAATGATGGAAAATTTCCCTAATTTGAGGACAGAAAGGCTTTCATGGATCCAGGAGGCACAGAGGACCCACTCAACAGGGACTCAAAGAGGTCCACTCCAAGACACATGATCATTAAAATGGCAACTATCAAAGAAAAAGAGAGAATCCTCAAGGCAGCAAGGGAGAAGGAGAAAGTAACATAAAAGGGGGCCCCGATACGCCTAGGAGCTGACTTCTCAACAGAAACACTATAAGCCAGAAGGGAATGGCAACAAATATTCCAAGCCATGAAAAGCAAGGGCCTACAGCCAAGGCTGCACTACCCAGCTAGGCTCTCAATTAAAATAGAAGGGGAAATACAGAGTTTCCAGACAGGAGAAGGCTAAAAGAATACATCTCTACCGACCAGCACTCCAAGATATGGTTTGAGCAGATGAAGGAAAAGAATGAGAGAGAGAGGAACACAGATACAAAGAGAAAAGATGAGTAAGTTTCTATCAGTAATATCTCTCAATGTGAATGGACTCAATGCCCCAATCAAAAGACACAGGGTAGCTAAATGGATAAGAAAACATGACCCACACATATGCTGCCTACAAGAGACCCACCTCAGAGCAAGAAACCTACACAGATTGAAAGTAAAAAGATGGAAAAAAATATTCCAAGAAAATGGGCATGAAAAAAAGACCGGGGTTGCCATCCTTGTATCAGACAAAGTAGATTTCAAAACAAAGACCATAAAGAGAGACCCAGAGGGGCACTTTATCATACTTAAAGGAAGAATCTATCAAGAAGACATCAACTGTGTAAACTTATATGCTCCCAATATAGGTGCACCCAAGTATAAAAGGAAATTTTTGGACGACGTCAAAAAAGATAGAGACAGCAACACACTGATAGTGGATTTCAACACCCCACTGTCAAAAATGGACAGATCTTCCAAACAAAACATTAATAAACATATTGTGGCGCAGAATGACGCACTGAATCAAAGAGACTTAACTGACATATATAGAACGTTCCATCCCAAAGAAGAAAAATACACATTCTTTTCAAATGCTCATGGCAGGTTTTCAAAGATAGACCACATGATAGGACACAAAGCAAACCTCAGCACATTCAGGAAAATTGAAATAATACCAAACTTTTTCTCGGACCAAAAGGGTTTGAAACTGGAAATCAACCTCAAAGAGAAACTTCAAAAACTTGCAAACTCATGGAGACTCAACATTAGGCTATTAAACAATGAATGGGTCAATAATGAGATAAGAGAAGAAATCAAAAAGTTTCTGGAAACAAATGAAAATGAACAGACAACTGTCCAAAACCTATGGGACACAGCGAAGGCGGTCCTGAGAGGGAAGTTCATAGCAATACAGGCTTACCTAAAAAAGATAGAAACATTTCAAATAAAAGACCTAACACTACAACTTCAAGAACTGGAGAAACAACAACAAATAAATCCCAGAGCAAGGAGAAGGAGGGAAATAGCCAAGATTAGAGCAGAACTGAATGACATAGAGACAAAAAGAACAATTCAGAGGATCAACCAATCCAGAAGTCGGTTCTTTGAAAAGATAAAGTGACAAGCCTTTAAGCAGACTCATCAAGAATAGAAGGGAGAGGACCCAAATTAATAATATCAGAACTGAAAGAGGAGAAATAACAGCTGATACCACAGAAATACAAAGGATTGTCAGAAACTACTATGAAAAATTATATGCCAAGAAATTTGAAAACCTTGATGAAATGGACAAATTTTTAGAAAAGTATAATCTTCCAACACCGAAGGAGGAAGGAAGAGAAAACTTGAACAGACTGATAACAGCTGGGGAAATTGAAGCAGTCATCAAGAAACTCCTGGCACACAGAAGCCCAGGGCCGGACGGTTTCACAGGAGAATTTTACAAAACATTTAAGGAAGAGCTACCCCTGTCCTTCTCAGACGATTCCAAAAAGTCCAAGAGGAAGGACGACTCCCAGACTCCTTCTATGAGGCCAGCATCACCCTGATCCCAAAACCAGATAAAGACCCTATAAAGAAAGGAAACTACAGGCCAATTTCTCTGATGAATATAGATGCTAAAATGCTCAACAAAATATTGGCAAACCGCATCCAGCAATACATTCAAAAGATTATCCACCACGATCAAGTGGGATTCATCCCAGGCATGCAGGGATGGTTCGATATACGCAAATCAGTAAACATGATACATCGCTTAAATAAAAGAAAAGACAAAAAACACATGATCATCTTGATAGATGTAGAAAAAGCAATCGATAAGGTACAGCACCCATTTATGATCAAAACACTCAGCAAAATGGGAATATATGAGGCATTCCTTAACGTAATAAAGGCCATATATGAAAAACCTACAGCCAATATTATACTCAACGGGCAAAAACTGAAAGCTTTCCCACTAAGATCGGGAACACGACAAGGATAGCCGCTCTCACCGCTTCTTTTCAACATCATATTGGAAGTCCTAGCCACAGCGGTCAGACAAGAGAAAGAGATAAAAGGCATCCAAATAGGAAAGGAAGAAGTAAAGCTATCATTATTTGCAGATGACATGATAGTGTCTATAGAGAACCCTGTAGAATCTACCAAAAAACTCTTCAACCTAGTAAGTGAATTTGGCAAAACAGCAGGATACAAAGTCAACATTCAGAAATCAAAGGCAGTTTTGTACACCAGCAATGCAATAGAAGAAGAAGAAACTAGACAAAAAATACCATTCAATATAGCAAGAAGAAAAATAAAGCACCTAGGCATAAATTTAACGAAAGACGTAAAAGACCTGTACGCAGAAAACTATACAACATTGAAAAAAGAAATTAAGGAAGACACAAATAAATGGAAGCATATACCTTGCTCATGGATTAGGAGAATTAATATCATCAAAATGCCCATACTACCCAAAGCAATTTAAAGATTCAACGCAATCCCTATTAAGATACCAATGACACATGTCACAGAAATAGAACAGACATTTCAAAAATTTATATGGAATCATAAACGACCTCGAATAGCCGCAGCAATTTTGAGAAAGAAACACAAAGTAGAAGGGATCACAATACCGGACATCAAACTCTACTACAAAGCCACTATCCTCAAAACAATCTGCTACTGGCACAAGAACAGATCCATAGACCAGTGGAACAGAATAGAAAGCCCAGAAATAAGCCCAGGTCTATATGGGCAACTAATATTTGACAAAGGGGGCAGAAGCATAAAATGGAGCAATAATAGCCTCTTCAACAAATGGTGTTGGGAGAGGTGGACGGCTACATGCAAAAAATTGAAATTGGATCATCAGCTGACACCATACACAAAAGTAAACTCCAGATGGATAAAAGACTTAAATATAAGTCGCAACACTATCAAAGTCCTAGAGGAGAACATTGGCAGGAAACTCTCAGATATACCACGCAGCAATTTTTACACTGATATGTCTCCTAAAGCAAGGGACAGAAAGGAAAGAATAAACAAGTGGGACCTCATCAAAATAGGAAGCTTCTGCCCGGCAAAAGAAAACATCAGCAAAATGAAAAGGGAGCCAACCATATGAGAAAATATATTCGCTTAACGATACATCAGATAGAGGTTTGATCTCCAAGGTATACAAAGAACTCACTTGACTCCACTCTAAGAACACAAATGATCCAATACAAAAATGGGCAAAGGACCTGGGCAGACTCTTTTCCAAGGAGGAGATACAGAGGGCCCAGAGGTATTTGAAAGGATGCTCAGCATCACTAGCCATCAGAGAAATGTAGATCAAAACCACCATGAGGTACCACCTCACACTGGTCAGAATGGCCATCATAAACAGATCATCAAACAACAGGTGCTAGAGAGGCTGTGGAGAAAAGTGAACCCTAATCTACTGTTGGTGGGAATTCAGATTGGTGTAGCCACTGTGGATAGCAGTGTAGAATTTCCTCAAAAAGCTGAAAATGGAACTGCCTTTCGAGCCAATGATTCCCCTGCTGGGTCCATACTCTAAGAATACCAAAACGCCAATACAGAAGAACCTATCCACCCCAATGTTCATAGCAGCATGATTTACAATATCCACGTTTCAAAGCAACCTAAATGTTCATCAGTAGATGATTGGATCAAAAAGTAATGGTACATATACACAATGGAATACTACGCAGCAGAAAAAAAAAGGACTACTAAACTTCGCAACAGCATGGACGGAACTGGAGTGTATTATCCTAAGCGAAATAAGCCAGGGGGCGAAAGACAAATAC
The DNA here is from genome assembly GCF_021234165.1 of Pteronotus mesoamericanus. Taxonomy (NCBI): domain Eukaryota; kingdom Metazoa; phylum Chordata; class Mammalia; order Chiroptera; family Mormoopidae; genus Pteronotus; species Pteronotus mesoamericanus. Next base: position 59,102,665 of record NW_026555321.1, read on the forward strand.
CATATGATCTCACTATAAGCAGAACCTATCCGACAATACAAAGATGCAAGGAAAATAAGACCAGCAACACTGAAAGGAAAAGAAATCAACAGAGACAAGAGTGAGGGAGGGAGGGGGGCGGGTTAAAGGAAGGGAAGGGGAAAGTCAAGGGAAAATACAGCAAGGGCTCATGGAGAAAACCAAAGGGGAGGAGCTGAGGGACGGAAGGAGGGAGTGGGGAAGGGAAAGTGATGCGGGGAAGGCAGGGACCAATGTATTTGAAAAAATAAAGTAAAATTAAAAAAAAAGAAATGAAAGAGGAGAAATAACATCTGATACCACAGAAACATGAAGGAGTGAAAGAATTTACTGTGAACAATTACATGCCAATAACTTTGAAAACCTCGATTAAATGGATGAATTCCTAATAAAATATAACCTTCCTACACTGAATGAAGAAGAAGGAGAAAGCCTGAATAGAGCAATAACATCTACAGTAATTGAAACAGTAATAAAAAAAACAAACAAACTCGGGGCACACAAATGTCCTAGACTGGATGGTTTCACAGGAGAATTTTTCAAAACATTTAAGGAAGAGCTAACCCCCTCTTTAGACTATGCCACAATATCAAGAAGAGGGAAGACTCCCAAGCTCTTTATGAGGTCAGCGTTTTCCTGATCCCAAAACCAGATGAAGACACAACCAAGAAAGAAAACTACAGGCCAATATTGCTGATGAACATAGATGTTAAAATCCTCAACAAAATATTGGCAAACTGCACCCAGCAATGCATTAAAAGGATCATCCACCATGATAAAGTGGGATTTATCCCAAGGATGCAAGAATGGTTCAATATTTGCAAATTAATAAACGTGACGCATCAGATAAACAAAAAGAAAGACAAAAACTACATGATCATATCATTAGATGCTGAAAAAACTTTTGATAAGGTAGAGCACCCATTTTTGATAAAAACACTCAGCATTGTGGGAATAAAGGGGGAATACATCAACATAATAAAGGCCATATATGAAAAACCTACAGCCAACCTCATACTCAATAGGAAAAACCTAAAAGCTTTCCCACTGAGATCAGGAACAAGACAAGGATGTCGCTTTCACCACTTCTATTCAACATAGTATTGCAAGTTCTAGCCACAGTGATTAGACAAGAAAAAGAAATAAAAGGTATCCAAATTGGACAGGAGGATGTAAAACTATCATTATATGCAGGTGGCATGATAGTGTACATAGAAAACCCCATAGACTCCACAAAGAGCCACTCAATTTAATAAGTGAACTTGGCAAAACAGCAGGACAAAGTCAATATTCAGAAATCAAAGGCTTTTTTGTACACCAACAACGAAATATCAGAAGCAGAAATCAGGAAAAACGTCCCATTTGCTAGAGAAACAAGACAAATAAAGTACCTAGGAATAAACTTAACCAAGTAGGTAAAAGACCTGCACTCTGAAAACTATACAACACTGAAGAAAGAAATTAAGGAAGACACAAATAAATGGAAGCATATACTGTATTCATGTATTGGAAAAATTAACATCATGAAAATGTCCATACTACCCAAAGCAATTTATAGATTCAGTGCAATCCCTATGAAAATACCGATGACATATTTCTCAGACATAGAAGAAACACTTCAAAAATGTGTATGGAACCATAGATGATCTGAATAGCTGCAGCAATTTTGAGAAAGAAAAACAAAGTAGGAGGGATCACAATACTTGACATCACACTATGTTACTTGGCCACTGTAATCAAAACAGTCTGGTACTGGCATAAGAACAGACACATTGATCAATGGAACAGAATAGAGAGCCCAGAAATAAACCCATGTCTCTATGGGCAATTAATATTTGACAAAGGGGACAGAAGCATAAAATGGAATAAAAATAGCCTCTTCAACAAATGGTGTTGGGAGAGCTGGACAGCCACATACAAAAAATTGAAATTTGACCACCAACTTACACCATACACAAAACTAAACTCAAGATGCATAAGAAATTTAAATGTAAGTCTCAACACCATAAAAGTCCTAGAAGAGGAGATAAGCAAGAAACGCTCAAATATTCCACACAGCAATATTTTCACTGATATGTGCCCTAGAGCAAGGGACATAAAGGAAAGAATAAACAAATGTCACTTCATCAAAATAAGAAGCTTCTGCATGGCTAAGGAAAACATCAGCTAATGAAAAAAAGGACCAACCGGATGGGAAAATATATTTGTCTATGATACATCAGATAGGGGTTTGATCTCCAAAATATATAAAGAACTCACCCAACTCCACTCCAGGAAGACAAACAATTCAATTAAAAAATGGGCAAAGGACCTGGACAGACACTTCTCCAAGGAGGACATACACAGGGTCCAGAGACCTATGAAAGGATGTTCATCATCAGTAGCCATCAGAGAAATGCAAATTAAAACCACAGTGAGGTACCACTATACACCAGTCAGAATGGCCATCATAAATAATTCACGAAACAATGGGTGCTGGTGAGGTTGTGGAGAAAAGGGAACCCTATTACACTGTTGGTGGGAATGCAGACTGGTGCAGCCACTCTGGAAAACAGTTTGGAATTTCCTCGAAAAGCTAAAAATGGCACTGCCCTTTAACCCATTGATTCCACTGCTGGGATTATACCCTAAGAATCCCAAAACACCTATTCAAAAGAATCTATGCATCCCAATGTTCATAGCAGCAAAATTTAAAATAACCAAGTGCTGGAAGCAACCTATGTGCCCATCAGTAAGTGAGTGGATCTAAAAACTATGTTATATTTACACAATGGAATACTACGCAGCAGAAAGAAAGAAAGAGCTACTACCCTTTGCTATGTTATAGATGGAACTGGAGAGCATTATTCTAAGTGAAATAAGCCAGAGGGTGAAAAACAAATACCATATGATCTTACCTATAAGCAGAATGTAGCTAGGAAAGCAAACAGGCAATTACAATATGACCAGCAACATTGAAAGAAAGAAGAAACTGAAGGGGACAATTTGGGAGGAGGGATTGGAGGGAGGGGAAAGGGAAGGGTCAGATCAAGGAACAGGTGTGAAGGACAGATGGAGAAAGCCAAGGTAGGGAGGGTTTGAGGTGGGTGTCGGGGGTGGATGGGGCAGGGGAGAGTGGTGGCAGGTGAATGGATACAAGTGTATGTGAAAAATTTTTAAAAAAGAAAGAAATTAAAGAAAACAATAGTACAGGAAATGGAGCAGCCAAAGAACTTATATGCAAAACCCACTTATATGAACTAAGGGGGAAATTTTTGAAGAGAAGGGGAGTAAGGGCAGAGGAAGGAAAGAGGGAATAATTGGGAAAACTGTAATAGCTTAATCAATAATATATAATTAAAAAGTAAAAATCCCAAGTAAAAGATTATATTCTTTTCCTTTGGGAAGAATATTCATTATATTAAGTTAATTGTATAAATTTTTATCTGTCCAGCATCTTACACGATGAAATTTCCTTCTCTATCTTTGGAAATAGAAAGAATCTGGCTATTGGTTTTTGAAAATATTTAAAGATTATTTTCAGAGAAATAGAAGAAATTTTTATTTCAGAGAACAAGAAATTGAATCCCATTATCGAGCCCATTTGTACTGATGAGTAAAGTCATTCCCAGGAAGGACAGGACAGTAGTGGAAAGAGAATTTTAAGTCATCTCCCTGACTCCAAACTGGGCTTTCTCTCTCATCCCTCTTCCTTCACTCCTTTTCTGAGTTTTGTGTCCTCTCACCACCTCTCATTTCCAATTCTGAAGCACAACATTTATGTAAATGTGTTCACAGGCTCTTGCTGATGATCCCTGATAGGTTTCTGGTGCTCTCTGAGTCACCCTCCCCTTAGATGAGGGAGAAAAGATGCTCTGCTCAGCCTCTTCTGTGTGACAGGCCTTTTCTCTCCTACTAACCTGAGGAACAAGACAGACCAAGAGCTGACAGCCTTCTTCTCCTTCTTCAGCTTCATCTCTCCTTTCTCCTCCCTTTTCTCCATCTGGCCTTGGAAGAGACCTGGAGAGTGCATCCTTGCAGACACATTCTTTTTTTTCTAGTATGCATTATTTAATTAAAAAAACACAATATAAAATCTATCCTTTTAACCATTTTAAGTGTACAGTAACTGTTAACTATATTCACATTGTTGTGTAACAGATTTCCAGAACTTTTACTTCTTGCAAAGCTAAAACCCTATGCCCATCAAATAACTCCCCATCTCATTCTTCCCCCATCCAGGCACCCACTGCTCTGCTTTCTGTTTCCACAATTTTGATGATTTGAGGTATCCCACATAAGTGGAAACATACAGTAGTTGTTCCTTTTGTGAGTGGCTTCTTTTACTCACCATAATGTCCTCAAGATTCATCCATAGTGCAGCCTGTTATAGAAAGTCCTTCCTTTTAAAAGATGAATCATATTCCACTGTTCATATCAACCACATTTTCTTTATGTTTTCATGTATCAATGGACATCTGGCTTCTTCCACTTCTTGGCTGTTACGAATGATGCTGATGAACATGGATGTGTAAATATCTTTTTGAGATCCTGCTTTAAATTCTTTTGTATAAATTCCCAGAAGTGGAATTGCTTGGGTCATAAGGCAGTTATTTTTTAGTTTTTTGAGGTAACTCCAGACTGTTTCTCAGAGTGGTTATGCCAATTTACATTCGCACCAACAGTGCACAAGTGTTCAATTTTTCCACATCCTCTCCAGTTCTCACTATCTTTTCCTTCCTTCCTTCCTTCCTTCTTTCCTTCCTTCCTTCCTTCCTTCCTTCCTTCCTTCCTTCCTTCCTTCCTTCCTTCCTTTCTCTTTTTTGGATAGTGGCTCATTGTGATTTTGTTTTGCTTTTTTCTAATGATTAGTGAATATGGTTAAAAAAATTAACATGCTTTATTTTTTTATTTTTAAAGGTTTTATTTATTTATTTTTAGAGAGAGGGGAAGGGAAGGAGAAAGAGAAGGAGAGAAACAACAACATGTGGTTGCCTCTCACGTACTCTCTACTGGGGACCTGGCCCGCCACCCAGTCATGTGCCCTGACTGGAAATCAAACCACTGATCCTTTGGTTTGCAGGCTGGCACTCAATCCACTGAGCCACACAAGCCAGGGAAACACACTTTATTTTCACAATTGAGTATATCTATTGGATGCTAAACACTGCTTAGTGCTTTGCATGCAATAGTTCATTACATTTAACCATCCTGTGGCCTAAGAGGTACTATCCTTATTTTGCACACGAGAAAACTGAGAATCAGAGTTTAAGTAATTTTCTTAAGGAAAATTATCTTTCTAGCTACTAAATGGTGAAGCCAGAATTCAAAACTAGATCTGACACTGAAGTTCCTATTTCTAACCCCTGAGCTGTGTTCTCCCTGCTTTTTGTTTAACTCATTCATTCCCTATGGCAACTTTGGTGACTAACCCCAAGTGTTTCAGGAAGGAAAGGGAAAGTAACGTTTGCTGGGTGTCCATTTTGTGTTGGACAGTTGCTCAAGTCTTGCAGAGATGCAGTGGAGTGTGTTGAGAGGGAAGTGAAAAAGAGAAGTCCTGTGTTTGACACATACTCCATCTGCATGGTTAGCATTGTAAGTCAGCAGTTAGCAGTGGGGAGAAAACTGAGCTTGGATTGGATTTACAGACATAGAGTCTTTGTAAATTTAAGGTTTTTCAGTACTGTAAACATACTCCCAAGAAATATCCAGGAATTTCAGACAGAGAAATTCCAGTTCCAATTAAGGAGTTGATTGGCCCAGTGTGAAGAGGGAACCTTGCCAGGGAGAGACTGTGCAGCGATAAGCTACAGGAAAAAAGGGCTGAGACAGGGATCAAAGCAAGGAAAAGCAAATGACTATGTGAATGCAGGAATCACTGGTGGGTGTCTGACACTAGCTTTTCATTCCCATGTGAGTTGCTCACACCTGCTGGCAGGGCGGCTCCCTGCTCTGCTGCCCTGCGCCACTGTGTTTCCTGACAGGGACAAAGCAGTGTCAGGAGCTATAGGTTCTGTTTTCCTCATACAATGATAAATCCACAACTGATTGTGATATTTAAGATGACCTTAAACCCAGGAGAATTGGGCCATGTGAAGATGTGACTCTGACTGTCTATGGGAAATTCCCAGTGCTGAAATATTTAGTCCAATAATCATTTGCTCATGAAAAGCATTAAGAGAAAAGGAAACCAAAATAATGTTATCTGTGCCTTACATTTAAGAAACACATTAATTCCCACTCCCAATTATCTGGATTGAGATAGATTGGAACATATTACTGTAATATTTCAAACTTATAGCACCAATTATAAACATAAACTGTTAGATAAAATAGTATAAAATCTCTCAATAAACTTACGAAAGAAGCACTAAAATGAGGGTTGGTATTTATAATATTCATCAAATGCTGTCAATGATGCAGAAACAAATAAGCTAGTCAGTATTTGTAGCCAATCTATTAGTATTTGTAGGACCATCTATAGCCTTCAAAGATAAGTATGCTAGCCAGAAACAGCAAGCCGTATTATCTCAGCATTTCTAAGTTTTACAGATTTAGAATTGAGTTGAAATGAGATACTGAGTATATTGAGTGATGCTTACATCCTATGGATCACATCTGTCAACAAAATACACAGATTTATCATTCTATTTCATCTGTTCTCATTAGATTATTTCATTCTGCTTTCTTTTTCTCTTCTATGTGATTTATTATTTCCTTCTTTCATACTCCATTCATAATCCAGCCTCTCTTAATCAGTTTCTGAATGAAACGTCCTTATACTTGCTTTTGAATGAAAATGGCTTATGATGGTAAATTAGAATGCAATGCAAGAAAATGAAACTAGAAGTCTAACTTCTTGAGGTGATTAGCACTTTATTTCTACAGCTTGGTCTTAGTTCTTAATTTTTATATATCATTCACCAGGAAGCTGGTCTAGTTATCAGGTCCTGCAAAACACTTCACAACATAGCAGCTGGTCCTGTTGGTTCCTTCAGTGATGAGATGTCAGGGTTAAATCTGAAATGTAAAGTGTTGCAAAGAAGGTGAGAGTTTTGTAGAGTAAGTGACTTTCACATGAATATTTTTAAAGGGGAATTTCAATAAATTTTTAAAAAAATTTTATTTTAATTTATTTTTTCAAATACATTTGTCTCTGCCTACCCCCCACTCAATAAAATTTTTATAGTAGGTGAATTTTAGTTAAAAAAACTTGTTCCTATGATATAGATTTTACATTTTTGGTGTTTCTGGTTTACAAATAAGGAAACAGACTCAGTGAGATTAAAGGACATACTCAAGGTCATTTGGTTTAATAGTAACAAAGTGGAATTTGGATCAGCATCATCATTTTCCAGTCTGTCTTTACCCAATCTATTGCACTAATGTTATCTTGTATCATGTTATTTTCATTTAAATATGTTGTCATGCATATTTCTCAGTGTTTTATATAGACATCATTTTTAATAGCTATATAATTCTCTATCAAGTTGATGAATATTTTCTTCTGTTGTTTGGTTTTACTCTTACAAAGAAGGGCTGAGTTGACATTGTCACACATCTTTTCTGTTGAATTTTGTCCTTAGGATAAATTCCTAGATATGTAAGTATTGAGGGAAGAATGATTTTTAAAAGTTGTCTTTGATTCTTATAAGTTATTTTTTTATTTCAAAAATTTAATAAGAACCATATAAATAATGCATAAATATGTACTAGTTGAAAAATCCTTGGGCAACTTAGTGAGACATTTCCAGGTATTGTATATGTCACTTATTCTGATTGTCTTAGTCTTTCAGGTTGGGTTTTCCTTAAGTCCATCAACCCTGTGGCTAAGAGCCTGACCTGGAACCAGAATCTGAAGAAATGACAGTGACTGAGTTAAAAGATGTCCGTCCAGAGGACATATCACAGTGCCCATGTCCCACCAGACCAAAGGATGCATTAGGTGTTACACAGATGGAATTTTAAGTTCATTGGTCTAAACCTCCAGGATATCATAATGAATCCATTCACAGTGAATACAGTCATGTTTACTAGTTAAGATCCTTTCCTAAGAACCTTCTATAATGTAGTTCCTCATGGATCTTCACCAACTCAGCCTTTCAGTTTTCTTTCTGAAAACCCTTTAAACTAATAATTTCTTCTGACTCTGAACACTCCTCAGCTTCTTGATTCTCATGAAAATTAGTCATTCATTTTTCCAGCTGGTCTCTGCCAGTTCTTCTAGAGGCTGGAGACAAGGCAGTGTCTAGGAGAGAGACTAGGTCTCTTTTTCCATCAAGCCTGTAATATTGTTGGAGGAGCAGATAATACAAAGTAAATACACATTTTTAAGTTTAAGGAATACCATGAGATAGTTAAACAAGGAGATGGGAAGAGATGGTCTCAGGCAGTGGAAGGGGAGTAGGACTTCTCTGTTAGGTGTTAATGAAAGACTCTCAGAGATGGGACCTTGTTGGGGAACATCCTGTCTGGCTTCAGGGACTGTAGCCCCATCAACAGGTAAGAAGGCCCCAAGGCTGGAAATAATCAAGGAGGCCTGGGGAAAACAGGCCACTGAAGAGATAAACCTGTCCCCCTGCCTCCCTCACATCACTCTGCTTGACCCTGTGATGGTCGCTTGTTGATGACAGGTAAGTTCTCTCAAGAGGAGGGACAACCTAAGCCAGACATCAGCTGGTATGGGCTGCAGACAAGGATGTGGGGGACATGGAGAAAGGGCAAAAAGGCCCACACCCCTCAGCTCAGCTTGGACATGGCCAGAGTCCTCATTCTATCTGAAAGAAGTCTCCTTATCTCTTGGTGGCTCTGCCCTACCTGCCTGGCTCAGGCTTGAAACAATACTAAAGGCAGGTACAGCCCTAAGCTGGATTGGGCAGTTCCTGGGGACAATCAGGCCTAGAAGTAAGTTCCTTGAAGCATGCTTGTTCTTCCCTCAAAAGTGATGATAACCAGCTCATACTGGAAAGGAGATTTACATTATTCATAGACCCTGACCTGAAGTAGATCTCTTGTGTTTCTTCAATTGTTATCCATGATCTCTGTCTGTTTCCTGTAAACATAGCCTTTTGACATTAATTGTTGAGCTTTGCATCCATACCCCTGTGCATTTGGTTCTCAATAAAAGCCTTTTGACACAGGAGTTCAGGGCCTTCTCTCCCCTAGAGGGAAGAGCAATATCCCCTCTCCTTGCAAACAGAGAAGTGTTTGCTATGACTCGTGTTTATTCCCCCAATCCATGACAACCCCAGGATGGGTTCTGTGGGATTCAGAGCCCTTCTCCCTCCTCAGCTGGCTCCAGAGAGTAACCCTCAGGTTCAGGATTGCCCATGCCCCGTGCTCCCCCATGATGTGTTGTTCCCTGCGACAGGACCTGAAAGCTGAGGACTGAGCAATGCAGAGGCAACAAATGCAAGTGCCCTGGGGAAACGAGAGGTCATCTTGTCCTGTAAAATAGACAAAGACAGTCGCCAGAGTCATGCAGGTCAATGGGTGTGGCAGGACGTGGTTATCCTGACATTGTGGGTCAAGCTAGAGAACTTGGATTTTATTTCATTTGCAATGGGAATGTGCTTTTAGAGGATAATAAATAGGAGAGTGAAATGATGAGCTTTACTTTTTTAGAAGACCTTTTGGCTGTTGTGTGTCTTGTCCAGAGTCAGTCTCCACATCTTGTGGTGACATCTAGTGTCTTGTATGTATTTAATGCTGAACAACTTGGTATAAAATGTCCATTCATTGTCCAGTATCTTCTCCTATATAAGCTCACCTTAACTGCCCTTTCCCCCATTTCCCTGACAATAAGGAAATCCCCATTCATTAAACTCAGCCTTGCTGATCTGCTGAAGGGGTTGGGATTTGATGCAAGGCCTCCTGCATGCATCTCTGGGCCTGTGCCCACACTGTTCCATATTGGTCGCAGAGGGCATTGTTAGGTAATTGCTTGCCTTCTGCACAGTGCTTAGTAAGTTCCATTCCTTTCTCTCACTTAATCTTCATGGGTTTGCTAACATCATCTGCACATATTCTGTTCCACCTAAACTGGCTTTAACTGTCAGTTATTTCATTCAACTTTGGAACTAACTCTAGAGAGGGAGGCCTGTCTGGAAGACCTTTCTGGACCTTCTTCCTAAGCCGACTCTGCACGCTTCACACTGTTTTAGCATCATTCCAGGTAATTCTTGTTTTGCACTAACCACTGCCTCCTGACTACCTCCAAGTTAAAGCTTTTTTTACTATTGGACATGAATTCTCCAAGGACAGAATCAAGTCTTATCTCTGAAACCATGGCCCCTTCCACCATGCTTGGCACATAGCAAATACTCAGCAAGTGGTGATAATTATGAGTCAGAGATTCTTAAACTAAAGGTCTCTGATATTTTCCAAAGACAAGCTATATCAGTAGAAAAGATACTAAAATTCTCCATTCATAGTGTTTCTAAGGAACAACTATTTTTCAATCAGAAAATATATTTTCATCTTTTTAATGGTTCATAGAAGTGATTCATAGAACTAAATCTTCATATGTGGAAAGAATAGAAACTTTAATCCTGTGTATTAGAAAATACCAGTCATATTTAAGCACAGTCTCAGTTTATTTTACTTAGTTGGCAAGGAGTTGGTCTGAGACTCAAATGTAAGTGCTTGGAGGTAAGATTTCCTGGCTGTGGTCGGTGATCATGAGACATGGGAGTGCAAGAAGAACCAGAGATTTGCAGTGATGGTGAGAGTTTACAGACAGTCTTTGTTGTTTGTTTTTATTTTTGAACACATGAGCATGGTGGGAAATTAAGAATTTAGCTAAATTAACATCTATACTGTCCCTTTTGTGATTAGAAGAGAGCCCACTACACACCCTCGGCACTGAGGTAAAGTGAGCATCCTTGAGCCCACTTCCTTTCGCCCCGCCTGAGATTCCTGAAGAAAGAAGGAGCAAGCATCACCAGGAAGGAGTGTGTTTTATAGTCAGTGTGCAGCAGGGGCAAAACTGCTGCGGAGAGGAGCTTGGGGAGGATGGGTAGGGGCAGAGAGCAGAGGACGTGAAGAAGGCATGTGAAGGTTCAGATCTGTGTCCTCTTTGTCTCTGGTCAATGTCTGGCCTTCAGTCATAGGTCCCTCATTGATTTGGAAGCTGTAAAATGCTGTTTTCTGTGGAAGTCAGTGAGATATGGGCCTCTGCACTCATTATTTTAACACAGGTGCCAATGATACTAGTCAATAAATGAACATCTGGAATGAGTGGGACAGAGAGGATTTGTTTCCAGTCACTGTGTTTGTAAGATCCACGTCAGGTTTATTCACATTGACAAGAAGCACAGGGATGGTGAGTTCAAGTCGTGGTTGAATTCACAGTCCGTGCCCTTGTGTTGAGCCGCTAAAAGACCCTGAGAAATGAGTGTGAGGAGTGTCAGGGCTAGAAACAGGGCTCGTATTTCTAATGTAAATACACATGGCAGGAAAGAAGAATTCAGATGGCACATATGACAAGGTACTTTTTTCCTGATTACTGCTGAAAAATCAAAGACCACACAGGAACAACACAGTAGGACAGGAAATTCCCCTGTATTTGCCCTTGTATCTGGTCACTTACAGGAGTGAAGAGAAGGTGGGAAGAGAGTGGACAGTACCACAAGCTGTCCCAAGGTTATCACAACTGCTAAACAAGAAGAGCAAGAGAAAGCAAAGAACTGGAGCCAAACCACATCTTAATCTGGACAGAATCAGACCTCAGTGACCACTGGCTGGAGGCAGGGAGGTACAAAGGCCAGGGAGTTGGAGTCAGAGGACTTTTGTGCATCCTGAGCTCTGCTACTTACCAGGACCTTGGACAAATCTGTTAAGTCACTTTGAATGAGCTGGTTTACTCAGCTCACAGGAGAGGACAATGATACCATCATCAGCAACAATTTCACAGCATTTGTTGTTGTAAATTAGATAAAATTAGCTAAACTAATTTATTATTATTTCAGTAAAAATCAATAGATTCAAATGATCCTGGGAACTTAACCAATCTTTACTACTTACCATCCCAAATTAGAAACACATCCCCCAGATCTTTGGAGCACACCTGCACTCTAACCTCTTCTGATTGCCCCCATTCTTCCTGCCGTTGGGGGGGGGCCCAAGCAGATGCACAGGAGGGAGTGGTGAGCACTGTTACAGCACAGCTTCTTTTAGGCATACCCTGCAAAGGATAAACTCCTTGAGTCCATTTAATGTGGGCCATATTCATATATCATCAGTGAGAGACAAATGTAACTACAGTCCCTGTTTTAGCACTGAAATACCTGAAGTAGGTTTATGGTGAAAACAAAACCAGAAGATAGGAAGTCTTGGGTGTTGTGCATGGGTGACCTGAACATTTCCCTTGCTGGGCACTGAGAATGTCCACAGCCTGCAGCACTTTGTTTCTCTAAGATGGATTCTGTAATGATGGATGAGTTCAGTCCACTGAAACAGGACCTGGTCACTATGACAGGAATTAGCCCTGAGCAAGGCCAATTGCCTTATTCACAAATGTCTGGGGCAACTTGGGTGGGGAGGATATGAAAAGGAAAATCATTGGAAAGCTACCGTTTAATTTAGCACTAATCTCAGGCTACAGAGATTTGGAATGAAATGGAATGGAATGGACTCAGGCTACTTAACAACTGATAAACTGTACAGATTATATTACAGTTTGCCCTGTGATGATGATTTCTGTGGTTTGTGTAGAGAAGTAGCTAAGTTAGCTAATTAAAATCTTAAAGAAAAATAATTCATGTTTACAAACATTTCTCTAAATTCAGTTCCCCTCAACCACCTAATGCCAGATTTATAAAGGCATATCAGGCCAGACTGTGCTGTTGTGTCAGGCCTCAGAATGCTGTTCTTCCTTATTTATCTCTTTGTATATAGAAAGTTAGAATATCTGTAACAATGTGGCCATGGGGACTCAGATATAGGAGTGTCTAATATGGAGTGTTTCCAAAGTTAGAAATAAATCATGAAAAAAGGAAAGGAGTGCAGTTGGGGTTGTATTAGGATATTGTGGACACAATCAACCTGACACAAGTCCCAGCAGCCAGCCTCTGCACATGAATCTGCTGTAGACATGGCTTGCACTGGTTGGCAGCACATGGAGGAGTAGCTCAGACCCTGGAACCACTCAGGCAGAGATGCAGTGGCATAAACATGACTGGGAATCGCATCTGGTGCCAGTGGACACTTCTCACTTACTCTGTGGGTTGGTTTTCTTAATAGATACTTATATTTCTATGTTGCCTTCCTCTCCTACCAGAATGTAAGTCCCAGTGAAATATATATTTTCCATTGCCTCTCTACTCCCTAACACGTAGTCAATGCTCATTGGAGATTTCTAGAATGAAGGGATAGTGAATTACTGCCATGGTCCTTGTCAGGGAAAGGGTATCTCTGCAGGAAGTCAGCAACCTAATGATGTGGGTGATGCTGTTTAGGTGGCTGTGCTCAGGATGTCAGCTATGCCACTGCCCTTCTGTCTTCTTCTGCAATCCTATGAGGTGTCTACAGTGTTTTCCAGTGGAAACCTTTTACAATCTCGAAAGATAGATTGACATTGGTAGAGACTGTAGAGCATCCCATGCTTACTGAGAAGAAATTTTCCTGTATGAGGTACTACATTTACTAGTTTATTCATCGATATTGCATTTCTTCCATACCAACACAAGAATATTTAAGGAAACATTTTTGAATAGTTATCATTGAAGATAAGTATGTGAAAATCTGAGTGTGTCTGTAAACAAACCTATAAAAAGTTTTCTTTGAGTCTCTGAAAACCGTCTGTGTTTATTAAGCTCTGAAATTCCTTCATCCAGACCTGGCATGCCATATAAATCACTGACAACTCATTGAACTGAAAGTTAATGGGAAACAAATCACAGCAGTAATAAAAAAGATATTCAAAATAGTATACAAATGGAACAGAAAATGGCACAGTTCTTATTCTGTTTTAATAAGAGAAAAATTTTTTCTACAATAATGGGAACAACTTAAGTGTCCATCAGTAGATGAATGGATAAAGAATGTGTGTGTGTGTGTGTGTGTGTAAACTGGATATGTATCCTATATATATATAATGGAGTATTACTCAGCCATAAAAAGACATCTTACCATTTGCAATAACATAGGTGAAACTTGAGGGCACTGTGCTAAGTGAAAAAGTCAGGCAGAGAAAGATGAATACTGCGTGATATCGCTTATATGTCAAATCTTAAAAAGTCAAACTCACAGAATCACTCATAAGTGAAATCTTTTTTAAAAAGTCAAACTCATAGAAACAGTGTAGAAAAGTGGTTGCCAGGGGCAGGAGTGGGAGACAGGGAGAGGTTGGGAAAGGGCACAAACATTCAACTATAGATGAATAAGGTCTAAGGGTCTGTCTGATGTAAACCATGATGACTATAGTTGACCACACTGTATGTGTAATTGCAGTTTCCTAAGACAGTATAACTTAAATCTTCACACACACAAAAAAGAAAAAATATGTGAAAAAAAAGAAATATCAAGGTTTGACAGCCTGTGTGAAACAATGGTTCTCGCTGTGGTGTTACAGGAAAATCCAGTGTATGAGGTTACTCGGTTTTATCTTAATAATTCATAAAAGAAGACAAGTCCACAGGATGGAATTTAATATCTGACTGGTAAAGTTCAGGAAAATAAATCCATGTTCTATTCACTCTATTTGTGTCCTCTCTGAACAATCAGAACATTTGGTCATTTAAGTCACACACTTACTCCAAGTACCTCATAAATTAGTGAAGAGCCAGGGTAAATAAAGTTTTTACAGAACAAATATATTAGATATGCCACTTGATTTTTAGAAATTCTAGCAAAAAAAAAAAGATATATCCACTTGTACTTTTCTCTCAGTTCACACAATTGAAGAACTATGTTGCTGTAATTGGTAGCTGACAGAAATATCCAAACTTCCTTCTCCTGGGGAAAATTCATGCCTGCTGTGCCCTACCTCTGCTCCTAGTTGGATAATGTCATTAGCAAAATAAGTTAGTTCTGAATCAACAGGAACATTTTCCGATGAGCTGGAGTGGGTTTGTCTGCTCAGGTTTGACCTGAGAAAAACGGGATCTGCCCAGAGCTTGGAGTCCAGTTGCTTGTTCCTATCTCAATAAAACAGCAATCATGGAATCTGGACTTAGGGGGAGGGGTGAGGGAAGGAGGATTGTGGTTTGGGGCAGGGAAGGAAGGAAGGAATTGGGGGATGAGATTTTTTCTATGGAAAACTGTTGGTTAGAGAAGGATGTTAACAATTTGAAGAGCAATTATCAAATTCTTTCTTTAGGAATCTAAGCCTTCCTAGACTTGCAGGATGGGGCACTGACCTCATTTCCTTTCTGGAGCTTCAGCTTAGTCTCAGTCCTCCTGCGCCCACTGGGGAAAGTCATATGCCTTTAGTGGCTGCTAAATAAGGCATTTCACTCTCAAGCAGTCTAGATGGAGTCTACACTTGATCTTCCTTTGGCACAAGTGTTCAACTATCTTACTAAAGGTGTGTTCATTCATCACCTGTCACCCATGACCATGCAGAGTATTCAAAAGAGAACTGAAAAAACATTGAGCTTTTCAAAACAGATCCCTCTTTTTCGCTGGTAATTAATGTTTCCTTACTTTGTAGATTTGATAGAAGGCTAACTTGTAACAAATGACATTCTACTTTCAAAATTTCCTGACACAGTTCCAGAAACATGATTAACTTAACATTTTAAAAAAGATTTATTTATTTATTTATTTATTTTTATTTTTATTTTTTTCTTTCTTTTTTTTAATTTACTTTTTAAATACATTTGTCTCTGCCTCCCCCCCACCTCTTTCCCTTGCCCCCTTCCACCTTCCCTCCCTCAGCTCTTCCCCTTTGGTTTTGTCCATGAGTCCTTCCTATATGTTCCTTGACTTTCCCCTTCCCTTCCCTTTCCCTGCCCCCCCTTCTCTCTTGTCTCTGTTGATTTCTTTTCCTTTCAGTGTTGCTGGTCATATTTTCCTTGCATCTTTGCATTGTTGGTTAGGTTCCGCTTATAGGTGAGATCATATGGTATTTGTCTTTCGCCCCCTGGCTTATTTCGCTTAGCATGATGCTCTCCAGTTCCATCCATGCTGTCGCAAAGTTTAGTCCTTCCTTTTTTCTTTCTGCTGCGTAGTACTCCATTGTGTATATGTACCATAATTTTTTGATCCAATCATCTACTAATGGGCATTTAGGTTGCTTCCAAGACTTGGCTATTGTAAATTGTGCTGCTATGAACATTGGGGTGCATAGGTTCTTTTGTATTGGCGTTTTGGTGTTCTCAGGGTATGGTCCCAGCAGGGGAATCGCTGGATCAAAAGGCAGTTCCATTTTCAGCTTTCTGAAGAAATTCCACACTGCTTTCCACAGTGGCTGCACCAGTCTGCATTCCCACCAACAGTGGACTAGGGTTCCCTTTTCTCCACAGCCTCGCCAGCACCTGTTGTTTGTGGATCTGTTTATGTTGGCCATTCTGACCGGTGTGAGGTGGTACCTCATGGTGGTTTTGATCTGCATTTCTCTGATGGCTAGTGATGCTGAGCATCCTGTCAAATGCCTCTGGGCCCTCTGTATCTCCTCCTTAGAAAAGCATCTGCCCAGGTCCTTTGCCCATTTTTTGATTGAATCGTTTGTCTTCTTGGAGTAGAGTCGAGTGAGTTCTTTATATATCTTGGAGATCAAACCTCTATCTGATGTATCATTAGCAAATATATTTTCTCATACGGTTGGCTCCCTTTTCATTTTGCTGATGTTTTCTTTTGCCGGGCAGAAGCTTCTTATTTTGATGAGGTCCCACTTGTTTATTCTTTCCTTTATGTCCCTTGCTTTAGGAGACATATCAGTGAAAAAATTGCTGCGTGGGATATCTGACAGTTTCCTGCCAATGTTCTCCTCCAGGACTTTGATGGTGTTGCGACTTATATTTAAGTCTTTTATCCCTCTTGAGTTTATTTTTGTGTATGGTGTCAGCTGATGATCCAATTTCAATTTTTTGCATGTAGCCATCCAGCTCTCCCAACACCATTTGTTGAAGAGGCTGTTACTGCTCCATTTTATGCTTCTGTCCCCTTTGTCGAATATTAGATGTCCATAGAGACCTGGGCTTATTTCTGGGCTTTCTATTCTGTTTCACTGGTCTATGGGTCTGTTCTTGTGCCAGTACCAGATTGTTTTCAGTATGGTGGCTTTGTAGTAGAGTTTGATGTCCGGTATTGTGATCCCTCCTACTTTGTGTTTCTTTCTCAAAATTGCTGCGGCTATTCGAGGTCTTTTATGGTTCCATATAAATTTTTGAAATGTCTGTTCTATTTCTGTGAAATACGTCATTGGTATCTTAATAGGGATTGCGTTGAATCTATAAATTGCTTTGGGTAGTATGGACATTTTGAGGATATTAATTCTTCCAATCCATGAGCACAGTATATGCTTCCATTTATTTGTGTCTTCCTTAATTTCTTTTTTCAATGTTGTATAGTTTTCTGCATACAGGTCTTTTGTGTCTTTGGTTAAATTTATCCCTAGGTACTTTATCTTTTTTCGTGCTATATCGAATGGAATATTTTTTTCTGATTTCTTTTTCTTCTATTGCATTGCTGGTGTACAAAAACGCCTTTGATTTCTGAATGTTGACTTTGTATCCTGCTGTTTTGCCAAATTCACTTATTAGGCTGAGGAGTTTTTGGTAGAGTCTACAGGGTTCTCTATGGACACTATCATGTCATCTGCAAATAATGATAGCTTTACTTCTTCCTTTCCTATTTGGATGCCTTTTATCTCTTTCTCTTGTCTGACCGCTGTGGCTAGGACTTCCAATATGATGTTGAAAAGAAGCGGTGAGAGCGGACATCCTTGTCGTGTTCCCGATCTTAGTGGGAAAGCTTTCAGTTTTTGCCCGTTGAGTATGATATTAGCTGTAGGTTTTTCATATATGGCCTTTATTACGTTAAGGAATGCCCCATTTATTCCCATTTTGCTGAGTGTTTTGATCATAAATGGGTGCTGTACCTTATCGATTGCTTTTTCTGCATCTATCAAGATGATCATGTGTTTTTTGTCTTTTCTTTTATTTAAGCGATGTATCACGTTTACTGATTTGCATATATTGAACCATCCCTGCATCCCTGGGATGAATCCCACTTGATCGTGGTGGATAATCTTTTGCATGTATTGCTGGATGCGGTTTGCCAATATTTTGTTGAGCATTTTAGCATCTATGTTCATCAGAGAAATTGGCCTGTAGTTTCCTTTCTTTATAGGGTCTTTATCTGGTTTTGGGATCAGGGTGATGCTGGCCTCATAGAAGGAGTCTGGGAGTCGTCCCTCCTCTTGGACTTTTTGGAATCGTCTGAGAAGGACAGGGGTAGCTCTTCCTTAAATGTTTTGTAAAATTCTCCTGTGAAACCGTCCGGCCCTGGGCTTCTGTGTGCCGGGAGTTTCTTGATGACTGCTTCAATTTCCCCAGCTGTTATCAGTCTGTTCAAGTTTTCTCTTCCTTCCTCCTTCGGTGTTGGAAGATTATACTTTTCTAAAAATTTGTCCATTTCATCAAGGTTTTCAAATATCTTGGCATATAGTTTTTCATAGTAGTTTCTGACAATCCTTTGTATTTCTGTGGTATCAGCTGTTATTTCTCCTCTTTCATTTCTGATATTATTAATTCGGGTCCTCTCCCTTCTATTCTTGATGAGTCTGCTTAAAGGCTTGTCAATTAGTATCTTTTCAAAGAACCAGCTTCTGGATTGGTTGATCCTCTGAATTGTTCTTTTTCTCTCTATGTCATTCAGTTCTGCTCTAATCTTGGCTATTTCCCTCCTTCTCCTTGCTCTGGGATTTATTTGTTGTTGTTTCTCCAGTTCTTCAAGTTGTAGTGTTAGGTCTTTTATTTGAAATGTTTCTATCTTTTTTAGGTAAGCCTGTACTGCTATGAACTTCCCTCTCAGGACCGCCTTCGCTGTGTCCCATAGGTTTTGGACAGTTGTCTGTTCATTTTCATTTGTTTCCAGAAACTTTTTGATTTCTTCTCTTATCTCATTATTGACCCATTCATTGTTTAATAGTGTACTGTTCAGTCTCCATGAGTTTGCAAGTTTTTGAAGTTTCTCTTTGAGGTTGATTTCCAGTTTCAAGCCCTTTTGGTCCGAGAAAAAGTTTGGTATTATTTCAATTTTCCTGAATTTGCTGAGGCTTGCTTTGTGTCCTATCATGTGGTCTATCTTTGAAAACCTGCCATGAGCATTTGAAAAGAATGTGTATTTTTCTTCTTTGGGATGGAACGTTCTATATATGTTAGTTAAGTCTCTTTGATTCAGTGCGTCATTCTGCGCCACAATATGTTTATTAATGTTTTGTTTGGAAGATCTGTCCATTTTTGACAGTGGGGTGTTGAAATCCCCTATCAGTGTGTTGCTGTCTCTATCTTTTTTGACGTCGTCCAAAAATTTCCTTTTATACTTGGGTGCACCTATATTGGGAGCATATAAGTTTACACAGTTGATGTCTTCTTGATAGATTCTTCCTTTAAGTATTATCAAGTCCCCCTCTGGATCTCTCTTTATGGCCTTTGTTTTGAAATCTACTTTGTCTGATACAAGGATGGCAACCCCGGTCTTTTTTTCATGCCCATTTTCTTGGAATATTTTTTTCCATCTTTTTACTTTCAATCTGTGTAGGTTTCTTGCTCTGAGGTGGGTCTCTTGTAGGCAGCATATGTGTGGGTCATGTTTTCTTATTCATTCAGCTACCCTGTGTCTTTTGATTGGGGCATTGAGTCCTTTCACATTGAGAGATATTACTGATAGAAACTTACTCATCTTTTCTCTTTGTACTTGTGTTCCTCTCTCTCTCATTCTTTTCCTTCATCTGCTTAAACCAGTCCCCTTAGCATATCTTGGAGTGCTGGTTTGGTAGAGATGTATTCTTTTAGCTTTCTTTTGTCTGGGAAACTCCGTATTTCTCCTTCTATTTTAATGGAGAGCCTAACTGGGTAGAGCAGTCTTGGCTGTAGGCCCTTGCTTTTCATGGCTTGGAATATTTGTTGCCATTCCCTTCTGGCTTGTAGTGTTTCTGTTGAGAAGTCAGCTCCTAGGCATATCGGGGCCCCCTTGTATGTTACTTTCTCCTTCTCCCTTGCTGCCTTGAGGATTCTCTCTTTGTCTTTGACATTTGCCATTTTAATGATGATGTGTCTGGGAGTGGACCTCCGTGAGTCCCTGTTGAGTGGGGTCCTCTGTGCCTCCTGGATCCATGAGAGCCTTTCTCTCCTCAAATTAGGGAAATTTTCCATCATTACTTTTTCAGGAGGTTCTCTATCCCTTGCTCCTTTTCTTCTCCTTCTGGTATCCCTATTATACTGATATTATTGTGTTTCAGGTTGTCCTGCTATTCCCTAAATGCCTCTTCATTCTTTTTGGGCCGTTTTTCCATTTCTTGTTCTTTCTGGGAGCTTCTTTCTACCTTGTCCTCCATCTCACTGATTCGATATTTGGCTTCATCCAGCCTGCTTTGGATTCCTTCTACTGTGTTCTTCAATTCAGAAGTGGTTTTCTTCATATCCTCTTGTGTCTTCTTGATAGTTTCTATGTCCTTTTCCAGGCTGATATAGTTTGCTGTAAGATCCTGATAGTTTCTCTGCAGTTTCTCCTAGTTCTCTTTGAGCTGGCTGAGCTCTTTGAGCTTCCTTAGGACCATTGTTTTGAATTCAGTATCTGATAGTTCCCTTGCCTCTATTTCATTTAGCTCTCTCTGTGGGGAGTCCCCTTTTCCACTCATTTGGGGGGAACTTCTTTTTCTTCCCATTTTTGTGAGAGTCTGTCAAGTATTTTTGTCCTTTACTTTTCTTTCTGAGCCTGCCTCTGATGATGTCAGTTGTTGACCCTATAGGACCTTGGGTGTTTGTTTCAGCCTTCCAGGAGTCTACTGTCTGACTCCTGCTTGGGGCAGCTCTGAGACCCTTTGGTCAGGGCTGGGCTCTTTTTTGGGATCTCTCTGCACTCTCACGCTGGCTTCTTGAGCGCGCTCCTGGCGCAGCAGGATCCCCTGTCTGTCCGGGCTTGCATGTGCTTGCCCCATACCAGGGGGCTTATTCCTGACCTTGCGTACTCATCTGGCCACCTGGCCGGCGAGCTCCCTGGCACTGGTCTGGTTCGGGTCTTCTATTGTGTGTTTTCCCCTCTTTTGGCTCTTTGGGTGCATTGCTTGCCCTCGCCAAATGGGACTACGGAAATGGGAGGAAGCAGCTCCAGGACTCTCCGGTTTATCCTGTCTCCAGTCTCTCCAGGTATTATGTGCAGCTCTACTAATTTTGTTGGCAGCTCTGCAATCCCGGGCGGGCGAGTCAATATGCCTGCCCTTGCTGCTCTGTGCACTCCCTTGCAGGCCGTATGGGTTCCAATCTGTGGGAGGCCTTGCTGGCTGGTGCAAGCGTTCGCCAGCCCGCGCGGGTCACACATACACTTGCAACCCTCGCCGGTCACTCGGCGCAAGTGTGCCCCCCTGCACTGGGTGTTTTGGGGGTGTGTATGTGTGCTTTTCAGCTTTTGGCTCTTTGGGGGTGTGGCCTCTTCCCGCACAATGGAGACTACGCGAGGAGAAGGAGTCGGGACTCCCCGGTTCCTCCTCCCGTTCTTTCCCCAACTCCTCCATTTGTATTCTCTCCTCAAGGGTCTCTGGGCAGTTCTGTGACCCCTTCAGCCAAGGATCCACCACCTGTGCGTCCTGCGTTTTAATCGCAGGCAGTCTGGTTCCTGCGCGCCCCTCTTCTGCCTCTTTGGGGGCACGCCTTTCCAGCCCACAGTGGGGACTATGGAACGGGGAGGGAGTTGGGGCTCCCTGTTTCCTCCTCCCGTTCTTTCCCCACTTCCTCCATTTCCAGACTCTCCTCAGCGGCCTCTGCGCAGTTCTGTGACCCCTTCGGCCAAGGATCCACTATTTCTTCTAGCTTGTCTGCACTTAGCCCCCCAGCTCACACGCGCACACGCTGTGTGCAGAGCGCTCAAAAGGCAGGTTAATGGATTCCCTTATGCCTGAGCGGTATGGTAGCTGCAGAGTGGGACATGCGCTATCACTGGGGCTCCGCGGGCTGCCATCTCAGTTTTTTTCACAGTTTTCCTCACCAGTCTTTTCTCCCAGCACCAGCCCATTCAGCTGCTGCCTCTACCCAGAGATCAAGGAGGGTGGCTGCCACTGCAGATTTTTGCGTTTGCAATTTAAATGTCTCTTTGCATCCCCAGCCCCCTGTCTCTGGCAGAGAGTGCCCCTAAGCTTTTTGGGGTTGCATTTTTTCTGTGTTTTCCTGGTTTTAGCTGCTGTAGTCTAGAGGTCCCTGTTTATGATTCAGACTCCATTCTTCTCAGGGGGAGCTAACTGGCCCTTTCAATGTCCCTATGGTGCTGGTGCCCGTGGGCACCCAGCCCACCCTCTCGAGCCTCCACCGCACTTCTCACCTGTTGGGATGTGTGAGAGTTGAATCCACTGTCTGTCTGGGGCTCCAAGGCTCCTCTCCCTCTATCGTTCCATTGTTTTCCAGGTGATTACTCCACTATTTAGTCGCAATTCCAGTTTGGTCTTGGGAGAAGGAGGTCAGCATGACTCCCATTCACTCCTCCGCCATCTTTTCCATGATTTTTAATTTTAGCTTACTACTTTAGAAAGCTGGGGAAGGTGGAGAAAAAAATAAGTTTGCCATATTGGAAAGAGGTAGGAGAAAGAGAGAAGTGAATAGAGAGTGAAGAGACTATTGAAATACGAGACCTTTGAATGGGTTTAGTGTTGCTGGACAGAGCCTGCGGAGGCCAGGGGTAGAGGGTGGCCGGGGGGCACTGGCAGGCTGGGTGGGAGCAGAAATACAGGGCTGTTCCTAGAGGGGCCACTTCTGCTAGCACAGCGAAAGAGCAAGAAGACAACTGTATGATGTCAGTTCAGTTACAGGAATTAGGAGTTCTCAGCCAGTAGGATGGAGGATCATTTATCCTTTGTTGTGTGGTATTACATTATGTTTATCAAATAATACCATAGTTTCACACTTTATGTTGTTTTAAGCTAGCATATCTCAAAGTCTGACCCTGTGACTACCTGTGGCCCTGTCAGGGGTTTTTTGAGGTCAAATGTATTTTCAGTACAATTCTAAAATATTGTTGATATTCTGACTCTCTCAGATGAACAGCAGAGTTTTCCAGAGGCTTTGTGACTTGTGGTTTTGCAACAGGTCGAGTGCGTATATGAGAACTCAGCTCACTCAGTTTATCTCCCTTAAACATTTGCAAAAATGTAAATAATACCAATATTACAGATTCTATTTCATTTTAGAAAATATAGTTATTTTTCATAAAGATGTATTAACATGTAGTGGGTATAGTTATTTTTACATGAATTAATAAATATTTTAGACATTTTCTCAGTTTAATATCTATTGTGGTGCATATATGGATAGATAGAGCCCACAGAAACAAGAGCTCTGTAGTTCCTCTGTAATTTTTAGGGATTAACAGTAGACATCATGTAGCTTAATATTTACACATACCTGTGATTATTACCTTGGAGAAGATTCTTGGATGTTGAGTTGCTGGGTTAAAAGCATGTAGAAGCCTAAGGAGACAAGACAGTGATGTGTGATGTGGTATTCTGGGGTATAAAAAGGACATTAGGTAAAGACTTAGGGAATCTGAATCAACTGTGCACTTTAATGATAATGTATTAATATTGGTTAAATAGTCATAACAAAGGCACAAATTATACTAATGCAAGACTGATGTTAGTAATTCTAATGTTAATAATAGGAGAAACTGAGTACAGGGATATGGGAATTCTATGTGCTGGCTTCTCAGGTTTTTAGAAATCGTAGAATGTTCTAAACATTTTTGATTTTTATAAATGGAGTGTGTGTCCTAAGGGCTGCCAATAACAAATTACCATAAACTTGGTGGTTTAGGAACAAAACGGAAATTTATTCTGTCACAATTCTGGAGGCTAGAAGTCTAAACTCATGTTGTCCCCAGACCATGCTCCATCCAGAGGCTCCAGTGGGGGCTCCTCTCTGCCTTTCCACTTTCTGGGAGCTCCTGGCATCCCTGGGTTTGTGGCTGCATAACTCCAATCTCTGCCTCCAGCTTCTCCATCTTCTTGTGGCTTTTCTCTGTCTGTGTCCTCTCCCCTGTCTCTTATAAGGACCCTAGTCATTGGATATAGGACTACCTAATTAATCCAGTGTAGCTTTAGCTTGACTCATTAATGTAATGACATCTGCAAAGAATTTTTTTTCCAATTAAGGTCATATTCACAGGTTCCAGAGGTTAGGATGTCAACATATTTGTTTTAAGGCCACTATTTGACACATTTCATGGAGCGATACTACTACTGTTACTACTACTACTACTACTACTACTAAAGATACCAGTCAAAAATTGGGGAGTCATGCAAAAATAATGATTTGGATTTTAGAAGACACAGTCTGGGCCCTTCTTTCTGACTGTACCTGACCAGCCATGCTGTCTTCCCGAAGGGACTGCTTGGAGATTGAGATGGCACAGCTGTATGATCTGCATATGAAGGACCTGGGAAGTGGGGGTCAGAGCTTGAGAAATACTAAAGAGACTCATATGTGTGTCCTATTTTCTGGTGCACCTGTGTGCCAAGTCCTTAAGCAATGTGTGGCACGCAGGGTTTCCTTAACTTTTATTTAGTGAGTCATTGATCCTTTATGCCTGTCTAGCATACTAATCTCTATACCCATCTATCACCTTTAACTGTTGATGTGAATGTATCTTCCTCTACAACTGGAATAGAAGCAACTGGAGAGCACAGGTCCATGTGATTTTCTTTGTGCTGCTTAGTCTCAACACAGGGACTTCTACATGGGTCCAGTAAAGATGATTAACTCTCTTGTCAATTCATGGCTGATTTATCTGGGAGGCATTCTCACAGTCATTTTTCCTCCTTTTGGTTGGGACCACATTTCTTTTAGTATAAAAGAATTCAAAGTTGGGTTTCATTATAGCACCAATCATGTGTTGTCAGGGACTCAGCAAATGAAAGAGGAAGAATCTGTTCAGTAATATAAAGGGTTCAAAGGCTGCTTGAGGAAGTCAGGGTGGTTATGGCAACACTGTCAGACTCAGAAATGTGCTTCCTAGACTGCACATGGTAGCTGGGTAACCTAGGGAAGGTCACTTACCTCCAGTCATCTCCTAACCTCAGTTTCCTCATCTGTATGGTGGGGATAATGATAGTACTACTCTCAGAATTAATGATATTTACAGAAGCACTTGACAGGATAACACGTAAACATTCAAAGATGTTAGCTACTTCATTATTGTTGACCAGTTGCAGAAATCATCTCATTGCTTATGATTCTCATTTAGGTCTCTGTTTTGGTGACCTTGCATGATATCCAAATGATTCCAACTGGGTGTCCAAAAGCCTTCTGAAATGTATTATATCCAGAACAGGTCTCTGTTCCACTTCTGCAAACCGAGCATTAACCCAACCCAGCTCAACCCAACCCAACCCAACCCAACCCGCCCAAACCAAACCAAAACAAAATTTAATCTCCTTCCTATCCACTAAATTACTCAAGTACAAATCTAGAATAGAAGTAAGGAAATTCTTAGTCCTTCCCTTCCCTCATATCTCATCCATTACCACATTATGTTGGTTCTAAGCCTGGAGTGCATATTGAATCTCTTTGTGTGACCATCTAAACTGTACTAATCTGTCTAGGCCTCCAAGTAAGTCCCCTTCTTGCCTTCTGCCTCTCCCACAATCTGCCATCAGTATCATTAATTACTCCTTAGAACTCTTTGGCCATTTCCTTCCATGTTTAGAATAAGATTAAATTCCTACATAGAGCTAAATGCACTTCCAGTTCTGGGCTTCACTTATCTCTCCCACCTTCTTTCACCAACTTCCATATGGCTTCCAGCCATAATGCCCCAGCCCTTCTTTGAGCATGGGAAAGGCTTCCCTGACCCCTCATTTTCCACAATATTGAATTAAGTGTTACAAGCTGAGAGGTGTTTCCTACCATTACAAGCAAATTGATTCTCTCCACTTCACATACAAATTCTCCCATGAGACCTACTCATTTAACTTTTAGCTCTTTCTATAATCTGTAATTATCTTTCTTTTTGTTGTTTGTTTGGTAGATCATTTACTCATCCATGAAAAGGTAATTTCTTTGAGAATATGGTCCTCCCTATATGAAGGAAAAGTTATGTGTACATTGAGAAATGAGTAGCCCAGTTTCCAGGCTTTCAAAAATGCCTAATTTGGTGTAAGAACAAATGCAGAATGCATATTAAAACTAGGAGGCTTCCTTCTCCCTGTTGAAGATATTTTACTTACCTCCATTTTTGCTCAGAACATTTATTCTAGAACAGTTCTAATGGTAAGTACCTCTCATTTATTTGGAATGTGCATAAATTCTTCTGGATACTAGATACGACTTTGGTAAGCCTCACAACACAGTTGTGTCTTTCTCAAGGACCTGGGGGCCATCTCTTTGAAGTGTAATCACCAGGGAAAAAAGCCCCCATCTCCCAGTGTCTGTGGAATATCCAAGCCTAACTTGGTGGGGGGCTTCCTGGCTCTTAAAGCTGGTGTGACTCAGTGGATTGAGCACAGGCCTGTAAACCAAAGGGTCATTGGTTCAATTCCCAAGCACATGCTTGGGTTGAGGGCCAGGTCCCCATTAGGAGGTGCATGAGAAGCAACCACACATTGATGTTTCTCTCCTTTTTCTCCTTCCTTTCCCTTATCTAAAAATAAATAAATAAAAATTTTTAAAAAGAGTTTATTTTTCTTTTGAATAAAGCCAATTGGTCAACACAGGTGGTCATCCCAATTACCAAGTGTATCTAGGATGAACTGTGTATGACCAACAGTGATGTCCAGTCCTCTGACTGGCTACTGTTTATCTTGAGAATGTGAGTGGAGTAGGTTGTGTCTGCTTGGCTACACACAAAAGGGCAACATTTCTATCTTTGCAGTCTTTGAGAATTACTTGTGATGCACATCACATTGTGGTTGATCTTATTCAGTAACTAAACTTTCTTTACTACCTTTGTGGAGAGAATTCCTGGGTTAAGATGATATTTTATGTTTGATTATATTTCCGACAGCAGTAGTAAATTCTTTAAAAGAATTAATTGCTAAGTTCTTAATGTAGTAATGTCAATATTGGCAAATAAAATATCTAGTTAATTGTTTTTTTTAAAGTTCTAGTTTTTAGTGGTGTCTTGAGGGCAATTGTCTATGTGCTAATCAATTTCCTTTCCTTTTGGCATTCTTCTATGGGAAACACTTGTACAGGTCTAAAATACCAACAAAACAACCCATAATGTCATTAGCAAAAGTTGTTTGTAAATTAGTGACAAAATCAGTCTTATAGAATGGTTCTCTTTAAAGGGTGTGCTTACTAGTAATGAAACTGGTAAGGTTGTGCATAACATGTCCACATCTGCTTTTATCACAGATATCTGTTAGACAGTGGGTTTCTTCATTTAACTCAGTGTCATTTTCCTTCTTCAATGACTGTTGCAGGAATGATAATATGACCACTAATGGAGAAAAAGGGAAGTGATCTTAAAAGTTTTATGTTGATCAGAACTTAAGAAATGGCATACTTCAGACAGACATCAATTTATGGATAAAGTAACTGGATAATATCTTAGAACTTGGAACTTAGTACCTTGTAGGGGAGGATGGGGTTTTCCTCAATCCCCTCAGGTCCCTGGCTGGGTATGAATATCAGACTGACCAAGACAGATGAACAGAAGTAAAGCATATCCATTTTATTGAAATTTTACATGTGCACAGGGGCCTTCAAAAGAGAACAATGACCTGAAGAAGTGACCCGAGCAGGAAAAATTGACAAGATGGAGGGAATTTGGGTGAGGAATAAGCACATGGTGGAAAAGTAACTGTGAAGATGAGTGTGAGCTTAGCAGGCTTGTTGGAAAGAATTTCTTGGCCTCCAGGTCCCCATCCAATGAAAAGTATCTGCCTTTCTCCCAGTGCAGGGATAGCACCTTTCACAGTGAGTTTTGTGACCCATTTTGGGGAAAAAGGGCCAAGAGCCCAGAAGGTCAGAGTGACTTTCCTGCTTCTCCATTTTCTGAAACTCCTTCAGGTTAAGACATTCATTGAGCTACCATGCCTTGTGCTGCTGGGAGACTGCTTCCTGGGACAGACAGACAAGGACCTGAAACAAAACTTGTTTCTTCTCCAAGAATTCCATTTACTTCTAAAACTATTAGTGACTTACCCCCACAAAACACTTTTCTCTAATAAACCTGTGCATCAGGAGTTCTTTTGCTTATAGCACCTAGGAACAAGATATATCTTTGTTTCTAAATTAAATCTGGCTCAGGCTGTTACCTGAAGGTTTAGTGGAAAATCTGAATCTAGTGTTGTTTCTGGGTCCTGAGCATTGGGCCCAGCTTGGCAGATGGGATGGGAGAGCTATCATGGTCAAAGGACCACACCTTAACTTGCAGCACTCACTGACTGGCTGGCTGGTTGCTCTTTCTGCCTTGGGCAGAGCTACTGGGCACTGGTTCTTCCTGAAGGGTATCCACATCTGTCCTGCCCCTCCTTGCACCTCTGAAGTGCTCCACTTGCTGGGTCCAGTCTTTACAACCCAAGAGAACATCCCATACCATGGACCACCCTCTGCACCAGTGGAATCACTTCTCAATCAGGGCTGCATTTGGACTTCTGTGGGCTCCTGCCCACACAACATAAAATAGAAAATATGATGTTTTACAACTACATTCTTAAGACTACTATAGTCCTAGCTGTATTTGTTACTATTATATTTATTTTTTCCTTCTGATTTTAAAATAAATTAAAATTAAAACATCTTCCTGGGCCCTGGGCTCTGTGCTTGTGGTACTTAGAAAAGTGGGCCAGGCCCTCAGCTATGTCCACCTTCTTCCCTCAGGGCAGGTTCAGCTCCTTGCCCACAGGTGCCTAAAATTCTAAATTTGTATACTCTCGGTATTAAAAGAAATTGAGAATTTTGAGTCCTTTTAACCTTCTTGAGAGGCATGGATGAAATAGCTCTCATTTGGCCCAGGCTGGTATGGCTCAGTGGATTGAGCACCGGCCTGTAAACAAAGGGTCCACGGGATCGATTCCCAGTCAGGACACAGGCCTGGGTTGCAGGCCATGTCCCTAGTACAGGGTGTGCAAGAGGCAACCACACATTGATGTTTCTCTCCCTCTCTTTCTCCCTTCCTTCTCCTCTCTCTAAAAATAATAAATAAATAAAATATTTTTAAAAACTATTAAATAAAGAAAGAAATATCTCTCATTTGTGATAAGGCTATGCCCCTAAAATAGAGATAGTTAATTTTAAAACTTTTTTTCTTGTCCCTTTAAACTAATTTTGTCACAAACTAATGAAGGTAGAGGTGGAAATGAGGGTGTTGGCCATCCTACCAGCTCAAACTTTTTTAGTGAGCTCATTCTCCTTCAGCTTCTGGGAGAGCTCAAAGCAGATATGGGAGACCTCAGCACTGTCACCCAGTAAGGGGTGGGACTTCAGACTGGAAACTACAAGTACCTGCAGCCATGTCCTTGTTCACTCCCTGTTTGTTCAGAGTCTCTAAATATCCTGAAAAGGAAATAACCAAAGTATAGGAAGTTGGACCTTTCTACTAGTTGTCTCCTGTAACTATTGCTCTAGGTCAGGAGTCAAATGAGAAGTTGTTACTAAAAAAAATGGAGGTTTGGCTGCCTGATACATCAAAAGCTGAACTTGTGAGGCAAGTGTTGGTACACAAGGGTTTTATTCAGGTGCTGCACTACCTGGGAGAATGGTGGACTCCCATCTCAAAGAAAATCTTAATCCTCAGGCTCAAGCCTGAAATACATATAGCGATAGGAGGGGAGGCTTTATAAAAATCCAATTATCTGGGCAAGATGGCAGAGGAGTGAATGGAAGTCACACTGACCTCCTCCTGGGAGTAATCTGGAATTACAAGTAAATTGGGGAGAAATTGCCCAGAATAAAACAACTGAAAAATAGCAAAAGAGAAGCTTTATAACCCTGGACAGACAGAAAAATGCAGCTTCAGCACAACATGACTGGTAAGGAGTGCTGTGGAGACTCAAGAAGGCTGGCTGGGTGCCCACAGGCAGCAGCAACAGAAGGATATTTAACAGGCCAGTTGGATCCCACTGAGAAGAGTGGAGTCTAAACCATAAGCAGCAATTCCCCAGTTTATAGCACCAGAGCCCAAAAAATACACAGATAACAGCTAGGTGTGAAAAGTGGCAGGGTTTCTCTCAGCCAGAGACATGTGGGTGGAGATGAAAAGAGCCATTTAAAGGGCCAATGCATACATTTTTATTTGCAGCCACTTACCTTGGGCTCTGGCAAAAATGGGGGAAGAGTGGGCTGGAGACGCCTGAGGAGAGATTGGGGGTGGAAGCTTTGGGGAAAAAACTGAGAGACGGTGTGGTTGGATCCTGGTGCTGAGCCATCCTCCATACTGCAACAGCCATCTTGCTCAGGCAGACTGCTCCCCTGAGATGAAGCAGCCTGAGAGGAAACCATAGCCTTGCCCCCAGGATGGACTCTGCCCTGGCTCTGTGGTGCTTAGGCCTGACTGCTGAAAACAGAGTGGCAGTCACAGATAGTAGATCCCTGGCAAAGTGGGAGCACAGTGGACTAGAGACAGTTGAAGAAAGACTGGAGACAGAGGCTTTGGGGAGAGATCTGAGAGAGAGAACTGAGAGAGTAGCCACCAGGATTCCGGTGCTGAGTCATCTTGCACACTGCAGCAGTCATCATGCTCAAGCACACCACCCTCTCTGATCAGCCTGAGGGGAAAAAAATAGCCCAACCCCAGGAAGGATTCTGCCCTGCCCTGTGGTGCTTAAGCCTGACTGCTGAGTGCAGAGGGACTAGATTAACAATTGAGGAGACAGCCACAGACAGCAGATTTCTGGAAGTCTCCAACAGACTGTCTAAGGTCAGACAGAGTCAACACCTGATATCAACAGAGGCAGATCCAGAAAGAAAAAAACAGTGGTAATTACAAGAGGCTACCAAGATGAAATCCACTGTAGTATTCTCCATCATTTGTGATATTTTCTTTACTACGTAACTTTTTAACATTCATTTCTGGTCCATCAAGTCTGTGCATATTAAGTGATTAGATTTTATACTATTAGATCACTTCTACACTTTCTTATAATAGTCTCAATCTCTTTACAGCATCATTAATACTGGTTATTTGCTATTAATAGTGCAATTGCAAGGGGGAGTTATTTTTATTGATGTGAGTTTGTTTCCTGGGCTTTGTGATTGCACTCTGGCAGTGCCTGTGCAAGTACACAAGATGTGGTGGGAAGAGGGACCATCAGTAAACCAGCTGAGGGAAAGGACCCACCAGGGAATAACCCAACAGTCAGGACACAATTACATCCAGAGAGCCAACATAACAGCATAAAGGACATCCCAAGAGCATTGACTTCAGGATATCAGGGAGACTACACCACTGAGTCCAACAGGTCTTCTACAATAGAATTTCACACCACAAAGTAAGGAAGTCAAAACAGATCAACTTAAGAAGGATAAGCAAAAAAGAAGTGTCTCACAAATAATGGAAAGACAAAGAAACAACTCCCAATTGAAAGGAGAGGAGGAATCCTCAGAAACATTACTAAATGAAATAGAGGCAAGTAAATTACCAGATATTGAGTTCAAAACAATGGTTATAAGGAAGCTCAATTAATCTCGCTGACCTCAGTGAGAATTACCAAAACTTACAGGGAAATGACGAGGAACTAATGACAAACTATATCAGCATGAGAAAGGACATAGAAACTATCAACAAGAGGCAAGAGGAAATGAGGATACCATTTCTGAATTGAAAAACACAATGGAAGGACTCAAAAGCAGGCTAAATGAAGCAGAGGATCAAATCAGTGAGCTAGAGGACAAGATAGAAAAAAGATCACAGAAAGAGCAAGACAATGAAAAAAACTCAAAAAGAATGAAGAGGCATTTAGGGAAATACAGGACAACTGAAACATAATAATATCCGTATAATACGTATATCAGAAGGAGCAGAGGAGGAGGAAGGGATAGAAAACTTGTTTGAAAAAGTAATGATGGAAAACTTCCCTAATTTAAGGAGAGGAAAAGTCACATAAGTCCAGGAAACACAGAGAGTTCCATTCAAGAGGAACACAATGAGGCCCACCCCAAGACACATCATCATTGAAATGGCAAGTACAAAAGACAAAGAGAGAATCTTAAAAGCAGCAAGGAAGACACAAGAAGTATCATACAAGGGAGACCAGATACAAATAGCAGCTGACTTCTCAACATAAACACTACAAACTAGAAGGGAATGGCAGAATTATTTCAAGTAATCAGAAGCAAAGGCCTGCAACAAAGACTACTCAATCTAGCAGGATTCTCAATTGAAATGGAAGGCAAAATAAGGAGTTTCCCAGACAAAGAAGGCTAAAACATTACTCCTCCAACAAACCAGCATTGCAAGATATGCTAAAAGGACTACTTTAGGAAGATGAAGAAATGGAGTGAGAGAGGAACACAGGTACAAAGGGAAAAAATGAATAAGTCTCTATCAATAATATCTTTAAATGTAAATGTAAATTGACTAAATGCTCCAATCAAAAGACAGAGAGTAGCTGAATGGATAAGAAAACAAGACCCGCACATATGCTGTCTATGTGACCCAACTCAGAACAAGAGACATACACAGACTAAGAGTAAGGGGATGGAAAAGGATATTCCAAGCAAATGGACAGGGAAATAAAGCTGGGGTAACAATACTTATATCAGACAAAATAGATTTCAAAACAAAGTCCATGAAAAGAGACCCAGAATGACATTTCATAATACTCAAAGCAAAAATCCATCAACAGGACATAACCATTGTAAAACCTGTATGCACCCAAGGTAGGAACACCGAAAAAGATAAGGAAAATCTTGGAGGACTTCAAGGAAGATATAAACAGCAGCACACTGGTAGCAGGGGATTGTAACACCCCATTAGCAACAGTGGATAGATCTTCCAAACAAAATATCAACAAGGATATTGTGGAACTGAATGATGCACTAGATCAAGTGGATTTAACTGATAAATATAGTACCTTTCATCTAAAAGAAGCAAAATACACATTCTTTTCAAATGCACATGGAACATTTTCAAAGATACACCACATGATAGGACACAAAACAAGCCTCAACAAATTCACGAAAATTGAAATCATAATAAGCATTTTCCCAGACCACAAGGGCTTGAAACTAGAAACCAACCTCAAGGAAAAAAACTCAACAACTTTCAAAGTCATGGAGATGGAGTAGCATGCTCCAATGCTAGCATTGGAGTAGCTGCAATGGAGTAGCATGACCCAAACAATGAATGGGTCAATAATGAAATCAAAAAAGAAATCAAGAAGTCTCTGGAAACAAATGAAAATGAACACACAACATTCCAAAACTTATGGTACACAGTGAAGGCCTGAGAGGGAAGTTCATAGCAATGCAGGCCTATCTAAAAAAGATGGAAACATTTCAAATAAAAAAGCTCACCCTCCAGCTTCAAGAACTGGAGAAACAACAACAAACAAAGCTCAGTGCAAGGAGGTGTAAGGAAACCATCAAGATTAGTGCAGAATTGAATGACATAGAGACTAAAAGAACAATTCAAAGGATCAACATATCCAGGAGCTGGTTATTTGAAAAGATAAGCAAAATTGAGAAGCCTTTAATCAGACCCATCAAGAAAAAAGAGGAGAGGATCCAAATAAATAATATCAGAAATGAAAGAGGAGAAATTACAAATGACAACACAGAAATACAAAGGACTATAGAAGTTATTATGAAAAATTTTATGCTACAATTTGAAAACCATGGTGAATTGGAGAAATTTCTAGAGAAATATAACCTTCCATCCTTGAATGAAGAAGCAGCAGAAAGCCTGAACAGACCAATAACAGCTTGGAAAATGAAAGCAGTAATAAAAAAACTCCCAGCACACAAATGCCCTGGACCGCATGGTTTCACAGGAGAATTTTACAAAACATTTAACCCCTGTCCTTCTCAGACTATTCCAAAAAATCCAAGAAGAGGGAAGACACCCAAACTTTTTATGAGGACAGCATCATCCTAATCTCTAAACCAGATAAAGACACTACAAAGAAAGAAAACTACAGGCCAATATCACTGATGAACATAGATCCTAAAATCCTCAAGAAAATATTGGTGAGTCACATCCAGAAATACATTAAAAAGATCATCCACCATGATCAAGTGATATTCATCCCAGGGATGCAAGGATGGTTCAATATTGACAAATCAATAAATGTAATACATCACAAAACCAAAAGGAAAGACAAGATCACATGATCATATCAATAGATGGGGGAAAAGCATTTGATAAGGCACAGCACCCATTTATGAAAAAAACACTGAGCAAAATGGGACAAAAGGGGGCATACCTCAGCACATTAAGGGCATATACAGGAAACCTACAGTCAACATCATACTCAACAGGCAAAAACTAAATCTTTCCTGCTAAGATTGAAAACAAGACAGGATGTCTGCTTTCACCACTTCTATTCAACATAGTATTGGAAGTCCTAGCCACAGCAGTCAGACAAGAAAAAGAAATAAAAGGCATCCAAATAGGAAAGGAGGAAGTAAAACAGTCATTGTTTGCAGATAACATGATAGTGTACATAGAAAACCCTATAGACTCCACCAGAAAACTACTTGACCTAGTAAATGAATTTGGCAAAACAGCAGGATACAAAGTCAATATTCAGAAATCAAAGGCATTTTTGTACACTAACAATGAAATATCAGAATAAGAAATAAGGAAAAAAATCACATTTGCTATAGCAACAAGAAAAATAAAGTACCTAGGAATAATCTTAATCAAGAAGGTAAAAGACCTGTACTCAGAAAAGTACACAACACTGAGTAAAGAAATTAAGGAAGACACAAATATATGGAAGCATATACAGTGTTTGTGCAGGGATTAGAAGAGTTAACATCATCAAAATGTCCATACTACCCAAAGCCATTTATAGATTGAACACAATGTCTGATAAAATACCAATGACGTATTCCACAGATATATAACAACATTTCCAAAGTTTATATGGAATTATGAATGATCTTGAATATTTGCAGCAATTTTGAGAAAGAAGAACAAAGTAGGATGTATCACAATACCTGACATCAAACTATATTACAAAGCCGCTGTAATCAAAACAGTATTGTACTGCCATAAGAATATATCAATGGAACAGAATAGAGAGTCCAGAAATAAACCCATGAAAATACAATCATTTGATATTTGACAAAGGGGCAGAAGCATAAAATGGAGTAAAAACAGCCTCTTCAACAAATGATGTTGGGAGATCTGGACAGCTACATGCAAAAAAATGAAACCCGACCACAAACATACACCATACACAAAAATAAAGTCAAGATGGATAAATGACTTAAATATAAGTCATGACACCATAAAAGTTCTTGAGAACATAGACGGGAAACTCTCAGATATTCCACACAGCAATATTTTCACCAATATGTCCCCTAGTATGAAGGATGTAAAGAAAAGAATAAACAAATGAGACTTCATCAAATTAAAAAGCTTCTGCATGGCTAAAAAAAATAAGCAAAATGAAAAGGAAATCAACTGTATGGGAAAACATATTTGCCAATGATGCCTTGGACAAGGTTTTGATCTCCAAAATATGTAAAACACTCACACAACTCCGCTCCAGGAAGACAAACAATTCAATTAAAAAATGGGCAAAGGACACCCTGAACAGACACCTGTCCGAGGAGGACATACACAGAGCCCAAAGACATATGAAAGGATTTTCATCATCACTAGCCATCGGAGAGATGTAAATTAAAACCACAATGAGATACCAGGTCACACTGGTCAGAATGACCATCATAAACTAATCATGAAACAGCAAGTGCTGGCGAGGTTGTGGAGAAAAGGGAACCATAGTACACTGTTTGTTGGAATGTATACGGGTACAGCCACTGTGGAAAACAGTTTGGAATTTCCTCAAAAAGCTAAAAATGGAACTGTGTTTTGACCCAGCAATTCCACTGCTTGGATTATACCCTAAGAATCTTGAAACACAAAGTTAAAAGAACCTATGCGCCCCAATGTTCATAGCAGCATAATTTATAATACCCAAGTATTGGAAGCAGCCTAAGTGACCATCAATAAATGAGTGGATCAAAAACTATGGTACATTTACGAAATGGGATACGACGCAGGAAAAAGAAAGAAGGAACTCCTACCTTTCGTGAGAGCATGGATGGAACTAGGGAGCTTTATGTTAAGTGAAATAAGCCAGGGGGTGAAGGCAAATACCATATGATCTAACCTATAAGTGGAATCTAATCAATAGAACAAAGAAGGAAAGAAAATATAACCATTAACATTGAAATTAAAAAAACTGACAGTTACTCAATTCTGAGTATAAAAAAGGGAAAAGAGAGGAGGGTCTTAAATACAAGGCCATGTAGTTCAGGTTTCATTCAATAGGCAATGAGGAGATCTCTGTTCCTTCTCAAGCAGGAGCACAATGTGATAAACACGCTGCTGGAGAGATATCACTAGAGTAGGGTGCAGTATGCAAAAAGGAGAAATGATCCTGGAAGCTTTTTCAGTGACTCAGGTAGGCGTTGATTGGACCAGGCCTGGGACAGTGGCAGTGGGAGTGAAGGGCAAAACCATAAATGCTGAGACATGGATGAAATATTATGATTAACATCCTCATAGCTTCTGAAGGATAAGCCTGACCATCACTCATCTTTGCATCCTAGGAACCAGTGTTGTGCTGTGCTCGGGGAGTGACAACCAAGATTATTTCTAAAACATGTCTGTACTTTCTTGTAATCATTCCTTCCCCTTTTCTCATGCCAAAGATGCTGTGCTTTTCATATGGTGTTTATCTGTGAGCACAGAGGCCAGAAAATAGAGGAGTATGAAGTCTCTGCCATGTGTGTGTCTGATGCTCTTAAAAAAGAACACATTTTAGAGAGCTTACCTCCTTTGCTTCTGCCATGCTTCTAAGTTTCTGTCTCTTTGGTGTTTTTACCTTAGTGTTGTCATTTGTGCTCTTGGTTCTTCCTTCTTGTAGAAATTTTCAAAGCAAGATAGTTCTATAAACTCATCTGTCTCCTGTTAAATGGATATCTAAGGCATTATTTTCTGGCAGTTTATCTGATGGTGCTGAGATCATAGGCCCTGTAATTTTCAGCAATTGGAGGTTTGATTCCAAAACATTATACAATAATGGCTTCAGCAGATTTTCCCCAGTGGCACAGTGACAGTGAAGCCATCCTCATCTGACTCCCTCAGCATCCCTCAGCATCAGGAACAGTGTGCATGCACGCGCGGACACACACACATGGAAGAGCAAGTTAGGAGAGTTAAACTGATTACTTGGCATCCATGGAGAGGACATGACATATAAAAAAGGGGGGAAGGCGACAAAAACAGTATAGTATTTTAGCTGACAGTGAAATATCAATTCAACAATGACGTGATGCTGATAAATGGGCTTTTAGTATATTAGTTATGTGATAGAAGATATTCCACTGTGCTGATGAGACCTGCCTAGATTGGAACATCGTGTCAGTGACAGGTACCATTCTGTACAGGAATACAGACCAATCCTCTTTAAACAGCCATTGAAGAAAGAAGGCGTTATTTTGAGGCATAAAAAAGTAGTTACCAGGAGCAAGATAGTTGCCTGGAAAATATATCAAGGGCTGTCATATGGGGAGGCATGAGAGTTACTTGTTTACTTTGTCCCAAGATTTGGATCTAGGACCAGTGGATACAAATTATAGGAAGTCGATTTTTAAACCAGCCTAGGAAGGATTATCTGAAAGAACTGTCTGGAGATGAAGGCACTCTCTGAATAGGTAGTACATCCCCATTATCAGTGGAAGTTTTTGCTTAACATCTGTAGGGTAGAGGAATTTGAGGCATATCCAACGCATAACTGTTCCTTTCAACCTAGAGTCATTAACTCTATAACATCAAATTTTAAATGATTAAGAACAAAATTGGTAATAAGAGTAGAGGTGGCTAGAATAATTTTCCAGGAAATGAACTAGAAGAGATAAGAGAAGTAAAGGAGTTTTGTTTTTGAAGGAAATTTTGATTGAGAGGAAGAAATCATCCATTGGAGAGGGAGAGAAAATGCAGAAAGTGGTTGGGGAACGAGGCTCTGTGAGGAATGGGAGGTGTAGTTTTAGAGAAAGAAATCTCTGAAACTAATGAGATGCTTGTGAGAATGGCTAAATGTGAATGTTTACTGATTCTGTTCTTCCAACTGCATAAATTAGGAAACTAAGTATTTCACTGCAGGGGTGAGAGTGGGTAAGAGTGGGCAGAAGATGACTGACAAAGGAAAGAAATAAAAAGCAGCCCCACTGCTTGGTGCTCCCGCTGGACTCGTCTCATTGGTAGAACTTTTAGCAGTCTTCTTCTTGTCTTGATGTCATCATTCAAGTGTCTATCCCTCTGAACTTCTTCCTTGAAGAGCTGAGTTGCAGATTCAAGCCTACTGATCTGATTATCATGGTTAAGTGATCTTTCTAAAAAATGAAACATAACTGAACTTGTACTGGGATTTCAAGCCGGATGCAAAAACAAATGTGAAATATTTTAATCAAACTTTGGTTCTGGGGCTGCACATTTGAAGACAAGAGCAACCAGACATAAGGAAAAGGAATTTGTGAATCTAAAGAGAAATTATTTTATGCACAATTATAGTATTTTTTAAAACAAGGGGTCTGGAACTTTTGCATGCATCATAGCCTGGAAGGTTTGTTACAAGAGCTTCCTGGACCTCACACCACAGCCAGATTTAGACAGTCTTAGGTGGGGCCGTGGGTTTGCATTTCTAACATGCTCCAGTGATGCCACACCATAGCAGCAGCTCTGTGGACTGCATTTCTGGTAGCACCGTCCTAAAATACAGTGTGAATAATGCAATCCTCAGTGTTATCTAGTACTTCCTAGTTAAAACAGATCATTATAGATTATGTGGTTCCTTCTCAGTGAATGAATCTTACTCTGTCATTCTCCCTACCATGATGATTATTGTCACATTCAGACACTACCTATATAATTTAGTACTTCAAGTTGTCTTTATTTGAATAAAGTGAAATTTTATGATAAATAGAAAACTAGTACTAGTTGTTACGTGTAGAAGGTCATTTTCCAACAAAATACAATTTAAAACAATGAAATAATTCTGGCAAAGTGTTGTTTCTGAAGTTCTGAGCCTGAGGTCGTTTCTTTTTGTTAACAAGGGGTATTAAAAAGTGACAGTGGTTGTGACATAAAGGATTACTTAATTAGAAACCTCAAGCAAGAACTGAAAAGAACTTCCTTGTCATAGGACCCAAACGTCATTTAGCACTGTGTCTGCTGTGTGCCACCCAATGTGGCCCATTGAACTACCTACCACCTCTGCGCCAGGCCCACTTGTTTTCTGACCAGTTATACTCAGCACACCCTGCCATACTTTCCCTACACATCACTGTTACTGAACATGGGCTGCAATGAAAACTGGCCACTGGGATGGCAGCAGTTCTACTAGTGATGGTGGCTACTTGCAGTTCCACCCAGACCCTCGATATTTCATCATAAGTTGCTATTTGTGGATGACTATTCTGTCTCCCTAATATATAATAATGGGGGAAAGTGGCTGGTATGCATGTATCATATGCATACAGACTGGTTGAAAGGCTGCTTTTAGATCTAGGCAGAATGGAAAACAAAGGGCAATGGTCACTTTACCAATCATATTACCGCATCATCAAACCAATATCAAGGTCAATTTGAAACCATCAAGATTTAAAATAATTAAAATTTTAGAATTTGTAAAGAGAAAGGGTAAACTTCTCAAATCTTTGTCCTAAAAAAATAGTTATAATAACAGATAACCAAATGCTTAATTAGTTTCTATTTTCTGTATTAATTTCCGTTTCTCAGAGGCATAATAAAGTGGCACCACAGGTTAATGTCAGCCTCCAAAATGGAGATTAAAATACATATTTTTATAATCTTTTTTTTTTTGTTTCCCAGTGCATGTAAAAGTTATGTTTGTATTTTTTTTTATTTTTTTTAATTAATTTATTTACTTTTTAAATACATTTGTCTCTGCCTTCCCCCCACCTCTTTCCCTTGCCCCCTCCCACCTTCCCTCCCTCAGCTCTTCCCCTTTGGTTTTGTCCATGAGTCCTTGCTATATGTTCCTTGACTTTCCCCTTCCCTTCCCTTTCCCTGCCCCCCCCCTTTCCCTCTTGTCTCTGTTGATTTCTTTTCCTTTCAGTATTGCTGGTCATATTTTCCTTGCGTCTTTGCATTGTTGGTTAGGTTCTGCTTATATGTGAGATCATATGGTATTTATCTTTCGCCCCCTGGCTTATTTCGCTTAGCATGATGCTCTCCAGTTCCGTCCATGCTGTCGCAAAGTTTAGTACTTCTTTTTTTCTTTCTGCTGCGTAGTACTCCATTGTGTACATGTACCATTATTTTTTGATCCAATCATCTACTAATGGGCATGTAGGTTGCTTCCAAGACTTGGCTATTGTAAATTGTGCTGCTATGAACATTGGGGTGCATAGGTTCTTTTGTATTGGCGTTTTGGTGTTCTCAGGGTATAGTCCCAGCATGGGAATCGCTGGATCAAAAGGCAGTTCCATTTTCAGCTTTCTGAGGAAATTCCACACTGCTTTCCACAGTGGCTGCACCACTCTGCATTCCCACCAACAGTGGACTAGGGTTCCCTTTTCTCCGCAGCCTCGCCAGCACCTGTTGTTTGTGGATCTGTTTATGATGGCCATTCTGACCAGTGTGAGGTGGTACCTCATGGTGGTTTTGATCTGCATTTCTCTGATGGCTAGTGATGCAGAGCATCCTTTCAAATGCCTCTGGGCCCTCTGTATCTCCGCCTTAGAAAAGCATCTGCCCAGGTCCTTTGCCCATTTTTGGATTGGATCGTTTGTCTTCTTGGAGTAAAGTCGAGTGAGTTCTTTGTATATCTTGGAGATCAAACCTCTATCGGATGTATCATTAGCAAATATATTTTCTCATACGGTTGGCTCCCTTTTCATTTTGCTGATGTTTTCTTTAGCCGTGCAGAAGCTTCTTATTTTGATGAGGTCCCACTTGTTTATTCTTTCCTTTCTGTCCCTTGCTTTAGGAGACATATCAGTGAAAAAATTGCTGCGTGGGATATCTGAGAGTTTCCTGCCAATGTTCTCCTCCAGGACTTTGATGGTGTTGCGACTTATATTTAAGTCTTTTATCCATCTGGAGTTTATTTTTGTGTATGGTGTCAGCTGATGATCCAATTTCAATTTTTTGCATGTAGCCATCCAGCTCTCCCAACACCATTTCTTGAAGAGGCTGTTATTACTCCACTTTATGCTTCTGCCCCCTTTGTCAAATATTAGTTACCCATATAGATCTGGGCTTATTTCTGGGCTTTCTATTCTGTTCCACTGGTCTATGGGTCTGTTCTTGTGCCAGTACCAGATTGTTTTGAGTATAGTGGCTTTGTAGTAGAGTTTGATGTCCGGTATTGTGATCCCTCCTACTTTGTGTTTCTTTCTCAAAATTGCTGAGGCTATTCGAGGTCTTTTATGGTTCCATATAAATTTTTGAAATGTCTGTTCTATTTCTGTGAAATACATCATTGGTATCTTAATAGGGATTGCGTTGAATCTATAAATTGCTTTGGGTAGTATGGACATTTTAAGGATATTAATTCTTCCAATCCATGTGCACGGTATATGCTTCCATTTATTTGTGTCTTCCTTAATTTCTTTTTTCAATGTTGTATAGTTTTCTGCATACAGGTCTTTTGTGTCTTTGGTTAAATTTATCCCTAGGTACTTTATCTTTTTTCGTGCTATATCGAATGGTATATTTTTCCTGATTTCTTCTTCTTCTATTACATTGCTGGTGTACAAAAACGCCTTTGATTTCTGAATGTTGACTTTGTATCCTGCTGTTTTGCCAAATTCACTTATTAGGCTGAGGAGTTTTTTGGTAGAGTCTACAGGGTTCTCTATGGACACTATCATGTCATCTGCAAATAATGATAGTTTTACTTCCTCCTTTCCTATTTGGATGCCTTTTATCTCTTTCTCTTGTCTGACCGCTGTGGCTAGGACTTCCAATACGATGTTGAAAAGAAGCGGTGAGAGCGGACATCCTTGTCGTGTTCCCGATCTTAGTGGGAAAGCTTTCAGTTTTTGCCCGTTGAGTATGATATTAGCTGTAGGTTTTTCATATATGGCCTTTATTACGTTGAGGAATGCCTCATTTATTCCCATTTACTGAGTGTTTTGATCATAAATGGGTGCTGTACCTTGTCAAATGATTTTTCTGCATCTATCGAGATGATCATGTGGTTTTTGTCTTTTCTTTGATTTATGTGGTGTATCACGTTTACTGATTTGCGTATATTGAACCATCCCTGCATCCCTGGGATGAATCCCACTTGATCGTGGTGGATAATCTTTTGCATGTATTGCTGGATGTGGTTTGCCAATATTTTGTTGAGGATTTTAGCATCTATGTTCATCAGCGAAATTGGCCTGCAGTTTGCTTTCTTTGTAGGGTCTTTATCTGGTTTTGGGATCAGGGTGATGCTGGCCTCATAGAAGGAGTCTGGGAGTCTTCCCTCCTCTTGGATTTTTTGGAATAGTCTGAGAAGGACAGGGGTTAGCTCTTCCTTAAATGTTTTGTAAAATTCTCCTGGGAAACCGTCTGGCCCTGGGCTTTTGTGTGCTGGGAGTTTCTTGATTATGTTTCAATTTCCTCAACTGTTATCGGTCTGTTCAATCTTTCTGTTTCTTCCTCCTTCAGTGTTGGAAGATTATACTTTTCTAAAAATTTGTCCATTTCATCAAGATTTTCAAATTTCTTGGCATATAATTGTTCACAGTAGTCCCTGATGATCCTTTGTATTTCTGTGGTATCAGTTGTTATTTCTCCTCTTTCATTTCTGATATTATTAATTCGGGTCCTCTCCCTTTTTTTCTTGATAAGTCTGCTTAATGACTTGTCAATTTTATGTATCTTCTCAAAGAACCAGCTTCTGGATTGGTTGATCCTCTGAATTGTTCTTTTTGTCTCTATGTCATTCAGTTCTGCTCTAATCTTGACTATTTCCTTCCTTCTCCTTGCTCTGGGATTTATTTGTTGTTGTTTCTCCAGTTCTTCAAGTTGTAGTGTTAGGTCTTGTATTTGAAATGTTTCTATCTTTTTAAGGTAAGCCTGTATTGCTATGAACTTCCCTCTCAGGACCACCTTTGCTGTGTCCCATAGGTTTTGGACAGTTGTCTGTTCATTTTCATTTGTTTCCAGAAATTTTTTGATTTCTTCTCTTATCTCATTATTGACCCATTCATTGTTTAATAGTGTACTGTTCAGTCTCCATGAGTTTCCAAGTTTTTGAAGTTTCTCTTTGAGTTTGATTTTGAGTTTCAAGGCCTTGTGGTCTGAGAAAAAGTTTGGTAGTATTTCAATTTTCCTGAATTTGCTGAGGCTTGCTTTGTGTCCTATCATGTGGTCTATCTTTGAAAAACTGCCATGAGCATTTGAAAAGAATGTGTATTTTTCTTCTTTGGGATGTAAGGTTCTATATATGTCAGTTAAGTCTCTTTGATTCAGTGTGTCATTCAGCGCCACGGTATGTTTATTAATGTTTTGTTTGGAAGATCTGTCCATTTTTGACAGTGGGGTGTTGAAATCCCCTACTATCAGTGTGTTGCTGTCTATATCTTTTTTGAAGTCATCCAACAATTTCCTTATAACCTTGGGGGCTCCTATATTGGGAGGATATAAGTTTACAATGGTGATGTCTTCTTGATAGATTCTTCCTTTAAGTATGATAAAGTGCCCCTCTGGGTCTCTCTTTATGGCCTTTGCTTTGAAATCTACTTTGTCTGATACAAGTATGGCAACGCCAGCCTTTTTCTCATATCCATTTGCTTGGAATATTATTTTCCATCCCTTTACTTTCAATCTGTGTAGGTCTTTTGCTCTGAGGTGGGTCTCTTGTAGGCAGCATATGTGTGGGTCATGTTTTCTTATCCATTCAGTTACCCTGTGTCTTTTGATTGGGGCATTTAGTCCATTCACATCGAGAGATATTACTGATAGAAACTTACTCATCTTTTCTCTTTGTACTTGTGTTCCTCTCT
Organism: Pteronotus mesoamericanus; assembly: GCF_021234165.1. Classification (NCBI taxonomy): domain Eukaryota; kingdom Metazoa; phylum Chordata; class Mammalia; order Chiroptera; family Mormoopidae; genus Pteronotus; species Pteronotus mesoamericanus. The sequence goes on from NW_026555321.1 coordinate 59,146,956, forward strand.
CTCTCATTCTTTTCCTTCATCTGCTTAAACCAGTCCCCTTAGCATATCTTGGAGTGCTGGTTTGGTAGAGATGTATTCTTTTAGCTTTCTTTTGTCTGGGAAACTCCGTATTTCTCCTTCTATTTTAATGGAGAGCCTACCTGGGTAGAGCAGCCTTGGCGGTAGGCCCTTGCTTTTCATGGCTTGGAATATTTGTTGCCATTCCCTTCTGGCTTGTAGTGTTTCTGTTGAGAAGTCAGCTCCTAGGCGATTCGGGGCCCCCTTGTATGTTATTTTTTCCTTCTCCCTTGCTGCCTTGAGGATTCTCTTTGTCTTTGACATTTGCCATTTTAATGATGATGTGTCTTGGAGTGGACCTCCTTGGGTCCCTCTTGGGTGGGGTCCTCTGTGCCTCCTGGATCCATGAGAGCTTTTCTCTCCTCAAATTAGGGAAATTTTCCATCATTACTTTTTCAAGGAGGTTCTCTATTCCTTGCTCCTCTTCTTCTCCTTCTGGTATCCCTATTATACGGATATTATTGTGTTTCAGGTTGTCCTGCATTTCCCTAAATGCTTCTTTATTCTTTTTGAGCCGTTTTTCCATTTCTTGTTCTTTCTGGGAGCTTTTTTCTACCTTGTCTTCCATCTCACTGATTCGATCCTCAGCTTCATCCAGCCTGCTTTGGATTCCTTCTACTGCGTTCTTCAATTCAGAAATGGTATTCTTCATATCCTCTTGTGTCTTCTTGATAGTTTCTATGTCCTTTTCCAGGCTGATATAGTTTGCTGTAAGATCCTGATAGTTTCTCTGCAGTTTCTCATAGTTATCTTTGAGCTGGCTGAGCTCATTGAGCTTCCTTAGAACCATTGTTCTAAATTCCATATCTGATAGTTCCCTTGCCTCTATTTCATTGAGCTCTCTCTGTGGTGAGTCCCCTTTTCCACTCATTTGGGGGGAACTTCTTTTTCTTCCCATTTTTGTGAGAGTCTGTTAAGTATTTTTGTCTTTTACTTTTCTTTCTGGGCTTGCCTCTGATGAATCAGTTGTTGACCCTATAGGGCCTTGGGTTGTTTGTTTGAGCCTTTCAGGAGTCTAGTGCCTGTGTCTGACTCCTGCTTGGAGCAGCTCTGTGACCCTTTCGGTCAGGGCTGGGCTGTTTTTTGGGATCTCTCTGCGCTCTCATGAGAGCTCCTTGAGCATGTTCCCAGCGCAGCAGGGTCCCCCACCTGCCTGGGCTCGCATGTGCTTGTCCCAGACCAGGGGGCTTATTCGCGACCTCCCGTACTCATCTGGCCTCCCTGACACGCGAGCTTCGCGGCACTGGTCAGTTTAGGGTCTTCTATTGTGTGTTTTCCCCGCTTTTGGCTCTTTGGGTGCATTGCTTGCCCTCGCCAAATGGGGACTACGGAAATGGGAGGAAATCAGCTCTAGGACTCTCCGGTTAATCCTGTTTCTGGTCTCTCCTCCAGGGACTCTGGGCAGTTCTACTTATTTTGTGGGCCGCTCCGCAATCGCGGCGGGTAGGTCAATTTATGCCTGCCCTTGCCCCTCTGTGCACTCCCTCGCAGGCCGTATGGGTGCCAGTCTGTGTGAGGCCTTGCCGGCAGGTGCAAGCCTTCACCAGCCCGCGTGGGTCACACACACGCTCGCCAACCCTCGCCAGTCACGCGGCGCAAGTGTGCGCGCCTGTTCTGGGTGTTTTGGGGGTGTCTATGTTTGCTTTTCGGCTTTTGGCTCTTTGGGGGTATGGCCTCTTCCCGCGCAATGGAGACTATGGCAAGGAGGAGGAGTCGGGACTCCCCGGTTCCTCCTCCCGTTCTTTCCCCAATGCCTCCGTTTCTAGTCTCCCCTCAGGGGCCTCTGGGCAGTTCTGTGACCCCTTCAGCGGAGGATCCAACCCCTGTGCAGACTGCGTTTCAAACGCAGGCAGTCTGGTTCATGCGCGCCCCGCTTCTGCCTCTTTGGGGTCGCGCCTTTCCAGCCCACAATGGAGACTACTGAACGGGGAGGGAGTCGGGACTCCCCGGTTCCTCCTCCCATTCTTTCCCCAATGCCTCAGTCTCCAGTCTCTCCTCAAGGCTCTCCCAGCCAGTCTGCACTCAGCCCCGTAGCTCACACCCATACAAGCTGTGTGCGGAGCGCACAAAAGGCAGGTTAATTGATTCCCTTATGCCTGAGGGATATGGTAGCCGCAGAGTGGGAAGTGCGTTATCACCCGGGCTCCACCGGCTGCAGTGTCAGTTCTCTTCACAAAGTTTTCCTCACCAGTCTTTTCCCAGGCACCAGCCCACCCTGCTGCCGCCTCTACCCAGCGATCAAGGAGGGTGGCTGCCACTGCAACTCTTGCGTTTGCCCTTTAAATGTCTTTTTGCATCCCCAGCCACCTGTCTCTGGCAGAGAGCGCCCCTAAGCTTTTTGGGGTTGCGTTTTGTCTGTATTTTCTCGGCTTTAGCTGCTGTAGTTTAGGGGTTCCTGTTTATGATTCAGACCCCGTTCTTCTCGGGGGGACGCTAACTGGCCATTTCAATGTCCCTCTGGTGCCAGTGCCCGTGCGCACCCAGCCCACCCTCTCGAGCCTCCACCGCAATTCTCACCCGTTGGGATGTGTGAGAGTGGAATCCACTGTCCACAGCACCAAGGCTCCTCTCCCACTATCGCTCCACTGCTTTCCAGGTGATTACTCCATTATTTAGTTGCAATTCCAGTTTGGTTTTGGGAGGAGGTCAGCGTGACTCCCTTTCACTCCTCCGCCATCTTTCTCTCCCCTCATATTTTTATAATCTTAATAAAATATTTAATTGCTTCAATGCCATCCAGTCATTTCTGTTCTTATTTTTTCATACTGTGGGTGTGGCGCTTCTTGACAGTTTGTACTTTTAAATTTGTCCTGTATCACATTTTTTGTTGACATTGCTAATATTATAAATATTTTCAGAAAAGGGCTATTATTGCTTGTACATTTTTACTTTGACATAACTCAATTAACCAAGAAAGAACTCACACTATATCTTCAAGAAAATAAAAAAGCCACACTGATATTATGCAGGTAAAAAGAATGCACCAGTGGTCTGTGTGCTACACACATGATGTTACTCAGTGCAGAAGCAGGGTGCAGGATAAAGCTATTAACAATGGTAGCATGAAGAAAGGCCCTTTCCCAAATGAACAGGGAGAAGGGGATAGAAGGACACAAACATCATGCTGTTCACTTTGTGTGGTTGGCTGAGGTCTGAAATGGAAGTAGAAACACATGTTGAAAGATGATCATTTTTCTTTATATACTCAGTATTGTTTTACCTCTGAAATAATTTTTAAAAGAAGATTTCAATAAATAACACTTAAAATGTAATCTGAAGAGTTTAATGAACACCCCTTGGGAGAGGATGTGAACCTGGACAGCAGGGTTGTGCTCTCTCTGATGTAAGCATAAAGGGCACAAATGGCAGACTGCATTTCAGATGAGTAATAAATAATTCACAAAGTGAACATGTAGACAGCTTCCATGAGAAACGCCCCATACATAGACATCATTATGTACAAAAAGCATATAATTATTACATTTAAAAATAGATTCAATTAACCAAAGAGACGAAAATTGAACTATATAGAAAAATGCAAACTTCCTACTGTATTAATTTAAAAAAATACTGTAATGTCATGGAGGAAACTAATATTTACCTGTAGGAGAGATTTCATTAAAGCTACTAATACTCACATGGAGTTCATAAAAACAGTATGATCAGGACAACAGTAATATAAAATACATTTTAATAAACTGACTTTTTTCCTTGAAAAAGAGTCACCTATAAGCTTTTATTTTGCAATAAATTTAAAGATGGTGATTGAGAAGCTGGCATTATTTCTGGGTATGGCTGGAGACCCATCTGCTTGTTGTCCTTCAGCTTTTGTACTATAACTTTGGCAAATTCCTCTCCTTGGATGTCAGTGGTGTCCAGTAATTGTCTGACTTTTGCAGTCCTTGTGGGTTTGGTGCTGATGAGTTCATAGTCCTCCTTCATGATCAGGTCCCGGGACAGAAGGGCATCCAGTGACTGGTTAAGGCAGGCTTCAGTCATCTGGTTCACAATATCCTCCCTTTTACTCTGGATCCACTGCTGGGCCACTCCAGGCTGTGACCGTTCTATATAAAGCAGGGGTAACAATTAAAAGGTGAGGACAGGTATGTAGTGAGGAATAAAATGAGATGAAATAAGAAATAAGGCATAAAACATAATTTTACTATGATTGTGCTAATATGGAAAACCATTATTTTGGGGGGATGCTGTTAATTTTTAGGAAACATTCAGATATTTGACTTATCTCTTCCTATCCCCTCCCGGAAAAAGCATTGCCTTTTTATATGCTATAAATCATGGCAGCAAAAACCATTTTTCAGGTTTTAAAAAAATATATAAAAGATACCTGCATATCTGTTAAATAAACAAAAATAACTTTGCCTTTAGTAAGGTATCAGGTCACACCTCCTCTTAGCATTCCTCCCTAGAGTGATGTTCATGGCATACCACTGAGTCTGTGGTTACATGTTAACCCTCTTGTGCTCTGGGATTGGATATGCTTTCTGACTTAAGAATGTATATATTTATCATACTGAGGAAAGAAAGACAAATAAAACACTGAATGGCTGATCTAATGAGCATATAGTTGTGAGGTGAATGGTATTACAAGCACCTCACAGTAGGTATTTACCTGAATTCCCCTTGGCTGAGAGTGGATTTATTGCTAAAGAGCACAGGGCAGTCTTGTGGTCACCGAATGAGGCCCTCTGAGCTACAAACATGTTGTCCCAGCTGTGATTTACTGGGAGGTGAAGTAGGGTAGAGAAGTCCTGGGTTTTTCCTGAAAAACAACATCTTCATTGGGGTAAATATTCTTTAGCTATTCCTGTTAGATCAAGTATCAAGGTTTGGTCATGCAGAGGAGAGTACTCAAATGTCTGTAATTTTTCACTGCTGTTAAAGCTGGCTCATAAACCTAATTCTACAAGTAAGTATTTTTTAGAACATAAAAAAGGGTTTATACTGAATGTTTCTACAACACTTCTGTAAGTTAAAAATCAGGGAGATTTACTTTTTTACACCATCTCCTCTTTCTTCTTCCATGTCTTCTCCTGCATTTTTAATGTGTCCTGTAATTCTGTACATGATGTATGTCTCTCTACACTCTCCTTTGGTAATCCTATTCAGCCTCAGGGCCTCAGTTGTCACCTCTCTTCTCAAGTCTGTGTAATTAAATTTTCTGACTTTACGGAACCCTCATATTTTATGTAGCCCACGGGGCATCACCATCCTATACATTGCTGACCACCTCAAGTAAAAAACAAAACAAAACATGAAAAACCTTAATTATTCATCTTAACTTTAAAATCTATTTCAGTTAATAACAGCAGTGTTCTCCCCATCACAGCTATAAAGCAGAGAAATAATCTCTCTATTCCTTCCTGCAAGTGAGAAGTTAACAAGTCCTATCAGAGAGTCCATATACCTGGCACACCTTCCTCCCTTCCTGTACTCCTATCAGGCCACCTAGTCTCTCAGCTGTGCTGCACCAGTAGACCAAGAGTCTCCTAACTGGTCTCCCAACCTCGTCCCCTTTTCCTTCTAAAATATCCTAGAGTCTGACCAGGATGAATCTTCCTAAAGCAAAAGATTCCATCATGTCATACCTTTGCTCAAAAATTTGCAATAGTTGCTCCATACCTAAGTGAAAGTCTAGACAGTGCAGCCTCGTGTTGGACATCACCCTACTGATCTTTGCTCCTCTCCTTCCGTTCCCCCTTCAGCTAATCCCGACTACTCACTGTTCTGTGTTTTCTTGCTGCTGAGCCTCTATGCTGTTCCTGTGCCTGGAATGCCCATCCTTTATAACTATAGGTCCAATCTTCAGCCAGAAATATTTCTTCATGATGACCACATGGTATAGCAGAGTGACATGAAAATATTTATCAAAGACCTGGCTTCGAGTCTTGGATATGCCAGCTACTAACCATGTGATCCAGAAGTCTTGATCTTAAAAATCTGTAAAATGAGGAAAGTCTCCCTCACAAGGTTGTTGTGAAAGTAAAAAATGCTACTCTCCCATTGAAGTACCACAGGTCTATGTCCACCTCCCTGTTACATCACTTTCTATTTCACACTGTGGATACTTAAGACACATTGTTTCTTTTTCTTGCAAGATATTTTTTAATATTTTTCTATAACGTCTAATATCATGCCTCTGATACTATAGTGTATCTGTTGAACATCCCTAGAACATCTTTACTTTCTATTCCTTTGTAAAAATCAGTTATGAATGCAAACTAAAGACATGTTACATACAAACCACGATTGTTTACCAAGAATATCACCTTGAAAGAAAATGGAAAACTTGCAAATCAGACTAAGAAAATTTACGTACTAGATACAAAATCATTGTCTTGAGGAGCTGACAGGGACCTTGAGGTTCCAGGAGAAGCACTACTTTTATGAAGCTGAGAGGATCCACATGATTCCTAAAGTAAATAGGGGATAAACAATTTAGGTTAATGAAAAATCATTTTAGAAGTTATACAGCTTTAATTTCTAAATAGTTCTTGCATTTGGCTTATTATAAACAAAGAATCAAAATTACTACAGATTATGCCTTACGAAGGTAAAGACACATATATATCAAAAAAACTTGATTTTTTAAATAAACTCAAATGGGGGCACAATAATTAAATACATTATAAATCATTAGTTTTTCAGTATTTGCTATATGATTTCAGAGGCTTTGTACAGTTGATAAGAAATTTGAATCTGTAACTCCGGTTACCTACTGATTCAGAGCAAATGCCCATTCTCAATGCATCAGGTTCCTTCTATATGGAGGGGTCCGTGGTGAAGTGGGGGAGAGCTTGGTTACAGAGTTATGAACTCACTTTCTACAAGGCATTTCAACCCTATTGCTTTCTGGCTCTTTTTTCTGTGATCTCTGTAATATCTGTCTAAAAATATGCATGTATGGGCTCCGGGATCAAATGAGATAGTGTATGTAAAGGTGATTCAGAGACCAACGAGAGTGCTTCATGGTTCATTTTGAAGCTATTTTATGAATCTGTAAAGTGAACATACATATTCTTAAAAGAAATGACCAATATGAAATAAGCCTGCATGAATGTGCCTGAAGAAATCTTTCTTTGTATATAGCCACATGAATGACATTTTTCTTTCATTAATCACTGTAAGAGGAAAGAACAGGCAGGCATAGGTATAGTGGCAGAACTGTAGTCAGTGGAGCACTAAAATTAGTGCCAAACAAGGAGGCAGAACTGTGTTCTTTGGGGACAACGCAAAGAAGCACTGCAGTTTAGTTGGGACTTCCCTGGCTACCTGACAGACCCTATAACCCCCCTAGGCAAGCTTCCTGAATACAAAAGAAGGAGATAGACTAAATGACTGCATATTCTTCTCACAGTTTGAGTTTACCAACAATTTTTCTTTTTTTTCTTTTTTTACCTCTTGTGGACCATGATTTAGAGATATGTTCAGAGATGACTCCATTTTCTTCTTGTCACACGAGTGAGTAGTACTTGAAGCACTCTGTAACTGGAATGAATATACATATGTGTTCTTTAATTGGAGGTGATTAAGAAATTATATGAGTAGAGAAAACAAGATGGCGGAGGAGTGAATGGGAGTCACGTGGACTTCCTCCCAAGGCCAAACTGGAGTTGCGACTAAATAGTGGAGAAATCACCTGGAAAACAATGGAACAAGAGAGGGAAAGGAACCCAGGAGCTGTGGACAGATAGTGGAATCAACTTTCACACATCCGAACGGGTGAGAAGTGCAGTGGAGGCTCAAGAGGGTGTGCTGGGCATCCACAGGCACCAGGACCAGACGGATATTGAAATGGCCAGTTGGATCCCCCTGAGAAGAACGGAGTCTAAATCATAAACAGGGACTCCTAGACTACAGCAGCTGAAACCAGAAAAACACACAGACAAAACGCAACCCCAAAATGCTTAGGGGTGCTCTCTGCCAGAGACAGGTGACTGGAGAAGCAAAGAGACATTTAAAGGGCCAATGCAAAAATCTGCAGTGGCAGCCACCCTCCTTGATCTCTGAGTAGAGGCTGCAGGACAGTGGGCTGGTGCCTGAGGAAAGATTGGTGAGGAAAACTTTGTGAAGAGAACTGAGACGGTGGCCAGTGGAGCCCCGGTGATAACTCACCTCCCCCTTCGCAGCTACCATCTCGCTCAGGCATAAGTGAGTCAATTAACCTGCCTTTTGCGCGCTCCACACACAGCTTGTGCACATGTAGGCTGGGGGCTGAGTGCAGACTGCCTGGAAGAAATAGAGGATCCATGGCAAAAGGGGACACAGCTGCATAGAGACCCTTGAGGAGAGACTGGAGATGGAGGCATTGGGGAAAGATGTGGAGGATTAGCCAGAGTTCTCGGGGCTGACTCACTCTCCATTCCATGGTCTCCATTTTGCACAGGCAGGCCATGCCTCCAAAGAGGCAGAAGCGGGCATGCCAGCTGAAAGGTGTGAGATTATAAAGCGGTGCCCAGAAATAGTGGATCTCTGGCCGAGGGGTGACAGAGCTGCCCAGAGACCCTTGAGGAGAGACTAGAGACAGAGCGTTGTTGAGTCCCGGTGCTGACTCTTCCCCACTCCATGATCTACATCTTGCTCAGGCAGACTACTCCCTTGAGTGACAGTAGCCTATAAGGCCACAATAGTCCCACCATCAGGAGGCATTGCTCTGCCCTGTGGTGCCTAAGCCTGACAGATGAGGACAGAGTGACCAGATTGACAATCAAAAAGACAGACACAGAGAGTAGATTCCTGGAAGGCTCAAACAAATGGCCCAAGTTCAGATAGGGTCAACAACTGACACCATCAGAGGCAGACACAGAAAGAAAAGTAAAGAAAACACAAATAAATAAAAAGACCCACCTGCTACCATGGAAGTTTAATCCACAAAGTCAGGAAATCTAGATGGATCACTTGAAGCAGAAGCCAAAAAAAAAAAAAAGACTCTCACAAAAATTGGAAGAAAAAGAAGTTCACCCCAAATGAGGGCAAAGGAGAAATCTCCACAGAGAGAACTAAATGAAATAGAGGCACGTGAAGTATTAGATATTGAAATCAAAACAATGGCTCTAAGGAAGCTCAGTGAGCTCAGCCAGCTCAAAGATAACTATGAGAAACTACAGGGAAACTATCAGGAACATATGGCAAACTGTATCAACCTGGAAGAGGACATAGAAACTTTCAAGAAGACACAAGAGGATATGGATATGAAGAATTTCATTTCTGAATTGAAGAACACAATAGAAGGAATCAAAAGCAGGCTGGATGAAGCCGAGGATCAAATCAGTGAAATGGAGGATAAGGTAGAAAAAAGCTCCCAAAAAGAACTAGAAATGGAAAAAAGACGCAAAAAGAATGAAGAGGCATTTAGAGAAATGAAGGACAACCTGAAACGCAATAATATCCGCATAACAGGGGTAGAAGAAGGAGAAGAAGAGAAGCAAGGGATAGAGAACCTCCTCGAAAAAGTAATGATGGAAAATTTCCCCAATTTGAGGAGAGGAAAGGTCTCATGGGTCCAGGAGGCACAGAGGGCCCCATTCAGGAGGAACTCAACGAAGCCCACTCCAAGACACATCATCATTAAAATGGCAAATATCAAAGACGAAGAAAGAATCCTAAAGGAAGCAAGGGAGAAACAGGCAGTAACATATAAGAGAGCCCTGATACAGCTAGGAGCTGACTTCTCAACAGAAACACTACAAGCCAGAAGGGAATGGCAACAAATATTCCAAGTCATGAAAAGCAAAGGCCTACAGCCAAGGCTGCTCTACCCAGCAAGGCTCTCAAAACAGAAGGGGAAATAAGGAGTTTCCTAGAAAAAAGAAGGCTTAAAGAATACATCTCTACCAAACCAGGACTACAAAATATGCTAAAGGGACTGCTTTAAGAAGATGAAGGAAAAGAGTGAGAAAGAGAAAAAATGAATGTTTCTATCAATAATACCTCTCAATGTAAATGGCCTAAATGCTCAAATCAAAAGACACAGGATAGCTGAATGGATAAAAAAACATGACCCACACATATGATGCCTCCAAGAGACTCACCTCAGAGCAAAAGACCAACACAGGTTGAAAGTAAAGGGAAGGAAAAAAATATTCCAAGCAAATGGGCAAGAGAAAAAGGCAGGAGTTGCCATACTTATATCAGACAAAATAGATTTCAAAACAAAGGCCATAAAAAGAGACCCAGATGGGCACTTTATAATACTTAAAGGAAGAACCTATCAAGAAGACATCAACATTGTAAACTTATATGCTCCCAATATAGGAGCACCCAATTATAAAAGGAAATTGTCGGACGACGTCAAAAAAGATAGAGATAGCAACACACTGATAGTAGGGGATTTCAACACCCCACTGTCAAAAATGGACAGATCTTCCAAACAAAACATCAGTAAAGATATCAAAAGGATGTGGAGCAGAATGACGCACTGAATCAAAGAGACTTAACTGACATATATAGAACCTTACATCCCAAAGAAGAAAAATACACATTCTTTTCAAATTCTCATGGCAGTTTTTCAAAGACAGACCACATGATAGGACACAAAGCCAGCCTCAGATATTTCAGTAAAATTGAAATAATACCAACCTTGTTCTCTGACCACAAGGGATTGAAACTGGAAATCAACCTCAAAGAGAAACTTCAAAAACTTGCAAACTCATGGAGATTGAACAATAGAGTATTAAACAATGAATGGATCAATAATGAGATAAGAGGAGAAATCAAAAAATTTCTGGAAAGAAATGACAATGGACATACAAGAGTACCAAATCTATGGGACACAGCAAAGGCAGTCCTGACAAGGAAGTTCATAGCAATACAGGCTTACCTAAAAAAGATAGAAACATTTCAAATGAGAGACCCAAGATTACAACATCAAGGACTGGAGAAACAACAACAAATAAATCCTAGAGCAAGTAGAAGGAAGGAAATAATCAGGATTAGAGCAGAACTGAATGACATAGAGACGAAAAGAAAAATTCAAAGGATCAACCAATCCAGTAGCTGGTTCTTTGAAAAGATAAATAAAATCAACAAGCCTTTAGGCAGACTCATCAATGAAAAAAGAGAGGGACCCAAATTAATAATATCAGAACTGAAAGAGGAGAAATAACAACTGATACCAAAGAAATTCAAAGGATTGTCAGAAACTACTATGAACAATTATATGCCATGAAATTTGAAAACCTGTATGAAAGGGACAAATTTCTAGAAAGTATAACCTTCCAGCATTGAAGGAGGAAGAAACAGAAAGCTTGAACAGACCGATAACAGCTGGGGAAATTGAAGCAGTTACCAAGAAACTCCCGCCACACAAAAGCCCTAGGCCGGAGGGTTTCACAGGAGAATTTTACAAAACATTTAAGGAAGAGCTAACCCCTGTCCTTCTCAGACTATTCCAAAAAATTCAAGAGGAGGGAAGACTCCCAGACTCCTTTTACGAGGCCAGCATCACCATAATCTGCAAACCAGATAAAGACCCTACAAAGAAAGAAAACTACAGGCCAATTTTTCCGATAAACATAGATGCTAACATCCTCAACAAAATATTGGCAAACCACATCCAGCAATGCATTCAAAAGATTATCCACCACGATCAAGTGGGATTCATCCCAGGGATGCAGGGATGGTTCAATATACGCAAATCAGTAAACGTGATACACCACATAAATCAAAGAAAAGACAAAAACCACATGATCATCTCAATAGACGCAGAAAAAGCATTTGATAAGGTACAGCACCCATTTATGATCAAAACACTCAGCAAAATGGGAATAAATGGGGCATTCCTCAAAGTAATAAAGGCCATATATGAAAAACCTAGAGCCAACATCACACTCAAGGGGCAAAAACTAAAAGCTTTCCCACTAAGATCGGCACACGACAAGGATGTCCGTTTTCATCACTTCTTTTCAACATGGTATTGCAAGTCCTAGCCACAGCAGTCAGACAAGAAAAAGAAAAAAAAGGCATCCAAATAGGAAAGGAGGAAGTAAAACTCTCCTTGTTTGCAGATGACATGATAGTGTACATAGAAAACCCTCTAGACTCCACCAAAAAACTACTCACCTAATAAGTGAATTTGGCAAAACAGTGGGATGCAAAGACTATATTCAGAAGTCAAAGGCATTTTTGTACACCAGCAATGAAATAGAAGAAGAAGAAATCAGAAGAAAAATACCATTCGATATAGCAACAAGAAAAATAAAGTACCTAGGAATAAAATTAACTAAAGAGGTAAAAGACCTGTACGCAGAAAACTATACAACATGGAAGAAAGAAATTAAGGAAGATACAAATAAATGGAAGCATATACCGTGCTCATGGATTGGAAGAATATCATCAAAATGTCCATACTACCCAAAGCCATTTATAGATTCAATGCAATACCTATTAAAATACCAATGACATGTCACAGAAATAGAACAGACATTTCAAAAATGTATTTGGAACCATAAACGACCTCGAATAGCCGCAGCAATTTTGAGAAAGAAACACAAAGTAGGAGGGATCACAATACCGGACATCAAACTCTACTACAAAGCCACTATACTCAAAACAATCTGGTACTGGCACGAGAACAGACCCATAGACCAGTGGAACAGAATAGAAAGCCCAGAAATAAGCCCAAGTCTCTCTAGGCATCTAATATTTGACAAAGGGGGCAGAAGCATAAAATGGAGCAATAACAGCCTCTTCAACAAATGGTGTTGGGAAAGCTGGATGGCTACATACAAAAAATTGAAATTGGATCATCAGCTGACACCATACACAAAAATAAACTCCAGATGGATAAAAGACTTAAATATAAGTCGCAATACCATCAAAGTCCTAGAGGAGAACATTGGCAGGAAACTCTCAGATATCCCACGCAGCAATTTTTACACTGATATGTCTCCTAAAGCAAGGGACAGAAAGGAAAGAAGAAACAAGGGGGATCTCATCAAAATAAAAAGCTTCTGCACAGCGAAAGAAAACATCAGCAAAATGAAAAGGGAGCCAACCGTAGGGAAAATATATTTGCTAATGATACATCAGATAGAGGTTTGATCTCCAAAAATATATAAAGAACTCACTTGACTCCACTCCAAGAAGACAAATGATCCAATCAAAAAATGGGCAATTCACCAATACAAAAGAACCTATGCACCCCAATGTTCATAGCAGCACAATTTACAATAGCCAAGTGTAGGAAGCAACCTAAATGCCCATCAGTAGATGATTGGATCAAAAAGTTATGGTACATATATACAATGGAATACTACGTAGCAGAAAGAAAAAAAGAACTACTAAACTTCGCGACAGCATGGATGGAACTGGAGAGCATTATGCTAAGCGAAATAAGCCAGGGGGCGAAAGACAAATATCATATGATCTCACCTATAAGTGGAACCTAACCAACCATACAAAGATGCAAGGAAAATAAGACCGGCAACACTGAAAGGAAAAGAAATCAACAGAGACAAGAGGGAAGGAGGAAGGTGGGGCGGGGAAATGGAAGGGAAGGGGAAAGTCAAGGAACATATAGCAAGGACTCACGGACAAAACCAAAGGGGAAGAGCTGAGGGAGGGAACAAGGGAGGGGGCAAGGGATAGTGGTCGGGGGTAGGCAGAGACAAATGTCTTTGAAAAAATAAATTAAAATAAAATTGAAAAAAAAAAACCAAAAACAAAACAAAAAAAAAAATGGGCAAAGGACTTGGGCAAATGCTTTTCCAAGGAAGAGAAACAGAGGGCCCGGAGACATTCGAAAGGATGCTCGGCATCACTAGCCATCAGAGAAATGCAGATCAAAACCACAATGAGATACCACCCAACACTGGTCAGAATAGCCATCATAAAGAGATCAACAAACAACAGGTTCAAGAGAGGCTGTGGAGAACAGGGAACACTAGTACACTGTTGGTGTGAATGCAGACTGGTGCAGCCATTGTGAAAGCAGTGTGGAATTTTCTCAAAAAGCTGAGAATGCAACTGCCTTTTGATCCTGTGTTTCCCCTGCTGGGACTATACCCTAAGAATCCCTAAACACCAATTCAAAAGAACCTATGCACCCCAATGTTCATAGCAGCACAATTTACAATAGCCAAGTGTTGAAAGCAGCCTCAATGTCCATCAGTAGATGACTAGGTCAAAAAATTATGGTATATTTACACAATGGAATACTACGCAGTGGAAAGAAAAAAAGAACTACTATACTTCGCGACAGTATGGATGGAACTAGAGAACATTATGCTAAGTGAAATAAGCCAGGGTGCAAAAGACAAATACCATTTGATCTCTCCTATAAGCAGGACCTAACCAACAGAACAAAGATGCAAGAAAAGTAAGACCAGCAACACTAAAGAAAAAGAAATCAACGGAGACAAGAGGGAAGGAGGGAGGGGTGGGCAGGGGAAAAGGAAGGGAAGGGGTAAGTCAAGGAACATATAGCAAGGACTCATGGACAAAGCCAAAGTGGGGAAGGATTGAGGGAGGGAGAGAGGGGAGGGGAGCAGGGGAAAGTGGTGGTGGTGGGGGGGAGGAGGCAGAGACAAATGTATTTGGAAAAATAAATATATAAAAAAATTTATATGAGTAAAACACTCAAACAAAATGTCTCATCCTCAATGGTCATCCTTGTTTTCAGAAATTTCTTTATGAAAAATCTTATTAAATTTTTATTCTACTTTTGGCCCCACTGTGTGCTAGCTATGTATGGTGTTATGTCATTCACTTTCACGTACCTTGTTATCTCACCTATAGAATGGAGATAATATTCTTGCCCTACCAGTTTTACAGAACTGATAAAAGGATTTTTTTTAATTAAAAAAATAACTACAACCACTCCAAGTGAAATCAATATAGTAAGTTAAAATTAATGATGAAAGTAATGCTATTATTAAATGATATTCAGGTATTTGAAAATATATATTCAATACTTCAAATTATTTAAAAAGTCAAAATTTCTTCTAAAATTAACAGTTTTAAATATAGATTGTAATTGAAAGTTGTCTGGGGACAAATATGATCTAGAATGGTTCTCTTCTATTTTAAAACCAAGAAAACAGCCCCTTCTACCCACCTTTGCTTAAAAGAGAAAGTTATGAAGAAAGAAAAGGGAACAGAAAAGATAAAGTAAAAAGAAATGTTATCAGAAGTTTATATCACTAAGAAGAAGAGAAATTGGAATGTTCTGAAAAAGACTACCTACTCAGAAGTGGGATGTCAGTGAAAATTTATCAGAATTAACACAGCTCTTTTTTTAGTTCCTTAAAAAACTCAGGCAGTAACCAGTACTATCACTATAAATTTTTAGTTCAGTTAACGGTAATTGTTTCCTTTATGTGTGTCCTTTCTAAACCAAAGTTTATGTCAATCGACCCAGAAAATTGCAAGAGGCCAGCAGCAGTGTCACTTAGTGATAAGTAAACAATCTAAGAGTTTGGATCATAAAAAATGGTTTTTATTGTCATATCTCAAATGCCATATAATAAAACCCAGCAAGTGCTAAACTGTGCTTACTCCATCCCTAAAGGACTATAGGTGCTTTTTAAACAACTTTTGATAATGTTAATAAAACCCTGCAGTATTAGGACTCTTCAGTTCTTCTGATCTGCAAGAGCCAGCATAAGTGAATAAGGCACGTGTTTTAGATCTGTATCAACTGCCACTTTAGTCTGTGCAACATCAAGTGAAGATAACTTAAAAAAAGCAATTTAAAAATACACATTTTGGCCTCAATTTTCGATAAAAATCCTACAACTTAACTTAAATCTCAGAAAAGCCCAAGAATGCTGGACAAAGAAAAGTAAGAACCCAGACATCTATTACTCTGAATATACTAAAACTTTAGGGAAATAAATATAGATTTTAAAAACCTCCAGTTGATTTAGGGAATTCATTGTAAACACTGGCATTTACTACACATTACATTTAAATTAAATATATGGGAGTTCTGGAAATATCTTTGAAATCTGGAGGTGGCCATTTGAATGAAATGGAAAAGCTCTTAGGTGAGAGAAGAATAATATTTACTGTCTCTTGCAAACTCTCCCATCCCAATACTGTAGCCCATACCTGTGAAAAGTATACAGGTAAGAACTATAAACAAAACTAAAAATTTTCATGACTAATATGTAATTGTTCAAAGTCTGATTTCCAGCACTTCATTTAGCAATGGATTTACCTTTGTTTTCTTTAGTTGCATAACAGCTTCAAGAAAACTTATCTCTTCAAATGTTCTCAGAACTGGTTCAAGTTCTATTAAACATTCTAAATGAGAAAAAAAAAAAAGCCCATCAGAGTTCAGATTGCATGTAAGTATTAAGTTGAACAGTATAAATGCTAATATTTAATTGATAAGGCCCTAAGTCAGTTTTTCCCCAAACTGATGACAATCAACTGTCTTAACAGCTTTTATTACAGGCATGAAGACATTACATATATGTCATACAGAAAAATAAACTCAAAGTAGATTAAAGACTTAAATGTGAGACCTGAAATCATAGAACTCCTAGAAGAAAACAGGCAATAAACTCTTTGACATCAGTCTTAGTAATATTTTCTTAATATGTCTCCTCAAACAAGGGCAACAAAAGCAAAAATAAATAGGTGGGAATACAACAAACTAAAAAGCTTCGGCACTGTGAAGAAAACCATCAACAAAACGAAAAGATAACCTACTGAATGGGGAAAGATATTTGTAAATGATACATCCAATAAGGGTGTATCTGTATCATTTGGAGATGATATATCCAAAAAATATAAGGAACTCATACAACTTAACACCACCAACAAACAAACAAAACAAACAGATAAACAGACAATCCAATGGAAAAAATGGGCAGAATAGTTGAATACACACTTCTCCAAAGAGGCTATACAGATGGCCAATAGACATATGAAAAGATGCTCAATGTCACTAATGATCAGACAGGTGCAAATTAAAATGACAATGCGGTACCACCTCATACTGCCAGAACAGCTACCATCAATAAATCAACAAACAAGTGCTGATGAGGATGTGGAGAAAAGGGAACTCTAGTGTAATGTTGGTGGTAATGCAGCCTGGTACAGCCACTGGGGAAAACAGTATGGAGTCACATAAAGAATGAAATCCTGCCATTTGAGACAACATGGATGGACCTAGAGTGTATTATGCTAGGTGAAATAAATACGACAGAGAAAAGACAAATACCATATGATTTAATTTATATGTGGAATCTAAAAACAAAACAAAACAAAACAGAAATAGACCCACAGATACAGAGGACAAACTGATGGCTGTGAAGGGGAGAGGAGTAGCGGGGTGGAAAAAAAAAGATAGACATATAAATCACTGGAACAGAACAAGAATAGAGAGTCTAAAATTAAACCTTTACACTGATGGTCAATTTTTTTGGACAAAATTACAAAGACAATTTAATGGGGGAAAGTAGAATCATTTCAACAAATGGTACTAGAACAGTTTGATAGATACACGGGAACAAATAAACTTAAGACTCTCACCCTCACACCACATACAGAATTAACCTGAAATGGATCATGCATCTAAATATAAGAGAAAATCTTCATAACCTTGTTTAGGCAAAGAATTCTTAGATATGACATAAAAAACAGGATTCATTAAAAAAAAAAACCCCTAATAATTGAATTTCAAAATGTTGAAAACTTTTACACTTCAAAAGACACTCTTAATAAAAATGAAAAGTCTAGCCACAAACTGAGAGAACATTTTAGCGTATCATGTATCTGCTAAAGGACTTATATCTAGCATACACAAGAACTCAGGACAAGTTATTAAGACAAATAACCCAATTTAAAAATGGGCAAACAATTATATTTCACTGAAGGAGATAAATGGATAAATAACTCATGAAAGTACGTTTAACATCATCGGTCATTAGGACATGCAAATTAAACTACAATGAGGTATCGTTCCATACCCACTAAAATATAAGAGGGGGACAATAAAACCCCAGAGTGAATTTATAAAAAATTGTGTATTTATTCTCACATATTTAAACTTCAGTTACCTTCAGAGTACTCTCCATTTGACGCAATATACCTATCAAGACTTTTTTCCACTGCTCAAAATAGTTTTGCAACTCCTTGATTTTGATGCCTTTTACTGCTTCTGCTGCTTTTTTGTTTTACCTCCTCCACATTGGCAAAACATTTCCCTTTGAGGACTTTTTCATCCAGGGAAACAAAAAAAAAGTTGCTTGGGGTGAGACTGGGTGAAGAGGGAGGGTGGTGCATGGGGGTCATACTGCTTTTGGCTAAAAACAGCACAGTGTGGACAGGTGCACTCATAAAATCACCCATCATGAAATGGGCAAATGTGTCTTCAAAAAATATTCACTGAAGCCAAATGCAGCCTCTCACAACAATGGCAACTGGTACACTGATACAGATGGGTTTCTGGAACACTCACCTAGTGGGGCAAGTCTGTACACTAGAAGATAATTCTGTTTTTTTTTGGGGGTCCTCCTTTGTAGCTATAATTAAAGAGACAGGCAGTAGCAAGTATTGACAGTGGTGAAGAGAAACTGAAAACCTCATCCATTGCTGGTGGAAATGCACATGATGCAGACATTGTGGAAAATAGTTTGGCAGTTTTGTTTTTAATGGAAGATCAATTTACCATACAACTGAGCAATTCTGCTCATAGGTAGTTACCTAAGAGAAATGAAACATGTTCACACAAAGGCTGGCCTATGAACATTCATAGCAACATTATTCACAATAGCCAACAAGTAGAAACAATCATAATTACTACTATTATTACAATAAAATATGAACTTGTTGCTCAAAGGAGAGGCCAGTATTCACGGTATCAAAACAAGTGCACTAACACATAGGTGTTATTTAAAGCCATGGTCTGGACTGCATAACCTGGGAAGAGTATGGATCGCAAGGAGTCAAGGACCCATAGTAGGGCTCTGTGGTTTTCAGGCAGTTAGAAATTGAGTAGAGGAAGAGAAAAGACTGAGAAAGAGACGATAGTAGGCTCTTGTGCCTTGGTAGCCATCGCATGGAAAGTTTTGAGTTTTACTTTGTAGACATAAAGATGTCAAGATGATCATCTAAGACAGCAACTCTGAAGGCTTTAGGACTCAGGGCTCGTCAAAATTATTGAGTAACCCAAATAGCTTTTGTATGTGTGGGTCATATTTATCGATATTTAGTATATCAGAAATTAAAATGGGGAAATTTAAAATAAGAGTATATGAGAACACATTGTATTATCTATTATAGCAATGATACCATCATGCCTCATTTAGCCCCTGGAAAAATCCACTACATGCTCTTGAGAGGATGGGAGTAAAAAGAGAATATAGTCCTAGTATTTATTATTTTGAAAACTGTTTTGGTTTTGTGAACCCCTACAAGAGTCTCAGGGACCCGCCCCCCGCCTCCGCCAATCAGGAATTCCTCACCACACCTTAAGAACAATTGGTTTATCAGAACAGAATAGTAAATATATTTGAGAAGCAGTGTTTAATGCCCAGTTCAGGCCACTGATTTAAAGAGAAACCAGGAAGTTCCACTGTGGTCACGATGGAGTAACAGGGATCTATTGACTCTCCTTCTGAAGCAACCAAAAAAGCCAGACAAATGTGCAAAACAATGTGTGTGGTTTTCAAGACAGTGGCTATCAGGCAACAAAGGACAGTGATCTGGGAAATGGGAAACAGATGCAGTGAGCCTCAGGATTGTCAGGAGAAGGACATGCTTAAAGTGGAACCTGGGGACACTGAGTTCAGGGAACTGTCAACCAAGTCAGACTGTGCTCACAGGACATAGTACTAGAGAGGAGAGGCACACAGACAACTTCAGAGTATGTGGAGGATTCTCAAGTAGTCAGATTCCTGACCAATGCAAGTGAAGAAGTCAGTAGGTCAGACGCCCCAGTCTTCAGGGAATAGCAGGGAAAACCCAGGAGTTATGCAGAGGAAGTACATATTGACTAATGCATGATCTACAGAAAAGCTACAACTGTTAGGAAATTACTATTTGGAAGTGGCACTGGAGACAAAGGAGGTAATAAACTCCTTCACAGCTCTGGGAAATAAGAGATAAAATGTGAACCCATTATTTTAGCAAATTTTGATTTTTTTTAATAGAACACTGATGAGCCCTGGACATAAGTGAATGGAAAATATATTTCATTGTTTAGTTGGAATGAACATTCTCAGTCTGTGGCTTGTCTTTTTATTTTTTAATACATCTTTGAAATGCAAAAATTTCAGTTTCTATGAAGTCCAATGATCAATTCTTTCATGGGTCTTGTATTGGATGTCATATCCTAGAACTCTGCCTAATCCAAGGTCATGAAATTTGACTCCTATGTCGGCATTTAGGTGATTATCCATTCTTCCCCTGAAGTAATCTTAATTCTGTCTAATTTTCCTGTCCCCAGGATTACCATGTTGATTATGAAAGTCCCCTGGCTGGTCTCTGCCTCCATTCCACACAGCAGCAAGAGTGACTTCTAAGCTCGTTCCCTGTGAGACATGCTTCCATGGTGTTCCACTGTACTGGGAACCAATATCTAGTCTTTCCATGATACCAGCAGCCTCTCCTTCCTTCTCTGCATCATTCCCTTTCCAGCTCACTATATTCCAGCCACTCAGGCCTCTTTTGTTCCTCTCAAATACAAACTTTCCTCTTCCAGCTGAAGGCTTTGACCTGGCTGTTTTCTTTGCCTGAAATACCTGCCGTTAGCTGTAGAAAGCTGTCTCCTTTTCAAGCTGTGAATTTCACTTCAAACATTTGTCCTTAAGTAAAGGAGTTTCCTTCCACTCCTGTTACTATTGTTACCTTGCTTATTTGTTTATAGGACTTCCATAATTTATAGCTTGTTTGTTTGTTTATTTATTTATTTTTTCCTCTGCTTTCTCAACTGGGATATGAGATACAAGAATTTGGCAACTTAGGCTGTCTTGGCCACTACTCTGTTCCCAGTAATCACCTCATAGGCAGGGCACAAGGGAAGTGTTCAGTAAATATTTGTTGCATGCAAGAATGGAATCATTACCCCTATCAGATTTCTTTTCTATTAGGAATCTTAATTCTGCTCTAGAAGCAGTTACCCTTTTATAAATGCTATGAATAACAAGAGTGAAGAGAATAAAAACATCTTTAAGTCTGTCATCTAATTTATGTTTCAAGGAATATTTTATTCACAGTATATTCACTATTTTATAATTCAGAAGGTCCAGAGGAAAAGTATGTACGCACTTAGGAAGAATGGCCTTTCAATATAATAACTGTTTTGTAACTCAGAAGGTCCAGAGGAAAGTATGTACTCACTTAGGAAGGATGGCCTTTCATCTGGGTTTTGTGCCCATCCACTTTCTATGAGCGAGACCATCAGAGCTCGATGAGGTATATCAAATGGTAGACTTTCTTCACTAGTGTCAGGTCGATGTCCTTGTGACACACTATACATAATTTGCAAAGGATTGGTGACTTCTGTCAAAACAAATATGTCATTCATTATAAATATTTTTTGATCCAAAATGCTAAATGCATTTGAAAACCAACCAAGTGAAAATGAGGGAATCTTAATAATCTTAGGACTAATTCATTGTCCCCCTTTCTGTAAAGGAAATACGTATACCCAAACATTGCTAGGCTTGTCTGCCTCCATGGCAGAATTTACAACATCACCTCATTGGCACTGGGCTTGGCCATGTGATTGGATTTGGGCAAGATGAGTAGAACTGATTAGACCCAGGAAGGGCCGCAGCAACTAATATGCAATGTAACTGAGAACTAAATATTTATTTTGTAAGCTATGGAGATTCTCAGGTTGTCTTTTGCACAGCAAGCTGACTTATATAACCTCAAAATAAAGAAATAATATTTTCAGAAAATTTAAAAATTCTTCTTTAATGTTTACTTGTCTTTGTACCAGAACCACTGAATAAATTTTCATATTAAGAGGTTTATAGATGGAATGAATCTTAGAAATAGGAATTCAAAATTCTCATTTCACAGAGGAAAAAATGAAGATAAGAAATTTAGTAGCTTGATGATAGAACTAATTACTGTCTAAATAAGAATTAGAACCTAACTTTTTTCTGATCCTGGATCTAGTACATTTTTCAGTGTACAGTGGATTCATGGTAAGTTGTCAGGTTTTATAGTGTGTTTTCTACAAAATGAAAGGTATGCATATTTAAAATAAGATGAACTTTAGAGAATTCTGCATCGGTCCACCATATGACGTTATCTAGAACACTTACCCTCAAAAGGCTGTTTTCTGGATAAGACTTCCCATGTGATAACTGCATAGCTGTTTAAGATAAAAATGTACAAACAGTACATTTAAACTAGTTATGTTTAATAAAATATAATACCAAATTTCAAAGTTGATTGTGGAGATACCCTTTTTTGAAAGTGACAAGGTAGTGAATTGTATAAAGAATAAGCGTTTCAAACCAAGATGATGAATATTCAGTTTGTTTTGAAAGGGAATTAACCTTAAATTGAAAAATTTGGAAATTACTGTTATAAAAAAGTTATATGCAAAAATAACTTGTGGATAACTTAGTAATTATTCTTAAACACCGAGATAAGCTATTGCTTCTAATTATATGATTTTTATTATTCACACAAAATAGAGAGCAATAAGAAAGCTGTCCTGTGTAGCCCTATTTAGTGACTTTGTTCTGGTCTAAGTACTGTCTTCTTCAGTAGTGTTAAGTGATTAACCAGACTCTCCCTGTCTCCCCTCCCCACCAGCATCAAAGTCATATATGATAAAACCCTGGAGTATCATATTATAAATTTATAGGATAATAAGATGAACTTTAAAATGTTTTCAAGGATGTAAAAGTGGCTTTAAAGCAAGGCATCTTTAACTTTAGAAATACTAATCACTGTGGGCTTGATTTTATTTTCCCAACATTTAGGAGAGAAGAATAAAAAATTACATTTTAAAGCGTACTTTCAAAATTCAGATGGATTAATTTTGTTTTTTAGACAAGTTATCTCTGAGCATAACTAATGCACTATACCTGTATATGTCATGCTTGACACTGGCCCTTGATTTTTGTCCAGGCTCATAGTTTTCAGGTGGCATATAGATAATGGTCCCTCCTTCTGGTGCAGATTTACTATTTCGTGATTGTGACAGGGACATCATGCGCCATTTTGACAAACCAAAGTCTGCAATCTGTGAGGGAAAAGAGTGATGGAATTTAAAGATTTTAAACAAATCCAAGAATCAATTGCCTTTGTTTATACGTATTCAATATGAGACCAGAGGAAATATTATATATATATTAATGATTCATTTCTATATATTCCATGAGTTTCTTGGATTCCATAGTGCTGAGCCCAATAACTCTAGAAGCAATACATACTGATTTGAAGTTTAACAGATTATAAATTTCAAAAGGGGGACTCTTGAAAAATGAAAGTAGTATTTTTTCCTTATAATCTGAATGAGTGTATACACTGAACCTTTTATTGTTTGTGACAAATAGTTTCATAGCATGTGATTTCAAGTTCTCCTACACCTCACATAACTGCCAAACTACTCATATATCATGTGATTGTCTCTGGTATTGTTACAACTCAGGTTTATAAGCTCTTATTTATAATGCTCTAAATACAGTATCCTTAAATTTTGAAGTAAATAGAACCCCAATATCATATAGTTCATTATTATATGATTTATGACTACTCTTAAAAGAGTCCTACCTGTTGGCAATAGTAGAGTTAGCATGTAAAGAATATTTACATCCATGATAATAAGTACCTAAAGAATTATCAGTGACAAACATTCCATGCTTTTTATATGTCCTTTATAGTTTTATGTTGCTTGTAAATCTTGTCTATGTTATATAATACCTTATAACTAAATATTTAAAAGTTACTTTCTTTTTCTCAATGGAAGAAGAAATAAAAGAATAGAAACAATATTTAGTGGACAAGAATATGCAAAAACTTTGAAGGCACTTAATTTAAATTACTTAGACCTCCACAGTGCAGAATTTCTGAGTCAACACAGTGGAATGAGCTCCATCCAGGACACTACCTGTGTTTTTCAGCTATTTAATGCTTACACTTTCACTAGTTTTAAGAAATCATTTATTTAGTGTGAAGATGAATTTGAGATAAAAAATATGACCCCACTCCAAAAAAGGAGGGGGTGGACTGAATAAATCTTTCATGAATTATTGTAACAAAAGGGTTAGTCTAAGGAAAAAAAATTAGAAAAGATTGAGAGAGAACATGGTGCCAGTATACAAAGTGCTGAACTGGACAGAATTCAAAGGCACATGCTGAGAACATGGGTTCTGGAGCCGAGACTGTTCAGATTTCTAGTCTATTCTAATTCTACCTCTAACTAGGTGTGTGAACCTGGGAGAGTTTCAAAATTTCTCTGTGTCTCAGATTACCCATCTGGAAACGGAGAGTAATGACAGTCTCTATAGCTTGGGGTTGTACTGAGAAAATTGAATGAGCTAAATTAGTATGGTTAATGTTTTGGTTACAGGAAAACGTCTCTAAAGGTTGCTATTATTCATACAATACCACCAAGCACAGAGCCAAGTTTTAGGCTCTGAGTTGCTCTGAGTGGTATTAGTGCTCCAAGGAGCATACATCCCACTTAATTCTACTTGGTATTGCAGAGTCTATTCCTCCCTCACTGTCTGAAGGCAAAACCAGTATTCCAGGCATATACCTGCCAGGATAGTAAGCATTACCATGACAACTAAGTTTATTTTTGTGTCAGAATGAAAATCCTAAAAAAAGAATAGGGGTGTGGTTTCATTTATATCTGATGCCTGATGTGTAAACTACTGGGTTCAGAATCGGTTTGGGTCAAGTGTTGGAGAAAACAGTCTGAGTCTGCTTCCTATGTGTTCCTTTTACTTCACATAACAGCCTCATCTTTTGGGTTTTCCAACCCAGTCTAGAAGTCTTAGTCAGGGTTCCCTCGATGAACTAATTTAGTTTGTCTTCCACATGGAACCACACTTCTCCTCTTCCTCTGTCCCAAAGAATATCATATATGAAAGACATAATTCATTAAACCTGGGTTTTTCAGAATTCATTAAACCTGGGTTTGCAGAAGGAAGATGTGAAGGATGTGATGGGAGTAATATGTCCATGATTTCTTGAGGGTCTTAATAAATCCATCATTCATCAATGCAGACAGAAAGGAACTTTCCCTTTCTACACAAGACCTTCAAATATATTTCAAAGCTAATGGTTTTCTTTTTAATAAAACCATTAATTATCTTCTTAATAAAAGATGATAAAAATTAGAGGAAATTAAAATGCACTACTCAAAAAATCATCCATAATCCTACCACTCTACTAGAATAGCTGAATACTTTCATTTACATATACTGTCCATCTTGAAAGTATAAACAAGCTAGGAAGACCCATCTGTAAGTATTCTGGTTTCCACACAGGACTGACAGAATAGCAGAGAAATATAAATACTTTCTTTTAAATTTTATTCATTTCAAAGAAAGACCAAGGGTCCCCTACTGATCAATGAAGAAGAGAAAGGATGATTGCCCATTACTTTACTTCTGTTTTCTCTGGCCTAACACTCAGAAAGTAAAATCTAAGGAGGTTGAAAGGTTTATAAAGTGCAGGCCTTGGGCTATTTTATATATACTTCAAGTTATTGAGAACTTGCAAATACCTCCTGGGTGCTCTCAATGTTCTTTGTGGGAGAGCATATGAGAAAAGTGAATGTCATTCTGATTTTTAAAAATGAAAAATATTATTGACTTCACAAATCTACATAGTAGCAAGAGACTATCCTTAATCCCTGGTTTAAAAATTTAGAAAATTTTATAAAAGGGAACTTTATGAATAATTAAGGAAAGAGCCAGCAAGAATTCATAAAAAACAAATTATATTAGATCAGTAGTCAATTTCAGACTTCACGTGATGTGTCAGACGTGCTGGACACAATGCGTAGCATACCACAGTTGCTCCACAAATATCCACTGAGTAAAAGAATGAGTGACTTCATTTCCTTTTTTGACAGTATTATTACTGTTGAAGAGTAAATGTAAAAAGTTTGTATGTTACAAAACATTTTGAGGTACTTTAATAATAGCATACTTGACTACAAACCTAGAAGGCCTATCTGCTACATGAAGAAGATCTGAAAGTCTTTCATTTGTTCATTCAACAGATTATTGAATAGCATGAATATGGCATGTGCTGAGTATATGGCAGTTAATAAGATAGACTAAGTTTATGTCTTCATGGAGCTTATATTCCAATTGGGGGAGATGGACAATAAACATATTAATTAAAATGTTATGTCAGATGGTGAAAATAGTAGGGAGAAGCATAAATTGAGGTACAATGGTAGAGATGAACTGGCTGGGTGGTCTAGGGATAGTCGTCTAGAAATGAGGCTGAATACAGAGAGGGAGTGAGCCTTGAAGATGCCTGGGAAAACAGTCAGGCAAGGACTTTCATAATGTTCTTATGGACAAAATGAGGAAATATGGGCTGTATAATAATTCTTTTAGGAGTACTCCGAACAAACTGATTATTTTCCAACAGTGCTGATTGACACAGACCTGAGGGTTCTTAGCACCATGTAGTGCAGCTCTCACCTGAGCTCTGAAGTTATATCATGACCCAAATACACACACACACACACACACACACACAATGCCTAACTAAATTTTAGGATGATACAACAAAGCTTGGAAAGAACTTACAATCCATGGAATAAAGAAAGAACATTCAAAAATGTCTTAAAGGGTAAAGTGATCACTCAGGTCTAACAAGATAAAACTGCCAATGTACAAAAAGTGTGCTGCAAAGCACATGATAAGGAGATGTGGCTTAAGCGACAATATATGAAAAAAAAAAAAGAATATCTCAGGGCTTCCTGTTGACATTAAGCCCAATTTGAGTGTTGTCATGTGGCCGTTCCCCAAAAGCTGATGAATTATTAAGGAACTATTAAGTATTTAGGACTAGAGGATAAATGATAATTCCACTCAATTCTACAGTGGCCAGACCACATTTAGAGTATTTTGTGCAATTCTGAGGATCAAAATTTAAGAGAGATTGAAACACAGATTCATCTAGATAGCATCTAGGATTAAAACCCATGTTGTAAGGAAACTGGTTAAGGAACTAGGGGTGCTTGGCAAGGAGAAGGCCATAACACAAGAGTGTGAGGGGCAGGCTGTAGCCATTCTCAACTATCAAAACAGCGGTCCTGTAGAAGCAGAATTGGACTGATTCAGTTTATTACACAGAGCAGTGGGTAGAAGCAACAAGGAAGGAGTTTTGGTTGATCACATAAGAAAAAGTCACAGTCATTCAAAGATGGATGTTGAGACTCCTCTGTCACAGGATAACTGCCTTGGAAGGCCGGGGAGTGTTGCAGTAAGGACCCAGGGGACTAGGTGACTGCTAAGGAACTTCCACCTGTAAAGTTCCATAACTGATGTCATAGACTAGTCTCTCTTTATAGCAATACTGAGGCAGCAGCTTGCTCCCCTTTCCTCTCCTCTCCCATTTTGTTCTAGAAAGAGGAAGTGCCTTTAGTAAAGGTTTATTTTTATCCCTTAATTTTTATCAATTTTTTTGCACTAATTTTTTTATTGTTCCAACTTCCCAACTACTTATTTCTTTGAACATTTTTGATATTTATGATCTTTAATTACGTAAATTATTGTGAAAAATGTAGCAAAATATATGTAAAAATAAAGCGAGCTACATATAGTATTAATTTTCCAGGAACTACCTCTTATTTGCTGTCAATAGCTGGATGTAGGGTAACTGAAATCCTACTATATTAACTGCCTTTAGATACCTAAATCTTTTACTTTATACAGATATTAATTCAAAATAAAAAAAATTAGTTCAAAAGCATAAAATTATAAAACTTTTAGAAGGTAACATAGAAAAAAACCTTCAATACCTATGGCTTCATGAAGAGTGCTTAGACATGACATCAAAAGCATGATCATAAGATAAAAAATGGCAAGTTGGACTTCATCAAAATGAAAAGTTTTGCTTTGTGAAAGACCCTGTTCAAAGGATGAAAAGAACAGGCTATGGATCAGGAGAAAACTATTTGCAAACTACATAGCTGGTAAAGGACTCATATCAAGAAAATACACTCTCAAAACCCAACAGTAAAAAAAGAAAACAAACAAACCAACCCAAAATTCAATTAGGAAACAGCTTAAGACATACTGAGACATTTCACTGAAAAGGATATATAGATGACACACAGCACATGAGAAGGTGTTCATCATTAGCCATTAGGAAGATGCAAATTAAGACCATGATGCAATATTACTAGACACTTATTAGAACAACTAAAGTAAAAGTTGTGGTAATACCAAATGCTGGTGAGGATGTGAAAAAGCTGGGTCTATCACACATTGCTGACAGAATATAAAATGGTACAGCCACTCTTGAAAATAGTTGGATGGTTTCTTAAAAAACTAAACATACCCTTACCATGTGACTGAACAGCTAGGCATTTATCCCAGAAGAATTAAGACTAATGTTCATTCAAAGAGTTGCACAGGATTGTTCACGGGAGCTTTATAATTGCCAAAGCCTAGAAATAACCGAAGTGTCTCTCAATAGGTGAATGGTTAAATAAGTGGGGTATACCCATACTGTGGAATACTATTCAGCAATAACAATAATTATGGTGCAAGCAACAACTTGGATGGATCTCAAAGGCACTATGTTAAATAAACAAAGGCAATCCAAGATATCACACGTTGTATGATTCTATTTATAAAGCATTTTCAAAATGTCAAAATTACAGAGATGGAAAACAGATGAGTGGTTTCCAGGGGCCAGAGATGGTAAAGGGTAGGAAGCAGATATGACTGAAAGGAGTGGCCTGAGTGCTTTCTGCAGTGTGGGTGTCGGGTAATGCTGTATCTTGATTGGTTGATTATACGGATTTACACAGGTGATAGAGAGACACAGAACTACATACATGCATCGTATTAATGTCAAATTCTTGGTCTTGAATTGTACTATCGTTATGTAGGATGTATCTATTGAAGGAAACTGAGTGAAGGTACATGGAAGCTCTTTGTTTTATCTTTGCAACTTCCTGTGAATCTATAATAATTTCAAAATAAAAGTAAAAAAAAGGTGTACTCCCCAATTTTGTTGGGAAATGTCCTGTCTGGTTTCGGGAACTGTAGCCCCACTGATAGGCAAGAGGGCCCCAAGGCTGGAAATAATCAAGGAGGCCTTTGGAAAATAGGCCATTGAAGAGATGAAACCTGTCCCCCTGGCAGAGGTGCAGTCCCTGCCTCCCTCACAGCACCCTGCTTGGTCCTGTGATGGTTGATAGTCAAAGATGGGTAAGATTCCTCAAGAGGAGGGAAAACCTAAGCTAGACACAGCCAGTATGGGCAGCAGGTCAAGGACTTGGGGGACATGGAGAAAGAGCAAAAAGACCTGCACCCCTTGCCTGGGCTTGGACATGGCTGGGGTCTTCATTCTATCTGAAAGAAGTCTCCTTGTTCTTGGTGGCTCCCTCTCCTGGCCTGACTCAGGCTCAAAACAATACTGGAGACAGTCCTAAACTGGGTCTGGCGGTTCCCAGGGAATATCAGGCCTAAAAGAAAATTCTTTAAAGCATGTTTTGTTTCTTCTTCAAAAGCTATGATAGCCAGCTCATGCTGGGAAGGAATTTGCATTATTCACAGATCCTAACCTTACACCCTTTGGCACTCTCATGTTTCCAAGTCTCTTTGACCCATGTAAATTGCTGTGTTCTTGCCATTTGTTTTCTTCAAAACATCATCTATTCTCTGTAAACATTAGCATACTGATGTAATTAGATCACCTATTCCCTAGCCATACTGATAACCCTTTCAATAAAAGCCTTTGGACAAAGGAGCTTGGGGCCTTCCCCACTAGAGGGAAGAGCCAAGTCCCCTTTCCTGGCAAACAAAGAAGTGTTTGCGGTGGTGACTCGTGTGTATTCCCCCGATCCATGACAACCCTGGGACGGGCTCTGTGGAATTCAGAGTCCCCCTCCCTCCTCAGCTGGCTTTGGACAGTAACCCTCAGATCTGGGAGCACCTATGCCATGTGCTCCCTGCGACACAATTTCAGCTAAAACATAATGATTTTGTATTTGGTACTGTAATTGTGTCTATCTCTGTGGCCTAGGAATAACTAAGCCATTGCAGCAGGAAGAAGGGGCACTGAAGATAAAAATTAGGGGCTATGGAAAAGGGAGAGATATTCTATTCGTTAGGTGGAAAAAGAAATAGTCTTTTTAAAGCTATTAATCACAAAGGATGCACATAGACTTCTTAACAAGTAATTACCTTAACATGAAATTCATCATCCAATAAGATATTTTGCGTCTTCAAGTCATGATGAAGTAGAGGGGGATTCATATTGTGCAGGTAATTTACGCCCAGTGCAATTTCATGCAGGATGCGGAATCTCAATGGCCAAGCAACATCAGGATATTCTGTTTTCTTCATATATGCAAGAAAGAAACAAAATGAAAATCATTGGCCAAATTTCTTTACATTCCTACTTGGAAAATTAAACATTCCATGAGGAAATACAGCATAAACTAAGGTTGAAACATATGCTCATTTTTATTACATAGTATCAATTTGACATTAACATCCTTGTATCTTATTTTCCTCACTTTTTAGGGAAAATAGTAACTGTATAGTATTAATATTCCCTTTTGGTTTATATTAGTAATGTAACTACATGATATTGAGTCTTCTTCAGTTGACACAGTTTCAATTATTTTTTAATCTGTATAATACTTACACACATATGTCTATACCCACACCTGTCTCCCTGTTCTATGGCTTATATCAAGTAGTTTGTGTCTGCACCTGTGCACACGTGCACACACACAATTTGTTTCTAGTACATACCAAACCACTCACTCAAACTAATGTTTTAATTTTCCTATTACTATAAAACTGTAATTTAAGGTATTATTATAATCGTTGCATAAATTAAAAAGTATGACCATATTGTATTTATTAAGTATTAATATCTCATACTTTTAATTATATAATTTATTTGTATTCCAACTTGAAAAATTAGCCTTAGGTTTTGTTTTTATGGAGAAAAGATCATCTTCATTTATAAAGCATATTAAATACAGACACATTAAAAATAACGTTTTATATTTCTTGGTACTTACAAGTGATATCCATTTGAACTTTCATAAAATAAATGTTTTCTGAACATAAATATTAATGCAGCAGCTCAAGAGAATGAATATACTCAGAAAAATTAGGTATTTTGGGAAGATCCTCAAATGAATCATCAGGCACCAGCCACTGGGTACATTTTTCTAAATGATATGAAAAAGCACACTTCTACTGAAAGCTCCAAACTGTTCTTGAGAATTTTTTTCTGCAAATGGATCAGCTTATGGTTCAGTGATCAACCTGGCAGGAAGTGAGTCAAAATACTTTGTGTTTACATTGTATTTTGATTAATTTCAACAATCTTTTGTGTGGGTGGAGGAGGGTGCTTCAAGATAAATCCCACTCTAATAATGCAATACAAAAAACCCAAAAGAAACACAAATATTCGTGTTGAACATTACTTCTTCTTGAATAACTGAATCTTGCATAACTGAATCTATTAATCTGTAAAAAAGTAACTTTTCTGAAAATTATGTAGTTTAAAGCCAGAAGAAGTCCTCTCTGCATTACAGTGTTAAGTGAGGGCTTCTGGTCATGATACCTTCCAGAAGTTAGTAGTCCCCCTGTAGGAGGCTCTAGAATTCCTAGTGGGTTCCAAATTTGGGTGTCCGAATATCTACTGGAGTGCTGAGGTATGGGAAGAACACATTAGTATTTCCACTTACTTTTCAAAAAGAAAAAAAGAAATTGTGCTTAATTAATATTTGCAACTTGACTGCTGTGGTGGTTACACAAATTTCATACATTGACACCAGCTACTTGACCCCATCCTGTTTTAGATGGTCACATCATAAACAAAGAGGGAGTCACTCCACCAGGGGCTGACAGTGGCACCCACTCTTTCTTTTCACTTACAGAACATTGACCTATCAGGATTTAGGAGTATCCAAAAGTTGGATTTTATACTTTCTATTATCCAGTTTTAACTAAACCAACCCTCGCTAAATGGACTGAGTGGTGTTAAAAGACTTATTGAGAGAAACTGCAGGTTGGAGATATCAGCTCAAGCAAATAATACTAGATGAAAACACATATTTTGAGAATGAAGAGCCCCAAATTTGTTTATTTATGGGATTTACAGTCAAAGCCAGAGTAACTGGTACCTTGAAAAAATAAGTAAATGGCTCATGTCATTGTTGATTATGGAAAAGCCAATGTATTTGGTATTCAGAGATAGATTTATTTTGTCTATTAATTCAGAACTTTATGAACTGGTATTATCAACATTTAGTTTGAATCCTAAATTGTCTTTAACATAAAATAAAATCCAGCCTAACAGTGGACTATACAGTGTGCAGAGTTTATCTTTTCTCTCTCTTATGCCTACCTGTACATAGGTATGCCTACCTGTAAATATACATGTGGATATTGCAATTCAGTGTAAAACTCAGGAATAGTAACCTAAGCAAAATAATCTAGGTCCCTTAGAGTACAAAGCCTGATTGCATGTAATTTTCAAAAACACAAAAAAAGCTGTAAATGGTGAAACTTTACAACTGCAATTGTTTTTCATTATTCTTATTTTAATTCATTTATATATCCCCAAATAAGTTGATAATATGTAAAACTAAAGCATTATATAGCTTGATTAATAGAATTATAGCCACTGAAAGTGTACAATACTTACCCTATGTAGGAGTTCATTTAATGATCCATTTGGCATGTACTCAGTAACTATTCCCAAAAATTCAGGTTCATTGCAAATTCCCAAAATTGGAAGAATGTAACTAAATCTAGCTTTGTGTAAAATTTCAGCTTCTCTTAAGACATCATTTCTTTCACTAAAGAAAAAAAATCATAATTATTTTAAAGTAATGAAAAACACACAATTATCATGCCCATGTTATTAAGTTAGCCTGGACTTTTTCAGTAATTAGCTTTTGATTTGTTGCAAATTTAATCTGTCTTTTAGTTTCATCATAGTTAAAGTAGGGAAAACATCTGCCTTACATATTGTAAGATTTGTTTAGAGGCCAAAGTAACTTCTGTAAGCTACTGACAGAAGAGAAAAAGTGCTATACCTAGGTTATTGTGGTACTTTTCTAGGAAAGGGAGAAAACATACTGGATAAGTTTATAAAATCTATATTAGAATGACTGGTGTATGAACTAAACTATTAAGTGTATTAAAATGATCATACTTGATTAGAATGTTATATTAAATTTTATGGTTATATACCATGTAAAAATTTCCCAAGTATCCTGAATATTAAAACATCCATGTTGTAAATTTAAATAACTAGGTGATAGTTGCATGAGGGTTAATAATGCTTAGAAATTATACTCTGGAACCCAGGGAAAGAACACTGAGAACAGGTAAGTGCTTCTAACAGATGCCTGAGGTAACTCTGGATCCCAGGTGCATTTGCTTATTCATATACAAAACAAGTAAATAGTGAAATTTTATTAAGAATAAATTGTGCTCAGCATTATGGAGAACATAGAGATGAAAAAAAAAACAGTCTGTGCTTTCAAGCTGCTCAGAAATCTTTTAAGAAAAATAAATACTCATTGTGGTTTTGATTTGCATTTTCCTGGTAGTAAGTGATGTTGAACATCTTGTCAGATACTTGTTGGCCTTTTGTATGTCTTCTTTGGATGTGTTAATTATCTTGATTTGGTGATCATTGCACAGTCTGTGTCTATCATTATCATGAAGCACACTTTAAATAACAGTCGTATATACAGTCCGTGGACCACACAGAGTGGTGGTCCTGTAAGATTGTAACGGAGCTGAAAAATTTCTACGGCTTAATGATATTGTAGCCATCATGATGTGTTAACCTAGTGTTATTTTGTTCAATAACATGCTATACAGCTTGTAGCCCAGGAGTAATAAGCTGTGCCATGTAGCCCAGCAGGCTACACCACCCCGGTCTGTGTAAGTGCCTTTGTGATGTTTGCACAACGACAAAATCACCTAACAATGCATTTCTTAGAAAGTATGCCTGTCATTAAGTGGTACATGACTGTACACAATTATATTTGTCAATTATTCATTAATAAAGTTAAAGAATAAGAAAAGCAAACAAAAATAAACACTAAAATATAAGGCAGAATGTGATTAGTGCCACACACACAAAAAGTAACTAAATGAATAAATAGAGAACTGTGGGAACCCAAAGAAAAGAGAGTAAACTTTGGCCTCGGAGTGTCACCACAGTCTTCAGAGAGGTGGGATTCCAATTACACTTTAAGGATAGATAGAATCTCAACCTTTGGAGAAAGGACGTCCAAGACGGATGTGGCCTCCAAGATGAGAGGGACCTTGTCTTTTTCATCTGTGTATCCCCAGGACCTGGAACAGTGCCTGGCACACAGTAGATGTTTAATAGATATGCACCAAATGTATTCAAGGAAGTTAAAGTGAAGGCTATGTTTAGAATATGGCAAGCTGTCTAATATGTGTCAGGATATGTAACAGCTGTAAAAGTGAAGGTGACTAGCACAGGTAGGACTAGGTCTCGGAGCCTTAAAGCCAGACAAGGGTGTTTACACTTAATTTGCTAGTCTCTGAGCTGTGACTGCAGGTTTTTAAGCAGAGGAATGCCATGAGCAAAACAAATTTTTAGGATTCACTTGGCAGGAGGATGGAGGATCAGCAGAAAGGTAGAGTTTGAAAGTCAGATGTTAGCTATAATACTCGTTAAGATGTGAAGCAATGAAAGCCTGAAACTATAAAGGTCACAGTGGAAATGGAAAGAAAAATACCAGCTAACTAGAATGCCCAGGCTGTGGTGACTGACTGACTCACTACAGGGATTAAAAAAAAAAAAAAGGAATTAAAGATGTCATCAGTTTTCACTGTATGAATGGGTGTTGGTAGCAGCAGCAATAGTTTAGTCTCCAGGAGAAGCCTGTTAGATAAGTGATGGTGATTAGTTGGGTCTTAAAACCACCCAACCTCTGGATAAATGGCTATTGCAATAAGAAAAGCAATAGACATTCCCGACCATATGATAAGGCCTGCTTTCAAAACAAAACAAAACTAAAGCAAAAAATCTTAGTCATTTATGTTCTGAATAAATAATCATATATGTTTATAACTAGAGTTACAAGAGGGTACACACCCTGTTCTTCAGCCACTTAATATCCCAGACGAGAGACATGTTTTAATTAAACTTATATTCCATAAGTTGAAACACTTCTGTATTTGCATTAAGAGATGTAGGTCAACAAGAGAGTCTGGGTAGCATGCTGGCAGGAAGACAGAGGACGTACACTCTGAGAAAGAACTACAGACAGATGGACATGCTGGAAAAGTCTCAGTGGTATTTACTACACACTTTTCTCTTCCCAGTTAAGGGTATGAGGCATTCCTCTTTCTATTTTGATCTGTTATGTGTCAGCCACTTTGTATACCCTTATCATGCTACTATCACCCCTAGAGTTTGGTTCATTATCTGCACTTTATACATGAGGACACCAAGGCTTCGGTCAATTTGTAATTTTCTAATGGTCATGCCAATAATAAGTGGCAAGGCTGGAGTCAGATTTGAATTGCAACTGTGGGACTCCAAAGCCTGTGTTCTTTCCGTTCTAGCACATGATCAGAGATGATAGTAGGTTCTTCAAGTCAGGTTCTGGGAAGATTTAGTGAGTGGGAAAACACAAACAGCCAAAGCAGTTTAAAAATAGGTTTTTATATTTTTAAAAATAAAAATGTATTTTGGAGATCAAACCCTTTTTCGAGGTATCATTGGCAAATGTGTTTTCCCATACGGATGGTTCCCTTTTCATTTTACTGATGTTTTCTTTAGCTGTGCAGAAGCATTTTAATTTGATGTAGTCCCATTTATTTATCCTTTCCTTAGTAACCTTTGCCCTAGGGGATATATCGGTGAAAATATTGCTGCATTGGATATCTGAAATTTTCCTGCCTATGTTTTCCTCTAGGACTTTTATGGTGTCACGACTTATATTTAAGTCATTTATCCATCTTGAGTTTATTTTGGTATATGGTGTAAGTTGGTGGTCTAGTTGCACTTTTTTTTTTCATATTCCTGTCCAGATCTCCCAACACCATTTATTGAAGAGGCGATTTTTACTCCACTTTGTGCTCCTGCCCCCTTTGTCAAATATTAATTGACCGTAGAGGCTTTGGTTTATTTCTGGGCTCTCTATTCTGTTTGCTGATCTATGTGTCTGTTCTTATGCTAGTACTAGACTGTTTTGATTGTAGTAGCCTTGTAATATAGTTTGATAACAGGTATTGTGATCCTTCTTACTTTGTTCTTCTTTCTCAAAATTGGTGAGGCTCTTTGGGGTCATTTATGGTTCCATATAAATTTTTGAAATATTTGCAAGGGTTTGATCTTGTAAATATACAAAGAACTCACATGACTCCAAACCATGAAGACAAACAATCCATTTTAAAAATGGGCAAAGGACCTGAACAGACACTCCTCAAAGGAGGATATAGAGAGGGCCCACAGACATATGAAAGGATATTCAACATCAGTAGCCATCAGAGAGATGCAAATTAAAACCACAAATGAGATACCACTTCATACTGGTCAGAATGGCTATCATTAACAAATCAACAAACAACAAGTGCTGGGGAGGTTGTGGAGAAAAGGGAACCCTTAGAACATTGCTGGTGGGAATGCAGACTGGTATAGCCACTGTGGAAAAATAGTATGGAACTTCCTAAAAAAACTAAGAATAGAATTGCCTTTAGATCCAATGATTCCACTGCTGGGATTATACCCTGAGAATCCTGAAACACCAACCCAAAAGAACCTATGCACCCCAATGTTCATAGCAGTGTTATTTACAATAGCCAAGTACTGGAAACAACCTAAGTGCCCATCAGTAAATGAGTGGATCAGAAAACTATGGTACATTTACACAATGGAATACCATATAGCAGAAAGAAAGAGCGACTACCCTTTGCGACAGCATGGATGGAACTGGAGAACATTAAGCTAAGTGAAATAAGCCAGGCAGTGAAAGACATATACCATATGATCTCACCTATAAGTGGAACCTAATCAACAAAGCAAACACAGCAAACAAATGAGCAAAAAAGAACTAGAGACATGGAAATAAAGAGCAAACTGACAGTGACCAGAGGGAGGGTGGTAGAGTAGAATAGGAGAAGGAAGAGGAAAGGTCAAGTAATTTGTATAAAGGACCCGAGGACAAGGACAATGGTGTGGGGGTTGCCTTTGGGAGAAGGGGGTTGGACAGGGCAGGGAAAACAATGGGGTGGAGGAGGTGGAATTGGAACAACTGTAACTGAACAACAATAAAAAAGTAAAATAAAAAAATAAAAAAATAACATACAGCTTCTGTAGTCTGATCACCAAAAAATGACCAGCAAAAAAACAGTTATGGCGTCTACCAGGTGTTTGAACGACCTGCCAGTCCCATCTACTCATAAGTAGTTGGGAGATTATTGGGGAATATCCACTCAGGGGTAGAAATCAGGTTATGGAGGACTGACCAATCCCTAAAATAAAAATAGCAACCATTACATAAACTTATTTTTCTTTCAGGTGATCCCGAAGAACAATGCAAACATTATCCAAACCACAGCTCAAGAAGTCCATGTATTTATTATTCTCATTTTATAAGTGAGGAAATAGCCTGTGACCTAACTGCACAGCTCAGCCCTGTGCTCAGACTATGCAAACACTGATGATGTTCACATGTCAGGAACCAAGTGGGAGAAAAACATGTGATGCGGAGATGCCAGAGTTATTTCACTAGTCTTACGGCTTTTTTAAAGACAGAATTAATTTCCTACCAATTTAGCGAAGAACTTTAGATTATGAGGAAATTATTAATGAGTAAAGAAACGGAACTCTCTTTTCATTCCTTGGCCCCCACAAGGCACAAAACTTGAATTAATACCCATAGTAGAGGGTTAATTAGCTTTAGAAGAGGCCCCTCAGCGCTGGCTTTCAGGGTATTTGCACAGTTTATTCCATCGCCACCACCGAGGTAGGTTGCATACTGTCCAGACTTGCCCAGCACTTGCACAGAATTCAAGGCCTAGAGTAAAGAGGCCACGCCTTGTGTTGACGAGGCCAGGGTTGGGGTGTTCACGAGGTGGGACCGCCTTAGGGGCGTCGCCAGTCTGCTGAGATCTGGGCCAGACATGCCTTGACACCAGGGCAGCTACGAAACGTAGGGGCTGAAGCTGACGAAGGACTGGTACACGGCCCATCTCGACACGGATGTGAGCTCAGGAGAATGGACAGGAAGAGTGACTGACCCTTGAGCAATGCGGGGTCATGGCCGGCCGTGCGCGGTTGCAGTGCTTTCTGGAAACCGAAACTACAGTTCCCACTGAATTGTGCAGGATGTGCCAGGCTATCCGAGTTTCTGGTCCTGTATAAGTTCTGATTCAGGTCACTGTTAGCAGAAAGCACAGTATTTCCTCTGCGACAGGCTCTCTTGTGATAATAAGCCTCAGTGACTACGCGATCAGCCACAGAACACAATATGGCCCCAAGCCCAGATGTTCCAGGCCCAGAGACCACAGGGACACCCATGATGTCCCGTGCTGAGTGCCCGGCCCGGTCACACTGAAGGCTCAACGCGCTGTGAGTAGCACGGTCGGGAGAGCGAGGCGGGGACCCAGGGAAACGCCCGCCGCGGGGACAAGACGCGCGGAGGGAGCCGCGAGTCCAGGCTGCCGCAGTCTTCGCGATGGTACCGGAGGGCCTACCTGTCGAGCAGAGGAGTGTGGATGTGCAGGTGCTTCACGGCCACCTGCACGCGCCAGTCCGCGTGGCGCGCGGACGACACGGTGCCCGACGCGCCGCGGCTGAGGAAGCGCAGGTCAGCGAGCTTGTGCGAGGGTACAGCGGGCAGCGCGCTGCAGATGGGCTCCGTACCCATGGTTCCGGGACGCGCTGCCGCACCCCGCTGCCTTCTCCCGGCTTCTGCACCGTCCTGCTGCCGGCCGCACCTCTGCTGCCGACGGGTACTAAGTCTCCAGGGCGTCCATGTCCGCGCCGCCCAACCCCTTCCCGGAGACCAGTGGAGTGCGGTCTCGAAGGAGACGAGCAGCTCTGCCGCGGCGGCGTCGAGGGGCCTCTTCCCCTTTGGTTGTCCCGGCTCCTACCCGCCGGCTCTTCCTCCTACTCCGCCTACGTCACGCTCCCATCCGTTCGACCTCTCCCCTAACCCCGCACTCTCCCGCCGGCTCCTCCCCAAACGTGCGCCCCGCCCACTTCTGCTAGCTCCTCCTCGCACCCCGCCCACGTCGCAGCCGTACCCGCCCCACCCCTCCCCTAACCCCGCCCCACCCCTCCCCTAACCCCGCCCCACCCTGTCGGCTCCTCCCACCCCTACTCCTACCTAGACCCGTCCGGCTCGTTGTCTTCTAGCCGCAAGCCCCTCCCTAGCAGAGTCGAGGCCTGAGGCGGCTGACCCGGCGACAGTTGCG
Source organism: Pteronotus mesoamericanus (assembly GCF_021234165.1). Classification (NCBI taxonomy): domain Eukaryota; kingdom Metazoa; phylum Chordata; class Mammalia; order Chiroptera; family Mormoopidae; genus Pteronotus; species Pteronotus mesoamericanus. The sequence goes on from NW_026555321.1 coordinate 59,186,603, forward strand.
GGCGGTGAAGGAGCTGGACGTCTATTCGGTCCCCTGGCCGGGGTTTGGGGACGCGATGTCAGCCGCCGGCCGGTTTGTCAGTCTGCTCGGCCCCTGGCACAGTCCCCTCAGCTCCGCTCGCGGGAGGGAGATGGGCCCCCGCACTGACGCGACCGCACACCTAAGGAAGCGCCGCTAGCCAGGTAGGGCTGCGCGTGCCGGGTTTGCAGGGTTGGGTAGGGCGACTACGTCTCAGAACAGGCTCCAGGGCCTGCGGCCTGTGGACCTAGCAGACCCGGACCACCGGATCCTCAGCGACATAAAGCAAGGGGGCCACCGGCGGCCCGTTAGGTTCCTGTGACCGGCCGTGGGCGAGGGCAGCGCCGTCCTTAGAACTCCTGTCACTCTTAGTGAGACGCTCTGCTTCACACATAGTCCACACTCGGTGCTTTGTCTTCAGTGAGAGCTTGGCTAGAGTGCTGCCCAAACTCATTCATTCTCTTTGTCATTCACTCACTTATTCATTCTTCAATTATTCATTCATTGATTCAGCCACTCATTTATTGATTCATTTGCTCTCTCACTCATTCATGCTTTTATTCAATTTTCTCTCACATGCTCATTGATTCACTTACACCCTCATTCACTCACTCATTCAATCATTCATTCCCTCACTTATTCACTCTCCCCCTCATTCCCTCACTCTTCCACTTATTCACTCACTCACTCATTTACCCACACATTCATGCACTCACAAACTCATTAATTCACTCATTCACTCATTCATTCATCTCTGTCACTCATTTGTCACTCATGTATTTACTCACTCATTCATTACTATAGTCATTCATTCATGTACTCGCTCATTCATTTACTCAGTTCTTCTCTCAGTCATTCACTAATTCATTTATGAGGTTTGTTCACCTCATCAGGTAACAGAGACTTCCAGAAAAGGAGAGCAGAAAACAAGCGACAGGAAATGACCCAAAAATAATTGGAGCGCTTTTCCTGACCTGAAGCACAGGCGTCTCCACACTGAGAGGACCTATTTGAAGCTTGCCATTAGGAAGCTCGGGATGCTAGGAATGCAGAGGATTTCAAGAGTTTTCAGATGGGAATTAGAAGTCCACTGGATTTCTCAGCAATAACACTTTTATGCTAAAGCACAATGAAGTGAACTGTCTTTAAAACTCTGAAAGAGAGTAACTTTAACCTAGAAGTCTGTAGTCAGTCAAACCACCCATCAAGTACTAGGGCAGAATAAAAACATTTTTAGATACACATGAACGCAAATATTTACTTCCTGTCCATCTACCTTAAAAAAGAAAAAGAAAACTGCTAGAGGATGTGCTCCAACAAACCAGGTAGTAAATCAAGAAGGAGAAAGACATGGAATCCAAAATATAGGACCAGGGCAATGTGAGAGGAAACCGAAGGATGGAAGAACTGTCTTCAGTTTATCTACTGCAACCTTAAACCTTTACTTTTCATAATAGTTGTCACCATTAGACAGTTTTAAAAATATATGTTATTAATCATATATGGTTTAATTAATTCCCATAATTAACTGGTTGAAGACAAAAAACTTAATGTATACTTATGCTGAAGTACATCAAGGAAATGAGAAAAAAATAAGGATAATTATGCATATTAGGCTAAAATCAATTCACCTGTTGAAAATCCTCTACAGTCATAGATTTGTTTTCTCATGTGCTATTTTAGGAAATAGTAACTCGAAATCTCTTATCTCCTCAGTTAGAAATAAGACAGAAAAATTGAAAAATAAGCCACATAAGTACAAGTCCAAGAATTTAAAACATTTCATACTCTTTTTTTTATTTTTAGTTTAAAAGCATCTAGTAAGTTTTAAAAACAAATGCTGCAGAAATCTCTATAATTACATAATAATGAATGTTTTGCATGGGAAAACTAACATTTGGGGAATATTAGGTAACTTTCCCAAAAACCAATCTCAAAAATACCTGGTATGTTTGATAACATGGAGCTATTGTTATGAAGAGTCAAAGAAATACATATTTTTGCATTTAGTGAGAACAATATTTCTCATTTGGCCATTCTAATTATGTTCAGTTCTGAGATTAAACACGATGTCATTTTAAAATTGATTGATAAAATGACTTTTTTGATAATTAAACTAAATTAAATTCTTCACATGTCAATTAGAAAAAGTAAATATTGTTACAGTAGAATTATTAGTAAAGGTAATATTAAATCAACCTTTTAATATTAAAAAGATAATATTAAAATCAAAAGAGAGAACCCTTTTCTAAAACATTTTTCAATTTAAAGTTGAATGTTTGTCCATTAGCCTAGAAGACAGTGTTTATTTTTTTAAGCAGTTTGTTAAATTATTAATTTAGGTTGAGCCTATGGTGAACTAAAACTAGTAATTTTTGTTTGCTAACTTGTTTTCTTAAAAATATTTTATTTATTTATTTTTAGAGAGAGAGGAAGGGAGGGAGAAAAAGAGGGAGAGAAACCGCTATGTGAGAGAGAAATATCGGTCATACTTGATCTGACTGGGGGATAGAAGCCACAACCAGGCATGTCTCCTGACTGCAATCCAGCTGCTGACCTTTTGTTTTGCAGAACGATGCCCAGCCAATGGAGCCACACCTGTCAGAGCCCGTTTTCATTCCTTCCTCCCTCCCTCACTTCTTTCCTTCTTTTTTCTTTTTAAATATAAACTGCCTTTTATAAAAGTGAGATTTTCTCTCCTGTACTTGTGCAGTTTATTCTTTTAGGTGCAGTATTATGGGTTGAATTGTGTACCCCCCAAAGATGTTGGAGTCCTAATCCCCAGTACCTGTGAATGTGATTGTACTTGGAAACAGGGTCTTTGCAACTGATCAAGTTAAGATGAGGTCATTAGGATCACCAATCCAATATGAGTGGTGTCCTTATAAGAAAGAAAAATTTAGACAGAGACAGACATGCATAAAGGGAAGGTATTGTGAAGACACAGGGAAAAGCCATCTACAAACCAAGGGATGCCTAATGCTACCAGAAGCTAGGAAAGAATGGAAAAGGTTCTCTATCACCACCTTGGGAAGGAACCAACCCTGTTAACATCTTGATTTTGAACTTCTAGCCTCCAGAAATAGTAGATAATACATTTCTGTGGTTTGAGCTACCAAGTTTGTGGTTCTTTTTTTGTGGCAGCCCCAGAGAACTAAAACACCCAAGATACAATTTTTAAAATTTTTGTTATTTGGAGATAATAATAGATAATAACAGGAAGTCATAAAGATAATGCAGAGAGGTCTCATGTATCCTTTACTCAGTTTCTCCAATGGTTACATCTTACATAATTACAGTACAATATCAAAACCAGCAATTTTGCATTTATCCAATGCATGTATGTTGTACTATGTCATTTTGTCACAGTTGTAGATTCTTGAACCTCAGTCAAGATATGAAACTAGTCTGTCCCCACAGAGATTTACCTCATCCCACCCCTTAACAGTCATACATACCTACCCGCCTCCCCATCTCTGACCCCTGGTCTGTTTTCCATTTCTATTAACTTTGTCATTTCAAGAATGGTACATTAGCGAAAGTGTGTGATTTGTTTGAGGTTGGCTTTGTTCACACAGCAGAATGTCCTAGAGATCCACCTAGATTCTTGTAGCAATAGTTGATTATTTTTTTATTGCTGAATAGTATTCCAGGATATGGGTATACCAAGGCTGTTTAACTGTTCACTGTTTGAAGGGCATTTTAATTGTTTTCAGGTGTTAGCTATTACTAATAAGCTGCTATGAACAATTATGTACAGGTTTTGGTGAGGACATACGTTTTCATTTCTCTGAGACAAATGCCTAGGAATGTAATTGCTGATCAAATGGTAAGGACATGTTTAGCTTTTTAAGAGACTGCCACACTGTTTTCCAGGATGACGGTGTTGTTTTACATTCCAACCACCAATATGTGAGAGGCTCTATCTCTCTGCATCCTAATCAGCATTTAGTATTGCCACTATTTAGCTATCTAGTAAATGTGTAGTCATATTTCACCCATAGACCTAGTTCAATTTTTGAACTTAATCATAGTTTCTAAAAAAGATTTTATTGAATTATTTTTAGAGGGGGGAAGGGAGGGAGAAAGAAAGGGAGCGAAACATCAGTCTATGGTTTCCTTTCATATGCCCCCCAAGAGGACCTGGCCTGCAACCCAGGCATGTTCCCTGACTGGGAATTGAACCTGCAACCCCTTGGTTTGCAGGCTGGCACTCAATCCACTGGGCCACACCAGCCAAGAATCATATTGTTTTATTTCATATCTATGTAAGTCCATTCTTCTAGCCTTTCATGAATCACTTACATCTATATTTTGCTATACTGGCTGTCTTTTCAAGTAAGCATGATGTTTGGAAGAATACAGACTTCAGTTCTCTGCTTCATCATCTGTGATCTGTGTATCTTTGAGCAGCCTGCTTAACCTCTCTGAGTTTTATTTTCTCCTTCTATAAAAGTATTGCCCTAATTAATATCATAACTATGAAATAACATAATATATGTATGGTGTTTAGTAGATCGTACACCCTCAGCAGATGCTACTTTCTTTCTCTTCTGTTTTCAACTAAAAAAAACAATATAGACCAGAATAAAAAACATTTCGAATCTAGAGGTAACTACTAGAAGCCCTTTTAATTAATTAACTAGAAAAATTACAATGCATCTAGAAAATATTTTTCACTGAGATCATAAAACCTGAGGAAATTTTCCCTTTACCTTTTAGATTAGAGCCTGGGCAAATTCTCATTTTATTTTTTCATTGAAACCTATCATATTGTTAAGCCTTTAAAATGGGAAATAAAGAGCATAATCTGGTAGAAAACATGAAATTGGTATATAAATTCTGACTCAAATCTTTTCACATCAGCATGATTTGTATCATGTACCTCAGACATGGAAACCTTTTGGTAAAGTTGAAGGATTTTTTTCTGGTAATTCAAAGTAAGATGATAAGCAGCTGAAGTCTTTGGGAATATTCCAAGCAGGGAAACTTCCTTGCTAAAAGTTCAGATCAGAGTGAGTGGGGTAGAAATTTTGGTGCTATTTGATAGCATTGGGCCAAGGGACTCAGGGTTAGCAATATCATGCCCCAACTTCCAGGCCTCCTGTTCCATGAGGTAGATAGTCATATAAATCTATGAACACAGATAATAGTAGCAACAGAAAGAAAACTATAGTATATTTTCAAAGCTCTAATGAGCTGACTAGAGCGGTGGCAAAAGGCCCAAAGAATATCCCCCTTTGCTGCCCTCCTCTATCTAACCTCAAACTGGAATGTTCTGGATCTAAGATGCACCTGGCTGGACTATAATTTTTTATAAGAAAAGAAAAATTACATTAAAATGAAATTATACTTTAGTCCTCAAATTATACATAGGGTTCATTATGTAGAAGAAAATGGAGAAAACAATTTGCCTTAAAAATCACCTACTCTGATCACATGCTTTAAAAAAGGAAGCTGGACAGTTTTGAGCACCTACTATTTCATTACCAAATATATATGTGTAAGAAACATTTTCTTTTTTCTTCTTTTTATATAAACATGACTTTTAATTAAAAAGAAGAACATGTATGAAATTGGCATGGTAAAACATTCAAGAATTATAAAAACATGAAAATGAAAATTGAATATAACTTTTAATTAAAAAGAAATACCTGTACCAAGTTAGCATAGGAAAACATTCAAGAATTATAAAAACATGAAAATGAAAAATAAGCCTTCCTGATTCTTGAGATTTCCAGTCCACTTTCCCTAAAACAACAAATGAATTTAACAAATATTTTACAGACCATAATACTAGGTGCTGGAAATACAAGAATAACAAAATAGATGTGGCCTCTGCTTTTAGTGCTCTAAGGGGAGAGAGAAACCTGAACGTACAATTATAGTTAAGTGTGCTATGATAGGGAAGTTAAGGGCAGTTTCAGATCTTAGGGGAGAGAAGCATGTGTGGTAATTTAATGAAAGAGAGGCAAAGTAAATCACCCAAAGTAACAGAGTTTGTAAATTACAGAGACAGGATTCCTGAACCAATCTGTTTGAGCCAAAGCCCACATTCTTTCTGGGAACTGATTGCTATTATAAGTGGGGTATTCCATTTTAAGTTTCATTTTATGTAACATCTCAGGAAAGAAATTTAGTAGCAAGAGGGGATTTCCCAGCTACACAAGACAGTGTGGGACAAAAATTTATTATTAATCATTATTTCATGGAAAATTCCATTTTATTTGACATTTTACTTGGTAGGTTACCAAGGGTGTGGAAAGCTATGTTAGTAATAGCTCTGTCTACATTTAAAACTTTTAGCCCTGAATTTAGCAGAATATTTTAAGCATCATATATTAAGATATATTAACTTTTTAAGGCAATTCGCAGACATACACACTTTTTTTTTTGTTTTTGCTTTAGGAAGTGGCTATGTGAAAGAGATTATAAGTTTAGTGCCCTTTGTAGCATCCTGTTTGGGCAGGCAGAGACAAAGTTGTGGAAGAAGGCAGAGTAGCCCATGTAGTCCAGGTCATAAGTGGCAGACTCAGGTGAAAACTATAACTGAAGCAGGACTCCAATGTCAGTGTCTGAACAGGTTGCCAGAGACCACTTCAAGTTTTGTTGGGAAATAAGGGACACTCAGAAAGCATCTTTGACTCAATTTTCATGAATGTTAAAAGGAATGGCAATATCTGCTCTGCTGTGGCAGTCTTGCTGGAACAACTCCAGGGGACACTGTTCACACTGGGAGTGCAGTTCACATGGAGTACATTATCAGTGGGGCCACTGGACATGCGCAGTGCGGGGCCTATGGCCTGCTTGCCACCAAGGATTGTTCTGAGGGCCTAAAGATAGACAATGACTATAAAAGGACTTTATAAACCATAAAGCTGTCAATATATGTCAATAACGTTAATAGTTGCTATTTTCCTGGCCATCCCTGCTCTTTTAGCAAACATTCTTATCTAGTTTGCCAAAGAGCAATACAGTCCTTGTTAGATGGGAGTTGGCCTGACACTCACAGTGAATCTATGGCGTCCTGTTGAATATAAACATGTTTAGAGAACACCAACTTCAGACAAGACCACTTTGTGACTGTGGTGGAGCAAGAAAAAATAAGACCTCTTCATGGTCATGTCTGAACAGACAAAGAAGAAATAGTCCAAACCAAAAAATGAGCAAATATCACCTTTCCTGGCTAATAATGAGTGGCCAACTACTTCTTTACCAACTGCAGCTTTACTTAAATTTCACTCCTCTGAATGCCTAGATAAGAATTATTAAGGTAGTCAATCAGAGAATTATCCCTGCTTCCAAACAAACAGCATTCACAGAATGGAAGATTCCTGTGTCATGATTGTTTTCCAAATTACCTAAAACAAGTCCTAACTCTGTAGTAAATTATTCCTAATATCCTCTTACTGAGACATTTCATGCTTCCCCATGGTGTACCTTTCCTCTTCTTGTAGTGAGTCAGAAAACCAGCTTCCTGGAATGGCAGTTGTGTCCCTGGTGGTCTTTGGCTAGAGGGCATTGATGAGTTCATGGAGAAATTATTGCCTAGTCAGGAGTCTTTGTATCTTCATCTCACTCATTTACTATCAGAACACTATGAACTATCATTATCATTTTGCAGCTGCAGAAACTGAAGCACAGAGATGTAAATTACTTTGTAAAGTCCCATAGCTATTTTGTGGCAGAGCCAGGATTTGAACCAAGGAAATTCTGTTGCTGCATCCTGAATCTGTTCAACTGCTCTCATTAAGTGGGGCTTCTGAAAGATGGAGTGTGAATTGTGTTACAACTCAACATTGTTATATGAAGAGTTTTACATGTGAGCAAGGATATCTTTTAAAGAAGTTCAGTCTAGCAATCAAAGTATTGATGTGTCTCTAGTAATAGTTTACTAAAGTCTTTGTATCCATCATTTTTATTCTTTAAAAATCTTTCTCATTATAATATCATTTTTGACTGGGAATATATTGATATTAACTAAACGATTCTAGCAGAAAAATATGGGGCTTTGGAATCAGAATACGTGAGTTAGAAGCCTCCTCTTTCAGTAACCAAAGTGCATTAGTTATTATGTAATTGTGGGGATTAGGTGATTCCTGCCAGTCTGACTAACTTTCTTCATCTATTAAATAGTGAAAGAATACCTTTCTCAAAGCTATTATGAGAATTAAACAGGATTATGTGTATAAGGCTATACAAGAAGTATTAATTTCCTTTATCAAAATAATGTATTTGGGGCCTTGCAAATTTTAGTTTAAGTGAGAATAATCAACTTTGTAAGATGATTGTCAAAGCAGACATATGAAATATTGAAGTGATTTGCAAATCACAAACTGTATAGCCATGGTTTAGTTTCAAATGTGATCTCCATGAAGACAAGGGCCATATCTATTTTCTTCATCACTGCCGAGGACAGTGAATGAATGTGATGATAATCCACTCCTTGTCTCCGCACACCATGGAGGGATACTGTTATGGCCAGCTGAAGACTAGTTCTTAGGTTAAAAGCAGGCAGAATTATATGGCTTGCTCATTTCAAGTTTTAATTTTTTTCAAAATTCCAAGGTCATGTTTAAAAGTCATTATAGTTCACAGAAATAAAGTTATGAAAAAAGTACCAGATTAAAAAAAATCTTTGTAGCCAATATTCCAGTAATATTCTAAACTCTAGACTGTATCCAAGCAGTAGTATTCTCTGTCACCTACTTAGAAAATTAAAATTTTATTGCATATTTAAAAATAGCACATGTACAACTGAGAACATTGGATGAAAGATATTTTATTTCAAGCATAATTAGATATTAAGTTTATTTCTCTTAGTAAACTTTGTCAAAAATGTCATCTGATTTAATAACTAGATGAATCTCCTTAAAAACTGACTATGGATAGAGAGAAAGATGGCAGAGGAGTCAATGGGAGTCATGTTGACCTTCTCCCAAGATCAAACTGGAATCATAATTAATTGTGGAGAGATCACCTGGATACAACAGAATAGAGGGAGAGAAACCTTGGAGCTGTGGACAGACAGTGGAATCAACTTTCACACATCCGAATGGGTGAGAAGTGTGGTGGAGGCTCCAGAGGGTGGACTGCGCACCCAAGAGCACCAGCACCATAGGGACATTGAAATGGCCAGTTGGATCCCCCTGAGAAGAAGAGGGTCTGAATCATAAACAGGGACCCCTAGACTACAGCAGCTGAAACCAGAAAAACACACAGATAAAACGCAACCCCAAAAAGCTTAGGGGAGCTCTCTGCCAGAGACAGGTGACTGGAGAAGCAAAGAGACATTTAAAGGGCCAATGCAAAAATCTGCAGTGGTAGCCACCTTCCTTGATCTCTGGGTAGAGGCTGCAGGAGCGTGGGCTGGTGCCTGAGGAGAGATTGGTGAGGAAAACTTTGTGAAGAGAACTGAGACAAGTGGCCAGCGAAGCTCCGGTGGTAACTCACCTTCCACTCTGCAGCTACCATCTCGCTAGGCATAAGTGGGTCAGTAAACCTGCCATTTGTGCGCTCTGCACACAGCTTGTGTGTGTGTGGGCTGGGGGCTGAGTGCAGACTGCCTGGAAGAAATAGAGGATCCCTGGCCAAAGGGGACACACAGCTGCATGGAGACCCTTGAGGAGAGATTGGAGACGGAGGCTTTGGGGAAGGAACTGGAGGAGTAACCAGGAAGTCCTGGTGCTGAATCCTCTCCCAGTCCATGTTCTCCATTTTGCTCAGGAGAATTAACTCCCCTGAGTGACAGCAGCGTATAAGAACATGATAGGCCCACCATCGGGAGGCACTGCTCCGCCCTGTGGCGCCTAAGCCTGACAGATGAGGACAGGGTGACCAGATTGAAAATTACAGGAGACAATAGATTGCTGGAAGGCTCAAACAAACGACCCAAGGTCAGATAGGGTCAACAACTGACATCATCAGAGGCAGACCCAGGAAGAAAAGAAAAAAAATTAATAAATAAAAAGACCTGCCTACTACCATAGAAGTTTAATCCACAAAGTCAGGAAATCAAGATGGACCATTGAAGCAGAAGCAAAAAAAAAAAAAAAAAAAAAATAGACTCTCACAAAAATTGGAAGAAAAAGAAGTTCCCCCCCAAATGAGGGGAAAGGAGGAATTTCCACAGAGAGAGCTAAATGAAATAGAGGCAAGTGAACTATCAGATATTGAATTCAAAACAATGGCTCTAAGGAAGCTCAATGAGCTCAGCCAGCTCAAAGAGAACTAGGAGAAACTGCAGGGAAACTATCAGGAACTTATGGCAAACTGTATCAACCTGGAAAAGGACATAGAAACTATCAAGAAGACAGAAGAGGATATGAAGAATACCATTTCTGAATTGAAGAGCACAGTAGAAGGAATCAAAAGCTGTCTAGATGAAGCAGAGAATTGAATCAGGAAGCTGGAGGACATGGTAGAAAAAATCTTCCAGAAAGAACAAAAAATGGAAAAAAGACTCAAAAAGAATGAAGAGGCATTTAGGGAAATGCAGGACAAACTGAAATGCAGTAATATCCACATAATAGAGATACCAGAAGGAGAAGAAGAGGAGCAAGGGATAGAGAACCTGTTTGAAAAAGTAATGATGGAAAACTTCCTCAATTTGAGGAGAGAAAAGATCTCATGGGTCCAGGAAGCACAGAGGGCCCCATGCAAGAGGAACCCAATGAGGCCCACTCCAAGACACATCATCATTAAAATGGCAAATATCAAAGACAAAGAAAGAATCCTAAAGGCAGCAAGGGAGAAACAGGTAGTAACATACAAGGGAGGCCTGATACGCCTAGGAGCTGACTTCTCAACAGAAACAGTACAAGCCAGAAGGGAATGGTAAGAAATATTCCAAGTAATGAAAAGCAAAGGCCTACAACCAAGGCTGCTCTACCCTGCAAGGCTCTCAGTTAAAACAGAAGGGGAAATGAGGAGTTTCCTAGACACAAGGCTAAAAGGATACATCTCCCCCAAACCAGCACTCCAAGATATGCTAAAGGGACTGGTTTAAGAAGATGAAGAAAAAGAGTGAGAAAGAGAAAAACACAGGTAGAAAGGGAAAAAAAATGAATAAATTTCTATCAATAATAACTCTCAATGTAAATGGGCTAAATGCCCCAATCAAAAGACACAGGATCGCTGAAGGGATAAGAAAACATGATCCACACATATGCTACCTACAAGAGACCCACCACAGAACAAAAGACCTACACAGATTGAAAGTAAAGGGATCAAAAAAAATATTCCAAGCAAATGGGCAAGAAAAGAAAGCAGGGGTAGCAATACTTCTATCAGACAAAATGGATTTCAAAACAAAGGCCATAAAAAGAGACCCAGAGTTACACTTTAAATACTTAAAGGAAGAATTGATCACGAAGACATAAACAATGTACACTTCTATGCACCCAACATAGGAGCACCCAAATATATAAGGAAAATCTTGGACGATTTCAAAAAAGATATAGACAGCAATACACTGATAGTAGGGGATTTCAACACCCCACTGTCAAAAATGGACAGATCTGCCAAACAAAACATCCATAAGGATATTGTGGAGCTGCGTGACACACTGAATCAAATAGACTTAACTGACATATATAGAACCCTACATCCCAAAGAAGCAAAATGCACATTCTTTTCAAATGCTCATGGAAGTTTTTCAAAGATAGACTACATGATAGAACACAAAGCAAGCCTCAGAAATTTCAGAAAAATTGAAATAATATGAAACTTGTTCTGGGACCACAAGGGCTTAAAACTGGAAATCAACCTCAAAGAGAAACTTCAAAAACTTGCAAACTCATGGAAACTGAACAGTAGACTATTAAACAATGAATGGGTCAATAATGAGATAAGAGAAGAAATCAAAAAGTTTCTGGAAACAAATGAAAATGAACAGACAACAGTTCAAAGCCTATGGGACACAGTAAAGGCAGTCCTGAGAGGGAAGTTCATAGCAATACAGGCTTACATTAAAAAGATAGAAACACTTCAAATGAGAGACCTAACATTACAACTTCAAGAACTGGAGAAACAACAACAAATATATCCCAGAGCAAGGAGAAGGAAGGAAATAGTCAAGATTAGAGCAGAACTGAATGACATATAGATGAAAAGAACAATTCAAAGGATCAACCAATCTCGAAGCTAGTACTTTGAAAAGATAAATAAAATTGACAAGCCTTTCAGCAGACTCATCAAGAAAAAAAGGGAGAGGACCCAAATAAATAATATCAGAAATGAAAGAGGAGAAATAATAACTGATACCACAGAAATACAAAGGATTGTAAGAAACTACTATGGACAATTATATGCCAAGAAATTTGAAAATCTTGATGAAATGGACAAATTTCTGGAAAAGTATAATTCTCTAACATGAAGGAGGAAGAAACAGAAAGCTTGAACAGACTGATAAGAGCTAAAAGTAACTGAAAATATAAACAGGAAAAAAAATGTTTATGAAATTGAAATGCTAATGCCTTATAGATGAAAATGTTTTCCATTCTATGAAGTAAAATATTAAGACAACCTTGGGTTGTAACTGTTATCCCTATTGAGATATCACGGAGCTAAAAAATGATATTCTTTATCCAAAGTTCAGAACCAACTGAGAAGTAAGCAAAAACGCAGTGGAGATGGAGACCAAAATGTGAATTTTATCCTGAAATTTAGACAACATGATTTTGAGCTACTGGAAAGTAAGCTTACTAATTTTGTACCCACCTAATTACAGGAAGGATAAACTCAGCTTTCTCCCTTGGAGTCTGCCCTTTCAATGTGTTATGAAGAGGAGCCGAACATATCCTGAGGTAAGAAGGGTCCAAAGAGAAAGTAAGTGATCAGTCACTATATCCCCAAACTCACAAGTTAGGTAAGATGCTCCCCTTCCCCCAGGATGGGGTACAAGCAGGTGTGGAAGGAGAACTGATGTGCAGCAGCAGGTCTAGCTGTGTTATTCCAATGAAAGGATATCTCCTCTGAGGATGAGATATCTGGAATCGTGGGATGGTGGTAAAGGTTCTCCACAACATCTTCCATTTTAACAATGCAGAAGCTGATCCTAAGAGAAAAGTCCTAGCCTCAAGTATCCCAAGTAGAGGTGCTAGGACTGGGAATAAAGCAGAAGTCTTGTTCATGAATTCCATGGTATGGTCTCCTAGAGTTACAGTGAAAATGGGTTCTGTACATGTAAAAGTGCAGCCAAATGGCACACATTTGCAACTTTCTTCATATCTGCTTTCAGATGAGGCAGTGTACTCAAGTGGTGCATAAACCAAGCTAAATGCCTGAGACACCCAGTCATTAAGAAGCATGTATGTATGTGTATGACACAATATTGAAAAGCAACACTGTGAAGAGATTCTGTGATGTTCACACTGAAGAGTGGAGGTTTCTAGAGAGGCAGTGCCTGGGAAATGGAATCATGGTTATTTTGTAGAGTGAAAATGGTTGAGAAAAACCATTGGAGGAGGTGATGTGGAGGTGCAGGTCACAGGGAAGACCATTGTTAGTATGACATGGGAAGAAAGCTGCTCCCGGAGACTTCTGGCACATTTTAGGGAGGGCTAAGAAGTTCCAAGATGGGAAGATGTCTTTTGGGACCGCTAATAGGCTGCATTCCACAGTGAAGCTTGTGTGCACCCTCTTATCCCCCAACCCTGGGGGTGCATATTTTAAGAGCTGGTGCCATTATATTAGTTTGCAATATATTATCTGTAATTTGTGGGTAGATGGGCAAAGGCTCTACAAATCTCTGCAATGTTTGTTTGGCCTTAATTACTCATTAAAAACATCTTAATAGGGTCATGCTTTGTTGCAATCCCTATTTTAATACCCATGGCAGCTATCCTTGCTGGAACTTGCTTTCCTCATTTGTAAGGGTTACAGTAGGAATGAATGGGATGACATACCTAGAAGTACTTCATGAATGTGATATATTAATTAATTTCAATTTTGAATCATGGCTCTAGTCTAAGGTTCTTTATTCTGGTTTTCTGTCATTTGAGGGTGAACGCTGTGTTAGGTACATAAAGAAAAACACAGCATATTTCCTGTCTCCCAGGAGTTTCAAGAAAGGATAGAACGGTGTTAGAGGCTTAGCAATTATTCCATCCTTGGATGTTTTCCTTTTGACATAGTTTCTTTTTTTTTTAAAATTTTATTTAAATTTATTTTTTCAAATACATTTGTCTCTGCCTACCCCCCACCACTTTCCCTTGCCCCCTCCCTCCTATCCGTCCCTCAGCTTTTCCCCTTTGGTTTTGTCCATGAGTCCTTGCTATATGTTCCTTGACTTTCCCCTTCCCTTCCTTGTGTCCGCCCACCTTCCCTCCTTCCCTCTTGTCTCTGTTGATTTCTTTTCCTTTCAGTGTTGCTCGTCTTATTTTCCTTGCATCTTTGTATTATTGGTTAGGTTTCGCTTATAGGTGAGATCATATGGTATTTGTCTTTCGCCCCCTGCCTTATTACGCTTAGCATGATGCTCTCCAGTTCCATCCATGCAGTCGCAAAGTTTAGTAGTTCTTTTGTTCTTTCTGCTGCGTAGTATTCCATTGTGTATATGTACCATAATTTTTTGGTCCAATCATCTACTGATGTGCATTTAGGTTGCTTCCAACACTTGGCTATTGTAAATTGTGCTGCTATGAACATTGGGGTGCATAGGTTCTTTTGTATTGGTGTTTTGGTGTTCTCAGGGTATAGTCCCAGCAGGGGAATCACTGGATCAAAAGGCAGTTCCATTTTCAGCTTTCTGAGGAAATTCCACACTGCTTTCCACAGTGGCTGCACCAGTCTGCATTCCCACCAACAGTGTATTAGGGTTCCCTTTTCTCCACAGCCTCGCCAGCACCTGTTGTTTGTGGATCTGTTTATGATGGCCATTGTGACCGGTGTGAGGTGGTACCTCATGGTGGTTTTGATCTGCATTTCTCTGATGGCTAGTGATGCTGAGCATCCTTTCAAATGCCTCTGGGCCCTCTGTATCTCCTCCTTGGGAAAGCATCTGCCCAGGTCCTTTGCCCAGTTTTTCATTGGATCATTTGTCTTCTTGGAGTAGAGTCAAGTGAGTTCTTTATATATCTTGGAGATCAAACCTCTCTTATGTATCATTAGCGCATATATTTTCCCATATGGTTGGCTCCCTTTTCATTTTGCTGATGTTTTCTTTTGCCATGCATAAGCTTCTTATTTGGATGAGGTCCCCCTTGTTTATTCTTTCCTTTCTGTCCCTTGCTTTAGGAGACATATCAGTGAAAAAATTGCTACGTGGGATATCTGAGAGTTTCCTGCCAATGCTCTCCTCTAGGACTTTGATGGTGTTGTGATTTATATTTAAGTCTTTTATCCATCTTGAGTTTATTTTTGTGTATGGTGTCAGCTGATGATCCAATTTCCATTTTTTGCATGTAGCCTTCCAGCTCTCCCAACACCATTTGTTGAAGAGGCTATTATGGCTCCATTTTATGCTTCTGCCCCCTTTGTCAAATATTAGATGCCTAGAGAGACTTGGGCTTATTTCTGGGCTTTCTATTCTGTTCCACTGGTCTATGGGTCTGTTCTCGTGCCAGTACCAGATTGTTTTGAGTATAGTGGCTTTGTAGTAGAGTTTGATGTCCGGTATTGTGATCCCTCCTACTTTGTGTTTCTTTCTCAAAATTGCTGCGGCTATTCGGGGTCGTTTATGGTTCCATATAAATTTTTGAAATGTCTGTTCTATTTCTGTGAAATACATCATTGTTATCTTAATAGGGATTGCGTTGAATCTAAAATTGCTTTGGGTAGTATGGACATTTTAAGGATGTTAATTCTTCCAATCCATGTGCACGGTATATGCTTCCATTTATTTGTGTCTTCCTTAATTTCTTTTTTCAATGTTGTATAGTTTTCTGTGTACAGGTCTTTTACATCTTTGTTAAATTTATGCCTAGGTACTTTATTTTTCTTCTTGCTATATCGAATGGTATTTTTTGTCTAGTTTCTTCTTCTTCTATTTCATTGCTGGTGTACAAAAAGCCTTTGATTTCTGAATGTTGACTTTGTATCCTGCTGTTTTGCCAAATTCACTTATTAGGTTGAGGAGTTTTTTGGTAGAGTCTACAGGGTTCTCTATGTACACTATCATGTCATCTGCAAACAATGATAGCTTTATTTCCTCCTCTCCTACTTGGATGCCTTTTATCTCTTTCTCTTGTCTGACCGCTGTGGCTAGGAATTCCAATACGATGTTGAAAAGAAGCGGTGAGAGCGGGCATCCTTGTCGTGTTCTCGATCTTAGTGGGAAAGCTTTCAGTTTTTGCCCGTTGAGTATGATATTGGCTGTAGGTTTTTCATATACGGCCTTTATTACATTGAGGAATGCCCAATTTATTCCCATTCTGCTGAGTGTTTTGATCATAAAGGTGTGCTGTACCTTACGGAATGCTTTTTCTTCGTCTATTGAGATGATCATGTGGTTTTTGTCTTTTATTTATGTGATGTATCACGTTTACTGATTTGCGTATATTGAACCATCCCGGCATGCCTGGGATGAATCCCTTTTGATCCTGGTGGATAATCTTCTTAATGTGTTGATAGATGAGGTTTGCCAATACTTTGTTGAGGATTTAAGCGTCTATGTTCATCAGCGAAATTGGCTTGTAGTTTTCTTTCTTTGTAGGGTCTTTATCTGGTTTTGGGATGAAGGTGATGCTGGCCTCATAGAAAGAGTCTGGGAGTCTTCTCTCCTCTTGGATTTTTTGGAATAGTCTGAGACGGACAGGAGTTAGCTCTTCCTTAAATGTATGGTAAATTCTCCTGTGAAACCGTCCGGCCATAGGCTTTTGTGTGTGGGGAGTTTCTTGATTACTGCTTCAATTTCCCCAGCTGTTATCAGTCTGTTCAATTTTCTGTTTCTTCCTTCTTCAGTGGTGGATGATTATATTTTTCTAAAAATTTGTCCATTTCATCAAGATTTTCAAATTTCTTGGCATATATTTGTTCATAGTAGTTTCTGATGATCCTTTGTATTTCTGTGGTATCAGTTGTTATTTCTCCTCTTTCATTTCTGATATTATTAATTTGGGTCCTCTCCTTTTTTTTCTTTTTTTCTTTTTCTTTTTATTAATTTATTTACTTTTTAAATACATTTGTCTCTGCCTTCCCCCCACCTCTTTCCCTTCACCCTCCCACCTTCCCTCCCTCAGCTCTTCCCCTTTGGTTTTGTCCATGAGTCCTTGCTATATGTTCCTTGACTTTCCCCTTCCCTTCCCTTTCTCTGCCCCCCCCTTCCCTCTTGTCTCTGTTGATATCTTTTCCTTTCAGTGTTGCTGGTCATATTTTCCTTGCTTCTTTGCATTGTTGGTTAGGTTCCGCTTATAGGTGAGATCATATGGTATTTACTTTCGCCCCCTGGCTTAGTTCGCTTAGCATGATGCTCTCCAGTTCCATCCATGCTGTCGCAAAGTTTAGTACTTCTTTTTTTCTTTCTGCTGCGTAGTGTTCCATTGTGTATATGTACCATAATTTTTTGATCCAGTCATCTACTGATGGGCATTTAGGTTGCTTCCAACACTTGGCTATTGTAAATTGTGCTGCTATGAACATTGGGGTGCATAGGTTCTTTTGTATTTGCGTTTTGGTGTTCTCAGGGTATGGTCCCAGCAGGGGAATCGCTGGATCAAAAGGCAGTTCCATTTTCAGCTTTCTGAGGAAATTCCACACTGCTTTCCATAGTGGCTGCACCAGTCTGCATTCCCACCAACAGTGGACTAGGGTTCCCTTTTCTCCACAGCCTCGCCAGCACCTGTTGTTTGTGGATCTGTTTATGATGGCCATTGTGACCGGTGTGAGGTGGTACCTCATGGTGGTTTTGATCTGCATTTCTCTGATGGCTTGTGATGATGAGCATCCTTTCAAATGCCTCTGGGCCCTCTGTATCTCCTCCTTAGAAAAGCATCTGCCCAGGTCCTTTGCCCATTTTTTGATTGGATCGTTTGTCTTCTTGCAGTAGAGTCGAGTGACTTCTTTATATATCTTGGAGATCAAACCTCTATCTGATGTATCATTAGCAAATATATTTTCCCAAATGGTTGGCTCCCTTTACATTTTGCTGATGGTTTCTTTAGCCGTGCAGAAGCTTCTTATTTGGATGAGGTCCCACTTGTTTATTCTTTCCTTTCTGTCCCTTGCTTTAGGAGACATATCAGTGAAAAAATTGCTGCGTGGTATATCCGAGAGTTTCCTGCCAATGTTCTCCTCTAGGACTTTGATGGTGTTGCGACTTATATTTCAGTCTTTTATCCATCTTTTATGCTTCTGCCCCCTTTGTCGAATATTAGATGTCCATAGGGACCTGGGCTTATTTCTGGGCTTTCTATTCTGTTCCACTGGTCTATGGGTCTGTTCTTTGCCAGTACCAGATTGTTTTGAGTATAGTGGCTTTGTAGTAGAGTTTGATGTCCGGTATTGTGATCCCTCCTCCTTTATGTTTCTTTCTCAAAATTGCTGCAGCTATTCGGGGTCGTTTATGGTTCCATATAAATTTTTGAAATGTCTGTTTTATTTCTGTGAAATACGTCATTGGTATCTTAATAGGGATTGCGTTGAATCTATAAATTGCTTTGGGTAGTATGGACATTTTGAGGATATTAATTCTTCCAATCCATGTGCACGGTATATGCTTCCATTTATTTGTGTCTTCCTTAATTTCTTTTTTCAATGTTGTATAGTTTTCTGCATACAGGTCTTTTGTGTCTTTGGTTAAATATATCCCTAGGTACTTTATCTTTTTTCGTGCTATATCGAATGGTATATTTTTCCTGATTTCTTCTTCTTCTATTGCATTGCTGGTGTACAAAAACGCCTTTGATTTCTGAATGTTGACTTTGTATCCTGCTGTTTTGCCAAATTCACTTATTAGGTTGAGGAGTTTTTTGGTAGAGTCTACAGGGTTCTCTATGTACACTATCATGTCATCTGCAAACAATGATAGTTTTACTTCCTCCTCTCCTACTTGGATGCCTTTTATGTCTTTCTCTTGTCTGACCGCTGTGGCTAGGACTTCCAATACGTTGTTGAAAAGAAGCGGTGAGAGCGGACATCCTTGTCATGTTCCCGATCTTAGTGGGAAAGCTTTCAGTTTTTGCCCGTTGAGTATGATATTGGCTGTAGGTTTTTCATATATGGCCTTCATTAAGTTGAGGAATGCCCCATTTATTTCCATTTTGCTGAGTGTTTTGATCATAAATGGGTGCTGTACCTTGTCAAATGCTTTTTCTGCATCGATCGAGATGATCATGTGGTTTTTGTCTTTTCTTTGATTTATGTGGTGTATCACGTTTACTGATTTGCGTATATTGAACCATCCCTGCATCCCTGGGATGAATCCCACTTGATCATGGTGGATAATCTTTTGCATGTATTGCTGGATGCTGTTTGCCAATATTT
The DNA here is from genome assembly GCF_021234165.1 of Pteronotus mesoamericanus. NCBI lineage: Eukaryota > Metazoa > Chordata > Mammalia > Chiroptera > Mormoopidae > Pteronotus > Pteronotus mesoamericanus. The sequence continues at coordinate 59,206,043 of NW_026555321.1, forward strand.
TGTTGAGGCTTTTAGCATCTATGTTCATCAGCGAAATTGGCCTGTAGTTTTCTTTCTTTGTAGGGTCTTTATCTGGTTTTGGGATGAGGGTGATGCTGGCCTCATAGAAGGAGTCTGGGAGTCTTCCCTCCTCTTGGATTTTTTGGAATAGTCTGAGAAGGACAGGGGTTAGCTCTTTCTTAAATGTTTTTTAAAATTCTCCTGGGAAACCGTCCGGCCCTGGGCTTTTGTGTGTGGGGAGTTTCTTGATTACTGCTTCAATTTCCCCAACTGTTATCGGTCTGTTCAAGCTTTCTGTTTCTTCCTCCTTCAGTGTTGGAAAATTATACTTTTCTAAAAATTTGTCCATTTCATCAAGATTTTCAAATTTCTTGGCATATAATTGTTCACAGTAGTCCCTGATGATCCTTTGTATTTCTGTGGTATCAGTTGTTATTTCTCCTCTTTCATTTCTGATATTATTAATTTGGGTCCTCTCCCGTTTTTTCTTGATGAGTCTGCTTAAAGGCTTGTCAACCTTATGAATCTTTTCAAAGAACCAGCTTCTGGATTGGTTGATCCTCTGAATTGTTCTTTTTGTCTCTATGTCATTCAGTTCTGCTCTAATATTGACTATTTCCTTCCTTCTCCTTGCTCTGGGATTTATTTGTTGTTGTTTCTCCAGTTCTTCAAGTTGTAGTGTTAGGTCTTTTATTTGAAATGTTTCTATCTTTTTAAGGTAAGCCTGTATTGCTATGAACTTCCCTCTCAGGACCGCCTTTGCTGTGTCCCATAGGTTTTGGATAGTTGTGTGTTCATTTTCATTTGTTTCCAGAAATTTTTTGATTTCTTCTCTTATCTCATTATTGACCCTTTCATTGTTTAATAGCTCTCTCTGTGGGGAGTCCCCTTTTCCACTCATTTGGGGGTAACTTCTTTTTCTTCCCATTTTTGTGAGAGTCTGTTAAGTATTTTTGTCCTTTACTTTTCTTTCTGGGCCTGCCTCTGATGATATCAGTTGTTGACCCTATAGGGCCTTGGGTTGTTTGTTTGAGCCTTCTAGGAGTCACTGTCTGACACCTGCTTGGAGCAGCTCTGAGACCCCTTCGGTCAGGGCTGCGCTATTTTTTGGGATCTCTCTGCACTCTCACGCTAGCTCCTTAAGCGGGCTCCAGCGCGGCAGTATCCCCTCCATGCCTGAGCTGGCATGTGCTTGCCCCAGAGCAGGGGGCTTATTCCCGACCTCGCCTAGGCCCCCCCTGGCTTGCGGGCACACCGGCACTGGTCAGTTTAGGGTCTTCTATTGTGTATTTTCCCCTTTTTTGGCTCTTTGGGTGCATTGCTTGCCCTCACCAAATGGAGACTATGGAAATGGGAGGATGGCAGCTCCAGGACTCTCCGGTTAATCCTGTCTCCCTTCTCTCTTCCAGGGATTCTGGGCAGCTCTACTAATTTTGTGGGAGCTCCGCAATCCTGGGCGGGCGGGTCATTTTACGCCTACCCTTGCCGCTCTGTTCTGGTCCTCGCAGGCCGTGTTCTGGTCCTCGAAGGCCATATGGGTGCCAATCTGTGGGAGTCCTTGCCGGCCGGTGCAAGCATTTGCCAGCCCACGCGGGTCACACACATGCTCGCCAACCCTGGCCGGTCACTCGATGCAAGTGTGTGCGCCTGCACTGGGTGTTTTTGGAGTGTCTATGTGTGCTTTTCGGCTTTTGGCTCTTTGGGGGTGTGGCCTCTTCCCATGCAATGGAGGCTAAGGCAAAGAGAAGGAGTCGGGACTCCGTGGTTCCTCCTCCTGTTCTTTCCCCAAGGTCTCCGTCTCCAGTCTCTCCTCTTGGCTCTCCCAGCCAGTCTGCACTCAGTCCCGCAGCTCACACGCGTGCAAGCTGTATGCGGAGCGCACACAAGGCTGGTTAATTGATTCCCTTATTCCTGAGCGAGATGGCAGCTCCAGAGTGGGAGGCGCGCCATTACCCGGGCTCCACTGGTCGCCGTGTCAGTTCTCTTCACAAAGTTTCCTTACCAGTGTTTTCCCAGGCACCAGCTCACCCCGGTGCCGCCTCTACCCAGAGATCAAGGAGGGTGGCTGCCACTGCAACTTTTGCGTTGGCCCTTTAAATGTCTCTTTTCATCCCCAGCCACCTGTCTCTGGCAGAGAGCGCCCCTAAGCTTTTCAGGGTTGTATTTTGTCTGTATTTTCTTGGCTTTAGCTGCTATAGTTTAAGGGTTCCTGTTTATGATTCAGACCCCGTTCTTCTTGGGGGAAGCTAACTGGCCATTTCAATGTCCCTCTGGTGCCAGTGCCTGTGCGCACCCAGCCCACCCTCTTGAGCCTCCACCGCACTTCTCACCCGTTGGGATTTGTGAGAGTCGAATCCCCTGTCCGCTGCACCAAGGCTCCTCTCCCACTATCGCTCCACTGCTTTCCAGGTGAGTACTCCACTATTTAGTTTCAATTTAAGTTTGGTCTCTTCCCTTTTGACATAGTTTCTAAAGTTATTCTTTTGTGAGGAGCTCAAGGAATATTTCTGAACTGACAAGCAGATAAAGTAAATGAATGTAAACACTTTCATTCACACAATGTAGCATGTGATCTTACACATGAAAATGGGTGAAATATGCAAAGAGTAACTAAACTGGCTTTTAGGATCTGGCTGCATGGTGAGTTTTGGTTTATTATCTCTCCTGTGCCTGCTGTAACTTGTATTTGTTTATATAATCTCATGTATAATTTATAATCTCTTAACAAAAGCTTGACACTATGACTTTGTTTATTTTATCTTATTTATTTTCAGAGAGGGAAGCAGAGAGGGAGAAAGAGAGGGAGAGAAACATCGATGTGTGAGAAAAATATCTATTGGTTGACTTTTGTTTACCCCCAAATGGGGACCTGGCCAGCAACCCAGGCATGTGCCCTGACAGGGAATCGAAATGGCAACCTTTTGGTTCCCAGACTGGCCATCAACCCACAGAGCCGTACCAACTAGGGCGGTATGACTTTGTGTGAAATTAAATCACAACATGATTAAGGAATCATTTTCTAATGCAACTCTTCCTAAATGTCACAACAGTGAAAAAATCCTGAAACCTCCATTTTCCTGAGTCTCTATTCACAGCACTAATGCAACAGATTGGCTGTCTAGGTCTGTGGGGTGCTTACTTTGACTGTTGAGTTTCCCCACACCACAAATAGACCATACGTTATTCTTCAGAAGGTTCAGAGGCTCATTATCTTCCCATAAAGCACTGATGGAGTTATTTCATTAGTTAGCTTTCAAAAACAAAACAGCTATATAACAATAGGATACCTGTGGATCTATGAGATAAAAATTCCCTTGGAATTACATCCTAATTTGAGAATATAAATATTGCTGCCCATCCCCTGGTGATCATGTGGAACCCAGGGTTGGGGATGAGGCCTGGTGGAAGGCATTGTCTGAACCAGGAGCTGGGCTGCGCTGGGCTGGGCTGGGCTGGGCTGCATTGGCCTTGTGATTCCATGGCTGATCATGGATCCTGGGGGTGAATGACAGCATCCTGTGAGACTTCTAAGTGAGCTCTTATAGTAAGTTCTCAGCCAAGTTGAGCAGATGTATAAAAAGAATATGAAATGCTTGGGTACCAAGCCCTTTATACTTAGCATGAAGTAGATTGACAGAGACCAAAGGAATAATTTTTAAGACAATGAAAAAAATGCTAAAGTAGCTTTACTTTTGGGATGGGCAAAGTGGAAGAGAGTTTATCCTAGCTTCTATGTGTGACCAGAATAGGTGCCTAGTTTACTGTATGGACTTGGGGTCAGTAAAGATAGTCTTATGTACATAGGTGTATCTATGTAGTATGTGAATATAATGTATACTGTATGCATGTATCTATATATTACAGGTACATGCAATGCATTATGTACATGTATATATTATGGAAATGTATAAAATACATTATACATATGCCTGTACATTCAATATGCATGTATTGATACATTACAGGTATATGTAATATGTTATGTAATGTATATAGCAAGTATATTACAAGTATGCATTATACTTTACATATGTGTATGATATATTACACGTACAAGTATAGATACACATGTAATATATTATCCATGCATGTAATAAGTGTATACACATATGTGATATGTACAGATATGTAATATATTATATATCTATAATATATACATGCATGTGTGTTAAATATACATATGAAGTCTGTCCAGAAAAAGTCCAACCATTGTTAATATAACAAGAACAGTTTGCTTGACATCGGTGTAAACTGGCAGCCAAGAATTGACTGGACTGTGCATGTGTGAACAATGATGACTTTACTGTACTAGTCAGTGGGGGCAGTAGATGCCGCTGAGTAAGCATGTATACTGTGTGGCCGCCACATTCAAAATGACTGTGTGAGTAGAGCAATGAACCTGCATCAAATTTGTGTTAAGCTTGAACATTCCTCCACAGAAACTATGCATATGTTACATGTATGTATTTACATACCACAGGAATACATATTACATGCACACATCACATGATTGTATCTATATTGCACACATAACATACATATATGTTTCATGCATGTACCTATCTTTTACATTAGTTCATGCATGTGCATTGTAAACAATTTAGAAAAATCAAAAGGGGATATGGTGAAGTTAGTCTCCATGCCCAGTTTTCTTCCCAGAAGGTGAGTTACAAGGCTAGTTTCTCAATCTTCCTATCCTTGTTCTAGCTGATTAGCCTCCCCAAATCTAAGAACATCTGCTCAGAGCCTTTACAGATTCTTCATTTTCCTGCCTGGTTAAATTTAACCTGTTTACCTGTTTCAAAGCCTTGGTGCTTTATCTATTCTCCATAATCATTTTCCAGTTCTCCCTAGCAGGCTTCCTGAATCTCACCCCTGCATGAATCTGTTCTCATTTCCTAGATGTCATTCACATTTTTCGTTGTCTGGTTTGTCCAAAATCTCTGTTTCTTTGAGACTGAGGTCAGACCCATTTCTTCTGACTGCTTCACTCATTGATTCCTTTCCTCTATGAACTCCCAGGCATCTATGAAAGGGATTATTTGAATTCCTGCTTTCAGTATTCCAGAATGATGCCAAAATGAATTAAATAAAATATTAAGTTGCATCATTTTAGCTATAACTATACAAATCCAAAAGGGGCAAAGAGATTAGTTCAAAGTTCTCAGACATTACAATTAGAAATTTGTCTATCATTAATAAAAATTCATTTACAAAATATTTCAAAATAAGCTCCATGGGGAAGAAAATAAAGTGAGTCTGTGATGGGGAGAAGTTGAAAAACACTGAATTCACACACTTAGTGCTGAATTATGTAGCAAAGTGCTTGAGAACATGGTCTTGAAGTCAGGAAGACCTGGGTGTGGACTACTTGTTTGACTTTGGGCAATTTGCGTTATCTTCCAGAGCCTTAGTTTTTCAGAAAGAAATGAGTTCATGTTAGCATAATATTCAACACAATGCCTGTTGTACAGCAAATATTCAATAATGCTATGTGTTGTTGTTCTATCTATGCAATATTGTGTGGTTTGTCTCCTGCGGTAGGCAGAACAGTTGCCCCTTTTTTCTTTCAAAAGTCCAGGTTCTAAACCCTGGAACCTCTGAATGTTACCTTACATGGGAAAGAGGGTTTTTCAGGCATGATTAAATCAAAGATCTTAAAACAGAGATAATCCTGGGTTTTCCAGGTAGACCCAATTTTGTTATTGCAAGAGTCCTTACCAGATAGATGAGGAAGTCAGGAGATTCAAATGAGATGAAAGAGTCCATGTCAGAATCAGAATGATTTGATGTGAGAAAGCTATTGCAGGCTTTGGAGGAAGAAGAAGGGACCACAGGCCAAGGAATACAGTAACCTCAAGAAAGAACCTGGAAAAGGTGAGGAAATGGATTCTCATTCAGAGCTTCCAGAAGGAATGCAGCCTTGTCAACACATTTCTTTTAGTTCAGAGAGACCCGATTCAGACCTCAGATCTCTAGAAGATAACACATTTGTAAGATAATAAATTTGTGTTGTCCTAAGCCACTAAGTTAGATATAATTTATAAAGCATCATCAGGAAATGAGTGTATCTCTCCAGCTGGACTCCTTTATGAAGACCAAATTTAAATAGCTGATAATGTCCAGAATAGTGTTAGATGCAAACATAGATCTTCCTGAGGGTTCCAGCAGAGAGACATAGCAACTTGTAAACTGTCCTTTCTAGTGGAGAAGAGGAAACCAGACTTAGCCACAAGCCAGCTCTCTTCCTGAATGTGGATTTCTATTATAGAACAAGTTAAAAATACTGGGGAAGTTCCTGGTCTCACCGCTAACTGAAGAAATTCAACTATGGCTCAGTTAGGGTTTCCTCCTCAGTTTCCATGCCTCCTATAATTACAGTTGGTTTACAAGATCAACAATAATCCCTACTCTACATTGAGCACACAGTATGTGTCAGGAATTGTGCTAAGAGTTTGGCGCCCGTCACCCTATTTCATCCTTGCAAAATACCTTTGATGGTAAGAGGCAATGTTGGGCCTGTTTTTCAAACTTATGGTCATGAATCTCAGTGGATCTTGAGGTCATTTTGGTGGGAGTGACCAACAGTTTGGTTTGAAACAATAAATATCAGTGTAGTCTCATAAGTTTTTGGTTTCAATGTGATGTGTACTGGGTTGTGTTGTAGGACATACTTCTTAACACGGGTCACAATAAAAGATAGTTCTTGTAGTGGGTTATACTTAAAAATTTAAAACCCAGCAGGAAAGTGATTAAGAGCATAGGCTCTAGCAACAGGGCTACTTGGTTCCACTTCTTTATCTTACCACCTATGTGATCTTGAGCATATTTATTCTGTCTGTTTCCTCATCTCCTTGGCACTCAGGGTTTGGTTTTTTTTTTTTTTTTTTTTAGGATTAAGTGGGTTAATCCAAGTAAAGCACTTTGAATGGTGCCTTGGAAATGAGTGCTTAATGTTAAATGGTTAGCACGTGGCAGAACTCGGTAGATTACCTCTCTGTCTCATAAAATCTAGTTTGGTGTTTGAAGTCTAAGACAATTCCATGCTAAGTTAGGTGTCCCCTCACACAACAAAACAAGTCTCCCTTTACAATAAGTTACCAACAAGTTATAAATAGATGGCAACATCATCTTTTAGGGTGGTTAGTCTATGTTGGCACCTGAGAAAATACAGGCTTAGTGACTTGCTCTGCTTTGAGTTTCAAGAGAAAAATGTGGAAGGTACTAGTGGCTTGACATAGAAAACAAACTGATGACCTACTCAGCCTTCACTGTGGGAATGCTGTGCATTATCTTGTCTACAGGAAATCCAGTCAAGGAAGAAATCCAACAAGAATCTAGGAGGTGGGAACACTTCCCATCTAAGAGCTTATAAAACTGGGGTTCCAGTTTTGTTATTATTGTTTGTTTCTGTTTTCTGTTCCTTCCTTCTCTGTTTCCTCTCTTTGCTCCAATGGGAAACTTAGGTGTGTAGACAATGTCTTAAAAAAGGTTTTGACCCTACCTAGTGTTAAGTTCCTCCAGTGTTGGTTGAAGTATATAACCAGGTTTTATTGCTTTCATAGGCTCTGAAAATTTAAGAATTTAAAACATTAATGACTCTTTTATGTTTTAGGTAAGTCTTAATTTATAAAACTATTCTGAGTCTTGACTCATAAGATTGAGAGCTGACTGACAGCTCAGAGTTGGGGTTGAGGGGATGGGTGTAGTGAGTGAAAAAGGAAAAAAGAAAAAACTGATGGACACAGACAACAGTGTGGTGATTGCAGGGGGAAGAGAGTTGAGTGGAGGTGGAAGAGGGTATGGGGGGAATAAATGGTGATAGAAAAATACAATAAAAAAGTAATTTCACCATTAAAAATATTCTGAGCCTTTAAACTATTGATTTTAATATTCAGTCAATATCCAATTTAAAATGAATTCCATACTGCCTCTAATTTGCTTTATGTTAGAGTGATTTTGCTGCTTATTAAAGTTTTGCTGGAAAAATGTATTTCTAGGCTTTAACATTTGGGAAGGGTATGAATCTAGCCACCCTACTAGCATCTGGCAAGGTATTCTGAACCAGAAGGGGAAGGAAGGAAATACATTCAGTACCCTGGCCATCACAACACATCCATTTCCTCATCTCAGCAGTAGGAATCTTTCATTTGTTATTTTGGTTTGACTGTTGTTTGTGGTACCTGGCCCTGATGCCTTAGAGCTCTCAGTGGAAGGGAACATAAATACTGCCAATAATTCCCTGACAGAAAGTCACCCCCCTCTCTTTCTCTTGAAGAATATGTTTTTTTCTTTCACTATTTATTTATTTGTACTTGATTTATTCTTTTTAGAGCAGGTTGAGTTTTACAGCAAAATTGAGCCAAAGTTACAGTGATTTCCCATGCACCCCTTGCCTCCATATATGCACAGCCTCCCCCATCAACATCATCCCTCACCAGAGTGGTGCATTTGTGACAGTGGATGAACCTACATTGTCATGCCGAATCCACAGTTTATTACAGCTTATTTTACATTACACTACAGGTCACTCTTGGTGTTATATATCCTAATGGTTTGGGCAAATGTATAATGATGTATGTCCATCATTACAGTATATAGGTTATTTTCACTGCCCTAAAATTCCTCCATGCTCCCCCTACCCCTGGATCTCCAACTCCTGACAACCACTGATTTCTTACTGTCTCCATGGCTTTGTCTTTTCCAGGATGTCATTAAGTTGAAATCATACAGTACATAGGCCTTCCAGATTGGCTTTTTTCACTTAGGACTACGCTCTTAAAGTTTCTTCCTGTCTTTTCATAGCTTGGTAGCTCATTTCATTTTAATACTGAATAATATTTGGTTGTTTGGATGGTCCACTGCTTATTTTTCCATTCGCCTACTTAAGAGCATCTAGGCTGCTCCAAGTTTTGGAAATTATGAATAAAACTGCTTTAAATATTCATGTGCTGGGTTTTGTGTGGATGTAAGTTTTTAGCTCCTTTGGATAAATACCAAGGAATGTGATTACTGGATGGTGTGGTAAGAGCATATTTAATTTTGTAGGCAGCTACAAAACCCTCTTTTAAAGTGACTGTACTCTCTTTCTTTTTAAGTGAACAACCCTTGAGGTCAGCAGTGGCCTAAATGAATCAGTATGTGGATGTAGTCACTTAGTGGGGTAGTTCTACAAGACATCCTCTGGAGCTGGTCTTTAACGTCTAGGCACAAGATTTCAGCAGATGTCCCCAAGTTTCTGCAACCCCACCTCTGCAGTATTTGTAAAAGGCCTAAAGGAGATGAATATGGGTCTCCTTGGTCTCCAGTGGCAGGTATATGGGCACGGTAGCAAGGATGGGGAAAGTGGCCTCACCAGGGTACACGGGGAGGATGCTGAGCCTCTGAAATATGCAGATGGCTTTGTGAAGATAAAGAAAAACCAGTAGTGTGTTGGTCTTTTAGGGGGTGCTCAATGTTCCTTTCTGCCAAACATATACCTTTGCAGACCTGCCTTTTCAGGGCAAGGACATTTATTTGGACCACAGATACACTGAGAGGAAAGGAGTAAAAAGTCAGAGCCCATTTTGGGTGGTCACTGAAGACAGCTCTCCTGGACAGGTGAGTGGGTAGGTGACAGGACCCTCCTTCCTCATTCTCCCCTTCCATGGTGCATGCAGTGCTGAGCACCTCTGCTTGTTGAACAGACATGCTTTACTCATGTGTGTTTTAGAGTGGTAGAAAGATACATATGACCTAGCTGACTCTAATAGAATAAATCCACTTAAAATTAAACATTTTAATGATAAAAATGTTGAGATTCAAAGCTACCTAATAAATAGCACCTTTCTTCTTCTCTTGAACATGGAGCCAGTGATAGCTGAACTTAGTGATCAGCAGAGCCAAGCAGCACTGCACTGAGCACCTGCAGAGGGCTTGAATGGAGCCACCATGGCCATGAATTAGATCAATGGCTTGGTCCCCGACACAGCTTGACAACTGCCAGTTTCTCTATGGGATGGGGGGGTGGTGGGCAGATCCCTCACCACAGGGTAGAGAGTCAGGGAATGTATTAACTTACTGAGAGAGTATTTATTCATTGAGCACTCAGTGAGTGCTAGCATCGTTTTAGGTGCTGGAGACACAGCAGTGAAGAAAAGAGACAAAGTCCTGGCTCTGCTGTAGGATTTCATTAATGTGTGTTTGTGGAAGTCGGGAACAGAGCTGGAGGTGGTGTCACAGATGATAGAGACAAAAAAGAAATGTATGTATCCAGTTGATTGAGATTCCTTTCCTGGCACATCATTCTGACATCCCACTAATTAGCTGGTTCTTCTCTTGAAGGTGGCTTACACTCCCAGAGCAGGCCTCATGTCCTATTTCCTATGCTTCATAATCTGGGGTCTCTCTTCTTACTCTTCCAGGCAGAGGATGGAGAGAAGATGCCACTTCCATCTTTCTTGCTCTGGACTAGGAAGAAGTTATGCTTTGGGATTGTGGTGCTGACTCACCCTTTAAACTGTTTAAATGGTGTGAAAGGTTATTTTGTGTAGAACAAATAAAAATTACTCTTTAAATTTCAAAATATTCCAAATTATGACATAAGCTGCTTTGTAAAGGATGAATGTAATGACTTTTTTCCCCTAGTAGATTAAAATAAGGTACACCAAAATCTTGTCCTTTTCTTTATGATACCAAGTATGGGCTTTGTGTTTAGAATAAAACTCAAAGTTCCTTGTAGAAAATTAAGGAATTACTCTAAGGAAATTCCTTAGAATTTATTTACCAGAAAGTATTTCCTTATTGGTGGGGGCTTGTGACAAGAACAGTGGGTATTCTGTACAAACACTAGAATGGAGGGTGGATGACAACTTGGCAGTGCTATAGGTGCCATCACCTATCAGCAACTGACATTCTTCAGCTTCTCAGAACCCAGTGGAGAAAGAGCAGGGTAGCAACAAGGGCCAGAAGAAATTCCCAGCTTGAGGGATTTGCTTAGGTAAAGCTTCTGGATGGGAACTTATGATACCTTCTCTTGCCTCCCCCCACTCTCCTGCCATCTCTGCCTTCATTTCATTGCTGATTTTCTAGTCCTGCTCCCTGCCGATTTTGCCACCTCACATCTTTGAGTTGTCTTTAGAGACGTGACTTGTCATGTCTCTGATAGTTGTCTTTAATTTTTTATTCTAAATCATTTCTTGTGTGTCTTTCATTCTTTTCCTTTATTTTGGTACCTCCTTTTCAGTAAGTTTTTCCTGCTTCAATAAAGATTACTCTAAATACATCTAAAATAGTAAAAGAAATATTGCCTTATTTATTTTGATATTTACTGGAAATTATATATGTGTATATCTTCACAAGGACAAGATGTTTAATTAACTCGTGTTTTGGTTAAATACATCTAGAGCTGTATGCAACTTGTGCTCATGGAAAACACCAGTGAGAGCAATTTTACCTGAACTATAGTCTCTCCTGCAACTCCTCAGAACTTCTCTTCAGTGACCCTGTCACAGAGGTGCATGTGCTGGAACACTGGAGAATTGGGGCCTCTCAGATGTTCTTTCAGAGTCTCAGACCCTGTCCATTCTTACTGGAGCAGAGAGTTCCCAGGTGATTCATACTCACAAAAGCTGGAGAAGCACTGTGTCAGAGGACACACAGAAATCTGCAACTTCCAGAGGTCCATCAGTGGCCAGAATTTCATAATTAAATGCCATGATTTAATATATCAGAGAACAAAACTGAAGTATATCTTGGTGGCTTCAAAGACCTAATGTCGTGTAGTACAAAGTGCACTCCAAGCCAGTGACTTAGACATGAAGGAGAGTAGAAGATATAAATGGAGTGGGATCATGAACACTTTGATATTGTTCTCAGTAAGATGCCTGTTGCACTTCGTGCAGTATGTAAACAATAGTGTTTCCTTTGTCTTCATTTGCATGTCTGACTAATAGAGGAGGCTAGACGTGTATAACCAGTTCAGTCTTAAAGATCTGGTTCAGAAAAGACTATGCAGATCTAGTTCCTCCTCTACACAGCTGGCAGGAGTCCCACATTCTCCAGGTACCTTTGTGAGTCACTCTCCTGAGTCATCTGTGAACCATCATTTCACTGGCTGTTAACTATGAGCATATTTGGAGATGAAAAGACTATTGTACCTGAGCCCATTCAATTGTAGGCTGTCATCTTTTATGAGGATTTGCTTTCCTGGTATAATGTGTTGTCATCACTGTTTTTTATATTAGTTTTGGCTTGGAGTTTGAGCTCTCTATTGCAAAGTCAAGTGAAGCCATTCCTTAGTGCTGCCTTCTTAGTTAGAAGCACAGTGAATGCTCTTACTGTTCTCCATGTACCTCCTCCTGGTGACTGCTGGAGTTCAGGCCATGGGTCAGGTGATCAGGCATTATTTTCAACTAACTTGACTGAAAGGTTATACTTTTGAATCTTTAGGGAAATACTCTGCTTTTTTTGGTAGGAGACTTGTTAAAAAAAATACCACCTTATGGAAGACACAGAGGGTGCTAAGAATGCAGAGTTTTTAATCAACCTTTAGAAATTTTGTGAAGGTCCAAAACTGTGATGCTCCTTACAGGGGGAACTACGCACATCCTTGTTCACTATTCCTTGACCCTCTGTGGTCGGTAATGGGATGAGGATCTGTGGGGCACCCAGGCTCCTGTCCTTGGCCCTGAGTTACTAATCATTGTTACTATCACCCTGGCCCCCAGGGAACATGTCAACATGCCATTCCATGGTTAAAACCCAGGCTTAGCTCAGGGCACACAGCTGTCCTGAATTGACCACAACACAGGCTCTGCAGTTACAGCAGAGATTAACAGTAGGATAAGTGATAGTCACTCACTAAATGAGGTTGCTGTACAGGGTAGACAGTACCCATCCTCCTTCATAGGACACTGGGAACAGAGGCAAGTGGAGAGGTTGCTTCCTCTTAGTTCTTCCAGGCCACTGCCCCTGTGCCCATCTGTGCCCATCTCACTGTGGAGTAAGAGCGTCTCTGATAATTGAATACTTGCTTCTTCATTGCCATGACCTTGTAGGCTTATCTGGTATGCAAGAAGGAACCTCATAAAGATTGTGTTGAGTGACTGATGAAATAAAATGCCCTGAGAGCTTAGTCTCCACTCACTGCCATTTTATTTATTTATTTATTTATTTAATAAATTCTTTGCTTTTCTTTTTCTATTTTTAATGTTATTCTTTTTTCTTAAAATTTATTTACTTTTTAAATACATTTGTCTCTGCCTCCCCCCTACCTCTTTCCCTTGCCCCCTCCCACCTTCCCTCCCTCAGCTCTTCCCCTTTGGTTTTGTCCATGAGTCCTTGCTATATGTTCCTTAACGTTCCCCTACCCTTCCCTTTCCCTGCTCCCCACTTCCCTCTTGTCTCTGTTGATTTCTTTTCCTTTCAGTGTTGCTGGTCATATTTTCCTTGCATCTTTGCATTGTTGGTTAGGTTCCGCTTAAAGGTGAGATCATATGGTATTTGCCTTTCGCCCCCTGGCTTATTTCGCTTAGCATGATGCTCTCCAGTTCCATCCATGCTGTCGCAAAGTTTAGTACTTCTTTTTTTCTTTCTGCTGCGTAGTATTCCATTGTGTATATGTACCAAAATTTTTTGATCCAGTCATCTACTAATGGGCATTTAGGTTGCTTCCAATACTTGGCTATTGCAAATTGTGCTGCTATGAACATTGGGGTGCATAGGTTCTTTTGTATTGGCGTTTTGGTGTTCTCAGGGTATAGTCCCAGCAGGGGAATCACTGGATCAAAAGGCAGTTCCATTTTCAGCTTTTTTAGGAAACTCCACACTGCTTTTCATAGTGGCTGCACCAGTCTGCATTCCCACCAACAGTGGACTAGGGTTCCCTTTTCTCCACAGCCTTGCCAGCACCAGTTGTTTGTGGATCTGTTTATGATGGCCATTGTGACCGGTGTGAGGTGGTACCTCATGGTGGTTTTGATCTGCACTTCTCTGATGGCTAGTGATGCTGAGCATCCTTTCAAATGGCTCTGGGCCCTCTGTATCTCTTCCTTAGAAAAGCATCTGCCCAGGTCCTTTGCCCATTTTTTGATTGGATCGTTTGTCTTCTTGCAGTAGAGTCGAGTGACTTCTTTATATATCTTGGAGATCAAACCTCTATCTGATGTATCATTAGCGAATATATTTTCCCAAATGGTTGGCTCCCTTTTCATTTTGCTGATGTTTTCTTTTGCCGTGCAGAAGCTTCTTATTTGGATGAGGTCCCACTTGTTTATTCTTTCCTTTCTGTCCCTTGCTTTAGGAGACATATCAGTGAAAAAATTGCTGCGTGGGATATCTGAGAGTTTCCTGCCAATGTTCTCCTCTAGGACTTTCATGGTGTTGCGACTTATATTTAAGTCTTTTATCCATCTGGAGTTTACTTTTGTGTATGGTGTCAGCTGATGATCCAATTTCAATTTTTTGCATGTAGCCGTCCAGCTCTCCCAACACCATTTGTTAAAGAGGCTGTTATTGCTCCATTTTATGCTTTTGCCCCCTTTGTCGAATATTAGATGTCCATAGAGACCTGGGCTTATTTCTGGGCTTTCTATTCTGTTCCACTGGTCTATGGGTCTGTTCTCGTGCCAGTACCAGATTGTTTTGAGTATGGTGGCTTTGTAGTAGAGTTTGATGTCCGGTATTGTGATCCCTCCTCCTTTATGTTTCTTTCTCAAAATTGCTGCGGCTATTCGGGGTCGTTTATGGTTCCATATACATTTTTGAAATGTCTGTTCTATTTCTGTGAAATACATCATTGGTATCTTAATAGGGATTGCATTGAATCTATAAACTGCTTTGGGTAGTATGGACATTTTGATGAAATTAATTCTTTCATTGCATGAGCACGGTATATGCTTCCATTTATTTGTGTCTTCCTAATTTCTTTTTTCAATGTTGTATAGTTTTCTGCGTACAGGTCTTTTACGACTTTGGTTAAATTTATGCCTAGGTACTTTATTTTTCTCCTTGCTATATCGAATGGTATTTTTTTTCTGATTTCTTCTTCTTCTATTGCATTGCTGGTGTACAAAACTGTCTTTGATTTCTGAATGTTGACTTTGTATCCTGCTGTTTTGCCAAATTCACTTATTAGATTGAGGAGTTTTTTGGTAGAGTCTACAGGGTTCTCTATGTACACTACCATGTCATCTGCAAACAATGATAGCTTTACTTCCTCCTCTCCTATTTGGATGCCTTTTATCTCTTTTTCTTGTCTGACCGCTGTGGCTAGGACTTCCAATACGATGTTGAAAAGAAGCGGTGAGAGCGGACATCCTTGTCGTGTTCCCAGTCTTAGTGGAAAAGCTTTCAGTTTTTGTCCGTTGAGTATGATATTGGCTGTAGGTTTTTCATATATGGCCTCCATTAAGTTGAGGAATGCCCCATTTATTCCCATTCTGCTGACTGTTTTGATCATAAATGGGTGCTGTAGCTTACGGAATGCTTTTTCTGCGTCTATTGAGATGATCATGTGTTTTTTGTCTTTTCTTTTATTTATGTGATGTATCACGTTTACTGATTTGCGTATATTGAACCATCCCGGCATGCCTGGGATGAATCCCACTTGATCGTGGTGGATAATCTTTTTAATGTATTGCTGGATGCGGTTTGCCCATATTTTGTTGAGGCTTTTAGCATCTATGTTCATCAGCGAAATTGGCCTGTAGTTTTCTTTTTTTGTAGAGTCTTTATCTGGTTTTGGGATGAGGGTGATGCTGGCCTCATAGAAGGAGTCTGGGAGTCTTCCCTCCTCTTGGATTTTTTGGAATAGTCTGAGAAGGACAGGGGTTAGCTCTTTCTTAAATGTTTTGTAAAATTCTCCTGGGAAACTGTCCGGCCCTGGGCTTTTGTGTGTGGGGAGTTTCTTGAGTACAGCTTCAATTTCCCCAGCTGTTATCGGTCTGTTCAAACTTTCTGTTTCTTCCTCCTTCAGTGTTGGAAGATTATACTTTTCTAAAAATTTGTCCATTTCATCAAGATTTTCAAATTTCTTGGCATATAATTGTTCACAGTAGTCCCTGATGATCCTTTGTATTTCTGTGGTATCAGTTGTTATTTCTCCTCTTTCATTTCTGATATTATTAAGTTGGGTCCTCTCCCTTTTTTTCTTGATGAGTCTGCTTAAAGGCTTGTCAATTTTATGAATCTTTTCAAAGAACCAGCTTCTGGATTGGTTGATCCTCTGAATTGTTCTTTTTGTCTCTATGTCATTCAGTTCTGCTCTAATCTTGACTATTTCCTTCCTTCTCCTTGCTCTGGGATTTATTTGTTGTTGTTTCTCTAGTTCTTGAAGTTGTAGTGTTAGGTCTTTTATTTGAAATGTTTCTATCTTTTTAAGGTAAGCCTGTATTGCTATGAACTTCCCTCTCAGGACCGCCTTTGCTGTGTCCCATACGTTGTGGACAGTTGTGTGTTCATTTTCATTTGTTTCCAGAAATTTTTTGATTTCTTCTCTTATCTCATTATTGACCCAGTCATTGTTTAATAGTGTACTGTTCAGTCTCCATGAGTTTGCAAGTTTTTGAAGTTTCTCTTTGAGGTTGATTTCGAGTTTCAAGGCCTTGTGGTCTGAGAAAAAGTTTGGTATTATTTCAATTTTCCTGAATTTGCTGAGGCTTGCTTTGTGTCCTATCATGTGGTCCATCTTTGAAAAACTGCCATGAGCATTTGAAAAGAATGTGTATTTTTCTTCTTTGGGATGTAAGGTTCTATATATGTCAGTTAAGTCTCTTTGATTCAGTGTGTCATTCTATGCCACGATATGTTTATTAATGTTTTCTTTGGAAGATCTGTCCATTTTTGACAGTGGGGTGTTGAAATCCCCTACTATCAGTGTGTTGCTATCTATACCTTTTTTGAAGTCATTCAACAATTTGCTTATAAACTTGGGGGCTCCTATACTGGGAGCATATAAGTTTACAAAGTTGATGTCTTCTTGATAGGTTCTTCCTTTAAGTATTATCAAGTCCCCCTCTGGATCTCTCTTTATGGCCTTTGCTTTGAAATCTACTTTGTCTGATACAAGTATGGCAACGCCAGCCTTTTTCTCATGTCCATTTGCTTGGAATATTATTTTCCATCCCTTTACTTTCAATCTGTGTAGGTCTCTTGCTCTGAGGTGGGTCTCTTGTAGGCAGCATATGTGTGGGTCATGTTTTCTTATCCATTCAGCTACCCTGTGTCTTTTGATTGGGGCATTGAGTCCATTCACATTGAGAGATATTACTGATAGAAACTTACTCATCTTTTCTCTTTGTACTTGTGTTCCTCTCTGTCTCATTTTTTTCCTTCATCTGCTTAAACCAGTCCCGTTAGCATATCTTGGAGTGCTGGTTTGGTAGAGATGTATTCTTTTAGCTCTCTTTTGTCTGGGAAACTCCGTATTTCTCCTTCTATTTTAATGGAGAGCCTAGCTAGGTAGAGCAGCCTTGGCGGTAGGCCCATGGTTTTCATGGACTGGAATATTTGTTGCCATTCCTTTCTGGCTTGTAGTGTTTCTGTTGAGAAGTCAGCTCCTAGGCGTATCGGGGCCCCCTTGTATGGTACTTTCTCCTTCTCCCTTGCTGCCTTGAGGATTCTCTCTTTGTCTTTGACATTTGCCATTTTAATGATGATGTGTCTTGGAGTGGACCTCCTTGGGTCCCTCTTGAGTGGGGTCCTCTGTGCCTCCTGGATCCATGAGAGCCTTTCTGTCCTCAAATTAGGGAAATTTTCCATCATGACTTTTTCAAAGAGGTTCTCTATTCCTTGCTCCTCTCCTTCTCCTTCTGGTATCCCTATTATACGGATATTATTGTGTTTCAGGTTGTCCTGCATTTCCCTAAATGCCTCTTCATTCTTTTTGGGCCGTTTTTCCATTTCTTGTTCTTTCTGGGAGCTTCTTTCTACTTTGTCCTCCATCTGACTGATTCGATATTCGGCTTCATCCAGCCTGCTTTGGATTCCTTCTACTGTGTTCTTCAATTCAGAAATGGTATTCTTCATATCCTCTTGTGTCTTCTTGATAGTTTCTCTGTCCTTTTCCAGGCTGATATAGTTTGTTGTAAGATCCTGATAGTTTCTCTGCAGTTTCTCATAGTTCTCTTTGAGGTGGCTGAGCTCATTGAGCTTCCTTAGAACCATTGTTTTCAATTCCATATCTGATAGTTCCCTTGCCTCTATTTCATTGAGCTCTCTCTGTGGGGAGTCCCCTTTTCCACTCATTTGGGGGGAACTTCTTTTTCTTCCCATTTTTGTGAGAGTCTGTTAAGTTTTTTTGTCCTTTACTTTTCTTTCTGGGCCTGCCTCTGATGATATCAGTTGTTGACCCTATAGGGCCTTGGGTTGTTTGTTTGAGCCTTTCAGGAGTCTAATGCCTGTGTCTGACTCCTGCTTGGAGCAGCTCTGAGACCCCTTCGGTCAAGGCTGGGCTATTTTTTGGGATCTCTCTGCGCTCTCACGCGGGCTCCTTCAGCGCGTTCCCAGCACAGCAGGGTCCCCCACCTGCCTGGGCTTGCATGTGCTTGCCCCAGACCAGGGGGCTTATTTGCGACCTCGCATACTCATCTGGCCTCCCTGGCACGCGATCTTCGCGGCAGTGGTCAGTTTAGGGTCTTCTATTGTGTGTTTTCCCCGCTTTTGGCTCTTTGGTGCGTTGCTTGCCCTCACCAAATGGGGACTACGGAAATGGGAGGAAATCAGCTCTAGGACTCTCCGGTTAATCCTGTTTCTGGTCTCTCCTCCAGGGACTCTGGGCAGCTCTACTTATTTTGTGGGCCGCTCTGCAATCGCGGCGGGTAGGTCAATTTACGCCTGCCCTTGCCCCTCTGTGCAATGTCTCGCAGGCCGTATGGGTGCCAGTCTGTGTGAGGCCTTGCCGGCAGGTGCAAGCGTTCGCCAGCCCGCGTGGGTCACACACACGCTCGCCAACCCTCGCCGGTCACTTGGCGCAAGTGTGCGCGCCTGCTCTGGGTGTTTTGGGGGTGTCTATGTTTGTTTTTCAGCTTTTGGCTCTTTGGGGGTGTGGCCTCTTCCCGCGCAATGGAGACTATGGCAAGGAGAAGGAGTCGGGACTCCCCGGTTCCTCCTCCCGTTCTTTCCCCAATGCCTCTGTTTCTAGTCTCCCCTCAGGGGCCTCTGGGCAGTTCTGTGACCCCTTCGGCCAAGGATCCAACCCCTGTGTGGACTGCGTTTCAAGCGCAGGCAGTCTGGTTCATGTGCGCCCCGCTTCTGCCTCTTTGGGGTCACGCCCTTCCAGCCCTCAATGGAGACTACCGAACGGGGAGGGAGTCGGGACTCCCCGGTTCCTCCTCCCGTTCTTTCCCCAACGCCTCTGTCTCCAGTCTCTCCTCAAGGCTCTCCCAGCCAGTCTGCACTCAGCCCCGTAGCTCACACGCGTACAAGCTCTGTGCGGAGTGCACAAAAGGCAGGTAACTTGATTCCCTTATGCCTGAGTGAGATGGAAGCTGCAGAGTGGGAAGTGCGTTATCACCCGGGCTCCACGGGCCGGCCGCCGTGTCAGTTCTCTTCACAAAGTTTTCCTCACCAGTCTTTTCCTAGGCACCAGCCCACCCTGCTGCCGCCTCTACCCAGCGATCAGGGAGGGTGGCTGCTGCTGCAACTTTTGCGTTTGCCCTTTAAATGTTTTTTTATATTCCCAGCCACCTGTCTCTGTCAGAGAGCACCCCTAAGCTTTTTGGGGTTGCGTTTTGTCTGTATGTTCTCGGCTTTAGCTGCTGTAGTTTAGGGGTTCCTGTTTATGATTCAGACCCCGTTCTTCTCGGGGGAAGCTAACTGGCTGTTTCAATGTCCCTCTGGTGCCAGTTCCCGTGGGCACCCAGCCCACCCTCACGAGCCTCCACCGCAATTCTCACCCATTGGGATGTGTGAGAGTAGAATCCACCGTCCGCGGCTCCAAGGCTCCTCTCTCACTATCGCTCCACTGCTTTCCAGGTGATTATTCCATTATTTAGTTGCAATCCAGTTTGGTTTTGGGAGGAGGTCAGCGTGACTCCCTTTTACTCCTCCGCCATCTTTAACCCTCTCTCACTGTCATTTTAAATGGAAAACTTAAGAGGCTACAAATATTTAAGAAGCAAGCAAACAACCAAACATCAACAAAAAAAAAGAAAAAAAATTACAGAATAATATACAAGCGAATGTTGTGAATCCTAGGATTTCATACTGAGAAAGATTTGTCAGAACAGGTTATCCCATGATGTATTTGTGTTTGTGGTTGAGTGGTGATGGTGGTTGTATCTATGTGGCCTTTCTCCTGTTTGTTTCCTCAAACCGTGATTGGTCTTCTGTGCTGTCTCCACTGGGAAGTATTGAATATTCATATTCAATGGCACAGGCAGGTATATGTTTTTGGAATTAGTGTTATGCATGCCACCGTCTGGCCATTATTAAGAAAGTATCTAAAACGAAGTTGGAAAATAAAGAAGAGAACTCAGCTTGGAGCAGTGCTTTCTGAATGATACCCAATTTTCCAACCACACTGCTGGAACTGTCTGTGGGGCTGCTCAGTGCAGGCCCTGGGCTCAGCTGCACTTGCAAATGGATCTGGAAGTGGAGGCAGAACCTGGGCTTGGAGCATGGACTGGAGATTCCTTTGTGCCTAGCAATGGAGAACCATTAGCTTAGATTAGACTTTGAGACCAGAATTTTCCTGCCCCTAATTAATTATGGAACTAGGTTGCCATCTTTCCTCCCACACTGATGTCTCCAGCTAGCAGTCTCCTCAACTCTGCGTGTAGCCTCTCTGTCCTCTCAGGAGAACCATGGTGAACCTGCTTCCTGATCTACTTTTAGTATCATATTAAAGATGTAAAAAATGTATTTTACATTTCTTTTTAACTTTATTCCCTTTAAACTTTACAAAGCACTTATACATACCTTATTTCATTAGTGTTCTATATTTACTTTCTATAGATTTCCTTCAAAGACCACAGAACAGAGTTATTTTCAATTTTAATATTTATCTCTCCCATCCATACATAGGAGAAATGAATGATAAAATAGAAAAACATTCAATTATGTCACATATTGAATTACATGTAATTCAGTGTGTATGAATACATATATTTGACCTCATCCTCTAAATGACTAAATGTCTGAATGTATACTCTTTCTAGAGGTTCCTCAGTTGCACAATTCCTATTTGTACAAGTTTTAAATTTGCAGTATGTTTCTCAAAGATATTCTTCCTTACTAATTAATACTCTGTAAGGTTTTTCAAATACTTCCCTGGGATTCCTGAACTTTTTATCAGTCTGTACTAGAAGGATAGATGTCTACTGAACGTCAGACTTGTCCTCTACAGCTGATGGTGCTCCCTGTTGAGAGAATTTATTTATAATGATGGACCTCTTGTTTGCGCTAGCTTATTGTAAATTCATCTGTAAGTATTTACTGAGTGCCTGTTGTATAACCCACTGTTTCAGGGGATGCACAAGTGAGTAAAACATACAAAAATCACCTATTTACCCACCCTCACCTTGGAGTTCGCATTTTAGTGGGAGGAGACAGACAATAAAATAAAGTGTAATAAGTGATGTGAATAATACTAATGCAGATGGTGAGGGTATTGGAGGGTTTGGAGTGATAAACAGGGCACTCTGGGCAGAGTCACTAAGAAGGTTATAATTAAACTAAGATCTGAGAGGGGCAACAGACATATGGGGGCATGTTCAGGTGGAAGGCATGGCAGGTGCAGAGGCCCTGAGAAAGGAATCAGCAGAGCCTGTTCCAGTTTCTCAAGGAATCCTGGTTACTAGGCCTGAGAGAGGAGGAAGTGATAGTGGAAAGTGACATCAGAAGGGTAAGCAGGTACTGGATTAGTTAAGGCATGGCAGGCCATCACATGGATTCTGAGTACAATTTGTAGGTGTTGATGGTCCTCACATGTTTTGAAAGGACCTCACATGTTTTGAATACCACATGCTCCATCTCACTGATACTCCTGGGACCATTTCTCAAATAAACTGTAGCCACGCACTCATTTTAGGACCTAATTTGGGAAAATAAAATTAAGCAATTGAGAAACCAGGTTATTCAAAATATCATTCACAAGGACATTTAAAAGATAATAGTAATGGGGGAAATAGGCATCCAGGAATTATAGCCTACAAGGACAGGGGACATTACTTAGCTTGTGCCTGGCAATTAGTAAGGATTTGGAGCATGTTTATTGAACAAATAATACATGGGCACACAGATCCTTCATGCCCCATTGTTGTGAATTTCAGTTTCCTACCCCAGGGACTCCTGGAGGAGTCATTCTGAAGCCCCCTGAGATATTCTTACCACACTGGCCTGACCAGTAAGAATGCTGACATAGATCTAATGGCAGGTTAAGGCCAGAAACTGCCACTAAGGAGGAAAGTTATTATGCTGCTTTGAGTTTTCTATGGGAGGAAAGGTCTGGATGTTTACTGGAAACTATCAAACTAGAACCATTCTGGGTAGCTAGGGACCTGCAGGAAATAGCCCAAGCTTAGGGTAAGGTGATCTTCCTTATCCTCTTCTTCAGATGTACCCAGAAAATCTCTTCCTGGGACAATTACATTCACAGCATACTTTCATAAAATGTCAGGGTATTTCCATCATTGCACTTCTTTTGTATAAAAGAGCATAAATTAATGAAATGGAACGCACCTCCCACTCTGCAGCTACCATCTTGCTCAGGCATAAGGGAATCAATTAACCTGCCTTTTGTACACTCTGCACACAGCTTGGGCGTGTGTGAACTGGGGGGCTAAGTGCAGGCAAGCTGGAAGAAATAGAGGATCCCTGGCCAAAGGGGTCACACAGCTGCATAGAGAGCCTCGTGGAGAGACTGGAGATAGAGACATAGGGGAAAGAACAGGAGGAGGCACTGGGGAGTCCTGACACCCTCCCCATCGTAGTCTCCATTCTGGGCGGGCAGGGCGTGCCCCTAAAGAGGCAGAAGCAGAGCAGGCACGAACCGACTGCCTGTGATTGCAACACCGGCTGCAGAAATAGTGGATCCTTGGCTGAAGGGGTCACAGAACTGCCCAGATACCCCTGAGGAGAGACTGGAAGCGGAAGCGTTGGGAAAAGAATGGGAGGAGGAACTGGGGAGTCCCGACTCCTTCTCCTTTCCATAGTCTCCATTGTGCAGGGACAGGCCACACCCCAAAAGAGCCAAAAGCTGAAAAGCACACAATAGACAGCCCAAAACCACCCAGTGCAGGTGCGCCCAGTTGTGCCCGCTGAGTGGCTGGCGAGGGTTGGCGAGCGTGTATGTGGACCCACGCGGGCTGGCGAGGGCTTGCGCAGGCTGGCAAGGCCTCCCACAGGTTGCACCCATGGGGCCTGCGAGGGAGTACGCAGATCGGTGAGGGCAGGTGTAAATCAACCCGCCCAGGCCCGCGAGTGCATAATGGTCCACAGAAATAGTGGATCCCTGACCGAAAGGGTCACAGAGCTGCCCAGAATCCCTGGAGGAGAGACTGGAGACAGGATTAACCAGAGTCCTGGAGCTGGAGCTGACTTCCTCCCATTTCTGTAGTCTCCATTTGCAGAGGGCAGGCAATGCATCCAAAGAGCCAAAAGCAGGGAAAGCACACAATAGAAGATCCTAAACTGACCAGCACTGGCGTGCCCGCCTGCCTCGCGGGGGGGGGGGGCCAGATGAGTGCACAAGGTCGCGAATAAGCCCCCTGGGCTGGAGCAAGCATGCGCGAGCCCAGGCAGGTGGGGGATCCTGCCAGGCTACGGAGCATGCTCAAGGAGCTGGCGTGAGAGTGCAGAGTGATCCACAGAAATAGTGGATCCCTGGCCGAAGGGGTCACAGACCTGCCGAAAGCAGAAGTCAGACACAGACAGTAGACTCCTGGAAGGCTCAAACAAATGACCCAAGGTCATATAGGGTCAACAACTGACATCATCAGAGGCAGGCCCAGAAAGAAAAGTAAAGGGGAAAAAAATAAATAAATAAAAGACCCGCCTACTACCATAGAAGTTTAATTCACAAAGTCAGGAAATCTAGACAGCCCAATTGAAGCAGAAGCCAAAATAACTAACTAACTAACTAACTAACTAACTAACTAAATAAATTACTTAATAGACTCTCACAAAAATGGGAAGAAAAAGAAGTTCCCCCCAAAGGAGTGGAAACGGGGACTCCCCACTGAGAGCTAAATGAAATAGAGGCAAGGAAACTATCAGATATTGGATTCAAAACAATGGTTCTAAGGAAGCTCAATGAGCTCAGCCACCTCAAAGATAATTATGAGAAACTGCAGAGAAACTATCAGGATCTTACAACAAACTGTATCAACCTGGAAAAGGACATAGAAACTAACAAGAAGACACAAGAGGATATGAAGAATCCCATTTCTGAATTAAAGACACAGTAGAAGGAATCCAAAACAGGCTGGATGACGCCGAGGATCAATTGAGCGAGATGGTGGATAGGTAGAAAAAAGCTCCCAGAAAGAACAAGAAATGGAAAAAATACTCAAAAAGAATAAAGAGGCATTTAGGAAAATGCAGGACAACCTGGAACACAATAATATCCATGTAACAGGGATACCAGAAGGAGAAGAAGAGGAGCAAGGGATAGAGAACCTCCTCGAAAAAGTAATGATGGAAAATATCCCCAATTTGAGGAGAGAAAGGGTCTCATGTATCCAGGAGGCAGAGAGGGCCCCACTCAAGAGGGACCCGATGAGGTCCACTCCCAGACACATCATCATTAGAATGGCAACTATCAAAGACAAAGAGAGAATCCTCAGGGCAGCAAGGGAGAAGGAGAAAGTACCATACAAGGGGGCCCCGATACGCCAAGGAGCTGACTTCTCAACAGAAACACTACAAGCCAGAAGGGAATGGCAACAAATATTACAAGTCATGAAAAGCAAGGGTCTACAGCCAAGGTTGCTCTGCCCAGCAAGGCTCTCAATTAAAATAAAAGGGGAAATATGGAGTATCCCAGACAAAAGAAGGCTAAAAGAATACATCTCTACCAAACCAGCACTCCAAGATATGCTAAAGGGACTGGTTTAGGAGGATGAAGGAAAAGAGTGAGAAAGAGAAAAACACAGGTACAAAGAGAAAAAAGAGTAACTTTCTATCAGTAATAACTCTCAATGTGAATGGACTAAATGCCCCAATCAAAAGACACAGGGTAGCTGAATGGATAAGAAAACATGACCCACACATATGCTGCCTACAAGAGACCCACCTCAGAGCAAGAGACCTACACAGATTGAAAGTAAAGGGATGGAAAATAATATTCCAAGCAAATGGGCAAGAGAAGAAAGCAGGAGTTGCAATACTTATATCAGACAACATAGATTTCAAAACAAAGGCCATGAAAAGAGACCCAGGGGGCATTTTATAATACTTAAAGGAAGAATCGATCACGAAGACATAAACAATATAAACTTATATGCACCCAACAGAAGGGCTCCCAAGTATATAAGGAAAATCTTGGATGACTTCAAAAAAGATATAGACAGCAACACAGTGATAGTAGGGGATTTCAACACCCCACTGTCATAAATGGACAGATCTTCCAAACAAAACATCCATAAGGATATTGTGGAGCTGAATGCTGCACTAAATCAAATAGACTTCACTGACATATATAGATCCTTAGAAGAAGGTATCCCAAAGAAGAAAAACACACATTCTTTGCAAATGCTTATGGAAGTTTTTCAAAGATAGACCACGTGATAAGACACAAAGCAAGCCTCAGCAAATTCAGGAAAATTGAAATAATGCCAAACTTTTTCTGGGACCACAAGGGCTTGAAACTGGAAATCAACTTCAAAGAGAAATTTCAATAACTTGCAAACTCATGGAGACTGAACAGTAGACTATTAAACAATGAATGGGTCAATAATGAGATAAAAGAAGAAGTCAAAAAATGTCTGGAAACAAATTAAAATGAACATATAAGACTCCAAAACCAATTGGGCACAGCAAAGGCAGTCCTGAGAGGGATGTTCATCGCAGTACAGACTTACCTAAAAAAGAAACATTTCAAATAAAAGACCTAACACTACAACTTCAAGAACTGGAGAAACAACTACAAATAAATCCCAGAGCAAGTAGAAGGAAGAAAATAGTCAAGATTAGAGCAGAACGGAATGACATAGAGGCAAAAAGAACAATTCAGAGGATCAACCAATCCAGAAGCTGGTTCTGTGAAAAGATAAATAAAATTGACAAGCCTTTAAGGACACATCAAGAAAAAAAGAGAGAGGACCCAAATAAATAATAACAGAAATGAAAGAGGAAAAATAACAACTGATACTACAGGAATACAAAGGATGTCAGAGACTACTATGAACAATTATATGCCATGAAATTTGAAAACCTCTATGAAAGGGACAAATTTCTAGAAAAGTATAATTTTCCAGCACTGAAGGGGGAAGAAACAGAAAGCTTGAACAGATCAATAATAGCTGGGGAAATTAAAGCAGTAATCAAGAAACTCCCGGCACACAGAAGTCCTTGGCCGGATTGTTTCCCAGGAGAATTTTACAAAACACTTAAGGAAGAGCTAACCTCTGTCCTTCTCAGACCATTCCAAAAATCCAAGAGGAGGGAAGCCTCCTAGACTCTTTTTATGAGGCCAGCATCACCGTAATCTGCAAACCAGATAAAGACCCTATAAAGAAAGCAAACTACAGGCCAATTTCGCTGATGAACATAGATGCTTAAATCCTCAACAAAATATTGGCAAACTGCATCCAGCAATACATTAAAAAGAGTATCCACCATGATCAAGTGGGATTCATCCCAGGGATGCAGAAATGCTTCAATATATGCAAGTCAATAAACGTAATACATCACATAAATAAAAGACAAAAACCACATGATCATCTCAATAGACGCAGAAAAAGCATTTGATAAGGTACAGCACCCATTTATGATCAAAACACTCAGCAAAATGGGAATAAATGGGGTATTCCTCAACGTTAAAGGCCATATATGAAAAATCTACAGCCAACATCATTCTCAAAGGGCAAAAACTGAAAGCTTTCCCACTAAGATCGGGAACACGACAAGGATGTCCGCTCTCACCACTTCTTTTCAACATCGTATTGGAAGTCCTAGCCACAGCGGTCAGACAAGAAAAATAAATAAAAGGCATCCAAATAGGAAAGCAGGAAGTAAAGCTATCATTGTTTGCAGATAACATGATAGTGTACATAGAAAACCCTGTGGACTCTCAAAGAGCTACTGAACCTAATAAGTAAATTTGGCAAAACAGCAGGATACAAAGTCAATATTCAGAAAGCAAATTAATGAATTGTTACTATAAATTCTTTAAGAAATACATTTATAGTTTTAATATTTGTGTTCTCCTGATGTATACCCAAATGGTTCCTGAAAATGAAAAAGGGTGGAAGGATTGATTAACTTTATACATTATTTCTAAAAGAAATGTAGCATATTTATAAGGAGGGAGTTGATTAATGTTGAACAGGGAAACAAATGGAAGTGATAGAAATGTTCACCAGAGTTATACCTGAGATGTTGAGTTTCTAAATGCAATGGCTTTTCTTATCTTCCTAATGAAAATTGTCATTAGGAAGGTGGCAGAAGTAGGTTGTTACTGCCTGTAATGAAAAAAGACTGGAAACATTTGAGAATTTTAATAAAATTATATTTATTGGTAGAAAGGAAAATTATCTCATTTATGCTGTAGAGAAACTCTAATGGACACGTTAATGGTGACAGATTCTGCTATATTATTCTAATATTTTAAAGCATATATAGAGAATAGACCATTTGTTTTTAAGGTTATTTTTTCTTACCCAAGGATGTTTATTGCTTTTAGAGGGTGAGGGCATTGATTTGTTGCCTCCCATATGTGCTCTGATGGGGGACTGGACCTACAACATAGGTATGTACCCTGGCTGGGAATGGTACTCACAACCTTTTGGTGTATGGGATGATGCTATAACCAACTGAGCCACCTGGCCAGGGCTAGAAACTTTGTTTTTAAA
Organism: Pteronotus mesoamericanus; assembly: GCF_021234165.1. Taxonomy (NCBI): domain Eukaryota; kingdom Metazoa; phylum Chordata; class Mammalia; order Chiroptera; family Mormoopidae; genus Pteronotus; species Pteronotus mesoamericanus. The sequence goes on from NW_026555321.1 coordinate 59,234,035, forward strand.
TGGATGGAGATCATGGAAAACAGATAGAAAGTCAAAAAAGCACTTTACAGTTAAAAATTTAACTTTATAGTTTTATAACTAAAAAAATAGTATAGGCCCCAAAATACAATTTGGTTCATCTTTTTATTTTGGCAATAGAGTGGCTCATATTCACAAATGGCTTAAGTTTTATCATTCATCTCTATTGTTTCATTTTATCTTACTCATTACTAGAAATGAAAAGGTTAATCAGCATTTATATCCAAATTCAGAGAATCAGTTGTTAAACTTTGCAGCATATCACTCTGTGTTTTTCCACTCTCCACCCCCATTTCAAGTGCACAGGCACTCATGCTGACCACCCAACCTGTGCTGAGATCTCTGATTACTGTGCAGAGATGCCAGGCCTCTTTTCCAGAATGAGTGTTCACACCCGCTCCAGGGTGACTTCCTTTTTTTTTTTTTTTTGTTTGTTTGTTTTTTAAACTCTACAGAGTGTGTTTCAGCTTCCTCTCTTGAAGAGATAAAGTGTAACTTGTGGTATGTCAGCCCACAGTATCTACATGTGTTTTCAATGCACCATACACAAGTTGTAGGAAGAACATTCTGGTGCCATAATTAATGATAGAAAGATTGTCTCCTGATTTAGTAAAATCACTTACAGAGTCACTTGGGTGTCAATAGATGGAGCTCAGGGCATGGTCTGGAAGGAAGGGATAGAGGAGAGGAGGACAGAGTTGTTTGAATGTGAATTGAGAGAATGTCATAGACATGGATGGTAGGGTAGTTTAGGGGCTCCTGATCCCTAGCAGCTTATATCTTGCTGGAGTGAGGGTGAGGAAACATCATTTGGAAGGATGGTGGAAGGAAATGATAGAGGGATAATGTGTTTCTTCACCTATATGACATGGGGGCTTGGGACAATTTTTAAACAAAAAAAGGGTGATCTCAGAAGGCCAGAGAACATGGAGACAGATGACATCAATCTAAGACGGACATTCTCTCTATTTGTTTTCTTGAGTCTATCCCTTTATTCATCTATTTATTTCTCTCCTGTCCCCACCAAATGGCACAGTTTCAATAAATCCTGATTTAATGTGCATGTGACTGAAATGAGACTTTTCTGGGCCCAGGTGTCTCACTTAGTGTCACTTTTATACTGTTGTTGCAGGAATGGGCAGGGATAGTGACACAGCCTTCTACAACAGTACACTCATACCCACATTTTGTTTTGGGCCAGTGCATACGCTTGATTCTTGTAGGTTGAATTTTAGCTCTTCACACTGAAATTAAACATTGTGTGAATTCTGTTCCTGAGGTGAGTGTGCATAATGTAAGAAACAGTGGGGTAGATTCTTTCAGAGGGCCAATGAGTCCTGGATTATACACAGTCATTCCCCCTGCAGACGACATTAATTGCTTATCACTAAAGCACTGCACTCCATGTTTGTTTCTTCATCTTGAAGAGAAACATTCTGCTGCACTCAGAATCATTTTCCTCTGCCTCAGCAGATAAGCTTACACAGTGGTATAAGGCGAATTATTAGGAAGACTAAGCTTTCAATTCAGATGGTGACTCAGTAACTGCCCATGGGATCTGGCTTTATTTCCCACTAGCTTCCTGCAAATACTTACCGTCAACAATAGAATGCAATTGGAGGTGTTCAAAGAGCAGTATTTTTTTTTTTTTTACCCTTTCAGACTCTTGTAATGGTGCATATTAAAGATGACTTTTGAAATGGTAGTGTACAAACTTTTGTGAAGGTTGTCATATAGCAGGGGTCCCCAAACCCTGGGCCACAGACCAGTACTGGTCAGTGGCCTGTTAGGAACCAGGCCACACAGCAGGAGGTGAGTGGTGGGGCAGTGAGTGAAGCTTCATCTGCATTTACAGCTGCTCCCCATCACTGGCATTACCGCCTGAGATCTGCCTCCTGTCAGGTCAGTGGTGGCATCAGGTTTTCATAGGAGCACGAACCCTACTGTGAACTGTGCTTGTGAAGGATCCAGATTGCATGCCCCTTATGAGAAATCTAATGCCTAATGATGTAAGGTTGAGCTAAGATGACGATGCTGGTGCTGGGGAGTGGCTGCAAATCTCTGGGCTACTGCACAGAGATTATAATAAGTCAATTGCTTGCAGACTCATATCAAAACCCTATCGGTGAGTGGTAATGGACAATTAAGCTGCATCTGGTGGCAGCCTATAAAGCCATCCCTCTTCCCTCCTTACCACCATAGAAAAATTATCTTCCACAATACTGGTCTGTGGTGCCAAAAATGCTTGGTGACTGTTATATAGTATTTTTCCCTGAAAATGCACTTTAACAAACTAGCCACTGGGTGACACTGTTGTGTCATCAATAGAAGCACATAGATTTGATTCTAAGGAGATAAGTGTGTCAGGAATTATTGTAACCACATTTTTTGGGAGGTAAGTATTTAAAGTAATTTCTGTAATTTTAATCCAGAAACTTGCTTTTTATATCTATGCCAGATTTGGTATTCAAAGGGTAAACGTGCAGTTCATGATTTGTGGATCTTTATGATCTACTGTAAAGCATTTTGACAAATAGGAAGGAAATTCTGTTAGCACTTCTAGAAACACATTTATATAAAGTATCATGTCACCTACTAGCACCTGGATCATGATGGGCACTAGGTAACTATTAGCAGATACAATTAAAACAGTAAATGTAGAAGTAAAGAGACAGTGCTGACAGGCAGACCTCACTTGATGGTGCTTCACAGGTGTTGTGGAGGGCAAGACCCTCCACAGGATGCTGGAAGAGACTTTTAAGACCCTAAATGGGATCATATTCTCTCTACCTTCTCTTCTTCTGATTCCCTTTCCCAAAGCCCTGCTCAACACCCTTCCACGACTTCATAGCATCTTAACTCCTTCCGAAGTTCCCAGGACCTTGAGTGCTCTGACCACAGTTGACCTCTCCTAGCACAGTAACAATTCACCCTATCACTGTTTGGCCTCTATCACCAAGCTAGTCTTTGCCCTGGTCTTCCCATGCTGTCCCTGCCTTGAGTCACTCTTTCCAGACCTTCACATGGCAGACTCACTTTTTTTTTTTTAAGAGAGAAACATTGATTGGTTGCCTCTTGTACAAACCACAGCCGGGGACTGGCCACAATTGAGGATGTGCCCTGGCCAGGAATTGAACTGGCACACTTTGACTTTGTGGGATGACATTCAACCAACTGGGCCATGGTAGTCAGGGCCAGGCTCACTTTCTTCCTTTCATCTGAGCAGAAACATACCCTTCTCTTCAGGACTTCACCATCTGGTCTCAAAATTGCTGCTTCTTTTTATAGTTTTTCATGATGCTTCATGGGGCTTTTGCAGTTTCTAATCATATGTTTGTGTTTATTTGTTTATTGTCTGTTTTACCCTTTAGATTATAATTACCTCTGAGCAGAAACTCAGAGGTAATGCTTTACAGTAGATCATAAAGATCCACAAATCAGCTGGCAGCACACCCTCAGCGACCCAGGACAGAGGTTTCCACAGGGTATTCAATCAATTCTGACTGAGTGAATGGAGGAATGAATGGTCCCCTGGGCTGGTTTTCTTGAAATTTTGGCACATCTTCACTCAGGGTTGAAGGCACAGGTTGGAGTTCAGACACACCAGAGAGGAGGAAGTGGGCTCGTTTGAGGGCAGGCAGTCAAGGGAAAGACTTATTCTCCTGTGGGGTTTATATCTGTGCTAAGAAGTGGGAAATGTTCTATAAAATTATTGGCAGGTAGTACAATGTGTTTACTAAGAGTTCAGACTATTGACTCAAGTAGTGTGGTTAGCTTGGGTCCTCCAGGAAACAGCTGCCAAGAAGACATTAGAGGTGTAAGAGATCTATGGGGAAAAAGACCTGGGATGGAACTGGAGCTGGAGGGGTTGGGGGCTGTTGAAACCCCTCACCTGGAACCTGTGGCTCTTGTGACAGGGTTTTCCTGCATGGATAGTTGTTCAAACTGACATTTCTGGGAGGGGATGGAAGCTGGGATTCCTATACCACCATTTTGCTGACAATGCTTTTTATTTTAATTTTAATGATCTCACCTATAAGCGGAACCTAACCAACAATACAAAGATGCAAGGAAAATAAGACCAGCAACACTGGAAGGAAAAGAAACGAACAGAGCAAGAGGGCTGGAGGGAGGGGGGGGATGGGGGAAGAAGAAGGGAAGGCGAGGGTCGGGGAACGGGGACCTAGCAAGGTCTCATGGACAAAACCAAAGGGGAAGAATTGAGGGAGGGAGAGGGGAGGGAGCAAGGGAAAGTGGTGGGGGAAGGCAGAGACGAATGTATTTGAAAAAAATATATTCACTTAAAAAAATTAAAAAAAACAATAGTGACTGAAAAACAAGTATAGTATATCTTTTGAAAGATGAGAGTAAGGAAGTTGGTGAAGTTAGCGTAGGAGAGCTATTTCCTCTGTTATCATTATGAATGTCAATTGATAAAGTCTGAAATTAATAAATCAAGAAATAGTAAAAGCATATTATTTGGAAATATGCTAAAGTGGGAAGAACTAAAAGGAAGTAAACCATTGTGATTATTTACTTCTGGGAAATTGGCTGCTTTTTAGTAATAATAAAAAGATTTTTAATGACAAAAAAATTTTATTCCAGAATAAACATGCAAAGAAACATGAACAGATATCCACACAGTTTGATACTGGTAACAGAATAAATACCCACCCATCCACTCCAGTTAGAAACATTACCTGCCTAGTGCCTTAGCTTATGGGAACTGCTCTTTCCCTCCTCTGAACATCATTTGGCTATTCTTTACTCTTTTACCAGGTAGATTTATGTCTTTAAACTAAATATTGTTCATCTTGCTTCTTTTTGAATTTTATAAATGGTGCAATTTTCTTCTTTCAGTCAATATTACAACGCTAATATTCTTATTTATTCAGGTGTGTCTGTAGTTATTTTCATTGATATACAGTATTCACTACTCAAATATTTGCTTATGTATTCACTGTAGTGTTAATAGATTTCTGAATATTTCCATGTTTGTTACTATGTGTAGTGATCTGAGAGCTTTCCTATTAGGATATCTGGTGTTACCTTTGTAAGATTTCTTCCCACCCTTCAGAGTGCAAGTTCAGTTCCCGGAGTGTCTACAGGTAGTTTCCCTAGTAGCGCTTGGTGGTCATACAGATAGTCATGACTCACAGCACCCCTGCAAGGAGAGTCCATTTCTTTTCATAGCAAAACTTTCCCAGACTCAGCTGCAGAAGACATCAGAGGGATGGTGATGAGAATCAGCCACTTCAAAATTAAGTGTGTTAGAGTAGAAAATTGGCCACTCCGTAAATTTTTCTGGCAAGTGGATAAATTTAAAATAAATGTATTTTAAGATAGTAAACCTGGAGAGAGTTTAATTAAAGTTTAGAGGAGATTACAGGACAAATGTTTGGTAACTAAAATCCCCCTTTCATGTCCAATACCTATTAATTCTTCTTTTCCACTTCTAATTTATCAGCTTATTTCCACTGTAGTGGTAGTGCATTGGCATTTCTCTGCTTGGTGCTTATTTTAAACTCATGGGAGAAAACTGACTGAGTAGTAAATGTAGAAGTGTGAAGCCCATTCACTCTTCATATTGATCAATGGGATTTCTAAGTATACAGTGAACACTGAATTGGGAAGCGGGAGTTTCTGGGAAAAGAATCATCCAAAATAAAAAAATACATACACATAAAGTACATTGATGAAAAAGGCCTTGGACTATTTTCTTAGCTTCTTCACAAGAGTACTTTATATTTTAAAATTAAGTGTGAAAATTTAGGGTAAGTAGCACCCATATTTAGAACAATTTGGGAACATTTCTCTCAATGTTGTACTTTCCCTAGTTTTAAGACTCATGGGCATACTAATATGAATTACATTGAAAATCACTTAGGATTTATATTTAAAATTTTTCTTTATTAGGTATCCGTGAAAATATTTGTATCTTATTTTCTATTTAGTTCTTCACCCTAGTTATTCACATGCATTGGTTAAATTTTAAAAAGTTTCCTTGGCTCTGGCTGGGTAGCTCAGTTGGTTAAAGCAGGTCGTCCTGAGAAGCAAAGGTTGGGGGTTTGATCCTCAGTCAGGGTACATACAAGAATCAAACAATGAATGCATAAATAAGTGGAACAATAAATTGATACTTCTCTCTCCCTCTCTCTCAAATCAATAAATTAAAAAAAATTTCCTCTGTCACCTCTGACTTAATTAAGATATTTGCTTGGGAGGCACAGAAGAGAGAGAGGGACAGGAGAGGGAGAGAGATAGAACATAAGATGGAGATAGATAGATATATGTGGAACCCGGGATGAAGGGAGGGAAAGAGAGAGAGAGAGGCAGATGATGGACAGGGCAGTGTGGTCAGTGCTAAGGAGGAATCGCCATCCCTACCAGCAAGGGTTCTAATCATAAGCTAAAAATGTAGACAGTCTCCAGCCTATGTGTATGACTTTGCTTCCATGAAGGAGAGGCAGGAGGTGGGATTATTCTTTGCTTTATGATTTAGTTCAAGTTCCCTGGAAGGAATACGAGACAGAATTTTCATCTAGTGCTTTATCTGAGCCATAGTCAGGGCATAAGGGTGGCGGCAAGTGAGTGGGAAGGAGGGGAGGTCTGTGTGCTGCTGAGCTGATGACATCCAAGTGGGTAACATGCCAATCTTAGACAAGTCCATGTATTTAGAAAAGTTTAGATACACAAATACTTAGCATTGTGTTGCAACTGCCTGCAGTATGTAGTACAGTAACCTGCTGTGCAGGCTTGGAGCCCATGAGTAGTAGGTACATCATGTAGCCCAGGTGTGCAGCAGGTTACACCACCCAGGTCTGTGTAAGCACCTCTATGTTCTCTCAGAGACAAAATTGCCTAATGATGCTCTTCTCAGAATGTGCCCCCACGGTTAAGGGATGCATGACTATATATCAAATCATTACACTGAACACTCTAAATATATTACAATTTTATTTGTCAATTTTATTTCTCTAAGGCTGAAAAAAAGTACTCCTTTACAATACAAACACTGTTCCTTGAAAAAACAGGTTGACATTCTTGATGTTTCTAAATAATCATTTCCTTCTGACTGAAGTGGAACAAAATTACTTTTTTAAAGGGATGATCAGAATTTGTGAAATGGATTTGCAGATTTGTGCCCCAATTCCCCTGCTTGTTGACCTTCCTGCATTCCTACTTCTCAATTTCTTGGTTTTCTGTTTCCCATGTCTGTTCATGTGAGCATCTTGCTGTGACACATCTGTCCCCTGGCAGCTGCTGGCTCTGCCTCACTCTCCATCTCCTATTTGTCTTCTGTCATCTCAGACAGGCAGTCATACACAGAGCAGCTTAGAAACCGACACAGTAACAAGCAGCACAGCTGTCGGAGGACTAGAGCATGATATTCAGGAGATGAAGGGGGGAAACGCAAACAGACAAAAGACATTCCTCTGCAGGTTAGAACATCTGACCAAGAAATATTTATTTATTTATTTGAGAACATAGAGATGAAGGTGGGGTTTATTTTTTATTATAAAAAAAAAAACTCCTCAGAATCTTAAGGAATATTTCACTCAGAACAGACACCGGGATATAAAATTACAAGTGTTTGAACATAGTCCTGTCCCCTTGTCCTCTAAAAGAAGAGATGGGAAGCAGACGGTAGAAGCAAACAAGCTGTTCTGTAAAACAAAGTCTTCAAATCCCTACAAATATGATTAAAATCTAAACTCTTTTGCTTTCAAAAAAGTTTTTAATATATCAAAAGGCTTGTTTTAGTGGCATGCTGTTCCCCAGAAATGAACCCAACACCCCCTGTCAGTAACATACATGCACAAGTTGACCAGCCAACTCCTATTTCTAAACCCCTGTGATAGATATGTCTTTACAGCAAAGCCAGGGGGCTCAGGTGACTGCTGCTGTCATATATACTTCTTTCTGTTAACTGACCAGCATTCACCCCATCCTGAAGGTTGGGCAGGGTGCAGAGAAACCCTTAAATGGCAGTGAGGGTCTAACAGCCCCTAACAGCTAACTTTTCAAGCATCTCCACTCTCACCCCTCCACTCAAAAGGATCCTTTTCCTAACCAGACTACTTGCATCAAATATGGCTCCTGGTGACCAGATGGGTTTTCTCCTTTAGAAAAAGCATACATATCTACACACCCATATATAAGTTTTTTTGTTTTAGCATTTAAATATAAAAAATTGGGGAAAGCAGTGGAGCGATAGTGGGAGAGGAGCCTTGGTGCCGCGGACAGTGGATTCTACTCTCACACATACCATCGGGTGAGAAGTGCGGTGGAGGTTCGAGAGGGTGGGCTGGGTGCCCATGGGCACTGGCACCAGAGGGACAATGAAACGGCCAGTTAGCTTCCCCCGAGAAGAACGGGGTCTGAATCATAAACAGGAACCGCTAAACTACAGCAGCTAAAGCCAAGAAAATACAGACAAAACGCAACCCTGAAAAGCTTAGGGGCGCTCTCTGCCAGAGACAGGTGGCTGGGGATGCAAAGAGACATTTAAAAGGCCAACGCAAAAGTTGCAGTGGCAGCCACCCTCCTTGATCTCTGGGTAGAGGTGGCAGCAAGGTAGGCTGGTGCCTGGGAAAAGATTGGTGAGGAAAACTTTGTGAAGAGAACTGAGATGGCAGCAGGTGGAGCCCCGGTGATGGCACGCCTCCCATTCTGCAGCTACCATCTCGCTCAGGCATAAGGGAATCAAGTAACCTGCCTTTTGTGCGCTCTGCACACAGCTTGTACGCTTGTGAGCTGCAGGGCTGAGTGCAGACTGGCTGGGAGAGCCTTGAGGAGAGACTGGAGACGGAGGCACTGAGGAAAGAAAGGGAGGAGGAACCGGGAAGCCCCAACTACCTCCCCCTTTCCGTAGTCTCCTTGTGGGCTGGCAAGGTGCGCCCCCAAAGAGGCAGAAGCGGGACGCGCAGGAACCAGATTGCCTGCGATTGAAATGCAGTCTGAACAGGTGGTGGATCCTTGGCCGAACGGGTCACAGAATTGCCCAGAGACCCCTGAGGAGAGACTAGAAACTGAGGCATTGGGGAAAGAATGGGAGGAGGAACTGGGGAGTCCCGACTCCTGCTCCTTGCCGAAGTCTCCATTGCGCGGGAAGAGGCCACACCCCCAAAGAGCCAAAAGCTGAAAAGCACACAAAGAAACCCCCAAAACACCCAGAGCAGGCGCACACACTTGCGCCGAGTGACCGGCGAGGGTTGGCGAGCGTGTGTGTAACCCGCACGGGTTGGCCAATTCTTGCACCGGCCGGAAAGGCCTCCCACAGACTGGCACCCATACGGCCTGCGAGGGAGTGCACAGAGGGGCAAGGGCAGGCGTAAATTGACCCACCCGCCCGTGATTGCAGAGGGGCCCACAAAATTAGTTGAGCTGCCCAGAGACCCTGGAGGAGAGACCAGAGAGGATTAACCAGAGAGTCCTGGAGCAGACATCATCCCATTTCCGTAGTCCCCATTTGGTGAGGGCAAGCAATGCCCCCAAAGAGATAAAAGCAGGGAAAATACACAATAGAAGACCCTAAACTGACCAGTGCAACGGAGCTCACTGGCCAGGGGGCAAGACGAGTACGCGAGGTCGCGCATAAGGCCCCTGGTCTGGGGCAAGCACATGCGAGCCCAGGCAGGTGGGGAATCCTGGCATGCTGGGAGCGAGCTCAATGAGCCTGCATGAGAGTGCAGAGAGATACCAAAAAATAGCCCAGCCCTGACCGAAGGGGTCTCAGAGCTGCTCCAAGCAGGAGTCAGACAGTGACTCCTGGAAGGCTCAAACAAACAACACAAGGCCCTATAGGGTCAACAACTGATATCATCAGAGGCAGGCCCAGAAAGAAAAGTAAAGGACAAAAATACTTAACAGACTCTCACAAAAATGGGAAGACAAAGAAGTTCCCCCCAAATGAGTGGAAAAGGGGACTCCCCACAGAGAGAGCTCAATGAAATAGAGGCAAGGGAACTATCAGATATGGAATTGAAAACAATGGTTCTAAGGAAGCTCAATGAGCTCAGCCACCTCAAAGAGAACTATGAGAAACTGCAGAGAAACTATCAGGATCTTACAACAAACTATATCAGCCTGGAAAAGGACAGAGAAACTATCAAGAAGACACAAGAGGATATGAAGAATACCATTTCTGAATTGAAGAACACAGTAGAAGGAATCCAAAGCAGGCTGGATGAAGCCGAATATCGAATCAGTCAGATGGAGGACAAAGTAGAAAGAAGCTCCCAGAAAGAACAAGAAATGGAAAAACGGCCCAAAAAGAATGAAGAGGCATTTAGGGAAATGCAGGACAACCTGAAATGCAATAATATCCGTATAATAGGGATACCAGAAGGAAAAGAAGAGGAGCAAGGAATAGAGAACCTCCTCAAAAAAGTAGTGATGGAAAATTTCCCTAATTTGAGGAGAGAAAGGCTCTCATGAATCCAGGAGGGACAGAGGATCCCACTCAAGAAGGACTCAAGGAGGTCCACTCCAAGACACATCATCATTAAAATGGCAAATGTCAAAGACAAAGAGAGAATCCTCAAGGCAGCAAGGGAGAAGGAGAAAGTACCATACAAGGGGGCCCCGATACGCCAAGGAGCTGACTTCTCAACAGAAACACTACAAACCAGAAGGGAATGGCAACAAATATTCCAGGCCATGAAAACCATGGGCCTACAGCCAAGGCTGCTCTACCTAGCTAGGCTCTCCATTAAAATAGAAGGGGAAATACGGAGTTTTCCAGACAAGAAAAGACTAAAAGAATACATAGTATGCAGCAGAAAGAAAAAAAGAAGTACTAAACTTTGCGACAGCATGGATGGAACTGGAGAGCATCATGCTAAGCGAACTAAGCCAGGAGGCGAAAGACAAATACCATATGATCTCACCTATAAGCGGAACCTAACCAACAATGCAAAGAAGCAAGGAAAATACGACCAGCAACACTGAAAGGAAAAGAAATCAACAGAGACAAGAGCGAAGGGGGGGGTAGGGAAAGGGAAGGGAAGGGGAAAGTCAAGGAACATATAGCAAGGACTCATGGACAAAACCAAAGGGGAAGAGCTGAGGGAGGGAAGGTGGGAGGGGGCATGGGAAAGAGGTGGGGGGAAGGCAGAGACAAATGTATTTAAAAAGTAAATAAATTAATTAAAAAAAAAAAAGAACATTATTACAAAAAAAAAAAATAAAAGAATACATCTGTACCAAACCAGCACTCCAAGATATGCTAAGGGGACTGGTTTAAGAATATGAAGGAAAAGAATGAGACAGAGAGGAACACAGGTACAAAGAGAACAGATGAGTAAGTTTCTATCAGTAATATCTCTCAATGTGAATGGACTAAATGACCCAATCAAAAGACACAGGGTAGCTGAATGGATAAGAAAACATGACCCACACATATGCTGCCTACAAGAGACCCACCTCAGAGCAAGAGACCTACACAGATTGAAAGTAAAGGGATGGAAAATAATATTCCAAGCACGTGGGCAAGAAAAAAGGCCGGGGTTGCCATACTTGTATCACAAAGTAGATTTGAAAGCAAAGGTCATAAAGAGAGACCCAGAGGGGCACTTTATCATACTTAAAGGAAGAATCTATCAAGAAGACATCAACATTGTAAACTTATATGCTCCCAATATAGGAGCCCCCAAGTTTATAAGGAAATTGTTGGATGACTTCAAAAAAGATATAGACAGCAACACACTGATAGTAGGGGATTTCAACACCCCACTGTCAAAAATGGACAGATCTTCCAAAGAAAACATTAATATACATATTGTGGCGCAGAATGACACACTGAATCAAAGAGACTTAACTGGCATATATAGAACCTTACATCCCAAAGAAGAAAAATACACATTCTTTTCAAATGCTCATGGCAGTTTTTCAAAGATAGACCACATGATAGGACACAAAGCAAGCCTTAGCAAATTCAGGAAAATTGAAATAATACCAAATTTTTTCTCGGACCACAGGGGATTGAAACTGGAAATCAACCTCAAAGAGAAACTTCAAAAACTTGCAAACTCATGGAGACTGAACAGTACACTATTAAACAATGAATGTGTCAATAATGAGATAAGAGAAGATATCAAAAAATTTCTTGAAACAAATTAAATGAACACACAACAGTCGAAAACCTATGGGACACAACAAATGCAGTCCTGAGAGAGAAGTTCATAGCAATACAGGCTTACCTAAAAAAGATAGAAACATTTCAAATAAAAGACCTAACACTACAACTTCAAGAACTGGAGAAACAACAACAAATAAATCCCAGAGCAAGTAGAAGGAAGGAAATAGCCAAGATTAGAGCAGAACTGAATGACATAGAGGCAAAAAGAACAATTCAGAGCATCAACTAATCCATACGCTGGTTCTTTATAAAGATAAATAAAATTGACAAGCCTTTAAGCAGACTCATCAAGAAAAAAAGGGAGAGGACCCAAATAAAAATATCAGAAATGAAAGAGGAAAAATAACAACTGATACCACAGAAATACAAATGATCATCAGAAACTACTATGAACAATTATATGCCAAGAAATTTGAAAATCTTGATGAAATGGACAAATTTTTAGAAAAGTATAATCATTCACCACTGAAGAAGGAAGAAACAGAAAACTTGAACAGACTAATAACATCTGGGGAAATTGAAGCTGTACTCAAGAAACTCCCCACACACAAAAGCCCAGGGTAGGATGGTTTCACAGGAGAATTTTACCATACATTTAAGGAAGAGCTAACTCCTGTCCATCTCAGACTATTCCAAAAAATCCAAGAGGAGAGAAGACTCCCAGACTCTTTCTATGAGGCCAGCATCACCCTGATCCCAAAACCAGATAAAGACCCTACAAAGAAAGAAAACTACATGCCAATTTCGCTGATGAACATAGATGCTTAAATCCTCAACAAAATATTGGCAAACCTCATCTATCAACACATTAGGAAGATTATCCACCACGATCAAGAGGGATTCATCCCAGGCATGCCGGGATGGTTCAATATATGCAAATCAGTAAACGTGATACATCACATAAATACAAGAAAAGACAAAAACCACATGATCATCTCAATAGACGCAGAAAAAGCATTCCATAAGGTACAGCACCCATTTATGATCAAAACACTCAGCAGAATGGGAATAAATGGGGCATTCCTCAATGTAATAAAGGCCATATATGAAAAGCCTACAGCCAATATCATACTCAACGGGCAAAAACTGAAAGCTTTCCCACTAAGATCGGGAGCATGCCAAGGATGTCTGCTCTCACCGCTTCTTTTCAACATCGTATTGGAAGTCCTAGCCACAGTGGTCAGACAAGAGAAAGAGATAAAAGGCATCCAAATAGGAAAGGAGGAAGTAAATCTATCATTGTTTGCAGACGACATGATAGTGTACATAGAGAATCTTGTAGATTCTACCAAAAAACTCCTCAACCTAATAAGTGAATTTGGCAAAACAGCAGGACACAAAGTCAACATTCAGAAATCAAAGGCAGTTTTGTACACCAGCAATGCAATAGAAAAGAAGAAATCAGAAAAAAAATACCATTCGATATAGCACGAAAAAAAATAAAGTACTGGGCATAAATTTAACGAAAGACGTAAAAGACCTGTATGCAGAAAACTATATAACATTGAAGAAAGAAATTAAGGAAGACACAAATAAATGGAAGCATATACCGTGCACATGGATTGGAAGAATTAATATACTCAAAATGTCCATACTACCCAAAGCAATTTATAGATTCAACGCAATCCCTATTAAGATACCAATGACATATTTCACAGAAATAGAACAGACATTTCAAAAATGTATATGGAACCATAAACGACCCTGAATAGCCGCAGCAATTTTGAGAAAGAAACACAAAGTAGGAGGGATCACAATACTGGACATGAAACTCTACTACAAAGCCACTATACTCAAAACAATCTGGTACTGGCACAAGAACAGACCCATAGACCAGTGGAACAGAATAGAAAGCCCAGAAATAAGCCCAGGTCTCTCTGGGCATCTAATATTTGACAAAGGGGGCAGAAGCATAAAATGGAGCCATAATAGCCTCTTCAACAAATGGTGTTGGGAGAGCTGGACGGCTACTTGCAAAAAATGGAAATTGGATCATCAGCTGACACCATACACAAAAATAAACTCCAGATGGATAAACGACTTAAATATAAGTCGCCACACCATCAAAGTCCTAGAGGAGAACATTGGCAGGAAACTCTCAGATATCCCACGCAGCAAATTTTTCACTGATATGTCTCCTAAAGCAAGGGACAGAAAGGAAAGAATAAACAAGTGGGACCTCATCCAAATAAGAAGCTTCTGCACGGCAAAAGAAAACATCAGCAAAATGAAAAGGGAGCCAACCATATGGGAAAATATATTCGCTAATGATACATCAGATAGAGGTTTCATCTCCAAGATATATAAAGAACTCACTCAACTCCACTCTAAGAAGACAAATGATCCAATCAAAGAATGGGCAAAGGACCTGGGTAGATGCTTTTCCAAGGAGGAGATACAGAGGGCCCAGAGCCATTTGAAAGGATGCTCAGCATCACTAGCCATCAGAGAAATGTAGATCAAAACCACCATGAGGTACCACCTCACACCGGTCAGAATGGCCGTCATAAACAGATCAACAAACAACAGGTGCTGGCGAGGCTGTGGAGAAAAGGGAACCCTCGTCCATTGTTGGTGGGAATGCAGACTGGTATAGCCACTGTCGAAGGCGGTGTGGAGTTTCCTAAAAAAGCTGAAAATGGAACTGCCTTTTGATCCAGTGATTCCCCTCTGGGACTCTACCGTAAGAACACCAAAACACCAGTACAAAAGAACCTATGCACCCCAATGTTAATAGCAGCACAATTTACAATAGCCAAGTGTTGGAAGCAACCTAAGTGTCCTCAGTAGATGATTGGATGAAGAAATTATGGTACATATACACAATGGAATAGTATGCAGCAGAAAGGAAAAAAGAACTACTAAACTTGCGATAGCATGGATTGAACTGTATAGCATCATGCTAAGCGTAATAAGGCAGGGGGCGAAAGACAAATACCATATGATCTCACCAATAAGCATAACCTAATCAACAATACAAAAATGCAAGGAAAATTTGACCAGCAACACTGAAAGGAAAAGAAATTAACAGAGACTAGAGGGAAGGAGGGAGGGACAGGCAGGGAAAGGGAACGGAAGGGGAAAGTCAAGGAACATATAGCAAGAACTCATGGACAAAACCAAAGGGGAAGAGTTGAGGGAGGGAATGAGGGAGGGGGCAAGGGAAAGTGGTGGGGGGGGGAGGCAGAGAGAATTGTATTTAAAAAGAAAGAAAGAAAGAAAGAAATGCTTGTGGGAAAAAATAAATATAAAAAATTCTACTCTGATTTGTGTTATAGAAGGTGGACCAAAGAATGAGAGCTTTTTTCTTCTAAGGTAAAACTATTCATGCCATTACTTTACAGTTAGCTTGTCTTGAAGTTAGCGCATTTAGCCCCAGCCCAGGAAAGCACAATAGCACAATGAAAGGCATCTTCCTGCCTGACTGCCATGCTCCCCTTCCTCCTAATTCTCACTTCCATTAGAAATCTGGTTATAGCCTTTTAAGAAATGAAACATCCACCAAGGTGTAATATTTAACCTAACCACAGAGTAAGGCCAGTCCTCTTAACCGCTTCAGCTACCTCAGGGAATAAAAAGGTCTGTCCCCTCCTTTCACAAACACTATGCTCACTGTCTGGATAGCTAACGCCTGTTGGACAAACATCTGATTAAGTGTAGCCATAGTTATGTTTCCCCTGCCCCCCAACTAAAGCACTATATAGCTTCAGTGATAGAGGGAAAAAAAAGGGTCTATGTGTGTGAACAGATTAAGAACTTGACCCCTGTAATCTGGCCAAGAAAAAGCAAGAGATATTAACTGGGAAAGAGGAACAAAAAAAGACCTTGTTGCTCCACCTTTTGAGTGACTGCTATTATGACAATTGAGAGGTGGGCAAGAGTGGGAGTGGGATGAAGAATTAGAAGGGGTTCAATGGCTGTGAGTCTAGTCTACTTAGTTTTTGTACTGGAAGTGTTCCTCACCAGTTTCATTAAGAAGACATTTGCAGGTGAGGGCTTCTGTCACCCTGTAGGGGTCACAGTTGGCAGAAGGGCGTTGGTGTTCAAAGAAACCCTTATTCTCCTGGCCAACAGCCTGAGGAATGTGGATGCTAACACTGTGGTTGACCACATCAGCAGAAAAGTCAATTTTGGAGGTCTCGTTGAATCCACTTAGGTGTCGGGCATTGTCCTGGTCCCCGTTGGGATCATAGGCTCAGATGTGGTACTGGTGCCACTTGCTCAGCTTCTTTATGTACCCTTCAATGTACTTGTGGCCATTCTCCTCTTATGTGGTCTTGGTGCTGAAGTTGGTGTGACAGCCCGCACCATTCCAGTTTCCAGGATTTGGCTTGGGATCAAAGGTTGATATCATTCCAAAGTCTTTATACCCTCGGTGCAAGATGAACTGGACCACCCAGAGATGATCTCCCATCTCAATTCCTTCACAGGGTCCTATTTGGAATTCCCACTGGGCAGGCATGACCCTGTCATTTGTCCCCTCAATCTTGATGCCAGCATACAAACAGGGCCGGTAGTGAGCCTCCATAATGTTCTTGCCATAGGCTTAATCTGCTCCCATACTGCAATGGTATGGACCTTGCGGTCCAGGAAAGCCATTGGAAGGCCAACCAAAAGCATGTCCATCTGTGCCCATGAGAGTATATTTCCTGCTCCATTCCAAACCAGGGGTGTTGATTGCTCACCATGTACATTATCTGTTTACAGGTGTGCCTTAAATTGGTCTCTGCAGGCTTTTGGTTGTACTTTAGGACTTCACAGAACACCATCTTGTCGGGGGTTCTTGTGGAAAGCATCCCAAAACATGGCAGCAGGAACAAGATACATGTCATTGTTGGGATTTTCAAACTGTAAAGTACTAGAGCCATCAAAATTACACTCAGGCAACTCTTCTATACACTTGGGCTCACTCTCTAGGGTCTGGGTCTTGCATTGCAGTCCTTCTCCAGTACTGTGGATCCAGATATGCATAGCTTGGACTTTATCACACTGAGGCAGGGACACGTACACCTGCTTGATGCATGCCTGATGTTCAAGTTGGAACTCGCTGAGGTGGCCATGGCAGAAGATGTTTTGGGAGTGAGCAAACAGCAGGGCAGGCAGGCTGTGACAGTGAGGTGTGTAGAGGAGAAGAGAGGAAGCTGGGAATGCTACTCAGATCCTCAGTTCTTCTCCCATCCTTGGTCTTGACCTAGAAATATTTAGATGGCAACTAATTCTTGAAATTGTCAACTCCATCTAGCTGGAATGCATGGACTCTGCCTCTGATATTCTTCTCTTGCCATTCACCTTCATAGATGCCAGTGAAGAAAAGGAGCTCAGGCTTTGGCTAAAAAAAGGAGACTATAATGACATTTTGGAATGATCCATTTATGAGTTGAGAGGGAATGATGAGAGGATATGATGCATGCAGGCCCTTTTAAACCCTGAATTTCTGAAGTGCCTTGACTTACTGTGCCATTAGATTGAGCCTGGAAAAGTCACATTCCTTAGGACACTTCACAGCTTCCTCAGTCTCATTTTGTCACTTTTCTCCTGTGCACACTTGGAATAATTTCATTTACTTATTGGCAATTCAGCCAGAATCCCTTGGCATAATCAAATTACCTGACTTTAGTCATCATGCTTCTGTGTAGTCAAGTTTGCCTATGTGAATGATGCCCTTTTGTGAATTCCTCTGGTCTATAGCTTCTGTATTCATTTTTATGCATTGATATCATTTCTGGAAATCCTGTGAAGGATTATAGTGTTATTGATGGTCTCAGTGCAGTGGGGCGGGTCCATTCTGGTCAGTGTACAGATGATGAACCAGAGTCACAGAGGAAGAATGTCTAGCTTGTTGGGGCAGAAATGGGGTGCATAAAGCCAGCACACATCTTTCTGCACCACTGAGCTTTATCATATTTGAAAGACACTTTGGTCTTCCATCAGCAATTTATTGCTTTATGATGTATTACTTCAGCTCATAAAAATAATCCTTAATAGAAAGTTAAATTGGTAAAATTTAGTCAGTCCACTTTAGGTAATAACTGACAGAAATTTCTAGCCAAAGAATAAAAAAAAAACCTGACATTCAAGTTTTCTCTTTTTTGTTTCTGAGCTAGGAATAATGGGGACAGAATGTATCTTGCTTTTTTAAAAATCCTCACCTAAGGATATAGTCATTGATTGGAGAGATGGAGAGGGAGACAGAGACAGAGACAGAGACAGAGACAGAGACAGAGAGAGAAACATCAATCAGTTCCCTCCCATATTTGCCTCAACTGGGGATCAAACCTGCAACCTAGGTTTGTGTCCTAATCAGAAATTGAACCTGCAACTTTTTGCTGTACAGGACAATGCTCCAACCAAGTGAGTCACTTGGCCAGGGCTCTTGCTTTTATTCTTTATTATTTAATACCATTTACAAGTATTGGTGTCCTGCTGTGTAGTAAACAGTGTGCTAGATTCTTTTCAGACACAGAGATAATTAAGTCTTCTATAGATAAGTCCGCTGTCAGGTGGGCTAAGACAAACGTGTGTACCCACTGTCAGGGGCCTAACTCCTCTGGTGTTGGGGCTAAGAGGGAGAGGACATATATCCCTCCCTCTGTAGCATGACCTACAGCATTACAGAGAAAGGTCCAGAGTTCCAGGACCACAGGAAGGAAGAAAGATTAACTACCAGCTCCATTGAGCAAATGACATTTGAATTATGTCTTGAAAAATGAGCAGACATTTATCAGGTAATAAAAAGGGTTGGGTAGAAATGAAAATCCCAAGCAGAGGAAACAGCATGTCCCAAGTCAACATGTTTTCAAAAAGAATAAAATACTTAAATGCTTAGGTGAGCAGCATAAAATAATGATCAGAAGAAGAAGGACAGAGATAATCCTAGAAGACAGATTGCTTGCTGAGCAGGGTGGCCTGGCATATGATTCCAAAGAGCTCCATCCTTACCTGGGAGAGAGACTTTGTCTTATTCACTATTCCATTCTCAAAGCTGCAGTGATTCTTGATGTGCTCTAACAGGGGTGTGTACCTGTAATGAAAAGGATCCACAAAGTGGTTTGATTAGAAGTGAGGAGGATTATCTAAGAAACTTTCAGAATACCCCAAGCAAGAGATTGAGGGTCTGAAGTGAAGGATTCATGATTGAGATGAAAAAAATTGGAAAGACTTAAAAGGTGAGATTGATAGGAGTTGGTGACTGACTGGGTAAGAGCTGTGCCAGAGGAAGAGGGATGAGGAGGACCCCAGGCTGTCTACTGTGAAGCCCAGATGAATTATGATATCAACTGAAGCAGGAGAGGGAGGAGGGTCCAAATGACAGTGTTCATTACAGTTGAAAATGCCCATTTGGAATTCAGATGAAAAGAATAATATGGATTTGGACATCATACACACTCAGAGTCGTAACTGTGACAAGTGTGATAGGGAAGTGGTGGATAAGATTTCTTATGGAAAGCATGAAAGAGATGAGGCCCTGAAATGGAATGTTGGGGTGGTCCCCTTGATGCTTCTATAGAGTAGGATAAACCTCAAGATAAAAGTGTCCTAAATTACACCTGCTTTAACAGTCATTGTTCATTCATTCAACAAATGCCTAAACACCCCTAAATTCCAGACAGTCTACCAGTCACCAGAGACACAAATATGGAAAGACATGGTATAGTCTAATGAAGCATAGACATAAGAGGGATGGGCAGAATTCAGTGGAGGTACTGCTGAAAGGCTGTTACAGGGATGGGTAGAGGGGAATTGGAGAAGGATATCAATGTGGAGTTCAAGGACAGAGCAGAGAGGAAAGTGGGAGTACGGGGGACTGTCAGGACAAGTGGTTTCCTAGAGAGGTGAGAGAGTGGAGCTGAATCCTGAGGGTAATTAGGTGATATCCTGGTGAAGTGTGTGTGTGTGTGTGTGTGTGTGTGTGTGTGTGTGTGTGTAGGTGGTAAAGAGTTTGGTTCTGGACACTTTCTCCTTTTCCTTTTACAAGGCCTAACTCCTCTGGTGTTGGGGCTAAGAAGAGAGAGAGGGCAGACATTTATCAGGTAATAAAAAGGGTTGGGTAGAAATGAAAATCCCAAGCAGAGGAAACAGCATGTCCCAAGTCAACAAGTTTTGAGAAAGAATAAAATACTTAAATGCTTAGGTGAGTGTCCCTTTCCTAATTGCCTGTGGATTTGGTCTCTCCCTGTTTGTGCCTTCACTTTACTCCCTAACATCTGTTGGCCATTGAAAGCTTCTATGTGGCATATGGTTTGTGGTTTTGGGGAGTCCCACTGCACATCTTTACCATACAGAAACCCTCTTCATAGGAGCTCCTCACCTGACTACTGAGGACTTTCACAGCAGTGTGTCAGGCAAGTGGAGGGTCATCAGGCCTGAATTTTGTGCTTACATTCTTTATGTGACGCATCATATTTATTATGTGATGTTGCTAATTCTATTTCATGTAAATATAACATGTACATATTTTATGTAAGTACTTCCTGTAGCTATTTCAATGTGAAATATATTTGGCATGACACACAAATTTAACTTACTATTTACTATCCATTAAAGATGCTGAAAACCTTGAGTTGTTTAAAATCACTCACTAAACATTTTCAGACCTTTGTAGGCCAACAAATGTTGCTGCAGTAAAAATGTGTACTCTCTTAAAAAACTTTGTAAAGCTTTCAATAAAAATAAACAAGGAATCAAGCAATGGTTTAATTTTAATATGGGTCATATCACATTTTCATTAGTAAATTTGTGTCAAGGTGGAAGCTGCAGTTCTAGACAAAGTGTTGGCATCTCTGGTCACGAAATGTTGGTGGTTGAAACATTTTGTTATAGAAAAATATGCAGTGAAAATCATAAAATGTATATTTTCATGAGATACACAACCACCAGTAGTAAAACTAATTAGGATATGTGACAGTTCTCAACTACGACTTTGCTTATTATTGGGAAGTACTGTACTAATGATGATCACATGGGCTGTACATCAGATCACCTTGGTTTGAGCCCCAGATCTGCACTCTACCAATGGGATGACCTTAGCCAAGTTCCTTAATCATTGAGCCTCAATTTTCTAATTTTTAAAATGAAGAGAGTAATAGTACCGATCTCCTCAAGCTGTTCTGGGGGGATTCAATGAGAAAATCCATGGAGAATGAGTGACATAGAGTCTGGCACAGAGCAAGCCCTCAAACTACTACTAATCCAGCCTGATGTCCTTATCATTACAGTGTCATCTCCCTGGGCCAGATCATATCTGACCTTAGGTGGTTTTATGATAAAGAGTGAACTTCCTTGAGAAATTGTTGTTTTAAACTTACAAAGATCATCAAATTGTTTCAAATAGGAGTGACCAATTGAGCTACTAGGGTGTAATAATTTGGTTTTTTGTAGCATGGAAATGATGACACTAGAGCATTCTCAGTTTGGGTGTGGATACTGACTCAAAGGGAAAAGCTTAGTTGAAGAGTTAGAGCAGGCCCCTTGGCTTGGGGACAATGAGTGTTAGGAGGTAAATGGGGAGCCAGACTCATGGTTTGGGCAGGGCTTATCCGTTATTACTTGTCAAAGAAAAGAGTTATTTAATACTTTTTATCAAGTATTTATAGTAAGCCAGGTCCTGTGCTAGATGATGGGGATCTTATAGAAACCTGAGACAAGCATGATCTTTATGTTTGTGGAGTTTATATTCACTAAAGGAGATGGACAAAAGCATAAGTAAATCAAATAATTGCAAATTGTGATGAAATGCTGCAGTATATCAGATGAAGAGATGGGAGCTTGGAGTGGAGAACTGTGTAATAATAACAGAAAAGCCAGGTGTTGGGTTTATCTCTTTTAACACTTAGGTTAAGTTTTTCACAGGCTTAGGTTTTTGCATACACAAGGTGTACCCTGCATTGGCAGTAATTTTTTTTTTTATGCCTAAGTTGTCCTAAGACATAATGGAGCCTGTTCAATGGAAACCATTGTTTTCATGGCTCATGATTCAGGTAATTTATATTAGAGGTGTCATTGTAGTGGTTTCTTGTGATAAGAGACTGCTGGTGCACCTCACTGTTGTTAAATCCTGGGTAGACTTGGTTAGCATCAGAATCAGTCTTTATTTTTTTTCTTGGAGTCATGTACCCAGTAGTGTCTGCTCATGAAGATCCATAGCCTGATCTTGGCATGATGCTCATGTGAGCAAGTGATTACGAATTGAGCTTTTGAGTAATGTATTACAGCCTTACAGTTTTTCTGTGACATATTTTTTTCCCCCACACTTAAAATTCTGTTTAAAATAATAGCATGCTGGAACACATCTCTGTTAGGAGCTGAAGATCATTTGACTTAGAGGCCAGTGTTTGGTGAGCTTACAGGATGTGTTCACCTTGTACAGACCTCAGAATGAACACATGAGCACTGTTGGTTGGGATCATCTGCTTCTGTCCAGAGGAAGCTGAGGAGGTATAAATGCCATCAGTGGTTCTCCCTGTATCTGCACATAGCTCTGGTCTTGAGCATGTAACCAGGATTCACTGCTTGCAGAACTTGGCCGTGCCTGTGACTTTGTCTTTTTTATATTTCTGTTTGTGGTGTTCAAAGAGTCACCACTTTGTTGAATGTTTCTTTTTGTGCTGGTCTGTTTAGAGCCCAGTGTCACTAAACATGTGTGGGCACAAACAGATGCCTCAGATGGTAAATGGTCTCGGAGTGGCCATAAAGGCACCTACTTATGTGTTGTGACGTCTGGCCCAAGGAAAGTCCCAGCTCTCCAAAATGCTCTTCCTCATGCTCATTGAAACCTGAAATCACTTAGTAATCAGTGAGACTATTTCACATGAAGAGCTGCATCAGCTAGAAATGCTCCAGGCTTTAAGGAACTAGTTTCCTGATCATTGCTAACTAACAAGACTTTATTCTTATGTATCATGGAGCAGTAGGGAAATTTTTGGCATTGGTTTGATGGCTTTACTATGCTTTGCTCTGAATCAATCTCTCTCTGATTTACTTGGTTTCCTCCTCATGATGACAAGATAGCTCCAGCAGCTCCAGGCATCATGTCAAAGACCCAAAGCCCCTCATTTGCTTGCCTCACAGGAGGAGAAATGTTCCCCAAGGCCTTTCTCCCCCATCAGACTTCCTTTTATGTCATGGTCCAGAGCTTGTCATGAAGCTTCTTTAAACTAAGTGCCAGGTTTGCCTCTCTGAGATGCAGTGATGCCTTGACATAAAATAGCTCATTTGTGATAGGGGGTTGCCTTTTGGGGAGGCTACAAACTATGCCACAGAATCACATGTGCACATACATGTTTATGAAAATGCACACACACATATATGTAGTACATATTCAATACATACATTTTAGTTGAATGAATAAGTAGACAAAAATGCAGTGTATCTCAGAGAGGAACCTACTAAAATTTACTAAAAAATTTTTAAAAAGTGATACTATAATAAAATTCAAGGACAGTGTGATGAGGAGCCATGCTCCCTGACTTAGTATAAAATAAAGTGTATTTGTGTTTGTGTGACTGTGTAGTAGCAACAGAGAACAAAGGAATACAATAAGCAACAGAAAAATAAGGGGACAAAGGAAACTTTAAGATTAAAAAAAACTTTGTGATTTTGCTCAAGATAGCTTGAGATGAGCTGTAGGTATGGAGACATGAACTCAGAAGTGACACTGGGGTCAGGAGTACTCCACTGTGTGGTCCCTGGCATTACCATTGCGTCAAGTTCTGGGTAAATGCTACCTTGTTGAGTGTGCAGTGCACAACCTGTGTGGCTGTATGATGTGTCTCTGCAGAAAGGGGACATCTTGAAAATCCAATGTAAGGCTGAATTTGCCCCTTTGAGATGGTTACAAAGTAGATCCTATTAATTCTTTAGTATATTCTTTGAGAAATGAATCTAAAAATGAAAATTTCAACCTAAACATGCTTCATTTTAAATGTAGTCATGTTTTGACAAAGCCACATAGATTATGGTCTCAGAATTTTTCCCTCATGTTGTCTCTAACTGCTTTGTAACTTTTCTAAGTATTCCTTTTTCAGGTACACAGTAAGCATTTTGGGGTAGGTCATATTTTCTACTTCGTTTTTATCTTCCACATTGTAGCATAATATTACTTGCCTCTTCATTTTCTTTTATTAGCTCTTTGTCCTAATTACTAAAAAAGAATGATTAACATCTTAATTCTAGGATTATTAAAATGATTAATAAAATTGATTTTCCCTGAGTAAATTTTCTGAAACAACCAAACCCCTCTTGAAAAACCTTTATATATTAAACCATTATACACACACAGAGAAAGTCATGCTTGAAAGATGAACTAAACATTCATGAGGTGCCATTTTGCATTATTTTTTGCAAATGTTTCTTAAATCTTACACTTTCAAAGCCTTTCAAAGAGTGGCTTACACATTGGGTGATTTGCTTCAATTATAATCCTGACCACCTCTCCAATAAAAGGAGGAAATGATGCACTACACTGTGAAAATGTTTGAAAGGGTCAACAAATATAGTGGGAAAAGTATGTTTAGATTCCAAGGGAATTAGAAATCATTTACTGCATTCTGACTTTACTAAAGAAATTTATTATTAATATAAAGCATTTCTTTTCCATGAGAATAATTAAAAGAGGGAACTATGAGGAGGCATGACTGAAGTAAGCAGTGTATATAAATTGAATAAGAGTTCCCAGTGTACTGGATGCCCTGAGCAGATATGCACGATGGTCAGCAGTTTCTGCCAAGTGATAGGAAGATGGACAAAGCATACGGGAAGTAATTTTCACCTTAGATTTCTTCACTCAAAGGAAAAATTTAGGAGTATTATCTCCTTAACAGAGCCCAAAAGCGAATGTGGACCAACAGATATTGTAATGAAGCTTAATCTTCATCATTTCTTGGAGAAGAATTCTTGGTAGACATAGTTCAGCGCTTCTGTCCTACACATTTATTGTCCTGGGCACAGGTAAATAAATTCTGATATGTGGGAGTCTGCTACATAGTGACCACAGGAAAAGCAACTCAATTACAAAGCACTGGATACTCTTTGGAGAGCTTGCTCTCACTGTTTTCTTTTCTTAAAAAAATTATTTATTTATTTGGATAAATTCATTTATTATTATTTTTTATTTTATTTATTTTATTTCTATTTTATTATTATTATTTTTTTGTTCAAATGCATTTGTCTCCACTTTCCCACCACCACTTTCCCCTGCCCCCCCACACCCAACTCCCTCCATCAGTCCTTCCCCACTTTGGCTTTGCCCATGAGTCCTTGATATATGTTCCTTGACTTGACCCTTGTCTTCCCTTTCCCCATCCCTCCCCGCCCTCCATTCCTCTTGACTCTGTTGGTTTCTTTTTTCTTTCAGTGCTGGTGGTCATATTTCCCTTGCATCTTCTTTTTGTTGATTAGGTTCCACTTATAGGTGAGATCATATGGTATTTGGCTTTTGCCCCCTGGCTTATTTTGCTTAGCATAGTGCCCTCTAGTTCCATCCATTGCTGTTGCAAAGGGTAGTAGTTCTTTGTTTCTGCTGCGTAGTATTCCATTGTGTAAATGTACCATAGTTTTTTGATACAATCATCTACTGATGAGCATTTAGGTTGCTTCCAACACTTGGCCATTGTAAATTGTGCTGCTATGAACATTCGGGGGCATAGGATCTTTTGAATTGGCATTTTAGGGTTCTTAGAGTGTAGTCTGAGCAGGGGCATCACTGGATCAAAAGGCAGTTCCATTTTCAGCTTTTTGGGGAAATTCCATACTGCTTTCCACAGTGGCTGCACCAGTCTGCATTCCCCAAACAGTGTACTAGGGTTCCCTTTTCTCCACAGCTTTGCCAGCACCCTTTGTTTGTTGATCTGTTTATGATGGCCATTCTGACCTGTGTGAAGTGGTATCTCATTCTGGTTTTAATTTGCATTTCTCTGATGGCTAATGATGCTGAGCATCCTTTCAAATGTCTCTGGGCACTCTATATCTCTTCCTTGGAAAGTGTCTTCCCAGGTCCTTTACCCATTTTTTGAATGCATCATTTGTTTTCTTGGAGTGGCATCACATGAGTTCTTTATATATTTGGAGATCAAAACTCCATCTGATATATCATTAGCAAATATATTTTCCCATACAGTTGGCTCCCTTTTCATTTTGCTGATATTTTCTTTAGCCATGTAGAAGCTTCTTATTTTGATGAGGTCCCACTTGTTTATGCTTTCCTTTATGTCCCTTGCTTTAGGGGACATATCTGTGAAAATAATCCTGCGTGGGATATCTGAGAGTTCCTTCCAATGTTCTCCTCTAGGACTTTGATGGTGTTGCAACTTATATTTAAGTCTTTTATCCATCTTGAGTTTTTTTTTTGTGTATGGTGTCAGCTGCTGATCAAATTTCAATTTTTTGCATGGAACTGTGCAGCTTTCCCAACACCATTTGTTGAAGAGGTTATTTTCACCCCACTTTATAGTTCTGCCCCTTTGGTCAAATATTAATTGACCATATAGACATGGGCTTATTTCTGGGCTTTCTATTCTGTTCTATTTCTATTCTGGTCTATGGGTCTGTACTTGTGCCAGTACCAGATTGTTTTCAGTAAAGTGGCTTTGTAATATAGTTTGATGTCTGGTATTGTGATCCTTCCTACTTTGTTTTTCCTTCTCAAAATTGCTGTGGCTATTTGGGGTCATTTATGGTTCCATATATATTTTTGAAATGTCTGTTCTATTTCTGTGAAATATGTCATTCATATCTTAATAGGGATTGCGTTGAATCTGTAAATTGCTTTGGGTAGTATGGACATTTTGATGATAGTAATTCCTCTAATCCATGAACAGGGTATAGGCTTCCATTTATTTGTGTCTACCTTAATTTCTTTCTTTAATGTTGTATAGTTTTCTGCATACAGGTCTTTTACCTCCTTGCTTAAGTTTATTCCTAGGTTCTTTATTTTTCTTGTTGCTTTATCGAATGACATTTTATTCCCTGATTTCTTCTTCTTCTATTTCATTGCTGGTATACAAAAATTCCTTTGATTTCTGAATATTGACTTTGTAACCTACTGTTTTGCTAAATTCACTTATTAGATTGAGTAGTTTTTTTGTGGCGTCTACAGGGTTTTCTATGTACACACTCTCATGTCATCTGCAAACAATGATAGCTTTACGTTCTCCTTTCCTCTTTGGATGCCTTTTATTTCTTTTTCTGGTCTGACCACTGTGGCTAGGGCTTCCAATACAATGTTGAAAAGAAGTGGTGAGAGTGGACATCCTTGTCGTGTTCCCGATCTTAGTGGGAAAACTTTTAGTTTTTGCCCATTGAGTATGATGTTGGCTGTAGGTTTTTCATATATGGCCTTTATTACCTTGAGGAATGCCCAATTTACTCCCATTTTTCTGAGTGTTTTGATCATAAATGGGTGTTGTACCTTATCGAATGCTTTTTCTGCATCTATTGAGATCATGTGTTTTAGTCTTTCCTTTTGTTTATGTGATGTATTACATTTATTGATTTTCGCATATTGAACCATCCCTGCACACATGGGATGAATGGCACTTGATCATGGTGGATAATCTTCTTATTATATTGCTGGATGAGGTTTGCCAATACTTTGTTGAGGATTTTAGCGTCTATGTTCTTCAGTGAAATTGGCCTGTAGTTTTCTTTCTTTGTAGGGCCTTTATCTGATTTTGGGATTAGGGTGGTGCTGACCTCTTAAAAAGAGTCTGGGAGTCTTCCTTCCTCTTTGATTTTTTGGAATAGTCTGACCAAGACAGGGGTCAGCTCTTCTTTAAATGTTTTGTAAAATTCTGTGAAACCATTTGGTCCAGGGTTTTTGTGTGCCAGGAGTTTTTTGGTTACCACTTCAATTTCATTAGCTGTTATTGGTCTGTTCAGGCTTTCTGATTCTTCTTAATTCAGTATTAGAAGGTTATATTTTTATAGAAATTTGTCTATTTTATTGAGGTTTTCAAATTTGTTGGCATATAATTGTTCATAGTAATTTCTTATAATCCTTTGTATTTCTGTGTTATCAGTTGCAATTTCTCCTTTTTCATATCTGATATTAATGATTTGGGTCCTCTCCCTTTTTTTCTTGATGAGTCTGGTAAAGGCTTGTTGATTTTGTTTATCTTTTCAAAGAACCAGCTTCTGAATTTATTAATCCTTTGATTTGTTCTTTTAGTTTCTATGTCATTCAACTATGCTCTGATCTTGATTATTTCCATCCTTCTACTCTCAGTGGGCTTT
Source organism: Pteronotus mesoamericanus (assembly GCF_021234165.1). NCBI lineage: Eukaryota > Metazoa > Chordata > Mammalia > Chiroptera > Mormoopidae > Pteronotus > Pteronotus mesoamericanus. Next base: position 59,262,422 of record NW_026555321.1, read on the forward strand.
CTTTGTTGTGGTTTCTCCAGTTCTTGAAGATTAGGTCTTTTATTTGAAATGTTTTTTTTTTTTTTTTAATGTAGGCTTGATTGCCATGAACTTCTCTCTCAGGACTGCCTTTGCTGGGTCCTATAGATTTTGGACTGTGTGTATTCATTTTCATTTGTTTCCAGAAACTTTTTGATTTCTTCTCTGATCTCATTATTGACCCATTCATTGTTTAATAGTGTACTGTTCAGTCTCCATGAGTTTGAATGTTTTTGAGTTTTTTCCCTGAGGTTGGTTTCTAGTTTCAAGCACTTGTGGTCACAGAAAATTCTTGTTCTGATTTCAACTTTGTTAAATGTGTTGAGGCTTATTTTGTGTCCCATTATGTGGTTCTATCTATGAAAATGTTCTGTGTACATTTGAAAAGAATGTGTATTTTTGCTTCCTTTGGATGAAATGAAAATCTTGAAGTCCTCCAAGAGTTTCCTTATATATTTGAGTGCTCCTATGTTGAGTGCATATAGATTTACAATGTTTACCTCTCCTTGATTGATTCTTCCTTTAAGTATTATGAAGTGTCCTTCTGGGTCTCTTTTTATAGCTTTTGTTTTGAAATCTATTCTGTCTGATGTAAGTATTGCTCCCCCTGCTTTTTTTTTTCCTGTCCTTTTGCTTGGAATATTATTTTCCTTCCCTTTACTTTCAGGTGTGTATGTTTTTTGTTTTGAGGTGGGTCTCTTGTAGGCAGCATATATGCAGGTTGTGTTTTCTTATCCATTCTGCTACTCTCTGTGTATTGACTGGCGCATTTAATCCATTTACATTTAAAGTTATTATTGATAGGTACTTATTCATTTTTTCTCTTTGTTCCTCTCTTTCTCAGTCTTTTTGTTCATCTTCTTAAAGCAATCCTTTTAACATATCTTGCCGTTTTTGTTTGGTGGAGATATATTTTTAGCCTTCTATTGTCTGGGAATCTCTTTATTTTGCCTTCCATTTTAATTTAGAGCCTTGCTGGGTAGAGTAGTCTTGGTTGCAAGTCTTTATTTTTTATTACTTGGAATATTTCTTGCCATTCCCTTCTGGCTTATAGTGTTTTTGTTGAGAAGTCAGCTGCTAGCCTTATTTGGGCTCTCTTGCATGTTATTTCCTGTTTCTCCCATGCTGCCTTTACGTTTCTCTATGTTTGAAAATATCCACTTTAATTATGATGTGTCTTGGAGTGGGCCTCTTTGGTTTCCTCTTGAATGGGACCCTCTGTGTTTCCTAGACTTGTATGACTTTTTCTCTCCGCTAGTTAGGGAAGTTTTCCGTCATTACTTTTTTAAACAAGTTTTCTATTCCTTTCTCCTCTTCTTCTCCTTCTGATATCCCTATTATTTGGATATTTTTATGTTTCATCTTTTCCTGCATTTCCCTTAACCAATTATCATACTTTTTGAATAATTTTTTTTTCATTTTCTCGCTCTTTTGGGGTTCTTTGTTCTACCTTGTCCTCCAGTTCACTGATTCAGTCCTCAGCTTCATCTAGCCTGCTTTTGAGTCCTTCCACTGTGTTCTTCAATTCAGAAGTTGTATTCTTCATTTCCTCTTGCCTCTTATGGATAGTTTCTGTATCTCTTTTCATGTTGATATAGTTTGCAGTAAGTTCCTAGTATTTTCTTTGTATTTTTTGGAAATTCTCCCTGAGCTCATTGAACTTCTTCATAACCATTGTTTATAACTGAGTATCTGACTGTTTACTTTCCTCTATATCATTTAGTACTCTTTCTGAGGATTCCTCCTTTTCTTTTGATTGGGTGTTGTTTCTTTGTGTTTCCACTATTTGTGAGACTCTTCTTTTTTCCTTCTGCTTCTTAAATTGATCTGTTTTGACTTCTTGGCTTTGTGGTGTGAACTTCTATGGTAGGAGACCTGTGAGATTCCATGGTGGAGTCTCCTTGATCTCCTGAACTTGATGCTCTTGTGATGCCTTTTTAGCCATTTATGTTGGCTCTCTGGAAGTAATGGGTTTTGGTTGTTGTTTGGTCATATAATTGTTCATAGTAATGAACAATTGGAGTCCCTCCTGGCAGTGGGTCTATTGTTTCCTCTCACACTGCTGCCACTCAGGGGAGTGGTCTACCTTAGCAAGATGGCTGCTGCCGTATGGGTGATGACTCGGCACTGGGATCCTGCTGAGTACTCTCCCAGTTCTTTCCCAAGAGCCTGTGTCCCCTGTCTCTCCTCAGGTGTCTCTAGTCCACTCTTTCCCCATCTTTGCTGGAGCCCAGGTTAAGTGGCTGACAATGAAAATTTATGCATTGACCCTTTCTGTATGAGGATGACTTGGTCACTGGGATCCTGCTGACTACTCTTTCAGTTCTCTCCCTGGAGCCTCTGTCCCTTGTCTCTCCTCTGGCATCTCTAGCCTACTCTACCCTCATCTTTGCTGGAGCCCAGGGTTAGTGTCTACAAATGAAAATTTATGTGTTGGCCCTCTAAATGCCTTTTTGTATATCTAGCTGCCTATCTCTGGCAGAGAGAGCAACCCTGCCACTTTTCACAGCTGGCTGTTATTTGTGTTCTGCCCCTTTTTGGTCTCTGGTGCTATAGGTTGGGGATCCCCACTTATGGTTTAGACCCCACTCTTCTCAAGGGGGATCCAACTAGCTGCTTAAATATCCCTCTGGTGCTGCTGCCTGTGGGTGGCCAGAGCCAGCTTTCTCAAATCTCCACCACACTCCTTACCAGTCAGGTTCTGCTAAAGCTGATTCTTCTGACTGTCTTATATTATAAGGTTTCTCTCTCACTCTTGTTCAGTTGTTTGTTTTGGGTGATGACTCCACAATTTATTTGTAATGCCAGATTGGTCCTGGGAGGAGGTCAGTATGACTTCCATTCACTCCTCTGCCATCTTGCCCATCCAGCTCTGCTCTTGAACAGTTTGTAGTTTAATCTGAGATAACTGTGTACATGTGCTTGAATTTAATCTTCACAGCTACCTTGTCAATTAGGCAGAAGCATTTCTGTTATCCCTGTTTTCATATGAGTAATCAGAGATTCAGAGTAGTTAAGCAAGTTGACATTGGTCACTGAGCTCTTAATTGGCCGATCTGAGACTGGGGCCATGGTTCTCTGGATCCAATGCTCTCTACATTTGGGGAGATGAGTATAGGTCTGTGAGAGATAGAATGACTGTTCAGTTCTAATCAGGAAGTTTTATTGATCACTGATATGACAATCTGACATACTAGGTGCTCTGGGGAAATATAAATATATTTAATACATAGTTTCAGGTCTCAAGAAGTTTGCAATTGAAGGGAAATATGGGAATGGACACAACTTACTGAAAAACAGGATAATTGAGTTATTTTAGTAAACATTATTTATTTATTTATTTTATTAGTATCTTTTAAATCCTCACCTGAGGATATGTTTTTATTGATTGTAGAGAGAGAAGGGGAGGGGGAGAGGGAGAGAGAAAGAATGAAAGAGGGAAAGAGAAAGAGAGAAAAACATCAATCGATGTGAGAGAGAAACATTAATTAGTTGTCTCCTGTTTGTGCCCTGATCTGGGATCAAACCCACACCTTGGTCTCCAACCTGTGGCCTGCAGGCTACATGAAGCTCAGGATGGCTATGGATGTGAACCAAAAAAAATTGTAAATTTATTTAAAATATTATGAGTTTCTTTTGTGGTTATGTGTTGCAATGTATTTAACGTGTGGCCCAAGACAACTCTTTTTCCAGTGTGGCCCAGAGATACCGAAAGGTTGGACACCACCATCAGGGGATGATGCTCCAGCCAACTTAGTCACCAGGCCAGGGCAGTGAATATTATTTAATGTGTCAGGTTCTGTGTTAGGTGCTGAGAACTGAATAGAAAACAAAATAAGCTTATTTTCTATTCAGGGGCTTAGAAGGAGACAGACAGAAAACTTAATGCAAATATATGCATGAGATGATGTTAGCTGTCTGTGGCAGTGCTGTGGGTGGAACATGCCGACTTTGTTCACACCAAGCATGTTTGGGATGTTAGGAGGTGTAAGAAGAGGGTCCAGGCAGAAATCATGAGGTGGGGAGCACTGAGCTGCAAAAGGAAATGGGATTGTGGCCAGGCACGAGGAGCAGCAGGGAGGCAGTGGGACAAGACAGGAAGTGGTGCCAGGCTATGCTGTCACTTCATTCTGTGTTTTAGAAAGAAAATGCTGGTGATGGGGTGAAGGACACTAGAGGAGTCCAGAAAGCCATTGATAGGTTCCTTCAGGAGATTGTTGGAGAGATGAGGAGAGATGAGCAGTGAGAATGCAGAGGAAACAGGCTAGAGCTGTTGAGGCTAAGGGCTGACTGCACTGGGTGGTGAGTGGTCATTGTTGTGGGGACACTGCAGGAAATAGCACCCAGGCCAGTGACCCTTCTGTGAGAGGGAGGCTGGGGGGATTTGGGTGGAACTCTCCATGTTAAACATCCTGTCTCTCCACAGGATAATGTGGAGATACAGCTGGAGAGGCAGAGCTAAGCTCAGGAAATTTGGCCTTTGAGAACACATCTATTCCAACTAATTTCTCATAACCTGTGAAAAATTTTCCAAAATTTTAGGTATTTGTTATTTACAAGAAGACAAAAGTTTCACAAGTGTTTGTCAGAAGCAAGTGATATTTTCTACCAAAAGAAAAGTTTTCTTCTTTAAAAAAGTAGAACATTTAGTAAGGAGAAAGCTGATTGATGGTTTCTACTTCCTTTTCTTACTTGGGAAACTAAGTTATCAGACTTATTTAGGCCTGAGGAGTTGCATTAGGGGATGTTACCACACAGGTATGGTTTATAAGAATGATCTTGTTAGGATAAGTGACAATTGGTCATGGAGACACAGACTGTCTGTTATGGCCCAAAAGGAAGTGATAGGGGAGAGAAGGAGAGACCAAGATTTTTCTTAGAATTTATGTGTGGTCATTTTGATAGTTTTACCAAATATCAGACATGAAAGACTGTCTGAGGCAACATAAATGGATAAATGAAGGAAAAGGATGTCAATCACAGAGAAAGGGAGTCTTTTCATGAATACCTAAAATGTTCAAATTTGAAGTACACAGTTTTCTGCAGCACTAAGCTGAGCAAACTACAAAGCAAACTGGAAGGTTTAGTCCAGTACCCACCACAGAGCAATGAGTCTTTCTGTCTCTCCTCCTCTCTGGTACAGTCATGTTTCCCTCCACAGTTGCATTTTCCCCTACTTGCTAATATTCAATAGGAGGTATGGGGCCAGGTGTGGAGACCTAAATCACCAACACAGGTCACTTGAGTTTGCTTTCTTCAGTGTCAGGACTGCATCATGGATCAACCATATAACTCAGTGTTGGCATTGGCACTGATTCACAAGCTCCTAACAGATAGGCACTAATGTCACAGACCCACTGCAGACCCATCTGTCAAGCCAGGAAAGAGAAAGGAGGTGCCCTCAGTGATGCATGCTGGCTTTAGAGTCCAGGCTGGGCAGGGACAGCCCCTTCTGAGAAAGCTCGGTTAGCTGTGCAGTGTGTGTTGCTGTCATTACTGTGGTAACTACTGTCTTCCTATTGTATATGTATATACCTAAGGCCTCTGGAGTTTAGAGACATGCCAACTCCTTGCAAAAGCCACCATACTTTGGTGGAGGCCTTGTTTGCTGTGACTAGGGCAGCTGGCTTGACCCCTGATCATGGCTTTCTTATCTGTCTTTACATGGACCCAGCATTTCAAACTCAATCTGCGTTAGGCACCTACTACTCTTTATAGGAAACTCGGGAAAAAGATGCCATTGTGATTGTTTTCATAGGTGAAGGAACTGTAAATTTTCCAAGGACACACTGCTAGTGAGTAATAAATCTGAAATCTACCATGCCTCCCCTCCAAGCCAGTGCTCTTTAACTACTCTCCTAAAGTTCCTCTCAGCTGTAAAATATGGGTGACGATAATGCTGGTCCTACAAGTTTATTATATAGATTAAATAATAGAACTGTGAAAAGTCCCTTGCCTTTGGATGCATTAGGAAATCATTAAATGGTTGATAGTATTACCAAAATTAATGAAGAAAGCCTTCATCTCTAGCAGTACAGTCTTTGCTGGAACACAGCCCCTGCAACTCTTCAGTGTGAGTTACATGATGTTACCAGCACTGAAAGCAGGTGGCAGGGACACAATCCAAAATAATGAATCTCTGTATTGAAATGTCAGGTGCTTTGACATCTGGATGGGAAACATATTGTTGTGCATTTTGAACTACGCAGGTCATTCCTAGATGATTACATGTGGGCCCCAGCATACTTTTTCCTTAAGTAACATTTGCTCTACTAAAAATAAAACTATCATGTTCCAAGTAAGTAGAGTGTGTATTGACCTGCAGGAGGCCACAGTTCCAGAATACAGTTGGAAAGCTTTAATTTGTTGTTTCCCGACCTCTCCCCCACACCATGGGAGCCTGTTTTTATTTTTATTTTATTTTATTTATTTTTATTGTTCAAATACATTTGTCTCCATTGTCCCTCCACTACTTTCCCCTGCCCCCCTACCCCCTCTCTCCCTCAATCCTTTCCCACTTTGGCTTTGTCCATGTGTACTTTATATATGTTCTTTGACTTGACCCTTCCCTTCCCCCGCACCCCCCCCCACCTTCGCTCTTGATTCTATTGGTTTCTTTTTTGTTTCAATGTTGCTGGTTACACTTTCCTTGCTTGTTTGTTTTGTTGATTAGGTTCCACTTCTAGGTGAGATCATATGATATTTGTCTTTTGCCTCCTGGCTTATTTCACTTAGCATAATGCTCTCCAGTTCCATCCATGCTGTTGTGAAGGGTAATAGCTCTTTCTTTCTTCCTGCTGCATAGTATTCCATTGTGTGAATGTACCATAGTTTTTTGATCCAATCATTTACTGATGGGCACTTAGGTTGCTTCCAGCACTTGGCTATTGTAAATTGGGCTGCTATCAACATTGGGGTGCAGAGGTTCTTTTTAATTGGTATTTTGGGATTCTTTGGAAAGCTTTAATTTGGAATAGAAGAATGTATTCCCTGATAGCTCTGGTAAATTTGAAAACAAATGCGAGCAATATTGTTAAAACATAGGTTTTAGCTAAGAATCCAGATTTTGCCTGGAGTAACTGCTATAGGGCAAGTATCATTCTAGAAAATTCCTGCTCGAAACAGATTAAGCAGAATGAAAAGAAATGTGGTCTGGTGACGTATATCATTTATGTTTAGTCCTTTATGAGGCCAAAAAAAAACCAAAAAACAGAAGTGCAAAGCATGCTGCTTCTGATGAGAGGAGACATTGAGATGGAGCTTGTTTCATGAGACTGACTATATTAGATAGTGACCACCTTGAGACCAGGGAGTGTCATTCATCCATTTTATAACTGGAACTTGGCTCAGTCCTGGCACAAGGAGTCCTTATAAACCTTTGTTGAGGGTATGAGTGGACAGTTACAGCCTTATCTATCAGAAAGAGAGAATGAACGAGATCAGGACAAATGCTCATGGCAGTCTTGTTTCAATGCGTGGAACCCTTAAACATTGCTAATGGGAAACTTGACCCAGCCAGCCAACCGAGGACAGCACATCAGGCAGCAGACCATCAATCAGCAGGCTTCCAGGCTGTACCCAGGATCAGAAGGACAGATGCCCTTTGTTGTGTGTCTGGTAAGCAGCAGAGGGTATTCAGGCAGATACCTATCTTGGACAGAAGCAATCACAAGGTCTTTTATTTAAAGTTCCCAGGGAAGGAGGAAAGATAGAAACAAGTAGAAGAGAGCACTTGTGTTTTTTCCATGTTCACAGCACAACTAGGAAGAATTTGATGTTAGGAAGTTCAAGACAAAGGAGTGTAGAAAAGCTGGACATTGTGTGGAAGTATATCTTAGGGGCTTCCAGAACATAAGATGTAAGAAGAGTAACAAGACCACATGGCTCACTATAATCTCAAGCAGTTCTTTTGGATAGTAATTCTTGATGTCCTCTTTTTCAAGGGCTGTGACTGAGCTTCAGAGAGGCTAGAATATGGTGTAGGGACACATAGTGGCTGGACCCCGTCAGTATCCCTAATTTTATCACCTCAAGGTTGTTATGAGGCTTAAAGTGTTAAAAACATTGGAGAAAAAGGCAACAAACACTAGATTTAGCTCTTCACAATAAACAGTAACCCAGTGATTAGGTACCTTAACTCTCCATTTTTGGGTGTCTGGTTTATAAACCTTGAAATTTTCAGTAGTGTTTTCCCTTGACATTCTCTACATGGTGAGTTAAAAGGTACTTGGGTCAATATTTATAAATGAAAAATTATGTTGTGATAAATTTGGAAATACATTAATCTCATTCATTTATTGGTAACCTAATATGTGTCTGGTAGGTGCTCAGAGTTATAGATTTATAAGAGAAGTAATACTTGTTTTTCAATAGAGATATAAGATAAATGAGATTACAGTTGTGAACAGGAAAGGGGAAAGGAAATAAATTCCCTGAGTATATAACATCCATTGAATGAGACTTGTGAAAGAGTTGGGGACCAACTCTTTGAGAACTAACTCTATGCTTGATACTGGGAAAGAAACTTTATTCATAAGGTCTAATTTAATATATTTAACCATGTGAGTCAGTTATTGTCCTTATTTTAGAACAGCGATTTTCAACCTTTTTGATCTGATGGCACACATAAACTAATTACTAAAATTTTGCACCCACCAAAAAGTATATTACATTTTTTTGTCAACCTGACAAAACATAGGTATCATTTTGATTTATTGAATGGCTATTGTTGTATTGGCTGTTGTCATTTTTAAATTTGACAGTCTAAGGGAAAAAATGTAAGTGCCCCTGACTAAGTAGTCAGGTATTGCATGTTTTAAAAATTCTTGTAGCACACTGGTGTGCCAGGGCACACCAGTTGAAAATCCCTGCTTTATAAATAAGAAATAGAAATATAGAGGCTGAGAAAAGTTAAAAAAGCTCACAGCTAATACATGGTTAGACCAGGATTAGAATCCACCTGTAAAGCCACCCTGGGACTGCATCACATGGCTTATTTTATAAATTATGAACAAAATGGTGAGGTGTCATAATGGGTCCAGTGCATTTTAATGAGGTAGGGATTTAATTCAAGGATTTGGAGCCTACAAGTCCAGTGGAAGGGCCTAGGGAGCTGGTTCTGGCACAAGACCTTTGCTGAGTCCCAGCACCAAGCAGACGTGACCTATTGGAGAGAACTTCTTTTGGGCATTCCTAAGTGACATGTCAGTGTGGGGACCTTCACTGTGTCCTCAGCTGTCCAAGGAATATGGAGGAGCAACAACCATCCTGTGATCCAGGATATGGCCATTGTTTCTAGGAGTTAATGTGTAAATATTGCAGAACTTCTGTAGAGAAGCTTGTTTCTCCCAAAGCAGGATAGCCAGCAGCCACTGCCCAGACCCACAGGAATATGGTCTTGGTCTCAATTCTGTTTCCACATATGAACTGAGTATATTTACCTGGAGGAACTTGATTTGCATATTCAATCCTTAGTTGCAAAGGAGTCTGAGAAATATAAATTTTAGATTTGTAGCTTCTCAACTAGAAGGAGAAAACAAAGGCTAAGTAAGCCACTCCAGAAAAGGTTTTATTATTAGTTAAAATGTAATAATAATACTGTCTGGATCTTCTCACTTCGTAGATCACAAAATGGAAAGCTAACTACTGTCAATTGGCTACCTGTCCTTTTTGTCTCTGCTACTCTTGAGGTCTTTAGGATGATACTGAGTGAGGAGGACCTTGGCTTTGGACATGGCTCTTGCACTTTTTATGAACATGCAAAGCCATTTGTGTTTAATGACAGTTTTGTGGTCCACTGACTCTTCTAAAATGTAGCATTTTACCAACCATGGGATCTTGACATGTTTGTAACAGGGGCTTAATCTGGAAATATTCTAGAGAGGGTTTGTGAATATAATTTAGCAACAGACAAACTCTCTCTAGGTGTAAAATAGCAAGTTAGATTAATATTTGAGCCTTGGATTTCAAGGTTAGTTTTGTCCTTCTTCAAGAGTCTTAGTGATATCAGCCTCCTGACAGAAAAAGGGGCGTGGTAGCAAGCGGAGTCCTTTGCGTGAAGGCACCTGCATTAGAATCTGCTAGGACACCCATATATCACGCCATTGGAGTGGGCTCTTGGGAGCTATTTTGCTACCACCTGGCTGCCTTCCTGGCCATGGCTACCATAGTACAGGTGAGCAAAAGTTACAAGAATTTATAATGGTTCATTGTTGGTGAGAACATGGATAAATGGTTGTTATCAAACTCTATGAGTGTAAATTGGCATTAGATTCCTGAAATCCTCAAACAAACAACCCAAGGCCCTGTAGGGTACACAACTGACATCATCAGAGGCAAGGCCAGAAAGAAAAGGACAAAAATACTTAACAGACTCTCACAAAAATGGGAAGAAAAAGAAGTTCCCCCCAAATGAGTGGAAAAGGGGACTCCCCACAGAGAGAGCTCAATGAAATAGAGGCAAGGGACTATCAGATATGGAATTTAAAACAATGGTTCTAAGGAAGCTCAATGAGCTCAGCCAGCTCAAATAAAACTAGGAGAAACTGCAGAGAAACTATCAGGATCTTACAGCAAACTATATCAGCCTGAAAAGGACATAGAAACTATCAAGAAGACACAAGAGGATATGAAGAATACCATTTATGAATTAAAGAACACAGTAGAAGGAATCCAAAGCAGGCTGGATGAAGCTGAGGATCGAATCAGTGAGATGGAAGACAAGGTAGAAAAAAGCTCCCAGAAAGAACAAGAAATGGAAAAACGGCTCAAAAAGAATGAAGAAGCATTTAGGGAAATGCAGGACAACTTGAAACGCATTAATATCCGTAAAATAGAGATACCAGAAGGAGAAGAAGAGGAGCAAGGAATAGAGAACCTCCTCAAAAAAGTAGTGATGGAAAATTTCCCTAATTTGAGGAGAGAAAAGCTCTCATGGATCCAGGAGGCACAGAGGACCCCACTCAAGAGGGACCCAAGGAGGTCCACTCCAAGACACATCATCGTTAAAATGGCAAATGTCAAAGACAAAGAGAGAATCCTCAAGGCAGCAAGGGAGAAGGAGAAAGTAACATACAAGGGGGCCCCGATACGCCTAGGAGCTGACTTCTCAACAGAAACACTACAAGCCAGAAGGGAATGGCAACAAATATTCCAAGCCATGAAAAGCAAGGGCCTACAGCCAAGGCTGCTCTACCCAGCTAGGCTCTCCATTAAAATAGAAGGAGAAATACAGAGTTTCCCAGACAAAAGAAAGCTAAAAGAATACATCTGTACCAAACCAGCACTCCAAGATATGCTAAGGGGACTGGTTTAGGCAGATGAAGGAAAAGAATGAGACAGAGAGGAACACAAGTACAAAGAGAAAAGATGAGTAAGTTTCTATCAGTAATATCTCTCAATGTGAATGGACTAAATGCCCCAATCAAAAGACACAGGGTAGCTGAATGGATAAGAAAACATGACCCACACATATGCTGCCTACAAGAGACCCACCTCAGAGCAAAAGACCTACACAGATTGAAAGTAAAGGGATGGAAAATAATATTCCAAGCAAATGGACATGAGAAAAAGGCTGGCGTTGCCATACTTGTATCAGGCAAAGTAGATTTCAAAGCAAAGGCCATAAAGAGAGACCCCGAGGGGCACTTTATCATACTTAAAGGAAGAATCTATCAAGAAGACATCACCATTGTAAACTTATATGCTCCCAATATAGGAGCCCCCAAGGTTATAAGGAAATTGTTGGATGACTTCAAAAACGATATAGATAGCAACACACTGATAGTAGGGGATTTCAACACCCCACTGTCAAAAATGGACAGATCTTCCAAACAAAACATTAATAAATATATCGTGGCGCTGAATGACACACTGAATCAAAGAGACTTAACTGACATATATAGAACCTTACATCCCAAAGAAGAAAAATACACATTCTTTTCAAATGCTCATGGCCGTTTTTCAAAGATAGACCACATGATAGGACACAAAGCAAGCCTCAGCAAATTCAGGAAAATTGAAATAATACCAAACTTTTTCTCAAACCACAAGACCTTGAAACTCGAAATCAACCTCAAAGAGAAACTTCAAAAACTTGCAAACTCATGGAGACTGAACAGTACACTATTAAACAATGAATGGGTCAATAATGAGATAAGAGAAGAAATCAAAAAATTTCTGGAAACAAATGAAAATGAACAGACAACAGTCCAAAACCTATGGGACACAGCAAAGGCGGTCCTGAGAGGGAAGTTCATAGCAATACAGGCTTACCTTAAAAAGATAGAAACATTTCAAATAAAAGACCTAACACTACAACTTGAAGAACTGGAGAAACAACAACAAATAAATCCCAGAGCAAGGAGAAGGAAGGAAATAGTCAAGATTAGAGCAGAACTGAATGACATAGAGACAAAAAGAACAATTCAGAGGATCAACCAATCCAGAAGCTGGCTCTTTGAAAAGATTCATAAAATTGACAAGCCATTAAGCAGACTCATCAAGAAAAAAGGGGAGAGGACCCAAATTAATAATATCAGAAAAGAAGGAGGAGAAATAACAACTGATACCACAGAAATACAAATGATTATCAGAAACTATTATGAACAATTATATGCCAAGAAATTTGAAAATCTTGATGAAATGGACAAATTTTTAGAAAAGTAAAATCTTCCAACACTGAAGGAGGAAGAAACAGAAAGCTTGAACAGACCGATAACAGCTGGGGAAATTGAAGCAGTCATCCAGAAACTCCCAGCACACAAAAGCCCAGGGCCGGACGGTTTCCCAGGAGAATTTTACAAAACATTTAAGGAAGAGCTAACCCCTGTCCTTCTCAGACTATTCCAAAAAATCCAAGAGGAGGGAAGACTCCCAAACTCCTTCTATGAGGCCAGCATCACCCTGATCCCAAAACCAGATAAAGACCCTACAAAGAAAGCAAAGTGCAGGCCAATTTCGCTGATGAACATAGATGCTAAAATGCTCAACAAAATATTGGCAAACCGCATCCAGCAATACATTCAAAAGATTATCCATCACGATCAAGTTGGATTCATCCCAGGGATGCAGGGATGGTTCAATATACGCAAACCAGTAAACGTGATACACCACATAAATCAAAGAAAAGACAAAAACCACATGATCATCTCGATCGATGCAGAAAAAGCATTTGACAAGGTACAGCACCCATTTATGATCAAAACACTCAGCAAAAATGGGAATAAATGGGGCATTCCTCAACTTAATGAAGGCCATTTATGAAAAACCTACAGCCAATATCATACTCAACGGGCAAAAACTGAAAGCTTTCCCACCTAGACTAGGAACACGACAAGGATGTCCGCTCTCACCGCTTCTTTTCAACATCGTATTGGAAGTCCTAGCCACAGCGGTCAGACAAGAGAAAGAGATAAAAGGCATCCAAATAGGAAAGGAGGAAGTAAAACTATCATTGTTTGCAGATGACATGATAGTGTACATAGAGAACCCTGTAGACTCTACCAAAAAACTCCTCAACCTAAAAAGTGAATTTGGCAAAAGAGCAGGATACAAAGTCAACATTCAGAAATCAAAGGCGTTTTTGTACACCAGCAATGCAATAGAAGAAGAAGAAATCAGGAAAAATATACCATTCGATATAGCACGAAAAAAGATAAAGTACCTAGGGATAAATTTAACCAAAGACACAAAAACCTGTATGCAGAAAACTATACAACATTGAAAAAAGAAATTAAGGAAGACACAAATAAATGGAAGCATATACCGTGCACATGGATTGGAAGAATTAATATCCTTAAAATGTCCATACTACCCAAAGCAATTTATAGATTCAATGCAATCCCTATTAAGATAACAATGACGTATTTCACAGAAATAGAACAGACATTTCAAAAATTTATATGGAACCATAAACGACCTCGAATAGCCGCAGCAATTTTGAGAAAGAAACACAAAGTAGGAGGGATCACAATACCGGACATCAAACTCTACTACAAAGCCACTATACTCAAAACAATCTGGTACTGGCACAAGAACAGACCCATAGACCAGTGGAACAGAATAGAAAGCCCAGAAATAAGCCCAGGTCTCTATGGACATCTAATATTCGACAAAGGGGGCAGAAGCATAAAATGGAGCAGTAACAGCCTCTTCAACAATAGGTGTTGGGAGAGCTGGATGGCTACATGCAAAAAATTGAAATTGGATCATCAGCTGACACCATACACAAAAATAAACTCAAGATGGATAAAAGACTTAAATATAAGTCGCAACACCATCAAAGTCCTAGAGGAGAACATTGGCAGGAAACGCTCAGATATCCCACGCAGCAATTTTTTCACTGATATGTCTCCTAAAGCAAGGGACATAAAGGAAAGAATAAACAAGTGGGACCTCATCCAAATAAGAAGCTTCTGCACAGCTAAAGAAAACATCAGTAAAATGAAAAGGGAGCCAACCATTTGGGAAAATATATTTGCTAATGATACATCAGATAGAGGTTTGATCTCCAAGATATACAAAGAACTCACTCGACTTTACTCCAAGAAGACAAACGATCCAATCAAAAAATGGACAAAGGACCTGGGCAGATGCTTTTCTAAGGAGGAGATACAGAGGGCCCAGAGGCATTTGAAAGGATGCTCTGCATCACTAGCCATCAGAGAAATGCAGATCAAAACCACCATGAGGTACCACCTCACACCGGTCAAAATGGCCCTCATAAACAGATCCACAAACAACAGGTGCTGGCGAGGCTGTGGAGAAAAGGGAACCCTAGTCCACTGTTGGTGGGAATGCAGACTGGTGCAGCCACTATGGAAAGCAGTGTGGAATTTCCTCAGAAAGCTGAAAATGGAACTGCCTTTTGATCCAGCGATTCCCCTGCTGGGACTATACCCTGAGAACACCAAAACACCAATACAAAAGAACCTATGCACCCCAATGTTCATAGCAGCACAATTTACAATAGCCAAGTCTTGGAAGCAACCTAAATGCCCATCAGTAGATGACTGGATCAAAAAATTATGGTACATATACACAATGGAATACTACGCAGCAGAAAGAAAAAAAGAAGTACTAAACTTTGTGACAGCATGGATGGAACTGGAGAGCATCATGCTAAGTGAAATAAGCCAGGGGGCGAAAGACAAATACCATATGATCTCACCTATAAGCGGAACCTAACCAACAATGCAAAGAAGCAAGGAAAATATGACCAGCAACACTGAAAGGAAAAGAAATCAACAGAGACAAGAGGGAAGGGGGGGGCAGGGAAAGGGAAGGGAAGGGGAAAGTGAAGGAATATATAGCAAGGACTCATGGACAAAACCAAAGGGGAAGAGCTGAGGGAAGGAAGGTGGGAGGGGGCAAGGGAAAGAGGTAGGGGGGAGGCAGAGACAAATGTATTTAAAAAGTAAATAAATTAATTAAAAAAAAAGTCTTAGTGATATCAGTAAGTGAACTGAAGATAGAAATCTGAATTTCTTTGAAGGGAGATAACGCCTTATGAATTTGCATTAGTGTTAAAAACAGCAGAGGAGTAGCATAATTAACATACATGAAATTCTGTTTCTTAATACAAAGAAAAACTTGTTTTTATCATAACAAGCAATGTCAATAATTTTAGTTACTGTATGTGAAGATCTTTACTTCTGCAAGTTTGTGGACTTTTTCTAAATTTCCAACATGCATTTTATTACATATTGACCTTTGCTATCTTTATTTTATTTTATTTATTTATATTTATTTTTAAAAAATTTATAAACCATATTTATTCTATTACAGTTGTCTCAATTTTTACCTCTTTATCCCCTCCACTGATCCTACTCCCACCCCTGACTCCCACAGTCAATTCCCACTCTATTGTCTATGTCCATGGCTCATTCATACATGTTCTTTGTCTAGTCCCTTCCCCTTCTTTCCACTATCGTGCTCTTTCCCCATACCCTCTGGTTACTTTCAGTCTCCTCCATGTTCCTCTGCCTGTGGTTTATTTTGTTCGTTAGTTTATTTAGTCAAATAGAGTCCAGTTATAGGTGAGATCATATGGTATTTGGCTTTCCATCCATGTTGTCGCAAAAGGTAGGCGTTCCACCTCTTTCTTTCTTTCTTTCTTTCTTTCTTTCTTTCTTTCTTTCTTTCTTTCTTTCTTTCTTTCTTTCTTTCTTTCTTTCTTTTCTTTCTTTCTTTCTTTCTTTCTTTCTTTCTTTCTTTCTTTCTTTCTTTCTTCTATTTCTTTCTTAAATGCAGACTGATTTTATTTATTGTTTTTAAATGTCAAAATTAATTATAAATTATTTAAAAAATGTAAAACCAATATAAAGTCTCAGCAATTAAACCAACATGACACCAGCACAGAAATAATCAAGTAGATCAATGAAATATAATGAACATTCTAGAGACAAACGTATATATCTCTCTAACAGTATTATATATGATTAAGTTGATATTTCAAATAATGGGTAAAATAAGGCTTATTCAATGAATAAGGTGCATGGGCCACTATTACTTGAAATAAAACAAATACAGAGCCCTCTTTCACACATTATACAAGAAATATTCAGGTGAGTTAAAAATCAATATGTAGAATTTAAGGAGTTTTAGAAGAAAATAGAACTAATATTTTTCATGACATAAAGTCAAATATTCAAACCCAAGAGGTATGAAGTAAATATTGACAATATGACTATATTTAACATTTAAGACTATATAGTAATATACATATAAGAAAAGTTAAAAGACAAGGGATAGAATAGAAAAGTATTTGCAACACATCTAAAACATAGTTAATAGATTTTTTTCTTTTTTTAAGGAAAAAAGTTCTACAAATCTTTAATCAATAAATGGAAAAGAATACCAAAAAGTAATTTAAAGCTTTTTTTAAAAAATTAGAAATAGGCAAAAAATATACAAAAACAGGTTTAGTTTCAACAAATAGTAAAGGAACAATTAAAATAACATCATTGTCACAATCAGATTAATGATATTAAAAATATTGGTAATATCAAGTATTACCAACTCTAAAAGAACTAAGAATTCATAGAAACTTTTCTTTATATTAAAGCAGTCCCTTTAGCATATTTTGCAGTGCTGGTTTGGTTGAGGTATATCCTTTTAGCCTTCTTTTGTGTTGGAAACTCCTTAGTTTGCCTTCTGTTTTAATCGAGAGCCTTGCTGGGTAGAGCACTCTTGGTTGCAGGCCTTTGCTTTTCAATACTTGGAGTATTTCTTGCCATTCCCTCTGGCTTGCAGTGTTTCTGTTGAGAAGTCAGCTGCTAGCCGTATTGGGATCCCTTGTATCTTGCTACCTGTTTCTCCCTTGCAGTCTTTAGGATTATCTGTTTGTTTTTGATATTTGCCATTTTAATGATGATGTGCCTTGGAATGGGCCTCATTGGGTTCCTCTTGAATGGGACCCTCTGTGCTTCCTGGACTTGTGTGAATCTTTCTCTCCTTCAATTAGGGAAACTTTCCATCATGACTTTTTCAAACAGGTTCTCTATCCCTTATTCATGCTCCTCTCCTTCTGGTATCCCTATTCTATGGATATTATTACATTTCAGGTTGTCCTGCATTTCCCTAAAGGCCTCTTCTTTCTTTTTGAGTCTTTTTTTCATTTTGTTGCTCTTCCTGGAAGCTTTTTTCTGCCTTGTCCTCCAGCTCGCTGATTTGGTTCTCAGCTTCATCTAGCCTGCTTTGGATTCCTTCTACTGTGTTCTTCAATCCAGAAATTGTATTCTTCATTTCCTCTTGTCTCTTATTGATAGTTTCTATGTCCTTTTTCATGCTGATATAGCTTGCAGTAAGTTCCTCACAGTTTCCCTGTAGTTTTTGGTAATTCTCTCAGCTCACTGAGCTCATTGAGCTTCCGTAGAACCAGTGTTTTGAACTTAATATCTGATAGTTTACTCTCCTCTATTTCATTTAGTTCTCTTTCTGGGGATTCCTCCTTTCCCTTTGAATGGGGTGTATTTCTTTGTCTTCCCATTATTTGTGGGAGTCTTCTCATTTGCTTCTCCTTCTTAAGTTGATCTGTCTTGATTTCCTGACTTTGTGGTGTGAACTTCTATGGTTGGAGACCACTGTTTTACTTTCTGGATCTGCCTCTGATGATGTCAGTGTCATCCCTGTCTGAGCTTAGGCACTCTGTTCGAGACTTCCAGTAATCTACTGTCTGGCTGTCTCCTTCAGCTGTTAATCTATTCAGTCTGCACTCAGCAGGCCATCTTAGACAGCTCAGGGTGGGGTGGAGTTGCTCCTGGGGACAGGGTTATTGGGTCCTCTCATGCTGCTGCTGTATGGGGAAAGAGTCCACATGGGATCCCGCTGGCTACTCTCTCCATTCTCTCCCCAAAGCCTCCGTCCCCAGTCTCTGCTCAAGTTTTTCCAGACCTCTCTGCTCCCCCTTTATCCAGGGGTCTACTGTCTGTGGCTGCCACTCTGCACTCAGCAGGCGGCTTAGACAGCACAGGGCAGTGGGTGGGGGGGATCCCACTTGGGGGCAGGGATCTTGGGGCTTCTGAGGCTGGTTCTGCTCAGGGGGAGTGGTCTCTTCCATGAGCAAGATGGCTGCTGCTGCATGGGGGATGATTCAGCACCGAGATCCCAGTGGCTACTCTCAGTTCTCTCCCCAAAGCCTCCTTCCCCAGTCTCTCCTCAGGTGTCTCTAGTCCACTCTGACCCTGCCTTTGCCAGAGACCAGGGTAAGTGGCTGCAAATAAAAAATTATGTGTTAGCTCTTTAAACAGTTCTTTGCATCTCCCGCTTCCTGTTTCTGACACAGGGAAACCCTGCTGCTTTTTGCAGCTGGCTGTTTTCTGTGTACTTTTTGGGCTCTGATGCTGTAGGGTAGAGATCTCCACTTTTGGTTTAGACCCTGCTCTTCTCAGAGGGATCCAACTGGCTGTTTCAATATCCTTCTGGTGCTGCTGCCCAGTGGGCGCACTGTCCACCTTCTCGAGTCTGTTCTGCACTCCTTACCAGTTAGATTGAGCTAAAGGCGATTCTTCTGTCTCCGAGGTTATGGGGCTCCTCTCTTGCTATTGTTCAGTTGTTCCAGGTGATTTCTCTGCAGTTTAGTTATGATTCCCGATTGGTCTTTGGAGGACATCAGTGTGACATCCACTCACTCCTCTGCCATCTTGATTCTCTCTGATTTTTCCTTTCTTAACTCTTTCCACCATGTACTATTTAATGGCACCACTGGTTATTTTTTCTCCAAGATGTTCAGTTCCTAAAATCAAATTGCCACATCACATTCCTGCACTTTGTCTGAAGTATTTCCATACTTCCATTAGTGTAGAAATATTTTCTAGCTAAGTACTTTTATTGGAACCATAATCCAAGGGAAATGGGAAAGTATGCTATTTAAATGACTACCTTGTTCTAAAATACTCCAGAGAACTCAGTTTCAGAAAAGGAGTAGAAGAGGACTAAACAGGAACTTGGAAATGCCTTGGCAGTAAAAGATGATTCAATATTTTATACTCAAAAATTTGAAGTGTGCCTCAGTTTTTAATTTTTCCGGTGATTCTTTCATCAGTAAGATTTTGTCAAAATAATTTTCTGTGGGTACTTAGCTGTTAATCAGCGAAAAGAGACAAAATACTTAAGGAGAGAATTGATGACATCAGACAATTACTGCATTGCAGATAAGTGCATATGGCAGAATACTTTGTGTGTTGCTGAGGGGTTCTGAACACTGGCAGCCACACAATTGTTGTCTTTCTATGGGTGTGTTCTGGGGTCATATGCACGTAAGTGCACACACGGAAGTGCTCCATTCAGGGATCTGTCAGCCTCAGTCACTTGGTTATGGGGGCTTTGTGTCTGTACTTATCTTGGCCTGTCATGTGTCATATGTGAATGAACATGAGAGGAAGGGTCAGTATAGTGAGTGTGATTTTGTGTTTATGTGTCTATGTCAAAGAATATACAAATGGGTATTTGCATGTGGCCAAAGGTATATTCTTACATACTTGTCTATAAGACATTTGGTTACCAGGATTGATTGACTGTGTCCTGCTTATCTTTCTGCCATCTTGGCCACTCACCCTAACCAAGATGAAGTGTCAGTGGTATCACTCATGTCTTTGCTATTTCAGAAACTCCAGATTATGTACCCCAGAGATCAACCAGGATTCAGAAGGCAACACCAATGGAAACCCACACTCAAAGGACAAAGCTAGGGAGGTATGTGATGCTGCAACAAGAAATCTATTGGTATGAGATCACTGCTGCTTTGAATTTTAATCCAGTATCTCACAAGTTGATTTTAGCCTGTAACAAGCAAAATATTCCCTCCTGCACAGTTCTCCCATACCTATATCAATAGATTTGAAACTTACTAAAATGCCTTGCCAATTCTAACATCTTCCCTTTATCTTGGAGGTGAATGTGGAGAATATTAAAGTGAGCTGAAGAGAGTCTAAACTCAGAGAAAAGGAGTCATTAATCTTGGATTGGAAGACAGAACAGATGTAGTTAAGGGTGAGAAGGGGATTCAGGAAAAGGTGACAAGCAGACATTTCTGGCAAAGTTTACGTGAAGACACCAAATGAAAATCTGAGTCACTGCTATATTTAGCAGCACAACTATTCCCAACAGCAGCAGCAAATAGTTTCACAGATAAGAGAGGAGATGTTGGGTCCTGTAGACCTGCCAGCTGAAATGGAAGAAAACCTAAAAAACAATGTGAGGAGTTATTTACCAGCTTTAAAGTCTCAGAGACAGTCTCTCATGTGAAGTTCATGGACTTTAAAGACAATGTTACCAGCAACAAATTGCCCCCAAATTTATATAAACAGGGCAAAGGGCTGCATTCCAGAAATATAGAGGCTCTGGCTTTCATCTTGGTTCTACTTTCTGACAATCAGTTCTGGAGACTCTTCAATGAAAGTACATTTCTTCTTCAGACTTCCTTGGGCACCCATGGCTGGCTTTTCTCTTGGATATATGTCCATGGACTCCATTCCTGTCAGATTTTGTTACTTATTGTGTCCTGGTTGAGGAAGATTGAAAGCCATACGATTGCATGATGGTAACCAAATCATGGAGAGTTCTGCAACATTTGAGTGTTGGCCAATAAAAGTTATCCTAACCAACAGCAAACTATTTAATGAATTTGTCAAAGGTGAATTGTGTTTGGAAAAATATCCCCCTCACTGAGCTCCATGCAAGTCTCCTTCCTTCTTGCTTTGTTTCTGGCTGTGCTTTAATCTCACCTGTAGAATAGCACCTGCTCTCTGCTTTTTGATTCCTGATCAGAACCAATCCTGGGCTTGCTAAAATTTCCTCATCCTGCCTCATCTTGCTGATCTAATGAATAAAGGGGTAAGTCTGCCCTCATAGGATGGATATTTATTCAGTGGCCACCTGTGCACTAAATCTGAGACTCTATTGATTTTGTTATTAGTTGAGTTTAACAGCAGGGTTCAGTGCAGAAAATAGAGGTTCACCACATATTTCAATAGTTGGGGGGGGGTTCTTGTAAGTAGTTTGAGGTTTGCAGTCATTAGAAAGGTTAGGAAAAAGGGCAGGGAAGTCTCCCCTAACCCTTTGCTGAAGTGCAGAGCTCTTCAGACTCATCTGGGGACCACTGCAAATCTCAGAATCCTCTGCGAGCTTCCACCAAATGCAGTGTTAAGATGAGAGGTCTGCGAAGGGCTGCTCAGAAACTGCATTGCTCTTGTACCTTCTTACGCACATGGGCACATTTTTCTCTGGAATGATGGCTCTTGCTTGGCATAAGTGTTTGGTCCACCTTGTAAAGATAAGATGGATTTTCCACCCAAAATTTGGTTCAGATATCAAGACATGATATCCGTGCCCATATTACCAAAGGATGACAGGTTTATCACTCACACAGTGAGACTTTCTTCTTTAGTCTAAAGTTTGAAAAATTACAGGATGGTAGAAAGAATGAAGATAATGTTCATTTTTGGGATTTCTTCTGTATCTGTCAAAACCTTTAATTTTAACAGTTGGGTTTCAGATGACAGATTCATAGCTCTCTTAAATCTCAAATATAGACTTTTCTGAGGCATTAAAAACTTTATTATATGGGTTATGCTATAGGTATTATGTAGTTTTTTTAAGATAAGTTTTATTTTTTAGAACAGTTTTAGGTTCATAGCAAGGAAGATATATACATTTTTTTGTTCAAATACATTTGTGTCCACCTTCCCAGGACCACTTTCCTCTGGTCCCTTCCACCACTACCCTCCCTCAATCCTTTCCCACTTTGGCTTTGTCCATGGGTCCTTCACACATGTTCCTTGACTTGATTCTTCCCTTCCCTTTCCCTGCCTTCCCACACCTTTCCTCCCTCTTGATTCTGCTGGTTTCTTTTTTCTTTCAATGTTGCTGGTTATATTTTCCTTGCTTGTTTGTTTTTTTGGTTAGGTTCTACTTATAGGTGAGATCATATGATATTTGCCTTTTGCCCTCTGGCTTATTTCACTTAGCATAGTGCTCTCTAGTTCCACCCACGCTATCACGAAGGATAATAGTTCTTTCTTTCTGCTGCATAGTATTCAATTGTGTAAATGTACCATAGTTTTTTGATCCACTCATTTACTGATGGGCACTTAGTTTGCTTCCAGCACTTGGCTATTGTAAATTGTGCTGCTATGAACATTGGGGTGCCTAGGCTCTCTTGAATTGGTGTTTTGGAATTTTTTTTTGCTTTTAATATTTTTAATTTATAAATCATGTATATCCTATTACAGTCGTCTCAATTCTTACCCTTTTACCCCCCTCCACCTATCCCACCCCCATCCCTTGCTCCCACAGTCAATTCTCACTCTGTTGTCCATGTCCATGGGTCATTCATAAATGTTCTTTGTCTAGTCCCTTCCCCTTCTTTCCATCATTGTCCTCTTTCCCCCTACCCTCTGGTCACCTTCAGTCTACTCCAAGTTTCTGCGCCTGTGGTTTATTTTGTTCATTAGTTTATTTAGTTGAATAGAGTCCAGTTATAGGTGAGATCATATGGTAATTGTCTTTCATCAACTGGCTTATTTCACTTAGTATAATATTCTCCAGTTCCATCCATGTTTTCGGAAAAGGTAGGAGTTCCATCTCTCTCTCTTTCTTTCTTTCTTAAATGCAGATTGATTTTATTAATTTTTTTAAATGTCAAAGTTAATTATAAAATATTAAAAAAATCTAAAACCATTATAAAATCTCAGCAATTAACCCAACATGACACCAGCACAGAAATAATCAAGTAGATCAATGAAAGGTAATGAACATTCTAGAGACAAATATATATATCTGATTAATATATGTATAATTAAGTTGATATTTCAACTAATGGGTAAAATAAGGCTTATTGAACAAATAAGGTGGATGGACCACTATTACTTGAAATAAAACAAATATAGAGAACCGGAGAGAAGATGGCGGAGGAGTGAATGGGAGTCACGCTGACCTCCTCCCAAGACCAAACTGGAATTGCAACTAAATAGTGGAGTAATCACCTGGAAAGCAGTGGAACGGTAGTGGGAGAGGAGCCTTGGTGCCGCGGACAAGGGATTCGACTCTCACAAATCCCAATGGGTGAGAAGTGCGGTGGAGGCTCCAGAGGGTGGACTGGGTGCCCAAGGGCACTGGCACCAGAGGGACACTGAAATGGCCAGTTACCTGTCCCGAGAAGAACGGGGTCTGAATCATAAACAGGAACCCCTAAACTACAGCAGCTAAAGCCAAGAAAATACAGACAAAATGCAACCCCAAAAAGCTTAGGGGTGCTCTCTGCCAGAGACAGGGGGCTGGGGATGCAAAGAGACATTTAAAGGGACAACGCAAAAGTTGCAGTGGCAGCCACCCTCCTTGATCTCTGGGTAGAGGCGGCAGCGGGGTGGGCTGGTGCCTGGGAAAAGACTCGTGAGGAAACTTTGTGAAGAGCCCTGACAAGGCAGCCAGTGGAGCCTGGGTGATGGCGCGCCTCCCATTCTGCAGCTACCATCTCGCTCAGGCATAAGGGAATCAATTTACCTGCCTTTTGTGCACTCTGCACACAGCTTGTACGCTAGTGAGTATGGGGCGGAGTGTAGACTGGCTGGGAGAGCCTTGAGGAGAGACTGGAGACAGAGGCGTTGGGGAAAGAATGGGAGGAGGAACCGGGGAGTCCCGCCTCGCTCCCCGTTCTGTAGTCTCCATTGTGGGCTAGAAAGGCGCGACCCCAAAGAGGCAGAAGCGGGGCGTGCAAGAACCAGACTGCCTGCGATTGAAACGCAGTCCACACAGGGGGTGGATCCTTGGCTGAAGGGGTCACAGAACTGCCCAGAGACCCCTGAGGAGAGACTAGAAATGGAGGCGTTGGGGAAAGAACGGGAGGAAGAACTGGGGAGTTCCGACTCCTTTTCCTTGCCATAGCTTCCATTGCGCGGGAAGAGGCCACACCCCAAAGAGCCAAAAGCCGAAAAGCACACATAGACACCCCAAAAACACCCAGTGCAGGAGCGCACATGTGCTCAGTGACCGGCGAGGGTTGGCGAGCATGTGTGTGACCCGCGCGGGCTGGAGAATGCTTGCACTGGCCAGCAAGTCCTCCCACAGATTGGCACCCGTATGGCCTGCGAGGGAGTGCACAGAGTGGCAAGGGCAGGCGTAAATTGACCTGCCTGCCCGGGATGGTGGAGCGGACCACAAAATTAGTAGGGCTGCCCAGAGTCCCTGGAGGAAAGACCGGAGACAGTATTAACTGCAGAGGCCTGGAACTGACATCCTCCCATTTCTGTAGTCTCCATTTGGCAAGAGCAAGCAACACACCCAAAGAGCCAAAAACGGGGAAAATACACAATAGAAGACCCTAAACTGACTAGTGCCATGGGGCTCGCGGCCGGGGGGGGGGGGCAGATTGAGTGTGCGAGGTCGCGAATAAGCCCCCGGGTTGGGGCAAGCACATGGGAGTCCAGGCATGCGGGAGACCCTGCCGCGCTGGGAGCAAGCTCAAGGAGCCCGCTTGAGAGTGCGGAGAGATCCCAAAAAATAGCCCAGTGCTGACTGAAGGGGTCTCAGAGCTGCTCAAAGCAGGAGTCAGACACAGGCATTAGACTCCTGGAAGGCTCAAACAAACAACACAAGGCCCTATAGGGTCAACAACTGATATCATCAGAGGCAGGCCCAGAAAGAAAAGTAAAGGACAAAAATACTTAACAGACTCTCACAAAAATGGGAAGAAAAAGAAGTTCCTCCCAAATGAGTGGAAAGGGGACTCCCCACAGAGAGAGCTCAATGAAATAGAGGCAAGGGAACTATCAGGTACTGAATTCAAAACAATGGATCTAAGGAAGCTCAATGAGCTCAGCCAGCTCAAAGAGAACTATGAGAAACTGCAGAGAAACTATCAGGATCTTACAACAAACTATATCAGCCTGAAAAGGACAGAGAAACTATCAAGAAGACACAAGAGGATATGAAGAAAACCATTTCTGGATTGAAAACAGAGTAGAAGGAATCGAAAGCAGGCTGGATGAAGCTGAATATCGAATCAGTGAGACGGAGGATAAGGTAGAAAGAAGCTCCCAACAAGAACAAGAAATGGAAAAGCAACTCAAAAAGAATGAAGAGGGATTTAGGGAAATGCAGGACAACCTGAAACGCAAAAATATCCGTATAATAGGGATCCCCGAAGGAGAAGAAGAGGAGCAAGGAATAGAGAACCTCCTTGAAAAAGTAATGATGGAAAATTTCCTAAATTGAGGAGAGAAAGACTCTCATGGATCCAGGAGGCACAGAAGACCCCACTCAAGAGGGACTCAAGGAGGTCCACTCCAAGACACATCATCATTAAAATGGCAAATGTCAAAGACAAAGAGAGAATCCTCAGGGCAGCAAGGGAGAAGGGGAAAGGAACATGCAAGGGGGCCCCAATAAGCCAAGGAGCTGACTTCTCAACAGAAACACTACAAGCCCAAAGGGAATGGAAACAAATATTCCAAGCCATGAAAAACAAGGGTCTACAGCCAAGGCTGCTCTACCCAGCAAGGCTCTCCATTAAAATAGAAGGGGAAATATGGAGTTTCCCAGACAAGAAAAGACTAAAAGAATACATCTCTACCAAACAAGCACTCCAGCTATGCTAAGGGGACTGGTTTAAGCAGATGAAGGAAAAGAATGAGACAGAGAGGAACACAGGTACAAAGAGAAAAGATGAGTAAGTTTCTATTGGTAATATCTCTCAATGTGAATGGACTAAATGACCCAATGAAAAAACACAGGGTAGCTGAATGGATAAGAAAACATGACCCACACATATGCTGCCTACAAGAGACCCACCTCAGAGCAAGAGACCTACACAGATTGAAAGTAAAGGGATGGAAAAAAATATTCAAAGCAAATGAACAAGAGAAAAAGGCTGGGGTTGCCATACTTGTATCAGACAAAGTAGATTTTTAAACAAAGGCCATGAAGAGAGACTCAGAGGGGCACTTTATAATACTTAAAGGAAGAATCCATCAAGAAGACATCAACATTGTAAACTTATATGCTCCCAATATAGGTGACCCCAAGTTTATAAGGAAATTGTTGGATGACTTCAAAAAAGATATAGACAGCAACACACTGATAGTAGGGGATTTCAACACCCCACTGTCAAAAATGGACAGATCTTCCAAACAAAACATTAATAAACATATCGTGGCGCTGAATGACACACTGAATCAAGGAGACTTAACTGACATATATAGAACCTTACATCCCAAAGAGGAAAAATACACATTCTTTTCAAATGCTCATGGCCGTTTTTCAAAGATAGACCATGTGATAGGACACAAAGCAAACCTCAGCAAATTCAGGAAAATTGAAATAATACCAAACTTGTTTTCTGACCACAAGGGATTGAAACTGGAAATCAACCTCAAAGAGAAACTTCAAAAACTTACAAACTCATGGAGACTAAGCAGTAGACTATTAAACAATGAATGGGTCAATAATGAGATAAGAGAAGACATCAAAAAATTTCTGGAAACAAATGAAAATGAACAGACAACAGTCCAAAACCTATGGGACACAGCAAAGTCAGTCCTGAGAGGGAAGTTCATAGCAATACAGGCTTACCTTAAAAAGATAGAAACATTTCAAATAAAAGACCTAACACTACAACTTGAAGAACTGGAGAAACAACAACAAATAAATCCCAGAGCAAGTAGAAGGATGGAAATAGTCAAGATTAGAGCAGAACTGAATGACATAGAGACAAAAAGAACAATTCAGAAGATCAACTAATCCAGAAGCTGGTTGTTTGAAAAGATAAATAAAATTTACAAGCCTTTAAGCAGACTTATCAAGAAAAAAAGGGAGAGGACCCAAATTAATAATATCAGAAATGAAGGAGGAGAAATAACAACTGATACCACAGAAATACAAATGATCGTCAGAAACTACTATGAACAATTATATGCCAAGAAATTTGAAAATCTTGATGAAATGGACAAATTTTTAGAAAAGTATAATCTTCCAACACTGAAGGAGGAAGAAACAGAAAGCTTGAACAGACCGATATCAACTGGGGATATGAAGAAGTAATCAAGAAACTCCCAGCACAGAAAAGCCCAGGGCTGCACGGTTTCCCTGGAGAATTTTACAAAACATTTAAGGAAGAGCTAACCCCTGTCCTTCTCAGACTATTCCAAAAAATCCAAGAGGAGGGAAACTCCCAGATGCTTTCTTTGAGGCCAGTATCACCCTGATCCCAAAACCAGATAAAGACCCTACAAAGAAAGCAAACTGCAGGCCAATTTTGCTGATGCACATAGATGCTAACATCCTCAACAAAATATTGGCAAACCGCATCCAGCAGTACATTAAAAAGATTATCCACCACGATCAAGAGGGTTTCATCCCAGTGATGCAGGTATGGTTCAATAGACATAAATCAGTAAATGTGATACAGCAGATAAATAAAAGACAAGACAAAAACCACATAATCATCTCAATAGATGCATAAAAAGCATTCAATAAGGTACAGCACCCACTTATGATCAAAACACTCAGCAAAATGGGAATATATGGGGCATTCCTCAATGTAATAAAAGCCATATATGAAAAACCTACAGACAGTATCATACTTAACGGGCAAAACTGAGAGCTTTCCCACTAAGCTCAGGAACACGACAAGGATATCTGCTCTCACCACTTCTTTTCAACATCGTATTCGAAGTCCTAGCCACAGTGGTCAGACAAGAGAAAGAGATAAAAGGCATCCAAATAGGAGAGGAGGAAGTAAAGCTATCATTGTTTGCAGATGACATGATAGTGTACATAGAGAACCCTGTAGACTCTACCAAAAAACTCCTCAACCTAATAAGTGAATTTGGCCAAACAGCAGGATACAAAGTCAAGATTCAGAAATCAAAGACATCTTTGTATACTAGCAATGCAATAGAAGAAGAAGAAATCAGAAAAAAAGTACCATTCGATATAGCAAGGAGAAAAATAAAGTACCTAGGCATCAATTTAACCAAAGACCTAAAAGACCTGTATGCAGAAAACTATACAACATTGAAAAAAGAAATTAAAGAATACAGAAATAAATGGAAGTGTATACCGTGCTCATGGATTGGAAGAATTAATATCCTCAAAATGTCCATACTACCCAAAGCAATTTATAGATTCAACGCAATCCCTATTAAGATACCAATGACGTATTTCACAGAAATAGAACAGACATTTTAAAAATTTATATGGAATAATAAACAACCCCGAATATCTGCAGCAATTTTGAGAAAGAAAAGCAAAGTAGGAGGGATCACAATACCGGACATGAAACTCTACTACAAAGCCACTATACTCAAATCAATCTGGTACTGACACAAGAACAGACCCATAGACCAGTGGAACAGAAAAGAAAGCCCAGAAATAAGCCCAGGTCTCTATGGGCATCTAACATTTGACAAAGGGGGCAGAAGCATAAAATGGAGCACTACTAGCCTCTTCAACAAATGGTGTTCGGAGAGCTGGACGGCTACATGCGAAAAATGGAAATTGGATCATCAGCTGACACCATACACAAAAATAAACTCAAGATGGATATAAGACTTAAATATAAGTCGCAACACCATCAAAGTCCTAGAGGAGAACATTGGCAGGAAACTCTCAGATATCCCACGCAGCAATTTTTTCACCAATATGTCTACTAAAGCAAGGGACATAAAGGAAAGAATAAACGAGTGGGACCTCATCCAAATAAGAAGCTTCTGCATGGGAAAAGAAAACATCAGTAAAATGAAAAGGGAGCCAACCGTATGGGAAAATATATTCGCTAATGATACATCAGACAGAGGTTTGATCTCCAGGATATATAAAGAACTCACTCGATTCCACTCCAAGAAGACAAATGATCCAATGATAAATGGGCAAAGGACCTGGGCAGACGCTTTTCCAAGGAGGAGATACAGAAGGCCCAGAGGCATTTGAATGGATGCTCAACATCACTAGCCATTAGAGAAATACTGATCAAAACCACCATGAGGTACCACCTCACACTGGTCAGAATAGCTATCATAAACAGATCAACAAACAACAGGTGCTGGCGCGGCCGTGGAGAAAAGGGAACCCTAGTCCACTGTTAGTGGGAATGCAGACTGGTGCAGCCACTGTGGAAAGCAGTGTGGAGTCTCTTTACATCTCCAGCCACCTGTCTCTGGGAGGGAGCGCCCCTAAGCTTTTCGGGGTTGCGTTTTGTCTGTGTGTTTTCATGGTTTCAGCTGCTGTAGTCTAGAGGTCCCTGTTTATGATTCAGACCCTGTTCTTCTCAGGGGCATCCAACTGGCCATTTCAATTTCCCTCTGGTGCTGGTGCCCGTGGGTGCCCAGTCCACCCTCTCAAGCTTCCACCACACTTCTCACCCATTCGGATGTGTGAAAGTTGATTCTACTGTCTGTCCGCAGTTCCAAGGCTCCTCTCCCTCTATCGTCCCATTGTTTTCCAGGTGTTTTCTCCACTATTTAGTCACAATTCCAGTTTGGTCTTGGGAGAAGGTCAGTGTGACTCCCATCACTCCTCTACCATCTTTTCTCCTGAATCAATGTTTCTTGAAGGGTTTTCTTGGACTGTCTGCACCAGCATTATCTGAGAGTACATTAGAAGGGAGACATCTCTCATGCTCTGTATCAGAGCCTGGGTGTTGCCTTTTATCAGTCACTTGGGAAAGTCAGAAGCCTGGTAGCTGGAAATACTGCTTGACCTCCAGTGAAATGGGCCCTAGTATTGATTGTGCTGGAATCCTCCAGGAGCTCGCTACCCATGCAGATAACCTGGGTCTACCTCAGGGTGGGTCCCCAGAGTCCTGGCTCTCCTCATTATTTCTGGGAGGTTCCCCATGTTCTCCATGCCTTGTGCTGTAAGGCAGATGTTTATGCCCTATCTGGCTTCTCCATCAAGCCACTCTGCCCATCCCATGAGCATATCTTCCAGCTTATCCTCTACCTTCCTTTGTACCCGTCTTCATTGTCATAGGAAGCTGTGGTCTTCAGTTCACTTTGAGGCTTTTCTGATAGGCTTAGGTTCACTTACAAGGTAATTTTCTAAATGAATTCCTAGCTGGCACTGTCCTCCGTCTTCAGCAGCACTGACTACTCACCGTCCCCCATTTTCCACTACCACTCCTTCTCCCACCTGGGAATATGCAACCTTTCCAAAGTCAAGGGAGAAAGCAATTTCATTTAGTGGGATCCATACAGAAACATTCCCACTCTGCCCACTGGGAGCAACCAAAGCTGTAGATTCAGGGCCTAAAATATCCACTCAATGCTATTTATACCACCAAACAGCACTTAGCTTTCTTGTGTGAAACATGTACTTTCACCTTATTGGTGGTTTTAATTTTTCAACAGGAAAAATGGGCATATACTTTTTACTATGAATAACTTAGGAGCCTATTAAGTGGTTTTCTTGGGAGGAAGAAAGTCTTCCTGAAAGGAAAAAAAGGTATTTACCTTATGAGATAAAAACTTTGCAGCTAGTTGATTACAACTTTTTCCCCCACATTGTAACCTTTGTGAAGTTAAAATCTGTGTGCCAAAGTTCAGACATGACACTCTGATATAAATCATACACTTTAGAGGTATCTGTTGATTTAGGCTCCATAAAAAATGCTGAGGTAGAATAAATTACAGGTTTAACTATTTGTTAACTATTCATTTCTACAAAATGGCAGGATAATTAAAGAATGACAGATTGCTGATAGTAAGTTAAAAAGCATATTTGACTTATTTATTCTCCTTGTTTTATTAGATTATTCTAAAACAGTATTATCAACATGACTGCATCTCCAGATATCAGTGATAATAAATAAATAAAAATAAGTTAATTAGTGATAAGGAACCTTGACCTGAAATGTACCTGTGACATGCCAGTAAGAATCTGTGGGCAAGGGCTCCCCATTCCCCAAATGCCCAAGAGTCCATGGAGAAACTGGATTACTCCACACTGCTGTGGGAATGTTAAGTGTTACCATCACTGTGGAGAATCTGTGGCAGTTTCTTAAAAACTAAACATGTGACTACACATGACCAAGTTGGTTATATTCCTGGGCATTTAGCTCAGGTTCATGCAAAAACTTTCATGCAAACATTGATAGCAACTCTCTTCCTACCACCCCAAATCAGGAAACTACCAGAAGGCCTTTAATGGATGAATGGTTAAATACACTGTGGTACATCTCTGCTGTGGAGGAAAAGTTTAATTAAAAAATAGCCCTGCTAGGACCTCATTCTAGATTAATCAAAGCAAAATATCTGAGAGTGGAGACTGGTCTCATCAGTGGACTCCACTTTGTCCTAAAAACATCCTGTTCTCAGTCAGAGTAGGGTTCTGACATGCCCGCCCCCTCTGAGGCTGTTAATACCTAGTTTTGGGAGCTCAGATCAATGTACTTGAACCTCCTTCTTTGGCTCACTCCTTGGCTCCAACCTCTACAGTTTCTGCATAGTGGCCTCACTTGAGCCTCAGTTTCTCTTTAGGACGGAAGTTTGTCTTGACCACAGCCAGGTCTATATCCTGATTTGTCACCATGGTGCCTCTTCTTGGGGTTTTGTACCTTTCAATTTCCCTTTAGACAGTTTTTCTGGATTTTTCTGATTTCATATATTAAGATCCATCAACATTTCCCTTTTCACTCGCTTGGCTCTAAAGTGGGTTGCTTATCTGCTTTCTGCTTTATGTCTCAGCTCTGTTTCTTGCTTTATCCTGTATCCTGATGTCCCCCAGTTGTTGAAACCAAGATGCCCTTCCAGTTCCTGACCTCCCAAACAATTCAGGTCTCTGTTTTATATTCCTATTTGTCTGCTTCCTGGCAGTTATTAGAATTTGTGATCATTTTTTCTGTTTTCTTTTCTTTTTCCTGTCAATCTAAATGACAAGTGTCATGAGATCAGAGACTGTCTTGCCCACTGTTGTATTTATTGAATCTAGTTTGGTACCTGGCTCAGAGTTGGTACAAGCCACTCAGCAAATGATGTTAAGAGATGAATAAAGTTACTTAAATAACCTTCAAAGGTCAATTGCAAATGATATTTTCATAATGCTGAGAGCCTTCCAATAACTAGGATGAGTTGACTAGATTGTGAAGCAAAATGATGTACTGAAAATAAGTTTTGGAGAGAGAACTGCTTCTTTCATTTATTGGCTGTGGATTAGGCAAGTTAACTAAATGTCCAGAGCCTCCCTATCTGTAGTTGGAGAGCTGGCATGATGCTCCCTATCCCCCAGGGTTCTCAAAAAGCTAAAAGAGCTAGCATAACTTCTAGGTCCTGGGGTCTCTGTTTGATCAGAGTCAGGAAGCTTCACCAACTCCTCAATCCAACACATTTTTTTTAGACAGAACTCTTATTTGTAGAATAGCCAGTGGGACAAAAAATAAGTTCACACCAGTGAAATTATTTTTAAAAGTTAATACTCAGCAATCATTGTGCAGTATACATTTGATTCAGTCTTTAAAAAATTTTTTATTTTTAAATCATGTTTATTCTATTAGAGTTGTCTCAATTTTCCCCTTTGCCCTTCTCCACCCATCACACATTGTCCCCCACTCCCACAGTCAGTTCTCACTCTGTTGTCCCTATCCATGGGTCATTCATACATGCTCTTTTTCTAGTCCTTTCTCCTCCTTTCCACCATTGTTCTCCTTCCCCATTCCCTCTGGTCACTTTCAATCTGCTCCATGTTTCCATGCCTGTGGTTTATTTTGTTAAATAGATTCCACTTATAGGTGAGTTCATATGATATTTGTCTTTCACCGACTGGCTTATTTCACTTAGCATATGATTCAGTCTTTATCTCTGTTTATATATGCATATACATTTATTTTCAGCAAGTACTGACGTGTGTAATTATACTCTTTAGAGGTTTCAGGGACCTTAATTATCCATTATGTTATGAAAATGAACTAAATGAGGTAGGAAAGTTGTTTACCAATACATTTTAGAAAGATTTTAAAAACATTTAAAAATTATAAGTGGAACAATTTAATCCACAATTAGGAATCTTTCCATTCAACCAAGTCTGACTATTTCTTGTGTTTGAGAGTGGGCATTTTGGGAGTGCATCTCACTTGCTATACATTTGGGTAAGGCTTAAATTGGCTTCCTACCATAAGATGCTTTGTACTGAGGCATCAGTTTGTGGGCTTCAGTTTCCATCACACTGGAGCCTTGCTAGTAGAATGTTGTATTTTGTACAATGGAGGGTGTTTCAGTGTTGGGAAGCTCTGTTTCAGGTACTCTCCTGGAAGTCTCGGGTACTAAGTGCTCTTTGGGCTAAAGAACCTTGGGTTGGCATGTGGAGGTCTTATGTCATCCATAATTGAGTGCAGTCGTGGATGTTGTTCTGAGATACTGGTCTCTTAAAAACTTAGACATTAAAAATGAGGAAGACTTTCTCTCTTAGACAGTTGGATCCCACAAAAACATGGATAATGATGAATATAAGACACTTACTGAAATGTGAACTAAGTGCACTGTTTGGGAAGTTACTCCTTTCATTTTACTTAGCAGTAACTGTATTTGAAAAAATAAATTAAAATAAAATTAAAAAAAAGAAAGTAAAACACATTGCAAATAATTCAGGATTCAAAATCTTATGTTAGACAGTGTTGCTGGAGGAAGCTACTCTGAATTTTCTTCTTCCTTATGTTTTTATTAATATAGTTGTTGAAAAAGAAACAATGTTTTAGAACACAATCTATTTCAAGTAACTCTATGGAAATTTGTGAGCAAAATAGACTTTTAAAAATGTAACGTTGTTACCTTCAGTTTTGTGAGGGACAGGAACATGAGCTCTTTGTATGTCTGGAAAATGTCAAGACAGGAATGAGGAGCATGAGCAGCACTAAAGAGCACTTTTGTTCCCACTTGAGATTTACTTTATTTGCAGGCTTCCTTCTGATGTGTAGTGCTTGCTGTTTGTTTTCATATCTTGGTGCATAAAGAAGAAATTTTTCAGTGGAAGTTAATCTTAAGGAATGAAGAATGCAATAGAATGTTAGATTTAATAATCTCCATGGAATGAACTATTACAACATTTATCTTCATGGCCAAGCCATTTGTGAGTTATCTTTTTCATTTTTGAAGACAGATTACCTCAATAATTCATTATGAATTCTTTAAAAATTTACCCTCTCTGCAGAAACACATAGTTTATCGCTCATTGATATGATATAATTTAAGAATGAGTTACTTTATATGTATTTTGAATAAAAGGTGGCTGTGGTCTATAATCACCACTGTTGGAAAAGTCAAATTATGAATGATGTCTCATCCAAAATATAAGCCTGCTAGTCAGAGTGATTTACTCTGGGGAATTCATTCTCTGCTTCCTAGCCTGATAGGTATTCATTACTCTGCAAAAAGTAGGTAATAGTTTGGGATGAAGGTAACCACTACCTACAGATATCCTGGAAAAATAAAAAGCAATCTGTTCTATGACATACAAAGGAAGATGTCATATTTCAGTGTCATGTGTAAGAAGCTGCTTTTATTTTTGTTTACATTTTTAAACATTTTTTCAAATACACATGTCTCCATTTTCCTGCCACCACTTTCCCCTACCCCACCTACTGCCACCTGTCACCTGCACTCCTTACCCACTTTGGCTTTCTCCATGGGTCCTTTATACATGCTTCTTGATTTGACCCTTCCCTTTCTTTCCCCCATTACCCCCCTCCCTCCTTCCTTCTCCTTACTGTCAGTTTGTTTTTCCTTTCAATGTTGCTGATTATTTTTTTCTGCCTTATTTGTTTTGTCGATATGGTTCCACTATTAGGTGAGATCATATTGTGTTTGTCTTTCACCCCTCTGGCTTATTTTGTTTAGCATAAAGCTCTCCAGGTCCACCCAGGCTGTCGCAAAGCATAGTAGTTCTTTCTTTCTTTCTGCTGCGTAGTATTCCATTGTGTGAATGTACCATACTTTTCTGACCCACTCGTTTACTGATGGGAACTTAGATTGCTTCCAACACTTGGCTATTATAAATTGTGCTGCTATGAACATTGGGGTGCATAGATTTTTTTGAATTGGTGTTTTGGGATTCTTAGGATATAATCCCAGCAGTGGAATTGCTGGGTCAAAAGACTGTTCCATTTTTAGCTTTTTGAGGACATTCTAAACTATTTTCCACAGTGGCTGCTCCAGTCTGCATTCCCACCAACAGTGTACTAAGGTTCCCTTTTCTCCAGAACCTTGCTAGCACCTGTCGTTTGTTGATCTGTTTATGATCGCCATTTTGACCTGTGTGAAGTGGTATCTCGTTGTGGTTTTGATCTGCATTTCTCTGATGGCTAGTGATGCTGAGCATCCGTTCATCTGTCTCTGCGCTCTGTGCATGTCTTCCTTGGAGAAGTGTCTGT
The DNA here is from genome assembly GCF_021234165.1 of Pteronotus mesoamericanus. Lineage (NCBI taxonomy): Eukaryota > Metazoa > Chordata > Mammalia > Chiroptera > Mormoopidae > Pteronotus > Pteronotus mesoamericanus. Next base: position 59,298,291 of record NW_026555321.1, read on the forward strand.
TCAGACCCTTTGCTCATTTTTTAATTGGATTTTTTGTCTCCCTGGAGTAGAGTCATGTGAGTTCTTTATAGATTTTGGAGATCAAACTCTTGTCCGAGGTATTGTTGGCAAATATATTTACCTATATGGTTGGCTCTCTTTTTATTTTGCTGATGTTTTCTTTAGCCATGCAGAAGCTTCTTATTTTGATGTAGGCCCATTTGTTAATTCTTTCCTTTATGTCCCTTGTTCTAGGGGACATATCAGTGAAAGTGTTCTTTGGAACATCTGAGAGTTTCATGCATATGTTTTCCTCTAGGACTTTAATGGTGTCATGACTTATATTTATGTCTTTTATCCACCTTGAGTTTATTTTTGTGTATCATGTAAGTTGGCAGTCAGATTTCAATTTTTTGCATGTAGCTATCCAGATATCCTAACACCATTTGTTGAAGAGGCTATTTTTACTCCATTTTATGCTTCTGCCCCCTTTGTTGAATATTAATAGAACATAGAGTCGTGGGTTTATTTCTGGGCTCTCTGTTCTGTTCAATTGATCAATGTGTCTGTTCTTATGCCAGTACCAGGCTGTTTTGATACAGTGGCCTTATAATATAGTTCGATGTCAAGTATTGTGATCCCTCCTACTTTGTTCTTTTTTCTCAACATTTCTGAAGTTATTTGTGGTCTTTTATGGTTCCATATACATTTTGGAAATGTTTGTTCTGTATCTGTGAAATATGTCATTGGTATTTTAATAGGGATTGCACTGAATCTATAAATTGCTTTTGGTTATGGACATTTTGATGATTTTAATTCTCCAAATCCATGACCATGGTATATGGTTCAATTTATTTGTATTCTTTAGTTTCTTTGTACAGTGTTGTGTAGTCCTCAGAGTACAGGTCTTTTACCTCCTTGGTTAAGCTTATTCCTAGGTACTTTATTTTTCTCGTTGCTTTTAGCAAACAGGATTTTTTCACGGTATCTGATTCTGATATTTCATTGTTGTTGTAAAAAAAAATGCCTTCAAATTCTGTTTATTGACTTTGTATCCCACTGTTTTGCCAAATTCACTTATTAGGTTAGTTGATTTTTGCTGGTCTATGGGGTTTTCTATGTCCACTATCATGTCAACGGCAAACAGTGATAGTTCTATTTCTTCCTTTCCAATTTAGATGCCTTTTATTTCTTTTTCTTTTCTGATGGCTGTGGATAGGATTTCCAGTAGTATGTAAAATAGAAGTGGTGAAAGAGGGCTACCTTCTCTTTTTTCCTATCTTAGTGGGAAGTTTTTTGGTTTTTCCACTTTGAGTATGATGTTGGCTATAGGTTTTTCATATATGGCCTTTTTTATGTTGAGGTATGCCCCATTTATTCCCACTTTGCTGAATGTTTTTATCATAAATGGGTGCTGTACCTTATCAAATGCTTTTTCTGCATCTATGGATATGATCATGGGATTTTTGTGTTTCTTTTTGCTTTGTGATGTGTTATATGTATTGATTTGCAAATAGTGAGCCATCATTGCATCCCTGGGGTGAATCTCACTTGATCATGGAGGATGATGTTTTTAATGTATTGTTGGATGCAGTATGCCAGTATTTTGTTGAGAATTTCACTGTCTATATTCATCAATGATACTGGCTGGTAGTTTTCTTTCTTTGCTGTTTCTTTACCCCATTTTGTGAATAGGATGCTGCTGGCCTCATGAAAAGAGTTTGGGAGTCTTCCCTTTTCTTGGATTTTTTTGGAATAGTCTGAGAAGGACAGGAGTTAGCTCTACCTTATATGTTTTGTAAAATTCTCCTTGAAACTGTCCAATCCAGGCAATTTGTGGGCCAGGAGTTTTTTTGATTACTTCTTCCATTTCACAAGCTGTTATCAGCCTGTTTATCATTTTGCTTCTTCTTCATTCAGTGTGGGGAAGTTATATTTTTCTAGAAAGTTGTCCATTTCATTGAGATTTTGAAATTTCTTGACATATAATAGTTCATAGTAATTTCTTATAATAATTTGTATTTCTGTGTTATCAATGGTTATTTCTTCTCTTTCATATCTGATATTATTTATTTGGGTCCTCTCCCTTTTTCTCTTCATGAGTCTGCTTAAAGCCTTGTTAATTTTGTTTATATTTTCAAAGAATGATCTTCTGGATTTGTCAATCCTTTGAATTGTTCTTTTCATCTCTATGTCATTCAATTCTGCTCTGATCTTGATTATTCCTTCTAGTCGCTCTGGGCTTTGTTTGTTTTTTTCCTCCAGTTCTTTTTTTTTTTTAATTAATTTATATACTTTTTAAATACATTTGTCTCTACCTTCCCCCCACCTCTTTCCCTTGCCCCCTCCCACCTTCCCTCCCTCAGCTCTTCCCCTTTGGTTTTGTCCATGAGTCCTTGCTATATGTTCCTTGACTTTCCCCTTCCCTTCCCTTTCCCTGCCCCCCCCTTCCCTCTTGTCTCTGTTGATTTCTTTTCCTTTCAGTGTTGCTGGTCATATTTTCCTTGCTTCTTTGCATTGTTGGTTAGGATCCGCTTATAGGTGAGATCATATGGTATTTGTCTTTCGCCCCTTGGCTTATTTCGCTTAGCATGATGCTCTCCAGTTCCGTCCATGCTGTCGCAAAGTTTAGTACTTCTTTTTTTCTTTCTGCTGTGTAGTATTCCATTGTGTATATGTACCATAATTTTTTGATCCAGTCATCTACTGATGGGCATGTAGGTTGCTTCCAAGACTTGGCTATTGTAAATTGTGCTGCTATGAACATTGGGGTGCATAGGTTCTTTTGTATTGGCGTTTTGGTGTTCTCAGGGTATGGTCCCAGCAGGGGAATCGCTGGATCAAAAGGCAGTTCCATTTTCAGCTTTCTGAGGAAATTCCACACTGCTTTCCATAGTGGCTGCACCAGTCTGCATTCCCACCAACAGTGGACTAGGGTTCCCTTTTCTCCACAGCCTCGCCAGCACCTGTTGTTTGTGGATCTGTTTATGAGGGCCATTTTGACCGGTGTGAGGTGGTACCTCATGGTGGTTTTGATCTGCATTTCTCTGATGGCTAGTGATGCAGAGCATCCTTTCAAATGCCTCTGGGCCCTCTGTATCTACACCTTAGAAAAGCATCTGCCCAGGTCCTTTGCCCATTTTTGGATTGGATCGTTTCTCTTCTTGGAGTAAAGTCGAGTGAGTTCTTTGTATATCTTGGAGATCAAACCTCTATCTGATGTATCATTAGCAAATATATTTTCCCAAATGGTTGGCTCCCTTTTCATTTTGCTGATGTTTTCTTTAGCCGTGCAGAAGCTTCTTATTTGGATGAGGTCCCACTTGTTTATTCTTTCCTTTATGTCCCTTGCTTTAGGAGACATATCAGTGAAAAAATTGCTGCGTGGGATATCTGAGCGTTTCCTGCCAATGTTCTCCTCTAGGACTTTGATGGTGTTGCGACTTATATTTAAGTCTTTTATCCATCTTGAGTTTATTTTTGTATATGGTGTCAGCTGATGATCCAATTTCAATTTTTTGCATGTAGCCATCCAGCTCTCCCAACACCATTTGTTGAAGAGGCTGTTATTGCTCCATTTTATGCTTCTGCCCCCTTTGTCGAATATTAGATGTCCATAGAGACCTGGGCTTATTTCTGGGATTTCTATTCTGTTCCACTGGTCTATGGGTCTGTTCTTGTGCCAGTACCAGATTGTTTTGAGTATAGTGGCTTTGTAGTAGAGTTTGATGTCCGGTATTGTGATCCCTCCTACTTTGTGTTTCTTTCTCAAAATTGCAGCGGCTATTCGGGGTCGTTTATGGTTCCATATAAATTTTTGAACAGTCTGTTCTATTTCTGTGAAATACGTCATTGGTATCTTAATAGGGATTGCGTTGAATCTATAAATTGCTTTGGGTAGTATGGACATTTTAAGGATATTAATTCTTCCAATCCATGTGCACGGTATATGCTTCCATTTATTTGTGTCTTCCTTAATTTCTTTTTTCAATGTTGTATAGTTTTCTGCATACAGGTTTTTGTGTCTTTGGTTAAATTTATCCCTAGGTACTTTATCTTTTTTCGTGCTATATCGAATGGTATATTTTTCCTGATTTCTTCTTCTTCTATTGCATTGCTGGTGTACAAAAACGCCTTTGATTTCTGAATGTTGACTTTGTATCCTGCTCTTTTGCCAAATTCACTTATTAGGTTGAGGAGTTTTTTGGTAGAGTCTACAGGGTTCTCTATGGACACTATCATGTCATCTGCAAACAATGATAGTTTTACTTCCTCCTTTCCTATTTGGATGCCTTTTATCTCTTTCTCTTGTCTGACCGCTGTGGCTAGGACTTCCAATACGATGTTGAAAAGAAGCGGTGAGAGTGGACATCCTTGTCGTGTTCCCGATCTTAGTGGGAAAGCTTTCAGTTTTTGCCCGTTGAGTATGATATTGGCTGTAGGTTTTTCATATATGGCCTTCATTAAGTTGAGGAATGCCCCATTTATTCCCATTGTGCTGAGTGTTTTGATCATAAATGGGTGCTGTACCTTGTCAAATGCTTTTTCTGCATCGATCGAGATGATCATGTGGTTTTTGTCTTTTCTTTGATTTATGTGGTGTATCACGTTTACTGATTTGCGTATATTGAACCATCCCTGCATCCCTGGGATGAATCCCACTTGATCGTGATGGATAATCTTTTGAATGTATTGCTGGATGCGGTTTGCCAATATTTTGTTGAGCATTTTAGCATCTATGTTCATCAGCGAAATTGGCCTGCAGTTTGCTTTCTTTGTAGGGTCTTTATCTGGTTTTGGGATCAGGGTGATGCTGGCCTCATAGAAGGAGTCTGGGAGTCTTCCCTCCTCTTGGATTTTTTGGAATAGTCTGAGAAGGACAGGGGTTAGCTCTTCCTTAAATGTTTTGTAAAATTCTCCTGGGAAACCATCCGGCCCTGGGCTTTTGTGTGCTGGGAGTTTCTGGATGACTGCTTCAATTTCCCCAGCTGTTATCGGTCTGTTCAAGCTTTCTGTTTCTTCCTCCTTCAGTGTTGGAAGATTTTACTTTTCTAAAAATTTGTCCATTTCATCAAGATTTTCAAATTTCTTGGCATATAATTGTTCATAATAGTTTCTGATAATCATTTGTATTTCTGTGGTATCAGTTGTTATTTCTCCTCTTTCGTTTCTGATATTATTAATTTGGGTCCTCTCCCCTTTTTTCTTGATGAGTCTGCTTAATGGCTTGTCAATTTTATGAATCTTCTCAAAGAACCAGCTTCTGGATTGGTTGATCCTCTGAATTGTTCTTTTTGTCTCTATGTCATTCAGTTCTGCTCTAATCTTGACTATTTCCTTCCTTCTCCTTGCTCTGGGATTTATTTGTTGTTGTTTCTCCAGTTCTTCAAGTTGTAGTGTTAGGTCTTTTATTTGAAATGTTTCTATCTTTTTAAGGTAAGCCTGTATTGCTATGAACTTCCCTCTCAGGACCGCCTTTGCTGTGTCCCATAGGTTTTGGACAGTTGTCTGTTCATTTTCATTTGTTTCCAGAAATTTTTTGATTTCTTCTCTTATCTCATTATTGACCCATTCATTGTTTAATAGTGTACTGTTCAGTCTCCATGAGTTTGCAAGTTTTTGAAGTTTCTCTTTGAGGTTGATTTCGAGTTTCAAGGTCCTGTGGTTTGAGAAAAAGTTTGGTATTATTTCAATTTTCCTGAATATGCTGAGGCTTGCTTTGTGTCCTATCATGTGGTCTATCTTTGAAAAACTGCCATGAGCATTTGAAAAGAATGTGTATTTTTCTTCTTTGGGATGTAAGGTTCTATATATGTCAGTTAAGTCTCTTTGATCAGTGTGTCATTCAGCGCCACGATATGTTTATTAATGTTTTGTTTGGAAGATCTGTCCATTTTTGACAGTGGGGTGTTGAAATCCCCTACTATCAGTGTGTTGCTATCTATATCGTTTTTGAAGTCATCCAACAATTTCCTTATAAACTTGGGGGCTCCTATATTGGGAGCATATAAGTTTACAATGGTGATGTCTTCTTGATAGATTCTTCCTTTAAGTATGATAAAGTGCCCCTCTGGGTCTCTCTTTATGGCCTTTGCTTTGAAATCTACTTTGTCTGATACAAGTATGGCAACGCCAGCCTTTTTCTCATGTCCATTTGCTTGGAATATTATTTTCCATCCTTTTATTTCAATCTGTGTAGGTCTTTTGCTCTGAGATGGGTCTCTTGTAGGCAGCATATGTGTGGGTCATGTTTTCTTATCCATTCAGCTACCCTGTGTCTTTTGATTGGGGCATTAGGCTATTCACATTGAGAGATATTACTGATAGAAACTTACTCATCTTTTCTCTTTGTACTTGTGTTCCTTTCTGTCTCATTCTTTTCCTTCATCTGCTTAAACCAGTCCCCTTAGCATATCTTGGAGTGCTGGTTTGGTAGTGATGTATTCTTTTAGCTTTCTTTTGTCTGGGAAACTCCATATTTCTCCTTCTATTTTAATGGAGAGCCTAGCTGGCTGGAGCAGCCTTGGCTGCAGGCCCTTACTTTTCATGGCTTGGAATATTTGTTGCCATTCCCTTCTGGCTTGTAGTGTTTCTGTTGAGAAGTCAGCCCCTAGGCGTATCGGGGCCCCCTTGTATGTTACTTTCTCCTTCTCCCTTGCTGCCTTGAGGATTCTCTCTTTGTCTTTGACATTTGCCATTTTAATGATGATGTGTCTTGGAGTGGACCTCCTTGAGTCCCTCTTGAGTGGAGTCCTCTGTCCCTCCTGGATTCATGAGAGCCTTTCTCTCCTCAAATTAGGGAAATTTTCCATCATTACTTTTTCGAGGAGGTGCTCTATCCCTTGCTCCTCTTCTTTTCCTTCTGGGATCCCTATTATACGGATATTATTGCATTTCAGGTTATCCTGCATTTCCCTAAATGCCTCTTCGTTCTTTTTAGGCCGTTTTTCCATTTCTTGTTCTTTCTGGGAGCTTCTTTCTACTTTGTCCTCCATCTCACTAATTCGATATTCGGCTGCATCCAGCCTGCTTGGATTCCTTCTACTGTGTTCTTCAATTCAGAAATGGTTTTCTTCATATCCTCTTGTGTCTTCTTGATAGTTTCTCTGTCCTTTTCAGACTGATATAGGTTGTTGTAAGATCCTGATAGTTTCTCTGCAGTTTCTCCTAGTTCTCTTTGAGCTGGCTGATCTCATTGAGCTTCCTTAGAACCATTGTTTTCAATTCCATATCTGATAGTTCCCTTGCCTCTATTTCATTGAGCTCTCTCTGTGGGGAGTCCCCTTTTCCACTCATTTGGGGGGAACTTCTTTTTCTTCCCATTTTTGTGAGAGTCTGTTAAGTATATTTGTCCTTTACTTTTCTTTCTGGGCCTGCCTCTGATGATGTCAGTTGTTGACCCTATACAGCCTTGGGTTGTTTGTTTGAGCCTTTCAGGAGTCTAATGCCTGTGTCTGACTCCTGTTTGGAGCAGTTCTGTGACCCCTTAAGTCAGGGCTGGGCTATTTTTTGGGATCTCTCTGCGCTCTCACGAGAGTTCCTTGAGCCCGTTCCCAGCGCGGCAGGGTTCCCCACCTGCCTTGGCTCGCATGTGTTTGCCCCAGACCAGGGGGCTTTTTCGCGACCTTCTGTACTCATCTGGCCTCCCTGTCACGCGAGCTTTGCGGCACTGGTCAGTTTAGGGTCTTCTATTGTGTGTGTTCCCCGCTTTTGGCTCTTTGGGTGCGTTGCTTGCCCTCGCCCTATCGGGACTACGGAAATGGGAAGAAATCAACTCTAGGACTCTCCGGTTAATCCTGTTTCTGGTCTCTCCTCCAGGCACTCTGGGCAGCTCTACTTATTTTGTGGGCCGCTCCGCAATCGCAGCGGGTAGGTCAATTTATGCCTGCCCTTGCCCCTCTGTGCAATGTCTCGCAGGCCGTATGGGTGCCAGTCTGTGTGAGGCCTTGCCGGCAGGTGCAAGCATTCGCCAGCCCGCGTGGGTCACACACACGCTCGCCAACCCTCGCCAGTCACTCGGTGCAAGTGTGCGCGCCTGCTCTGGGTGTTTTGGAGGTGTCTATGTTTGCTTTTCGGCTTTTGGCTCTTTGGGTGTGTGGCCTCTTCCCGCGCAATGGAGACTTCGGCAAGGAGAAGGAGTCGGGACTCCCCGGTTCCTCTTCCCGTTCTTTCCCCAATGCCTCCGTTTCTACTCTCCCCTCAGGGGCCTCTGGGCAGTTCTGTGACCCCTTCGGCCGAGGATCCAACCCCTGTGCAGACTGCGTTTCAAACGCAGGCAGTCTGGTTCATGCGCGCCCCGCTTCTGCCTCTTTGGGGTCGTGCTTTTCCAGCCCACAATGGAGACTACAGGACGGGGAGGAAGTCGGGACTCCCCGTTTCCTCCTCCCGTGCTTTCCCCAATGCCTCCGTCTCCAGTCTCTCCTCAAGGCTCTCCCAGCCAGTCTGCACTGAGCCCCGTAGCTCACACGTGTACAAGCTGTGTGCGGAGAGCACAAAAGGCAGGTTAATTGATTCCCTTATGCCTGAGCGAGATGGTATCTGCAGAGTGGGAAGTGCGTTATCACCCGGGCTCCACCGGCTGCAGTGTCAGTTCTCTTCACAAAGTTTTCCTCACCAGTCTTTTCCCAGGCACCAGCCCACCCTGCTGCCGCCTCTACCCAGCGATCAAGGAGGGTGGCTGCCGCTGCAACTTTTGCGTTTGCCCTTTAAATGTCTTTTTGCATCCCCAGCCACCTGTCTCTTGCAGAGAGCGCCCCTAAGCTTTTTGGGGTTGCGTTTTGTCTGTATTTTCTTGGCTTTAGCTGCTGTAGTTTAGGGGTTCCTGTTTATGATTCAGACCCCGTTCTTCTCGGGGGGACGCTAACTGGCCGTTTCAATGTCCCTCTGGTGCCAGTGCCCGTGCGCACCCAGTCCATCCTCTCGAGCCTCCACCGCAATTCTCACCCGTTGGGATGTGTGAGAGTCTAATCCACTGTCTGTGGCACCAAGGCTCCTCTCCCACTATCGCTCCACTGCTTTCCAGGTGATTTCTCCATTATTTAGTTGCAATTCCAGTTTGGTTTTGGGAGGAGGTCAGCGTGATTCCCTTTCACTTTTTCCTCCAGTTCTGAAGCTGTAGGGTTCGGACATTTATTTGAAATGTTTCTTTCTTTTGTAGGTAAGCCTGTATTGTTATGAACTTCCCTCTCAGGATTGCCTTTGCTGTGTCCCAGAGGTATTGGACTGTTGTGTGTTCATTTTCATTTGTTTCCAGAAACTCTGATATCATTATTGACCTGCTTGTTGTTTAATAGTGTGCTATTCAGTCTGCATTATTTTTAATGTTTTTGATTTTTTTCCTTGAGGTCATTTCTAGTTTCAAGCCCTTGTTGTCGAGAAAATGCTTGTTATGACTTCAGTTTTACTGAATTTGTTGTGGCTTGTTTTGTGTCCTATCATGGGTCTATCGTTGAAAATGTTCCATGTTCATTTGAAAAGAATGTATATTTTGCTTCTTTGGGATGAAAGGTTCTATATATGTTAGTTAAGTCCATTTGATCTAATGCAATGTTCATTTCCACAATATCCTTGTTGATGTTTTTTTTGAATATCTATCCATTTTTGACAGTGGGGTGTTAAAACCCCCTACTATCAGTGTATTGCTTTCTATCTTTCTTGAAGGCCTCCAAGATTTTCCTTATATATTTGGGTGCTCCTATCTTGGGTGCATATAGGTTTACAATGTTTCCATCTTCTTGATGGATTCTTTCCTTGAGTATTATAAAGTGTCCTTCTGAGTCTCTTTTTATGGCCTTTTTTTGAAATCTGTTTTTGTAATATACGTATTGCTACCCCAGCTTTCTTTCTCTATCCAAAAATATTGTTTGGAATATTTTTTTCCATCCCTTTACTTTTAGTCTGTGTACGTCCTTTGTTCTCAGGTGGGTCTCTCGTAGGCAGCGCATGTGTGAATCATGTTTTCTTATCCATTCAGCTTCCCTTTGTCTTGTATTTGGAACATTCAATCCATTTACATTTAAAGTTTTCATTGATATGTACTTATTCATTTTTTCTTTTTGTACTTTGTTCCTCTCTTTCTCACTCCTTTCATTCATCTTCTTATAGCAGACCCTTTAGCATATCTCACAGTGCTGCTTTGGTGGTGTAGGTATATTCTTTTAGCTTTCTTTTCTCCGGGGAAACTTCTGATTTTGCCTTCCATTTAACTTGAGAGCCTTTCTAGATAGAGCAGTCTTTGTAGCAGGCCTTTGCTTTCCATTAGTTGAATATGTTTTGCCATTTCTTTCTGGCTTGTAGTGTTTCTGTTGAGAAGTCAGCTGCTATCTGTATTGGGACTCCTTTGTATGTTACTTCCTGTTTGTCCTTTGCTGCCTTTAGCATTCTCTCTTTGTCTTTGATAATTGCCACTTTAATTAGGATGTGTTGTGGAGTGGGCCTCTTGGGTTCCTCTTGAATGGGACCCTCTGTGCTTCCTGGACTTGTGTGATTTTTTCTCTCTTCCAATTAGGGAATTTTTCCATCATTACTTTTTCAAAAAGGTTCTCTATCCCTTCCTCCTCTTCTTCTCCTGCTGGTATCCCTATTCTATGTATATTATTATGTTTCATGTTGTCCTGCATTTCCGTAAATACCTCTTCATTCTTTTTGAGTTTTTTTCTATTTTCTTGCTCTTTCTGGGAGCTTTTTTCTACCTTGTTCTCCAGCTCACTGATTCAATCCTCTGCTTCATCTAGCCTGCTTTTGATTCCTTCTACTGTGTTCTTCAATTCAGAAATTGCATTCTTCATTTCCTCTTGCCTCTTGTTGATCATGTCTATGTCATTTTTCATGCTGGTATAGTTTGCTGTAAGCTCCCCGTTGTTTCATTGTAGTTTTTGCAATTCTTTATGAGCTCACTGAGCTCATTGAGTTTCCTTTTAACCATTGAGTTTTGAACTCAATATCTGACTGTTTCCTTGTCCCTATTTCAACTTAGTTCTCTTTCTTGGGATTCCTCCTTTCCTTTCAATTGGGTGGTGTTTCTTTTTCTTCCCATTATTTGGTTGACTCTCTGGAAGTAATGGGTTTTGATTGTAATTTGGCCAGTCTTTAGTGGGTCCTATCCTGCAGCTGGTTGACTGAGGGTCACTCTGCACACCATGTCTTGTGTGTTTTTGTGTAGGTGCTGCCAGAACAAAACCACAAAAGCCTGGAAACAAACCCACATCTACAAATAACTACCCTCGCAATCTCATTATCAACAGGAAATGAACCAGTATTAATGTCTGTAAATAGATTAATATTATTATAAAAAAGGAGAGAAAGAAACCATTAGTATAAAAGTCTAATGACTTAATGTACATAAACTTGATGGACCTGAAATGAATGTTAAAAAGCTATGAAATAAAGAAAATATTGCAAATCGTGAAAAGAACCACAGTGGATTTTGTCTTGGTTGCCTCTAGTATTTACCACTGTTTTTTCTTTTTGTATCTGTATCTGATGATGTTAGATGTTGACCCTGTCTGACCTTAGGCAGTCTGTTCAAGACTTCCAGGAATCTACAGTCTGTGGCTGTTTCCTTTTGCTGTTACTCTAGTCACTTTGCACTGAGCAGTCAAGCTTAGGCACCACCGGGCAGGGCACAGCCCCTCCTGGTGGTAGGGTAATGGTTTCCTCTCACACAGCTGCCACTGTGGTCTTCCTGAACCACAGTTCTCTCCCCAAAACCTCCTTCCCCAGTCTCTCAGGTTTGTCTAGCTCACTCTGCACCACCTTTGCTGGAGTCCAGGGTAAGTGGCTGCAAATAAAAATTTATGCCTTGGCCTTTGAAATGGCTTTTGACATCTCCAGCCACCTGTCTCTGGTAGAGAGCAACCCTGCCGCTTTTTGAAGCTGGCTCTTATCTGTGATCTTTTTGGGCTCTGGTGCTGTAGACTGCAGAACCCCACTTATGGTTTAGACCCTCTCTTCTCATGGGGATTCAGCTGGCTGTTTAAATATTCCTCTGGTGCTGCTGCCCTTCAGCAGCCAGCCAGCCTTCTAGAGTCTCCACCACACTCCTTTCCAGTTAGGTTGTGCTAAAACTTATTCTTTTGTCTGTCCAAGGTTATAAGACTTCTCTCTCACTATTGTTCAGTTGTTTGTTCCAGGTGATTTCTCCACAATGTAGTTGTAATTCCAGATTGGTCTTGGGAGAAGGTCAGTGTGACTTCCATTCACTCCTCTGCCATCTTGTCCTCCAGAAAGCTACTTTTAATTGTTGACTTTTTTTGATAACTTCCTGGACATCACAATGATTTATTTTTTTGAGATTTTTCCTAGTAAAAGTGGCTGATTTTGGTTTTTGAATTTAAAGCAAATGCTAAGGAATGGACTCAGTGATTCATTTCACACCTAAGACCATGAGCTGTGGCCTCTTCTACTTTCTTGAGGAGGGAAAAATTATTCTGTTTTCTAACATAAGGATATTACCTGGGAGAATCCCAATGACCATGCACAGTGCAGGGAAAGGCCAGTGCTATGGATTTTGTCACTTAATTGTGTCATTGATGCTGCCATCTGGAATCAGTTATCCTGGAACCCTTTCAGATTCAGGACAACATCAAAGCATTTTCTGGAATCTCTGAAGGTCCTATGTCTAAGTGAAAACCTAAGTGCTTATCATCAGTATATGATGATCTCAGAATGGTTTCTGCATTAAGACTTCTATTGTCATTTCTAATTTAAGGGAAGAAAACAAATGTTTCAGTTATAGGTACTTCAATACAATTTCACATTATGTTCAGGTGATCCAAAAATAGAAGCAGGAAGTAAACTATCATTTTATTCCATGTGTATTCTGCATGAAACTTAGTATCCTGGGACTTCTCAGAAGACCACAGCTTGGACAATCCAGCTGGTTTGGCATTGTCAGCAGAGGTGGGTACAGGTGTTCCCTGCAGCCATGTGGAGCTGGACCATTGGTGCATGTGTGGGGTCGTGGTCAGAGCAGAACAGAGACAGGCTGGACAGTCAAGTATGACATTTCAATTTGGATTAGGACAGAATAATTGGGTTCTTGGTCAGCACACACCATGTCAGGTACATTGGAATGTACTTGGTGAGTGACCAGTAAGGCTTCCAGCTCTGATTTGTGCCCAAAGTCAAGGAAAGCACTGCAGCCACCAGGGGATTCAAGAGCAACACCTTTGAGTTGAAGTGGGCACTATCACTTGGCCACTTTGGGCTCCTTTTGTCACTAGACCAAGAAAAATAATGAAAGGATTAATAAAGAGGCTAGTATGATTGATCTGTTTACTATGCAGACCTGGGGTACTGCTTCCTATGAGTACAAGGAAGAGTCAGTTGGGAACCCCATTTTTCTAGATGGCTCTTAATTCTTCCACATCCAGTGTGAAGAGTTAATGGAAGACTAACTACAGCAATTGCCCAAAATAGGAACACTTGTGGCTTAGGCCCTTCAAGAATAAAAGTTTGGGTCAGCAGGTGTAGAGTCACAGAAGCTGAGAGTTATGCAGACCTGAGTCTTCACTGCATATAACAAGTTAGCCTGTTGTGTTTTCATGGATGTTAGCAGGAGACATGAGACTCATGGCCAGGTACAGAGGACTTTATTACTCACCAGAAGTAACACAGGTGTGTCAGCATTTGTGGACCAGTTCCCAAATGGTGAGACAGGATGACCAAGTGCTTAGTGCACTTAAATGAGTGGCATCATAGGCTAAGCACTCAGAGCTTAGAAAGCCCCAGTCCTTTGTTTTTGTTTTTATTTTTGATTTTAAACAGAGAGGAAAGGAGAGAGAAAGAGAGGGTGGAAAATATCAATGTGAGAGAGAAACATCAATTCATTGCTTTCCATATACGCCCTGACTGGGGGCTAAACCTGCAACCCAGGCATGCGCCCTAACCTGGAATTGCATGGGTGACCTTTCAGTTTGTGGGATGACACTCAACCAGCTGAGCCACATTAGCTGGGCTGTAGACCCCAGTCATTTGTAATGGGCAGTGAGCCTGACCAGTGCCCACCAGTGACCATTTTATGTGTAGACAAGGGCAAAGGAAGAATGGACTGTGGTAGAAGGAAGTTTACTGACTGTGACCTTTGACTAGTTGCATAGCCAAGGGCAATGGTAACTGTGCATGTATTTTTTTAATTTTTAATTTATTATGTAGATACTTGAACACAGTATCTGTTTTTCTTTTTTCTTATTCTCTACCTTTTCATGTAGTATGTATTGGTTGTGCTTAACATTATTATTCATTGCTTACATTACAAGACATCTATCAAAAAAGAATGTCCCTGACCTGTAAAATAAATGAACATTGTCCAGGCTTTGATAGAATAATTTGTGGGGTTTTATGTCTTTTTGGGGAGAATGGTTATGTGTGTCTTCATTAGTACGAGAGAGTTGTATTTGTGTTAGTGGGATGTGTGTCTTTGATATTATTATTTTTTAGAAGGCCAACAAGGGGCCAAAGACTGAGTAGACATGGAATGTCCAAAGGGCAGAATTGACTGGATACTTAGTTCCATTCCCAACATTGTAAACTCCACTTGCACTGGAACAGGATAAAGCCTATAAATGACTCTTCCCACTGCCAGTGAGTGCCTGCTAGATTCTGTGATCAGAGGCATAGCCACAGATTTAGGAGCTACCACTGTCCCTCTCAGTGTAGGATGGCTTGCAGGCATTGTTATATTTGGGTGTGTGAGTTTTCTGAATCATCCTGAGTCTCTCCTTTGGCTTAAATCAACTGAGACCATTGCTAGAAGCCATCCTCAGCTCTCATATTACTCTCTTGTGAATTTCCTGAGAAAGTTTTTCTAACATTCGCTCTTGTCACTTTTCAACGGTTTTGCAATACTTCCTGTTTGAACCTCTCCTTACACCAAATAGCTGGAGTGGTATTTATATCCTAACCAAACTAATATAAGAATGATGTCTAGAAATAGACACCAACTGTACCTGAAGAGAAATGTTACATGACCCAGCCAAGATAGAGGCATAGGCAGAGACATGTAGCTACCCTGCAAAACCAAAAAATGATAACAACCAATTTAAAAACAATTAACAACCAGAACTGCCAGAAAATCAAACTGCATGGAAATAAACAACCAAGGAGTTCAAGAAACATTCATCCAGACTGCTAGGAGGGGTGGAGATGGGGGCAGAGAGGATGTGTGGCAAGGCAGCAGCTGGCAGATTGGGTCAAGAGATCCCACATTTGACTGCAGGTAAGCCAAGAGGAACAATTTGAGCACAGATAAGCCAGGGTTTCAGCACAAGAGACTAAAGACTCAAAACCCTGGCTGTAAAAATCTGTGGGAAACTCCCAGCCTCACAGGAGAGTCCATTGGGGAGACTTATGGAATCCTAGAAAGTACACCCACCCACCTGCGAATCAGAACCTGAAAGGGCACAATCTGCTTGTGGGAAGCAAGGGAAGTGATGGAAGTTGGGTCGAGAGCCAAGCAAGCAGCATTGTTCCCTCTCTGACCTCTCCCCCACAGACAGCGCCACAACACAGGTAAGAGAGTTGCCCTGCTGTGGTGCACCTGCTAAGTCCCTTACAATGTAGCAGGTGTGCTGATACAAAGAAATATGGCCCAAATGAAAGAAAAGGTCAAAATTCCAGGAAAAGAACTAAGCGACAAGGATATGGACAACCTATCTGATGCATAGTTCAAAATTCTGGTAATCAGGATACTCACAGAACAGATTGAGCTCAGTCACAAAGTGAAGGAAGAGATTAAGGCTATAAAAAGTGAAATAAAGGAAAACACAGTGAACCAACAGTGAAGGGAAGGAAACTGGGAATCAAATCAATGATTTGTAAAAAAAGGAAGAAATAAATATCCAACCAGAACAGAATGAAGAAACAAGAATTCAAAAAAATGAGAGGCTTAGGAACATCTGGGACAACTTTAAATGTTCCAATGTCTGAATCATAGGAGTGCCAAAAGGAGAAGAGGAAGAGCCAAAAATTGAAAACTTACTTGAAAAAATAATTAAAGAAAACTTCCCAAATTTGGGGAAGGAAATAGACAAACAAGTCCAGGAAGCAGAGAGTCCCAATCAAATTGGACCCAAGGAGGAACACACCAGGACACATCATAATTATGTTACCCAAGATTAAAGATAAGGAGATAATCTTAAAATCAGCAAGAGAAAAGGACACAGTTACCTACAAAGGAGTTACCTTAAGACTATCAGCTGATTTCTCAAAATAAACCTTACAGGCAAGAAGGGGCTGGAAAGAAGTATTTGAAGTCATGAAAAGCAAGGACCTACATCTGAGATTACTCTATCCAGCAAAGCTATCATTTAGAATGGAAGGGCAGATAAAGTGCTTCCCAGATAAGGTCAAGTTAAAGTAGTTCATTATCACCAAGTCCTTACTACATGAAATATTAAAGGGACTTATTTAAGAAATAGAAGATCAAAAAACTATGAACAGTAAAATGACACACACACACAAAACTATCAACAACTGAATCTAAAAAACAAACAAAAACTAAGCAAACAACTAGAACAGGAACAGAATCACAGAAATTGAGATCAAATGGAGGGTCATCAGTGGGTTGGGGGAGGGGAATAAAGGGGGGAAGATACAAGGAAAAAGAAGCATAATAGAAAGGCCCAAAATAAGCAGGGGAAGTTAAAAATAGGAAATGGAGAAGCCAAAGAACTTAAATGTACAACCCATGAATATGGACTAAGAGTGTGTGTGTGTGTGAAGGGAAGCTGGAGGGTGGGAATGGTGCAGGAAGGAGGTGGATAAAGGGAAGAAAAAAATTGTGACAACTGTAATAGCATAATCAATAAATTATACTTAAAATACAAAACATTGTTAGAAGAATTAAAAGGAATAATCAGTCTGTCTAATATTTCTAAAGATGAACAAATACTTAAACATGTGTCTCTCCTATATCTGTGAGTCATATACATGGAAGATAACATAACCTTAAGTAACAGCTGATAGTTATTTTAGAGTTAACCTCAAATCTGTTTTTGGGTGATTGTTTACATTTTTCAATCTGTGATCAGTTTACTCTTGAAAAGTGAGTGTAATAATTCCTATTTTAGCACACAGTGTGGTGCTCAATAAGTGCTACATATTATTACTAGTAAGAGTGTTAGAATTATCATGTTGAGGATCCAAGATGGCAGAGGAGTAAGTAGAAGCTATGATAACCTCCTCCCAGGACCAAGATGGAATTATGACTAAATTGCAGGGAAGTCATCCAGAATAAACAACTGAACAATAGCAGGAGAGAACCATTATAACCACGGACAGAGAGACAAAACTGTTTCACCACAAAGTTACTGGTACAGAATGCAGAGGATATGTGACACGGCTGGCTGGGCTCTCACAGGTGGCACCTTAAGTGCCAAAGGAATATTTCAGGGGCCAGGGGTTCCCCCCTGAGAAGTGTGGCATCTAAACCCCAAGCTGGGTTACCCAGCATACCTCACCAATGCCTGAAAAGAACCAAAATAACATCTAGCTGCAAAACGTGGCAGGTTTTCTTTCTGCCAGGAAGAGATGGCTGGAGTCACAGAGAACCTTTCATAGGGCCAATGCATAAAATTTTATTTGCAGCCACTTTCCCTGTTCACTGGCAAAGGGAGGCCAGAGAAGACTAAAGACGCTTGAGGAGAGACTGGGGACGGTGGCTTTGGGGAGAGAACTGAGAGAGCAGCTGCCAGGATCCTTGTGCTGTAGGAGCCCACATACTGCAGGAGCCATGTTGTGCAGGCAGACCACTCCCCTTTGAGCAGCATCAGCCTGAGGGGAAGCAATAACCCCTGTCTGCAGGAATTATTCTGCCCCACTCTGCGGTACTTAGCCTGATTGCTGATTTCAGAGTAACTAGATAAACCACTGAAGGAGTCAGCCCTAGACTGTAGATCCCTGGTAGTCTTGAACAGGCTGCCTAAGGCAAGACTGGGACATCATGAGACATCACCAGAGGCAGATCCAGAAAGAAAAAACAGTGGTAGATACTAGATGCTACCAAGATGAACTCCACTTTGGTCTCCATGACTTGCAATATTTCTCTCCCACATAGCTTTTTGACATTAATTTCTTGTCCTTCAAGATTGTGCATATTAGGTCACGAGATTTTATATTATAGTTTATTTCAAATCTCATATTTTTCCTCCCCTCTTACCCCATTTTTTTTACATTCTTTTCTTATTTTAGTTTTAAATTTTGTTTTCTCTCTTGTTACGACTTGTTTTCATTTCACACTCTAACTATTTCCTCCACCCTCCAGCCTTTCAAAACCATTTTTCTTGTCATTGGTCATTTCACATTCATTTTCCTCCTCTTAAAATATCCTTGTTCTCTCTTCACCGTTATCAATCTTTGCTCATTGGCTGCGGATAAGGTGATTTTTTGTTGCATTTCTTCAATTTCATCTCTAGATCTTTCTTATTTTTGTATTTAAAATCTCAAATTTTACCTTTTTCCTCTCCTGCTCCATTGCCTCCCTCCTGCCCTTTTTTTTTTGTCTCAAACTTTAATTTTCCTGGTCTTAGCCAGGTTTTCATTCCTCACTCTTAGTATTCCTTCTATCTCTATCATCTCAAAACCACTTCTCTTTCCTTTAGACATATTTTAAACTTTTCTTTCTTTTTTTGCTCTTATTCCCCTCCCACCTATATTAATCTTTGCTCATTGTTGTTAATAGTGCTGTAGTGGATCTTTTTCTCCAATTTGATTTCTATTTTTCTTCTTTTTCTCACTAGTCCTTTTAAAATGTCTGGTTAAACAATGCTATATGTTTCCGTTCACTTACTCCATTCTAACTTCTTCCCTCTTTTTTTTTTTTTTTTACAATGTAAACGTTACTTACCTTGTGTTTGCCTTGCCATGATTCCATACTCTTATTGATCTTCCCTCTACCCTCTCAAAATCATTTTTCTCTCAGTCATCTCATATTTCTTTTTTTCTTTAGTTTAATTTTAATTTTTTAATTTTTTAATTTTAAATAATGTTTATTCTATCATAGTTGTCTCAATATTTCCCCTGTTGCCCTCCTCCACCCATTCTGCCCCACCTCCCTCTCCCACAGTCAGTTCCCTCTCTGTCATCCAAGTCCATGGGTCATTCATACAGGCTTTGTCTAGTGCCTTCTCCTTCTTTCCACTGTTGTCCCCCCTTTGCCATCCCCTCTGGTCACTTTCAGTCTGCTCCATGTTTCCATGCCTGTGGTTTATTTTGTTCATTAGTTTATTTTGTTGAATAGATTCCACTTGTAGGAGAGATCATATGGTATCTGTCTTTCACTGACTGGCTTATTTCACTTAGAATAATATTCTCCAGTCACATCCATGTTGTTGCAAAAGGTAGGAGATCCTTTCTTTTTTTTTTTTTTTAAATACAGATTGATTTTAGTTATTTATTTTTAAATGTAAAAATCCACTGTAAAATATTAAAAAATTTAAATCCATTATAAAGTCTCAGCAATTAAAACATGACACCAGCACAGAAATAATCAAGTAGATCAATGAAATAAAATGAGCATTCTAGAAACAAACATATACATCTGTCTAACAATGTAATATATGATTAAATTGATATTTCACATCAATGGGTAAAATAAGGCTTACTCAACAAATACAGTGCATGGACCACTATTACTTGAAATAAAATAAATATAGAGCCCTATTTCATGCATTATACAAAAAATATTCAGATGAGTTAAAAATCAATATATAGAAGCTAAGGGGTTTTAGGAGAAAATATGAAATAATATGTTTCTTACCCAGAAGTAAAATATTCAAACCCAGAAGCTATAAAGTAAAATATTGACAATATGACTATATTAAACATTTAAGACTGTATAGTAATATACATATAAAAAAAGTTAAAGGACAAATAATAGAATAGGGAAGTACTTGCAAAACACCCAGAAAAGGGTTAATAATATTTTTTTTTAGGGAAAAAATTATACAAACCTTTAATCAAAAAATGGATGAAGGATATGAACACATTGCATACTGCATAGAAATCTCTATGGGTCGAATGACCAAAATACAATGTAACTGCAATGCTTTTATGGGTTCGTGCAATTATATAGTTTTTCATAGATTGACCTGCACGGTTTCCACCAATGAGATCGCTTCATTCGATGTGGACAAGACAGTGTGTTGACATCTAAAGTCCATAACAGATGGCGCATGAAAAACGAGAAAACCCTTGAGTGGTACGAAATGTGTGAAAAAGTCATTTAAAGCTTTTTAAAAATAATAGACATAGTCAAGAAATATACAAAAACCGGTTTAGTTTCAACCAATAATAAAGGGACAGTTAAAATAACACACCATTGTGACAATCTGATTAATAAGTATTGAAAATATTGGCAATATCAAGTATTGGTGACAGTGAAAGGAACTGGGTATTCATAGATTCTTTTTCTTCATCTTCTTAAAGCAGTCCCTTTAGCATATCTTGCAATAATGGTTTAGTGGAAGTGTACTCTTTTAGCCTTCTTTTGCCTGGGAAACTCCTTATTTCACCTTCCATTTTAATTGAGACCCTTGCTGAGTAGAGCAGTCTTGGTTGTAGGCCTTTGCTTTTCATGACTTGGAATATTTCTTGCCATTCCTGTCTGGCTTATAGTGTTTCTGTTGAGAAGTTAGCTGCTATCCACATCAGGACTCCCTTGTATGTTACTTCCTATTAGTCCCTTGATGCCTTGAGGATTCTCTCTTTGTCTTTGATGTTTGCCACTTTAATGATGATGTGTCTTGGAGTGGGCCTCATTGGATTCCTCATGAATGGGATTCTCTATGCTTCCTGGACTTGAGTGACTTTTTCTCTCCTCCAATTAGGGAAGTTTCCCATCATGACTCTTTCAAACAGGTTCTCTATCCCTCCCTCATCCTCTTTTCCTTCTGGTATCTCTGCTATATGGGTATTATTACGTTTCAGGTTGTCCTGCACTTCTTTAAATGCCTCTTCATTATTTTTGAATCTTTTTTCATTTTCTTGCTCTTTCTAGGAGGTCTTTTCTACCTTATCCTCCAGTTCACTGATTCGATCCTCTGCTTCATCTAGCCTGCTTTAGATTCCTTCCACTGTGTTCTTCAATACAGACATTGTATTCTTCCATTCCTCATGCCTCTTTTTGATAGTTTCTATGTCCTTTTCATGCTGATATAGTTTGGAGTGAGTTCCTCGTAGTTTCCCTGTAGTTTTTGGTAATTCTCTATGAGCTCACTGAGCTCATTGAGCTTCCTTAGAATCATTGTTTTGAACTCAATATGTGATAGTTTACTTGCCTCTATTTCATTTAGTTCTCTTTCTGGGGTCCCTCCTTTCCCTTCAAGTGAGGGGTATTTCTTTGTCTTCCCATTATTTGTGAGACTCTTTTTTGCTTCTGCTTCTTAGTTGATCTGTCTTGATTTCCTGACTTTGTGGTGTGAACTTCTGAGGTAAGAGACCTTTTTTTTTTTTAATTTTCTGGGTCTGCCTCTGATGATATAAGATGTTGACCCTGTATGACATTAGGCACTCTGCTTGAGACTTCCAGTAATCTACTTTCTGTGGCTGTCTCCTTCGCTGTTAATCTAGTCACTCAGTACAGAATGGGCAAGTTTAGACACCACAAGACAGGGCAGAGTCCCTGCTGAGGGTTGGGATTATTGCATCCTCTAATGCTGCTGTCACTCAGGTGAGTGGTCTGCCTGAGTATGATGGCTGTTGCCATGTGGGGGAGGAGTCAGCACCAGGATCCTACCAGCTACTCTCTCCATTCTCTCCCCATAGCCTCAATCTTCAGTCTCCTTAAGTGTCTCTAGACCACCCTGTGCCCCCTTGAGCCAGGGATCTAGTATCTGTGGCTGCCAATCTACTCAGCAGTCAAGCTTTAGCAATACTGGGTCAGGGCCAAGTCCCTCCTGGGGGTGGGGCTATTATGTCCTCTCACACAGTAGATGCTCAGGAGAGTGATGTGCCAGAGCAAGATGCAAGAGTCAGCACTGGGATTGCACTGGCTACTTTCTCCATTCTCTCCCTAAAACCTCCTTCCCCAGTCTCTCCTCAGGCGTCTCTAGCCTGCTCTGCCCCTTCCTTTGCCAGAGCCCAGGGTAAGTGGCTGCAAATAAAAATTTATGGGTTGGCCCTTTAAATGGCTCTTTGCATCTCCAGCCATCTGTCTCTGTAAGAGAGTAACCCTGCTGCTTTTTGCAGCTGTCTGTTATGTTTGTACTTTTTGGGCTCTGGTGTTGTAGGCTGGAGATCCCTGCTTATGGTTTAGACCCTTCTCATCACAGGGGGATTCTACTGGTCATTTCAATATCCTTCTGATGCTGCTACCCATGGGTGTCTCATTTGGTTTCACGAGTCTCTACCACAGTCCTTAACAGTTAGGTTGTGCTAAAGCTGATTCTTCTATCTGTCCAAGGTTGTAAGACTCCTCTCTCACTATCATTGTTCAGTTGTTTGTTCCAGGTGATTTCTCCACAATTTAGTTGTAATTCTCTCTCATTTCTCCTCTGTTATAATAATCTTAATCTATTTATACCCTTATTAATACCAGCTCATTTGTTGTTGATAGTGTGATTGTGGGTGGGAATTTTTTTGTGTGTGTTGGGTTTGTTTCCTGGGCTGTGTGGTTTTGTGTTGGTGGCACTTGTACAACAGTACAAGAGACATAATTGGTGGAAGTCTCTCAGCTATCCAGCTTGAGCAAGGAACCACAACAGAATGGCTCAACAACAACCAAAACCTAATTACAACTAAGAGCTAATATAAACAGAATAAAGTTAATCCCAAGAACATCAAGTTGAGGAGATTGAGGAGGCTGCACCACTGAATCCCACAGGTCTCCTACTATAGAAGTTCACACCACAAAGACAGGGAGTCAAAGAAGATCAATTTAAGAAGCAGAAACAAACAGAAAGAGTCTCCCTTAAAATATGGAGACAGGGAAACAACCCCTGGTTGAAAGGAATGGAAGAGTTCCCAGAAAAAATGCTAAATGAAATATAAGAGGGTAACCTATCAGATACTGAGTTCAAAATAGTGGTTCTAAGGAAGATCAATGAGGTAAGTGGGAACTACAAAGAACTACAGGAAAGCTATAAGGAACTTACTGCAAACTGCATCAGCATGAAAAAGGACATAGAAACCATGAATAAGAGCCCAGAGGAAAAGAGGAATAGAATTTCTGAATTGAAGAACACAGTACAAGGAATTAAAATCAGATTAGATGAAGCAGAGAATCAAATCAGAGAGCTGGAGAATAAGATAAAAATTCCCAGATATAGCAAGAAAACAACAAAAGACTCAAAAAGAATGAAGAGGGTTTAAGGGAGCTCCAGGACAACATGAAATGTAATAATATCCATATTATAGGCATATCAGAAAATGAAGAAGATGAGCAAGGCATAGAAAACTTGTTTGAAAAAGTGACAACAGAAAACTCCCCTAACTTGATGAGAGAATAAGTTATGAACATCCATGAAGTTCAGAGAGTTCCAGTCAAGATGAATCCAAAGTGCCTTACTCCAAGACACAGAAAATGGCAAAATATAAAGACAAAGAGAGAATATTAAAGGCAAAAAGGGAGAAAAGTTTAGCATCATACAAGGGAGCACCTATAAGGCTATCAGTTGATTACTGAACAGAAACACTCTAAGCCAGAAGGAAAGAAATATTCCAAGTACTAAAAAGTGAAGGCCTGCAGCTGTGACTAAACTACCCAACTAAGCTCTTATTTAAAGTGAAACATGAAAAAGGAGCTTCCTAGACACAAAAAAGGCTAAAAGAACACACCTCCACCAAACCAGCACTGCAAGAAATTCTAAAGGGACTGCTAGAGGAAGATGAAGACAAAGAGAGAGAGGAACACAAGAACAAAGGGAAAATGGCAATGATTTTTCATGTAAATGGATTAAATACTCATATCAAAGGACATAGTGTAGCTTAGTGGATAAGAAAACACTACTCACATATATGTTGTCTATATGAGACTCACCTCAGAACAAAAGATCAACACAGACTGAAAGTGAAGGGATGGAAAAATATATTCCAAGCAATTGGCCTTAAAAAAAAAAAGCTGGGGTAGCAATAGTTATATCAAACAAAATAGATTTCAAACAAAGGCCATAAAAAGAGACAAAGGAGGACACTATATAATACTTAAGGGAAAAAGGTATCAAGAAGATATAAACTGGAGGATTCAAGATGGTGGAGAAGTGAGTGGAAGTCACACTGACCTCCTCCCAGGACCAAACTGGAATTACAAATAAATTGTGGAGAAATCACCTGTAAAACAACTGAACAATAGCTGGAGAGAAGCCTTAAAACCTCAGACAAACAGAGGAATTGGCTTTAGTACAACCTAACTGGTAAGGAGTGTGGTAGAGGCTCGAGAAGGTGGGTTAGGTACCCATGGGTGGCAGCACCAGAGGTATATTTAACTGGCCAGTTGTATCCCCCTGAGAAGAGCGGGGTCTAAACCATAAGCAGGGATCTCCAGCCTACAGTCCCAGAGCCCACAAAGCACATAGATAATAGCCAGCTATGAAAAGTGGCAGGGTGCTCTCTGCTGGGGAGAGGCAGCTGGGGATGCAGAGAGCCATTTAAAAGATCATAGCAAAAAATTTGTAGTGGCAGCCACTTACCCTGGGCTCTGGTAGTGGTGGGATCAGAGGGGTCTGGAGCCACCCGAGTAGATACTGGGGAAGAAGACTTTGGGGAGAGGACTGAGAAAGTGGCTGGCAAAGTCCTGGTGCTGATTCACCTCCCCCATTCCTCAGCTGCCATATTCCTTGGGTAGACCACTCCCCTGAGCTGCCAATGTGTGAAAGGACAAATTAGCCCCACCCCTAGGAGGCTCTGCCGCAGCCAGGTGTGGCACAGGCCTGGGTGCCGAGTACTGAGCGACAGTCACAGATAATAGATTCCTGGTTAAAGGGGATGCAGAGTGGCCTGGAGTTGCTTGAGGAAAGTTTGGATATGGAGGCACTGGGGAAAGAACTGAAGGAGTAGCCAGGGAGATCCCGTGCTAGCTCCTCCCCCATGTGGCAGCAACCATCTTGCTCAGGCAGACCACTCCCCCGGGCTGCAGGAATGTGAAAGGATGCAACAGCCCCGAGCCCAAGAGACTCAGCCCCAGCCCAGTGTTGTGCAGGCCTGGGTACTGAGTACAGAGTGGCAGCCACAGATAGTACCTCCCTGGCTAAAGAGAACATGGAGTGGTCTAGAGACACTTGAGGAAAGGCTGGAGATGGAGGCATTGGGGAGAGAAATGAGGGAGTAGCCAGGGTGACCCTGGTGCTGACTCCTCCCCCGTATGGCAGAAGCCATCATACTGAGGCAGACTAATCCCCTGAGTGGGAGCAGACTGAAAGGACCAATAGCCCTGCCCACTGGAGGGACTCTCCCCAGCCAGGACTGCTGAGAGCAGAGTGACAAGATTAACAAATGGAGGAGACAGGCTCAGACTGAAGATCCCCGTAAGTCTCTTAAAGACTGCCTAAGTTCAGATGGGATCAACAGCTGACATCATCAGAGGCAGATCCAGAAACAAACAAACAGACAAAAAAAGCAGTCTCCAGACATAGAAGTTTACATGACAAAATCAAGAAGTCAAGACATATCAATTTAAGAAGGGGAAGCAAAAAAGAAGAGTATCACAAATAATGGGGAGATAAACACCATACAAGCAAAGGGAAAAGAGGAATCCCAACAAAGAAACTAAATGAAATAGAGGCAAGTCAACCATCAGATATTGAGTTCAAAAGAACTGATTTTAGGAGCTCAATGAGCTCAGTGAGATCAAAGGGAATAACAAACAACTACAGGAAAACTACCCGGAACTTATTGCAAACTATTTGGGCATGAAAAAAACACGTAGAAACTATTAGTAAGAAGCAAAAGGAAATGAAGAATACAATTTCTGAATTAAAGAACACAGTATAAGGAATCAAAAGCAGGCTAGATTAAGCACAGGAACGAATCAGTGAACTGCTGGAGGACAAGGTAGAAAAAGCTCCCAGAAAGAGCAAGAAAACAAACTAAAAAAGATTCTAAAAGAATGAAGAGCCACTCAGGGAATTCCAGGACGACCGGAATCTTAGTAATATCCATATAATAGAGATACCAGAAGGAGAAGAGGAACAAGGGATAAAGAACTTGTTTAAAAAAGTAATGATGGAAAACTTCCCTAATTGGAGGAGAGAAAAAGTCACAGAAGTCCAGGAAGAACAGAGGGTCCCACTCAAGAGGAACCCAATGAGGCCCGCTCCAAGACACATCATCATTAAAATGGCACATATCAAAGACAAAGGGAGAATCCTAAAGGCAGCAAGGGAGAAACAGGTAGTAACATACACGGGAGTCCTGATAGGGCTAGCAGCTGACTTCTTAACAAAAACACTACAAGGGAGAATGGAATCACAAGAAATATTCCAGGTCATGAAAAGCAAGGGCCTACAGCCAAGACTACTTTACCCGGCAAGGCTTCAATTAAAATAGAGGACAAAGGAAGGAGTTTCCCACACAAAAGAAGGTTAAAAGGTTAAAATCATTTGCCCAGACTATCCAACACTACAATATATGCTAGAGAGTCTGCTTTAAGAAGATGAGGAAAAAGAGTGAGAAAGCGAGAAACATATACAAAATGAAAAAAAATGAATAAGTACCTTTGAATAATAACTCTAAATGCAAATGGATTAAATGCCCCAATCAAAACAAACAGGATAGCTGAATGGATAAGAAAACATGACCCACACATGTGTTGCATACAAGAGACCCACTTCAGTACAAAAGATCTATACAGACTGAAAGTAAAGGGATGGAAAAAAATATTTCAAGCAAATGGACAGGGAAAGAAAAGCTGGGGTAGTGATAGATTTCACACATAATAAATTTCAAAACAAAAGGCCATAATAAGGCCCAGAAAGACATTTTATACATTCAAAGGACGAATGCAACAGGAAGACATAAACATTGTAAACTTATATGCATGCAACAGAGAAACACCCAATTATATAAGGAAAACCTTGGAGGACTTCAAAAGAGATATAGACAGTAACACACTGATAGTAGGGGATTTTAACACCCCACTGTCAAAAATGGATAGAGCTTCTAAATAAACCATCAACAAGGAAATTGTGGAACTGAGTGATGGTTTTGATCAAATGGACTTAACTGACCTATACAGAACCTTTCATCCCAACGAAGAAAAATACACATTCTCTTCAAATGCACACAGAACATTTTCAAAGATAAACCACATGATAGGACACAATATAAGCCTCAACGAATTCAAGAAAATCGAAATCATAACAAGCATTTTCTCATACCATAAGGCCTTGAAACTGGAAACCAACCGGAAGAAAAAACCTCAGAAACTTTCAAACTCACGGATACTGAATAACATGCTATTAAACAGAGAATGGGTCAATAATGAGATCAAAGAAGTAATTAAAAAGTTTCTGGAAACAAAGGAAAATGAACACACGACAGTCCAAAACTTATGAAACACAGCGAAGGCAGTCCTGAGAGGGAAGTTCATAGCAAGACAGGCCTACCTATAAAAGATAGAAACATTTCAAATAAATGACCTAACCCTCTAGCTTCAAGAACTGGAGAAACAACAACAAACAAACCCCAGAGCAAGTGGAAGGAAGGAAATAATCAAGATCAGAGCAGAACTGAATGACATAGAAACGAAAAGAACAATTCAAAGGATCAACCAATCCAGGAGCTGGTTCTTTGAAAAGATAAATAAAATTGACAAGCCTTTAAGCAGACTCATCAAGACAAAGGGAGAGGACCCAAATAAATAATATCAGAAATGAAAGAGGAGAAATAATAACAGATACCACAGAAATGCAAAGGATTGTAAGAAATTACTGTGAAAAATTATATGCCAAGAAATTTGAAAACCTTGATGAAACGGTCAAATTTCTAGAAAAATATAACCTTCCAACACTAAGTGAAGAAGAAGCAGAAAGCCTGAATGGACTGATAACTGCTGGGGAAATTGAAACATTAATCAAAATTCCTGGCACACAAAAGCCCTGGAATGGCTTCACAGGAGAATTTTACAAAGTATTTAAGGAAGTTAAATATCCTTCTGAGACTATTCCAAAAAAATCCAGGAAGAACGAAGACTTCCAATGTTTTTTTATGAGGCCAGCATCATCCTAATTCCAAAAGCAGATAAAGATATAACAAAGAAAGAAAACTACAACTCCGTAACGCTGATGAACATAGAAGTTAAAATCCTCAACAAAATACTGGCAAAGCACATCTAGCAATACATTAAAAAGATCATCCACTATGATAAAGTGGGATTCATCCCAGGGATGGAAGGATGGTTCAATATTCACAAATCAATATATGTGATACATCTTATAAAGAAAGGGAAAGAGAAAAATCATATGACCATATCAATAGAGGTGGAAAAATCATTTGATAAGGTAGAGCACTCATTTGTAATAAAAACACTCAGCAGATTGGGTATTGAGGGGGCATATCTCAACGTAATAAAGACCATGTATGAAAAACCTACAGCTAACCTCATACTCAATGGGCAAAACCTAAAAGTTTTCCCACTATGATCGGGAACAAGACAAGAATCTCCGATTTCCCCAGTATTATTCAACATAGTTTTGGAAGTTCTAGACACAATGATCAGACATGAAAAATGAAAAGACTAAATGGCATCGTAATTGGAAAGGAGGAAGTAAAACTATCATATTTTACAGTGGACATGATAGTGTACATACAAAACCCTGTAGACCCCTCAAGAAAACTACTCGATCTAATAAATGAATTTGGTAAAACAGCCGGATTCAAAGTCAATATTCAGAAATCAAAGATGTTTTGGTACATGGGAAATGAAATATTAGAATCAATAATCAGGAAACAAATATACTTTGCTATAGCAACAATAAAAATAAAGTATAGGAATCAACTTAACCAAGGAGGTAAAAGAGCTGTACTCAGAACACTATGCAACACTGAAGGAAGAAATTAAGGATGACACAAATAAATGGAAGCATATATCATATTCATGGATTGGAAGAATTTACATCATCAAAATGTCCATACTACCCAAAGTAATTTAGAGATTCAATGCAATCATTATTAAAATTCCATGACTTGTTTCTCAGACATAGAAGAAACACTTCAAAAATTTATATGGAACCATAAACAACTCAGAATAGCTGCAGCAATTTTGAGAAAGAAAAACAAAGCAGGAGTGATTACAATACCTGACATCAGACAATATTATAAGACCGTTGTAATAAAAACGGTCTGGTACTGGCACAAGAACAGACACATAGGTAAGTTGACTAGAATAGAGAGCCCATAAATATATCCATTTCTCTATGGTCAATTAATATTTGACCAAAGGGGCAGAAGTATAAAATGGAGTAAAAATAGCCTCCTCAACAAATGGTATTGCGAGATCTGGACAGCTACATGCAAAATATTGAAATTTGACCACCAACTTACACCATACAGAAACATAAATCCAAGACGGAAAAAAGACTTAAATGTAAGTCTATGCACCATAAAAGTCTTAGAAGAGAACATAGGCAGGAAACGCTGAGATATCCCAAGCAGCAATATTTTCACTGATATGTCCCCTAGAGCAAGGGACATTAAGGAAAGAATAATCAATTGGGGCTTTATCAAAATAAGAAGCTTCTGCATGGCTAAAGAAAACATCAGCACAATGAAAAGGGACCCAAACGTATGGGAAAAAATATTTTTGAATGATACCTCGGACAGGGGTTTGATCTCCAAAATATATAAAGAAGTCATACATCTCCACTCCAGGAGGGCAAACAATCCAGTTAAAAAATGGTCAAAGGGCCTTGGAGAAGTGGAGACACTCCTCCAAGGAGGACATACAGAGGACCCAGAAACATAGGAAAGGATGCTCAGCATCACTAGCCATCAGAGAAATGCAAGTTAAAACCATGATGAGATACCACTTCACACCGGTGAGAATGGCCATCATTAATAAATCAACAAGGAACAGGTGCTGGTGAAGTTGTGGAGAAAAAGGAACCATTGTACAGTGTTGGTGGGAATGCAGACTGGTGCAGCCACTGTGGAAAACAGTGTGGAATTGCCTCAGAATGCTAAAAATGGTACTGTCTTTTGACCCAGTGATTCCATTGCTGGGATTATACTGTAACAATCCCAAAACACCAATTCAAAGGGACCCATGCACCACAATGTTCATAGCAGCACAATTTACACTAGCCAAGTGCTGGAAGCAACCTGAGTGCCCATCAGTAAATAAGTGGATCAAAAAGCTGTGGTACATTTGCACAATGGAACACTACACAGAAGAAAGAAAGAAAGAACTACTATCCTTTGCAACAGCATGGAGGGGCATGCAGAGCTTTATGCTAAGTGAAATAAGCCAGGTGGTGAAAGACAAATATCATATGATCTCACGTATAAACAGAACATAGCCAGTAAAGGAGGGAGGCAAGGAAAATATGACTAGCAACATTGAAAGAAAGAAGATACAGAGAATCAGGAGTGAGGGAGGGAGGAGTTAGGGTGGTGGGGTAGGGGTAAGATCAGATGAAGGAACAGTTGTGAAGTACAAATGGTCGAAGTCAAGGTGGGGAAGGATTGAGGGGGGGAGTGAGGGTGAGTGGGGCACGGGAGAGTGGTGGCAGCTAGATGGTGACAAAAATATTGGAAAGATAAAAACATTTTTTTTAAAAAAAATATGATATACACAATGGAATACTATGCAGCAGAAAGGAAAAAAGAACTACTAAACTTCGCGACAGCATGGATGGAACTGGAGAGCATTATGCTAAGCGAAATCAGCCAGGGGGCGAAAGACAAATACCATATGATCTCACCTATAAGCGGAACCTAACCAACAATACAAAAATGCAAGGAAAATATGACCAGCAACACTGAAAGGAAAAGAAATCAACAGAGACAAGAGGGAAGGAGGGAAGGACGGGCATGGAAAGGGAAGGGAAGGGGGAAGTCAAGGAACATATAGCAAGAACTCATGGACAAAACGAAAGGGGAAGAGCTGAGGGAGGGAAGGAGGGAGGGACAAGGGAAAGTGGTGGGGGGGGGAGGCAGAGACAAATGTATTTAAAAATAAAGAAAGAAAGAAAGAAAAGAAACTAAAAAAGAAAAAAAAGAAAAAAGAAAAAAATATATAATCCATTTGAACATATATGCACCAAACATAGAAACAACTGCAATTATAAGGAACATCTTGAAGGACTTCAGAAAAGATATCAACTGCAACACACACATCATACTGGATTTAAACACCTGACTCTCAACAATGGATAGATCTTCCAGGGTTAGTAGCAACAGTGATATTGTGGACAACACCCTATATTATATGGACTTAAATGATATATACAGAACCTTTCAACTCAATGATGCAAAATATACTCTCTTTTTAAGTGCACATAGAAGATTTTCAAAAATAGACCACATTGTAATTGACAAAACAAGCCTCAACAAACACAAGAAAAAATTATATCAAGCATCTTCTTGGATCATAATGACTTGAAACTAGAAACCAACCTCAGAGAAAAAACACAAAAACATTAAAATCCATTGAGACTGCATAGCATGCTATTAAATAATGAATGGGTTAACAATACAGAAATGAAAAGTATTTCTGGAAACAAAATGAACACATAACAGTCCAAAACCAATGGGACACAGCAAGGGCGGTCCTGAGAGGGAAGTTCATAACAATACAGGCCTACTTAAATAAGACAGACAAATTTCAAATGAACAACCTACACCTACATCTACAAGACATATAGGAACAACAAAGCAGAGATCAGAGTGAGTAGAAGGAAGGAAATAATCAAGATCAGAGGAGAATTAAATGACATAGGGACTAAAAGAACAATTCAAAGGGTCAATAAATCCAAGAGCTGATTCTTTGAAAAGATAAACATAATCATCATGCCTTTAGCTATATGACTCAAGAAAAGAAGAGAGAGGACCCAAGTAAACAAAGTCAGAATTGAATGAGGAGTAATTATAACCGATACTATAGAAATACTAAAAGATTGTAAGAAATTACTGTGAAAAGCCTTATGCCAAGAAATTTGGAAACCTGGGTGAACTGAACAAATTTCTAGAAACAATCTAGAAATATAATTTTCCAAAACTGATAGATAAGAAGAAGCAGAAAACCTGCACAGACCAATAACAGCTGGTGAAATTGAAGCAGTAATCAAAAAATTCCCAGCACAGAAAAGTCCTGGACTGGATAGCTTCACAGGCGAATTTTACCAAACATTTAGGGAAGTACTAACTCCTATCATTCTTAAACTATTTACAAGAAATCCAAGAGTATGGAGGACTCCCAAACTCCTTTTATGAGGTCAGTATTATTAAGATTCCACAACCAGGTAAACACACAACAAAGAAAGAAAAATACAGGCCAATATTGCTGATTGACGTAGATTCTAAAATCCTCAAAAAAATATTGGCAAACTGCATCCAGCAATACATTAAAAACATCATCCACCAAGACCAACTGGGAGTCATCCCAGGGATGCAAGAAAGGAATAATATTTGCAAATTGATAAAAGTAATACACTAAATAAACAAAAGGAACGACAAAAATCACATGAACATATCAATAGACACTGAAAAAACATTTGAAAGTATAGCACCTGTTATGATAAAAATGCTCAGCAAGTGGGAATAGTGGCAGCTTACCTCAACATAATAATGGCTACATACAAGAAACCTACAGCCAACGTCATATTCAACAAGCAAAAACTAAAAGCTTTCCCCTTAAGATCAGGAATGAGATAAGGATGTCTGCTTTCACCACTTTTATTCACCACAGTGTTGAAAGTTCTAGCCTTAGGAATCAGACAAGAAAAAGAAATAAAAGGTATCCAAATTGGGAAGGAGGAAGTAAAATTGTCACTGTTTGCAGATGACATGATAGTGTGTGTAGAAAATCCTATAGACTCCACCCCACCAAAAAAAAACAAAACAAAAAACAATGTAATAAGTGAATTTCGCAAAGCAGCAGGATACAAAGTCAATATTCAGAAATCAAAGGCACTTTTGTATACAAAAAATGAAATTTCAGAAGCAGAAATCAGGAAAAAAATCCCCTTTGCTATAGCAACAAGAAAAATAAAGTACCTAGGAATAAACCTAACCAAGGAGGTAAAAGACCTATACACAGAACACTACACCACACTGTAGAAAGAAATTAAGGAGAACACAAATAAATGGAAGCATATACCATGTTCATGGACTGGAAGTGTTAACATCATTAAAATGTCTACACTACTCAAAGCAAGCTATAGATTCAATGCAATCCTTATTAAAACACCACAGATTTAAAATTTCACAGATTTAGAACAAATATTTCAAACATTTATATGGAACTAATAATGACCCTAAATAGCCTCAGTAGCATTGAGAAAGAAGGACAAGGTAGGTGGTATCACAATACCTGATATCAAACTATGTTACAAGGCCACCTTAATTAAAACAGTGTGATACTGGCATAAGGACAGACACATAAATCAATGGAACAGAACCGAGAGCCCAGAAGTAAACCCATGTCTCTATGGTCAATTAATATTTGATGAAAGGGGAAGAAGCATGAAATGGAGTAAAAATAGTCTCTTCAAAAAATGGTGCTTGGAGACCTGGAATGGTACATTTAAAAAAAATGAAATGACTATCAGCCCTTATCATACACCAGGACAAACTGAAAATTGGTAAAATACTTAAATTGTGACACCATAAAAATGCTAGAGTAAAATGCAGTAAAATTTCAGATGTCCCATGTAGCAATATTTTGCTGATATATCCTCTAATGCAAGGGAAATAAAGGAAAGAATAAACAAATGGGACTACATCTAATTAAAAACCTTCTCCTTGCTAAAAAAAATAATAAAAATGAAAAGGGAACCCATGTAGGAAAACATTTGCCAACGATACCTCAGAAAAGGGTTTGGTCTCCAAAATATAGAGAACTATTACAACTCAATGCCACCAAGACAAACAATCCAATTAAAAAATGGACAAATGACCTGACTTCTCAAAGGAGGTCATTCAGAGTGCCCATAGGCATATGAAAGGGCACTTAACATCAGTAGCCATCAGAGAGATGCAAATTAAAACTGCAGTGAGATAGCACCTCACAGAGGTCAGAATGGCCTTCATTAACAAGTGAACAAACAACAAGTGCTGCCTGAGATTGTAGAGTAAATGGAACCCTCGTGCCCTTTTGGGGGGAATGGTGACTTGTGCAGGCACTGTGGAAAACAGTGTGGAATTTCCTCAAAAAACTAAAAATTGAACTGCTTTTTGACCCAGCAATTCCACTGCTGGAATATACCTTAAGAATCATGAAATACCAATTTAAAATAACCTGTTCACCTCTATGTTTATAGGTGTGTTGCCTACAGTATCCAATTGCTGAAAATAGCCTAAGTGCCATCAGTAAATGAGTGGGTGGAAAAACTGTGGTACATTTACACAATGGAATACTACACAGCAGAATGAAAGAAGGAACTCCTACCTTTAGTAACAGCATGGATGGAACTGGAGCATATTATGCTAAGCAAAATAAACTAGGCAGTGAAAGACAAATACCATATGATCTCACCTATAAGAGCAATCTAAAGAATAAAACAAACGAGCAAAATAGAACCTGAGGCATGGAAACAAGGAACAAACTGACAGGGACCAGGTTGTGGAGATAATGGGGGAAGAACGGGAAGAGCCTAGTTAAAAAACAAGTATAAATGACCCATGGACATGGACAACAGGGTGTGGATTTTCTGTGGAAGTAAGGGTCTCAGCAGGGGAGTTAAGAGCATGGGGGAAAATTTGGGTAACTCTAACAGAACAACAATAAAAATAAAACAATAAAAAATTATCAAGTAAGGGGTGGTATGTTATAGCCTGAGGGATGTGGTAAAAACAAAATATTGAATTTGAAAGAGCCAATGTGATGCCTTCTGATGACCTTGACATGTTTAAGGAATATAATCTCATAGCTGGAATAAGGTGCATGTCTTCTGTGACCTGATGTGAACAATATAGGAAGGGTGGCTGGTCTTGTCCTCCATGTAAGGGGACTGCCTTGGGGGTGAAGGGGGTTCCTGAAGGTAAGGGTCTGGAGGTGCTGCATTGGCAGCCTCAGAGACTCCAGGCGTAGCTGGGGGACAGATCTCCATGGATCCCATGTAGATGTCCCATGTGAGAGTCAGGGAGTCCTTGCCCCTTTAGAAAGTGTTTATCGTGCACTTATATTATACTATGTGTTTGCAATGCTGGGATCTCAGCAATGAAAAAGGAGAGGAGGACAGGAAGGTATAGGAAGGGTTGGGGTATGGTTACATATGGGGCAGTCATGGAAGCCCTGCTCCTATAGAGAGGTATCTGAACTGAGATCTGAAGGAAGTGACAGGACAAGGCCTGCAAAGAGCCTAATCAGCAGACGAAGCAAGTGCGGAAGCCCTGAGATGGGCACAAGCCCACTAGAATGGAGCAGGGAGGGATAGCGTGGTGTGAGTGAGGCCAGGGCATCCAGCACCTTGGGGAGTTGTGGCAACGATGTTGGATTTTATTTCAAAGACATTGAATGGCACTGGAAGGTTTGGGGCAGAGGAATAACACTGTCTTGATTTGAGTGTAGAAAGTCATGTGGGTTTTGGACTGTCAGGGGAGGGTGATGCTGGAGGCAGCTTTGAGTCAGTGCAGATGAGGTGGTGGTGTCAGTGTGGGATTGTGTCAGGGGTGATAATGAGACATGGCTGGGTTTGGATGCACAGTCAAACCTCAGTGTTCACAGATTCCACATTTGCAGTTTTGCCTTCTTCCTCAAATTATCTAGATTTCAAAATCAATAGTCACAGTGCTTCTTTCATGGTGACTCACAGACAGGCACATGTAGAGTGGCAGAAAATGTGAGTTGCTTGGTGTGCACATGACCAGCTTAGTTCCAGCAAGAAGACACTCTGCTTTCTTATCCTGCTCTTGTATCCTAGACAAGTCTCCTTTTCATGGTACATTTACTGCCACATCATTTTCAGTTTTGTGCTTTTTGTCGGTGATTTTCTGTTCAAAATGATCTAAAGTATTGTGTAGAGCTGCTACCCCATGTCTCTGAGCCAAGAAAATTTATGCCAGGTCTTGCAGAGGAAATGCATGTGAGAGAAGGTTATTCAGGCAGGAGAGAGCACTGCTGGTCATGAATTCAATGTCAATGAGTCAGTGATATCTTATCAAATGTATGTTCAAATAGAAACATACATAAAATGAGGTTGTGTATTGATTGGTTGATGAAAATGTGACCAAATTCACACAGTTTTCCCTGAAAAGTACTGATTTATATTAGCTAACTCAATATTTACATGGTCTTTATAGACCATAACTGCTGTGAGTTATGAGAATTGATGTGTTTTGAAGATGATGACAGGATGTGCTAATAGTTTGGAAATGAGTCAAGAGAAAAAGTGGCTCTAAAATATTTGTCTCAAACACCTGGTGGAACAGTGCTGCCATTTCCTTCTGTGGACAGAAAAGTAAAGGATTGGAATTTTCAGTTTAAAAAGGTCAATTCTGATGTGGTACAGACCAAGTTTGGAGTGTGTGCTTGACACTTGAGTGGAAATGTTAAATGATCAGTGAAATAAAGGCCCTGAA
Organism: Pteronotus mesoamericanus; assembly: GCF_021234165.1. NCBI lineage: Eukaryota > Metazoa > Chordata > Mammalia > Chiroptera > Mormoopidae > Pteronotus > Pteronotus mesoamericanus. The sequence goes on from NW_026555321.1 coordinate 59,334,939, forward strand.
CTGCGTCCAATTGTGTCTGCTGCTTCAGTCGTGTCCCCTGCTTCAGTCGTGTCCCTGGTGTCTCCCCAGAATAATTGACAGCCACAGACGGTGGATAGAGAGGGAGGGTTATGTTAGGGGGGAAAGGCCCTGGCAGTCTGAGTTGGAGAGTGTGGAGATTTGACTGTCATATGGGGTTTAGTGTTAAATCTTATCAGTGACTTTATTCTTCATCACTGATGGAGGGGCTATAGGATCTGCCTGAGTTTCATCCCAGGTAGGAGGGAGAGGTTTACAGAGTGAGTACTGTCATTACCTTCCTCATGCCAAGGACTTTGAGTTATGTCTCCAAACAAGGTCTTCCTTTTGAATCCAGACCCATCTATCCAACTGCCTACTTGATACTCCTCTTTGGGTGTCTCAAAACTTCCTCCAACACAGCATGTTCAGTACTGAACTCATGGTCCTCTGAACCCTAACAAAGACTGTGTCCCCTTTCATACTAATCTTCAACCTCAGCCCCTAAAGACTTGAGAAAACACTAGCAGTTTCTACCAGCTCTAGTCCACATCCCTAGGACAATGCTCTCTCCTTTCGAAGTGCTCTCCTGAGAAAGCTCAGAGCTGCCAGAAGCATTGCTGTTCCAGTCCACACCCACGACAGGCTCCTCTCCCAGACTCCAGGGAGAAGGGATCCAACTTTGCAAACACACTAACAAAGCCAGGTTGTCCCATGGACCTGTGCCACCTGTTCCGTTCTCTGCACCTGCTGAGCCCCTACTTACCCCTCTTAGTTTCCTTTTTCTCCCTGTAGACCCTAGTCACTATGACAAGTTGAGTTCAGGTCATGCTGGGCTCTTTCGCAGTTGCAGTAGTTATCACTGATCTAGCTCCATCCTGACCACTGTAGAGTATGAACTTTGACATCCCCACCTTCAGAAAGCCTGGCCCACTTTCAATGGTCACAATTTCAGTGAATGGCGCTGTTGTTCATCCATGTGTAAAGTCAGATCCTCAGATATCATCCCTGATGTACCTTCTCACCATAACCAGTGTCAGCTCCTCTCTCCACAACTAGTCCATTGTGTGGCCTGTGGTTTCAGCTTCCAGACTTCTCCTGAGTCTGTGAACTTCTTTTTGACTCCATTGCCACCACTTGCCAGGCAGCCATGTGGAACACCGCATGGGAGTGTGTGTTTTATTGCTGGATCGCCTACTGCCCAGGCTTGAATCTGTGTATTATCTCTGTGACCCTGGCAAGGCCTTCATAGCTCTAAAACTCACTTTCCAATCTGTAAAGATCATTCCAGTCTCTAATGCATAGGATGGTTGTGAGGGTGAATTAGATATATTCTGTCAGGCACACGAATTCTGCTATAGTGAGCTATTACTAGGTTAGGACACCATCGTCAACCACCTGGACTATTGATGTGTCTTAATTGCTCTCTCTACCTCCAACCTAGCTCTGGTTTGTATCCTGACCCTGGGAAGGTCCAGATCTCAAAGTCCATGTAGCTGTATTACATTACTTAAAAACTTTCAATGACTTCAACTACTCTAAGGAAGAATACATAAATTCTTAACATAACCCCAGGCCTTCCTTCTCCTAGTTTCAGCTTATGCATTCTAGCTCTGGCCATCAACCCTACCACCTCCCCTGACTCTGTCATTACAGGCTCCCTGAAGGTATGGATTGCTCTGTCTGCAACATCTTCTGTCCTTGAAGCCTAATTAAATCTCCTGATCTTTCATATCTCAGCCTGTGCATCACTTCCTTGTAAGCCCTTCCTTACTCCTCTGGCTGGGCAAAATCTTTGCTAGACTCTTAAACTATTTATTTCAGAGCATTTCTCCCCATTTGTATCCACATATTCCTTACTTTGTTTATGTAATTTTTGTGTGACTCCTACTAGGCTCCATGGGACCAGAGGTTTTTGTCTGGATTGAATCATCTTCCCCCCCACCCCTCAGTGCATAGCAGATAGTACTGCCTGACACGTAGCAAACAGTTAATCTTGCTAAATGAATCTGTTCATAAAGCACTGTGCTCCATAAATGTTGGCCATATTGTTACCAATGGTTATTGAGAAGAGATGTGGGGTGAGAAGCTGCTCTCTTCCTCCAGGATGCAGAAACCCAAGCACAGAATGATGGACTTGTTACAACCCACAGGTCAGAATACAGTGGCTGGAATAAAGAACGCAAGCCCAAAAGATAGCCTGGACTACATGGTGGAGCTCAACAGAAATCATTTGGTCAGGGTCCTCTTGAGTGTTTGTCTCCAACGATTTTTTTAAAGATTTTATTTAGTTTTAGAGAGAGGGGGAAAAAAAAGGAGAATGAGAGGGAGAGAAACATTGATATACAAGAGAAACATCAATGTGTTGTCTCTTGCATGCCCCCATCCATGTATGTGGCCTGCAACCTAGGCATGTGCCCTAACTAGAAATCAAACTGGCAACCTTTTGGTTTGCAGGACGAAGCCTAACGCACTGAACCACACCAGTCATGGCTGTCCCTGACATTCTTGAAGGGATAGTGGGCACATGGAGGAGCCAAGGGAATGACTTTGTCTAGGATGATTAACCATAAGGGGAAAGGAAGACTGTCCCGAGTCTGTTGTCCCAGGAAGAAGCCCAATCCTTAAGCGGCTTTGCAGCAGAGGGGTGGAAATGGGACAGGATGGCTGTGTTTCCTCATGATGTCCTCCATTCCTCTCTTTTGCCTTCTATCCAGAAGGCGAAAGTAAACATGAAATCTTTTTATTTAGTTTCTACCAACCTCCTTTTGCTTCATTATTTTAGTAGCCAAAATTGTAAACTTATATAATATTTTTTCCCAAAAATCAAGTACAATATTATTAGAATAGCTGACTCTATTTGAATTTATTACTTGCATTATTATCACAGTGTTGTAGTTCATAGGAATGAGGGAAAGGCACAAGAAAAATAGAAAGCACTTACATTCATATGGACTGTGTTCAGTTAACTTCTCTATTTATTGTTTGTTCCTTTAAAAAGGCCTGATTAGGTCTAGTCAATGGGTGTCTTCTGTTAAGAACTGTGAGTTTATGAATGGTTCTTCTGATTATTTCAGGAAGGTACCTCTGATGCAAACCATTCAGTTTTTTGTTTGTTAATGAGATTATTCTTTTTTATATTTAAGCTTGTTTTTCTAATACATGGTCAGCTGACCTAGTGATATATATATGATGCTGCTGCTGGCTCTCTCCTCTACCAGTGCAGCAGGTGGTAAAAAATTAATCATTAAGACCAAATGAAATGTTCTGTAAAATCCTCAGCTTTCTGCTTAAACATCTTTACATAGAAATCATAGAAATAAAATGAGGTGTTTATATTCACTTGACATGGCTTGCAAGTGAGTTATGTGCTAGTCATTTATTTTGAAAGTGGTGGGCAATCATATGTATTCATTTTGAAACTGTATGACTTTGGTGGAATGTATAGTATACTATCCTTTGTATTTCAATTTATCAAATATATTTATGCTTCCTTCTCTCCCCACAAACAAAATAGAGATGGATATGGATGATCAAGCTAGTAGAAAAATGGAAGCTGCTTGACAGTGTAACCACTAGACACTTAATATGTTTGTGACTGCAGTTCAGGATTGGCTCTGAGGCCTTTAGCATTCAGAACAAAAAGAAAAATCTCTTTACTGTTAAAGAGAAAACATTTCAGTTCTATTGGGGAGACTTCCCCCTGCCCTGGTTTAAAATTGTACAATTTCTCACATGGAACTTTAGATCCAGGACACTGAACAGTGTAATAGAAAATATCTCTAAATGCAGAACTAAATTATATAAAATTCAGAATAAAATTCCATACCTAGATTGGTGTATTAAATGTTAATTAGGATTTGGAATCAGAGATCTGTATTTTTGGCAAAATGGAAGTTCATCTGAGCTTTTTTCCAAAAGCATGGCCAAGCAAATTAACCATGTGAATAGGCTTTAGAACAAGGCACCTAATGAAAGAAAAGGTACAGTGTTCAGAACTTGAGAAATACTGTTTTTTTAATGTACAAGTAGATTAATTACCACATGAACTGAGCTGTGCTTTTATATGTAAATACTACTTTCTAAGTCTCATGAAGAGGGCATGTTTACCAGGAAATATTTATACTACTTAAAGATAGCAGTGGAAAATTATAACAGTGGGAAATTGTAACCCTCACCACCATTCTTTTAACATTGTTTCTATAAGTGCTGACTCTGAATAATATGTAGCTTATAGAAAAACAGCATGTTTGTATAAGAATCCTAGGAACTAGCTTCAAAATATTGAGATCCCGACCTTCAAGCATCCCAGCTCCAGGAGATTTTCTGACATGATGTAAAGCCAGTATGACTAAACCAGGATGATTCACCCTGGACCATCACTTGCCTTATCGGAATGGACTGTGCTAGTCTACATGTTGAAAACTTTTCAACCCCCTCTCTTGACCTCTTTGTTTGGTTCCCTTGTCCCTTTTTATAAAAACCTCTGCCTCCACTGAGATGTGGAGATGGGCTTTGATATATGAGTAGCCCATCTTCCAGATTGCTGGCATCTAAATAAAATCACTTTCCTTTATATCAGCACCTGCCTCTCAAGTATTGGCTTTTGTAGTGGCAAGCAGCTGGACTTGTTTTTGGTTACAATAACATATTTGAAAGCTTTGAGAAATACATTTTTGTATTTTATTAATTTTCTTTATTTAAAAATAACATTTGTGCTCTGTGGCCCTGCCCCAAGTGAAGGTTTAGTACTAAGAAAAGATAGTAAATTTTGTACCTTTCCCATTTTTGTTTGTTGTACTCTGTTATGCTGACAGGTTCTTTAATGTACTGGTATATCCGTCACATCACTCAGCAGAGTATCTTGTCCAAAAATAAAGGAATGAACTGATAAATGAATAAATGCTATGATTATCACAAAGACAGGGTCCTTCTGTTTTTACGGTAAGAACCATAGGCATGGGTGAGTCTAAATGCTGGAGAGCAGACCATTTTGTCCTTCTTGGGTTTCTATACTCAGTATGAATAATCCCTGGGGCCTGGTTCATCACGACCTTTTCTGTTAAACTCATAGCATATAATTAGGGCATAGACTAAATACATAGCCACTAAATTACCTTATGTGCTGTACATCTAATAGTTGTGCATACAGTAAGCCAGCCAGAATTAACTGATCTTTCCCTTTCAAATCTATTTAATTTAATGTATTCTCTTGCAAACATGAAGACCCTTTCTCATCTTAAAGAATTGAGTTAAAATGAACAAACATAAGACACCAGCACCTGTATTTTTGGAAGGCCCTTGTGTCTCATTGAGGTGTCTCATTGATTGTCACTTTATCCACTCACAATTCTGACTTTGCCAAGGTTCCTGAGGCAAAGAGGCTTTCTTCTCAATTTACAGCCTTTAATGCCTTTCTGTGGCTGGTGCAGGTGGGCTTTAATCTGAAGAGGGCCATTTTTCACCTCATGCCACAACTAAGTGTTAAACAGAGGCAGGGCCTGTAGCCAGGTGAAACCCATACCTGACATATAAACATGCACATGTGAAAGAGCTCATATCGAGATCAGTTCACTTTTATATGTCCCATGTGTACAGGTTTAGTTAGGGTTAGTACAGGGGCATAAGCAAGCTGGATAAGAGTGGAAAATGTAATAAAATTAATTTTCCCTCATTTGTTAAAAAGAACCCATTCTGAAGCAATTTCAAAATATTTCTTAAACCCTACTTTCAAGGAGTTGACAGATGGTGTGTTATAAAACAAATTATTAAAAAAAAATTTCATGGAATTAAAATATAATACAGTTTGCTTTGCAATTCACAACATTTTATTTTGGAATTAACTTTATCAGTTTTCAGACTGAATTCACATGAAACTCTAATATAGTTTTGTTTTGGGCAAGTGGGTATATTTGTGGGCAGCTCTGTATATGAATGTGCATCAGTTCAGTGTTGTCAGGAATCACAGAAAATGAAGGCTAAATTGTCAATGATTTCAGTTTAGTCAGGAATGATCATTAGGTACAATGTTAGTAGAACAAGTGACATTAGGTAAATGGGCTTTATTGAGCAGCTTCCACATAATGCAGAAACCTATAGCCTCAATCAGCGAAAAGCTGCATGGCCAGTACTAGGTCCAGCCCATTGTATTAGGCTGTGATATAACTTTTACACATCCCTTACATACTATGATATTTTGATAGGAATATGTTAAAAATTCAAATCCTAACAACTGAACTCTCTCCTAACAGGCATAAACAATATATACTATTAGCAGAGAGAAATTCATTGTTTAGATTAGATTGGTATCATATACAAACTCTCTCTCTCTCTCATATAAAATCACAATTGTCAAAAAGCTATTAAAGTATTCAAAGCAAGGTTTTGAATTCATAGAAAGCAAAGTACCTGAATGAAATCTTAGAGAAAGAGGGCTAGAGATTACAGTTTAATATGGTTGATGGTTAATATACCAAATTTTTGCAGCAATTTGAAGAAGCAACTTGTTCACTGAGAAAATTAATTTTATGACCCAAACATAGCAAAGTAATACCTGAGTGGCACTGAACTTCTTAATGCTTTGTCATTGCTCTTATAACAAGTAAATATTTTGCCCAACTTTGTGTCTTAATGGTGCACGCTGTGTATGAAATTCCCATGTTTCTGTAAACCTTGGTATCTTCCTCACAATAAGTCAGATAGAAGGCGTTGTAAAATGTTAAAGTCACCAGGAATTTAAAATCTAATATCACCTTTAAAAAAATAACTGTTAATAACCACTGATCAGAGCATTGCTCATGTCCCCTCCCTTTCAAACTTTATTGGAAACACACCTGTGAGTCAGACAGAGGAGTTTCAAAAGGATGGCCACTCCTCTGGTGAAGTGCTTTGAAAACATCATTGAACACAGTGTCATTGTTTTCCACAATAATCCTCTTGGATTTGTTTACCATACTTCCTGTAAACTTGGATTTTGAAGACAATTCACTAAATCACCAGAGCTGTCTACTTTCTCTTTCTAACATATTTTCTTCCCTAATTCAGCCAATTTTTCCTGACAACTTTTGAGTTTCTCACCGTATTTTGCAATAGATAAATCTTCACTTTTAGATATTTTATTTTTGTCATTCTACTAGTCAGATTTAAATGAGCTTTTTTCCTCTTTATATACTATTTTGACATTCTTTGAAACCTGCTTTTTCTAGTGTGTATAAATTTTAAAATGGTTTATCTCATTGTTCTTGACTTTTTGTTCTATAATTATATAATAATTTGACACAAAACCAATTTTTTTATGTCAACATATAGTTCTCCCTTACCTGGTCCATCTTAAAATGGGACCATACTTGGATCCTTAAGTTTTCTATTTTGTCTTCTAGTGTCTCAGTCAGAATTGAGTAATCCAAATCCTTCTATCCTTTTCCTATTTAGACTCTAATAAAAGTATCACTATAATGATTCTGTCTTTTTCCTTCTCCTCACTTTCCTAATGTGTATGGAGAATTTTCTGTGTGCCAAAGCCTTCATGTGGATTATCTAATAATGTCCTTACCCAGAGACACTGCTGCTCTTAGTCCTATTCTGTATAGCAGATAATCCAGGATTCCCACATGAAGGTCATGTCGCTGGAAGGAGGTGGGCATGCTGGTGACATGATCCATTGCTGCAGCGTTTAATTGGTGAGAAAAACATGAGTTCTGCTTTCAAAGTTGGTAATATAGGTTGAAAAAAACTAACAATAAGAGAGGGAATATGGTGGAGGAGTGAGTGGAAGTCACACTGACCTCCACCCAGGACAAAACAGGAATTGCAACTAAATTATGGAGAAATCACCTGGAAAACAATGGAACAATAGTAAGAGAGGGGCCTTGGAGCCTTGGACAGACAGTGGAATAGGCTTTCACACAACCTAATGGGAGAGAAGTGCAGTGGAGGCTCAAGAGGGTGGGCTGGGCACCCACGGATGCCAGCACCAGAAGGATATTGAAATGGCCAGTTGATATGCCTAAGAAGAACAGGGTCTGAATCACAAGCAGGGACCTCTAGCCTACAGCATCAGAACCCAAAAAAACACACAGACACAAGACAGCTGCGAAAAGCATAGTGGTGCTCTCTGCCAGAGACAAGCGGCTGGAGATGCAGAGACATTTAAAGGGCTAACACAAAAATTTGCAGTGGCAGCCACCTTCAATTATCTCTGGGAAGAGGCAGGGGCAGAGTGGGCTGGAACCCCCTGAGGATGGATTGGTAAGGAAAACTTTGGGCAGAGAACTCAGACAGTGGTCAGTGGGGCCACTGTGATGACTCCCCTTCTACTCTGCAGCTTCCATCTTGCTCAGGCATAAAGGACAAAATAGCCCTGCCCTCAGGACACTCTGCCCCAGCCAGGAGTTTCACTAAGGCCTGAATGCTGAGTGCAGAGCAGCCGGCACAGATAGTAGATGCCTGGCTAAAAGGGACACAGAGCTGCCAAAGATGCTTGAAGAAAGACTAGAGACAGAGGTGTTGGGGAGAGAACTGAGACAATAGCTGCAGGGGCTCCTGGTGCTGACTGCTCCCCGACTCCACAGCTTCCATCTTGCTCAGGCAGACCACTCCCCTGAGTGGCAGCAGCCTATAAGGACACCATAGCACCACCCTCAGGAGGCACTGCCCCACCCTGTGGTGCCTAAGCCTGATGGCTGAGAGCAGAGTGACTAGATTAATAATTGCAGGAGACAGAAACAGATAAGAGATTCTTGGAAGTCTCAGATGGCCGAAGGTCACACCAGGTAAACATCTGACATCATCAGAGGCACACCTAGATAAAAAAAAAACAAACAAAAAACAAAACCAAAAACACATATACTACCATAGAAGTTCACACCACAGAGTCAGGCAGTCAAGACAGATCAATTTAACAAGCAGAAAAAAAAGAAGAGTCTCATAAATAATGGGAGGGAAAAGAAACACCCCCCAATAAGGGTAAAGGAGGAAACCCCGCAGAGAGAGCTAAATGAAATTGAGGCAAGTAAATTTTCAGATACTGAATTCAAAACAATGGTTCTAAGGAAGCTCAATGAGCTCAGTGAGCTCAAAGGGAACTATGAGAAACTACAGGTAAACTATCAGGAACTTACTGTAAACTATATCAACATGAAAAAGGACATAGAAACTATCAATAAGAGACAAGAAAATGAGAAATACAATTTCTGAATTGAAGAACACAGTAGAAGGAATCAAAAGAAGACTAGATGAAGCAGAGAATCAAATCAGCAAGCTGGAGGACAAGGTAGAAAAAAAGCTCCCAGAAAGTGGAAGAAACTGAAAAAACACTAAAAAAGAATGAAGAGGCATTTAGGGAAATGCAGGAAACCTGAAACATAATAACATCCATAAAATAGACACCAGAAGGAGAAGATGAGGAGCAAGGGATAGAGAACCACTTTGAAAAAGTAATGATGGAAAACTTGACTAATTGGAGGAGAAAAAGAGTGTCACAAGTCCAGGAAGCACAGAGGGTACTATTCAAGAGAAACCCAATGAGGACCACTCCAAGACACATCATCACTACAATGGCGAATATCAAAGACAAACAGAGAATCCTAAAGGAAACAAGGGAGAAAAAATAGTAAGATACAAGGGAGCCCCAATACAGCTAGCAGCTGACTTCTCAACAGAAACATTACAAGCCAAGGGAATGGCAAGACATATTCCAAGTAATGAAAAGCAAAGACCTACAACCAAAACTGCTCTACCCAGCAAGGTTCTCAATTAAAATGGAAGGTGAAATAAGGAGTTTCCCAGACCAAAGAGACTAAAATAATACATCTCCATCAAACCAGCAATACAAGATATGCTAAAGGAACTGGTTTAAGAAGATGAAGAAAAAGAGTGAGAAAGAGAAGAACACAGAAAGAAAGGGAAAATTAATAAGTTTCTATCAATAACAACTCTGAATGTAAATGTGTTAAATGCCCAAGTCAAAAGACACGGATAGCTGAATGGATAAAACAAACAAACAAAAAAACCAAAACAAACAAAAAACAAAACATGACCAACACATATGGTGCCTACAAGAGACCCAGTTCAGAACAAAGGACCTACACAGACTGAAAGTGAAGGGATGGAAAAAAATATTACAAGCAAATGGACAGGGGAAAAAAAAGCAGGGGTAGCAATACTTATATAGACAAAATAGATTTCAAAACAAAGGCCATAAAAAGAAACTCAGAAGGACACTTTATAATACTCAAAGGAAGAATCCATCAAGAAGACATAAATGTTATAAACATATATGCACCCAACATAGGATCATCTAAATATATAGGAAAAATATTGGAGAACTGCAAAAAAGATATAGAAAGCAACACATTGATAGTAGGGGATTTTAATATCCCACTATAAAAAATAGATAGATCTCCCTGACAAAACATCAACAAGGATATTGCAGAACTGAATGACGCATTATATCAAATGGACTTAACTGACATATGTAGAAACTTTCATCCCAAAGAACCAAAATACACATTATTTTCAAATGCACATGGATCATTTTCAAGATAGACCACATGATAGGACACAATATAAGCCTCAACAAATTCAGGAAGATTGAAATACTAACAAGCATTTTCACGGACCACAAAGCCTTGAAAGTGGAAACCAATCTGAAGGAAAAACCCCCAAACTTTCAAGCTCATGGAGACTGAATAGCACTCTATTATAAACAATGAATGGGTTAATAATGAGATAAGAGAAGAAATCAAAAAGTTTCTGGAAACAAATGAAAATGAACAAACAACAGTCCAAAACCTATGGGACACAGCAAAGGTGGTCCTGAGAGGGAAGTTCATAGTAAAACAGGTCTATCTAAAAAAAAAAAAGAAATATTTCAAATAAATGACCTAACCCTACAACATCAAAGACTGGAGAAACAACAACAAACAAAGCCCAGAGCAAGTAGAAGGAAGGAAATAATCAAGATCAGAGCAGAAGTGAATGACGTAGAGATTAAAAGAACAATTAAATAGATCCAAATATCCAGGAGCTTGTTCTTCTAAAAGATAAACAAAATCGACAAGCCTTTAAGCAGACTCATCAAGAAAAAAGGTGGTACCTGGATGGAACTGGAGAGCATCATGCTAAGCGAAATAAGCCAGGGGGCGAAAGACAAATACCATATGATCTCACCTATAAGCGGAACCTAACCAACAATGCAAAGAAGCAAGGAAAATACGACCAGCAACACTGAAAGGAAAAGAAATCAACAGAGACAAGAGGGAAGGGGGGGCAGGGAAAGGGAAGGGAAGGGGAAAGTCAAGGAACATATAGCAAGGACTCATGGACAAAACCAAAGGGGAAGAGCTGAGGGAGGGAAGGTGGGAGGGGGCAAGGGAAAGAGGTGGGGGGAAGGCAGAGACAAATGTATTTAAAAAGTAAATAAATTAATTAAAAAAAATGTTTATGTCTCCTTGATGGATTCTTTCCTTGAGTATTATAAAGTATCCCTCTGGGTCTCCTCTAATGGCCTCTGTTTTGAAATCTATTTTGTCTGATATAAGTATTGCTACCTCTGCATTTTTTTCCCTGCCCATTTTCTTGAATATTTTTTCTACCCCTTTTATTTCAATCTGTATAGGTCCTTTGTTATTAAGTGGGTCTCTTGTATGCAGCATATGTGTAGGTCTTTTTTACTTATCCATTCAGCTATCCTATGTCTTTTGATTGGGGCATTTAGTCCATTTACATTCAGAGTTGTTATTGATAGAAACTTATTTTTCCACTTTGTACCGTGTTTTTCTCTTTCTCACTCTTCATCTTCTTAAACCAGTCCCTTTAGCATATCTTGTATTGCTGGTTTGGTGTAGATGTATTATTTTAGTCTCCTTTTGTCTGGGAAACTCCTTATTTCACCTTTCATTTTAATTGAGAGCCTTGCTGGGTAGAGCAGTCTTGGTTGTAGGTCTTTGCTTTTCATTACTTGCAATATTTCTTGCCATTCCTTCTGGCTTGTAATATTTCTGTTGAGAAGACAGCTGCTAGCAGTATCTGGTCTCCCTTGTATGTTACTACCTGTTTTTCCTTTGCTTCCTTTAGGATTCTCTGTTTGTCTTTGATATTCGCCATTGTAGTGATGATGTGTCTTGGAGTGGGCCTCATTGGGTTCCTCTTGCATGGGGCCATGTGTGCTTCCTGGACTTGTGAGACTTTTTCTCTTCTTAAATTGGGGATATTTTCCATCATTACTTTTTCAAACAGGTTCTCTATCCCTTGCTCATCTTCTCCTTCTGGTATCCGTATTATATGGATATTATTGCATTTCAGGTTGTCCTGCATTTCCCTAAATGCCTCTTCATTCTTTTTTAGTCTTTTTTTTCCATTTCTTGCTCTTTCTGGGAGCTTTTTTCTACCTTGTTTTCCAGCTCACTGATTCTGTCCTCAGCTTCATCTAGCCTGCTTTTGATTCCTTCTACTGTGCCCTTCAATTCAGAGATGGTATTCTTCATTTCCTCTTGTGTCTTCTTGATACTTTCTATGTCCTTCTCTAGGTTGATATAGTTTGTTGTAAGATCCTGATGGTTTCTCTGCAGTTTCTCATAGTTCTCTTTGAGCTCACTCAAAGACGTCATTGAGCTTCCTTAGAGCCATTGTTTTGAATTCCATATGTGATCGTTTATTTGCGTCTATTTCATTTAGCTCTCTTTATGGGGATTCCCTTTTTCCCCTCAATTGGGGGGTTGTTTCTTTTCCTTCCCATTATCTGTGAGAGCCTTCTCTTTTTTGCTTCTGCTTCAATTGATCAGCCTTGATTTCCTGACTTTGTGGATTAAACTTCTATGGTAGTAGGCGGGTCTTTTTATTTATTTACTTAGTTATTTTTTCCTTTCTTTTGATTTTGGGTCTGCCTCTGATGATGTCAGTTGTTTACCCTGTCTGACCTTAGGCTGTCTGTTTGAGCCTTTCAGGAATCTACTGTCTGTGTCTGTCTCCTGCAATTTTTAATGAAGTCACTCTGTCCTCAGCTGTCAGGTTTAGGACCACAGTGGGGGGGCAGTGCCTCCATAGGGCAAGCCTATGGTGTCCTTACAGGCTGATGCCATTCAGAAAAGTGGCGTGCCTGAGCAAGATGGAGACCTTGGAATTTGGAAGGAGGTAGCATCAGGAATTCCCCCGGCTAATCTCTTAGTTCTCTTCCCAATGCCTCCAACTCCATTCTCTCCTCAAGATTCTCTATGCATCTCTGTGTCCCTTTTAGCTTGGGGTCCACTATCTGCAGGCAGCTCTGCACTCAGCACTAAGGCCTGCGTGCAACTCCTGTCCAGGCCGGACTGTCCTGAGGGCAGTGCTATTATTTCCTTTTCCATTTTTTTGGGGTGTGGCCTGCCTGCACAAAATGGAGACTGTGGAATGGGGAAGAGGTCAGTATCCGGAAGCCCCCTGCTACTCCCCCAGTTTTTCCCCAACACCTCCATCTCCAGTCTCTCATCATGAGTTTCTAGGTTGCTCTGTGTTCCCTTTGGCCAGGGATGTACTATCTCTACCAGCTGCACAGCACTCAGCACCCAAGCCCACATGCAAGTCCTGGGTGGAGTAAGGCAGGAATTGTTTGCTTTCCTGCTGCTGCCTCTTTGGAGGCGTGGCCTGCCTGAGCAAAATGGGGACTGCAGAATGGAGAAGGAGTCAGCTCCGGGAATCCCCGGCTACTCTGTTCTCTCCCCACTGTCTCTGTCTCCAGTCTCCTTTAAGGATGTCTGTAGGCAGCCCTGTGTCCCCTTTGGCTAGGGATATACTATCTCTGCCTGTCGCACCACACTCATCACCTAGGCCCACGCGCAAGTACTGGGAGGAGTAAGCTTATTTATTTTTTTAAATGTCAAATTAAATTATAAAATATTAAAAGAATTAAAACGATTATAAAGTCTCAGAAATTAAGTGAACGTGACACCAACACAGAAAAAATGAAGCAGATCAATGAAATATAATGAGAATTGCAGAGACAAAGGTATTTATCTGTCTAACAATGTAATATATGATTAGATTGATATTTCAAATCAATGGCTAAAATAAAGCTTATTCAACAAATAAGGTACATGCACCACTATTGAAATAAAACAAATATAGAACCCTATTTCACACATTATACAAGAAATATTCACGTGAGTTAAAAATCAGTATATAAAATCTAAGGAGCTTTAGGAGAAAATACAAAATAATATTTTTCTTACCGTGAAGGAAAATATTCAAACCCAAAAGCTATAAAGTAAAATATTGACAATATGATTATATTAAATAAGAGTGTAGAGTAATATACATATAAAAAACTGAAATGACAACTAATAGAATAGAAAACTATTTGCAACACATCTAAAAAAAGGTTAATTTTTTTTTTAGAGAAAAAATTCTAGAAATATTTAATCAAAAAAAGGGATAAATAATATCAAAAAGTCATTTAAAGATTTTTAGAAATAATAGATATAGGCAAGAAATATACAAAAATAGGTTTAGTTTCAACAAATAATAAATGAATAATTAAAATAATGCATCATCATTACAATTAGATTAATGCATATTAAAAAATATTGGTAATATCAAGTATTGGCAACTGTGAAAGAATTTGGTATTCATAGACTCTTTTTCTTCACTTTCTTAAAACAGTACCTTTAGCATATTTTGCAGTGCTTGTTTGGTGGAGGTGTATGCTTTTAGCCTTCTTTTGTCATGGAAACTTCTTATTTCACCTTACATTTTAATTGAGAGCCTTGCTGGGTAGAGCAGTCTTGGTTGTAGGTCTCTGCTTTTCATTCCTTGGAATATTTCTTGCTTGTGGCTTGCAGTGTTTCTGCTGAGAAGTCAGCTGCTATGTATGAGGGCTCCCTTATATGTTACTACCTCTTTCTTCCTTGCTTGCTTTGGGATTCTCTGTTTGTCTCTGATATTTGCCATTTTAATGATGATGTGTCTTGGAGTGGGCCTCATTGGGTTCCTCTTGAATGGGACCCTCTGTGCTTCCTGGACTTGTGTGACTTTTTCTCTCCTCCAATTCAGGAAGCTTTCCCTCATGACTTTTTCAAACAAGTTCTCTATCCCTTCTTCATCTTCTTCTCCTTCTTGTATCCCTATTATATGGATATTACTATTTTCAGGTTTTCCTGCAGTTCCCTAAATGCCTCTTCATTATTTTGAGTCTTTTTTTCCATTTCTTGCTCTTTCTGGAAGCTTTTTTCTACCTTGTCATCTAGCTCACTGATTCTGTCCTCAGCTTCATCTAGCATGCTTTTGATTCCTTCTACTATGTTGTTCAATGCAGAGACGGTATTCTTCATTTCCCCTTGTGTATTTTTTTTTCCAAGCATTTCTTTCTTTCTTTCTTTATTTTTAAATACATTGGTCTCTGCCTCCCCCCCACCACTTTCCCTTGCCCCCTCCCTCCTTCCCTCCTTCAGCTCTTCCCCTTTGGTTTTGTCCATGAGTCCTTGCTATATGTTCCTTGACTTTCCCCTTCCCTTCCCTTTCCCTGCCCAACCCTTCCTCCTTTCCTCTTGTCTCTGTTGATTTCTTTTCCTTTCAGTGTTGCTGGTCATATTTTCCTTGCATCTTCGAATTGTTGGTTAGGTTCTGCTTATAGGTGAGATCATATGGTATTTGTCTTTCGCCCCCTGGCTTATTTCGCTTAGCATAATGCTCTCCAGTTCCATCCATGCTGTCGCAAAGTTTAGTAGTTCTTTTTTCCTTTCTGCTGCGTAGTATTTCATTGTGTATATGTACCATAATTTTTTGATCCAATCATCCACTGATGGGCATTTAGGTTGCTTCTAACACTTGGCTATTGTAAATTGTGCTGCTATGAACACAGCAAAGGCAGTCTTGAGAGGGAAGTTCATAGCAATCCCCTTGTGTCTTATTGATAGTTTCTATGTCCTTTTCCAGGTTGTTATAGTTTGCAGTAAGTTCCTCATAGTTTTCCTGTAGTTTTTTGTAATTCTCTCTGCACTCAATGAACTTGTTGAGCTTCCTTAGAACTGTTGTTTAAAATTCAATATCTGATAGTTTACTTGCCCTATTTCATTTAGTTCTCTTTGTGGGGATCCCTCCTTTTCCTTTGAGTAGGGAGTATTTTTTTGTCTTCCTGTTATTTTTGAGACTTCTTTTATGCTTCTGCTTCTTAAGTTGATCTGTCTTGATTTACTGACTTTGTGATGTGAACTTCTATGATAGGAGTCTGCTGTTTTTACATTTTGGATCTGCCTCTGATGATGTCAGATGTCATCCCTGTCTGACCTTAGGCAGTCTGTTTGAGACTTTTAGTATCTACTGTTTGTGGCTGTCTCCTTCAGCTTTTAATATAGTCACTGTGCACTCACTAGGCCACCTTAGACAGCTCAGGGCAGCGCAGAGTCCCTTCTGTAGGCAGGGTTATTGGTTCCTCACTTGCTTCAGCCATATGGGGGAGGAGTTGGCATTGGTATCCCACTGGGTACTCTTCCTTCTCTCCGCAAAGTCTCCATCCCCAGTCTCTCCTGAAGTGTCTCCAGACCTCTCTGCACCCACTTAGCCACGGATTTACTGTCTGTGGCTGCCACTCTGCACTCAGAAGGCGGCTTGGACAGTAGAGGGTGGAGTGAAATCTACTTGGGGACAGCGCTATGGGTCCTCTGACATTGGTGCCGCTCAGGAAGAGTGGTGTCTGTCTGAGCAAGATGGCTGCTGCCGCATGGGGGATGATTCAGCACCAGGATCCAGCCAGCTCCTGTCTTGGTTCTCTCCCCAAAGCCTCCCTCCTCCATCATTCCTCAGCTGTATGTAGCCCATTCTGTGCCTACCTTTGCCAGAGACCAGAATAACTGCAAATAAAAATTTTGCATTCGCCATTTTAAAGGCTCTTTGCATCTCCAGCTGCCTGTTTCTGGCAGAGAGTGACCCTCCTGCTTTTCGCAGTTGGTTGTTTTCTGTGTACTTTTTGGGCTCTGGTGCTGTAGGCTGGAGATCCCTGCTTCTCATTTAGACCCTGCTCCTCTTAGGTGGATCCAACTGGAAATTTCAATATTCTCCTGGTGCTGTCACCTGTGGGCACTCCCCACCCACTGCCTTCTCCAGTTTGTAATTCACTCCTTACTAGTTAGATTTTGCTAAAGCTGATTTTTCTGTCTCTAAGGTTAAAAGGCTCCTCTCTCATTATTGTTCAGTTGTTTGTTGCAGGTGATTTCTGCACAATTTAGTTGTTATTCCAGGTTGGTTGTGGGTGGATGTCCGTGTGACTTCCACTCACTCCTCCGCCATCTTGATTCCCTGTATCATAGCTTTTGAAGGAGAAACAGAGCATGTTTTAAAGAATTTACTTCTACGCCTGATTTCCCCTGGGAACTACCAGATCCAGTACAGGAGTATTTCCAGTATTGTTTTGAGCCTGAGCCAGGTGGGGGGAGGGAGCCACCAAGAAAGAAGGAGACTTGTCCTTTCAGAGAGAATGAGGACCCCAGACATGTCCAAGCCAAGCTGAGGGGTGTGGGCCTTTTTGCCCTTTCTCCATGTTCCCTAAGTCCTTGACCTGCTGCCCATACTGGCTGTGTCTGGCTTAGGTTCTTCCTCCTCTTGAGGAATCTTACCTGTCATTAACTACCAAGCATCACAGGGCCAAGCAAGGTTCTGCGAGGAAGGCAGGGGCTGCACCCCTGCCAGGGGGACAGGTTTGTCTCCTCAGTGGCCTGTTTTCCCAAGGCCTCCATTATTATTTCCAGCCTTGGTGCCCTCTTGGCTGTTGCCTTGGTCACAGTTCCTGAAACCAGACAGGGTGTTTCACAACAGCGTTGGAATTAGCTAATAAAACTAAATTTTTGTGAGAAAATTTTCAAATTTAATATTTAATCTTAAATAGTCAATAATTTTGTCCTGAATTATTATACATAAATATAATCATTACTTAATTTTAATCTCATTTGTGTTAATAAAGTCTACTTTTAATGGTTATAGAAAATGAAACCACAGATTTAGGAATTTATAGGAACTTAACCACAATTACTAAAAAAATTCAGAATTGTTATTTACTGCACAAAATTTAAAGGTTTCCCTTCTCCCTTTTTTAAGTAAAAAATCTTTATTTCAGCTAAAATTAATATTTCCATAATTTAGGATAAAACAAACATGCTTTCTTGAGTACATTATTTTAGGTAATTGTGATTTCCATGAATAGAGTTACTGAGCATCATTTGAGTATTTGCCTACGTGCATGTTGGAAGCTTCTGTAGCCTTTTCTTGGTAGGTAGTCAAGTGTCTCTGAATTCTTCCCTTTCCTTCAGATATTCCATTTTGCATTCTACATAATAGGCAAGCTCATTATAGTAAGTGGTTAGATAGTCTTTTAATGCAGAATTTTCTTTCTGGCACTCTACTACCATAAGGATTCCAGACTCTTTGCAGCATTTGATAAAATCTTAAACTTGTTTTGAATATCTCTCTTGGACCTTTTATCTAATTATTTTAGGGATCAAAACATCTTTTTCAACATGTCTGAGATTCTGCTCTGCTGGGTCAAGTGCCATCTGTGTGACAGAGAAAGGCAGTCATGTGGCCACTCCCAGTCCCTCCCCTTTCATCCTTTCAACAATTGTATTTTTTCAGGCCCCTATCACCCCTTTTCTACTGTACCAATAAATATTTTAATGGGATTTTCATCTCATTTCATTTTTTGGTCCTACAGTTGCTCATTCATAACTGCTGTGATGATATTCTATCTAAGACAGTTCTGATCCTCTTAGCTCAATTGTTTTGATGTCCTCACGGGTTTCCCATTGGCCCTCTTAGAGTTTAATGTGGCCTCTGTACTTGGACCCTTGTCAATTCACTGATTCAGCCTCCTCAAAGGGCTCTCTCTTCAGTGTTACCTGCCTCACCTATCCAATTTGTGCATCTCTGGATGGTTCTGATTGCTCACTGAATTTCCTTGGCCCATAAAACAAGTAATTTAAAAGATATTTCAGGCCCCAACTCACATGTTTCACTCTATATGAAGCTGTTGCTCACTGCCATCCCTCATAGCAGTGAGCACAGTCCTGACCTCACACATGTGCCCTGCTGTGTCTCTTGTACACAGGAGGTAATGTGGGGAGAAAGCATCATGTCATCTCCAACTTTGTGCTCCTGTATATTTCACAGTACTTGGCACACAACTGAGGAGTGAATTACTGTGAATAGTAGTTACTGTTTGATTCTTACCTCTCAAGCCATGTTATATTTGGTGGTGTCTCTAAATTTATTTCCCTTTTTCATTTTAGATAAGGAACATCTTAAAAATGAAGCCACTAGCTAATTATTAGTGAATCACGAATCTCATTTTGTGCCTAGTAACCTTTCCTTGATCTCTAGTTAGGAGAAGTGACTGCAGCTTTTAAACTACACAATTTATAACTCGATGTCTTGGGTGCAAATGGAGGAGCTGCTTGTTAGTCAGTGTGTATTCTATAGAGTCTGGCTAAGGGTGTGCTCACGTCCCAGTAGGATATCCTTGGGCAAATGTACTTTAAGATGCTTAAAGTAAAGAGGATGTCTTCTCTTGTCTTTGGTTCAGAAGCTCACATTCCATTAGGTCACTTTGTTTTTGGTGGAACACCCAGCTCCTGGATTTTCATCAGTGCCCTAGACTCACTGGTTTGGAGAGAGACCAAGCACCTAAGGCAGAATGGAACATCGTGGCATTTCCTACAGGTCTGTGTCCAGTGTGGAGTGTGCAGGCATGGAAATACTCCATGCTTTAACAATGTTCCCTCGAGATATTGTAGGTTCTTGTCTGAGATTTGTGACAGTTTTCAAAACAGTGTGAAAATCTCAGATTCAGATTCCAGAGGAATTAAAATATGTCAGACAGTAGAACCCACAATAAACCAGAGCTCTCCCAACATTTAGTTTATTAGTTTTCATTCTTGTGCAGGACCCTGTGCCAGAAACGCTTCCCTGAGGCCACAGAATGTACACCCCACACCTCAGTGAGGCCTCAGAGAGTCCTTATGTGCCCAGAACATCCCATGAGGTACCTTTGTCTCTCATCTTCATCTTGTGCCCCACTGTCTATTAGACAATGCGATGTGTAGGAAGTTACATGTAGCTGATGTGAGCAATGCACAGTTCATAAACCCCTAGCTGATTCTGCTAAAAAGCTGTTTTGTACCCTTGAAGATATAACCACTTTCTTCAAATCTCAGTTTCTATTTCCATGCTGCTATTGACCTTTCATATTATATAATAATTAAATGTGCAACTTTTATGATTATACAGACATTTAACATTCTTCCCATTGTGTGTTATGAACAAAGAACCAGTGTGAACAGAGTTGGGCCCAGAACCCATATTGCCTATCCATAAAAGCAGGGAATTTGTTCTTGTTTCTATTTATAATGGATCCTCCTACATTTACATAATATACTATTTATTTTCTATCTTTATTTCCACAGCCATGTTGCCTGTGGATTATTGGTGTAGTCTTTCAACTGTTCTCAGGTGCCTTAAATCCATTTTCAAAACAAATTTGGTATAAATAATAAAACCCCAAACCTCTGCTGGTTTCTATGCTTCAGTGGTGGTTTCCCTTTTGATTAGTCTTTATATTGTTCATTGTCTGAAAGCTGACTTCTTCTAGATGTTTTTGATTCTAGATTTTTATTACTTAAATTATGGACCTGACAATTCTTCATTCATCCATCCATCGATCCTTCCATCCATCCATTCTTCCATCCATCCATCCATCCATCCATCCATCCATCCATCCATCCATCCATCCAGGTTTAGAGACTACCCACTACACCCTACATGCCAGGCACTCACTGTTCTTTGTCCTAAAACCAGTGATGCAGAGTGCCTCCTCCCATCGGAGAAGGCTCAAAGCATTGAGTTCATTGAGGTTATTTAATATTCCATTTTATCTCAACCATTGGACTGTTAACTATATCACACTACTTTTTTTTGGTACTTGTTGTAGGGTTTACAAAATGCATGTTTAACAGTGAAAGAACATTACAAATCATAGTCTGTATCAGTTTTCTTTTTTTAATTAATTAATTTATTTTTAAAAATTTTTTGAAATACATTTATCTCTGCCTACCCTCCACAACTTTCACTTGCCAGTCTCCCCCACCAACTCTTCCGCTTAGGTTTTGTCCATGAGACCTTGTTATATGTTCCTTGACTTTCACTGTCCCTCCTTTCCCCCCACCCCCGCTTCCATCTTTCCCTCTTGTCTCTGTTGGTTTCTTTTCTTTTCAGTGTTGCTGGTCTTATTTTCCTTGCATCTTTGTATTGTTGGTTAGGTTCACTTATAGGTGAGATCATATGGCATTAGTCCTTCGCCCCCTTGCTTATTTCGCTTAGCATAATGCTCTCTAGTTCCATACATGCTGTTGCGAAGTTTAGTAGTTCATTTTTCTTTCTGCTCCTTAGTGTTCTATTATGTAAAGGTGCCATAATTTTTTGATACAGTCATATACTGATGGGCATTTAAGTTGCTTCCAACACTTGGCTATTGTAAATTGTGCTGTTATGAAGATTGGGGTGCATAGGTTCTTTTGAATTGGTGTTTGGGGGTTCTTAGGGTATAGTCCCAGCACAGGAATCACTGGATCAAAAGGCAGTTCCATTTTCAGCTTTTTGAGGAAATTCCACAGTGCTTTCCAAAATGGCTGCACCAGCCTGCATTCCCACCAACAGTGTACTTGTGTTCCCTTTTCTCCACAGCCTCGCCAGCACCTGTTGTTTGTTGATCTGTTTATGATGGCCATTGTGACCGGTGTGAGGTGGTACCTCATGGTGGTTTTGATCTGCATTTCTCTGATGGCTAGTGATGCTGAGCATCCTTTCAAATGCCTCTGGGCCCTCTATATCTCCTCCCTGGAAAAGTGTCTGCCCAGGTCCTTTGCCCATTTTTTCATTGGATCATTTGTCTTCTTGGAGTGGAGTCGAGTGAGTTGTTTATATATATTGGAGATCAAACCTCCCACTGATGTATCATTAGCAAATATATTTTCCCATAGAGTTGGCTCCCTTTTCATTTTGCTGATGTTTTCTTTAGCTGTGCAGAAGCTTTTTATTTTGATGAGGTCCCACTTGTTTATTCTTTCCTTTCTGTCCCTTGCTTTAGGAGACATATCAGTGAAAAAATTGCTGCGTGGGATATCTGAGAGTTTTCTGCCCATGTTCTCCTCTAGGATTTTGATGGTGTTGCGACTTATATTTAAGTCTTTTATCCATCTTGAGATTATTTTTGTGTATGGTGTCAGCTGATGATCCAATTTCAATTTTTTTGCATGTAGCCGTCCAGCTCTCCCAACATCATTTGTTGAAGAGGCCAGTAGTGCTCCATTTTATGCACTTAAAAAAAAAAGCATATTTCATAAAAAGTGCTTCCCCCTTTGTCAAATATTAGATGTCCATGTAGAACTGGGCTTATTTCTGGGCTTTCTATTCTGTTCCACTGGACTATGGATAAGTTCTTGTGCCAGTACCAGATTGTTTTGAGTATAGTGGCTTTGTAGTATAATTTGATGTCCAGTATTGTGATCCCTCCTACTTTGTTTTTTTTTTTTTGTTATTTTTAAATGATCTATCTTTTTAAAATTTTTTTATTTTAATTTATTTTTTCAAATACATTTGTCTCTGCCTACCCTCCACCACTTTCCTTTGACCCCTCCCACCTTCCCTCCCTCAGCTCTTCCCCTTTGGTTTTGTCCACGAGTCCTTGCTATATGTTCCTTGACTTTCCCCTTCCCTTCCTTTCCCCCACTCTCCTTCCCTCTTGTCTCTGTTCATTTCTTTTCCTTTCAGTGTTGCGGGTCTTATTTTCCTTGCATCTTTGTATTGTTGGTTAGGTTCCGAGTACAAAGCCACTATACTCAAAACAATCTGGTACTGGCACAACAACAGACCCATAGACCATTGGAACAGAATAGAAAGCCCAGAAATAAGCCCAGGTCTCTATGGACATCTAATATTCGACAAAGGGGGAAGAAGCATAAAATGGAGCAATAAGAGCCTCTTCAACAAATGGTGTTGGGAGAGCTGGACGGCTACATGCAAAAAATGGAAATTGGATCATCAGCTGACACCATACACAAAAATAATCTCAAGATGGATAAAAGACTTAAATATAAGTTGCAACACCATCAAAGTCCTAGAGGAGAACATTGGCAGGAAACTCTCAGATATCCCACGCAGCAATTCTTTCACTGATATGTCTCCTAAAGCAAGGGACATAAAGGAAAGATGAAAGAAGTGGGACCTCATTAAAATAAGAAGCTTCTGCACGGCAAAAGAAAACATCTACTTTGTTTTTCTTTCTCAAAATTGCTGCGGCCATTCGGGGGCATTTATGATTCCATATAAATATTTGAAATGTCTGTTCTATTTCTGTGACATTTGTCATTGATACTTTATTAGGAATTGCGATGAGTCTATAAATTGCTTTGGGTAGTATGGACACTTTGATGATATTAATTCTTCCAATCCATGAGTACGGTATATGCTTCCATTTATTTGTGTCTTCCTTAATTTCTTTCTTCAATGTTGTACAGTTTTCTGCATATGGGTCTTTTACCTCCTTGGTTAAATTTATTCTTAGGTACTTTATTTTTCATGTTGCTATATTGAATGGTATTTTTTTTCCTGATTTCTTCTTCTATTTCATTGCTGGTGTACAAAAATGCCTTTGATTTCTGAATATTGAGTTTGTATCTTGCTGTTGTGCCAAATTCATTTATTAGGTTGAGGAGTTTTTTTGTAGAGTCTGCAGGGTTTTCTATGTACACTATCATGTCATCTGCCAACAATGAGAGCTTTACTTCTCCCTTTCCTATTTGGATGTCTTTTATTTATTTTTCTTGTCTGAACACTGTGGCTACGACTTCCAATATGATGTTGAAAGGAAGTGGTGAAAGCAGACATCCTTGTTGTGTTCTCGATCTTAGTGGGAAAGTTTTTTGTTTTTGCCTGTTGAGTATGATGTTGGCTGAAGATTTTTCATATATGGCCTTTATTATGTTGAGGAATGCCCCATGTATTCCCATTTTGCTGAATATTTTGATCATAAATTGGTGCAGTACATGAATGAATGTTTTTCTGCATCTATCAAGATGATCATGTGGTTTTTTTGTCTTTTCTTTTATTTATGTGAAGTATAACATTTATTCACTTGCCTATATTGAACCATCGCTGCATCCCTGGGATGAATCCCACATGATCATGGTTGATGGTCACTTTAATGTATTGCTGGATGTGGTTTGCCAATATTTTGTTGAAGATGTTAGCATCTATGTTCATCAGTGAAATTGGCTTGTAGTTTTCTTTCTTTGTAGGGTCTTTATCTCATTTTGGGATTAGGGTGATGCTGGCCTAATAAAAAGAGTCCAGGAGTCTTCCCTCAATTGGATATTTGGAATAGTCTTATAAGGACAAGTGTTAGCTCTTCCTTAAATGTTTTGTAAAATTCTCCTGTAAAACCATCTGGGCCAGGGCTTTTGTGTACCAGGAGTTTCTTGATTACTGTCTCGTTTTCCTCCATTGTTATCAGTCTGTTCAAGCTTTCTGCTTGTATCTCCTTCAATGTTAGAAGATTAGACTTATCTAGAAATTTGTCCATTTCATCGAGGTCTAAAAATTTCTTGGCATATAATTGTTCATAGTAATTTCTTACAGTCCTTTGTATTTCTGTGGTATCAGTTGTTATTGCTCCTCTTTCATTTCTGATATTATTTATCTGGTCCTCTACCCTTTTTTCTTGATGAGTCTGCTTAACGGCTTGTAGATTTTATTTATTTTTCCAAAGAACCAGCTCCTGTACTGGTTGATCCTTTGAATTGTTCTTTTCATCTCTATGTTATTCAATTATGCTCTAATCTTGACTATTTACTTCCTTCTACTTGCTCTGAGATGTATTTGTTGTTGTTTCTCCAGTCTTGAATTTGTAGTGTTAGGTCGTTTATTTGAAATGTTTCTTTCTTTATTAGGTAAGCCTGTACTGCTATAAACTTCCCTCTCAGGAAAGCCTTTGCTGTGTCCCTTAGGTTTTGGACTGTTGTATGTTCATTTTCATTTGTTTCCAGAAACTTTTTGATTTCTTCTCTTATCTCATTATTGACCGATTCATTGTTTAATCGTCTACTATTCAGTCTACATGAGTTTGCAGGGTTTTGAGGTTTTTCTTTGAGGTTGATGTCCAATTTCAAGCCCTTGTGGTCTGAGAACAAGTTTGGTATTATTTCCATTTTCCTGAATTCACTGAGGCTTGCTTTGTGTCCTATAATGTGGTCTATCTTTGAAAAACTTCCATGAGTATTTGAAAAGAATGTGTATTTTTCTTCTTTGGGATGTAAGGTTCTATATGTCAGTTAAATCTATTTGATTCAGTGCATCATTCAGCCTCACAATGTCCTTATGGATGTTTTGTTTGGAAGATCTGTCCATTTTTGACATTGTGGTGTTGTAATCCCTTACTATCAGTGTGTTGCTGTGTATATCTTTTTTGACATCATCCAAGATTTTCTTTATATATTTGGGTGCTCCTATGTTGTGTGCTTATAAGTTTACAATGTTTATGTCTTGATAAATTCTTCCTTTAAGTATTATAAAGTGTCCCTCTGGGTCTCTTTTTATGGCCTTTGTTTTGAAACCTATTTTGTCTGATATAAGTATTGCAACCCCTGCTTTCTTCTCTTGCCCATTTGCTTGGAATGCTTGTTTCCATCCCTTTACTTTCAGTCTGTGTAGGTCTTGTGCTCTGAGGTAGGTCTCTTGTAGGCAACATATATGTGGGTCATGTTTTCTTATCCGTTCAGCAATCCTGTGTCTTTTGATTGGTGCATTTGGTCCATTTACATTGAGAGTTATTAGTGATAGAATCCTATTCATTTTTTCTCTTTGTTCATGTGTTTTTCTCTGTCTCACTCTTTTCCTTCATCTTCTTAAACCAGTCCCTTTAGCATATCTTGGAGTGCTGGTTTGGTAGAGAGGTATTCTTTTAGCCTTCTTTTGCCTGGGAAACTTGTTATTTCCCCTTTTATTTTAATTGAGAGCCTTGCTGGGTAGAGCAGCCTTGGTTGTAGGCCCTTGCTTTTCATTACTTGGAAGATTTGTTGCCATTCCCTTCTGGCTTGCAGTGCTTCTGTTGAGAAGTCAGCTCCTAGCCATGTCGGGGCCCCTTTGTATATTACTTTCTCCTTCTCTGTTGCTTCCTCTTTGTCTTTGATAGTTGCCATTGTAATGATGATGTGTCTTGGAGTGGACCTCCTTGGGTCCCTCTTGAGTGGGGTCCTCTGTGCCTCCTGGATCCATGAGACCTTTTCTCCCCTCAAATTGGGGAAATTTTCCATCATTCCTTTTTCAAAGAGGTTCTCTATCCCTTGCTCCTCTTCTTCTTCTGGTATTGCTATTATGCGAATATTATTGCATTTAAAGTTGTTCTGTATTTCCCTACATGCCTCTTCATACTTTTTGAGTCTTTTTTCCATTTCTTGTTCTTTCTGGGAGCTTTTTTCTACCTTATCCTCCATCTCACTGATTCGATCCTGTGCTTCATCCAGCCTGCTTTGGATTCCTTCTGCTGCGTTCTTCAATTCAGAAATGGTATTCTTCATATCCTCTCATGCCTTCTTGATAGTTTCTACGTTGTTTTCCAGGTTGCTGTAGTTTGCTGTAAGATCCCCATAGTTTCTCTGCACTTTCTCATAGTTCTCTTTGAGCTGGCTGAGCTCATTGACCTTCCTTAGAACTATTGTTTTGAATTCAATATCTGATAGTTCCCTTGCCTCTATTTCATTTAGGTCTCTCTGTGGGGATTCCCCTTTTTCACTCATTTGGGGGGAACTTCTTTTTCTTTCCGTTTTTGAGAGTCTATTAATTAATTAATTAAGTAATTAATTTTTGCTTCTGCTTCAATTGATCCGTCTAGATTTCCTGACTTCGTGGATGAAACTTCTATGGTAGTAGTCCAGCATTTATTTATTTATTTATTTACTCTCATTTCTGCGTGTGTCTCTGATGATGTCAGTTGTTGACCATATATGACCTTGGGCTGTTTTTTTGAGCCTTCCAGGAGTCTACTGTCTGTGTCTGTCTCCTATGATTGTCAATCTGGTCACTCTATCTTCATCTGTCAGGCTTAAGCACCACAGGGTAGAGCAGTGCCTCTTGATGGCGGGATTATCATTCCTTTATAGACCACTGTCACTCAGGGGAGTAGTCCACATGAGCAAGATGGGGATTGTGGACAGGGGAAGATTCTGAACTGGGACTCCACAATGCCTCTGTCTCCAGTCTCTCCTCGAGGGTCTCTGGGCAGCTCTGTGACCCCTTCAGCCAGGGATCTGCTATTTCTGTGGACTGTGTTGTAATCACGTGTCTACCGGCTCTTGCCCCACTACTGCCTCCTTGGGGGCATGGCCTGCCTGCACAGAATGGAGACTACAGGATGGGGAGGGAGTCAGCTCCAGGAATCCTAACTAACCCTCCTGTTCTTTCCCCAATGCCTCCATCTCCAGTCTCTCCTCAAGGGTCTCTATACAACTGTGTATTCCCTTTTGCCAGGGATCCTGTATTTCTTCCAGCCAGTCTGCACTCTGCACTCAGCGCCCAGCCCACATGTGCACAAGCTGTGTGTGGAGTGTGCAAAAGGCACGTTTATTGATTCACTTATGGCTGAGCGATATGATAGCTGCGGAGGTGGAGGTGAGTTATCACCGGGGCTCCGCTGGCCACTGTCTCTCTTCTCATCACAAAGTTTTCCTCACCAATCTTTCCTCAGGTACTGGCCCACTCAGCTCCCACATCTACCCAGACATCAAGGAAGGCAGCTGCTACTGCAAATTTTTGCATTGGCCCTTTAAATGTCTCTTTGAATCTCCAGCCACCTGTCTCTGGCAGAGAGCGCCCCTAAGCTTTTTTGGGGTTGCATTTTTTCTGTGTGTTTTCCTGGTTTCAGCTGCTGTAGTCTAGGGGTCCTTGTTTATGATTCAGACACTGTTATTCTAGGGGGATCCAACTGGCCACTTCACTGTCCCTCTGTTGCTGGTACCCGTGGGAACCCAGCCCTCCTTCCTGAGCCTCCACCGCACTTCTCACCCATTTGCATGTGTGAAAGTTGATTCCACTATCTGTCCGCAGCTCCAAGGCTCCTCTCCATCTATCGTTCTGCCATTTTCTAGGTGATTTCTCCACTCTTTAGTCACAATTCCAGTTTGGTCTTTGGAGGAGGTCAGTGCAACTCCCACTCACTCCTCCACCATCTTTTATTCTGAAGTATATTCTTAATCCCTTGCTCTCTCAACTGTCTTTCTGATACCTCTTTGAGGCTAATGTTATTACAGTTCATATTTTCTGAAAAGTGCCTGAAATGGTCCTAATTTTTTTGTTCTTTTTTTGTTTTGCTGCTCTGATTGGGTGTTTGTTTCTTTCCCTCCCCAGTTTGCCTCGTTGTATTGGTTTCTATGTATTAGAGAAATTAGCAAGGACTCTGTTTCAGACCTATGTCAGATGCTGCCTGTGACTGGCCCTAGGTAACCTCTTTGGAGCTATCAGCAATTTCACAGCTAGTGGTTTCCTCTGGTGAGGCTGGGTGCATGTGAAAATAACCTAAAATTTTAGTTTAAAGAGGTTATATTTTAAGGAGATAACCAAATGATCTGTGAATGATATCTTCCTTATATCCTATTAAAATATTTACATATATTTAGATTCATAATTTCTAAATATACCTTAAGAAAGTTAATATTTGGTAAGAGGTATGAATGAAATTTACCTGACTAAAACTATTCTTGGATCCTTATATAATCTTCTGGTATTAAAACAACACACAGAAGTTTTATTTTAAACATTTCCCTATATTGTCATTATCTTTTGAATCCAAGACATATCTAGTAACTTCTACTTTCATCTTTTACTTAATTTGAATATATTTTGTATGTACAATTTACATAATTTATCATTTGCATTAATATCCATATTTTCTCTGTATAATTTAGCCCTTAAATTGAAATTATATAATTTGAGTCACGGACACTGCCTAGCTCATTCTGCTTTGCTGTAAAGTTTTCAGGGCCTTGGTCCTAGGTGACATGTACATTATGCCACCCATGTCTTTGATGTTATTCAGTCATCTCTTGGCAAGTCCTGTTGAAGCTGGGATCACTAGCTCTCAGACTCTGGGGTGCTGGGTGTTAGATGACAGGAAGGATTAAACTCTGCCACAGTCTAAACTAGCAGATATCTGTTGGTATACTGGCTACTTAGTAGGATTTAAAAACACACTTTCTTGAAGTTCCTGTTATAAAATATCAATTTTTCTTCTGTTTAAGGCTTAGGGTAAAGTAGACAATCACATAGTATGGCCTCTGACTTTAAAGGATCAGGTATAGTAAACACAGTAGGATAGTGACTGTGATAAGATAGGGAGGGACTGTAGATAGGTGTGAAAGGTATGATATCCCCCGATGCACTCCACCTGCTGAGACAGCCCTGTCTACTTCTTATCCCAACACCCTCCCTTTCTCTCATTCCTTACCAGTCTGAGCAGTCAGGTCCACCATGTAGGACAAAAAAGTCCCAGTCAAGAGAGGAAAAATACAAGATTGTACAGAAAATATCTTTCTGCTGATTTATTTCTTTATCTATTTCTTAGTTACAAAAAGTAAGGAAAAGGAGGTATCATGCCCTCCACTTTCACAATTTTTAATACTTGTAAATAATTTGTTACTATACTATAATTCTCTTGTCTTTTACTTTATAATTGACTATCATAACTGGAAGTACACATTTTAATACTCATATAGATGGTTTGCAGACTCACATCATTTGATCAATGTAGCAAATCACTTATTATGTAATGTTTCTATAATTATAGAAAGAGTTTTTCTTTGATTTTCATTCATGTCAAGAACTGTCCTGTTGATAGTTATGGTCATGATAGCAACTCTCATTTGTATAGTTTGAAATGAGAATACAGAATGCTGATGCTTCCATAATCTCATTTGGTCCCCAAGACAACCATGTGAGACAAGCTGGGAAGAGATTATTTTCAGCATTTGCAGCCTAGGACACAGGGCAAGCATAAGTAAGTTCTTTGTCCACAGCAAGGAAGTGGCAAGACTGGTACTCAAATTCTGACTTCAAGGGAGTTGCTCTTAAGACCAAGGTTCTGGCATATCTGATGTCTGTTGAGAATCTTCATCCTGATTTATAGACACTGTTTTCACCAAGTCCTCACACGTGGAAGTGCTCAGCAGCTCCATGGGGTCTCTTTATAATGGTACTAATCACATCATAGGGGCGCTACTTTCATGACCTTATACTCCTGCCAAAGGCCCCACACCCTTATCCATCACATTGGGGGTTTGGATTTTAACACACTTATTTGGGAGGACAAAGACATTTTGCCCATAACACCTGAAGTCTTCATTTCCCCCACTGTAAATCCTTCCTGTTCCTTTGCTAGTCTTTAAGTCTCTGCCAAGTGCAAGAGACATGCTGACTGCCTTTCTACAGCTAGTATGGGTAAAGAGCCTTTGCTTGTTCTCATTTGGTGTTTTTTGTTTATTTCTATAGGTGCTTTTTAAAAATTTCTATTCATAGGCCCTCCTCCAGATCCACTGAATCAGAACAACTGAGGAAAGGCCCACATGCCTGCATTTTTGAGGTGCTACCAGGGAGACTCTTGTACATGAAATCTGAGAACCATTGCACTTAGTGACTCCACAGAACTTCTCCTAAACCTTGTATGTTTAATATAAACATTTGGATGAAGATATACATAAGCTAATCAGATTTCATTGTCATAAAACTAGGAAAGTGAGCTAATGTGGAAGGTGTCAGAATCAAAATGGATCTTGACCTAAAATCTGGACTTAAGAAGATAAGTTCTACTGGGAACTCATGTGACACTGTGTTGAAGTTGATTTTATATGTATCCATGTACACATATGTATGTAGAAGCTTGGAAAAGAATGATTCATAGACATCTGTATGATGGATGTTGACAGAGTTTTTTGACAGGACAATGCAAAGCCTATTACGTGAGTTAATAATGTTGTTTCCTGTGCTTATTAAATAATTTGAAATATTATGTCTGGTCCAGGCTCCACATTTTAAGAAAAACCAAGTGTCTCTGGAACAGCACTCCCAGTAGCTCATACAACTGATACTATTCCATTAACTTCTAACAGGATGTTATTGAGCTTCTGTCACTCACCATCCAGATTAGTCATCATATCAGTTGTCCATTCTTTTGTGATATTTCTATAAAATTTTCTAGGAAGATTTTACTTAAATTCTATACTCTAGAGAGTTATAATTTTTGTACAGTCATGTAATTCTACATGTGGTATTTGAATATATAAGAAATTAATATGCATTTTAATGTAAAAATATTCAAGATTTTATGAGATTGACAGTAAGAGGCTGAATTGTGCACCTGTTACAGCTCCAACATGCTGCTCTCAGCAGCCAAAGGAATCATATTATAGAGGTTTTGGATTTTCAAACTTGTCTGCTTTTCAAAGGTTAAAAAACATGCAGACTGCTAATTGGCTTTTATTTTATTTCACTCTTTCATGCATGTGTTTATTCATCTTTGAATTATGATTCCATTCAATCAATACAGAGTACTTCTGACTGTGTGTTCTGTACAGGGACTTGCAAGCTATAGGACCTTCAGTGAGGAAGAGCCAATCTCATGGAGAAGCCAGATTTTTAGCCATGCAACAGACACAGTGTACATCACCTAGGTGGTGTCCTGATCTGTCTGTGATCAGCCCTGTCCTGTCCACTGTAGCAATCAGCTACACAGGGCTACTGAGAACTTGAAATGTTGCTAATCCAGATTGAGATAAGCCATAAGCATAAAATTTTGAGGACTTAGTAAAACAAAAAGGAAAAATTAATCTCAGTATTTTTATATGTATCACATGTTGAAATTATAATATTTTTATATACTAGGTTAAAATAAAATATTATAAGTTTGCTTTCTCTTGTTTCTTTTCACTCCTTAAAAACCTGGATGCCTGAGTACTTAAAATCTGTGAGATGTAGCTCTTAATTTGTCATATTCAGTGCCTGTTCTTGTTAGGCAACACAAATGATTATGAGCCCAGTCTCCATATTAGATCCATATTTGCATTCCAGCTCTAGGGCTTACTAGGGCCGTTGAGAGTCTTCAATAATAAAGTGCTAAAATAACAATAATATTGAAGGTAAGGATCATTAACACTTAAGTAGCATTCAGTGAGCCCCATATTCAGCTAAAGCTTAGGATATGTTAGGTAATTCAGTCCTCCTGACAGTCCTTTACAGTTACTGTTATTGCCTCTCTTTTCCCAGGAGAACTGCAACAAAGAGATTATGTTAGGATGTGTTACAGCACTCAGATCAAGGACTGGTGATTATTTTCATTGTTAGTAGTTGTGCTGTATTCCCACTCATGGGAGTGAGCAGGGCAAGGATAGTGGCCAAAGAGATGCCACCTAGAGGGTGGAGAGTGATGGCCACACATGCTGGTGAGGTGCATTGATAGTGTGGATGGGAACTAGATTGCTATTGTACTTAGCAAATGCTGCAACAGTGGTTTTCAGCAGCAGTGATTTTCCTGGTATGTTTGATACAATCTGGAGACAATTTTTTGGTCAGATTTGAGGAGGCAGCTAGTGGCCAGGAAGCAGCTAAAGTTCCTGGGGTATTCAAGACAACCTCCAATGAGAGGGTGATCAGGACAGCCCCCAAAGAGAGAGTGGGCTGGCCCTGATGTCAGCAGAGTTGAGGTTGAGAAATCCTGTGCAATAGGGGTGAAAAAAAAAAGAAAAGATGACAATATGAATGGAAAGATGAGTGAGAGGAAGGGGGGGAAATTAATATACATTTAATTTTTTAGTTCTGGTCATGCCATCTTGGCAAGATGACAAGTATTATGATTCACATTAATGTGACCACAACAAAAGTTTAAGTACAGATTTATTATTTCAGTATAATTTTTAGCAAGGTCTGAGTGGACCTGTGATACTAGGTCCCACTACAATGACTTCTGCTCCCTGGGGAGTGACCCAGGGCAACTTTTTCCTGGCCAATGACTGATTTTTTTCTTTGTTTTTTCCCAGATGAAGGTTAGAAAGTCAGCAGAGAGTTGCCAAACTTGCTCTCTCTCCCTTCCTTACCTACTGCTGTTCTCTAAATATAACTTTGAATATGTCATTAGTGTAGGACTGCCATACCTTTCTTTGGTATGGATGAGATTTAGAGTAAACTGTGGACTGGAAATAGGGACATTGGAATTTGGGTGTGAATTACTACATTATCCTTATTTAGTGAGTTTTCTATGTTAAGTTCAAAGGATGACACTTACCTAGGGCTGGGGGATCATCTCCCTCTGGGTACAAATGAAAAGAAGGTCCTGAGATACTTTGTCAAGAGAAACCCAAAATAAGTCTTTTTTTCAATCTGAAGGGAGTGCTTAAGAACTTATAAAATGTGAAAATGTACACACTAGGGAAAAGTCACTGTTTATAATGGTTAAAATTATGTACTCTAATCTTTTTAGCAATGAGACTCTTTCCATCAATGGTAATTTATGAATGCTTTTTCAAAGGGAATGGATCATTATATTGGTTTTTCTTTATATGTGCAACTCTGAAAACTAGATTTTCTGTTGGCTTTAGTTTTCAGGTGTCACATACTTCTTCCCTATAAATGTGTAGCTCTGTGAATAAATGAAAAGGATAAACAGAAATGTACATCCTGCTGTCCTAGGATGCTTTTCTAATGACGAGCACTAGTGTTTTAATATACTTAAATGTAGATAGAGAGCTGAAATGAAGTCTAACAAGGATGGTGGATTTTCCATGGACAACTTGTCAGTGGTACCACAAGCACTTGCAGGATGTAAGGAAATACATTGTAAGTCATTTGTACTAGGAATAATGAGCAGTCCTTAGGAAAGGAGGCCAACAAAATAAGACTTTCTAGACATTGTTAAATTCAAGACCACAAGTTGCAGAGAAAGTTGTGAAGGAAATTTATTTATGAAAAAAACCAAAGATACACGTAGATATAGGTACACACATATGTACACAAATGTCCTGAGCAGAAATAAAACAGTCTGAGCACAAGATAGAACTGTGGTTGTAGATGAGTCATACAGGGGTCTTCTGGGTGTATTTCTGAGTATATCAGTTTTTCTTTGGGTTTTTACATAAGAATATAATCATGTAATAGTGTAAACAATCAAAACAAAGAAAACAAAAGATCCAAGATGGCAGAGGAGGGAGATGAAGGCACACTAACCTCCTCCCAGGATCAACCTGGAATTAGAACTAAATTGTGGAGAATTCACCTGGAACAGACAACTGAATAATAACAAGAGAGAAACCTTACAACCTTGGACAGACAGAAGAATCAGCTTCAGCACAACCTGACTGGTAGGGAGTGTAGTGGAGACATGAGAGGGCTGGCTGGGTGGCCAAAGGAGGCAATTGAAGCCTCAGAGCCTGACCGTCTGACATCACCAGAAGTGGATCCAGAAAGAAATGGCCCAAAACAGTCAAAACCCAGTTACATCCAGATACTTAAGGTGCTGGTTAGATCTCCCTGAGAAGTTTGGGGTCTAAATCTAAAGGTGGTATCCCTAGCCTAGAGCACCAGAACCCAAAAAGTACATAGATTACATCCAGTGCTGAAAAGCAGCAGGGTTGCTCTCTGTCAGAGATGGCCAGCTGGAGATGCAAAGAGCCATTTAAAGGACCAACATCTAAATTTTCATTTGCAGCTCTTTATCCTGGACTCTGGCAAAGGTTGGGGCAGAGTGAACTAGAAATACTTGAAGAAAGGCTGGGGGTGGAAAATTTTGGGAGAGAACAGAAAAAGTAGATGCTGGGATCCTGATACTGAGTCATGCCCTGTATAACAGCAGCCATCTTGCTCAGGCAGAACAATCCCCATCCCCCATCATCTGCAGCAGCCAGAGCGGAAACAATAGCTCCAACCCCAGGAGGGATTCAGTCCCACCCTGTGGTGCTTAAGTGTGACTGCTGAGTGCAGAATGACTAGGTTAACAACTGAAGGGTCAGCCACAGACAGTAGATCCCTGGAGGTCTCTAACAAGCTGCCTAAGGTCAGATGGGGCCACCATCTGTCATCGCCAGAGTTGAATCCAGAAAGAAAAAATAGTGGTAAATACCAGAAGTGACCAAGAGGAATTCCACCTTGGTCTTCTCCATGATTTGTGATATTTTCTTTACTGCATAGGTTTTTAACATTCATTTCTTGTCCATCAAGTTTGTACATAGTAAGTCACTAGATTTTATACTATAATTTATTTTAATTTACATATTTTGCCCCTCTCTTCTCTTACCCAATATTAACTTCTTCTTTCCTCTTCTTTTCATTTTAAATTTTGTTTTCTCTCTTGCTATGACTTTCTTCCATTCCACAGTCTTACTATTTATCCCCATCCAGCCTCTCAAAACCAATTTTCTTTTCAACTGTCATCTCACATTCTTTTTCCCATGCTTAAAATACCCAAGTTCTCTCTCTAATTTTAGCAGTCTTTGCTCATTGGTTGTGGATAGGGTAGTTGTTGTTGCATTTTTTAATTTTATTGCTACATCTTCACTAACTTTGTATTTCAAATCTCCAATGTTCTCCTCTCCTATTCTTTTTTACATCAAATTTTAATTTTGCCCTTTCCTGTTCTGTTTTTTCCTTCTTTTTTCTCTTTCATTCTGTTCTTTTTTTATTTTTTTTCTTTTCCTTTTTATCTCGAATTTTAATTTCTCCCTGTCTTAGCCTGATTTTCATTCCTCATTCTTAGTATTTCCTTTCCCTCTATCATCTCAAAATCACTTTGCTTTCATCTATACCTCTCTTATGCTTTTCTTTCTTTTTCTCTCTTATTCCCATGCCACATATATTAACTTTACCTCACTGGTTGTTGATAATGATGTGGTAGATCTTTTCTTTCCAATTTGGTTCCTATTTCTTTTATTACTTATTTACTTTTTTTCTTTTCCTTTCTCTCACTTTATTTTATTTTATTATTTTATTTTATTTGTTTAAACCTAATACTAATGCATCTCTTCCATTAGTCCATTCTGCCTTCTTCATTCCCTTTTTTATCTATGATGTACATTTTACTTTCTGTCTTTGCATTCAAAGGAACTGAATGCAAAACTGAACTTCACTGGGAACTCTTATTAGTGCTCCTCCCTCTACCTGCTCAAAATCATTTTTCTTTTGGTAGGTCATCTCATATTTCATCTCCTTTCTTATAATAGTCTCAATCTCATTACACCCTTATTAATACTGGTCCCTTTGCTGTTGATAGTGGAATGGTGAGTGGGAATTATTTTTGCTTGTGTGGGTTTGTTATCTGGGCTTTGTGGTTTTGTTCTGGCAGCACCTGCACAAAGCATGCAAAACATGGTGGGCAAAGTGACCCTCATTCAAACAGCTGGAGGGAAGGACCTATCAAAGAACAACCAAACAACAATCAAAACCCAATTACATCCAGAGAGCCAACATAAATGACATATTGCTGTTATTTATGAATCCCAAGGCCATCAAGTTCAGGAGATCAAGAGACTGCACTACTAAACTCACAAGTCTCCTACCATAAAAGTTCACACCACAAAGGAAGGGAATCAAAGAAGAATAATTTAAGAAGCAGAAGCAAGCAAAAAGTCTCCCCAAAAATAGAAAGACAGAGAAACAAATCCCAATTGAAAAGAAAGGAAGAATCCTCAGAAAGAGTGCTAATGGAATACAGGGGAGTAAACTATCAGATATTGAGTTCAAGACAATGGTTACAAGGAAGCTCAAAGGATTCAGTGAAAATTACCAAAAGCTACAGGGAAGCTACAAGGACCATTGTGTGAACTACATAAGCATTAAAAGGATGTAGAAACTGTCATCAAAGCCAGGAGGAAATGAAGAATACTAATTCAGGATTAAAGAATACAGTAGAAGGTATCAAAACAGTCTAGATGAAGCAGAGGATTGAACAAGTGAGCTGGAGGACAAGCTAGAAAAAAACTCCTAGAAAGAGCAAGAAAAAGAAATAAGACTGAAAGAACAAAGACAGTTTTAAGAGAACTGCAGGACAACCTGAAACATAATAATGTCTGTATAATAGGGAAATCAGAAAGAGAAGAGGAGCAAAGGATAAGGAAACTTTGAAAAAGTAATGATAAAAGACTTCCCTAATTGGGGGGGAGAAAATGCCATACAAGTTCAGAAAGCAAGAAAGTCCCAATCAGTATGAACCCAAAGAGGCCCATTCCAAGCCATATCATAGTTACAATGGCAAAACTCAAAGACAAAGAGAGAACCTTAAAGGTAGCAAGGGAGAAACAGGAAGTAACATACAAGGGAACTCCAATAATGCTAGCAGCTGATTTCTAAACAAAACACCTCAAACCAGAAGGGAATGGCAAGAAAAATTCCAAATAATGAAAAGCAAAGGACTGCAACCAAGACCATTCTACCCAGCAAGTCTCTCAATTAAAATGGATGGCAAAATAAGGAGTTTCCCAGATTAAAGAAGACTAAAAGAATACACCACCACCAAACTAGCACTGCAAGATATGCTCAAGGGACTGCTTTAAGAAAATGAAGAAAAAAATGAAGAAGGAAGGAACACAGGTACAAAGGATGAA
Organism: Pteronotus mesoamericanus; assembly: GCF_021234165.1. NCBI lineage: Eukaryota > Metazoa > Chordata > Mammalia > Chiroptera > Mormoopidae > Pteronotus > Pteronotus mesoamericanus. The sequence continues at coordinate 59,372,573 of NW_026555321.1, forward strand.
AATGAATAAGTACTTATCAAAAAAACCTTTTGATATACATGGGTTAAATGTTCCAGTCAAAAGACATAGAGCAGCTGAATGGATAATAAAACATGACCTGCACATATGCTCTCTACAAGAGACTCAGAACAAAAGATCTACACATACTGAAAGTAAATGGTTGGAAAAAAATATTCCAAGCAATTGTACAGGGAAAAAAGAGCCAGGGTAGCAATACTTATATCAGATAAAGTAGATTTAAAAACAAAACCTATGAAAAGAGACACAGAGGGACACTTCATAATACTCAAAGGAAGACTCCATCAAGAAAACATAAACACTGTAAACATATATGCATCCAACATAGGAGCACCCGAATACGTAAGGAAAATCTTGGAGGACTTCAAGAAAGATATAGACAGCAACACACTTATGCTAGGGGATTTTAATACCAACAGTCAACAATGGATTGGTTGGCCAAACAAAATGTCAACAAGGATATTGTGGAACTGAACAACACACTAGATCAAGTAGACTTAACTTATATATACAGAACCTTCCACCCCAAAGAAGCAAATTGCACATTCTTTTCAAATGCGTATGGAACATTTTAAAGACAGACCACATGATAGGACACAACACGAGATGCAAAAATTCAAGTGGACTGAAATCATATCAAGTGTTTTCTGGGATCACAAGGGTTTGAACTAGAAACCAACATGAAAGAAAAAACAAAACATTCAAACTCGTGGACAGTGAAGAGCATGCTTTAAACAATTAATGTGTTAATAATGAGATCGCAGAAGAAATCAAAACAATTCTAGAAACAAATGAAAATGAACACACAACAGTCCAAAACCTATGGGGCACAGCGAAGGCAGTCCTGAGAGAGAAGGTCATAGCAATGTATTTGTATGGAGGTCTATCTAAAAAGATAGAAATATTTCAAATAAACAACCTAACCTTACATCTACAAGAATTGGAGTAACAACAACAAATAAACCCCAGGGAATGTAAATGGAAGGAAATCATCAAGATCAGAGCAGAAATAAATGAACATAGGGACTAAAAGAACAATTCAAAGAATCAATAAATCCAGGATCTGGTTCTTTGAAAAGATAAAAAAATCGACAAGCCTTTAAGCAGACTCATCAAGAAGAAAAGGGAGAGGACCCAAATAAATAACATCATAAATGAAAGAGGAAAAATAATAGCTGATAGCACGGAAATACAAAAGAATATAAGAAATTACTACAAACAACCACATTACAAGAAATTTGACAACCTGGGTGAAATGGACTAATTTCTATAAACATCTACTCTTCCAAAACTGAATCAAGAAGAGGCAGAAAGCCTGAACACACCAATAATAGCTAGTGAAATTGAACCAGTAATCAAAAAACTCCTGGCACATGAAGGCCCTGGACAGGACAGTTTCACAGGAGAATTTTACAAAACTTTTAAGGAAGAGCTAACACTTATTCTTCTTAAACTGTTCCATAAATATCCAAGAAGGAAGACTCCCAAACTCTTTTTATGAGGCTAGCATGATCCTAATCCCAAAACCAGATAAAGACACAAAAAAGAAAGAAAACTACAGGCCAACATCACTGATGAACATAGACACTAAAATCCTCAACAAAATATTGGCAAACCATATTCAGCAATACATTAAAAACATCATACACTATGGTCAAGTAGGATTTATCCTAGGAATGTAATGATGGTAAAATATTTGCAAATCAGTGAACCTAGTACATCACATAAGGAATACAAAAGACAAAAATCACATGAGCACATCAATTAGATGCGGGAAAAGCATTTGATAAGGTACAGCACCATTTATGATAAAAACACTCAGCAAAAGGGGAGCAGAGGGCCTCAATATAATAAAGGCCATATATGAGAAACCTATACCCAACATCAAATGGAATGGGCAAGAACTAAAACCTGTCTCACTAAGATAAGGACCAGGACAAGGGTGTCCACTTTCACCACTTCTGTTCAACATAGTATTGGAAGTTCTAGCCCAGCAATCAGAAAAAAAAAAGAAAAAAAAGGCATCAAAATTGGAAAGGAGGATTTAAAACTGTCATTGTTTGCAGATGACATGATAGTGTATATAGAAAGCCCTATTGACTCCACTATAAAATTACTCAACCTATTAAATGAATTTGGAAAAACAGTGGGATAAAATGTCAATAGTCTGTGTCAAATCTGTGTGGCTGGCTATAGGGGACACTCCGCTGAGGGGAGTGCTGCAGAGAGCACAGTACTCCCTGAAACCTGAGGGAAATCTTTTGGGGCCAGCTGAGGTGGGAGCAGGGCTCTGAAACCCGCTGAGCCCATCCCGGGGTCATCACAGATGAGGGGGACACACACAAACATACAAACACTTCTCTGTTTGCCAGGAGAGCAGATGGGGGCAATTCTCTCCTACCAGAGAAGGCCGTATTGCAAGAAAGGCCCCATTGCCTCTTCTTCTAAGGCTTTTATTGAAAATCTTATCAGTGGGGTATAACAGGAAAGTATAAGTATACTCATTACATTCTCAAGATAAGTTTCACAGAGAATAGATATCTTTAGGAAAACAAGTGACAGGAAATCAGTAATTTACATGGGTCTGAGAGGGAAAAAGAATCAACAATAGAGACTATCGATAAGGGGGAAGTAGACTTAAAGGTGCCTTAAAGATATAGGGTAAAAGGTGTAAATAAATCAAATGTCTTGACAAGGGAAGGGATGTAAATAATGTGAATGTCCGTTGCAGTATGAGCTGACCAGAGATTTGAGGGAGGAACAGAGCACACTCTATAGAATTTATTTTCAGGCCCAATTACCCGGGATCCACCAGATTTGATTTAGGGCTGTTTTTTCCCCACAATGTTTCAAGCCTGAGCCAGGTGGGGGAAGGAACCACCAAGAGATAAGGAGACTGCTTCTTGGCTACAATGAGGACTCTGGCCATGTCCAAGCCAAGCCAAGGAGTGTGGGGGCCTTTTTGCCCCTTCTCCATGCCCCCCAATTTCTCATCTGCTGCCAAAATTGGGCCAACACCTATCTTAGGTTGAAAACCTCAGCATGAGGTCCCTTACCCATCATGGGCTAATTGACCAGCCATGGCAAAGCAGAGAGGCAGGGGCTATGCCCCTACCAGGAGGGGACAGGCCAAGTTTCCTCAGGAGCCTTTTTCTCCAAGGCCTCCTGATTATCTCCAGCCTTGGGGCCCTCCAGCATGTTGGCAAGGTTACAGCTTCTGAAACCAGGCTGGGAATTTCCCAACAACTCTGAAATTGAAGGCACTTTTGTACACCAAAAATGAAATATCAGAAAGAGTAATTAGGAAAAAAATCCCATTTGCTAAAACAAGAAAAATAAAGTACCTAGAAATAAACTTAACCAAGGTGTTAGAAATCCTCTTCTCAGAACACTATAGAACATTGAATAAAAAGATTAAGGAAGACACAGATAAATGGAAGCATATAACATGTTTGTGGATTGGAAGATTTAACATCATCAAAATTTCAATACTACCCAAAGCAATTTATAGATTCAATGCAATTCCTATTAAAGTACTGATGACATATTTCTCAGATACACAACAAACATTTCAATTTCAAAAATGTATATGGGACCATAGAACCACAAATAGCCTCAGCAATTTTGGAAAGAAGAACCAAGTAGGAGGGATCAAAGTGCTTGTTACTAAACTTTATTATAAGGCCATTGTAATCAAAATAGCCTGGTAATGGCAGAAGAATGGACACATAGATCAATGGAACAGAATAGAGAGCCGAGAAATAAAGCCATGTCTCTATGATCAATTAATTAATCACAAAGGGGGCAGGAGCATAAAATGGAGATAATATAGCCTATTCAACAAATGGTGTTGGGATTGCTGGACAACTACATGCAAAAATATGAAATTCAACCACCAATTTATACCATACATCAAGATAATCTCAGTAGGGATGAAAGACTTACATATAAGTAGCAACACCATGAAAGTCCTAGAGGAGAACATAGGCAGGAAAATGTTGGATATTCCATGCAGCAATATTTTCACCAATATGTCCCATAGAGCAAGAGACATAAAGGAAAGAATAAACAAATAGGACGTCATCAAATTTAACAGCTTCTGTATGGCTAAAGAAAACATCAGGAAAATGAAAAGGGAACCAATGGTATGGGAAAATAGATTTACCAATGATATCTCAGACAAGGGTTTGATCTACAAAATGTATTAAGAACTCACATGACTCCACTCCAGCAAGACAAATAATGCCATTCAAAAATGGGCAAAGGATATGAATACTTCTCCACTTCTCCAAGGAGGACACAGGGTGGGCCCAGAGATATATGAAAGGATGGTCAGCATCACTAGCTATCAGAGAGATGCCAATAAAACCATAATGAGATAGCACTTCACACTGGTCAGAATGGCTATCATAAACAAATCAACAAATAACAAGTGTTGGTGAGGTTGTGGAGAAAAGGGAACCCTAGTGCAGTATCAGTCTGAATGAAGAATGGTGCAGCCACTACAGAAAACAGTATGGGATTTCCTGAAAAAACTAGAAATGGAACTGTCTTTTGAACTGGAATTCCACTGCTGGGATTATACCCCACAAATCCTGAAACATCAATTCCAAAGAATCTATGCATCCCCATGTTCACATCAGTGTTATTTCCAATAACTAAGTGTTGGAAACAACTTAAGTGCTCATCAGTAAATGAAATAAATCAAAAAGCTGGTACATATACACAATGGAATACTATGCAGCAGAAAGAAAGAAGGAACTCCAACCCTTTGTGAAAGCAAGATATATCTAGAGGATACTATGCTAAGTGAAATAAGCCAGGCATGAAAGACAAATACCATATGAGCTGACCTATAAGTGGAACCTAATCAACAAAACAATCCACTGAGTGAAATATAACCAGCAACATGGAAATGAAGAACAAATTGACAGTGACCTCAGTGGAGTTAGGAGGAAGATAACAGGGGAAAGAGGGGGAAGGACCAAGTCAAGGAATATGTGTAAAGGACCCATGGACAAAGACAACAGGGGGAAAAATTGAAAGTGGAAGGTGAGGTGTGTTTAGTGCAGGGTAGAGTAATGGGGAAAAATGGGACAACTGTAACTGAACAACAACAAAAAAATGAAAAGAAATGAGGCAAATAGAAAAACAAAATAAAGAAAAAATATAAGTATGTATTATTGACATTATCAGATATAATGTTTTCAAACAGTAATGAAAACACTTTATGTTTTCTTGTTTTCATTATCTCCAATGTCTGGTTTTATTTTAGGAAGGAAGAAATTCACACACAGTGCACGTGCACACATGTGCATACAATTCTAATGAGGTATATTTGTAGATCCTGACATTTTGGGGATGGTATGATTATTTATTTATTTAGTTTTTCATGTCTTAGATTAACATATTTTCTTAATTAATTAATTTATTTTTCCAAATACATTTGTCTCTGCCTTCCCCCCACCACTTTACCCTGCCCTCTCCCCAATCTCCCTCCCTCAATCCTTCCCTACTTTGTTTTTTTTTCAATTTATTTATTTATTTTTATAAATACATTTGTCTCTGCCTTCCCACCACCACTTTCCCTTGCCCCCTCCCTCAACTCTTCCCCTTCGGTTTTGTCCATGAGTCCTTGCTATATGTTCCTTGACTTTCCCCCTTACCTTGCCTTTCTCCTGCCCCCTCTCCTTCTTTCCCGCTTGTCTCTACTGGATTCTTTTCCTTTCAGTGTTGCCGGTCTTATTTTCCTTGCATTTTTGTATTGTTGGTTAGGTTCCACGTACAGGTGAGATCATATGGTATTTGTCTTTTGCCCCCTGGCTTATTTCGCTTAGCATAATGCTCTCGAGTTCCACCCATGCTGTCGCGAACTTTAGTAGTTCTTTTTATCTTTCTGCTGTGTAGTATTCCATTGTGTATAGGTACCATAGTTTTTTGATATAGTCATCTACTGATGGGCATTTAGGTTGCTTTCAACACTTGGCTATTGTAAATTGAGCTGCTTTGAACATTGAGGTGCATAGGGTGTTTTCAATTGGTGTTTGGGGATTCTTAGGGTATAGTCCCACCAGGGGAATCACTGGATCAAAAGGCAGTTCCATTTTCAGCTTTTTCAGGAAATTCCACACACTTTCCACAATGGCGCCACCAGTCTGCATTCTCACCAACAGTGTACTAGTGTTCCCATTTCTCCACAGCCTCGCCAGCACCTGTTTGTTGATCTGTTTATAATGGCCATTCTGACCATGGTGAGGTGGTATCTCATTGTGGTTTTGATGAGCATTTCTCTGATGACTGGTGATGCCAAGCATCCTTTCAAATCTCTCTGGGCCCTCTGTATCTCTTCCTTGGAAAAGTGTCTGCCGAGGTCCTTTGCCCATTTTTTGATTGGATCGTTTGCCTTCTGGGAGTGGAGTCGAGTGAGTTTTTTATATATCTTGGAGATTAAACCTCTATCAGATGTATCATTAGCAAATATATTTTCCCATAGGTTTCACTCCCTTTCATTTTGCTGATATTTTCTTTAGCCATGCAGAAGCTTCTTATTTTTTTATGCTTTTTTTAAAATTTATTTTTTCTTTTTTTATGCCATTGTACATTTTTTAAGTATATTTTATTGATTATGCTATTACACTTGTCACAATTTTTCCTTCTTTCCTCCCCTCTCCACAGTATCCCCTTTCCCTCCAGCAATCCCCTCCCTTCTCTTAGTTCATGTCCATGGGTTGTGCATATAAGTCCTTTGGCTTCTTCATTTCCCATACATTTTTTTTTTGAGGGCACAGTAGAAGTGGAGAGCTTCATGTCCTATAGCAGCTACATAGAAAGGAGCTACTGTGTTTTGCCATTGATAATGCATACATTTTTGCCGAAATTTTTGAGGAAAAAATAAGGATGCACATTATAAACGAGTAGTACTAATTCCAAATCTATAGAAATTTTTTAATTCTTTTACTTATGCTTATGAGTTACAAGTGTAACTCTAGAAAGCAATGATGATATCTGTATGCAAAATAATACCCTGGAATATGATAATCGGCTTTGTTTCTAATTATAAATAAATAAATAATTGAATTAAAAAGTTAAATGAAAGATATTTTCCTGAAAATTTGGGCCAAAAACGTGGGTGCATATTATATTTGGCAAAATAAAGTAATCGATCTCTATTATGTTTGAGTCTTTCCTTGATCTTCATGTCTTATTCATTAATGTCTTCTTTTCTTTATTTTTTTATTTTTTTAATTTATTTACTTTTTAAATACATTTGTCTCTGCCTCCCCCCCACCTCGTTCCCTTGCCCCCTCCCACCTTCCCTCCCTCAGCTCTTCCCCTTTGGTTTTGTCCATGAGTCCTTGCTATATGTTCCTTGACTTTCCCCTTCCCTTCCCTTTCCCTGCCCCCACCCCCTCTTGTCTCTGTTGATTTCTTTTCATTTCAGTGTTGCTGGTCATATTTTCCTTGCATCTTTGCATTGTTGGTTAGGTTCCGCTTATAGGTGAGATCATATGGTATTTGTCTTTTGCCCCCTGGCTTATTTCGCTTAGCATGATGCTCTCCGGTTCCATCCATGCTGTCGCAAAGTTTAGTACTTCTTTTTTTCTTTCTGCTGCATAGTATTCCATTGTGTATATGTACCAGAGTTTTTTGATCCAATCATCTACTAATGGGCATTTAGGTTGCTTCCAAGACTTGGCTATTGTAAATTGTGCTGCTATGAACATTGGAGTGCATAGGTTCTTTTGTATTGGCGTTTTGGTGTTCTCAGGGTATAATCCCAGCAGGGGAATCGCTGGATCAAAAGGCAGTTCCATTTTCAGCTTTCTGAGGAAATTCCACACTGCTTTCCATAGTGGCTGCACCAGTCTGCATTCCCACCAACAGTGGACTAGGGTTCCCTTTTCTCCACAGCCTCGCCAGCACCTGTTGTTTGTGGATCTGTTTATGATGGCCATTCTGACAGGTGTGAGGTGGTACCTCATGGTGGTTTTGATCTGCATTTCTCTGATGGCTAGTGATGCTGAACATCCTTTCAAATGCCTCTGGGCCCTAGTATCTCCTCCTTAGAAAAGCATCTGCCCAGGTCCTTTGCCCATTTTTTGATTGGATCGTTTGTCTTCTTGGAGTAGAGTCGAGTGAGTTCTTTATATATCTTGGAGATCATACCTCTATCTGATATATCATGAGCAAATATATTTTCCCATACGGTTGGCTCCCTTTTCATTTTGCTGATGTTTTCTTTCGCTGTGCAGAAGCTTCCTATTTTGATGAGGTCCCACTTCTTTATTCTTTCCTTTAAGTCCCTTGCTTTAGGAGACATATCAGTGAAAAAATTGCTGCGTGGGATATCTGAGAGTTTCCTGCCAATGTTCTCCTCTAGGACTCTGATAGTGTTGTGACTTATATTTAAGTCTTTTATCCATCTTGAGTTTATTTTTGTGTATGGTGTCAGCTGATGATCCAATTTGAATTTTTTGCATGTAGCCGTCCAGCTCTCCCAACACCATTTGTTGAAGAGGCTGTTACTGCTCCATTTTATGCTTCTGCCCCCTTTGTCGAATATTAGATGTCCATAGAGACCTGGGCTTATTTCTGGGCTTTCTATTCTGTTCCACTGGTCTATGGGTCTGTTCTTGTGTCAGTACCAGATTGTTTTGAGTATGGTGGCTTGTAGTAGAGTTTGATGTCCGGTATTGTGATCCCTCCTACTTTGTGTTTCTTTCTCAAAATTGCAGCGGCTATTCGGGGTCGTTTATGGTTCCATATAAATTTTTGAAATGTCTGTTCTATTTCTGTGAAATACATCATTGGTATCTTAATAGGGATTGCATTGAATCTATAAATTGCTTTGGGTAGTATGGACATTTTAAGGATATTAATTCTTCCAATCCATGTGCACGGTATATGCTTCCATTTATTTGTGTCTTCCTTAATTTCTTTTTTCAATGTTGTATAGTTTTCTGCATACAGGTCTTTTGTGTCTTTGGTTAAATATATCCCTAGGTACTTTATCTTTTTTCGTGCTATATCGAATGGTATATTATTTCTGATTTCTTCTTCTTCTATTGCATTGCTGGTGTACAAAAACGCCTTTGATTTCTGAATGTTGACTTTGTATCCTGCTGTTTTGCCAAAGTCACTTATTAGGTTGAGGAGTTTTTTGGTAGAGTCTACAGAGTTCTCTACACTATCATGTCATCTGCAAACAATGGTAGTTTTACTTCCTCCTTTCCTATTTGGATGTCTTTTATCTCTTTCTCTTGTCTGACCGCTGTGGCTAGGACTTCCAATACGATGTTGAAAAGAAGCGGTGAGAGCGGACATCCTTGTCGTTTTCCCGAACTTAGTGAGAAAGCTTTCAGTTTTTCCCCATTGAGTATGATATTGGCTGTAGGTTTTTCATATATGGCCTTTATTATGTTGAGGAATGCCCCATTTATTTCCATTTTGCTGAGTGTTTTGATCATAAATGGGTGCTGTATCTTTTCAAATGCTTTTTCTGCATCTATTGAGATGATCATGTGGTTTCTTCTTTTCTTTTATGGATGTGATGTATCACGTTTACTGATTTGCGTATATTGAACCACCCCTGCATGCCTGGGATGAATCCCACTTGATCATGATGGATAATCTTTTGAATGTATTGCTGGATGCGGTTTGCCAATATTTTGTTGTGGATTTTAGCATCTATGTTCATCAGCGAAATTGGCCTGTAGTTTTCTTTCTTTGTAGGGTCTTTATCTGGTTTTGGGATCAGGGTGATGCTGACCTCATAGAAGGAGTCTGGGAGTGTTCCCTCCTCTTGGATTTTTTGGAATAGTCTGAGAAGGACAGAGGTTAGCTCTTCCTTAAATGTTTTGTAGAATTCTCCTGGGAAACCGTCTGGCCCTGGGCTTTTGTGTGCTGGGAGTTTCTTGATTACTGCTTCAATTTCCCCAGCTGTTATCGGTCTGTTCAAGCTTTCTGTTTCTTCCTCCTTCAGTGTTGGAAGATTATACTTTTCTGAAAATTTGTCCATTTCATCAAGATTTTCAAATTTCTTGGCATATAATTGTTCATAATAGTTTCTGATGATCATTTGTATTTCTGTGGTATCCGTTGTTATTTCTCCTCTTTCATTTCTGATGTTATTAATTTGGGTCCTCTCCCTTTTTTTCTTGATGAGTCTGCTTAATGGCTTGTCAATTTTATTAATCTTTTCATAGAACGAGCTTCTGGATTGGTTGATCCTCTGAATTGTTCTTTTTGTCTCTATGTCATTCAGTTCTGCTCTAATCTTAACTATTTCCTTCCTTCTCCTTACTCTGGGATTTATTTGTTGTTGTTTCTCCAGTTCTTCAAGTTGTAGTGTTAGGTCTTTTATTTGAAATGTTTCTATCTTTTTAAGGTAAACCTGTATTGCTATGAACTTCCCTCTCAGGACCGCCTTCGCTGTGTCCCATAGGTTTTGGACAGTTGTTTGTTCATTTTCATTTGTTTCTAGAAATTTTTTGATTTCTTCTCTTATCTACTTATTTACCGATTCATTGTTTAATAGTGTACTGTTCAGTTTCCATGAGTTTGCAAGTTTTTGAAGTTTCTCTTTGAGGTTGATTTCCAGTTTCAAGGCCTTGTGGTCTGAGAATAAGTTTGGTATTATTTCCATTTTCCTGAATTTACTGAGGCTTCCTTTGTGTCCTATCATGTGGTCTATCTTTGAAAAACTGCCATGAGCATTTGAAAAGAATGTGTATTTTTCTTCTTTGGGATGTAAGTTTCTATATATGCCAGTTAAGTCTCTTTGATTCAGTGTGTCATTCAGCGACACGATATGTTTATTAATGTTTTGTTTGGAAGATCTGTCCATTTTTGACAGTGGGGTGTTGAAATCCCCTACTATCAGTGTGTTGCTGTCTATATCTTTTTTGAAGTCATCCAACAATTTCCGTATAAACTTGGGGGCTCCTATATTGGGAGCATATAAATTTACAATGTTGATGTCTTCTTGATAGATTCTTCCTTTAAGTATGATAAAGTGCCCCTCTGGGTCTCTCTTTATGGCCTTTGCTTTGAAATCTACTTTGTCTGATACAAGTTTGGCAACGCCAGCCTTTTTCTCATGTCCATTAGCTTGGAATATTATTTTCCATCCGTTTACTTTCAATCTGTGTAGGTGTTTTGCTCTGAGGTGGGTCTCTTGCAGGCAGCATATGTGTGGATCATGTTTTCTTTTCCATTCAGCTACCCTGTGTCTTTTTATTGGGGCATTGAGTCCATTCACATTGAGAGATATTACTGATAGAAACTTACTCATCTGTTCTCTTTGTACTTGTGTTCCTCTCTGTCTCATTCTTTTCCTTCATCTGCTTAAACCAGTCCCCTTAGCATATCTTGGAGTGCTGGTTTGGTACAGATGTATTCTTTTAGCTTTCTTTTGTCTGGGAAACTCCGTATTTCTCCTTCTATTTTAATGGAGAGCCTAGCTGGGTAGAGCAGCCCTGGCTGTAGGTCCTTGTTTCATGGCTTGGAATATTTGTTGCCATTCCCTTCTGGCTTGTAGTGTTTCTGTTGAGAAGTCAGCTCCTAGGCGTATCGGGGCCCCCTTGTATGTTACTTTCTCCTTCTCCCTTGCTGCCTTGAGGATTCTCTCTTTGTCTTTGACAATTGCCATTTTAATGATGATGTGTCCTGGAGTGGACCTCCTTGGGTCCCTCTTGAGTGGGGTCCTCTGTGCTTCCTGGATCCATGAGAGCCTTTCTCTCCTCAAATTAGGGAAATTTTCTATCATTACTTTTTCAAGGAGGTTCTCTAGTTTTGCTCCTCTTCTTCTCCTTCTGGTATCCCTATTATACAGATATTATTACATTTAAGGTTGTTCTGCATTTCCCTAAATGCTTCTTCATTCTTTTTGGGCTGTTTTTCCATTTCTTGTTCTTTCTGGGAGCTTTTTTCTACCTTGTCCTCCATCTAACTGATTCGATCCTCAGCTTCATCCAGCCTGCTTTGGATTCCTTCTACTGTGTTCTTCAATTCAGAAATGGTATTCTTCATATCCTCTTGAGTCTTCTTGATAGTTTCTATGCCCTTTTCCAGGCTGATATATTTTGCTGTAAGATCCTGATAGTTTCTCTGCAGTCTCTCATAGTTATCTTTGAGCTGGCTGAGCTCATTGAGCTTCCTTAGAACCATTGTTTTGAATTCCATATCTGATAGTTCCCTTGCCTCTATTTCATTGAGCTCTCTGTGTGGGGAGTCCCCTTTTCCACTCATTTGGGAGGAACTTCTTTTTCTTCCCATTTTTGTGAGAGTCTGTTAAGTATTTTTGTCCTTTACTTTTCTTTCTGGGCTTGCCTCTGATGATGTCAGTTGTTGACCCTATAGGGCCTTGGGTTGTTTGTTTGAGTCTTTCAGGAGTCTAATGCCTGTGTCTGACTCCTGCTTGGAGCAGCTCTGTGACTCCTTCAGTCAGGGCTGAGCTATTTTTTTGGATCTCTCTGCACTCTCACGTGGGCTCCTTCAGCGCGTTCCCTGCACAGCAGGGTCCCCCACCTGCCTGGGCTCGCATGTGCTTGCCCCAGACCAGGGGGCTTATTCGCGACCCCCCTTACTCATCTGGCCTCCCTGGCACGCGAGCTTCGTGGCACTGGTCAGTTTAGGGTCTTCTGTTGTGTGTTTTCCCCGCTTTTGGCTCTTTGGGTGCATTGCTTGCCCTCGCTAAATGGGGACTACGGAAATGGGAGGAAATCAGCTCTAGGACTCTCCAGTTAATCCTGTTTCTAGTCTCTCCTCCAGGGACTCTGGGCAGCTGTACTTATTTTGTGGGCCGCTCCGCAATCGCAGTGGGTAGGTCAATTTACGCCTGCCCTTGCCCCTCTGTGCACTCCCTCGCAGGCCGTATGGGTGCCAGTCTCTGTGAGGCCTTGCCGGCAGGTGGAAGTGTTCGGCAGCCCGTGTGGTTCACACACAAGCTCGCCAACCCTCGCCGGTCACTAGGCGCAAGTGTGCGCGCCTGCTTTGGGTGTTTTGGGGGTGTCTATGTTTGCTTTTCAGCTTTTGGCTCTTTGGGGGTGTGGCCTCTTCCCGCGCAATGTAGACTACGGCAAGGAGAGGGAGTCAGGACTCTCGGGTTCCTCCTCCCGTTCTTTCCCCAATGCCTCCGTTTCTACTCTCCCCTCAGGGGCCTCTGGGCAGTTCTGTGACCCCTTCCGCCAAGGATCCAACCCCTGTGCGGACTGCGTTTCAATCGCAGGCAGTCTGGTTCTTGCACGCTCCGCTTCTGCCTCTTTGGGGTCGCGCCTTTCCAGCCCACAATGGAGACTACCGAACGGGGAGGGAGTCGGGACTCCCCGGTTCCTCCTCCCATTCTTTCCCCAATGCCTCCATCTCCAGTCTCTCCTCAAGGCTCTCCCAGCCAGTCTGCACTCAGCCCCGTAGCTCACATGCGTACAAGCTGTGTGCGGAGCGCACAAAAGGCAGGTTAATTGATTCCCTTATGCCTGAGCGAGATGGTAGCTGCAGAGTGGGAAGTGCGTTATCACCCGGGCTCCACTGGCCGCCGTGTCAGGTCACTTCACAAAGTTTTCCTCACCAGTCTTTTCCCAGGCACCAGCCCACCCTGCTGCCGCCTCTACCCAGCGATCAAGGGGAGTGGCTGCTGCTGCAACTTTTGCATTTGCCCTTTAAATATCTTTTGCATCTCCAGCCACCTGTCTCTGGCAGAGAGCACCCCTAAGCTTTTTTGGGTTGCGTTTTGTCTGTATTTTCTTGGCTTTAGCTGCTGTAGTTTAGGGGTTCCTGTTTATGATTCAGACCCCGTTCTTCTTGGGGGGACGCTAACTGGTCGTTTCAATGTCCCTCTGGTGCCAGTGCCCGTGCGCACCCAGCCCACCCTCTCGAGCGTCCACCGCACTTCTCACCCATTGGGATGTGTGAGAGTAGAATCCACTGTCCGTGGCACCAAGGCTCCTCTCCCACTATCGCTCCACTGCTTTCCAGGTGATTACTCCATTATTTAGTTGCAATTCCAGTTTGGTTTTGGGAGGAGGTCAGCGTGACTCCCTTTCACTTCTCCGCCATCTTTCTCTCCAGCTCTAAAATTTATTTTTTCAAATACATTTGTCTCTGCCTACCCCCCACCACTTTCCCTTGCCCCCTCCCTCCCTCCCTCTGAGAGTTTCCTGCCAATCTTCTCCTCTAGGACTTTTATGGTGTTGTGACTTATATTTACATCTTCTATCCATCTTGAGTTTGTTTTTTCTTAAGGTTTCAGCTGATGATCAAATTTCATTTTTTTACATGTAGCCATCCAGATCTACAAACAGCATTTGTTGAAGAGGTTATTACTACTCTACTTTATGTCTCTGCCCCCTTTGTCAAATATTAGTTGCCCATATAGATCTGGGCTTATTTCTGGGCTTTCTATTCTGTTCCACTGGTCTGTGAGTCTGTTCTTGTGCCAGTACCAGATTGTTTTGAGTATAGTGGCTTTGTAATATAGTTTGATGTCTGGTATTGTGATCCCTCCTACTTTGATTTTCTTTCTCAAAATTGCTGCAGCTATTCGCGCTTGTTCATGGTTCCATATACATTTTTGAAATCTCTGTTCTATTTCTGCGATATTTGTCATTGGTATTTTAATAGGGATTGCATTGAATCTATAAATTGCTTAGGGTAGTATGAACATTTTGATGATATTTTTCTTCCAATACATGAGCACAGTGTATGCTTCCATTATTTGTGTCTTCCTTAATTTCTTTCTTCAATGTTGTATAGTTTTCTGCATACAGGTCTTTTACCTCCTTGGTTAAATTTATTCCTAAGGACTTTATTTTTCTTGTTGCTATACTGAATGGTATTTTTTTTTCTGATTTCTTCTTCTTCTATTTCATTGTTGGTATACAAAAATGCCTTTTATTTCTGAAGATTGACTTTGTATCCCACTGTTTTGCCAAATTCACTTATTAGGTTGAGTAGTTCTTTGGTGAAGCCTACAGGGTTTTCTATGTACACTATCATGTCATCTGCAAACAATGATAGTTTTACTTCCTCCTTTCCTATTTGTATGTCTTTTATTTTTTTTTTCTTGTCTGACCACACTGGCTAGGACTTCCAATACAATGTTTGAAGGAAGTGGTGAGAGCGGACATCCTTGTCATGTTCCCCATCTTAGTGGGAAAGCTTTTAGTTTTTGCCCATTGAGTATGATGTTGGCTGTAGGTTTTTCATATATGGCCTTTATTACATTGAGGAATACCCCATTTATTCCCATTTTGCTGAGTTTTTTGATCAGAAATTGGTGCTGTACCTTATCGAATGCTTTTTCTGCATCTACCGAGATGATCATCTGGTTTTTGTCTTTTCTTTTATTTATGTGATGTATTACGTTTATTGACTTGCATATATTGAACCATCTCTGCATCCCTGGGATGAATCCCACTTGATCATGTTGAATAATCTTTTTAATGTATTGTGGATGTGGTTTTCCAATATTTTGTTGAGGATGTTAGCATCTATGTTCCTCAGCGAAATTGGCCTGTAGTTTTCTCTCTTTGTAGGGGTTTATCTGGTTTTGGTATTAGGGTGATCCTGTCCTCATGAGAAGAGTCTGGAATCATCCCTCCTGTTGGATTTTTTGGAATAGTCTGAGAAGGACAGGGGTTAGCTCTTCCTTAAATGTTTTGTAAAATTCACCTGTGAAATCTTCTGGCCCATTGGTTTTTTATTTATATTTTTCTGAAAGGTCATTCTGGTGTATGAAGAAATTATTTTTTGTTATATTGAACTCACATTGTTTCTAAATATTTTATTAATCATCTTGAGTTTCCTAGGGAGATAATCATAGGTGAAAATAATGGCCTATTGACATTCCATTGCTACTTTATGTGCCTTATTTTATAGGTAAAAAAGAAGTCAAGAATAGAGAGGTTAACCTTGTCTGTTTACTAAGTGACTGATCTGGTGTTCTGTGGACTTTCTGTCTAAAGCTAGTGTTATCTTTTGCTGACTGAACTCACTTGTTCTTCCGGCTTTATTTTTCCATACATATTTATTAGCAAAAATTTTATATCATTGTGTATGTTAGTGGTGATATATGAGCAGGACCCAAAAAAACCAGAAATTATCTTCTGGAGGGTGGACCCCTTGCACCACAGGATTCCCCAGCTAGGTGACTGTTCTAGGGACTCAAACATATCTGTACCAGGTAGCATTGTTGTGAGAGGTTGTGTTTGTCTTCAGTGAATTTTTTTGAAGACTCTTTCAATGTCTTTACCCATTCATGATGAGAGATTTATGAGAGCACCTGCTCAGACTATGTTGACTGTTCAGCAGTTTTTGACCAAAAACAGAGTGATCCCTGTGCCCTACCTTTCCTATTCACCTGATCTTACCCTGAGTTACTTTATTTTGTTTCTCCAGATGAGAAAAGTCCTAAAAAGGAAATGTTTCGATAATGTGGAAGAGGAGAAACAAAGAGAACAGAATTAAAAGGCATCAAAATTGTCAAGTTCAAAAACTGTTTTGAGCAGTGGAAAAAAGTCTTGATAGGTGTATTGCATCAAATAGAGAGTACTTTGAAGGTAACTGAAGTTTAAACATATAAGAATAAATACACAATTTTTTATAAATTAATTTCAGGGTTTTGTGTGTGTGTGTGTGTGTGTGTGTGTGTGTGTGTGTGTGTGTCTTCCCTCATACATATAGGACTCTTTGAAAAAATAATACAACAGAATACATAGATTTTGTTTGTGAGTCCTGAGAATCAATTAGAAATAACAAAAGAAGAAGTTATCATTGTTAAGTGACTGAGTCAGGATATTGTGCTGCTATTCCAATATTTTTATTTTTCTCAAATAGTCTGGTAGTTTGTGGGCTACATTGTTGTGTACTTAATGATTGATTCGCAAATCACCACTCCGACTCCACAACTTACTGCTGGATTTGGAAAAATTTGTGGAAAGATGCTACTATATTACTACAAATACACATGAATTTAATACACTGCTTATGAATATTAGATCTTTATAATCTGTTATGGGATGAAACAGAAATATTCAGGTATCTTGTAGGCTACTGCCATGAGGACTAACATGCTGTTATATATTAAATAGCAGTACAGTGTACATCTGCATTGGATATTCCTTTTTCCTTTTTTCTAAAGTGCTCAGTTCTGCTGAAATTTTGGATTGAAATCAAATTGGGAAGCTTGTCAGAGCTGTTGAAATGCTGCCCCACTCACAGGCCTACAATAGGACAGGCACAGAGGTTGCTTGAGTAGGAGCAATTTTTTGCATTGTTACATGTCTTGATTGTATACAATTGTTTTTTATTCTCACTATTTTGAAAGAATGTTTTTTATTTTTAATGTGTTTATTTTGAAATCTGATATCTTAGTTGGCAATGGGCAACATCTTAAATCTCACCAAAGTTTTTACATGCCATTCTTCTGCAACCCAAGATGTTTATTAATTTTAAGATACTTTCATTGAATTCTCTAAATATGATATTTTACTTAAATATCCTAACTGCCTCCACTGAAAAAACAAGCTGATTGTTCTCTCGCTCATTCTAATTCAAAATAAAGTGACCACAATATTTTTTTTAAAAGCATAGTTTAAAAAATTCTTTCAGAAAAACAAGTGGGACCTCATCAAAATAAGAAGCTTCTGTACAGCTAAAGGAAACATCAGCAAAATGAAAAGGGAGCCAACCCTATGGGAAAATATATTTGTTAATGATACATCAGATAGAGGTTTGATCTCCAAGATATATAAAAAACTCACTTGACTCCATTCCAAGAAGACAAACGATCCAATCAAAAGATGGGCAAAAGACCTGGGCAGACGCTTTTCCAAGGAAGAGATACAGAGGGCCCAGAGACATTTGAAAGGATGCTCAGCAACACTAGCCATCAGAGAAATGCAGATCAAAACCACCATGAGGTGCCACCTCACACCGGCCAGAATGGCCATCATAAACTGATGAACAAACAACAGGTGCTGGTGAGGCTGTGGAGAAAAGAGAACCCTAGTACACTGTTGGTGGGAATGCAGACTGGGGCAGCCATTGTGGAAAACAGTGTGGAATTTCCTGAAAAAGCTGAAAATGGAACTGCATTTTGATCCAGTGATTCCTCTGCTGAGACTATACCCTAAGAATCCCTGAAAGCCAATACAAAAGAACCTATACACCCCAATGTTCATAGCAGCTCAATTTACAATAGCCAAGTGTTAGAAGCAACCTAAATGCCCATCAGTAGATGACTGTATCAGAAAACCATGGTACAAATACACAATGGAATACTATGCAGCAGAAAGAAAAAAAGAACTATTAAAGTTCTCGACAGCATGGGTGGAACTCGAGAGCATTATGCTAAGTGAAATAAGCCAGGGGGCAAAAGACAAATACCATATGATCTCACCTATACGTGGAACCTAACCAACAATACAAAGATGCAAGGAAAATAAGACCAGCAACACTGAAAGGAACAGAATCCAGTAGAGACAAGAGGGAAGGAAGGAGGGGTGGCGGGGGAAAAGGAAGGGAAGAGGGAAAGTCAAGGAACATATAGCAAGGACTCATGGACAAAACCGAAGGGGAAGAGTTGAGGGAGAGAGGGAAGGAGGGAGGGGGCAGGGGAAAGTGGTGGGGGGAAGGTAGAGCAAATGTATTTGAAAAAATAAATAAATTAATTAATTAAAAAATAAATATTCTTTCAGATTCAGAAAATCTGCCTATCATAATGACAGTTTATGTTTTATTGAAGAGTTGAACTTTTAAACTAGAGTTTGATTTCATATGGATGTTTTACCAAGAATTAAATTATAAGATTGACTTTTTATCCAGCCTGTTCCCTGAATTCCTGGTAAGGCTGGGATTTTTAACATTTGCCTGTGGCTGTATTGAGGCTCTAATACAACACTGCATTTGGGAAAGAAAGTTTCTTCTCTTCCTCAGATCTGATGAGTAGCCCTTGTCTCTGACAACTCATTAGATAAGTGTTCCAATTAATAGGAACTGTTAGCATTCAACATGAACAGCTGGGTTTCATCCTATTTATCTAGAAAGGGGCAGACGGGAACCCAGAACTGTTAATGCAGCTCCCAAGAACTGATCCAGCTAATTTCCTGAGGTCATTCCAAATCAGCCAATGCAAACAGCAAAGTCAAACTAATAATCTGATTAGGTTCCACTTATCAGTGAGATCATATGGTATTTGTCTTTTACTGCCTGGTTTATTTCACTTAGTATAATGCTCTCCAGATCCATCCATGCTTTTGCTAAGGGTAGTACCTCTAGTTTGTGTTTCTGATGCATAGTATTCCATTGTGTAAATGTGCCATAGTTTTTTGATCCACTCATTTACTGATGGGCACTTAGGTTGCTTCCAACACTTGGCTATTGTAAATTGTGCTACTATGAATATTGGAGTCCATAGGTTCTTTTGAATTGGAGTTTCAGGGTTCTTAGGGCAAAATCCCGGCAGTGGAATTTCCAGGTCAAAAGACTTCACCTATAAATCTAACCTAATCAACAGAACAAACAAGCAAGCAGCATATAACAAGAGATATTGAGAAACAACAACATATAAATCCCAGAGCAAGTAGAAGGAAGGAAATAGTCAAGATTAGAGCAGAACTGAATGACATAGAGACAAAAGAACAATTCAGAGGATCAACCAATCCAGAAGCTCGTTCTTTGAAAAGATTCATAAAGTTGACAAGCCTTTAAGCAGACTCATCAAGAAAAAAAGGGAGAGGACCCAAATTAATAATATCAGAAATGAAAGAGGAGAAATAACAACTGATACCACAGAAATACAAATGATCATCAGAAACTATTATGAACAATTATATGCCAAGAAATTTGAAAATCTTGATGAAATGGACAAATTTTTAGAAAAGTATAATCTTCCAACACTGAAGGAGGAAGAAACAGAAAGCTTGAACAGACCGATAACAGCTGGGGAAATTGAAGCAGTAATCAAGAAACTCCCAGCACACAAAAGCCCAGGGCCAGACGATTTCCCAGGAGAATGTTACAAAACATTTAAGGAAGAGCTAACCCCTGTCCTTCTCAGACTATTCCAAAAAATCCAAGAGGAGGGAAGACTCCCAAACTCCTTCTATGAGGCCAGCATCACCCTGATCCCAAAACCAGATAAAGACCCTACAAAGAAAGCAAACTGCAGGCCAATTTCGCTGATGAACATAGATGCTAAAATGCTCAACAAAATATTGGCAAACCGCATCCAGCAATACATTCAAAAGATTATCCATCACGATCAAGTGGGATTCATCCCAGGGATGCAGGGATGGTTCAATATACGCAAATCAGTAAACGTGATACACCACATAAATCAAAGAAAAGACAAAAACCACATGATCATCTCAATAGATGCAGAAAAAGCATTTGACAAGGTACAGCACCCATTTATGATCAAAACACTCAGCAAAATGGGAATAAATGGGGCATTCCTCAACGTAATAAAGGCCATATATGATAAACCTACAGCCAATATCATACTCAACGGGCAAAAACTGAAAGCTTTCCCACTAAGATCAGGAACACGACAAGGATGTCCGCTCTCACCGCTTCTTTTCAACAACGTATTGGAAGTCCTAGCCACAGCGGTCAGACAAGAGAAAGAGATAAAAGACATCCAAATAGGAAAGGAGGAAGTAAAACTATCATTGTTTGCAGATGACATGATAGTGTCCATAGAGAACCCTGTAGACTCTACCAAAAAACTCCTCAACCTAATAAGTGACTTTGGCAAAACAGCAGGATACAAAGTCAACATTCAGAAATCAAAGGCGTTTTTGTACACCAGCAATGCAATAGAAGAAGAAGAAATCAGAAAAAATATACCATTCGATATAGCATGAAAAAATATAAGGTACCTAGGGATATATTTAACCAAAGACACAAAAGACCTGTATGCAGAAAACTATACAACATTGAAAAAAGAAATTAAGGAAGACACAAATAAATGGAAGCATATACCGTGCACATGGATTGGAAGAATTAATATCCTTAAAATGTCCATACTATCCAAAGCATTTTATAGATTCAACGCAATCCTTATTAAGATACCAATGATGTATTTCACAGAAATAGAACAGACATTTCAAAAATTTATATGGAACCATAAACGACCTCAAATAGCTGCAGCAATTTTGAGAAAGAAACACAAAGTAGGAGGGATCACAATACCGGACATCAAACTCTACTACAAAGCCACTATACTCAAAACAATCTGGTACTGGCACAAGAACAGACCCATAGACCAGTGGAACAGAATAGAAAGCCCAGAAATAAGCCCAGGTCTCTATGGACATCTAATATTCGACAAAGGGGGCAGAAGCATAAAATGGAGCAGTAACAGCCTCTTCAACAAATGGTGTTGGGAGAGCTGGACGGCTACATGCAAAAAATTCAAATTGGATCATCAGCTGACACCATACACAAAAATAAACTCCAGATGGATAAAAGACTTAAATATAAGTCGCAACACCATCAAAGTCCTAGAGGAGAACATTGGCAGGAAACTCTCAGATATCCCACGCAGCAATTTTTTCACTGATATGTCTCCTAAAGCAAGGGACATAAAGGAAAGAATAAACAAGTGGGACCTCATCAAAATAGGAAGCTTCTGCACGGCTAAAGAAAACATCAGCAAAATGAAAAGGGAGCCAACCATTTGGGAAAATATATTTGCTAATGATACATCAGATAGAGGTTTGATCTCCAAGATATACAAAGAACTCACTCGACTTTACTCCAAGAAGACAAACGATCCAATCAAAAAATGGGCAAAGGACCTGGGCAGATGCTTTTCTAGGAGGAGATACAGAGGGCCCAGAGGCATTTGAAAGGATGCTCTGCATCACTAGCCATCAGAGAAATGCAGATCAAAATCACCATGAGGTACCACCTCACACCGGTCACAATGGCCATCATAAACAGATCCACAAACAACAGGTGCTGGCGAGGCTGTGGAGAAAAGGGAACCCTAGTCCACTGTTGGTGGGAATGCAGACTGGTGCAGCCACTATGGAAAGCAGTGTGGAATTTCCTCAGAAAGCTGAAAATGGAACTGCCTTTTGATCCAGCGATTCCCCTGCTGGGACTATACCCTGAGAACACCAAAACGCCAATACAAAAGAACCTATGCACCCCAATGTTCATAGCAGCACAATTTACAATAGCCAAGTGTTGGAAGCAACCTAAATGCCCATCAGTAGATGACTGGATCAAAAAATTATGGTACATATACACAATGGAATACTACACACCAGAAAGAAAAAAAGAAGTACTAAACTTTGCGACAGCATGGATGGAACTGGAGAGCATCATGCTAAGCGAAATAAGCCAGGGGGCGAAAGACAAATACTATATGATCTCACCTATAAGCGAAACCTAACCAACAATGCAAAGAAGCAAGGAAAATATGACCAGCAACACTGAAAGGAAAAGAAATCAACAGAGACAAGATGGAAGGGTGGGCAGGGAAAGGGAAGGGAAGGGGAAAGTCAAGGAACATATAGCAAGGACTCATGGACAAAACTAAAGGGGAAGAGCTGAGGGAGGGAAGGTGGGAGGGGCAAGGGAAAGAGGTGGGGGGAAGGCAGAGTCAAATGTATTTAAAAAGTGAATAAATTAATTAAAAAAAGAGATATTGAAATAAAGAAGAAACTGACAGTAACTTGAGGGGAGAGGGGTGAGGGATAATGGGGAATATAGGGGTAGGGTTGTCAAGAAACATGAATAAAGGACACATGGACAATGCCAAAAGGGGTAGGATTAAGGGTTAGAGGTGGGGATGTGTCGGGCAGGGGGAATAGTGGGGGGAAAATGGAGACAACTGTACTTGAACAACAATGAAAAAAAGAAAACCTCCAATAATCTGTCATTGAGCAAATTTTAGAAGAACAAGCCTGATACTGACTTTTTCCTTTCCACCTGCTGGACTTGCGACCTGGCCACAGTGTAACCTAGTGTGTGTACCGAACACAGGTGGATGCTTTACTGCAAGTAAATGCATCCAAGAGGTTGTACCAGACACCATGCGATGCTCCTGATACAGCTATGATCTAGTTTAACTCTCATAACATCCATGAAAGAACTGTGCTATTCTTGCCACTTCACTGATAGAAAGAAAAAACTTGATGAATGTTGGGAAATGCCCTGCCTGGTTTCAGGGACTGTAGCCTTGCCAACAGGCAAGAGGACCCCAAGGTTGAAGCTTATCAAGGAGGCCTTGGGAAAACAGGCCACTGAGGAGACAAAATCTGTCCCCCCTGGCAGGGGCGCAACCCCTGACCCCTTGCATTGCCCTGCTTGATCCTGTGATGATCAGTGATCCATAACAGGTAAGTTCTCTCATGAGGAGAGACAAACTAAGCCAGACATCAGCCGGTATGGGAAGCAGACAAGGACTTGGGGGACACAGAGAAAAAGCAAAGAGGCCCACACCCCTTGGCTTGGCTTACACATAGCCAGAGTCCTCATTCTATATCAAAGAAATCACCTTATCTCTTGGTGGTTCTGCCCTGCCCACCTGGCTCAGGCTTGAAACAATACTAAAGGCAGGTACAGCCCTAAACTGGATCCGGTGGTTCCTGGGGACAATCAGGCCTAGAAGTAAGTTCCTCTAAGCATGCTTTGTTCTTCCCTCAAAATGTATGATAACCAGCTCATACTGGGAAGGAGATTTGCATTATTCATAGACCCTGACCTGAGGCAGATCTCTTGTGTTCCTCCAATTGTTATCTATGATCTCTATTTGTTTTCTGTAAACATAGCCTTTTGACATTGATTGATGAGCTTTGTTGTTTACCCCTGAACAAATGGTTCTCAATAAAAGCCTTTGGGCATGGGGGTTTGGGACCTTCTCTTCTAGAGGAAAGAGCCATATCCCTTTTCCTGGGAAACAAAGAAGTGTTTGCGATGACTCATGTTTATTCCCCTCATCTGTAACAACCCCGACAGGCTCTGCAGGATTCAGATCCCTGCTCTCTCTTCAGCTGGCTCCAGACAGTAACCCTCAGATCCAGAAGCCATGTGCTCCACCGTGGTGCTCCCTGCAATGCGTCGCCCCCCACGATAGATGAATTTAGAGGACTTGCCTAAGACAACACATGTGGGAAGTGACAAAGCCCCATGGAGCCCACTCTCGACTCCATGGCCTGTGTACACTTTGCCTGTCATGCATAGCTATGCTTGTTTCTTCTCTGTCATGGCACATCCAGCAGGTGACATTTCTTGAAAATTAAATTAAATTAAATTACATTAAAAATCTGTGAATGATTAAATATAAATATGTTTAAATATATATCTACCATGTAAAGATATAGCTTGGCCTCATCCAGAGACTGTGTCACAATGTTCTCAGTTCTAATGTTTCTCAGCAGCTGCCAAGAATAAGAATGTGAGTTCCAGTTTTCCTCTGTATGGGAGTCACAATATGGCCTCATGATCAAATTAATGGACAAGTGCAAAGCATGCACTTCATTTCATATTGTATAGAATTAAGGTTGGTAATGTAATTTTTTCTAGCCAGGAGCTTCCAAAGATTCCCAAATATCTCACTTTCAACAGTGATTTCTTGAAAATGTGCAATTTCTTTTTTTTGATAAGTGAATGAATGTCCTAAAAATCTGTATTTATCCATGCACTATTCCATCGAATTTTACCTTAAAGGTTGGCAACTTTCCTGTCAGCCAGAATATCCTAAAGAGTATTTTTGAGAACACATAACTCAGATTGCAGAGGCAGATAAGACAATCTGTGCAGCTATCTTGGGAAGATAATTTTAGTGCCTATAAACTATCTGGATTGTGTCACTGTTGAGATAAATAGACATCAGTATGTTTTTCTGCATTCTCACAAATTTTTGTAAAGGAATAGACATACAAAGTTTGCAGGCTGATTCTTTCACATCATTTCAAAGTCATGGCTCCTTTGTATAGTCAAGGTGTGCAGCCTGATGAATCTCAAATATTCTCTAATTTGTAAACTCTGTTTCCCAAATATGGAAATGATTTTATAATCAGGTGTTTTATTTCTTCATTGTTTACATTTGTGAATTACCTCTAACATTTAACATTCTATATAATTTCTTCATCTTTTTATACTGATTCATCAGAGATCAGCTCTGAGAGACATCATGTAGATGATTGCTGTTGGTTGAGTTGTAAGCTCATATTCAGTTTTGGGCAGTTTAAGTTTTGCTTATGTGTGTAGATGGCTATAGGCATGGTGGATTTGGCAGGTCATGTGCTGTACTTCAGTTGATGTTTCACTTTTCTCTGTTAATTTCTTTGCTATCTATTACAACATACTCTCAGAGTATATTCTAATTTTTCCAAATATAGTAGGAAAACTTGACCAAACAAATCCTTTGGTGTTAGACTGGATGAACTTCATTAAAAGAGGTGGATTGACTAAGTTTCTGGTTGTATGAAAGGAACTATTAAATTGAACAGTCCTCTCTCCCCTTAGCACATATTTTCTGCTTAACTCTAATTTTTAACAAGTGTTGCAGAAATTTAATGGCAATAACTGAACTACAGGGCATTAGTTCACTAAAGCATTTTATGAGATAATGATACCTCTTGAATATAAATATTTCCCTTCCTAAAAAAACTTTGAACTTTACCAATTTAACAAATACACCATGAGAGTAAAATACTATATGAAGAGTAGTAACATTCGATTGTTATTTGACATCATTGAAGGTAAATGTAAAGAGGAAAAGAAGTCCTGGCTTTTACCTATAAAAGATAATATCATGTGGTCAGTTTGTAATATAAGATTATAAATGAGAGGAGGAGCTAAGATGGCGGAGGAGTGAATGGGAGTCATGCTGACCTCCTCTCAAGACCAAACTGGAATTGTGACTAAATAGTGGAGAAATCACCTGGAAAACAATGGAACAATAGAGGGAGAGGAGCCTTGGAGCCACAGACAGACAGTGGATTCAACTCTCACACATCCCAATGGGTGAGAAGTGCGGTGGAGGCTTGAGAGGGTGGACTGGGTGCCCACGGGGACCAGCACCAGAGGGACATTGAAATGGCAAGTTGGATCCCCCTTGAGAAGAACAGGGATCCCTAGACTATAGCACCTGAAACCAGGAAAACGCACAGACAAAACACAACCCCGAAAAGCTTCGGGGCATTCTCTGCCAGAGACAGGCAGCTGGGGATGCAAAGAGACATTTAAAGGGCCAACACAAAAATATGCAGTGGCAGCCACCCCCCTTGATCTCTGGGTAGAGGCAGCAGCAATGTGGGCTGGTGCCTGGGAAAAGATTGGTGAGGAAAACGTTGTGAAGAGAACTGAGATGGTGGCTGATGGAGTCCAAGTGATAACTCACCTCCCACTCTGCAGCTACCATCTCGCTCAGGCATAAGGGAATCAATTAACCTGGCTTTTGTGCGCTTCACACACACCTTGCGTGGGTGTGTGCTGGGGGACTAAGTACAGACAAGCTGGAAGAAATGGAGGATCCCTGGCCAAAGGAGTCACACAGCTGCACAGAGAGTCTTGAGGAGAGAATAGAGATGGAGGCGTTGGAGAAAGAACAGGAGGAGGAATGGGTAGTCCCAACTCCTTCTCCTTTCCATTGTCTCCATTGTGCAGGAACAGGCCACACCCCCAAAGAGCCAAAAACTGAAAAGCACACAATAGACAGCCCCAAACCACCCAATGCAGGCGCGCACACTGGCGCCCAGTGGCCAGCGAGGGTTGGTGAGCATGTGTGTGGACTAGTGTGGGCTGGCGAGGGCTTGCACAGGTTGGCACCAAGGAAGTCTGGGAGGGAGTGTGCAGATCGGCGAGGGCAGGCGAAAACCGACATGCGCGGGTGCAGAGTGGTCCGCAGAAATAGTGGATCCCGGGTGGAAGGGGTCACAGAGATGCCCAGAGTCCCTGGAGGAAAGACTGGAGATAGGATTAACTGGAGAGCCCTGGAGCTGACTTCCTCCCATTTCCATAGTCTCCATTTGGTGAGGGCAGGCAACTCACTGAAAGAGCCAAAAGTGGAGAAAGCCCACAATAGAAGACCCTAACCTGACCAGTGCTGTGGAGCCCGCTGGCCTGGGGGGCCAGAAAAGTACACCAGGTCACAAATAAGCCCCCTGGGTTGGGGTAAGCACGTGTGAGCCCAGGCGGGCAGGGGATCCTGTGGAGCTTGGGATCCTTTTGGGCCGGGAACGGCGCACAAGGAGCTGGTGGGAGAGTGCAGAGTGATCCACAGAAATAGTGGATCCTTGGCTGAGGGGACACAGAGCTGCCCAAAAGAGTGCTCAGAACACAGACAATAGACTCCTGGAAAGCTGAAACAAATGACCCAAGGTCATATAGGGTCAACAACTGACATCATCAGAGGCAGGCCCAGAAAGAAAAATAAAGAGAATAAATAAATAAATAAATAAAGAGACCTGTCTACTACTATAGGAGTTTAATACACAAAGTTAGGAAATCTAGATGGCACACTTGAAGCAGAAGCAAAAACAAACAAACAAACAAATAAATAAATAAAATACTGAACAGACTCTCACAAAAATAGGAAGAAAAAGAAGTTCACCCCAAATGAGTGGAAAAGGGGACTCCCCACAGAGAGTGCTAAATGAAATAGAGGCAAGAGAACTATCAGATATTGAATTCAAAACAATGGGTCAAAGGAAGCTCAATGAGCTCAGCCAGCTCAAAGAGAACTATGAGAAACTGTTGAGACAATCTAGAGAAACTATCAAGATCTTACAGCAAACTATATCAACCTAGAAAAGGACATAGAAACTATCAAGAAGACACAAGAGGATATGAAGAAAACAATTTCTGGATTGAAGAACACAGTAGAAGGAATCCAAAGCAGGCTGGATGAAGCCCAGGATCGAATCAGTGAGATGGAGGATAAGGTAGAAAAAAGCTCCCAGAAAGAACAAGACATGGAAAAAAGACTCAAAAAGAATGAAGAGGCATTTATGGAAATGCAGGACAACCTGAAATGCAGTATTATCCTCATAACAGGGATACTAGAAGGAGAAGAAAAGGAGCAAGGGATAGAGAACCTCTTTGAAAATGTAATGATGGGAAAATTTCCCCAGTTTGAGGAGAGAAAGGGTGTCATGATACCAGGAGGCACAGAGGACCCCACTCAAGAGGGACCCAAGGAGGTTCACTCCAGGAACAACATCATTAAAATGGCAACTATGAAAGACAAAGAGAGAATCCTCAAAGCAGCAAGGGAGAAGGAGAAAGTTATATACAAGGGGACCTCGATACACCTAGGAGCTGACTTCTC
Source organism: Pteronotus mesoamericanus (assembly GCF_021234165.1). NCBI lineage: Eukaryota > Metazoa > Chordata > Mammalia > Chiroptera > Mormoopidae > Pteronotus > Pteronotus mesoamericanus. Next base: position 59,400,879 of record NW_026555321.1, read on the forward strand.
AACAGAAATACTACAAGCCAGAAGGGAATGGCAACAAATATTCCAAGTCATGAAAAGCAAGGGCCTACATCCAAGGCTGCTCTACCCAACAAGGCTCTCAATTAAAATAGAATGGGAAATATGGAGTTTCCCAGACAAAAGAAGGCTAAAAGAAGACATCTCTACCCAACCAGCACTCCATGATATGCTAAAGGGACTGGTTTAAGAAGATGAAGGAAAAGAATGAGACAGAGAGGAACACAAGTACAAAGAGAAAAGATGAGTAAGTTTCTATCAGTAATATCTCTCAATGTGAATGGACTCAATGCCCCAATCAAAAGACACAGGGTAGCTGAATGGAAAAGAAAACATGACCCACACATATGCTGCCTGCAAGAGACCCACCTCAGAGCAAAACACCTACACAGATTGAAAGTAAACGGATGGAAAATAATATTCCAAGCTAATGGACATGAGAAAAAGGCTGGCATTGCCATACTTGTATCAGACAAAGTAGATTTCAAAGCAAAGGCCATAAAGAGAGACCCGGAGGGGCACTTTATCATACTTAAAGGAAGAATCTATCAAGAAGACATCAACTTTGTAAACTTATATGCTCCCAATATAGGAGCCCCCAAGTTTATAAGGAAATTGTTGAATGACTTCAAAAAAGGTATAGACAGCAACACACTGATAGTAGGGGATTTCAACACCCCACTGTCAAAAATGGACAGATCTTCCAAACAAAACATTAATAAACATATCGTGTCGCTGAATGACACACTGAATCAAAGAGACTTAACTGACATATATAGAAACTTACATCCCAAAGAAGAAAAATACACATTCTTTTCAAATGCTCATGGCAGTTTTTCAAAGATAGACCACATGATAGGACACAAAGGAAGCCTCAACAAATTCAGGAAAATTGAAACAATTCCAAACTTGTTCTTGGACCACAAGGGATTGAAATTTGAAATCAACCTCAAAGAGAAAGTTCAAAAACTTGCAAACTCATGGAGACTGAACAGTAGACTATTAAACAATGAATGGGTCAATAATGAGATAAGAGAAGAAATCAAAAAATTTCTGGAAACAAATGAAAATGAACATACAACAGTCCAAAACCTATTGGACAGAGCAAAGGCAGTCCTGAGAGGGAAGTTCATAGCAATACAGGCTTACCTAAAAAAGATAGAAACATTTCAAATAAAAGACTTATAACTACAACTTCAAGAACTGGAGAAACAACAACAAATACATCCCAGAGCAAGGAGAAGGAAGGAAATAGTCAAGATTAGAGCAGAACTGAATGACACAGAGACAAAAAGAACAGTTCAAAGGGTCAACCTATCCAGGAGCTTGTTCTTTGAAAAGATAAATAAAATTGATATGCCTTTAAGCAGATTCATCAAGAAAAAAAGAGAGAGGCCCCAAATTAATAATATAAGAAATGAAAGAGGAGAAATAACAACTGATACCACAGAAATACAAAGGATTGTCAAAAACTGCTATGAAAAATTATATGCAAAGAAATTTGAAAACCTGGATGAATGGACAAAATTCCTAGAAAAGTATAATCTTCCAACACTAAAGGAAGAAGAAACAGAAAGCTTGAACAGACTGATAACAGCTGGGGAAATTGAAGCAGTAATCAAGAAACTCCCAGCACACAAAAGCCCAGGGCCAGACGATTTCCCAGGAGAATTTTACAAAACATTTAAGGAAGAGCTAACACTTGTCCTTCTCAGACTATTCCAAAAAATTTAAGAGGAAGGAAAACTCCCAGACTCCTTTTATGAGGCCAGCATCACCCTAATCCCAAAACCAGATAAAGACCCTACAAAGAAAGAAAACTACAGGCCAGTTTTGCTGAGGAACATAGATGCTAAAATTCTCAACAAAATTTTGGCCAAGTGCATCCAGCAATAAAGAGACTATCCATCACAATCAAGTGGGATTCATCCCAGGGATGCAGGGATGGTTCAATATATGCAAGTCAATAAACGTAATACATCACATAAATAAAAGACAAAAACCACATAATCATCTCCATAGATGCAGAAAAAGCATTCAATAATGTACAGCACCGATTTATGATCAAAACACTCAGCAAAATGCAAATACATGGGGCAGTCCTCAACATAATAATGGCCATATATGGAAAACCTAGAGCTAACATCATACTCAATGGGCAAAAACTAATAGCTTTTCCACTAAGATCAGGAACACGACATGATGTCCACTTTCACTGCTTTTATTGGAAGTCCTAGCCACAGTGGTCAGACAAGAAAAAGAAATAAAAGGCATTCAAATAAGAAAGGAGGCAGTAAAGCTATCATTGTTATAACAAAAGTCTCCTACCATAGAAGTTCACACCACAAAGTAATGAAATCAAGGCAGATCAATTTAATAAGCAGAAGGAAAAAATAAGAGTCTCAAAAATAATGGGAAAGAAAAGAAACACCCCCAATTGAAGGAGGGGAAAAATCACCACAAAGGGAACTAAACAAAACAGAGGCAAGTAAACAATCAGATATTGAGTTCAATACAATGGTTATAAGGAAGCTCAGTGAGCTCAGAAAGAATTACCCAAAACTACAAAGAAAATGAGGAACATATTGCAAACAATATCAGCATGAAAATCAACATAGAAACTATCAAGAAAAGCCAAGAGGAAATGAAGAATACAATTTCTGAATTGAAGAACAAAGTAGAAGGGATCAAAAAGCAGGCTCGATGAAGCAGAGGATTGAATCAGTGAACTGGAGGACAAGGTAGAAAAAAGCTCTGAGAAAGAGCAAGAAAATGAAAAAAGACTCAGAAATAACTAAGAGGCATTTAGAGGCATTCAGGGAAATTCAGGACATCCTGAAACGTAATAATATCCTTATAATATGGATTCCAGAAAGAGCAGAAGAGGAGCAAGGGATAGAGAAACTGTTTGAAAAAGTGATGATGGAAAACATGACTAACTGGTTGAGAGAAAAAGTCATGCAAGTCCAGGAAGCACAGAGGGTCCCAACCAATATAAATTGAAAGAGGCCCACTCCAAGACACATCATCATTAAAATGACAAATGTCAAAGACAAAAACAGAATCCTAAGGGCAACAATGGAGAAATAGGTAGTAACATACAAGGGTGTCCTGATGCAGCTAGCAGCTGACTTGTCAACAGAAACAGTACAAGCCAGAAGGGAATGGCAAAAAATATTCGGAGTAATGAAAGCAAAGGCCTGCCACCAAGACCACTCTACCCAGCAAGGCTTTCAATTAAAATGGAAGGCAAAATATGGAGTTTCCCAGACAAAAAAGGCTAAAATAATACAATTCCACCAAACCAGCACTACAAAATATGTTTAAGAGACCACTTTAACAAGATGAAAAACAAGAGTGAGAAAGAGAAGAACACGGGTGCAAAGGGAAAAAATGAATAAGTACCTATCGATAATATCTTTAAATGTAAATGGATTAAGTGCCACAATCAAAAGACACATGGTAACTGAATGGATGAAAAAACATGACCCACACATATGCTGCTTACAAGAGACCCGCCTCAGAACAAAGGACCTACACAGATGGAAAGTGAAGGGATAAAAAAAAATTCCAAGCAAATAGACAGGGAAAAAAATCAGGGGTAGCACTACTTATATCACACAAAAAAGATTTCAAAATAAAGGACATAAAAAGAGACCCAGAAAAACACTTTATACTACTCAAAGGAAGAATTCATCAAGAAGACATAAACATTGTAATCATATATGCACCCAAAATAGGAGCACCCAAATATATAAGGAAAATCTTGGATGACTTCAAGAAAGATATAGACAGCAACACACTGATACTAAGGGATTTTAACACCCCACTGTCAAAAATGGACAGATCTTCCAAACAAAACAGCTATGAGGATATTGTGGAGCTGAATGACACATTAGATCAAATGGACTTAACTGACATATATAAAACCTTTCATCCCAAAGAAGCAAAATACACATTATTTTCAAATGCACACAGAACATTTTCAAAGATAGAGCACATGATAAGACAAAAAGCAAGCCTCAACAAATTCAAGAAATCTGAAGTCATAAGAAGCATTTTCTCACACCACAAGGGCTTGAAACTGGAAACCAACCTCAAGGAAAAAACTCAAAAACATTCAAACTCATCGAAACTGAATAGCACACTTTATACAATGAATGGGCCAAAAATGAGATCAGGGAAGAAATCAAGAAGCTTCTGGAAACAAATAAAAATGAACATACAACAGTCCAAACATATAGGACACAGAAAAGGCAGTCCTGAGAGGGACGTTTATGACAATACAGGCCTACCTAGAAAAGATAGAAACATTTCAAATAAGTGAACTAACTCTCCAGCTTCAACAACAGGAGAAACAACAACAAAATAAAACATATCTCAGAACAAGGAGAAGTAAGGAAATAATATCAGAGCAGAACTGAATGACATAGAGACAAAAAGAGCAATTCAAAGGATCAAAAAAATCCAGGAACTTGTTCTTTGAAAAGATAAACAAAATTGACAAGAATTTAAGCAGTTTCATCAAGAAAAAAAGGGAGAGAACCCAAATAAATAATATCAGAAGTGGAAGAGGAGAAATAACTGAGACCACAGAAATACAAAGGATTGTAAAAAATCACTATGAACAATTATATGCCAAGAATTTTGAAAACCTGGGTGAAATGGACAAATTTCTAGAAAAATATTACCTTCCAACACTGAATGAAAAAGAAGCAGATCTGCACGGCAAAAGGAAACATCAGCAAAATGAAAAGGGAGTCAACCATATGGGAAAATATATTCGCTAATGATACATCAGATAGAGGTTTGATCTCCAAGATATATAAAGAACTCACTTGACTCCACTCCAAGAAGTAGATTAATTTTAAATCTTGTTAAGTATCCATGTTAAAAATTTTATTTTAGCTATTTAAAGACTAAATATGAGAATAGAAATGGAGTTCATAATTTTTAGGAATAGGGTTGTTTGGAAGGATTAAAAAAAACAGGAAAACCAATTAAACCAATTTCAGAGAAGGAGAAAATATAAGCAAAATATGGTAAATAGAAGGCAAAAATTAATATTAGAAAAGTAAATTTATTTGGAAGTTTACATTAGACAGAAAATTAAATTATATAATATAGAAGAGGAATACATGAAAAAATATATTTCAGAAATATTGAAAGTATAGAAATAAAAAAAGATGAGCTAGGCAAATCTCGACAAAATAAAGCTGGGATAGCAATATTAATATCAGACAAAGTAGAGCATAATTTCACTAAAATATAAAACAATAAAACACTTATATGAAAAGTCAACATAGTCTCTGAATATAGAAATAAATATTTCATTGCTGGAAAAATTATATATTTCTTTCATTAGGCAAAAATCAGTATAGAAAGTGAAGATTTGAAAACTTATCCTCAAACATGATGTAAGAGACATATGCAAACTGAATTAATAAAAACATACTCTTCAACAGCTCATGTGAATCAGTTACAGTTGTTTACACATACTAGGATGTCTTAAGGAATTTAGAAGAATTGATATAGAAATGTACAATATTATAAAGTGAATTTGGAAAAATAGGAAAAATACAATTAATACAAAACAAAATTTAAAAACAACTAATTAGCCCTGGCTGGTGTGGCTCAGTGGATTGAGTGGTGGCCTGTAAACCAAAGGGTCATTGGTTCAATTCCCAGTCAGAGCACATTCCTGGTTTATGGGCCAAGTCCTTGGTTGGGGTGTGCCAGAGGCAACCACACATTGATTTTCTCTCCCCCTCTTTCTCTCTCCCTTCTCTTCTCTCTAAAAATGAAAAAAAATAAACCTTAAAAATTTTTAAAAAGAAAAATAACTAATTATCTCATCATCCAGACATACATATTTTTAATATATGATATGTAGATAACTGTATTTTTATGAAGAGACAGCTAAATATTCCCAGAATTCATTCTCTCCTTCCTTGTTTTCTTTTTAGGAACACACCACCACTCCCAAGCTGCGGATGGGCACATTATGTTGAGTTAGTCAGCTGTGGAGATACTAGTCAAGTACCTGTGAATCCCTGCACTCAGCCCACAGCAGTTTAGGAAAGTGTGTATGTGTGTATATGTATGCATGTATGCACACGTGTTTATGCACATGTGTGCACATGCATGTGTCATATGATGGAGTGTCAAGGCAGAAGAAACTTCTCAGTTCCTGGAGGACTTGATGGGGCCCAGCCCAGTTGACTGCATGTCCTGGTCCATGTGGATGTTACATCAGTGAGAAGTAAGCTTCTCTCTGTTGTGAAGTATTGTGTTTGGGGTTCTTCATTACAACATTTTCGTTTGCACCTTGACAAATAGAGAATTGCTTTATTTTATTTTATATTATATTTTATTTTATTTTAAAATGATCATGACGGTATAATTTAGAATTTGATTTTAAAATTTATGTAATATCAGTAGTTTTCTATGCCATTATGTTATCTTATATCACTTTGTATATTGTTCTATTATACAGATTGGCCATAATTCAAAGATTCCTTTTAGTTGGAAACACAGGATGCTTCTAATTGTTTTCTGTATTAAAATGCTGAGTTTTTAAACATTGCTGATTTGCTAAATTATTGTTCACTTTGTGGTTATTTCTTTAGAAAATATGTAGAAACAAAATGGCATTTTGATTTGTTTAATGCCTGTTGTTTCCTTCATTATATATTAGTATTATTGAAGGATCTGTCACAGTACTATAGTTTTAGCCCACACTATAAACTAGATTTATTCCAATGTATGCCAAAATGCTCAACCACACTGTTGGTTAATCTGAATTTAACTGAAAACTGGTAAAAGAATACTAACTATACAGCACAGTATTTTTTCTACTAACTCAGAAGAGTGAAATAACATTTTGTTTAAGAAATGAAGTGATGCTTTTTTCCTTGATTCAATCTGTTACATTATCAAATATCCGTGTTACCTTATTATTTTAATATTTTATATTTAAAGATTCACTTTTATCATAAAATTTCTTAGAAATATTAAGATATTTCTCTGCTAAGTAAGATATTTATGGGAAAACCACAAACACTTAAAGTTTTACCTTCTTTTATGATTGTTAAATATTAAAAGAACAATTTGTTAAAACGTATTTCCTTTAACTATAGATTGAGTATGAAAACTCATAAAATTTTTCACAGGTAACTTCTAATTTCTTTTGTTTTTAAGTAACTATTTTTTCAAGATTTTAAAAATACATTTATTGATTTTAGAGGGAAAGAGGAAGAAAAAGAGAGAGAGAGAGAAACATTGGGGAAACACCTATCTCTTGCCTCCCATAAGCGACTGGAATGAGATCAAATCAGAAATCTAGGTATGTTCCCTGACTGTGAATTTAAACTGTAAAATTATGGTGTACAGGACAAAGCTCCAACCAACTGAGCCACTCAGCCAGGGCTCAAGTTTTCTCTTTGAGTAAAGTTGGTTATGCTTTTATTTTTTTAAATAACAATTAGAGAAGATGGAATTATGACAAAAGGTGATTATTGCATTTCAATATTTATTAAAATAGTCTTTTGTCTTAAGTAAAGTGCTACAACTAAGGGATCTCTGCATTTTTATAAAATTGGAATGTGTATAAAGAAATAAGAAATTGGAAAATATTGATTCAAGGTAAACAGGGGGAGAACAGAATTGCTCATTTTTTTCTTTATAGCCTTCAACAATAAATAGATATTAGTGACCTTGATAGCAATCGCATCAAAAATAGATTTAAAAAGCATAGTTAGAAATTGTATAGATTTATTTACTTGCAACAGTCTTTTTTTGTGTGTGGGCATGGAAAATGGGGCTTATACAAAAATGTTTAATAATAGGAACTTCAATATGGCAGAGGAGTGAGTGGAAGCCACACTGACCTCCTCCCAGAACCAACCTGGAATTACAACTAAATTGTGGAGAAATCATCTGGAAAACAACAGAACTATAGCAAGAGAGGAGCCTTAAAAACTCAGGAGGATAGAAGGATCAGCTTTAGCACAACCTAACTGGTAAGGAGTATGGTAGAGGCTCAAGAAGGTGACAGAGGAGACCATGGGTGGCAGTGCCAGAGGGATATTGAAATGGCCAGTGGATCCCCCTGAGAAAAGCAGGGTCTAAACCATAAGCAGGGAATCTTCAACCTACAGCACAAGAGTCCAAAAAGCACACAGATAAGAGCCATCTGTGAAAAGCAGCAGGGTGCTCTCTGCAAGAGACAGGTGGCTAGAGATGAAAAGAGCTATTTAAAGGGCCAATACAAAAATTTGTAGTGGCAGCCACTTACCCTGGGCTCTGGTGGATGTGGAGGGCAGAGGGGACCAGAGCCATCTGAGGAGAGACTGGGGAAGGAGGCTTTGGGGAGAGAACTGAGAAAGTGGAGAGTGGGGTCCTGGTGCTGACTCAATGCCCAATATGCAGTTGCCATCTTGCTCAGGCAGAACAATCCCCTGAATGGCAGCAGCATGAAAGGACCCAATAGCTCTGCCCCCAGGAGGCTCTGCCCAGGCCAGGCATTGAACAGGCCTGGGTGCTGGGTACAGAGTGGCAGTCATGCATAATAGATCCCTGGCTAAAGGGGATGCAGAGTAGTCTAGAGTCGCTTGAGGATAGACTGGAGAAAGAGGTATTGGGGAGAGAACTGAGGGAATAGCCTGGGAGACCCTGGCGCTGACTTCTCCCCCACACCGCAGCAGCCATATTGCTCAGGGAGACTACTCCCCTGAGTGACAGCAGCATGAAAGGACATAGTAGCCCCGCCCACAGAAGGGACGCTACCTGGCCCTGACTCCTGAGGGCAGAGTGACTAGATTAACAACTAGAGGAGACAGACACAGACAGCAGATTCCTGCAGGTCTCTTAAAGACTTCCTAAGGTCAGATAGGGTCAATAGCTGATATCATCAGAGGCAGATAAAAAGAAAAAAAAAAGTGGTATGAAAAAGGACATACAAACTATCAATAAGAGGTACGAGGAAATGAAGAATGCCATTTCTGAATTGAAGAACACAGTAGAAGGAATCAAAAGCAGGCTTGATGAAGCAGAGGATCGAATCAGTGAGCTATAAGACAAGGTAGAAAAAAGCTCCCAGAAAGAGCAAGAAAATGAAAAAAGGCTCAAAGAGAGTGAACAGGTGCTGAGGGAAATGCAGGACAACCTGAAATGTAGTAATATCCACATAATAGGGATACCAGGAGGAGAAGAGGATGAGGAAGGGATAGAGAACCTGTTTGAAAAAGTAATGATGGAAAACTTCCCTAACAGAAGGAGAGAAAAAGTCACAAAAGTCCAGGAAGCACAGAGGGTCCCATTCAAGAGGAACTCAATGAGGCCCACTCCAAGACATATCATCATTAAAATGGCAAATATTAAAGACAGAGAATCCGAAAGCAAGCAAGGGAGAAAGAGGTAGTAACATATAAGGGAGCCCCAATATGGGTAGCATCTGACTTCTCAACAGAAACACTGGAAGCCAGAAGGGAATGGCAAGAAATATTCCTAGTCATGAAAGCAAGGCCCTGCAGCCAGGACTACTCTACCCAGCAAGTCTCTAAATTTAAATGGAAGGCAAAATAAGGAGTTTCTCAGACAAAAGAAGGCTAAAGGAACACACCTCCACCAAAGCCAGCAGTACAGATATTCTAAAGGGACTGCTTTAAGAAGATGAAGAAAAAAAGTGAGAAAGAGAGGAACACAGAGGAAAAGGGAAAAATGAATAAGTACCTTTCAATAATAACTTTAAAAGTCAATGGATTAAATGCCCCAATTAAAAGACATAAGATAGCTGAATGGACAAGAAAATATGACCACATATATACTGCCTACTAGAGACCCACCTAAGAACAAAAAACCTACACAGACTGAAAGTGAAGGGATGGAAAAAATATTTCAAGCAAATGGACAGGGCAAAAAATCATGGGTAGCAATACTTATATCAGACAAAATAGATTTCAAAACAAAGGCCATAAAAAGAGACCCAGAAGGACACTTCATAATACTCAAAGGAAGAATCCATCAAGAAGACATAAACATTGTAAACATATATACACCAAACATAGGAGCACCCAAATATATAAAGAAAATCTTGGAGGACATCAGGAAAGATATAGACATTAACACACTGATAGTAGGGGATTTTAACACTGCACTGTCATCAATGGACAGGTCTTTCAAACAAACCTCAACAGGGATATTGTGGAAGTGAATGACACATTAGTCAAATAGACTTAACTGACATATGTAGAACCTTTCATCTCAAAGAAGTGAAATAAACATTCTTTTGCAATGCACGTGGAATATTTTCAAAGATAGACCACATGATAGGACACAAAACAAACCTCAATAAACTCAGGAAAATCAAAATCATAACAAGTATTTTGTCAGACTACTGGGCTTGAAACTAGAAACCAACCTCAGGGAAAAACTCAAAAATTTTCAAACTCATGTAGACTAAATAGCATGTTATTAAACAATGAATAAGTCAATAATGAGATTAGAGAAGAAATCAAAAAGTTTCTGGAAACAAATGAAAATGTACACACAACAGTCTAAAACCTATGGGACACAGGAAAGGCATTCTTGATAGGGAAGTTCATAGCAATATAGGCCTACCTAAAGAAGATAGAAACATTTCTAATAAACGACCTAACCCACTAGCTTCAAGAACAGGAGAAACAACAGCAAATAAAGCCCAGAGCAAGAAAGAAGGAAATAATAAGATCAGAGCAGAATTGAATGACATAGAGACAAAAAGAAGAATTCAAATGATCAACAAATCCAGGAGCTTGTTCTTTGAAAAGATAAATAAAATCGACAAGTCTTTGAGCAGTTTCATCAAGAAAAAAAGGGAGAAGACCCTAATAATTAATATCAGAAAGAAAGAGGAGAAATAACAACAGAGATCACAGAAATGCAAAGTATTATAAGAAATTACTATGAACAATTATATGCCAAGAAATTTGAAGACCTCAATGAAATGCACAAATTTCTAGAAAAATATTACCTTCCAACACTGAATGAAGAAGAAGCAGAAAGCCTGAACAGATTGATAACAGCTGGGGAAATTGAAACAGTAATCAAAGAACTTCTGGCACACAAAAACCCTGGAGCAGATGGTTTCACAGGAGAATTTTACAAAACTTTGAAAGAAGAGCTAGGGCCTGTCCTTCTCAGACTATTCCAAAAAATCCAAGAAGTGGGAAGACTCCCAGACTCCTTTCATGAGGCCAGCAGCATCCTAATCCCAAAACTAGATAAAGACACTACCAGGAAAGAAAACTATAGGCCAATATTGCTGATGAACATAGGTGCTTAAAATCTTCAACAAAATATTGGCAAACCACATCCAGTAATATAGTAAAAAATTGTCCCCCATGACCAAGTGGGATTTATCCGAGGGATGCAAGGATAGGTCAATATTCACAAATCAGTAAACATAACACATCACATAAAGGCAGAGACAAATGTATTTAAAAAGTAAATAAATTAATTAAAAAAAAAGAAATTAAAAAAAAGAAAAATCATATGATCATATCAATAGATGTGGAAAATCATTTCATAAGGTGCAGCACCCATTTATGATAAAAACAATCAGCAGATTGGGAATAAAGGGGGCATACCTTAAAATAATAAAGGCCATATTTGAAAAACCTTCAGCCAAACTCATACTCAATGGGCAAAAACTAAGAGGTTTCTCACTAAGATCGGGAACATACAAGTATGTCTGCTTTCACCACTCTATTCAACAAATATTGAAAGTTCTAGCCACATTGATCAGACAGAAAAAGAAATAAAAGGCATCCAAATTGGAAAGGAGGACATAACACTGTTATTGTTTGCAGATATCATGATAATGTACATATAAAACCCCATCCATAGACTCCACCAATAAACTGCTTGACCTAATAAATGAATTTGGAAAAAAGCAGGATACAAAGTCAATATTCAGAAATTGAAGGTATTTTTGTACACCAACAATGAAATATCAGAAACAGAAATCAGGAAAAAAATCCCCTTGGCTATAACAACAAGAAAATTAAAGTACCTAAGAATAAACTTAATGAAGGAGGCAAAGGCCTTTACACAGAAAATTATACAATACTGAAGAATGAAATTAAGGAAGACACAAATGAATGGAGGCATATACTGTGTTAAGAGATTGGAAGAATTAACATCATCAAAATGTGCATACTACCCAAAGTAATTTACAGATTCAATGCAATCTCTATTAAAATACAAATGGCACATTTCACAGACATAGAACAAACATTTAAAAAATTTATATGGAACCATAAATGACCCTGAATAGTTACAACAATTTTGAGGAAAAAAAAAAAAGAACCCAAAGTAGGAGGGATCACAATACATGACATCAAGCTACATTTCAATGCGACTGGAATTAAAACAGTCTGGTACTGGTATAAGAACAGACACATAGATTAATAGAATAGAAAAAAAGACCAGAAATAAACCCATGTCTCTTGGTTATTAATATTCGACTAAGGGTGCAGAAGCATAAAATGGAGTAAAAATAGCCTCTTCAACAAATGGTGTTGGGAGAGCTGGACAACTATATGCAAAAAATTAAAATTTGACCACCAACTAACATTATACACAAAAATAAATTCAAGATGGGTAAAAGATTTAAATATAAGTCATGACATTATAAAATTCCTAGAGGAGAACATTGGAAGAAACTGTCAGATATCCATGCACCAATATTTTCACTATGTCCCCTAGAGCAATGGATATAAAGGATAAAATAAATAAATGGCAAAGTCAAGGAACATATAGCAAGGACTCATGGTCAAAACCAAAGGGGAAGAGTTGAGGGAAGGAGGGGGCAAGGGAAAGTGGTGGAGGGTAGGCAGAGACAAATGTATTTGAAAAAATAAATAAATTAATTTAAAAAACAAAAACAAATGGGACTTCATCAAAAGGAAAGGCTTCTGCATGGCTAAAGACAACCTCAGGGAAATGAAAAGGGAGCTATACATATGGGAAAATATATTTGCGAATGATACCTCTGACAGGGGTTTGATCTCCAAAATATATGAAGAACTCACATGACTCCACTCCAGAAGGACAAACAATTCAATTAAAAAATGGGCAAAGGACCTGAACAGACACTTCTCCAAGGAGGACATACACAGGGCCCAGAGACATAGGAAAGGTTGCTCATCATCACGAGCCATCAGAGAAATGCAAATTAAAACCACAATGAGATATCACTTCACACAGGACTGAATGGCCATTATACATAAATCAACAAACAGTAGGTGCTGGCGAGGTTGTGGAGAAAATGAAGCCCTAGTACCCTCCCTGTTGGTTGGAATGCAGACTGGTGCAGCCACTGTGGAAATAGTTTGGAATTTCCTCAAAAAGCTAAAAATGGAGCTGCTATTTGACCCAGCAATTCCACTGCTGAGATTACACTCTCAGAATCCCAAAACACCAATTCAAAAGAACCTATGCAGTCCAATATTCATAGCAGCACAATTTACAATAGCCAACTGCTGAAGGATCCTATGTGCCCATCAGTAAACGAGTGGATGAAAAAACTATGGTACATTTACACAAAGGAATGCTATGTAGTAGAAAGAAAGAAAGAGCTAGTCCCCTTTGTGAAAGCATGGATGGAACTGGAGAGCATTATTCTAAGTGAAATAAGCCAAGCAGTGAAAGACAAATACCCTATGATCTCACATATAAGTGGAACCTAATCAGCAAAGCAAAGAAGAAAGGAAAATATGAGCAGGAGCTTTGAAACAATGAAGAAACCAACTGGGACAGAAAGGAGAGAGGTAGCAGGGAGGGGAAGGGGAAGGGTCAGATGAAGGAACAGGTGTGAAGGACACATGGATGAAGTCAGCTTGGGGAAGGATTGAGAGAGGTAGGTGGGGTAGTGAAAGTAGTGGTGCGTATGGAGGAACAAATGTATTTGAAAAATTTCAAAAAAGAAATAAAAAATTAAAAAAATGTTTAATAATAATGAAACCAGTTAAAATTGAATCCTGAATATAATTATTTGGTCAATAATCCATTTATCAGTCAGTCACTTGTGCATGCAGTAACCGACAATTGGGCAAACATTGTCCTATGGGAGAGACAATGTCCAAAAATAACTATAGGATAGAAATTATAAATGTCATTCAAGAGAGGAAGAGAATGCTTCCGTGTGAAAGGAGTAGGGAAGTGATGTTTGTGATTCATTTTGAAAGACAGCATTTGTAAACCACAGAAAGTAGAAGGGCAGACAATGTGCTAAAGTATTTTGTGAGAAAGCTCAGAAACTACAAGGGGACCCTGAGCTGCTCCAGCGAAGAGTCCCAGTTCAGGCCATGGTAACAGTGTATGACAGACGAGTGGTTTGTAAACAAAACATCAGCAAAATGAAAAGTGAGCCAACCATATGGGAAAATATATTTGCTAATGATACATCAGATAGAGGCTTGATCTCCAAGATATTTAAAGAACTCACTTCATTCCACTCCAAGAAGACAAATGATCCAATCCAAAAATGGGCAAAGGACCTGGGCAGACGCTTTTCCAAGGAGGAGATACAGAGGGCCCAGAGGCATTTGACAGGATGCTTAGCATCACTAGCCATCAGAGAAATGCAGATCAAAACCACCATGAGGTGCCACCTCACACTGGTCAGAATGGCCATCATAAACAGATCAACAAACTACAGGTGCTGGCGAGGCTGTGGAGAAAAGGGAACCCTAGTCCACTGTTGGTGGGAATGCAGACTGGTGCAGCCACTGTGGAAAGCAGTGTGGAATTTCCTCAAAAAGCTGAAAATGGAACTGCCTTTTGATCCAGTGATTCCCCTGCTGGGACTATACCCTAAGAACACCAAAACGCCAATACAAAAGAACCTATACACCCCAATGTTCATAGCAGCACAATTTACAATAGCCAAATGTTGGAAGCAACCCAAATGCCCATCAGTAGATGATTGGATCAAAAATTATGGTACATATACACAATGAATACTACGTAGCAGAAAGAAAAAAAAAGAACTACTAAACTTCGCAACAGCATGGATGGATCTGGAGTGCATTATGCTAAGCGAAATAAGCCAGGGGTCGAAAGACAAATATCATATGATCTCACCTATAAGTGGAACCTAACCAACAATGCAAAGATGCAAGGAAAATAAGACCAGCAACACTGAAAGGAAAAGAAATCAACGGAGACAAGAGGGAAGGAGGGAGGGGGGGTGGGGACAAGGAAGGGAAGGGAAAAGTCAAGGAACATATAGCAAGGACTCATGGACAAAACCAAAGGGGAAGAGCTGAGGGAGGAAAGGAGGGAGGGAGCAAGGGAAAGTGGTGGGGGGTTGGCAGAGACAAATGTCTTTGAAAAAATAAATTAAAATAAAATTAAAAAAATAAAAAAACAACAAAAAACACACAATGCATTTATTTCTCATAGGTATGGGGCCTGAAATTTCATTATCACAATTTTCTTCCTCATAACTTTGAGACTCTTCTTCCTTCAGTTTTTAAATGGAAGTATTTTCAGGGAAGGCGTGTCAACTAAAACACCATCAGATTAAGGTCTAGGACCAAGGGTACATAATTCAGAGTGTGAGATTCCTAGGAGAACAGGGATAATGACATTAAATCCATGTCCACCTAATCATGGGACTAGAAAGTCCAGGGACTCAGGAGGCTAGCAGCAGGCAGTCTTGGCTCCATTGAGACCAGGGAACCAGCAAAGTTAAGCTCTGAATAGAGCTCCTGCTGGGGGCAGACTGCTGACCTCTGGTTCTGTCTTTACACTGGGAAGAGTGGAGGGAGGGAGCCAGCCCTCTGCTGACTCTTACAAGGGCACTAACCCCAATCATGTGGGTGCCAGTCTCACTACCTTATCTTATCCTAATGACCTCTCAAGGCTCCCCATCCCCAAACACCATCACATTGTGGTAGGGTTTCAATGTATGAATTTTTGAAGAACACAAACCTTCAGTCTATAACATGAGAATGTCACAGATATGAGAAGAGTTGTGAGAAAGAAATTTGGAAGAAAAAGAAATATTAGGCTACATTACCAACAGTTCACATGTCAGATCCTGGCTAAGAGTTCTATGGACATTTTCAGGGATTTTGTCCTGTTATTGTTATTACCTAGTACATTCTGCTAAAAAACAACAAACCAAAATCAAAGAAAGAAGATTTTAATCCTTTATTCTTGTTTTAGTTTTCTAAATTATGATATACAGGTGGGACAATGATGGTCTGAAACACAGTACCCACAATATGAAAAATAAAGCTGTCAAAGTAGTAGGGCTACAATTTTAAAGTAAATTTGATTGAAAGAAAGATGGAAAAATGAGAAGAAGCTGAGCTGAAGACACTTATGAGAATTTCTGACAACTATGTAATATCAAATATTTTTGAGCTATTTAAAATTTTTTGAGTATGAGTTTCCTTACGCATATTTTCCCACTACAGGGTACTGTTGTAGGTAAAATTGGAAATTTGACAGTTTCAGCACCAAATGGTAGAAAGAATATGGGTTTTGATGTTTTGACTTGGGGTTTATACAGACAGCTCTGGCACAAAGTTGTGTAATTTGGGAAAGTCACTAAAACTTCCAGAGCTTTGATTACATCATCTCTAAATTTATCTTTATACCCTTTTAATAGGGCCAGGTCTCTCTGCTGCCAGCCTCTTGGGTCACTGGCCTCTCCAGTCCCATGATCAAGTGGACGCAGATTTAGTCTCATTATTTTTGTTCTCCTAGGAATCTAACACTCCAATTTTTGTAAGCTGAGTCTTGTCCTTAATCTTAGGGTGTTTTAGTTGACACAACTTTCCTTGAAAATACTTCCATTTAAATACTGAGGACTGAGAATTGTTGAAATTATGAGGAAGAAAATTGTGACAGTGAAATTGCAGGCAACTTCACAAGATGTCACATTACCTTTTGGGGCTTTCACCTCTCCACCTGGCTGATTAAATAGTTTGCAACTTGAATGTACAGAAGAATCACTTGATGAGCTCTCAGAAACATAAATTCTTGGGCCCCATTCCAGACCTATCAAATCAGAATCATAGAAAATAATCATGGATTGTAGGAACATTTAAATGGGTAATGAAAGGCTGCAGTTCTAATCAAGATCAGAGACACATATTTTGTCTATGAAACACTGGAATTACAGCATCACATTTTAAAAGCTCTCTAGATAAAGATAAATAAGTAAAATCTTAAAAAAAATTAATTAAAAACTCTCTAGAGTTTTTAGAGCAGTGCTCAGCTCCAAATTCATTTTTCTGATTCTCACTTAAGGCCTTAGCGTGTAACTTCAGCCTAGTCATACATCATAGTGTCCACAGGATATCTTTATTACAAAGAATAACAATAATATTCATAGTAATAATAATAAAAAGAAAGATTGTAAGCCCATTTGATCAGTTCAATGTGGCTACCTTTGGAATAATGGGTGTGATATGATATCAAATTAGTTATAACTCCCTTGATTGATAAGAGAATAATAAACATATCAGACTTGATTGAAAGGGCTTAATATGTTGCTGCTTAAAATGTAATTCTGAGATTTAGGTTTCTAGTAACTTGGAATTTTTAGCCTACATATGCCTTAATTGTTATATTTAATGGTTTGTGATGCTGTGGTATAGTAAGAAATTTGGTCTCCTTTCCTGGTTCCTGCAATAGAGCTTCTAAAATCTTTGGGATTTTGTTAGTCATGAGGTGAGAAGAACATCTTTTGTTATTCATAATAAGCCCCCCTTTCAATAACCCCTGAGTTTATGCTAATGAGTGACCCTTGGGGGATGCTAGGGAGCTTCAGGATTGGGGCTGGCTGCTTGAGGAACCAACCATGTGAGAAAAAGGTTAGAATTTTTAGCCCCACTTCCCTTACCTCCAGGAAGGGAACAGAGGGTGAAGATCACCAATACTCAATGATTTACTCAGTCTTGCCTATGTAATGGAGACTCCATAAAAACCTAAAATACAGGATTAGAGAGCTTCTGGGTTGATCAACACATGCAGTGCTGGGAGGGTGGTTAGCCCAGAAAAGACCTTGGGAGCTTTGTGTCCATCCCCTGCCTGACCTTATGCATCTCTCCTATTTGGCTGTTCATGAGTTGTAGCCTTGGTAATAGGAAGTAGGCCATTTCCCTGAGTTCTCTGAGGTACTCTGACAAGTTAGGGAACCTGAATAGGGGGTTCTGGTAACCTCTATTTCATAGACAGATGGTCAGGGCACAGGAAGTTCAGGATTTGTGACTGATGTTTGAAGTTGAGCAATTAGTAGGACTGAGCCCCTAACCTGTGGGGGAAGCTCCAGGAAGTCAGAACTGAAGTAAATTGTACACTACCAACTGGTGTCTGGAGAGTTGGAGAATTGCCTGATGTGGGAGAAAACCCCTTGTCATCTTTCCATGTCAGAAGCGTTGTGACTAGAAATAGATTTTTAAATAAAAAGACTTGAGATGATGGAAAAAACAGACAAAATCCTTGTTTGGTGCCATATAACATACATTTAACCTTTAGAAAATTCAGATTATTAAAAAAAAGCTGATAGAATCAAGATGGCGGAGGAGTGAGTGGAAGTCACACTGACCTCCTCGAAGAACCAACCTGTAATTACAATTAAATTGTGGAGAAATCTCTTGGAATAAATAACTGAACAAGAGCGATGGAGGAGCCTTGTAACCTCGGAGACAGAAGAATCGGTTTTAGCACAATCTAACTGGTAAGGAGTATGGTACAGACCTGAGAAGGCAGGCGGGATGCCTACGGGCAGCAGCACCAGAAGATTATTGAAACAGCCAGTTGGGTCACCCTGAGACGAGGGGGGTCTAAACCAAAAGCAGGGATCTCTAGCCACAGCGCCAGAGCCCAAAAAGTACACAAAAAACAGCCAGCTGTAAAAAGCAGCAGGGATGCTCTGCCAGAGAAAAGTGTCTGGAGACACAAAGAACTTTTTAAAGGGCCAAAGCTTAAATTTTTATTTGCAGCCACTTATTCTGGTCTCTGGAAAAGGTGGGGGCAGGGTGGGCTAGAGACACCTGAGGAGAGACTGGGGAGGGAGGCTTTGGGGAGAGAACTGAGAGAATAGCTGGTGAGATCTTGAGGCATCCCCCCTGAGGCATCGACCATCTTGCTCAGACAGAGACCACTGCCCCTGAGCGGCACCAGCATCAAAGGACCCAATAACCCCACCCCCAGGTGGGATTCTACCCCACCCTGTGCAGTCTAAGCTGCCTGCTGAATGCAGAGTGTCAGCCACAGACAGTACAGCTCTGGCTAAAGGGGGCATGGAAAAGTCTGCCAACACTTGAGGAGAGACTGGGGACAGAGGCTTTGGGGAGAGAACGAAGAGAGTAGCCAGTGGGATCCTAGTGTGGACTCTTCCCCCATATAACAGCAGCATGAGAGGACCCAATCATCCTGCTCCCAGGAGGGACTCCGCCCCACCCTGAGCTGTCTCAGGTGGCCTGCTGAGTGCAGAGTGACTAGATTAACAGCTAGAGATAGCCACAAACAGTAGATTCCTGGAAGTCTCGAACAGACTGCCTAAGGTCAGACAGGGTCAACATCTGACATCATCAAAGACAGATACAGAAAGTAAAAACAGCAGTTCCAACCATAGTGGTTCACAGCACAAATCAGAAAATCCAGCCAGATCAATTGAAGATTCAGAAGCAATAAAGAAGTGTCTCACAAATAATGGAAAGACAAAGAAATACACCCCACTTGAAGGGAAAGGAAGAATCCCCACACAGAGAACTAAATGAAATAAATGCAAGTAAACTATCAGATATTGAGTTCCAAACAACAGTTCTAAGGAAGCTTAATGTGCTCAGTGAGCTCAGGGAGAATTAGCAAAAATTACGGGGAAACTACAAGGAACTTGCTGCAAACTGTATCAGTATGAAAAAAGACATAGAAGCTATTAATAAGAATACAATGAATAAGAAATGAAGAATACAATTTCTCAATTGAAGCACACAGTAGAAGGAATCCAAAGCAGGCTAGATGAAGCTGAGGACCGAATCAGTGAGCTGGATGACAAGGTAGAAAAAAGCTCCCAGAAGGAGCAAGAAAATGAAAAAAAGACCCAAAGAAAGTGAACAGGTGTTGAGGGAAATGCAGGACAATCTGAAACATAATAATATCTGTATAATATGGATACCAGAAGGAGAAGAGGAACAAGGAATAGATAATCTTTGAAAAAGCCAGATGGAAAACTTCCCTAACTGGAGGAGAGAAAATGTCACACAAGTCCAGGAAGCAAAGAGGGTCCCATTCAAGAGGAACCCAATGAGGCCCACTCCAAGACATATCATCATTAAAATGGCAAATATCAAAGACAAACAGAGAATCCTAAAGCAAGCAAGGGAGAAAGAGGTAGTAACATATAAGCGAGCCCTCACACATAGCAGCTGACTTCTCAACAGAAACACTGCAAGACAGAAGGGAATAGCAAGAAATATTCCAAGTAATGAAAAGGAAGGGCCTGCAGACAAGACTGCTTTACCCAGCAAGGCTCTCAATTAAAATGGAAGGTGAAATAAGGAGTTTACTGGACAAAAGAAGACTAAAAGAATACACCTCCACAAAATCAGCCCTTCAAAATATGCTAAAGGGACTGGTTTAAGATAAAGAAAAAATTTCTATGAATACCCAGTTCCTTTCAGAGTTACCAATACTTGATATTACAAATATTTTTAATACTCATTAATCTGATTGTGACAATGATGCTATTTTAATTGTTCCTCTACTATTTGTTGATACTAAAACTGTTTTAGTATAAAAAAAGACAAAAAAATCAAACAGCTGGTCTTTAGAGGACTATGTGGATGTAACCAAATGTATGGACATTAATCTGATACTAAGTATTATTACCTAGCAAAATACGGCTCATTTTTTTCTCCTTATTTCCAGGTTTACTTTAAATTTTCAGAAAGATGGGAACTTTAGGATAGTAATACAGTTTAGCTCCAACTGGGACACTAGTTAGAATAACAGAAAACAGCAAAGGGTTATTTCACTGACTTTATTTGTTTCAGATTAAAAAGAATCATTGATTTGGTAAAAACACTTAACTGCATATTTACTAGTGGTGAACTTGTATCTGAAATGAATATTATAAAGCTTGGGGAAAATATTTTGATTTTGCAACTTCAGACAGTTTCCATAATTACCGCAAGTACCTTTTGGTCCAAGCATTAGTATTAGTAGAGCTGTTTCTGGAACATATTGATAATAAAATAAAATTGCTTCCCTTGTTAAAAGGAATGGAAGTCCAGGTGGCCTTTATTAATGACAAGGAGAGGGGACAATAACCACAATAGTTCTGAAGCTTAAAAATGACTATTAAATGGCTGTGCTATTAATCATACCCCAGGTCAACCAAACTCCAGGTAAAGAATGGGAACACAATAACATCCACTATCAGCATGGCATTTTGAATGCATTGCACAATCTAGATAACTGACCAACCTGGTAATTTTCCTGACAATTCTTAATCAGTGAGTTTGACTGAAGAACACCTGCCATTACTTTATAACTTACCTGTAAAAAAATAAATATCTACTAATTTCACTTTTTCACAAAGAGGAGGCTTGGTTGGAATCTTTAAGAGAAAACTAAAAAAAAATACAAAGCTTTTTAATAGGTAATTGTAGGTTGACATTATTTCAAGATAGCAGTTAAGGCAGAGAACCCATGTTTTATTGGCCATAGCACTTTTACTAATCCCTACATGAAGTTATTAAGGAACAGGGCTTCTAGGCAAGATGGAAGTGTAGGTCGATATGCTATGCTTCCTTGCACAACCAATTTAAAAACAAAAAACAAGAACTGCCAGAATATTGCACTGTATGGAAGTCCGACAAACAAGGAGTTAATGAAGCAACATTCATTCAGACAGGTAAGAGGGGCAGACATGGGCAGCTGGGGCAGAGAGCATGCATGGCAAGGCAGTGGACTGGTGGACTGGGCAGGCGAGGTGGCAGCTGGCAGGCCAGGTGGTCCTACATTTGTGTGAGGATAAACTGGGAGGAACAACTGGGTAACAAGACAGATCATGCAACCCAGGATTCCAGAACAGGAAACTAAAGTCTCAAAACCTCTGGCTGTAAAAACCTTTGGGGATTTCAGCAGTGGGAGATACTCCCAGTTTCACAGGAGAGTCAATTGGAGGGGCCCACAGGATCCTAAAATGTACACAAACCCACCCACCTGTGAATCAGCACCAGGGCAGGCCCTAAAAGGGCACAGTCTTCTTGTGGGAAATGAAAGCAGGGAGAGAACCAAGCAAGCAGCATTGTTCCTTCTCTGACCCCTCCCCCACATGCAGCAATACAATGCAGTGAAAAGGGTTGCCCTGCCCTCTTAGGTGAGTACTGAAGTCTCTGATTCTTACAATGTAACAGGTGCACTGAGACAAAGAAATGTGTCCGAAATGAAAGAACAGGTCAAAACTCCAGAAAAAGAACTAAGGGGTGAGAAGATATCCAACCTATCAGATGCAGAGTTCAAAAGGCTGGCAATCAGGATGCTTACAGAAATGACTGAGTACAGTCACAGAATAAAGGAAGAAGTGAAGGCTATGCAAAGTGAAATAAAGAAAAATATGCAGGGAACCAACAGTGAAAGGAAGGAGACCAGGGCTCAGATCAATGATTTGGAACAAAAGTAAGAAATAAACATTCAACCAGAACAGAATGAAGAGACAAGAATTCAAAAAAAATGAGGAGAGGCTTAGGAGCCTCTGGGATAACTTTAAATGTCCCAACATCCGAATCATAGGGGTGTGAGAAGGAGAAAGGGAAGAGGAAGAAATTGAAAACTTACTTGAAAAAAAAATGAAGGAAAACTTGCAAATCTGGCAAAGGAACTAGACATGCAAGCTGAGGAAGCTCAGAGAGTCCCAAAGAAGTTGGACTCAAGGAGAAACATGCCAAGAGGCACAGTAATTAAATTACCCAAGATTGAAGATAAAGAGAGAATCTTAAAAGTAGCCAGAGAAAAAGAGACAGTTACCTACAAAGGAGTTTCCGTAAGACTTTCAACTGATTTCTCAAAAGAAACTTTACAGGAACAAAGAGACTGGAAAGAAGTATTCAAAGTCCTGAAAAGCAAGAACCTGCATTCTAAATTAGTCCAACCAGCAAAGCTATCATTTAGGTCAAGTTAAGGGAGTTCATCATCACCAAGCCCTTATTATATGAAATGTTAAAGGGACTTATCTAAGAAAAAGAAGATCAAAGCTATGAACAGTAAAATGACAACAAATTCACAACTATCAACACCTACAAAAACAAAAACAAACTAAGCAAACAAATAGAACAGAAACAGAATCACAGAAATGGAGATCAAATGGAAGTTATCAGTGGGGAAGAGGAGAGGGAATGGGGAATAGATTCAGAGAATAAGAAGCATAACTGATAGGCACAAAATAGACAGAAAGGTTAAGAATAGTATAGAAAATGGAAAAGCCTAAGATGTTTTATGTATAACCCGTGAATATGAACTAAGGGGGTGAGGAATGCTGGAGGGTGTGGGGTGCAGGTTGGAGGAAGATAAAGGGGAGAAAAAAATGAAAAAACTGTAGTAGCATAATCAATGAAATATACTTAAAAATATGGAACAAAGGACAACAAAAACAATCCACAGTATTTGTATAATGAGGCAAATGTGTTTGCCATTATTATTATTTTAAAAGTCATATTTGCTATCTCACAGGTACGGTGCTTCTGTCAAGTTGTGTGGACAGGGCAGCCCACGGTCCCACTGTCTTAATGTGTGTCTGCACAATTAGTTGATTTTCTCACAGAACCATGAAGTTGCACATTAGGCCCTAAAAATATCCAGTTGTGAAGCAATAAAAATGTTGAAACATTAGGGGAATGGGAGAAACTTTTATTATATAAATATAATTAGAACAAACTGACTTTACCCTAAAAGGTACAAAAGCCGACTTTGTAATAGCATAAAAATAAATAAATTTAAAAAATAGCAAATAAAGGGAAAATTCATCCTTTTTATTATGCAACTTTCTTTGAAAACAAAATATTCTACATGAGATATCAATAGAAATATAGATGTGGGTATGTCTGTTATGTGATATTGTAGATGGAGGTTGGCCACCACCCATTTAAAAATAGAGTTTTACACTGAAAAGCCAAGCCAATAAACAACTCAGAACCTGATGTGGCATTTCCCTTTAGAATTCATAATTCTTTAAAAGAAAGGCAAAATGCCAGCCAAAAAGCAATCCTTAATGTCATTATTGGCCCGAATTCTCTTTCTGGTTAGGAACCTACAAATTAAAATCACTGTCAATAAAAAAGTTTAAGAAATACCAAAATTTCAGTTCACCCCTTGGGCAGGGCTTGATTCCACTCTACCCAGAACTGAGCATTCGTGTGGTCCCTCACTGGGTGAATGGCCCTAGTGTGCTGCGACATTGTAGGTGTCCTCCAGGTGTTGGTCCACCCAGACCAACAATATCTGCATCCCTAGGACTTATCAGAAAAGTACCTTCTTGGTTTTGCCCCAGACATCTTGAATCAGTGACTCTGGAGGTGGGTCCCTGCTATCAGAAGCTTAAAAACACTTGAGAAGTTTCTGATGATGTTCAAGCTTGAGAGCAGCTATTCTAGGTCAGGTTACAGAAGTTGCAGTTAGAGGTCTAGAATGATGACAGAGCTATTTAATGCTTTCAGCAGAAAGGTTCTCAGGTAAATGTCTTCCTCCTGTAGGCCAGGAAATCACAGCTTATGCAGGGATTTGTGAAGGTCAGTGTAAAGCTTGAATTGGAAGTCTGGCTTTCCTCCCAAGATATGGGCAAAGCTTTCCTGCCACAGTACACCTCAAGCCCCATGCCACTCTGTTTCGTGTTATAAACACTGTTGGTATTTAAGGGTGACTAAGTGTGAGATTGTCTATTCTTGCATGGGGGTGAAGCTATTAAAACCTCCTATGACTTAAGTAGAAAATTCTCTAATAATTGCATGTGGCTAATATGATGGTAATAGATATTTTGATATAGCAAGTATTTTAATCATATCATTGACAAGGATTCTTTGCTTGAACAAATTTTAGTCAGGCTCCTGAACCTTCTCCTAGCCCATCTGTCACTTCTTTGTGAAATCCAGTTTTAGCAAGAACCTTTTTGAGTCAGGTTAGCAAGAAAACCCCTCTATTGATATCTCATCACCTTCATAACTTATCAGGTCCCTTATCCTCCACCATGCCTTGGGTAATGTCTGGGCAACTGATCTGTGTCAGCAAAGATCCTGTTATGTTGGTTTAGGCAGAATCCTCTGTACCTCAGATGTTTTCTCTTAGTAATTTTCTATCCAATGACTCTTCCCCACACCCACATCCCAGCCATAAATTCTCACTTATCCATGCTGCATTCAGAATTGGGTCTGGCATATTATGAGGTCTTTCTCCTCTCTGGCAATCATCCTGAATAAAATCTGGTTTTACTGTTTTCACTACTGTTAGTCTGGTTTTTCTTTGACAGTCATTGTACCATGAGTGGCATAGGGTCAGATTCATCACTAAGTCTCTGGATAATCAAACAGGACCCAAAGTGTACACCTGTGAAGCCTTTGTTTCCACTGATAACTGGTGATCAGGAATCCATCTGTGAGTTTGCCTCCTAAACCATTGCTTTGGATAAATGTCTACTACAGCTGGTAGATACAGATTTTGATTCTCAACATTCTAAGCACATGCTAGAATCTGGTTAGAGTCCCAAATAAAGAGAGGCTGGGCTAGAGTTCTTGGTAGGTGTCTCTGTGAGGCTGTGTAACTGAAGCTGTCAGAATTCCACATTTCTCTGTTCCTAAGTACAAAGCTGCTTGTGGTTAAGAACTCATTAGTCCAAGCATCCCTGATGACTGTTGCTCCAATGTTGTCTGCTTCATTTTTTATGGGCATGGTTGTACTAAGGATAATTTGGAGCTTCAGTGGACTCTTCTGAAAACTTTAGCTCCCCATACACCAGCTCCTCTGAACCTCTCCCTTCTCTCAACCTGGGTTCTCATCTGCCCTCCTGTCAGTCTGTCTCCTTGGACCATTTGTTGTATCCTCCTTCACATCCTCTCCTTTGTCTCCTGCTATTTCAGCCCTTCTGTCACTTGAACTTTAGGACCTTGCACGCTATTTGGGGCTTGTAAGGTTCTTGGGAACCCCCAAAATGAGAGAGACTACTTGAAAATCAAATATTTTATCCACAGAGATAGCTTTGCAGACATCCCCACAGCCACTGGTTGTCTTCTCAGCCTCAGCGGGTCTGTGGTTTCCATAGATTACATGTCAAGGTAACAGAGAATTGTGTCTCCTCCACAAATATTGATAAAAAGCTTTAGTCCTTACTGAGTAGATAAACTCAACTTTCATACTTTGTCAGAAACACAATTTGGATAAAACAGTGACTTTTATATTACTATGTTTTACTGACTCATGACTATAATTTTAGAATGAAAGCTCTAAGGTCTCAGTTTGCAAATGTGTGTATGTTAATTCATGTATGTTATGTATGTATGATCTTTTCTAGCTTCAGATGGATTTACAAAATCAATTTTATAATACTTTTTAAAGGAGTTCTATTCAAATTTGCTTAGAAATAGTTGATTACTTATACAAATTAAATATTCCTAAGACCACTAGAAATATAGAAACCAACACAAATGTTTCCAATTTCACAAGTGACTTGAGTAAAATGCTCACAAGATTAGTTTAATAGTGTTGATTTAATAAAAATGGATATGTCTTCGAGTTATCCCCATTAAATATGAACATTATTCTACTTGGGTTTACTAGCCAAATAAAATAATATTATCTCTACTAAATGTTTAGGATAATAAAACTAGAAATCCAATCTAAGAATAAACTGTACAATAAAAATGAGTAGTTAAAAGTACACAAAGCATAGCAGTAAAAAAGGAAAGAAAAAAACATGGCCATGTGGTTAACTTTTTAGGTTCTTTGCTTCTGTGATATTTTAATACTTGCCTCATTTATCAAAAACAAGTTATTAAAGAAGCTTTGTTTAATGTGTCATAAACTTTCATGGTCATTCAGTCACAGTTAAGAACAAGTGAGTTAAATAGATGTGTGATCAAAGTTTATAAATGAACTTTTCTGATGTACAATTGACACATAATGTTATAGTAGTATACAACATAATAATTTGATATTTGTACACATTCTGAAATGATAACCACAGTAAGTGTATATTTTGGATATTAGCCCCTTAACCGATAAATGGTTTTCAAATATTTTTCTCCCATTCAGTGATGTTACCTTTTAATTTTGTTAACTATTCCCTTTGTTAAATATTTTGTTAAGTATTTGCTGCAGAAGCTCTTTCATTTGATGTATTCTTACTTGTTTATTTTGCTTTTGTTGTCTTTGCTTTAAGTGAAAATCATCACCAAGATTAGTGTCAAGGAGATTACCACCTATGTTTTCTTCTAGGATTATTAAAATTTCAGGTATTAACATTATATCTTTAATCCATTTTTAGTTAATTTTGTGTAAGTGGTCCATTCTTTTGCATGGGATTGATACATTTTTCCAGCACAGTTATTGAGGAAACTGTCTTTTCCCCATTATGTATTCTTACCTCACTTGTCATAGATTAATTGAATATATATGCATGGGATTGCTTATTTCTTGGCTTTATACTCTGTTCCAGTAAGCTTTGTGTCTGTTTTAATGTCAATACCATACTGTTTTAATTACTATAGATTTACAATATTGTTTGAAATCAGAGTGTGTGATGCCTCTAGCTTTGTTCTTTTTCAAGATTGCTTTTACACTCATGGTCTTTGTGGTTCCATTCAAAATTTAGGATAGTGTTTTTCTATTTCTGTGAAAAATGCTATTGGAATTTTGATAAGGATTGCATTGAATCCATAGATTGCTTTGGGTAGTATGACCATTTTAACAATATTAATTCTTTCAATCCATGAACACAGAATATATTTTAACTTATTTGTGTCTTCTTCAATTTATTTCATTAATGTCTTATGGTTTTTAGTGTATAAGTCTTTAATCTCCTTGGTTAAATTTATTCATAAGTATATTATTCTTTTTGATGCAATTGTAAATGGGATTATTTTCTTAATTTCCCTCTCTGCTAGTTTGCTAGTAGCGTATAGAAACACAACAGATATTTGTGTATTGATTTTGTCCCCTGCAACTTATTGAATTTGTTCTTAGTTCTAACAGGTTTTTTTTTTTGTGTGGCATCTTCAGGGTTTTCTATATATAATATCATGTCATCTGCAAATAACGGCAGTTGTACTTCTTCCTTTCCAATGTGGAGGTCTTATTCCTGATATGTAAGGCAAAGTTTTCAGCTTTTCACTGTTGAATAAGTTGTTAGTTGTGGGCTTGTCATATGTGGCCTACATTATATGAGATACCTTCTCTTTATACCCACTTTGTTGAGAGTTTTATCTTAAATGGATATTGACTTTTGACAAATGCTTTTTATGCATCTATTGAGATGGCTATATGATCTTTATCCTTCATTTTGATCGTGTGGTGTATCATGTTGATTGATTTGCTAATGCTGAAGCATCTTAACATCTCTGGAATACTCATACTTGATCATTTTTGTTATTGTTGTATTATTAACTGACTGTACTCTAAGGTTAGACATGTTTTCTTCCAAACTGAGAAAACCATTTTTTTAAAAATTATTGGTTGATCATTTGATCAAAGAACATGAGATCCCCATACTGCATTTTTAAGATGATACTTATAATTTTAAGGAAATCTGGAATAAGCAAGAAAATATCACCAAAGTTCCCATTGTGAGACTATGCATTGTTTAGATTAGAGCACACCTTCCAAGGTATGTGTGGTGAGTCTTTCATTGTCTTTGAACTATCTTAAAACAATGCAAAATAATTCTTGCTTTTAGACACGCGAATAAAATTTGTCTGGTGGATGTCCCATTGACTTTCTTTCCTTTCTTGCCATTGGAAAGAGCCAGTTTTGCATTTATTTGTAAATTCATTCTGACATTTATTTACTGAGTAAATTTTTCTGTATATAAATTCTTACTTGTTTGACTTTTCTTTTGAATCAATTGTAACATCTACTTGGTCCTGTCATTCATAACTAGTTACACAAAATATTTGATATACATGTATGATCGTTTCTATTTCTATGGAAGTTATTACTTTATCCCATTTGGACAATTAACCTTTAACATACTTATCTAGCATTACATTATCTAATTTATAAGAACCACCGTGAGTTCAATAGAAAGTCAGTAAACTTAAAAAAATTAAGGATCCAGTGCTGACTTGGTACACTTGAGTGGCAGCATAGCAGCCCACAACTCTGGCCCGCTCAAGGAGCAGAACAAAGCTCATAAAGATGGACAGCATCGGGGTTGTGGATCCACACAATGGGACAGTAAGGGCCATCTAGCACTGAAAAGCATAAGTAAGAAGGTGAGGAAAGAACTCAGCAGAGTAGACCAGAGGCACTGCACCAGCCAGCTTCGAAAGCTGAAGAAGGAGGCAGTTCTGGCAGAGAAGAGACAGCTAGGAAACAAGGATGGCCCTCCTCATCAGGTACTGGTGATGCCCCTGTACAACAGGATTTCCCTGCCAGAGACCTTTTGGCTGCTTCAGGATAGGGACACTGGAACAGTACACTTGAATGAATGGGGAAGCACCCACAGCTTTATGCTGTTATGTCCCACCTTAAAACATTGGTGTTTTTTCACATCTGCAAGGCCAGGGGATCTGCACACTCCACTTGACATGGCTAAAGTATCTGATACCATCCTGTTCCTCCTTGATCCACTAGAAGACTGGGACAATACTGGGGATTATTGGGAAAACACTTTCCTGCCTCTTTGCCCAGGGCCTTCCTACTTATACACTAGCAATCCAGAGGATTTCTAGCCTCCCACTGAAGAAACAGATAGATGCCAGAAAGAAGCTAAGTAAAGTTGTGGAGAAGTGCTTTCCAGATGACAAACTCTTTTTTTAGACACTCAACAGGAGTCAGGGATGCTGCTCAGGCAGCTGGCTAACCAAATGCCTTTTGAGATCAGCGGGCCTACCTTTTTGCTCATGATGATGACTTTGTGCCTAATGAAGAGAATAACTTGGTGGGGACCGTGAAAATCTCAGGCTGTGTTCGTGGATAGACTATAAATGTAAATAGCTTGCTTCATATCATTGGACATGGTGATTTCCAGATGAAACAGACAGATACCCCTATGGACACTTTCCCTTTAAATCCTTGAGTGATCAAATCCCAAAAGAATCAGACATGTCAATGGAGATTTTTACCACAGATGCTGTAACTGATATGGAGGAAAACCTTAAGGTCTTAGTGAAAGCAGACCCTGGTAAACAAGAGTCTTTGCAAACAGAAGTTATCCCAGATCCAATGGAGGGGGAGCATACCTGGCCCCCTCAGGAGGTCCTGAGTAAGGCAAATGACTTCTCAAAGGAAAAGTCCAAGGTGATAAAGAAGGTTCCCAAAGGAACATGCACTTACCAAGCTGAATGGATTTTGGATGAGGATGGTGAAAGTGGTGGGGAAGGAGATCATATAGAACATGAGGATTTCATGGAAGAGGAATCTCAGGATGAGAGTAGTGAAAAAGAAGAAGAGGAGGAATGTGAAACTATGTCTATAGGAGAGTCTGTTTGTGATGATTTGTATGATAAGAAAGTGGATGAAGAGGCTGAGGAAAAAATGCTGGAGAAATACAGGCAAGAAAGACTGGAAGAGATGTTTCCAGATGAAGTAGATACACCCCATGATGTGGCTGCTAGAATTCGATTTCAGAAATACAGAGGCCTCAAGAGCTTCTGCACTTCTCCATGGGATCCTAAGGAAAACCTTACTCAAGATTATACTCAGATCTTTCAGTTTCAGAACTTTACTAATACCAGGAAATGCATTTTTAAAGGAATCAAGGGAAAAGAGGTTGAAGGAACTGAGGTTGGCTTGTATGTCACACTTCATGTCTCTGAGTATCTGTATTTGTGGTTGAGTATTTCAAATGAGGAGCACCCTTGATTGCCTTTTCTTTACTACCTCATGAACAGAAGATGTCAGTACTGAATATGGTAGTAAGTCAGCATCCCCACAACACTGAACCTGTGAAAGCCAAAGAGGAGTTGATTGTCCACTGTGGGTTCAGGAGCTTCCTAGCCTCCCCTTTTTTTTCTCAGTGCACTGCAGTGGATAAACATAAATTTCAGAGATTTTTGACAGCTGACACAGCCCTGGTGGTGACAGTGTATGCCCCAATCACTTTTCCTCCTGCATCTGTGCTGCCTTTCAAACAGAACAGCAATGGAATGCACAGCCTCATTGCCACAAACCATCTATTGTCAGTGGATCCAGACAGGATGGTCATCAAGAGAGTTGTTCTGAGTGGTCATCCTTTCAAAATTTTTACTAAGATGGCAGTAGTACATTACATGTTCTTCAACAGACAAAATGTGCTGTGGTTTAAACTAGTGGAACTGAGAACAAAGTGGGACTGCAGGAGGACGCATCAAGGAACCTGTAGGTACTCATGGTCACATGAAGTGCAGTTTTGATGGGAAGGTAAAACCTCAGGACATAGTACTGATGAACCTCTATAAAGGAGTTTTACCTAAATGGACTTATGATCCATATGTACCAGAACCAGTACCTTGGGTGAAAAGTGAGATTTCTTCAAAAGTGCCAGAAATGGACATGGAATAATGGATTCAGTGTGATTCTGTCTCATGGCAACTAGTTAGCAACCTAGGGATGGGAACCTACAGGTTGTAATTGGGCAAAGTTTGTGTTGTCTACTTTAGCCTAGAAGTCTGCTGTACCTTTTTGCAAAAGGTTTTTCTTGGCCTTGATAAGGTGTCTTAGATAAGCATGGATGTTTTTTGACTGCTACTTCATCCAAAAAGCTATTAAATCTTACTGAAATGCACCCTTGCCCCTGCAAATTAAGGATCATCCCTTTTCTTGCCTTGATTTTGGTTGTGAGTAGAAATGGTTAAAATCTTTTCTATGAAAGGTTTGGTGGCACAAATATATAATGTATGATCTCTGTCTTTGAAAACATCACAGAACAGGGGAAAAAGAGGTAAATAAATAAGTATGAAGTAAAGTGATGTCCCAACAGAAGTATGTGTAAGTTGCTGCATCATTAGTTGGTAGAAGAGATGGGCAGAGGTATTCAGGTGTCCATTTGAGGCAGAAGTCTTTTAGCTGGAATGCTAAAAAGGAAATCCTAGGGTGAAAAAAATCAGAGAGAGGTTTTTTTGAGTACAACTTTTGTTATTATCAGTATTTAGCTGGGAAAGGGGAGCAAAGAGAACTAGATACTGGGGAGTGTAAGACTGTTTGCTTCACCAGGAAGCTATAGCTTTTCATACTCCAGGGGAACACAGCATTGTACTCTGCCAAGGGGATTAACACTTCTCCCTTTCTCCACTATGATACCAGATGTTGAGGGTTGCAGAGAGAGATGCTAGACTAAAGAGACCTGTCAGTCCAATTAGGGTGTGAAAACCCGTCTAAAACCCATGAAAATTTGGGAAGTTGATTGGTTCTTTTGAAAAAATACCTCATCTGTCCCAAGCCCAAGCTATTATAATCCCAGGGGAACTAGAAACTCTCTCTCTCTCTCTCTCTCTCTCTCTCTGGAACTCACACTTGCCCTAAGCACTTGTGCATCCTCTCTCCATAACTATGTGGTCTTAGTGGCCACATCACCCATTGCCATTGGGACTCCACACACAAGTTCCAGGAGGGAGCCTGAATACTGCAGCTCAGCAATGGACTGCAGCTGATAAAACATGACAAGCCAGCCAGATGCTGGACTGGACTGTAATATGAAGCAGAGATTCTGGACACTGGTTTTCATCTTGGCCTTGCTGAGGATAAGGCTGAACTTTTCCCATGGTGAGACAAATGGAGATGGGACATTGGAAAGTCAGGAGAGGAACCCCATTAATTTTACATCACCAATAAATCATATCACAGAGCCCCATCCTCCCATTCAGGTCTCAGGAAATTCTTTTCCTTGTGATACTGCAAAAACTCCACTTCCATCAATAACACTGTGATGTATGAGAAGTCTGGATTTCTCTATTCCTGAGTTTATACCTAAGTTGCTTAATTAATAAAATGGCTCTGTAAGACTTTTTGGCTTTTATGGCTCAAGTACATAAATCTGACAAATGCATACAAGCTTTTATAACAATT
This sequence comes from Pteronotus mesoamericanus, assembly GCF_021234165.1. Taxonomy (NCBI): domain Eukaryota; kingdom Metazoa; phylum Chordata; class Mammalia; order Chiroptera; family Mormoopidae; genus Pteronotus; species Pteronotus mesoamericanus. The sequence goes on from NW_026555321.1 coordinate 59,434,149, forward strand.
CAAAATTATTAGGGCTATTTTCCCTGACTAGCATCATGTGGAATAAACATACTCTCTTTAAGTAGAAAATGTGTTATGCTGCCTTTCTCTGCATTCAAAGTAATCAAAGCAGGATTCTTGAAGTCTTAGTGTCTCACTTGTAAGCTTGATGCCTCATTTATTTCGTTTATCCTGACTTTGGGAAAATCAAGGTAGCATTTGCATTGCTAACGGATTGCTTTGAAATTGCATTGGTACTCTCCTTGGTGTAGATTGGCAACTTCATTTGAACAGGGCCATGTGGTTATTGCTATTAAGATTCCATAGCTTTAGAGAGTCATGTTTTCACATTTAGGGATATGTACATATGACCAATCTTTGTATCCATCTGTGTGATTTTCTTCTTCATTTCAAGTCTTATGGTGCCAGACCTACAGGACATGTTATTTGCATTTCTCATTGTTGGGTTAGTAATTTTGCTCAGTTTCCCGATTCTGATATTGAATGTGCTGATTGGTATTATCATTCAACACATTACTCAAGCAGGAAATCCAATGTATTACTTTATTTAATCTATTCTCCCTCTTCTCTCTTACAAACAACTCAAATATATTTTCCAACATTATTTTCTATTTCTCTCCCATAAGAATGTTTTGACACAGTTATTTGGCTTACTCTTATTTCCCATATAACCTTCAGAATTTCTCTTTTGCTATGAATGTGCTCTGTACTTCTGACTATGTAGAAAATCTAGCCATGGACATCAGAAAAGGATTTTAGTGAACAATGTCTCCATAATCTAAAACAGAAAAGTAAGCATAACTCCAAAACCAGAAATAAGAGTGCATAGTGATAATACATGTTCATCTGGAACAAAAGGAAAATTAATACCTCTGCTTAAAAATACATGCAGAAATATGATAAATCCTTGGAGAATTGCCTCCCAGTAGCAAGAAAGTGATTATATGAATGATGAAGGCTATAAATATACTCAGTAGTATCCCAGAAGGAGAGAAATGTTAAGTGAGACAGACATACTATTAAAAGATATGGAAGAAGAAAACCTTACTTAAAAATTATGAAATGGAAATACTATACATCAGAAAGAAAGAAGGAACTCCTACCCTTCGCAACAGCATGGATGGAACTGGAGAATATTATGCTAAGTGAAATAAGCCAGGCAGCGAAAGACAAATACCATGATCTCATCTGTAAGTGGAACCTAATCAACAGAAAAAACAAGTGAGCAAAATAGAACCAGAGACATGGAAATAAAGAACAAACCGACAGTGACCAAAGTGGGGGCAATGGGAGGAATGGGGAATGGGGGAAAGAAGGGGAAGGAACAAGTCAACGAGTCAAACAAGTCAAGGAACATGTGTAAAGAACCCATTGAAAAGGACAATTTGTGGGGGAGTATTGAATGTGGAAGTTGAGGGGGTGGGTAGGGCAGGGGAGAGTAATGGGGGAAAAACAGGGACAACTGTAGTTGAGCAACAATAAAAAATTAAAAAAAATTACAGACTCAAAAGAAGATCCAAAGATACAACAATCACAGGATAATTTGATAATAACTGCTAAATGCCAAATGAAGTTATGATTATTTGCTGGATCTCTAAGCAAGAAAAGCAGATTGCCTTCAGGAAGAAAGGTCAGACTAACATCTGCTTACACTATAGAAACATCATAAAGCCAGCAGGTATTAGAGCAATGCCCACAAAGGTTTGAATAAGAAATATATGATCTAAACATTATATCTTGCAATTAAAATATATACATTTATAATGGCAACACATTCTCAAATGCATATAATACCTATGAGTTCTTTATTTCTTTTTAATTAATTTTTACTGTATTTTTCCCATTACCATTTAGTCCCCTTATACCATCCTTCCCCCACAATCATCACACTGTTGTCTATGTCCATGAGCCCTTTTTCCTTTTTGCTCAATCTCTCTACCCTATACTGTCCCCCACTTAGGTGTCATCCTGTTATTTATGAGTCTGTCTCTATTTTGCTTGTTAGTTCAGTTTGTTCATTAGATTCCATGTATGAGTGAAATCATATGGTATTTGTCTTTCTCTAACTGGCATATTTAATTTAGCATAATGTTCTCCAGCTCCGTCCATACTGTCACAAGGGGTAAAACTTTCTTCTTTTTTATGGTCAAGTAGTATTCCATTGTATAAATGTCCCATAGTTGTCATATAGTGATGGACACTTGGGTTGCTTCCTTATCGTGGTGATTGTAAATAATGGTGCAATAAACATAGAGGTCCTATGTTCTTTCAAATTAGTGTTTTGGGTTCCTTTAGTTATATTCCCAAAGTGGGATTGCTGGAATCCATTTTTAATTTTTTGAGGTATCTCCATACTGCCTTCCACAGTGGTTTCACCAATCCGTATTACCGCCAGCAGTGCAATAGAGTTCCCTGTTCTTCACATCCTAAGACAGTACTTGTTTTTTGTTGATTTATTGATGATAGCCATTCTGATAGGTATTAGGTGATATCTCATTGCGGTTTTTATTTGCATTTCTCTGATGATTAGTAATGTTGAGTATGTTTTCATATGTCTATTGGCTATCTGTATGTCCTCTTTGGTGAAATGTCTATTTAGGTCCTTTGCCAATTTTTTAATTGGGTTGTTCGTGTTTTTGTGTGTGTGTGTTTGTGTGTGTGTGTGTGTGTGTGTGTGTGTGTGTGTTGAGTTTTGTAAGCTCTAAATTTTTGATATTAACCCTTTATCAGATACATTGGTAAATATGTTCTCCAATTCTGTGGGTTTTCTTTTTATTTTGTTGATGTTTACTTTCACTGTGCACATACATTAAGTTTGGTGAAGTCCCATTCGTTTATTTCTTCTGTTTCCTTTGCTTGGGGAGATGTATCTGATAAAATATTGTTACAAGCTATGTCCGAGGTTTTGCTGCCTGTGTTTTCTTCTAGGATTTTTATGCTTTGGGGTCTGATATTTAAATCTTTAATCCATTTTGAATTTATACTTGTATGTGGTATGCGAAGGTGATCTAGTCTCATTTTTCTGCGTGTATCTATCCAATCTTCCTAGCACCATTTATTGAATAGACTATCTTTCACCAATGTATGTGCTTGCTGCCTGTGTAGAGTATTAACTGACTATAAAGATGTAGGTTTAACCCTGCCTGGTGTGGCTCTGTGGATTAAGTGCCAGCCTTCAAACCAAAGGATCTCCAGTTCAATTCCCAGTCAGGGTACATACCTGGGTTGCAGGCCAGATCTCCTTTAGGGGGTTCTTGAGAGGCAACCACACATTGATGTTTCTCTTCTTCTCTTTCTCTTTCTCTTCCCTGTCTCTAAATATATATATATATATAGATATATATATTTAATATATACATAAAATATATAAAATATTTATATTTATAAAGATTCCATGTATGAGTGAAATCATATGGTATTTGTCTTTCTCTAACTGGCATATTTAATTTAGCATAATGTTCTCCATATATATATATCTCCATTTATATATATTATCTATAAATATAAATATTTATATTTATATGTATTTATATATTTATATTTATAGATAATAAATATATATTTAATATATATAAAATATATAAAATATTTAAAGAAAAGATGTAAGTTTACAACCAAATAGTATTCCATTGCATAAATGTTCCATAGTTATTTTATGCACTCACTTATTGACAGATACTTGGGCTGCTTCCATATATTGGTGGTTGTAAGTAATGCCACAATGAATGTTGGCATGCTTATGTACTTTCAAATTAATGTTTTGGGTCCCTTCAGATATATTCCCAGAAGTAGGATCACTGGATCAAAAAGCAGATTCATTTTTAATTTTTTGAGGTATCTCCATACTGTTTTGCATAATGGCTGCACCAATCTACATTCCCACCAACAGTGCGAAAGGGTTCCCTTTTCTTCATCCTCACCAGCACTTGCTTTTTGTTGATTTATTGATGATAACCATTCTGATAGGTGTGTATGGGGGAGCCTGGCCCACGAAGTCCCCCAATTCACCATGGATGGAAGAAAAAGTCATTCTAGACACCACTGGCAAGTCAAGGAAAGGAGAAGGTGATTTTCTCTCAAGGAGAATGCCCTGGCTTTTATTGAGAGGGTTACAGGTGGGGGACAGGGAGCAAGAATGTATAGATAATCTAATTACATCAGTAATTTAAGCTTACAGAGAATAGGTGATGTTCAAAGAAGACAATGGCAGGACCACACAGACAATGGTCTGAGTTGAGCAAACATTATGGTGCCAGATGGGATGTGGGTCAGGGTCCAGGAATTTTGTAAATTTCCTCCCCAGCCTTGAGCTCGTTATCTGGTATAGGATTAACAGAGCTTGAAGGAGAAACAAAACATGCTTCAAGGAGTATAATTTACTTCTAGGCCTGATTTCCCCTGGGGGTCCTCGGACCTATTATCGGGTCCTGCTTATCAACAGCATTACCAGTGTTCCATCCAAGTCTTACGGTTCCTCTCCCAGGCTCCAGCTTGTGAGAGACTGCAGTCCCCGATATCACTCAAAGAGGCCCCCTACAGGTGTGAGATGGTATCTCATGGTGATTTTAATTTGTGTTCTCTGATGATTAGTGATGTTGAGCATATTTTCATGTCTATTACCATCTCTATGTCTTCTTTGGAGAGATATCTATTCAGGTCCTTTGCCAATTTTTTAAATTGGGTTATTGTTTTTTATTGGTGTTGAGTCTTGTAAATATTTTATAAATTTTGGATATTAACTCCTTGTCAGATGTATCAGCAAATATTAAGAAAATTTTACCCTTTGCACAATATGGATGGACCTGGAGAACATTATGCTCAGTTTAATAAGCTGGTCAGAGAAAGACAAATACCATACAGTTTCAATCATATGTGGAATCTCATGAACAAGCTGAACTAACATTCAAAATGGAGAGAGACTCAGAGATGGAGAGCAGGATGACAGCTAGTGGGGGGGGGATGTTGGTGGAGTAGTGACTGGGCAAGAAGGAAAAAGGACTTATGGACATGGACAACAGTGTAGTGATTGCTGGAGGGAGAAGGGTATAAAGGACTTAATGGTAATGTAAAAAAATACAATAACAATTACTTAAAATACAAAAAACAAAGATGCAGGTTATTTCTAGCCTCTCTATTCTGTTCCATTGATCTGCGTGTCTGTTTTTATGTCAGTGCAATGTTTTTTTGATTAATGTGATCTTATATTATAGTTAATATCATGGAGTGTGATTCCTCCAACTTTTTTATTCTTTCCTAGGATTGCTGTTGCTATGCAGGGCCTTTTGTGGTTCCATATACATTTTTGAATACTTTTTCTAGTTCTGTGAAATACAACATTGGAATCTTGATAGGAATTACATTGACTCTATAGATTGCTTTAGGTAGCATGGATATTTTTATTATGTTAATTATTCCTATCCATGAACATGGTATTCATTCCCACTTATTGGTGACTTCTACAATTTCTTTCTTCAGTTTTGTATAATTTTCTGCGTAGAGGTCTTTTACATCCTTGGTTAGGTTTATTCTTAGGTATTTTATTCTTTTTTGAAGTAATTGTAAATGGGGTGGTTTCTTATTTTTCCTTTCTTTTAGTTCATTTTTTGCATATAAAAATACAGCTGATTTCTGGATATTAATTTTTTTATCCTGCTATTTTGCTGAATTCATTTATCATTTCCAGTAGTTCCTTGGTGGAATCTTTGAGGTTCCCTCTGTACAGTATTTTGTTATCTGCAAATAAAGACAGTTTTACTTCTATCTTTCCAATCTGGATGCTTTTTATTTATTATTCTTCTCTGATTGTTGTGGCTAGAACTTCCAGAACTATATTGAATAAGAGAGGTAAAAGCATATATCCCTGTCTTGTTCTCAGTTAAGGAGAATGCTTTTAGTTTTTGCCTATTGAGTAAGATGCTGGCAGTGGGTTTGTCATATATGGCTTTTTTTTTTTTATGTTTAGGTAAGTTCCCTCTATTCTCACTGTGCTGAGAGTTTTTTTAATCATATATAGGTGCTGGATTTTTACAAATGCTTTTCCTGCATCTATTGATATGATCATGTGGTTTTATCCTTCATTTTATTTATGTGATGAGTCAAATTTACTCATCTGTGAATGTTGTACCAACTTTACATTTTCAGAATAAACCCCACTTGATGGTGGTGTATGATCTTTTTGGTGCATTACTGTATTCAGTTTGCTAATATATTGTTGAGAATTTTAGTATCTATGTTCATCAGGGATATTGGCCAGTAACTAACTTTCCCTCCCTCCCTCCCTCCCTCCCTCCCTCCCTCCCTTTCTTCCTTCCCTCCTTCCTTTTTCTCTTTTTCTTTCTTTCTTTCTTTCTTTCTTTCTTTCTTTCTTTCTTTCTTTCTTTCTTTCTTTCTTTCTTTCTTTCTTTCTTTCTTTCTTCCTTCCTTCCTTCCTTCCTTCCTTCCTTCCTTCCTTCCTTCCTTCCTTCCTTCCTTCCTTCCTTCCTTCCTTTCTTTCTTCTTTTTCTTCCTTCCTTCCTTCCTTCCTTTTCTTCCTCTTCCTCCTCTTCTTCTTCCCCTTCTTCTTCTTTTGAAATTATGATAATCCTGGCATCATAAAATGAGCTTGGGAGACTTCCCTCCTTTTGAATTTTTTGAAATACTTTGAGAAGCAAAGGTGTTAGTTCTTGGAATGTTTGTTAAAATTCACCTGTGAAGCGATCTGGCCCAGGACTTTTGCTTTTTGATTATTGCTTAAATTTCACTATGTGTAATCTGTCTCTTCAGATTCTCTGATTCTTCCTCATTTAGTTTTTGGGGATTGTATGTTTTTAGGAATTTATCCATTTTATCGAGTTTGTCCAGTTCGTTGGTGTATAGTTGTTCAGAATATTTTCTTACAATTCTTTGTACTTCTTTGGTGTCAGTTGTTATTTTCATTTCATTTGTGATTTTATTTACTTGGGTCTTCTCTCTTTTGTTCTTGATGAGTTTTGGTAAAGGTTTGTCAATCTTGTTTATCTTTTCAAAGAACCAGCTCTTGGATTCATTGATCTACTGCAGCAATTTTTTTACACTCTATTTAATTTTTTTCTTCTCTAATCTTTATTAGGTCCTTCCTTATACTCACTTCGGGCTTTGTTTGTTGTTCTTTTTTAAGTTCCCTTAAGTGTAAAGTTAGATTGTTTGATTTCTCTCTCTCTCTCTTTTAAAGATAAGCCTGGAAGACTATAAATTTTCCTCTTAGGATTGCTATCTCTGTGTCCCACAGATTTTGGATTGTTGTGTTCTCATTTTCATTTGTTTAAAGGTAACTTTTAATTTTTTCCTTGATCTTGTTGTTGACCCATTCATTGTTTAATAACATGTTATTCAGGTTTTGATAGATTTATAGTTTCATAGCATTGTGTTCAGAGAATTTGCTTGATACGATTTCAATCTTAAATTTATTGAGACTTGTATTGTGTCCTAACATGTGGTCTATCCTAGAAAATGTTCCATGTTCATTTGAAATATATGTATATTCTGATGCATTGGGGTGAAATGGTCTGAAGTAGGCAATTAAATTCAGTTGATCTAGCGTTTCCTTTAAGGCTTCTGTCTCTTTGTTTAATTCATTTCTGGAAGATCTATCCATTGAAGTCAAAGGGGTCTTAAAGTCCCTGTCTATGACTGTATTTATGTAACCTCCTTTATATCCATCAAGATTTGCTTCACATATTTAGATGTCCCCTGTTGGGTACATAAATGTTTACAAAAGTTATATCCTCTTAATGGATTGTTCCCTTTATCATTTTGTAATGTCTTTGTCTCCTACTATAGCCTGTGTTTTAAAGTCTATTTTGTCTAAGTATTGCTACCCCAGCATCTTTTCCTTTCCATTTGCATGAACTATCTTTTTCCATCCCTTTCTTTTCAGTCAGTGTGTACTTTTTGATCTGAGGTGCATCTCTTGGAGGCAGCATATATGTGGGTCTTGTTTTCTTACCCATTCAGCTACCATATGTGTTTTGATAGTAGCATTTAAGCCATTTACATTTAAGGCGATTATCGATAGATTCATATTTAGTTTCATTTTGTTAGATTATTTTCTTCTGTTGTTTTTTCCTCTACTTTTATTCTTCTTTTTTTATCTTAAAGCAAGCCCTTTAACATTTATTACTGTACTGGTTTGCAATAAATGTTAACCCTTTCATGTGTATAAATTAATATAAATTGAAATTAATTAATTAATTAATTAATTAACTTATTTATTTTTGGTCTCAGAAGCTCCTTATTTCTCCTTTGATTTTTTTTTTTGGGTTTTTTTTTTAATTAATTTATTTACTTTTTAAATACATTTGTCTCTGCCTTCCCCCCCCCCTCTTTCCCTTGCCCCCTCCCACCTTCCCTCCCTCAGCTCTCCTTTGATTTTAAATGATAGCTTTGCTGGGTAAACCAGCCTTGGTTGTAGGTCCTTGCTTTTAATCACCTTGAATATTTCATACCTCTCCCTTCTAGCCTGAAATGTTTCTGATGAGAAATCAGATGACAGTCTTAATTGTTGCTCCCTTGTTAGTAACTACCCACTTTTCTTTTGCAGCTTTTAGGTTTCTGTCCTTGTTTATTCCTTGCTATTTAATTATGATGTGTCCTGGTGTAGGCTTTTTTGGGTCCAACTTGTTTGATACTCTCTGAGATTCCTGTGCTTGTGTGTCTTTTTCCTTCACCAGACTAGGGAAGTTTCAGTCATTATTACTTCATATAGGTTCTTAATTCTTTGCTTACTCTCTTTTCCCTCTGGTATTTCCATGGTGCAGATGTTGTTAAACTTTATGTTGTCCCAAAGGTTTCTTAAGCTCTATTTTTTAAATTTTTATTTATTTATTTATTTATTTTTGCTGTTCTGCTTGGGTGTTTTTTCCTACCTTGTCTTCCAAATTGCTGATTCAATCCTCTGCTTCATCTAACCTACAGTTTATTCCTTCTAGTGAATTATTTATTTCAGATATTGCATTCTTTATTTTTTAATTATTTTTTCTTTTATTTATTTATTGTTCAAATATGTTTGTCTCCCATTTCCTGCATCATTTTCCCCTGTCCCATCCAACACCACCTCCCATCCTGAATCTTTCCCAACTTTGCCTTATCCATGGGCCTTTATACATATTCCTTGACTTGACTGTTCCCCTCATTTTCCCCGTTTCCCTCTTCCTTCTTCCCCTCTGATTACAGCTGGTTTGCTTTTTCTTTCAATGTTGCTGGTTATATTTTTCTTGCATGTTTGTTTTGTTGATAAGGTTCTCCTTATAGGTGAGATCACATGGTATTTCTCTTTCACTGCTTGGCTTATTTCACTTAGCATAATGCTCTCCAGTTTCATTGCATGCTGTAGCGAAGGGGAGTAGCTCTTTCTTTCTTCCTGCTGAATAGTTTCCATTCTGTAAATGTATCATCATTTTTTGATCCACTCATTTACTGAAGGGCATTTAGGTTGCCTCCAACAATTGGCTATTGTAAATTGTGCTGCTATGAACATTGGGGTGCATAGCTTCTTTTAAATTGGTATTTTGGGATTCTTAGAGTATAGACCCAGCAGGGGAATCACTGTGTCAAAAGGAAATTCCATTTTTAGTTTTTTGAGGAAATTCCAAACTGTTTTCCACAGTGGCTGCACCAGCCTTCATTCTCACCAACAATGTACTAGGGTTCTCTTTTCTCCACAGCTTCACCAGCACCCATTGTTTGTAGATTTATTAATGATGGCGATTCTGACCTGTGTGAAGTGGTATCTCACTGTGGGTTTAACTTGCATTTCCCTGAAGATGCCTGATGATGAGCAGCCTTTCATATGTCTCTGGGCCCTGTGTACACCCCCCTTGGAGAAATGTCTGTTCAGTTCCTCGGCCCATTTTTTAATTGGATTCTTTGTCTTCCTAGAGCAGAGTCACATGAGTTCTTTATATATTTTAGAGATCAAACCCCTGCCTGATGTATCATTGGCAAATATATTTTCACATACGGTTGGCTCCCTTTTAATTTTGCTGATGTTATCTTTATGCAGAAGTCTCTTATTTCGATGAAGTCCCATTTGTTTATTTTTTTCTTTACTGTCCCTTGCTATAGGGGACATATTGGTGAAAATATTGCGGTGCGGGATATCCGAGAGTTTCCTGCCAATGTTCTCCTCTAGGACTTTTATGGTGTTGCAACTTACCTTTAAGTATTTTATCCATCTTGAGTTTATTTTTGTGTGTGGGATAAGTTAGTGGTGAAATTTCAACTTTTTGAATGTCCCTGATCGGGTTTCTGAATGCCGTTAGTTGAAGAGGCTATTTTTACTCCATTTTATGATTCTGTACCCTTTCTTGAGTATTAATTGACCATAGAGACATGGGTGTATTTCTGGGCTCTCTGTTCTGTTCCATTGATCTATGTGTCTGTTCTTATGCCAGTACAAGGCTGTTTTGTTGATAGTGGCTTTGTAATGTAGTTTGATGACAGATATTGTGATTCCCTCCTACTTTGTTTTTCTTTCTCAAAATTGCTGAGGCTATTCAGGGTCATTTATGGTGACATATAAATTGTTTAAATGTCTGTCCTCTGTCTGTGAAATGTCATTGTTATTTAAATAAGGATTGCGTTGAATCTATAAGTTGCTTTTGGTAGTGTGGACGTTTTGATGTTGCTAATTTTTCCAGTCCATGAACATGGTTTATGCTTCCATTTTTTTTTGTGTCTTCTTGAATTTCTTTCTTTAGTGTTGTATAGTTTTCTTCATATAGGTCTTTCCCTCCTTCATTAATTTATTCCAAGGTACTTTGTTTTTCTTGCTGCTATAGCAAATAGGATTTTTTTCTTGATATCTGCTTCTGCTATGTCTTTGATTTCTGAATATTGACTTTGTATTATACTGTTTTGCCAAATCCATTAATTGGGTCAAGTAGTTTTTTGGTGGATTTTAAGGGGGTTTCCATGTATACTATCATGTCATCTGCAAACAATGACAATTTTACTTCCTCCTTTCCAATTTGAATGCTTTTTATTTCTTTCTCTTGTTTGATCGCTTTGGCTAGAGCTGCCAATACTATGTTGAATAGAAGTAGTGAAAGCGGACGTACATATTTGTTCCTAATCTTAGTTGGAGAGCTTTCAGTTTTGCCCATTGAGTATGAGGTTGGCTGCAGGTTTTTGAAATATGGCCTTTAATAGGTTGAGGTATGTCACTTTTATTCCCACTTTGCTGAGTGTTTTTTTATCATAAATGGGTGCTGCACCTTATCAAATGATTTCCCCACATCTGTTGAGATAATTGTGTGGTTTCTGCCTTTACTTTTGTTTTTCTGATGTATTATATTTATTGATTTACAAATATTGGACCATCCTTGCATCCCTTGGATGAATCTCACTTAATAATGGTGGATGACCTTTTAATGTATTGCTGGCGGCAGTTTGCCAATATTTTGTTGAGGATTTTAGCGCCTATGTTCATCAGTGATATTGGCCTGTAGGTTTCTTTCCTGGTTGTGTCTTTATCTGGTTTTGGGATCAAGATGATGCTGAACTCATGGAAAGAGTTTGGGAGTCTTCCCTCTTCTTGAATTTTTTTTGGAATAGTCTGAGAAGGACAGGGGTTGGCTCTTCCTTAAAAGTTTTGTAAAATTCTCCTGTGAAACTCTCCCATCTGGGGCTTTCATGTGCTGCGAGGTTTTTGATTACTGCTTCAATTTCACTAGCCATTATTGATCTGTTCAGGCTTTCTGCATCTTCATTCAGTGTTGGGAGGTTATACCTTTTTAGAAATTTGTCCATTTCATCAAGTTTTTAAAATTTCTTGGGATATAATTGTTCATAGTAATTTCTTACAACCTTTTTATTTCTGTGGTATCTGTTATGTCTCTTCTTTCATTTCTGATATTATTTACTTGAGTCCTCTCCCTTTTTTTTTTGATGAATACACTTAAAGGTTTGTCCTTTTTGTTTTTCTTTTCAAAGAACTGGCTCTGGATTAGTTTATCCTTTGAATTGTTCTTTTAGTCTCTATGTCATTCAGTTCTACTCTGATCTTGATTATTTCCTTCCTTCTACTTGCTCTTGGCTTTGTTTGTTGTTGTTTCTCCAGTTCTTGAAGCTTTTGGGTTAGGACATTTATTTGAAATGTTTCTATCTTTTTTAGGTAGGCCTGTATTGCTATGAACTTCCCTCTCAAGGCTGCCTTAACTGTGTCCCATAAGTTTTGGACTGTTGTGTGTTCATTTTAATTTGTTTCCAGAAACTTTTTTAAATTTCTCCTTTGATCTCATTATTAACCCATTCATTATTTAATAGTGTACCATTCAGACTCCATGAGTTTGAATGTTTTTGACTTTTTTCCCTGAGGTGGTTTTCTAATTTCAAGCTCTTGTAGTCCAAGAAAATGCTTGTTATTATGTTGATTTTCCTGATATTTTTGAATCTTGTTTTGTGTCCTATCATGTGGTCTATGTTTGAATATGTTCCCTGTGCATTTGAAAAGAATGTATTTTGCTTCTTTGGGATGGAAGGTGCTATATATGTAGTTCATTTGATGTAATGCATCGTTCACTTCCACAATATCCTTGTTGATGTTTTGTTTGGAAGATCTATTTTTGACAGTGGGGTGTTAAAATTCCCTACTGTAAATGTGTTGCTATCTATATCTTTCATGAAGTCCTTCAAGATTTTCCTTATATATTTGGGTGATCCTATGTAGGGTGCATAGAATTTTACCATGTTTATGTCTTCTTGATGGATTCTTCCTTTGGGTATTGTGAAGTGTCCTTCTGTATCTCTTTTTATGCCTTTGTTTTGAAGTCTATTTTATCTGATATAAATATTGCTACCCCTGCTTTTGCTCCTTATCCATTTTCTCTAAAGATTTTTTTTTCCATCTCTTTACTTTCATTTTGTGTAGGTTCTTTGTTCTTAGGTGGGTCTCTTGTAGGCAGCGTATATGTGGATCATGTTTTATTATCCATTCAGCTATCCTGTGTCTTTTGATTTGGGCATTTATTCCATTTAAATTTAAAGTTATTATTTATAGGTACTTATTCATGTTTTATCTTTGTACCTGTGATCCTCTTTCTCACTTTTTTTATTCATATTCTTAAAGCAGTCCCTTTCACATATCTTGTAGAGCTGGTGTGGTGGAGATGTATTCTTTTAGCCTTCTTTTGTCTAAGAAACTCCTTACTTCCCCTTTTATTTTAATTGAGAGCCATGCTGGGTAGAGCAGTCTTGTCTGCAGGTCCTTCCTTTTCATTACTTGGAATATTTCTTGCCATTCCCTTCTGGCTTGCAGTGTTGTTGTTGAGACGTCAGCTACTAACTGTATTGGGGCTCACTTATGTGTTACTACTTCTTTCTCCCTTGCTTCCTTTAGGATTCTCTGTTTGTTATATTTTTGATATTTGCCATTTTTAATGATGATGCGTCTTGGAGTGGGCCTCATTGAGTTCCTCTTGAATGGGACCCTCTTTGCTTCCTGGACTTGTGTGACATATTCTCTCCTCCAGTTAAGGAAGTTTTCCATCATGGCTTTTTCAGATTATCTATTCCTTGTTCTTCTTCTCCTTCTGGTGTCCATATTATACAGATATTATTATGTTTCAGGTTGTCCTGCATTTCCCTCAACACCTGTTCATTTCCTTTGAGTCTTTTTTTCATTTTCTTGCTCTTTCTGGGAGGTATTTTCTACCTTACCCTCCAGCTCACTGTTTTGATCCTCTGCTTCATTGAGCCTTCTTTTGATTCCTTCTACTGTGTTCTTCAGTTCAGAAATTGTATCCTTCATTTTCTCTTGCCTCTTATTGATAAAGTCTATGTCCTTTTCATGCTTATATAGTTGGCAGTAACTTCCTCAGTTTCCCTGTAGTTTTTGGTAATTCTCATTTATTTTACTGTTTTTGAACTGAATATATGATAGTTTACTTGCCTCTTTTTCATTAGTTTTCTTTGTGGGGATCCCTCCTTTCCCTTCAATTGGGGTGTGTTTCTTTTTCTTCTAATTATTTCTGAGACTCTTCTTTTTGCTTATGCTTCTTAAATTGATCTGCCTTAAGCTCCTGACTTTGAGATGTGAGCTTTATGGTAGGAGACCTTTCTTTCTTTCTTTCTTTCTTTCTTTCTTTCTTTCTTTCTTTCTTTCTTTCTTTCTTTCTTTCTTTCCTTCCTTCCTTCCTTCCTTCCTTCCTTCCTTCCTTCCTTCCTTCCTTCCTTCCTTCCTTCCTTCCTTCCTTTCTTTCTTTCTTTCTTTCTTTCTTTCTTTCTTTCTTTCTTTCTTTCTTTCTTTCTTTCTTTCTCTCCCCCTCCCTCCCTCCCTCCCTCCCTCCCTCCCTCCCTCCCTCCCTCCCTCCCTCCCTCCCTCCCTCCTTCCTTCCTTCCTTCCTTCCTTCCTTCCTTCCTTCCTTCCTTCCTTCCTTCCTTCCTTCCTTCCTTTTCTTTCTATATCTGCTTCTGATGATGTCAGCTCTTGACACAGGCTGACCTTAGGCTGTTTTTAAGAGACTTCCAGGAATCTTCTGTCTGTTTCTGTCTCCTGTAGTTACTGATCTAGTCAGTCTGTCCTCAGCAGTCAGGGTGGGGGAGAGTCCCTTCTTTGGGCAGGGCTATTTTGTCCTTTCATGCTGTTGCTGTTGGGGGAGTGTTCTGCCTGTGCAAGAAGGCTGCTGCAGTATGGGCGAGGTGTCAGCACTGGGATACCCCCAAAGTCTCTGTCAGTTCTTGTCCCAACACCTCCTCGCAGACTTTCCTCAAGCAACTCCAGACCATTCTGCATCCTCTTTAGCCAGACATATACTATCTATGACTTCAGTTCTTTACTCTGTATCCATGCCTACACAACATTGGGCCAAGGCTAACTTACTGAGGGCGTGGCTATTGTGTCCTTTCATGCTGCTCCTGCTCAGGGGAGTGGTCTGCCTGAGCAAGATGGCAGCTTCAGAATGGGTGTGAGTCATCACCAGGACCCTACCCTCCACTTTCTAAGTTCTTTCCTCAAAGGCTCCCTCTCCAGTCTCTCCTCAGGTGTCTCCTGCTTACTCTGCCCCTGCCTTTTCCAGAGTCTATGGTAAGTGGCTGCCACTACAAATGTTTGCATTGGCCCTTTAAATGCCTTTTTGTGTCTCCAGCCACCTGTCTCTGCCAGAGGGCACCCTGCTGCATTTCACAGTTGGCTCTTATCTGTGTCCTTTTTGGGCTCTGTTGCTGTAGGCTGGTAATCCCAGCTTATGGTGTAGAGCCTACTCTTCTCAGGGGAATTCAACTGGCCATTTCAATGTCCTTCTGGCACCCGTGGGTGCCTATTCCACCTTCTCAAACCTCTACCGCACTCCTCACCAGTTAGGTAATGCCAAAGCCAGTTCCTCTGTGTGTCCAAGGTTTTAAGGCTTCTCTCTCACTACTGTTCAGTTGTTTTCCAGGTGATTTCTCCACAATTTAGTTGTAATTCCAATTGTGTTTGGGAGGAGGTCAATGTGACTTCCACTCACTCAATATCTTGAAGTCCTTAACTCCTTCATTTTTAACAGTATGTTATTCAGCCTCCATGTACATGAATGTTTTGAATTTTTTCCTTTAGGTTGGTTTCTAGTTTCAAGCCATGTCATCTGAGATGGTGCTTGATATGATATTAGTTTTCTTGAATTTGTTGAGGCTTGTTTTGAATTCTACCTTGTGGCCTGTCATTGAAAATGTTCCATGTGCATTTGAAAACAATGTTTTGTTTTGTTTTTTCCTTTTTGGATTGAAAAGTCATGTATATAATACAATTAAGACCATTTGATCTAGAATGTTGTTCAATGATAGTATGTCCTTTTTGTTTCTTTGCTTAAATGATCTATCTATTGTTGACAGTTGTACGTTAAAATCCCTTTCTTTCAGTGTGTTGTTCTCTATATCTTTGTGAAGTCCTCCAAGATTTTCCTTATACATTTATGTGCTCCTTTGTTGAGTGCATATTTATTTACAAGGGTTCTATCTTCTTGATGGATTACTCCCTTAAGTATTATGTAGTGTCCTTTGCCTCTTTTTATGACCTTTGTTTTGAAACCTATTTTGTCTGATATAAGTACTGCTACCCCAGGTTTGTTTTCACATCTATTTGCTTGGAATATGTTTTTCCATATCTTTGCTTTCAGTCTGTGTAGATTTTTTGTTCTGAGGTGGGTCTCTTGTAGGCAGCATATGTGCAGGTCACATTTTCTTATCCATTTAGTTACCTTATGTCTTTTGATTGAAGTATTTAATTCATTTACATTTAAGTTTATTAATAATAGTACTTATTAATTGTCATTTCCCCCTTTGTACCTGTGTCTCTTTCTCATTATTTTTCTTCATCTTCTTAGAGCAGTCCCTTTAGAATATCTTGCAATGCTGGTTTGATGGAGGTGCATTCTTTTAGCCTTATGTTGTATGGAAAACTACTTATTTCATCTTCCATTTTAAATCAGAGCCTTCTTGGGTAGAGTAGTCTTGGCTGCCAGCCTTTTATTTTCAGTACTTGGAATATTTCTTGCCATTGTCTTCTGCTTGTAGTGTTTCTGTTGAGAAATCACCTTATTGGAGCACCCTTGTATGTTACTCCTTGTTTCTGCCTTGCTCCTTTAAGATTCACTCTTTATCTTTAAATTTTGCCTTTTTAATTATGGAGAAGACCTCTTTGGGTTGATCTTGATTGGGACCTTCTGTGCTTCCTGGACATGTGTGACTTTTCCCCCCATCAAGTTAGGGAAGTTTTCTGTCATTACTTTTTCTGACAGGTTTTCTATGTCTTGCCCCTCTTCTCCTTGTGGTATCCCAATGATATAGATATTATTATGTTTCATGTTGTCCTACAGCTCCCTTAAACTATCTTTGTTCTTTTTTTATTCTTTTTTCATTTGTTTCCCTAGCTGGGCATTGTTTTCTGTCTTGTCCTCTAGCTCACTGATTAGATCCTCTGCTTCTTCTAGTTTGTTTTTAATAATTGTAATATAATCTTTATTTCAGAAATTGTATTCTTCATTCCCTCCTGGCTCTCATTGATAGTTTCTATGTCTTTTGTATTGCTGGTATAGTTTTCGGTAAGTTTCTTATAGCTTCCATTGAGGACCCTGTAGTTGATACTGAGCTCCTTGAGCATTTTTATAACCATTATTCTGAAATCAATGTCTGATTGTTTACTTGCCTCAATTTCATTTAGCTCGGTTTCTAGGGATTCCTCCTTTCCTTTCAATTTTTGGTTGTTTCTTTGTCTCCCCATTTTAGGTGACTGTCATTTGTTTCTGCATATTGACATGTTGATCTGCTTTGACTCCCTCTGTTCATGGTATGACTTTCTGTGGTAGCAGACCTCTGGGACTCAATGGTGCAGAGCCCTTGATCTCCAGAGGTGGATGCTCTTGGGATACTCTTTATGCTGTTCATGTGGGTTCTCTTGTAATTTGTTTTGGTTGTTGATAGGTCATTCTTTAGTGGGTCCTTCCCTCTTACTATATGAGTCACACCACCCACTATGTCTTGTATGCTGTTGTACCACTACTGACAGAGGAAAACCAAACAACCCATGAAAAAACTCACACCCCCAAAATAACTCCCACCTACAACCACACTATCAACAGCAAATGAACAAATATTAATAAAGGTGTGAGGAGATTGAGACTAGTATAGGAAAGGAAAAATGACTCTGAGATGACTAACTGAAAGAAAGATGATTTTAAGGTGGTCAAGGTATGAGAAATGATAAGGGAATAGAAACAAAGCAAAAAAAAGAGAGAAAATAAAATTTATATCATAAGTAAAAGAGGGAACCAAGAAGGTTGAATGGAGTAAGAAAAGGGGAGAATATAATATTAAGTTTAAACAAAAATTTTAAAAAATATAGTGTAGAAATAGGAACCACATTTAAGAAAAGACCCACCACATTAATATCAACAACAACTGATCAAGGATTGATATAGATGGAATGGGAATAAGAAGGAAAAAAGAAAGAAATAAAAGCTTATAAGATATCTAGCAGAAAGTAAAGTGATTTTGAGAAGATAGAGGGAGAAGGAATACTAAGGGTACAGAATGAAAACCAGGTTATGAAAGAGAAAAATTAAAAAATAAAGGGCAGAAGGGAGGCAGAATAGAGTAGGAGAGGGAAACAGTAAATTTTAAGATTTAAAATACCAAAATAGTGAAGACCTGGAAATATATAAAATTGAAGAAATGCAAAGACAACCACCATATCAACAATTGATGAACAAATATTGATAAAGGTGGAGAGAGAATAAGGGTATTTTAAGAATGGGAAAAATAGTATGAAATGGCTAATGACATAAATTATCAATGGTTTTGATAATTTAGAGGGGGAGAAATAGTAAGAATGTGGTAGAGAAACAATCCATAACAAGAGAAAAATAAAATTTAAAACAAAAAATAAAAAGGAAGAAAATAGATAAAATGGAGTAAGAGAAGAGAGCAGCAAAATATGATATTTTAAATAAACTAAAATATAAAAACTAGTGAAATAATAGGCACAAATTTGAAGGGAGAGAAATGAATGTTGAAGAGCTATGCAGCAGAGAAAAGAATCATGAAAAAGACCTTGGTGGAATTAGTCTCAGTAGAATCCAATGTTTACACAGTCTTCTCTTTCTGGATCTGCTCCAGTAATGTCAACTTGTGTCCTAGTCTGGCCCTAGGCAGCCTGTCCAAGACTACAAGTGATCCACAGTTTGTAGCTTTCTCCTTCAGATTTGGCTGGCCTCCACTGTTCTTCCCGCCAGCTTTCCATCATCCTATGGCCTAGTAGTGGTTCAGATAATGACCCAAGAGGACTGCCAGTACATTCTCCACTTGTCTCCAGAGGGGGATTCTGGTGTAAGCATGAGGGTGGGAACTGTGAGTCACACCCAGGTAGCACTTTTCAGTCTTCATGGAAGATGGTGGCAATGTTTCCCTGTCCCCTTGCCACGTGTCTTGGTCCATCCCAGGTTCTTTCTAATAATGTATGGTTTCTGATGAATTAGCTGTCTGTTTCTTTTGAGGGGCCAGTCTCTATAAAATAGGCAGCTCTTTTCTGCTTGGTGCAGATAGAAGCTCTGTCTAGGTGCTGAGACTGTGTGGGACCCTGAACACCCCTCGTCGCACCTGTCTCTAATCTTTCTGCTCTATTGGTTTCTGTAGATCAGGGTCCAAGGAACCTGGCCCTGTAGGTGGTAGTGTCTGGTATAGGGCCCTTTCAGAGCTTTTTTTTCTTTCTCCTGAAGGTATGCACCTAGCAGGGGGTTTCTGGGGCTGGCTTCGCTGATCTGAAGAGCCTCTAATCCCACAGGTGGGAGTTGGGCTCATCTGTCTGTAAGTGGACCTGTCTGGCTGCAGCAAATCTCAGGTGTTTGGCTCCTGATTGCCCAGTCTCCAGCCTGCTGCTCTCTTGCTATAGACTCGGGTTCAAACTCTTCACTCTGTACAGCCTCATGCCCACCAGCCATGCTGGGTTGGGTCCCTTCAGTGTGACTCTATTCCTCTGAGTTCTTCGTTTTATATTACAGGTATTAATGCTGAAAATATTTTTTCAATGTTTTTGTTTTGACTAGATGTGTGCTATATTATACTTCTGAAAAGTTTTTGTTTTTTATTTTTATATTTTAAAATATAACAATCTTCCATTATAGCTTCTATATCTATTTATTTATATTTCTTCTAGAAATATTTGCAGTTTAATTCTTTTATATTTACTTTCTTTCTTGAATACCCACTCCAGTAAGACTTTCCTCCTCATCAACTATTAGAAGCCTTGAACAGAATTGATCCCTCACTCATTTTTGAAAGAATTTCTTCACTTAGCTTCTAGGCTATCACCTTGCTTTCATAGTCCCCTAAATGAATTTCCCCTTTTCCACTGTTCTCTCCACAATCTATCCTGCACAGAGCATCCACATAAATTATATCCAGCACAGTTCAAAAACCTCCAGGGATTTCCTCTTACATTTAGCACAAAATCCTAGCTCTTGCAGTAGGTAGTAGGAAGTCCTTCCTGAAGGGCCATGTCACCTCTCAACCTCTCCCTGGCCTCTGCTACAACTTGACTCAGACTCAGATCACTATGTTGCCTTCTGATCTGCAAATATGCCAAGCTAATGCACCTCAGGCATTTGCATTTTCCGCTTCTTCTGGCTGAAATGTTCTCAGATCCTCAAAAGGCTCTCAGTGTTCGTGTCCTTCATTCAGGCCTCAGCTTAGATGTATATCCTCAGGAAGGTCCAACTGGTTATCTGAATGCTATGAATCTTCATCTGACATTCTTTTGTGTATCTTATGTGATATCATATGTCAGGTATTTTCTTGTGTCTCTGATGATTGTCTGTCTCCCACAATAGATTCGAGGTCTATGAGACAGAGGATTCATCAGTTTTTCTGTCACTTATTCCCTGTTGCTAAAAAAGCCATAATGGGTTCTAAATAAATATTAATTGAGTGAATAGTTGAGTACATGACTTTAAGTTCTTAATATACTTGGAATTTTTAAGCATGTGCTTTAACTCTATCATTTATGATGTTTCCACAGGCACTAGGATCTATTTCTAAACTTTATATTATGTTCCTAGTTCAGGACAACTGCCCACAGGGTTACTCCTTTGCTACAGCTCTGACCATATGTGTCTCAGTGGTGGGAGGAGTTGCCACATGTGTAACAATTGTGATAGATTTTCACAGCCTCCAGCAAGATTGGTATCTCCATTTGTTTAGATCTTTTTATGACTTAAAAATATTTTAATTTTATTTTCATGGGTTTTTGCCTTTATTTACTTATTTTAATATTCCATGATCCCTAAGAAACATACATTTCCTTCTGTGGCCTCTATATGTGATAGCCTGGAATGCCCCTGGATTTATTTGTACAGAGGGCAGAGCTGGCCATGTCTGGGTGTGACCCACAAAATGAATCTCTCACTTCTTCCTATGGAGTCACTTCTGTTATTACGTGCTGACTTATCGCCCTGCCTCTGAACTATGCCAGGACCTCCAGGAGGTTCTTACTGGTTTTGCTCACTCACTTGCATCTGGTTTTAGAAGCTCTTCATTCTCTCTGTATGACATTTTCCTTCCCAACCTTGCTGGTTAATATACTTGAATCTCTGTGTAATGTTTCCTCAGGGATGATTTCTTCAACTCCTCTGATGAAGCCAGCTCCCACCATTAAACGTGAGCTTGTTCTGAGTACTTCTCTTCTTTGGCACTTCTCAGAGTTGCAGTTTTATGTTTCTTGAGATTATTTGTTGATGTCACAGCCTGACTTAAAGTTCACTCAAGTTCCTACCTTTTTACTCACTTCTTTATTGGCAGCACCTGACATGACAGATTCATCCATATGTTCACAGATAGTCATTGATTTAAAGACAGGGGCTAAATACTGGATGAACCACATTAGAATACATCATTCACCCAGCCTGGACACACTTCTGTTTTGCAGATTACCTTCTTCTATTTTGGTATTCTTAAAAGCTACCTGTCCCTTCAATAAACCTATGAGTCAAGATTCAGGTGAATTAAAACTACATGGAATTTTGGACAATAGGCAGCTACAAAACTAATGTACACACTCATCTGATGCCCTAATGGAAACTGTGCTGTTGGATGCCAGAGCTCCTTGGCTCTTCAGGTGGCCCACACAGCAGTGCATACTAAACACCAGGAAACAGCAGGTCAGCATGAAGTATTAGGCCTGCTTTACCCTCAAAGAACTAAGTTCATGGTTTATTCTAATTGTTTCATACATGGAAGGCTGTAATACTTTAATGCTAATCACATCATGTGGTACATAGATCAGCTCATTTAAAATCCTGTGAATTACTTGCCATTTATTTACAGACCATTGAAAATAGTGTGCTAGTTTAAAAAAATGAAAATATTCTCTAGATTCCTATGGTGTCAACCTTGAAAATATTGTCTGCCAATACAGCCCTTTATTCAAATATCATCATTAGCTAGCAAAATCTCTGAATATCAGCAAGATCTGCCCATCTTTTCATATCAGTTTTTTTTACTCATCTAAATTCCACCTCCACTTCCCCACCCCAAGCAAAGAGCTTTTAAGGATATTACACAATATGTTCTGGAACAGCTGTCTAATGGAAATTGGCTATGGAAAAATGCTTAGGTTTATTTCCCCCCAACCTCAATATTTTAATAGTATCACATTGTAAGGGAGCTCTAGCATCATGGAACATTAAGGAAGCACCTTTAACTTAGCTGATGTTGGCTTCTGTCAAATGAGTGTCCAAGGGCCTTGCAACAGCAAACATCTGTCTTACACTGTGCAGGAACATTGAAGTTTCTGGCTTCTTGTGTACATTTGTTTAAAAAATTTCAACAGTTTTATTTCCAATTAACTACAAGTCTGGTTATTGGTGAGAAGATAAATGCTGAGCTTTCTATATATATTTTTTTCTAAACAAAAGAGAATACTTGAAACACCATGTAGTATTTTGACTATAAGTAGCTATAAAGGTTTAAGCAAGTGATCAATAATAAAAAGGTTTTGCACTGTTGGTGGGAATGTAGATTGGTGCAGTCACTGTGGAAAGCAATATGAAAACACCTCAAAAAATTAAAAATGGATCTTCTGTTTTTTTGAAACTGTAGAACTTTATTTAAATGTTTTCTATTTAATTTAATTTTATTTTTTTATTTATTTTTTCAAATACATTTGTCTCTGCCTACCCCGAACCACTTTCCCATGCCACCTCCCTCATTACCTCCCTCATCTCTTCCACTTTGGATTTGTCCATGAGTCCTTGCTATATGTTCCTTGACTTTCCCTTCCTTTCCTGTTCCCCGCCCCCTTTCCCTCCTTCCCTCTTGTCTCTGTTGGTTTCTTTTCCTTTCAATGTTGCTGGTCTTCTTTTCCTTACGTCTTTGTATTGTTGGTTAGGTCCCACTTATAGGTGAGATCATATGGCATTTGTCTTTCACTCCCTGGCTTATTTCGCATAGCATAATGCTCTCCAGTTCCGTCCAGGTGGTCACGAAGTTTAGTAGTTCTTTTTATTCTTTCTGCTACATACTACTCCATTGTGTATATGTACCATAATATTTTGATCCAATCATCTACTTATGAGATTTTAGGTTGCTTCCAAACTTGGCTATTGTAAATTGTGCTGCTATGAACATTGGGGTGCAGAGGTTCTTTTGTATTGGCGTTTTGGGATTCTTAGGGTATAGTCCCAGCAGGGGAATCACTGGATCAAAAGGCAGTTCCATTTTCAGCTTTTTGAGGAAATTCCACACTGCTTTCCACAATGGCTACACCAGTCTGCATTCCCACCAACAGTGTACTAGGGTTCTCTTTTCTCCACAGCCTTGCCAGCACCTGTTGCTTGTTGATCAGTTTAAGATGGCCATTCTGACCAGTGTGAGGTGGTACCTCATGGTGGTTTTGATCTGCATTTCTCTGATGGCTAGTGATGCTGAGCATCCTTTCAAATATCTCTAGGCCCTCTGTATCTTCTCCTGGAAAAGCGTCTGCCTGGATCGTTTTCCCAGTTTTTGATTGGATTGTTTGTTGTCCTGGAGTGGAGTGAAGTGAGTTCTTTAAATATCTTGGAGATCTGATGTATCATTAGCGAATATATTTTCCCATACGGTTGGCTCCCTTTTCATTTTGCTGATGTTTTCTTTTGCCATGTAGAAACATCTTATTTTGATAAGGTCCCATTTGTTTATTCCTTCCTTTATATCCCTTGCTCTAGGAGATATATCACTGAAAAAATTGCTGCGTGGGATATCTGAGAGTTTCCTGCCAATGTTCTTCTCTAGGACTTTGATGGTGTTGCGACTTATATTTAAGTCTTTTATCCATCTGGAGTTTATTTTTGTGTATGGTGTCAGCTGATGATCCAATTTCAATGTTTTGCATGTAGTGCTCCAGCTCTCCCAACACCATTTGTTGAAGAGGCTGTTACTGCTCCATTTTATGCTTCTGCCCCCTTTGTCGAATATTAGATGTCCATAGAGACCTGGGCTTATTTCTGGGCTTTCTATTCTGTTCCACTGGTCTATGGGTCTGTTCTTGTGCCAGTACCAGATTGTTTTGACTATAGTGGCTTTGTAGTATAGATAGATGTCCAGTATTGTGATCCCTCCTACTTTCTGTTTCTTTCCCGAAATTGCTGCGGCTCTTTGGGGTCATTTATGGTTCCATATAAATTTTTGAAATGTCTGTTCTATTTCTGTGAAATACATCATTGGTATCTTAATAAGGATTGCGTTGAATCTATTAATTGCTTTGGGTGGAATGGACATTTTGATGATATTAATTCTTCCAATGCATGAGCACGGTATATGCTTCCATTTATTTGTGTCTTCCTTGATTTCTTTTTTCAATGTTGTATAGTTTTCTGCATATAGGTCTTTTACCTCCTCGGTTAAATTATTTCTAGGTACTTATTTTTCTTCATGCTATATTGAATGGTATTTTTTTTTCTGATTTCTTCTTCTTCTATTTCATTGCTGGTGTACAAAAATGCTTTTGATTTCTGAATGTTGACTTTATATCCCGCTGTTTTGCCAAATTCACTTATTAGGTTGAGGAGTGTTTTGGTAGAGTCTACAGGGTTCTCTATGTACACTATCATGTATCTGCAAACAATGATAGCTTTACTTCCTCCTTTCCTATTTGGATGCCTCTTATTTCTTTGCTTGTCTGACCGCTGTGGCTAGGACTTCCAATACGATGTTGAAAAGAAGCGGTGAGAGCGGACATCCTTGTCGTGTTCCTGATTTAGTGGGAAAGCTTTCAGTTTTTGCCCGTTGAGTATGATATTGGCTCTAGGTTTTTCATATATAGCCTTTATTACATTGAGGAATGCCCCGTTTATTCCCATTTTGCTAAGTGTTTTGACCATAAATGGGTGCTGTACCTTATCCAATGCTTTTTCTGTGTCTATTGAGATGATCATGTGGTTTTGTCTTTTCTTTTATTTATGTGATGTATCACGTTTACTGATTTGCGTATATTGAACCATCCCTGCATCCCTGGGATGAATCCCACTTGATCGTGGTGCATAATCTTTTGAATGTATTGCTGGAGGCGGTTTGCCAATATTTTGTTGAGGATTTTAGCATCTATGTTCATCAGCGAAATTGGCCGGTAGTTTTTTCTTTGCAGGGTGTTTATCTGGTTTTGGGATTAGGGTGATGCTGGCCTCATAGAAGGAGTCTGGGAGTCTTCCCTCCTCTTGGATTTTTTGGAATAGTCTGAGAAGGACAGAGGTTAGCTCTTCCTTAAATGTTTTGTAAAATTCTCCTGGGAAACCGTCTGGCCCTGGGCTTTTGTGTGCTGGGAGTTTCTTGATGACTGCTTCAATTTCCCCAGCTGTTATCGGTCTGTGAAGCTACTTGTTTCTTCCTCCTTCAGTGCTGGAAGATTATACTTTTCTAAAAATTTGTCCATTTCATCAAGATTTTCAAATTTCTTGGCATATAATTGTTCATAGTAGTTTCTGACAATCGTTTGTATTTCTGCGGTATCAGTTGTTATTTCTCCTCTTTCGTTTCTGATATTATTAATTTGGGTCCACACCCTTTTTTTCTTGATGAGTCTGCTTAAAGGCTTGTCAATTTTATTTATCTTTTCAAAGAACCAGCTCCTGGATTAGTTGACCCTTTGAATTGTTCTTTTTGTCTCTATGTCATTCAGTTCTGCTCTAATCTTGACTATTTCCTTCCTTTTACTTGCTCTGGGGTTATTTGTTGTTTCTCTAATTCCTGAAGTTGTAGTGTTAGGTCTTTTATTTGAAATGTTTTTATCCTTTTTAAGTAATCCTGTATTACTATGAACTTCTCTCTCATGACTGCCTTTGCTGTGTCCCATAAGTTTTGACTGTTTGTTCATTTTCATTTGTTTCCAGAAATTTTTGATGTCTTCTCTTATCTCATTATTAACCCATTCATTGTTTAATAGTGTACTGCTCAGTCTCCATGAGTTTGCAGTTTTTGAAGTTTCTCTTTGAGGTTGATTTCCAGTTTCAAGCCCTTGAGGTCTGAGAAAAAGTTTGGTATTATTTCAATTTTCCTGAATTTTCTGAGGTTTGCTTTGGGTCCTATCATGTGGTCTATCTTTGAAAAACTGCCATGAGCATTTGAAAAGAATGTGTATTTTTCTTTTTTCGGTTGTAAGGTTCTGTATATGTCAGTTAAGTCTCTTTGATTCAGTGTGTCATTCAGCTCCACAATATGTTTATTAATGTTTTGTTTGGAAGATCTGTCCATATTTGACAGTGGGGTGTTGAAATCCCCTACTATCAGTGTGTTGCTATCTCTATCTTTTTTGACGTCGTCCGACAATTTCCTTATATACTTGGGGGCTCCTATATTTGAAGCATATAAGTTTACAATGTTGATGTCTTCTTGATAGATTCTTCCTTTAAGTATTATAAAGTCCCCCTCTGGGTCTCTTTTTATGACCTTTATTTTGAAATCTACTTTATCTGATACAAGTATGGCAATCCTGGCCTTTTTCTCTTGCCCATTTGCTTGGAATATTTTTTTCATTTCCTTTACTTTCAATTTGTGTAGGTCTCTTGCTCTGAGGTCTGTCTCTTGTAGGCAGCATCTGTATGGGTCATCTTTTCTTATCCATTCAGCTACCTGTTTTTTTTGATTGGGGCATTTAGTCCATTCACATTGAAAGGTATAACTGATAGAAACCTACTCATCTTTAGTCTTCTTATCTGTGTTCCTCTCTGTCTCATTCTTTTCCTTCATCTGCTTAAACCAGTCTCCTTTGCATAATTTGGAGTGCTGGTTGGGTAGAGATGTATTCTTTTAGCCTTTTTTTGTCTGGGAAACTCCTTATTTCACATTCTATTTTAATTGAGAGCCTTGCTGGGTTCAGCAGCCTTGTTTGTAAGCCCTTGCTTTTCATGTCTTAGAATATTTGTTGCCATTCCCTTCTGGCTTGTAGTGTTTCCGTTGAGAAGTCAGCTTCTAGGTGTATTGGAGTCCCCTTGTATGTTACTTTCTCTTTCTCCCTTGCTGCCTTGAGGATTCTCTCTTTGTCTTTGACATTTGCCATTTCAATGATGATGTGTCTTGGAGTGGACCTCCTTGAGTCCCTCTTGAGTGGGGTCCTCTGCTCCTCCTCTACCCATGAGAACATTTCTCTCCTGAAATTAGGGAAATTTTCCATCATTACTTTTGCAAGGGAGTTCCCTATCCCTTGTTCTTCTCCTTCTCCTTCTGGTATCCATATTATATGGATATTATTGCGTTTCAGGTTGTCCTGCCTTTCCCTAAATGCCTCTTCATTATTTTGAGCCTTTTTTCCATTTCTTGTTCTTTCTGGGAGCTTCTTTCTACCTTATCCTCCATATCACTGATTTGATCCTTGGCTTCATCCAGCCTGCTTTGGATTCCTTCTACTGTGTTCTTCATATCCTCTCGTGTCTTCTTGATAGTTTCTATGTCCTTTGCCAGGTTTATACAGTTTGTTGTTAGATCCTGTTAGTTTCTCTGCAGTTTCTCATAGTTATCTTTGAGCTGGCTGAGCTCATTGAGCCTCCTTAGAACCATTGTTCTAAATTCAATATTTGATAGTTCCCTTGCCTCTATTTCATTTAGCTCTCTCTGTGGGGAGTCCCGTTTTCCACTCATTGGGGGGAACTTCTTTTTCTTCCCATTTTTGTGAGAGTTTGTTAAGTGATTTACTTATTTATTTATTTATTTTTGCTTCTGCTTCAATTGGGCTGTCTAGATATCCTGACTTTGTGGATTAAACTTCTATGGTAGTAGGTGTGTCTTTTTATTTATTTATTCATTTATTTAATTTTTACTTTACCTTTCTTCTGGGCCTCCCTCTGAAGATTTCAGTTGTTGAGCCTATATGGATTTGGGTCATTTGTTTCAGCCTCCAGGAGTCTACTGTCTGTGTCTGACTCCTGCTTGGGGCTGTTCTGTGACCCCTTCCCTTAGGGATGGACTATTTCTTTGGATTGCTCTGCACTCTCGTGCCAGCTCCTTTAGCGCACTGCCCGGCGGCAGTATCCCCCGCCAGCCTGGGCTTCCACGTGCTTGCCTCTGCCCAGGGGGCCTATTCGCGACCTCACGTACTCGTCTGGCCCCACTGGCCTGCAGGTACCCTGGCACTGGTTAGTTTAGGGTTTTCTTTTGTGTTTTTTCCCCGCTTTTGTCTCTTTGGGTGCGTTGCTTGCCCTCGCTAATTGGAGACTACGGAAATGGGAGGAAGTTAGCTCCAGGACTCTCTGGTTAATCCTGTCTCCGGTCTGTCCTCCAGGGACTCTGGGCAGCTCTGTGACCATTTTGGCCCGGGATCTACTAATTCTGTGAGCCGCTCTGCAACTGCAGGCCGTGCGGGTCAATTTACGCCTGCCCTTGCCGCTCTGTGCACTCCCTCGCAGGCGATATGGGTGCCAATCTGTGAGAGGCTTTGCCAGCCCTTGCGAGCCCTCTCCTGCCCGCGTGCGTGCACACACAGGCTCGCCAACCCTCGCAGGCTTCTCGGCACAAGTGTGCACACCTGCACTGGGTGGTTTTGGGGTGTCTATGTGTGCTTTTCGGCTTTTAGCTCTTTGGAGGTGTGACCTCTTCCTGCACAATGGAGACTATGGAAAGGAGAAGGAGTCGGAGTTACCTGCCCCTCCTCCCGTTCTTTCTCAAAGCCTCTGTTTCCAGTCTCTCCTCAAGGGTCTCCAGGCAGTTCCGTGACCCCTTCGGCCAAGGATCCACGCCTTGTGTGAACTGCGTTTCAATCACAGGCCGTCTGGTTCATGCGCGCCCCACTTCTGCCTCTTTGGGGGCGCGCCTTTCCAGCCCACAATGGAGACTACAGAATGGGGAGTGAGTCGGGACTCCCCGGTTCCTCCTCCCATTCTTTCCCCAATGCCTCCATCTCCAGTCTGTCCTCAAGGCTCTCCCAGCCAGTCTGCACTCAGCCCCCCAGCTCACACTCACACAAGCTGTGTGCTGAGTGCACAAAAGGCAGGTTAATTGATTCCCTTATGCCTGAACAAGATGGCAGCTGCAGAGTGGGAGGTGAGTTATCACCAGGGTCCATCGGCTGCTGTCTCAGTTCTCTTCACAAAGTTTTCCTCACCAGTCTTTTCCCAGGCAGCAGCCCACCCTGCTGCTGCCTCTACCCAGAGATCAAGGAGGGTGGCTGCCACTGCAATTTTTGTGTTGGCCCTTTAAATGTCTCTTTGCATCCCCAGCCACCTGTCTCTGGCATAGATCACTGCTAAGCTTTTCGGGGTTGCGTTTTGTCTGCAATTTCTTGGTTTTATCTGCTGTCGTTTAGAGGTCCTTGTTTATGATTCAGACCCCATTCTTCTCGGGGGCGGGGGGGCTAACTGGCCATTTCAATGTCCCTCTGGTGCTAGTGCCCGTGGGCACCCAGCCCACCCTCTTGAGTCTCCACCGCACTTCTCACCTGTTGGTATGTGTGAGAGTCGAATCCACTGTCTGTCCGTGGCTCCAAGGCTCCTCTCCCACTATAATTCAATTGTTTTCCAGGTGATTACTCCACTCTTTAGTTGCAATTCCAGTTTGATCTTGGAATGAGGAGGTCAGCGTGACTCCCATTCACTCCTCCACCATCTTTTTTCCCTCTGGATCCTCTGTTTGATCCAGTGATTCCACATCTGGGAATATGTGGCATGTGCAGAAAGTACCAGCCATGTAATATGATAAATAGAGACATTTATTGAAGAACTTACAAGGTACAAGAAACATTGTACCTAGATCAATGACACTTCAGTACCCTTAAAAATAAACATCTTGGAACTGACCTCACATAGTTTTCCCAATTGTCATCAGCTGCCCTGTCATATTTTCCCTAATCTCAGCAATGATCTGAAATCTCTTCCATTTGAAAGGTGATTTTAGTTTTGAGAAAAGCCAGAAGTTGCAGGGTACAAAATCTTGGCCATAGCGGGGCTGAGTCACATGGGTAATATGATGTTTCATTAAAAAATTCTGCATGAGACATGATTTATGAGCAGGTTTATTGTAATGATGAAGTTTCCAATCACCAGCTGCCCATAACTACTGACTTCTTAATGATCCATAATTTCTATGGAGGAATGTTCAAGCTTAATTCAAACTTTGATACAGATTCTTTGCTCTACTTGCTCAGTCATTTTGAAGGCATTGACCACACAGTACACATTCTCACTTAATGGTGTCTACTGCCCCCACTGACTAATATAGTGAAGTTGTCATTGTTAATGCATGCATATTCAAGTCCACTCTCTTTGTCTGTCATGTTACATCAATATCATATAAACTGTTCTCATTATATTAACAATGGCTAGATTTTTTTCCGGACAGTCCTCATCATATATCCAATGGAATCTAAAACACTAACTCGAAAGAACAGAAACACCCCTAAGTTCATTGAAGCATTATTTACAATTGCAATGATAAAGAAGCAGCCCAAGTGTCTATCAGTAAATGAGTATATAAAACAGCTATGGGATCTTTACACAATAGAATACTACTCAGCTATAAAAAAGAAGAAAATTTCACCCTTTGTGACAGTATGGTTGGATCTGGAGTACATTATGCTAAATTAAATAAGCCAGTGAGGGAAAGACAAATACCATATGATTTCACTCATATGTGGAATCAAATGAATAAACTGAACTAACAAGAAAATGGAGCCAGACTCAGGGAGTAGGATGACAGCTAAGGTGGGGAGTGTAGGGGGTACAAGGATTGAACAGAAAAGATAAAGGACATGGATGACAGTGTGGTGATTGTAGGGGACAGAGGGATATAAGGGGGCTAAATGGTAATGGAAAAAATAAAAAGGAAACAAATTATTTCCACTAGAATTCAGTTTAAAACTTTATCTCTATAATAAAAAAGACTTTAAAAATTTTAACTCCAAAATTAGTGCAGGCAATGTTTAACTATTATTTTGGGCTGATTACTAGCCAGGAATTCTGCTAGGCATTATATTAAAATTTTTACATAACAATCTTCAAAATTTGAACACACATTAATTAGAATGTGCTCAAAAGCTGATTTTCATTTAAAAATAAAGATGTTCAAAAAGCACTTGAAACATACTGATAATAGTGTTATACTGTTTCACAATCCAATAATATAAAAGGTTGCAGTGTGTCTGTTTATATTCACAAACTTATCTCAAGAATTCTGTCATATTTGAAAAATACTACCTCTCATTTATTTTAAATATATTAGTAAATTTAGTCAGGAGAATATGATTTTATATTTCTTGATTAATAGAAATAATGATACATTAAATTTTATTTAGAACCAGGTATAGTAATTAAAAATATGTTTATACTAGTGAAGTACATGGAACTGACAGACTATTAAAATGATCTCTCGGCATATCAGGATATACATGCAACATGGGGACTATGATCTATGGATGCATTTCATGAATTTTAGAAATATACTTTGTTATGGATTGAATTGTTTCCCAATAAGATATGTTGAAACCCTAACATCTGGTACCTGTGAATATGAACTTGTTTGGAAATAGGGTGTTGGCAATTATGGTCTAGTCATATTCATGGAGAGTGGGCCCATAGGGCTGGTGTCCTTCTATTAAGAGAAGACATAGGGGAGAGGCCAGGTAGTGACAGGACAGGGTCTGAATGAAGCAATGAACTTTGAGCTCTCCACTTGCAGAAACTCCCATTCTTACTGAATACCTTTCCTGACTTGTGTGCAATGGAAATTTTTGACGAAGAAGCACATGTTTGTGGACTCAACCCATCATACCCAGCATGTAAACTTTGTTCCTTAATTAATGGGCAACCCATAGACCCTCTCCTATTTGTAGCATACACACTGCCATGACACTTTCTCCTAAGTGACCAACTTAAAGGATTTATTTCCCCTGTGTGTACTCTCTCCTTTGGACCAGACTGTTTTCTTGATCAGGTAGTCTTCATTACCTGTACTTTATCAGCTCATGGGGAATGGTTCCAAGATATGTACAATTTATATCTGCTGTTTAATTTTCAGGCCATTTGGCATAATAGCAATAAAACAGGATTTTTAGCAGTACAGACCCGTGTTTGAATACCAGAATTATTCAGGCAAGCTATTTACCTCTTTAGTTTTCTATCTTTTCTTCTGCAGAACTGTAAAAATACCACTACATCAGACTGTTTTGAGGATTATGTGAAATAACACACATAAAATATTTGATGATTAATAAATTGTGGTTCTCTTCTCTCCTAAAATATAGGAGCATGTAGCCTGAGACTTTCCTCCAGCCCTCAACAAAAGAAAGAAAGAAAGAAAGAAAGAAATAAAGAAAGAAAGAAAGAAAGAAAGAAAATTTTTTTGTTCTCTCACACAGCTGAGACTGTAATTTGAAAAACCAATACCAGTAACTTCTTAGAGCAAATCTGCATGTGCCTGTAGTTAACCCACCTGCACCTTAGAATAGAATGTGCTATATTTTAGAAGGGCTGTCCTGTATGGATAGTGAACCTTTGTTCAGATGAAGGGACTAGTATGGCCAAATTGAAAGGAAGGGAAATGTCTTTTATTAGACCAAAAATATTACTATGGAAAACCAAAGTGAATTAATCTAGAGCATCCTCACACTTGAGGATCTCTGTTACCAACATCAACCCCCAAGTGGCTTTTCCCTTCCCTGTTATAGATTCACAGCCAATGGCTGAGGAAGGTGAGAATAGGGTATATACCAGGATAAGAATTAGGTCTCTTCGTCTTCTACCAACACTCTTGGTAGTACTTTTACTTATTAGTAAAGTTATGATGAATGATGAAAATTGTGTAGTTTGTTGGTCTAAGTTTGGGACTCTAAGCATACAAGGGGAGATCGCCCAAAAGTGGAATTATCATCTTTTGGGATGGCTCCTTGTAGTACAGGTTTCCCCCTCTAAGTGACAGTTCTAGGAACCCATCTGTATCAGTGTACTAGCTAGCATTGTTGTATAAGTGTGCATTCTGCTTCTGTGAATTTTTTTGGAAAACTCTTTCAATGCATTGGCCCATTTAATGATGGGTGATTTACGAGCACACCTGCCCACACTGCACTGAGTGTGCAACAGTTTTTGATCAAACATGACATGATCCCTCTGCCCCACACTCCCTATTCACTTGATCTCACCCTGAGCAACTATTTTGTTGTTTCCCTGGATGAAAACATTTCTCAGAAAGAAACATTCTGCTGATGTGAAAGAGATGAAACAAAAATGGCAGAAGTACTAAGAGAAATCAAAATCAATGAGTTAAAAAATTTTGAGCAGTGGAGAAAACATTTGTTATGTGTAATGCATCAAATGGAGAGTACGTTGAAGGTGAATAAAGTTTAAACGTTTAAGAATAAATATAGGAGGGGCCTATGGGACTATGGGATCCAAGAACCTGCACAAGCTCACCTATACAGGAATCAGCACCTGAAAGGGCAAAATCTGCTTATAGGAACTGAAAATGGGGTGAGAACTGAGCAAGCAGCATTTTTCCCTCTCTGACCCCTCTCCCACATACAGCTCAACAACACAAGGAAGTAAGGCTCCACCCTTTACAATGTAACAGTTGCACTGAGACAAAGAAATATGGCCCAAGTGAAAGAACAGATCAAAACTCCAGAAAAAGGACTAAGCAACAAGGAGATAGCCAACCTATAAGGTGCAGAGTTCAAAACATTGATAATCGGGATGCTCACAGAAATGGCTAAGAATGGTTGCCAAATGGAGGAAAAAGTGAAGGCTATGCAAAGTGAAGAAAAAAAATATTCAGGGAAACAATAGTGAAGGGAAGGAAACTGGGATTCAGATCAATAATTTGGAACAAAAGGAAGAAATAAACATCAAACCAGAACAGAATGAAGAAACAGGAATTCAAAAAAAAAAATGAGGAGATGCTTAGGAACCTCTGGGACAATTTTAAACATTCCAACATCTGAATCATAGGGGAGCCAGAAGGAGAAGAAAGAAGAGTAAGAAATTGAAAACTTATTTGAAAAAATAATGAAGGAAAACTTTCCCAAGCTGGTGAAGGAAATAGACATACAAGTCTAGGAAGCACAGATAGTCCCAAACAAGATGGGCATGAAGAGGAACACACCTAGATACATCATAATTAAATTGTCCAAGATTAAAAGTAAGGAAAGAATCTTAAAAGCAGCAAGAGAAAAGGAGACAGTTACCTACAAAGGAGTTCTCATAAGACTATCAGAAAATTTCTCAAAAGAAACCTACAGGCAAGAAGAGGCTGGAAATAAGTGTTCAAAGTCATGAAACCAAGGACCTACAACCTTGATTATTTTATCCAGCAAAGCTATCATTTAGAATGAAAATACAGATAAAGTGCTTCCCAGACAAGGTCAAGTTAAAGGAGTTCATCATCACTAAGCCCTTATTATATGAAATGTTAGAGAGACTTATCTAAGAAAAAGAAGGTCAAAAACTATGAACAGTAAAATGACAACAAACTCACAACTCTCCACAATTGAGCCCAAACAAAAACAAACTAAGCAGACAACTAGAACAGGAAGAGAATCACAGAAATGGAGATCAAATGGAGGGTTATCAGTGGGAAAGAAGAGGGGGAAAATAGGGGACAAGGTACAGGGAATAAGAAACATCATTGGTAGGCACAAAATAGATGGGGAGAGGTTAAGAATAGTATAGGAAATGGAGAAACCAAAGAACTTAGATGTATGACCAATGGGCATGAAATAAGTGTGGGGGAATGGTAGAGGGAGGTGTGGTAGTGGGCAGAAGGGGATAAATGAGAGGAAAAAAATGGGACAACTGTGATAGCATAATCAATAAAATATACTTAAAAATAAATGTGCATTTTTTTATAAATAAATTCCAGTTTTTTGGGTCTCCATTTGTGGACACAAAACAAACAGCTATGACCTATTTAACTAGACTGCTCAAATGTGTGATTGGACTAATTGTTGCCACGGTGTTTGAGAGTCTGAGTCATTTGGTAACTTTGGCTCAGTATCAACACTTTTGTTGGTAAGACAACCAATACATCATGGTCTCAGTGAGAAATTCCCTTAGAAAAAATTCTCAGTGTGTTGTATAATCTCCAAGAAAAAAATATTCAAAGTCAGCAGTGCTCTTGCATCTTTTTTTTTTTTTAAGCAATCCAATTCTGGGCAAGATTTCAAAGGAAGTATGCTATAATGTTAGATACTTTCCAACAGATTGGAAAAGACTCATTTCAAACTAAATTTTATGTTTGATACGCTGCCATATCAAGGGATGGGCTATTTTAGTTTTTAATCCCAATGTTCTTGCTTGAAAGGAAGAGTTTTACCTGCCATTTTGAGATTGGTGGGGATAATATATCTCAATTTCTCAATGGGTAAACATTTGTTTTGATAATATGACTTTCTGCTGAATAAGGATGTCTACTTTTGAGATACCTCGATGTTCACAGCAGCACAATTTACAATAGCCAAGTGTTGGAAGCAACCTAAATGTCCATCAGTAGATGATTGGATCAAAAAATTATGGTACATATACACAATGGAATACTACACAGCAGAAAGGAAAAAAGAACTACTAAACTTCGTGACAGCATGGATGGAACTGGAGAGCATTATGCTAAGCAAAATAAGCCAGGGGATGAAAGACAAATACCATATGATCTCATCTATAAGCGGAACCTAACCAACAATACAAAGATGCAAGGAAAATATGACCAGCAACACTGAAAGGAAAAGAAATCAACAGAGACAAGAGGGAAGGAGGGAGGGGGGGCAGGGAAAGGGAAGGGAAGGGGCAAGTCCAGGAACATATAGCAAGGACTCATGAACAAAACCAAAGGGGAAGAGCTGAGGGAGGGAAGGAGGGAGGGGGCAAGGGAAAGTGGTGGGGGGGAGGCAGAGACGAATGCATTTAAAAATAAATAAAGAAAGAAATGTTTGAAAAAAAGAAAAAAAAAGAAAAAAAAAGAAAAATATTGCTTGGCCAGAGTTTTGGCAGATCTAGAAAAATAACAAAAGAAGGATTTAGTAGTAAAATCATCATGAAACCTCTATAATTAATTTTATAACTTAAACCATGAATTAAGGATTGAATATCTAATAAAAATACAAAAAAATAAATTGGATTCAAAAGTTTCTAAATAATTGCAACACTGTGTTTTTCCAAAAGACAGCCTTTATCACTCCTTTGAAAAAATAATTACAGAGCCTGAATACTTGTCATTGGGATGCATTTTAAAATAGGAAAATCACTTTAGTTCAGGATTTTGTTGTAGTGTAACCAAAACTTGATGGTGCAGCAGTGTTATAAAATTGGCAATTTAAGATTGGTTCATGTATGGAACTAAACCAATCTTTTTCTCTTAGTCAATTTTATATCTGCTTCTTCAAGAAATGTCCCTTGGTAACTTTGGAAATTAGAGTATGTACTTCTTAACCCTAAAGGAAATAAATGTTGCCTCATATTTGATCATGGATTTTCCTGGATAGTATTGGTTTAATATAATTAAACTTTAAAAATAAATCCAAAGTGTTACATATGCATCAAAATGCATATCAATATTTATATTTATACATTGTAAAAGTTAACATAAATTCACAAATTAAAAAATTTGTAAAGCCATATGTTCTTCTTTTGTTATTTGTATGTTTTGTTAGTAGTATGTTTTAAAACACACTACTGCATGTTTGTAGGACTAGTAGGACAAAGAAGTAGACAAGGAGAAGGAAGTTTTAAAAGGATAGAATGATTGTGTTCCCATTTCTGATCTCTTTCTCCCTCCCCATGCCATAGACTTTGTGATTGTCATACTTTTTTTACAAACCTGGATTGTGAACTGAGTTTACAAATTCTGTGGGTTATTTTGAAATCTGATCTTGTTGCCTCTTCAATGTTGATTATGACATTTAGGAGCCAACCATTTTTCTGAGCAGTGTGATCTGAAATTAATTTCTAGAAAGGCAAAAAGGAAAAAAAAGACAACACACTCAAAAAAGCCATGTGGAAAATATCTATTGTCATCTCTGTGTAAACCCTAATTGCAGAAGTTATGGCAATGTGTTTTCACAACATAAACTTTGACCAGCAGGAAGCATCAATATGGCTGGTGCTCAGTTTAAAATTCTAAAAAGCAACACACATCTGATGACTTCTGAATTTTAGGAGATCCAGATCTTGGGTCTGGTTGATGGAACTCAGGTGTGGTGGCACTGGGAATTCACTGTGGCTTCTGAGTTATCAGATGGCTGAGGACATTAGACCGATGTTGATATGCATGGAAAATATGGTGTATTTTAAATTTCTTCTTCTATACTCTTCTCTTACCTCATCTACTACTCTCTTCCTGTCCTTCTCCATTATGAAAAAAAACACCTGCTTGAGATAAAAATTCTATGTGTTTCAGAAGGTTATTTAATAAAACTTAAGTATCTACTTCCCCATTCTGCTTCTCCCCATTCTACTCTTGGGATCTTGAAAAAAATTGGCATAATTCTATGTATTTCTCATATGTTGAAGACATTTTTCCTAATTTATACTTTGTCTTCTGATTTTGTTGTGACATAAAATTTTGGCTGTTTATACTAAAACATATCATTCTTTTCCTTTTTGCTTCTAGGTTGGTATCATACTTAGGCCTGACTTCCATACTTTGGTTATAAAACAATGTGCCCATGTTTATTCTATTATTTATGGCCTTATTTTTGAATTTATGTCTTTATTTTAGCCAGGATTTTATTTGATTATTTATCTTTTCTTCTTCTTTTTTGTTTTTGAATGCCAAGGAAAGAACTTGGCTTATTAGTTTTTCTTCAATTATTGACTAGCCAGTTGTCCTATATCCTTTATTTTGCTTTTTAAATATCAAAACATTCTCCCTTTTAGGTTCAAATAAAGGAGGAAAACGTTTTATATGATCACTGAATCAACTCTTCTACTTTTTGATTTATAACAAAAGTTTGCAGTATCTCAGTGGTATTGATAAACACAGCTCCATGGAATATTGCCATAGGAGAAGAAATTTATAGCATATTCAATCTGCTTTTTATTTGAAATAGAATGATCTTTTGATTTATTTAAAAGTGCAATTTAGTGATTGAGGATTGCTTTTGATGGAGAATTTGTTGATAACTGAGTTTTTATAAGGCCATTAAATGACAGATTCTTGGTTATAGGAAAGCCTTTTTGTCTATTTGGCATACAAAGTCCAGCAGGCAGTTTCAGAATTCAGGAATTTTAAACCAACCATGACATTGAAGCTACATAAGGAATATGCATTTAATTAAAACTTTAGCTACACCCTGAGTAAAAGACTCTTGCTCCCAGGCCGATTAATGAGGGCCAAGCAATCCCTGTCCTGGGCCTGCAAACAGGAGGGAAGAATTGACTGGTGCAATCACCTAGAAATGGTTCATGAAATAAGATATCCTTTTCCTGTCCCTCTTCTAACCCCCTTCCTACCCCCTTGCTTGTAAACTTATGGTGGAAATGATATTATGGTCTAAAATGATTGTCCCAGGAATCAGGGAGCAGATAATCTATAGCTCTGATGAATCTGGTCACAGGTAAATAAGTGGCTCAAAAAGAAATCACTGCCCATTTCAATTAACAGATTCAGTCCAAATTACAGACTAGTAAACTGGAAATTTCAAGTGGCACAAAGCTGTCAGTGTCATGATGGCAAGCATATACTTTTATGGCCAACATCTGGGTTCCCATTGGCTCTATTGTTTGATACTATGTACTAGTTATCATTTATTGGCCACCATGTCTTACCTAGTCTCTTTGGCTCTTGGTCTCCTCATTTGTGAAAATAGTGTTCTGAAGATAAATTAATGTAGTCAAAGCATTAGCACTCAATAAATTCTGATTGAGACTCTTCTGGCCCTAACTGGTGTGGCTCAGCTGGTTTGGCATCATCCTGCAAAGTGAAAGCCAAATCGATTTCTGGTCAGTGCACATGCCTGGGTTGTGGGTTTGGTTCCAAGTTGGGGCAGGTATGAGAGGCAAATGATTGATGTTTCTCTCCCTCTCTTTCTCATTCCTTTCCCCTCTGTCTAAAAATAAATAAAACCTTGAAAAATACTTTTAATTTTTTTTCTGTGTAAGAGACATGTCTTTCAGAATCCATCACTGACATTGAGCAGGGCAACAGGAAGATTTGTTCAAACTTGTATAGAATTATGGGAAGCAGCACACTTACAAGTCTCAGTTCTAAGGAATTATGAGGGAAAGTGTGCATTAGTATATTAATGCACACTTTAAACTATAAAGTATAGTTAATAACTAACTAAACTATAAAGTATAGTTAATAAAATTAGTGAATTTTGATAAATTTAGAGATGAAGGACCTATAAGGGGCTAGAAGCTGTCAGTGGGTGGTTCTTATCTCCCTTCAGGCCTTTCTTACTGTTAATGTCAGGAGGGCTGTTTTCTCCCATGTTCTCACTGGTGTTTTCTCTTCTCTCTGACTGGAATCATACTAGATGTCATTGTTTGAGATTTTCTTAGATCCCATGTGATAATTCTTACAGTCCATTTAAAATCAGTAATCATCAGTAAATATGTATTAACCATAACATAATCACATGGGGTGGTAAAATTTAACAGTATATGATAATTTAGGAAACCACTGATTATAAAAGAGTAATGATTTTAACAGAAGTTGCAGGCATTTTTGTGGTTTTCTTAGAGTAGGATAAGAAAGCTCTCATGTCATATGTGTAATTTTCTGTGATTTTACCACTTAAACTAGATGTATTTGTAAAAAGCTTCTATATTCAAAAGGTTATGAGATAAATTGTCTTTTCTGGATTGTAATGCAGAATAACATAAATCTCATTATCACATTTGAGGTATAACAACAACAGTTATTGTGCTATAAATACCTGTGGCTAGAATTTTTACTTCATGAAACCTAAATTTTATGAATTGGGATTTAACATATAAGTTACATGGCTGATGAATTATACTGAAAATGCCAGATCACCACATATCTATTTAATTAAAGTTCTTTTTGGAGACTTCTTTTAAAACTTTAACTAATATCTCTTGGCATCTGTAGTTACTGAAATCTGGGTTTGAGGTTGGCGTTAATGGGATAAGCAAGTCATGTGGAAGTGGCCACAGACATTCATACAATATTTTTTCTATCTAGACTTTTTATTTGTTTTCTTTTAAAATTTTTTATTGTATTTTCCTATTACCGTTTAACCCCTTTATGCCCCCTTCCCCCTGCAATCACCACAGTGTTGTCCACGTCCATGATTCTTTTATCCTCTTTGCTCCATCCCTCCACCACCTAACCTCTCACACCTGCCAATAGCTGTATACTGCTCTCTATGAACCTGTCTCTTTTTTGCTTGTTTGTTCAGTTTGTTCATTAGTTTTCACATAAAAGCAAAATCATATGGTATTTTTCTTTCTCTAACTGGATTATTTCACTTAGAATAATATTATTTAGACCCATCCATGCTGTTGCAAAGGACAACATTGTCTTCTATTTCATGACTCAGTAGTATTCTACTGTATAAATGTCCCATAGTTGTTTTGTCCACTTATCTACTGGTGGATACTAGGACTGTTTCCATCTCTTGGCAATTGTAAATAATGCTGCAATGAACGTAGAGGTGCTTGTGTTCTTTTGAATTAGTGTTTTAGTTTTCTTCAGATATATTCCCAAAAGTGGGATTGCTGGGTCTACAGGCAGTTCCATTTTTAATTTTTTGAGGTATGTCTATACTGTTTTCCACCAATCTGCATTCCCACTAACAGTGCAAAAGAGTTCCTCTTTCTCTACATCCTCACCAGCACCTGCTGTTTGTTGATTTATTGATGATAGCGATTCTGACTGGTGTGATGTGAGATCTCATTGTGGTTTTAATATGCATTTCTCTGATGATTATTGATATTTAGCAACTTTTCTTATATCTATCGGCCATCTGTATGTCCTCTTTGGATCTGTCTGGTCAGGTCCATTGCCCATTTAAAAATTTTTTTTCCATGATGAGTTTCATAAATATTTTATAAATTTTAGATAATAACCCCTTATCAGATGTATTGGCAAATATGTTCTCCCATTCCATGGGTTGTCTTTTATTTTGTTGATGGTGTCTTTGCTGTGCAAATACTTTTTAGTTTTTAATTATTTTTTACTGTTCAAATACATTAATCTCCATTTTCCTGCCACCACTTTCCGCTGCTCACCCAACCCCACTTCCTTCCCTCAATCCTTCCCCACTTTGGCTTTGTCCATGGGTCCTTTATACATGCTCCTTGATTAGACCTGTCCCCTTCTTTTCCCCATTACCCCCCTCCCTCCTTCCCTCTTGTTACTGTTGGTTTCTTTTTCTTTCAGTATTGCAGATTATATTTTCCTTGCTTGTTTGTTTTGTTGATTAGGTTCGACTTATAGGTGACATCATATGGTATTTGTCTTTCACCCCCTGGCTTATTTCACTTAGCATAATGCTCTCCATTTCCATCCATACTGTCACAAAGCATAGTAGCTCTTTCTTTCTTTCTGCTGCATAACATTCCATTGTGTAAATGTACCGTACTTTTTTGAACCACTCAATTACTGACAGGCACTTATGTTGCTTCCTGCACTTAGCTATTGTTAAATTGTGCTGTTATGGACATTGGGGTGCATAGATTATTTTGGATTGGTGTTTTGGGATTCTTATGGTTTAATCCCAGAAGTAGAACCACTGGGTCAAAAGGCAATTCCATTTTTAGCTTTTTGAGGAAATTCCAAACTGGTTTCCACAGTGACTACACTAGTCTGCATTCCCACCAACAGGTACTAGGATTCCCTTTTCTCCACAACCTCACTAGCATCCATTGTCTATTGAATTATTTATGATGGCCATCCTGACTGGTGTGAAGTGGGATCTCATTGTGGTTTTAATTTGTGTTTCTCTGATGGCTAGTTATGATGAGCATCCTTTCATATATCACTGGGCGTTGCTTATGTCCTCCTTGGAGAAGTGTGTGTTCAGGTCCTTTCCCCGTTTTTCGATTGGACTGTTTCTATTCCTGGATGGGAGTCCTGTGAGTTCTTTATTTATTTTGGAGAGCAAATACATGTCTGAAGTATCATGGGCAAATATTTTCCCCATACGGTTGGTTCCCTTTTCATATTGCTGATGTTTTCTTTAGCCATGCAGAAGCTTCTTATTTTGGTGATGTCCCAATTGTTTATTCTTTCCTTTATGTCCCTTGCTCTACGGGACATACCAATGAAAATATTGCTGCATGAAATATCTGAGAGTTTCCTGCCTACATTCTCTAGTACTTTTATGGTGTCGTGACTTATATTTCTTTTACCCATCTCAAGTTTTGTGTGTGTGTGTGTGTGTGTGTGTGTGTGTGTGTGTGTGTGTGGTGTAAGTTGGTGATAGAATTTCAATTTTTTGCCGGTAGCTGTCCAGCTTTCCCAACACCATTAGTTGAAGAGGCTATTTTTACTCCATTTTATGCTTCTGCCCCATTTGTTGATATTAATTGACCATAGAGGTATGGGTTTTATTCTGGGCTCCCTATTCTGTTCCATTGATTTGTTCTTATGCCGGTACCAGACTGTTTGATTACAGTGGCTTTGTAATATAGTTTGATGCCAGGTATTGTGGTTACTCCTACTTTGTTCTTCTTTCTCAGAATTGTGTGGCTATTCGTGGTTGTTTATTGTTCCATAGAAATTTTTTAAGTGTTTTTTTATGTCTGTGAAATACGTCATTGATATTTTAATAGGGATTGCATTGAATCTATAAATTGCTTTGGGTAGTAAGGACATTTTGATTATGTTAATTTGTCCAATTCATGAAACAGTATATGCATCCATTTATTTGTGTCTTCCTTAATTTCTTTCTTCAGTGTTGTGTAGTTGTTACATACACTTCTTTTATCTCCTTGGTTGCATTTATTCTTAGGTACTTTTTTCCTTGTTGCTATAGCAAATGAGCTTTCCCCCCCTGCTTTCTGCTTCTGATACTTCATTATCAGGGTACAAAAATTTCAAAGTCAATTTCTGAATATGGACTTTGTACTCTACTCTTTTGCCAAATTCACTTATTAGATTGAGTTATTTTTTGGTGGGGTCTATGGGATTTTCCATGTACACTATCATGTCATCTGCAAACAGTGATAGTTTTACTTCCTCTTTTCCAATTTGGATAATATTTCTTTCTTTTTCTTGTCTGATCACTGTGGCTAGGACTTCCAATGCTAAGTTGCATAGACGTGGTGAAAGTGGACATTCTTGTCTTGTTTTCAATCTTAGTGGGAAAGCTTTTAGTTTTTGCCTGTTGAGTATGATGTTGGCCATAGGTTTTTCATATAAAGCCTTTCTTATGCTGATGTACTCCCCTTTTATTCCCACTTTTCTGAGTGTTTTTTTTTTATCATAAATGGGTTTGTGATTTTATCAAATGATTTTTCCACATCTGTTGATGTGATCATAAGGTTTTTGTCTTTCCTTTTAATATGTGAAATATTATGTTTATTGATTAACAAATATTGAACCATCCTTGCACCTGTGGTATGAAACCCTTTTAATCATGGTGCATGATCTTTTTAATATATTGCTGGATGTGGTTTTCCAATATTTTGTTGTGGATTTTAGCATCTATGTTCATCAGTAATATTGGCCTGTACTTTTCTTTCTCTGCTGCATCTTTATCTGGTTTTAGGACTAGGATAATGTTGGCTTCATAAAAAGAGTTTGGGAGAATCCCCTCTTCTTGGACGTTTTGGAATAGTCTGAGAAGGACAGGGGTTAGTTATTACTTAAGTGTTTTGTAAGTTCTCCAGTGAAACCATCCAGTCCAGGGCATTTTTGTGCTGTGAGCTTTTTGATTACTGCTTCAATTTTACCAGCTGTTACCAGTCTTCTGAGGTTTTCTGCATCTTTTTCATTCCATGTTGGAAAGTTATATTTTTCTAGAAATGTGTCCATTTTACCCAGGTTTTCAAATTTTTTTGCATATAATTTTTATAGTAATTTCTTACAATCCTTTGTATTTCTGTGGTATCAGGTATTATTTCTCCTGTTTTATTTCTGATATTATTTATTTGGGTCCTCTACCTTTTTTTACTGATGAATCTGCTTAACGTCTTGTCGATTTTGTTTATCTTTTCAGAAAATCAACTCCTGGATTTGTTGATCCCTTGACTTGTTCTTTTAGCCTCTTTGTCATTCAATTCTGCTCTGATCTTGATTATTTCTTTCCTTCTACTTGCACTGGGCTTTGTTTGTTGTTGTTTCTCCAGTTCTTGAAGCTGTTGGGTTAGGACATTTATTTGAAATGTTTCTATCTTTTTTAGGTAGGCCTGCATTGCTATGAACTTCCCTCTCAGGATTGCCTTTGCTATGTCCCATAAATTTTGGACTGTTGTGTGTTCATTATCTTTTGTTTATAGAAACTTTTTGATTTCTTTTCTTACCTCATTATTGACCCTTTCATTGTTTAATATCATGCTACTCAGTCTCCATGAGTTTGACTGTTTTGGAGGTTTTTTTCCCTTGAGGTTGGTTTCTAGTTTCAAGCCCTTGTTGCCCAAGAAAATCCTTGTTATGATTTCAATTTTCCTGAATTTGTTGAGGTTTGTTTTATGTCCTATCATATGGTCTGTCTTTGAAAATGTTCAGTCTGTATTTGAAAATAATGTATATTTTGCTTTTTTGCGATGAAAAATTCTAGATATGGCAGTTAGGTTCATTTGATCTAATGCATCATTCAGTTCCACAATATCCTTGTTGATGCTTTGTTTGGAAGACCTATCCATTTTTGACAGTGGGTTGTTAAAATTCCCTACTACCATTGTATTACTGTGTATATCTTTCTTGAAGTTCTCCTGGGTTTTCTTTATATATTTAGGTGCTCCTATGTTGGGTGAATATATGTTTACAATGTTTATGTCTTTTTTTTTTAAAGATTTTATTTATTTATTTAGTTATTTATTTTTTAAATTTTATTTTATTTTTTCAAATACATTTGTCTCTGCCAACCCCCCACCACTTTCCCTTGCCCCCTCCCTCCTTCCCTCCCTCCCTTAACTTTCCCCTTTG
The DNA here is from genome assembly GCF_021234165.1 of Pteronotus mesoamericanus. NCBI lineage: Eukaryota > Metazoa > Chordata > Mammalia > Chiroptera > Mormoopidae > Pteronotus > Pteronotus mesoamericanus. The sequence continues at coordinate 59,479,131 of NW_026555321.1, forward strand.
GTTTTGTCCATGAGTCCTTGCTATATGTTCCTTGACTTTCCCCTTCCCTTCCCTTTCCCTGCCCACCCCTCCCTCCTTCCCTCTTGTCTCTGTTGGTTTCTTTTCCTTTCAGTGTTGCTGGTTTTATTTTCCTTGCATCTTTGTATTGTTGGTTAGGTCCCACTTATAGGTGAGATCGTATGGTATTTGTCTTTCGCCCCCTGGCTTATTTAGCTTAGCATAATGCTCTCCAGTGGATTCTTCCTTTGATTAGTATGAAATGTCCTTCTGGGTCTCTATTTATGACCTTTGTTTTGAATCTTATTTTATCTGATATAAGTATTGCCACCCCAGCTTCTTTTTCCTGTCCATTTTCTTGGAATATTTTTTCCCATCCCTTTACTTTCATTCTTTGTAGGTCCTTTGTTCTGAGGTGGGTTTCTTTTAGGCAGCATATGTGTGGGTCACTTTTTTTTCCCATTCAGCTATCCTATGTCTTTAGATTGAGGCATTTAATCCATTTACATTTAAAGCTATTATTGATAGGTACTTATTCATTATTTTTTCATTTGTACCTGTGATCCTCTTTCTCATTCTTTTTCTTCATCTTAAAGCCATCCCTTAAGCATATTTTGCAGTGCTAGTTTGGTGAAGGTGTATTCTTTTACCTTCTTTTGACTGGGAAACTCCTTATTTCACCTTCCATTTTAATTGAGAGCCTTGCTGGGTAGAGCAGTTTTGATTGTAGGCCTTTGCTTTTCATTCCTTGAAATATTTCTTGCCATTCCCTTCTGGCTTGTAGTGTTTCTGTTGAGAAGTCAGCTGCTAGCCATATAGGGGTTGCCTTGTATGTTACTACTTGTTCTTCCTTGTTGCCTTAATGCCAATTCAAAAGAACCTATGCACTCCAAAGTTCATAGCAGCACAATTTACAATAGCAAGTGTTGGAAGCAACCTAAATGCCCATCAGTAGATGATTGGATCAAAAAATTATGGTACATTTACACAATGGAATATTGTGCAGCAGAAAAAAAAGAACTACTAAACTTCGTGACAGCATGGATGGAACTAGAGAGCATTATGCTAAGCGAAATAAGCCAGGGAGCAAAAGACAAATACCATATGATCTCACCTATAAGTGGGACCTAACCAACAATACAAAGATTCAAGGAAAATAAGACCAGAAACACTGAAAGGAAAAGAAACCAACAGAGACAAGAGGGAAGGAGGAAAGGGGGAATGGGGGGGAAAGGAAGGGAAGGGGAAGGTAAAGGAACATATAGCAAGGACTCATGGACAAAACCAAAGGGGAAAGTTAAGGGAGGGATGGAGGGAGGGAGGGGGCAAGGGAAAGTGGTGGGGCATAGGCAGAGACAAATGCATTTGAAAAAATAAATTAATTAATCAAAAAAATTTCTCTTTGTTTTTGATATTTACCTTTGTACGTATGAAGTGCCTTAGACTGGCCCTCATTGGTTTCCTCTTGAATGGGATCCTGTGTACTTTCTGGACTTATGTGACTTTTTCTCTCCTCCAGTTAGGGAAGTTTTCCATCATTACATTTTCAAACAAGTTCTCTATCCCTTGCTCCTCTTCATCCCCTCTGGTATCCTTTTTATATGCACAGTATTATGTTTGAGGTTGTCCTGCATTTCTTTGAACATTCCTTCAATCTTTTTGAGTCTTTTTTCATTTTCTTGCTCTTTCTAGGAGCCTTTTTCTATCTTGTCCTCCAGCTCACTCATTCAATCCTCTGGTTCATGTAGCCTGCTTTTGCTTCCTTCTAGTGTTCTTCAATTCAGAAATTGTAATCTTCATTTTTTCTTGTCTCTCTTTGATAGTTTCTGTGTCCTTTCTCAGGCTGATATAGTTTGCAGTAACTTCTTCACAATTTCCCTCTAATTTTTGGTAATTCTCTTTTAGGTCACTGAGCTTGATGAGCTTCCTTAGAACCATTGTTTTCCACTCAGAAGCTGAAAGTTTATCTGCCTCAATTTCATTTAGTTCTCTTTGTGGGGATTCCTCCTTTCCCTTCGATTGGTGTGTATCTCTTTGTTTTCCCACTATTTGTGAGACTCTTCTTTTTTTATGTTTTCTTAAATTGGCCTGTCTTGACTTCCTGACTTTGTGGTGTGAATCTCTATGGTAGGAAACTGCTCTTTTTTTTTCCTTTTTGGATTGCCTCACATGAAGTCAGCTGTTGACCCTGTCTGGCCTTTGGCGGTGTTTTAGAGACTTTCAGGAATCGACTGTCTGTGGCTGTCCTTTCCAGTTGTTAATCTAGTCACTCTGTTCTCAGCAGTGAGACTTAGGTACCACAGGGTGGGGCAGGGTCCCTCCTCATTGCGGGAGTATTTTGTCCTTTCATGCTGCTGCCACTCAAGAGAGTGCTCTGCCTGAGGAAGATGGCAACAGCCAAATGGGGGATGTGTTAGCACTGAGGCTCCATTGACTATTCTCTCAGTTTTCTCCCCAAGTGTCCTTCCCTAGTCTCTCCTCAGGCAGCTCCAGCCTTCACTGCCCCCTCTTTTGCCAGAGACCAAGGCTAGTGTCTGCCAATACAAATTTTTGTGTTTGACCTTTAAATGGCTCTTTGTGTCTCTAGCTGCCTGTCTCTGGCTGAGAGCATACCTGCCGCTTTTCGCAGCTGGCTGTTAATCTGTATACTTTTTGGGCTCTGGCGCTGTAGGAAGAAGATCCCCACTTATGCTTCAGACCCTGCTCTTCTCAGGGGGATCCAATATGCTGTTTAAATATCCCTCTGATAGTGCCACCCGTGTGTGCCCAACCCACCTTCTCAAGTCTTTACCACACTCCTTACAAGATAGGTTGTGCTAAAGCTGATTCCTCTGTCTGTCCGAGGTTTTAAGACTCCTCTCTCACTATTATTTAGTTTCTTTCCAGGTGATTTCTCCACAGTTTAGTTGTAATTTCAGATTGGTCCTGGAAGGAGGTCAGTGTGCTTCCATTCATTCCTCTGCTATCTTGAAGTAGCCTTTTTGTTTTGATATAGTCTCATTTGTTTATTTTTTCCTTTGTTTCCCTTGCTTGGGGAGATATATTTGATAAAATACTGCTATGAGCAATGTCCAAGCTTTTACTGCATTTGTTTTCTTCTAGGATTTTTATGGTGTCTGGACTAATGTTTATGTCTCTAATCCATTTTGAATTTATTCTTGTTTGTTGTGTAAGAAGGTGGACTAGTTTCCTTTTTCTGTCCAATTGCACATATCCATCCAATTTTTCCAACACTATTTATTGAATAAACTATCTTTAGCCCAGGTATATGCTTACTTCCTCAGTTGAATATTAATTGGCTGTAAAGATGTGGGATTATTTCTGGGCTGTCAGTTGTGTTCCATTGACCTAAGTGTCTGTTTTTATGTCATTACCATGCTGTTATTTTTACTATGGCATCCTATTATAGTTTGATATTAGGTAGCATGATTCCTGCAACTTTGTTCTTCTTTCCCAAGCTTATTGTTGCTATATGGGGCCTTTTGTGTTTCCATATAAATTTTTGAAATATTTATTCTATTTCTGTGAAAGAAGTCTTTGAAATCTTGATAGAAATTGTGTTGAATCTATAAATTGCTTTGGGTAGCATGGACATTTTAATGATGTTAATTCTTCCTATCCTTGAACATAGTATGTGTTTCCACTTATATGTATCTTCTTTTTATTTATTAAGAGTCTTATAATTTTCTGAATATAGGTTTTTTACATCCTTGGTTAGGTTTTCTCCTAGGTATTTTATTCTTTTTGAAGCAATTATAAATGGGCCTGTTTTCTTAATTTCCTTTTCTGTTAGTTTATTATTGGCATATGAAAATATAACTGATTTCTGGATACTAATTTTGTATCCTGCTACTTTGCTAATTCATTGATCATTTCTAGTAGTTTTTTTTTTTTATTTTGGTGTGTGTGTGGAATCTTTGGGATTTTCTATGTACAGTAGCATGTCATTTGCAAATAAGACAGTTTTATTTCTTCCCTTTCAAATAGGATGCTTTTTATTTCTAATTGCTATGGCTAAGACTTCCAGTACTATGTTGAATAAGAGAGGTGAAGGTGGGCATCCCTATCTTGTTCCTGATATTAAGGGAATGCTTGTACTTTTGCCCATTTAGTATGATGCTGATGATGGGTTTGTCATATATGGCCTTTTTTTCTGTTTGTTTATGTATGTTTCCTGTATTCCCACTTTGCAGAAAATTTTTATCATACATAAATGGGTGCTGGGTTTCCCAAATGTCTTTTCTGCCTTCATTGATATTATCATGTGGTTTTTATCCTTCATGTTGTTTATTTTGTGAAGTGCATTTATTCTTTTGGAAATGGTGTACCAACTTTGCATTTCCAGAATAAATGCCACTTGATTATGATGTATGACCTTTTTGATGTATTACTGTACTTGGTTTGCTAATATTTTGTTCAGGAATCTAGCATCTATGTTCATCGGGATTATTGGCCTGCAATTTTCTTTTCTTGTAGGTTCTATATGTGGTTTTTGAATTATGATAATGTTGGCCTTGTATGGAGGGCTTCAGCCCATGAAGTCCCCTGATTCATCGTAGATGGAAGAATTGTTCCATACACTGGTTGCCTGTGAAGAAAAGGGAAAGGGGATTCCCTCTAATGGGGAATGCTCTGAGCCCCTGTGCTCAATGGATTTTATGGAAAGGATTATCAGTGGGGAATAGGTAGGTAGAATGTACAGGTAATCTTATTACATCAGTACATTAATGTTTACAGAGAATAGGTGATGTTTTGAAGAAGATAAGTGGCAGGAAACACACCAAATTGATTGGTTCCAAGATGAGTGTAAACATAATGGCTCCAAATAGTTTAGGGTCAGGGTCAATGAATAATGTACATTTCCTTCCCAGTGTGAGCCAGTTATGGTTATCACAGCTTGAGGAAGAAACAAAGCATGGTTCAAAGAGTGTAATTTACTTCTAGGCCTGATTTCCCTCTGGTGGCCGCCTAATCCAGTTTAGGGCTGTACCTGTCTCTAGTATTGTTTCAAGCCTGAGCCAGGCAGATGGAGCAGAGCAGCCAAGAGATAAGGAGACTTCTTTCAGTTAGAATGAGGACTCCGGCTTTGACAAAGCGGAGGGGTGGGGGTCTTTTGCCCCTTTTCTGTGTCCTCAAAGTCCTTCCCTGATGGCCCTTATGTGACTGTGCCTGTCTTATGTTGCTCCTGCCATCGAGGGGTGTTACCCATCATTGACTAACCAGCCATCCTCCAGGACCAAGCAGGGTGATGTGAGGGAGGCAAGGGCTGTGCCCCTGCCAAGGGGACAGGTTTTGTCTCCTCAGTGGCCTAATTTCTCAGGATCTCCCTGCTCAGCTCCAGCCTTGGGGCCCTCTTGCCTGTTGGCGAGGCTACAGTCTCTGAAACCAGGTGGGATGGTTCCCAACAGCTTGTAAAATGATCTTGGGAGCTTTTGTCCCTTATGAATTTTTGAGAGTTTGAGAAGGAGAGGTGTTAAGTTTTTGCAGAATGTTTGATAAAATTCACCAGTGAAGCCATCTGCTCCAGTGCTTTTATTTATTTATAATTAATTAATTAATTAATTAAATTATTGCTTCAATTTCTTTAAGTGTAGTCACGCTCTTCAGATTCTTGGATTCTTCCTGATTTTGTTTTGAAAAATTGTATGTTTGTAGGAATTTATCCATTTTGTCCAAGTTGTCCAGTGTTGGCATATAGTTGTTCGTACTATTTTCATACAGTTCTTTGTATTTCTTTGGTGTCAGTTGTTCTTTCTCCTCTTTAATTTCTGATTTTATTTACGTGGATTTTCTCTCTTTTTTTCTTGAAAACTCTGGTTAAAGATTTGCCAATCATATTTTTCTTTTAAAAAACCAAGCTCTTGGATTCATTAATCTTTTATCATTTTTTAGCCTCTTTTTAAAATTTCTGCCCTGATTTATTATTGCCTTCCCTCTACTCACTTTGGGCTTTGTTTGTGTTCTTTCTCAAGTTCCTTTAAGTGTAAATTTTGATTTTTTATTATGCTTTTTTTTTTGATAGGTCTGTAATGCTAACACTTTCTCTCTTAGGATTGCTTTCCCTGTGTCCCACAGATTTTGGGTTGTTGTGTTCTCAATTTATTTGTTTCAAGGTATCTTTTGATTTCATCCTTGTTCTTGTTTTGACCCATTCATTGTTTAATAACATGTAACTTAGCTTCATGTCTTTGTGCATATTTCAGTTTTTTTTCTTTTGATTGACTTCTAGTTACATAGCATTGTGGTCAGAGAAGATGCTTGATATAATTTCCATCTTCTTAAATTTATTGAGACTTGCTTTGCATCCTAACATTTGATGTATCTTAGAAAATATTCCATGAGCATTTGAAAAAATATGTATATTCTGCTGCTTTGAGGTGAAATGCTCTTAAGATATCAATTAAATCCATTTGATACAGTAAGGCTACTGTATCCTTGTTGATTTTTTTTTCTGGAAGATCCATGCATTGAACTCAAAGGGGTGTTAAAATTCCCTACTATGACTGTATTTCTGTCACTCTCTCATTTATATCCACCAGAAGTTGCTTTACATATTTTAGTGTTCCTATATTGGGTACATAAATATTTACTGGGGTTATATCCTCTTGTTAGGTTTTTGCTTTTATCATTATGTAGTGTAATTCTGTGTCTCTTATTATAGCCATGATTTTAATGTCTACTCTGTTGAATATAAGTGTTGCTATCAGAGCTGCTTTTTTTCCTATTCCATTTGCATGAATTATCTTTATTTTTATTGTTGCTTCTGTTACAGTTGTCACACCGTTTTTGCCCATTGCTCACTCATACCCCACTGCCCCCCAACTCCTATAATCAATCTCCCCCATTGTCTGTGCCCCTTAGTCCTATATTTGTGGTCCTTGGCTCACCCCTGCCCCATCCTTCCCCTGATGTACCCCTCCCCAACCCCTCTAGACACTGACAGTGTGTTCTTTATTTCCAAGTCTCTGGTTTTATTTTGCTCATTTGTTTGTTTTGTTGATTAGGTTCAATTATAGGTGAGATCATATGGTATTTGTCTTTCAACACCGGCTTATTTCAATTAGTGTAACACTCTCCAGTTCCATCCATGTTGTTGCAAAGGAGTAGGAATCCTTTCTTTCTGTTGCATGTATTCAATTGTGTAAATGTACCACAGTTTTTTGATCCATTAATTTACTGATGGGCATGTAGGCTGTTTCCAGGAGTTGGCTATTGCAAATAGTGCTGCTCTGAACATAGATGTGCATAGGTTCATTTGAATTGGTGTTTCAGGATTCTTAGGACATTGTCCCAGCAGTGGGTTTGCTGGATTGAAAGGCAGATCCATTTTTAGTTTTTAGAGGAGAGGGGGAGGTGATTCCCTCTAGTGAAGAATGCCCTGAGCCCTTCTCTTGAAGTGGCTTTTATTGAGAACTGATATGCGATATGTGTAGGGGTATATAGCATGGATACAAAGATCATCAATCAATGTCAAAAGGCTACATTTACATAAAACAGATAGAGATCATAGATAACAATTGAAGGAACACAGATATTTGCCTCAAGTCAGGGTCTGGTAGACAGATTGTTAACCATTTGTCCCTGAAACCTGGGAAACTGATCACATTCTATGCTTGGATCCCAGACATCAGTACTCATTAACTCAAGAGCATTCTTAGCAAAGTAAGTTTCACAGGATTTAATGCATTCCTTTTAAAGGCCTAATTGTCTTCAGGAACCACCTGATCCAGTTTAGGGCCGTATCTGCCTTTAGTATTGTTTCACTGACCTGATCAGGAGGCAGGCCGAGCAGCCAAGAGATAAGGAGACTTCTTTCACATAGAATGAGGACTCCAGCTATGACAAAGCTGATGGATGAGGGTCTTTTGCCCATTTTATGTGTCTCCTAAGTCCTTCCCTGATGGCTCCTATGTGGCTCTGCCTGTCTTAGGTTTTCCATGCCATCAAGGAGTTTTACCCATCATTGACTAACCAGCCATCCTTTGGGGCCAAATAGGTGATGTGAGGGAGGCAAGGGCTGCACCTCTGCTATGGGGACAGGTTTTATCTCCTCAGTGGCCTATTTTCCCCAAGGCCTCCTTGCTCAGCTCCAGCCTTGGGGTTTTCTCACCTGTTGGCAAGGCTACAGTCCCTGAAACCAGGTGGAATGGTTCCCAACAGTTCACCTGTGTGTCCGTTTTGCCTACGGCTTTTGCCAGACAGGAGTTTTTTTATTACTGCTTCAATTTCACTAGCTCATATCTGTCTATTCAGTCTGTCTGCTTCTCCTTGACTCAGTTTTGGATGACTATATATCTAGAAATGTGTCCATTTCATCTAGGGTTTCAAATTTTTTTGTGTATAATTCCTCTTAGTAATTTCTTTGAAATTCTGTGGTATTGGTTGTAATTTACCTCATCTGTTTCTGATTTTGTTTCATTAGGTCCTCCCTCTGTTTTTCTTGATGAGCCTGGTTAAAGGCTTGTTGATTTTTTTTATCTTTTCATAGAACAAAATCCTGGATTTATTGATCCTATGTGTCTTGGATTGTTCTTTTGGTTTCTATGTCATTTAATTTTTCTCTGATCTTGATTATTTCTTTTCTTCTACTTAGTCTGGTCTTTGTTTGTTGTTGTTTCTCCAGTTTTTGAAGATGTAGGGTTAGGTTGTTTATTTGATTTTTTTTTTTTTAGGTAGGTCTGTATTTCTATAAACTTCCCTCTCAGGATTCCCTTTCCTGTGTCCCATAGGTTCTTACTGTTGTGTGTTCATTTTCATTTGGTTCCAGAAACTTATTTCTTCCTTGATCTCATTGTTTATCCACTCATTGTTTAATAACATGTTATTTAGTCTCTTTGCATTTGACAGTTTTTGAATTTTTTCCTTGAGGTGGGTTTCTATTTTCAAGTCTTTGTGATCCAAGAAAATGCTTGACACGATTTCAATTTACTTGAATTCGTTGAGACTTATTTTGTGTCCTCTCATGGAGTCCATCTTTGAAAATGTTCCATGTGTATTTGAAAACAATGTATATTTTGCTTTTTGTGTGTGTGTGTGTGTGAAAGTTTCTGTGTATATCAGTTAAGCCCATTTAATCTATTGTGCCATTCGGTGTCACAATGTCCTTGTTGATTCTTTGTTTGGAAGATCTGTCTGTTGTTGACAGTGGGGTGTTAAAATCTCCTGTTATAAGTGTGTTGATGTCTATATCTGTCTTGAAGTCCTTCAAGTTTGTTTGTATATTTGTTTGCTCCTATGATGGGTGCATATATATTTATAATATTTATAGCTTCTTGGTGGATTCTTCCCTTTAGAATTATGAAATGGCCTTCTTCACTTCTTTTTATGGCCTTTATTTTGTAGACTACTTTGTCTGATGTAAATATTGTTACCCCTGCTTTTTCTTCCTGTTCGTTTGCTTGGAATATTGTTTTCCAACAGCTCACTTTCATTCTGTGTATGTCTTTTGCTCCGAGGTGTGTCTCTTGTAGACAGCATTTATGTAGGTCATGTTTTCTTATTCATTCACCTGCCCTATGTCTTTTGATTGAAGCTTATAATCCATTTACATTTAATCTCACTTCTGAAAGGTACTTATTTATTACCATTTTTCCTTTTGTACCTGTGTTCTTTTCTCTCTCATTCTATACCTTCATCTTAAAGCAGTCCCTTTAGCATGTCTTGCAATGCTGATTTGGTGGAGGTGTATTCTTTTTAACCTCTTTTGTCTGGGAAACTCCTTATTTAACCTTCCATTTTAATTGAGAGCCTTGCTGGGTAGAGCAGTCTTGGTTGCAGGCTTTTACTTTCATTTTTTTGGAATATTTATTGCTATTCACTTCTGGTTTGTAGTGTTTCTGTTGAGAAATCAGCTGCTAGCATTATTGGAGCTCTCTTGCATGTTACTCTCTGTTTCTCCCTGTCTGCTTATAAAATTGTCTCTTTGTTTTTCAAATTTGGCATTTTAATTATGATGTGTCTTAGAGTGGGTCTCTTTGAATTCATCTTGATTGGGATCCTCTGTGCTTCCTGAACTTGCATGGCTTTTCCCCTCTGTAAGTTAAGAAATGTTTCTTCATTATTTTTTCAAATGGGTTTTCTATCCCTTGCTCCTTTTCTTCTCCTTCTGGTATTCCTATGATTCGAATGTTACATTTCATTTTGTTGTGAAGTTCCCTTAAGTACTCTTCATACTTTTTGAATCTTTTTTCATGCTGTGCTCTACCTAGGTATGTGTGTACACACACACACACACACAATTTTATTTCAGATATTGTATTCTTCATTACTTCATAGTTTTTGTTTATAGTTTCTATTTCCTCTTTCATGCTGCTATAGTTCCCATTCATTTCCTTGTAGTTGTCACGGAGTTCCTTGAGCACCCTTGTAACCATTTTTTTTTTAATTCTATGTCTGAAAAATTGCTTGCCTTCATTTCATTTAGTCTTTTATTAGGGAATCTTCCATTTCTTTGAATTGTGGGTTCTTTCTTTGTTTTCCCCTTTTAGGTAACTTTTTTTGTTTGATTCTGCAATTCAAGATGCCCTGATTTGCCAGCTATCTTCATAAGGTGGACCTCTGTGGTAGGGGTTCTGTGGAACTCAGCTGTGCAGTCTCTTTGATCTCCTTGTCTGGATGCTCTAGGGTTGCCCTATCCTCCATTTCTGTTCATTCTCTTGTACTTGGGCTTTACCTGTTGGTGGATTCTTTGTTAGAAGGTTCTCCCCTCCAGCAGGCTTACTCATAGTCACAACTCCTATGTTGTCTTCTATGCTGTTCTACAGGTGTTGGTTAACAAAGCAGTATTACCAGACAATCAAACTTATTCCGACAAAAAGTAACCCCCTATGACACCAGCAATCTCAACCACAATTGAGAAAAGATAAATAAAGGTGAAGAGAGGTTACAGAAATTATAAGATATGACAAATGGAATATGAGATGACTAAAAGAGGGGAAAATGTAATTGAGTGGTAAGAGGGAGGAGACTTGATAAGAATAAGGATAGAACCCAGGTGAAAAAAGGAAGACAACAAAATTTAAAATGAAAGTAAAACTTGAAAGGCCAATAGGAACAATGGTGTAAAGAAAGGGAAGAGTATACTATGAGCTTTGAAGTGAATATGAAAAGGCATTGGACTAACAGGATCAAAATTGCAGAAAAACCACAGTAGAGTATATAACAATGACAAGTGAATGAAGTTTAAGAAATGTAGAATGAGGATAATATTGTAGAAAAATAAAAAATGAATATTAGATGTCTACTGTAAAGAAAAATGATTTTGACAGGATGGGAGAAGCAAACTAATAAAAATAAGGAGTTAAACTCAGGTTAAGAGAGGGAAAAACAGTGAAATAAAATTCCTGGAGAGATTCAAAGATGGTGGAGGGAAGATGAATGGGAGTCATGATGACCTCCTCCCAAGACCAAAAAGGAATTGTGACTAAATAGTGGAGCAATCACCTGGAAAACAATGGAATGATAGAGGGAGAGGAGCCTTGGAGCCGTGGACAGACAGTGGATTCATCTCTTACAAATCCCAATGGGTGAGAAATGAGGTGGAGCCTTGTGAGGGTGGGCTAGGGGCCTATGGGCACCAGGACCAGAGGGACATTGAAACGGCCAGTTGGCTCCCCCTGAGAAGAATGGGGTCTGAACCATAAACAGGGACCCCTAAACTACAGCAGCTGAAACCAGGAAAACACAGACAACACACAACCTCAAAAAACTTCAGGGCACTCTCTGCCAGAGACAGGTGGCTGGGGATGCAAAGAGACATTTAAAGGACCAAACAAAAAAATTTGTAGTGGCAAGCACCCTCCTTGATCTCTGGGTAGAGGCAGCAGCAGAGTGGGCTGGTGCCTGAGGAAAGAATGGTGAGGAAAACTTTGTGAAGAGAACTGAGACAGTGGCCAGTGGAGCCCCAGTGATAATTCACCTCCCACTCTGCAGCTACCACCTCGCTCACAATTAACCTGCCTTTTGTGTGCACCACATAACTTGTGCGCATGGGAGCTGGGGGGCTAAGTGCAGACTGGCTGGAAGAAATAGAAGATCCCTGGCCAAAGGGGACACACAGCTGCATAGAGAGCCTTGAGGAGAGACTGGAGACAGAGGAGTTGGGTAAAGAACGTCAGGAGGAACCAGAGAGTCCTGATTCCCTCCCCAGTCGGTAGTCTCCATTTTGCACAGACAGGTCGCGCACCCAAAGAGGCAGAAGTGGGTGCGCAGGAGCCAGACGGCCTGAGAATACAATGCGGTCCACAGAAATAGTGGATCCCTGGCCAAAGGGATCACAGAACTGCCCAGAGACCCCTGAGGAGAAGAGAGACTGGAAACAGAGGTGTTGGGGAAATAACAGGAGGAACAACCAGGGAGTCCCAACTCCTTCTCCTTTCTATAGTCTCCATTGTGTGTCAGCTGGCCATGCCCCCAAAGAGCCAAAAGCTGAAAAACACACAATAGGCCCAAAACCACCCAGTGAAGGTGGGCACACACACACACCGAATGGCTAGCAAGGGTTGGCAAGGACATGTGCGGACCTGTGACCACTCGGGCTGGTAAGGGCTCCTGCAGGTTGGCGCCCATGGGTCCTGTGAGGGAGTGCACAGATCGGTGAGGGCAGGAGTAAACCAACACCTAGGCAGGCCCACAAGTGCACAGCAGTCTGCAGAAATAGTGGATCCTGGGCCAAAGGGTCGCAGAGCTACCCAGAGACCTTGGAGGAGAGAATGGAGACAGGATTAACCAGAGAGTCCTGGAGCTGACTTCCTCCCATTTCCATAGTCTCCATTTTGAGCCAGCAGGTGACGCTCCAAAAGAGCCAAAAGCGGGGAAAGCACACAATTGAAAGCCCTACACTGACCAGTCCTGGGGCGCACACTGGACACAGATGTTAGATGAGTGCATGAGTTCAGGCAAATAAGCACCCAGGCAGGTGGGGATCCTGTCGGTGGGGAAGTTCACTCAAGGAGCCTGCATGAGAGTGCAGAAGAATCCACAGAAATAGTGGATCCCTGGCCGAAGGGGTCACAGAGCTGCCAAAGCAGGAGGCAGACACAGACAATAGACTCCTGGAGAGCTCAAAGAAATGACCCACAGTCATATAGAGTCAACAACTGACATCATCAGAGGCAGGCACAGAAGAAAAGTACGGGGAAATAAATAAATAAATAAATAAATAAATAAATAAATAAATAAACAAACAAACCTGCCTACTCCCATAGAAGTTTAATCCACAAAGTCAGGAAATCTAGATGGATCAACTGAAGCAGAAGCAAAAATAAATAAATAAATAATTTAATTAATTACATATTAGACTCTCACTAAAATGGGAAGAAAAAGAAGTTCCCCGCAAATGAGTGGAAAAGGGAACTCCCCACAGAGAGAGCTGAATGAAATAGAGGCAAGGGAACTATCAGATACTGAACTCAAAACAATGGTTCTAAGGAAGCTCAATGAGCTCAGCCAGCTCAAAGATAACTATGAGAAACTGCAGAGAAACTATCGGGATATTACAGCAAACTATAGCAACCTGGAAAAAGACATAGAAACTATCAAGAAGACACAAGAGGATATGAAGAATACCATTTCTTATATGAAGAGCACAGTAGAAGGAATCAGAAGCAGGCTGGGTGAAGCTGAGGATCGAAAGAGTGAGATGGAGGATAAGGTAGAAAAAAGCTCTCAAAAAGAACAGGAAATGGAAAAAAGACTAAAAAAGAATGAAGAGACATTTAGGAAAAGGAAGGACAACCTGAAATGCAATATTATCCGTATAATAGGGATACCAGAAGGAGAAGAGGAGCAAGGTATAGAGAACCTCTTTGAAAAGGTAATGATGGAAAATTTCACCAATTTGAGGAGAGAAAAGGTCTGATGGATCCAGGAGGTAAAGAGGGCCCCATTCAAGAGGGACCCAAGGTGGCCCACTTCAAGACACAACATCATTAAAATGGCAACTATCAAAGACAAAGAGAGAATCCTCAAGGCAACAAGGGAGAAGGAGAAAGTAACACATAAAAGGGCCCCGATACAGCTAGGAGCTGACTTCTCAACAGAAACACTACAAGCCAGAAGGGAATGGCAACAAATCTTCCAAGTAATGAAAAGCAAGGGCCTACAACCAAGGCTGCTCTACCCAGCAAGGCCCTCAATTAAAATAGGAGGGGAAATAACAAGTTTCCCAGATAAAAGAACGCTAAAACAATACATCTCTACCAAACCAGCACTCCAAGATATGCTAAAGGGACTGGTTAAAGAAGATGAAGGAAAAGAGTGAGAAAGAGAAAAACACATGTACAAAGAGGAAAAATGAATAGGTTTCTATCAGTAATAACTCTCAATGTAAATGGACTAAATGCCCCAATCAAAAGACACAGGATAGTTCAAAGGAAAAGAAAATATGACCCATACGTGCGCTGCCTACAAGAGACCCACCTCAGAGCAAAAGACTTACACAGATTGAAAGTAAAGGAATGGAAAAAAATAATCCAAGCAAATGGGCAAGAGAAGAAAGAAGAGGTAGCAATACTTCTATCAGACAAAATAGAGTTTAAAACAAAGGCCACAGAGAGAGACTCAGAGGGACACTTTATAATACTTAAAGGAAGACTCCATCAGGAAGACATAAACATTGTAAACTTCTATGCACCCAACATAGGAGCACCTAAATATATAAGGAAAATCTTGGATGACTTCAAAAAAGATATAGACAGCAACACATTGATAGTAGGGAATTTAAACACTCCACTGTCAAAAATGGACAGATCTTCAAAAAAAAAAAAATCAAGCATATTGTGGAGCTGAATGATGCACTGAATCAAATAGACTTAATTGACATATATAGAACCCTACATGACAAAGAAGAGAAATACACATTCTTTTCAAATGCTCATGGAAGTTTTTCAAAGATAGACCACATGATAGTACACAAAGCAAACCTCAGAAAATTCAGGAAAATTGAAATAATACCAAACTTGTTCTTGGACCACAAGGGCTTGAAGCTGGAAATCAACCTCAAAGAGAAACTTCAAAAACTTGCAAATTCATGGAGACTGAACAGTAGACTATTAAACAATGAATGGGCCAATAATGAGATAAGAGAAGAAATCAAAAAGTTTCTGGAAACAATTGAAAAGGAACACACAACAGTCCAAAACCTATGGAACACAGCAAAGGTAGTCCCGGGAGGGAAGTTGATAGCAATACAGGCTTACCTAAAGAAGAGAAACATTTCAAATGAAAGATTTAACACTACAACTTCAAGAACTGGAGAAAAAACAACAAATATATCCCAGAACAAGGAGAAGGAAGGAAATAGTCAAGATTAGAGCAGAACTGAATGAC
Source organism: Pteronotus mesoamericanus (assembly GCF_021234165.1). Taxonomy (NCBI): domain Eukaryota; kingdom Metazoa; phylum Chordata; class Mammalia; order Chiroptera; family Mormoopidae; genus Pteronotus; species Pteronotus mesoamericanus. The sequence continues at coordinate 59,494,455 of NW_026555321.1, forward strand.
ATAGAGACAAAAAGAACAATTCAGAGGATCAACCAGTCCAGGAGCTGATTCTTTGAAAAGATAAATAAAATTGACATGCTTTAAGCAGACTCATCAAGAAAAAAAGGGAGAGGACCCAAATTAATAATATCAGAAATGAAAGAGGAGAAATAACAACTGATACCGCAGAAATACAAAGGATTGTTAGAAGCTATTATGAATAATTATATGCCAAGAAATTTGAAAACCTTGATGCAATGGACAGATTTCTAAAAGAGTATAATCTTCCAACACTGAAGGGGGAAGAAACAGAAAGCTTGAACAGACCCATAACAACTGGATAATTTGAAGCAGTAATCAAGAAACTCCCGACACACAAAAACCCTGACCTGGACGGTTTCCCAGGAGAATTTTATGAAATGTTTAAGGAAGAGATAACCCCTGTCCTTCTCAGACTATTCCAAAAAATCCAACAGGAGGGAAGACTCACAGACTCTTTTTGAGTCCAGCATCACCATAATCCCCAAATCAGAAAAAGACCCCAAAAGAAAGAAAACTAGAGGCCAATTTCGCTGATGAACATAGATGCTAACATCCTCAACAAAATATTGGCAAACTGCATCCAGCAATATATTAAAAAATTCATCTACCATGATCAAGTGGGATTCATCCTATGGATGCATAAATGCTTCAATATATGCAAGTCAATAAACATAATACATCACATAAAAAAAAAAGACAAAAACCACCTGATCATCTCGATAGACCCAGAGACCCTTTCAATAATGTACAGCACCCATGTATGATCAAAACACTCAGGAATTGGGAATACATGAGGCATTCCTCAATGTAATAAAGGCCATATATTAAAAACCTACAGCCAACGTCATAGGCAACGGGCAAAAACTAAAAGTTTTCCCACTAAGATCGGGAACATGACACGGATGTCCTCTTTCATCGCTTCTTTTCAACGTCATATTGGAAGTCCTAGCCACAGCAGTCAGACAAGAGAAAGAAATAAAAAGCATCTGAAAAGGAAAGGAGGAAGTAAAACTCTTCTTGTTTGCAGATGACATGATAGTGTACATAGAAAACCCTGTGGACTCCACCAAAAAACTACTCAACCTAATATAAGAAGAAATCAGAAAAATAATACCATTTGACATAGCAACAAGCAAAACAAAGTACCTAGGAATAAATTTAACCAAGGAGGTAAAAGACCTGTATGCAGAAAACTATACAACATTGAAGAAAGAAATTAAGGAAGACACAACTAAATGGACACATATACCATGCTCATGGATTGGAAGAATTAATATCATCAAAATGTCCATACCACCCAAAGCATTTTATAGATTCAGCACAATCCCTATTAAGATACCAATGATGTATTTTACAGAAATGGAACAGACATTTTAAAAATTTATATGGAACCATAAACCACCTCAAATAGCTGCAACAATTTTGAGAAAGAAAATCAAAGTACGAGGTATCATGAAACTGGACATCACACTATACTAGAAAGCCACTATACTCAAAACAATCTGGTACTGGCACAAGAACAGACCCATAGACCAGTGGAACAGAATAGAAAGCCCAGAAACAAGCCCAGGTCTTTATGGGCATCTAATATTTGACAAAGGAGGCAGAAGCATAAAATGGAGCCATAATAGCCTCTTCAACAGATGGTGTTAGGAGAGCTGGACAGCTACATGCAAAAAATTGAAATTGGATCATCAGCTGACACCATACACAAAAATAAACTCCAGATGGATAAAAGACTTAAATATAAGTCGCAACACCATCAAAGTCCTAGAGGAGAACATTGGCAGGAAACTTTCAGATATCCCACGCAGCAATTTTTTCACCGATATGTCTCATAATGCAAGGGACAGAAAGGAAATTGTAAATAAGTGGGACCTCATCAAAATAAGAAGGTTCTGCACAGCTAAAGAAAACATCAGCAAAATGAAAAAGGAGTATGGGAAAAGATATTTTCTAATGATACATCAGATAGCGTTTTGATCTCCAAAATATATAAAGAACTCAGTTGACTACACTCAAAGCAGACAAACAATCCAGTCAAAAAATGGGCAAAGGGCCTGGGTAGACGCTTTTCCACGGAAGAGATACAGAGTGTCCAGAGACATTTTAAAGGATGCTCGGCATCACTAGCCATCAGAGAAATGCAGGTCAAAACCACCATGAGGTGCCACCTCACACCAGTCAGAATGGCCATCACATACAGATCAACAAACAACAGGTGCTGGCAAGGCTGTGGAGAAAAGTGAACACTAGTACACTGGTGGTGGGAATGCAGACTCATGCAGCCATTGTGGAAAGCAGTGTGGAATTTCCTCAAAAAGCTGAAAATGGAACTTCCTTTTGATCCAGTGATTCCCCTGCTGGGACTATACCCTAAGAATCCCAAAATGGCAATTCAGAAGAACCTATACAGCCCAATGTTCATAGCAGCACTATTTATCATAGCCAAGTTTTGGAAGCCAACTAAATGCCCATCAGTAGATGATTGGATGAGAAAAACTTTAGTACATTTATACAGTGGAATACTACTCAGCAGAAAGAAAAAAAGAACTACTAAATTTCGTAACAGCATGGATGGAACTCGAGAGCATTATGCTAAGCGAAATAAACTAGGGGGTGAAAGACAAATACTATATGATCTCATCTATAAGTGGAACCTAACCAACAATACAAAGATGCAAGGAAAATAAGACCAGCAACCCTGAAAGGAAAAGAAACCAACAGAGACAAGAAGGAAGGAGAGAGAGGTGGGCAGGGGAAAAGGAAGAGAAGAGGAAAGTCAAGGAACATATAGCAAGGACTCATGGACAAAACCAAAGGGGAAGGGTTGAGAGATGGAAGGTGGGAGGGAGTAGGGAAAGTGGTGTGGGGAAGGCAGAGACAAATGTATTTGAAAAAATAAATTATAAAAATTCCTAACTCAACTGATCAGGTGCAGGTGAAGGTGAAATGAAGTAAGACTGGCAGAGAGTATTTTATGAGATTTAAAGTAAAGACAAATAGTGAACAAACAGAAATTTTGTTAGAGAAGTATATCAAGAATTGTGGTATTTCAGCCACACTTTTACAATGTTTGTAAAACCTGGAAAAGAAATAAGACTCTTATATGAGGGGTAAAAACAACATGAGCTGACTTAGAGAGAAGTGTGCTTATATGAGCTAGATGCAGGATAAAGGGTGCAAGTAAGGGATAAGACCATAGCATAGTTTGAGAGAAAACAAGATTTATAACTATATATAATAAAGCTCAGAAAGACAACAAAATAGGTTTTGAGCAAGGAAGGGTGTGTGTGGAATTTTGAATAACAATAATGTGATTAAAAAATATAATCTTAATAAAAAAAAGTAAAAGACCAAGAGTAATGAGTTATTTGGAATATGAATGAAGTGAAAGAAGAAAATTAATTTGGTATATGAAAGGGAGGAAAACAATCAAACCAATAAAAACCTAAAAAAATGTGAAGAAGAAAGATAAATAAATAACATGCGAGTTCTGATGAAAAGCAAGGTGAAATTTGTTTTAGCTGTTGGTGTTTCTCTTCTGACTTCTTTCTGGATTTGTCTCTGGTTTTCTCTCAGCTCCAGGTCTTATTGTTTTACTCTTGGGGGAAAAAAAATGCCTGGAACTGATTGTTAAGCCTGCCCAGACAGTTTTGCAGGTATTCCTGGCTCCTGCATCTCCTGCGGGCAGTGGGATGTTGAGCTCCATTTCCCTTTCTGATGGTTTGGGGTGGAAGGTGGCTCAGTCTGGGCCACAATAATCACAGGTACACAGGTTTTAGCCCATGCCCTCCAAGCACTGTGGGGCCCACAGTCTCTACTTTGTGCATTTTGCTCCAGGCTGGCATAGGTAAACCACCGTGCTTTACACCCCTTTAATTAATTTGTGAGGTGCACTGAGTGGGAGCAAATCATGCGTACAGTCTTTCCTCATTGGCCAGACAGCTGTACAATATGAGGTCCCATTCCAGTGCACTTGAGTTCCCCTTTTGAAAAAAGTCTCTATGGGCTCCACTGCTGCTCCAAACCAGGGCCTGGCTTTCCACACACTCCAACTCTTTGGCAAATCTAGAATCTATCTCAGTCACAGCCAGTCACGGCCCACCACTTCTCACAGCTCCAGGTGCTGCCTGGATCCCCTCACTCTCTGGTACTCTCTCGCCTGGCAACTGCAGCCCCAGCTTGGGTACGCTGCCAGCTGTGTGTGCACTTGATGTGTTCCTCCCCACCCTCCCAACCAGAAACTTTACTCATTCAAGTCTCTCCTGGCCCATGTCAGTGATTTCCCGGCCCCAGGAGGGGAGTGAACCACTAGGCTGCTATCACTGACCCAGCTTTCCGCCGATGTTGTTGCAGAGCAGCCATGGTTTGTAATTTCATGCCGGGGGACTTTCCCTGTCTGCCTATAAAATCTCATTACTGCCCTTTGAAGTGGCCTCTGTACACTTTGACTTCCAAACTTGTACAATTTTGGGTTAGCATATCAGCTAAGATTGTGTTGGCTGTTCACTTTGTTTTTCAGAAGTGTCCCAGTTGGTTGCATGAGCAAATGAGCTCAGCTTCTATCTACTTCGCCACCGTCTTCCCTCCTCATTAAATATATTTTTCCATCACTTTACTCTTAGTCTGTATGTATCTTTTGATCTGAGGTTTATTTCTTGGAGACAGTATATATATGAGTCTTGTTTTCTTATCCATTCGGCTAACATGTCTTTTGGTTGTGTCATTAAGCCTTTTACATTTAAGGTGATTATTGACAGATAAGTATTTATTGTCATTTTATTTAAAAATGATTTTCCTCTGTTTCGTTTTTCCTCCTCTTCCTCCCCCACCTCTCTCTTCTCTGCTGCCATTGTTGTCGTCGCTGTCATCTCCTTTTTCTTTATTATTATTGTTATTATTCTGGCAATCTCTTTAACATAATTGCGGTACTAGTTTGGTAATAACAAACTCCTTTAGATTTTTCTTCTCTGGGAAGCTCTTTATATCTCCTTCAATTTTAAATAATAGACTTGCTCAGTAAAGTAACCTTGGTTGTAGGTCCTGCTTTTCACTACCCTGAATATTTCAGGTGAATACTTTCTGGATGAAATTTTCTGTTGAGAAATCAGATGACAGTCTCATGGAGCTGCCTTGTAGTCACTACTCACTTTTCTTTTGCAGTTTTTAGGAGTTTCTCCTTGTCTTTAAGCTTTGTTATTTTAATTATGAGGTAGCTTGGTATTGGCCTCTTTGGGTCCATATTGTTTGAGACTCTCTGTTCTTCCTGGACTTGTGTCTCTTTCTTTCACCAGACTGGGGAAGTTTTCAGCCATTATTTCTTCAAATATGTTCTTGATCCCTTGCTCACTCTCTTTTTCTCCTGGTATTCCCATAATGTGAATGTTATTATGCTTCATATTGTTCCAAAACTTTCTCTTTTTCTTCTTTTTTAATTGTTGTTCAGTTACAGTTATCCCACCTTTTTCCCCATTGATCCCCTCTGCTCTGCACCCCAGTTATTTTCCCCTCATTGTGTGTGTCCATGAGTCCTCTATTCATGATCTTGTCCTCCTCATTTTTTTAAATTGTTTTTTTCTTTTTGCTGATATGCTTGGATATTTATTTCTACCTTGTCTTCTGAATTGCTAATTCGATCTTCTGCTTTTCCAACCTATGGTTTATTCTTCCCAGTGTATTATTTATTTCAGATATTTAATATTTTATTTCCTACTTGTTCTATTTTACTGTTTTTATGTCTTTTTTCATGCTTTTGAGTATCCTTATAATCATTATTCTAAACTCTATACCTGATAAATTGTTTCCCTCAATTTCATCTAGTTCTCCAACTGGGAGATTATCTTGTTTTTTCATTTGTGTCATCTTTCTTTGCCTTCCCATTTTGGCTGCCTCTTTTTGTTTGTTTCCATGTATTAAGTAGATGTGCAAAGGCTCTGGTGTAGACCTGTGTCAGATGCTGCCTGTGACTGGCCGTGGGCAACATGTTTGTAGCTATCAGTGATTCACAGATTGTGGCTCCCTCTGCTGGACCTGTTTATGTGCTGAAAGAACCAGGCTGTGCACAAAGGCCTCCTTTTTACCAGCACTGGGCTCAAGAGAATGTCTTCTAAAGTCTCAGAGCTCCCAGAGACCCACCTTAATTGTTAAACATAATCTGTGAGATAACCTCTAGATATACTCCTCAGCAGCATGACTTAAGCTTCATAGGTTGGGGTAGCATAATTCCTGCATGTGGGGCTATTGTTTCCTCTCAGGCTGATACCACTTGGAGAGGAGTGCTCTGTATGAGAAAGGCGGCTTCTGGAGTATGGGGAATGACTCAGCACAGGGATCCTGGCAGCTCTTCCTTCAGTTCTCTCTCTACAGCTCCTAACCCCAAGCTCTCTTCACATATTTCTAATTCACTTTGCCGTCTCTCTACCAGAGTCCAGGATAGGTGGCTGGAAATGGAATTTTAGTGTTGGCCTTTTAAGAAGCTCTCTGTGTCTCTAGCCATCTCTCCCTGCTGCACTGATGGATATTATCTGGGTTCCTTTTGTGGTTCTGGTGCTATAGGCTGTGGAGCCCAGCTTGGGGTTTAGACCCTGAACTTCTCAGCAGAAACCCCCTAGGTGCTTAAATATCTCTCCAGAACTTCAGCTGCCACCCTTGGGAGCCCAGCCAATGCTTTTGTGCCTCCTCCACACTCCCTACCTGTCACATTGTGGTGAAGTGGTTTCTTCTGTCTGTTCTTGCTTATAAGGCTTCTCTCCAACTAATGTACAGTTGGTTATTCAGGACTATTTCTCTACAGTTTAATTATATCACTACTATAGTCCTAGGAGTAGCTTCCACTTACTCCTCCACCATCTTGGATCTTCCCTCTGTTCGTACAATTTTATCTGTCTTGGGCTCTTCCCAAGTACTGCAGAAACCTTCTTACCCTTACTCTTGATGCTGTCCTCCTTTTCCTGTAAACATTGGTTTTATTTTGTTGAGGGATTGTCACAACAGCACGATGTCTCACTGGTAAGCCCAGCTGGGCTTTGACTTCCTTCTGAAAAAGATCACATTGGGATCCAGACACCAGTATTCAGAGAGAGTAGAAAGAATAGTTCACAATAAATGATTACAGGGCCTTATCCAAGTTCTATCTTTAAATTCCACTTCCAGAAAGCCTCTTCATTTTGCTTGGAAAAATATTTATTAGTCTATTCAGTATTCACTGCTGCAGAGTGATGCTGTGGTGAATGGTAGATTCAAGAGATTGGGATGTCATTCCTCGATGCAAGGGACTAATGACTTAGTCCAGGAGACAAACAAGTCTACAATAACTTATAAAGCAGCAAAGCCTAAAAGAAGCAAAAATCATCAGAAGGAATGATGATTATTGGAGAACTTTGAAATAGCCCCACTGCAAACAGACTCAGTGGGTGGTAGAGGGCATTCACAGGTGACGTGAGAACCTTTGCAGTCAGTTAAAACAGTAAGCAGTCTCAGTTTGCTAACTCACCAGTGCATGCATCCATTGATGGTTGTGACAAGTACTTACTGAAGGCTCACTTCTGAAGCTGTGTTCTTCTGGGGACCAGGTGTGCAGTGGTGAACAAATTAGACAGTGCCTGTGTCTTTATGGAGTAAATGACAAACTGATGAGGAGACAGGCAGTAAACAACCATCAACATATGGCTTCAATGTGTAACATGTGCTACAAAGGTGTAAACAAAGGATTCAGGTGGAAAATAAATAAAAAAGGAGGTTTAGTTCAGATATCGGGAAATCTCTGTTGGGGAGAGAGTTAACATCAGACCCAAAAGGTGAGAAGTAGGCAGAGAAGGAGAGGAGAAGGGGAAGTGAGAGTGTTCCAAGTAGAGGAATGGTGTGAGATGTCGCTGGAGGGATATGGCACTTGTGTCTGAGACAGGGGAGTGAGGAGGAGGAGGAAGATAGGATGAATCATGGAATGCATGCAAATAGCCAGCCACTGCAGGAGCTGGTCAGCCACATGAGGATGAGGCTGCTTGAATGTGATGGCAAGTCATGAAAGAATGACATAGATATGTAGTATAATCTGATTTGTTACTCTGGATGCCATGTGGACACTAGGTGTACAGAACTAAAGAGTAGAATGGGGAAAAATATAAGTTTTCCAAAATTATAAATTACTATTTCTTCCTTGTGTAGGAAGCAAAGCCCAGTGACACAGTTTGGAAGACTCAAATACTATTGTGTGATTACCAGAAGACTTGGCAGAAGGCTATTGTAATGGTAGAGGTAGGAAGTGATGGTGATTTATAGAAGTTTATGGTGTCAATATGTGTTTATCAGGATTTGTTGATGGCCATAGGGACCCACTCTGTTAAGGCAGCTTAGGGACTGAGCATGGAGAGTCAGGGGATCTTCTCTGACCTCTGCAAGTGGGGCTATCACCATACTCAGGGGGCAGCTACCACTGCACTTTCACATCAGAATGACATTACCTGTTCATATGTTTGCTTCCCCGGCACATAGCCAGTACCTCAAGGACTCAGGTACTCATTGTGGTCACCTCTCACAGACATGGGATAAGAATTTGTGGAAGGAATGAGTTTAGGTAACATTTGGCAATATTTGTTTTTTCTTAAAGATTTTTAAAAATTTATTTCTTTTTAGACAAAGGGGAAGGGAGGGAGAAAGAGAGAGAGAGAAACATCAGTGTGTGGTTGCCTCCCACACACGCTCCACTGGGGACCTGACCTGCAACCCAGAACCAGTGACCCTTTGGTTGACAGGCCAGTGCTCAATCCACTGAGCCACACCAGCCAGGGCTTATTTGTTTTTTTTAAGATGATAATATTAAAAGGTAAAAAACCCAGTGGAGTGAGCAGATTCAGGCAATAAGAGTTTAAAAAGAAATATTTAAAGACCAAGCCAGTAAATTAATCTGTATGTTAATCTATAAATTATATAAAATTACTTGAGTTTACAATTTTTTAGCCAGTGATCATGCCAAAGAAAATTATTTATTTTTTAGATTGTTAGAATCAAATAATACTTTATTAATTTTTTTTATCCATGGACAAAACTAAAGGGGAAGAGCTGAGGGAAGGAAGGAGGGAGGGGGCAAGGGAAAGTGGTGGGGGGTAGGCAGAGATGAATGTATTTGAAAAAAATAAATTAAAATAAAATTAAAAAATAAATAAATAAATAAATAAATCCCCCCCAAAAACAAAACAATGTTAATAAATTACTAAACATAAAAAAATTTTATCCTCTAATCTAAAAATATATAAGTTGATTGCAGCCCTAAAAGTTCAGAGTTTTGCCCACATCAATTTTCCGTGTGTAATTTGGAAGACAGAGGGGCAGAGACCTGGATGTGACTCACCCTCACCACTGCAGTGACAGCCATCTCTGTGGGTCTTCTTCATTATCTCTGATGTCCTGTAAGGTTGTCCATGTCTAGAGAGATTTTCTCTCTGGCCATGTAGGTAGATGTCAAGGGAAATGAGAGAGGAACAGAACATCGGGTACTTTTCAGTCCACCTGGGCCTGTGCTTCATACACACCAGTGAATTTGTACTATGTAAGTGTCTGCTCTAAAACAGGGAATTTTCAAAGCTTTGAAAAAGATGTCTCACTGTCCCAGCAAGAATGATGCATATGAACTGAATCTGAAGAGGATTTAGGGGGAAAAATTAACAGGATTTAGTCTCCAGGTATTTAGAAATGGAAACACGATAAGGTTTTCCACTGTAATATCTGACGAAATAGCCCTCCCACCACCCACAGCACTTCTCATGAGAACTTCCCATTTCCAAGCTGTTTTCAGGGACTGTGTCAGACACCATATCACCTTTCATCTCTGCCTTTTCTCCCCCTAGCTGTGGTACATTCAGTCCCTCAGCATTGTCTGATTCCTGGTCTCCTCTTCACATATTCTGAAAATGAGTTTTCATCTTCCTGTAGCTCATTGAATGAGACTTCATTCCTTACCTCCAAAAGAGCAAAACTAAAAATGGGGTTGATCAGTTACATATGAGGACAGGAAAACCCACTGTGAGAAAGGATGAGGGAGACACAAAACTATTTCCAGGTAGTATCAAGAATGGCTCTAACTTATTTTTCTTCTATGAGTGGCCATCTTCTGGGATGGAAACTTGCCTGGAGCTCTCCTTGCAGCTCCTGGGGTATGCATTCCAGGTCTCACCCTGGATCTCTGGATGACGAAGCAGCCAGTGCATCGGATGATCTGGGAAGTGTGCTACAGGTTCTGATTCCAAGGTGGCCACGGAGATGCTGCAGGGGTCCACCTGGGAACTTGTCACTTTAACATGCTCCACAGGTGATCACCACACACAGCCAGGTGTTAAGCCATGTCTGATTACTTTAAGCAGTTTTGACTCTGAGGTATACTGATGGGTCTTAAAATGTTGAACTTCTCTGCTAAAATACCCCTCTGTTCTCTGCTCCTGACTCAAAAACAAAGAAATATTTAATTTCTTTCTTTAATCTGTTGGCAATAACCCAATAATGTTTGAGTCTTCTAAACTACTTTCTCCTGGCTTTGCTTCCTCTGGAAGGCAAAAATGTGATTTATTATTCTGGAGACTTAATTGAAATTCCAGGTATAGCACAGTATCTGAGAACCCATGTAACTTTCCTTTTAAGAAAGATCAAACACTCCAACTATGTCTAATCTCTTTCCCTCCAACTCTGCCACAGCTTATTCCACTGCCTTTCAGGAAGTACAGAAATTACAAACAATATGGATACTTGGTGCTTGATGCCCTAATCTTAAAAACTTTCTTCCCACCATTTTGGACATATTGAAACTTAATAAATATGGAGTGTTGCTAAACCACAGGACTGTATAGATTGGAATGATTACAAGTGCCTGGTCTTCAGCCATGGTTAGGTTCTAATTATTTATTTTATTATGACTTATTTTTATGTTATCTTCAAGACATTTCTTTTCTTTCTTTTCTTTTTTTTAAAGATGGGATCATTGTTTAATAAGCCAATGACTCAAACCTATTGGCATGGTTGGCTAACCAAAAGAATGCCAAGTCTATTTAAGTTGTGTTCTTAATTGATTGATCATTATTTCCAAGGTAATCTATGTATTTTTGCCTATGACAGGTTTAAAAGGTTTTGAAATTACTGGCAAAATAACAGTAAAGGCTAAGCTTACTCACATTCAGCTTGTTCAGTTAAATTATAACCCTTTTTGTGAATATCTCAGAAAGTACTTTGATGATTAAGATTTTCCTTTCTTTCTTTCTTTCTTTCTTTCTTTCTTTCTTTCTTTCTTTCTTTCTTTCTTTCTTTCTTTCTTTCTTTTTTTTTTGCGATCATTGGCCTTCACTCTCAATTTTATTTTTTTTGTAAATATTTTTTTAAATACATTTGTCTCTGCCTTCACCCCCCACCTTGCCCTGCCCACTCCCCCTTCCCTCCTTTAATCTTTCCCCTCTGGTTTTGTCCATGAGACCTTGATACACGTTCCCCACCCTCTCATTCCTTTCCTTTTTCCCCGTCACCCTCTCCCTCCATTCCTCTTGTCTCTGTTCATTTCTTTTCCTTTCAGTGTTGCTGGTCTTATTTTCCTTGCATCTTTGTATTGTTGGTTAGGTTCTACTTATAGGTGAGATCATATGGTATTTGTCTTTCGCCCTCTGGCTTATTTCGTTTAGCATAATGCTCTCCAGTTCCAACTATGCTGTTGCGAAGTTTAGTAGTTCTTTTTTCTTTCTGCTCCTTAGAATTCCATTGTGTGAATGTGCCATAGTTTTTTGATCCAATCATCTACTGATGGGCATTTAGGTACCTTCCAACATTTGGCTATTGAAAATTGAGCTGCTTTGAACATTGAGGTGCAGAGGGTCTTTTCAATTGGCGTTTGGGGATTCGTAGGGTATAGTCCCAGCAGGGGAATCACTGGATTGAAAGGCAGTTCCATTTTCAGCTTTTTGAGGAAATTCCACACTGCTTTCCACAATGGCTACACCAGTCTCCGTTCCCACCAACAGTGTACTGGTGTTCCCTTTCCTCCACAGCCTAGCCCACACTTGTTTGTTGACCTGTTTATGATGGCCATTCTGACTGGTGTGAGGTGGTACCTCATGGTGGTTTTGATCTGCATTTCTCTGATGGCTAGTGATGCCGAGCATCCTTTCAAATGTCTCTGGGCCCTCTGTATCTCTTCCTTGGAAAATCATCTTCCCAGGACCTTTGCCCACTTTTTTGACTGGATCATTTGTCTTCTTGGAGTGGAGTCAAGTGAGTTCTTTATATATTTTGGAGATCAAACCTCTATCTGATGTATCATTAGCAAATATATTTTCCAATATAGTTGGCTCCCTTTTCTTTTCCTGATGTTTCCTTTAGCCATGCAGAAGCTTCTTATTTTGATGAGGTCCCACTTGTTTATTCTCTCCTTTCTGTCCCTTGTTTTAGGAGACATATCAGTGAAAAAATTGTTGCGTGGGATATCTGAGAATTTCCTGCCAATGTTCTCCTCTAGGACTTTGATGGTTTTGCGACTTATATTTAAATCTTTTATCCATCTGGAGTTTATTTTTGTGTATGGTGTCAGCTGATGATCCAATTTCCATTTTTTGCATGTAGGCATCCAGCTCTCCCAACACCATTTCTTGAAGAGGGTATTATTGCTCTATTTTATGCTTGTGCCCCCTTTGTCAAATATTAGTTGCCCATAGAGACCTGGGCTTACTTCTGGGCTTTCTATTCTGTTCCACTGGTCTATGGGTCTGTTCTTGTGCCAGTACCAGATTGTTTTGAGTATAGTGGCTTTGTAGTATAGATGGATGTCCAGTATTGTGATCCCTCCTACTTTCTGTTTCTTTCCTGAAATGGCTGCGGTTCTTCAGGGTCATTTATGGTTCCATATAAATTTCTGAAATGTCTGTTCTATTTCTGTGAAATACATCATTGGTATCTTAATAGGGCTTGCATTGAATCTATAAATTGCCTTGAGTAGTATGGACATTTTGATGATATTAATTCTTCCAATCCATGAGCATGATATATTTTTCCATTTATTTGTATCTTCCTTAATTTCTTTCATCAATGTTGAATAGTTTTCTGCATATAGGCCTTTTACCTCCTGGGTTAAATTTATGCCTAGGTACTTTATTTTTCTCCTTACTATATCGAATGGTATTTTTTTTTCTGATCTTCTTCTTCTCTTTCATTGCTGGTGTACAAAAATGACTTTGATTTCTGAATATTGAGTTTGTATGCTGCTGTTGTGCCAAATTCACTTATTAGGTTGAGGAGTTTTTGATAGAGTCTACAGGGTTCTCTATGTACACTCTCATGTCATCTGCAAACAATGATAGTTTTACTTCCTCCTTTACTATTTAGATGCCTTTTATTTCTTTTTCTTGTCTGACCGCTGGTGGCTAGGACTTCCAATACGATGTTCAAAAGAAGTGGTGAAAGCAGACATCCGTGTCATGTTCCTGATCTTAGTGGGAAAGTTTTTGGTTTTGTGAGATGAGTATGTTCTTGGCTGTAGGTTTTTCATATATGGCCTTTATTATGTTGAGGAATGCCCCATGTATTCCCATTTTGCTGAGTGTTTTTATCAAAAATGGGTGCTGTAACTTATCAAATGCTTTTTCTGCATCTATCGAGATGATCATGTGGTTTGTGTCTTTTCTTGTATTTATGTGATATATTAGGTTTATTGACTTGCGTATATTGAACCATTCCTGCATCCCTGGGATGAATCCCACTTGATCGTGGTGGATAATCTTTTTAATGTATTGCTGGATGTAGTTTGCCAATATTTTTTAAGGATTTTGGCATCTATGTTCATTGGCGAAATTGGCCTGTAGTTTTCTTTCTTTGTAGGGTCTTTATCTGGTTTTGGGATTACGGTGATGCTGGCCTCATAAAAAGAGTCTGGGAGTCTTCCCTCCTTTTGGATTTTTGGAATTGTCTGAGAAGGACAGGGGTTAGCTCTTCCTTAAAGGTTTTGTAAAATTCTCCTGTGAAACTGTCTGGCCCAGGGTTTTTGTGTGTGAGGAGTGTCTTGATTACTGCTTCATTTTCCCCAGCTGTTATCGGTGTGTTCAAGCTTTCTGTTTCTTCCCCCTTCAGTGTTTGTGGATTTTACTTTTGTAGAAATTTGTACATTGCATAAAAGGTTTTCAAATTTCTTGGCATACATGTTCATAGTAGTTTCTGACAATCTTTTGTATTTCTGTGGTATCAGTTGTTATTTCTCCTCTTTCATTGCTGATATTATTATTTTGGTTCTATCCCTTTTTTTCTTGATGAGTGTGCTTAAAGGCTTGTCGATTTTATTTATCTTTTCAAAGAACCACCTCCTGGATTAGTTGATCTTCTGTATTGTTCTTTTTGTCTCTATGTCATTCAGTTCTGCTCTAATCTTCACTATTACCTGACTTCTACTTGCTCTGGGATGTATTTGTTGTTGTTTCTCCAGTTCTTGAAGTTGTAGTGTTAGGTCTATTATTTGAAATGTTTCTATCTTTTTTAGGTAAGCCTGTATTGCTATGAACTTCCCTCTCAGGACTGCCTTTGCTGTGTCCCATAGATTTTGGACTGTTGTGTGTTCATTTTCATTTGTTTCCAAAAATTTTTTGATTTCTTCTCTTATCTCATTGACTCATTCTATGTTTAATAATGAGTTTGCAAGTTTTTGAAGTTTCTCTTTGAGGTTGATTTCCAGTTTCAATCCCTTGTGATCTGAGAAAAAGCTTGGTATTATTTCAATTTTCCTGAATGTGCTGAGGTTTGCTTTGTGTCCTATCATGTGGTCTGTGTTTGAAAAACTCCCATGAGCATTTGAAGAGAATGCGTATTTTGCTTTTTTGGGATGTAAAATTCTATATATGTCAGTTAAATCTATTTGAATCAGTGCATCACTCAGCTCCACAATATCCTTGTTGATATTTTGTTTGAAAGATCTGTCAATTTTTAACAGTGGGGTATTAATATTCCTACTATCAATGCTTTGTTGTCTATATCTTTTTTGAAGTTGGCCAAGATTATCCTTATATACTTGGTGCTCTTATATTCGAAGCATATAAGTTTACAATGTTTATGGCATCTTGATAGGTTCTTCCTTTAAATATTATAAAGTGCCCCTCTGGGTCTCTTTTTATGGCCTTTGTTTTGAAATCTACTTTGTCTCATATGATTATTGCAACCCCTGCCTTATTCTCTTGCCCATTTCTTGGAATATTTATTTCCATCCCTTTACTTTCAATCTGTGTAGGTCTTTTGCTCTGACGTGGGTCTCATGTGGTATGCATATGTGTGGGTCATGTTTTCTTATCCATTCAGCTATCTTCTGTCTTTTGATTGGGGCATTTAGTCCATTTACATTGAGAGTTATTACTGATAGAAACCTATTCATTTTTCCTCTTTGTACATGTGTTTTTCTCTTTCTCACTCTTTTCCTTCATCTTCTTAAACCAGTCCCTTTAGCACATCTTGGAGTGCTGGTTTGGTAGAGATGTATTGTTTTAGCGTTCTTTGTCTGGGAAACTTGTTATTTCCCCTCCTATTTTAATTGAGAGCCTTGCTGGGTAGAGCAGCCTTGGTTGTAGGCCCTTGCTTTTCATTACTTGGAAGATTTGTTGCCATTCCCTTCTGGCTTGTAGTGTTTCTGTTGAGAAGTCAGCTCCTAGCTGTATCGGGGCCCTTTTGTGTGTTACTTTCTCCTTCTCCCTTGTTGCCTTGAGGATTCTCTCTTTGTCTTTGATAGTTGCCATTTTAATGATGTTGTGTCTTGGAGTGGGCCTCCTTGGATCCCTCTTGAATGGGGCCCTCTGTGCTTCCTGGATCCATCAGACCCTTTCTCTCCTCAAATTGGGGAAATTTTCTATTATTACTTTTTCAAAGAGTTTCTCTATCCCTTGTCCTCCTCTTCTCCTTCTGGTATCCTTGTTATGTGGATATTATTGTGTTTCAGGTTGTCCTTCCTTTTCCTAAATGCCTCTTCATTCTTTTTGAGTTTTTTTTCCATTTCTTGTTCTTTCTGGGAGCTTTTTTCTCCCTATCCACCATCTCGCTCATTTGATCCTCGGCGTCATCCAGCCTGCTTTGGATTCCTTCTACTGTGTTCTTCAATTCAGAAATGGTATTCTTCATATCCTCTTGTGTCTTCTTGATAGTTTCTATGTCCTTTTCCAGGTTGCTATAGTTTGCTGTAAGATCCTGTTAGTTTCTCTGCAGTTTCTCATAGTTATCTTTGAGCTGGCTAAGCTCATTGTGCTTCCTTAGAGCCATTGTTTTGAATTCAATATCTGATAGTTCCCTTGCCTCTATTTCATTTAGCTCTCTGTGTGGGGATTCCCCTTTCCACTAACTTGGGGGGGAACTTTTTTTCCCATTTTTATGAGAGTCTATTAAGTAATTAATTGATTTATTTTTCTTTCTGCTTCAATTTTTCCATCTAGATTCCTGACTTTGTGGATTAAACTTCTATGGTAGCCAGTGGGTCTTTTTATTTATTTATTTATTTATTTTAAAACATTTTTTTTTTTCCTTTACTTTTCTTTCTGGGCCTGCCTCTGATGATTTCAGTTGTTGACCCTATATGACCTTAGGTCGTTTTTTTTTGAGACTTCCATGATTGTACTGTCTGTGTCTGACTCCTGTTTTGGGCAGCTCTGTGACCTCTTTGGCCAAAGATCCACTATTTCTGTGGATCACTCTGGACTCTCACTATGGCTCCCTGAGCGTGCTCCCCCACTGGCATGATCCCCCTCCTGCCTGGGCTCGCACGTGCTTGCCTTAGCCGAGGGGGCTTATTCACCACCTCCCATACTCCTTTGTCCTCCCAGCCTGGCAGGCACCCCAGCACTGGTCAGTTTAGGGTCTTCTATTGTGTGCTTTCCCCACTTTTGGCTCTTTGGGTGCATCGCCTGTTTCTGTAAAATTGAGAGTACAGAAATGGGAGGAAGTTAGCTCAGCTCCAGGACTCTTGGGTTAATCCTTTCTCCAGTGTCTCCTCCAGGGACTTTGGGCAGCTCTGTGACCCCTTCGGCCCACATCCACTATTTCTGCCGATTAATCTGCACTCTGGGGCCAGCACGGGTCAGTTTATGCCTGCCCCCTGCCCATCTGCGCACTCCCTCGCAGGCCCCGTTGGCGCCAACCTGAGGGAAACCTCACCAGCCTGCGTGGGTCCACACACACGCTCGCCAACCCTCTCTGGCCACTTGGTGCTAGTGTGCGTACCTGCACTGGGTGGTTTTTGAGCTGTCTGTTGTGTGCCTTTCAGCCTTTGGCTCTTTAGGGGTGTGGCATGTTCCTGCACAATGGAGACTATGGAAAGGAGAAGGAATCGAAACTCCCCGGTTCCTCCTCCCATTCTTTCCCCAACACCTCTGTCTCCAGTCTTTCCTCAGGGGTGTTTGGGCAGTTCTGTGACCCTTCTGCCAGGGATCCACTATTTTTGTGGACCTCGTTGTAATTGCGGGCCATCTGGCTCGTCCGCATCCTGCTTCTGCCTCTTTGGGGGCGCTCCCTCCCAGCATAAAATGGAGACTACTGAATTGGGAGGGAGTCAGGACTCCCCGGTTCCTCCTCCAGTTCTTTCCCCAATGCCTCCGTCTCTAGTCAAGACATTTCCTTGTTCTCCTTAACTATTGGATACTATCACTAATCACAGTCTCATGTCAGTTGACTAAAGATCTGATTTATCCATGACTTTTCAATACTAAAGCCAGATGAGTCCCAGGTTCAGTGAGATGAGTTGGTCATCCTAGTCTCACACCTCTTCAGTTGCAGTTTTCTTACTTTTTATGAAAGTTCTAGTTTTCTACTTCACTGAGAAAATAGGGGCCATGAGGTGGGAACTTTCTTAATTTCCTGCCCCATCCACTGAGAGTAATCTGGCTGTGGACCTGACTTTGTTAGTAATCTCTGTGCTGTGCCTTCCACTTCATACCTATTAGCTCTGTCCCCTCAGCAGATTGTTAAAGGGATGTTTTCTGAGTCTCAGCATGCTCACAGAAATGCTTCTCTATGTAACACTGAGCTTGAGAGAGTCTTTCTTCCATCCATGACCATACTTAATCATCCACATCAGAGCATGACCCAGTGCCAGGCAGGCTTTGCAGTGCCCTCCTCATAGCCAGAGCTTTTCCTGTTATGGGACATTCTCTCCGTGCCCTGTCTGAGTCCCTCCACCTTTTGCTGGCAGGTGGTGCCTGAGCAAGGCTGCCCCTGGCAGCTTTTCATTCTCTAACAATGTAACTGTGTACAAGTATTCCTCAGACACAAAACTCATACTTCCTACACTTTAGCTGCTTCGACCATCTCTGATACCTCTCCCTCTTCCTTTCCTGTTTACTAAGTTTGAAAAGGAAATGAGCGTTGCTTCCCTTATTTCCATATGAATCACAGGGTCCTTATGTGATTAACATCCATAGAACTACTCTTTTATGATTGCCAGTGATCCTGTCACCAGTTTTATGAGAATGTGTCCTATCTGTGATTTAAAAATAGTCATAATTTAGAAAATAATCTGATGTAGCTTATAAAGAATAACATAAAATCACCCATAATTCCTCCATGCAGAACTAAAAAGTTATTCTCTGAGGTTTTTCTCATTATTTACAACTTTACAAATTATTTATGACTCTTTTCAAAAACTGTTCTGGTTATATTCATGATCTTATGGAAGTTCCTCCTCAGCTTTACATTCTAAACCTTTATCTTGTACCCCCAACATCTGCCAATATTGATGTTTCCAGCTGTATATCCTTATCTCACTGTTTTATTTACTCTGTAGACTATCTCTGGTGGTGTTCCATTCCCAGCTCCACAGCTGTACTGATGGTCTGTATTCTGAGGCCTTCACACCTCTTTCTAGACACTCAGTTCCATAAGAACCACAATATCAATACTGATTTTCTCAATACTAATTCCCAGTTTCTCCATCCCTTGTGGATGACACAGCCATTAGCTGTTCCCTTGGTAGTTACCTTAATCTCTGCAGCTCATTTCCACCTCCAGCCGGTTCCTGACTCTTGCCTAAGTCTCCTTCACATTTTTAAATCTGTCTCCCTCTCTTTGCCTGGGGATGGGCTCTGAAACCAACAGGGATGGGAGGGAGAGGTGTAGTGGGGAGGGGGAGGGGAAGGGTCAGATCAAGGAACAGATGTGAAGGACACATGGATGAAGCCAAGGTGGGGAATGATTGGGGGGGGGACTGGAGGTTGATGGGGCAAGGGAAAGTGGTGGTGGGTAAAGGGAGACAAATGTATTTGAAAAAATTTTTAAAAAGAAATAAATTAAAAAATAAAAACTAAAATTTTGATTAAATAAAAGTGTATTTGTGCAATATTCTACTAAATATAGTAGGTGCCTCTAGGCTTGGCCTACTTCAATCAGTTCTTGCACAGCTGCCAAAGGGATCTTTCTAAATCATAAATCTGAATGTTTTCTTTAAGACTGTGGGATTTTGGATAACACAGATCTGGATTTATAGCCAGTTCTAACACTGACTAGTTGCAAAGTTGGGCAAAGTATTTAATCTCTCTAGGCCATACATCCTCACAGGTAAATTGGAATTAAAGTAACTATATCAGAGCATTGTCTTGAGAACCAAGTCATTTCACTAGCACAGAGACTTGCCAATATATAGCATTCCATATTTGATTGCTGCTATTACTATGATTATTCTTTTTATTGTTCTTTTGATATGTGTTCTGGCACCTCCTGGCTGAACTTCTTCAATGTTTCTCTATTGGGTTCAAGATAAATTTTTAAGCCTCAGGCAATATAGGATGCCTTTTATGACAATGCCTTGGTTAACCCCTCCTTTCTCATTTCATGCTGTTTTCCTTTCTCACTCTCTCTTCTAATCATAATGAATTACAGTTTTTCCAACAGTACTCATTCTTTTCTTTTGTACATTTCAAAATATGTTTTGATTTTGACTATTTGCCAAGCTAAATCCAGTGTATTCTTCAAAATTCAGTTCCACCAATCTTTCTTACAGAATTTTCCTCCCACTCTTGTTATAATCTAGATCAAGTGTCTTGTTTGTTCATGAAATTCCTGTACACACATGACTCTACAATACTTTCATTCAGCATATTAACATTATCTTCACCAATAGGCTGAGTCTTCCAGGCATTTGTGTCTTCCAGGCTGTGTCTTATTTATCTGTATGTCACCAGTTTCCTGGGTACTGGAAAACAGTAGGTGGCACTCAAATATTGAATCGTACAAGGGTATGAGTCTTTGTAGTGACAATGACATAACATGGAGATGATATAATACACAAAATAATTAATAATTAAAAAATAAAGAGACAATAAAGTACCTAGGTGAATGATATACTTATATAATTATATTATGTAGTACTCAGTATATATATAACTTCAATATAACATATTACATAGTTATATGTTATATTGAAGTACTATAGAACTTGAAAACTTTAAGTTGTATGAAAAATTTCAAGGAAAGGATAATATTTGAACTGTGTTTTGAAGGTATAGTTATGTGCTGCTTAGAGATAGGGATACAACCTGAGAAATGCATTATTAGAGCTGGGTGCAGCCTATTGCACCTGGGCTACAAGCCTGTACAGCATTTTACAGTACAAACAACATAAGGTTAATCAAGCACAAGAGAAAATAGTGCCATCAAGAGATATGTGAGGCTGCTGCTGCCCCCATAACGCGCATACTATTTTACAGCAAACATTTTTATAAGTAATGATCTAAAATAATGATAAAATATATAGAGTATAAAATATATAAACCCATGCTATAGTCATTTATTATCAAGTATTATGTATGGCACATAATTGTATGTGCTGTATTTCTACATGACTGGCAGCACAGGGGGGTTGTTTACACTGACATTATCACAAACACATGGGCAATGTGTTGTGTTATGGTGTTACCATGGCTGTGATGTCACTGCAAGATAGGAATTTTTTAGTTCCACCATAATCTAATAAGACCCTCATCATAAGTGGTCTGTCGTTGACTGAAATGTCACTACACGCTGCTTGGCTGTACGTAACTCAATGAGGTAAAAGTAACAGAAGAGTTTCTTAGGAAATGGTAGAATGGGGTCAAAGGCAGAAATAGGTAGTGTGTATGGAATGTTTTCCAGTTGCTTAGCACCAAGCTGACCCTGACACGATAATGTTTTCAGCTTTTTTTTTTTTTTTCATTTAATTCTCTCACTGACTCTATGAGGTAGATAGTTAAGGGCACCAATGATCAGAAGATTTAAGTAAATTTATAAAGTTCACATGGCTATTACATTGGAAGATAGTGTTCAAATCCAGTTCTGCCCCTTCTGCAGGGTGACTTTCTCCACAATGGGCCGATGTCCCATGGGCAGAATGTACACTTGGGATTGGAATTATGAGAATAAACCTGAATCCAGATCATGGCAGGTCTTCACAGTCAGGCAGAGAAATAGTTTGTACCTTCTCTGTTCAGTATTGTTCCATGCTTATAGCAGCCTATTTGGCAGAATTGGAAAGGCAGAATCATAATTAAGGTTTTGCAAACATGTACAGCAAGCTTGCTACTTTGATTCTTTCCTGCAACCATGGCAGGCAGTGCTAATAGATGATATGCTATTTCTTACTGGGCCTGGATAAAGCCTCAAAACCCTCATTGGTGGATATTTATTAGAAGTTACTGGTTAAGCCATAACCTTTCTTCTTCTGAGCATCACTGCACTGTCCTTATGAGGAGTCCACTTGCCATCCTTCTGAACATGCTGGGAGAGACTGTGAATGCAGATCATCCTCTAATGGAGCATGAAGAGCTTCTTGGGGGCTGGTGCAGGACCATCCTGCCAGGTTTCAATGTCTCAGTAGGACCAAGAAGTGAGACTGTGACCTAAGCTTGGCTAAATAAAAACATTATTTTCAAAGAGCTAGTATCTTGAGCAGACTTATTCCAGATAGGGACAAAAAAAAAAAAAAAAAAGAAAGAAACAAAACTATACTTTCCTGCCAGAAGAAACCTGGTGAGGCAGGAGAGTCACCTCCTGTGTTTCTGGATTCTCTCTTATTTCTCAGCATTTTCTTTAGTTTTCCTATCAGAATAATGAGTTTCCCAGTCACATTATTCTAACACATCCCCTACTCCCCAAGTTAGCCAGAGTCAATTTCTGCAGCTTACAACAACAACAAAAAAAATCATAATCAATACCACTTTTATTTAGTCAGAGTTGGCACATCATTTAAATACCAACATGCTTATGATTTAATAGCCATGACACATGATTTAAATCTAATAGGATTTAAATATGGAAAGTATGTTGTAGTCTTTTTATACTGTGTGAACTTGGCTAACCTTGGAACTCTTTCCCAGGATTCCTTTCCCCATACGGTTCTCAGTTAGATTTGGCTAAATAAAAGGGAGACTTTTGTGAAGCTTGGGAGGTAGAAGGGAGGTGGGAGCTCATGAGCTGAAGGTCATGGTACTCATGGTTACTAACAAAAATGTTTGTTCTTCAATTAGTTGGTAGTGATATTCACAACATTGTTTATATTCAAAAAGCCACTGCATTGTATAATTCAAAATGTTGAATTACACTGTATGTTAATCATATCTCAATTAAACAAAAAAGAAATGATGAAAAAAAGGAGAGTGTGGCAAATGTGTCCTCACTCCCTTTTCATGTACAGTTTTTTTTTTAATTTTTTAAATGCCATCCTGACCAATAGAGACTCCAGACTCACCAATAAATGCAACATCAGGAGCCTCTATCTCTATTCCTCCATCTTTCCCATGGTCCCAGCCAGCAGCTGGATGTCCTTGTCTCCAGGATTCCTTGAAAAATCCCCACTGTCCACTCACTCCAAGATAAGAAAGGCTCTTTTCTCTAATCTTCCAGCATAACTTTTGGTCTGTAATTTCTTCACCTCCAACAATTGCATTTGGTCTTACTTCTATAATAAATCTCTTATTCCATAATAGTCATATGAGTTCTTTCATGACTGATCCCTGATTGCTGTAGTCATAGGTGTCTGAATTGGTTCCAGGGGAACAGAACATTAAAGATTGTAAATAATAATCGGTTCTGTGATCTGATTAGATCAAAAGACATTATTGTTTTTGCTGCCAGTAGCAAAGGAGACACTAACAGTTAATGGCATGTAGTGGCAAAATAATTTCTTAAATTATCACCTGTAACCAACTGTTCATAGAAGGCAAGGCTGTGGGTGGCCAAGTAGTTGCTGCTGTAGAACATTTCAATGAAATGACAATTGTCTATTGGCTGGGTGCTTCAAAGTGCTCTGAGAACTATGGGGAATAAAAGTAAGCTCAGAGTTTCACATTCCTAGGTCAAAGTCTGGGTGATGGATTAGAAAGCTGCTATGAGTGCTCTGAAAGGAACCCATATTTTCTACAAAATTTCTCCAAACCAAACTCAAAGTCTAATGTTCAGAGTAGCTAATTCACAGTTCAACTTGACTTCCTGGAGTTACTTATATTAGAATGAAGGCACTGATCAGGAAGAAAGAAGACCATGGAAACTGGGGTGGAGACTCCTGGGCTGATTTCGATGATGCAGAGGAACTTGAACATTTTCATTTTATGGAAGCTCATTTGCCAGTAGAAACAGCTTTCCCTCAAGTCTGAGGAATTTAGCATCTCCTGACCTGAAGAACTTAACTGTTCTGGCCTAAGGAACCTGATCTGCAGGGGAATGTCATTCCCCGCCAGACATACCTCACCATCTAGAGCTGTGACCAGACTCAGGTTCTAGCATGGGTCTGACAGAAATTATAACTTGAAAAGAATCATAGTACTCACCTAAAGAATTACTTTCATACAAGTGATATTCAGATTAATAGGAACCTCAGTATTATGTATGGAAATGTGTGTAAAGGATGCTGGATCACAGTGAGAGACAGCAGTGCTGGGTGAGTTTGACTGTGTTAAAATTGGTTCATGAAACAGAGATTCTGTACCACATGCTGGGAGCCTGGTAAATGGTTTTAACTTTTTTCTTGGTTAGTTGACTAAAATGAAATTGAGTTGGCAGAATGAGAACAGTATGTATTAAGGTATTTGAGTGTGGAGAAAGATGAATCATGTAAGATCTGCTCACCCACACATAAATTTGTGTGGAGAACACTTCCTCTGTCAAGGCTTTGTGAAATGCATTGTGAAGGCAGTAGTGTCCTCTTTGACAGATTCATGGTGGCTGTTCTCTGCATGCCAGGAATGACAGCAGGAAGTGTGGCCATCAGAGTGAGACCTTAAATTCAATAGTGAAATGAAGTCACAGGTAGCAAGGTCAAAGGATGGCACTTACCTGACTGAGACGATGTAGGTAGAATTACTAATGAGTAGTGGATATAAGGCAGTGACCGCAATGATGTCACTCACACAGAACCTTGTCTTTAGCTAGTTGAACATATGTCCCAAGGACACACTTATGGCCTTATAAGAGGTTTCTTTAGACCAACACACTGAGGAAGAACATTTATGGGCCTGGATAACAGGTCGTTCTGCCTGAATTAACCACTTGTTTTAGAAGGAACATGGCTGGGAAAATGGTGATAAGGAAGAATGTTTAAGTAGTGCACAGATGAGTTTCTGCAAGTGGGCAGAGTGAAGATACTTGTATCCCAGGTCATTGTTTAGAAAAGGACATCCTTCACAGGGAAAAGTCTTAATAACCACTTGTTCTGTGGATGTCACTCAGCTTCTTTCACCAGTTACTCTGTTCCTATCCAGTAGATGCATGAATAAAATGGTCATGGGTTCAGCAAACTGGATTTTTACTCACTAAGGTAAACCTGGGTGGAGCCATTGCTGAGTGCCCAATCTCTAGCATTGGGGCCAACACTGAGCTGTTCCTGGGAGAGTAGCCAGTTCCCTACTGGGAGATCAATAACACTGGATTAAGTCCACCATGGAAGGGGTAGGGCTTTGTAAAATGTTATTATTGGAATATGCATTTGCTTTCCCTGCCCAAAATGTTTCTTCATTTGAAAGTTCACCATCCATGATCTTTTAAATGCCTTATCCATTGTCATGGCAAGTCACATAGTGATGCTTTAATATGGAAACTAACTTTACAGGAAGTAAGATATGACATTGGAATTCACTGTTATTATCATGTTCCCATCACCCTGAGACAGCAGACCTGATCAGTGGGTTAATTTTTTTTTTGAATACTTAGTTCATAGCACCAGCTGGGTGGGTACACCTTGTGGGTCAGAGTGATATTATTCAGGCTGGGTTACGTGCTCTGAGTCAGTGACTTAGTAATGCCTTCAATGTGACTCACTGGTGCTGCCTCTTCCAAATGAAGGGTTCTTATGTCATGAATGAAGTGTTGGAAATGGGAATAACTTTTCTCCCTATTGTACTTAACACTCTACCAGTTAAGTGCTTGCTGCTGTCCCTGAAACTTTGAGCTATCCTGGTGTAGAGCTCTCCCTGCTCCATGCCCAGTGTGTCTCCCTCAGTGCTGGGTGTGTTTGCCTTATCATGCAAGGGGTTACCTAGGTTTTTATTTGCATCTACTTGGGCATGAAGTATAAGGGATACAAAAACCAAGGAGAGAGAGATACTGTATCTTGAAGATTCCTCCTTTGTTTCCTGCATCCTTCTCTGTTCAATGACCAAGAAACCCGTTTAAAATTTGGAGCTGTCCATGACAAAACATATGGTCCCTAACACTGGCTGTCACTTAAATCAAAGGGCTCTCCTTTTCCTTCTCCCCAAAACTAAAGACACTTAAGTACTTTGGGTTTGAGATACTGATTCCATTTAATCTGAACTTGTGTCTTCCTTCCCAGGTTGAGAGAGAGAGAGAGAGAGAGAGAGAGAGAGAGAGAGAGAGAGGACACCTCTTTCTCTTCCTTTTCTTAAGTTTTCAAGATAGCTGGACTATTGCCCAGTCATATTGGCAGATCACACCCTTAATTTATGCAGGAGATGATAAAGCCCCATCCCTGCTGGTTTTTGGTGCACAGAGCATATGGAACCACAAAGTGCCAGACCCAGCTTTGTGCTCCAAGAACATGTGGGAGGGCTTCCCAGCACTCATGGGGAGACAGAGAAGGAGACATGAGTGGAGCTCATGAAACAGTCTAAGTTTTCTTTCATTACCTTACTATTGGGTATTTTAGGATATATTTCTAAAAGGAATTTATTTATGAAAAATATAAATTTAATCCATTGCTTAAAATGTACTAGACATCTTGTTATTTAAAGGGATTTCTTTATTTTTAATGAAGGTTTGGTAAGGCTTTCTTTAAAAAGATCCAATGTATATTATCTCCACTGCTTTCTTAATTGCCATTTTTCTTCTATACCCATAATAAACTCATGATTATTATGTAGTTGAGTACCATTTCAAGCAATGAAAAATTTTAATTTAATTTTGAAAGCTAAAAAATGGAGACTATTAGTGAAGTGAGATTTTATTTTCCACTGTAAGTACAATGCTAATTTCTTCAGCACTCTCACTGGTGAAATACATGGCACAGGAAGTCTTGGATTTCCCTGTGCACATTCTTCATTATAGTCTCTTGCATTTGTTACAAACATTAAACTGGGCCCTGTTCTTCCTACAACTATTAATGCTCATTTTCAGAACATCAACTTTCTGCATATTTGAAGTCAATAGATGTCTAGTTAATGGGGTTCATCTATTCCTGGGAGGTTGCACCTTGTCTTGCCCTAGAAATAAACTTAAATATGTTGCCAGAGTTCCAAGTATTAAGCAAGTTTTTATTAAAACAAATGATTCCATCTGTTCAAGCAGACAAAGACTGAGCCTGAGTGAGGAAACAAAGCCCCTACCAATCAAACTGGGAGAATTTTCCAGGTTAAAATGATTCAGTCCATGTATCTATACATATGTTTATGTAAGGTGATATAAATCTAGATAAAAACATGGTATTCATTTGCACAAGTCCCAGTGAAATTCTGTAGCATTGTGGTACATTCCCAGCCACTGTTGCTTAGCACTCACTATAGGAAACACCTATTGTCTTCTCTCCTGCTATGACTCTGGCTTTCTCCAGGAAACAGCCTCCTCCCTCTCCAGCCTTTGCTCTAGGTGGGCTGTTCCTCACAATCAACTCAATCAGCATGTAGGATTCCTGTGGTGGCAGTTATTGGTAAGTAGGGTCATATGATCCTAAGAGCCAGTTGCAAGGATGCCCTTGCTGGGTGTCTGGGTGGGATGCAGACTCTGTTTTTCCTCTGGATATGAACTTTACAGGATTAGTGACTTCTGGGGTGGCAGCTATTTTTCAGTCATATGGAGAATGGAGCTAGCTTCAAGATGACCCCTCCAAAGACATGGAGATGGAGAAAATGACTTTTGTACCTACTTTTGAGTCTTTGGAGCTTTAAATGAAGATAGGCCTCCATATCCATGCCCTGACTGCACAGTTATTTGATAAAATAATTCTCCTTCCCTCCTTCTTTAACTTAAGTTGTTATTAACAGTAGAAATATTTCTAACTGATGCAGTCATCAAAATTAATGGCTCTTCTCTTAGCATTGGGGCTATAGATGGATAGAAAACACTGTTCTGACTGCAAAGAACTTAGTCATTGAGGGAACACACTCTCATGCACACATACACACTCATGTACCTGCACACACATACACACAGTCACATACACACATTCACACTTACACACATTATTCCAATGTATGAGAGTTGTTCATGGAATGATAATGAGACACAGTTTGGAGGGAACAAGTTAGAGAAGGCTTCACAGAAAAGTGATACTTAAATTATTACTACTAGGAAATGTACAGTTAAATAAAGTTGGCCTGAATCCTACTAAAGTTTCAGTCCTCCAAAAGCCGAAACTAACACAAGGTCTTGGGGATGAGTCATGTATGTGGGAGGCAATTCTAGGAGGCAAGAGTGAGGCAGTGGGGAAAATGAGGCAGGACGAGGGGGATTATTGAGCACAGTTTCATTGTGATTCACAGGTGTGGTGATTTTACAAATGAAAGCAAGACCCTCTCCCAGCCAAAATATTACTATGTGCTGTATTTGGACACTGACTTCTTTGAGCTACTCTGGGGCTGAACCTGCAGTATTGCCAAGGTGTCTGTAAATTAGTTGGGAACCTGAGGCTCAGTCCCATGAATGACTGAGCTCTGCTGGCACGGAGGCCAACCTCCCCATATCTCCCACCTCCTGACTGAGCTCTCAGCCCTCCTGCCTTGGGGCTTTCCCTCCACAGTTGTGGGTTCACCTGTGCTGGAATCGTCCCTGCATGGACAAAGTCCTTAGGAGGATTAGAGCCATGGAAAGTAAGTGCAGGAGACATGAGGGACATGGACAGTCTATGCCTGCTGTATTGCATTCTTGATGGTGAGTCACATCCCCATGACTATGTCCATGAGGTCTCAGAACTCACACTGTTTGGAGTTCCAAACTCTAGTGAACCATCTCATAGCTATTTCTTTCTATTTGGTGCCACGTCTCAGCCAGGACCTGTGATTTCTTGTGAACACATATGGAAGGCATTTTGCTACGGGATGTTTTGATGGATATGTGTGCTGCACAATATTCAGAAGATGTCAATGGGAGGGTTTTCATCTCCACAGTAAAAATATTTAAAATTCATTATTGTACCTTCTTGGTTTTGGAAAGTTTCAGGTTACCATCCTGGGCTGGGATCCTGCGGAGCAGGAGCTGAGATGGGTTTTTGGGCAGTGACTTATGTGCTAGAGAGAGTATCTCCCATGACTCTGTGAGGGAATGAAGAAGCCAAGGTGGGATGAGGGAAAAACTAAGCACAAACATGGTTCAATGGATCCCACAGTGAGCTCTGCAATAAACACGGCTGTCCTTATTTGGGACAAGGGACCAGGCCTTGGCACCCCTGCATCTCAGCCATTGGCTGCAAGGCTTCTTTGGGCACAGGAGGAGATTTTCAGGTACCCTGTATTAGGTTTTGCCCTTGTTAACAGGCCATTTCCAGAAGGGACTGTGGTGAGAAGGAGAGCACTTTTCTATAAAAAACATGAAAGATGATATCCATTTCTAAATGAAGAGTGTAACAATAGTGATGAAGAGAATGGTGAGGTGACATTTAAAAAGTAGACAGACAGGGCCACGTGATGGATAGGATATAAACAGAAGCAGTGAACATTCAGAAAACTTCCCAGCTTTTGGGCTTGGATGATTATTTTGTCAATTCTCTTCTCTTCTTCAATTCTTGGTATGTCTACTTTCTCGATGTAACAAAAGTGGCATCATGCTTTACATATTCTTTTGTAGCCTATCATAACATGAACATATTTCATTATAATAAACATGATGTAAATATCCATTTAAATAACTGCTCTATGTTTCATTGTATGGATGTGGGATAATTCATTTAATCTCTTATGATTGACATTTAGGTTGTTTACATTCTTTAAATTTATAAACCATGCTGTTTCAAGTGTCTTTAAAGCCAAACATTTATTTGGTCTTAATTCCTATTTTAAGATATTTCTAGGAACGAAGTTGCTGCACTTCTAAGGCTTCTGGTAAATACCACCCAGTTGTTCATAAGGCAGATGCCTCCAGATACTCCCAACCCACCTGCCCTTTGATGGGAAGGATCCTGGAAATACTACTCTGAAAGCAGCTTCTTGGGGGGAGGTTGGTTCTGGTGGCACACATTTAAATATTCTGATGGCTGCTTTTAATTTTGCCTAATTTCTGCATAGGTATTTGGGGGCACTTGGAGATTTTTATGGTTCTGGTGAGAAATATAGTCCTTTTCAATCTTGTATGTAGCTGTTGGTTTTCTTTTTGGGAAAATAATCTCAAAAATCAACTTCAGAGTGTATCTGTATAGTATTTCTAAATCAATTGGCAATTAGTAAGTTTGTTTTTCCACTCAATTGGTAAGTGTTCAGATATTGAAAGCTCACCCTTAGTGTAGAATATGTGGATGGAATCTCAGCTCACTGCCTGAGAAGCCCTAGCCAGGCTTCCTGGAGAAGGCAGTGTCTAAACCAAGACAGCGGGGCTCAAGGGAAGTTAGCTGGTGTGCTCTCAAAGCTTTTATTTTAAAAAACATATCATACACCCCATGTTTGCTTTATGTAACATCCCCCTGATAAATGGGATTCTTGAGACTTTTTTCTGAGTTTCTTTTTTTTATAGTTTGTCATTGAAGTCTTTTTTAAATAAATTAATTTTTTGAAGTGAATATTTTTTAAATTTTTTTAAATACATTTGTCTCTGCCTTCCTCACACCACTTTCCCTTGCCCCCTGCCCCCCTCCCTCCCTCAATCCTTCCCCTTTGGTTTTGTCCATGAGTCCTTGCTATATATTCCTTGACTTTCCCCTTCCCTTCGTTTTCTCCTGTCCTCCCTTCCCTCCATCCCTCTTGTCTCTGTTCATTTCTTTTCCTTTCAGTGTTGCTGGTCTTATTTTCCTTGCATTTTTGTATTGTTGGTTAGGTACCACTTATAGGGTAGGTCATATGGTATTTGTCTTTCGCCCCCAGGCTTATTTCTCTTAGCATAATGCTCTCTAGTTCCATCCATGCTGTTGCAAAGTTTAGTAGTTCTTTTTTTTCTTTCAGCTGCATAGTATTCCATTGTGTAAATGCAAAAAATTGAAATTTGACCGTCAGCTGACACCGTACACAAAAATAAACTCAAGATGGATAAAAGACTTAAATATAAGTTGCAATACCATAAAAGTCCTAGAGGAGAACATTGGCAGGAAACTCTCAGATATCCCATGCGACAATTTTTTCACTGATATGTCTCCTAAAGCAAGGGACATAAAGGAAAGAATAAACAAGTGGGACCTCATCAAAATAAGAAGCTTCTGCACAGCTAAAGAAAACATCAGCAAAATGAAAAGGGAGCCAACCATATGGGAAAATATATTTGCTAATGAGTTTCTTTATTATTTCCACTCCACTCCCAGTTAACATTTACTCCCCTGACTTCCGCGTTCCTGCCCTGTTATTCTACTAAATGAATGTAAGTCAAGGTTCCCAATGCCTTTCCAATTGAAACATTCAATGTTAGTGTTAAATTTTTGACCCTTTTCACCAGTCATTTTGCCTACCCAACACTGCCACCTCTGGCAACCACCAATCTATTGTCTGTATTTATGAGGTTTTTTGTTTGTTTGTTTTGTTTTTTAGATTCCACATATAATAGAGATTATATGTTATTTGTCTGTCCCTGTCTGACCCATTTCACTGAACATAATGTCTTCTAGGTCCATCCATATTGTTGCAAATACTGAGATTTCATTCTTTTCTATGGCTGTCATATTTAATTGTATAAATGTACCACACCTTTTTTATCCATTCATCTACAGATGGGCACTTAGGTTACTTTCAAGTCTTAGCTATTGTAAATAATGCTGCAATGAACTTGGGGGTGCCATTTTCTATTTTAGTTTGTGTTTTGTTTTGTTTGGATGAACACCCAGGAGTGGAATTGCTGTCAATGTTAATTTTTTAGTCCTTGTATTATTTGGCATCCTTCAGAAATATAAAACATTTCACTATTCCTTCCAATTTGAAATTCTCTACTGTACATCCAATCATCCAGCCAGAAATCTGGAACCTAGCCAAATTTCTTATTTCCTCTTAGCCATCTCACCTAAAAATTCTTGTCTGGTTTCTTGGCCTCTGGACATATGCCTTTCCCACAAGACAAGCCCTGGACCCTACTTGATGTAACTCCAAAACCAACCTCAATGGTCTATCCCAAGCTCCAGACTTTCTTACCTTAGAATTTTAGAATTAAGCCTCATACTCAAGATTTGAGACAAATCATAGAATTGCTATGCTTCCATATCATTTTGAACACATTCACTCTTGTTGCATATGGGGACTGGTTAATGACAGATGACCCAGGTATTCAGTTCTCATTAACTACTTCTCTGTTGATTCAGCTCATTAGTTCCCCTGGGTTGTGAGGCACTTTGGGATTGGGTCCTTTGTCAAACACCAACACTATCTATTGAACTCTGGGAGGATTAGTTTCCTCATATACAAATTTGGGCTTGTAAGACTGTTTTGTAGATTAAATGAACTAATGATCTAAAACATATAACTTAGTGTCAGTCATAGTATAATTCCTCAAGACTATTATTATTACTGCTAATGTTATAATTGTTATAATTACTACTCCTCTATGTGGCTTGAGACCCTGTTCTGAACCTCAGCTTTTGTGACTTGGGTCCTTCTATGGTTGTAGTCTCTGCATCACCTTCTTTCTCTATCCAGTAGGAACAAAACTTCTGGAACTGGGGCTCACTTTTGGGTTGTAGCTTTGGCTAACATCCACTACTGTGTTGTCAGATCTGCAGACTGAACTTCTGGATTGAGTGAAGCATCTGGAACCTATAGCACCCTTGGGATGTTTCAACCTCAGGAAAGTTTTTCCAGCCTAGTTAGTGCACTGAGAACTCATGCTCTGAGTTCACATCCTCATCAAGGGGACCTGGACTTCCTTCTTGAAGGGATGAGTGGCAACCTGGCTTTGCCTCAAGCAGAAACATGTTTCCACTAAAATAAGTGATGATTTTGAAGGACAGAGGAGAGAGCTATTCTACATGGAAGAAGCAGAGGACTCATGGAAAGGTAACATGTAAAGGGTTCTTAAATCCTGGGTGGAACTTGGGTGTGAGAGGATGGAGGTGCAGAGCAGATCCCAGGAGCAGAGGGCTTGGTCCCCACATTTGCACAGGTGGTTGTATTTGAGCATGGCTATTCCTGCTGAAACCATGCTGTTGGGCCTAGGCTTCACTTGTTTGAAAATTAAGCTGAACTCAAAGATGAGATTAAAACCTGTTGAACTTCACTCAGCTCTGTGAGCCTGTTCCTACCCAACCAAAGGGGAGCCTACACTTGGAAACGTGCCCTTTGTTGTAATGGGCTCAGTGTCTTAGAGTTTCCACTGTTATCCTGGGCCAGTGTCTCATCTTTGTCAGCCTCTCTGTCACTAAATGCAAAAGGCAGAGATATCATCCTGGTTCTGATCAGGCCAGTACTGTACATCAGGTCAGGGTATGGCAGCTCATAGCTTGTGCCCATGTGGGGCCTGCTGCCTATTTCTGTTCCACCTTTGGGCTAAGAATGGATTATACATTTTAAATTGGTTGAAAAAAGATAAAAAGAAGAATACTATTGCTGACATAAAACTATATGAAATGCAAATTCCATAGTCCATCAATGAATTTTGTGGGAACACAGAGCAGCCATTTGTTTACTGTTGTCTACAGCTGCTCTTGGGCTCCAGGGCAGAGCTGAGTAGTGTGACAGACACAACACACTATGCAAAACCTAAAGTATCTACTCTGGCTCTCCCCTGACAGAATGAGTTTGTTGAGTTTTATCTCAGGTCTCCCTTTCCTTCACAACACATTTTATATCCACGCAGGCATTTCATGAATGCTATCTTCCTTCCACTTTTATAAAAAAAAGACTCCACTTTTAAAGGTATAAATCCTGTTTTAAATGCTACTAAACATGTAAGAATAATGAAGCCAGGCTGTAAAAAGTTCAATTTTACTGCAGGATGTCCAGACATAGGCACATCTGGAGGAAGGGACCAACCCCAACATATGCCTGCACAGGAGCCCATGGGAGTAGATGGTGTGCAGGGTGGATATAGTGTTGGAACAACTTAGTTGTTATTCCTCAGCATCTGGAAAGAAATCCTTAGAGGTTTGTTTTTTGGAGCAGTGATGGGTGTCCTACAGCTTTAGTCAATTTATCTTTGACTAAGCACTGGGATAATAATCAATGATTGATCAAGTTGTCCTGGGTCCATTCTTTGATATAAACACAATTGAATCAAATTTGTTTTGTAAAATTGGGCCTTTAGAATCAAAGCAAAGTAATTATAACTAAGAACCAAGGGAACATGTAGAACCCAATGTAAAGGAGGTAGGTTTCTACATCTGTTGTTTTCACTAGACAGAGGACACCTCTAAGAACCTTCATGATTCAGTTCCAGTTCTCAGTACTTATAAAGAATCTGCTGAGTCAAAAACAGAAGAAAATGAAAAAGAGAAAAATTGTATACAGATAAATAAAGAAAACAACTTTTCTATGAAACAGAGAAAATTTGAATAGATATATCATAATGTATGAGCAATAATGTTGAGGTGTTTCTAGCTTAAAAAAAATGAAAACATCTTTCTCTCTGACAGCTGATGACATTGGCAATGTTGGCCCAAACCCAATTTGCAGCGTTGTGCAGAATTCTGTTCTCTTGCGAAATTCGGGGATACTTTACTGCCTGTGCTGGTGAAGAGATGACTGTCATATGGACTGAATATCAAGTCACTCCATTCCAAGGGCTTTCTGGAAAACAGGTGTCATGGTGACTAGTTATGGTCCAGGCTGTGGAACATTAAAGACAACTTTCACATCTGAACACTCTATGCAAAGACAATTGGCAAAGTAATTACAGAAAGTGTGTTTTTTGAGAGCTACTGTGTGCCAGACATTTGCAAACCTCATTGTTCTTAATCTTTCCACAATCCTGGAGTGGACTTTAAAGATTTATGAAAGAGACAGGAAGAAGCTTTCTCAGAGAAGGAAATGTGTCTGATTCTGTTCTAGAGCCAAAGAAGGTCTCCAAAATCATCAGATCTCTTGGCACTCAGTGAAAAAGGCTTCAGGACTGGTTCTTTGTGACTTCTTTTTTCCAGAGGCATGGGAGAGCTATTGTGTCCATATTTTATTTTAATTTTTTTAATCCTCACCCAAGGATATATTGATTGGTTTTGGAGAGAGAAAAAGAGGGGTGGAGACAGAGACATAGAGAGAAGAGAGAGAGGGGGAGAGAGAGAAAGGGAGAGAGAGAGAGAGAGAGATAATGAGAGAGAGAGAGAGAGAGAAAGAGAGAGAGAGAGACTTCGATGTGAGAAACATTGATCAGTTGCCTCCAACATGCCCAAATGTGTCCTGACCAGGGATTGAACCTGCAATGCAGGTAGGAGATCTGACTGGGAATTGATCCCACACACTTTTCATATATAGGCTGATGCTGCAACCAACTGAGTCATATGACCAGGGCTGTGTCAGTATTTAAAAAAAACAGTGACATGAAACCGAAGAAAATTAGTATTTCAATAAAGGGAGGAAACTCATTAAATAACAATCTGATATCATCTTTTTTTAAAAAAAATTCATTTACCACTATTATAAGCATTACTATGAACTGTATCCACTTTACTTTTTTAATTTTTTTATTGTTGTTCAGTTACAGTTGTCCCCATTTTCCCCCATCTCTCTCCCCTGCCCTATGCACCCCCACCTTCTACATTCAATCCTCCCATCTCCCCTCCACCCACCCTTGTCCTTGTCCATGTCCATGGGTCCTTGATACATGTTCCTTGACTTGACCCTTCCCTTTCTTTCACTAGTTATCCCCTTTAGTTATTGTCAGTTTGTTCTTTATTTCCATGTCTCTGGTTTTATTTGCTTGCTTGTTTAGTTGATTAGGTTCCACCTGTAGATGAGATCATATGGCATTTTTCTTTCACCCCCTGGCTTATTTCACTTACCATAATGCTCTCCAGTTCCATGTTGTTGCAAAGGGTAGGAGTTCTTTCTTTCTGCTGCATAGTATTTCATTGTATAAATGTACCAGTTTTTTGATACACTCATTTACTGATGGGAACTTAGGTGGTTTCCAGCACTTGGCTATTGTAAATAGCACTGCTGTGAGCATTGGAGTGCATGGGTTCATTTCAATTGTTGTTTCAAGATGGTTTGTGTGTAATCCCAGCAGTGGAATTGCCAGGTCCAAAGGAAGCTCCATTTTTAGTTTTTTGAGGAAGTTCCATACTGTTTTCCACAATGGCTGCACCAGTCTGTGTTCCCACCAACAGTATGCTAAAGTTCTGCTTTCTCCACAACCTCGGCAGCAACTGTTGGTTGATATTATGACCAGTGTGAAGTGGTATCTCATTGTGGTTTCAACTTACATCTCTCTGAGCGCTATTGATGCCAAACATTCTTTCATATGCCCGTGGGCCCTCTGAGCATCTTCCTTAGAAAAATGTCTGTTCAGGTCCTTTGCCCATTTTTTAATTGGATTGTTTGTCTTCCTGGTGTGGAGTCACTTGAGTTCCTTATATATTTTGGACATCAAACCGTGGTTTGAAGTATCATTGACAAATGTGTTTTCCCATATAATTGGTTCCCTTTTCATTCTGAAGATATTTTCTTTAGCTGTGTGGAAGCCTTTAATCTGATATAGTCCCATTTATTTATTTTTTCCTTTTTTTGAGGGGGGAAGTAAATTTTCATTTATTTATGTATTTATTTATTTATTTATTATTGTTCAAAAACATTTGTCTCTGCCTTCCCGCCACAGCTTTCCCCTGCCCCCCTCTCCCACTTCCCTCCCTCAATCCTTTCCCACTTTGGCTTTGTCCATGGGTCCTTTATACATGTTCCTTTACTTGACCCTTCTCTTCCCTTTCCCCACCCCCCTCTCTCCTTCCCTCTTGATTCTATTTGTTTCTTTTTTCTTTTAATGTTGCTGGCTATATTATTCTTTCCTTTATATCCTTGCTCTAGGAAATATATTGGTGAAAATATTGTTCCATGGAATATCTGAGATTTCCTTGTCTATGTTCCCCTATATGACTTTTATGTTGTCACAGCTTATATTTAAGTCTTTTATTCATCTTGAGTTTATTTTTGTATATAGTGTACTTTGGTGGCCGAGTTTCTTTTCTTTGCATGTAGCTGTCCAGGTCTCTCAACATCATGTTTTGAAAGGTTATTTTACTCTATTTTATATTTCTGCTCTCTTTGTCAAATATTATTTGAACATAGAGACATAGATTTACTTCTGAGCCCTCTTTTTTGTTCCATTGATCTATGTGTCTGTTTTTATACCAGTACCAGAGTGTTTTGATTACAGTAGCCTTATAATACAGTTTGATGTCAGGTATTGTGATCCTTCCTACTTGGTTCTTCTTTCTCATAACTGCTGCAGCTATTCAGGGCCATTTATGGTTCCATATACATTTTTGAAACATTTGTTCTATATCTGTAAAATATCTCATTAATATTTTAATGAAGATTGCATTGAATCTATAAATTGCTTTGGGTAGTATGGACATTTTGATGATGTTAATTCTTTTAATCCATGAACATGGTATATGCTTCCATTTATTTGAGTCTTCCTTAATTTCTTTCTTCAGTGTTGTATAGTTGTCTGAGTACTGGTCTTTTACCTCCTTAGTTAGGTTTATTCCTAAGTACTTTATTTTTCTTGTTGCTATAGCAAATGAGATTTGTTTCTTAATTTCTGTTTGTTATATTTCATTGCTGGTGTACAAAAATGCCTTTGATTTCAGAATGTTGACTTTGCATCCAGCTTTTTGCCAAATTCACTTATTAGGTTGAGTAGTTTTTGGTGGAGTCCTTGGATTTTCTATGTACACTATTATGTCATCCACAAACAATCATAGTTTTATTTCCTCCTTTCCAATTTGAATACCTTTCATTTCTTTTTCTTGTCTGATCGCTGTGGCTCAGACATCCAATGCAATGTTAAATAGAAGTGATGAAAGTGGACATCTTTGTCTTGTGCCTGATCTTAGCAGGAAAGCATTTCGTTTTTGCCCATTGAGTATGATTTTGGCTGTAGATTTCTCATATATGACCTTTATTATGTTGAGTATGCCCCCTTTATTCCCATTTTGCTGAGTGTTTTTTATCATAAATGTGTGCTTTTTCTGCCTCTATTTATATGATCATGTGATTTTTGTTTTTCCTTCTGTTTATGTGATGTATTACATGTATTGATTTGCAAATATTGAATTATCCTTGCTACCCTAGAATGAATCCCATTTGATCACAGTTTGTGATCTTTTTAATGTATTGTTGGATATTGTGGGCCAATATTTTGTTAAGGATTTTAGCATCTATGTTAATTAGAAATATTGATCTGTAGTTTTCTTTCTTTTTGTGCATTTATCTGGTTTTGGGATTATGATGATGTTGGCCTCATAAAAAGAGTTTGGGAGTGTTCCCTAGTCTTCAATTTTTTGGAATAGTTTGAGAAGGATAGGGCTTAGTTCTCCATTAAATGTTTGGCAGAATTATCCTATGAAGCCATCTGGTTTGTGGCTTTTGTGTGCTGGGAGTTTTTATTACTGCTTCAGTTTCACCTGCTGTTATCAGTCTATTCAGTCTTTTTGCTTCTTCTTGATACAGTTTTGGAAGATCATATGTTTCTAGAAATTTGTCCATTTCATCCAGGTTTTCAAATTTCTTGACATATAATTGTTCATAGTAATTTTTGTACAATCCTTTGTATTTCTATCGTATCAGTTGTAATTTCTCTTCTTTTGTTTCTTATTTTCTTTATTGGCATCCTTCCTTTTCCTTGATGAGTCTGGTTAAGAAACTTTTCATATGTTTTTAAATACATTAGGCTGGATGCTTGAAAGTAACTGAGATATTTGGGCCATGTGTTTTGTTTTGTTTTTTTTTTCCTTTCTGTACTTTCCTATGGATACAATCTAAGTGCAATATCACAGCAATTCTGCTAAAAATATAATCCATTTGACTTTTTGGGCTTTGGGACAGTGGAGTCACCAGGGAAAACAATCCTGATGTAAGTGCCCCTGCACTCTCATGTGGACAGAAAAAGCCTGTGGCAAAACACAGAAGAGCAGTAATTGTTTCCACACCAAGTAGTGGCCATTCCGTTTAATTAAAGTAATACATATTTCTATTAGTAAAACTATGATGTGATTTACTAATTTTCTAGTAAGAGCCACTTAGTTGGTGAAAATATTTTTCTGCAGAGTGATATCACATATGAAAACATTGCAGGTAGTCAAGCCAAACAGCAACATAAATAAAGTATGTATTTTATTTTAACAATTAGAAAACTTTTATATTACTACAAATAGAGATAATATACTTATTTTCTTTAAAAGATTATACTCATTGTGTAGGTTAAATATTTATTCTCCATAAATGTATGAATCTCTCTGTATTTGGGGGAACATATAGTCTATCTAATCTTTTTTGGGAAATATTCACTACTTCTTTTATTATTGAAAAGCAAGGTTTGTCATTAAGGGGAGAAGAAAACTTCTAAACCAATTACAGAAAGAAAAAACTAAATTTCACAGAGGTGTTGTAGTTGAGGAGACATCAACTGGTCACTGTGAGACAAAGGCTTGGGGGTGTTGCTATCAACTTCCTGTCCACCATGACTACCACCTTGTGCTTCCTCCCAGAGATCAGAGATCTCTACTCATGTGCCATTTCCTCTATGGGACATGTCCACTGTCATCTAAATAGCTGGTAGTTGAGTTGGAAAAT
Source organism: Pteronotus mesoamericanus (assembly GCF_021234165.1). Lineage (NCBI taxonomy): Eukaryota > Metazoa > Chordata > Mammalia > Chiroptera > Mormoopidae > Pteronotus > Pteronotus mesoamericanus. The sequence goes on from NW_026555321.1 coordinate 59,533,772, forward strand.
GAACTTGTATATATTTGAATTCCAAGGCTTAAATAAAACATTGGGTTAAAGACCTAAGAAATTTAAAGGCTGGTAATAGAAGAATTCACCATTTTGAAATGTGATCAGTGTGTAAAAATTCCATCTGTGTCTCAACTCAGATCTTCATATCATATGAAGGCTGTTGTGTTTCCATACATTCTTACTTAAGAAAACACAGGTTTCCTTATGGAAGCATGTATGTGCAGACCCCCATCCCTATGAAATATCATTGCATACTTCAAAAGGGTGGGTTTTATAGAATGTGAACTGTGTCTCAGTTTAAAAATAAACAAATAGGAAGAGAGGATCCAAGATGGTGGTAGGTTAGGTGAAACCTATACTAATTTTCTCCCAGGACCAAACAAGAATTACAACTAATTATAGAAAAATCACCCTGAATAACCAACTCAAGACTAGCTAGAGAGAAGCCTTATAGCCAAAGACTTACAGAAGAAACCACACTGAAATGTGGAGGTGCAAGAAGGCTGGCTGGATTTCCATGGGTGGTGGTTCTGGAAGGGTATCTCAGCTGCAAAGGTTTCCTTCTGAGAAAAATGGTATCTAAATCCCAAGCTAAGCAACTCAGCCTTGAGCACTAAAACCTGTAAATGAGCCCACATAACATCTGGCTGTGAAAAGCAGTGGGGTTTCTGTCCACCAGGGAGAGACATCTAAAGACAGCCACCCTCTTAAAGAGCTGATACATGAAATTTTGTTCACAGCCACTTACTTTGAGCTCCAGGTGAATGAGGGCACTGAAGACTAAAGCTGCATGAGATTCTGTGGTTGGTGCCTCTGGAGAGAGAGCTGAAGGGTCAGCCATCAGGATCTCTGTGCTGAGTCTTTCCCCCATACTGCAAAAGCCATCTTCCTTGGGAAAAGCACTCCCCTCCATGTGATATCAGCCTGGGGGCCAGCTGGAATCCATCTTACCCCACCCTGTGGAGCTTATGCCCTGCTGAGGAGTACAGCCAGAGGTCCATTGAGTGACAAAGCCTAACAGGCAGCCTGCAGATGGAAGTTGATCTCTGGGTGCTCTGACACTTTTGTGAAATGTCCCCAGGCCTGGTGCTAATAAAAGTTGGCCTTGGTGCACAGCTTGGTCCTTTTCACGTGCACCCAGGCCCAGCAGAGGGAGCCACAAGCTGTGGATTGCTGGTAGTTCCAAACAGATGACCTGGGGATAGTCTCAGGCAGTGACTGATGTTGGCCCGCACCAGAATCTCTGTGAAGAGTCACAGAACAAACACACCCAGTGGTCATCTTCAAACGACACCACAGGATCCGATAAGCTTCCCAAGCAGTATATCCACAGGGAGATCTTGGCAGGTGCCAAAACTTGCTGAGGCTAATTGTACTTCATTTGGTTAGCACCTGCACAGCATGCTTGCACACTGTTTTGAGTGTTGAGCCAACATGAAGGTTGATCCCAGGTTGATCTTGTGATCAATTAGCCTGATCACAAGAACAAGCCAATAGAAAATAAAGGTTGATTACAACAGCAAGGCCCAAATAATGTTCACAAGGGACATTCCTAGAGCATTTAGCTCAGATATTCAAGGAGACGGCCAGTGGGTTCCACAGGACACCCCACTACATAAGGCCACCCTACTGAGACTGGGAATCATAGCAGATCTACCTAATACATGGAAATGAACACAAAGAGGCAGCTAAAATGGGCAGGCAAAGAAACAGTACCAAAATGAAGAAAATAGAGAATTCTCCAGAAGAGCTAAATGAAGTGGAGGCAAGACATTTATCAGATACAGAGATTAAAGTAATGATTTTTTAAATTATTTATTTATTTATTTTTAAGGAGAGGGGAAGGGAAGGCAAAGGAGATGGAGAAAATCATTGATGTCCAAGAAAAACATTGATCAGTTGTCTCTCAAATTGCTGAACTAGGGACCAGACCTGGAACCCAGGTGAGTGCCCACTGGGAATCAAACTGGCAATATTTTGGTATGTACTATGATGTCAAAACCACTGAGCCATGCCAGTCAGGGCCAAAGTAATGACTATAATGGTGTTCAAAATCATGAAAAAGTACATAGAAACCATAAACTATAAAAAGGGACCAACTGGAAATGAAGAATTAAATATGTGAAATAAAGAATACACTGGAAGAAATGAACAGTAGGTTAGATGAAACAGATGACTGAATCAGCAACTTAGAAGTCAAGGGAGAAAAAACCACCCAGTCAGAGCAGCAAAAAGAAAAAAAAATAATTAAAAAAATGAGCACTCTATAAGGGATCTTTGGGACAACATGAAGTGTAACAACATTAATATCAAAGAGTACTAGGAGGAGAGGAGAGAGAGCAAGGGATCAAGAATGTATCTGAAGAAGTAATGACCAAAAAATCCCTAATCTTGTAAAGGAAAAAGACATACACGTTTAGGATGTGACGAGAGGCCCAAACAAGATGGACCCAAAGAGGCCCACACCAAAACAGATCATAATTAAAATGGCAAAGCTTAAAGACAGGGAGACATTCCTAAAAACCACAAGGTAAAGGGAGCTCCCATAAGACTGTTATCTGATTTCTCAACAGAAACATTTCAGGCCAGAAGGAAATGGCATGAAATATTCAAGGTGATAAAAAGCAAGGGCCTACAAACAAGACTACTTTACCTGGCAAGGCTATCATTTAAAATTGGAGAAATAAAGAGCTCCCTAGAAAAGAAAAAGCTAAAGGGCTTTTTTCCCCACCAGCACATGTTAAAGGGCTTGCTTTCAGAAGAAAATGAGGAAAAAGAAAAAAAAAACCAGAGAAACATAGTTTAAAAAATACAACAGAATGGCAAAAAACAAGTACAATCAATAATCACTTTATTTTCTTATTTTAAATTTTTTATTGTTCAAATATATTTGTCTCCATTTTCCTGCCACCTCTTTCCTCTACCCCACCCACCCCAACCTCCCTCCCTCAATCCTTCCTCACTTTGGCTGTGTCCATGGATCCTTCATATGTGTTTCTTGATTTGACCCTCCCTCTTCCTTTCACTGTTACCCGCGTTCCTCCTTCCCTCACGCCACTGTTGATTTCTTTTTTCTTTCAATGTTGAGGGTTGTATTTTTCTTGTTTGTTTGTTGTATTGATTAGGTTCACTTATAGGTGAGATCACATGGTATTTGCCTTTCACCCCCCTGGCTTATTTCGCTTAGCATAATGCTCTCCAGTTCCATCCATGCTCTTGTGAAGGATGACAGCTATTTCTTTCTTTCTGCTGTGTAGTATTCCATTTTGTAAATGTACCATCATTTTTTGATCCACTCATTTACTGATGAGCATTTAAGTTGCTTCCAACACTTGGTTCTTGTAAATTGTGCTGCTATGAACATTGGGGTGCATAGGTTCCTTTGAATTGGCATTTTGGGATTCTTAGGGTATAATCCAAGCAGTGGAATCACTGGGTCAAAAGGCAGTTCCATTTTTTGCTTTTTGAGGAAATTCCAAATTGTTTTCCACAGTGGCTGCACCAGTCTGCATTCCCACCAACAGAATATTAAGTTTCCCTTTTCTGCACAACCTTTCCAGCATCCTATATTTGTTGATCTATTTATGATGGCCATTCTGATTGGTGTGAAGTGGTATCTCATTGTGGTTTTAATTTGCATTTCCCTGCTGGCTAGTGATGATGAAGATCCTTTCGTTTGTCACTGGGCCCTGTTTATGTCCTCCTTGGAGAAATGTCTGTTCGGATCCTTTGTCCAGTTTTTAATTGGATTGTTTTTCTTCCTGGAGTGGAGTCATGTGAGTTCATTATATATTTTGGAGGTCAAACCTCTGTCTGATGTATCATTGGCAAATATATTTTCTCATACAGTTGATTCCCTTTTCAGTTTGCTGATGTTTTCTTTCACCATCCAGAAACTTCTTATTTTGAGGATGAAGTCCCGTTTGTTTATTCTTTCCTTTATGTCACTTGCTCTGGGGGACATATTGGTGAAAATATTGCTGCGTGGATATCTGACAGTTTCTTGCCTATATTCTCCTCTAGGACTTTTTTGGTTCTGCAACTTATATTTAAGGCTTTTATCCAATCTTGAGTTTATTTTTCTGTATGGTGTAAGTTAGTGGTCGAATTTCAATTTTTTGCATGTAGCTGTCGAGATCTCCCAACACCATTTGTTGAAGAAACTATTTTTACTCCATTTTGCAAGTCTGTCCCTTTTGTTGAATATTAATGGACCATAGAGACATGGGTTTCTTTCTGGGCTCTCTATTCTCTTCCATTGATCTATGTGTCTGTTCTTATGCCAATACCAGGCTGTTTTGATTACAGTGGCCTTGTAATGTAGTTTGATGCCAGGTATTGTGGTCCTTCCTGCTTTCTTCTTCTTTCTCAAAATTGCTGCAGCTATTCGGGGTCATTATCATTCCATGTAAATTTTTGAAATGTTCTGTGTCTGTGAAATACGTTATTGGTATTTTAATAGGGATTGTGTTGAATCTATAAATTGCTTTGGTTAGTGTGAACATTTTGATGATGTTAATTCGTCCAATCCATGAACACAGTACATACTTCCATTTATTTGAGTCTTCCTTAATTTCTTTCTTTAGTGTTGTGTAGTTTTACCATTACAGAACTTTTAAATCCTTGGTTAAGTTCATTCCTAGATACTTTATTTTTCTTATTACTATAGCAATAGGGATTTTTTCCCCCTGATTTCTGATTCTGATATTTCATTGTCTGTGACAAAATTGTCTTTGATTTCTGAATATTGACTTTGTATTCTGCTGTTTTGCCAAGTTCATTTGTTAGGTCAAATTTTTTTTTTCCCCTTTGGTGGAGTTTATGGATTTTCTACGTACACTCTCATGTCATCTGCAAACAATGACAGTGTTACTTCCTCCCTTCCAATTTAGATGCCTTTTATTTCTTTTTCTTGTCTGATCACTGTGGCTAGGACTTCCTGCTTTCTTGAGTAGAAGTGGTGAAAGCAGACATCCTTTCCTTATTCCCAATATTAATGGGAAAGCTTTTAGTTTTTTCCCTTTGAGTATTATGTTGGCTGTAGGATTTTTATATATGGCCTTTATTATGTTGAGGTATGCTCCCTTTACTCTGACTTTACTGAGTGTTTTTTTCATAAATCGGTGCTGTACCTTATCAAATGCTTTTTCTGCATCTATTGAGATGATCATGTGGTATTTGTCTTTCCATTTGTTTATGTCATGTATTACATTTATTGATTTGGGAATATTTAACCATACCTGCATCCCTGGAGGAATACCACTTGATCATGGTGGATGATCTTTTCAATGCATTGCTGGATGCAGTTTGCCAATATTTTGTTGAGGATTTTAGCATCTATGTTCATCAGCAATATTGCTTGTAGTTTTCTTTCCTTGCTGTGTCTTTATCTGGTTTTTTGGATTAGGATGATGGTGGCCTCATAAAAAGAGTTTGGGAATCTTCCCTCTTGGATTTTTTGGAACAGCCTAAGAAGGACAGGGTTTAGCTCTTCCTTAAACGTTTTGTGATATTCTTCTGTGAAGCCAACAATTCAGGGCTTTTGTGTGCTGGGAGTTTTTTTTATTACTGCTTCAATTTCCCCAACTGTTATCATTCTTTTCACTCTTTCTGCTTCTTCATTCATTGTTAGAAGGTTATAGATTTCTAGAAATTTGTCCATTTCACCTAGATTTTCAAATTTCTTGGCATATAATTGTTCATAGTAATTTTTTTTTTACTTTTTAAGGGGAGGAGATCAGCTAATATTTTAATATTATTCGAGTATCACATTAAACACAGAATAAAGGATGCGAGAAATGTTGTACTCTGTATGTCCTAAAATTTTTATGTCATGTCAATTAAAATAATCAAGAAATCTGACTTAGAGATAATTGGGGAATCTTTAAATGTAGGAGACTTTAACACAGATAGAACGGTAATTTCCTAGCCAACACCTGTCATTCCATGTCCTGTCATGCAGTCTACCCTAGAAAACATTTCATATGCACTTGACATCTTGCTCAGGCATACAACTCCCCTGAGCAGCAGCTACATGAGAGGACATAATAGCCCCATCCACAGGAGCCTCTGCCTTGGCAGCAGTGCTGCGCAAGCCCAACTACTGAGTTCACAGTGGTGCTCACAGATAGTAGATCTCTGGCTAAAGGAGGCACAGAGTAGTATAGAGATGCTTGAGGAGAGTGTGGAGATGGAGGCTTTGAGGAGAGAACTGAGGGAGTAGCCAGCGGGAACAGCTGTTGACTCCTCCCCCATATGAGAGCAGCCGACTTGCTTAGACACACCACTCTCCTGAGTGGCACAAGCATGAAAGGATACAATAGCCCCTCCCCCAGGAGACTCTGCCCCAATAGTGGCATGCAAGCTCAACTGCTCAGTACAGAGAGGTAGTCACAGATAGTAGATACATGGCCAAGGGAGCACCAAGCAGTCTGGAGACACTTGAGTGAAGTCTGAGACTTTGTGGAAAGAACTGAAGGAGTAGCCAGCAGAAACCCAGTGCTGACTCCTCCCTGATAGAGCAACACCCATCTTGCTCAGGCAGGCCAATACCTGGAGCAGCAGCAGCCTGAGAGGACACAATAACCACACACACACAGCAGGGACTCTGCCCCGCCCTGTGGGGCCTAAACCTGACTGATGAGAGCACAGTGACTAAATTAGCAACTGAAAGAGAGAGCCACAGGCAGTAGAACCCTGGAAGTCTCGAAAACCTGCTTAAGTTCAGTTGGAGTCAACAGCTAATATCAACAGAGGCAGACCAAGAAAGGAAGAAAAAAAAAAAAAAGAGACATCTCCTACCATAAAAGTTCACACCACAAACTAAGGAAGTCAAGAGAGATCAATTTAGGGAGCAGAAGCAAAAAGAAGGGTCTCACAAATAATGGGAAGAAAAAGAAACACCCCCCAATCAAAGGGAAAGGAGGAATCCTCACAAAGAGAACTAATGAAATAAAGGCAAGTAAACTTTCAGATATTGAGTTCAAAACAATGGTTAAAGAAGCAAAGTGAGCTAAGTGACCTCATACAGAATTATCAAAATCAAAGGGAAACTATGAGGAACTTACTGCAAACTATATCAGCATGAAAAAGGACATAGAAACTATCAATAAGAGGCGAGAGGAAAGAAGAATACAATTTCTGAACTGAAGAAAAGTGTAGAAGGGATCAAAAGTAGACTTGATGAAGTAGAGGATCGAATCAGTGAGCAGAGGACAAGGAAGAAAAAAGCTCCCAGAAAAAGCAAGAAAATGAAAAAAAGACCCAAAAACAATGAAGAGGCGTTAAGGAATTTACAGGATGGCCTGAAACATAATAATATCTATATAAAAGGGATTCCTGAAGGAGAAGAGAAGGAGGAAGGGATAGAGAACCTGATTGAAAAAGTAATGATGGAAAACTTACCTAGTTGGAGGAAAGAAAAATTCATGAGAGTGCAAGAAGCACAGAGGGTCCCAATCAAGAGGAACCCAATGAGGCCCACTCCAAGACACATCATCATTACAGTGGCAGATATCAAAGACAAAGAGAGAATCCTAAAGGCAGTAAGGGAGAAACAGGTAGTAACATACAAGGGAGCCCCAATATGGCTAGGAGCTGACTTCTCAACAGAAACACTACAAGTCAGAAGGGAATGGCAAGAAATATTCCAAGAAATGAAAAGAAAAGGCCTGCAACCAAGACTGCTCTACCCAGCAAGGCTCTCAAAAAAAAAAAAAAAAAAAAAAAAAGGCAAAATATGGAGTTTCCCAGACAAAAGAAAGCTAACAGAATACACCTCCACCAAGTCAGCACTGCAAGATATGCTAAAGGGAGCGCTTTAAGAAATGAAGAAAAAGAGTGAGAAAGAGAGGAACACCAGTATAAAGGAAAAAAAGTGAATAAGTACCTATCAGTAATAACTTTAAATGTAAATGGGTTAAATGTCCCACTCAAAAAACATAGGATAGCTGAATGGTAAGGAAACATGACCCAAGCATATGCTGCCTATAAGAGACCCACCTCCAAACAAAAGATTTACAGAGAATGAAAGTAAAAGAATAGAAAACAAATATTCCAAGCAAATGGACAGGAAAAGAAAAGTCAGGGCAGCACTACTTATATCAGACAAAATAGACTTTAAAACAAAGGCCATTAAAAGAAACCCAGGAGGACACTTGATAATATTCAAAGGAAGAACCCATCAAGAAGACATAAACATTATAAACCTATATGCATCCAATACAGAAGCACCCAAATATATAAGGAAAGTCTTGGAGGACTTCAAAAGAGATATACACAGTAACACACTGATAGTAGGGGATTTTAACACCCAATTGTAAAAAAATGTATAGATCTGCCAAACAATATATCCACAAGGATATTGTGGAACTGAATAATGCATTAGGTCAAATGGACTTAACTGACATATATAGAAACTTTCATCCCAAAATAGCAAAATACACATTCTTTTCCAATGCACACGGAATATTTTCAAAGATAGACCACATGATAGAACACAGAACAAGACTTAACAAATTCAGGAAAATTGAAATAATGACAAGCATTTTCTCAGACCCCCAGAGTTTGAAACTATAAACCAGCCTCAAGTAAAAACTTCAAAACAGTCAAACTCATGGAGACTGAATAGCATGCTGTTAAACCTTAAATGGGTCAATAATGAGATCAAAGAAGAAATAAAAAAGTTTCTGGAAACAAATGAAAATGAACACACAACAGTCCAAAACCTATGGGACACAGCAAAAGCAGTCCTGAGAGGAAGTTCATAGTAACAAAGGCCTACCTAAAAAAGATAGAAACATTTCGAATAAATGATCTAACCCTACATCTTCAAGAACTGGAGAAACAACAATAAACAAAGCCCAGTGCAAGTAGAAGCAAGGAAGTAATCAAGATCAGAGCAGAATTGAATGACATAGAGACCAAAAGGATCAACAAATCCAGGAGCTGGTTCTTTGAAAACATAAACAAAATTGACAAGGCTTTCTGCAGACTCATCAAGAAAAAAATGGGGAGGACCCAAATAAATCATATCAGAAATGAAAGAGGAGAAATACCTGATACCACAGAAATATAAAAGATTGTAAGAATTTACTATGAACAGGAATGTGGTCTACTCCACGATGGTGGCCACCAATGCAGATTTGGGGTCTTTGGTAATGGGTCTGTACAACGTGCAGGCTTTCAAGTTTGGGTACTTTGTGCTGAGGAGCATGCTCTCTTCTCTTGTCTACATAGATCTGTGGGGCATCATGTCTCGACCACGTCTTCTTAGTGAGGTTGCAGGACTTTTATTCCAAACTTCCCAAAATAAGGGGATCGATTTTGGCACTGTCTTTGTAGTACCTTACACAGCTTTATCTTTGGCTACAGTTATCTCTTCAATGAACCAAATTCCAGTGCTCATTAGAAGAAAAGAAACAAAAGATTATGGTACTAAGCACCTTGAAAAAGGGACTATTAATCCAGGATAAAACTATTTGATCATTGAAGACGTCATTACCAATGGATATAATGTTTTGGAAACTGTTGGAATCTTAAGGAGGGTTTGAAGGTCACTGATGCCGTCGTGCTGCTGGACAGAGAGCAAGGAGGCAAGGATAATTTGCAGGCACATGGGATTCATCTCCACTCAGTGTATATATTGTTCAAAACGTTGGAGATTCTTGAGCAACAGGAAAAAAATTGATACTGAGATATTTGAGAGAGTGATGAGATTTATTCAGGAGAATGTTTTTGTGGCAGCTGATCATAATGGTTCTCTCCCATCTATAAAGAAAGCACCCCAAGAACTCAGCTTTGCTGTCTGTGCAGAGCTGCCCAGGATCCACCTAGTTGCATTGAAACTTCTGAGGCTTATGCAAAAGAAGGAGACCAACCTTTGTCTGTCTGCTGACATCTCAGAGTCCAGAGAGCTACTGCAGCTGGCAGATGTTTTAGGACCCAGCACCTGCATTCTCAAGACTCATGTAGATATTTTGAATGATTTTACTTTGGGTGTGATGAAGGAGGTAAGAACTCTGGCAAGACACCATGAGTTCTTAATATTTGAAGAACGGAAATTTGCAGATATAGGAAACACAGTTAAAAAGAAGTATGAAGATGGTGTCTTTAAAATAGCTTCCTGGGCAGATCTAGTAAATGCTCATGTGGTGCCAGGCTCAGGCATTGTGAAAGGCCAGCAAGAAGTCGGCCTGCTTTTGCACTGTCGGTGCCTGCTCATTGCAGAAATGGGCTCCGCTAGCTCCTTGGCCACTGGGAAGTACACTGAAGCACCGGTTAGAAAGGCTGAGGAACATTCTGAATTTGTGATTGGTTTTATTTCTGGCTCCCAAAGTAAGCATGAAACCAGAATTTCTTCACTTGACTCCAGGGGTTCAGTTAGAAGCAGGAGGTGATAATCTTAGCCAACAGTACAATAGCCCACAAGAAGTTATTTGCAAATGGGGTTCTGATATCATCATTGTAGGCCAGGGCATACTAGCATCAACTAATCATCTGGAAGCTGTTGAGAGGTACAGAAAAGCTACCTGGGAGACCTATTTGAGTAGACTCGGCATTTGAGTGTCTCAGATGCATCTTGTGAAGAAGGCTCTGAAGACCCATTGTCTCCTGAGATGTATTGGCTGGGAATAATAAGCAGCTTCTATACTGTTTGGATTCTTCTGTCAGAATGAATTCTAAAGTTACCACAGTGTTTGGGAAATATTGAATGGCAGGAATCACAGCATATTGCTATAATAAGTTCATTTTTAAGCATTCTCTTAGTGAGACAGGTGTTGGCTAGGAAATTACCGTTCTATCTGTGTTAAAGTCTCCCACATTTAAAGATTCCCCAATTATCTCTAAGTCAGATTTCTTGATTATTTTAATTGACATGACATAAAAATTTTAGGACATACAGAGTACAACATTTCTCGCATCCTTTATTCTGTGTTTAATGTGATACTCGAATAATATTAAAATATTAGCTGATCTCCTCCCCTTAAAAAGTAAAAAAAAAATTACTATGAACAATTATATGCCAAGAAATTTGAAAATCTAGGTGAAATGGACAAATTTCTAGAAATCTATAACCTTCTAACAATGAATGAAGAAGCAGAAAGAGTGAAAAGAATGATAACAGTTGGGGAAATTGAAGCAGTAATAAAAAAACTCCCAGCACACAAAAGCCCTGAATTGTTGGCTTCACAGAAGAATATCACAAAACGTTTAAGGAAGAGCTAAACCCTGTCCTTCTTAGGCTGTTCCAAAAAATCCAAGAGGGAAGATTCCCAAACTCTTTTTATGAGGCCACCATCATCCTAATCCAAAAAACCAGATAAAGACACAGCAAGGAAAGAAAACTACAAGCAATATTGCTGATGAACATAGATGCTAAAATCCTCAACAAAATATTGGCAAACTGCATCCAGCAATGCATTGAAAAGATCATCCACCATGATCAAGTGGTATTCCTCCAGGGATGCAGGTATGGTTAAATATTCCCAAATCAATAAATGTAATACATGACATAAACAAATGGAAAGACAAATACCACATGATCATCTCAATAGATGCAGAAAAAGCATTTGATAAGGTACAGCACCGATTTATGAAAAAAACACTCAGTAAAGTCAGAGTAAAGGGAGCATACCTCAACATAATAAAGGCCATATATAAAAATCCTACAGCCAACATAATACTCAAAGGGAAAAAACTAAAAGCTTTCCCATTAATATTGGGAATAAGGAAAGGATGTCTGCTTTCACCACTTCTACTCAAGAAAGCAGGAAGTCCTAGCCACAGTGATCAGACAAGAAAAAGAAATAAAAGGCATCTAAATTGGAAGGGAGGAAGTAACACTGTCATTGTTTGCAGATGACATGAGAGTGTACGTAGAAAACCTTGTAGACTCCACCAAAAAACTACTCTACCTAATAAATTAATTTAGCAAAATAGTGGGATACAAAGTTTATGTTCAGAAGCCAAAAGCACTTTTGTATAGCAATAATGAGATATGAGAAACAGAAATTTGAAAAAAAATCCCATTTACTATAGCATAAAGACAAAGTACCTAAGAATAAACTTAACCAAGGAAGTAAAAGGACCTGTACTCAGAATACTGCAGAACACTGAAGAAATTAAGGAAGATACAAATAAATGGGAGCATATACCATGTTCATGGGTTGCAAGAATTAACATCATTAAAATGCCCATACTACACAAAACAGTCTATAGATTCAATGCAACCCCTATTAATATACCAATGACATACATCACAGATACAGAACAAATATTTCAAAATTTATATAGAACCATAAATGACCCTGAATAGCTGCAGCAACTTTGAGAAAGAAGAACCAAGTAGGAGGGATCACAATACCTGATATCAAATTATATTACAAGGCCATTATAACCAGAACTGTCTGACACTGGCATAAGAACAGACACATAGATCAATGGAACAGAATAGAGAGCCAAGAAATAAACCTATGTCAATAATGTCAGTTAATGTTTGACAAAAGGGACAGGAGCATAAAATGGATTAAAGTAGCCTTTTCAACAAATGGTGTTGGGAGATCTAGACAACTACATACAAAAAAAAGAAACTCCACCACCAACTTACACCATACACCAAAATAAACTCAACAGGATGAAAGACCTAAATATATATCATGAAACCATAAAAGTCCTAAATGGGAACATATGCAGGAAAATTTCAGATATTTCATGCAGCAATATTGTCACTGATATATCCTTTAGGGCAACTACTATAAAAGAAAGAATAAAAAAATGGGACTATAACAAATTGAAACACTTCATAGTTAAAGGAAACATCAGCAAAATGAAAGAGAACAAACCATATGGGAAAACATTTGCTAATGATACCTCAGACAAGTGTTTGATCTCCAAGCCATTTAAAGAACTCACACAAATCTGCACCAGGAAGACAAACAATCCAATTAAAAAATGACCACAGGATCTGAACAGACACTTCTCCAAAAAGGACCTACAGAGGACCCATAGGTACATGAAAAAATGCTCAACATCACTAGCCATCAGAGAGATGCAAATTAAAACCACAATGGGATATCACTTCACATAAGTCAGAATGACCTTTATTAACAAATCAACAAACAACACGTGCTGGCAAGGTTGTGGAGAGAAGGGAAGTCTAGCACACTGTAGGGAATGCAGTCTGGTGCAGCCACTGTGGAAAATAGTATGGAATTTCCTCAAAATCTAAAAATGGAACAACTTTTTGATTCAGCAATTCCACTGCTGGGATTATACCCTAAGAACCCTATAACACCAATTCAAATGAACCTATGCACCCCAATGTTCATAGCAGCACTATTTACAATATCCAAGTACTGGAAACAGCCTAAATGTCCATCAGTAAATGAGTGGATCAAAAAACTGTGGTACATTTACACAATGAAATACTACGCAGCAGAAAGAAAGAAGGAACTACTACCCTTTCACGACAGCATGAATGGAACTGGAGATAATTGTGCTTAGTGAAGTAAGCCAGGTGGTGAAAAATAAATACCATATAATTTCATCTGTAAGTGAAACCTAATCAAAAAAACAAACAAATGAGAAAAAGGAAACAGAGAATTGGAAATAAAGAAGAAACTGACAGTGTCCAGAGGTGTCAGGGGATCAGAATAACAGGGGAAGGGTCAAGTCAAGGGACATTTAGAAAGGATGTATGGACAAGGACAGTGGGATGGGGATTATTTTTGCCAGCAGGAGTTGTATGGGGCACGGGAGAGTGGGAGGGGGCATGGGGACAACTGTAACTGAAAAGCAATAAAAAGAAAAGATACCAATAGAGTATTTCACACAATTAGAACAAATACTTCAAAAATTTATTCCAATCCCACCCCACACAAGTAGCAACAGTGATCTTGAGAAAAAAGAACAAAGTTGGAGGAATTGTGCTACCTAATATGAAACTATACTATAATGCCTTAGTAATTAAAGTAGCAGGATCCTGGTAATAACAAAATACACATAAATTAATGGATAAGAATACAAAGTCTAGGAATAAACTCATAGCTTTATCATCAATTAATTAACAAAGGAGGAAAAACATACAATGGACTAAATATAGATTCTTCTCTAAATGTTTTTGGAAAAATTGGACAGGTATATGCAAAAATATGAAACTAGGTCACCTTCTTATACCACAAAGAAATTAAACTCAAAATGGATTAAATACCATATAATCTCACCTATAAGCAGAACCTAACCAACAATACAAAGATGCAAGGAAATTAAGACCAGCAACACTGAAAGGAAAAGAAATCAACAGAGACAAGAGGGAAGGAGCAGGGGGCAGGGAAAGGGAAGGGAAGGGGAAAGTCAAGGAACATATAGCAAGGACTCATGGACAAAACCAAAGGGGAAGAGCTGAGGGAGGGAAGAAGGGAGGGGGCAAGAGAAAGTGGTGGGGGGGAGGCAGAGACAAATGTATTTAAATTAAATAAATAAATAAATAAATAAATAAATAAATAAATTTAAAAAAAAGAACAAGAAAGGAATAAAAATCATTTGGTGGAACAACTAGAAGAAAAAAGACTTAAATGTTAGACTCAAAATCATAAAAATCCTGAAGAAAACCTATCCTGTAAAATCTCAGACATGTCTTATAACAATATTTTTTTCTGATATATCTCTTCAGTCAAAGGAAACAAAGGAACAAACAAGCAAATGGTACTATATTAAACAAAGAGGTTTTTGTAGAGCAAAGAAAATGTTCAATAAAAAAGGAAAGACAACTCACCAAATGGGAGAACATATTTTCTGATATATCTGATAAGGGGTTTAATATCCAAAAATTGTAAAGGACTTATAAAACTCAACACCAAAACAACAAACAGTCCAATTAAAAAAATAGACAAATGTCCTGAACAGACATGTCTCTAAAGAGGACATACAGGTGATTAAGGAATATATTGATATGAAACAATGTTCAACGTCACTAATCATCATAGAGATGTAAATTAAAACCACAATGAGGTATCACTTCACACTGGTCAGAATGGCTGTTATCAATAAATCAACAAGTGTTGAGAGGATGTGGAGAAAGGGGTACCCTTGTGCACTGTTGGTCCAAACGCAGATTGGTGCAGCCACTGCGGAAAACAGTAATGAGTTACCTCAAAAAATTAAAAATGGAGCTGTCTCATGATCCAGCAATTCCACTTCTGGGAATTTATCTTAAGGAACCCGAAACACTAATTTGAAAAAATACATGCACTCCTATGTTCTTTGCAATGTTATCTGCAATACCCAAAATTTGGGAGCTGCCCAAGGTCCATCAGTAGATGAATGGATAAAACAGCATTGGTACATTTACACAATGGAATACTACATAGTAATAAAATATTTTAGCTTTTGCAAAAGTATAGATGGACCTGGAGAACATTATGCTAAGTAAAATACAGTAAGAGAAAGACAAGTGCCATATGATTTAACTCATATGTAGAATCTTATAAACAATCTGAACTAACAAACAAAATACAGGCAGGCTGACATCTGTGGGCAGTGTGGAGCTGTGGGGTGGAGGGATTGAGGAAAAAAGAAAAAAATAAAAAGCTTGTGTACATGAACAACACTGTGTTATTGCAGGGGGGAGGGGAGGAAGAGATGGAAGAGGGTATAGGAAGGATAAATGGTGATAAAAAATAAAATTTAAAAAATTAAAAAATAATTATGAAGTATTAGAAGAATATGAGACCATTTTTTAAGAGATGTTTTTTAAGAGAAAGACTGTCCTTTCAAAATTCACATGTTGAAGTCCTAACCCCAGGGCCTTGGAACATGACTGTATTTGGAGATGAGGCCTCTAAGGAGGAAGGTAATGTAAAATGACATCACTAGGGTGGCCTCCCATATGATCTAACATGATTGGTGTCCTTGTGAGAAAAAGAGATGAGGACACAGATAGACACAGAGAGAAGGCCTTGTAAAGAGAGTGAAAAAAGATGGTTATCTATATGTCAAGGACAGAGAACTCAAGAGAAACCAGCCTGCCCATAGCATGATATCAGACTTACAGGCTCCAGATTGTGAGGAAATAAATTTCTGTTGTTTAAGCCATCCAGTCTGTGCTACATTGTTAGAGCAGGTACAGAAAGCAAATGTACATGCTATCCTAATTTTAGTTCTGGCTACTTTCTTTTAGACCTGTTAAATAAGGCAGCATGTATGTCTATTCTAGAAGCCTACAGTATCAGAAATCATTGTCTTCCTTTTCCTTGGGTATTTTATTTGCATAATTACATCTCTTCAAATGGTTCCAGTAAGATGGTAGCCCCCTAACTTTCACTATCCTTATATTATTCTTAATATGCTTGAAGTAATTTCTCTAGTGACTTCCTTTCTTTGTAACTAGATTTGATGGTAAGCTAGAATGATCTACTTAAACAGTGCCTTATTTCTTACTCATTCTAATCTTTTAAGTTATCCTCATTAGCTTAAAAAGAAATAAATTGGGAGCATAGTGTTAGCATTTGAAAATAGTGTAGTGACTCTTTGCCTCCTCTTCCCTGCAAACAAATTACACTTTCTGGTGTGTGTGTTAGCTCCCAACAAATTTGAATGGCTTTCAACAGCCTGCAAGTGGGCTTCTTACTGGACAACAGAGAAACAACCCAAACCTGGCAGCTCAAAGCTCTGATAAGGAGATTTCTAGAATTTGTTGTGCTGGTGCCTTTAAAACAAATTCAACTGAAAGCAGTATGCGCAGGTTTTCTTCTTTGAGAAGACAATATGCAGGCCTGATTTTCATGGCTTTATTTCTACTTATTTCCTATAGAAGTTAAAAGAAAAATCCAGAAATATGCTAACCAGCTGTTCCCAGAATGTTGTCAGATTTTTTTCTCAGTGTGTGACTTTGAGACATGTTGGCAAGAGAAGAAGGTGTGAATATTCAAATGAATTTTCCTAGAAAGGATACAAAGTCTACTTAAAATAATCCAGGCAGTGAAAGACAAATACCATATGTTTTCACCTATAAGTGGAACCTAATCAACAACACAAACATGTGAGAAAAACAGAAACAGAGACATGGAAATGAAGAACAAATTGAAAGTGAAAAGTGGGGAGGGGAGAGGGGAATAATGTGGGAAAGAAGGGGAAGAATCAAGGGATATGTGTAAGGGACTCATGGACAAAGACAATGGGGATCAGGGAGGACTGAATATGGAAGATAGGGCAGGGTAGGCTGGGAGAGAGTAATGGGGGAAAAATATGTACAACTGTAACTGAACAACTATTTTAAAAAATAATATTTTTTAATTTTTAATTTTTGTTCAAATACAATTTTCTCCACCTTCCTGCCACCTCTTTCCCCTGCTCCCCTCCCCCACCATACCCCCTTCAATCCTTTCCCACTTTGGCTTTGTCCATGAATCCTTTATACAGGTTCCTTGACTTGACCCTACCTTTCCTCTTCCCTGCCCCCACACCCCTTACCTCTTGACTCTGTTGGGTTTTTTTTTCTTCCAGTGTTGCTGGTTATATTTTCCTTCCTTGTTTGTGTTGTTGATTATGTTCCATATATAGGGAGATCATATGATATTAGTCCTTCACCCCCTGGCTTATTTCACTTAGCATAATGCTCTCCAGTTCCATCCATAATGTCACGAAGGTTACTAGCTTGCTCTTTTTTTCTGCTGTGCAGTATTCCATTGTGTAAATGTACCATCGTTTTTTGATCCACTCATTTACTGATGGGCATTGAGGTTGATTCCAACACTTGGCTATTGTAAATTCTGCTGCTATGAACATTGGGGTGCATAGGTTCCTTTGAATTGGCATTTTGGGATTCTTAGGGTATAGTCCCAGTAGGGGAATCACTGGATCAAAAGGCAGTTCCATTTTCAGCTTTGTGAGGAAATTCCACACTGTTTTCCACAGTGGCTGCACCAGTCTCAATTCTCCTCAACAGTGTACTAGTGTTCCCTTTTCTCCACAGCCTTGCCAGCACCCAATATTTGTTGATTTATTTATGATGGCCATTCTGACCGATGTGAAGTGGTATCACATTGCGGTTTTAATGTGCACTTCTTTGATGTCTAGTGATGCTGAGAATCCTTTCATATGTCTCAGAGCCCACTGTATCTCTTCCTTGGAGAGGTATCTGCCTAGGGTCCTTTACCCATTTTTTAATACGATTATTTGTCTTGTTGGAGTGGAATTGTGTGAGTTCTTTATATATTGTGCAAATCAAACCCCTATCTGATGTATCATTGGTAAATATATTTTCCCATAAGATTCATTTCCTTTTCATGTTGCTGATGTTTTCTTTCACTATGCAGAAGCTTCTTATTTTGAAGAGGTCCCACTTGTTTATTCTTTCCTTTATGTCCCTTGCTTTAGGGGACATATTAGTGAAAATATTGTTAGGTGGATATCTGACAGTTACCCGCCTATGTTCTCCTCTAGGACTTTTATGGTGTTGAAACTTATATTTACATCTTTTATCCATATTCAGTTTATTTTATTGTATGGTGTCAATTGGTGATCAAATGACAACTTTTTGCATGTAGCTGTCAAGCTCTCTAAACACCAATTGTTGAAGAGGCTATTTTTACTCCAATGTATGTTTCTGCCTCCCTTTGTCAGATATTAATTGACCATATATTCTGTTCCACTGATGTATGGGTCTGTTCTTGTGTCAGTAACAGACTGCTCTGATTACAGTGGCCTTGTAATATAGTTTGATATCCGGTATTGGGATCTCTCCTACCTTGTTTTTCTTTCTCAAAATTGCTATAAATATGTGGGGTAATTTATGGTCCCATATAAATTTTCAAAATGTTTGATCTATGCCTGCAAACTATGTCATTGGTTTTTTTTTAAATTTAATTTTAATTTATTTTTTAAAATACACTTGTCTCTGCCTCCCCCCCCCCCACCACTTTCCCTTGGCCCCTTCCTCTTCCCTCCCTCAGCTCTTCCCCTTTGGTTTTGTCCATGAGTCCTTGCTATATGTTCCTTGACTTTCCCCTTCCCTTCCTTGTCCCCCCACCCTTCCCTCCTTCCCTCTTGTCTCTGTTGATTTCTTTTCCTTTCAGTGTTGCTGGTCTTAATTTCCTTGCATCTTTGTATTGTTGGTTAGGTTCCACTTATAGGTGAGATCATATGGTATTTGTCTTTCGCCCCCTGGCTTATTTCGCTTAGCATAATGCTCTCCTGTTCCATCCATGCTGTCGCAGAGTTTAGTATTTCTTTTTTTCTTTCTGCTGCGTAGTATTCCATTCTGTATATGTACTATTATTTTTTGATCCAATCATCTACTGATGGGCATTTAGTTTGTTTCCAACACTTGGTAATTGTAAATTGTGCTGCTATGAACATTGGGGTGCATTGGTTCTTTTGTATTGGCCTTTTGGTGTTCTTAGAGTATAGTTCCAGCAGGGGAATCACTGGATCAAAAGGCAGTTCCATTTTCAGCTTTTTGAGGAAATGCCACACTGCTTTCCACACTGGCTGCACCAGTGTGTATTCCCACCAACAGGAGACTAGGGTTCCCTTTTTTCCACAGCCTCGCCAGCACCTGGTGTTGGTTGATCTGTTTATGATGGCCATTCTG
Source organism: Pteronotus mesoamericanus (assembly GCF_021234165.1). Lineage (NCBI taxonomy): Eukaryota > Metazoa > Chordata > Mammalia > Chiroptera > Mormoopidae > Pteronotus > Pteronotus mesoamericanus. The sequence goes on from NW_026555321.1 coordinate 59,553,366, forward strand.
ACCAGTGTGAAGTGATACCTCATAGTGGTTTTGATCTGCATTTCCCTGATGGCTAGTGATGCTGAGCATCCTTTCAAATGCTTCTGGGCCCTCTGTATCTCCTCCTTGGAAAGCGTCTGCTCAGGTCCTTTGCCCATTTTGGATTGGATTGTTTGTTGTCTCGGAGTGGGGTCAAGTGAGTTCTTTATATGTCTTGGAGATCAAACCTCTATCTGATGTATCATTAGCGAATATATTTTCCCATATGGTTGGCTCCCTTTTCATTTTGCTGATGTTTTCTTTAGCCGTGCAGAAGCTTGTCATTTTGATGAGGTCTCAGTTGTTTCTTCTTTCCTTTCTCTCCCTTGCTTTAGGACACATATCAGTGAAAAAATTGCATCGAGGGATATCTGAGAGTTTCCTGCCAATGCTCTCCTCTAGGACTTTGATAGTGTTGTGACTTATATTTAATTCTTTTATCCATCTTGAGTTTATTTTTGTGTATGGTGTCAGCTGATGATCCAATTTCCATTTTTCACATGCAGCTGTCCAGCTCTCCCAAAACCATTTGTTCAAGAGGCTATTATGGCTCCATTTTATGCTTCTGCCCCCTTTGTCAGTATTAGATGCCCATACAGACCTGGGCTTATTTCTGGGCTTACTGTTCTGTTCCATTGGTCTATGGGTCTGTTCTTGTGCCAGTACCAGATTGCTTTGATTATAGTGGCTTTGTAGTAGAGTTTGATGTCCGGTATTGTGATTCCTCCTACTTTGTGTTTCTTTCTCAAAATTGCTGAGGCTATTCAGGGTCGTTTATGGTTCCATATAAATTTTTGAAATGTCTGTTCTATTTCTGTGAAATACGTCATTGGTATCTTAATAGGGATTGTGTTGAATCTGTAAATTGCTTTGGGTAGTATGGACATTTTGATGATGTTAATTCTTCCAATCCATGAGCACGGTATATGCTTCCATTTATTTGTGTCTTCCTTAATTTCTTTCTTCAATGTTGTATAGTTTTCTGCATACAGGTCTTTTAAGTCTTTGGTTAAATTTATGCCTAGGTACTTTATTTTTCTTCTTGCTATATCGAATGGTATTTTTTTCTGATTTCTTCCTCTTCTATTGCATTGCTGGTGTACAAAACTGCCTTTGATTTCTGAATGTTGACTTTGTATCCTGCTGTTTTGCCAAATTCACTTATTAGGTAGAGTAGTTTTTTGGTAGAGTTTATAGGGTTTTCTATGTACACTATCATGTCATCTTCAAACAATGATAGCTTTACTTCCTCCATTCCTATTTTGATGCCTTTTATCTCTTTCTCTTGTCTGACTACCATGGCTAGGACTTCCAATACGATGTTGAAAAGAAGTGGTGAGAGCAGCCATCCTTGTCGTGTTCCCAATCTTAGTGGGAAAGCTTTCAGTTTTTGCCCATTGAGTATGATATTGGCTGTAGGTTTTTCATATATGGCCTTTATTACATTGAGGAAGGCCCCATTTATTCCCATTTTGCTGAGTGTTTTGATCATAAATGGGTGCTGTACCTTATTGAATGCGTTGTCTGCATCTATTAAGATGATTATGTGGTTTTTGTCTTTTCTTTTATTTATGTGATATATCACGTTTACTGATTTGCGTATATTGAACCATCCCTGCATGCCTGGGATGAATCCCACTTGATCGTGGTGGATAATGTTTTTAATGTATTGCTGGATGTGGTTTGCCAGTATTTTGTTGAGGATTTTAGCATCATGTTCATCAGCAAATTTGGCCTGTAGTTTTCTTTCTTTGTAGGGTCTTTATCTGGTTTTGGGATCAGGGTGATGCTGGCCTCATAGAAAGAGTCTGGGAGTCTTCCCTCCTCTTGGATTTTTTGGAATAATCTGAGAAGGACAGGGGTTAGCTCTTCCTTAAAGGTTTTGTAAAATTCTCCTGTGAAACTGTTCGGCTCTGGGCTTTTGTGTGCTGGGAGTTTTTTGATTACTGCTTCAATTTCCCCAGGTGTTATCAGTTTGTTCAAGCTTTCTGTTTCCGCCTCCTTAAGTGTTGGAAGATTATACTTTTCTAAGTATTTGTCCATTTCATCAAGATTTTAAAATTTCTTTGCATATAATTGTTCATAATAATTTCTGATGATCATTTGTATTTCTGTGGTGTCAGTTGTTATTTCTCCTCTTTCATTTCTGATATTATTAATTTGGGTCCTCTCTCTTTTTTTATTGATGAGTCTGTTTAAAAGATTCTCGATTTTATTTATCTTTTCAAAGAACCAGCTTCTGGATTGGTTGATCCTCTGAATTGTTCTTTTTGTCTCTATGTCATTCAGTTCTGCTCTAATCTTGACTATTTCCTTCCTTCTCCTTGCTCTGGGATTTATTTGTTTTTGTTTCTCCAGTTCTTCAAGTTGTAGTGTTAGGTCTTTTATTTGAAATGGTTCTATCTTTTTAAGGTAAGCCTGTATTGCTATGAACTTCCCTCTCAGGACCGCCTTTGCTGTGTCCCATAGGTTTTGGATTGTTGTCTGTTTATTTTCATTTGTTTCCAGAAATTTTTTGATTTCTTCTCTTATCTCATTATTGACCCATTCATTGTTTAATAGTGTACTGCTCAGTCTCCATGAGTTTGCAAGTTTTTGAAGTTTCTCTTTGAAGTTGATTTTGAGTTTCAAGGCCTTGTGGTCTGAGAAAAAGTTTGGTATTATTTCAATGTTCCTGAATCTGCTGAGGTTTGCTTTGCATCTTATCATGTGGTCTATCTTTGAAAAACTGCCATGAGCATTTGAAAAGAATGTGTATTTTCCTTCTTTGGGATGTAAGGTTGTATATATATCAGTTAAGTCTCTTTGATTCAGTGTGTCATTCAGCACACTATATGTTTATTAATGTTTTGTTTGGAAGATCTGTCCATTTTTGACAGTGGGGTGTTGAAATCCCCTATTATCAGTGTGTTGCTGTCTCTATCTTTTTTGACGTCGTCCAACAATTTCCTTATAAACTTGGGGGCTCCTCTATTGGGAGCATATAAGTTTACAATGTTGATGTCTTCTTGATAGATTCTTCCTTTAAGTATTATAAAGTGCCCCTGTGGGTCTCTCTTAATGACCTTTGTTTTGAAATCTACTTTGTCTGATACCAGTATGGCAACCCCGGCCTTTTTCTCATTCCCATTTGCTTGGAATATTTTATTCCATCCCTTTACTTTCAATCTGTGTAGGTCTCTTGCTCTGAGGTGGGTCTCTTGTAGGCAGCATATGTGTCGGTCATGTTTTCTTATCCCTTTTGCTACCCTGTGTCTTTTGATTGGGGCATTGAGTCCATTCACATTGAGAGATGTTACCGATAGAAACTTACTCATTTTTTCTCTTTTTACCTGTGTTCCTCTCTCTCTCATTCTTTTCCTTCATCTGCTTAAACCAGTCCCCTTAGCATTTCTTGGAGTGCTGGTTTGTTAGAGATGTATTCTTTTAGTCTTCTCTTGTCTGGGAAACTCCATATTTCCCGTTGTATTTTAATGGAGAGCCTAGCCGGGTAGAGCAGCCTTGGCTGTAGGCCCTTGCTTTTCATGCTTGGAATATTTGTTGCCATTCCCTTCTTGCTTGTCGTGTTTCTGTTGAGAAGTCAGCTCCTAGGCGTATCGGGGCCCCCTTGTATGTTACTTTCTCCTTCTCCCTTGCTGCCTTGAGGATTCTCTCTTTTTCTTTGACATTTGCCATTTTAATGTAATTCAATTCTGCTGTGATCTTGATTATTTCCTTCCTTCTGCTGCTCTGGGATTTTTTAGTCGTTGTTTCTCCAATTCTTGACGTTGTAGTGTTAGGTATTTTGTTTGAAATGTTTCTATCTTTTTTGGGTAGTATTGTTCTTTCTTGCAAAGAATTTCCCTCCCAGGACTGCCTTTGCTGTGTCCCATAGGTCCCATAGGTTTTGGACTGTTGTGTGTATATTTTCATTTGTTTCTGGAGACTTTTTGATTTTTTCTCTTATCTCATTATTGACCCTTTCATTGTTTAAGAGTGTACTATTGAGTCTCCTTGAGGATGAAAGTTTTGATATTTTTCCAGTGTCCAGCCCTTGTGTTGTGAGAAAAAGCTTATTATGATTTCAGTTTTCCTGAATTAGTTAATTTTTGTGTGTGTGTTCTATCATGTGTTCTATCTTTGAAATACTTACATGAGCATTTGAAAAGAATGTGTATTTTGCTTCTTTGGGATGAAAGATTCTATATATGTCCTTTAAGTGCATTCTGTCTAATGCATCATTCAGTTCCACAATATCCTTGTTTATGCTTTGTTTGGGATATCTATCCATTGTTGGGAGTGTGGTGGTAAAATCCCCTACTATCGTTGTGTTGCTGTCTATATATTTTTTGAAGTCATCCAAGATTTTCCTTATATATTTGGGTGCTCCTATGTTGGGATAATATAAATTTACAATGTTTATGTTTTTTTTTGATGGATTCTTCTTTTGAGTATTATAATGTGTCCCTCTGCGTCTCTTTTTATGTACTTTGCGTTGAAATCTATTTTGTTTGATATAAGTATTGCTATCACTGCTTTTTTTTCCCTGTCCATTCTTTGGAATATTATTTACCCTCCTTTCACATTCGATCTGTGTAGGTTCTTTGTTCTGATTTAGGTCTCCTGTAGGCAGCATATATGTGGGTCATGTTTTTTTATACATTCTGCTATACTGTATCTTTTGATTGGTATATTTAGTCCATTTACATTTAGAGTTATTATTATTTTTTTAATTCATTATTTTACCAAATACATTTGTCTCTGCCTTCCCCCTACCACTTTCCCCTGCCCCCTCTCCCTCCATCAATCCTTTCCTAGTTTGGCTTTGACCATGAGTCCTTGCTATATGTTTCTTGTCTTGCCCCTACCCATTCTTTTCCACCGCCCACCCCCCTCCTTCCCTCTTGTCTCTGTTCATTTCTTTTCCTTTCAGTGTTGCTGGTCTTATTTTCCTTGCATCTTTGTTTTGTTGGTTATATTCCGCCTATAGGTGAGACCATATGGTATTTCTCTTTCACACCCAGACTTATTTCACTTAGCAAAATGTTCTCTAGTTCCTTCCTTGGTGTCATGAAGTTTGTTAGTTCCTTTTTTTCTTTCTGCTCCTTAGTATTCCATTGTGTGAATGTACCATTGTTTTTTGATCCAATCACCTAATGATGGGCATTTAGGTTGCTTCCAACACTTGGCTATTGTAAATTGTGCTGCTATGAACATTTGAGTGAATAGACCCTTTTGAATTGACATTTTGGGATTCTTATAGTCCAAGCGGAGGAATCTCTGGATCAAACGGCAGTTCCATTTTCAGCTTTTTGAGGAAATTCCACACTGCTTTACACAATGGCTCCACCAGTCTGTATTCCCACCAACAGTGGACTAGTGTTCCCTTTTCTCCACAGCCACGCCAGCACCTGTTGTTTGTTGATCTGTTCATGATGGCCATTCTGACCGGTGTGACGTGGTATCTCATTGTGATTTTGAGCTACACTTCTCTGACGGCTGGTGAAGCTGACCATCCTTTCAAATGCCTCTGGGCCCTCTGTATCTCCTCCTTGGAAAAGCGTCTGCCCAGGTCCTTTGCCCATTTTTTGATTGGATCATTTGTCTTCTTGGAGTGGAGTTGTGTGAGTTCTTTCTATATTTTGGAGACCAAACCTCTATATGAGGTATCATTAGTAAATATATTTTTCCATACGGTTGGCTCTCTTTTTCATTTTGCTGATATTTTCTTTAGCCATGCAGAAGCTTCTTATTTGGATGAGGTCCCACTTGTTTATTCTTTCCTTTCTGTCCCTTGCTTTTAGGAGTTTGGGATTAGGATGATGGTGACCTAATAAGAAGGGAGGAGGGGAGGGGGCAGGAGAAGGTGGTAGGGGGGCAGGCAGAGACAAATGTATTTGAGAAAATAAAGAAAATAAATTGTATAAAAAAAGAAAATAAGAGGAAAAAATAAAGTATGTTTTACCCGCAATATCAAAAAAAAAAACCAAAAAAAAGTCTGGGAGTCTTCCCTCCTCTTGAATTTTTTGGAATAGTCTGAGAAGGAGAGGGCTTTGCTCTTCCTTAAATGTTTTGTAAAATTCTCCTCTGAAACCATCTGGCCTAGGGATTTTGTGTGTGGGAAGTTTCTTGATTACTGCTTCAATTTCCCCAGCTGTTATCGGTGTGTTCAAGCTTTCTGTTTCTTCCCCCTTCAGTGTTGGAAGATTATACTTTTCTAGAAATTTGTCCATTTCATCAAGGTTTTAAAATTTCTTGGCATATAATTGTTCATAGTAGTTTCTTACAATCCTTTGTATTTCTGTAGTATCAGTTGTTATTTCTCCTCTTTTAGTTTCTGATATTATTTATTCGGGTCCTCTCTGCTTTTTTCTTGATGAGTCTGCTTAAAAGATTCTCGATTTTATTTATCTTTTCAAAGAACCGGCTCCTGGATTGGTTGATCCTTTGAATTGTTCTTTTCATCTCTATGTCATTCAGTTCTGCTCTAATCTTGACTATTTCCTTCCTTCTCCTTGCCTTGTATTTTATTTGCTGTTGATTCTCCAGTTCTTGAAGTTGTAGTTTTAGGTCTTTTGTTTGAAATGTTTCTATCTTTTTTAGGTAAGCTTGTATTCCTATGAACTTCCCTCTCAGGACTGCCTTTTCTGTGTCCCATAGGTTTTGTACTGTTGTGTGTTCATTTTCACTCGTTTCCAGAAATGTATTGATTTCTTCTCTTATCTCATTATTTACCCATTCATTTTGTAATTGTCTGCTGTTGAGTCTCCATGAGTTTGCAAGTTTTTGAAGTTTCTCTTTGAGGTTGATTTCCAGCTTCAAGTTCTTGTGGTCTGAGAAAAAGTTTGGTATTATTTCAATTTTCCTGAATTTGCTGAGGTGCTTTATGTCCTATCATGTGGTCTATCTTTGAAAAAGTTCCATGCACATTTGAAAAGAAAGTGTATTTTGCTTCTTTATGATGCATGGTTCTATACATATATGTTAGTTAAGTCCATTTGATTCAGTGTGTCATTGGCTCCACAATATTCTTGTTGATGTTTTGTTTGGAAGATCTGTCCATTTTTCACAATAGAGAGTTAAAATTCCCTACTATCAGTGTGTTGCTTCTATATCTTTTTTGAAGTCATCCAAGATTTTTCTTATATCCTTGGGAGCTCCTATGTTGATTGCATATAAGTTTACAATGTTTATGTCTTCTCGAGAGATTCTTCCTTTAAGTATTGTAAAGTATCCCTCTGGATCTCTTTTTATGGCCTTTATTTTGAAATCTATTTTGTCTTATAGAAGTATTGCAGCCCCTGCTTTCTTCTCTTGCCCATTTGCTTGGGATGTTTTTTTCCATTCCTTTAGTTTCAATTTGTCTAAGTCTTTTGCTCTGAGGTGGGTCTTTTGTAGGGAGCATATGTGTGGGTCATGTTTTCTTATCCATTCAGCTATCCTGTGTTTTTTGATTGGGGCATTTAGTTCGTTTATATTTAGGGTTATTACTGATAGAAACCTATTCATTTCTTCTCTTTGTACCTGTGTTTTTCTTCTTCTCACTCTTTTATTTTATCTTTTTAAACCATTCCCTTTAGCATATCTTGTAGTACTCATTTGGTGGAGACGAATTCTTTTAGCCTTTCTTTGTCTGGTAACCTCCTTATTTCCCCTTCTATTTTAATTGAGAGCCCTGCTGGGTAGAGCAGCCTTGGTTGCAGGCCTTTGCTTTTCATTACTTGGAATATTTCTTGCCATTCCCTTCTGGCTTGTAGTGTTTCTTTTGAGAAGTCAACTGCTAGTGGTATTGAGGCTTCCTTGTATGTTACTCCCTGTTTCTCCCTTGCTGACTTTAGGGTTTTCTCTTTGCTGCCTTTAGGGTTTTCTCTTTGCTGCCTTTAGGGTTTTCTCTTTGCTGCCTTTAGGATTTTGTCTTTGATATTTGCCATTTTAAGGATGAAGTGTCTTGGAGTGGTCCCCCTTGGGTCCCTCTTGAATGAGGCCCTCTGTACTTCCTGGATTCATGAGAAGACTTTTGTCTTCTCCAATTGGAGAAATTTTCCATCATTACTTTTTCAAACAGGTTCTCTATTCCGTGCCCCTCTTCTTCTCCTTCTGGTTTCCCTATTATGTGCATATTAGTGCATTTCAGGTTGTCTTGCATTTCACTAAATGCCTCTTTATTCTTTTTTAATCTTTTTTCCACTTCTCTTTCTTTCTGGAAGCTTTTTTCTACCTTATCCTCCATCTCGCTGATTTGATCCTCAGCTTCATCTAGCCTGCCTTTGATTCTTTCTACTGTGTTCCTCAATTCAGTAATAGTATTCTTCGTATCCTCTTGTGTCTTCTTGATAGTTTCTATATCCTTTTTCAGGTTGATATAGTTTGCTGTAAGATCCTGATAGTTTCTTTGCAGTTTCTTATAGTTCTCTTTGAGCTGGCAGAGCTCATTGTGCTCCTTAGAGACAATGTTTTGAATTCTATATCTGATAGTTCCTTTGCCTCTCTTTCATTTAGCTCTCTCTGTAGGGATTCCTCCTTTCCCCTCATTTGGGGGTAACTTCTTTTTCTTCCCATTTTAGTGAGAGTCTATTATTTTTATTTATTTATTTATTTATTTATTTATTTATTTATTTAATCCATCCTTCTGCTTCAATTGATCAGTCTAGGTTCTTGATTTAGTAGCTTAAACTTCTATGGTAGTAGGTGGGTCTTTTTATTTATTTATTTGTTTGTTTGTTTACTTATTTATTTATTTTTCTTTACTTTTCTTTCTGGATCTGCCTCTGATTATGTCAGTGTTTGAACCTATCTTCCCTTGGGTTGTTTGTTTGAGCCTTCCAGTAATCTACTCTCTGTGTTCTGACTCCTGCTTTGGGCAGCTCTGTGACCTTTTCGGCCAAGCATCCACTATTTCTGTGAATTGCTCTGCACTCTCCCTCCAGCTCTTTCAGCACGCTCGCCTAGGCTCCAGGCCAGCCTACTCGCCCCATCTCGCACACTCGTCTGCCACCCCGGCTCGCGCCTCCCGGCACTGATCAGTTTATGGTCTTCTATTGTGTGCTTTCTCTGCTTTTGGCTCTTCATGGGTGTGGCCTGCCCGTCCAAAATGTAGACTATGGAAATAGGAAGAAGTCAGCTCTGAGACTCTCCAGTTAATCCTGTGACTAGCTTCTCCCCAAGGGTCTCTGGGCAGCTCTGTGACCCTTTCACCTAGGGATCCACTATTTCTGCAGACTGTAATTGCACGCCCCCTTCTGCCTCTGGCGGTGTGGCCTGCCTGTGCAAATGGGGACTAAGAAATGAGGAGAGACTCTGCTCCAGGGATCTCAAATAATTCTCCAGTTCTTTCCTCAACCCCTTCTTCTCCAGTCTCTCCTCAAGAGTCTCTATGAAACTGTGTGTCTCCTTCGGCAAGGGATCTTCTATTTCTTCCAGCCAGTCTGCACTCAGCCCCTAGCCCACATGCAAACAAGCTGTGTGTGGGGTGTGCAAAAGGCAGGTTAATTGATTCTCTTATGCCTGGGTAAGGAGGGAGTTGTGGAGTGGGAGGTGAGTTATGACTGGGGCTCCACTGGACACAGTCTCTGTTCTCTTTCCTCAGGAACCAGCCCACTCTCCTCTAGTCTCTACCCAGAGATCAAGGAAGGCGGCTGCCACTGTAAATTTTTGCATTGGCCTTTAAATGTCTCTGCATCTCCAGCTGCCTCTCTTGGGCAGAGAGTGCCCCTAAACTCTTAGGGGTTGCGTTTTGTCTGTGCTTTTTCCTGGTTTCAGCTGCTGTAGCCTAGGGGTCCCTGTTTATGGTTCAGACCCTGTTCTTCTCAGGGGGATCCAACTGGCCGTTTCAATGCCCCTCTGGTTCTGGTGCTGGTACCCGTGGGTGCCCAGCCCAGCCCAGCTTCTCCAGCCTCCACCGCACTTCTCACCCATTCGGATGTGTGAAAGTTGATTCTACTGTCTGTCTGCAGTTCCAAGGCTCCTCTCCCTCTATCGTCCCATTGTTTTCCAGGTGATTTCTTCACTATTTAGTCACAATTCCAGTTTGGTCTTGGGAGGAGGTCCATGTGACTCCCATTCACTCCTCTGCCATCTTTTCTCCATCCTCTAGAGTTATTATTAATAGGTAATTTTTTCATTTTTTTCCTTTTGTACCTGTGTTCTTATCTTTCTCACTCTTTTTCTTCATTTTTTTAGAGCACTCCCTTTAGCATACCTTGTAGTGCTGGTTTGGTGGCGATGTATTCTTTTGTCTGGGAAACTCCTTATTTTGCCTTCCATTTTATTTAAGAGCCTTGCTGGTAAGAGCCGTGTTGGTTGCAGGCCTTTGCTCTTCATTACTTGGAATATCTCTTGTCATTCCCTCCTGGCTTGTAGTGTTTCTTTTGAGAAGTCAGCTGCTAGGTGTATGAGGTCTCCCTTGTATGTTTCTACTTGTTTCTCCCCTGAGGCCTTTAGGGTTCTTTCTTTGTCTTTAATATTTGCCATTTTAATGATGATGTGTCTTGTAATGGGCTTCATTGGATTCATCTTGAATGAGACTCTCTGTGCTTCCTGGACTCGTGTGACTTTTTCTCTCCTCCAATTTGGGAAGTTTTCCATCATGACTTTTTTTTCAAACAGGTTCTCTATCCCTTCCTCCTCCTCTTCTACTTCTGGTATCCCTAGTATATGGATATTATTATGTTTCTGGGTGTCTTGCATTTCCCTAAATGCTTCTTCATTCTTTTTGAGTCTTTTTTCCATTTCTTGCTCTTTCCAGGAGCTTTTTTCTACCCTGTCCTCCAGTTTGCTGATTAAATCCTCTGCTTCATCTAGCCTGCTTTTGATTCCTTCTACTGTGTTCTTCAATTCAGAAACTGTATTCTTCATTTCCTCTTGTCTCTTATTGATAGTTTTTATGTCTTTTTCCATGTTGATATATTTTTCAGTAAGTTCCTGATAGTTTCCCTGTAATTTTTCATAGGTTTCTTTGAGGCCACTGAGCTCATTGAGCTTCCTTAGAACCATTGTTTTGAATTCAATATCTGATAGTTCCCTTGTCTCTATTTCATTTAGTTCTCTTTGTGGGGATTCATCCTTTCCCCTCACTTGGGTGTTTTTTTTTTTTTCTTTCTCATTATTTGTGAGATTCCTATTTTTTATCCTTCCACTTTTTAAATTGATCTGTCTCAATTTCCTGACTTTGTCAATTTAATTTCTATCGTTGTAGGCTTGTTTTCTTTTCTTTTTTTATTTTCTTGCTTTCTTTCTTTCTGCATCTGCTTCTGATGATGTCATATGTTCACCCTGTGTGTCTGTAGGCAGTCTTTTTGTGACTTCCAGGAGTCTACCGTCTGTGTCTGTCTCCTGCAATTGCTAATACAATCACTCTGCCCTCTGCTGTCAGGCTTAGGCACCACAGGGTGGGGCAGTGCACCTGAGGGCAGGGCGATCATGTCCCCACTCAGGGGAGTGGCCTGCCTGAGCAAGATGGAGATCATGGAATGGAGAAGGAGTCAGCACCAGGATCCCCCTGGCTACTCCCTTATTTCTCTCCCAATGCCTCCATCTCCAGTCTCTGCTCATGCATCTCTAGGCAGCTCTGTGGCCCCTTTAGCTGGGGATCTACTATCTCTCCTGGCCACACTGCCCTCAGCAACCAGGCCTGCAGGCAACTCATATGCAGAGTGTCCTGAGGGAAGGGGTATTGTTTCCTTTATTCCTGAGTGAGTTGGAAGCTGTGGAGTAGGAGATGAGTCATCACTGGGACCATGCTGGTCACCATCTCAGTTCTCTCCCCAGAGCTTTCCTTACCAATCTTTCCTCAGGCTCCCACCTTTGCTCCCTACTTTTCTCCTGCCTCTGCCCAGAGACCAAGGAAGGTGGCTGCCACTGCAAATTTTTGCATTAGCCCTTTAAACATCTCTTTGCCTCTCTAGCTGCCTGTCTCTGGCAGAGAGCACTGCTATGCTTTTTGTAGTTGTCTTTTGTCTGTGTTCTTTTATGGGTTCAGATACTGTAGTTTAGAGGTCCTCGCTTATTATTCAGACCCTCTTCTGCTTAGGGGGATCCAACTGGTAGTTTCAATATGCCTCTGCAGCTGGCATCTGTGAGCACCCAGCCCACCCTCTAGCTTCCACCTGACTTCTCACCCATTTGGATGTGCGGGAGCTGATTCTACTGTCTGTCCAAGGCTCCAAGGCTCCTCTCTCGCTATTATTCCATTGTTTTCCAGGTGATTTATCCACAATTTAGTTGCAATTACAGTTTGGTACTAGAAGGAGGTTAGTATAATTTCCACTCACTCCTTTGCCATATTCCTCAAATAATAAAATTTTGAAAGTACTTGATACAACTTATTCTTCTGGAACATGCAAATGCATTAGGTGGGAACAGGTTCCTGTTGTGGTAGTTGTTCATGCAGAATCATAAATATTCTGTATTTTATTTACATAGTAAATATTTACTTTCTATCTCATAAATATAGGCATCACCTAGTCACTGGGAATGTGTTTGGGGGATATATAGATAGCAACCAGGTTTGTGGGCACCTTACAGTTTAGAAGGGAAGATAGGCATTAAACAAATGACACAAATAATCACATATACTGTGACAAAGATGATTAATTATTCATTTGATGATGTTCAATGGGAGATGAAGGAGTTACAAAGGTGTGGAATAATGGAATTTACTTTGTCTGTGTGGCCAGGAAGACTTCCCCAAGGTTGGCAAGGAAGACAGAGCCTAAATCCCATAGTGCCAGGTAGAGATTTGGCCTTTGTCATGAGAAGAATAAGAAAACATGAAGGGGATTTCAACAAATGAGGGTCATGGTCAGAGCTGAGAGATGTAGGGAAAGATTATAATAAGCTTACTAGAGCAGCCCAGCAGATATGAACAACTGGGAGGGAGAAGAGGTCAAGGGAAGGAAGTGAGCAGGTCCCACAGTATCCAACCAGAGGGGATGATGACATCACAGAGGGTACTGGTAAGGGAAGAAGGCAAAGGACCATATTCTGAGGCATGGAAGAAGTGGCACTGATATTATTCTGGATGGTGTGAGGGTGAGGGATAGAGCCAAGTCCAGGATGCAGCCGATGCTTCTGGATGGGTAGGTGCCACTTACTGATACACTGCATTGTTCATATGTTGTAACCATGAAAACAGTGTATGCACATCTTGAAAAGGACAGGCCATCAGTCTCAGAGTACAAAGAAAAGTTACATAAACACTATTGTTCAAATATCTCCAGTGTTAAAATTCTTTTGGTCACTTAGAAATCCCCTAAATGCCCATCAGTAGATGATTGGATCAAAAAATTATGTTACATATACACAATGGAATACTACGCAGCAGAAAGAAAAAAAGAACTACTAAACTTCGCGACAGCATGGATGGAACTGGAGAGCATTATGCTAAGTGAAATGAGCCAGGGGGCGAAAGACAAATACCATATGATCTCACCTATAAGTGGAATCTAACCAACAATACAAAGATGCAAGGAAAATAAGACCAGAAACACTGGAAGGAAAAGAAATCAACAGAGACAAGAGGGAAGGAGGGGTGGGGAAAAGGAAGGGAAGGGGAAAGTCAAGGAACATATAATAAGGACTCATGGACAAAATCGAAGGGGAAGAGCTGAGGGAAGGAAGGAAGGAGGGGGCAAGGGAAAGTGGTGGGGAGTAGGCAGAGACAAATGTATTTGAAAAAAATAAATTAAAATAAAAAAAAAGAAATCCCAGTCATTTGCAGTAATTTCTAGAAATTTTGAGGGAAGAGTATGTATATATGATGTATGTGTGTCCATATCCATGAAACAACCCAGGGCACTGAGCCTTGCTGTCTTCTGCTATTCCAGAATGTCAATGTGATACCCCATCCCCAATGGTAGAAGTCCCAGCTGTCTTGCCACCCTTGATGCCCTAAGATGCACTTGTGCTCCCAGTATTGGTGTGAGACAATAGCTGACAGTATCAGTTATTCTGCATAACACTTCATACTATGTTTCCAGCATTTGAATGACTTCTGAAGTGGACCATCTGTGACTCTGGGTAACTAGCCATGCCTCTTCCTCATAGGTTGACTTCTTCTACTGGGCCCTATTGTACATTCTACACATGGTTTATGTTTGGGGCCTCCAAGTCTATCCAGAATGTCCATGTATAATGTTATTCCCTCTCCACAGTGACAAGTTCCAATCTACTCTAATTTCCATGCTGCTCCCTGAGTCTCCTTGTACACTAACAAATACACATATGCAATTAGACCCTTGAGAGAATGAGCAACCTGACTCAGTATGACTCAGTAGTTATGAGATCATTGTAATTATATGAAAGTAGTATCCTTTTTAATTTCTCATGGCCAATATTTAAAGACAACATAAGGTTTACAAAATACAGCTAAACTGCACCAAAGTTTCAGAATAGTAATTCTCAGTGAAATGTGGGTGTGTGTCTAAGATGCCACTTTCTGTGTAGGAAGGGAGAACATGCCCAGGACAGTTGGGGACTTTTTCAGGCTGCATCCCTGGCTTTCCTTCCTGACTCTGCTAATAAGGAGAGTGTTTTAAACTTTTCAGCTCACCTCAAGAAACATAACTTTTTTCTATGCTACATGGATTGGTATGACTTTGCCCCAGTGGATTAAATTTTTAAGTCGTCACTTGGAGAGTTAGTTTTTCTTGGATACTTTGAACTGGGTTTGGTTAGAAAACTGTATATTTATATTTTAAAATATGAGAAACACCAAGGAGTATTTAGAAAAATTTATATATTGATTTTGTGGGATTATTACAAGATTACCTTTTAGCATTTTTAAAAAACAGAAATAGGAGAATCAAGATGGCAGAGGATTGAGTGGAAGTCACACTGACCTCTTCCCAGGACCAACCTGGAATTACAACTAAATTGTGGGAGGGAAGGCAGAGACAAATGTATTTGAAAAAATAAATAAATTAAAAAAATAAAATTAAAAAATGGAAAAAAGATGAAATCACCTGGAACAAACAACTGAACAATAGCAAGAGAGGAGCCTAGGAGACAGAAGAATCGGCTTTAGCACAATCTCACGGGTAAGAAGTGTGGTACAGACTTGAGAAGGTGGGCGGGGCACCCATGGGAGGCAGCACCAGAAGGATATAGAAATGGCCAGTTGGATCTCCCCCAAGAAGAGCAGGGTCTAAACCAAAAGTGGGGATCTGTAGCTCACAGCACCAGAGACCTAGAGATACACAGAAAACAGCCAGCTGCGAAAAGCGGCAGGGTTGCTCTCTGCCAGAGAAAGGCAGCTGGAGATGCAAAGAACTGTTTAAAGGGCCAATGCATACATTTTTATTTGCAGCCACTTACTCTGGTCTCTGGCAAAGGCAGGGGAGAGTGGGTTAGAGAAATCTGATGAGATAGTGGTGAAGGAGGCTTTGAGAAGAGAACTGAGAGAGTAGTCGGTGGGATCTCAGTGCTGACTCATCTGCCATGTGGCAGTGGCCACCTTGCTCAGGTAAAGACCACTGCCCCGACCTGAACCAGTGTCAAAGGACCCAATGGCCCTGCCCCTGTGCTGTCTAAGCTGCCTGGTGAATACAGAGTGGCAGCCACAGACAATAGATCCCTGGCTGTCGCAGAGATGTCTGGCGACACTTGAGGAGAGACTGATGACAGAGGTTTTGGGGAGAGAGCGGAGACAGTAGCTGGAGGGATCCCAGTGTGGACTCCTCTCCCATATCACAGCAGCATGAGTGGACCCAATAACCCTGCCCACAGGAGGGCCTCCGCCCCGCCCTGAGCTGTCTAAGGCGGCCTGCTGAGTGCAGAGTGAATAGATTAACAGCTGAAGGAGACAGCCACAAACAGTAGATTCCTGAAAGTCTTGAACAGACTGTCTTAGGTCAGACAGAGTCAACATCTGACATCATCAGAGGCAGATCCAGAAAGTAAAAACAGCAGTTTCCAATCATAGAAGTTCACACCACAAAGTCAGGAGATCAAGACAGATCAACTTAAGAATCAAAAGCAAAAGAGGAGAGTCTCACAAATTATGAGAAGACAAAGAAATATGCCCCACTGGAAGGGAAAGGAGGAATCCCCAGAAAGAAAACTAAATGATGTAGAAGCAAGTAAACTATCAGATATTGAGCTCCAAACAATGGTTCTAAGGAAGCTCAATGAGCTCAGTGACCTCAGAGAGAATTACCAAAATCTACAGGGAAACTATGAGGAACTAACTGCAAACTATATGAAAATGAAAAAGGACATTGAAACTATCAATAAGAGACAAGAGGAAATGAAGAATGCCATTTCTGAATTGAAGAACACAGTAGAAGGAATCAAAAGCAGGCTCAATGAAGCTGAGACCAAATCAGTGAGCTGGAGGATAAGGTAGAAAAAAGCTCCCAGAAAGAGCAAGAAAATGAAAAAAGACTCAAAAACAATGAAGAGACATTGAGGGAAATGCAGGACAACTGAAACGTAATAATATCTGTATAATAGGGATACGAGAAGGAGAACAGGAGCAAGGGATACAGAACTGTCTGAAAAAGTAATGATGGAAAACTTCCCTAATTGGAGGAGACAAAAAGTCACACAAGTCCAGGAAGCACAGAGGGTCCCATTCAAGAGGAACCCAGTGAGGCCCACTCCAAGACATATCATCATTAAAATGGCAAATATCAAAAACAAACAAAGAATCATAAAGCAAGCCAGGGAGAAAGAGGTAGTAACATATAAGGGAGCCCAGATACGGCTAGCATCTGACTTCTCAATAGAAACACTGCAAACCAGAAAGGGCTGGCAAGAAATCTTGCAAGTATTGAAAAGCAAAAGCCTGCAACCAAGACTGCTCTACCCAGCAAGGCTCTGCATTAAAATGGAAGGCAAAATAAGGAGTTTCCCAGGCAAAAGAAGGCTAAAAGAATACACCTTCATCAAACCAGCACTGCAAAATATGCGAAAGGGACTGCTTTAAGATGGAGAAAAAGTTTCCATGAATACCCAGTTCCTTTCAGAGTTGCCAATACTTGATATTACCAATATTTTTAATATTCATTAATCTGATTGTGACAGTGATGTTATTTTAATTGTTCCTTTACTATTTGTCAAAACTAAACCTGTTTTAGGATATTTATTGCCTATTTCTATTATTTAAAAAAAAATTAAATGACTCTTTGGTATTCTTTATCCATTTATTAATTAAAGGTTTGTAGAATGTTTTTCCCTAAATACCCCCCACCCCCCAAAACCCTATTAACCATGTTTTAGATGTGTTGCAAATACTTTTCTATTCTATTGCTTGTCTTTTAACTTTTTATATGTATATTACTATATAGTTAAATGTTTAACATAGTCATATTTTATATTTGACTATATTAAATATTTATATTGTCAATATTTATAACTTCTGGGTTTGAATATTTTACTTCAGGTCATGAAGAATATTAGTTCTATTTTCTTCTAAAACTCATTAGATTCTACATATTGATTTTTAACTCCCCTGAATATTTCTTGTATAATGTGTGAAATAGAGCTCTATATTTGTTTTATTTCAAGTAATAGTGGTCCATGCACCTTATTTGTTGAATAAGCCTTATTTTACCCATTGACTTGAAATATCAACTTAATCATATATTGTTAGACAGATATATACATTTGTCTCTAGAATGTTCATTATATTTCATTGATCTACATGGTTATTTCTGTGCTAGTGTCATGTTGGTTTAATTGCTGAGACTTTATAATGGTTTTAATTTTTAAAAATATTTTATAATTAACTTTGACATTTAAACAATAAATAAAATCAATCTTCATTTAAGAAAGAAAGAAAGAGAGAGAGAGAGATGGAACTCCTGACTTTTCTGACAACATAGATGGAACTAGAGTATATTAAACTAAGTGAAATAAGCCAGTTGATGAAAGACAAATACCATAAGATCTCACCTCTAAGTGGACTCTATTCAACAAAATAGACTAATGAACAAAATAAACCACAGGCATGGAACATGGAGCAGACTGAAAGTGACTAGAGGGAATGGGGAAAGAGGACAATGAGGAAGGGGAAAGAGGAAGGGGAAAGAACTAGACAAAGGACATGTATGAATGACCCATGGACATGGACAACAGAGTCAGAATTGACTATGGAGCAGAGGGTGGGGGTGGGATGGGTGGAGGGGGAAAGGGGTAAAAGTTGGGACAACCATAATAGAATAAACATGATGTATAAATAAAAAAATAAATCAATAAACTAAAAAATAAAAGATAAAAATATAAATAGTGATTTATATTTATAAAATGGTCTCAAGTTATTATTAGGTAATTATAAAGCACGAAATGTAAATGTTCATTCAACTCACAGGAAGGTGTAGAATTAATGATTATTTTGAAAATGTAATTTTTATAAGTTTTGAAAATTTTAAAAATGTAATTTTATTTTCATCTATATTCCTTTATATTTAACAAGCATTTATATAGCTGTAGTTATATAATATGTCTATACTTTACAGCAATAGATATAGAAAATAGCTCTACTTACTAAAATAATCACAATCTTCTGAATATAGAATACAATTTTTTCCAGGTTTCAGATATTTTTTATGGTTTAAAATTTTACATTACTTATGTGTTGATATAGGTTTTGGGGAGAGGACAACTTCCAGGTCTTTACACTAATACTTGATACATTCACTTAGTTTCAATTGTGTGGGGAGCATCTACAATGGTTTCTTACAATAACTTCATTTCAACATAACTAAACAGTAATAACTACTTTCAAGGAAGAGAAAGAGGAAAAATAAATAAAAGAGTATGGTGGCATATGTGTCCATTAATTAGAATTAAAGTATTAATATAAATTTTAGATTTTTACCGAATATATCTTTATTGAATATAGTGTTAGAACCAGGGTTGCCAAATAAAATAAAGGACATCCATTGAAATTTGAATTTTAGATCAACAACAAATACTTTTTATTATGCATCTGTCCCAAACAAATTGCAAGAGACATGCATACTTACATTAAAAGTTATTTGTTGTTTAATCAGAAACTTGAATTTAACTGAGCATCCTGTGGATTTATTTGCTAAATCAAATGATCTGCTTAGAAAGTGTGCTTTGAATTCTGACTATGCTTTTTTCATTGTAATATTTATTTAAAAGATGATGCCCTTCTCATCCAGAAAATTTCTCAGTTGTATGTGATTTCCAAGTGGCAAAGTAGCACTTACAGGTGCAAATCTCTTTGTGGATGAGGAATCCTGCACAGCTCCCTGACACAAATCACAGGGCATGAGCAGTGTCTTGCTACAGCCCCATTTCAAAAGAACAATCCTAGAGGGTATGCTGCTACATCAGAACATTTTCTGTGATCATGTTGAGTTAAAACAGCTGGATGATGATTTATGGTCTAGATTGTGAGTTGTCCTGAAGATTAAAGACATTAGGTCTTTCTTTGAATAGAGTAATTAGACAGTTCAAGTCTATGAATTTACTTGTAAAGACAGTGTGGTTGTGTTCTCGCATGTATTATTTTCATTGCTTGTTAAAATAATTTTCTGCATATTTCCTCTGTAAGCCAATACATATAGAGAGGATTAAAATTTTTTCTTAGGGTGTGGATTTTCCTTGAATGAAAATCAATATATGTGATGGTAAATTGAAAGGGAAGCTGAGACATACTGTCCAGACTCACTTCCCAAGCCCAGTTTGTGAACTTGGGAAAGTTGTTTACACATGATCTGTTTCATACTGTTTTTTACCCCCAAAAGATTGTTGTAGAATTAAATAACTATAAATAACTATATATGTGTGTGTGCATATATGTGTGTGTGTATATTTATGTTTCATGCCTGTATGTGCATGTACACATGTGTGTGTGTTTCTGTGTGTATATGCCCATGTGTGCTTATAGATGTGTGCATGTATACATGTTTGTGTCCATCCATGCATATGTGTGTATGTGTGTGTGTGTGTATAGATGTGTGCATGTGCTTGTATATGTGTGTATATATATGAGGTCTGTCCAGAAGGTATCCAACATGTAACATGAAGAATAGAGACATTTACTGAAGAAGGTACAAGATACAAGAAACAGTGTACATTGGAAAACGGCACCTCAGTCCTCTTCAAAGTAGGCACATTGGGACCTCACACAGTTCTCCCAATCATCATCAGCTTCCCCTTTGTATTTTCCTGAGTCTCATTGATGGTATGAAATCTCTTTCCTTTCAAAGGTGATTTTAGTTTTGGGAAATGCCAGAAGTTGCAGGGCACCAAATCTGGGCTGTAGTGGGGCTGAGTCACCTGGGTGATTTGATGGTTTGCCAAAAACTCTCTACCAGATATGATATGTGAGCAGGTGTGTTGATGTGATGAAGCTGCCAATTACAAGTTAGCTATAGCTGCAACCTTCTGAGTCACCCAAATCGTTTCCACAGGTAAATGTTCAAGCTTAATGTAAAATTTGATGCAGATTTGTTGCCCTACTCACTCAGTATACATGCTTACTCAATGGTATCTACTGCCCCCACTGAGTAGTACAGTGAAATTGTCATTGTCCATGCATACACATTCCATTCCACTCTCCCTGACTGCCACATTACATAAATGCTGCACAAACCGTTCTCGTTACATTAACAATAGCTGGACTTTTTCTGGACAGACCTTATGTGTGCATGGGTATGTGTGTGTGTGTGTGTGTGTGCATGTGTGTATGCCCAAACTAACAGAAGCTGAACACAGATTGGCCTAGTTACTTTATAATAGTGTTATTATAAGACAGTGTGGCCTGTGCAGTGTTTTCTTCTTGGCTTTATATATGGACTGGATTCCATGTAGAATGATTCTACAAGTCAGTGAGAATTACTCTGCACGTTATTGCCATCTTGGCTCTGTCAAGGTGAGGAAAGCAGGTTATGTTGAGTTGGAAGGTATCTGAGAGCATGTAGATCCTGCAGCTTCACTCAGCTGGGATGTTGGAGCAGTCCTGCTGGTGAGATGATGACAGCATGGTAGGTGATGGCTATTACCATGCAGTCACCTGTCATAGAGACAGGATGGCATCCGTAGATACTTGCAGAATAAGGAAGCAGCACTGGGCTCTCAGGGTAGAGACCAGGAATTTTCAGTAGAAACAGAAATGTGGTGTTGTTTCCTCAGAGGCACTCAGTGGTTCTGTAGACAATGTGAGTTGTGGATGAAGCTGCAGGGGAAAACTAAAAAGGGCTACAGATTACCTGGGGTAAGGCAGATAAAGTGATGGATATGCAAGGAAGTGAAGCCATTTCTAAGGAGATTGGGGCTACACTGTATTAAAAAGCCTCTGTGGGCTCAGTTGCAGTGCCAATGTGAACACAAGGTGCACAGGGAATGCAGTTCTGTATGAAGACAGGTCTAGGAGTAGCCAGGACAGTGAATGCATGGACTGGAGTAGAGGTAGAACTATAGAAGGTGAGGAGTGGACAGGTTAGGCTTTCTCCATTCTAGAAATGAATCCACGTTTGGAACTCTATGATTTTAGTCACTTGTGACACTGGTCAAGTTACCCCTCCCCTGCTTCTCATCTTACCTCTTTGGTGTTTCTAGCACAATCTCTTAGGTAACTTCTCCATTTGGGCTAAGCCTATAAAGATTCCCCAAGGCCAAATTCTTGATCTGTTATTCACTAAAAACCTTAATAAACTCTGGGAAGATAGAAAGTGGAGAGAGTATTAATGAATAAATAAATTACAGGCTGAAGATCTGGAAGGAAGGGACATCCCATGAAAAATCACCCAAATCCAAAGTCAACAGCAAAATATCAGCTGCCAACAAGCAAGGACTAGCTGAGGTAAGAGTTCTCATTCCTCACAGATAGAACATTGGGAGATCCAGGAGAGAAAGACTTTCATGGGTCTAGGTGAAAACAATTTTGAATTTAAAAGTATAGTCTCAAACTTTTTATTTCAATGAAATCATTTTTCCAAATGTATTACTGGGAATCTACATTCTTTTTTTAAAATTAATTAATTTATTTTTCCAAATACATTTGTCTCTGCCTTCCTCCCACCACTTTCCCCTGCCCCCTCCTCTCTCTTCCTCCCTCAATCCTTCCCCACTTTGGCTTTGTCTATGAGTCCTTGCTATATGTTCCTTGGCTTGCTCCTTCCCTTCCTTTTCCCCTACCCACACCCTCCCTCCTTTCCTCTTGTCTCTATTGGTTTCTTCTTTCAGTGTTGATGGTCTTATTTTCCTTGCATTTTTGTTTTGTTGGTTAGGTTCTACTTATAGATGAGATCATATAGTATTGGGAATCTACATTCTTTATGAAAAAATTATTGGTGTGTATATTCCAGGAAAATGATTGTAGGAAAAAAAAGGCAAAGATAGAGAACACAGGGAATGGTGGAATTAATTCAGGCATCAAGTAGGCAACATAACAGCTGGGCAGGTCTCTTTCTAAAAGTTAGTATGAATTAGAATGGCTCAGTGGGCTCTAAAAATCATCTACATTTTGAGGAATAAGTAGGATGACAGATGTTAGGGACATGATGAAGAAAATATCTGTTAATTTTCTCAAAAAGGAAAGAAGGAAATGCCACAAAAATATTTAAGAAAACTATTTCAAGTATGAGGTAGATTAACACAAAAAATGATTTGAGACTGAAAAGTAGACTTTTTGATCTTGATGCCAAGAACACTTATTAACTAGTATGCGGCTGTCACCAAAACCAAGAAAAAAAGAGGTTTCATCTATTACTTGGTAAGGAATAATACTGGCATATTCACAATAACTAACCATTTTATTGAATTTCAACTTCAATCAATCTACAGGCAATATGTGGAAGATAATCTGATTAGAAAAGAATGTGGATTCTGTTAGTCTTGTGGTCATCTCCTGAAGGACCTGTCTGACTTCCCATTTAATATTGAAGGGATATGTCCAGTTTTGGGGATCCTGCTGCCCATAGACTGCACTGCAAGCCTAACAGATCTGAGGTTTTACCAGGCATATTGCATTTTGGAGGAGGCACTCCAAGGCAACATGGGTTGACATTCTCTTTCTTTCTTGACCAACTTACACTTATGATTTGAAAGCTTGGCCATATCACCTTGATGGAACATCATGTCATAAAGTGAGGAGCTGGAGGATAGAGTTCATGGTTGATGGAACAAAAGATTGAAATTTAAGTATGTATGATATCTGCTATGAAGACATAGGTAACAAAAATAATGCTCTAACCAGGGTAACTGAGGGGCAGTAGTGAGACTCATGAGAAAGAAATCCTCATCCATCACAGCTGAAAATTCATGGAAATTATCTAAGGGCAATAAATGAAGAAATAGCATATTATTTTGCAGTATGAAGGTAACTTACGGAGGAGCTTAGCAGGGAAAAACCAAAATGTGATGGTTTTGGAGGCATGATTGCCCTGTTTATGTCATTCCCTTCTTCTGATATAGAATGTTTAACAAAGTGAATATTGAATTTTTGTCATTAAGAAAAGGAGGATTTGAAAATGTAGAAGCTGGTGCTCTTGGCAGAACATGAGAACCACAAATGTAACATGGCTTCTACACTTTCATTCCCAGTTAAAATTTCCCATAGCTCTTGAGTTTCAGTGAGTTGAGTTCTGAGTATTTTGTTCTATATCTTGATCACAAAACTGCACATTGATATTCTGAAATAGGGGATATTTTTGTTGTTGCTATAAATGCTTGAAATTAATTACTTTATATTTTTTTGTCAATAGTGTAGAACAATAGAAGTATGTGCGTGTATGTATGTCTAAATATATTGTATGTATTATACATTTATATCCTGAATTGTGACAATGATAGTTTCTAGAAAAAGAAGATGTGATATGAATTATCTCTATTCTTGTAAGAAAGACAGACAATAAAAAGGATGGGTAAAAGAAAGTTTCAGTTGACATTTTCTGGCCAATGAACTTGAATGGAGTGTTAGTTTGTCAGTGAGGTCTGTACAATCTCTCTCTCTCTCCCTCCCCCACCCATTCTCCCTCTCTTCATCTTCATCCACTCACCTCAGACAAATACATCTTGATCTGGTAGTTACAATAAAAAACATCCCCACAGGCTTAGTGGCCTGACTAGTTCAGCTTAATGGATTGAGCATCATCCCACAAACCAAAAGGTCACCAGTTAGATTCCCAGTCAGGGCACATGCCTGGTTGTAGGCATGTTGATTGGGGGTGTGCAAGAGATAGTCAGTCTATGTTTCCCTCACACATCAATATTTCTCTCCTTTTCTTTCTCCCTCCTTCCCTTCTCACTAAAAATAAATAAAAATCAAATTAAAAAAAATATCTCCATGTAATCCAAGTTGAGTGACATTTTTAAAAGCAATAATAGAAAAAAAAAAAGATGGTGGAGGAGTGAATGAGAGTCACGCTGACCTCCTCGTCCCAAGAACAAACCGGAATTGCAACTAAATAGTGGAGTAATCACCTGGAAAACAATGGAACTATAGTGAGAGAAGAGTCTTGGAGCCATAGACAGACAGTGGATTCGACTCTCACACATACCAATGGGTGAGAAGTGTGGTGGAGGCTCGAGAGGGTGGGCTGGATGCCCATGGGCACTAGCACCAGAGGGACATTGAAACAGCTAGTGAGCTCCCCCCTAGAAGAACGGAGTCTGAATCATAAACAGGGACCTCTAAACTACAGCAGCTTAGAACCAGGAAAATACAGACAAAACACAACCCCAAAAAGCTTAGGGGCGCTCTCCGCCAGAGACAGGTGGCTGGGGATGCAAAGAGACATTTAAAGGGTCAACGCAAAAACTACAGTGGCAGCCACCCTCCTTGATCTCTGGGTAGAGGCGGCAACAAGTTGGGCTGGTGCATGGGAAAAGACTGGTGAGGAAAACGTTGTGAAGAGAACTGACATGGCGGCCGGTGGAGCCCGGGTGATAACACACCTCCCACTCTGCAGCTACCATCTTGCTCAGGCATAAGGAAATCAATTAACCTGCCATTTGTGCGCTCCGCACACATCTTGTGTGTGTGTGAGCTGCGGGGCTGAGTGCGGACTGGCTGGGAGAGCCTTGAGGAGAGACTGGAGACGGAGGCATTGGGGAAAGAATGGGAGGAGGAACCCAGGAGTCCGGACTCCCTCCCCATTCTGTAGTTTCCATTCTGGGCAGGCAAGGCGCGCCCCCAAAGAGGCATAAGTGGGGCGCGCACGAACCAGACTGCCTGCCATTGAAACGCAGTCTGCACAGGAGGTGGATCCTTGGCCGAAGGAGTCACAGAACTGCGCAGAGACCCCTGAGGAGAGCTTGGAAATGGAGGCATTGGAGAAAAAAATGGGAGGAGTAACCGGGGAGTCCTGACTCCTTCTCCGTTCCTTAGTCTCCATTGTGTGGGAACAAGCCATACCCCCAAAGAGCCAAAAGCTGAAAAGTATTCAAGAGACGGCCCAAAACCACCCCGTACAGGCATGCACACTTGCGCCGAGTGCCCGGCAAGGGTTGGTGAGTGTGTGTGTGGACCTGCACGGGCTGGTGATGGCTCGCGCAGGCTGGCGAGGCCTCCCACAGGTTGGCACCCATGGGGCCTGTGAAGGAGTGCACAGATCGGTGAGGGCAGGTGTAAATTGACCCACGCGGGCCGCAAGTGCAGAGCAGGCCGCAGAAATAGTGGATCCCGGGCTGATGGGGTCACAGAGGTACCCAAAGTCCCTGGAGGAGAGACTGGAGACAGGATTAACCAGAGAGTTCTGGAGCTGACTTCCTCCCATTTCTGTAACCTCCATTTGGCGAGGGCAAGCAACGCATCCAAAGAGCCAGAAACGGGGAAAGTACACAATAGAAGACCCTAAACAGACCAGTGCTGGGGTGTCTGCCGGCCTGGTGGGCCAGACGAGTACACGGGTCGCAAAGAAGCCCCCTGGTCTGGGGCAAGCACCCGCGACCCCAGGCTGGCGGGGGATCCTGCTGGGCCGGGGAGCACGATAAAGGAGCCAGCAGGGGAGTGCAGAGTGATCCACAGAAATAGTGAATCTCTGGCCAAAGGGGTCACAAAGCTACCCAAAACAGGAGTCTGACACAGACAGTAGACTCTTGGAAGGCTCAAACAAATCATCCAGGGTCATATAGGGTCAACAACTGACAACATCAGAGGCAGGTCCAGAAAGAAAAGTAAACAAAAATATTAAAAATAAAAATAAATGAATAAATAAATAAATAAATAAATAAATAAAAGTCTTGCCTAATACCATAGAAGTTTAATCCACAAAGTCAGGAAATCTAGATGGATCAATTGAAGCAAAAGCAAAAATTAATTAATTAATTAATTAATAACATAATAGACTCTCACAAACATGGGAAGAAAAAGAAGTTCCTGCCAAAGGAGTGGAAAAGGGGACTCCCCACAGAGACAGCTAAATGAAATAGAGGCAAGGGAACTATCAGATATTGAATTCAAAACAATGGCTCTAAGTAAGCTCAATGAGCTCAGCCAGCTCAAAGATAACTATGAGAAACTGCAGAGAAACTATCAGGTTACTACAACTAACCATATCAACCTGTAAAAGGACATAGAAACTATCAAGAAGACACAAGAGGATATGAAGAATACCATCTCTGAATTAAAGAACACAGTAGAAGGAATCCAAAGCAGGCTGAATGAAGCAGAGGATCGAATCAGTGAAATGGAGGATAAGGTAGAAAAAAGCTCCCAGAAGAACAAGAAATGAAAAAAAGACTGAAAAAGAACGAAGAGGCATTTAGGGAAATGCAGGACAACCTGAAATGCAATAATATCCGCATAACAGGGATACCAGGATGAGAGGAAGAGGAGCAAGGGATAGAGAACCTCTTTGAAAAAGTAATGATGGAAAATTTCCCCAATTTGAGGAGAGAAAGGCTCTCATGGATCCAAGAGGCACAGAGGACCCCATTCAAGAGGGACTCAAGGAGGTCCACTCCAAGACACATCATCATTAAAATGGCAACTATCAAAGACAAAGAGAGAATCCTCAAGGCAGCAATGAAGAAGGAGAAAGTAACATATAACAGGGCTCCAATATGGCTAGGAGCTGAATTCTCAACAAAACACTACAACCCAGAAGGGAATGGCAACAAATCTTCCAAGTCATGAAAAGCGAGGGCCTACAACCAAGGTTGCTCTACCCAGCAACTCTCAATTAAAATATTAGAGAATACAAGGAGTTTCCCAGACAAAAGAAGGCTAAAAGAATACATCTCTACCAAACCAGCACTCCAAGATATGCTAAAGGGACTGGTTTAAGCAGATGAAGGAAAAGAATGAGAAAGAGAAAAACAGAGGTACAAAGAGAAAAAAAGAATAACTTTCTATCAGTAATAACTCTCAATGTAAATGGACTAAATGCACCAATCAAAAGACACAGGATAGCTGAATGGATAAGAAAACATGACCCTCACATATGCTGCCTACAAGAGATCCACCTCAGAGCCAAAGACCTACACAGATTGAAACTAAAGAGATGTAAAAAAATATTCTGAGAAAATGGGCAAAAGAAAAGGGCCAGAGTTGCCATACTTGTATCAGACAAAGTAGATTTTAAAACAAAGGCCAATAAAAGAGACCAAGAGGGCCACTTTATAATACTTAAGGAAGAATCTATCAAGACGACATAAACATTGTAAACTTATATGCTCTCAATATAGGAGCCCCCAAGTATATAAGGAAATTGGTGGACGACTTCAAAAAAGATATAGACAGCAACACACTGATAGTAGGGGATTTCAATACCCCACTGTCAAAAATGGACAGATCTTCCAAACCATACATTAATAAGGATATTGTAGCGCTTAGTGATGCACTGAATCAAACAGACTTAACTGACATATATATAACCCTACATACCAAAGAAGAAAAATACACATTCTTTTCAAATGCTCATGGCAGTTTTTCAAAGATAGACCACATGATAGGATGCAAAGCAAACCTCAGCAAATTCAAGAATGTTGAAATAATACCATACTTTTTCACAGACCACAAGAACTTGAAGCTGGAAATCAGCCTCAAAGAGAAACTTCAAAACTTGCAAACTCATGGAGACTGAACAGTAGACTATTAAACAACGAATGGGTCAATAATGAGATAAGAGAAAAAATCAAAAAATTTCTGGAAACAAATGAAAATGAACAGACAATAGTCCAAAACCTATGGGACACAGAAAAGGCAGTCCTGAGAGGGAAGTTTGTAGCAGTACAGGCTTACCTAAAAAAGGTAGAAACATTTGAAATAAAAGACCTAACACTACAACTTCAAGAACTGGAGAAACAACAACAAATAAATTCCAGAGCAAGTAGAAGGAGGAAATAGTCAAGATTAGAGCAGAACTGAATGACATAGAGACAAAAAGAACAATTCAGAGGATCCACCAATCCAAAAGCTGGTTCCTTGAAAAGATATATAAGATTGACAAGCCTTTACGCAGACTCATCAAGATAAAAGGGGAGAGGACCCAAATTAATAATATCAGAAATGAAAGAGGAGAAATAACAACTGATACCACAGAATACAAAAGATTGTCAAAAACTATTATGAACAATTATATGCCAAGAACTTTGAAAACCTGGAGGAAATGGACAAATTTCTGGAAAAGTATAATCTTTCAACACTGAAGGGGGAAGAAACAGAAAGATTGAACAGACCAATAACAGCTGGGGAAATTGAAGCAGTAATCAAGAAACTCCTCACACACAAAACCCCTGGGCTGGACGGTTTCAGAGGAGAATTTTACAAAACATTTAAGGAAGAGCTAACCCCTGTCCTTCTCAGACTATTCCAAAAAACCCAGGAGAAGGGAAAACTCCCAGACTCTTTTTATGAGGCCGGCATCACCCTAACCCCAAAACGAGATATAGACCCTACAAAGAAAGAAAACTACCGGCCAATTTCGCTGATGAACATAGATGCTAAAATCCACAACAAAATATTGGCAAACCGCTTCCAGTCATACATTAAAAAGATTATCCACCATGATTAAGTGGGATTCATCCCAGGGATGCAGGGATGGTTCAATATACAGAAGCCAAGAAACGTAATACATCACATATATAAAAAAAAAAAGACAAAAATCTCATGATCATCTCGATAGATGCAGAGAAAGCATTCGAAAAGGTACAGTGCCCATATATGATGAAAACACTCAGCAAAATGGGAATACATGGGGCATTCCTCAATGTACTAAAGGCCATATATGAAAAACGTACAGCCAACATCATACTCAATGGGCAAAATTAAAAGCTTTCCCATTATGACTGAGAACATGACAAGGATGTCCATTTTCACCGCTTCTTTTTAATTTTATTTTAATTAATTTTTTCAAATACATTTGTTTCTGCCTACCCCCCACCACTTTCCCTTTTCCCCTCCCTTCTTCCCTCCCTCAGCTCTTCCCCTTTGGTTTTGTCCATGAGTCCTTGCTATATGTTCCTTGACTTTCCCCTTCCCTTCCTTTTCTCTGCCCCCACTCCCTCCTTACTTCTTGTCTCTGTTGATTTCTTTTCCTTTCAGTGTTGCTGGTCTTATATTCACTGCTTCTTCTAAGCATTGTATTGGAATTCCTAGCCACAATGGTCAGACAAGAAAAAGAAATAAAAGGATCCAAATAGGAAAGGAGGAAGTAAAGCTATCATTGTTTGCAGATGACATGATAGTGTACATAGAAAACCCTATAGAGTCTACCAAAAAACTCCTCAACCGAATTAATGAATTTGGAAAAACAACAGGATACAAAGTCAACATTCAGAAATCAAAGGCATTTTTGTACACCAGCAATGCAATAGAGGAAGATGAAATCATTAAAAAAATACCACTCAATATAGCAAGAAGAAAAATAAAGTACCTAGGCATAAATATAACCAAAGGTGTAAAAGACCTGTATGCAGAAAACTATACATCATTGAGGAAAGAAATTAAGGAAGACACAAATAAATGGAAGCATATACCATGCTCATGGATTGGAAGAATTAATATCATCAAAATGTCCATACTACCCAAAACAATTTATAGATTCAACGCAATCTCTATTAAGATACCAATCACATATTTCACAGAAATAGTACAGACATTTCAAAAATTTATGTGGAGCCATAAACGACCCCGAATAGCCTCAGCAATTTTGAGAAAGAAAAACAAAGTAGGAGGGATCACAATACCGGACATCAATCTGTACTACAAAGCCATTATACTAAAAACAGTCTGGTACTGGCAGAAGAACAGACCCATAGACCAGTGCAACAGAATAGAAAGTCCAGAAATAAGCCCCAGTCTATATGGGCATCTAATATTTGACAAAGTGGGCAGAAGCATAAAATGGAGCCATAATAGCCTCTTCAACAAATGGTGTTGGGAGAGCTGGATGGCTACATGCAAAAAATTGAAATTGGATCATCAGCTGACACCATACATAAAAATAAATTCAAGATGTATAAAAGACTTGAATATAAGTCGCAGCACCATCAAAGTCCTACAGGAGAATATTGGCAGGAAACTCTCAGATATCCCAAGGAGCAATTTTTTCACCGATATGTCTCCTATAGCAAGGGACATAAAGGAAAGAATAAACAAGTGAAACCTCCTCAATATAAGAAGCTTCTGCATGGCTAAAGAAAACATCAGCGTAATGACGAGATCGGGCACGTTCAGGGTGGTATGGCCGTAGACAACATCAGCATAATGAAAATGGAGCCAAGTCTATGGGAAAATATATTTGCTAATGATACATCAGATACAGGTTTGATCTCTAAGACATATAAAGAACTCACTGGACTCCACTCTAGGAAGATAAATGATCTAATAAAAAAATGGGCAAAGGACCTGGGCAGACGCTTTTCCAGGGAGGAGATACAGAGGGCCCAGAGACATTTGAAAGGATTCTCAGCATCACTAGCCATCAGAGAAATGGAGATCAATACTGCAATGAGATACCACCTCACACTGGTCAGAATGGCCATCATAAACAGATCAACAAACAACAGGTGCTGGCGAGGCTGTGGAGAAAAGGGAACCCTAGTCCACTGTTGGTGGACCAGTCTGCAGCCACTGTGGAAAGCAGTGTGGAATTTCCTCAAAAAGCTGAAAATGGAACTGCCTTTTGATCCAGCGATTCCCCTGCTGGGACTATACTCTAAGAACACCAAAGGCCAATACAAAAGAACCTATGCACCGCGATGTTCATAGCAGCACAATTTACAATAGCCAAGTGTTGGAAGCAACCTAAAAGCCCATCAGTAGATGATTGGGTCAAAAAACCATGGTACATTTACACAATGGAATACTACACAGCAGAAAGAAAAAAAGAACTAGTAAATTTCGTGACAGCATGGATGAAACTCGAGAGCATTATGTTAAGTGAAATACGGCAAGGGGCGAAAGACAAATACCATATGATCTCACCTATAAGCAGAACCTAACCAACAATACAAAGATGCAAGGAAAATAAGACCAGTAACACTGAAAGGAAAAGGAACCAACGGAGACAAGAGGGAAGGAAGGAGGGGTGAGGGGGAAAAGGAATGGAAGGGGAAGGTCATGGAACATATAACAAGGACTCATGGACAAAATCAAAGGGGAAGAGTTGAGGGAGGAGGGAGGGAGGGATGGAGGGAGGGGGCAAGGGAAATTGGTGAGGGGTAGGCAGAGCCAAATGTATTTGAAAAAATAAATTAATTACTTAAAAAAATAATATTAAAAAAATAAAAGATAGCAGAATTAAAAAAATATAAAATAAAAATAAATAAATATATAAATGCATTATCTGAAAAGAAAAAATAATAAAAGCAATAATAATGCATTGTGCTATTTTTCCCACTTAAAATTTTTTTTTAAATCATCACTAAAGGACGATTTTTCATTGCTTTTAGAGAGAGAGGAAGGGAGCGAGAGAAACATCGATGTGAGAGAGAAACATCAATTGGTAGCTTCCTGTCTGTGCCTGGACTGGGGATCTTACACACCTAGACCTAGGATGGAACTGGCAACCTAGGTACACATCCTGACTGGGAACTGAACCCACAACCCTTTGCTTATGGGATGGTGCTCCAACCAACTGAGTCATGCCAGCCAGAGCTATTTCTTCCATCTTTTAAAGTAGAATTTCCAGCATTTTATCAAGATCAAGGAAAATAAGACCAGCAACACTGAAAGGAAAAGAAATCAACAGACAAGAAGGAAGGAGGGAGGGGAGGCGGGGACAAGGAAGGGAAGGGGAAAGTCAAGGAACATATAGCAAGGACTCATGGACAAAACCAAAGGGGAAGAGCTGAGGGATGGAAGGAGGGAGGGGGCAAGGGAAAGTGGTGGGGGGTAGGCAGAGACAAATGTATTTGAAAAAATAAAAAATAAAAAATAAATTAAAAAAAAAGATCAGATTGTGTGAGGCACACTGCTTAGTAAATGTGCCACATAGACAAGTTGTCTGCTTGGTCCCCTAAGGAATCAAGGAGGAAAGAGCTAATAATTCACTGACAATTGTAGCTGGTTTCAATAAGCAGCTGTGTTTTTCTCCCCATCCAATAATTTATATACACCTGTGTTTCTAATATTTCCTTTGCCAGTTGGCTAATTTTTCAAAGGAGATAACTTTGAGCAAAACAATGTGACAGATGTGAGGACCTTTTATGAAAGGATGGCACTTTGTACTCCTGTGGGAAGTGAAGTTTTACATTTTATTTTCCTATCAAGTTGCCTATACCACTCTCAACCTTGATGTATGGAATGTCATGCATTTTAGAACAAAAGGAATAATGTAGAGCTCTGAGTGCAGAACTAGGGAGAAGGGGATCAGGGCTGACTGAGGTCAGGGACAGGGAGTCAGCCTGTGAGTGCACAGGGAGGCTAGGGAGGGAGATTGTCCAGGCAGAAGAAGCTGTAGAATGAAGGTAGGGAGATGGGGGTAAGTGAACTTGGGGAAATGAGCTTCTAGATGTGGAAAGCTTAGGTGGAAGCATGAGATACAGAGAGAGAAGATTAGACTGGGAGGCAGGAGTGAGCACAGAAAGTCTGGAAGTCAGTTGTATTGGACTTTGTTAGCCTGCCTTCTTCAAGGTCTGATCAAGACAGGGACACAGGGAAGGAAACAGCAGCAGTGGTAGGGTCAGAGGGGGAGCAGGCAAGCTCAATATAGATATCTGACCTTGCTGTTCATTTCCCTTGTTGCTCTTTGTTGTCCTCCTCAAGCTAGGTTAGGAAAGCAAGTTTTACAGGTGTTGGGACCCACCCACATATGTGTGGATACTCTATACATTTAAATGGACTCACAGAAACAAAAGGAAACAGGTGGCTGTGCTCTCTGCAAGCCCTTTTCTGTTATCTTGGAGGTGGGACTGGAGAGCCAGCAACTGGTGCATGATGTCCTCATTGCCTGGTTATTTGGTGGTTTTGGCAAACCCAAAATCTTCCCTGTGTTTTAGAATTCAGTGCCTGTCACATTTAAGTCAAACACAGCCTGATTCTGTCACTGAAACAAATAAACAGTTAAGAATTAATGTTTGTTTATATAGCTAGAAAAATCATGCAGTCCTACTCAATATGAGAAAAAAATACTTAAAAAGAGGGATTAATAGGTTTTTATTTCCCTAATTCACACACTAACCTTTAGGGACAAGGTTGTGATGATTAGTTACTTACTATTTTTCTGCAGTCAGAAAGCCCTCTACAAAGATGAGAAAATAATAAAACACTGCATGTTAGGAGAACCAGCCAGCATTTTATTAAGGATCCATCAGTATTCTCTTTCCAGCAGTTGGGATTGGCCCTTAAAATCACGCCAGACAAAAAAACTGGAGCAGTGCAGTTTCAGACGAGAAGTGTTTTTTGGGGAAAATCATTTACTTTATGCTGATTACTCTGGTATAAATTTTCAAAGTGGCAGCTCTAATAGGATTATAGAGCAGGGACTTGAATGCTTTTTAATTTTAAAGAAGTGCCATTACAAGCTGTGGTTTTCCAGGTGGCTTTTCATTTCCTTTGCGTATGAGTTTATGCTTTCTGTGAAAAGGCTTTGTGGCTCAGCACTCCCTTTGTAGATTACTAATAAGCTCCAAAAGTTTGACATAAAAATAAAACCACATTTTCTTGAAAGATGGAATTGAATTTCTATTTTCTTCTAAAAGAACTTTGACACAAAGCATAGGATAAGTTATAATGACTCCATGGTGCTAATTAAAATATCTCTAATAAAGACACAAGCTGAGCAAGATAGCTTAAAGGTCACTTCTGTTACATATTATTTTTGCTTCTCTGTTTTAAAGGTGGTCTTAATGTTTATTTGGGCATATTTAATATGAAAATTTGAGACATCTTTTCCCACTTATTTATTTACCTAATTTTGTTTAATAAAATATTGGTACAAGCAAAACCTTCATGCTAATAAAATTCATAAAATAAATTTTTACATGTTGGTGTGAAAATTAAGAATATTTGCTAGTTTGCTGTGTTACTGGTTAATATCTATTTTTGTCTATGCCTAATTTTGTTTTTAATGATAAGGACAAGTATTCTTTTTGTCCTGTATAGAGGAAGAGACAGTGTAAAGGAAATTAGGTGATTGTGTCAACACCATTACCAATGATACATGGTTGAAACCTATATAATTGTATTAACCAGTGTCACACCAATACATTTAATTAAAATGTAAGAATATATAACTGAGCCTAGAAGTCATATCTTTAGATTCCTGGTTCAGTACTCTTTATAAAAAATGCTACCTCTTTCCACAGTACAATTTACCATAATATGGACATTGTATTGGGGAACAAGAATAATTATATTATTATAGCAAATTTCAAAATATAGCATGTTCTGGTGACATGAACCCTAACGGCTATGACAAAGGCTTTGGAGAGTTGATGATAAGAGCAAAGCATGTTGGTGACCTTAAATCATTTAGCCAAGTGATTGGAGTTCTGAGGTTTAGATAGAGCCAAATGCATGTGTATGCATGTGTGTGTGCATGCTCATATATGTTTAAATCAGTTTAATGAGCCATAAATTTTGCTATCTATCCATTCATGTTTATATCAATTTGTACTTATTTTTGAGATGTCTTTCCCTCGATAAACAGTGAGTTCTTTGTTAGGGACAGAAAATGTTTGTTCCTCATCACTTACCCCTGGTGTCTCATGCAGTACCTGTCAGGTGTCCTTCAGTACAAATCTGTTGAATTAATTACATCAGTAAATCTTTATTCAGAGTGAAGTTTATTTTTTTCCTTCCCTAACACCCTTATGTACCTGCTTTCAATGTCTACACACGATAGTGTGGCTGGAGGGATATTTATAGAGTAACTTCTTTCACAAAAAGCTCTAACTTCTCCTGACGGAAAGCATAAAAATGACAGAGGACTTTCTCTGCTGCAGCCTAAGGCTGAACTATATCTTCTCTGCCATGTCTCCAGGCCTGGTAGGCAGCCTAGAGATCCATTATGACAGATGATTAAATATTTGGTGTTTTTCATTGGTTATTGTTCATACTCAGGAAGATTTCCAGAGCCACCCAGATGCACACATGTTTCAGTCCATATGTTCATCTTAATGGGGGATATATTTCTTACAGTAAAAACGTAGAAAATGTGTGAATTCCTTAGATTAACCCTCAGCCAGAGACAATTCTACCTTTACAGAATTTCTCAAGTCTCTTCCAATATTGATTTCCTTATCTTTTTCCTGAGACTTCTATCTTAGTTCTTTTAATATTTCCAAAGGCTCCAGAGATGTTCCCAATTACCAAGCCTTAGAGAAATTACAAGTGAATTTAAAAGCATAATCAGAGCCCTGTTGTTTAAAGTGTGTAAACTATTGTCATTATCACTGGAAGTAAACAGAAGCACAGCTGCCTGGTTCTCCCCCTTCAGGTGTGGACATGCTCAAAGTCCCTATTTGGTTGTGGGAAGAGAGTCTTAGAGTCTGAGATCTGGGTCAGGATCCTCATGGGACAGGCAAAGAAGGCAAGCTCTCTGTTCCTGTTTAGATCCATTCTTAACAAATAGCCTTTCAAAAAAAATTTGTGTTAGATGTAATGGGATAACATTTGTTAATAACATTGCACAAATTTCAGGTGTACAACTTTATAATATGGCATATATACACTTTATTGTGTGCTCACCTCCCAAAGCCTAGTCTCCTTTCATCACCATGTGTTTGACCCATTTTCCTTCTTCATCCTTTTCCCATCCCCTCTGGCAACCACTATTCTGTTGTCTGTGTGTATGAGTTTGTTTTATTTCACTTATTCATTTATTCTTTTTGTTTATTAAAAATAAAAACAAATTTTTAAAAAGATAGCCATGGCTGGTGTGACTCAGTGGATTGAGTGCTGGCCTGTGAACCAAAGGGTCACCAGTTCAATTTGCAGTCAGGACACGTGCCTGGGTTGCAGGCCATGTACCCAGTTGGGGATGTGGAAGAGGCAACCACACATTGATGTTTCTCTCCCTCTTTTTCTCCCTCTCTTCCCCTCTCTCTAAAAATAAATAAATAAAATATTTAATATATACATAAATTATTAAACAATTTAAAAAGATAAAATGTTGCCATTTACAACAACAACAGGGACAGATCTAGAGAGTGTTATGGTAAGTGAAATAAGTCAGAAAAGGACAAGAACTATATGATTTCACTTATGTAGAATATAAAACAAAAATATAAAACAAACATTCTTGTAAAAGATAAAATAAAGAAGGCTGAACTGGGTAGAATACAGACCTGTAGAAGGTCAAAAATTCAGTAAGCATTCAATAAATGAATGAAAGCAAAAGGTAAAAAGAAGTATGAAGAAAGGGAGGGAGCTAATGAAGCTTATGACTATGTTATCTCACTGAAATATCTGGGTTTCATGTTTCTTCGCTGCCACTTCCTCAAACAGCATCACTAACCATCAGAGAAATGCAGATCAAAACCACCATGAGGTACCACCTCACACTGGCCAGAATGGCCATCATAAACAGATCCACAAACAACAGGTGCTGGCGAGGCTGTGGAGAAAAGGGAACCCTAGTCCACCATTGGTGGGAATGCAGACTGGTGCAGCCACTGTGGAAAGCAGTGTGGAATTTCCTCAAAATGCTGAAAATGGAACTGCCTTTTGATCCAGTGATTCCCCTGCTGGGACTATACCCTAAGAACACCAAAAGGCCAATACAAAAGAACCTATGCACCCCAATGTTCATAGCAGCACAATTTACAAGAGCCAAGTGTTGGAAGCAACCTAAAAGCCCATCAATAGATGATTGGATCAAAAAGTAATGGTACATATACACAATGGAATACTACGCAGCAGAAATAAAAAAAAGAAGTACTAAACTTCGCGACAGCGTGGATGGAATTGGAGAGCATTATGCTAAGCGAAATAAGCCAAGGGGTGAAAGACAAATACCATATGATCTCACCTATAAGCAGAACCTAACCAACAATACAAAGATGCAAGGAAAATAAGACCAGCAATACTAAAAGGAAAAGAAATCAACAGAGACAAGAGGAAAGGGGGGGCGGGGAAAAGGAAGGGAAGGGAAAAGTCAAGCAACATATAGTAAGGACTCAGACAAAACCAAAGGGGAAGAGCTGAGGGAGGGAAGGAGGGAGGGGACAAGGGAAAGTGGTGGGGGGTAGGCAGAGACAAATGTATTTGAAAAAATAAATAAAAAAAAGTCTCAATTTAATTGAATTTTTGAGAACACTTTAAATATCCTTTATAGAAAACCTCAGTAACCTTTAATGTTATTTAAAATTCAGTGACAGATGTGTTTGTCCCTTTAACTAAAGAAGCCTCTAAGTGTTTCTGATGCTGGATGTGATGCAGCTTGTAAAAGAAGTGTGAGTGTATTTTCAGAAACCCTTTTGGTGCAGTTAAATTCTATAGCTTTTATATATAAAAAGAGTTCTCTAGGTTTTGAAAGAGTAATAAATATTATTTGATGATTATAGTATACATGATGGCAGCCATGATCTTAAAATGTAAATGAAAACTTTATATGGCATTGTTTGTTTGATTATATGTTTGTTTATTTGTTGGAATTGAAAGTAAAAGCAGAGATTAGACAGAAATAAATATGTCTATTTCTCATATAATTCATTTTCCAGTTAGCTGAGTGAGAGAGAGATTAAATTTAGGGCTCTGATAAAACATATGTTAAACAAAATGTTTATTGCATTCCTTCTATCACTTAACAGGAAATTAAATTATACCCTTCCAGTGTCCCTTATCACCAACCCACTTGAAAATGGAGGGAGACCACGAGAAGGAACTCATAATGCCAAACCTACAGAAAGTCTTTGAACTGAGAATGAGGGCCATATGGGAAGTGATGGCAAAGACGATTTCAGCAGATGTTGTAGACGTGTTAAATCTAGTCTAGGAACTTAAAAAATGGCTGCTTATAAATGTTTTTAATATTTAAAAGTAAATGTGCATAATTATGCATGTAAGTTGTATGTATACACCCATATAATACACTTGGTTGTAATTAGTCCATTGATAATGCCATGTCATTGTGAACAATGACTTAGTAAATCTGAACTGTGTTCCTGGGTGGAATCCTTTGAGACTCTGATCACAACATTTCCATCAATTGATCAATGCATAGCCTTATTTTTTGTATGTTTCTGGTTAAAGACCCTTTATTGCATAGAGTTGTTGGTTCATTTACATTGAATTCCAGCCAGCAGCACTGTAACACCTGCCTGAACTACCTTCTCTAACATTCTCACTTGCTGCATTAGTTGCCTTATAGCCTTTCTGTCCTTAGACATAAGACAGCGCTTCATTGAGGACATTGTACACAGTGAAGTCACCATCTAAATGACATCATTTGAAAGTGAGGCATTGGGTAGACCACACAAAGAAGGTGTGTTTATAGAATGAGAGTTGAAATAAGAACTCAATGTGCTAGCCTGTTCAATCTAGGTTGGAATGTGCATATCACAATCCCAGATGAGCACATATGACTGGAAGGGTTGTGAGCACTGACTGTGAGGCCACAGATGCATTCTTGCTCGCAAGCACAATTGCAAAAGGCTGAATAAGGAGGGACAATTATGTGTGTGTGTACTTATACATGTGTGCATATGCACATCTTTACATGCACATGTGTGTATGCATGTGTGCGTGTGTATATTGTGTATGTCTACATGCATTTATGCATGTGTGTATATGTGTATGCACATGCACATTTGTGTACATGTGTATGTGTGTTTATGCATGTGTGCATTTGCTGCAGGATCTATTCACTCTTTAATGTAAACTGTTTCTGCCAAAAAGTTATTTTGTTAACAAGGAAAGAAAAGCTGGTTTGAAACAGTTTTTTGTAAGGATTTTGAAAAACTCATTATCTTCCATTGTTGTTTTCTCCGAGGCCACAAAAGGGTCAACTCATTGAAGATTGCTCAGCTATCTGTACAGATGGTTAGAGGTCTGTGTTCTAGAGTAATGATGATCCAGGTGTGCTTAGTTCAGCCCACTGACTATTGTGCCCCATTCCATCTTCCATCCAGATACTATCAGTCTGTGGTTGGTAGACTACAGCTCTCCAGGCTACTGGTTGTCCTTTGCAAAAGCCATCCGTGTACCAGGCATCCTTGGGGATTGGTGAATGGCCTTCCTTGGTTGGTGGTTCCAATACGGTTAGGTTAGCCGGGGCTACCTCATTGTTAGCATAATAGGTGACAGGGTGCAACAGTTGTTGTAAACTCAGAGCGCTGCTTGAGTGTGAGCAGCATTGTTTCAGGTAAGCATTCCATTTGGTGATGGTAGATGTCTGTGTTACCAAACTATGTGGTTTCATTGTCATGTTGTGGATCCATCCTGCTATGAGGTAGGCAGTTCAGACTATGACCACTGCAGGCCCTGTTAGTGGTTCGGTTGCCAACAGAGCTTGGTACATGGCATTAGCTTGTTGTTAAATGGGACTGTATCTTGCCTTGGCCCCTCTCCATAGTTGTGACCAGAAGCCAGTGGGTATCGGGTGTGCCCTTATTGCCAGAGCCACCAGGCATAGCCATCTGGTATTATATTAATATCCAACTCACAAAGCGGGGTCTGATCTAGGACCTCTAAGCCTTGGACAGTAGCCATGGTAGCCATGGCCTTCTTAGCAGCTGTATAGGCTTTCTATTGTGTCTCCTCCCATTCCCATGTAGGTCCTTTCTGGATTAACCAGTACAAGGGGTGCAGCAGCTGAGCTAAATGGGGAATGAACACCCGCCATTATCCTAAAGCCCAAGGAAATCCTATAATTTCCAAGGGGTTGTTGGGTGGAAAAACGCTTGGATTTCACCCACCACTGCAGAAAGCATGACTTTAGTCTTACTCAACCAGACAGCCCCCAGAATATGACAAAGAAACCAGGTCCCTGTGATTTGTTGTTGTTGACTGCCCATCCTTATTCCTGTAAGTTATGCACCAGGAGTGTGGCAGTTTTCTCTAAGTCTGGAAGAGAATCAGAGGTTAGTATGATATCATCAATGTAATGATATAGCTTTATGGTATCTGAATGATTCCAGGATGTCAGATGTCCTGCGACCAAGCCATGACAAATAGTGGGCTATGTAAATACCCCAGTGGTAGGACAGTGAACATCCATCCCTGGCCCTCTCAAGTAAAGGCAAACTGATCCTGGAAATCCAGATAGATGTCAATACAGGAAAAGATGCTGGCAAGGTCTAAAAATAAAAAAAAGTAGTAAGTGCTTAACTCATGGCCGAAGGAGTCAAGGATGTCTGTGATATTAGGCACTGCCTCACACAGTGGGGGAATTATTTTTTTCAACTCCTGGTAATTTGCTGTCATTTGCCAGGTTCCATCAGGTTTTCAAACCAGCCACACTGGGGCATTATATGGGCTTTGTGTGGGATAGATGATACCTACTTTTGCAAGTGCCTGGATCATCTCTCCAATTTCCTGATGCCTCTTGGACAGCCTATATTGCTTCACTGTGACTACTCAATGAGGGAGAGGACATTGTATAGGGGGATGCTTGGCATGTCCATGCAGAACTGCCTTGATCACCCAAACCTCCAAGTGGAATTCACCTATAGTTGTCTGTAGCCACAATCCCTAGAGGGATTCACCCCTAAGATGTACTTGGGGATGGGGGAGATATAGACCACACAGTGCTAAAGACTCAGCCGGCCAGTTGCCAGGGTTAGGGTGACCTTATCTATCTTGATAGTTTGACCTCCATAACTAGTGATGGCATGGAATAGTCCTGAAAAACATTCTGGGTTGCCATGAATGAAGGGTCATTTAGCCCCCATGTCCACAAAGGCCAATGTTCATTGTACATTGTGGAGGGACCAATAAATAGCTATTTCCATAGGTGACATCCGATCCCCAGAGGTCGAGACCCCCACTTGCTGGGGCTTTTGGCCTCCTCTGTAGCCACTATTTGTCTTCTGGGGGTCCTGAGGGAGGCTTACCTCGGGGTTATGGCCTTGGTGTGAGCCCATTAAATCAGCCAACTGAGGCAAGGGGGTTGCCAAAGGGGACAATCCCTGACAGACTCCCAAGAGAGTCCATTCCAGAGTATGGACAGTCAGTTTTTTCTCAGGCAGAAGTTGGAAATGTTAGTGTGGCTTTAGCTCTTGCCACAAGGCTACCAACACCTGATTGGGTTGCTTATCTGTTTTTGTCAGGATTCACCTCTGCCTTGGTCAAATCTACCCAGAGCTGTTTGTGGGTTACTTTGAGCAGATCTTCTTTTCCTTTGGCCCTGACTGTAAGCTTCAAAGGAATGTCTTTCTCTTGAACCTTCCTTACTCCCTTATGCTGTTTTGCCAATGTTGCCTCTCTCAAATCTGCTATGGTTTGGGTTGCTCATTGGACCATATCACCTATCAGCGTATATACGACAGGTATCAAAGTTCCATAGTAAGTGACAGGGTCTGCCTGGATGACACAGTTGCACATCACAGCAGTGAATGGAATTACATCGAGTCCTTTAAACTCATCTAGATAAATGGCATGCCCATTTCCCAGAGGCATGGTTGTAATTTAAGCATGGAGGTCCAACACATCTGTGATGCAAGGACATCTCCCTCACTGGGCCAAGCAGTGTGGCAATCTGCCATCAGCCATGTGAGCAGAGAAACATTTTCATCATAAGGCCTCATGAATGTGCTCCTTTAACAATGAGTGTATGGTCACTGACACCATCCTGGTCAGTTCATCCCCAGACAGCACAATGCCATCAGTCTCTGTGTCCCAGAGGCACAGCAACCACCTGCAGTTAATTCATATCCTTCTGTCTGAACTTTGCCACCAGCTCCACGAGCTCAATAAGGTATATGGCCAAGCTGATTTATGATATACTTTAAGGATGGCAGCAAGAGGGTTGGATCTTCCCTGTCAGGTCTTTCCTGTTGTATTTTCAGTTTTTTGGATAATGACTGGCTGAGTGATATGGCTCTCGCTTGGCTCCTTGTCTATGATCTCTCTTTTCGTACAATTCAGTTTCATTTTTTGCTATAGGATCACACTTACATGGATTCCAATCTGACTGGGCTATGACTGTTTTCACTCTAGCCCTAGTCAGCTTATGCCCATGAATGTGCACAAACCAAGAGGCCAGGTCCTGAAATTGCTTGCTGGTCTATTCCAGCTGTCACCCTAGTGCTTCTTCAGGATCTGCCTGAATCAACTTTATATCCCTCTCCAGCTTAATTTAACCATCTAACTATCTTACTTTCACTTCAGCCATCAGCTGCTTGGTGGTGCAATCATGCAGTGCATGCAGTAGGAGCCAGTCCACTGCTGCCACTGCAGAACACTCTTCCTTTTTCTTTCCCTAGTGGCAGTGTCCTGGTCAAAAGTTTGTCCAGGCCTGAGAGAGTGTTAGAGGCATCCCCCCATCCCAAGGAGGGACCCAAGGCTTGCCATCTCATACTACATTGAACAAGTGAACCTCCCCGGGATCCCCCCAGTAATCACCCACTCAGCATGTTGGCAGTCCTGGTTGACTCAACAGGGGTATTTTCTGGACTATCCTGCCAACTATGCCAATTGTGACACAAGAGATCCAAAATGGGGAGCTGTACCTGTGCTTGTCATGTTCCGAAAAAAAAAAAAACACACCCATAGGACTGGCAGATGTGGACATATCATTTTTTACTCATGTT
This sequence comes from Pteronotus mesoamericanus, assembly GCF_021234165.1. NCBI lineage: Eukaryota > Metazoa > Chordata > Mammalia > Chiroptera > Mormoopidae > Pteronotus > Pteronotus mesoamericanus. The sequence goes on from NW_026555321.1 coordinate 59,596,419, forward strand.
ACAGGGTAGTGCACCAATGGCAGTGAAAGGTGCAAGAGACCACACCACCCCCTTCCCCGGCCTTGGAGCTACTTATTGGATTAGGGACAGTGTAGCGGCAGTGGAGGGAATAGCAGTGGTGAGCAAAAGCTCTAAATTTTTATGATAACCAAAGAGTATGGGACATCTGGGTGCAAACTGTTTTCCTTGTTTCTTATGGCTGCTGGCCAGGCAACCATCTGTTCTCTGAGGTCATGGAGGGGCCATGTCCTGAGTTACCCTATAAGCATCTTTTTGTGAACTTATTTGCTATCCACATACCTCTGAGTGAAGTGTCCATTCAAATATTTTGCACATTTTTAAACGGAGTAGTGTTGTCCCCATGTTGTTTAGTTTGAAAGTACATTATGTATTCTGAGGACTAGCCTTTGGTCACATGTGGCTTCTATTTTCATTCTCATTCAGAAAATAAAATTTCCTAATTTAGATGAAATCCAAATATCAGTGTTTTTTAAAAATAGATTGTTCTTTATTATCATGTCTAAATTTTTGCCTAATCTAAGGTCACAAAGTTTTTCCTCAATGTTTTATTCTAGAAGTTTTATAGATCTATGTTTTATATTTAGGTGTTATTTACTTTGAGTTAATTTTTTTTATAGAAGGGATTGGTTCAAGTTTTGTTATTTTTGCTATGGATGAAAGTCCCATTGTGCCAACACTACTTGTTGAAGAGATGACCCTTTTTCTACCGAATTGCCTTTGTGTTTTTTACAAAATTCAGTTATCCACATATGCATGTGGGTCTAATTCTGGACACCCCATTTTGGACCATTGATCTAACTGTCTATTGTGACACTAATAGCAACCTGTTTTAATTACTGTAGCTCTCTAATCCATCCTGAAATCACTTAGCATTCAGTCCATCCTCAAGAGAGAAGCAATACCTCTTGAAGTGCGGGGGTGGGGGGGAGAAATAAAAAAAAATTGATAACATATTTTAAACTGCCACAGAGACCTTTTTTCCCCAGTAAAGGGATTTAAATGCTGTGAATTTCCCACAAACATTGGTTTAACCTCACAAAAATTTTAATGTTTTTATTTTCATTCACTCAAAGATATTTTCTAATTCCTTTGAGTCTTTGTCTTTGTTCCATGAATTATTTAAGAACATATTATTTTATTTCCCAATATTGGGGATTTTCCAGTTACCTTTCTATTTTGAATTTCCAGTCTAACTGTCTTGTGGTCTAAGAATATACAAGGTCTGTCTGGAAAAAGTCAAATGATTGTTAGTATAATGAGAATGGTTTGCATAACATTGATGCAACCTGGCAGCTAAGGAGAGTGGACTGGAATGTGCATGCATGAACAATGATGACTTCACAGTGGAGGTGATAGACATTGAGTGAGCATGTGTACTGTGTGGCTGTTGCATTCAAAATGAATGAGTAGGGAAATGGATCTGCATCCAATTTTACATTAAGCTTGAACATTCCTCTGTGGAAACAATTTGGATAATTCAGAAGGCTGCTGCTATGGGCAACTGGTGATTGGCAGCTTCATGACAATAATGCAACTGATTATGCATCACTTCTCATGCAGAGTTTTTTGGTAAAACATCAAATCACCCAGGTGACTCAGTCCCCTACAGCCCATATTTGGCGACCTGCAAATTCTGGCCTTTCCCAAAACTAAAATCACCTTTGAAAGGGAAGAGATTTCAGACCATTCATGAGATTCAGGAAAATACAATGGGGCAGCTGATGGCAATTGGGAGAGCAGTGTGAGGTCCTAAGGTTCCTACTTTGTAGGGGACTGAGGTATTATGGTCCTACATACAATGTTTATTGTATCTATCTTATATCTTCTTCAATAAGTGTCTCTCTTTTTCATATTAAATCCCAGGGTATATTCTGGACAGACTTTGTACTTTGTATGAATTCTATCCTTTTAAATGTGTAAAGTTTTGTGTTCTGCTTAAGAATAAAGGACCCATGGACAAAGACAACACAGAGGATGAACAGGATGGAAAGTGGAAGGTGGGGTGTGGGTACGGCAGGAGAGAGTAATAGAGGGGAAATGGGGACATCTGTAATTGAACAACAATAAAATATTAAGTATAAAAGAATACGGTCAATGTTTGTGAAGGTCTCACATATGCTTGAGAAGAATATGGACTCTGCTGTTGTTGAATGGAGTGTTCTATAAATATTAATTAGATTGTGTGGTTGATAGGGATTTTTGTATTTCTGTTTATCTTCCATCCATTTGTTTTACCTGTGATTGAGAGAAGAGTATTAAACTTTTAGGGTATATGTGTCTCTTATTCTTTTCAGTTTTATTATTATTTTTTAATTAGACACAACTTTATTTTTTATTTTTTAACATTTTTATTTTTTAAATTTATAAATCATGTTTATGCTATTACAGTTGTCTCAATTTTTAGCCCTTTACCCCCCTCCACTCATCTCACCCTCACTCCCCATTCCTACAGACAATTCCCACTCAGTTGTCCATGTCCATGGGTCATTCATATATATTCTTTGTCTAGTCCCTTCCTTTTATTTCCACCATTGTTCTCATTACTCTCCCCTCTGGTCACTTTCAGTCTGCTTCATGTTTCCATGCCTGTGGTTTGTTTTGTTTGTTAGTTTATTTTGTTGAATAGAGTCCACTTACAGGTGGGGTCATATAATATTTGTCTTTCATCAACTGGCTTATTTTACTTAGCTTAATATTCTCCAGTTTCATCCATGTTGTCACAAAAGGTAGGAGTTCCATCTCTCTCTTTTTCTTTCTTTCTTAAGTGCAGATTGATTTTATCTATTTTCTAAAATGTCAAAGTTAATTATAAAATATTAAAAATGTAAAACCATTATAAAGCCTCAACAATTAAACCAACATGACACCAGCATAGAAATAATCAAGTAGATCAATGAAAGGTAATGAACATTCTAGAGACAAATGTATATATCTGATTAATATATGTATGATTGAGTTGATATTTCAAATCAATGGGTAAAATAAGGCTTATTCAACGAATAAGATGCATGGACCACTATTACTAGAAATAAAACAAATACAGAGCCCTATTTCACATATTATACAACAAATATTCAGGTGAGTTAAAAATCAATATGTAGAATCTAAGGAGTTTTAGAAGAACATAGAACTAATATTTTAATGACCTAAAGTAAAATATTCAACCCCAGAAGCTATAGTAAATATTGACAATATGACTATATTAAACATTTAAGACTATATAGTAAGTAATATACATGTAAAAAAAGTTAAAGGACAAGGAACAGAATATGAAAGTATTTGTAACACATCTAAAACATGGTTAATAGGGTTTTTTGTTTGTTTGTTTGTTTTTAGGGGAAAAAGTTCTCTAAACCTTTAATCAATAAATGGATAAAGAATACCAAAAAGTCATTTAAAGCTTTTTAAAAAAATAACAGAAATAGGCAAAAAATATACTAAAAGAGGTTTAGTTTCAACAAATAGTAAAGGAACAATTAAAATAACATCATTGTCACAATCAGATTAATGAATATTAAAAATATTGGTAATATCAAGTATTGGCAACTCTGAAAGGAACTAGGTATTCATAGACTCTTTTTCTTCATCTTAAAGCAGTCCCTTTAACATATTTTGCAGTGCTGATTTGGTGGAGGTGTATTCTTTTAGCCTTCTTTTGTCTGGGAAACTCCTTACTTCTTCCATTTGAATGGAGAACCTTGCTGGGTAGAGCAGGCTTGGTTGCAGATCTTTGCTTTTCATTACTTGGAATATTTCTTGCCAGTCCCTTCTGGCTTGCAGTGTTTCTGTTGAGAAGTCAAATGCTAGCCATATCGGGGCTCCCTTATATGTTACTACCTATTTCTTCCTTGCTTGGTTTAGGATTCTCTGTTTGTCTTTGATATTTGACATTTTAATGATGATGTGTCTCAGAGTGGGCCTCATTGGGTTCCTCTTGAATTCCTGGACTTGTGTGCTTCCTGGGGCCCCCTGTGCTTCCTGGACTTGTGTGACTTTTTCTCTCTTCTCTAATTAGGGAAGCTTTCTATCATTACTTTTTCAAACAGGTTCTTTATCCCTTCCTTGTCTTCTTCTCCTTCTGGTATTCCTGTTACATGGATATTATTACTTTTCAGGTTTTCCTGCATTTCCCTCAATGCCTCTTTGTGCTTTTTGAGTTATTTTTCATTTACTTGCCTTTTCTGGGAGCTTTTTTATATCTTTTCCTCCAGCTTGTTGATTCCATCCTCTGCTTCATCTAGCCTGCTTTTGATTCCTTCTACTGTGTTCTTCAATTCAGAAATGGTATTCTTCATTTCCTCTTGTCTCTTATTGATAGTTTCAATGTCCTTTTTCATGCTGATATAGTTTGCAGTAAGTTCCTCGTAGTTTCCCTGTAGTTTTTGGTAGTTCTCTCTGAGCCCACTGAGCTCATTTAGCTTCCTTAGAACCACTGTTTGTTTGGATCTCGATATCTGATAGTTCACTTGCCTCTATTTCATTTAGTTCTCTTTCTGGGGATTCTTCTTTTCCCTTCAAGCGGGGTGTATTCCGTTGTCTTCCCATTATTTGTGAGACTCTTCTCTTTGCTTCTGCTTCTTAAGTTGATCTGTCTTGATTTCCTGACTTTGTGGTGTGAACTTCTATGATTGGAGACCACTGTTTTTACTTTCTGGATCTGCCTCTGATGATGTCAGATGTTGACCCTGTGTGACCTTAGGCAGTCTGTTCGAGACTTCCAGGAATCTACTGTTTGTGGCTGTCTCCTTCAGCTGTTAATCAACAGTTTTATTATATTTTCGCTTCATGAATTTGGTTTTGTTGTGAGATATATACACATTTAGCATATCTATTTCTTCTTGATGAATTGACCCTTTATAATCAGGTAATCACCCTCTTTCTCCTTAGTAAATTTATTCTGAAATCTACTTTTTTTGTGGTATTAATGCAGCTATTTCTGCTTTTTAAAAAATTTGTATTTACTTAGTAATTTTCCCCATCTTTTGTCTTATCTATATGTTATTATGTTTAAATTGGTTTTCTTAGAGACAGAATATACTTAGATTTTATTTGTTATTAGCCAATATGATAGTTTATAAATTTTAATTGTATTCTGACTAGAAAATACTGAAAATATATTGAATAAAGCAGCTGTGTGATATTATTCCATTTTGTACCTCCAAATATTTCTTTAACTATCTCTAATCAATGCTTAGTTTAAATTAATGCACTTGGAAATAAAGAACAAAGTGACAGTGACTGGGGGGCAGGAGAGATGTAACATGGGCAAGAAGGGGAAGGGGCAAGCAAAGGAACATGAATAGAGGACTATAGGCACAGACAATAGGGGGGTTGACTGTGGGAGTGGGGAGGGATTGGGTAGGATAAGCAATGGGGAAAAAAGCAAGACAACTATAACTGAACAAAAAGAAAAATATTAAAATAACTAAATAAAAATGAATACAGTCTGATATTTGTATGCTAATTCTTAAATTTTGATTTTTTATATACATTTGGTTCAGTCTGTTATAAAGCACCTAACATCTTTTGTCCCCCCTTTCTCTAGGTCATGACAAGTAGATTTCCTTATTACTTTTTAATAGATGGCAGGTCCAGATAATCATAGTTGCAGGTTCTGCTTCTATTGCACAATACCTGTGTGGTTGGTGGACTCCTGGAAGGTGTCCTTATCCCAGTCCTCAGAACCTGTGATTGTGCTTCATTAAGTGGCAAAAGGGAATTCACAGGTGTGAATGCAATGTAACCCTTAAGTTCTGGGTCAAAATATTCCAAGACAAGATTCTGTCTGCAGAATAAAATTGTGGGAGAAGCTCACTCATCAGATTGCTGATTGGTGATGTCTTAACAACTGAAAAAAACATTGAGGAAAATGGTTACATAGCAGCACAGGTTTAACTCTTTTTAAAAAAAATATTTTGACAACAGTTTTATTCTAAAATTAAATTTATAGTGACTATAGATATACACACATATACACATATGCTTATATATACATATATACACACACCAACATATATGTGTTTTTAGTCACTTATTTTCCGAGATCTCAAGTTTGCCTGCCAATCTCAGGCATGTTAACCATGGTATTTTCAGGAATATAAACTCCAACAGTTGGGAGGAATTGCCTTACCCTTTGTATTAACATTTCTTTCCTGTTCCCCACTTGCTTATTAATTATTCATTGATTTTGTTCATTTACTCATTTGCCTTCAAACATTCACTGAACACCACCTTGGGTTAGCCTGAGAAGTGGGACTGCTTCGTCCTGACTCTAGCATGTTGACACCTTAGTGAGAAAGACCAAGGTGATCACAGGGAACCTTAATCACATGGCAGGGGGACAGGTTTGACGTGATCTTGCACAGGCCAGGGTCAGGCTCTTGGTCTGAGGAGCAGAATAGGGAATGAGAAACTTATACAGAATGCAGTGAGAATCATGGAAGGGTTTTAAGCAGAAGTTTAATACGATGCCCCTCTGGTTTAAATGAGGTTGGTATGGTTCGCTGTGTGGGGAAGAAATTGCAGAGGTATAGGGAGGGAATAGAGATACTCATCAGCCTTAGACTTAGTCCATATAAGTTAGAGAAAAGCATTTATTAAAACACTTTTATCTGTCAGAAAATTGTACTATATAGGTTTCATTGGAATGGGACAACTTACACCTTACTTTTCCCTCAGGAAAAGTATTGGAGTAAATGAACATATATCCCAGAAATAGACAAGAAGTGAGACCAATTGAGAGCCTATTGTGTTCATCTGGGAGGATGGAATGGTGGAATCCCTGTATCCTAGTACCCACTGCAAATGGGAGAAGTAGAGATACTCAGCCTATTTGTGGACAACATTGTGAGGCTCGTGATGAACAGAACTATGAGACGAGGAAAGAAAGAATCTGAGATGACGCTAGATTGCTGATTTAAACCCGTGACATGTAAAAGAAAAGAAGGCCTTGGGCCTTGTTTTTGTTGCTGCTTCTGGTGTTGGAGGAGAAGAGAACTGATGTTTTTGATCCATGCTTGTTGGAGGTTTTGTGTTTGAAAGAGAGGCAATGTCACATCAGTCAGGATTATTAAACAGTGACATGGTTAAGACAGGACCTTGCAGGCAGCCAGTGGGAGTTCAGTCATGGAAGAAGTCATTCAGGACAAGTTGCATGGTATTTGTAAAAAAGAGTGGGCTATGGCCTTGGCATTCAAATACTGAACATTCTGAATTTTGACGTGTAAGTAAATCAAGTCATTGACAACTAATGGGATAACAGATTGGAGAAGCAGGTGACATGACCTGTTGAGCAGATGCTCATCCTGTTGGCCCAGGTCCATCTCCCTGGCATCATCTCCCCATCATGGACACACTGCAGTTCTGCTCATGTTCTGTATTAAACATGACCTTGACATTCTTATGGTGATTGTGAGAAGTGTTATTATTTACCTTGCACACTTGAGGAAGTGAAGGGCATTGTACAATATCATGTTAGTCATGAAGTCAGGTCACTTATAAGGTCTTGGCACAAAACCCTTGCTAATGATTAGGATTCACTACATGAGAGATCCTGGTGCCACCCGAAGAATGGGTGGGGGCACGTGCATTTCTGAATTCTTTGACAAGGAGTTTGCATGAAAGGGGCTGGGTGGAAAATTCTTGTTATTATGTATAATTATTCAGCACATTCTAGTAAGTAATATACTCATTCACTGGAATTCCACTGGGGTTCAAGTTCATACAGAAATCACTGATGAAAACTCCAGATCCTTGAGAAGATATTTCTGGATATGCTGAAGCCTGGTATTGTTTAGTATACAAGGAACTTTAATAGGCAATTGGGAAATGTTTTCTACCAAGAGGAGAAGTTTAGATGATCAAATAAAAAAATTTCAGAATACTTAGATTGAGAAGTTGTCAAAAGATTTTATATTTACTAGGAGTGAAGTCACTCTTGCCTGAAATTTCCCAGAGGGATTGCTTCAAATTGGTAAGATTTATATCATTACGAAAAAAAGAAAATGAAAGCCTTATTTTTGGAGATGGTAATTTATTAAGCTATATACATATGACTTAAAAACATATCATCAGCATTAAATACCATATAAAATTATCTTCGAGTATGTTAAAGCCTTAGAAAAAGTAAGAAGGAAGACACATGAAAAGAAGTTCCTTTTTTTTCTCTTGCCATGACCAATGGAGACAGTTCTAAAAATATCAATAAAAACAGTTATTTTTTAAATACATTCATATCAAAATAAGAATTTTAGTTTGGACTATATTATTAAAAGTATGTTATATCTAAATAAAAGAAAAAACATGCCCTTGTGCATTTTGTCACCTCTCTGAGTCAAAGACCATGACAAAATATATAAACATAATGTAAAATATACTAAGGCCCAGTGCCCAAATCAACTAAATTGTGACATTATTCTATAAATTTTGTTGGAGTCTGGAAATATAAATTTATTATTATCTTTGAACAAAATATTAACCTCAATACTAAATGATAACATTTTGGTTTAAACTGTGCTTAACAAACTTGTGTCTAAAAGAAAATTTAGTTCTGGCTGGTGTGGCTCAGTGGATTGAGTGCCAGCCTGCACACCCAAGGGTTGCTGGTTTTGTTTCCAGTTAGGGCAGTTGCCTGGGTTATGGGCAACTCCATGTGAGAGGCAACCACACATTGATGTTTCTCTCTCTTCCTTTCCCTCTCTCTGAATATAAGTAAATAAAATCTTTAAAAAAATGTAAAACAAAACCAAATTCATGTGGCTTTTACCATTTCTTTTTACCTGCATTTCTCCTTTGTTTTTTTTCTTTCTGGGATAGAGAATCACATAAAAATGAAATATTTAGAGAGAAGAAAAAAAATAAGGATAGTCCTAATACAGTATGAATTTGGACATTCTTGTGATGTATTACTGGCCACCATGAGTCCTGCAGTAATTGATGAGCATTTGTGTCACTTCTAATTATTTACATGGCTGATGGATGTGAGGCTTCTTCCCTTAGCCCATTTCCCCTAAAACCAGAATAACTGTAGGAGAGCCTCTCTTCAGACATATAACTCCATATTAAGAATTCTAATGCAGAATGGGATGAGAGGTCAGAATTTGCCATATGGATTTAACTCAGTGAAGAATGGCTTAGGTATTGAGGATGGGGAGCCTGCATGTTTGTAAAGTCATTCAATTTCTTTGAGCCTCTATTACATGTAAAATTTGCTTTTTCCCCTAAATTACGTCACCTATGTCCGACATGTGTTGGGACTTGCTTTAACCCTCCCACAGTCACCTGAGACCCCATAAGTGTGTGTGTGTGCGCTGCATGTGTGTGCAGGTGCATGTGTGAGTCTGTATAAGCATGCATGCTTGTACACACATGTGTAGGACAGAGGACAGAGTGTGATCACTCAATTATCATTTATCTAATAATTGAAATTCATGAAGGGCTACATACTCATATGTGTACGATGTGATCAGGTGGTCAGCATAGACTAATGGGGTGCATCACAAGGGGGTATAACAACTCACTGTGACATTTCTGAATATAAAGTGTTTCCCATGCTGGTATGAGGAGAGATTGAGCTGGACATGAAGACTGATCACCAGGAATTTTGGAGTGACACTTACAGTGCCCAACCTGGAATGACATTTCTGTGTCATGTGAGCAAGCTCTGAGCTCTGTAACAGTCAGCAGATGTGCACCTCTTCTAGGCCAGCACTCTGCCTGAACAGGGACAAGATGCAGTGATGTTCAAATCAGAAACCTGGAGCTGGTACAGGTCCTACGTAGCCAAGGGAAGAACCTTAGGGCCCACTGCAGATGTGCATTTGGGTTATGTGGGTAACCATAACTGTTAAATAAATAACATGCCTGTTTTTCACAAATTAATGAGTCACAAATTTATCTTAATAAAATGATGCACAGGGCTTTGGTTTTAAGGTTGTAAGAGTAAGTTCAATTGGTGAGTTAATGACACATGGTGTGTATATTAGAATATATGAATCTCGCAAACAGAATTTTAAAAAATTAGGGTAGAAAAAGAAATTTACCTTTCTTATGTCTGTCTCAAGGACTAAATAACATAGAGAATGAGTTTTTCTATAATTTGCAGATAGGCAGTTAAGTCCAGGAGCTGAGCACACTAAAAAGTAAAAGCAATATTACTAACCTGTCTTCCACATGGTTTTATACTTCTTTTAATTGAATCATCATATTAGTCCTTTGCTCATTCCAAAGGATAAGAAATAAAAAAGCAGAAACCCCAGTAATTTATCAAGGTGCTGGTGGACACATGTTTCTCCTCCAGTTACACAGATTGCTTTTATATCTGTAATAGCATATCTATAGCTTAAAATGTAATTTAATAACACTCCTTTGTGATATGTTTTTAAAAAATTTTAATAGTTTATTTTTCATTGTATTTTTCCCTTTACCATTTATTCCCCTTATATCCTCTTCTACCTCCATGTTTGCTAAAGTTTTTCATCCCTTCTGCTCCCTATTTAAATTTTTCAAATTTCAAATAGCTGGTTGTTGAGATTTAACTTTGGAAGTCCTTGAAATTTTTGTAGGTTTTCATAATACAGTCAGTGAAAATTTTTATATGCATTATTTTAAATTTTTTTTCAAAATTATATAATTAAGATAGAAAGACAATATCCTAGTATTTGGCTATTACAGAGTGTGTCAGTGAACTCCGCATCCACATATCTTTATTTTGTGTACTAGTGATCTCTCTAAAAAGGGAAATTAGGTCACTTTTTTTAACAGTAACTTTTTTTTTTACATCTTCAACTTTTCCAGGTTTTGCCTGACTGCTTTACAAATTAGCTGATAATTCTCCATCCTTATAGATAATACCTGCCAAAGTTTGAAATTATACTGACTTAACTATTTTTATTTTTTAATTAATTTATTTATTTTTTCAAATACATTTGTCTCTGCCCCCCCCCACTTTCCCTTGCCCCCTCCCTCCCTCCCTCCCTCAACTCTTCCCCTGTGGTTTTGTCCATGAGTCCTTGCTATATGTTCCTTGACTTTCCCCTTCCCTTGTTTCCGCCCCCCTTCCCTCTTGTCTCTGTTGGTTTCTTTTCCTTTCAATACTGTATCTATTTTTTGATAGGGTGGTTTGTCTTTCACTTATTTTTATGTAGGATTAATTATTTACAGATTACACAGAGACAAATACTTTTTCCCAGTCTGTGGTTTGTTTTAAAACAATAAAGTTAACTTTATTGTTTTAAAAAATAATTCTAGTCAAATTTACATATCTTTTCTTTCTTTCTTTCTTTCTTTCTTTCTTTCTTTCTTTCTTTTTCTTTTTTTTTACTTTTAAGTTCTTTTCAAAGAAAACCTTCTCTCTCATGGACAGTACAGTGCGCAAGGGCTCAGACTGAGGACTAGTGTGCTTGACTTTGAGTCCGACTTAGTCCCTTATTAATTGTGACCCTTCAGTGAGTTTGTTAATCTTTCTGTGCATAATTACCTTTCCTGTAAATTAAGTAACAGCAAAAATAATAGTTGGATTTATCTCCCTACAGAGTTATTTATAGAATTAATATCTGTAGGGCATTTAGACCATTGTCTAAGACACAGTGAGCACTATGCATGTATTAGTATATTATCTTCTAATGATTTAAAAGTTTCCCCTCTCATATTTTAGGACATCAATTTATCTTTTTTTAAATAATTTTGGATATATTATGTTATATAATTTTACTTTTACCATATGATCCTTTTTCTTAATAATATATAGTAGCCAGCTCACTGAACCTACAACCTTTTGGTACATGGGATGAGGTTCCAACCAACTGAGCCACCCAGCAAGGGGCAAACTTTGTTTTCAATTTTCAGAAATTCTTGACTCTTTATATAATATGTTTATATATTGATAGCCACACAAATCTTATAATCCACAAAATTTTAATACTTTATAATTTGACATATTTTATTTACAAATTAATTTGTAGAGGGTTGACCATAATATTTTCTTTTCACAATGAATATGGTAAGTCATTATAAAACTTAAAAATAACTTAGATATAGCACTTCAACTCTGAATCACTGAATTGTGGATCTTTGGGGTCAAAGTGCTGAGAAAACCCTGGAAGACAGCTAGTCTACCCCCTTGTTACAGATGAGGGGGTTGGGGTTGGAGAAGGTGAGTTATTTTTAGGATCAATACAGTAGCAAGTTATTTTGGATGTCAACCTACGTCATTTGACTCACTGCAGTTTTTTTTTACTTTTTGGTTATATATTTGGCTGAACTGTCTTGTTTCTTAATTAATATCCTGTGCTCAGTGCTGAGTGAGTGGGTCAATGCACAGGAGGTAAATACAATATTGTCCTTACTGTTGAGGAGCTGAAAGTAGAGAATGGAGAGGAGGCAGATGGTATCACTGCTACATTGTGACTAATAGCGATGCCCTGAAAGGTGGTCTGGCTGGGAGCAGGCAGTCATTTGTGGAGTAATGGGGAGGGTTCAGTTATGTGGATATTAAACAGTGGGCAGGCCTCCTTTATGGAGGAGGAGGAGGAGACTTGGGAACATGAGTGGCATCTGGCTGCAAGGATGAGCCTACTGTGCTTGGGGCTCTGGCAGAGTTTGTCCAGAGACGACAAAGGGAGGAAGGACATGGGCCTTTTTAAAGGGCTCTTTTTTTTTTTTTTTTGATTATTGAGAAGATGCTAAAATTTATAAAAGGCAGTGAAACAGATTTGCAGTTAGGAAAATAGGAGATCATGAGTTCATGGACTGGAGATAAGACACTGTTGGTGGTGAGGGAAGTGAGAACAATCAGGTCCGTCTCTATGGTATTTGTAATGTGAAAGGGGAAGCATGTGTTTAGATCTGAGCAGATGTTCTATCTACAGACCTGGAAAGTGTACAGTGTCTGTGGGGAGGTGGTATTCGTCTTGAGTGAACTGTTGTTTAATGAATTAGAACTATGTGAAGAGGGAATTGCTAGGGTTGGGGAGGCGAAAGACAGGATTCACTGTACAAAGTGGAGTATGAATTACCTCTGAGACTCTCAGGGTGTGCTCAAGTCAGTAGCTGAAGAAATGGACTTTGGATGCACCTGGGCCTTGTTAGCATAAAGCTGGACTTGGAATCAGGTTATTGGCATTGCCTTAGGGAAAGGGTTTAGATCAGTAAGAAAAGTCACCTGAAAGTGGGATCCCAGGAAAGTCCTTAGCATGTGCAGGAGAGGCAGGGGAAGAGACACTCATTAGTGAAGGCCAGCTGAGGAGGACAAGGAGGAGTGACAGAAGGGTATTAGGGGAGCAACTACCATTGTATTATCAGCCCTTCTGCCCCTTTGAAAGGACTCAGGCTTTATACAGGGAATATGTCTGGAATAACAAATTCATTGACCAGACGACCTGCATGGCCCCTTCCATTTAGAGTTCAGTGATACAAATTTTGGGGCATTTTAATTCTAAGCTTGTTTGTAAGATGACAATAATTTATCTTCTCAATTCCTTTCTCTTGTAACAGCAAAATGGTTCATTTCCTTCAATAATCATGCTTCATACTTTCATTCTTAGCCCACGTTACCAAGTACCACATATTTTTTCCTATTCAGTTTTCATATTTGATGTAGTCACATAGGGTCTTATAAATAATAAACATGTATATATCAAGATAATATATCTAGACCAGTGTATGCCATTACTGTTGTCATCACGTATCAGCAATTTGTGCCTTTGTACAGATGCAGGAAATCTGGCACTGCATAGCTGAGCAAACTTTCTCATAATGTAGGGGTAGGAGGGGCCTGGTGGGCCCTGAATACCGCAGCCTGAGCTATGTCTACTGTCCTTTCCCTGGTCGCTGGGTGTGTAGCACCGTCAGGCCAAGTACCTCAGCCTTTAAATATGCAACAAAAAGCAGCCTAATAGACTCCAAAATATTCATTACCCAAAAGTGCTTAAATCATTTCCCTAATAAATCGCTCCTCTGCAGGGCAGGAGGAAGCCAGTGATGCACGATGATTAAACATCTTAAAGTTTCTGAAATTTCCCATTTGAAAAGTTCACCTAGTTTTATTTCTCTTTAACAAATATGTGTATCAGCACATTCAGAATCACATTACCCTATTTCTGCAGGCAAACCTTACCAGCAAAACCCCCATGGGAAGGCCGACCCACTCAGGTGTGAGTCTTAGAACCTGGGGAGGTTAGCACCCTCTCTCTAGGGGTATGAGCTCCATGAACACTTAGACTAAAGGGGATGCTGCAGAGCAGCCAGTGAATGGCTCTCTAGATGATCACAATTCTGCTGCTTTGTTCAAGAGCAGTCTGCTGCCATTTCTTCTGGTGGCAGCACTTGCACCCACATGAATTATTGACCTGCTAAATCTCCAGAACATTGTTTTGCTTTGCCATTTGTTTTGATTTTCATGAAATTGTTGTAACTGTGGCCATAAAATTCCCACACTGGCTACCTACTCTTGAGTCACTTTAAGATGGTCCCATTTTCCCATCTCATGAAACTCCTGAAATTATAACATCCCGGGTCCTTAACACAAGAGGTGGCAGGTCATCTCTGGTTTCATCAGGCAATGTGTAGATGATGTCAGAGGCATGGTTTCCACTCAGCCCTGCTGTCCACGTGGGCATCTCCTTTACATGCTGCCCAGAATCACATCTCCCCTTTGCTGGTGTCAGCATCTGTGTGACTTTTCTTTCTAGGAAATCATCCCAATCTTAGTGTCTGTGACTTGTGTGAAACTACAACCCCTGCTTCAGGTGGACATGTAACAGGCACTGAGCAGAGTACAGGGGTGAATTCAAGATGGCAAGCCTGTAGGTAACTCTAAACATACACAGACAGAACAAGAAAAATGCCTCATTTTAGGGTTAAAAATGGTACAAATATTGGGAATAAATTACAGATTGAAGCAGAAAAATATAAACATCAAAGTGTTTAAAATCCTTTCTCATTCAGGAAGAGGATAAACATGTTGACTGGAAACAGACTTTAAGTTTAATGTATGCATATTAAATTTGGGGGTAACCTTTAAAAGTGTAGGAATAGAATTCATAACATAAAATAGTACGAAGGGAAAATAGAATTAATTGAAGAATTACAAATTCTAAAGGAAGGCAAAAGGGAAAGGAAGAGGACAAATAATAGCAACTGTAATGGTTGTTAGAATTCATTGTTAGTGATCACAATAAATGGAAGTAGATTAATTTTTCTACAGTTCATATACCTCTAAAGTCATGTATGTCATGTGTGGATAACACTTCCAATTCATTATGATATACAATTCTGAATTTAATGTGCCAAGTAAAATATTTCACTTATATTTATTATCTTTATTTTTGTCCTTGTCTTTAGGATTATTATGGCTTCTATTTTCAAAGCTCTCAAGTTTAATTCTTCATAACTTAAATTGTGACTTTTTGTCATATTCTAATGTGAACTCTTAAGACTATAATTTTCTAAGTTCCAATTAAACTTTCTATCACAAGTTTTGACATGTAGCATTTTCATTATCATTTATTTCTTAGTATTTCCTAGTGCTCAGCATGGTTTTACCTGTGAAGAGGGGTGTATAGCTCAGGATAAGAAGATAGAACCAAAGGGGAACCACAATAGACTAGTATCAATATCTGATGAGATAGGAGAAAACCAGGAGAGCTCCCAAATAGGCTGACTCAGGAGAAAAAGCAAAAGGAATATTGCATCACAGAGGTCCATGTTGGAGGAACCAGTTTGTGGAGAAGGGTACTCAGTGGGCTCATTTGCTCTTTCGTCTCTGTGTTCATGTGTTTTTTTCTTACCCACTGCCACCTTTGTGAGCACCACCTGCTTATGCAAGTGTGTGTTTTCAAGGTTTCCCTTTCACCCATAAATCTTCCATGACTCTAACACCTTTTTAAATACTATTGCATCAAACTCTCTATTCAGTTTGCACTTCTAAGTGCAAACTACTGTACTCAAGGAACATGGACTCAAATACTTTAGGGCCAGGCATATATATTCAGGTTGATATAAATAGGTAAATAAGTAGCAGATGAAGATAGAGTAATATGGAGTGATGGAGATTAAAGAATGAGAAAGAATTTGCCCTTCTAAAGGTATTCAAATGAAATTTCATGGAATACATAACAGTTAAAAAACAAACAATCCAGTTTTTGTGAAATTATACAGGGACTCACAGTTTGAATTCCCTACTTCCCAACTTTGCTTGGTTTCTCCTAAACCACTTTTTAAATTTATTGGGGTAACATTTGTTCACAGAGTCATATAGGTTTCAAGTGTACATTATGATGATACATGATCAGTATGTTGTATTGCGCAAAGTCAAATCATCTTCTGTCACCAAATATTTGGACACTTTTACCCTTTATTACCCCCATTCCCTTCCCTCTGTATGTGTCTATGAGTTTCAGTTTAATATGCCACATGGGAGTGAAACCATGGTTCTTAGCTTTTTCTGACTGACATTTTCATTTAGCATATTTTCAAGGTTCATCCATGTTGTTGCAGATAGCAGTATTTTGTTTTTTCTTATGGCTGAATAGTATACCATAGTATATATGTACCACATCTTCTTCAGCCGTTCCTCTACTAAAGGACACTTTGACTGTCTCCATGTCTTGGCCACTGTGAATAATGCTACGATGATTCAAATATAACAATATATTAAAAATATACTGTATCATGATTAAGTAGAGTTCATTCCAGGGACCTAATCCACTTTTTATCCATTTTTCTCTATCTAAATGCTGGTTGAGGTAGCTGGCTCATTAATCATGACAAATTAATTTTTTTTCTCTATTATGCTTTACAATTCACCTGGCTTCTCTTAGAAAGCAAAGAAAAAGATAGTAGGAACATTTTTACCTTTAGCCTTTAGAATATCCCAATTACCCCACTAAATACCCATTCCTGGTGCTTCTCCCTCCCACCCACACACAGTCTTGTCTGAGTTTAGAATACAGTTGCTTATATTTCAGAAGGTTCTTGGCTTGGGTGTTTTTATGTCACTCAAATGCTTCTACTTGCTTGCTTGTTTATGTGATCAATTGCAAGACTATCTCTTCTCTAAGTCTCTGTTCATAAGGTCAGTGCTGTCCCAGGACTCTAACTCAGAAATTCTGTGATGGTGATGCAGAGGCTAACAGGAGGGTGTCAGCAAGACCTATATGCTGGTGGAACCAGAAGAGAAAGCATTGCAAACACTAGACTTACAAAACTCATCTGCCTCTTGACTGCTGCACAGGGAACAGAGCACATGGGTACACCTGCTTCCCCCCGCCCCACCTGCCAGCATTGCTGCAGATTTCACTAGAGTGTTAAGGAGGGAAACTCTCAGGGGAGTTGATAGGCTCTCCAGCTGCTGACCACTCAGGTAGCTCATTTCACATTCATAGCATGTCACCAATCAGACCTAATTACCACATGTGTCATTAGACTATTTTATCTCTGGGCTACTTTGCACCTCCCCTTCAGTTCATTTTTCACTTGGTGCCTAAAAACCTCAGCCTTGTAAAATAACTATGGATCCTTTCTGTTTTAAGTATTTTACTCTGAAGCTTTCCTGTAGGTTAGAAGCCCTGTTAGGATTGATTTTGTTTAGTAGGATGTTCTATGGCCTTCATTCCACAGCCAGCACTAATGAAGTTCACCTGCTTCATTTAGTCCTTTTTTTTCTTGCTCAGTGTGCCCCTTCTCCCTACCATTGTCTCATCTACACCCCTACCTCGCTCCCTCAGATCCCACTGTATCCTTGAGGATTCCCTAGATCTTAGGAAAATGGAATGATGCCTCTATCCATGCACAAGCGTTGTATCTCCAGGAAAGAAGAAAGCTGTGTCTCCACTCTCTGTCCCTCCCTGACCATATGGAGGTGTAATGGTGTTACTGGGGAGACAGTCCATTTAGAGGCTATGTCTGGAGAGAAGACCATGGGCCTCACTGGAGACATGGTCTTATTTATTAGAGAAACCAGACATATTCATGTTCAGGGAGTTTTCAAAACATGGTTACTTCTTAGAGGAATGTGAGCTTGTAACTGACAACTCAAGAGAGTGGTAGACAGGTAAGTATTATTGAGCATCTTTAAATGTGATATTGACTGTTGTAAAAGAATACAGCAAATACTTGAATGCTTTGTTCAATTTCCATTTTTAGACCTAATTTTTGAGTTTTAAATACAATAATTTCTTTTAAATATCATGTAAGGTTTTGTTAGTTGATTTGGAAAATTCATGAAGCTGATTTTTGAAACCTATTCAATGTGTCCAATGTAATTAAAAAGTAACATTTAGTTAGTTGACATTCATAGTTTATTCCTGGATTTCAGTTGATTGACAGCTTTTCAATGAACTGATTCACTTTTAGCCATTTTTCAGAGGTGGAGACAAGACTAACACTTAAACACACTGCCAAGCTCTAGAATTCACCGGAAGTCACACATTTAAAAATGTTATTTAAATCTTCATCTGGAACATTACTGAGCATGGCCCATCTAGTTGAATCACTTGACAAGTATAATAAATAATATCTGATTTATTTTTTATTAAAAAATCACAGATCATTTTTCAAAGATGAAATGCCATCTTGATATGAATTCATTGCTAAGCGTATGGCAAGGGTGACTTCAGGAAGCATAAAGACCTTTGCTCAGTGCATGGCCACCAAGAAGAATCTGGGATGGGTCATGTCCATGGGAGCTCAGGTGCTGGTGAGAGACTGATTCTTTGTTTATAAAGTTTTAATATATAATATTTATAATCAACTCATACCTTGATACATTGAAAAACTTCTGAAATGCAAGTCAGAAAATATGAACTTTTTTTCCAGCAGAAATGAAATTGTACTGACATATTTCAAATGTAATACTTTGTAAAATGACATAGTTCAAAAGGGAAGAGTTGAGGGAGGAAGGGAAGAAGCAAGGGAAAGAGGTGGGGGGTAGGCAGAGACAAATGTATTTGAAAAAATAAATAAGTTAATTAAAAATAAAATGTCATGGTTCGGATTTTACATCTCTGAATCCAGTAACTCATTTTTATTAAAAGTTAAGTTCAGGGGAGAATCAAAATAGCAGAGGACTGAGTGGCAGTTACATTGACCCTTCCCAACCAACCTGGAATTACAACTAAATTGTGGAGAAATCACCTGGAACAAACAACTGAACAATAGCTAGAGAGGAGCTTTGTAACCTCGGAGACAGAAGAATCAGCTTTAGCGCATTCTAACTAGTAAGCAATGCGGTACAGACCTGAGAAGGTAGGCAGGGTGCCCATGGGTAGCAGCATCAGAAGGATATTGAAATGGCCAGTTGGATCCCCCCGAGAAGAGTGGGGTCTAACCCAAATGTGGGGATCTCTAGCCCACAGCACCAAATCCCAAAAAGTACACAGAAAACAGCCAGCTGAGAAAAGCGGCAGGGTTGTTCTCTGCCAGAGACAGGTGGCTGGAGACACAAAGAGTCTTCTAAAGGACCAATGCAAAATGTTTATTTGCAGCCGCTACCCTGGTCTCTGGCAAAGGTGGGGGCAGAGTGGGCTAGAGATACCTGAGGAGAGACTGGGGAGAGAGGCTTTGGGGAGAGAACTGAGAGAGAGGCCAGCAGGATCTTGGTACTGACTCATCCTCCATGTGGCAGCAGCCATCTTGCTCAGGCAGAGACCACTCCCCATGAGAGGCACCAGCATCAAAGGACCCAATAGCCCAGCCCCTAGGTGGGATTCCACCCCACCCTGCACTGTCTAAGCTGCCTGCTGACTGCAGAGTGGCAGCCACAGACAGTAGACCCCTGGCTAAAGGGGCCACAGAGAGGTCTGGCGACACTTGAGGAGAGACTGGGGACGGAGGCTTTGGGGAGAGAATGGAGAGAGTAGCTGGTGGGATCCCAGTGTGGACTCCTCCCCCATACAGCAGCAGCGTGAGAGGACCCAATAACCCCTGCCTCCAGGAGGGACTCCACCCCTCCCTGAGCTGTCTAAAGCAGCCTGCTGAGTACACAGTGACTAGATTAACAACTGAAGGAGACAGCCACAAACAGTAGATTCCTGGAAGTCTCGAACAGACTGCCTAAGGTCACACAGGGTCAACATCTGACATCATCAGAGGCAGATCCAGAAAGTAAAAACAGTGGTCTCCAACCATAGAAGTTCACACCACAAAGTCAGGAAATCAAGACAGATCAACTTAAGAAGCAGAAGCAAAGAGAAGAGTCTCACAAATAATGGGAAGACAACCCCGCTTGAAGGGAAAAGAAG
This sequence comes from Pteronotus mesoamericanus, assembly GCF_021234165.1. Taxonomy (NCBI): domain Eukaryota; kingdom Metazoa; phylum Chordata; class Mammalia; order Chiroptera; family Mormoopidae; genus Pteronotus; species Pteronotus mesoamericanus. Next base: position 59,616,677 of record NW_026555321.1, read on the forward strand.
AATCCCCAGAAAGAGAACTAAATGAAATAGAGGCAAGTGAACTATCAGATATCGAGATCCAAACAAACAGTGGTTCTAAGGAAGCTAAATGAGCTCAGTGGGCTCAGAGAGAACTACCAAAAACTACAGGGAAACTACGAGGAACTTACTGCAAACTATATCAGCATGAAAAAGGACATTGAAACTATCAATAAGAGACAAGAGGAAATGAAGAATACCATTTCTGAATTGAAGAACACAGTAGAAGGAATCAAAAGCAGGCTAGATGAAGCTGAAGGCCGAATCAGCAAGCTGGAGAACAGATAGAAGAAAGCTCCTGGAAAGAGCAAGAAAATGAGAAAAGACTCAAAAAGAATGAAGCGGCATTTAGAGAAATGCAGGACAACATGGAACGTAACAATATCCATTTAATAGGGATACCAGAAGGAGTGGAGGATGAAGAAGAGATAGAGAACCTGTTTGAAAAAGTAATGATGAAAAACTTCCCTAATTGGAGGAGGGAAAAAGTTACATGAGTCCAGGAAGCACAGAGGGTCCCATTCAAGAGGAACCCAATGAGGCCCACTCTGAGACACATCATCATTAAAATGTCAAATATCAAAGACAAACAGAGTCCTAAAGCAAGCAAGGGAGAAACAGGTAGTAACAAATAAGGGAGCCCCGATATGGCTAGCATCTGACTTCTCAACAGAAACACTGCAAGTCCGAAGGGACTGGCAAGAAATGATCCAAGTAATGGAAAGCAAAGGCCTGCAACCAAGACTGCTCTACCCAGCAAGGCTCTCCGTTAAAATGGAAGGGGAAGTAAGGAATTTCCCAGACAAAAGAAGGCTAAAAGAATACACCTCCACCAAACCAGCACTGCAAAATATGCTAAAGGGGCTGCTTTAAGATGAAAAAAAAGGTTTCTATGAATACTCAGTTCCTTTTAGAGTTGCCAACACTTGATATTACCCATATTTTTAATATTCATTAATCTGATTGTGGCAATGATGTTATTTTAATTGTTCCTTTACAATTTGTTGAAACTAAACCTGTTTTTGTATATTTCTTGCCTATTTCTATTATTTTTTAAAAAAAGCTTTAAATTACTTTTTGGTATGATTTATCCATTTATTGATTAAAGGTCTGTAAAACTTTTTGCCAAAAAAATGAAATCTATTAATCATGTTTTAGATGTGTTGCAAATACTTTTCTATTCTATTCCTTGTCCTTTAACTTTTATAGATAGATAGGTAGATAGATAGAACTATATAGTTAAATGTTTAATATAATCATATTTGCAATATTTATTTTATAGCTTCTGGGTTTGAATACTTCAGGTCATGAAAAATATTAGTTCTATTTTCTTCTAAAACTCCTTAGATTCTAAGTATTGATTTATAACTCATCTGAATATTTCTTGTATCATATGTGAAATAGGGCTCTATATTTGTTTTATTTCTAGTAATAGTGGTCCATGCACCTTATTCATTGAATAAGCCTTATTTTACCCATTGATTTGAAATATCAACTCAATCATACATATATTAACCCTATATATACGTTCGTCTCTGGAATGTTCATTATCTTTCATTGATTTTCTTGATTATTTCTGTGTTGATGTCATGTTGGTTTAATTTCTGAGACTTTATAATGGTTTTACATTTTTAAAAATATTTTCTAATTAACTTTGACATTTAAATATATAAATAATGCAATCTATATTTAAGAAAGAAAGAAAGAGAGAGAGATGGAACTCCTACCTTTTGTGACAAAATGGATGGAATCGGAGAATATTAAGCTAAGTAAAATAAGCCAATTGATGAAAGACAAATATATGATCTCACCTGTAAATGGACTCTATTCAACAACAACAACAAAAAACTAATGAACAAAATAAACCACAGGGACAGAAAGTGACAAGAAGGCAGGGGGAAAGAGGACAAAGGTGGAAAAAAGGGGAAGGGACTAGACAAAGAACATGTATGAATGACCCATGGACATGGACAACAGAGTGGGAATTGACTGTGGGAGTGGGTGCTGGGAGTGGGATGGGTGGAGTGGGGTAAAGGGGAAAAAATTAAGACAACTGTTATAGAATAAACATGATTTATAAATAAAAAGATAAAAATATTTAATTAAAAAAAATTAAGTTCAGCAAAGTAGAGAAAGTTCTGTAGGAGAAAGCAGGTGTGTTGAAAACTGCTTTGAGAATTTAATTTTTATGTGGAAGGGTGCTTTTTGTCCCTTGTGCTTTTCTTTTTATTAGAAATTCTTTCTTTCTTTTTTAATTTTACTTAATATCCTTTAATTGGTTTCTACCACACTTAGGACTAAATATAAACTTGAATTAAAATGTATATTTGCAGTCCCTCTAAGCTACTATATGACCTACATGCATTCCTGATCTCATTTTATTTTTTTTAAAGTATATTTTATTGATTATGCTACTACAGTTGTACCATTTTTTTCTCCCCTTCATTCCCCTCCACCCTGCACATCCCACTCCCACTAGCATTCCTCCTCTTAGTTCATGTTCATGGGTCACACATTAAAGTTCTTTGGCTTCTTCATTTCCTATACTATTCTTGACATCCTCCTGTCCATTTTGAACCTATCATTTATGCTTCTTATGCCCTGTACCTTTCCCCGCCTTCTCCCACTTCCCCTACCCTGCTGATAACCCTCTGTGTGATCTCCATTTCTGTGATTCTGTTTTTGTTCTAATGGGTTGTTTAGTTTGTTTGTAGATTCAGTTGTTGATAGTTGTGAGTTTATTGTCATTTTACTGTTCATAGTTTTGATCTTTTTCTGAGATAAGTCCCTTTAACATTCCGTATAATAAGGGCTTGGTGATGATGAACTCCTTTAACTTGACCTTATCTGAGAAGCACTTTATCTGCCCTGCCATTCTAAATGATAGAGCAAGGACTCATGGACAAAGCTAAAATGGGGAAGGATTGAGGGAGGGAGATGGGGGAGGCGGGCAGGGGAAAGTAGTCGTGGGAAGGTGGAGACAAATGTATTTGAACAAAAAAATAAATTAAACATAAATGATAGCTTTGCTGGATAGAGTAATCTTGGATGTAGGTCTTTGCCTCTCATGACTTCAATTACTTCTTTTCAGCCCCTTCTTGCCTGTAAGGTTTCTTATGAGAAATCAGCTGACAGTCTTACGGGAACTCCTTTGTGGGTAACTCTCTCTTTTTCTCTTGCTGCTTTTAAGATTCTCTCCTTATCTTTAATCTTGGATAACATAATTATGATGTGCCTTAGTGTGTGCTTCCTTGGGTCCAGTTTTTGGGACTCTTTGAGCTTCCTGAACTTCCTGTACCCCTATTTCCTTCACCTCTAATTCTCCTTCATTATTTGTTGAAAAAGGCTTTTCAATTTCTTGCTCTTCCTCTTCTCCTCCTGTCACCCCTATGATTTGGATGTTGGAACATTTAAAGTTGTCCTGGAGGTTCCTAAACTTCTCATTTTTTTTTTTAATTCTTGTTTCTTTATTCTGTTCCAGTTGAATGTTTATTTCTTCTTTCTGCTCCAAATCATTGATTTAAGTCCCAGTTTTTTTCCCTTCACTGTTGGGTCCCTGCATTTCTTTATTTAATTTTGCATAGCCTCTGCTCTTTTTTCCCCTCTATTTTGCAACCACACTCAACCATTCCTGTGAACATCCTGATTACCAGTGTTTTGAACTCTGCATCTGATAGATTGGCTATGTCTTCATCACTTAGTTGTATTTTTTCTGGAGTTTTGATCTATTCTTTCATTTGCACTGTATTTCTTTGGGAGCTCCTGCTATGTGTAAGGGGTGGTGTCTTAGGTATTTACCAGGGCAGGGCAACCCATGTTGCTGCTTCGTGGCACTGTATGTAGGGAAAGGGTCAGAGAGGGAAAAATGCTCCTTGCTTAGCTCTCACTCTGTTTCAGTCACTTCACCTGCTACTCACAAGCAAATTGGGCCCTTCTGGTGCTGACTCCCTGGTGGGTGGAGTTTGTGTACATTCTAGGACCCAGTGAGTCTCTCCAATGGACTCTCCTGTGAGTCTGGGAGTTTCTCCTGCCACTGCAACCCCCACAGTGTTTTTCAGCAAGAGTTTTTGAGGATTTCTTTCCCTGTGCTGGAAACCTGGGTTGCACTCTCTGTTTTGCTCCTCAGTTGTTCCTCCCAGTTTATCTGCATACTAATTTGGGACAGCCTGGACCTCTAGCTGCAGCCTTGCCACACGTCCTCTCCATCCTGGATGCCCATATCTACTCTTCCTACCAGTCTGGATGAATGTTTCTTCTTTAATGCCTTGGTTGTCTGTCTTCCATACAGTTTGATTTTATGGCAGTTCTGATTGTTTTTTGTTGTTAAAATTGTTGTTGTCCTTATTTTGGTGAGGAGGAAAATTATATCTACCTATGCCTCCATCTGGCTGCTGAGTACACACGTATTTTTAAAGTGACATTTTAAAGTATATGTACAATTCGAGCATGATAATATCAAGGAAGAATGTTTCAGCTTTATTCAGGATAAACAACAATTTTAATGATGTACTACTATGAATGACTTTATTGTCAACAAATGTGGTTTAGAGTTCAAGTTCTATGTAGGATATGTTTTATGGCACAGTTGAACTTACAGGAAAATACTCTGGATTTACGAACTAGATGAAGAAAGTTATATCAGAAAATGAATCAGCACCCTACATCCATGATTGAGACAGTTATCCTACAAAAAAATAAAAGTCACTTGTTAAGCAGTTTGTTTCTGACATAGTAAAAATCATAAATTACATATAGGCTAGTGTGTTTATAGTTGATGTTATTCCTATAGAGATAATATTAAAGCTGATCATCAGAAACTGTTATTACATTTTGAGGTAAGATGTTCATCTGGGGGGAAATCTAAAAATGTGTGAATTAGAGAATGAATTGATTATATTACTTCTGAATAAATTCATTTAGATCCAACTTCTAAAGAAATGCAATGAGATATCACCTTACATCTGCAAAAATGGTTACTATCAATAAATCAAAAAACTGCAAGTGCTGATGAAGATGTGGAGAATAAGGAACCCTATTGTACTTTTAGTGGGATAGCAGATTGAGGCAGCCACTATGGAAAACAGTGGGAGCTTCCTCAAAAATTAAAACTGGGACTGCCTTTTATAAAATAAGATTTTATTTATTTATTTATTTTTTAACTTATAAATTATGTTTATTCTATTACAGTTGTCTCAATTTTTACCCCTTTACCCCCCTCTTCCATCCCACCCCCAGCACCCACTCCCACAGTGAATTCCCACTCTGTGTCCACGTCCATGGGTCATTCATAGATGTTCTTTGTCTAGTCCCTTCCCCTTCTTTGCACCATTGTCCTCTTTCCCCATCCCCTCTGGTCACTTTCAGTCTGCTCCATGTTTCCGTGTCTGTGGTTTCTTTTGTTCGTTAGTCTATTTTGTTGAATAGAGTCCACTTATAGGTGAGATCATATGGTAATTGTCTTTCATCAGCTGGCTTATTTCATTTAGCTTAATATTCTCCAGTTCTATCCATGTTGTCATAAAAGGTAGGACTTCCGATTCTCTCTCTTTCTTTCTTTCGTAATGGCAGATTGATTTTATTTATTTTTTAAATATCAAAGTTAATTAGAAAATATTAAAAATTGTAAAACCATTGTAAAGTCTCAGCAATTAAACCAACATGATGCTAGCACAGAAATAATCGAGGATCAATGAAATATAGTGAACATTCTAGAGACAAACATATATATCTGATTAATATATGTATGATTAAGTTGATAGTTAAAGTCAATGGGTAAAATAAGGCTTATTCAACAAATAAGGTGCATGGACCACTGTTACTTGAAATAAAACAAATATTGAGCCTTATTTCACACATGATACAAGAAATATTCAGGTGAGTTATAAATCAATACGTAGAATCTAAGGAGTTTTAGAAGAACATAGAATTAATATTTTTCATGACCTCAAGTAAAATATTCAAACCCAGAAGTTATAAAGTAAATATTGTCAATATGACTATATTAAACATTTAACTATATAGTTAATATATAAAGTACCTAGGAATAAATTTAACCAAAGAGGTAAAAGACCTGTACGCAGAAAACTATACAACATTGAAGAAAGAAATTAAGGAAGACACAAATAAATGGAAGCATATACCGTGCTCATGGATTGGAAGAATTAATGTCATCAAAATGTCCATACTACCCAAAGCAAGTTATAGATACAATGCAATCCGTATTAAGATACCAATGATGTATTTCACAGAAATGGAACAGACATTTCAAAAATTTATGTGGAACCATAAATGACCCCGAATAGCTGCAGCAATTTTGGGAAAGAAAAACAAAGTAGGAGGGATCACAATACCGGCAAAATATTTTGATATTAACCCCTTACTGTTTATGTCATTTACAAATATCTTCTAATTTAATTATTGGTTTATATGTACTTTTACGTCATGAATAATCTGCATTTGGCTCATTTCTTTTGTGTTCCTTTCTCTCTCTTGCTTTCTTTTAATTAGATTTTGCAAATGTTCCTTTTCTTATTTCATTAATGTGTTATACATTCTATCACTATTCTTTTATAGTAATTCTAGAAATTAAAACATCCTTGATGCGTTACATTCTAATACAGAATATACTTTCATAATTTTCCTGACAGTACTAGTGATTATTCATTCATCCCTCCATCCTCTATTGTCTTCCTCATGCCCTTCTGGGCTCTCTTTCCCCCAGTAAATATCTTTCTGCTTGGTAACACCTTAAGAGTGGACAAGCACAAACCCCCTCATGCACAAGATTGCCAAATGCCCACAGAGGAAAGAAACATCTGGTAATCATCAGCTTGTCATAAAAAAATTCTATTATTTCTGGAATTTTAGGTCATCCAATAATCCTCTTTGCTTAGACCAATCCCTGATGCCTTTAGAACCTAGGCTTTGACATTTATCCAGCAACAAGATCACTGACTTTCTGTGACCTAGAACACTGTACCAGGGGTGAGGTCTTTTAGTTTTGCTAGACACCATAAACACCATAAAACAAATAAGTCAGTGTCTCATATCAATTTCTCCAATTTTGATTTCCTGTTATCTATCTTCCCTGCCTACGAGAATGTGGTTAGTAAATACAAAAGTTATAAGCTGCGATTCATTTCCCAGTCCTTCACTGTGGATTTTATAAAGAGTAAGAGTCACTTTAAAATCCCCACACGATCTATACAGTCGCTGTTAAAGCAGATCCCTTGTACTTTAATGAACATGTCTGATTCAGTGAGTATGGGTGTATAGTACATCTGAGTTTGCACATTGGAAAATTGCATTTGAAGGCTGGATTCAAGATGGCTAAGACAGTTTTGTCCTGTGACTGCAAAACTGTTGGATAGCCTCAGGAATCAGGAATGAAAACTTCAGGCTATTAGGCGAGGGGGACTGGGAACTAGTTTCTTTCATGTCATTCCAGTTTAGAGTTTTAAGCAAAAATGAGTCATGGTAAGATATCTTTTGCAGAGACATTGTTTTGGATTACTGAGGGTAACTGTTCTAGGGAGGTGAACACCCTGCAGGTGGCTGTATTGGGGAAAGCTTGGATTTAGAAAATAAAGCTTTGGACACTTATCAGCTGTGTATTATGCATAAAACATGATGGGGAATGTAACATTCTAGCCTGTTATAAAAAGATTTATGTTGTTTTCTTCTTTCCTTGTTGCAAAAGTAAAAATTAGTTCAAAGTAAAAACCAAGAAAATAATGGTGCTAGAGAAACTAAATAAAAAGAAACAAGGAATTATGGTTGCTCATTATTAGTTCTACCTCACATCTTAATTCAAGGACCTTTTAGAATAAGTAGTATTCTTTAAAGACTGATTCTGTCTCATCTAACATCAAATTTATCAGCATAAAGTTGTTCATTATATTCCCTTTTCCTTTAAAATATCTGTAGAAGGTGTAGTGATATTTTCTCTTTCTTCCCTGACATTGTTCTTTTGTGTTCTCTCTTTTTTATTTGTTTTGTTATGAGTTTATCAATGTTATTAATACCTCTTAACAACAAATTTTTACTTTATAAATGTTTCTACGGTTTACATGAAAAAAGAAAAGGAGAATAAAGACACTTTGGATGGAATTCATTGGGCCTAAGCTTTTTACATAGGGTTCATATTTTTAAGTTCTCCAAGATCTGATTTAACCCTGAAGGCTAAATCAGACAATCTGAGCATTTTGTTTGGAGGTGAACATGTGTGCTGAGGTTTGTAGAATTTGACTTCTCACAGCCTAAATGTTCCTCTGAATCCTGCCCTTGTGTGATGCAGATGGTGACACTGTACTACTGCTCTCCAGGGCTCAGGTGTCAGGCTAAGATCAGGCACTTGGGAGTTCCAGCTCCTTCATTCTTGATGACCAGCACTCTCTGAGAGCCTTCTAGGTAGATCAGAGTCCAACATGACAGACAGGGAACTAAGGAACAATGAATTGAACAAGTGGGATTGTCTTTCTCACTTCAATGTCCATCTTTAGTGTTCTTTGTTGATATTTCTGAATTTCCCTCCAGGTAGAGGGTGCAATATACTCTCCATGCCCTTGACATTGGACATGGCTGTCCAGTAGACAGCTTCTTAAGTACAGTAGAGTAATGTGTCATTTCTTGCAAGAAGCCCTTAGAGCTGGTGCATACTCCACTCCTTGGTGATGATGCTCTGATGAGGCGGAGGCTCCACTATCTTCAGCCTCTGCTGACTCCACCAGGAAAAGTAGTTTGAATAGGACATGAATCTTTCCTGGTGAAGCCACTGGCTGGTCCTTGCTAACACAAACATCAGGGGCTGGGACAATGCTGTGCAGTGACAGGGACCCAACCCTCATATCTTGGTGTGGATATGTGTGACTTCTGTTCTTCCTGGTTCAGCGTGGGTGCTGCAGGTTAGGTCACTGCAGTTTCTGCATTGCAGTGAAAGAGGGAGGGGCTGAGGAGGGCATTCACTGTGTTCTTTAAGGATGCTTTCCCAACATCACAAGGACTACACTTACGTCTCATTTGTTGTCACTTATTGACAAGGCTACACCTAGGGGAGGACATTGAAGTGTGGGTTTGTTTTTCTCCAAGTGACCAGAAACTCAGCTAAAAAGAGATATATTACTTTAAAAGAAAGGGAGACTTGATAATGAGAGATGCCTAGCAGTCTCCACAAAGGTGGTTCCTATAAACATCCCAATTTTATAAATGAGGAACAGCATCCCAGTAGGCTTAACTTAGTCAAGGTAATAGAGCTAATGACTGGTGGTACCTGATCAAGAATGTAAGTAATGTGACTCTCAAGCCTGTGTATTAATGCCACACTGTACTAATCATAGAAAGAATTGTTAATTGTAGTGAGTAAATGCTATAGTTGAATTTGGCAGAAACCAGTTCCATGGAATTCTAATTGATTGGAGTTCTCTCTTTTCTTCCCTTACCCTCACACTTGGAGGGAACATGTACCTGTAGCCACTATCCTGATATTAACCAGACCAGGTTGAAATTCACAGATTAGCAGCAGAAGAAGCTCTGTGGAGTCAATATATTTTCTTCCTTGGTAACAGCAATTTCAAAATACTAGTCCCAGAGCTAGCCTGTTATGAATAGATACACTTAATGGCTAAGGAAGACTATAAGCATAAAAACACAATGTTGAATCTTAGAGATCATATTTTAAATAACCATGTAAAGAGTAAACTCCATTTCAGAAATAGATATATTTTAAATAAAAAATTCATATTGACTAGTAAGACCATTTAATGTTTTCCTACATGTTTTGATAGAGTGTAGTGTATGCTCATAATTCTTTGTAACTATCACATCCGTTTCTTATACTAATTTGATTTATTCTCTATTTATAAAGTGTATTTGTCAGTCTTTTTCAGATGTAGTAAAGAACTTTTTCTAACTGTTCAGTGGAATAATCAGGAAAACTTTAGTGAAAGATTATAGCAATCATATAACAATATACTATATGATTTTAATTGCTATTTAAATTATTTGATCTATCTTTCATTCCCTAGATTGAGAATTCTGTTGGGGGATTTGAACCTTGAGGAACTTATACATTTAAATATAAGCTCATGAAAAGCAATGACCCTATAACACAGTTCATTTCTTACTGGAGATCCTGGCTCTTTTAATGTTGCCGTACATAAACTACATGTATCTGACCACCAGGAAAGATGGTAGATATATATATTTCCTTAGCTTCTGAAGAATGTCTGGTGTTAGCTCAGTAATTACCTTTACAAATGTGAAGGTGATGCTAATTTGTTTCTAGGAGTAATATAGAGGCTGGTAGAAAATTTGCACCTTTTATGCCTTGTCTTTGATGACCCTCTCCAGACCGGTACCACATGGAATTGTTAATTAAATGGCCAGCTGCCATACAATATAAGTTGATTTATGACATTATACGGTAAATGAATTTATCAGCTGAGCCAGTTACCGAGTGATTTCCTTTAATCTCCATGTACAGAAATAGTTCCCTAGCTGGGGCTCTGGGAGGATGGAGCACCAGTGGATAGCCCTGGACTCCAGAATATGTGTGAAGGGAGGGCATTAATGAACTTGGCTGTATGGTTTCCTGAGTCACTTTATGGTGGTACCAGCCTAAATACTCTTATTCAAAAGAGAGCAAACTGAGGCACTTAATGTGTAGTTCAGTCTAGAACTCAACCTGACTGGAAATAAATTACTCAGTGAGCTGAACTGTATGCGTTAATAGACACTGTTCTCCCTCTACCAAGGGTGTGATTAGGTGATCATGGCACATGGAAACCATGACTATATTTTCAGAAAGTGTTATTTCCATTGTTATGGTTGAGCTAATATTTTTACTATCTAACCTTGTAACTATGTACAGTAGTGACTAAAGCAGCTGAAATAATCAAGTGGATTAGGTCTAGTCTTTTTAATTTGGTCATTATATAAGTGAAACCTGTATTTTTCACTTTAGCAACCCAACAGTCACTTGTCTCAGTTTGAGCTGCATGGAGATAACCCTAGTCTGGTGCATGCCAGAAGCTCCGGCAGTTTTCTTATCACAATAATGTGGCTGCTGGCTTCAGGCTCAGGATTGCAAATAAATTACCATCTTTAGCAGCCAAAGAAAAGCATATTTGCATGTCCGTATGATGATCCATTGGGTCATATGATACAATAGATTTTCTCTGATTGCTTAGGGATTTTGATAATTTGGAGTAATTGATGCATTGGTGTAACATTTGAAGGGATGATTTTATCAAGGTGAATGATAATTACTGTGATACTTGTTTCTTAATAAACACGGAGAATATTAAAAGGGAGTATGGAGATCTAATTATGGTGTACTAAAAGCATAATCATAGTCTTAAGACACAATCATTGTGTTTCTCTTTTTGTTTTTTGGTAAATGCATGAAGTGAGATAATGGGAGTGTGGTAATGGAATGTATAACATTTTTTATATTTTTCAGGAAGTTAATCTCAAGTAGTAGGTTAAGCACAGGGGTCTTATTTCATCATGCTGATAAAGTCTATGAAGATTCATTTATTCAACACGTGTATTTTGTGATGTTTCAAGAAACCTGAGTCAGTGGAGGTTTGGAAATGAGCAATAAGAGAGACTTGTCCTTTTGTTGATCACACAATTGAGAGAGGACCTCAGCCTTTGGGTTCTTGACTGTACCTGTGGCACCTAGTATCATACCTGGGATGTGTTAAATAAGTTGTGAGGTGCAGCTGAGTGGACTTCCCATCTACTTTGATTCTATTCTTCCATTTCTCTTCTTGGAATGTGGGAAGAGTGATTTGAGATCTGGTGAAAAAAACATCAAGCTGACATAAAGTTGTTCAGGCAGGATCATTCTGGTTTGGGATTCATTGGAGTAGCTCTAATTTGTGCTAACCTAGTGCTACTATCTTCATTTAGGCTTTGAAAGTGGCTTTCAGTGACATTGGCATGCATGTTATAGTCTGACTCCCTCTTGGAGAGTTGGGAAAATTTGTCTCTCTGGCCTCTTCAACCTCTGTTCCTTAACATGATCACCCCTTCTTTTTCTTGAAATACACAGAGATCTGGTGTGTATTTCCCTCTAGCAGACCAAAATCTCAACTTACCAATGTAGCCAGATCTTGTCTTCTCCCTGAAACATATCCCCTTTCTCTGTAACTTGGTAACTCAGACATATGGTACTTTTTGATTAAACTACAGTATTTCTCAAAAACATGGGAAAGAATTTAACCTTCATGGGTGTCTTTGGAGGTTAGGATGGCCTTCTGCATAATATTACAGCCGGTGGAGCTTGGCATATTCTGGAAATTTTAGATAATTCTATGTTACTGAAGAGCAGGAGTGAGGAGATGATGAGCATACTGGTTGAGATCCTGGATCTGCCATTTGTTAGCTGGGTGATCTTGGAGAAATTTCCTTGATGAAGAAATTCTTTTTTCAATTTTATCTTCAAAAAATGGGAGCAAAAATAGCATTATGAGACAACCATTAAGATTAAGTGAGATACAAATGTAGTAGAAGCTTAGAAGAGTCCTGGGAACACAGGAACTTGCCATTAAGTGCTGGTCTTGTCCTAGGTTCACCATGTTCCTTCACCCCAGGGTTGTCACAGATGCTGTTGTCTAGCCCAGCATTCACTTGCCATTCAGATAACTTCTCAAAGATTCTTCTAATAAGCGTTCCCTGAGTGTAGACATAATCATCTTTCTTAGGAGTTCCCATAAGAACCTATGTTTTTATGAATAATAGCTCTTATTAGCTTTGTTGTTTAGTTTTATACTAACCCCATTTGACTAGAAAGCTGAAAAAGGCATGAATCACCTTTCTTGCTCAGGATTGCATGTCACAGTCCATAGACACTTAGTGCATGTGGGGGTCAGACAAGGAGGAATTTGGGGCACTATTCAGCATATTTAGATGATCATGGTTCAAAGGACACTGAGCCATTTTAACTAAGGAATGACACACAAAGTGGATGAAGATTTTGACCTTCAAAGACCAGTGTTATAGAGATAACTTAAAATATTTTTAATAGTCCAGTTTGAGGTACATCACGGTGACTCCTAAATTTCTAGTTTGGGAAAAGGGGATAATAATATCACTAAATACAACTAAGACAAGGAGAATGAAAAGTCTTGGAAAACAGGATGTCCAGAGCAGGTTCTGGGAAAAGAATCTGATGTTAGTGATTTATGGAAGAGATGTTGCAGAGGAGATTGTAAGGCAGCTGGGGAGCAGGTCAGAAAAGGGAGAGCCCACCAGTGGTGTAGCCCCAGGTTAAGTCCCTGATGAGTTGGGAGCACTCAACTGTAGGGTATTCTTGATGGAGACAGGAAGCCAGGCCATATGCACCGTGTTTAGGTATTGGTAAAGAGCTGTGCAGCTGGGGAAGTGGATGCTGGTCATTGCATGGACAGGGCTGACTTTCTTACCTTGGGCCTTCCTCTCTGAGGAGCCACAGGTGCTGCTGGGAAGAACAGAGCTGGTCTATGGGCCTGCAGTGTGAGGGCTGCTTGGGGTAGGATGAAGTGTTCATTTTGAGGAGCCACAGAAGTTCAGGTGTCAGGTGGACAGACTCAGTGTGAGAACAGTTATTGTGTTGGACTTAAACAGAGCACATAAGAAGGGTGTTAAGAGAGGAAAAATACCCTAAGGAACAGTGATGGACCTGGCATTGGAGACCCAGAAGAGAAAGTGGAAGCTACTATGAGAAGTGTGTACAGAAGCCCTGGGAGGGAGGAAACCAGAGGGTTGTTCTACAGTCAACCATGCAGTAAACCACAAAGAAAGCCACGACTTTTTTAGGATTTTATAATACTGTCCAAATGAATTTGCCAGAAACCTGGACTGAACCCCCAGGGCAAGGAGTCTGGACTCTGAGTCTTTACCCCTGCCAATCCTGCTGGTACACAGAGAATTGGGACAGAGCTTACCTCCCCTCCTTCCACCATCAGATGGTTTCCGTTTGCTTTTTCCTGATGACTAATGATTTGAGGATGTTTTAAAGAGCTTATTTGCCACTTTATAGTTTCTTTGGTAAAGTGCCAAATTTAAATTGTTTACCCCTTTAAAAATAAAATTATTTATTTTCTTAATGCTGAATGTTAAGAGTTCTTTATATATTCTGGGTGCATATTCTTACCAGATATGTTTATAAATATTTTTCCAAGTCTATAGTTTATCTTTTCATTTTCTTAATGCTGTCTCCTGAAGAGAAGGTATTTTAAATTTTATGAAGTCCAATTTATCTTACCAAAATTTAACTTTTATGAATGATGCTTTTGTATCATAAACTATACAATAACATAGGTTATTGTCTAGCAGCTTTATGCTCTTTGAGTTTATATTCAGGTCAATGGTGCATTTTGAATTTTTGTGAATGGTGCATATATAGATTTTCTTTGTTTACAATTATCCAATTGTTCTGGCTGCCTTTGTAGAAAGGGCTATTCCCCCCCCCCCACACAAATATGCTATTCAGTCTTCGTCAAAGATTGTTTCCATAAACTGGAGAGCATCATGCTAAGCGAAATAAGCCAGGGGGCGAAAGACACATACCATATGATCTCACCTATATATGTATAGGGTTATATCTGGGCTTATGATTTTGCTTCATAGATATATTGTCCCATCTTAAAGCCAACCCACAATATCTTCATTAGTGTAGTTTTAGAATTAATCTGGAAATGAGGCAGCATCAGTCCTACAATCTTGGCGCTTTGTCAAAAGTACTTTGGCAATTCCAGGCCCCTTGCATTTCTACCTACATTTTATTTTATTTTTGTCTAAAGAACTAGACTATTTTTCAATTACAGTTGACAGTATTATTTTGTGTTGGTTTTCGGTATATAGCATAGTGGTTAGACAATCGTATACTTTACAAAGTGTCCCCTCACCCCAGTATTTCTAGTACATATTTTTACCATACATAGTTATTACAATATTATTGACTACATTCTTTATGCTGTACTTTACATCCCCATGACTATTTTGTAACTACCAATCTGTACTTCTTAATATGTTCACCTTTTTCATCCATCCCCCTAACCCATCTCCCATCTAGCAATTATCAGTGTGTTCTCTATATCTATGAGTCAGTTTCTGTTTTTCTCATTTATTTCTTTAGCTTCCATATATAAGCGAAATCATAAGGCTTTTGTCTTTCTCTGACTGACTGAGCACAATAATTTCAAGGTTCATCCATGTTGTTGCAAATGGTAAGATTTCATTCTTTTTTTATGGTCAAGTAATATTCTGCTGTATATATGTACCACAGCTTCTTTATCCTGAGGTTCTATATACATTTTAGAATGTTTGTCATCATATATTTAAAATCTTGTTGAGATTTTGACTGGAATTATGTGGGACCTACAGAACATATGAAAGGAAATCTTAACAATATCGAGTCTTCTAGCTGTGAAGAAACTGTATCTTCTGCATTTAGGTTTCAATTTCTCTCAGCAAGATTTCGAGTTCTCTGTGGGCTCATCTTACACATTTTGTTTGATTCCTCTCCTAACTTTTAAGTTATTGATGCTATTATAAATTATATTCTTAAATTTCAAACTCCAAGTGCTCATTACTAATATATAGAAATACAACAGATCTCTGTATGCAGACTTGCTAAATTCACTTTATAGTTCAACTAGCTTATTTTGTGTATATAGATTCCAGTGGATTTTTTATGTAGACTTTCATGTCTACAAGCATATAGTTTTGCTTGATCTTTTTCAATCTGAATATTTTCATTCCATCCTGTTCAGTGGTTAGAAACTCCAGTATGTTGACTAGCAGTGGGGAGAGAGGTATCTCATTCTTATTTCTCACCTTGTAGGAGCAAGGCTCAGCCTCTCCCCATTAAATGGGATAGCAGGTTTTCACGGAGACCTTCATTAGACTGAGGAAGGCCATGCCCATTCTTCGTTTGCTGGGAACTGTCATTGTGGTGGATGTTAAGATTTCTTCAAATGCTTTTTGTGTGTTTATCCAGATGATCATGTGGTGTATATGTGTGTGTATATGTATACACACATAGATGTATACACATGTATATATACATATGTATATGCATATGTGTATACATATACATATGTGTGTGTTAGTTTTTTAACCTGATAAATGGGCTGGTTTTAAAATGTTAAACCAACCTTATGTTTCTGGGATTAATTAGGACACATATATCCCAGTTTTACATATGAATTATACCCAGAAAGTATCCATCCATGTAATATGAAAAAAAAAGACATTTATTGAAGAAGATACAAGACGCATTGTACATAGGACAACAATGCCTCAGTCTCCTTTCAAAGTATGCACCTTGGGACCTCACACCGGTCTCGCAGTCACACCAACTGCCTTGTATTTTCCTGAATCTCATTCATGGTCTAAAATCTCTTCCCTGTCAAAGGTGATTTTAATTTTGGGAAAAGCCAGAAGTCAGAGGGCACCAAATCTGGGCTGTAGGGGACTGAGTCACCTGAGTGATTTAATGTTTTGCAAAAAATTCTGCATGAGATGTGATGCCTGAGCAGGCACATTGTCGTGATGAAGCTGGCAATTACCAGTTGCCCATAGCTGCAGACTTCTGAATCATCTGAGTAGTTTCCATGGAAGAAAATTCAAGATTAATGCAAAATTTGATGCCGATTCATTTCTTTACTAGCTCAGTCATTTTGTTTCTGTTTTTTTAGTTAATTTTTAATTTATTTTCAAATACATTTGTCTTCACCTCCCTGCCAGCACTTTCCCTTGTCCCCTTCTTCCTTACCCAACCTTCCTTCCTCAATCTTTCGCCACTTTGACTTTGTTCATGGGTCCTTTATACATGTTCCTTGACTTGACCCTTCTATTCCTTTCCCCGCCCTGCATCCCTCCTTCCCTCTTGATTCTGTTGGTTTCTTTTTTTCTTTCAGTGTTGCTGGTTATATTTTCCTTGCTTGTTTGTTTTGTTGGTTAGGTTCCACTTACAGGTGAGATTATATGGTATTTGTTTTTTACCCCCTGGCTTATTTCTATTAGCATAATGCTCTCCAGTTCCAACCATGCTGTAGCGAAGGGTAGTAGCTCTTTCTTTCTTTCTGCTGTGTAGTATTCCATTGTGTAAATGTACCATAGTTTTTTGATCCACTCATCTACTGATGGGCATTTAGGTTGCTTCCAACACTTGGCTATTGTAAATTATGCTGCTCTGAACATTGGGGTGATTAGGTTTTTTGAATTGGTGTTTCAGGATTCTTAGCATATAATCCTAGAAGTGGAATCACTGGGTCAAAAGGCAGTTCCATTCTTAGCTTTTTGAGGAAATTCCAAACTGTTTTCCACAGTGGCTACACCAGTCTTCATTCCCCCAACAGTGTACTTCCCTTTTCTCCACAGCCTCGGCAGCACCTGTTGTTTGTTGATCTGTTTACGATGGACATTCTGACCAGTGAGAAGTGATATCTTGTGGTTTTAATTTGCATTTCTCTTATGGCTAGTGATGCTGAGCATCCTTTCATGTGTCTCTAAGCCCTCTGTATGTCTTCCTTGGAGGAGTGTCTGTCCAGGTCCTTTGCCCATTTTTTAATTGGATTGTTTGTCTTCTTAGAGTGTAATCATGTGAGTTCTTTATATATTGTGGAGATCAAACCTCTATCTAATGTATCATTGACAAATATATTTTCCCATACAGTTGGATCCCTTTTAATTTTGCTGATATTTTCTTTAGCTATGCAGAAGCTTCTTATGTTGATGAGGTGCCACTTGTTTATTCTTTCCTTTATGTCCTTTGCTTTAGGGGACATATAAGTGAAAATATAGTGTGGGATATCAGAGTTTCCTGCCTATGTTCTCCTCTAGGATTTTTATGGTGTTGTGACTTATATTTAAGTCCTTTATCCATCTTGAGTTTATTTTTGTGTATGGTGTCAGTTGGTGATCAAACTTCAATTTTTTGCATATAGCTGCCCAGCTCTCCCAATACCATTTGTTGAAGAGGCTATTTTTACTCTAATTTATGCTTTGTCAAACATTAATTGACCACAGAGACATGGGCTTATTTCTGGGCTTTCTATTCTGTTGCACTGACCTATATGTCTGTTCTTGTGCCAGTACTGGATTTTTTTGATTACAGTGGACTTGTAATATAGTTTGATGTCTGGTATTGTGATTCCTCCAACTTTGTTTTTCTTTCACAAAATTTACGTGGTTATTCGGGGTCATTTATGGTTCCATATAAATTTTTGATATTTCTGCTCTATGTCTGAAATACGTCTTTGGTATTTTAATAGGGATTGCAATGACTACATAAATTGCTTTGGGTAGTATGGACATTTTGAGGATATTAATTCTCTCAATCCGTGAGCACAGTATATGCTTCCATTTATTTGCATCTTCCTTAATTTCTTTCTTCAATATTCTTAGTTTTCTGCATATGGGTCTTTTACCTCCATCTTCAAATTTATTCCTAGGTACTTTATTTTTCTTCTTACTGTACTAAATGGTATTATTTTTTCTTATTTCTGCTTCTGATATTTCATTGTTGGTGTGCAAAAATGCCTTTGATTTCTGAGTATTGACTTTGTATCCTGCTGTTTTGCCAAATTCACTTAATAGGTTGAAGAGTTTTTTAGTGGAGTCTATATGGTATTCTATGTACACTATCATGTCATCTGCAGACAATGATAGTTTTACTTTCTCCTTTCCAAATTTGATACCTTTTATTTCTTTTTCTTGTCTGATTGCTGTGGCTAGGACTTCCAATACTATATTGAATAAAAGTGGTGAAAGTAGACATCCTTGTCTTGTTCTCGATCTTAGTGGGAAAGTTTTAGTTTATGCCCATTGAGTATCATGTTGGCTGTAGGTTTTTCATACATGGCCTTTATTATGTTGAGTTATGCCCCCTTTATTCCCATTTTGCTGAGTGTTTTTATCATAAATGAGTACAGTAACTTATCAAATGCTTTGTCCATTCTATTGAGATGATCAAGTTGTTGTGTTTTCTTTTGTTCATGTGATGTATTACTTTTATTGATTTGCATATATGGAACCATCCTTGAATCCTTGGGGTGAATCCCACTTGGTCATGATGGATGATCGTTTTAATGCATTGCTGAATGCGGTTTGCCAATATTTTGTTGAGGTTTTAGTGTCTATATTCATCAGCAATATTGACCTGTAGCTTTCTTTCTTTGTAGGGTCTTTGTCTAGTTTTGGAATCAGGATGATGCTGGCTTCATAAAAAGAGTTTGAGAGTCTTCCCTCTTCTGGGATTTTTTGGAATAGTCTGAGAAGGATAGGGATGTGCTCTTCCTTAAATGTTTTGTAAAATTCTCCTGTGAAACTGTGTAGTCCAGGGCTTTTGTGTGATGGGAGTTTTTTGATCCATGCACCAATTTCCCCAGTTGTTATAGATCTGTCCAGGCTTTCTGCTTCTTCTTCATTCAATGTTGGAAGATTATACTTTTCTAGAAATTTGTCCATTTCATTGAGGTTTTAAAATTTCTTGCATATAATTGCTCATGGTAATTTCTTATTACCCTTTGTATTTCTATGGTGTCAGTTGTTATTTCTCCTTTTTCATTTCTGATGTTATTTATTTGGGTCCTGTCCCTTTTTTAATCTTTATTATTTTGCTTAAAGGTTTGTCAATTTTGTTTATCTTTTCAAAGAATAAGCTTCTGGATTGGTTGATCCTTAGAATTCTTTTTTTAGTCTCTATGTCATTCAATTCTGCTCTGATCTTGATTATTTCCTTCCTACTACTTGCTCTGGGATTTGTTTGTTGTTGTTTTCCCTGTTCTTTGAGTTGTAGTGTTAGGTCATTTATTTGAAATGTGTTTATTTTTTTGAGATAAGCCTGTATTGCTATGAACTTCCCTCTCAGGACTCTCTTTGCTGTGCCCCATAGGTTGTGGACAGTTGTGTGTTCATTTTCATTTGTTTCCAGAGACTTTTTGATTTCTTCTTTTATCTCATTATTGATCCATTCATTGTCTAATAGTGTGCTAATTAGTCTCCATGAGTTTGAATCTTTTTGAGGTTTTTCTTTGAGATTGCTTTCCAGATTCAAGTCATTGTGATCCAAGAAAATGCTTGTTATTATTTCAGTTTTCCTGAATTTGTTAAAGCTTGTTTTATGTCCTATCATTTGGTCTATCTTTGAAAAAGGTCCATGTGCATTTGAAAAGAATGTGTATTTTGCTTCTTTGGGATCAAAAGATCTATATATGTCAGTTAATTCCATTTGATTTGCTACACCATTAAGTTCCGCAATAACTTTGTTGATGTTTTGTTTAGAAGATCTATGTATTTTTGACAGTGGGGTGTTAAAAGCCCCTACTATTAGTGTGTTGTTGTCTATATCTTTTTTGAAATCCTCCAAAATTTTCCTTATATATTTGAGAGCTCCTACATTGGGTGCCTATAACTTTACAAGTTTTATGCCTTCTTGATGGATTCTTCCTTTGAGTATTATGAAGCGTCCTTCTGGATCTCTTTTTATGGCTTTTTTTTTTTAATATCTATTTTGTCTGCTATAAGTATTGCTACCCCAGCTTCATTTTTCTGTCTATTTGATTAGAATATTTTTTCCTTCCCTTTATTTTCAATTTGTGTAGGTCTTTTGTTCTGAGGTGGGTCTCTTGTAGGCAGCATATGTGCAGGTCACGTTTTCATACCCAGTCAGCTATGCTGTGTCTTTTAATTGGGGTGTTTAGTCCATTTACATTTAGAGTTTTATCGATAGGTACTTTTTCATTTTTTCCTTTCTACCTATGTTCTCTTCTTTCTCGTTCCTTTTTTTCATCTTCTTAAAGCAGTCCTTTTAACATATCTTGTAGTGCTTGTTTGGTGGAGATGTAGTCTTTTAGCGTTCTTTTGTCTGGAAAACTGCTTATTTTCCCTTCTTTTAATTGAGAGCCTTGCTGGGTGGAGTTGTCTTGGTTGTAGGTAGGCCTTTGATTTTTATTACTTGGAATATTCCTAGCCATTGCTTTCTGGCTTGTAGTGTTTCTGTTGAGAAATCAGCTGCTAGCTGTATCGGGGTTCCCTTGTATATTACTACCTACTTCTCCCTTGCTGTCTTTAGGATTCTTTCTTTGTCTTTGATATTTGCCATTTTAATGATGATACGTCCTAGAGTGGGCCTCATTAGGTTCCTCTTGAATGGGGCCCTCTGTGCTTCCTGGACTTGTGAGACTTTCTCTCCTCAAATTGGGGAAAGTTTTTGTCATTACTTTCTCAAACAGGTTCTTTATCCCTTGCTCCTCCTTTTCTCCTTCTGGTATCCCTATTATATTGATATTATTATGTTCCATGTTTTCCTACATTTCTCTAAATGCCTCTTCATTCTTTTGAGTCTTTTTTTCCATTTCTTACTCTTTCTGGGAGCTTTTTTCTACCTTGTCCTCCAGTTCACTGATTCAATCCTCAGCTCATCTAGCCTGCTTTTGATTTCTTCCACTGCATTCTTCAATTTAGAAATGGCATTCTTCATTTCCTCTTATGTCTTATTGATAGTTTCTATGTCCTTTTCCATGTTGATATATTTTGCAGTAAGTTCCTGATAGTTTCCCTGCAGGTTCTCATAGGTTTCTTTGAGGTTGCTGAGCTCATTGAGCTTCCTTAGAACCATTGCTTTGAATTCAATATCTGATAGTTCACTTGCCTATATTTTATTTAGTTCTCTGTTAGGGGGTTCCTCGTTTCTCCTCCTTGGGATTTGTTTCTTTTCCTTCCCATTGTTTGTGTGACTCTTCTTTTTGTTTCTATTTCTCAAATTGGTCTGCCTTTATTTCCTGACTATTTGGATTGAAATTCTATGGTAGAAAACAGCTTTTTTTTTTTCTCTTTTCTTTCTGGATCTGTCTGTGATATCATATGTTGACACTGTCTGATCTTAGGGAGTCTGTTTGAGACTTCCAGGAATCTACTGTCTGTCTTCTGCAATTGTTAATCTAGTCACTCTGTCCTCAGCCATTAGGCTTAGTCATCACAGGGCAGGCAGTGCCTCCTGAGGGCACGTCTACTGTGTCCTCACAGGCTACTGACACTTAAGGGAGTAGTCTGCCTGAGGAAGATGGAAACTGAGGGATGGGGGAGGAGTCAGTACTGATATCCCTGTGGCTACTCCCTCAGTTCTCTCTTCAATGCTTCTGTCTCTAATTTCTCTTCAAGTGTCTCTAGGCAGCTCTGTGTCCCCTTTTCCCAGGGCTTTACTATCTGTGCTGGGTACTCTGCATTCAGCACACAGGCCTGCTCACAACCCCTGGCCAGGGCAGAGAGTCCTAAGGGCAGGGCTATTTTTTCCTTTCCCACTGCTGCCTCTCTGAGGCATGGCGTGCCTGAAGAAGATGGAGACTGCCGAATGGAGGAAGAATCAATACTGGAAGACCCCTGGTTACTTCCTCAGTTCTCTGCTTAATGCCTCCAACTCCAGTCTCTCCTCAAGGGTCTCTAAACAGCACGGTGTCCCTTTTAGCCATGGATCCACTTTCTGCGTTGGCTACTCTGCACTCAGCAACCAGGCCTGCATGCAACTCCTGGCTGGAGCAGAGTGTCCTGAGGGCGGGGCTATTGTGTCCTTTATGCCTGAGCAAGATGGAAGCTGTGGAGTGGGTGGTGAGTCTTCATGGGGGTCCCAATTGCCACTGTTTCTATTCTTTTTTTTATAATTTATTTACTTTTAAATACATTTGTCTCTGCCTCCCCCCCACCACTTTCCCTGGCCCCCTCCCTCCTTCCATACCTCAGCTCTTCCCCTTTGGTTTTGTCCATGAGTCCTTGCTATATGTTCCTTGACTTGCCCCTTCCCTTCCTTTTCACTGCCCCCCCCCTTCCCTCTTGTCTCTGATTTCTTTTCCTTTCAGGATTGCTAGTCATATTTTCCTTGCATCTTTGCATTGTTGGTTAGGTTCCGCTTATAGGTGAGATCATATGGTATTTGTCTTTCACCCCCTGGCTTATTTCGCTTAGCATGATGCTCTCCAGTTCTATCCATGCTTTCGTGAAGTTTAGTAGTTCTTTTTTTCTTTGTGCTGCGTAGTATTCCATTGTGTATATGTACCATTACTTTTTGATCCAATCATCTACTGATGGGCATTTAGGTTGCTTCGAACACTTGGCTATTGTCAACTGTGCTGCTATGAACATTGCGGTGCATAGGTTCTTTTGTATTGGCGTTTTGGTGTTCTTAGGGTATAGTCCCAGCAGGGGAATCACTGGATCAAAAGGCAGTTCCATTTTCAGCTTTCTGAGGAAATTCCACACTGCTTTACACAATGGCTCCACCAGTCTGCATTCCCACCAACAGTGGACTAGGGTTCCCTTTTCTCCAAAGCCTCGGCAGCACCTGTTGTTTGTTGATCTGTTTATGATGGCCATTCTGACCAGTGTGAGGTGGTACCTCTGGGTGGTTTTGATCTGCATTTCTCTGATGGCTAGTGATGTGGAGCATCCTTTCCAATGCCTCTGGGCCCTCTGTATCTCCTCCTTAGAAAAGCATCTGCCCAGGTCCTTTGCCCATTTTTTGATTGGATCATTTGTCTTCTTGGAGTGGAGTCGAGTGATTTCTTTGTATATCTTGGAGATCAAACCTCTATCTGATGTATCATTAGCAAATATATTTTCCCATACGGTGGGCTCCCTTTTCGTTTTGTTGATGTTTTCTTTCGCCGTGCAGAAGTTCTTATTTTTATGAGGTCCCACTTGTTTATTCTTTCCTTTATGTCCCTTGCTTTAGGAGACATATCAGTGAAAAAATTGCTGCGTGGGATATCTGAGAGTTTCCTGCCAATGCTCTCCTCTAGGACTTTGATGGTGTTGCGACTTATATTTAAGTCTTTTATCCATCTGGAGATTATTTTTGTGTATGGTGTCAGCTGATGATTCAATTTCAATTTTTTGCATGTAGCCATCCAGCTCTCCCAACACCATTTGTTGAAGAGGTTATTATTGGTCCATTTTATGCTTCTGCCCCCTCTGTCAAATATTAGATGCCCAGAGAGACCTGGGCTTATTTCTGGACTTTCTATTCTGTTCCACTGGTCTATGGGTCTGTTCTTGTGCCAGTAGCAGATTGTTTTGAGTATGGTGGCTTTGTAGTAGAGTTTAATGTCCGGTATTGTGCTCCCACCTACTTTGTGTTTCTTTCTCCAAATTGCTGTGGCTATTCAGGGTTGTTTATGGTTCTATATAAATTTTTCAAATGTCTGCTCTATTTCTGTGAAATACGTCATTGGTATCTTAATAGGGATTGCGTTGAATCTATGAATTGCTTTGGGTAGTATGGACATTTTGAGGATATTAATTCTTCCAATCCATGAGCACGGTATATGCTTCCATTTATTTGTGTCTTCCCTAATTTCTTCTTTCAATATTGTATAGTTTTCTGCATACAGGTCTTTTGTGTCTTTGGTAAAATTTATGCCTAGGTACTTCATATTTTTTCTTGCTATCGAATGGTATGTTTTTTCTGATTTCTTCTTCTTCTATTGCATTGCTGGTGTACAAAAATGCCTTTGATTTCTGAATGTTGACTTTGTATCCTGCTGTTTAGCCAAATTCACTTATTAGGTTGAGGAGTTTTCTGGTAGAGTCTACAGGGTTCTCTATGTACACTCTCAGGTCATCTGCAAACAATGATAGTTTTACTTCCTCCTTTCCTACTTGGATGCCTTTTATCTCTTTCTCTTGTCTGACCACTGTGGCTAGGACTTCCAATACGATGTTGAAAAGAAGTGGTGAGAGCGGACATCCTTCTCGTGTTCCCGATCTTAGTGGGAAAGCTTTCAGATTTTGCCCATTGAGTATGATATTAGCTGTAGGTTTTTCAGATATTACTTTTATTACATTGAGGAATGCCCCATTTATTCCCATTTTGCTGAATGTTTTGATCATAAATGGGTGCTGTACCTTATCAAATGCTTTTTCTGCATCTATCAAGATGACCATGTGGTTTCTGTATTTTATTTATGTGATGTATCACATTTACTGATTTGTGTATATGGAACCATCCCTGCATCCCTGGGATGAATCCCAATTGATTGTGGTGGACAATCTTTTTAATGTATTCCTGGATGCGCTTTTCCAATATTTTGTTGAGGATTTTAGCATCTATATTCTTCAGCGAAATTGACCTGTAGTTTTCTTTCTTTGTAGGGTCTTTGTCTGGTTTTGGGATCAGGGTGATGCTGGCCTCATAGAAAGAGTGTGGGAGTCTTCCTTGCTCTTGGATTTTTTGGAATAATCTGAGAAGGACAGGGGTTAGCTCTTCCTTAAATGTTTTGTAAAATTCTCCTGGGAAACCGTCTGGCCCTGGGCTTTTGTCTGCTGGGAGTTTCTTGATTACTGCTTCAATTTCCCCAGCTGTTATTGATCTGTTCAAGCTTTCTGTTTCTTCCTTCTTCAGTGTTGGAAGATTATACTTTTCTAAAAATTTGTCCATTTCATCAAGATTTTCAAATTTCTTGACATATAATTGTTCATATAGTGTCTGATGATCATTTGTATTTCTGTGGTATCAGTTGTTATTTCTCCTCTTTCATTTCTGATATTATTAATTTGGGTCCTCTCCCTTTTTGTCTTAAGTCTACTTAAAGGCTTGTCAATTTTATTGATCTTTTCAAAGAACCAGCTTCTGGATTGGTTGACCCTCGGAATTGTTCTTTTTGTCTCTATGTCACTCAGTTCTGCTCTAATCTTGACTATTTCCTTCCTTCTACTTGCTCTGGGATTTATTTGTTGTTTTTTCTCCAGTTCTTGAAGTTGTAGTGTTAGGTCTTTTATTTGAAATGTTTCTATCTTTTTTAGGTAAGCCTGTATTGCTATGAACTTCCCTCTCAGGACTACCTTTGCTGTGTCCCATAGGTTGTGGACTGTTGTCTGTTCATTTTCATTTGTTTCCAGAAATGTTTTGATTTCTTCTCTTATCTCATTATTGACCCATTCATTGTTTAATAGTGTACTGTTCAGTGTCCATGAGTTTGCAAGTTTTTGAAGTTTCTCTTTGAGGTTGATTTCCAGTTTCAAGGCCTTGTGGTCTGAGAAAATTTTGGTATCATTTCAATGTTCCTGAATCTGCTGAGGTTTGCTTTGCATCTTATCATGTGGTCTATCTTTGAAAAACTGCCATGAGCATTTGAAAAGAATGTGTATTTTTCTTCTTTGGGATCTAAGGTTCTATATATATCAGTTATGTCTCTTTGATTTAGTGTGTCATTCAGCACCACAATATGTTTACTAATGTTTTGTTTGGAAGATCTGTCCATTTTTGACAGTGGGGTGTTGAAATCCCCTACTATCAGTGTGTTCCTGTCTATATCTTTTTTGAAGTCATCCAACAATTTCCTTATAAACTTGGGGGCTCCTATATTGGGAGCATATAAGTTTACAATGTTGATGTCTTCTTGATACATTCTTCCTTTAAGTATGATAAAGTGCCCCTCTGGGTCTCTCTTTATGGCCTTTGCTTTGAAATCTACTTGTCTGATACAAGTATGGCAACGCCAGCCTTTTTCTCATGTCCATTTGCTTGGAATATTATTTTCCATCCCTTTACTTTCAATCTGTGTAGGTCTCTTGCTCTGAGGTGGGTTTCATGTAGGTAGCATATGTGTGGGTCATGTTTTCTTATCCTTTCAGTCTACCCTGTGTCTTTTGATTGGGGCATTCAGTCATTCACATTGAGAGATATTACTGATAGAATTTTACTCATCTTTTCTCTTTGTACCTGTGTTCCTCTCTGTCTCATTCTTTTCCTTCATCTGCTTAAACCAGTACCCTTAGCATATCTTGGAATGCGGGTTTGGTAGAGATGTATTCTTTTAGCCTTCTTTTGTCTGGTAAACTCCGTATTTCTCCTTCTGTTTTAATGGAGAGCTTAGCTGGGTAGAGCAGCCTTGGCTGTAGGCCCTTGCTTTTCAGGGCTTGGAATATTTGTTGCCATTCCCTTCTGGCTTGTAGTGTTTCTGTTGAGAAGTCAGCTCCTAGGCATATCGGGGCCCCCTTGTATGTTACTTTCTCCTTCTCCCTTGCTGCCTTGAGGATTCTCTCTTTGTCTTTGACATTTGCCATTTTAATGATGATGTGTCTTGGAGTGGACCTCCTTGAGTCCCTCTTGAGTGGGGTCCTCTGTTCCTCCTGGGTCCATGAGACCCTTTCTCTCCTCAAATTAGGGAAATTTTCCAATCTTACTTTTTTGAGGAGGTTCTCTATTCCTTGCTCCTCTTCTATTCCTTCTGGTATCCCTATTATACGGATATTATTGCGTTTCAGGTTGTCGTGCATTTCCCTAAATACCTCTTCATTCTTTTTGAGCCATTTTTCCATTTCTTGTTGTTTCTGGGAACTTTTTTCTGCCTTTTCCCACATCTCACTGATTCGATCCTCAGCTTCATCCAGCCTGCTTTGGATTCCTTCTACTGTGTTCTTCAATTCAGAAATGGTATTCTTCATATCCTCTTGTGTCTTCTTGATAGTTTCTATGTCCTTTTCCAGGCTGATATAGTTTGTTGTAAGATCCTGATAGTTTCTCTGCAGTTTCTCCTAGTTCTCTTTGAGCTGGCTGAGCTCATTGAGCTTCCTTAGAACCATTGTTTTGAATTCCATATATGATAGTTCCCTTGCGTCTATTTCATTTAGCTGTCTCTGTGGGGAGTCCCCTTTTCCACTCATTTGAGGGGAACTTCTTTTTCTTCCCATTTTTGGGAGAGTCTGCTAAGTATTTTTGTCCTTTACTTTTCTTTCTGGGCTTGCCTCTAATGATGTCAGTTTTTCTCCCTATAGGGCCTTGGGTTGTTTGTTTGAGTTTTCAGGAGTCTAATGCCTGTGTCTGACTCCTGCTTGGAGCAAATCTGTGACCCCATTGGTCAGGGCTGGGCTATTTTTTGGGATCTGTCTGCGCTCTCACGTGGGCTCCTTGAGCGCGTTCCCAGCCCGGCAGGGTCCCCCACCTGCCTGGGCTTGCATGTTCTTGCCCCAGACCAGGGGGCTTATTCGCGACCTTGAGTACTCATCTGGCCTCATTTTGCACACGAGCTTCGCGGCACTGGTCAGTTTAGGGTCTTCTGTTGTGTATTTTCCCCACTTTTGGCTTTTTGGGTGCGTTGCTTGCCCTCCCCAAATGGGGACTACAGAAATGGGAGGAAATCAGCTCTAGGACTCTCCGGTTAATCCTGTTTCTTGTCTCTCCTTCAGGGACTCTGGGAAGCTCTAGTAATTTTGTGGGCCGCTCTGCAATCGCGGCGGGTAGGTCAATTTACGCCTGCCCTTGCCCCTCTGTGCAATCCCTTGCAGGCCGTATGGGTGCCAGTCTGTGTGAGGCCTTGCCGGCCGGTGCAAGCATTCGCCAGCCCGCGTGGGTCACACACATGCTCACCAACCCTCGCCGGTCACTCGGCGCAAGTGTGCGTGCCTGCTCTGGGTTTTTTGGGGGTTTCTATGTGTGCTTTTTGGCTTTTGGCTCTTTGGTGGTGTGACCTCTTCCCGCACAATGGAGACTACGGCAAGGAGAAGGATTCAGGACTCCCCAGTTCCTCCTCCCATTCTTTCCCCAATGCCTCCGTTTCTAGTCTCCCCTCAGGGGCCTCTGGGCAATTCTGTGACCCCTTCAGCCAAGGATCCAACCCCTGTGCGGACTGCGTTGCAATCGCAAGCAGTCTGGTTCATGTGCTCCCCGCTTCTGCCTCTTTGGGGTCGCACCTTTCCAGCCCACAATGGAGACTACCGAACAGGGAGGGAGTCCGGACTCCCCGGTTCCTCCTCCCGTTCTTTCCCCAACGCCTCCGTCTCCAGTCTCTCCTCAAGGCTCTCCCAGCCAGTCTGCACTCAGCCCCACAGCTCACGTGCGTACAAGCTGTGTGCAGAGCTCAGAAAAGGCAGGTTAATTGATTCCCTTATGCCTGAGCGAGATGGTAGCTGCAGAGTGGGAAGTGCGTTATCACCTGGGCTCCACTGGCCGCCGTGTCAGTCTCTTCACAAAGTTTTCCTCACCATTCTTTTCCCAGGCACCAGCCCACCCTGCTGCCACCTCTACCCTGTGATGAAGGAGGGTGGCTGCTGCCGCAACTTTTCCGTTTGCCCTTTAAATGTCTTTTTGCATCCCTAGCCACTTGTCTCTGGCAGAGAGCGCCCCTAAGCTTTTTGGGGTTGCGTTTTGTCTGTATTTTCGTGGCTTTAGCTGCTCTAGTTTAGGGGTTCCTGTTTATGATTCAGACCCCGTTCTTCTCGGTGGGAGCTAAGTGGCCGTTTCAATGTCCCTCTGGTTCCAGTGCCTGTGGGCACCCAGCACACCTTCTCGAGCCTCCACCGCAATTCTCACCCGTTGGGATGTGTGAGAGTAGAATCCACTGTTCGCAGCACCAAGGCTCCTCTCCCACTATCGCTCCACTGCTTTCCAGGTGATTACTCCAGTATTTATTTGCAATTCCAGTTTGGTTTTGGGAGGAGGTCAGCGTGACTCCCATTCACTCCTCCGCCATCTTCTCTCTGCTGTTTCTATTCTTTCCCCCAGGCTTTCCTCACCAATTTTTCCTCAGGCTACAGCCCACTCTGCCCCCACTTCTGCCCAGAGACTAAGGTAGGTGGCTGCCACTGTGAATTTTTGCATTGACCCTTTAAATGTCTCTGGTCTCCAGGTGCCTGTCTCTGGCAGAGAACACGACTATGCTTTTCACAGCTGTCTTTTTTTGTATGCTTTTTGGGGTTCTGATGCTGTAGGCTAAAGGTCCCTGCCTATGATTCAGACCCTCTTCTTCTTAGGGGGATCTAATCAGCCATTTCAGTATCCCCCTGGTCCTGATGCCTGTGCGCACCCAGTACACTCCCTCGAGCCTCCACCATACTTCTCACCCATTAGGTTGCACGGAAGCAGATTCCACCATCTGTCCAAGGCTCCAAGTTTCCTCTCTTGCTATCGTTTCATTGTTTTCCAGGTGAGCTTTCCAAATTTAGGTGCAATTGCAGTTTGGTTCTGGGAGGAGGACAATGTGAATTCCACTTCTTCCTCCACCATATTCCCAATCTCTTCATTTAACTTTCTTGACAGGCTTATAAGTTTGTTAGTATTATAATTCCCATTTTACAGATGAAGAAATCAAGGCATAGAAAGTTAGGTCTTAGACAGACAGATCTTAGGTCAAACAGATCCTAATATGGTTCCAAGTGTTAAGGTGAAACATATTGAGTGATAAATTTCATACCTCTTTGTTTCTCTAGTGAGGCTGAATTGTCCCCATTTCAGCCTTACTTATGTGGCACTCTGTATGTTCAGTCAACAGTCTGTCCTCCTGTTTCTGTTCCTTAGCTAAGTGTGAATATTTCTGAAGTTCCTTCTAAGATGTATTACAGTCTTTCCCCTTTTCCCTCCTGAGTGTGTCTCTTTCACCTGCTGTGTCTGTGGCAATACCCCTTCCTCATTGAATTGATTTCCACATGATCATGCTTAAAGGCCCTAACATTATTTTAAGCTTGAAATGGTACAGACATTTTTACTCATAGCTTTATATTTAGTGGCCATTTAATTCAGTGGCTATGTTGAAGGCTTCTCCACCCAAGGTTGGTCCCCAGGAGTGTTTGCTTGGCCCACTTAATGAGCTACTGTATTCATTCCTCCAGCCTGGACTCTTTGTGGGTATCAGATCACCCTCCTGATGCACAGTTGTCATCATATCCTCCGAGGTGGGCTGACTTTCAGTGAGTGACCATACTGTCCAACAGACTTCTCATTCCTGTTTCTAGATCTTCTTTTGGCTCCCACTGTGTTCATTCTGGATGCCTCTGAGCTCTCCTCACTCCTGTCTTTATAGGAGGAAATCCATGAATCCTTCAAAACCCCAGTGAGATTAGTGACTTTAAGAAAACATTTGTAATTTCCTCATGCTTCTCTCTTGTGGATGCATTGTTTTATCTCATAATGATTCTCATTCTTGTTTTTCTGTTTCTATGAGATTAGATGCCCTTCAAGCTTAGAAGGCCTAATAGATCTTTGAGCTTCTGTACTAAACAGCTTGGCCCTAGGAGTATATTCAGTAACTGCTGCTCAAAATTCATAAAATCATGAAGATAGTGAATGAGAATGTTGTGGTCATTTTCTGGTATACTTTTTGAGATGGTGAATGAAGTACTTTTCATACATTGTTGCAAGAATGACTCCTTTAGAGGAAATGAGAAGTGTTCCTTGGAATTGAGTCTGATTTCAGGGCTAATCTGTTTCTGAAATTGAGTGCTTTCTCCCGGACCTCACAGTTTAAACATCATTAAGGTATTCAGTTACTGCAAGGCCATTTTTATTGAGGGTTCAGGGTTTAATATGTTTGCTCAGTTCTCATTTGAAACACCTGTTTTTAGACTTGTCTTCACTTGTCCACATGTATCTATGATACGTACTTATCACTCAACTTGATGAAAAGCTGAAACAGGGAACTCAGGAGATATTTCAGGATTCAAAACTCTGACAGATACACTGTAGGAAGGTTAGAGTCAGTATGGTCTGAAAGCAGGCTGCATGATCAGCAACATGTTTGTATGCAGGTTGCCTAACTTTTAAAAATTGACTACACCTGCAGTTGGCAGGGTTTTAGGTATGGTGTTTGAACATTAAAATTCCCTGTGAAGCTTTAATTATACTTCTATATTCTTTCCAGAGTTCTTTCTTAATCTATCAATTACTTAATGTGATTATGGTGGAATTAATCTTAAACAGTAGAAATGACTTGGTGAAGAAAATAAACCCAAGGTTTAGTTCGTCCCTGGTTAAAATATTGGCTGTACCCCTTAATGACTATGCAGCTTCCCCCTAAAACAAACAATCCATTTTAAAAAGGGGCGATGAACCTCAAAAGACACTTCTCCAAAGACGACACACATATGGATAATAGACAATTGAAAAGATGCTCAACATCACTAATCATCAGATAAATGCAAATTAAAACCACAATGAGATATCATTTCACATTGGTCAGAATGCTCATGATCAATAAATCAACAAACAGCAAGTGTCAGTGAGGATGTGTAGAAAGGTGAACCTTTTGGTACTGTTGATAGGAATGCAGGCTGTTGCAGCAGTAGGAAAGCAGTATGGAGATACCTTGAAAAATTAAAAAAAAAATGGATATGTCTTTTGACCCAGCGATCCTACTTTTGGGTATATGTCTGAAGAGACCCAAAACACCAATTTGAAAGAACATAAGCACCCCTATGTTCATTGCAGTGTTATTTACAATGGTCATGATATGGAAGCAGGAAAGCAGGAGGAGGAAAGAAAGCCCTTGGAAAGTATCTAACACTGAATCAAATAAATGATAACTTGCCCTTGAATTTGCTATTTGATCTCTTATTACTGTTTAATCATAATGACTAATTTTAATTCTAGAATATTTGTTGGTAAATATCTACTAATGTTTCAAGTCTATTTCCTTTCACTGCCATTATAGCTCCTAAAGTACTTCTATTACTATTTTCTAGTTTTACTGAGAAATGGTTGACTTCATCACTGTACAAGCTTAATGCATAAAGCATAACTCTTTGAGTTACATGTATTTTTCAATGGTTATTTTCATACTATATTTTAATACCTCTGTTATTTGTCCTTCCCACTTAGCCAATATTGATCATTTTTAGGGTCCCATTATTTGACAAAATACTTGGTTTATATTTGGTGCTCTGTTTAGTGAAAAGATGAAAAAACAGATGTTAACCATTAGAAAATCATTGGGTCATCAGTGGTTGCCACAAGCAAGTGGATAAACCCCATGCATTTAACAATTTACAGATGATGCCTGGGTATCTTGTCATTACTGTTTGCTATTGTTATTGGGTTTTGTCATTGGCTTAAAAATATCCTATGAATTACATCAGCATTTTTAACTGAGATATTCAGGATATACATTTATGGCTTCATTTACAGAATATTGGATCTTGTAAATATTTTAACTTTGAAATATTTTGTTTCTTTATGAAAGAGTCTTACATTTTCTAGGATGTATTGTCATTTTTTTACTAGCTCAATTCTTGGACAACAGGTACACTGTGAAAGTGAATGGACTACGTTTCAAAATTTAATTCTACCTGATTTTTTTTTTAATCTCTAGAAGGAATAGACTTTTATTGGTGTTTCAACTATGCTATAAGAAAACAGTCATACTTCTCAATTCAGAATGAGACTTTTTTCTCCTTTCCAAATTCATGGTTTCTATAAAATACATTTAAAGGATTACTGAGAAATTTTCAGTTCTTTAAATTTTCTCTCCAGCAGTATGTGAGGAATTGGAGCTTTCACCTTCATAACCACCTTTACTCACACATGCACTCAGCACAACAGGAACAAAACCAAACCAATTAGCATAAAGCAGGAATTTCTCACATACATGAAGGGTCATGTGTCCAGAGCCCTGGCTTTCTTTTATGTTCACAGTGTGGTAAATACTCTCTGCTTTTTAAATAGATAAAGCAAGGTATAGGAAATTTTCACATCAGGGTTCTCCAGAGAAACAGAGTGCATAAGAGATACATAAACAAAGAGATTTTTTATGAGGAATGGGCTCATGCGGTTATGGAGGATGGCAAGTCCCAGGAACTGATGTCTGCAGACTGGGGACCCAGTGGGTGTAGTTCCCCCAAGTCCATAGTTCTAAGTTCAGTCCGAGGGCAGGTGACCGTATCCAGACAGAGATTTGGATGATGCCTATCCAATAAGGATGGACAATGTGCTTCACTCAATCTATTGACCAAAGTGCTAATCTGTCTCTGAGACCCCTTCACTGACACAATCAAATATCTAGACACAATGACCCACTCACGTTTACACTTAGAATTAAAGATCACATATAAAAAGCATGCTTAAATCAATGATATTTTGGTTAGTGTGGTAATTCACTTGTGGAATTGAGATGACTTTGGTAGAAGACCAGAAGTCGTTGTTCTGGTTTAGATAGCTAGAGTAGTTAATAGCTCTTACTTCCTTATTTTACTCAAAATGCTCTTGCTGTATTTTTAAAACATATATATACATGTGTGCAGGCACACACACAGTCTCACATAATCTCACACACATACTATCTTACATGTTTGTTCCTTAAAAGTAAACTATATTTATTGCTATTCTCTATTTCACATGTAAAAATATTTTTCTTTTCTCCAATGCCAGTTATTTAAAAGAGTTAAATGCCCATCAGTAGATGATTGGATAAAAAATTATGGTACATTTACACAATGGAATACGACTCAGGAGAAAGAAAGAAAAAGAACTACTACACTTTGCGACAGCATGGATGGAACTAGAGAGCATTATGCTAAGCAAAATATCATATGATCTCACCTATAAGCAGAACCTAACTAACAAAACAAAGATGCAAGGAAAATAAGACCAGCAACACTGAAAAAAAGAAACCAACAGAGACAAGAGGGAGGGGTGGACGGGGGAAAAGGAAGGTAAGGGGCAAGTCAAGGAACATATAGCAAGGACTCATGGACAACGCCAAAGTGGGGAAGGATTGAGGGAGAGGGGCAGGGGAAAGTGGTGGGAGGAAGGCAGAGACAAATGCATTTGGAACAATAAATAAATTAATTAAAAAATAAAAGTTAATCCACAAAATTCTACATAAAGTGTATAACAACTTGAAAAATAAAACAACTTATACTCCACAAGCTTTCTTTTTCTTTTTTCTTTTTTCTTTTTTTTATTTATTTACTTTTTAAATACATTTGTCTCTGCCTCCCCCCCACCTCTTTCCCTTGCCCCCTCCCACCTTCCCTCCCTCAGCTCTTCCCCTTTGGTTTTGTCCATGAGTCCTTGCTATATGTTCCTTGACTTTCCCCTTCTCTTCCCTTCCCCTGCCCCTCCCTTCCCTCTTGTCTCTGTTGATTTCTTTTCCTTTCAGGGTTGCTGGTCATATTTTCCTTGCATCTTTGCATTGTTGGTTAGGTTCCGCTTATAGGTGAGATCATATGGTATTTGTCTTTCGCCCCCTGGCTTATTTCGCTTAGCATGATGCTCTCCAGTTCCATCCATGCTGTTGCAAAGTTTAGTACTTCTTTTTTTCTTTCTGCTGCGTAGTACTCCATTGTGTATATGTACCATAATTTTTTGATCCAATCATCTACTAATGGGCATTTAGGTTGATTCCAAGACTTGGCTATTGTAAATTCCACAAGCTTTCTATAAGCAGTTCTCTCGGACTGCCTTGTGCTCTTAAACATCAATGCTAATGTTCTGATATGTCCAGCCTTTTTTTTTTTAAAGATTTTATTTATTTATTTATTTTAGAGAAGGAGAAAGGAGGGAGAAAGAGGTGGAGAGAAACATTGATTGGCTGCCTACACACCCCTGACTGTGGACCTGGCCTGCAAACCAGGCATGTGTCCTGACAAGGAACCAAGCCAACCAGTGATCTGTTGGATCACAGGCTAGTATTCAGTCCACTCAGCCATATCAGCCAGGGCTGATGTGGCCAGCTTTTAGATAGGAGTAGATTCATCAAATGGTTAACATGGCAAAGAAAATACAAAATTCTATTTCCCTTTTGAGGCAGAGTTTTGGAGCCATCACAAGACACAGTGATATTGTTGCTGTATTAAAAGCTCTATGCTGATGGTAAATTATTTTGAAGGGCTGAGTGTGTTGCTGAGACAATCTTGTTTTTCAATATGCTTGATACATGGAGAAAATAGTTTGCATTCTGCTCATGGCCCATGGACACTCTCAGTGCTTCCTGAATGTGCATACTGGTTTACACACTCACCCCCATCCCTTCATGAGTGCCCTGCTCTATTTAGCTAAGGCTGGTGCACAGTGGAGCACAGAGCTGTTAACCAAAAGTATCTTTCATTCTTAAAGATACAGAGGTATATCTAAAGCCATAATCTTTAATGTCTGTTTTAGGCTTTAGACCTTTCTCAAAATTTGGCAGGCAAAAAACCTCAGCAGTTATGTATTACATTATATTACCTCTGAAGAATTGTAAAGTTGGTGAATGATTCCCACATTGGGGAGGCATGCCACATGTAGGATAGCTCATGCCTTGAGGGGGGAAATATACTTGGAGAGAGATTCTCATCATGTGTGTATCTCCTGGAGTATCACTTCATGGCCGCGGTGGTGGGCTCAACCCCTGGAATGAATGGCTGCTGAGATAGACTCTGTAAAATTTGTGGATTTTAAGCTTTAACATTTTCCCCCTGTTATCAATTGAATTCCATTTCTGCCACCCCATATTCTCACTCAAGCTCTTAATTTATGAACAGTAAAATTCTCTATTTGCAGTACTAAATTCTATGAATTTCAATCTATGCAGAGGCATGAATCTACCACTCAAATAATGACACAAAACTGTTCTGTCACCCAAGCTTTATGTGCTGCCCTTTGTAATAAACTCTTATCTATGCCAAACCCTGATAATTGCTGCTTTGTTTTCTGAAACATAGTTTTGTTTTTTAGAGATGGTGTGAGAATGGAATCAGAAAACACGTAGCTTTTGTGTCTGACTTAACCAAACCTTACATTTAAGGTTCATCTGTTTCATTGTGTATGATCCTTTCATAAGTCAATATTCCATTGTATGGGTATACCAGTTTATCCATTGAATAGCTGAAGGTATCTGGTTTGTTTTTAGCTTTTGTCACTTATGAATAAAGCTCCTATAACATCTTGTGCAGATTTTTGTATCAACATGAGTTTTCACTTCTTTTTGGCCAATATCGGGGAGAAGATTTATTGGTGACATAATTAATGTAAGTTTAATTTTATTGGAAACTGCTGATATTTTCCAGAGTTGCCTATGTTCTTTTTTATTCCATGAAAATTGAATAAGAACTCTGGTTGCTTAACATCCTTGTCAGCCCTGGATGTCATCAGTATTTTTTTTAAATAGCTATTCTAATGTTTTGGTACCTTGTTTTGATTTAATTAGTGTTCTCTTAACAACTAGGATGCTGAGTATATTTTCATTTACTTATTTGCCTTCATATATATTTTCGGGGGAAGTATCTGTTCAGTTGTTTTGCTCAATTTGATTTATGAGATAGTTGTTGAGTTTTGCGAGTTAAAATATATATTTTGGGCGTGCACACTTGTGCCGAGTGACCGGCAAGGGTTGGAGAGTGTGTGTGTGACACGTGCGGGCTGGTGAACACTTGCACCGGCCAGAAAGGCCTCCCACAGATTGGCACTGATACGGCCTGCGAGGGAGTGCACAGAGCGGCAAGAGCAGGCATAAATTTACCCGCCAGCCCGCGATTGCGGAGCGACCCACAAAATTAGGAGATCCCCAGCCGAAGGGGTCACAGAGATGCTCAGAGTCCATGGAAGAGGGACCAGAGACAGGATTAAACTGGAGAGTCCTGGAGCTCACTTCCTCCCATTTCTGTAGTCTCCATTTGGTGAGGGCAAGCAACGCACCCAAAGAACCAAAACCGGGGAAAACACACAATAGAAGACACTAAACTGACCCGTGCCGGGGAGCTCAGTGGCCAGGGGGGCCAGATGAGTACGCAAGAACGTGAGTAAGCCCCCTGGTCTGGGGCAAGCACATGCAAGCCCAGGCAGGTGGGAGATCCTGCCGCACAGGGAGCGCACACAAAAGCCAGCGTGACAGTGCAGAGTGATCCCTAAAAAAAGGCCAGCCCTGACCAAAGGGGTCACAGAGCAGCCCCAAGCAGGAGTCAGACACAGAGTGTAGACTCCTGGAAGACTCAAACAAACAAACCAAGGTCATACAGGGTCAACAACTGACATCATCAGAGGCAGGCACAAAGAGAAAAGTAAAGGACAAAAATACTTAACAGACTCTCACAAAAATGGGAAGAAAAAGAAGTGCCTCAAATGCGTGGAAAAGGGGATTCCCCACAGAGGGAACTAAATTAAATAGAGGCAAGGGAACTCTCACAAATTGAATTCAAAACAATGGCTCTAAGGAAGCTCAATGAGCTCAGCCAGCTCAAAGAGAACTAGGAGAAACTGCTGAAAAACTATCAGGATCTTACAGCAAAATACATCACCCTAGAAAAGGACCTAGAAACTATCAAGAAGACACAAGAGGATATGAAGAATACCATTTCTGAATTGAAGAACACAGTAGAAGGAATCCAAAGCAGGCTGGATGAAGCTGAGGATCGAATCAGTGAGATGTGGGAAAAGGCAGAAAAAAGCTCCCAGAAACAACAAGAAATGGAAAAATGGCTCAAAAAGAATGAAGAGGTATTTAGGGAAATGCACGACAACCTGAAACGCAATAATATCCATATAATAGGGATACCAGAAGGAATAGAAGAGGAGCAAGGAATAGAGAACCTCCTCAAAAAAGTAAGATTGGAAAATTTCCCTAATTTGAGGAGAGAAAGGGTCTCATGGACCCAGGAGGAACAGAGGACCCCACTCAAGAGGGACTCAAGGAGGTCCACTCCAAGACACATCATCATTAAAATGGCAAATGTCAAAGACAAAGAGAGAATCCTCAAGGCAGCAAGGGAGAAGGAGAAAGTAACATACAAGGGGGCCCCGATATGCCTAGGAGCTGACTTCTCAACAGAAACACTACAAGCCAGAAGGGAATGGCAACAAATATTCCAAGCCCTGAAAAGCAAGGGCCTACAGCCAAGGCTGCTCTACCCAGCTAAGCTCTCCATTAAAACAGAAGGAGAAATACGGAGTTTACCAGACAAAAGAAGGCTAAAAGAATACATCTCTACCAAACCCGCATTCCAAGATATGCTAAGGGTACTGGTTTAAGCAGATGAAGGAAAAGAATGAGACAGAGAGGAACACAGGTACA
This sequence comes from Pteronotus mesoamericanus, assembly GCF_021234165.1. Taxonomy (NCBI): domain Eukaryota; kingdom Metazoa; phylum Chordata; class Mammalia; order Chiroptera; family Mormoopidae; genus Pteronotus; species Pteronotus mesoamericanus. Next base: position 59,655,433 of record NW_026555321.1, read on the forward strand.
AAGAGAAAAGATGAGTAAAATTCTATCAGTAATATCTCTCAATGTGAATGACTGAATGCCCCAATCAAAAGACACAGGGTAGACTGAAAGGATAAGAAAACATGACCCACACATATGCTACCTACATGAAACCCACCTCAGAGCAAGAGACCTACACAGATTGAAAGTAAAGGGATGGAAAATAATATTCCAAGCAAATGGACATGAGAAAAAGGCTGGCGTTGCCATACTTGTATCAGACAAGTAGATTTCAAAGCAAAGGCCATAAAGAGAGACCCAGAGGGGCACTTTATCATACTTAAAGGAAGAATGTATCAAGAAGACATCAACATTGTAAACTTATATGCTCCCAATATAGGAGCCCCCAAGTTTATAAGGAAATTGTTGGATGACTTCAAAAAAGATATAGACAGGAACACACTGATAGTAGGGGATTTCAACACCCCACTGTCAAAAATGGACAGATCTTCCAAACAAAACATTAGTAAACATATTGTGGCGCTGAATGACATATTAAATCAAAAAGACTTAACTGACATATCGAGAACCTTACATCCCATAGAAGCAAAATACACACTCTTTTCAAATGCTCATGGTAGTTTTTCAAAGATAGACCACATGACAGGACACAAAGCAAGCCTCAGCAAATTCAGGAAAATTGAAATGATACCAAAATTTTTCTTGGACCACAAGGGCTTGAAACAGGAAATCAACCTCAAAGAGAAACTTCAAAAACTTGCAGACTCATGGGGACTCAACAGTAGACTAATAAACAATGAATGGGTCAATAATGAGATAAGAGAAGGAATAAAAAAATTTCTGGAAACAAATTCGAATGAACAGACAACAGTCCAAAACCTATGGGACACGGCAAAGGCATTCCTGAGAGGGAAGTTCATAGCAATACAGGCTTACCTAAAAAAATAGAAACATGTAAGATAAATGACCTAACACTATAACTTCAAGAACTGGAGAAAAAACAACAAATAAACCACAGAGCAAGTAGAAGGAAGGAAATAGTCAAGATTAGAGCAGAACTGAATGACATAGAGACAAAAAGAGCAATTCCGAGGGTCAACCAATCCAGAAGCTTGTTCTTTGAAAAGATAAATAAAATTGACAAGACTTTAAACACACTCATCAAGAAAAAAAAGCAGAGGACTCAAATTAATAATATCAGAAATGAAAGAGGAGAAATAAAAACTGATACCACAGAAATACAAATGATCATCAGAACCTATTATGAACAATTATATGCCAAAAAACTGAAAATCTTGATGAAATGGACAAATTTTTAGAAAAGTAAAATCTTCCAACACTGAAGGAGGAAGAAACAGAAAGCTTGAACAGACCGATAACAGCTGGGGAAATTGAAGCAGTCATCCAGAAACTCCCAGCACACAAAAGCCCAGGGCCAGATGGTTTCCCAGGAGAATTTTACAAAACATTTAAGGAAGAGCTAACCCCTGTCCTTCTCAGATTATTCCAAAAAATCCAAGAGGAGGGAAGACTCCCAGACTATTTCTATGAGGCCAGCATCACCCTGATCCCAAAACCAGACAAAGACCCTACAAAGAAAGAAAACTACTGGTCAATTTCGCTGATGAACATAGATGCTAAAATCCTCAACAAAATATTGGCAAACCGCATCCAGCAATACATTCAAAAGTATATCCACCACGATCAAATGGGATTCATCCCAGGGATTCAGGGATGGTTCAATATACACAAATCAGTAAACGTGATACATTGCATAAATAAAAGAAAAGACGAAAAAACATGATCATCTCGATAGATGCAGAAAAAGCATTCGATAAGGTACAGCACCCATTTATGATCAAAACACTCAGCAAAATGGGAATAAATGGGGCATTCCTCAACGTAAAAAAGACCATATATGAAAAACCTACAGCCAATATCATACTCAACAGGCAAAAACCAAAAGCTTTCCCACTAAGATCGGGAACATGACAAGGATGTCCGCTTTCACCGCTTCTTTTCAACATAGTATTGGAAGTCCTAGCCACAGTGGTCAGACAAGAGAAAGAGATAAAAGGCATCCAAAGAGGAAAGGAGGAAGTAAAGCTATCATTGTTTGCAGATGACATGGTAGTGTACATAGAGAACACTGTAGACTCTACCAAAAAACTCCTCAACCTAATAAGTGAATTTGGCCAAACAGCAGGATACAAAGTCAACATTCAGAAATCAAAGGCATTTTTGTACACCAGCAATGCAATAGAAGAAGAAGAAATCAGAAAAAAATACCATTCGATATAGCAAGAAGGAAAATATAGTACCTAGGCATAAATATAACTAAAGATGTAAAAGACCTGTATGCAGAAAACTATGCAACATTGAAGAAAGAAATTTGGAAGACACAACTAAATGGAAGCATATACCATGCTCATGGATTGGAAGAATTAATATCATCAGAATGTCTATACTACCCAAATGAATTTATAGATTCAATGCAATCCCTATTAAGATACCAATGACGTATTTCACAGAAACAGAGCAGACATTTGAAAAATTTATATGGAAGCATAAGTGACCCCGAATAGCCACAGCGATTTTGAGAGAGAAACACAAAGTAGGAGGGATCACAATACCGGACATCAAACTCTACCCAAAGCCACTCTACTGAAAACAATCTGGTACTGGCACAAAAACAGACCCATAGACCAGCGGAACAGAATAGAAAGCCCAGAAATAAGCCCAGGTCTCTACGGGCATCTAATATTTGACAAAGGGGGCAGAAGCATAAAATGGACCAATAATAACCTCTTCAACAAATGGTGTTGGGAGAGCTGGATGGCTACATGCAAAAAATTGAAATTGAATCATCAGCTGACACCATACACAAAAATAAACTCAATATGGATAAAAGACTTAAATATAAGTCGCAACACCATCAAAGTCTTAGAGGAGAACATTGGCAGGAAACTCTCAGATATCCCACGCAGCAACTTTTTCACCGATATGTCTCCTAAAGCAAGGGATATAAAGGAAAGAATAAACAAGTGGGACCTTATCAAAATGAGAAGCTTCTGCACGGTGAAAGAAAACATCGGCAAAATGAAAAGGGAGCCAACCATATGGGGAAATATATTTGCTAATGTTACATCAGATAGAGGTTTGATTTCCAAGATATATAAAGAACTCACTTCACTCCACTCGAAGAAGACAAACGATCCAATCAAAAAATAGACCAAGGACCTGAGCAGAAGCTTTTCCAAGAAGGAGATACAGAGGGCCCAGAGGCATTGGAAAGGATGCTCAGCATCACTAGGCATCAGAGAAATGCAGATCAAAACCTTCATGAGGTACCACGTCACACCGGTCTGAATGGCCATCATAAATAGATCAACAAACAACAGGTGCTGGCGAGGCTGTGGAGAAAAGGGAACCCTAGACCACCGTTGGTGGGAATGCAGACTGGTGCAGACATTGTGGAAAGCAGTGTGGAATTTCCTCAGAAAGCTGAAAATGGAACTGCCTTTTGATCCAGCGATTCCCCTGCTGGGACTATACCCTGAGAACACCAAAACGCCAATACAAAAGAACCTATGCACCCCAATGTTCATAGCAGCACAATTTACAATAGCCAAGTCTTGGAATCAACCTAAATGCCCATCATAGATGATTGGATCAAAAAGTAATGGTACATATACACAATGGAATACTATGCAGCACAAAGAAAAAAAGAACTACTAAACTTCACGAAAGCATGGATGGAACTGGAGAGCATTATGCTAAGGGACATAAGCCAGCGGGCAAAAGACAAATACCATATGATCTCACCTATAAGTGGAACCTAACCAACAATACAAAGATGCAAGGAAAATGAGACCAGCAACCCTGAAAGGAAAAGAAATCAACAGACACAAGAGGGAAGGAGGGGGGGGGGCAGTGAAAAGGAAGGGAAGGGGAAAGTCAAGGAACATATAGCAAGGACTCATGGACAAAACCAAAGGGGTAGAGCTGAGGGAGGGAAGGAGGGAGGGGCAAGGGAAAGTGGTGGGGCATAGGCAGAGACAAATGTATTTGAAAAAATAAATTAAAATAAAATTTAAAAAAATAGTTTAGTGAGGAAGAAGTATAACTATTGAAAAGGCCTAACTCTGAAAAATTATGTGAAAAAAAATATTTTGGATGTAAGTCTTCGGTCACAAATGTGAGTTACAAATATTCTTCTGGTGACCAGTGGCTTGTCTCTTCATTCTCTTTAGTGTTTTCAAGAGAGACAAATTTTTATTCTTAGTAATGTAGTCCAATATTTTCAATTTTTAGTTTTTAGTGTTTTGTGCTTTTGGTGTCACACCTAAAAGCTAGTTAACCCAAGTTCTTGAAGATTTTTCTCCTATGCTTTCTTCTAGTAGTTGTATTATTTTCATTTTACTTTTATTTGTGTAAAAAAATATGTACTGTCTTCTTTTTTTTTTCTGTAAGATTAGGGTCATTTTCTCACATATAGACATTAAGTTGTTCCCACAACATTTGTTTAAAACACCATCTTTCCTTTACTCCATTGTATTTGCATCTTTGTCAATAATTTTACTATATTGCATGTTTCTTTCTTGACTCTATTCTGTTCCATTTATCTATGTCTCTTTCCTTTTGTCAATACCACAGTGTCCTGATTGTCTTCACTTTACGGTAGATCTTGTAATTGGGTAGTGCTTGTCCTCCAAATTTCTTCTTTTAAAAGATGATTTGTCTTTCTATATATATTTTAGAATTAATTTAAAGTTGGCAACAAAAAGCCTTCTTGGATTTTGGTTGATATTGCCTTGGATCTATAGATCAATTTGGGGAGAATTGATATCTTACAGTATTGAATCTTCCAGTTCATATACTCAATATATGTTTTCATTAATTTACATTTCTTTGATCAATATTTTCTAGTTTACAATCAAGATATCCTAAACATATTTTAGAGGATTTATACCTAAGTATTTTTTTCAGTGCTATTGGTAATGGTGCTTTTATTTTAAAACACATCAGTTTCCAACTACTCATTGCTGGTATTTAGGAACATGATTTTCTTTTTTTTGGTACATTTACCAGTATTCTGTAATCTTGATAAGCTCATCCTTGTAGTTGATAGATAGCTTCTTTAGGATTTGCTATATTAACAGTCATGTCCTCTGTGAACAGTGTCATTCCTTTGTTTCATGTTATTTCTTTTTCTTTCCTGACTGCACTGGCAATGACTTCCAATACAATGTTGAATAGAAGTGGCAAGAATCATTAGCAAATATATTTTCCCATACAGTTGGTTCCTTTTTCATTTTGTTGATGTTTTCTTTAGCCATGCAGAAGCTTCTTATTTACGCCAATTCAAAACAACCTACACACCCCAATGTTCATAGCAGCACAATTTACAATAGCCAAGTGTTGGAAGCAACCTAAATGCCCAACAGTAGATGATTGGATCAAAAAATTATGGTACATATACACAATGGAATACTATGCAGCAGAAAGAAAAAAAGAACTACTAAACTTCAGGACAGCATGGATGGAACTGGAGAGCATTATGCTAAGGGAAATAAGCCAGGGGGCGAACGACAAATACCATATGATCTCACCTATAAGTGGAACCTAACCAACAATGCAAAGATGCAAGGAAAATAAGACCAGCAACACTGAAAGGAAAATAAACCAACAGAGACAAGAGGGAAGGAGGGAGGGGTGGCAGGGAAAGGGAAGGGAAGGGGAAAGTCAAGGAACATATAGCAAGGACTCATGGACAAAACCAAAGGGGAAGAGTTGAGGGAGGGAGGGAGGGAGGGAAGGGGCAAGGGAAAGTGGTGAGGGGGAGGCAGAGACAAATGTATTTGAAAAAATAAATTAAAATAAATAAAAAAAATACTGCAAATAAATTGCAGTATTATATTTTCCTCTGTTTTCTTAGATGTGCCAAAGCAAGTAACCCTGATGTCAAGTCTCTTATTTAAAAACCTGACAGAGTCCCACATTTCCTTTCATTGTAGTGTCTCCTTGAGTTGTACCCATTTTTCCTGGACTGTCATTTTCAAAAGTTTTTTCTTTGTTAAAAGAATAATAAAATAAATAAAAATTAAAATAAAAAAATAATGTCTATTCTTTTTTTTTTTCTTTTTAAAATAATGCTCAGGAACATAATGATTCGGGGTCATTTATAGTTGCAGATAAATTTTTGAAATATCTGTGAAATACGTCATTGGTATTTTAATAGGCATTGCATTGGATCTGTAAATTGCTTTGGGTAGTATGGGATTTTGGTGATGTTTACTTTTCCAATCCATGAACACAGTATATGCTTCCATTTTTTTCTGTGTTCCTTAATTTCTTCATTTTTGTGTAGTTTTCTGCGTTCAGGTCTTTACCTCCTTGTTTAAATATATTCCTTGGAACTTTATTTTTCTTCATGCTATTGCAAATGGGATTTTTTCCACTGATTTCTGCTTCTGCTATTTCATTGTTTGTATACAAATATGCCTCTGATTTCTGAATATTGACTTTGTATCTGGCTGTTTTGCCATATTCACTTATTAGGTTGATTAATATTTTGGTGGAGCCTATGGGGTTTTCTTTTTTTTTATTTTATTTTAATTTATTTTTTCAAATACATTTGTCTCTGCCTACGCCCCACCACTTTCCCTTGCCCCCTCCCTCCTTCCCTCCCTCAGCTCTTCCCCTTTGGTTTTGTCCATTAGTCCTTGCTATATGTTCCTTGATTTCCCCCTTCCCTTCCTTGTCCCCGCCACCCCCTCCTTCCCTCTTGTCTCTGTTGATTTCTTTTCCTTTCAGTGTTGCTGGTCTTGTTTTCCTTGCATCTTTGTATTATTGGTTAGGATCTGCTTATAGGTGAGATCATATGGTATTTGTCTTTCGCCCCCTGGCTTATTTCCCTTAGTATAATGCTCTCCAGTTCCATCCATGCTTTCGTGAAGTTTAGTAGTTCTTTTTTTCTTTCTGCTGCATAGTATTCCATTGTGTATATGTACCGTAATTTTTTGATCCAGTCATCTACTGATGGGCATTTAGGTTGCTTCCAACACTTGACTATTGTAAATTGTGCTGCTATGAACATTGGGGTGCATAGGTTCTTTTGTATTGGCGTTTGGGATTCTTAGGGTATAGTCCCAGCAGGGGAATCACTGGATCAAAAAAGCAGTTCCATTTTCAGCTTTCTGAGGAAATTCCACACTGCTTTCCACAATGTCTGTACCAGTCTGCATGGCCACCAGCAGTGGACTAGGGTTCCCTTTTCTCCACAGCCTCGCCAGCACCTGCTGTTTGTTGATCTGTTTATGATGGCCATTCAGACCGGTGTGAGGTGGTACCTCATGGCGGTTTTGATCTGCATTTCTCTGATGGCTAGTATGCTGAGTATCCTTTCAAATGTCTCTGGGCTCTCTGTATCTTTTCCTTGGAAAAACATATGCCCAGGTCCTTTACCCATTTTTTGATTGGATCGTTTGTCTTCTTGGAGTGGAATCAAGCGAGTTCTTTATGTATCTTGGAAATCAAACCTCTATCTGATGTATCAGTGAATATATTTTCCGATACGGTTGGAACCCTTTTCATTTCGCTGATGTTTTCTTTAGCTGTGTAGAACCTTCTTCATTTGATAAGGTCCTACTTGTTTATTCTTTCCTTTATGTCCCTTTTTTTAGGAGACATATCAGTGAAAAAATTGCTGTGTGGGATATCTGAGAGTTTCCTGCCAATGATCTCCTCTAGGACTTTGATGGTGTTGCGACTTATATTTAAGTCTTTTATCCATATTGAGTTTATTTTTGTGTGTGGTGTCAGCTGATAATCCAATTTCAATTTTTTGCTTGTAGCCATCCAGCTCTCAGAACACCATTTCTTGAAGAGGCTATTATTGCTCCATATTATGCTTCTGCATCCTTTGTCAAATATTAGATGCCCATAGAGACATGGGCTTATTTCTGGACTTTCTATTCTGTTCCTCTGGTCTATGGGTCTGTTCTTGTGCCACTACCAGATTGAATTGAGTATAGTGGCTTTGTAGTAGAGTTTGATGGCCGGTATTGTGATCCCTCCTACTTTGTGTTTCTTTCCCAAAATTGGTGAAGCTATATGGGGTCGTTTATGGTTCCCTATAAATTTTTGTAATGTCTGTTCTATTTCTGTAAAATAATTCATTGGTAACTTAATAAGGACTACATTGAATCTATAAATTGCTTTGGGTAGTATGGACATTTTGATGATATTAATTCTTCCAATCCATGAGCATGGTATATGCTTCCATTTATTTGTGTCTTCCTTAATTTCTTTCTTCAATGTTGTATAGTTTTCTGCATACAGGTCTTTTACCTCCTTGGTTTTATTTATTCCTATGTACTTTATTTTTCTCTTGCTATATCGAATGGTATTTTTTTCTGATTTCTTCTTCTTCTATTTTATTGCTGGTATACAAAAATGCCTTTGATTTCTGAATGTTGAGTTTGTATCCTGCTGTTTTGCCAAATTCACTTATTAGGTTGAGGAGTTTTTTGGTAGTCTACAGGGTTCTCTATGTACACTATCATGTCTTCTGCAAACAATGATAGTTTTATTTCCTCCTTTCCTATTTGGATGCCCTTTATTTCTTTTTCTTGTCTGACCACTGTGGCTAGGACTTCCAATACGATGTTGAAAAGAAGTGGTAAGAGTGGGCATTCTTGTTCTGTTCCCGATCTTAGTGGGAAAGCTTTTGATTTTGGGCCCATTGAATATGTTGTTGGCTGAAGGTTTTTCATATATGGCCTTTTTTATGTTGAGGAATGCCCCATTTATTCCCATTTGGCTGAGTGTTTTGATCATCAATGGGTGCTGTTCCTTATCGAATGCTTTTTCTGCGTCTATCGAGATGATCATGAGGTTTTTGTCTTTTCTTTTATTTTTGTGATGTATTATGGTTATTGACTTCTGTCTGTTGAACCATCCCTGCATCCTTGGGATGAATTCCACTTGATCGTGGTGGATAATCTTTTGAATGTATTGCTGGATGCGGTTTGGTAATATTTTGTTCAGAATTTTAGCATCTATATTCATCAGCGAAATTGGCCTGTAGTTTTCTTTCTTTGTAGGGTCTTTATCTGGTTTTGGGATCAGGGTGATGCTGGCCTCATAGAAAGAGTCTGGGAGTCTTCCCTCCTCTTGGATTTTTTGGAAAGTCTGAGAAGGACAGGGGTTAGCTTTTCCTTAAATGTTTTGTAATTTTCTCCTGTGAAACAGTCTGGCCCTGGGCTTTTGTGTGCTGGGAGGTTCTTGATTACTGCTTCAGTTTCCCCAGGTGTTATCGGTCTCTTCAAGCTTTCTGTTTCTTCTTCCTTCAGGGTTGGAAGGTTTTACTTTTCTAGAAATTTGTCCATTTCATTGAGGTTTTCAAAGTCCTTGGCGTATAATTGTTCATATTAGTTTCTGAAGATCCTTTGTATTTCTGTGGTATCAGTTGTCATTTCTCCTCTTTCATTGCTGATATTATTAATTTGGGCCTATCTTTTTCCTTGATGAGTGTGCTTAACGGCTTGTCAATTTTATTTATCTTTTCAAGAACCAGCTCTGGGATTGGTTGATCCTTTGAATTGTTCTTTTTGTCTCTATGTCATTCAGTTCTGCTCTAATCTTGATTTTTTTCATTCCTTCTTCCTGCTCTGGCATTTATCTGTCGTTTTTTCTCCAGTTCTTAAAGTTGTAGTGTTAGGTCATTTATCTTACATGTTTTTATCTTTTTTAGGTAAGCCTGTATTGCTATGAACTTCCCTCTCAGGAATGCCTTTGCTGTGTCCCATAGGTTTTCAACTCTTGTATGTTCATTTTCGTTTGTTTCTAGAAACTTTTTGATTTCTTCTCTTATCTCATTATCGACCCATTTATTGTTTTGTAGTCTACAATTCAGTGCTGTAAGTTTGCAAGTTTTTGATGTTTCTCTTTGAGGTTGATTTCCAGCTTCAATCTGTTGTGGTCTGAGAGAAAGCTTTATATATTTTGATTTTCCTGAATTTGCTGAGGCTTGCTTTGTGTCCTTTCATGTCGTCTATCTTTGAAAAACTTCCATGAGTATTTGAAAAGAATGTGTATTTTGCTTCTTTGGGATGTAAGGTTCTATATATGTCAGTTAAGTCTGTTTGATTCAGTGCATCATCCAGCTCCACAATATCCTTTCTGAAGGTTTTTTTGGAAGATCTTTTCGTTTTTGACAGTGGGGTCAAAACTCATACTATTAGTTTGTTGCTATCTATATCTTTTTTGAAGTTGTGCCAGGTTTTCCTTATATATTTGGGTGGTCCTATATTGGGAGCATATAAGTTTATAATGTTTATGTCTTCTTGGTAGATTCTTCCTTTAAGTGTTATTAAGTGCCCCTCTGGGTCTCTTTTTAATGCATTTGTTTTCAAATCTATTTTTTCTTATATAAGTATTGCAATTGCTGCTTTCTTCTCTTGCCCATTTATTTGCAATATTATTTTTTCATCCTGTTACTTTAATCTGTGTAAGTCTTTTCTTCTGAGGTGGGTCTCTTGTAGGCAGCATATGTGTGGGTCATGTATTCTTATCCATTTACTTATCCTTTGTCTTTTGATTGGGGTATTTATTCCATTTACATTGAGTGTTATTATTGATAGAAACTTATTCATTTTTTTTCTCCTTGTACTTGTGTTTTTCTCTTTCTCATTCTTTTCCTTAACCTTCTTAAACCAGTCCCTTTAGCATATCTTGTAGTGCTCGTTTGGTGGAGACATATTCTTTTTGCCTTCTTTTGTCTGGGAAACTCTTTATTTTGCCTTTTATTTTAATTGAGAGCTTTGCTTGGTAAAGCATCTGTGGTTGCAGGCCTTTGCTTTTCTTTATTTGGAATATTTCTTGCTATTCCCTTCTGACTTGTAGTGTTTCTGTTGAGACATCAGCTCCTAGTCTTATCGGTGCTCCCTTGTATGTCAGTACCTGTTTCCCCCTTGCTGTCTTTAGGATTCTTTCTTTGTCTTTGATATTTGCTATTTTAATGATGGTAAGTGTTGGAGTGGGCCTCATGGGTTCCTCTTGAATGGTGCCCTCTGTGCTTTCTGGATCCATGAGACCTTCTCTCTCTTCCAATTGGGGAAGTTTTCCATCATTAGTTTTTCAAAGAGGTTCTCTATTCCTTGCTCCTCTTCTTCTCCTTCTTGTATTCCTATTATGCAGATATTATTGTGCTTCAGGTTGTCCTGCATTTCCCTAAATGTGTCTTCATTCTTTTTTAGTCTTTTTCCATTTCGTCTTCTTTCTGGGAGCTTTTTTTTACCTTATCCTCCTTCTCACTGATTCGATCCTCGGCTTCATCTAGCCTGCTTTTGATTCCTTCTACTGTGTTCTTCAATTCAGAAATTGTATTCTTCATATCGTCTTGTGTCCTCTTTTCTTTTTAATTTTATTTTCATTTATTTTTTCAAATACATTTGTCTCTGCCTACCCCCCACCACTCTTGTGTCCTCTTGATAGTTTCTATGTCCTTTTCCAGGCTGATATAGTTTGCTGTAAGATCCTGATAGTTTCTTTGCAATTTCTCATAGTTATCTTTGAGCTGTCTGAGCTCATTGAGCTTCCTTAGAGCCATTGTTTTGAATTCAATATGTGATAGTTCACTTGTCTACATTTCATTTAGCTCTCTCTGTGGAGATTCCTCCTTTCCCCTTCACTTGGAGAGTACTTCTTCCCATTTTTGTGAGAGTCTCCTTTTTTCTTCTTTTGCTTCTGCTTCAATTGATCCATCTAGATTTCCCGACTTTGTGGATTAAACTTCTATGATAGTAGCTGGGTCTTTTTATTTATTTATTTTTTCTATTTTTTTTTTCTTTCTGTGTTTGCCTCTGATGGTGTCAGTTGTTGACTCTATCTGACTTTGGGTCATTTGTTTGAGACTTCCAGGAATCTACTGTCTGTGTCTGTCTCCTGTGATTTTCAGTCTAGTCACCCTGTCCTCATCTGTCAGGCTTAGGCATCACAGGGCAGAGCAGTGCTTCCTGATGGCAGGACTATTGTGCCCTTATAGGCTGCTGTCACTCAGGGGAGTACTCCACCTGAGCAAGATGTAGATTTTGGACTGGGGAAGAATTAGAACTGGGACTCACCAATGCCTTTGTCTCCATTCTCTCCTCAAGGGTCTCTGGGCAGCTCTGTGGCCCCTTTGTCCAGGGATCCACTATTTCTGCAGATCACTCTGCACTTGCAGGACTGCTTGAGCACTGGCCAGCCTGAACCCTCACCCCCAGCGCGGGTGCTGGTCCATGTGTGCCCTCGCCTGTCTGTTCATGCCCTCTCCTACCTGTGCAGGCACTGGTCCGTGCACGCTGTTGTAGGCCCCATGGACGCTGGCTGCCCCTGCCCCGCCCCCCAGCCCTCACCAACCTTCACGGTCACGGGTCCACACACCCTGTCTCTGGCCACAGGCCTGTGACCCCTGCATTGGGTGATTTTGGGCCATCTATTGTGTGCTTTTGTGCTTTTTGCTCTTTTGGAGGCATGGCCTGCCAGTGCAAAATGGAGACTAGGGAATGGGGAGGGATTCGGGACTCCCTGGTTCCTCTTCCCTTTCTTTCCCCAACTCCTCTTTCTCCAGTCTCTCCTCAAGGGTCTCTATGCAGCTGTGTGCCCCCCTTGGCCAGCTATCCTCTATTTCTTCCAGGCAGTCTGCACTCAGCCCACAGCTCAGATGCACACAAGCTGTGTGAGGAGCACACAAAAGGCAGGTTTATTAATTCACTTATGCCTGAGTGAGATGGTAGCTGCAGAGTGGGAGGTGAGTTATCACCGGGGTTCTGCCAGCCACCGTCTCAGTTCTCTCCACAAAGTTTTCCTCACCAATCTTTCCTCAGGCACCAGCCCACTCTACTGCCACCTCTACCCAGAGAACAAGGAAGGCAGCTGCCAGTGCAAATTTTTGTGTTGGCCTTTTAAATGTCTCTTTGCATCTCCAGCTGCCTGTCTCTGGTAGAGAGCACCCCTAAGCTTTTTGGGGTTGCATTTTGTCTGTGTGTTTTCCTGGTTTCAGCTGCTGTAGTATAGAGGTCCCTGTTTATCGTTCAGACCCTGTTCTTCTCAGGGGGATCCAACTGGCCGTTTCAATGTCCCTCTGGTGCTGGTGCCTGTGGGTGCCCAGCCCACCCTCTGGAGTCTCCACTGCACTTCTCACCCATTCAGATGTGTGAAAATTGTTTCCACTGTCTGTCCGCAGCTCTAAGGCTCCTCTCTCTTTATCGTTCTGTTGTTTTCCAGGTGATTTCTCCACTCTTTAGTCACAATTCTAGTTTGGTCTTGGGAGGAGTTCAATGTGACTCCCATTCACTCCTCCGCCATCTTGAGAAACTCCCAATGTTTAGGTCTTCTTGATGGATTCTTCCTTTGAGTATTATGAATTGTCCTTCTGGGTCTCTTTCTATGGCCTTTGTTTTGAAATCTATTTTGTTTGATATAAGCATTGCCACCCCATATTTTTTTTTCCCTATCCATTTTCTCAGGATATTTTTTTTCCATCCCTTCACTTTCAGTCTGTGTAGGTCTTTTGTTCTGAGGCGGGTCTCTTGTAACCAGCATATGGGTGGGTCATGTGTTCTTATCCATTCAGCTATCCTATGTCTTTTGACTGGGGCATTTAATTCATTTATATTACAGTTATTATTGATATGTACTTATTCATTTTTTTCCTTTGTACTTATGATCCTCTCTCATTCTTTTTCTTCATCTTCTTCAAGCAGTGCCCTTAGTATATCTTGTAGTGCTGGTTTAGTAGAGGTGTATTCTTTTAGCTCTATTTTGTCTGGGAAACTCGTTACTTCCCCTTCCATTTTAATTGAGAGCCTGGCTGGTAGAGCAGATTTGTTTGTAGACACTTACATTTCTTTACTTGAATATTTTTTGCCATTCCCTTCTGACTTATTGTATTTCTGTTGAGAAGTCAGCTCTTAGCTGTATTGCAGCACCCTTGTATGTTACTATCTGTTTCTCCCTTGCTGCCTTTAGGATTCTTTCTTTGTCTTTGATATTTTCCATTTTAATTATGATATATCTTGGAGCGGTCCTGATTGGGTTCCTCTTGAATGGAACACTTTGTGTTTCTTGCATTTGCATGACTTTTTCTCTCCTCCAATTTTGGAAGTTTTCCAACATTACTTTTTCAAACAGATTCTCTATACCTTGTTCCTCTTCTCATTCTGTTATCCCTATTAATATAAATATTAATATAAACATATATTAATACATTTCAGGTTGTCCTGCATTTCCCTCTATACCTCTTCATTCTTTCTGAGTATTTTTTCATATTTCTGCTCTTTCTTGGAGCTTTTTTCTACCTTGTCTTCCAGCTCACTTATTTGATCCTTTGTTTCATTGAGCCTGCATTTGATTCTTTCTACTGTGCGCCTCACTTCAGGAAATGTATTCTTCATTTCCTCTTGCCTCTTATTGATAGTTTCCATGTCTTTTTTCATGCTGATATAATTTGCCATGTGTTCCTCACAGTTTTTCTGTCATTTTTGTTAATTCTCTTTGAGCTCACTGAGCTTCCTTAGAACCATTGTTTTGAACTCGATATCTGATAGTTTGCTTGCCTCTATTTCATTTAGCTCTCATTATGGGGATTTCTCCTTTCCCTTCAATTGAGGGTATTTCTTTTTCTTCCCATTATTTGTGAGACTCTTCTTTGTTGCTTCTGCTTCTTAAATTGATCTGTCTTGACATCCTGAGTTTGTATCGTGAACTTCTGTGGAGTGGTTTGCCTGAGTAAGATGGCAGCTGCAGAATGGTGGGTGAGTCAGCCCTGGTGCCTCGCCCTCCACTTTCTCAGTTCTTTCACCAAAGCCTCCCTTTCCAGTTTCTCCTCAGGTGGCTCCAGCTTACTCTGCCTTCGCCTCTGCCAGAGCCCATGGTAAGTGGCTGCCACTACAAACTTTTGCGTTGGCCATTTAAGTGGCTCTTTGGGTCTCCATCTGCCTGTCTCTGCCAGAGAGCGCCCTGCTACGTTTCACAGCTGGCTGCTATCTGTGTGTTTTTGTCCTCTGGTGCTGGAGGCTGGAGATCCCTGCTTATGGTTTAGATCCTGCTTCTCAGGGGAATCCAGCTGGCTGTTTCAGTATCCCTCTGGCGTTGCTGTCTGTGGGCTCCTGTTCCACCTTTTCAAGCCTCTACCTCACTCCTTACCAGTTGGCTTGTGCCAAAGCTGGTTTCTCTCTCTGTCCAAGGTTTTAAGTCTCCTCTCTCACTCTTGTTCAGTTGTCTTCCAGGTGATTTCTCCACAATTTAGTTGTAATTCCAGATTGTTCCTGGGAGGAGATCAGTGTGACTTCCACTCCTCTGCCATCTTGAAGTCCTTTAATATCATGATTATTAGAGAAAAATCAAATAAGTAACATTTAAAAAATGCTACTTCCAATACTACTAATGAGATAACTATATAAAGCTAATTTAAGACTTTTCAATATATTCATTTTTGTGGGTAAAAATACATACCCCAATGTCTCAATATTAGTTATTTTTATCTGTAGATATGCTAAAATTGAATTAATGAGTCTAAAATTATTAGATATGTTCAGTATTTAAAAATAAAATAAATATTGTAGAATGTATTTTGAAAAATTTCTTAAATATTTCTTTCTAGTAAATTCTTAAAAATGCATTATTGAGAAAAAAGGATTTTGAAGAATGAATAGAGCAAAATGAGAGAGGAGGTTTCACATTAGAATACTTTGATATTCTCACTTGACTTGGCATAGATGTATTAAATAGCCGTAATGATCTATAATAACCCCAAACCCCAGCCAAAAGAAAAATGCAATAATAAATAACAAGTTATCTTGCCTACTGGTAGGAAACTAATGTATCTTTAAGGTAATGAGAAAGACTTTGTAATAAATGTAACAGCTCTTATTTTTCCAAGTAGGTGTTTTCCATTTCAAAAAAATTGCTTTGGAAATACAAAAGAGAGTACTACACACTACAATCTAGTTTTCTATAAAATACTGCCAGTGATTCATTGTTTTCATTCAGAAACAGTGGAATACAACTTAAAAAATATACAAAAATGTCAAGTCATGCAAAGTCATTAGTATCCATGGCAATGAAGATTCGGAAATACTTTGGTTAGAGCAAAATTCTATATATAATTAAAAAGTAATGAATATGTTTGTATCTTATAAAGTATCTTACTGTGAGTTCTAAAATAAGTCCCCAAATGTTTACAATAATGCCAGTGTTGGAAGAAGACAATATTTAGTTGGATTTATATATTACCATATATTTGTATTAAATATAAATAAATACAATAGAGTAAAAAAAAAATGCAATCACAATGGCCTTACAGAAGTCTCTACAAATTTATATTCCTGCCAACTTGGCATCTTATCTACATTGATTTATACTTTTTATCCAAAAGGCAAATATTTTTTGCTTACATTCCAATTTTCTGATAAGTAGGAAATTAATCTTTTAGAATATCTTACATATTTTTGATAATATAATTTGATTTTTTCAATTACCTCTTTATAATGCCCTCCCATTGTCTTCAATTACAAAAAACTAGATTAATCATAATGCTGCTCACTATTGGCCCATTACTCTTTCTCTATTATCGTATGTATATATGTATGTATTTGAGAGAAGTTTTTAATAATATATGAAAATCCAGGTACCCAGCACTCAACTTGACTGAGGAGTACCTACAACTTCCACCTCCTTGTGGACATCTACCCACTCCAACCTGTCCCCTTCTCCAGAGTTAAATACTAGCCTGACTTCACAATTATGATTCTATTTCACTTTTTGTTTTAAGTTTTATAGCATATAAATGTATGAAGAACAACATGGTGTTGCTCTTTATTTTTTTGTTAGATCTTTAGGAAAGGATATCACCCAGGAGAGCCTTCCAAGAATTCCTTTTTCTCAAGCAACATGTTAGTTAACCGATGTTCAGTATTGCATAATAATTCATTGTATAAATATACACAATTTGTTATCTTCTAAGTGTATTTAGGTGGTTTCCATTTTTAGGCTATTATATGAGTCTTTACATGAATATTTTAATGTATGTAACTGTGCAAAAGCTTTTCTGGAGTATATACCCAAAAGTGGTATTGCTGATTCAGAAGATATGTTTAATCAACTTTATAAGAAAGTGCTAAATTGTTTTCCAAAGCAATGTGCTAATTCAAACTCCTAGTAACAATAAATAAAAAATCCATATCCCTTGTAATTCTTGACATTTTCACATTCCTTAATGTTTGCCAATCAGATGGCTGTAGGATGTATCCATATCTTTGTAGTCTGTGTTTGCATTGAATGTACATTATTAACTATATATGTTTTCTGTGAAGTGTCCATGTATATCTCTTACATGGTTTCCTATTGGGTTGTTTGTTTTATCCTTGTTGATATGAATACTGTTCTGAACCTGTGATTTATATGTGTAGCAACTAAATTCTCCCAGTCTGTGGCTTCTCTTCTTACTTTCTTTAATGTGTTTATTAACAAAGAGAAGATCTTAATTGAAAAATAGTTAAGTTGATGAGTCTCTTTGTCACAGTGGGCACATGTGTGTTTTACTGAAGTGTCCCTTCGAGATGGCACTGTCTCCAGTGTATTGTTGTACTCCATGGTGAAGGTCACATGCTCCTGGGGTTGTGTTCTTGGGGAGTCTGGTCAAGAGAGGTGGTCCTGTCTCCCTGGGATGCCCCTGTTAAGGCTCCCTTCCATGATACTCAGTTTTCCCGCTCTGGCCTATTTCTTGGGCAGCCTGCTGTGTTCCTTCCTATAAAAGCAGTGTAAGCCTCCAGTTGCTTTGGGCTCAAGTTAGTGTTATTGTGGTCCTGGAGTTCCCAACAGAGACTTCTCCTATTTTCTATGAGACATGTAGTGGGTGGGGCAGTTGTCTAGGGAGTGGCCTCAGAGGTTCTGGATACTCTGGGGGAGCAGGAGAGCAAGGGTTTATTTCTTTATCTTGTTGATTTGTTATAATTCTTTAACTTTAGAATCTCATCTTATATTTTGTAACAAAATGGTCTTTTCAATTTCATATTGGTGTATAACAGTTTTACATTTTGACATGTTATCTAGCAACATTTCCTTCCTGATTTGTCTTTTTGTTTAGATTCTGGAAGACTTTCCTTATACAATATGATACAAATAATTACATACATCTCACCCACATATGCATACAGTAATCTTTATATTTAAATCATAGTTGTCCTATATTTGTCTCAGTGAAATGAAAGAAGGGACGTATTTTTAATTTTGTGTAAAATATACAGATCAATTTTCAAATACCTTGATATAGAAAGAAAATCTTAACTCAAAAATCTACAAAACACATCACATGTCTTATATAGATTTTCTATTCTGTTCTATTAATCTTTTGTATATTCTAGTGTGGTTAGTATTTTCTCATTATTCAATTCTTTAAATTTTTTTCTTGTCTCATACTAATTTTTATCTTTTGGAGGAATGGTAACATTACTTTGTCAAGTTCCAAAAATCCCACTGGTTTCTTGATTTAAATTGCATTAAATTCCTAGATCAATTTAAAACACGTACCTTTATAATCTTGAGTGTTTTTGTTTGAGAACATCATATGACTCTATTAATTCACACTTTCTTTTATGTCTCTCAGTCAAAATTTTTCTTATAAATTTCCTCCAAATGTCTTGTAAAATTTATCCTTAGTCATTTACAATTATGTTAATGTTTTAAAACTTTCATCCATTATTCAGTAACATATGAGTTCATGGTTTGTAAATCATTAAACAATATAAACAGATAAAGTGAAAAATGAAGGTTTATATGAATTACTTTATACAAGTCAATGGTAACACTTCTGTGCATTTTTCAAGACTTACCTTCATGCAGTGTGTGTGTGCATGTATGTGTGTGTGTGTGTGTGTATGTTTCATTATTTTTGTTTTAGTGTTTTAACAGAAATTGGATTAAACAATATTTTGCCTGGGAATTTACTTTTTTGTTAACCTGAAACATTTTAGATATACTTCCATAACAATTCATCCTGTTTCATAGTCACTGTATAAATTTCTGACATATGAACATATCATAATTTATTAAGCTAGTCTTCTATTGAGGGCCATATAGTTCATTTCTACCTTTTAAAAAAAGTTAAACAACAGGAAAATGAACATCTGGATACAAGTATATTTGGTTACATCTGTAAGCATTTCTTTAAAATAGATTTTGAGGAAGATAATTACTTAGTAGAAGGATATGTACAAAGTTGATAGTCATATGTAAAATGATAGCCAATTTATATTTGCCAATTGTATTTTTGACACCATTTCTAACAGTAGACTAATAACAGAAAATTTGATAATTCATTATTTTGTCCTTTAATTTTTGCTTAATAATGAAGTTGAGCATTTTTTCTATATTTTTGGCTATATATACATTTTCTGCTTGTGATCTCTTTTGCTTTAAATGTGAAAGCACATTTGAAGAAAATGGTGGATTTTAACATTAAATAAAATATTAATTTAAAATTAAAAATTTATAGCAGTGGTAGTAGACCTAAGTCAACTTAGAGAGCTGATCAATGTAAACAATGAATTCCATAGTTTTGAATTGTAATAAAATCTTTTAAGGATATAGCTAGATATTAGATATATTAACTGTTCATTGGCCTGTACATGTCTATATATGTAAAGATTATTTAGAACTTTAATTATAGAAAGAAGTATTTGAAAAGTGATTTTTGTCATGCTCTATGATTTTTTTAGAAAGTCAGATCATCCCCCACATTTTACTAGACAGTGGGCAAAGAAAATGAGAAAAATGTGGGCAATTTGGTAACATTTTTCCCTAATACAAATTTATTAAATCTATACATTTGTTTTTTATTCTGAAATTATATCCTCTCTTTTTGGTTTATTATTTATTTCTTTTGAATAATGGTGCTTCTACAGAGTTTTTTTTGTTTGGTTTGTTTTGTTTTTGTTTTTACTTCGGAGATTATTTTTTCATGGAAAATAAGGTGTAATTCTATATCAAACCTTCCAAATATAAGAAAGTCTGGGCTGATGAAACCTGGAATTTGAGAACCGTTACTCAAATAGTTTTCATTCTCCTACCCCAGGAATCATCTACAGTTTGGTTGTTCAGTTTTTAATGCGGTGGACACTACTCATCACTCATTGTTTAACCATCTGTTTAAACATCGGGTTAAGGATTCTAGCTCTACCACTGGTGGGTGAGTGAATCAGAGAATGATTTCACTTTTCTGTGTATTTACTCATTTGTGCAATGGGCTATAGGTAAAAGACCTTCCTCTGTGGGGTTTGTTTGAAGTACAACAGAAATCTGTACCTGTATTCTCCTTGAGGTGACACCCTTTGGGCTGTGGGAGTTGTTTTATTTATTTATTCATCTGCAGACTCAGAGTTAAACTGTCTGAGCTCTAAGTCCCGACCTGGGTAGGTTGTAGCCTGTGACCACTGATGCAGGAGGACAGATGCTTGCTCTTGTCTTCCAGGCAGGACCCTCTCAGATGAATAATTTATCTGCATGACACAGGGACACTGACAGATGCTACTGGGTCTTGGCCTGAGGGTGCAGTTTAAGGGTCCTTTGCCTCTTGCCTGTCCTACTTCTTCTCCTCATTTAACTGACTTCTCTTAGAGAGACTTCTTTCTGCACACAGATCCTCATCTCAGGGTATCCTCCTAAGGAACATGATTTAAGCCAGCTTTTTCTTTAATTTCTCCTAAGTCCCCAGGGATCTCCAATATATGTAATATAAATTCAAATGCAAACTTGCATGTGGTGAGGTAAACTTAGTATTACCATTTCTGAAGAAAGACAGGTTTCCTCGACCTAACCAAAGGCTGACAAAGACAAGCTTTTATGATCTTTCTTGCTAGTTGACAGATCACACCTTCATCGAGGGTATAGGTCTTTTAGGGTCCTGAGTTCCCAAGGGAGCCTTGCTTTTACCCCTCACTTTGCCCTGACCCAAATCTTCCTCTTCTGTTTCTGCAAAGCCACTGAACCTAAGATGATTAACAATCCTGGCAAATTCTTTTGAATTGTTTAAACCTAAGCTTGTATGACAAATGTACTTGTACATAAATAAGTGATGGGATCTTCTAGGTATCTGGCCTGACATGAGATCAAGGAAGTGGCTCATAGCGAACACATTGTGGAAACTCCTGGACAGCTCACAGATTAGCCATATGTAACATCAGAATGTTCTGGAAGAAGGTGAGGAATGAGCTACAACAAAAGATACTGTGATCACAGAGACCCAGGGAACTCAACTGCTTTTTTATTGGATCTTGCCTTCTCTCAATCTTGAATTTGCATCTCAAATCCACTAGCTCTTGGTGGTGAAGTGCAATTATGCTGCCTCCACCACAGTGCACACCTGCCCAGTCTGTGTTCTTATAGCCTTCTATTCAGACCACCTTAAGTCCTCACTGACTTTGTTTGGAACTCATTGGTAAATGTGGAACAGATGGGGTGTTATCTCTCTAGATTGTTTTAATAGAGTAACACATGTAGAAATGTTCTATGAACTGTGAGACAGTGGACAGCCTGAAGGAAATGTTGTCACCTACAAAATTTAAGTCATCTTTCAGTGTTTTTGAGTTCCAAGGATTCTTCTACCCTGCCTGCTGACATTGTATTTGTAAAGTTCTACAGGACAGGATTGGCCCACTCGTGGTTACTGCCTTGTCATGAATATGTAGGCTTTCTGTGCTATCCAGATACTACAGGTCACCTGCTGCTCAATAGACCAGGTTGTGATGGCACTGGGCTCCAAATGCCACACTGGATATAGTGCATGTGGAACTGCAGAAGGGGCTCCTCCATCCTGAGCTCCACTCTTGTTCAAAAGCTCTTGAGGCAGCAGTTTGTGCCCAAATGCATTGTAGTTTCTGGAAACAGAGAGGAGATCATAGTTATGGGGACCAATTCAGGGAACAGGATCTTCCTGTCTGATTCCTTTCTTTTGTTCCTGAGATAAGCTGTTTATGTCTGGATCTTTTCCACTTAACATATCCCCACAACCCCATGCCCTGCCTTACCTGCTCCACCCCTGAAAAAATTGAGGACAGTGTTGATAGTCATACTTAGGTCATGTCTGGGGACAAGTAGTAGACTGAGCTTGACGCCTTTCTCTACAGTCTTTCCAGAAACTGTACAGTCTTGTGTGAGGCCACCCAGTTCTGGGCTTTAGAAAGTGATGGCAGATGGATGCACCTTGTAACATCTGAAAATTTGTAAAAGTTTCTAATACTTTGTACAATGATGTTTTACATAATAATAGTTATTCGTAGCAGGAGTAGGAGGGCAGGTCATTAGAGAGAAGTTCATGTGTTGGAGTGGTGATCTGCCTGGCTCTGTACTCAAAGCCCAGGAAGGTCAGTGGTGGAGGGGAAGTTTGGATGGATCATGTCTGCTCATGGTGCCCAGGGCTAAGCCATGTCTCAGGACTCGAAGCTGGTGAAATGGTGGAGCTGACCTCTTTCCTGTGTGCTTCCAGTGCACCAAGAACTTAACAATATGGTCTTTATATTAAGAATATTACATATCTAGCTTTTTATGCACATTTTATCTGGTCTAACCGTCTGGGCCATAAGGTGAAAAAATCCCATTTTCTACTTTGGCATGCCCAGATGCAAAGTGTATTCTGCAATGTTTTGCTTCCTGGAACATGAACTGGTTAATATTGTATCCTAGGAAGATGTAAAAAACACCTATTAGCATTTGCTATTGATAGTGTCCTGAATATAATGGATGTTTTTTAAAAGCCCTAAACTTATAGACCACATTCTTGTTCCAAAAGAACAAAAGAAAAATGTTTTCTTGGGATTATGTCATGCTTCCCAAAATGTTTGAAGACACTGGTATTCCCAACATGTGTGCTGCTAATACAGAGTAGCTGCCCCTGAAATGTGCTGTGTGGTGGCATTGGCTATTTTGATGAGCCTGCAAAAAGGAAAAAATCATGCCCAAAAGTACAAACTCTTACAAAATATACTTCAGAATTTTAAGTTTGACTTTGCAGTCTTTGCTTTCAAAAGAAAAAAAAATGGCATCCCCTCAAAATTGAAAAGGTACACACACTTAAAGTATTTTTAATTCCATGTGTCAATCCACAGTAAAAGTTATAAAACAACATCAAATGGAGAATTCAATGCAAAATTCAGTTAAGTCTGAAAACACATCTCTGTTTACTGCTCTCCAATATGGAGTCCACTGGTGACTGTTACTCTTTGACACAGTCCTTTACACTCTGTGGACCATTCCTTCCTCTGAACTGCCAATTAGCTGCCCCCAATGGCAGTGGCAGTGACTTGCTCAGGGAGTTGGTTTCAGCATTGAAAGATTGTGTCACAGTTAGCTAACTGTGGTTTGTTATGAGCATTAAAATCATTAAAGATAAATCTAACTTGTAAATTCTAGTCACAATCTTTTCCAAAATTGTAAAGCTGAACCCTGAACTGAAGTTATGGTGACTTTTCTGAGGAGAGAGCTAGAGAAATATATATTTATATATATAAAATCATATTTTTAAAGTCAACTGTATTAGAGAAACACTTTACAAAACAAAGGACATCTTTCCACATTTAAAGAGTACTTTTAAATATCATTAATATAAAGGGAAGGAGGAAAGTCAAGGAACATATAGCAAGGACTCATGGACAAAATCAAAGGGGTAGAGTTGAGGGAGTGTGGAAAGGAGGGAGGGGGCAAGGGAAAGTGGTGGGGTGAAGGCAGAGACAAATGTAGTTGAAAAAATAAATCAGTTAATTAAAAAAATTAGCCAGTCACAAGAGAAAAAAAATATCATTAATATATAGAGAGCTGGCCACTTAACACAATTTTTCTACTTCAGTTCATGAGTGATTATAGTCAAAGCAAATGGCTTAAGGTGTTTCAATATTTGTATATTCAACTTGAGAAACTTTCAAGGTGGATCACATACCTTCATGCATTTAAATTATGCATTACATCATATAAACCAGAGTCTTCTGAGAGATACTGAGTGAAAGTCCATCTTCAGCTCTTGGATAATAAGGTCACTGAGTAGAGAAGAGAAATTGAACATCATTTACTCTGAGCGTTGAAGTGGTATGGACTTTTTTTTTTTTTTTTGGCATGTGATTTACTTAAGTTTCAACCCATTTCAGGCAAACAGCAAAAACAAAGTACCTATCAGGATACTTGTAAGAACCTATGTAGTAATGTGATAAACCTGAAACCATGAATCAAAGACTCCTTGTTGTAGGTAGTGGCCTTTGTTAATTTTTTTTAATAAATAATATTATTTTCTCCTAAATGTTGCAGGTGATTCTGAACATATTCATTTGTAAAGGTTGGTAATGGCATTTAAATGGCTAGAATAATAGCAGCATTGAACAATATAATTCAATAAATTATGGGAAAGAATACTACCAGAAGCTAAGCACTGTGCTTGGTTGGCAGGTGGGAAGTACAAAAGAGAAAATTCCATGAATGCAGTCTACCTACTGCCTGGAGGAAGTGCGACATTGTCTGAATTACTCAGAATATTTTATCTACCATCTTAATTTGGATTTTGTAAGATTATCCTCGGAGAACAAGTTTCCTTTCTTTTGTTTATTTTTTAATTTATTTTTTTCTATTTATTGGGGTGACATTGGTTAATAAAATTATACAGGTTTCAGGTGCACAATTCCACAACACATCAATCTATACACTGTATTGTGTGTTCCCTACCCCAAGTCAAGCCTCCATCCATCACCATTCATCTCCCCTATGCCCTTCTCTACCTCCCGCTTCTTCAGGAACTTCCCTTTCCTTTGAAATAGTGCTGAGAATCTTCTGGGCAGGGAAGAAAATGCCCCCATTAACTTTTACCTGTAATATTTATTGCTAGCTTTATTGAAGATTTTATTGAACAAATTGGAGCCTCAGCTTTCCATTTTATTTGTCAGACTGATCAGGTGAACTATGTAGTTTCTGAAAGCACTATTTCTTCATAAGTAACTCTACTAAACAGGAATCATATACATGATTTATATCATTCTTAAATGTACACTTATCAAAATTAGTTTAATATAGTCCTGATCTATTTTTACCCTAGTTTCCTTTAAAAAATTTATTTTTATTATTATTATTTTTTAATCCTCATCTGAGGATATGTTCATTTATTTTTGAGAGAGAGAAAGTGTGGGGGGGGCAGAGAGACAGAAAAGAAGGAAAGAAGGGAAAGAAAGAAGAAAGAAAGAAAGAAAGAAAGAAAGAAAGAAAGAAAGAAAGAAAGAAAGAAAGAAAGAAAGAAAGAAAGATGTGATAGAGAAACACTGATTGGTTGCTTCCCATATGTGCCCTGACTGGGGATCAAACCTGCAACCTAGGTATGTGCCCTGACCGGGAATCAAACTCATAACCTTTTGGTATATGGTACAATGCTTCAACTAACTGAGCCACCTGGCCAAGGCTCCACTTTATACATATACATATACATATACACATACCCATATATGTGTGTGTGTGTGTGTGCGCGCGCGCGCGCGCACACACACACACACACCCCCCCCTACCTTCTAGCTATAGCCTCCTGACATTTAGTAAGACATGCTACATACCCATATTTCCCTTTCTCTGTATTTTGGTGGTTCCTGGCTTGGAATTTTCCCTTAAGTGCTTGGGTAGTTAGAATGTGGGCTGCATGGCTCCATGGACCAAGCCAAAGCAGGGTAGGATTGAGGGTGGGAGGTGGGGGTGGGAGTGGGTAGGGTCGGGGAGAGTGATGGGGGGAATGAAGACAACTGTACTTGAACAACAATTTAAAAAAAAAAGTGGATTAATTGAAAGAGGGGAAAAAAAGAACGTGGGCCACATGGACATCCTGCACCACTGTATGGTGATCATCCAGGACCATCATGAAGAATAGACACAGAAGAATATGTACAAAAAGTCCTCCTGAGAAACAGGCTACAGCCTAATGTCAGGATAACAATACTGTCCCTGTTTCACTGTCCTCATATGCTTCATATGTTTTAAAGAAGCTTGAGCTGTTCTCCCACATTATATCACAGAGCTGATTTCAAGTCACTGAGCAGTACTGGTTGTGTCAGCACAAACTCTTTCCCTGGTTGAAGGTTCATATTTTGTTATCACCTCCAATATTATTATAACCTAGACTTTTCTTTTTAGCATGTTCTTTGCAGTAAATTTGTTTGTGATGTTAAACACTGAATGAAGCTTAGGTCTATATTGCAAAAAAAAAATGAATTATTTTGTATTTCTTGAATACCATATTCAAACATTTTATTTTTTAATTCAAAGCTGTTATATGCTGAACACCTTTAAAGTAAAGAAGATAATGACAAAAAGTTATATCAACAAGAACATAAGTGGCATGTTCATTTTAGGTAGAAGGAAAATCATACTAGATGAAAACATAAATCTGCACAAATAAAGAGTTCAGAAATAATAAAAATAAAAAAAGTAAGTCTCTTCATCACATTTTAATAGCATAGTGAGATATTTGACCTTCTTAAAATGTATTGTGATATTTATAACATACTATATAACACAATGTATGACAATAATAACAGAAAATGAGAGGAAGAGAATGGAAGCAAAACCTTGGAAAGGTGTAAACTATGAGTCTGCCTGAAAGCTGGCTATGAGACTTCCTGTCAAGATGGTGGCATAGGCAGACATGGCTTGCCTCTGTACAACCACATCAAAGTTACAACTAAAATATAGAATAATCATCACCCAGAACTGCCAGTGATTGAATTAAATTGAGGTCTGATAACTACATAATTAAAGAAACCACTTCCATCAAGACTGGGAGGAGGGGCACAGATGTAGTACAGGCTGGTCTCTCACCCACCTGTGGTGGATAAAAATTCAGGAGGGATATCTGAGGACTGTAGGCCCAGCCCCACACCAGGCCCCCCAGCCAAGGTTCCTATGCCAGGAAGAAAAGTCACCACAACTTCTGGCTGCAAAATCAAGCAGGGATTGAGTTTGTGGAAGAAACTTCTGGAACCCCAAGCAGTTCCTCTTAAAGAACCCACACAGTGAGTCACCTACTCAGACTCACTCCCTCTGGGCTCCAGCACTGGGGTGGCAGCTTGAAGGGTACCAGTGGCATACTGGGAGAGGCTGATGTATCTGGCATTGGAGTGAGCAAAAGCCATTGTCCATTCCCTGAGCTCTCCCCCTCCAGAGCCATCGAGTCACCAGGCTGGTGCCATATCTATGACTCCATCAACCTAGCTAACACTATTTGACCCATCTTGGAGATTCCCAGAGACTCTTCCCTACCCAATTTTTGGGCCCACCCAAACACCTTTTCCATATGAATGGCTGGTCATGGCTCATGCTTTGAAACTTCCTAAATCCTATCAAACAAGCAACAGTTGGCTTCAGTGAGCTCCAGGCCAAGCACTAGCATCAGACAGATTAGTTTCATAGTTTGGATTTGCCTGGGAATATCCAACCCCAGCACAAGTAGCAGCTTTCTCAGATTGCTTTGCAGCTCAGGAAGGGCAGCCCTGGGCAAAACACAGGTGGGGCTGACCTTGGCCTGCACCACCCAGGAAATCCCAGAGCTAGTGCACCCAGTGGACAGCTAGCGACCATTTTGGAGCACCGCCACCCTACCCCTGCACAGCTGATCCTCCACGGAGGACAGAGGTCGGTGGTAAGTGGTCATAGCCTGTCCTTGCAGCTCACTGGCCTGGGTAAATCCTGCCCATTGATTTGCCAATAGTAACCAAGGCTCAACTACAAGAAGAGGGTACATTCAGCCCACATGAAGGATGCACCTTGAATACACAACGTGGGTGACAAGGAAGGCGGTGCCAGGGACCCTGCAGGACACCTACTACATTAGGGCACACTACCAAAACACGGAGTCAAAGCAGCTCTGACTAATACATAGAAACAAACACAGGGAGGCTGCCAAAATGAAGAGACAAAGAAACATGGCCAGAATGAAAGAATAGATCAGAATTCCAGACAGAGTTAAACTAGTTGGAGATAAGAAAGCTGTCAAATGTCAAGTTCAAAACACTTGTTATAAGGATGCTCAAGGACCTTAGTGAGGACCTCAGCACCATAAAAAAGATCCATTCAGACATGAATGATTCACTAATTGAAATAAAGAACAATTTATAGGGAAACAACAGTAGACTGAATAATGCCAAGAATCAAATCAATGATTTGAAACATAAGGAAGCAAAACTAACAAATCAGAGCAACAAGAAGAAAAAAGAAGCCAATGAAATAAGGGTAGTATTAGCAGACTTTGGGACAACTTTAGGATGTCCAACATTCTCATCATAAGTGTGCTAGAAAGAAAAGAAAAAGAGAAATTGGAAATCTATTTGAAAAAATAATGAAAGAAAACTTCTCTACTTTGGTGAAGGAAATAGGCATGGAAGTCCAGGAAGCACAGAGAGTCCCAATCAAGTTGGACCCTAAGAAAACGACACCAAGACACATCATAATTAAAATGTCTAGGGTTAAAGACAAGGAGAGAATCTTAGAGGCAGCAAGAGAGTTACCTACAAACGAGTTCCCATGAGGCTGTCAGCTGATTTCTCAAAAGAAATTTTGCGGGCAAGAAGCAACTGGCAAGAAGTACTTAAAGTGATGAAAAGCAAGGATTTACAAACTAGATTACTCTATCCAGAAAAGCTATCATTTAGAATGGAAGGTCAGATAAAGTGCTTCCCAGACAAGATACAACTAGAAGAGTTCATCATCACCAAGCTATTATTATATGAAATGTTAATGGGACTTACATAAGAAAAAAGAAGATCAAAACTATGAACATTAAAATAGCAATAAATTCACAAGTGCCAACAATTGAATCTAAAAATACAAACTAGCACAGAAGCATAACAGAAACAGAACTATAGATATGGAGATCATTTGGGAGGGAGAATGGTGAGAATGGGGAAAAGAGGTGCAGGGAATAAGAAGTATATATTGGTAGGTACAGAATAGACACAGGGATATTAAGAACAGTATATGAAATGGAGTAGTCAAAGACTTATATGCATGACTCATGAATCTGAACTAAGGGGAGATTCCAGGCGGAATGGAAATACCATGTAGAGGAGGGCTAAGGAGGAAAAATTGGGACAACGGTAATAACATAATCAATAAAATATATTTTAAAAAAAGTTAAGCAGACTTGCTAAATGGCCCATGGAAGGTAAAGAATAAACCCCATTTCAAAAGAATAAAAATTGTTAAAATACATATAGATATTAGACCCATCAGACCTGACCCCTTATGTCAATAAGATGGACACACAAGACTTGGTGGGCAGATAGCAGTCTGCTGTTTGCACATATCCAGGTGTTCTTAGCTTTTCCAGTAAGACTCCCTAATTTTATTTACAAATTATTATTATTCTTCTGAATTTCCTTCTCCAATTCAATGTAATAAAAATGTTTTAAAATAAATTGGAAAGGTCTAACACCTCATTTGGATTAGTAGAAGCCTGTGTGTCTGCCCCTGAGGAAGAAACTGCCTCTTTCTCAGATTGAGAAGGGCTGCTGCTCACAATTCAGCCTACTGGGGCTTCCAATGCCAGGTTTCACTCTCAATAATCTGCAAGTTATTCTCACATGGCAAAAATAATGCTCTAAGTTCCATGAAAACATCATTTTGAATGTTGCAAGCTTTTACCTTTTCAAGGGGATTATAACTTGTAATGTACACAAAGAGAAAATGTGAGCAAAGGAGGCTGAGAAGGTCAGAAAGGGAAGAGAGCAATCAGAGGAGCATAGTCTAAGGAAACCCAGGATGAAAGAGGGACTTGGCTGGAAAGAGTGAATCCAGCTTGAGAGATGGATGGAAGGCCCCTCAGCAGGGGAGCAGCTGTACCTAACACATTCTCCAGAATTTGCTGTATTTCATCACCTATGATTTAAAAAGCAGAAAGCAAAGAGGAATAACAGTAGCCAAGGTCTGAGAAAGATGTCTTTCTGGCAAGTCCATGTTATTATAGAATAAATTGAAGTTAGGCTTTGAGAATTCTTTAACCATCAGACATTGTCAAAGCTGTTTGATGGCTAGGGGAACACTTCCATCCCTCCAAGAAGAATTCTTTTAGATTTAATCAGCACATTTCTGGTAAATTGTTTTGAAAATTAGCAAACTTTTCAATAATTCAGTCTGGAAAATTCAGTAGGTAATTTTTACCATATTTTATTGCAGTAATAGGATCTCGTCAATGTTGCATTTGCTTAGGCATTATGTTTGTTTAATTGCATGTGGACAACCTCGATGGCTGGTTAGTACAGTAAGTTCCAGCAACAGTGGGCTGAGTGATTTGGAAAGTTGTCTCCCTGGAAATGAGGAATTATCTGAAAGAAGCCATTGTAGAAACCAAATAAAGTCACAAAAAAACAAATTCTAAGTGAACTTAGTAAATCAATTTTATTGAACTTCAACATAAAAACAAAAATGTGTGCAAATCATATATGTACAACTCAATGAATTTTTACCAAGAAATAAAACACTCCTATTCTAAATATCCAAGTTAATTAATTTTGCCTGTTTTTGAACTTCATATAAAATAAAACCCATAATAGGTTTCCTTGTGCCAGTTTCTGTCACTTTATACTATGTTGTGCGTGGTAGGAATTTATTCATTTTCATTGCTGTGTAGTATTTATTTGGATGAAAATAAAATTATTCATCTAGTCTTTCCCCAATTAATGGCACAGAGGTTGCTTCTAATTCAGGGAAATGATAAACACCGGCCATAATCTTGTCATATGTATCTTTTGAAGCTCCCATTAGTCATGTCTTAGGAATGGAATTGCTTCTTAACAGGCTTCATGTACCTTCAGCTTTATGTAATTTTGCCATATATGGTTTCTATGTTATATACTATTTATGTGTCTGCCAAAAGAATGTGAGATTTACAGTAACTTCACAGCCCTGTGGGCACTTGCTATTTTTCATAGCTTTTATTCCTGCCATTTGACTTTCTGGGTATTTATACCTCCTTGTGGTTTGAATTTTATATTGATAACTTTATATCCTCATTGGAAAGCATGTATTTTAGTCTTTTGTCCATAAGTAAAACTAGGATTGTCTATCTTTTTCTTATTGACTTGCAGGATTTGGTTTTTAAGAAAATTCTTCATCTGTGCTGTCCAGTCTGATCATGTGTCTGCAGGTAATATGTGGCCAGTTAGAATTAAGATATCTCATATTATATTTCTGTTGGTCAGAGCTGTTCTTGAAAACAGTCTTCTTAGGTATGTATTCTACAGAAAGTTCCTCCCATTGTGTGGCTTTCATTTTCACTCTTCATGGGTTCTTTTGCTCAACAAAGATTTATAATTTTAAAGTCCAATGTTTCCATCTTTTTCTTTGTGATTTTTGTTTTTTGTTCCCCGTTTAAGTACTCGAGAACATAAAAATATTTTGTAATTTAATCTTCTAGAGGCTTTATTGTTTGTTTACATTTAAGTTTACTATACACCTGGAAGTGAATTTTTGTTTTTATGTTAGTTAGGAATCAAAAGTACTGTCTTTTATTAATTATTTTCAAAGATATTTATAGATTTGCATGCAGTTATAAGAAATGTTATATTGTGTACACTTTACTCAAAAACTTTGGAAATCCATAGTATAGTATCACAACCTGAACATGAGCATTGAAGTTGTAAGTATGGAGAATATTTCCAACACTACAGGCTCCCTCTTGTCACACTTTGTGTTCATATCCTATCCTTTTCCCCTCCATCCCCAAGCTTCTAACTCTTGGCAACCACAAGTCAATTCTCCATTTCTGTAACTTGTCATTTTAAGAATATTATCCAAATAGAATCATATGGTATATAACCTTTGGGATTGACTTTTCTTACTCAGCAAAATTCTCAAAAGATTCCTCAGATTGTTATGTGTATTTATGCAGGCCTTTGTGTGAACATAAGATTTCATGCTAGTAGTAAATTGCCAGGTCATATGGTAGTTGCAGGTTTAGTTTTTTGTTTGTTTGTTTGTCTTTTAAGATTAGATTTTAAAGAAACATCTGAACTGTTTTCCATAGTGCCTATACCATTTTGGTATTACACCAGAAATGTATGAGTGATACAATGTGTCAACATCATCACCAGCATTTAGTGTTATTATTTATTTTATTCACTTGGATAGATATGTAATGATATCTGATTATGATTATAAATGTCAAACTATTATTATGTTATGTTTATTTCTCATTTTAATTATCATTTGCTTTATATATTTAGGTG
Source organism: Pteronotus mesoamericanus (assembly GCF_021234165.1). Taxonomy (NCBI): domain Eukaryota; kingdom Metazoa; phylum Chordata; class Mammalia; order Chiroptera; family Mormoopidae; genus Pteronotus; species Pteronotus mesoamericanus. The sequence goes on from NW_026555321.1 coordinate 59,687,688, forward strand.
CTTCAATGTTGGGGGCATAAATATTTACAGTTGTTTTATCTTTTTGATGGATTGACCCCTTATCACTCAACAATCAGTTCAGTTTGAAGCTGTGTGAAACTGCCTACACTCCAAGTGTAAGCAGGGCTCCTGGCTGGGTGCTCTAGTCAGGTAGGGCCATGGGCTGTGTTCTACAATTAGAGTCCATGGTTGGGCAGGGCTGTAGGGTGGACTCCCCAGTTATTCTGGTTCAGCTGGGATTCAGGCTGCACTCTTGGGCTGATGATGCCATTGGCAGGGATGTGTTCAGGTGAAGCCACAGAGAAGACTTCTCAGGCAGACAAGGCCTCAAACTATGCTCTGAAATTAGACAGGGTCCAAGGCTGTGCCCCAGAGTTGGCTGTGGCTGCAAGGTAGGTTTTATGATTAGCTGTTGGTTGTGTTCTGCTGATGACAAAGTTGCTGGCCATGCTCTCTTGTTGAGAGGGGCCTCCAGCTATGCTCAGTTTCAGGGTTTCCCAGGGTCACTGTTTGGGCTCCCTGGTTATATGGGATCAGAGGTTATACTTAAGTATTAGGGCTGCTGGCTTGGCTTCCTGTCTGGGCATGATGATCCTGAGCTCTGTGGCTGTCCAGGTATTCTGCTAGGCTTCTGAGAGCATCCCTTGCAGTGGGCAGTCCTAGGGGTGCCCTCAGCAGTGAGTAGTCTTGGGGGCATCCTCACCAGTGGGCAGTCCTGGAGGCATCCTCATCAGGTGGGCATTGCTACAATTTTACTCTCCTGCTGGTGGATTTCCTATACTCACTCCTGGTGCATATTCATCTGAGTCCATTTCCCCCTCATTCTAATGGAGGTTTAATAAAATATCCTTCCTTTAAAGAATAAACTAAATTTGAGGTGTCATTTCTAAGGGTGTCCAGATGTATGGACATGGAACATTGTGAGCGAGGGAAGGTCGGGTGCAGACTGCTTCAATCAGATGGTATAGTTGCGAGGACATCCTGTCTACATAGGACTGAAACAGATAAAAACTCAGACTGAAGGTTGCAATTTGGTGCATCTCCACCTAAATACCATGTGTGAAATGACAGAACCAAGTTTTAATATAAGAGTGAAATACTTGGGTGTACTTACCAAAATAACAGGAGGCAGGGTCAGTAGAAAGGGCCAAAATGCCAGAGAATATTGAGAACAAATAAAGCAAAATAACTGGGTAATTTGTCCATGTATAAAGGAACCATGAGTGGTTGAATGTTGTAGGAGTGACAGTGGATGGAGAGAGAGAACATGGTGAGCAGAGGGGTGAGGTGAGGATGCGAGGATCTGGAACACAGGCAGAGAGACCCAAAGCCTGGATGGAATCAGACCCAGGGCATATGAAAGAGCCTAGCAAGAGGAGAAGAGGGGGCAAAGGTGGAGGTGCTGTGTGGATGCTTTGGGGTGTCTTAAGTTAGAAAGCAGTTCAGATGGGAAGGTGTTGGACTTGGGGTTTAATGGGCAATGCTGAAGTCAGTAGAATGACACCATATTTCCATGGAAACTTGTAAAGGGAGAACCCATACAAGTCTCTTTTCTGTTAAAGTATGCCTCAGAAAAATTGTAAGTTGTCTTTTGGCTTTTAATGTCAAATTTCAGTCCTAAAATTGACTTGAAATCCTTGTTGTACACTGAGAATGGCTCTCTATTTTTGAGCTGTTATTGGTGTTGTTTTAAACTTTTAGATATATAGTTTTTCATTAAAGCCATAACCTAATTGTGAAGAACTAACGTTTTTGTTGTATTCCTTGTTAACAAATAATGAGGCCATTTGTTATAAATTCAGAGCCACTGACATTAGTCATTTCACCACTTTTGCAATAAAATATGCCTCGTGCCACAGTTGGAATAGTATTGCAAAAAGCCACTATCGAATTAGAAGCAAACTGGTTCCCATACCTTCACTATATAAATCTAGCTCTTGGGAAGATATCAGACCCACAGGAACTGTGGGGCTACCTGAAATTACCTTCCATAAATACATCTCCCCCACTGCCTTGAGCCCTTTCCCAGCATGTATAACACACCAAGTGTAAGTGGCTCCACACAGCTCAAACCTGTGTTTGTTCAAGGGTCAGCTCTTTAGAATCAGCTAATAACTCCAATAGTCAGCATCTCCTTTGGGCTTGAAAATAATTCCGTAAGGCATATAGCCAGATTTCATTATCTGTGTATGATAGGAAGGAATTGAGATTCAAAGATGTTAATTAATCTTTATTACTCCTTCCTCACTTGTATATGTTTGTCACAATACCAGTCTTACAGCCTTGTAAATCCATACATTTTAAATTCTGAGGAATTGAAACTATGTATATGGAAACATCCCAAGATTTAACTCAGGACACAGTAGGTACTCCAAAGCTTGTTGAAAACAATTATATAAACATATTATTAGCATTAATAAAAAATTTTGCATTAAATAAAAAAAAATAATTGGCATTACATCAAAGCAATTATCCTGGGGAGAAATTTATTTTTATTTTATTTAAAAATACTTTTATTTTGACACTATTATAGATAACCCCATTTTCCCTGCTTTGCCCACTTCTACCCAGCTCCTATTGCCCCTTCCCCTGGCCTTCACCGCACTATTGTCTGTGTTCATGGGCTATGCATATGTGTCTAGCTAATCCCTTCAATTTCTTTTACCCAGTCATCCCCAACCCCTCCCCTCTCACATTTGTCAGGCTGCTCTATGTATCCATATCTCTGGTTCTATTTTGTTGATTAGTTTATTTTGTTAATTAGATTCCACATATTAGTGAGATCATATGTTATTTGTCTTTCTCTGGCTGGCTAATTTCACTTAGCATAATATTTTCTGGGTACATTCATGCTGTTGCAAAGGATAAGAGTTCTTTTGTTTTTACAGCCACATAGTATTCCAATGTGTAAATGTACCACAACTTTTTTATCCACTCATCTACCGATGGGCACTTTGGCTGTTTCCAGATCTTGGCTATTGTAAATAATGCTGCTATGAACAAAGTGATGCATATGCTCTTTCTGACTGATGTTTCTGGATTCTTAGGACATATACACAGATATGGAATCACTGGGTCAAAAGGTAGTACCATTTTTTATTTTTTCAGGAAACTCCATTGTGTTTTCCACAGTGACTGTACCAGTATGCATTTCCACCAATAGTAGTCTAGGGTTCCCTTTTATTCACATCATTGCCAGCAGTCATTGTTTGTTGATTTATTGATAATAGCCATTTTGGCAAGTGTGAGTTGATACTTCATTGTAGTTTCAATGTGCATCTCTCTGATGATTAGTAATGAACATTTTTTCGTATGTCTATTGGTGATCTGTATGTCCTCTTTGCAGAAATGTCTCTTCAGGTAATTTTTAAAAATTAGATTGTTTGTATTCCTGGTGTTGAGTTGAATAAGCTTTTAAATAAATTTTGGACATTAACCCCTTATCAGATAAATCATTCACAAATATGTTCTTCCATACAGTGGGTTCCCTTTTCAATTTGTTGATAGTTTCTTTCGCTGTGCAGCTTTTTGGTTTGATGCAGTTCCACTTGTTTATTTTTCCTTGTATTCTCTTGCCCTAAGAGACATATGAGCAAAAATATTGCTCCAAGAGATTTCTAAGATTTTACTGCCTATGTTTTCTAGGATTTTTATGGCTTGCAGCTAACATTTAAGTCTTTTATCCATTTTGAGTTTATCAGGTGTGTGGTGTGACTTCATGGTCTATTTTCATTTTCTTGCTTTACCAGTCCAGTTGTCCCAATACCATTTATTGAAGAGACTATTTTTAGTTCATTGTGTGCCCTTTGTCAAATATTAATTTACCACAGAAACATGGGTTTGTTTCTGGGCTCTCTATTCTGTTCCATTGATCTATGTGTCTGCTCTTATGCCAGTACCAGTATACTTGGATGACACTGACTTTATAAAATAGTTTGATATCAGGTATTGTGATCTCTCCAACTTTGTCCTTCTTTCTCAAGATTGCTGAGACTATTCAGTTTTTTTTTTTTGGTTCCATATAAATGTTTGTAGTTTTTTGTTCTAGATATGTGAATTATGCCATATTTTAAAAGGAATTGCATTTAATCTCTAGGTTGCTTTGGATAGTATAGACATTTTAATGATGTTAATTCTTCCAATCCATGAACATGATATATGTTTTCATTTGTTTGTATATTCCTCAATTTCTTTTTTCAATGTTCTATAGTTTTTGAGTACAGGTCTTTTACCTTTTTGGTTAATATTATTCCTAGGTATCTTTTTTTTTTTTAATTTTGCAACTTGCTGTATTGTTGAATTCATTTATTAGATCTTGTGGTTTTTTTGGTGAATTCTTTAGAATTCTCTATGTACAGTATCATGTCATCTTCAAATGACAGTTTTAATTCTTCCTTTCCAATTTGAATACTTTTTATTTCTTCTTCTTGTCTGATCATTGTGGCTAGGACTTCCAGTACTATGTTGAATAAAAGTGGTGAAAGCAGACAACTCCTTTTGTTCCTGATCTTAAGGGAAACACATATATTTTGCCCATTGAATATGATGTTGGCTATACTTTTTTCATATATGGATTTATTATGTTGAGTCATGATCCCTCTATTACTACTTTTCTGAGAGTTTTTGTTATAAATGGGTGCTGGGTTTTGTCAAATGTAGAAAATGCATCTATTGATATAATCATGTGATTTTTATATTTTATTTTGTTTATGTGTTATATTGCATTTATTGTTCTGCAGATATTGTGCCAACCTTATACCCCATAATATCCATTTGGTCATGGTGTGTGGTCTTTTTCATGCATTGCTATATTTGGTTTGTTAATATTGTGTTGAGGATTTTAGCATCTGTGTTCATCAGAAATATTGGCATATAATTTTCTTTCCTTGTAGTGTCTTTATCTGGTTTTGGAATTAAAATAATGTGGACCTCATTAAAAGAGCTTGGGAGTCTTCACTCCTCATGAATTTTATGGAATAGTTTGAGGAAGATAGGTATTAGTTCTTTAAATGTTTGGTAAAATTCACCTGTGAAGCCATCTGGTCTAGGGCTTTTGTTTGTTGGGAGTTTTTTTTAAATTACTGCTTCAATTTCATTAGTTGTTACTTATCTATTCAGTTTTTCTGATTCTTCATGATTCACTTTTGGTAAATTGCATGTTTCTAGGAACTTGTCTATTTTTCTCAGGTTGTCCAATTTCTTGGCATATAGTTGTTCATAATATTTTCTTATAATCCTTTGTATTTCTGTGGTATCAGTTGTTACTTCTCTTTCATTTTTTATTTATTTGGGTCCCCTCCCATTTTTTCTTGATGAGTCTGGCTAAAGGCTGATGAATTTTGTTTTTCTTTTCAAAGAACCAACTATTTATTTCATTATCTTTTATGCTGTTTTTTCTTATTGATTTTATTTTGTATTGAATTTATTGGGGTGATGTTGGTTAATAAAATTACATAGGTTTCAGGTACACAATTCTTTAATACATCATCTGTATATTTTATTGTGTGTTCACCACCTAAGTCAGGTCTCCTCCCATCACCATTTGTCCACCTATGCTCTCTTCTACCTCCCCACTCTTCTTTTCTAGTTTTTTAATATGAAATTAAGTTATTAAAATATTGCAAATTTTATCCTATCCTAATTGATTTTTTCAATTACAGTTGTCCCCATTTCCCCCCATTATTCTCCCCCTCTCTAACCACCCCCACCTCCCACACTGAACCCTTAAAGATTCTATCATTTATTCCCCTCTGATCTTGATTATTTTCTTCCTTCTACTTACTCTGGGTCTTTCTTGTTGTTATTTATCGAGTTCTTTTAGTTGTAGGGTTTGATTGTTTATTTGAGATTTTTCTTGCTTCCTTAGGTAGGCCTGTGTAGTTATAAGCCTCCCTCTCCAGACTGCTTTCATTGTGTCTCATAGATTTGGAATTGTGTGTTCATTTTCATTTTTTCCAGGTATTTTTTATTTCTTTCTTGATCTTATTAGTATACCGTTCATTGTTTAATAACATCCTATTTAGCCTTCATGTGTCTGAAAGTTTTTGAGATTTTTTTTTTATTGTAGTTGATGTCTAGTTTCATGCCATGGAAATATGAGAAAATGCTTGATATGATCTCAGTCTCTTTGAATTTGTTAGGACTTATTTTATGTTCTATCATACGATCTATCTTTGAGAATGTTCCATGTGCATTTGTTAAGAATGTATATTTGTCTGCTTTGGAATGAAATGTTCTATAAATATCACTTAAATCTATTGGTTCTAGCCTGTCATTTATGGTCACTGTTTCCTTGTTGATTTTTCGTCTGGAAGATCTTTCCAATGATGACAGCGGGGTGCTAGAGTCCCCCATTATAACTGCATTGCTGTCAATCTCTCCCTTAAAGTCCATCAAAAGTTGTTTTTTTTTTAAATATATTTAGGTGCTTCTCTATTGAATGCATAAGTTTTCAAAAGTTATATCTTCTTGTTGGATTCATCCTTTTAGTATTATTTAGTGACCTTCTTTGTCTTTTGCTATGGCCTTTGCTTTGAAGTCTGTCTTGTCAGATATAAATATTGCTACCCCAGCTTTTTTAAAAAAAAATTTCCATTTTCATGGAATAGTTTTATCCAGTCCTTCACTTTCAGCTTGAGTATATCTTTTGTTCTGAAGTGGATCTCTTGGAGGGAGTGCATGTATGCGTCTGACAATATAGTACTATCCATTCAGCTACACTATGTCTTTCGATGGAAGAATTTCATCCATTTACATTTAAAGTTATTATTGATAGGTACTTACTTATTGCCTTTTTAAAAACCAATATTCCTCACTTTCTCTACTTCTTTTTCATAATGCAATCCCTTCAACATTCATTGCAAAGATGATCTAGGAACTAAGTGAGAACTACAAGGAACTTAATAGTTGCTGATTTGGCGGTAATGAATTCCTATAGCTGGTGTGTGTGTGTGTGTGTGTGTGTGTGTGTGTGTGTGTGTGTGTGTGTGTTTTGTCTGGGAAACTCTTTATTTCTCCTTCAATTTTAAATGATAGCCTTGCTGGATAGACTAGTCTTTATTTCAAATCCTTGCGTTTCATTACTTTGAATACATTATGCCACTCCCTTCTGGCCTAAAGTCATTCTGTTGAGAAATCAGCTGACAACTTTATGGTGGCTCCCTTGTAGGTAACTGTTTCTCTTTTGTTGCCTTTAAGAGTCTCCCTTTGCTTTAAACTTTGTCATGTTAATTATGATGTATATCGATGTGGGTCTTCATATGTTCATCTTGATTAATACTCCCTGTGCTTCCTGAATTTGTGAGACTTTTTCTTTCACCAGGTTAGGGAAATGTTCTGTCATTATTTTATCCGACAGATTTTCTATTCTTTGCTCACTTTCTCCTCCTTCTGGCACCCCTATGATGTGGATATTGTTATGTTTCATGTTCCAAACTTCCCTTAAACTATCCTCATTATTTTTAACTGTTTTTTGTTTTTGCTCTGATTGGGTGCTTTCTTCCTACCATGTCTTCCAAATTGCTTATTCAGTCTTCTGCTTCATCCAGCCTACTTTTCATTTCTTCAAGTGTGTTTTTCATTTCAAATATTGTATTTTTAATTTCTGACTGGTTTTCATTCATGGTTTCTATGTCCTTTTTCATGCTGATGCATTTCCCACAAGTTCATTGTAATTACCAGTAAGTTCCTTGTAGTTCTCACTTAGTTCCTAGAGCTATAAAGTATAATGTTTATATCTTTATAACCATTAATTTGAACTCTATGTATGATAAATTGCTTGCATCCATTTTATTTAGCCTTTTCTCTAGAGAGTCCTCCTTTTCTTTCATTTTGCGGGTCGTTTCTTTGTTTCCCCCATTTTAACTGCCTTTTTGTGTTTGCTTCTGTGTTTTAGATAGAACTGCCATGACTTGTAGTCTTTGTGGAGTGACATTATGTAATAGGTTTCCTGTGGGGATCGGTGGTAAAATATCCTTGATATCCTGAGCTGGATGCTCTAGGAATGTCCCCTGTTGGATTTATGCAGTCTCTCCTGTTGTAATTGAGTCTTAATTATTGTTCACCCCTTCATGGTTTGGATCTCCCCTCAGGCTGAGTGACTGAGAGGCTCAACCTTGACTACCTGTTGTACAGCTTCTGTTGAGATCTTTTGGAAATTGTTCTGATGTTGTCTGAAGCTGGTACAAGTCAATGGTAGATGTTGTCCACATCTGGCCCTCAGCAACTTGTTTGAAGCTACAGACGATCCATAGTTTGTGGCTGCCTCCACTGGGCTTGGCTTAGGATATGTTGGGCCAAACTGTACTCCAAGGCTGGCTTTACCAGCACAGGGCCCAGGGGTGGGTCAGCAAATGTTCTAAGGCACCATGGGATCTGCCTTCACCTGATTCTGTCTGCCAGCCATCTGTCAATCTTAGTCACAGATAATGCTGTTTCTGATAAGAGCTTCTACTGGAATCAGGAGAATGGGACCCCTGGATCTCCTGTTACGCAGGAGTTGTTGTTCAGACTTCAGGGAAGATGGTAGATGTATTCCTCTGCTCCAGATCCACATGTCTGAGTCTGTCCCAGATTATTTCCCTACCTACTGCAGGGCACAGCCCCTAGTAGGTAGGTGGGTGGAGCCTCCCAAGTCCAGAATTTGGGTCTGACAGAAACGGGGAGGGTGTTTCTACTGGGTGTTTTTATCGGCTCTCCTCTAAGGGGTGTAACCAGTCTGGTCCCTGGGAAAGTAGGGGGAATGGCTGCACTCCACAGCCAGTCACTGACACCCCCTAAGTCTGCCTTTGCTGCTATCTCCTCATCAAGGGTTAAAATATAGTGTGGGGCAAGGGAGGTTCCAGAGGGTGAGGCAAGTGGATCCCAGAGGATGGGATAATTGATTTTCCTCAGGTTGATCCTCTTGGGAGGGGCTTTCTCTTCTCAAAAAAATACCTGCTGCATTATCAGGGCTGATGATCCAGCATAAGACTCGCTGCAGCTGCTCCGCTATATCTCTCACAAATTCCTCCCCTTCCAGACTCTTCTCAAGCAGCTGCAGTCCACATTACCCTACCTTTTCCAGAGCTCAGAGTGAATGGCTTCAAATGAAAACCTTGTGCTTTGGCTCCATCCTTCCCCAGTGGATAGAAACCCTGCTGTCTTTTACCTCTGGACGCTAAGTGGGTGGCTGATTTCAGCTCTGACACTGGATCTGGAAAGTACAGTCTGGGGTCTAGGCTTCACTTCTCTCAGGGAGAACCTCCCACAGCCAAGACAGCCCTTCATAACCTCAGCCTGCCACCAGTGGGAGTGAGGCCAGCCCCATTTGCAACTTCACCCTTCCTAGCAGCCTTGAGGTGAAAAGTCTCCTCTTCAGATGATCTTAGGCTGGTAATTCATGGCGATTGTTCCCCAATTTAGTTTTCTTTCCAGTTTTGTTCTGGGAGGAGGTGTAGGAAAGATCCACCTACTCTGCCACCATTTTGAAAAACCAGGAATTTTTTCTTAAACAATGACTTTCAATGAGAGATTATCCATTCTCGTAAAGACTACCTTCTTGACAGTTAGAAAATAAATAAAATACCCTTAAAAAACCTAAACCTGAATGTCTGCAATATGGGAAGAAATATTAGTGAGATTAATTTTACATTGGTTTATTTTATTTTTTTTTAAATTAATTAAATTACTTTTTATTTTTTTTATTTTTTTAAATTAATTTATTTACTTTTTAAATACATTTGTCTCTGCCTTCCCCCCACCTCTTTCCCTTGCCCCCTCCCACCTTCCCTCCCTCAGCTCTTCCCCTTTGGTTTTGTCCATGAGTCCTTGCTATATGTTCCTTGACTTTCCCCTTCCCTTCCCTTTCCCTGCCCCCCCCTTCCCTCTTGTCTCTGTTGATTTCTTTTCCTTTCAGTGTTACATTGGTTTATTTTATGATAAAGACCAATTAATTCAAAATTTTGAAACGTTTGGTTATGCTGTAAGCATGTAGCTCTCTGCTGGTATGATATATCTACTCCATACTTGGCCATGGCATGTTGAGGACAGCACAGCAAGGTGCAGGAACAACCCCATGTTCAGTAAGTGGGGAGTAGGTAAGGGAAGAGCAAAGGCCATGAAAGAGAGTTATTATTTAAACACAATAAGAGGAGTACTTGGAACTCCAAGACATCACCTAATGCTTAAAGGCACATGGAAAGGCACATGGCACAGGTTGGGAGGGTCTCCAGGTGGAAGTGTCCATATTGCTATGTCACAGCAATGATAGAACTGCCTGCAACAGCTGATGGATGCACTTCTGCTCAGTTCCATGTTCAGTGATGTTGGTGTTTAGCTTGTAACCTGGAAGGAATATTTATAGTATGGAAATCAGAGGCCATTGCGGAGCACTGTCTCCTCTGCTAAGAGCCAGTCATTATACATGCACAGTGTATCAATCTCCTGTATGAGTACAAGGGCTTTGACTTATGCGAAGCAGGTCACGGCCAATGCAAGGGACTAGGGTTCAGGTCCATGTGCCAAACTGGGGGTGGGATAAGTTACTCAAGGTAAAAGCCTTAGCCAGATAAGTGATTTATAAGGTGAGGGCTCTGGACAAATAACTACCACAAGGGGTGTGGGAGAGGTTGAATACTGTGAGCCTGGGGTATTCTGGGGTTACTATTATATTTTCCTTCGGAGTGCAAGCCCAATGAACTCTTTAGTTAAGAAAGAGTTTCTAATATGTTTCCATTCATTGTCAAAATTGGCTTAAGAAAGCAAAATTGACTGAGGTTGCAAGGGAGAAATCTCATAGTTTATAGAGACTTTAATAAAAATACATGCATGACTAGGTCCTTGGCCTATGTTGTTTAAACATTATTTTGTTAAGTAAGAAGCATTCAGCAGGTACACAGAAGGCTGACTTGGCCAAGAAATTGATTAGGCATTTTCTGTGTTGGGACATGCTGCTGTCTTGGAATCAGGGACAGTCCCATAAGTACCTGAAAGATGAGCTGCTTCTATTTGTGTAGCTGTTTATTGTATTGATACTGAGGACTTATTTGTGTAGGGTGACATGGATCTGGGCAGGGCTGTGTTTCAGATGAGAACAGGTGAGAACCTGGAGTGACATTGTAGAAAGAATGATGAGAAGGGAACAGATTGAAGACATGCAAGGATATGGGGTTCGATGGACTGGATGGTGGAAAAGGGAATACTTTTAGAAATGCTTTGGTTACACCCTCAAAGCTTCCTATTCACAAACACTATCAGAGCTTACCAACAGTACTTATGCATATTAAATTTTCTGCAGACCTTTACAATGATCCTATGTCTAATTTCCTTGTATCTTTTATGAAATAATTTAAAGTAATCATGCCCCCCAATCTCTCTCTTAAATTAAATGAACTTCATTCCATAGTCATTTGGTCACATTTCTTCTTCTTTGCTTCTCTCCTCTCCCCTGCCTTGTCATCTCAAAAGACTGAATCATGCCTTCAGAACAGTATTGCTCCGACCTTACTCTTAATTTTCTTACTTCACAAAATTAAATTAAAAAAGAATAAGGCTGTCCCTATAGCTTAGTTTTAAATATATAATCTTTATGATATTTTTTCCATTACCATTTAGTCTCCTTATACCCGCCTCACCTCAGTTATCCCCACCCTGCTGTCTATATCTATGAGTCCTTTTTGTTTTTTGCTCAATCCCTCCACCCCCTAACCTCACCACCACCACTAGTTGTCATCTTTTCTCCATCTTGTTTTCTCTCTATTGGATAATGAATACACATGTATTGTTATGTTTAATACTTAGAATAACAGAAAATATTTGTTGAGCTCCTCCTGTGGGACTCATAATGTACTATTATTACTTCCTTAATTTAAGCCAAGTCACACATGTCAGGCATTGTTAGGATCCTGGAGTTGCTTAGCTAAGAAGTGAACTGATTGAGCTTTAACTGCAGTGCATGTTCTTCTATCTCAACAGAGATGTGGACTGAGCAGGCATTCTGCAAGGAATGTAGCATTCACACTTTACATGCTTGTCTAATAGATCATTTGGATACATATGAGAGTGGATTTCTCTGAGTGTCTCAGCAGAGTGACAACATTGCTTTGACCATTTATATGAGACTTTTATCATAGGAACCATATTTTTATAGAATTTTTAACTTTACTTCTGTGTGGAACTGTTAAATCAGATGTATTTTTCACTGCTTTTCTTTTGTTATTGATACTATTTATATGATAATTATTATTTTTTAAATTTTTTATTTTTAAATCATGTTTATTCTATTACAGTTGTCTCAGTTTATCCCCTTTTGCCCTCCTCCACACACACACCCTGCCCCCCACACCTACAGTCAATTCACACTCCTTTGTGATAAAGTAAAATATTGACAATATGATTATATTAAACATTTAAGACTATATAGTAATATACATCGAAGAAAAAACTAAAAGGACAAGTAATAGAATAGGAAAGTATATGCAACATATCTAAAAAAGGGTTAATAGTTTTTTTTTTTAATTTTCTTTTCAGGGAAAAAAATTCTACAAACATTTTGTAAAAAAAAAAAAATGGATAAAAAATACCAAAAAGTCATTTAAAGCTTTTTTGAAAATAATAGAAATAAGCAAGAAGTATACAAAAACAGGTTTAGTTTCAACAAATAATGAAGGAATAATTAAAATAATATCATTGTCACAATCAGATTAATGAGTATTAAAAATATTGGTAATATCAAGTATTAGTGACTGGGAAAGGAACTGATTATTCATAGATTCATTTTCTTCATCTTATTTTTTTTCTCTCTCTTTCCACCTGGATAAGAGATCTCTGGTCTCCCTGTGTTCACAGGGCAGTGATAGAATCTGGTAGGTACACCCCAGCAGTCCCTTTACCATATCTTGCGGTGCTAGTTTGGTGGAGATGTATTCTTTTAGCCTTCTTTTGTCTGATAAACCCCTTATTTCACCTTCCATTTTAATTGAGAGCCTTGCTGGGTAGAGCAGCCTGTGTTGCAGGTCTTTGCTTTTCATTACTTGAAATATTTCTTGCTGTTCCTTTATGATTTGTAGTGTTTCTGTTGAGAAGTCAGCTACTAGTCATACCAGGGCTCCCTTATATGTTACTGCCTATTTCTCCCTTACTGCCTTTAGGATTCTCTGTTTGTCTTTGATATTTACTATTTTAATGATGATATGTCTTGGAGTGGGCTTCATTGGATTCTTCTTGAATGGGACCCCCTGTGCTTCCTGGACTTGTGAGACTTTTTCTCTTCTCCAATTAGGGAAGTTTTCCATCATGATTTTTTCTAAGAGTCTCCCTATACCTTGTTCCTCTTCTCCTTCTGATATCCCTATTATACAGGTGTTACTAAGTTGCAAGTTGTCCTAAATAGGCATTTCCCTAAATGCCTATTCATTCTTTTGGGGTCTTTTTTCATTTTCTTGCTCTTTCTGGGAGACTTTTTCTACCTTATCCTCCAGCTTGCTGATTCTTTCCTCTGCTTCATTGAGCCTGCTTTTGATTCCTTCTACTGTGTTCTTCAACTCAGAAAATGTATTCTTTATTTGCTCTTTCCTCTTATTGATAGTTTCTATGACCTTTTTTCATGCCGATATAGTTTGCAGTAAGTTCCTCATAGTTTCCCTGTAGTTTTTTGTAATTCTCTCTTAGCTCACTGAGCTCATTGAGATTCCTTAGAATCATTGTTTTGAAATCAGTATCTAATAGTTTTCTTGTCTCTATTTTATTTGTTTCTCTTTCTGAGGATCCCTCCTTTCCCTTTGAGTATAGGGTGTTTCTTTGTGTTCCCATTATTTGTGAGACTTTTCTTTTTTGCTTCTGCTTCTTAAACTGATCTGTTTTGACTTCCTGACTTTGTGGTGTGAACTTCTATGGTTGGAGACCACTGTTTTTTCTTTCTGGATCTGCGTCTAATGATGTCAGATGCTGACCCTGTGTGACCTTAGGCAGTCTGTTTGAGACTTTCAGGAATCTACTGCCTGTGGCTGTCTCCTTCATCTCTTAATCTAGTCACTCTGCACTCAGCTGGCAGGCTTAGACATCACAGGGCAAGGCAGAGTCCCTCCTGCAGGCAGGGTTATTGGGTCCTCTCATGTTGCTGCCAATGAGAGGACTGGTCTGTTTGCCTGAGCCAGATAGCCACAGCCATATAGGGGAGAAGTCAGCACCGGGATCCCACCAGCTACTCCCTCCATTCTCTCCCCAAAGCCTCCATCTCCAGTCTCTCCTCAAATGTCTCTAGACTGCTCTGCACCCCGTATAGCCAGGGATCTACTATTTGTGGCTGCCACTCTGTACTCAGCAGGCCAGCTTAGACACAGCAAGTAGGGGTAGCGTCCCTCCTGGGGGCAGGGCTATTGTGTCCTCTCATGCTGTTGCTCAGGGGAGTGGTGTGCCTACGCAAGATGGCTGCTGCCATAGGGGGATGAGTCAGCACTGGGATCCCGCTGGCTACTCTCTCATTTCTCTCCAATAGCCTCCTTCCCCACCCTCTCCTCAGATGTCTCTAGCCCACTCTGCCCCTACCTTTGCTGGAGACTAGGGTAAGTGGCTGTAAATAAAAAGTTATGCATTGGCACTTTAAAAGGTTCTTTCTGTCTCCAGCTGCCTGTCTGGCAGAGAGCAACCCTGCTGCTTTTTGCAGCTGGCTGTTACCTGTGTACTTTTTGGGCTCTGGTGCTGTAGGCTGGAGACCCCCACGTATGGTTTAGACCCTGCTCTTCTCAGGGGAATCCAACTGGTTGTTTCAATATCCTTCTGGTGCTGCTGCCCATGGGCATCTAGCCTGCCTTCTCGAGCCTCTACTGCACTCCTTACCAGGTAGGTTGCGCTAAAGGCGATTCTTCTTTCTATCCGAGGTTATATGGCTCCTCTCTCACTATTGTTCAGTTGTTTTTTCCAGGTGATTGCTCCACAATTTAGTTGTAATTCCAGATTGGTCCTGTGAGGAGGTCAGTGTGACTTCCACTCACTCTTCCACCACCTTGATTCATATATGAGAATAATTTTTAAAACTGATCCATAAGGAGAATGATTCAAGTGTCACAAGTCTGTTTCTGAGCCTTCATCTACATATGCTTCTGAGATTATTAAATGTTCCTTGCTAGTTCTAATTACTTTTGTTTTTTAACTTACGCTTTATTTTTATTGTTGTTCTATTACAGTGTCCCCCATTGCTCTCACTTGCCCCAAACAAACCACAATGCCATATGCAATCCACACTCTGTTGTCCATGTCCATGAGTCATTTATACCTGTTCGTTGATTAGACTCTTCCCCTTCTTTACCCCTTATCCTCCTCCCCCATCCCATATGGTCATTGTCAGTCCATTCCTTGTTTCCATGCCTCTGATTCTATTTTGCTCATTTGTTTGTGTTGCTCATTAGGTTATTATTACAGGTGAGATCATATGGCATTTGTCTTTCATCAGCTGGTTTATTTCACTTAGCATAATGCTCTCCAGTTCCATCTATGGTGTCAAGAAGGGTAGGCATTCTTCCTTTCTCCTGCATAGTATTCCATCATGTAAATGTACCACAGTTTTTTAATCCACTCATTTCTGTTGGGCACTTAGGCTGTTTTCAGCACTTGTCTATTGTGAATTGCACTGCTATGAATATTGGGGTTCACAGGTTCTTTTGAATTGGTATTTTGGGATTCTTAGGGTATAATCCCAACATGGAATCCCTGGATCAAAAGGCTGTTCCATTTTTAGTTTTTTGAGGAAAATCCATACTGTTTTTCAGAGCAGTTGCACCAGTTTGCATTCCCACCAATAGTGTACTAGTGTTCCCTTTTCTCCACATTCTCACCAGCACTTGCTGTTTGTTGATCTGTTTATGATGGCCATTCTGACTGGTGTGAAGTGGTATCTCATTGTGGATTTAATTTGCATCTCTCTGTAGCTAGTGATGTTGACCATTCTTTCATATGCCTCTGGGCCTTGTGTATGTCCTCCTTGTAGAAGTGTTTGTTCAGGTCCTTTGCCCATTTTTTTTTTCATTAAATTGTTTGTCTTCCTGGTATTGAGCTGTTTGGGTTCTCTATATGTATTGGAACACAAACCCTTTTCCACGGTATCGCTGGCAAATATGTTTTCCCATATGGTTGGTTCCATTTTCATTTTGATGATGTTTCCTTTATGTGTTCAGAAACTTTTTAATTTGATATGCCTCCATTTGTTTAGCCTTTCCCTGATTTCCAGTGTCCAACAGGATATATTGGCAAAAATATTGCTGCATAATACATCTGAAGTTTTACTGCCTATGTTTTCCTCTAGAACTTTTATGTGTCACCGCTTATGTTTAAGTCTTTTATTCATTTTGAATTTATTCTGGTGTTTGGTATAAATTGGTTGTATATTATCTTTTTTTTTTTTTTTTGTACATACCTGTCCAGTTTTCCCAACACCATTTTTTGAAGAGGATGTTTTTATTCCATTTTTGTTCCTGCTCCCTTTGTCAAATATTGATTGACCATAGAGATGGTGGATACCCTTGTCTTGTTCCAGGTAATAAGGAGAAAGCTTTTGGTTTCTGCCCATTGAGTATGATGTTGGCTGTAGTTTTCTCATATATGGCTTTTTTATGTTGAGCAATGCTCCTCTATTCCCACTTTACTGAGTGTTTTTATCATAAATGGGTGCTGTAGTTTATCAAATGTTCTTTCAACATCAATAATATGCTCATGTGGTTTTTTCTTTCATTTTGTTTTGTGGTGTATTACATTTATTGATTTTTGAATTTTACACCATCCTTTCATCCCAGGGATGAATCCCATTTGATCATGGTGTATGATCTTTTTAATGTATTGCTGGATCTAATTTGGCAATATTTTGTTGAGGCTCTTAGCGTCTATGTTCATCAACAATATTAGCCTGAGTTTTCTCACTTAGTTGTGTCTTTACCTGGTTTTGGAATTAGGGTAATATTGGCCTCATAAAAGGAATTTGAATGTCTTCCCTCTTCTTGAATAATTTGGAATAGTTTGAAAAGGATAGGAATTAGCTGTCCCCTAAATGTTTGGTAAAATTCACCTGTGAACCTGTCCAGTCCAGAGCATTTGTGTGCTGGGAGGTTTTTGATTATTGCTTTAAGTTCACTAGTTGTTATTAATCTATTCAGTCTTTCTGCTTCTTCTTGATTCAGTTTTGGAAGATTATGTTTCCAGAAATTTGTCCTGTTTGCCTAGGTTTTCAAATTTCTTGGCTTATAGTTGTTCATAGTAATTTCTTTTTTTTTTTTCACTTCTCCAGCTCTCTTTTATTTTATTTTTTTAAATACATTTGTCTCTGCCTCACCCCCACCACTTTCCCTTGCCCCCTCCCTCCTTCCCTCCCTCAGCTCTTCCCCTTTGGTTTTGTCCATGAGTCCTTGCTATATGTTCCTTGACTTTCCCCTTCCCTTCTCTTTCCCTGCCCCCTCTTCCCTCCTTCCCTTTTGTCTCTGTTGATTTCTTTTCCTTTCAGTGTTGCTGGTCATATTTTCCTTGCATCTTTGTATTGTTGGTTAGGTTCCACTTATAGGTGAGATCATATGGTATTTGTCTTTCGCCCCCTGGCTTATTTCGCTTAGTATAATGTTCATAGCAATTTCTTACAATCCTTTGTATTTCTGTGGTATCAGTTGTAACTTCTCTTTTGTTTCTGCTTCTGTTTATTTGGGTTATCACTCTCTTTTCTTTTTTCCTTGATGAGTTTGGTTAAAGGCTTGTGGATTTATTTTTTTATCTCTTCAAAGAACAACCTTCTGGGTTTATCGATCCTTTGAGTTGTCCTTTTAGTCTCTATGTCATTTAATTCTGTTCTGATCTTGATTATTTCCTTCCTCCTATTCACTCTGGGCTTTGCTTTTTGTTGTTCCTCTAGTTATTGTAGGTGTTTGAAATTTTCCTATCTTTTGTAGGTAGGCTTGTATTGCTATGAACTTACCTCTAAAGACTGCCATTGCTGTGCCCTACAGGTTTTAGACTGTTGTGTGTTCATTTTCATTTGTTTCCAGAAACTTTGTGTTTCTTTCTTGAGCTCCTTGTTAACTCATTCATAATTTAATAGCATGTTACTCAGTCTCCATGAGTTTGAATGTTTTTGAGTTTTTTCCTTGAGGTTGGTTTCTAGTTTCAAGCCACTGTAATCCAAGAAGGTGCTTGATATAATTTAAATTCTTTAAATTATTGAGGCTTGTTTTGTGTCCTACCATGCAGTGTATCTTTGAAAATGTTCCATGTGCATTTGAAAAGAATTCATATTTTGCTTGTTGTGGTGAAAGGTTCTGTATGTATCAATTAAGTCTAATGATCTAAAGCGTTGTTCACCATCACAATATATTTGTTGATTTTTTGCTTGGAAGATTTATCCATTGTTGTCAATGGGGTGTCAGAATCACTCTACTATTAGTGTGTTGCTGTTGATATCTTTCTTGAAGTCCTCCAAAATTTCCATATATATTTGGGTCCTATCTTGTGTACATATTTATTTACAAGGGTTATATGTTTTTGATGGATTATTCCTTTAAGTATTATGCAGTGTCCTTCTTTGCCTCCTTTAACTGCTATTGTTTTGAAATCTATTTTGTCTGGTATAAGTATTGCTATCCAAGCTTTTTTCTCATGTCTTTTGCTTGAATTATTTTTTCTATTCCTTCACTTTCAGCCTGTGTAGATCTTCTGTTCTGAGGTGGGTCTCTTGAAGACAGTATATATGCTGGTCATGTTTTCTTATCCATTCAGCTACTCTATGTATTTTGTCTGGAGCATATACTCCATTTACATTTAAGGTTATTATTTATAGACAATTATTCATTGCCATTTTCTCTCTTTGTACCCGTGTTTGTCTCTCTTTCTCTTCATCTTCTTTTTTTTTTTTAAATTTTTTATTGTTGTTCAAGTACAGTTGTCTCCATTCCACTACCCCCCCCCCCAACTCTCTCCACCATCTCCATCTCCTATACTCAATCCTACCTCCTTTTGGCTTTGTCTATAAGTCTATTTTACATGTCCCTTGATGATCCTTCCCATTCTTTCCCCTGTTATTCCTCCTCTTTGGTTACTGTCAGTTTGTTCTTTATTTTGATGTCTCTTTGTGACAACATGGATGGGACTGGAGAGTATTATGCTAAATGAAATAACCAGGAAGTGAAAGACAAATACCACATGATCTCACCTATAAGTGGAACCTAATGAACAAAACAAACAAGCAAGCAAAATATCTTCATCTTCTTAAAGCAGTACCTTTAATAACTCTTGCCATGCTGGTTTGGTGGAGATGTACTCATTTAGCCTTATTTTTTTTTGAGGGGTTGGGAGGAAACTCCTTATTTCACCTTACATTTTAAATGTGAGCCTTGATAGGTAGAATACTTGGTAGCAGGCCTTTACTTTTCATTACTTGAATTATATGTTACTATTCTCTTCTGGGTACCAATGTTTCTTTTGAGTGATCAGCTAATTACCTTATCAGAGCTCCCTTTTACATTATTAGTAGTTTCTACCTTGCTGTATTTAAGATTCACTCCTTGTCTTTATATTTTGCAATTTTAATTATGATGTGTCTTGGAGTGGCCCTTCTTGGGTTTATCTTGATTGGGACACTCTGTGCTTCCTGTTTTATTTTCCCTTATCAAGTTAAGGAAGTTTTCTGTTATACATTTTTCAGACAAGTGTTCTATCCATTGCTCCTTTTCTTCTGTTTTGGTATCCCTATGATATGGCTATTATTACATTTCATGCTTTCCTGCAGCTTCCTTAAACCCTCTTCATTCTTCTTTAGTTGATTTTCATTTTGTTGCTTTTTCTGGGAATTTTTTTCCTACCTTTTTTCTCCATCTCACTGATTTCATCCTCTGCTTCGTCTACATTGCTTTTGATTCCTTCTGCTGTGCTTTTATTTCAGATATTGTATTCTTCATTTCCTCCTGACTCTTATTGATAGTTCCTATGTCCTTTTTCATTCTGGTATTGTTTGCAGTATACTCCTGATAGCTTTCTTAGAGTTTGCTGTATTTCTCACTTAGAATATCCTTATAACCATTATTTTGAACTTGATGTGTGATAGTTTCCTTGCTTCAATTTCATTTAGCAGACTTTCTGGGAATTCCTCCTTTCTTTTTGTCTGGGGGTTCTTTGTCTCTCCAATTTTAAGTGACTCTCTTGTTTGTTCATGCTTCTTAGATTGACCTGTTTTTTGTCCCTGTATTATCATGTGACCTTCTGTGGTAGGACACCTGTGGGATTCAGTGATGAAATCTCCTTGATCTCTTGAAGCTTTTGGGATACCCTTTATGCCATTTTTGTGGGCTCTCTGGTTGTAATTTGGTTTTTGTTGTTGGGTCATTCTTTGGTGGTCCCTTCCTTCTGGCTGGCTAACTGAGGATCACTTCACCTACCACATATTATATGCTGTCATACAGGTGCAGTCCAGGAAACAAACTCACACCCACAAAATTAACCCTCAGCCACAATCACATATCAACAGCAAATGAGCCAGTATTAATAAATATGTAAAGAGAATAAAACTATTTTAAGAAAGTGAAAACTAGTATGAGATGGATAACTGAAAGTAAAATGATTTCGAGAGGGTAGTATGAGGAGCAATAATAAGAGTAAGGAATAGGGACAAGTTGAATAGACAAAGGAAAATTTACATTGTAAATAAAAAGTGAGGGAAGAAGGTGGAATGGAGTAAGATAAGGGAAGCGCATAGTATTGGGTTTAAATAGAAATTTTTAAAAAAGTAGTGAGAGAAAGAAGAAAAAAATAGGAATCTAATTGGAGAAAAAGATCCACCATAGTACTATCAACAACAATGAGCAAAGATTAATATAAGTGGGAGGAAAATAAGAGAGAAAAAAGAAAGAAAGAAAAGCTTAAGAGATGCCTAAAGGAAAGAGAAGTGATTTTGTGAGGATAGAGAGTGAAGGAATACTAAGGATGAAAAATGAAAACCAGGTTAAGACAGGAAAAATAAAAATTTAAATGAAAAATAAGTAAATTCAGGAAGAAGGCAAAATGGAATAGGAAAGGAGAATTGTAAAATTTAAGATTTGAAATACAAAAATAGTGAAAATCTATAAATAAAATTGGACAAATGAAACAATAACCACCATATCTACAACTGATGAACAAAGATTGCTAAAGGTTGTGAGAGAATAAAGGTATTTTAAGAATGGGAATAAGAAAGTGAGGTGACCAGTGACAAGAAATGTAGTTTTGACAGGCTGGCTTAAGGAGAAACAGTAAAAGTATGCAATAGAAACAAGTTGTAGCAAGTGAGAAAGTAAAATTTAAAATAAAAATACTTGGCCGGTCTGGCTCAGTGGATTGAGTACTGGCCTGCGAACCAAAGGGTCATCTGTTGGATTCCCAGTCAAGGAACATGCCTGGGTTGTGGGTCAGGTCTCCAGTGGGGGATTCATGAGAGGTAACCACATTGGCATTTCTCTCTGTTTCTCTCCCTCTCTCACTCCCTTGCCCTCTCTCTAAAAATAAATAAATAAAAATTAAAAAAAAACAAAAATAAGAAAAGGAAAGAATAAATTAAAGTGGAATGAGTAGTGAGGAGTGGTTTGACATAAACTATAATGTAAAATTTAGTGACTTAATATGCACAAACTTGAAAGACAAGAAATGAAGGTTAAAAAGCTATGCAGGAGAGAAAATAAGGTAAATGATGAAGAAGACCATGGTGGAATCATCTCACTGTTTTTGTTTTTTTTTTTCTTTCTGGATATGCCTCTGGTGATGTCAGATGGTGTCTCAATCTGGCCCTGTTTGAGGCTACCAGCAATCCACAGTTTTTGGATTTCTTTTTTCTATTGTTAATCTAGTAATTCTGTAATCAGCAGTCAGGCTTTAGCACCACAGGGTGAGGCAGAGTAATTCCTCTGGGTGGGGCTTCCCCTGAGGCTGATGCCATTCAGAGAGGATTACTCTGTCTGAGCAAGATAGCTCCTGCAGTATAGGGGTTGACTCAGCACAGGAATCCTGACAGCTTCTCCTTCAGTTTCTTTCTCCAAAGCCTCCATCCCCAGACTTTATTCTAACATCTCTAGTCCACTGTGCCCCACTTTTCCTGGAGCCTAATATAAGGAGCTGCAAATGAAATTAGTGCTTTCACCCTTTAAAAGGCTCTCTGTGATACCAGCCATCTCTTCCTGGCAGACTGAAGCCCTGCCACTTTTCACAGATTGAT
Source organism: Pteronotus mesoamericanus (assembly GCF_021234165.1). NCBI lineage: Eukaryota > Metazoa > Chordata > Mammalia > Chiroptera > Mormoopidae > Pteronotus > Pteronotus mesoamericanus. Next base: position 59,709,871 of record NW_026555321.1, read on the forward strand.
GTTATCTAGATTCCTTTCCCTACTCTGTTGTTGTAGGCTGGGGAGCCCAGCTTGGAGTTTAAGCCCCTGTCTTTTCAGGGGAAACCCCATGGCTTCTGAATTTCTCTATGGCACTTCAGCTGCCATCCATGGGGGCCCAGACAGCCCTCTCACATCTACTCTGCACTCTATGCTGGTTAAATTGTGATGAAGCTGTTTCTGCCATATGTCCATGGTTATATGGCTTCTCACCACCTATTGTTCCTTTGGTTATTCTGAATGATTCCTCTACAACTTAGTTGTAATTACAGATTTGTCCTGAGAGAAGGTTAGTGTAACTTTTACTTACTCCTCTGCTGTCTTTGATCTCTCCTAATTTATGGTATTTACATACATGTAATTTTGTTCAGTACCATGTGAGTGTAAGTTTTTAGGAATTAGCAGATAAGTTAAAGGTGATAAATTTTACAGAATAAATCTTAAAGGAACTCATGCTTGTGTAGAATATCTCCAGTAGGTGGTTCTTTATATTTTGCTTCTCATCATCAAGCATGTTTCTGACATAGTAGCAGTTTTATTCTTAGTGATCACTGCACTGCCAGAAAGCAAAAGAACATATCAATATGGGGAACAGTGTAGCTAGAAAGATCAGTGGAGGAAGAATTCATAAAAAACTGTGAGTCTTATTTACATCAGTCTTAAGAAGTACAAGAATCATTGGTGATGACATTGATTATTTTCCTCTGTGGAAACACTATAGGTGTTAAATTGAGGATTAATAAACATATCACTCAAATTTTTTGTTCCTTTCTTCTGTACAAACTCTTCTTGGTTTTCTCTCCCAATGCATTATTACAGGGCCTGGCACAAATAATGCCCCTTTTTTATTACAAAATCTTTTGTTATGCAATCAAAGTATGTAATTCTGTAACAAGAATATCATACTCAATCACACCATATCACATTTTAGGTGCAATATTCAAATTAAATCTATAAATTATTACACCATATTATTACCTTGCCATCCACACTCAAGCAGGCATTACTTCTGCCAGACCCTGTCTATAAAAAATGAGGTCTGTCAGAAAAAAGTACAGCCATTGTATAATGAGAACTGTTTGAATGGCATCAATGTAACCTGGCAGCCACGGAGAGTGGACTAGAATGTGCATGTGTGAACAATGATGACTTCACAGTACTAGTCAGTAGGAGTGGTACTGAGTAAGGCGCCATTGAGTAAGCACGTGTACTGTGTGGCCAACACATTCAAAATGACTGAGTGAGTAAAGCAATGAATCTGCATGCAATTTTGTGTTAAGCTTGAACATTCCTCCAAGAAACTATTTGGATGATTCTGAAGGCCTCAGCTATGGAAAACTTGTGTTGGCAGCTTCATCACAACACAGCTGCTCAAGCGTCACATCTCTTGCAATTTTTTTTTTTTTTGGTGAAACATTACCACATGCCTGTTAACTCAGCCCCCCTCCAGCTCAGATTTGGCACCCTGTGACTTCTGGATTTCCCTAAAACTAAAATACATTTGAAAAGGAAGAGGTTGCAGACCATCATTGAGATTCATGAAAATGTGACAAGGCAGCTGATGGCAATTGGGAGAACTGTGGGAGGTCCCAAGGCGCCTACTTTGAAGGGGACTGAAGAGTCATTGCCTTATGTACAATGTTTCTTGTATCATGCATCTTTTTCAATAAATATCTGCATTTTTCATATTACATGGCTGGATACCTTCTGGACAGACATGAATACCTATCTATCTATAGACTGATATCCCCAAATAAGTACATAAGACAATAGATATGTAAAACATGTATATATGCAATATATGGACACATATGTCAGCATTTTTAATGACCATATTCAATTAAATTTGGTTCAGATGAGACTAGCAAAGCTCTGGTTATCCTAAGCCAGTGTCAGGATGAGCAGTTACTTTTAGGTCAATTCTTGTATATAATGAAAGAGACTTCTGCATAGACTAGGAGTTAAAACTAATTGAAACTCTAGATGTAGAAATGCCTGTTCATTGTACTTGGTTGTCACAACTGCTTAGTGAAATCAATAACCAAAGGAGATAGAGATTGTCCTGCAGTCACCATTTTAGTCTTCCTATACATTTTTTCTAAAATTTCAGTATCTGAGGCCATACAAATTCAAAATTTCAAATAAACTATGCTTATAAGATATATGTAACTCAAGAATAATTTAGCCTACTGCATTTTGTGCTTTGTAAAGACATTTTTTTTATGGCCAGAAACCTTGTTTCCTGCAGCACAAATGGAGAGTCAACCTTTCATGGCAATGTGCATCCACACTGTCAACTTCAGCCACATTGAGGCATCTTCTAATTCAAAAGATATAACATCACCTCTTACCTTTCATATAATATTATTTTGTTTTTTTTTCTCATCTGAGCCTGTTAAAATATCTTGCTGGTTTCCAGAAGTTTTTCCAAACACCAGCATGTTGCTATCATTTTTCTATTTGTATATCCTTCTTTCCTCTAATTGATGTATTGCTCACATTAATTCAAGTTCAGAGTGATGTTAGTATCTCATCATCTAATTGCCCAAAGCAGTAGTTATGATTTGCTTCTTACTAAATAATTAGACAATGTCAATAACTTAAAATGTAACTATTGGGGGAGGGGTCTTAATGAGTGAATCTATTATTTAAGAAAATTGAGCAGTTATACATTCTCTAATATTGGTTTCCATTAAATTCCATCTTGAAATTAGGGAGATAATAAACTTTTCATTTAGTTCCACCAGAGTAGATTTAATGAGTAAATTGGCTGCACAGAGAGCCCCACAACTTTCTTCATTTAGAAGAAAATGGCATAATAAAATAGAAGTTATTATCATTTCGATAAAAAGAATAACACAGGTGTGGCTGAATTCAAAAATATGTTGCTCAAATTTGAAACGGGAAGTGAGATGAGCTACAGATTGGTTGATATCACTTTCATTTTATTTGGCATTTCTCTTTGAATTATATTTTGTTTTATATGGTTGAATTAAATTTATCTGGCATTGTGGGCTGCCATCCATAAGTGAGTTTTTAATGAAAATGTTATGATAAGAGGAGTGAGGTAAAAAATGTGGACATCAGTATTATAGTGTGTAGGTATGACATATCAGGAATGTGTAGGTATGATATATCAGGTTAGAAACTGACACTTCAGCTACTTGAGACAACACATGAACAGGGTCATTTTCTATGAAGGGGTGAAAACAAAAGATAAATTACTTCTCTGACTTGATTTCATATGAAAAAGTACTTAGATTCTAGTCCCTTTTAAACATTGTTTAAATACTTCACTGTATAGAATCTACCTCATTAATATTTCAGATTTATTAAAAGATTTTATCCTATAGTTCATTGTCTCTCTCTGGGAAAAATAATTCATTCAATCATAAGGATGGTGAGTTTATAATCTCCATGTAATCGCCATGTAATTGTGACATTATACAGCAATTTCTAAAAAATATTTGTTGAATACATACATGAATAATAAAATGAATGAAATATTTTCTACTCTCAAGAAGCATTGCATTTATTGGGAATTTGACACAAGGGAATATATAACTATAATAAAATTAAGAACAAGACCAGCATCAGAAGGCATGAAAAAGAAGTGTCACCAGTCAGTGAACTTGAGAGGCCAGAAGCATGCACCTCACCTGGTAGAAAGATTGAATTAGAGTTACAGTCTCATTTTTTAAATTATGTTAAATCTTTATTACACACTTTTCATGTAGTTCTTTTTTTTAATTTATTTTATTTTTTAAATAAAAATTATTTATTTTTTTCAAATACATTTGTTTCTGCCTTCCCTCTACCACTTTCACTTGCCCTCTCCCTCCCTCCCTCAACTCTTCCCTTTTGATTTTGTCCACGAGTCCTTGCTATATGTTCCTTGACTTGCCCCTTCCCTTCCCTTTTCCCCCGCCCCCACTCCCTCCTTCCCTCTTGTCTCTGTTGGTTTCTTTTCCTTTCAGTGTTGCTGGTCTTATTTTCCTTGCATCATCATATTGTTGGTTAGGTTCCACTTATAGGTGAGATCATATGGTATTTGTCTTTCACCCCCTGGCTTATTTCCCTTAGCATAATGCTCTCTAGTTCCATCCATGCTGTCGCAAATTTTAGTAGTTCTTTTTTTCTTTCTGCTGCATAGTATTCCATTCTGTAAATGTACCATCATTTTTTGACCCAATCATCTACTGATGGGCATTTAGGTTGCTTCCAACACTTGGCTATTGTAAATTATGCTGCTATGAACATTGGGGTGCATAGGTTCTTTTGAATTGGCGTTTTGGGATTCTTAGGGTATAGTCCCAGCAGGGGAATCTCTGGATCAAAAGGCAGTTCCATTTTCAGCTTTTTGAGGAAATTCCACACTGCTTTCCACAGTGGCTGTACCAGTCTGCATTCCCACCAACAGTGTACTAGGGTTCACTTTTCTCCACAGCCTCGCCAGCACCTGTTGTTTGTGGATCTGTTTATGATGGCCATTCTGACCGGTGTGAGGTGGTACTTCATTGTTGTTTTGATCTGCATTTCTCTGATGGCTAGTGATGCCCAGCATCCTTTCAAATGTCTCTGGGCCCTCTGTATCTCTTCCTTGGAAAAGCATCTGCCCAGGTCCTTTGCCCATTTTTTGATTGTATCGTTTTTCTTCTTGGAGTGGAGTCGAGTGAGTTCTTTATATAATCTGGAGATCAAACCTCTATCTGATGTATCATTAGCAAATATATTTTCCCGTAGAGTTGGCTCCCTTTTCATTTTGCTGATGTTTTCTTTAGCCGTGCAGAACCTTCTTATTTTGATGAGGTCCCACTTGTTTTTTCATGTAGTTCTAGTGTATTCTCTTAGAAATCCTGTTTTTCTTTAAGAATAAAGGCAGTATAATTCTCTGCATCTCGATACAGGGAAAATTCAGGTATAGGCACCATAAATTTACTAAGGATTCTGGCCTTCCAGCCCCAGGTGTCAGAGTTTCCTCTAATCATCCAAAATGAGAACTTCGTACCCTGATTGTGTCATTCATGGCAGTGGCGCCTCAGATCTAATTTGCATTTTGTCCTTCTCCGTTCTTCCTGTGTTGTAATGAGCTCAGGAGGGAAACTCAGCAGAGGACACAGCAACTTGGAGACATGTTAATGTGTCACACTGTACCACTCAAGAACAAATGAGCTGTCTGAGCACAGGCACTGTGGCTCCTGGAGAAGGAAGGGAGTAGTCTGGGACCCAGAATAAAAGTGAAACCTGCACCTCCTCAACTTGAGTCAAGTGGGAAATAAGAGGACCTACAGATGGCAGAGCTGACAGTTGCGTGCACACTCTTTGGACTGTCCCTGTGCAGGGTCCATCCAGGGCGGGGAGCAGAGTGGATGCTATACTCATTCCTTATGTGCATTATACGATGTACCTGTCTGGTGGTCTAATTTTATCCCCATTTAATCAGTGTAGGTGAAGCTTAGAGAAGGGAAGTAACATGCCCAATTTTGCACATCTACTGAAGAAAAAAATGAAGGGAAGTTTTAGAAAACATCTTGTGAAGCCATTTTGGCTTTGTCATTGAGACAAACCTTATCTTGTTATGCAGTAGAATTACCAGAGTGTGGCTGTACTTCTTCACACTCAACTGAAATATTAAGCAGAAAAATGGGCATAGCAGTCTTTCTTTGTCAACTGCGTTATGGTTTTATTAAAAAAATTTATGTGACTGGTTATAAGGGGAATTGCTTGCTCTGTTGACCATTTTGAATGATATTCCAACAAAACCCCAATATGATATCTAGGTAACTTCTGTTTGTCAAATTTAAAATATACCATTCTAGAGTTGAGGTGAAGCATTAGAAGCTGATCTGAATAAAACTACAGTGGAAAAAGTGAAAAAAAAATCTTGTGAAGCTATTTTGGCTTTGTCATTGAGACAAACCTTATCTCTTGTTTTGTTTTGTTTTGTTTTTGTTTTTTGTACAATAAAATGTAGACTTGGTGTTACAGATAGGACCATGGATATTATGTAGGATATAAATTATAGCATATAAGATTTCCAATCACTACTACTTCTACAGAAAAATACCCAAAATTCAGTCAATAAATGATATAATGGTTAATAATTTATAATGTATGATTATTAAATATATTTATTTCTAGTACAGTTGTCTCCATTTCCCCCTACTACCACCGCAACTGTACTTGAACAATAATAAAAAAAAGAGAAGGGTATATCCTGCTATGCAAACCTACTGTTTAACTCATTATCTCATGACTTTCCATTTATATAAATTTGAGGAAGTATTTATAACTTATTGAATATTTACATGTATTTTTATGTCAGCAATAAAGCTTAAACACTTCAAGAGCAAATTAATATTTATTTATACTTAACATATGAATTACACAAAAGATATTTTACTATATAATGTCTAGTTAATACTGCATATTTCATTTTATATGAGTAAAACTGTTGTAACATTTTATCAGAGTTCCTCATTTTATTTTTTTCTTAAAAGTCTCATAAATTTATTTTTAATTATTGATTTTCATAGTATTTTTCCATTACCATTTATCCTCCCACTGCAATTATCACCCTGCTCTCCATATCGATGTCCATGAGTCTTTTTTCATTTTTGCTCGATCCCTCCATTCTCTAAACTCCTCCACCCCAATATCGCTGTCATCCTGCTATCTATGAATCTGTCTCTATTTTACTTGTTATTTCAGTTCATTTATTAGATTCCACATATGAATGAAATAATATGGTATTTGTCTTTCTCTAACTGGCTTATTTCACTTAGTGTAATGTTCTCCAGGACCACCCATGCTGTCGCAAACGGTAAAATTTTCTTCATTTTTACAGCCGAATAGTAGTATACAGTTGTGTAAATGTCCCATAGTTGTTTTATCCACTCATATGCTGATGGACTCGTGGGCTGCTTCCATAGCTTGGCAATTGTACATAATGTTGCAATGAACATAGGGGTGCTTATTATGTTCTTTCAGATTAGTGTTTTGGGTTACTTTGGATATACTCCCAGAACTGGGATCACTGGGGCAAAAGGCAGGTCTGTTTTTGTTTTTTGGTGATATCTCCACACTGCTTTCCACAATGGCTGCACGAATCTACATTCCCACCAACAGTGCAAACAGGTTCCCCTTTCTCCACATCCTCACCAGCACCTGTTGTTTGTTGATTTATTGATGGTAGCTAACTGACTAGTGTGAGGTGTTATCTCACTGTGGTTTTCAATACACTTCTCTGAGGGTTAGTGATGTTGAGTATCTTTTCATATGCCTATTGGCCATCCATATGTCCTCTTTGGAGAAGTATCTATTCAAGTCCTTTGCCCATTTATTAATTGGATTGTTCAAGGTTTTTGTTTTTTTGTATTGAGTTTTATAAGTTCTTTATAAATTTTGGCTACTAATCCCTTATCAGATATATTGGTGAATATATTCTCCCATTCTGTGGTTGTCTTTTAAATTTGTTAATGGTTTCTTTTGCTTTGCAAATAATTTTTAGTTTGATGTAGTCCATTTGCTTATTTTTTATTTTGTTTTTCTTGCCTTAGGAGATACATAAGATAAAATATTGCTACAAGCAATAGCTAAGATTTTACTGTCTTGGTTTTCTTCTAGTATTTTTATGGTTTCAGGTCTAACATTAAAGTCTTTAATTTATTTTGAGTATTTTTCTGTGTGTGGTATAAGAAGGTTGTCTAGTTTTATTTTTCTACATGTATATGTCCAATTTTCCCATAACTATTTATTGAATAAACTATCTTGAGCCTATGTATATGCATGCTTTCTCCCTTTAATATTAATTGACTGTAAAGGTGTGGGTTATTTCTGGGCTCTCTATTTTATTCCATTGATCTATGTGTGCTTTCATGCCTGCCAGTACCAGGTTGTTTAGATTACTATAGCATTATAGTATAGTTTGATGTTAGGTAGTGTGATTCCCCCTACTTTGTTCTTCTTTCTAGGATTCCTGTTGCTATGTGGAGCCTTTTGGTGTTCCATATGTGATGGAGGGCTCTGTCTCACAGAGCCTCTCTGGGTCACTGCAGATGAGGAAATAAACTGTATCAGATACAATTTGCCTGTCAGGAGAGGGGGTTGGCAATTCTCTCTAGTGGAGAATGCCCCTTGAAATGGCTTTTATTGAGAATGATATGCACAGGGGTACACAGCATGCATACAAAGCCTATCAATCTACATCAAAAGGCTATTGGTAATACATTGAAGAAATACAGAGGTTTGTCTTAAATCGAGGTCTGTCAGACAAGTCAGTGCCACTTGCTCATTAAGGCACAGTTTTCAGTGCTCAGAAATTATCTCCTTTCAGTGAAGTAAAACACCTGGTTTTTTCCTTATCAGGACAGTGCAAAAAGCAGAGCAAACTTCAATAACTATGTTGTACTTTTTTGGTCAAATTTCCCAGGGGACCTTCAGTGTTAGTATAAGTTCATGTGCCTCCCAGCGTTCCTGGCTTTTCAGTCGAGGCTTACAGACAGGGGGCCTAGCTCGTGCAGGGCTACAATTTCTGATACCACACAAAGTGGTCCCCAACACATATATATTGTAAAAATATTTGTTCTATTTCTGTGAAATATATTATTGGAATCTTGATAGGGATTGCATTGAATCTATAGTTTGTTTAGGGTAGCATGGATTGATTTTAATAATTTTATTTCCTCTTATGCATGAACACAGTATATGCTTCCACTTACTTGTATCATCTTCAATTTCATTCTTCAGTGTTTTATAATTTTCCAAGTATAGGTCTTTAACATCCTTGGTTAGATTTATTCCTAGGTATTTTATTTTTATTGAAGCAATCATGAATGGGATTGTTTTCTTAATTTCCCTTTCTGATAATTCATTACTGGCTTATAAAGGTGAAACTGATCTCTGGATATTAATTTTTTATTCTGCTACTTTGCTGAAATCATTTGTCAGTTCTAGTAGTTTCTTGGTGGAGTCTTTAAGCTTCTCTATGTACAATATATGTCATCTGCAAATAATGACAGTTTTACTTCTTCCTTTCCAATTTGGATGCCTCTTATTTCTTCCTTTTTGTCTGATTGCTATGGCTAGGACTTTTATAACTGTGTTGAATAAGAGAGGTGACAGAAGACATCCCTGTCATGTTCCCAAGGTTAAGGGAACATGTGTAGTTTTTTGCCCATTGAGTACGATGCTGGCAGTGGGTTTGTCAAATACAGCTTTTTTATGTTTAGGTATATTCCCTCTATTCTCTTCGTGATGAGAGTTTTTATCATAAATGGTGTTGGATTTTATCAAAATTTTTTTCTACATTTATTGATATGATCATGTGGTTTTTATCCTTCATTTGTTTAGGTGGTGAAGCACATTTATTGATTTGCAAATATACCAATCTTTCATTACAGGAATAAACCCCACTTTATAATGGTGTATGACATTTTTGATGTATTGTTGTATTCAATTTGCTAATATTTTGTTGAGAATTTTAGTATCTATGTTTACCAGGGATATTATCCTATAAATTTTTGTAATGTCTTTACATGGTATCAGAATTAGGATAATGCTCGCCTTGTAAAATGAGCTTGGGAGTCTTCCATCCTCCTCAAGTTTTAGAATAGTTTGAGGAGAAAAGAATTAGTTCTTTTTTGTATGCTTGGTAAAATTCCCCAGTGAAGCCATCTGGTCCAGATCTTTTGTTTGCTTGCAAGTATTTATAGTTCTGCTTCAATTTTTCTAGGTATAATCTGTCTATTCAGATTCTCTGATTCTCCCTGATTTAGTTTTGGAAGATTGTATGCTTCTAGGAATGCATCAGTTCCATCCAAGTTGTTTTATATGATGAATTACATTTATAGATTTGTGAATGTTGTGCCATACTGGCATTCCCTAGGATAAATCTCACTTGATCATGGGGTATGATCTTTTTGATACATTGCTGTATTAGGTTTGCTAATATTTTGTTGAGGATTTTAGCATCTGTGTTCTTCAGTGGTATTGACCTATAATTTTCTTTCCTTGTAGTCTCTTTTTCTGGTTTTGGAATTAGGATAATTCTGGGCTGATAAAATGAGTTTGGGAGACTTCCTTCTTCTTGAGTTTTATGAAATAATTTGAGAAGGAGAAGTGCTAGTTCTTAGAATGTTTGGTAAAATTCACCTTTGAATCCATATGGTCCAAAGCCTCTGTTTAATAGGAGTTTTTAAATTAGTGCTTCAATTTCATTAGATGTAATCTATCTATACAGACTCTCTGATTCTTCCTGATTTATTTTTGGAAGATTGTATATTTCTAGGAACTTATCCATTTTGTCCAGGTTGTCCAATTTGTTGGCATATATTTGTTCATAATATTTTCTTACAATCCTTTGTATTTCTTTGGTGTCAGTTATTATTTCTTCTTTTTCATTTCTGATTTTATTTATGTCCTTCCTTTTTTTTTTATGAGTCTGGATAAAGTTTTATCAAACTTCTCTATTTTTGAAAGAACTAGCTCTTGGATTCATTGATCTTTTGTATTTTTTAAAGAACTATTTCATTTATTTCTGCTCTGATCACAATTATTTCCTCCCTTCCACTCACCTTGGGCTTTGTTTGTTATTCCTTTTCAAATCCTTTTAAGTGTGAAGTTAGATTGTTTATCTGAGCTTTTTCTTGTTTTTTGAAATAGACCTGTAATACTATGAATTTCCCTCTTAATGATTGCTTTCACAGTGTCCCACTGATTTCGGGTTGTTGTATTCACATTCTCATTTATTTCAATGCATCTTTAGATTTCTTTCTCAATCTAATCTTTGACCCATTCATTGTTTAAAACATGTTATTTAGCTTCCATGTCTTTGTGTGTTTTCCGATGTTCTTCCTGTACTTGATTTCTAGTTTCATAGCATTGTGGTCAGAGAAGATGCTTGATATGATTTCAATCTTAAATTTATTGAGACTTGTTTTGTGACCTACCATGTGGTCTATTCTAGAAAATGTTTCATGTGCACTTGATAAGTATGTGTATTCTGCTGCTTTGGTGTGAAATGCTCTGAAGATATTAATTAAATCTATTTGATGTAGTGTGCCATTTAAGGCTACTGTCTTCCTGTTGATTTTCTGCCTAGATGTATCCATTGACATCAATGGGGTGTTAAAATCCCTACTATAACTGTATTTCTGTCAATCCTTCCTTTTATATCCATTACGATTGCTTTACCTATTTAGGTGCTCCTATGTTGGGTATGTAAGTGTTTACTAGGGTTATATCTTCCTGTTGGATTGTTCCTTGTATCATTATGTACTACCCTTCTATGTGTCACTATAGCCTTGGGTTTGAACTCTATTTTGTCAGATATAAGCATTGCTACCCCAGCTTTTTTTCTTTTCCATTTCCATAAAATATCTTTTTCTTACCCTATACTTAGATTGTGTGTATCTTTCAACCTGAGATGGGTCTTTTGGGGGGATATATATATATATATACATATATATATATATATATGTATATATATATATATATATATAATCTTGTTTTCTTACTCATTCAGTTACTCTATGTCTTTTGGTTGGAGCATTTAAGCTATTTACACTTAAGGTGATTATTGATAGATATGCACACAGTGCCATTTTATTGTTAGACATTTTTCCTCTGTTTTTTTTCCCCCTCTTTTTCTTCTTCTTCTTAAAGTGAGCCCTTTAACATTTTTTGCAGTAATGTTTTGGTAGTAAGAAACTCTTTTAGCTATTTCTTGCCTGGGAAGCTCCTTATTTCTCCTTCATTTTAAATGATAGTCTTTCTGGGTGAAGTAGCTTTGGTTGTAGTTCCTTGTTTTTCATCTCCTGGAATATTTCATAGCACTCAATTCTGGCCAGAAATGTTTCTGATGAGTAATCAGATGACAGTCTAATTGGTGCCTTCTTGTAATTAGATGCTTGCTTTTCTCTTGCAGTGTTCAGATTCTGTTCTTGTCATTAAAAACTTTGTCATTTTAATTATGATGTACCTCGGGGTAGGCCTATTTTGGTCCAACTTGTTTGGGACTCTGAGATTCCTGGAATTGTGTGACATTTTCCTTCACCAATTAAGGAAGTTTTTGGTTATTATTTCTTCAAATGGGTTCTTTATAGAACTTCAAATTGTCAGAGGAGTGACTGAAAGTCACACTGACCTCCTCCCAGGATCAATCAGGAATTACAACTAAATTGTGGAAAAATCATCTGGAAAACAACTGAGCAATAGCAAGAGAGGAGCCTTAAAACCTCAGATGGACAGAGGAATTGGCTTTAGCACAACGTAAGTGCTCCTGATAAGGAGCATGGTAGAGACTCGAGAAGACTGGCTGAGTGCCCACAAGCTGCAGCACCAGATGGATATTTAAACAGCCAATGGGATACCCTTGAGAAGAGAGGTGCCTGAAACAGGTGGGGATTTCCAACCTGCAGAACCAAAGCCCAAAAAGTACACACAGATAACAGCCAGCTGCAAAAAGCAGCAAAGTGGCTCTCTGCCAGAGATGGAGAATCAAAGAGACTTTTAAAGGGCCAATGCATACAATTTTATTGGCAGCCTCTTATCCTGGGCTCCGGCAAAGGTTGGGGCAGAGTGGGCTGGAGCTAACTGAGGTGAGACTTGGGAAGAAGGATATGGGGAGAGAACTGAGATAGAATCTGGCGGGGTCCCCATGCTAAATCATAGAACATTCGGCAGCTGCCATCTTGCTCAGGCAGGCCACTTCTTTGAGTGGCAACAGCTTGAGAGGACACAGTAACTCCACCAATGGATGTGAGTCTGCCCTGCCCTGTGGTGCCTAAGCCTAACTGCTGAGTGCCGAGTGACTAGATTAACAACTGGAGGAGACAGCCACAGACTGTAGCTTCCTGGAAGTCTCCCAAAGACTGCCTAAGGTCAGGCAGCATCAACAGCTAACATCATCAGAGGCAGATCACAAAATAAAAGAGCAGTCCCCTATGAAGAAGTACCCACCACGAAGTCAGGAAGTCAAGACAGGATAATTTAAGAAGAAGAAGCAAAAAAGAAGAGGATCACAAATGATGGGAAGACAAAGAAACACCCCCCCCCCCAATCTAAGGGAATGGAGGAATCCCCACACACAAAAAAATGAAAAGAAATGGAAGCAAGTAAACTATCATATATTGAGTTCAAAACAATGGTCTATGGAAACTCAGTGAACTCAAAGAGAATTACCAAAAACTACAGGGAAACTACTAGGAACTTACTGCAAACTCTATCACCATTAAAAAGGTCATAGAAACTATAAATTAGAGGCAAGAGGAAATGAAGAAAACATTTTCTGAATTGAAGAACACAGTAGAAGGAATCCAAAGCAGGCTAGATGAAGCCAAGGATCGAATCAGTGAGATGGAGGATAAGGTAGAAAGAAGCTCCCAGAAAGAACAAGAAATGGAAAAAAACGGCTCAGAAAGAACGAAGAGGCATTTAGGGAAATGCAGAACAACCTGATGTGTAATAATGTCTATATAATAGGGACACAGAAAGAGAAGAAGAGGAGAAAGACATAGAGAACCTGTTTGATAAAGTAATGATGGAAAACTTCCCTAACCAAGGGAGAAAATAAGTCACACAAGTCAAAAAAGCATGGAGGTTCTCATTCAAGAGGAAATCAATGAGGCCCACTCCAAGACACATCATAATTAAAATATCAAAAACAAAAACAAAGAAAGAACCCTAAAGGCAGCAAGGGGGAAACAGGAAGTAACATACAAGGGAGCCCCCGATACGACTAGCAGCTGACTTATCAACAGAAACACTACAAGCCAGAAGGGAATGGCAAGAAATGTTCCAAGTGATGAGAATCAAAGGCATGCAACCCAGACTGCTCTACCCAGCAAGGCACTAAATTAAAATGGAAGATGAAATAACGAGTTTCCCAGACAAAAGAGGTTAAATAAATATACCTCTGACAAGCCAGCACTGCAAGATACGCAAAAGGGGTTGCTTTAAGAAGATGAAGAAAAACAGTGAGAAAGAGAGGATCACAGGTACATAGGGAAAAAATGAAAAAGTACCTATCAATAAACACTTTAAATGTAAATGGACTAAATGTCCCAATCAAAAAACACAAGATAACTGAATGGATAAGAAAACATGACCCACACATATGCTGCCTATAAGAGACCCACCTCAGAAGAAAGGACCTACACAGATTGAAAGTAAAAGGATGGAAAAAATATTTCAAGCAGACTCAGAGGGACACTTTATAATACTTAAAGGAAGAATCCATCAAGGAGACATAAACATTGTAAATTTATATGCACCCAACATAGGAGCACCCAAATATATAAGGAAAATCTTGGAGGACTTCAAGGAAGATATAGACAGCAACACACTGCTAATAGTGGATTTTAATACTCCACTGTCAACAATGGATAGATCTTTAAAACAAAACATCAGCAAGGATACTGTGGAACTAAATGTCATATTAGATCTTAAGTCCATTTGATCCCAAAGAAGCAAAATACACACATTTTCAAAGATAGACCACATGGTAGGACACAAAACTAGCCTCAACAAATTAAGGAAAATTGAAGTCATAATAAGCATTTTCTTAGATCACAAGGGCATGAAACTAAAAACCTACCTCAAAAAAAAAACCTCAAAAACACTCAAATTCCTGGCGACTTAATAGCACCCTATTAAACAATGAATGGGTAAATAATTAGATCAAAGAAGAAATAAAACATTTCTAGAAACAAATGAAAATGAACACACCATAGTCCAAATTTATGGGACACAGCAAAGGCAGTCCTGAGAGGGAAGTTCAGAGCAATACAGTCCTACATAAAAAAGAGAAACGTTTCAAATAAATGACCTAACCGTATAGATTCAAGAACTGGAGAAACAACATCAAACAAAGCCCAGAGAGAGCATAAAGAAGGAAATATCAATATCAGAGCATAATTGAATGACCTAGAGACTAAAAGAACAATTCAAAGGACCAACTAATCCAAGAGCTGGTTTTTTGAAAAGATAAACAAAATTGATAAACCTTTAAGCAGACTCATGAAGAAAAAGAGGGAGAAGACCCAAATCAATAATATCAAAAATGAAAGAGGAGAAATAACAACTGATACCACATAAATACAAAAGATTTTAAGAAATTACTGTGAAGATTTATATGTCAAGAAATTTGAAAATTTTGATGAAATGGTAAAATTTTAGAAAAATATAACTTTCCAACACTGAATGAAGAAGTAGCAGAAAGCCTGAGCGGTCTGATAACAGCTCATGAAATTGAAGCAGTAATCAAAATTCCTGACACACAGAAGCTCTGGGACAGATGGTTTCACAGGAGAATTTTACAAAACATTTAAGGAAGAGATGACCCCTCTCCTTCTCAGACTATTCCAAAAAAATCCAAGAAAGGGAAGACTCTCAAACTTTTTTTATGAGGTCAGCTTCATCCTAATCCCAAAACCAGATAAAAGACAGAACAAAAAACAAACAAACAAGCAAAAAACTACAAGTCAATATCACTGATGAACAGAGATGCTAAAAACATTAACAAAATATTAACAAACTGCATCCAACAATACATTAAAAAGATCATATGCCATGGTAAGTTAGGTTTCATCCCAGGGATGCAAGGATGGTTCAATATTCGCAAATCAATAAATGTAATACATCACATGAACAAAAAGAAAGAGAGAATACCCATGTTCATATCAATACATGCAGAAAAAGCATTTGATAATGTGCAGAACACATTTATGATAAAAATACTCAGAAAAGTGGGAATAAAAGGGGTATACCTCAGCATAATAAATACCATATATGAAAAACCTACAGCCAACATCTTACTCAAAGGGCAAAAACTAAAAGCTTTCCCACTAAGTTCGGGAACAAGATAAGGTTGTCTGTTTTCATCAGTTCTATTCAACATAGTATTGGAAGTCCTAACCACAGTGATCAGACAAGAAAAATAAATAAAAGGCATCCAAGTGGAAAGGAGAAAGTAAAACTATCATTGATTGCAGATGACATGATAGTGTACAGAGAAAAACCTATAGACCACACCAAAAAATTAGTCGATTTAATAAGCGAATCTGGTAAAACAGCAGGATACAAAGTCAATATTCAGAAATTGAAGGCATTTTTGTACATCAACAATGAAATATCCAAATCACAAATTAGGGAAAAAATCCTATTTGTTATAGCAACAAGAAAAGTAAAGTACCTTTAACCAAGGAGGTAAAAGACCTGTACACAAAAAACTGTACAACACTGGAGAAAGAAATTAAGGAAGACACAAATATTTGGACACATATACCATGTTCATGGGTTAGAAGAATTAACTTCATCAAAATGTCCATACTACCCAAAACAACGTGTAGATTCAACACAATCTCTATTAAAATACCAAGGATATATTTCACAGACATAGAACAACATTTAAAAAATTTATGTGGAACCATAAGTGACCCTGAATAGCTGTGGCAATTTGGAGAAAGAACAAAGTAGGATGAATCACAATACCTGACATTTAACTATATTACAAGGCCATTGCAATCAAAACAATCTGGTACTGACATAAGAAGAGACAGTGGCAACAGGGTCAATGGAACAGAATAGAGAGTCCAGAAATAAATCCATGTCTCTATGGCCAATTAATATTTGACAAACGGGGAAGAAACAAAAAATGGAATTAAAATAGCCTCTTCAACAAATGGTGTTGGGAGAGCTGGAAAGCTACATGCAAAAAAATTGAAATTCAACCCTCAACTTACACCATACACAAAAATAAAGTCAAGATGCATAAAAGACTTAAAGATAAGTTGCAGCACCATAAAAGTTCTATAGGAAAATATAAGCAGGAAACTCTCAGATATCCCAATCAGCAATATTTTCACAGATATGTACCCTAGAGTAAGGGACCTAAAGGAAAGAATAAAGAAATGGGACTTCATCAAAATGAGAAGCTTCTGCATGGCTAAAGAAAACATCAGCAAAATAAAAAGGGACCCAAGTGTATGGGAAAATACATTTGCCAGTGATACCTCAGATAGGGGTTTGATCTCCAAAATATACAAAGAACTAACACAACTCCACTCCAGAGAGACAAACAATCCAATCAAAAAATACACAAAGGACCTGAACAAACACTTCCCAAGGAGGACATAAACAGGGCCCAGAGATATTTGTAAGAATGCTCATCATCACTAGTCATCAGAGAGGTGCACATGAAGACCACAATGAGATACCACTTCACACTGGTCAGCATGGCCATCATAAACAAATCAACAAAAAGAAAAGTGCTGGTGAGGTTATGGAGAAAAGGGAACCCTAGTACACTGTTGGTGGGAATGCAGACTGGTGCAATCACTGTGGAAAACAGTTTGGAATCTTTTAAAAAAACTCAAAATGGAACTACTTTTTGATCCAGTGATTCCCTTGCTGGGATTATACCCTAAGAATTCTGAAACACCAATTCAAAAGAACCTATTTTCCCCAATGTTCATAACAGCACAAATTACAATAGCGAAGTGCTGGGAGCAATGTGTCTATCAATAAATGATTGATCAAAAATCTATGGTACATTTACACAATGGAGTACTACACAGTAGAAAGGAGAAAGAAAGGAAGAAAAAGAAAGAAAGAAAGAAAGAAAGAAAGAAAGAAAGAAAGAAAGAAAGAAAGAAAGAAAGAAAGAAAGAAAGAAAGAAAGAAAGAAAAAAAGAAAGAAAGAGAGAGAGAAAGCTACTACCCTTCGTAACAGCATGGATTGAACTGGAGAGCGTATGCTATGTAAAATAAGCCAGGGGGTGAAAGACAAATACCATATGATCTCACCTATAAGTGGAACCTAATTAGCAAAACAAACAATGAAGGAAAATATAGCCAGAAACATTTAAAAAAAACTGACAGTAAGTAGAGGGATGGGGGTAATGGGGATAAAAGGGGAAGGGCCCAATCAAAGAACATGTATAAAGGACCCATGGACAAAGCAAAAGTGCAGAAGGATTGAGGGAGAGAAGTGGGGGTTGGTGGAGCAGGGAAATTGGTGGTGGGAGAATGGAGTCAAATGTATTTGAACTACACACACACACACACACACACACACACACACTCAATCCCTTGCTCACTGTCTTCTCCTTCTGGTATTTCCATCATGCGCACGTTGTTATACTTATGTTGTCCAAGATGTTTCTTAAGTTTTCCTTATTTTTTAAAAATATTTTTTTCTTCTTGCTGCTCTACTGACTGATTTTTTTCTACCTTGTCTTCCAAAACACTCATTCGATCCTCTGCTTCATCTAACCTACTGATCATTCCTTCCAGTGTATTATTTATCTGATATTGCATTCTTTATTTCTGACTGATCCTTTTGTATGGTTTCTATGTCTTTTTTCATGCTATTGAGTATCCTTTCATGCTGTAGAGTAATCATAACTCTAGACGCTCTTTTGTGATAATTGCTTACTTCTATTTCATCTAATTCTTCTAGAAAATTTTCTTGTTCTTTCATTTGGGGTCTATTTATTTGTCTTCCCACTTTGGATGCTTCTCATTATTTTCTGCCTTAGATGTCAAATTAATCAGCTGTTAATCTGCACAATCATTAATCTAATCAATCTGTAATCTGCAGTCAGGGTAAACACCACAGTTTGGGGCAGAGTAATTCTTGTGGGAAGGGTTCTTACTTCCCCTCAAGCTGATTCCATTAACAGAGGGGTCTCTGCCTGTGAGAAATGGCTCCTGCAATATGAGGAATGGCTCAGCACATGCGTCCTGGCATCTGTTCCCTCAGTTTTCTCCCCAGAGCCACCAACCCCAGACTCCTCAAGCATCTCTAGTCCACTCTGCCCTCCCTTTGCCAGTATCCAGGGTAGGTGAGTGCAAATGAAATTTTGTGTTTTAGCCTTTTAAGAGGGTCTCTGCATCTTCAGCTCTCTCGCCTTGTCTGACAGAACCCGTGCTGCTTTTCACAGCTTAATGTTATCTGGATTCCTTTCTGCTTCTGGTGCTCCAGGCCACGGAGCCCAGCTTGTGATTTAGACCCCACATCTCTCAGAGGGAAACCCCCAGCCACAGAAACATCCATCTGGCACTTCAGCTGCCCCTGGTGGGAGCACAGCCAGTCCTCTTGTGTCTCCTCCACATTCCCTATCAGTCATGTTGTTCTGAAGTGTTTTCTTCAGTCTCTCCATGGTTGTAATGCTTCCCTCCAGCTAGTGTTTAGTTGGTTATTTAAGATGATTTCTATATGATTGAGTTGTAATTCCAGATATGTCCTAGGAGGAGGTTAGTGTAGCTTTCACTCACTCTCCCTCCATCTTGGATCTCCTCTTTTAATTAGTTTTTATTCATTTTTTATTTACTGATATATGTATATAAATCTATGGATTTTGATTTATTTTTATTATTTATTATTTTATTTTATTATTTCTTTATTATTTTATTATTTTTATTAATTTATTTTTATTTTTATTATTTCTTTATTATTTTTATTTTACTTTATTATTTTTATTATTTCTAGTCAGTCCAGTTAGGTGACTATTTTATAATCACTTTTTTGGGGGAAAGTTTGCACACTTGAATTATATTACTCCTAAGACCCAAAGTATGTTAAAATGGCACCTCAAAACACGTGTTCTTTTTCCTCAGTGTTAGGGTCACCAGAACTTTCAGTTCTCTGATTTGTTACTAATTTCTGGTTTTATTTTATTAGAGAAAGTTTGTAAGAATTTTTACATTTTGAAATATATTTATTTATCTTTGTGGTTTAATTTATCAGTTTTCATTTTTTTATTAGTACCATGAAAACTATACACACACAGCTTGCATATGTTTCTGTGAATACTTACATATATTACTTGCATGCTCTACTTATAAAGTTGACATGTTATACCAATGCCTTGTGTGTCCATGTCTATATCTTCATTCTCAAACATACTAACAGTATTCCCCAAGCTTCTTACATTCCTCGTTTTTTGTTCACTTGACTCATGGTAGACTGAACAAGGTTATGTAAAATCTTCTATTTGTGATTTCTATTTTAATATAATTACACTTCCTGTAGTTTTATTGAAACTTGCTACTTTGTAATTTGATATATAGATTTTCAATTTTTCTGTTATTGAGAAAGGTTTAAACTATTTTGTTCAATCCATTTATTTCAAATAATCCATTTAGTCTTTAATTTCTTGTATATTATCCATATCTTTTCTATTACAAACAATAATGTAATGTATATATTTCCTCATTTTTCCCTGTTGCCTTCTTCACTTTCACAACTTCTTTTTAGTCAATAATATTAGCTTTCACCGTTTATGTTTGTACTGGAGAGTCCTGAAATTTGTTCCTAAAAAGTTGTGGACAGCTTCTAATGATCAGCCAGATCTTCTCATTTAATGTCATGATAACACTGTAAATTTGAGATAATAATCCTCAAGTTAAAGGAGAAAATGTCTTAAATTCCTTCTGACCATTATCATGAAGCAAAGTCTAAGTGACAGAAAGAGTTTCAGACACCAGAATTCTGACGTAGGTGTCTCCTTCCTTCCTGCTGTGACCCAGAGTGCCTCCATGAAAGTGCGTCTGTCTTATTAACTGAAAAAGTCAGTAAAAAAGAGTATCTTTCTTCTCTGTTAAATAATCAGGGACTTAGTGAGGTTTCATTTTTCAATGTCCTTCATCCATTTAACTTCCCATTTTTATAATATTGATTGGGAATTTTATAATATTGATTGGGAATATAGATCCAGATTACCACATAAAACCTAAAAAGTATTTTAAACATACATTTGAACTTAAGAATTACTTTAAATATTAGATTATATGGGTTCAAAATGATTTACAAGTGTTTAACTGATTATTAAAACAATCAATGCTGACATTCTTTTAAACTTGTATTTCACTGTTCTTGAGATATCTAGCTCATAATTTTTTGCCACTTGATTAAATTAATAGTTTTGTTCTGTTGCAGTTTTTAGCTTCTTTTAGAAATGGTATTTCAATGACCACCCCCCCTCCAAAAAAAATGTCCTGACTGGCTGAAGCAAAAAGAGTCAATGAATGATTTGATTACCTGAAAGTCTTGTTGTGGGGCTGCTTATTTAAGCCTTGATGCGGAACTCGGGTCCTGACCACCAGACTCACTCTGCATTTCTCTCCGTAGGTCTGCGTCTTCTAGATCAAGGCTCCATCACTGTTAGTTGTAATTTATGTATAGTCTTTGTTCATCTGTCTAGACTAGCCACAACATTCCTTTTCTGAACTGTTACCCATCCACAGGAACAGGTCAGTTAAATTCATTACTTGTTGGAGAAAGCCAGGAGGAACCCTGAGAAAAATCAATCAAGTGCGAATGGAGACATCAAACCCAGGCCATTGTGAAGCAAACACCACAAGGGGGTAGAAAAGCCACACATTTATTTCTGCAAACAGTTTCAAATGTCTCATTCATACCCATTCTTCTTAACAATTCTGTCATGTTTTAAGCACATTTCCCATATTTGCATGCTACTTGTACTTTTCCAAACTATTTTTAATATTTTTATTTTACTGTGCAGTTTCTTGCTTAAATATATTCATGTTGGAAATATCTTTATCATGATTTTAATTTCTCATTTGTGAATCATTCCTCCCTACTGGCACACATTTTGATGAGGTGAGTTTGTATTTCTTATTTGATATTTTAGTTTTCACATTGTTGTCTGTTGCTTAAGCAGTTGATTTATTCTAGTTTCTTACGCTGCAGAGTGAAAAATCAGAACCTTTTTGCTCTTTTTATATGTGTTTGTGTTATTTCAGTAGGTTTGTGAAAGCTTTGCTCTGTTGAGGTTAATATATTGGGTTTGGGTGATGTGAGTTGTACATTGACTTTGGCCAACAGCCTTCCTGATCTTTCTCTTCATACTTTACTATTACCTCCAGAAAAGGAGCCATCAGTACCACACGTGAAAGCCATTGGTGAGGTGTATGTGGTGTGGCGAACAAATGATGTCTATGCTGCCAACACACCTGACTGTGACACTTGTGAATGCTTTAGGCAAGAACCTTTCTCAGTGAATTCATTAAGAAAGGGTTGGGGTGACAGGAAAATGGAGACAACTGAACTTAAACAACAATAGAAAATAAAAATAAATTTAAAAAAGAATCACCTGGTAAATAACTCTCCATTGCCCAAAATTCACTGCTCTGCCTATATTCCTGCAATAACAGAGCCTGATGCATTTGCACTCTTCCAAAAATGATGGCTCGCAGTTGGGTTATTTGTAGCTGCAGATAGGTGAGAGTAAGATATTTTTAGACTCCCTGCCTACCTCATTACTGTAAAAGCTGTCCAAGATTATACTCCAGCTCCCTCTAATCAGGTCACATCATAGAGATGGGTGTCCAGACAGGAAAGATGAGTGTGACAACATAGACTGGGGTAGTGGAACATAAATCAAATTCAATTGATTAGTCACATTCCAGAGGAAAAGCTAATCCTTGGAGAGGTAAACCACTAAGTCATGTTTCCTCAGTATTTACAGAAAGGTGTCACAGACTGGTTGTATGTGTGTGTGTGATGTTGCCTTAGCATTTTGAAAGTATACATCATTCACTTTTGAGAACCATTTAGAAACTATTGGGAGCCCTGCATACATAACTAATGAGATTTGGGTGCTTTCTGGGGGTAATGTGAATATTGATTGGATACTCACTTTAGAAATCTTTATCTTGACTTGATTGAGCTGCTTTGCACTTTTAATATTTTAAATTTTTATTTTATTTTTTAATTTATTTTTATTTTAGAAATCTAGTCCTACTTATATTTCATAGCCAGCATGGAGACATAGTCACAATGATGAATGCTTTATTGTGGATTTTCATCTCGCCCTCTCCTTTTTTCCTCCCACGGCAGATGGCAGGGTGGACAGCCTGTTCCATTGAATCCCTCTGTCCTTTTTACCATTCTCAGCCAGATTTATGTAGTTCTTGTCTGCACTGCTTTATGTAGATTATTCCATATTATACATTTATATGCATCTTGCTTTGTCACTTAAAATAGATTATGAAAACATTTCTAGCTAATGGGTGTTACAAACCATCTGCTTTTGTAGGCTTTCCATTTATTTCTAGAATTTTGTTCTGTTTTGCTGTTTCTCCCCTATACACCTATTGTGATAAATTTCCTTCTTCAGATATGTACTAGGATTTAATTTTGTGAGATGGAGTTCCAAGAATGGGATTACTGGAATGAAAGTTATGCGTATTTCTGATTTTGTTAGACATTACTGGATATCTTCTCCTAGAGGCTGTAACAAATCTCATTTTCACTGTCAATATATGACGACATATTTTTCCTCTATTGTCTTAGCAATGGATGTGAGTTTTTTATATCTTTCCAATATCAATAGTAAAGTGATACCCCATATTTACTTTAATTTGCATTTTACTAAGTATTATTGAAGCTGAACTCTTTCCTTCTTTGTGAATCACTTCCTCAACATTCTTGCCTGATTCACTGTGTTTATTTCCAGAACATGAGGCCTCTTTGTGCTACAGATATGAATCCATCTCTTACACAGATTTAAACATTTTCCCAATGATCACTATTCTAATGTTTTCTGTTAATGATTGTTTGCCATAAAGAAAAAAATTCCAGAATCAAGATGGCAGAGGAGTGGGTGGAAGTCACACTGACATTTACCCAGGACCAACTCAGAATTACAGCTAATTGTGGAGAAATCACTTGGAACAACAACTGAACAATATCTAGAGAGGAGCCTTGTAACCTTGGAGACAGAAGAATCGACTTTAGTGCAATCTAACTGGTAAGGAATGCGGTACAGACCTGAGAAGATGGGCAGGGTGCCCACAGGTGGCAGAATGAGAAAGATATTGAAATGGCCAGTTGGATCCCCCTGAGAAGAGTGGGGTTTAAACCAGAAGTGGGGATCTCTAACCCACAGCACCAGAGCCCAAAAAGTACACAGAAAACAGAGAGCTGCAAAAAGTGGCAGGATTGCTCTCTGCCAGAGACAGGCAGCTGGAGATGCAAAGAACTGTTTAAAGGGCCAACGCATAAATTTTTACTTGTAGCCACTTACCCTGGTCTCGGGCAAAGATGGGGGCAGAGTGGGCTAGAGACTCCTGAGGAGAGATTAGGGAAGGAGGCTTTGGGAAGAGAACTGAGGGAGTAGCTGGCGGGATCTCGGTGCTGACTCATCCCCCATGCAGCAGCAGCCATCTTGCTCAGGCAGAGACCACTCCCTCTGTGTGGGACCAGAGTCAAAGGACCCAATAGCCCCACCCCTAGGTGGGATTCCAACCCACCCTGTTTTGTTTAAGCTGCCTGCTGAGTGCAGAGTGGCAGCCACAGACAGTAGATCCCTGGCTAAAGGGGACGCAGAGAGATCTGGTGACACTTGAGGAAAGACTGGGGACAGAGGTTTTGAAGAGAGAAAAGAGAGTAGCTAGAGGTATCCCAGTGTGGACTCTCCCCCATACAGCGGCAGCGTGAGTGGACCTAATAACGCCGCCCCAACCTGAGCTGTTTAAGGCAGGCTGCTGAGTGCAGAGTGACTAGATTAACAGTTGAAGGAGACAGCCACAAACAGTAGATTCCTGGAAGTCTCGAACAGACTGCCTAAGGTCACACAGGGTTAACATCTGACATCAGAGGTAGATCCAGAAAATAAAAACAGTGGTCTCCAACCATAGAAGTTCACACCACAAAGTCAGGAAATCAAGACAGATCAACTTAAGAAGCAGAAGCAAAAGAGAAGAGTCTCAGAAATAATGGGAAGACAAAGAAATAAGTCCCACTCGAAAGGAAAGGAGGAATCCCCAGAAAGACAACTAAATGAAATAGAGGCAAGTCAGCTATCAGATACTGAGTTCCAAACAATGGTTCTAAGGAAGTTCAAGGAGCTCAGCGAACTCAGAGAGCATTACCAAAAACTACAGGGACACCACGAGGAACGTACTGCAAACTATATCAGCATGAAAAAGGACATAGAAGCTATCAACAAGACACAAGAGGAAATGAAGAATACAATTTCTGAATTGAAGAACACAGTAGAAGGAACCCAAAGCAGACTAGATGAAGCTGAAGACCAAATGAGCAAGGTGGAGAACAAGGTAGAAAAAAGCTCCCAGAAAGAGCAAGAAAATGAAAAAAAAAAAAGACTCAAAAATAATGAGGAGACATTTAGAGAAGTGCAGGAGAACCTGAAACATAACAATATCCATATAATAGGGCTACCTGAAGCAGAGGAAGATGAGGAAGGGATAGAAAAAGTCATGTTTGAAAAAGTCATGATGGAAAACTTCCCTAATTGGAGGAGAGAAAAAGTCACACAAGTCCAGGAAGCACAGAGGGCCCTATTCAAGAGAAACCCAATGAGGCCCACTCCAAGACACATCATCACTAAAATGACAAATATCAAAGACAAGCAGAGAATCCTAAAGCAAGCAAGGAAGAAAGTGGTAGTAACATACAAGGGAGCCCCAAAATGGCTAGCAAATGACTTCTCAACAGAAACACTACAAGCCAGAAGGGAATGGCAAGAAATATTCCAAGTCATGAAAAGCAAAAGCCTGCAACCAAGACTGCTCTACCAGCAAGGCTCTTCATTAAAATGGAAGGCGAAATAAGGAGTTTCCCAGACAAAGGAAGGCTAAAAGAATACACCTCCACCAAACCAACACTGTAAAGGATGTTAAAGGGACTGCTTTAAGATGAAAGAAAAGTTTCTATGAATACCCAGTTCCTTTCAGACTTGGCAATACTTGATATTACCAATAGTTTTAATACTCAATCTCATTGTGACAATGATTTATTTTCATTTTTTCTTCATTATTTGTTGAAACTAAACCTGCTTTAGTATACTTCTTGCCTATTTCTACTATTTTTTTTTAAAGCTTTAAATGACTTTTTGGTATTCTTTCTCCATTTATTGATTAAAGGATTGTAGAATTTTTTCCCTAAAAAACACTTATTAACCATGTTTTAGATGTATTTCAAATACTTTTCCATTCTAGTCCTTGTCCTTTAACTTTTATATATATATAAAAATATATAGTAAATATTTATATATAGTAAATTATTATAGTGAATATATATATTTATATATATTATATATAATATAATGTTTGTTTATATATAATATAGTAAATATATAGTAAATATATAAATACTATAGTAAATATATATAGTAAACTACTATAGTTTATATATATATTTAAATATACTTATATATATAAAATTTACTGTTTGTTTATATGTAATAAATATATATAGTAAATATATAAATACTATAGTAAATATATGTATAGTAAACTACTATACTAAAGGTATATATAGTAAATATTTACTATATATAGTAAATATATATAGTAAATATAAAAATATTTATATATAGTAATATATAAATATATATTACTATATAGTTAAATGTTTAATATAGTCATATTGTCAATATTTACTTTATAGCTTCAGGGTTTGAATATTTCACTTCAGGTCATGAAAATATTAGTTCTATTTTCTTCTAAAACTCCTTAGATTCTACATATTGATTTTTAACTCACCTGAATATTTCTTGTATAATGTATGAAATAAGGCTCTATATTTGTTTTATTTCTAGTAATAGTGGTCCATGCACCTTATTTGTTGAATAAGCCTAATTTTACCCATTGACTTGAAATATCAACTTAATCATATATTGTTAGACAGATATATACATTTGTCTCTAGAATGTTCATTATATTTCATTGATCTACTTGATTATTTCTGTGCTGGTGTCTTGGCTTAATTGCTGAGACTTTATAATGCTTTAATTTTTTAAAAATATTTTATAATTAACTTTGACATTAATAAAATAACATCAATCTGCACTTATAAAGAAAGAAAAAAAGAGAGATGGAACTCCTACTTTTTGTGACAACATGGATGGAACTGGAGAATATTAAGCTAAGTGGAGTAAGCCAGTGGGTGAAAGACAAATACCATATGATCTCACCTAGAAGTGGACTGTATTCAACAAAATAAACTAACGAACAGAATAAGCCATAGGCACGGAAACATGGAACAGACTGAAAGTGACCAGAGGGGATGGGGAAAGAGGACAATTGTAGAAAGTAGGGGAAGGGACTAGACAAAGAACATGTATGAATGACCCATGGACATGAACAACAGAGTAGGAATTAACTGTGGGACTGGGGTTAGGGGTGGGATGAGTAAAGTGGGGGAAAGGGGTAAAAATTGAGACAACTGTAATATAATAAATATGATCGATAATTTAAATAAATAAATAAAAATATGTGAAGTACAAAAAAATTCCATTTTTATGCAGTCAAATTTGCCATGTCTTTTCCTTTGCAGCCTCTTTGTTTTAGTGCCAAAACATTTCTTGATCTTTCGCCCATCTCTTATTTTTTAAGGGCACTGATTGCAAAACAAGGTCTCTCTTCTCTTAGAAACCCTACAGTAAATGTACAGGTTTGTAGCATCTTATTTCTTGGTTACTATTTGAATATTTATAGACATGCTCAATGTGCTAAGAACTGTGGCAGTAAACGGAAAATCAGATAAAAACCAAAGCTTCAGAGGGCTCAGAGTTAAGAGATAGAAAGGAATGCAAAAGATATGACTGGAAATGACCCAAGCCATGAAAAGGTTGAGTTCCTGACTTCCTGGAGGAGCAACAGACTCACTCCTATGTCCTGACCACTGGTTGTGGCAAAAGCCACCAACTGTAATTTGTGAAAAAGTCACTTTATGATTTAAAACTGTATTGCCAATCCATTGCATTATTTTTTAATTCCATCAAATATCATTAAGCCTATGCATTTATAATGATCACACGCATACACTATGGCCTATCTTAAGCTATATATTTCCCAATATATAGCTTAGTTTTTACCATTAACATTTTAATGAGTCAAAAGCTGACTGCTTTATATTGATTATGTGTATTTATTAAAATGCACGGAGGTTAGTTCCAAGAAAGTAAATAACAAAGGCATGAATTTATAGGGTCCAGGACAAATAACATCCCTTTTTTATTATAAAATCATAAGCATGTAATTCTGTAACATGATAATATCACATGCTAGCACACTATATGATATTTTAGGTGAAATGTTCAAATTGCTTTCCATCTCATGTGAGATATTCACATACGCTATCAACCACACTCAAGCAAGCCTTACTTCTGTTGGGCCCTATATAGTAAGATCTGTTTCTTACAGTTACCATGTGCCAAATTCTTATCTATGTTATTTTATTCATTCCTCAGAGGAGTCCTGTGACAGTCTTTGTGCCCCCGCTCCCCCTGCGTTTACTTTATAAAATTGAGGTGGGAGGAATGCATGCACAAGCATGCAACACAGAAGAGGCAGCTAGGTCTGGCCCAACCTGAGCCAGGGACTCTGTATCGTGAGGTTTTATCACATCAGCACCCATTAGGTCATAAGATACCCAACCATAGGGTATGCAGTAGAGAACTACAGATTGGATTATTTCAGCTTCTATTCTCCCTTTAGGAAAAGAATGGAACTAAATTTAAAAACTTGCATCACACTTGTTTATATCTATAGCTTATAAAGCATTGCTTCTTGTTACTTAATTTTCAAAGTAACACTAGAAAAGATGTAATATTTATACTCTCTTATAGAGATATGAGACTAATTATCCAGTGTTTTTCCATTTAGTTTGTCCTCTAGACTAAAATCAGAAAGATAGCCATTTCACAAACATGTAATACAAAATGCTAACCTCAGATGTGTGGCAGTGCATTTCTGGCCTCTTCTTTGTTACTGCTCATTGGTACCTGCCCCGTGTTGCCTCTTTGTGTTCTCACAAACCCTTATGCATTTTTCTCATGAATTTTTCATAGAGCTAACACAGCACTTACTGCTTGTTAGGCCTAGAGTAAATTTTATGTTCAATCTACAAGAAATCCTTGTACTAGTCTAAAGTTTGTATTTGCAAAGCTTGAGGTCACTAGGTAGACAGGAAGAGAAATGACATCTGTACTGACTGGCCCTGGAATCCACTCCACTGAGGCAGGCAGGACTCTCAATGTGTGATGCCAAAAATCTCACTCTTGGAGTTCCATTCTCATCAAAAGGAGTCCAGTTTCCTTACTTCCATTAGGATGCAAACAGTGACTCTGTGATAGTAAATTATCATCTGTGAAAATCTCAATGAGATTATTTTTCCTTACAGGATTTACAGGAAGAAACTTTAGTGAATGTCCATAAAGGTGATAAGATTTTAAGGGTACCCAAGGGTAAACTCTAGGATGAAAACCTGACAATCGCAGGGAAAAGGTAAAGATACTTCAGAACAGAAGTAGGTGCTAATGGGAAGAGTGGAACATACCCTGGAATTTATGCATAGCCTGGCCCTGTGTTTTCTTTGCTTCTTGCTTATTTTGTTTTTTTAGATTATCTTATGTTTAATAGCCCAATGATTTAACTTGGGGAATTTCATCAGTGTTTTTCTTAAGACTTTATTTATTTATTTTTAGAGAAGGGAAGGGAGGGAGAAAGAGGGGGAGAGAAACATTAATGTGTGGTTGCATCTTGCACACCTTCTACTGGGGATCTGGCTTGCAACCCAGGCATGTGCCCTACACTGGGAATTGAGCCAGCAACCCTTCGTTCACAGGCCAGCACTCAATTCCCTGAGCCAAACCAGCTAAGGCATCATCAGTTTTAATAGTGATGACCTATTCCTTCACTTGAGAAACACTTATTAACAATCTTTTCTATAGCAAATACTGAATCACAGTTGTCCTTATTCTCAAGTTGCTCAGAGCTACTAAAAAAAACAACAACAACAATAACTGTATTTTGCCTTTTGTCAGTAGTGGTAGCAATATTCAGAAATAAATGAATAAACAAAAAAACAAACAAACAAACAAACAAAAACCAGTTCAAGGAGCAAAAATGAATTATTTTGGAAAAGCAAATAAATTTAACAATTTTTTTAAACTGAGCTGCTAGAATTAATGGGGGAACCTTACCAACTAAAGTAGTGAATAGGATCAAGTTTACAGCTTTATGCGTTTTTGAGATAACAATCATTGGAGATGAATTAGACCATAGAAAGGGAAATGTTTCCAGGAAATTTCTTCTTTAAAATGTTCATCCTCCAGTGAAGGAGCTTCTGATGTAGTCAGAGCCACATGAAAAAAGGGTTAGTTTCCAAATATATGTAATTGACAGACATTTCAATTTTAACTTTAGTTGAAAGCTCTACTTATTTTGACACTATCAATCCCATTGCCATGGAGTAGAGAGATTGAAGAAAACAGCTCATAAATGACATTTTTCTGAAAATTTTCAGGGAAGATTTTAATTCCCAATGAGTTTTCCACCAGGTGTTACACATATTTATTTTGAGCAGATGTTTTGACCCTGCTCTCCTCAAATGTCATGGGGACTCTGGGCACCCTTCCCTGGAATCTCCTACTGGAATGTGGGAGAGACAGGGTCCAGGCTGATGTTGGGGAACACTCTGCCATCTTTTACTTGAGCCTAGTAAATTTTTCATACAATGCTGTTTACTCTTTCCTTGTTGTTGGTAAAGCAGATTCTGGGTTCTTCCTATCCTGTGCTATGTGGGTAACACATTATTTCCTGGGTCATTGTAAGGATCTAGTGATGGGGGTTACATATATCCATGTACAGATACATATATGCACTAATTTAGAGCTTAGCGTTATTATAGCATTCTATCCATACCAAATTTTCTAGTTTCTTGTGGAAAACGTTTAGGGTTTTCTGAAGTGATTACCCCTGTGTTCTAAGGATTTGGGATAAGATGTGAGGAGTGTCTAAGTTGTTCATCTCTGTTTCCCACTGTTGAGAGAGTAATGTCTTCCCAAGACACACAGATCCCAGAATAGGATTGAGCATCTCAGTGAACATCTGTTCTGAGGACTTGCCCCATATTATCAGAGATTTTTGGGCTGTAGTTGGTGGGGACAGTTTACATTTCTGTAATAATATTAGAGAAAACTTTTTTTAAAGGAGAACATTAGAAAAGATTTTTGTCACCCATATCACATTTTTTCACCCTTATGTTTACCCCTTATGTTTACTTTGAGGTGTTTCCCAATTTCAGGGCTGATGTGTAACAGATTTGGCTTGTCTTTAAAGTGTTTGTAGTGTCAATGTAAAGATGGGGACAGCACAAAATGTCAGAATGTCTTCTTTTATGTCAGAATTTGTGAAAAGTTTCTGAATTTCCTATGTTTCTCCAGAAAGTTCTATTACTAGCATTGTACTGAGTTACTCTCAAATAACTGATAATCCTTGAGAATAAATTTTTTAAAAAATGACCTAATGACTATTGGGTTTGTTGTTAAATAATATTTTTTTTGATAAATAAGCTCATGAAGCTTTCTCAAAACTGATGATGGGGAATGATATTGGAAAACCATCAATTAAAAATGAGAAATTTACATCGAGGAAGGCATGCATGTAAGAAAGAGAATGAACTGTATGCCACTATTAACATATGGTTCTTTTTAGTTAAATATGGTTAAAATTTTATATTTATGGTAAATTACCAAAATTATTTTGAAACTTATTCTCAGACCATATTTGTACACAAATTAAAGAAAATCTAACTCAATTTTCCACATACAGGATCAAAAGCTGGAACAAATTTGCCATTATTGTTAAAACGTTCATGATATTTGATTAATTCAGTAGTATTTTAATTCAGTCAGTATGCGATGAAGATAGTCCTATTATTCGGAAAATCACTCCAAATAAATTCTGATGGAGGTAGAGGTACCAGTCAATTTCAGTCTCATGTACAGGTAATTTAATTTCTAATAAAATGCCAACCTGATTTGCTAAATTCAGTTTATTCTCAAAGCAGAAAAGTTAGGTATTGTTACTAAGGGTTCCTGTTTGCCAGTGTCAATTATGAAATCTCAAGAGGTAGTTAAAATATTCCTCATCTTCAGTATCCTCATATGTTGAATACAAGCCGTCTCCTGGTTGGCAGGGATTTATCTCCTCAAGGGACAGTGAGTCTGTTCAGAGTCTTGTTGTATATATTGAGTACATACAGGCTCTGGAGTCAGATATTAGCTCTGTCCCTAAACCACTGTCTGACCTGTAGACAGGGACCCTAGTCTACTCTTTGTAAAATGGGGGTAAAAATAAGGCCTGCTCTATGGACTGTTGTGAAAAATAAATGAGCTTATGCATGCAAGGCGCCTAGTACATAAAAATGTTCAACAATTATCTAAAATTATTATGTTGGACTTAGGGTTCATGTTTCTTGTCTATATATTTGCAGACTGTTAATAAGTGTTACCTAAAAATAATAAGGGGTATGTATGTATGTTTTGAGAAGGTGTGAGGAGCTCAATTATGTAAGTCAAATGAACCCACAGGGTCCAAGGATATTTCTGCTTTTGAGAATAGTTCTTTAGTCTTTAATCTGATGCCCAGAGCTCAGGTTGTTTGCTGCCTTCGGAAATCCAAATCATATCTTAAACTTACTTAAATATAGTTAGCCCTAGTCCACAGTCCTGAGTACTGGCTCACAGGCAGTTACCCTGATTTAGGACCTATAAAGAAAAGCACAAGGAAGAATGCCTGTCACTTGGAACCTGTGTTTGCCCTTCTGTTACCTTGACTACAGAGAGTTCAGAGCTGAGACCTCTGCCTTTCCGAACATTTCCCTGCTAGTGGCTGCTACATAGTTTTTTCAGGAAGTTCATTGAATAATAAAGGTTAAGCTGAAATACTACTGGAAGCAGATGAAATAAAACTGAAGAGAAACAGAGAACATTTGATTTATCTTATCTCAGAAGATCGATTCTGAAAGAGGTCCAGGGTTATGCTAATGTTTTCTCCTCTCTTTCTTGTCTGTGCAATAAAATAGAATTACACACTGTATCTTTGTGTAGGTTTTGGCACTTAATTCATTAAGCAGCCTCACTAGTCTATCTCATTGTGTGAGCAGAACACATGCATTCATCTCTAATGACACCAGATCTGAAGAGCACTTGTCTGTCAGACTTGAAGTCAGTCAGTCACACAGCTCACTGCCTAAACTAATCTCAGAGGAAATCGTCCCTTCAAGTGAAACTGCCCATCATGGCTTACCAAAGTCCCTCTCTGAAAGAAAGGTCTCATTCTTACAGAGGGAGGAAAACCAATTGGATCTTATCAGCAAATTGAATACTAAAGATGTAGGAAAAAGATGTAATGACTGGAGTGTTAATGGGTAATCTTAAATTCCCATTTCCACCCACAGCATCCAGTAGGTTGTTACAATGACTGACAAATTGAAAAAGGAAACTCTGCTATCACAAACAGAAATCTTCATATTTTTCTAATAGGTAAATGAAAGTCACACCATATTTTGTTTGAAAAGATCCGTTTTTGGGATTCTTAAGGTATAGTCCCAGTAGGGGAATTACTGGATCAAAAGGCAGTTCCATTTTCAGATTTTTGAGGAAATTCCACACTGCTTTCCACAATGGCTGCACCAGTCTGCATTCCCATCAGCGGTGTACTAGTGTTCTCTTTTCTCCACAGCCTCTCCAGCACCTGTTGTTTGTTGATCTGTTCATGATGGCCATTCTGGCCAGTGTGAGGTGGTACTTCATGGTGGTTTTGATCTGCATTTCTCTGATGGCTAGTGGTGATGAGCATCCTTTCAAGTGAATCCCAAAACGCCAATTCAAAAGAACCTATGCACCCCAATGTTCATTGCAGCACACTTTACAATAGTCAAGTGTTGGAAGCAACCTAAATGCCCATCAGTAGATGATTGGATCAAAAAATTAAGTACATTTACACAATGGAATACTATGCAGCAGAAAGAAAAAAGAACTACTAAAATTTGAGACAACATGGATGGAACTGGAGAGCATTATGCTAAGCGAAATAAGCCAGGGGGCGAAAGATAAATACCATATGATCTCACCTAAAAGTGGAACCTAACCAACAGTACAAAGATGCAAGGAAAATATGACCAGCAACACTGAAAGGAAAAGAAACCAATAGAGACAAGAGGGAAGGAGAGATGGGGGGTGGGGAAAAAGAAGGGAAGGGGCAAGTCAAAGAACATATAGCAAGGACCCATGGACAAAACCAAAGGGGAAGAGCTGAGGGAGGGAAGGAAGGAGGGGGCAAGGGAAAGTGGTGGGGGGAAGGCAGAGACAAATGTATTTGAAAAAATAAATTAAAATTAAATTAAAAAAAAGAAAAGATCCATTTTTGGAACTGTTTGGTGGCCCAAAACCACACACTCCATGGAGGTTGCCTTGGTGGCACTAAGGAAAGCTGAAAGGAGGTGGGTACTTTCTCAGTTGTACAGGAGGCCAGTGGCTTCCTCACATTTTGTACTGTCCTCACCTTTACATTGACATTGCAAACAGGTTAAAGTGACAAGCCAAATCTGTTACACAACAGCCCTGAAATTGGGAAACACCTCAAAGTAAACATAAGGGGTAAACTCCTTGATACAGGCTTTTGTAACTTAAATTTTTTTTTCAATTATAATTTACATTCAATATTATTTTACATTAGTTTCAGGTGGATAGTGTAGTGGTCAGACACTTACATAATTTATGAAGCGATCAACCCAATATTTCCAGTACCCACTGGCACCATACATAATCATTATAATACTATTAACTATATTCCCTATACTGTACTTTGTATTCCCTTTACTAATTTTGTAACTTCTAATCTGTGTTTATTACCTCTTTCACCTTTTTCACCCAGTCCTCCAACCCCCTTCTATCTGACAACTATCACTGTATTCTCTGTGTCTATGAGTCTGTTTCTGTTTTATTTTGTTCTTTGGACTTCCCATATAAATGAAATCACACGGTATTTTTTTTCTTTGTCTGATTTATCTCTCTGAATATAATACCTTCTAGGTTCATCCATGTTGTTGCAAATAACAAGGTTTTGTTCTTTTTATTACTAGACAACTAGTATTCCATTGTATATATGTACCACTTCTTTATTCATTCACCTATTAATGGAAACTTAGGTTACTTGGCAATTTTTAAAAGTTTATACCAAAACCAAAAACAGCAAAAACCAACCAGTGGAACTATGTCAGACCAAAACCCTTCTGCACAGTAAACAAAATAAAAAGTAAGTAAGTAAGTAAATTAATTAATTAAAACAATGAGAAGGCAACATATGAGATTGGAGAAAATATTACAATCCACATATCTGATAGGGAGTTAATGTAAAAATAGACAACTAATAACAAAAAAAATTACAACCAATCCAATTAAAAATGGGCAAAGGACCTGAATAAAGAGATTTTCAAAGAAAACCTACAGATGACCAACAGGTACATGAAAAAATGCTCAAAATCATTAATCATCAAGGAAATGAAAAGCAAAACCACAGTTAGATATCACCTCTTACTTCTTATGGTGTCAATTATCAAGAAGACAATAAATGTTGGTGATAACATGGAGAAAAGGGGACCAATTTACAGAGTTAGTTTTAATGTAAATTTGTAGGTCCACTATGGAAAACAGTATGGCGGTTCCTCAGAAAATTAGTACTACCATATGACCCAGCAATCCCAGTTGTGGCTATATATCTTCAGAAATCAAAATCAGTATCTCAAAGAAATATCTGCACTACGTAGCCATT
The DNA here is from genome assembly GCF_021234165.1 of Pteronotus mesoamericanus. Lineage (NCBI taxonomy): Eukaryota > Metazoa > Chordata > Mammalia > Chiroptera > Mormoopidae > Pteronotus > Pteronotus mesoamericanus. The sequence continues at coordinate 59,745,502 of NW_026555321.1, forward strand.
GCAGTATTATTAATAACAGCAAAAGTAGAGAAACAATCTAAGTGTTATGGACACACACACATGTACATTCACACAGTAGAATATTATTCAGCCTTAATAAAATGTTGCCATTTGTGAAAACATGGATGGATCCAGAGAGTATTATGGTGAGTAAAATTAGTCAAACAAAGACAAATACTGTGTGATTTTACCTGCATGTGCAATCTTAAAAAGCTTAACTCATAAAAACAGTGCCTAGATTGGTGGTTTCCAGGGGCTGGAGAGTGGGAAAATAAAGATATGTTGGCCAAAGGGTAAAAACTTCCAGCTATAAAAGAAATAATTTGGGGGGATCTAATGTGTAACATGGTAACTGTAGTTGATAATACGCTATTGAATAATTGAAATTTTCTGAGAGTGTAGAACTTGTGCTCACTCCCTGCCATCCCCCCCTGAAAAAAATGTAAATATGTGAGATGTGATGAGTGAATAAATTTTTTTAAGTCAGTTGTGGGAAGCAATGTAAATATAAATATATATATATATATTAGCATCATTCTGTGTATCTCAAAAAAGCAGAAAAATTAGTTTCTGCAGTAAATTTTTTAAATGAAATAATCTGCTGGGAATTTTATATTCAGATTTTTCTATAATTTGATTTATATTTTTCTTCTTAGATTTATCTTGAGCCAGGTGGCGATGAGGGTGAACTATACAGAAGTTTCACTCAGCAAAACTATTGGTATCGAAAAAGCATATTGGCATATCAGAGGTTCTTTTCAGCTTGGTGAGAGCACAGGGTGCTGCAGAGGTGGTGGTAAAGGCAAGACATGAGGCTGGAAAATAAGTTAGACTGACCTAAGGCCTTGCATGCCTGGGGAAGCAACTTAGACATTTTTATTATAAACAAGATGCTTCCAAAGAAGTTATTTAAGTAGTGTGGTTACAGTATTCTGTTTCCCTTGACGTCCCCACTCAGGTGGTGACAGGGAAAGTGGAGTAGAATGAGGAACAGTAGCTGCTTGTGTCCAGGACACAAACATCAGAAGATTTTGATATCAGCTATTATTTTTCCTTAAGAACTCTCTGTTCATGGAAAATTTGACATCTTTTTTTCTCCCTGAGATCCCACAAAACTGTGGACAAGTTCAGTAGGTACATGTCTGACATCTATGTGCAATAGAGTACTTAAATCAAAGTCACAATTCTTCATGAAGAAAAGAAAAAAGAAAAACAGAAAGAAAGGAAAAGCAGAAAAAGAGAAATGGGGAGAAAGACAGAGACAGAAGAATAAAGAGGAAAGTGAAATGGGGCAAAGGAGAGGGAAAAAGATGATGGAAGGAAGAAAGAGGTATAGAGGAGGAGAGAAGTATGAGAGGGTCTGAGGAGTCATGCTAACCATGTATCACCAAAGACAAATTTCTGGAGATGGAAACATTTTCTCCTCTTACACATGGTGATTCCATGTAAGGTCCTGTGCTCTTTTACATCCAATGCACTTACCTGAGTTTTGGTGACTTTATAACATTTACTTTAGCAGCTGCAGAATTAATAGAACCATCCTCTTCCTCACCCTTTTTTACTCCCAATCAGGCTTTGAGTGCAGCCTCTTCAAGGTGTGTCCAAACTTTTGGTGTCTCTGGGCCACACTAGAAGAAGAAGAGTTGTCTTGGGCCACACATTAAATACACAAACACTAACAAAATCTGATGAGCAAAACAAAGGTTTTAAGTAAGTTTACAATTTTGTGTTGGGCCATATTCCTAGCCATCCTGGGCTGCATGCGGCCCCTGGGCCGTGGGTTGGACACACCTGGCATAGCCCTGTTCGCAGCTCAGGTATACAGACTAGATACATTCCCAGGTTTCATTTCCATTTTTCCCAGCAGCCCTTAAAGTCATGGGAGGCAACCTGGGTTCTGAGAAGCATCCTTTACCCACGGGTTCCATGGCATCCATGGTTCTGTAGGCCAGTTTGATGAATATGACTTCAGGTGCAGATGAGGCAGAATGCGGGTCTTGCATCTGGGAAATGCTTGCATAGGTGAAGGGTGACGTGGCTCAGAAGGGGCAGGGTGGAAGACAACAGGGCTTTGTTTAGTGATATTGGGGTTATTTCTTGACATGTTCACAGAGGTTGAGTCTGAGTGTGTGCTCAAGTGAGAAGCACTTACTGAATGTCTCCTGCATGAAAACAGTGATCTGTTCTCAGCCTATAGTTTTACCACTTGGAAACAAAGCATCTTGGCCTTGTCTTCACTCTTTCCAAAAAATTTCCTTTTAAAATATCTGATAGTAGAGACGACTTGTGGATACAAAAGCAAACAAAACGGTTATACTTGAAATGATGGATCATCTTTCATGCCTTTGTTCAGTTATCTAGATATTTTTGTGATAACTGATATCTAGATACATATCTAGATATGTATCTAGATATTTTTGTAATTTGCAGTCATTTTTTTAAAATCACAGTGTTGATTTTCTTAGAGAAAATAAACACCTTTGATGGTGAACCACGACAACAAACTACTGAACAGCATGGCATAGTTCTGATTTTCTCTTTTGTTGTTTTCATCTTTTATTTAATAAAATCATATGCTGACATTCAGTGTCAAATTAATTTTTAACTTAGTGGTTCTTGTTTTCTTTTCTCTCTTTTAAGTTTTGTTTCCTGAAATATAAAGCATCATGGTTTATTTGAATTCCCACATCCCACGGCATATCTTTGGAGATGCAGGTGCTCATTGTAGATTGTTGAGCTGCATGTGACTCTTATGCTTTGAGAGCTGTGTTTTCTCTGGTGTCATAAACAACTATGTTGACAGCTAAACTATCTCTGTTGCCTAAGTCACACTGTAATTAAGTTAGGCACCTAGAAAGGAGGCTTTTTTTATTTGTCTGCACAATTTCACTACGGGTGACAAATTTAAAACAAAGAGTGAGTGAGGGGGATGGCAAGGGGGAGAAAGAGAGATTCTCTGAATCTTCCACCTCTGTTTCTCTGTTAGGCTTTCTTGCAATTGGGTTCCCTTTTGGTGAAGAGATATCTAGTTGAAGCTCCACACCACATACCATCAGCTCAGCTTATGTGATGGAATGATGGTGAATCTTCCTTAAAGATCCATCAAGGGGTCCTAGATTGGGGGTACATTCCCAGGACAGAGTTCTGCCAGGTAGGGAGGTTGGACCAGCAAATGCCCCACATGCCTTTGTAGCTCCCTAAATAGTGCAAGGGGCCTCTTGAAGTTACTTTTCCTTCCTTAAGACATCTGTGACCATTCTGTGTCCATCCCTGTCACTGACCAGGGAAGGAGAATGGGAGAATAGGAAGTGTGTGTGTTGCAGTGGTGAATTACCCCTGCAATCTGCCCACAGCAAGAAGCTGGCTTAGACTTACTAAGGCAGGATGGAAGGCAGGCCCTGTGTTCCCTTACATACCAACTTTTATCAACTCACATGTGCCTCCAAAAACACATGATATACTGTTTCTCCAAAATTCTGATGTGAGTGCAAATATAATGAGCAGTGACCTTAAAAGATCTGATTTCTAGGCTACCTGAGACACTTTCTTAGTCTGATGTCTGAAAAAGTATCATAGCTTTTGAAATAGGGCATTTGAAAGCCTACTTGGTGATATTTCAGATGGCCTGGTCCAGTCTGTGTTCTAGTGTTTATGTGCTGTTACAGAAGGCCAGCACTTGCTGACATATGCTTCCCACTTTCTCTCCCATAGGCAGGATGTTGTAGCACCTGCTCCCTGCTCTGACCCTAGACTGGAATCTGATATTTTTACTCTGGGAGTAACTGAAGGATCAAAGAGAAGAGAGTTCAACCAAGACACAGAACAGCTTTAACAGTTTGATTTATATCTAAATATGAAACTTTCACACTTCGATGGGAACATATAACATAGACAGCAATAAAGTGGACACTTATGGCAGCAACAAAGGAGGATGGGAAGCTAGGAAGATATGAGAACACTGTTTAAATGAGACTTATAAAACTCCATTTTCTCTCCTTTCTCCTCTTCCTGACAATGTTTTATAAATCAACTCTTTAAATATATACTCACAATGCTTGATGTTCTTAAATTAGCTCATATTAGTGATATTTTATTTATAAGACAAAAAATGTTATTAATTAAAAAAAAATACTTGAAAATTCCTGAAGAGACTGAATGAAAGTCAAGATTTTTGGTTTAAAAATTACAATCTCCATTTCGCCTATGCTAAGCAAAATAAGCCCGGGGGCAAAAGACAAATACCATATGATCTCACCTAAAAGTGGAACCTAACCAACAATACAAAGATGCAAGGAAAATGAGACCAGCAACACTGAAAGGAAAAGAAATCAACAGAGGCAAGAGGGAAGGAGGGGAGGGCAGGGAAAAGGAAGGGAAGGGGCAAGTCAAGGAACATATAACAAGGACTCATGGACAAAACCGAAGGGGAAGAGCTGAGGGAGGGAAGGAGGGAGGGGTCAAGGGAAAGTGGTGGGCGGCAGTCAGAGACAAATATATTTGAAAAAATAAATTAAAATAAAATTTAAAAAAAAATTACAATCTCCAGAGACATAAATGCTGACTATTTAGTTATTTATTAAAAGTTTTGAGTTGTATCTTTAGAGTCTATGGAAAAGTAAATGACAACATGTTAAATCTGATTACCTCAAATAGAAAAAAAAATTGTATTTGATCTAAATTTTGACGCACTATTCAAAAATATATCAACCATAAATTATATGACTAGATTGCTGGATAGCTTTTTTTTTAAACCTCATAGGCCAATATGCCAGAAATCTTGAGGGAGTCCAGAGTCCCAGACCAGAGGGGTGGGTGCATCATAGCTCCCCTGGGGGTGGGGACTGCTTAGTCTCTGTCCAGGCTTGAAGCTGTAAGCAATGCTGGGGTGGGAGGCTAATCCCAGGTAAGTGGTGGGAGAAGAGATATGGGTCAGAGCCCTGCTTCAAGGGGCAAGACAGTGCAATGATAAGAATGAGAGTCTGGAGCAAGAGTTCCTAGTTCAAACCTTGTCCCACTATTTAATTGTGTGGCTTTGGTCATAGCCTTCTGGGCTTGTTTTCCCATATATAAAGTGAAGATAATGATACCCCCTTGTGGGGTGGTTTTGAGCATGAAAAGTTAATATACAAAGCCCTTAAAGCAAATCAAATGCTCTTACATTCACCCTCTGGCCACCATCTTCTAACTCCACCCACTCCCACTCCAGCTGCTTTTCCCCAAAGCTCCACAGGGCTCGAAAAGGGCTGCATACAGGAGTGTCTGACCTTTGGTTGTCTCTGGGCCACACTGAAAGATGAGTTATCTTGGGCCACACATTAAATACACTGTGACACGTAATCACAAAAAATTTCATGTTTTAAATAAACATACGATTTTGTGTTGGGCCACATTCACTCATCCGGGGCTGCATGAGGCCAATGGGTTGCAGTTTGGACACCCCTGGTCTATAGTCTTGGACAACTTTTTCTCTACAGCCCAACTTCAAGTCCACAGGTGGGTCTACGTTTATCCTCAATTCATCCTTTTCCTGCCCTGGGCTTAGCACCTGGCTCCTCCCTAGACCCATTGTTTCAGGACCAAGGGCCATCTGCTCTGTCCTGAGGGAGAACAAGGGAGCCCCCACCCGCATTTCCTTACAACCACTCAGCTGGGGCTCTAAGTCCCTGACCCAGCCCTTGGCTGAATAAACACAACTGCACACAGGTGACATTCCCTCCAGCTCCTCAGCAGTGAGGGGCGGAAGGGGTGGGCAGGGCACAGCTCTCAGATGCTTCGGATGCCACAGCAGCCTTGGCCTCCCTGGGACTTGGAGCCCATCGTGAATAGCCTTGTTAGCAGAGGATTCACCTTACTGCTCCTTTCTCCCTCTCCCACCCAAACCACATAAGGGCCCCTGTAGTCCCAGAGCATACTGACTGCTTGGGCTCTGCCTGTCTACAGATGAGAGAGCTGGTATTCATTGGAGCATGAAAGCCAGGGCCTGTGCCAAGTAGGGGCTGCTCCTGTGCCAGCTGCTAAACAAGTAGGCTTCAGAAGCTCCCCACTGGCAGCCAGCCCCTGGAAAACTGGCGCCTGCACCCGAGGTGGTCTACCGTGCACCTGGTGCTTTCTCCACCCCAGGACTGTGGGGACAATGGAAGAGCATCCCCACCATCCCTCAGGAGACCCCAGCAAGGTGTTTGATAATGAACACCTTTTCTTTTGGCTCCTGTGTTTCATCCATTTTTATTTATTGGCAAAAGAAGAAGTTGATGCTAACATTTTCAGATGATTTAATCAACCTTAGCAAAAGCTTATGTTAAAACAAATAGGTATGTCAAACTGCAGAGCTTGACAGTTCAGGTATCAAGAATCTGAGAATCCTTTAGAAAAATCTTCAGATTTCACAGAAAGGCTATTTCCAAAGGCACTAATATCCAGTGAAAATAGAGATCTCAAAGGTACAAAAAACATTGTATTTATGTTCAATTTCCACATCAGCTAAATCCCAATTTCTAGGAGGTAACTATTTGTCCAAATTAGCAGCTCAAATTTAAACATGTGGGTTCTTGATTAAATCTCAAGAAAGAAACACATCTTAGTCTCCTTTGAGTTCTTTACTGAATGCTTTGTGTACAGGGTGTTGTGATGGGTCAGAGGAGGTACTTGGAGTTCTGAGTGAATAAATGAAGATAAGTAAATGGTCTCCTAGCTATCTTTATATATTCTTCTCTCTTCTCAGTTGTTGCTGGGATCCCATCTACTTTAGGCATTCTAGAAAGGGCCCTTCTCATGACATTGTGGTCATATGTGTGCTTCAGAGTGGTTTAGCTTTGTCTGTAGGCAACCGTTGTCATTAGAACCAAAGTTGTGACTTTTTACATTCCCAAATTACTGCCATTTACTTGTTGGCAAATGATTATTTAAACTCTGTGTAGACCAGAGTGCATGTGTGGCTATGGTACCAAATTGAGTAAATAACCAATGTTGTAGGCAGATAATTACTACCGTGAATATGGTTTCATGAGATAAAAGTAGGAAAGTGTGATGAACCCCAGTATGAGAGCCAGAAAATACCACTAAGCTTCTGCCTGTTCAGCAGACTCACATCTTGACTGGTCTTATGGCTTCTCATCTACTTAGTTCTGATCACTCTTGGGCTCTCACTTCCATGGGGGTGCCGTCTCTTACAAGCTGCAGTCCATGACTTTCTCCTTCTCTTTAACTCCATCCTGCCTTTCAGCAGAGGCCTCATTTGGAAGGCCAGTTTAACACAGTCTACACTTATGAGGTTTCAAGAATTCTCCCACAAGTAGATATTACTACTTCTTTGGGGGTGGAATCCCCACAACTTGACACCTAAGAAATACTTTAAATTGGTCATTAAAAACAGTTTTCAGGTTAACTTGGAAATATTTTAAAACAGAAAATATGTACAGCTATGGAATCAAAAGAAAACATTTTTTCATAAACTCACGACAAGCTATCTGTTCAGAATAGGATAATTTCTATGCGTATAAGCCAAGTGTTTATTCTGCTTTACTTGAACTTGGTTAGTGTGCCTGTGTTCAGATATTAGCACCATCTTTAAACTATTAAATCATTTGTTATGGAATTGTAAGTCATTAAGGTACAAGGGCTTCCATGAATGCTTAATACAGACAACAATGTCCACCTGTTTAGGGCCCATGGGCTTGTATGTCCTCTCTGCAGTAGCATACTGGCCTGTAATTAACTAAAACCATTTTATGAAATTAGCACCATAGTTGTACTGTAGTGTTATCACATTAGTTGAAGGAATGATTGTGGGGGGTTCCACATTGGGCGCCAGATAGGGGGGTGCTGTATGCCACACAGAGTCCCCCAGGGTCATCGTGGATGGTGAAAATAAAATAAGTCGTTCCAGACACTTCTCAGTCTGCCAGGGAAGGTGAGTGGCAATTCCCTGTAGTAGAGAATGCCCCAAGTCCTTCTCTTGAAGTGGCTTTTATTGAGAACAATATGTGCAGGGGTATACAGCATGGATGGAAAGCTCATCAATCAATGTCAAAAGACTATGTTTACAGAAAACAAATAGAGATCATAGATAGCAATTGAAGGAGCACAGAGATTTGCCTGGGGCCAGGGTCTGGTAGACAGCCTGGTGCCCGTTCGGCCCTGAAATCTGGGAAACTGATCACATTCTATGCTCGACCCCAAACATCAGTACTCATTAACTTGAGGATACTCTTAGCAAAATAAGTGTCATAGGATTTGATGCATTTCTTTTCCAGGCCTAATTATCCCCAGGAACCACCTGATCCAGTTTAGGGCTACACCTGACTTTAGTATTGTTTCACTGACCCAGTCAGGGGCAGGCAAAGCAGCCAAGAAATAAGGAGACTACTTTCAGATAGAATGAGGACTCTGGCCATGACAAAGCCAAGGAGTGAGGGTCTTTTGACCCTTCTCCATGTCCCTCAAGTCTTTCCCTGATGGCCCCCATGTGACTGTGTCTATTTTAGGTTGCCCCTGCCATCAAGAGGTCTTAGCCATCATTGACTAACCAGCCATCCTCCAGGGCCAAGCAGGGTGAGATGAGGGAGGCAGGGATACATATTTTGTCTCCTCAGTGTCCTATTTTCCCAAGGCCTCCTTGCTCAGCTCCAGTCTTGGGGTCCTCTTGCCTATCAGTGAAGATACAGTTCCTGAAACCAAGTGGGATGGTTCCCAACAGATGATATTTCTGACACTTATACTTACATGGAATGTGGGGAAAGGGTGACTCTCACAGTGCTGGATCCTTCCACTCACTGTCAGATCTGCCTTCACAGAGGTGCTCATGCCACTGGTTTGTTCTCAGTTTTCAAATAAATTTACAAATTGGCAAATGAGAATGAAGTTAATTTGTGTAACCTAATTAAACTAAATCATCAGTCTTTATGATGTGAAAACAAACAAACAAAAAGCAAGGACAAAACTAGGGTGAGTTAAAATGTCTTACTTTGCTTTCTTTTTTGAGAATTTCCTTTGCTCCAAAGAGTCCACAGGACTGCTGATTGAAGCCAAAGGAGGTTGAGACCATAGATTAGTCTTAGAATCAATGGTCTTTGTACTGGTGATGTGGTTTAACTTGTGGGTGTTTTTGTAGTTGTTTCCTTTTTTCCCCCCATAAATTAGGTTTGGAAGAGCAACATTTTACTTTAAGACAGATAAATATTTCCACACATCCATGAGCAGAAGTCAAGCCCACTGTTGGAAGGACTGGGCTTTATTACTTAACTTCCTGAAAGTATTGAATATTTTAATTCTGTTCACACATTTGGAAGTCAATTAAGACACTAAGACAATGTGTTTTGGAGCAATATTGAACCTTTTCTAAAGGGCACTCAAAAATTTTTTATATGTTTGTGACATCTTCCAACAAATTATACCTCAGCAGCAAATTTGGTAACTGCAGAGAATTAATGTTTTAACAAATAAAAACAGAATGGGTCTTTTCTAGACTTCCTCCTTTCTGTGAAAACATAGTGTAATTCTGTGAAGCATGGCTAAAACAGAGGAGTTTGGTTTTGTATTCTACTCTATTCACATGTGGAAAGAGCATATAATCTGAAATAGACAATCTCAGTTGTTACTTTGGTGCTTTTAATTTTATTTTTCAATTACAGTTGACATACAATATTATGTTAGTTTCAGATGTACAACACAGTTATTCAACATTATATAACTTACTAAATGATCACCCAGATAAATCCTGCACCCATCTACATAATTATATTATTGAGTATATTCCCTATGCTGTACTTTACATCCCTGTAACTGTTTTTATAATTGCCAACTTGTACTTAATTTTTCCCCCTTTTCACCCATCTGTTCAATGCTCCTTCCATCTCGTGACCATCAATTTGTTTTCTGTATCTATGAGTTCTTTTCTGTTTTGTTTGTTTATTTTGTTCTATTCCACATATAAGTAAAACCATATGGTATTTGTCTTTCTCTTTTTGACTTAGTTTGCTCAGCAAAATAACCTGTAGGTCTCTCCATGCTGTCACAGAAAGCAAGATTTTGTTCTTTTTCTAAAAAGACAGTTTTTTCTAAAAAGAACAAAATCTTTACTAAATTTTTACATTAAATAAACGTAAAAAATACAATTTTGTCCCCTTATATCCCTCTTCCCCCAGTAATCACCACACTGTTGTCCATGTCCATGAGTCCTTTTTCCTTTTTTGCTCAATCCCTCCACTCCTGAACCTCTCTCCCCAACCCATTAGCTGTCATAGATAGAGAGAAGGAAGATTTTGTTCTTTTTTATGGCTGGTTCATATTCCATTGTGTATATATATCACATCTTCTTTATCCAATTGTCTATTGATGGACACCTCTTATCCCTGTGACTGTGGAGAAATACTCCACTTTTTCTCAATCTTTTTCATCATCTGTCAAATGAAGATAAACATAACTATCCCACAAGGTGGATTTGAGAATGAATTAAGCTAATATATAAATACATCTAGCATAGTTCTAGACATGCAAGAAAGCACTCAATAATATATTTTTTCCTCTTCTTTGGGAGAAGAACATGATTGGACATATAAATCAATACCTGGAAACTGGAGAATCAGGAAAAGTTAGTTTTTCTATCTATGTGGAACTTACAGGCAATATTGAACATGTGCATGTGAAGTTCCTGTATTGGGGGAAACTGGTGGCAGAGTTCACAGCAGACTGCAGTCACTGAACATTGAAGAGTCTCAGGAGCTCAGTGCCCAGCACTGCCTTCCCCACTGTTCTTGTTCCTTTTCCTGAATTCTTTCTCACAAACTGCACTAATTTCCCTACTACTTTCAGTCTGTTTGCAAAATGTTCCCATGAATCATATATATCCCTTACATTTGTGATTAAATGTATGTGCTCAGGGTCACTTAGCTTGGATACTAAGCAAGAGGATAAATAATAACAAACTAAGAACAACAGTACAGGTGTTAACAAGGACTGTCTCAAGTGTAAAAACTGTCTTTGGAGCATTGCTTTATGTCATCTTTATCCTTCAGTGATTAGCAATATCAACCCAGTACCTATCAGTCAGCTGAGAGAATGTATCAGATTGTGAGTTTGGGGAGGCAGTGTACTCAGGCTGTGTGTTAAGGTGTGAGCTTTCAGTAAACCGTGAAGAGGATAAACACTGATCAGAACATCTGGCAACACATTAGAGGTCTTTTCTGCACAACATTGTTTAATTTTTGGTGCAATGTGCTAGTCAACATGAATTTATGTGTATTTATCATCTTTTGTACAGGTGACACATTGTAATCCAGTCTAAATTAACAGATAGTTTTTGTTTAAACAGTAAATCTCCTCTAAGTAGATATCACTGTTTTTTGTCCACTGATTTTACAGGGTTTCAGTTCAATTCCTTGTAACTATGCTTGTTGAAATGCCAAAATGCCTAAAGAGATTTTATGTATAGGTAATATATATTAATATATAATATATAATTTACATTTATATAAATTATATGAAGTGCTTATATATTTTTAAATTTATATATAGCATATATATTTATGTTGTCTTTTGAGTTTCACAGGATGACCATATGAAAACTCTGTATATTTTATAATGCTATTAAAAGTCTGTCACTAATGTTCATATTTCTTACATAGATATCATAACAAATTCCCATTAAAAGTGAGTACTAGGAAAAAGGCTTTTTTGCTTAAGGAATAGACTATTTCTTATTAACAGACAATGAAAAGTATGTGAAGCAACTGTTGCACTTTTTGCATTGGATGCTAGGAGACCCTGGATTAAATGAATGGTTTCCTACATTTAATTTCAGGTATCTAGCAAAACAGCATCTTCTCTCTGATTTATTACTCTCTCCACAAATCTTCCTGACTCAGGTAGTTATTACTGCACTTCTACTCTTTTTCCTTACTTTAGTGTTTTTACTGAATGAATCTTTTAACTGGTCTCTAGATTGTCACTGATAAGGGGCTGCTGAAAGCATTGTTACAGAGAATGCCTATGCCTTGCTTAGGGTGCTGCTCCCAGCACAGCATGACCAGGCTGCATTGCTTAGTCACTCTTCAGTGTCTCTATAATACAAGAGTATTTATTCCATGTTCATACTAACTTTAATAATCTTGCATAAATCCCACGTGCACAAGACTGTGGATGCAATCACCATTCAGACATGTTGAGACATTATTCTTGTCATCAGGAAAAAGTTTTTGAACAGTGCCTCTTAAAAAACACATGATGAAGAAACTTAACCTTCCTAGTGTTTTCTTGAGATAAACACACAAAGCAATAACTCTATATGTAAGAAGATTTTGTAAAGCAGCATTTCTGATTTTTCTTATGCACATTGTCCAAGATAAGTCTAGACTTTGGCCATGGGGGAAGATGCAGAATTTGAAGGATAAAATAAATGGCATCTATGGGAGAGTAAAAATAGAAAACACATTTCAAGCTACTTTTCTTCAGTGAGAATGATTGAGCTACTGACTAATTGGAGCTCTTCTGACTGAAAATGGAGTCAAGACAGACAAGCATGTTCAGCTTTCGGTGCACAGGCATCTTATAAATCAACTGTGAAAATAGCAGAGGCTTATATTTTAGGCCCTCAGGTAAAATGATTTTGAGCTAGTAAAGCTCTGATAATAGACCCAAAGAAAAGCCTTGGAGGTATGGTCCTAGATGTATAAAAGTTGTATGCTCTGTTATTTTGTTTTCTCCTTTTCTGAAAATTTAACTGGAATCTTGCAAGAACACTAAAGTCCATGTTTAAATGACTCAAATAAACATTTTTTATGTAGACAAATTATTAAAAATTTATTGAGAACCACTTTCTTAATACCTGAATGGCAAGAAACACTTATTTCAGCTCCTTCTTGTTCACACCTATACTTAGTAACTATATGTATGATTTTTGCTCTTGTCATTCAAACCAGTGATCTGGGCCCAAATTAAGGCTGGTAGTAATAGCCCTCAGATTCAAGGTGTGATTGAAATGGAATTGTAGTACATGGTGAAAGCAGAGAAATTTACTCACCATTGTAGATTCAGTGACAAGAACTGACTCTATTTTTATGATGGAGCTGACATCATCGAAGGGAAAGTGATTACAGTTAATGGAAACTATAAGGCACACTTTACAATAATCATATTACTCTTAGTACAACGTTAACATCACCCTCTTCTCATGTTACTTTTATATACCAATGATTCTGATGTTGTATGATCAACTACAATCTTTATCTTGCTTGCTACCTCCCAGCTCTACATCTCCCTCCCACAGAGAACTGTCTTCATCCAGCACCTGCTCATGGATGATCTCAGATTCTTCTGGCTGAGGCTGCCTTCTCATTGCCCTGGCGCAAGGTGTGCTAATCACTGACCCAGTGGCCATGGTCTGAATAGTACTATATATAAGCCCCTGTACAAGCCCCAAGTAGAATTTTGTAATTTGTTTCACTCTATGACAAATCATTTTCTAAACATTGAATTTATAACTCAGCTATTCTAAATTTTTGTTGCGTATTTTCTGAAATAAATTGTTGTGTGTTTATGAAATAAATTTAAATACATTGGTATTTAAATGTTTTTAAGTTTCACATGGGATTAATTACTGGAGAGTAAAGTGGAAAGTGGAAGAGGTGGAATACATGTGAAGAGCGTCCTGGGATAAGGTTGAGCATTCAAAGAAATAGGTCACTATGAGGCAGTGTCATCAATGCTGAGTAAGACTCAGAGACAGGATATGGTTTGTGGGAATTGGTGAATGACTGGAATAAGTTATCCAGGGACTTTATTAAACCATAAAATTTCTGAGTCAGTAACCCTATTTAAGGTCAACAGATATGTATCTGTGTACACTGTGGTAACTTTTATTTACAATAAAAGATGTAGGAACATAGAAGATGGATATAATTGGATGTCTTGTCTCTGTGGAATCAAGAAAGAGCCAGTGCAAAGGGTTTTAAGACCAGAGGATATTAGGATCCCATCTGAATTATCACTAAGTGTATTTATTTTATTCTATTTTTTTCAAATTTTGATAAAATGATTCATCTAAAAGATACCAGATAGGAATTGCAGAAGGTAGCTAGAAAGAATTCCAATGGGACCCTAGTTTTGCAGAGTGTTAAAATGGTTTATTATATCATGATCTTGAAAATAGTTTAGTATCATGGTGACTATAGTGAACAATACTGTGTTGTATATTTGAAAGTTGCCAAAAGAATAGATCTTAAAAATTCTCACCATGAGAAAAAAGAAATTGTAGCTATGTGAGGTAATGGGTGATAACTAGACTTATTGTGGTGACCATTTCATAATATATACAAATATTCAATCATCATGTTGTACACCTGAAACTAATATAAAGTTATATGTCAATTAGACCTCAATTTGTATGTTTGATACTGGTATAATCATAGAAGTTAATAAGAGTAAAAACAGCCCCCAAAAGAGCATTCTAAACAACTTATTATATGACTTGGACACATCAAAGACAATAGAGAATAGAAAAAAATATTTCATAACTGGTATTAGAGCCATTAGGTTTTGTTTTATAAATTAGTAAAATGTTATACATACATACATTTTAAAATCAAGTACTTCTATATCGCTTTTTATAATGAACAATTATCTTCTGCAGCCTATTTCCTCATCATACTTTACTTCCTGAACTGTTAGCATTTTCAAATCTCTTAGCTCTTTCTTTGGTATTTAACCTCAATTTATAAATTACATTTTTAACGTTCCTTTTCTTGATTTTGTTTAGGTTTTCATGACAGCTTCTCCTTACTTGTCCATGAAAATCAGTGTTTTTCTTACAGCTTTCCACTCCTAAATATACAGCCTTCAACCTCTACTCCCATCCTTCCAGTATCATTGTGCCAGAATGAGTTCCAACATGATTTCAGTTATGTAAATATTCTTTAGAACAGAGTCATAAACACATGTTTTTCTTTAACAACTGATTGTTTGACCTGAAGCTAGTAACTGACATTATTTTCAAGTCCTCCCAGCACATGCAGACCTATTCCTGTGTTCTTCTGGCTGATACTATTTTTGCTCTGGGTGTGTTGTCACATCTCATCCTGGCTCTCTTTTTTAGCCTTTGTGTCTTTCCTTCATTTTCTGTCATGCTAACTCCTTTACTTAGTCCACTCATGACTTCATTATTCTTAGTCTGTCTCTCTTTCTGATGGTGTTTCCTATAACTTATGAAAATGTGTGCATTTTTGGAAACCTTGCATGCTACAGCCATCTTCATTTTTGCCTCTACACTTGACTGATGAGTTGGTTCGTTGTGGATGGAATTCTTGAGTGGATATTGCCATCTCTGCAATGTTAAAGCTTTCTTTGTATTTGGCTTGTCCTCTGGTTCCCCTCAATTCCATTCAGAGTTAATGGGAAATTCTAATTTCTAATTCATCGTTCACATGTGCTTCTCTCCTTGGTAGCTTTTGGTAGCTTTTTGGTAGCTTCTTTTATTTCTAGTGTTATGAAATTTCATGGAGTGTCTGTTGTGGTCCTTTTTTTTTTTTTTTTTTAATCCACAATGTTGGCACATGGTAAATTGTTTAATTCGGCCATTGATATCCTTCAGATACAGGAAAATTTCTTGAACTATCATTTGTATTAGTTTCTCTGGGGCTTCCATAACAGTTCCACAGATTGGGGGACTTAAATAGTAAAATTTATGTTCTCACTATTCTGGAGGCTGCACATCTAATATCAAGGGGTCAGCAAGGTAGGCATCTTCGAAGACTGATCCCCTTGGCTCACAGATGGCCAGCTTCTTCCACGTGTCTCCGTGTGGTTCTCCTTCTGTGTGTGCCTGTCCCATCAGTTCTATGTATAGATACCATCATTTTGGGGAAAAGCACACTCACATGACTTCATTTTATCTTAATTATATCCTTGAAAGCTCCATCTCTAAATGCAGTTACATTGTGAGGTACTGGGGTTTAGGATTTCAAAGTAGGACTTTTGGAGGGACATAATTCAGACCATTACACTATTTTTTTTTATATTTTCTAAGTTTTCGTTTGTTCTTTTTCGAATACCTGTTATTTCAATAGTGTAACTTCTGGTTTGATTCTCTAATAATCTTGTATTTTCCATTATCTATCAGCTTATCTTTTAATTGCATTTGCTAAGAATTTCATCGTTTATCTTGGTTTCTCCTGTTTTTTTTTCTTCCCTAACATGTCTACTACCATGTTTTTGCCCAGTCTATGCTCTCTCTTTTTCTAAAACACACTCTTATCTTTGGATTGATGTGAATAATGGATTTTTATATTTTTTTAATTAATTAATTTATGTTTTCATATACATTTGTCTCTGCCTTCCCCCCACCACTTTCCCTTTCCCCTTCCCTCCCTCCGTCAACTCTTCCCCTTTGGTTTTGTCCATGAGTCCTTGCTATATGTTCCTTGACTAGCCCCGTCCTTCCTTTTCCCCCGCCCCACCCCTCCTTCCCACTTGTCTCTGTTGGTTTCTTTTCCTTTCAGTGTTGCTGGTCTTATTTTCCTTGCATCTTCGTATTATTGGTTAGGATCCACTTATAGGTGAGATCATATGGTATTTGTCTTTCATCCTCTGGCTTATTTCGCTTAGCATAATGCTCTCCAGTTTCATCCATGCTTTCGTGAAGTTTAGTAGTTCTTTTTTTCTTTCTGCTGAGTAGTACTCCGTTATGTAACTGTACCATAGATTTTGTGATCCAGTCATCTACTCATGGACATTTAGGTTGCTTCCAACACTTAGCTATTGTAAATTGTGCTGCTATGAACATTGGGGTGCATAGGTTCTTCTGAATTGGCGTTTTGGGATTCTTAAGGTATAGTCCCAACAGGGGAATCCCTGGATCAAAAGGCAGTTCCATTTTCAGCTTTATGAGGAAATTCCACACTGCTTTCCAAAATGGCTGAACCAGTCTGCATTCCCACCAACAGTGTACTAGGGTTCCCTTTTCTCCACAGTCTCTCCAGCACCTGTTGTTTTTAGATCTGTTTATGATGGCCATTCTGACCGGTGTGAGGTGGTACCTCATGGTGGTTTTGATCTGCATTTCTCTGATGGCTAGTGATGCTGAGCATCCTTTCAAATGTCTCTGGGCCCTCTGTATCTCCACCTTAGAAAAGCATCTGCCCAGGTCCTTTGCCCATTTTTTCATTGGATCTTTTGCCTTCTTGGAGTGGAGTCAAGTGAGTTCCTTATATATCTTGAAGATCAAACCTCTCTCTGATGTATCAGCGAATATATTTTCTGATACAGTTGGCTCCCTTTTCATTTCGCTGATGTTTTCTTTAGCCGTGTAGAAGCTTCTTATTTTGAGGAGGTCCCACTTGTTTATTCTTTCCTTTATGTCCCTTGCTTTAGGAGACATATCAGTGAAAAAATTGCTGCGTGGGATATCTGAGAGTTTCTAGCCAATGTTCTCCTCTAGGACTTTGATGGTGTTGTGACTTATATTTAAGTCTTTTATCCATATTGAGTTTATTTTTGTGTGTGGTGTCAGCTGATGATCCAATTTCAATTTTTTGCATGTAGCCATCCAGCTTTCCCAACACCATTTCTTGAAGAGGCTATTATTGCTCCATTTTATGCTTCTGCATCCTTTGTCAAATATTAGCTGCCCATAGAGACCTGGGCTTATTTCTGGACTTTCTATTCTGTTCCTCTGGTCTATGGGTCTGTTCTTGTGCCAGTACCAGATTGTTTTGAGTATAGTGGCTTTGTAGTAGTGTTTGATGTCCGGTATTGTGATCCCTCCTACTTTGTGTTTCTTTCTCAAAATTGCTGAGGCTATTCAGGGTCGTTTATGGTTCCATATAAATTTTGAAATGTCTGTTCTATTTCTGTGGAATATGTCATTAGTATCTTAATAGGGATTGCGTTGAATCTATAAAATGCTTTGGTTAATATGGATATTTTGATGATATTCATTCTTCCAGTCCATGAGCATGGTAATTGCTTCCATTTATTTGTGTCTTCTTAATTTCTTTCTTCAATGTTGTATAGTTTTCTGCATACAGGTCTTTTACCTCTTTGGTTAAATTTATGCCTAGGTACTTTAGTTTTCTTCTTGCTATAGCAAATGATTTTTTTTTTTCTGATTTCTTCTTCTTCTAATTCATTGCTGGTGTACAAAAGTGCCTTTGATTTCTGAATATTGACTTTGTATCCTGCTGTTTTGCCAAATTCACTTATTAGGTTGAGGAGTCTTTTGGTGGAGTCTACAGGGTTTTCTATGCACACTATCATGTCATCTGCAAACAATGATAGCTTTACTGCCTCCTTTCCTATTTGCATGCCTTTTATTTGTTTTTCTTGTCTGACCACTGTGTCTAGGACTTCCAATACGATGTTGAAAAGAAGCAATGAAAGCAGACATACTGTCGTGTTCCTGATCTTAGTGGGAAAGCTTTTGGTTTTTGCCCGTTGAGTATGATGTTGGTTGTAGGGTTTACATATATGGCCTTTATTATGTTGATGAATGCCTCATTTATTCCCATTTTGCTGAGTGTTTTGATCATAAATGGGTGCTATATCTTATCGAATGATTTTCTGCATCTATCAAGATGATCATGAGATTTTTGTCTTTTTTTTAATTTATGTGATGTATTACGTTTAATGACTTGCATATATTGAACCATGCCTGCATCTCTGGGATGAATCCCACTTGATTATGGTGGATACTCTTTTGAATGTATTGCTGGATGCGGTTTGCCAATATTTTGTTGAGGATTTTAGCATCTATGTTCATCAGCAAATTTGGCCTGTAGTTTTCTTTATTTGTAGGGTCTTTATCTGGTTTTGGGATTAGGGTGCTGCTGGCCTCATAAAAAGTGTCTGGGAGTCTTCCCTCCTCTTGGATTTTTTGGAATCGTCTGTGGAGGACAGGGGTTATCTCTTCCTTAAATGTTTTCTAAAATTCTCCTGTGAAACTATCTGACCCTGGGCTTTTGTGTGCCAGGAGTTTCTTGATTAGTGCTTCAATTTCCCAGCTAATACTGGTCTGTTCAAGCTGTCTGTTTCTTCCCCCTTCAGTGTTGGAAGATTATACTTTTCTAAAAATTTGTCCATTTTATCCAGGTTTTCAAAGTACTTGGCATATAATTGTTCATAGTAGTTTCTGATAATCCTTTGTATAACTCTGGAATCAGTTGTTATTTCTCCTCTTTCATTTCTGATATTATTTATTTGGGTCCTCTCCCTTTTTATCTTGATGAGTCTGTTTAAATGCTGGTCAATTTTATTTATCTTTTCAAGAACCAGCTCCTCGATTGCTTGATCCTTTGAATTGTTCTTTTCATCTCTGTGTCTTTCAGTTCTGCTCTACTCTTGAATATTTCTTTCCTTTTACTTCCTCCTGGATTTATTTGTTCTCGTTTATCTAATTCTTGATGTTGTAGTGTTAGGTCTTTTATTTGAAATGTTTCTATCTTTTTTAGGTAAGCCTGTACTACTATGAACTTCCCTCTCAGGATTGCCTTTGCTGTGCCCCATAGGTTTGGACTCTTGTATGTTTATTTTAATTTGTTTCCAGACATTTTTTGACTTCTTCTCTTATCTCTTTATTGACCCATTCATTGTTTAATAGTCTATTGTTTGGCCTCCATGAGTTTGCAAGTTTTTGAAGTTTCTCTTTGAGATTGATTTCCAGTTTCAATCCCTTGTGGTCCCAGAAAAAGTTTGGCATTATTTCAATTTTTCTGAATTTGCTGAGGCTTGCTTTGTGTCTTTTCACGTGGTCTAACTTTGAAAAACTTCCATGAGCATTTGCAAAGAATATGTGTTTTTCTTCTTTGGGATACTTTCTTCTACGGTTCTATGTATGTCAGTGAAGTCTATTTGATTTAGTGCATCATTCAGCTCCACAATATCCTTACGGATGTTTTGTTTGGAAGATCTGTCCATTTTTGACAGTGTGGTGTTGAAATCCCCTACCATCAGTGTGTTGTTTTCTATATCTTTTATGAAGTCGTCCAAGATTTTCTTTATATACTTGGGAGTCCTTCTGTTGGGTGCATATAAGTTTATAATGTTTATGTCTTCGTGATCGATTCCTCCTTTAAGTATTATAAAGTGCCCCCTGGGTCTCTTTTTATGGCCTTTGTTTTGAAATCTATGTTGTCTGATATAAGTATTGCAACTCCTGCTTTCTTTTCTTGCCCATTTGCTTGGAATATTTTTTTCCATCCCTTTACTTTCAATCTGTGTAGGTCTATTGCTCTGAGGTGGGTCCCTTGTAGGCAGCATATGTGTGGGTCATGTTTTCTTATCCATTCAGCTATCCTGTGTCTTTTGATTGGAGCATTTAGTCCATTTACATTGAGAGTTATTACTGATAGAAAGTTATTCATTTTTCTTCTTTGTACCTGTGTTTTTCTCTTTCTCATTCTTTTCCTTCATCTTCCTAAACCAGTCCCTTTAGCATATCTTGGAGTGCTGGTTTGGTAGAGAAGTATTCTTTTAGCCTTCTTTTGTCTGGGAAACTCCATATTTCCCCTTCTATTTTAATTGAGAGCCTTGCTGGGTAGAGCAGCCTTGGCTGTAGGCCCTTGCTTTTCATGGCTTGGAATATTTGTTGCCATTCCCTTCTGGCTTGTAGTGTTTCTGTTGAGAAGTCAGCTCCTAGGTGTATCAGGGGCCCCCTTGTATGTTACTTTCTCCTTCTCCCTTGCTGCCTTGAGGATTCTCTCTTTGTCTCTGATAGCTGCCATTTTTATTAATGATGATGTGTCTGGGAGTGGACCTCATTGGGTCTCTCTTGAGTGGGGCCCTCTCTGCTTCCTGGATGCATGAGACCTTTTCTCTTCTCAAATTGGTGAAATTTTCTGTCATTACTTTTTCAGAGAGGTTCTGTATCCCTTGCTCCTCTTCTTCTCCTCCTGGTATCCCTATTATGCAGATATAATTGTGTTTCAGGTTGTCCTGCATTTCGCTACATGCCTCTTCATTCTTTTTTCGTGTTTTTTCCATCTGTTCTTCTTTCTGGGAGCTTTTTTCTACCTTATCTTCCATCTCACTGATTCGATCCTCCGCTTCATCCAGCCTGCTTTGGATTCCTTCTACTGTGTTCTTCAATTCAGAAATGGGATTCTTCATATCCTCTTGTGTCTTCTTGATAGTTTCTATGTCCTTTTCCAAGTTCAAATAGTTTGCTGTAACATCCTGGTAGTTTTTTCTGCAGTTTCTCATAGTTCTTTTGAGCTGGCTGAGCTCATTGAGCTCCCTTAAAACCATTGTTTTGAATTCAATATCTGATAGTTCCCCTGCCTCTATTTCATTTAGCTCTCTCAGTGGGGATTCCCCTTTTCCACTCATTTGGGGGGAACTTCTTTTTCATCCCATTTTTTGAGAGTCTGTTAAGTAATTTTCTTATTTATTTATTTGTTTATTTTTGCTTCTATTTCAATTCTGCTGTCTAGATTTCCTGACTTTGTGGATTAAACTTCTATGGTAGTAGGTGGGTCTTTTTATTTATTTATTTATTTATTTTTTCCTTTACTTTTCTTTCTGGGCCTGCCTCTGATGATGTTAGTTGTTGACCCTATATGACCTTCGGTTGTTTGTTTGAGCCTGCCAGGAGTCTATTGTTTGTGTCTGACTCCTGCTTTGGGCAGCTGTGTGACTCCTTTGGCCAGGGATCCACTATTTCTGTGGATCACTCTGCACTCTCACTCAGGCTCCTTGATCCTGCTCCCTGCCTGGCAGGATCCCCTGCTCGCCAGGGTCCCGCATGCTTGCCCCAGCCCAGGGGGCTTATTTGCGATCTCGCATATTTGTCTGGCCCCCCAGGCCAGCTGGATCCCCAGCACTGGTCAGTTTAGGGTCTTCTCTTGTGTGATTTCCCCGCTTTTGGCTCTTTGGATGAGTTGCCTGCCCTCGGCAAATGGAGACTACGGAAATGGGAGGAAGTCAGCTCCAGGACTCTCTGGTTAATCCTGTCTCCAGTCTCTCCTCCAGGGACTCTGGGCAGCTCTGTGATCCCTTCGGCCGGGATCCACTATTTCTGCAGACAGCTCTGCACTTGCAGGCTCGCGCGGGTCGATTTACACCTGCCCTCGACAATCTGCACACTCCCTTACAGGCCCCATCGGCGCCAACGTGTGGGAGGCCTTGCCTGCCCGTGGGAGCCCTCACCAGCCCGCGGGGTCCACACACACACTCGCCAACCGTTGCCAGACACTGGGAGCAAGTGTGTACACCTGCACTGGGTGGTTTGGGGCTCTCTATTGTGTGCCTTTAGGCTTTTGGATCTTTGGGCATATGCCCTTTCCCAGCACAATGGAGACTAGGGAAAGGAGGAGGAGTTGGGACTCCCCGGTTCCTCCTCCCATTCTTTCCCCATTGCCTCCGTCTCCAGTCTCTCCTCAAGCCTCTCCCAACCAGTCTGCACTTAGCCCCCCAGCTCACAGGCTCACAAGCTGTGTGTGGAGCGCACAAAAGGCAGGTTAATTGATTCCCTTATGCCTGAGCAAGACAGTAGCTGCAGAGTAGGAGATGCGTTATCACTGGGGCTCCACCTGCTGCCATCTCAGTTCTCTTCACAAAGTTTTCCTCACCAGTCTTTTTCTAGGCACCAGCCCACCTTGCTGCCACCTCTACCCAGAAATCAAGGAGGGTGGCTGCCAAACTGCAATTTTTGCGTTGGCCCTTTAAATGTCTCTTTGCATCCCCAGCCACCTGTCTCTAGGAGAGAGCACCCCTAAACTTTTCGGGGTTGCATTTTGTCTGTATTTTCCTGGTTTTAGCTGTTGTAGTTTAGAGGTCCCTGTTTATGATTCAGAGCCCGTTCTTCTCAGGGGGAGCTAACTGGCCGTTTCAATGTCCCTCTGGTGCCAGTGCCCGTGGGCACCCAGCCCACCCTCTCAAGCCTCGACCGCACTTCTCATCCGTTGGGATGTGTGAGAGTTGAACCCACTCTCTGTCCACGGCTCCAAGACTCCTCTCCCACTGTAGTTCCATTGTTTTCCAGGTGTTTACTCCACTATTTAGTCACAATTCCAGTTTGGTCTTGGGAGGAGGAGGTCAGCGTGACTCCCATTCACTCCTCTACCATCTTTCCTCAACATCATATATCCAATAATGGATTTTTAATGATTTTTTTTGCATCAGATATGTTTTTTAAAAATTCCTCTTTGATTATATCTCTTTAAATTTAGAGGCTTCCCATGTAACGGTCCTTCTGTCTGGATGCTTGTTGACAGTGATGTCCCCTGTTTCCGCCTGCAGAGTTTAACAAAATGTGCCCACTCCTGGGGACTCTGTAGCAGAAATGTCCAGGCTTTTGCTGCTTGACATATAGAAAATCCACTAACTTTGGCATGGCTATTTTTATGTGTCCAATTGACAACTTAAAAAAAAAAGTTTTATGAGGACCGTGGGATGCCCAAACATTTGCTTAAACATTATTCTGGGTATATTTCTAAAGTGATTCTTGGATATAATTAACATATGAATTGGTGGACTGAGTAAAATTGTTGTTCCTCCCCAACATTGGTGCGCCTCACCCAATCAGCTGAAGAACTGAACAAAACAAAAAGTAGGGAATTTGCAAGTGTGTTCTCTCTCTGCCTACCTGGCATCAGTTATGATGTTGGTCCTCTCCTGAGCTCCTGGACCCAGTTAGGAACTAAATAATCAGCTTTCCTGAGTCTCTAACTATTGACTAAATATCTCAAAACTCTGCCTCCATACTTGAATGGACCGGTTCCTTACAGTAAGTCTCATATGGGAGATTTACACACACATGCTTCTGGTTCCATTTCTCTGGGTGCCTGACTAATCCAACCCTATGTTCTCTTGTGGACAGTATCTGTCATCAGCTCTGCCCATGTGCTCAGGACAGATTTCCTCTGACTTCCAGTTGCCATAGAAGATGCTGTGATATTCAAGGTTTTGGAATTCTGATTATTTTCTAGATAGAGCTTTTAACATTTTTTACTGTTCAAAAACTGTAAGCATTATAGTAACCATTCAAAAATAGATCTATAGATACAGAAATATAAATATATTTTATATAAATGTATCACAAAACATTTCTAATAAAAACTCTGAGTAAAATATAATCATCTTTATCTAAATTATTCTTATCTTTGTTATTTTTTTTTTTATTTTTCAGTTACAGTTTCATCCAACACTGTTTTGTGTTAGTTTCAGATATACAACACAGTGGACAGACATTCATACAGGTTACAAAATATCCCAATAATTCAAATGCCCATAGGCACCATGGAGAGTTCTTACAGCTTTGACTCATTTTCCTAGTTTATACCTCTGCCCTGGCTGCTACCAACCCCACCAAACTTTTCTTGTTTTTTTAACAATAAAGTCAGGTTTACACTTCACATTCCCCAGTTGTGTGTCTGGATTCTAGCTTTTCAAACCTGTTAATTTAATTAGCTAATTTCATTGGCTTTCTGGATTCTAAAATTATGTTTTTTTCCTTTCCCCTCCTTGTCCCTCTATGTTTATATTATTTACCCCTTTGTTGGCATTATGGGAGGATGTCTGAAGGGATATGGGGAACTTTATTCAATTTGATGTCTTAAACTGAAATGCAATTTGTTAGAATTTCATAAAAAAGATTATCACCTAGTACAAAATAAATGTCAGGACAATTTTAGAGCTAAAATTAGCAAATAAAACCATATTTAGTAAAATAGGAATGGTTAGTGTTCCTCTGGATGTGGAAGGGCTTTCAATGCCTAAACATCATTATAGAATTAAGAAATATGCTACAAAAATGTGAGCCTTTCATGTGAAAATACTTTAAAATAAAAATGAATTTTAAAAAGTGAAAAAATATTAGGTTAATATGGGTGTGTATCAATTATCATATATAATGCTTAAGAGGATAAATGATTAAAGCATATCATCAGGCTATTGACAGAGTAGAATTATAGCTGATTATATCTTTACACTTGATGTATTTCTAATTATGATATACTTTAAAAACAAAGTTAAATCATGTTTTACAAATTAAAAGCAAAAACATATTTTAAGCATATCAAATTATCACAGGCTTTTAAAAATTTCAATACTGAATTATGTGGAACTTCGGGTGAGACAAAGCCCCACAGATTTTTGGCAGGAAACTGTATGTGAATATACATATATCTAAAGCTTTTAGATTAATTAAATTAATTTCTTTGTATCTTGTTCTTGTATAATTCTTTCTAATGAAAATTCTAAAGCAGTAAGATAGATTGTACTCAAGATATTTGAAATGACAAAATATAAAAAACTCAAATATGCAAGTAGGAATAGCTAAACTTCAGAAGATTATTTAGCTTCATTAAAACTGATCTGTGCTAGAAGTGACTCCTGTTCTAATGATGGCTAAGCCTGGTGTGGGAGAAAAACATTTATAAAATAATCATAAAGTCCAATGCCAACCAAACACCACGATGCTTGCTGGGAAGGGGAAACACTGTGTATTTTGGAGGCTGAGTGGAGAAGAGTCATAATCAGGAATTACTGTTTTAAGAAGTAGAAGGATTGGAGATTGTAGAGTCGGCAATCTGCAGAAATGGGTTCAGAAACAGAACATGGAGGAGGCAAGGGCCTGGAGGTGATGGGTAAAGGGGAGGGAGGGAGGACACCTCAATCGAGGAAGCTTCAGAGTCCAGATCAGGAATGGGAAGTATGAAGTCTGAGTCTTTAGACAGTGTGCTGTTTATTAACAAGTACAGGGGCTCTGCGGGATAGTGGAGGGTCTCCCTCTGTAATGATAGCTTGAAAACAAGCCTTGTTTCTAGGGTGAGGTTAAGAGACTGTAATTCTTAACATAAGCATGTGTCCTGTGGGGTCACTGTAGCTACTGAGCAGAAGGGGTGACTTTTTGAGATGGAAATTCCATTTTATTATCCAGATAGCTTTCTCTAACTTTAATGATTTTTGCATCATGTTGAAGAATAAAATATATGTCCATTTAGCTATTTATTGAAATAGTGATTAGAAATTCAGATTTAGAGTTTACTCCATTTTCTTCTAGGTGAATATTTTGGTTTCCCGTCTTTCCTTTTTCTTTGTATTCCTAAAACAGCTTAAATAACATATTCTGTGATACTGGAGTATAAAAAACTAAAATTTTCTTTTTAGCTCAGTTATCACAACCTGAATTGGCAGTGAAAACATAGTCTGATTCTAGGCATCTAGCTTTAAAAGTCTTCCAATCTCTCCAATCCCATGTGTGGTGAACTGCACCAGAATGTGTCTTCACAATAAAATTTAATAAGCTTTTTCAGTTAAACTAGAACATATTTCTGATTTTTATATGCATTTTTAATTCAGAAATATGAAAATACAAAAAAAGTGCACCTTTGATTTGGTGAAAAGTAGTAATTAGATATTGTTATTAAATGGATTCATAGAGAGATGCTGTGTGGAAGGGAACAAGTGAGCATTGGTGAGCCTCTGAGCAGAATGGGATGGAGAGAATGCTGTGTTTCCTCTCTGGGCAGTGTATTGAATCCTTTAAAAACTACTTATCTGAAGTAGTATTTTAAATTAAAGCCACATGTTTTAAAGTCAATTATAAGTTCACCATTATCTCTTTTATTAACTTTGGTGCATAAATTTGACAGTATAAGTAAAAGTTCACAGCTATATCTTCAATTTCCCTTTTGATTTCTTGATTATTTGAAGGAAGATTATTTTGCAATTTCATAAATGCTGATTTTCAAACTGATATGCAAGCTTTAATTTGGGTATTGTTTTGGCCCTTGAACTAAAACTTTCTTTGTTCATTCAACATCAAGTCAGATATAACAATCATAATTTCCTTTGAAATGAAAAGTGAGGAGAACTGTAACTGTGTAAGATTTACACAAATATAAACCTCCATCTATTTAAAAATATCCTTTTACTAGTTTCTATTCTAAAAATAAAACAATAAATACAGCTCAACTTGATCAGTTTGTTTCCTTTATGTAGAAGTCCTGGACATTACATTGGTATTCTGTCATTACTACCTTAACTATCAAGCTCATTATTATTAATAAATGACTATCATCTTATTTTTATTACTTTCCTTTTTATAAAGCCAAATCATATGCTTATTCTGTTGTCCCTTTATGAGAATAATTGTCAAATTTCCCTCCATCTCTAAGGTGAAGTTCACTCTAAAGACATCTATCTCTTCACCTCTGGTTCTGCAAATATTGATTGAGCACCAATGACAGTGAAGTGGTGGGGATACAAACAAGATCACACACATAAATCACTGCACAAAGTATCCACGTGTAGAGAGATAAGTTAAAGACATCATACTTAATAAAATACATTATCTGTAACAGAGGCCAAGACCCAGTGGCTGCACATTAGACAGTGATCGCTTTGGCTCATGCCATCCAGGAAACTTGTGGAAGGTACTGGAGACCCTGAGGCTTCAAAAATGAGTGGAATTTCTCAAGAAAGGTAATCAGTTTCTAATCAGAAGCAAGTGTAGTATGTTCCAGAAAGAGTCATAACTTGTGCAAAGATTTGGTCCTACAGGGTCTGGGAGATGGAGTGTCTATGTGACACCAAATTCTGAAAAATGGTGTTCAGAAAGGGGTGATGAGTAATGATACTGGTTAAAGAGAAAGAAGCCATGCAGCAAGGCCACGTGAGCCTTTTCAATGAGTTTGCAGTTATAACCACTGAAGAGTATTGTGCATATTTGCAATTTGTTCTAGAGGAAGAATTGAAAAAGAGAATTTTAGAGTAAGAACAGTTGGGAGATTATTCTAGTACAACCAGATGAATGAGGTTGTGAACAACAGACAAAGCACTGGGTGTGGGTCTGTGGAAGGTAAAATCAAAAACATTGGAAAATATGGTTGTTCTATTCAGTATGTGAAGGAGAGACAAAAACACCTGGTTGACTCAGTTCTTTTTTGAGTATCCACATGAAAGGCAACGTTAAGGAAGAGAGGATGTAAGATCAGAGTTTAAAAAGAAATTGCCAAACAACTAGGTTAGACATACACGCAGAGATTTCTTAGGAAGTCCTCAGCATTGGAGCAGCCCTCTGTGTGTTGTCAGTGGCAACAGTGTTGCAGCTGGGAAGCTTGTAGGTATAGGATAGACAGGAAGGCTGATGGGAGATAGAGCTGGACAGCACAGGTAGGAGCACAGGCTGGGCTACTGTTGCCCCCTATCTCTGAAAAGCTCCTGGCAGATACCTAGGAAATCTTCTAAGTGTCATAACAGTAAAATCCTTATTGAAGATCAGATGAGCTAGCTGTTAAATGCTTCACAATACTAAGCATAAAATACTTTGAAAATATAAGGTAGTAGCTCGTGACTACAGTAGTGGTTTTAACACCACTACGATTGTAGTGTAAACGCCAAGGACTGGATCTGAATTCTACAATCGAAGATCTCAAGAAAAGTATACCTTTGCATAGTGCATGTTATCCAATGAGCTCAAAACTTCCCTTCCAAAACTTCTTCTATTGTCATCTTTGATCTTAAAATAATCTCAGAGACTACCAGATGAAAAAAACCTGTTAATTTGTTTTTGTTTTTGATAATATGCATTTTGACTACTGATGAACTCTAACAAACAAACAAACAAAAGCCCAACCCTATGAAGATCTAAAAGCAAAAGGAAAGGCAGAGGGCCTGCGGTTTGTGTTTGGGATGATCGTCCATAAACTCTGTGACACTGGCTTGAATAGTCAAAAAATATTGCATTTATAAATCAAAGATTACCTATCTAAGAATCATATGGTTTATGGGAATCATTGATAGTATCAATAAAAATTAGTTTAAAAAAGAACACAGTGAGTTACTGAAGATTGATTCTGGGAAGAAAGCTTGTAAAGCAACGAGAGAAGCATTTCTTGGCTATTATATGAAGTTGCCTGAATTTCTCAGAGAGCAAACCAAATATTTTAGTTTCCATCTGGACAAGTAAAAAATGTTCAAAGATTGATAACAACCCATTTTCTCGCTGCCATTCTCAAACAGGAACAGTTTCCAGGTAATTTACAGTTTTCAAATTCCATTTATGGTTTTCCAGAAAATTGGCTAACAATAATGTCTTTAGTAAAGCTAGGTCAGAGCCAAAATGTCTTATTTGTTTATTTCTCAGAAATAAGATTAAAATTAATATAAAAAAATTTAACTATAGAAGGCTCAAAAGTATTCATTCTCAATATTGGAACATGTGCTGAGACTATCCTTCCTGTCTGTACTATTAATTATATGATGGATACAACATAAAGATTAAGAGAGATGAAAATGTGTTTTTTTCCTTGCATTATTATGATTTTTTTAATTTATTTTTTTGTTCCAATACATTTGTCTCCGCCTTCCCACCACCACTTTCCACTGCCACTTCCCCCATCTCCCTCCCTCAATCCTTCCCCACTTTGCCTTGTCCATGAGTCCTTGATATACATTCCTTGACTTGATCCTACTCTTCCTTTTCCCCGCCACCCACCCCTCCCTCCTTCCCTCTTGTCTCTGTCTGTTTCTTTTTTATTTCAATGTTGCTGGTCACATTTTCCTTTCATCTTTATTTTGTTCATTAGGTTTCACTTACAGGTGATATCATATGGCATTTGTCTTTCATCCCCTGACTTATTTCGCTTAGCATAATGCTTTCTACTTCCAACCATGCTGTCACAAAGTGTAGTAGTTCTTTTTTTTCCTTTCTGCTGCATAGTATTCCATTGTGTAACTGTACCATAATTATTAGATCCAGTCATCTATTGATCGGGGCTTAGGTTGCTTTGAACAATTGGCTATTGTAAATTGTGCTGCTATCAATATTGGGGTGCATAGGTCCTTTTGAATTGGTGTTTTGGGATTCTTAGGCTATAGTCCCAGCAGAGGAATCACTGGATCAAAAGGCAGTTCCATTTTCAGCTTTTTGAGGAAATTACATACTGCTTTCCTCAGTGGCTGCAGCAGTCTGCATTCCCACCAACAGTGTACTAAGGTTCCTTTTCTCCACAGCCTTGCCAGCACCTGTTGTTTGTAGATCTGTTTATGATGGCCATTCTGACCGGTGTGATGTGGTACCTCATGGCGGTTTGAATTTGCATTTCTCTGATGGCTAGTGATGTTGAGCATCCTTTCAAATGTCTCTGGGCCCTCTGTATCTCTTCTTTGGAAAAGTGTCTACCCAGGTCCTTTGCCCATTTTTTGATTGGATCATTTGTCTTCTTGGAGTGGAGTCATGTGAGTTCTTTATATATTTGGGAGATCAAACCTCTATCTGATGTATCATTAGCAAATATATTTTCCCATAGAGTTGGCTCCCTTTTCATTTTGCTGATGTTTTCTTTAGCCGTGCAGGAGCTTCTTATTTTGATGAGGTCCCACTTGTTTATTCTTTCCTTTATGTCTATTGCTCTAGGGAACATATCAGTCAAAATATTGCTGCATGGAATATCTGAGAGTTTCCTGCCAATGTTCTCCTCTAGGACTTTTATAGTGTTGCGACTTATACTTAAACCGTTTATCCATCTTGAGTTTATTTTTGTGTATGGTGTCAGCTGGTAATCAAATTTCAATTTTTTGCATGTAACTGTCCAGCTCTCCCAACACCATTTGTTGAAGAGGATGTATTTACTCCACTTTATGCTTCTGCTCTCTTCATTAAATATTAGTTGCCCATATAGACATGGGCTTATTTCTGGGCTTTCTATTCTGTTCCACAGATCTATGTGTCTGCTCTTGTGCCAGGACCAGATTGTTTTGAGTATAGTGGCTTTGTAATATAGTTTCATATCTGGTATTGTGATCCCTCCACTCTGTTTTTCTTTTTAAAAATTCCTGTGGCTATCAGGGGTCATTTATAGTTCCATATATATTTTTGAAATGTCTATTCTATTTCTGTGAAATACAAACATCCTGTCATGTTCCCGATCTTAGTGAGAAAGCTTTTAGTTTTTGCCCATTGAGTATGATGTTGGCTATAAGTTTTTCATATATGGTCTCTATTACATTGAGGTATTCCCCCTTCATTCCCATTTTGCAGAGTGTTTTGATCATAAATGGGTGCTGTACCTTATCGAATGCTTTTTCTGCATCTATCAAAATGATCATGCGGTTTTTGTGTTTCCTTTTGTTTATATCATGTATTTAATTTATTGTTTTTTGTTTATTGAACCATCCCTGCATCCCTGGGATGAATCCCACATGATCATGGTGGGTGATCTTCTTAATGTATTGCTGGATGAGATTTGCCAATATTTTGTTGAAGATTTTAGCATCTATGTTCATCAGTGAAATTGGCCTGTAGTTTTCTTTCTTTGTAGGGTCTTTATCTGGTTTTGGGATTAGGGTGATGCTGGCCTCATAAAAAGAGTCTAGAAGTCTTCCTTCCTCTTGGATTTTTTGGAATAGTCTGAGAAGGACAGAGGTTAGCTTTTCCTTAAATGTTTTGTAAAATTCTCCAGGGAAACCATCCAGCCCAGAGCTTTTGTATGCTGAGAGTTTCTTGATTACTGTTTCAATATCCTCTGCTATTATCAGTCTGTTCAGGTTTTCTGCTTCTTCCTACAGTGTTAGAAGATTATACTTTTCTAGAAGTTTGTCCATTTCACCTAGGTTTTCAAATTTCTTGGCATATAATTATTCATAGTAGTTTCTTACAATCCTTTGTATTTCTCTGATTTCAGTTGTTATTTCTCCTCTTTCATTTCTAATATTATTTATTTGTGTCCTTTCCCTTCTTTTCTTGATGAGTCTGTTTAAAGGCTGGTTGATTTTATTTATCTTCTCAAAGAACCAGCTTCTGGACTATTTCTTGACTATTTCCTTCCTTCTACTTGCCCTGGGATTTATTTGTTGTTGTTTCTCCGGTTCTTGAAGTTGTAGGGTTAGGTCATTTATTTGAAATGTTCCTGTCTTTTTAAGGTAGGACTGTATTGCTATGAACTTCCCTCTCAGTACTGCTTTGCTGTGCCTCATAGGTTTTGGAATCTTGTATGCTCATTTTAATTTGTTTCCAGACATTTTTTGACTTCTTCTCTTATCTCATTATTGATTCACTCATTGTTTAATAGTGTGATGTTCAGTCTCCATGAGTTTGCAAGTTTTTGAAATTCCTCTTTGAGGTTGACTT
The DNA here is from genome assembly GCF_021234165.1 of Pteronotus mesoamericanus. Classification (NCBI taxonomy): domain Eukaryota; kingdom Metazoa; phylum Chordata; class Mammalia; order Chiroptera; family Mormoopidae; genus Pteronotus; species Pteronotus mesoamericanus. The sequence continues at coordinate 59,777,558 of NW_026555321.1, forward strand.
CCAATTTCAAGCCCTTGTGGTCTGAGAAAATGCTTGGTATTATTTCACTTTTCCTAATTTTCCTGAATTTTTTAAGGCTTTCTTTGTGTCCTATTATGCGGTCTATGTTTGAAAAAGTTCCATGCACATTTGAAAGAATGTATATTTTGCTTCTTTGGGATCTAAGGTTTTATAAGTTAGTTAAGTCCATTTGATTCAGTGCATCATTCAGCGCCACAAATCCTTGTTGATGTTTTGTTTGGAGGATCTGTCAATTTTTGAGAGTGGGGTGTTAAAATCCTCTACTATCAGTGTGTTGCTGTCTGTATCTTTTTTGAAGTTGTCCAAGATTTTCCTTATATATTTGGGTGCTCCTATGTTGGGTGCATATAAGTTTACAATGTTTATGTCTCCTTGATAGATTCTTCCTTTAAGTATTATAAAGAGTCTCTCTGAGTCTCTTTTTATGGCCTTTGTTTTGAAATCTATTTTGTGTGATATAAGTATTGCTACCCCTGCTTTTTATTTTTTTCTTACCCATTTGCTTGAAATATTTTTTTCATCCCTTTACTTTCAATCTGTGTAGGTCCTTTGTTCTGAGGTAGGTCTCTTGTAGGCAGCATATGTGTGGGTCATGTGTTCTTATCCATTCAGCTGTCTTGTGTCTTTTGATTGGGACATTTAGTCCATTTACATTTACAGTTAGTGTTGATATAAACATTCATTTTTTCCCTTTGTACCTGTATTTTTCTCCTTCTCACTCTTTTTCATCTTCTTAAGCCAGTCCCTTTAGCATGTATTGTAGTGCTGGTTTGCTGGAGATGTATTCTTTTAGCCTTCTTTTTTTCTGGAAAACTCCTTATTTCCTCTTCTATTTTAATTGAGAGCCTTGCTGGGTGGAGCAGACTTGGTGGTAGTCCTTTGCTTTTCATAACTTGGAATATTTCTTGCCATTCCCTTCTGGCTTGTAGAATTTCTGTTGAGAAGTCAGCTGCTAGCTGTAACTGGGCTCCCTTGTATGTTACTACTTGTTTCTCCCTTGCTGCCTTCAGGATTTTTTGTTTGTCTTTGATATTTGCCATTTTAATGATGATGTGTCTTGGAGTGGGCCTCATGGGTTCCTCTTGAATGGGGCCCTCTGTGCTTCCTGGACTCGTGAGACCTTTTCTCTCCTCAAATTGGGAAAGTTTTCCATCATTACTTTTTCAAAGACATTCTCTATCCTTTGGTTCTCTTCTTCTCCTTCTGGTGTCTCTTTTACATGGATATTATTGTGCTTCAGATTGTCCTGCATTTCTCTAAATGCCTCTTCATTGTTTTTGAGTCTTTTTTCCATTTCTTGTTCTTTCTGGGAGCTTCTTTCTACCTTGTCTTCCAGCTTGCTGATTTGATCCTCTCTTTTTTCTAACCTGCTTTTGATTCCTTCTACTGTGTTCTTCAATTCAGAAATGGTATTCTTCATATCCTCTTATGTCTTCTCGATAGTTTCTATATCCTTTTCCAGGCTGATATAGTTTGCTGTAAGATGCTGATAGTTTCTCTACAGTTTCTCTTTAGTTCTCTTTGAGCTCACTGGGCTCACTGAGCCTCCTTAGAGCCATTGTTTTGAATTCAATATCTGATAAGTCACTTGCCTCTAATTCATTTAGTTCTCTCTTTGGGGATTCCTCCTTTCCCCTCATTTGGGGGGAACTTCTTTTACTTCCCATTTTTGTGAGTCTACTTTTTTTTTTTTTTTTTGCTTCTGCTTCAATTGACCCATCTGAATTTCCTGACTTTGTGATTAAACTTCTATCATATAAGTGGGTTTATTGTTTGTTTGTTTATTTATTTATTCTTTTCTTTTCTTTTCTTTCTGGGTCTGCTTCTGATTATGCCAGTTGTTGACCCTGTCTAACTTTAGACTGTTTATTTGAGCCTTCCAAGAATCTACTGTCTGTGTCTGTCTCCAGCAATTGTTAATGCCTCTTCATTGTTTTTGAGTCTTTTATCCATTTCTTGTTCTTTCTGGGAGCTTTTTCTAGTCACTCTGCCATCAGCTGTCCAGCTTAGGCACCACAGGATGGGGCAGTGTCTCTTGAGGTGGGACTTTCGTGTCCTTACAGGCTGCTGTCACTCAGGGGAGTGGTCAGCCTGAGCAAGTTGGAGAAGGTAGACTAGGGAAGGAGTCAGCACTGGGATTCCCCTCGGCTAATCCTTTATTTGTCTCCCCTACACCTCCATCTCCAGTTTCTGCTCAAGTGTCTCTAGGAAGCCGTGTCCCCTTTGTACAGGGATCCACTATTTCTCCCTGCCATGCTGCACTCAGCAACTTGGCTCGCGTGCACTAGCCCTAGATGGATTAAGGCTGGCTATTGTGTGCTTTCCTGCTGCTGCCTCTTTGGGGGTGTGGCCTGCCCACACAAAATGGAGACTACAGAAAGGAAAACGAATCAGCCCCAGGAACGCCGGGCTACTCCTCCATTTCTTTCCCCAATGCCTCCATCTCCAGTCTCTCCTCCAGAGTCTCTAGGCAGCTCTGTGTCCCCTTTGGCCAGGGATCCACTATTTCTGCCAGCCATGCTCCACTCGGCGCGCCCGCCCTGGACAAATGATGCAGCTGCTGAGAATGGCCTCCACCAAAGGTCTGGATGTGACCATAGTAAGAGGATGGTCAAGAGGCTGACTTCCTCCATGTGGTTCTACATCAGACTCTCTGGATGTGCTGTTTAACCTTGATGCTCCTTCTGAGTGTTCCTGAGTCACATTTTGTGCTGAGAAGCCTTCTCGACAGTGCTGGTCAGTTCCCAGTGGGACAGATAGTAAGGCTGACAAATTGCTTTCTCAGACCCGTGAGTGGCCTTCACTGGTGCAGTCATTCGAAAATGTGTTTTTAATGGTCAAATTCAGGGTTATTTTGCAAGGGGAGAAGATTTCCTAGATAATGGCCGCTCAGGGCTTCCTGATTCTCCAGCCAACATCTTCAGCATTTATCTCTCCTTTTCTCTCTTTTGCTCTCTTTCTTTACTTTTCTAAACAGATGACTCTTAGGTTTAGTTCTTTAGAAAATATATATGCTAGGCTAAGTCAAGCAGAGAAATTTTATAGGGCAAGATTTTCTTGAATAACCTGGAAGTCTTCTTTCTCTGCTTTCTCCCTGGAATCCTGCACCCTGTTGTAGGACTTCATAGTTGACACAAAGCATCTTACCTGTCTGTGCCAGGTGCAATAAAGGAATATCTGTGTCAATGCCTGTTGCAGAACTTGTCTCTCTGCCTGTCTCTAGGCTTTCTACCTGTCACCACTCCAGCTGAGGAGAAATATGGGGTCCTACCCTCCTGGGAGACAGATGGACACATCTAGAAGCTCCAGTTATAGTTAGGAGTTCAAGAAATACCTGCCATATCTGTCTCTCCCTTCCGACATAAGCAGGAAAAGAGCAGAGATGATTGCATAAGCCTTCCAATATGCAGCAAGTTTTATATTTGAGAGTATAAACTAGATCAGGCCAGTTAAAAATTAACTCAAAATCTTACAAGTAAGAGCTGTGGTTCCAAAAGAAAATGGTGATCCTAGTGTCAGCGTGCTTTGCTGTACTGTAGTCTAGCTCCCCTAGTGGCCAGGTGAGCAGTGCACCTTTCAGATTGGCCCTTTTCCTCCAGCTGCAGAATGTTGGCTGGCTGCTGGTGGCTAGGAGCTGTTTTTCTCTGTAAATTGTCCTCAGATAAAGGAAGCTGCCTTAACTTTCTAGCACGTGACTGAGAGCAGCCTACATACAACAACTAATCAAGAAGTTATACATGAAGGCCTGGTCCTCATTCCAATTTTTGACAATTTGGCTCAGAGCCCTTGGTGCCTTTGGCTGAAACTCTTGTGGCAAATGTAGCACTGAAACTTGTTGAAAAATTTTTTCTGTATTACAGCCTTGTTCTCTTGAGTGTGCTCTCTCTGCGCTAAACAATGATGAGGTGTTTCTCTGCGTGGGACAGCACCCAAGATCCAGTCTGCTCTCTGGTAACAGCTACTCCATCTTCATCTAGCAGATCAGGTAACAAAGATGAATAAGTAATTGAACAAAAATGATTTGCACTGAGGCATCTATGATGATGAAAAAACAACTTTATCTTTTGTGAATAAGACATCATATCTATGTAACAATTCCGAGAAAAGAAATATAGTTGGGTTGTTTAAGTAGCTAATATGTAAAACATTGCATTTTCATTACATTTTTGTTTTATAGTTAAACCACTCTTTCCATGATAGTTTCTCAAGATCACAGTCACTGCTGAATTTTTGTTTTTCTTCCCAGACATTAATTAATCATCCTGTGTTTTCCCTGGTTTATTTTTGCATTCTTCCTAATGAATTCACAAGATTTTATCTTAATCACAGAGATTAGAGGCTTTTAGAACTCCCAGATGCTTGAAGTCTATTTTCCCCAAACACCTCACTCTGTGAATGAGGAGTTTGCTGTGACTTAAGCTTGCCTTCCTCCCCACATTGCGTCTCCCTACCCTGGCTGCTGGAACCTGGAAGGCTGAACCCCCAGACCTATTATCAGGCATTCAACTAAGACCACTTTTTCATTGGCATTTCATCAACCTGTTTAATTCTGAGATTTCTCTTATATGTGTTTGATTTCTTGACAACTGGCCCATGCATCCCTTCCTGTCACTCCATGATATAAGCTTCATGAGAATCCCCATAACCTAGCTGAGAGCCTATCAAAGCAGGGACCCAAATGTTTGTGAACAAACATGAGCAGAATTGAGTGAGAGCCCAAAGCTGTGTCTGGGCACAATCAGAGCTCGATGTTATCCCCCCCGATTTCTGAGCCCTCAGGCCAGGGCTCTGACTCCTACATGGTTCAGAGCAAAAACTCTCATATTCATGAAGCATGTGGTGCCCAGGCATTTGCGAGTCACTGTGGGGAATTCTGATGTCATTCTGCTATGTCTGCAGACTTTTGTGCACTGGAATTCATTTTGCTTTTTAGTTCATTGGAAACTGTCCCATAGACCTCACTCTTTCCTGGTATTTCTCCCTGCTGCTTTTTTTGCTCCACTTTACCTAATTAATGAAAATCTTTTTCCATCTCACAAGGTATCCATCTTGCCTTTATAAAAGTACTGAAAGGTCTTATCCCAGACACTGAATGCTGAGTCATTAGGTGTGAAACACTGAGTTTATTTACAGGTGGCTATGTCTTCATTGCTTTTCTCTTAGTCCTGTTTGAAACAACTATTAATATGAAAGTGCCTGTGTGTAAAAAGACTATCAACAAGACAAATAGGGGAACATAAGCAAATATCCATATGTTAGAAACCCAAAAGCTACAAGGGAGAAATTTAATCAGTTCTCAGCCTGGGTTCATAAATGACAAACACAAATGTTAAAGTGGCAAAAATACAGAGCTCTATGTCTTTCTAGCTCATGATTCTCACTCAGCAAATTAAACCTACCTGTGTGAAAATGCCAAATGCCCATTGAGCCATTTCCAAGTTAATAACATTCTGTAGGAATCCATTTGGACTTTTCTCCCAAGCTGGCACATTTAATATTATTTCAAACCTCATCAGTTTCATTATAAATGAAATCCAATGGCATTTCCAAAGTCCAAATGCCATGAAACAGATCCCATTACCAAGTTTGCAAAAGATATTTCAGCAGGAAATAACTTGACTCTGTCCACCGTAATCCTGCAAATGAATTAGAATGAGGGAGATGATTTTGGTGTGCCTGAGCCCATTCCTCCTTCCTCTAATTTCCAAGGTATTTGTTATAGGTTTTTGCAGCTAGGAATGTGTCTAGTGACCACTGATGAAAGTTTAAAAAGTAGTTCATGTATGCTTACAAAATTCTCAGACTATAAATATTTACCTTATTGGTATTTCCAAGTTCTTTTCAATGTAACAGTAATTCTATTGGGTATTTGTAGATAGTTCATGAGGAAAAAAAAAGTATCTTTGGAGTAATAATTTAGGGAGCTTATTACTTACAACATTTTCCTCTTGAAAGTCCTCCCAGTTGTATTATAGAATTGTACCCTTGAAACCGATATAATTTTATTCACCAATGTTGCCCCAATAAATTCAATTAGAAAAGGAAAATCCACCATGAACTCTAACATATTAAGGGCTTTGGAAATTTCTACAGGCAAGAAGCTCTTTCTGAGGTGTCTATTTCTGAGATTTTTTTTGACAATTTTTAAACAAATCATCACCTTTTTGTCAAAATCATAGAAACAGAGTAGAAAGTTGTCAGGAACTGGGGAGTGAGGGAAATGGGGAGGGGTTGATAAAAGGTACAAATGTTCATCTGTGAGATATATAAGGTATGAGGGTCTGATGGAAAACACAGTGACTGTATTTGACAACACTCTATATATCATTGATATTTGCTAAGAGAGTAACACTTAAATGTTCACACATGAAAAAAGTAAATACATGAGTGTTATTTAGCTCAGTGGGGGAATCCTTTTACAAGATATATGTACATCAAATCATTACATAATATACTCTAAATATCTGACAATTTTACTTGTACTTATATATCATTAAAGCTGGAAAAATCAACATTTTTAATATCATTTTCTTTCTTATGAATCAAATCCATTCAAGCTAATAGACACCACCATCTGTTTCCCATGAAGGGCATGCACTGCAAAGACATTTCTGCACAGGTGATAGAAAAGCTAATAAACCTAAGGTGGATCAGTTAGCAAACCAGGAAACTATCACCCTGTGTTGCAGCCTCTCTAGGCTGGGCAGGTCCGCCAAGGGCTCAGGTAGATGGAAGAAAAATGCATGGAGCCTCGGGGGTGCTTGACATGCCTTTATTCGAGAGAATCACACAAGCACAAGCCCATGTCCAGGGAAATCACACAGGCCTCAAAGCCCATGTGCACACCACATACAGACCACCAGCCCATGTGGAGGGAGTCATACAGGCCACAAAACCCATGTCCAAGTCAGCAGCCCAACTCCCCATCTCACCCAAAACTCCTATCCCTTAAATACTAGCCATAAACAAAGCAGGCAACAGGCCAGAAAGTGAAGTTACTATCATAAGTTGCACATGCGAGCCTACTCAAGGCTATGGGGCAGTGTATTGCATTGGGCCCAAGGCTGTGTGGCCTACGCTCAAGGCTGTGGGAATACTGCTTTATCAGACTCCTTCAAGGTTGTGAGGAGCTGCTCCCTCTGGTTGCCCAGGCATTTGGGTGAGAGAGCCAGACTGCCTCCACCTACCCTATAATCCGCGCCCTTCTGGGTTCCTCACCGTACAATCTATGTGAGGATATCTTCTAAGAAGTTACCTTAGTGAGGAGGGCAGAGCCCTGCACTCATAAACCACAACAGCAATATAAGCTACAGCAACAAGCAAGCAATATACAAGTACTGCCACCCAAGACAGCGAGGACCCACCACCATTCAGTGGTTAGGGATGCCCACCATTCCTGCAGAGGATCGCCTGTCAGGCATTCAATGGCATGGGTTTCAGAGGTTAATGCCTGCAAAGCCTGGCTTACATTGTGGTGAACATCAGGAACATAGACACAACATTTTCCCCCTACTAGGGCACATACACCACCTTGGGATGCAGTGAGCATATCTAAAACCATATGATTCTGCAAGGCTAATTTTCTTAACTGGTACACTTCTTTGTTTAACAGGTTTAATGAATCATGCGTTGCATTCATCGCACGGGCAATGTGCAAAGCCAAAGCAGTTATCTCAGCTTCAGTAAAGAACAGCTAGTGGGTAATACCACCAGGGGGTATGCTTCACCTGGTGTCACACTTTAAACGTTTCCCAATTTGTTGGTCTGCTTGTAAGAGTTTTCTGAACTCGAGCAGGCAAATAGGGCCATCCCCGAATACAACCACCAGTCCAGTTTCCAGGCAGGTAAGGCCACCCATGTGAGCCACACACCCAAAGGGCTCCAGTGGAGACTGCAGCCCATGCATCCTCCTGCACCTTCCAGAAATGTTCCAGGGCCAAAGACTGACATAGACTTGTTGGAGTCAAGCCCACTTGGGCTTGTCCTTTGAGGTTCTCAATACAAAGGGGAGCTGGTCCAGCCAGTTCCATGGCTTCAGCTGTAAGCCACACTGAGCCATCCCATACAGAGTTACCAGTCAATGGTGGGGATTGGTCATGCCTCTGCTCTGCCCCAGCATAGATGTTGGTCCAAGTGGCATCCTACAGTGGATGTTCACTGTTCCACTGGTTCTGGAGCCATGTCCAATTCACAGTGGAAGCAGGAACAATGCGCTATGGAAGCCCAGATGAGGTGCTCAGTAGGATTTCCATGCAAACCCAGCAGGTTGATTGATTTGCCACTGAGACATAGGTGTAGACCCAATCCACTACACCCTAGGGGCTAGAAAGACAAACAGTTATAGATATCAACAATAGCCAATCATTACCCTGGATATTTCACCTTTAAGATTGAGGGCTAGATTCCCATCACCCAGGGCACTATTTGCAAGTCCTGCTCCACAACCTTATCCTCAAGGGGCAACAAGAGCCACTGAATGCATGTGAGGGCCTTTTATTTCCCAAGGCCAGATCAAAATAGCTGTTTGCCCTCACTCCAGATCCTTCGGAGAGGGCAAGAGAATATTTCTCTGTTTTCTCGTGCCTGGTTTCAGCAAGGCATCCTTAGTCTGTACCTGCAGCTAGATAAGAGCTGCAGACCAGTGGAGAAGTGCTTCCACTGGAGCAGGCCCCTCCCTCCGGCTCCTCTCATTCAGAGCTTGGAGATCAGTCCACACCTGTAATAGCTTACTCATATCCCTCTGAACTTAGCAGAGGCCTGATGACATCCACTTGCCACTGAGTCAGCGGTACCTGTCCTTGCACAACCTGCCCAGCAGTTCCCGCAGGCTTTCGAGGATGCTCCCATGAGCAGACAACACAAGTCTCACAGGTTTCTTGTGCTTCTGGCAAAGTAACAGGTAACCCTCAAATATTTGACAGACAACCCAGGCCATTGCACAATGTGCCTGGAGACCCGTGCTGGCTGCAGGTTCTGCTTCCACCCCTTGCACGGCTGCTGCTGTTTCTGGGGCTCCTGCGTTGCTATGGGCTCCGTCCATCAGTGTGCCTGGATTACCTGCTCCCCTGCCACCACTATCTGCCAGTGCCATTCGCTCCGGCATGCTTTCTGGCATTCACTGGGTTGTGCACCAGCTCTAGCAGCTGTCCCACCAGCAAGGCCACAGGCAAAGCAAGCAGCATATTTAGGCAGCTGGGCACTAGAGCGCACAGGGTCATAGCTAGCGTAATGTCTGCTTACAGTGGCCAGCAGCTCCCCCCACCCCCGCCACCCCTTAGGCCAAAGCACAGCCCAGGGGCACCACCTACTAAAATGCTGCTGCTATGCTCTGCTCCGCGTGCTTGGCCTTGGCCCACAGACATAGCCAACGGACACTACTCGCAGGCAGGGCCTCTGCCTCTTCTCATCAGCTTGGTGAGAGCAGAGAGTGCCAGCCCGCCGCCAAAGCACCTGGCCTGGGCCGCAGTCCTCCAGCCCAGTTTTAGTAACTATGTTCCTTGTCTGCGTGGGGTGAGGGAGAGAAAGGGATTCCTGGCCACCCAGATTCAGACCTCCCTCAAGGTCTGCAAGGACCTCAGTTCTGTTTTCCCCCAACCCTTTTCCCCTGAATTGCTCACTACAAGGTGGGGAGTCGGAGCTCCAACTTGGACATGGGCTTTGTGGCCTGTGTGACTCCTTTCACATGGGTTTGTGGTCTTTGTGCAGCATGGACACAGGCTTTGTGGCCTGTGTGATTTCCCTGGACAGAGGCTTGTGCCTGTGTGACTCTCCTGAATAAAGGCATATCAAGCATCCCCAAGGCTCCATGCATCTTCTTTCATCTACCTTAGCCCCTAGCAGACCTGCCCAGCCTAAGGAGGCTGCAACACAACCCTCTGTAGGAGGGGTGGCCTTACGAGGGCCAGGACCTGGGTCACCAGACAGAATCTAGAATCTGTGCTGTCTAGCTGGAAAAGCTGGGGTAAGGAGGAGAAAGTCTGTCCTGTGAAATCTTGCAACCCAGAGGAGAGTTCTAGTTGGTGCTAGAAATGCCACCCTAGCAGGGATGGAGAGTTAGAAACCCCCTGTTTTTCCCTCTCTGGCACCGTCCCATCCTGAGCAGACCTCCTACTTTTACATCACAGCCAGTGCCTGTTGGTGAGGGCATCTGGGAGGTGTAGGTCCCATGTCAGAGTGGATTATGGCGAGGGCAGGGGTGAATCTGACAGAAAATAGGGGAAGGACCAGTATGTGAATTAGTGTTTTATGGTACTCAAGTTGTGTTCATCATTACTTAGTAATGTAATCATTTTTCCAATAAGAGTTTAATGATTATAATTGTACTGTATAAATTTCACATGTAAAGCACATTGTTTTCTAATTGTATATGTATTTATGAATATGTATAGTAGTCAGGATTCTCCAGAGAAACAATCATTTTGACCTATCCATCCATCCATCCATCTCCCCATCTACCAATTTATCATCTATATACCTCTCATCTGTCTGTCTGTCTAATGAGATTTATTACAAGGAATTGAGTAACATGATTAGGAGGGTAAGAAGTCCTACATTCTGTCTGTAAGCTGGAGATTAAGGAAAATCTATGGTGTCATCCTACACCTGAGTGCTGAGGAAGCAACAATGTAAATTCCAGTCTGAACTGAAAGTCAGAAGAAAATCAATGTTCCAGCTCAGGCAAGCAGAGAGCAAATTCAGTCTGTACCCATCGTTTTGTCCTATGATTAGAACCTCAAAGAACTGGAGAACATCCCCCATATTTGAGCAGGTGATCTGCTTACTTAATTCATACCTGGAAATAATATGTAACCAGATACATGGATTTCCCATGGACCAATCAATCTGACACCTAAAATTAACCACCACAATGGGCATTCATTAGAAAATATTATAAGAACACTAATGGAAAGACTTAAAGCTAGGACAAGACTATCAGAATAAATTTTAAAACAATCGTTTGTGTGACATTTTGAAAAACCTTCTGGCTGACCAAAACAGGAAGTTTATGTGTTTGGGTGACATTTTAGGAAGCTGGTGTTGACAGCAGAGATATTGCTCACTGGAGCAGCCATGTCTTCATTCTTCCTCTCTAACTTCTTCTCTCATAGGTGTAGCTCCTGCCTTGGCTCCAAATCATTGTTAGATGGACTGTTATATCTACCTGGCTCATGTGTGTCTGATTTACAAGACTAAAGTTTCATGAGGGTACCTGAACAATGTTATTGATGAATTAGGTACAATTTTACTTATCAAACAATGCACACACCTAGAGCCATTTGCAATAGGGTGCCATCGGCCTGCTCTCTTCCCATCCAGTCTCTTCTCAGCAGGACCTGTGAACACTGAACGTCAGGTACTTTCCTCCTCGGTCCCACTTAATGTTGAGATTGCTTAAACCTTACTACTTGCCCAGTCCCATATATTCTGGAACTGTTATACATTTGATCCTTTTTAAAACCCTTGAGGCAAAAATTATTATCTCATTTTTTACAGATGAAAGAAATATGGCTCAAAGCAGTCGTCACAGCATACTGTATCCTACATTAATGTTAAGTCCCTGCAGGGGCTCCCACAAACCCTCCTCATATCCCTGATGTCATTCTCTTCATTTGTTTACTTGATGGAGAAGTAATCAGGAGCCCACTCTAAGCTAGTCTTGGAGGACTGGTAATGACTTTCATTTTGCACATATGAAGATTTTAGTTGTACTTTACTATCTTCTTCAGACTTTAAAAAAAACAAACTTTTTTTAAACAGTTTTAGATTCACAGCAACATCGAGGGGAAGGTACAGAGATTTGCAGGTATTTCCACCACACTTGTACATGCACAGTGTCCCATCATCACCAGTCCCCACAAGTGGGGCATGTGTACCCATTGATGAGCTATGTTAATGCATCATAATCCATAGTCTGCATGGGATTCACTGTTCGTGTTGTATACTCTCTGGTTGTGGACAGATGCATAATGACTTGTATCCATCATTATGATACCGCACAGGGCAGCTCCCTTGCCCTAACTATGATCCATGCTCCACCCGTGGTCCCTGCCTCATCTCCAGTTTATGCTTATGCACATGTGCGGTACATATGGCCATAGCACTGAGTTTGTTCCCCTTTCATTCAATTTATTTGCTGTGGTTTGCATATTATACTTACATGTATACTTCCCATGACCATTTGTATCCTCCTATTCCAAACTCAAAAATGAGCTAAGCGCCCAATCATCTGATGCACAGAGCTCAATTTCCCAATTCACTGTGGAAATTCATTCTATGTTTCAAGGCTACAGAACAGATACTCTCTCCAGTTATCTTTCTTATTTGGATATTTTTGACCAACATGGTTAGGCTGCCTGTGTAATTAGTCACCTTAATCACTCAAGTCTCATAGTCAGTAGGTACTTCAGGTAATGGTTTAATCTTTCAGATTTCACTGACTTCCACTGTCTGCACTGACAGTGACATTCTGTGACATCTGTCACTAGTGAGATACTCATAGGCCAAGCTGTGTCCCTAGGCACTTTCTATATGTGTTCTGAGTTAATACTCTCAACAATAATTTATGTAGACAGCAACATCATTTCTTTCTTAGAATGAGGAGAGAAAAATTATCTTGGTGCAAGTATGTAATGACATTTTATATTTGCTCAGTTTGGAAACCTGAGAACCAACCAAAAGTCCTGTCTTCTCCTTATACTCATACCTGTTCCACTGGTGCTGCTCTTGAAATATATCCAGAATGCAAATACTCTTCAGCACTTTCACTCTTCCCTTTGTGGCCCAGTTTGTTTTCACCTTTGTCATGAATTATGCAAGTAGTCTCCTATTCAGAATTTTTGTTTCTGCCCATGGCCCTCCATCTCTACCAGCAACTCCAGCTCTTCACTCTGCATAAACAAAGTCATCTTTAAGTAACTTGGGTGAGCTCATGTCATTTCTCTACTCAGAGTATGCAGTGCTTTGATGGCTCTCTGTCTCTTTCAGGATAAAAGCTGTGGCCTCTTCTGTGGCATGTGGTATGTCTTGTTTCTGCCTATCACTCCTTTTCCTCCCTCTGAAGCCACTCTGGCCTTCTAGCTGTTCTCTAAACTCACCAGGCATAAGCAGAGCCTTTGGACTTGTCCTTCCTGCCTCATATGAAAGCATCTGGGATGCTGCGGAGCCCTTTGTTGACAGTGATTAATTTAGGGGGGTGGTAGAATGAGGTAGAGATATTTAACCTTAATTTATATGATTAAAAATTTAAAAGAGGTATATTTATTGGTTTAGTTTGGGTTTTAATGTATTTTTATTTATATAGTTTAGGAAAACTATAAAATAATTATGTGACTTTAGTAGGTTATAGACTGTTGGGAACCATCCTTCCTGGTCTTAGGTACTGTAACCTCACCAACAGGCTAGAGGGCCCCAAGGCTGGAGCTGAGCAAGGAGGCCTTGGGAAAATAGGCCTCTGAAGAGACAAAACCTGTCCCCCTTCCTCTCTCACATCACCCTGCTTAGCCCTGGAGGATGGCTGGTTAATCAATGATGAGTAAGACCCCTTGATGGCAGGGGCAACTTAAGATAGTCACAGTCACGTGGGGGCCATCAGGGAAGGACTTGGGGGACACTGAGAAGGGGCAAAAGACCCTCGCCTCTTAGCTTTGTCATGGCTGGAGTCCTCATTCTATCTGAAAGAAGTCTCCTTATCTCTTGGCTGCTCTGCCTACACCTTGACCAGATCAGTGAAACAATACTAAAGGCAGGTACAGCCCCGAATGGATCAGGCAATTCCTGAGGACAATGAGACCTGGAAAAGGAATGAATTAAATCCTATGACACTTACTTTGCTAAGAATGCCCTAGAATTAATGAGTACTGATGTTTGGGGTCGAGCATAGAATGTGTTCAGTTTCCCAGGTTTCAGGGCTGACTGGGTGCCACCCTATCTATCTGAGTTGAGGCAAATCTCTGTGTTCCTTCAATCATAGCCTTCTGACACTGACTGATGAGCTTAGATTGCATGCTGTGTACCTCTGTGCATGTTTTTCTCAATAAAAGCCACTTCAAGAGAAAGCCTCGGGGCATTCTCCGCTAGAGGGAATCGCCACCCCCTTTTACTGGCAGGCCTAGAGTGTCTGGAATGACTTATTTTATTTTCCTCCATCTGCAGCGACCTGTGGGGACTCTGCATGGGACATGGTACACCCCATCAATAGACATATAAAAGCTCATATAGCTGCAAAGGAGCCCCCTCAAATATATAAAGTATACAAATCTCACAAAGGTGCTACATGTCATGTACAATTACAACAAATAACAGTGGTTGTTGACCTTGAGGACACAGGGTCCCTGGGGAGAGGTTAGAACATCCGAGTACCCAAAAAGGAGGTGGAAAGATGGCGGAGGAGTGAAAGGGAGTCACGCTGACCTCCTCCCAAAACCAAACTGGAATTGCAACTAAATAACGGAGTAATGACCTGGAAAGCAGTGGAGCGACAGTGGGAGAGGAGCCTTGGTGCTGTGGACAGTGGATTCTACTCTCACACATCCCAACGGGTGAGAATTGCGGTGGAGGCTCGAGAGGGTGGTCTGGGTGCGCACGGGCACTGGCACCAGAGGGACATTGAAATGGCCAGTTAGCGCCCCCCCCCCCGAGAAGAACGGGGTCTGAATCATAAACAGGAACCCCTAAACTACAGCAGCTAAAGCTGAGAAAATACAGACAAAATGCAACCCCAAAAAGCTTAGGGGCGCTCTCTGCCAGAGACAGGTGGCTGGGGATGCAAGAAGACATTTAAAGGGCAAACGCAAAAGTTGCAGCGGCAGCCACCCTCCTTGATTGCTGAGTAGAGGCGGCAGCAGGGTGGGCTGGTACCTAGGAAAAGACTGGTGAGGAAAACTTTGTGAAGAGAACTGACACGGCGGTCGGTGGAGCCTGGGTGATAACGCACTTCCCACTCTGCAGCTACCATCTCGCTCAGGCATAAGGGAATCAATTAACCTGCCTTTTGTGTGTGAGCTACGGGGCTGAATGCAGACTGGCTGGGAGAGCCTTGAGGAGAGACTGGAGACAGAGGCATTGGGGAAAGAACGGGAGGAAGAACCGGGGAGTCCCGACTCCCTCGCCGTTTGGTAGTCTCCATTGTGGGCTGGAAAGGCGCGACCCCAAAGAGGAAGAAGCAGGGCGCGCATGAACCAGACTGCCTGCGATTGAAACTCAGTCCGCACAGGGGTTGGATCCTTGGCTGAAGGGGTCACAGAACTGCCCAGAGGCCCCTGAGGGGAGACTAGAAACGGAGGCATTGGGGAAAGAACGGGAGGAGGAACCGGGGAGTCCCGACTCCTTCTCCTTGCCGTAGTCTCCATTGCGCGGGAAGAGGCCACACCCCCAAAGAGCCAAAAGCTGAAAAGCAAACATAGACACCCCCAAAACACCCAGAGCAGGCGCGCACACTTGCCCCGAGTGACTGGCGAGGGTTGGCTAGCGTGTGTGTGACCCACGCGGGCTGGCAAATGCTTGCACCTGCCGACAAGGCCTCACAGAGACTGGCACCCATACGGCCTGCGAGGGAGTGCACAGAGGGGCAAGGGCAGGCGTAAATTGACCTATCCGCCGCGATTGCAGAGCGGCCCACAAAATAAGGAGAACTGCCCAGAGGCCCTGAAGGAGAGACCAGAAACAGGATTAACTGGAGAGTCCTAGAGCTGATTTCCTCCCATTTCCGTAGTCCCCATTTGGCGAGGGCAAGCAACGCATCCAAAGAGCCAAAAGCGGGGAAAACACACAATAGAAGACCCTAAACTGACCAGTGCCGCGAAGCTCCCGTGCCAGGGAGGCAAGATGAGTACGGGAGGTCGCGAATAAGCCCCCTGGTCTGGGGCAAACACATGCGAGCCCAGGCAGGTGGGGGACCCTGCCGCGCTGGGAATGCTCTCAAGGAGCCCGCGTGAGAGCGCAGAGAGATCCCCAAAAATAGCCCAGTCCTTACCGAAGGGGTCACAGAGCTGCTCCAAGCAGGAGTCAGACACAGGCATTAGACTCCTGAAAGGCTCAAACAAACAACCCAAGGCCCTATAGGGTCAACAACTGACATCATCAGAGGCAAGCCCAGAAAGAAAAGTAAAGGACAAAAATACTTAGCAGACTCTCCCAAAAATGGGAAGAAAAAGAAGTTACCCCCAAATGAGTGGAAAAGGGGACTCCCCACAGAGAGAGCTCAATGAAATAGAGGCAAGGGAACTATCAGATATGGAATTCAAAACAATGGTTCTAAGGAAGCTCAATGAGCTCAGCCAGCTCAAAGATAACTATGAGAATCTGCAGAGAAACTATCAGGATCTTACAGCAAACTATATCAGCCTGGAAAAGGACATAGAAACTCTCAAGAAGATACAAGAGGATATGAAGAATCCCATTTCTGAATTGAAGAACTCAGTAGAAGGAATCCAAAGCAGGCTGGATGAAGACGAGGATCGAATCAGTGAGATGGAGGACAAGGTAGAAAAAAGCTCCCAGAAAGAACAAGAAATGGAAAAACGGCTCAAAAAGAATGAAGAAGCATTTAGGGAAATGCAGGACAACCTGAAACGCAATAATATCCGTATAATAGGGATACCAGAAGGAGAAGAAGAGGAGCAAGGAATAGAGAACCTCCTCGAAAAAGTAATGATGGAAAATTTCCCTAATTTGAGGAGAGAAAGGCTCTCATGGATCCAGGAGGCACAGAGGACCCCACTCAAGAGGGACCCAAGGAGGTCCACTCCAAGACACATCATCATTAAAATGGCAATTGTCAAAGACAAAGAGAGAATCCTCAAGGCAGCAAGGGAGAAGGAGAAAGTAACATACAAGGGGGCCCCGATACGCCTAGGAGCTGACTTCTCAACAGAAACACTGCAAGCCAGAAGGGAATGGCAACAAATATTCCAAGCCATGAAAAGCAAGGGTCTACAGCCAAGGCTGCGCTACCCAGCTAGGCTCTCCATTAAAATAGAAGGAGAGATAGGGAGTTTCCCAGACAAAAGAAAGCTAAAAGAATACATCTCTACCAAACCAGCACTCCAAGATATGCTAAGGGGACTGGTTTAAGCAGATGAAGGAAAAGAATGAGACAGAGAGGAACACAAGTACAAAAAGAAAAGATAAGTAAGTTTCTATCAGTAATATCTCTCAATGTGAATGGACTCAATGCCCCAATCAAAAGACACAGGGTAGCTGAATGGATAAGAACACATGACCCACACATATGCTGCCTACAAGAGACCCACCTCAGAGCAAAGGACCTACACAGATTGAAAGTAAAGGGATGGAAAATAATATTCCAAGCAAATGGGCATGAGAAAAAGGCTGGGGTTGCCATACTTGTATCAGACAAAATAGATTTCAAAGCAAAGGCCATAAAGAGAGACTCAGAGGGGCACTTTATCATACTGAAAGGAAGAATCTCTCAAGAAGACATCAACATTGTAAACTTATATGCTCCCAATATAGGAGCCCCCAAGGTTATAAGGAAATTGTTCGATGACTTCAACAAAGATATAGACAGCAACACACTGATAGTAGGGGATTTCAACACCCCACTGTCAAAAATGGACAAATCTTCCAAACAAAACATTAATAAACATATCGTGGCGCTGAATGACACACTGAATCAAAGAGACTTAACTGACATATAGAGAACCTTACATCCCAAAGAAGAAAAATACACATTCTTTTCAAATGCTCATGGCAGTTTTTCAAAGATAGACCACATGCGAGGACACAAAGCAAGCCTCAGTATATTCAGGAAAATTGAAATAATACCAAACTTTTTCTCAGACCACAAGGGCTTGAAACTCGAAATCAACCTCAAAGAGAAACTTCAAAAACTTGCAAACTCATGGAGACTGAACAGTACACTATTAAACAATGAATGGGTCAATAATGAGATAAGAGAAGAAATCAAAAAATTTCTGGAAACAAATGAAAATGAACAGACAACTGTCCAAAATCTATGGGACACAACAAAGGCGGTCCTGAGAGGGAAGTTCATAGCAATACAGGCTTACCTTAAAAAGATTGAAACATTTCAAATAAAAGACCTAACACTACAACTTCAAGAACGGGAGAAACAACAACAAATAAATCCCAGAGCAAGTAGAAGGAAGGAAATATTCAAGATTAGAGCAGAACTGAATGACATAGAGACAAAAAGAACAATTCAGAGGATCAACCAATCCAGAATTTGGTTCTTTGAGAAGATAAATAAAATTGACAAGCCATTAAGCAGACTCATCAAGACAAAAAGGGAGAGGACCCAAATTAATAATATCAGAAATGAAAGAGGAGAAATAACAACCGATACCACAGAAATACAAAGGATCATCAGAAACTATTATGAACAATTATATGCCAAGAAATTTGAAAATCTTGATGAAATGGACAAATTTTTAGAAAAGTATAATCTTCCAACACTGAAGGAGGAAGAAACAGAAAGCTTGAACAGACCGATAAAAGCTGGGGAAATTGAAGCAGTCATCAAGAAACTCCCAGCACACAAAAGCCCAGGGCCAGACGGATTCCCAGGAGAATTTTACAAAACATTTAAGGAAGAGCTAACCCCTGTCCTTCTCAGACTATTCCAAAAAATCCAAGAGGAGGGAAGACTCCCAGACTCCTTTTATGAGGCCAGCATCACCCTGATCCCAAAACCAGATAAAGACCCTACAAAGAAAGAAAACGACAGGCCAATTTTGCTGATGAACATAGATGCTAAAATCCTCAACAAAGTATTGGCAAACCGCATCCAGCAATACATTCAAAGATTATCCATCATGATCAAGTGGGATTCATCCCAGGGATGCAGGGATGGTTCAATATATGCAAATCAGTAAACGTGGTACATCATATAAATCAAAGAAAAGACAAAAACCACATGATCATCTCGATAGATGCAGAAAAAGCATTTGACAAGGTACAGCACCCATTTATGATCAAAACACTCAGCAAAATGGGAATAAATGGGGCATTCCTCAACGTAATAAAGGCCATATATGAAAAACCTACAGCTAATATCATACTCAACGGGCAAAAACTGAAAGCTTTCCCACTAAGATCAGGAACATGACAAGGATGTCCGCTTTCACCGCTTCTTTTCAACATCATATTGGAAGTCCTCGCCACAGCGGTCAGACAAGAGAAAGAGATAAAAGGCATCCAAATAGTAAAGGAGGAAGTAAAACTATCATTGTTTTCAGATGACATGATAGTGTACATAGAGAACCCTGTAGACTCTACCAAAAAACTCCTCAACCTAATAAGTGAATTTGGCAAAACAGCAGGATACAAAGTCAACATTCAGAAATCAAAGGCGTTTTTGTACACCAGCAATGCAATAAAAGAAGAAGAAATCAGAAAAAATATACCATTCGATATAGCACGAAAAAAGATAAAGTACCTAGGGATAAATTTAACCAAAGACACAAAAGACCTGTATGCAGAAAACTATACAACATTGAAAAAAGAAATTAAGGAAGACACAACTAAATGGAAGCATATACCATGCTCATGGATTGGAAGAATTAATATCCTCAAAATGTCCATACTACCCAAAGCAATTTATAGATTCAACGCAATCCCTATTAAGATACCAATGACATATTTCACAAAAATAGAACAGACATTTCAAAAATTTATCTGGAACCATAAACGACCCCGAATAGCCTCAGCAATTTTGAGAAAGAAACACAAAGTAGGAGGGATCACAATACCGGACATCAAACTCTACTACAAAGCCACCATACTCAAAACAATCTGGTACTGGCACAAGAACAGACCCATAGATCAGTGGAACAGAATAGAAAGCCCAGAAATAAGCCCAGGTCTCTATGGACATCTAATATTTGACAAAGGGGGCAGAAGCATAAAATGGAGCAATAACAGCCTCTTCAACAAATGGTGTTGGGAGAGCTGGATGGCTACATGCAAAAAATTGAAATTGGATCATCAGCTGACACCATACACAAAAATAATCTCCAGATGGATAAAAGACTTAAATATAAGTCACAACACCATCAAAGTCCTAGAGGAGAACATTGGCAGGAAACTCTCAGATATCCCACGCAGCAATTTTTTCACTGATATGTCTCCTGAAGCAAGGGACATAAAGGAAAGAATAAATAAGTGGGACCTCATAAAAATAAGAAGCTTCTGCACAGCGAAAGAAAACATCAGCAAAATGAAAAGGGAGCCAACCATATGGGAAAATATATTTGCTAATGATACATCAGGTAGAGGTTTGATCTCCAAGATATACAAAGAACTCACTGGACTCTACTCCAAGAAGACAAACGATCCAATCAAAAAATGGGCAAAGGACCTGGGCAGATGCTTTTCTAAGGAGGAGATACAGAGGGCCCAGAGGCATTTGAAAGGATGCTCCACATCACTAGCCATCAGAGAAATGCAGATCAAAACCACCATGAGGTACCACCTCACGCCGGTCAGAATGGCCATAATAAACAGATCCACAAACAACATGTGCTGGCGAGGCTGTGGAGAAAAGGGAACCCTAGTCCACTGTTGGTGGGAATGCAGACTGGTGCAGCCACTATGGAAAGCAGTATGGAATTTCCTCAGAAAGCTGAAAATGGAAATGCCTTTTGATCCAGCGATTCCCCTGCTGGGACTATACCCTGAGAACACCAAAACGCCAATACAAAAGAACCTATGCACCCCAATGTTCATAGCAGCACAATTTACAAGAGCCAAGTGTTGGAAGCAACCTAAATGCCATCAGTAGATGATTGGATCCAAAAATTACGGTACATATACACAATGGAATACTACACAGCAGAAAGAAAAAAAGAAGTACTAAACTTTGCGACAGCATGGATGGAACTGGAGAGCATCATGCTAAGTGAAATAAGCCAGGGGGCGAAAGACAAATACCATATGATCTCACCTATAAGCGGAACCTAACCAACAATGCAAAGAAGCAATGAAAATATGACCAGCAACACTGAAAGGAAAAGAAATCAACAGAGACAAGAGGGAAGTGGGGGGGGCAGGGAAAGGGAAGGGGAGGGGAAAGTCAAGGAACATATAGCAAGGACTCATGGACAAAACCAAAGGGGAGGAGCTGAGGGAGGGAAGGTGGGAGGGGGCAAGGGAAAGAGGTGGGGGGAAGGCAGAGACAAATGTATTTAAAAAGTAAATAAATTAATAAAAAAAAAAAGAAAAAGAAAAAGAAAAAAAGAACATCGAGTACCCAGACCAAGCCCCAGGTAAGTTTCTTATGGAGTAGGGCTGAAGGTTGGTATTTTTTTTAATTGAATTTATTGGGAGTGACCTTGGTTCACAAAATATACAAGTTTCAAGGGTATAACAAAGCAGAATGTTATCTGCATTTTTCATTTGCAGCATTGTGTTGTGCCCCAAAAGTAGCAGTTTTGTCCTGGAGCTCATAATGACCCACCTGATCACATTGTATAGTTATGAGAGGAACCTGTGGCTGGTGACTATAGCACACTGAGTGCCACATGAGGGGTCCCCAAATCACCCTGGGGAGACAGGGTGTTATTGCTTGAATGACTTCTGGTGGATAGTGCCAGATGATAAGCAGGGTCCCAGAGATACATAGGGATTGTTGCTGCTGTCCTCACACAGGATCATTCATACAGGCTGGTGGTAGGGGGTTGCTGGGGATATCAGAATGAGACTAGGTGCAATTACTAAACTTAGGAGAAGAGGTCAGATGTACACTTAACTCCCAGCGAGGTAGACAGGTTTAGGAACAACTTGCAGGAAAAACATCTCATTTCAAGGCAAGCTCTCTGCACCTCTGTCTTAAAGCTGTGTGGCCGCTTTAGTGTCCCTTTCATGGTGTATCACCAAGAGAATGATGTCTTTAGGATAAGACTCCACAGAGAGTTTCCTGCTCATGGTGCCT
The DNA here is from genome assembly GCF_021234165.1 of Pteronotus mesoamericanus. Taxonomy (NCBI): domain Eukaryota; kingdom Metazoa; phylum Chordata; class Mammalia; order Chiroptera; family Mormoopidae; genus Pteronotus; species Pteronotus mesoamericanus. Next base: position 59,799,489 of record NW_026555321.1, read on the forward strand.
GCAAAGTGTTCAAAACTTCCTCATGCAAAACTATCAACACAGCCCTCAGCTTCTGTACTAAGTGTTTCTGCCCTTGAAATTAGAATGGATGCATTTCTATTAGTGATGTGTTAGTGGTGGGAGAAGAGAAGGTAACATATGAGTACAGGGAATCCTGTAGGGATGTGAAATGTCTATTGAATTAAAAATTATACAAATCTTTATTTATTAGTTATTAATTAAACTTGGCATTTCTGGCTTCCTGTTGGAATATACTTACTTAAATTTTAGGAAGCTGTGGGGTTTTGTTGTGGATATTCTCTAAGTTTAGATAATAAAGTGAATACATGCAGGTCTGTAAAATGCTGCAGGGCATGGGATGAGAAGGCAAATGACACAAAGCAGCTCTAAGTTTGTCAATTTACACACATTTCCTTAAAACATTCCACAGAACAAAACTCCACAGAGGCTGTGATTATCCTGCTTTACAATGAAGCCCTACATTTAAGTTAGGTGATGTTAACTGTGTAACGTTCACAAGTGCCCAAAGTAGATGTAAACTCAAGGTTGTCATAAACTGGATCTGTATTAGGCTCACTCCTTACTGCTACTATCTAATTATTAGAAGCAGAGATTATTCTTTGCATCTTAGAGGGCAAAGGGAGTAACTTTCAATTCTCTTACATATTATGTCTTCATGTGACCTAACATAATAATGCCCAAGAATAAAACAGGTTTAGAAGAAATTTGGAAGAGAAGCTCCTTTCCCATCCCTCCTGTTCCTTCATAATGTCCACAAGGGACAGGTTATTAGGTTGTATCTAACACATCATGGGAAAGATAGAAGGATAGTATTTTGGTGATTTAGGCAGGTTTTCAAGGGTATAAGATGTATTTCCTCTAATGGAAAAAATTATGACTTTGCACAATTGCTCTTGAAAGAGGCTTGGAAACAATGTTCACATGACTTGAATAAGCTCATCTTTCAGTGTATTATACTTTGCTAAATACAAATAATGATTTTATTTCTGTGAAGAAATCAAAACAAACAACATTTTTATTAAAATATTGCTATATGAAATACACCAGATTTAGGACAAAAATATATATTTGCACATATATTTACATATATATAAATAAACGGATATTTGAAAAGTGAAATGATCACATGAGGATGTTGTTGAGTGTCATAAAAAGCCCATGGGAGTGGAAAGGTCTAAACTTAGCCTCCAGGTGCTGTTCTGAGATGTACTAATGTCTGACCGTGAGCAATAGTTCACCTTTCCCCACCTTATTTTACTAATCTGAAAAACCAGGGATTTAGGCTTAATGATCCTCCAATTTCTACCTAGGTCTATAGATCTGAGTTGCTCTGGTGATAGGGACTCTGACTCTTTTGCCAGGCCTTCACCAGCTTTAGGAATGAGTCAGCCTTCTATCTGGCTACCACACAGGATGGGCAGTAAGCAAAAAGCCTCATAAAAGAGGATTAACTTCCAGATCTAAATTTTCACCATGGCATGCACCTTAAACTTGATTACAGGAATCAGGATGGAGCTACAGAGCTCGAATGTGGCCTAAGATGTTTGGATCACTGCCAATGACTATATTTGAAATACTCAGGCATTTAAAAATGTATCCTTTATGAAAATACAGCTGATCTAAAAGTAGATCTTAAAGTTTAATTTAATTAAGTATGATAGTAAAACATCTGATAACCTTGCCAAATGATGGTATAAAAATAAGGAAACTCCTTACAAACTCATTCCCCCTTAGCATGAAGCCATGGACAGACTCTCACAAAGGGCAGCCCCTGGTTTGACTACTTCATGATTTGCTGACCTGTCTTTGGACTGTGGTTAGTAAAGACTTCAGTCATTAACACTTTTATTCATTTATTCAGTGGCATCAACTGATACTTGAGTAGGTATCAGTTAAATTGAGCAGGTTACACAGTGAAGATTTTCCTGTCAATGTAGCATCATGAAAAATCGTTTTCCAAAATGCTTTGTCCTTCAGAAAATTGAAAAAGAAAAACCAAAATGGAAACTAATGCAAAGGGAATTTAGCTTTATTTCCTTGGCAACTTTATGTACGAGCACATGTCGACACCCCCACAGAATAGCCCGTTATACGGTGAATCATAGGAAAATATTGGTCCTCTGTTGATGGTCCATGGTTTGTGCACTGGCTCAGATCTGTGATCAGATAAATCTCTGGGGGAATAGTGTGAACATGTAAAGCTTTAGTACACATTGGTTAATGCTCTTCCTCTTTCTTCCTTCCTTCCTCCCTTCCTTCCTTCCTTCCTTCCTTACTCCCTCCCTTCCTTCCTTCCTTCCTTCCTTCCTTCCTTCCTTCCTTCCTTCCTTCCTTCCTTCCTTCCTTCCTCTCTCTCTCTCTCTTTCTTTCTTTCTTTCTTTCTTTCTTTCTTTCTTTCTTTCTTTCTTTCTTTCTTTCTTTCTTTCTTTCTTTCTTTCTTTCTCTTTCTTTCCCTGTTATTTTATTTTATTTTTATTTTTATTGTAGCTAAAACCTTCAAAGGTTTGCTGGTTTTAGATACTCCTGGTTCAGTATTACTAGGCCTGGTCACTAGAGGCTATGCTGTGGGAAGTCAGCAAATGTAATCATGTGGACTGTGAAACTGTCACCTTTATTCACACACCTCTCCAAAATTAGGGATATGTGTGCATTGGGTTAATGCTTGAGGAAGGACTGCACTGAAGGCCATTACTTATTAATGTAATGTGGAATTATTGGCCAATCGCTTGAAATTTATTAAGAATCCAAGGTCATCAAATGCCAATTGAAATTGATGTCCAGATTTCTGACACTTCTGAGATTTCATGTTCATGTCCACTGTCGTGAGGACAGTTGCAGACAGTACTTGAATAGTTATCCACTGCAAAAATTTAGGAAATGAAGCCAAATAAAAGGAGAAAATTAAAATGAATGATAATTTAGTCATTTGAGATAACATTTGAGTGTTTCCTTCTAGATGTTTATTTGCATGTGATAGGAATGTATCATCTCCATATGCACTTTTCACTTACTGTCTCGTGAATATTATTTTGTCACTAAATATATGTCTTAAAAATCAAATTAAATGGTTCATAAAACTGAATTGTAGAATGCTTATTTTACCAATCTGATATTTTAACATTTAAACTCTTTCCAAACAATTGTTATTATAAAAATCTTGCAGTGGAGACTCCTGTGCCTAGGTCTCTGCACTCACACACGATTATAATATTCCTGATTCACAGTGTTGTTGTATTTATTTTACTGCTGTATTTGTTTATATTAAAGCCTATCCACCTCTCTTGACCCCACCATCTCAGTCTCTCTTCATATTACTATCCGATGGCTCTTTTTACAATGATAGCACTGCTTAATAATCATCAATGGCTCCCATTGTCAATATGCATATTGAAAGCATCAGAGCATCACTGCTGTCATTGTTTCCCCTATCCCAACTAGGGCTTTTTGACTTTCCCTTGCAGGCAAGACCTTTCTCCAAACTCCAAAGCAAACTTCCTGGTTTCATGCCTGAAAGAGTGCATTGTTCCATAAAGGCTGAAGACTCCAAAAACTTCTTTCAGTAACAAACAAAAAGACAACATAGATGACTTTATGATGAAGACGAATTTGAATCACACTTAGCCATGAATTCAGTGTTTCATTTCAAATCGATGTGATTCGGCTGATGTGAGCATTTCACAAAATGTGATAAGATACAGTTTTGACAAAGGAATTAGTACCCAGAGTATCTTTATATATAAAAGCAGAAACAAAGATACAGAAAAAAATCCTTACTTTTTATTTATTTATTTATTTATTTATTTTCAAATACCTTCCCCCCACCACTTTTTCCTGCCCACTCCCCCCTCTCCCTCCCTCACTTCTTCCCCACTTAGGCTTTGTCCATGAATCCTTCCTATATGTTCCTTGACTTGACCCTTCCCTTCCTTATCCCTACCCACTCCTCCCTCCTTGCCTCTTGTTGGTTTCTATTTTCTTTTGGTGCTGCTGGTCTTATTTTCCTTGCATCTTTGTTTTGTTGGTTAGGTTCCCCCTTATATGGTACTTGTCCTTTGCCCCCTGGCTTATTTCGCTTAGCATAATGCTCTCTAGTTCCATCCGTGCTGTCGCAAATAGGACTAGTTCTTTTTTCCTTTCTGCTGCGTAGTATTCCATTGTGTAAATGTACCATAATTTTTTGATCCAATCATCTGCTTATGGGCATTTAGGTTACTTCTAACACTTGGATCTTGTAAATTGTGCTGCTATGAACATTGGGGTGCATAGGTTCTTTTGAAATGGCATTTTGGGATTCATAGAGTATATAGTCCCAAGAGGGGAATCACTGGATCAAAAGGCAGTTGCATTGTCAGCTTCTTGAGGAAATTCCACACTGCTTTCCAAAATGGCTGCACCAATCTGCATTCCCACCAACAGTGTACTAGGGTTCCCTTTTTTCCACAGCCTCGCCAGCACCTGTTGTTTGTTGATCTGTTTAGGATGACCATTCTGACCTATGTGAGGTGGTACCTCATGGTGGTTTTGACCTGCATTTCTCTGATGGCTAGTGATGGCATTTCTCTGGGCCCTCTGTATCTCCTCCTTGGAAAAGCATCTGCCCAGGTCCTTTGCCCATTTTTTGATTGGATCGTTTGTCTTCTTGGAGTGGAGTCGTGTGAGTTCTTTATATATCTTGGAGATCAAACCTCTATCTGATGTATCATTAGCAAATATATTTTCCCATACGGTTGGTTCCCTTTTCATTTTGCTGATGTTTTCTTTAGCCGTGCAGGAGCTTCTTATTTTGATGAGGTTCCACTTGTGTATTCTTTCCTTTATGTCCCTTGCTTTAGGAGACATATCGGTGAAAAAATAGCTGGCTGGGATATCTGAGAGTTTCCTGCCAATATTCTCCTCCAGGACTTTGATGGTGTTGCAACTTATATTCAAGTATTTTATCCATATTGAGTTTATTTTGGTGTGTGGTGTCAGCTGATGATCCAATTTCAATATTTTTGCATGTAGCTGTCCTGCTCTCCCAACACCATTTGTTGAATAGGCTATTTTTACTCCACTTTATGCTTCTGCCCTCTTTGTCAAATATTAGTTGTCCATATAGACCTGGGCTTATTTCTGGGCTTTCTATTCTGTTCCACAGGTCTATGGGTCTGTTCTTGTGCCAGTACCAGATTGTTTTGAGTATAGTGGCTTTGTAATATAATTTGATGTCCAGTTTTGTGATCCTTCCTACTTTGTGTTTCTTTCTCAAAATTTTTGTGGCTATTTGGGGTCATTTATGGTTCCACATAAATTTTTGAAATGTCTATTCTATTTCTGTGACATATGTCATTGGTATTTTAATAGGGATTGCATTGACTATATAAATTGCTTTGGGTAGTATGGACATTTTGAGGATATTAATTCTCTCAATACATGAGCATGGTATATGGTTCCATTTATTTGTGTCTTCCTTCATTTCTTTCTTCAATGTTGTATAGTTTTCTGCATACAAGTCTTTTACCTCTTTGGTTAAATTTATTCCTAGGTACTTTATTTTTCTTGTTACTATATCAAATGGTATTTTTCTTTCTGATTTCTTCTTCTCTTGCATTGTTGGTGTACAAAAATGTCTTTGATTTCTGAATATTGACTTTGTATCTCGTTGTTTTGCCAAGCTCACTTATTAAGTTGAGTAGTTTTTTGGTTTATTCTATTACAGTTGTCTCAATTTTCCCCTTTTACCCCCTCCACCCATCACATATCCACCCCTTACTCCCAAAGTCAATTCCCACTCTGTTGTCCACATACATGGGTCATTCATACATGTTCTTTGTCTAGTCCCTTCCCTTCTTTCTATCATTGTTGTCTTTCCCCATCCCCTCTGGTCACTTCTAGTCTGCTCCATGTTCCCGTGCCTGTGGTTTCTTTTGTTGATTAGTATATTTTGTTGAATAGAGTCCACTCATAGGTGAGATCATATGGTAATTGTTTTTCAACAACTGGCTTATTTCACTTAGGTTAATATTCTCTAGTTCCATCCATGTTGTCACAATTCAGTCTCTCTCCCTTTCTTTCTTAAAAGTAGATTAATTTTATTTATTTTTAAAATGTCAAAGTCAACTGTAAAATATGAAGAAACTTAAAACCATGATGAAGTCTCAGCAATTAAACCAACATGACACCAGTGCAGAAATAATCAAGTAGATCAATGAAATATAATGAACATTCTAGAGACAAATGTATATATTTGATTAATATATGTATGATTAAGTTTATATTTCAAATCAATGGGGAAAATAAGGTTTATTCAATGAATAAGGTGCATGGACCACTATTACTTGAAATAAAACAAATATAGAGCCCTATTTCACACATTATACAAAGAATATTCAGGTGAGTTAAAAATCAATATGTAGAATCTAAGGAGTTTTAGAAGAAAATAGAACTAATATTTTTCATGACCTGAAGTAAAATGTTCAACCCCAAAAGCTGTAAATATTGACAATATGACTATATTCAACATTTAATTATATAGTAACATACATGTAAGAAAAGTTAAAGGACAAGGAATAGAATAGAAAAGTATTTGCAACACATCTAAAACATGATTAATAGTTTTTTTGTTTCTTGATTTTTTTTTTTTTTTTTTTTTTAGGGAAAAAGTTCTACAAACCTTTAATCAATAAATGGATAAAGAATACCAAATAGTCATTTGAAACTTTTTTTTAAATAGTAGAAATAGGCAAAAAATATACTAAACAGGTTTAGTTTCCACATATAATGAAGGAACAATTAAAATAACATCATCACAATCAGATTAATGAGTATTAAAAATATTGGTAATATAAAGTATTGGCAACTCCGAAAGGAACTGGGAATTCATAGAAACTTTTTTCATCTTAAAGCAGTCCCTTTAGCATGTATTGCAGGGCTGGTTTGGTGGAGGTGTATTCTTTTAGCATTCTTTTGTCTGGGAAACTCCTTATTTTGCCTTCCATTTTAAGTGAGAACCCTGCTGTGTAGAGCAGTCTTAGTTGCAGGCCTTTGCTTTTCATGACTTGGAATATTTCTTGTTATTCCCTTCTGGCTTGTAGTGTTTCTGTTGAGAAGTCAGACGCTAGCTGTATTTGGACTCCCTTATATGTTATTACCTCTTTCTCCCTTGCTTGCTTTAGGGTTCTCTGTTTGTCTTTGATATTTGCCATTTTAATGACGATGTGTCTCGGAGTGGACCTCACTGAGTTCCTCTTGGATGGGACCCTCTGTGCTTCCTGGACTTGTGTGACTCTTCTTCTCCTCCAATTAAGGAAGTTTTCCATCATGAATTTTTCAAACAGATTCTCTATCCCTTCCTCATCCTCTTCTCCTTCTGGTATCTCTATTATACAGATATTATTATGTTTCAGGTTGTTCTGCATGTTTCTAAATGCCTCTTAATTCTTTTTGAGTCTTTTTCCATTTTCTTGCTCTTTCTGGGAGCTTTTCTCTACCTTGTCCTCCAGCTCACTGATTCGGTCCTATGTTTCATCTACTCTGCTTTTGATTCCTTCTACTGTGTTCTTCAATTCAGAAATTGTATTCTTCATTTCCTCTTGTGTCTTGTTGATAGCTTCTATGTCCTTTTCCATGCTGATATAGTTTGCAGTACGTTCCTTGTAGTGTCCCTGTAGTTTTTGGTAATTCTCTCTGAGCCCACTGAGCTCATTGAACTTCCTTAGAACTGTTGTTTGGAACTCAGTATCTGATAGTTGACTTGCCTCTATTTCATTTAGTTGTCTTTCTGGGGATTCCTCCTTTCTCTTCGAGTGGGGCATATTTCTTTGTCTTCCCATTATTTGTGAGACTCTTTTGGTTCTGCTTTTTAAGTTGATCTGTCTTGCTTTCCTGACTTTGTGTTATGAACTTCTATGGTTGGAGACCACTGTTTTTACTTTCCAGATCTGCCTCTGATGATGTCAGATGTTGACCCTGCCTGACCTTACACAGTCTGTTTGAAACTCCCAGGAATTTACTGTCTGTGGCTGTCTCCTTCAGCTGTTAATCTATTCACTCTGCACTTAGCAGGGTGCCTTATGCAGCTCAGGGTGAGGTGGAGTTTCTTCTGGGGGTGGGGTTGTTGGGTACTTTCATGCTGCTGCCATAAGGGGAAGGAGTCCACACTGGGATCCCACCAGCTACTCATTCTGTTCTCTCCCCAAAGCCTCTGTCCCCAGTTTCTCCTCAAGTGTAGTCTGACCTCTCTGCACCCCCTTTAACCAGGGATCTCCTGTCTGTGGCTGCCCCTCTGCACTTAGCAGGTGGCTTAGGCAGCACAGGACGAGGTGGAATCCCACCTAGGGGTGGGGCTATTGGGTCCTTTGACGGTGGTGCTGCTCAGCGGGAGTGGCCTCTTCCTGAGAAAAATGGCTGCTTCCTCATGAGGGATGAGTCAGCACCAAGATCTGGCCGGCTACTCTCTCAGTTCTCTCCCCAAAGCCTCCTTCCACAATCTCTCCTCAAGTGTCTTTAGCCCTCTCTGCCCCCACCTCTGCCGGAGAGCAGGCTAAGTGGCTGCAAATAAAAATTTTGCATTGGCCCTTTAGAAGGCTCTTTGCATCTCCAGCCTCCTGTCTCTGGCAGAGAGCAACCCTTCCGCTTTTCACAGCTGGCTGTTTTCTGTGTACTTTTTAGGCTCTGATGCTGTGGGCTGGAGATCCCAGCTTTTGATTTAGACCCCACTCTTCTCAGGGGGATCCCACTTGCTGTTTCAATATCCTTCTGGTGCTTCCTCCCATTGGTGCCCTGCCTGCCTTCTCAGGTCTGTACCGCACTTCTTATCAGATAGACTTCACTAAAGCCGATTCGTCTATCTCTGAGATTACAAGGCTCCTCTCTCACTATTGTTCAGTTGTTTGTTCCAGGTGATTTCTCCACAATTTAGTTGTAATTCCAGGTTGATCCTGGGAGGAGATCAGTATGACTTCCACTTACTCCTCCACCATCTTGATTTCAAACTCACTTTTTATTCTGCTTAGTTATGCAGTCTCTTTCTCTGGAGAACAGTAAATATTGATTATAGGTTAAAGGCAATTAAAATAATGGACCTACTTCTGGAAGCCATGCCAGATAGTTCTTGGCTCCAGCAACATTAACCACATAAGCAATGACTGTCAAATTTAATGAGCAAACACACTTTCCAGGAAGAGGCATTTTATGTTCATTTGCCAAGCACAAGCTGTGTTCAGTGTGTGGGTTAACACTTACAAAATAAGAGGTAGGAAATGTAGCTTTGAAAAGACAAAAATGGAGGATATTTAAAATCCATTTGAAATTAAGGCTCTTGCACAGACTCTAACACCAATGAGTAAGATCTGTGTCACAAAAAACAAAAGCACAGTGCACTGTTGTCCAGGTTCCATAGCTCTGCCCATTCTGTAAAGACTGAAGGAAAGATACCTGTGCTGTCAAGTGTATAGGGTATGGATCACTGTATTTCTTTATAAAGATAGTGTTTTAAAATTTTTCTCTCATTGTATTTTCTAGCTCACCATACAGGGGGTTCAAAAATTTCCCCTTCACATACACACCAGAGTGAAACCATTTGTATGTAACACAGGAGGTCCAGAGTTTGTGCAAGGGAGGGCTTGGACTCAGTGTGGATATAATTAGGATAAAACTAATACCTCTCATCATCACCTGTGAAATAAGCTGAAATAATGAGAGACAGACGGGCACACACAAACCTACACACAATTGCAGAGAGACACACAAAGACAAACACAGATTCAAAGACATACACACATACACAGGCACAAACAGCCATACACACAAAGGGAAAGATGGGACCCTCCTCAGCCACACAGCTGGAAGGAGGAGCCACTGCCAGACTAGGCATCCCTGGATAGAGACAATTAATATATATGATGACAAGAATTCAGCAAGCTATACATACAGCAAGTATTCTTTTTACACTTTGTATTGGGAAGAACTTCAAACTAAGGAGAAGATAATTTAATATAATTACAAAAAATCTGGTCCCACCCTGTCTTTGAAAGAGAGTGTGACTATATGTGATTTTGAGCTAACTTCTTCCATTGCTCTTATGAAACTAAAAACTTGGAAGAAAATTCAGTTTATTCATGGAAGAATTTTCAGAGAATGGTTAACTCTGAAGAACAATTTAGACTTTGTAGAAATGTAATGAAGATGTCTACTGTTCTTTTCCTTCAAAAACTCTTACTGATTCATGTCCTCCTCCTGTTTTTTTCCCGTGGGCACATTTTCATCTCTCATCTTGTCACAAGGTTTCAAATAGAACTTTACCCTTGCCAACTCTTACTCATTACCCTTACTCATTGGGAATTTTGTATTTATCATTTGAATATATAATACAAGCACAAGGTACAAAATTCAAAACATACAAATATAAAATTTAGTGTTTCCTCTTTTGCATCCCTTGATTATCAACTTCTTAATGGATATCATAAAGAAGAAAGATTTTTAAAATATTTTTCCTAATTACTTTTTGAATTTTATAGCATGTGCATTCAAAATATATTAGAATATAGCATGTTTGGTTTTTATGACTCTGGTCTACTTAAAACTTGCTCTTACAGAAATGCTAATATATTCAGATATATTTGTGCACTTTTTTTTTGTACAATTGGAAGTACAGTGCGTTTCAACTCCAAGTCACTTTTGTTAAGATTATTGGGAATAATCTTAATTTATTAAGATTATTTGGAAATAATAGTGGAGACCTGGAAATGGCATCAGAAATGCCATTTCTAAGGTAATAAATAGTGGAGGAATGGAGATTTTGGGAATGAAGGTTTAGGAGAAATAAAATGAGGAATATATCACTCTGGTTCCTAAATCTGCCTTGTGGTACAGGCAGGAAAGGAGCTAAAACATGTGGGGTTTGACACAGGTTTCTTTCCAAAGACATTTGATAATGACAGAGACTGAAAACAGACACTGAGCTGTGTCAGGTCAGGTACATCACACTTGTCTATGGTCTTTTCCAACTCAGGACTTTCTGTTCTTTTTAATTCTGGTGATTGGGAATCGAATGTTCTATAGCATAAACTCAGGTATTAACCAAACACAAGCCCACAAACAAAAGGGCTTATTATCTGAAATAAAGCATGTGATGTTTGCTGAACCTGTGAGAGTCGAGTGTGATGGTTAATTTCAGGTGTCAACCTCTCAAGGTCACAATTAAATGGGACAGTTTCTCCCAGGGACAACCTGGGCCTACACTGCCACTGTAGACCTGAAGAGCCTTGGCTGGCTGTCTTCTGTACCATTGTGAAATGCTCAGAGTTCTGAAGACAAGCATCCTCAGATCCCTTGAGCTGCTCCCTTCCTTCCTCACTGTATTCACCTATCTTCCTACCCATCAAATTATACTCTGTCCCTGAACTCCTCCTCACCTGTCTCCTCTGCACTTTGGGGAAAAGGGGACATAAACCTACCTTACTGTCTGTCACATTCTGAGGCTAAGTCTCTGTAAAGGTGACCTGAACTAGAGGGAATACATTCTTTATTTTTTAAAAGATTTTATTTATTTATTTATTTATTTATTTATTTATTTATTTTTAGAGAGGGGAAGGGAGGGAAAAAGAGAGGTAGAGAAACATTAATGTGTGGTCTCATCTCGCGCACCCCTTACTGGGGACCTGGCCCTCAATCTAAGCATGTTCCCTGCACTGGGAATCAAATCAGCGACTCTTTGGTTTTCAGGCTGGCGCTCAATCCACAGAGCCACACCAGCCAGGTTGGGAATATACTCTTTTAAACTCTAACTTTGGATCCAGAAAATTGACATTCAGTAAAAACAAAACAGGTGCTGAGTAAAATTGCCATTATCATACACCTAGATACATAGTTGTGCAGTGTTTAAGAACATAGAAAACACTAATTCCTAAGGTTTCATATGTTTGTCTAAGAGCTCTGTGTCTCTAATCCTAATTTCTTACAAAGTTTCTGTATTTCTTATCTTAAAGTAGAAGAGTTTTTAGGAATCTAACTCTTATCCAGTGTCATGGAAATTTGTTATTAGAGGAGAGATAATAATAAAAATAACTTGATATATTAAAAAAGACATGCTGGAAATACATGCCAACAAAATAAATAAAATTTCTAAAAGTCAAATGAAATGGAAAAGACATGAAAATATATGAGTTTATAATGACATTAAAGAAAAGAACCTCACATGTCACTTTAGAGGGTGACATGAAACCAACTCATTTTTGGAACATTGGTAAATGGAGAGACATATTTATCCTGCATACTGTTTAATACAGCAAAACTGACAAATAGTTGATAAGTCAACATTTCTCCATATGGAAAAATCCTGACTAATAAATGAAGAAACAATGGAAGTAAAATCTATTTGAATACCCTAAGGACATAATGGATCTAAGCAACAATCACTGGTGACTGCTGAAATGAAGGAAAAAACTGAATTTTCTCTATTCACAATTACAGTGGAGGACACAATTATAGCTGAATCCACCAAACAATTAACATCATAGAAGAACCAGGACTACACATTATGTGACTCCTGACTTATGCAATTGGAGATACACAACATCCCTTACAAATTATTCTTGCCCCAAATAACCAAAGCCTGTAGATTTAACTACCAGTTTATAAGAAATACAGGTGATAGAGGAAACTTAAATCACACAATAGAGATACAGTCATCAACATGCAAAATGGGAGATAATTTACATTAAAAAGCACTCTGGTTTCTTCAGTAGATGGAAAAGAAATAATAAAGAAAAAAGTGGGGTAGAGGTCTACGTATTAACAGTCATGAGGACATGCCATCTAGACACAGTGTGATGATCTTGTCCAGGTCAAGCTTTCAACAAACTGACCTTTGAAAACATTTACGAGACACTGATAGAAATAATAATTTTCAATAAGAATCACAATAGTAAGCTATTTCCCAGGTAATTTAAATTAATGAATTGAATAATTTGTTAATGTTCTTTTTTTTTTGTTTCAGTGACATCTTTAATTTTTTTATTTATTTTACTTTATTTTTTCAAATACGTTTGTCTCTCCCTACCCCTCACCACTTTCCCTTGCCCCTTCCCTCCTTCCCTCCCTCAACTCTTCCCCTTTGGTTTTGTCCATGAGTCCTTGCTATATGTTCCTTGACTTTACCCCTTCCCTTCCTTGTCCCCACCCCCCATCCTTCCCTCTTGTCTCTGTCGATTTCTTTTCCTTTCAGTGTTGCCAGTCTTATTTTCCTTTCATCTTTGTATTGTTGGTTAGGTTCCACTTATAGGTGAGATCATATGGTATTTGTCTTTCGCCCCCTGGCTTATTTCACTTAGCATAATGCTCTCCAGTTCCATCCATGCTGTCGCGAAGTTTAGTAGTTCTTTTTTTCTTTCTGCTGCGTAGCATTCCATTGTGTATATGTACCAGTACTTTTTGATCCAGTCATCTACTGATGGGCATTTAGGTTGCTTCCAACACTTGGCTCTTGTAAATTGTGCTGCTATGAACATTGGGGTGCATATATTCTTTTGTATTGGCATTTGGTATTCTTAGGGTATAGTCCCAGGAGGGGAATCACTGGATCAAAAGGCAGTTCCACTTTCAGCTTTTTGAGGAAATGCCACACTGCTTTCCACAGTGGCTGCACCAGTCTGCATTCCCACCAACAGTGGACTAGGGTTCCCTTTTCTCCACAGCCTCGCCACCACCTGTTGTTTGTGGATCTGTTTATGATGGCCATTCTGACCGGTGTGAGGTGGTACCTCAAGGTGATTTTGACCTGCATTTCTCTGATGGCTAGTGATGTGGAGCATCCTTTCAAATGCCTCTGGGCCCTCTGTATCTCCTCCTTGGAAAAGTGTCTGCCCAGGTCCTTTGCCCATTTTTTTATTGGATCTTTTGTCTTCTTGGAGTGGAGTCGAGTGAGTTCTTTATATATCTTGGAGATCAAACCTCTATCTAATGTATCATTAGCGAATGTATTTTCCCGTATGGTTGGCTCCCCTTTCATTTTGCTGATGTTTTCTTTAGCTGTGTAGAAGCTTCTTATTTTGATGAGGTCCCACTTGTTTATTCTTTCCTTTATGTCCCTTGCTTTAGGAGACATATCAGTGAAAAAATTGCTGCGTGGGATATCTGAGAGTTTCCTTCCAATGTTCTCCTCTAGGACTTTTATGGTGTTGTTAATGTTCTTTTACATTGCCTTAAAATGGAAAAATCAATTCTTTGGGTACCTTACAGATTCATGTCATCTTTGCTCCTTGTGAACTTAGGTAAAAATCATCTTGTACCTCACATTTTGCATGTCTAAAATAAGAGTTTGGGGCAGGTTATTTTAGCAGTGTTTTTCAAATTTTGGTTTCTGATTGCTACCTACAGTAGAAAATAAATTCTCACTTTGTACACACAAATGCACACATACATACTCATATAATATGCAAAATAATACTATATAATCAACATAGCATTTATAATTGTTACATTATTATATTTTATTTTCTGTCTTTTTGATCTTTATTTCTTTATAACAATGATTTCCATGATGCTACGCATTTTTTCTCCTTACCCTAATGAATTATAACCTGAGATTGGAAAAATGCTAGTTATAACCATTTCCCCTCTCAGTTTTAGAGCCGTATTAATAATTCATGTATATTTTAGTTTAATCAGTTTAGGAATATTTAGAAGTAACAGAATAGCTATTTATCAAAAAAATAAAAGTAAACATAAATATAATAAATTGGTTCAACTGCTGTAGATTTTTATTCATCCAAGAAATGTAGAAGAAATTACACACAGACAAAAACACCTGTATTACAGAATAAGGAAAACTAAAACCTATATACAAATCTAATTGTTTATTCAGAAAACATTCAGATAATCAATTTACCATTGACATAATAAACCCATAAAGATTACACCAAATAAAACATTTAGAAATAAAAATTAAACATAATAATCAATAGAAATCTATTTTGCAATTATTTTGAAAAACAACGTAGCTTTATAAGAGCTGAAATAGATAAGTGTTAGAGAAATAAAAACTATCAAATTGAAGTGGTTTATATGTTTATATGTTCATTCCACTTAACTATATCTTGTGAGCTTATTATGTCAATTAATATTAATTTGTATTATTTGATAGTAGGATATTACATTTCAGTGATGTTCAAGTCTTCATTTAATCAATTCTTTCTATTGGAAATTCAATTTAGTTCCAGATCTTTGTTTTTATAATAAGTCAAACATTTCTGTGGCAAATGTGGACATGAAATTTTTAGGTCAGAAGGTATATGCATATTTAAAGCTAATGATCTGTAGCACAAGATTGCTTTGAAGAAAGGCTTTTCTAATATATATTGCCACAAGCAGAGTGTAAGTGTGGTCAGTTATCTTTCATGGTACTGCATATTATCCTTCTCTATTTTTTATCAATTTCATGCTTAAATCTCATCCTAATATTTTTACTAATATATTTTGATTTATATACATTTTTTTCTGTACTCTTCAAACTATATAGTTTGCTAGGCAACTTATTATCTCATGGATTATGATGATCTGTTTTTAAGCATCTGATCTTAGCACTCCTAGTCCTAAATAAAATCTATATTTTCTTGTGGCAGTTATGTCGTATCCTGTAATAAGGTTATTACATAGTTTCTGATTTCCTCTACTAGCTTGTAAGCTCATTGAATGTGTAGGAATTTTTTTAACCAAAGTTATTTTAAACTGTTAATATGCTATACAAACTTTTGAGTAAATATATTTCAAATGAGTTTTGAGACTAAATGTCGCAAAAAATTCTGACACCAAATTCTCTGTTTTTAGGATAAAAATGCAGCAACTAAAAAAAGAATCAAATATACTTATTACATGACAAATCTAGAAAGCACATGCCAAAATCCTTTCCTTCTTAGGTTATCCATAAGGAAAACAGAAACCATTAACAGCATTTTCTAACTCATGTAATAGAGACTCAGGGAAGAGACTTCCCTCAAGAGGACTGTAAGTAACGGGGATGTCTCACTAAACACATTTGTCAGAGTGATCTGTGCTCACTGTGTCAGATAGGATCTGTGTAAGATTAAAAGTGTTCCTAAAACACTTTTAGGGTTTGTTGCCCACTAGTCATAAGCCTTGCATTCCCCACCAAGAGTTTTTTCTGGGTTATGCAACTTATCACTAAGCTGAAGATGCATTAAAGTGACCATCAGAGGTTTGCCTCTGCCTAAGTGTACTGTTAGGGTGTAGAAATAACAAGTGATATATTTTATAGGGAATCAACTTGGAAAATGCTCTCTTTCTTGTTTTCTGTTTCTGATTCTTGAATCTCCTTAGTAATACCAACAATATATTTTCCTTAAAGTCTAAAAAATAAGAAGTCTAAGCACGGGGCCTAACTTATCATTCTATGTTTAATCACAATGCAACCAGTTCAACATTTATAGGGTTAGCTTACATGTCTCTGAGCTACAGTATCAGTCAATTCAAATCTTACACATATTGAGGGTTTTTCTCACAAATTGTGCTTCTTTGGGGAATTGTGAGTCACAGACATCAACTGCAGTCTGTTCACCTGATCCACTTGAGAAAGTACCAGATAAAGTAAGTTAATGTAAAAATACGTTGTGAATGGGACAAATGTTTGCGTTTGTTGTTTGCTGTGTAACAGCTACGAGAGAGTATGAAGTGTAAATGCTGCAGGAAATTCCATTTTTTTCTCCATTGCAGGAAAGAGGTCCTCAGCGCCTTGCAAACTGAAAATATTCTACTACGTTTTTCAGGGTCTCTGCACCCTTATTTTTCTTTTGTCTTATTGTATCAATACAAAAGAATCTATATGAGAACTATTTTTAAATACATGTCTATTTTCTTTGTGATATTTATTTTTCTCAAATTATTTTATCTTCTTACTGACAACTAAGACATAAACACAATGATGCAAAACACACTTTAATATTTGTTTATTAACATACAGTATGCACTTACAATATCTTTTGCAAAAAACAGAGACTCAAACTTTCACATTAAAGTGTGACTCATTCACTATGAGTGTATGAATGAAATGACTTAACATGGATTGATTTCTTTTAAAAAACTTAATCTTCATTAGGATGGTACCCATAGAATATTCTTCTTTGAAAATAAAAATCTTTTTAAGCCAGTCACAATACTACAGTTGTTTCTACAATGATATCATACTGGAATCTGTGTGATTGTTTGGTAGTGGTGGAGGCATAAGAAGAGATATAGAGAGTAAAGTAATTTTTTCAATGTTTTCTGAAGGAACTACAGCTTGGTTTGCATGTCCCATGAGTCTCAGCTCTTATCATCACTGTGTCCACTGCTCACTGCTTTACTGTGTGTGGGTTTTTCAGGCAGAGAGATTAACCTTAAGTCGCTGAGTCACCATGTAGAAAATTGCTATTGCAGTGCATTCATCACACTGAAGGGAGCACAGCTGCTAACAAGTGCAAACTGCCACAAAATTAACACTGTATGTGTAATTATATTTAAAATTGTATATTTTAATATATATTAATATATGAAAGATACATTTATAATTATATATGTAAAATTAAAATTGTGTTAGTAAGTATCCTAACAGTGCTCATCTACAATCTAGAACCTTAGAGTAATATGAAAAAAATTACTTGAATATACTTTATTAAAATAATTTATAAAAGAAAGTGCTGCTAAAATTCTTTTCTCCTTTTTCTTCCTTTTTGGGTGGTGGGAGGCAGTAAATCTAATGTATAAAAATCATATGCTTTATTACTGGGCATTTTCCATGTTAATGAGAAGGCAGTGAGTTAAGCACTTGAGAGTTAGAGCAAATGATTTGAGTCTGAACCTAGCAGGTGAAGCATGCTTGGCCTCCCTGTAACTCTGGCTTTGGGAAAGCTGCAAGGCTTGTTTCAATTTCTTCAATCTACAGCATAGGAATTATAATCCTGAAAGGGTTTTGATATGATCAAGTGATTTTGTGCATATAATGCAAAGTAACTGATGCAGACACTGAATAAATATTACCCAATATTCATTAACATAATATTAAAAATGGACTAGTGGTTAAGCCAGTGACCAACTGACCAGCAGCTGTGAGATGACAGTGGCCAATAAACCAACAATAGTTGACAGCTCATCTTCCTCTGTCTGGCTTTTGGGCCATTTCCACTATAGAGTACAGAGTCTTTAAAACAAGTTAGTTATGATATCCTTGTAACACTTAACAGGAATGCTGCTGATTACTCATTAACACGTATCTTGCAACAGATGAAACTTGGTTGGAGGTGACCTGACTCAACTCTCTAAATTCATGTTACTTAGCATATTCCATAAGCAATAGATGATACAGACCCACAGGCATAAGTAGCAGAATTGGAACTAGAAACTTTGAGGTAAAAAATTCATATTTTATCACTAATCCCTGGAACCATTTCATCTTCAGCCAAATTGTTAATAATATACATCTCCCTTATAGAAGCTAGAAACAAAATATTGTAGTAAAATATAGCTGGTATCATAAATCTGTTACAAAATCATACCAGAGTCATTATTCAAAACCTTAGTATCCAAACCCTATCACATCATAATTTCTTTGTCATGTAGTTCAATGTAACATCAGAAAAGCATATAGAATTATTATAGTTCAAAATATTGAACTATAATAAAATATCTTCCTTTAGTATATACTTGATTGATTCCATACTGGAATGTGGTATAGTTACATTGTAATTATATTGGCTGTGGTACATTGCAATTGTAGGCATATGTTTTAGGGATATAATATAAAATATTTTGTGGCCATTAACATTTAGACTTAAAGTCAGTTTGTTTAAAAATGAAAACAGTTAAGTTTTTAAATTTGACCAAGGGAACTTAACTGTACATACGTGTGCTCGCCCCTTCCAAGTGTTTCAGTTTCAATTACGTGAATAAAGAGAAAGAAAAAGGCAGTTTGTACAATAGATACAGACACGAGCCCTGTATTATTGATCTTATTTTTGTCTAGAAATCAGGAAGGAAAACTTCTACACCAAACAGCTCTGGAAATTGTGGGCCAACAACCAGGACAATCTGGGTGTAGACCAGATAGAAGAAAGCATACAGCTTCTCATAGGGACATTAACTGTAGCTTGGAAGTGCATTTTAGGAAATATTTTATAGACATGACTTACTGCTATTCAGCAAATATTATCTCAACCTTACTTTCCTGTCCCCCTATCACTTCTAGCTTAAGCATAGTTATTTTTATAACCAAGTTTAGTACCCTAAGTGGAAAAGATGTTTTGTTTCTGTAATACCTGGAATATCTTTCAGCAAAAGGCATTGCCCTCTATAAAAATAACTGTATGGATGTCAATTTATAAGTCTATTAAATGCATTCTCATAGGAAAGAGTGCTCATTCAGACTGTTGGTGGAATTAATTTCCATACTGATGTAGGACTTAAGCCCCAAGTCCTTGCTCTCCGCCAGCTGGGAGTCACTTTTAGTTTCTAGACACCACCTATATCCCAGGCCCAAGATATCTTCCATCCTCATAGCCAGTGGTGGTGGGATGTATCTTCCTTTGCACAGGACCACCTCTGACCTTCCCCTGCCTTCTCTTCTAGCATTCTCTCTGCCACATTCTTTCTCTCTCTCTCTCTCTTTCTCTCTCTCTCCCCCCACTCCTCTCTCATATTTCACTGTAATCTGAGAAGCCTCTACTAACTGTGATGCATGGCACTACCTTGTTATGGGGCTGCACCCATAAAAAACTTTGACAGATTTCTATCTTTGAGAAAACTTTTTATTTAATATTGGAGATACTCAATAAGCAAGCAAATAGATATGTGGAGGGAAAGTATAGATTGTATAAATAACTGTTCTCTTTACATACAGTGAATAATGTGATGGAGAAAGTGAGGAATGGAGATCGGTGGCACTGTAGGGTAATGAAGATGACCACAGAAGAAAAAATTGCTAATGCACACAGAAGGATTAATTCATGCTTCTGGATATTTCAAATTATAGTACTTCACCTCAGGGGAGACATGTCCTGGGGATATTTCAGCAACACTAAAAATAGCAGGAATATATATGGTATATGAATAATCCTTTATAATTTATGAAATGAACTTTTCAGAAAAAGAAATAAAATTACCTAAAACTCAAAGTAAATGAAACAATATTGAATTTATTAGATATGGTAGGGTTGCCCTCACTCATAGTGGTGAGGAAATAGATATCTTTGTTGCTTAGTTGCACGTAGAATCTGAAAGACTGAAAATTGAAAGCTTCTGCCAGTTCCTTAGAAAAAAAGGTTGAAGCAGAGTAGAAGGTGTTTCTGTTTTACAAAAACATTACTGAGCCTTTGTATTTACAGAGTTTCAGAGGGGCCACATCCCTCTTTGGAGTGAACAGGAAGTATAGAAGGCTGGGGTAGTGATGTCCTGACAGGAAAAGGACTGGGTCTTTCGTCTTGCAGGTATTCAATCCAAATCAATACTGGGAAAGTTAAGGGAGTCAGTTTGCAGATAGGGTATCCAGGGGACTCCACACTCAGGATTTTGATGGCCCTGTTCACTCTGTCTGATGTCCCCTCATCCTAGGCAGTCCCTATGCAACTTCTGGTTCTGGAAGACATGCCGCTTTAAATGACTGTTCTATCTGGTGGCTGCATCTGTCTTATGGGTCCACTTTCATGCTCCAGAAATAATGAGTTCTTAGACTTCTAGTTTTGGAATTTCTACTGTTAATCCTACATTTACCTAATACTATTTGGCCTATCACTCAATTTTTTTATTATGAATAACTGATAAAAAGTGTGTATGACTTTTAAAATATTCAATTTGCATTGTTTTCTTTCCTTACCTTTTCTCTCCTGTACAGGTAAATGCTGTGTATGTTTTTGAGAAAATTAAATACAGACCATTAAGTTCTAAAAAGACCTTTTAAGCAAGGAAGTATGAATTATAACCCTTCTATGGCAAAGCTTTTGTTAATGACTTTATATATCGTGCATTTAAAAATGAGTGATGTTTCTTATTAAGAAGTTTCACTAAACAGGAATTGCTCTATTGATTTTTCTCCTCTATGGCAATGCATCCTCAATATAGAAATATTTCCATTGTGAGGAGATGAATCATTTTTGGTTTATAAGAGCTATGTCAGACAGAACAAAAAAATCAATACACTTGAAGTCACAACCTAAATTGTTTAAGTAACAGGAGATACATATGGGGAAGACTGAAATGGAGAATATGAATTATGCATTGTATATTTATTTTTCAAATAAATTGATGAGAAGCTGTAGATCTTAATTTTAGAAATATACAAAAAGATAAAACCAAAATGAGAGCTTTGTCATCAGAAGGGATCTTTACAGGCACTTTTTTTTGCTCATCTTTTTTTTTTTTTTGTCGACATATTAAAAGCACATAATGCTATTTTGTGAAACCTACTTCATGTTGAAGCTAGAAATATTGACCATCAAATCTAGAAGGAATTTAATAGAGCTTTTGGTTTAACCTCATTTTATTGATGAGCAAACTGATATTATAAAAGGTTAAAGGAAGAGGAGGAAGTAGGGTTCAGGTTTTTCTGTGTACTTCTTAGTTCAGAAAATCATTAGGGTTATTGTTTGATGTGTCTTTATGTTAGTGCCTTTGGCAATAATTACATTAGTACCTTTGACCTTCCAGCACAGAATCAACCAGGCAGCACTTGAATAGGAATGGCCAGAATGGCCAAAGGGCTGTTCAGAGTGGGGTCAATGAGGTAAGATTCATGTGGCAGGCTAGCATTCACTCATTAGCTAGATTCCACAAATGTGATTATGACAGAGAGGACTGTCTGACCATCCATAGGGAGTGTGTTCCCTCACCCAGTCCCTCAGTCGGATCCCATCTACTTTTTTCGCTTAATGGCCTTCCTGGCACTTCTCACTATCTGAAATAATCCATGTTTCTTATATATTTCCTTTCCCCCTGACAGAATATGAACTCTAATAACCTACAAACTCTGTTAGACTATGAACTCTGGTGAAATATGAGCTCTGACAGACTGTGAGCTCTCGTGAGCTATGAATTTAGCCTATGAACTCTGATGGACTATGAACTCTAATGACTATGAATTCTGGTGGACCATGAGCTCTGAAAACTGTGAGCCTAGACTATGAATTCTGATGTACTACAAACTTTGATGAACTAGATTCCTGATGGAGTATGAGCTCTAATTAACTGTGAACTTATACTGTAGACTCTGAAGGACTATAAACTCTGATGAACTATGAACTCTGATAGAATATTAACTCTAATGGATTACGAGTTCTGATGGACTATGGATCCTGTAGGATGATGAAGTCTGATGGACTATGAATTCTGATGTGCTATAAACTCTGATGAACTATGAACTGTGATGGACTATGAGCTCCGATGAATTGTGAATTTAGACTATGAATTCTGATAGACTATGAACTCTGATGGACTATGAATTCTGGCGAATTATGAACATCGATGTACTATAAGCTCTGATAGAGTATGAGCTCTGATGGACTATGAGTTCTGATGAACTGTGAACTTAGACAGTGAACTCTGAAGGACTATGAACTTTAATGAACTTTCATGGACTATGTACTCTGATGAATTATGATCTCTGATGAACTGTGAATTTAGACTATGAACTCTGATGGACTATTAACTCAGATACCCTATGAGCTCTGGTGGACTATGAAATCTGATGAATGATGAGCTCTGAAGATTCTGTGCTCTGATGAACTATTAAATAAGTCTATGAACTCTAATGAACTCTGAGCTCTGGTGGATGCTGAGATCTGATGGACTATGATCTCTGATGAACTGTGAACTTAGACTATGAACTCTGATGGATATAAACTCTGATGAACTATGAACTCTGATAGAATATTAGCTCTGAGGTATTATGAGCTCTGATTGACTACAGACTCTATGGGTTGATGAACTCTGATGTGTTATAAACTGTGATGGACTATGAGCTCTGATGGACTAAGAACTTTGATGAACTGTGAACTCTGATAAAATATGAATCTGATGGATTATGAGCTCTGATCAATTATGAATTCTGATGGCTATCAACTCTGATGGACTATGAGACTGTGACTGATGGACTGAGACTGTGATGGACTCTGAACTTAGACTGTGAACTTAGATTATGAACTCTGATGGATATGAGCCCTGAAGGACTATGAGCTATGATGAGCAATGAGCTCTGATGGGCTGTGATCTCTGGTGGACTATGATGATTAACTATGAGCTTTGATGGACTATGAACACTGACAGAATATGGACATGAGGGCAGAGAGTTTATTTTGCTCACTATTATGTCTGTAGTGATTGAGAGTTGACACTTAGGAAATAACAAACGTGTTTAAATAAAAATTATATGTACTATGTTTCATATGCTCCATATATGTTTTTAATCCCATATTCACTACTTTTTAAATATACAAGAATATTTAAATCTTCTTGTAACAGAGAGACATTTTGGCAATATCATACATGTGATTTTTAGAGCAGGTTACATTTTCTAAAAGCAGGACTTATCCATACACATTCCATTTGTACTTGGACAGAAGTTTTCCATGGTGATCCATGCACCATTGAGGGCAGTGATTTCTACTGATGGCTTTAACATAGGCAAGTAGTACTCAGTGGGTAGATTTCCAACTTTTTCTTCTAAAGAGCTTAAAAATTGAAATTGTGGAATCTCTTACTCTGATGAAAAAGAAAGTTCTGTCATTCACACTGGTGCCCCTTAGTGAATGATATGTATGAAAGCCAGTTACCATGAATCCCATATAACCATTGTATTTGACAGTGATCTGTTTCAGGTGAAATACTATAGCAAAATTCAGTCTTTTTGTAGTTGAATGCCACTCTTCTTACTTATAAAAAAGAAATTATTTTAGAGATGATAGTTTGTTATCACATTGTTCTGTGTTTATTATTTTAGCAACACCAATTGCACTAACAATTCCAGACAAATGCTGGACTCTCAAAGTGAAAATGGTCCAGTTCTCACTTTTCTTCCAAGGAGTTAACACCTGGATCAATAAAAATAGGATTTTATGCCAGACCAAGGAAAACTGGAACTCCATTCCTGGCTTTCCATTGATAATTTTGTGAACTTGCAGAAAAAATATTTGGGGGCTTTACTTTGTTATTTTTAAATTTGGGAATACTACTAATAATAAATGCCTAGAATGGCTGAGTCAAAGGGGGTGAAATACAAGAAAGCAGTTTCTGAACAATGACAGCTTCCTCTGTAAAAAATTTACAATTTATAGGTACTTTCTTTTGCATAATTTTATCAGTATGTGGATTCTGATGGTCACTATAACTTCCCATATTCCAGGGTCCCATTCTCCATAACAGAATCTCAAGTATCTTGGAATTGAAAGAGGCTCTAGTCATTCCTAATCTCCTCAAGCACTCAGCTGAGCTTGCCTGTGAAAGGGGTTCCCATGAAGTTAACTAGCTTCAGCTCAAATACCTTTAAACCTGTGCCCTGCCTGTATTTATGTTAAATTAAACTAACCTCTCTTTCTCTGAAATGTACAGCCCTGAACAGTAGTTTTGTCTTCTGTCACCATTCAGAAACCCTTCCTTTTCATTAGAAAGTGAAGCCTTTTTTTGCAACCTTAATGTTGCATGTTCTTCCCCTTGCTACTTATATGGCATAACAGCAGGTGTATCTCTTGCCCACTACAACCTCCTGATGAACAGTGAAGGCTGATGTGTGGCTATCCCTTTGAGCCTACAGTGGCTGATTCAGGGTATTTGAATTGAACCCAAATTTTCCCCTCAGAACAAGGCCATGTTATGAGGAGAGGTGACAACCAGAATGGAGAAAGCTCACCTTAAACAAACAGAAGGGAGCCCCACATTCTTTGGTCATGGAAATGCTCATCTTTTCAGCATCTGCTGCCTTCTGTGACCTCCCTCCTCATCCCACAGAGATCAGTATTCTACTCTTACACCCACCACCACTCTGAACTCACACCTCCATTATAGTCACCCCCTCAATCCCCAAAAGGACCTTCATCCCTCTCTGCGCTGTCCCTGTGGTCCCAAGAGGACACCCTGCTTGCTGATTGCACAGAAAGCACATCAAAAACCACAGGCACACAGTCATGGCCCATTTTTCTCCTTGTCTTCAAAACATACTTTTCAATGAAATGTCATGATTGCTACAGATTTTTCTCACCTCACATTCCTTCAATCAGACTTCATTTAATTCCTGCTTCTCCTCTGATAGCCCATTTCAGGATCAGTAGGGATATGCATGGGTCCAAATGAGTGTGAGTTCTCTCTTTTTTGTGTCTTCTTACTTTATTTTTCATCAGTATACGACACAGGTGACAATTCCCTTTGTTCAGGGAACATTCTCTGATGGCCCCTGGAAACCCTCCCTGCTCATTTCCCTAGTGGATTATTTCCAAGTGTGTCTCTTCCACTCTGACTTGCCCTCAAATTTGAGCTCACATAAGGTGCTGACTCCCCATCTATTCTTAGAGACAAGGGCACTGTCTCTGACCTGAAATTCCACTTTCCATCATCCCCCAGTTCCAACCTTCTCTGTGTGACTATGGGCATGACCATCAACCATGACACTGAAGCTCATATCCTAGAAATTGCTGTGACTCTCTCTACAGCTTTCAAGGTAGGTCTCAGGCCTCTCTACATCTCCTGGTTTCTCCAAATCTTCAATTGGTGTCTGTTCTTGGAAATGACTGGAATGCTCTCCTCCTGACCACTGACCCTGCCCCATGTGCCTTGCTCTGAGACTCACTGTATGAAGGGTGCTCGGGGTAATATTTGAAAATGTAGAGTAAGAAGAAGAGGCAAGATGGCAGAGGAGTGAATGGAAATCACCCTAACCTCCTCCCAGGACCAATCTGGAATTACAACTAAATTGTGGAGAAATCACCCAGAGTAAACAACAGAACAATAAGAAGACAGAAGCCTTATAAACTCAGAAAGACAGAAGAATCAGCTTCAGCACAATCTGACTGGTAAGGAGTACAGTGGAGACTTGAGAAGACTGGCTGGGCATCCATAGGCAGCAGCGCTGGTGGGGGGGGCGGGGGGTAGTTAAACGGCTAGTTGGATCCCCCTGAGAAGACTGGGGTCTAAAGCCTAACCCCAGCCTAGAACACCAGAGCCCAAAATGTATACAGATAACAGCCAGTGGCAAAAAGTGGGAGGGTTGCTCTCTGCCAGAGACAGAAGGCTGGAGACATAAAGAATTGTTTAAAAGGCCAATGCACAAATTTTCACTTACAGCCACTTACCCTGGGGTCCAAAAGGCAGGGACAGAAAGGGATTGAGATGCCTGACAAGAGGCTGGGGACAAAGGCTTTGGAGAGAGAACTGAGAGAATAGATGCTGGGATCCTGGTACTGACTTTTCCCCCATATGGCAGCAGCCATCTGGCTCAGACAGACCACTCCCCTGAGAGACAGCAACATGAGAGGACCCAATAACCCCACCCCTAGGAGGGATTCTGCACTGCCCTATGGTACTTAAGTATGACTGCTGAGCGCAGAGTGACCAGATACACAACTGAAGGAGACGGCCACAAAGAGTAGATCCCTGGAAGTCTCTAACAGACTTCCTAGGGTCAGATGGAGTCAACATCTGACATCACCAGAAGTGGATGCAGAAAAAAAAAAAATACTGCATCTGCACAACAGCATGCAAAACCTGATAGGTGGAATGACCCTAAGTCAACCAACTGGTGGACAAAGAATGACCCAACAACAATCAAGCCCCAAATACATCCACAGATCCAACATAAACAGTGCAAAGGGCATCACAAAAGCATCAATTTTAAGAGATCAAGAAGACTGCAACACTGAAACTCAAAGGTATCCTACTGTAGAAGTTCACAAAACAAAGTCAGAGAGTCAAAACAGATCAAATTAAGAGCAGAAGCATACAAGAAGTGTCTCATAAATAATGGGAAGATAAAGAAACACTCCCCCCAATCGAAGGGAAAGAAGGAATCCCTAAAAAGAGAACTAAATGAAATAGAGGCAAGTAAACTATCAGATATTGAGTTCAAAGCAATGGCTATAAGGAAGCTCACTGAGAAATGCAAAGAATTACAGGGAAGCTACAAGAAACTTACCGTGAAATACATTAAAAGAAAAAGGACATAGAAACAATCAGCAAGAATGAAGAGGAAATGGAGAAAGAATTTCTGAACTGAAGACCATAGTAGAAGGAATCAAAAGCAAGTTAGATGAAGCAGAGGATCGAATCAGCAAGCTGGAGGTAGAAAAGGACGAAGAAGATAAAAACTCCCAGAAAGACCAAGAAAAGTAAAAACCACTAAAAATTAACAAAGAGGCATTAAGGGAACTAACTGCAGGACAACATGAAATGTAATAATATCCATATACTCAGGATACCAGAAGGACAAGAAGAGGATCAACAGAGAAAAAAAACCTGTTTGAAAAAGTAATCATGGAAAACTTCCATAATTTTATGAGAAAAAGTCACAATCCAGGAAGCACAGAGGGTCCCGATCAAGAGGAACCCAAAGAGACCCCCTCCAAGACACATGATAATTGAAATGGGAAAATTCAAAGACAAAGAGAGAACCTTAAGGCAGCAAGAGAAAAACAGTTAGTAACATACAATACAGCCTTAATATGGCCAGAAGCTGACTTCTCAACAGAAACACTACAAGCCAGAGGGAATGACAAGAAATATTCCAAGTAATGAAAAGCAAAGCCCTGCAACCAAGGCTGCTCTACCCAACAAGGCCCTCAAGTAAAACGGAAGGTGAAAGAAGAAGTTTCCCAGACAAAAGAAAGCTAAAAAATTCACCTCCACCAAACCAGTATTGCAAGACATGCTAAAAGGACTGCTTTAAGAAGATAAAGTAGAAGACTGAGAGAGAGAAGAACACAGGTAGAAAAGGGAAAAATGGCAATAATAAGTACCTATAAATAATAACCTTAAATGTAAATAGTTTAAATGCTTTAATCAAAAGATATAGTGTAGATGAACTGATAAGAAAACATAACCCACACATATGCTGCCTGCAAGGGACTGACCTTATAACAAAAGACTTACAGAGACTAAAACTGAAGAGTTTGAAAAAAAAAGACTCTAAGTGAACAGACAGGAAAAAAAAGTCGGGATAGCAATACTTATAGCAGAAAAAATAGACGTCAAAACAAAGGCCATAAAAAGAGACCCAGAAGGACACACCATAATAATACTCAATGGAAAAATCTATCAAGAAGACATAAACAGCCCTGGCTGGTGTAGCTCAGTAGATTGAGCACTGGACTGCAAACCAAAGGGTTGCTGGTTCAATTTCCAGTCAGGGCACATGCCTGAGTTGTGAGTCAGATACCCAGTAGAGGGCCCTTGAAAGACAATGACACATTGATGTTTCCCTCTTTTTTCCCCTCCCTTGCCCTCTCTCTAGAAAATAAATAAATAAAACATTTTTTTTTAAAAAGAAGACATAAATATTGTAATCATACATGCACCCAACATGGAAGCACTCAAATATATAAGGAAAATCTTGGAGGACTTCAAAAAAGATATAGGCAGCAATACACTTATACTAGGGGATTTTGAAACCCCACTGTCAACAAGGGATAAGTCTTCCAAACAAAATATCAACAAGGATATTGTGGAACTGAATGATGCACTACATCAAATGGACTTAACTTATATATACAAAACCTTTCATTCCAAAGAAGCAAAATACTCATTCTTTTCAAATGTACATGGAACATTCTCAAAAATAGACCATGTGATAGGACACAAAACAAGCATCAAAAAATTCAAGAATATTGAAATCATATCAAGCATATTCTCAAACTATAAGGGCCTGAAACTAGAAACCAACCTCAAGGAAATAATTTAAAAACATTCAAGCTCATAGAGACTGAATAGCATGCTATTAAATAATGAATGGGTCAATAATGAGATCAAGGAAGAAATAAAAAAGTTTTTGGAAACAAGTGAAAATGAACACACAACAGTCCAAAACCTGTGGGACACAGTGAAGGCAGTCCTGAGAGGGAAATTCATAATAATACAGGCATATCTACAAAATATAGAAACATTTCAAATAAACAACCTAACACAAAATCTACAAGACCTGGAGGAAAAACAACAAAGCCCAGAGCAAGAGGAAGGAAGGAAATAATCATGATCACAGCAGAATTAAATGATATAGAGACTAAAAGAACAATTCAAAGGATCAATATATCTAGGATCTGGTTCTTTGAAAGGATAAACAAAATTGACAAGCATTTAACCAGATTCATCAAGAAAAGAAGGGAGAGCACTGAAATTACAAAATCAGAAATGAAAGAAGAAAAATTACAACTGATACCACAGAAATACAAAGGATTGTAAGAAGTTATTATGAACAATTATACACTAAGAAACTTGAAAACTTGAGTGATATGGACAAATGTCTAGAAATATATACCTCCAACATTTGATGAAGAAGAAACAGAGAGCATGAACATACCAATAACAACTGATGAAAATGATGTCGTAATCACAGAACTCATGGCACAGAAAAGCTCTTGACCAGAGGGTTTCACAGAAAAATTTTATCAGACATTTTAGGGAAGAGCTAATCCCTATCCTTACAGACTTTTGCAAAAAAATTCCAAGAGAGGGAAGATTTGCAAACTCTTTTTATGAGACCATCATCATCATGGTCTCAAAACCAGATAAAGACACAATGAATAAAGAAAACTAGAGGCCAATACCACTGATGAACATAGACGCTAAGATCCTTAACAAAATATTGTCCCACAGCATCCAGCAATATATTAAAAGACCATCTACCATGATCAAATAGAATTCATCCCAGGGATGCAAAGATGGTACAATATCCACAGCTCAATAAACGTAATATATCACATAAACAAACAGAAAAACAAAAATCATATGATTATATCAACAGATGAGGAAAAAGCATTTGATAAGTTACAGCACCCATTTATGATGAAACCTCTGCATGGTGGGAGTAGAGAAAGCATACCTCAATATAATAAAGACTATATATGAGAAAACTGCATCCAGCCTCAGGCTCAATGGACAAAAAAATAAAGGTTTTCTCACTAAGATCAGGAGCAAGACTGTTGGGAAAAGCCCAGCCTGGTTTCAGAAGCTGTAACCCTGCCAACAGGCTGGAGGGCCCTAAGGCTAGAAATAATCAAGAGGCCTTGGAGAAACAGGCTCCTGAGGTGACTTGACCTATTCCCCCTGGGCAGAGGCTATGCCCCTGCCGCTCTGCTTTGCATTATAATGGTCTCTGCCAAGGACAGGTAAGACTCCCTTGGGGTGGGGGGCAACCTAAGACAGGCATTGACCGATAAAGGCAGCAGATAAGAAATTGGGGGACACGGAGCAGGGGCAAAA
Source organism: Pteronotus mesoamericanus (assembly GCF_021234165.1). Taxonomy (NCBI): domain Eukaryota; kingdom Metazoa; phylum Chordata; class Mammalia; order Chiroptera; family Mormoopidae; genus Pteronotus; species Pteronotus mesoamericanus. Next base: position 59,829,921 of record NW_026555321.1, read on the forward strand.
AGGCCCCTGCACCTCTCAGCTTGGCTTGGACACAGCCAGAATCCTCATTACAGCCAAGAAGTAGTCTCCTTATCTCTTGGTAGTTCCCTACGCCCGCCTGGCTCAGGCTTAAAACAATGCAGGAAAAACAGCCCTAAATCAGATCTGGCAGGTCCTGGGGTAATCAGGCCTGGAGGTCAATTCTTTGGAGTGTGCTCTGTTCCTCCCTCAAATCTCTGATCAGCTCATGCTGCGAAGGTTCTTTGTTTACACCCCTTACCTGGTATTATTAAGACATTTACTTTATTAACACTTTTTACCCTATATCTTTAAGATGCCTTTAAGTCTATTTCCGCCTTATCTACAGTCTCTATTGTTAATTCTAACCTCCACTCAGACCCATATAAGTGAATTCTTGTCTCTTGTTTTCTTAAAGGTATCTATTCTCTGTGAACCTTAATATGCTAATGTAATGAGATAACGTATGCATTCCTGTTACATACCCCACTAATAAGATTTTCAATAAAAGTCTTGGAACAAAGGGCAACAGGGCCTTCCCCACTAGATGACCTTCCCCTTTATGGGGGTGTGCCACGGCCTTATCCAGTGAGAGGGAAGTGCCCTCATCGGCTCCCCGGCAAACAGAGAAGTGTTTGTGATGTTTTGTGTTTTATCCCCCTTATCCACAACAACCCTGGGACAGGCTCTGTGGGTTTCAGAACCCTGCTCCCCTCTCAGCTGGCCCCAGCCAGTTTCCCTCAGGTTTCAGGGAGTGCTGCATTCTTTGCGGCGGTCCCCCACAGTGGCGTGTCCCTATAGCCTCCACAGAGTGTGACACAAGACAAGGATGTCTGCTTTCACCACTTCTATTCAACATAGTATTGGAAGTCCTTGCCACAGAGGTCAGACAAGAAAAAGAAATAAAAGCCATCAAAATTGGAAAGGAGGAAGTAAAACTATCATTGTTTGCAGATGACATGATAGTGTACACAGAAAACCCTATAGACTCCTCCAAAAAACTACTCAACCTAGTAAGTGAATTTGGCCAAACGACAGGATACAAAGTCAGTATTCAGAAATTAAAGGTATTGTAGTATATCAACAATGAAATATCAGCAACAGAAACCAGGAAAAAAAAATTCCTTTTGCTATTGCAACAGGAGAAATAAAGTACCTAGGAATAAACCTAACCAAGGGAGTAAAAGACCTATACTCAGAAAACTACACAATACCGAATAAAGAAATTAAGGAACACACAAATAAATGGAAGCAAATACCATGTTCATGGATTGGAAGAATTAACAACATCAAAATGTCCATACTAACCAAAGCAACTTATAGATTCAAGACAATCCCTATTAAAACACCATTGACATATTTCACAAATATATAACAAACATTTAAAAAATCTATATGGATCCTTAAACAACTCTGAATAGCCACGGCAATTTTGAGAAAGAAGAACAAAATAGGAGGGATCACAGTACCTGATATCAAAATATATCTTAAGTCCACTATAATCAATACAGTCTGGTACTGGCATAGGAATGAACGTATAGATCAATGGAACAGTCTGGAAAGCCCAGAAATAAACCCATGTCTCTCTTGTCAATTAATATTCATAAAAGGTGGCAGGAGCATAAAATGTAGTAAAAATACCCTTTCAACAAATGGTGTTGGGAGATCTTGACAACTATATCCAAAAAAAAAAAAAAAAAATGGAGCTCAACCACCAACTTACACCATATTCAAAAAATAAACTCAAGATGGACAAAAGACTTAAATATAAGTGACAATACTGTAGAAGTCCTACAGGAAGACATAGGCAGAAAAATCTCAGGTATTCCACACAGCAATATTTTCACCAATATGTCACTTACAGTATGAGACATAAAGGAAATAATAAACAAATAAAACTTTTCAAAATAAAAAGATTTTGCACAGCTAAAGAAAACACTAGTAAAATGAAATGGCTCACCCATAAGAGGAAACTAATCAACAAAACCAACCAAAAAACAAACAAAATATAACCAGAGACATTGAAATAAAGAACATACTGACAGTAACCAGAGGGGAGAGGGATAACAGGGGAACAAATGGGCGGTGGGTGTGCGTGGGGCAGGGGAAAGTGGTGGTGGGAAAATGGAGACATTTGTACTTATGCAACAATTAAAAAAAAATGCCAGTATAACAAACAGGCTTGGTAGATAGAGATAGTGTATCACTCCAAAACATGGGCAAGTTTGTTTACTATTTGGTATCCCTTCAGGCTAAGATTCAGGTAAGCTTATTGTCCATCGGAAAAGAATCAAGTTCCCTAAACTTGAGTCTCTTATAATGTAACCAATTTCTTGTGTATACATTACCTGGCTTTTTCATGTCACCCTGTGGAAACTGCGTTTTGATAAACCGATGCAAAAATGATGCCACTCTACCAAAAGTGATGTCACTTTACTACTGCTGTTGATAAAACTGTCCTTTCCCTCTCACAGGGAAAAAAGTAAAGAAAATGTAAAGCAATAAAGATTCCAGCAAAGTCTGTATCTCCCACTGGAACATACAGGTCAGAGCAGGATTTCCCCACCTGGGATCACATCTAGGTTCTGTTCTTGGAGGGAGGAACAGGTTAGACTTGACAGTGCTCACAAATGTCCTTCAGATCCATGACTGATGACATTGCCACAAAGAATGATGCTGGGTGGGACAGAGGGTATCCTACTGGGAGATGGATAAGAGTCATAACTAGGATTCCTCCCTGGTCTGACCCCTCCTCCAAGATCATTCTTCATCATGTCTCTGTATCCCCTCCATCTCTCCTGTGCTTTCCTGTCACTCAGCACTTCGTCATAGCTTTCATTGTTTTATCTTCATATGCTGCTTGTCACAAAGGAAAGAACTTCTCTGTGGTGATCACCATTGGAGGGGCCCCAGAACTAGCATATGTCCTCTTAATTTTTGTAATGAGCATATATATTGTTAGAGAGCTGAGCACATGCTATCCCACCAGCCACTTCCTGTTTCCCATGTGATGTAGATGTGGATGCTATGTCAGTCAGCAACTCCTGTGATCCATGTTTCAGAGATCTCATGAACAAAGGACACCTGCACTGGAGCTCACTATTCCAGGGAGCAGAGCAATAAAACATTGTAGTGTAACAGTATCCCCTTCATGCCTTATTCTGATGGGTCATCACATTCTTGACCCATGTGCTAAAGTTATTTTCCATACTAGGGAAAATATTGCTGCATGAAATATCTGAGATTTTCCTGCTTATGTTCTCCTCTAGGACTTTTATGGTATCACAACTTATATGTAAGTCTTTTATCCATCTTAAGTTTATTTTTGCGTATGGTGTAACTTGGTGGTCTACTTTCATTTTTTTGCATGTAGTTGTCTAGATCTCCCAACACCATTTGTTGAAGAAGCTGGTTTTACTACATTTTATGCTCCTGCCCTCTTTGTTGAATATTAATTGACCATAGAGCCACGGGTTTATTTCTGAACTATCTATTCTGTTCCACCAGTAACAGACTATTTTGATTACAGAGGCTTTGTAATATAGTTTGACATCAGGTATTGTGACAAATGGGACTTCATCAAAATAAAAAAGTTCCTGCACAGCTAAAGAGAACATTAGAAAAATGAAAAGGGAAATAATCATATGGGAAAAAATATTTGTTAATGATACCTCAGACAAGAGTTTGATATACAAAATGTATTAAAAAAAAAAAAAAAAAGCAAACCTCACACGACTCCACTCCAGGAACACAGACAATCCAGTTAAAAAATAGGCCAAGGACTAGAATAGACACTTTTCCAAGGAAGATATACAGAGGGCTCAGAGACATTTGAAAGGATGCTCAGCATCACTAGGCATCACAGAAATGCAAATTAAAACCACCAGTCAAGATGGCCATCATAAACAAATCAACAAACAAGAAGTGCTAGAGAGGTTGTGGAGAAAAGGGAACCCTAGTACACTGTTGGTGGGAATGCAGACTAGTGCAGCCACTGTGGAAAACAGTTTGGAATTTCCTCAGAAAACTAAAAACGGAACTGCATTTTGACCTGGCAATTCCACCACTGTGATTATACACTAAAAATGCTAAACACCAATTCAAAAGAACCTATGCACCCCAATGTTCGTAGCAGCAAAATTTATAATAGCTAAGTGCTGGAAGTAACCTAAGTGCCCATTGGTAAATGAGTGGATCAAAAATGATGGTACATTTACACAATGGAATACTACGCAGCAGAAAGGAAGAAAGTACTACTACCCTTCACAACATGTTGGATGGAACTGGAAAGCATTATGCTAAGTGAAATAAGCCAGTCGGTGAAAGAAAAATACAATATGGTCTCACCCATAAGTGGAACCTATTCAACAAAAATAAGCAAACAGAATATATCCAGCGACACTGAAATAAAGGATAATCACAGTAACCGTTGTTCGGGTGGAGACGATAATGTAGGAAAGGAGGGGAAGAGTGGCCAAGGAAAATGTACAAAGGACCTATGGGCAAAGCCAAAGACAGGTAGGGTTGAGGGTGGGAGGTGGCAGTGGGTGTGGTGGGGGAGGGTGGTAGGACAAAAGTGGAGACAACTGTGCTTGAACAACAAAGAAATTTTTTAAAAAATAGAGAAATCAAGATGGTGGAGGAGTGACTGGAAATCACACTGACCTCCTGGAGTTACAGGACCAACCTGGAATTACAGCTAAATTATGGAGAATCACCTGGAACAAACAACTGAACAATAGTGAGAGAGGAGCCTTATAACCTCAGACAGACAGAAGAATCAGCATCAGCACAACCTAACTGGTAAGGAATGCAGTAGAGACTTGAGAAGGTGGGTGGATCACCCATGGGTGGCAACACCAGAGAGATATTGAAATGGCCAATTAGATCTCTCTGAGAAGAGAGTTGTCTAAATCATAAGGAGGTATCTCCAGCCTACAGCATCAGAGCCCAAAAAGTGCACAGATAACATCTAGCTGTGAAAAGTGACAGGGTTGTTCTCTGCCACAGACGGTAGCTGGAGAGGCAAAGAGCCTTTTAAAGGGCCAAGGAATTTTACTAATAGCCACCTACCAAGGTTTCTGGCATAGATGGGAGCACAGTGGGCTAGAGACGCCTGAGGAGAGAGTGGGAAAGGAGGCTTTGGGAAGAGAACTGAGAGAGTAGCCAGGGGGATCCCAGTGCTGACTCCTCCCCTATATGGCTGCAGCCATCTGGCTCAGGCAGACCACTTCCCTGATCAGCAGAAGCATGAAAGGACCCAACAGCCCTGCCCCTGGAGGGATTCTGCCCTGCCCTGTGCTGTCTCTAAGCTGACCTATTGAGTGCAGAGTGACTGGATTAACAGCTGAAGGAGATCGCCACAGAGACTAGATTCCTTAAAGTCTCGAAAAGACTGCCTAAGATCAGACAGGATCAGCATATGACATCATCAAAGGCAGATCCAAGAAGAAAAAACAGCAGTCTCCTACCATAGAAGTTCATACAACAAAGCCAGAAAATCAAGACAGATCAACTTAAGAAGCAGAAGCAAAAGAGAAGAATCTCACAAATAATGGGAAGACAAAGAAATATGCCCTAATCAAAGGGAAAGGAGGAATCCCCAGAAAGAGAACTAAATGAAATACAGGCAAGTGAACTATCAGACACTGAGTTCAAAACAATGGTTCTAAGGAGGGTCAATGAGCGCAGTAAGCTCAGACAGAAATACGAAAAACTACAGGGAAACTATGAGGATCCTACTGCAAATTCTATCAGCATGGAAAAGGACACAGAAATTATTAGTAAGAGACAAGAGGAAATGAAGAACACAATTTCTGAATTGAAGAACACAGTAGAAAGCATCAAATGCAGGCTCGATGAAGCAGAGAATTGAATCAGCAAGCTGGATGACAAGGTAGAAAAAGGCTCCCAGAAAGAGCAAGATAATGAAAAAAGACTCGAGAAGAAGGAAGAGGCGGTTCTCTCCCCAAAGCCTTCTTCCCCAGTCTCTCCTCTGGTGTCTCTAGCCCACTCTGCACCCTCCTTTGCCGACTCCCAGGGTAAGTGGCTGCAAATAAAAATTTATGCTTTGGGCTTTTAAACGGCTCTTTGCATCTCCAGCCTCTTGTCTCTGGCAGAGAGTGACTCTGCTGCTTTTCACAGCTGGCTCTTGTCTGTGTACTTTCTGGGCTCTGGTGCTGTAGGCTAGAGATACCTGCTTGTTTGGAAATACCCTGACTGGTTTCAGGGACTGTAGCCTCGCCAACAGGGAAGAGGGCCCCAAGGCTGGAAATAATCAAGGAATCCTTGAGAAAACAGGCCACTTAAGAGAGGAAACTTGTCCTACTTGCAGGGGCTCAGCCTCTGAGTCCCTCACATCATCCTTCTTGGCCCTGTGATGGTCATTTAGTCAAAGACATATAAGATCTCTCATAAGGAGGTATGATCTAAGTCAGACACAGCCAGTATGGATAGCTGACTAGGACTTAGGGTACATGGAGAAAGGGCAAAAAGGTCCACATCCCTCAGCCTGGCTTTGATGTGGCCAAAGTCCTCGTTTGATCTGAAAGAAGTCTCCCTATCTCTTGGCAGCTCTGCCCCACCGGCCTGGTTCAGGATTGAAACAATACTAAAGGCAGGTATAGCCCTAAACTGGATTGGGTGGTTCTCAGGGACAATCTGCCCTAGAAGTAAGTTCCTCTAAGTATGCTTTGTTCTTCCTTCAAAAGGTTTGATAACTGGCTAGTCCTGAAAAGGAGATTTACATTATTCATAGACCCTGACCTGAGGCAGATCTTTTGTATTCCTTCAGTTGTTATCTATGATCTCTGTTTTCTGTGAACAACCTTTTGACATTGATTGATGAACTTTGGATCCATACCCTTGTACATATGGTTCTCAGTAAAAGCCTTTGGACACGGAGGGAGGCTTGGGGCCTTCTCCACTAGAGGGAAGAGCCATGTCCCCTCTCTTGGTAAACAGAAGTGTTTGGAACAACTCAGGTTTATTCCCCTTAATCTGTGACAACCCCAGGATGGGCTCTGCAGTGTTCAGAGCCCCTCTCCCTCCTCAGCTGGCTCCGGACAGAAACCCTCAGATCTAGGAGCACCCTGCACAGTGTTCCCTGCGACAGATGGTGCCCGAACAGGGACACCTGCTTATGGTTTAGACTCCACTCTTCTCAGGGGTATCCAACTGGCAGTTTTAATATCCTTCTGGTGCTACAATCCTTGGGTGCCGCACCCACCTTCTCAAGTCTCTACTGCACTCCTTACCAGTCAGGTTGTGCTGCAAAGGTGATTCTTCTATCTGTCCAAGGTTAAAAGGCTCCTCTCTCACTATTGTTCAGTTGTTTGTTTAAGGTGATTTCTCCACAATTTAGTTGTAATTCCAGGTTGGTCCTGGGAGGAGGTCCGTGTGACTTCCACTCACTCCTCTGCCATATTAATTTTTAACTTACCTGAATATTTTTTTGTATAATGTGTGAAATAGGGCTCTATATTTGTTTTATTTCAAGTAATAATGGTTCATGCACCTTATTTGTTGAATAAGCCTCATTTTCCCCATTGATTTGAAATATCAATTTAATCATATATTACATTGTTAGACAGATATATGTTTGTTTCTAGAATGCTCATTTTATGTCACTGACCTATTTATTTCTGTGCTGTTGTCATGTTATTTTAATTGCTGAGACTTTATAATGGATTTAAATTTTTTAATATTTTATAATGGAATTTGACATGTATAAAATAAATGCATCTGCATTTAAAAAAGAAAGACGGAAAGAAGGAACTCCTACCTTTTGTGACAATATGGATGGACCTGAAGAATATTATGCTAAGTGAAATAAGCCAGTCAGTGAAAGAAAAATACCATAAGATCTCATCTATAAGTGGAATCTATTCGACAAAATAGACTTAACGAACAAAATAAACACAAAGAAACATGGAGGAGACTGAAAGTGACCAGAGGGGATGAAGAGGGAGGATAATGGTGGAAAGAAGGGGAAGTGATTAGACAAAAGTGTGTATGAATGACCCATAGACAGGGACAACAGAGTGGGATTTGTCTTTTGGAGCAGGGGCGTGGGGTGGGATGGGTGGAGGAGGGCAAAGGGAGAAATATTGAGACAACTGCAATAGAATAAAAATGATTTAAATAAAATAACAACATCCAACATAAAAAAGTACTTTTTCCAAATACAATGTCATTAAACAAGGTCAGACACAAACTGCTCAAAAGAGTGCATGACACTGGAGACACAGTAAATATGACATTTGATAGTTAATTTAGTTAGTTACTGAGAAAATAAGGATTGAAGGAATTTTGGGGGACTCTTTACAGACTCATGGACTACTCTTCAGCCTGTTTCTGCATTGAATTCACACAAAGTGTCTGATAAGAGCCTTTCTGAAATCCAGACTTATTATATTTGTACTGTTCCCTGATAAGGAAGCTAATGGAAATATTTTCCAAGTTTCCTACATATATTATCTCTCAGAAATTAGCTACAGTCCTGCAATAGGAACTCATGTCACAGCTATTCAGGGAGGCTTTAGAGTTCCAACTAGATAATTTTTTGCGATCTGGGAAATTGGTTCATAAGGAAAACAGGATCCTGGCTTCTTTACCAACTAAATTAAATTTCCACAAATTGTATAGAATTACATAAGGATGGGTACTGGGAAGTATTCCTCACAACATCTCTTTTTAAAAAAAAATAAAAACTACCTAAAACAAAGCCCTGACCAGTGTGGCTTAGTTGGTTGGAGTCCCACCCAGTAGCAAAAAGGTTGTAGGTTTGATTCACATTCAGAGCACATACCTAGGTTTCAGGTTCAGTACCCCATCCAGGTGTGTGCCATCCCTGGCCCTGGCATGTAGTGTACCAGTCTGTGCACACACAGACAATCCATGCTTCTGCCTTGCACTGATGTTTTTTTCTCTCCCTTCCTTTCACTCTATAAAGCAATGAGAAAATGTCCTTGGGTGAGGATGAAAATAAAAATTCATCTACCTTAAAATATTTCTATTTTGTAAGTTTGTAACAGTTCAGTTTACAAAGTCTGTGTTGGTTTCTATGGACAGTTAGTCAATGTTTCCTTTGGATGCTCTGGGAAAATTGATGATGACAATGATAGTTATTAAAAAGTATATCATCTTTTGTGAACAGTTTTTTCCTCATAACTGTGTGTGAAGCCCGACAACAGTGACTGGACCATGGTGAACAAATTGCTGTGATTGGACTGTGGTGGCCCAACGATGGAGACAGGACCATGGTGGTCTGACTATTGATATTTTTATTTTTCTAAATTAATTAATTTTTTCAACTATATTTGTCTCTGCCTTCCCCCCACCACTATCCCTTGCCCCCTCCCACAACTCTACCCCTTTGGTTTTGTCCATGAGTCCTGGCTATGTGTCCCTTGACTTTCCAACTTCCCTGTCTTTTCCCCCGACCCCCATCCCTACTTCCCTCTTGGCTCTGTTGGTTCCTTTTCCTCTCAGTGTTAATGGTCTTATTTTCCTTGCATCTTTGTATTGTTGGTTAGATTCCACTTATAGGTGAGATCATATGGTATTTGTCTTTCACCCCCTGGCTTATTTCACTTAGCATAATGCTATCTACTTCCACCCATGCTGTCGAGAAGTTAGTAGTTCTTTTGTTCTTTCTGTTGTGTAGTATTCCATTGTGTAAATGTACCATTACATTTTGATCCAACCATCTACTGATGGACATTTAGGTTGCTTACAACACTTGACTATTGTAAATTGTGCTGATATGAACATTGGGGGGCATAGGTCTTTTTCAATTGGCGTTTTGGTGTTCTTAGGGTATAGTCCCAGCAGGGGAATCATTGGATCAAAAGGCAGTTCCATTTTCAGCTTTTTGAGGAAATGCCACACTGCTTTCCACAGTGGCTGCACTAGTCTGCATTCCCACCAATGATGTACTAGGGTTCCCTTTTCTCCACAGCCTCGCCAGCACCTGCTGTTGGTTGATCTGTTTACGATGGCCATTCTGACGGGTGTTGGGTGATATCTCATTCTGGTTTTGCTCTGCATTTCTCTGATGACTAGTGATGCTGATCATCCTTTCAAATGCGTCTGGGCCCTCTGTATCTCTTCCTTGGAAAAGCATCTGCCCAGGTCCTTTGCTCATTTTTTGATTGAATCGTTTGTCTCCTTGGCGTGGAGTCGAGTGAGTCCTATATATATCTTGGAGATCAAACCTCTATCTGATATATCATTACCAAATATATTCTCCCATACAGTTGGCTCCATTTTCATTTCGTTGATATTTTCTTTAGCCGTGCAGAAGCTTCTTATTTTGATGAGTTGGCACTTCTTTATTCTTTCCTTTATGTCCCTTGCTTAAGGAGACATATCAGTGAAAAAATTGCTGCATGGGGTATATGAGAGTTTCCTGCCAATATTCTCCTCTAGGACTTTTGTGGTGTTGCAACTTATATTTAAGTTTTTTATCCATCTTGAGTTTATTTTTGTGTATGGTGACAGCTGATGATCCAATTTCAATTCTTTGTATGTAGCCGTCCAGCTCTCCCAACACCATTTGTTGAAGAGGCTGTTATTTCTCCATTTTATGCTTCTGCACCTTTTGTGAAATATTAGATGCCCATAGAGACTTGGGCTCATTACTGGGCTTTCTATTCTGTTCCACTGGACTATGGATCTGTTCTTGTGCCAGTACCAGATTGTTTTGAGTATAGTGGCTTTGTAGTAGAGTTTGATGTCCAGTATTGTGATCCTTCCTACTTTGCTTTTCTTTCTCAAAATTGCTGAGGCTATTCGGGGTCATTTATTGTTCCACATAAATTTTTTAAATGATTGATCTATTTCTGAGAAATATGTCATTGGTATCTTAATAGGGATTGTGTTGAATCCATGCATTGCTTTGGGTAGTACGGACATTTAGATGATATTAATTCTCCCAATCCATGAGCATGGTATATGATTCCATTTACTTGTGCCTTCCTTAATTTCTTTCTTCAATGTTGCGTAGTTTTCTGCATACAGATCTTTTACCTCTTTGGTTAAATTTATTCCTAGGTACTTTATTTTCCGTCTTGCTATATCAAATGGTATTTTATTTTCTGATTTCTTCTTCTTCTATTTCATTGCTGGTGTACAAAAATGCCTTCGATTTCTGAATGTTGACTTTGTATCCTGCTGTTTTGCCAAATTCACTTATTAGGTTGAGTAGTTTTTTGGTAGAGTCTACAGGGTTTTCTATGTACACTATCATGTCATCTGCAAATAATGATAGCTTTATTTCTCCTTCCCTATTTGGATGCCTTTTATTCCTTTTTCTGGTCTGACCACCGTGGCTCAGACTTCCAATATGATGTTGAAAAGAAACAATGAAAGTGGGCATCCTTGTCATGTTCCCGATCTTAGTGGGGAAAGCTTTTAGATTTTGCCCGTTGAGTAAGATGGTGGCTGTAGGTTTTTCATATATGGCCTTTATTACATTGAGGAATGCCCCATTTATTCCCATTTTGCTGAGTGTTTTGATCATAAATGGGTGCTGTACCTTATCGAATGCTTTTTCTGCATCTATCGAAATGATCATGTGGTTTTTGTCTTTTGTTTTAATTTTGCGATGTGTTACATTTATTGACTTCCATATATTGAACCATCCCTGCATCCATGGGATGAATCCTACTTGATCATGGGAGATAATCTTTTTAATGTATTTCTGGATGCAGTTTGCCAATATTTTGTTGAGAATTTTAGCATCTGTGTTCATCAGCAAAATTGGCCGGCAGTTCTCTTTCTTTGTATGGTCTTTAGCTGGTTTTTTGGTTCAGGATGATGTTGGCCTCATAGAAAGAGTCTGGGAGTATTCCCTCCTCTTGGATTTTTTGGAATAGTCTGAAAAGGACAGGGGTTAGCTCTTATTTCAGTGTTTTGTAAAATTCTCCTGTGCAACCGTCCGGCCCTGGGCTTTTGTGTGCCTGGAGTTTCTTGATTACTGCTTCAATTTCCCCAGCTGTTATTGGTCTGTTCAAGCTTTATCTTTCTCCCCCTTTCAGTGTTGGAAGATTATACTTTTCTAAAAATTGTCCATTTCATCAAGATTTTCAAATTTCTTGGTATATAATTGTTCATAGTAGTCTGACAATCCTTTGTATTTCTGTGGTATCAGTTGTTATTTCTCCTCTTTCATTTCTGATATTATTAATTTGGGTCCTCTCCCTTTTTTCCTTGATGAGTGTGTAATGGCTTGTCGATTTTATTTATATTTTCAAGAACCAGCTCCTGGATTGCTTGATCCTTTGAATTGTTCTTTTCATCTCTATGTCTTTCAGTTCTGCTCTAATCTTGATTTTTTTCATTCTTTCTCCTTGCTTTGTTGTTTATCTGTTGTTGTTTCTCCAGTTCTTGAAGTTGTACTGTTAGGTCATTTATCTTACATGTTTCTATCTTTTTTAGATAAGCCTGTATTGCTATGAACTTCCCTCTCAGGACTGCCTTTGCTGTGTCCCATAGGTTTTGGACTGTTGTCTCTTCATTTTCATTTGTTTCTAGACATTTTTTGATTTCTTCTCTTATCTCATTATTAACCCATTCATTGATTAATAGTCTACTGTTCAGTCTCCATGAGTTTGCAAGTTTTTGAGGTTTCTCTTTGAGGTTGATTTCCAGTTTCAAGCCATTGTAGTCCGAGAAAAAGTATGGTATTATTTCAACATTCTTGAATTTGCTGAGGTTTGCTTTGCATCCTATCATGTGGTCTATCTTTGGAAAACTGCCATGAGCATTTGAAAAGAATGTGTATTTTTCTTCTTTGGGATGTAGGGTTCTATATATGTCAGTTATGGCTATTTGATTCAGTGCATCATTCAGCTCCACACTATCCTTATTGATGTTTTGTTTGGAAGATCTGTCCATTCTTGACTGTGGGGTATTGAAATCCCCTACTACCAGGGTGTTGTTGTCTATATCTTTTTTTAAGTCATCCAACAATTTCCTTATATACTTGGGGGCTCCTATATTGGGAGCATAGAAGTTTTCAATGTTTATGTCTTCTTGATAGATTCTTCCTTTCAGTATGATAAAGTGCCCCTCTGGGTCTCTCTTTATGGCCTTTGCTTTGAAATCTATTTTGTCTGATACAAGTATGGCAACCCCAGCCTTTTTCTCATGCCCATTTGCTCAGAATATTTTTTTCCACCCATTTACTTTCAATCTGTGTAGGTCTTTTGCTCTGAGGTGGGTCTCTTGTAGGAAGCATATGTGTGGGTCATGTTTTCTTATCCATTCAGCTACCCTGTGTCTTTTGATTGGGGCATTTATTCCATTCACATTGAGAATTATTACTAATAGAAACCTATTCATTTCTTCTCTTTGTACCTGTGTTTTTCTCTTTCTCACTCTTTTCCTTCATCTTCTTAAACCAATCCGTTTAGGATATCTTGGAGTGGTGGTTTGATAGTGATGTATTCTTTTAACCTTCTTTTATCTGGGAAACTCCTTATTTCCCCTTCTATTTTAATTGAGAGTGTTGCTGGGTAAAGCAACCTTGGTTGTAGGCCTTTGCTTTTCATGGTTGGGAAGATTTGTTGCCATTCCCTTCTGGCTTGTATTTTTTCTGTTGAGAATTCAGCTCCTAGCAGTATCGGAGCCCCCTTGTATGTCACTTTCTCCTTCTCCCTTGCTGCCTTGAGGATTCTCTCTTTATCTTTGATAGTTGCCATTTTAATGACGCTCTGTGTTGGAGTGGACCTCCTTGAGTCCCTCTTGAGTGCGGCCCTCTGTACCTCCTGTATCCATGTTACCCTTTCTCTCCTCAAATTCAGGAAATTTTCCATCATTACTTTTTCAAAGAGGTTCTTTATATCTTGCTCCTCTTCTTCTCTATCTGGTATCCCTACTATATGGATATTATTGCGTTTCAGATTGTCCTGCATTTCCCTAAATGCCTCTTCATTCTTTTTCAGTCTTTTTTCCATTTCTTGTTTTTTCTGGGGGCTTTTTTCTACTTTATCCTCCAACTCACTGATTCGATCCTCAGCTTTGTCCAGCCTGGTTTTGATTCCTTCTACTGTGTTCTTCAATTCAGAAATTATATTCTTCATGTCCTCTTGTGTCTTCCTGATAGTTTCTATGTCCTTTTCCAGGTGGATATAGTTTTCTGTAACATCCTCATAGTTTCTCTGCAGTTTCTCGTAGTTCTATTTCAGCTGGCTGAGCTCATTGAGCTTCCTTAGTACCATTGTTTTGAATTCAATATCTGATAGTTCCCTTGCCTCTATTTCATTTAGCTCTCTGTGTCGGGAGTCCCCTTTTCCACTCATTTGGGCGTAACTTCTTTTCTTCCCATTTTTGTGAGGGTCTATTACGTATTTATTTATTTTTTATTCTACCTCTATTGGGCTGTCTAGATTTCCTAACTTCGTGAATTAATCATCTATGGTAGTAGGCATGTCTGTTTGTTTGTTTGTTTATTTATTTATTTATTTATTTATTTTTTCTTTAGTTTTTTTCTGGGCCTGCCTCTGATGATGTCAGTTGTTGACCCTATATGACCTTGGGTCATTTGTTGGAGCTTTCCTGGAGTCTTTTGTGTGTGTCTGACTCCTGCTTTGGGCAGCTCTGTGACCCCTTCAGTCAGGGATTCACTATTTCTGTGGATCGCTTTGTACTCTCCTGTTGGCTCCATGAGTGTGCTCCCTGGCCCCACAGGATCCCCAGCCTGACAGGATCTCCAGCCCACCTGGGTGCTTATTTGCCCAACCTCGCGCACTGGTCTAGCGCCCGCGCCCGGTGGGCACCCTGGGACTGGTCAGTTTAGGGTCTTCTATTGTGTGGTTTCCCTGGTTTTGGCTCTTTGGATGCACTGCTTGCCCTCACCAAATGGAGACTACGGAAGTGGGAGGAAGTCAGCTCCAGGACTCTCCGGTTAACCCTGTCTCCAGTCTCTCCTCCAGGGTCTCTGGGCAGCTCTGTGACCCCTTCGGCCTGGGATCCACTATTTCTGTGGCCTGCTCTGCACTTGTGTGCCCGCGCGGGTCGGTTTACACCTGCCCTAGCCGATCTGCGCACTCCCTTGCAGGCCCTATCGGTGCCACCTTGCAGGAGGCCTTGCCAGCCTGCGCAAGCCCTCGCCAGACCTTGCGGGTCCACATACACACGCTCGCCAGTCCTCACCAGGCACTCGGTGCAAGTGTGCACACCTGCACTGGTTGGTTTTGCACTGTCTCTTGTGTGCTTTTCAGCTTTTGGCTCTTTGGGGGTGTGGCTTGTTCCCGCACAGTGGAGACTACAGAAAGGAGAAGGAGTCCGGACTCCCCGGTTCCTCCTTCCATTCTTTCCCCAACTCCTGTTTCCAGCCTCTACTCAGGGGTCTCTGGCCAGTTCTGTGACCCCTTTGGCCTAGGATCCACTATTTGTGCGGACCGTGTTGCAATCGCAGGCAGTCTGGTTCATGCACGCTCTGCTTCTACCTCTTTGGAGGTGCACCCTTCCTGCCCAAAATGGAGACTACAGAGTGGGGAGGGCGTCAGGACTCCCCGGTTCCTCCTCCCATTCTTTCCCCAGTGCCTCCGTCTCCAGTCTCTCCTCAAGGCTCTCAATGCAGCTGTGTGACCCCTTTGCCCAAGGATCCTCTATTTCTTCCAGCTAGTCTGCACTTAGCCCCCCAGCTCACACACCCACAAGTTGTGAGCAGAGAGCACAAAAGGCAGGTTAATTGATTCCCTTATGCCTGAGCGAGATGGTAGCTGCAGAGTGGGAGGTGCGTTATCACCCGGGCTCCGCGAGCGCCCGGCCGTCTCAGTTCTCCTCACAAAGTTTTCCTCGCCAATCTTTTCCTAGGCACCAGCCCACTCTGCTGCTGCCTCTGCCCAGAGATCAAGGAGGGTGGCTGCCACTTCAATTTTTTTCCTTTTATTTATTTTTTTAAATACATTTGTCTCTGCCTCCCCCACACCACTTTCTCTTGCCCCCTCCCTTCTTCCCTCCCTCAGCTCTTCCCCTTTGGTTTTGTCCATGAGTCCTTGCTATATGTTCCTTGACTTTCCCCTTCCCTTCCCTTTCCCTGCTCCACCCGCTCCTTCCCTCTTATCTCTGTTGATTTCTTTTCCTGCTAGAGCAGCTGGAGCATTGGTGGTTCAGTGGTAGAATTCTCGCTTGCCACGCTGGCACTTCAATTTTTGCGTTGGTCCTTTAAATGTCTCTTTGCATCCCCAGCCGCATGTCCCTGGCACAGAGCACACCTAACTTTTTCGTGGTTGCATTTTATCTGTGTGTTTTCCTGGTTTTAGCTGTTGTAGTCTAGAGGTCCCTGTTTATGATTCAGACCCCGTTCTTCTCAGGGGGATCTAACTGGCCATTTCAATGTCCCTCTGGTGCTGGTGCCCATGAGCACCCAGCCCACCCTCTTGAGCCTCCACCAAACTTCTCACCCATTGGGATGTGTGAGTTGAATCCACTGTCTGTCCGCGGCTCCAAGGCTCCTCTCCTGCTATCATTCCATTGTGTTCCAGGTGATTTCTCCACTATTTAGTCACAATTCCAGTTTGGTCATGGGAGGAGGTCAGCGTGACTCCCAATCACTCCTCTACCATCTTCCTCTCCCCTGGTTTGACTATTGTGACCAGTGTTAGACTGACTGTGCTATTGCAGATGAGACAGGCTTTCTCATTGTTGTGTCTACACAGCATCAGTGACATGAACACATCAGATGCCATCATCCATCCTACTTTTAGTTGTAATGTGTTGTTAAAAACTATTGCTGCCATTAACCCAGTGTAGAATTTTCACTGTGTCCATCTTTGCTCTAAACACCTTTTCTGCACAACTAATTGGCCTTAAAGCTTTTTTTCTGAGAAAGATAAAACAATTGGCTGACAGTCTGGTTTACTAGGGCACAGACTTAGTATGTTTTGAGGAAAAGAATGATATTAGGACATGATGGAATGTGAGGGATGTCTTGGAGTTTGATCAGTTGGTGAAAAATCTTGTATAGGGTTGGCCAAAAAGTTCATTTTTTTTTCTGTAAGATATCTCAAGTGCTTTGTTGTCTTCAACTTCATTCAAAACAATTTTGTTGATTGTATTGTGACAGATGTCATATCAGTGTGCATCTAAAAATACATTAAAATTTGTGATTTTTGTGTAGCCATTGTAATATTAAAGATTGAAGAAAATAAGCAACATTTTCTCCATATTATGCTTTATTATTTCAAGAAAGGTAAAAATGCAATTGAAACACAAGATATTTGTGTAATATATGAAGAAAGTGCTGTGACTGATCAAACGTGTCAAAAGTGGTTGGTGAAGTTTTGTTCTGGGCTTTCCTTGCTGGATGATACTCCATATCTGAGATGACTTGAAGTTGATAGCAATCAAACCGAGACATTAATTGAGGACAATCAACATTATACCATGTGGGAGATAGCTGATATACTCAAAATATACAAGTCAATAAAGTTATTGTGAAAATGAAAAATATGACCTTTATTTTACAGAGAAAACTAAATGGACTTTTTGGTCAACCTGATATTTTGTTTGACCATGCTATGAAGTTTGGTTTATATTTAGCAAAGTAATAATATGAGCTGATTTATATGCTTAAAAGGCCACTCTGCCTGTTAATAGATACTATGTGGGAGGATGTAGGTGGCAGATCATTTAGGAAACTATTATGGTAGTGTCCATGAAAAAATGACAATGGCTTGAACACAGGTTTTAGCAACAGAAATGAACAGAAGTGAATTGAATCTGGATATATGGTGGAGGTAAAGTGCTAAGATTTGCTTATGGATTTGATAGTTTGTATGGGATAAAGGGTCAATGCAAGAATTACTCTCAGTATTTGATCTTGGCACTTGTGTAGATGTTGGCGTGCTCCCTGAGCTGGGTTGTGCAGTGTATCAAGAAGCAAAATTTTATTTTGCTTATGTTGAGTTTGATACCTCCATATAGACTCTTTCAGGTTTCTACTTAAATTTGTGTAGCAATCAGTTTTCTTACAGCTTAGTTCTTCATACTGAGATCATCCACCGTATTTTCAAAGAGCATATGTGGCCTTCCCAAAGCTTTGGCTTGACTCAGACCTATGTGGCTTCACCATGTTTTGCCTCTGTTAATATTCCTCTCCTGAGGAGACCTACTCCAGATCTCACTTCAGTGGTGCAGAGATCTCTCAGTAACCCAGGATTCTCTTTTAAATTGCTAGAGAAATGAATCTTCCTTTACATACCATAATTTAGTGTCTCCAAAGATCTTACTTGACACTGAAAGACAACAGCATTTCTATCAGTGAAAATAATATATTTAATCCTTTTTCATGAACAGACCAGGGGCTACCTAAGGGAAGCCAAAATTCATGCCTCTTTCAAGACATGAAGTACTTTATTAACAAAGCTAGAATTTCTTTCACTAAGATTAGGTCTTCAGGTGTATCCAGATGTTAGTAAACTTCATCAATGACAGTTCAAAAACAACTGCAAAGTGGGCTCTTTATATTACTGTGGAGCTAGTCTGTTAATTTCCATAAAAGTTCATTTATGGTATGGATCGTCTGACTCCAGACTACTGCATAAACTGCTGCTTCTTTGTTCTGGGACATAAGTGGCCACCTTATCTCCTTGAGTAGGCTCCACATCATAACTTATATTTCTCTATTGCATTGTCCCTCTCCCTATTTCTCTCCTCCCACCCCTTCTTTGGCACTAACAGACCTTGGTGTAAGGAGCATCAGTCTTCATGATTGGTAGCACATTAAATTGATGGGAATAATGATCTGGCATAGATTTTTTCTTTATTCCTGGAATCTAGACTTTCTCATTATTTCAAAACTTTCCTATAGGATTAAAATTATTTTATTTTGTCATTTTAATTTGCCTAGCTATGCATTTGTATCTAACTCCTTGTGTCTGCTCCTTAATGATCAATCATTACTTGACCTAATCTTAAATTGTTGGCCTAACATGAATACATCCAAAAAACTGGCCCAGCAAAATCTTCATATGGTAAAGTCACTGTAAAATACTATAAATTTTTCTGTGCAAAACTCAAAATATAATTAGTTTCTTCAACTGCTAGTTCATTCAATGTAGTTAAAATCAGCCCAAACTATGGCTATTGGTTATTTTATTCTATATATTGACTCCTACAACAACCTTTTTTTTTCGATAGTTATTCTTTAAGTGTTGAAAATATTAAACTTTATATTTTAGCATATTGTTAGTCATATAATGTATATATATGACAATATATATTAGTATATAATTTTATCCTAAAAAAACATTCTTTGTGGCAGAGGTAGATAAGTAAGATAAGAATTAAGAGGAACCATGCTCTGACTGGTGTGTCTCAGTGGGTCAGGCATCATCTGCAAACCAAAATGTCTCTGGTTCAGTTACCACTCAGGGCACATGTCTGGGTTGTGGGCCAGGTCCTCGGGTGGGGGTGTGTGAGAGGCAACCTATCGATGTTTCTATTGCACATTGATGTTTCTTCCCTCTCTTTTCCCCATCCTCTCTCTAAAAATAAATAAAATATATTTTAAAATGGTAGCTTGCTTCTGTATTTATTTATGTCCAAAGCATTCCATTAGGCAAGATAGAAGAGGATATTGAACAGATAATTTATAAAGAGCTTTATATCTTATATTAGAGAGCTTACACACACAGACATACACTATACACACAGAGACACAGACACATACAGAGAGACACATAGACACACAATCACACACATTCACACACAGACACATGTGCACAGACACACACAGAGACATACATGCATATAGTCATGCACAAATACTTCCTTGGATGAAAATTTTCCTTTTTCTAACTCATTCTGCCAGTCTATTGTTTCAGGGTCTGACTAACCAGAAGAAAGAATTAATTAGGGTAGATAGAGAATGCCAGCATGGATTTTTGAAGTTTCAGAGTAATGTTTTTGAGAAATATAACTGCTTCTCTTTAGGAGTAGTTGCTGCTATGCTTGGAGACGCAGTCTGTTCTTAACTTCAATTTCAGAACAGACTGTGCTAAACATAAAACATATTAGGGCAGACCACTTGGTTTTCCTCAAACAATGTAATACAATATTTCTAATATGTGATTGTTTTGAGCTGGAAAGCTTTCTTCTCTCTCTCTGTTAACCATGTCTTCAGAAAGCTTGACTAGTTCAACCACACGCTGTAATGCAGCCACTTCTCTCCATCCGTTGACCAGTTAAGTACACAGGAGGGGATGACTACTTCTTCTATGACTGCTTTTGAAACCTAAACTTGCAATGTGATGAAAAATGCCACATTGTGCTTCAGGTTATCAGGGTCCATCACCTGCAGACACGGTTTTATTAAAATTTAGGAGGCCAAATGATATATTTTGTTATCATATCCAAACATCCTGGCTGCTCCTCTGTATCAGAGTCCCATAAAGGTACAGAAAACTAAATCATAGATAACTATGGTACTTATGTTATTTCCAACAGAAAAATTCAATTTCTGAGAAATACACTTGAGGAAGTTGGCCTTGAAAAATATACAAATTAAAGATAGAAAATAAGCAATATATGTGGTAATTTAATTTATTACTTGTGAGGTGCCTTTGATACATCCCAAGGAAAGGAAGTCATCTTAATGTGTGTAATGTGATGCCAGTGGGTCTATATATGACTTTGGTAAGACAGAGAGATCTATAAGGGAAAGTAGACTAGAATGTTATGGGTTTAGAACAGAGCTGCAGAAAGAATTATGGGGTAGGTTGCATATTTGATTATAGTTAGTGGATACCACAATTATTATCTTAGTCCCTGTTGAACTTTACCTCACTGTATACATTTTTAGCTATATTTCTAATTAAAATTACTTAAATTTTGTTTCTGAGGAGTCATGATTTCAGTTTCTCCCAAAGTAACCATTTCCCTTTTCCATTGAGTAGCTTGAATAAATTTTTTGAACTACGTTAAGTTAAAAAAAATGTTTTAAATCACAAGACTATATAGTTATCAATTTCTACCTTTCTTGGGAACAGAAGCATGTCTTTGTAGATTCAGGAGGCTGCCCTAAACTCTGGCTTGGACATGATGAAGTTTAAATCTTCTAAACTTTGTGTCTGGGTGAAGTCTTTGTGGTCATCACAGCAAGCAGTTATTGTCCCTGTCTGATTTAGCTCATGATGTTCTGGTTAGATTCAGTTAACTAATGGAATGCATTTGAGGCTGGGTCTTCATACCCAAAACAGTAACAAAGAGAAAGACCCAAAAAGCAACTACAAAATCAGTGAAATGAATGTGACCTGTTTAGATGAAAATTTCCTAAAGAAGGAGATTTGTCTGGTTCAGTTTGGAACTTTTAATTCTTAGAACAATATATGGCACACAGAAAGCAGATAGCAAATGTTCTAGGAGTGAATTACAGTCTGGTTATTTAAATGAAAGAAAGAATGAATGAATGAATCAACAAATGAACTGATTAATGAACCAGTTGATGACACAATAAAAAAGACGTGAAGCATCATCTTGGTCCAGGCATTTCTATCAGCACTTTCTTAGCCTTGTGATCCCTCGATCCTCCTAGAACTTCATGAAATTATTTAGTTATTACTATTCACTTTTTACAAATGATAAAACTGAGGTTAAAAGACTAGCATTGAGGTACCCATGGAGAGATAACCAGTAAGCAGTAAAACAGATTAAAGGACAATATTCTATAGTCTCTTCACTGCCTCCTACTACCCTGAAACTTCATGCCTATAAAATGACTATATTATATTTATTTTATTTATAATATATAAACATACTAGAATGAAGACATATATTCACTGTATAGGTATATAAGTATTATATATACATGCCTATACATATATGTACAGGTACATACAATAGACCTCTCACAGGTAGCCAAATGTGTTAATAAATATTAGTATATTTTGGGTAATAAAATCCCTATATTTGCAGCACAGTTTACAATAACCAAGTGCTGGAAGCAACCTAAGTGCCCATCAGTAAATGAATGGATCAAAAAACTATGGTACATTGACACAGTGGAATAGTACAGAGCAGAAAGAAAATACTACTGCCCTTTGCAACAGTATGGATGGAACTGAAGAGCATTATGCTAAATGAAATAGCCAGGGTGTGAGAGACAAATACCATATGATCTCACCTATAAGTAAAACCTCATCAATAAAACAAACAAGCAAGGAAAATATAACCAGAAACATTGAAACAAAAAACAAACTGACAGTATTGAGAGGGAAGCAGGGATGGGATAACAGGGAAAGGAAGGGGAAGGGTCAAATCAAGGAACATGTATAACAGACCCATGGACAAAGCCAAAGTGGAGAAGAATTGAAAATTGGAGGTAGGGGTGGGTGGGGCAGAGGAAAATGGTGGAGGTAAAAGGGAGACAGATGTACTTGAAGTATAAAAAATTTTTTTTAATAAAAATAAATAAAACTATTAAACAATTTAAAAATAAATAAATAATAAATAAATTTGGTATTAAGACTTTAAAAAAGGAGAGTTATTATAATTACTTCACACCTCTATATTTTGATATGTGAGGACACCCACCTGGATATATATTTTTCCTCTTAGTCTATTAAAATCTTTGGCATCCTTTAAGAAAATACCAAATGATCTTTATCTTTGATAAATCAACTTCTCTGAGCATATAAAGGCAACTCTAGTCACCCTTTCATCTCATTTCCAAAGATACGTGTACAACTAGTTTCTTCAATCATATACAGTCAGCTCTCTGTGTCCACAGAGCCAAAATCCATGTGCACCACATCTGTGTGGTCAGCTGTCACACTGGGCAGCTGGCTATAGGGGACACACCACCACAGGGGAGCACTGCAGAGAGCACGGAGCTCCCTGAAACCTGAGGGAAACCTTTTGGGGCCAGCTGAGGTGGGAGCAGGGCTCTGAAACCCGCAGTCCCACTGGCGGTTATCAAGGATGAGGGGGACAAACACAAATGTATAAACACTTCTCTCTTTGCCAGGAAAGCAGATGGGGGCAATTCTGTCCTACCAGAGAAGGCCATGGCACATCCCCCTAATGAGAAAGGCCCCATTGCCCCTTCTTCCAAGGCTTTTATTGAAAATCTTATCAGTGAGGTATAATAGGAAAGCGTGCTTATACTCATTACATTCACAAGATAAGTTTCACAGAGAAGAGATACCTTTAGGAAAACAAGTGGCAGGAAATCAATGACTTACATGGGTCTGAGAAGGAATAAGAATCAACAATAGATACTATCGATAAAGGGGAAGTAGACTTAAAGGTGTCTTAAGTCTACTTAAAGATATAGGGTAAAAGGTGTAAATAAAGCAAATGTCTTGACAAGGAAAGGGATGTAAATAATGTGAATGTCCTTCGCAGCATGAACTGACCAGAGATTTGAGGGGGGAGCAGAGCTAGCTCTATAGAATTTATTTTCAGGCCTGATTACCCAGAATCCACCAGATCTGATTTAGGGCTGTTTTTTCCCCACATTGTTTCAAGCCTGAGCCAGGTGGAGGAAGGAACCACCAAGAAATAAGGAGACTACTTCTCGGCTGCAATGAGGACTCTGGCCATGTCCAAGCCAAGCCAAAGGGTGTGGGGGCCTTTTTGCCCCTTCTCCATGTCCCCCAATTTCTCAACTGCTGCCAAAATTGGGCCAATGCCTGTCTTAGGTTGAAAACCTCAGTACGAGGTCCCTTATCCATCATGGGGTCATTGACCAGCCATGGCAAAGCAGAGAGGCAGGGGCTATGCTCCTGCCAGTGAGGGACAAGCCAAGTCTCCTCAAGAGTCTGTTTCTCCAAGGCTTCCTGATTATCACCAGCCTTGGGGCCCTCCAGTGTGTCAGCAGGGTTACAGCTTCTGAAACCAGGCTGGGCATTTCCCAACAGTCAACTACCCACAATTCAAAAACATTTGAAAAAAAAAATGTTACATTATTGCTGATGTGCATTTGCATTTGTACTAAAGAGAACTTTTTCTTGTTATTTCCTAAACAATACAGTGTAATCTGTTTACACAACATTTACTTGTATTAAGTGTTATAAAATCTAGCGATGATTTAAATTAGATGAGGAGGTGCTTAAGTTGTAGTCGAACACTGTACCATTTTATATAAAGAACCTGAGCATCTGCAGAGTATGATATCTGCAGGGGTCCTGGAACCAATCCCACAGGTACTGGGGATGAGTATACTACTTGGTACTTTTTAACTCATTTGTAGGTTCTTGGCAGACAAGAAACACACTTCTTACAGATCCATGTCCATAACCAGCCCGGCCTTGCAGATTCTAAAAGTCACAAACAGTTGCTCCTCAAGGAGGTTTTAAAAGACTCAATAATACAGCTTTTCATATTTCCTGTTAAAAGAACTTCTATCTACTCAGTTATGAAGTGTCTTTTTTTATTTTGAGGCCAAGAGCAAAGTAGTTCAAACAGCCATAAATTTGAGTTAGTATTATGTATTTTTATGCACAATTAAAAATCTCCAGTCTTTAGACAGTTTTCAGGTAAACATAATAAGCACATCACAGAAATATAAGGCTGCACAAACTTCTCTGGAGCACTTAATTGTTCATGGCATATCACATGGTATCACAGAAAATTGTGCAGACCCTGTCCCAGCCTTGTAGGAGTTGGAACAATTCTGAAATTTGCTCAGCAAAGAATATTGCCTTTGATAACTTGTTAAAATCTTATGGATATAGCTCTAGAGTCTTATATATACCATATAAATCTTATGACTACAAGTGCTAGAATATTCTCTGCATAAGGCTTAGGCAGAATTACAAAACAAAATTTCTTCTTTTTTGAGATATACAACTCTTGATTTTACATAAAAATGTACAGACCCATCTCCCAGCATCATCTGATTCATTATTAACTCAATGAGCAGCACTAAGATCCTGGAAGATGCTTCTGTAAACTGAGGACAATAGCATTGTTTCCCTGGGAAGAAGTGGTGTGGGTGCTAGTCTACATGGCCAAAAAGATACATTCTTATCTGAAGAGAAACCATATCTCACAAATATCCTAGGACTCTGTTGTTAGGTCCTTCACAAATGAAAGGTGCCATCAGCTATGACATCAGTACCCGTACACTTTAACTTAGTGAAACACATTCAATGCTGATATCTATCACAGATGCACTGGAGGGGAGAAGCTGGTGTTAAAGCAAACAAAGCTACCAGTAGAAATGCTGTATTCTCAGGTGCAGAGATATACATCAGTCCCCAGCCTCGGTTTGTCATCAGCACTGTTTCCCTTGCTCCCTTTATCTCTGCTTACAGAGTCCTTGTGTTAGGGTCTTCAGGAGACACAGGTTGCCCCTGTGAGGTCTTGGGGTGAAAGTTTGCTGATGGGTCACTGAGGAGCCAGGGGATGACACAGTGGGGTCAGGACAACAGCTTAAAACTGGCAGATTGAGTGTGGACCCTAAACTGGGTTCATGTATATTTGCACACTTTAAGGATTTAATGTTGATCTTCACAATTGCTTTGTAACACACAGTTGTTATGTCAAGGGATCTTGCAGTTTGCAGGACATGGAGTTCCAACACAAACATTATCACAACATCACTGTCACATGCCAAAGAGGTGTTGTGATTGTGTTGGTTCCTAGCATCAGATAAAACCCACTCCTGAAATAGTAGCACGGAGAAAGCATGAACAAAATCTGGAAGACTCTAGATCTTCCAGGCTTTCAATTAGAATGGAGGACAGATAGGAAATTTGTTATAACTTAAGGGCATAGAGAAGCTCACCTGGAAGGCATGTGAGAAGTGACTGTCCAGCTTCCCACGTGGCAGAGAGTGGAGGGCGACCTGCTGGAAACTAGACTGTGACCCATTTGAATAACACCTGCGATAACACCTTGAGCTACTCAAAAAATTGCTTGATGAGGTGCTTGGGAAGTTAAAATGTACCTGAGATGCCCTTCCGGGACAACCATAAATCTCTTACGTACATTCACATACTAGAACCTTGGCTGTGTCTAATTAGGAAAGCCTGAGGAATTCAGAGTGGCTGCAGAGGTGAGTTCCAGATGAAGGCATGTGTTGAGGCAGAAAAGAAAAATGTGACTTCCATGTATGACTCTGGGACTGTTCTGATCTAATTCATCAGACCTCCAATTTTGAAAAGATCTTTAAAAGTAAAGCATGTTCAGCTAAACCCCAGGGAGAAACACCCAGATGATATTGAGTGCAGATGTCATT
Organism: Pteronotus mesoamericanus; assembly: GCF_021234165.1. Classification (NCBI taxonomy): domain Eukaryota; kingdom Metazoa; phylum Chordata; class Mammalia; order Chiroptera; family Mormoopidae; genus Pteronotus; species Pteronotus mesoamericanus. Next base: position 59,856,115 of record NW_026555321.1, read on the forward strand.
GGCAAGAATGTGGCAGTAATCTTGTTGGTTCTATCATCCACAGTCTACATACTGGGGAAAATTTATTCAGAATATCCTTTGAATATCTTTGGGGTGATTCTGGTGTCATGCTTGACAATAATAACAAGGTACTACTTTTCATCAAAATATCACAATGATCTTGATGCCACATATCCATACCTTTCTAGGATTTCATAATTTGATTAAGTTTCTAATCCCTAGGGTAGTTCAGTTGGTTAGAACATTGTCCCGATATACCAAGGCTGTGGCTTCAATCCCTGGTCAGGGCACATACAGGAATCAACCAGTGAATACATAAATAAGTATAACAACAAATTGATCTCTCTCTCTCTCAGATCAGTAAATTAAAAAGAAAATTAATTCCTCATGGATAAGAGCACTCTGTGACAGGCCACTACCCTTAGTGCTGCTCAGTGATGTCCCACAAATATGTGACCCAGGTTTGGGGTGACATTGCCTCACTTGACTGTCATATAGTAATTAAACCTTGAGTGTGGTGGCTGCAACCTTACAAAATGAGGTCTGTCAAGTGGAACACATTGAAATTATTTTATATGTGGAGTTCCAGTAATTTAAGCTAGGAAGCCAGTCATGGAATAGATTCAATAACCTGAGTAATAATTTAATATTTTCATTTCTATAACCCAGCTAAATACTTTTTAATAAACACTAAACCCCTACTATGTACAAGAAATTCCAAAATGCATATTAAAATAATTATTGTTTTTAAATTAAAATAAAGTTATAGGAAGTTTGATTGCAGACAAAATAAAGCACTTTATCCTTATTCTTCCATTGAACACCATGCTAGTGTCTGGACAGATGCATAGAGCAGCTGATAGGCAACTCCAAAAACTACCTGCCAGCACATGGATTTGGGGAAGTTCAGAATATGAAAACTACTTTAGTGAAAATGATTTATCACTTATATCAATCCTTCTGAGGTTTCCCAGCCTGGTCTCAGAGGAACCTGAGACTTGGAAGTGGATATCATTATAGAAAGACCGATGTTCAGGAGTCCTCCTCTAGTTCCATCTGAGGAGTAGAAAGAGATATTCCCCAAAGATATTCAAAGATATTAGATGGTGACCTTGGTTGCAGCATAAGCTTGTATCACCTAAAACCCCAAAGGACAAAAACCTCTTTGATCAGAGTATCTGTAGTCCTAAGAATGGGGGTGTCCTCTTGTCATTTAACCCACACGTGGTTGCAGTAGTGTTAAGATTTGGCAGAGAGGGTAAATAAAGCTTCAGCTTTCTTACTGGATGAAAGAGGAGGAGAGCCATAAGAGATTACGAAAGAATCAAAGAGATATTTAAAAGAAAGGAGCTCAGAAACTGGAATAATCATTTTCCAATGAATTCCCTGTGCTCATCTCTGATTTGAGTGCTCACATGATGGCGAAGGATGCAATCTTAAACAGCAGACTGTGAGGACTTCAGGGACACAGACTGTTACTCAAGTCCTGGAATAACCAGCAGATAATGGACAGACAGAAAGAAACAGTACAGAAGAAGCATTTAGAAGTGAACTGACATTAAAAGATAGGTTAGATGTATGGACAGAACCTATATATCTCAATCACCTGCTAAAATTAAAAAAAAAAAAACATAGAATTTAAACAACACCAAGGGGTTCATAACATGATAATCAGAATATCCTGAATACAATTGAAAATTGTCAGGCCAATAAAGAATCAGGAAAATCTCAACTTGCATGAGAAGGCAAATTTAGTTACTGATAGGATTTTCAATATACATGACAAGTGAAAGACTTATATGGTAGCAAATTTCTTCCACCTTAAGTCATAAAATACTGATTTAAAGTGGATTATAAAAAGCTAAGTAAGTACATTATACATATATGTACATATACATGTAACCTAGAGCAACCTATAAAAAATGTACAAGGGATATGGTTAAACTAAACATTATAAATTAGCAAAGAGAATGTGGGGAAGGAGAGAAAAATGAAAAACAGAGGTTATAAAAATAACAAAAGATTTTCAAATATATCAATGATCATATTAAATATAAATGGCTTGAACAGACCAATTAAATCAAAGTAATTGTCATAATGCATACAAAATATATAAAGAGGAAAATCATAAACAATTTTCTGTATGTAAGAAAAAATTCCAATTCATTGATACTGATAATTTTAAAATATGAGTATGAAATTGTATATAACACAGGGTCTTTGAAATATGGGAAGAAAAACTAACAGAACTGATGGATAACTAAACAAACCACAGTGATAGTTGGAGACTTGAACTTCCCTCTGCTAGTAAGATACAGAAATTCAGAAACAGTAGAACTAAACAACCAGCACCACCTTCATCTAACTAACATGTAGATAATACCACCCCAAAACAGAAACATACACAATTTTTTATATGTATATGAACATTTACCAAAGATGACTTTATTCTGGGTAATAAAACAACACTTAACTAGAAAATTGAAATCATACAAAGTATGCTCTCTGAGGAATATGGAATTAAACTAGAAATCAATGACAGAACTACCAGATATTTGGAAAGTAAACATCACACTCTTAAATAACCCATGGTATAAAGATGACATTTCAAGAGAATTTAGAAAATATTTTTAACCAAATGAAAATAAAAATAAATATATGTGTGATACAGCTTATGAACTATTTAGAGAGAAGTTTACATTAAATGGTCATATTACAAAAGAAGAAAGGTCTCAAATCAATCAATGGCCTAAAGCTTTCATTTTATGAATCTACAAATCAAGACAGTAAAAGGATTAATAAAGATAGCAGAAATAAATTGTGAAAAAAATCCAAAGAGAAAGCAATAGTATTAAAAGCTAGTTACTCAAAAAGATCAATAAGATTGATAAAAATTTAGTGAGATTGACAAGTAAAAAAGAGAAAAAAATATAAATTACCAATGTCAGAAGAAGAGACTCCACAGACATTGAAAGAACTCCACATATATTCAACAATCTTGATAAATGGACCAGTTCCTTGAAAACCTCAAACTCCCTAAAGTTACCTAAGATGAAATAGTTAGCTAGAAGAGTCCTATAATTATAATATAAATTGAATTTATTCTAAAAATTATCTTGAAAATCACCAGATCTGAGTGGTTTTATTGGCAAGTTCTACCAAGTATTTTAAAAATATTAATTTATCACAAGTTCTTCCAGACAACAGAAAAGGAAACACATCACAACCCATTTTATGAAACCAGTAACATCTGGGTATTAAAACCAGTGAACAATACTCTAAGATAGCAATTTTTAACCTGTGTGCCACAAGAATTTTTAAAACATGCAATACCTGACTATTTAGGTAGGGGCACTGACCTCTTTTACCTTAGATTGTCAAATAAAAAAATAACAACAGCAGCCATTCAGTGTGAATGAATCACAATTATACCTATTTTTTTGTCAGATTGGAGATATATATGTGGCCATGAGATAGAACAGTTAGTGCAACTTTATACATATTCACCAATAATAGTCTGTCCTTTATTTTTAAAGAAACTAATTAATATTTAGGTCTCTTGGGTGTCTCAGCATAGGTTATTTTAAGCTCTTAGCAAAAATAATATGATAAAAAAATGTGTTTCTTCTACCTTTTGCAACAACATGGATGGAACTGGAGAATATCAAGCTAAGTGAAATAAGCCAGTTGATGAAAGACAAATACCATATGACCTCACCTATAAGTGGGCTCTATTCAACAAAATAAACTAACGAAAAAAATAAACCACAGGCACGGAAACATGGAGCAGACTGAAAGTGACCAGAGGGGATGGGGAAAGAGGACAATGGTGGAAAGAAGGGGAAGGGACTAGACAAAGAACATCTATGAACGACCCATGGACATGGACAACAGAGTAGGAATTGATTGTGGGAGCGGGAGGTGGGGGTGGGATGGGTGAAGGGGATAAAGGGGTAAAAATTGAGACAACTGTAATAGAATAAACATGATTTATAAATTTAAATAAATATATTTAAAAAAATCTGTTTCTAGTATATGGGAATACTTTCCATAAAGAAATAAAAGAGACAGGGAAAAGAAGGGGAAGGATGAGATTAAGGAACATGTACAAAGGACATATGAACAAAGCCAAAGTGGGGAAGGATTGAGGGAGGGAGGTGGGGGTCAATGGAGCAAGAGAAAGTGGTGGCAGGAAAATGGAGACAAATATATCTGAAGAATAAAAAAAAAAAATTTAAAGGAAATAATAGATTAACTTTCATGGTTATTATACTAAAGACTCCAGTAAATTTACACTTTTTCATCTACCTATACTCTTATAGTCACTGACAAGTTTGACAAAAAATACTTAATACTAGAAGATGATGCAGACATGAGCATTTTATTTGAAAGAACCAAGATAAGTTTTTAAGTTATAGGCTTTTTAATGCAAGGTAAAGTCATAGATTATAAACTAAGTAAGCTGAAGATAAGACTTATATTTGAGTGGTAGATTAAGGCCAAGATGTGATTTATGTGTGATAAGAGTGAAGGGTAGGTTTTTTCCCATGCTGACTATGTTGTAATATCACACTATCCATATTAAGATCAGAAAGTGCAGACCCAGATTTTCACATATCTATTTCTCTGAATACATTTGTCTTGGTTTTCTTATTGGAAAGTCACTATATTTATAAATTCAGTCAAGATTTAACAACCCCATATGCAGCAGCATCCCTCAGATGTGTAGCCTCAATAGCAACTTTCAGAAATTACTGATAGGAAGTTCAAGGCAAGAGTAGGCTCACTTAAAACTGAATTTAGTAGTCATGTCAACATGTATCTATAAAACCTATTTTAGACTTTAAAATCCTCATTGAGGGTGGGAGGTGGGGGTGGATGGGGTGAGAAAAAGTGGTGACAGGAAAGTGGAGAAAACTGTACTTGAACAACAATAAAAAAATAAAATAAAATCCTCCTTGAATAGAACCTACAACCAGAAGTCTCAGTGCCCTGGCAATCTGCAACAGATTTGTGATCAGTCAATATTGGCTTTGCACATAATTTGTAAAGTTCAAAGTACTTATTCAACCCTCCATAAAAAATGATGCTTTCTGCTGCTGAAAAGGTTACAAAATTATGTTCACTTAAATTTTCATGCCACTGCACTTAGGTAAAGTAAGCCACGCTGTGCCAGAGCATGATGATATGGGAAGGCGGGGATGAACAGAAAGGACAGGATTAGGTAATGTACTAAGGTAATCCTCCAATTCAGGAATTTGATCTGAAAACCTGTCAGGAGCTGGTGGGAGTTATAGAAGCTAAATGTATGTACACTATCTAAAACAGGGGTGTCCAACCTTTTGGAGTCTCTGGACCACACTGGAGGAAGAATTGGGCCACACATTAAATACACAAATACTGATGATCACTGATGAGCAAAAAAAAAAAAAAGTTTTAAGTAAATTTACTATTTTGTGTTGGGCCACATTCATAGCCATCCTGACCTCAGGCCCCACGTTATATGAGTCATCACATTTTCCAGTCATGCAGAAGAGAATATCTATCCAATTAAACATTCACTCAGTTACCCAGTGGCTCTCAGGAACCTCTCCCAGATCAAATTATGCACCAAAGGTATATTTCTTGCTTCTTTGTTTAAAGCTCATCCTTTATCATTATTATCATATTTTAAATAAATATAATCAAGACCAGAAATGTTTACATTCCTTCCCTGTACTGAAAGTCAGTGCTAGAGTCAAAATCAGAATTTAAGTAATTTGAATTAGCATTTTAAGAACTGCTTTTTAAAATTAGTTATTTGGAGATGTAAAATTACAATAACAGAGTCAATTTCAGAAATAAAAATGAATCTTATTAAATATTACTCTCTACATCTTTCAGTCATAATGTTTGTATGTATGAGGTCTTTCCAGAAGTTATCCACCCATGTAATATGAAAATAGAGACATTTATTAAAGAAGATACAAGGTAAAAGAAACATTGTACATAGGACAATGACACCTCAGTCCCTTTCAAAGTAGATACACTTGGGACCTCACACAGTTCTCCCAAATGCCATCAGTTGCCCCCATAATATTTTCCTGAATCTCATTGAGAGTCTTAAATCTCTTCCCTTTCAAAGGTGATTTTAGTTTTTGGGAAAAGCTGTAAGTCTTAGGGCACCAAATCTGGGCTGTAAGGGGGCGATGTTACCTGGGTGATTTGATGTTTTGCCAAAATACTGGATGAGACATGAAGCATGAGTGTGCACGTTGTCATGATGAAGCTGCCAGTCACCCATAGCTGCAGCCTTTTGAATCATGTGAATAGTTTCCATGGAGGAATGTTCAAGCTTAATGAAAATTTGGATGCAGATTTATTGCTCTACTTGTTCAGTGATTTTGAATGTGATGGCCACACAGTACACATGCTCACTCAAAAGTATCTGCCACCCCTACTGACTAGTACAGTGAAGTTGTCACTGTTCACTCATGTCTACTCTTCTTGGCTGCCAGGTTGCATCAATGTTGTGCAAACCATTCTCATTATATTAACAATGGCTGGACTTTTTCCAGGTAGTCATTTGTATGTTTAAGTAGTCACATATAAACAGATTTGGAGAGTAAAAAAATTTTAATATATTAACATCATTTCTATTTATGCTGTTAAAAAAGTAGTACTTTCAATAGAGTCCTTTAAAGAAGTGAAACACAGTGATTTGGAAATAATAATTGAAATTATTTACTACTAATTGTATTTACATATAGTTTCATCAAGCAGCCATTGCTAATGGACTTAATATCTTGTTTTAATGGTCAGTGATTAAGAGCCAAATAATTTCAAAATTCTTCTTCATAATCTATTTTTTATACCTTAATCATACACTGAGAATCTGGTAGAGTCAAACTTTTAAAATCATTTATTTCACAGTCTCTGTGTTTAGGTGACTCAAAAAAAGAATCCTGTTGACCCTGCCATTCTTATAGAATGGGAATTCTCCATTCCCTACCCTATTTACCCTCAATGATGTCTGTTCAGTTTATTCAGAATGGAAAACACTGGAACATGATTACATATGACCTTTTACCTCATTCTTTAAAATGTTTTCAGGAAATTCAGAGAAATAAGATGGTGGAGGAGTGAATGGAAGTCACATTGACCTCCTCCCAGGACCAACCTCGAATTACAACTAAATTGTGGATAAATAACCTTGAAAAAACAACTGAACAATAGCAAGAGAAGTTGTCATTGTTCACTCATGTCCTCTCTCCTTGGCTACTAGGTTACATCAATGTCGTGCAAACCATTCTCATTATATTAAGAATGACTGGACTTTTTCTGGAACCTCTCCCAGATCAAATTATGCACCAAAGGTATATTTCTTGCTTCTTTGCTTAAAGCTCATCCTTTATCATTATTATCATATTTTATATAAATACAATCAAGACCAGAAATGTTTACATTCCTTCCCTGTACTGCAGGTCAGTGCCTTATAACCTCTGACAAAAAGGAGAATCAGCTTTAGCACAACTTAACTGGTAAGGAGTGTGGTAGAAACTTGAGAAGGTGGGTGGGGCGCCCACAGGCAGCAGCACAAAAGATATTGAAACGGCTATTTGGATCCCCCTGAAAAGAGCTGGGTCTAAAACATAAATGGGGATCTCCAGCCTACAGCACCAGAGCCCCAAAAGTACACAGGAAACAGCCAGCTGTGAAAAACAACAGGGATGTTCTATGCCAGAGACAAGTGGTAAGAGATGCAAAAAGATGTTTAAAAGGCCAACACATAAATTTTTATTTACAGCCACTTACCCTGGGCTTCGGCGAAGATTGGGGCAGAGAGGGCTAGAGACATCTGAGGAGAGACTGGGGAAAGAAGCTTTGGGGAGAGAGTAGCTGGTGGAAGCCCAGTGCTGATTCATACCCAAAATGCCAGCAGCCATCTTGATCAGTCAGACCCCTCCCCTGAGTAGCAACAGTGTGAGACGACAATAACCCCGTCCCCAGGACGGCCTCGGCCCTGCACTATGGTGACTATAGGCCAGCCTGCTGAGTACAGAGTGGCAGCCACAGATAGTTAATCCTTGGCTAAAGGGGGTACAGAGTGGTCAAGAGACACTTGAGGAGAGATGGGAGAGAGGGGCTTTGGGGAGAGTACAGACAGTGTAGCTGGTGGGATCCAGGTGCTGACTCCTCACACATATTAAAGCAGCCATCTGGGTCAGGCAGACCACTCCCCTGAATGGCACCAGCTTGAAAGGATCCAATAGCCCTGCCCCCAGGAAGCCCTCAGCCCCGCCCTATGGTGTCTCTAAGCTGGCCTGCTGAGTGCAGTGACTATATTAACAGCTGAAGGAGACAGCCACAGACAGTAGATCCCTGGGAGTGTCAAACAGACTGCTAACGGTGAGACAGGGTCAAAATCTGACATCATCAAAGACAGATCCAGAAAGAAAAAACAGCGGTCTCCTACCATAGAAGTTCACACCATAAAGTTAAGTCAAGACAGGTCAATTTAAGAAGCAGAAGCAAAAAAAAGGAGAGTCTCACAAATAATGTTAAGACAAAGAAATGCTCCCAACTCAAAGGGAAAGGAAGAATCCCCACAAAGAGAACTAAATGAAATAGAGGCAAGTAAACTATCATATATTGAGTTCCAAATAATGGTTCTTAGGAAGCTCAATGAGCTCAGTGAGCTCAAAGAGAATTACCAAAAACTACAGGGAAACTACAAGGAACTTACTGCAAACTATATCAACATGAAAAAGGACATGGAAACTATCAATAAGAGACAAGGGGAAATGAAGAATACAACTTCTGAACTGAAGAACACAGTAGAAGGAATCAAAAGCAGGCTCAATGAAGCCAAGGATTGAATCAGCGAGCTAGAGGACAAGGTAGAAAAAAAGCTTCCAGAAAGAGAAAGGAAATGAAAAAAGACTCAGAAAGAATGGATAGGCATTGAGAGAAATGTAGGACAACCCAAAATATAATAAGATCTGTATAACAGGGATATAAGAAGGAAAAGAAGAGGAAGGAATAGAGAACCTGTTTGAAAAAAGTGATGATGGAAAACTACCCTAATTGGGGGAGAGAAACAAGTCACACAAGTCCAGGAAGCACAGCGGGTCCCATTCAAGAAGAACCCAATGAGGCCCACTCCAAGACACATCATCATTAAAATGGCAAATATCAAAGACAAACAGAGAATCCTAAAGGAAGCAAGAGAGAAAGAGGTAGTAACATAGAAGGGCGCTCTAGTACAGCTAGCAGCTGACTTCTCAACAGAAATACTGCAAGCCAGAAGAGAAAGGCAAGAAATATTCCAAGTAATGAAAAGCAAAGGCCTGCAACCAAGGCTACTCTGCCCAGCAAGGCCCTGAAGTAAAATGGAAGGTGACATAAGGAGTTTCCCAGACAAAAGAAGGCTAAAAGAATACATCTCCACCAAACCAGCATTGCAAGATATGCTAAAGAGACTAGTGTAAGAAGATGAAGAAAAAGAGTCTATGAATACCCAGTTCCCTTCACGGTCACCAATACTTGATATTGCCAACATTTTTAACACTTATTAATCTGATTGTGACATGATGTGCTATTTTAAGTGTTACTTTATTATTTGTTGAAACTAAACCTGTTTTTGTTATTTCTTGCATATTTCTATTATTTTTAAAAAGCTTTAAATGAGTTTTTGGTATTTATCCATTTTTTGATTAAGTGTTTGCAGAATTTTTGCCCTAAACCCCCACTCCCAAAAACTATTAACCCTATTTCAGATGTGTTGCAAATACTTTCCTAGTATATTACTTGTCCTTTAACTTTTTAATATGTATATTACTATATAGTCTTAAATGTTTAATATAGTCATATTGTTGATATTTCACTTTATACCTTCTGGGTTTGAATATGTATCTTCAGGGTAAGAAAAGTATTATTTTGAATTTTCTCCAAAAGCTCCTTAGATTTTTACATATTAATTTTTAACTCACCTAAATATTTTTTGTATAATGAGTGAAATAGGGCTCTATATTTATTTCAAGTAATAGTGGTCCATGCACCTTATTTGTTGAATAAGCCTTACTTTCCCCATTGATTTGAAATATCAATTTGATCATATATTGTTAGACAGATATATACATTTGTTTCTAGAATGCTCATTTTATTTCACTGATCTACTTGATTATTTCTGTGTTGGTGTCACATTGTTTTGATTGCTGAGACTTTATAATGAATTTAAATTTTTTAATATTTTATAATGGAATTTGACATTACAAAATAAATAAATAAATAAAATCTGCATTTAAGGAAAAAAAGAAAGAAGGAAGGAACTCCTACCTTTTGTGACAATATGGATGGACCTGGAGAATATTATGCTAAATGAAATAAGCCAGTCAATGAAAGACAAATACCATATGATCTCACTTATAAGTGGAATCTATTCAACAAAATAAACTAATGAACAAAACAAATACCATATGATCTCACTTATAAGTGGAATCTATTCAACAAAATAAACTAATGAACAAAATAAACCGCAAAGAAATATGAAGCAGACTGAAAGTGACCAGAGGGGATGGGGAAGGAGAATAATGGTGGAAAGAAGGAGAAGGTACTAAACAAAGAACATGTATGAATGACTCATCAACATGGACAACAGAGTGGGAATTGACTTTGAGCGTTGGGGTGGAGGGTGGGATGGGTGGAGGAGGGCAAAGGGAGCAAAATTGAGATAACTGTAATAGAATAAATACAATTTAAAAATAAAAATTACCAATATGTAGGCTTTTGAAAAAAATACTGAAGAATGAGGCAATGGAATTGCTTCTAGAATTGCCTCAGAGGAAGAGCACCCTTCTCAAAATGACATATTATGTGACCTAGAATTAAAATGGGAGGAAGAGAAATTACATAGCTTACTCAATGGACCTCTAAGAACAAAGTGTCTAAGAATCATAACATAAAGTCATAAAGAAGAGAACAGGCTAAGGTGATAAGGTAAATGCAAGAGAATAAAAAGGAAAAGAAATAAAAAAGATATGGACAAGAAAACAAGTTTGCTGGGATACCAAAATCTGAAGAGGAAAACTAAAATCTCCAAAATTGGAAATTAGGTCATGTCTAAAGAAGTTTTGTCGTTATGGGCCTAAGTTTTCAGAGCAGATGTGGCAAGAGTTTTTGGAGCTTGGCCACTACTGGGGGATGGGTGGGATGGAGAATGGCAGTGCAGAGTGCCTCTGTCTCCTCATCTGTTTGTATTCATGAATACACACAGAAGTAGAGAGGCTGTCTGGGGAAATGTAACAGAGGCTTAACATTTTCTCTTTTCAAGCAAGGGTATTAAAATATATCTGAGGGCATGGATCACTCTGATTAGGGGCCACCTGCCAGGAAAGGGACCGACACACCCCATGGGGAACACTGTTAAAGAGAATGTTTTTAGGAAACTCAGTTAAAATGTCTTCTCTTTGTTACAGTTTTGTCTGCTTAGCTAATAAATTTAACCAAAATATTTGAACAGATATTTATGAAACAACTTGTTCTTTGTGTAAAATTGTCTATCGTACTAAAATTGTCCATAGAGATAAAAATAAGGTCACTGATCCAAAAGTAACTTTGTGAAGTTTTGGCCTTATGTTTTCTTCTTAGAGTTTCACAGTCTTAGGAGTCCGATTAGGTCATGGATCTATTCTGAGTTAACTGTTGGATATGGTGTTAGGTAAAGTTTCAACTTCATTATTATAAGACACATGCAAAATACAAGGACAGACAGGCTTATACCAATTCTAAGACAAATCCAGCTTCATAGTAATGAGCAGAATGCAAGATACATACAAATTTTATAGGTACAGAGAAGGAGACAATCTTTATTACTCACAGAGTTGAAAAGAACAAACATTTTGCCATTTCTACTGAAACCTAGAAGTAAACATGGTCACAGTTATAACCACAATTAACAATATATGTTGAACTTTAAAATTTATAAAACATCATAATTTACTACCTCATCTGTTTCTTTAAAGTAGTCTCATGCACTGGATAGCACAGCTACTATCATCAAGAAGTTTGTAGATATAATTAGTAACTAATACTGACCAACCCAGAAATGCTAAATAAACTTAGTTTTAGTTTTGTTTTTCACTTTCCCTTAAGATAAAACATCCTTTTAAAAAAGAAACCCAAACTTTCTACCTCTTTAAGGTACTCAGAAGAAAAACAACTTGAATCATATTCCTGTGGTCCTCTCTGCAATATGTTTAAAGGCACTGTTTTTCTATTAGAAAAAGAAGTGACCTTGAATTTTTTATGACCATTAGTGGTCAGGGTCTTGGTTTTTTTTTAAGCTTTTCTAAGCAGATGGCACCCTCTGCACAGCTGAACACCACTTTTGTAGAATTTGAGTTGCCTGTCAACAGGAAACATGTATCCTACTAAAAAAAAATATTAACATGCACCATATTATTTGTATTATTTAAAGAATTCTAAATGCTATTTTTAACCACTGTTATCAATATAAAGTTAATTCCAAAAAAGTTTATAACATCCATTGTATTCTAGAAAGGACGCTTAGTGTTATTATATTTAATCTTATTTTACAAATCTTGAAAACTTACACATTACACACGCACTTACCTACCTGATTAACAGTTTCCTTAGTATTTTTCAGTGTTCTTTTATAGGCAAAACTAAGGTGGTTTGAGGTTTATTTTTCCTATTTCTTTCACTGTTATGGAGTTGATAATATTTCCAAAGTAACCTAGCAGATTAATATCTCAGTGCCACATGGAAGTCCTAATGTATTACCTTGGCTTTGTGAACATCTTGCCTTAAAAAAAATTTATTTGGCACAAAGTTATTCTAAGCATTCTCCATTATTGCATGTGTTGTTGGTATTTTATCCAAGAAATTATTGCCAAAAGTAACTTTGTGAAGCTTTGGCCTTATGTTTTCTTCTTAGAGTTTCACAGTCTGAGGAGTCCATTTAGGTCATGGATCTATTCTGAGTTAACTGTTGGATATGGTGTGAGGTAAAGTTTCAACTTCATTATTTTACTTATGAATGTCCAGTTTTCACAACACCATTTGTTGAAAAGACTTTTTCCCCCAGTAAATGCTCTTGGTATCCTTGTCAAAAATATACAGTCTGTATAAGGGTTTATTTCTAAACTCTATTCCACTGGTCTGTATGATAGTCTTCATGCCAGCACCACATTGTACTCATTACTGTAGCTTTGTACTAAGTTTTGAAATCAAGAAGTGTTAGCCCACCGTCTATGCTCTTAAAGGATTTTTAAAAATTATTTGGTGTTCCTTGAAGTTTCATATGAATTTTAGGATGTTTTTCTTTTTCTGAAATATCTTATTGAGATTGTGAAGGGATTGTATTATATCTGTAGATTAGTTTGGGTAGTATTGAAATTTTAACAATATTTAGTCCTGAAATTTATGAACACGCAGTATCATCCACTTATGTCTTTTTAAGACATAATCATTTCTTTCAGCAATGATTTATAATTTTCATTGTACAAGTCTTTCACCTCCTTCATTAAGTTAATTTCTAAGTATCTTATTCTAACTGATGCTATTGTAAATGGAATAATTTTCTTTGTGGGTTGCTCATTGTTAGTGTATAGGAACACAACTGACTTCTGCGTGTTGATCTTGTGTCTTGCTACTTTGCTGATTTTATTAGTTTTAAGTATGTTTTTGCAGGTTCTGTAGGGTTTTCCGTACATGAGGTTATGTCTTCTACAAACAGAGGTAATTTTACTTCTTCTTTTCCAAGAGGATGCCTTTTCTTTTCTTGTCAAATGCTCAGCTAGGACTTCCAGTACTATATTGAATAGAAGCTCCAGGAGAGGTTGTCCTGGCCTTTTTACTAATCTTAGGTTCAGACTTTCACTATAGAGCATGATGTTCACTGTAGGCCTTATATATATGGTTTTTGTATTTCTTGTTCTAGTATTTTTATTCTGTTGTTAGTTTGTTGAGTGTTTCTATTACAAAAAAGTGTAAATGATTAATCCAAAGTGTCATTTTTTAATGGTTTGATTCTTTTGTATCCTGTATAAAAAATTGGGGGCTCAGTGAAGGTCACCCATAAGTTTTTCATTTACTCCTTGTACTTTTCCTCTAATATATTGGTCTGTAAGCCACTTCAGTTTAGTTTTTGTATATGATATGCATGAGGTTGGAGGCTATCCTCTTTGTGTATCCAGTTATGCCAGCAATGTTTTGAAAAGATTAAATTTTCCCCACTGAAACGTTTTTGTACTTGTTAAAAAATCAGTTGGATCTAGCCCTGTCTGGTATGACTCAGTTGGTTGAGCATTGTCCTGCAAAGTGAAAGGTTGCCATTTCTATTTCTGGTCAGGGCGTGTGCCTGGGTTGTGGGCCCAGTTCCCAGTTGGGGTGTGTGAGAGGCAACCAGTTGATATTTCCTTCACTCATTGATGTCTCTCTCCCTCATTTTCTCCTTCCCTTCCCCTTTCTCTAAAAATAAATAAATAAAATCTTTTTAAGAAAAAGAAAATCAATTGGGTCTCTATGTGTGGGTCAATTTCTCAAATATTCTATTCCATTTATCTGTATTTGTATAATTACATTAATACCATAGTGTCTTGGCTACTGTAGCTTTAGAATGTTTTTTAAAAAATTTATTGTATTTTTTTCATTACATTATGTAAGTCCTCCAAAACATTTTGTTTAAAGATGTTGACAATTCTGTCATTTTTATTTCCAGAATAAGAAAACTGAATTTTAGAGATTTTTAAATAACTCTTCTAAATTCAGGATAACAGATTCAGGAATTAAACTGTCATTGCTATAGATCATGAGGCATTAATAACCATCCAACTAAGTAACTACCAACTATCCAAGTCAGTTATTTGATTGTATAACTATGTAGCCACTAATAGTTTCTTTTTAAAAATGTATTGTTAAACCATAAAACAACCTATGTTCTTCTATAATATTATTTTAAACAATATTTGATGAAATAACTTTTTATATTTCTCTAATTTCCTTTGTGAAAAATGCTGCCTATGTTTGGAAAAAAATTTCTATATTGCAGAACTGCATCATTTATGAGAATGTAAAGAATACCTCTGTTATGAATATCCTATGGTAAAAACATGCTCTTTAAATTTTACCAGGAGAAACATGATAAATTCCATTATGATTTCTAAGAATGGTTAATATAAAAAAATGTATTTTAAAATTGTGTTATTTTAATTAATTGACTTTTCTCAATATATGTCAAAAAAGTTCTATTCCTTAGCAGCCAGGGAATCTACCCAGCATCATGAAGGTTTTTCCACCTGTCTTCTGTCTTGTTGTGTCTGCCACTGGGCCACAGGTTCATGAGCAAGAGTAGCAGGTACAAGGCATAAAATTCTGAACCATAAAATCTGCTGCAGCTGACAGAAAGTCAAATATGGAAAACATTTCCACATTAAAGCAATATCTTCTTTGAAGACAAATAAGGTAATACATATTATACTGGTAGTTAGAATTTTTTAAAGGCAGTATTTCCAGTGAAAGTGTGAAGAAAAAGAAAAATATATCAAAAGAAAACATCCAATTTGCTGAATCTTTTTTGTGGCTTTTGCCTCTTAGTCATATTCATTATGATGCTTTGCCAAATGACTTTAGCTTTGGCTGTAGATCCTGAAAGGAAAGTGTTTTATGAGAAGGCCTTGTCAGAGTCAGCTTCAGAGCTGTTCTTCCTCCTTCCTGGTATGAAGATGGACATGAGACTCCCAGAGACCCTTTCTCCACTGTGCCATGTTGTAGAAATGTTGTGGGTGGATGTGAGTAACTGGCCTCCTAGATGTACATAGGAGATCAAAGTGACATGATTGAGTAATTTACTCTCACATTATCAGGTGCCTGATTGTGCAACTTAGCTGTAAGTGGGCAGAGAGATAGCAAAATTTCTCTGCAAACATGAGGCCTAATGACTTCAAGTCAAGAGCAGTGGTGTATCACAGACACTTTTTAGTTTGTTCCATATCAAGCTTTCTCCTCTCAGTTACAACTTCAGATAAATGTTAGAACTTAAGAAATTGTGATGTTCCTATTACTAAATTTGGGGTAGTCAGAGGATATGGATGTTTAGGTGATAATTAGTTGTTAAACATCCTAACACGTCAAAGTTAATGATCCAACTGTAGTGACTGTATCCACACTCCAAATAATTGCTCCTCTCAAGTAAGAAGGAAACTTCCTTCATTAGAATATTTCTTTCTTTATTAGAAACACTTTCAAATCCAGACATTTATTTCTTAATTTGAGCCCCATATAGCCCTTTCATGGGTCAGAAACCAGCAAAAACGAGTACAAGAAAATTTTGACCCAACCACTATTTGACTTATATAATGGCTCTACAGGAAAATGACAGTTTTTGATAAAATTAAAACTATGGTAATTATTTTGGTTTGTAATATGAAAATGAGCTCAATTCATGTGTCTCCTTTGAGCCAGTATTACAGGTCTCCCTGGACAGGCAAGCCAAGCCCAGTGTCTATCTTTAAATTCACTTCCCACTTTCACACAGAAGACAGACAGCAATATTAAGAACATGAATGTAGCCAACACTGTCTACATATGACTTTGCTTAATTTATGTTATCAAAAGAAGTCTAAGAATTTCTTCTATTAGTATTAATAGTGGATGTCAACAAAACTTTTGGTTAAATTGATATTAGATGATTTGAAGCACTGCGACCTTAGAAGTATTTGCTAAATGGCTGAAAAATGTATAATTGAGGGAAAAATTTCCATCTAAAAATACACATTTTTATATGCTTTTCTTTTAAATGAAACACGAAAAAATGCATATTATGTATTTTTGTTTTGTTCAAAATTATGGATGCTTTTCCTGAAAATAAAAACACACTATACATCACTATTTTTAAAATATATTTATTGAGCTTATTTATAAGACTTTAGAAATGAAAGACTTTTAAGTACACAGTTTCATGAGTTTTGACAAATGTGTTCACCTATGTAGCCAACACTCAAGATGTAAATCATTTTCATCATTTGAGTGTATTACTAATATCCTTTGCAGTCAACACCAACTTCACCCTCCTCCTTGGTAACTGCAGATCAACTTTCTAGCTACACAGGCTGAATTTGTATTTTCTGGATTCTTAGTGGCCTTTCTTGTTCAGTATACTATGTGTGAGATTTGCCCTTGTTGTTGCATGTATTCACTTAATTTTTAGTTTGGTTACTAATATAATTTTTTCCTTGTAAAGTTTTTAGTTTTTTTTTTAAAAGAAAATACTCTGTTTAGAAGAGATGACACCATTTAACAAGAAGATGAATTAAACCTCTTTATTTTGATCACATGAAAACTAAGCAATGGTAAGACTCTATTATTAGAAAAGGTAGGTGAAAGGTAACACAAACCTGATCACTGAATATTTGGATGTTAATACTAATAGGGAAAACCTTGAAACTGAAGAGTGGCAATCTCAAGATACATTATAGAAAGAAGAGCTTTATTCTGATTATATGAAACTTACAGATCTTTTCTTAAGAATGCAGCCTTGGAGTTGGAGTTACCTGAGTTCCAATCTTGGCTCTGTCACCTGTGAGCCAAGTGGATATTCACAAGTCATCAGCCACTCCAAGCCTCCAAAATGGAAAGAAGTCCTTCATTTCTTTAAGGTTGCAATAAAGATTAAATGATGAAATATACATAGGTGTCTGGAATGCAACAAATCTTAGGCTAATAAAGCATCACATTTTATTAACAGCTATTTTTATAGAGCCCTTAACCTCCTCCACAGTCCTGAATTATTTTACAACAGAAAATGTAATATTTCTCACCTTGAAATTTTTTAAACTAAACTTTTGATGAACATAGACTACAACCTTTCTGTAATAAAAGCAAGCCTATAATGTATATTCTTTTAAAACTGGTGTCAGACCTCCAACTATCTGTCTTTGTAGCTTTCCCTTCAACAGCAGTCATCTGGCCATCCACCCACTCACTCCACCCATCTATCTATCCACTCTCCCACTCATCCATCCATAGTATTTATTGAGAACCTATCACATGTGGCTCTCTTTTGAATGCTCATTTTATTAAGACCTCTTCTAGATTTCACTTAATGAGACAAGATTTTCTGGGAACCCAATCTGATATAGTCCTTCCTACATTTGTCACTCCCACCTGCCTGTATTATTTCTTTTGTTACCCTTGTTTGGGTACCTTGCACACACACAGATGGTCTCTCCTAGCAGAGAATATGTGCTTTATAGGGATAGGAGTTCTGTTTTGTTCTCCACTACATTCTAAGTACCTAGAAACTTTCCAGGGGCTGAGTAGAAGCTCAATGAGTGTTTATTGATCAAATCAGTGGGAAAGCAGCTCTAATGGAAGTGAGTACCTTACTGTGATCAATGCTCTGGGGGGGCTTGTCTTTGCCTCAATCTTAGGAGAGAACAGAGCAGCCCTCTACTCTCCCCACTCTGGCTCCAACTTATTCACACCATTAGAAAGCTACCACTTTCCCCTCCCTGCTCTCCAAAGCCCATGATCTGAATATGTGCTACCCTCTGGTTTTTCCTCTTTTCCTACAGAACAGGTCTGGGCTGATGTCCAAATGGACCTACTGCTAGGAGGACATCAGTCATGGTCTTGCCCATATTTTCATGCCATCCTATTGTGCCGTGTCCTCTACTTCCTTAACTGTATTTGGTTTAACTATTTTTTCTGGTCATAGCTATAGAATGGCTTCAGAGGAATATACATTTGTGAATTTAAGGAGGGAAATAAATATTTCTTTGTATATTATTTTTAAAAAATTATCTACTGTACACATGGCTCTGTGGTCCTTTAGATATGAAAGTACAATTTTTTAAAGATGAAGGAAAACATAGAATCTTAGGGAAATTGACAGCAATTAACTATAACATTAAAAAAAACTTATCTAAATGCTGCAGAAGGATGTGTTGAAAACAAAAGGAAGAGGGAGTGCAGTGCAAAGGCACAAGGTTAGTCCAGAGCAGATGGCTGCGAGTCAGAGGGCAGAAAAGAACATGGTGTATATCATCTGTTAGGTGTTGTACACACAACTATTCACTTAATTTTCATTGTTTTTGTCATAGAAGGTATTGGCTTTATTAGAATTTTTTTCTGTGCCTATTGAGGTTATCATGTGTTTTTTGTCTTTTATTTTGTTAACAGTGTAATACAGTGCATGATTTTCCAATTTTGGATCAACTTTGAATATCCATGATAAATCCAACATGGTGTAGAATACTTTTCATATGTGGCTGAATGACATTTCCTTATGTTTTGTTGAGTATTTTTGTATCTGCATTTGTGAAGGATATTAGTATGTAGTGTTTTTGTCTTGTGATTGTGATGCACTAGTCCAGCTTTGGTATTAGGGTAATATGGGCTCATACAATGAATTGGGAAGTATTCCCTCTTCTTAAATTATTAGAATAGTTATTAATTTTTCTTTAAATATTTGGTCAAATTCATTGAGACTATCTTGACCTGAGCTTTAACTTGTGGGTATTTTTTTTTTTTTTACTACTAATTCAATTTATTCACTTGTAACAGATCTTAGTGATTTGTAATTTATTCTTGATTAAGTTTCAGTACTTTGTGTTTTCCCAAGAATTACTTAATTTCATCTGGATTATTTAAATTATAAAATTGTTCATTGAATTCCCTTTTTCATTAGGTAAAATTTTGATAACATTGATTTTTCATATATAATAAGCTTTCATTTTCATAGATTTATCTCTATTTTTCTATTTTTACATACATTCTTTTTTATTGTTTTTATTGTTGTTCACTTATAGTTGTCCCCATTTCTTCCCCATTATTCTCCCTGTCCAACCCACCCCCCATGGTCTTTCTCCATGGGTCTTTTACACATGTTCCTTGAAGACCTTTCCCCTTCTTTCCCTCTTATCCCCCTCCCCTTTCCCTCCTGATTACTGTCAGTTTATTCTTTATTTCAATATCTCTGGTTATATTTTGCTTGCTTGTTTGTTTTGTTGAGTAGGTTCCACATATAGGTGAGGCCATATGGTATTTGTCAATCACTGCGTGGCTTATTTCATTTAGCATAATGATCTCCAGTTCAATCTGTGCTGCCACAAGTGGTAGTGGTTCCTTCTTTCTGCTGTATAGTATTCAATTATGCAAATGTACCACAGTTTTTTGATCCGCACATTTGCCGATGGGCACTGAGGCTGTTTCCATTACTTGGCTATTGTAATTAGTGCTGCTTTGACCACTGGAGTGCATAGGTTCTTTAGAATTGGTGTTTCAGGAATTTTAGGATATAATCTCACCAGTGGAATTGCCATGTTAAAAGGTAGTTCCATTTTTAGCTTTCTGAGAGAAAATTCCATACTATTTTCCACAGTGGCTATATCAGTCTGCATTCCCACAGGATACTAAGGTTTCCTTTTCTCCACAGCCTCGCCAGAACTTCTTGTTTGTTGATTTATGATGGCCATTCTGACCAGTGGGAAGGGATATCTCATTGTGGTTTTAATTTGCATTTCTCTGATGGCTGGTGATGATGAGTATCCTTTCATAGGTCTCTGGGCCCTCTGTATGTCCTTCTTGGAGAAGTGCCTATTCAGGTCTTTTGCTTATTTTTTAATTGGATTTTTTGTCTTCCTGCTGTGGAGTCATGTGAGGTATTTTTAATATATTTTGGAGATTGATCCTTGTCTGAAGTATTATTGGCAAATATATTTTCCCATAAAGTTGATTCCCTTTCCATTTTGTTGATGCTTCCTTTATCTGTGCAGAAGCTTTTTAGTTTGATGTAGTCCCATTTGTTTATTATTGCCTTTATGTCCCTTACTCTAGAAGACATATCGATGAAAATATTGCTGTGTGGAATATCTGAAATTTCCCTGTGTATGTTCTCTTGTAGGACTTTTATGGTATTGAAACTTATATTTAAGCCTTTTATCTAATCTTGAGTTTATTTTTGTGTATAGTGTAAGTTGATGGTTGAATTTCATTTTTTTTGGCATGTACCTGTCCAGATCTCCCAACATCATTTGTTGAAAGGGATATTTTTACACCATTTTATGTTCTTGCTTCCTTTGTTGAGTAATAATTGACCATAAAGACATGGGTTTATTTCTGGGCTCTCCAGACTGCATTGATCTATGTTTCTGTTCTTATGCCAGTGCCAGGCTGTTTTTTTTTTTTTTGCAGTGTTTAATCTTTGTTTGATTATTAATGTGCTATCTATGTTATGAATTTATTTAGTTTTTTCCCTCCTGTACGTTTCATTCATCCTTGGGGACCATGAGAAGCAAAGTACTGTCCAAAAGGCAAGACAAAGAAGAAAAAAAACGAATGCATGCTGAGATTGCACTGCCATTATAAACTGAGTAAAGCAGGTATTCCCTCGTTCCCAGTTCCCACCCATGTGGCACAGCTGAGGCTGTGTTCAGGAACTGACGAGGAGAGAGTTGTAGGCCAGCTTCTGGCCCAGCTTTTAGGCCACAACATGTACCCATCCAGAGAGCAGTGAGGTGGTTTATGGGTTCACTGTGTTCACGCCTACACTAATTTCATTTTTATTAATTGAGTCCCTACCTAAGACCATTGGGTGGGCTAATGACCCAAAGCAATTCCAATCATAACACCCAATTCCCCTGTTGCCCTATTAATTGGACAAATAGGTGAGCATATGTGATAATTAGTTTTATGTGTCAACTTGGTCAGCTCTTGGTGCCCAGTTATTTAATAAAACACTACTCCATATGTTGCTGTGAAGGTATTTTGTAGATGTGACTAACATCTAATATTAGTTGACTTAAAGTAGAGTAGGTGACCTTTAGTAAGGTGGGTGGGCCTCATTCAGTCAATTGAAGGCCTTCGGAGCACAATCTCAGTTTCCAAAGAGGAAATCCTGCCCCAAGATTGCAGTCTGAACTCCTGCTTAACTTCCCAGTCTGCCAGCCTACCCTACACATTTCAGACTTGCCAGTTCCCACAACTGGGTGAGCCAATTCCCTAAAATAACTCTCTTCCTATACATACATGTGTCTGTATCCTACTTGCTCTGTTTCTCTGAAGAACTCTCACTGATGCAGTATTTGATTAAGCTGAATCAATCAGAATCTTCTCCCAGGATTTAAAAAAAAAACCTCCTTTCACCTCTGACTGAGAATCTTCGAGGATGTGGTAGAACCCTGAGCAAACATTCCCGCAGGATCAGCTGGTTGGGGAGCAAGGGAGCCCACATGCAGAGATGCAGAGAGCACCGCGCCCCACCCCAGGTCAGCTGGAGGTCAGCCACAGCCCCTTTCTTCCTGCAACTGGTTTATGTGGGCATCACACCTTCTGGCTTATGCTAGTTTGAAATGTGGTTCTGTCTCTTTCAGCAAGTTTTTGGGATTGGCAGAAAGCCAGTACTGGGGTTTCAGTTATGGTTTTTTCAGTAGTTTTTTATTTTATTATTTATTTATTTCTTTTAGTGAGTCTCTTGAGAGCATTTGGTGTGAGGATTGTACGTCATGGGGCGTGATGGCCACACCTGTCCTGGTTTCCCATGTGAGCAAAATACATGGGCCCAAGCACTCAGTGTTTCCATGCTTAAACAAATGCTAAAGGTAAATGCAGGCTGCAGCCCTACCCTGTTGTGATGCACTTTGCCACCTTCAGCCCCTCTGCCTAAAGGGGTTGCATTTATATTTTATGATCCTGCTACTCTCACAGCTGGTTGGAGCAAGGCCAGGCATCTTACCCAAAAAGAAGCCTGTGCAGGTTGGGTGGTAGCCAAGCATTTGTGGGGTCTGATTCAGAAAGACGGGCCAGGCTGCTCAGCTTCCATCCTTGGGAAATCAGGGGCAGACTCTCTGGACCCTGAGTTAGAAGTAGGGGTAGATGGTTAAGCCAACCTCGTGATGCTGAGTTGAGGACATGGCGATTTAAAATGCATGAGTAGACCTGGCTGCGTGGCTCAGTTGATTGGAGTGTTGTCCTGTGCACCAAAAGGTTTCGGTTCAATTCACCGTCAGTGTACATAACTAGGTTGCAGGTTCGATCCTTGGTCGGGGCACCATTTGATGTTTCTCTCTCATGACGATGTTTTTCTTTCTGTCTCCCTTTCTCTCTCTCCAGACTATTCCACTGATCTATGTGTCTGTTCTTATGCCAGTGCCAGGCTGTTTTGATTACAGTGACCTTGTAGTATAGTTCGATAACAGGTATTGTATTCCCTGCTGCTTTGTTCTCTCTCAAAATTACTTGGGTATTCAGGATTGTTTTGGTTCCATATACATTTTTGAAATGTTTGTTCTGTATCTGTGAAATATGTCATTGGTATTTTAATAAGAATTACATTGAATCTGTAAATTGCTTTGGGTAGTATTGACATTTTGATGATGTTCATTCTTCCAATCCATGAACATGGTATATGCTTCCATTTATTTCTGCCTTCCTTAATTTCATTCTTTAGTGTTTTGTGGTTTTCTAAGTACAAGTCTTTTACTTTCTTGGTTAAGTTTATTCCTAGGTACTTTATTTTTCTTGTTGCAATAACAAAAGGGATTCTTTTTCCTGGTTTCTGTTTCTGATATTGCATTGTTCATGTACAAAAATGCCTTCGAGTTCTGAATATTGACTTTCTATCCTGTTGTTTTCCCAATTCACTTATTAGATCAAGTAGTTTTTTTTGGTGGAGTCTATGTGGTTTTCTATGTACACTGTTATGTCATCTGCAAACAATGACAGTTTTACTTCCTCCTTTCAAATTTGGATGCCTTTATTTTCTTTCTCTTATCTGATCATTGTGGCAAGGACTTCCAATACTATGTTGAATAGAAGTTGTGAAAGTGGACATCCTTGTCTTTTTCCTGATCTTAGGGGGAAAACTTTTATTTTTTTCCCATTGAGTATGATGTTGGCTGTAGGTTTCTTGTATAATGCCTTTATTATGCTGAGGTATGCTCCTTATACTTCCACTCTGCTGTTGGTCTTATCATAAATGGGTACAGTGCCTTAACAAATGCTCTCTTCTCATCTATTGATATGATTACATGATTTTTGTCTTTCCTTTTGTTTATGTCATGTATTTCATTTATTGATTCGTAAATATTGTACCTTCCTTGCATCCTTAGGATGAATCCCACTTGATCATGCTGTATGAACTTTTTAAGGTATTGCTGGATGCTGTCTGCCAATATTTTGTTGAGGATTTTAGCATCTATGTTCATCAGTGATATTGACCTGTACTTTTCTTTCTCTGTTGTGTCTTTATCTGGTTTTTGGATTAAGATGCTGGTGGCCTCTTTAAAAGAGTTTGAGAGTTTTCCCTCCTCTTGGGTTTTTTGGAGTAGACTGAGAAGGATAGGGGTTAGCTCTTCCTTAAATATTTTGTAAAATTCTCCTGTGAAACCATCTGGTCCAGGGCTTTTGTGTGTCAAGTTTTTTTTTTTGATTACTGCTTCAGTTTCACCAGTTGTTACTGAGACAGGCATTCTGCTTCTTCTTGATTCAGTTTTAGAATATTATATTTTTCTGGAAATTTATCCATATCACCTACATTTTCAAATTTCTTGACATATATTTGTTCATAGTAATTTCTTACAATCCTTTGTTGTCTGTGGTATCAGTTGTAATATCCCCTCTTTCATTTCTGATTTTATTTATTTGGGTCTTCTCTCTTTTTTTCTTGATGAGTCTTGTTAAAGTCTTATCAATTTTATCTGTTCAAAGAACCAGCTCCTGGATATATTGATCCTTTGAATTGTTTTTTTAGTCTCTATGTCATTTAATTCTGCTTCAATCTTGGTTATTTCTTTCTTTCTGTTTGCTCTGGGCTTTGTTTTTTATTTGTTTGTTTGTTTGTTTGTTTGCTACTACAGTTATTGTAGATGTAGCATTAAGTTCTTTATTTGAAATATTTCTGTCTTTTGTAGGTAACCCTGTATCACTATGAACTTTCCTCTCAGGACAACTTTCACTTTGCCCTATAGGTTTTGGACTGTTGAGTGTTCATTTTAATTTGTTTCAAGAAATGTTTGACTTCTTCCTTGATCTCATTATTAACCCATTCATTGTTTAATAGGATGCTATTCATTCTCTATGAGTTTTAATATTTTTGAGATTTTTCCTTGAGGTTGGTATCTAATTTCAAGCCTTGTGGTCCAAGAAAATGCTTGATATGATTTTAATTTTCTTCAACTTGTTGAGTTTTGTTTTGTGTACTGACATGTGGTCTATTTGAAAATGTTCCATGTGCATTTGGAAAGAATGTATATTTTGGTTTTTTTGGATAAACAGTTCTATATATATCAGTTAAGTTAATTTGATCTAGGGTGTTGTCCAAAGCTGCCATATCCTTGTTGATATATTGTTTGGAAGATCTATCTATTGTTGGTGGTGGGGTGTTAAAATCCCCTACAATAAGTGTATTTGTGCCTCTATCTTTCTTGGGGTCCTCTAAGATTTTCCTTATATATTTGTTTGCTCCTATGTTGGGTGCATATATGTTTAAAATTTTTATATCTTTTTGATGAGTTCTTCCCTTGAGTATTATGAAGTGTCTTTCTATTTCTCTTTTTATGGTCTTTGCTTTGAAATCTATTTTGTCTGACATAAGTATTGCTACTCCAGCTTTTTTTTTTCTGTCCATTAACTTGGAATATTTTTTCCAACCCTTCAGTTTCAGTCTGTGTAGGTACATTGTTCTGAGGTGGATCTCTTGAGGTAGCATACGTGTGGATCATGTTTTCTTATCCATTCGGCTGCCCTATGTCTTTTGATTGAGGCATTCAGTCCACATACCTTATTATTCTCATTGCACTGTACATTATGATAGGTACTTATTTATTGCCTTTCCCCATCTTTGTACCTGTGTTCATCTCTCTCTCACTCTCTTTCGTCATGTTCTTAAAGCAGTCTCTTTGGCATATCATGCAAAACTGGTTTAGAGGATGTGTATTCTTTTAGCCTTCTTTTGTCTGGGAAGTTCCTTATTTTGTCTTCTATTTGAAATTGGAGCCTTGCTGTGTAGAGTGGTCTTCGTTGCATGCCTTTTCATTACTTGGAATATTTCTTGCTATTTCCTTCTGGCTTATGCTGCAACCCATGTGGAGTGGTGGTCCTTGAGTAGGGGTGATGAGAGATTGAGAAAGAGACAAAGACACAAGACAAGATAGTTTAAGGAAAAGCGGGGGCCAGGTGGGACATTGTTCTCTGATGGAGACAATGACCCTGAACAAAGTCTCTGCGTTTATTTTATGGGGGTTGGTTAGATGAAGCTCAAGGACATTTCTGCAGCTGCAGGCAAAGATTATTCTTTTCCCAGGCTACCTAAGTGATAAAACTTTCTTCTGCCAAGGCTGCAGTCACATTCTGC
Source organism: Pteronotus mesoamericanus (assembly GCF_021234165.1). NCBI lineage: Eukaryota > Metazoa > Chordata > Mammalia > Chiroptera > Mormoopidae > Pteronotus > Pteronotus mesoamericanus. Next base: position 59,882,468 of record NW_026555321.1, read on the forward strand.
TGAAGCTTGCAGTTAACTATTTCCTTCCCAACGCCCGCAGGCTCAGGCTGCTGTCAGCTGCCAGCCTGCTCTGCCTTGCAGATGCAGGCAGTCAAGCGTGGCCTTGCCAAGCACTTAATCTGGCTTTTGACGCCAGCCATCACCATCCCCCACAGGCTTATAGTATTTCTGTTGAGAAGTCTGTTTCTAGTCTTATTGGAGTTTTCCCGTATGTTACTATCTGTTTCTCCTTTGCTGCTTTTAAGACTCTCTTTTCTTTAGAATATGGCGCTTAAATTATGGTATGTCTTGGAATGGACCTCTTTGGGTTCATCATGATTGGGACCCTGTGTGCTTCCTAACTTGAATGGCTTTTTCCCTCTCCAGGTTTGGGACGTGTTCTGTCAGTATTTTTTTCAAACAGATGTTCTATTCCTTGCTCCTTTCCTTCTCCTTCAGGGAATTCCTGTGATTAGAATGTTGTTGCATTTCATATTGTCCTGAAGTTCCCTTTTAGTTTTTTTTCATGCTGCTTATCTACCTAGGTATTTCCTTTTACTTTGTCTTCCAGCTCACTAATTTGGTCCTCTGTTTCATCCAGCCTGCTTGTCATTCCTTCTAGTGTACTTACTGAAAGGAAAAGAAACCAACAGAGACAAGAGGGAAGGAGCGGGGGCAGGGGGAAAATGAAGGGAAGGGGCAAGTCAAGGAACATATAGCAAGTACTCACGGACAAAACCAAAGGGGAAGAGTTGAGGGAGGGAGTGAGGGAGGGAGGGGGCAAGGGAAGGTGGTGGGGGGAAGGCAGAGACAAATGTATTTGAAACAATAAATTAATTAATTAAAAAAATTTAGATATTGTAATTCTTCATTTCTTCCTTGTTCTTGTTTATAATTTCTATTTCTTTTTTCATGCTGCTGTTGTTCCTATTCTGTTCCTTGTAGTTGGTACTGAGTTCCTTGAGCATCCTTAAAACCATTCTTTTGAATCTATGTCTGATAGTTTGCCTTGCTCCATTTCATTTAGCTCTTTTACTGGGGAATCTTCCATTCCTTTCAGTTGCTGGTTATTTCTTTGTCTCCCCACATTAGGTGGCTGTTTTTGTTTATTCCTATGTTTCTGGATACTCTGTTTTGCTAGCTGCCTTCATGGGGTGAACTTCTGTGGTACAAGTTCTGTGGGACTCTGGGTGTGGTCTCTTTGATCTCCTTGTCTGGTTGCTCTAGGCTTGCCCTTTTTTCCTTTTGCATGGGCTCTCTTGCTGTACTTGGTCTTTACTTTGTTGATAGGCTCTCCTCTCCAGTGGGCTTACTGGTAGTTACAACTCCCACCTTGTCTTGTATGCTGGCTGTACAGGTGTTGGTTAACAAAGCAGTATTACCAGACAACCAAACCTATGCCATCATAAAGAACCCCCCTACCACATCAGTAACCTCAGCCACATTTGAACTAATATTAATAAAGGGGAAGAGAGATTGTGGATACTATAAGATATGACAAAGGGAGTATGAGATGACAAAAGGAGGGGAAAATGTTATTAAGTAGTAAGAGGGAGGAGAATTAAGAGTTAGGACAGAACTGAAGCAAAGAAAGGGAGACAACAAAGTTTAAAATATAAGTAAAACATGAAAGGGCAATCCAAAAAATGCGTTAAGAAAGGGGAAGTTTATACTATGAGGTTTTAAATAAAATTGAAAAAGTGCTGGGTCAACAGGAGCAAAATAGCAGAAAAACCACAGCAGGGTAGATAGCAATGATAGCTGAATTAAGTTTAATAAAGGTGGAATGGGAATAAGAATATTGTAAAAAAAAAAAAAAAAGCAAAAAGTGAATAAGAGAAGTCTACAGTAAAGAAAAATGATTTTTGAGAGGATGGGGGAAGCAAACTAATAAAAGTATGGAGTAAAGCCCAGGTTGTTAGAAGGGGGAAAAGAAAAAGAGAGAGAGAGAGAGAGAGAGACAGAGAGAGACAGAGAGAGAGGGAGAGAGAGAACAAAGAAATAAAACTCCTCACTGAACTGATCAGGGGCAGGGAGAAGGCAAAATAGAGTAAGATAGCAGGAGAATGTACTATGGGATTTAAAGTACGAACAAATAGTGTAGAAATAGGAGTTCCTTTGGAGAAGTATAGCAATAACCATGTTATGTCACCCAACTAGCCACTGTTTATAAAAAATGGAAAAGAAATAAGGCTCTTCTAAGAGAGGAATAAGAATAGGAGCTGACTTAAGAAACAATAGTGCTTATGCAAGTTTAGATGGAAGAGAAATAGTGAGACTAAGGGATAGAGGTGTGGTGTAGTGTGAGAGAAAATAAAGTTTACCACAACAGTAATAAAGCTCAGGAAGGTAGCAAAATGGATTACGACTGGAGAAGGGTGCTATGTGAGGTTTGGAATAACAATGGTATGATAAGAAATACATAGTCTGAATAAAAAGAGTAAAAAGTAAAAAATAAGAGTAGTATGTTGTTTGGAATACGAGTGAAGTGAAAGAAGAAAGATTAAATGCAATATGGAAGGGAGAATTTTAAAAAAATGAGCAATGAAAACAAACAAAAACTAAATAAAAAGAAAGAAGAAAGAGAATAAAAACACATGCAAACTCTGATGAGGAACAAAGTGAAATTTGTATCAGCTGCTGTTGTTCACCTTCTGACTTCCTTCTGGATCTGTCTCTGGTTTTCTCTCATCTCCAGGTCTTACTGTCTTACTCTTAAAAAAAAAAAAAAATCCACCTGCTGATTTTTAAGCCTGTTGAGTAGTTTTTGCAGATCTCCCTGGTTCTTGCAGGCAGAGAGGGGCTGGGCTCTGTTTTTCTTTTCTTGTGGTTTGGCCAGGAATGGTGCTTAGTCTGGGCTACAATAATCACAGGTTGCCAATTTCCAGCCCACACCCTCAGAGCACTGTGCTGTCTGCACTTTCCACTTTGCACAGCTGCACCATGCTGACGCTGATAAACCACCTCGCTCTGCACCCCTCTGATCAATCTGTGAGGTGCACTGAGTGTGAGCAAATTGTGTTCATACTCCTCCCTCTTTGTTGGCCTGGCTCCTTAGTGCAGAGATGCCTGCACTGTGCACCTCAGCTCACTCTCCTTTGGAAAAAAGTCTCTTTGGGCACTGCTGTGGCCCAGAGCCCCTGCTCAGCTTTCCACACACTCCAAATCTCTGGCAAGTCCAGAGTCCATCAGGGTCATGGTCTGCTTTGGCTAATTTCTCCTCCCAGCTCTAGGTGCCACCAGTATCCCCCAAATTTTCTGGCACTGCCCTGGTCTGTGACTGCTGTCCCAGCTTGGGTACACTGCTGGCCGTGTGCACTTGCTGCCTTCCCTCCCCGACAGTGACTTTATGTATCCAGGTCTCTCTTGGCTCAAGCATGGGATTTTCCTGCCCTGGGAGGGGAGGGAGCCGCTAGGCTGTTATCACTGACCCCGATCTCGTCCAACATCCCTGTGGCAGCTGCAGTTTCTGGTGCCAGGCTCAGGGACTTTCCCTGTCAGCCTATAAAACCTCCTTACCCACTGTTTTGAAGAGTCCTCTGCACACTTTGGCTTCCAAACATCTAATCGGCTAAGATTCTGTTGACTGTTCACTTTGTTTTTTGAAAGATCAGCTAAGTGTCGCAGTTGGGTGCACAAGCAAGTAGGCTCAGCTCTCACCTACTTTACCACTATCTTCCAAACCCATCTATTGTTTTTTTTTCTTTTTTATTGTTTATGTTATTGCAGTTGTCCCATTTTTCCCCCTTGAGCCCCTCCACCCAGCACCCCCACAACTACCATAGTAAATCCCCACATCATTGTCTATGTCCATGGGTCCTTCATGTGTGTTCTTGGATTAATTCCTTAATTTATTTCTACTCTAGTCTTGAGCAATCTGTCAGTGTTCTCATCAATTTTATTGATATGCATATTTCTGAGGCCCATACTCTGCTATTCAAGCTGACACTGTTTCATAGACCCTACTTCTTGAGATGACAAAATTATATTCACTCATCCTGGCTACATTCAGTTATACTGCCCAGATGTAAGATGAAGGCATCGCTGACATGTCTTCCTTTCATCAGTTTCAGCTCAGAGGTAGACAGCCATCACCTTTTTACTAAAGTCATTATGCATATCCCCTTTTTGAAGGGCACACTCATTAAAAAGATTACCTTCCTGGATCAAGGAGATCTAATCTTTATTCTAAGACAATGAGTTACCTGCTTCCAGCTACAAACCTAATCATAAAACTATTTCCTTTTTTTCACTGTGATATAGGACAAAAGGCATTATATTTGAATACTATTCAATTTATTAGCCTTTCACTTATCAAATGTGTGAAATTGTTGAATTTATAAATATATATGAAGTAATATGTGGGTCATCAGATTAGTGAATGGCTGTACAAACCTATTCAGTAAAGAATGTGTAATTAAAAGCACCTTAACATGAATTATATTATCATTTGTATACAACACATTTGTGTGACATTAGGAATAAGAGTAGTGAAGACTTGCTGTGTCTTTAAGCATAAAGGGGCTTTCAAATACTTTATCTCATAGCCTTGTGTTTGGCCAGCATATTATTAGGCCACTGTGATTATTAACCTACCTAGAGGAGACTTTCATGTTGATAAATGACAAATCCATGTTAGGGTCCGGGTTCTGCATATCATCCCAGTTTCTTTCCAGGACTCTGAATAACCTTATTTATTGATGTTTGAGACATGGTTTTTGCTTAATCAGTAACAACTTATGACCAAATTTGGTGATTATCAGATAGTTCTAGCTGACCCACTTTAAGATTCTGATAATGTATGTAAAGCTTAAATGTGCCTGAAATACTTAGGATGATGATATATGCTTGTTTAAGGAAAATAAATTTTAGTCATGGCATTTAGATTCAGAAGAGAATCAGTCTTGTTGTCTTTTTGCTTCAATGTGCAGCAATAAGTCTCCTCCGAGCCTAGCATTCTATGAGCAGGAATATAATGAGATACACATTGTTAAAGACCAGCATTGAGGATCAATTAACTTAGAATTCAACCCAAGCACCAGGAATTGGAAGTTCTAGTGGAAAGAAACACTGTGCCTAAATGTACCATTAATGCCATTATCTAGCTCAAAGTCAATTTCCCCTTGCCGTGTGTCTTCTTGATGCCAAGACTTGCGTGTTCTGCATGTGAATTGGGCCATCCTCAAAAACATGTTTGTTCTCTTAATGAGTTCTCAAGAGATGGCAAAGGAAGTAGGGCTTCTCATTTTCAGGGCTCATGGTGATTTAAAGGCTTCATTATAAGGCTACCTCAAATAAATTCATCTTTCATAAAAAGATGCTTTGTTCTGAAATTGCACATAGTATTCAAATCTTATGTCCACAGTCTTATGTCACAAAGAAAAATAAATAACTTGATTTAACAGTAATTGAACTATGATGCAGTACCCTGGTTTAAAAGAGGTCATCTATGATGCAATAATATTTAGAAATAACTTTTCAGAAGGCTGTGAAATCAACTTGCTCATTTGAATAAAGTTGAATGCCACATGAAAGAGGATGGATGAAAGAAATGTTTCATTTGTTGAAGCAGAATTACTGGCATAAAATGACTATTCTCATAGAACATGGCTTAGAAGAGACTTAAATATATACACGATTGATGTCAAATGAATATGAAATGCACTCTAATGATTCTACTAAAAGCTGATTATGAGACAAGCAGAATAAACATTGGAAATATTAAGCGATATCCTAAACAGAAAAAATGAACACTATCTATAGTTGTTTTTAACATTTTTTTCTCTATATATACTGGACAATTATTTATTTGTGTCTTACTTTATTTTATTGTCCAAATACATTTGTTTCCATTTTCCCACCACCACTTTCTCCTGACCCACGCATCCCCACCTCCCACCCTCAATCTTTCCCACTGTGGCTTTGTGCATGGGTAATTCATACATACGCCTTGACCTCTCCCTTTCTTTTCCCCATTGCCCCCCTCCCTTCACCCCTCATGTTACTCTCAGTTTTTTTCTTTCATGTTGCTGGTTATATTTCTCTGGCTTCTTTGTTTTGTTGATTAGGTTCCACTTATGGGTGAGACCATATGGTATTTGTCTTTCACCCTCTGGCTTACTTCATTTAGCATAATGTTCTCCAGTTCCATCCATGCTATTGTGAAGACTACTAACAATTTCTTTCTTTCTGCTGTGTAATGTTCCATTGTGTAAATGTACCATAGTTTTTTTGATGCACTCATTTCCTCATGGGATTTAGGTTGCTTCCAACACTTGGCTATTGTAAATTATGCTGCTATGAACGCTGGGGTACATCAGTTCTTTTGAATTGGAGTTTCAGGATACTTAGGATATAATTCCAGCAGTGGAATCACTGGGTCAAAGGGCAGTTCCATTGTTAGCTTTTTGAGGAAACTCCAAACTGTTTTCCACAGTGGCCACACCAGTCCGCTTTCCCCCCAACAGTATACTAGGGTTCTCTTTTCCCCACAGCCTCACCAGCAGCTGTTGTTTGTTGATCCGTTTATGATGGCCTCTGACTAGTGTCAAGTGGTATCTCATTTTGATTTTAATTTGCATTTCTCTGATGGCTAGTGATGATGAGTATCCTTTTATATGTCTCCGGGACCTGTTTATGTCCTCCTTGGAGAAGTGTCTGTTCGGGTCCTTTGTCCAGTTTTTAATTGGATTGTTTGTCTTCCTGGAGTGGAATCGTGTGAGTTCTCTATATATTTTAGAGATCAAATCCTGGCCTGAGGTATCATTGGCAAATATATTTTCCCATACAATTGGCTCCCTTTTCATTTTGCTGATGTTTTATTTAGTAACGCAAAAGCTTCTTATTTTGATGAAGTCCAATTTGTTTATTTTTTCCATTAGGTCCCTTGCTCTAAGGGACATATTGGTGAAAATATTGCTGCTTGGGATATCTGAAATTTTCCTGCCTATCTTCCCCTTTAGAACTTTTATGATGTCACACCTTATATTTAAGTCTTTTATCCATCTTGAGTTTATTTTTCCGTATGGTGTCAGTTGGTGGTCGAATTTCAATTTTTGCATGTAGCTGTATAGCCCTCTCAACACCATTTTTTGAAGAGGCTATTTTTACTCCATTTTATGTTTCTACCCCATTTGTTAAATATCATAGTCCACATTCTTGGAGTTTTTGACACTTAACAAATTTGTGGTTCAGTGCTTGTTGTTAATTTTGAAAACATTTTGGCAATTTTCAAACATTCTTCTCCATTCTCTCTTTCTTCTCCTTCTGGTTATGTATGTTTTGAAATGTTTTATATAATTCCATAAGTTGTAGATGCTCTGTATTGTTTTTAATCACTTTTTAAAATCTGTTTAAGTTGGACATTTTAATTGATCAGTATTCATGGTCATCGATTCTATTCTCTGTGTTGAATGTGTTGATGAACCCACCGAGAAATCTTCATCTCTTTTGCTGTTTTTCATTTCTAGCATTTTCATCTCTCTGCTGAAATTATTCACCTTAGCTTTTATACTGCCCAGATTTTCAATAGATCCTTTAATGTATTGATCATAGTTAATTACATCCTCTGTCAAATGGTTCATACAACCTGTATCCGGTCTGAGTCTGGTGAATGATTGTCTTGTCCTTTGAGGCTCTGTTTTTCCTTCTTTACAGAGCAACTAAAAGTTCTTATAAGTTAGATACAACTTGTTCTTATTTCCATTTTGGTGTATTTTTACTTATATTTGCCTCATTTCTCTATTAACCATCAAAGGATAAATGGGTCTCCTATCCAAACTCCATGGGGCCTGATGAATGCCCTGCTGAAGTGTGCCCTGCTGAAGTGTGGGAACAACCCTGTCTGTTTCCTCACTTTGGTGGCCTCTGGTATGCTTATGGTTCCCCTAGGTCCAGGAAAATCCATTCTGATGACATTGTAAGGGTTCCTGCCATCTCTGTGAGAAGTTCCCACATCTCTATTGCCAAACCGTCATGCTGTCAGAATCCTCATAAGTCAAAGAAGGATATTGCTCATTCTCCATTCTGGGGATCCTGACACAGTCTGTGTTAGGCTTCTATTGCAGCCTAACAGAATGCCCTGAGACTTGCCAGAATGAAAAACAAACATTTACTATTTCACACAATGTCTGAGAGTTAAGAATGAGGTATGACTTTGCTGGGCAGCTTGGCTCAGTTACACCATGAGCCTGAGCTGGGGTTTTCACAGGGACTTACTAGGGATGGAAGTCCATGGCTATGCTAATGCATGGTTTTGGAAGACCTGATTTCCTCAATAATATTGGCTTAACTTTTCTGGCAGGTAGTCCTTTCATAGGACTGCTCACAACATGAAACCTGCCTGGTTTAGAGTGAGGATGGGGGAGGGAGAATAGCCAAGAGGTAAAGAAGTCTTTTTAGAACCCATTATAGGAACAGATGACAGTGAAAATCATCACTTCTGTTGTATTGCACTCATTTTCAGTGAGTCACTCAGTCTAGGCCATGCTGACCCTCCACAACATGTGTCCGTTTGTGGCAGCACTGTGCAGCCTGAAGTAGCTACTGCGCTACTTTGCAGAGAAAATTTGAAGGGGCATGGAGATATTGACCTCATGGCCACTCTCTTCCCCAAATATACTTTTCTCATATGATCTAATGTGCAATTTAATTATATGTTCAAATATACTACAGACCATGCTTAAGCGTTTGTCATTTGTGGAGGAAGAGGTAAGATTTTTAAAAGAAATAAATTCAATATTGGAAGCATATGAAATTTATTATCTTTTAATCTAGAAATTAAGTATATAGCATATTTAGCTGCACAACCCCAAAATATAGCTTTCTGGGATAAATCAGTATGCTGTTCAAACATTTTAGATAGATGGGTCCACAATCAGAACTCTTCAGTACTAACCTTCTTAAAAGCATATGTATGCTTTTAAGCATATAAAACATAATTGTATGTGGGGAAAAATGAATGTATTGTCACTAAAAGAAATATTATGTCTTACAGTAAAACGGATACTAAAATTTATATTTATCTTGGAAAAAAAGTTTTGCAATTATGTATTATAAATTATTTTTAACCACTATACCTACCTGGTTCTCCAAAAGTGTTAAAACAGCCCTATTTCTTGTAATAAACTTATGTGACATGAGACTTAGGCTGAGTTTCTTGATTTCTGCATCTCAAAGAATATAGTGAGCTAAATTATGTCTTAAAAAATATTCTCAAATTAGGCCCCTGATCAAATGTCTGGCTTATAAATCTCTCATGTGTGCTCAATCTCACAGCAAACATTTAGGAATTAGAAAATACAGCATTACTAGAAAGCATTTTTTCCAGATAAAGATTTATCAATCCTTTACCTCAGTGGTGAGCATGTTAGATGAAGTAATCAATGTGGTCATGAACATTATTCTGAGATTTTAAAAGCTCAGAATTAGTTTCTAAATAATATTTTAGATTCAATTTTATTTATTATCTCCTAGAGAAAGCTTCCTTTATTTTGAAAAATCTATCTTTATCCATGGCCTCTGAAATAAGCACATGTATAGACACTGCATTATTTTAACAAGCATCTTTATAAAAAAAAAAGGAATTTATTTGTATTTTGGAGATTACCATCAATGTATAATTGAAGCAGTAAAGGGACTTTTAAATATTAACAGACTTCAAATAAACATTATTTCTGTATGTGACAGTAAATAAGTACACAGAGTTGATCTCAGGAAACATTCAAATACATTGTATGATATATTTGATTAAACTAGAGACCTACAGATATGAATGGTGCTGAAACAGGGAAAAAGTGTTTCTGACTACATTTCAGTCCAAGATCTGTCTGCAGAGGGCAATTTGACTCTCCCAAAAAGCTTTGCAAGATGGAACTTCTCTATAAATTTACAATTGACATTTTGCCTAGTCTCAATATCTCATAAACCTTAATTTACACACCTATTTAGAGTGGAAATAACTCCAGTGTTCTTCAGCAAGGGAATGGACAAAGCATGGCTGTCCACACCGTACATGTTCCTCAGCAACACAGAAAATGAAGCATTGATGTTGGCCGTGTGGCTGAGTCTCAGACAAACCAAACACAAAGCATGAGAATTGATGGTTAAATGCCATCAAAACATAGATCTTTGTGGTTTCGTTTTCATCTTAACCAATAACGAAGTGAAAATACCAACCAGCAGGTTTGTTGTCATTTCAGAAATTAACACAAAGCACAATTTCAGATCCAGGAGTTAGGCAAATAAGTGTACTAACAAAAGTGTTTCTGATAATCAATTTTCTCTGTGAAATTTATGGTGAACAGTAATATAATTTTATTATTTGTAAACTGTGTCCTATCAATTCCTCACCTTACTAAAGCTTCTAGTAAATTATGTAGCAATATATGAGCGTGCATGGCTCATATATTCAGTTAAATACAAACCTGGTGCCACTAGATGGAGGCGAGATGAGCTGTTCTTGAGACAAGAAGATATGTTTGTTTGTTTTTTTAATTTACAAAACTTTTAAAATTAAATTTATTGGGGTAAAATTGGTTAATAATGTTTTATAAATTTCAGGGGTATTTTGAGTATATAGTAGTAGCGTGAAGAGGTGTATTTGAAGATGATGAAACTGTTCTTTATCTTGTCATAAAACTATTTACTAGAAATAATTAAGTTTATTGCAAGTCAACTAAAAAATAAATTTTAAAAATATAGTCAAGTGTTGAACTTAAAAAAAATAGGGCCAGTGGTTTCATTTTTCTGGAAACTTGAATACAACACTGATAACAGGTTAGTGCTGGTCCTTTAAGAAACTCTGGACAAATCGGGAACTCTGCTTGGCCACTAGTCTTGGCCGGTAGTTCTAGAAAAATACAAAGCCATTATTCTTTCTGTCATCATTTTGTTATCTTTGAACATTCTATAATGATTAGGGTTTAAGATCCTGGGGTTCAATTGGTAGAAGAGCTTTCCAGAAAATAAATAGGAAGAGAAAATGTATTTCAGCTCCATGCATGTGCGCTTCCTCCTTTAACTGAGGTTGAATTACTGGATGCTGTTAATGTGCCATGCTGAGGTAACCCCTGAAAATATCACTAAATATATGGTATTTTATAAATAAGTCATTTACATTTGTGACTTCCAACTGAGAAGTAATGCCTCTGTATTTTTCAAATATTCAGAGATTGAAAATTGTGTGTTGAAGGCCTGGGTAATAAATAATTTGATATAAATTGCATGGCCTTGAGATATCTTTAAGTCACCCCCTTAAGAAGTTCATTCTCTCTGGGTAGGAAAGCTGTAAACAAAATACTCAGAAGTGTATAAAATTAGCAACTTGAGTTGTAACCTTAACATGTCATTCTTCATAAATTATATAAATGTCTAACCACCATGCTGTAAACCTGAAGCTGTTATAAAATAATGATACAGATAGATCTGATCAGATCACTGGGAAGGAGTGGGATGGGCTGCAGGAAGAGGCTGCCTATGCAATAGTAAACATTCTAGGACTAGGACTGGATTGGCGAGAAGCTCAGGGCCTCCAGAGTAAGACGCTGGAAAATTTGAAACAAAAGAAGGGACTTTGGGCCCTCAAGCATACTCTCTGGCTCTCTCTCTTCTTCCTCAGGGCTGCCTGGATGATTTGTGTTGCAGCTGCCTGCATTTAAGAGTAGACACTATTTTGGAAGGAAAGGAACTCCAGGTGCAGCCCGTATAGGATCAGGCTGGCCTGCCAGAGGTGGCAGGGTTATTCTTCTTCTTCTTTTTTTTTTAGTGTCTTACTTATTTCTTTTTAATTTATTTACTTTTTAAATACATTTGTCTCTGCCTCCCACCCAACTCTTTCCCTTGCCCCCCTCCCACCTTCCCTCCTTCAGCTCTTCCCCTTTGGTTTGTCCATGAGTCCTTGCCATATATTCCTTGACTTGCCCCTTCCCTTCCCTTTCCCTGCCCCCCCTTCCTTCTTGTCTCTGTTGATTTCTTTTCCTTTCAGTGTTGCTGGTCATATTTTCATTGCTTCTTTGCATTGTTGGTTAGGTTCCGCTTATAGGTGAGATCATATGGTATTTGTCTTTCGCCCCCTGGCTTAATTCGCTTAGCATGATGCTCTCCAGTTCCATCCATGCTGTCGCAAAGTTTAGTACTTATTTTTTTCTTTCTGCTGTGTAGTATTCCATTGTGTATATGTACCATAATTTTTTGATCCAGTCATCTACTGATGGGCATTTAGGTTGCTTGCAACACTTGGATATTGTAAATTGTGCTGCTATGAACATTGGGGTGCATAGGTTCTTTTGTATTGGCGTTTTGGTGTTCTCAGGGTATAGTCCCAGCAGGGGAATCGCTGGATCCAAAGGCAGTTCCATTTTCAGCTTTCTGAGGAAATTCCACACTGCTTTCCATAGTGGCTGCACCAGTCTGCATTCCCACCAACAGTGGACTAGGGTTCCCTTTTCTCCACAGCCTCGCCAGCACCTGTTGTTTGTGGATTTGTTTATGATGGTCATTCTGACCGGTGTGAGGTGTTACCTCATGGTGTTTTTGATCTGCATTTCTCTGATGGCTAGTGATGCTTCCCATCCTTTCAAATGTTTCTGGGCCCTCTGCATCTCCTCCTTAGAAAAGCATCTGCCCAGGTCCTTTGCCCGTTTTTTGATTGGATCGTTTGTCTTCTTGGAGTAGAGTCGAGTGAGTTCTTTATATATCTTGGAAATCAAACCTCTATCTGATGTATCATTAGCAAATATATTTTCCCAAACGGTTGGCTCCCTTTTCATTTTGCTGATGTTTTCTTTTGCCATGCAGAAGCATCTTATTTTGATAAGGTCCCATTTGTTTATTCCTTCCTTTATATCCCTTGCTCTAGGAGATATATCAGTGAAAAAATTGCTGCCTGAGGTATCTGAGAGTTTCCTGCCAATGTTCTCCTCTAGGACTTTGATGGTGTTGCGACTTATATTTAAGTCTCTTATCCATCTTGAGTTTAGTTTTGTATATGGTGTCAGCTGATGACCAATATCAATTTTTGGCATGTAGCCGTCCCCCTCTCCCAACACCATTTGTTGAAGAGGCTGTTATTGCTCCATTTTACACTTCTGCCCTCTTTGTCGAATATTAGATGTCCATAGAGACCTGAGCTTATTTCTGGGCTTTCTATTCTGTTCCACTGGTCTATGGGTCTGTTCTTGTGCCAGTACTAGATTGTTTTGAGTATGGTGGCTTTGTAGTAGAGCTTGATATCCAGTATTGTGATCCCTCCTACTTTGTGTTTCTTTCTCAAAATTGCTGCGGCTATTCGGGGTCATTTATGGTTCCATATAAATTTTTGAAATGTCTGTTCTATTTCTGTGAAATACGTCATTGGTATCTTAATAGGGATTGCGTTGAATCTATAAATTGCTTTGGGTAGTACGGACATTTTGAGGATATTAATTCTTCCAATCCATGAGCACGGTATATGCTTCCATTTAGTTGTGGCTTCCTTAATTTCTTTTTTCAATGTTGTATAGTTTTCTGCATACAGGTCTTTTGTGTCTTTGGTTAAATTTATCCCTAGTACTTTATCTTTTTTCGTGCTATATCGAATGGTATATTTTTTCTGATTTCTTCTTCTTCTATTGCATTGCTGGTGTACAAAAACACCTTTGATTTCTGAATGTTGACTTTGTATCCTGCTGTTTGGCCAAATTCACTTATTAGGCTGAGGAGTTTTTTGGTAGAGTCTACAGGGTTCTCTATGTACACTATCATGTCATCTGCAAACAATGATAGCTTTACTTCCTCCTTTCCTATTTGGATGCCTTTTATCTCTATGTTTTGTCTGACCGCTGTGGCTAGGACTTCCAATACGATGTTGAAAAGAAGCGGTGAAAGCGGACATCCTTGTTGTGTTACCGATCTTAGTGGGAAAGCTTCCAGTTTTTGCCCGTTGAGTATGATATTAGCTGTAGGTTTTTCATATATGGCCTTTATTACATTGAGGAATGCCCCATTTATTCCCATTTTGCTGAGTGTTTTGATCGTAAATGGGTGCTGTACCTTGTCAAATGCTTTTTGTGCATCTATCGAGATGATCATGTGGTTTTTGTCTTTTCTTTGATTTATGTGCTGTATCACGTTTACTGGTTTGCGTATATTGAACCATCCCTGCATCCCTGGGATGAATTCCACTTGATTGTGGTGGATAATCTTTTTAATGTATTGCTGCATGTGGTTTGCCAATATTTTGTTGAGGATTTTAGCATCTGTGTTCATCAGCGAAATTGGGCTGTAGTTTTCTTTCTTTGTAGGGTCTTTATCTGATTTTGGGATCAGGGTGATGCTGGCCTCATAGAAGGAGTCTGGGAGTCTTCCCTCCTCTTAGATTTTTGAAATAGTCTGAGAAGGACAGGGGTTAGCTCTTCCTTAAATGTTTTGTAAAATTCTCCTGGGAATCCGTCTGGCCCTGGGCTTTTGTGTGCTGGGAGTTTCTTGATTACTGCTGCAATTTCCCCAGCTGTTATCGGTCTGTTCAAGCTTTCTGTTTCTTCCTCCTTCAGTGTTGGAAGATTATACTTTTCTAAAAATTTGTCCATTTCATCAAGATTTTCAAATTTCTTGGCATATAATTGTTCATAATAGTTTCTGATGATCATTTGTATTTCTGTGGTATCAGTTGTTATTTCTCCTCTTTCATTTCTGATATTATTAATTTGGGTCCTCTCCCTTTTTTTCTTGATGAGTCTGCTTAAAGGCTTGTCAATTTTATTTATCTTTTCACAGAACCAGCTTCTGGATTGGTTGATCCTCTGAATTGTTCTTTTTGTCTCTATGTCATTCAGTTCTGCTCTAATCTTGACTATTTCCTTCCTTCTCCTTACTCTGGGATTTATTTGTTGTTGTTTCTCCCGTTCTTGAAGTTGTAGTGTTAGGTCTTTTATTTGAAATGTTTCTATCTTTTTAAGGTAAGCCTGTATTGCTATGAACTTCCCTCTCAGGACCGCCTTTGCTGTGTCCCATAGGTTTTGAACAGTTGTCTGTTCATTTTCATTTGTTTCCAGAAATTTTTTGGTTTCTTCTCTTATCTCATTATTGACCCATTCATTGTTTAATAGTGTACTGTTCAGTCTGCATGAGTTTGCAAGTTTTTGAAGTTTCTCTTTGAGGTTGATTTCGAGTTTCAAGCCCTTGTGGTCTGAGATAAAGTTTGGTATTATTTCAATTTTCCTGAATTTGCTGAGGCTTGCTTTGTGTCCTAGCATGTGGTCTATCTTTGAAGAACTGCCATGAGCATTTGAAAAGAATGTGTATTTTTCTTCTTTGGGATGTAAGGTTCTATATATGTCAGTTAAGTCTCTTTGATTCAGTGTGTCATTCAGCGCCACGATATGTTTATTAATGTTTTGTTTGGAAGATTTGTCCATTTTTGACAGTGGGGTGTTGAAATCCCCTACTATCAGTGTGTTGCTGTCTATATCTTTTTTGAAGTCATCCAACAATTTCCTTATAAACTTGGGGGCTCCTATATTGGGAGCATATAAGTTTACAATGTTGATGTCTTCTTGAGAGATTCTTCCTTTCAGTATGATAAAGTGCCCCTCTGGGTCTCTCTTTATGGCCTTTGCTTTGAAATCTATTTTGTCTGATACAAGCATGGCAATGCCAGCCTTTTTCTCATGTCCATTTGCTTGGAATATTATTTTCCATCCCTTTACTTTCAATCTGTGTAGGTCTTTTGCTCTGAGGTGGGTCTCTTGTAGGCAGCATATGTGTGGGTCATGTTTTCTTATCCATTCAGCTACCCTGTGTCTTTTGATTGGGGCATTATTCCATTCACATTGAGAGATATTACTGATAGAAACTTTCTCATCTTTTCTCTTTGTACTTGTGTTCCTCTCTGTCTCATTCTTTTCCTTCATCTGCTTAAACCAGTCCCCTTAGCATTTCTTGGAGTGCTGGTTTGGTAGAGACGTAATCTTTTAGCTTTCTTTTTTCTGGGAAACTCCGTATTTCTCCTTCTATTTTAATGGAGAGTCTAGCTGCCTAGAGTAGCCTTGGCTGTAGACCCTTGCTTTTCATGGCTTGGAATATTTGTTGCCATTCCCTTCTGGCTTGTAGTGTTTCTGTTGAGAAGTCAGCTCCTAGGCGTATCGGGGCCCCGTTGTATGTTACTTTCTCCTTCTCCCTTGCTGCCTTGAGGATTCTCTCTTTGTCTTTGACATTTGCCATTTTAATGATGATGTGACTTGGAGTGGACCTCTTTGAGTCCCTCTTCATTGGGGTTCTCTGTGCTTCCTAGATCCATGAGAGCCTTTCTCTCCTCAAATTAGGGAAATTTTCCATCATTAGTTTTTCTGGGTGGTCCTCTATTCCTTGCTCCTCTTCTTCTCCTTCTGGTATCCCTATTATACGGATATTATTGCGTTTCAGGTTGTCCTGCATTTCCCCAAAAGCTTCTTCATTCTTTTTGAGCTGTTTTTCCATTTCTTGTTCTTTCTGGGAGCTTTTTTCTACCTTGTCCTCCATCTCACTGATTCGGTCCTCGGCTTCATCCAGCCTGCTTTGGATTCCTTCTACTGGTTTCTTCAGTTCAGAAATGGTATTCTTCATATCCTCTTGTGTCTTCTTGATAGTTTCTATGTCCTTTTCCAGGCTGATATAGTTTGCTGTAAGATCCTGATAGTTCCTCTGCAGTTCCTCATAGTTCTCTTTGAGCTGTCTGAGCTCATTGAGCTTCCTTAGAACCATTGTTTTCAATTCCATATCTGATAGTTCCCTTGCCTCTATTTCATTTACCTCTCTTTGTGGGGAGTCCCCTTTTCCACTCATTTGAGGGGAACTTCTTTTTCTTCCCATTTTTGTGAGATTCTGTTAAGTATTTTTGTCCTTTACTTTTCTTTCTGGGCTTGTCTCTGATGATGTCAGTTGTTCTCCCTATAGGGCCTTGGGTTGTTTGTTTGAGCCTTTCAGGAGTCTAATGCCTGTGTCTGACTCCTGCTTGCAGCAGCTCTGTGAACCCTTCAGTCAGGGCTGGGCTATTTTTTGGGATCTCTCTGCGCTCTCAGGCGGGCTTCTTGAGCGCGTTCCCAGCGCGGCAGGGTCCCCCACCTGCCTGGGATCGCATGTGCTTGCCCCAGACCAGGGAGCTTTTTCGCGACCTTGTGTACTCATCTGGCCTCCCTGGCACGCGAGCTTCCAGGCACTTTTCAGTTTAGGGTCTTCTATTGTGTATTTTGCCCGCTTTTGGCTCTTTGGGTGCGCTGCTTGCCCTCGCCAAATGGGGACTACGGAAATGGGAGGAAATCAGCTCTAGGACTCCCCGGTTAATCCTGTTTCTGGTCTCTCCTCCAGGGACTCTGGGCAGCTCTACTTATTTTGTGGGCCGCTCCGCAATCGCGGCGGATAGGTCAATTTACGCCTGCCCTTGCCCCTCTGTGCACTCCTTCGCAGGCCGTATGGGTGCCAGTCTATGTGAGGCCTTGCCGGCAGGTGCAAGCGTTCGCCAGTCCGCGTGGGTCACGCACATGCTCTCCAACCCTTGCCGGGCTCTTGGCGCAAGTGTGCGCGCCTGCTCTGGGTGTTTTGGGGGTGTCTATGTTTGCTTTTCAGCTTTTGGCTCTTTGGGGGTGTGGCCTCTTCCCGCGCAATGGAGACTACGGCAAGGAGAAGGAGTCGGGACTCCCCGGTTCCTCCTCCTGTTCTTTCCCCAATGCCTCCGTTTCTAGTCTCCCCTAAGGGGCCTCTGGGCAGTTCTGTGACCCCTTTGGCCAAAGATCCAACCCCTGTGCGGAGTGTGTTTCAATCGCAGGCAGTCTGGTTCATGTGTTCCCCGCTTCTGCCTCTTTGTGGTCGCGCCTTTCCAGCTCACAATGGAGACTACCGAACAGGGAGGGAGTGGGGACTCCCCGGTTCCTCCTCCCATTCTTTCCCCAACGCCTCTGTCTCCAGTCTCTCCTCAAGGCTCTCCCAGCCAGTCTGCACTCAGCCCCGTAGCTCACAGGCGTACAAGCTGTGTGCGGAGTGCACAAAAGGCAGGTTAATTGATTCCCTTATGCCTGAGCAAGATGGTAGCTGCAGAGTGGGAAGTGCGTTATCACCCAGGCTCCGCAGGCCGCCGTCTCAGTTCTCTTCACAACGTTTTCCTCACCATTCTTTTCCCAGGCACCAGCCCCCCCTGCTGCTGCCTCTACCCAGCGATCAAGGAGGGTGGCTGCTGCTGCAACTTTTGCGTTTGCCCTTTAAATGTCTTTTTGCATCCCTAGCCACTTGTCTCTGGCAGAGAGCACCCCTAAGTTTTTTGGGGTTGCATTTTGTCTGTATTTTCTCGGCTTTAGCTGCTGTAGTTTAGGGGTTCCTGTTTATGATTCAGACGCCGTTCTTTTCGGGGGGACCTAACTAGCCCTTTCAATGTCCCTCTGGTGGCAGTGCCCGTGTGCACCCAGCCCACCCTTTCGAGCCTCCACCGCAATTCTCACCCGTTGGGATGTGTGAGAGTAGAATCCACTGTCCGCGACACCAAGGCTCCTCTCCCACTATCGCTCCACTGTTTTCCAGGTGATTACTCCATTATTTAGTTGCAATTCCTGTTTGGTTTTGGGAGGAGGTCAGCGTGACTCCCTTTCACTCCTCCTCCATCTTTCCAATCCCTCGGGTTATTCTTCCTTTGGTTTTCTAGAGGGAACAAGCTTTGAGGCAAAAGCCTG
The DNA here is from genome assembly GCF_021234165.1 of Pteronotus mesoamericanus. Taxonomy (NCBI): domain Eukaryota; kingdom Metazoa; phylum Chordata; class Mammalia; order Chiroptera; family Mormoopidae; genus Pteronotus; species Pteronotus mesoamericanus. The sequence goes on from NW_026555321.1 coordinate 59,901,118, forward strand.
CCATTCTTCCAAAATTGTGTAGTTTTTGTATCTTATGTTGTTTTAGTTTGTAAGCTAACCCTATAGAAATAAGATAATTAAAATTAACAGAAGGAATGATAGGAGAACTCAGGTATTAAAGAGTTTAGCCTTAACTGATAGGCTTAAGAATAAAGCTATAACTAAAGAGTTAAAGAATTTAGCCTTAATTGATAGGCTTAAGTGCCTAATCCATGTGGAAAGTTAATATTCTAGTATTGTGAGTTTTTGAATAAAGACTCCTTTTCTTTATCACTAAATCTTTGCCTCTGGAGTTTTGCCTAGAGGGTGGCAGTGGGAGCAGGACCCCACCTGATGTTTGGTAGCAATATCATTCTAAATTACTGCTCCCTGACTTGCAATTTCAGCTCCCTCTGTATTTTATTTGGAAGACAACAGTACCATTTCTAAATGTATTTCATTGGTATTGAGGTGACTTAAAGGGAGCTTTTTACTTCCTGTGGTGGGTTGTGTTACATTCTCTCTTTGGTTTGCCCATCTAAATGTGGATTAAAAGAGTGGAGAATAGATCAGTTTGTATTTCCATATTCTTCATTACTGATCCAAGTCAGAAAAATAAATTAAGCTTCATTCAACACTATTATTTAAACATGACTAAATCCTTGAATGTTGGAATTACAGGAAGTCAGGAATATTTTTGGACTTCATTCAATAGTCAGGCACATGGTTTCTATTAGAGGAACACATCATAGTCTTGGTATTTTGCTATTGCTTGATTCTAATGAACAGAAAGCGGGGAGAAGGGGGGAAGGAGATTTATGGTAGTAGATCTGAAGAGTGTGAAGTTACCATCTAATTTCATAACTAAGAAAGGACAATGAAGTGAGATTATTAGACATAAAATGCTACATATTGTCTCTCCTTGTCCCTCATGTCCTGTCTTAGCCCCCAAGACTCTGAGGAAACAACTCTGGCAAAGTTACCATTAATTCCTCTGTGTCCAAATCAAATGGGCCCCTCTGAGGCCTGTTTCTCAATGAATCTTCAAACCCTATGGACATTGATTTCTTATACTGTTTCGGCAAATTGGGAAAAGACTCAGTTTACACTAAGAGTAGCAAAGGGAAGGTAAGCTTTATTAATGCATGCAGGCTCAGGGGAGTAACCTTGCAAAATCTGGGCCCCAAATCACAATCCTGCAGTCTTTTTATGCTTGGCTTAAGGGTGAAGGCTTCTATGGGGAGGGGCATTGCTTTGGGCGGAAAGCAAGTTACAGCCGCAGAAGACAGCTGTTATTGCATCAGCAGGGGTCAAAATGGCATTTCCTGCCAGGGTCACAGTCTTTCCTCTACAATATGAGAGGCATCTTTGCTGGTTTCTGCAATATGAGATATAGGAAGAGATCCAGCAAACTTTAAATTTTTTTCCTCAGCTCCTTTTACTCCATTAAACAATAACAGTATTCATCTAAATTAAGGCATAATTTCTAGCCTCTCACCATTCTCAAAAAGCCTGTGAAAATTAAAACAACAGTCAACTGTTACCTTTCTCTTCTCTCTACCAAAAACAAACAGATGAATCTTCCTCATCCCATCCTCCTTCCTCGGTAAATACCATCTGAGCTCTGAAAAGCAGCAAGTCACCTGATCTGGTACCATTTTTGTCTCACTTTTAGTAGTAATACAATCCTATTACTTCTCATACCTCCTGTCTGTCCATTTTCACCTCTAAAGTTTTCTTTTTCTTGCTTGATTTTTTCACAGAATTTGTTTTTCCTTTTTTAATAAACACCCCATGCTGCTAAGGAAGGATGTTACAGCCCTACCAGAAACTGACGTGACTGTACAAACAACAAAGTGGGTCTTTTCCTCTGGAAAGCCACCCTCTTTGACCCTTATCTCAGAATCAAACCCCCAGCAAACCATAGACAAACAGCACTGGTCACTGGCTTCTTTTGTCCAGGTCTTCCCCTGCTGATGTCTTGTTTGAACCCTATTTTTCTTCCCTCCATCTATCCTTCCAGACTAACTCTCTACAAAAGAAATTTCTCTCTGCTTGACTTCAATAGAAATCTCTTCTCTCACAGGTCTTCCCAAGTGCCCCTGTCCCCAGGTTTTTCATTCCCACTTTATAAAATGACTTGCAGCTCATCACTTTGTTCTAAAGTCTGAAGTCCTTAATCACCTCTTCAGTGAATCTTTACTCGAGCTTACTTTTTCACTTTTCCCATGGAGTTAATCATATACACACAGACAAATACCCTCTGAGCATCGATGATGTTGTATTGTATGTATTTGTATGGTTTTCTCCTTTTAGACTTCATGACATCTATGACCAAGGACTGGGTTTTACTTCTCTCCCTTAGCCAAGTGACAAAATAATTATTGAATAAATAATGAATAAATGAACGATAAAACTCTACTAGTTAATAATGTTTGACAGAAGAGTTAATGTTTGACAGAATGGGCAAGAGTTAGGGTATTTCCAGTGCCTACCATCATTCTAAAGTCCTCATACACTACATGATTTTTAGACTTAAGTTTTGGGTGTCCTTGTCTTTTCCAGAAAAGTAACTTGCTCAATGGTTAACTAATTTGTCCAAAGCCTCATCACTTTCAAGGCAGGCACAATTCTGTCTCTGCTGTGGAGAACCAGAGCAGACACACAGGTAAAATATTTCATTGTTTCTTAGCAAAAAGGGTAAGCATATTTTGTACCAAAAGAAAACTTACCATTAGCATGATACTGTCCTATAGAACACAAGCACAATAATAACATAAATTCGAACCAGACAGCACTCAGCAATTAGAAGGGGCTCTGAGAGGTTATACAAAATGGAAGGTTTTTATAGAAGGAAGGGTGAGATAGAACAGCCTTAATAAAGAAAAAGGATTATTTTTAGACCAGAATATCTTTTAGGGGAAGGGAGTGACAAGGATTTTATCATGAGATTGCCTCTATTTTTCTTATGGGAGACAGAGAGTATCCATGTGACTGATTTCTCCATGGTGTTGACCAGAAAATTCCAGACCAGTTGATGAAGATTATGTTTCTGGGAGAGGCTGAAGTAGCAGTTAGGTTTGGTATTAAATGTAAATCTAGGTTTAGTGTTATGGCCTTTAGCATAAGTGATTCCATCATGGGCTATGGCTTCCTCTTTATTATAAAAATAATAAAAAAGAACATTTTAACTTAAGTAGGGTAAACCTATGTTACTTAGTTTGTGTTAATTCAAGTATCAGGTAGTGTAAAAAGTTGACTTTTGAACTCTAAGTTGTGTTCTATTAGTTGTTAAGATCTAATTAGTTTTTTTGTTTGTTTTTTAGATATTATGATATTTTTTCTTTATCAAGGTGTGCCCCTAGGATCATATCTTCTTCTAGAATACTCTCTTCACTGCTTTAGCATAGTGAGCTTTTCTCCACCTTTCCTTCAATAAGTATTTCCTCCTTTCGGGCCGTATTCTGAACGTCCAACATCAGATTGTCCTCTCACCATCTAGGCAGTTACTGCCTGGTTTTATTTGTCACAGTGTCCTGTGCATTTTTACTAATTAACACAGTTAATTTGTTTTCCATTTCAGGAACAGTTAAACCATTTCTGGAATATAACAAATTCTCAATATTAGCAATTTTTTTAATTGTTTCTTATTCACTCTTCCTACTATTTTGTAAGTTCTTGAGTGTGAGATCATGTTCAGTTTCTTTTCACCACTATTTCCAGATATCCTAGCATAAAACCTGACTTTACAAGAGCTCAGTGCACATTGTTAGATAAATAAATGATTGAATGAATGCATGTTCATAAAGTAATGTGGTTCCCCCACAGCATTAATGTAAGCATGATTATCATTTCTTAAATGAATGTTGTATAATGACACAGTTAAGGATATATAATAATATTTTAATACTTGAGGGTTCTGCTGCCATGTAAGAGACTTTCATTGTGAAGTTAGATACAGAGATTCGTATGGTATTATGTTGTGTTCATTTGCACTGTGAGAAATTCCTCCTTCACCCGCATCTGAGAATAGCATGCTGTCTTTTCCATTGGCCAAAACCAACACCTGGGATTTCCCTTTTTTCTCATCTTCATAGTACATCAGTCACCAAAGAGGCCATCAGTATCATTCTCAGACCAAAGAATTAGCGACTTGATGGTTCTCTGCTTTATCCTCCACCCTGGAGAAGAATGCTCATGGTGAAGAGATTATGCCACCCTGGAGCCTATAACCCCCCTCCTTCAATCTAAAACTTCGCTGAGCCAGCACTCAAATGGCCTCCAAACTGCACAGTTGAGATTTCCACCATATCAGAATGTGGATGTTGACAGCCAGTGGGGACAAGGACAAACAGTTGTTGCCACATCTTAAAGCCTTAAATGCATTACAAAACCTGTTATGTTCAGTCCTGATGTTAGTAATGTAGGTCTTCCCTCCTTTTTTGTCAGTCTGGCTATAGGCTTGTCAATTTTATTGATTGTTTCAAAGAACCAACTCTTACTTTCATTGATTATTTCCTTGATAATTGCTTTTATATCATTGTCTCCTTCCTTCTGTTTGCTTTCAGTTTAATTTTTTCTATTGTTTAGCTTCTGAGATAGGAACATAGGTTCTTGATATGAGGTTTTTCCCTAAAGTATATTGAATGCCTAACTGAGAATATAAATCTCAACCACTACTGATAATATTCATGGTATTTTGAGTAAATAAAAACCAGAAAATGAATCTTCATCCTTACTTTATATAATATTAAATGTCTACAGGAAAATATAAAGTTTTACAAAAACCACAAACATAAAATTCAAATATATTAACTTCATTTTTAATGAAATGTTATAGGTTTATCTTCTGCATTTTCTTCTATTACCATAGTGTAAAGACTCATGAAATTATTGTCCTTCTACATTAAAGAAAGATATTCAAAGCAGGGACCTTACAGCTCATTTCCCTGCTAGTAAATACCACACTGTTCAGAAATAGCTTTGCTTACTGCACAGTGCCGTGTTCAGTGCCGTGCCCACCACAATATTCAGGGTCACAAGTAATGGCAAGAGACCCCTGGGATGTAACACAAAGATCAGATGAAATCACCTAAGACTGTGACAAAGCAGATATCATGCTAAAATTTCCATTAGTTGGTTGAAAATACCAAGAATATGGTGCCAAATGAGATTTCCAGGCCTTCGGGTTTGCGAGTTCTTGGAATATAAATCAAGGGTGGAGTGCAGATGAGAAACAGCATTTGTCTATCAAAATAATTATTTCAAAATGACTACAAAATCATCATTTGGGAAGCAGCATTACTAATGACTCTGCCATCTAGACACTTTCATCTCAGACAAAGGAAGTAATGCTTTTAATATTTATAGCAGGATGCCATCTCTTTTCATTGCAAAATCACATAGTTAAGATTTTTTTCTATGGGCACAGAGTATTTTTCAGAAGATTCTGCAAACCCAGTAATATTTTTGTGGAAGGATATTACACTGTATTTGTCTAGAGTCTGTTTTTTTACATTTATCTTTTTATATAAAAAGTATACTTCTGCAAAGATTTGGTGGCAACAACTGGCACATTACTGGAGAAAAGATAGCCAGGTCTAAGTTTCAGTGGATAATTGAAGGGCTGATTATTCTAGAGGATCAATAATGTTTATTACTTGCAGATGGTTGGTTGCAGCTCATTTTACAATGTGTTCATCCTCAATTGTGTCAGAATTTGTTCTGATGTTTATCTATCAGATGATTTAAAATAATGCCAGGGAGGTTTTTCTTTTATTTAAGCCAGGGGATCAAAATACAACTCTAAATTGCTTTGAGAACAATATGGTGTGAATCCAACCCAGTACATCCAAATTATAGCAGAATGAAAGAAGGAAAACATAAAATAATTAAGGTCACTTACTCAAAGTAAGCTGGTATCTGTATAATGACACAATATACTTAGGGAAGACACAGATTCAAGCAATATTTCTTACTGGTAACAGTTTTTATTTTGGCCAGATATAAAATCAAATCTACTCTTGGAATCTGATTGTGTTTAAACTGTGGGAACAGCTACTGGTGTCACCACAATTATCTACTGTTTCACTGTCTCTCCCTGACTTTGTGTGGAACTTGATATGGGTGAGTTAACTTTTAGGGTGACCTGGCTTTGGGTTACATGCAATAAGGATTAAATCTTCTGGCTGTAGACAGTGCAGAATGTAGAGCATGAGCTTTAAGAAATGGAATCCAGAAAAGAGGTGGAATTGTTAACTTCCCTGACAGTCCTGGGATTACTATCCAAAAGCTTCCTGGCAACTATTGGGATAAAAAATAAATAGCCGTTAAGAGCAGCAATGGAAGATAAAACAGAGGGAAAACAGTTCCCTTTTAGCTGATACCATAGTAAGTGAAAAAGGTTGTGTTCAAATTCCAAGTGACCTTCTAAATGTATGTTGTAAAATCCTTAAGAAGCATGTCAGGAAAATACAAACTTCCTTCTCTGAAAGAATGAACACTGACTCTACAAGGCTGACAGTTATGAATATCTGGAATGTTTTATAGAATGGAGTATCTTAAAAATGTTGTAAAAAGGAAAACTAACACATTTAATATTAACATATCAAATTCAGGACTATACATGTGTCATTTTCTGTTTATATTTGCTTTCACCTAATTTACAAATAAGAAAAGTTAAGGCAGATCTTTGTCCAACATTAAGTACAAATGTAATAGGATTTTATATTATTAGGAAAATTTTTGAGTGAAAATTAAATCAGACAAAAATGAAGTCAATGAAATTTGGTTTAAATTAATGTATAATGCTTTGTGGTACAGTCTCCATAGTCTTTTTATTCCTTTCCTTGGTGGGCAGTGTTATCACATTGGTTTAAGCAGTCTATGTCCATGGATATTGTGAAGTCTTGAATAAATCCTTTACAATATAGATGTTCAAGTTATATAAGACCTTACTGATGTTTTGGAGGAAGTCCTTGAAAGAATAATCATTGAAAATAAAAAAGATAGCTTGATGAACATAAACGTGGTGAATATATTCTGAGGCAAAGTCAAAACCAAATGGACTACACAGGCTGAGGTTGTCAGGGAACTTGTGAGGGCATGGGCCAGAATCACTCTGCTGAACATAAGTCATTGCTGAGTTCTGAGTGGAGATGAGTAGAGCCACTGTAGATGCCACAGCTTTATCTTTCCTGTATCTTTTAAACTGCTATCAAGGTTGAAGGAGTTCTGTTTCATCAAATGCCGTAGAGGAGGAAACGTTTGCCTGTGTGTCTATGAAGATGGCATCAATAGATCATTTTCCTTGCAAAGCCTATGATTTTTTGAAACTTGGTTAAAATGCATTTTTCATGATAGATGAGCATATGCAAGTGTTTGGTTTTTTAATGCAGCTTCATTTTAAATTCTCTTTGTTGTTATTCAGGTGTTATTGTCTTCATTGTTAAAAATAAAGATCACTTTTGTTTTTATTTGTGGTTTGTTTTCTGTGAGATCATAGACTGAAACTAAAGACCAATTACAGGTTTTATTTTGAGGCAAATCTCTTTTTCTTCCATTAATTTCGTTATCTTATATATTTTATTAATACATTCTGGAGAACTTATTTCTTAAATTTGTAGTGATGACTAGATCTTACTAGAATGCTGAACAATATTTTCTAAGTTCTACTTCATTATACTTTTAATGACAAAATTCCAAAATATCTGGAACTTTTCTCTGATGCAAATTGAAACCCTGCATCAGGAATACGGCCTTTCAGAAACAGCATTTTATCAGATTGCAGGGCTATGCCGAAGACTTTAACCACTGCGACAATTATGGTTTGCTAAGAAGAAAATTACTTTTTTGAATAAAATTAATAATTAAATGAAGTTATGGCAAAGAAGTTTAAAATTGCTTTACAATTAATTTTTTGACTACTTATGTAAATTCCAATAATCTCTCCAATATATAGTATGTGCTATTAATTATGGACTTAGATATTTTTGAGAGTCGGACACCTTCTTGTTGACATTTGACAATAGATAAATATTAAAATTCATGCAACTTAGTAATCAGATGTAGTAAGAAGTAAAAAGAAAAAAGACAAACAAAAATATTTTCTTCATTAAACAAAGAGCTTTCTTTTTTTTAATTCAGCTCCTGGCTTTATGCTCAGAAAACACTACATAAGTCTCTGAATTATGTTTGTGACTTTTAAAATAGTTATTTATATGAATATTTTCTTCATTACTTATGGGAAACTTACCATGTGACATATTCTTAAGAGCTAAATATTATCTTCATCTCTTGCTAAAAAAGCATGAGTGAAATTTGGAACAACGTTAAGCAGACAAATCCTGGAGTAACATAGTGCTTCAACTAGAGAAAATGGAGGAAAAGACAGAAAAAAATAGATTTGATGAAATACTGGCCAGATATTTTCACATTTGATAAAACTATAAACCAACAGATCCAAAAGCTTAATGAATCCATATAAAAGAAAATTATACAAGGGCCCAGTATAATTAAACTGTAAAATTAATTGAAACATTGTAGTAAAAGAGAAAATCTAAAAAAGCCACAGAGATGAAAACATGCATGGCATGGACAGGGCAGAGTGAGCATGGCAGTGACATCTCATGGAGAGTCCATACAAAAGCACAGGGAAGAAATGTTTTTGAAGTGTTTGGGAGAAAATGGTCATCCTAGAATCTAAGCAACAAAAATTGTTTTAAACATGGAAATTGAATACATTTTAAAATCTTATAAAGCTGAGAAAATTTATGACAGGCAGACCTCCAAGAAATGTTGGAGGAAGTTGACACCAGTTGAAATGGTGTTAGACATAAGCAGGTGCTTGTTCTATGGCTGTCATGACCACATGTGGTTTTTGTATGTTGAGCCAACCTTGCATTTCTGGGATAAGTCACACTTGGTTATGGTATCATCTTTTTTTAATGTGTTACTTGATTTGATTTGTTCATGTATTGTAGGAAATATTTGTCACTATATTTATAAGGTATATCTGTCTGCAGTTTTCTTATGATGATTTCACCTGGTTTTGGTATCAGGGTAACCCTGGCCTCAAAGAACGTGTGGGGAAGTGTTTACTCCTCTACTTATTTTTTTGGAAGAATTTGTAAAGGTCTGGTGTTTATTTTTCTTTAAACATTTTGTAGAATTCTCCAGTTAATCATACGGTCTGAGTTTCTTATGGGAAGTTACATTGTATACATATATATATGTATGTATACAAGTACAGCTTTCTCCATTCTCCCTTTCTACTCTCCCTACCCCTCCCATCCCCACCTCCCACCCTCAATCCTACCCCCTTAGGAACATAAAGGAAAGAATAAACAAATGGGATTTCATCAAAATAAAGAGCTTCTGCATAGCTAAAGAAAATATCAGCAAAATGAAAAGGGAACCAACTGTGTGGGAAAATATATTTGCCAATGATACCTCAGACAGGGCTTTGATCTCCAAAATATATAGAGCACTCACACGACTTCACTCCAGGGAGACAAACAACCCAATTAAAAAATGGGCAAAGGACCTGAACTGACACCTCCAAGCAAGTTTTATTCTATTTCTTACTGGTCTATTCACATGAGTCTATCTTCCTGAGTCAGTTTGGTAGTTTCCATCTTTCTAGAAATATCATCCAGTTCATTCAGGTTATCTGTTGTGTTGACATAGGATTGTTCATCGTTTTCTCTTATACACAATTTATCTCCATAAGTTTGGTTAATATTGTCTCCTCTTTTCTCATTTGAGTAATTTGAGACTTGTCTTTTATATTATTTATAAAAGTTTATCAGTTTTATTCTGTTTTTCTTTTCCAAAGAACCAACTTTTGGTGTCACTCATTTTCTTCATTGGTTTTCTAATCTATATTTCATTTATTTCTGCTCTAATCTTTTTAATATCTTTCTTTCTGCTCTCTTTATGTTTAGTTTTTATTTTCTTAGTTTCTTAAAGTTTAGGTTCTTTTTTAGTATAACTATTGACAACCAAAAATTTGCCTCTAACCACTGCTTTCACTGTATCTCATATGTTATGTTTTCATTTTTATTAATCTCCCAGTAATCCCAAATTTGTATTTTGATTTCTTCTTTGACTCGTTGCTTATTTAAAACTATGATGTGTAATTCATATATATTTATAAATTTCCCAATGTCCTTTTGTTACTGATTTCTTTTTTTTTAAAGATTTTATTTATTTATTTTTAGATAGAGGGGAAGGGAGGGAAAAAGAGTGGGAAAGAAACATCAGTGTGCAGGAGATACAGTGATTGGTTGTCTCTCACATGCCTCCAACTGCGGACCTGGCCCACAATCCAGGCATGTTCCCTGACTGGGAATTGAACCCTGAGACCTTTTGGTTTGCAGGCCAGTGTTCAATCCACTGAGCCACACTAGCCAGGGCAGATTTCTAAATTCAGGATTCATTGTGGTCAGAAATCATAATTGTCATGATTCCATTTTATTCACCAGATTTTCCCTTTACGTTTTCTTTGTAGGGAAGTCAGCTTCTTATTTGCCCGAAATCTTGCCACTGCTTTGGGTAACTGTGATATTAAAGAGTGTCACCTTCCTCCCCTTGCCATGTTATGGAAAAAGGTTTGACTTGTCCAGCTCTGGGTCAAGTCAAAGACCATCCCTGAGAGTGAGGGTTGCTAGGGAGCTGTCACTGGGTTCAGAAAGTGACTGTTTTCTGGAAATGTTTGTCTGGAAACAGCTCCAAGCCTATGTTGTCTTCTGCACAGGTTGCTAGGAGGGTGGTTCTTATCACGACTGTAGGGCTGTGTATTTCCAAGTCTGTTGAGAAGCTAGGTAAAGACTGAAGGAAATGGAGAGGCCAAAATGTCACAAATCTCACTGTTATTACCAAATAAGTTGCTTTTATTGATAAGGAGTCTTCCCTTTGTTACAATCCTGTTCTTAATTTTCAGAGTTTTCACAATTTTTTCTTCATGTTCTTTGCTTTCAAACAGGATCAAATTTTTAGAGTCATAACTTCCTGTTTCCTTGTAAGATTCTTGGAGTTTGTGTGAAGGGGTCTAATAACTCTTGAAGGTTAATTTTTATGAAATAAAGATCAATATAATAAACATTAAAGTAACAACTAAAATAACTAAACATAGATTTATAATACCCCCAAAATGATCATAAGACATTTTCCATTAAGTGAGTAAGAGAAGGAAAAATAAAGAGAACAAAGAGAAGATGGTACAAATAGAAAGCAAACAAAGTGATTGACTTAAATCTAAACATATAAATAGTCACATTAAATGCAAAGAGTGCAAATCCCAATTAAAAGGCAGAGATTGTTAGGCTGAAAAAATTAAGATTCTACTACATAGCACCTACAGGAATTACATTTTAAATAGAAAGACAAAAGATATTGAAAGTAAAATAATGGATAAATATATACCATGTGAAAAGTGTTGAAGTAGTTACATTAATATCAGATAAAGTAGAATTAAGGGCCATAAAATCCCAATGGTTAATTAAGGACATTTTATAATGGGCAGTGAATCATTTCATCAAAAAGACACAAATGTTGCCCTGGCTGGTGTGGCTCAGGGTAATAAGTGCTGACTTGCAGACTGAAAAGTTGCTGGTTTGATTCCCAGCCAGGGCACATGTCTCGGTTGCGGGCCAGGTCCCTAATTGGGAGCATTCAAGAGGCAACTGATGGATGTTTTTCTTGCATATCAATGTTCCTCTCCCTCTCTTTCTCCCTCCCCCAATAAAAATGAATTAATTTTTTTTTAAAAAGGACGTAAGTGTCATACATATGTTTGTTTATTTATGTAATAATAGAACTTTAAATCTCTGAAGCATGAGTACCATATGTCAGTAGGGAAACATCAAACTAATAGATATTTAACACAATACCTTCCATTTAACATATTAATCAATATAATGTCATATATATTCAATATAATATTCAGAACACTTTGCCCATGCAAAAAAAAGAAAAAGAAAAGAACATCTTGAGTCATTCCATAAACAGAAAAAAACATTTATATTAAGATCTAATTATAAAATTTAACTTATTTTTATTTTGTATTGTATACGAAAAACTTAACTTTTAAAGCACTTAAAAGATAAGTTTTGGAGCAAGAAAGATGGTCATGAGTAAGAAAGTAAGATGTCAACTCTGGCTGGTGTGGCTCAGTGGATTGAGCATTGGCCTGTGAACCAAAGGGTTGCTGATTCGATTATCAGTCAGGGCAAATGCCTGGGTGGTGGGCTATGTCCCCAGTAGGGGATGTGCAAGACAGGCAACCATGCATTGATGTTTCACTACCTCTTCCTCCCTCCCTTCCCCTCTGTCTAAAAGTAAATAAATAAAATCTGAAAAAAAGAGAAGAAGAAACATGTCAAACTGAGGAAGACAAGACTGATCAAGTTTAATGTATTTAAAATAAAAACCTGGTTTTTTATATAAAGAATTTTTTTAACAAAAGTTAAATAATAAGCCCCATATTTAGAGAAAACATTCATGTTTCATATATAAACAATCAAATAAATTCAGGATTTATAATGGAATATCTATAAAATAATAAAATATCAAAAGTCTAATATGGCAAAAAAAAGAATAACTCTTTACTCTTGAGCATAGAATCCAGCACAAAATCTTACAATAAAGTTGATACTTTCATTTTCTGCCACTTTTCTCATTTTCTATAATTATATATGTAAATTATTACATAATTTACATACACAATTATATGTAATTACATAATAATTACATAATAATGTAAATTTATTACATTATTAATAATAAAATTCCAAGTTAATGTAATAGTATTTTCCATTTGTAAAATTTATACTCAATCTCTTTTTAAAAATTTGCATGGCATAAGTTCCTGAGCCACCTCTTCTATTACAAGGTTACCAAATGTTTCACACATTTCAGTCTTTTAACTTCCCTGTGCCATATTTGGAAGCAACCCAACCAATATTCATCAGTGGGTGACTTTTAATATTATGTGCACTTTCCACAAACAAAATTTAGACCACAATAATCATCTAATTAATATAACCATATTAAATTTTGCATAATTCTAGCAAAAAATCAGGATACTTTGTGTTAAAAATAGCTTATCAGGTGTTATCAATCCTTTTTTAAATGTTAAAAATAGATTAGAAGCTTATGCTATCATCTTACTGCAACTAGAAATATAGAAGTCTCTGGTTGGCAAACAGTCCTGAATATTTGATATCTAGGTGGCAAGCAGCATCCACAGAACTGATATCTCCATGGTAACCACTTATCCTTTCCATGAAATACATTTTTGCTCTTCTAACTTGGATAATGGAATTAATGCCAGTATCACCTGAGGCATGAAAGTAGGTAGTTTATTGACATACTCTATAGCTGCTTCTCCATGAAGGAGAATCAGTTCCTGCAAAATTAGTTTTCCCTATGATATTCCCTAAGAGCCAATCTTATGTAAGAAGTTCAATTCAAGCTGGCCATACTAAAGCAATTATTTATGCCGCATTGGAAGGTCTTTTGTCTTCTGCTGAGATTTTTACCTGTACATGTTTACTGTTAGAGAGTTAATTCATTCTGCATACATCCATCCAGTACATAATGTGTTTTGGCAAATGCGCACATATGAAAGTCTCCATACCAGTAAACTAGTAATCTTTGCTCAACAAAGGTAGCAACAAAGATTCCAGGATACCAGCAGATTTATAATTATTATAGGAAATCAGGTAATTATAAGTTTTACATTAAGATGTAAATAATTAAGTAACTGGTCACAATGAAAAAAGTGTGCTTTCTAGACACCAGTCTTTGTCTCTTTTGCTTTATTTCTAAATAATGTTGCCTTCTTCCCTAGAATACATATGAGCAAGCAATATATTGTAGATTTGAACTACAATAAACATATCACATGATTAGGTAAAGGATTATTAGATTAATGAGTATTATTGTTTGGAGATGATAGGTATTCAATTTGTCTTAGGACATTCCATATTTCAATTTTCTGTCATTTTGTTTTTAAAAATTATTGGAAAAATCTCAGATGTTTCTCAGCTTGTCTTTCATTTAAGAATGTAGCATGATTTTTTTTTCAGATTATACTCCTGACAATTTTATTATTTCTTTTATTGTTGTTAAAGTACAGCTAGCTGTCTCCATTTTACTTCCACCACTCTCCTCAGCTCCACTGATGCCCACCTCCCACCCTCAGTCCTACCCCCACCTTCAGTTTGTCCATGGGTCATTTATACATGTTTCTTTACAATCCTTTCCCTTCTTTCCCCTCTAATCCCCTGTCCCCTCTGGTTACTGTCAGTATCTTGTTTATTTCCATGTCTCTGGTTATATTTAGCTCATTTGTTTGTTTTGCTGATTAAGTTCCATTTATTGGTGAGAACATATGGTATTTATCATCCACTGCCTGGCCTATTTCACTTAGTATAATGCTCTTCAGTTCCACCATGCTGTTGTGAATGGTACGCTTTCTTTCTTTCTGCTGCATAGTATTCCATTGTGTAAATGTACCATAGTTTTTTGATCCACTCATTTACTGATGGGCACTCAGGTTGCTTCCAGCACTTGGCTATTGTAAATTGTGCTGCTATGAACATTTGGATGCATAGATTATTTTGAATTGGGTTTTCACTGTTCTTGGGTATAATCCCAGGGCAGAATTGCCAGGTCAAAAGGCAGTTCAATTGTTAGTTTTTTGAGGAAATTCCATACCGTTTTCCACAGTGGCTGCACCAGTATGCATTCCCACCAGTGATGTCTTAGAGTTCCCTTTTCTCCACAACTTCGTCAACAGTTGTTGTTTGTTGACTTGCTTAAGAAGGTCATTCTGACTGATGTGAAGTGATACTCATTGTGGTTATAATTTGCATTTCTCTGATGGCTAGTCATGCTGAGCATTCTTTCATATGTCTATGGGCCCTGTGTATGTCCTTCTTGGAGTAGTGTCTGTTCAGGTCTTTTGTCCATTTTTAATTGGATATTTTGTCCTCCTGCAGTGGAGCTGTGTGAATTCTTTATGTAGTTTGGAGGTCAAACCCTTGTCTTATGTATCATTGGCAAATATGTTTTCTCCTATAGATGGTTCCCTTTTCATTTTGATGTTTTCTTTAGCTGTGCAGAAGCTTCTTATTTTGATGAAGTCCCATTTGTTTATTATTTCCTTTATGTCCCTTGCTCTAGGAGACATATTAGTGAAAATACTACTGCATAGAATATCTGAAATTTTCCTGCCTACATTCTCCTCTAGGGCTTTTATGGTGTCACAACTTATATTTAAGTCTTTTATCCATCTTGAGTTTATTTTTGTGTATGGCGTAAGTTGCAGGTTGAGTTTCACTTTTTTTTTTTTTTTTTGCATGTGGCTGTGAAGATCTCCTAACACCATATGTTGAAAAGGCTATTTTTACTGCATTTTCTGCTTCTGCATCCTTTGTCAAATATTAATTGACCATAGAGACATGGGTATATGTTTCTGGGCTCATTTCTGGGCTCTCTAGTCGGTTCATTGACCTGTGTGTCTGTTCTTATGCCAGTACCAGATTGTGTTGATTACAGTGGCCTTGTAATATAATTTGATATCAGGTATTATGGTCCTTCCTACTTTGTTCTTCTTTCTCAAAATGTCTGTGGCTTTTCAGGGTCACTTATGGTTCCATATAAATTTTTTAAATGTTTTTTCTCTATCTGTGAAATATGTCATTGATATGTTAATAGGAATTGTGTTGAATCTATAAATTGCTTTGTACAGCATGGATATTTTGATGATGTTAATTCTTCCAATCCATGAACACGATATATGCTTCGATTTATTTGTGTCTTCCTTAATTTCTTTTTTTAATGTTGTTCAGTTTTCTGAGTACAAGTCTTTTACCTCCTTGTTCAAGTTTATTCCTAGATATTTTATTTTTCTTGTTGTTAGAGCAAATGGGATTGTTTTTCCTGATATCTATCTAATAATTTCATTGTTGGTGTACAAAAATTCCTTCAATTTCTGAATATTGATTTTGTATCCCACTGTCTTGACGAATTCACTTATTAGATTAAGTAAATTTTTGGTGGAGTCTATAGGGTTTTCTAGGTACACTATCATGTGATCTGCAAACAATGACAGTTTTACTTCCTCCTTTCCAATTCGGATGCCTTTTATTTCTTCTTCTTGTATGATAACTGTGGATGTAACTCCCAATGCTATGTTGAATAGAAGTGGTGAAAGAGGATATCCTTGTCTTATTCCCGATCTTAATGGGAAAGATTTTAGTTTTTGCCCATTGAGTATGATGTTGACTGTAGATTTTCCATATATGGCATGTGGAGGTATGCCCCCTTTATTCCCACTGTGCTGAGTGCTTTTATCATAAATAGGCGGGGTGCCTTATCAAATGCTTTTTCGACATCTATTGATATGATCGTGTGATTTTTGTCTTTTTTTGTTGTTGTTTATGTGATGTATTACTATTATTGATTTGTGAATAATGTACCATCTTTGCATCCCTGTGATGAATCCCACTTGATCATGGTGTATGATCTTTTTAGTGTATTACTGGGTGCAGTTTACCTATATTGTGTTGAGGATTTTTGTGTCTCTGTTCATCAGTGATATTGGCCAGTAGTTTTCTTTGTTTTGTCTTTATCTGGTTTTGGGATTAGGATGATGCTGGCTTCACAAAAAGAGTTTGGGAGTCTTCCCTCTTCTTGGATTTTTTGGACAAGGATAGGGGTTACCTTTTTGTTAAGTGTGTTGTAAAATTCTGTTGTGAAACCCTCTAGTCCAGAGCTTTTGAGTTCCAGGAGTTTTGTGTTTACTGCTTCAGTTTCACCAGGTGTTCTTGGTCTCTTCAGTCTTTCTGGTTCTTCTTGATTTGGTTTTGGAAGATTATGTTTTTCTAGAAATTTGTCCATTTCACACAGGATTTCAAATTTCTTATCATAGAGCAGTTTGTATAGTATCTGACTATCCTTTGTATTTCTGTGGTATCAGTTGTAATCTCTCCTCTTTCATTTCTGCTTTTACTTCTTTGGGTCCTCACTCTTTTTTCCTTTATGAGTCTGCTTAAAGGCTTGTCAATTTTGTTTATCTTTTCAAAGAACTGGCTCCTGGATTTGTTGATCCTTTGAATTGTTCTTTTAGTCTCTATGTCATTCAGGTCTGCTCTGATCTTGAGTATTTCTTCCTTCTGATTGCTCTGAGCCTTGTTTGCTGTTGTTCCTCCAGTTCTTGTAGACGTAAGTTTAAGTTGTTAATTTGAAATATTTCTATCTTTTTTAGGTAGGTCTGTATCACTATGATCTTTCCTCTCAGGACTGCCTCTCTGTGTCCCATACATTTTGGAATATAGTCTTTACAATTTTATTTTTAAACTTCACTGTCATAGTTGCATCATTTGTTCATTCATTTGTCTCTCCACTCATTCACTCATTTATTCATATGTTTCTCAGGAAACTTAAAAGCATTTAAGTCTGTTCCATGAACATGGCTGATTTCTGATGATACACTGCTGAATGTGGTGGCAAAATCCTTGCCGTTTTCAAGTGTTAGGGAATAAGAGATGACTGCAAAGAAAACAAAATGTTTTATATTAGGATATCTGTGAAATGTTCTTTCTGATGGTGATATTTAAGACATGACTAAGCACCCCACATGAATTTATGCTGGTTCAGTAACTGTAATATTTTTATGAAAGTACAAAACACAAAAAGCATAATGGACTTTAGTGAATTTTTTGGAGTTTCGTAAAATCTTAGCAAATGACCAATAGTATTCTCCCTTCATATGAAGATGCTAATTATCCCTCACACTCTTTTATTTATAGGTGAGGTAATATTGGTCAGGGCCCAAATATATCTTTATATTTGCCCAATAAATATAAAATGCCCAAAGGGGATTGATTCTAGGACTCTAGCAGATACCAAAATCCTATAAATAAAATGGTGTAGTATTTGTATGTAAGCTACTCATGTCCTCTTATCTACTTTCAATTCATCTCAGGATTACATAAAATATGTAATATGATGTAATGCTATGTAAATAGTTGTTATACAGCATTGTGTAGGGAAAAATAACAATAATAACTGTGTTCAGTGCATGTGTGACAATTGTAGGCCTAACTACATAGCACAGTCAGCAACAAAATAACATTTTAAAAATAATTTTAATTGTGGTTGGTTGAAATTCTACCTTCCTCATTTATTTGTTATTTCTTATAAGGGTTGAATGAATACACATACGTTGTTTACAAATAGAAATTACTTTGAAATGACAGATTGTGAGAAAGGCTTACATTTGAGTTATTATTAACATTTTAATAGTCTCCCGTTAACATTATTTCTCTTTCAATTCACAATCATGCTTTTTGAATTATGTATACTTTTAAAATTATTTTTTGAAATCCTTACCTGAGAATATTTTTTATTGATTTTACAGAGAGAAAGGGAAAGAAAATGAGAGAGACACATAGATGTGAGAGAGAAACATCCACCTGTTGTCTCCTGTACATGTCCTGACAAGGGATTGAACCTGCAAACTAGAATGTGCCCTGACTAGGAATCGAACTTGGGATGATGCTCCAATGAACTGACCCTCCCAGTCAGGGTGAGTTATGCATATATTTATATTGCCCTAAGACCTTCACTATCATTAACTGTATAGTGTCTGTGTCCAATCCAGACTAAAATGATTCTAGTAACTGACTTTTTTCTGATCTTATTTTTGGTGACACATGGTACTATTAATCACATCATATCTGTAGAATGTCCCTTGGATTCCATGATGGCACCATGCACTATTCTTTTCCTGAGTGTGTAACCATTTCTTCCTGGCCTCCTCAATGGATTCTTTGCTATATAATCTACCACTGATGTGTGGGTACCCTTCAGAATTCTGCACATAGGTTTCTACTTTTTCTACACAGCTTCTGATGATGACTTCCGAGATCTGTATCTGTAGTGTAGGTGTCTTTCTCCCATGCTCCAGCTGTGTTTCAGATTTCCTGCAGAATAGTCACCATTGGTATAAAGATACATATCTTTATTCGGCACTAAATCCTCTTCTCTCTGAATTCCCACTTGCTCAGTTATCCTTGACAGAACTTGGTAAGAATACCCCTCTTCTTCAAACACAGTCATCGGTAACCAAGTCCTGTTTTCTTGGTATTCTGACAGTCTGACTCTCTTTGTGTCTACTGAAATGTTGTTCCAACTTGAGTCTTCTCATCTGGATTTTTCCAACCTCCTCATTGGATTCCTCCTTCTGGCTTTGCTACGGCCAGCCCACTGCTCTTCAGAGCATTTCCTGGAATCCATGTTTACCCCAGTAATAGAATAGAAATGGAGTGTTGGTTACAGTAAACAATATTTCTAGGGTTTTTAAAGTCTTAATGCTATTAAAGGATGTCTAGATTTCAAAATATAAAGAATTTACTTCTTAAGTTAGTCCTAGGGGTAATTCCCATGTGCCTATGTCAATTCTCTTCCTCAATTACTTGTCATTTCCTTCCTTTATTCTTCCTTTGTTGAATTTTGCTGAGGTTATTCTAGCTAATGAGGAAGCAACAGCTTCCCTGCCTTATTCGTGTCTCCCTGTGGCACACTATGAAGCTACTGCCTGCAGCTTAGTCTCTCTGAGGCCCAGACCTAGTCAAGCTGGCCAGAAATAGAAGCTGACATTCCCTTTCGCAGCATCTGTACTGTTGCCACTTGACCCTGGGGTTGAGTTGCACCCAACAGGTCATCATACATATCTAACCTGTGAATTTCACTGGAGGCTTATCTGGATACTCTGTTCTAAAAAAAATATGGTTCTTAAAATCATGCTCTCCATTTTGGAAGTAAAAATACTTAAGCATGAATATGGATATGACATAAAGGAAGATAAAATAGTGAGAATATTGTTTTGTTTGATTTAGTAGTTTTGGCTTCCCTTATTGACAATGCACAAAAACAATTTTAGCTCAGCATGAGATGGATGTAAGCTAAGTGCTAATACATAGAAAAATGATTAAAAATTATATGTGATACTTGATATCTGCTGAATCAATAAATAGATAATTAAATAGTGGATGGCTAAGGGATATCACAAAAGTGGTGAGCATAACTTGAACACTTTCTGAAACAGCTTCAGAAGTACCTGAAAACACACGCAAAATCATTAGAGGTAGATTGAGATGCTCCTATACAAAGACGAAGGCCATGGCCCCATGCACTGTCACTGCTGTTGAGGTGACTCATTATAACCATGTTCACAGTGCTTAGGAAAACTCAGATTGCTTTAAGATTTATCATTGTAAACAATTAAATAACTTTATAATTAAAACCTCTAACATTCACTTCTCCAACATTTTATGCTTGGAAGTTCCTTTCATAGACAGGAGAGGGGTGTCTCATGCCAGAAAAGAAAAGCAGGTCCTGTGCAGGAGTCCCTTCTGCTGAGCATACAGAGGGGAAGCCCACCTGGGGGCAGGGATAGAGATGTTGGAACTTAGACTCAAAAATGAATAACCAAACTGATGTTCGGTATTTTATCAGATAGATAAAATCTGGAGTTTGAAGCCACAGAAGTTTTATTTCCTAGGAAATGCTATAAACAAATAAATTGAAATTAAAAATATGATCTCCACATAGCACACAAAGGGGCAATAGGTGTGAAACAGCAAGAAGGGGCATAGCTGATTTCTTGGAAGCTCCTCCACCCACCTGATGTCCCTGTGTTTGGTGGAGACTGGCTGCAAGCCGTAGTTCAAGGGCTTTGCCTGGAAATTAGCAGCCTTCTGGAAAATACCCGTTATATAATCATTGTTGCCAGGGCTCTTAAAAGTACTATATTTCATGTTCAAACCAAATTTTCCATTATGTGTCAAGTATTTCCACCTTAGCAATTCAAGGTCACCCCACCAGGGAGAGGCCAGTTATAGATTATAGATATCATTAAACTAAAAACTCAAATACAGACATAAATAACTACATTTAGTGTGTGCCTTTTCTTTTCAAGAAAAGTAATTCTAAAACATTTATAGACATCTGCTTCTTATGATAATTCAGACATTGAAAACAATGAATTTTAGAACATACTTCTCAAGGATGCTAACGCCTTTTACTTTGAAACAGAAACACTTAGACCAGGGCAAATACTAGTAACAATGGCTGTCCATTCCTCTCGAAGCAGATTAAATGCTTATGGAATGTGTAAGCTTCCACAAACACCAGTCTCCCAGACACTAAAATTACCACTCCCTTGTACCTATATTTGAAAAGATAAAGAGCTGAATAAACCCTGTGAGATTTTAAAATTATGACACCAAGGAGTCTGAGTATTGTGAACATAGAGCAGAACACAGAGTCCCCAAAGATTTGTTTATAATAAAAATCTGTCTCCTATATGATGGGATGTGTTTATTTGTAGTGACTTTTTTTGGATCTTGGTGACTAATTAAAAATATATCATAGAAGGAAAGTAAGATTTCATGTTCCCTCAGTAAAAGAAATCATAAATAAATAAAAAGCCTGCAATCTTTTACTTAAATTATTTCACTTCCCTAAAGTTATCTTAATTAACCTTCTTTTATGCCAAAGTATTTTTTCCATCACACATTTAATTTTTTCCTAGAAGGAAAGAATTATATAAAAATTTAGCTTGAATTTCACTTCCAAAATATCTTCAAGGCGGTAAGCAGACTGACTTTACTTTTACAAAGTTGTAGATAGTGATTCCAGGACTCTCTATCTTTTTGCTTCCCATTATTAACCTCTCAAGGTCATTGTCACAGTCCAAAAACAAGGCTACTTGGGATATTTGAATAGTCCACGAGGAAAAGAAAAATTGAACTTACTCCGTTCCAGGGCCTAATGTGAAATATTGAATGTCAAAAATTCGGCCATTTTTCCAATAGGTACAATTTAAAAGAATTAATTGCAAGAACCTTGGCAACTTTCAGTGTGCTTCTTTTTTTTCTTTTAATTTTATTTTTAAATCATGTTTATTCTATTACAGTTGTCTCAATTTTTCCCCCTTTGCCCTCCTCCACCCATCCCAACCTGCCCCCCTCTCCCACAGTTTATTCCCACTCTGTTGTCCATATCTATGGGTCTTTCATACATGCTCTTTGTTTAGTTCCTTCTCGTTCTTTCTTTTTTCTTTTTAATTTATTTACTTTTTAAATACATTTGTGTCTGCCTCCCCCCCACCTCTTTCCCTTGCCCCCTCCCACCTTCCCTCCCTCAGCTCTTCCCCTTTGGTTTTGTCCATGAGTCCTTGCTATATGTTCCTTGACTTTCCCCTTCCCTTCCCTTTCCCTGCCCCCCCCCCTTCCCTCTTGTCTCTGTTGATTTCTTTTCCTTTCAGTGTTGCTGGTCATATTTTCCTTGCATCTTTGCGTTGCTGGTTAGGTTCCTTCTCACTTGCCTTCTCAGAAGCATTTGACATAGCAATTCGCAAATTGCCTTTTAGAAACACATCTTGTGGCTTCTGTGAAATGTCTCCTTTGCTGGGCTCTTCTCCACTTGACTCTTCAATGTTAGAATCTCAAGGCTGGGCCTGTGTCCCTGGACCCCTTACTCTTTCCCTGGTTTTGTTTGTCAGCTACATACTGACCTTTAGAAAGAGAGTTTAGGAAAGTATTTCTGGAGAGAATATATTTAGTTAAGGTAAAGCGTAAGCAATAGTTAGACAAGGTAAAGAAATGAAAGTGGAGATGAGGAAAGAGGTAAAACACCAGGCAGTTATAAGGAATCCCTAAAACCTTGACTTTAAATAAAAGTTATTTGTTTCAATACCAGCTGTACTTTAATTTCTCAAATGTCATATCAAGTTCTGTCCTCTTCTCTCAGCCCCAAATGCACTACCCCTTTAAAATCCTCATAAATATGTAAGATTTATCAAACCCCCAAAATGTTGAATATACTTGACATCTTCTTCATCTCTGCAAGTGGCTCTTCATCCACCCCCAGGACCAGGAAGCCATGCTAGAACTGACCTACAACCTAAAGGCATGTACTAACAATTCTCTGTCCCTTACGTTCTGATTCAGAAGGTACTGGTATGTCTACCTAGAAACAGACCTAACATCAGTCCTAAGATAGGCTAAAGTCATTCTTACCTGGAATAAGTTTGAGTAGTGGTGCACATTTCTGTTGTGATCCTACCTAAATCATTCTTCACATATTAGTCATGCTATCATCATAATGGAGAAAAACCATGTAAACATCTCAATAGCTGCTGGGGAAGCATTTAACAAAATTCATCATGTATCCATCATAAAACAATCAGAGAAACGGTGATAGAAGGAATTTCTCCAACCTGTTAAAGAGTATATGTGAAGAACCTGCAGCTAAAATCAAACTTAATGTTGAGAGACAATGTTTTCCTCTTAAAACTAGATAAAAAGGTATGTAAGCTTGCAATCACAGCTGCTAGACAATGCTGAACTGGAGGTTTATATCAGTACAATAAAGCAAAAAGAAAGAGGGATTGGAAAGGAAAAAATAAAATAAATACACATAAGTCAATTATATTGATGTATTGACAGGGAACAATAAAAAAATGAAATCTTAAAATGTTATTTAAAATAACATTAAAAATAAGAAAACACATAGAGATGAATTTAGTAAAATGTGTGCAAGGCATGTAATGAAACATGAAATTCTGTTGCTAGAAACTGAAGAAGACATAAGTAAATGGTGAAATATAGCAAGTTTATACATTATAGAACACATGTTTCATATACCTGTTACCCTCAAATTGGTCCAAAGAGTCAATACATTGCCAATTAATATTCCCATAGTTTTCTGGGTTTTTAAATTTATGAATATTTACTGAGGTATAATTGACATATAACATTATATTAGTTTCAGATGTATAACATAATAATTCAATATTTGTATATATTGCAAAATGACCACCACCGTAAGTCCAGTTACCATCTTGTCTTAGGTGAAAGCTTTTAAGATCTACTCTCTTAGTAACTTTCAAATATGCAATACAGTATTATTAACTATAGTAACCATGCTGTACATTACATCCAGAAAACTCACTTATTTCATAACTGAAATTTTGTACCTTTGGGCCCGTTTCATCCATTTTGTCCGCCATCTACTCCCCACCTCTGGCAGCTACCAATCTGTTCTCTATGTCTATAAACTTGTTTATGTTTGATTTTAATTTTTTTTTAGATTCTACATATAAGTGAGATCATAGACTACTTGTGTTCCTCTGTCTGACTTATTTCACTCAGTATAATACGTTTAGGGTCCATTCATATTGTCGCAAATGGTAAAATTTCACTTTTTTTCTTTATGTGGCTGAATAATATTTCATTGTGTGTATATATACATACCAGATTTTCTTCATTCATCATTGGACACTTAGATTGGCTCCATATCTTGGCTATTGTAAATAATGTTGCAATGAACATGAGAGTGCATATGTTTTTTTAAATTACTGTTTTCCTTTTCTTCAGATAAATACACAGAACTGGAATTGCTAGATCATATAGTAGTTCTATTTTTAATTTTTTGAGGAGATTTCATACTGTTTTCCACAGTGGCTGTACCAATCTACATTCCCACCAACAGTGCACTAGGGTCCCTTTTCTCCACATCCCCACCAACACTTGTTTTTTTGTTGTTTTATTGATGGTAGTTATTCTGACAAGGGTAAGGTGATATCTCATTGTAGCTTTAATTTGCATCTCTCTGATAATTAGTGACATTGCACATCTCTTCATATGTCTATTGGCCATCTGTATGTTTGCTCTGGAAAAATTTCTATTCAGATTCTTTTTCCATTTCTTAATCATTTGTTTTTTTTTTAACTATTGAGTGGTATGACATTTATATATTTTTTATTTTAGTCCCTTATTAAATACATGATTTTCAAATATATTTTTTCTAGGAGTTTTATTGTTTCGGGTCTTAGCTTCAAGTATTTAATCCATTTTGAGTTAGTTTTTATGTATACTGTAAGATAATGATCTTGTTTCATTGTTTTACATATGACAGTCTCCCTGGGTTTTTTTGTTTTGTTTTATTTGCTTTCATTTGCTTTTTGTAAAAATTGTCACACTGATTGTAAAGTTTATATAGAAAAGCAAAGATCTGGACTATCATAATAAACAGAAGGGCTGTTGGTATAAGGCTAGACTCAGAGATCAATTAAGCATAAATGTTAAAAATGTATTATTCTTGAAGGAAAATAGGGAGAAATCTCTCAGCTTCTGTGATATTTTTGCTTTGTTGCTGTTCTTTGGATGGATGTGCCCAAACACCTGGACCATATTAGAAAAATAAATAATTTGAGCTTTACAAAATATAAAAGATCTTAAAGCATATCAGTGGTTGCTTGAGACTGAAAGAAGCAAAAAGAACTTTTTGGGAGTGCAGAAATGTTTTATTGTAATTGTAGTGGTTATGACAGAGTTATATAATTTTCAGAATTCATTGTTTTATCCTTAAAATGGCGTCATTTTTTGCATGTAAGCAAGCAATCTTACATTTAAAGTCATAACTGAAAAAAAAAGAGAAGGAGAACTAAGTTTCCTGATGTATAATAGAAATAGCTACCATTTACTGAGTACTTAGCTTGTGCCTCTGTGTAAGCATGCAGACTGCATGATCTCACTTTATCCTCATGGCATCCCTAACAGGAGAAACTCTTACTACCCTGCCTTGGAGATACAAGAAGTAAATTTGTGGGAGTCATACAAACACATTTTCCTTGGGTTTAAGCACTCAAGAATTATTTAATATTTCTTTTCCTTTCAGTGTTGCTGGTCATATTTTCCTTGCTTCTTTGCATTGTTGGTTAGGTTCCGCTTATAGGTGAGATCATATGGTATACAGAGACAAGAGGGAAGGGGGGGTAGGGAAAGGGAAGGGAAAGGGAAAGTCAAGGAACATATAGCAAGGACTCATGGACAAAACCAAAGGGGAAGAGCTGAGGGAGGGAAGGTGGGAGGGGCAAGGGAAAGAGGTGGGGGGTAGGCAGAGACAAATGTATTTAAAAAGTAAATAAATTAATTAAAGTATCAAAAAAAAAAGAAAAAAAAAGAATTATTTAATATTTTCTTAAAGTTTCTAAGAAGCCAAAGAATTTTCTGCTTTTACTTTTTAAATTGTTTTTCCTTGGCATTGAGATTTAGTCTAGTTCTTGTGGAATGAAACCTTGAAAATCAGTACGTCTGTTGAACAAC
This sequence comes from Pteronotus mesoamericanus, assembly GCF_021234165.1. NCBI lineage: Eukaryota > Metazoa > Chordata > Mammalia > Chiroptera > Mormoopidae > Pteronotus > Pteronotus mesoamericanus. The sequence goes on from NW_026555321.1 coordinate 59,927,283, forward strand.
TTTCAGTCTTGCGAATTCTCATTGAGGTTTACTTCCTATAAGCCGAAATGATGACTTCAACTTCTCTCAAATGTAAAATGAACCTGACAAATGGAAAAAGTAGTCTAGTATTGAATGTACTTATATATAAATATCTATACTATGAGCATGCAGTTTCTTTTAAAATACTCAGCCATTTTTATCATAGTTAACATTATCTTAAGAATAAACTGAAAAAAATATTTCAAAAAATAAATCCCCACCTGAGGATATGCTTTTTTTTTTTTTTTTTTTTTTTTAGAGAGAGGGGAAGGGAGGGGTGGAGGGAGAGAGAGTAAGAGAAAGAGAGAGGCATAGATCCGTTGCTTCTTATACATGTCCCAACCGGGAGTTGAACCCACAACCTTTTAGTTTATGGGATGACGCTCTAATGAACTGAGCCAGCTGGTAAGGGCACCAAAAAAATACTTTTAATATATAGGTAATATTTTAAAATGATATTTAAAATAGACATTCTGAGGATCGGAAGGTTAGCAACATTGACATTGAAAGTTATCCTGATGACAGCAGTGCTAATGCTTCAGCCAGTATGTTCTCAGAAAGGAGGTTTTGGGTGAACTTGGATCTCCCTGAGATCTGTTTTTTTCTTTTTCTGTGTGAAGACTGAGTCACTTTTCAGTAGTGGCCACCGTGTCTTCTGATGACTCCTTCCTGCCATATGTCTTATAGCTTCCTCCATGTCATTATTAGGAGCAGATGCCAACCATGTGCATAAATACAAAATTTATTTACTTTAACTATGTCAGATAGGCACATAGTGTTTGTTAAAGAATACCACATCCGTTTCAAGTTTATCTTCCAGCCAGAATTCTGTGTGTAAAATTCAGAATGTCTCACTATAGGTAATAAATTTCAGAGGACAAAGAAGGTATTACTCATCATGGTTTTTGTTTTTATAGCTTCAGTTTTCTCTCTGCTAAATTAGATAAACTGTATGAGGGAGCCACACAGACACATTTTTCTTGGGTTTAAGCACTCAAGGACTATTGAGTATTTTCTTAAAGTTAGAAAGTTAAAAATTTTCCTGTATCTACTTTTTTAAGTTGCTTTTCTTGGCATTGAGATTTAGTCTATTTCCTGTGGAGGAAAATCTTGAAAATCAACATATCTCTTTAACAATGTGTATGTAATTAAATAATTACATACATATACACATACATGCACATATATACATGCATAAATACATATATAGATATCTATATTTAATATTTCTAACAATAGTCTAGACAACAAAAATATGACATGGTAATGGTCCGGATAGTCCCTTGTAGTCACTTTAATTCAAGTAATATTACAGTTGTATTTCTCAACTGTATTGTTGTAAGCTGTATTATGTTGTATTTTTCAAGAAATAAGAAAGCATTCTAAAAATATTATGACAATCTTAGCTGTTCAATAACTTTTCTATGAAAAATGGTTTTAAGCATTTTTCTGTACACTGTTTGACTATATAACCTGCCCTGTGTAAGAAAGAACAATGGGCCTGCAATCAAACACCAGCATCATCATGCACCCACCATACTGACAAGAATAGAGAAGGGAGAGTGTGCTGATCTTGAAAACACAGACATCGAAGAGAAATTTCTCTAAAACAAGACCAACAGCCCCAATCCAATATTCATCTGTGTGTCAAAATCCTTGAGTAATCATTATTCTGCAAGTTTTGAGATTCCAAGGGGGAGAAGCAAGAGGTGTGGTGCAAATTTTCTCTGGGTGAGCATGTGTGTGAAGTTCAGTACATTCCACACATTTATTGAATGTGCACAGAGTGTGAGGTGTAGAGCAGCACCAGCCATGCTCATGTTAACTGCTGCTGTCAGCACCCACATGCTGTGCTCCCACTCATTCCAGAGCATAGCGGAGGAACAATGTCAGGACCCAGGGTTCTTCTGGGAAGAAGGGATGGATACTAGGTTAGTGCTTTAGGGGAACGGACAAGTAATAGTCACAATGTTCAGTCTTGTGATGTGAGTGAGGAGGTAATGGAGATAAAATGAGATTTCCATGAGACAATGTCCATGGAAATACAATGCCCATACAATGTCAGAGGGATACCACCACATAGTTCTCATAGGCCTGAGTCAGCATGAACACCTCCTGACTTGCAAACAGGATTGGTATTTTCGCAAAATAATGGCTATAATAAATTCATGAGGTGCCTTTACTAATATTTTTAATCAGCCTAGATTCTATAAAAAGTAAGAAGCTCTTTGCCAAGTCTGATGAGCCAACTTGACAAATTTCAAGAGAAACAGATACTTTGCTTACTAGATTACATGGGCACAGAATTGGAAATCGTGTTTGTTTGTTTAATGAAGGACTTGAGAAACTAGGGGCTGTGATTCTGACAAGTCACTTTAAGTCTTTGTGACCTTGGATGTAGAAGACAGCAATATTTAACCCCTCGTCTATTTTACAGTGCTTTTGGTGATGGAGGAGTCACACGGAAGAAAGGGGACATGAAAATACAGTGGTCTATGCATTGCCCATACAGAGTGACTGTGATGATGCATTTTAGCCTGTTTTCCTCTCAGAGGATCCTGCTTCCCGCAAAGCTGTCAGTGACCATGGGAGTGCCTTTTCAGGGCTACATTGAGGATGGGTGACAGGGAGTTCTCTCCTGTCTCAGAGAGGATTTTGACTTTCATGTGAAAAGTAAAAGGGCTCCAAACTCTTTTAGACATGGTCAGAAAAAGTGCTTCTTACTTTCTGCCTCCTTAAAAGTAGTTACTAACATTTTAACCACAGGGAACCTTGTTAGTCTGATTCATTCCAGCTCAGCTTTGCCTTAAACTTAGGACAAGTGTACCAGGGAGAGTCACTTGAGTGTTTTCTGCTGAAGCCAGTGAAGGAATACTCTGTGCTCTGCCAATTGCCATTGGATCACCAGTGACTGTTTATTGCAGGGGTGTGCAACACATACAGATACACAGAAGATTCAAATAGTCATCCCCCTTATCTGTGGAGATACATTCTAAGACCCCAGTAGATGCCTGAAATTGCAGATAGTATGGAACCCTAAAAATATTATGGGTTTTTTTCCTATTTGTACATACCATTTCACTTAAGGAAGCATGTTACAGATTATCTTTGACATATCTGAATTACCAGCATCACTACTCTTGTGATTTGGGGCCATTATTAAATAAAATCAGTGTGACTTGAACACAAGCACTGTGATATTGTGACAGTCAACCTGATAATGAAGATGCTACTGAATGACCAACGGGCTGAGGAGTATCTAGCATATGGGGATGCTGGACTAAGAAACGGTTCATGTCTAAGGATTAATGGAGCAGGAAAGTGTGAGATTTTATCATACTGCTCAGAACAGGTATTACTTTCAAACATAAACATTTTTTATTTCTGGGATTTTCCATTTAATATTTTTGGACTATGGTTAATCCAGGATAACTGACACAGCAGAAAGCAAAACCACTGATAAGCGGGGTAACCATATTTAGATTGTCTGGTGTGAAAGGGTCTGTTACAAAGAAATATGTCAGGATCGTATCAAAGGTCCTTGAAAGAAAGAGGACAGAGAACATCAGATCACTTCTACTGACATGCATACGAACAGAATATTCACCTCAGCCCCAGCTCTGAGTGTATGCCCCCAAGGTATCTTTGTTCCTTCACATAAATTGCCCCTGAAATTCCAAAATTAGTATGCCTGCCAAGCTAAGTAAGCAAGTTTAGGTGTCCCATTAGGAAGTAGCTGCCATTCAGTTTGTGAAAATTGAAACCAGTGTGGAGTCAACAATTAAAATACATTTTATCCAAGATGCCCAACTATATTACAGGTGTAGATGCCAATGTTACTTTGTGAAATTCACAAACAGTGAAAATGAGATTGAGAGGGAGAGAATAATTAAGGAATTAATATGGATAAAATTAAGCAATTTACCCCTGCTCACTGTCTCCTATTACCCAACAACCAGGCAGACATGCTGAAAGTGGAGTTTCCTGGTAAATCCACCCTGAGCTCTGGGATGAAGCATTTACAAGTGAGAAAAAACATGTCCATGGCCACTCTTTCCAGGGGTAAGTGTTTTATCACAGATGATGCCAAGCATCACAGGGAGAAGTCTTAGTACCAGATGAGGGAGGCTAAGGGGAAAGAGATTGCATTAGGTACTGAATGCCCTATAACTCACTGCATTTCAGAGAGCTGCACCTTCTACCTGCACTGGTCTGTGGAGCAAGGGCCAACTCATGAAACAACTCAAATATCATGTAACAGTTATGTGCATAACAGCACCTGGGGAGGCTGGAGATAGGAAGTAGGGATAAGACATAATCCTTCTCCTTTACATGTGACATGGACAATCAGGTACACATAAGATATTTTAAAACTCTAAGAAATACATTACAATGAATGATGGATTTATTACTGAATTTCTCTTTTTAACTCATGAGATTTTCCCTTAATAGAATATTTATTTTTATAGTTATGCTCATAAAATGCTTAGGAACTATTTTTTCTACTTACTATTTTAAAAGTAAAATATTTATTGGTGATTATGGTAATTAGAAAAAATAAAAAATTTTATCCATCAGTGTTTGATAGCTTCTATTTACACAATGAAACTACAATGCAGACAAAAAGAACATAAAAATATCTCTTCCACAAGTGAAAAATGAGAGATTAAACACTTTTCATTATAAAATCATAAGCAGAAATAACCCAGTCACTTTTTATTTTGAAGCATTACAGAAAGGTTGACAAATAAATAAATGCATGAAGAACTAAATTATAATTTTATGACTTATTAGATATAAACTCTGAGCTTTAGGTTAACTGATATGCATCATAGCAGTTAGGAGTGACTGAGATAACCCACACGAAACTGCCTCACTTGTCTGGATTTTATTCACAGTATATGCTTAGTTCTTAGAAAATATTTAAAGCTTTTTTTAAAAATATAATAGAAATAGGTGAGAAATGTACTAAAACAGGTTTAGTTTCAACAAATAGTAAAGGAACAATTAAAATAACATCATTGTCAAAATCAGATTAATGAGTATTAAAAATATTGGTAATATCAAGTATTGGTAACTGAAAGGAACTAGGCATTCATAGAAACTTTTCTTTATCTTAAAGCAGTCCCTTTAGCATAGTTTTCAGTGCTGGTTTGGTTGAGGTGTAGTCTTTTAGCCTTCTTTTGTTTAGGAAACTCCTTATTTTGCTTTCCACTTTAATTGAGAGCCTTGCTCAGTAGAACCTTCTTGGTTGCAGGCCTTTGCTTTTAATGACTTGGAATATTTCTTGCCAGTCCCTTCTGGCTTGCAGTGTTTCTGTTGAGAAGTCAGATGCTAGCCATATCGGGGCTCTCTTATATATTACTACCTCTTTCTCTCTTGCTTGCTTTAGGATGCTCTGTTTGTCTTTGATATTTGCCATTTTAATGATGATGTGTCTTGGAGTGGGCCTCATTGGGTTCCTCCTGAATGGGACCCTCTGTGCTTCCTGGATTTGTTTGACTTTTTCTTTCTTCCAATTAGGGAAGTTTTCCATCATTATTTTTTTCAAACAAGTTCTCTATCCCTTCTTCATCCTCTTTTCCTTCTGGTATCCTTATTATACGGGTATTATTATGTTTCAGGTTGTCCTGCATTTCTCTAAATGCCTCTTCATTCTCTTTGAGTCTTTTTTCATTTTCTTGCTCTCTCTGGGAGCTACATTCTGCCTTTTCCTCCAGTTTGCTGATTTAGTCCTTAGCTTCATCTAGTCTTCTTTTGATTCCTTCTATTGTGTTCTTCAATTCAGAAATTGTATTCTTCATTTCCTCTTATCTCTTATTGATGATTTCTATGTCCTTTTTCATGCTGATATAGTTTTCAGTAAGTTCTTCGTAGTTTCCCTGTAGTTTTTTGTAATTCTCTTTGAGCTCACTGAGCTCATTGAGCTTCCTTAGAACTGTTGTTTGGAACTCAATATCTGATAGTTGACTTGCCTCTATTTCATTTAGTTCTCTTTGTGTTGATTCTTCCTTTCCTTTCGAGTGTGGCATATTTCTTTGTCTTCTCATTATTTGTGAGACTCTTCTCTTTTGTTTCTGCTTCTTTTTTTTTTTTTTACAAGTGGCATTTTATTTTTCAGGATTCCTTTTTTTTTTCAAATTTTAAATCATGTTTATTCTTTTTTTATTTCTTTATTTATTTTTAAGTACATTTCTCTCTGCCTCCCCCCCCACCACTTTCCCTTGCCCCCTCCCTCTTTCCCTCCCTCAGCTCTTCCCCTTTGGTTTTGTCCATGAGTCCTTGCTATATGTTCCTTGACTTTTCCGTTCCCTTCCCTTTCCCTCCTCCCCTCCCTCCTTCCCTCTTGTCTTTGTTGATTTCTTTTCCTTTCAGTGTTGCTGATCATATTTTCCTTGCATTTTTGTATTGTTGGTTAGGTTCCGCTTATAGGTGAGATCATGTGGTATTTGTCTTTCATCCCCTGGCTTATGTTTCTGCTTCTTAAGTCTATCTGTTTTGATTTCCTGGCTTTGTGGTGTGAACTTCTATCTAGTTCTTAGAAATATATTTGTAACACAAAAGGTGCCTTTGAAAAGAATTGTGTTGGCCATTAGGTTATTTTAATATTAAATTTTGGTATATGACAGATAAAATCAAACCTCCTGGGTTTTTTAATTTGAATGGAAAAAGAAAGAGACATAAAGTTTTACTTTAAATGGACATTAAAACTACTTCAAAAAAACTTAGTGCATTTTACCAGTTGAATTATCCTCTAAAGCTGCTACTATGTCACCTGTATCAGAAGGGATGAAGCATGAAAGTGTCATAGAAATTCTCAGCATGCTTTCTGTGGTGAAGAATTATACAAGTGTTGTTGGTGGGCATGGTGGTGGTGGGAGATTGTGTATATTTGTGTGTGCACAGGAAGTACACTCTGTAATGGAAAGGCCCTGGACCTCATCCTCAGGTTCCCATCCTGAATCCTGTGATGTCAGAGACCTGTGTGAGGGTCATTGCTGGAGAGCTCTCTTACAAACGGCTACCCATTCCATATGCTTAATAACTCCAAAAAGCATAGCTGTAGCTGGCTTCCTTCCCCAAAATCTTTAGAACTATTTCTGATCGGTTAGCTCTTAGATAGCAGTGATTTATGGCTTCCTACCCTCTCAATTCTCATTTATTTTCTCCTGTGTTCAAAGTGTGGAAGAGTGAGCAGAATTAGAATATCTCTCGTGCTCCAAGAATCTAACATCAATCAAAACACAGTGCAGTTCTCATCAGACTCTCATGTGGTTCAAACATTGGATTAACCCTCAAATCTGTGTTGCATACTATTGGAGATTTAAAATGACTTATCTAAAATATAGAGGCAGTTTTGCACCTTGGGCATATGCAGCGCCAGAATACTTTGGGGACTCAGGGCCCTAGTGGAGCAATTTCCTTGCTGGACTTGAGACTTGAATCGGGCCTAGTTGCAAGTTATGGAAGTTCTCAGAGCCTCTGGTCTATCCCCAGGGGTGTAGGGATTAGCCCACAGGAAAACACAAGGACAGGCTTTCGTGGCCTGGGCTGCAATGAGACCACCAGAGTTGCTTCGTTCTGATACACCTGATTGTCATATGGAAAACACAAATTGATCCCTACCTCACACAATACAAAAAGCAATCACTTTCATTAAGAATGAAGAATTAAATATTATACACAATGCTACAAGTGTTTTAGAAACCAATATAGGGGATTATCTCTGATTTTGAAGTAGACAATATTTCTTAAAGAAAACATAAGAAAATTTGTATATCTGAAGACACTAAATAAAAAGACCAACTATAAATCAACAAACTACAACCCAAATAACTGACAATGGATCAATGTGAAGATATATAAACAAGTGAGCACTACTGGCAATAAGAAAAATATTATTAACACAATAAAAATAAACAAAAATATAAACAGTTCAGAGAAAGAGAACAAATAATGACAAAATTCTTTTAAAAGGATCTAAATGTCATTATTAAACAGGTCAATAAAAATAATAAGCAACAAGAGCTAGATTTTCCAGAATGGCAGAAATGAAAATGTTGTATATACATGCATTATAACTGTCCATAAACTGCTTTTTAGAGTATAACTTGGTGAAATATTTTGAAAATATTTTGGCAATACATAGTAAGGTTTCATAGCACAAATCATATGATCCAGTAATTCCGCTTTGAGGCACATGCTATGAAGAAATCTTATATTTGTGCAACTGGAGATGTGTGAAAAAAAAAACTCAAGCACCATTCATATTAAGAAAAAATCTATAAAAATGTAAATTGCCAGTAAAATGGATGGGTAAATTGTAGAATATGCATTGAATCAAATATAGAGCAGTGAAAATGAATGAAATACAGTTGCACAAATCATTAAGAATGAATTCCAGACAACTTCAAGAAGACGGAGGAGTGAGTGAAGTCACACTGACCTCTTCCCAGGACCAGTCTGGAATTACAACTAAATTGTGGAGAAATCACCTGGAAAACAACTGAACAATAGTGAGAGAGGAGCCTTAAAACCTCAAACAGAGGAATTGCCTTTAGCACAACCTAACTTGTAAGGAGTCCAGTAGAGGCTCAAGAAGGTGGAATAGGCAACCATGGGCAGTAGCGCCAGAGGTATTTAAAACAGTCAGTTGGATCCCTCTGATAAGAGCAGGGTCTCAACCATAAGCAGGAATATCCAGCTGACAGCACCAGAGCCCAAAAAGCACCAAGATAGCAGCCAGCTATAAAATGTGGCAGGGTGCTCTCTGGCAGAGACAGGCAGCAAAAGAGGCAAAGAGCCATTTAACGGACCAGTGCAAAAATTTGTAGTGGCAGCCACTTTCCCTGGGCTCTGGCGGAAGCAGAGGCACAGTACACTGGAGCTGCCTGAGGAGAGACTAGAAAAGGAGGCTTGGGGGAAAGAACTGGGAAAGTGGATGGCAGGTTCCGGATGTTGACTCATGCCCCATTGTGCAGCTGCCATCTTGCTGAGGCAGACCACTTCCCTAGGTAGCAGCAACATAAAAGGACACAGTAGCCACACTTACAGTAGACTCAGCTACCGCCCAGTGTAACGCAAGCCCGGGCGCGGAGTACAGAGCAATTGTCACAGTTAGCAGATCCCTGGTTAAGGGGATGCAGAGTGATCTGGAGATGCTTGAGGAAAGTCTGGAGATGGAGGCATTGGGGAAAGAACTGAGGTAGTAGCTGGGGTTGATCCCAGTGCTGACTCCTCCCCCATAAAGCATGAGTCATATTGCTCAGGCAGACCACACCCCTGAGTGACAACACCATTAAAGGACACAATAGCCCCACCCACAGGAGTTCCCTGCCCTGACTGCTGAGGGCAGAGTGACTAGATTAAAAACTGCAGGGGACAGCCACAGATAGTAGATACCTGCAGTCTCTTAAAGATGGCCTGAGGTCAGACAGGGTCAACAGCTGACATCGTCAGAGGCAGACAAAAGGAAGAAAGAAAGAAAGAAAAAGAAAGAAGAAAGAAGAAAGAAAGAAAGAAAGAAAAAGAAAGAAGAAAGAAGAAAGAAAGAAAGAAAGAAAGAAAGAAAGAAAGAAAGAAAGAAAAAGAAAGAAAGAAAGAAAGAAAAGGAAGGAAGAAAGAAAGAGAAAGGAAGGAAGGAAGGAAGGAAGGAAGGAAAGAAGGAAGGATGAAAGGAAGGAAGAGAAAAAACAGTGGTCTCCTACCATAGAAGTTCACACCATGAAGTCAGGAAGTCAAGACAGATCAATTTAAGAAGCAGAAGGAAAAAAAAAAAAGAGTCTCGCAAATAATGGGAAGACAAAGAAACCTAAGGTAAAAGAGTAACCCCCACAAAGAGAAATAAGTGAAATAGAGCAAGTAAACTAACAGATATTGAGTTCAAAACAATATCTGATTCTAAGGAAGCTCAGTAACCTTGGTGAGCTGAAGGAGAATTATCAAAAACCACAGGGAAACTATGGGGAACTTACTGTAAACTATATCAGCATGAAAAAGGACACAGAGGCTATCAAAAAGAGTAAAGAGGAAATGAAGAATACAATCTCTGAATTGAAGAACACAGTAGAAGGAATCAAAAGCAGGCTAGATGAAGCTGAGGATCAAATCAGTGAGTTGGAGGACAAGAGAGAAGGAAACTCCCAAAAAGAGCAAGAAAATGAAAAAAAAGACTCAATAAGAATGAAGAGGCATTTAGGGAAATGCAGGACAACCTGAAACATAATAATACCCGTATAATAAGGATACCAGAAGGAGAAGAGGAGAAAGGAATAAAAAACCTGTTTGAAAAAGTAATGATGGAAAACTTCCATAATTAGAGGAGAGAAAATGTCACGCAAGTTCAGGAAGCACAGACGGTCCCAACAAGAGGAACCCAATGAGGCCCATTCCATGACACATCATCATTAAAATGGCAAACATCAAAAACAAAGAGAGAATCTGAAAGGTAGCAAGGTAAAACAGGTATAAACATAAAAGGGAGCCCTGGTATGGCTAGCAGCTGACTTCTCAACAGAAACACTACAAGCCGGAAAGGAATGGTAAGAAATATTCCAAGTCATGAAAAGAAAGGCCTGCAGCTAAGACTACTCTACCCAGCAAAGCTCTCAATTAAAATGGAAGGAGAAGTAAAGAGTTTCCCAGACAGAAGAAGGCTAAAGGAATACACCTCCAACACACCAGCACTACAAGATGTGCTAAAGGAACTGCTTTAAGAAGATGAAGAAAAAGAATGAAAAGGAGGGTTCACAGGTACAAGGGGAAAAAAATGAATAAGTACCTATCAATAATAACTTCAAATGTAAATGGATTAAATTCTCCAATCAAAAGACATAGAAGAGCTGACTGATAAGAAAATATGACCCACACATATGCTGCCTACAAGAGACACACCTCAGAACAAATGACTTACACAGACTGAAAGTAAAGATATGGGAAAAAAAAATACTCCAAGCAAAGCAAAAGGACAAGAAAATAAAAAGCAGTGGTAACAACACTTATATAAAAAATATGTAGATTTCAAAACAAGGCCATGAATACAGACCCAGAAGGACACTTCATAATACTCAAAGGAAAAATACATCAAGAAGACATAAACATTGTAAACTTATATGCACCCAATATAGGAGCACCTAAATATATGAAGAAAATCTTGGAGGACTTAAAAAAAGATATAGACAGTAATGCATTGATAGTAGGGGATCTTAAAATCCCACTGTCAAAAATGGATAGATCTTCCAAACAAAAGAACAACAATATTGTGGAACTGAACGATGTATTAGATTAAAAAGACTTAACTAACACATATAGAACCTTTCATCCCAAAGAAGCAAAATACACATTGTTTTCAAATGCACACATAATATATTCAAAGATAGAACACATGATAGGACACAAAACAAGCCTCAACAAATTCAGGAAAATCGAAGTAATAACAAGCATTTTCTTGGAACACAAGAGCTTGAAACTAGAAACTAACCTCAAGGAAAAAAGAAATAAAATATTCATACTCATGAAGACTATTAAACAATGAATAATGATGAAAGAGAAGAAATCAGAAAGTTTCTGGAAACAAATGTAAATGAACACACAACTGTCCAAAACCTATGGGACACAGCAGCAGCAGGCCTGAGAGGGAAGGTCATGCCAATACAAACATACCAATAAAAGACAGAAACATTTCAAATAAAGGACCTAACCCTACAGCTTCAAGAACTGTAGAAACATCAGCAAACAAATCCCAGAGCAAGTAGAAGGATGGAAATAATCAAGTTCAGAGCAGAACTGAATGACATAGCGACTAACAGAACAAATTGCTAGGGCTTTTACGGTGTTGCAGCTCATATTTAAGTCTTTTATCCATCTTGAGCTTATTTTTCTGTATGGTGTCAGCTGATGATCAAATTTCAATTTTTTGCATAAAAGAATAAAAGAACTACTATTCTTCATGACAGCATGGGTGAAACTAGAGAGCACTATGCTAAGTGAAATAAGCCAGGGGGCTAAAGACAAATACCACATGATCTCACCTATAAGTGGAACCTAACCAACAAAACAAAGATATAAAGAAAATAAGACCAGTAACACTGAAAGAAAAAAGAAACCAATAGAGACAAGAGAGAAGGAGGGAAGAGTGGATGGGGGAAAAGGAAGGTAAGTGGTAAGTCAAGGAACATATAGCAAGGACTCATGGACAAAGTGGGGAAAGATTGGAGGACAGGGGAAAGTGGTGGGGGGAAGGCAGAGCCAAATGTATTTGAAAAAATAAATTAATTAATAAAAATATTAAGAAATAAATAAACAAAAAAATGGTTATTAGAGGAGGGTGTTAGGGATGGAAACAAAGGGGAAAATGATTAATAAGTACAAACTTCCAGTTATAAAATAAGTCACAGTGATGTAATGTACATCATGGTGATTATAATTAATACTATCATAATAACTGTGTAGTGTCATTTGTTACTAGACTTATTATGGTAATTACTTCATAAGGTAAATAAATATTGAATTACTATGCTGTACACCTGAAACTAATATATTGTATGTCACATAATTAAAAATAAAATAAAATGATAAGATCAGGTGTTAAAAAAATTCTCAAATCAATAAACATAATGCCTCATATAAACAATGTAAACACAAAACCACATGATCATATCAATAGATGCAGAAAAAGCATTTGATAAGATACAGCACCCATAGATGATAAAAATACTCAGCAGAACGGGAATAAAGGGTGCATGCCTCAAAATAATAAAGGCCATATATTAAAAACCTACAGCCAACCTCATACTCAATGGGGACAAAAACTAAAAGCTTTTCCACTAAAATCAGGAACAAGACTAGGTTGTCCACTTCCATCACTTCTATTTAACATAGTATTGGAAGTTCTAGCTTCATTGATCAGGCAAGAAAAAGAAATAAAAGGACTCAAAATTGGAAAAAAGGACGTAAAAATATCATTGTTTGCAGTTGAGATGATAGGGTACATAGAAAACCCCATGGACTCCACTAAAAATCTACTTGACCTAATAATTGAATTTGGCCAAACAGCAGGATACAAGGTCAATATTCAGAAATCAAAGACATTTTTGTACACTCATAATGAAATATGAGAAACAGAAATCAGGAAATATAACTTCTCTGCTATATCAACAAAAAAAATAAATAAGTACCTAGTAATATACTTAAAGAAGGAGGTAAGAGACTTGTACACAGAAAACTATAGAACACTGAAGAAAGAAATTAAGAAAAACACAAATAAATGGGAGTATATACTGTGTTCCTGGATTGGAAGAATTAACATCATCAAAATGTCCTTATTACCCAAAGCAATTTATAGATTCAACACAATTCCTATTAAAATACCCGTGGCGTATTTCACAGTTATAAAACAAACATTTAAACAATTTATATAGGACCATAAAGGACCGTAAATAACCACAGCAACTTTGAGAAAGAATAGCAAAGTAGGAAGGATCACAGTCCCTGACATCAAACTATATTAGAAATCATTGTAACCAAAACAGTCTTGTACTGGCATAAGAACAGACACATTGATCAATAAAACAGAATAGAGAGCCCGGAAGTAAACCCATGTCTCTATGGTCAGTTAATATTTGTGAAAGGGTGCAGAAGCATTAAATGGAGTAAAAATAGCCTCTTCAACAAATGGTGTTGAGAGAGCTGGACAGCTATATGCAAAAAATTGAAACTTGACCACCAACTGACTCCATATACAAAAATAAACTCAAAATGGATAAAAGACTTAAATATAAGTTGCAACACCATAAAAGTTCTAGAGGAGAACTCCCCGCTAAGCAGGAAACTCTCAGGTATCACATGCAATAATATTTTCACCGATATTTCCCAAACAATGCACATAAAGGAAAATGTAAACAAATGGGACTTCATCAAAACAAGAAGCTTCTGCATGGCTAAAGAAAACATCAACAAAATGAAGGGAAAACCAACTCTATGGGAAAATGTATTTGCCAATGTTACCTCAGATAGGCATTTTATCTCCAAAATATATAAAGAGCTCACATGACTCCACTCCAGGAAGACAAACAATTTCATTAAAAAAAAAATGGGCAAAGACTTGAAGAGACGTTTTTCCAAGGAGGACATACACAAGACACAGAGAGCTATGAAAGGATGCTCATCCTCAGTAGTCATCAGGTAATTTGAAATTAAAACCACTTCACACTTGTCAGAATGGCCATCATAAATAAACCAACAAAAATTGGGGGCTGGCGAGGTTGTAGAGTAAAGGGAATCCTGGTACACTGTTGGTGGGAATACTGACTGGTGCAGCCACTGTGGAAAACAGTTTGAAGTTTCCTCAAAAAGCTAAAAATGGAACTGCCTTTTGACCCAGTGATTCCACTGCTGGGACTATATCCTAAGAATCCCAAAGTACCAATTCAAAATAATCTATGCATACAAATGTTCATAGCAGGACAATTTACAATAGCCAAGTGCTGGAAGCAGCTTAAGTATCCATCAATAAATGAATGGATTAAAAAAAAAACTATGGTACATTTAAACAATGAAATTCCATGCATCAGAAAGAAATAAAGAGTTACTACACTTTGTAATAAGCATGGATGGAACTGAAGAGCATTATGCTAAATGAAATAACCCAGGTGGTAAAAGACAAATACCATATGACCTCATTTATAAGTGGAATGTAATCAGCAAAGCAAGAAGGCAAGAAAATATGACCAGCAGCATTGAAGAAACTGATGGGGAAGGGAAGAGGGGAGAGAAAGAGGGGTTAGCAGGGAGGGGAAGATAAAGTGTCAGATCAGGGAACAGGTGTGGAGGACACATGGACGAAGCCAAGGTGGGGGAGGATTGAGGGGAGTAGTTGTGGGTGGGTGGGGCAGGGGAAGTGGTGGCAGGTAAATGGAGACAAATGTATGTGAAAACTTTAAAAAAGAAAAAAATTGTATCTGGGAAAAAGAATAAAAGAATACCAAAACAAAACCACATACAACCCTTCACTTTTGGTTGTCTTGCTGTCAGCACAGCATCCTACGACTAAATTTCTAAATGCCACTTTGGACTAATTTAAACAAGAATCCCAGTTGTTACTTTTATTTGATGGTGAAATTGCTTGTACTTGTATTTTATTGAAAAAAAAACAAGATATTTTTAACCTTCATACATAGAAGCAAAAATACCTTAACTGTTCTAAACCTTCAAAAGTTAATAGATATGATTATATTTAAAAAAAAATGAATTCCAGAATAGTGTTTAACAAAGAATATAATAAAAATATATAGTATATTTTGCAAAACAAGAAGTGCAAGACAGACAAGAATATGAGGTCTGTCCAGAAGGTATCCAGCTATGTAATATGAAAAATAGAGACACTTGTTGATGAATATACAAGATGCAAGAAACATTGTACATAGGACAATGATGCTTCCCTCCCCTTCAATGTAGATACTTTGGGATCTCACACAGTTCTCCCAATTGCCATCAGCTTCCTTATTATAGTTTCCTGAATCTCATTGACAGTCTAAAATCTTTTCCCTTTCAAAAGTGATTTTAGTTTTGAGAAATGCCAGAAGTTGCAGGGCACCAAATCAGGGCTGCATGGGGGCTGAGTCACCTGGGTGATTTGATGTTTCACCAAAATACTGCATGAGACATGATTCATAAGTGGGCACATTGTCATGATGAAGCTGCCAATCACCAGTTGCCATAGCTGTGGCCTTCTGAATCATCCTAATAGTTTTCACAGAGAAACATTCAAGCTTAATGTAAAATTAGATGCAGATCCTTTGCTCTGCTCATTCAGTCATTATGAATGTGATGGCCACATAATATACATGCTCACTCAACAGCATCTACAACCCCACTGACTAGTAGAATGAAGTAGTCATTGTTCATATATGCACATTCCAGCTCATGCTCTTTCGCTTCCAGGTCACATTAGTCTCAAGCAATCTGTTCTCGTTATATTAACAATTGCTGGAGTATAGTAGCTTTATAGTAGAGTTTGATGTCCGGTATTGTAATCTCTCCTGCTTTGTTTTTCTTTCTCAAAATTGCTGAGGCTATTCAGCGTCGTTTATGGTTCAATATAAATTTTTGAAATGTCTGTTCTATTACTGTGAAATATGTCATTGGTATCTTAATAGGGATTGCGTTGAATCTATAAATTGCTTTGGGTAGTATGGACATTTTGAGGATATTAATTCTTCCAATCCATGAGCACGGTATATGCTTCCATTTGTTTGTGTCTTCCTTAATTTCTTTTTTCAATGTTGTATAGTTTTCTGTGTACAGGTCTTTTACGTCTTTGGTTAAATTTATGCCTAGGTACTTTATTTTTCTTCTTGCTATATCAAATGGTATTTTGTTTCTGATTTGTTCTTCTTCTATTGCATTGCTGGTGTACAAAAATGCCTTTGATTTCTGAGTGTTGACTTTGTATCCTGCTGTTTTGCCAAATTCACATATTAGGTTGAGGAGTTTTTTGGTAGAGTCTACAGGGTTCTCTATGTACTTTTGATCCAGTGATTCCCCTGCTGGGACTATACCCTAAGAACACCAAAACGCCAATACAAAAGAACCTATGCACCCCAATGTTCATAGCAGCACAATTTACAATAGCCAAGTGTTGGAAGCCACCTAAATGCCCATCAGTATACCAATGGAATACTACGCAGAAGAAAGAAAAAAAGAACTACTAAACTTCGCGAAAGCATGGATGGAACTGGAGAGCATTATGCTAAGTGAAATAAGCCAGGGGGCGAAAGACAAATACCATATGATCTCACCTATAAGCGGAACCTAACCAACAATACAAAGGTGCAAGGAAAATAAGACCAGCAACACTGAAAGGAAAAGAAACCGACAGAGAAGAGGGAAGGAGGGAGTGGGGGCAGGGAAAAGGAAGGGAAGGGGCAAGTCAAGGAACATATAGCAAGGACTCATGAACAAAACCAAAGGTGAAGAGCTGAGGGAGGGAAGGAGGGAGTGGGCAAGGGAAAGTGGTGGGGGGGAGGCAGAGACAAATGTATTTGAAAAAATAAATTAAAATAAAATTTAAAATAAATAAATAAATAAATAAATAAGGAAATAGAAAATAAATCATAATTTAAACAAAATCAAAATGTACAGTTATTTTCAACTGATAAAAATTAAATACATGAAAATGTAACCTTAATTCTCAGTTATTATATTGATATTCTTATTTGGTGCATGTAATAAAATAAATTCTTTAAACTTTTGATCTTCTTGCTCTGGATAACATAACATCAAAAAAGGAGAGAGGCATGTGGAAGAGTATAAGACTAAATATGCTGTGACAGGCATGTAATTAAGAAAAGAAACAATTGCTGGACTTTTTACAGACAGACCTCATATTAGTAACCGTTATCTTGAGAAGGAGAGCATGACGCAATTAGAGTAAAATACAGAGTGTTCAATGTACAAACTGTGTTTTACCTTTAAACCATTCCTATATTATATGTGGTGTTTTTATAATGCTGTTTTATGTAAATACAGTAATTAATGTCCCAGTTCTTGTGTTGGCAACATCTTGTATAGACATCTTGGTACTCATCATGACATTCTGCCTGATAACTGTCATTACACATTTCAGATCCAATTTTTTTAGACTCCCATTATGAATGTCCACACAATTCTGTTGGTGACCATCTTCAGAAATATCGTGAACTGTCTGCTAGTTCCTCACTTGTCTACTAGTTCCTCACTTTCTGATCATGGATATCTATTGTTTACTTAGTGCAATGTTTGCTGCTTGGCTGACTCCTTTGTCTATGCTCAACTACAGGCTAAAAGTTTGTGTTTGCATTTTTGAGATCACTGAGTTAACCTTTGTCCCTACAAGCCAGTGTATCTCCTAACTGAAATATTTGTTGTTATCTACCTGTGACCAAGGGTGCTTTATCTATCTTTGACTCTTTCTTCATTGGATGTCTTGTCTTTATGCAGGCTGACACCTATGACAATTGTAGTCATGAAATTCCTTTAGTGTCAGATCCTCTCTTTAAAACTGTGGTTTGAACCAAGAGAAGGTTTTCAATACCTAAAAGACATTTTCTTCAAAATGCCATGCAGTTTTTTACTATAAGCCTACTAAATTTATATATATAGATATATGGATATAGATAGATATAGATATATAGATATAGATAGTTGATTTTGTTATTACAGTTGTCACATTTTTTCTCTACTTTATTCCCACCCCACCTAATATCACTCCACCTCCCAGCATTACCGCCGCCTTAATTCATGTCCATGGGTTGAAATTAATTTCAGACAGATTTTTCTTTCTCAATGTAGTTGCCCAGCAACATTGACTTTCATGTTAGTTAAAACTTCTGAGAAAAAAATATGAATTTTTATTAGTATAGTTTATTACTTATTATCAATTTCCACATAGAGTATGCAATAGACTCATATACACTGAGTTTTGTGTGTGTATGTGTGTGTTGTTTTTGTTTTTAATTTGGCATACTCAGAATCGTTCTCTCTGCCAAGGTTAACAAAGCTTTAAATGCAGGATTTACAGTGGTGGACTCAGAGCATGACCTTGTTCATTTTCCATCCTTGAGTTGAGTGTGTTTGCAATTTTTTTAAATTTATTTACTGTTTAAATACATTTGTCTCTGCCTCCCCCCCACCTCATTCCCTTGCCCCCCTCCCACCTTCCCTCCTTCAGCTCTTCCCCTTTGGTTTTGTCCATGAGTCCTTGCTATATGTTCCTTGACTTTCCCCTTCTCTTCCCTTTCCCTGCCCCCCCCCACTTCCCTCTTGTCTCTGTTGATTTCTTTTCCTTTCAGTGTTGCTGGTCATATTTTCCTTGTATCTTTGCATTGTTGGTTAGGTTCCGCTTATAGGTGAGATTATATGGTATTTGTCTTTCGCCCTCTGGCTTATTTCACTTAGCATGATGCTCTCCAGTTCCATCCATGCTGTCGCAAAGTTTAGTACTTCTTTTTTTCTTTCTGCTGCGTAGTATTCCATTGTATATATGTACCATAATTTTTTGATCCAATCATCTACTAATGGGCATTTAGGTTGCTTCCAACACTTGGATATTGTAAATTGTGCTGCTATGAACATTGGGGTGCATAGGTTCTTTTGTATTGGCGTTTTGGTGTTCTCAGGGTATAGTCCCAGCAGGGGAATCGCTGGATCCAAAGGCAGTTCCATTTTCAGCTTTCTGAGGAAATTGCACACTGCTTTCCATAGTGGCTGCACCAGTCTGCATTCCCACCAACAGTGGACTAGGGTTCCCTTTTCTCCACAGCCTCGCCAGCACCTGTTGTTTGTGGATCTGTTTATGATGGCCATTCTGACCGGTGTGAGGTGGTACCTCATGGTGGTTTTGATCTACATTTCTCTGATGGCTAGTGATGCGGAGCATCCTTTCAAATGCCTCTAGGCCCTCTGTATCTCCTCCTTAGAAAAGCGTCTGCCCAGGTCCTTTGCCCATTTTTTGATTGGATCGTTTGTCTTCCTGGAGTAGAGTCCAGTGAGTTCTTTATATATCTTGGAGATCAAACCTCTATCTGATGTATCATTAGCAAATATATTTTCCCATACGGTTGGTTCCCTTTTCATTTTGCTGATGTTTTCTTTAGCCGTGCAGAAGCTTCTTATTTTTATGAGGTCCCACTTGGTTATTCTTTCCTTTATGTTCCTTGCTTTAGGAGACATATCAGTGACAAAATGGCTGTGTGGGATATCTGAGAGTTTCCTGCCAATGTTCTCCTCTAGGACTTTGATGGTGTTGCAACTTATATTTAAGTCTTTTATCCATCTTGAGTTTATTTTTGTATATGATGTCAGCTGATGATCTAATTTCAATTTTTGGCATGTAGCCGTCCAGCTCTCCCAACACCATTTGTTGAAGAGGCTGTTATTGCTCCATTTTATGCTTCTGCCCCCTTTGTCGAATATTAGATGTCCATAGAGACCTGGGCTTATCTGGGCTTTCTATTCTGTTCCACTGGTCTATGGGTCTGTTCTTGTGCCAGTACCAGATTGTTTTGAGTATGGTGGCATTGTAGTAGAGTTTGATGTCCGGTATTGTGATCCCTCCTACTTTGTGTTTCTTTCTCAAAATTGTTGCGGCTATTCAGGGTCGTTTATGGTTCCATGCAAATTTTTGAAATGTCTGTTCTATTTCTGTGAAATACGTCATTGGTATCTTAATAGGGATTGCGTTGAATCTATAAATTGCTTTGGGTAGTATGGACATTTTGAGGATATTAATTCTCCCAATCCATGCAATTGGTTTTGATCAAAACTGAACTAGAGGAAAACCCTCCATGGCCTCCAGAGGTTCAAGTCGATCTGGACCAGGGTGCTGCTAAATTTACAAAGTCCTGGTGGAATCCAGGCTCAACAAGATACATTGCCTGCATTATTACCATTTTTAATTCAAAGAATAAGCTTCCCAATCTAGTTGTACACCCAAATTAGTACATATTACAATAACATGTAGGTCTAAAGAGTTTCTCAAAGCTAAATCATTCAAGCAAGAAAAAAATACTAAAAATAACATGGACTTGGCATTTAAACAGCCTTGTCTTCAAACATATTTTCTGTTTGCCTTAAAATAAGGACAATTTGATCTATATTAATGCTTTTCAGACTTTTCTATGTGTGGCTGGCAAGATTAAACTAGCGGTAATTTATAGGTGTTTCTATAGGGCTTGGTAGAAAATGTCATCTTGTATTCATCAGAATAATACAATAAAATATTAGGGAAAATACAGGTATTAGTTTATCAAAGACTTCTTAATAGTTTCATATACAACTTGACTCATTGCCATAAGTTTTTTTCAAGTTTTATACTTTATTAATTTTTATGATAATTTATTCAAAGTATTGATAGTCATCATTGACATTGAACTTTGCACAACTAGGCAAAAATATAAACCCTTCAGAACCATTAAAAATGTACAATTGAATTATATTTAAAGAGTTGAATAACTCTACTTTTTCTGAGCAGTACAAGTATATAATTATAATATGAATGTATTTGAATATAACTGAACTTTTCATATAAATAATTTTAGGGTAAGGTAAAGCTTCATTTGCAGTATTTTGTGCACTTTCTGAGCAATTAATTATTCTGGGGCCAGTTAAGATGGCATTATTGTTTCCAGTTATCTGTTACTACATAACAAGCCACACTTGAATTTTATGACTTAAAGCAAGGATATTTGGTTAATTTTCTCAGGAATCTGCCCTTTGGGCAGGGCTCAGCAGGGATGATCCATCTGTTCTCAAAATAATGTCAGCTGACTGGCCTCATTGACACAGGAGGCTCTGCCTTCCTGGAGTTCTTCTCATTGACTAGACAGACCCAGTGGTTCTCACAACTTTGGTCCCTTCAATTTTGTCTGAGAGTAAAGCATTTATAGCCTTTTTCTGTAAACACAAACTCTGATTTCCCTCCACAGCAGGATTACTCATGATTCATAGCAAATGTCTACAGATCATAGAAGATATAGTGGTCGATTGTGAGCTCTGTTTCCATACCATCAGAATATCTTTTTCTAATTGTGTGATCTCATGACAAAAGATATTAAAATAAATTTTATTTATAGTTGCTACAAGAATGGATAAGGCATAAAAGTGTAGCACCATGCCCAGCAGACAGTCCAAGTAAAGGAAATATATGCTTATTAGTCTAATTGTGATAAAATTGTAGATCTTCCCTGGCTGCTATGGCTCAGTGGATTGAGTGCCAGCCTTCAAACCAAAGGGTCACTGGTTTGATTCCCAGTCAGAGCACATGTCTGGGTTATGAGCCAGGTCCCCCATAAAAGGAATGTGAGAGGCAACCATACATTGATGTTTCTCTCCCTTTTTTTCTACCTCCCTTGCCCTCTCTCTAAAAATAAATAAATAAAATCTGGAAAAAGAGGGCCTCAAAAAATAAATAAATAAAATTGGAGATCTGACCACACATCTGTGTGTAAGCTACATCTCATGCCATGCTTTACAGTAGTGCTTACTTTTATTGTCTTCTTAAAATAATAGTTTTATGCCCTTTCATCCAATTTTATCAGTTTCTTACTTGGACCCATGTTGCTTCACACTTCCTGCCTCATTTTCCTTCCATTACCTTGTTTGAAATACTTCCTCTGTCATTCTCCCCTGTGCTGTGACAATGTGCTTCAGCCCTCATAATAAATTACTAACAAAGAAGCTCAGGAAAATAATGTGGATTTGCTAGATCTGTAATTGAGGCTTCAAATGCATTCTTACCTTTTGTTTATAGTTTTAAAGTCAGTTTTCAGTCTATAGAACTCAATTTTTATGTGATATCTGAATTTTTTTAAATTTAGGAAACTCTATAGCAACAGAGAATTTAATTTCACAACATAAATTTAATTCCAATTAATTTGTAATTGTGTAAGTTGAGCTTTACTAAGGCAATTTATTTTTATATCAGTATAGTTGGAATATACTATTATATTGGTTTTACTAGTTTCAGGTGTGCAATATAGTGACCCAACATTTTTATACCTTACAATGTGATCACAACACTACATGTAGTAATCATCTGTCACTGAGCAAACTTATCACAATATTATCAACTATATTCCCTGTCCCTTTTTTCACTCATTCCCCCCACCCTCATTTCCTCTGGTAACCATTGCTTTGGTCTCTTGTTTCTATGAGTCATTTTGTTTTGTCTGTTCATTTGTCTTGTTTTTTCAGATTCCACATATAAGTGAGATCATGTGGTATTTGTATTTCTCTATCTAATGTTTCATTTAGCACAATACCCTCTAGGTCCATCCATGCTGTCACAATTGGCAAGATTTCATTCCTTTTTATGGCCAAATAATATTCCAGAGGTGCATACACACAAATGCACACACACTCTACATCTTTTAAGGCAAAATTTTTAATCCAGAAAACAGAGGCAGTAGGTTAAGCTGTGGTCTCCCCTGCCTTTCCATATGTATTGTTGCTAAGACTGGTATCCAGCAGGACTAGCATGAGAGCACAGTATGCAGTATACAGTGACATCTGCCTCTTGGTGTCCTGGTGTCATCCAGGAACAAAGCCATGAGGAGTAAGGAATAGAGGGGGAAGATCAGAGAAATATCCTCAGAAAAGCACTAAGAAGTTCACACAGGGCCATAGTTACAGCCAACCTCTTGAGTCCGGGTAATGATCAAGACACAAAGGGCATTGTTTTCTTGTGTATGTAAAATAGATTATAGATATATGGAATAAATTGAGTATCTGTGGAGGCCAAAGCAGCATCAGAGTTGCAACAACCCTGCCATTTTAGGATTTGCCAAGAAAGACAATGGAGACAGGAGAAGAGTTCCATTCCCTGGAAGTGGGGTTGGCAGGATAAGAGAATGACTTGGGCCATATGGCTGAGGTCAATGTCTCAATCTCACAATATCAGTGTTTTGGGGAGGGAGGTGGGGTGGGGGAATCTATCCAGGCCCAGATGGCCAATGGCCCTTGCCGGAAGTGAACCTGAGAGTGACCCTGAGGTCTAACCAGAGAATTCAAGTGACCTGTCTCAAGGTCACGTAAGAAATTTTGAGTAAGCAAGAACAGTTTCTGAGTGGTGATTTTACAGTCAGCTGCCCACTGGACTTATTTTCAACCCCAATTAGTCTCTGAGCTAAAAATGTTAATTCCTCCTCAATGTGACAGAGAAACTGAGGATCTGACTTCTATCCCTTCTCTACCTCTAACAAGTCTTCATTAAACAGAGTAAAGTAATTGCCTAAATGAAAGTTTATAAACAATTGATATTACAAAGGTGACTGGATGAAAGGC
Organism: Pteronotus mesoamericanus; assembly: GCF_021234165.1. Taxonomy (NCBI): domain Eukaryota; kingdom Metazoa; phylum Chordata; class Mammalia; order Chiroptera; family Mormoopidae; genus Pteronotus; species Pteronotus mesoamericanus. The sequence goes on from NW_026555321.1 coordinate 59,951,121, forward strand.
AGACAAAATATGTATCTACAACACCATGTAAAACCTTTCCTCAGGGTTTAATTATTAGGTGCTTACTAGTTAATATTTCTTCCAGATTGTATTTTTAATTGTTGTTCAAGTAAAGTTGTCTCTATTTACCCCCCACCTCTCCCCACCCCTGCCCTCCAAGAGGATAGTCTACTTAAATAGTCTTTTCAAAAAAAGTTTTTGGTTTCATTGATTGATCTTTGGTTCAGATTTTTCTTTTGATAAGAAATATGTAATGGTTAAAATTTTGTATCCTTATCCATTTTCCTGGATTTCTTTTACCATCTGCAAGATAGGTGTGAATATTGTCCAAGCTGATTACAGGTTTATCAGTTTTTCTTCAAGTATTTCAAAGTTTTGCTGTATGAAAGTTTCCTATAAAACTGAAGGCCTTTCTTCCTTCACTGTCTTATAATACCTAGTCTAATCTCACAGCTGAACTTTCTCATTCCCTGAGTGGGTGGGCATCCTTTTCCTCCAGAGTCAGGTAGGGAGTCTGTTAGGCTTTGGGAACTGTTTGGTGTCTGCTGCAGCTACTCAGCTAGCTCTGCCTTAGTGTGAGAAGGGACTAAATAGTATGTGGAAGATGGGTGTGCCCTCATCTCCATGAAACTTTATTTACAAATAGGCTGCCTGGGGGCACAGCCTATATTTTGAAGATAAACTCTCCCATTTCCCCAGAAAGAATTTTAAAATTTTGTTAGATTTGTTTTAATGTGTAGTTTTGCAGTTATGGTAAGATAGGCTCATATGAATAATTATTTTTTTCTTTCATTAATCCAGAATGTCACTTAATGACACTTCTTAATATTTTTAAGATATGAGCTTTCATTCTGGAAATTTTCCTTTTAGTAGACTAGACTGATTAGTTTCTCAATCTTCTTTCAATTATATTCTTTATTATTCTATTAAATAATGGTTGGAGTTATTTTTTAAATTCTCACCCAAAGATATGTTTATTAATTTTAGAGAGGAAGAGAGAGAGAGAGAGAGAGAGAAAGAGAGAGAGAGATGTGACAGAAACATTGATTAGGTGACCCCTCCATATGTGTCCCAACCAGTGATCTAACCTGTAATCTAGGTATGTGCCCTGATTGGGAATTGAACCTGCAATCTTTTGGTGTTTGGGAAGATGCTCTAACCAACTGAGCTACCCAGCTAGGGCAAAAATGGTTGGAATTTTTGTTTTGTTTGTATTTTTGTTTTTTGAGAGAAAGGGAAAGGCCGGGGGGAAGAGAGGGAACAGAGAAACATCAATGTGAGAGAGAAATATTGATTGGTTGCCTCTTGAACACATGCCAACTGGGGACTGAACCCACTCTTAGTCATGTGCCCTGATTGGGAATTGAACCAGTGACCTTTCACCTTGCAGGACAATGTCCAAACAACTGAACCACACACGTCAGGGTGAGAATGTTTGGAGATCTTGAAGCTTAGTCATTATATTGTATAACTTTTGCTGTTCCACTTTATTTTTTTTAAATTTAAGATTCATTGGTGTTTCTTTTTTTTTACAGTAACAGATTAAAAATAATTGCTTTCTCCATTTTTTGTTTCTTTGGGTAGATCAATTTTCTGTTTATTGTGTTTGGTGAACCACTTTCTTTGTTATGGCTATACTAAAATATTTATTTTTACTTACCTGTTATATCTGTAAATTACTGTGTAGACAGAATAGTATTTGTAGTGGAAAGTGTGAATAAGAATCAGAATGAGTGAGAATCCGTACTTATCATCAGTGAAACTTAGGAATTTGGGACAGAAGACTTCTCTTACAACAAGGAAGGCAAGTGCTCTGGAGCAAGCTAGTTTTATTTTGGGTGATAGGATTCCCTCCACCCCAAACTGTCAGTCCTAAATACTTGATATTCTATCATGTATGTCTCTCCCAAGTGACCAGTATGTATCCTTGGTTAGGATCCTCACTTCAGAAAACCATACTTAAGGTTTAATTTTAAATCACATAAAAATAGCATAAGCACACACTAACACTGGACTTACTATATTCTCAGTAGCATTCTAAACATTTTATATACAGGGTCCTGCAAAAGTAATGTTTACTTGAGTGTGGTTGGTAGGGTGATATGGGTGTAATAATTTATAATTTTAATTTGAATATTTTACCTAAAATGTCATTTGGTGTGTGTGGGTGTGATATTGTTATGTTACAGAATTACATGCTTATGATTTTGTAATTAAAGATTTTGTAATAAAAATGGGGTGTTATTTGTGCCAGACCCTGGATATTATCACGTTCAATCCTCACTACTGCTCTATAACAGTAAATATTCTCCCTGATGCCAAAGGGGAAAATGAAACTTGTGAAGGGTGAAAATTTGCCCAAATTTACATTTAACAAGGGCATTTAACTGTGGAGTCATTCTTCACTATCATACTATTCCTATTTACTTGGTGACAATCCCCAAGCCATCCTCTCATAAGGTCCAGAAATCATAGCCTCATTCTACCTACCACAATGACTTATTCTTTCCTTCTCTGTACTTGGTGGACTTGAAGTACAAGATGGAATTCTAGGATCTGGAAAATTTTAGTTTTATATGTCTGTCCTATTATCTATGTAGGATTAATTTCTCAGTTTTGAAAAGTTCTATTGTCAATTCATATGAATCATGTTTAATAGAAATGTTTTTCCACATTCTGTTCTGCTTCTGTCTTCCTTTTACTTTTTATGTTTATTTTTAAATATCTATTCCATTACTGTAATGAGATTTGGGGGAAAAGGAAAAGTAAATAAGTTTAAACAATCTTCTTGAACTAGAAAACTTCACTTGGGCTTTACAACAAGACAAAGCCCCAGAGGAGTTGTGCTGGATTTCTACTGAAGTTGCCATTGATCACAATTTTTCCTTAAAGGAGAGAGTGTGTGTGTTGCATGCATGTGCACATAAGAATGATGTTAAGTCTTCTTATTCACAAACACAGATGTCTTTCTTTTTTTTTTTAGATCTTCTTGACTTTCTCTCAGCAATATTTTTATTTTTTGTCAGACAATTCTTTCACTGACTTGGTTAGACTTATTCCTAAGTATTTAATAGTTTTGATACATTTTAAAATGAAATTGCTTTCTTATTTTCCTCTTTCAATTGTGTATGGTGTATAGACATAACTTATTTTTGTTGATCTTATATGTGGTGATTTTTCTGAAATTGTTTATTAGGAAAGTAGCTTTCTTTTGGATTCTTTGGGATTTTCTATGTCAGGATCATAAACTCTGGTGAACGAAAATATTTTTATCTTTCCAATCAAATGTTTTTCATTTATGTATTTATTTTAAAGCTCTGACACAAACATTTAGGACCTAGTTGAATGGCAGTAGTGCTGAGGAAAGGCATTTCTGTTCCCACTCATAGAAGAAAATTTCCAGGCTTTCACCATTGAACGTGTTTCCCGTGGGGTTTTTCTAAGTGCACCCTTTCATATAGAGGAAGTTTCCCTCTATTCCTAGTTATCTGAAAGTTTTTATCACAAAAAGGTTTTGGATTTTATCAAGCACCTTTTCTGTATCAATCAAGACTTTTTTTTTCCTCCCTCCTTTGTTCTATTGTATTATGTGATAGTTTACTTGAATTAATTATGTGGATCCACCCTTTCATTCTTGCTATTGTAACTCTCATTGGTCACACTGAATAATTATTTTAATATGGTATTCAATTTTATTAGCTAATATTTTACTCAATATTCTTGTACTTATATTCAAAAGAGCTTTGGTGTATAACTTTATTTTCTTGTGATTTTATGTGGCTGGTATCATAGAAGGAATTAGAAAGTGTTCTCTCCCCTTTTATTTTTTTTGAGAGGGTTTGAGACAGATTTGTGGTAATTCTTTAAATATGTGGCGGAATTCACTTGTGAAAACATCTGGTTTCAGGATTTTTCTTTATTGGGAAGTTCTGTACATGTTATAGGTCTGTTGATATTTTCTTGAGGCAGTTTAAGTAATTTGTGTGTTTCAAGAAATTTATCCATTATTTTATATTATCTAACTTGACATTGGCAGGTGTATAATTGTTCAGTAGCCATACTTGGCATATAATTGTTCAGTAGTTGTATCCCTGGTTTCATTTTTAATTTTAGTTATTTGTATCTTATGTCTTTTGTCCTTTATCACTTTAGCTAAAAATGTCAACTTTGTTGATTTTTTCTTCAATAAAGTGAATTGGTTTCATAGATTTTTCTATTCTCTTTTTGTTTATTTCTACACTAAATTATATTATTTCTTTCCTTTGCTAACTTTTGGTATATTCTATTTTTTTCTAGTCCTTTAAGATGTAAAGTTATATTATTGAATTAAGATTATTTTCTATTTTAACATAAGCATACACAGCTATTTCTGTCTTCTTTGAGTAGGCTGCCATAGCAGAAATTTAAAAAATAAAAATATTTTGAGAATTTTAAAGAAAAATATTTGGAGATATTCCTCAAAGAATATTGACAATATTAAGCTATTTGTTATAAGGTATTTTGAAAAGCTACTTTTATGCTTAAATTTTCTAGAAATACATCATTTTTATTTACTTTTGTAATTCATGAAGTTGTTTTGACAATATAAAGACATAGATTATGCTAAAGCACCTGAAGAATGTATCATCATCACTGCTGCTGCTGTAATCATTATCATTACTAATTTAGTCAGAGTATCAAAAGATATACCTCCTTTGGTCTGGGTGTGCTATAGCAATTCATGAAAGTTAGTGAATAAAAATCAAGGCATGGAAATGCAGTTAGAATTATGGAAGTTCAAATTTGAATGGGTTAATTGTGTGATAGTACTGAAAAGTAGCACTGGTGAAGGGTTGAGATTCGGTTGTTGAAGATTCCAAGCTAGGGACTAAATGGCCAATAGAGAGACACATATTTGAGGGTGTCATTTCAAGATAAACTTGGATATATTTATTTTTGGATCCATAATTAGTTCCATAAAGTAGTAGCCTGACTTGAAAATGTTCCTACTCTGATGCACTTTTCTGAAAAAACAACTATAATGTCACACTGAAAAAATGGCTTTGGGGCCCTGTCAGAGATTGGCCATGTGGCTTCATACAGACAGAAATGAAATAATAACATTAATGCATAGTTTTTATCCTCTATGACTACGGTCAGTCATGTCATTTGTCTCTTTTTTCTTTGTCAGTGATATCTTCTCCAAGTTATTCAATGCATCAAAGTCATGGGAGATTTGTCAAACAATAAAAATGTCAGCTGTTCAAAGAACTTTTTACTTTAGTTTTCAAGATTAATGGCAAGGTGCCCGATTAAGATGACCTGTGATAGATTGTGTCATCACCCAGAATTCTGACATCTGGACAGCATGCTAAGTCAGGAAAAAAATCAACATTATCCTATTACCTTCCATGGACACCCAGTGACTTCAGATATTGAAGGGTTAGTGTTTAAAGTCACCACTCATCCTTTCCATTTGCCATGTACCTATCTGCAGAGAAATGTGTTTTGTAAACCAGCCATCTGTTCATGATTTTTGTATTCAATATGACAAAAGTGTTATGCTGACTCAGCCCTTTCAGCAGCCTAATCTTCAGAAATCCATTTGACATGGAAACATGTTCAAATCCTCTAATCTTTGAAAACTCTACATGTTCAGGGGCAACTTCATTATACATCTGTTACTTTGTGACCTTTAAGAACCCCTATGGTACCTCAGTTTCCTGTTCTACAGAATAAAGTTTCAGATGATCTAACATGCTATAGCCATTAGGGCCTATACATGGATGACTCTTCTCGTGCCAAGTTTTACTGAAGTTTTATTGCTGATTTTGGCAACTGAAGGAAATTTACCAGGGATCTAGGTGGCACCTGCAGTGATTCATGGTCATCAAACAAACCAATTTCCTCAGGTACATAGGGTTTGGACATTTGAGTTTCCAATGTTGGTTGAAAAACAATGTATACTTCAATGTAGTATGTTCCCCAGGCATCAAGCTTACCAATCATGACATTATCTTGGTACCAGAATGAGTGTAATAAAGTTATTTAAAATGAAAATGTGAACTGATCAGCTCAACTACTGATTATTTTAACAGCTAAGACAGAAATACAAAGCAGCAACCAAAATGGGAAGACAAAGAAACATACCCCAAATGAAAGAACAAGAGAATTCTCCAGAAGAAAAAATAGATGAAAGGAAGCAAACGATTTATCACATAGAGAGTTTAGAGTAACAATTATAAAGATACTCAACAGCATGAAAAAATATTTAGAAACCAAAAAAATGGACCAGACATAAATAAAGAATGCAATATCTGAAATAAATAATACACTGAAAGGAATAAACTGTAGGTTAGATGAAGCAGAGTATTGAATCAGTGATTTGGAAGACAAAGTAAAAAAAAACAAAAACAAAAACACAAAAAACCAGTCTCAAAACAGTCCCTGAGCTGCTGTGCAGGGACCTTGTGCGTGTACAGGTGTTACAGAAACAAGCACCCTCCTCCAGGGTCTTTTTTTACCATGGTTCTTTGCCTCCCACCGTCATCTTAGTAACTGTGGCTCTCAATGCCAGTTTGGTAAAAAGGAAAGGAACTATTTATTAAAAAGTTTTACAGGTTTAGAGTAATGGCAGAATGTTGCCGCTCAATCCCAAAGTCCCTTTAAAACACCCACAAACATACACACACACACACACACACGCACACACACACGCATGGCTCCATGCCACACACATGGCTAGTTGGGTGAAATACCATGATTATTGCTCTACTTCTACAAAGGAACTCCTATTTGTTCACTGTTTGTATTTTAAGTTCCATAGAATACTATCCCACTCTCTTACTCCATTTTGCCTTCCCCCTACCCCTGATCTGTTTAGTGAGGAATTTTATTTCACTGTTTTTTTCTGGCTCCATGCAGACTAGAAGTAGTTTGCTGTTATTGATATGCAAAGTAACTCTGCTGCTTTTCCCATTCACCAAGCTAGGCCTGTGGTGTGCTCTGGGGTCTCTCAAACTACACCCTCTTACACGGGGACCTTACCTGTCCAGGAGCAGGGTCAGAGAAGAGGGAAGAGTGTGGGCGCAATTTACTCCCACTCAGGGAGCCTCACAGATTTATCAAAGGGGGACAACAAGGGCTTGGAGAGTCAGCAGTGTCCAGAGAGACTTTTTTCAATAGGGGAACTGAGACATAGTGCCAGAACCCATGCACAGGTAGAAGCAAGACCAACAATGAGTGAAGAAAGTGGGTGTGATTTGTTCCCAGTCTGTGCTCCTCATGGACTGATCAAAGTATTGCAAAATGAGGTGGATTATGGGCACACCAACCTGGCGCAAATGTACAAAATGAACAGTTCTGGCCTTACAGTGCTCTGAGGGTGTGGGCTGGAAACTGGACAGCTGTGATTATTGTAGCCCAAGCTGAGCCCCTATCCTTGAAGAACCACAGAAAAAGAAAAATATGAAGCCCATACCATTTCTGCCTTCAGGAATCCAGGGTGATCAGCAAAACTGATTTGGCAAGTTTAAAATCAGCAAGAGGCATTTTTTCTTTCCAAGAGTAAAACAGTAAGACCTGGAGCTGTGAGAAAACCAGAGATGAGTCCCGAAAGAAGCCAGAAGGCAAACACCAATACCTGAGACAAATTTTACTTTGCTATCCTTCAGAACTTTCATGTTTTTTAAATTTCTCTCTTTTCCGTTTACTTTGTTTTTATTGTTTGATTATTTTAAATCTCCCTTTCATATGGCATTTTAATTTTTCTGCTTTCACTTTACTTGTATTCCAAATAACACACTTCCCTTGGTCTTTTACTTTTCATTCTTTTTATTCAGATTATATATTTATTATCATACTATGTCATTCCAAAACCCACACAATACCCCCCCCTTGTCTTAATTCATCTCACCATCTCCCTGAGTTTTATACTGTTGAGGTTAACTTTATTTTCTTTCATATTATGTGAAGTTTCTATGCCTTTCACTATTTCTTCTCCATCTAACCCCACATAAACGATCTTTTTTCTTAAGTCAGCTCACATTCTTTTCCCCTCTAGTAAGAGTCTTATTTCTTTTCCACCTTCTATAAACAGTGGCTAGTTGGGTGAAATACCATGATTATTGCTCTACTTCTACAAAGGAACTCCTATTTGTTCACTCTTTGTATTTTAAGTCCCATAGAATACTCTCCCACTCTCTTACTCCATTTTGCCTTCCCCCTACCCCTGATCTGTTTAGTGAGGAATTTTATTTCACTGTTTTTTTCTCTCCTGTTTTTATTTGTTTCTTTTTGTCCCCTCTTTCAACCTGGGCTTTACTCTGTACTTTTATTAGTTTTCTTCCCCCAACCTTTCAAATTCACTTTTTCTTTACTGTAGACATCTCATATATACTTTAAACTTTTCTACAACATTCTTATTCCTGTTTCACCTTTATTAAACATCATTCAGCTATCATTGCTGTTGATGCTGTTGTGATTTTTCTGCAATTTTGTTCGTGTTGGCCCAGTACCATTTCAATTTTACTTCAAACCTCATAGTATACTCTTCCCTTTTCCTATGCCATCATTCCCATCACCTTTTCGTGTTTTACTTACATATTAAATTTTGTTGTCTCCCTTTCTTCGCTTTGGTTCTCTCCCAAATATAATAAATTCTCCTCCCTCTTACCACACAATATACTCCTCTCTTTTAGTCACCTCATTTTCCCTTTGTCATTTCTTATAATACACACAATCTCTCTTCACCTTTATTATAGCAGTTCAATTGTGCTAGAGATTGCTGATGTGCTGGAGGGTTCTTTGTGCTGGCATAGGTTTGGTTGTCTGGTAATACTGCTTTGATAACCAACACCTGTACCAGATACACACAAAGTAGGAGTTGTAAATACCAGTAAATTTGCTGGAGGGAAGAATCCAAGAACAGAGGAGCCACCAATATATAAAACCCAAGTATAACAAGGGAGCCCACACAAATGGTAGAAAAGGCAATCCTAGAGCATCCAGACAAGGAGATAAAAAGAGACTGCACCATTGAGTCCCAAGAACTACAGCAGAAGTTCACCATATGAAGACAGCTGAAAAAGCAGAGCAAATGGAATCATAGAAAGAAACAAAAAGAGTCACTTAAAATGAGGAAACAAAGAAAGAACCTGAAATCAAAAGGAATGGAAGATTATCCACTAAAAGAGCTAAATGAAATGGAAGCAAGAAAATGATCAGTTACAGAATTCAGAAGCATGTTGATCAAATGCTCAAGGAACTCACAGCTACAAGGAACTGAGTGAGAATAACAATAGAATGAAAAAGGAAATAGAAATTGTAAAGAACAACCAGGAAGAAAAAAGTAATACAATATCTGAAATAAAGGAATATACTAAAAAGAATTACAAGAAAGTTGGATGAAGCATAGGACAGAATTAGTAAGCTACATGACAAGGTAGAAAGAAATACCCAGGTAGAGCAGCTGCATGGAAAAAAAAGGCTAAAATATATGAAGATATATCGAGGGAACTACAGGACAACATGAAACACAACTACATTAGAATCATAGGAATACCAGAAGAAAAGGAGCAAGGGATAAAAACCTGTTCAAAAAAATAATTACAGAAAATTTCCCTAACCTGAAGATGGGAAAACCATGCAAGTCCAGGAAGCACAAAAAAATCCTAGTCAACATGAACCCAAGAGGCTGACTCCAAGAGACATCATAATTAAAATGCCAAATTTTAAGACAAAGAGAGGATCTTAAAGGCAGCATGTGAGAAACAAGAAGTAACATACAAGGGAGCTCCGATAAGGCAAGCAGCTGATTTCTCAACAGATACACCACAAGCTAGAAGAGAATGGCAAGAAATATTCCAAGTAATGAAAAGCAAAGACTTACAACTGAGACTGCTCTTCCCAGCAAGGTTCTCAATTAAAATGGAAGGTGAAATAAGGACATTCCCAGACATAGAAAAGCTAAAAGAATATACCTCTGCCAAGCCAGCACTGCAAGATATCCTAAAAAGAGTGGTTTAAGGAAACGAAGAAAAAAGAATGACAGAGAGAGGAACAGAGATACAAAGGAGGGAAAATGGGTACGTACCTATCAATAATAACCTTAAAAGTTAATGGAGTAAATGCTCCAGTCAAAAGACACAGGGTAGCTGAATGGATAAGAAAACATGACCTGCACATATGCTGCCTACAAGAGGCCTACCTCAGAAAAAAAGACCTATACAGTCTGAAAGTGAAGGAATGGAAAAAATATTCCAAGCAAAAGAAAAGGAAATCTGGGGTAGCAATACTTATGTCAGAAAAAATAGACTTCAAAGCAAAAGTCATACAAAGTGACACAGAAAGACACTTGATAATACTCAAGGGAAGAGCCCATCAAGAAGACATAAACGTTGTAAACATATATGCACCCAAATATATAAGAATAATCTTGATGAACTTCAAGAAAGATATAGACAGCAACACTCTTATTGTAGGAGACTTTAACACCTCACTTTCAAAAATGGATAGATCTTCTAAACATAATATCAACAAAGATATTGTGGCATTGAAGAATGCACTTGATCAAATGAACTTCACTGATATATATATAGAGAACTCTCATCTCAAATAAGCAAACTATTCAAATGCACATGGAACATTTTCAAAGACAGACCACATGATAGGACACAAATCAAGCCTCAACAAATTTAGAACTATTGAAATAATATCAAGCATTTTCTCAGACCACAAGGGCCTGAAACTAGAAACCAATCTCAAGGGAAAAAGAAAAAAAAACTCAAAAGCATTCAACTTCATTGGAGATTGAAGAGCAAGCTAATAAACAATGGATGGGTTAATAATGAAACCAAGGAAACAAATGAAAATGAACATACCATAGTCCAAAACCTATGGGACACAGCAAAGGTAGTCCTGAGAGGAAAGTTCATAGTGATACAGACCTACCTAAAAAGGTAGAAACATTTTAAACAAACAACCTAACCTCACATCTATAAGAACCAGAGAAACGACAAACAAATAAAGCCCAGAGCAATCAGAAGGAAGGAAATAACCGAGATCAGAGCAGAATTAAATTACATAGAGGCTAAAAGAACAATGCAAAGGATCAGTAAATCCAGGAACTGGCTCTTTGTAAAGATAAACCATATTGACAAACCTTAACCAGACTCATCAAGGAAAAAAGAAACAGGTGTGAAGAACACATGGCTGAAGCCAAGGTGTGGAAGGATTGACAGGGAGAGGTGGGGGTGGTTGGTGCAGGGGGAAGTGGTGGTGGGTAAATATAGAAAAGTGTATTTGAAAAATTTAATAAATAGAGAAATGAGGAAGATGGCGGAGGAGTGAATGGGAGTCATGCTGACCTCCTCCCAAAACCGAACTGGAATTGCAACTAAATAATGGAGAAATCACCTGGAAAACAATGGAACAATAGAGGGAGAGGAGCCTTGGAGCCGCAGACAGACAGCGGATTCAACTCTCACATATCCCAAAGGGTGAGAAGTGCAGTGGAGGCTGGAGAGGGTTGGCTGGGCTGGGCACCCACGGGCACCAGCACCAGAACCAGAACCAGAGGGACATTGAAACGGCCAGTTGTATCCCCCTGAAAAGAACAGGGTCTGAACCATAAACAGGGACCCCTAGACTACAGCAGCTAAAACCAGGAAAACACACAGACAAAATGCAACCTGAAAAGCTTAGGGGCGCTCTCTGCCAGAGACAGGTGGCTGGGGATGCAAAGAGACTTAAAGGGCCAACACAAAAATTTGCAGTGGCGGCCGCCTTCCATGATCTCTAGGTAGAGGCGGCAGCAGAGTGGGCTGGTACCTGGGAAAAGGTTGGTGAGGAAAACTTTGTGAAAAGAACTGAGACAGTGGCCAGGGATAACTCACCTCCCACTCTGCAGCTACCATCTTGCTCAGGCCTAAGGGAATCAAATAACGTGCCTTTTGTGCACTGGCCACTTGGGAGCTTGTGCGTGTGTGAGCTGGGGACTAAGTGCAGACAAACTGGAAGAAATAGAGGATCCCTGGGCAAAGGGATCACACAGCTGCATTGAAACCGTTGAGGAGAGACTAGAGATGGAGGTGTTGGGGAAAGAACAGGAGGAGGAACCGGGGAGTCCTGACTCTCTCCCTATTCTGTAGTCTCCATTTTTCAAAGGCAAGATGTGACCCCAAAGAGGGAGAAGCGGGCCATGTGCGAACCAGATGGCCCGCGATTACAACGCAGTTCACAGAAATAGTGGATCCCTGGCTGAATGGGTCTAAAAACTGCCCAGAGACCCCTGAGAAGAGACTGGAGACAGAGGCGTTGGGGACAGAACAGGAGGAGGAACGGGGAAGTCCTGACTCCTTCTCCTTTCCATAGTCTCCATTGTGTGCAGGCAGGCCACTCCCCCAAAGAGCCAAAACCTGAAAAGCACACAGTAGACAGCCCAAAACCACCCAGTGCAGGCATGCACACACACGCGCCGAGTCACCAGCAAAGGTTGGTGAGTGCGTGCGTGGACCCACACCGTGCCGGCCCACAGGTTGGCGCCCATGGGGCCTGCAAGGGAGCATACAGATCGGGGAGGGCAGGCATAAACCAGCGCCCCCACGGCCCATGAGTGCAGAGCAGTCTGCAGAAATAATGGATCCCTGGAGGAAGAGGTCACAAAGCTGCCCAAAGACCTTGGAGGAGAGACAGGAGACAGGATTAACCAGAGAGTCCTGGAGCTGACTTCCTCCCATTTCTGTAGTATCCATTTTGCATGGGAAGATGACGCTCCCAAAGAGCCAAAAGCAGGGAAAGCACACAATAGAAGACCCTAAACTGACTAGTCCTGGGCATCGACCTGATGCGGGCGCCAGATGAGGGCGCAAGGTTGGGCGAATAAGTGCTCCTGGGTTGGAGCAAGCATGCACATGCCCAGGCCTGAGGGGAATACTGCTGGGCCATGGAGCACACTCAAGGAGCCCACACAAGAGTACAGAGAGATTCACAGAAATAGTGGATCCCTGACCAAAGAGGTCACAGAGCTGCCTAAAGCAGGAGTCAGAAACACACAATAGACTCCAGGAAAGCTCAAAGAAATGACCCAAGGTCATATAGGGTCAACAATGACATCATCAGAGGTAGGACTAGAAAGAAAACTAAAGAAAAAAAAATAAGTAAATAAATAAATAAATAAATAAATAAAAAGAAGACTTGCCTACTACCATAGAAGTTAAATCTACAAAGCCAGGAAATCAAGATGAATCAATTGAAGCAGATGCAAAAATGAATAAATAAATAAATAAATTTCTTAATAGACTCTCAAAAAAATGGGAAGAAAAAGAAATTCTCCCCAAATCATTGGAAAACGGGAATCCCCACAGAGAGAGCTAAATAAAATAGAGGCAAGGGAAATTCCAGATATTGAATTCAAAATAATGGCTCTAACGAAACTCAATGAACTCAGACAGTTCAAAGAGAACTATGAGAAACTGCAGAGAAACTATGAGGATCTTACAGCAAACTATATGAACCTGGAAAAGGACATAGAAACTATCAAGACGACACAAGACGGCATGAAGAATACCATTTCTGAATTGAAGAACACAGTAGAAGGAATCAAAACCAGGCTGGACGAAGCTGAGGATCAAATCAGTGAGACGGAGGATAAGGTAGAAAAAGGCTCCCAGAAAGAACAAGAAATGGAAAAAAGACTGAAAAAGAATGAAGAGGCATTTAGGGAAATGCAGGAAAACCTGAAACACAATAATAGCCACATTATAGGGATACCAGAAGGAGAAGAAGAGGAGCAAGGGATAGAGAATCTCTTTGAAAAAGTAACGATGGAAAATTTCACCAATTTGAGAAGAGAAAAGGTCTCATGGATCCAGGAGGCACAGAGTGCCCCACTCAAGAGAGACCCAATGAGGTCCACTCCCAGACACATCACCTTTAAAACGGCAACTATAAAAGACAAAGAGAGAATCCTCAAGGCAGCAAGGGAGAAGGAGAAAGTAACATACAAGGGGGCCCCGATACGCCTAGGAGCTGACTTATCAACAGAAACACTATAAGCCAGAAGGGAATGGCAACAAATATTCCAAGTCATGAAAAGCAAGGGCCTACAGCCAAGGCTGCTCTACCCACAAGGTTCTCAATTAATATAGAAGGGGAAATAAATTGTTTCCCAGACAAGAGAAGGCAAAAAGAATGCATCTCTACCAAACCAGCACTCCAAGATATGCTAAAGAGACTGGTATAAGAAGATGAAGGAAAAGAATGAGAGAGAGAGGAACACAGGTACAAAGAGAAAAAATGAGTAAGTTTCTATCAGTAATATCTCAATGTGAATGGACTAAATGCCCCAATCAAAAGACACAGGGTAGCTGAATGGATAAGAAAACATGACCCACACATATGCTGACTACAAGAGACCCACCTCAGAGCAAGAGACCTACACAGATTGAAAGTAAAGGGATGGAAAAAAATATTCCAAGCAAATGGGCAAGAGAAAAAGGATGGGGTTGCCGTACTTGTATCAGACAAAATAGATTTCAAAACAAAGGCCATAAAAAGAGACCAAGAGGGGCACTTTATAATACTTATAGAAAGAATCTATCAAGACATAAACATTGTAAACTTATTTGTTCCCACTATAGGAGCCCCCAAATATATAAGGAAAATCTTGGATGACTTCAAAAAGATATAGACAGCAACACACTGGTAGTAGGGGATTTCAACACCTCACTGTTAAAAATGGACAGTTCTTCCAAACAAAACATCAATAAGGATATTGTGGAGCTGAATGACGTTCTGAATCAAATAGACTTAACTGACATATATAAACTTTACATCCCAAAGAAGAAAAATACATATTCTTTTCAAATGTTCATGGAAGTTTTTCAAAGATAAACCACATGATAGGACACAAAGCAAACCTCAGGAAATTCAGGAAATTCAGGAAAATTCAGGAAAATTCAGCAAATTCAGGAAAAATGAAATAATACCAAACTTTTTCTCGGACCACACGGGCTTGAAATTGGAAATCAACCTCAAAGAGAAACTTCAAAAACTTGCAAACTCATGGAGACTGAAAAGTATACTATTAAACAATGACTGGGTCAATAATGATATGAGAAGAAATCAAAAAATTTCTGGAAAAAAATTAATATGAACATAGAAGAGTGTAAAACTTATGGGACACAGCAAAGACAGTCCTGAGAGGGAAGTTCATAGCAATACAGGCTTACCTAAAAAAGATAGAAACATTTCAAATAAAATACCTAACACTACAACTTCAAGAACTGGAGAAACAAAAAGATGAAAATGGACCTGCCTTTTAATCCAGTGATTCCCCTGCTGGGACTATAACCTAAGAATACCAAAATGCCAATACAAAAGAACCTAGGCACCCCAATGTTCATAGCAGCACAATTTACAAGAGCCAAGTGTTGGAAGCAACCTAAATGCCCATGAGTAGATGATTGGATAAAAAAACTATGGTGCATTTACACAATGGAATACTACGCAGCAGAAAGAAAAAGAAGAACCACAAAACTTCGCGACAGCATGGATGGAACTGGAGAGCATTATGCTAAGCGAAATAAGCCAGGGGGCGAAAGTCAAATACCATATGATCTCACCTATAAGCGGAACCTAACCAACAATACAAAGATGCAAGGAAAATAAGGCCAACAACACTGAAAAGTAAAGAAACAAACAGAGACAAGAGGGATGGAGGGGGGGCACGGGGAAAAGGAAGGGAATGAGGGGGTCGGGGAACGTGTAACAAGGTATCATGGAGAAAACCAAAGGGGAAGGATTGAGGGATAGAGGGGGGAGAGGGCCAGGGAAGGTGGTGGGGGGGAGGCAGAGACAAATGTATTTGAAAAAAAAAAGAAAATAAATTAAAAAAATTAAAAAAAATGTAAAGCACCTATGAACAAAGCCAAAGAAGAGTAGAAATGAGGGTCGGAGCCGGGAGTGGTTTGAGGGGGAGAGTGGTAGGTATAATACCTACCTGGTAGGTATAATGGAGACACTGTACTTGAACAGCAACAAAACATAAAAATAAAAATATTTATATCAAAGGAAAACACCAACGATGAGCAGAAAAGAAAGAAAAAGAAATAAAACAAATGAGGAGAGTTTAAGAAACATTTTGGAAAACATGAAGTATAACAATATCTTTTTCATGGGGATACTATAAGGAGAAAAGAGCGAGCAAGTGATTGAGAACATATTTAGAGGAATAATGACTGAAAACTCCCCTAATCTGGTGAAAGAAAAACAAACAGAAGTCCAAGAATCTCAGAGAGTGCCAAACAAGTTGGACCCAAAGAGGATTACATTGAGAGACATCACAATTAAAATGGCAGGCTTAAAGACAAGGACAGAATCCTCAAATCCTCAAGAGAAAAGCAGGTGGTAACATACAATACAGAACCAATTAGACTGTCATCTGATTTCTCAAGAAAATCATTTCAGACCAGAAGGGAGTGGCATGAAATATTCAAGGTGATGAAAAGTACAGACCTACAACTAAGCCTACTTTATCCAACACGGCTATCATTTAAAATTGAATGAGTGATAAGGAGCTCCCCAGACAAGAAAAAGCTAAAGGAGTCTGTTAACACCAAAACAGTACTGTGACAAATGTTAAAGGGCTTGCTTTTAGAAAAAGAAGAAAATGAGAAACAAAAAAAGAACAAAGGAAAAACAGTCTAACAATAAAATGGCATTACTTATATATCTACCAATAATCACCTTAAATGTAAATGGCTTAAATGCTACAACTTAAAGACATTCCATAGCTGAATGGATAAGAAAAAAAGGTCCATATGTATACTCCTGCCAAGAGATCCTTCTCATATTAAAAGATCCACAGACTAAAAGTAAACAGATGGAAAAAATATTAAATGCAAAAGGAAAGGAAAATAAGCTGTGGAAGCTGTACTTATATCTAACAAAATAGACTTTAAAATTAAGGCTATTGTAAGACACAAAGAAGACACCACATAATGATAAAGGTAACAATCCAACAAGAGGATATGCCTACTAAACATTTAAGCACCCAACATAGGATTACCTAATTATGTGAAGCAAATCTTAATGGGCATAAAGGGAGAGTGCTACAGAAATACAGTCATATTTGGGGATATTAGCATCCCATTGACTTCAATGGGTAGATCTTCCAGACAAAAAATCAGCAAGAGAGCAGCCTTAAATGACATACTACATCAAATGTATTTAATTGATATCTTCAGTGCTTTTAACCCCCCAAATAGCAGAAAAAACATACTTTTCAAGTGCAAATGGAACATTTTTTAGAATAGATCATGTTAGTACACAAAACAAATCCCAATAAATTTAAGAAGATTGATATCATACCAAGCATCTTCTTGACCATAGTGCTATGAAACTAGAAATCAATCACAAGAAGAACAGTGAAAAAACACATAAAGACATGGAAACTAAATAACATGTTTTTACACAATGAATGTATCAACAATGAGATCAAAGAAGAATAAAAGGTACCTTGAAACAGATGAAAACTATAACAAAAAACAGTCCAAAATCTGTGGGACACTGGGAAAGCAATCCTAAAAGGGAAATTCACAGCATTACAGGCCTACCTCAGAAAACAAAAACAAGCTCAAATAAACAATCTAACTTCACACTTAAAGGAACTTGAAAAGGAACAACAAACAAAGCCCAAATGAGCAGAAGGATGGAAACAATAAAGACCAGAGCAGAAATAAACAAAGCAGAGAATAAAAATTAATACAAAAGATTGATGAATCTAAGAGCTGGTTCTTTGAAAAGATAAACAAGATTCACCAGCTTTTAACCAGATTCTTCAGGAAAAAATGAGATAGGACCCAAATAAATAAAAACAGAAATGAAAGAAGAGAAATAACAACTGATGCCAAAGAAATGCGAAGGTTTATAAGAAAATATTTTGAACAATTATATGCCAACAAACTGAACAACCTGGATGAAATGTAGAAACTCCTAGAAATATACAATCTTCCAAAACTAAATCAGAAAGTATCAGAGAATCTGAATAGACAGATTACACCTAATGAAAATAGAGCAGTAATCAAAAACCAAAAGACCTGGGCCAGATGAACTCACAAGTGAATTTTACCAAGCATTCTGAGGAGAACTAACACCTCTCCTTCTCAAACTATTTCATAAAATTCAAGAGGAGGGATGTCTCCAAACTCATTTATGAGGCCAGCCTTATCCTAATTCTAAAACCAAAAAAACAGACTACAAAGAAAGAAAACTATAGGCCAATACCACTGAAGAACATAGATGCTAAAATTCTCAACATAATTTAGCAAACTGAATACAGCAATGTATCAAGATGATCATATGTTATGCTCAAGTGAGATTTATTCCAGGAATGCAAGGATGGCACAACATTAGCAAATCAATAAAGGTAATTCACCACATAAACAAAATGAAGGATAAAATCTATATTGTTATATCAATAGATTCAGAAAAAAACATTTCATAAAATCCAGCACCAATTTATGATAAAAACTCTCAGCAAAGTAGGATTAGAGGGAACATACCTAAACATAACAAAGGCCACATATGACAAACCCACTGCCAGCATGATACTCAATGGACAAAAATGACAAGTGTTTCCCTTAATATATAAAAAAAAAAAAGACAGCTATGTTTGCTTTCACCTCTTTTATCAGCATAGGAAGTCTAGCCACAGCAATCAGACAAGAAGAAGGACTAAAAATCAATCAAACTGTAAAGGAAGAAGTAAAACTCTCTTTGTTTGCAGATGACATAATACTGTACATAAGTGCTCCAAAGATTTCACCAAGAAACTACTAGAACTGATAAACGAATTCAGTAAATTAACAGCATACAAAATTAACATTCAGAAGTCAGTTGCATTTTTGTGTGCCAATAATGAACAGAAAGGAAAATTAAGAAAACAATCCCCTTGACAATTACTTCAAATAGAGTAAAATACTTAGGGATAAACCTAACCAAGAATGTAGAAGACATGTACTCAGAAAATTATGAGACACTGAGGAAATAAATTGAAAAAGATACAAATGCCATATTTTAGTGTGTATAATACTCACTTTTTTGCCCAAATTTCAGAGGGAAAAATAAGGATGTGCATTATACATGGGTAGTACCGGAAATATCTTGTATCTGTTCTTGTTTTGTAATTATTTTTTACATAAAATCTCCTGTACCATAACATGTTAGAAATAAATACTAAAATTCCATCATAATACAAAAGACAAGAATCTAAATAGAAGTTAAAAAATGAATTAAAATGAAAGATTTTCTTTTCCTGAAAGTTTGGGCCAAAATGTGGGTGTGCATTCTAAATGGGAGCACATTATACTCAGCAAAATATGGTTAAGTAGAAGCACATACCATGTTCATGTATAGGACAAATTAATATCATTAAAATTTCTATACTACCCAAATCAATCTGTAGATTCAGTAGAATTCCTATCACGATTCTAATCATATATTTCACTGAACTAGAAAAAATATTCCAAAATTTATATGGCTCCACATACCAATAGCTATCCTGAGAAAGAAGATCAAAGTTGGAACAACACTACCTAATATCAAACTATGCTACAATGCCATAGTAATCAAAAGTGCCTGGTATTGGCATAAAAAGAGACACAATCAATGGACCTGAATAGAGAGCCCAGAAATAAACCACAACTTTATAGTCAATTAAACCCAACAGACGAAGCAAGCACATGCAATGGGCTACAGATAATTTATTAAATGATGGTGATGTAAAATTGGAACAGGTACATACAGAAAAATGAAACTGGACCATTCATTTTTTTCCCCTTCACTGACTTTTTTTCCCCTTCACTCTCTTTTTTTCCTTTTTTTTTTTTTTGAATTATAACATTTTATTTATTTATTATATTTTTTTTATTTTTTCAAATACATTTATCTCTGCCTATCGCCCACCACTTTCCCTTGCCCCCTCCATCCTTCACTCCCTCAGCTCTTCCCCTTTGCTTTTGTTCATGAGCCCTTGCTATATGTTTCTTGACTTTCCCCTTCACTTCCTTTTCCCCGCCCCACCTCCTTCACTCATGTCTCTGTTGATTTATTTTCCTTGCAGTGTTGCGGGTCTTATTTTCCTTGCATCTTTGTATTGTTGGTTAGGTTCCACTTATAGGTGAGATCACATGGTATTTGTCTTTCGCCCTCAGGCTTATTTCGCTTAGCATAATGCTCTCCAGTTCCATCCATGCTGTCGCGAAGTTTAGTAGTTTTTTTTCCTTTGTGCTGCACAGTATTCCATTGTGTATATGTACCATGACTTTTTGATCCAATCATCTACTGATGGGCACTTAGGTTGCTTCCAACACTTGGCTCTTGTAAATTGTGCTGCTATGAACATTGGGGTGCATAGGTTCTTTTGTATTGGTGTTTTGGGATTCTTAGGGTATAGTCCCAGCAGGGGAATCACTGGATCAAAAGGCAGTTCCATTTTCAGCTTTTGGAGGAAATTCCACACTGCTTTCCACAATGGCTGCACCGGTCTGCATTCCCACCAACAGTGTACTAGGGTTCCCTTTTCTCCACAGCCTTGCCAGCACCTGTTGTTGGTTGATCTGCTTATGATGGCCATTCTGACCGGTGTGAGGTGGTACCTCATGGTGGTTTTGATCTGCATTTCTCTGATGGCTAGTGATGCGGAGCATCCTTTCAAATGCCTCTGGGCCCTCTATATCTCCTCCTTGGAAAAGCATCTGCCAGGTCCTTTGCCCATTTTTTGATTGGATCGTTTGTCTTCTTGGCGTGGAGTCGAGTGAGTTCTTTATATATCTCAGAGATCAAACCTCTATCTGATGTATCATTAGCGAATATATGTTCCCATAGGGTTGGCTCCCTTTTCATTTTGCTGATGTTTTCTTTCGCCGTGCATAAGCTTCTTATTTTGATGAGGTCCCATTTGTTTAATCTTTCCTTTATGCCCCTTGCTTTAGAAGACATATCAGTGAAAAAATTGCTGCATGGGATATCTGAGAGTTTCCTGCCAATGTTCTCCTCTAGGACTTTTATGGTGTTGCAACTTACATTTAAGTCTTTTATCCATCTGGAGATTATTTTTGTGTACTGTGTCAGCTGATGATCCAATTTCAATTTTTTGCATGTAGCCGTCCAGCTCTCCAAACACCATTTGTTGAAGAGGCTATTATTGCTCCATTTTATGCTTCTTCCCCCTTTGTCAAATATCAGATGCCCATAGAGACCTGGGCTTATTTCTGGGCTTTCTATTTTGTTCCACTGGTCTATGGATCCCTTCTTGTGCCAGTACCAGATTGTTTTGAGTATAGTGGCTTTGTAGTAGAGTTTGATGTCTGGTATTGTGATCCCTCCTACTTTGTTTTTCTTTCCCAAAATTGGTGAGGCTATTCAGGGTCATTTATGGTTCCGTATAAATTTTTGAAATGTCTGTTTTGTTTATGTGAAATAAGTCATTGGTACCTTAATAGGGATTGTGTTGAATGTATAAATTGCTTTGGGTAGTATGGACATTTTGATGATATTATTTCTTCCTATCCATGAGCACGGTATATGCTTCCATTTATTTGTGTCTTCCTTAATTTCTTTCTTCAATGTTGTATAGTTTTCTGCATACAATTCTTTTACCTCTTTGGTTAAATTTATTCCTAGGTACTTTAATTTTCTTCTTGCTATGTCGAATGGTATTTTTTTTTCTGATTTCTTCTTCTTCTTCTATTGGCAAACAGCATCCAGCAATACATTAAAAATATTATCCACCACGATCAAATGGGATTCATCCCAAGCATGCAGGGATGGTTCAATATATGCAAATCAGTAAATGTGATACATCACATAAATAAAAGAAAAGACAAAAACCACATGATCATCTCAATAGACGCAGAAAAAGCATTCGATAAGGTACAGCACCCATTTATGATCAAAACACTCAGCAAAATGGGAATAAATGGGGCATTCCTCAACGTAATGAAGGCCATATATGAAAAACCTACAGCCAACATCATACTCAATGGGCAAAAACTAAAAGTTTTCCCACTAAGATCGGGAACACGACAAGGATGTCCGCTCTCACTGCTTCTTTTCAACATCGTATTGGAAGTCCTAGCCACAATGGTCAGACAAGAGAAAGAGATAAAAGGCATCCAAATAGGAAAGGAGGAAGTAAACTATCATTGTTTGCAGATGACATGATAGTGTACATAGAGAACCCTGTAGACTCTATCAAAAAACTCCTCTACTTAAGAAGTGAATTTGGCAAAACAGCAGGATACAAAGTCAACATTCAGAAATCAAAGGCATTTTTGGCCACATTCTTATGCTACACACAAAAATAAATTCAAAAAGAATCAAAGACTTAAATGTGAGACATGAAAGCATACCAATGCTAGACAAAAACATAGGTAGTAAAATATCAGACTGCTCATGGAAATTTTTATCAGATATATCTCCCCACACAAGGGAAATAAATGAAACAATAAACAAATGGAAATTCACCAAACTAAAACATTTTTGCACAGCAAAGGAAATCATCAACAGAATAAAAAGACAACCCACAGAATAAGAGAACATATTTGTCAATACATCTGATAAGGGATTAATGTCCAAAATTTATAAAGCACTTACAACATTCAACACCAAAAAAGCAGAAAACTCAATTAAAAAATGGTAATGGACCTGAAATGACACGTCTCCAAAGAGGAATTATGGGTGGTCAATAGACATATAAAAATATGCTCAATATCACTAATCATCAGAGAAGTAGAAATAAAACACTGAGAGACCATTTCACACCTGTCAGAATGACTATATTTTGATTTATTGCTGATGAGGATATGGAGAAAAGGAAACCTTTTTGGGCTGTTGGTGGGAATGCAGGTCGATGTGGCCACTGTGGAAAACAGTATGGAGATATCTCAAAAATAAAAAATAAAAATGGATCTGCCTTTTGACCCAGCAATCCCACTTCTGGGAATATATCTGAGGGAACTCAAAACCCTAATTCAAAAGAACATAAGCAACTCTATATTCATTGCAGCGTTATTTACAATTGCCACGATATGGAAGCAGCCCAAGTGTCCATCAATAGATGAGTGGATAAAACTATGGGACATTTACACAATGGGATTTTTTTCAGCTGTAGAAAAGAAGATAATTTTACCTTTTGGAACAGTATGGATGTACCTGGAGACCATTATGCTAAGGGAAATAAGCCAGTCAGAGTGACAAAAATACTGTATAATTTCACTCATATGTGGAGTATATTGAACGAATTGAACTAACAAGAAAATTTCATTCCTTTCTCTTTATCTGATATGTATCTACTACAGGATTTTGCTTTGTGGTTACCATAAATCTTACATAAAACATCGTAAACAGTAATTTTTAGCTGATAACAACTAAACTTTAACTGCATACAAAAATTTCTACCATCCACACATTTTATATTTCTGATGTCACAATTTAGATCTTTTTACATTGCATATGTTACATTAATTATTGTAGATATAATTACTTTATCTTTGCTAGGAATAAATAATTACACACCACCATTACAGTATTAGAATATTCTACTTTAACTACACACTCAGATCTGTAAATATGTTTCAAACATTCTTATGTTTTCTTAGTACTAATTAGTGTCTTTTTATTTGAACTTAATAATTCTCATTAGCATTTTTTATAAGGCAGTTCTTGTGATTGTGAGCTCTCTCAGATTTTGTTTGGACAAGTTTTTTTTCTTCATTCATTTCTGAAGAACAGCTCTGCTGGGTGAGCTATTTTTGGTTAGCAAGGATTTTTTCCCCCACCATTTTGAATATATTATCTGACTTTCTCCTAGACGGCAAGATATCAGCTGAGGAATCTACTCACAGCCTTATGAAGAGGGTTTGGTTGTATGTGATGTTTCTTTTCTCTTCCTCCTTTCAAAATTCTCCTTTGTTTTTTGACAGTTTTATTATAATATGACTCATTGAAATTCTCTTGGGTTCAATTTGTTTGTAGAATTAAGAATTTCATAGACCTGAGTTATCCTGTTTCGCCTCAGATTTGGAAAGTTTTTAGCCCTTATTTTTTTCAAATAAGTGTTCTGCCCATTTCTCTCCTCCTCTTAAGACTCCAATGATGTGTACACTAAATAATTTGATCTGTCCTGTAATTCATCTAGGCTTTCTTTGGTCTTTTTCATCATTTTCTTCTTCCTTTTCCTTCTTTGATTGGTTTTAAATAACTTGTCTCCAAGTTTACAGATTCATTTTTCTGCTTGAGCAAGTCTATTGTTAAAGCTCTCTATTGTATTTTTAAATTTTATTCATTGTATTCTTCAGCTCCAGGATTTCTATTGGGTTCTTTTTTACTTTTATAATTTCCATCTCTCTTTTGAACATCTTGTTTGGTTCATATATATTCCTTATTTCATTGAATTGTCTGTGTTTTCTTGTAGTTTACTGAGCTTTGTTATAACATTATTTTGAAATCTTTGACAAGGAATACATGATTCTCCATTTGCAGGACCAGACACTTGAAAATTGTGTTCTTTTGGTGGCATCATCATTCCTTTATTTTTCATGTTTGTTTGAGTTTTGCATTGCCATATTCATATTTCAAGAAAGTCACTACCTCAAATTTTTTATTGACTGGTTTGGGGAGAGAAATACCTTCATCAGTCAGTCTGGTTAGGGACCTTCAGTATTTTCTATGGATGCACCCACTCCCAATTCCATTTTTAGCATATAATTGTATGCTTTCTCTCAATGCTACAAACCAGGTACTGAGAACTTCTTTGTTTGCCATTGTATGGAATTATTCTTAATTCATCAGACTCAGGCTGACTTTCTGCACGTACTCAGTAGCCCTTTGCAAAGTACTGCACTGCGTATCCATGCGAGTATATGCCAGGAGTCAGTGGGGTTGAGAGTTGAAGCATTAGAGAGTCCCATGGGCCCACTGGGAAGGTTCGCAAGCAAGACATCACCAGAAATATGCAGATGGAACTTCTGATGGAGTCCACAATGCAGTTTTGTAGTATGAACTGCAAATTCCTTTGTAACATCCCTTTCATGAGTTCTGAGACATGTAACTTTTTATTTTCAGAGTATTTACTAAATAGAGATGTTTATTTTATTTTCATGAGAGTTCTAAGTGTTTATTTACTTACTTATCTTGAGGCCAAGAAGGGAGTTTGAAGCATGTTTACATCCTGCCATCTTGACTCAAAATGGTCTTAGCAGTTGGCATACATTACAGGGTGACCACGTGGAAATTAATAGTATTTCCATTATTTCTGTGGTTTTCAGGCTCCTATATCTCAGGAATGTCCTGATATATGGGAACTTTGTTCCTTAATAGAGGTGCTCTGGACCAGTAGATGGTAAATTCTCTTCCCACTTTTTCTGTCTAAGTTATGTCCTGCTATCCAGTATGACTCATGGACAGGGTGGGGAATGGTACTGAGGATAGGAAGGCACACATTCATATGCCTTCTTCTATTCTCTAATGTAGCCATTTGGATGGGTTTTTAACTACAACTCCCAAACCACAGCAAAAGTTTGAGTCATGCATTCAGACCCAAGATCCATCATACAAGAAGGTGTTTCCATTAGCTGTAACATGTCCTCAGCTGAAATTAGGTATATAACCAGATATACAGGAGTGGGCACAGTAGGTTTACAGTTGTAATACAAAGAAATGATATAATAATAAATAATGATAAAAGAGTAAACTCTGTTTTGCATACTCACAACTATAAACCTACTTTTGCCCAACTCTGTATTTATATATCCATAAATATGTATTTTGAAACATTACACAAGTTATGACATTAGCATAGTTGTAAATGTTCTATTCCATACAAGGAAGAAGTCCTTTATCACCCAACATTTATAAAACAATATTGTTACCTGGAAAAAGTTTAAATTTCTTTCCTATATTTAACAAAAATATTTTAATGAAAGTAATAGTAAATATTTTTCTTCTGCTATGTAATAAAAATAGCTACAGAACAGGTAAATGTTTTATCCCTATTCAACCATGAAAAATCTCTCTCACACACAAACACTAACACCTGCACTGGGACAAACCTAAAAAAATAAAATATTTGCTTAGCAAAGCAACATATTTGCAAGAATCTTACTTTTCTATGTATTATTTAATTTGAAGACACTTGTTTTGGTGTCAAACACTACCTAAGTTAAAATATTTATTCAATCATTATGTTAAAACAAATGTTTGTTTTTGGCCCAGACTAAATACACCAATGTTCTTGCAATATTCCATAGGCAAGCTGCTAGAACTCCTTTGCTAACTTTCTCCACCAGAGATTTTGTCTCTACTGGTTGACTATTTGAAGACACTTGTAAACATTTATAAAGTAGAATATTATACCTGGTTTCAAATGTATTATAGTCTTTATATTTTTATTTATACATATAAAAATATTGTATGTATATGTTCCTCTTAATTAGTGAATACAATTACTTTAAAATAAAATGCAAAGGAGATACTATACTTACCAATTTCTTAAAAAAGAATAAAAATACACTGATACAATTATTCACTTGATACAGATAAATAAGAAAATCAATAAGAATACAGATCATTTGTTGAAGAGGCAATATAAAGTTATATTATATATATTTATATATATAAGAGACTATATAAAGTTATGACACATCATTTCCTGTAGTAGTTGGTAATCTAAGTAGTTCTATCAGAATTTATTATGTATATCAAAAACTATTACACCAAATATAAGAGTAACGATGTTTAATATAGACTATCATTTTTTTATTCTGATTTTTATTTATTTATTTAAAATTTATTTATTTATCTTTGTCTCTGCCTACTCCCCACCACTTTCCCTTGCTCCCTCCCTTCCTCTCTCCCTCCCTCAGTTCTTCCCCTTTGTTTTGTCCATGAGTCCTTGCTATATGTTCCTAGACTTTCCCCTTCTCTTCCTTTTCCACGCCCCCGTTCCCTCCTTCCCTCTTGTCTCTGTTTGTTTCTTTTCCTTTCAGTGTTGCTGGTCTTATTTTCCTTGCATCTTTGTATTGTTGGTTAGGTTCCGCTTATAGGTGAGATCACATGGTATTTGTCTTTCGCCCCCAGGCTTATTTTGCTTAGCATAATGCTCTCCAGTTCCATCCATGCTGTCGCGAAGTTTAGTAGTTTTTTTTTCTGCTGCATAGTATTCCATTGTGTATATGTACCATGACTTTTTGATCCAATCATCTACTGATGGGCACTTAGGTTGCTTCCAACACTTGGCTCTTGTAAATTGTGCTGCTATAAACATTGGGGTGCATAGGTTCTTTTGTATTGGTGTTTTGGGATTCTTAGGGTATAGTCCCAGCAGGGGAATCACTGGATCAAAAGGCAGTTCCATTTTCAGCTTTTGGAGGAAATTCCACACTGCTTTCCACAATGGCTGCACTGGTCTGCATTCCCACCAACAGTGTACTAGGGTTCCCTTTTCTCCACAGCCTTGCCAGCACCTGTTGTTGGTTGATCTGCTTATGATGGCCATTCTGACCGGTGTGAGGTGGTACCTCATGGTGGTTTTGATCTGCATTTCTCTGATGGCTAGTGATGCGGAGCATCCTTTCAAATGCCTCTGGGCCCTCTATATCTCCTCCTTGGAAAAGCATCTGCCCAGGTCCTTTGCCCATTTTTTGATTGGATCGTTTGTCTTCTTGGCGTGGAGTCGAGTGAGTTCTTTATATATCTCAGAGATCAAACCTCTATCTGATGTATCATTAGCGAATATATGTTCCCATAGGGTTGGCTCCCTTTTCATTTTGCTGATGTTTTCTTTCGCCGTGCATAAGCTTCTTATTTTGATGAGGTCCCATTTGTTTAATCTTTCCTTTATGCCCCTTGCTTTAGAAGACATATCAGTGAAAAAATTGCTGCATGGGATATCTGAGAGTTTCCTGCCAATGTTCTCCTCTAGGACTTTTATGGTGTTGCAACTTACATTTAAGTCTTTTATCCATCTGGAGATTATTTTTGTGTACTGTGTCAGCTGATGATCCAATTTCAATTTTTTGCATGTAGCCGTCCAGCTCTCCAAACACCATTTGTTGAAGAGGCTATTATTGCTCCATTTTATGCTTCTTCCCCCTTTGTCAAATATCAGATGCCCATAGAGACCTGGGCTTATTTCTGGGCTTTCTATTTTGTTCCACTGGTCTATGGATCCCTTCTTGTGCCAGTACCAGATTGTTTTGAGTATAGTGGCTTTGTAGTAGAGTTTGATGTCTGGTATTGTGATCCCTCCTACTTTGTTTTTCTTTCCCAAAATTGGTGAGGCTATTCAGGGTCATTTATGGTTCCGTATAAATTTTTGAAATGTCTGTTTTGTTTATGTGAAATAAGTCATTGGTACCTTAATAGGGATTGTGTTGAATGTATAAATTGCTTTGGGTAGTATGGACATTTTGATGATATTATTTCTTCCTATCCATGAGCACGGTATATGCTTCCATTTATTTGTGTCTTCCTTAATTTCTTTCTTCAATGTTGTATAGTTTTCTGCATACAGTTCTTTTACCTCTTTGGTTAAATTTATTCTTAGGTACTTTATTTTTCTTCTTGCTATATCAAATGGTATTTTTTATATGCAAATCAGTAAATGTGATACATCACATAAATAAAAGACAAGACCAAGAACACATGATCACCTCGATAGATGCAGAAAAATTATTCAATAAGGTACAGTACCCATTTATAATCAAAACACTCAGCTAAATAGGAATAAGTGGGGCATTCCTCAATGTAATAAAGGCCATATATGAAAAACCTACAGCCAACATCATACTCAATGGGCAAAAACTAAAAGTTTTCCCACTAATATTGGGAACATGACAAGGATGTCCGCTTTCACCACTTGTTTTCAACATCGTATTGGAAGTCCTAACCACAACGGTCAGACAAGAAAAAGAAATAAAAGGCATCCAAATAGGAAAGGAGGAAGTAAACTATCATTGTTTGCAGATGACAGGATAGTGTACATAGAGAACCCTGTAGACTCTACCAAAAAACTCCTCAACTTAATAAGTGAATTTGGCAAAACAGCAGGATACAAAGTCAACATTCAGAAATCAATGGCATTTTTGTACACCAGCAATGAAATAGAAGAAGAAATCAGAAAAAGATTCCATTCAATATAGCAAAAAGAATAATATAGACTATTAGATTCTCACAAATTCTTGGGAAGGACTGGGGATGAAGACTCCAGCTTGAGCTTCTGGATTGAGTTGCAGAATAAAACCTCAGAACTAGCTTTCCAAGGAAAGTGCAGGTTTGCTTCAATCCAAAGCCAGGAATACAGATGTGACACCAACTACTCAATCCAGCTCTACCAGTATTCATGGCTCAGGAAACTCACTCTTGCCCCAGGATTGTAATTTCTAAGTCTTGTCACCACTAACAAAGTTTATGTCCAAGATCCTCTAAGCTGGGGCTTGAGCATCATTTGTACCACTCTTGAAAATACCACCAGTTTCCATGATAGTACTTGGATGAAAACAGTGAAATCTCTATCCCTTCCCTTTTACATATCAGGAAGGTGTAGCAGTCTGGTGAGAAATAAGATATATATAAATTCTAGAGAGATCTAGGAATTTTAAAATTATATTCTCTGGACTGTAGTGAGCCTTAAAGTATAACATTAGAATTGAGTTGATTAAGTTCATCAACTGACACTTTTGCCAGAGAATTCACATTAAAAAAACACCACTTTGTCAACTCCATAACCTCGGTTTTATAACAGATTTTCCCTTAATGACACACTCAATCAGCTAATGATGCAAATTCAAAATTTGAGTTGCCAAGAGAGATTGCCCAATAATTCTAGCAAAATATGTTCAGGAGCCACTCTGCCATGGTGATCTAACTCATCTCTTGAGGACAACTTAAATGCATAGGGTCATCTTAAATTATTTTAATAAACACTTGATTTGGTGTAAATTATAAAATATTTCAAACATACAAGTTCAATCAGGACACATACACAACTGTGACTGTTATTCATTTTGTGGACACTACTGCAATAAAAACATGATACCGTTTCTGGTACCTGGAATATAATTAAGAAATCAGCAACTATAATGTTAATTTATCTATTGTTTTCCCTTTATAAAAATCAACATGTGTACATATTTTACCTGACTACCTTGAACTGGAGTCAGAAAATCCAGATCAGAGACGAAGGTATTCACACTAAGTCTCCACATGACAGTCCTTGATTCTCTATAGCAATGATAACATGCAGATGGGCCTTCAGGTAGTACCAAGCATGCAAACCAGACAGTGGGACATGAGCTCAAAGTCAGGTGCATGCTCATGGAAGTGTCCATGGGCCCTAGTCATCTGAAGCATGCTACCCTATGCTCTTCATGGTGGAAAACAAGTAATTACTCCCTCAATTAAAACACAGCTAATTCCTGGGAGTCTTTGCTGTCTGTTTGGTGTGCTGCTGAGGTCTCTTTTTTCATCAAGGGACTGGTAGATTTTCCACCTTTGAGTTTTGCCCAGAGCCTCAGAAAATGTTCTACCTGGTTTAGCCCTTGATGTGGAATTCTGTCTCTGCCTTTACAACCCAGTAGTACTTTTTGGATCTGTGTGGCAGATCAGGATGGTCTCCAGGTTTGTTTAAAATCCTGTAGAATAATGATACTTTTACAATTTCAAAGCAGGAAATTACCATCTCTGGCATATTTCTCATGTTAAGAAACCTCTCCTAGTTTGCTGCTGAGTAGTGATTGAACCTGAAAAACTGACTGAGGAATGCATGTGACCAAAGAGCCTGAATTCCTAGTAAAAAAAAAAATGACTACAGACACCATAGGACACACGGTGTGTTCCAGACCAGCATGGGAAAGTGAGTATAGCATAAGAGTAAAGAGATAGTAATCTCTTTGATGGTGAAGTGCAATAAAATGAGCTACCCCTGTACAAACCTACACGTGTTTATGTTTGGGTGCATGTAGCACCTCAGCATCTAGTGAAAGAGTCCATATAAGTATGGACACGAGTTAGACTAGAGTAGCGACTGAAGGTTTTTCACAATCCATATGCCTAAGTCTCCTGACTGCCACCTGTTCATTCACTGCTAATAGGACATCCTTATGGACCAGTTCTGCCAATTTATGTACATTAACACACATTTTGTTAATACTTCATACAGGTGTTTCATTTTATACCACTCATGTGAGTCCCTGATGTCATCAGGAAAAAAGGGACTTTCACAGGTTATATCTGGTTGTCTGCCCTGCCCAGAAGGAAAAAGGCACTAAAGGATAAATCAGTCATGATCATGAGTAGTAGTTATCAGTATGGTCAGCAGTCAGATGCTGGAAAGGCACAGACAAGAAAACTGGCACCAAAAAGGTATGTGGAGGTTAAATGGAAGAACTGCTAAAATTCAGAACATGACTACTAATGTGTCATGTGAGCAAGGACCCCCACTGTGGAGGAGTTCCTCTCTATGAAGGGGGACAAGAGGGCCAACCACTTGTGTT
The DNA here is from genome assembly GCF_021234165.1 of Pteronotus mesoamericanus. NCBI lineage: Eukaryota > Metazoa > Chordata > Mammalia > Chiroptera > Mormoopidae > Pteronotus > Pteronotus mesoamericanus. The sequence goes on from NW_026555321.1 coordinate 59,982,653, forward strand.
TTCTCAGAAGACTAAGGAACTGGAGGCCCATGTGGCAGAGTTTAAATGACTCCTGGGTTCAACTATGGATGTCACCACACAATACTGATCTAGTAACTGATACCACAACACCAACACTGGGCCCAGTTATGCCAGAACTAAATGGCGTACAACAACTGCCACCATACTAGGATGGTCTCAGCTCTGGGTTACTCACCCCGCCCTGCAGTAAGTCACACTGGATTGATAGTCATTTATATTGATACACTCCATACGACTGCTCACCGTCCAAGGAGACCACTATACAAGAACATTGATAGATATTGAATATTATTAAAACCTTCTTGGAAAAGTCACCATCTTTGAAGGATCTAAAATTCTAAATTCTGACCTTAAGAAAATTGAAACTAAAAAAAAACACAGATAGCCTTGGCTAGGTGGCTCAGTTGGCTGGAGTATTTTCCCTTACATCAGGTTTGATCCTCTGTCAGTGCACATACCTAGGTTGCAGGTTCAGTCCCCAGTTGGGGTGTGTATGGGGAGCAACCAATCGATATTTCTCTCTCACATTGATGTTTCCTTCTCTCTCCCTCTCTTCCCCTCCTTCCTCTCTATCTAAAATCAATGGGCATGTCCTTGGGTGAGGAGATATGTGTATACACACACACACACACACACACACACACACACACACATAAAGACACACACACACACATATGAAAGAGTTGAGTAAAGATTCCCAACTCATCTCCTACCACAGACACATCAAACCTACAGCTACATATGGAATAATTTTCCTGTTAAAGGAACCCCCAAACTAGCTGAACAATACCTATACAGTAGGTAAACAAGAAAAATCCAACATGTAACAGTAGGAGACAATCTTGCAGCAAACCTACTCCAGCCAATGAACCTCCATAGGGAGAAAACACAAACCCAAAGCTCCTCCCCAGGGACAAAATTTTTGATCCCAACACCTGAAACACCTGAAACACCTGAAACACATGAAATTTGGGACTCCCCAAATTTCAAAACATGCACCTGAGAGGTGAATCCCCAAGACATCTAGCTTTGAAGACCAACAAGGTACTCTTATCCACAGCTACAGTCCCTGAGGAAGGAACTGAAGGGCTCCCCCTATCACATTGCCCTCTCAAAACCTAGTGCAGAGGCAGCTGTTTGGAAAATATCCAGAATTTCTGTGAAAGAGGAGTGTATGCTTATCCTAAGTGATAATCACACAGTAGGCATCTAATGGCACACACCCGGGGTCCTCCCTTGGGACAGAGGCTAGGGGCACCCTCCACAAACACCCCGTGCCTCTCCACAGCTGCTACCTCAGTACTAATCCAATGCCACAGTCCTGAGCCAGCATCTCCCAAGTGCAGTTCCACTGTATTTATACCAGGTGTCCAGGTGTTCATGGCTGCCACCCAAGGACGACCCCAGTCTGGATTTCACGGAACTGTAACAGTTACACAATATTTGGCAGGCCACCACCCAGGATACTTTCACAGACAGTAGACTGAGACACAGCCTCAGTTCTCCTCTGACAGAAGCCATTGGCTTGCCCTGGAGCTTTGCCTGTGGACAGCAGCAGGTTAGGTCTGATGCGGATGCAGGCTGTGGATGCTCTGTGTGACTCTTTCTACCACATTACAGGTCACTGTTATCTCCCAGCTGTGTGCTCATCTGGCACATGACCTTGTGACTGACTCTCAGGGGACACTAGTAGGTTGCTGGGCTTTAGTGGTCCCACAGGACTGCATCCATTTGCATCTTGCAAGCTGCTCTCTACCAGCTTGAAACTCAGTGCTGACTGAGCTTCTCCCCTTTGGGACATGTTATGTCTTCATGTAGCAACTTATACTACATCTCAGTGTGGGATTCCATTAACTGCTGTTTGTCAGCTGCAGGTAAGAATTATCCCATTGACATTTTCTTCAAATCAACCACTGTGAAATAAATACTCCATGGCATCCATAGCTATTGGGCCTTAATCTTCTTGGCCATAATAGGAGGAGCCATAAAATTCATTTTTTCTACCTTTATATCCTCCATGCCTTCATCTACTATGAATTCTACACCAAGCCACTTTTGCTTTTGGCCATAGGATCCCACTTGTGAAAATTACAGTCAGGCTGTCACAATGGGTCGTATACAAGTGAGTGCCAGTAGCCACCCCTCCAACCCTGGCAAAACAGCATGCTAAATCCCATAATTGGTCCCTGGGTTTTCCTGTCTTCCTAAAGCATCCTTAGTGTTCCCCTGTGGGAAATGCATGTCCTTAACTGGTTTCAGTTCCTCTTCTAAAAGTGCAGTGCATATCTCCATCTCTCTTTGTTTCTCAGTCACATTCCTCAGTGTTGGCAGCATCAGCCAACCAATGGCAGTGGCCACATCGTGGAGGTCTTTCTTTTTTCCTAGGGCACAATGCTCTCCTACATGTTGCAGGCCATGTAGGATGTCAGTGGGAGTATTGGGGGAATTTCTCAAGTCCTGTAGTGATTCCCATTAATCAAGAAGTTTTGACACCCCAATAACAGAATTTTCTGGCCAGCCTAAGATTCTTATCCACAATCTCACATTCAGCATGTCTTCCACATTCAACTCAACTTAGGAATTTTTCAGGTTACTGAATCCTGTCAATGACTACACCAATTGTAGCACAGGAGGGTGAGCCTAGGGATCTCAACTGCTCAGCTGAATAAGCTTAAAACACCATAAAGAGGGCCAGATGGAGCCAACATGGCCTGTATTACTCACTTTACAGGAGAGCACCAATGGTGGTGGATCAAAGAAGCAGAACTGCATCTCCCTGAGTCCAAGACTCATTTTAAGGAGTCCCAGACAAAGGAGGCATGAGTTTTACATGTGACTCTAAACTACATTACCTCAGTGTGTATGTGCAAAAACAAAAAGTCAAGAAGCAGTCACAGAACAAGGGGCCATTCCCAAAAGGAGATAAGGAGGGAGTTATAATCCATTCCCCCTAAAATACACAATTCTTATGGCCAGCAGCTGTCTGACCAGCTCTCAGTCATGGAAGGCAGAGGGCCATATGCAGCATGACCCCACACCACGAGCTGGGAGAGATTCATTTCCAATGCCCTGTGTACATTTTGGAGCTTCCTTCTGATATATGGGACACTTTGCTCTATAAAAGTCATGTTTACCATCTGGACATTTTCTGGTGCCTATGGGTCATCAGCATCAGTGTGCTTTCAATAGGCCTGATAGATCTTTTCTAAAAATTGATAAGGATCTTTGTTAGGTTTCTGTTGCATAGCTTGTATCATATTCATACTCTTTTGTTTGGGCCCTCCATTCTTATGTCCCACAAATATGCACATTGTGAATTGTTCTAGGAAGGCTAGGTATCCACTGTTTAGGTCCCAGTTAGGCTCTGTCAAAGGAAAAGCCCTAGCTGGGTTAGAAGTCCCACTGGTATTCTCTAGACCAAGGTGATGAGCCTCTTCATTAGCCTTATTTATAACTAGTTGCCTTTCACCTGCTATTAGCAGGATGTTACAGAGAGCTTGTATTGGGTTGGCCAAAAACTATTTTTGTTTTCTCCATAAAATTTAAGGTACATTTTAATTTTTCACCAATAACTTTATTGATTTGGATATTTTGAGTGTGTCAGTTTTCTCCCACTATTGGTTTCTAGTGAGTAGAGGCCAGGAGTACTGCTAAACATCTTCCAATGCATAAGACAGCCTCACAGTAAAGAAATATTTGACCAAAATATCAATAGTACCAAGACACTTTGCAAACCACTTTTGAGGCCTTCAATCAGTCACAGCATTTTCTCCATACACTGCACAAATCTTTTTTGTGTGTATTTCAGTTGCATTTTTACCTTTTTTGAAATAATAAAGGATAATATGCTGAAAATGTCACATATTTCCTTCCATCTTCAATATTAAAATTGCTGCACAGAAATTTACCAATTTTAATAAGTTTTTTTCAAAATTCACACTGATATGATAGCTGTCACAACACAATTTAACAAAATTGTTTGGAATGATGTTAAAGACAACTAAGCACTACTAGAACCATCCTATGGAAAAAAAAAACTAAACAAATTTTTTGGCCAACCAAATATGTCTTCTACTCTGTTTGGATGATAAGTTGGAAAAAAAGAAAGTGATAAAATCTGTCATTTTCTGAGTATTCTCGCTGTATGAGGTATTGGAGTTCTTCTAATTCAGTAAATCTGAAGCAGAAAGTGGAGTGTGGGCCCAATAGTAGCCAGTGGGTTGGCCCTCCTGGTTTATTTTGCCTAGAGGGTATTGTCCTCCAGATATGATGACTGGCCAAATTGAGTGCCCTACCAGGTATTTGAGGAAAGCATTTTTTCTTTATAGAGTGGGTAGGGCTGTTGCTTTTCTAGGACCTATTTCAGGAGTATGTAGCAGAAGGAGTGGTGATGGGGGAAATCTTCCTGCTGCTAATCATGCATCCCCTGGGTATAGGACATTGAAGAGACTCATTTCATTTTCCTTTTCTTCCTGTGTCTTACTCTCATGGAGGGTTTTTGAAGCCACTTCTCTGCATCATTAAGTGGTTCCTTTTCCTTGCTGAATCTTTATTGTGTAAAGACATAAATGTCTGGACATAAGAGATTTTGTCTGATTTCCCTGGATGTTGGCAAAATAATTCCAACTGCATGGTGGTATAATAATTTTGAGAACCATTTTCTCCCCTAGTCTAAATTATACAAAGGCCACGCAGTATAACTTTAGAAAGCCAATTTCTTTTTAGTGCATAATAGTTGTACATGGACCAATCTGCTAAAATTCAGTCCAGCGGGATCCCTGCAGTATTTGAAATAAAACAGTCCCTGATGGCATGAACATACAAACCCAAAATCATAACCATGACAAGAAACTAGAGAAAATGGGAACATATAAACAAAACTTGAGTCCATATTTCTACCATTCTGAATGAGTTCTTACATGTAAGTCTTAGCATCTTATCTCCTGATACCCAATACTGCAGAAGATCCTACCATACCCCAGTAGCACAAAGGCCCAAATGGTCCCAACTGGACCTCAGTGGTACAAAGGCCCAAATAGTAGAGATAAAGGACTGCCAGTGTGCATGCTGGTTCAACTCGCCTAGCCTTGGCATCCTTCTCCTTTCCAGACCAGTTTCTTTTGACCAGCTTGCATTTCAGGCAGCTAATGCCTTGAGCAAGAGTGTAAAAAAAATTCCCTGAGATGGTGAAATCCCCAGAGTCCCCCTTTCAGGGGCAGCCTGCCACAGGCAGCTGGGACCTGAGCCTGTGCCCTCCAGGACTTACCAAGGTCCATGTGGTCTCATCTGTGGTTGCCAAATCCATTACCAAACAAAAACTGAGATAATGCTACCTGTCAACACAAAAAGCCAAACTCATGAGGTACCTTTTGGTGCAAAAATAAAGAAGTTTATTCAGGTGCTGCACAATCTGGGAGAATGGTAGACTCCTGCTTCAAAGGCCTTATTAATATTCCTGCTCAAGCCCACACTTTTATAGAGATAAGGAAAGAAGTGCTTTTTTCATAATCTAATTATCTTTCTAGATTTTGGCATACTTGGGGCCCTACCTATTCACTTTTCTAACTTATGGTGTGCTCAGGTCCTATTCATTCATTTTTTCTAGGTTTTAATATGCTTAGGTGCTATCCATTTATCTTTTGAGCTTTCTGCACATGCTCAGGCCCTATCCATTCATATCTCTAGCTTTTGGCATGCTCAGTTTAAGAACCTCCCCTGCCAACATCTTGGTCAATGGGCAGAGACTCACATGCACACACTAGGAGACTCAGAATAAACAATACTAAGAGTTAAAAATCTCCCAGGGACCTAGGCATAGGGGGTCCCACACAAAATGTATTTAAGATTTACTTATAGGAGCTCCACCAGGACTTAGAGAAAAACACCTTTGTGCTTCTGGCTGGGGAAGGGAGAGAGATCATTTTAGAATATACCAGAGCACACTGTTCTTAACAAGGTCTGTCTCAGGGGAAACTAATTAATCAGACACTGCTGTATTGTCAGAATCTAGGTGTCCTGGGGGAAAGGATTACCCAGCTCCATCCTTCTCTGGGCATCCTGTCACACCTAATGGGGAAAAAAACATGAAACTCTTCCAAATTTCATAGTTCAGAAGTGCACAAGCTCAATAAAGACTAAGATCTAGTCATAGAATGATAGAACACTGCTCCTAACCTCCCCAAAGCCCATGTAGATGTATACACAGACACATGCACACACATACAAACCGCCACCACCACCACAGAACTAAGGGACTATTTATAGGCCCTTAATGATACAATATACTATGACATGGGTATCAAGAAAAAAAAATTACAAGGCATACCAAAACGCAAAATGCATATGAACACAGAACTTAAGATATAGAACCAAGTTGAACATACATGTCCAATTTCAAGACTTACATATAAGTCTACCATAATCAAGCCAGTGTGGTATTGGAACAAGAATATACAAATATAACAATGGGACAAAATTGACTTTCACAAGTATAGCCAAAATATATAGTTTTTGACAGAATATAGGCATAGTAAAATGATACTCGTTCCAACAAATGGTGTTAGACAAACAGATGTCTACAAAATGTACCACAAAATGTACCCAGTAGACACCGTATCTTATGTAATTAAGTCAGAATGGATTATAGACCTATGTTAAAAGCAAAACTATAAACCTAGTAGGAAACATAGGTGAAAATCTAGGTGGTTTTGGATTTGTCATTGGAGTTTTAAATAATACCCAAGTAAAACTCGTGATGACAAAATTTTAGTTTTTATTCAAATGTAAATGTCTGCTCTGTAAAAACACTGTGAAAAATGAGAAGACAAACCACAGACAGGGAAAAAAACTGAAAAACACATCTAATATAGATTCAACATATACAAAGAACTCTGCAGTGAGAAAACAAAACTAATTAGAAAATGGGCAGAAGATCTGAAAAGAAACCTCACCTAGAATATATGTAGATAAAAAGCATGTGAAAATATGCTCAACATCTTATGTTATTAAGGATTTACAAATTTAATAAAAAACAAGACACCACTGCACCTATATTAGAATGGCTATAATTGGACAATTGTTCACAGCAAATGCTAGCAAGGCTGGGAAGCTACAGGGACCCTTTCTCATGGGGAAGACTCACCACTGTGCAGCTTCACTGGGAAACACCTTGGTAGTTCCTCATAAAACAAAATGTAGTTTTAGCCTATAACTTCACAGTTGCATTTCTATGTAATTACATAATCTATTTGGTAACTTATATCCCAAAACTGCTGTTTTCAATAGCTTTATTCATATCACTGAAAATTGGAAGTAACCAGGATGTACTTCAGTGAGTGAGTAGATAATGACAGTGTACCCAAACCAGGCAATAGTCTCCAGCAATGAAAGAGAGATGGCCTGGTAGCCAGGAATATGCATGGATGAAATTTAAATGCATAAAACTAAATGAACAAGGTGTTTAGTAAGAGGATTTACATTTATCTGGCTAGGAGTCATGCTATGTTTACTGTGTGCTGAAGTTGTAGCTACCAGAGGCTAATGTGTGCTTGCATGCCTTCATTTTTGTCATCCCTGTGGTTTTTGACCTTCCTCAGAGATTTCGTAGAGTCTGGGCCTTGCATTTTCTTTTGGCTTTAATCCCCTTTTATTACACAAAAGCCTGTGGAGATGGTGGTGAGGCTTGGGGGTGAGAATATTCTATATCCCTACATGTCTCAGTCCTCATTGGGCTGATAATCTCAGGCCATGACCTTCACAGATATTCAGCTTTCCTCTGTTAGGTGAGACAGGAGGGCCACAGGGAGCTAGGATGAGGTAAATTGGATATTTCCTAGGTCCCTTAGGCTCTAGTAAATAGTTACCCTTAAAGTCAGGCCATCATCACCAAGAAGAGAATATCCACAAGAAGTAGGAGGGGTTCACCCCAAAGAGCTGATGGGGCTCCTCAAATTAAAACTTCTGAACATGTGGGAGAATCCCCCTCCCCACTGAAACCCTGCGACTTTCTAATCTGCTCCTAATCCACACTCAGTGTCCAGAAACTAGCTCATAACTATTTCAGTGTTCACAGTAGTCCAGGAGAGTCCGGCTCCCAGCACTCTCTGGTTGTTGCAGCCACCTATCTGGTTTTCCAGCCAGTGACTTGCCCTGTGGCTGTTGATTTTTAGTTTGTTCAGCTTTTTTTCTGTGATTGGTAGTGGTACCTTCTAAACTCTTTATATGTCAGATGACAACTATTTTATTAATTTGAAAAACATGGATACAGTGTACCAGACAATAGGAGAGAGATGATCACTGTGAGATTGTAACAAGGTTCAGACCAGGGGTCCCTAAAAATAAGAAAACCCCCACAAACCTGGATTGGGGGAAGGGGAAAGTAGACAATATGGTTTTTGAATTACTTTACATAACAATGGCAGGTTAAAAGCTGTGCTGCCACACAGGTCAAAGGCATACTTGGCTTTGGGAGCATTCAAGGACTCATTACCCAGGCAGGGGGAACTTATAAAGAGCCTATGTGAGAGGCAGGAGCCAGATGGCCCTGTGTCACTGAAAACTCTTGCCATGACTAAAAGAGGCAGCCGAAAGAACATAAAAGATCTGGGGGAGCTGGCGAAAGTAGCAAATCATAGGAAGGGCCAGATATGAAGTCACATAGAAAATTTCAGATCGAGCATATAAAATAAGAGTGGGCTGAAAGAACTGTCACACATTTTGAAAGGGAGTAAAGCGAGTAGAGCCCTAGCTGGTGTGGGTCAGTGGCTTGAGCACCAGCCTGCGAACCAAAGGGTCACTTGTTCAATTCCCAGTGTAGGACACATGCCTGGGTTGAAGGCCAGGTCCCCAGCAGGGGGCATGCGAGATGCAACCACACACTGATGTTTCTCTCCCTCTCTTTCTTTCTCTCTTCTCCTCTCTAAAAATAAATAAATAAAATCTTTTTTTAAAAAAAGGAAAAAAAGAAAGATTATAGAAAAAGGGCCCTAGTCCACCATGAGGTCTTGTATGTAAGGAGATGCCACACAGTTTGGAGTAAGAGCTGCAGTAAGAAAGAGGAGACCTGCTGGAAAACCTGCTGGAGACTATGGTTGCAGAAATGATGAAGCTGCAGGGACCTGCTTAACCAAACATGGATTCATGGGAGATGTCTGTAGCTGAACTGAACTGTAATTGGAAATGCTGAGCCATGGACTCCTACTTTTCTGAAAGACAATACCTCAGATGGGCATATTCTGAAATCAGCCTTGTTTGGCAAAGGGAGGCAGGACTATGCGTTTTGGGGTGTTTTAGAGGGAGTGGGAGTGGGAATTAATGGTAAAAATCTGCCATTATTCTAAACCTGTAACTTTTGAATAAACAATCCCATTTCCTTTTTCAACAAACTGTTTCATTGGGAGTCACACTTCTTGGTGGTAGGATATCGAACCCCACTGCTGTTCAAGAACAGCATTGGTAGGATTTTGTAACAAGATTGAGAGTTAATCTGGTGAGATATTGGGTTCTGTTTAATGGTTATACAGCTGTCCTGGTCAGAGGCAACATTTCCTCTTGAGTTTTTCTCTTTGCTCTGTTGTTTTTCTATTTTCCCTAAGAATTTCTTTTAAATAGAGTCTGCATGATGCAACTTTTTCAGATGTAATTCATTGTTGCTTTGTTCATGGTAGGAAGGTAAAGAAACTTCTATAATCCTATGATTAAATCTCTCTATTAGGCACATGTCTCTGGTCTCTGACCTTGACAAGTGTTTCTAGGTTTTCCTTGACTAAGGAAAAACAGCATGCAGGCACACCTCAGAGGTATTGGCAAGTCCATTCCAGACCAATTGCTAAAAAGGCAGCTACAGCAATAAAGCACATGGTTGGTAATCTTTGTACTGGTGGAGGGTCTTGCTTTCAATTTATTAAAAAAGTGAAACATCTGTGAAGCACAATAAAGGAAGGTATCCCTGTATCTCCCTTTCCCAGGTCATACAAACAGGGTTCTAATAAAGTCATTTTTCAGGAGTGTTGACTTTTCTTATGGAAAATGCTCTGAGCGTATTTCATATTAGTGATTTTTTTTTCCTATCCTGACAGAAACAGGATTTTTTTCAAGGCTTTTCACAGTGAAGAGTGGAAGGGGAGCTAAGATTGTGCCCCCAGAAGTGTCTCTCTGTTAATGACAACTTTCTATAACTGGTCAGTTACCAACTGTCCTCCTGTTTACACACAAGGCACTCTGTTCAGGTAAACTGGTTTCAGCTCTGATTCGCTATCTACCTGTCTCTTCAGACTTCATGGTGGCAGTTTTGCTCTGCAATCAGAATTTTATGATCAGTCCAAGAAAAGTCATTGATTTTTAGTACAGCTTTCTTCTTGTAAGGAAGGGGTGAAAACTTCCAAGCTCTTTGCACACTGCCCTGAATTGAAAGCTAAGGTCTAGAACACCTCTTTTAACAGTGTGTGATAGAAGACAAATGCCAGTGTTTCTGTGACATTTGGGATATATTGAAAAAATAGGGCACAATAAGAAGATATTATACAGTTAGATTACATTTTAAAATACTTCATAGTATACCTTGGCTGGTGTGGCTCAGTGGATTGAGTGCCTGACTGTGAAGCAAAGGGTCGCTGGTTCAATTCCCAGTTAGGGCACATGCCTGGGTTGCAGGCCAGGTCCCATATAGGGAGTGTGTGAGAGGCAACCACACATTAGTGTTTCTCTCCTTCTCTTTCTCCCTTTCTTCCTCTCTCTCTAAAAATAAATAAGTAACATCTTTAAATAAAATAAAATACTTCATAGTAGAAATAAAGGTAAAAAATAAATAATGTTAAGTTCCTCTTCTCAGTTAATGAGATGGTAGACATTGTTTCATTATCAACACTGAGAAGTAGAGAGGCCAAATACACATAAATATAACCACAAGTAGAAATATGAGCAATACGTATTCCTTTCAGATTCTTACAGAACCAGAAAAATTACTCCAGGAGTTCTCATAAAATTGAATATATAACACCTAGTCTGATTTCTACTACACCAAATCAGAAAGAACAGGAACATGAAGAATCTATAAACAGAAGACTAAACATCAATATACACAAACACATAATTTTTATTATAGGAAAACAGATTTTGAAAAGTGGCAAGGTAGCAGGGAAAAGAAGAAAGCATTAAAAAAGATACTATAAGACAATATATCCTTATAATACAGAAACAAAAGTAGTTCTAAAAATATTTTCCCATTACGATTACATGTAAGAGCAATACACCAAAGTAGAACACTGTAGATTTATGTTGTTTTTCAAATACATTTTTCTCTATTTTCTCATCACCACTTTCCCCTGCCCCACCCACCTCTGCCTCTCACCCTTAATCCTTCCCCACTTTGGTTTTGTCCATGGATCTATTATATATGTTCCTTGATTTGACTCTTCCCCTTCTTTTCCCTGTTACCCCCCTCCCTCATTACCTCTCATTACTGTCAATTTCTTTTTTCTTTCAATGTTGCTGGTTATGTTTTCCTGGCTTGTTTGATTTGTTGATGAGGTTCCACCTATAGGTGAGATCATATGGTATTTGTACTTCACCCCTTGGTTTATTTCACTTATCATAATGCTCTCCAGTTCCACCCATGCTGTCATGAAAGAAACTCTTTCTTACTTTCAGCTGCATAGTATTCCATTGAGTAAATGTACCATGGCTTTTTAATCTGCTCACTAACTGAAGGGCACTTAGGTTGCTTCCAGCACTTAGCTATTGTAAATTGTGCTTCTATGAACATTGGGGTACATAGGTTCTTTTGAATTGGTGTTTTGAAATTCTTAGGGTATAATCCCAGCAGTGGAAGTGCCAGGACAAAAGGCAGTTCCATTTTTAGTTTTTTGAGGAAAATCCATACTGTTTTCCACAATGGCCCTATCAGTCTGCATTCCCACCAACAATGTACTAGGGTTCCTTCTTCTCCACAACCTCGTCAACACCCGTTGTTGGTTGACCTGTTTATGATGACCATTGTGACCAGTGTGAAGTGGTAACTCATTGTGACTTTAATTTGCATCTCCAATGGCTAGTGATGATGAGTATCATTTCCTATGTCTCTGGGCCCTCTGTACATCCTCTTTGGAGAAGTGTCTGCTCAGGTCTTTGTCCATTTTTTAATTGTTTCTTTTTGTCTTCCTGGAGAGGAATCATGTGAGTTGTTTATATACTTTGGAGATCAAACACCTGTCTGAGGTTACCATGGGCAAATATATTTTCCCATAGAGTTGGTTCCCTTTTTATTTTGCTGATGTTTTCTTTAGCCATGTAGAAGCTTCTTATTTTGATGAAGTCCCATTTGTCTATTCTTTCCTTTATATCCCTTGCTCTAGGGGACTTATTGGTGAAAATATTGCTGCGTGGAATATCTGAGAGTTTACAGCCTGTGTTTTCCTCTAGGACTTCTATGGTGTCATGACATATATTTAAGTCTTATATCCATATTGAGATTATTTTTGTGTATGATGTAAGTCGGTGGTTGAATTTCATTTTTTTTTGGCTAGTAACTCTAGCTCTCCCAACATCATTTGTTGCAGAGGCTATTTTTACTCCATTTTATGCTTCTTTCCACTTTGTCAAATATTAATTGACTGTACAGACATGGATTTATTTCTGGGTTCTCTATTCTGTTCATTGCTCTATGTGTCTGTTCCTATGCCAGTACCAGACTCTTTTCATTGAAGTAGCCTTGTCATGTAGTTTGATATCAGGTATTGTGTTCCCTCCTACGGTGTTCTTTTTTCTCAAAATTACTGTGGATATTTGGGATCCTTTATGATTCCATATACATTTTGAAATGTTTGTTCTATATCTGTGAATATGTCATTAGTATTTTAATAGGGATTGCACTGAATCTGTAATTTGCTTTGTGTTATATGGACATTTTGATAATGTTAATTCTTCCAGTTTATGAACATGGCATATGCTTCCATTTACTTATGTGTTCCTTAATTTCTTTCTTCAGTGTTGTGTAGTTTTCTGAGTACAGGTCTTTCATCTCTTTCACTAGGTTTATTCCTAGGTACTTCCTTTTTTTTTCTTTTTCTGCTATAGCAAATAGGAATTTTTTCATAATTTCCATTTCTGATTTTTCATAATTGGTGTACAAATAGTGCTCAATTTCTGAATTTGAGTTTGTATCCCGCTGTTTTGCAAAAGTCACTTTTTAGGACAAGATTTTTTTGCGGGGAATCAAAATGGTAGAGGAGTGAGTGGAAGTCACTCTGAACTCCTCCCAGGACCAACCTGGAATTACAACTAAATTGTGGAGAAATCACCTGGAATAAACAACTGAACAATGGCGAGAGAGGAGCCTTTTAACCTCGGAGACAGAAAAATAGGCTTTAGAGCTATCTAAATGGTAAGGAGTGCAGTACAGTCTTAAGAAGGCAGGCAGGGTGCCCACAGGCAGCAGCACCAGAAGGATATTGAAATGGCCAGTTGGATCCCCCCAAGAAGAGCAGGGCCTCAACTAAAACTGGGGATCTCTAGCCAAGAGCACCAGAACCCAAAATGTACACAGAAAACAGCCAGCTGTGAAAAGTGGCAGGGTTGTCTCTGCCAGAGACAGGCAGCTGGAGACACAAAGTACTGTTTAAAGGGCCAACGTGTAAATTTTTATTTGCAGCCACTTACCCTGATCTCTGGCAAAGGCAGGGGCAGAGTGGGCTAGAGATGTCTGAGGAGAGACTAAGGAAGGAGGTTTTGGGGAGAGAACTGAGAGTAGTCAGTGGGATCTCAGTGCTGACATCCCCCCTGCAACAAGAGCCCTCTTGCTCAGGCGGAGACCACTCCCCCTGAGCAGCGCCAGCCTCAAAGGACTCAACAGCCCTGCCCCCAGGGGAGTTCCACCCTGCCCTGTGCTGTCTAAGCTGCTTGCTGAGTGCAGAGTGGCAGCCACAGACAGTAGATCCCTGGCTAAAGGGGGCACAGAGACATCTGATGACACTTGAGGAGAGACTGGGGACAGAGGCTTTGGAGAGAGAATGGAGAGAGTAGCCAGCGGGATCCCAGTGCAGACTCCTCCCCTATACAGAAGCAGCATGAGTGGACCCAATAACCCCGCCCCCAATAGGGACTCTGCCCTGCCCTGAGCTGTCCACGGTGCCCTGCTAAGTGCAGAGTGACTAGATTAACAGATGAAAGAGACACCCACAAACAGTAGATAACTGGAAGTCTTGAACAGACTGCCTAAGTTTAGACAGGTTGAATATCTGACATCAGCAGAGACAGATCAAGAAAATAAAAACAGCAGTCTCCAACCATAGAAGTTCACACCACAAAGTCAGGAAATCAAGACAGATCAATTTAAGAAGCAGAAGCAAAAGAGAGGAGTCTCACAAATAATGGGAAGACTAAGAAATATGCCCCAGTTGAAGGGAAAGGAGGAATCCCCACAAAGAGTAGTAAATGAAATAGAGGCAAGTAAACTATCAGATATTGAAGCCCACTCCAAGACACATCATCATTAAAATGGTAAATATCAAAGACAAACAGAACATCCTAAAACAAGCAAGAGGAAAGAGGTAGTAACATATAAGGGAGCCCCAATACAGCTAGCAGCTGACTTCTCAACAGAAACACTGCAAACCAGAAGGGACTGGCAAGAAATATTCCAAATCATGAAAAGGAAAGACGTGCAACCAAGACTGCTCTACTCAGCAAGGCTCTCAATTAAAATAGAAGGTGAAATAAGCAGTTTCCCAGACAAAAGACGGGTAAACTACACCTCCACCAAGCCAGCACTGCAAACCATGCTAAAGGGACTGCTTTAAGGTGAAGAAAAAGTTTCTATGAATACCCAGTTCCTTTCAGAGTTGCCAATACTTGCTATTACCAATATTTTTAATACTCATTAATCTGAATGTCACAATGATGTTATTTTAATTGTTCCTTTACTATTTGTTGAAACTAAACCTGTTTTAGTATATTTCTTGCCTACTTTTTTAAAGCTTTAAATGACTTTCTGGTATTCTTTATCCATTTATTGATTAAAGATTTGTAGAACATTTTTCCCTAAAAAAACAAAACTATTAATCATGTTTTGGATGTGTTGAAAATACTTTCCTAATCTATTATTTGCCCCTTAACTTTTTATATGTATATTACTATATAGTTAAATGTTTAATATAGTCATATTGTCAATATTTACTTTATAACTTCTGGGTTTGAATACTTTACTTCAGGTCATGAAAGATATTACTTCTATTTTCTTCTAAAACTCCTTAGATTTTACATATTGATTTTTAATTCACCTGTATATTTCTTGTATAATGTGTGAAATAAGGCTCTATATTTGTTTTATTTCAAGTAATAGTGGTCCATGCACCTTATTTGTTGAATAAGCCTTATTTTACCCATTGATTTGAAATCTCAGCTTAATCATATATTATGTTGTCAGACAGATATATACATTTGTCTGTAGAATACTCATTATATTTCATTAATCTACTTGATTATTTCTGTGCTGGTGTCATGTTGGTTTAATTGCTGAGACTTTATAATGGTTTTATTTTTTTAAATATTTTATAGTTAACTTTGACATCTAAAAAATAAATAAAATCAATCTGCATTTAAGAAAGAAAGAAAGAGAGAGAGAGATGGAACTCCAACCTTTTGTGACAGCATAGATGGAACTGGGGAATATTAAGCTAAGCGAAATAAGTTAGTTGATGAAAGACAAACACCATATGATTTCACATATAAGTGGACTCTGTTCAATAGAATAGACTAACATACAAAATAAACCACAGGCACGGAAACATGGAGCAGACTGAAAGTGACCAGAGGAGATGGGGACAGAGGATAATGGTGGAAAGGGGGAGAAGGATCTAGACAAAGAACATGTATGTATGACCCATAGACATGGACAACAGAGTGGGAATTGACTGTGGGAGTTGGGGGATAGGTGTGGGATGAGTGGAGGGGAGAAAAGGGGTAAAAATTGAGACAACTGTAATATACATGATTTATAAAAAAAGTTTTTTGGTGGAGTATATAGGTTTTTTTTTTTTATCTATACTAACATGTCATGTATAAACAATGACAATTTTATTTCCTCCTTTTCAATTTGTATGCCTTTAATTTCTTTTTCTTGTCTTATCACTGTTGCTAGGACTTCAAATATTATGTTAAACAGAAGTGGTGAAAGCAGGCACCCTTGTCTTGTTCCTGATCTTAATGGGAAAGGTTTTAGATTTTGCCCATTGAGTATGATGTTGGCCCTAGGTTTCTAATATATGGCCTTTATTATGTTGAAGTATACTTCTTTTATTCTACCTTGCTAAGTGTTTTTTATCATAAGTGGGTGCTGTATCTTGTCAAATGCTTTTTCCACATCTATTGATATGATCATGTGGTTTTTGTCTTTCCTTTTGTTTATGTGTTGTATTGCATTTATTGATTTGAAAATATTGTATCATCCTTGCATCCCTGGGATGAATTCCACTGGATCATGGGGTATGATATTTCCAATATATTGCCGGATCTGGTTTGTCAATATTTTTTTTAATATATGTTATCATTTGTGCTGTTAGAGCTGTCTAATTTTTTCTTCATTCCACACTGCCCAGGAGTCCTACCCTCCAGCATCCCCCATTCCCTCACTTAGTTCATGTCCATGGGTCTTACATATAAGTTCTTTGGCTTCTCCATTTCATATAAAATTCTTAACCTTCCCCTATCTATTTTGAACCTACCAGTTATGCTTCTTATTCCCTGTACCTTTACCCCCATTCTCACCCCTCCACCTCCCCAATGATCACCCTACATGTGATCTCCATATTTGATTCTGTTCCTGCTCTAGTTGTTAACTTAGTTTGTTTTTGTTTTTGTTTTAGGTTCAGTTGTTGATAGTTGTGAAGTTGTTGTCACTTTACTGTCCATAGTCTTGAATTTTTTTTTTTTTGTAGATAAGTCCCTTTAACACTTCATGTAATAAGGGTTTGGTGATGATGAGCTCCTTTAACTTTACCTTATCTAGGAAGCACTTTCTCTATTCTTTCATTCTAAATTAAAGCTTTGCTGGATAGAGTGATCTTGGATGCATATTTTTGCTTTTCTCAATTTTGAATAGCTCTTTCCAGCACTTTCTTTCTTTCCTCCTTTCTTTCTTTCCTTCTTTCTTTCTTTCTTTCTTTCTTTCTTTCTTTCTTTCTTTCTTCCTTCCTTCCTTCCTTCCTTCCTTCCTTCCTTCCTTCCTTTCTTCCTTCCTTCCTTCCTTCCTTCCTTCCTTCCTTCCTTCCTTTCTTTCTTTCTTCTTTATTTCTTTTAAGATTTTTAGAGAGGAGCAAGGAGTGAGAAAGAGAGAGTGAAAAACACCAATATGTGGTTGCCTCTCACATGCCCCCCTACTGGGGACATGGCCCACAACCCAGGCATGTGCCCTGACTGGGAATTGAACCTGCGACCCTTGGGCTCATTAGCCGGCACTCAATCCACTGAGCCTCACCAGCTAGGTCTCCAGCCACTTCTTGCCTGTAAGATTTCTTTTAAGAAATCAGCCAATAGTCTTATGGGAACCCCTTTGGAAACAACTCTCTTCTTTTGTCTGGCTGCTTTTAAGATTCTCTCCTTATCTTTAACTTTGTGTGATATAATTATGATGTGTTTCAGTGTGTTCCTCCTTGAATCTAACTTTTTTGGGATTTTCTGAGCTTCCTGGACTTTCATATCTACTCCTTTCACCAGATTGGGGAAGTTTTTCCTCATCACTTTTTCAAATAAGTTATCAGTACCTTGCTCTTCCTCTTCTCCTTCTGGTATCCTTATGACGTGGATGGAATATTTAGTTTTGTTCCAGAGGTGCCTAAACCTCTCTTCTTTTTTTTGAATCCTTGTTTCTACATTCTGATCTAGTTGAATTTTTATTTCTTCCTTCTGTTCCAAATCATTGATTTCTTTCACTGTTGATTCCCTGTATATTCTCATTTATTTCACTTTGTATTGCCTTCACTTCTTTTATTTTGTGACCATAGTCCATCATTTCTGTGAGCATCCTGAATACCAATGTTTTAAACTCTGCACCTGCCAGGGTGGCTATTTCTTCGTTGCTTAGTTCTTTTTCTGGAGTTTTCATCAGTTCTTTCATTTGGGCCATATTTCTTTATCTCAGCGCACTTGTTATGTTGTAAGCAGTGGAGCTCTAGGTATTCGCCAGAGCGGGGCAACCCACTTTGCTGCATTGTGATGCTGTATTTGGGGGAGGGGTGTAAGTGACAACAATGCTGCTTGCTTGGCTCTCACCCTGCATTTAGTCACTTCCCCTGCTTCCCACAAGTGAATTATGCTCCTTCAGGTATTGCCCTCATGCTGATTCCCAGCTGGGTGGGCTTGTGTATGTTTGAGGACCCCATGGGCCCCTCCAATAGACTCTCCTATGAGACTGGCAGTTTCTCCCACTGTCATAACACACATATTTTTACAGCCAGAGGTTTTGAGGCTTTTTTTTTTCTGCTCTGGAACACTTGGTTGTACAGTCTGTCTTGCTCACCAGTTGTTCCTCTCAGCTTATCTGCATGTGTTGTGGATCCACCTGGTTCAACAGTCTACTGCCTTTCCATGCATGTTCTCCACCCCAGATGCCTGTCTCCACCCCTCCTACTAGTCTGGATGAATGTTTCTTCTTTAACTCCTTGGCTTTTGGACCTCCATACAGCTTGATATTCTGGCAGTTCTGGTTGTTTTTTGTTTTTAAATTGATTTTTCTCCTTCTTTGGTTGTGTGAGGAAACAAAGCATGTCTACATATGCCTCCATCTTGACCAGAAACTTCCTAGACTTGAGAAATTTCAAAGGAGCATTACAACTTGTGTGTGGTGGAGGTGGAGCCAGTATTTTTAAATAAGACTTTTGCAAGTGGATGTTCCTTGAATTTCATCTCAGTTTCTGGAATGTTATCTCAAAGAGAGAAATTATCCCTGTGAATCAACTGGCATTGTGACTGCACTTTGATTTTTATCATGAGGATTGAGATGTAGGATTTTGGGGCCAAGATAAAGTATCTGCCTTAGAGGTAAGGGGAACAGCTGTGGAGAGACAATGTGCAAAGGCCTCAGTATAAAGTTCAGTTCTCCAATATCTCCTACATCTACAATCGCCTCCCATGCCTTGTTTGTAACTTAGCATATACCAAAGATGGTGGGATGTTACTGTCAATATTCTGTTATTTTGTACAGAAGACCTCATCTCACTGGGAAACTCTTCCTGGATGTTCTTTGCTAGCTTAAGAAACTGGCTGTGCTGAGAAAGCCCACAGGTCAGGAAAAACAGGAATCCTGCAGGAGATGGGGTAGGCCCTGTGGGTGCCAGAGCCACCACAGGCCTGGAGTCTGCTTCCCAGCTTCCTGCTGTCAGGCCCTTCTGGTTATGACAGCACAGCCTTGGCACCTCCCTGGAGCCCAAGTAACTGGGCAGAGGACCCACAAAAAATATGACAGATGACATCTGTTTTAAGCCACAAAGTTTGTGGTGATTTGTTATCTAGCAGTATGTAACTAATCCAACCACAAACAAAAACAAACTAAGAACCTTTAAAACTGGTGAAACCACATTGCTAAAAATGTATCTGTTCTCTGACATTAAAGATTTTTCTTGAATATCCAGTAATGAAAGTGAGCACAGAATAGAGTTATAAATTTGAATACATAAAAACAAAGAATTTCCTTAAAAGCAAACATCTATTTATCAAGTAGCAAACTATTGGATATATATCTCTCTGCCAATTCCAGTGTCTTTTTATAGTTAGGCCTCTGACTTTGTTTCTGCAGCATTGCTAGTTACCCAATGCCTTCTCTTTCTAAAAAAAATAAAAAATATATAATTAAAACTATGTGCAAGAAATTAAATTGTATGTATGACAAATGCATATTCAAATGAACAATAAAAAGATGAACAATCCAACTTAAAAATGGCCAAAAGCATCAGAAAATAATTCACAAAATAAACATTAATAGGCATTAAATATATAAACTTAGAAAATAAAAGGAAACATAGAAAATGATTATGAAAAGGTATAATTTTATGCCTATCAAATAAGCAAAATTTTAAAATGTTTCTCTTTTATATTTAAATTGGTACAATATTATGGGGGTGACTTTATATTATATATAATTAGCTTTATATTGTACTATAAAGCTAATTATATATAATATAATTATATATATTATATATAATATATGAAGTATGTCTGGAAAAAGTCCAGCCATTGTTAATATGATAATGTTTTTTGTGACTTTGATATAACCTGGCAACCAAGGAATGTAGACTGGAATGTGGATGTGTGAACAATGATGATTTCACTGTTCCGTTCAGTGGGGGTGGTAGTTGTCATTGAGTGAGCATGTGTATTGTGTAGTCAACACATTCAAAATGACTGAGCTAATAACACAAAGAATTCGCATCAGATTTTGTATTAAACTTGACCATTCCTCCATGGAAACTATTGGAATGATCCAGAAGGCCCCAGCTATGGGTAACTGGTGACTGGTAATTTCATCATGATCACACCTCTTCATGTATTACATCTTATGCAGAATTTTTTGAAAAACATCAAAATCACCCAGGAGACTCAGCCCCTCTCAGCCGAGATTTGGTGCCCTGTGACTTCTGGCTTTTCCCAAAACTAAAATCACCTTTGAAAAGAAGGAGACTAGATCATTGATGAGATTCAGGAAAATATGACAGGGCAGCTGATGGCAATTGGGAGAGCTATGTGAGGTCTCAAGGTGCTGCTTTGAAAGCATATGAGGCATCATTGTCCTATGAACGATGTTTATTGTATCTTGTATCTCCTTTAGTAAATGTCTCCATTTTTCATATTAATAGCTGGATACCTTCTGGACAGACCTCGTATATTAGGTTGACCAAAGAGTTCATTTAGTTTTTGTTTCAGTACAATGGCCCTAGTGGAGCTTAGTTGTCCTTCACTTCATTTGAAACAATTTTATTAGATTGTATGATGACAGTTATATCAGTGTGCATTTTAAAAAATCAAAATTTGTGAATTATTGTGCAGAACATAATATGGAAGATGGAATAAAATATACAACATTTTTAAGTACTATGCTTTATTATTTCAAGGAAAGTAAAAATAAAAATGAAATAAAAAATGATTTGTATAGTATATGGGGAAGGCGCTGTGACTGATCAAGCATGTCAAAACTGGTTCAAAAAGTTTCTTGGCAGGCGAGAATTCTACCACTGAACCACCAATGCAGATGCAAAGAAGCAAGGAAAATATGACCAGCAACACTGAAAGGAAAAGAAATCAACAGAGACAAGAGGGAAGGGGGGGGCAGGGAAAGGGAAGGGAAGGGGAAAGTCAAGGAACATATAGCAAGGACTCATGGACAAAACCAAAGGGGAAGAGCTGAGGGAGGGAAGGTGGGAGAGGGCAAGGGAAAGAGGTGGGGGGAAGGCAGAGACAAATGTATTTAAAAAGTAAATAAATTAATTAAAAAAATAAAATAAATAAAAAAATAAAGGGCTAACACATTAAAAAAAATAAAAATAAAATAAAATACAAAGTGAAAATGGAAAAAAAAAGTTTCTTGGTACTATTGACATTTTGGCTAAATAAGTCTTTGTTCTGAGGCTATCTTTTGAATTCAAAGATTTAACAGCACCCCTGGCCTCTACTTACTAGAAGCCAATAGTGGGAGATAAATGACATGCTCAAAATGTCCAAATCAATAACATTATTGATGAAAAATTTTTAAAAATGTGCCTTTTGTTTCACAGGGAAAAACACATGGACTTTTTGGCCACCTTAATAGTTCATTTTTGTCCACATCCTCACCATCACTTATTTCTTATCACTGGTGATAACCATTGTGACAGTTGTGAAGTGGTATCTCATTGTAGTTTTAATTTGACTTTATAAGATGTATGGTAACGATGAGCAGTTTTTCATGTGTCTGTTGGTCATCTCTGTGTCTTCTTAGGAAATGTCTATTCAAATTATTTGCCCATTCTTAAATTAGATTCTTTGTTTATTGGCATTGAATTGTATTTTATATTTTTGATATTAGCTCCTCATTAGATATATGAGTTCCAAATCTTTTTTCCCATTCTGTAGGTTGCTTTTGTCATTCAGTTTTGGTTTCTTTTACTGTGCAGACGCTTCCTAGTTTGATGTAGTCCCACTTCTTAATTTTTGTTTTACCAGCTTTTGCCTTTAATGTCAAATCTAAATGAAAGACTTCTTCCAGATAGAATAATGAACGTAGTCATGTCCAAGCTGAGCCAAGGGGTCCCCCAAGTCCTTGTCCCATACTGGCCAAGTCTGTCTTAGGTAGTCCTTCCTTATGAGGAATCTTACCCATCTTTGACTAACTGACCATCACAGGGCCAAGCAGAGTGATGTGAGGGAGGCAGGGGCTGCACCCCTGCCAGGGGCACAGGTTTCATCTCCTTAGTGGCCTGTTTTCCCAAGACCTTCTTGATTAGCTCCAGCCTTGGGGCCCTCTTGCCCGTCAGCAAGGCTGCAGTCCCTGAAACCAGATGGGGCATTTCCCAACGGGACAGTCTGAGTTAGTACCCCTGTCTGGTTCCATGCCCTCCATGAATGTATAATTTGAAATGATTTTGTAAATTGGCCATCCTAGTGTGGGAGCCAAAACTAGATTTTTCCTTCCAGAAGCTAATGCCTCTTGACAGTCTCTTGTCTATTCAAAAGGTACACAGTCTAGTCCTTTTATAGAATTATACAATGGTTTTCACTACAAGTCCAAAGTTCGGAATTCAAATTTGGCAGAACCCTGTCATCCCCAAGATCCACAAAGCTGGCTCTGGTTCTCTGGGATTTTTATTGTAGCAATGGCTTGTTTTCAATCCACCTTCAAACTCTTAGTACCTTCTTTCAGTTGGAATCCCAAGTATGCCAATTCCTGTTTGCAAATTTGGGCCCTGTGAGGCAATACCTTATATGCGTCATTTGTCTAATGATTCAGGAATGTGATGGTGTTGAGCAAAGAGTCCTTGTAAGGATTACTACTCATCACTAAGTCATCTACGCACAAGGTCTGTCCAAAAGGTATCCAGCGCTGTAATAAGAAAAACAGAGACATTAACTGAAGTAGATATAAGATAAAAAAAAAAAAAAACAAAACTTTGTACATTAGACAATGATGTCCCAGTGCCCTTATAAGTAGGCACCTTGGGACCTCACACATTCTCCCAATCACCATCAGCTGCCCTGTCATATTTTCCTGAATCTCACTCATGGTCTGAAACGTCTTACCTTTCAGGTGATTTTAGTTTTGGGAAAATCCAGAAATCACAGGGTGCCAAATCTGAGCTGTAGCGGGGCTGAGTCACCTGGGTAATTTGATATTTTGCCAAAAAACTCTGGACAAGATGTGATGCGTGAGTGGGCAGGCTGTCGTGAGGAAGACGGCAATCACCAGTTGCTCATAGCGGTGGCCTTCTGAATCACCTGATAGTTTCCATAGAGGAATGGTCAAGTTTAATGCCAAATTTGATGCAGATTCATTGCTCTACTCGCTCTGTCATTTTAAACGAAATGGCCACACAGTATACATGCTCATTCAACCTGCGTCTACTGCCCCCATTGACTAGGACAGTGAAGTCATCATCGTTCATGCATGCACATGCCAGTCCACTCTCCTTAACTGCTAGGTTACATTGATGTTGCATAAACCGTTCTTGTTATATTAACAATGGCTGGACTTTTTCCAGCAGCCCTCATATTGTAGAAGGACTCCCAATTTCGGTTTAATATACCTTAAGTTTTTTGTTCATATTTCCCCAAATATAGTTGGGGGATCCTTAAATCCTTGCGGGAACACAGTCCGACACTACTGGAGTGTGGTTTCATTTTCTGGGTCCTGCCATTCAAAGGCCAATAGTAACTGAGCCTGTTCATCGATTGGGATGTAGAAATGGCATCCATCAAGTCTAGGACTAAAAACCATTTGCTATCCCTAGGCACTATGGTCAACAAAGCACAAAGGTTGGGCACTGTAGGGTGAGTGTCCTGAACAATGTCATTTAGGAACCTAATATTCTGTACAAATCGATTTTCGTCAGAGCGAGGTGTTTGGACTGGCAAAATGGGAGACTGGAAGGGCTGAATTAATACTGATTTTAAGAACTTCTGCAATACTAGTTGAATTCCCTCTAAAGCTTCCTTTTTAAAGGCATATTTTAATTCTATGGGGTCTGCACCCCTCCTTTGAGATTAATTTTTACGAGTAGGATGTCAATGATTTTTCCTGGGGTCCCATCAGCCCAAACAGCTTGATCGACCTGATCAGAGATCTTGGGTGGGAAGAGTTCACCTCCAGGTCCTTCCAGGCAAATCAGGAGATTCTTGAGCTGGAGAGCATGTGCCAGTGGGAATGCTATACATAATTGCTGCTTCTCAGCAGAAAAAGTTATCTGTGCATGCAATTTACAAAGTAAATCTAGACCTTGCATTGGAATTGGGCAGCTTGGCATACAGAGACAACTATGCATACGTTTTTGATCCCCAAGCTGGCATTCTAGAGTTTGAAGGAACACCTATTTTTGTATTTGTCTGGCCACTCCAATAACCATTACTGCAGCCGGACTTTTCTTAGTTAGTCTTGTATTTAGCATTGAGTATGTAGATCATGTATCTACAAGGAAATGAATTAGCCTTTTCCCCATTGTCAATTGTACACAGGGCTTCTGTGGGGAAATAGGAATAGGTCATGAGATGTCTAGGGCAGCCCCCTGGGTCTCCTCATTTGTCATCAGACTCCTCTTTCTTTCTAGCATTTTTCAGGGAGGGTTTTTTATACCTTTTATGTTTCTTTTTGAGTTCTAGGAAGTCTTTTCTCCAATGACCTTTCTCTTTGCAATGGGCACACTGAATGGCACCTAGTGAGTCTTTCCCTTTTCCTTTTGGGTCCTGCACATCCTTCTGGTTTCCCCATATTGTTTCTAAGAAAATCATGCCCTCTTTTAACTTCCTTCTTCCCCAAGCATGGTAAATTTTAAAGGCTATGTCCACCATAGTAATAGAAGAGGTCAAGCCCAGGGATCTTGACTGCTCATTGGGATAAGCTGAAAAAAAGAAAAAAAAAACACAAGGAGGACCAGGTGGAGGTGGCATAGCCTTTATACTCACATTACAGAAGAGTACCGATGGTGGCAGATGGGCAAAGCAGTACTGCACCTCGACTGACACTTGTTTTAAGGAGACCCAGACAAAAGAGGCACGTGTTCTGTGTGTGACTCTGAATTGCATTACCTCAGTGTGTATATGCAAAAAGAAAAGGTCAAGAAGCTGTCGCAGGATAAGCAGCTGCTCCCAACGGGTGATAGGGATGGAGTTACAATCCATTCCCAAAACAGCAGACATTCCTACTGGCCAGCAGCCCTCAGTCGTGGGGGCGGGGATGGCCAATATGACCCCACACTCCACTCCAACATTGCTCTTCCACCACGCATTCTTCATGTTAAATCTTCCAGTGGGAGACCTTTGTGGTGAGTATGTTGGCACATAGTTCCAGAGATCTAGTAAAGTCTACGTCCTAAGACTAAAAGGGCAATACAGAAGCCATAGAAACCCAGGAGGAGGGAATACCACCAAAAACCTAAAGAATTCCACCAAGTCATAAAGGATTCAGAGACTATGGCTGATATATGATTACTCTTAGCTCCTGGGGAAGTTAAGACTTGAGACACATTGTGAGAATTATCATGGATATATACACAACACTTGGTGTGCAGAATGGCACAGGGGCCTCCTAGCAGCACTGAGAAGGTCTCATGCCATTCTATTCTGCAACATAACTTTTCTCATTTGGGACACTTCATCAGAAATAAGAACTATAGCATGTCTGGTGTGGTTAAGGGCTACTGCAGTATGATTTTCCAGGGCCTTACTGGCCTCATGGGTTAGAATAGTGCCTACAGAAGGTGTAAAAAGGGCTTAGGGGTAGAACCACCCGTCAGAGTGCTTGACTTGACAGCGCACCCGGAATGAGTCCCAACTCAGAGACATCTGGAAGATAATTCAGTATTCATCCTGGGATATAAGGTTCTCCTCCAGTACAACACCCAAATTAAATGGGAGATAAGGCCAACCATAATGGCCACGGGTACACTGGGCTCCTAATGGGATGGGATTGGCATGTGTCCCATTAGTAGACCATCCCTAGTAGTATATAGCAGTTACTCCCATAGTGTTTTTTCATAGGGCTGCCAGCATCCATCCCATGAACTGAACAGGCTCACTTGCAGTTGCATTTCTGCATCCAATGCATAGGAGCAGGGGTTGTTGCACTTCTACCTGTAATGCTGACAGCCACTCCACACTGTCCCAAACTGTATGAAAGCCATTGCTTGGTAAGTTTAGCCTGTTCTCTCATGATGGAAAACACAGGCTTATCCATGTAGATAACCAGTTCCGGAGTGTCTGATTTTCAGGCTGTATCCATCATGGCATTCCAACAGAGGCAGCAGTGTGAAATTCAGTGCAGGCCCCAAAATTTGAGCCATTGCTAACAGCTTCTAGCATACTAGCCCACTGCAGAAAGATGTTTCATAGCAGGGTCTAAGGGTGATAAGAGAGATGTTAAATAGGAATGAACAGTGGCAGATCCTGGCAATCTGGCAGTACACAAACAACAGTGTGGTCTTTGGTTAGTATGGTACACTAATTGTTGGATGCCCTGGCCATTGATACCATGCCCTATCTGGCCCTAGTCTAAGGGTCTCCTGTACTCAAAGGGCCAAGGGAAGTATGTGCTTGCCAGATGGAGGCTATGTAAGTTCCCTTAGGAATTGAAGTTTGTTGTGTGTTGTAACAAACAAGGGTAAGGGGCCAAGAGGTTGTTACCATGAGTGCTAGTTGTAACCCAAGACAAGTCCTCCCACCCCCCGCCAAGGATCCACCAAGGAACACCAACAAGACTCTACCTATGCCTGCCAAGGCCAGGTGTGGGTGCTTTTTCTTGTGGGTATGTCTTGGGCACTGGCAAAAGCATGTAATTCTGTTGTCTCAGTCCAGGGCACAGCAGAGGCTACTGGGTACTTTATTGTAAGCAGATGGGTACTGCCCAAGGTCTAGTGGGAAGGTTAACAGGAGATGCTTGTCCTACCCTAAGCCATTCATTCAAAGTTTGTAGGGAGTCAGGAAGATGGGTTTCCCATCCCTAAAAGGAGCCAGAGTGGGTCTTCAGAGTATCTTTTAAGAGGCCATCGTATCCCTTGATGAGGCCGGCTTCAGTAGGATTGTATGGCAGATGGAATATCCAATCTACGTTGAGGGCATCTGCCCACACTTGTACTTCATGTCTTATCGAATGAGCACCTTGTTCACTTTTAGTGATATCCAGGGTCCCATAGGCAGCACATAGCTCTTTTAAGTCTCAGATGGTGGCTCCTTGTGTGGCCTGCTTGCATGGGTATGCTTGTAGCAAGCCTGTAGTCATGTCCATGCAGGTCGCGGCATAGTATGAATCTTCAGATAGTGGTGGAGGGCCAATGTAGCCGACCTGCCAGTGACTCAGTAAGTTGTCACCCGATTGCAAGCCACTCATATCTTGGGGTAGGCAGCAGAGGTACTTTTTCACACAGACAGTGCGTAGCTGACAGGCCGTGACGACATCGGAGTAACAGAACAGTAGGCCCCAAGCTTTTATCACTTCCCCTAAAGTCTTCTGCCCTGCATGCTGCATCTTTCTGTGGAGATACTCAACCATGTCTTCTGTTGGAGCTTCTTCTAACCAGTAGATGCGTCAGGTTGTTGGCTTCATGATTGCTCGGGCTGCAGAGAGGCTGGTGTCCATTGACATGGTAAAGAGTTATTACCTTTTCCAGATTATGTTCAGTAGTGTCCTTGCATAAGTACTGTCCCCATTAGGGTTCTGGGGCACTTGCCAATCTTCTTGCTGCCAGTGGGGCTACCACAGGGTCAGTTCTCTGTATACTGCCCAGCTATATGGGCAGATTGTCACTGTCCCAGATTCTCAGGTTATGCCAAGGCAGTTCTTAACTCGGCCCATTGACTACTTTGTCCTGAGCCATGAATTGTTATGTATGGTGTAAAATAGTAGTTTACTTTCATTCTTTTGAGTGTACCTTCAGTTTTTCCAACACCATTTAATGAAGAAACTGTTCACCCTGCATGGTATATTCTTGGCTTCTTTGTCATAAGGTAACTGATGATATAAGTGTGGGCCTATTTTTAACTTTTTAAAAATTTTAAATCATTTTTATTTTATTTCAGTTTACTTTGCCCTCCCCACCCATCCCGCCCCACCCCCCTCCCACAGTCAATTCCCACTCTGTTATCCACGTCCATGGGTCATTCTTACATGTTCTTTGTTTAGTCCCTTCCCCTTCTTTCCACCATTGTCCTCCTTCCCCCTTCCCCTCTGGTCACTTTCAGTCTAATCCATGCTTCCGTGCCTCTGGTTTATTTTGTTCGTTAGTTTATTTTGTTGCATACATTCCACTTCTATGTGAGATCATATGGTATTATTCTTTCAACGACTGGCTTATTTCACCTAGCACATCACGCTCCAGTTCCATCCATGTTGTCGCAAAAGGTAAGAGGTCCTTCTTTCTTTCTTTCTTTTTCTTTTCCTAATGCAGGTTGCTTTTATTTATTTATTTTTTAACTGTCAAGATCCACTATAAAATATCAAAAAAAATTAAATCTATTATAAAGTGTCAGCAATTAAAACAATAGGACACCAGCACAGAAATAATCGAGTAGATCAATGAAATAAAATGAGCATTCTAGAAACAAATGTATATATCTGTATAACAATGAAATATATGATTAAGTTGATATTTCAAATCAATGGGTAAAATAAGGCTTATTCAACAAATTAGGTGCATGGACCACTATTACTTGAATAAAGCAAATATAGAGCCTTATTTCAGAGATTATACCAACAATATTCTGGTGAGTTAAAAATCAATATGTAAACACTAAGGAGATTTAGAAAAAAACAAATAATGTTTTTCTTATCCTGAAGTAACATATTCAAACCCAGAAGATATAAAGTAAAATATTGACAATATGACTACATTAAACATTTAAGACTATACAGTAATAGACATATTAAAAAAAGTTAAAGGACAAGTAGTAGAAAAGTATTTGCAACACATCTAAAAAGGGTTAATAGTTTTTTGTTGTTGTTGTTTGCTGGCTTTGTTTTTTTTAGGGAAAATATTCTACAGATATTGAATCAAAAAATGGATAAAGATTACCAGAAAGACATTTAAAACTTTTTTAAAATAATGGAAATAGGCAAGAAATATACAAAAAAAAAAAAAAAACAACAGGTTTAGTTGCAACAAAAAATAAAAGAACAATTAAAATACATCAGTGTCCCAATCAGATTAAGTATTAAGAACATTGGTAATATCAAGTATTGCTGACTGTGAAAGGAACTGGGTATTCATAGACTCCTTTACTTCATCTTCTTAAAGCAGTCGCTTTTAGCATATTTTGCAGTGCTGGTTTGGTGGAGGTGTATTCTCTTAATCCCTTTTTGTGTGGGGAAACTCCTCTTTCACTTTCCAGTTTACTTGAGAGCTTTGCTGTGTAGAGCAGTCTTGGTTGTAGGCGTTTGCTTTTCATGACTTGGGATATTTCTTGCTGTTCCCTCCTGGCTTGCAGTGTTTCTGTTGAGAAGTTAGCTGCTAGCTGTATCGGGGCTCCCTTGTATGTTACTACCTGTTTCTCCCTTGCTTCCTTTAGGATTCTCTGTTTGTCTTCGATATTTGCCATTTTAATGATGATGTGTCTTGGAGTGGGCCTCACTGGGTTCCTCTTGAATGCGACCCTCTGTGCTTCTTGGATTTGTGTGACATTTTCCTCTCTTCAATTTAGGGAAGTTTTCCATCATTACTTTTTCCAACAGGTTCTCTATCCCTTGCTCCTCTTCTTGTCCTTCTGGTATTATATGGATATTATGGTGTTTCAGGTTGTCCTGCATTTCCCTCAACACCTCTTCATTCTTTTTGAGTTCTTTTTATTCATTTTCTTGCTCTTTCTGGGAGCTTTTTTCTACCTTATCCTCCAGCTTGTTGATTTGATCCTCTGCTTCACCTAGCCTGCCTTTGATTCCTTCTACGGTGTTCTTCAATCCAGAAATTGTATTTTTCTTGTCTCGTATTGAGAGTTTCTATGTTCTTTTTCATGCTGATATAGTTTGCATTAAGTTCGTCGTCATTTCTCTGTATTTTTTTCGTAGTTCTCTCTGAGCTCCCTGAGCTCATTGAGCTTCCTTTGAACTGTTGTTTTGAACTCAGTATCTTATAGTTGACTTGCCTCTATTTCATTTAGTTCTCTCTGTGGGGAGTCCTCCTTTCCCTTCGACTGGGGGATGTTTCTTTGTCTTCCCGTTATCTGTGAGACTCTTCTTTTTAGCTTCTGCTTCCTGAATTGATCTGTCTTGAACTTTGTGGCGCAAACTTCCATGGTATGAGAGCACTGTTTTTTTTCTTTCTGGATCTGCCTCTGATGATGTCAGATGTTGACCCTGTCTGACTTTAGGCAGTCTGTTCGAGACTTCCAGGAATCTATTGTCTGTGGCTGAATCCTTCAGCTGTTAATATAGTCACTCTGCGCTCATCAGGCTGGCTTAGAGACAGCACAGGGTGGGGCAGAGTCCCTACTCGGGGAGGGGTTATTGGGCCCTCTCAGGCCGCTGCAGCTCAGGGGAGTGTTCTGACTGAGCAAGATGGCAGCTGCTGCATGGGGGATGAGTTAGCACCATGATCCCGCCAGCTACTCTCTCAGGTCTCTCCCCAACGTCTCCTTCCCTAGTCTCTCCTACAGCGTCTCTAGCCCACTCTGCCCCCACCTTTGTTGGAGACCATGGTAAGTGGCTGCAACTACAAATTTATGTGTTGGCCCTTTAAACGGCTCTTTGCATCTCCGGCCTCCTGTCTCTGGCAGAGAGCAACCCTGCCACTTTTAGCAGCTGGCTGTTGTCTGTGTACTTTTTGGGCTCTGGTGCTGTAGGCTGGGGATCCCTGATTATGGTTTAGACCTCACCCTTCTCAGGGGGATCCAACTGGCCGTTTCAATATCCTTCTGGTGCAGCCACCTATGGGCACCCTGCCCGCCTCCTCGAGTCTCTACTGCACTCCTTACCAGTTAGGTTGTCCTAACGCTGACTTTTCCATCTGTCTGAGGTTGTAAGGCTCCTCTCTCATTATTGTTCAGGAGTTTGTTCCAGGTGATTTCTGCACAATTTAGCTGTAATTCCAGATTGGTCCTGGGAGGAGGTCAGTGTGACTTCCACTCACTCCTCCGCCATCTTGATTCTCTAACCTTTCTATTTCATTCCATTAACCTAGGTGCCTGGGTTTATGCAAGTACCCATACCGTTTTAATCTCTATATCTTATAATGTAGTTTGTAATCTGGAAGCATGATACCTCCAGATTTGTTCATCTTTTTCAAGACTGCTTTGACATTCAGAGTTTTTCTGAGGTTCCATAAAAATTTTAGGGTGGTTTGTTCTATTCCTGTGGAAAATACCATTGGAATATTGATAGGGATTTCATTGAATTGCATATTACCTTGGGTAGTATGGACATTTTAACAATATTCTTCCAGTTCACGAACGTGAAATACCTTTGCATTTATTGGTGTCTCTTTCAATACAGGGTGGAGCAAAAGTCGGTTTACAGTTGAGAGTATGCCAAAAACAGTCTATTTTTGTATTATTATTTATTAATTATTGTATTTTCCATTAGGACAACTGCAAACTTACTTTCTTTTTGCCCCACCCTGTATTCCAATTCTACTTGAAGCCACAGAGCTTCCATTAGTCTAGTCACTTATTATATTTGCATACTTTTTTTACATACTGAGAATCCTGGTTCTCAAAGAAACAGACATTGATAGAAATAAAATATGGCAAAATTACTCCAGGAAACTCTATGAACACAGCCATCATATCAACTGAACTAACAAAAGTCCAAGAGAGGAAAGAAAGAGTTGTTATATAAATAGTTTTTATTTTTCCATATATATCCATGACATATTTAAAAATCACTAATATATTCAAAGTCTTTGAATATTTTCTGACCAGGAAATTTCAGTCATTTATTATTAGGCTGAATATTGATAAATGATATTCGTTTAGAGTCATAACTAGCAAAACACATATTTATTTCTTTATCTTTAATAGAATCTACTTTGAATGGCGGGACACATTCTTTATTCAGTTATAATTGTTTGATAATTCTGTTCTCTAGCTTTGGCAACAGCAAAGAAAAGCTTGCTGAAAGTCTATTATTATGGGAGTTTTGTAAGGACAAATCATGGCTGATAATTTGAGGATCTGTGAACATTTCCAAATTAGTCATTCATTAGTCCATTTTTGCTAGTCAGGTCAATCCTCTTACATATTTTGTTGTAAGAAAAAAAAAAAGCTTTCAAAGGGGCGATGAGCAACCCTTCTTAGACCTCCTGAGTGGTCACAGCTTAGGGGATATTCAATGCTGCTCTGAAAGAAGTTTCCTTCTTCACCCTTGATACAGTTTGGGGCAATTTAGGAGAGTTTGCAGAGTATTTCTTAATCAGCTTAGAGCATTGTGAGTCAAAGAGTATCTGTCTTTATAGACACGATAAGCTGTCTATAAGAATGATGGAAACATTATTGTGAGGGGCTAGAATTGCCAGTGGTGGGCTGTGCTAGAAAAACAGACTTGAGCGAGTTGAGGAAGGAGAATTAATTTGATGACTTTGCAAAGACAACACCAGTGCAGTGAAGACAGTTTATTAAATAAAAGTACTGTCATCACTGAATAAATATGTCATCAAGTCTTAGAACTTAAGGCATCCTTTCAGTATCAATATATTTCTATGTCAATCAGTTTTTAATTAGCACACAGTATTTACTGGTTGCATTAACTTCCATTGTATTGATATGTCTTGATTTTTTTAGATAGTTATATCTCACTTGAGATTCAGATTGTTCCCACTGCGTTACCATTATAAATGTCACTTTGATGCATATCTATTTTATATAGGTTTATAATATTAAGATAGTTTTCTTACACTGGAATTATAGGGCTTAAAGGTATGCAGAATTTTCATGGCCCTTATAGTATTCCTTGTCAATTGCATCCCAGATTTCTTGTACCATTTTAATTCTCACCAGCAATGAATGATATTTAAGGGAAAGGAGAATGATGTAAAAAGTGTGGTTAGAATTTAAGGGTAAATGATCTATGATATTTTATAGAGAGGTTATTTGGGTAAAAAATACCCTGATAAATGTAGAGTGACCTTTCAAAAAGAAATATCGATGATTTATAGCATTTAAGCAAAATCAGTTTTCATTCGCTGTGCTTTGTTACCTGCAATACAGAACAAAGAGTTGCTTTAAAATGGATGTCAACATTGTCCCTAACTGAGAAATATAAATAGCTTGAAAAAGCACTGCGGGATATGTGTGATCGAAAACTTACCATTCCAAAAAGCAACTCCTTTATACCACTTAATTCCTCTCATTTTAAAAATAGTTCCAGGTGTGAAAACGTGTTTGTTTGGAGTTGCGCCTTTCAGAATTCAAGAAGGTAAGATACAATGCTGTTGTAGGAACTCTTGAGCTTTCTTGTCACTAATTAGACAGGGACTAAGAAAATTCCGTGATGGGAACACAGGAATCTGTATAGGTTTTGACCCAAATTGGTGGGAAACACCTAGGGGGCTACTTCTAGAATTTCTAAATAAGTTGTGGATGTGAACTATAAAATCATGTATGATGTGATCAGAAACAGGATAAAAATACAGTGTGTAAGAAGGATCCTGCATACAATGCTGCCTTAATATTGAGAAAAACATCAACTTATTCTATCACATCAGGAAACCCAAAGATTTAAGTCAAGATTTTCTCAACAGACACCAAGAACTCATTGGATCAATACAACAACTTTCTAACCTAAAAACAAACAAACAAAAAAAAACAAGTATGAGAGAAAAAAAGTCACTTCTTTAATTTGATTATAAATACTTATTTCAAAACAATAGCTAGTGAGGGGTACCAGAATATCCTATCCCAAAATATGCCTCTTTGGTTTATGGGTTATTTTGAGCAAAAGTCCATTGACAACCAGCCTGTAAAGCTCTAAGAAGAGGGCATGAGCTTTCTTTTTTGTAGAGGAAATTTATACTTATTAAAACTTTATACTTTTCAAAGGTGTCTCCATCTCCAGTATGAGGAAAAGAGGCTCTTGACAATTCTTTCTAGTGGAGAGGGCGCAGACTTAGATTTGCATAACAAATCTTACTAAACAACCCCCATTTATCATATTTTGCCTGAGTAAAAAGGGTTCTGCAATATGGGGAGTGACTCAGAACAGGGATCCCTATGACTAACCCTGCAGTTTTGTCCACAGAGCCATCAACCCCAGAGTCTCCTCAAGCAATTCTAGACCCTAGTACACTCTGCCCTCCCTCTGCCATATGCCAGGGTAAGTGGCTGCATTTGAAATGTTGTGTGTTGGCCTTTTACAAGGCTCTCGGCATCTCTGGTCTGGACCACATCTCTGGTCACCTTCCCACAACTTACTTTCCCACTCAGAAGCCCCTAAAGCCATTTTCTTTGTTTTAACCTAAGAAGGTATATAAGCCCAAGTTCTAACTACCCCTTAGAGTTCTTCATCACTGGATGTCCCCGTGTGTATGCATGCATGATGCACATACATCTTTGTTTATTTTTGTCTTTGGTTTATTTTTCTCTTGTTACTCTGTCATTGTCCAGTGTGATTTGCAGGGTCCTTAGAGAATCTAAGGTGGGTTTAGGAGGAAGTTTTTCTTTCCCTACACTGGTATCTTAATCACTAGTGAATTACTATATGCTGTCTACATTCTGCATAGCGATTGACTTCACTCTGTAACATTCCCTAATATGACAGGCACACGGGATATGGGGGGTGGTGCTGGGGGAAAGAATGTTATACACAGATGTTAAAATTATTTAAATTTTATAGGTTTAGAAGTAGAGAATCCCTGGACATACTAGGACTACTGAAAGTATCAAGTAAAATTAACACTAATGAACTCAAATACTTTCTCTAATACCACCCCAAACAATAAGAGATTATAATGGACCAAAATGGATGCATATGATATCATAATAAGAAACGTTAGGTGTCTACATAGATATAAAAATTGAAATGACTGGAGTAAATGAGTATATGGTATATTTCTGCATATATTTATATTTCTCAAAGGGAAGTTTTAGTACCTCTAATAAGTCAACTTCTATCTATTTTTTTTATTTCTAATGCAACTGAAATAAAAATACAACCTTTTTTAATTAGCAAAATGAATTTAAAATGTTCTTTTAGAGTAAAATAGAAATGATAATAGCTAAACCATAAATATGCTCCTTCAAATATCAAAATTAATAAAAAGGTCAAAGACTGAATCATTGCTGTAGTGGAACAGAAATAGGCCATTAGAACTGAGTAAGAAGTCTTGAAAATGACTGCAAGACTTACGAAAACTTTATCTGAAATCGTTAATCAGATCAGTTAAGGAGAGGATGCATTGGCAGTAAGCACTGTTAGGGAGGCTCCAACATGGTAGACTTGTAAGCAGAAGCTCACTAACATTCTCCAAGGAGCAATCTGGATTTATAACTAAATTGTAGAAAAATCATCCTAAATAACCAACTGAGCATTAGCTGGGAAGTAGCCTTATAGCCAAAGAGAGGCAGAAGAAACCACTTCAGCACAACAAGACTGGTAGGGAATAAGGAAGAGGCATGAAAGGGCTGGTTGGGCTCCCATGGGAGGTAGCTGAAGTTCCAAAGGGATATTTCAGTGGCTAGACAGTTCCCCCTGAGAAGTGTGGGTTGTAAACCCCAAGCTAGCCCCCCAGCCTACAGCATCAGAGCTAGAATGAAACACAGATAACATACAGCTTTGAAAAGCACAGGATTTCTGTATGCCAGGAAGAGACAGCTGGAGATGCTGAGAGCCTTGTAAAAGGCCAACACACAACATTTCAAATGCAGCCACTTACCCTGGGATATGGCAGAGGGAGGGCAGAGTGTACTAGGGTCTAGAATTGCTTGAGGAGACTCTGAGGTTGATGGCTCTGTGGACAAAACTGCAAGGTTAGTCATAGGGATCCCTGTTCTGAGTCACTCCCCATATTGCAGAACCCTTTTTTCTCAGGCAAAGCACTCCTCTCCAAGTAGCCACAGCCTAACAGGAAACAATAATGCAGCCTGCCCACAGGAATTACTCTGCCACACCCTGTGGTGTTTACGTTGGGCTGCTGATTACAGCTTGATTAATTTAACAACTAAGGTCAAAAATACAAAGAAGCCAAAATGGGAAGGCAAAGAAACAGATCCCAAGTGAAAGAACAAGAGAATTCTCCTTACGAACTAGATGAAATGAAGTTAAGCAATTTCTCAGATAGGGAGTTTGGAGTACTGATTATAGGTTTACTAAAAAACAAGAAAAAACACATAGAAACCATAAAAATGGATCATTCAGAAATAAAGAATACTATTTGGCCATAAAAAGGAAGAAAATTTTACCATTTGCAACAGCATGGATGGACATAGAAACATTATGCTAGGTGAAATGAGTCAGCCAGAGAAAGACAAGACCCATAGGATTTCCCTCAGATATGAAATCTAATGAACAAACTGAACTAACAAGTAAAACACAGACAGACTCGTAGAGAGAGCAGGTGACAGCTAGTGGCAGGGGGAGGTTAAGAGGTGGAGGGATAGAGCAAAAAGTAAAAAGGACTTATGGACATGGACAACAGTGTAGTGATTGCTCTGGGGAGGGGGATATGAGGGGACTAAATGATATCGAAAAAATACAATAAAGATTAAATAATTTAAAAAAAACACTGTTAGGACAGATACTTGTAAATAATTGCATAAATAAGTTTTGATCATTATCTCACATCATATATGAACATATTTTCTAGATTTAGAAATACTTGTAACAAACTGTATCTTAAAACAGAAATATTAATTACTTGATCTCAGAGTAGACAAAGCAGGCTCTTAAATAGTACAATAAAATAATTTGAAACAGAAAACTTTAAAAAGAAACTTAAATGCTGCTATCACTTATCAAATTGCATCAGTGAAAGTGAAAAAAAAATACTGATGAGAACAAATTGAATATTTATGATGATAAAAGTTTAATTCTCCTTACACCAAACATATGAAAAAAAATGATCAAAAGACACAAATTGGCAATTCATTTTCAAAAAAAGAAACTGTCATGAAATACCCAAGAAACAATGTTCATCCTCATTAGAAGTCAAAGAAATTCATTCAGTATAGCAATACTGTGTCCCTGTTTCACTTGGGTTTTCTTTCTGTCATATGGAGATCTGAAAGTGAAATGATGATAGCTTGTCCTCAGTATGAAAGTTCTCTTCCCTCTAAATAACATAAAAAACAACACACTTATATTACGGGATTTTAACACCGCACTGCTAACAATGGATATATCTTCTGAAGAAAATATAAACAAGGATATTGCAGCATTGAACAATGTCCTAGATAAAATAGATTTACATATATATATATATGAACTATATATATGAACTATATATATAAATATGAACAGAATATATATGTGTGTGTATATATATATATATATATATATATATATATATGAACTTTCAGCCCAAGAAGCAAAATATACATTCTTTTCAAATGCACATGGAATATTTTTCAAAGATAGATCACATGATAGGATACAAAACAAGCCTCAACAAATTTAAGAAAATTGAAATCATATCAAGAATTTTTCTGGACCGCAAGGGTCTGAGACTAGAAACTAACCTGAAGGAAAAAACTCAAAAACAGTCTAATTCATAGTGATTTAATAGCATGTTACTAAACAATAAATGGGTTAATAAGGAGATCATGGAAGAAATCAAAAAGTTTCTGGAATCAAATGAAAATGAACACACAAGAGTCCAAAATCTATGGGGCACAGCAAAGGCAGTCCTGAGAGGAAAGCACATAGCAATACAGGTTTACCTAAAAAAGATAGAAATATTTCAAATAAACAACCTAACCCTACAAGAGCTGGATGAACAACAACAAACAAAGGCCAGAGAGAGTGCAAGGAAGGAAATAACCAGGATCAGAGTGGAATTAAATGACATAGAGACTAAAAGAATAATTCAAAGGATCAATAAATCCAGGAGCTGGTTCTTTGAAAAGATAAATAAAATCAACAAGCCTTTAACCAGACTTCTCAAGGAAAAAAGAGAGAGGACCCCAAAGAAATAAATTCAGAAATGAAAGGGGAGAAATTACAAACAATACAACAGAAATACAAAGGATTATAAGAAATTACTACAAAAAACTATATGCCAAAAAAATGTGAAAACCTGAAGGAAATGAACAAATTTATAGAAAAATATAACCTTCCAAAACTGAATGAAGAAGAAGAAAGCTGAGCAGACTGATACTCACTGGTGACATTGAATCAATAATGAAAAAAAATTCCCAGCACACAAAGACCCTGCCTGGATGGTTTCACAGAAGAATTTTAAAACATATAAGGAAGAGTTAACCCATACACTTCTCAGATGATTCCAAAATATCCAAGAAGACTCCAAAACTCTTTTAATGAGGCCAGAATGATCACAATCCCCAAAAGCAAGACAAAGACACAACCAAGAAAGAAAACTACAGGCCGATATCACTGATGAGCAGCGATTTGTACACGCTAAAATCCTCAACAAAATATTGGCAAACAATATCCAGCAATACATTAAAAAGATCATACAAAATGATCAAGTGGGATTCATCCAAGGGATGCAAGGATGGTTCAATATTTGCAAATCAATACATGTAATATATCATATAAACAAAAGGAAAGACAAAAATCACATGATTATATCAATAGATGTGGAAAAAGCATTTATGATAACAACACTCAACAAAGTGTGAGTAGAGGGAGCATATTTCAAAACAATGAAGACCATATACAAGAAATCTACAGGCAACATCATCCTCAATGGGCAAAAACTAAAAGCTTTCCCACTAAGTTCAGGAACAAGACAAGGATGTCTACCTTTACCACTTCTATTCAACATAGTATTGGAAGTCCTAGCCACAGCAATCAAACAAGAAAAATAAATAAAAAGCATCCAAATTGGAAAGGAGGAAGTAAAACTGTCATTGTTTGCAGATGATGTGATAGTGTACATAGAAAACCCCATAGGCTCCACCAAAACTACACAACTAAATACGAGAATTTGGCAAAGCAGCAGGATAGAAAGTTAATATTCAGAAATCAAAGGCATTTTTGTACACCAACAATGAACTATCAGAAGCAGAAATCAGGAAAACAATCACATTTGCTATAGCAAGAAGAAAAATAAGGTACCTAGGAATAAACCTAACCAAGGAGATTAAAGACTTGTACTCAGATAACTACACAGCACTGAAGAAAGACATTAAGGAAGACACAAATAAATGGAAGCATATACTGTGTTCATGGATTGGAAGAATTAACATCATCAAAATGCCCACACTACCCCAAGCAATGTTTAGATTAAATGGAATTCCTATTAAAATATCAATAAAATATTT
The DNA here is from genome assembly GCF_021234165.1 of Pteronotus mesoamericanus. Classification (NCBI taxonomy): domain Eukaryota; kingdom Metazoa; phylum Chordata; class Mammalia; order Chiroptera; family Mormoopidae; genus Pteronotus; species Pteronotus mesoamericanus. The sequence continues at coordinate 60,022,259 of NW_026555321.1, forward strand.
CACATATATAGAAAAAAAATTCAGATATTTATGTGGAACCATAAATGATCCTAAATAGCCTCAGCACTTTTAAGAAAGAAAGAAAAAAACAGGAAGGATCACAATACCTGACATGAAAATATATTACAAGGCCTCTGTAATCAAAATAGTTTTGTGCTGGCATAAGAACAGACACATAATTCAATGGAATGGAACATAGAGTCCAGAAATAAACCCATGTCTCTATGGTCAATTAATATTCAACAAAGGGGGCAGAAGCATAAAATGGAGTAAAAATAGCCTTTTCAACACATGGTGTTGAGAGATCTGGACAGCTACATGCAATAAAAAGAAACTCAACCACCAACTTACACTATACACAAAAATAAACTCAAGGTGAAGAAAAGACTAAAATGTAAGTCATGACATCATAAAAGTCCTAGAGGAGAACATAGGCAGGGAAATCTCAGATATTTCATACAGCAGTATTTTCACTGATATGTCCTCTGGAGCAAGGGACATAAAGGAAAGAATAAACAAATGAGTCTTCATCATAATAAGAAGCATGACTAAAGGAAATATCAACAAAATGAAAAGAGAACCAACCATATGGGAAAATATATTTGGTAATGGTACCTTGGACAAGGGTTTGATCTCCAAAATATATAAAGAACTCACATGGCTCCTCTCCAGGAAGACAAACAATCCAGTTAAAAAGTGGGCAAAGGACCTGAACAGACACTTCTCTAAGGAGGACATACGTAGTACCCAGAGACATAGAAAAGGATGGTCAGAATCACTAGCCATCAGAGAAATGGAAATTAAAGCTACAATGAGATACCACTTCATATCAGTCAGAATGACCATTATAAATCAACAAACAATAAGTGCTGACAAGTTTGTGGAGAAAAGGGAACCCTAGTACATTGTTGGTGGGAATGCAGACTGGTGCAGCCACTGTGAAAATAACATGTAATTTACTCAAAAAACTAAAATCGAGCTGCTTTTTGATCCAGCAATTCCACTGCTGGAATTATATGCTAAGGATCCAGAAACACAAATTCAAAAAACCTACGCACCCCAATGTTCATAGCAGCACAATGTATATAACCAAGTGCTCGAAACAACCTATGTGCCCATCAGTAAATGAGTTGACCAAAAAACTATGGTACATTTACACAATGGAATACTATGCAGCAGAAAGAAGAAAGGAGCTACTACCCTTCTTGACAGCATGGATGGAACTGGACAGCATTATGCTAAGTGAAATAAGTGAGATGGTGAAAAACAATACCATATGATCTTACCTATTAGTGGAACTATTCAACAAAACAAACATGCAAGCAAAATATAACTATGGATATTGAAATAAGGAACAAACTGACAGTAGGGGATGGGGGACGGATAACAGGGGAAAGAGGGGGAAGGTTCCTCAAGCAATACACATAAATGACCATGGACAAAGCTGATACAGGTAGGATTAAGGGTGGGAGATCGGCTTGGGTGGGGCGGGGGAGAGTCATGGTGTAAATGGAGGCAGTTGTACTTGAACAACAATAAAAATTGAACAAAAAATAAATAAATAAATTTAAAGTAGGTTTAACATTAAAAAAAATAAATAACTTCACAGAAACAAGGTGCTCAGGGTCTAATGCTCATCTTCAAGGATGCTAACACTTTCACCAATCCTTGAGCTATTTCCTTAAATGACTATATGAAAACCCTAAACTATTTTACAATAGTAATATGGCCTATATTTTGCTATTTTACCAGGAAGTAAGCGATATTTTTAATCATTTTATTATTTATTTTTAGAGAGGGGGCAGAAGGGAGAAAAAGAGGGAGGGAAGCATCAGTGTGAGGGAGAAACATCAATCAATTTCCTCTCATCTGTACCCCAACTAGGAAGTGAACCCACAACCCAGGTATATGCCCTCACTGAGAATTGGACCAGTGACCTTTTGGTTTGTGGGATGACGCCCAACCAACTGAGCCACACAGGTCAACTGAGGAAGTAAACAATATTTTTAAATGAATAGTTTTTTGGCCAAAATTTTTGCTAAAATAAAAATTAGGCAGAACACTCCTTTTATTAACTTAAAAAAAACCCCATGATTTCTGCATTCTAATTATAATGAGAGCTTTTTCTCACAATGTCTACGGAGCTCTTGGTGCCTGACATCCTTTGGCTCTTTCTTGTTCTATTTGGTGATGTTGCTCGTGTACTTCTGTGTAGAAAGCAGTAACTCTACATGTGTTGCACAGTGAGACAAGGTGGTTGGGGGGACCAACAGAGACCCATCTGTATAGTCTAGTGTGGAGGAGCAGCATTCAGGTTTCTGCTCCTTCCAGGCCCTTGTTCCTCTACGCTTAGGTTTAAAACTTACTTCACATTGGTGCCCAGTCCTCTCAGCTACAGCTGGCTCTCCAACCTCAGCACCATAGAATTCCACTTCTTACATACATGCATAAAAACTAGCACAAGGCTCCCTCATGGAGTTCTGGGTCTTAGTGTTGCACCATCAGTGAACTTACTGGCTTCTGAGTTTTTAGTGTTGACATTTACTGTTACCTCCTTTCACTCTCCTGAGCTGATATCATTAGCCTCACCTCACCTCTGCAATCAGATAGTTTCTTATCTCAGGAAAATACCCCATATTGTCTGTTCCCTCTTTAAATTGTTCTACTTAATCTGTCTGGACTACTTTCCTCTCTCCCTCCATCTCTACCTCAGTTTTCTTCCACATCTGACTGCAATTCTGTGTTCATTGTCCTTCGTCTGTACCTAACCCTGCATCAACCTAATGTCACTGTAACCATCTCCACACCTAAGCTTGAAGTATTGAGAAGAATTGAGGAAAATTACAAAATGTCCACATTGGTGTTTGTATTATTGGGTTCTTAGTCGAACATATCAGAAACAAACTCTGACTGATTAAACAGTACAAAATATACTAACGGAGCGTGTCACAGTCTCCAGGAAGATCTGAATTCTCTGTCATAAAAAAATGCTTGAAGTTGTGGACTAGAACTTGTCCTGTGAAGACACAAATCTTAATTCAGATGGCTCAGACAAGACCATGGGCTCCAGCAGCACTGTTCGTGCTGATTACTTAACCATGCTGTTAAAACTCTGGTCACAACTATCTTTTACAACTAGGTTAGTAACAAATTTCTAAAAGATTGTTTGGTTAGAAAGTCTGAATTATCTGAAAGATGTGAGTTAAATAACAATAAACATACTTTTATGGAACCTAATGAACAAAACAAGCAGTCAAAATAGAATCAGAGATATGAAAATAAAGGACAATCTGACAATGACTAGATGGGAGAGGGGAGGGGGTTAATGAGGGAAAGGAGGGGAAGGGGCAAGTCAAGGAACACATATAAAGGACCCATGGGCAAGGACAATGCTGGGGAGGTTTGAATGTGGAAGAGTGGCAGTGGGCACGGCAGGGGAGAGTAATGGGGGAAAATAGAGACAACTGTAATTGAACAACAATAAAAAATTAAATAAATAAACATTCTTTCCTGAGATATTTGAGAAAGGAAGAATTACCTTCAAGATCCAACAGAAAATGCATTTACAGTATTTATTGAAAAAGAAAAACTACATGTAAGTGTAACTGTGCTGTTCAAACCAGTGTTGTTCAAGGGTCAACTGTATAAACAAATAGTACCTTTTTTTAATGATTTTATTTTTTTGAGATTTTATTTATTTATTTTTAGAGAGAAGGGAAGGGAAGGAGAAAGAGAGAAACACCAATGTGTGGTTGCCTCTCGCGCCCTCCACTGGAGACCTGACCCACAACCCAGGCATGTGCCCTGACTGGGAATCAAACTGTTGACCCCTTGCTTCGCAGTCCAGGGCTCAATCCACTGAGCCACACCAGTAAGGACACAAATATTACTGCTTTTTCTCCTGTCTTCTAAATAAGATTCTTTGAGACAGAGTTTATTTTAACTTTGAGGTAATACATGTTTTCAGTTGACAAAGTAACATTATTTAAAAACAGACATTATGATACCATTTACTAAAATGAGATTTTCTGTAACTTATAATTGTTTTTAATTATCCTGATCACAATTATTAGTATCTAATGCCTTTCAAAAACATTGCTCAACTCTATGGCAAATTCATTAACTCTTTGGCTCCTGTAAACTTTTGAACAAAACCCACCAATAACAACCAAGAGCCTATCTTTGTTTATCAAAAACTTGGTTGATGAGGTCTTGATGCCTTCATATTTCTTTAATCTGAAAACTAAGTTATATTTATTATTTAAAGCAGCTGATAAAAATCTAGTTAGTAGTTTACAAACAAGTTTTTCTCATTTCACATAAAAAGAATTTTTATACTAATGCTTGTGTCATCCTTACCCTGAATATTATAAATATTCTTGATCACAGCATCATAGTATACATTTTACCATCATATTTTGCATGAGGTAGTGACTGAATCATAATATGTTATTTGACTCATTTTTTATTTCTTTTTCTTCATCCCATTTCTTTCCAAGTTGGCTTATTAAACTGCATAATTAATTATCTTAATCTTAAAAAAAAAGCTATCATTTACCATGCGCATGGCCCCTCTTCACACTTGACACTCTTAATAACTTTTTTATGTCCCAAATGCAATCTTTGCACTGTTTTAGATTTAATAAATTTTTAATTGTTTTGTCTTAGCAAATATCCCTGAGAGGGATTTGCAAAGCCATGAATAACATGTAGATGGTTCATTTAACCAGACTGGTTTCCTGGCTCATAAATGTCACATAGGAAACAAGAGTTTGATTCATGTTAAAAAGGAAACGTGAGATCAGGGTCTGCATGGGAAATGTTGGTGATGGAAATGGGAGCGTGTTTCATGTGGTGTGAACACACAGACAGGAGCACTTCCATTATAATGTAGAATGTGTTACACTTAGCTGTATTTTGGGATCCCCTTCTGGTCTGTGAGTTACTAGATGACTGCACTTTGGCCATGTGCCTCATGCAGAATGGTGCTGACTGAATATTCTCAGGTAGAATCCATCCTCTCTGCTTTGATGTGTTAGCACTGTTGACTGACTTCACTGTGACATATTTGAGTATGGTGAGCATGTGTTTGGTTGTGGGGGGGTGTAAAGATGGATCATATACATAAACAGTGTTGCAGGAACCACAATTTAGGCTGCCTGTCATTAGCTAACTTGTACCTAACTGATAATAAAACAGTTCTGAGGCAAATGAGATGCATCAGACTCTTAACTGAAAGAAAACTCCCTCAGATACTTTCTGGGCAACTTAAGTACAACATCATTTGATGAAGGAACTTGGAAACATGAAGTGTCAGGAGAGGAGTTTGTGGGTCCCTACCTGCCAGCACACAGGCATTGCGAGTCACATGGGATGATCATTGTTCCAATGGATATGTAGATCCACAATCAAGTCAACACAAGGAACCTGAGGACGGAGGTAAACCTGCTAAATGCTAGGATGTGGCTGTCATAGGGCAACTAATTCAACAGCTGACCTGGGCTTGGAAGCTCTGATGTCCTTACACTACAAATTATGAGGGCCAGAAGAATTGTGACAGTTTCAAATAAGATGCATAGGGAATTACCTTATCAATTTTAGTGGGGATTTTTGGGTGTTACTAATAAATAGAATACAATAGGAATTGTCAGTGACTTTGACAGTATTGTGAGGTTTTGTTAATATTTTTCCTTTTGCTTACATTGCAGAATATATGCATGCTTCCTCATTTATTCAGATTTTGTGCTCAGACCTGAGCCCACAAAGTATTCCTCTTTGCACTTTAAAATAATAATAATTTTTTTTTTACTGTGACACAGAACTTCAAAACCGCCTGTCATCCTCTGGCACAGTGTTATGACTAATGTATTATGCAAACTGCTGACAAACACAGTTCCAACCTTGTAATCATCCTGGTCAGTGCCGGCCACTGAAATGTCTTCCTTTTCTAGTTTCCTTATCAGTATCTCTGAATCATCACCTTAGTCATATTGAATGGAAAGCTCTTGTCATAAGATTACTTAAGACAAGCCTTTAAATTTCTTACAAAATCCAGTTAGGTGTGTGTTCTTAGGTCTTAGCTGTTATACGGGACAGAACACAAAGCATTCTAATTTGAATTATAATACTAAATTCATGGTTTCCTATCAGCAAGATGGTACCTTATGGCACACTATTAGTAAAGACACAAGTTTTATGCAGCATGAATATCGTTGAGATATATATGTTTTCATCCAAAAGCTGACATTTTACTACGATTAGTTTGTCAACTCACTATAACTCATTATAATAATAGAAAAATATTATGGCTTTGCAAAAATGCAAATAATAACAAAGTGAGTGCCATTTAAAAAAATAGAATTAGTTATATAACTTAGAGACCTCATTGCCATTCCCAAGGACCTGTGACAAGATCAAGGGCAATGAAGAAAATAGTTTCTGCAAAATTATTAACATAGTCACAGACTAGCAGGAGGGTTAGAAAACAGTAACTTTTCCTTTGTTTCTTCAGTTTTAAGAATTATGTTCAAAAACATGAGAATGCATATGATATAATCATAGTAAATTCATTAATTTTCTTCCCAATTTTCTCAGGTCTCCTCTGCTTAATTTCTTAGGTGCCTGAGCCATGTCTATTTGATAGTTCTTCTGCCTCAAACATTTGTTGAGTGATTGATATTTCCCTACAGTCCTGAAATAGATGTGACTTAATGAAGTTCCCAGTTTCATCTTGATTTTTTTGGCTTCAAGTATGGAGTTTAGAAAATGCTAAAGATGTATTTTGTAGATCAAACCTCTATCTGATGTATCATTAGCAAATATATTTTCCCATATGGTTGGCTCCCTTTTCATTTTGCTGATGTTTTCTTTAGTCATGCAGAAGCTTCTTATTTTGATGAGGTCCCACTTGCTTATTCTTTCCTTTCTGTCCTTTGCTTTAGGAGACATATCGGTGAAACAATTGCTGCATGGGATACTGAAAGTTTCCTGCCAATATTCTCCTCTAGGACTTGGATGGTGTTGTGACTTATAGTTAAGTCTTTTATCCATCCTGAGTTTATTTTTGTGTATGCTTGTCAGCTGATGATCCAATTTCAATTTTTTGCATCTAGCCGGCCAGCTCTCCCAACACCATTTGTTGAAGAGGCTGTTATTGCTCCATTTTATGCTTCTGTCCCCTTTGTCGAATATTAGATGTCCATAGAGACCTGGGCTTATTTCTGGGCTTTCTATTCTGTTCCACTGGTCTATGGGTCTGTTCCTGTGCCAGTACCAGATTGTTTTGAGTATAGTGGCTTTGTAGTAGACTTTGATGTCTGTTGTTGTGATCCCTCCTACTTTGTGTTTCTTTCTCAAAGTTGCTGTGGCTACTTGGGGTCATTTACAATGCAAAGATGCAAGGAAAATAAGACCAGCAACACTGAAAGAAAAAAAAATGAACAGATATAAGAGGGATGGAGGGAGAGGGGAACGGGGGCGTGGGGAAAAGGAAGGGAATGGGAGGGTTGAGGAACGTGTAACAAGGTCTCATGGACAAAACCAAAGAGGAAGGATTGTGGGGGGAGGAGGGAGGGGACAGGGGAAGGTAGTGGAGGGAAGGCAGAGACAAATGTATTTGAAAAAATAAAGAAAATAAATGGAAAAAAAGAAAAATGCTAAAGATGAAGAGAAAACATGACAGAAGGAGAAAAGTCTAAAAGGAAAATTTCTAGTAAGTGGTTTTGTGAAGATATGGTATTATTTTTATTTTTTAGGGGAGAAATATAACATTTTCCTGTACATAAATTATTTTAAAAACATAGTTACTGAAATAACTCACAATCTGTTTTGTATTTCTTTTTTGTGAAAGCTGGAAAACTAGCCAGCGGTGAAAGCTGATATTTCTACTTTTCAGTGGAAACTATATGTTTTTTTATAAAACTCCAATTCTTAGAGATAGTGTACCATGAAAATATTGATAATTTTGTTAGAGTAGCAGATAAACTTAGTTTATAAATCTGTAGTCTTCCTTCCCATACTCATATGTAAAAGTGAAATTGATTAGAATGTAAGAAAAGACAAAATAAATGATAATTGTTATAAAATTTTAGTTGTTGCTAATTTCTGGGAAACAGTATATATTACTAAGCTTCATGTACATAAATTTCCTACTCAGCAGTGAGGGTGGTATTTTAACAAAAAGCATTTGACTCATTCATAGATACAATTATCTGTTGATTTCATGTTTTCTTGTGCTCTTGTGAGTTATGTTTTGGTAATTTTCCTCCTCTAAGGAGTTGTTGTAAGAAACAGGTTAAGAGAACATAATTCTGTAACAGAGAACTAAATGTATTTGTAGACAGATAAAATCTAAAATGTATCTTTGCCTCTTCATGTATTAGTATGTCTTCAATTTTGGCATCCCTTTTCTGCTTCTTAAGATTAACATGTTGGCCCGAACTTTTATCAGGGAGAAACAAAAGTATTGCTTAATGAATGCTTCTGAGGTAATCTATTTTCTTTCTTTATTCAGATTTTTTTCTGTATAGGAAAGGGGAATTATCAAAATTGGTAGCATTCACATGTAACATCATAAAATTGAGATAATAATGGAATGATAATTTAAATCTACCTTTCTCTACCAATATTATGTACATATTATGAATATGAATTATAACATGTATATTTAGAAGTATAAGAGATTTCCTAAAATGCCAATTTTTATTTCAATACCATAAAAAATATTTTGACTATTTTTAATGTTACTTGAATAATGACCAAAACTAAGGGAAAAAGAAGGCAGAACTAAAGTAGAGGTAATATGGATATTCTAGGATGATCAGTTTTCTTTTACTTTTCTCTTAAAACACCATAGTTTAATACAACGAGTTTTGTTAGCTGCCCCCTTATGGCCCAGCTCATGTGGTAAACATATTCTTTTCCCAAATTCGCAGCTCAGTGATACCTCAATATTACATGAAATGTTAAAGTCCTTGAGGAAGTTACAATCCACATGTCTGCTGATAAACATGGTTCAAGAGCTGAAGAGCATTAAATATTTCCCTTTTCAGCTTGCTGACTGCAGGATGACTTATTCCAACCTCTAAGAGACTTTTCTGATGATACAATCAAAGTAAGTTCTCAAACTTTTGGGGAGAGGCAGATATTTGGCCTTTGTATCAAACGCATGCCAGAGCAACAGACCAATAGTAGTCATCAGTGCACATTAAATTTATAGTTTGCTGGACCAGGCAGTGGGCAGCTGCAACTCTTATAAATGTTTCTCCATGTCCAGGCTCACAGGTTGGATCAACAAACACATAATTAATGCCATCTAAGTCACTTTCTTTTTTATATATTTCTTTTTGAAGGATTTCCAAATGATGTGTTTTCAAGCCTGTCCATGAGCAGGATCTCTGTAGGGAATTCTCAAGATGAAGCCTTGTGACTCTGGACCATCTATGAGTGGTCTGCCAGCTATCCCCCACCCTCAGAGGAACCCATCAGGATAGTCCTTGTTTGCAGTACCATATCACACTTTTTCCCTATGAAAGTTTTTCTACTCTATTCATGAGAGGGAATATAACACTCCTGGTAACTTAGAGTGATAATGTAATCATATGAACTAAACTATCCTAATTGATAGATAACATACCACTGTAACCCAGACAGAGCTCATGTGTCTGTACCTGTTCTTCAAGGCATAAACCCAATGCAGCAATTTAAGGGCTCACGGTAGATAATGGAGGAAAAAGGTGTTGTCAAGATTATTTCAAGGAATTGCTGCTGACTTTAGCAAACTGCAATTTTTTTTCACCTTCGCTATGCCTATAAGGAACATCACCCATTATTCAACTAGAGCATGAGAGAATATCCCCAACACCAACATCCTTAGACATAGAGCATCCTTCCCTCCTTCTGACATCCCACTTTCAATTTTGAAAGGCCAGCACTATTATTGCTATCATCTCTCATTAACAACACACACTTCATTTAATGTTTGAAAAAATCTTATCACTAACCTACTTACAATCCTAACAGCAGCAACAATTACAGGTGAAATTTATTCAGCACTTAGTATGTGCTGGGCACTGCTCTAACTTCTATTACATGTATTTCATCAGTTAATCCTCACAAAAACACTATTTGTGAAGTATGAATTGTTACATACACATTTTTAAAGATATTTTACACATTTGGGAACTGAAACACAGGTTAGTTATGCTGCTTGTCACAATATGCTATTTAACAAGCAACCCACCTATTTAATGGTAACACAAACAGAATTGTATTCCAGAGAATACAAGTTCTAAAGACTGTGGATTCCCTATATAATACTGCTAATTCAGAGCACAGAATCAGCAAGACTCCAAAATTTAGAAGTAAGAGTCAAATGAGAAAAGTATTGACATGTAATCCTGTGAGAGCCCATGTATTCCGAGGAACCTGTACATTTTATAATAAAAATGACAATTTTCCAAGTGCACCATCTTTGACCCCTCAGTCTGTCAATCTTTATTAGCTTTCTGCTGGCTTCCCTAAACTAAATATTCCAGGTCTTATGAATGAAACTTCACCTTCTGGCTATTAACATGCCCAAATCCATACTTGGTTCTTGGGTCTTTAAATTGTTCCTGGTGAGTGCCTCTATCGTTGCTCTCAGTGTCCTTTACACACACTGTGTGTGGCTTCTTCATGCTCCTTAACATGTGTCCTTTCACAGACATCACCAAAGGTCTCAAGTGGGGATGGTCTTCTCCTACCCTCTGCCCTCAATGAACTCAACTTCCTCATCACTTGTTTTTATCTTTGATCTCATAGGAAAGAGCAGCCCTCTTCCCGAGACTGTCCCCTGGGTCCTAGTCCCTTCTTCCTGATCTCAACTTTTAAATATGTCTCTCTATCTTGGGTCATAGTCAAAATCTCCCTTCCTGCCATGTGTTTTTTTAGTTTTTCAGCCAATACATATATTCAGTTGTAAAGAAAATCTCCCACTCTGTCCCACATCACCAATAGACTCTATCTCCTGCTTTCTAAGACAGGTATCTTGAAACTGACCACTTTCTCACCTCCCATAAACCTTTTAATACAGGGAGAATTTGGCTTCTGTCTTCACCTTTATGGGAACTACTTTTACTAAGGTTGATATTATCTTCTAATTGCTAAAGCCACTGGTTATTTTTGAGTTTCTGTCTATTTGACATCTTGCTGAATTTGATTATTGAGAAATGTGTGCTTGAAATTCTTCTCTTTTATTTTCTTGGTCAACTTAAGTATAATATTCATGTTCTTGAAACATCTCATTATATTATATCATTAGCTTTGCTTCCTTCATTTACTTCTAAGGCACAGCATTTCCTTGGTTCCATCCTTAACTCTATTCTTACTCAATGTCCTTGGGAAAGTTTATTTGCATCCATGATATAATATAAAAATACACATGCTGATTATTTCCAAATATTTTTGTGTTAAAAATTTTATTAGACCTATTTTATATATCTAAATCTGGATATACCAATACACTTGAAATGTTTATAGTTTAAAGAGGAAATACATTCCTTTTTAAAATACTATGTTATCTACCTTCTACGCAAGGAAAAAAAAAAAAAAAACCTATACAGCGCTATGCCTGATGCACTACAAGAAGTATTACCTGGAATTTACTTTATTTATCACACCTATAACAGCATCCATCTCCCAATTTTCTGCCTGATTGCAACACCACAGTTCCACATGGGAAACCACTCTCTTTCATGGAAGATTTTTACTTATTCCCTTCAAAGACTGTGATTAACTTCCCCCTGTTTCATGGCACCTTATTAGTTTTCTACAACTGCTGTAATAAATTCCCACAAAGTTAGTGATTTAAATAGCACAAATTTGTCATCTAACAGTTCTATAGATAAGACATCTGATGCTTATATATTAAGCTGCATTTCTTCATGGAGGCTCTAGGGAAGACCTGTCTTCTTGCTCATTTAAGGTGTTGATAAGTTTCATTTCTATGCAGTTATGGGAGTGAGCTCTCTATGTTCTTGGTGGCTGTCATCTAAGGGATGATCATTGCTCCAAGAGACCTCTCTCCACTCCAGACACAAAGCTCCTGAATCTCAGAAATGCAGTGGGGCATCCAATCCTTCTCATACTATTTATTATTATTTTGCTGGCCCATAAATATTCTTCACTTTTAAAAACTTGTGTGATTAGATTGGGCCCACCCTTACAAACAAGGAAAATCCTCTGATCCTCAAAATCCTAACCTTAATCACATTTGTAAAATCTTTCCTGTGTGAGATAACATATTCACAGATGCCAGGGTTATGGAAGGACATATTTGGGGGTGCCATTGTTATGTCTACCCTCTGGCCCCAGAGATTTACACCCACCTCAAACATATTTACCTCATCCTCAATCACCTAAACTCTTGACCCATTACATCCTCAGCTGAAGGTCCCAAGTCTTATGTAATCACATTTGCTCAAAAGACCTAAATATTATGATGTATATCATAAAAATTAAGCATAGATGAAGATATGGTTATAATTGGGGTACAATTAATCTTCATCAGGTGACCAATGAAACTAAAAAGGCAAGTTGTCTGTTCCCAAGCAATGAGACAGGCAGGAGATAATATTTATAGACATCATAGCTCTAAAAAGGAGAAATGGAAAGAGAAAGGAAGTTCTACTCCCAAGTAATTTCAAAATACATTGAAGCAAACTCTGTTGGGAGTCATACCTTGGAATGATTTTGTTTGGCTTCATACTGTACCCTTTGGGCTCACAGCTCTACCCTCCGATCCACCATTATTTTATCATGAAAGATATCAGGTACTGTCAGCTAGTTATCATTTTGCCGCCTCTTTATAGAATTCTGAGTTTCAGATATCCCTCTCTCTTTCGATCCAACCTAGCAGTGTTTCAGCTGATGTAACATTTTCAAGAACTTTGTGGGTTTCCTGTGCATATGATATATGTTGATGCCATTGGTCAAGAGGCTTGTCCACAAATGTTTTCTAGATAATTCTCTCTGTATCTTTTATTTCCCTGAGATTGTTAATTGTGCCTTTAAGCCCCTAGATACTCTTTTTATTAAAAACATCTGATTCACACCCTAAATCTCTTCAAAGAACCTTTTGTGATACGGAATACTCTGATCTTTTAATCTTTCTGAGGCATTAACAAAAGATTGTACAGCTATATCTCAACTTTTTCACTAAAGCATGTTTTTTGATAAGTAAATATCTTAATTTTAGAGTCTTTAGAGTCTCTGAAAATGCTTCACATGTGGAAACAGGGCTCCTGAGCTCCCAGAATGCTGGTCACACCTGGCATCATGTCTCATGCACCTCTCTCTGCACCTTCTATCCAGCCCATCTGCTCTCTACTCCAGGAAGCTTCCTAACCCATTCAGTTGGTACTGACTGCTCACTTTCCTGAGTTCCCACAGCACTTTGTTTTCATCTGTTACATCAGATGTCACAGTCTGAATTGTGTCATTTCTGGAAACCTGTATGTGTTTCCTGGTAGACCCTGATATCTTATTTCTGTTTGTGTGACTGTTTCTTAGTTAAGGATCTTGTAGTATATTATCAGAAGTGCTGATTGGGGTTAGTTTTAGGTATTTATGAAACGCAAGTTCCATTAAAGCTTTTGCACAACTGTATCCAGATAGTTAAGTTTTCAAAACTAGTAAAGCTCTTGTAATTCTATGATACTCTATATTTGCCAACCCCTCTATACTTGTAGTTTAGAAATACTTCTGTGATAAATATATATATGCAAATGTATTGTAAGAGTCCCTCCCCTCAAAAAACTTACTAACTAGAGTGAGTGATGTGCAATCTGGGAATAAAACAAAAAGTAGTAATGGTCTAAGAAATGAGGAATACTGATAATATAAATCTACAGGATATATATATATAGATGTTCTGGAAGAAATACATGTTAATGAAAAGGAATGGAGGCCAAGAATAATACAATAAATGGGAATGGGAAAAGTTTGGCTCATGTGAGGTACAGAAAGTATTATTCTTCATCCTTCTAAAGTTATATCTTTATTTTATTGGACAAATTTAGGAAAAAGGAAAACAATCTGTTATGAATTGCTAAAATTCCTAGAAGGCTTGTGTAAAGCCATTCCTTTAACTGTAGCTGTCTGGGTTTATCAAAATGTCTTATAGAAGAAAGGTGGTTTTGAAACAAAAACAAGGTTCAACCGCATTGTGAGATCTGTGACAAGTAATAAGGATTCAGGTAGGAACAATTCACAATTCTTATCATTTTTTCTGAAGGACTATATGACATATAAGAGAAATATGCCATCTACCCAGCCTGCTCCCCGCACGCAGGCTCACACATCATGGCTGATAACAGTTTAAAGATAGGTTGGCCTGAATCTCATTCCTGATTCTTCTGTTTTAAATGTCCTGCTTAACTTTGAACTACAGTAGGGTGTTTTTTTGTTTTGTTTTGAATCAGTAAAATGGCGATTGGAATGCCTCATGCATAGTGTTATAAAAAATAAATTCATAAAGAACTTATGTTCTATCACAGTGTTTAATGGGTTAAATATTTAGTGTTTTGTATATAGTAGTTAATTCCTAACATAAGTTGCATTCTACTCAAGTAATAACTTACTCTGTCTTTATAAATTCATGGGAAATAAAAAGTAAATAGCCAAGTATTATTGAGAAATTTCTGAGCCAGGTGGATTCTGGCCAAGTTCATAGTCACATTCCTGTGCTCTGTGGCCACGTCTCGGTACCAATGTTCACATGAACTAGAGACTGAGCAGAGTCCATGTGACCTGCGTGGTTCATTTCCATATATGCTATATACTGTAATTTTACAAGGTCATGTGCCCAGGGTAGGCCAGTGATTGCACCTCTTTTAATAGATAACTGAGACTCAGATACACTCTGCCGTGAATTCTTCTTGACAAACTCAGATTTCAAAACCATGTTTAGACCTCACAATGCAGTGCACCTTATCACAAGACTAAATGTAGTATATAAGAGATTTAAATGTGAAATATAATTAGGAAGCATTTTGGGGATTACTAGGCTATTGTTACTGTAGAGAGAAAATAAAGTAGCACTCTTTAGAACTCTGATGATAGAGAATCAGAATTCTCTGCTGTTAAATGTATATCATGGCCTATGTTGCTGACCTGCTGTTTGTGGGCTGAATTATATAGGGAGGTAATTGAATGTAAATTTTTTCTGTAAGTAAATTATTCTACAAGAAGAATATACAGAGGGCTCAGAAACATATGAAAGGATGCTCAGCATCACTAGCCATTAGAGAGATGCAAATTAAAACTACAATGAGATACCACTTCACCTCAGTCAGAATGGCCATTATAAACAAATCAACAAGCAACAAATGCTGGCGAGGCTGTGGAGAATAGGGAGCCCTACCCTAGTACGCTGTTGGTGGGAAAGCAGACTGGTGCAGCCATTGTGGAAGGCAGAATGAATTTCCTCAAAAAACTAAAAATGGAACTGCCTTTCACAAAGACATGTTATCTTTTTAAACTTCCAGCTAACCATAAACTTACTTGACACAGATCCTAAGAATATTGGATGAACAGCAGGGACATGCTGGTGACTGGGAATACTGGGGAATTAACTTGAATTGTACAACGTTGTACAATTATCACAGTTCTGTTTTTTGAGAAGATTGACTATCTCGAAAGGAGCCCTCATACCTGTTAGCATCACTCCCTGTTCCCCTCTTCTTCAGCTTCTGGCAATCTTTTCTGTATCTATTGCTTGGCCTCTTCTGATCCCTTTATATAATTTGGTATGGATTTGTTTTTCATGAATTCCTTCTTCCACATAGCATGTTTTTGAGGTTTATTTATGTTGTAGCACATATTAGTATTTCACTCCTTTTTATGGCCAAATTACATTCCATTGTATGGCTATCCTTTTATTTATGTTTGTTTATCCCTTTATCAGTTGATGAACACTTGAGATGTCTCAATTTTTTGGCTATTATGAATAATGCTAGTATGAATACTTGTGTGCAAGCTTTTGTATGGATATGTTTTGATATATACCTTGGATATATACCTTGGAGTGGATTTGAGTTGTATAGTAACTCTCAGAAAGTATATCCAGTACTCTTATTTTTAATAAAATGAGCTTTGACTAGATAACAGCTTAAGTAACAAACAAAAATGTTTCACTAACTTTCTCCAAGTACAAGAGTTCTCATATACTTCTTCATTTAGTCCTGATGAGTAACAGCATACTGCATTTAGTTTTAAACTGATTCCTCCGTGCCTGGAGTGAAGCTTTGTCTATTAACCAGTAAAGAGGTGGGGCGGGGCAGGGGAATAGAGTGAGAGAATGAGAAACTTTCATCAGGTGAATTAAGATAAAAATGAGGCCCAATTTTCTTATCTTAAAACGTCTCCCAAAATAAAAGAAAAATTGTCTCTGACAATAAGTTTTAGCTTAACAAGGTACAAAAATCAATATCACATCTAAATTTGAAAATTGGGACAACATGAGGGATGTGAGTCCTTTACTCTGCGTTAATATAATCAGGATTTTCTTCTGGTTCAGCATTTACTTTATCCACCTTTAGGTCCTCCCATGTGCTGTGCTTCAGTTACTCTAAGAATCAAGAACTTACTGTATTTCTATCCATTGCTTGAAACTAACATTGATTGCATATCTTTTGAAACTTAGAAATGGACAGTAAATATGAATACCGATTTTAACATGTCAATTGTTTGAATGAATTTAAATATACATTATCTGCTTTTATTGTTGTTAGACTTTTTGTAATTAATTCAAGAACTATTTCTTGTGTGCTACACAACCTAAGCACGATTCTAACACTTAGACAGTGTCGCTCTCCTAGATGTGACACATATTTTCTCTTCAGTGACTTTTTAAACTTTTCATTTGGAAACAATTATGGATTCACAGGAAATTACCAGGTTGCACATGGAGGTCCCATATTCCTTCCCAGCTTTTCCTTGTGTTAACTTCTTGCATAACCACAATGCAGTGTCAGAACTGGAAACAGACATCGTCACAACCCACAGAGTGTCCTTACATACACAGATCAGTGTGATTGTATAAATGCCAGTGTGTGTGAGCCATGGGTTGATGCTTTATATCCCCTTAAACTTATGCATTGAAACAAAATCTCTGATGCGTTGGCATTTGGAGCCACGGCCTTTGGGAGGTGGTTAGTCATTAGGGTTCTCTTCATATGGCTGGAACTAGTAGAGACCTCACAGAGACCCTCTCTTCCTCCACCAAAGGAACAAAAAGACAGTGACTGAACCAGCAAACTGGCTTTCAACCAGACACTAAGTCTCCTGGAACCTTGGTGTACTGAAAGGATAATTGTGCTTCCTGTCAGGAAAAGGCACATGCTAGTTTGAAAATCTCCAAAAATGTTGTAGAAACTACCAGTGGTACAATATTAAGGAACAAGCCAGACATAATTGTGAGGTTAAGCATGAAACAATAGTGATAAAACAGGAAAGGTGAATGTGTATAAAGCATCATTATCGCACTTAGATGGCTTGTTCAAATTGACAGTAGAATATGATTCACTCAAGTACAGAAGACAAATGCAGAATATGAACTAGTTTTGTCCATGTTCCCTCAAGAAAATTAATTACATTTCAAAAACAAAGTGAGTAGAGGCTTAAGAAGAATAATGGGTCACAGAAGTACTAGATTTAGGTGTTAAAAGCACCAAAATGATTAAGTAGAAAGATTATTCTTTATTCTAGGAAACTGGATAATTATATAATGGTGTACTTATGACCTGAAGCAGAAAATAAAATGTAAATCAATATGAAGTATTCTCTGTCTTATATAACTTCCCTCATTTGGCCTATGGTCCCTCAATTTTTTCATTTTCATTAAGTATTTATATGAAGAAACTCAGATTCAATAAAGAGTTTAAACTATAAAACATATTTTCACTAAGATCCTCTGATTTATTATTTTAAAGAATCTGTCTATGTGGGAATTGATATTTTTAACATATCCAGGGCACTGTTATAGTGGTGGGTAGAATACAAGGGTGGCAATGAAGCTTTGTACAGGTTAGAACAAATGGTCAGGTGACTATGACCAGTGACTCAACCTCCTAGCTTCTCCTCTACAATCCCCTTAGATCTGGTACTTTGCCCATTTTGCATCATATTAGACTCATTTAAAATCACACCTGTTCCCTTAACTTGCCTGATGGCCTCAAAGGAAGTAGTCATTCTTTATTTATCCCTATGTATCCAGGGTCCATGAGAGCAAATTAAAACATCCCTGACTCAAACCGATTTAACTGGAGGACTCTGAGGGAGACAGGAGGGTGTGTGTTCTAGGTAGAGGCTCTTCTTAGAAGATGATAAGCATTAAGCCAAGTCAGGCAATGAGAGAAAAGATTCTGTTCTGTTTCAGAAATGCTGTCATCCAGAGTCTTGTTATTTGGGGGCAATAAATGCTCTGCTGGGGTTACTATTTACTGAGAACTTCCTTCTTAAAGCCCTAGACTTATTCCATAAGTGCTTTCTCCTAAGCACTTTGATTTTCTGAATGTGATTTTCCACCTTTTATCTTGGTATAAATCTGTAGGCAGGAAGGAATTTTCAGCTTGTCTGAGATGTCCGTCACTGTTTGGGAAGGAGACCAAGCCTTCTGCAGGCCTTGTAGGTCCTTTAGAAACTTTGATTTTCAGGAGAGAGTGATATGAGTTGACCCTAGTCTAGGACTTGGGTCCCATAATGTGAATAGGCCTATGGAAATGTTCATGAACTATGTTTTTAAGCATGAATTTAAGTCCATTTCCTATATTTCTGTTTGAAAAGTCACATTTTTCTGTCAATTCCTGCATCTAAAAAGACATTTTAAAGAATTTAAGTGGGAATTAGAGAACAAGTGTTTCAAATGAATAAAATGGATATATGATTGTCTTACTCACTCCTTTGGAGACTAAGTATTGCTGTGTACTCACACAAACAGTTCTTGAGCACCTAAAATTTATACAGTATGATGAAATGTCTCTTTAAAAAACTTTAGTTAAACATAAACCTCCTTGAATCACTGAGAAATGTTTTATATCACCAAATCTTAATAAATAAATGTCTAAGCATATTTTGTATAAATAAACCTAAGTATATATGAAAACTTGCTTTCTTTTAGTAAACTCATGAACAGGTTTAAAAATAATCTCTCAAATTTTCATAACCCTCCTAAGTTTATTGTTCTAACAGATTTCCAAATCAGCATCCCAGCCTCAGCTGCCCAGTGCCCAACCCTAACAACCCACCATCCCCTCCCATCTTTCTCCAACCCTAATGTACCAGCAGTACACACACAAGATGTTCAGCTCCCTGTGAGTTTCTTACAAACTACCATCCCTCTCTAGGACTAAATGTAGTTACTGAACTAATCTCATTGGTGCCCAAATTCTATATTTGATTACCATTTCTGGTCAGGAGCAAGGGAAGATACCAATACTGGACCAATTAACAAAACACGTGAACTATTTTAGAATGTAAATTCAGATAGGGAAATATTTCCTGTATATTACAATAATCCCAGTGTAAAGGCAATGACTGCTCAATGCACCCATTCCATACATTTGCTTTTTAGAGAAAGCTTTCTAAACATTTTTGTTTCATATAATACAAAGCACTCTGGCTTGGTCCTGCAGTCAGCAGTGGTTGTTAATTGTTCAGTTTATTTGTGTCCATTTCATCTCTAGACCTGGAGGAGAGGGAAAGATTTGGTGCCATCTCAAATATCTGTCCTCCTGAAGTTGTTTTCAAGGGTGTTATAGGGCATAATGGGACCTGGGAAGGAAACACAGATTTGGTGTGTCTGGAGGTGTCACTGAAGGGCCCCTAGTTGGTTGAAGATCTCCCCAAGCAGGGGAGCTAACACCCCTGAAATTCTAGGTTGCCCCCATTTGTTTGTTCATGGGCTAAGTGTCCTCCTAATACTCTGAGGGGAGGGGGGGCATTACAGAACAGGAGGAGGCCAAGGGGATATGGTGAGGTACATGAAAACACCTGTTATGTTGCCTGACTAGCTGGTCAGTATTTGAGAGTTTGACATCATAACTCTCCAATAAATTCATCCTTAGTCCCTATGTTTACAGAGGAAGAGCCAGAGTTCTCACTGCTGATGATCTGATTGGATATCACTGACAGGGTTCTCATCAACAATGTAACCTCACAGTTCTCTGATGTGTTCCAGCCCCTTGGCCCAGCCCCCTCCATACCTCTCTCTTGACCACTCCAATACCTAATAATCAATTAAAACTTCACACAATAAACTTAAAATTCTACTATATGATTCTTTCCCAAAACTGTTTCATTTACATTCTTAATATCCCAATTGTTTAACTCTCTTAGAAATTTTTGTTTGGCTCTCCACTTTTTCCCAAATTCTCACAGCCTTAACTAATCCATATTGTATTCTCATTATAACCTGCACCAATGGTGTGATGTAATCAGTGAGTTCTATCATTTCCCTGACTCTAAGGTCATTCATTTATTTATTTTTCATCCATCCATCCAATGTTACAAGCCATCGTGCTGGGCCCTGGTGATATGAAGATGAATCAAAAGCATCCCTCTCATGGTCTAGGAGAGAAAGAGAGAGGAAAAGAGACCCATGAACAGAAACATCATGAAATATAGAGAAATGGAATATATGAATTATAATCAGCTTGGTGGACCAAAGGGACCTCTTAGAAGGGACATTCAAAGAGTTAGGGTGTAAATAATAGAGTGATCCTGCCAAGAAAAGTGATGAAGGGATTCTGGGTGAAGGGCACACGTTAATAAAAACAAAGTTAATATCTGAGCATGTTGTATAGAGAGAATGATAATCAGGTGCATGTTTCCGGTACAAATTGAAGAGCATCAGCAAGATACAAGGAAGTTGTTACCTTGGGGGAATATTTAAACATCACCTTGCAGGAGGGGGGCTTCAGCATTTTTTGGCCATTTTCAACTCTTTCACATTTCATTTTTTAGTGATTTCATTAAAACTATTCTTAAAATGTCTTCACAGAGAATTTTTTAAAAAGTATTGTTGGCATACAACATTACATGAGTGTCAGGTGTAAAACAGTGATTTGACATTTATGTTCCTTACAATGTGATCACCACACCAAGTCTGGTTACCGTCTTTCACTGTACAAACTTGTCATAGTCTAGTCAGTGTTGTAATAGCTTTGTCAGCATTTTGAACTGCCATATCCAATGGACAATTTTCTTAAAAATGTATCCCCATTGATATTCCCACTTTCTTGAAGGTTTTTTTCCCTGTTAGCTCTGTCATAAACTTGTATCAGCGGGCTTAAGGTAAGGTAAACAGTCTGAGAAAATGGGCCAAATATATGTCTTAGAAACTCACCCATGGAGGAACCTGGCAGAATGAATGAGGTAACCAAGTGGACAAATTAGAGCTTTAAAGCTCAATGCAGAGGGAGAAGTGAGTTCAAGATTGAAATTGTAATCTGTCAGCAGCTGCTTACAAGTTCCTCTGACTCAGGTGTTCAATTCAGACAATTAGATGTAATCCTAGACTCCACCCTTGCCTCCCTCACTTCAGGGTACCAGTCACCAACACCCACTAATGCTCAGTCCTAAACCCTCCTTGCCCATCTTCTGGATAGCGGAGACTATAGGACTATGCTCCTACACACTTGTCATTTGAAAAAAAGAAATGATTTTATTAATGAACTTTATAGGATTTTGGAGTGACTGCCTTCAGGGCAAGGACAGATGCTGAGACAAACTTGATATCATACTATACCTTGAAACAGAAACCATCACATAGTGATTATGGCTGAGGTGTTGCCACATTTTTTACTTTATTAAAAATACAGTGGTTGATAATAAAAAATTCATTAAGTATTAAACCCCACAAAACAAATTAACAATCCAGAACCCACAATATTACTTTAAGAACAGTGTATGCTTTTTGTTTTTTCATTATGTTTCATCAATAACTTTCTCTGTTCATTTTAATGGTTAGCATTTAAACAATGGTGAAGGTATAAATTATAAATAATGTATGATGTACATTTATAGCATTGGAGGAAGGATGCATAACAGAAGAATAATCAAGATGCTATAGTTTGAGAACAGTTGTATTGGTTAGTTTAACTATTTATGTGAGCAGAGTACAAGCAACAGTATTTAAATAATTCACTTTTTTTGTTTCCATGTGTCTCAGAATGCCCTACACAGATGAGGCATGAGATGTTTCAGTTTATGTACATGTTCTCTGTTAAGATTGTATTTCCTATTATGGAAATTTATGTATTTTACAGTTCACCTTTATTTAAAGCAGGAGTTGAAAATGTTGCAAAAAATATGCCAAAAGAAGAGTGTTCTATGTGCAGAAAAATATCAATGAAAGAGTAAGAATAGTTATTTTAAAAGACATATCCAGGTAGAAGAATTCTATTTTGGTAAAAGCAGTCTTTCTTGCTACCACGTTAATATAAACTTAAAGTATTTTTTTAATAGTTGTACATGTTTCTGACAAGCATTTTGGATATAAAGAGAAAAATGTCAAAGACCTTTAAAAAGCATCTCTGTGTAACAAAAATTTGACTTTTTTTTTTGCTGTCATCACTCATGGCTAATAATTTTAATGTAATATGAGGTTCCATTACAGTATAGAGAAGTAAATAGTTCCAAAATATAAAATGCAGTTATGTTAATATATCCATGGTTGGTAACTCACCTTTCTTGTAAATTTCATAAAATCAAAACATTCTCAGCATGCTTTTTCTACCAGCACCACTAACGTTGTAGAAAATGATGAGAGCTAGCTTTGTCAGAGGCTAGAAGATAGTGTTAAAATCAATTAGAAAGCTGAGCAGTAAAAATGGCAGAAACTGCCAGCAGTCACAGGGTGCATTTTGATGGTTCCATATGTCCCTTCCAAAAATTACTAGGAACATCTGTGTTGCCATTCCTTATTATGGGCCATACCCTTCATGTAACATTTTATGAACGGCATTTCACTTAATAATCATGGCAACTTTATGGAGTAGGTATGGTTATCACTTCCATTTCATAAGTAAGAAAAATGATTTTAATTAGAACTACTATACCCTGATCACAAAATTATGCTTTTAACTTCAACCCTACTGTTTCTGTCCCCATGTCAGCTCTCCAGTCTGACAAATATACTGTGTTTTAACCACTACAGGCTTACCCTTTATTTAAACAAGGAAATGAAACTTCTGTTGTTAGGTATTTCCTTATACTGACCTGAGACCTAAATCACAAATATTTGAGGTCCCAACACTTCCTCAGTGAGCTCATAACCTGAGTTACACAGACTGCCTTGTGATGAGGAGTCTACATGTCATTTTATGTCTAAAAATAAGGGAAATACTGTTATTTTCTTAGTTGGTGCAGATAAGTAAAATGCAAGTGAAAAGTTAAAGGATTTCCCTATAGTCACAAGGCAAGCACATTTTGGTGCCTCACAACCTCTTTGCATGACATCAAGGTGTCTATCCTATGCCACAATTTCCTAGGATTTGGGAAGTTTGGTAATGAAGCATATTAAATATGACACTAAATATAAGATTAAGTATGACATGAAACACCAATATTTTGGCAAATAACTTTAATGTTTATACAAATATAATTTTCTCAGTTCCCTGAGAACTTTTCAGTGCTATCCTGAGACAGGGCTCCCAGATAACACACTGCAGGTTGGTGTTCAAGTGCCTGTGATTTCCAGTAGCTGTCCAGTTGTTTCTACTGAACTGTCCAGTTGTTTCTACTGAGCTGTCCAGTTGTTTCTACTTTGTTTGTTTCTACTGAGGTTACAGCCCCAGAGGCCCAGCAGAAACTTGTACCATCAATGCTTTGGACCAGATAAAATTTTTTTTGGTCATATCTATGACAAAATTATAGGTTTTCCTCATATGTGTATCATATCACAAACATACTCATTGAAAAAGTCCATTTGAAAATTTGAAATATTATTTTGGAAATTATTCTGTGATTTAAGAGTTGTCCATCCTAATAAAATAATCATGGTGATTTTGCTATTGTTGATTTAAGGGACAA
This sequence comes from Pteronotus mesoamericanus, assembly GCF_021234165.1. Taxonomy (NCBI): domain Eukaryota; kingdom Metazoa; phylum Chordata; class Mammalia; order Chiroptera; family Mormoopidae; genus Pteronotus; species Pteronotus mesoamericanus. Next base: position 60,046,328 of record NW_026555321.1, read on the forward strand.
AATGAGTTTGTAAGCCTTAAAAATACACCAATTAACTTTTCTGTGTTTCGTACTATCTCAAAATAACTTTTTGGGTATGAACAGAATCAGTTTTCATTTTAGGCCACAAATTCAAGTCCTTGAAAACAAATCAATCAGACAGAGTAGTACAAAGGTCTCTTTGCACTGTTAGTGAAGTCCTAAAGCTGTTTTTTGCCTCTCCTGCTAACAGGCCCTCAAGGTTCATCCATATTGTCATGTGTCACAATTTTTCTTTATGGCTGAAAAACATTCCATTACATTTATCATTTATCCTTTTTTTAACTTTTTCATTTTTTTCATAAAACCTTTTATTTCTTCCAGTGTACTCTTTTTTTCCCATTTTTTTTACTTTATATATATTTTTCTTTTTCTTTTTTATTATTCCAATACATTTGTCTCCATTTACCCACCACCACTCTCTTCTGCCCCACCCATACCCATCTCCACCTCTCAATCCTTCACCACCTTGGCTTCATCCATGTGTCCTACCCTTGTTCCTTGATCTGACCCTTCCCCTCCCCCTCCCCGCTACCCCTCTCCTTTCCTCCCTCCCTCCCATCCCTGCTGGCTTCTCTCTTTCAATTTTGTTAGTTATATTTTCCTTGCCTGCTTGCATTGCTGATTAGGTTCCACCTATAGATGAGATTATATGGTATTTGTCTTTCACTGCCTAGCTTATTTCACTTAGTATAATGCTTTCCAGTTCCATTCATGCTGTCATGAAGGGTAGTAGCTCTTTCTTTCTGCTGCATGGTATTCCATTGTGTAAATGTACCTTAGTTTTTCTGATCCACTCATTTACTGATAGGCACTTAGGTTGCTTCAGCACTTGGCTATTGTAAATTGTACTTCTATGAACATTGGGGTGCACAGGTTCTTTTGAATTGGGGTTTTGGGAACCTTAGGGTATAATCCCAGCAGTGGAATCTCTAGGTCAAAAGGCAGTTCCATTTTAGCTTTTTGAAGAAATTCCAAACTGTTTTCCACAGTGGCTGCACCAATCTGCATTCCCACCAACAGTATAATGGCGTTCCCTTTTCTCCACAATCTAAACAGAACCCCTTGTTTGTTGATTTATCTTTGATGGCCATTCTAACTGCTGTGGAATGTTATCTCATTGTGGTTTTAACTTGCATGTCTCTGATGGCTAGTGATTATGAACATCCTTTCATATGTCTCTGGGCTCCGTGTCTGTTCTCCTTGAAGAACTGTCTGCTCAGGTCCTTAACCCATTTTTTAATTGGATTGTTTTTCTTCCTAGAGTGGAGATGTGTGAGTTCTTTATAGATTTTGGAGATCCCACGCCTGCCTAAAGTATCATTGGCAAATACATTTTCTCATAGAGTTGGTTCCCTTTTCTTTGCTGATGTTTTCTTTAGCTGTGCAGAAACTGTTTATTTTGATGAAGTCCCAATTGTTTATTCTTTCCTTTATGTCCCATGCTCTAGGGGACATAACCATGAATATATTGCTGCCTGGGATATCTGAGAGTTTCCTGCCTATGTTCTCCTCTAGGACTGTTATGATGTTACGACTTACACTTAAGTCTTGTATCAACCTTGAGTTTATTTTTGTGTATGGTGTAAGTTGGTGGTCTAATTTCAATTTTTTTGCATGTAGCTTTCCAGCTCTCCCAACAACATTTGTTGAAGAGACTATTTTTACTCCATTTTATGCTCTGCACCCTTTGTTGAATATTATTTGACCACAGAGACTTGGGTTTATTTCTGGGCTCTCTATTCTGTTCCATTTTTCTATGTGTTAGTTGTTACGCTAGCACAAGACCGTTTGGATTACACTGGTCTTGTAATATAGTTTGATGTCAGGTATTATGATCCCTCCTACTTTGTTTTTATTTCTCAAAATTGCTGCAGCTATTTGGGGTCATTTATGGTTCCATATACATTTTTTAAATGTTTGTTCTATGTTTGTGAAATTGGTATTTTAATAGGGATTGCGTTGAATATATAAATTTATTTGGGTAGTATGGACATTTTGATGATGTTAATTTTTCCAATCCATGAACATGGTATATGCTTCCATTTACTTGTGTCTTCCTAAATTTCTTTCGTCATTGTTGTATAGTGTTCTCCATACAGGTATTTTACCTCCTTGGTTAATTCCTAGGTACTTTATTTTTGCTGTCCCTATAGCAAGAGTTATTTTTCCTGATTTTTGCTTCTCATATTTCATTGTGATGTACAAAAATGTCTGTGATTTCTGAATATTGACTTTGTATCCTGCTGTTTTACAAAATTCACTTATTAGGTCAAGAAGATTTTTACTGGAGTCTATGGGGTTTTCTATGTACACTATCATGTCATCTGCAAACAATGATAGTTTTACTTCCTCCTTTCTAATTTGAATGCATTTTATATCTTTTCCTTGGCTGATCACTGAGGCTATGGCTTCCAATACTATGTTGAATAAAAATGATGAAAGCAGACATTCTTTCCTTGCCCTAATTTTAGTGGTAAAGCCTTCAGTTTTTGCCCATGGAGTATAAGGTTGGCTATAGGTTTTTCATATATGGCCTTTATTATGTTGAGGTATGCCCCCATTATTCCCACTCTTTTGAATGCTTTTATCATAAATGGGTGCTATACCTTATCAAATGCTTTTTCTGCATCTATTGATATGATCATGGAATATTTGTCTTTCCTTTTCTTTTTATGTGAGGTATCACATTTATTGATTTGGGAATATTGAACCTTCCTTGCATTCCTGGGATTAATTTGACTTGATCATTGTGGATGATATTTTAATGCACTGCTGCATGGGCTTGCCAGTATTTTTTTTGAGGATTTTATTGTCTCTATTCATCAGTGATATTGGCCTGTGTTTTGTTTCTTTGCTGTGCCTTTATCCAGTTTTGGGATTAGGATGATGTTGGCTTCATAAAAAGTGTTTTGGCATCCTCTCACTTCTTGGAGTTTTTTTTTTTTTTTTGGAATAGTCTGAGAAGGACAGGGGTTAGTTCTTCCTTAAATATTTTCTAAAATTTTCCTGTGAAACCTTCCGGTCTAGGCTTTTGTGTGTTGGGAGTTTTTTGATCACTGCTTCAATTTCACCAGCTGTTATTGGTCTGTTCAGGCTTTCTCCTTCTTCATTCAGTGTTGGAAGGTTATATTTTTCTAGAAATTTGTCCATTTCATCAAGGTTTGGGAATTTCTTGGCATATAATTATTCATAGTAATTTCTTACAATCCTTTGTATTTCTGTGGTATCTCCTCTTTCTGTTGTTATTTATCCTCTTTCACTTCTGATATTATTTATTTGGGTCCTCTCCTTCTTTTTCTTGTTGAGTCTGCTTAAAGGCTTGTCAATTTTGTTTATCTTTTCAAAGAACCAGTTCCTGGATTGGTTGATCCTTTGAATTGTTCTTTTCATCTCTATGTCATTCAGTTCTGCTCTGATCTTAATTATTTCCTTCCTTGTACTCATCTGCACTTTGTTGTTTCTCCAGTTCTTGAAGCTGGAGGGTTAGGCCATTTATTTAAAATATTTGTATCTAGCAAGGACTCATGGACAAAACCAAAGGGGAAGAGCTGAGGGAGGGAAGGAGGGAGGGGGCAAGGGAAAGTGGAGGGGGGGGCAGAGACAAATGTATTTGAAAAAATAAAATTAAAAAAATAAATAAATAAATAAAATATTTGTATCTTTTCTAGTTAAGCCTGTTTTGCTTTGAACTTCCCTCTCAGAACTGCCTTTGCTGTGTTCCATAGGTTTTGGACTGTGGTGTGTTCATTATCTTTTTTTTTCCAGAAACTTTTTTATTTCTTATCTTATAATTGACCCATTCATTGTTTAAGAATATGCTCTGCAGTCTCCATGGGTTTGAAAGTTTTTTTGTTTTTCCTTGAGATTGGTTTTCAGTTTCAAGCCCTTGTGGTCCAAAAAAATGCTTTTTATTATTTCAATTTTCCTGAATTTTTTGAGGCTTACTTTGTGTCCTATCATGTGGTCTGTCTTTGAAAATGTTTCATGTACATTTGAAAATAATGTGTATTTTGCTTCTTTGGAATGAAAGATCCTATATATGTCAGTAAAGTCCATTTGATCTAATGCGTCATTCAGTTCCACAATATTTTTCATGTTTTGTTTTGAAGATCTATCCATTTTTGACAATGAGGTGTTAAAATCCCCTACTATCAGTGTGTTGCTGTCTCTATTTTGTTGAAGTCCTACAAGATTTTCCTTATATAGATTGGGTGCTCCTGTCTTGGGTTTGTTATATCAAGAAGATATAAATATTTTAAACAGTATTTATATATTGTTTACATAATACTCAGATTCTTCCTCTGAGTATTATGAAGTGTCCTTCGGGGTCTCTTCTTATGGTCTTTGTTTTGAAATCTATTTTGTGTAATATAAATCTTGCTACCCCTGCTTTTTTTTCCTGTCCATTTGCTTGGAATATTTTTTTCCATCTCTTTACTTTCAGTCCATGTAAGTCCTTTGCTCTGAGTTAGGTCTCTCATAGGCAGCATATGTGTGGGTTATGTTTTCTTATCCATTCAGCTATTCTATATCTTTTGATTGAGGCATTTAATCCATTTACATATAAAATCATTGATATGTACTTGTACATTTTTTTCATTATGTATCTGTATTCCTCTCTTTCTCACTCTTTTTCTTCATCTTCTTAAAGCAGTCCCTTTAGTATTCTTGTAATGATGGTTTGGTGAAGGTATATTCTTTTAGCCTTCTTTTGTGTGGGAAACTCCTTATTTCACCTTCCATTTTAATAGAGAGCCTTGCTGGGTAAAGTAGTCTTGACTGCAGGCCCTTGCTTTTCATGACATGGAATATTAATTATTGGCCATCCCCTTCTGGCTTGCAGTGTTTCTATTGAGAAGTCACTGCTAGCCATATCGGGGCTCCTTTGTATCATACTACCTGTTTCTCCCTTGATGCCATTAGGATTCTTTCTTTGTCTTTGATATTTGCCATTTTATTAATGATATGTCTTGGAGTGGGCCTCATTGATTTCCTCCTGAATGGGATTCTCTGTGCTTCCTGTGCTTCTGTGACTTTTTCCCCCCTAAAATTAGGGAAATTTTCCATCGTTACTCTTTCAAATGGGTTCTCTATGCCTTGTTCCTCTTCTCCTTCTGATATCTCTATTATACTGATATTATTATGTTTCAGGTTGTCCTGCATTTCTCTTAGTGCCTCTTTATTCTTTTTGAGTCCTTTTTCAATTTCTTGCTCTTTCTGGGAGCTTTTTTTTTCCCTTGTCCTCCGGTTTACTGATTCAATCCTTTGCTTCATTGAGCTTGCTTTGGATTCCTTCTACTGTGTTCTTCAATTCAGAAATTGTATTCTTCATGTCTTCTTGCCTCTTATTGATAGTTTATATGTCTTTTTTCATGCTAATATACTTTGCAAAAAGTTCCTCATAGTTTCTCTCTAGTTTTGGGTAATTTTCTTCCAGGTCACTGAGCTCACTTAGTTTCCTTAGAACCATTGTTTTGAACTCAATATCTGATAGTTTATTTGCCTCTATTTCATTTAGTTCTCTTTGTGGGGATTCCTCCTTTTCTTTTGATTGGGGGGGGGGTGTTTCTTTTTCTTCCCATTACGTGTGATACTCTTTTGTTTTTTGCTCATGTCTCTTAAATTGATCTGTCTTAACTTCCTGATTCTGTGGCGTGAACTTCTCTGGTAAGAGACTAATTTTTTTTTTCTCTTTCTCTCTGAATCTGCCTCTGATGATGTCAGCTCTTGTCCCCATCTGACCTTAGGCAGTCTTTAAGTGACTTCCAGGAATCTACTGTCTGTGTTTCTCTTTCAGTTGTTAATTTAGTCACTCTGTGTTCAGGCTTCAGGGCTGGGAAATGTCCTTCCTGTGGGCAAGGCTATTGGCTCCTTTTAGGCTGCTGCCTCTCAGGGGAGTAATCTGCCTTAGCTAAGGGCTGCTACCATATGGGGGAGGAGAAAGCACTGGGATCACCCTGGCTACTCCCTCAGTTCTACCCCAATGCCTCCATCACCAGACTTTCCTCCAGTGTCTATAGGCCACTCTGCATCCCCTTTACCCAGGGTCTATTATGTATGGCTGCTGCTCTGTACTCAGGAGCCAGGCTTTCCCAAAACCAAGCCAAGACCCAAGCTTCCTGAGAGAGGGGCTACTGTGTCTTTTCTCACTGCTGCTGCTCAGGGGAGTGGTCTGCCTGAGCAAGATGGCTGCTGCCATGTGGGGGTGGAGTCAGCACCTGGATACCCCTGGCTACACCCTCAGTTCTCTCCCTAAAACCTCCATCCCCAGACTTTCCTCATGTGTCTCTATACCATTCTAAGTCTCGTTAGCCAGGGATCTACTATCTGTGACTGCTGCTCTGTCTGTACTGGGTACCCAGGCCTGCACAACACAGAGCCGGAACCGAGCCTCCTGGGACCATAGCTATTGTGTGTTTTGATGCTGCTGCTGCTCAGGGGAGTGGTCCGCCTAAGCAAAATGGCAGCTTCCGAATGGGGGGTGAGTCAGCACCAAGACCCTGCCAGCCACTTTCTCAGTCCTCTCCCCAAAGCCTCCTTCCCCGGTCTCTACTCTGGCAGCTTTAAGCTCACTCTGCTCCCACTGCTGCCAGAACCTAGTTAAGTGGTTGCCATTATAAATTTCTGCTTTGGATCTTTAAACAGCTCCTTGCATCTCCAGCCGTCTGTCTCTGGCAGAGAACACCACTAAGCTTTTCATAGCTGGCTGTTGTCTGTGTGTTTTTTGGGGACTCTGGTGCTATAGGCTTGAGATCCCCACTTATGGTTTAGACTCTGCTCTTCTCAGGGAGGTCCAACTGGCCCTTTCAATATCCTTCTAGTGCTGCTGCCCCTGGGTGCCTAGCCAATCCTCTCAAGCCTCTATTGCACTCCTTACCAGTTAGGTTATGCTAACGCCTATTCCTCTGTCCAAAGTTTTAAGGCTCCTCCCTCACTATTGTTCAGTTGTTTTCCAGGTGATTTCTCTGCAATTTAGTTGTAATTCCAGATTGTTCCTGGGAGGAGGTCAGTGTGACTTCCACTCACTCCTCTGTCATCTTGAATACCTCCATTTATCATTTATCTTGATCCATTCCTTTGTCACTGGACACTTAGATTGTTACCATGGCTTGGCTGTTGTAACATGCTGCAATGAACATGAGGGTGCAGGTATCTTATGGAGTTAGTGTTTTTGTTTCCTTTGAATATGTTCTCAGAAGTAAGATTGTAGGGTCATATGGCAGTATCATTTTTGTAATGCAGTCTGTTTTGATCTCCATGTGTCAGGGACAGGGGTACTTCAGCCTCTTCTGTGTTGTGGATTCTCTCAGTGACATCTTGTCCATGAATAGCTGTTAGTTATTCTTATGCATGGGAGTGAAGACAGGAATGACCTATGTTGCCTTCTTGGTGATGCAATTCTCATGTCATTCTAATAAATATCTCTTGCAGTTTTGTATTTCCTGTTGGGGCTGAAGAAGCATACCCCAGCAGAATTATGTTAAACTGTATTCACTGAGCCTAAAGGTCAGGAAAGAAAGACACTGTTAGCACATATGTCTCTTTCCTGTGCATCTTTGGGAGATCTGAAAGCTTAAACTTTTTTTAAAAATTTGAATTTCATCATGAACACATTGGATCCTCATCCAGTGATTTTTCCATCCCACATTCTACTTTGTGATTGAATGTTGAGCTACAACTTTAATTAATAATGGTTCTTTTTTCTTTTTAATATGTAGTAATTATATACTTTATATGTTGGTCCTGTTCCTAAGGTGTATATTTTATTTGGTGATGTCATTTATGTTCAGTACCAATTAAGGGCTTCCTCAGGGTGGGTGCTTTGTATCATGAGATTAGTGTAGAAATTTTGCATTTTCCTGCCTCGTTATGAAATAGGGACTGTTGTGGAGATTAGAAGGGGAACATTCAATGGTGAAGGCATAGGGCAAATGGGAGATAGACATTTCCCACATAAAGTGTTACCAGAGTTTATCTTTTTGCATTGGACATGAGACATTTTACTGTTTGTTTCTATGAGAAGGTACAATAAATTTTCCTCATGGTCTGAGAATTGTAGGAGTCTCTGTAATCTCTTCATTAGTTCAACATTCTGGTAACAGTCAGTCTCCAAAGCAGATTAGGTAAGAGGAATACATGGGTGGGTGGAGGTGATCCTGGCAGTGGCCCTGTTTTTCTCTTCTCCTCCTCTGTCCCTCTCCAGTGAAGTCTCCTGCACTTACATGCAAAATATCTGTTGATATCATTATACTTTCTGAAAGTGCTCCTGGTATTCACAATCTCTCTTCTAATGAAATTTGGTGGAGCCGCTATTCTGTTATTAGTTGTAGAAGCAGCAATAATAAACCGGATGTCTGCTCTTGTTAGAAAGAAGTTTCCCAAAGCATAAGATTGAACTCTTATGCCATCACCGATCATTAAAGTGCCCTTACTTTTTTTTTCCCAGAAAAAGAAATGGAAACTTAGAATATTTAAATAGTTTTCATGGATCCCATGTCTATTGGCATCAACAGCAGTTTTGGATCTTTGTGGCTGCAATTAAAACTTAAATTTAGGCTCCCAAATGCCTAGATTTATTCCATAATTTTCTATATTTTTAAAAATCACCTATATTTTGTTTTTGCTTTAGTTTCCCAATCTCCCCCCTCATCTCCCCACCACACACACCTCAATTGTAGTTGAGTCTTGTGATTGAGTTTGTACAGAATGGGATCAGCAGCTCCTGGAAACTGTAACCCACCTGCCCATGTCACCACATCCTTTCCCTGTCCCCACACCACAGCCAGTGATAAATGTGTGCTGCAATGAGCTCTTTATGTCTTGGTCTTAAATTTGTAATGGAACTGCCAGATAATAAGGCAGTATTTGGTGATCCCTTTTTAAGTAAAACATTTCTCTCTGGAAGGCCTATCAGTATGTCCTGAAAGATAAATTTTTAAATTCCTGAGTGTTTGGTACATGCCCTAATTGCATACAACTAGTAACCTAAGTTGTATTTTTCCATAAGTGGTATTTCCCTCTTAAAACACACACACGCACACACACAGACACACATAGACAGACACACACACACACACATACACAAGGGAGAGAGGGAGGGAGGGAAACAAATGTTGGCAAAAATGTGGAGAAATTATGGAATCCTTCTGCATAATTTATGAGAATCCCAATGTCCTGTTTATGATGATTTCTTCAAAAAATTGAAAGCAGAATTACCAGATGATCTAGCAACTCTGCTTCTGTGTATATACCCAAAAGAATTGAAAGCAGAGTTTTAAAGAGATATTTGCATACCCACATTCATAGCACTACTATTCACAATACCAAAAGATTGTAGCAATCTAAGTGCCCATCAACAGATGAAGAGATAATATGATATATACATATAATAGAATATTACTCAGCCTTTTGAAAAGGAAAATTCTGACATATATTACAACTTAGATGACTCTTGAGGCCATTATGCTAAGTGAAATAAGTCAGGCACAAAAGGACAGATACTGTATGATTACAATTATAAGTTAAAGATAGTAAATTCATACATGTAGAAAGAATGGTGATTCAGGGAACATATGTGAATGTGGAGTTGTTTACTTAGTATAGCTTCAGCTTTGCAAGACAATAAGAGTTCTGGAGATTGGGTGTACAAAAATTAATGTACTTATCCCTCCAAAAAAACAAAAAAGAAAAAACCAAAAAACAGGCCTAGCTGGTGTGGCTCAGTAGACTCAGGGCCAGACTGAGAAGCAAAGGGTCACTGGTTTGATGCCAATAGACATGGGATCCATGAAAACTATTTAAATATTCTAAGTTTCCATTTCTTTTTCTGGGGAAAAAAAAGTAAGGGCACTTTAATGATCGGTGATGGCATAAGAGTTCAATCTTATGCTTTGGGAAACGTCTTTCTAACAAGAGCAGACATCCGGTTTATTATTGCTGCTTCTACAACTAATAACAGTCAGGGCACATGCCTGGGTTGCAGGGCAAGTCCCTGGTCAGGGGAGCATGAGAGGCAATCACACATTGATGTTTCTCTCTATCTTTTTCCCCCGCTCTTTCCGTTTCTCTAAAAATAAATAAAATCTTTAAAAAAATACAGAAGGGAAGCAGGGGGACAGGGAAAGGGAAGGGAAGGGGAAAGTCAAGGAACATATAGCAAGGACTCATGGACAAAACCAAAGGGGAAGGGTTGCGGGGGGAGGGAGGGGGCAAGGGAAAGTGGTGGAGGGAAGGCAGAGACAAATGTATTTGAAAAGTAAATAAATTTAAAAAAGTAAATAAATAAAAAAGTACAGAATATATCACATTGTACTGTGCCCATATGTAAAAAAACATACGCAGGATTAAAATTTAAGATATATAAAACCAATTCACCATGATATGTAGTGTTTAAATTCTTACCTGATTTTTTGTGTTAATTCATTAACAGAACTTTTAAGTTTTTGTAGTTCTTGAACATACACAGCAACTTCTTGGGGACTTTTGGCAAGTTCACACCTTAGCTGGCTTATTGTGGCCTAAAAAACCAAACAAACAAAAACAGCAAACTAAAATAAAAAAGGCAATGGAAGCACCCAAAGGTTTTAAGAGTACATAGACTTTTGTTGTCGTTTTTAAATTGAAATAATCTTTATAAGTTTCAAATTGTTTCTTTACCTTGTCACCCTACTGCAATCCCACGTTGCTTCTGCCTAAAAAAATAAAAAATAAAAAAATAAGAGTCTAATGAATATTTTTCATGACATTAATACTGATTCATAATAGTCAAGCTGTGTAGGAAATTACTCATTAAAACACTTAATGCCTCTTAGGAAGCACAAAAGATAGGTTTCTTGTGTGCAGACATTTGTTTATTTATTTATTTTTTTAGGACAGCCCAGACAAGGCAGCATTTCTGAAAATCATTTACAATTGTAAGACTAAATGTAATTGAACTGAAGAAAGTTATCAATATTAACTTATCTTCCTAGGTTCTCAAGCATAATGGAAAGAGAGGCAACAGTCTCCAAAGACTCACAAAAGAACTCTGACTTTTGCCCAATGGAACATTGCGAATTTTTATTTCAATTAAGATTAATAATTCAGAAATTTCAACTGTTGTAAGCATGCTTAACAACTGACATATTCATATGACCTCTAAATAAGTAAGTCTTTAGCAAGAACTAATGAACTTGAATATTAACAAGGTGGTGATCAAAAGATATGGAAATATACTTAATTTTAAATTATGTTGATATTATGTTAATGTAAAATGATAACTGTCACCTAGCTTAAGATTGTTTTAATTAGTATATTAAATGGCATTCTGACATTTCACTAAATCCATATAAATAGAAGGAATTATGAACTTTAATTTGATAATATTTTAATACATAACTTTTATTACTTGTGACTTTGTTATTCAAAGTACCAAGAGCAAAGATTCACTGGGTGTCAAATATGTATTTTAATGTTTGATGTTAATGCAGTCCTATAAGTTTCATCTGTAATGTATCATCCTGACCTATCTTTGAAGTATGTCATATATTCCTGGTAGAATAGACTTTCTGCTTGGTAACCTTATATCATCTCTTGCAGAATTTGTTCATTCATCATTAATCCATCACTTAGAGAATTCAGCCATGATTCTGGAGGTGGACAACTGGATAAAAAAATATGCTGCAGTTACCTTCTGAAGAGGTTACCTATCTTCTGCTGTGGGTCTGCTTGCTTTTAGTCTCTGAGTTCCTGGCACATTTATTGAATACGTTATATTTTTAATTTTTATTACTTATATTAGTTGACCCCTTTGTCCTCTGATTTCTCACCTACTAAGAAACTGAATCAAATACATTCTAAGTTTCCTTCTGTCTCAAAAACTTATTAAAAAGAAGCATACAAAGAAGATCCATATTAGAGAAGTAATATAACTAATGTTCTAGAATAGGACAGTTTTGGATTTTAACATACAATCTGTCACTAACTATGAGACTTTAGATAAAGTGCTAATTTCACTGAATATCAGTCTTATTAATTAAGCAGGGATAGTAAAATTGTGAATCTTATAAATTTCACTTGAAGATTCAATGGTATTGTGCCAGGAATCAAGAGCTTTTGAATAAATAATTATAATTATTATGATAATATTACAATTATTACTATTAACCATTACCATATCATCATAATTTTAGTACCTTAATTTTAGAATAGTCTTAAAATAATTTATTAGAATGATTGTCTAAACAATATGTATATTCAAATTCTAAGGAACTGTCAGTCAAAAAAGGAAACGTGTTTTCTCCTTATATTCAGAACAATGTTTTTCTTTTTCTTTTTTTAATGTTATTTATTTATTTATTTATTTAAAGATTGTATTTATTTCTTTTTAGAGAGAGGAAGAGAGGGAGAAAGAGAGGGAGAGAAACATCAATGTGTGGTTGCATTTCATGTGCCCCCTGCTGGGGACCTGACCTGCAACCCAGGCATGTACACTACACTAGGAACCAAACGGCAGGCAGTCCTTTGGTTTGCAGGCTGGCGCTCAATCCACTGAGTCAGGGCAATGCTTTTCTAAAAATATATTTAACATTATGTATTTGAGAAAGTATTTTTGAAAATCTAAAACTTTCTGGACATTGGAGCAACAGCATTGGAAAAATCAGTCTGTCTACATAGAGTTCACAGTCTGGCAGTAGGACCAGGCAATATATTGTGTGTAGGCTTGATTTTGTCATGTAACAACACACTCCACCATTAGTGTCTTAAGACCATAAACAGCTATCATTTTTAATGGATTCTGTGGGTTGACTTAGCTACTGGAGGGCTGTGAAAGATGGAGCCTCAAATGTGTAAGAGTTGGATGGAGGCATGTGGCAATGCAGGTGGATGACCAGGGTCTGTTGTTACATGATATGATTGTCTTGGGATCCTACACACACTAGTGATTGCAGAGGCCCCATAGCACCAATTTAGAGCAAGTCCCATGTTCAAAAACATTGCAGTTCTCTGCTTGGATCTTGCTTGTAGTTTTCCTACTGGCTAAAGCTAATCACATGGATGAACCCAGAGCCAGTATGAGGTAACCTTAATCCATATAATCTGCAGACAGAAATTCAAACCTGGGAGTGTCAGGGGGACAAGAAGAATTGGCCTGAAGAGTCTACATGAGCACAGGGGACACCGAGCACCCCATGACCTAAGGTTGTATGAGAGAAACACAGGTACCTCCTGAGTGAATGGGCACATCAGGTTTCATTTGGAGCAGAAGAAAAAGAAAGTTTCCAAACTGGTGGACAGGATGTTGAGGGAATTAGGATAAAGAATGACAGTGATTTCCTAAGGAGACAGGGAGTTGAGAATGAAATCAGATTAGATCAGAGGCTAAGTTATAAGGGGAAACCTGAGGTTTGGGGTTTATTCTGTAACCCATAAAAGAGGAATAAAAGTATAAAATGAAAATGCTGGACTTACAATAAACTTGCTGAAGAAACATCAATAGGATATGTGTTTGTCATAACTGGGTGGACCCAGGTAAAATTATTAAAGAACTCAGTTGAATCACTTCAACTTTGCCAGATTCTTTGTAGACCTAATGAAAGACTTTTAAAATACTAATAACAAATGAGACCTTTAACATAATTTCCTGTCCCAGTGCTAGGTTCTTCCTCACTTTCCAGCACACAAATACTGTTTCCTTCAGTGAGCTGCTCAGTGCATTTCTTCTAATTTGTGTTCATTTGGATGACAAGTGAACTCTGCTTTGAGTTTTTATTTTTTTTTAAATAGCTCTGAGAGTCTTACTTTTTGATGAGATCCTAAAAAGGTTAACCTGGTGATCCTGAGGCAAGTGCTCAGGATATGGGATGACTGCACAAGAACACCCAAAACACAAAGTTAATATTTTTAAAAATAGGTATCTTTTATAAGATATATGCCTGTTAGGATCAAGAAAATGCTCTATTGAATTAAATAGTTTACTTGTAGGCAAAGTTCAAATTCCCCTAACTTACTAATCTCCACTTAGACCTATATTTCTAAATACTCCTATTTTACCTTGATAATTGAATATAAAAGTGCCTTGAATTTATTTACATGCATGGCTTTCCTTATAAATAGATGTTTTTCAAAATAGCTCTAATATTAATTTTAAGTAATCCTGAAGAAGCACCCCTGATTTTAGCAGACTACAATTTTAGGAATAATTTTATGTCCACCCTATCCATAAACTTTGTGACTTTAAAAGTCTTTATTTTAATCCACAGTTTTTATCTTTACCATTAAAAGTCCTCACTTGTAGCCTGCCATTATCCAGGAGGGCCCCTGTACCCTTGATCAACAGTGAAGGTTAAGCTTCACTTTCTAAATCAGGACCTGGGGGAACTGGATAAGAGATAGCCTAAGTCAGGGACCATTAATCACCATCATGCATGAAAAATTGAAGAACACATTAAGATATGCAGCATTGTAATTTGATATCTTTCATTCCTTTTTCTTTCTTTTTTTCAAAATTTGAATATAGGTTAAGAAGAGTTTTAAGTATTGAGTTACTAAATGAGGTTATGATGAAAATTTACATTTGAAATAATATAATCTGTCAAAATGGTACATATTTTTTTCAAATATATTTTTAATAAACTTGTGAGGGAGGGCTCTGTCCCACAGATCCTCTCTGGGTCACCCTGGATGAAGAAATAAACTGTACCAGACACAATTTACCTGTCAGGAAAGAGGGTTGGTGATTCCCTGTAGTGGAGAATTGCTCCGAGCCCTTCCCTTGAGGTGGCTTTTATAGAAAACCATAGGCACAAGGCTATATAGCATACATACAAAGCCTACCAATCTACATCAAAAGGCTATATATAATAAATTGAAGAAATACAGAGGTTTCTCTTAAATCAAGGTCTGTCAGACAAGTTGGCACCAGATGCTCATTAAGGCACAGTTTTAGGGGCTCAGAAATGATCTCCTTGTGGTGAAGTAAAACACCTGGTTTTTTCCTTATCAGGGCAGTGAGAAGCAGAACAAGCTTCAGATATATGCCTGTTAGGATCAAGAAAATGCTCTATTGAATTAAATAGTTTACTTGTAGGCAAAGTTCAAATTCCCCTAACTTACTAATCTCCACTTAGACCTATATTTCTAAATACTCCTTACTTACCTCTCTATGTTAGTATCGTTCCATGCACCTTCCAGCATTCCTGGCTTTCCAGTCAAGGTTTACAAGCAGGGGGCCTAGTCCCATACGAGGCTACAATTCCTGATACTACACAAATTGGTCCCCAACAAATTTGAGGTTAAATTATTTCTCTTAAGGCACGATGGATTCACATACAGAGTTGAAAATCTGGAAAATTCTTACATTTCTTCCCATCTTTTCATATCCCTCGTATTGCTCCCTTTCAGTATCTCCCAACTACCAAAACCTGAATTCTGAACCATCAAACTCTATACAGTACTCCTATGTGATATCTTTCCTCCTGGTTAGCCTCTGAGGGAGGAAAGTCTCACAAATTCCCCTTCAGAACTGTTTTCCTTTAAGTAAAGGATGGCTTATGAGGGGCTGTGAAATCAGAGCAGGATGAGATTGTGGTTGGGGATAAAGAGGAAAAGAAGGAACGTGTATGTGCATGTGTGTGTCTCACATGTTTGTGTTAGACAAAGAGCAACAGTGAAAGCAAGAAATTAAAAAAGATTTTCCCAAAGAAAAGTCATCCATATTGGATAAATGATTCTGGTGAACTTATACCCTGGGATGCTGTGCCCAGGAGGCTGCTGACATTATAGGTGTAAATGAGTTCATCCAAGGACAGCGTATGGAATGAGAATTAGAAAAATACAGGTCAATGTTTGTTCACAAACTTCACAAAAAGCTTAATGTGGCCCTATGGGCAGAAAATGTTGTCTGGTACCTGGGAGGGTGTTGAGCCTCCTTGGTGATGGGTGGTTAAAAAAGAAAGAAGGAGAAGGAACTAAACAAAGAGCATGTATGAAAGACCCATAGATATGGACAACAGAGTGGGAATAGACTGTGGGAGAGGGGGGCAGGTTGGGATGGGTGGAGGAGGGCAAAGGGGGAAAAACTGAGACAACTGTAATAGAATAAACATGATTTAAAAATAAAATTTGAAAAAAAAGCAGATACAATTTTAACAGAATAAAGGGCATTCTGAAAGCTGTGAAGAGTCAAAGAGTGTATCATCTCTTCACAAATGAATATCTTCTACTCTGTCTTCAACTTACTTGTGGAAAGGCTTTGAAATATCCCCTTATTTCCTTGTATTTCAATCTCCACTTTAGGTTTTATGTTAGTTTTGAACCCATAAGCTTTGAGACTCGAACACTTCAAAGCATGTAGGAAATAGTTACTGATTACTGTTGGTATTTCATCTCTCCCAATCCCTTAAACTTTTCCTATCTACCATTGAGACTAAAGGAAATCTTTGTATTTTTTAATCCATATATCTTATTGGCTGTTCTCAATGAGTTATTTTGTATTATCTAGTTAACTGCATTATTTTATTAATGCAATTAAAATCATAAATATTGTGAACTTAGTTTTACTAGGTAAGTAAATTGAAACTGAAAGTGTGAGGGGGGGGACCCAAAGACAGAACTTATTTATAAAAAGTTGTGTATTCTTACATTTTTAAAATTGTCACCTTCAAAGTATTCTCCATGTGATGAAATATACCAATCAAGATATTTTTCCCACAGCTCAAAACAGCTTTTGAAATCATCAATTTTGATGCCTTTTAGTGAGTGCTTCTACCATTTTTGTTTTACCTCTTCCACACTGGGAAAATGTTTCCTGTTGGGAAACGTCCTGCCTGGTTTCAGAGATTATAACCTAGTCGACAGGCAAGAGGGCTCCAAGGCTGGAGCTGAGCAAGGAGGCCTTGGGAAAATGGGCCACTGAGGAGACAAAACCTATCCCCCTGCTTCGCTCACATCACCCTGCTTGGCCCCGGAGGATGACTGGCTAGTCAATGACAGGTAAGACCCCTTGATGGCAAGGGCAACCTAAGACAAGCACAGTCACATGGGGGCCATCAGGGATGGACTTCGGGTACGTGGAGAAGGGGCAAAAGACCCTCACACCTTGGCTTTTTCATGGCTGGAGTCCTCGTTCTACCTGAAAGAAGTCTTCTTATCTGTTGGCTGCTCTGCCCTGCTGCCTGATTGGGTCAGTGAAACAATACTAGAAGCAGGTATAGCCCTAATCTTGACTGTCCTGTTAATTGTCTTGGCAGTTCCCAGGGACAATTATGCCTGGAAAAGGGATGCATTAAATCCTATGAAACTTCCTTTTGCTAAGAATGCCCTAGAGTTAATGAGTACTGATGTTCGGGGTCCAACATAGAATGTGATCAGTTTCCTAGGTTTCAGGGCCAAATGGGTGCTGTCCTGTCTACCAAACCCTGACCTGAGGCAAATCTATGTGTTCCTTCAATTGTTATCTATGATCTCTATCTGTTTGCTATAAATGTAGCCTTTTGACATGGATTGATGAGCTTTGCATGCACTCTGTATACACCTGTGCATATGGTTCTTAATAAAAGCCACTTCAAGAGAAGGGCTCTGGGCATTCTGCACTAGGGGGAAATCACCACCCACTTTTCCTGGCAGGCCGAAAAGTGTCTGGAATGACTTACTTTATTTCCTCCATCTGCGGCGACCCGGAGGGGATCTGTGTGGGACATGGTACCCCTCCATCATTTTCCCTTTGAGGACTTTTATTATGCAGGGAAACAAACAAAAAAAGTCACCTGGGGTGAGATTGGGTGAAAAGCAAAGGTGGAGCATGGGAGTCATGCCATTTTTGGTCAAAAACTGCTTAATACTCAGCCTGGTGTGGGCAGGTGCAATTGTAAGTCATCCATCATGAAACAGTCAAATATGTTGAAGGAATCATCAAAAAATTCACGGAATCTCCATGCATCCTCTCACAATGACATCAGCTGGCATACTGATACAGATGGGTTCCTCGAGCACTCCCTGGGAGGGAAGCCTGTACTACAAGGGGGTATTCCCCTAAAAAACAGAATTATCTCCTGGAGGGCAGGCTGCCTTGTGATTACCTTGGACTCAAAAATACCTGAATTTAGAAAAATAACACTAGTCCTTAAAGGTGGAGAGAGACTTCTAAACCAAGATTTTAGAAGTCTTATTTTTGAAGACTAAAAATTGGTGAATTTGACTATGTTGAAGTTAATAATATCTGTTGAACAAAAAAATTCCAGATGCGAATTTGACATATTATGACAGAAAGAGAAAAGACATTTGGGATGTCTACAAATGACAAGGTATTAATATGTAGGCTATAAAAAGATTGCATGTATTATCAGAAAGAGTGGAGATTAAAGGAAAAATGTGCATAGTAGATGAAAGAGAGTTCAGAGATGAAGACATCAAATGGCTAGTAAGTTATCAGTAATAACTTTTTCTCTTCAGAAATATCAGTGTAAAATCAAAATACAACATACAGAAATTAAACAATATGAAATATTACTTCACAATATGGTAAGTACTGGAAAGAATAATAATACTAAGTATTCTTGAAGTTGTGGGTAGGTGGGAATTCTTAGGTGGGGCATGTAACCTGCTGAGGGACCCTCTGACAGAATTTAATGGAATCATGTTTTTGCATCTCCTAAGTCCAGTATTCCACTCCTGAAAATTTAGCTCAGAAGCACACTAACATAGTCTGTAACTGGCTTGTACAAGAGTGTCCATCACAGCAGAATCAGCGTCAGCTGGGAGTTAGGACAACACCATGCTTTAGTTATTGCAGTAGTGTATCATCAGGTGCGAAGAATCCATAATATTGAATACTTAGCTGCAAGAGGAAGCAAAAATATAATTATTCATAGAGAAACTTAAATCTTAAAATGTTGCCAGTGGTAAAAAACAGATAACAGAAACAGATTTATAAAATATTAACATTTTTATAAGATTAAACCATACTTCCTCTTCCCCCAAGCACTAATATACAGGGTCTGGAAGAAGTAAGGCCTGTTTGAGTGTGGTTGGTATGGTAACCATATAGGTATAATAATTTATAGTTTTAATTTGAACATTTCACCTAAAATGTCATATGGTGTGCTTGAGTGTGATATTGTTACAGAATTACATGCTTATTTATAATTTCATAATAAAAGATTTTGTAATAGAAAAGGGATGTTATTTGTGCTAGACCCTGTATATTACAGGATGCATTGATATATAAAGATATATATTAAATATGTTAGTGTGGATTCAATGGGGAAACAGTCTGGGAGTGGGGTCAGGAAGGAGAGAAAAATAATACTGTGAATATAATAACTTAAAACAAAGATGTTTTTAAGGAGCCTAGGACAAAAAATGCTACAAATAGAGGGATCTGATGAACTCAGTCTCTTTAGGATCAAATAAATGATTTATTTTTACAAAGTATTTTTCTGGACAGTTGACTAAACTTTAATAAATAAATACATTATGAAAAATTAAATTACAAAATTTACTTCTAAGTATATTACAGTTTCTAAAGGACTTTAAAAAAAGGTAAACTATTGCATTTCCTAAAGCAATTTGATTGACCACACTTTGTTTTGTGTGATTGATCTCTCTTTGACTCTCAATAATTCATACAGAAAAAAATATTTTAAATCACAGTTCATTTAAAGGAATGGCTAGATTAGCAAATGTAATTCCTAACAAACCATGCATAAGAAATGACTGACATTTAGATATAGCTTAAAATTAGAGTTAGAACTAGATGAGCAATGATACATAATGTAAGACCACTTTAATCAAAGCTGAATGAAACTAACATCTGTGTAGTTTCCATGTGACCTACTGGAGTATTCCCTCTCCCTTGTCTTTCTCTCTCTCTCTCTCCCCCTCTCTCTCCCTCTCTCTCCCTCTCCCCCCCTCCCCCTCCTTTTCCTTTCCTTTTCTTTTCTTTTTTTGAAGTTTTTAAACAAGGAAATGAAGTTCCTCTACATTCACTTCAGGCTGCAATCAGTATTTATTGTTAGTGTTCCTATTTTATTTCTAAAGCTTCCAAATATTCACTATAATGAGATTTTAAGTAAGTGCCTGAGGCACGACAGATTTTTGTCATAAATAAGCAATTAGCTCTGGCCAAAAGAACAGCACATTAACATGTACCAAGCATTAACACTAGTGTTTCTGACCCTGAAGAGTTAGTCTCTAAGTCTCTGCCATGAGCACACATTTTGTGGCAACTTGAGAGATCTTTGTGGTGGTTGTGTGTTTTCCCTCTCTGGTATATTTATGTTTAAAAATTAGCTCTTTTCCTTCTTTTTTTTTCCACCTCCAAGCTATCCTAATAAACTGTATGCAGTAGAGTATACTTTACTAAAGACCTAAAGAACTATTTTCCAGTGTAAGTATCAGAGCTGGCTTTTCAAAAATTCTTTCTAAAATGATTTCAATACGGTCAAGATGAACCTGAGATCTCTGGCTCTGGTTCCTTAATTCATTTTTCTTCTTCACTCAAGTAAAGAGTATATTTCAGGTTTATTTAATGATAAATTCCCTAAATTCATAATTTTTCAGCCTGTTGAACTTCCCTTTGCTGCTTCTCACTGCTTTCTCATGACTTTGTTCTATTTTAAATTTTGACAATTTACTACCCATCGCACACAGCCTTGGATTCTTGATGGTATTGGAGGACTTATGTAATCTCATGCACATCACTGTGACAATGTTAGTGGGCTCTCCCAGTGCTTCCAGAGGTCCTGTAGTGATCACAGGCCAAGGGAGCTGTTGTTTGGACAGTTCCGGCTTTGCATTACATATTCTCTCTCTCATTATTCTACAGAGTCCTCTGAGGAAGAAATAATTACATCTTACTCATCTCTGCATCCTAAATTCTAGTACAGTGTCTGGGACATAAGAGACGTCCTCTAAAAGTTTGGACAGTGAATGACCATAATAATTCCAGGGTCTATGTTTTATGTCTGTGAGGGAATAGTACGTGTTGTAAAATATAAAATACCACTTAGTCCTTTTATTTCCTGCTCACAGCTGTCATTTGCTTGCTGCTCCTGCTTTGTGCAGCCATTCAGTGAGACAGGTCACACTTTTCTTTCCAGAGTAAAATGGCCCACAACAGGAACATTGGCTGCTCTGAGTTAGAGATTGTAATTGGTCACTCCCACGTTCACTAGCTGAAGTGAGGTGCTTCCTGCAATACAGCTGCATTCAGTCCCTGCAAATTAGTGGGTGGAGTGGTAGAGCTTAAGCTGTGCATGCAGTATCTACACAGACCATCATGGAGGGTATCTCCCAGCTGGGGTGCCGCTGGAGCTTCAGGTATCCACATGTTTTTGCCTGTTGCAGATCAGTGAGCTCTTGGGAGAGCTGGGTCTGTAAGAGGAGATAAATCCCACAGTGCATTTGCGTCCCGCACAGGTCCATTGCCCCTGTCACCTGCATGACCTCATGTATCTCACCTCTTCCAACATGCTTCACAGCAGCTTTCTGCAAAGTGCAATGGAGTGGGCTCACATTTTTCCACTTTTCCTTCTGGTAGAATCTTATTACAAACTTGTCCCTTTGGCCAACCTTTCCGCATACCAGAACCAATCATGCTGGGTTCCTTAGCATCACTTGTATCTAGTGGACAGCATTACGTCACAGGCAAAAACTAAAATACAGATGTTTTCACCAGCTGGAGTGAAGTCTGATTTGATGCTTTTTTGCAAATGCAAACAAGAGGTTTTATTTTTTTCTATCCCATTCATTACATTATCCCCTTTGACAGGTTTTTTCATTTACTATTGAAACATTAAACTGAGAAATCATAGTATCTATGAACAGGCAGGAGGAGATGTGAGATGAACTCCCCATGATTTCATCTTATAGTATTTGATCTTAGTTTTAATGAAGTTTGATTTTCACCTGTTGACTGGGACATCAAAATGAAAGAGTGAAGTATAAATTGTCTAATTCTAACGTTTTAGAATCTGTTAGTATGTCAAATTTTCAAGCTAATGACATATATATGTTTTATTTTCTGAGCAATTTATTGAACTTATTCCATTGTATATTACTGATAAACTTTTGCAAATGTTCCTTTCCTCCTTAGGCTGTCTTTCCTGATTTTTACAGAATTCTATGAGTCCAAACGTTAATCTAAGAAGTGTCAGCATGTTGATGTATGTTTCTCATAAATTCTATAAGTCTGTAGGCAACTGGACAATAGCATTTACATGTCCTCTGAGTGTTTATCCACTGCAGCATTCTGCAGAGGGCTTTGATATAGCTGGTGTTCAGGTTTAGCCCAAGTGGAACTAAATTGTCTTTGTCAAGTTAAGAAAATCTAATGCCTTTTGACACTGAAAAAAGTTATTGTCACCATTAAAAAGCTATGGTCCTCAATTAATATGTAAGACTGTATTAGCTAAAGAGTAAAAACAAATGTGGAACCAAATGGGAGCTGTTTTGTAGAGAAAGATAACATACAAGGTACTATTATTTTATTATTTAAATAAGTTGAAAAGACAGTCTGTGGGAACATGAAGATATATAAATTTCAGCTTGAATGAAGTGAAACACAATGGAAAGTTTCAAGATCATAGGTTATTGTTGAGGATACAGTTGAATGAAGAACAAGGATGCCAGTATCTGCTTTTATTTGATATTAATTCTCATGATTCTATGCTTCAATAATTTGTTCATTTGTGCAAGGATGTAACAGCCTCCAAGGATACAAAGTAGGTTACCTGCTTGTGGGAATTAATAATGGGTGATTAAGTGCTTTCTATTCATTATTCCTCTCTGCAGTTCAGTCTTTGACTCTATCGTGAATAAATGTGAAGACTTTACATTGAAACATGCCTAGGTTTGAGCCTAAGTTCTATTTGCCATCTTAATTGAGCTTGATTTTAGCATATATGAAATAGACATGACTATATCTATCTCCTAGACTGATACAAGTATTAAATGAGTTTTTCCATACTGAGATGGTTATTGGTCATGACTTACTTTTCTCTTTCCTTAGCCCAGTACGTGTTAATGATAAATCCCATAGCTAGGATTAGTGTTCTACTTCAAGAGTCAAAACAACTACTCAACATCAGTGAAAAGCGCACTATACTGATTACTGACAAAAAATAAAATTCTTATGCTATCTTTGAAGAGCAGCAAGAAAGAGTGTTAAACAGTATTTCCAAGCTATGGAGTAAAACCTGTCCCATTCCCTGGCTTCTCCACAGGACATTTCTCTCTGAAGGGAGGAAAGTCATTTCTTTGGCATGAACCACTATTTCATTCTTCCTGTGTTTGCATCTAATTTACTTTAATTAGTTTAAATACCTTAGATTTTGCTCATCATAATGAATGTAAAGGTTCAAACATGACTTTTTTTAATGTCATGATTTTTTTTCCTTTTTCTCAAGTATATTTTATAGATTACATTATTACAGTTGTCCCATTTTTTTCCCCTTTATCCCCCTTTACCTGGTACTCCCATTTCCTCCAACTTTCCCCTCCACTTAGTTCATGTCCATGGAGTGTATATAAGTCCTTTGGCTTCTCCATTTCCTATACTATTCTCTTTTAAATTAATTAATTTTTTTCAAATACATTTGTCTCTGCCTTTCCCCACAACTTTCCCTTCCCCCCTCCCCCTCCCTCCCTCAACCCTCCCCCTTTGGTTTTGTCCATGAGTCCTTGCTATATGTTCCTTGAATTGCCCTTTCCCTTCCTTCCCCCCAACGCCCCTCCCTCCTTCCCTCTTGTCTCTGTTGGTTTCTTTTCCTTTCAGTGTTGCTGGTCTTATTTTCCTCGCATCTTCGTATTGTTGGTTAGGTTCCACTTATAGGTGAGATCATATGGTATTTGTCTTTCGCCCCCTGGCTTATTTCGTTTAGCATAATGCTTCTAGTTCCATATATGCTGTTGCAAAGTTTAGTAGTTCTTTTTTTCTTTCTGCTGCGTAGTATTCCATTGTGTAAATGTACCATAGTTGTTTGTTTTTTTTTTAATCCAATCACCTACTAATGGGCATTTAGGTTGCTTCCAACACTTGGCTATTGTAAATATAATGCATTCTTTAGTCCAGATTTTCTGGGGTACCATCAATCCCAGTATAGGGTTCTGTCTGCCATCCAGCACTTCTGGTTTTCTGGCTGAGACGTACAGGCTCTTTTTCAAAGCCTGGCTCATGCAGGGCTACAATTCCCAATACTACACAAAGTGGTCCCCAGCATATCTGGACATGTACAAAAACTAGAGGAACAACGACAAAGAAAACTCAAAGCAAGTAGAAGGAAGGAAATAATGTCAGAGCAGAATTAAATGACATAGAAACCAAAAGAACAATTGAAAGTATCAATAAATCCAGGAGCTGGTTCTTTGGAAAGATAAACAAAATTGACAAGCTTTTAACCAGATTCATTAAGAAAAAGAGAGGACCCAAAGAAATAAAATAAAAAATGAAACGGATAAATTACAACCAATATCACAGAAATACAAAGGATCATAAGAAATTACTATGAACAATTATATGCCAAGAAATTTGAAAGCCTGTGCAAAATGGACAACTTTCTAGAAACATCTAATCCTCCAAAACTGAATCAAGAAGAAGACTGATAACGGCTAGTGAAATTGAAGTTGTAATGAAAAATCTTCCAGCACACAAAAGGCTGGGCCAAATGGTTTCACAGGATTATTTTACCAAACATTTAGGGAGAGCTAACCTCAATTCTTCTCAAACTATTATAGAAATCCAAGAAGAGGGAAGACTCCCAAACTCTTTTTATGAGGCTAGCATTGTCCCAATTCCCAAACCAGATAAAAAGACAACAAAGAAAGAAAACTACAGGCCAGTATTGCTGATGGATATAGACACTAAAATCTGCAACAAAATATTGGCAAACCATATCCTGCAATATATTAAAAAGATCATAGAACGTGATCAAGTGGGATTCATCACAGGGATGGAAAGATGGTAAAATATTCACAAATCAATAAATGTAATATATCACATAAACGATATGAAAGACAAAAACCACATGATCCTATCAATAGATGCTGAAAAGATATTTGATAAGGTACAGCACCTGTTTATGATAAAAACACTCAGCAAAGTGGGATTAGAGGGACGATACCTCAACATAGTAAAGTCTATACATGAGAAAACTACAGCCAACATCATACTCAATGAGCAAAAAATAAAAGGCTTCCCACTAAGAAAATGCACAAGACAAGGATATCTGCTCTTACCACTTTTATTCAACATAGTACTGGAAATTCTAACTATAGCAATCAGACAAGAAAAAGAAAATAAAAGGCATCCCAATTGTCCCTGTTTGCAGATGACATGATAGTGTACATAGAACGACTATAAACTCCACCAAAAAACTACTCGACTTAATAAATGAACTTGGAAAAATGGTGGATACAAAGTAAATATTCAGAAATCAAAGGCATTTTTGTACACTAACAATGAAATATCAGAAACAGAAATTAGAAGGGAAATCCCATTTACTAGAGCAACAAGAAGTAAAATACCTAGGAATAAACTTAACCAAAGAAGTAAAATACCTGTTTCTTCAGAAAACAACAGAACACTGAAGAAAAGTATTAAGACACAAATACATGGAAGTATATACAGTGTTTTTAAAAAGATTTTATTTATGTATTTTTAGAGAGAGAGGAAGGGAGGGAGAAAGAGAGTGAGAGAAACATCAATTGTGCCTGGGGACCTGCCGTCACAACCCAGTTACATGCCCTGACAGGGAATTGAACCTGTGATCTTCTGGTTTGGAGTCCAGTGCTCAATCCACTGAGCCACACCAGCCAGGGCTGGATTGGAAGCTTAACATCATTAAAATGTCCATACTACACAAAGCAATTTATAATTCAATACAATACTTATCAAAATGCCAATGACAAATTTCACAGGTATACAAATAATATTTCAAAAATTTATATGTAACTATAAATGACCCTGAGTAGCCTCAGCAATTCTGATAAAGAGCAAAGTAGGAGGGGTGACAATACTGGATATCAAACTATATTACAAAGGCACTGTAATCAAAACAACCTGGTACTGGCATAAGAACAGACACATAGGTCAGTGGAACAGAATAGAGCCCAGAAATAAACCCATGTTAATATGATTGGCTAATATTTGACCAAAGGGGCAGAAGCATAACATGGAATAAAAATAGCCTCTTCAATAAATAGTGTTGGGAGATCTGGATAGGTACATGCCAAAAAATGAAATGACCACCTACTTACACCATACACTAAAATAAACTCAAGATGGATAAAAGACTTAGATATAAGTCATGACACCATAAAAGTGCTAGAGGAGAACATATAGGCAAATTTCAGATATCCCACACAGCAATATTTTCGCCAATACATCCTCTAGGGAAAGGGATATAAAGGGAAGAATAAACAAATGGGACTTTATCAAATTAAAAAGTCTACTGGGTAAAGAAAACATCAACCAAATGAAAAGGGAACCAACTGTTTGGAAAACATAATTGCCAATGATATCTCTGACAAGGGTTTGAGCTCTAAAATGTATAAAGAACTTACATGGCTCCCCACCAGGAAGACAAAAAAAGCAAAATAAAAAAATGGGAAGAGGACCTACAGAAGGTCTATAGGCACATGAAAAAATGCTCAACATCACTAGCCATCAGAGAGATGCAAAATAAAACCACAATGAGATACCACTTCACACTGGTCAGAATGGCCATCATAAACAAATCAACAAACAAATAGTGCTGGTGAGGTTGTGGAGAGGGAATCCTAGTACAATATTGGTGGTTGTGTAGACTGGTGAAGCCACTGTGGAAAATAGTGTGGAATTTCCTCTCAAAACTAAGATGGAACTGCCATTAGATACAGTGATCCCACTGCAGGGATTATACCCTAACAATCCTGAGTTACCCATTAAAAAGAACCTATGCACCCCAATATTCATAGCAGCATTATTTACAATTAGCCAAGTGCTAGAAACAGCCTAAGTGCCCATCAGTAAATGAGTGGATCAAAACCTGTGGTACATTTACACAGTGGAATACTATGCAGTAGAAAGAAAGAGCTACTACCCTTTGTAACAACATGGATGGAACTGGAGAGTAGTATGCTAAGTGAAATAAGCCAGGCAATGAAAGAGAAATACCATATGATCTCACTTATAACTGGAACCTAATCAATAAAACAAACAAATAAGCAAAATAGAACCAAAGCATGGGAATAAAGGACAAACTGATAGTGACCAGAGGGAGGGGGATAACTGGGGAAGTCAAGGAACATGAATAGAGGACTCATCAGAAGGGCCAATGGGGAGGAGTTGACTATGGGAGTGTGGGAACATGGAGCAGGGGAGAGCAAGGAGGAAAAGGCAGGACAACTATAACTGAACAACAATAACAAATTTTATTTTTAAAGATTTTTTTATAAACTTTGAAAATGTAGAAGACTTGTTCTTTATTTTTGGATATTTGTTTAGATCAGTGTTTGAGATTAAGCCTCCCGCTGTGGACCCTTCAGATTATATAACATAAAGGCCAAATTTTACTTGGTAGGACACCATAAAGCTATGACAGTTAGCTCTACATTGGTGAAATAAGACAGTAGGTGGCAGTTATACTCATTAGGAGACTATTTCTGTTTACTTCTTCTGACCTGATTGCATCTGGCTAGGTTTCTCTCTGCTGGTCTGAAGGAGATCATTAACTGGGCCTAAAGGAAGAAAACTCTATATTGCTTTGAGATTTGCTACCTGAGCACATGTGACAGAGCTGTGTCATTGTGGACCTAGAGTGCACCTGCTGTCAATCAGGGGACAGGAAAAACCTGGCATTGAACCACCCAGGAGAGCGGCCAACCGGCAACCCAGCTATGGCTGTTTGATACCTGTAGGACACTGTGGATTGTTTTGTTTGAGAAACTTAGCCAAAACATTTGCAAGACAAATGAATGATGAATAGGCCAGAAGGTGCAAGTTTTTCTTTGTGCCATAAATCACGGAGTCTACATAAGGATGCCTTTCACTTCACAATATTTATGGTATTTGAGCAACTTCAATAAAATCTGACAGAATTCTCAGGGAACAAAAGAATAATCTGTCTTCTCAAACTTTGTAAATAGACTCACCTCTCACTTAACACACACATGACAGAAAACATCCTGGGCTTTCTGTCTGTGTCCCAACACTTCGTTTTCCTAGTGCCTCCCGTTCTGTAGCACATACTGGCCAGAAAGATTTGGGGTGGAACAGTGCAACATATTTTAAATACTCACATGACTGTTGCCAAATGACAGAAAGTCCTGACATTCTGCCTATGGCTACAGTGTAAGTTGATGGAGAGTTTTAAAAATCTACTTATTTCTGTGCCCCAAGCAGGAGCAATTTAAACAAGTATATTTGAGGAGACAGCCTCAGCAAGAGAGACTGCTCTACTTCACGTCATTCTCAATATTTTCCATTAAAAGTTTTATAGCAGAAAACTAGGAATCAGACCAAGGTCAATGAATTAAGTATCTTGTCATCTTGCACAAAACTTTTATTTCAGATGACCTGGAGGAATAGAAAAGCTGTGATTATTCAACTTCTAAGGTATCCCAAAAATCTGCACTAGAATATTCAAAAAGAATGCTTTCCAGTGGTCACTGAAATGTCATTCATGAAGACACTTTCGGATGTAGGGGCAACAGAAAGTCACCGTCAGGCACTAGGACCAGAACTGCTGGATGAGCTCACAAATCCACATCCAGCCTGATGACTTAGCATGTCCTGCCCAGGGCACTTGGTGGTTTCTAGGGCCAATGACTGTTCTGCATATCCCTCTTCTTGCTGGAATGAGCTCTTTAGTGCCCATTGTCCTTTTGCCCCTGTGCTAGCACTGGGTATGTGGTGGCCATATAGACCATCTGCCTTCCATCACAAGGATCTTAGAATAATGGATCATGTCACTTCAAATGAGAGTGGTTTCAGGAAGGGAAGTAAGGTTTGTGTATTTGTATGGCAAAAGGAGGGGCCAATGACACCATGCTCACCCTCTTCCATGTACCCAGCTTCTAGAGTTGGGGGACTGGAGGGGCAAGAGGGCATTGGGTTATAACATTGAACCTCAGCTATGTTTTCCAACACTAATCACATGTAGCTATTGAATCCTTAAAATGTGGCAAGTGGGAATGAGAAACTAAATTTTTAATTTCATTTAATTTTGAGTAAATATGAGTAGTGGCTGCTGTCCTAGACAGCACAATCTTACAGTAATAGATTTTGTTTTCCTGGGAACATGACTCCTCAGTGAGAGACTTCTCTTTCCAAATTCCCTTTGCCTTGATTTGGTTGTCCCCAAGTAGCCAAAAGTTTGCTAACAGGATGCAACACCCACAGTGCATGCAACTTCGAGGCCCGTAAAGGAAAGCATAGGCTTTTTCTCTTTCCCTCTTTGTAACTGGTTGGGATGGAAACTGAGTCACCTAATTCTGTGAATGATGATGTCAAACACTAGAAAGACAAATTTGTATAATAAGATTCTAGAATGGGCTTGTTTAGTCCAACAACATTTTGGAGTTTTAATATCAATAATAAACTTCCATTTGGTTTCCTTTTCTTTTTAATACATTCTTCTTGGGATGTACTGTGATCCCCAAATCTGAGGGTCTGTGTATTTTCTTAAATCCAAAAATCTCTTGGCCATTAAAAAAGTCTATCTCTTTTATTTTCTATAGTCCTCTGAAACCTGTGAGACAGGAATATATATTAAGCCTTTTATTCACATCATATCCTTCTTAACACCTCTGAGAGATTTCAGACCTCTCAATAGAAAATCTCTCAGTGATGCACCCCAAGGAATAGCTTAAGATTCACCTTCAGTTTCTAATTACCTATCTATTCATCATTTGACATTGGCATTAACATTATTTATCATCAATTTCAGCATTTATACTTAGAGAACATTTTTTGGTTCTCTGTCAGATTTGTGTGTTCTCTTGTGGTTATAAGTATGTTTCCTTCCATGAATTCTATACAGTCTATTTTATCCTTTAAATAGTGTGGACATGGTTATTTTATGTTCCATGATTGAGGGGTCCTATGTGACTACAGTTAAATTTAATTCTGCTGACTGTTTTTCTAGTTGTCATGTTATGTTGCCTTATTCTTGTGTGTTTTGTAATTTTGAGTTACAAACATAATTGACAAAGGGTTTTCCAAAGTTATTTTTTATTATTGTTCAATTATAGCTGTTCCTATTTCCCCCCACCCATTGTCTTTGTCCATTGGTCCTTTATACATGATCCTTGACTTGACCCTTCACCTTCTTTCCTCCTTAAGATACCTGGCTCAAGGAGGAGCATCTTTCAGTGATGATATGCTTTCAGTCTATGAAAGTCTTTGGACAAGAGTCAAGACAGGCCTTTTTACCAACTAGGTCTTTCCCTTTACCATATTGCTAATAGTAACTCAAGTGAAACTCCGTCATATTCTCTCTCACTGAATATCTGTGGATATGCATGATCCTTGGATAGTAGGATCTGTGAAGTACAGGTGTGTCTATAGCCTGAGCTCCATTACAATGCTGTGGTCTCTTCCCTTTTGGACCCCAAGGATTTCTCTCTCATGAGCTTACTATTTGTATAAACCGATCTTGGTGTTATGATATTCAGCATTTGCAGGTGTTTATATTGGCAGATTTTCTATGAACATACTTTTGAGTGGAAAAAATTTTCTAATGAATTCTAAGATAAAAATCACTTTGGATGTTACAAATATTCAACTTAGTCATGGTTTTCTCATCTCAGTGATGTGAGTGGTTGTGAACACACACATGTAAACTTTAATTACTAGAAATTTATTTTTTTTGTTCTTTTAAATTTATTTATTTTTTCAAATACATTTGTCTCTGCCTAACCCCCACCACTTTCCCTTGCCCCCTCCCTCCCTCCCATCTTCCCTCCGTCCCACTCCCTCTCCCTGAACCCTTCCCCTTTGGTTTGGTCCATGAGTCCTTGCTATATGTTCCTTGACTTGCCCCTTCCCTTCCTTTTCCCCCGTCCCCCTCCCTCCTTCCCTCTTGTCTCTGTTGTTGTTTTTTTTCCTTTCAGTGTCGCTGGTCTTATTTTCCTTCCATCTTTGTATTGTTGGTTAGGTTCCACTTATAGGTGAGATCATATGGTATTTGTCTTTCGCCCCCTGGCTTACTTCGCTTAGCATAATGTTCTCCAGTTCCGTCCATGCTGTCGCGAACTATAGTAGTTGTTCTTTTCTTTCTGCTGCAGAGCATTCCATTGTGTAAATGTACCATCGCTTTTTGATCCAATAATCTACTGACGGGCATTTATGTTGCCTCCAACACTTGGCTCTGGTAAATTGTGCTGCTATAAACATTGGGGTGCATAGGTTCTTCTGAATTGGCGTTTTGGTATTCTTAGGGTATAGTCCCAGCAGGGGAATCACTGGATCAAAAGGCAGTACAATTGTCAGCTTTTCGAGGAAATGTCACACTGCTTTCCACAGTGGCTGCACCAGTCTGCATTCCCACCAACAGTGTACTACTGTTCGCTTTTCTCCACAGCCTTGCTGGCACCTGTTGTTTGTGGATCTGTTTATGATGGTCATTCTGACCACTGTGAGGTGGTACATCATGGTGGTTTTGATCTGCATTTCTCTGATGGCTAGTGATGCTGAGCATCCTTTCAAATGCCTCAGGGCCCTCTGTATCTAACTCCTTGGAAAAGCGTATGCCCAGGTCCTTTGCCCATTTTTTGATTGGATCGTTTGTCTTCTTGGAGTGGAGTCGAGTGAGTTCTTTATATATCTTGGAGATCAAACCTCTATCTGATGTATCATTAACAACTATATTTCCCTATAGAGTTGGCTCCCTTTTCATTTTGCTGATGTTTTCTTTTGCCATGCATAAGCTTCTTATTTTGATGAGGTCCCATTTGTTTAATCGTTCCTTTATGTTTCTTGTTTTAGGAGACATATCAGTGAAAAAATTGCTGCGTGGGATATCTGAGAGTTTCCTGCCAATGTTCTCCTCTAGGACTTTTATGGTGTTGCAACTTACATTTAAGTCTTTTATCCTTCTGGAGTTTATTTTTGGGTATGGTGTCAGCTGATGATCCAGTTTCAATTTTTTGCAGGTAGCCGTCCAGCTCTCCCAACACCATTTGTTGAAGAGGCTATTATTGCTCCAATTTATGCTACTGCCCCCTTTGTCAAATATTAGTTGTCCATATAGACCTGGGCTTACTTCTGGGCTTTCTATTCTGTTCCACTGGTCTATGGGTCTGTTCTTGTGCCAGTACCAGACTGTTTTGAGTATGGTGGCTTTGTAGTAGAGTTTGATATCCAGTATTGTGATCCCTCCTTCTTTGTTTTTCTTTCCCAAAATTGGTGAGGCTATTAGGGGTCGTTTATGGTTCCCTATAAATTTTTGATATGTCTGTTCTATTTCTGTGTAATACGTCATTGGTATCTTAATAGGGATTGCGTTGAATCTATAAATTGCTTTGGGTAGTATGGACATTTTGAGGATATTAATTCTTCCAATCCATGAGCACTGTATATGCTTCCACTTATTTATGTCTTCCTTAATTTCTTTCTTCAATGTTGTATAGTTTTCTGTGTACAGGTGTTTTACCTCCTTGATTAAATTTATTCTTAGGTACCTTATTTTTCTTCTTGCTATATAGTATGGTATTTATTTTCTGATTTCTTCTTCTTCTATTTCATTGCCGGTGTACAAAAATGCCTTTGATTTCTGAATGTTGACTTTGTATCCTGCTGTTTTGCCAAATTCACTTATTAGGTTGGGGAGTTTTTTCATCGAGTCTACAGGGTTTTCTATGTACACTATCCTGTCATCTGCAAACAATGATAGCTTTACTTCCTCCTTTTTTATTTGGATGCCTTTTATTTATTTCTCTTGTCTGACCGCTGTGGCTAGGACTTCCAATATGATGTAGAAAAGAAGCGGTGAAAGCAGACATCCTTGTTGTGTTCCCAATCTTAGTGCGAAAGCTTTTAGTTTTTGCCTGGTGAGTATGATGTTGCCTGTAGGTTTTTCATGTATGGCCTTTATTACGTTGAGGAATGCCACATTTATTCCCATTTTGTTGAGTGTTTTGATCATAAATGGGTGCTGTACCTTATCGAATGCTTTTTTGCACTTTTTGATCCAATTACAATCGAGATTATCTTGTGGTTTTTGTCTTTTCTTTTATTTTTGTGATGTATTACGTTTATTGACTTGCATATATTGAACCATCCCTGCATTCCTGGGATGAATCTCACTTGATCGTGGTGGTTAATCTTTCAACTGTATTGCTGGATGCAGTTTGCCAATATTTTGTTAAGGATTTTAACATCTATGTTCATCAGCGAAATTGTCCTGAAGTTTTCTTTCTTTATAGGGTCTTTCTCTGGTTTTGGGATTAGGGTGTTGCTGGCCTCATAAAAAGAGTCTGGGAGTCTTCCCTCCTCTTTGACTTTTTGGAATAGTCTGAGAAGGACAGGGGTTAGCTCTTCCTTAAATGTTTTGTAAAATTGTCCTGTGAAACTGTCTGGCCCTGGGCTTTTATGTGCCGGGAGGTTCTTGATTACTGCTTCAATTTCCCCAGCTGTTATCGGTCTGTTCAAGCATTCTGTTTCTTCCTCCTTCAGTGTTGGAAGATTATGCTTTTCTAAAAATTTGTCTATTTCATCATGGTTTTCAAATTTCTTGGCATATAATTGTTCATAATAGTTTCTGATGATCATTTGTATTTCTGTGGTATCAGTTGTTACTTCTTCTATTTCATTTCTGATATTATTAATTTGGGTCTTCTCTCTTTTTTTCTTGATGAGTCTTTGTAAAGGCTTGTCAATTTTATTTATGTTTTCAATGGATCAGCTTCTGGATTGGTTGATCCTTTGAAATTTTCGTTTTGTTTCTATGTCATTCAGTTACACTCTAATCTTGACTATTTCCTTCCTTCGACTTGCTCTGGGATTTATTTTTTGTTGTTTCTCCAGTTCTTCAAGTTGTAGTGTTAGGTCTTATATTTGAAATGTTTCTATCTTTTTTAGGGAAGCCTGTATTGCTATGAACTTCCCTCTCATGACTGCCTTTGCTGTGTCCCATAGTTTTTGGACTGTTGTCTGTTCATTTTCATTTATTTCCAGATATTTTTTTATTTCTTCTCTTATCTCATTATTGACCCATTCATTGTTTAATAGTGTATTGTTCAGTCTCCATGAGTTTGCATGTTTTTGAAGTTTATCTTTGAGGTTGATTTCGAGTTTCAAGCCCTTGTGGTCTGAGAAAAAGTTTGGTATTATTTCATTTTTCCTGATTTTGCTGAGGTTTGCTTTGTGTCCTATCATTTTGTCTATCTTTGAAAAACTTCCATGAGCATTTGAAAAGAATGTGTATTTTTCTTCATTTGGATGTAAAGTTCTGTATAGGTCAGTTAAGTCAATTTAATTCAGAATGTCATTCAGCTCCACAATATCCTTATTGATGTTTTGTTTGGAAGATCTGTCCATTTTTAACAGTGAGGTGTTGAAATCCCCTACTATCAGTGTGTTGCTGTCTATATCTTTTTGAAGTCATCCAAGATTTTCCTTATATAATCTTGGGGGCTCCTACACTGGGAGCAATAAGTTTACAATGTTGATGTCTTCTTGATAGATTCTTTCTTTAGGTATTATAAAGTGCCCCTCTCGGTCTCTTTTTATGGCCTTTGTTTTGAAATCTACTTTGTCTGATACAAGTATGGCAACCCCGTCCTTTTTGTCTTGCCCATTTGCTTGGAATATTTTTCTCCATCCCTTTACTTTCAATCTGTGTAGGTCTCTTGCTCTGAGGTGGGTGTCTTGTAGGCAGCATATGTGTGGGTCGTGTTATCTTATCCATTCAGCTACCCTGTGTCTTTTGTTTAGGGCATTTAGTCCATTCACTTTGAGAGATATTACTGATAGAAACTTAATCATCTTTTCTCTTTGTACCTGTGTTCCTCTCTCTCTCATTCTTTTCCTTCATTTGCTTAAACCAGTCCCCCTAGCATATCTTGGAGTGCTGGTTTGGTAGAGATGTATTCTTTTTGCCTTCTCTTGTCTGGGAAACTCCTTATTTCCCCTTCTATGTTAATTGAGAGCGTAGCTGGATAGAGCAGCCTTGGCTGTAGGCCCTTGCTTTTCATGACTTGGAATATTTGTTGCCATTCCCTTCTAGCTTGTAGTGTTTCTGTTGATAAGTCAGCTCTTAGGTGTATCGGGGCCCCCTTGTATGTTACTCTCTCCTTCTATCTTGCTGCCTT
Source organism: Pteronotus mesoamericanus (assembly GCF_021234165.1). NCBI lineage: Eukaryota > Metazoa > Chordata > Mammalia > Chiroptera > Mormoopidae > Pteronotus > Pteronotus mesoamericanus. Next base: position 60,081,617 of record NW_026555321.1, read on the forward strand.
CAGGATTCTCTCTTTTTCTTTGATAATTGCCATTTTAAAGATGATGTGTCTGGGAGTGGACCTCATTGGGTCTCTCTTGTGTGGGGTCGCCTGTGCCTCCTGGATCCATGAGACCTTTTTTCTTCTCAAATTCGTGATATGTTCCATCGTTACATTTTCAATGAGGTTCTCTATCCCTCGCTCCTCTTCTTCTCCTTCTGGTATCCCTATAATGCGTCTATTATTGCGTTTCAGATTGCCCTGCATTTCCCTAAATGCCTCTTCATTCTTTTTGAGTCATTTTTCCATTTCTTGTTCTTTCTGGGAACTTTTACCCTCCATCTCACTGAATCGATCCTCGGCTTCATCCAACCTGCTTTGTATTCCATCTACTGTGTTCTTCAATTCAGAAATGGAATTCTTCATATCCTCTTGTGTCTTCTTGATAGTTTCTATGTTCTTTTCCAGGTTGCTATAGTTTGCTGTAAGATCCTGATAGTTTTCTGCAGTTTCTCATAATTCTCTTTGAGCTGGCTGAGCTCATTGAGCTTCATTAGAACCACTGTTTTGAATTCCATATCTGATAGTTCCCTTGCCTCAATTTCATTTAGCTCTCTCTGTGGGGAGTCCCCTTTTCCACTCTTTTGAGCGGAACTTCTTTTTCGTCTCATTTTTGTGAGTCTGTTAAGTAATTTACTTATTTATTTATTTATTTTTGCTTCTGCTTCAATTGGGCTGTCTAGATCTCCTGACTTTGTGGATTAAACTTCTGTGGTAGTAGGCGGGACTATTTATTTATTTATTTATTTATTTATTTTCCTTTACTTTTCTTTCTGGTCCTGCCTCTGATGATGTCAGTTGCTGTCCCTATATGGTCTTCGGTTGTTTGTATGAGCTTTCCAGGAGTCTACTGTCTGCATCTGACTTCTGCTTTGGGCAGCTGTGTGACTCCTTCGGCTAGGGATCCACTATTTCTGTGGATCACTCTGCACTCTCCTGCATTGCCTTGATCACGCTTCCCAGCCCGGCAGGATCCCCAGCCAGCCTGTGCTTGTGCATGCATGCCCCAGCTCAAGGGGCTTCTCACGACCTCACTTAATCTTCTGACCCCCCAGGCTGGCAGGAACCCCAGCACTAGTCAGTTTAGGGTCTTCTATGCTGTGCTTTACCCGCTTTTGGCTCTTTGGATGTGTTGCTTGCCCTTGCCAAATGGAGGCTACGGAAATGGGAGGAAGTCAGCTCCAGGACTCTCCGGTTAATCCTGTCTCCAGTCTCTCCTCCAGGGACTCTGGGCAGCTCTGTGACCCCTTTGGCCAGGGATCCCCTATTTCTTTGGCCTGCTCTGCACTCGCGGCCCCCACGAGTCAATTTACACCTGCCCTCACAGATCTGTGCACTCCCTCACAGGCCCCCTTGGTGTCAACCTGTGGGAGTCCTTGTCAGCGCATACAAGCCCTTGCCCGCCCACACGGGTCCACACACACACTTGCCAACCCTTGGCGGCCACTCTGCGCAAGTGTGCATGCCTGCACTGAGTGGTTTGGGGCTCTCCATTGTGTGCTTTTCGGCTTTTGGCCCTTTGGGGGTTTGTCCTCTTCACGCACAATGGAGACTAGGGAAAGGAAAAGGAGTCGGGACTCCCCAGTTCCTCCTCCCTTTCTTTCCCCAACACCTCCATTTCCAGTCTCTCCTCAGGGGTCTCTGGGTAGTTCTGTGACCCCTTCGGGCAAGGATCCACCACCTGTGTGGACTGCGTTTCAATCATGGACAGTCTGGTTCATGCATGCCTTGCTTCTGCCTCTTTGGGGGTGCGCCTTGCCTGCCCAGAATGGAGACTACCGAACGGGGAGGGATTTGGGACTCCCTGGTTCCTCCTCCCATTCTTTCCCCAACGCCTCAGTCTCCAGTCTCTCCTCAGTGCTCTCCCAACCAGTCTGCACTCAGCCCCCCAGCTCACACGTGTACAAGCTGTGTGCGGAGCGCACAAAAGGCAGGTCAATTGATCCCCTTATGCCTGAGCGAGATGGTAGCTGCAGAGTGGGAGGTGTGTTATCACCGGGGCTTCACTGGCCGCTGTGTCAGTTCTCTTCACAAAGTTTGCCTCACCAATCTTTTTCCAGGCACCAGCCCACACTGCTGCCGCCTCTTCCCAGAGATCAAGGAGGGTGGCTGCCACTGCAATTTTTGTGTTGGCCCTTTAAATATCTCTGCATCCCCAGCCACCTGTCTCTGGCAGAGAGCGCCCCTAAGCTTTTCGGGGTTGTGTTTTGTCTGTATTTTATTGGTTTTAGCTGCTGTAGTTTATAGGTCCCCGTTTATGATTCAGACCCCTTTCTTCTCAGGGGGATCTAACTGGCCCTTTCACTATCCTTTCACTATTTATCTGGTGCTGGTGCCCGTGGGCACCCAGCCCACCCTCTCGAGCCTCCACCACACTTCTCACCCATTGGGATGTGTGAGAGTTGAATCCACTGTCTGTCCGTGGTTCCAAGGCTCCTCTCCCACTATAGTTACATTGTTTTCCAGGTGATTACTCCATTATTTAGGTGCAATTCCAGTCCGTCTTGGGAGGAGGAGGTCAGCGTGACTCCCATTCACTCCTCCACCATCTTTCTCCTCTCTCTTCCACTTCTAATTACTAGAAATTTAAATATCTACATTATATATGTGCTAAATATCTTGGAACTTTATACACTTTTCAATTCTTGCCAATGCAGTCCTAACATAAGGCAGTTTTAAACGCTTTTTTCCTTTCCTTTATATTCATCAGCTTATTTGCTCATTTTTATTCATTCAGTTATTAATTTACAAATTACTATTTCGGAGCCATCTACTTTCTGTGTAGTCTAACTCCCCAGAGAAAACCAAGCAGACTAACTCAGGCAATTCAAATTTGTTTTTAATAAACACTGAGCTGCTTATTTTTTAAATTTTGATGGATTAAAAACTTTCAAGTAATTCTATATTCATTAAGTAAAATATAGCAGAGTTTCAAAACACATTTTAATAGTTTTGGATTTTTTATTATAGCTATTTGCTCTTATTTGAGAACTCATCATTAAACATTAGTATAGTATCACATTGCTCTAGCTCTATTATTACCTCATACATGGACTCATGTAAGTAAGTAAAAACATGCTTGGTGGCTCACAGTAAGTAGAGTATCAATATCAGTAAGGCTAAATGTGACTTGTGTATGTGATACAAAAATGATTCATCAAATGTTAATTCAGTCAAGTATTCAGTTTCTGTGTATGGGCAGCAAACTTTTAAAATGTGCCTTTCTTTACTGTCAAAAATCAGACAAGGATTTTGCAACATGGGGCATTTTTTAAAATGACACATATAGGAAAACATTACAAGGTCAACACAGGAGCAAGAAGGAGTGGGTTTCCTACAAAAAAATTCCCAGACCCATCTCTTCCTCCACATTTGATTCACAGTGTTTGACATGAAGTCATTTGGGTGTGTATGTCAGTCTTGTGCTTGCTTCATGTGACAGAGCCAATGCTTGTTTTAGATTTATCTGTTTTCTGTTTGTTTTTAAACTCTTTTTGGTCCCTTTTCATCTCTTTACCTGTATTCTGTTCATGTAAATCTGGAGAACAAGTGGGACACTCTCCCTGACATGTTGTCACAGGCCTACATCAAACCCACATGATCCGGTCCTCTCTTGGTTGTTAGATACCTGACCCACAGGCAAGAACTATATGATCATTTTCCCTCAGGAGCTGAATGTTGTTAGCATGCGTTCTGTACCCTTATGATGTTCTTCTTTCTGCATATTTTGTACATTTTGTTTGTTTTATCTGTATCTGTATCCTGAAAGAAATGCGCATTTAAAGAGGAAGCAAACAATGGTGCATGGTGTTGGCCTCCGTTGGGAGTAGAGACTTGCATACATCATGGGGAAGAAAGCTTGGGCCACAGATGGTGAACCATGGGAAAGGTAGTGTTTTCCAGATCTCTGCAGGCTACACTGCTGAACAACAAGAAAACAAAGATATGAGAACATGAATAAATAAGAGCATAGTCTCTACACACACAGGGAGGGACACCAAGGAGATATCTAGTCCTCAGTCTTCACCTGCTGATCCTTGGCAGAGATTGTGATTGCCCAGTCCCACTGATAAGAAGTATATATAGAGCACACAGCAAAGCCTTGCACTTTGAAAGAGAACTGATTTAGGATTTTCTTTTTCCCCCAGATAAGCACCCGCACACATTGTATCAATGCATTATGCTACTGGTGTTTAAGAGCAAAGTTTTCAAAACTAGAAATGAATAGGGTTTATATTCTGAACTAATTCTGGGAGATCTGATGACATTTTATGTCAAATATGATTCAGAAACCTGGATATGTAGTTGAAATTGTTGAAAACTAAGGCAGTTTAATGTAGATTTAGCTAAATTTACGAAGGCATTGCCAATAAAGCCCAATTTTGAACTTCAGAAATTCTGATGTCATAAGACTTTGAATATAACATTCTATAAAATATTATTCAACACTGATGTCTGATGAACTGATATGACTAACCTTTTTGTTAAAAGAAAACTAGTTGAAAAGAAATTAATTTGAAATGAAATAAGAGGTTTCAGAGACAGATCCATATTAAGTTCTGACTCCACCTCATGCTGATGGTGGCCATGACATGCCACTTCTCTAAGCCAGAATTTCCTTCTCAGTGCACTGTTCCCCCATTACCCTCAAGGGCATATGTGCTAAGACCTCCAGTGGATGCCTAAAACTGTGGATAGTATCAAATCCTGTATGTATTGTGTTTTTTTTCCTGAACATACCTACACTTTATAGCTCCTCTTTGGCATGTCTGATCTTCCAGCATCACTATCTTGGGGTTTAGGGCCATTATTAAGTAAAATACGGGTGACCTGAACAGAAGCACTGTGATATTATGACAGTTGAACTGATAACCATGGTGGCTACTAAGTGACTAATGGATGGGGAGTATATAAACTGCAGAGACACTGGAAGAAGTGATGATTCATGTCCCTGAGGGGAACAGAGTCAGTGGTCCAAGATTTCATTATGCTACTTAAGAAAATGTGCATCTTAAAACTTATTAATGTTTATTTCTGGAATGTTCCATGTAATATTTTTGGACTGTGGTTAACTGACATTGTAGAAAGTGAAACCGTGGGTAAGGGAAGACTACTGTAAACTGGAACACAGGAGAACCACCTTGTAAAGTAATCATCCTGTGACAATTAAACAGGATGACATCAACTGTTGCCCAATGAATGTTACCTTGGTAAAGAGAGTTACATAGCATGTCCATATTCAAGCATTGGTTAAGTGATTTGTGGTTAGCATGAGAAGTGAACCATGATTAGTATAGGCACTTATTTCTCTGATTTTTCATTTTGCTGTGTCCTGTAACAATTACAGGAAAGTAGATTAATCCTTTTGACATATTTTTCATAATGCTTTGTTTCACATTATCTCTATTGTTATAATTAGTCTGGAGTCTATAAAATGTTAACAGTGTTATCTGGGATAACGGAAGAATTACATAGAAAAACAGTGTTACTTATCCATTATTCTAAATCTTGCCGATGGCTATCAAATTTCTCTAAGGAATGTCACATTCTTTTGTTTTTTTAATGAGATGTACTGCATACTGGATTCTGAGATAAACAAAATGAATATAAAATCCACACATAACAAACTATCTTTTCTTGATTGAGACATTTAAAGGGGATCTATATCTAACTCTGTATAGACAGCTTTGTTTTGACATTTAAGTAGCTTAAGAACTATTTCATAAGAATGACCACGTGCTACATGGGTTACATGGGGTAAATCCTGAGGGATACACAATAATAATTCTGCAAATGGTATGGAATCCTTTCCTGTGAAGCACAGATCAGTTAGCTGTTGACTCAATATTATTTACAAAATGCTTTAGAGGAGTTATTTATTCATGATGGTTAATTTTATCTGGTAACTTGAATAGGCCATTTGTTGCCCACATATTTGGTCATATGTTATTCTGGGTGTTTCTATGAGGGTGTTTTTGGATAAGGTTAACATTTAAATTGATGGTCTGAGTAAAACAGATCACCCTTCATAATGTGAGTGGACCTCACCTAATCAGTTTAAGACCTGAATAGGACAAAAGACTGACCTTCCCCAAATTAGGGAGTCTTCCCCTTCCTGATGCCTTTGAAATTCCTGGCTCTAGAAGCAGACAAATGACTTTTGGACTTAAACTGAGATATTTGCTCTGGAAACTTTAGATTTGCCGGCCTCTGTAATCATGCATGAGCCCATTTCTTATAATCATTCTCTCTCTTTCCTCCTCTCTCTCTTTCTCTCTCTCTCTATATATATGATGAGAAATATTCTATTCTTCTTCCCCATTCATAAAGTGTATAACATTTCTTATATATAATATATAATGAGATTTTATGTATACATAAATGCTGTTGTTAGGTTTAGAGTATTAAATAACCCAAAAATTTATGGAATGTGCTAACTTCATAATGAATGACTCCTAAGTGAACAGAATTTAAAGTTTTCTGAAATAATCATATACAGGTAAAATACAGATATTTTTGCAAGGGAAAATGTTTTGTTTTAAGAAGTTGTGAACTATTCATAATAGGAAAAATTTGCAAGAAAATCTGAATATATTTTATGCCTATTATTAATTCCTTCAAATTAAGTCACTCTTTGTGGGTTGAAAAAAGTTGACACCAACCACTAAATTATAACAGAATCACCATTACTGAAGTTAAAATTATGGATATTGTTGTTTATTTCCCAGAGCTGGTTTTCCTTTTCCAAATAATTTCCAGTGGAGTATGAAAAAGAAAGTAGGTTCATGTCATTTGAAAGCCAAATCTAGAATCTCTGACAGTTTTGTGTTATTAGGTTACTATATCTTTTTTCCTTTTTCTTTTGTTCTTATTCTGTATTTGTTATTTTTAATGGAGCATTTTATATAAATCACTTTTCTCCCTTATATTAGCATATTAAATTTATTTTTTAGAAAACTTAGACATTGTCTTAGATTCTTCAGCATACATTTACAATTAATCTAAGTTCACTTTTAAATAACACTATACTGTTTCACATAGAGTTGCAGGTGGCTTCAATAGAGAAGACCAAATTTCTCTATCCCATCATTGCTGTCATTCATTTCACATATAGATATTGTAAGCAGCCTATGCAGTGTTGTTTTAACAGTTATCTCTTAGATCAATTAAGAGAAAAATGATTTCACTTGCCCTTCATTTATCCATTCTTTCACATGTTTCTTTCTGTAGATCAAAGTTCCTGACTTGTAATATTTTCCTTCTCCTTGAAGAACTTCTTTTTAACATTTCTTTCAAATCAGATTTATTGGCAATGAGCTCCCTCAGTTTTTGTTTGCCTAAGAAAGTTATTTACTTTCCAAAGATAATTTTAGTGGATATAGAATTTTAGGTTAGTTTTATTCTGCTGTTTTAACTATTTCACTCTATTTGTTTCCTGCTTGCATGATTTCTGATGAGAAATCCACTATAATTCTTACCCCTTTTCCACTACACATAAATTGATCATTTTTTTCTAGGTATTTTAAGATTTATTCTCTTAATCTGCGGTATTTAGCAGTTTGAGTATGATATGGGTAGGTGTACTTTTATTTTTGACACATACCTCACTTTGTACGCTCTGAGCTCTGTGGTTTGGTGTCTGTCATTAATTTTGTAAAATTCTCGACCATTATTACTTCAACTATTTTTCTACTACTCTCTGTCCCTCTTATTTTGGGATTCCAGTTACGAATGTATTATGCCTTTTGAAATTATACCACATTTCTTTCATATTCTGTTCTATTCTTTACATCCCATTTTGTTTTGGATTTCTACCTGAGATGTTTCTATTGACCTATCTCCAAGGTCAATAGAATCCTTCCTGAGCTGTGCCCAGTTTACAGATGACCCTATCAAAATCATTCTTTGTTTCTGATAGTGTTTTTTATTTCCAGTATTTCCTTTTGATTCTTTCTTAGAGTTTCCATCTCTCTGTTTGTCTTATCCATCTGCTCTTGCATGTCGCTACTTTTTCCATGAGAGCCCTTAAAATTTAGTCATAGCTATTTAAAATTCTGTCTGATAATTCCATATCTGTGTCTCATTCAGATGTTTACTTTGTCTCTTCAGACTATTCTTTTTTCTTGCCTTTTAGGTTGTTCATAATTTTTGGTTGAAAGCTAGGTATGATACATTTGACATAGAAAATGGAGCAAATAGGCTTTTACTGTGAAGTTTTATGTTAACTGACTGGGACTTGAGTTTAACATTTGGGCTCTTTAATATTTGCTATAGCATTAGGTGTCAACTTTCTCTAGTGTCTCTTTTTATTGTTGTTCAGTTACAGTAGTGAGGGGAGACCCATCCCACAGAGTTGTCCCAGACACAATCTGTCTGGCAGGAAAGGGGGTGGCAATTCTTTCTAGTGGAGAATGTCCACAAACCTTCTCTGAAGTGGCTTTTATTGGAACCGGTAGTACAGGGATATATAGTAATGCATGCAAAGCTTATAAACCAATGCCTAAATATTATATTTACAGAAAACAGATATGGTTCATAGATAACAACTGAAGGAACAGAGAGATTTGTCTTAGGTCAGGGTCTGTTAGACATACTGACACCAGATGGTCATTAAGGCATGGCTCCTGAATTCAGGAATTCACTCCTGTTTGGAGCTTAAATATCTGGTTTATATTAACAGGGCAATACAAAGCAAAGCAAGTTTCAAAGGGTACGATGCATTTTTCAGGCCTGATTTCCCATGGGAATCCTGGGTGCTAGCATTGCATCATGCCTGCCTCCTGCATTCCTGGCGTTCTGGTCAAGACTTACAGGCCTCTTTCAAGGTCTTGCTTGCATTTCCAATACCACACAAAGTGGTCCCCAACACAGTTGTCCCCATTTTTCTCCCATTATGCTCCCCTGCCTTACTCATCCCTCAACTCCCACATTCAATCAATTCTACCTCCCTGTTATCTTTGTCAATGAGTCATTTATACATGTTCCTTCATTGGTGCTTACCCATCTTCCCCCAGTTATTGCCCATACCCATACCCTCTGGTCACTGTCAGTTCTTTATGTCCATGTCTCTGGTTCTGTTTTGCTTGCTTGTTTGTTTGTTGATAAGGTTCCACTTATAGGTGAGATCATATGGTATTTCTCTTTCACTGCCTTGCTTATTTCACTTAGCATAATACTCTCCAGTTCCATCCATGCTGTTGCAAAGGGTTGGAGTTCCTTCTCTCTTTCTGCTGTGTAGTATTCTATTTTGTAAGTGTACCACAATTTTTTGATCCACTCATTTACTGATAGGCACTTAGGCTGTTTCAAGCACTTGGCTATTTTAATTAATGCTGGTATGAACATTGAGGTGTATAAATTCTTTAGAATGGGTGATTCAGGATTCTTAGGGAATAATCCCAGAACTGGGATCACTGAATCAAAAGGCAGTTCCATCTTTAGTTTTTTGAGGAAATTCCATACTGTTTCCACAGTGGCTTCACCAGTCTGCACTCCCACAGTGTACCAAGGTTCCCTTTTCTCCACAACCTCGCCAGCACTTCTTGTTTGTTGATTTGTTTATGATGGCCATTCTGATGTGTGAATGATGTGTTATCGGTGTGAAGTGATATAACATTGTGGTTTTATTTTGCATCTCTCTGATGGCTAGTGATGTTGAACATTTTTTCATAGGTCTATGGGCCCTCTGTAGATACTCCTTAGAAAAGCATATGTTCAGAGCCTTTGCCCATTTTTAATTGGATTGTTTATCTTCCTGGTGTGGAGGCTTGTGCCTTTATATATTTTGGAAATCACACTCTTGTAACGTATCACTGGCAATTATGTTTTCTCACATGGTTGCTTCCCTTCTCATTTTATTGATGTTTTCTTTAGCTGTACAGAAGCATTTTATTTTGAAGTAGTCTCATTTATTTATTCTTTCCTTTATATGCCTTACTCTAGGGTACATTTAGGTCAAAATATTGCTAAATGGGATATCTGAAATTTTCCTGTCTGTGTTCCCTTCTAGGACTTTTATACTGTCACGACTTATATTTAAATCTTTTATCGACCTTGAGTTTATTTTTGTGTATGGTGTCAGTTGGTGGTCAAGTTTCATTTTTTTTTTTTTTTTTTGCATGCACATGTCCAGATCTGCCAGTACCATTTGTTGTAGAGGCTATTTTACTCCATTTTATGCTTTGTTGAATATTATAGACCATACAGACCTGGGTTTATTTCTGGGCTCTCTATTCGGTTCCATTGATCTATGTGTCTATTCTTACACCAGTACCAGATTGTTTTGATTACAGTGCTTTATAATATAGTTTGGCATCAGGTATTGTGATCCTTCCTACTTTGTTCTTTCTCAGAATTTCTGAGACTATTAGAGATCATTCATGGTTCCATATAAATTTTTGAAATATTTGTTTTATATCTGTGAAATTTGTCATTGGGATTTTGGTAGGGAATATGTTGAATCTATAGATTGCTTTCTGTAGTATGGACATTTTGATGATGTTAATTCTTCCAATCCATGAACATGGAATATGCTTCCATTTATTTGTGTATTCCTTAATTTCTTTCTTCAGTGTTGTGTAGTTTTCTGAGTACAGGTCTTTTACCTCCTTTGCTAGGTTTACTCTTAGGTACTTTATTTTTCTTATTGTTATAGCACATAGGATTTTTACCCCTGATTTCTGATTCTGATATTTCATTGTTGATGTACAAAAATACCTTCAAATTCTCTTACTGATTTTGTATCCTGTTGTTTTGCCAAGTTCACTTGTTAGGTTAAGTAGATTTTGGTAGTGTCTATATGGTTTTCTATGTACATTATCATGTCATCTTCAAATAATGACAGTTTTACTTCTTCCTTTCTAATTTGGGTGCCTTTTATTTCTTTTTCTTGTCTGATCACTGTGGCTAGAACCTCCAGAACTATGTTGATAAGAAATGGTGAAAAGCGGATCTTCTTGTCTTGCTTGTTACCTTAGTGAAGAGGCATTTAATTTTTACCCATTTAGTATGATATTGGCTGTGTGTTTTACATATATGGCCTTTATTAAGTTGAGGTATGCTCCCTCTATTCCCACTTTCTGAGTGTTTTTATCATAAACAGGTGTTATACTTTATCAAATGCTTTTTCCACATCTATTGTTATGATCATGTGATTTTTGTCCTTTTTTTGTTTATGGATTATATTAATATTTATTGATCTGTGAATATTGTACCATCCTTGCATCCCTGGGATGAATCCCACTTGATCATAGTGTCTGATCTTTTTACTGTAATTCTGGATTCAGTTTGCTAATATTTTGTTGAGGATTCTAGTGTCTGTGTTCATCACCGATATTGGCCAGTAGTTTTCTTTTTTTGGTCACATCTTTATCTGGTTTTGGGATTAGGATGGTGCTGACCTCATAAAAAGAGCTTGGGCTCTTCCTCCTTATTGGATTTTTTGGAATAATCTGAGAAAGATAGGGGTTAGCTTTTCCATATTTTTTTTTTAAATATAGTCCTGTGAAATTGTATGGTCCAGGGCTTTTGTGTGCCAGGAGATTTTTGATTACTGTTTCAATATCACCAGCTGTTATTGGTCTGTTCAGGCTTTCTGCTTGTTCTTTATTCAGTTTTGGAGGATTATATGTTTCCAGAAATTTGTCCATTTCATAGAGATTTTGAAATTTCTTGGCATATATTTCTTCATAGTAATTTCTTATAATCCTCTGTTCCTGTGACATTGATTGTAATTTTTCCTCTTTCATATCTGGTTTTATTTATTTGGGTCCTCCTCCTTTTTTTCTTGATAAGTCTATGTAAGGCCTTTCCATGTTGTTTATCTTGTCAAAGAACCAGCTCTTGGATTCATTAACCCTTTGAATTGGTCTTTTAGTCTCTGTGTCATTTAATTCTGCTCTGATCTTGATTGTTTTCTTCCTTCCACTTGCTCAGGGCATTATTTGTTGTTATTTAGTTTTTCTACATGCTGGATTAGGTCATGTATTTGAATCTTCTCTATCCTTTTTAAGTAGGCCTGAATCGCTATGAAATTCCCTCTCAGGTCCTCATTCTCTGTTTGCCATAGGTTTTGGGCTGTTTTGTGTTCATTTTCATTAGTTTTCAAATTATTTAATTTCTTCCTTGATCATTATTAACCCATTCATTGTTTAATAGTATACTATTCAGTCTCCATGAATGTGAATGGGGTGTGTGTGTGTGTGTTGGTTCCTAGTTTCCAGCCCTTGTGGTCCAAGACCATGGTTCATATAATTACAATTTTCTGGAATTTATTGAGGCTTGTTTTGTGTCCTATCATGTGGTATATCTTTGAAAATGTTCCATGTTCATTTGAAAATAAACCTATAAAATTTAAATAATTTTAACATCTGTGTATAACATTCTTTCCCCCAGCACCACCCCCCATATCCCGTGTGCCTGTCATATTAGGGAATGTTACAGAGTGAAGTCAATCGCTATGCAGAATGTAGACAGCATATAGTAATTCACTAGTGATTAAGATACCAGTGTAGGGAAAGAAAAACTTCCTCCTAAACCCACCTTAGATTCTCTAAGGACCCTGCAAATCACACTGGACAATGACAGAGTAACAAGAGAAAAATAAACCAAAGACAAAAATAAACAAAGATGTATGTGCATCATGCATGCATACACACGGGGACATCCAGTGATGAAGAACTCTAAGGGGTAGTTAGAACTTGGGCTTATATACCTTCTTAGGTTAAAACAAAGAAAATGGCTTTAGGGGCTTCTGAGTGGGAAAGTAAGTTGTGGGAAGGTGACCAGAGATGTGGTCCAGACCAGAGATGCCGAGAGCCTTGTAAAAGGCCAACACACAACATTTCAAATGCAGCCACTTACCCTGGCATATGGCAGAGGGAGGGCAGAGTGTACTAGGGTCTAGAATTGCTTGAGGAGACTCTGGGGTTGATGGCTCTGTGGACAAAACTGCAGGGTTAGTCATAGGGATCCCTGTTCTGAGTCACTCCCCATATTGCAGAACCCTTTTTACTCAGGCAAAATATGATAAATGGGGGTTGTTTAGTAAGATTTGTTATGCAAATCTAAGTCTGCGCCCTCTCCACTAGAAAGAATTGTCAAGAGCCTCTTTTCCTCATACTGGAGATGGAGACACCTTTGAAAAGTATAAAGTTTTAATAAGTATAAATTTCCTCTACAAAAAAGAAAGCTCATGCCCTCTTCTTAGAGCTTTACAGGCTGGTTGTCAATGGACTTTTGCTCAAAATAACCCATAAACCAAAGAGGCATATTTTGGGATAGGATATTCTGGTACCCCTCACTAGCTATTGTTTTGAAATAAGTATTTATAATCAAATTAAAGAAGTGACTTTTTTTCTCTCATACTTGTTTTTTTTTGTTTGTTTGTTTTTAGGTTAGAAAGTTGTTGTATTGATCCAATGAGTTCTTGGTGTCTGTTGAGAAAATCTTGACTTAAATCTTTGGGTTTCCTGATGTGATAGAATAAGTTGATGTTTTTCTCAATATTAAGGCAGCATTGTATGCAGGATCCTTCTTACACACTGTATTTTTATCCTGTTTCTGATCACATCATACATGATTTTATAGTTCACATCCACAACTTATTTAGAAATTCTAGAAGTAGCCCCCTAGGTGTTTCCCACCAATTTGGGTCAAAACCTATACAGATTCCTGTGTTCCCATCACGGAATTTTCTTAGTCCCTGTCTAATTAGTGACAAGAAAGCTCAAGAGTTCCTACAACAGCATTGTATCTTACCTTCTTGAATTCTGAAAGGCGCAACTCCAAACAAACACGTTTTCACACCTGGAACTATTTTTAAAATGAGAGGAATTAAGTGGTATAAAGGAGTTGCTTTTTGGAATGGTAAGTTTTCGATCACACATATCCCGCAGTGCTTTTTCAAGCTATTTATATTTCTCAGTTAGGGACAATGTTGACATCCATTTTAAAGCAACTCTTTGTTCTGTATTGCAGGTAACAAAGCACAGCGAATGAAAACTGATTTTGCTTAAATGCTATAAATCATCGATATTTCTTTTTGAAAGGTCACTCTACATTTATCAGGGTATTTTTTACCCAAATAACCTCTCTATAAAATATCATAGATCATTTACCCTTAAATTCTAACCACACTTTTTACATCATTCTCCTTTCCCTTAAATATCATTCATTGCTGGTGAGAATTAAAATGGTACAAGAAATCTGGGATGCAATTGACAAGGAATACTATAAGGGCCATGAAAATTCTGCATACCTTTAAGCCCTATAATTCCAGTGTAAGAAAACTATCTTAATATTATAAACCTATATAAAATAGATATGCATCAAAGTGACATTTATAATGGTAACGCAGTGGGAACAATCTGAATCTCAAGTGAGATATAACTATCTAAAAAAATCAAGACATATCAATACAATGGAAGTTAATGCAACCAGTAAATACTGTGTGCTAATTAAAAACTGATTGACATAGAAATATATTGATACTGAAAGGATGCCTTAAGTTCTAAGACTTGATGACATATTTATTCAGTGATGACAGTACTTTTATTTAATAAACTGTCTTCACTGCACTGGTGTTGTCTTTGCAAAGTCATCAAATTAATTCTCCTTCCTCAACTCGCTCAAGTCTGTTTTTCTAGCACAGCCCACCACTGGCAATTCTAGCCCCTCACAATAATGTTTCCATCATTCTTATAGACAGCTTATAGTGTCTATAAAGACAGATACTCTTTGACTCACAATGCTCTAAGCTGATTAAGAAATACTCTGCAAACTCTCCTAAATTGCCCCAAACTGTATCAAGGGTGAAGAAGGAAACTTCTTTCAGAGCAGCATTGAATATCCCCTAAGCTGTGACCACTCAGGAGGTCTAAGAAGGGTTGCTCATCGCCCCTTTGAAAGCTTTTTTTTTCTTACAACAAAATATGTAAGAGGATTGACCTGACTAGCAAAAATGGACTAATGAATGACTAATTTGGAAATGTTCACAGATCCTCAAATTATCAGCCATGATTTGTCCTTACAAAACTCCCATAATAATAGACTTTCAGCAAGCTTTTCTTTGCTGTTGCCAAAGCTAGAGAACAGAATTATCAAACAATTATAACTGAATAAAGAATGTGTCCCGCCATTCAAAGTAGATTCTATTAAAGATAAAGAAATAAATATGTGTTTTGCTAGTTATGACTCTAAACGAATATCATTTATCAATATTCAGCCTAATAATAAATGACTGAAATTTCCTGGTCAGAAAATATTCAAAGACTTTGAATATATTAGTGATTTTTAAATATGTCATGGATATATATGGAAAAATAAAAACTATTTATATAACAACTCTTTCTTTCCTCTCTTGGACTTTTGTTAGTTCAGTTGATATGATGGCTGTGTTCATAGAGTTTCCTGGAGTAATTTTGCCATATTTTATTTCTATCAATGTCTGTTTCTTTGAGAACCAGGATTCTCAGTATGTAAAAAAAGTATGCAAATATAATAAGTGACTAGACTAATGGAAGCTCTGTGGCTTCAAGTAGAATTGGAATACAGGGTGGGGCAAAAAGAAAGTAAGTTTGCAGTTGTCCTAATGGAAAATACAATAATTAATAAATAATAATACAAAAATAGACTGTTTTTGGCATACTCTCAACTGTAAACCGACTTTTGCTCCACCCTGTATTGAAAGAGACACCAATAAATGCAAAGGTATTTCACGTTCGTGAACTGGAAGAATATTGTTAAAATGTCCATACTACCCAAGGTAATATGCAATTCAATGAAATCCCTATCAATATTCCAATGGTATTTTCCACAGGAATAGAACAAACCACCCTAAAATTTTTATGGAACCTCAGAAAAACTCTGAATGTCAAAGCAGTCTTGAAAAAGATGAACAAATCTGGAGGTATCATGCTTCCAGATTACAAACTACATTATAAGATATAGAGATTAAAACGGTATGGGTACTTGCATAAACCCAGGCACCTAGGTTAATGGAATGAAATAGAAAGGTTAGAGAATCAAGATGGCGGAGGAGTGAGTGGAAGTCACACTGACCTCCTCCCAGGACCAATCTGGAATTACAGCTAAATTGTGCAGAAATCACCTGGAACAAACTCCTGAACAATAATGAGAGAGGAGCCTTACAACCTCAGACAGATGGAAAAGTCAGCGTTAGGACAACCTAACTGGTAAGGAGTGCAGTAGAGACTCGAGGAGGCGGGCAGGGTGCCCATAGGTGGCTGCACCAGAAGGATATTGAAACGGCCAGTTGGATCCCCCTGAGAAGGGTGAGGTCTAAACCATAATCAGGGATCCCCAGCCTACAGCACCAGAGCCCAAAAAGTACACAGACAACAGCCAGCTGCTAAAAGTGGCAGGGTTGCTCTCTGCCAGAGACAGGAGGCCGGAGATGCAAAGAGCCGTTTAAAGGGCCAACACATAAATTTGTAGTTGCAGCCACTTACCATGGTCTCCAACAAAGGTGGGGGCAGAGTGGGCTAGAGACGCTGTAGGAGAGACTAGGGAAGGAGACGTTGGGGAGAGACCTGAGAGAGTAGCTGGCGGGATCATGGTGCTAACTCATCCCCCATGCAGCAGCTGCCATCTTGCTCAGTCAGAACACTCCCCTGAGCTGCAGCGGCCTGAGAGGGCCCAATAACCCCTCCCCGAGTAGGGACTCTGCCCCACCCTGTGCTGTCTCTAAGCCAGCCTGATGAGCGCAGAGTGACTATATTAACAGCTGAAGGATTCAGCCACAGACAATAGATTCCTGGAAGTCTCGAACAGACTGCCTAAAGTCAGACAGGGTCAACATCTGACATCATCAGAGGCAGATCCAGAAAGAAAAAAAACAGTGCTCTCATACCATGGAAGTTTGCGCCACAAAGTTCAAGACAGATCAATTCAGGAAGCAGAAGCTAAAAAGAAGAGTCTCACAGATAACGGGAAGACAAAGAAACATCCCCCAGTCGAAGGGAAAGGAGGACTCCCCACAGAGAGAACTAAATGAAATAGAGGCAAGTCAACTATAAGATACTGAGTTCAAAACAACAGTTCAAAGGAAGCTCAATGAGCTCAGGGAGCTCAGAGAGAACTACGAAAAAATACAGAGAAATGACGACGAACTTAATGCAAACTATATCAGCATGAAAAAGAACATAGAAACTCTCAATACGAGACAAGAAAAATACAATTTCTGGATTGAAGAACACCGTAGAAGGAATCAAAGGCAGGCTAGGTGAAGCAGAGGATCAAATCAACAAGCTGGAGGATAAGGTAGAAAAAAGCTCCCAGAAAGAGCAAGAAAATGAATAAAAAGAACTCAAAAAGAATGAAGAGGTGTTGAGGGAAATGCAGGACAACCTGAAACACCATAATATCCATATAATACCAGAAGGACAAGAAGAGGAGCAAGGGATAGAGAACCTGTTGGAAAAAGTAATGATGGAAAACTTCCCTAAATTGAAGAGAGGAAAATGTCACACAAATCCAAGAAGCACAGAGGGTCGCATTCAAGAGGAACCCAGTGAGGCCCACTCCAAGACACATCATCATTAAAATGGCAAATATCGAAGACAAACAGAGAATCCTAAAGGAAGCAAGGGAGAAACAGGTAGTAACATACAAGGGAGCCCTGATACAGCTAGCAGCTAACTTCTCAACAGAAACACTGCAAGCCAGGAGGGAACAGCAAGAAATATCCCAAGTCATGAAAAGCAAACGCCTACAACCAAGACTGCTCTACACAGCAAAGCTCTCAAGTAAACTGGAAAGTGAAAGAGGAGTTTCCCCACACAAAAAGGGATTAAGAGAATACACCTCCACCAAACCAGCACTGCAAAATATGCTAAAAGCGACTGCTTTAAGAAGATGAAGTAAAGGAGTCTATGAATACCCAGTTCCTTTCACAGTCAGCAATACTTGATATTACCAATGTTCTTAATACTTAATCTGATTGGGACACTGATGTATTTTAATTGTTCTTTTATTATTTGTTGCAACTAAACCTGTTGTTTTTTTTTTTTTTGTATATTTCTTGCCTATTTCCATTATTTTAAAAAAAGTTTTAAATGTCTTTCTGGTAATCTTTATCCATTTTTTGATTCAATATCTGTAGAATATTTTCCCTAAAAAAAACAAAGCCAGCAAACAACAACAACAAAAAACTATTAACCCTTTTTAGATGTGTTGCAAATACTTTTCTACTACTTGTCCTTTAACTTTTTTTAATATGTCTATTACTGTATAGTCTTAAATGTTTAATGTAGTCATATTGTCAATATTTTACTTTATATCTTCTGGGTTTGAATATGTTACTTCAGGATAAGAAAAACATTATTTGTTTTTTTCTAAATCTCCTTAGTGTTTACATATTGATTTTTAACTCACCAGAATATTGTTGGTATAATCTCTGAAATAAGGCTCTATATTTGCTTTATTCAAGTAATAGTGGTCCGTGCACCTAATTTGTTGAATAAGCCTTATTTTACCCATTGATTTGAAATATCAACTTAATCATATATTTCATTGTTATACAGATATATACATTTGTTTCTAGAATGCTCATTTTATTTCATTGATCTACTCGATTATTTCTGTGCTGGTGTCCTATTGTTTTAATTGCTGACACTTTATAATAGATTTAATTTTTTTTGATATTTTATAGTGGATCTTGACAGTTAAAAAATAAATAAATAAAAGCAACCTGCATTAGGAAAAGAAAAAGAAAGAAAGAAAGAAGGACCTCTTACCTTTTGCGACAACATGGATGGAACTGGAGCGTGATGTGCTAGGTGAAATAAGCCAGTCGTTGAAAGAATAATACCATATGATCTCACATAGAAGTGGAATGTATGCAACAAAATAAACTAACGAACAAAATAAACCAGAGGCACGGAAGCATGGATTAGACTGAAAGTGACCAGAGGGGAAGGGGGAAGGAGGACAATGGTGGAAAGAAGGGGAAGGGACTAAACAAAGAACATGTAAGAATGACCCATGGACGTGGATAACAGAGTGGGAATTGACTGTGGGAGGGGGGGTGGGGCGGGATGGGTGGGGAGGGCAAAGTAAACTGAAATAAAATAAAAATGATTTAAAATTTTTAAAAAGTTAAAAATAGGCCCACACTTATATCATCAGTTACCTTATGACAAAGAAGCCAAGAATATACCATGCAGGGTGAACAGTTTCTTCATTAAATGGTGTTGGAAAAACTGAAGGTACACTCAAAAGAATGAAAGTAAACTACTATTTTACACCATACATAACAATTCATGGCTCAGGACAAAGTAGTCAATGGGCCGAGTTAAGAACTGCCTTGGCATAACCTGAGAATCTGGGACAGTGACAATCTGCCCATATAGCTGGGCAGTATACAGAGAACTGACCCTGTGGTAGCCCCACTGGCAGCAAGAAGATTGGCAAGTGCCCCAGAACCCTAATGGGGACAGTACTTATGCAAGGACACTACTGAACATAATCTGGAAAAGGTAATAACTCTTTACCATGTCAATGGACACCAGCCTCTCTGCAGCCCGAGCAATCATGAAGCCAACAACCTGACGCATCTACTGGTTAGAAGAAGCTCCAACAGAAGACATGGTTGAGTATCTCCACAGAAAGATGCAGCATGCAGGGCAGAAGACTTTAGGGGAAGTGATAAAAGCTTGGGGCCTACTGTTCTGTTACTCCGATGTCGTCACGGCCTGTCAGCTACGCACTGTCTGTGTGAAAAAGTACCTCTGCTGCCTACCCCAAGATATGAGTGGCTTGCAATCGGGTGACAACTTACTGAGTCACTGGCAGGTCGGCTACATTGGCCCTCCACCACTATCTGAAGATTCATACTATGCCGCGACCTGCATGGACATGACTACAGGCTTGCTACAAGCATACCCATGCAAGCAGGCCACACAAGGAGCCACCATCTGAGACTTAAAAGAGCTATGTGCTGCCTATGGGACCCTGGATATCACTAAAAGTGAACAAGGTGCTCATTCGATAAGACATGAAGTACAAGTGTGGGCAGATGCCCTCAACGTAGATTGGATATTCCATCTGCCATACAATCCTACTGAAGCCGGCCTCATCAAGGGATACGATGGCCTCTTAAAAGATACTCTGAAGACCCACTCTGGCTCCTTTTAGGGATGGGAAACCCATCTTCCTGACTCCCTACAAACTTTGAATGAATGGCTTAGGGTAGGACAAGCATCTCCTGTTAACCTTCCCACTAGACCTTGGGCAGTACCCATCTGCTTACAATAAAGTACCCAGTAGCCTCTGCTGTGCCCTGGACTGAGACAACAGAATTACATGCTTTTGCCAGTGCCCAAGACATACCCACAAGAAAAAGCACCCACACCTGGCCTTGGCAGGCATAGGTAGAGTCTTGTTGGTGTTCCTTGGTGGATCCTTGGCGGGGGGTGGGAGGACTTGTCTTGGGTTACAACTAGCACTCATGGTAACAACCTCTTGGCCCCTTACCCTTGTTTGTTACAACACACAACAAACTTCAATTCCTAAGGGAACTTACATAGCCTCCATCTGGCAAGCACATACTTCCCTTGGCCCTTTGAGTACAGGAGACCCTTAGACTAGGGCCAGATAGGGCATGGTATCAATGGCCAGGGCATCCAACAATTAGTGTACCATACTAACCAAAGACCACACTGTTGTTTGTGTACTGCCAGATTGCCAGGATCTGCCACTGTTCATTCCTATTTAACATCTCTCTTATCACCCTTAGACCCTGCTATGAAACATCTTTCTGCAGTGGGCTAGTATGCTAGAAGCTGTTAGCAATGGCTCAAATTTTGGGGCCTGCACTGAATTTCACACTGCTGCCTCTGTTGGAATGCCATGATGGATACAGCCTGAAAATCAGACACTCCGGAACTGGTTATCTACATGGATAAGCCTGTGTTTTCCATCATGAGAGAACAGGCTAAACTTACCAAGCAATGGCTTTCATACAGTTTGGGACAGTGTGGAGTGGCTGTCAGCATTACAGGTAGAAGTGCAACAACCCCTGCTCCTATGCATTGGATGCAGAAATGCAACTGCAAGTGAGCCTGTTCAGTTCATGGGATGGATGCTGGCAGCCCTATGAAAAAACACTATGGGAGTAACTGCTATATACTACTAGGGATGGTCTACTAATGGGACACATGCCAATCCCATCCCATTAGGAGCCCAGTGTACCCGTGGCCATTATGGTTGGCCTTATCTCCCATTTAATTTGGGTGTTGTACTGGAGGAGAACCTTATATCCCAGGATGAATACTGAATTATCTTCCAGATGTCTCTGAGTTGGGACTCATTCCGGGTGCGCTGTCAAGTCAAGCACTCTGACGGGTGGTTCTACCCCTAAGCCCTTTTTACACCTTCTGTAGGCACTATTCTAACCCATGAGGCCAGTAAGGCCCTGGAAAATCATACTGCAGTAGCCCTTAACCACACCAGACATGCTATAGTTCTTATTTCTGATGAAGTGTCCCAAATGAGAAAAGTTATGTTGCAGAATAGAATGGCATGAGACCTTCTCAGTGCTGCTAGGAGGCCCCTGTGCCATTCTGCACACCAAGTGTTGTGTATATATCCATGATAATTCTCACAATGTGTCTCAAGTCTTAACTTCCCCAGGAGCTAAGAGTAATCATATATCAGCCATAGTCTCTGAATCCTTTATGACTTGGTGGAATTCTTTAGGTTTTTGGTGGTATTCCCTCCTCCTGGGTTTCTATGGCTTCTGTATTGCCCTTTTAGTCTTAGGACGTAGACTTTACTAGATCTCTGGAACTATGTGCCAACATACTCACCACAAAGGTCTCCCACTGGAAGATTTAACATGAAGAATGCGTGGTGGAAGAGCAATGTTGGAGTGGAGTGTGGGGTCATATTGGCCATCCCCGCCCCCACGACTGAGGGCTGCTGGCCAGTAGGAATGTCTGCTGTTTTGGGAATGGATTGTAACTCCATCCCTATCACCCGTTGGGAGCAGCTGCTTATCCTGCGACAGCTTCTTGACCTTTTCTTTTTGCATATACACACTGAGGTAATGCAATTCAGAGTCACACACAGAACACGTGCCTCTTTTGTCTGGGTCTCCTTAAAACAAGTGTCAGTCGAGGTGCAGTACTGCTTTGCCCATCTGCCACCATCGGTACTCTTCTGTAATGTGAGTATAAAGGCTATGCCACCTCCACCTGGTCCTCCTTGTGTTTTTTTTTCTTTTTTTCAGCTTATCCCAATGAGCAGTCAAGATCCCTGGGCTTGACCTCTTCTATTACTATGGTGGACATAGCCTTTAAAATTTACCATGCTTGGGGAAGAAGGAAGTTAAAAGAGGGCATGATTTTCTTAGAAACAATATGGGGAAACCAGAAGGATGTGCAGGACCCAAAAGGAAAAGGGAAAGACTCACTAGGTGCCATTCAGTGTGCCCATTGCAAAGAGAAAGGTCATTGGAGAAAAGACTTCCTAGAACTCAAAAAGAAACATAAAAGGTATAAAAAACCCTCCCTGAAAAATGCTAGAAAGAAAGAGGAGTCTGATGACAAATGAGGAGACCCAGGGGGCTGCCCTAGACATCTCATGACCTATTCCTATTTCCCCACAGAAGCCCTGTGTACAATTGACAATGGGGAAAAGGCTAATTCATTTCCTTGTAGATACATGATCTACATACTCAATGCTAAATACAAGACTAACTAAGAAAAGTCCGGCTGCAGTAATGGTTATTGGAGTGGCCAGACAAATACAAAAATAGGTGTTCCTTCAAACTCTAGAATGCCAGCTTGGGGATCAAAAACGTATGCATAGTTGTCTCTGTATGCCAAGCTGCCCAATTCCAATGCAAGGTCTAGATTTACTTTGTAAATTGCATGCACAGATAACTTTTTCTGCTGAGAAGCAGCAATTATGTATAGCATTCCCACTGGCACATGCTCTCCAGCTCAAGAATCTCCTGATTTGCCTGGAAGGACCTGGAGGTGAACTCTTCCCACCCAAGATCTCTGATCAGGTCGATCAAGCTGTTTGGGCTGATGGGACCCCAGGAAAAATCATTGACATCCTACTCGTAAAAATTAATCTCAAAGGAGGGGTGCAGACCCCATAGAATTAAAATATGCCTTTAAAAAGGAAGCTTTAGAGGGAATTCAACTAGTATTGCAGAAGTTCTTAAAATCAGTATTAATTCAGCCCTTCCAGTCTCCCATTTTGCCAGTCCAAACACCTCGCTCTGACGAAAATCGATTTGTACAGAATATTAGGTTCCTAAATGACATTGTTCAGGACACTCACCCTACAGTGCCCAACCTTTGTGCTTTGTTGACCATAGTGCCTAGGGATAGCAAATGGTTTTTAGTCCTAGACTTGATGGATGCCATTTCTACATCCCAATCGATGAACAGGCTCAGTTACTATTGGCCTTTGAATGGCAGGACCCAGAAAATGAAACCACACTCCAGTAGTGTCGGACTGTGTTCCCGCAAGGATTTAAGGATCCCCCAACTATATTTGGGGAAATATGAACAAAAAACTTAAGGTATATTAAACCGAAATTGGGAGTCCTTCTACAATATGAGGGCTGCTGGAAAAAGTCCAGCCATTGTTAATATAACAAGAACGGTTTATGCAACATCAATGTAACCTAGCAGTTAAGGAGAGTGGACTGGCATGTGCATGCATGAACGATGATGACTTCACTGTCCTAGTCAATGGGGGCAGTAGACGCAGGTTGAATGAGCATGTATACTGTGTGGCCATTTCGTTTAAAATGACAGAGCGAGTAGAGCAATGAATCTGCATCAAATTTGGCATTAAACTTGACCATTCCTCTATGGAAACTATCAGGTGATTCAGAAGGCCACCGCTATGAGCAACTGGTGATTGCCGTCTTCCTCACGACAGCCTGCCCACTCACGCATCACATCTTGTCCAGAGTTTTTTGGCAAAATATCAAATTACCCAGGTGACTCAGCCCCGCTACAGCTCAGATTTGGCACCCTGTGATTTCTGGATTTTCCCAAAACTAAAATCACCTGAAAGGTAAGACGTTTCAGACCATGAGTGAGATTCAGGAAAATATGACAGGGCAGCTGATGGTGATTGGGAGAATGTGTGAGGTCCCAAGGTGCCTACTTATAAGGGCACTGGGACATCATTGTCTAATGTACAAAGTTTTGTTTTTTTTTTTTTTTATCTTATATCTACTTCAGTTAATGTCTCTGTTTTTCTTATTACAGCGCTGGATACCTTTTGGACAGACCTTGTGCGTAGATGACTTAGTGATGAGTAGTAATCCTTACAAGGACTCTTTGCTCAACACCATCACATTCCTGAATCATTAGACAAATGACGCATATAAGGTATTGCCTCACAGGGCCCAAATTTGCAAACAGGAATTGGCATACTTGGGATTCCAACTGAAAGAAGGTACTAAGAGTTTGAAGGTGGATTGAAAACAAGCCATTGCTACAATAAAAATCCCAGAGAACCAGAGCCAGCTTTGTGGATCTTGGGGATGACAGGGTTCTGCCAAATTTGAATTCCGAACTTTGGACTTGTAGTGAAAACCATTGTATAATTCTATAAAAGGACTAGACTGTGTACCTTTTGAATAGACAAGAGACTGTCAAGAGGCATTAGCTTCTGGAAGGAAAAATCTAGTTTTGGCTCCCACACTAGGATGGCCAATTTACAAAATCATTTCAAATTATACATTCATGGAGGGCATGGAACCAGACAGGGGTACTAACTCAGACTGTCCCGTTGGGAAATGCCCCATCTGGTTTCAGGGACTGCAGCCTTGCTGACGGGCAAGAGGGCCCCAAGGCTGGAGCTAATCAAGAAGGTCTTGGGAAAACAGGCCACTAAGGAGATGAAACCTGTGCCCCTGGCAGGGGTGCAGCCCCTGCCTCCCTCACATCACTCTGCTTGGCCCTGTGATGGTCAGTTAGTCAAAGATGGGTAAGATTCCTCATAAGGAAGGACTACCTAAGACAGACTTGGCCAGTATGGGCAGCAGACAAGGTCTTGGTGGACACAGAGAAAACGCAGAAAGGCCCACACCCCTCAGCTTGTCTTGGGTGTAATCAGAATCCTCATTTTATCTGAAAGGGGTCTCCTTATCTTTCAGTGGCTCTGCCCAGTATGCCTGGCTCAGGCTTGAAACATAAGTAAAGGCAGGATCAGCCCTAAGCTGGATCAGGTGGTTTCTCGGGACAGTCAGGCCTGGAAGTAAGTTCCTCTAAGCATGCTTTGTTCTTCCCTCCAAAGATGTGATAATGAGTTCAAACTTGGAAGGATATTTACATTATTTACAAACCCTGACCTTAGGCAGATGTTTTGTGTTCTTCCAATTGTTATCCATTATCTGTCTCTGTTTTCCGTAAACACAGTCTTTGACATTGATTTATGAGTTTGCATCCATACCCCTGTACTTATGGTTCTCAATAAAAGCCTTTGGACATGAGGGTTCGGGGCCTACTCTTCCTTAGAGGGAAGAGCCATGCACCCTCTCCTGGCAAACAGAGAAATGTTTGCCATGACTTGTATTTATTACCCCCATCCATGACAACCCAGGGATAAGCTCTGTGGGATTCAGAACCCCACTCCCTCCTCAGCTGGCTCTGGATGAGTAACCCTCAGATCCAGGAGCCCTGCGCTCCACCACAGCCCTCCTCATGACAATGGACTCCAAGAAATACACCTTAATCCATAATCTATCTCTCAGAGAAATTGGATTCCACAACTAAGTGATTACTTCCATGACTCTGGAAAGTTGCAGCTGTCTGTGACATTCTACAAGAATCAGAGAAATTCACTCTGGGCAGCCTACTATGTTGTTTGTACAATACAAGTCCATACTCAATTGGTGGGTGGGAGAGTATTGGCTAATGGCATGGCACATGGGAAAATGTCAGGCCATTTTAATAGACAACCCAAATGTTACCTTACAGACTACCACTGCCTTAAATCCATTCACCCTCCTTCTGTACTTAGAGGGAGTCTCAGACCTCCAGCATGATTGCCTAGAAATCACTGGAAAAGTTTAATCCAGCAGAACGGATCTATTGGACCAGCCATTGACAAAATCTGACTTGGAATTATATACAGATGGGAGCAGCTTTGTGGAGAATGGTCAGTGACAAGCTGAGGATGCAGTAGTCACCATAGACAAGGTAATAAAGCCTACGCCCTTGCCAAAGGAATCTCAGCACAAAAGGCTGAACTGATAACCCTCACAAGAGCTTCAGGATTGTCTCAGAGTAAGAATATTAATACCTACACTGACTCTAAATATGCCTTCATCGTAGTTCATGCCCATGGGGCAATATAGAAAGAAAGAGATGCTTGACTATGGATAATAAGGACATCAAACATACAAAATAAATTTTACAATTAATAAAGGCAGTGAATCTACAGAACCAGATTGCCATAATGCACTGCCCAGGACAACACAAGAATGGTTACCAAACAAGCCAGGGAAACCAAACTTCCAATAAATCAGCAAGACAAGCCACCTAAGGGCTGCCATTTCTTGGGACTTTGATTCCCTACCTGTACTTGTCAAAATTTAAACCACATTACACAGAATGAATGAGGAATGAGTCCATGAATGGGAATTTTCTAATAAGGATCCTAATTCTCTAATGAAAGATCAACACTCTTGGCATGATTTCACTCCATGAAGCTCTAGCATATCTCACCCTCAAACACCTACATGAAGGGACCCATTATGGAAGGTATGCTTTAAAGGACTTCATTAGACCACACTGGAAGGATCCTTATTTGTAAAGGGCCATCCAGAGAATTAACCAAACCTGTCAAATATGCATCAAAAACAATCCAAGGGCAGAATGTACCCCAACAGAAAAGGGTGTACAATTTGAAGGGATATCCCCATTTCAAGACTGGGAAGCTGACTTTACACAGAAGTGCAAAACCAGAGGAAACTTTAAATTCTTTTTTTTTTTTTTTTGAATATTTTTTTCTGGATGGGTAGAGTCATACTCCACAAGAACTGAGATGGCAAAATTTCTACTTAAAGAAATAGTCTCTGGGTTTGGACTTCGTTATAAAATTCAAAATAACAATGGACCATTTTTCACTTCAGGATTTCCCCAGAAGATAGCACAGATACTAGAGATTCAATGGAAACAATATTCATCTTGCAGACTTCAATCTATGGCAAAGGCTGAGAAGATGAACCACATAATAAAGACCTTGGTGAAAATATGCCGGGAAACACACTTGAAATTAGACCGGGCTCTCTATATTGCCTTGCTCCAGATTAGGATAGTGCCCTTAAGTGGGCTTATAGTAACCTCTTTTTGAAATACAGGGTCCAACACAAATAATGTCACTTTTTTATTACAAAATCATAAGCATGTAATTCTGAAACTTAACAATATCACATTCAAGAATACCGTATGACATTTTAGGTGAAGTGTTCCAAATAAAACTTTAAATTATCACACCCATATTATTACTCCACCAACCACACTTAAGCAGGCCTTACTTCTGCCAGACCCTGTAGTTTCTGGAAAACCCTTCCAAGTTTCTCTTTTAGGAACACCCCCATTAGATTTAGAATGTGTATAAAAATAATGTATACAACATCAAGAGCAAACACTAACAATTTTGCACAAGTTTTCTCATTGTAGGTCCATCTATCCATTGATGAGCACTTTAAACCATTCCAGCTGGGAGACTAAGTCTCACTAATGACCTGGAAGATTCAAGGCCCTGAATGACAGTTATCCAATCAGTAGACTGGTCCCTATGACATGCTGCTGACAGCACATTCTTCTCTAAAGCTTACAGAAATAAAGCCTTAGATGCACCACACGTGGATAAAACAGGCACTTCCTAAGGAAGATTCAGACCTTGCTACTGTTGCTGATACTACCAGGGAAAGCTAGACCTGCACTCCTTAAGGAGATTTAAAATTCCTCTTTCAGAAGGAGTTTCCCAGGCAAAAGAAGGCTAAAAGAATATATCTCCACCAAACCAGCACTGCAAGATATGCTAAAGGGACTGCTTTAAGATGATCAAGAAAAAGAGTGAGAAAGAGAAACATAGGTACAAAGGGGAAAAAATGAGTAAGTACCTATCAATAATAACTTTAATTATAAATGGATTAAATGCTCCAGTCAAAAGACATACTGTAGCTGAATGGATAAGAAAACATGATTGCACATATACTGCCTACAAGAGACCAACCCCAGAACAAAGGACTGACGTAGACTGAAAGTAAGGGATGGAAAAAAAAGAAATACTCCAAGCAAATGCGAAGGAAAAGAAAAGAAGAGGTAGCAATACTTAAAACAGTGAAATTAGATTTCAAAACAAAGGCCATAAAAACAGACCCAGAGGAACACTTCATAATACTCAAAGGAAGAATTCATCAAGAAGACAGAAACATTGTAAACATATACGCACCGAACATAGGAGCGCTCCAATTCATAAGGATTTTCCTGGAGGACATCAAGAAAGATATAGACAGCAACACACTGATAATAGGGGATTTGAACATCCCGCTGTCAAAAATGTATAGATCTTCAAACAAAATATCAACAACGATATTGTGGAACTGAACTTGGCATTGGGTTAAATGGACTTAACAGACATATATAGAACCTTTCATCCCAAAGAAGCAAAATACACATTCTTTTCAAATGTACATGGAACATTTTCAAAGATAGACCACATGATAGGAACCAAGCCTAAACACATTCAATAAAATTGAAATCATAACAATCTTCTCAGACCACAAAAGATTGAAACTGGAAACCAACCTCAAGGAAAAAACTCAAAAACATTCAAACTTATGGAGACTGAATAGCATGCTATTTAACAATGAATTGGTCAGTAATGAAATTAAAGAAGCTATCCAAGAGTTTCTGGAAATAAATGAAAATCAACACACAACAATCCAAAATCTGGGGGAAACAGCTAAGGCAGTCCTGAGAGGGAAGTTCATAGCAATACAGGCCTAACTAAAAAAGATAGAAAATTTTAAATAAATGACTTAACCCTACAACTCCAAGAACAGGAGAAACAGCAACAAACAAATCCCAGAACAACTAGAAGAAAGGATATAAGCAGGATCAGAGCAGAGTAAAATGACATAGAGAATCAAAGAACAATTCAAAGGATCAACAAATCCAGGAGGTGGATCTTTGAAAGATAAACAAAATCAAAAAGGCTTTAAGCAGACTCATCAAGAAAAAAGGAAGAGGACCCAAATAAATAATATCAGAAATGAAAAAATAAAAATGAAAACTGATACCGCTTTATAAAAATGATTGTAAGATACTACTATGAACAATTATATGCCAAGAAATTTGAAAACTTGGGTGAAATAGACACATTTCTAGAAAAATATAACCTTTCAACACTGAAGAAAGAAGGATCAGAAAGCTTGAACAGACTGATAACAGCTGGAGAAACTGGAGTAATCAAAACACTCCCAGTGCACAAAAGCCCTGTACCAGATGGTTTCATAGGAGAATTTTACAAAACATTTAAGGAAGAGCTAACCCCTGACCTCAGATTATTCCAAAAATTCCAAGAAGAGGGAAGACTCCCAAACTCTTTTTATTAGGCCAGCATCATCCTAATTCCAAAACCAGATAAAGACACAAAAAGGAAAGAAAACTATAGGCCAGTATCGCTGATGAACATAGATGCTAAAGTCCTCAACAAAACATTGGCAAATGGCATCCAGAAATTGATTAAAAAGATCATCCACCTTAATTAAGTAAGATTCATCCTAAAATGCCAGGATGGTTCAATATTTGCAAATCAATAAGTGTAATACATCACAAAAACCTAAGGAAAGACAAAAATCACATGCTCATATCAACAGATGCAGAAAATGCGTTCATAAGGTATAGAATCCATTGATGATAAAAACACTCAGCACAGTGTGAATTAAGGGGACATACCTCAACATAATAAAGGCCATATATGGAAAACGTACAACCCACATCACACTCAATGGGCAAAAACTAAAATCTTTCTCACTGAGATGCTGAACAAGACAAGAATGTCCACTTTCACCACTTCTATTCAACACAGTATTGAAAATCCTAGGCACAACAATCAGACCAGGAAAAGAAATAAAAGGCATCCAAATTGGAAAGGAGGAGTAAAACTATCACTGTTTGCAGTAGACATGATACTGTACATAGAAAACCCCATAAACTCCATCAAATATACTACTTTACCTAATAAGTGAACAGGCAAAATAGCAGAATACAAAGTCAATATTCAGAAATCAAAGGCATTTTTGTACACCAACAATGAAATATCAGAATTAGAAGTCAGGAAAAAAATCCATTTGCTATAGCAACAGGAAAAATAAAGTACCTAGGAATAAACTTAACCAAGGAGGTAAAAGATCTGTGCACAGAAACTACTGAACACTGTAGAAAGAAATTAGAAGGACACAAATAAATGAAAGCATATTCTGTGTTCATGGATAGATAAAATTAACATCATCAAAATGTCCATACTACTCAAAGCAATTTATAGATTCCATGCAATCCCTATTAAAACACCAATGATGTATTTGACAAATATAGAAAAAAAATTTAAAAATTTTACATGGAACCATAATTTTGAGAAAGAAAAACAAAGTAGGAGGGATCACAATACCAGACATCCAGCTATCTTACAAGGCCACTGTAATCAAAACATTCTGGTACTGGCATAAGAACAGACACAAAGATCAATGGAATAGAACATAGAAATTATGTTCTGCCCAGAAATTAACCCATGTCTCTTTGGTCAATTAATATTCAATAAAGGGGACAGAAGCTTAAAATGGAATAAAAATAGCCTCTTCAACAAACAGTGTTGGGAGGGCTGGACAGCTACATGCAAAAAATTGAAATTTGACAACGAACTTGCACCATACACAAAAAGAAACTCAAGAAGGATAAATGACTTAAATATACATCATGACA
The DNA here is from genome assembly GCF_021234165.1 of Pteronotus mesoamericanus. Lineage (NCBI taxonomy): Eukaryota > Metazoa > Chordata > Mammalia > Chiroptera > Mormoopidae > Pteronotus > Pteronotus mesoamericanus. The sequence goes on from NW_026555321.1 coordinate 60,112,645, forward strand.
CCATAGACATCCTAGAGGAGAACATAGGCAGGAAAGTGTCAGATATTCCATACAGCAATATTTTCACCAATATGTCCCCTAGAGCAAGGGCCAGAAAGAAAAGAATATACAAATGGGACTTCAATAAAATAAGAGCTTCTTCACGGCTAAATAAAACATCAGCAAAATTAAAAGGGAGGCAACTATATGGGAAAATATATTTGCCAATGATACATCAGATATGGGTTCGATCTCCAAAATATATAAAGAACTCACACGACTCCACTCCAAGAAGACAATCCAATTAAAAAATAGGCAAAGAACCTTGGCAGACAATTTTCCAAGGAGGATATACAGAGGAGAAGGTCCAGAGACATATGAAAGGATGCCCAGCATCACTAGCTGTCAGAGAAATGCAAATTAAAATCACAATGAGATATCACTTCACACTGGTCAAAGGCCATCATAAAGAGATCAACAAACAACGGCTGCTGGCGAGGCTGTAGAGAAAAGGGAACCCTAGTACATTTTTGGTGGGGTTGCAGACTGGTGCAGCCACTGTGGAAAGCAGTGTGGAATTTCCTCAAAAAGCTAAAAATGGAACTTCCTTTTGAGTCAGCAATTCCACTGCTGCGATTATACACTTAGAACTCTGAAACATCAACTCAAAAGAAACCTATTCACCCCAATGTTTATAGCAGCATAGTTTACTATAGCCAAGTGCTGGAAGCAACATGTCTATCAATAAATAATGATGAATTAGAAAACTATTGTGCATTTACGCAATGGAATACTACACAGCAGAAAGAAAGAAAGAGCTACTACCTTTTGCAACAGCATGAATGGAACTGGAGATCATTATGCTAAGTGAAATAATTCAGGGGGTGAAAGACGAATACCACATGATCTCACCTATAAGTGGAACCTAGTCAACCAAACAAACAAACAAAGAAAATATAACCAGAATCATTGAAAGAAAAAAAAACCTGAGAGTAAGGAGAGGGGAGGAGGGAGGCAGATAAGAGAGAAAGAAGGGAAAGGAGAAGTCAAGGAACATATATAAAGGACTCATGGACAAAGCCAAAGTGGGGAAGGATTGAGGGTGGCAGGTGGGGGTCGGTGGGGCAGGGGAAAAAGGTGGCAGGAAAATGGAGACAAATGTATTTGAATAGTAAAAAAATTAATAATAAAATAAAAATAAAGTGGATGAGACACAAGGTGTCTCTTTCTCTCCCCTCCCCCTCTTCATCTCTGCCATGTAAAAATATAGGAAGAAAGTTCTTACCAGACACCAAATGTTCCAGCACCTTGATCTTGTATTTCCCAGCCTCTAGAACTGTGAGAAATAAATGTTTCTTTTTAAAAAAAGTAAAATAAAATTCTTTCAGAGAGGGACATCAACTCCCAAAGCTATGTGACAATTTTATTTTGAAACATTTTATTTTATTATTTTTTTTCTCTTTTCCTTCATTTTACTGCATTTCCCAGACAGTGGCTTCCTTGGCAAATTTATTCTGCTGTGGTGGTTTTCTACCCAAAGCCCAGTTCAGGATTAGATCATGGGGATCCTTTAGTTTCTCTACTTTCTGGCCCCTCACTAAACATTTAAATGTTTGTCTAACTTTGGAAGCCTATCTGCAACACTATCTCTTGAAATATGAAGCAGTACTGGCTTCACTTGTTCAGCAATGCCATCCTCTGGACATCTCAGATGCTGTCCTCCGAAAATGGCACTGTTTCTCCCTTGCATAAAGGGTAAAAGTTTCCCTCCATTCCTGATCCTTTTTCTTTTGTTAAATGATAAGAATCTCTGGACCTGGAAATAAAAAAGACTATCTCCTTTGCCAGTAGGTAGTAACTACAGAAGAGCAAGTCCTTTGTCCATCTACCCTTGTAAAAGCATCCAGAGTTTTGAAGGGGGAATTGTTACCAAAAAACAGTCAGTCAGAGTGCCAGGGGAGTCTCCACCTATTGGCTGAGATGGTGGCAGGGAGAGGTTTTTACACTGAACACACTAAAAGCCAGAGGTATGAATGGATAGAGCGTGAGCACATGTGTAAAACTAAAAAGATGAATGGGTAGGGCTTTGAGCATGCCAAACAGAAGAAAGATAATTAGATTAGGATAAAATCCCTGCCCTTCCTATCTCTGTAAGAATTAGAGTAGATGGATTGAGATGGTCTTTGAAATGGTGGGCTCCATTCTCCCAGACTGTGCAGCACCTGAATAAACCTCTTTCCTTTTTGCACCAATACCTGCCTCACAAGTTTGGTTATTTATGGCCACAGACAGCTGAAACACCATTTTTTGTTTGGTAACACTAAAATTCATGAATTACAGTTCAACTTTCTGACAGAGGGACAACTGCCAAATCCCTTTATGCACAACTGGAAACCTGAAACCTCACATTAGATTTTTAAGCACATTTAACTGATGACTAAGGGTTTTTCTAATCAAGTTTATGTCCCCAAACAGAAAATTGTCTTTTAAAGTTATCAAATTCTGCAAAGAACAAACTGGTGAAAGCATACACAAGTTAACCAACCAGTGCAGATTGTAATATTTTTGTTAATCATTTTCCTGAGAGAACAGGATTTGCCACCCTGAAAATATGCCTTTTGGAACATTGACTATGTTAAGCTGTTTTTTTCTTTTTCTTATCAATGTGTGGATGCCTCTTGCATGCCCCCCACTGGGGACCTGGCTTACAACCCAGGCATGTGCCCTAACTGGGAATCGAACCAGCAATCCTGCAGTTCGTAGGCCAGTGTTCAATCTACTGAGCCACTTAAGCTGGTTATTTCTACTGAATAAAAGGCTCAGGGAGAAACTTAAACCTCCCCCTCTAACCACCTGAAAGAATTTAGAGGACCTGCTCCAGGAAGGGAGCTGTCATCATAGATAATTATAATTTAATATGAACCAGGTGTGATAGACAAAGCCCATTTGTCTTTTACTTTAAATTCCACTCTGTGTCTCAACCTTTATTTATCAAACATTTGCTTTTCCACATCCACATGAACTGGCTTCATATCCTTTGAAGTTACCACCTCAATCCCTGCTTCTCCTCAGCTCCAGATGGCAGATAAGCATCAAGAGTCCCATGTATGTTTGGGTCTCACATTTCTATGATACCCTGCATGCACATACCTGTTAAATTTGGTGATTTTCTCCCCTTAATCTATCTCATGTTAATTTGATTAGCCCAGTTGGAAGAATTTAGAATGGTGGAAAAATTATTTTTTTCCCTGTCCTTACAAACCTTCAAAATAATATTTTTTTTTACCTTTAAATTTTAGTGCCTTGGGTCAAAACTATGATCCTCCTTCCCTAGAATTATTGTCCTTGGCTTCAAATATAGATATGCAATGTCCAGCAGAAGTAACATTTGTTTGAGCATGGTTGGTAGGATAATATGGGTATAATAATTTATACTTTTAATTTGAACATTTCACCTAAAATGTCATATAGTGTGCTTGAATGTGATATTGTTATGTTACAGAATTACACATTTATGATTTTGCAATAGAAAAGGGTATTATTTGTGCTGGACCTTGTATATTCAAGTTATCTTCAGTTATCGAGATTCAGTGTTTGTCAATATTCACTGTAAAGGCAGGTTTATCATTTCTAGTGTATATTTTTCATCTGATATAGGTTAATTTAATATAATATAAAAATATAATACAAATCAACTAATCTTAGCATTTAATTTTTTATGTGAAATAAGAAGAAATTCCTGAAAAGAAAAAAGTGTGGTAATTTTCTATATAATTTAACATTGAAAAGGAACTATATTTTCCATGAAAGTATGTGTGAACCTCTTATATACTTGCAAATTTTCAATTATTTGAGCTCAATTATGTAGAAACAAAAAAGAATTCAATTTTGGCTCAATAATCAAATTTAGTAATTAACCAAGTAATGTGAAAAGTATGATAATCAACATAGGTTTTCTAGTCTCAGAACTGTATTTTATTTCCTAAAAGGAAAATGAATATTTACATGGACACCTCAGCTTGATTAACAAGGTCTTTATTCAAGGATCCTCATCAAAACAGATACTGATAGTGTTAAAGGAGGGCGACAGGGATAAAACTTAACAATTATAACGATAAACTCATTGGTTTCACCTTTCAAAAACATTCTCTGTTTCAGTACTGGGTGTTTGAAAACTTGATACTTAAAGAAAAACATATTTTATGCCTAATTAGTAGAGAGAAACCTATTTTGCTAAACTTACTGCCTTTAATTTCTTCTAATTAGTGTGGATAGAAAAAGGACCACATACTAAACCTGACAATCTCAAAGGAGGCCTTCATGTTGGTCTTACTAACTCACAGACAGAAATTAACTACATAGGATGGTCTGAAATTAAAACTTTCAAACTAGGAGAATCAAGATGGTGAAGGAGTGAGTGGAAGTCACACTGACCCCCTCCCAGGACCAATATGGAACTACAACTAAATTGTCGAGAAATCACCTGGAACAAACAACTGAACAAGAGCGAGAGAAGAGCCTTATAACCTTGGAGACAGAAGAATCAGTTTTAGCACAATCTAACTGATAAGGAGTTCAGTACAGACCTGAGAAGGCGGGCAAGGTGCCAAAGGGCAGCAGCACTAGAAGGATATTGAAATGGCCAGTTGGATCCCCCTGAGAAAAGCAAGGTTTAAACAAAAAGTGAGAATCTCTAGCCCACAGGATGAGAGCCCCATGGCTCTCAAAAAAAGAATTCAGTACACAGAATTCAGCAGCTGAGAAAACTGCCCGGGTTGCTCTCAGACAGAGACAGGTGGCTGGAAATGCAAGGAGCCTTCTATAAGGCCAAAAAAAAATTTTATTTGCAGCCACTTACAGTGGCCTCCGACAAAGGCAAGGGCAGAGTAGGCTAGAGACACCTGAGGAGAGACTGGTGAAGGAGGCTTTGGGGAGAGAATGAGGGAGTAGCCAGCATGATCTTGGTGCTGATTCACCCCCCATGTGGCAGCAGCCATTTTGTTCAGGAAGAGGTGACTCCCCCTGAGCAGCACCAGAGTCAAAGGACTCAATAGCCCCGCCCCCAGATGGGATTCCACCCCACCCTGTGCTGTCTAAACTGCCTGCTGAGTGCAGAGTAGCAGTCAAAAACAAGAGATCCCTGGCTAAAGGGGGCCAAAAGAGGTCTGGCAACACTTGAGGAGACTGGAGATGGAGACTTTGGGGAGAGAAGAGAGAGAGTAGAGAGAAGGATTCCAGTGTGGACTCCTCCCCTATCGGCAGCACCAAGAAAAGACCCAATAACCCCTCCCACAGGAGGGACTCCACCCTGCCCTGAGCTGTCCAAGGGGCCCTGCTGAGTGCAGAGGGAATAGATTACCCACTGAACGAGACATCCACAGATAGCAGATTATGGGAAGTCTCAAACAGACTGCCTAAGAAAGACGGGGTCAACATCTGACACCATCAGAGGCAGATCCAGAAAGTAAACACAGTGGTTTCCAACCATAGAAGTTGACACCACAAAGTCAGGAAATCAAGACAGATCAACTTAAGAAGCAGAAGCAAAAGAGAAGAGTTTCACAAATAATGGGAAGACAAAGAAATATGCCACACTCGAAGGGAAAGGAGGAATCCCCACAAAGAGAACTAAATTAAATAGAGGCAAGTCAACTATCAGATATTGAGTTCCAAACAATGGTTCTAAGGAAGCTCAATGAGCTCAGTGAGCTCAGAGAGAATTACAAAAAAACTACAGGGAAACTATGAGGAACTTACTGAAAATTATATCAGCATGAAAAAAGACAAAGAATCCATCAATAAGAGACAAGAGGATATGAAGAATGCAATTTCTGAATTGAAGAACACAATAGAAGGAATCAAAAGCAGACTAGATGAAGCTGAGGACTGAATCAGCAAACTGGAGGACAAGGTAGAAAGAAGCTCCCAGAAAGAGCAAGAAAATGAAAAAAGACTCAAAGAGAATGAAGAGGCCTTTAGGGAAATGCAGGGCAACCTGAAACTTAATAATATCTGTATAATAGGGATACCAGAAGGAGAAGAGATTGAGGAAGGGATAGAGAACCTGTTTGAAAAAGTAATGATGGAAAACTTCCCTCATTGGAGGAGACAAAAAGTGACACAAGTCCAGGAAGCACAGAGTGTCGCATTCAAGAGGAACTCAATGAGGCCCACTCCAAGACACATCATCATTACAATGGCAAATATCAAAGACAAACAGAGAATCCTAAAGCAAGCACGCAAGAAAGTGCCACCCTGTATATGTATAAGGGTGCCCTGATATGGCTAGCATCTGACTTCTCAATAGAAACACTGCAAACCAGAAGGGACTGGCAGGAAATCTTCCAAGTATTGAAAAGCAAAAGTCTGCAACCAAGATCCTGTAGCCAGCAAGGCTCTCAATTAAAATGGAAGGCAAAATAAGGAATTTCCCAGACAAAAGGAGGCTAAAAGAATACACCTCCATCAAACCAGCACTGCAAAATATGCTAAAGGGACTGCTTTAAGATGAAGAAAAAATTTCTATGAATACCCAGTTCCTTTCAGAGTTGCCAATACTTGATATTACCAATATTTTTAATACTCATTAATATGATCGTGGCAATGATGTTATTTTAATTGTTCCTTTACTATTTGTTGAAACTAAACATGTTTTAATATATTTCTTGCCTATTTCTATTATTTCTTTAAAAAAAAGCTTTAAATGACTTTTTGGTATTCTTTACCCATTTATTGATTAAATGTTTGTAGAACTTTTTTATAAAAAAAAATCAAGAAACAAAAAACTTATTAACCATGTTTTTGATGTGTTGCAAATACTTTTCTATTCTATTCCTTGTTCTTTAACTTTTTTTATATGTATATTACTATATAGTTAAATGTTTAACATAGTCATATTGTCAATATTTACTTTATAGCCTTTGGGGTTGAATATTTTACTTCAGTCATGAAAAATATTAGTTCTACTTTCTTCTGAAACTCCTTAGATTCTACATACTGATATTTAATGCACCAGAATATTTCTTGTATAATGTGTGAAATAGGGCTCTATATTTGTTTTATTTCAAGTAACGGTGGTCCATCCACCTTATTTATTGAATAAGCCTTATTTTCCCCATTGATTTGAAATATCAACTTAATCATACATATATTAATTAGATATATACATTTGTCTCTAGAATGCTCATTATATTTCATTGATCTACTTTATTTCTGTGCTGGTGTCATGTTGGTTTAATTGCTGAGACTTCATAATGGTTTTAATTTTTTTAATATTTTATAATTAACTTTGACATTTAAAAAATAAATAAAATCAATCTGCATTTAGGAAAGAAAGAGAGAGAGATGGAACTCCTCTCTTTTGCGACAACATGGATGGAAGTGGAGAATATCAAGCTAAGTGAAATAAGCCAGTTGATTGAAGACAATTACCATATGATCTCACCTATAAGTGGACTCTATTCAACAAAACAAACTAACAAGTAAAATAAACTGGAGTCAAGGAAACATGGAGCAGACTGTAAGTGACCAGAGAATGGGGACAGAAAGACAATGATGGAAAGAAAGAGAAGAAACTGAACAAAGAACATGAGAACATCTATGAATGACCCATGGACATGGATAACAGAGTGGGAATTGACTGTGGGAGTTGGGGGTGGGGGTGGAATGGGTGGAGGGGCTAAAGTGGTAAAAATTGAGACAACTGTAATAGAATAAACATGATTTATAAATTACAAAATTTAAAAAATAAAATTAAATGAAGAAAAAAATACCTTTCAAACTAAAAGCAGTTTATAGTGGGTAGTCATGTCCTAGAGCAATATTTCTCCCTAACAAAGGTCAATCTTTACCTTAACTGAGCTTATCTGTTGTCTCTTTTCATCTAGGATAACATACCTGCAATAACAAAGTAATTTCACTTTTTCAGGACCCCTCAAAGCACAAGCATGGCGCCAGAGTAGAGACCACAAATCCCCTCATTGTTATTGTTATCATGTTACTTGTTAACTGTTAAGGATCATGTACCCACCTATGTAAAAGATGTCTATCATTTTATTTTTTCATCCAATCCCAGAGGTCCCCCCAACCTCCCCTACTTTGTTTCTTCAGCCTTCCTAATCTGTCACCAATGGATTTCATGTAACTGTGTTAGGTATTCTCCTTCAACTGTATGCATAAAGTAAGGTGTAAAATTGACATTTCTTAATTGTTGAGATATTGCTTCCCAGCAATTGTCAGTTTGGCTAAAATAAATTCAAAAATTTCCTACAGGTTTGAATATTTATTACAGTTACATTAGAAATCAGTGAAATGCATATACGGCACTCATTTTTGGTAATTTAAAGATTTTGAAATTTTAACACCGGTGTTCAACAAAAATTACTTTTTAAAAGATTTTTATCTTTTAAATTGACTTTGGCAGGGGAGGGGAAGAGAGAAAGACAAAGACAGAAACAGAGAGACACACAGAGAAGGAGAAATCAATGTGTTGTTCCACCTATCCATGCACTCATTGGTTGACTCGCAGTGCCTACAACCTTGGTCCATTGAGACAAAGCTCCAGATGAGCTACTCAACCAGGGAAAAAAAATTACATTTTGAAAGATATTTTCTATTTTATCCAATCACATTAAGATATGAAATAGAATTTTATTTTACACAGTGACTAAATGTGTTCTAATAATAAAAAAGAGGGAACTTCATTGTGTAATTTTAGTGTATTAAATACATTAAATAATTGTCTTCTAACAATCATAATACAGCTGAAATAACATAAAATAGATTTTAAAGGTACTTATCTTATTGTTTGAATGTAACAAGAATATAGGAGTCCCCAGAATGGGAAGCACCCACTAACATCTCGGGGAAGGATGAGCAGAGGACAGCTTTTAAGAGTTACTTTGCATATCAATAACAGCTGGCTAGCCACAGATATGTTAAGTAGCTGTGGCAGACAGCTGAGCTAGGGAGATGGATTTGACTTTAACCCATGATGTGTATGTGATGTAGCTGGGAGGTGTTTCCCTGGTTGCTGTGCCTGTGTTACAGGCTTGGAGATGGTTCCTATGTCATGGGGCCATGACTGCCTGGACTAAAAATGGCAGCCAGAGAAAGGCAGAAGAGACCAGAGTATTGGCAGGTGTAACCCTTTGAGGGAGATGTCTAAAATGAGGTTACAGAGGATGAGCAGGGTGAGGATTTAAACTCAAGCATGGTGCAGCCATACTCTCTTAGCCCTGTTGGGGATCTTTTATCCTGTGGCTTGAGAGCAGTCCCTGCCACACAGCTTAGAAAGGAGCAGAAAAGCACCCTTGCAGGTCTTGGCCATGCAGTTTGAAAGGATGAGGAAGAACCCCCACCAGCCCACCATGAGGAGGGACCATGTGGTTTTGGATTAAGAGTGGAGCCTAGCCAAGTACAGATGACTGGGAGAAGCAAGAATGTTAAAACAGGAATTTGCCTAGCTAAACTCCAGACTTCTATTTATTTTCCTGAGAGACAGTATCTCTGACTGGCCTGGTTTGGCAAGGGGAGGCAGGACTGTGTGTTTATGCTGTTTAGTTTTAAGAGACTTTGGGACTTAAGAACAGAATTCTTCCATTATTCTAAACCTGTATAATTTTTGAAAAATTCCTTTCTTTTTCATAAGACTGTGGTATTTGGAGTCACAGTTTGGTTTTTGGTTTTTTGTTTTTTTGTTTGTTTGTTTTTTTCGGTGGCCGGCAACAGAACCCAGGAGTTCTCTTACATGAATCCTCAAATAGCAAATTGTTTCCTCATAAATAATAATATATGACCTCAGTATAACTGCTTGCCCACAATAAGCAGTATAGAGAATAAAACACTAAATAGTGTGTGAATTAAATATTACTCCACAATGAAACTTGTTTTCTGCTAAGGTGTAAATAGACTTCACAATCCAGAAAAAAGAGAATATTACTTTAAATTTAGTAAAATTGGCTTTAAAATTCTCATAAGATTATACTTTCATAACTGAATAATGACATACAATTATCTTTCTAAAACACAGTATTTTTGTGTTTAGTAAACTTCCTAATGTATGGACCTTTTTTTTTTTTTTAAACTGCCTGTGGTTACACGTAAGATTCTTCCAAGGGAATTTATTTTATTTTATTTTATTTTATTTTATTTTATTTTATTTTATTTTATTTTATTTTATTTTATTTTTAATTTAACATTTTATTTTTGAGATACAGTAATTGTAGATTCATATCCACTTGTAAGAAATAACACAAAGAGATTTCCTGCACCCTTTATGCAGTTCCCCTCATTGCAGCATTTTGCAAAACTTCAGTATGACATTGCAACCAGGACACTAATGTTGTGGTATGGTCAAGACACAGGATATGCCCATCCTCACAAGGACCCCTCCTGTGGTGTTTTCATAGCCACGCCCACTTCCCTCTTGACCCCACCTCCTCGTCAACTCCTGGCAATCACCCATCCATTGTCTGTTTTTACAATTTTGTCATTTCAGCAATGTTATATGAATGGAAATGAAATTATATAGCATGTAACCTTTGGGTATTGGATTTTTTCACTTGCAAGTATCTGGAAAGTCATTCAGTTTGTTAAACATATTAACAGCTCATTTCTTTGTTCTTCCATCAGCATTGTGCAGATTTCTGTGTACAAAATCTGTATATATTTTGATATATACAAATATATCAAAATATATTTGATATATTTGTATATATCTGTATATGCAGATATTTGTATATATTCAGATTTACATCTGAAAGTTTAATTTTGTGAGCCATTTTAAATGGTATTGTATTTTTTATTTCATCACCTATGTGTTTATTGCTAGCACATAGAAATACATTAATTTTTTTAAACATTTATCTTAGGCCCTATGACGATGATCCTCGCTCTTGTTCATTCTAGCAGGGTTTTTTGGTAGAATCATTGCAATTCTATGTAGAAAATCATGTCATTTTGAAATAAGAACACTTTTATTTCCACACTGAATGTACTTTAATTCCTTTTCTGGCCTTATTGCCATGGCTAGAACTTCCAACACTATATTGAATAAGAGTGGTGAGAGTAAACATCCTTTCCTTATTCCCAGTCTTGGAGGTAGAATATTTAGCTTTTCACCATTAAGTATGTTAGGAGGTATTTCATAATATTCTTTACCATGAGAGGAAGTTCCCACACTTATGCATATTTTTAAAATTTTTATCATTAATGACTGTTGAATTTTTCTTTTAAATTTTATTATTTTTTAAAAAAATCATGTATATTCTATTACAGTTTTCTCAACTTTTCCCCCTTTGCCCTCCTCCACCCATCCCACCCTCACCCCCTTGCTCACAGTCAATTCCCACACTGTTGTCCATTTCCACAGGTCATTCATACATATTTTGGTCTAGTCGCTTCCCCTTCTTTCCACCAATGTCCTCCTTCCCCATCCTCTCTGGTCACATTCAGGCTGCTCCATGTTTCCATGCCTGTGGTTTATTTTGTTCACTGGTTATTTTGTTGAAAAGACTCCACTTATAGTGAGAACATATGGCATCTGTCTTTCACCTAATGGCTTATTTCACTTAGTATAATATTCTCCAGTTCCATCCATGTTGTCACAAAAGGTAGGAGTTGCTTCTTTCTTTTCTTTTAAATACAGGTGGATTTTTATTTATTTTTTTAAATGTCAAAATCCATTATAAAATATTAAAAATTTTAAAACCATTATAAAGTCTCAGCAATTAAAACAACATGACTCCAGCACAGAAATAATCAAGTAGATCAGTGAAATAAAAGGAGAATTCTAGAAACATGTCACACTGTGCGGCTATTATAGGGGCACACTGCTGCGGGGGAGCGCCACAGAGAGCACAGAGCTCCGTGAAACCTGAGGAAAACCTGCTAGAGCCAGGTGAGGTGAGAGAAGGGTTCTGAAACCTGCATGGCCCATTCCAGGGTTGTCACAGATGAGAGGGAATAAACACAAAACTTTGCAAACACTTCTCTGTTTGCTGGGAGAGCAGACGGGGCACTTCCCTCCTACTGGAGAAGGCCATGGCACATCCCCCTAGTGGGGAAGACCCTGGCACATCCCCCTAGTAGGGAAGGTCCTGTCGCCCTTTGTTCCAAGGATTTATTGAAAAACTTATCAGTGGGCTAGGTAACAGGAATGCATACGTATACTCATTTCATTAGCATGTTAAATTCCACAGAGAATAGATAGTTTTAAGAAAACAAGTGACAGGAATTCACTGATTTACATGAGTCCAAGAGGAGACCAGTCTAAACAAAAGAGAATGAAGATAAGGGCAAGCGCCTTAATGATAAAGGGTAAAGGGTGTAAATAATGTGAAGGTCCTTGGCAGCATGATCTGACCAGAAATCTGAGGGAGGAACAGAGCATACTCTAAAGAATTTATTTTGAGGCCTGATTACCTCGGGACATGCCAGGTCTGATTTAGGGCTGTTTTTCTTGCAGTGTTTCAAGCCTGAGCCAGGCGGGGGGAGGGAACCTCCAAGGGATAAGGAGACTGCTTCTTGGCTGCAATGAGGACTCTGGCCATGTCCAAGCCAAGGCGAGAGGTGCAGGGGCCCTTTTGCTCCTTCTCCGTGTCTCCCAATTTCTTGTCTGCTGCCCATATTGGTCGATGCCTGTCTTAGGTTGCCCCCCCACCAAGGGGTCTTACCGGTCCTTGGCAGGGACCATCACAAGGCAAAGCAGAAGGGCAGAGGCATAGCCCCTGCCTGGGGAGAACAGGTCAAGTTACCTCAGGAGCCTGTTTCTCCAAGGCCTCCTGATTATTTCTAGCCTTGGGGCCCCCCATCCTGCTGGCAGTATTACAGCTCCTGAAACCAGGCCAGGCGTTTCCCCACAAAAACAAATGCCTATATATCTGTCTAACAATGAAATATATGATTAAATTGATACTTCAAATCAAAGGGGAAATTGAGACTCATTCAACAAAGAAGGTTCATGAATCACTATTACTTGAAATAAAACAAATATAGAGCTCTATTTCACACATTATATAAACAATATTGTGGTGAGTTAAAAATCAATATGTAAAATTTAAGGAGTTTTAGGAGAAAATACAAAATAATATGTTTCTTAACGTGAAGTAAAATGTTCAAACACAGAAGCTATAAAGTAAAATATTGACAACAGGACTATATTAAACATTTAAGACTATAGAGTAATATACATAAAAAAATTTAAAGGACAAGTAATAGAATAAGCAAGTATTTGTAAGGCCTCTAAAAAGTGGGTTAATGGGTTTTGTTGTTTGTTTTTGTTGGGTATTATTTACGGGAAAAAATCTACAAACATTTAATCAAAAAATGGATAAATACAAAAAGTCATTTAAAGCTTCCAAAAATAATAAAAATAGGCAAAAAAATACACAAAAACAAGTTTAGTTTCAAAAAGTAATAAAGTAACAAAATAACACGTTGTCACAATCAGATTAATATGTATTAAACATATTGGCAATATCAACTGTTGGTAACTGTGAAGGGAACTGAGTATTTATATACTCTTCATCTTCTTAAAGCAGTTCCTGCAGCGCATCTTGCAATGCTGGTTTGTTGGAGGTACGTTCTTCTAGGCTTCTTTTGTCTGAGAACATCCTTATTTTGCCTTCCATTTTAATTGAGAGACTTGCTGGGTAGAACAGTATGGGTTGCAGGTCTTTGTTTTTTATTACTTGGAATATTGTATTTCTTGCCATACCCTTCTGGCTTGTAGTGTTTCTGTTGAGAAGTCAGATGCTAGCCATATTGGGGTGCCCCTATATATTACTACCTCTTTCTCTCTTGCTTGCTTTAGGATACTCTGTTTGTCTTTGCTCTTTCCCATTTTAATGATGATATGTCTTGGAGTTGACTTCATTGGGTTCCTCCTGAGTGTGACCGTCTGTGCTTCCTGGACTTCTGTGACTTTTTCCTCTCTTCAATTTAGGGAAGGTTTCCACCAATTCTTTTTCCAACAAGTTCTCTATCCCTTGCTCCTCTTCTTCTACGTCTGTTATCCATAATATACAGATATTATTATGTTTCAGGGTGCCCTGCATTTCCCTGAAAGTTTTTTCATTCTTTTTTAATCTTTTTTCATTGTCTTGCTATTTCTGGGACCTTTTTTCTACCTTATCCTCCAGCTCACTGATTATGTCCTCTGCTTCATCTAGCCTGTTTTTGACTCCTTCTATTGTGTTCTTCAATTCAGAAATTGTATTTGTCATTTCCTCTTGCCTCCTATTAATAGTTTATATGACCTTTTTCATGCTGATATAGTTTGCAGTAATTTCCTCATCGTTTCCCTGTAGATTTTTGTAATTCTGTCTGTCCTAACTGAGCTCATTGAGCTTCCTTTGAACCATTGTTTTGAACGCAATATCTGATAGTTTACTTGCCACAATTTCATTTAGTTCTCTTTGGGGGGATTCCTCCTTTCCCTTCAACTGGGGGAGGTGTTTCTTTTTCTTCCCATTATTTGTGAGACTCTTCTTTTTTGCTTCTGCTTCTTAAATTGATCTGTCTTGAGTTGCTGACTTTATGGTGTGAACTTCTATGGTTGGATACTGCTGTTTTTTTCCTTTCTGGATCTGCCTCTGGTGATATCAGCTGTTGACCCTTTCTGACTTTAGGCACTCTGTTCAAGATTTCCAGCAATCTATAGTCTGTTGCTGGCTCCACTAGTTGTTAATCTAGTCACTCTGCACTCAGCAGTCAGGCTTAGACACCACAGGATGGGGCAGAGTCCCTCCTGGGGGTGAGGATATTGGGTCCTCTAATGCTGTTGCCGCTCAGCAGAGTGGTCTGCCTGCATCAGATGGCTACTGCCACATGCAGGAGAAGTCAGCACCAGAATTCTTCCGGCTACTCTCTCCATTCTCTCCCCAAAGCCTCTGTGTCCAGACTCTCCTCAAATGTCTCTAGACCACTCTGCACCCCTTTTAGCCAGAGATCTACTATCTGTGGCTGCCACTGTATACTCCGCTGTCAGGCATTATCACCACTGGGCCAGGGCAGAGTCTCTACTGCGAGAAGGGCTTTTTATTCTCTCACACTGATGCTGCTCAAGTGAGTGTTCTCCCTGAGCAAGATGGAAGCTGTGGAATGGGAGGTGAGTCATCAATGGGACCCTGATGGCCACTTTCTCAGTTTCTCCCCAAAGCATTCTTCCCCAATCTCTCCTCAGATGGCTCCAGCCCACTCTGACCCAGCCTTTGCCCAGAAACCAGGAAACGTGGCTGCAAATAAAAAGTTTTGCATTGGTCCTTTTAAAGGCTCTTTGCATCTCCAGCCACCTGTCTCTGGCAGAGAGCAACACTGCCACTTTACACAGCTTTCTGTCATCTCTGTGCTTTTTTGGCTATGGTGATGTAGGCTGGAGATGCCCACATATGGTTTACACCCCACGCTTCTCAGGGACATCCGACTGGCCATTTTAATTTATTTCTGGCACTGCCGCCTGTGAGCACCCCAGCTGCCTTCTTGAGTCTCTACCACACTCCTTACCAGTTAGGTTGTGCTAAAGCTGATTCTTCTGTCTTTACAAGGCTATAAGACTATAAGACTCCTCTCTTGTTGTTCAGTTTTTTGTCCCAGATGATTTCTCCACAATTCTGCTGCAATACCATATTGATCCAAGGAGGTCATCAGTGTGTCTTCCATTCACTCATCTAACATCTTGATTATCCTCAAGGGCACTTCTTTTAAACATCATATTATTGTCTTGATTACTTTCTTATGACATGTGTGTCATAAGAGAAAGTTGAACACATATCATAAAGTATCATATGATGTCCACTATATAGTTATTTTAATTTTTTGTAGCAGTTGTAATGGAAATGTCAAAAAATCTGGTATAAATCTGGCAGCAACATTGTCTCAATCAGTGAACTAGTATTTCCTTCATCCTAGTCTACATTTAATTTTCTCTTCATCCTAAATAAGAGGCATTTGGTTTGCTGATTAAGGAGCTCAGCTAGCTGCCTACTTCCAATTTTGTTTAATTTAGCCATCATGAGTACATTTATGTCTTTAATTCAATTTTGCCTGTCACTTTTTTCAGAGTTTCCCTTTTTATCTGGGTCTTGTTTGGGTTCATGGGAGAGTTAATTATTCATCCCTTAGCAATAGCTATAAAAATATTAACAAGTTGTATGACAGATCGAGAAAAAGTTCTCAAATTCTTCTGTTAAGTATTTTTCTTCTGAATTCAAAATATATAGTGTGTTCCAACAGTAGTTATTAAAACTTATTTAAGTTTTAAATATAATATAATGAATTTAAAATCACTGACACTCTTGAGCTAAATAAAAACATTTCAGTAATGAGAAATCTATCAAAATAAGGAAAGCAGTCTACTGGTAGCACCTATATCCCTCAATATCTTTAGCTCGTGTCTATTTTATGCAAGCATCTTCAAAAACATAGTTGAATGATAATAATTTTATCAAATTTCTTTCTTTCCAAGATGCATAATTGACTAATATAAATGAGCATTTCTTTAAAATATTATATCACAAAGAGAATAACCCTTTGTGAGACCAAATTGCTTCAATGACCCTATAATTAAACCACCAAGAGTTATCAAAAACCATAATCATATGCTTATTATTCTTTGGGGCTGAGGAATAGCAGCAATATCCAAAGTGTCCCCATAAAACCAATTTTACAATTCTGATGAAACAAAGTTGAATGGATTTATGAAGGCAATCATCAAAGAGTACATCAGACAAGGGTTTGAGCTCCAAAACATATAAAGAACTCATAGATTCAACTCCAAGAAGACAAACAGTCCAATTATAAAATGGACAAAAGAGAGGGGGGGAAAAGATGGCAGAGGATTGAATGGGAGTCTCGCTGACTTCCTCCCAAGCCCAAACCAGAATTGTGACTAAATAGTGGAGTAGTCACCTGGAAAACAATGGAACGATAGAGGGAGACGAACCTTGGAGCTGCGGACAGACACTGGAATCAACTTTCACACATCCAAACAAGTGAGAAGTGTGGTGGAGGCTTGAGAGGGTGACCTGGGTGCGCACGGGCACCAGTACCAGAGGGACATTGAAATGGCCTGTTGGATCTCCGTGAGAAGAATAGGGTCTGAATCATAAACAGGGACCCCTAGACTACAGCAGCTGAAACCAGGAAAACACACAGACAAAATACAACCATGAAAGCTTAGTGGTGCTCTCTGCCAGAGACAGGCAGCTGGAGATGCAAAGAGACATTTAAAGGGCCAACGCAAAAATTTGCACTGGCAGCCGCCTTCCTTCATCTCTGGGTAGAGACAGCAGTAGAGTGGTCTGGTGTCTGAGGAAAGATTGGTGAGGAAAACTTTGTAAAGAGAACTGAGTAGGTGGACAGAGGAGCCCTGGTGATAACTCACCTCCCACTCTGCAGCTACCATCTCACTCAGGCATAAGTACATTAATAAACCTACCTTTTGAGTGCTCCATACACAGCTTGTTCACATGTGAGCTGGGGTCTGAGTGCAGTCTGGTTGGAAGAAATAGAGGATCCCTGGCCAAAGGGGACACAGAACTGCCCAGACACCCTCCAGGGGAGACTGGAGACAGAGGCATTGGGGAAAGAACAGGAGGAGGAACTGGGGAGTCCCGACTCCTTCCCCTGTCTGTCCTCTCCATTGTCTGCAGGCAGGCCACACCCCCAAATAGCCAAAAGTGGGAAAGCACACAATAGACGGCACAAAACTGCCCAATGCAGGGGCACACTTGTGAGTGGCTGGTGAGGGCTCGTATGGGCCGGAGAGGGCATGTGAGAGCTGGCGAGGGCGTGCTAGGACCAGAACACGGGAGGGCCGAGGAGGGCTTGGGTGGGCCTGTGAGAGCTCACACAGAACGGCACCCATGCGGTGGGTGAGGGCTAGGGCTGGTCGGTGCCTGCATGGGCAGACAAGGGCAAGCATGGGCTGACACCCATGGGGGCCGGCAAGTGCAGAGCAGTCCACAGAAATAGTGGACCCCTTACAGCCGAAAGGGTCACATAGCTGCCCAGAGACCCTGGAGGAGAGACTGAAGAGAGAGGTGTTGGGGAGTCCTGGTGCTGACACTTCCCCAGTCCATGATCTCCATCTTGCTCAGGAGGACTACTACCCTGGGTGACAACAGCCTATAAGGACACCATAGTCCTGCCATCAGGAGGCACTGCTCCACCCTGTGGTGCCTAAGCTTGACAGATGAGAACAGAGGGAACAGATTGACAATCACAGGAGACAGATACAGACAGTAGATTCCTGGAAGGCTCAAACAAATGGCCCTAGATAAGATACGGTCAACAACTAACACCATCAGAGGCAGACCCAGAAAGAAAAGTAAAAAAAAATAAATAAATAAAAAGACTGTCCTACTACCATAGAAGTTTAATCCACAAAGTCAGGCTATCTAGATGGATCAATTGAAGCAAAAGCAAAAACAAAAAATAACAAAATAGACTCTCATAAAAAAAGAGAAGAAAAAGAAATTCCCCCCAAATGAGGGGAAAGGGGGAATTCCCACAGAGAGAGCTAAATGAAAGAGAGGCAAGTGAACTATCAGATATTGAATTCAAAACAATGGCTCTAAAGAAACTCAACGAGCTCAGCAGGTTCAAAGATAACTATGAGAAAATGCAGAGAAACTATCAAGAACTTACGGCAAAATATGTCAACCTGGAAAAGACATAGAAACTATCAAGAAGATACAACAGGATATGGAGAATACCATTTCTGAATTGAAGAACACAGCAGAAGGAATCAAAAGCAGACTAGATGAAGCAGAATATCAAATTGGTAAGCTGGAGGATAAGGTAGAAAAAAGCTCCCAGAAAGAACAAGAAATGGAAAAAAGACCCAAAGAGAATGAAGAGGCATTTAGGGAAATGCAGAACAACATGAAACACAATAATATCTGCACAATAGGGATACCAGAAGGAGAAGAAGAGGAGCAAGGGATAGAGAACCTGTTGGAAAAAGTAATGATGGAAAACTGTCACAATTGGGAGAGGAAAGGTCTCACGGGTCCAGGAATCACAGAGGGCCTCATTCAAGAGACACCCAATGAGTCCCACTCTAAGACACATCATTAAAAATGGCAAATATCAAAGAATAAGAAAGAATCTTACAGGTAGCAAGGGAGAAACAGGTAGTAACTTACAAGGGAGCTCTGATATGGCTAGCAGCTGACTTCTCAACAGAAACACTACAAGCCAGAATGGAATGGCAAGAAATATTCCAAGTGATGAAAAGCAAATGAAAAGCCTACAACTAAGACTGTTCTATCTAGCAAGACTCTCAATTAAAATAGAAGGGGAAATCAGGAGTTTCCCAGACAAAGGAAGGCTAAACGAATGCATCTCCATCAAACCAGCACTACAAGATATACTACAGTGACTTCTTTAAGAAGATGAAGGAAAAGAGTGAAAAAGAGAAAAACACAAGTACAAAGGAAAAAAACGGATGTTTCTATCAATAATAACTCCCAATGTAAGTGGACTAAATGACCCAATCAAAACATACAGGATAGCTGAATGGATAAGAAAACATGACCCACACATATGCTGCCTACAAGAGACCAACCTGAGAAAAAAGGACTAACACAGACTGAAAGTGAAGGGATGGAAAAAAATATTCCAAGCAAATGGGAAAGAAAAGAAAGCAAGGGTAGCAATAATTACCTCAGACAAATAGATTTCAAAACAAACACCATAAAAAGAGACCCAGATGGAGACTTTATAATACTTAAAGGAAGAATCTTTCAAGAAGACATAAACATTGGAAATTTATTTGCACCCATAATAGGAGCACCCAAATATATAAGGAAAATCTTGGATGACTTCAAAAAAGATACAGACAGCAACACACAGATACTAGGAGATTTTAACACCCCACTGTCAAAAATAGACAGATCTTCCAAACAAAACATCAACAAGGATATTGTGGAATGGAATGATGCACTGAATCAAATGGACTTAACTGACATATATAGAACCTTACATCCCAAAGAAGAAAAATACACATACTTCTCAAATGTGCATGGAGATTTTTCAAAGATAGACCACATGATAGGATGCAAAGCAAAGCTCAGCAAATTCAGGAAAATTAAAATGATATCAAGCTTTTTCTCAGACAACAACATCTTGAAACTGGAAATCAACCTCAAAGAGAAACCTCAAAAACTTGCAAACTCATAGAGACTGAACAGTAGACTATTAAACAATGAATGGGCCAATAATGTGATAAGAGAAGAAATCAAAAAGTTTATGGAAACAAAGGAAAATGAACATAAAGAGTCCTAAGCCTATGGGACACAGTAAAGGCAGTCCTCAGAGGGAAGGTCAAAACAATACAGGATTACCTTAAAAAGACAGAAACATTTCAAATAAAATACCTAACACTACAACTTCAACAACTGAAGAAACAACAAATAAATCCCACAGCAAGTAGAAGGAAGGAAATAATCAAGATCAGAGCAGAATTGAATGACATAGAGAATAAAAGAACAAGCCAAAGGATCAACAAATCCAGGAGCTAGTTCCTTGAAAAGATACATAAAATTGACAAGCCTATAAGCAGATCATCAAGAAAAAAATGGAGAAGACCCAGATAAATAATATCAGAAATGACAGAGGAGAAATAACAACTGATATGACAGAAATACAAAGGATTGTAAGAAACTACTATGAAAAATTATATGCCAAGAAACTTGAAAACCTGGATGAAATGGACAAATTTTTAGACAAGTATAATCTTCCAACACTGAAGGAGGAAGAAACTGAAAGCTTAAGCAGACCAATTACAGCTGGGGAAATTGAAGCAGTAATCAAGAAATTTCTGGCACACAAAAGACCAGGGCCCAACGGTTTCACAGGAGAATTTTACAAAACATTTAAGGAAGAGCTAACCCCTGTCCTTCTCAGACTATCCCAAAAATCCAAGAGAAGGGAAGATTCCCAGACTCTTTTTATGAGGCCAGCATCACCCAAATCCCCAGACCAGATAAAGACCCTACAAAGAAAGAAAACTACAGGTCAATTTCGCTGATGAACATTGACACTAAAATCTGCAACAAAATAATGGCAAAATCCATCCAGCAATACATGAAAAAGATTATCCACCATGATCAAGTGTGATTTATTCAAGGGATGCAGGGATGTTTCAATTTACACAAATCAATAAACGTAATATATCACATAAACAAAAGGAAAGACAAAAACCACATGATCATCTCGATAGATGCAGGAAAAGCATTCGATAAGGTACAGCACCCATTAATGATCAAAACACTCAGCAAAATGGGAATAAATGGGGTATTCCTCAATGTAAATAAGGCCATATATGAAAAACCTACAGCCAACATCTTACTTAACGGACAAAAACTAAAAGCTTTCCCACTAAGATTGAGAACATGGCAAGGATGTCCACTTTCACTACTTCTATTCAACATAGAATTGGAAGTCCTATCCAGAGTTATCAGACAAGAAAAATAAACAAAAGGCATCCAAATAGGAAAGGAGGAAGTAAAACTATCATAGTTTGCAGATGACATGATAGCGTACATAGAAAACCCTGTAGACTCTATCAAAATACTATTCAACCTAATAAATGATTTTGGCAAAACAGCAGGATACAAAGTCAACATTCAGAAATCAAAGGCATTTTTGTATACCAGCAATGAAATAGAAGAAGAAGAAATCAGGAAATAAATACCATTTGATATAGCAACAAGAAAAATAAAGTACCTAGTAATAAATTTAACCAAGGACGTAAAAGACCTGTATACATAAAACTGTACAACATTGAAGAAAGAAATTAAGGAAGACACAAATAACTGGAAGCATATACTGTTTTCATGGATTGAAACAATTAACATCATCAAAATGTCAATACTACCCAAAACAATGTACAGATTCAACACAATCCCTATTAAAATACCAATGATGTTTTTCACAGACATAGAACAGACATTTCAAAAATTTATATGGAATCATAAATGACCTCGAATAGCCACAGAAATTCTGAGAAAGAAAAACAAAGCAGGAGGGATCACAATACCGGACATCAAACTCTACTACAAAGCCACTATACTCAAAACAATCTGGTACTGGAACAAGAACAGACCCATAGACCAGTGGAACAGAATAGAAAGCCCAGAAATAAGCCAATGTCTATATGGGCAACTAATAGTTGACAAAGGGGGCAGAGGCATAAAGTGCAGTAATAATATCCTCTTCAACAAATTGTGTAGGGAGAGCTAGAATGGCTACATGCAAAAAAATTGAAATTGGATCATCAGCTGACACCATACACAAAAGAAAACCTCAAGATGGGTAAAAGATTTTAATATTAGTCACAACACCATAAATGTCCTAGAGGATAATAGAGGTAGAAACTCTCAGATATCCCACGCAGCAATTTCTTCACTGATATGTCTCCTAAAGCAAAGGACATAAAGGATAGAATAAACAAGTAGAACCTCATCAAAATAAGAAGCTTCTACATGGCAAAAGAAAACAACAGCAAAATGAAAAGGGAGCCAACCCTATGGGAAAATATATTTGCTAATGATACATCAGATAGAGGCTTGATCTCCAAAATATATAAAAAACACACACGATTCCACTCCAAGAAGACAAATCATCCAATCAAAAAAATGGGCAAAGGACCTGGGCAGACACTTTTCTAAGGAGGAGATACAGAGGGTCCAGAGACATTTGAAGGGATGCTCAGCATCACTAACCATCAGGAAAATGCAGATCAAAACCACCATGATGTACCACCTCACACTGCTCAGAATGGCCGCCATAAACAGATCAACCAACAGGTGCTGGTGAGGCTGTGGTAAAAAGGGGAACAATAGTACACTGTTGGTGGGACTACAGACTGGTTTAGTCATTGAGAAAAGCAGTGTGGAATTTCCTCAAAAAGCTGAAAATGGAACTGCCTTTTGATTCAGTGATTCCCCTGCTGGGACTATACCCTAAGAACACCAAAACGCCAATACAAAAGAACCTATGCACCCCAATGTTCATAGCAGCACAGTTGACAATAGCCAAGTGTTGGAAGCAACCTAAATGCCCATTAGTAGATGATTGGATCAAAAAGTAATGGTACATATACACAATGGAATACTACGCAACAGAAAGAAAAAAAGAACTACTAAATTTCGCGACAGCATGGATGGAACTGGAGAGCATTATGCTAAGCAAAATAAGCCAGGGAGTGAAAGACAAATACCATATGATCTCACCTATAGGCGGAACCTAACCAGTAAAACAAAGATGCAAGGAAAATAAGACCAGCAACACTGAGAAAAGAAAAGAAAAGAAAAGAAGATAAACCAACAGAGACAAGAGGGAAGAAGGGAGGGGTGGGCAGAGAAAAGGAAGGGAAGAGGCAAGTCATGGAACATATAGCATGGACTCACGGACAAAGCCAAATTGGGGAAAGATTGAGGGAGACAGTGGTGGGAGGGTGGCAGGGGAATGCAGTGCAGGGAAGGCAGAGACAAATGTATTTGAAAAAATAAAAAAATTAATTTTAAAATAAATGGACAAAGGACCTGAATAAACATTTCTCTAAGGATGACTTATGGAGGGCCCATAGACACATGAAAAAATGTTGAACATTACTAGCCATCAGAGAGGTGAAAAATGAACCACAGTCAGATACTACATCACACCAGTGAGAATGGCCATCATAAACAAATCAATAAACAAATGCTGGAGAGGATGTGAAGAAAAGGGGAATCCTATTACACTGTTGGTGGGAAAGCAGACTGGGGAATATAGTATAGAATATCCTCAAAATACTAAAAATAGAACTGCTGTTTGACCCAGTACTTCCACTTCTTGGATTACTCTCTAAGAATCCTGAATCACCATTTCAGAAGAATCTATGCACTCCAATGTTCACAGCAGCATTATTTACAATAGCCAGGTGCTGGAAACAATGTAAGTACCCATCAATAAATAAGTGGATCAAAAAACTGGTAAATATACACAATGGAATACTATGCAACAGAAAGAAAGAAAGAACTTCCACACTTGGCAATAGCAAGGACGGAACTAGAGAGTATTATGCTAAGTTAAATAAGCCAGGTGGTGATAGAAATATACCATATGATCTCACCTGTAACTCGAACCTAATGAACAAAACAAACAAATGGGGAGAGACTTCAATATGACTGAGGAGTGAGTGGAAATCACATTGACCTCCTCCCAGGATCAAAGTGGAATTGCAACTAAATTGTGGAGGAATCACCTGGAAAACAGGGTAATGATAGTAAGAGAAAAGCCTTAAAATCTCAGACAGACAAAGGAATTGGCTTTCACACAACCTAACTGGTAAGAAGTGCAGTGGAGACTTGAGAAGATGGGCTGGGTGCCCACAGGCAGCGATATTGAAATGGCCAGTTGGATCCCCCCAAGAAGACCAGAGTCTGAACCACAAATGAGGATCTCAAACCTATAGCACCAGAGCCCAAAAAGCACACAGACAACAGCCAGCTGTGAAAAGCTTAGCGGTGCTCTCTGCCAGAGACAGGTTGCTGGAGATGCAAGGAGCTGTTTAATGTGACAACACCATTTGTAGTGGCAGCCACTTACCCTGGTGTCTGGGCAAAGGCTGGGGCAGAGGGGGCTGGAGCCGCCTGAAGAAGACTGGGGCAGAAAGCTTTGGGGAGAGAACTGAGCAAGTGGCCAGCAGGGCCCAGGTACTGGCCCACCTTCCACTCCTCAGTTTTCACCCTGCTGAGGCATAAAGGACACAATAGCCCTGCCCTTAGGAAGCTCTGTCCTGGCCCTGTGTTGCACACAGGCCTCAGGGCTGAGTTCAAAGCAGCTGTTACAGATAGTAGATCCCTGGCTAAAGGGGACGCAGAGTGGTCTAGGGACACTTGAGTAAAGACTGGAGGTAGAGGTGTTGGAGAGAGGACTGGGAACGTAGCCCAGGGAATTCCAGGACTGAAATCTCCCCCATTCCACAGTTTCCATCTTGCTCAGGCAGGTAACTCTCCTGAGTGACAGCAACCTGAAAGGACAAAATATTCTTGCCCTCAGGAGACTCTGGCCCACCCTGGGGTGCGTACACATGACTGCTGAAGGCAGAGTGACTAGATTAACAACTGCAGGAGACAGACACAAACAGTATATTCCTGGAAGTCCAGAACAGACTGCCTCAGGTCTGACAGGGTCAACAGCTGACATCATCAGAGGCAGACCCAGAAAGAAGAAAAAAAAAAGCCATCTACTACCATAGAAGTTCAAACCAAAATGTCAAGAAGTCAAGGCAGATCAATTTAAGAAGCAGAAGCAAAAAAGAAGAGTCTAACAAATAATGGAAAGAAAAAGAAACACCCCACAGTTGAAGGGAAAGGAAGAATCCCTAGAAAGAAAACAAAATGAAATAGAAGCAAGTACACTATCAGATATTAAATTCAAAACAATGGTTCTAAGGAACCTCAATGAGTTCAGTGAACTCAAAGAGAATTATTAAAACTACAGGGAAACTATGAGGGACTTACTGCAAACTATATCAACATGAGAAAGGATGTAGAAACTACAATAAGAGGTAAGAGGAAATGAAGAATACAATTTCTGAATTGAAGAACACAATAGAAGAAGACAAAAGCAGGCTAGATGAGGCAGAGGATTGAATCAAGGAGCTGAAGGATAAAGTGGAAAAAACCTTCCAGAAAGAGCAAGAAAATGAAAAAAGACTCAAAAAGAATAAAGAGGTGTTAAGGAAAATGCAGGATAACATGAAACATAATAATATCAGTATAATAGGGATACCAGAAAGAGAAGAAGAGGAGCAAGAAATAGAGACCCTGTTGGAAAAATAATGATGGAAAACTTAACTAATTTGAGTAGAGAAAAAGTCACACATGTCCAGGAAGCATAGAGGGTCGCACTCAGGAGGAACCCAATAAGGCCTACTCCAAGACACAAAATAATTAAATAGCAAATAGCAAAGACAAATAGAGAATCCTAAAGGAAGCAACAGAGAAACAGGTAGTAACATATAAGGAGCCCTGGTACAGCTAGCAGCTGACTTCTCAACTGAAACACTACAAGCCAGAAGATAATGTCAAGAAATATTTCAAGTAATGTAAAGGAAAGGCGTACAACTAAACTGTTCTAACAGCAAGGCCCACAATTAAAATGGGAGGTGAAATAAGGAGGTCCCAAACAAAAGAAGGCTAAAAGAGTATGCTTCCACCAAAACAACATGATTATATGCCAAAGGGAGTGGTTTAAGAAGATGCTGAAAAAGAGTTAGAAAGAGAGGAACACAGGAACAAAGGGAAAAAATGAATAAATACCTACCAATATCTTTAAATGTAAATGGAATAAATGTCCCAATCAAATGACACAGGATTGCTGGATGGATAAAAGACATCACCCACACATATGCTGCCTACAAGAGACCCACCTGAGAACGAAGGACCTATACAGACTGAAAGTAAAGGGATGGAAAAACAATATTCCAAACAACTGGACAGGAAAAAGAAAAGCAGAGGTAACAATACTTATATCAGACAAAATAGAGTTCAAAACAAAGACCATGAAAACAGACCCAGAGGGACTTTTCATATTACTCAAAGGAAGAATCCATCAAGAACACATAAACATTGTAAACACATATGCACCCAGCATAGGAGTACTCAAATATATAAGGATCATCTTGCAGAACTACAAGAATGATATAGACAGCAACACACTGATAGTAGGGGATTATAACACCCCACTGTCAAAAATGGATAGAACTTCCAAACAAAACATTGACAAGGATATTGTGCAACTGAATGACACCTGAAATCAAAAGGACTTAACTGATATATATTGAAACTTTCATCCCAAAGAATCTAAGTATACATTCTTTTCAAATGCCCATGGAACATTTTGAAAGAGAGACCACAGTGTAGAATGCAAAACAAGCCTCAGCAAATTCAGGAAAATCAAAATCATAACAAGCATTTTCTTGGACCACAAGGGCTTGACACTAGAAACCAACCTCAAGGAAAAAACTGAAAAACATTCAAACTGATGGAGACTGAATAGCACACTATAAAACAATGAATGGGTCAATAATGAGATAAGAGAAGAAATCAAAAAGTTTCTGGAAAAAAAGAAAATGAACACACAACAGTCCAAAACCTATGGAACACAGCAAAGGCAGTCCTGAGGGGGTAGTTTATAGGAGTACAGACCTACCTAGAAAAATAATTTTCAAATAAACAACCTAACCCTACAGCTCAAGGACTGGTGAAACAGCAACAAAGTCCAGAGCAACTAAAAGGAAGGAAATAATCAAAATCAGAGCAGAACTGAATGACAAAGAGAATAAAAGAACAATTCAAAGGATCAACCAATCCAGGAGCTGGGCATTTGAAAATATAAACAAAATTGACAAACCTATAAGCATACTCATCAAGAAAAAAAGGGAGAGGACCCAAATAAATAGTATCAGAAATTAAAAAGGAGAAAAAACAACACATACTACAGAAATACAAAGGATTGAAAAAATTACTATGACCAATTATATGCCAAGAAATATAACCTTGATTTAGTGGACAAATTTCTAGAAAGTATAACCTTCCAACACTGAATGTAGAAAAAGCAGAAAGCCTGAGAAGACTGAAAACTGCTGATGAAATTGAAACATTGATCAAAAAACACCCAGCACAGAAAATCATAGACCAGATGGTTTCACATGAGAATTTTAGAAAACACTTAAGGTAGAACTAACCCTTGTCTTTCTCAGAGTATTCCACAAAATCAAAGATGATGGAAGACTCTAAATCTCTTTTTATGAGGCCAGCTTCATCTTAATCCCAAAATCAGATAAAGACACAAGAAAGAAAGAATACTAGAGGTCAGTTTCACTGATGAACATAGATGCTAAAATCCTCAACAAAATATTTCAAAACAGCATGCAGCCATACATCAAAAAGATCATCCACCCTGATCAAGTGAGATTCATCCCAGGGATGCAAGGTTGGTTCAAAATTCACAAATCAATAAACATAATACATCACATAAACAAAAGGAAAGGCAAAAAAAATGTGATCATATTAATTGATGCAGATAAAGTATTTTATAAGCTACAACACCCTTTTATGATAAAAAATATTCAATAAAGTAGGAGTAAAGGGGGCATACCTCAACACAATAAAGCCCACATATGGAAAAGCTACAGCCAACATCATACACTATGGGCAACAACTAAAAGCTTTCCCATTAAGATCGGAAACAAGACAAGTATGTCCTGTTTCACCATTTCTATTCAACATGGTATTGGAAGTCTTAGCCACAGTGGCCAGACAAGAAAAGGAAATAAAAAGCATCCAAATTAGAAAGGAGGAAGTAAAACTATCATTGCTTGCAGAACACATGATAGTGTGCATAGAAAACCCTATATACTCCACCAAAAACCTACTCGATCTAAAGTGAATTTGACAAAACAGCAAGATACAAAGTTAATATTCAGATAGTGAGGGCATTTTTGTACATGAATTATGAAATATAAGAAGCAGAAATCAGGAAAAAAATCCCATTTGCTATAGCAACAAGAAACATAAAGTATTTGGGAATAAATTTAACCATGGAGGTAAAAGACCTGTATGCAGAAAACTGTACAACACTGAAGACATTAAGGAAGACACAAATAACTGGAAGCATATACTGTGTTCATGGATTGGAACAATTAACATCATCAAAATGTCAATACTACCCAAAGCAATGTACAGATTCAACACAATCCCTATTAAAATACCAATGATGTTTTTCACAGACATAGAACAGACATTTCAAAAATTTATATGGAATCATTAACAGCCCTGAATAGCCACAGCAATTTTGAGAAAGAAAAACAAAGCCAGAGAGGTCATAATACCAGATATAAAACTATATTACAAGGCCACTGTAATCAAAACATTCTAATATTGGCACAAGAACAGACACATAGATCAGTGGAACAGAATACAAAGCCCAGAAATAAACCCATGTCTCTATGATCAATTAATATTTGACAAAGGGGGCAGAAGCATAAATTGCAGTTAAAATATCCTCTTCAACAAATGGTGTTGGGAGAGCTGGCCAGCTACATGCAAAAAATCAAAATTTGACCACCTACTGACACCATACACAAAAATAAACCCAAGATGGATAAAAGACTTTAATATAAGTCATGACACCATAAATGCCCTAGAGGAAAATAGAAGCAGGAAACTCTCAGATATCCCATGCAGCAATATTTTCACCAATACGCCCCTTTAAGCAACTGACATAAGAGAAATAATATACAAGTGGGACTTCATCAAAATAAGAAGTTTCTGTATGGCTGAAGAAAACAGCAAAATGAAAAGGGAGTGAACTGAATAGGAAAATGTTTGCCAATGACACATCAGATAGAGGTTTTTTCTCCAAAATCTATAAAGAACTCACACAACTCCACTCCAAGAAGACAAGCAATTCTACTAAGAAATGGGCAAAGGACCTGGGCAGACAATTCTCCAGGAAAGAGATGCAGAGGGCCCAGAGGCATATGTTCAGCATCACTAACGATCAGAGAAATGCAAGTTAAAACCACAATGAGATACCACTTCACACTGGTCAGAATGGCCATCATAAAGACATCAACAAGTAATGAGTGCTGGTGAGGCTGTGGAGAAAAGGGAACCCTAGTATACTGTTGGTGGGAATGAAGACTGGTACAGCCACTGTAGAAAACAGTGTGGAATTTCCTCAAAAAGCTAAAAATGGAACTGCCTTTTGACCCAGAGATTCCATTCCTGGGACTATACCCTAAGAATCCTAAAACTTCATTTCAAAAGAACCTATGCACCCCAATGTTCATAGCAGCAAAACTTACAATAGCCAAGTGTTGGAGGCAACCTAAATGACCATCAGTAGATCAGTGGATCAAAAAACTATGGTACATTTACATAATGGAATACTACAGAGCAGAAAGAAAGAAAGAGCTACTACACTTTGCAACAGCATGGATGGAACTATATAGCATTATACTAAGTGAAATAAGCCAGGGGTCAAAAGACAAATATCATATGATCTCACCTACAAGGGGAACCTAACCAACAAAATAAACAATCAAGGAAAATATAACCAGCAACATTGGGAGAAAAAAGAAACCAACAGAGTCAAGAGGGAAGCGGGGGCAGGGGGGCGGAGAGGGAAAAGGAAGAAAAGGTCAAGTCAAGGAACATGTAGAAAGGACCCGTGGACAAAGCCAAAGTGGGGAAGGATTGAGGAAAGGAGATGGGGGAGGGGAAGGGGAAAGTGGTAACAAGAACGTGGAGAGAAATGTATTTGAACAAAAAATAAAAATTTAAAAAAAATAGACACTCACAAAATCAAGGTTATATATTAGCTGGTTGATCAAAGGTTGTGGCCAGAGATTTGCAGGAATCTAACCCCATATTTAGGGTTCAATGTTTGCTAAACCAGTGTTTACATTGACTAAGGGATTTAAGTACAGCGAATAATCAGAATTGACTCTAATTAGTCAACAGTATGTGTGCACACTCTAAAAATGAACGTTTATTTAGTAGATGTATACATTTTAAAGAAATAACAATAAAGGACCTCTTCTACAATAAAAGTTATATTAAATCATCAAAAAAAGAAATTATGGTAAAAATGGGCAAGATATTTTTAAATATAGGTATAAGGAAAGGCAACAGTATAAATTTTGGTTACAGAATGAAATGAGAATGTTATAAACTTGACACTATGAAAATATTAATTAAATGAATGATTGTTAAGATATAGGAGAGAAGAGGTGTGTGTCAAGACTCTTGAATTCTATCATTGATTATTGGGAATTTATATTATGTAAATTTAAAATAAAGTTTCTTTGATTCAGTTTTTACTTTTTCATAGTCTTGTTTCTTAATTATAGAAGTATTATTGGGAACTATTTCATTTACTTCTTTTTTTCTATATGTATATCTCATTATAAACATCCATTTACTTTTATAATTATCTACATATAGATTGCTAAAACAGATGCTTCAGTTTTCTCATCCAAGAAATGGAAATAATAGTGGTAATTGTGCACAAGATTATAAGAAGATTAAATAGCAGATACACCAAACCAGGTCTAGAATAGCATTTTTTATATAACAAACACCTGTTATTTTTATGAAAATAAAAGAGTTGTAATATATAATGTTATTAACTGAAGAAATATGGAGACTATTTTCACTATTTTATTGCATTATGTGACAATTATGTCTATTTCTGTAATAAAGGATTAAAGTATACTGCTCTTTATGTTTTTTGTTATTTGTTTGTTTCTAACTATGACTTCATTAAAACCTATGTAATCATTTTACAAAAAAAAAAAGAAAAAGGGAGAAGACTCAAATAAATAAAATCAGAAAAAAAAAGGAGAAATTACAACCAGAGCACAGAAACATCAAGGACTGTAAGAAATTACTATGAACAACTTTATGTGAAGAAATTAGAAAACCTCAATGAAATGGACAAATTCCTAGAAATATATAACTTTCCAAAACTGAATGAAAAAGAAGCAAAATGTCTGAACAGACCAATAACAGCTGGGAGCTGAAGCAGTAATCCAAAAACTCTTCGCACACAAAAGCTCTGGACTGGAGAGTTTCAAAGGATAATTTTACGAAACATTTAAGGAAAAGCTAGCCCCATCCTTCTCAGACTATTCCAAAAAATTCAAGAAAGTGGAAGATTCCGAAACTCTTTTTAAGAGGCCACCATCATCCAAAACACAAACCCAGATAAAGACACAAAAAAGAGAGAAGATGGCAGAGGAGTGAATGGGAGTCACGCTGACCTCCTCCCAAGACCAAACTGGAATTGCGACTAAATAGTGGAGTAGTCACCTGGAAAACAATGGAACGATAGTGGGAGAGGAGCCTTGGTGCCGCGGACAGTGGATTCCACTCTCACACATCCCAACGGGTGAGAAATGGGGTGGAGGCTTGAGAGGGCGGGCTGGGTGCCCACGGGCACAAGCTCCAGAGGGACATTGAAAGGGCCAGTTAGCTTCCTCCCAGAAGAACAGGGTCTGAATCATAAACAGGGACTCCTAAACTACAGCAGCTAAAGCCAAGAAAATACAGACAAAACACAACCCCAGAAAGCTTAGGGGCGCTCTCTGCCAGAGACAGGTGGCTGGGGATGAAAAGAGACATTTAAAGGGCCAATGCAAACATTGCAGTGACAGCCGCCCTCCTTGATCTAGGTAGAGGTGGCAGCAGAGTGGGCTGGTGACTGAAAAATGCTGGTGAGGAAAACTTTGTGAAGAGAACTGACACAGCAGCCAGTGGAGCCCAGGTGATAATGCACCTCCCACTCTGCAGCTACCATCTCGCTCAGACATAAGAGAATCAATTAACCTGCCTTTTGTGCTCTCTGCTCACAGCTTGTGGATGTGTGAGCTGGGGGGTCTTAGTGCAGACTGGCTGGGAGAGCCTTGAGGAGAGACTAGAGACGGAGGCATTGGGGAAAGAATGGGAGGAGGAACCAGGGAGTCCCGACTCCTTGTCCTTGCCATAGTCTCCATTGCGCAGGAAGAGACCACACCCCCAAATGGCCAAAAGCCAAAAAGCACACATAGTCACCCGAAAAATTTCCAGTGCAAGCACACATACTTGCGCCGAGTGACCGACGAGGGTTGGTGAGCATGTGTGTGACCACCGCGGATTGGCGAATGCTTGCATCGGCCAGAAAGGCCTCCCACAGATTGGCACCCATATGGCCTGCGAGTGAGTGTACAGAGCAGCAAGGGCAGGCATAAATTGACCCGCCGACCCGTGACTGCGGAGCAACAAACAAAATTAGGAGAGCTGCCCAAAGTCCCTGGAGGAGAGACCGGAGACAGGATTAACCAGAGAGTCCTGGAGCAGACTTCCTCCCATTTCTGTAGTCCCCATTTGGCAAGGGCAAGCAACACCCAAAGAGCCAAAAGCAGGGAAAACACACAATAGAAGACTCTAAACTGACCAATACCGGGAGGCTCGCCAGGCGGGCCAGAAGAGTACCCTAGGTTGCGAATAAGCTCCCTGGTCTGGGGCAAGCACCTGTGAGCTCAGGCAGGCGGGAGATCCTGCCTCACCTGGAGCGCGCTCAAGTAGCCACCGTTAGAGTGCAGAGTGATCCCAAAAAATAGCCCAGCCTTGACTGAAGGGGTCACAGAGCTGCCCCAAGCAGGAGTCAGACACAGGCAGTAGATTCCTGGAAGGCTCAAACAACCAACCCAAAGACCTACAGGGTCAACAACTGAAATCATCAGAGGCAGACCCAGAAAGAAAAGTAAAGGAAAAAAATACTTAATAGACTCTCACAAAAACTGGAAGAAAATGAAGTTCCCCCCAAATGAGAGGAAAAGGGGACTCCTCAAAGAGAGAGCTAAATGAAACAGAGACAAGGGAACTATCAGATATGGAATTCAAAACAATTGTTCTAACGAAGCTCAATGAGCTCAGCCAGCTCAAAAAGAACTATGAGAACTGCAGAAAACTATCAGGATCTCACAGCAAACTATATGAGCCTGGAAAAGGACACAGAAACTATCAAGAAGACACAAGAGGATATGAAAAATACCATTTCTGAATTGAAGAACAGAGTAGAAGGAATCCAAAGCAGGCTGGATGAAGCCGAGGATTGAACAGTGACATGGAGAATAAGGTAGAAAGAAGCTCCCAGAAAAAACAAGAAATGGAAAAAAGGCTTGAAAAGAATGAAGAGGCATTTAGGGAAATGCAGGACAACCTGAAACTCATTAATATCTGCATAACAGGGATACCAGAAGGAGAAGAAGAAGAGGAAGGGATAGCGAACCTCCTCGAAAAAGTAATGATGGAAAATTTCCCAAATTTGAGGAGAGAAAGGCTCTCATGGATCCAGGAGGCACAGAGGACCCCACTCAAGAGGGACCCAAGGAGGTCCACTGCAAGACACATCATCATTAAAATGGCAAATGTCAATGACAAAGAGAATCCTCAAGGCAGCAAGGGAGAAGGAGAAAGTAACATACAAGGGGGCCCTGATACACCTAAGAGCTGACTTCTCAACAGAAACACTACGAACCAGAAGGGAATGGCAACAAGTATTCCAAGCCATGAAAAGCAAGGGCCCACAGCCACGGCTGCTCTACCCAGCTACACTCTCATTTAAAATATAAGGGGAAATATGGAATTTCCCAGACAAGAGAAGACTAAAAGAATACATCTCTATCAGACCAGCACTCCAAGATATGCTAAGGGGACTGGTTTAAGCAGATGAAGGAAAAGAATGAAACAGAGAGGAACACAGGTACAAAGAGAAAAGATGAGTAAGTTTCTATCAGTAATATCTCTCAAAGTGAATGGACTAAATGCCCTAATCAAAAGACACAGGGTAGCTGAATGGATAAGAAAACATGACCCACACATATGCTGCCTACAAGAGACCCACCACACAGCAAGAGACCTACACAGATTAAAAGTAAAGGGATGGAAAAAATATTCCAAGCAAATGGGCAAGAGAAAGAGGCCAGGGTTGCCATACTTGTATCAGACAAAGTAGATTTCAAAACAAAGGTCATTAAGAGAGACCCAGAAGGGCACTTTATAATACTTAAAGGAAGAATCTATCAAGAAGACATCAACATTATAATCGTATATGCTCCCAATATAGGAGCCTCCAAGTACATAAGGAAATTGTTGGTTGACTTCAAAAAAGAAATAGACAGCAACACACTGATACTAGGGGATTTCAACACCTCACTGTTAAAAATGAACAGATCTTCCAAACAAAACTTCAATAAGGATATTGTGGAGCTGAATGACATTCTGAAATAAATTGACTTAACTGACATATACAGAACCGTACAACCCAAGGAAGAAAAATACACATTGTTTTTAAATGCTCATGGGAGTTTTTCAAAGATAGACCACATGATAGGACACAAAGCAAACCTCAGAAAATTCAGGAATAATTGAAATAATACCAAACAGTTTTTCAGACCACAAGGGCTTGAAACTGGAAATCAACCTCAAAGAGGAACTTCAAAAACTTGCAAATTCATGGAGAGGGAACAGTACACTATTAAACAATGAATGGGTCAATACTGAGATAAGAGAAGAAATCAAAAAAGTTCTGGAAACAAATGAAAATGAACAGACAACAGTCCAAAACCTATGGGACACAGCAAAGGCGGTCCTGAGAGGGAAGTTCATAGCTATACAGGCTTACCTAAAAAAGATAGAAACATTTCAAATAAAAGACCTAACACGACAACTTCAAGAACTGGAGAACAATAACAAATATATCCCAGAGAACGTAGATGGAAGGAAATAGTGAAGATTAGAGCAGAACTCAATGACATACAGATAAAAAGAACACTTCAAAGGATTAACCAATCCAGGATCTGTTTTTCGATAAGATAAATAAAATTGATAAGCCTTAAAGAAAACTCATCAAGAATAAAAGGGAGAAGACCCAAATTAGTAATATCAGAAATGAAAGAGGAGAAATAACAACTGATACCACAGAAATACAAAGTATCGTCAGAAACTACTATGTTCAATTATATGCCAAGAAATTTGAAAATCTTGATGAAATGGACAAATTTTTAGAAAAGTATAATCTTCCAACACTGAAGGAGGAAGAAACAGAAAGCTTGAACAGAATGATAATAGCTGGGGAAATTGAAGCAGCAATCAAGAAACTCCTGGCAAACAAAACCCCAGGGCCAGACAGTTTCACAGGAGAATTTTACAAAACATTTAAAGAAGAGCTAACCCCTGTCCTTCTCAGACTATTCCAAAATATACAAGAGGAGGGAAGCCTCCCAGACTTTTTCAATGAGGCCAATATCACCCTGATCCCAAAACCAGATAAAGACCCTACGAAGAAAGAAAACTACAGGCCAATTTCGGTGATGAACATAGATGCTAAAATCCTCAACAAAATATTGGCAAACCGCATCCAGCAATACATTCAAAAGATTATCCACCACGATCAAGTGGGATTCATCCCAGGGATGCAGGGATGGTTCAATATACACATCAGTAAATGTGATACATCACATAAATAAAAGAAAAGACAAAAACCACATGATCATCTCGATAGATGCAGAAAAAGCATTCGATAAGGTACAGCACTCATTTATGATCAAAATACTCAGCAAAATGGGAATAAATGGGGCATTCCTCAACATAATAAACACCATATATGAAAAACTAATGGCCAATATCATACTCAATGGGCATAAACTGAAAGCTTTCCCACTAAGATCGTGAACATGAAAAGGATGTCCGCTCTCACCCCTTCTTTTCAAAATCATATTGGAAGTCCTAGCCACAGTGGTCAGACAAGAGAAAGAGGTAAAAGGCATCCAAATAGGAAAGGAGGAAGTAAGCTACCAATGTTTGCAGATGACATGATAATGTACATAGAGAACCCTGTAGACTCTACCAAAAAACTCCTCAACCTAATAGGTGAATTTGGCAAAATAGCAGGATACAAAGTCAACATTCAGAAATCAAAGGCCTTTTTGTACACCAGCAATGCAATAGAAGAAGTAGAAATCAGAAAAAAAAATACCATTCAATATAGCAAGAAGAAAAATAAAGTACCTAGAGTAAATTTAACAGAAGACGTAAAAGACGTGTACGCAGAAAACTATACAACATTGAAGAAAGAAATTAAGGAAGACACAAATAAATGGAAGTATATACCGTGCTCATGGATTGGAAGAATTAATATCATCAAAATGTTCATACTGCCGAAAGCAATTTATACATTCAACGCAATCCTTACTAAGATACCAATGACATATTCCACAGAAATAGAACAGACATGTCAAAAATTTATATGAAACTATAAAGGACCTCGAATACCCTCATCAATTTTGAGAAAGAAAAACAAAGTAGGAGGTATCACAATACCGGACATCAAACTCTACTACAAAGCCATTATACTCAAAATAGTCTGGTACTGGCACAAGAACAGACCCATAGACCAGTGGAACAGAATAGAAAGTCCAGAAATAAGCCCAGGTCTCTATGGGGACCTAATATTTGACAAAGAGGACCGAAGCATAAAATTGAGTAATAATAGCCTCTGGAACAAATGGTGTTGGGAGAGCTGGACAGCTACATGCAAAAAATTGAAATTGGATCATCAGCTGACGCCATACACAAAATAAACTCAAGATGGATAAAACACTTAAATGTAAGTCGCAACACCATCAAAGTCCTGGAGGAGAACATTGGCAGGAAACTCTCAGATATCCCATGCAGCAATTTTTTCACTGATATGTCTCCTAAAGCAAGGGACATAAAAGAAAGAATAAACAAGTGGGACCTCATCAAAATAAGGAGCTTCTGCATGGCTAAAGAAAACATCAAGAAAATGAAAATGAAGCCAACCATTAGGGAAAATATATTTGCTAATGATCCATCAGATAGAGGTTTGATCTCCAAGATATATAAAAACTCACTCGACTCCACTCCAAGACGACAAACGTTCCGATCAAAAAATGGGCAAAGGACCAGGGCAGATGCTTTTCCAAGGAGGAGATATAGAGGGCCCAGAGGCATTTCAAAGGATGCTCAGCATCACTAGCCATCAGAGAAATGCCGATCAAAACCACCATGAGGTACCACCTCACACCGGTCAGAATGGCCATCATAAACAGATCAACCAACAACCGGTGCTGGCGAGGCTGTGGAGAAAAGGGAACCCAAGTACACTGTTGGTGGGAATGCAGAGTGGTGCAGCCACTGTGGAAAGCAGTGTGGAATTTCCTCAAAAAGCTGAAAATGGAATTGCCTTTTGATCCAGTGTTTCCCCTGCTATGACTATACCCTAAGAATACCGAAAGGCCAATACAAAAGTACCTATGCACCCCAATGTTCATAGCAGTACAATTTATAAGAACCAAATGTTGGAAGCAACCTAAATGCCCATCAGTAAATGATGGGATAAAAAATATGGTACATATACACAATGGAATACTACGCAGCAAAAAGAAATAAAGAACTACTAAACTCGCGACAGCATGGATGGAACGGGAGAGCATTATGCTAAGCGATATAAGCCAGGGAGTGAAGACAAATACCATATGATCTCACCTATAAGTGGAACCTAACCAACAATACAAAGATGCAAGGAAAATTAGGCCAGCAACACTGAAAGGAAAAGAAATCAACAGAGACAAGAGGGAAGGAGGAAGGCTGGGTGGGGAAAAGGAAGGTAAGGAGAAAATCAAGGAACATATAGCAAGGACTCAGGGACAAA
Organism: Pteronotus mesoamericanus; assembly: GCF_021234165.1. Taxonomy (NCBI): domain Eukaryota; kingdom Metazoa; phylum Chordata; class Mammalia; order Chiroptera; family Mormoopidae; genus Pteronotus; species Pteronotus mesoamericanus. The sequence goes on from NW_026555321.1 coordinate 60,150,904, forward strand.
ACCAAAGGGGAAGAGTTGAGGGAGGGTAGGAGGGAGGGGGCAAGGGAAAGTAGTGGGGGGGAGGCAGAAACAAATGTATTTGAAAAAATAAATTAAAAAAATTAAAGAAGACACGAAAAAGATCTGACAAAAGCTAAAAAAAGAAAGACACAAAAGAGAAAGAATATTACAGGTCAAAATCAATGATGAACACAAACACTGAAACCCTCAGCAAAATATTGGCAAACTGCCTCCAACGATACATTAAAAGTTCATCCAGCATGATCAAGTGGGATTCATCCCAGGGATAGAAGGGTGGTACAATATTCACAAATCAGTACACATTAATATACCCCATAAACAGAAGGAAAGACAAAAAATCATATGATTATGTCAATAGATGCAAAAAAGCTTTTGATAATGTACAGTACCCATTTATGGTAAAAAACACTCAGCATAATTAGAGTAGAGGAAGCATACCTCAACATAGTAAAGGCCGTATATGAGAAACCTACAGCCAACATCATCCTCAAACCACAAAAACTAAAAACATTCATATTCAGATCAGGAACAAAAAAAGAATGTCCACTTTCACCACTTCTAGTCAACATAGGATTGCAAGCAAGTTCTAGCCATAGTGACCAGATAAGAAAAAGAAATAAAAATCATACAAATTTGAAAAGAAGAAGTAAAACTGTCATTGTTTTCAGAAGACATGAGAGTATACATAGAAAACCCTATAGAATCCATCAAAAAATTACTTACCTTAATAAGTGAATTTGGCAAAGCAGCAGGATAAAGTGTCAATATTTAGAAGTTGAAGGCATTCTTGAACAACAATGAAATATCAGAAGCAGAAATCAGAATAACTCACATTTGCTATACAAGAAAAATAAATTACCTAGGAATGAACCTAACTAATGAGGTAAAAGATCTGTATGCAGAAAACTACACAACACTGAAGAAAGAAACTAAAGAAGACACGAATAAATAGAAGCATATACTGTGCTCATGGACTGGAAGAATTAACACCATCAAAATGTCCGTGCTACCCGAAGCAATTTGTTGTCAATGCAATTCCTATTAAATACCAATGTCATATTTCACAGATATAAAACAAAGATTTCAAAAATTTACATGGAACCATAAATGACCCCAAATAGCCTCGGCAATTTTCAGAAAGAACAAAGCAGGAGGGATCACAATACCAGACATTGAACTATATTACAATATCACTATAATCAAATCAGCCTGGTGCTGGGACAGGAACAGACACATTAATGAATGGAACACAATAGAGAGTCTGGAAATAAACCCATGTCTCTGTGGTCAATTAATATTCAACAAAGGGTGCAGGACAAAAAAATGGAATAAAAATAGCCTCTTCAACAAATTGTGTTGGGAGATCTAGACAGCTACATGCAAAAAAAATAAAATTCAACTACCAACTTACATCATATTCAAAAATAAACTCAAGATGGATAAAAGGCTTAAATATAAGTCATGACACCATAAAAGTCCTAAAGGAAAACATAGGCAGGAAAATTTCAGATATTCCATGCAGCAATATTTTCACAGATATGTTCCCTAGGGTGAGGGACATAAAGGAACAAATAAACAAATGGGGCTTCATCAAAATAAGGAACTTCTTGCACAGCCAAAGAAAACATCAGCATAATGAAAAGGGAACCAATTCTATGGGGAAATATTTGCCAATGATACCTATAGATTTTAGAGTTCAGACAAGGGTGTGAACTCCAAAAACTATAAAGAACTCATAGAACTCCATTCCAGGAAGACAAACAATCCAATTTAAAAAATGCACCAAGAACCTGAACAGACACTCCTGCAAGGACTTACAAAGGGCCCAGAGGTATATGAAACAATGCTCAGCATCACTAGCCATCAGAGAGATGCAAATTAAAACCACAATGAGATACCACTTCACACTGGTCAGAATGGCCATCATAAAAAAAAAAAAATCAACAAAGAACAAGTGCTGGCGATGTTGTGGATAAAAGGGAACTCTAGTACATTGTTGGTGGGAATGCAGTCTGCTGCAGCCACTGTGGAAAACAGTATGGAATTTCCCCTCAAAACTAAAGATGGAACTGCCTTTTGACTCAGCAATTCTAGTGCTGGTATTATATCTTAAGAATCTTGAAACACCAATTCCAAAGAACCTAGGCACCTCACTGTTTATAGCAGCACAATTTATAATATCCAAGTGCTGGAAATAGCCTAAGTTCCCATCAGTAAATGAGTGGATCAAAAATTGTGTTACATTTGCCATATGGGATACTACACAGCAGAAAGAAAGAAGGAACTCCTACACTTCCTGACAGCATGGATGGAACTGAAGAGCATTATGGGAAGTGAAATAAGCCTGATGATGAAGGTCAAATATCATGTGATCTCATCTATAAGTGGAACCTAATCAACAAAACAGACAAGTAAACAAAATAGAACCAGAGACATGGAAATAAAAAACAAACTTACAGGGGCCAGAGGGGAGGAGTAAGAGGGATAATGGGAGAAATATCAGAAGGGTCAAGTTAAGAAACATATATAAAGGACTCAAGGACAAAGACAAAGAGAGGGGATTTATTGTGGTCAGGGTGATGGGTAGGCCTGGGAGAGTAATGGGGGTAGAATGGGTACTACTGTATTGAACAACAATTCTAAAAATTTTTAAATAAAAGAATGAATCAAATACAAAAAATAACTCAGAAACCACACAGGTAAATAGTTGGTGTTCCTACACCATGAAAAGAATGTTCTGGAAACCACTGAGAAAGAAGGCAGAAGATGTATAACATACCTCTGGTGAAGCTGAACATGCTGATTCATTCTTTCCTCCCAGTGTCCTGATTTAGGCTACTGAGATTTTTCCATACGACTCTCCCTGGCTCCTCACTCCCCAAATCAAAGTCAATATGTTTGTTCTTGGGGAAAACTGACTCTGATTAATAGATTTCTACTCTAATAAGTTACTTTGGTTATAAAAATTGAAATGCTGTCTTTCCATTTCATTTTTTTTCCACTAAAACACATCTTAATATAAAAGTTGTTATAATTTTATTTGAAAAATTCCAAATATAAATAAAATAGCATTTTTACTACTAACTTTGAAAACATTAAAGTAGTTGATAATATTAAATATTGAAAAGGGTATGGGAAAATATAAAATCTCATATACTAATGGGTAAAATTTGGAGTTCAAGAATTTGATAAATAATTTGTGCTCATATGCTCTACTGGAGAAATCTTTCTATTCAATTTGAAATGCTGCTTTTTATCATGAGCTAAAGTTCTGCTCATACATAAGATCTTGACTCAGAAAAGTGCCAGGCAGTGTGCTGGACCAAACAAGTGATGTGTTCGGGCTCTCCAGAAGCACACAGCATGTACGAGAGGAGGCCAAATAAACCCTCAGCTGCCCCATGTAGTAACTGTTAAGACTAAGGCATGTACCAGAAGCATGGAGGAGGGCTTCCTACAGAATTTCTAAAAGGAGATCGAAGTGGATAATTTAAAGAAGCGTTCCTGATTGGAAAGATGGCGGAGGAGTGAAAGGGAGTCACGCTGACCTCCTCCCAAAACCAAACTGGAATTGCAACTAAATAATGGAGTAACCACCTGGAAAGCAGTGGAGCGATAGTGGGAGAGGAGCCTTGGTGCCGCGGACAGTGGATTCTACTCTCACACATCCCAACGGCTGAGAATTGCGGTGGAGGATCGAGAGGGTGGGCTGGGTGCGCACGGGCACTGGCATCAGAGGGACATTGAAACGGCCAGTTAACGTCCTCCCGAGAAGAATGGGGTCTGAATCATAAACAGGAACCCCTAAACTACAGCAGCTAAAGCCGAGAAAACACAGACAAAACGCAACCCAAAAAGCTTAGGGGTGCTCTCTGGCAGAGACAGGTGGCTTGGGATGCAAAAAGATGTTTAAAGGGCAAACGCAAGAGTTGCAGCAGCAGCTACCCTCCTTGATCGCTGGGTAGAGGCGGCAGCAGGGTGGGCTGGTGCCTGGGAAAAGACTGGTGAGGAAAACTTTGTGAAGAGAACTGACTCGGCAGCCGGTGGAGCCCCGAGTGATAAGGCACTTCCCACTCTGCAGCTACCATCTCGCTCAGGTATAAGGGAATCAATTAACCTGCCTTTTGTGTGCTCCGCAGACAGCTTGTAGGCGTGTGAGCTACGGGGCTGAGTGCAGACTGGCTGGGAGAGCCTTGAGGAGAGACTGGAGACAGAGGCATTGGGGAAATAACGGGAGGAGGAACCGGGGAGTCCCGACTCCCTCCCCGTTCGGTAGTCTCCATTGTGGGCTGGGAAAGCGCGACCCCAAAGAGGCAGAAGCGGGGTGCGCATGAACCAGACTGCCTGTGATTGCAACGCAGTCTGCACAGGGGTTGGATCCCTGGCCGAAGGGGTCACAGAACTGCCCAGAGGCCCCTGAGGGGAGACTAAAAACGGAGGCATTGGGGAAAGAACGGGAGGAGGAACCCGAGAGTCCCGACTCCCTCTCCTTGCCGTAGTCTCCATTGCGTGGGAAGAGGCCACACCCCCAAAGAGCAAAAAGCTGAAAAGCAAACACAGACACCCCCAAAACATCCAGAGCAGGCGCGCACACTTGCGCCGAGTGACCGGCGAGGGTTGGCGAGCGTGTGTGTGACCCACGCGGGCTGGTGAACGCTTTCACCTGCCGGCAAGGCCTCACACAGACTGGCACCCGTATGGCCTGCGAGGGAGTGCACAGAGGAGCAAGGGCAGGCGTAAATTGACCTACCCGCCGCAATTGCGGAGCGGCCCACAAAATAAGTAGAGCTGCCCAGAGTCCCTGGAGGAGAGACCAGAAACAGGATTAACCGGAGAGTCCTAGAGCTGATTTCCTCCCATTTCCGTAGTCCCCATTTGGCGAGAGCAAGCAACGCACCCAAAGAGCCAAAAGCGAGGAAAACACACAATAGAAGACCCTAAACTGACCAGTGCCGCGAAGCTCGCGTGCCAGGGAGGCCAGATGAGTACGGGAGGTCGCCAATAAGCCCCCTGATCTGGGGCAAGCACATGCGAGCCCAGGCAGGTGGGGGACCCTGCCACGCTGGGAATGCGTTCAAGGAGCCCGCGTGAGAGCGCAGAGAGATCCCAAAAAATAGCTCAGCCCTGACCGAAGGGGTCACAGAGCTGCTCCAAGCAGGAGTCAGACACAGGCATTAGACTCCTGTAAGGCTCAAACAAACAACCCAAGGTCCTATAGGGTCAACAACTGACATCATCAGAGGCAAGCCCAGAAAGAAAAGTAAAGGACAAAAATACTTAACAGACTCTCACAAAAATGGGAAGAAAAAGAAGTTCCCCTCAAATGAGTGGAAAAGGGGACTCCCCACAGAGAGACCTAAATGAAATAGAGGCAAGGGAACTATCAGATATGGAATTCAAAACATGGTTTTAAGGAAGCTCGCTGAGCTCAGCCAGCTCAAAGATAACTACGAGAAATTGCAGAGGAACTATCAGGATCTTACAGCAAACTATATGAGCCTGGAAAAGGACATAGAAAATATCAAGAAGACACAAGAGGATATGAAGAATACCATTTCTGAATTGAACAACACAGTAGAAGGAATCCAAAGACGGCTGGATGAAGCTGAGGATCGAATCAGAGAGATGGAGGACAAGATAGAAAAAAGCTCCCAGAAAAAACAAGAAATGGAAAATCGGCTCAAAAAGAATGAAGACGCATTTAGGGAAATGCAGGACAACCAGAAACGCAATAATATCCGTATAAAAGGGATACCATAAAGAGAAGAAGAGGAGCAAGGAATAGAGAACCTCCTCCAAAAAGTAATGATGGAAAATTTCCATAATTTGAGGAGAGAAAGGCTCTCATGGATCCAGGAGGCACAGAGGACCCCACTCAAGAGGGACCCAAGGAGGTCCACTCCAAGACACATCATCATTAAAATGGCAAATGTCAAAGACAAAGAGAGAATCCTCAAGGCAGCAAGGGAGAAGGAGAAAGTAACATACAAGGGGCCCCGATACGCCTAGGAGCTGACTTCTCAACAGAAACACTGCAAGCCAGAAGGGAATGGCAACAAATATTCCAAGCCATGAAAAGCAAGGGCCCACAGCCAAGGCTGCTCTACCCAGCTAGGCTCTCCATTAAAATAGAAGGAGAAATACGGAGTTTCCCAGACAAAAGAAAGCTAAAAGAATACATCTCTACCAAACCAGCACTCCAAGATATGCTAAGGGGACTGGTTTAAGCAGATGAAGGAAAAGAATGAGACAGAGAGGAACACAAGTACAAAGAGAAAAGATGAGTAAGTTTCTATCAGTATTATCTCTCAATGTGAATGGACTAAATGCCCCAATCAAAAGACACAGGGTAGCTGAATGTATGAGAAAACATGACCCACACATATGCTGCCTACACGAGACCCACCTCAGAGCAAAAGACCTTCACAGATTGAAAGTAAAGGGATGGAAAATAATATTCCAAGCAAATGGGCATGAGAAAAAGGCCAGGGTCGCCATACTTATATCAGACAAAGTAGATTTCAAAGCAAAGGCCATAAAGAGAGACCCAGAGGGGCACTTCATCATACTGAAAGGAAGAATCTATCAAGAAGACATCAACATTGTAAACTTATATGCTCCCAATATAGGAGCCCCCAAGTTTATAAGGAAATTGTTGGATGACTTCAAAAAAGATATAGACAGCAACACAGTGATAGTAGGGGATTTCAACACCCCACTATCAAAAATGGACAGATCTTCCAAACAAAACATTAATAAACATATCGTGGCACTGAATGACACACTGAATCAAAGAGACTTAACTGACATATATAGAACCTTACATCCCAAAGAAGAAAAATACACATGCTTTTCAAATGCTCATGACAGTTTTGCAAAGTTAGACCACATGCGAGGACACAAAGCAAGCCTCAGTAACTTCAGGAAAATTGAAATAATACCAAACGTTTTCTCAGACCACAAGGCCTTGAATCTCGAAATCACCCTCAAAGAGAAACTGCAAAAACTTGCAAACTCATGGAGACTGAACAGTACACTATTAAACAATGAATGGGTCAATACTGAGATAAGAGAAGAAATCAAAAAATTTCTGGAAACAAATGAAAATGAACAGACAACTGTCCAAAACCTATGGGACACAGCAAAGGCGGTCCTGAGAGGGAAGTTCATAGCAAAACAGGCTTACCTTAAAAAGATAGAAACATTTCAAATAAAAGACCTAACACTACAACTTCAAGAACGGGAGAAACAACAACAAATAAATCCCAGAGCAAGGAGAAGGAAGGAAATAGTCAAGATTAGAGCAGAACTGAATGACATAGAGACAAAAAGAACAATTCAGAGGATCAACCAATCCAGAAGCTGGTTCTTTGAAAAGATTCATAAAGTTTACAAGCCTTTAAGCAGACTCATCAAGAAAAAAAGGGAGAGGACCCAAATTAATAATATCAGAAATGAAAGAGGAGAAATAACAACTGATACCACAGAAATACAAATGATCATCAGAGACTATTATGAACAATTATATGCCAAGAAATTTGAAAATCTTGATGAAATGGACAAATTTTTAGAAAAGTATAATCTTCCAATACTAAAGGAGGAAGAAACAGAAAGCTTGAACAGACCAATAACAGCTGGGGAAATTGCAGCAGTAATCAAGAAACTCCCAGCACACAAAAGCCCAGGGTCAGATGGTTTCCCAGGAGAATTTTACAAAACATTTAAGGAAGAGCTAACCCCTGTCCTTCTAAGACTACTCCAAAAAATCCAAGAGGAGGGAAGACTCCCAGACACCTTCTATGAGGCCAGCATCACCCTGATCCCAAAACCAGATAAAGACCCTACAAAGAAAGAAAACTACAGGCCAATTTCGCTGATGAACATAGATGCTAAAATCCTCAACAAAATATTGGCAAACCGCATCCAGCAATACATTCAAAAGATTATCCACCACGATCAAGTGGGATTCATCCCAGGGATGCAGGGATGGTTCAATATACACAAATCAGTAAACGTGATACAGTACATAAATAAAAGAAAAGACAAAAACCACATGATCATCTCAATAGATACAGAAAAAGCATTGGACAAGGTACAGCACCCATTTATGATCAAAACACTCAGCAAAATGGGAATAAATGGGCATTCCTCCACGTCATAAAGGCCATATATCAAAAACCTACACCTAATATCATACTCAACGGGCAAAAACTGAAAGCTTTCCCACTAAGATCGGGAACACGACAAGGATATCCGCTCTCACCGCTTCTTTTCAACATCGTATTGGAAGTCCTAGCCACAGCGGTCAGACAAGAGAAAGAGATAAAAGACATCCAAATAGCAAAGGAGGAAGTAAAGCTATCCTTGTTTGCAGATGACATGATAGTGTACATAGAGAACCCTGTAGACTCTACCAAAAAACTCCTCAACCTAATAAGTGAATTTGGCAAAACAGCAGGATACAAAGTCAACATTCAGAAACCAAAGGCGTTTTTGTACACCAGCAATGCAATAGAAGAAGAGGAAATCAGAAAAAATATACCATTTGATATAGCACGAAAAAAGATAAAGTACCTAGGGATAAATTTAACCAAAGACACAAAAGACCTGTATGCAGAAAACTATACAACATTGAAAAAAGAAATTAAGGAAGACACAAATAAATGGAAGCATATACCATGCTCATGGATTGGAAGAATTAATATCCTCAAAATGTCCATACTACCCAAAGCAATTTATAGATTCAATGCAATCCCTATTAACATACCAATGACGTACTTCACAGAAATAGAACAGACATTTCAAAAATTTATATGGAACCATAAACGACCCCGAAAAGCCGCAGCAATTTTGAGAAAGAAACACAGAGTAGTAGGGATCACAATACCGGACATCAAACTCTACTACAAAGCCACCATACTCAAAACAATCTGGTACTGGCACAAGAACAGACCCATAGACGAGTGGAACAGAATAGAAAGCCCAGAAATAAGCCCAGGTCTCTATGGACATCTAATATTCGACAAAGGGGGCAGAAGCATAAAATGGAGCAATAACAGCCTCTTCAACAAATGGTGTTGGGAGAGCTGGACGGCTCCATGCAAAAAATTGAAATTGGATCATCAGCTGACACCATACACAAAAATAAACTCAAGATGGATAAAAGACTTAAATATAAGTCACAACACCATCAAAGTCCCAGAGGAGAACATTGGCAGGAAACTCTCAGATATCCCACGCAGCAATTGTTTCACTGATATGTCTCCTAAAGCAAGGGACATAAAGGAAAGAATAAACAAGTGGGATCTCATAAAAATAAGAAGCTTCTGCATGGCTAAATAAAACATCAGCAAAATGAAAAGGGAGCCAACCATATGGGACAATATATTCGCTAATGATCCATCAGATAGAGGTTTGATCTCCAAGATATATAAAGAACTCACTCGACTCTACTCCAAGAAGACAACGATCCAATCAAAAAATGGGCAAAGGACCTGGGCAGATGCTTTTCTAAGGAGATACAGAGGGCTCAAAGACATTTCAAAGGATGCTCAGCATCACTAGCCATCAGAGAAATGCAGATCAAAACCACCATGAGGTACCACCTCACACCGGTCAGAATGGCCATCATAAACAGATCCACAAACAACAGGTGCCAACAAGGCTGTGGAGAAAAGGGAACCCTAGTCCACTGTTGGTGGGAATACAGAGTGGTGCAGCCACTGTGGAAAGCAGTGTGGAATTTCCTCAGAAAGCTGAAAATGGAACTGTCTTTTGATCCAGTGATTACCCTGCTGGGACTATACCCAGAGAACACCAAAACGCCAATACAAAAGAACCTATGCACCCCAATGTTCATAGCAGCACAATTTACAATAACCAAGTGTTGGAAGCAACCTAAATGCCCATTAGTAGATGATTGGATCAAAATATAATGGTACATATACACAATGGAATACTACGCAGCAGAAAGAAAAAAAGAAGTACTAAACTTTGCAACAGCATGGATGGAACTGGAGAGCATCCTGCTAAGCGAAATAAGCCAGGGGGCGAAAGACAAATACCATATGATCTCACCTATATGCAGAACCTAACCAACAATGCAAAGAAGCACAGAAAATATGACCAGCAACACTGAAAGGAAAAGAAATCAACAGAGACAAGAGGGAAGGAGGGAGTTGGGGGCAGGGAAAGGGTAGGGAAGGGGAAAGTCAAGGGACATATAGCAAGGACTCATGGACAAAACCAAAGGGGAAGAGCTGAGGGAGGGAAGGTGGGAGGGGGCAAGGAAAAGATGTGGGGGGGAGGCAGAGACAAATGTATTTTAAAAGTAAATAATTTTAAAAAAAAATAAAGAAGCATTCCTGGAAAAAAAAAAAAAGATCGTGACTCAATGTCATTCAAAAGGTTATGAAATGTTACACAAATTAAGGAAAAATGCATTTGGGAGAACATCATCTGTGACTATAATTCCCATGTCAAACATTGGGGCTTGAATTGAATATAGATATACAAATGGTTTCGTTAAACACTGATTGAAAACTAAAGGAAACACGAATATAGAGCCAAGGAAGCAAGTGACTAGGCTTCTTCTAGTGATTTGCTTCAGATTTTGTCATTTTAAGACAACCACAACTTTACTCTCAAGAAAAAGGGAAAATAGGAATTCTTGTTCAGTTTTTTCTTGAGGGAATAATTAGGACCAGACCACCTGGAGTTGGGACACCTAAACCATGGATGCAAACCAGTGGTCTTCAGGCACTGGACATCAGACCATGGTTAGCCATCTTTGAAATGAGATATTCCAATAATGCTATGATGGGGGAGAAGGAACCCAGAACGTCTCCGAAATTCCAGGGAAAATAGTTTTCAGTACAGAGTTCCAAGAGAGAGTGCAGAGAAAAAACCTAGGAATATGCAGAGGGCCCCTCAAGTATCCAGCTGAATTCTGACTAGTGCTTGTAGCCAAGTAAAAGGCAGCAGAAGTATTAGGATGAACAACATGGAACACACACGGGACAGGGAACACACCTTTTCCTAACAGGTGAGTGAAAACATAGGATTAAGTGGTATTTATTAGTGTGTAATGTGAAAAAGCAATCAATGTAATCCATCATACCAGCATATAAAATAAGAAATATCATATGATAATATAAAAATATGTAGAGAACATATTTGATAAAATGCACCTCCATTCCTAATTTAAAAAAAAAAACAACAGAAAACCTCAGGAAACAAGGAATCAAATGGAATTTCCTCAAGCTGGTAAATGGCACCCATAAAAAGTGATATCTGCTGGCACGAATTTTATTCATAATTGCACTAAAGGTTCTGGCCAGTTCAATGGTGCCATAAAATAATAAGTAAATGCATCCAAGTAGGAAATAATGAAGTAAAAGGGTCTTAAATCACAGAAGACATCTTCTATGCAGAATATCTGAAGGGATTTTGTTGTTTGTTCATTTGTTTTTGTAGAAAAGACCAGCTGATTCTAAAATTCATTTGGCATTGCTCATGACCTAGAATATTCTAAAATTTCTGAGGAAATTAAAACAATTTGGTGTATTAACTCACCTGACTTAGATGTGTGTTATAAAGTTATAATGACCATGCTGTTATTGGATAAACAGGCAAATAGATATCAATGGAACAGAATAGAGAACACAGAAATAGACCTATGTTGGTAAGGACAACTGATTTTCAACAAAGTTGAAAAGAAAATTCCTGGGAGAAATGATAGTCTTTTCAATAACTGGCATTGAAGAATTATAGTAAATCAATTTAAAAAATAAAACTTTGAATCATGTCATGCACCATAAACAAAAAAAAATTCAAAATAAATCATAAATCTAAATGTGAGTCTAGAATTATAAATATTTTAGAAGAAAATACTGGAGAAAATTTTTGTGACCTTATTTTAAACAAAGATTTCTTAGGTAAGATACCAGATTCATGTTCTTTTAAAAATGGTAGGCTGGACTACATCAAAATAAAAAACAGCTACTCAAAAGAACAAAGACAAAATTCAAAGGACAAACTGGAAGAAAATATTTCAAAGTCACATATCTGGTAAAAGAATTTTACCCATAATATGTAAAGAATTCTCAAAATTCAACAGTAACAAAACAATGCAATTTTAAAAATTGGCTAAAGGAGTTCTGGCCCAGAGAGAGGCATAGGTAGAAGCACTTCACTCCCTCACACAACCAAAAGAATGATAATGACCAATTTAAAAACAGAAACAACCAGAATTGCCAGAAAGTCATACTGCATGGAAGTCCAACAACCAAGAACTTAAAGGGGAAACATTCATCCAGATTGGTAGGAGGGGCAGAGAAGGCAAGTCAGGGTGGAGAGAACATGTGATAAGATGGTGACTGGTGGACCCGGACAGGCAAGGTAGTGGCTGGCAGATAGGATTTCCCACATTCATTTGTGAATAAGCCAGGAGGAATGACTGGGGAGCAAAATAAGCCACGCAATGCAGGGTTCCAGCATAGAGAAAAAAAGCCTCAAAACCTCTGGCAGTAAAAACCTGCTGTGGTTTTGGGGGTGGGAGAAACTCCCAGTCTCACAGCAAAGTCTGTTGGAGAGGTCCACGGGATCCTAGAACATACACAAGCCCACCCATCTGGGAATCAGCACCTGAAAGGGCACAATCTACTTGGGGGAAGTGAGGGAAGTGACAGAAAGTAGGGTGAGAGCTGAGTAAGTTAGCAAGCATCATTGTTCTATCTCTGACCCCTCCCCCACATACAGTGCCACAGCATTGTGAAGTAGATTGCCCCCACCCTAGAACAAATACTTGTCTCTGCACCTTACAATGTAACAGGTGTGACAAGAGGAAGAAATGTCCAAAAGAAAGAACACATCAAGAGAATCAAGATGGCAGAGGAGTGAATGGGAGCCACACTGACCTCATCCCAGGACCAATCTGGAATTACAACTAAATTTTGGAGAAATCACTTGGGACAAACAACTGAACAATAACAAGAAAAGAGTCTTATAGCCTTATAACCTCAGACAGACAGAAGAATCAGCTTTAGTACAATCTAACTACTAAGAAGTGTTGTAGAGACTCAAGAAGGCAGGCATGGTGCCCACAGGCAGCAGTGCCAGAAGGATATTGAAATGACCAGTTGGATCCCCCTGAAGAGCAGGGTCTGAACCATAAGTGCGGATCTCCAACCTATAGCACTAGAACCCAAAAAGCACGCACACAGCACACAACTGTGAAAAGTGGCAGTGTTGCTCTCTGCCAGAGACAGGTGGCTGGAGATGCAAAGAGCCTTTTAAAGGGCCAACATGTAACTTTTTATTTGCAGCCACTTACCCTGGTCTTGGGGCAAAGGCTGGGGCAGAGTGGGCTGGGGCCACCTGAGGAGAAATTTGGGTAGGAAAGCTTTGAGGAGAGAACTGAGAAAGTGGCCATCAGGGTCCCAGAGCTGACTCACTTCCCATTCCACAACTTCCGTCTTGCTCAGGGAGAACACTCACCTGAGCAGCAACAGAGTGAGAGGACACAACAGTCCTGCCTGCAGGAGGGATTCTACGCTGTCCCGGTGGTGATAAAGACTGACTGCAGAGTGGCAGCCACAGATAGTAGATCTCTAGCTAAAGGCGATGCAGAGTGGTCTAGAAACATTTGAGGAGAATCTGGAGACAGAGGCTTTGGGAAGAGAACAGAGAGAGTAGCCAGGGGGATCCTGGTGCTGACTCCTGCTCCATATGGTAGCAGCCATCTGGCGCAGGCAGACCACTCTGCTGGGCAGCATCAGCATGAGAAGACCCTATAGCCCCACCCCCAGGAGGGACTCTGCCCCACCCTGTGGTGCCTAAGCCTGCCTGCTGAGTGCAGAGTGACTAGATTAACAACTGGAGGAGACAGCCACAGACAGTAGATTCCTGGAAATCTCGAACAGACTGCCTAAGGTCAGAAAAGGTCAACAGCTGACATCATAAAAGGCAGATCCAGAAAGAAAAAACAGCGGCCTCATACAAAAGAATTTCACACCATAAAGTCAGAAATTCAAGACAGATTAACTTAAGAAACAGAAGTAAAAAAGAAGAGTCTCAAAAATAATGGGAAGACAAAGAAATACCACCGAGTTGAGGGGAAAGGAGGAATCCTCACAAAGAGAACTAAATGAAATAAAGCCAAGTAAACTATCATATATTGAGTTCAAAACAACAGTTCAAATGAAGCTCAATGAGCTCAGTGGGCTCAGAGATAATTACAAAAAAAACTACAGGGAAACTATGAGAAGCTTACTGCAAACTATATCAGCATGAAAAAAGGTCGTAGAAACTATCAATAAGAGGCAAGAGGAAATGAAGAATGCAATTTCTGAATTGAAGAACCCAGTAGAAGGAGTCAAAAGCAGGCTAGTGAAACAGAGGAAATAATTAGTGAGCTGGAGGATAAGGTAGGAAAAAACTCCTAGAAAGTGAAAGAAAATGAAGAAGACTCAAAAAGAATGAAGAGTCATTGAGGGAAATGCAGGACAACCTGAAACGTAATAATATCCATATAATAGGGATACCAGGAGGAGAAGAAGAGGAGCAAGGGATAGAGAACTTGTTGGAAAAAGTAGTGATGGAAAACTTTCCTAATTTGAGGAGAGGAAAATTTACACAAGCCCAGGAAGCTCACAGGTTCCCATTCAAGAGGAACCCAATGAGGTCTACCCCAAGAGACATCATAATTAAAATGGCAAATATCAAAGACAAAGAGAAAATCCTAAAGGAAGCAAGGGAGAAACAGGTAGTAACATACAAAGGGAGCCCCAATATGGCTAGCAGCTGACTTTTCAACAGAAACACTACAGTCAAGAAGGGAATGGCAAGAAATATTCCAAGTCATGAAAAGCAAAGGCCTGCAACCAAGACTGCTCTACCCAGCCAAGTTCTCAATTAAAAAATGGAAGGTGAAATAAGGAGTTTCCCAGACAAAAAGAGGCCAAAAGAACACACCTCCCCCAAACCAGCATTACAAAATATGCTAAAGAGACTGCTTTAAGAAGATGAAGCAAAGGAGTCTATGAATACCCAGTTCCTTTCACAGTCATTGATACTTGATATTACCAATATTTTTATTACTTAATCTGATTGTGACAATGATGTAATTTAATTGTTACTTTATTTTTTGAAACTAAACCTGTTTTTGTTATTTCTTGCCTCTTTTATTTTTAAAAAAAACTTTAAATGACTTTTTGGTATTCTTTATCCATTTTTGGATTAAATGTTTGTAGATTTTTTTCTTTAATAAAAAACAACAGAAAACAGTAACAAAAAGAACTACTAACCCTCTTTTTAGAGGTGTTGCAAATACTTTCCTATTCTATTGCTTGTCCTTTAACGTTTTTAATATCTATATTACTGCATAGTCTTAAATGTTTAATATAGTCCTATTGTCAATATTTTACTTTATAGTTTCTGGGTTTGAATATTTTACTTCAGGGTAAGAAACATATTATTTCGTATTTTCTCCTAAAACTCCCTGGACTTTACATATTGATTTTTAACTCACCAGAATATTGTTTGTACAATGCTGAAATAGAGCTCTATATTTGTTTTATTTCAAGTAACAGTGGTTGGTGCACCTTTTTTGTTGAATAAGCCTTATTTTCCTCATTGATTTAAAATATCAGTTGAATCATATATTACATTGTTACACAGATATATATGTTTGTTTCTAGAATATTCATTTTATTTCACTGATCCACTTGATTATTTCTGGTTTTATGTTGTTTTAATTGCTGAGACTGTATAAGATTTAAATTGTTTAATATTTTATAATGGGTTTTGAAATTTAAAAAGATAAAAATCAATCTGCATTTAAAAGAAAAGAAAGAAGGAACTCCCACCTTTTGTGACAAAATGGATGGAACTGGAGAATATCATGTTAAGTGAAATAAGGCAGTCAGTGAAAGACAAATACCATATGATCTCACCTATAAGTTGAATCTATTGAACAAAATAAACTAATGAAAAAATAAATCAAGACATGGAAACATGAAAATGACCAGAGGGAAGGGGGAAGGAGGACAATGGTAGAAAGAAGGGGACTAGACAAAAATATGTATGAATGACCCATGGAAATGGACAACAGTGTGGGAATTGACTGTGGGAGTCAGGGGGTGGGTGGGATGGATAGAAGGGGCAAAGGGGTAAAAATTGAGACAACTTTAATGGAGTAAACATGATTTAAAAATAAAGAAAATTGAACAAAAAATAAAGAAGAGATCAAAACTCCAAAAAAATACAATTATGGATACTTAAATTGATTTAAAAATGCAAACTGGAATGCATCTATTATACCTTGTCCTTTGCCTAGTCCTAGTTCACAGAAATTTTTTTTTTCTATAGAAATCCTCACTATCAATTTACATGAAGTGACCACTATGTTATGATGTAAGTCTATGAGAAAAAAAGGATAAAAATTGCCATCGGTTATTTGGGTGAGGAATAAATAGAATATGAAGGAAAAAAACAGAAGGAAAAGATGTTATCAAAATTGGGATTTGATTGGAGCAAGAACTAAAAATGAATTTTGTTATATGAGAAATTGTGCCTTTTGGCTATATATTTGAATATGCAAACCCTGGGAGGAAAAGATGAAATGAGGCATGGGAGATAAAAAAAAGAAATAACTCTATTCCAGCCTGGAGATAACAAAAGTTAACTGTTCCACATTAAGACCATTAATTTTATCCGCTTCATAAAATCATAATGACTCTGGTGCTCAGAGATTTTTGTTTTGCGGGGAGGGGCATGTTTATTCTAAAACTATGTAATTTTGACTCTTGAATAGAATTTGTAATGGCCAGGAGTCAAATATAATGTCATAGGCCCTCTAAATAAACACTATATTTATATCCATCCAGTTAAATTGCTTAACTTTTCTGAACACGGTGCTGATGAAATCAACTGGTGGGCTTATTATAATGAATAATAGTTTATCTTTAAAATGTCCTATTAAAAATATAATATACATTGTAAAAGAATGATACATTTCAGTTGCTGTAAATTATGAATAGAACATCTTTTTTTTTATTGTTCACATATATTTGTCTCCATTTCCCTGCCACCATTATCCTCTGCCCCTTCGACCCTCTCCTCCCTCCCTCAACCCCTTCCCACCTTGGCTCTCTCCATGTGTCCTGCATACATGTTCTTTGATTTGACCCTTCCTCTTCCTTTCCCCAACTACCCACCACCCTCCTTCCCTCTCGTTTTTGTTGGTTTCTTTATTATTTCAGTGTTGACGGTTACATTTTCCTTGCTTGTTTGTTTTGTTGAATAGGTTCCACTTATATGTGAGATCATATGGTATTTGTCTTTCACCCCCTGGCTTATTTCACTTAGCATAATGCTCTCCAGTTCCACCCATGCTGTCATGAAGAGTACTAGCTCTTTCTTTCTACTGCATAGTCTTAACTTATCAGCTAAACTTGGTCATATGTAATACACACACACACACACACATTCACATATGTAAAAGGAAAATAATCCATTTCCACTTGTAATAAATATTATAAAACATAAAAGATGCATTTATCTTGAAGCAGATCTCTATATTTGTAACTTTACAATACTGCTATAAAATAAAATTAAATATGGATTTTTTTTTTTACATTAAAAAGAACACATGGAAAACAATGTCAGTGTTGTGAGTAAGGAAGAAAATTTTCCACCACCCTTCTAGGTTCTTCCTCTGGTCTGATAATTAAATCAACATGAACATTTCTCATTAACAAGAGAAAATGACAAAATGTATTGTATAGGTACGTAGGGGAACCCCCACACATGAGAGGTTCTGAGACAGAAAGGGAAATTGAAGGATTTATGACTTTCTGAGTTAAGGATGAGATAAGGAGCCTGGAGCTTCAGAGGGGAGGAATATCACTCCAGGATGATAAGAACAGCTGAGGTTGAGTAGTAAGTTGTTTGCCCTGCCCTATGAAAAGGTCATAAAAAGTTATTTCTTGTGATAACTTATTATAAACAAGGCCCCCACTTTAAATTCTTTAAGGGAGAAGTAAAATTGTCTTATGAACTCACAGGGTCTTGATTGCCTTCAGCTCAAGATAATACACATGCCGAACTGGCACATCTTGGGGCACCTGTTTTGAATCCCTTCAGTGTCTTTGTTTCTCTCACTAGCAATTAAGGATCCTGTTGTGAAAGCATGTGTCGAAAATTACCCAGATCAGACCTGTAGAAACATCTCTAAAGCTTATCTTTTAGCTATGGAAATCCTACCAGAATGACAACTTTAACAATATTTTGTGGCATCATTTTGAAATACCTAGCTTTAATTTAGAAAATGATTTGTTATTATTATTTTCAAAATAAAAAATCTTCAAAATGAGACCACATTTAAATAGCTCGGAAGTAACCACTGAACTCAAGCTGTGCACAGATTGCACTTTGGCAAGTTTGTAAGAATTAAATGCTAGACTGTTCAACAACTCCAAAAATCAATGTGAGGGGGGCCAGAAGAGAGTACAGCAATGCTTGTGCATGGACGGACAGTAATAAACTGAGAAAATGCTCCAATATTACATTCTCCTTAGGGAAATTTTTTCCCAAAAAAGAAAAAGAATTCTGCTTCAGAATTCTTACCATGTGTTCTAGGGAACCCATTTAGAGTGTCAGGACTGATCCAGCAGAAGGACCTAGCTTAATTCTCTGTATTCACAATACACTTACTACATAATGGGAAAACAAACATAGTAAACTAGGAGGTGGTTAAGAAAGGAAGAGATAAGGAAGAGACCATTAGTCAAAAAGAAAAACCAAATGGAACAACAACAAAAAGAATAATTTAGGCTTTAAAGAGCCATTATTTCTTGCTTCACAAATTTTTGAAATGTAAATAATTTAGTAACTATCTTATTTCATAATATCCAGCTCTCTTCAACTGATAATTATGCATTTCATAGACAAAACAGTCTTTAAGGTTTTTTTTTTCCAAATACATTTGCCTCTGCCTACCCCCCACCACTTTCCCTTGCCCCTTTCCTTCTTCACTCCCTCAGCTTTTCCCTTTGGTTTTGTCCATGAACCCTTGCTATATGTTCCTTGACTTTCCCCTTCCCTTCCTTTTTCCCACCCCTCCTCCTTCCCTCTTGTCTCTGTTGGTTTCTTTTCTTTCAGTGTTGCTGGTCTTATTTTCCTTGAATCTTTGTATTGTTGGTTAGGTTCCGCTTATAGGTGAGATCATATGGTATTTGTCTTTTGCTCTCTGGCTTATTTTGCTTAACATAATGCTCTCCAGTTCCATCCATGCTGTCACAAAGTTTAGTAGTTCTTTTTTTCTTTCTGCTGCATAGTATTCCATTGTGTATATGTACCACAATTTCTTGATCCACTCATCTACTGATGGACACTTAGGTTGCTTCCAACACTTGGCTCTTGTAAATTGTGCTCCTATGAAATTTGGGGTGCATAGGTTCTTTTGTATTGGCGTTTTGGTGTTCTTAGTGTATATCCCAGCAGGGGAATCCCTGGATCAAAAGGCAGTTCCATTTTCAGCTTTTTGAGGAAATTCCACACTGCTTTCCACAGTGGCTGCACCACTCTGCATTCCCACCAACAGTGGACTAGGGTTCCCTTTTCTCCACAGCCTTGCTGGCACCTGTTGTTTGTGGATCTGTTTATGATGGCCATTCTGACCGGTGTGAGGTGGTACCTCATGGTGGTTTTGATCTGCATTTCTCTGATGGCTAGTGATGCTGAGCATCCTTTCAAATGTCTCTGGGCCTTCTGTATCTCCTCCTTGGAAAAGTGTCTGCCCAGGTCCTTTGCACATTTTTTTGATTGGATCGTTTGTCATCTTGGAGTGGAGTCGAGTGAGTTCTTTATATATCTTGGAGATCAAACCTCTATCTGATGGATCATTAGCGAATATATTTTCCCATATGGTTGGCTCCCTTTTCATTTTGCTGATGTTTTCTTTAGCCGTGCAGAAGCTTCTCATTTTGATGAAGTCCCACTTGTTTATTCTTTCCTTTATGTCCCTTGCTTGAGAAGACACATCAGTGAAAAAATTTCTGCGTGGGATATCTGAGAGTTTCCTGCCAATGTTCTCCTCTAGGACTTTTATGGTATTGCGGCTTTTATTTAAGTCTAAGGTTTTAATATCAAGAAACACAAGGATGAAGAGCAAATTAATTAAATATTTTATATAAACTTTGTCAAGTCCAATGAAGGTAATCTTTTCCAAGAACTGGCTCAATTAATTGATTCATCCACAAATGCCTCAAAAGAAATTGTTACTGTTCTGCTGTCAAATGTTTAGCTATTTTAGAGCCTCTCAGAATGTTTACCAAATGGAGGGAGCTAAAATAAAAACTCAAAGTTAGTCAATTCTATTTTATTTAGCAACTCTTTCCAAAATGGCTTGAAAGATGGAGGAAGATTATGGATTAAAATTGCACTTTCTCAAGTTTTTCTGGATTTTAGTATCATACTATGTTTTTACTCCATAACTAAAGATACTCTGTAGTTTAACTGCTCTCAGTAACAGTGTTCAACATGCATGTGTTATATTACTTATATAATGAATCAGGATAAATCTACATAATACAAGTGTGTCCATAAAATATGTGGAACAGGTTACTGTTTATAAACTCTAAAACCATTTATTGAGTTTTTGGAATGATGTCTCATTATAACTATTAGTCTAGATGAGATCCAAAATGAAAACAACATTGATCTTTCTCTTCAAGCCAATTATGAAGTCCTGCTTTTCACAGTCACTACACACTGCACTGCATGCACACCCATGCATTTTTGGATGAACTTACTTTTCTAAGTCCAAGGCATTTATCAGTCATCCTCACAACCTCAATAAAGCATTTCAGCAGTTTCTCCTCTTATCAAATTCCAGAGCATGTCTGTGATGTCATAGCTATGAGTCTTCAAAACGTTTATTGTGTACCCACTCACTGTGTTGACAACAGCTTTTTCCTGGACTTAAACAGCTGGAATTAGGTGAAAGGAGAGAGCACAGCATTGGAAAGGAATCTTTTTTAGTGGATAATTGTAATTCTTCTTTTTCTAGAGCAATAGTGCAGTTTAGTCACAAACAAGGCAATTTCCCCTCATTGAACCTGACACACTTATGAGCCAGTTATTTAAAGTTTACATCATATATTTGTTCTCTATTTCTCCTATCAAATACTTCCTAGACTTTGAATGAGATCTCAGTTATGGTTGGTCCTCTTACAATAGACAGCTGGAGCACCTGGGAGTCCCCCCATTGGCCCAGATGACAGTAGGGGGAAGTTCTTACACTAAGCACACCAAAAGCTAGAAAGATAAATGGATAGAGTCATGAGTGAGCCAAAAGCTAACAAGATTATTGGATGTGGGGAAAAAAGCCCTCCTCTCCCTCTTATCCCTATAAAATCTGAAGGCTTGAGAGGGAAGATGAGATGGTCTTTGAGGCGGGAGTCCACCATTCTACCAGGTCATGCAGTACTTGATTAAAACCTCTTACCTTTTGCAATATCAACTGCCTCACAAGTTTGGCTTTTGTTGTGGCAGACACCTGAACCTGCATTTTGTTTGGTTACAGTTTTTGGTGACTCTGCTGGGACAATGTGGGCCTCAGTAAGCCCTGGAGGTCCTGGGTTGGGGTCCCAGCTGTCTGTGACAGACTGACCCAGGGAGCAGGACAGTGTGGACTTCCCAGCAGCGGCCAAGAGCTTTGATTGAGGAATATTCCTGTACTCCTTCTTAAGGTGTCTGCTACCTGAAACACTTGTATGGTTAAAGGAAATGTGTCTGTGGAGCTGACAGACTCCAAGATTGGGTAAGTTAAACCAGTGTGCACACCATGGGTCCCCTATTCCTGCTGCTTGGGCTTTGTGCTATTTGGGCTTTGTACCACTTGAACTTTATGTCACTTGGGTCCAGTTCAGACCATTTGTGGTACTTGTTGAAATGCTATCCCTGCCACTTGGGCTTCATGCCATTTGGATCTGGTTAGAACTCCTTTTCAGTATCACTTGGCAGGATATAAGATGCTAAGACTATCTTGTGAGCATTCATTTGGAATATAATAAAATTACAGATTCAAGTTTTATTTATATCTTCCCACTTTGTCTGGGATCTTATTAAGGTTATGGCTTGGGGTTTGTACTTTTGTGCCATCAGGGGTTGTTCTGTTTTGATTCCTAAAGGGAGCTCACTAGGCTAAATTTTAGCAGATTTGTCCAGGTACAAGTATCATCCAATGACTAAGAAGGAATTGTTTTTCTACTGTAATACTATTTAGCCTGTGCACACTTTAGACTATGGGGAAAATTAGCCCCTAAATCATTCCCTAAGTTACTATACCATCATACAAGTAGAATTGTTTTGCCAACAGTCAGGGAAATGGGACTAAATCCCTTCTGTCCAGGGATTTATGTTTTGTTTTGTGTTGTTTTCACAATAAGGATTCAGCAAGAAAGGGAACAACATAATGATGTAGAGAAAGGAAGTAGCTTCAAAACCCTTCCCTGATAGTAAGACAAAGGAAGAAAAGGAAAATGAGAAAATGAGTCTCTTTAATGCCCTGAACTCAAAGTATGCAGGATTAGAAGCAGGAAGATTTCCTCCACTGCTAGATACACTTGAAATAAAGCCCAGAGCAAGGACAACCCCACTCCTATATAATGAATGTATGGTCTCCCCCTCAAAATCATGGCAGGACACCCAATTTGGTCAGGGATCATCCATATCTGGAAGAAAATTTCCTTTGCAGAATAAACCAGGAAGTCCAGCCCACTGGCTACTATTGGACTCATACTCCAGTTACCACTACAGATTTCCTAAGTTGGAAGAATTCCAACCCCTCATATAAATAGGATCCTCAGGAAATGACAGGTCTTATCATTTCGATTTTTTCCCACTCACCATCCAAACTGGGCAAATGTACAGGCTTTCCTCAATATCCTCGTAATGGCAGGTGAAAAGTGGATAGTTATAAATAAGGCTAATGAAGAGGTTCATTGATCCCATCAAGAAAATTCCCAAAAGACCCCCAAAACAGCCAGGATGATTCCCCCTGACAGACTCCATTTGGGACTCAGATAGTGGGGACTGAGCCATCTAAAACTACAAAAAAAAAATGCATATTTGAAGGGCTTAAGAAAGGGGCACCTAAACAAAAGACTGTAGCTATGATACAGGCCATTCAACAAAAACGTAACATAGATCTTTCTCAATTTTTAGAAAATATCTATCAGTGCTATTGAAAGTACACTGATGCTGACCTACAGGCCTCAGAAAATTTCCAGATGGTAAACATGACTTTTATTAGGCAAACTTCCGCAGGTATCAGAAGGAAACTCCAATGTTTAGATGAGGCATTGGGAATGAATCCCACCTAGCTGGTAGACATAGATTTTAAAGTTTACCATGCCAGAGAATAAAGGAGTTTGAAGTAACCAATTGTTTTCTTAAAACAGTGTGGGGGAACCAGGAGAAGTGGGACACAAAAGGATGGAAGTAAGACCCACTAGGTACCAATCAATTTGCCTATTGCAAAGAGGAAGGCTATTGGAGAAAGGACTGTTCAAAACTCAAAAGGAAAAATAGAAAGAATAGAAACCTTCACTGAGAAATGTCAAAATGGAGGGTACTGGCTGATGGCAGGACACATGGGAGAATATCAAGCCATTTTAGGAGACAACCCAAATATTGCCTTGCAAACCATGACTATCTTAAACCTGGCCACCCTACTCCCAGACTAAGACAGAGATTCAAACTTCCAGCATGATTGCTTGGAAACATGGACAAAGTTTTTCCCAGCAGACTGAATCTATTGGACCAAACACATATAGAACCTGATTGGGAATTATATACAGATGGGAGCAGCTTCATGGAGAATGTTCAATGACAAGTCAGATATGCAGTAGTCACCAAAACAAGGTAATAAAAGCCCAGGCCATTACTGTAGGAACATCAGTCTTAGAATTATCTTAGGGAGAGTATGTTAACATCTACACTGACTCTCAACATGCCTTCATGTTAGTCAATGCCCCTGGAGAAATAAAGAAAGAAAAATGGCTTTATCAAATATGCAGAAGAAATTTTTAAATTGCTAGAGACAGTGGATCTACTGAACTAGATTGCCATAATGCACTAACCGGAACACCAGAATGGTTATCAAACAAGCTGGGGAAATCAAACTTCTGGTAAAGTATCATGACAAGCCACCCAAGGCCTGCCACTTCTTGGGGCTTTGATTCCCTACTTGTACATGTCAAAATTTAAACCCAATTACACAGAATGAGATGAGGAATGGACTCATGAATGAGGATTCTCTAATACTGATGTTAATTCTATATGGAAGATCAACACTAATGGTATGATCTTACTCCCTGAAGCTAGGGAGTAAGGATAGGATACCCCGTCCTGAAAACCTACATGAAGGGAACCATTATGAAAGGGATGCTTTAATGAACCTCATTAGACCACATTTAAAGGTCCCTCATTTACAAAGTTCCACTCAGAAAATTATCTAAGCCTGTCAGATATACACCAAAAATAACCCTAAAACAGGATATGCCCCAACAGGAAAAGGAATATAGTATAAAGGGATATGCCCATTTCAAGACTCATAAGTTGACTTTACATTGATGCTCAAAACCAGAGGAAACTTTAAATTTTTATTTGGTTTTGTAGACAGCATTTATGGATGAAGAGAGGCATACCCCACTAAAACTGAGAATACAACTGAGGTAACAAAACTTCCACTTAAATCAATAATCCCTAGGTCTGGACTTCTTCAGAGCATTCAAAGGGAAAATGGACCATTGTTCACTTTAGAAATAACCCAGGAGATAAAACAGGCACTACATATTCAATGGAAACTACATGCATCTTAGAGAACTCAATCTATGGGAAAGATTAAGAAAATGAACCATACAATAAAAAGGACCCTGCTGATAATATGCCAGGAAACACATATGAAATGGAACCAGAGGCTCCCTATTGCCTTGCTCTGGATTAGGGTAGCACACTGCAGTGGGCGTAATGAACCTTTTTGAAATAGTTTATGGAAGACCCTTCCAAGTTTCTCCTTTCAGAACACTCCCTTTAGATTTAGAATAGGAATCAAAAATCAAATAGTATGTACAACATCTAGGGGAAACATTAACAATTGTGCATGTTTGCTCATTGCAGGTCCATCTACTCATCAGACAAGCCCTTACACCTATTCCAGCTGGGAGGCTGAGGGAGACTCAAGTCCCTGAACAGCAGTTAGCTGAGCAATGGACCAGTCTTTATGACATTCTGCTGACAACACACACTCTTCCCTAGAGCTCACAGGGATCAAGCCTTTGATCCACCACACACAAATAAGGTGGGTGCCACCTGAGGAGGACTCAGGTCTTGCTGTGGTCATTGATACTGCAAGGGAAAGCTGGACCTACACTCCTGGAGGAGAGTTATAATCCCTCTTTCAGAAAGAGACAGCAGCTCCCAAAGCTAAGTGACAATGTTACTTTTCATTTTATTCTGCATTTCCCAGATAGTGGTTTCTTTGGCACATTTATTCTGCTGTGGGGATTTGCCACCCAAAGCCTTGCTCATTTAAATTATGGTAATGCTTTAGTCTCTCTAGTTTCTGATTTCACTATAATTCCCAAGCACTAGTAGACCTACCCTCACTAAACATTTGATTGTTTGTGTGCATAATAGGTCTCACTTCAGAAGCCTATCAGCAATATTACCTCTTGAGAGATAAGACATAAGCCTCTTGAGACTGCCTTTGAAGACAGCAATCCTTCTCCCTCTTGGAAAGGTTTCCCTCCATTCCCGATGACCATTCCTTACTTTAGTAGATAGTAAGAATATCTGGACATAGGGATATGTATGACTACGAACCTTGATAGCAAGAACAAAACTACAGAAGATAAGACCTTCACCCATTTACCTCATAAAAGTACAGGTTCTAGAGTTTTAAAGGGGGAGTTTTTACCATAGACAGTCAGTCAGAGTACCTGGGAGTCCCCCACATTGGTCAAGATAGAGGTAGGGGCTGGCTCTTAAACCGAACACTCCAAAAACTAGAATGAACAGATAGGATCATGAGAGTGCCACAAGCTAGTAAGATTATTGGACAAAAAAAAAAATCCCTCCACTCACAACCCCTATAAGACTGAGAGCTTGAGCAGGAAGATGAGATGGTCTTTGAGACAGGATTCCACCATTCTCCCAGGTCATGCAGCACCTGAATAAAACCTCTAACTCTTGCAACAGCAGCTGCATCATAAGTTTGACTTGTGTTGCAACAGGCAGTCGGACTTCCATTTTGTTTGGTTACAATCCCATTACAAGGAAAGATTTTTTTTTTAACTTTAGTTCTCATTTTTATGCTTTATCTCATGAGCATTAAAAAATGTGGGATGACAGGACAACAGATATTTGTAACTGTGTGGTCCAAAGTGAATGACACTGAACTGTAGTAGACAGACACTCAAATGGAAACAAAGTTTTAGATGTGGATACCCTGTTTAAAATAAAGAAGTGATAATCAACAGCTATTCTTATAACAGGAAGACAGTCAAACTTTCAATTAAAACCAATACCTGTTAACTTTGTATCCTGCTATTTTGCCAAATTCACTTATTAGGTTGAGGAGTGTTTTGGTAGAGTCTACAGGGTTATCTATGTACACTAACACGTCATCTGCAAAAAATGATAGCTTTACTTCCTCCTTTCCTATTTGGATGCCTTTTATCTCTTTCTCTTGTCTGACCGCTGTGGCGAAAACTTCCAATATGATGTTGAAAAGAAGCGGTGGAAGCAGACATCCTTGTCGTTTCCTGGTCTTAGTGGGAAAGCTTTTATTTTTTGCCCATTGAATATGATGGTGGCTGTAGGTTTTTCATATATGACCTTTATAATGTTGAGGAATGCCCCCTTTATTCCCATTTTGCTGAGTGATTTGATCATAAATGGGTGCTGTACCTTATCGAATGCTTTTTCTGCAACTATCGAGATGATCATGTGGTTTTTGTCTTTTCTTTTATTTATGTGATGTATTATGTTTATTGACTTGCGTATATTGAACCATCCTTGCATCCCTGGGATGAATCCCACTTGATCGTGGTGGATGATCTTTTGAATGTATTGCTGGATGTGGTTTGCCAATATTTTGTTGAGAATTTTAGCATCTATGTTCATCAGCGAAATTGGCCTGTAGTTTTCTTTCTTTGTAGGGTCTTTATCTAGTTTTGGGGTTAGTTTGATGCTGGCCTCATAAAAAGAGTCTGGGATACAAAGTCAACATTCAGAAATCAAAGGCATTTTTGTACACCAGCAATGAAATAGAAGAAGAAGAAAATAGAAATAAAATATCATTCAATATAGCAAGAAGAAAAATAAAGTACCTAGGAATAAATTTAACCAAAGAGGTAAAAGACCTGTATGCAGAAAACTATACAACATTGAAGAAAGAAATTAAGGAAGACACAAATAAATGGAAGCATATACCGTGCTTTTGGATTGGAAAAATTAATATCATCAAAATGTCCATACTACCCAAAGCAATTTATAGATTCAACACAATCCCTATTAAGATACCAATGACGTATTTCACAGAAATAGAACAGGCATTTCAAAAATTTATATGGAACCATAAATGACCCCGAATAGCTGCAGCAATTTTGAGAAAGACAAACAAAGTAGGAGGGATCACAATACCGGGCATCAAACTCTACTACAAAGCTACTATACCCAAAACAATCTGGTACTGGCACAAGAACAGATCCATAGACCAGTGGAACAGAATAGAAAGCCCAGAAATAAGCCCAGGTCTCTATGGACATCTAATATTTGACAAAGGGGGCAGAAGTATAAAATGGAGTAATAATAGCCTCTTCAACAAATAGTGTTGGGAGAGCTGGAGGCCTACGTGCAAAAAATTGAAATTGGATCATCAGCTGACACCATACACAAAAGCAAACTCAAGATGGATAAAAGACTTAAATATAACCATTTATACCACCATCAAAGTCCTAGAGGAGAACATTGGCAGGAAACTCTCAGATATCCCACGCAGCAAATTTTACACTGATATGTCTTCTCAAGCAAGGGACATAAAGGAAAGAATAAACAAGTGGGACTTCATCAAAATAAGAAACTTCTGCATGGCTAAAGAAAACATCAGCAAAATGAAAAGGGAGCCAACTCTATGGGAAAATATATTTGCTAATGATATATCAGATAGAGGTTTGATCTCCAAGATATATAAAGAACTCACTCGACTCCACTCCAAGATGACAAACGATCCAATCAAAAAAATGTGCAAAGGACCTGGGCAGACACATTTCCAAGGAGGAGATACAGAAGGCCCAGAGACATTTGAAAGGATGCTCAGCATCACTAGCCATCAGAGAAATGCAGATCAAAACCACCATGAGGTACCACCTCACACCGGTCAGAATGGCCATCATAAACAGATCCACAAACAACAGTTGCCAGCAAGGCTGTGCAGAAAAGGGAACCCTAGTCCACTGTTGGTGGGAATGCAGAGTGGTGCAGCCACTGTGGAAAGCAGTGTGGAATTTCCTCAAAAAGCTGAAAATGGAACTGCCTTTTGATCCAGGGATTCCCCTGCTGGGATATACACTAAGAACACCAAAACGCCAATACAAAAGAACCTATGCACCCCAAATTTCATAGGAGCACAATTTACAAGAGCCAAGTGTTGGAAGCAACCTAAGTGTCCATCAGTAGATGAGTGGATCAAGAAATTGTGGTACATATACACAATGGAATACTACGCAGCAGAAAGGAAAAAAGAAGTACTAAACTTTGTGACAGCATGGATGGAACTGGAGAGCATTATGCTAAGCAAAATAAACCAGGGAGCAAAAGACAAATACCATATGATCTCACCTATAAGCGGAACCTAACCAACAATACAAAGATTCAAGGAAAATAAGACCAGCAACACTGAAAGGAAAAGAAACCAACAGAGACAAGAGGGAAAGGGGGGCGGGGAAAAGGAAGGGAAGGGGAAAGTCAAGGAACATATAGCAACGGCTCATGGACAAAACCAAAGGGGAAGAGCTAAGGGAGGGAAGGAGGGAGGGGGCAAGGGAAAGTGGTGGGGGGTAGGCAGAGACAAATGTATTTGAAAATATAAATTAAAAAAAAACATACCTTATAAGACTTTATTATAACTATACAAAAAAAGAAGTGGTGTGCGTTTGTGTGTGTGTTCTATCCAGATATTCTGTCCAGATGGTATCCAACCACATAATATGAAAAATAAAATAATAGAAACATTTATTGAAGAAGATAGAAGATACCAGAAACATTGTACATATAGGACAATGAAGCCTCAGTCCCTTTCAGGGTAGGCACCTTGAAACCTCACACAGTTTTCCCAAGTGCTATCAGCTGCCCCATTACATTTTCCTGAATCTCATTGGCAGTCTGAAATCTCTTCCCTTTCAAAGGTGATTTTAGTTTCAGAAAAAGCCAGAAGTTGCAGGGCATCAAATCTAGGCTTTAGAAGGGCTGAGTTGCCTGAGTAATTTGATGTTTTGCCAGAAAAACTCTGCACAAGATGCCATACATGAGTGGGCTAATTGTTGTGATGAATCTGGCAATCACCAATTACCCATAGCTGCAGCCTTCTGAGTCATCTGAATAGTTTCCATGGAGGAATGTTTAATATTAACACAAAATTGGATACATATTTATTGGTCTTCTCGTTCAGTCATTTTGAATGTGACAGCCACACAGTATGCATGCTGAATCAATGACAGCTACCACCCCCACTGTCTAGTACAGTGAAGAAGCCATCATTCATGCATACACATTTTAGTCCACTCTCCTTGGCTACTAGGTTACATTGATGTTGCACAAACTATTCTCATTATATTTAACAATAGCTGGACTTTTTCTGGACAGACCTTGATAGACATGTTTATACACATACATTTTCTATGATGAGAAAAATAAAGGAAAATAATTAGGTTACAAAGATTTGTGGTAGATACATCTTTTTCTTAATGTGACCTCAAATTGTCAGAATGTCAGAATTGAGGGTCTTTTAAATATGAAACACAATGTGAAAGTTATTACTTTTATTCCTTAAAAATATTTTCATGTTATATTTCCCAAAAAAACAAAAGCAATCTATCAAACATTAGAAGGAGAACAATGAAAGGCAAGGAGAGTGGAGCAGAAGGGACTGGGGCAGAGCCTTGGTTCTAGGGCTGCTGAGAGGCTGATCAACAGGACCATTTGGAATCCTGTGCACCTGACATTAAGCCATGTAGCTCTCAGGAGCCAGACAGCAGGGATTTTTGTGTATGTGCTAACATGTAAAGGACACAAGGAACCTTAGAGTGAATTGTGTAGTTATATGTAATACATGCATTGATTTCCTAGGATGGCAATAACAAGGGCCACAAACTAAATCACTTCTCCAATAGACATGGGCTTTCTGACAGTTCTGGAGGTTTAAAGTTTCAGTTGGAGGTGCTGGCAGGGGTTCCTCCCTCTGAATGCATCAAGATCGATCTGCCCAGCCTTCTGTCCTTGCTTTTAGTAGCTCTTTGGTCTGTGGTACTGTGACTCCAGTCTTTGCATAACATTCTTCCTGGTTGCATGTCTGTGTCCACATTTCCTTTTTGATAAAGGATACCAGACATAGTGGGGGCCACCCCACTCCAAGGTGACCTCATCTTAACTAACTGCATCTGTAATGATCGTACTTCCAAAAAGAGCACATCCTGAGGGACCAGGAACAAGTACTTCAAGTTAGGAAACTTTGGAGGACAAAATTCAACGCACCACAACATATAAATGCCTTCCTACAAGCAAAAAATTACATAATATCATATATTTTCACATAGACTTTGGAACAGTTCCTGTAGCTTGCATATTATTCATGCATAAATTAAACTATATTAAAGTCTACTTAGTAAACAAAATCAGAACGATTTGTGTAGCTTTAATAAATTCTACCTTGGGAGAAATAGTCATACCCACAGATAAGCAGCAAACATGATTTTAAAACCTACTTTTATAAAATTCTCAAGATTTCAAATCCAGAGCCTTTTATCTTTTAAGAAAAATGTAATCTTGCTCTTGAAATATGCTGTTACTGAGGATGAATGGGATGCTTGTTCACTGGTAGTTATTTGATTTCTGAGGGAACACAGAGAGCCAATCTGAAATTGGGTGAAATCTAATTCTTCTAGAACAAAACATAAAAATTAACCCATTTTCACTGTATCAGATCATTTCCTAAGTGACAAATCTCGTGAAACCACTTCTATGAGGAGGAAATTAAAAATATTTTTTGTAATTTTAAATTTTCTTTTCATTTTTTATTGTTCCAATATATTTGTTTCCTTTTACCTGCCACCCTTCTCCACTGCCCCACGAACCCTCACCTCCCGCCCTCAATCCTTCCCCACCTTGGCTTCATCCATGTGTCCTCCCTACCTGTTCCTTGATCTGACTCTTCCCCTAACCCTCCCAGATAACCCCCTTCCTCTCTCCCTCCTGTCCC
The DNA here is from genome assembly GCF_021234165.1 of Pteronotus mesoamericanus. Lineage (NCBI taxonomy): Eukaryota > Metazoa > Chordata > Mammalia > Chiroptera > Mormoopidae > Pteronotus > Pteronotus mesoamericanus. The sequence continues at coordinate 60,182,468 of NW_026555321.1, forward strand.
TGTCGGTTCCTTCTTTCTTTCAGTGTTGCTGGGCATATTTTCCATGACTGATGGTTTTGCTGGCTAGGTTCCACTTATAGGTGAGATCATATAGTATTTGTCTTTTGCCCCCTGGCTTATTTCCCTTAATATAATGCTATCCAGTTCCATCCATGCTGTTGCGAAGGGTAGTAGCTCTTTCTTTCTTTCTGCAGTGTAGTATTCCATTGTGTAAATGTACCACAGTTTTTTTTTTGTTTTAACAAAATCACATTTTATTTATTTGTATGAACCATATTTAACAAGAAGCAGACATGTATCTTATGTATAATGTAAAACAAATGTCATCAGAGTTGGTTTAGGCTTATCTTTCATTTCTTCTGTAATCTGTTTTTGATCCATAATTTCTGTGCTAAACAGAGAAAACTTCCTGAATTACTATGTTCTTGGGTGTTGGCTTCTGTGGGAAAGATAGGTTTGGATACATGGGGAGGGCAGATGTTCTGATTTGAGCTTTGCTTTTTAAACCATGAGTTAATCACAACCAAGATAACCAGGGTAACTAATACAGCCAAACAGATACATATCAGGAGGATGTGGTATCCACCTTGCTGAGTGCCTGATTGCTCCTGCTCACCCTGCATCCACATCACCCACACATGTTTTGGATGAAAGCCAGAGACATGGCACACCAGCAGCAGACGGCCAGGATCAGAACTAGAGCCCTTGGACACCCAAGCTTCTGGCTTCACTTGTCTCTCCAGTTCCGACTTCCCTGATTCAAGGAAGCTGGCCAGATATCAAGGGCAGGTGTCAATGAGAAAGCTCTGCACAATTTCTTTAATAACTCGGTAGTGATTAAGCACATTACAAACATTCTGTACCACAGTTTTTTGATCCACTCATTTACTGATGGGCACTTAGGTTGCTTCCAACACTTGACTATTGTAAATTGTGCTGCTATGAACATTGGGCTGCACAGGTTCTTTTGAATTGGTGTTTTGGGATTCTTAGGGTATAATCCCAATGGAGGAATTGCTGGGTCAAAAAGCAGTTTCATTTTTAGCTTTTTGAGGAAATTCCAAATGTTTTCCACAGTGGCTGCACCAGTCTGCATTCCCACCAACACTATACTAGGGTTCCCTTTTCTCCACAACCTCGCCAACACCCGTTGTTTGTTGATTTTTTTGTGATGGCCATTCTGACTGGTGTGAAGTGCTATCTCATTGAGGTTTTAATTTCCATTTCTCTGATGGCTAGTAATTATGAACATCTTTTCATATGTCTCTGGGCCCTACTTTTGTCCTTGGAGAAGAGTCTGTCCAGGCCCTTTGCCCATTTTTTAAATTGAATTGCTTGTCTTCCTGATGTGGAGATGTGTGAGTTCTTTATATATTTTGGAGAACAAACCCCTGTCTGAGGTATCATTGGCAAATATATTTTCCCGTAAGGTTGGCTCCCTTTTTATTTTGTCTATGTTTTCTTTAGCCATACAGAAGCTTCTTATTTTGATGAAATCCAAATTGTTTTTTTCTCCTTTATGTCTCCTGCTCTAGGAGACATATCGGTGAAACTACTGCTTCATGGGATATCTGAGAGTTCCCGCCTATGTTCTCCTCTAGGATTTTTATGGTGTCGCGACTTATATTTAAGTCTTTTATCCATCTTGAGTTTATTTTTGTGTATGGTGTCAGTTTGTAGTTGAATTTCAATTTTTTTCATGTAGCTGGCCAGATCTCCCAACACCATTTGTTGAAAAGGCTCTTTTTACTCCATTTTATGATTCTGCACCCTTTGTCAAATATTAATCGACCATAGAGACATGGGTTTATTTCCAGGCTTTCTATTCTGCTCCACTGATCTACGTTTCTGTGCTTATGCCAGTACCAACCCATTTTGATTACAGTGGCCTTGTAATAAAGTCTGATGTCAGGTATTATGATCTGTCCAATTTTGTTTTTCTTTCTCAAAATTGCTGTGGCTGTTAAGGGTCATTTATGGTTCCATATAAATTTTTGAAGTGTTTGGTCTATGTCTGAGAAATACATATTGGTATTTTAATAAGGATTGTGTTGACTCTATAAATTGCTTTGGGTAGTATGGACATTTTGATGATGTTCATTCTTCCAATCCATGAACACGGTATACACTCCCATTCATTTGTGTTTTCCTTAATTTCTTTCTTCAGTGTTGTGTAATTTTCTGTGTGCAGGTCTTTTACTTCCTTGCTTAAGTTTGTTCCTAGATACTTTATTTTTTGTTTCTAGAGAAAAGGGGATTTTTTTTTCCTGTTTTCTGATTCTGATATTTCATTTCTGGTGTACAAAAACACCTTAATATCTGAATATTGACTTTGTATCTGCTATTTTGCCAAATTCACCTATTAGATCAAATAGTTTTCTGGTGGAGTCTGTGGGATATTCTATGTACTCTATCATGTCATCTGCAAACAACGATAGTTTTACTTCCTCTTTACCTGTATGGATGTCTTTTATTTCTTTTTCTTGGGTGATCGCTGTGGCTAGAACTTCCAATACTATGTTGAATAGAAGTGGTGAAAGCAGACATTTTTGTCTTCTTCCCAATCTTAGTGGGAAAGCTTTTAGTTTATGGCCATGGAATATGAGGTTGACTGTTTCTCATATATAGCCTTTATTATATTGAGGTACACCTCCTTTATTCATACTCTGCTGAGTGTTTTTATCATAAATGGGTACCGTACATTATCAAATGCTTTTTCTACATCTATTGATATGATCATGTGACTTTTGTCTTTCCTTTTGTTTATGTGATGTAACAGGCTTACTGATTTGCAAATATTGAACCAACCTTGCATCCCTGGAATGACTCCTACTTGATCATGATGGGTGACCTTTTTAATGTATTGCTGGATATGGTTTGCCAATATTTTGTTGGATATCTTAACATCTATGTTCATCAACCATATTCTCCTGTAGTTTTCTTTTTTTGTTGTGTCTTTTCCTGGTTTGGGGATTAGAATGATATTGACCTCATAAAAAGAATTTGGGGGTCTTTCTTCTTCTTGGATTTTTTTGCATAGTCTGAGGACAGAGGTCAGTTCTTCCTTAGATGCTTTGTAAATCTCTCCTGTGAAACTGCCCAGTCCAGGCCTTTTGTGTGCCTGGAGTTTTGTGATTACTGCTTCAATTTCACAAGCTGTTATTGGTTTGTTCAGGCTTTCTGCTTCTTTTTCATTCAGTGTTGGAATGTTATACTTTTCTAGAAATTTGTCCATTTCATTGAGGTTTTCAAATTTCTTGGCATATAATTGTTCATAGTAGTTTCTTATAAGCCTTTGTATTTCTGTGGTATCAGTTGTTATTTCTCCTCTTTCATTTCTGATATTATTATTTGGGTCCTTTCCCTTTTTTCTTGATGAGTCTGCTTAAAGGCTTGTTGATTTTGTTTATCTTTTCAAAGAATCAGCTCCTGGATTGGTTGATCCTTTGAATTGTTCTTTTAGTCTCTATGTCATTTAATTCTGCTCTTATCTTGATTATTTCTTTTCTTCTACTCTCTCTGGCATTTGTTTGTTGTTGCTTCTCCAGTTCTTGATGCTGGATGGTTAGGTCATTTATTAGAAATATTTCTATCTTTTCTAGGTAAGCCTGTATTGCTATGAACTTCCCTCTCAGGACTGCCTTCGCTGTGTCTGATAGGTTTTGTATTGCTGTGTGGTCATTTTCATTTGTTTCCAGAAACCTTTTGATTTTTTCTCTGATTTCATTATTGACCCATTCTGTGTTTAATAGCATGCTGTTCAATCTCCGTGATTTTGAATGTTTTTGACATTTTTCCTTGAGGTTGGTTTCTAGTTTCAAGCCACTGTGGTCAGAGAAAATGCTTGTTATGATTTTGATTTTCCTGAATTTGTTGAGGCTTGTTTTGTGTCCTATCATGTTGTCTATCTTTGAAAATGTTCCATGTGCATTTGAAAAGAATCTGTCATTTGCTTCTTTGGGATGAAAGATTCTATACATGTCAGTTAGGTCTATTTGATCTAATGCGTTGTTCAGTTCCACAATATCCTTGTTGATATTATGTTTGGTAGATCTACCCAATTTTGACAGTAGGGTGTTAAAATCCCCTACAATCAGTTTGCTAATGTCTATATCTTTCTTGAAATCATTCAAGATTTTCCTTATATATTGGCATGCTCCTCTCTTGGGTGCATAGATGTTTACAATATTTATGTCTTCATGATGGATTCTTCCTTTGAGTATTATGAAGTGTCTCTCTGGGTCTCTTTTTATGGCCTTTGTTTTGAAATCTATTTTGTCTGATATAAATATTGCTACCCCTGCTTTTCTTTCTGTCCATTTGTTTGGAATATTTTTTTCCATCCCTTCACTTTCAGTCTGTGTAGTTCCTTTGTTCTGAGGTGGGTCTTTTTAGGCAGCATATGTATCAGTCTTGTTTTATTATCCACTTTGCTATCCTATGTCTTTTGTTTGGGGCACTTAATCCATTTATATGTAAAGTTATTATTGAGAGATACTTATTCATTTTTTTACCTTTGTACCTGTGATCCTGTCATTATTACTCCTTTTCTTCATCTTCCTGAAGCAGTCCCTTTAGCATATCTTGTAGTGCTGGTTTGGTGAAGGTGAATTCTTTTAGCCTTCTTTTATCTGACAAACTCTTTACTTCACCTTCAATTTTAATTTAGAGCCTTGATGGGTAGAGTAGTCTTGGTAGATGTCATCTGTTCACCTCACCTGATCTCAAGCAGTCTTTAAGAGACTTTCAGGAATCTGCCGTCTGTGTCTGTCTCCTCCAGTCGTTATCCTTTTCACTCTTCCCTCAGCAGTCAGGGCTAGGCAGAGTCCCTCTTGTGGACAGGGCTATTGGGCCCTTTCATGCTGCTGCCACTCAGGTGAGTAGTCTGCCTGAGCAAGATAGCTGCTGTCGTATGGTGGAGGAGTAAGCACTGGGGTCCCCCCAGCTACTCCCTCAGTCCTCTCCTCAATGCCTATACCTCCAGATTTTCCTCAAGCATTTCTAGACCACTCTGCATCCCCTTTATCCAGGGATCTACTACCTGTAACTGCTGTCTGTACTCAGCAGTACGGTTTGCCCTACACCGGCCCAGGGCTGAGCCTCCTGGGGGCAAGGCTATTGGATCCTTTCATGCATCTGCTGCTCAGGGGAGTGGTGTGTCTGCACAAGAAGGCTGCTGTTGTGTGTGGGGGGGGCGGGGGTCATCATCAGGATCTCCTTGGGTACTCCCTCAGTTCTCTCCCCAATGTCTCCTTCAGACATTCCTCAAGTGTTTCTAGATGATCCCACATCCCCTTTAGCCAGAGATGTAACATCTGTGGCTGCCACTCTGTACTCAGTACCCAGGCCTGTACAACACCAGGCTGGGGATAAGCCTCCTGGGGGCATGGCTACTGTGTCCCTCCAAGTTGCTGCAGCTCAGGGGAGTGCTCTGCCTGAGCAAGATGGCTGCTGCCATGTCGGAGAGGAGTGAGCACCGGGACCCCCAAACCACTTTCTCAGTCCTCTCCCCAAAGCCTCCTTCTCCAGTCTCTCGGAAGGCAGCTCCAGCACCTTCTGCTCCAGCCTCCACCAGAGCCCAGGGTAAGTGGCTTCCACTACAAATTTTTGCTTTGGTCCTTTAAACAGCTCATTTTGTCTCCAGCTGCCTGTCTCTGGTAGAGAACCCTCTGCTGCTTTTCAGAGCTGGCTGTTGTCTGTGTACTTTTTGGGCTCTGGTGCTGTAAGCTGGAGATTCCCACTTATGGTTTAGGCCTTCCTCTTCTCAGGGGGGTCCAACTTGCTGTTTCAATATCCCTCTGGCTCTGCCACCGGTGGGTACCTAGTGCACCTTCTTGAGCCTCTACCGCACTCCTTATCAATTAAGTTTGCTGAAGCTTATTCGTCTATCTGTCTGAGGTTTTAAGGCTCCTCTCTCACTATTGTGCATTTGTTTTCCAGGTGATTTCTTCAGTTTAGTTGTAATTCCACGATGGTTCTGGGAGGAGGTCAGTGTAACTTCCAATCACTCTTTTGCTATCTTGAATCCAATAAAAATTTTTTTTATCCATGAGTCCTTGCTATATGTTCCTTGACTTTCCCCTTCCCTTCCCTTTCCCTGCCCCCCCTTCTCTCTTGTCTCTGTTGATTTCTTTTCCTTTCAGTGTTGCTGGTCATATTTTCCTTGCATCTTTGCATTGTTGGTTAAGTTCCGCTTATAGGTGAGATCATATGGTATTTGTCTTTTGCCCCCTGGCTTATTTCGCTTAGCATGATGCTCTCCAGTTCCATCCATGCTGTCACGAAGTTTAGTAGTTCTTTTTTTTCTTTCTGCTGCATAGTATTCCATTGTGTATATGTACCATAAATTTTTGATCCAATCATCTACTGATGAGCATTTAGGTTGTTTCCAACACTTGGCTATTGTAAATTGTGCTGCTATGAACATAAGGGGAAGAGCTGAGGGAGGGAAGGAGGGAGGGGCAAGGGAAAGAGGTGGGGGGGGAGGCAGAGACAAATGTATTTAAAAAGTAAATAAATTTAAAAAAATAAAATAAAAAATAAATAAATTACCTATGTGAATAATCTTGGAAAAAAATATATAGTTGGCAAAAGAAAAAAAGATAAGTTGATTGTAATAATTCATGCTACTATACTGTTTTAACTTAATGTTTTCAATCACTAAATATGCTCACTGGTGAATTCTCTTTCCTCAAATGTGAAAAGACACTAGCAAATGATTCTTTAAAATGGTCCTTTATAACAACTTTAGTTAAATTGAACAGCCAGTATCGATCCTCATCATTAATGAGGCGATCATAAAACACTCGAAGAACCTCATACACAAACAACCGGATCATGGTGTGCTTGCTCTCCACGGCATCCCTTTCAATGAGTAAGCAGCCCTGGATGACACGTGCAAAATCCCTCAAGTTGAAAGTGTAATGAGATTTTGTGGGAGTGGGTAAAAGATTTTCCATGGATTGTTTATATATCTGAATATGAAAAAAAAGCAATAAAGCAAAGATAAAATGCTTATAATTAGCAAATCCATATAAAAAAACTTTTTTTTATAATGTTAGTAACAAATGGTGACTAGGTTCTAATGTTTACACCTGTATATTTCATATCCAATGAACATCCAGAGGAAAAGAAAGGGTTACTGAATTTAAGTTGCATTGCATCTGGATATATTTTTCTGTGTCTTTTGTTTCAAAAGGCATAGAGACCAATGACAACACTTCTGCAGATTAAGAACTGGATGTTTTAAAAGATGCATAATCAGATTTTCAATGAGCATAAACTATCATAGACTCTCAATTCATTTTAATACAACAGATATGTGTGGGTTGCTAACAATATGAAACAGTTTAGCAAACACTATGGACCATAAGAGGAGGTTTTAATTCATTGAGTCCAGCTGGAAAAATTAACTAAAAAAGGAAACTGAAGATACGAGGTATCAGTACATAATTAATATTGAAGTATAGTAATTACTACAGTCTCAGTAATAATAGAATACTTAGCAATGACATGATCCTTTTTGTATGCCAGGTACTGTTTTAAGTGCTTTATGATACTTTATTCCACCTCAACAACAATATCATTATGTAGACACTCTATCTCTGCTGTACTGGGCAAAGGGAAGTGATAGAATTTGGGCTACAAGACTGCACACTTAAAAGGGGTTGGAGCTGTGACCAAGTTCAGGCAAGTGTCTCCAGAATGCTTTACCTTGTCCATATTAACTGTACTGCCTCTCTACTATCAGCATCCCTGAACCAAATGGCAAATGATGGCATTTTTCACATACACACTGCTACACTCCATCAAATGCAATAATAGTAACCAAAAGATAAGAATGAGGAAAGATCCTTGTGACCAAATCAAAAATTATAACTATGGTCCTTCACACTTTGCAAACTTAGGATCAGATGAGGAAAATGGAAAAATATCAGGTGTTATCAACATGGATTCAAGGGCATTGTCAGGGAAGTCTACCCCAACAATGCAGGGGCCTCACTGCAGGGGCAGAGTTCATGCAAAATTAGTAAATGTGAGAGAAGAATAGGTCACAGGGTGTCCTGGAGATGATGAAGTCCCAGCTGAAAACAGCAGAGGCACAGAAGGAAATGCCTTTCTCTACTTCCTATAGCCCCTTGGTCCTCCAAACCTGGAGAAAACTCCTGGGAACCTGGGGTGAAGGGCCAGGGAAGGCACAGGCATGTAGAGTCAGCTGAGCAGAGCAGGTACGAGCAAAGGAGAGTCAAGGACATGGCTCATGCATGGCTTGTTTTCTGAAGGAGGAAATGCCAGTAGCTGTGGAAAATGTGTGTAGAAATTATTTTACTCCAGATTTACAATGAAATTTGCTGATTTCCCTGGCTCACTGCCACGTCCTATCTCAGAAATGAGTAACAAACAGAAAGGAAACAACATGGGGTCCTTGCCAAGATAATATATATTTTATCTTTGAATTATTTTTCATATAGAGAAAAGAGTAAACAGGCAAAAGATGGACCCAGTGCTGTGGCCAACTCTATCTGATCCTGTGAGAGACATGGGGAATGCTCAGTATTTTCTACTTTTTAAATAGTTTTACTACTCACACATGGCCACATCAGTGTCACCCAAAGCAGGGTGTAGTCACTTCCAGAACCAAATGCAAAGGGACTATTTGGACCAACCTACTCATGAAGCTGCACCTTGAATCCTTGAATGTGTCACAGTCTCACACCTGACTAACCAGGACCAATGCTAGTGTCCACATCTACATCCAGTCAGCAGCCTCAGGTCCCCAGACATCCATGTCTGTGTCACTCATCACCCAAGTGTATCCCTTCACAACTTGACCCAGCCCCCAGTCCTCACTCCCTGCACGTGCCCCAGATCCCCAGGTCTGAGCTAGCAAACTCCACTTTATCAACAGTCTTTTATTTGGACTTTCCTGCCCTTCTTATCTAGGCTGAAATGTCTGTTCCAAAGGCACCCCCCTTCCCAAGCAGTCTCCTATCTGTCACTTCCCAGGTACAGGGCTGGGCTGACTTTGCCACCCTCTCTGACCCGTCCTCTCTGGCTAAATCCGCAAAAGGAAAGTACACACTTCTTAAAATGCAGTGATGAACACTAGGTACAGAAAAGTCTGTATACTGAGGTTAAAACATTAAAGGAATAAATTAACTGACTACACAGATCAGTTGAGCAGCTAGCTTCCTAGTGGACTTACTTCAGGAGCCACTTTCAGCCTCCTTCAGCTTCCTTCTCTTCCAGAATGAGCTCCTCTATTCCATTGATTTAACACTGTTCCCATGTTAACTCAAATACTCCTGTCTCAAGCCCAAACCTTTGCCAATAAACTAAAACATAAAATACAACTACCTGCTTACTGTTTCCACCTTGGATCCTTGTGCACAAATTTCAAACCACACCTCCTATGTCCTCCTCACTCTGGGATCTAATCCAAAGCCCGGCCCTGAGCTCTCCTCCTCCTAATAAATGGTATCACTGTTCACCTGGTTGTTCCCAGACAATCAAGGTTTGCCCATGATCCCACCCATTCTCTCCTCCTCCTGCCTTGGACTCATCTGGAGTCTCAGGGCTCTGTCCCCTGCCCCATAGCTTCCTGGCAAGCATGGCCTCCCACATGCATTCCTGCCACACACCTCAGCCCCTTAATCTCTCCTCTTCCTGCTCTCCTACCTACCCACCAGCAATCCACTGCACATTAGCAGAGTGCTACACCTGTGTTTAGCAGCTTCTAGAAACTTCCCAGTAAGCATACCATTAAATCCTTTCTCCCTACTTACTAAGAGTGTCATAAGGCATGGTCATAAAACCATCTTCTCTAAAGAGTCAAATGGTGAATAATGGAGGCATTGCAACCCACCATGGCCTGGCCACCCTAACGGAAAAGGAGTCATAGGCAAAAGGTGGCATAGCTGTCCAATAATCTTATTGATGACACTGAAATTTGAATTGCATATAATTTTGACATATTGTTTTTTAGTTTTCCCCCAACCGTTAAATAATATTTTAAAAAGTCCTTAATTCACAGACACACAGAATCAGATGTTGGGCCTGACTGGGCCTGTTGGCCGTTGTTTGGCAGCCCATCCTAAAGATTGATGCCAGACCACCTTTCAGACATCTCCTTCTCCCTTGGTTCTCCCAGACCTATGTGCCCAGCCACACAGGCCTTCCTGTGGTGCTAAAATCCTATAATTGTCTCTCCACCTACATCCCATGGATCTTTCCTATCTGATTGAGAATATGCTTCCTCTGGTTACTTACCTTTTATCCCTACACATCATGACCTTTTCATAACTTTGTTTATTTTTCTTCTAAAGTAGTATTTTTACTTCATCCTAGTATTGTTTTGTTCATAACACTTATGACTGCAAGAAATTTCCAAGCATACAGTAGCTACTCAATAAAAGAACAGATATAATAATTCTCCATATTCACAACATAAAACAATGGGAACATGGAATCTTTGAAATCAAAGTGACACACCTCGTTAAATATAAATGCTATGAAATGATTGATTTCCCTTCACTCATTGGTAAAGCTAAGATATTTTAAGGAAAAGACAGGAATTAATAAGTATCTAAGAAAAGGAAGAAGACACATACAAAATAGAATGTAACAGTTCCAAGTTGGTCTTAATTTCATTGCAGCTTTCAGGATTAGGAAAAAGGGCAGCAATGTTAAATTTCTGAGAGAAAGGAAGCTTAGCCCTGGCTAAGTGGCTCAGTTGGTTGTAGCATGATCCTGTTCACCAAAAGGTTGCAGGTTCGGCTATGTTGTGGATTCAATCTCTCTTCATGGCATGTGGCAGGAGGCAATTGATCAATGTTTCTTTCTCTCTCCCTTTCCCTTTCTCTCTCTCTAAAATGAATAAACATATATTCTCAACTGCAGATTAAAGAAAATTAAAAAAAAAAATAAGTGGTCATTCAAAAGCATAGGAGATTTCAGATCAAGAATGACAAGGCTCCAGTCACTATCCATCACCTCATCACAGAACAGGGTTCAACTCTGGGCCAAATTCTACACCCCACCCAGCACTCATCTCACAAAGCAGGAGAGTCACTTCAAGACACGTGGGACAACATAGTACTCATTTTAAACTTGCATTGCTATACATTTAAAAATCAAAGATATGACTATCAATTTATAAATATTTAATATTTCCAAAGATATAAAACTGAGAAAGTGTATCTCATTTTATTCCAAGGCTCATATGTAAAGAGAAAAATCTTTTCAATCAAAATAATGATACATTCTTAATTATCTCATTATTTTATTTATCTTAATTATCTCTCACTGCAGATATATCTGATATTCAAATGTGCTTTTTATTTATTTTTCCATTCATCCTTTTTTCTTTATCTTTATTATTGACACTATTACAGATGTTCTCATTTTCCCCTTTTTGGGCCCACCTTCACACAGTCCCCATAACCCCCTTCCCTCTGTCCATCACAACACTATTGTCTGTGCCCATAGGTTATATATGTATGTTCTTTAGCTAATCTCTTCCCCTTCTTTCATTCAGTTCCCTCATCCATCTGACAGCTTTCAGTCTGTTCCGTGTATCCATGCCTCTGTTTCAATTTTTTTTTGTCAGTTTAATTTGTTCATTAGATTCCACATATAAATGAGATCATATGGTATTTGTCTTTCTCTGACTGGCTTATTTCACTTCAAACATGCATTAAAAAATTCATTTCTATGGATAAAATAAATGCTGACTCTCAGAGCAGGAGGAGATCAAGAGTAGACCTCCTTGAGTTCAACATACACAGATTTACAAATGTGGCTGAGGCTCCGGACTACAGGGTTGGTTAACAGGGGTGCAGGTTGGGTTGTCTATAGTCAGGTGATTATTTGCATAGTGAAGTAGCTGCAACTTGTATTGCCTCCCCTTTTGTGTATTGCTGCACTCAATTTGCTAATAATTTTAAGTACTTTTGTGTCTTGATATTAGCTTAGAATTTTCCTATATTTTTGTCAGATTTGGCATAGGTATGTTAATTTTCCAAACACATTGGGAAATGTTCATTCCTCCTCTATTTTCTGAAAGAGTTTGTGTGTGTTTGGCATCATTTCTTCCTTAAATATTTGAAGGAATTCACCTGCAAAACATATGAGCCTGGAATTGACTTTGTTTGGAGATTCCATTGACAAAATTAATTACTTTGATAGATATAGGGCTATTTTGAATTTTTATTTCATATATGCCCTTTTGGGTAAGTTATGTATTTTAAGGAATTTGTCCATTCCATCCAAGTTATTAAATTTATTGTCATAATGACTAAATATTACCTATTATTATTTTGATGTCTATAGAATCTGCGGTGATAGCTGCTATGACATTTCACATGTTAGCAATTAGCAAACTTTTATCTCTCTTTCCCTCCCCCTTTTTATCTCTGCCTTCATCTTAGACTATCCCTTAAAAATATCATTTCATATGACTTTGGACTATTTTCCAGTATTCAAAACATTTGTGTCTCAGATATCTCTGTACTGCACTCATTTTCCATTCTTACATCTAAACTTTAATTTGTAGAGTGATTGGTCTCAACCAGCAGTTTTCTCAAACTTCTTGAGGACCCCCCAGAAGCTTTTGTTTGTTTTATTGATTGACACTATAGATAACCGAAAATTGAGGAATTATTAAAGCACAAAAGTATGCAAGAACATATACCGTTAAACAGAAGATTGGCTGTCATCATAGGGTGAGGGCCTCCAGAGAACTCCATAATAATAAGTAAAAAGGCAAATAACATTGGTTTTTGGTGAAAATATTAATTGCATTATTGTGAAAGTAGTTTTGATATTGTGTATCTGAAGGGGTCTCAGGAGCAAACCAGAGTTCCAAGCTTATACTATAAGAACCACAGGCCTGTGTCACAAGGTTCTTTATAGGACAGCCAGACGTTGTTAAGCTTTATCTATATGGACATTCCTATCCTTAGTCTGCATGTCCTTTATTTCAGTTTGTAACTATAAGATAGTTTGAAGTGCTTGAAAGCTGACCCACCTCCTAGAGATACACTAATCATTCATCAATATCTGCTCTATTGTTTACTTTTATCACCATTGTGTATGTCTAGCCTCTTTGACTATACAAGCACCTCATATTCCTAAAATATAAAGCTCTACAGTTCATATACACTACAAAATATAATAAACTGATTTGTATCCTAAGCCATATTCTCTGGGGGCACCTAAAATCATTTCAGACATGTATATTAGTTTTTTCAATAAAGATCTATGAACTTTATAAAACTTTTTTGAAAAGAAGAATGAAATATAAAACTATGATCTCCACTAAAGCTCCCTTTCCTTCCTGCCTGTATTTATTACTTTAACAACACCATGGGGAGTCCTTCTAATGCTACGAAACAAAAACTTGATTCCATATGTGGTTTCCTGATTTTTTTAGGAAAATTGGTGGTTAATTTTTTTAACCTAATAATACCAATATCTTTAATCAGACTATATAAATAGATTTGTACCAGGATTCAGATCTGGGTTTCTGATACTCTTTCCTCATGAAAGGAACCAGGGTTCTGAGGAGGAAGTATTGATTGTAGCTGGAGTTTGGAAGACTCAGAATAAGGCTAGAGCATCATGTAGTGCCATAATGGAAAGGTGTGCTCACACACATAGTTACATACACACACATGTTGCACACTTATATACCACACATACCACATACACACCACACACAGCACATATATACACATCATATATATGAGTACACACATATGTACACACACATATACACAGATACTATATATACCCCACACTCCACACACATACTATGCAAATACACACACCTACATATAACACAGTACACACTTATACCACATATACCATGCACACACACACAAAGGGTCACACTGAAAAGAGCTCCCTTTGACCAAAGTTGAACTAATTTATTCAACAAAAATGTCCTATTAAATGAAAAACCAATATATAAAATCAATATCAATGACTCTATCCTCATTAAATAAATGATTGAATAAATAAGCAAACAGGGAATAGACATTTCTTCCATGCAGAATTTCATATTATTTATATAGCCACTTCTCCCTCAGAAAGGAAAGAAGAACCCCCTTCCCCTTTGTGTGGGCTTCACAAATTGCTTTCCTTTAAAAAAGTACAGCATGGAAATGTTGAAAGAAGTAACTTTAGATGGAGGTACCCAAACCACTACCTCAGCCAAGCCAGCAAGGCAGACATCAACAGTGATAGGTCATGTTGGTCCCTGTACCCTTGATGTAATATGAGGAATGGAAGTCCTCTCTTTGGGCTCCCTCCTCAAATTTATAATCCCCATGTGAGAAAACCATCACACAAACCCCAAATAAAGGACATACATAAAATACTGGAGCCATACTCCTAAAATATGACAAGTCATCAAAATCAAGGATAATCTGAGAAATTGTTACAGTCCCCAGCAGCCCAGAGAGATATGATCAATGCATGTAATGTGGTGTCCTGCTCAAGTCTGAAACAGAAAAAAAGGCATTAGAAAAAACTACTATAATCTGAATAAAATGTGGGATTTAATTAATGATAATGTCTCATTATCGTTTATTAGTCATGGCAAATGTATCATACCAACATACGATGTTAACAGCAGAGAAACTGGGAGTAGGGTATTGAAATTCTAACATCTTCACAACTTTTCTGCAAATGTAAAACTTTCTGAAAATATTCTGTCCATTTTCAATTCCATTTATTTTCTTTATTATGGACTGATTAGCTATGTTTTATTCTGGTTATTTATGGAATTAAATCCTATACAAGAGATATGGTTCTCTTTAAAAGACATTGAATATGTAATTTAAGGAAGAGCATCCCCAAAATTTATTGTTATTTCCTCCGGAGAAAAATACAAAGGGCGTTTTTTAAAGGTTATTATAGGTGAGAGTTTGGACTTTATTTCTCTTTTCTTGTACCTAGTTTTTAATTCCTGTGCTTTGAAGACTTCTTTCTATCAAGATCTTACTTTTGTAAGTGCAAAGCAACAGGTGCAGGTTACTCTGGAAGAAGGTTCTTGTCTGCTTGTCCTTTTCAAAAGCAAAGAGCAAAGAGCTATTTGGCCGAGCCTCAGTTCTTGTTTGTCATTTCCATTGCACCTTAGATTTATTCATGAGTTGCCAAGCTTTGTTTTTTTTTTTTTTTTCATTACAAAGTTAATTCTGCTTTTTATTCATTCTTAAGATCTAAAGACTACAAATACTAACAATTTCTGTATGTTTTCAGTGGGGCTTTATGATGATCAAATGTTTTCAGCTAGGAACATTTTAAATTTGAGCGAACTCTGACAATGTGTGTTTTTGTTAACAATGTGTGTTTACAAAAGTACCAATGAGGGAGCTCTCAGAGAGATCAGAGTGACGGCCAAAATAGCCTCATCGCCACAGTAATGTCTCTCACACAGTTGTGAGTTACAGTAAACATTCTCATAACATATTTAGAATGTTATGGCACACAGGTGTTAGCTAATATCAAGTTTAATTCTCCTGACCCAATTTATAGATTTAGCAGTTGAGTGAACAGCCCTCTAATACATGGATTTTTAGTTTTGTCAGTGAATGTTGAACAAGTTATTTTAAACTGACAGAGGTAAAAAAAATACATTTATTTGTTTTGGAAAACTCATTAACCCTCTATTAGCATGTACTCATTCTTTGACTTAGGTTAAGTATTTTTTTGCCTACCATGTATCTGACATTATTTCAGAAATGGGTTTGGTGTTGACACTTCAAAGTTTAAAAAGACAGACATCCCATTCTTTGGTTTCTTATCTAACCTGTATCAAAAACCATGAACACTATTTTGGATCTTCAAGTATTTCAGTAGAGTCAAAAGTTAACATGTAAGGGGGATTAACAAAAAATGAATGCTGTGTATATGAGTAGAAGTCAAATGTCTTAGGTCTTGCAAATCTTTGGACAGAGTCTAGCTATAATTCCGAATCTAATAGGGGTCACTGAAAAATGTTAAGAAAAATTACTAAGCAATGATATTAATAATCATATAGACACCAGATACTCATAGGTTTGGTCAAACATGCATATAGCTTTTAAGTATAACTCTTTTTGGATTTCCCAGTCTGCTGGCTTTCACAGCTCCTTGCAGTGAAAAGCCATATCTGTTGGGTTGTGTTTAAATGCAACTAATAAGACATAACTCTCTATGTCTTTTTAAAAATTTGTATTGTATTTTTTCCATTATCATTTAATTCTCTTATAGATGCCCCCTTGCAAACACCACACTGTTGTCCATGTCCATTAGTCCATTTTCATTTTTTCTTGATTGCTCCACCCCCAATATTCCTCCCCAATAACTGTCATCCTGCTCTCTATGAGTCTGTCTCTGCTAGTCATTTTTTTCATTAGATTCCACATATAAGTGAAATCATGTCATATTTGCCTTTCCCTGACTGGCTTATTTCACTTACGATACTGTTCTCCAGATCTATCCATGCTGTTGCAAAACAAACTAAAAAGCTTTTGGACAGCAAAGCTTTTCAACAAAATAAAATGATAATCCACAGAATGGGAAAACATATTCATCAATATATCTGATAACGGGTTAGTAACGAAGTTTATACTTACGAAATACAAAAAAACTCCACAAACAACCCAATTAAAAAATGGGCAAAGGACCTGAACAGACACCTCTCCAAAAAAGACATACAGATGAAAAAAGACATATGAAAAGATTCTCAACATCACTAAACATCATAAAATGTAAATTAAAATCACAATGAGATATCATCTCACACCTATCTGAATTGTTATCATCAATAATCAATAGAAAACAAGTGCTGGCAAGGAGGTGGAGAAAAGGGAACCCTTTTGCCCTGTTGGTGGGAATGCAGACTGATGAAATCGATGTGGAGAGCAGTATGGAGATACTTCAAAAAAATTAAAAATGGATCTGTCTTTTGATCCGGAAAGACCCCTTGTGGGAATATAGCTGAAGAAACCCAAAACACTAATTTGAAAGAATATGAGCACCCCTATATTCATTGCAGCATTATTTACAATTGCCAAGATATGGAAGCAGCCGAGTGTCCATCAGTAAATGAGTGGATAAAACAACTATGGAATATTTACACAATGGAATACTACTCAGCCATGAAAAAGAAGAAAGATTTACCCTTTGTGACAGTATATATCTTATTCATTAAGAAAAATGTAGAAGAGGGAACATCACGGAGGAGTGAATGGGAGTCATGCTGACCTCCTCCAAAAACCAAACTGGAATTGCAACTAAAAAATGGAGTAATCACCTGGAAAGGAGTGGAGCGATAGTGGGAGAGGAGCCTTGGTGCCGCGGACAGTGGATTCGACTCTCACACATCCCAAAGGGTGAGAAGTGCGGTGGAGGCTCGAGAGGGTGGGCTGGGTGCCCACGGGCACTGGCACCAGAGGGACATTGAAACGACCAGTTACCTTCCCCCAAGAAGAATGGGGTCTGAATCATAAACAGGAACCCCTAAACTACAGCAGCTAAAGCCAAGGAAATACAGACAAAACGCAACCCCAAAAAGCTTAGGGGTGCTCTCTGCCAGAGACAGGTGGCTGGGGATGCAAAGAGACATTTAAAGGGCCAACGCAAAAGTTGCAGCAGCAGCCACCCTCCTTGATCTCTGGGTAGAGGCAGCAGCAGGGCGGGCTGGTGCCTGGGAAAAGACCGGTGAGGAAAATTTGTGAAGAGAACTGACACAGTGACCGGTGGAGCCCCAGTGATGGCATGCCTCCCACTCTGCAGCTACCATCTCACTCAGGCATAAGGGAATCAATTAACCTGCCTTTTGTGTGCTCCGCACACAGCTTGTACACCGGTGAGCTGCGGGACTGAGTGCAGACTGGCTGGGAGAGCCTTGAGGAGAGACTGGAGACAGAGGTGTTGAGGAAAGAACAGGAGGAGGAACTGGGGAGTCCCGACTCCCTTCCCGTTCTGTAGACTCCATTCTGGGCTGGAAATGAGCGGCCCCAAGGAGGCAGAAGCGGGGCGCGCATGTAGCAGACTGCCTGCGATTGAAACGCAGTCCACACAGGGGGTGGATCCTTGGCTGAAGGGGTCACAGAACTGCCCAGAGGCCCCTGAGGGGAGACTAGAAACGGAGGCGTTGGGGAAAGAACAGGAGGTGGAACCGGGGAATCCCGACTCCTTCTCCTTGCCATAGTATCCATTGCGCGGGAAGAGGCCACACCCCCAAAGAGCCAAAAGCAGAAAAGCACACAAAGACACACCCAAAACACCCAGTGCAGGCATGCACACTTGCGCCGAGTGACCGACCAGGGTTGGTGAGCCTGTGTGTGACCTGCGCGAGCCGAGGAACACTTGCACCAGCCGGGAAGGCCTCCCACAGAATGGCACCCATACGGCCTGCGAGGGAGTGCACAGAGCGGTAAGGGCAGGCGTAAAGTGACCCGCTCGCCCACGATTGAGGAGCGGCGCACAAAATTAGTAGAGCTGCCCAGAGTCACTGGAGGAGAGACCAGAGACAGGATTAACCGGACAGTCCTGGAGCTGACTTCCTCCCATTTCTGTAGTCCCCATTTGGCGAGGGCAAGCAATGCACCCAAAGAGCCAAAAGCAGGGAAAATACACAATAGAAGATCGTAAACTGATAAGTGCCGCGGAGCTTGCCGGCCAGGGGGGCCAGATGAATACAGGAGGTCGCGAATAAGCCCCCTGGTCTGGGGCAAGCACATGCGAGCCCAGGCAGGCGGGGGATCCTGCCACGCTGGGAGCACACTCAAGGAGCCTGCGTGACAGCGCAGAAGGATCCCAAGAAATAGCCCAGCCCTGACCAAAGGGGTCACAGAACTTCCCCAAGCAGGTGTCAGACACAGACATTAGACTCCTGGAAGGCTCAAACAAACAACCCAAGGTCCTATAGGGTCAACAACTGACATCATCAGAGGCAAGCCCAGAAAGAAAAGTAAAGGACAAAAATACTTAACAGACTCTCACAAAAATGGGAAGAAAAAGAAGTTCCCCCCAAATGAGTGGAAAACGGGAGTCCCCAAAGAGAGAACTAAATGAAATAGAGGCAAGGGAACTATCAGATACTGAATTCAAAACAATGGTTCTATGGAAGCTCGCTGAGCTCAGCCAGCTCAAAGATAACTATGAGAAACTGCAGAGAAATTATCAGGATCTTACAGCAAACTATATCAGCCTGGAAAAGGACATAGAAACTATCAAGAAGACACAAGAGGATATGAAGAATACCATTTCTGAATTGAACAACACAGTAGAAGGAATCCAAAGCAGGCTGGATGAAGATGAAGATCGAATCAGTGAGATGGAGGAAAGGTAGAAAGAAGCTCCCAGAAAAAACAAGAAATGGAAAAAAGGCTCAAAAAGAATGAAGAGGCACTGAGGGAAATGCAGGACAACGTGAAACGCAATAATATCCGTATAATAGGGATAACAGAAGGAGAAGAGGAGGAAGGCATAGAGAACTTCCTCGAAAAAGTAATGATGGAAAATTTCCCTAATTTGAGGAGAGAAAGGCTCTCATGGATCCAGGAGGCAAAGAGGACCCCACTCAAGAAGGACCCAAGGAGGTCCACTCCAAGACACATCATCATTAAAATGGCAAATGCCAAAGACAAAGAGAGAATCCTCAAGGCAGCAAGGGAGAAGGAGAAAGTAACATACAAGGGGGCCCCGATACGCCTTGGAGCTGACTTCTCAACAGAAACACTACAAGCCAGAAGGGAATGGCAACAAATATTCCAAGCCATGAAAAGCAAGGGCCTACAGCCAAGGCTGCTCTACCCAGCTAGGCTCTCCAATAAAATAGAAGGGGAAATACAGAGTTTCCCAGACAAGAGAAGACTAAAAGAATACATCTCTACGAAACCAGCACTCCAAGATATGCTAAGGGGACTGGTTTAAGCAGATGAAGGAAAGAATGAGAGAGAGAGGAACACAGGTACAAAGAGAAAAGATGAGTAAGTTTCTATCAGTGATATCTCTCAATATGAATGGACTAAATGCCCCAACCAAAAGACACAGGGTAGCTGAATGGATAAGAAAATAGGACCTACACAGATGCTGCCTACAAGAGACCGACCTCAGAGCAAGAGACCTACACAGATTGAGAGTAAAGGGATGGAACAAAATATTCCAAGCAAATGGGCAAGAGAAAAAGGCCGGGGTTGCCATAATTGTATCAAACAAAGTAGATTTAAAAAAAAAAGCCATTAAGAGAGACCCAGAGGGGCACTTTATAATACTTAAAGGAAGAATCTGTCAAGAAGACAACAACGTTGTAAACTTATATGCTCCCAATATAGGAGCCCCCAAGTTTATAAGGAAATTGTTGGACGACTTCAAGAAAGATATAGACAGCAACACACTGATAGTAGGGGATTTCAGCACCCCACTGTCAAAAATGGACAGATCTTCCAAACAAAACACTAATAAACATACTGCGGCACTGAATGACACACACTGAGTCAAAGAGAGTTAACTGACATATCGAGAACCTTACATCCCAAAGAAGAAAAATACACATTCTTTTCAAATGTTCATGGCAATTTTTCCAAGATAGACCACATGTTAGGACACAAAGCAAACCTCAGAAAATTGAGGAAAATAGAAATAATACCAAACTTTTTTTCAGACCACAAGGGCTTGAAACTGGAAATCAACCTCAAAGAGAAACTTCAAAAACTTGCAAACTCATGAAGACTGAAGAGTACACTATTAAACAATGAATGGGTCAATAATGAGATAAGAGAAGACATCAAAAAATTTCTGGAAAAAAATGAAAATGAACAGACAACAGTCCACAACCTATGGGACACAGCAAAGGCAGTCCGGAGAGGGAAGTTCATAGCAATACAGGCTTACCTAAAAAAGATAGAAACATTTCAAATAAATGACCTAACACTACAACTTCAATAACTGGAGAAACAACAACAAATAAATCTCATAACAAGGAGAAGGAAGGAAATAGTCAAGATTAGAGCAGAAATGAAAGACATAGAGACAAAAAGAACAATTCAGAAGATCAACCAATCCAGAAGCTGGTTCCTTGAAAAGATAAATAAAATGGACAAGCCTTTAAGCAGACTCATCAAGAAAAACAGGGAGAGGACCCAAATTAATAATATCAGAAATGAAAGAGGAGAAATAACAACTGATACCACAGAAATACAAATGATCATCAGAAACTATTATGAACAACTATATGCCAAGAAATTTGAAAATCTTGATGAAATGGACAAATTTCTAGAAAAGTATAATCTTCCAACACTGAAGGAGGAAGAAACAGAAAGCTCAAACAGACTGATAACAGCTGGGGAAATTGACGCAGTAATCAAGAAACTCCCAGCACACAAAAGCCCAGGTCTGAACGGTTTCACAGGAGAATTTTACAAAACATTTAAGGAAGAGCTAACCCCTGTCCTCAGACTATTCCAAAAAATCCCAGAGGAGGGAAGACTCCCAGACTCTTTCTATGTTGCCAGCATCAGCCTAATCCCAAAACCAGATAAAGACCCTACAAAGAAAAAAAACTACAGGCCAATTTCGCTGATGAACATAGATGCTAAAATCCTCAACAAAATATTGGCAAACCGCATCCAGCAATACATTAAAAAGATCATCCACCACGATCAAGTGGGGTTCATCCCAGGCATGCAGGGATGGTTCAATATACACAAATCAGTAAACGTGATACATCACATAAATCAAAGAAAAGACAAAAACCACATGATCATCTCGATAGATGCAGAAAAAGCATTTGATAAGGTACAGCACCCATTTATGATCAAAACACTCAGCAAAATGGGAATAACTGGGGCATTCCTCAGCATAATAAAGGCCATACATGAAAAACCTACAGCCAATATCATACTCAATGGGCATAAACTGAAAGCTTTCCCATTAAGATCGGTAACACAACAAGGATGTCCGCTTTCACCGCTTCTTTTCAACATCGTATTGGAAGTCCTAGCCACAGCGGTCAGACAAGAGAAAGAGATAAAAGGCATCCAAATAGGAAAGGAGGAAGTAAAGCTATCATTGTTTGCAGATGACATGATAGTGTACATAGAGAACCCTTTAGACTCTACCAAAAAACTCCTCAACCTAATAAGTGAATTTGGCCAAACAGCAGGATACAAAGTCAACATTCAGAAATCAAAGGCGTTTTTGTACACCAGCAATGCAATAGGAGAAAAAGAAATTAGAGAAAAAATACCACTCAATATAGCAAGAAGAAAAATCAAGTACCTAGGCATAAATTTAACCAAAGACGTAAAAGATCTGTATGTAGAAAACTATACAACATTGAAAAAAGAAATTAAGGAAGATACAAATAAATGGAAGCATATACCGTGCTCATGGATTGGAAGAATTAATATCCTTAAAATGTCCATACTACAAGCAATTTATAGATTCAACACAATCCCTATTAAGATACCAATGACATATTTCACAGAAATAGAACAGACATTTCAAAAATTTATATGGAACCATAAATGACCCCGAATAGCCGCTCAATTTTGAGAAAGAAACACAAAGTAGGAGGGATCACAATACCGGGCATCAAACTCTACTACAAAGCCACTATACTCAAAACAATCTGGTACTGACACAAGAACAGACCCATCGACCAGTGGAACAGAATAGAAAGCCCAGAAATAAGCCCAGGTCTCTATGGACATCTAATATTTGACAAGGGGCAAAAGCATAAAATGGAGCAATAAGAGCCTCTTCAACAAAAGGTGTTGGAAGAGCTGGACGGCTACCTGCAAAAAATTGAAATTGGATCATCAGCTAATACCATACAAAAAATAAACTGAAGATGGATAAAAGACTTAATAATAAGTCACAACACCATCAAAGTCCTAGAGGAGAACATTGGCAGGAAACTCTCAGATACCTCAGGCACCAATTTTTTCACTGATATGTCTCCTAAAGCAAGGGACAGAAAGGAAAGAATAAACAAGTGGGACCTCATCAAAATAAGAAGCTTCTGCATGGCTAAAGAAAACGTCAAAAAATGAAAAGGGAGCCAACCATATGGAAAAATATATTTGCTAATGATACATCAGATAGAGGTTTGATCTCCAAGATATATAAAGAACTCCCTCGACTTCACTCCTAGAAGACAAATGATCCAATCAAAAAATGGGCAAAGGACCTGGGCAGACGTTTTTCCAAGGAGGAGATACAGAGGGCCCAGAAGCATTTGAAAGGATGCTCAGCATCACTAGCCAACAGAGAAATGCAGTTTAAAACGTCCATGAGGTACCACCTCACACCGGTCAGAATGGCCGTCATAAACAGTTCCACAAACAACAGGTGCCAGCAAGGCTGTGGAGAAAAGGGAACCCTAGTCCACTGTTGGTGGGAATGCAGAGTGGTGCAGCCACTGTGGAAAGCAGTGTGGAATTTCCTCAAAAAGCTGAAAATGGAACTGCCTTTTGACCCAGGGATTCCCCTGCTGGGATATACACTAAGAACACCAAAACGCCAATACAAAAGAACCTATGCACCCCAAATTTCATAGCAGCACAATTTACAATAGCCAAGTGTTGGAGGCAACCTAAATGCCCATCAGTAGATGATTGGATCAAAAAGTAATGGTACATATACACAATGGAATACTACGCAACAGAAAGAAAAAAAGAACTACTAAATTTCGCAACAGCATGGATGGAACTGGAGAGCATTATGCTAAGCGAAATAAGCCAGGGGGTGAAAGACAAATACCATATGATCTCACCTATAAGCGGAACCTAACCAACAATACAAAGATGCAAGGAAAATATGACCAGCAACACTGTAAGGAAAAGAAATCAACAGAGACAAGAGGGAAGGTGGGGGCGGGCAGGGAAAGGGAAAGGGAAGGGAAGGGGAAAGTCAATGAACATAAAGCAAGGACTCATGGACAAAACCAAAGGGGAAAAGCTGAGGGAGGGAAGGAGGGAGGGGGCAAGGGAAAGTGGTGGGGGGGAGGCAGAGACAAATGTATTTAAAAAAATAAAGAAAGAAATATATAAATAAATAAATAAGTGCTTGAAAAGAAAAAAAAAAAGAAAAATGTATTATCTCTGATAAGAGAATCATTGAAGTAAGATGTCTCTATGTGGTTAATTTGGCTCTAGTATAATTCTGTTAAGTGAGTTTGCCAGTAGCTAATTTTCCAAATCAATATTGTTCACAATCATTAGTAAAATTTGGATGAAGTTTAATAAGATAAGGTGGACAATAGCTTTTTGGAAAGTGCAGTTTTTCCTTTCTTCTTTTACCCCCAATATATGAATTTATCCTTAGGTCAATGTCAGCAACTTGTGAAGACTCAAACTGCAAGAGTTAATAACATGTTTTCTTCATGTGGTAAATAAAATCTAAGTAATTTAGGATTTCTGAAATTTGCATGAGAAAGAATGAAATCTTGCTGTCTCAATTTGAATTTCAACAAAAGAAGATGACTCTCCTCTTGCTTTGGGTGTACACTAGCCTCACACAATAAGTTTTTAGAAGAGGGACTCAATTGGGAGACGATTAATGCAAAGTTAGAAAATATTTTTAAACCTTTCTGCAATGCCTTAGGCATGCACAAGGGCAATGTTTCCCCTATGACACAGGAAATGTGCAATATTTTAGCCTCTGTCTCATTCTAATTTAACACAGGAGCTCAACAAGCTAAGGATTTGGGGAAGAGAATGGAGAGCACATTGAAGTGGGTGGGCTGAGGTCATAAAACCAATTGGGAGTTTAGTGCCATTCATATGAGAACAAGGGTTGAGTGAAGATAGTAGCAATGAGCCTGGAGAAGAAGGGGTGGATTTGAAAGATATCTAGAAATTAGAATCGATGGCAGGAGTTGGTCAAGGGGTAGATTGGTTTCTGGACTGTTTTTCTTGATGGATATGGTTACATTCTTAATATAAAAGACATAAAGAATAAAGGAGAAAGGGACCGTGTGTGTAAGAAATACTATGGGACAACTTTGATTGCTGAATTTGAGATATTTATCCATTCAGTAAATATTTATTGATCTGTTCTCTGTCAGGCACTGGGGTAGAGCATGAGGATGTCAATGAAAAATACTGGTGATACATCTGTGTCTTCTCAGGTCTTCTGTCAAAGTACCTCAATGTCAATGTCCAGTCTAGAGTTGTATAAAGATAGCTAGATCCTGGAACACAGAAAACAGGTTTAGTCTGGAAGTGGCAAGTTTGGAGATATTTCTGTATAATTAGAAAAAAGAAAGAGAATTCATTGCTCCAAAAATCAAACCTTGGGGCACACCAGCATAGAGAATACTATACAAAATAACTTAAAACATAGAAGACATAATGAGTTATTTAAAATCATAAGTTTTCTTTCTAATACAATTCACTACAATAGAGATTGTGAATACATAAATTTGGTTAGTTTTCCTCAATGAAATTGAGGTGAACAAAATTAAATAAAAGCACAATTCTAGATTTGTGGCACTCTCATGACTGAACCAGGCACACTTTGCTTGCATATGTATTTATTTTTTGGTTGGTTTTAAGAAAAATCTATTGCACAAGATTGATAACATAGTGATAGCTATGTCATTACATAGTTACTTCACTCTCTTTCTGTCTCCTCCTACCTGTGAAAAGCACAACTTTTTTAAAAAAAGATTTTATTTATTTAATTTTAGATAGAGGGGAAGGGAGAAAGAGAGGGAGAAAAACATCAGTATGTGATTGCCTCTAGCATGCCCACTACTGGGGCCTGGCTTACAACCCAAGCATGTGCCCTGACTGCTAATTGAACCAGCAACCCTTTGGTTTACAGGCTGGCACTCAATCCACTGAGCCACACCAGCCAGAGCACATTTTGATTTCTGTGTTCATCATTATATCCATATGCATTCCTGGTAAGTATAAGTGTAATGTGAGGATTTTAAATAACACATTATTTTTTAAAACAACACATTATTTTAATCACTTTTACATTTAGAAATTTAAATTTGTATATTTAGTTGTCTTTAAACTTACACAAAAGATGTCTTTATATGATCTTTTGCGGCTTGTTGTTTGTGCAGCTATGCTTTCATTCCTCTTGTTTAAGAGGATAGATGTTTAAGGATAGATTTGCTGGGTCACATGATCCGTAGACCCACCACCCCTTGCTGTAGCCCAGACACCAGTGCCCATCACCAATGACTGCAAAATGCCTTCCATACCAACCTCTGAAGAACTGGGGGTTAGGGGGAAGCATGTAGCCATGCAAAAGGCCCAGAAACTCATCATTCAGCAAGTACTCAGAATATAGTTCCTGTTTTCCCTCATACCATTTTAGCCACAGGAGGACAAGGTCTGGGCTACTCAGAAGCACAACTGCCAACCCCCTTTCTCCTGTCTTGAGTTAAATGGCATTGGGGCAGGCACCTGGGCTATAGCATCTACCCATGGCACTAGTGGGACCTCCACTTCTTCCACATCCATGCACCTCAGCTTGGCTAACCTTTAAGCTGGCAATGGGGTCCAAAGCATCTTGGGATCTCTGGGATTGGGATGACTACCTGGCTCCCATTTCCTTTCCACATTTCATGGCTCTTGGCAGCTGCTGGCTAAGGGGCATCTAACCTCTGGGCCCTGGGTTCCACACCCCTAGACAAGGCTCAAAGACCCACTCTTGCGCCCACTCAAAGCCTGGACGGCCAAGGTTCCATGGTGGATATTTAAGTTTAGGGACCAGCCTCCTGGGCACATAGATAAATAAACATCCTCAGCATTCATCATTATGCCTATATGCATTCCTGGTGAGTATAAACATGTAAATATTACACCTATATATGTTTAACTCTATGAGATTGACAGAGGGGTGGCAACATCTAGAATTACCTTGTGAATTTTTACAAATAAACCAACAAAGTCTCTGATTGGGATTATATACAGATTATCAAGAGATTTGACATCTTTATATGATCGACTCATCTAAAACATGGATATGCTATATCTATTTATTAAGATCTTTAATACATTCAATAATGTTTTCTGTTTTCTAGGGTAAGGTCTTGCACATGATATTAAAATTTATTTCTAAATATTTTATGTTTTAAGTGTTATTGTAAACAGGAATTTTTAAAACATTTTCTAAGTATTTGTTGCTAATGTAGGAAAATATACTGATTTATTTATTTATTTATAAATCATGTTTATTCTGTTACAGTTGTCTCAATTTTTACCCCTTTATCCTCCTCCACCCATCCCACCCCCACCCCCCACTCCCACAGTCAATTCCCACTCTGTTGTCCATGTCCATGGGTCAGTCATACATTTTCTTTGTCTAGTCCCTTACCCTTCTTTCCACCATTGTCCTCTTTCCCCATCCCCTCTGGTCACTTTCAGTCTACTGCATGTTTCTGTGCCTGTGGTTTATTTTGTTCATTAGTTTACTTTGTTGAATAGAATCTACTTATAGGTGAAATCATATGGTATTTGTCTTTCATCAAGTGGCTTATTTCACTTAGCTTAATATTCTCCAGTTCCATCCATGTTGTTGCAAAAGGTATAAGTTCCATCTCTCTCTCTCTCTCTTTCTTTCTATCTTAAATGCAGATTGATTTTTATTTATTTTTTAGATATCAAAGTTAATTATAAAATATTAAAAAAATTAAAACCATTATAAAATCTCAGCAATTAAACCAACATGACATCAGCACATAAATAATCAAGTAGATCAATGAAATTTAATGAGCATTCTAGAGACAAATGTATATATCTGTCTAACAATATTTGATTAAGTCGATATTTCAAATAAATGAGTAAAATAAGGCTTATTTAACAAATAAGGTGCATGGGTCACTATTATTTGAAATAAAACAAATATAGAGCTCTATTTCACAAATTACACAAGAAATATTCAGGTGAATTAAAAATCAATATGTAGAGTCTAAGGAGTTATAGAAGAATATAGAACTAATATTTTTCATGACCTCAAGTAAAATTTTCAAACCCAGAAGTTATAAAGTAAATATTGACAATATGACTATATTAAACATTCAACTATATAGTACTATATATATTTTAAAAAGTTAAAGGACAGGGAATAGAATAGAAAAGTATTTGCAACACATCTAAAACATGGTTATTAGGTTTTCTTTTTTTTTAGTGAAAAAAGTTCTACAAATATTTGATCAATAAATGGATAAAGAATACCAAAAAGTCCTTTAAAGATTTTTAAAAAAGAATAGAAATAGGCAAGAAATATACTAAAACAGGATTAGTTCCAACAAATAGTAAAGGAATAATTAAAATAACATCATTGTCACAATCAGATTAATGAGTATTAAAAATATTGGTAATATCAAGTATGGGCAACTCTGAAAGGAACTGGGTAATCATAGAAACTCTTTCTTCATCTTAAAGCAGTCCCTTTAGCATATTTTTCAGTGCTGGTTTGGTGGAGGTATATTCTTTTAGCCTTCTCTTGTCTGGGAAACTCCTTATTTCTCCTTCTATTTTAATTGAGAGCCTTGCTGGGTAGAGCAGTCTTGGTTGAACACCTTTCCTTTTCATGACTTGGAATATTTCTTGCCATTCCCTTCTGGCTTGCAGGGTTTCTGTTGAGAAGTCAGCTGTCAGCTGTATTGGGGCTCCCTTATATGTTTCTACCTCTTTCTCTTTTGCTTGCTTTAGGATTCTGTTTGTCTTTCATATTTGCCATTTTAGTGATGATGTGTCTTGCAGTGGGCCTCACTGGATGCCTCTTGAATGGGATTCTCTGTGCTTCCTGGACTTGAGTGACTTTTTCTTTCCTCCAGTTAGGGAAGTTTTGCATCATGACTCTTTCAAACATGTTCTCTATCCCTTCCTCATCCTCTTCTCCTCCTGGTATCCCTATTATACAGATATTATTACGTTTCAGGTTGTCCTGGATTTCCCTAAATGCCTCTTCATTCATTTTTAGTCTTTTTTCATTTTCTTGCTCTTTCTGGGAGCTTTTTTCTACATCTTCCAGCTCGCTGATTTGGTCCTCAGCTTCATTTCTCTCCCCATAGCCTCTGTCCCCCGTCTCTCCTCAAGTGTCGCCAGACGTCTCTACGCCCCCTTTAGCTAGGGATCTACTGTCTATTGTTGCCATTCTGCATTCAGCAGGCAGCCTAGACAGCACAGAGCAGGGTGAAATCCCACCTAGGGGCAGGGCTATTGGGTCCTTTGATGCTGGTGCTGCTCAGGGGGTGTGGTCTCTGCCTGAGCAAGGTGGCTGCTGCTGCATGGGGGATGAGTCAGCACCGAGTTCCCCCTGGCTACTCTCTCAGTCCTCTCCCCAAAGCCCCCTTCCCCAGTCCCTGTTCAGGCATCTCTAGCCCACTCTGCCCCAACTTTTCCGGAGACCAGGGTAAGTGGCTGCAAATAAAAATTTATGCGTTGGTTCTTTAAACAGTTCTTTTCATCTCCAGCCACCTGTCTCTGGCAGAGAGTAACCCTGCTACTTTTTGCAGCTGTCTGTTATGTGTGTACTTTTTGGGCTCTGGTGCTATGGGCTAGAGATACCCACTTTTGGTTTAGACCCCTCTCTTCTCAGGAGGATCCAACTGGCCTTTTCAATATCATTTTGGTGCTGCCACCTATGGGCAACCCACCCACCTTCTCAGGTCTATACCGCACTCCTTACCAGTTAGATTGCACTAAACCTGATTTTTGTCTCAGGGGTTACAAGGCTCCTCTCTCGCTATTTTTCAGTTGTTTGTTCCAGGTGATTTCTCCCCAATTTAGTTGTAATTCCACGTTGGTCCCGGGAGGAGGTCAGTGTGACTTCCACTCACTCTTCCGCCATCTTGATTCTCTACATTGATTTTTGTATATTGTTCTTGTATACTGAGGACAACATACATTTACTTATCACATTTAATGATTTTTGAGGGTATAGGCCCTGGGATTTTCTGTGGACACAATCATATAATTTGTAAATAAAGTTTTATTTTTTCTCATTTAACAGTTATTTTGCCTTTGGCTTGCCTTGTGCACTTGCTAGACCCACGAGTACAATGTAGAATAGAAATGCAGACTTTTTTTTTCCTGTTTCTAATCATGGAGGGAAAACATAATATTTCACCATGAGGTATAATATCACACTCAGATTTGTACATCATAGTTGTGCTGGACATATGAAATGAATCATGAAATCTTTTCCCCTTTGTTTACTGAAAACTTAAGATTAATATTTCTTAAATGTTTAATAGAGTTTCCAGTAAAGTCATCTAGGCCTAGATGTTTTGTTGTAAAAAGTGTTTAAATTACACAAACATTCAATTTTTTTAAATCAGTGGAGGTCTACTACTATTTTCTATTTTTTCTTGTCCTAAATCATGTATTTCAACTAGTATATATTTCATATCTGATATTTCAGTTTTATGGTTTCTAACTCATATTTTATATTGGTAATATCATTTCTTCTCTCTTAGTATGATTTTAAAGTATATTTTATTGATTATGCTATTACTGTTGTCCCATGTTTTTTCTCTCCTTTGTCTTCCTCTGCCCTGCAATCCTTCCCTCCAGTATACACCCCTCTTAGTTCATGTTCAGGGGTCATATATAAAAGTTCTTTGGCTTCTCTATTTCCTATACTATTTTTTTTTTACCTTGAGTGGAACTAGTTATGTCTTTACTCATTTACACAAAGTGTCATCGCCCATATTATGGCAACCTGCCCTCAGGATCACAGAACTTTGTAGACACTCTCATTCTGACCACTGGATACTAAACTTTTCAAGCATAACTTCGAATCACAGTTGATTCTGTACATACTCATTGGGAGATTCTGAATCCATTAAGATAAAACCTCCCTCTATCTATTTTATGCTTCACAATTATGTTTATTATTCTCCGTAACTTTTCCCTCATTCTCCCTCCTCCCCCCTGCTGATAACCTTACCTGTGATCTTCATTTCTGTGATTCTGTTCCTGTTCTCATTGTTTGTTTAGTTTTTTTTTTCTTTTTTAGGTTCAGCCATTGATAGTTGTGAGTTTATTGTCACTTTACTGATCACAGTTTTGATCTTCTTTTTCTTAGATAAGTCCCTTTAACATTTCATATAATAAGGGCTTGGTGATGATGAACAATGAATTCCTTTAACTTTTCCTTATCAGGGAAGTGCATTATCTGCCTTTTCATTCTAAATGATAACTTTGCTGAATAGAGTAATCTTAGATGTAGGTCCTTGCTTTTCATGACTTTGAATACTTCTTTCTAGCTCCTTTTTGCCTGTAAAGTTTGAGAAATTAGCTGATAGTCTTATGGGAACGTTTTTGTAGGTAACTCTCTTCTTCTCTTGCTGGTCGTAATATTCTCTCCTTATCTTTAATCTTGGGTAATTTAATTATGATATGTCTTGGTGTGTTCCTCCTTGAATACAATTTCTTTGGTACTCTCTGAGCTTTCTGGACTTTCATGTCCATTTCCTTCACCAGATTGGGGAACTTTTATTTCATTATTTGTTCAAATGAGTTTTCAATTTCTTGATCTTCCTCTTCTCCTTTGGCACATCTATGATTCAGATGTTGGAACATTTCAAGTTATCCTGGAGGTTCCTCAGCCTCTTCTCATTTTTTTTGAATTCTTGTTTCTTCATTCTGTTCCAATTGAAAGTTTATTTTTTTTTCCTTCTGTTCCAAATTGTTGACTTGAGTCCTGGTTTCCCTCCATTCACTGTCAGTTCTCTGTATATTTTTCTTTATTTCATTTTCAATAACCTTCACTTCTTTTATTTTGCAGCTGTACCCAATCATTTCTGTGAGCATCCTGATAACCAGTGTTTTGAACTCTGCCTCTAATAGGTTGGTTATCTCCTTGTCACTTAGTTCTTTTCCTGGAGTTTTGATCTGTTCTTTCATTTGGGCCATATTTCTTTGTCTTGGAACACCTGTTACATTGTAAGGAACAGAGCCAGGGGAGGGGGCAATCCACTTCACTGTGTCGTGGCACTGTATGTGGGGGAGGGGACTAAGAGGAAACAATGCCACTTGCTAGGCTCTTGACCAATTTTCAGTCATTTCTCCCACTACCCACATACTAATTGTGCCTTCTGGTGCTGATTCTCAGGTGGGTGGGTTTTTGTACATTCTAGGGTTGAATGGTCCCCTCCAATGGACTTTTCTGTGAGGCTGGGAGTTTCTCTCATTGATGCAACCCCCACAACTTTTTATAGCCAGAAGTTTTGAGGCTTTCTTTCATTCACTGGAACCCTGGGTTGCATGGTGTGTCTCGCTCCCCAGTTGTTCCGCCCAGTGTATCCACATGTGAATGTGGGACCACCTGGTCTGCCAGCTGCACCTTGCGTCATGTTCTCTCTGCCCTGGCTGCCTATCTCTGTCCATCTTTCCAGCCTGGATGAATGTTTCTTCTTTAATTCCTTAGTTGTCAGACTTTCATACAGTTCAATTTTCTGGTAGTTTTAGTTGTTTTTAAATTGGTTGTTATCCTTCTTTTGGTTGTGTAAGGAAACAAAACATTTCTACCTATTCCTCCATCTTGGCCAGAATCCACAGGCTCTCTTAGTATGTTTTTAAAGCTATTTTTAAGTTTTATGTTTCATATTTATACATTTGGTAGACGATATAAAGCTTTTCTTTGTGTGTTTGATAAAATAGTACTCTTCCAATGTCTTGGAGTTTATTTTTGTCTGGTATTTTCATAGTTTTTTGTTTGTTTGTTTTTTTGGCTTATGGGCTCAATTTTCTCCCAAGGTATCAACTACTCTGATAAGTGTGTAGAAGAGCAAAGCTTTCCCTAACTTAACTGGAAACACTTCAGGGGCTAGACAGTGGAGGTTCCACCCAATGAATGGGTTATATGTTATAATATCCCTGGCTCCAGAAAGCCACAGTCAGCCTCTGTTACCCAACCAGATAAGTCTATGGGTTAAGGTTTAATAATTTCTGCCATCCCTTTTGTAACACCCTTGTCCCAGAATTAGGATAAAACAATCCATGGTGTTTGGAAGGCAAAAAGGGGAAGCACCTGTATGAATTAAAACAGAGCCACAGTCTCTTTTCCTCACATCCTCTCAAGCACTGTCCTAATGTTGTTTCCTGGGACATCTAAGCACAAGCTTTGAGAAGCTCTTATTGTCTCAAGGAAATGGATGGTAAAAAGCATGACAGGTATTCAAATTGTTTTCTACTTTGTCCTCATTTATCTATATTGGGTTTTCTCCTGCCTCACAGCCAAGGCCACTTTCACAAACAAGTTCAGAGACCTGTCAGCCAAGACGTTCTCAATTGTCTATTTTGATTTTCAACCATTTCAAGATGAAACTTTGGTCAGAAGCCAGTTAGGATCTGCATTTTATAAAATTGAAGCTCTCATTTGAATTTGGATATTGAACACATTAAGAAAATTCCTATCTTGGGCTAATATGTACTTAACCTTATACACTGGACATATTTAAACACCATTATATCTGAACATCACTGAAATAATCTGATATTAAGAAGATTGATTTTGTCAGCAAAAACTGCCAGAATAATATGATAATTTAAATTATTCTGGCCATTATTATAGTTCACTGGTTTTAAATCCATTGTTTTTATTTTTTTCTATGAGAACATTTACAGAGATTTCTTGCTCAAATTTGAAGTAGAAGTGAGGTGTGTTTTCAAAAGCACTTTACATGAGCAGAACTTGTGGTATTTTAAAGGTAGTATACAAAGACTAAGTTCAGAGATCATTTGAGCCCATTAGTGAGTCACTGCATAAGCTAGAGATTAAAGCAGAAAGTTAGCAGCTAAACTGGCACAAATGATAAAAACAGTAATCCTAAAAGTGTTAACACCGACTGATAATATTTGCCCTAGTTAATATATGCCAAAAATGGAACTGGCCAGATCACAGAGTATGGGGATCCACAGATTTAATACCTCATAGTTGAGTTATGCATTTAACATTGTGTTCAGCATTTCCAGTTGACCATATTTTCAAGCCCTTTATATCTATCTTGACAAATCACTGGGACTGGAATTCTTTTAAACTTTAAAATTTAGAAATCATACTTCTCAATTGAATATTTTTCCTAGGCTCTTTGAGAAGTTCATTATTTAAATTATGCATTCATTAGTTTTATCATGCTAGAACCCAGTAATATTAATTATTCATCTTGGTCTTCCTTACTTCCAGGTTACTGTGTCCTGGGTTTGCTATCATTCATCAAGCCATCTGTGATTTGGTATTTGGCATCACTAAAAGTCAGGTCTCCTTGACAGAGTCAAGGCATAACATTTTGGAAGACATGGCAGATTCTAATCATTTTAGTTCCAGAAAATGACTGAGTGAACTGGTATTCTGTGGTTGAGGTGTCACTACCTACAGGCAGTTCTTCCCAGTTCCACAAATCAGAAACAATTCTCTCCAAGAGCAGCATTCTCACAGGCCCCAGGAATCAAAGGGTGTTTTATGGGAAGAAACTACCCAAAATGAGCAGAGAGGTGCATCCTTTACCTCCACATTTTCCTTTACTCATTCCTAGAAACAGAAGGAATAGTATTTTCCCTTAAGGCCTAGAGTCCTCAGGTGAATATGTGCATCTCCAATGCAAATTCAAGCAGGCACCTTTGGTGGAAGGAATTTGGAAGAAAGGTTGAGCAATTAATGATTGCATTGCTGTCCTCACAGAACATTCTTTGAGTCACACATGTGGTTTCCAAAGGGCTAATTCTGGATGATTATAGTTTCTATTGTCACACTTATCATCAACACCTCCAGAAACAAGAATCTACCTGAGAGTATTAAAAAACTGGTTAATTTAATGTGAATTACCTTTGGGGACCAAAAATAAACACAAATCAAATGTAAAAACATTTTGGGTAGAGATGCAAGAGAAATCTATTATATGTAACCATGTCCCAATCACTGATATTTTCATTTTCCATGTTGAAAGCTTAACTATAGATATAAGTGTGTTTCTAAAATACAGGTGGTAACTTTCCCATCATGTAATTCTGGAACTGAGGAGAGTTTATTGTTTTTGAATGTTTGTGATTTATTTATTAATTCATTTTTTATTGGTCAAGTACAGTTGTCTTCATTTTCTCCCAATTGCTCTCCCCACAACACAAATGAGCCCGACCTCAACCTTCAATCCTACCCCTCCTTGAATTGTCCATTGGTACTTTATACATGTTCTTTGATGACCCTTCCCCTTCTTCCCTCCATTATCTCCCTCCTACCACCCCTCTGGTTACTGTCAGTTCATTATTTCATTTAATGTCTGTGAATATATTATGCTTCTATTTTGTTTTGTTGATTATGTTTCACAAATAGGTGAGGTTATCTTGTGTTTGTCTTTCACCACTTCACTTATTTCATGTAACATAATGCTTTCCAGATCCATCCATGCTGTCATGAAGGGTATGAGCTCCCTTCTTTCTGCTGCGTAGTATTCCATAGTGCAAATATACCATAGTTATTTGATCCTCTCATTCACTGATGGGCACTTCTGCTGTTTCTAGCACTTGGCTATTGTAAATTGTGCTCCTGTGAACATTGGTGTGAAAAGACTATTTTGAGTTGCTGTTTTAAAGTTCTTAGGGTTTAATACCAGAAGCAGAATTGCTGGGCCAAAAGGCAGTTCCATCTTTAGTTTTTTAAGAAAATTCCATAATGTTTTCCACCATGGCTGCACCAGTCTGCATTCCCACCAACACTGCATTAGGGTTATCTTTTCTCCACAACCTTGCCAGCACTTGTTTATTAATTTGTTTATGATAGTCATTCTGACAAGTGTGAAGTGGTAGCTCACTGTGATTTCAATTTGCATCTCTCTGATGGCTAGTGATGCTGAGCATCCTTTCCTATGTCTCTGGACCCTCAGCATGTCCTCTTTGGAGAAGTGTCTGTTTGGGTCCTTTGCTCATTTTTTAACTGGGTTGTTGGTTTTCTTGGAGTGTAGTTGTGTGAGTTCTTTATATATTTTTGAGCTTACATCCTTGTCTGATGTATCATTGGCAAATATACTTCACCATATGGTTTGCTCCCTTTTCATTTTGCTAATGTTTTCTTTAGCCATGCAGAAGTTTTTAATTTGATGAAGTCCAACCTCTTTATTTTTTCCTTTATATACCTTCCTCTAAGGGACATATAGGTGATAATATTGCTGCATGGAATATCTGAAATTTTCCTGCCTATGTTCTCCTGTAGGACTTTTATGGTGTGGGGACTTAATTTGTAAACCTTTTATATATTTTGAGTTTATTTTTGCATATGGTGTAAGTTAGTGTTCAAGCTTCATTTTCTTTTGCATGTAGCAATATTTGCCCCGTTTGTCAAATATTAATTGATCATAGAAACATTCGTTTATTTCTGGGCTCTCTATTCTGTTCCAATTGATCTATGTGTCTGTTCTTATGCTAGCACAAGACTGTTTTGATTACAGTGGCCCTGTAATATAGTTTGATGTCATGTATTGTGATCCCTCCTACTTTGTGCTTCATTATCAAAATAGCTGTGGCTATTTGGGGTCATTTATGGTTCCATATAAATTTTTGAAATATTTGTTCTATATTGTGAAATATTTCATTAATTTTTTAATAAGGATTGCTTTGAATCTATAAGTTGCTTTGGGTAGCATGAACATTTTGATGATGTTTATTCTTCTAATTCATGAGCATGTTATATGCTTCAATTTATTTGTGTCTTCCTTAATTTCTTTCTTCAGTGTTGTATAGTTTTCTGAGTACAGTTCTTTTACCTCCTTGGTTAAATTTATTACTAGATCCTTTATTTTTCTTGTTGCTATAGCAACTGGGATTTTTTTTCCTGATTTTTCTTCTGATATTTCATTGTTGGTGTACAAAAATGTCTTCATTTTTGAGTAGTGACTTTGTATACCGCTATTTTACCAAATTCACTTATTAGCTTGAGTAGTTTTATGGTGGAATCTTTAGTGTCTTCTACGTACACTGTCATGTCATCTGCAAACGATGGCACTTTTACTTCCTCCTTTCCAACTTAAATGCTTTTATTTTTTTTTTCTTGTCTGACTGCTGTGGCTAGGACTTCCAATACTATGTTGAATAGAAGTGGTGAAAGCGGACATCCTTGTCTTGTTCCTATCTTAGTGGGAAAGCTTTTTGGTTTTGCCCATTGAGTATGATGTTGGCTGTAGATTTTTCATATATGGCCTTTATTAAGTTGAGGTATGCCCCCTTTATTCCCATTTTGCTGAGTGTTTTTTATCATAAATGGATGTTGTACCTTATCGAATGCTTTTTTTGCATCTATTGAGATGATCATGTGCTTTTTGTCTTCTTTTGTTTACGTGATGTATTACATTTATTGATTTGCATATATTAAACCAGCCTTGTATCCTTAGGATGAATCCCACTTGATCATGATGCATGATCTTTTCAGTGTATTGCTGAATTAAGTTTGCCAAAATTTTGTTGAGGATTTTAGCACCTTTGTTCATCAGCGATATTGGCCTGTAATTTTCTTTCTCCGTTTTGTGTTTCTCTTGTTTTGGAATTAGGATGATGCTGACCTCATAAAAAGAGTTTGCAAGTTGTACCTCATCTTGGATTTTTTGGAATAGTCTAAGTAGCTCTTTAGCTCTTCCTTAATGTATTGTAAATCTCTCCTGTGAAACCATCCAGTCCAGGGCTTTTGTGTACTGGGAGTTTCTTGATTACTACATCAATTTTCCCAATGTTTATCAGTCTGTTCAAGCTTTCTGCTTCTTCCTCCTTCAGTGTTGGAAGATTATTCTTTTCTAGAAATTTGTCCATTTCATCGAGGTTTTCAAATTTCTTAGCGTGTAATTGTTCATAGTAGTTTCTTACAATCCTTTGTATTTCTGTGGTATCAGTTGTTATTTCTCCTCTTTCATTTCTGATATTACTTATTTGGGTCTTCTCCCTTTTCTTCTTGATGAGTCTGCTTAAAGCCTTGTCGATTTTATTTATCTTTTCAAATAAACAATTCCTGGATTGGCTGATCCTTTGAATCGTTCTTTTAGTCCTATGTCACTCAATTCTGCTCTGATCTTGATTATTTATTTCCTTCTACTTGCTCTGGGCTTTGTTTGTTGTTGTTTCTCCAGTTCTTGAAGTTGTAGGGTTAGGTCATTTATTTGAAATGTTTCTGTCTTTTTAGAGCTTCCCTCTCAAGACTGCCTTTGCTGTGTTCCATAGGTTTTGGACTGTTGTGTGTTCATTTTTTTTTTTCCAGAAACTTTTTGAGTTTTTCTCTTATCTCATTATTGACCCATTAATTGTTTTATAGTGTGCTATTCAATCTACATGAGTTTGAAAGTTTTTGAGTTTTTCCTTGAGGTTGGTTTCCAGTTTCAAATCCTTGTGGTTCGAGACAGTGCTTGTTAATATTTCAATTTTCCTAAATTTGTTAAGGCTTGTTTTGTGTCCTATCATGTGGTCTATCTCTGAAAATGTTCCATGCACATTTGAAAAGAATGTGTATTTTGCTTCTTTGGGATGAAATGTTCTATATATGTCAGTTAAGTTCATTTGATTCAGTGCATCATTCAGTTCCACAATATACTTGTTGATGTTTTGTTTGGAAGATCTACCCATTTTTGACAGTGGGGTGTTCAAATCCCCTACTATCATTGTCTTGCTGTCTCTATCTTTCTTGAAGTCCACCAAGATTTTCCTTTTATACTTTGGTGCTCGTATGTTGCGTGCATATAAGTTTACCATGTTTATGTCTTCTTGATGGATTCTTCCTGAGTATTATAAAGTATCCCTCTGGGTCCCTTTTTATGGCCTTTGTTTTGAAATCAATTTTGTCTGTTCTAAATATTGTTACCCTTGCTTTCTTTCCCTGTCCATTTGCTTGGAATATTTTTTCTATTCCTTCACTTTCAATCTCTGTAACTCCTTTGTTCTGAGGTGGGTCTCTTGTAGGCACCATAGGTATTGGTCATGTTTTTTTTTTGTTTGTTTGTTTTAATCCATTCAGCTATCCTGTATCAGCTATATCTTTGATTGGGGCATTTGATCCATTTACACTTAACGTTATTATTGATATTTATTCATTTTTTTCCTTTGTACCTGTGTTCTTCTCTTTTTCACTCTTTTTTTTTCATGTTCTAAAGCAGTCACTTTAGCATGTCTTGTAGTGCTGCTTTGGTGGAGATGTATTCTTTTATCCTTCTTTTGTCTGGGAAACTCCTTAGCTTGTAGTGTTTCTGTTGAGAAGTCAGTGGCTAGGTGTATTGGGGCTCCCTTGTATGTTACTACCTGTTTCTCCCTTGCTGCCTTTATGACTCTCTTTGTCTTTGATATTCGCCATTTTACTGATGATGTGTCTTAGAGTGGGCCTCATTGTGTTCCTCTTGAATGGGGCCCTCTGTACTTCCTGGACTTGAGTGACTTTTTCTCTCTTCCAATTAAGGAAGTTTTCCATCATTACTTTTCCAAACTTGTTCTCTATTTCTTGCTCCTCTTCTTCTCCTTCTGGTATCCCTATATCGCGGATATTATTTCATTTCAGGTTGCCCTGCATTTCCCTCAATGTATCTTCTTTCTTTTTGCATCTCTTTTTCCATTTCTTGCTCTTTCTGGGAGCTTTTTTCCTACCGTGTCCTCCAGCTCACTGATTTTATCATCTATGTCATGTAGCCTGCTTTTGATTCCTTTTACTGGGTTGTTCAATTCAGAAATGATATTCTTCATTTCCTCTCATGTCTTATTGATAATTTCTATGTCCTTTTTCATGTTGGAATTGTTTGCAGTAAGTTCCTGATAATTTCCCTGTAGTTTTTCATAGTTCTCTTTGAGCTCTCTGAGTTCATTGAGCTTCCTTAGAACCATAGTTTTGAATTCCATATCTGATACTTGCCTCTATTTCATTTAGTTCTCTCTGTGGAGATTCCTCTTGTACTCTCATTTGAGGGGTGTTTCTTTTCCTTCTCATTATTTGTGAGACCCCCCGCTTTTTTTTTTTTTTTGCTTCTGCTTCTTTAATTGATCTATCTTGATTTCCTGGCTTTGTGGATTGAAATTATATGGTAGTAGGTGATTGTTGCTTTTTTTTTTTTATTATTATTTTTTGGGTCTACCTCTGATGATGTCAGTTGTTGAGCCTGTCTGACCTTGGGCAGTCTGTTTGAGATTTCCAGGGATCTACTGTCTGTATCTGTCTCCCGCAATTGTTAATCTATCTAAGTCACTCTGCCTCAGCTGTCAGTCTTAGGCAGCACAGGGTGGGGCAGTGGCTCCTGAGGGTGGGGCTATCATGATCTTACATGCTGCTGCCTCTCAGGAGAGTGGTCTGCCTGAGTAAGAGGGAGACTGTAGAATGGTGAAGAAGTCAGTATCAGGATCTCCCCCAGCTACTCCCTCAGTCCTCTCCCCAAAAACTCCAACTTCAGTCTCTCCTCAGGCATCTCTAGGAAGCTCTGTGTCCCCGTTAGCCAGGGATCTACTATTTCTATTGGCCACTCTGCACTCAGCACCCAGGCTTGTGCGAAACTCCTGGGTAGAGTGTCTGAGGGTAGGGCTATTGTTTCCTTTATGCCTGAGTGAGATAGAAGCTGTGGAATGGAAGGTGAGTCATCGCGGAGGCCCTTCTGGCCATCGTCTCAGTTCTCTCCCCAAAGCTTTCCTCACCACTCTTTCTTCAGGTTCCAGCCCACTCTGCTCCTGCCTCAGCCCAGAGACCAAGGAAGGTGGCTGCCACTTCAAATTTTTGCGTTGGCCCTTTAAATGTCTCTCTGCACCTCCAGCTGCCTGTCTCTGGCAGAGAGCACCACTATGCTTTTCACAGTTGTCTTTTGTCTGTGCTTTTTTGGGGTTCAGATGTTGTAGTCTAGAGGTCCCCACTTCTGATTCAGACCCTGTTCTTCTTAGGGGGATCCAACTGGTGTTTCAGTATGCATCTGGTGCTGGTGCCCATGGGTACCCAGCCCACCCTCTCGAGTGTCCACCACACTTCTCACCTGTTAGGATGTGTGAAAGCCAATTCCAGTGTCTGTCCGAGGCTCCAAGGCTCCTCTCTCGCTATCATTCCCTTGTTTTCCAGGTGATTTCTCCACAATTTAGTTGCAGTTCCAGTTTGATCCTGGGAAGAGGTCAGTGTGACTTCCACTCACTCTTCCACCAATTTCCCTCCCTCTCTTTCTCTTCATCTTC
Source organism: Pteronotus mesoamericanus (assembly GCF_021234165.1). Lineage (NCBI taxonomy): Eukaryota > Metazoa > Chordata > Mammalia > Chiroptera > Mormoopidae > Pteronotus > Pteronotus mesoamericanus. The sequence goes on from NW_026555321.1 coordinate 60,223,597, forward strand.
TTAAAGCAGTCCCTTTAGCATATCTTTCAATGCTGGTTCGGTGGAGGTATATTCTTTTTGCCTTGTATTGTCTGTGAAACTCTTCATTTCCCCTCCACTTTAATTGAGAGCCATGCTGGGTAGAGCAGCCTTGGTTGTAGGCCTTTGCTTTTCATTACCTGAAATATTTCTTGACATTCCCTTCTGGCTTGTAGTGTTTCTGTTGAGAAGTCAGCTGCCAGGTTTATTGGTGCTCACTTGCATGTTACTTCCTGTTTCTCCCTTGCTGCCTTTAAGATTCTTTGTCTTTGATATTTACCATTTTAATTATCATGTGTGTGGGAGTAGGCCTCTTTGGTTCACCTTGAATGGGATCCTCTACACTTCCTTCATTTGTGTGTTTTCTTACCTCTCCAGGTTAGGAAGTTTTTGTCATTTTTTCAATCAGGTTTTCTATCCCTTGCTCTTTTACTTCTCCTTCTGGTAGTCAAATGTTTTGTTTCATGTGATCCTTAAGTTCCCTTAAGCTATCCTCATTCTATTTGAGTATTTTTTCATGCTACTGATCTACCTGTGTATTTATTTCTACCTTGTCTTACAACTTACTAATTCAGTCATCTGCTTCATCCAGTCTGCTTGTGATTCCTTTTAGTGTATTTTTTATTTCAGATATTGTATTCTTTATTTCTTCTTTCTTCTTGTTTATAGGTTCAACTTCCCTATTCATGCTGTTGTTATTCCTACTGAATTCCTTGTAGTTGTCAGTGAGTTTCTTGAGCATCCTTACGATCATTTTTTTGAATTTGGTATCTGATAGTTTGCTTGCCTCCCTTTCATTTAGCTCTTTTACTGGGGAAACTTCCATTCCTTTTGATTGTGGGTTCTTTCTTTGTCTCCCCATTGTAGGTAACTCTTTTTTTTTTGTTTGTTTTGTTTTGTTTCTGCAGTTCTAGATGCTCTGCTTTGCCAGCTGTCTTCAGAGGGTGAACTTCTGTGCTAGGGATTCTGTGGGACTCAGTAGTGCAGTCTTTTTAATCTCCTTATCTGCATGCTCCAGGATTGCCTTTTCTTTGGTTTGTGTGGGGTTTCTGTTGTACTTAGGCTTTGCCTATTGTTGGCTCCTTTGTTGGTGGGTTCTACCATCGAATGGGTTTACTTGTATTCACAACCCCCACCCTGTGTGTACACTGGCATACAAGTGTTGGTTAACAAAACAGCATTACCATACAACCAAACCTATGCCTGCAAACAGAACACCCCAGCACATCAACAGTCTGAACTGCAATTGAACTTATATTAATAAAGGTGATGAGAGAGTGCTGCTCTTATAAGATATGATAAAGCAAATATGAGATGACTTAAAGAGGCAAAAATGTTGTGTGGTAAGAGGGAGGAGAATTGAACTGAGGTGAAGAAAGAGAGAGAGCAAAATTTACAATGTAAGTAAAACAGAAAAGGGTTATAGGAACAATGGAGTAAGAAGAGGGGAGAGTTTACTATGAGGTTTGAAGTAAAATTGAAAAGGTACTGGACCAACGGGAGCAAAATTGCAGAAAAACCACAGCAGGATCAATAACAACAACTGCTGAATGAGTTTTAATAAAGGCGAAATGAGAATAGAATATTGTACAAAAGTAAAAAGTGAGTGTGAGATGTCTACAGTCAAGAAAAATAATTATGAGAGGGTGGGGGAAGCAAACTAATTAGAGTAAGGAGTAAAGGCCAGGTTGAAAGAGGGGGAATAAAGAAAGAAAAGAAAAAGATGTTTTCTTTAGCCATGCAGAAGCTTCTTATTTTGATGAGGTCTCACTTGTTTATTCCTTTATGTCCCTTGCTTTAGGAGATATATTGGTGAAAATATTGCTTCGTGGAATATCTAACAGTTTCTTTCCTATGTTCTCCTCTAGGATTTTTATGGTGTCATGACTTATATTTAAGTCTTTTGTCCATCTTGAGCTTATTTTTGTGTATTGTGTCAGTTGGTGATCAAATTTCTATTTTTTTGCATAAAAATAAAACATATAAAGAAAAGAAAAAGAAAAAGGAGAGAGAAAACAATGAAATAAAATTCCTCACTCAACTGATCACACGTAGGGTGAAGGAGAAACAGAATAAGACAACAGGTGAGTATTCTATGGGATTTAAAATTCAAACAATAGGAACAAATAGGAGTTCCCTTGGAGAAGTAAAGCAATAACCATGATATTTCACCCAAGTAGCCACCATTTATAAACGGTGAAAAAGAAATAAAGCTCTTGGAAGAGCTGAGGGAGGGAATGAGGGAAGGGGCAAGGGAAAGTGGTGGGGGGTAGGCAGAGACAAATGTATTTGAAAAAAATAAATTAAAATAAAATTTTTAAAAAAGAAAAAAAGAAATAAAGCTCTTATTACAAGGGCAAAAGAATTCGTAAGTGAGCTGACTTAAGAATGCTTTGCGAGGTTAGATGGAGGAGATATAGTGAGAGTACGGGATAGAAACTTGGCATAGTGTGAGAGAAAGTAAAGTTTACACCAACAGTGACAAAGCTCAGGAAGATGGAGAAATGGATGAAGACCAGAGAAAGGTGCTGTGTAGGATTTGGAATAGCAATAGTATGATAAACATTAATCTGAATAAAAAGAATAAAAAGCAAAAGGCCAATAGTTGTGTGTTATTTGGAATACGAGTGCAATGAAATAAGAAAAATTAAAATGCAATATGAAAGGGAGAATTAAAAAAACAAACAATAAAAACAAACAAATAAATGGAAAGAGAAATTTAAAAACATGCAAATTCTGAAAGATAACAAATTGAAATTTTCTCAGGTATTGGTGTTCACTTCTTTTGGGATTTGTCTGGTTTTCTCACTCCAGGTCTTAATATATTACTAAAAAAAACAAAAACAAGAAACCTTCCTGCTGATTTTACTTCTGCCAAACCACTTTTTGCTGGTCTTCCTGAATTCATCAGGGAGAGGGTGGCAGGGCTCCTTTATTTTCCTTGCCTGTGGGTTTTCCAAGGATTGGATCTCAGTGATTATCACAGATGCCCATTTTCCAGCCCAAGCGCTCAGAGTACTGTGCACACCCCACTGTCCACTCTGCACATTTGTGACATGCTGGCACTGATAATCCACCTCGTTTTCATCCCTTTGGTCAGTCTGTGAGGTGCACTGAGTGGGAAGAAACCCCCCGCTAACTCCCTCTTTGCTGGCCTGGCCACTGAACACTTGAAGTTCCTGCACACTCAAAGTCCCTGCACAGCTGCTCAGTTCTTTTTTGAGAAAATTCCCCTTGGGTGCAGCTTACTTCTTCTAACAAGCACCCAGTTTTCCACACAGTCCAACTCCCTGAGCAGCCCATGGTCTATCTGTGTCATGGCCAGTTGCTGCCCATCTTCTTCTCTCAGATCCAGGTGTCTCCTGGCTCCCCAATTTCTCTGGTACTGTCCCAGCTGTCATTTGCTGCTCCAGCCAGAGTACCCCGCCAGTTCCGTGTCACTTACTGCCTTTTTATCCCCCCAGAGACTTGATGCTTCCAGGTCTCTGTGATGCAGATCTGAGACATCCCCACTCTGGAGGGAAGGGAGCTGGTCAGTGGCTATCACGACCCCACTCTCTTCCAATGCTCCCACAGCAGCCAAGGTATCCAAGGTCTCTGGGCACGGCCAGGGGACCTTCCTTCAGCATACAAAATCTCCTTACCACCCATTTTTAAGAGTCCTCTGCACAGTTTGGCTTCCAAAGTTCACATCAGCTGGGATTCTGTTGGCTGTTCACTTTGTTCTTCAGAAGCTAGGCTAAGGGTCCCAGTTGGGTGTATGAGGAAGTGAGCTCAGCTCCCACCTATGTCACCTCCATCTTTCGATGAAGTGTTTAAAGAATTATTCTAATCAATTGGTTTTTACTCATTCATATATCAATAAATTTTACTTCATTGTGGCTCTTACAATGACTGTAACATACTCAACTCCCAGGTCACAACTGAAAACTCGTAGATGGTATTAATGAATTCACCAAATTCTCAACATATGAGCACATTATGTCAGATTTTTATGACATATTGATAAGAGAGGCCAAATAGTATCAAGAAAAGACAAGAATTTGAAATTTGAGGGAATGTTTCTATCTCGAACTCTGAGAGAAGAATTCTAAGTGAGCTTATAAAAGATAGAAGACCCTACCTCTCTTGGCCCTAGATCTGTCATGGTTAAAAGTACAGAAGAGATCTAGGTTAATCATCAGGTCAGCTTCAGTTTCAAAGTTTCACAATAAAGTCCAAGATCTAAGTTATTCTATGTCTATGCCAGGTTATTTGCATCAAATCTCTGAATATAGATTCCCAGTAATAGGTACTTTGGGGAGTTAGAACATCCCTAGAAGACTTGAAAGCACACCATCCACTTAGTCATTATCTCCCCTAGGGGATAATTTATACACAAAATTATGTGTAACTAACAATATTCTTTTTCATGTAAAACATGATAACAAGGAAAGAAACATGCATTGAGCTGAATGTGTGTATGTTATATGCATGTGAATCCTTTTGAATGGCTGCTTAAACTCAGAGGAATCAGTTACCATATTTTGCCATGTATAATGCACACCTCTGTATAATGTGCATCTTTATTTTTTCCTCAAGAAAAAAAATGTGCATTATACATGGTAAAATACAGTAATCTGGCTAAGTTTCAGTTTCTTCATCTGTAAAATGGAGGTGATACCACAGCTGTCACAACACCACAGAGCGGGGAGTCACCTTCCATTTCACAGATGTGAATAGGCGACCTTTATGCATTTTTGCTTGGTTATCAAGAGAAAATACTCTGCTAATTTCAAATTTTTATTTTTTTATTAGCTTGGTTTCTGGGAGTGTTTTATTTCCTCAGGATCCCCATTTTTTAACTGAAGGTGCAACCGATAATCTAATCTAACATTTTATTCCAAATAACCTGTTTGCAGTTGCTGTGTGCTGTTCTCACCCCACATGATGCTCTCCACTCTGCCACTTGTAATTTATGCTATTCACTCTCAGGCCAGTGGCATTGTTGGCCCAGGCAGTAAGTCAGCAGGCAATGATGCAGAGTTGTCTTAGCTGTCTTCAGAAAGTGTTTACTCAACAGCAATTCCAATTGCTTTTATGTAAAATTGAATTTGCGTAACAAGTGCTTGACATAAATTTTTACTCTTCCTACCACATCAGAAACTTCTGTGAAGGAATTTCAGAGGCTGAAACAAAGGGAAATAAGGAAGCAGAAACTTAATAGGAAACAGTTAGATATGACTGCTATGCATAGCTTATAGACTGGTGTGACTATGACAGAAAATATGTCAGAGGTTCTTTTTTCTTTATCTTTTTCCCATTTAAACTATATTCTTCCTTAAAAGTGACAAGATACTGATACTGAAAGCATAAATATTACAGAACAACACAGCCACATTTAGAGACTAATTCTACTACTAAACCTACAAATAAGATAGTGCTGTTTACTTAATAATTTAAAAAATGTATTCTTTTAAAGACTGTATTTAAAGAGTGTAGAATCATCAAGGGACAACTCTGGAGTGCTGGAAAGGATAAAGGGGAACACTGATTGAGGAACAGAACAAGTTATTGAAAGTGAGGCAGTAATGAAAGTGCATACATTATGACCAGGACCTAAGTTTAGAAGAGTGTTTAGAACCATTCTGCCTGGTTTCAGGGACTATAATCTTGCTGACAGGTGAGAGGGCTCCAAGGCTGGAGCTGAGCAAGGAGGCCTTGGAAAAATAGGCCACCGAGAAGACAAAACCTGTCCCCCTGCCTCCCTTACATCACTGTGCTTAGTCCCAGAGGATGGCTGGCTAGTCAATGATGGGTAAGACCCCTTGATGGTAGGGGAACCCTAAGGCACAGTCACATAGGGGCCATCAGGGAAAGACTTTGGTGACGCAGAGAAGGGGCAAAAGACCCTCACCCTTCAGTTTTGTCATTGCCTGAGTCCTCATTCTATCTTAAAGAAGTCTTGTCATCTCTTGGCTGCTCTGCTCCACCTGCCTGGTTCAGGCTTGAAACAATACTAGAGATGGGTACAGCCCTGATCTGGATCAGGGAGTTCCCAGGGGCAATTAGGCCTGGAAAAGGAATGCATTAAATCCTATGAAACCTACTTGCTAAGAATGCCCTAGAGTTAATGAGTACTGGCGTTTGGATTCCCAGTATAGGATGTGATGTTTCCCAGGTTTTAGGGCTGAATAGGCATCACCCTTTCTACCAGACTCTGACCTGAGGCAAATCTCTGTGTTCCTTAAATTGTTATCTATGATCTCTATCTGTTTTCTGTAAATATAGCCTTTAGGCATTGATTGATAAACTTTGCGTGCATGCTGTATACCACTGCGCATATCATTCTCAATAAAAGACATTTCAAGGGAAGGGCTTGGGGCATCATCCACTAGAGGGAATCACCACCCCCACTCCTGACAGGCAAATCATGTCTGGTACAGTTCCTTTCTTCATTTGTGGTGATTAGGGAGACTCTGCAGAACTTAGCCTTCCTCATCTGGCACCCAAACAGGGACCTCACAGAAGTGTAGTTCACAAGCACCATGGCAGGTTTGAAAAGTCAAGCCTGTCAAATGGACTTCTTTCTTTAAATTTATTTTGTTGCTATAGGATTTAACCTGTATTCTAAAGGGCTGTCAGTAACATCTTTATTAGAAGAAATTATAATGATATTTACCCACTTTTCCATAACTCTTTCTAGCAAATGGAGAGCTATGTGTATAATTGAAGTGTTAACATTAGGTCAGATAAACTGACATAAATTAAAATATAAAATTTTAATTAATTTCCTAAGTCACTTTTTACAATCCAAGATTTCATTTTTGCATCACTATTTCCATTTTATAACAGGGAACTGGTTTCATGAGTCCAGTAGACATGCTGCCTCTATTGCAATGTTTGAAAGAGTCAGAGATATTTTAATAAGTGTCTGTTGAACTTATTGATCTCAGAATATATTTCTATAAGAAATGATGGAACATCTCATGCCTTTAATTTAGCATAAAAGCCAAGAGTTATTTAATTATTAAATAAGAACTGTTATGCATGATCATTGCTGAGGTTTAAATTTTCAGAAAAAAATGCTTTACTTTTAAATTAAATTTTCAGGGTTGTTTTAAATTTAAAAAGATAATCACTGAGTATTTCTTTTATTTATTAAAAAACCCTCATATTCTGCCTACTGATTGTAGTTAATAAAGTGAAAAGTACCCTATTTATAATGCACAGTCATTGTGTTTTTTAAAATTTGTTAATATACATTTATTCTTAGCATAAGTGCCACAGTGTACTTCTAAAGAGAGTGACTGACTCCATGGGGCTTTCCTGCTGCTAGATTTGATGTTGGAGCTGTCAGTACCTATTTCTAAATCTCTAAAGTGTCACATATAGGGTAGGGTTCCCTTAGTGGGAAGAATAAAATATTTTCCTGTTATTAGTTTATTTCAATACAAGTGAGCTATAGATCAAAAACAAAGTTCAGTTTATTCAGTTGGATGCTAATTAAGTTTATTAAATTACTGTAGTCATATCTTTAAATTTGAAGGCATTACACTAAAATAAAATGAAGTTAATAAATCATACTTCTTGAGTGCTCTCAAAATACTTTACATACATTATTTCATTTAAATGTGCCTCATTATTGCATTTACAACTTGCCATATAAAAGAAGAGAATGAGAAATGATGAAAATAGAGAGGGGTAGACAAAATAGGTTAATAATCAATATTACAATAATTAATAAATAAATAATAAAATAAACTGTGCTTTGAGTACTTAAGCTATAAATCTACTTTTGCACACTTCTGTATTGTATATACATCACCCTTCAGCAGGTCACAGTGCTTGGAAAGCTGTGTAGACATGTAGTGTAGGTCATCAGGAGGAATAAAACTGTAGCAGTTAGCCACTGATTATGAACACATACAAAATGTGATGCCCTTAAAATATTTCCTTGCTCTTCTCATAAAGCCAATTTTCTGTCCATAGAATCCTCCTTGAAAAATGTGTTGAGGAATGCCTTTTATGAAGGAATTTCTTCAATCCCTGTTTCCCTACTGCCATGTTCACCTGTGTCTTTTCCTGGCTCTGTATCTTCCTCACCTTTTCTCAGTCTTGGATTGAGGCTTTATCCCTTTTGGAAGGAAACAGATTTGGCTGAGCAAGAGAAGAAGTTTGGAACACCACAGCCCTTGCACCGAAACAAGGCAATTACTGCTGTTTCTGTTGCTCATCGTAATTCTTTTCCTGATGCATTACTATGCTGAAAACTTCTTCCTAACAACCTACCTACAAATTCCTTTTCACCAGGGTGAAAAAAGATAGAGATTGAGGGGAAAATAAAACTTTCTCTTTTCTATCACACTGATGCAATAAGGAGTGGACTAAACCTTACACATTTGGAAATTACTTTAATGAGCTCCCTGGCTGTTCTCAAGAACAGTGCTACTTTTGATCCAGCGATTCCCCTGCTGGGACTATACCCTGAGAACACCAAAACGCCAATACAAAAGAACCTATGCACCCCAATGTTCATAGCAGCACAATTGACAATAGCCAAGTGTTGGAAGCAACCTAAATGCCCATCAGTAGATGACTGGATCAAAAAATTATGGTACATATACACAATGGAATACTACGCAGCAGAAAGAAAAAAGAAGTACTAAACTTTGCGACAGCATGGATGGAACTGGAGAGCATCATGCTAAGCGAAATAAGCCAGGGGGCGAAAGACAAATACCATATGATCTCACCTATAAGCGGAACCTAACCAACAATGCAAAGAAGCAAGGAAAATATGACCAGCAACACTGAAAGGAAAAGAAATCAACAGAGACAAGAGGGAAGTGGGGCGGGGCAGGGAAAGGGAAGGGAAGGGGAAAGTCAAGGAACATATAGCAAGGACTCATGGACAAAACCAAAGGGGAAGAGCTGAGGGAGGGAAGGTGGGAGGGGGCAAGGGAAAGAGGTGGGGGGAAGGCAGAGACAAATGTATTTAAAAAGTAAATAAATTAATTAAAAAAAAAAAAGAACAGTGCTACTTCTGGGAAAGCAAACTAAAATGCATGCTTTTGTCCAATATAGTAGCTCACTCAGTCATATATGAAGGATGGAATCAATTCCATCAAGAGCACTGGATGTGCTGTGTTACTCTTGAGAAATGTGTTCTGTTGAGTTCCTAGTTGTCCACATGGTGTAGCCTGCTGCTGTGACTGTATGTGCTACATGTACTCTTACAGACAGGCAGACGTTCGTGTATGTGGCATGACTACAAACACGCATGTATCATAGTGTGGAGCTGAGAGTGAGGCACATGAGGACTTACCTGAGACACCCACGAAGCATCATCCACATGAAGGAAGCCATCCTATGGGATTAAACACACTGAGGCTCAGCACAAAGAGCCAGGTCTCCCCTAGGAGGGGGTTTGTTGGAGTGATTTTGGTTCATTTCATGACTGACCACTTGGACCACTTGCTTCCACTCCCACCCCCATTTTGAATTCCTGCCCACACTTTAAGTTCACCACTGTGGAGAGAGCTCGGGACCCAGCCCCGCGCATGTACTCTACTTACCACTTAACACTGACCAGGCTGTCCTCCCGCCCCTTGCACACTCCTGTCCTGTGAGTCATGCCTTTTTTTTCCTTCACTGTGTCCTAATGGTGGTCGCCGAAGAGCACCTTTCTGTCCTCTGAACCACAGAAGATGGCCCAGTGGTCACACCGGGTCAGAAAGGGGACATGCTGTGGGAGCTCCTGTCAGGTGAGGTCCAGGCCATAAGGTCACTATGGATTCACTAGAGTCCTAGTGGCATTCTTGGTGATGTGATCACGCAGAAAACTCTGCACACAGTGATTTCAGTATGCACCAATGTCAGCACCCTGAGGTGAGGATGCTTCCACCCTGCGGTAATCTTGTGGGACTGCATTCAGCTGTAAGTGGTTGATGGAAATGTGGCTGGTGGCACCTACCTGTGCTGCCGGAAGAGGCATGATGTCATTGGTGATGCCCAGTGCTTTCTGCACAAAACACAGAAAAGATGCACCGACACATGGCCTTGGGCTGACTGCCCACTCACATTTCCCCACTAAACCCAGTCTCTTAACACGCTTTTTGCTACAACAGTTTCTGTGCGGCCCACAAACTGAGTCCTGTCTTCCCCAGAGGGCAGGGCATTTCTGAGCTGACCAGCAATACTCTAACCAACTCAACTACCTGGCCAGGGCAGTGTATAAATTTTTTAGATTTATTTTTTAAAAAATTAATGATAGTTTTAATATTTTAAATTAGTACTTATTTTTGGTTTGACTGTAGTTACAAAATTTTATATATTATGACTGATCTACACAAACCTCTTCTTCCTGTAAGCACAGATATTTTTAGTGCCTGATTTTTCAAAAAGTAATGTTTTTTCAAGAATGCATATATTTCACTATAGTATTGTTATTTGTATTAAAATATTTTGCAAAAAATCTGTCTTGTGGATGATGAGTAAGCATGTGGCAATTAAAGTCCATAAGTTTATTTCTAGCCTTGTGAGAGTAAAATAGTTAATTTAGGGAATATAGCTGGTGTAAACACCAGCTATAATGATCCTAGCAAATATTTTTTGTTTGCCATTCAAGAACACAAACAAAAACTGAGATATAGCAATAATTCACTGCTAATCAGACATACAGTTGTGATTCCTTTGGAAAATGAAGACTGAATAATTTTAAGGCTTTATCCCTCTTATTTTACTTTCTCTGATGTACAACATTAGCAGTCTTTAAAACAATATTCTTGCAATCTAACATTGGCCATACAAGTGTAAAATTTGAAAGCAACACTTTTAGTTCTTTGTATGTGAGTATCCTCAAGTTATACTGACCATGGCTCTTGCTGATAGGTGACTTTCCATGGCAGCTAAATCACTGGAATGGGGAAAAATACTGCATTCATGTCTCAGCTCACTTTCTTTTTTAATTTGTTTTGTGACTCTGTTTCAGTCTGCTTAGACTGCTGTAATAAAATATCACAGGCTGAGTGGCTGATAAACAATAGAAATTTATTTCTCCTACTTCTGGAGGTTAGGAAGTCCAAGTTTATGGTGCCCACATGGTCAGGTGAGGGCCCTTTTCCAGGTGGAAGACATCTCATTGTGTCCTGACCTGTTGAAGGGTAGAGGGAGTTCTGTGGAACTTTTTCTTCTAAGGGCACTAATCCCATTCATGAAGTCTCCACCATCATTATCTAAGCATCTCCCAAGCGTACTAGCTACTAGTACCATCGTCTTTGGGGTTTGGATTTGAACATGTGAATTGAGGTGGGGTGCAAACTTTAGGAACATAGCAGACCCTATAAAGTTACTGGATTTCACCAGGAAATTGTATTGTGTTTTGTTAGATGAAATAAGATAGTCCCTTTTATCTCATCTTATTAGCCTGTAAAAGGGAGTTAGTAGACATAGGCATATTGATAAAGAGGAAAAACAGAGTTTTCTTCTTTTTGTGAAGGTAGGTGGGCTCAGCAGGTGCAAAAGTGGCTGAAATGAGGAGACCTTCGATGTATCCTATATTGATCTTATGTAGTTATCTCCTGTGATGATGAGCTAGAAAATTATGGAATTTCTCTTTATGTGAACTTAGATAACTTAGTTTGCTGAGAATTATTGGTATGAAAAATTTAGAGTATTATAGAAAATAACCTTGCTTTGACTAACAGCCTATATTAGAATGTAAACTGTATCCACTAAGATATTTATTTTTATAACTAAACATTATATGAATATTTTTATTGATTAATTTTACATATTTCTGTGTCACATCAGTCAAGTGTATATTTGTCCTTTCTAGGCTGTCTTTGTTCAATATAACTTGCTTATGTGATGCCTGCCTAGGAGGGTCAAATGCAAGGTCATTCTAAAATAATTGAACATTTCAGAAATTTATTGCATATGAATATAAATATGAATATTAGTATGCACCACATTACAAAGCTACCAGCATATTTCTACATTTTCTTTTTTGGAGTCGCTGGGCTTAGTTTTTCAATTTAGAGCAAGGATTATTTTTATATACAACAAAAGGAAAAATAATCCTCCAGAATTAAATGTCAGTACTATTGGTACAAAAATATTAATCAGACAGAGCACATCTGAAAAAGACCAAGCCTGTGGTGCTCACCTGTCTCTGAAGGACCTGTGAGTCAAATTTGTGTCATCATTCAGGCAGGTCCCAGCAATCCTTAGGGAATGCACATGCGAGTGAGGTGTCTCTCAGTCCACTATCTGCTGCAGTCTCCTCCGTGGCTGAAGGCGTTGCCCATGGACAGCACATATGGTCAACTTTGAGTTTCAAATAAGATCAAAGAACCTTACTTCTGTTGAGGTTTTCAGAGTTAAATAGAAAATTAAAATACTCTTAGGGTAACATCTTATTTAGTTACTACTTAGATTTCCATTATACAGAAGTTAGTTACTATTGTATCAATTTTGGGGAAATAGAAGTCTGGGTTTGAACAAATTAGGGATTCTCCAAAATTTCGTATCTTCTTTGTGCACCATAAGAAATCCAAGAGTCTTGGGACTATACTTACATTGTGGAGGTTTTTAGTCAACATTTTAGATTGAGTTTTCTGTTTAAAATTTTGCCTTCTCTGAGCAGAAATCAGCCAGACATTCAGATATCACACTCTGGAACAGCCTTATAGGGATGCAATAAAAACGTTGTTCCTTGTAGCCATAAGACAATGAAAAATGAATCATAACTTCACCGTTTTCTACTTTTGAGAGTGAGACACAGATTAGGATAAATTACTTTATGGATTGATGGTATCATGTGACCCTAGAGCACCTTTGAATATTTGAAGATTATAAATAAAGTAATAGTGATCCTTGTCCTGTGAACTGATTTTCACATGTTCACACACAAATTTGTTACTCTATAATTATATATAACTGCTATGTTTTTATATTAAATATTAGTATTGCTTACAAAAAGTTTCAAAACATGGTGAAGATAATGGCTTTTTTAAAATTTCATTTTAATTTATTTTTTCAAATACATTTGTCTCTGCCAATCCCCCACCACTTTCCCTTGCCCCCTCCCTCCTTTCCTCCCTCAGCTCTTCCCCTTTGGTTTTGTCCATGAGTCGTTGCTATATGTTCCTTGACTTGCCCCTTCCCTTCCTTTTCCCCATCCTCCCTCCCTCCTTCTCTCTTGTCTCTGTTGATTTCTTTTCCTTTCAGTGTTGCTGGTCTTATTTTACTTGCATCTTTGTATTGTTGGTTAGGTTCCACTTATAGGTGAGATCATATGGTATTTGTCTTTCGCTCCCTGGCTTATTTCCCTTAGCATAATGCTGTCCAGTTCCATCCATGCTGCGGCGAAGTTTAGTAGTTATTTTTTTCTTTCTGCTGCGTAGTATTCCATTGTGTATATGTACCATACCTTTTTGATCCAATCGTCGACTGATGGGCATTTAGGTTGCTTCCAACACTTGGCTATTGTCAATTGTGCTGCTATGAACACTGGGGTGCATAGGTTCTTTTGTATTGGCGTTTTGGTGTTCTTAGGGTATAGTCCCAGCAGGGGAATCACTGGATCATAAGGCAGTTTCATTTTCAGCTTTTTGAGGAAATTCCACACTGCTTTCCCCAGTGGCTGCACCAGTGTGCATTCCGACCAACAGTGGACTAGGGTTGCCTTTTCTCCACAGCCTTGCCGGCACCTGTTGTTTGTTGATCTGTTTATGATGGCCATTCTGACTGGTGTGAGGTTTAACTGCATCAATATAGGACAAATATTTACCTGTCAGACAAGTAATATTGTTTCTCTTGTTGCCTCCCTGGTTTGCCATTGCTTTTCTGTTAATAATAGTTCTTTTCAAACTTCTCACTGGAGGAGCACCAAGGCTTAGTCTGTGGATCTTTGCTAATCTTTTTTCAAATTCTCTCCTAATTAGGGTATGTGATTTTTAATCTCTATGTAGGTGACTTCACCATTTTTATCCCTGTATCTGTCTGTTGACAACTAACTCTATATCTAGTAAATTTTTACTACACCTTGCAATCTTGATATTCTCCCATTATCTCACATTCAAAATATCTGAAATGAATTCATTAGTATCTACTAAAAATCTGTTATGTCTCCTGATAGGTCTACTTTTCCCCATCTTCTTAGACCTGAAATATCCTGTATATTTTTAGTATTCCAATTTCACAGGTAATTCTTTTTTTAAACTTTGTTTATGAAATGTTTTTGGGGTCTGCCAAACATGAGGCTACCTCTCTAATCTGTGCCAGATTATATTTCCTTAATGAGATGAAAAAATTAAGTACTCCATATGGCAGCACTCCCAAAGGTTTCACATTCCCTTTTATCCCAGTCAAGATTGTATCCATGAAAGACCAGGTTTTTGCCCCGACTCTTAGGAGGACAGTTCATTGTTCAAAGGGCCCTAGGCCACAGAACTAGAACAGCTTCTTCTGTGACTGGAGTAAGCCACAGGGATGTTACATATGATTTATAAGTGGTCTTCAGCAAAGAAGAGGATGTTTACTCTCTTGTTATGATTCTGCCTGAAGTAGATAATTTGGAAATACAGTGAAATTTATTTAATTTTTTTTGCATTGTAGATTCCTCCCCAATTTATTTTTGGGAACTTATATATCCAAAGACAAAGGAAGTCTAAACAAAGAATTAGTGGCTGTTTCTCATTAATATTAGAGACTTACAGGGAAAAGCCTCAGAGATGTTTGGCTACCTTCTTAACAACAACCATTATCATCTATGAATATCCTCTAGTCACATGATTAAAAAATTTTTTAAGTGGCCAATGTCTGAAGTTTCAGGTCTCCTTAAGATATTTTTAAAAATATCTTCACTGACATAAAGTGGTCATGTTTCTCCTTTCTGTCCACTGATTGATTGTTCCTGCCTCTGGAATATTGTCATCTCAAACCTTATCGCCCCTCCCCTCTACACTCTCACTTTCCAATTGTGCTTCCAAAACATCATTTCTAGCCTCAAAAGCCCTCAGTATGTGCTGCCTTCCTACAGTCTCGGATTGACAGGCATGACCCTCTTGATCATGACCCTATCCTTGAAATTGTACTTGTATTTTCCTAAACCCTCAATTTTTACCAATGTAGCCAATTCTCTTTCCCTTCTTCTGTGACTTTACTCATGTTTTTGCTTCACTTGGAATTTTCTGCCATCATCTTTCAAATTAATCTAAGTCTATCTTTATCCTCAGTGCCACTTCCTCCAAGAGGACCTCCTAACCTGACCAACACACACACACACACCTTCCTTCTTCTATTGTGATTGCCTTTATGTCTCATTTTACCTGTAATGTATTATTGTACAATAAAATGTATTGTACAAAGTCCTTCAACTAGTCTTTAAACTTTGAGACAATAGGAAATTTGTTTTATATTTTCTGGGTTTTTTTTTCTGATATGAGGAACACAGCATGTTTAATTGTAGGATAATTTTTATTATTATTATTGATCAGTGTTTTTAAAAATTACAGGTGGCTTTTCCTCAGGAATAGAAAGTTAGAGCACATTTTCCCTGCTGTGTTCATTACATGTTTATTTTTATAACTAACACAAAAAGAGCAACAAGAAAAGGAGTTGTTTGTACCTTATAATAATGTATTATTTTAATGATCAAATTATGAATATATTTGCATTCTCCCCTGAGACACTGCTTAGATTTTATCTATTAATTCAAAGATAGTTATAAATAATAAGATGGCATTCTTTTCTTAATATGTATTATTTTTTCTCTCTCCTTTTGGAAACATATTTTCCAAACATGTCGGAAACTATGCTCTGAATTAGCAAGGCTATTTTTTCCCTACTTTGACCATCACTTGCGTGAAGGAGTCTGTCTCAATCTGACATGGGACCCCAATAAGCAATCTTTGGATTTCCCTTTACCTGCCAACATAATGATTAAAGATTTTAAACTTTTATTATAAACTATGTCTGATCTTATGTAGTAAAAAATTAGCATTAATAACGTTTTTAGAAAGGAATCGCCTAAGATAACAACCTCAATCTAAATTATATTCACAGTGGCTATATCTCTATTTTTTATTTAGAGTATACATTTCCAAAATTAACATTTTTACAGATCAGTAAAGAGATCTTCCAGTAGGTCAAATAAGGTCAATGACAGAAACTATCAATTTGCCCAAATTAAACAAATTGAAACCATACTGGCTGCTTAGGAGATCTGCGTCATGTCCATTACGTGACTTTACAGGGGACTCATGCAGGACTGTAGCTAACTTTTAAGATTATATGGGAAGACTAGCAGTGTGCTAGTATTGAGGCTAACTGTCCATTGTTTAGCTTATGTGGTTCTTAAGACTTCACGGCACTTTTTTAAAAAGAAAGTATGTAATTTTATCAAAGAAATAATGTTCTTGAAGGGTTGATTCTAATATTCATGTTGTAGTTCATATAATATTGTTGATATGTCATATGTAACATGGGAATAATTGGAAGAATGCTTGATATATTGTTTCTAATATAAAAATGGCTTTAGGAGGAAAGATGGAGGAGGAGTGAATGGGAGTCAGGCTGACCTCCTTCTACGAAGACCAAACTCGAATTGCGACTAAATAGTGGAGTAATCACCTGGAAAACAATGGAACTATAGTGAGAGGAGAGCCTTGGAGCGGCGGACAAACAGTGGATTCAACTCTCACACATGCCAACAGGTGAGAAGTGTGGTAGAGGCTCAAAAGGGTGCGCTGGGTGCCCACGCGCACCAGCACCAGAGGGACATTGAAACGGCCAGTTAGCTCCCCCCGAGAAGAATGGGGTCCGAATCATAAACAGGGACCTCTAAACTACAGCAGCTAAAACGAGGAAAATACAGACAAAACACAACCCCGAAAAGCTTAGGGGCACTCTCTGCCAGGGACAGGTGGCTGGGGACTCAAAGAGACATTTAAAGGGCCAATGCAAAAATTGCAGTGGCAGCCACCCTCCCTGATCTCTGGGTAGAGGTGGCAGCAGGGTGGGCTGGTGCCTGGGAAAAGGTTGGTGAGGAAAACTTTGTGAAGAGAACTGAGACGGCAGCCAGCCGGAGGCGCCCCGGTGATAACGCACCTCCCACTCTGCAGCTACCATCACACTCAGGCATAAGGGAATCAATTAACCAGCCTTTTGTGCACTCCACACTCAGCTTGTACATGTGAGCTGGGGGGCTGAGTGCAGACTCGCTGGGAGAGCTCTGAGGAAAGACTGGAGACGGAGGCCTTGGGGAAAGAACGGGAGGAAGAACCGGGGAGTCCCGACTCCTTCTCCTCTCCCTAGTCTCCATTGTGTGGGAAAAGGACACACCCCCAAAGAGCCGAAAGCCGAAAAGCACACAATAGAGAGCCCAAAAGCACCCAGCCAGGAGCGCACACATGCGCAGAGTGGCTGGCGAGGGTTGGCGAGTGAGTGTGTGGACCCGCGCGGGCTGGCAAGGACTCGCGTGGGCTGGCAAGTCCTCCCACAGGTTGGCAAGGATTGGGCCTGCTAGGGAGTGCACAGATCGGGGAGCGCAGGTGTAAATCGACCCGAGCGGGCCGCAAATGCAGAGCAGGCTGCAGAAATAGTAAATCCCAGGCCGAAGGGGTCACAGAGCTGCCCAGAGTCCCTGGAGGAGAGACTGGAGACAGGATTAACTGGAGAGTCCTGGAGCTGACTTCCTCCCATTTCCATAGTCTCCATTTGGCGAGGGCAAGCAACGCACCCAAAGAGCCAAAAGCGGGGAAAGCACACAATAGAAGACCCTAAAAGGACGAGCACCGGGGTGCCTGCTGGCCTGGGGGTCCAGACAAGTATGCAAGGTCGCGAAGAAGACCCCTGGGCTGGGGCAAGGACGCCCCAGCGCAGGCTGGCGGGGGATTCTGCCCGGCCGCGCAGAGCGGTCAAGGAGCAGGCAGGAGAGTGCAGAACGATCCACAGAAATACTGGATCCCTGGCCGAAGGGGTCACACAGCTGCCCAAACCAGGAGTCAGACACAGACAGTAGACTCCTGGAAGGCTCAAGCAAACGACCCAAGGCCATATAGGGTCAACAACTGACATCATCACAGGCAGGCCCAGAAAGAAAGTAAAGGAAAAAAATTAAAAAAATAAATAAATAAATAAACAGACCCGCTTACTACCATAGAAGTTTAATCCACAAAGTCAGGAAACCTAGACGGCCCAATTGAAGCAGAAGCAAAAGTAAATGAATAAATAAGTAAATTCCTTAACGGACTCTCACAAAGATGGGAAGAAAAAGAAGTTCCCCCCAAATCAGTAGAAAAGGGGACTCTCCACAGAGAGAGCTAAATGAAACAGAGGCAAGGGAACTATAAGATATTGAATTGAAAACAATGGTTCTAAGGAAGCGCAATGAGCTCAGCCAGCTGAAAGATAACTATGAGAAACTGCAGAGAAACTATCAGGATCTTACAGCAAACTATAGCAACCTGGAAAAGGACATAGAAACTATCAAGAAGACGCAAGAGGATATGAAGAATACCATTTCTGAATTGAAGAACACAGTGAAAGGAATCCAAAGCAGGCTGGATGAAGCCGAGTATCGAATCAGTGAGATGGAGGATAGGGTAGAAAAAGGCTCCCAGAAAGAACAAGAAATGGAAAAAAGACTCATAAAGAATGAAGAGGCATGTAGGGAAATGCAGGACACCCTGAAACGCAATAACATCCACATAATAGGGATACAAGAAGGAGAAGAAGAGGAGCAACGGATAGAGAACCTCTTTGAAAAAGTAACGATGGAAACTTTCCCTAATTTGAGAAGAGAAAAGATCTCATGGATCCAGGAAGCACAGAGGGCCCCACTCAAGAGAGACCCAATGAGGATCACTCCCAGACACGTCATCATTAAAATGGCAACTATAAAAGACAAAGAGAGAATCCTCAAGGCAGCAAGGGGGAAGGAGAAAGTAACATACAAGGGGGCCCCCGATACGCCTAGGACCTGACTTCTCAACAGAAACACTACAAGCCAGAAGGGAATGGTAACAAATATTCCAAGTCATGAAAAGCAAGGCCCTCAAACAAGGCTGCTCTACCCAGCTAGGCTCTCAATTAAAATAGAAGGGGAAATAAGGCGTTTCCCAGACAAGAGAAGGCTAAAAGAATACATCTCTACCAAACCAGCACTCCAAGATATGCTAAGGGGACTGGTTTAAGCAGATGAAGGAAAAGAATGAGAGAGAGAGGAACACAGGTACAAAGAGAAAAGTAAGATTCTATCAGTGATATCTCTCAATGTGAAAGGACTAAATGCCCCAATCCAAAGACACAGGGTAGCTGAATGGATAAGAAAACATGATCCACACATATGCTGTCTACAAGAGACCCACCTCAGAGCAAGGGACCTACACAGATTGAAAGTAAAGGGATGGAAAAAAATATTCCAAGCAAATGGGCATGAGAAAAAGGCCAGGGTTGCCATACTTGTATCAGACAAAGTAGATTTCAAAACAAGGTCCGTATAAAGAGACCCAGAGGGACACTTTATAATGCTTAAAGGAAGAATGTATCAAGAAGACATAAACATTGTAAACTTAAATGCTCCCAATATAGGAGCCCCCAAGTATATAAGGAAATTGTTGGATGACTTCAAGAAAGATATAGACAGCAACAGACTGATAGTAGGGGATTTCAACACCCAAGTGTCAAAAACGGACAGATCTTCCAAGCAAAACATTAATAAAGATATTGTGCAGCTGAATGACACACTGAATCAAATAGACTTAACTGAAATATAGAGAACCTTACATCCCAAAGAAGAAAAATACACATTCTTTTCTAATGCTCATGGCGGTTTTTCAAAGATAGACCACATGATAGGACACACAGCAAACCTCAGCAAACTCAGGAAAATTGAAATAATACCAAGCTTTTTCTCGGACCACAAGGGCTTGAAACTGGAAATCAACCTCAAAGAGAAACTTCAAAAACTTTCAAACTCATGGAGACGGAACAGTAGACCATTAAACAATGAATGGGTCAATGCTGAGATAATAGAAGGAAACAAAAAAAAAATTCTGGAAACAAATGAAAATGAACAGACAACAGTCCAAAACCTATGGGACACAGCAAAGGCAGTCCTGAGAAGGAACTTCATAGCAATACAGGCTTACCTAAAAATGATAGAAACATTTCAAATAAAAGACCTAACACTACAACTTCAAGAACTGAGGAAACAATAACAAATATATCCCAGAGCAAGTAGAAGGAAGGAAATAGTCAAGATTAGAGCAGAACTGAATGAGAAAGAGGCGAAAAGAACACTTCAAGGGATCAACCAATCCAGGAGCTGGTTCTTTGAAAAGATAAATAAAATTGACAAGCATTTACCAAATTCATTAGGAAAAAAAGGGAGAGGACCCAAATTAATAATATCAGAAATGAAAGAGGAGAAATAACAACCGATACCACGGAAATACAAAGGAGTGTTAGAAACTACTATGAACAATTACATGCTAAAAAATTTGAAAACCTGGATTAAATGGACAAATTTTTAGAAAAGTATAATCTTCCAACACTGAAGGAGGAAGAAACAGAAAGTTTGAACAGAGGAATAACAGCTGGGGAATTTGAAGCAGTAATATAGTAACTCCGGGCACACAAAAGCCGTGGGCCGGACAGTTTCACAGGAGAATTTTTCAAAAAAATTAAGGAAGAGCTAACCCCTGTCCTTCTCAGACTATTCAAAAATATCCAAGAGGAAGGAAGACTCCCAGACTCTTTTTTTGAGGCCAGCATTGCCCTAATCCCAAAATCAGATAAAGACCCTACAAAGAAAGAAAACTACAGGTTAATTTCACTGATGAACATAAACGCTAAATTCCTCAAGAAAATATTGGCAAACTGCATCCAGCAATACATTGAAAAGATTATCCACCATGAACAAGTGCGAGTCATCCCAGGGATGCAGGGATGTTTCAATATACGGAAGTCAATAAACGTAATACATCACATAAATAAAAGAAAAGACAAAAAACCACATGATCTTCTCGATAGACACAGAAAAAGCATCGAGAAGGTACAGCACCCATTTATGATCAAAACACTCAGCAAAATCGGAATAAATGGGGCATACCTCAACGTAATAAAGGCCATATATGAAAAACCTACAGCGAACATCATCCTCAACGGGCAAAAAGTAAAAGCTTTCCCACTAAGATCGGGAACACGACACGGATGTCCGCTTTCACCCCTTCTTTTCAACATTGTATTGGAAGTCCTAGCCACAGCAGTCAGACAAGAAAAAGAAATAAAAGGCATCCAAATCGGATAGGAGGAAGTAAAGTTATTGTTGTGTGCCAATTACATGATTGTGTACATAGAAAACCCTGTAGACTCTACCAAAACACTCCTCAACCTAGTAAGTGAATTTGGCAAAACAGCAGGATACAAAGTCAACATCCAGAAATCAAAGGCATTTTTGTACACCAGCAATGAAATAGAGGAAGAAGAAATCAGGAAAAAAATACCATTCGATATAATAAGAAGAAAAATAAAGTACCTAGGCATAAATTTAACCAAAGAGGTAAAGGACCTGTTCGCAGAAAACTATACAACATTGAAAAAAGTAATTAAGGAAGCCACAAATAAATGGAAGCATATACCGTGCTCATGGATTGGAATAATTAATATCCTCAAAATGTCCATACTACTCAAAGCAATTTATAGATTCAATGCAATCCCTATTAAGATACCAATGACATATTTCACAGAAGTAGAATAGACATTTCAAAAATTTATATGGAACCATAAACAACCCCGAATAGCTGCAGCCATTTTGAGAAAGAAACACAAAGTAGGAGGGATCACAATACTGGACATCAAACTCTACTACAAAGCCACTATATTCAAAACAATCTGGTACTGGCACAAGAACAGACCCATAGACTAGTGGAACAGAATAGAAAGCCCAGAAGTAAGCCCAGGTCTCTATCGGCACCTAATATTTGACAAAGGGGACAGTAGCATAAAATGGAGCAAAAATAACCTCTTCTACAAATGGTGTTGGGAGAGGGGGACGGCTACATGCAAAAAATTGAAATTGGATCATCAGCTGACAATATTCACAAAAATAAACTCAAGATGGATAAAAGACTTAAATATAAGTCGCCACACCATCAAAGTCTTAGAGGAGAACATTGGCAGGAAACTCTCAGATATCCCACGCAGCAGTTTTTTCACTGATATGTCTCCTAAAGCAAGGGACAGAAAGGAAAGAATGAACAAGTGGTACCTCATCAAAATAAGAAGCTTCTGCATGGCTAAAGAAAACGTTAAAAAATGAAAAGAGAGCCAACTTTATGGGAAAACATATTCGCTAATGATACATCAGATAGAGGTTTGATCTCCAAGATATATAAAGAACTCACTCGACTCCACTCCTAGAAGACAAACGATACAATCAAAAAATGTGCAAAGGACCTGGGCAGACGCTTTTCCAAGGAGGAGATACAGAAGGCCCAGAGGCATTTGAAAGGATGCTCAGCATCACTAGCCATCAGAGAAATGCAGTTCAAAACCACCATGAGGTGCTTCCTCACGCAGGTCAGAATGGTCATCATAAACAGCTCCACAAACAACAGGTGGTGGCGAGGCTGTGGAGAAAAGGGAACCCTAGTCCACTGTTGGTGGGAATGCAGAGTGGTGCAGCCACTGTGGAAAGCAGTGTGGAATTTCCTCAAAAAGCTGAAAATGCAACTGTCTTTTGATCCAGTGATTCCCCTGCTGGGACTATACCCTAAGAATCCCCAAATGCCAATTCAAAAGAACCTATGCACCCCAATGTTCACAGCAGCACAATTTACAGTAACCAAGTGTTGGAAGCAACCTAAATGCCCATCAGTAGATGACTGGATCAACAAAATTATGGTACATTTACACAATGAAATACTACGCAGCAGAAAGAAAAAAAGAGCTACTAAACTTTGCAACAGCATGGATGGAATTAGAGAGCATTATGCTAAGTGAAATAAGCCAGGGGCGAAACACAAATACCATATGATCTGACCTATAATTGGAACCTAACCAACAATACAAAGATGCAAGGAAAATAAGACCAGCAACACTGAAAGGAAAAGAAATCAACAGAGACAAGAGGGAAGGAGGGAGGGGGGTGGGAGTAAAGGAAGGGAAGGGGCAATTCAAGGAACATACAGCAAGGAGTTATGGACAAAACAAAGTGGAAGATTGAGGGAGGGAAGGAAGGAGGGAAGGGGCAAGGGAAAGTGGTGGGGGGTTGGCAGAGACAAATGTATTTGAAAAATTAAATAAATTAATTTTATAAAACGTGTTTTAAACTGAAAAAAGTGGCTTTATTTTTTAAAAAAATCTTCATATTTCCAAATTAATTATTTCTTTTGTTGATATTATTATTACTTTATATTGTTATTAAATTTTAAATACCTATATTGTGTGTACGTCCAATGTGTAGTGTAAATTATACACCGTTCATTCAAGAGGGATCTTCTTCCCTCCTAGTCTGGAGCTACCATGTTGTTGCCAAAGTACAAAGCATGGAAGAGAGTAGCTGAGCTGAGAATTGGGAATCTGTCTTTATAGGAAGTAGTACAGGTAATTCCTTTGTACTTTGAAGTTTGAGAATTATCGAGTTAGTGATTAAAAATATAAATTATTAGAAGTATACCAACTTGATTGGAGTCCCATCTTTTTAATATGCATGCCACTTTTATTATGAAAAGTAACCTCTTCATGCTTCAGTTTCCTTGGCACGCTTAATCTCAGTGAGAGAGATAACAATAGATCTAAGTTATATTGTTTTTGTGAAGATAAGGGGACAGCACATGACATGCTGAACAGAGTTCCTACAGCATTCTGATACATATGAAGTCCTAAGATCTGGGTTAATTAGCAAGACTCTAGTGGTAAGCCAAATATACCAGTATTCTTTCATATGGATTTTAAAATCTAGTGGAATTCAGTGAATATTACCTCTTCTCTAAATGATAATGATGACTGAAGTATAATAAAAAGAGGAAAAATAAAAACTAAAGTAGGATCACATTCTGTCAGCAAACTAATTTCTAAAAGAAAAAGGGAGATAGAGGCAAAGAGAAAATTATTCATAGCCTCTATCTGTCTTCTCTATGCTTTCCATTTTGTGTGTTTCTGGTAACCCCTTTCTCCAGCTAACATGGTTTTTTATTTGTTTCATTTTTCTGTTTTTTGTTCTTTTGCTTTCTTTTTTATATTTAGATGCTGTTAGATCTTGTCACAGTGACCCAGCAATGATAGATTTGGATTATGCATTCATCCTCCAAAAAAAATTGCACACATAATTTAACATAATTACAGAACTGTTACTTTTCTGAGTAGAAATGATGCTCTATCTTTCTTTATGTTACCTTTCACAGTTTCCCCTTGGTTATCTTTCTTCCTCAAGGTTTGCAAAATTTTAGGAGCTGTTCACTGAGTACAATGCTGAATAAATAAAACAAGATCTTCATTGTCATGAGCCTTATGTTTCAGAGGCTGGAGATCAGGATGATACAGAAGATAAGGAAATACACAGACAAATCAATAAGTGAGTAAGCAAAGAGTTTAATTTCAGATAGTGATAAATGCCAAAAACAATGTGAGACAAGGTGACATCATTAAAATTGGTGGGTGAGCTTCTTCAGCATAAAGCACCAGGAAAAGGTTCTGGATCAGTAACCTATTCAGATGAATAAATTACTTGAAGATGTTAGTCAGTTAACAGGATGGAAAAGGAATTTCAGGCATACAATAAACCCTTACATGGAAATAAGCTTGCCTTTTGTAGAGAAAACCAGAGTGACTAGAGTAGCATTGCCAGGATTGGTCAGAGAGGAGCCAGGCACCAGGTCCTGTGCAGTCTTGAAGGCCACACAATAAGGCATTTTCAATTTTTATCCAAAGATAAGACAGAGCCATTGAGAGTTTGATAAGTGGAGTGACAAAATCTGATTCATGCTTTTGAAAGAGTGTGGCTACTTTGTAACTGAAGTGTTTTGAAGGTTAAGCCAAGGAGATTTATTGAACAATTGAGTATGTTAGGGGAAAGGACTCAAAGATGGTGAAGATTTGGGGAATAAACAGATGGTTTAATTCATTTATTGAATGGTTCAACAAGGAAGTTTGAAAAGGCAGTTTTGACCATTGTAAATCTGAAAAGATTGGAACTCAGTAGTGAGTTCCAGGAAAAGGTATATTTGAGTATTATCTATACGTAGGTGTTAGCTAAAGTCATGAAACTCCATGAGATGATGTAGTTGGAGAGTGTGCTAGATGAATATGTCTGGAGCACTGTGATGTCCATATATCTGGTAGGGAAGGAGTCACCAAGGAGGAGAAGAGATTAATGAGGTAAGAAAGAAATCTGCCATCTTAGGTATTCCTGAAGCAAAGAAAAGTGTGTGTTTCAAGAAAGTTCTGTGACTTCTGTCAAATGCTGCTAAAATTCCAGTATACTAGAGTAGTGAATGAACTCCTAGTAGTGACCATTTGGAATCTTGCAGAGAGCTTCCTCATTGCAGTTGCAAGGAAAAAGCTTCATTAAAGTGGGCTGAAGAGAGGATGGGAAGTTAGGCTAGGGAAAGGACAATAAAAATAGATAACTCATTCATGGGAGTTTTGCATGAAACAAGAATTGGAAAAGGGAGCTATGACCAGAAGGAATATAAGAGTATGTGATGATTTTTCAGAAGGATCAGATTAACTCATGTTGCATATCAAGTGGAGTGATTCAGCTAAGAGAGGATGAGAAGTTGGCGATGTAAGAAAAGAAAACATGATTTCAGAAGCAATATTCTTGAGAAAGATGGGTGCGAATGTAATTCAGGACACAGGTAGGGAGTCTGACTTTAAATGGGACCAGGGACTTGTTTTCTGTCATAACACAACTGATATGGGCTGCAGTTAGGCAGAGTGATAGAGTTGATACAAGTCTTGTCCAGGGATTCAGTGCAAGGGTCAGTCAGTAATGCAGGGCAGGCAAAGAGGGACAACAAAGGACTCCTGCACTTAGAGAGCTTATGATCAGATAAATACACACAGTAATCTCTATTTTTGGTTGCATGAAATCCTTGTCAACAATATTTTAAGTACAGATTCTGGCAATTTTACCTGCTTTCATTATCCAGCAAGATGTTATTTCTTTTGGCCCTTGCATCCTTATGTGCACAGATGCATTACATATTCCTATCCTGCAGTCCTATGTTTGCAAGGTGTTTTCACAGACTGATAGAGCCTGTCATTTTCTCTGACACCATTTAAATCACAGACATGGTTTAATAGTTTCCTAAAATTGATGTTATCATTAATTCACTTCCTCAAGAAGCAAGTTCTATTTTAAGTAATGTATTGTGTTCAATGGATATACAATACTTGTTTATGAATAAATGCAAGTTATGTCTCCTTATAACTTATAAAAAGGAGAATCAGTGATGTATTATGTGTCAACTCAGATTGCGTGGAGAAAAACGGCCTATCGTATCAGTTCCCATACTAGTTTCAGAAGAGGCAGAGCCAATTCCACATCCTAGAATCCCCAAGCTATCTGAACTGGGGAGCATTTCTTAACCACTGTTTCCTAACTTTCTCATCTAAAAATAAGGATAATCCCTCTCCTTTTTATAAAAGTGACATTTGATGATTAAATAAAAAATATTTGTAAAGCACCACAAGCAGGCAGCACCTGGTATGTTTCATGACATGATGTTCATTTTCAGTTTTGTGATTATTAATATCACTATTGCTGCTAGAAAATATTTGACTGTTTATTACTTATGATGTCATAGTTTAAAGTTTTAATATGTAAATACCTTTAAATTCTACATGTATTTTTTTTAAAGGAAAGATACCAAAGAAGTGAAATAATATTATGAAAGTCACCCAGCTAGTAAATGGCAGAACACATAAGAATCCAACCTTGACAGTCTGTCTCCATGTCCATACTACACTCTGCTGGTTTCACCACTGCTCTTTATGAGTAGAAGACACTCCTTGTCCTTTTTCCTGTTGGTCCTGATACAAGAGTCACAAAAGATAGCCATAACAATGAAGGTCATAGTCATTTCTTGTTCTGACGGAACTTTTCCCATTTCTGGGAGAAGAAAGACTGTTTCCTGGGGTACATAAACATTCCATAAGAAACAGTGACAGGTGTAATAATCCCAGTTCTACCAGAAATGGTTCTAAAGATTATTTAAACGACAAATCATAAAGGATAGATTTTATTTTCTAGGGAGAATTCCTTAGTCTCTGCAAAAAGGAATGTGACCTCAGTGACCAACAGAAGTCTCATTTTATTGGTGCCTCATCCATCTTGTGGTCAATGAAAGGACCTCATGCTTTTCATGTAATGTTATTTTATGTAGATTATGTGTTTCTCTCTATTCTCTTTTTACCACTGCAATTGTTGAGTCTAAATCTATCATAAGAGCCATCTAGGTTCTCTTTGGGATTATATTTTCTGTGACTAGGGCACTCCAGCTGTTTTAGGAATGAGGCTTACAATAAAACTTCATCTCAAAGGGCTCTGAATGCATGTGCCCACCTTAGTTCCCTGTGACAGAAAGTGTTGTGTGTCTCTGAGGCACAGAATTGGATCTTCTTATCAAGTAAAATCAGTAAAATACTCTATTCTTTTCCAGGCAGGAATGAGTGAGGTGTCCCTGAAATTATACTTCAAAAAGTATTCACAAAGACCCTCCCTCTGAACTTCCTCCAGAGATGATAATGTTCTTGTCATGGAAATATTGAGAAAAAATAGCTTTGCAGACTTTTGGGTAAAAGAGATTTTGATTCAAATCCTGGCTCTATCACTTAGTATCTATGCTGATTCTGCTCTGTATCTTTAATATTTAATTTATAATAATCCTTACTTTAATATTGCTGTGTCGAATGAGAATACACATAGAACATATTTGGCTCCTCTTTTAGAAGACCACTGTGACCAGCTAATAGTAATAATAGTCATAGATATCAATTAAAATACTTTCATCTATAAATAACATAATACACAAAGTAGCTCTAACTCTAAGGACACGTATAGAATTGTGGAGCCAGGCGGCCAAGGGGAAGATGGTCTTCAGGAATGGCTAAATCTAATGCCTCATGGTCTGTGTCTGTGGAATTTTCCCAAAGTGCTCTGTCTTATTTAGCTTTATCAGGAGGAAGATTATTGGAAAACAAAGGCTCTTATAATCCACACATCACACTCTCACACCACACTGTCCACAGAAAGAAGGAATGTGTCTTTCCTCTCTCTCTAAGTTCCAGTAGATATACTGTGAAGCTTCTTAACTTGCTCATTACTGGTGGCTGGAGAGCTGTTATGGACCGGTGGGCTCACGCCTAGAATGTTTTACGAATCACTGTAGCAATAGCTTGGGAGTGACCCCTTGACCAGTGGGTCAGAGACAGAAATAAGCTAATACCATAGTACTTTTGGGGAGGGAACAAGTCAAGGATAAATTCAGGGCACACAACAAATAATGCCTGCCTGGCTTTGCTTTCATAAGAAGTGTTCCTGTAGGCCTTTTTCTACAAATGTATTATAATCATCATATTTTGAAAGACTTCTCTAATTATGTAACCAAAAATATGTGCAAATGTTATTGCTCAGCCTAGTGATGGAAAATATGACAAAAAGGCTTTGAAGTCTCAGAATCATGAAATTTCAAATAGTTTTTGAATACAAGCCTCTTTTAAAGCATAATAGAAGGAGGATATTTGGCTGTTCTTTCTACCGAAGTTATGAATTAATACATATATTTATATTGTTAAAAAAAACAAACAAACTTGACAGTGATATCTGAAAATTCTACAGAATATACATTTATTATTGACTTCTAAAATACTCTAAAATTCAAATTAATAAGTATATAACAAAAATTACATAGTACATGTAAACTATAGATAGTATATATGATTTATGTAATCAGCATTATTTTACATAGTTTATTTGAGTTATCTGAATAATTTTTCATTTATTTCTCAATAGGAATATCAAATACAACCCAGCTTTCTCCATAAATCTAGCTACAAATGCATAATAATCTAATGCTTAAACTTTGGTATTAATGACTCAAGTGTTTCCAGGTTCATTTTATTGTACTTTCTGACACATGATGAGAAGCTCTAACCTCCTGTGTGGTTAATAAATCTAATACCCTGATGGTAGAAAGCATATGTTTGTCTTTGAGATTTTGACTCAACTTTCTATATTTACTCTCTTAACATTAGGTGGTGTATGAATACCCAAATGAAAGAAATGTTTTGTTTTTTAAGTTGTTTGAATTTATCCATGTTATTTTGATTCCATCAGTCAGCAAAAATCATAAAAAATAGTAAAAATTGTGAAATTAAATGAGAATGGGGGTAAATTAATGATATTTGGAATTTTTTTTCCTGAAACTTAAGAGATTTTTGGTGAGTAGAAAAAGTCTCTGACAGAGACTTTTTAGATAATGTAATATTTGAAGGTCATATTTTAGAATATTTTTATTAATTTGACAGAAGGGAAAATGTGTACACTGGTTACGATTGAACGTAATCAGATCTAATGTTTCGTATTCGCAGAAGGGTATCACGATTTTCATTGTTCTGAGTTTGTACAGCACTCCCAGGCAGTTTTTAGCCAGGCCTCTGATTTCCCAAGATTCAAGGGGCAGCTTCACCCTAATCAGGTCTCTCCTTTTGCTGCTTTTTGACACTGCACCTCCTCTACTTTTCTTGGAATTCTCCCCAAGGCTTGAAGAGCAGCCAAAGATGCTCCATGTACCTTGCAGCCAGAAGGAGATAAATTTCTTCCGAGGCTCTGGTCCTGTTTCACAAACACAAGTTAGAACTGGAAAGCTGGAAGGCCATTCACCCCAAAATCTGAATGAGGCCCTCACACAGCACCCTCTACATGAGACTAGCAAGTGAGCCTCCAGGCTGGTCTCACCAGAAGCAGGCTATGACTCTCTCCATGTTGTTCATATAACCAGCCATGCCACTGTCTTCAAAGTCTAAAGAATCAAGACTGCTTGACATGACTGTAGAGTCATTGGAGAAGATCAAAACAGTCTATGTCATCTGCTCAAGTGTTTTAAACAGGAAGCTCCAGGACACCGAGTACCCTTTACTCAGACAGAGTAGTTATCTTTGAAAGAGCTGGAGAGCTCAGAGAGATAAATATTTATTCTCTTGAAAACAGCAGTATACTGTTGCTGTGTGGCTCTACTATAGTTAAATTGACTGAGGCTCCAAAAACCCAGTGTGCATAGGCTAGACACTGACTGTGAGCTGTGAGCTGGGGTGGCCAGTGAAAGTTCTAGGAACAGAGCACAGAATAGATTAAAGTGAGCTTTCCATCATCTATGGTTATGGTATGTTTAGAATCCTTCTCATGTCTTCTAGGGCAATAGTAAATATGCCAACCAGGCAACACGTTTCCGTCAAGCAAAAATGAAAGTGGAGTCAATCAAGCTAAAGCTCTAGCTTAAGTCTGATGGGAAAGGATTCGTGGGAAAGTGTTGACTTTGGCAATTGGGAAAAGACCACCCAGGATGAAAATATGCTAGAAAGATCATTCTTACATGGAGGATTTATGATTAAAACTTTAATCCATTCTAATATTTGTCCAATTAAATAAGTTATAGGCATTTTGGCTGAAAGTCAACTTTTACATTAAGGAATGATATTTTTTAAAAGGGTTTGGCTGGGAATAGTGACTCCAGTGTTTTATTTTATTTGGATGCAAGGAAGAAATACAGAAGGAAAATACAGAAGAAAATACAGAAGGATGGGATGTATAATTAGACACAAGGTAACTTTTCCCTCAAAAAGTGATGTTGCTCTTCATTGAATAACCTCTTGATCCCATAAAATCCATGTGTGGGGGCCAGGATTATTTATTCCTTGGTTCATTCATTCATTCATTCATTCATTCTTTGAACAAGTCTTATTTGCCTTCTTTGAACAAGTATTCATTCTTTGAACAAGTATTATTTGCCTTCTTTGCATACAGTATCAGTGATGACACTCTTGGGGAGAAAAATATCCCAGCCTCCTGGAATATACACTGTAAGTAAACTAAATCTAAGCAATTTACACAAAGAACAACATGACTACCTTCAGGGGTGTTTCTTTTTTATTGGTTAGAACAATCCAGCAAAAAGGGGCACCTCAGAGGACATACAACCAATCCACCAAGTACTGTAGCTCTTTCTCTCTCAATCACTACATCACGTCTCTTCTATTCTTTCCATTTTCCCCCTAACTTTCACCTTATAATCTTGCCTTATATTTTGCATGAAGAATAGAAATCATTCCAAAGGGTTACCCTCATCTTCTCATGACCAAATCTGCAAACCAACCTGCAGCTGCCAGAAATTCTTTACTAATTTACTGAACAAATGGGGGAAATGTTCTTTCTCTTGGCAATGGTGGATCATTCCATATATTCTGCCCTCTCTTTGGCTTTGCCTCTCTGGTTATTTTCCCTCTTCCTGAATCATTAATTATCTATCTATCTACCTATCTACCTATCATCAATCTATATATCATCTATCTATATCTGTCTATCATCTATCATCATCATCTATCTATTTATCATCATGTATCTGTCTATCTATCATTTATCTGTCATCTCTCTATCTGTCCTTCTATCTCTATCTGTCCTGGACAATTTTTATACTTCAGAGTCCTTGCTTTATAACATGTTTCATGTTGTGGCACACATATAAAGTTATGATAGTTTTAAATCACACTGGAAAAGCTGGTGAAACTGTTCAGGTACTGAGGCAAGTAGTTCCCCTGTCTCAGGCCACCTGGAGCATTACAGGCAAAAGTTTACATAATAAGATGTAATGCCTTTCATTGTATAATCAAACAAACAACCAAATATACAAAATTCTCCTTTACCCCATATGTCCAGTGAGTTCCTTTCTGGTATATTTTATTTCTAAAATTCTTACAATAATTTTGTACATTTGCTTTTTCTGCCTACTTCCTTATCTACCATTTACTCTTTAAAATACCTCAATAACTTGTCTTCTCTTCTTGCCTTCATCACCACAAATCAACAAATCTAATGCAGACCTCTCTGCCTCTCACTTGAAATCTTCCTTCTTTAAACTCTGCTTTTCTTTTACTTTCATGATTGATATCAGAATTTATGGCTTTCTTCCTAAGTTTTCCTGATTATATTATATCTCAGTCTCTGTTACCAGTTCCACTGCTTCTGTCTGACCTGAGAATGAGGTGTTATTTCCTCTTCCTTCTTCATTCTTTTCCTCAGGTCATCTTATCCAGCTGCATATGTACTAATAAAACAAAAATTAAACAACTCAGCCTGGCCTTCTTGTTTTGGCATTTGCATGTGAATGCTTTACTAGCATCTTAAATTTAATGAGTCTAAAATTCTTTCCCACTTAAATAAAAATTCAACAAGACAATCAGTTTTGCAGTAAACAACTCAGGAGTTGTCTGGATTTTTCTCTTTTCTTACCTCCCATTATCAATTGTCAGTAAGTCTCAGTGGTTCCATTACCTATACCCAAATAGAATCTATTCTCCTTCTTTCTTTTCTGCTACCATATTTGCTCAGGCCACCACACTTTCTCACCTGAATTACTCATGTACACCCCTGACAGTTCTTACCACCCACTTTTCCTCTCCCACTTTTCTCCTTAGAAAAGCAAGATGATCTTAAAACATAAATTATTCCATACCCCAGTATAAAACATTACAAAGAACATAAAGTCCCTTCACTCTGAATAGTGTGGCTTCTGCCTTTGTTTTTAAAATCTTCCTGGTCAATTACTATTCTCACTCATTGGCTTTCTTTTTAATCACTCATTTCTATTATATAATGGCCTTGCAAAGAGATATCCTTTTGTCTATAATATTCTACCTATTTTCTCTTTGTAAAATTACCTCTTGTTTATCTTCAATGTTGGACTTAATTGCTTTATTTCCCTGACCATCAAATCTAGAGCTGATCTCTTCGGGCATTCCTTCTCAAGTAATACTGTTTTTTATCTTCATCAAATGAAGATAAAATGTTACTTATCAAAACATTTTAATTATATTGTAACTCTTTACTTATCAACTGTCATTGCTACTAAAATGTAAAAATTATGACAATAAAGATAATTTTGTTTCTATTCATAAAAACATGGCAAAGTTTGCAGAATGTATTTCCATTTCAATACAACAGACTGAGACATAACTCACTTTATCTCTTCTTTTTCAGTTAAAGAGAACTTGAAGGTATTCCCTTATTGGACACATTTTCAAAAACAATGTCTGAAAAACCTAAAGGAAATCACTATTATAGATTGATTAACAAAAGCAGAGGAAGTCCCAGTCTACAGTGCACACTAATGCAGCTGCACTCAAGGAAGGAGCTAAATGAAGCCACAAATTCAGCAAAGGGAAAGAGACACATAGCTGAAGGCAGAAACACTAATAGAAAGTCTGTATATGGACAGGTGATTTATCCATTCCCCCACCCTGGCCCCCCCCCACCAGTATTCTATGTTACCACAGAAAGACTTTAAGCCTCTTACTTATGCCTACGTAAAAATATCAGAGCTTTCTCTATGGAAAGGATAGCAATAATTTGTAAACTAAATCTGAGATCATAAGTTTTATCAAACTAGGTTAAGGGCAGTCAGGAGGGTAAATGTGTTGAGTGAAGACCCCAGTACAGAACATTTTGCTGGAAGTCTAAAAACACACAGACTCTGAGAGTGGGCAGCATCATCAGAAATCCCAGTTGAGTCATCTTTCTTATTCATCTTTATTCCGTTAAGATTTTTAAAATCTTATTTAAGAGAAAGTTCAGAGGAAAAGATGACGGAGGATTGAATGGGAGTCAGGCTGACCTCCTTCTACGAAGACCAAACTCGAATTGCGACTAAATAGTGGAGTAATCACCTGGAAAACAATGGAACTATAGTGAGAGGAGAGCCTTGGAGCGGCGGACAAACAGTGGATTCAACTCTCACACATGCCAACAGGTGAGAAGTGTGGTAGAGGCTCAAAAGGGTGCGCTGGGTGCCCACGCGCACCAGCACCAGAGGGACATTGAAACGGCCAGTTAGCTCCCCCCGAGAAGAATGGGGTCCGAATCATAAACAGGGACCTCTAAACTACAGCAGCTAAAACGAGGAAAATACAGACAAAACACAACCCCGAAAAGCTTAGGGGCACTCTCTGCCAGGGACAGGTGGCTGGGGACTCAAAGAGACATTTAAAGGGCCAATGCAAAAATTGCAGTGGCAGCCACCCTCCCTGATCTCTGGGTAGAGGTGGCAGCAGGGTGGGCTGGTGCCTGGGAAAAGGTTGGTGAGGAAAACTTTGTGAAGAGAACTGAGACGGCAGCCAGCCGGAGGCGCCCCGGTGATAACGCACCTCCCACTCTGCAGCTACCATCACACTCAGGCATAAGGGAATCAATTAACCAGCCTTTTGTGCACTCCACACTCAGCTTGTACATGTGAGCTGGGGGGGCTGAGTGCAGACTCGCTGGGAGAGCTCTGAGGAAAGACTGGAGACGGAGGCCTTGGGGAAAGAACGGGAGGAAGAACCGGGGAGTCCCGACTCCTTCTCCTCTCCCTAGTCTCCATTGTGTGGGAAAAGGACACACCCCCAAAGAGCTGAAAGCCAAAAGGCACACAATAGAGAGCCCAAAAGCACCCAGTGCAGGAGCGCACACATGCGCAGAGTGGCTGGCGAGGGTTGGCGAGTGAGTGTGTGGACCCGCGCGGGCTGGCAAGGACTCGCGTGGGCTGGCAAGTCCTCCCACAGGTTGGCAAGGATTGGGCCTGCTAGGGAGTGCGCTGATCGGGGAGCGCAGGTGTAAATCGACCCGAGCGGGCCGCAAATGCAGAGCAGGCTGCAGAAATAGTAAATCCCAGGCCGAAGGGGTCACAGAGCTGCCCAGAGTCCCTGGAGGAGAGACTGGAGACAGGATTAACTGGAGAGTCCTGGAGCTGACTTCCTCCCATTTCCATAGTCTCCATTTGGCGAGGGCAAGCAATGCACCCAAAGAGCCAAGAGCGGGGAAAGCACACAATAGAAGACCCTAAAAGGACGAGCACCGGGGTGCCTGCTGGCCTGGGGGTCCAGACAAGTATGCAAGGTCGCGAAGAAGACCCCTGGGCTGGGGCAAGGACGCCCCAGCGCAGGCTGGCGGGGGATTCTGCCCGGCCGCGCAGAGCGGTCAAGGAGCAGGCAGGAGAGTGCAGAACGATCCACAGAAATACTGGATCCCTGGCCGAAGGGGTCACACAGCTGCCCAAACCAGGAGTCAGACACAGACAGTAGACTCCTGGAAGGCTCAAGCAAACGACCCAAGGCCATATAGGGTCAACAACTGACATCATCACAGGCAGGCCCAGAAAGAAAGTAAAGGAAAAAAATTAAAAAAATAAATAAATAAATAAACAGACCCGCTTACTACCATAGAAGTTTAATCCACAAAGTCAGGAAACCTAGACGGCCCAATTGAAGCAGAAGCAAAAGTAAATGAATAAATAAGTAAATTCCTTAACGGACTCTCACAAAGATGGGAAGAAAAAGAAGTTCCCCCCAAATCAGTAGAAAAGGGGACTCTCCACAGAGAGAGCTAAATGAAACAGAGGCAAGGGAACTATAAGATATTGAATTGAAAACAATGGTTCTAAGGAAGCGCAATGAGCTCAGCCAGCTGAAAGATAACTATGAGAAACTGCAGAGAAACTATCAGGATCTTACAGCAAACTATAGCAACCTGGAAAAGGACATAGAAACTATCAAGAAGACGCAAGAGGATATGAAGAATACCATTTCTGAATTGAAGAACACAGTGAAAGGAATCCAAAGCAGGCTGGATGAAGCCGAGTATCGAATCAGTGAGATGGAGGATAGGGTAGAAAAAGGCTCCCAGAAAGAACAAGAAATGGAAAAAAGACTCATAAAGAATGAAGAGGCACGTAGGGAAATGCAGGACACCCTGAAACGCAATAACATCCACATAATAGGGATACCAGAAGGAGAAGAAGAGGAGCAACGGATAGAGAACCTCTTTGAAAAAGTAACGATGGAAACTTTCCCTAATTTGAGAAGAGAAAAGATCTCATGGATCCAGGAAGCACAGAGGGCCCCACTCAAGAGAGACCCAATGAGGATCACTCCCAGACACGTCATCATTAAAATGGCAACTATAAAAGACAAAGAGAGAATCCTCAAGGCAGCAAGGGGGAAGGAGAAAGTAACATACAAGGGGGCCCCCGATACGCCTAGGAGCTGACTTCTCAACAGAAACACTACAAGCCAGAAGGGAATGGTAACAAATATTCCAAGTCATGAAAAGCAAGGCCCTCAAACAAGGCTGCTCTACCCAGCTAGGCTCTCAATTAAAATAGAAGGGGAAATAAGGCGTTTCCCAGACAAGAGAAGGCTAAAAGAATACATCTCTACCAAACCAGCACTCCAAGATATGCTAAGGGGACTGGTTTAAGCAGATGAAGGAAAAGAATGAGAGAGAGAGGAACACAGGTACAAAGAGAAAAGTAAGATTCTATCAGTGATATCTCTCAATGTGAAAGGACTAAATGCCCCAATCC
The DNA here is from genome assembly GCF_021234165.1 of Pteronotus mesoamericanus. Taxonomy (NCBI): domain Eukaryota; kingdom Metazoa; phylum Chordata; class Mammalia; order Chiroptera; family Mormoopidae; genus Pteronotus; species Pteronotus mesoamericanus. Next base: position 60,260,220 of record NW_026555321.1, read on the forward strand.
AAAGACACAGGGTAGCTGAATGGATAAGAAAACATGATCCACACATATGCTGTCTACAAGAGACCCACCTCAGAGCAAGGGACCTACACAGATTGAAAGTAAAGGGATGGAAAAAAATATTCCAAGCAAATGGGCATGAGAAAAAGGCCAGGGTTGCCATACTTGTATCAGACAAAGTAGATTTCAAAACAAGGTCCGTATAAAGAGACCCAGAGGGACACTTTATAATGCTTAAAGGAAGAATGTATCAAGAAGACATAAACATTGTAAACTTAAATGCTCCCAATATAGGAGCCCCCAAGTATATAAGGAAATTGTTGGATGACTTCAAGAAAGATATAGACAGCAACAGACTGATAGTAGGGGATTTCAACACCCAAGTGTCAAAAACGGACAGATCTTCCAAGCAAAACATTAATAAAGATATTGTGCAGCTGAATGACACACTGAATCAAATAGACTTAACTGAAATATAGAGAACCTTACATCCCAAAGAAGAAAAATACACATTCTTTTCTAATGCTCATGGCGGTTTTTCAAAGATAGACCACATGATAGGACACACAGCAAACCTCAGCAAACTCAGGAAAATTGAAATAATACCAAGCTTTTTCTCGAACCACAAGGGCTTGAAACTGGAAATCAACCTCAAAGAGAAACTTCAAAAACTTTCAAACTCATGGAGACGGAACAGTAGACCATTAAACAATGAATGGGTCAATGCTGAGATAATAGAAGGAAACAAAAAAAAAATTCTGGAAACAAATGAAAATGAACAGACAACAGTCCAAAACCTATGGGACACAGCAAAGGCAGTCCTGAGAAGGAACTTCATAGCAATACAGGCTTACCTAAAAATGATAGAAACATTTCAAATAAAAGACCTAACACTACAACTTCAAGAACTGAGGAAACAATAACAAATATATCCCAGAGCAAGTAGAAGGAAGGAAATAGTCAAGATTAGAGCAGAACTGAATGAGAAAGAGGCGAAAAGAACACTTCAAGGGATCAACCAATCCAGGAGCTGGTTCTTTGAAAAGATAAATAAAATTGACAAGCATTTACCAAATTCATTAGGAAAAAAAGGGAGAGGACCCAAATTAATAATATCAGAAATGAAAGAGGAGAAATAACAACCGATACCACGGAAATACAAAGGAGTGTTAGAAACTACTATGAACAATTACATGCTAAAAAATTTGAAAACCTGGATTAAATGGACAAATTTTTAGAAAAGTATAATCTTCCAACACTGAAGGAGGAAGAAACAGAAAGTTTGAACAGAGGAATAACAGCTGGGGAATTTGAAGCAGTAATATAGTAACTCCGGGCACACAAAAGCCGTGGGCCGGACAGTTTCACAGGAGAATTTTTCAAAAAAATTAAGGAAGAGCTAACCCCTGTCCTTCTCAGACTATTCAAAAATATCCAAGAGGAAGGAAGACTCCCAGACTCTTTTTTTGAGGCCAGCATTGCCCTAATCCCAAAATCAGATAAAGACCCTACAAAGAAAGAAAACTACAGGTTAATTTCACTGATGAACATAAACGCTAAATTCCTCAAGAAAATATTGGCAAACTGCATCCAGCAATACATTGAAAAGATTATCCACCATGAACAAGTGCGAGTCATCCCAGGGATGCAGGGATGTTTCAATATACGGAAGTCAATAAACGTAATACATCACATAAATAAAAGAAAAGACAAAAAACCACATGATCTTCTCGATAGACACAGAAAAAGCATCGAGAAGGTACAGCACCCATTTATGATCAAAACACTCAGCAAAATCGGAATAAATGGGGCATACCTCAACGTAATAAAGGCCATATATGAAAAACCTACAGCGAACATCATCCTCAACGGGCAAAAACTAAAAGCTTTCCCACTAAGATCGGGAACACGACACGGATGTCCGCTTTCACCCCTTCTTTTCAACATTGTATTGGAAGTCCTAGCCACAGCAGTCAGACAAGAAAAAGAAATAAAAGGCATCCAAATCGGATAGGAGGAAGTAAAGTTATTGTTGTGTGCCAATTACATGATTGTGTACATAGAAAACCCTGTAGACTCTACCAAAACACTCCTCAACCTAATAAGTGAATTTGGCAAAAGAGTAGGATACAAAGTCAACATTCAGAAATCAAAGGCATTTTTGTCTACCAGCAATGAAATAGAAGAAGAAGAAATCAGATATAAAAAATACCATTTGATATAGCAAGAAGACAAATAAAGTACCTAGGAATAAATTTAACCAAAGAGGTAAAAACCTGTACGCAGAAAACTATAGAACATTGAAAAAAGAAATTAAGGAAGACACAAATAAATGGAAGCATATACCATGCTTTTGGATTGGGAGATTTAATATTATCAAAATGTCCATACTGCCTAAAGCAATTTATAGATTCAATGCAATCTCTATTAAGATACCAATGACGTATTTCACAGAAATAGAACAGAGATTTCAAAAATTTGCATGGAACTGTAAATGACCCCAAATAGCTGGAGCCATATTGAGTAAGAAAAACAAAGTAGGAGGGATCACAGTAGTGGACATCAAACTCTACTACAAAACCACTATACTCAACACAATCTGGCACTGGCACAAGAACAGTCCCATAGATCCGAGGAACAGAATTGAAAGCGCAGAAATAAGCCCAGGTCTCTATGGGCATCTGATATTTGACAAAGGGGGCAGAAGCATAAAATGGAGCAGTAATAGCCTCTTCAACAAAGGGTGTTGGGAGAGCTGGATGGTTACATGCAAAAAAATGAAATTGGATCATCAGCTGACATCATACACAAAAATAAACTCAAGATGGATAAAAGACTTAAATATAAGTCGCAACACCATCAAAGTCCTAGAGGAGAACATTCGCAGGAAACTCACAGATATCCCACACTGCAAATTTTTCACTGATATGTCTCCTAAAACAAGGGACATAAAGGAAAGAATAAACAAGTGGGACCTCATCAAAATAAGAAGCTTATGCACGGATAAAGAAAACATCAGAAAAATGAAAAGGGAACCAACCGTATGGGAAAATATATTTGCTAATGATACATCAGATAGAGGTTTGATCTCCAAGATATATAAAGAACTCACTCGACTCCACTCCTAGAAGACAAACGATACAATCAAAAAATGGGGAAAGGACTGGGCAGACACTTTTCCAAGGAGGAGATACAGAGGGCCCAGAGGCATTTGAAAGGATGCTCAGCATCACTAGCCATCAGAGAAATGCAGATCAAAACCATAATTAGATACCTCCCCACAGCGGTCAGAATGGCCATCATAAACAGATCAACCAACAACAGGTGCTGGCGAGTCTGTGGAGAAAAGGGAAGTCTAGTCAACTGTTGGTGGGAATGCAGACTGGTGCAGCCATTGGGGAAAGCAGTATGGAATTTCCTCAAAGAGCTGAAAATGGAGCTCTCTTTTGATCCAGTGATTCCCCTTCTGGGACTATACCCTAAGAATACCAAAAGGCCAATTCAGAAGACCCTTTGCACCCCAATGTTCATAGCAGTACAATTTACAATAGCCAAGTTTTGGAAGCAACCTAAATGCCCATCAGTAGATGATTGGATTGAAAAACTATGATACATACACACAATGGAATACTATGCAGCAGAAAGAAAAAAAGAACTACTAAACTTCGCAACAGCATGGACGGAACTAGAGAGCATTATGCTAAGCCAAATAAGCCAGGGGGCAAAAGACAGATATCATATGATCTGACCTATAATTGGAACCTAACCAACAATACAAAGATGCAAGAAAATAAGACCAGCAACACGGAAAGGAAAAGAAACCAACAGAGACAAGAGGGAAGGCGGGAGCTGGGGTGGGGGACAAGAAAGGGAAAGGGAAAGTCAAGGAACATATAGCAAGGACTCATGGACAAAACTAAAGGGGACAAATTGAGGGTGGGAAGGGGCTATGGAAAGTGGTGGGGGGTAGGCAGAGACAATTTATTTGAAAAAATAAATAAATTAATAAAAATACTAGATTAAAATTTTATTTATTTATGTTTTATTTATTTATCATTTATTTATTTATTCTTAGAGTTTAGGAGTTTTCCAAGGTGCTGGCTAGGATCTTATCCTGTTATCTTAAAACAAAAGTCAGTTGACTATATACACCTAAGCACTTCAAGGTCTTCTGTATTACCTTAATTTACATAGGAATAGACAATCAAACATCACACAGCAATTAACACAAAAGACAAAAACCAAGGCAAGAAGATAAGTTTTTTACAAAGGAATCAAAAGGATATAAGAAAATGTTAACTAAGTATTAAGTAACACTTTCATTTGCATTCTTGGTGTGATTTATTAGAATTTTCGGACACAGAAAGTGTTCTAAGAAATTAAACATATAACTAAAAAGTTAAAAATAAACATGCAAATAAAAGAATATAATTTTGAAATACTCTCCAAACATATAGAACAAAAATAAAAAGTTGGGAAGTATAATTTTAAAAATGGATAAAATGACCTTTAGCATCAATATAGGATGTCCTATATTTGACCATTTAACAGAGATAGAGAGAAATTAACTTAGCCTAGAAGCCAGAATTCTGTCATTGAAAGGACCTAGAGTTGTCTGACAAGAATAAAGAAAAGACTCATACTTAAGTCTTTGATTGTAAAATGCCAACATTTATCGTATTTCAATGTGAAATATTCTAGACTGAAAATTAATTATAACAAGATCCACTAATAAGTGAGTATCTGAATGACTACAAATTTGTTAATTATACTAAAAAATAAATAGTGTGGCTAAAAACCCTCACTTACAAAAAATATATAAATTTCAGTCTTGATTTCTTTAACCAGTGAAAAGGTCATCAAATGTGCATACAAGGAAAATACATTTTTAGACACATGAATGTTATCTCCCACGAATGAATCTTATGAATTTCCTGAATTAATAGTCTAGAAAAACAAAGTTGATAGATACAGAACAAAGGGCAAGGGAATGGACTCCGTTGGAGTCCACAATGACAGCTGTGCTGCAAGGCTTGGGGCAGAGATTCAGTGGATAAAGAGGAGGAAATTTTCCATGGCAGCTATGGAAGAGCACTTTAAAAAAAAATAAGAAGAGCCCTAAATGGTGTTGCTTGGTTGGATACTGTCCCTCAAGGCAGAAGGTTGTCAGTTTGATTCCCAGTCAAAGCACATGCCTGGGTTATGGGTTCAGTACCCTTTTGGGGTATGTGCGAGAAGCAACTGATTAATGTTTCCCCCTCACATCAATATTTTTTCCCTCTCTTTCTCCCTCCCTTCCCCTCTGTTAAATAAATAAATAAATAAATAAATAAATAAATAAATAAATAAATAAATCCATTTCCTTAAAAAATTAAATTTAAAAGATAGAATAGATATTGAAATGCTTGGAAAATACTAAGGAAAAAAATGAAAGAACAATCAGACATGGAAAAATTAGAAATCTCAGTTCCAATGAGAAATAAACTTTCATCTCACAATTTTTTGGTGGGGGATAACCTTTTGCTTAACAGAGGTTGAAATTTAGTGTTTAGTGCTACTATGTAATAAGATTTAACACTTTCTTTCCCTTCTTAAAAGGAACATTATTTCTTAATATTTTTTAAATTTTATTTTTAAATCATGTTTATTCTATTACAGTTGTCTCAATTTTCCCCTGTTTGGCCCCCTCCACATATCCCACCCCCACCCCTGTTCGCACAGTCAATTCCCACTCTGTTGTCCATGTCTATGGGTCATTCATTCATGTTCTTTGTTTAGCCCCTTCTCCTTCTTTACAGTATTGTCCTCCTTCCCCATCCCCTCTGGTCACTTTCGGTCTGCTCCAAGCATCCATGCCTGTGGTTTATTTTGTTCATTAGTTTATTCTGTTGAATAGATTCCACTTATAAGTGAGATCATAACAGTATTTGTCTTTCACTGACTGGCTTATTTCATTTAGCATAATATTTTCCAGTTCTGTCCATGCTGTCACAAAGGGTAGGAGTTTCTTTCCTTCTTTCCCTTCCTTCCTTCCTTCCTTCCTTCTTTCCTTCCTTCCTTCCTTCCTTCCTTCCTTCCTTCCTTCCTTCCTTCCTTCCTTCCTTCCTTCCTTCCTTTCTTTTTCTTTCTCCTTCCTTCCTGCCTTCTTTCTTTATTTCTCTTTCTTTCTTTTTAAATGCAGAATGATTTTATTTATTTATTTATTTAAATGTCAAGATCCATTGGAAAATATTTAAAAATTTAAAACAATTATAAAGTCTCATCAATTAACACAACATGACACCAGCACAGAAATAATCAAGTAGATCAATGAAATAAAAGGAGCATTCTAGAAACGTGTGTGTGTGTGTGTGTATAATCTAACAATGTAATATGTGATTAAATTGATATTTCAAATCAATGGGGAAAATAAGACTTATTCAACAAATAGGTGCATGGACCATTATTACTTGGAATAAAACAAATATAGAGCCCTATTTCACACATTATACAAGAAATGTTCAGGTGAGTTAAAAAATCAATATGTAGAATCTTAAAAAGCTTTCAGAGAAAATTCAAAATAATATTTTTCTAACCATGAAGTAAGATATTCATACCCAGAAGCTACAAAGTAAAATATTGACAATATGACTATATTAAACATTTAAGACTATATAGCAAAATACATATAAAAAAGTTAAAGGAAAAGTAATAGATTAGGAAAGTATTTGCAACACATCTAAAAAAGGTTTAATGGTAGTTTTTACTTATGCATTTTTTAGTTTTGTATTTAGGGCAAAAATTCTACAAACATTTAATCAAAAAATGGATAAAGTACCAAAAAAATTTAAAACTTTTTAAAAATAATAGAAATAGGCAAGAAATATACAAAAACAATTTAGTTTCAACAAATAATAAAGGAACAATTAAAATAACACATCATTGTCACAATCAGATTAATACATATTAAAAATATTGGTAATATCAAGTATTGTTGACTGTGAAAAGAACTGGGTATTCATAGACTCTTTTTCTTCATCTTCTTAAAGCAGTCCCTTTATCATATTTTCCAATGTTGGTTTGGTGGAGATGTATTTATTTAGCCTCCTTTTGTCAGGGAACCTCCTTATTTTGCTTTCCATTTTAATTGAGATCCTGGCTAGGTAGAGCAGTCTTGGTTGCAGCCTTTGCTTTTCATCACTTGGACTATTTCTTGCCATTCCCTTCTTGCTTGCATTGTTTCTGTTGAGAAGTCAGCTGCAAGCTGTACTGGGGCTCCCTTATATGTTACTACCTGTTTCTCCCTTGCTTCATTTAGGATTCTCTTTGTCTTTGATATTTGCCATTATAAAGATGATGTGTCTTGGAGTGGGCCTCACTGGATTTCTCTTGAATGGGAACGTCTGAGCTTCCTGAACTTGAGTGATTTTTTCTCTACTCCAATTAGGAAAGTTTTCCATCATTATTTTTTCAAACAGGTTTTCTATCCCTTGCTCCTCTTCTTCTCCTTCTGGTATCCCTGTTATATGGATATTATTACATTTCAGGTTGTCCTGCATTTCCCTCAATGCCTCTTCATTCTTTTTGAGTCTTTTTTCATTTTCTTGCTCTTTCTAGGAGCTTTTTTCTACCTTTTCCTCCAGCTTGTTGATTTGATCCTCTGCTTCATCTGGGCTGTTTTTGATTCCTTCTTCTGTGTTCTTCAATTTAGAAATTGCATTCTTCATTTCCTCTTGTCTCTTATTGATAGTTTCTATGTCCTTTTTCATGCTGACATAGTTCTCAGTAAGTTACTTGTAGTTTCCTTGCAGTTTTTGGTAATTCACTCTGAGCTCACTGAGCTCTTTGAGCTTCTTTAGAGCCTTTGTTTTGAACTCCATATCTGATAATTGACTTGCCTCTATTTCATTTAGTTCTCTTTCTGGGGATTTTTCCTTTCCTTTTGACTGGGCGGTGTTTCTTTTACTTCCCACTTTTTTTGAGGTTCTTTTGCTTCTGCTTCTTAAATTGATCTGTCTTGATTTCCTGACTTTGTGGTATGAACTTCTATGGTAGCAAACCACTGTTTTTTCTTTCTGGACCTGATGATGTCAGCTGTTGAGCCTGTCTGACCTTAGGCAGTCTGTTTGAGACTTCCAGGAATGTACTCTTTGTGGCTGTCTCCTTCTGCTGTTAATCTAGACACTCTGCACTCAGCATGCCGGCTTAGAGACACTATAGGGCAGGGCCGAGGGCATCCTTGGGGAAGACCTATTGGGTCCCCTCACGCTGCTGCCGCTCCAGGGAGTGGTCTGTCTGAGCCAGATGGCTGCTGCTGTATGAAGGATGAGTAAGTCCTGGATCCCATCATCCACCCTCTCCGTTCTCTCCCCAAAACCTCCTTCCCCAGTCTATCCTGTGGCATCTCTAGCCCACTCTGCCCCTGACTTTGCCAAAGCCCAGGGTAAGTGGCTGCAAATAAATATGTACGCATTGGCCCTTCAAACGTCTCTTCACATCTACAGCCGCCTGTTTCTGGCAGAGAGCAACCCTGCTGTTTTTCACAGCTGGCTGTTATCTGTGTACTTCTTGGGGTCTGGTGCTATAGGCTGGAGATCCTTGCTTATGGTTTATTTCTTGCTTTCTCAGGAGGATCCAACTGGATGTTTCAATATCCTTCTGGTGCTGCCACTCATGGCACCCCTCCTGCCTTTGTGTCTTTACTGCACTCCTTATAAGTTAGGTTGTGCTAAAGCTGATTCTTCTGTCTGTCTGAGGTTATAAGGCTCCTCTCTTGCTATTGTTCAGTTGTTTGTTCCAGGTGATTTCTCCACTATTTAGTTATACGTCCAGGTTGGTCCTGGAAGGAAGTCAGTGTGACTTCCATTCACTCCTCTGTCATCTTGATTGTCTAAAAGAGATTTAACACTATTCATCTACAAAAACGACTTTCCATACAAATAAGTCCTGTTAAGTACCAATATAAATCTACAAACTTCTAATTTTAATTGAACATATATGTCATTTGGAAATTGTTTATAGAGTTCCATTGATTGTTCTCTTGATATTTACGTTTTAGTATATCATATTTTGAATTAATCATTTATATTTGACTGCTAGGTGGAAATTCTTCAACTGTACAGGAAAATGGATTTTGAAATATGAATTTTGTCTTATGTTTTCATCAAGGTCCAAAAAACACAGCTGGATCTGTTGTTTGAACTCAGGAAACATGTGTAGATCCACTACAAATTTGTATGGGAATGGAGATCTTCTTGTTTTAACTTTTGACAGCATGTAAAATTTCAGAGCAGCTAGAAATTACTTTTGATTCAAACAACATCGGTTGCTGTTGAAATGACTGGCAGCCTAAGCTCCCCAGATAGGCAGCATGCTATTCCACCTAATGTTAAACATTAGGTTGAATTCACTAGAAATAGATCAGGCCTATAATTACTAGTAGTTAAGGCAACTATTTTCATTTCAACAACGTTGGTTTTGGTCCTGTGCTCCAAAAAATCCAGGTGAAATTTTAAAACTGCTAAGCCATTAAACTTTTGTGATGTTGGGCTGCTCTGCTTTCTATTTCTATTTGTATATATAACTTTTATTTCTAACAGAAGTCAAATGACTGACAGTAATTCTGTTCATAACAGCAAACAAAGCTCATATTCACAGCAATCACAAGTTATAGAGATCAAAGTTTGGCCCATAAGTACCATGGATATCCTAATAAGCATGCATAGGCTTTAACTGCATTACATTTTCACAAGCTTTGTAGTTTTGTCTGAGTTTTCCTTTTTCTGCCACACACACATTTTTATCACCGTCTATCATAGTACATCTTAATAGATTCCATTTCCAGTTGTGCTGAATTCATGTTTCCTCAACTTCTTTTAAAGTATTCTTGCTGGTCCATAGAGACTATTCCTATAGCATTATTTCTTTAATCACTTCAAACCTGGCTCTGAGTCCTCAAATAAACCACACCTGAGCATTATCAATATCACCTCTTGACTCATCAGATCAGTTGCTGTGTTTTTTTAATTAACTCCTGCTCTTTTACTCAACTTCTCAAATCTTTGAACAATTTTTTCTCATCAAAATCTAGAACCATGAAGATAGGAAGATGATGGCTGAGTAAGGTGGAAGTAGAGCCCATTTGCTCACGCCACTACCATGGGTTTTTGGTTGACCTTCCAACAAGTGATCTGAACAAACAGTAGAATCAAAGCTGATATGAATTTTTGAAGCCAAGAAGTACAGAGGATGCTTTGCACCAACTGGTGAGAGATTTTGTAATTTCAAGGGGAAATATCCTGTGCAAGGTGCCTGCAACAGAGCAGAAACTAGACAGAAAATGAAGTTTAGTCACTCATTTCCTTCCTAGAGTGGGGGGATGCTGGTCCAAACCCTAATCAGGAGAGACTTGGGAGAAAATACAGAGTCTGGGAGTCTCAGGCTGTACCCACACAGCAAACAGCATCTCCTTTGCTTCGGCACCAACTGGGAGAGTTCCAGAGAGAACTCTGTCTCTAAAAACTGTCAGAGGCACTGGAAGTCTGTGACCAGCCCTGACCAAGAGAGAATATTTGCTTTCTGGGGAGGTGGAATACACAGAGAATTGGGCAGTGATTCAGCACTGCAGTGTGGCTGCCACATGGTGACTTTGAAAAAGAGGGAGCACAAATGTGCCTGGGCAGGGACTTCCCCCACCGCCCCCAACACACAGCTGTCCTGCCAGAAAAACAAAACAAAACAAAACAAAAAAACAGATTTTAAGTGCAGTTTGTACCCACAGACCCAGCTAGGCACAATGATTAGAAAACTGAATGGCAAGAGGATTGTGGGGCCCCACCCAGCACAGCTGGCCATCAACGGGTTGCATGCAGAATGGAGCTATTGGGTCTGAGATTCCTGTGAGAGCAGTGGACTGGAAGCTAGATAGGCAATAGCTGAGCACCTGAGAGTCTTTGCAGCCAGACAGGTCTTTTCACAATGAGAAGCACAAAGCTCTGGAAAGAGGAAAGCCCACATGCCTAGCCCCCACCTACAGGATTACGAACTCTTCAGAATAGTACAGTCAGGCTCAAGAACCCCCTGCTGGGTGCATATCTGCAGGGAGAAAGAAAGAGAATCTTCAAAAGAGCCCTTTATGAATTTTTATTAGACATGACTAGTTACACTGGTTCCTCCGTGGGCCCTATTCCACTGAAAACAACAAAGCAGACATATTAGAAGTAGGCACAGCAAGGGGTACTTAGGATACTGCCCAACCTGGCTATTACACAGAGCTGCCATCAGCACCAAGCAGGAAAGAGCTGAACCTTTTACACAGATTCGTTCCTCACATGAAATGGGCAGCTAATTCATAAGAAACTATACGTTATTGGAAATAACCTGAGGTAGACCAAGGCATGTGTTCAGAGGTAGTGAACACACCCACCAACTTCCCTGAAGACTGACCAGTGCCTCATAGGGGAAAACCAAGGATCCCACCTTCCTGATCACACTTGGAACCTCCTCTAGAGGCAGGTGGAGATGGTATAAGTGGTGCTGTTGAGCATTAGATGAATCATACCTGGATCTCATGCTGTTGAAAAGCCATCAGGGCAGAATAGCTAGGACCAGCCAAGCCTGAAGGAGACAGCCACAGACTGTGGATCACTTGTAGCCTTCAACAGGCTGCCTAAAGCTAGACTGGGACACATTATCATAGATAGATCCAAAAGGAAAAGACAGTAGGCAAATACTAGATTCTACTGAGATGAACTCCACATCACTCTTTTTCATTATTTGCATTATTTTTTCCCTTGCATAACTTATTTTTATATTTTTCCTTTTCTTTGACTTTTTCTATTATCACAGTAATTTTTTATCTTAGTTTTATTTCAAATTTCATATCTTACTCTTCCCTTATCTTACTCAATTTTTATTTCTTCCTTCCCTTTCTTATTTTTGTTTGAAATTTTATTTTATTTTTCTCCTTTCTATGCCTTGTTTCTATTCCTCAGTCTTAGTATTTTTCCTCTCTCCATCTTCCCAAAACCATTTTTTCTTTCCATTAGTCATCTCATATTTTTTTCCCTTTCTTATAATATCCTTATTCTTTTTCCACCTTAATTAATTTTTGCTCATTTGTCATTGATATTGTGATTGTTGTTGCACTTCTTCAATTTTATTCCTAGATGTTCAATGTTTTTTCAAATACCATTTTTTTATTGTTACCCTGTCCTACCACATTTGCCTTCCTCCTGCCCTTTCTTACATCCATTTTAAATTTTATTTTGACCCTTTCTTAGCTTAGTTTCTAATCTTTAAACTTAGTAGTTCTCCTTCCACTACCCTCTCAAAATCATTTTTCTTTCGTTTAGATATCTCTTAATATTTTGTAATTTCTTTATTTTCTTTTTTTATAATACTCTTATCCTCTTTCCACCTTTATTCATCTCTGTCTATGTGTCATGGATATTGCTGCAGTGGTTGTTTTTCTTCAACTTGGTTCCTATTTTATCACTTTAAAAAAATTTCAAACCTCACATAATACTCTTTACTTACTCCATTCTGCACTATTACCTCCCTTTTGTATTTATGTTGTAAATTTTATTTTCTCCCTTTTTTCACCTGGTTTCTATGCCTTACTCTTATTATTTCCCTGCATTCTACCCTCTCAAAATCATCAAGCTATCAGCTGATTTTTCACAAGAAACACTACAAGCCAGAAGGGAATGGTATGAAATATTCCAAGTAATGAAAACCAAAAAACCTGCAACCAAGACTACCCTACACAGCAAGACTCTCATTAAAAAGGAAGACAAAATAGAAGATTTTCCAGACAAAAAAAGTAGGGGGTAAAAGAGTATATCTCCACCAAATGAACATTGCAAAAAATGCTAAAGGGACTGCTTTAAGGAGATGAAGAAAGAGAGAGGAAGAGAGAGGAATACAGGTATACAGGAAAAAATGGAATTGAATAAATACCTATCAATAATAACCTTAAATGCAATGGATTAAATGCTTCAATAAAAAGACATAAGCTTGCTGAATGGATAGGAAAACATAACTCACATATATGCTGTCTATAAGAAACCCACCTCAGAACCAAAGATCTGTACAGCTAAAAGTGAAGGGATGGAAAGAAAATATCCCAAGCAAATTGACATTAAAAAAAAATCTGGGGTACCGATATTTATATCAGATGAAATAAACTCCAAACAAAGCCCATAACAAGAGACTAAGAAGTTCACTACATAATACTTAAGGGAATAGTCCAAAAAGAGGATACAACTTTTGCAAACATATATGTACCCAACATAGGAGCACCTAAATATATAAGGGGAATCCTGGAAGATTTTAAGAAAGAGATCAACAGCAAAACAGTGATCATAGGGGATTTTAACACCCAGCTGTCAAAAATGGATAGGTTGTCCAAACAAAAAATCAACAGGGATATCATGACACTGAATGACACTCTAGATCAATGGACTTAATTGATATTTACAGAGAATTTCACCCCAAATAAGGAAAATATACATTATTTTCAGATGCACATGGATCATTTTCAAAGATAGACCACATAGTAGGACACAAAACAAGCCTCAACAAATTCAGGAAAAATGAAATCATAACAGGACTCTTCTCGGATCACAATGATTTCAAACTAGAAACCAACCTCAAGGAAAAAACTCAAACATTCAAATACATGAAGACTGTATAACATGTTATTAAATAATGAATGGGTTAACAATGAGATCAAGGAAGAAATCAATAAATATTTTAAACAAATGAAAATGGACATACAACAGCCCAAAACCTACAGAACACAGAGAAGGCAGTCCTGAGAAGGAAATTCATAGCAATACAGGCCTACCTAAAGAAGACAGAAAAATCTCAAGGAAAAACAACCTAACCCTACATTTAAAAGAACTAGAGGAACAACACTAACAAAGGAAGCCCTGAGTGAGTAGAAGAAAGGAAAAAAAATACGATCAGAGCAGAATTAAGTGACATAGAGACTAAAAAAACATCCAAATCCAAAGCATCAATGAATCAAAGAGCTAGTTCTTTGAAGAGAAAAACAAAATTGACCAACCTTTAACCAGACTCATCAAGAAAAAAAGGGAGAGGACCTATATAAACAAAATCAGACACAAAAGAGAAGTTACAACTGATACTACAGAAACAAAAAAGATTGTAATAAATTACTATTAAGAACTATATGACAAGAAATTAGACAACCAGAGTGAAATGGATGAATTCCTAGAAACATAAAACCTTTCAAAACTGAATCAAGAAGATTCAGAAAGCCTGAATATACCAATATCAACCAGCAAAATTGAAGCAATAGTCAAAAAACTCCCAGCACACAAAAACCCTGGACAGGATGGCTTTACAGGTGAATTTTACTAAATATTCAAATAAGAACTAATGCCTATGCTTCACAAACTATTTCAAAAAATTCAAAGAGAGGGAAGACTCCCACATTCTTTTTATGAAACCAATATTATCCTAATTCCAAAACCAGGTAAAGACACAACAAAGACAGAAAATTACAGGCCAATATCTCTGTTGAATATAGATTCTAAAGTAATCAACAAATATTTGCAATACAGATCAAGCAAAACATTAAAAAGATCATACACGATGATCAAGTGGAATTTATCCCAGGGATGAAAAGATGGTACAATATTCACAAATCAATAAGCATAATACACCATATAAACAAAATGAAGGACAAAAATCACATGATCCTATCAATAGATACTAGATACACAAAAAATCGTTCGAAAAAATCCAGCACCCATTTATGATAAAAAATATTCAGCAAAATAGGAATTCGAAGGAGAATACCTCAACATAATAAAGGCCATATACAAGAAACCTACTGCCAACATCTTACTCAATGGGCAAAAACTAAAAACCTTTTCCTTAAAATCAAGAACACCAAAACGCCAATACAAAAGAACCTATGCATCCCAATGTTCATAGCAGCACAATTTACAATAGCCAAGTGTTGGAAGCAACCTAAATGCCCATCAGTAGATGATTGGATCAAAAAGGTATGGTACATATACACAATGGAATACTACACAGCAGAAAGAAAAAAAGAACTACTAAACTTCGCGACAGCATGGATGGAACTGGACAGCATTATGCTAAGTGAAATAAGCCAGGGGGCGAAAGACAAATACCATATGATCTCACCTATAAGTGGAACCTAACCAACAATACAAAGATGCAAGGAAAATAAGACCAGCAACACTGAAAGGAAAATAAATCAACAGAGACAAGAGGGAAGGGGGGGACAAGGAAGGGAAGGGGCAAGTCAAGGAACATATAGCAAGGACTCATGGACAAAACCAAAGGGGAAGAGCTGAGGGAGGGAAGGAGGGAGGGCGCAAGGGAAAGTGGTGGGTGGGAGGCAGAGACAAATGTATTTGAAAAAATAAATTAAAATAAAATTTAAAATATCAAGAACAAGTGTGGCCACTTTCACCACTTTCATTCAACATAGTACTGCAAGGTCTAATTACAGTGATCAGACAAAAATAAGAAAAAAAAATCCTAATTGGAAAGGAGGAAGTAAAACTGTCATTGTTTGCAGACAACATGATAGTGTACATAGAAAACCCTATAGTCTCCACCATACTCCACCAAAGTACTCAACCTAATAAACGAATTTGGCAAAATGGCAGGATTCAAAGTTAATATTCATAAGTTGATGGCATTTTTGCACACCAACAATGAGCTATCAGAAAGAGAAACTAGGGAAAAATCCCACTTAAAATAGAAACAAAAAAATTAAGTACTTAAGAATAAATTTAACCAAGGAAGTACAAGGCCTGTATTCAGAAAACTATAGAACACTAAAGAAAGATATTGCGGAAGATACAAATAAATGGAAGCATATACCATGCTAATAGATTGGAAGAATTAACATAATTATAAAGTCCATACTACCCAAAGCAATCTATAGATACAATGCAATTACTATTAAAATACCAATGGCATATTTCACAGTACTAGAACAAATATTTCAAAAATTTATATATAACCAAAGAAGACCCCAAGTAGCCTCAGCAATCTTGAGAAAGAAGCCAAAGTAAGAGGGGTTACAATTCCTGACATCAAACTATACTACAAGTACACTGCAATCAGAATAGTCTGGTACTGACATAAGAATAGACACTAGATCAATGGAAGAGAATATAGAGCCCAGAAATAAATCCATGTCTCTTTGCTCAAGTAATATTTGACATAGGGGGCGTGAGCACACGATGGAGTAAAATAGTCTCTTCAATAATTAATGTTGGGAGAACTGGACTGGTACATGCCAAAAAAAAAGAAAAAAAAAAAGAAAAGGAAAGAAACTAGACCACCAACTTAAACCATACATCACAATAAACTCAAAGGATAAAATACTTAAATATAAGTTGTGATAGCATAGAAGTTCTAGATTTTTTTTGTTGTTGTTATAAGCATAAAATTTCATATATCCTACCCTACAATATTTTTGCCGATAAATGAGGTCTGTGGGGAAAAGTTCAAAAAAAGAATGGTTTGCACAACATTGATGTAAACTGGCAACCAAGTAAAATGGACTGGAATGTGCATGCATGTACAATGACAACGTCATTGTACTAGTCAGTGGGGGCATTAGACACCATTAAGTGAGTGTGTGTACTGTGTGTATACCACATTAAAAAAGAATGATGGAGTAGAGCAAAGAGTCTGCATCAAATTTTGCTGTAAGCTTGAACTTTCCTCCACAGAAACCATTGGAATGATTCAGAAGTATACAGCTATGGGCAACTGGTGATTGGCAGCTTCATCACAACAATGTGGCCACTCATGTATCATATCTTGTGCAGTTTTTTTGCAAAATATTAAATCACTGAGGTGACTCAGACCCCCTACAGCCCAGATTTGGCATCCTATGACTGCTTTCTCAACAACTAAAATCACCTTTGAAAGAGAAGAGATTTCATACTGTCAGTGAGATTCAGGAAAATATGATGGGGCAGCTGATGGCAATTGTGAGAATTGTGTGAGATTCCAAGGTGCCTACTTTGAAGGAGACTAGGGCATCATTGTCTTATGGACAATGTTTCTCATATCTTGTAACTTCTTCAATAAATGTCTCAATTTTTCATATTGAATTGCTGGACACGTTCTGGACAGACTTTATATCTCGTAGGGCAAGGGAAATAAATTAAAATAATAAACAAATGGGACTATATCAAATCAAAAAGCTTCTGCATGGCTAAAGAAACCATCATCAAAATGATGAGGGAACCAACTGTGTAGGAGAGCATATTTGTCAATGGTACATCAGATAAAGGTTTATTCGACAAAATACATGAACAACTCATATGACTCAATATCAGGAAGATGAACAATCCAATTAAAAAATGGGCACAAGACCTGAAAAGACACTTCTCCAAGGAGGACACACAAATGGCCCATACAATATATGAAAATATATTTAATATCAGTAACCATCAGAGAGATGCAAATTAAAACCTTAATGAGGTATCACCTCACACCTGTCAGAATCGTTATCATTAGTAAATTAACAAACAGCAAGTGCTGGCAAGGATGTGGAGAAAAGGAATCCCTAGTGCATTATTGGTGGGAATGCAGACTGGTGCAGCCACTGTGGAAAATAGTATGGAATTTCCTTAAAAATTAAAAAATGGAACTACCTTATGACCCAGCAATTGCACTGCCAGGAATATACCTTAAGAATCCTGAAACACCAATTCAAAATAACTTATGCACCCCTATGTTCATTGCAGTCATATTTACAATAGCCAAATGCTGGAAACAGACTAAGTGCCCATCAGTAGATGAGTGGATTAAAAAACCATAGTATATATACACAATATAATACTATGCAGCAGACAGAAAGAAGGAATTCCTACCTTTTGTGAAAGCATGATTGGAACTGGAAACAATTATGCTAAATGAAATAAGCCTTTTAGTCAAAGACAAATAACATATGATCTCACCTACAAGAGGAATCTAATGAATAAAATAAACTAATGAGCAAAATAGAACCAAAGACACGGAAACACGGAACAGACTGGCAGGTCCCAGAGGAGCAGGAGTAGGGGAATAATGGTGGAAAGAAAGGGAAGGGATCAAAGAGCACGCATGAATCTCCCATAGACATGGACAATGGAGTGGAGAATGACTGTGGGAGTGGGGGTTGGGATATGTGGAGGAGGGCCAAAGGGGAAAATTGGGACAACTGTAAGAGAATAACAATAATAAAAATACAAAAAAAAAAGAATAATAGAAGCACTTAGAGTTAATAAACACCTTTTTACATGGATAAAAATGTGTGTGTTTGAAGAGGTAAAGGAGACTTCTAAATCCATTATCTTAAAAAGGTCCTGGCCTTTTTAATATAAGGTCTTTGCAAATATTAATGTCCTAAGCTATTAAGTCATATTCAGACTTCTCACTCTGAAGTTTCAGAGAGCCTTCCAATTTCTGTCTTTGAGGTATATGCAGATGATTCCAAATGTAAGGACTTAAGTGACAAAGAGTAATACATAAACAAAGGCCACGCAAGCAGTGTGGGGTTTGCATTCAGGATTTTCCCTAGACTTGCATTTGACAGGTGGTGCAGAGCACCTCAAAATAAGAGAATGCTAACTTAAAAGCCTGGTGAGGATCCCCCCATATTTGCATCCTTAGAGCCATACAGCATTGTCACCTCCCTCAGTTGCTAACAGGCAGTGAGCCCTGCCAGTCTCAGTCCTGAAATCTGATAAGCTGAGCAGCTTCAGTATAAGTGGCTAAATAAGGTTCATCATCTTTAGCAAAGATGACAGTGAACCTTCACTATTGCAGAACACCTGGACATACCAAACCAAGACTTTAGCCCTTTGGGAGTATGCAGCCCATTGTATGACAAAGGTATACAAAGAGTTATAAAACAAGGAAGAGAATATCAAATAGCTGCAGGCAAGAAACAAACAGGCCTTCACAGCACAGAATATGGAGCAACTCACTCTGGGAAGACTTCCAAGAAAAGGCAGGTATTTGAACTGAGGCTCAAAGGATGAGTAAGAACTCATTACACAGAGAAAGTAGAGATGGTATTTCCAGGAAAAGCATGAATAAGGATATACAGTCCTAGAGGAACAGGGCATGTGTAGAGAAATGTCAAGTGGTTACATGAGAATAGAATATTGACAAGGGAAGTGGCATAGAAGAGGAAGCTATGATGAAGGGATTCCTTGCAGAGCATTAAATACCACTTGAATACCACTAAGAATTTTGAACTTCAACATCTATTGAGTAACTGGCATAGACACTGACACTGTTTTAAGCTTTTAATTACCTATGTGTAACTACCAAGTCTTCTGTTTCCCTAATGTGCCTCACTGCTGATACCTCATTGATAAGGCATCCATAAAAATAAATAGTCGTTGTAGCCATTCTGTACAAGAAATACAGGAAATGAAAGAACAGATGTAAAACTTTTTACTGGAGTAAAACATTTTTAATGTACGTTAACAGATTCAACAAATACTTTTGTTCCTATAGAGTTAGGGTTGCATCTCAGTTGATTATAACTGCTTTTACTTGTGGGAATATGCAAAGGGACATTTAAACATCAAGGGAGACACAGTGGGACTGTCTTGCATATGGCTGGAGTTGAGTCATCCCTGGGCTTCTATCAGCTAAATGCCAGTAGCTCTTTTTTTTTAATTAATTAATTAATTCTTTTTTCAAATACATTTGTTTCCTCCTTCCCCCCACCACATTTCCTCTCTCCCTCCCTCCCTTAACTCTTCCCCTTTGGTTTTGTTCATGAGTCCTTGCTATATGTTCCTTGACTTGCCTCTTCCCTTCCTTTTCCCCCGCCCCCCCTCCCTCCTTCTCTCTTGTCTCTGTTGTTTTCTTTTCCTTTCAGTGTTGCTGGTCTTATTTTCCTTGCATCTTTGTATTGTTGCTTAGGTTCCACTTATAGGTGAGATCATACGGTATTTGTCTTTCACCCCCTGGCTTATTTCACTTAGCATAATGCTCTCTAGTTCCATCCATGCCATCGGGAAGTTTAGTAGTTCTTTTTTTCTGTGGGTAGCTCTTGTAAGGAAAAAAAAAATTGAAAAGCTTTTGAAATTTAGTGGGTGTCTAAGTGGTCTTTGCCTTTCATTGTCTTTGTGTAGACTGTTTTACAACTCTGTAAAGAGAGAACTTAGTTTGTAGAGAACTGATAGTAATGCATACAATTCCTATCCTTAGAAATGCACATATGTCCAGTGGGGGGTTAATCTTCCCCCATTAGGGAGAAAGCCAATTTTGCACCTATTAATCCAATTCATTACAACTTTCCTAATAACTTATAAATGTCTGCACTCTGGATTTTCCTTAAAATTGGTTTAAAATGTTTCTGGTTCTCTTATTCATTACTGGGTTAAATAAAACCTTTGGTATATTTGAAAATTTAAAAAAGCTAGGTGTCTTAACCGAGTTTATTGATTCTGGGTACCTTTGGCCACTGCAATCAAACACAATGTAATAAACTCACCGACAATAAATGGTTTTTGTAGCTTGTTTAACAAATGAGCTGCTCAGAACCTTATTTGGTTCTAGCTTCAATTTCAGTTTTTATTTTTATGAAGATATTCTGCCATTATTAAACATCCCATTTAAAATTTTCCAATATTGTCTCGTGTTAGGAATGTCATGAAAGTTTATGTTGACATCAGTGTGTATTGCATTCTGTTAGCAAAGTTGTAATGTTATTGAATAACGAGCACCATCTTTGTCTTATAATTTTATAAAAAAATAACATACACATCACTTGGCCTTGAAAGCAAGACACTTATATTCCACTGCTGTCTTGTTTCTTATTTTGATGTGATGAATGCCCACTTGTTGTACATAAATAATGACACAGCACAACACATAGATCCATGTGGCATGGAAAGTCCTGTCAAGTCATCATGTGTCACTGTGACAGCCATGCTCTGAGAAGCATGCAGAATTATGAGAGATCCCCCTGAGATCTCTGTTACAATAGCTCAACTTTCGAGGAAGCACAGAGAACACACAGTGCCTGTAGCCAGTGAGCAAGGCTGTGTTCTAAGAAAACTTTATCTGTGGACACTGAACTGTACATTTCATAGGATTTTTATGTATCATAAAATATTTTGTAAAATCTTAACTTTTTAAAAATGTGATATAGGAAAACACTAATGCGATAATATTTGAAAGAAAGATATTTTGATTTTTATAAATAGGAAGTTTCACCATTTTCTTCTTCCCTCCCTCCTTGTTTCCCTCCCTCCCTCCCTCTCATCTCAGGTAATTACTGTAGCTATAAGGACACAATTTGCCTTCCAACCTATTTCAATTATCACTTATAAAAGTAAAAAAAAAGAATTAGTGAACTTTGGGAAATTTCACATGATTTAAGCATTTACACAAAACACAATTTCTGTTAAATTTATGAAATGCTTTGAAACTTTTTAAAAAGTGTGTCTTAACCTGTTTTTCTTGCTTTATACTTTATTCAGAGTCAAAGAAGATGTGGAGTTATCTTTAACATTTGGGGACTTAGAGGTCTCCCAGACTGTAGAGTAATTCAGTTTGCACTAATTTCAATTCATCCTCTCTCTCCCCACCATATTTGGCTTCTTTTCTTGTTGTTGTTAAGTTTTTGCCCAGGTCAGTGTAACTCATATTATGGAGGATGTTCCTATATTTGTGAATAGCCCTGTGGCCAGGCAGCCAGTCCCCAGACAAAGACAATGGCGTTAAAACTCAGATGAATGTAGGGATCACCGTTAGGTACTCATGAGCAGAGCAGATATCTGGGCCATTCTCTGAAGTTCTGATTTGGCTGCTCTGCTGGGATTCTTAATTTGCATTTTATTTTTTAAATTAATTAATTATTTTCGAATACATTTGTCTCTGCCTTCCCCCCACCACTTTCCTTTGTCCCCTCCCCCCCTCCCTCAGCCCTTCCCCTTTGGTTTTGTCCACGAGTCCTTGCTACATGTTCCTTGACTTGCCCTTTTCATTTCTTTTCCCCCTGCCCCTCCCCCCTCCTTCCCTCTTGTCTTTGTTGGTTTCCTTTCCTTTTAGTGTTGCTGGTCTTATTAGGATTTGATTTGGGTCAGAGAAGCAAATTTTGAGAAATATGACGATGGAGTAAATCATAGGAATGTAAGAAAGTTAGAAAAGTAAAAATGTTAATTATAGTAAACTAGAAGAATTAGATAGAGGGTATGTTTATTAAGTTGGAAGCATAAATGAGGAAGAGGCACATTCCTGGCCCAAACCTGTGGGCCTCCCCTGTGGCTTCACCTCCAACCTCTGCTGACAGTGTTTATCTGACATCAGAGGGGACTTGTACTTCAACATTTATATGCTCTTAAAATGCAATCTATTGAAATTGAAGTTATTAACTTAAATCTATTTAATCTATTAAAATGTAGATGAGATCCTTCCCTTCCCTTCTTTGCCCAATATCCATTTACACTCTCATCTGATCATATGTGGCTGACATCCCAAGAAAACTCTGAAACACATTCTTTCACCAAATTCTTCCTCAATTCTCTTCCTAGAATGTTAGCAATTTTTCTATAATGCTTCAAATAAAGTAATATATTCAATGTATTCTATTTATTTCTCTTAGGTGAGGCAGGGTCAGTTGGGAGAGTTACGTGATAAAGGAGTTGATGTCAGATAAAATGTACAATTGACTGATCACTCTTCAAAATAACAAAATACAATAAACATAAGTAGACATTGGGAAAATTTTCTAAACAGGTTTTTATGGGAAGGCAATTACAAAATCTAACATTCTCATGGAGAATGCTTATGATCTCTGCTTTAAGATACCAGATCTACTGCTTCTCCTCAATGAATATGAAATAACATTTGAAATGGTTCTCCAAGACGTTGAAATGATAAAAGATAAGCTGTGAGATTTGTTTTCCAAAACAACTGAGATAGCAGATTATTTCACCTGAAATAATTGATAAGATGTAGAGCAGATACCACTTCATCTTAGACACTGCTCAATGCCATAGTCTTACAAATGCTGGCATTTTAACTAGAACTCTCAGTGGCTACCTTCTGGGCACTGGCTTAAAAGTATAGAACATTCATATTTTAAAATGATATTAATAATGGCTAATGTTATATGTCACATATTATTTATTTTCTTCTAAGAGTTTCTTGTTTCTCTGTTGTCATAAAAAAGTAAGGACAAGACTATACCTACTTCCATAAATACCGTTTTCCTCCAAAGCAAATGAAGAGGAAGTACTGTACTTAGAACAGGCAAAGACGTTTTCAAGACACTACTGGAACTTTTGCTGGTATCTTCCCTCTTTTAGGTCCTGTGAGAAAGTTCAGCCCAACGACATTGGCTTAGTTCCCTAACAACTGTCTCTCACCCCTGTTTCCAGCTCCCACTCAGAACCACTTCTTGTCTGAGAAAATCTATTGGCTACTACAGACTGTTTCTACATGTCTGCACTCCAGAGATACAGGAGAGTGCAGAAGATACTACTTCTCAGGGACCTTCTGTCCCAACACACCTAGAGAGAAGTACTTATAATAAGCACACTCTGACCTGGAGTGAGGTGAGGTGGGACCATATGGTGACCACTAGCCAGTGCGTACGCACTTCATTGTCTTGCAGTCACTGCTTTCTGATACAACTTTCTAGCATCTCTCAACATTTTTGTCTTTATTATGTATTGTATCATGTGTTCACTGGCAAGAATTTATCATTTTCAGACCTTGCGCTGTGTGCCTTGTATACCTTCTAGATATTAAAATTGCTATGTCCAGGAACACATAAATTTATTCATGCTTGAGCTCATCCAATGTACTGAACAAGGCTTACCTACTGCCCCACAATTCTCAGTGACTATGCAGAATAATTATTCTAAAGTAACCTTAACTATTATGTTTCAGATTTTTCAGCAAGGTTCAACTTAATTTCCATGTTAAGATCATTATTTAATCACCAAATTATCAATGTATTTATATTCCTAACTAAGAACTTATTTCCCCTAATTAACTAGATGAATGTATCTTGTTGATATTTTTGGAGGCTGCTGTAACTGTTTAGTTAGTTGTCCTGAGTTTTCCTTAGGCTTCATACTTTAACAGAAATAATTGAATCATATTTCATTTAGGAAATCTTTATTGAACACCTACTAATGACCTGAGCCGGATTGTCCTGCCTCATGAAAGATGACTCTGTGCATCTCTTCATATATCTACATTCAGTGGAATTTCATTGGCTACTTGAAAGTGGCTGTGGTGGGGGCATTTCTCCATGGTAAGGAATAATGTTAGGCAGCTGGATAGTTTTTTCCAGGAGAGCTGATTTACAGCTACAACTTATAAATATCAGATATCATTCTTGCCCTCAAAAAACTTATGGCCAGTACCTGGAAAAGACAAGTAAACATTTGGGTTTTCATTCTGAAAAGATCATCCTGGGGCCAGTGTGGAGTGATTAATATGGTGATGAGGCTAGGAGTATCATCAGAAGAGTCCCCCAGCAGTGCCCATGGAATTAGGTGGAAAAGAGGCATAGGAATGTGGTGGGCATGGGATTTTGCAGGATATAAACTGGAACAATGCATCACTCTTCCACAACTCTCCATGAACAGAATGGCCACAGTTCTGCTACACTGTACTGATGCCTGAAAAATGTGTGAGAGAATGGCTTTCAGGCACTGGACAACAGGTAGCACCTGAAGTATTTTTATGTTCCTAATGGACATTCGTACTTTTAGGGCTTTCTCACTTCTAACCAACAATACAAAGATGCAAGGAAAATAAGACCAGCAACACTGAAAGGAAAAGAAACCAACAGAGACAAGAGGGAAGGAGGGAGTTGGGGGAGGGGAAAAGGAAGGGAAGGGGAAAGTCAAGGAACATATAGCAAGGACTCATGGACAAAACCAAAGGGGAAGAGCTGAGGGAGGGAGGGAGAGAGGGGTCAAGAGAAAGTGGTGGGGGGTAGGCAGAGACAAATGTATTTGAAAAAATTAAAAAAAAATGAAAACATCCAATATAAAAAAAGTAAAAAGATTTGATTACTTATTTTTGGAGAGAGGGACAAGGAGGGAAAAAAGAGAAGGAGAGACTATCTATGAGTGAGAGATACATCAATTGGTTGCCCCGTAATTTACTTTGTCTTCCTCAATATTAATGAACACACTGGGGATCTGAACTGAAACCCAGGTGTGTGCCTGAGCAGGAATCAAACCAGTGATCTTTGGGTTCACAGGCTGGCACCCAATCCACTGAGCCACACCAGCCAGGGTGGTTTTCTCAACTTTTATTTGGATTTTATACTGTTAGATTAAATTTTGTAATGGGCAGTTCTCATCATGTCATTCTCTTGATCAAAAATAGTGTCACTTAAAGCAATTACCATATTTTACTGTGCATAAAGCGCTCCCATGTATACTGGGCACCCACATTTTTGTGCACATTATACACAGGATTATTATACACATGGTCTGTAATCATTATATTCATATGTAATGCACATCCTTATTTTTCTCTCAAAAATTTGGGCAAAAAAGTGTGCATTATACATGCCAAAATATGGTATGTTGTAATAATAATTGAATTTAGCATCTTTGCTTTTTGAAGTTGTTTCACAGCAAGATGTGTATTTTCTCTGAGCACATCACATGTTTCTTCACTACACCATGAGGAGGTCTATTGTTGCCCCTGTTCATGTATTAGCAAGGAGAGGCAATGAGATATTAAGATTGAATGTGGTGATTACTGATCCACTTAGAGTAAATGTCCTATAAATATTAGTTCTGATCCTCCACTTCCCACCTTTTCCTTTAGTTAGTTTTCCTCTTTCTTCTTCTGTTATACCTATTATTATTAATATTATTTTAAACTGGGTAACTCTTGATCTTGTTTATGTTCTTTACCTATGTCCATGTCATCCATTGTGTTAAGTTTGCACTATCTTATGTTCTTCTTTGTCTTATACTTTTGTACATTTCTTGGAATTAAACTTCACATGATTTATATCCACTTGTGACTCCATTGCCTGCATATTGCAGCACAGCACCATTCCTCAAATAGATTTATATAGTATAGTGTCTGCTGAGAAATGGGTGGCATTCTAACTTATGAATTTTGAGGATGAATTGGAATTTTAAAGGTTAGATGTAAATCAAAGTCCAGGGTTATTATTTTTTAACTTCATTCATTAAAATTGCAGATATAAACAATAGGAGATCAACTGTGATTTCTGAAAAAAAAAGCTGATATAAAGTGTATAAAATCAAGTTAAATCCCATAAAAATAAATAAAAGGTAATTAGATTAAGAAGATAGGACTTTTGCATAAATACAAATAAACCATGACTTTGTGCTAAGACCTAAAAAAAAGTGGAAGGCACCATGAGTAACAAATTATATATGTCCTTGTTACAGTTTCAAAGACAGAAAGATGCTAGCCTAAGACAATTGCAAAGAAGTATTCAGATACACTCTTCCCAGTGTGAAAGTTGGGAAAATGATAAGTAACCTTCATTAAATTGAAAAAAGTAAGTAGTGTTCATAACCAATATCTAGAGTATACTCTCAACATAGAAGAATATTTGAAAATTAGGTAAAGTGTTTGGGTCCATTTTGTTTGATAAATTATTCATTATACTTTTAGTAAATGTCAGTATAAAAATAGCCCTAACTACAAATAGTGTTATACACAGATAATGGCCATGTGGTCTTGGTGATACTTACTAATTGCAGCATTAATTTATGTGAAAATAGAACAATTCACTATTTTGTACATTATACATTCAATTCTTTCCAAACTGCCCATAAATTCTACAATTGTATGGGTTCATAGTTGTTTCCTTGCCACTTTAAGCTAAATTCCCTTTGTTTTCCTAAAAATTAATGACATATTTTGTTGTATTTCTTAAATAAAAATATTTCAAATGTGCATTAATTTTATTAGCTTTATTAAGGTATAATTGATTACAAAGAACTGCACATATTTAATGTGTGCAAGTTTGGAGGTAGACACACACCCATGATACCATCACCACTATCAAGGTTTATACCCACTATCTCCCAGAGTTCCCTTGAATCTCTTTATGAATAATGACTCAGTGCTAAGCATTTTCATACAAAACAATATGTCTTTTCCATTAGAATGAGATCATGAGAAGGATATTCTCTCAATTTCCCAAACTAGCTGGGTTCTAAAGTATCCTTAATTTGAGTTGCTCCCCATAAATAAGCCACCATGCCAGGCCTAAACTGTCTTCACTCATCTCCACCAGATTGCTGCTCCTTCCCGAACAATTAAGTCCATTGTTCGGCATGATGATTGTGCTAAGTGAAATAAGCATGGGGCTTTGCTGGAAAACAGGGGGTTGAATCCTAACCCCTGCACTTGCTATGTGGCTTTAGGCAAAGTCCATATCCTCTCTCATACCACTGAAATCCTCAGAATTGTGGCAGGCAAGATAGATTTGTATTTTTGGTAATTACTTGAAGTAAAAACAGTTTTGCCATCACCTTCTGACTTTCTGCACTGAACATGGTATAGAGTAGAGTTGGCTAATGACAATAGGGCTGTAATTTGGCACAATGATGCTCAGGGTAGTTTCTGGGAATGAGGGACTGACCCAGCTTGTTACACCTTCACAGAGACCAGAGCTGGCTCAAGTCACTAGTTCTCCATTCCCATGAATGTAACCATGCAAACTGGGATTCAGCCACTTGTCAACCTTATATATAACCCAACAACTTCTGTTGAAGGAAAATGGGTTTTTATTTACAGGGTTCTGACTTTGAAGGAGCTGAGAGCACTCTTGCTCTGAGCCCTTCTCTCCCATGAGACCTAGCACTTCTTTTGCTCCCCAAAAGACCACAAACAAAAACCATGCCCAGAAGTTCCTCATTTCCTTAACTGTCTTCATGCAAACAGATGTCCATCCTCTCTGGAATGTGCACTGATGGGTTCCAGAATCACCATCCTCTAGCAGCATCTCTCTCTTTAAGGGCCTGGGGTGAGCAGTTCTCAGTCTCCATGTAGCTGTCCAGGAACCATGTGCTGTGCTAAACTAGTGGCTGGATCCCAGGGAGGCACATGTCCCAGCCTGGAACCCTGCTTCCAGGAGTGTGAGTCACATGGAACTTACATCCATGTGAGTTCTAAGCCCCTGATGGACCCAACACCTTCCTGATCCCATGAGCGCTCCTGTTCATACAGGGAGCAAGACCCGAGGTCCAGAACATCTGCATTCCAAAAACCTACAGAAAGCTTTAACCAAGCTCCAGAGCAAGAGTCCTGGACCCAAGAAACAAGAGACTTCTCCATATTAAGAGCAGAACCAAGAGAGCGAGCACCTTTCCACACCTTTGGTTTTAAAAGGCCCTCCCAAAATCCCATATGTGCAGGAAGCCAGTGGGAATGTCCAGCTTTTTCCTATGGTATGCCTGTGTCCACCACTTTTGTCAGCTCCCAGGGGTCTTTGATCCTCTTTTGGCTACCATTTCTATTTTTTGTTTATTTTAATTTTTAAAATATATTTTATTGATTGTGCTACTACAGTTTTAGAATTTTTTCCCCCTTTTCCCCTTTTGACCTGGTATCCCCTTTCCCTTTAGTTCATGTCCATGGGTCATGCATTTAAGTTCCTTGGCTTCTCCATTTCCTATACTGTTCTTAACATCCCCCTCTCTATTTTGTACCTTACAATTATGCTTCTTAATCTCTGTACCTTTTCCCATGTTCTCCCTTCTCCCCCTCTCCACTGATAACCCTCCATATGATCTCCATTTCTATAATTCTTTTCCTATTCTAGTTGTTAGCTTAGTTTGTTTTTGTTTTATATTCAGTGGTTGATAGTTGTAAGTTTGTTGTCATTTACTGTTCATAGTTCGGATCTTCTTTTTATTAAATAAGTCCCTTTAACATTTCCTATAATAAGGGTTTGGTGATGATGAACTCCTTTAGCTTTACCTCATCTGGGAAACACTTTATCTGCCCTTCAATGCCAAATGATAGCTGTGCTGAATAGAGTAACCTTGGTTACAGGTCCTTGCTTTTCATCACTTTGAATATCTATTGCCAGTCCCGCCTTGCCTGCAAAGACTCTTTTGAAAAATTAGCTAATAGTCTTATGGGAGCTCCTTTGTAAGTAACTCTCTTCTTTTCCCTTGCTGCTTTTAAGATTCTCTCTTAGACTTCGGGCCAAGATGGAGGTATAAGTGGATATGCTTTGCCTCCTCACACTACCATAAGAAGGATCAAAATTAATCTCAAAACAAAATATGAGAACTACCAGAATTGCCAGAAAATAGAACTGTATAGAAGTCCAACAATCAAACATTTAAATAAGAAATATTCAACCAAGCAGATAGGAGGGGCGGAGAAGGGGAACCAGGGTAGAGAGGACACAGTATGGTGATGGTGGCGAGGAAGCAGAGGCAGTGGGACAGAACAGGTAGTCCCACATTCACCTGTGGTGGATAAAAACCAGAAAGGACACCCGGAGAGTGAGCCACCCCAGCCCCAGGCCAAACCATGCAGTCCCGGTCCCTAGCGCTGGGGAAATAAAGCCTCATAACTTTTGGCTATAAATACCTGTGGGGTTGGGGTGGTGGAAGAAACTATCAAACATATCCCAGGAGAGACCATTTAAAGGACTTGCACCAGCCTAGAACATACTCAAATCCACCCACTCTGGGATTCAACACTAGGGCAACATCTAGAAGGGCACCAGTTGCATGTGGGAATGGAAAGAAGGCGGGAGCCACGCAAGCAGCCGTGTTCCCTCTCAAAATCCTCCCCCAGATACAGCTCCACAAAGAAGCGAAGTTGGTTGCCCCACTCTGACAAATACCTAAGGCTCCACCTCTTACAACATAACAAGTGCGCTGAAATGGAGTCCAAGCAGCTTTTCCCAAAACACAGAAACAAACACAGGGAGGCTGCCAAATTGAGGAGACAAAGAACTATGGCCCAAATGAAAGAACAGATCAAAATGCCAGAAAAAGAACAAGGGAAACAGAGATAGTCACCCTATCAGATGCAGAGTGCAAAATACTGGTGAAAAGGATGTTTAGATATCTCTTTGAGTATGGCAAACACATAAGGGAAGAAATGAAGGCTGCATTAAGTGAAATTAAGAAAAATCCACAGGGAACCATAAGTGATGGGAAGGAAGCTGGTGTTCAAATCAATGATTTGGAACATAAGGAAGAAATAAACAGTCAACCAGGACAGAGTGAAGAAACAAGAATTCCAAAAGCACAGAGAGTCCCAAACAACTTGAACCCAAAGAGGGCAGCACCAAAACGCACCATAACTAAAATGCCAGAGGTTAAATATAAGGAGAGAATCCGCTGTCATTTTTAATAAGGACAAAAATTTCCTAGCCAAGCGCAGGCACACAGGCATCTTTTCATCCAGGATGGGGCATCTGGCCCCTGCAGCTCACACAGGTGTTGTATAAGCTTCCCCACTCAACCACCCCCCATGGCATGAGTGGCTTTTCCAGCTCCCATTGGCACAGACATGTTGCCTTTGTTTATAGTTTGCCCAGGGCAGCAGCCTCCTTTCACATTCCTTCCCTTCAGGGAAAGCCTAGAGCTGCTTAATCTGCCTTTGTTATGCAATGTACCCTAAACCCTGTGCCTTCTGCTTTGTCAGCCTCTCTCTGCCTTGGAGAATGCATGCTGTTTTTAATTTTCCACCTTAGCACCTTCCTGACCCCCTGCCTCTTTGAAGTATTTGGGGGAATTCCACTGGACCTAGGGTCTCTCCTGCTCTCCAGGGACCTTTGGTTTGACCTAACTCGTTCCATTAAGACTACCATTCCTATCACAGGTGCTGTGGCTCTTTGTATTTCCCTTTAACTTTCTCCATCAATTCTGACTGTCCTTGTTGCTTTCTCAGCCACTCTCCCATATCGTTCTCTGTTTTTGTGCACTTGCTTGCCAGTATGAGTGTTCTTTTTCACTTGGTAAGAAGTCAACGAATTTCTGACTGTTAGGCATAATCTTTTTTCTGACATTGTACTTGGTTATTCAGTTGCTAGATGATCACGGAACACTTTTGCAGAGCCAGAGACATGTGTCTGTTTCTTCTCCCTTCCCTTTCATCCTCCCTCACTCCTAGTCTTCCCTCCTCCCCTGCCTTTGTCCTGTAATTCTAATTGTCTAGCTTTCAGCCTTTAAGACATCTGAAGTTTGAGCACTGGCTCTGTGGGGTGTCTCAGTTGGTTGGAGCATCACCGGGTTGTTTCTCTCTCATATATATGATTCTTTTTCTCCCTCTCCCCCTTCTCTCTCTAAAATCAATAAACATATTCTTGGGTGGGGATTAAAAAAAGTCTGAAATTTGACTTCCAGAAATTGAGATGAAACTTTATTTCAAATATATAATGTATAAACATATAGTTTATATGTGTATGTAGTTCAGAAATAGCTTTAACTGCTTGTATATACATATTTATACCCTAAAAAGAATTGTCATATGAAATACAAGATTCCCAGTCAATTGGAATTTCAAATAAACAACAGATAATTCTTTAGTGCATGTCCCAAATACTGCATGGGATATATTTATACCAAAAATTATTTGTTGCTTATCTGAAATTCAAATCAAACCGTGAGTCCTGTATTTTTATTGGCTGAATCTGGCAATCTTAACCTAAGTAACCTTTGCTGCCTGATAAATATATTTTTCAGTCAAGCAATGTTAAAAACCATTTTATAATCAGAATGTTAAAACTTTCAGTTGCCCACTAAGAGATGTGAACAACATTTACATCAAGAGAATTAGATATTGCCAAATTTAACTTGATAAAATTCTTATTGATGTATATTATACTTGTCACCAAAAACCTACCTTTTTTAACTTTTATAATAATTTAGTATTATTACATAGTATTATTTGTTATAATTTATCTCTAATTCATTTTATTGGAATTAAAAAACACATACTTATTTACAAATATATAAATAGCCACCTTATAGTAAATCAATATACTGAATGTTGTAAAACACTTGGAAATTTTACTGATTTCCTGGAGCAATTGATAATACAAAAATAAAGTGCAAGTGTTCAATGAGAAGCAGATACTCTGTGGGGATGGGAAACAAAACATGATTTTTTTCTTCTTTCCATAAAAGTAGTTCTATGATAGAACAATTCACCTGTATGTCAGTATGAAAACCATTTTTACATAGAAGTTATCTTTTAAGTTAAATAAAAAAAAATGGATATCATGTGTTGCTGAACTGCTTCAAAACAAAACAAAACAAAACATCAAAAGCCAAAAAGCATTGACTGGCTTAAATCTTCCTCTGCTCAGACATCGCAGTACGGTGACCCCTAGTGGTGAAGACAGGCAGGCGTGCCACGTAGGCACAGGCACACCCTGACATGTTTAGAGGAGTTGAAGCCTCATGCAGGTTTAAAAACTCACCTTACTATTACAGCAGTCCACGTGCTGTTCTGCATTTAATTCAGGGTAAACTAAAAAATACTTTCACTTAGTACAGTCATGATATGAAACGTTAAAAGTTTAAAAAATTAGCAAAAAAAAAAAAAAATTAGGTTAAATCATACTTATATCCAGTCCAATGTTTTAAATTCTGACTACTTAGCCAGACAGGTACTGACTATGACTTTTGAGTTAACGTGATTTTATACATTCACAGTTTGAGAAATTTAGGGTACTTCAGAAATTATCTGATTCAAATTCTTCAATTCAGAAGCAGAATATATAGAGCAGAGTGGTTGCCCGGCCTGAATTTACTGACAGACAACCATCTCAATGAAATTTCCCATGTCCACTGGTGTGTCTCTACTGAAGGTCACAGTATTTACTAGGAGAGGAAAAAAGGAAAAAAGGCAGAACTGCGTGGCTCTGTATAGGATGTAATTCTCATTAAGGAAATCTGAGGAGAGAGAAGATGGAGGAGGAATGATTGGGAGTCATGCTGATCTCCTCCCAAAACCAAGCTGGAATTGCAACTAAAAAATGGAGTAATAAGCTGGAAAGCAGTGGAGCGATAGTGGGAGAGGAACCTTGGTGACGCGGACAGTGGATTCGACTCTCACACACCCCAACAGGTGAGAAGTGCGGTGGAGGCTCGAGAGGGTGGGCTGGGTGCCCACGGGCACTGGCACCAGAGGGACATTGAAACGGCCAGTTAGCGTCCCCCCGAGAAGAACGGGGTCTGAATCATAAACAGGAACCGCTAAACTACAGCAGCTAAAGCCAAGAAAATACAGACAAAACGCAACCCCAAAAAGCTTAGGGGCGCTCTCTGCCAGAGACAGGTGGCTGGGGATGCAAAGAGACATTTAAAGGGCCAACACAAAAGTTGCAGTGGCAGCCACCCTCCTTGATCTCTGGGTAGAGGTGGCAGCAGGGCGGGCAGGTGCCTGGGAAAAGACTGGTGAGGAAAATTTGTGAAGAGAACTGACACGGAGGCCGGTAGAGCCCCGGTGATGGCATGCCTCCCACTCTGCAGCTACCATCTCACTCAGGCATAAGGGAATCAATTAACCTGCCTTTTGTGCGCTCCGCACACAGCTTGTATGCCTGTGAGCTACGGGGCTGAGTGCAGACTGGCTGGGAGAGCCTTGAGGAGAGACTGGAGACAGAGGTGTTGGGGAAAGAACGGGAGGAAGAACGGGGGAGTCCCGACTCCCTCCCCGTTCTGTAGTCTCCATTGTGGGCTGGAAATGCACGACCCCAAAGAGGCAGAAGCGGGCACGCAGGAAACAGACTGCCTGCGATTGAAACTCAGTCCACAGACGGGGTGGATCCTTGGCTGAAGGGGTCATGGAACTGCCCAGAGACCCCTGAGGAGAGACTAGAAACGGAGGCTTTGGGGAAAGAACAGGAGGAGGAACCGGGGAGTCCCAACTCCTTCTCCTTGCCGTAGTCTTCATTGCGCGGGAAGAGGCCACACCCCCAAAGAGCCAAAAGCCGAAAAGCACACAAGGACACCCCCAAAACACCCAGTGCAGGGGCGCACACTTGCGCCCAGTGACCGGTCAGGGTTGGCGAGCGTGTGCGTGACCCGGGAGGGCTGGCGAACGCTTGCACCTGCCGGCAAGGCCTCACACAGACTGGCACCCATACGGCCTGCGAGGGAGTGCACAGAGTGATAAGGGCAGGCGCAAATTGACCTGCCCGCCCCCGATTGAGGAGCGGCCCACAAAATTAGTAGAGTGGCCCAGAGTCCCTGGAGGAGAGACCGGAGACAGGATTAACCTGAGAGTCCTGGAGGTGACTTCCTCCCATTTCCGTAGTCCCCATTTGGCAAGGGCAAACAACTCACCCAAAGAGCCAAAAGTGGGGAAAATACACAATAGAATACCCTAAACTGACCAGTGCCAAGAAACTCGCGTGCCATGGGGGGCCAGAAGAGTACTTGAGGTCGAGAATAAGCCCCCTGGTCTGGGGCAAGCACGTGTGAGCCCAGGCAGGTGGGGGATCCTGCCACGCTGAGAGCACACTCAAGGAGCCCGCGTGAGAGTGCAGCAAGATCCCAAAAAATAGCCCAACCCTGACCGAAGGGGTCACAGAGCTGCTCCAAGCAGGACTCAGACACAGATATTAGACTCCTGGAAGGCTCAAACAAACAACTCAAGGTCCTATAGTGTCAACAACTGACATCAGAGGCAAGCCCAGAAAGAAAAGTAAAGGACAAAAATACTTAACAGACTCTCACAAAAATGGGAAGAAAAAGAAGTTCCCCCCAAATGAGTGGAAAAGGGGACTCCCCACAGAGAGAGCTCAATGAAATAGAGGCAAGGGAACTATCAGATACTGAATTCAAAACATTGGTTCTAAGGAGGCTCAATGAGCTCAGCCAGCTCAAAGATAACTATGAGAAACTGCAGAGAAACTATCAGGATCTTACAGCAAAATCAGTCTGGAAAAGGACCTAGAAAGTATCAAGAAGACACAAAAGGATATGAAGAATCCCATTTCTGAATTGAAGAAGACAGTGGAAGGATCCAAAGCAGGCTGGATGAAGCCGAGGATCGAATCAGTGAGATGGAGGATAAGGTAGAAAAAGGCTCCCAGAAAGAACAAGAAATGGAAAAAAGACTCATAAAGAATGAAGGGGCATTGAGGGAAATGCAGGACACCCTGAAACGCAATAACATCCACATAATAGGGATACCAGAAGAAGAAGAAGAGGAGCAAGGGATAGAGACCCTCTTTGAAAAAGTAATGATGGAAAATTTCCCTATTTGAGAAAAGATCTCATGGATCCAGGAGGCACAGACGGCCCCACTCAAGAGAGACCCAATGAGGATCACTCCCAGACACGTCATCATTAAAATGGCAACTATAAAAGACAAAGAGAGAATCCTCAAGGAAGCAAAGGAGAAGGAGAAAGTAACATATAAGGGGGCTCCGATATGCCTAGGAGCTAACTTCTCAACAGAAATACTACGAGCCAGAAGGGAATGGCAACAAATATTCCAAGCCGTGGAAAGCAAGGACCTACAGCCAAGGCTGCTCTACCCAGCTAAGCTCTCCATTAAAATACAAGGGGAAATACAGAGTTTCCCAGACAAGAGAAGACTAAAAGAATACATCTTTACCAAACCAACACTCCAAGATATGCTAAGGGGACTGGTTTAAGCAGATGAAGGAAAAGAATGAGACAGAGAGGACAACAGGTACAAATAGAAACGATGAGTAAGTTTCTATAAGTAATATCTCTCAATGTCATGGACTAAATGCCCCAATTAAAAGACATAGGATAGCTGAATGGATAAGAAAACATGACCCACACAGATGCTGCTTACAAGAGACCCACTTCGAGCAAGAGACCTACACAGATTGAAAGTAAAGGGATGGAAAAAAAAAATCCAAGCAAATGGGAATGAGAAAACAGCAGGGGTTGCCATACTTGTATCAGACAAAGCAGATTTCAAAACAAAGGCCATAAAGAGAGACCCAGTGGGGCACTCTATAATACTTGAAGGAACAATCTATCAAGAAGACATCAACATTGTAAACTTATATGCTCCCAATATAGGAGCCCCCAAGTTTATAAGGAAATTGTTCGATGACTTCAACAAAGATATAGACAGCAACACACTGATAGTAGGGGATTTCAACACCCCACTGTCAAAAATGGACAGATTTTCCAAACAAAACATTAATAAACATATTGTGGCGCTGAATGACACACTGAATCAAAGAGACTTAACTGACATATATAGAACCTTACATCCCAAAATAGAAAAATACACATTCTTTTCAAATGCTCATGGCAGTTTTTCAAAGATAGACCACATGATAGGACACAAAGCAAGCCTCAGCAAATTCAGGAAAATTGAAATAATACCAAACTTTTTCTCAGACCACAAATCCTTGAAACTGGAAATCAACCTCAAAGAGAAACTGCAAAAACTTGTAAACTCATGGAGACTGAACAGTACACTATTAAACAATGAATGCGTCAATAATGAGATAAGAGAAGATATCAAAAAATTTCTGGAAACAAATGAAAATGAACTGACAACAGTCCAAAACCTATGGGACACAGCAAAGGCAGTCCTGAGAGGGAAGTTCGTAGCAATGCAGGATTACCTAAAAAAGATAAAAAATATTTCAAATAAAAGACCTAACACTACAACTTCAAGAACTGGAGAAACAACAACAAATAAATCCCAGATCAAGAAGAAGGAAGGAAATAGTCAAGATTAGAGCAGAACTGAATGACATAGAGACAAAAAGAACAATTGTGAGGATCAACCAATCCAGAAGCTGGTTCTTTGAAAAGATAAATAATATTGACAAGCCTTTAAGCAGTCTCATCAAGAAAAACAGGGAGAGGACCCAAATTAATAATATCAGAAATGAAAGAGTAGAAATAACAACTGATACCACAGAAATACAAATGATCATCAGAAACTACTATGAACAATTATATGCCAAGTAATTTGAAAATCTTGATGAAATGGACAAATTTCTAGAAAAGTATAATATTCCAACACTAAAGGAGGAAGAAACAGAAAGCTTGAACAGACCGCTAACAGCTGGGGAAATTGAAGCAGTAATCAAGAAACTCCCAGCACACAAAAGCCCAGGGCCGGACAGTTTCACAGGAGATTTTACAAAACATTTAAGGCAGAGCTAACCCCTGTCCTTCTCAGACTATTCCAAAAAATCCAAGAGGAGGGAAGACTCCCATTCTCTTTCTGTGAGGCCAGCATCCCCCTGATCCCAAAACCAGATAGAAACCCTGCAAAGAAAGAAAACTACAGGCTAATTTTGCTGATGAACATAGATGCTAAAATCTTCAACAAAAATTGGCAAACCGCATCCAGCAATACATTAAAAAGATTATCCACCACAATCAAGTGAGATTCATCCCAGGGATGCAGGGATGGTTCAATATATGCAAATCAGTAAACGTGATACATCACATAAATAAAAGACAAGACAGAAACCACATGATCATCTCGATAGATGCAGAAAAAGCATTCGATAAGGTACAGCACCCATTTATGATCAAAACACTCAGCAAAATGGGAATAAATGGGGCATTCCTCAACATAACAAAGGCCATATATGAAAACCTACAGCCAATATCATACTCAACGGGCAAAAACTGAAAGCTTTCCCACTAAGATCGGGAACACGACAAGGATGTCCGCTCTCACCGCTCCTTTTCAACATCGTATTGGAAGTCCTAGCCACAGTGGTCAGACAAGAGAAAGAGATAAAAGGCATCCAAATAGGAAAGGAGGAAGTAAAACTATCATTGTTTGCAGATGACATGATAGTGTACATAGAGAACCCTGTAGACTCTACCAAAAAACTCCTCAACCTAATAAGTGAATTTGGCAAAACAGCA
Organism: Pteronotus mesoamericanus; assembly: GCF_021234165.1. Taxonomy (NCBI): domain Eukaryota; kingdom Metazoa; phylum Chordata; class Mammalia; order Chiroptera; family Mormoopidae; genus Pteronotus; species Pteronotus mesoamericanus. The sequence continues at coordinate 60,298,070 of NW_026555321.1, forward strand.
GGACACAAAGTCAACATTCAGAAATCAAAGGTATTTTTGTACACCAGCAATGCAATAGAAGAAGAAGAAATCAGAGAAAAAATTCCATTCCATATAGCAAGAAGAAAAATCAAGTACCTAGGCATAAATTTAACCAAAGACACAAAAGACCTGTATGCAGAAAACTATACAACATTGAAGAAAGAAATTAAGGAAGACACAAATAAATGGAAGCATATACCGTGCTCGTGGATTGGAAGAATTAATATCGTCATCAAAATATCCATACTACCCAGAGCAATTTATTGATTCAACGCAATCCTTATTAAGATACCAGTGACGTATTTCACAGAAATAGAACAGACATTACAAAAATTGATATGGAACCATAAAGTATCCCGGATAGCCGCAGCAATTTTGGGAAAGAAACACAAAGTAGGAGGGATCACAATACCAGACATCAAACTCTACTACAAAGCCACTATACTGAAAACAATCTGGTACTGGCACAAGAACAGACCCATAGACCAGTCGAACAGAACAGAAAGCCCAGAAGTAAGTCCAGGTCTCCATGGACATCTAATATTTGACAAAGGGGGCAGAAGCATAAAATGGAGCAATAATAGCCTCTTCAACAAATGGTGTTGAGAGAGCTGGACGGCTACATGTGAAAAATTGACATTGGATCATCAGCTGACACCATACACAAAAATAAACTCAAGATGGATAAAAAACTTAAATATATGTCACAACACCATCAAAGTCCTAGAGGAGAATATTGGCAGGAAACTCTCAGATATCCCATGCAGCAATTTTTTCACTGATGTGTCTCCTAAAGCAGGGACATAAAGGAAAGAATAAACAAGTGGGACCTCATGAGAATAAGAAGCTTCTGCACGGTTAAAGAAAACATCAGCAAAATCAAAAGGGAACCAACCATATGGGAAAATATATTCACTAATGATACATCAGATAGAGGTTTGATCTCCAAGATATATAAAGAACTCACTCGACTCCACTCCAAGAAGACAACGATCCAATCCAAAAATGGACAAAGGACCTGGGCAGACGCTTTTCTAAGGAGGAGATACGGAGGGCCCAGAGGCATTTGAAAGGATGCTCAGCATCACTAGCCATCAGAGAAATGCAGATCAAAACCACCATGAGGTACCACCTCACACCGGTCACAATGGCCATCATAAACAGATCCACAAACAACAGGTGCTGGCGAGGCTGTGGAGAAAAGGGAACCCTAGTACACTGTTGGTGGGAATGCAGACTGGTGCAACCGCTATGGAAAGCAGTGTGGAATTTCCTCAAAAAGCTGAAAATGGAACTGCCTTTGGATCCAGTGATTCCCCTGCTGGGACTATACCCTAAGAACACCAAAACACCAATACAAAAGAACCTCTGCACCCCAATGTTCATAGCAGCACAATTTACAATAGCCAAGTGTTGGAAGCAACCTAAATGCCCATCAGTAGATGATTAGATTAAAAAGTAATGGTACATATACACAATGGAATACTATGCAGCAGAAAGAAAAAAAAGAACTACTAAACTTCGCGACAGCATTGTTGGAACTGGAGAGCATTATGCTAAGCGAAATAAGCCAGGGAGCGAAAGGCAAATACCATATGATCTCACCTGTAAGCAGAACCTAACCAACAATACAAAGATGCAAGAAAAAGAAGACCAGCAACACTGAAAGTAAAATAAATCAACAGAAACAAGAGGGAAGGTGGAAGTGGGGGCAGGGAAAGGGAAGGGAAGGGGCAAGTCAAGGAACATATAGCAAGGACTCATGGACAAAACCAAAGGGGAAGAGCTGAGGGAGGAAAGGAGGGAGGGGGCAAGGAAAAGTGGTGGGAGGGAGGCAGAGACAAATATATTTAAAAAATAAATAAATTTAAAAAATAAATAAATAAATAAAAGGAAATCTATATCTTTCCTGAGGGAAAGTATTAATTTTATCCTCTAAAGGATCTTCCTATCCTAAGAGACAAGAAATAATGTCCTACATTATATTAATGTTCATGTACAGCTAAGTATATATGTCAGTGAGAAATCTCTGATAATTTGAAAAAAATGAATTTAATAACCCTAAGACATTATGTTATAATAACAGATGATCAATAAATATAACATAATGCTCTGAAAATATAGATTTTGTTTGTATAAGGAACATTTAAAAGTAAATTTTAGAATGGAATTTTAGTGAGATCTCATAAATATTTAAATAATTATGATATAATAGTAGAGGTTTTTAAATTTAAAAACTTGACATTGCAGAAAGGATTCAAATCCTGCATAGGAAACTGAGCTAATATCTACAAAGTCCCTGAAATTTTGAGATTTAACATTCCCTGGGATTTGCAACAAGTTATGGATAACTGTGTTTAAAAAAAGATTTCAAGTATATTTCTCTCTTCCTGGTTAGTATCCCAAATCATGAACTTTCATGTTTTTAGTTCCATTTTTAAATGAAAATATTTGAATGACTCTGTTTGTTCGGTACCATATAGTTTTAAAAATAATTATAAAAATGATTTTAGCTATGAAAAGTATACAATTTCTGTATGGACAAATTGATCAAAGTCACCAAGCCATACACCCTTGGATGCTGCACTAAATATTTTCTTCATAAAGTAGTCAGTCTTCAAGATATCATTGAGTTGGAATGTGGAATGAGGCATCCACTCCCTTCCCATTCAACAAAGATGTTTCTATAATTTTTGGAAAACAGTTGAGTCCTCAAGGTTCTAGGAAGCTTGATCTCAATGAAATTCAAATGAAAATGAAAAATTAAGCACATTTCATGTAAACAATATCCAGTAACTTCATTATCTTATTTTCTAAGGTAAAATAATCACCTGAATAAGACTCTTTAAAGGTAGAAAATGAATGTTATCTTTAAAATAACTGCACTAAGAATTTTTAAAACATAATTAAAATGGGTGAATGCAGATACACCTCTGAAAGGGATAAATTAAAATTCCAAAAGCATTCTTGTTCTAGATCTCATTAGAGTAACACTTAAATGGCATCTCTGAATAGTATATTTGGTTGTCCTATGGAAACTATACGTGTGTCTAAATCGAGGCATAAACTATTTTTCTGCTTCCTTGGGTTAATATGATGGCGATTTTACTTAGAAATATACAGTGATGCCTGATGTTGAAGAAAATCTTGGGTACCGATAATTTGTTCTAAGTCATTTTTAAGACTTTTAATTGGATAAATTTTAATCTTATAGAGAATAGTCACATATTTTACTAAAAAATTAAATAACCTACCACAATGTCATATTATGATTTACTCACATTGACTTATGCCTTAACAAACTGATGTGGTTGATCTTAACTTCACATTTATCTATCTACATTCTCAATTGTTTGGTATTTTACAGTTGTTAATGAATGTTCAGTGGAGGAATGCATGAACAAATAAATGAACAGGATATCAAATATTTGAGCAACACTCATACTCATGAAGGTGCAAAGAGCCTAAGTCAATGAAGGAAACAACAACAAAAAAATCATACCATCATCAAGGGCAGGATGAAAGGTAATACTTTCTCCATCTCACCCCATGTGTGGATCACAGGGGAACCTGGGGTGGTCAGAGAGTCAGCATTTCTGACAAGCTCTCAACCTGAAGGTTCCACAGGGAGCACCCTTTAAACAAAAAGGGTTTAGTTGATTGTCTTATGTATGTGCTCCCTGCTAATAACAGATGCATGAGAGAATGCCAACAGCTCAGACTAACTCAATATTCTCTGAATTTCAAAATACACTGCAGGTTCAACTATGCAAATAGAGAAGACACCCCTAAATTGGTATCAGAGAGGAGTGAACCATTTATGCAATGTTCCAAGCTGTGGAACCCATTTCTAAGGCTCTAGTTTATTAAGAATCTGGTTTAATGACAATTGTAATATATTATTTACCTCTAGTGTCATTTTATATAGCTATAATTGCTTTCACATCCCAATGTGCCACTCAGCTGCTAAGTATCTGTCACTTGCCTCTCAGAGTGACATATATCATTTACTTCCTCAGACCCCCTTTGCTCCATTTAATTTTTTATTGAATTGCTATTAAACTTCACCAGGGGCAATTACTTCTTTTCTTTGGCTATCTTATTCATTTTATTTTAAACTCTTTAGGTTCTCTGTTCTCCATTCACATATAATTCTGACATACTTCATTAGTTTGGAAAAGTTGTGAGAAGTGACAGAAAGCACAGAGCAGTGCTAAGATTTGTGAAGAAATATTTCATTAACTCTCTAAAGGCAGGTGATAGTCTACATTTTTAACTTACTGCACATAGGAAAACAAGTCCTCCAACAACACCCATGAAGAAGCTAACACTACTGAGATATAAGAATAGGGGTTTTCTATGTCTTATCTCATCTCATCTTATCTTATCTTATCTTAAAAGATAAGCCTTGCAGATGAGATATTGGATAACAAAGACAGTGGTTACCTTGCACATGCACCCAACTGAGTCCATACAGGGAGCAGTTGCATCAGGCTTATTGGACTGGCACAGATGGAAGGTCTACAAAGATAGTAAATATTACATATGAAGTGAAACATGTGAGGAGAACTTCCAGAAGATGGTTCTTTCCAGAGTTGGCAAATACACAACAAACGTAGTGAAGATTGAATAATCTCTTCCCAAGAATTCCTTTAGGGTAAAGTCTAAGGCCTAAAGTGGCATGTGAGACTTTGCTCTGATCTCTGCACACAGGTGCAATGTGTGACCTTGACCTGGCCTTACACACACCTTCACTTTCATCCCTGACAAAGCATTTGTGTTGGTCCAGGTATAGCTGGTATGTTTATTCCTCCATTGCACACAGATCTGAAATAGCCTTCCTTTTTGATCTGCGGGGTAGCTTTACACTTTCTTGAAAATACCTTCTGAAAATCACTAATCTGCGATGCTTTCTCCAAGGACCTCAGGGAACATCAACTACTTCCTCTCTTTTTGCTAGCATCTTGCATATGTAATTACCCAAGTTCTTACAACAGTGTATGTCTGTCTCAGGATGTTATTTCTGTTGGTATTTCTAGAACCTTGAACATTCATTCAGTGCTCACTGAATACTCATGAATGAATTTAATCAATGTGTGTAAAAATTACCATTATTACTAATCATTAATTTGAGATTATCTTTTGAATTTAGGATTCCCTACTTTCATTTCCCTCAGGGTGACTCCTTGAAAGCATGGGTTCCAAGGTTACCTCACCAGTATAGACCCTCACAGATCACAGCTAAACTGCACTCAGTCTTTCCCTGTGGCCAATCCTATGCATAATTTTGAAGATAACCTTCCCTGGATACTTATTCCTGTCTAAAATGGTACAGCGATCTTTATTGCCTGTTTGATCAAATATTAACTTAATATTTCATTGCAAGCTTCTTCCCGTATCATGTCCTCCACAGACGCTATTAATGAGCTCAGATATGAGGTATTTTCTTTGACAAACAGGTTGCTTACCCTGAGAAATCCCTCCTTACTGATGGCCCTGCACTCACTTCCTAATCAGGTCTCCTAATATTCTGACTCATTTAGCAAGGACTGCAGCTTTTAAAACTGTTTCCTCATCTACATCTCATGTGAATGTGTTTTGTTCCCCTCTCTTCCATACTATTTCAAGGGTTAGGAAAAGAGTATAAACTTTTCTTTTTTCTGTACCCTTTCTCTTATTTTGCACTTTGCTAGATGTATATACTTTTTTGTATCTCTTCACTCTCTCATTTTTCACTTGATTTATTAACAAATGCTCTGCCCACATTTTGTTACTTTCTGTACACAGGGAACCATATAATTTTTGTATAAAGACCTTGTTCTCTGTGTTGCCTTCTAATTGTTTCTCCTTGTAAGTGTCCACCTGAGAGTTGTAAAACTTCAGGGGAGAAATGGATTTCTATATGGAAAATCACTGGAGTGTAGTGGGAATGTACTGACTGACCTAGTAGTCAGAAAATTCAGGACTCAGTCCTGCCCCATGAATGGTTTGTTGGATATTATCTTTTATGACCATCGTTTTCTCCATCTATGAAACAAAAAAATAAAACATGGATGTTGTGAGAATTAAAGGAGTTACAGTGTGTGGGAACGTTCCGTGAATTTTAATATGCTAATATAGATAGGGTATTTCTTCTTATTAAGGGTTCACTTTTCTTTTGTGGATAGGATCTGCTGTGCAGCGTAGATTGTCAGGAAAGGCTCCCCTAGAGTCTTGGTCAAACTTGGTTGGTCATATTTCCTACAGTTTTTAAAGTCTTAGCTGCAAAGTCCCATTCCTCATCTTCTTTTGTGTTCCTCTTTGGGACAGAACTTTCCTTGCGATGCAACTGCTGACAGTGTTTTTCAACGTTTTCCACCTACTTACCAAACATGCCCTCTGGCAGCCCTAAATCTGCTTTACCAGCTCTCCATGACACGAGCTTGGTCAGCTCTCCGTTCTGTCGCACCTAGGTCCCTGTCATACCTGGAGCCCTCTTTATTCTCTATCATGCCCGCACTTCCAGGGAGCTCCGCTTCCCCTCTGCTGGTTCCAAGGAGAAACATCCTTACTGGCCTGCCCCTAAACACATGCCTGCAGCCGCTCTTACCCCGATCCTCCAGCCAAATCCTCACCTGCCAAGTGCTGCTGGGTGCTGCCACCATCCACAGCCTCTCACCGCTGCATCTCCAGGCCTCTTGGCTGCCCGTGAATTCCCTGCCGAGATCGCGTCCTTCCCGCCAGCGACACCTCCCCACCCCCGAGGCAACCCTTCCCTGTGAACCCAAACCCAGGGGAGATCTCCTGCAGCAGCACCGTTCCGCCAAATCCTGTAGCCCCACCCCCAGCGGCAGCCTCCTAGCCAGCCATCACAACCCCCAAACCCACTCCGCCAGCGCCTTAGTTCCGGCTGTCCCTTAGTTCCGGCTGCCCTTTCCTCCCTCCCAGCCAGCCCTGCGCCCACCCCTCTCCAGCGCGGTAGCACCTAGGAACACCCTTCCTGTATTCTAAGGCGCAGGCTTGTTTAACCTACGGGAGGCCTTTGAAAGTGAGCATTTTCTCCCTGCCTCTGTGTTCTACTAGATCTCAGCCCCCAACCCTTTGCACATTCCCCGAGTTGCAGGGTCGGGACGTGGCAATACGGGAGGGAACTTGGCGTGGGGTGGGAGGGACAGGCCACGGGCTAGGTCGGTGGAGCCCAGCAAAGTTTGAACGCCAGGACTTGCATCTCCGGGTCCCCAAGCTTGGTCACTCAAACCCCCTTCCTGCGTTTCCCCTTGCCCAGCGCCCCCATCTTCTGGATGGGGGACAGGGTCACCTCCAGGACTAGGCGGGGCCACTCTCCCTCGCGCTAGTATTCTCGGGTAGCGTGTGAGCAAGGCTTCTAAGGGCTCTGGGTCTGGGCGAGGTCTGGGCGAGGTGACTAGCTTGGCCGCAATGTATAGGGGTGGGGAATCTGTGTAAGACTTTTCCCCAACCACGGCCCTAGTCGCCTCCAGGGCGAGATGCAGTGGCGGCTCTTCTTCCTTCGTCTCCTTAGAAGCGCGTTCGCCTGGCTGTGTGTGTACTGCTGTGCCGATGTGTGTGGGTGTGCGCCCGCGGATGTGTGGGCACGTGCGTGTGTGTGCGTACGCCTGGCTGTGTGCAGATTGTGTGCTCGAGTGTGTGTGCAGATGTATATGTATGGAGATGTATGTGTGTGCCAGCGTGTGGTTGTGTATGCGCGCGCGCGTCTCCGCCCCGGCCTGGCGCCAGCGGACCCAGAGGAAGGCAGGAAGGAGGAGTTATGTAGATTACGGATGAACGTTCTGGAGGGACGTGAGCCTACGCGGCCCTTCCGCAGGAGCCCAGCTTGAGGCGGAGCAGACCACGCGCTGGGCAGACGCCCGGGTGGGACGCTACGCGGGGTCGGGCGGGGCACTGGGCGACGATGGTGACCGCTGGCCGCTGCTGACCTGACTGCGCTGCTCCTGCTGCAGAGCGTGGCCCAGCCCCGGCCAGCGGCCGTGAACCTGCGGGCTCCTTCCCACCAGTACTTTGGAAAGGAAGCAGGAGAGAGGGAGGGGGGACGGCGCCGGGAACTCGTGCGTCTGCTGGAGCCCAGTCCACTATGATTCTACTCGCTCTCGGCTCTGGAAGACGGCTGGATTTCGTGCATCACACGGGGGCGGTTTTTTTGCAAACCTTCCTTTGGATTTTATGTGCTGCTGTCTGCGGAACGGAGCAGTATTTCAATGTGGAGGTAAGGGTACCGCTCTGGTCGTCTTTCCCTGGCTGGGCCGCTCCTGACACGCTTGATTCTCCCGAGTCCGGGCTGCCCATAGTCTTCTCCAGCCAGATGAGTTGCTCTTCTCCACCTCGGTGATGGATGCGCGCAGACCAGACCAAGTCCGTTATCTCCGCGGCACAAAGGATGCTTCGTGCTCGGCTGCGGCGGTGCATCCCGCTGCTACCGGGAGAGGCCGGCCTGGGGCTCAGGGAGTTCAGGGTGACATCAACTGCTCCAGAGTCACAGGACCCAGGACTGGCTGTCTAGCATCCCTGCTGCGTGGGCATTGTTCCGGGGACCTTTCTCCCATTCCGCGTCTAACAAAGGAGGTTAAAATCTGAATCTGGAGGCCTGGGGGATACTTGCTGTGTTTAATCTCATGCTGCTTTGTCACCCAACACTTGACCAGTCTTTTTCTCATTTAGATCTAAATTAATGCAGGGGAACGGGAGCTAGCGACACAGGAGTAAGTGGAATCAGCTCTTTCTAAGTGTCCTTCTCCCCTCCCCCGCCTCGAATATCAACGTGGCCCAATGTAATAGTTCTGAGGTGTGTTTTTAATTTGATTTCATACTCTTGTGGCAAAACGGGGAGGTTTTAGACTGTCATTGGTTTTGCTTTGATAGCTCTGGAAACGGACACAAAGTGGAAGGGAATTTAGGGGTAAGGACTAGCCAGACCTCTGCAGAAGTGGCCCTGTTGCCATCAGCTCTGAACCAAAGCCAGTGAGGAACCTGTGTCCACCTGGGCTCTGACCCAGGTTTATCACACACTGTGAGGAAGGCAGCAAGAGGGTCTTGTAAAAAATATGTCTTTTCATTAGGTCTCTGTCTTTTGACATCTCAGAAAAATTAAGACTAAGTCTGAAGAATCATTGATTTTGTTATCGTAAGTTGTTGATCCTTCAAAGCATTCTGTTGGGAGTGTGTTTGCACAATAGCAGTACCTGTTGCAGTATGTGAACACGGTCCACTTCATGTAACATATTTACATACAAAGCGTGCCTAAGTGCCATGTGAAAGGGCACACACTAATATTATTTCTCTGTGTTTACAGAAACAGTTTTCAGGGTTCCATGTCAAAAGTGCGGGTTGGTAGAGAAACAAAGCATTTGAAAAAGTAGCAACCATTTTGGAACGACTTAAAGAAGTTTACAGATGTTAAGGATGATTATATTATTCAAAAACCCCAGTTTGAAAACCAAAGTTGTTTAACCCTTTGAAAAATGCCACTATTTTTCTCGATAGGAAGAGAGATGGAAAAGGGATGAATGTCCAGACTGTTCTTGATGGCAAATTTGAGCTGGTGGAATTACATTATACACCACAGATGGATATTTGTACCTAATACTTAAGTCAAGAGATAATGTAATGTTGAAATGAAGATGTAATTAGTTCATAGACTGCAGGATGAAAGTGGCAGTCTGTCATTTATAGTGCTATAAACAGACAGTGCTGATGGTGATGGGGGTGAAGTGGGCACAAGCAAGTGCTAGGTTTTCTCTTGCTTACTGTGGCCTGAGAGGCCTGCCTGCTTGGAGGCTGAAATTTGTTTCCAGACATCCTTGGGGTAGCATCAATGTTTTCGGGCTAAACATATATTTGATTGTATTCCTTTATAGTTTGAATAACTTAGTTCAATCAGATATTATTATACAAGAAAAAGTTGTTATTTTACCCCCCAAATTTTAATTTTAAATTCGATGATAGTTTCTTTTTTTAAAGGTATATGTGAAAAAAATGGTTTATGGAAAAATTAGCTCTTTTCCCATTTTTAAAGTATGTAAGTTATTCCATCCATATTTTTATACAATGTAAAGATTTAATTATGAAAGTTGAGGCATGTGTCATCTGACACCTTAAAAAGCTTTTCTAATGGAAGTTTTGTAATGATTTAGAGTAGATTATGTTTCATTATATTTTTCTTAAGCAGTTATCTTTAAAGAACTTGACCATATCCTTAGTTGGGTTAATATACTTCCTGGTATAAATGACAACCTCTCTTTTTTCTGATCATAAATGTAGGTTTTGGTTAATTCACCATACTGTAAAGAATGGGGGATGATAGGATATTCTCTGACATGAATTTCTGACTAATTCACTTTCATTAGATGCTTCTTTTTGGTAGGAAACACTAATAAGAAACATAGACCATTACATTCTTCTTTAGAAAAGGCACTTAGATTGTGTTCCTTGTTCTTCGTTGCAAAGCCTGCACTGGCAGTGCTTCATTTGATTGATTGTCAAGGACAGTCTTAAACAGTAATGGTATCAATCATACATGAAGTTCATATGATCATAATTTTTTCTAGCAAGCATGCTAAGTTGTTACAGTTGGAAGGAAGCTCTGAGAGATGCTTTTTCTGCTGACCACTGAGATGATGATGCTTTATTTCTCACCCAGCTTCACAAATTGGTGGGATTCCCATCCTTTTCATCTCTATAACTTAAGATTTAAAAACCTGTTTGTTCTCCTGGAGGTCAGGGATTGGGTAGAGGTAGTCATGTTTTTTCCTGTCTAAATTTTAAGAGTATGAACATTCAGAATTGTCCATCATCAGACCAGAAGACATTTTTTAACATGTGGATGAAAACCTGTTACAGAGAGAGTGTGTTTTGTTATTTTGTTTGTTCTTGTTTTTAAGAAGCAAAAGTAACATGCACAGTTCAGGAAGGGTCAGACTCTGCAGGAGATGCAGTTCACCCCCACCTCACTTATTGCAGGCAGGCCGTTGTGAATGCCACATTTCCAGTGCACATCTGTTTACAGGGTTTTATATGTTGAGGAGTATGACTTCAGCATGTAAGAAGTAGTGGGTACACAGGAGGACATCGCTGGTAGTGACTGCAAGGCATGCTGCTGTCACTGGACAGCACTCGCATCACAGCTGATCATTGGTCAGGGAGGACAGTGTGTTGGCAAAGAATCATGATTTAAGCCCTAACAAATCATTTTGTCTCTATAATAGTTTTCTTGTTACGATTTTTATGATCCTGGGCTGGCTGGCTGGCTCACTTTCCTTCTTTCTTCCTTCTTTTCTTTCTCGTATACTGCAGACATTTTTGTGGTGAAATTTGAAACTATAGTTCATGATAGTAATAACTTTCATCTTCAACTTTGATAGTTTGTAAAATGTTAAATAAATGAACCACGTATTTTAAGGTTTTTAAAACAACAGCACACATTTCTAGTGAGAAAAATTATTTTAGCCAGATTTAATGGTAAAATAACATAATTCTCTGAATAATGCACTTACCAAAGCATAGGAAGATGATGACTTTTTTGTGACAAAAATCTTAATAAAGGAAAAATGATTTTGTTGTTTTTAATAAAAGAAGAGAGATTCTAGATTTCAAAAAGATATTTTATGACAAGCACTATAAATTATGAGTGTAACCATTTCCTACATTTTTCTTGCCGTGTGTGTGTGTGTGTGTGTATATATATACACATATATATATATATATATAAACTGATATATATATCAATTAAGATAGATTTAGTATTTATTTACTTTTGTCTGGTTCATCTGAGTCTACCTGAAGGTTAGTGTTTGCTTAGAGTAGCTCTGTGCTGCATGTAAATCTGACAATAAAACATTCCAGAGAGAAAAATTTATACTTTGCAGATTTTAAAATGTCATATGTTAGGAACACTTTTTTCATATATCTTGTTTCCTCCTTGTGCCTGTGATCAACATTATTTCATTTGCTCATGGAATCATGGTTTCCCCAGGATCTGATTAGCCTCCTTGAGTAAGGGACACTCTGACTATATCCCATAGTTTATGCTTGTCAATGACAGGGCCTATGCGAGTGATTCGTAAAGGTTTCTATGTGCTGCCAGACCCCAGGCTTTTCTAGACACCCACAGTATGTGTTCAGATGCACATAGGGCCAAGGACGCTGACCAGGAGATCGGGAGGCTCTGTGGTCCTCAGTTCCGGACGTCTCTTGTGTGATCCTCCTGAACTTTTTGGCTGTTTAGGGCCTGGTCAAGATGCCCACATTTGGGTCATTCATGAGGCCCATGTAAGGGGAATAGATGCTAGTGAGGCAGGTTGTCTTCCTATCCCCATGAGAAATCCACAAAGAGTCTGCCGAGTTCAACCTGTCTATACAGCTGGGTTTTCTCTGTTAGTCTCCTTTTCCTCTCATGGAAGGATAGAGTTGGCTTCAATAATAACATTTTTTTAAGTTTTTTTTTTAATTTTTGATTTTAGAGAGAGGGGAAGGGAGGGAGAGAGAGAAGGAGAGAATCATCGATATGAGAGAGAAACATTGATTGGTTGGTTGCCTTTTGTACGTGCCCCAACCAGGGACCAAAACTGCAACCCAGGCATGTGCGCTGACTACGGATTGAACCTTCAACCTTTCAGTTCTTGGGACAGTGCCCAACCAACTGTGCCACACAGGCCTTGTCTTTTTTTTTCTTTCCTTCTTTCTTTTTTTTCTTTTTTTAATCTCTGGAGTCAGGTTGAAAGCAACAGATCTAAAGTTTCTACTTCTGCTTATTCATGTTATTTTAGGATTATTAACTAGAAAATTTTAATGCACCTGTTCAGTGGTATACTTATTTTCTTTGAAGTTGGCGTAATCAATTATTTCATGTAAATTTATTTCATTGCCTACTCTAAGTGTACCTGCTTACAATACTTGATAAATGACCAACTGCAATTATTTGGGGACCAAAAAAGCCATTGAACATTTGAATCAATTAGTTATATTTATTCAATGTCAAAAGAGAAATATTTTTTTCATGCTCATTCAGAAACTTTCTGATCCTTCAGCATGTAATTTCAAAATGAGAAAGTCATGTTTTATGTTACTTTCCATCACAATTTATTTTAAAATCAGTGAATGCAATTATATCCTTTACATTTCTAATTGTGGAGTAGTATAGGGATTAAGAGCAGTAATCTCAGCTTTTCTACTTACAAGTAAATTATTTACAATGAAGAAGTTCATTAATATATGTGAGCCTCATTCTGCACATCTGTTAAATAAGGATCCTAACAGTATCTGCCTCATAAAGTTATTTTGATGATTAAATGATTATATGTATATCACATTTCATAGATGAATGGATGGGTAGATAGATGCATAGAAAGATACATAGATAGATACAAAGAAAAATGATTAGACATTTCTAGATAGGAACATGCCTTTGCACAGTTAAAATCTCAATACTTTTTATTTTGAAATTTTTATTATTTTTAAATATATTTTTAACCCTCACCTGAGGATATGTTTGTTGATTTTAGAGAGAGAGGAAGGGAGAGAGGCACACACACAGACAGATAGAAAGACATCGATGGGAGAAACATCAGTTAGTTGCCTCCTGCACACATCCCAACTGGGGGTCTAACCTGCAACCTTTTGGTGTGCGGGAAGATGCTACAACCAACTGATCCACCCAACCAGGGAAAGATGTTATTATCATTAGTAAAAAATAAATGCTGATTCAAAGTAACTGGCATGATAGCATCTAATTACGTAAAAGTTAGGACATACCAGCTGGTCTAAGAAGATTTTCTTTTAATGCCTTTTTTATTTTTGAAAAGTGTAATATACTGAAAGTCAACCAAGCCAACACCAGTACATTTTCTTCCTGTGGGTTTTTCTTAGACAGTTAAGTTCAGCAATGTGATTTTCACATTTTGTCTTGTCATCTGTTACTATCATAGAATGTCAAACTCAGCTCACACCTTCTTTTGCAAGACTGAGTTTGCTGAAATATGTTCATCTTTCCTAATACCATGAAAGATAAATAGGCTATCATGATTTGATGGCCTGTTTATTTTCATTGTCTTGAGGCCTACTTACCTCTTATCTACAAAGTAGGGTTCCATATATAACTTAGGCCAGCTCTGAGTTATACCCCAAATTCAGATCATAAAAGTCCTTATTTTCAATTGATAGAGGAAGGAGAGGGAAGGGCAAAAAAGATTAAAGTTTTTCTGCAATGACAATGATTTGTTTTTTAAAAAAACAATGCCCTTATCCACGTACAATCAAGAATAGAAGATAACAGGCAGCCTAGTGTGTTGATCGCAGGGCCCAGGACAAGACAAATGGGCTTTAACTTTGGTTCTGCACTAACATGGCTTTGATCTTGGATAAGTAATTTCATCACTGTTTTCACCTACAAAAATGAGAATTCAACTAAACTGTCTTAAGAGCCATTCCTAATTTTGAAATTCTATTCAATTTAGCTTCCAGGCTTTAATTTATATAGTAAAAGGGAGAAAACGCACCCATTTACCCTGTAGTTTTTTTTTTAATCCTCACCCAAGGATATGTTTATTTTATAGAGAGAGAGGTAAGGAGAGAAGGAGGATGGGGGGAAGAGGAGAGAGAGAGAGAGAGAGATATGAGAGAAAAACATTAATTGGTTGCCTCCTGTACATGCCCCAACCAGATATCAAACCCTCAGCCTAGGTGTGTACCCTGACTGGGAATTGAACCCACAACCTTTTGGTGTATGGGACTGTGCTTTAACCAACTGAGACACCTAGGCAGGACCCTATAAATTTTGAGGCAACTGGATCCACAAAGGTGGAATGTTTAGATTTTTTTTCTGAAATGCACATAATGAAATACAAAATGTGTGGCTTCCAGCGAAGGTTTGTCATCATCTGTAGTGACGCAGGGTGCTCTATTTTGGAAATAATGTTAGTCGTCTTCTGATAGTAAAAAGCAATGACAACAAATTATATGTAATTTTAAAATCGATTTTTGGCCAACAAGGGAAACTTTAAAAATTTAATGTTAAAAGCATGGCTTAAATTAAAAAAAATATATATATATCATTTACAAGTGGAACTTTAGTCATAAAAAGGCAAGTTGGAGTAAGGTCAAAACCTGATTTTTTGGGGGGAGGGTGTGGAGAGGGTCTTGAAATTTAAATCCATCTGTCTATCTATTTATCTTTCATTGAAAATATAGACATATTTTGTAGTGAGATGAAGTGCTTATACTGCATGTCCTTTTTGCCCACATAGAAAATAATTTTTGACACATCACTCTTGGAGGGTTATTTCTGTTCTTTACAACACCTTTGACTTTTAATGTAAAAAAAAAATCCAGATTGCAGATGTTTATAAAATATGCTGCTGATGTGAAAAGCAAAAATATTGAATGCTGCAAGGATAAAATACTAAGTAACAGTATGTGTGACACTTAATTTTCTTTGGCCTTCTTTTTGTTTTTCTTGGGAAAGTTATTTATAGATTTTGCAGTTATTTGTGAAACTATATGTGATGATCACTCCCTGTCATTTAGGTCTCTTGAGTGCATGCTCTTTGTTTGTGTCTCACCATGATTGTTTGGCACATGTGTCCTGGGGTCTGGATATGTGGACTGTCTGCATAAGCCACGTACAAGGAACTAAGCCAGGACAATCAAGAGTAATGCTACCTTCCATTAAGTGACCTGAGGTGTAGTATATAAAGGGAGGCTAGGGGGTGCTGTTGAACTATCCATGGTCACCAGTGGAGTGGAAGGACCTGGTTTCATATCAAGGACATTGAGAGCAATCAGCGTCTTCAAGAGAATCCTAGACAGTCACAGAGTTTAAGGAAATCAGTGTACGCATAGTTATGATTTAAGATGTGAGCTGGGTTTTTTGAGAGCTACTTGAGAGCAGTGATTGCATGTTTTGATGAACTGAGAGGAAATTAACAGTTTTTGGGGAGTGTGGGAGCTCTGGGTATGACAGTGTGACAAAGATTTACTGAGGACTGCTCGCCATGTCTCTCTCTTTAGGTGTGGAATAGGTCAGCAACTATATACTACAGTGACCTTCTGTTATCCTTATTTTAGCTAAAACAACTGATGAAATAATGGTAGTCTTAGAGTTTAATACATTTAATTTGATCATGCCTTTTAGACTATGTCGAGCAAACATCCCATTTTCAGTGCCTTTGAGACTAAAGTTATTTTATTGTTTCATGTTTACCATAAAACTTTAATGAATAAATATTTTCAACAAAAGCAGATTTTAATATATAGGATTTACTTATTTCACTTTTTAAAAGTATGTAAGGAATGACCCACAAATATGTGAAACTTTTTTTTTCTTTAATGGGAACCTTGTAGATTATTCTATGACTCTGGTGGAGGGTAGGGGATAAGAAAAGGCCATCACTAATGCATTGAGAATTACCAATATTAAAATATTATTATCCACTTACAAGCATCATTCAGATTTTTAATGTTTTAATCTAATCAGTTAACTGAAATACGGATAAGTGAAATAAGGTGAAACAGATTCTCAGGAGCGGTGGTCCTTTGAGTTATATATTCAAGTGACCAAGCAAACCCAAATGACCTCCTCAGGGAATGGGGCTTTAGAGTATTGGGTTACTTGGGTTTCAGCAATGGGGAAAGCTCCGCCCCTTTTATAAGGAAGCTGGGTACTTTATTGAACTTAATCTAATGTCCCCCCAGTTGCATGCACTTGAGGTGATATCAGCAGCATGCTGGTGATGTTCAGAGCCAAAATCATGTCATTGGGGGCACTTTTTCCATGGGAACTTTCTACAGTTGAATTCTTACTATGTATTATTTATTTCACACTGTTTGTAGGGATTGGAGACCTGAATCTGTGTTAGGGTTTGATGTCCGTGCACTCATCCCGTCTTCACAGTGTTGCCCCACAGCCTCCTGCTCATGGTCTTGCCTGCTTCTTCCTGTGGGATCTGGAAGAATGTCATATTTTAGTTTTATTGCAGACACCAGGGTTGGAAAGTGGGGGGCATTTCATGAGAAGCCACTTTTCCAACCCCTCTTTCATTGTGAATAAAGAAGAATGGACTCCAATTACTTCCAGAATTCAATATGTGTGCAATGATTTGGGTGAAATTGGGAACAAACCTATAAAAACCCCCCTCAGGTACAGATAATACTCGTATGGAGGGCTGGGTGCTTTAACATTGCAACAGATCAATTCATAAAACTCACTCAACCACTGCCTGGGGGTTGAGTGACATTGTACATTGACTTCACAGGTGATTCAAGCACATTACCTCAGTAGCTTCTTCCTGCTTTTGACTGTTCATAAGTGGATTTGTGGCCTTTATGGCTTGTCTGTGGCACAAGTTTGTAATAACAGCACTGAGACAGTGACAAGCTATCTCCATTAAGTCAGACTAAGGTGTGTCATTCCTGGTGATGACCAGTGTACAGAAACAATGATGCACTGGTTTCATTGTCTAATTAGACAAGGTCCAAATAATCTTAAAAATGGAAATGCCTGGTATTGACTTTGACCACCTTTTTTATTGGTAATAGAAACATTGTTAATTAACAGTGTTGTCATTTGCCATGGTTTGTTCAGATATAACTCACGTATGGCTCATTGCAAGCTGTGAGTTAGCCTTGCTGTTTCTCTTCCACAAATTATGACTCTGAGACATAGAGAGGTTAAGGGTTGCCAAGGCTGATGGGGAACAGTCCAGCATCAGCCTCAGGCAGTCTGCACAGCACCAGCTCTCACCCAGGAGTCCAGGTGAGACTTAACACCCAGGCTCCAGAAAAACAGTGCGATCCAGCTCCATCACTGTTTTTGATGTAAATGGAAAAGAGCTATCACTGTACAGAATGAAAGTCCTGGTCGATACAGCACAGTCTAGCCTGGTAACAACTGAATAGGCCACTGTGGGTTTGGGTTGTTGATTCTAGATCAATTTTGTGCTGATCAAGACAGTTTTATTATGTTTTACTCATTAGAAAAATGGCAATCTAGGTTAAATTACATATGATAGTAAATGTGGCATAACTTAGATTATATAAAATATTAAAGTAATCATAGTATCTCATTCTTCAACTATTTGTCATGTTGCAGTTGACCATTGAATGTGATTTTCAAAGGTTTTAGGAAGTCTTGATTACAGATCCATATGAAAGAAGCAGAACATTGTAGAAAATTGAAAGGAACATGCAAGGTCAGATCTGTGGCTGCTGGAAAAGCATGTGTGTGTCCTGTGAGTGGTGGACTTGGTTATTTTCATGTGTCGCATTGATGGGGTAGAAGCTGCAAGAATGGGTACTTTATTATTGTTTACTTAATTGTAATATAAGGGATACCTTCTCAGTGACAGTTCAATCCAGTGATGGACTAAGTGAGGCCTCTTACTGTTTGAGCTTGGATCCTGATGGTTGGTGACTATCTTTGTTGTGGAGCAAATGGAAACTTCAACTTGGTAGTTGACAAGAAGATGTAAAAAACATTTTTAGTCCCTAAGGTCTTTGTTGTGATAGCTTTCAGGACTCACTTAGTTCACTCATTAGCCTTTGAAAGGGTAACTGTTTCTAAACCAATTTACAAAGGTGAGGATCTAGCTTGTTTTATGACATTTCTCTTTGTTAAATATCCATTTGGCTATTTTGCACTTCCTCTAAAAGCAATTATCATAAAGTCTGTATGTGAGAGCTTTGGGAGAAATGCTTACAAGTCTTAGCTATAACATGACAGTTCAGTAAATGTGACTGAACCAAATTATTTACCAGTTGCCAGCGTTTCCTTAGTGTGTAGAGACCATGATCCCCAACTCAAGAGTTGTTAAGATCAAAGAGGTCAAAGATCATGGGCCAAGATATGTAACAGGCTCATGGTTTACCCTCTTCCCTGAAATAACAAAAAGAAAAAATGTGAAACAATGGTTTACAAATCACTGGATGTCAGTCGATGGACAGTGGTCATCCCTGAGGGATGGGAAACACATGAGGAGAGCCCTGTCCTGTGGTTGTCTCAGTTTGCCTTGAGAGAGTTTCCAGGCACCCAGGAGGGAGGGAGCACCCAGGTTACGTGGAACATACTTCCTGAGTTAAGGAGATGGAGCTGGGAGGATAGGGAGACCACTGTGTTGAGAATTTCATAGGTTGGCATACCCAAGGACGGAGCGACCCAGAGCCAGTTCACTGAAATCTGCAGGGAGGTCCCCTTGAGCACTCATCTGAGAACTGATCTGTTCATTCCTATGAAGTAATAAATTGGGGGCTGGAGAAATAACCATTCCAAAGGATCGGGGGGGGGGGCAATGCTTAGTGTTTGCATGGGGCTAGGTAGGATACTGCTCATCCCATCAGCCAGACTGGAGGCCTTGTCTTTTCCAGGAGAGTGGTAGAGTCATCTTCTGAGCAGCAGAAAAATGCCCTGAACTGGAAAATGCTCCAGTCTTGATTAGAAAGTCTTAGAAGCAGGATCTGAAAGGATCAGACTCTAAGGTACTTAGTTACTTCCCAGAACAAAGCTCAATAAGATAAACAGAAATGCAGAGATATCCAGCACCTAGCTGGGTAAAATTCACAGTGTCTGGTATCCAATTTAAAAAATTGCCATGCATGCAAAGAAACAGAGAAACATAACTAAGGAGGAAAAATATCAGTCTATCAAGACTGAACCAGGATTGGCAGAGGTGTGAGAATTAGCAGACAAGAATATTAGCGGTGATTTTATCTGTATTTTATCTTCAAAAATTGAGAAATGGAAGGTTTTGAAAAGGACTGAAGTTGAACTTTTAGAGATCACAACTAAACATGAAAGATTAAAGATGGACTTGAAATTGATATTACTGAAGGAAAAAATATAGTAAACTTGAGGTGAGCAATAGAAGTTATTCAGAGTGAAACACAGAGGGAAGAGTATATTTAAAAAGTGAAGAGAATATCAGTGAACCTGAGACAGCTTAACATGGCCTGCTGTATATGTAATTGGAGTCCATGCAAAGGGAGAGACAGAGTATTTGAAGGTATAATGAGCAAAGTTTTTCTTAATTTGGTAGAAAATACATAAATTCATGTATCCAAGAAAGTCAATGACTCTCAAGCACAAGACACATGAAGAAAATGACACTATAATCAAATTGCTCAGGTGATTGACAAGGAGAAAATCTTAAAAGCAGAAAGAGAGAAAAAGATACTTTACATATAGAAGAACAAAAAATATGACAGATTTTTTTGTCATAAATAATACAAACAAGAAGATGCTGGGTAAACATCTTGAAATGCCAAAAGGAAAAAAAAAAGCCCTGTCAACTTGGAATTTTATACTCAATGAAAGTGTATTTAAAGAATGAAGGAAAAGTAGATTTTTTCAGGCTCACAGAAGCTGAAAGCTTTCATCACCAGTACAGTAGCAAAACATGAACTGTTAAATGTAGTCTAAAACTCTGAAGAGAGCCTGAGGTCCATCCACATACACGTAAACAATCTACGCTGAGCCCTCCATGTGACAGAATGTGAGTCAGTCATGATACACAGCACAACATGAATGAATCTCAAAATCACTGCAAGTGGATAGAGCTAGACAAAAGGTACACATACTTGATATTCCATTTACATGAAATGATAACAAACGAATATTAATCTATGACAATGGAAAGCATACCGGTGCTTGCTGGGGATCCGAGGTGGGTGGGAGGGGCATCGATGGTGGGTGAGGATCTTCGCCACTCTGATTGTGGTGATGGTCTCACAGTGAATGCCAAAATTCATCAGTAGTATATTGAATGTGTAATCCAGTTCTTAGTACAGAGTAACCAATCTAAGTTACACCTGTGGAGACAGGAGGGAGGTAGCTTAACTGAGGTGGAGAAAAAGTTGCAATCTGTCTACTGAACATTGAGTTGATCAGGGGTTGGTGCTGGGCCATGTCTTACTCTGTAATACTTCTTTGGGCAGTACTGTGGCTATAACTTAAAATATCTACTAGAAGACTACTGCCAGTGTTTTTCTCTAGTTTACTTGCCTTTGTTAAGCTCTAACCTGCATTCTTATGTCTTCTCATCCTCACTGACACACCATCCTCACTGTGTTCTTGGCCAAGTGCTTTCTTCTGTCCCCCAAGAGTCTTCTCTCAGTGTGCAGGCACCACCCACCACCTTGGTGTTCAGTTTGGAAGAGTGGGCAACATGCTTCCAGCTTCACGCCCCCCTTTTGCTGGTTTCAATCAGTTGTCCCCTTTCCTAGAAGGTGCATTTCAATGTGTTCACGTCCCTTGTGTACTTGGCTGCAACCTCTTCTGAGCTTCTGTGTCTGGTCCGGGCATCCTATGTCTCTACAGCCAGCAGAGCCTCTCATGCTCAGTCCCCACCCTTTTTCTAGCCTGTGTTCCCTATGACATAGTCTGGTAGTCCTCAGACTAAGGACTCCTTTTTAGGCCTTAAAGTTATTGATAACTATGAAGTGTATATATTACGTGGTTTATGTCTATATATATTTATACAACTAGACAATTAAATCTACAGAACATTTTTTTTTCCTTTTTTTAACCTTTGGATGTCTAAGTTTTGTTTTGTATCATTTTTTGTCATGCTTAGAAATACCTTTCCTTTTCAGAGATTATACTTTAAAAAAATTCCTTTTATTTTTGTCTTTAAATGGTTTTGTGATTTCATGTTTACATTTAGTTTTTTTACCCAATTGGAGTCTATCCTGATGTATAAGAAGCCTGGAACCAACCTCACTCTTTTTCAGGTGGCTGCCAACTTTTTTCCACACCATCTATTGAATAGTTTTCCTTTTGCTCTGATTGACTTGAAATGCCATCTTTATCATCTACTAGACTCCTACATTTCTTATGATCTATTGTTGGATGATGTGTTCTGTTCTATTTATGTTATAATTATTATAATTTCACAAGATGCATTAATAGGTCCAGTCTATCACTATTGTTCTTTTTCAGTTTGGTTATCTAATTAAGAACATTTTTCCCAAATAAACACCATTTTTTAAACAATTTTATTTATTTATTTTTAAAAAATGTTTGTCATGTTTATTCTATTACAGTTGTCTCAATATTTCCCCCTTTGCCCCCCTCCACCCATCCCACCCAGAGTTAATTCCCACTCTCACAGTCAATTCCCACTCTGTTGTCCATGTCCACAGGTCATTCATATATATTCTTTGTCTAGTCCCTTCCCCTTCTTTCCACCATTGTCCTCTTTCCCCATCCCCTCTGGTCACTTTCAGTCTGCTCCATGTTTCCATGCTTGTCATTTGTTTGTTAGTTTATTTTGTTGAATAGATCCCATTTATAGGTGAGATCATACAGTATTTATCTTTCACCAACTGGCTTATTTCACTTAGCATAATATTTTCCAGTTCCAGCCATGTTGTTGCAAAAGGTAGGGGTTCCATCTTTCTTTCTTTCTTCCTTCCCTCTTTCCTTCCTTCCTTTCTTCCTTTTAAATGCAGATTGATTTTACTTATTTTTTAAATGTCAAAGTCAATTATAAAATATTAAACAAATTAAAACTACTATAAAGTTTCAGCAATTAAAACAACATGACACCAGCACAGAAATAATCAAGTAGATCAGTGAAATATTATGAGCATTCTAGAAACAAACATATATATCTGTCTAACAATGTAATATATGATTCAGTTGCTATTTCAAATCAATAGGTAAAATAAGACTTATTCAACAAATAAGGTGCATGGACCACTGATACTTGAAATAAAACAAATATATAGCCCTATTTCACACATTATACAAGAAATATTCAGGTGATTTAAAAATCATTATGTAGAATCTAAAAAGTTTTGGAAGAAAATAGAAGTAATACTTTTTATGACCTGAAGTAAAATATTCAAAACGCAGAAGCTATAAAGTAAGATATTGCCAATATAACCATATTAAACATTTAAGACTATATACTAATATACATATAAAAATGTTAAAGGACAAGTAATAGGATGGGAAAGTATTTGCCACACATCTAAAAAAGAATTAATAGGTTATTTTTTGTTTTTTTTTAGGGGAAAAAATTCTACAAACCTTTAATCAATAAATGGATAAATAATACCAAAAAGTCATTAAAGCTTTATAAAAAATTAATAGAAATAGGCAAGAAATATACAAAAACAAGTTTAGTTTCAACAAATAATAACAGAACAGTTAAAATAACACATCATTGTCACAATCAGATTAATACATATTAAAAATATTGGTCATATCAAAAATATTAATACATATTAAAAATATTGGCAACTGTGAAAGGAACTGGGTATTCATAGACTTTTTTTCTTCATCTTAAAGCAGTCCCTTTAGCATATCTTGTAGTGCTGGTTTGGTGGAGATGTATTCTTTTAGCCTTCTGTTGTCTGGGAAACTCTTTATTTCACCTTGCACTTTAATTGAGAGTCTTGCTGGGTAGAACAGTCTTGGTTGCAGCCTTTGCTTTTCATTACTTGGAATATTTCTTGCCACTTCCTTCTGGTTTGTAGTATTTCTGTTGAGAAGTCAGCTGCTAGCCGTATGAGGGCTCCCTTGTATGTTAATTCCTGTTTCTCTCTTGCTGCCTTTAGGATTCTCTGTTTGTCTTTGATATTTGCCATTTTAATGATGATGTGTCTTGGAGTGGGCCTCCTTGGGTTCCTTTTGAATGGGACCCTTTGAGCTTCTTGGAGTTGTATGACTTTTTCTCTCCTCCAGTTAGGGAAGTTTTCCATCATGACTTTTTCAAACACGTTCTCTATCCCTTCCTCATCCCCTTATCCTTCTGGTATCCCTATTGAATGGATATTATTAAGTTTCAGGTTGTCCTGAATTTCCCTAAATTCCTCTTTATTCTTTTTGAGTCTTTTTTCATTTTCTTGCTCTTTCTGGGAGCTTTTTTCTACCTTGTCCTTCAGCTCACTGATTCAATCCTCGGCTTCATCTAGCCTTCTTTGATTCTTTTTACTGTGTTCTTCAATTCAGAAATGGTATTCTTCATTTCCTTTTGTCTCTTATGGATAGTTTCTATGTCCTTTTTCATGCTGATATAGTTTGCAGTAAGTTCCTCATAGTTTCCCTGTAGTTTTTTTTTTCTTTTGTAGTTCTCTCTGAGCTCACTGTGCTCATTGACCTTCCTTATAACCATTGTTTCGAACTCAGTCTCTGAGAGTTTACTTGCCTCTATTTCATATAGTTCTCTTTGTGGGGATTCCTCCTTTCCCTTCGAGTCGGGGGGTATTTCTTTGTCTTCCCGTTATTTGTGCTACTCTTCTCTTTGCTTCTGCTTCTCAAATTGATCTGTCTTGGTTTCCTGACTTTGTGGTGTGAACTTCTATGTTAGGAGACTGCTGTTTTTACTTTATGGATCTGCCTCTGATGATGTCAGATGTTGTCTCTGTCTGACCTTAGGCAGTCTGTTCGAGACTTCCAGTAATCTACTATTCGTGGCTCTCTCCTTCAGCTGTTAATCTGGTCACTCTGCACTCAGCAGCCTGCCTTAGACAGCTCAGGGCAGGGTGGAGTCCGTCCTTGTGGCAAGGTTATTGGGCCCTCTCACACTACAGCTGTATGGGAGAGGAGTCAGCACTGGGATCCTGCTAGCTACTCTCTCCATTCTCTCCCCTAAGCCTCCGTCCCAGTCTCTCCTCAAGTGTCTCCATACCATTCTGTGCCCCCTTTAGTGAGGGATCTTCTGTCTATGACAGCCACTCTGCACTCGGCAGGTAGTTTAGACAGCACAGAGTGAGGCAGAATCCCACCTGGGAGCGGGGCTATTGGGTCCTCTGATGCTCAGGGGTAGTGGTCTCTGCCTGGGTAAGATGGCTGCTGCCACATGGGGGATGAGTCAGCACTGATATCCCACCGGCCACATTCTCAGTTCTCTCCCCAATGCCTCCTTCCCCAGTCTTTTCCTTAGGCATCTCTTGCCCACTCTGCCACTGCCTTTGTTAGAGTGCAGTGTAAGTAGCATTTATATTGCGCTAAAGCCGATTCTTCTGTCTCCGAGGTTATAAGGCTCCTCTCTTGCTATTGTTTAGTTGTTTGTTCCAGGTGAATTCTCCACAATTTAGTTGTAATTCCAGATTGGTCCTGGGGGGAGGTCAGTGTGACTTCCACTCACTCCTCCGCCATCTTGATTCTCTTAAACATCATTTTTAACTATTATTTTGAAATGTGTGTCTTTTCATATGTTCTTCAAAATTAATTAAGTATATACTTAAAACTTGACTGAGTTGGGAAAAGACTCCTTCTCTTTTTAAATTGCTCATTTACATTGGTAAAATTAGAAGGTAGCCAATTCCAAAATACCTCAAGGGGCTGTAATTTATATGAACCTGCACTTTATTAACCTGCATCCTTTTAATGAATACTCTTTAAATTATATTCAAACAATGGTAGTAACATAGAAACTTTCACTTTCTTTTGTTGTATATTCTGTTTATATTCTGGTATAAAGGTACATTCATTAATTTACTTTAAAGCTTTTGAAGTTTCTTTTCAGAATTCTCATTTTCCTAATATTGCTCTAAAGCAGTATGAGAGACTAGAATAATTTATTTCAAATTATCAGGTTACTTTAGGGCTAATTCACACCCAACTTTACTGCTAATTGTAAAATCTTGGGGAAGTCACTTTTATGTTCCTCAGTTTCCTCTTGTGTAAAATGAGGGGTGTTAAAAAATCTGTGATTCTGAAAACTAAGAGAGATTAAGATCTGTAATGTATTTATTGCTAATATGCTTTCAAAATCTCAGATTTCATATGTATAAAATGAGGGCATTTTTAAAAATGTTTTAATGGTATTTCTGTTTCATACGCTGTCACCTATAAGTGGAACCCAGTCAACAAAACAAATAAGCAAGAAAAATATAACCAGCAACATTGATAGAAAAAACAAACTGACAGTAACCAGAATGGAGGAGTGAGGGGTAATGGGGAAGAGAAGGAGAAGGGTCAAGTCAAGGAACACGTATAAAGGATCCATGGACTAAGCCAAAGTGAGGAAGGATTGAGGGTGGGAGGTGGGGGTGGGTGGGGCATGGGAAAGTGGTGGTGGGAAAATAGAGACAAATGTATTTGAACAATAAAAATAAGAGAAAGAATACCATTATAAAAATAGTTAAAAGATTCTACATTAAAGATAAAATGTTTGCTTTTGCTATGGTAATGTCATATGAAATTTGTTGAGTCAAATTAGGATACTCATGGAGCAAAAATATAGTACTTGAAATTGGTTATAGTGTATGCATAATACATAATCACTTTTAAATAAAGTTTAATAAAGTAAAAAAATTAAAAAATATTTTTATTGTTGTTCAAAAACAGATGTCACCATTTTTGTGCCACCACAAATCTTCAGAGCTTTTAAAATATTATTAGAAATTCATTTAAAAATATTTATCTTAACATAGATAACATTTTTATGAAAAATAAATTTTACAGAAAAATAGCAAAAAAAGGACATTGTTTTACATTTTTCCAAACACCTTTAATAACTGGCTTAACAAAAGATAGCTCAATTCTCATATTTGTTTTTGCTTTCACACTTGAAATATTATGAACCATGGGAGTGTCTGTCAATTGCAAGCAAATGAAAGTCGAAAGGCAAATATCATTATATTAAAATAGTTTTGACTTAGTCGAAATCTCTGAGAGTTTTAGGACCCCCAAAGGTTCCTGGACCTTTGAGAAACAGGGTTCTAGCAGCCACAGTGCTTCCCCTTTTCCTCCTAGATATACCAAAGTCCATCTCCTTTATAGTCCTCATCAAAATGCCTCATGCCTTCCTTTCCTCCCCACCTTTCTTGATGTCCCCAGTGCCCAGCAGACCTCTGGCATGCTCCAGTCCCTATCTTTACCCCAGCAAGAATGAGCCCATGTTATTTTGGAAATAACCTGCTCTGTTTACTCTTCAAAGTACCTTTCATAATTATAATCACAGAGTGTTTTTTCTCACTTCAAGGTTGGATGCTGTATTTGTATGTAAGACAAAAAGCTCCCTCTTGAAGTTACCATGGAACATTAATGCCTTATTCATGGCTAAGACTTAGCACAAGGACACTTAGAAACCAATTGTCAACTTCTTTTGTGTCTCTGTGCTTCACTTTTGACCTTCCTATCTCTGGAACCCTGGAGGATAAAGTCATATTAGCTGGGGGAGAAATTTCAGGGGACATGAATTAAGTATTTTTTCTCCTTTTGCCTAGAGTATATGCTTATGGTTAAATTTGCTATATTTTTATAGCAAAAGTAATTTGAATGTATATACAGCTCATCTGTTGTAAAGCTTCTGTGTAAAAGATTCATACTATCTTTCACAGTCCATTGCAACTTGATAATGAGATAGAGGATACATGCTGTGGTATCCCATGTGTCTCACAGTCTAACATTGCTTCGCACAAAACAGGTAGTGAGTGTTATAGATTCACTGAGGGAATGAATGACTTACACCATCCCAATTTATAGGTGTTAGTTTCAAGTTTGCTGTGTGCTTCAATTATTTTATTAAATATATTTAACTTGTACTTATTGAAAGTCATATTTATCTTAGTTATTAATGGTTAGCTAGTGAGTATCTTAGACTTTTGGAATTTTTCTAGACATGTTCCTCATGTTACATCAGCATTTCTGGTGTAAATAAGCATTGTTGTTTTTTTTTTTTCTATTTTCCTTCACTGATAGATCTTTTATGTTAATATCTATTGAGTGGGAATTAAAACTGTTGTAAAATTGGTCACCTTTCTCAGAAGTGTATATCAGGACACCTAGGGAAAATAACCTTGTTCAGGTTCAGTGACTTCAGTTGTAGTTATTACTATTAATAAACAGCAACTTCCCCAGTTTTCAGGAGAAAGTAAAAACAATTTTACTTTTATTTACCTGGATGTCTTAATTCATTTCAATGCATCTTTTGGGTACATAGCTGATGATAACTTGATAAGCTTCTACTTTTGCATCCATTATTACATAAAACCTTATGAGTGAATAATAGTCACCTAATAATTTCAACTTCTTTTAAATAACTTTTAAATAAATTAAAATTGGATCATGTTTAGTTTTCTAACAAGCACAATATTGAAGACCCATGAAGAACTGACTCAAGAGATGTTAACGTTTGGTGGGTTTTCTCTTACTAGCACCTGTACTCGTGATTGGCAGGACAGGAATAAAGAAGACACAAGACTTTGTTCCGTCTTTTGTTGAAACATGCCCTGTCTGTATGGATCACATCTTCCTTAGCAGGAGGGAAGTGCAACCCCCTGAATATTAAGCAGTCCTTTACTCACTTTTGCATTTAAGGGAAAATGAGCCTCTAGTATAGCATCACATTGGGAATGCCAAAATTTAGTGTGTGTATTGGTTGAGGACAGCCATTTGCCCAAAGCTTGTAGGTTTCATCATTTTTTTTTAATAGTTTATTTTCTTCTTGTTATCTGCGTAAGTTTCAGAAATTTTCTAGACACATACACACATACCCTCACTCAAAATTCTTTCCTTTCTTCTGTTGAAACACATTACTTAAAATGTTCTGTAAATTTTTTAACATAACAGTGTATTCTGGAGAACTTTATAGAGAAAAATTTAGTACATATAGAACAACTTAGACTTCTATAGTAACTTATATGAGAACTTATTTAACTATAGCCTAATTGCTGGACAAATAGGTTATTTTTCAAGGTTGTTTTTATTATGAACAATGATAGCATATGCTTACTTAAGTGTATGTGAGTCTAACAAAATTTCTGGAAGTGGGATTGCTGGATTAATGACTGTATTTATTTATAATTTTGATGGAGTCTGCCAAATTGCTGCCCCCAAAATATATCAATTTAATATTTACCAGTAGTGCTTGAGCATGGTTGATTTCACACACCATGCCAGTACTTTAAATTTGTTTCTTAATGTGATGAGTGACAAATTAACTTTACACAAAATTAATGTCAATAGTTGGCATTCTAAAAATACTTTAATCCATTCACATTTTTTATTATAAGAACTTTTTCCTGCCTTTCCGTTGTCTTCTCTTTCTTACTGATTTACATCAGTTTTATATATATTAACAAAATTGACCCATTCTTTGTCATGCAAAATACAAGGAATTATTAATGTCTTGATTTGGCTAATTTATTTATTTATCTCATTAGTCATTTATAATACAAAACTGAAATTATGCTTCCAAAAATCTCCAGAATTTCAAAACTGGTTCTAACAGCAATTGTTTCTTTCTCCCCACCCCTCTCTTTATTTTTTTGAATTTAAATCTTTGATTTATGTAAAATACTTTTGGTTCAGGCAGTGAAATTGGAATCTAACTCATTTTCCCCCAAACTGACTGACAGGTGCTTTGACACTATGTATTGATTGAGTGATACATCTTTTCCTCTGTACACTTAGGTCTTGTTGACAACTAACAACTATAAAATGGCTTCAGACAACTTTAATTTATTCTGATGAACTCTCATGAGCGTGGACTGGGCTGCTCTGCTGATATACCTCATGCTGTGGGAAACAGAGGAGAACTGAGAGTGGCCCCTTGGCAATCGCACAAACACCAGAGAACACTCAGCCACATGGCATGCTGCTTAGTCTCAGCCTTGTAACTAGCATTTGGTCTCTCCTGGCCACATTCTTTTGCCATTGATTACACAGCAGGCCTGAGGCCTAGGTGCTTAGATGTAACACCCCTTCTGAAGAGGCCAGTACAGGGATGAGGAAGGAAGAAGAATGAAGACCTGGAATGAGTTAGTATCAGGGGGTGTTTTCTGCTGTAGAGTTGTTACCTACTCGGAAACTGTTAATCATGAGTGAAGTTTCAGTGGAGAAGGGGTAAGACTTGTAATGAAGCACAAACTGCTCTGGACAACAAAGGACAAAGATGAGAATGAATGAGGCAGATGTCAGAGCCCATGTTACTGAGGAAGGCACAAGCCGAGATGGTTAGGGTTGGGTTGAAACAATAATTTTGGACTTATGCTCAATATTTGTACTCAAGAGGCAAGAAATGAGCAATGTTTTTTCCTCCAGAAATTTTTTCACCTGATTTTATTTGAGATATGACAGCCAAGTGCTAAAGCTTTCTTTTGTCCCCTACTTTTTCCCCGTAATCTTGATCAGTGATTTTGTAGATGAGGAATCTGTGGACCTAGCTATTGATTTAACTTTAGAACAGGTATCACAGAATGTTCATCGGTGGCCACGGAGCAAAACCAGGGCTTTGGACACCAATGTTCTTGTGAGAGTGATGAGGAAGGGAGCTCACATCTGAAATGGGCATTCTGCTAGGGTGTCACTGCTCAAATACAGAAATTATCATTGTGCTAGGTGATTAATAGATGTTACTTTATTATTATTTGGATTTTTGCCCACTGTTGCATGTACTGGGCATGCAAACATTTACACGGCCTTCCCCAGTGTACACAGAAGCCTGGGTGTGTGACTGTGCAATCCAGTTTGTGTTGTATTGCAGAAACACAGAAGTGATGTCGTGGCCCGTGCTAGGAGGTGCTCTGGACAGATAGGGAGGAAAGGGTGAATACACACAGGAGGAAATGTACCTCGCTCTGATGTTTGCAACACAGCTTGTTTACAGTTTTGGTCACTGGAGTCATTGAGGGGTGGTTCTGTGATGAGGAAGGGCTCTTACCTGTTTTCCCAGATATATTTGACTATTTTTTTTTAAAGTCACCACTTCAGGATATTTTAGTTTAATGATATAGTTATAAATCACCTCAATCACTCATTGGAAGAAGTAATGGCAGTTCATGTCTCAGGTGACAGATGCATTGATAAATGTGTGATGGGGAGGCAGACATGTCACTGTTGTGTGAAAGGGACATCTGAGTGTTTTATCAAGTGTTCTCTGTACTGAGGAGGATGGGAAAATGATAAATGGGTCCAGCTCCTGGACCACCCCCCCCCCTTTCTAGCCTGTCCCTCCTGGTGGATCTGGATAGAGGACCAGGGCATGAGGTGTACATTAATTGAAGAGTTTGGAGTTGGTAAGACTTTTCATTTTTTGTCCCTTCAATATCACACTGATACAAATGGATAAACAAAAGTGTGAAACAGGAATTTAGACGGTCCCTTCCTGAAGAGAAGAAACTAGCCATGAAAAAGTGAGCTGATGTGTTTGCAGTAGACTGTTTTCAAATTAGGAACAGATGCCTACAGGCAGGAGTGTAGGTGAACAGGACTGAGTGCTGCCTGAAGGAGCCCTACTTCATGCCTCTGCCCATTGTACCTTCCCTCGCCATGGACGGTCATCGCTATCGCTGTTGCCCCCATGCACATTGACTTTAAAGGGCTCTGCTTAAAAAGGAAAACAAACAAACAAACAAACACTGTGTTTGTACCAAGAAAGTTACAATCTATACATATAGTGTTAGAAATGAGCAAAGACAATTTAACTATAAGTTGTCCATGTTTAAAAAATTCAGCAGATCCATTTAAAATGAATTATAATGAGGTATTGAAATTCAATTTGATTTTCAAATTGTGTGCTCCTACTGTGTATGTGTTTGAAGTGAGATACCAGTTGTATAGTCATAGAGTAACACTCATTGTTTGTGTACAATAAGTAGGACTTTGCAGAGACTTGTAATTAGTCCCAATTTTTTGGTCATCATCTCTTGCTGTTACTTGCTGTGACATGGAGCTGTGGGTCTCAGAGTGCGAATGGGCCACTCGCAGGGCCTATGGACTGTGCTGAGTCCTTGGCTCCTTCTCTGGAATGAACATTTCGAGTGGGCTGAGGTGGACCTTCCAGTTCTAGGTTTTAAGAAGTGCTCCCTCCCCCTTGGTGGCTGTGGTGCCACTGTTAACCTAGCTTTGGGAAGCACAGTTACAGAATCTCCTCAAGGACTGTCATCTGAGCATGGGCACATTTCTCCCTCTAAACTGAAGTCAGGTTTATTGGCCTCTGGTTCATCTTATTCCCATGTAAACTTGGCAATCACATGCGGAACATTTTCTACCTCCTAGGCTGTACCTAGGGGTGTGGATGGACCCTTTTCTCATTCTTCCTAACTTGGTATGTGGGGAAGGGAGGCAGAAATGTTTTAGGGCCAGCTGAAGTTTTCCCAGAATGTACTCACAATGTTCCTGCTACGTTTGTTCTCCTGTTTCCTAATGCTAACCTTGTACTGGCCTCTCCCAGTCTCTCTTTACCTTCTTGCACCTTTGCACAGGCACAGGGAGAATTCAGTGCCTTTATTTTCCACCCTTTCTGAGAGGCCTTTGCTTCCTGTG
Source organism: Pteronotus mesoamericanus (assembly GCF_021234165.1). Lineage (NCBI taxonomy): Eukaryota > Metazoa > Chordata > Mammalia > Chiroptera > Mormoopidae > Pteronotus > Pteronotus mesoamericanus. Next base: position 60,330,309 of record NW_026555321.1, read on the forward strand.
TGACTGAATGTGCTAAAGTCACTTGCATATGGTAGACTTGTCATGTTTGGCTTTGCTGAATATTTCTTCTCAGGTTGTTTTCATAGACTTGGCATTATTGCCTTGAAAAATACTCAGTATTTATTGAGCACTTTGCAAATGTGCCAGACCTGTGCTAAATGTTTGATATTATTGTATTCCATTTTTAACTTTCTGAGGTGTATAAAAAATATCATTACCACACTGTTAATACAGACAAGAAAACTGAGGTCACAGAGAGGTTTAGAAACTTGAGAATCAACACACGTGAAAGCTGAGACTCAACTGCAGACGATGTAGATGCATAGCACAGTATACTGAGCACAGCACCAAGCACTGCATGGCATCATGGACCACACAGAACTGAGTACCATGCAGCACCAAACACAGCACTACGCACCACACACTGCCAAACATGGCACCAAGTGCCACATAGCACCGAGCACCACACGGCACCACATACCACACAGTACTGTGTACCACATGGCACCAACCACCACATGACACTGAGCACCATATAGCACCATGTACCACGTGGCACCAAGCATTTGAAAACATCTTTTGATAGACTTAGCCCCTTTGGAATATAGAGATCCTCATTCAAAAATACTTAAAATTGTTTTTTACAGTGTAAGATATGATCTCCATTGTGTAAGGTTTTCTCTGAAAGTGTCTGAATACGGAATTTATTGGCTTTTCCCATCCATAGGCGTACTCATATATCACCTTTCTCATCCATCTGTTCTGTCTTCTTCAACTTCCTATGTGGTGGATTGCTGCTGCCATAGCAGTTTCCACCTCGAGTGGTCAGTGTTACTCAGCTGTTATTTCCTTCCTAAGCTTTGGAGAACCAATGTCCTAGATTCCAGGGGCAAGCAATCACATATTTGGTTATGGATGGAAAATGGGAACTTGGTCTGGATTGTATCTTCCAGATAAGAGGAGACTGATTTAAATCCAGGAGTAATGTAGAAGAAACATGTGCCCTTCTGAAATATGAGTCACACCTGGGAGTAGGTAGGCAGAGTAGGTTCCTTTGTCCTTCAAGCCACAACCCACAATATGCCCAATGTGTTTTGTAAGTTGGATAGGATATTGTACCATTGATCCCTTGAAAATAGTAATTGAGCCTTAAGTGGATGTTTACCTCCTGTATGTCATTGCTAATAGTAAAAAATATTACATTCAATTAAACACAAACACAAACCCAAACACACACACACACACACACACAAACAGATGTGTGCACATGCATATGCACACTCATACATGCATGCACACTTATGCACAAATGTACATGTGCACAGGGACACAGACACATACATAGGGCTTAAAAATTATTTTTTCTTGATGAACAATATAGAAAGTTTAGAAACACGGAGATTATAAAGAAGAAAACAACAGTGGCTATTATTCCTATGACCTTGGCTATTTTCCTTTCAGTCTTCCTTCTCTGTGGTTGCCCAGGGCTCCCTGTCCACAGCTATGGGGTACTCTGGTCTGTGAAGTTCCCTCATTCACCGTGGATGGAAGAAAGAGTCGTTCCAGACACCGTTTGCCTATCAAGGAAAGGGGAAGGCAATTCCCTCTAGTGGGGAAAGCCTCAAACCCCCGTGCTCCATGGCTTTTATTGAAAGGGTTACAAGTGGGGGATAGGTAGCAGGAATGTAAGTAATCTAATTACATCACTAACTTAAGTTTACAGAGAATACATGACGTTTAAAAAAGACAATAGCAGGAACACACTGAATTGCTTGGGTCTGAGATGAGTAAACATTATGGCGCCAGATGGGATTTGGGTCAGGGTCCAGGAATCCTGTAAATTTCTTTCCCAGCCTTGAGCTGATTATCGGGTGTAAAATTAACAGAGCTTGAGGGAGAAACAAAGCATGCTTCAAGGAGTGTAATTTACTTCCAGGCCTCACAGCTATTATCAGGTCCTGCCTATCAACCACATTACCAGTGCTCTGGCCAAGTCTTAGGGAGCCTCTGTCACACCCCAGCTTGAGTGGGACTGCAGTCCCTGATACTACTAACTGCTGTCCCCTACACCTAGCCACACTGTCTGACTGCAGAATAAAGTCCCTCCGGCTGTGTGAACAGTGGACCTGTTGGGGGACATCAGCTGGAACCTCTGTCCCACCCCTGCCACATCTGTAGGATGGTCCTTCTCCTCTCCTTACTTGCAAATGGAAATAGCCTGGTTTCTTGTGTGACCCTCTCCTAGACCTGAGAGGGCAGGATTTTTTTGTGATCTCTTTTGTCCCCCCAGAAGGTGTCTAGTAACTATTTGTTGAATGAAAGGTTAAACACATGAATTATTCTCTAATTCAAAGGAATTAGAGAATAGTGAATGAAAAAAAAATGCAACTTCGTCTGCATTTCTGGCTATTTCCTAGAAGTAAATTCGTAGAATGTATAACTACTGAGTTAGAGTAGGCATTTTCTATTTGATACATTGATAAACATTGTTTTCCTAACAGGTGGCACCAATTTTTATGCTCCAAGAATATGAATATGACAGTTCTTATCTTACCTCATCCTCATCAACATCAATTTCTATATTAAAAATCTTTTCCTAATTTTGAGGTAGAAAAAAATGGGCATTCTTCAGTTTTATTAGAATGCCATTGCTCTTTTTTTTTTTTAATTAATTTATTTACTTTTTAAATACATTTGTCTCTGCCTTCCCCCCACCTCTTTCCCTTGCCCCCTCCCACCTTCCCTCCCTCAGCTCTTCCCCTTTGGTTTTGTCCATGAGTCCTTGCTATATGTTCCTTGACTTTCCCCTTCCCTTCCCTTTCCCTGCCCCCTGCCTTCCCTCTTGCATCTGTTGATTTCTTTTCCTTTCAGTGTTGCTGGTCATATTTTCCTTGCTTCTTTGCATTGCTGGTTAGGTTCCGCTTATAGGTGAGATCATATGGTATTTGTCTTTCGCCCCCTGGCTTATTTCGCTTAGCATGATGCTCTCCAGTTCCATCCATGCTGTCGCAAAGTTTAGTACTTCTTTTTTTCTTTCTGCTGCGTAGTATTCCATTGTGTATATGTACCATAATTTTTTGATCCAGTCATCTACTGATGGGCATTTAGGTTGCTTCCAACACTTGGCTATTGTAAATTGTGCTGCTATGAACATTGGGGTGCATAGGTTCTTTTGTATTGGCGTTTTGGTGTTCTCAGGGTATAGTCCCAGCAGGGGAATCGCTGGATTAAAAGGCAGTTCCATTTTCAGCTTTCTGAGGAAATTCCACACTGCTTTCCATAGTGGCTGCACCAGTCTGCATTCCCACCAACAGTGGACTAGAGTTCCCTTTTCTCCACAGCCTCGCCAGCCCTGTTGTTTGTGGATCTGTTTATGAGGGCCATTTTGACCGGTGTGAGGTGATACCTCATGGTGGTTTTGATCTGCATTTCTCTGATGGCTAGTGATGCAGAGCATCCTTTCAAATGCCTCTGGGCCCTCTGTATCTCCTCCTTAGAAAAGCATCTGCCCAGGTCCTTCGCCCATTTTTTGATTGGATCGTTTGTCCTCTTGGAGTAAAGTCGAGTGAGTTCTTTGTATATCTTGGAGATCAAACCTCTATCTGATGTATCATTAGCAAATATATTTTCCCAAATGGTTGGCTCCCTTTTCATTATGCTGATGTTTTCTTTAGCCGTGCAGAAGCTTCTTATTTTGATGAGGTCCCACTTGTTTATTCTTTCCTTTATGTCCCTTGCTTTAGGAGACATATCAGTGAAAAAATGGCTGCGTGGGATATCTGAGAGTTTCCTGCCAATGTTCTCCTCTAGGACTTTGATGGTGTTGCAACTTATATTTAAGTCTTTTATCCATCTTGAGTTTATTTTTGTGTATGGTGTCAGCTGATGATCCAATTTCAATTTTTTGCATGTAGCCATCCAGCTCTCCCAACACCATTTGTTGAAGAGGCTGTTATTGCCCCATTTTATGCTTCTGCCCCCCCTTTGTCAAATATTAGATGTCCATAGAGACCTGGGCTTATTTCTGGGCTTTCTATTCTGTTCCACTGGTCTATGGGTCTGTTCTTGTGCCAGTACCAGATTGTTTTGAGTATGGTGGCTTTGTAGTAGAGTTTGATGTCCGGTATTGTGATCCCTCCTGCTTTGTGTTTCTTTCTCAAAATTGCTGTAGCTATTCGAGGTCGTTTATGGTTCCATATAAATTTTTGAAATGTCTGTTCTATTTCTGTGAAATACGTCATTGGTATCTTAATAGAGATTGCGTTGAATCTATAAATTGCTTTTGGTAGTATGGACATTTTGATGATATTAATTCTTCCAGTCCATGTGCACGGTATAAGCTTCCATTTATTTGTGTCTTCCTTAATTTCTTTTTTCAATGTTGCATAGTTTTCTGCATACAGGTCTTTTGTGTCTTTGGTTAAATTTATCCCTAGGTACTTTATCTTTTTTCGTGCTATATCGAATGGTATATTTTTCCTGATTTCTTCTTCTTCTATTGCATTGCTGGTGTACAGAAACGCCTTTGATTTCTGAATGTTGACATTGTATCCTGCTGTTTTGCCATATTCACTTATTAGGTTGAGGAGTTTTTTGGTAGAGTCTACAGGGTTCTCTATGTACACTATCATGTCATCTGCAAACAATGATAGTTTTACTTCCTCCTTTCCTTTTGGATGCCTTTTATATCTTTCTCTTGTCTGACCGCTGTGGCTAGGACTTCCAATACGATGTTGAAAAGAAGCGGTGAGAGCGGACATCCTTGTCGTGTTCCCGATCTTAGTGGGAAAGCTTTCAGTTTTTGCCCGTTGAGTATGATATTGGCTGTAGGTTTTTCATATATGGCCTTTATTACGTTGAGGAATGCCCCATTTATTCCCATTTTGCTGAGTGTTTTGATCATAAATGGGTGCTGTACCTTGTCAAATGCCTTTTCTGCATCTATCGAGATGATCATGTGGTTTTTGTCTTTTCTTTGATTTATGTGGTGTATCACGTTTACTGATTTGCATATATTGAACCATCCCTGCATCCCTGGGATGAATCCCACTTGATCGTGATGGATAATCTTTTGAATGTATTGCTGGATGCGGTTTGCCAATATTTTGTGGAGGATTTTAGCATCCATGTTCATCAGCGAAATGGGCCTGTAGTTTTCTTTCTTTGTAGGGTCTTTATCTGGTTTTGGGATCAGGGTGATGCTAGCCTCATAGAAGGAGTCTGGCAGTCTTCCCTCCTCTTGGATTTTTTGGAATAGTCTGAGAAGGACAGGGGTTAGCTCTTCCTTAAATGTTTTGTAAAATTCTCCTGGGAAACCGTCTGGCCCTGGGCTTTTGTGTGCTGGGAGTTTCTTGATGACTGCTTCAATTTCCCCAACTGTTTTCGGTCTGTTCAAGCTTTCTGTTTCTTCCTCCTTCAGTGTTGGAAGATTATACTTTTCTAAAAATTTGTCCATTTCATCAAGATTTTCAAATTTCTTGGTATATAATTGTTCATAATAGTTTCTGATAATCATTTGTATTTCTGTGGTATCAGTTGTTATTTCTCCTCTTTCATTTCTGATATTATTAATTTGGGTCCTCTCCCTTTTTTTCTTGATGAGTCTGCTTAAAGGTTTGTCCACTTTATGAATCTTTTCAAAGAACCAGCTTCTGGATTGGTTGATCCTCTGAATTGTTTTTTTTGTCTCTATGTCATTCAGTTCTGCTCTAATCTTGACTATTTCCTTCCTTCTCCTTGCTCTGGGATTTATTTGTTGTTGTTTCTCCAGTTCTTCAAGTTGTAGTGTTAGGTCTTTTATTTGAAATGTTTCTATCTTTTTAAGGTAAGCCTGTATTGCTATGAACTTCCCTCTCAGGACCGCCTTTGCTGTGTCCCATAGGTTTTGGACAGTTGTCTGTTCATTTTCATTTGTTTCCAGAAATTTTTTGATTTCTTCTCTTATCTCATTATTGACCCATTCATTGTTTAATAGTGTACTGTTCAGTCTCCATGAGTTTCCAAGTTTTTGAAGTTTCTCTTTGAGTTTGATTTCGAGTTTCAAGGACTTGTGGTCTGAGAAAAAGTTTGGTATTATTTCAATTTTCCTGAATTTGCTGAGGCTTGCTTTGTGTCCTATCATGTGGTCTATCTTTGAAAAACTGCCATGAGCATTTGAAAAGAATGTGTATTTTTCTTCTTTGGGATGTAAGATTCTATATATGTCAGTTAAGTCTCTTTGATTCAGTGTTTCATTCAGCGCCACGATATGTTTATTAATGTTTTGTTTGGAAGATCTGTCCATTTTTGACAGTGGGGTGTTGAAATCCCCTACTATTAGTGTGTTGCTATCTATATCTTTTTTGAAGTCATCCAACAATTTCCTTATAAACTTGGGGGCTCCTATATTGGGAGCATATAAGTTTACAATGTTGATGTCTTCTTGATAGATTCTTCCTTTCAGTATGATAAAGTGCCCCTCTGGGTCTCTCTTTATGGCCTTTGCTTTGAAATCTACTTTGTCTGATACAAGTATGGCAACGCCAGCCTTTTTTTCATGTCCATTTGCTTGGAATATTATTTTCCATCCCTTTACTTTCAATCTGTGTAGGTCTTTTGCTCTGAGGTGGGTCTCTTGTAGGCAGCATATGTGTGGGTCATGTTTTCTTATCCATTCAGCTACCCTGTGTCTTTTGATTGGGGCATTTAATCCATTCACATTGAGAGATATTACTGATAGAAACTTACTCATCTTTTCTCTTTGTACTTGTGTTCCTCTCTGTCTCATTCTTTTCCTTCATCTGCTTAAACCAGTCCCCTTAGCATATCTTGGAGTGCTGGTTTGGTAGAGATGTATTCTTTTAGCTTTCTTTTGTCTGGGAAACTCCGTATTTCTCCTTCTATTTTAATGGAGAGCCTAGCTGGGTAGAGCAGCCTTGGCTGTAGGCCCTTGCTTTTCATGGCTTGGAATATTTGTTGCCATTCCCTTCTGGCTTGTAGTGTTTCTGTTGAGAAGTCAGCTCCAAGGCGTATCGGGGCCCCCTTGTATGTTACTTTCTCCTTCTCCCTTGCTGCCTTGAGGATTCTCTCTTTGTCTTTGGCATTTGCCATTTTAATGATGATGTGTCTTGGAGTGGACCTCCTTGGGTTCTTCTTGAGTGGGGTCTTCTGTGCCTCCTGGATCCATGAGAGCCTTTCTCTCCTCAAATTAGGGAAATTTTCCATCATTACTTTTTCGAGGAGGTTCTCTATTCCTTGCTCCTCTTCTTCTCCTTCTGGTATTCCTATTATATGGATATTATTACGTTTCAGGTTGTCCTGCATTTTCCTAAATGCTTCTTCATTCTTTTTGAGCCGTTTTTCCATTTCTTGTTCTTTCTGGGAGCTTTTTTCTACCTTATCCTCCATCTCACTGATTCGATCCTTTGCTTCATCCAGCCTGCTTTGGATTCCTTCTACTGTGTTGTTCAATTCAGAAATGGTATTCTTCATATCCTCTTGTGTCTTCTTGAGAGTTTCTATGTCCTTTTCCAGGCTGATATAGTTTGCTGTAAGATCCTGATAGTTTCTCTGCAGTTTCTCATAGTTATCTTTGATCTGGCTGAGCTCATTGAGCTTCCTTAGAACCATTGTTTTAAATTCCATATCTGAGAGTTCCCTTGCCTCTATTTCATTTAGCTCTCTCTGTGGGGAGTCCCCTTTTCCACTCATTTGGGGGGAACTTCTTTTTCTTCCCATTTTTGTGAGAGTCTGTTAAGTATTTTTGTCCTTTACTTTTCTTTCTGGGCTTGCCTCTGATGATGTCAGTTGTTGACCCTATAGGGCCTTGGGTTGTTTGTTTGAGCCTTTCAGGAGTCTAATGCCTGTGTCTGACTCCTGCTTGGAGCAGCTCTGTGACCCCTTCGGTCAGGGCTGGGCTATTTTTTGGGGTCTCTCTGGGGTCTCAAGAGACCTCCTTAAGCGCGTTCCCAGCGAGGCAGGGTCCCCCACCTGCCTGGGCTGGCATGTGTTTGCCCCAGACCAGGGGGCTTATTCGCGACCTCCTGTGCTCATCTGGCCTCCCTGGCACCCGAGCTTCGCGGCACTGGTCCGTTTAGGGTCTTCTATTGTGTGTTTTCCCCGCTTTTGGCTCTTTGGGTGCGTTGCTTGCCCTCGCCAAATGGGGACTATGGAAATGGGAGGAAATCAGCTCTAGGACTCTCCGGTTAATCCTGTTTCTGGTCTCTCCTCCAGGGACTCTGGGCAGCTCTACTTATTTTGTGGGCTGCTCCGCAATCGCGGCGGGTAGGTCAATTTACGCCTGCCCTTGCCCCTCTGTGCAATCCCTCGCAGGCCGTATGGGTGCCAGTCTGTGTGAGGCCTTGCCGGCAGGTGCAAGCGTTCGCCAGCCCGCGTGGGTCACACACACGCTCGCCAACCCTCCCCAGTCACTCGGCGCAAGTGTGCGCGCCTGCTCTGGGTGTTTTGGGGGTTTCTATGTTTGCTTTTCGGCTTTTGGCTCTTTGGGGGTGTGGCCTCTTCCCGCGCAATGGAGACTTCGGCAAGGAGAAGGAGTCAGGACTCCCCGGTTCCTCCTCCCGTTCTTTCCCCAGTGCCTCCGTTTCTAGTCTCCCCTTAGGGGCCTCTGGGCAGTTCTGAGACCCCTTCGGCCGAGGATCCAACCCCTGTGCGGACTGCGTTTCAATCGCAGGCAGTCTGGTTCATGTGCGCCCCGCTTCTGCCTCTTTGGGGTCGCGCCTTTCCAGCCCACAGTGGAGACTACCGAATGGGGAGGGAGTCGGGACTCCCCGGTTCCTCCTCCCGTTCTTTCCCCAATGCCTCAGTCTCCAGTCTCTCCTCAAGGCTCTCCCAGCCAGTCTGCACTCAGCCCTGTAGCTCACAGGCGTACAAGCTGTGTGCGGAGCGCACAAAAGGCAGGTTAATTGATTCCCTTATGCCTGAGCGAGATGGTAGCTGGCGAGTGGGAAGTGCGTTATCACCCGGGCTCCACCGGCCGCAGTCTCAGTTCTCTTCACAAAGTTTTCCTCACCAGTCTTTTCCCAGGCACCAGCCCACCCTGCTGCCGCCTGTACCCAGCGATCAAGGAGGGCGGCTGCCGCTGCAACTTTTGCGTTTGCCCTTTAAATGTCTTTTTGCATCCCCAGCCACCTGTCTCTGGCAGAGAGTGCCCCTAAGCTTTTTGGGGTTGCGTTTTGTCTGTATTTTCTCGGCTTTAGCTGCTGTAGTTTAGGGGTTCCTGTTTATGATTCAGACCCCGTTCTTCTCGGGGGGACGCTAACTGGCCGTTTCAGTGTCCCTCTGGTGCCAGTGCCCGTGCGCACCCAGCCCACCCTCTCGAGCCTCCACCGCAATTCTCACCCGCTGGGATGTGTGAGAGTCGCATCCACTGTCCGCGGCACCAAGGCTCCTCTCCCACTATCGCTCCACTGCTTTCCAGGTGATTACTCCATTATTTAGTTGCAATTCCAGTTTGGTTTTGGGAGGAGGTCAGCGTGACTCCCTTTCACTCCTCCGCCATCTTTTTCTCTTGAATGAATGCCATTGCTCTTGAAGATGAGAGTCACAGTGAGTAAGTGAGTGGTCAGCACCTGTGGGGTGGAGGCCTGCACACCTCAGGGGCATGCTTAATCAACTTCTAAATGAGGTTAAGGAGTCTCAGGATGATCTCAGCATTGATTGAAATACTTGGTGCGAGCAACTGGCTATTCTCTGATCTAACATCTGGTGCTTTGACCTCTCCACAAAAACTGTTGTGTCCTTCACATCATGTGTGCTAACTCCTGCAAATACCTAATTACAATTGTAAGAACGATGTTTCATAGAATCTCAGAGACATGTTCATTGCATAATCACCCAAGCTTACAGGGAATTGTCATTACTGTTGGAATGGTTACCTTAGTTGTTTCAGCCTCTGAAATATATGATGTTTATTGATTATGAGTACATGACCACCCTGGGTCACACTCAGCAGACTTGTGACTTGAGCTTATGAATCTGTGAATTAGTATTGGTCAAGTGCTGTGTTGATATTGTCTTATAGGCAGCTTCAGCACTGACACTTGTTCATGGACTTGAGGGCTGCATTTGTATGCAATGTCATGTTTGAAATGTAGGAATATCATCACTTATTCAAGGAGTGTAGGCACACTCTAGAACTTGACCAACCTGGATATTTTTCTCTTTCATTTACTACTTAAATGACCTTAAGGACATAATGTATCTACTTTGAGCCACAGTTTCTTTACTTGTAAGATAAGGCTAACACTAGTACTTAATCTGTGAATCCTGTTGTGATGGTAACACACAAACTCATGATCAGTCAATGCTTTGAGCCCCTTATCTGACACACAGGACATGACCGATAAACATTAGCTATTGGCCAGTGTCTTAGACAGTGCCTTGCTCATGAAGGTAGCCAAGAAATTATTTGTTGAAAGGATGTGCTTGTTCAACAAATAGTTTAGGGCCCTACAGTTCATTTATCCAGTCATGTGTCCATTATTTTGTTCCACAGATATGAACTGAGTGCCCAGTATATTCCAGGTACTCAAGTAGATCAGTGGGCCCCAAGGGTGGCAAAAAAGAAACTTGTTCCATCTCTGTATCATGTCAAGAGTTTAAGCAGAGAATACATATAAGTTAAACCAAGAGAAACTTAATGATGTATTAGGTCCTGTGATGAGGATGCACTTGATGGCATGAAAACTAATGGTGACTTTGATCTAGCTGTGACAGGCTTCTTTTAACAAGTGACATGTGATCATTTCTAAGTGATGGCAAGAGATGTGTTTAAAATATGAGGAGCATGGAGAACTTTCCAGGCACCTCAGGTAACACAGAGAAGGGCTGGGAGGAGTGGTGCTGAGAGAACAGGACTGGCAGGAAACACATGTTTCCAGAATTCAGAGAGACCTGTAACAGGGTTTAGGCTGGGGCAGAAATGCAGGTACAGGACAAGACAGAGCTTGTTAGGCAGCTTTGACTTTGCCGTGGGAGCAGTGAGAACCCTTGTGTGGTCATATGGGCAGGGAGTTCTGGGTCTATGTTGTAGTGGGAAGAAAGGACTGTAGTTGGGGCCAGAGTGGATACAGGTGAACCAGGTGGAGAGATGGTGCTGGATTAAGGCTGTAGCACTGAAGCTGGAAAGAAGAGGGATCTTTAGGATATAAAATCAACAAGTACTTGGTGAAATCATGTGCTTTCTAACAACTGTTTAAGGTCCTTACAATTCATTTATCCAGTTGTGTATCTATTATGTGTTCCACAGATAGCCCTGGTGGTCCAACATTAGAGATGGAGGAGGAGACTATACCTGAACCGAGTTTCAGGTCTCAGTTTCATGTTACCGTTGAATGACAGTGACGTTGACAGAGGCCAAGAACACTTTCCTAAGAACTATAGTAGAGAAAAGCTAAGGGAAGAATCAGAAGTTGGATTTGGAAAGTGGAGTTTAAGGCATTTGTAGGAAATGGCAAGAAATCAATTTTTTATCCTCACCTGAAGATATGTTTACTGATTTTTTTTTTTTTTTTTAGGGAGAGAGGAAGAGAGAGAGAGACAAAAGAAACATTGATGTGAGGGAGAAACATCGATCAAATGGTTGCCCCCTGCATGTGCCACAGCAAGGGAATGAACCAGCAACTTTTTTGGTGCATGGGGTGACGCTCCAACCAACTGAGCCACTGGCCAGGGCTAGAGAACAATTTTTAATACTTATTAAATTCGAAGAAAAGTTTTGGCTAGACTGTCACATATAAATACGTGAATCCAAAATGCACAGGTAGTAACCAAAGTGAAGGGCCTGAAGAAGATTATCTATGAGGGAAGGGAAAGAAACCATGATATGAAGACAGGAGAGGACCTATAAGGAGCCTTCAGGGACCCTTATACTGAATGGCTTTGAGTCAGCAAAAGAACACACAAAGGGTACAGAAAAGAGGTACCTAGAGGGACTAGAAGAAGACAAGGGGTGTTCTGGGCTGGGGAAGTGAGGGAGATGATACTGGAGACAGATGGGTATGGTCTATCCTGCCACTGAGAGGTGAGGGGTGCTCACTGAAGCCTTTGAGATAGATCACCTGTCCTCATGGAGAGCACTCTGATTGAGTGAGGGGGTGAGAAAACAGACACTTCGGGAATCAAAAATTGGCATTGAGGAGAAAGAGGAAGAGTGTCACTACAGGAGGGTAGAGGTGACAGCTGCATGTTCTGTTTTTAGGTGGCCGATGGTTGAGTTTGTTTAAAAGCTGTGGCGAAATCTCTGGAGATGGATGATGAGTGTGGTTTCATGACAGTGTAAATGCCACTGACAGGACACTTAAAAATGGTTACAGTTATGAAGTATATGTTGTGTATATATTCACTACAATAATAAAAATTTAAAAAGCCCTTGGAACTTAGGAAAGCGATAGGACCCCACACAGTCACAGGAATTTGCCCATCTTTCATAAGAAAGTGAGAAAATGAAGGGCTTGGGGGAATAGCTTCTTTGGGTTTTATTGTCTAACAGGCCTTGGGGAGGAAGTGAAAGGTGAGAGAGAGAGAAAAGCAGTCCTTGTTTGTCTGGGACTTACTATCTGTCAGGGAGACAGTTAAATAATAAATAGAAGTAACTATGCTAAAAGCTTTTGTAGAGTGAACCAGTGATGGGAACCTATTAATGGAGGCATATAATAGAAGCTATCAAGTCAGCCAGTGTACATTAAGGAGATAGCAGTAAGGTGCAGCCTCATGGCTGAGTAGGAATTAGTGAGGGTGATACTCCAAGGTGGGGAGTGTTATTGGCAGAGATAATTAAAAACAAAACAAACAAAAACATAGCAGTACCCTTTGAAAGAAGAGGGATTAGAAGCATTCGAGTTCGTGGCTGGTGGGAGTGGAGTTTTTTCCGAGCATTAATGTGAACACGTGGCTGTAGAGAGGCTGGTGCACATGTGATCATAGCGCTGTGCTGGGCTTCTGGCATCCCGACAGCCTGTCCTCTGCTTTTCAGTGCACTGCTCACTGTCCAAGTGCTGCATTCATACTGATTTTAAGGCCACAACAGACTGTGTTGGAAAGAACACAAGAGGAAGAATCAGCAGATCTACATCTAGTCCCTACTTGACCCTTCATGGTTTATGAGACATTGGATACATTACTTAACTTCTCTCTTAAACTCAGTGTCCTCATTGCAGATGGAAGGAGTTAAGTTATCTGGCCCTTCCAATTCTTTAAACTAAATAGCTGTTATTGTTATTGTTTTTCTAGGGTAGATATGCACATCTCAACACACACCACATTGGTGATAGAGCCAAGTGTCTGCAGAAACTACTCCAGAGCTGCTGCCCCTACCCTTACTGCTCTTCTGGGATACAGAAGTAGCATCATTTGTCAGAGTTCTGAGACTGGGGTGGGGAACTGTTACTGCAGGTTCAGGGTGTCATATCTCTTCCTGCCCTGGTAACTTAGTGCCGGCGTCCGTGGGCATTTCATGTTACTTTCACTAAAACCTTGAATGAACTATTAACTTCAGTGGTATCATCATGCATATTTTCTGAGAAAATACTGTTTATGGGCCAAAGTGGATGATGTTTCAAGACAATGTTACGGAAATCCATGGATTTGCTCTTAACCATGATCACAAATTGTTACAACATTTATTCAGTGATCAAATAAAAAAATCGTTAGTGTCATGGCATGCTTTGAAAAATATAATAGTCTGCTTTGGTAGTGTTAAAATAAAAGAAAAAAATAATAAAGAGAGAAAGAAGCAAGGAATACATATAAGTCCCATGGTTTTGTATTCAGTAACCTGACCACAGTGATAATAAAATCCATTTTCATCTTGAGCCCTGTTGCCTGTCATGATAGGACCATATTGGAGAGGAGCATTTCTACTGTTTATTAAATGATCTTCTTCAGTGAACCAAGGACCTGCTGTGAACTGAGCCAGTGCCAGAGTGCTCTGCATGAAGGATAATTCGTAATTAAAGGCGATAAATAAATGCCTTTGTGTCAGAATTTCCTAACGATACCACACCATTGAAACATTCCATATATAAAGAAGAAAGCCATGGAATGTTACCAACACAAATTCAGTGCAAGGACCTTGAATAATATTAAAGATATACTGTTATATATTTAATATATAAAGTAAATTAAAATAATAATATATGGAACCAAGTGAAACTCAGCCCAGGATTGTGAAGGTTAAAATAATAAATGTGTTAATATCATGTATTATATTAATAGATTATAGAGAAAGACCATATGGTCCTTGCAAAGACTGACGTATTAACTTCCACAACTATTTTAGAAAACAAAACAAAGCAGTATAGTAGAATTCAATTACATGGCTGTTTCCTTAATAAGCTTATGTGTTTATACCTTCATCAAAAAAACAGTGATTCAGTAGAATAATTTTTAGTTAATTTAGGACAAAACAACCCAAAAGAAACTATGTTCATTATTGTTAATATTGTTCTAGAAGCTCCAATGTAATTTGGAACATGGGAGAAAGAGACCTATATGTACATTTAAAAAAGGATTGCCTACTCAACACTAATCATACATAATATGACTGTCTCCCTGGGAAATGCAGTAGAGCACATTGGATAAAGATTTATATTTTGCAATTTACTGTATTTTAAACTTATTGTCTGCATGTAGAAAAACTCTGTACATTTAAATATTAATTATAATTTCTTACTGAAGACAATTTTTTTAAAACAAATGATGTAGGATTTTGGTTACCAAAGAACAAGAGGAACCATTTGTGCAAAACTTAAAACCTTACTGTGAGGTTAGTGACACTTCAAAATTATGTACTAAAGTCTCCTCATGTTTCCATTTTTTCAAAATTCTGAGCCATCTAGAAGCATTTGACTTGGGTGCCTTTAGAGCCTGAGTCATTTCTTCAGGTAGAACTGTCACATGTTCCACAGTAATGAACGTGACTTGTTCAGGACTTCCAAGATTGGAGTACCCACCTGATGTCTCATGCTTCCCACCATCTCATTGGTTCTAGGAGATGAGCAGCTCACATGAAGTCATTGCAGCACTAACATATATATCCAGTCACAGGACCTGACACTTCCCACACAGTGGGTATGTCCTCACCACCCATCACAAGTCTCAAACTTTAGATCCCTGACATGGGACTGAATGTGACTGGGGGGCAGGGAGAGGCAGGGTAAACAGGATTCCAGGACAGCCAACAATACAGGCTTCAGGAATTTATTTGCACTGGAGATGGTTGAAAAAATGTGGGGAGGAACAGATTTAAGGGGTCAGTGATGACAATTGTGTGCCCTTCCTGGACTTTGTTTCCAAGTATTCTTGGCCATTTTGCCTGTCGCATTCAGAATTTCAGGTACTTGTAACCTAGTTTTACTTTGGTGGCTTAAGAATAATTAGTTAATATGTATTGCATGTGTTCTTTGCCTAAAACAGATTTGTTTTACTCCCCTGTTAAACCTTTCTCATTGAAGATGCTTAATACATTTTGGGGAATTCAGTGCTGTTAATAGTGCTGGGAAAGATCTTATGAATATCTTCAAATAGCACCATTTTAAATATCAGTGCATGAGTGACTGCCTACCGGTGAGTGACTGCCTATCGGGGCAGACCTGCTTTATGTAGTTTCTCAAAACCAAAATAAAAGGATCATTCTGAGAATTCATGGGACCTCTGGTGATGACATCGAGCTATGCTTATAGTTGAAAATGAGTGTGTGGAATATTCTCTTCATTGCTAGACTTACCTGGCACAAGTCTGGTCACTGACCTCAAATTCTTTCCATGTCAGTCTGCTGTCCTCAGAGATGCCTGTTGTGTAACATATTCCTTAGCAGTACTCACCTAATTACCCTTGTGGTTTACAAGGTGCTTATCTGTTGTATTTGTAGTTTGGATGAACGTTAATTTTCAAAATAATGAAAGCATCTGCCTGATTCACAGTGTCAGCTACAGCAAGAGAAAAAAGGACTGTTGTTTCCTGTCCTCTCTCTGGAAAACATCTGAGAATCTCTAGATTAACATCTTCTAATGCTTAGATGAATTTCATCCTAATAGCACACCTGGGTGTAGACACAGATCTGGAAGCTTTGGGACTTCATCTAAATGGCCTGAATAGAATTTTCATGATTAAAGGGATTTGAAGAAAACACTCCTAATCATAGTGACAAATTAAATATATAAGGGAGATATATCCAGAGGAATTAGTATTGAGTGCTGAGCTTTTCACGGGTTTTGCTCATATGCAAAAATCCGAATGTTTTGAAATGGGAATCAAAAATTAAAATGTAAAAGTTGAACACTTTAGTTTTACTTTGGTGGCTTAAGAATAGTTGGTCAACACATATTGCATAGGTCTTTGTCTAAAGCAGATGTATTTCCTTCCTCTGTTAAACTATGTAGAACAATTAAGGTGTTCCAACTTTTCTAGTAGTCAACACAAAGAAATAAAAAAATTTTATGGTGAAAAATCATATTAAGTGAAAAAAAAAGTTAACCGACAAAAAAGATAATTCTTTCAGTTTATTGTATTACAATTGAATACCTATGATTTCTATATTAAACTGAATCATTATTTAATATTCTTTAAACATGGAAGCAAGCAAGAATGAATGTTGACCTAATTAACATTTAATTAATTAACAAATGCAGAGTGATTCTGCATTTCTCTGATGGCTAGTGATGCTGAGCACCCTTTCAAATGTCTCTGGACCCTCTGTATCTCTTCCTTAGAAAAGTGTCGGCCCAGGTCCTTTGCCCATTTTTTGATTGGATCATTTTTCTTCTTGGAGTGGAGTCGAGTGAGTTTTTACATATCTTGGAAATCAAAACTCTATCTGATATCATTAGCAAATACATTTTTTCATAGAGTTGACTCCCTTTTCATTTTGCTGATGTTTTCTTTAGCCGTGCAGAAGCTTATTTTGATGAGGTCCCACTTGTTTATTCTTTCCTTTATGTCCCTTGCTTTAGGAGACATATCGGTGAAAAAATTGCTGCCTGGGATATCTGAGTTTCCTGCCAATGTTCTCCTCTAGGACTTTGATGGTGTTGCGATTTATATTTAAGTCTTTTATCCATCTTGAGTTTATTTTTGTGTATGGTGTTAGCTGATGATCCAATTTCAATTTTTTGCATGTAGCCATCCAGCTCTCCTAACACCATTTGTTGAAGAGGCTATTATTGCTCCATTTTATGCTTCTGCCCCCTTTGTGAAATATTAGATGCCCATATCGACCTGGGCTTATTTCAGGGCTTTCCGTTTTGTTCCACTGGTCTATTGATCTGTTCTTGTGCCAGTACCAGATTGTTTAGAGTATAGTGGCTTTGTAGTATTGCTTGATGTCTGGTATTGAGATCCCTCTACTATGTTTTTCTTTCTCACAATTACTGCAGCTATTTGGGGTCATTTATGATTCCATATAAATTTTTGAACTGTCTGTTCTATTTCTGTGAAATACATCATTGGTATCTTAATAGGGATTGTGTTGAATCTATAAATTGCTTTGGGTAGTATGGACATTTTGATGATATTAATTCTTCCAATCCATGAGCACGGTATATGCTTCCATTTATTTGTGTATTCCTTAATTGCTTTCTTCAATGCTGTATACTTTTCTGCATACTGGTCTTTTACCTCCTTGTTTAAATATACTCCTAGGTATTTTATTTTTCTTGTTACTATATCAAATGTTTTTTTTTGTGATATCTTCTTCTTCTATTGCATTGCTGGTGTACAAAAATGCCTTTGATTTCTGAATATTGACTTTATATCCTGCTGTTTTGTTAAATTCACTTATTAGGTTCAGTAGTGATTTGGTGGAGACTAGGGTTTTCTATGCACACTGTCATATCATCTGCAAACAATGATAGTTTTATTTACTCCTTTCCTATTTGGATACCTTTTATTTCTTTTTCTTGTCTGACCGCTGTGGCTAGGTCTTCCAATATGATGTTCAAGAGAAGTGGTGAAAGCGGACATCCTTGTTGTGTTCCCGATCTTAGTGGGAAAGCTTTTAGTTTTTGCCCATTGAGTATGATGTTGGCTGTAGGTTCTTCATATATGGCCTTTATTACTTTGAGGAATGCCCCATTTATTCCCATTTTGCTGTGTATTTTGATCATAAATGGGTCCTGGACCTTATTGAATGCTTTTCTGCATCTATTGATATGATCATGTGTTTTTTGTGTTTCCTTTTATTTATGTGATGTATTACGTGTATTCATTTGTGTATATTGAACCATCCCTGCATCCCTGGGATGAATCCCACTTGATCATGGTGAATAATCTTTTCAATGTATTGCTGGATGTGGTTTGCCAATATTTTGTTGAGGATTTTGGCGTCTATGTTCATCAGCGAAATTGGCCTGTAGTTTTCTTTCTTTGTAGTGTCTTTATCTGGTTTCGGGATTAGGGTGATGCTGGCTTCATAAAAAGAGTTTGTGAGTCTTCCCTCCTCTTGAATTTTTTGGAATAGTTTGAAAAGGAGAGGGGTTATCTCTTCCTTAAATGTTTTGTAAAATTCTCCTGTGAAACCATCCAGCTCAGGCCTTTTGTGTGCTGGGAGTTTCTTGATTACCACTTTGATTTCCCCAGCTGTTATCGGTCTGTTCCAAGCTTTCTGCTTCTTCTTCCTTTGGTGTTGGAAGATTATAGTTTTCTAAAAATTTGTCCATTTCATCGAGGTTTTCAAATTTCTTAGCATGTAATTGTTCATAGTAGTTTCTGACAATCCTTTGTATTTGTGTGGTATCAGTTGTTATTTCTCCTGTTTCATTTCTGATATTATTAATTTGGGTCCTCTCCCTTTTTTTCTTGATGAGTCTGCTTAAAAGCTTGTCCATTTTATTTATCTTTTTGAAAAACCAGCTCCTGGATTGGTTGATCTTTTGAATTGTTCTTTTCATCTCTATGTCATTCAGTTCTGCTCTAATCTTGACTATTTCCTTTCTTCTACTTCCTCTGGGATTTATTTGTTGTTGATTCTCCAGTTCTTGAAGTTGTAGTGTTAGGTCTTTTATTTGAAATGTTTCTGTCTTTTTTAGGTAATCCTGTATTGCTATGAACTTCCCTCTCTGGACTGCCTTTGCTGTGTCCCACAGGTTTTAGACTGTTGTCTGTTCATTTTCATTTGTTTTCAGACATTTTTTGATGTCTTCTCTTATCTCATTATTGACCCATTCATTGTTTAATAGTGTAATGTTCAGTCTCCATGAGTTTGCAAGTGTTTGAAATTTCTCTTTGAGGTTTATTTCCAGTTTCAAGCCCTTGTGGTCCAGGAAAAAGCTTGGTATTATTTCAATTTTCCTGAATTTGCTGAAGCTTGCTTTGTTTCCTATCATGTGATCTATCTTTGAAAAACTGCCATGAGCATTAGAAAGGAATGTGTATTTTTCTTCTTTGGGATGTAAGGTTCTATATATGTCAGTTCAGTCTATTTGATTCAGTGCATCATTCAGCTCCACAATATACTTATTGATGTTTTGTCTGGAAGATCTGTCCATTTTTGACAGTGGGGTGTTGAAATCCCCTACTATCAGTGTGTTACTGTCTATATCTCTTTTGAAGTATCCAAGATTTTCCTTATATATTTGGGTGCTGCTATGTTGGGTGCATATTAGTTTACAATGTTTATGTCTTCTTGAAAGATTCTTCTTTTAAGGATTATAAAGTTTTCCTCTGCATCTCTTTATTTGGCTTTTGTTTTGAAATCTATTTTGTCTGATATAAGTATCGCTACCTCTGTTTTTTTCTCTTGCCTATTTGCCTGGAATATATTTTTCCATATCTTTACTTTCAATCTGTGTAGGTTGTTCGCTCTGAGGTGGGTCTCTTGTAGGCAGCATCTGTGTGGGTCATGTTTTCTTATCCATTCAGCTATCCTGTGTCTTTTGATTGGGGCATTTAGTCTATTTACATTGAGAGTTATTACTGATAGAAACCTATTCATTTTTCTTCTTTGTACTTGTGGTTTTCTTTTTCTCATTCTTTTCCTTTATCTTCTTAAACCAGTCCCTTTAGCATATCTTGTAGTCCTGCTTTGGTGTACACATATTCTTTTAGCATTCCTTTGTCTGGGAAACTCCTGATTTCCCCTTCTGTTATAATTGAGAGTCTTGCTGGGTAGAGCATCCTTGGTTGTAAGCCCTTGCTTTTCATGACTTGGAATATTTGTTGCTACTCCCTTCTGGCTTGTAGTGTTTCTTTTGAGAAGTCAGCTCCTAGGCGTATCGGGGCTCCCTTGTATGTTACTCCCTGTTTCTCCCTTGCTGCCTTTAGGATTCTCTCTTTGTCTTGGATATGTGCCATTTTAGTGATGGTGTGTCTTGGAGTTGGCCTTCTTGGGTCACTCTTGAATGGGGCCCTCTGTACCTCCTGGATCCATGAGACCTTTTCTTTCCTCAATTTGGGGAAGTTTTCCATTATTACTTTTTCGAAGAGGTTCTCTATCCCTTGCTCCTCTTCTTCTCCTTGTGGTATTCCTATCATGCAGATATTTTTGCGTTTCAGGTTGTCCTGCATTTCCCTAAATGCCTCTTCATTCTCTCTGAGATTTTTTTCCATTTCTTGTTCTTTCTGGGAGCTTTTTTCTACCTTATCCTCCATCTTGCTTATGTGATCCTCAGCTTCAGCTAGCCTGCTTTTGAATCCTTCTACTGTGTTCTTCAATTCAGAAATGGTATTCTTCATATACTCTTGTGTCTTCTTGATAGTTTCTATGTCCTTTTCCAGTTTGATATAGTTTGCTGTAAGATCCTGATAGTTTCTCTACAGTTTCTCATAGTTATCTTTGAGCTGGCGGAGCTCATTGAACTTCCTTAGAGCCATTGTTTCGAATTCAATATCTGATAGTTCCCTTTCCTCTATTTCATTTTGCTCTCTCTGTGAGGATTTCTTCTTTCCCCTCATTTGGAAGGGACTTCTTTTTGTTCCCATTTTTGTGAGAGTCTATTTATTTATTTATTCATTTATTCATTAAATTATTTGCTTGTGCTTCAATTGATCCGTCTAGAGTTCTTGACTTTATGTATTAAACTTTGAAAGTAGTAGACGGGTCTTTTTATTTATTTGTTTTTTTTCTTCACTTTTCTTTCTGGGTCTGCATCTGATGGTGTCAGTTGTTGACCCTATCTGAACTTGGGCCCTTTGTTTGAGCCTTCCAGTTATCTACTCTCTTCCTTTCTGTGTCTGTTTCCTGTGATTGTCAATCTGTTTCCTCTGTTCTCATCTGTCAGGCTTAGGCATCACAGGGTGGAGCAGTGCCTCCTCATGGCAGGACTAGTGTTCCCTTATAAGCTGCCATCACTCAAGGGAGTAGTCCGCCTGAGCAAGATGGTGATCATGGACTAAGAAAGAGTTAATACCGGGACTCCCCATTGCCTCTGTCTCCAGTCTCTCTTCGAGGGTCTCTGGGCAGCTCTGTGACCCCTTTGGCCAGGAATCCACCATTTCTGCGGACCGCTCTGCACTCGCGGCCTGCACAGGCACTGGCCTGCCTGAGCCCTCGCTGGCCCCGTGGGCACCAGCCTGCCGGAGCCCTCGCCAGTCTGCGTGGTTCGGGGTCCGCACATGTCCTCACCAACCCTCGCTGGCCTCTCGCGTGTGTGTGCACCTGCACTGGGTGGTTTCGGACTGTCTACTGTGTTCTTTTCAGCTTTTGGCTCTTTGGGGATGTGGCCTGCCCATGCACAATGGAGACTACGGAAAGGAGGAGTTGGGATTCCCCTGTTCCTCCTCCCGTTCTTTCCCCAACGCCTCTGTCTCCAGTCTCTTCTCAAGGGTCTCTATGCAGCTGTGTGTCTCCTTTCTCCAGGGATCCTCTGTTTCTTCCATCCAGTCTACACTCAGCCCCCAGCTCAGTCGTGCACAAGTTGTGTGTGGAACACACAAAAGGCAGGTTAATTAATTCTCTTATGCCTGAGCGAGATGGTAGCTGCAGAGTGGGAGGTGAGTTATCACCGGGGCTCCACTGGCCACCATCTCAGTTCTCTTCAGAAGGTTTTTCTCACCAATCTTTCCTCAGGCACCAGCCCACTCTGCTGCTGCCTCTACCCAGAGATCAAGGAAGGCGGCTGCCACTGCAAATTTTTGTGTTGACCCTTTAAATGTCTCTTTGTATCTCCAGCCACCTGCCTCTGGAAGAGAGCGCCCCTACACTTTTCGGGGTTGCGTTTTGTCTGTTTATCTGGTTTTAGCTGCTGTAATCTAAGGGTTCCTGTTTATGATTCAGACCCTGTTCTCAGGGCGATCCAACTGGCCGTTTCAATGTCCCTCTGGTGCTGTGCCCATGGGTGCTCAGCTCACCCTCACGAGCCTCCACCACACTTCTCACCTGTTCAGATGTGTGAAAGTTGATTCCAGTGTCTGTCTGCATCTCCAAGGCTCCTCTCCCTCTATCGTTCCATTGTTTTCTAGGTGATTTCTCTACTGTTTAGTCACAATTCCAGTTTGGTCTTGGGAGGAGGTCTGCGTGACTCCCATTCACTCCTCCGCCATCTTTTTCCCCCATGGTACTCACTTTCAGTCCAGGCTGGCCTTAAATATCATTCTTGGTATGATTATTTTGTCACGTAGCGCCTGGAGTATAGCAAATGTCAATTTCCTGCCTTTTTCAAATAGCACAAAAGAAGGAGTCTGGTCAGAACCATTTTCATTGCACAGAGCCTGAATTTAAGGATTATAGATGGGACCTTTTTCATTTTGGCAGTCTGTTGGAATCTGGCCTTAAGTGAACTTACATGTTGCCCATTTATTTATTTTTTATTCAAGTATTTAACACCTTTATTTTTCAGCATCAACATTATGCTAAGAAAAGCACTGGGTACTAGACACATAGTTTTAGATGAAACTCTCTGTGATCTTAAGGAGTGACCAATTGCTGTTGACGAAGGTTCACACCTGTTAGTGAACTCAGGTGAAGGCTCACACCTGTTGGTGAGGCAAGCGAAGGCTCTTACCTGTTTTTGAAGGCAGGTGAAGGCTCACACTCTGTGGAGCCTTCAGGAGTGTCAGGAGCATTGGGAGCAGGGAGGGAGCTAATTGTAGAACCAAGGCTTTAAAGACAGTTAAGTGTTTGCCAAGTGAAGAAGAGGAAGAGAGTAGAGAAAACCAAGAAATGGGGGAGATTACATGTGCAAAGGCATAATGATGATGGGATGTCTGACATATTTAGGGATATGCAAGGAGCTGATTATGTCTGTAAACTTAGGTATTAGAGGTAGCCCAAAAATAAAATAAAAAATTGGAAAAGTCTGAAACCAGTCATGGAGAGTGCTGTAAAACACAGTTACATGTTTGGGTAACAATCAAAAGACCATCCCTGCCCTACAAATATCCTTAAATTGACTCTTTCTTCACTGTACTCTGAGACAAGCCTCCAGCCCTTCATCAGCTGAGCTTTGCACTCAAGCACGTGAACATGTCTGGGAAGAAGTGAAATTGGGTGATAGGTCACAATTTACATTCATCATCATAGATCTCAAACAGACACTTGACACTGCGGAATATTCCACTGCACTTCAGTGGAATGCTTGCTTTTCCACTTTCCAAAATCATTATTCTACACCATCTTCTTTTTCCATAAAGTTAACCCTCTCAAAAGTCAATCCATCCAAGAGTTTATATGTGTAATGAAGTTAGAAGAGTCTGCATAAGAAAGTGGTTAATAAATGTTAGCAATTTTGCTGCTGCTGATGGAGGTGACAGTTCTTGCAAGAACAATTTTTCATGACAGCAATGGTTTGTGTCTTGTGCTATCTTGACTTCACTCAGTGCATACACATGAATAGTCTCTATATTCTCTCTACATGTTCTCACCACTCCCTAACCACACATTCTCTCACACTAACAACATGCCAGGTATCCATTCATTCCCGCCAATTTGTAGTCTCAGTTTGTGGAAGATTCTCAACATTTTCCATCTTGCCACCAACAACCAGCCACCTCTCTCTTCTTTTTGTAAATTTCTGCATCCAGTTTGAAGCTCTTTTTGTCTTGGTTTTTGTGTCTCTGCTTGTACTGGATTCCATCCTCTCTGCCTCTCTGATGCCTTTTCCTCTTCTTTATGTCTTGTCAGCATGAAGAATCTATGATATCATTCCATTTCACTACTGAGTTCATTCCTAGAAGAAAATGGCAATGTGTATTGTAGACTTTTTGTTGATATCAAATTATTAAGGGGAAAAATTGGATTTGAAGATGCCTTTTAACAGTTGCTAGTATTTTGCAAGCACTTAGCAATGGGTTAATATGGAATTTTAAATACTTGAATCAGAAAAAAAAATATTTCACAGGGCAGACCTTTAAATCTGTAAAACACTTTAAAAACTTAAGAATTAATTTCAACCTTTCTAATGCGGAGTCTAACATGTTGGTATATGAATATTTGTTTCATTTAGTTTATTCCATTGAATTGGTAGCTGGTGTGTACAGCATTGCCATTTGCTCTCAGAATTCATGCATTTGTGTCACTCCGTATAATGTTAGTTCAGATCACCTATCACTCAGGGTTATTCGGAGGATTTAGGAACAGCCTCTCATCAAAGCCAGCTTTCGTGCTTAGCTTGGTAAAGACACTTTTTTTTCCCCCTCAGAATGATGCATTTGAAAGAAGCCTGGTAGCAGAGCAGAGCCCGGGAGCTTCATTATAGTTCTACTACATTTGATTTGTCTAAAATTATAGAACCGTAGGACTTAGATTCTTAATCTCTGGGGAAGAAATCTTGAGGTCAATAGTCTAAGTTTTTGTTCAGTGTCCATAGTATGTTCACTCTTGGTAACCAGGACTTCCTTCCCTGTGTGCTTACAAAGCACCTCTGCTAGAACTTCACCAGCAATTGAGGTGCACTGGCCTGGCCTATGATTCTAAAAATTCATTTTCTGTCAACCTTTTCAATATAGCTTCCCTGTTCCTGTGACAACACGATATCCATCTTGGTTATGCAGTAACATATACCTGCAAATCATTCTGTTGATTATATATATATATATATATATATATACACACACACACACACACACACACACACACACACAATATTATAAATTATACATATATAGTATATATTATGGCATTATTAATATATATTCCTTGGAATACAATTTGTTTAGGTTTACAGATAATGTAGTGAGTTCTTTTCTACCTTAGGCTTTCAGTTCTCTCTTAGTCATGTTGGTTCTGTCTTTCAGTGTTTATGGTGTTTTTTCCTTCATAGATAAGTATAATGCATAGAGTATTATGCTAAGTAAAAAAAATAAACCAGTCAGAGAAAGACAAGTATATAATTTTACTCGTATGTGGAACCTAATGAACAAAATGAACTAACAAGCAAAATAGTGACAGATTTAAAGACAGAGAGCAGGCTGACAGCTCTTGGGGAGGGGTGGGTTGGGTGGTGGCAGGTGGAGGGATGAACAAAAAAGAAAAAAACTCATGGGCATAGACTACAGTGTGGTGATTGCAGGGGCATTGGGGAGAGGTGGAGGAGGGTATGGGGGGATAAGCGGTGATGGGTGGAGACTTACCTTGGGATGGTAAACACACAATACATTGTACATATGATGTGTTGTGGAATTATGCACATGAAACCTGTGTAACTTTGTTAATTAGTGTTACCCCAATAAACAAAGAAAAACAAAGAAGTAGAGACAAACTGAATTCATGTCATTCCACTGATGCACATCCATTTAAAGCACTGAGCTTATACATCTTCTTTGTTATTTTTATTACTCTGGTGTGACTGAAAAGCATATTCCCCTTGTCCAAGAATCAGAGATTATTGGGGATAGTGGTGATTACCTTGATGATGAGAATGATGACGCGATGCTGGTGATAATGATGATTCTACTCCTAATATGACAGCACTGATGATGACGATGGTACAACTACTGGTGTGGCACAAGCACTATACTCACACATACATGCATGTGCATGCACACACATGTACACACATTAATCTCCGTGTTCACTATATACCATTTAGCTGGGTGCAGAGGTGAGTAAGGTACATGTATCCTTTTGCTCATCTTTCTAATGGTTGCTGGAATGTCAGGGCTTGTTTGGGTTTTGATTCAAGTAAACTGACTCTTTCTAGAAGCTCTGATGGGACAACAGTCAATTATGCAAAAAGAATCAGACTTTGAAGGCACAGAATAAAGAGCTTTAGCTTACCTAAGTTTTTAAGGAAATATTTAGGAGGAAATGACAGTTGTTTTGGCACCAGTGAAATGCATAGGAAGCGCCTTTGATGTTTATTTTGTGCCAAAGATTTTTAGAAACTCTGGTCAGACATCTATTAATTCAATAACAATGTAACCCTCTCTTTCTTTTACTCTCTTTTACTGTTACAGGAACTTCTCTGCTTCTCTGTGTCCTTACGTCCAAAATGTGCATAATAATAGGTTATTCTAAGTATTTGATGAGATAACTATAACAGTTTTTGTAAACTATACATTAATTCTGAATAATTTCTCTTATTTTGCTTCTAATTTATGTAACTTGCTGTATGATTTGCAGTGCAATGCAGTAATTAACAGACCGTTTTCTGAGTCCTGCGCAGGTCACCCACGCAACCTTCCTTTTCCTCCTGGTATTTATGGAAGTGGTCTTGTAAGTTTGGGAGGAAGACTGGAAGTAAAATTGTAATATTAGATATTCTGAATTCACTAAACTTTTTTTTTAACTACATGCCTTGTGTCTGGTCTTTAGCTATGACATTTTGATAGTACTGTATTGTATTTATTCAACACTTGTTTAATGAGACCCTCTGTGAGCCACCACGTTGGGATCTGGGATATTATACTGTCCTTTGTCTTAAGGAACAGGTTAAGAAGAGCCATGCCATTGCAACAGGGCTGAAGTAAAAGAGGAACATTGTGTCTGTGTCAGGGTCAGCAAGTGGCACGGTCACATAAAATATTGGTCAGAGCTTCTCAGCGCCCTGACAGGAACATGTGTGATTTTACATTTTATCATAATACACTAATAATTGATTAGTACTATTTTCCATGAAAAAAGTGTAAACTTTGAGGCAATGGCATTCTGGTGTAAAAAGCCTGGATGAAGAGCATTAAAGGAAATTTTGGGGAGAAATGGGAGGAAAATGCCTGTTCACATGAATATGAACAGAAACAGTGAATTTACATCAATGCCTGTCACATAGAAAGGAAAATGAAACATGACTTGATGTCCAGATTCTTGGAAAATTAGACCACTGATTTTCTGACCCACATCTGGGAGACAATGGCCTCCACAGAATAAGGGAAGTTGAGCTATTGAGTCCTGTCCCCTGCCCTTCAAACCACAGCAGCCTCTGTTTGTCTCTTTCACATACTTGGGTTCCTGTTCAGATTTCATCTGAGGGGGAAACGAATTATCTGAAACCTTAGTCCCTCCTTGTGTCTGTAAGAATGTTGGTTGAGTAGATGAATGAATTAATCTTGATAGAAAATCAGTTGTTTTTGGAGATCCTAGAATATCTGGTGGGATCTTTCTATTTCATAAGAGAAAGACTCATTTAAATTTATCTCTTTTTATACATTAAAACTAGTAATTTTTAGCATATTGAAACTGCAGTTTCTCTCCTCTGTGTTCCTCCTTCACACAGTCTGACTTGTGATAATGCCATCATTAGGGTCGCTGGATAGGAATGTAATGTGAATTTTTGAACTAGTTACAGAATTTTCTTATATAGTTTCCTTCTAATTTCCCTATTTTCAGCTTCTTATGTATGTTAATACACTATTATAAGCTTACACTTTTGATTTTAGCAGATAAAATATAATCTGAATATCCTCATGAAATTCCTATCAGTATTTATTTAGGAATAACAGCATGTCTTCATGTTCTGTATTTCATAATTGTACAGTCTTTAAATTGTAACAGAGAAGAAAATTCTCCACCAGCCCTGAAGTGACTATTTTTTTTATGCATCCAGGGAGCCTGTATTAAAGTCCACTGCAGACCAGGTGCAGGGGGCCAGGTGCAGGGGGCCAGGTGCAGGGGGCCAGGTGTAGTGTTGGCTGTGTCAATGCAGGCAGGGTGATTTGTAGCCTGCAGAGGATGCCAGTAACACAGGCAACTTACTTAACTTTTAGACTCTCCTCATTTTTCTCAGCTAAAAATGTCAATGGATCACCCCAAATTTTATAAGACTCTAAGGAGCAGTTTTATGAACTTCTGTGATTCTCAAAATTCTTTAGAAATAGCAGTGCTCTCTCTGGGTCCTCCTATGTAGAAGCATATGGAAGTTCACATTGTTTATAGGCTGTGGCAAAGCGTGAAATGACAAGGAATGACATCTTAATTTTCCACACGTGCAAATAAACTACCATTCATCACAGATACATGTTCATCTCCTGTGTTCTCCCCACTTCAGGGACTATTTTAGATTGATCATTACATTTTCAACCAACATGACCAGTTTCTGTGAAGTAGGTGTCAAACAAAGGTTCTTGGGAGTCAGGGAAGACCTGTTTTAAGGGAGTTGCCATGGAATCTGCATGAGTGAAATCCAGGAGAGGTCAAATGAGGAAATAATATATTAAGGATCCATGGACAGGGGCAGTGGTGGTAGAGGGAGGATTGAATGCGGAAGGGGGGTGTACGGGACAGGAAAGAGCAATGGGGCAAAATGGGGACAACTGTAATTGAACAACAATAAAAAATTTTTTAAAAATGGTTATAAAAAGATGGCATATGTTACCTTTCTACGCTATAAGGCTCCCACTAAAAAACGAACAGTGCTCATTTCCTCTAGGCACAGTTTCTCTTTATGTTTCTGCATATGATTAGGAAGATGGCCTCTCAGTGAGCATTAGTGTGGGCTGTACTGTGCACAGAAAATGTTCTGAGTTGGGACATTCCCCTTTCACCACAGTTGGAGGGAGCCTGGGAAAATGGATTTCAGACATGAAAATGTGAAGCAATAAAGCCCGCCTGGATGGGGTGGCTTGAGACCTGGGTCTTATGTAAGGATGTGATATTTTACTATGTTGTCTCATCTATACAATGACACATTTACACTAAGTAATCCTTCAAACTGTTGATTTTAGAAAAAGTTACTGAATCCCAACTTGAAGATCACTTTTTTCCCAACTAATGAGAAAGCGTGCTGAAAAATAACAGATTCACTAAAACCAAAATGATGTTAGTGTGATGGACCTAAGCATAATTGTAAGTAATAGAATTAGAGACCTGGAGGGAGACTAAGAACTTATCTAATCTACTGGCTCCCACCACATGGTGGGGAGTGAATTTGGAAGGGGGTTGGGATGTCTCTGTCTATCACAATAATGGAGACATCGCTAACATTTTGGGCAACAGGGATGCTAAAGGTCCTCCAGTGTTTGGAATTGTCCTGTATGATGAGGAATTGTCATTGACAGAAAATCATTATCATTGATGCCCCATTGAAATACCAGTGGACGCATTCTATTTTTATGAGTTAGATGGCAGGCCTGAGAAGGTAACATTGATGGACTGAATGCTGAGCAGCAGTGACAAATACCAGTTTCCTCAGTTCCCAGCTCTTTCAACTCCATTCTTCTATCTTCTTAGAGCCCTGATTGTCAGCGTAGGTCTGCATTTACCTGCTTTGAAATCTCCACCACCAAACTCTTGGTTTACACAGAAGTTATCAAAAATGTATTTTCTTTTTTGTCAGCTTTTAGCTCTGGTTCTATAACCTGTTTCCAAAGCATAGATCTCCCTGTGTTCATGAATTAGCCAAATATTCTCTCAACAAAGATGAGATAATGGTACCTTGTTCACCATTGAATTCTTAGTGCCTCTTGTGGTTTCTGGCTTTCTTTGTGGCTTGAAACCTCAAATGGACAATAGAGTTTTGGAGAATGGATTTGGAGCCACAGTGGAGACATGTCCCAGCTCAATTAATGATCTTGTGAACTTGGGTAGTCATCTTACCTCTCCATAGCATCTTTATCAAAAGAATGGAAATAACTTGTATCCTGACCCCACACACCTGAGTTCTGAGTATGAGAGCCAGTCAGCATGAAAGCTCAGGCACATTGGTTATATTTAAATTAAATTTTTGTGTGGTAAGCTTAAAGGATACTGTTTACAGCAAGTGACTTAGGTAGAATCAGATAGGAAGTGTTTGATCAGCTTGGCAGCCCCTGACTTCAGCGTGATGACATAGCTAGGGCAATGGAAAGACAGGACAGGTATCATCCTGCCAAGTCATCCTCTGGGGCTCTCAGGGCTGTCTTGTCCTGTTGTCTTTAGCTGTCATGTGATTGTCTTTATGCATTTGTGTAAAGTATCTGACATCTTGTTTGGGCACTGTTTTTGCAATACACCTTATTTTATCAACCCCGTGTTACATAATAGTGATTACTGTCACACAAGAGCCGTTCACCACTGCCATGTAATGGGGACCAGTCCATGGCATGGCATCCATGCGTGTGCTATGTCCAGGGCCCAGAGACCCTGTGCCTGAATCACTCCCTGGATTGTTTTGGGAATCAGACAGTTGCCTGCATGTGCCGGATGCCGAGGAGCTCAGTTCCTGGTGATGGGTCCTCGTGTGCATCCTGTGTTTTTAATATTTAAAACTGCAAAGTATCTGTAAATGTTCAATAATGTGAACTGTTACTCTACCAGATAGTTATTGGCTGCTCTGTGTCTAACACTGAAGTGATATATACACTTATATGATATACATATATCATTATATATTTGTACTTTTTGTAGAAAGATTATAGCAGAAAAGTATATCGGTATTGTACAGTACACATTTTGCAGAGCATTTGTAAGCCCCAGCACTTGATTAGGGGGAGTTTTGGGTTGAATTGTGCTCCTGCAAAATCCATATGTTGAAATCCTGAACCCCACATCTCAGAATATGTCTTTCTCAGAATCTGTTTCAGAAAGACACATTCTGAGAGGTGGAGATAGAGACTGTACATTGGTAATCAAGTTCAAGGAAAATCATCAGATTTGGTCCTAATCCAGAATAACTGGTGTCCTTATTAAAGGGAGAAATATAGACAAGGAGATGAGCAGGGACGGAACATGATAGGGGAAGACATGGGAGAAGTTGGCCATTCACAAGCTGAGGAAGAGGCCTGGGACAGATACATTCCCCAACCCTCGGAAGGAACCAGCCTTGCTAGCACCTTGATCTTGAAATTCCAGACTCCAGGCAGTGAGACAGCAAATTTCTGTTGGTTAAGCCTCCCAGCCTGGGGTCCTTTGTTACTTTAGCCCAACACAATGGTGAGCAGGTCTCTCTCTGCCCTGACTCTTCTGCAATCCCAGCCCTTCTTTTTGTGATATGTCAGGGCAGTGTAAAAGCTGTGATATGTTTCAGAGGTAAAATTGGAAAATAGAAGCTAGTGTAGCTAGCCGTCTAAAAAGAAAAAGACAATTTAATTGTTTTAATGAAATTGCACATATGTATTCTTTGTGATTTTGAACATAACTGTTGGGACAATGGGAAATCTGATGGGCAGAATGTGTTGGATGTGTTCTGATGTGTTGAGGAAAGCCAGCAAACCTGACCATCACACTCTCTGGCAGGCAGCAGGTCCTCCAACTGGAGCCTCAGGGGGCAGACTTTCTGCCTCATATGTAAAAGCAGGAATGTGGAAGTGGGGATTTAACCTCTGTTCCTGCTGTAGTTCCAGAAAGATGCTATAGAAAACTATGACATGTAATGTTGGTAGACCATCCCCATACCACACCCAGCTCATGGAGAGCCTTGAGTATTACATGCAATTTCAACACAATCTGCAAAATGAAAGTAACTTTTAAAAATTGTTTTATTTTTCTGTAAGAAATATGAACAGAGTTTTGTTTCTTGAGTCCAGCCTGTTGTGTGGCCTCACCTTGAAAAACACACAACAATTATCTGTAGAGCTAATAAGGTCAATACATTTTATTATTTATTAATAAGTTTAGTCATGCTCACCTTTCTTCTATGAACAGTACTTCTCAGTGCTGCACACAGCCCTGCTTGTTTATATTTTATAATTTCACTTATTTTTGCTTTTTGTGAGAGTGGGGCTTCAATTTGGATTGACCAGAGTTGAAATATTCCTTTTTCCCAAGTATTGAAACACATTCACTTGGTGTTGTGCCAGGCGCTGGAACACACCAGCAGGGGGACACAACTCTTTGTCTCAAAGGAAACACAGACTTTAGAGCTTATTTACAGTTTATTTACCTGCCACCTAAGTAATCTTGAAGAGATTTCTTTCTGAATCTTAAATTATTTGTAACCTCACAGGTTTGCCTTGGACTTAAATAATACAATGTATCATTCTCCTTCTATCTGTGATGGCTATATGGCCCATCTATCTATGTATATCTACATGATGTGTGTGTATGTATATCTGTGTGCAGGTCCAGCATACATAATGCCTCGTTTTTTAAAATACTTTATTTATTTATATTTAGAGGGGGGAAGAAAAGAAGAGAGGGAAACATCAATGTGGGTTGCATTTCGCTAGGGACCTGGCCTGCAACCCAGGCATGTCCCTTACACTTGGAAAACAACCAGCAACCCTTTGGTTCACAGGCTGGCATTCAATCTACAGAGCCACACCAGCTAGGGCAACACCCCTTTTATATTAAAAAATCTCTTATTAAGAAATCATAAGCATGTAATTTTGTAACATAATAATGTCACACTCATGCATACCATATGACATTTTAGGTGAAATATTCAAACTAAAACTATAATTTATTACATCCATATTATTACCCTACCAACCACACTCAAGTAGGCGTTACTGTTATTAGACCTTGTTTGTCCATGTGTGTGTATGGTATGTATATGAATGCATTTATTTCTATATAAGATAGATACAATATATATATACACATATATGTGTATCTATACACTTATATGATATACATATATCATTATATATTTGTACTTTTTGTAGAAAGATTATAGCAGAAAAGCATATCGATATTGTACAGTACACATTTTGCAGAGCATTTGTAAGCACCAGCACTTGATTAGGGGGAGTTTTGGGTTGTGTGGAGCCCTTTCTATCTATACACATATATGTGTATATATATGGTATATACATGGCAAGTGTATGTATGTATATAAAGCATAACTAATAGAAAGGGCTTTGTATGGTCAATTAATGTTTGACAAAGGGGGCAGGAGCATAAAATGGAGTAAAAATAGCCTCTTCAACACATGGTGTTGAGAGATCTGGACAGCTACATGCAAAAAATTGAAAATCGACCAGCAACTTACATCATACACAAAAATAAACTCAAGATGGATAAAACACTTAAATATAAGTCATGACATCATAAAAGTCCTAGAGGAAGAACATAGGCAGGAAACTCTGATATTCCACATAACAATAATTCCACTGATAGAGCAAGGGACATAAAGAAAGAATAAACAAATGGGTCTTCATCGTAATAAGAAGCATGACGAAAGGAAACATCAACAGAATGAAAAGAGAACCAACCATATGGGAAAATATATTTGGAAATGGTATCTCAGACAAGGATTTGATCTCCAAAATATATAAAGAACTCACACGGCTCCTCTCTAGGAAGACAAACAGTCCAGTTAAAAAGTGGGCAAAGGACCTGAGCAGACACTTCTCCAAGGAGGACATACACAGTGCCCAGAGACATAGGAGGGGATGGTCAGATATACTAGGCATCAGAGAAGTGCAAATTAAAACCACAGTGAGATACCACTTCACACCAGTCAGAATGGCCATCATAAGTAAATCAACAAACAATGGGTGCTGGGGAGGTTGTGGAGAAAAGGGAACCGTAGTATATTGTTGGTGGGATTGCAAACAGGTGCAGCCACTGTGGGAAAACAGTATGGAATTTCCTCAATAAACTAAAAATCAAACAGCCTTTTGTCTCAGCAATTCCACTGCTGGGATTATACCCTGGGAATCCTGTAACACCAGTTCAAAAGAACCTATGAACCCCAATACTTCTAGCAGCTCAATTTACAATAGCCAAGAGCTGGAAGCAACCTAAGTGCTCATCAGTAAATGGGTGGATCAGAGAACTATGGTACTTTTAGACAATGGAATACTATGCAGCAGAAAGAAAGAAAGAGCCGCTGCCCTTTGTGACATCATGAATGAAATGTAGAGCATTATGCTAAGTGCAATAAGCCAGGCAGTGAAAGATAAATACCATATGATCTCACCTATAAGTGGAACCTAATCAACAAAACAAATAAGCAAGAAAAATATAACCAGCAACATTGAAAGAAAGAACAAAGTGACAGTAACATGAGGGAAGGATGGACGAGGGTATTGGGGAAAAAAAGGGGAAGAGTCAAGTCAAGGAACATGTATAAAGGACCCATGGACAAAGCCAAAGTGGGGAAGGCCTGAGGGTGGGAGATGGGGGTGGGTGGGACGGGGGAAAGTGGTGGCGGGAAAATGGAGGCAAATGTATTTGAACAATACAAAAAATATATAAAAAAAGGAAGAGCTTTGAGGTACTTCTCTAGTATTAGAAATAGTTGATGACTAATGAACTACTTTGTCTGATACCTCTTTGCCCAGTGATTTGTAGAGAGTCTGGATTGGAGAAAGAGTTTAATTGACTGGCTGAGTAGTGAAGTGGAGAGAGAAGTGCTGATTACATTATCCGGTGTGGTGGTAAATATTGAGTGATAAGACTGGAGTTGGAGGGCTTGTAGTTCAGAGGTAAAATGACGTAAATTGTAGAGTCTTTTTCCTCATAAAACTGAAGTTCTGAATATATAGTAGAATATTTCTGGAATGGATGATTTGGTTGCCCATGTGAAATACTATTTCAGTCAATGGTAGCATATTTGTCTCCTGTATGTTTTATAAGCTTAATACACTAAATGACCAAGTCAGTGCAGATCCGGCCTATTATCATAGCTATTGACACCAGGTCATAGAGAACGATTGTTTATACTGATGTCCTTGAAACCCAGCAGAATGGTTATGGTAGAATCAGTATGTTCTGCTTAATAAAGCCAGGATGTATATACAATATTTTAGGCTTATTTTAACAGAACGTGTTAAATACTTCAATCATTTCACAATGCAGCATATTCCCCTGCCTGTCATGACTGGACTGCACTGAGCTGTTAGAGTGCTTGCTAGGTGCTTCTGGAAGGGCATTAGTTAGCTGAGATCATGAATGTAAAAGTTAGCCATTTAGTGTTTTGGAAGCTATTGACTTGAAACAATAATGCCCTTCAAATGAGAATAATTTACTCCCGAGGCAAGAATTTACAGATTAAAATCTGATAACTGACTGTTAAAATGTCTGTTAATTAACCCCATTAATGAAACATGAGGGTCTTCCAGGCCTGTAGCTATGTTTACACTTTATGTACACTCTTTTTTTTTTTTTTTTAATTTTTAATCCACACTGTGGTTGCCAAGTCTCATCTGACTGTCATTGGTTGAAATTTTCATTTTTTTGCCCTAATAGGTCCGGCTTGATTGGCTGTCCATGTTGGCAGAATAAGTGACTTGTGATTCAGTTTTATTTGTAAATTATTTAAGTCATCTAAAATGTTAGACTATGGAGAGATGGTAGCCTGGTTTTGTTGGTAATGTGAATGCTCAGTAACAGATGCACAAAATAGAAAAAATACAAACATATTTATTTTATCAACCTATTCAGAAACTTTCAATAATCATCTCTAGAAATTGAAAAAAAAATATAAACCTTTTGGTGAAAAAAGAAGATGAATGGATGATGTGTTAACTGGCTAGGAAAATAAGTCTTCTGCCTTCATTATGTTTTCATGTGTTACTTTGATTTGCAAAACAAACATGAACTCATTAAATAAGAGTTTTTTGTGAGAGAAATATTTCATATAAGTGATCATACAGATAAGAAATTGTCTTCTTTTCCTTGCACAGCAATAAAACAATATTACAGAAATATAGAAAAGTAGACCAAAGATTAAAAACATGGAACATAACTTTTATCAGTTTGAGTGTTCTCAATGGCCCGTTTCTTTCCAATGACATCATTGCTGGCCCTTTTTTTTCTACTTCCTTGTAGAATATACCTTTTCTCATGCACAGCTTTTCACTTGGTCAACTAAGTTAAACTAATGCATTATTCCTTTAGTAGTAGCAATAAATAAAATCTTTGGACATAGAACAAGGAGTCAACAATTCAGCTACTTAGTGGATTATGACTTGCTCCCATCAGATTACCACGAAGACTGTTCCAAGAATCCAGTCTAGAGTAGGATTTTGTCTGTTTTCACTGGAAACATTGATGGGCAAGGTGGGATCCCGGGTAGGAGCTAGAGCTACAGCAGAAACAGCCTGCCCCTTCACCCTGTTCCTCTTCCTAAAGTAACCTTCATAATAAGCAACATCTTTCACGTCTGCATAATATTGCAATATTTCATGGAATCAAGGTTCTGTTATTAACATAGCCGATGCCTAATTTTTGTGTATTTCTTTTTTCTGTTATAAATCATGATAAGGTGGATCTCTCTGTATACTTGACTTGTTTCCACAATTTTTAATCGTTTGTCTAGGATTTGGAGGATTCATTCTCTAAAGTATCATTACTATTATAGATGATATTCGTTGTTACCGTCAATATAAAATGCCATCAGTTGTATACAAACTGCATCCTTACTGGTATACAACATTATCATTTTTGTTCTTCTAACTTAATACTCTCATG
The DNA here is from genome assembly GCF_021234165.1 of Pteronotus mesoamericanus. NCBI lineage: Eukaryota > Metazoa > Chordata > Mammalia > Chiroptera > Mormoopidae > Pteronotus > Pteronotus mesoamericanus. The sequence goes on from NW_026555321.1 coordinate 60,366,946, forward strand.
AGCTATTTACCAAATTAATATGCTGTGTTCTCTTTGAGACATTCCAATTTCTACCTCATCCATTTTTTTCCTAAATCTATAACTTGGGCTTGGCAGAGCATTTTCTGATGTTTATAGATACTGATTTACAGGATCTATCACAAGTAATGCCCCTTTTTATTACAAACTCTTTTATTAAAAATCATAAGCATGCAATTCTGTAACAACAGTTATCACACTGAAGCACACAATGTGACATTTTAGGTGAAATGTTCAAATCAAAATTATAAATTATTATACATCTATTACTACTCTACCAACCATACTCAAAGCAAGCCTTACTTCTGCCAGACCCTGTAGACAGCATCTCTCTGTGTATACCTCAAGGTCCTGACTCTGGAGTTATACAGACAGGGTTTGAAATAATATTTCAGCTACTAGACAAGGCCCTGAATCTCTGTGCATCAGAGTCTTCGTTTTCTTAGTCTGTAACATGAAGGTGACAGGGGTGGGAGGAGAGGGAGGATGGAAATGAGGGAGCAGTGTGCCTCCCCATGCATACACCACATGCAATTTTTAGACTTTATCATGGTTCTCAAATTATCATGTTCTGGATGGAAGATGAAATCTCTAAATCGTGTCTATGCAACTTAAATGAGATAGAACTCAGTCAAATGTTTTTATTTACTTTCGATCAGTGGTAATTCTCTGTTTTTTGCAGTATCTCAATTTTTATACTATGCATACTCTATAAAAAAAATGACATAGAGACAGGCAGAGGCGAAGGGAAAATGGAGACATCTGTAATAGTCAACGATAAAAATAAATAAAAAATAAATAAACAAAATGACAAAATTTCTAAGTTGGTTGAGCTAGAACAATGGTAATGAAATTCTTTTGCTAAGTTCAGAAAGGAAAATACTTTTGGAATTATAAGTTTTTTCTCTTACTGTAAACACTTATTTTACACTTAACATGTACCAGGTAGTATGGGACTCATGGTATGACATTTTGGTCAAAAGGCATCCTTTTTACATACAAGGTTTTATTTAGTCTTGCTTTTTACAGTGATTTCCTTTGAATTAGGGTAAAGGGCTACTGTGAAGGGGGGGTACTTAGGAAAGAAAAGTGGGGATTTAGGCAGAAAAGTGACAGACAGGAACCTGGTGTGGTTAGATAGGCATTATTATGCCTCTCAGCTGATTCCCTGGAAAGTCACTTTGGTAAGCTATTCACAGTTTTTGAAATTGAAAACCTATTTTAGCTACTGATCTTAAATATAGGCTTCTGACTGCAGAATGTGGTGCATTTTAATCATCTTTCTTCTTCAAGTCAGGCAACAAAGGAACTCTATTAACTCAGCAGAGGGTTAGCACAGGAGCCTGGTCTGAGCAGCGGGGAAGAAGGACTGGTGAATGCAGCCCTGGGCCCGCAAACATCCTTGCACTGAGACATTCCTGGTTTAAGTCAGGTACCCTTTCATGGGTGACTCTTCCTTCCCATCAGCCTGCCCTCTACTCCTGGAAAATGTGTTTCTATCGGAGAGTCAAGGAATGTACCTTCATTCACCCTCATGCCACTTTCAACTTAACTGTGAACACTATTAATATGAGGCTCAGGTGTTACTTTTTGTGCATCCCTATGTCTCCCACAGGGGGTGTACTCTGCAAATCTCTGTGAAAAGGAAATGCCAAGTGCCCTACATTTAGACAATTGAACAAGTATTTATTCAGTGCATGTGATGAATCAGATGTCGCCCTTTATGTTACCTTGCATTGGTGAAAAAACACAAACAGCCCAGGTCCTCATGAGCTTATGTTCTAGTGGAATTCATAGCAATGAATTAAAAATAAAATTAGGACAAGCTTTACTGTTGGGGAGACAAGCCCCATAAATGGTAAGTTAATTAGAAGGTATGCACTTATCTAGAAAGATTCAGTATTTAGTAGGTGCAGGAAATAAAAGTAGAGAAAAAGTAGGTTTATAGTTGTTTGTATCAAATAGCACACAATAATTAATAAATAGTAATACAAGAACAAGCTGTGTTTTGAGTACTCAAAACTGTAAACCTACTTTTGCCACCTCTATATATGCCAACAGCAGCCAATAGTAATTATCGACAATATATAACTTTTTGTGTTTTTGTTTTACCATTAGCTACAGTTTTTGCACATACTTGAAAATTCTGCAGATGTGACCACTAGTAACTCTTCTTGGAAGGTGACTCCTCCTCCATTGTTTTCCGTATCAGCTTTTCAGAGATCACATCCATAGAATTTACTACCACATGTACATGGCTCTCTTCCTACAACATTCTGGGCCATTAATGGCTAGGACTATTGTGTGTGTTGAATGAATGCAGGTCCCTAAGCTTAATATTCTATGACTAGATTAACTGGATCAAATGAAATAGAATCTAATACAGCCTTTATAAGTGTTTCAAGAAGAGCTATTAAAAGGATATAAAGTGGCAAGTAGTTGTGACATTCAAGAAAACTAAGTTACTGAATTTGAAATAAGAGAAAGTGAGAAGCTTTGTATTTAGTGGTCATTCTTACAGAGGTCAGAGCAAGAAATTCAGCAGACCTGTTATGAATCTATGGTTCTTATTTTGAAAAGTTTTATATTATTATGTTCAGAATTACTTAAATAGATTTTGAAATAAAGGGAAAAATAACATTTGTATTTTGGCTAAGGAGGTGTCAAGCCTGTGACCCTGAGTTAGGAGTATTTCTGATGTTTTGTGTTCATATATGTGTGTTCATGTGAAGAAAGCAAGATGACAGCAAATACAGTGACACATACATATTTTGTCTCTCAGAAAAAAACATGATAATTGGCCATAGAAGAAACTTCGCTGTTCCTTCTCTGAGTATAAGTTGGTCATTAGTCCCATCTAGGACACCAGGAACTCAGCTGTGCATGTGGGTGGAGAAGGCACAGGGGCAGCAGTGTGCCTGGACCTTGTGTCTGTACCAGTGACTCACCCAGTGGTGCTGGAGGGGCCAGGAAAGGGCCTGAAGCTCTAGAATATTGAATGACTTCCAAGAACAAACAGAAAGCATAAGTTCAGAGCATTTTTAATAGTGGTGAATGTTCAAACTCTTTGTATTCATTGAAATCTTATCTCATGTATTATTATATTTACTAAAGTTAAAAAGTAAGGACTTCTGCCCTGGCTGGTATGGCTCAGTGGTTGGAACATCACCTGTCACCAAAGGGTTGTAGGTTTGATTCCATGTCAGGGGACATACCTAAGTTGTGGGTTCATCTCCAGCTTGGGTATGGGCATGGACATGTGCCACCCGGTCCAGATGCAGATCCTCCATCTGGGTGTGTATGAAGGCAAACAATCGATGTTTCTCTCTGTCTACCATCCTCTCTCTCTCTCCCTCTAAGAAAGCAAATAAAAATGTCCTCAGGTGAGCATAAAAAAAAAGTAAGGATTTCTTTCAGTTGACAGTAGGTGGTTATTTTCCTCTGTGTGTGAGAAAGTGTCTGATCAAGCATGGCTGTCACAGTTCTGTATGTTGTTACTGGGTCTAGAACATTTTCCTACAACAGAAAGGAATTTGTTGATTACACATGTTTCCACAAATAGGAATTCATGTGGTGGGAGGATAGTTTTCTGTCAATCAACCTCTGTTAATTTTGCTAAAAAAATCTGCCGAGTTTTTGGATATATTTTAGAAGATTGATCCTCATTAATCACAAGTACATTCAGACTCTTCCAGTTAGGGAGGACAAGGCATGTTTCTAGCCTTTACCTTCCTTCAAGTTTCTCATTCTTCTACACAGAAATGGTGATGGACAGAAGAAGAACATGGTACAAAGAGTACTTACCTTACAATTAGGAGAGGGAGCTTCCTGTCTTAGGCTCTTAGCTGTAGAGTTGTCTAACTCCAGTGCTAACTTCATCATCTGTGAAATGAGATTTTTTGTGCTCAAATAATTGACATCGAGGTCCTTTCAACTCTGAAGTACTAGTTCTATTAAAATAACCATAAACAGGTCTTTTGAAAGTATTTAATAAATATTAAATATCACTAGCAGCAATTTTTGTAACGGATTTCTATGAAAACAAAGCTAAGGTTGTTGCCAAGTGCAAGAAGCAGATCCAATAACTCCTTAATGGCCTCCGTGAATGGACTGACTTTTCTAGGGACTTTTGCAGGCTTGGCATGAGTTGGAGTCACTGAATGGTGGACTTGACTCCAGCAGTTGTTGGCAGACCTTGAAGGGTCCAGCAGGAATTCCTGACTACACACCAACAGTGAACCTCTGTGTTTCTCTGTTATTGCAGGAACTCAGGGAAGTAGCAGGGTAGGGTGGAGCAGGGAGAAGCCTGAAGTCAGCCAGAAATACTAAGCAGATACTAATTTCATCAGACATGTCTTTCCCAGTTTGCTTCTTTCCTTCATTCTTGGAGAGAGTGTTATGGGAAGGGAGAGAATCTCCATTACTTTATAGATGGTCTTGATGTCAGATGGGATGATGAGTGATGGTTGTTAAAAACATGAAAGTTTTGTGTATGTATCTGATTTAATCAATACTTTCACAGAGGAAGCAAAATAACCATAGTTAATACAGATGTCCCCAAGGGTTACTAGCTTTTATTCAAAGGATCTTTTTATGGTTGAGTTGAATATTGTTTAATATTTAAGGTTAGACTTAGCTATTTTCAATAAGTCCAGCCTCCTATGGTCTTTTAACACTCTAACATTATTCAAGGAAATAAAAACACATTTAGAAATGTGCCAGCTTCAGACTACTATCTTCTTTAAGCTTTATTTTGTTCTAAGTCCAGCAGGTCATTTCCAAGTTGTTAGTACCAATAAAACAAATAGAAACTAAACAGGAATGTAATTTTTTTATAGATTCACTTTCTGTGGTGGGTTTTACATTTCACTTTTAGTTTCCATCCTGAACAAGTTCAACAATTTAACACACATTTCTGAAAGTTATACTGCTTGCTGAAGCTCTGTTATGTCCTGGGGATAAAAAGATGCTTCAATCACACATCCACCTGGAGAAATACCTGAGTACCTGGGGAGTTTTTCACTAAAGGAGATTATTTTAGAATGATGTAGTATGTGACAAGGATTCTTTGCTTGACCAGACTTTAATCAGGTTCCTGAACCTTCCCCTGGGCCCGTCGGTCACTTCCTTGTGAAACACAGTTTTATCAGGAACTCTGCTGAGTCGATTTAACCAGAACGCTGGGACCTCTGTATTTGATCCAGTAACTCTTCCTGCATTACCTGTCAGGTGATACCTAGACTCCTGGCCTGTCTTCAGAATCCTGTTAGGTTACACACCTGATGTCCCACTTGTGACTTGCCCATGCTACATTCAGGATTGAGCCCAGTTCTGCACTGAAGCCTCTCCCCCCTCTGGCAATAGTTCAGAATAAAATCTGCCTTCTTTTACTGTTGTACAACTCTGGTTTTTCTTTGACATAAGTGAGAAAGTAAATGAAGGGGTGGGGATGCAAAACTCAGAAATTTAGGAAACATCTCTCTGGATCACTGCTGGCTTGATATGCCTGGAAGTGTCCCCTACTTCCCACCTTCCCAGACACTGGAGATCCCCAGGGCCCTGCTTCTGTGATCTGCTCCCAGATCTCCACTCATGGCTCCTGAAACTGCTTGTTCAGTGTGGATGCTTTGTACATGGAGCAGGTGCTCTGTTGGATGGACATGGGCTGTAGTACCAGGACTGTAGGTCACTGGGCTGTCAGAGAAGACTCATGAGGGCGCAGATTGCTGCTGAGCCCTGGGGATCTTCAGTGGCACCAACTGAAGAGTCTTCTGGCTGCTCCTAGCCTGTAGTTGCACTCGTGTAATGGCTAGTTTTTAGAATTGTGACTGTAGGTATATGAAAGTTGGGGTTAGATTCAGGAATAAATTTATTATACTCTAAATGTCTTGGGATTTCCTTTTCTAGGGTGGGGAAAAAAGGTCAGAATTCTACCCCTGAGAAGATTTTATTTGAAAAAGAAAACAAAGCCTTAGGTCACATGATCATACATTTAGGTAATTTGATGGAGGCTTTTATGGAAAATCCAGTTAACTTTTTTTTGGAAAGAAAAAAACATTAGCCCATTTATCTATTTAGTTGGAAAGATTGATTCTTATTGGACACAGGCTAATTGTAAAGTAATAATATTGTTCCTGCAAATACAAACATCCTGTCTTTGATGAAGAAAATGATACAATTATTTTTCTATTATTTTTAAGTATTTAGACAGTTATTAGTTATAAGCTGTACTTAGAAAATGTTCAACTATACAAGATAAAATTGGTGGAGATAGAATAATGGTTTAAAAATACTGCCCAGGAAATCTACCAGCTGCAAACAGGAGACAGGCTGTTTTAGTAAGATCAGGGACAAAGGTGCAGAAACATTACACAGATAAGCTAGGACAACCTTGAGGTTCAGCCAGGAGGGAGATAAAATGACCTCTGAATAAATGAAAAGGTAGAGCAGGAGAAAATGAAACCTGTATCAGCAGAAAAGTCCCCTGAAGCCATGACTGCAGAAATTGCAATCAAAGTGATTGGATACCACCAGTTTTAAAGAAGGACAAAAACCCACACTGTACATGGCAGCAGTAGAAAAATTGGCCCCACTCAACTACCCTTTGGTGCATCTGAGTGTGGAAGAGTTCTATTTTTGAGACACTCTATGGAAATTCCAAAAATTAACCTTTCTCTTCCTGCTCATCTTTTGGCAACTGAGGATCTACTATATTTACCTTCCATGGATGTATCAAGTTTTCATTACAATAAATGCTATTCCAGGGTAACTCTATTATGTTAGAGAAAAACTTTGCTTTTAGGCTTGAAAAATCCTTTGCTGGTTCAAATTCAACCTCTACTAGGGATTCAGACAGATCATAGGATCTCAACAAAGCTGAAGTCCTCTTTTCTGACTATAACTTATGGGGTGTGTGTGTGTGTGTGTGTGTGTGTATGAATTCTTTCCCCTGTTTTTTAAATAAAATTTTCATTTTGGAATATATTTAGACTTACATAAAAGTTATAATGATAATAAGATAGTTCCCATGCTTTCTAGAACAACTTTACGTATTATTAACATTTTATGGTACATTTGTCCCAGGTAAAGGTCCAAGATTTGTACACTATCATTAACTAAAGTTCACACTTTATTCAGATGTGCTTAGTTTATACCTGGTCCATTTTCTGTTCCGGAATCCCCTCCAGGACATCACATTCCACTTAGTTGTCATGTCTCTTTGGGTTCCTCTCTGCTGTGGTGACAATTTCTCAGATTTTTCTTGATTTTGATGGCTCTGAGAATTTCAAGTTGTCTTAGTGAGATGTTTTTATGGAATGTGTCTTAAGTGGTATTTGCCTAATGTTTTTCTCATAATAAGACTGGGGTTATGGATTTGAAGAGGAAGACTCCAGTGGAAAAGTCCCATGTTCATCATATTATATCAAGAGAACTTACTGTCCACATGAGTCATCGCTGTTGATGTTGACCTTTATCATGTGGCTCAGCTGATATTTTGGGGTTTTGCACTGTAGGATTACCTGCTTATTCCATACTGTGCTCATTGGAAAGAAGTCACTGTGCACAGCCTACATTTAACAAGTGAGAGTTAAATACTGCCTCCAGGGAAATGTCTATATTTGAAGGGATATTATGAAAACTAGATGTATATAAAAGGCTTGTATTGTTTAAATACCTATTATTAATGATAATCATAATAATAAGACTGTCAGATGCAAGTTGAGTGTTCATATAACCAGCATGTCTGCAAATAACTGACAACTATACATAAAGTACAGGGAATAGATAAAGAGAAACAAAAATAGAATTCAATTAGAGATGCAACCATCTTCCTAAAGAATTGCCCTATCGAAAATGTATAGGTCTTCTGAACTAGTACACGGAAGTGTTCATTTATCTTTCAAATCCACTATTCAGTTAGTGAATGCTTTTTGCAAATCTGGCTGGCTCAAGCCATATAAATCAAGTAATCGAATTTGAATTTTCCTTTTATTAACCAAGATTTACAGACAGTCCCTTTTCAATCAGTCAACTTTTCAGGGTGAACTAGAGTGATACAGAAATATAGAGACAAAGCAACCTATTACGATTTTTTTAAGTATGCCCATTGGACATGGAAAAAAAGAACAGGAATTAAAAGCCATTTCTATATAGTAAGAATAAGTGCACTGTCTTCAGGAGTGTATACTTTCTGAAATTTTACTTGCAAGTTAATATCTATGGAAAATTGCTTTTGGTACAGAAGCATATTCAATGTTCATTCAACAAAATCTCTACAGATCAGATCAAGATGGTGGAGGAGTGAGTGGAAGTCACACTGACTTCCTCCCAGGACCAACCTAGAATTACAACCAAATTGTGGAGAAATGGCCTGGAACAAACAATTGAACAATAGCGAGAGAGGAGCCTTGTAACCTTGGAGACAGAAGATTCAGCTTTAGTGCAATATAACTGGTAAGGAGTGCAGTACAGACCTGAGAAGGTGGGCGGGGTGCCCACAGGCAGCAGCACCAGAAGGATATTGAAATGGCCAGTTGGATCCCCCTGAAAAGAGTGGGGTATAAGCCAAAAGTGGGGATCTCTAGCCCACAGCACCAGAGCCCAAAAAGTACACAGAAAACAGCCATATGTGAAAAGCGGCAGGCTTGCTCTCTACCAGGGACAGGTGGCTGGAGATGCAAAAAGTCTTCTAAAGGGTCAATGCAAAGTTTTTATTTGCAGACAGTTACCCTGGTCTCCAGCAAAGGTGGGGGCAGAGTGAGCTAGAGACACCTGAGGAGAGACTGGGGAAGAAGGCTTTGGGAAAATAACTGAGACAGTAGCTGGCAGGATCTCGGTGCTGACTCATCCCCTATGTGGCAGCAGCCATCTTGCTCAGGCAGAGAACACTCCCCCTGAGTGGCACCAGCATCGAAGGACCCAAAAGCACTGCCCACAGGTGGGATTCCACCCCACCCTGTGCTGTCTAAGCTGCCTGCTGAGTGCAGAGTGGCAGCCACAGACAGTAGATCCCTGGCTAAAGGGAGCACAGGGACGTCTTGTGACACTTGAGGAGAGACTGGGACAGAGGCTTTGGGGAGAGAAGAGAGGGAGTAGCCAGCGAGATCCCAGTGTGGATACCTGCCCCATATGGCAGAAGTGTGAGAAGATCCAATAACCCTGCCCCCCGGAGGGCTTGGCCCTGCCCTGAGCTGTCTAAGGTGGGCTGCTGGGTGCTTAGTGAATAGATTAACGGCTGAAGGAGACAGCCACAAACAGGAGAATACTGGAAGTCTCAAACAGACTGCCTAAGGTCAAACAAGGATGACATCTGACATCATCAGAGACAGATCCAGAAAGTAAAAACAGAGGTTTCCAACAATAGAAGTTCATACCACAAAGTCAAGAAATCAAGACAGATGAACTTAAGAAGCAGAAGCAAAAGAGAAGAGTCTCACAAATAATGGGAAGACAAAGAAATACGCCCCACTCGAAGGGAAAGGAGGAATCCCCACACATAGAACTAAATGAAATAGAGGCAAGTAAACTCTCAGATACTGAGTTCCAAACAACAGTTCTAAGGAAGCTTGATGAGCTCAGTGAGCTCAAAGAGGATTACAAAAAACTACAGGGAAACCACGAGGAACTTACTGCAAACTATATCAGCATGAAAAGGATATGGAAACTATCCATAAGAGACAAAAGGAAATGAAGAATACCATTTCTGAATTGAAGAACACAGTAGAAGGAATCCAAAGCAGGCTAGTTGAAGCTGAGGACTGCATCAGTGAGCTGGAGGACAAGGTAGAGAAAAGCTTCCAGAAAGAGCAAGAAAATGTAAAAAGACTCAAAAAGAATGAAGAGGCATTTAGGGAAATGCAGGACAGCCAGAAATGTAATCATATCCGTATAATAGGGATACCAGAAGGAGAAGAGAATGAGGAAAGGATAGAGAACCTGTTTGAAAAAGTCATGATGGAAAACTTCCCTAATTGGAGGAGAGAAAAAGTCACACAAGTCCAGGAAGCACAGAGGGCTCCGTTCAAGAGGAACTCAATGAGGCCCACTCCAAGACACATCATCATTAAAATGGCAAATATCAAAGACAAACAGAATCCTAAAGCAAGCAAGAGAGAAAGAGGTAGTAACATATAAGGGAGCCCCGATACAGCTAGCATCTGACTTCTCAACAGAAACCCTGCAAGCCAGAAAGGACTGGCAAGAAGTATTCCAAGTCATGAAAGGTGAAATAAAGAGTTTCCCAGAGAACAGAAGGCTAAAAGAATACACCTCCACCAAACCAGCCCTGCAAAAGATGCTAAAGGGACTGCTTTAAGATGAAGAAAAGTTTCTATGAATACCCAGTTCCTTTCAGAGTTGCCAATACTTGATATTACCGATATTTTTAATATTCATTAATCTGGTTGTGACAATGATGTTATTTTAATTGTCCCTTTACTATTTGTTGAAAATAAATCTGTTTTAGTATATTTCTTGCCTATTTCTATTATTTAAAAAAAACAACTTTAAATGACTTTTTGGTATTCTTTACACATTTATTGATTAAAGGTTTGTAGAACTTTTTTCCCTAAAAAAAAATAGAAACATACAAAAAAGAAACCTATTAACCCTTTTTTTAGATGCATTGCAAATACTTTCCTATTCTATTCCTTGTCCTTTAACTTTTTTATATGTATATTACTGTATAGTTAAATGTTTAATATAGTCATATTGTCAATATTTATAACTCTTGGGTTTGAATATTTTACTTGAGGTCATGAAAAATTTTAGTTCTGTTTTCTTATATTCTGTTTCCTTAGATTCTACATATTGGTTTTTAACTCACTTGAATATTTCTTGTGTAATGTGTGAAAGAAGGCTCTATATTTGCTTTATTTCAAGTAATAATGGTCCATGCACCTTATTTGATGAATAAGCCTTATTTTACCCATTGATTTGAAAAATCAACTTAATCATTTATTATATTGTTAGATATGTACATTTGTATCTAGAATGTTCATTATATTTCATTGATCTACTTGATTATTTCTATGCTGGTGTCATGTTGGTTTAATTGCTGAGACTTTATATTGATTTTAAATTTTTTAAATATTTAATAATTTTGACATTTAAAAAAATAAATAAAATCAATCTGCATTTAAGAAAGAAAGAAAGAAAAGAAAGAAAGAAGGAAAGAAAGAAAAAGAAAGAAAAAGAAAGAGAGAGAGATGGAACACTTACGTTTTGTGACAACATGGATGGAACTGGAGAATTTAAGCTAAGTGAAATAAGCCAGTTGATGAAAGACAAATACCATGTGAACTCACCTATAAGTGTACTCTATTCCACAAAATAAACTAATGAACAAAATAAACCACAGGCACGGAAATATGGAACAGACTGAAGGTGACCAGAGGAGAGGGGGACAGAGTACAATGGTGGAAATAAGGGGAAGGGACTAGACAAAGCACATATATTACTGACCCATGGACATGGACAACAGAGTGGGAATTGACTGTGGGAGTGGGCTGTTGGCTTGAGATGGGTGGAAGAGAATAAAGGGGGGGAAATTGAGACAACTGTAATAGAATAAACATGATTTTAAATTAAAAAATATGAAAAAGTATAAAAAAATTATAGGAAAAAGTCACATTGGTAATTCATTGTTTATTTAAGACAATAGAGAAAATAAAATTGCCAAAAGAATATTGAATATGCTTTAGGGGAAAAAATGTGATGACTGGAAAACACAATAAAAATCAAAATTTTAAGTTGCCAATACCTAGAAATGGAAGTTTGCTGAACCAGCTGCAAAATACCTTTATAGATAGTAATGTAAAATGTAAAAAACAAAACCTATATTTGTATTCATTAATTACTTTACATGGAATTATAGGTAGTCAATCACTAATAAAAGTCAGTGGTACACAATGGAATACTACGCAGCAGAAAGAACAAAAGAACTACTACACTTTGTGACAGCATGGATGGAACTGGAGAGCATTATGCTAAGCGAAATAAGCCAGGGGGCGAAATTCAAATACCATATGATCTCACCTATAAGTGGAACCTAATCAACAAAACAAACAAGCAAGAAAAATATAACCAGCAACACTGAAAGAAAAATAAACAAACAGAGAGAAGAGGGAAAGAGGGAGTGGGGGTAGGAGAAAAGGAAGGGAACGGGGTAGCAAGGAATGTATAGCAAAGGCTCATGGACAAAACCAAAGTGGGGAAGGACTGAGGGAGGGAGAGAGGGGAGAGGGGCAGGTGAAAGTGGTGGGGGGGGAAAGGCGGAGACTAATGTATTTGGAAAAATAAATAAATGAATTTTAAAAAAGTCAGTGATACATACCATTTTTGAAGGGTTTTGGTTCAGTGATTTTCAGCAATCAGCTTAGAGCCTGGGGATTAAAAGTTTGTGACAAAGCCATGCTTGGTTTGGAAATGCAAGGTCAGTTATACTCAAATTAGTGGAGAATGTCTTAAAATCAAATATGATTGCCCTGTGTAATCCTTCAAAGGAAGCAAGATGTAGTAAGAAGTGTAATTAGTTGTGTGACTTTCAACAAGTCACTTACCTACTCTGCCTGTTTTGTATTTATGAAGTGCCCAGTACATGGTAGGGGCTCAATGAAGAGAATCTGTTCTTGGAATTTGTGTTTGATGCTGACCACTGGTTTAGGTGACTTCTGCTTCATATTATTATTATTATTATTATTATTATTATTATTAATGTCTGTTCTTATTTATTTGTAACTCTTAGATAATCTCATTATTGACTGGACTCAAAAGGTAGAAGCTATCAAAGAGAACAGCCTATATCTCTTTGCAATCTGTTTCTGGCATTTTTCTTTGGCCTCCTTCATTCTCTTAGCCAAAAGTCTAGCATATTCTTTAGCCTCTCCCTTGTTTTTCTTAGTAAATTGTTTCTTTAGAGTAATACATTGACATTTGTGTTGCAGGATGCATGGAGTAACAAGATGCTGAACCTTGGGTGCTTTGGTCCTAGGTTTCTTACCTTCTCTGTTTAGGGGCTTTCTCACAATATAATGGTGGGCATTATCTTCTTTAGAGAGATTGAAGAGTTTGAGGATTCTGCTAGCTTTTGGGGGCCCCAGGTGATGAGGCCATAGTAGTATCAGTGAAACCAGAAATATCCTCCCCCACATTTTTTTTTACAATGACCAAATTGAGAACATTGAGATTGGCATCCACAATGCAACCCCAAACAGATTTGCACTTTCTCCAGGCCTCCTTGGTCTATAACAGGGATGCCCCTTACCCAGCAGCAGGTGGACACAGCCATGGGTCAAGACATCATGCTTCCTGGAGAAACCTTGTTTGTCATTACAACCACTGATTCAAAACACATAACACTTTCATTCTTCGTCCAGGGCATCAGCAGCAACTTTCATGGCCATATACATCTCCTAAAAGGTACAGAATTTACGTTCATCCATTTCAATGAGTTTGTGTCAGCCAGTGGCTAGGAAAGAGTTGTTCAGCTTCATCCAGAAGCAGCCAACTGCCTCTGAGATGCCACAAAAAAGAGCCATATATCTTCTTTAGAAAATTAAATTAAAAATGCTTTTCTCCTATTTTAAGAAAATAAGTATTAAAAATGGCTGGATTTATCATGCTAGAAGAGTGCACCACTTAGGGAAATTAATGTTAGAATTGCATAATCAATTATGTTACTTTGACAGAGCTGAGTATTTAGGCTGGATATTACAAGTGAAATTGTACGTTCATTGAATTGTTGTTCCCTTAAAAATGTTTTGAGAATGTTTGCTTTTATCCCTAGACTGTTAGAATATGTGCAAACATTGCCAAAATAAATCAAGTAAAATATTTTAGAAGCATTATATTTAATTTATTTAAGCACTTTAGTACTTGTAGAAAACCAGACAAAATCTTTACATCTGCTTCCTAGCTGAGTCCACTTGCTTTGGAATATTAGAAACATACTTGTTGGACAGAGACAGGGCTTCATCTTTATGCCAACCTTTTGCTCCCATTTCTCATAGAGTTTCCTCACCCCAAGCCCTGACTCTGGTGTCAGGTCCTACAGCTACCAGGGTTCTTGATTCCCTTTCCCTTAGAGTCACAATTGGCAGGACATACTGGTGCTCCAGGGGAAGGATGTTTTTGGTGTCACTCAATGCAATGTGGCTTCTGCTCCTGGCTCAGTTGAAGTCGAAGGCCCTCTTGACATAGGGTGTTGAAGTGCAGACCCTAGGAGTCAGAAAGGGGTGGCATTCTCTTTAAGATTAGGAGACACCTCTCAGTTCCGGGCTGGGGCATGGTGTGAGCCTGACTATATTGTCTCTGTATCTCACCTCTGCTCAGGTCACCACTCATTCAGCCTCTGCTGACCCTGAAGTCTTATTACAGAGGACTGACTATGTCCTGGGAGTTACTGATGTGCTCCTCTCTTGTCAGGGTGACTATCACCCAGGATGGGTTTACAAACATCACTGAAGAACTGTAAATTTCCACCTGTCCCAGATAGCTAATTTAAAGAGGTGTGTTGGTGATAGGCTTTGAAACATGATTAAATGTGAGATTTTTCCCCAAAATCATAACAAGAAGGATTTCAGATTCAATTTAATGAAAAAAAGTCTTTTAAGTCCTGTTTATTTGTCGTAGTAATATTAACTATACTGTGATGGGAAACACACTAAGCAATGATTTTTAACTGTGTCCAGTCTAGCTCTAGCAGCAAGTTCTTTCCACCAGCTTCTGCCTACAGGTTAGATCCTTTTCCTTGTCTGTGACTAGGCAACTCCTGCTGTGTTTATTGTGATGAACAAACAGATTACCATCCTTGGAAACCTTGAATGGGAATACTGGAAGTGCTAGGAGCCCTGGCTTAACCAGGCAGGTTCTGGGTAGACCTCCTCTGGGAGAGGGAGAGGGTGTGGGGTCTCATGTCTCTGATGGTGACCTTAGCTTTCTTATCTCTGCTTCTCTCTTGTATACCTCTGGACTTTTCTTTACATTTTCTATTTATCGCTTCTCATGCTTTCTAGGAATTCTCCATACACTGTATTGCAGCTCACTCATTCATTTTTCCCCCCAAACCTTTCTGTTCCTCAGCCAATATGCCCCATTTATTATTTACACAGTCATATTTTGTGCACTCAGTGTCTCCAGTGGGACTTTTTGTTATGTCTTCTGATGCCTGCTCAGATATTCAGATTTTCTCTTGTCTCTTTGATGGTATTTAATATACTTATTTTAAACATTGTCCTGCTGGGGTTTATTAATTGTGCATTACATGGTATATATGGTTGGTATGTTGTCTTTTACAGAGGTTGTGCTATAGGTGGGTGCAGTCTCCACAGATGATCAGATAATAAAGCCCCAGTATGTGTCTCCCAGTCTTTGGGAGTTGTGTGTGTAAGTGGGTATGTGTCTCTGTGTGTGAATGTGCATCTGTGTGTCTGTGTGTGTGTATGTGAGTACTTGTGTCTGTGTGTGAGTGTATGAGTGTTTGTGTGTCTGTGTGTCTGCGTGATGCCTTGGAGAGGGGGAGAGAGTGTTATAATCTCGGGACACGTGTGAAATACCTATACCTGGCTCCCATCCCCTCCTCCCTCCAGTTCTCATTTAGCTGGTCTGGCATGGGACCAAGCTTCAGATATTTCAGAGCTGCCTTGGAAAAGTCAGCGTGCAGCAGGTTTGAGAGCCTCAGAGTCCTTTCCATCCTGGTGAGAAATAGCAGTGGGAGGAAATGCTTGGGGACAGCTGGGCACCCCTGTCTGTCATGTGCTCCATGACTTTATTACTGTACCTGGGATGGCAGTGAAGTCATTAAGGACCTGTCCAGGGCAATGTGGGAAGAGGGACAAATTGGTATACCCAGAGGCCTCCACATGCCATGACTTGGACTGGCCTGTTTGAGGGATAGCTCTAGGAGAACTGGTTGCCCAGGCTTCCCTACCTTTTCTTATCAGTGCCCCTCATTGGTACATACACTCTTGGAGCTCCTGGACTGGCAGAAAGGGTGGGGAGTGCACAGGAACAGCCAGCACTATATGGCAGATGCTGGCAGAGCATGCATGACCCTGATTGCTGTCACTTCCTCATACCTCTTGGGTACCTTGTCATCTGTTTTTGAAAATCATATAATCATAAAATTTTACATTATTTAAAGTTATAAGATTCTCAAAATGACAAGATTAATCATGCTTTCTAGTAAGAAATATTCTTGTGTAATATTTATACTGGAAATATTCCAATATAATTTCATTGAGAACCTTTTAAAATTATTAAAAATGCTCCCTATTGTTTTTTGAGTATGTTTTAAACATTTTGTGACAACTTAAGATAATCATAGTGTATATCACCAACAGTAGCACTATGACTTTATAGTGTTTGGAGCTGGTTAATAGTTATATTCTTCATTAGTTGATTGCTGCTATTTCCTGTGGCCTCTGGAAGAACTGCCTTTTTTCAATTTTCCTATTCTATATTATTATGGTTTCAATAAAGGGCTAGTCATCCTATTTCAGCTTACATACAAATGAGTAAATACATGCAGATTGAGACTTAATTTGAGAAATGAAAGTCTGGCACAACTTTGGGCAATTTATTTTTTTGGGTTCTGGGAAAAGATGTTTGGTATTTTTTTTGTTTTGGAAATATGTCAGATAGTTGAAGTTTCTGGATATAAACAAACACTGGGAGCAATAGACGGTGACTGTAAAGGAAAGACCTCAAATGGTATTTTCCCTTCAATAGCATTCATAGCAGGAGGCATACTTTTTATTTTTTTCTGGAGACCACTACCTATTCCTTAACATGTGCCATTCTGGCTCTATCAAACTTTTCTGTTATCCACTGAGGTGGAACTGGAGTGGGGTGGTGTGTATAACTGAGTGTATTTCTATAGAAATTGTCTTCATGCACAGGTGATCTGAAATTTTATCTTCAACCCTCTTAATAGATGGTGTGAGGTGGCTAGACAAGGAGTCTCGAAGGTAACTGATTTGTCACTCTGCTTAGCATTATGCCTGTGCTGTAGAAGGTGTGTGTAGGTACATGTTGCGGAATCAGAAATGACCAGATTATTTCATGGATTCCGTTTTCTAGATATAACAAGTGGTTTATAAAAACATCTGATCTACAACTTGACAGGTCATCTACAATAAATATTAAATTAGAATATCAAAATATATTCTTGTAACTATGATCTTTCAAGTAAAATCTAGATATTTTTATAATTTCCTCACCTTTTTAGAGCACTGTGCCCTGAAATAAAGCAGGAACACTTCCCATTGCTACTTAATAAAATAGGTCACTGCAACACACTGTAATGTTTCCGTAATGCCCATTTTCACAAGAAAATGTATTCATGCTATGGAATGTAATGTTTTGCAGTCAAAAGTTCTAATAGGGTAATTCCCATGAGGAAAATGAAATGCTCCATTAAGTATAAAATATGTTCTTACTACTTTTTCTGCCATCTTGGAGCCTGCGGAGCCTGCTGGGAACAGGACTTCTACAATGACAGATATGTCTGGAAGACTGTGGCCCAAAACTATTTTTGCCAGCCATAAACAGGGATTCTGGAACCAGAGGAAGCACACAGCTCTTCTTAAAATTGAAGGTGTTTATGCTCAAGATGAAACTGAATTTTATCTAGGTGAGAGATGCGCTTATGTGTACAAAGAACAACATGGTGACTCCTGGTGGTAAACTGAACAAAACCAGACTAATCTGGGGAGAGGTAGCTTGTGCTCATGGAAACAGTGACATGGTTCATGCCAAATTCCAAACAACCTTCCAGATAAGGGCACTGGACACAGAAACTGTGTAATGCTGCATCCCTTGAGGATTTAAACTTATTGAAAAGTAAATAAACAGCCCTGACTAGTGTGGTTCAGTTGATTGGAGGTTCTCTGGCAAAGTGAAGGATTCCCTGTTGAGACACAAGCTTGGGTGGTGGGTTCTGTCCCTGGTCAAGATGCAGAGGGGAACCAGCTGATGAATGTTTCTCTTACCCATCGATGGTTCTCTTCCTCTCTTTCTCCTTCTCTTACTTCTCTCTAAAATAAATAAAATCTTTTCTAAAGAGTAAATAAAAAATGTTCTTACTAAAAATGACCAACTTACCCTTCAATTAGTCAAAATTTTGGCAAAATAAATGCAAGTACTATTTTAGTGAGAATGGGAGTAGATGGCTTTTTCCAGGTGCTTATCAAAAGGATCCCTTACATTGCAACCTACTTTTGAAATCTTTTACTTTGGATGTTTTGCGAGAGACAGAGTTACACAGAGGAGATTCAGAGAGGCAGAATGAGGTGACCCATTCCACAAGATATTTACATGTTTTCTTCCTAAACTATGTGGGCATTGATACACACTGACTTGAAAATATTGGATTAATTATTTGTCAGAGTGCTTTAAATACTCAAGATAGCCTATCTTTTAAATAAGGTTTACCTGATTTTATTTGAAACACTACTCAGGATATATTATCAAATCACCTGTTGGCCTTATGTTTGATCATCAGCCTGCCACAAAATATATAATTTAAGGTAACTGTTTTGTCAGTGGACTTCTTAGAAAAGCTGGGTTGAATTTTGTTCTGTTAGCTCTACAGTATTTCATAAAAACCTGAAGTAATCAGCCTGTTTTTCACCCATATTGAGTAAGTTTCTCCTGTCTAGAAAGATCTGCTCCCCCGCTGCCATTACATAAAAACTATAAAAGAAGCTGTGGCCAATGTGGCTCAGTTAGTTGGAGCATTGTCCCATAACTAAAAAGCTATGGATTCAAGTCCAAGTCAGGGGACATACCTAGGTTGTGGATTCAGTTCCAGGTCCAGGCGTGCATGATTGATCCCCTGTTGGTGTGTGCATAGGAGGCAACCTATCGATGCTTCTCTCTCACATCAGTGTTTTTCTCTCTCTCCCTTCCTCCCTCTCTAAAAGCAATGAAAAAATGTCCTCAGGTTAGGATTAAAACATTTTTTAAAACTGTAAAAGAAGCCATCACAGAGGACACTAAACCATTCAGAACTCCAGTTACTTTCTTGATATGAGAATGATTTTTTCCAGTCTCACTAGGTCCTTGGCCTCATCATTTTTGTGACTCCACTGAAAAACCTTCAGCTCTGTCCCATGCAGATGTGGTTCATGTGTTACTTTTGTGGTCAGTCCAGGGAAATCTCATACTAGTCCAGCTAGTTGGTGATGAAGCATTTCTCTGCACTTATCCAGGATCTGCCTAGGAGAGATGAGCTCAGCTGTCAGATAGCATAATTGTTGATTTTGGTATCTGCCAGAGGGTGCATCCATAAGGCCCAAACTCAGAGCATTTGCTCTGCTGGGAGTGCCCAAGACCATCTTCTTATACTGTCCTTACACTCTGAACAGTGAGGAACTGCTGGTGGGGCTGTTGATCTCCAGTGGGGAGGACCTTGTATGGTAAGAACTGTGATGTGGTATGATAGGTATGTATATACCCTTAACCAGAAGAATTTCTATTCTAATATTTGTATATTGAGAGTCACATCTGTGAGACCATAACTGGCAGGGTTGAGAGGAGAATGGTTCCGTTAAACATGGCAAAGGAAGAATGAAGAGTTTGCATTGAACACTCAGGAAAGAAAAACAAAGTAAAAGTAAACCAGCCTGGGTCTCAATCTCCATGTTTGCTGTGCTTGACTGAAGGAAGGAGGATCTAAGAGGTATTTCATAGGAGCTGAGGATGAGAGTTTGGATGTAGGTTTACTGACAGTCCTCAGAGCGACAGTCTTTGGAATGACACAATCCTTGGTATGGGGCTGAGTGATATGTGCTGAGACTCAGAGGGATAGTGATTGAGTAATAAATAGCACAGCTATGTTCAAAATCTTTCTAGTCTATAACTTTGTTCATGTCTGTGAAAGGCATGACAGTGAAGAGAAAGGTTCTAACAGCAGATAAGAACCAGGACCGAGCAGCACCACTTGGGTCCAAAGTCTGGTCTGCCTTTTCCAGCTGTGTGACTTTTGGCAGGATTCTTAACCTCTTTGTGCCTTGTTCGTCCCACAATAGGATGTATAACATAGGGCTGTAGTTAGGATCAGTTAAATTAATGAATGTGGAAGTTTTACTTGAGGGCCTGGTACATAAAAAATGCTCTTACATGTTAGCTTAAAAAGGAAAACAAAAAGACATTGTCAGAGTAACTGATATATATTACAAAGGAAAGGAGGAAATGGGTCTGTTTTTTGCCATTTGGACTTAAATTTCTCCTTTCCACATAGTTCTCAGAACTTTACCCCCAGAGTTTGATGTGGCTTTTATATTCAAGTCCACAAATGTCTTTCCTTTTTTATTTAATCTTAATTATATTTTTTTATATTACCATTTAGTCTCCTTCTGCCCCTTTTCCCAGCAATAACCACACTATTGTCCATGTTCATGATTCCTTTCTCCTTT
The DNA here is from genome assembly GCF_021234165.1 of Pteronotus mesoamericanus. Taxonomy (NCBI): domain Eukaryota; kingdom Metazoa; phylum Chordata; class Mammalia; order Chiroptera; family Mormoopidae; genus Pteronotus; species Pteronotus mesoamericanus. The sequence continues at coordinate 60,387,381 of NW_026555321.1, forward strand.
TTGCTCAATCCCTCTACCCACTAACTGACCCTCCCACACTAGCTGTCATTGTGCTCTCCATCTATGAGTCTGTCTCCATTTTCCTCATTTGTTCAGTTTATTCATAAGATTCCACATATGAGTGAAATCATGTGGTATTTGTCTTTCTCTGACTGGCTTATTTCAATTAGCATAATGTTCTCAGGTCCATCCATACTGTTACAAAGGGTAAAACTTTCTTCTCTTTTTTATAGCCGAGTAGTATTCCATTGTGTAAATATCCCATTTTCAATCACACTCAAGATCCTATAAGTAATATAGTATGTTTTTATAAATCTACAAAATAATAGCAATATTTTATACTTTTGTGTTTCCCAATTTATAACAGTTTTTTTCCAAAGAGATAAGGCAGTATAGTCTACAGCTGAGAAGAATTCAGTTAAGATTTAGGTTAGAGACGGCTCTGACTTAGAGTGGTTGGCATCCCTAGCCTAACTTTAAAGGTTCGTTTTTAGGATTTTTCATTAAGTACATACAAAAAAAAAAACCCTCATTATTTTTACCTTTAATGTAAAACAATTCTGGTAACTCATTTACTTTTGTAGATTCCTAAATTGCAGCTGTCCTTTGCCCATGAGTCTGTCCACTGTGTTTTCTGATGGCTCCTATGAGTGGAGGGATGAGCACAATATACCTTTCCCTTCCTAAATCACACTAAACACAATGCCTAATGCCATTTAGTTAAAAACAAAACCTTCACCAACATCCATGACCCTGAGAATATTTTCATCTTTCTATTCTAACCCTTAACAGACAACTGACTTTCATTATGGGGTGCCATCATTTAAGCCTGACATGGGGTTGGGAGGAGGTTGACTGCTTATTGAAAGGACTGAGAATCATATTCTTTTTTAAAAGATTTTATTTATTTATTTTTGGAGAAAGGGACAGAGAAAGAGAGGGAGAAATGTCAGTCTGTGGTTGCCTCTCCTACCTGGGGACCTGGCCCGAAACCCAGGCATGTGCTCTGACTGGGAATTGAACCAGTGACCCTGTGGTTTACAGGCTGGTGCTCAATCCACTGAGCCATAGCAGCCAGGGCTGAGAATCATATTCTTGAGAATGTGGGATCCAGAGAAACATGCTTGCAAGTGTATTCACTTTAGCTTCTGAGATCATAGAGCAATTTAATGTCAGATATTTTAAAGATGTGTAAGTTTATCATCACTATTTGACCATATCAGTATAGTCAACCTAAGACCACTAGAAAAAGAATACTTGGGTAATATATGTTAACAAATAACACTCTTCTCTAAGTCTTTTTTCATTTTTTTGACTGATGTAGAGATGTAAGGATTAACTACTATCGACTAGCTGACCCAAGCAAAACTGAAGATTAGAATTTTCTAGGCATGGTATGTAAACTGTGACTGTCCATGGTCTTCATTATTGTGACTTGCATTGCCCATGATAGCGTTTTTCTGTATATACCATTTCAGAGTTCTGGTTCTTTGTTGGAATGGATTCAGACCATCAGTTTCAGTGTGCATGTGGCATTCAGATTAGGAGTCCACCCTCCCAGGCAGAAGCATTTGTACCACTCAATAACAGAGCATTTCTGTGGTTCCTTCCACTCCACAGTTTATGTGACCATGATTTGGAGTGTTCCTCTTGGGCTGTGTCAACACAAAGGAGGTGTATTTAACTTAATTGAAAAATATCATTTCCTTGAAATATCACCTCTTCCACTCTGAGTTTTTCCTGGAAGAGTCCAGAAAGGATATTGGTGCTAAGGCAGGATGACTGTCAGGTGACTGCACATCCTTTCCATGAGGGGAAATGGGGGTTGTTCCCTCTGCCCTGTCTTGATCACACCTAATAACTACTGCTTCTTTGTTAGTTACTGTTTTGTGTGACTCCTAAATACCAGCCCCCATAGCTATGAGAGCTAATTGATTTGGGGACCCATCCCTCCAAGGACAACTGCAATAGTTGGGGTATTAGATGCGTGTACCATTTCTTTCCAGTGGAATCCTGGCAACTTGGTTTTATTGCTGGACCAAGCCTGAGGGCGAAGACTTCGGGAGCACCCAGAACTGTGTTCATTAGAAGCTGGACCCGCAGGAAGCAGCTTGTAAAGTTGCAGTTGGTCTGCAGTTCTTTCAATGAGAAAAAAAAAATAACCTGGTGAAAAACTGGGAAGCAGAATTAGTTCTCATTGGTTGTTTAAAGAGTATAGAAGTATCATGAAAAAGGGTAGCTTTTCCTTAGGCATGTTTCTCCTAGGTTAGAGTGACTCCTGAGAAAATACTTTTTCCAAATAGCACAGTACATCTTTCTAATGATAAGACTGTCCCCATAATCCTGCATCTTTTCCCTTGTTCAGTATTTGGACACATGAATAATCTCTTCACTGGGAAAACTCTTAATAAATGTTCACTTCTGACTTGTTAATATGCTAGTTATTATATATAACATCTGTGCAAGCAGGGACTTTTGTGTGATTTCTTCACTTGTGGCACTCAGAAGTCTGGCTGATAACTAGTTATGGGGACATAGTAGATACTCAGGTAGTATGTATGGCTGGGTGATTGACCAACTGAAGGAAAGAATAAATGATCATGATTGTTCCCAGCTAAACACTGGTTCTCACAGAATGGAGGGATGATGGTGTTTCTATGCTGAAGTCAGTCATGTTTGTCCTTACTTCACCATGAGGGTCCCTCACTGTTTGCACAACAGTGGAAAACATAAGAAAGTCCATAAACATAAACTGCTCCTTCATTTAAAAAGTATATCTCTCATTTATCCACTTATGAATTGAGACATGTTGAGCAGCTACAACATTTGAGTCATTCTACTAAAGCCAAGAAATGCAGTGTCTTGCATGTCCCTGTCCTCGGACATTCACCATCCAGTGGTCAGGGAGTGATATGGCATCAGGGCACTAAGGGAACCTGTAGGGAAGACATGAAAACCAACCAGGGAGTCATAGTTTTTCTGCAGAATGTGATGAGCTCGCTGACTTTAAAGTGAGAACTCCACAGCAACTAGAAGGACAGTGGCTGCTGGGGTACAGTGGGAGCAGGCGTTCAAGAAGAGAAAGCTAAAGAATGGAAGGCAAAGGACACAGTACAGAATTCACATGATTGAGTGTGCCCACATCAGGAACTCCACTGTTTGTATGGTAGGAGGTGTGGACTGGTGTTTCTTCCTCTTTGACCATGGTTAACTCCCTACCTAGGTAATTTCATCCACTAGATGTGCATATGAATGTCGAGAATACAGGGGAAATTATTAAAAAGAACCATTGGAGGACTATACCATTAGCTTCAAATTATTAAAAATGCAGAATTCATTTTCTGACAATAACTTGCAAGTAAAAAAAGTTATGAAGAACCATGTTTGAAAATTTAAAAGTACAGCTCTGAACAACTCAGAGACGAATAAAGAAGTCAGGAGGAAATCAATATATATTCAATGAAAACATAATTACTACATGTCAGTAAATGTGGGATGCAGCTGAACTGATATTTTAGAAAATGCAAATTTATAGCCCAAATATTACATTAGAAAGAGTGAAAGTTCAAAATTCATTAACTAAACCTCAAACTTAGAATATACAAAAGCATGAATGAATATATCCAAAGAATATGGGAGGAAGGCAATAGTGATGAGATCATAAATTAATGAAATAGAAAAATAAGCTTATGACATGATAAACATAGAACACAGTGGGCCCAGAAGACAGGTTGGTTCTTTGAAAGGCTAATAGAAGTAGACAGACCTCTGGCAAGATTAATAATTTACAAAAAGAAGGTTCTGATACGCTGGGAATAGAAACATAACTAATGGCTGCTACAGAGATTGAACCACTAGTAAGCGAATATTATGAACAAGTTTGTTCAGTGACCTCATAGTTCATTCTTTACAACTGGCTCTTAACCTCCTCCCAGGTCACCATCCACACAACAAGGGGAACAGTGCAGAAAGCAAATTTCATCCCGATGCTCTTCTGCTCAAATATAAGTTGTAGGTGACTTCCCACAAGATGAAGAAGAAAGTATACAATCCTCAGTTTTTCCTGCAGGAGACACAGTCCTGTGCCTAACTGTCCATTATCCTCTTACTCTGCTCTGCCTTTACTTTCTGTTATCCTGATACCCAGTTCTCCTGTCCCTCCATTCCTGAATGTGCTGAGTCCCTTTCTACCTAGGGCTTCCACCCATGATGTTTCTCTCCGATGGCACTGTTCACTGTATTCTCTCAGACATTCTTACCCACCTCCAGATCTCACCTCAATGTTGGTTCTTCCAGGAGATATTCAAGCCCCATCATCCCAGATTCGGTGCCCTGGTCAGCCTTTTCATTACCCCGTGCTTTTCTTTGACAGGTCCCATCCCATGTAGGAGTGATTCTATTTTACTGTTCCTTTATTATTCACTCATATACATATGCATGTCATCATAAAGAAAGTATGTCTGCAGAGGTGACTGCTTTAACCCCTCAGTATCTACACTATTGTGAATTTCTAGTTTACTCCCTCATTCATTCAGGAAAAGAATGTGGATTGTGCACCACTATGTACATGGTTTTCTGGAAGTTAAGGCAAATCAGCAGTGCACAGAACAGACACAATCATGGTCCTTGTGGAGTATAACTTCATGTATGTGCATGGGGTGGTGTGGGTACCAAACAAAATTAATGAGTAACATGCTGTCAGATGGTGATCGGTGCAGAGGAGACACTGAGATATGAGAAGGGTGGATTGTCCTCTAAATAGTACAAACAGGAAAGACTCACTGAGGAGCTGATTTGAATGATGGTTTGAAAGAGCCTTCTGCAGTACTCTCAGAAAAAAATATTCCTTCCTCAAGATTTTTCAAAATTGTATTTATACCAGCTTCATTAAATTGTTGTTTTAGCCCATGCTTTTTGCCTAGCTCTGATTGTAGGAGCCCTAGGTAACAGGGACTCTTTTTGTCTTCTGAATCCCACCACTCCTGTGTCATGCCCTTGGTGCTTGTGAACAAAGTAAGGAACCCTTGAACAAGTGAAAACGATATACTGCTTTACACAGCATGTTTTAAAATGGCTTTATTGGGATATGACTGACACAGTAAACTGCATAGTTAAAGTGTACAGTTTGATAATTTTAATGCATATATTCAGCAATTTTGTGTATATGTACTGTATATATACCTGCTCCCCCCACCAACTCCCAAAGCAACCACAGACCTGCTTCCTGTCACTACAGTTTCCACTTTACTGAGTTTTACATAAACAGAGTGGTTCTGCATAAACTCTTTTGTGTCTAGCTTTTTTATTCAGCACACTATTTTGAGATGTGTCTGTGTTGCATGTATCAGTACTTCATTCCTTTTTTATTGCTGAGTAGTATTCCATTACAGTGATGTTACAGAATTTGTTCTCCCTGTTGACAGATTTACACAAGGTTTTCAGCATTTGCCACTTATCCCTCCACAGAAATATTATAGCATAGCCTGCTCAGATTGAGGGAAGAAAATGCCAAATTATGAGGTTGCAAATACAGAAACAAGTTTAAGATTATTTACTCTCAATATTTTCAAATTAGTAGACATTTGTGTATTATCATTGAGGGATCTGAAAATTGTCTGTAATCATTGGCATGCTTTTTGGTTACAAGGAAGACTAAAGAAATGCTAGTTATTGGTAGAATAGAATTCTTGCTTGCTATCTCCATTCAAATATGATAGTGACTTAAAACCATATGTTTATCTCCTTCATTAGAAGTCTTCTGCGACTAGAGTTAAAACTTCATGAAGACAGTATGGAGAATAAAATAGGGTATAATAACTTTGCATTTGAATAAAAAATATTTCTTTTAGATTAATCTGTCCTTTTCCTATGATAACTCAGATGAAGGGGGTATGACAAAAGTAATCTATTATAGTTTTACTTATGTATTATTTTTCTCTCTCTACTTTCTTCACATATCTGGCCTTAACCATAAATTAAATGATTGGAAAAAAGGACTTTATATATCTTGTTTTTATTAGCGTTGAGTTTCATTGTCTTAAACATGTCTATCTGTGTAGGGATACAGCTCTGCCTAGCTATCCACATCTGTCTCTCTGTCAACATCTTTTTTGGTTGAGCAGAGCTAATACAAAGAATAAGTGGGCAAAGACTGGAAACAAAAATCTCCATTGTATTTTCCCTTTCTGTGCCCAGTTCTAGAAAATGCTCCTCTGCCAGTGTTTTTATCCTGGTGTAGAGGAAGTCACCCATATAAGAATGTTAGAATTCATATATACATAGAGATATGCAATATGAATACACATATGTACATATATGTAGTACATTATACATATAATCTTTTTTAGAGTGGAAAAACACACCGACTTGTAAAGTCTTACTTCTATTGCAAGAAAAATAATACAAGAATTTATGGCTTTGAGACCTACCAGAGAGAGACCCTCTACTGGGCAAAGCCATTTTCCTCTTGCATCACATCACCAGACACTAGCATATTCTACCTGCAAACAGGGCTGTGCAGGCATCTGCACTCAGCTCAAACTAAAACGGATCAAAATGTTAAAAGTAGAACAAATACAGAGGAGAAATTGAAGACAATTCAGAAAAGAAATAAATTCTTTGCCATATTGCCATGTTTGTAGGTAATTGACAATTCTTAGTAATTGAGAATCGATTCCTAGACTACATCCTCCAATAATGGAAGCTATTTTGGCTGTAATTGTACTGGTAAAACTGAATAGTTTTGGTGTATATATTATTGCCTATTATTTAGATGTAAACTATTGTGTTCCTGGAATGCCATATTGTGCAGTGATTAAGAATACAGCCAGAAAAACCTAGGTTTGAAATTCTGCTTTCTCATACTCATTATCAGGATCATAATTAAATTATTTAGTGTCTTCAAGATTCAGTCATCACATCTAAAGGTAGGTATTGTTTTATATCAAAATCGCTATGACTGTTGGAATGTCAAATGAGAAATATGCATTAACATTTGATTGTAATGCCCTCTGCACACAATGTGCTCAGCTAAGGAAGACTGATGTGGGGCCCCTATTTATAAGTTTTTATATTCTCTTTGATGTCTTTTACTTTGTTACTGTTCCTAAGCAGTCTCTCAATGGGACTTTATTAATAACACTTTTATAGTTTATAAAGCACTGTGCATACATTATCTCTTAAACATTTTAATGTTTAGGAAGTATTTATTATTATTCAATATTAGAGTAGCAAAGTTAAGAGAAAGAGATTGATTTTAATGAATTAGTTCATACAATTATAGAGATGACAAGTACTCATTCTATGGGGTAGGCAGTTGGCTGGAGACCCAGGGAAGAGCTGATGTTGCATCTGGAGTCTGATGGCTATCTGGATGCAGATTTCTCTCTTCCATGGGGGAGATCAGTCTTTTTTTCTTTTAAGACCTTCAACTTATTGAATGAGGCCCACCCAAATTATGAAGGGTAATCTGCTTTACTGAAGTCTACTGATTTAAATGTTAACCTCATATGAAAAATACCTTCTGAGCAACAGCTACTGTTTGACCTGGGTATTGTGGCCCAGCCAAGTTGACATAAAATTAACCCTGATAGTTGGTTAGTGATAGGTTGACCTGTAGGTCCCAAGGATACAAGTTAGTTTCACTTATGTCCATTTCCCACGCTCCTCATTCAGTGTTTCATAACAGACACCTTTGAACAGCTTTTCTGGACATGAGGTAAAAGAGACCTCAGCACATCGAAGCCCTTGGAACAGGCACGCGGATCTGAATGATGGAGAATTTGAATCTAGATCACCTAAAGTTAACTTCGCAAAATAAGAATTTTCTTTAAAAATACCCCAATATTTTTTACCCATGCTTTAAAGATGCATGAAAGTAGAGTAGCTTAGTTTTTATTTGTTACTCAGTTTATAATTTCTATATTTGATTTTTTTGGGAAAATATCTATTTTATCCAGTGTTAATGTTTTATCATTTACCAAGTGAATAAAAAAAGTGCAAAAAAAAAATCTGCAACAGTGGTGTAAGTTATTACAATTAAAATATCTCCAATTAAAAATTCATGCTTTATCACCATCTGAGTTTATCCTTCTCATCAAGAGAACTATATTTGAAAATGATAGACATTTTGAAAAATTGTTAGCATTTTAGTAATTACGTAAAGTTTTTATTTATATTTGTGGAAATGTGATCTTTTTTCCTCTTTAGTTCTCTACCTACTCTCTCTTTTCTTTTTTTTTTTTCATTTTCACATTCCACTCTTTAAATGTCGAGATGATGATTTGCATTTCTGTCAATGTACCTCGAATAGTTTTTACAGGGAGATAAGATAAACGCAATTATTTATTTTAGTAGAAACACAGCAATGATATAGAGTAAAACCTGAAGCTGTTTTATACAGACCTTTTCACATAAAGTAAATAAACCAATCAAAAATAAAAAGCATTTTAATCTTTTTTTGGAAATTTTTTTTCTATTGCAGTATTTTCTCACTGGCTAAAGAAATACCATAAATTTTTAAACGTGCTTCAAAATTATTACAGAAGTAATACATGCCTATGGTATGAAGGATGGAGGACAAAAGTAACGGCCTCTTCTGTAATCTCCTGTGATGTAGTTGGTTTCACTATGTAGGTTGCACTGGTGATCTATAGGTAATTCCTTGTCTGATCTGGGTGTTGTGAGAACACAGGCAGGGCCACCATCCTGTGGTGGAGGCAGCTTTTCTCATCTTGGAAACAGTTGTCACACTTCTGCCTCTAACATGGAGGGTGAACCTGTTACTTAGCAGTTCTTCCTGCCAATGTTGATTGACTCATGTCTGCATTTTCTGGGAGTGTGACTGGGCATACTGCTTTAGTACTAATATGTACAATAATTGTACAAACTATTTCAAGACATAAAATTAGTCATGATAATATTACTGGGGAGAGACCCGAGTCAGGGTCCCCTCGCCGCACCCCAAGCTTGTTCTGCGGTTCTTCCTCCGCGGTTCTTGCCTCACTCACAAGAGACTAATTCAAGTGAAAGACAACATGTATAGTGAAAATGAGATGGCAGGTTTATTTATGAAACACACATGAGCACAAAGTTGAAAGCAGACACCTGACTAGTCTGAATGCCCCGCATAAAGAAGAAATAAAGTTGTTAGTAAGTTTGTTAATAAGTTTGTTCTATACACTTGAGCTGAGGCTATAAGTGGGCACTCAGATAATGTGAGTGCACTGACTATTCAGGTTCAGGGGTTACATAATTTAGTCAGCTTCTAGGTGTCCCTCCTTTTCCCCCTTCTAAACTTTGGGAGTTATGTACAGCTATAAAGGCTTTCTTTCTCAGCTAGTAAAGGATCTTTGTCTTTGCTGGTGAAATTGTTACAGAGGCTCTTTCCCAGCACAGAGTCTCAAGGACTCCTCTCTTCCTGTGCTATCCACTTTGGATACCACTTTGAAATACCACTTTGAGGCCACACCACTAACTAGGAAACAGTAGATTTTGGTTTCCTTTATGATTTTCTGACTCTAGAATGTAAGATCACAACCAGGTCCCACACTCCCTCCCAATTGCTCTGCAGTTTCCTGGGCTCCCCGGTTCTTTTTATGCTTTCTGCTTCCAGTGCCACATCTCCATGCCCAAACCTTCACTTCATGAAACTCCAGTAAACCATCAGGTTCAAGGTAAAAGGTTGGTGCATTCCTGCTAGGGAATCTAGTTGTTTGATTGAAGGTGCCTGTGCCATGGGCTGGGAGGTATATTCTGGTTTCCTGACTGAGATGTTCTGAATTTTAAAAATAAAATCTATAAACCTTTTAAGAAAAGTCATTTGGACATAATTGAATCTGTATTTTAACATATTTTATTATTTTGAGTCCATGATTCTTAACATTTTGGGGGTGCTGAAGTTGAGGAGTCTGTGAAATCTCCATGCAAAAAAAAAAATGCTTGTAAACACAAAGTTTTTCTATACTTCAAGGCAGCTGGGCCACCTGGTCCTTTCCTGACCCACTGGGTAGGAATACACCTGATTGATGGGTTCAGGTTTTTTAACCCACACAGAGCTACTTGAATAATACTGTAAATGTGCTATGTTAATTTCTGAAGATATTTAATCAGTGAACAAGGACGTGGAGTAAAGGGAAGTATACACTTTGGGGCTGTGACAGGCCTCAGCATCTTCCCTCCTTAGTGGGTGACCTTCATTGCATCACCAGAATTCAAAGGGCCCAGCTCTCATATCTGTACATAAAGGTCAGAGCTCATGAACTAGCTACATTTGTCCTAATATCTCTTGAAGGAAACAAAAAGCCCACTGCAATTAAAGAAGAATCTAGAATGAAAGACCAGTTAGGAATTAAATCAGAAAGCAATCATTGATTTTGAAATAATTGCTGGGGAGACGGACAGAGTCCAGAGCCACCAAGGCAGAAAGACTTTGAATTGGATGGTCCGAAGGCCAGGGGCTGTGCCTTGGATGATGGTAAGAAGGGACTTGGGTTCACTCAACTTGGGTTATATCCTAGTATTGCCAAAATACTTTAACTTTTATTAAACTCAGGAAAAGATGAAGACCACATTTCAGATCTGTGGCATACCTCAAATTCTAGTTTGTATTTTTTTAAATTCTCACCTGAGGATATGTTTATTGGTTTTTGAGAGAGAAAAAGAGAGAGAGGAAAAATCATCAATGTGAGAGGAATGTGATCGTTTGCCTCTCGTACATGCCCCAGCCAGTGATTGAACCCACAAACGTGGTATGTGCCCTGACCAGGAATAAAACCCACAACCTTTTTGTATATGGGACACTGCTTCAACCATGTGAGCCACTCGGCTAGGGCTCTAGTTTGTATTTTAGATGAAATTACGGCACAAGATGATGGATTCACGTGAATAAAAATATTGGGTTTATTGAGTGAGATTCTAAGGATCTGCTGTTTAGTAATATGAGCCCAACTACACTTAATATTGTTTTATTAAGGTTAATTGATTTAAGATTATGTCCGCCTCTAAAAATTGGTATATATCTGTGTTTTGGGGATATTTATTGAAGTGTACACTCAAGGAAACACTGATTTGATCATTCATTGTTAGGTTCTTTTTAATTTAGTTTTTCCCAAATCTTCAATTGACTGATACTATTCTCAAGAGGCTAGACCCCGTTCCTTGAAGTGTTACATAATATATATCAGCCCACATGTTTGACCACAAAATTGAATTGTCACTCTGAAATAGTTAGATTTGACACCCACTTTGGGGTCCTTTTAAGTAAAATAATTGAATAATGTTGGAAAGCTCAAGGCTTTTGTATCCTCTACATTAAATATTTGTTCAAATGTGAATGAACTGTGTTTTATGAGAAGTTCCCATGTTAAGAAGACATTGTGCTGACACTTTTTTGTTAAGTCTATCCATTGTCCACTCAGTGTTCATTTCAGACATTTGTGCAGACAGTAAGCTGGTAGCTTTGGTCATTGAAAGGAAACTCCTGTGTCTGAAGAGCTCAGCTTTGGTGTGGAATGTGCTTCCAAGTCCAGATAGGATGTGCCCCTGAAATTAAAAGGAAGGATCCTGGGCATCTGGTTCCGAGATTAGAGTTGTATTATTCAAAGGACAGCACCTGGGTTTGACTGTCAGGGAATTGAACCTGACAGAGGCTGTGGCAGGAGAAGGGCATTGGAGGGTGATCAGTGAAACAACCCAAAGGCAAAGAGACAGAGATGGGACATTCGGGAAGAAGGAAGAGAAGACACACCATCTGGCTTAGCTGTAACCTGACTGCCAACATAGAATGTTAGATGGAAGTCTAGAGAAGCAGGCTGTGCTATAGAATGAAAGGGCTTCTGGTTCAGAAGCTTGTAATTCAAATGATAGGCAACTTTGAGGGCCTGTATTTGTGGGTGAAAGGGTTGCAGTTAAAACCATGTCTCACATTTACTAGGTGCTGAGTATTCTGTTAAGAATTTTTCTATTTTATTTAATTCTCATGGAAAATTGAAAAATGGGTGTATTATTAACACTGTTCAACCAATGAATAACCTGTGGCTTAGAGACATTCAGTAGGTGGCCAGGAGTCACTCAGGTAATCTAACCAGTGGCAGAGCCAGGGTTTAGAATGCGAACCCTTTGACTCCAGAGTCTAACTCTCAGTCACTGTACTATGATCTGACTTAGGCCTTTGGAAGATAATTGTAGAAACAGCACATAGCTTAGGTCATTGAGAGAAGAAAGTTGGGATTGTGAAAAATGTAATGAGACATAGAAATAAGGTACAAGTGTGAGGATCATGGGCTTCAGCCCAAAGGCAGAGGTCAAAGCAGGGACATGGCCCAGATGCTGCCTCTTTTGTTCTAGCCATTGTGCACTTGGATGGTGCCTTTGGTGCATGTGACCTGCATCATTTATATTTATTATATATTATCAACCTGCACCAATCAATACTTTTTCTCAAGTTGTTTCCTGTGTGTGAGCACTTCATTTTTTAGGTAGGCTCCAAAAGCAGGAATGGTCTCTTTTTTTATCAAGCCTACTCCATGCTGCCTGAACTGAATGCTAAATATGGTTGTTGCTCAAAGAGAAATGGCCAAATTAGGTTGAAAGTCCATTCGATGTTTCTGTAACTGACCCATTTCCCTGATACATGCTGCTGACTAACGTCAGCTCTGTTTCCAGAGAAATTATATTTGGTAAGTTATCATATATTTAACATTAGATGAGTAGGTCCTTGAGTGCTTTCTCTGAAGACGAAAAACATTTAATAAAACTTGAGCATAACTTGATTGTGTATGAAAGTGTGGGTCACTGAGTCTGTCACCCTGCTCTGTAAGTGCACTGGGGCTTTTCTACTGAGAAAGTCATAAGAAATTATCTGCTCTATAACAATGAGATATATAGTCTGTTTCATACATAATAAATGTAGTTCCATGATATTTGGAAACTATTTGGCCTTTTCTTTGTAATATAAGGAGGATCTTTTTTTCTGGGTCCCTGAGTCCTTGCAGAGTTCTTTGTTTTCCCTTCTGTAAAATGATTTTCTGCATGATATATGATTATATCAATGCAATAAAGATGTAAAGCATAGTTTCTGACACAGTCACTTTGAAATCTGAGATGAAAGCTGTTTCAGACATTCAAATTGGCATTCAGTCTCCATCACAGTTTAAATTAATGGTGGGACCACTCCTTCACTTGCCCATGTGTGAACTTTGATCCTCTGAGATGAAAGGCTGCAGGAGTCAGTGCACCATGTCCTGAGTTTCCTCCCTTTCCTTTCCTTTTTCTGACAGTTTGATGTCTGGGCAGCACAGTGACCCAGAACATTAAAGTATCGTTTATTTTTCTTCTGAGAAATATTTTTTTTTTACTGTTGTTCAATTATAGTTGTCTCATGTTTTCTCGTTGCTCTCCCCTGCCCAACACCCCCACTCCCACAGTCAATCCCAACCCCATTGTCCATGACTTTGGGTTCCTTTTTTTAAAAAAAATATTGTTCAAATACATGTATCTCCATTTTCCGGCCCCCACCCCCACCTCCCTCCCTCAATCCTTTCCCACTTTGGCTTTGTCCATAGGTCCTTTATACATGTTCCTTGACTTGACTCTTCCCATACTGTTCCCCATTACCCCACTCCCTCTTTCCTCATGTTACTGTCAGTTTCTTTTTTCTCTCAGTGTTGCCGGTTATATTTTCCTGGCTTGTTTGTTTTGTTGATTAGGTTCCACTTATAGGTGAGATCATATGGTATTTGTCTTTCACTTCCTCACTTATTTTACTTAGCAAATGCTCTTCAGTTCCATGCATGCTGTCATGGAGGATAGTAACTCTTTCTTTCTTTCTGCTCCATAGTAGTATTTCATGGTGTAAATGTACCATAGTTTTTTTGATCCACTCATTTACTGATGGGCACTTAGGTTGCTTCCAGCACTTGGCCGATATGAACGTAGGGGTGAATAGGATCTTTTGAATTGGTATTTCAGAGTTCTTAGGGTATAATCCCAGCAGTGGAATCACTGGGTCAAAAGGCCGTTCCATGTTTAGTTTTTGAGGAAATTCCAAACTATTTTCCACAGTGGCTGACGCAGTCTGCATTCCCACCAACAGTGTACTAGGGTTCCCTTTTCTCCACAACCTCGCCAGCACCCATTGTTTGTAGATTTTTTTATGATGCCCATTCTGACCAGTGTGAAGGGGTATCTTATTGTAGTTTTAATTTGCATTTCTCTGATGGCTAGTGATACTGAGCATCTTTTCTGTGTCTCTGGGCCCTGTTTTTGTCCTCCCTGGAGAAGTGTCTGTCCAGGTCCTTTGCCCATTTTTTAATTGGATTGTTTGTCTTCCTGAATTGGAGTCATATGAGTTCTTTATATATTTTGGAGATCAAACACCTTCCAAGGTGTCATTGGCAAATATATTTTCTCATATGGATGGTTCCCTTTTTGTTTTGCTGATGTTTTCTTTAGCCATGAAGAAGCTTCTTATTTTGATCAAGTCCCATTTGTTTAACCTTTCCTTTGTGCCCCTTGCTATGGGGGGCATATTGATGAAAATATCACTGCATGGAATATCAGAGAGTTTCCTGCCTATATAAATCTGTAGAACTTTCATGGTGTTGTGACTTATATTTAAGTCTTTTATCCATCTCGAGTTTATTTTTGTGTATGGTGTAAGTTGGTCAAATTTCAATTTTTTTGCATGTAGTTGTCCAGCTCTCCCAACACCATGTGTTGAAGAGGCTATTTTTACTCCATTTTATGCTTCTGCACCCTTTGTCAAATTTAATTGACCATAGAGACACGGGTTTATTTCTAAGCTCTCTGTTCTGTTCCATTGGTCTATGTGTCTGTTCTTATGCCAGTACCAGACTGTTTTGATTACAGTGGACTTGTGATATAGTTAGATGTCAGGTATTGTGATCCCTACTAGTTTGTTCTTTTCTCAAAATTGCTGTGCCTACTCAAGGTCATTTATGGCTCCATATAAATTTTTTAAGTGTCTGTTCTATGTCTGTGAAATATGTCACTGGTATTTTAATAGGGATTGTGTTGAATCTATAAATTGCTTTAGGTAATACGGACATTTTGATGATGTTAATTCTTCTAATCCATGAACACGATATATGCTGCAATTTATTTCTGTCTTCCTTAATTTCTTTCTTCAGTGTGGTGTAGTTTTCTGAGTACAGGTGTTTTACCTCCTTGGTTATGTTAATTCCTAGATACTTTATTTTCCTTGTTGCTACCGCAAATGGGATTTTTTTTTCCTGATTTCTGCTTCTGCTATTTCATTATTGGTATACAAAAATACCTTTAATTTCTGAATATTGATTTTGTATCCCACTGTTGTGCCAAATTCACTCATTAGGTCTAGTAGTTTTTTGGAGGAGTCTACAGGGTTTTCTATGTCCACTATCATGTCATCTGCAAACAATGATAGTTTTACTTCCTACTTTCCAATTTGGATGCCTTTTATTTCTTTTTCTTGTCTGATCATTGCGGTTAGGACTTTCAGTACTATGTTGAATAGAAATGGTGAAAGTGGACACCCTTATCTTCTTCCTGATCTTAGTGGGGAAGCTTTTAGTTTTTGTCCATTGGGTATTATGTTGGCTCTAGGTTTCATATATGGCCTTTATTATGTTGAGTTGTGCCCCCTTTATTCCCACTTAGTTGAGAGTTTTTATCATAAAATGGGTGCTGTACCTTATCAAATGCTTTTTCTGCATCTGTTGATATGATCATGTGGTTTTTGTCCTTCCTTTTGTTGATGTGATGTATTACTTTTATTTATTTGTGAATATTGAACCATCACTAAGTCCCTGGGATGAATTCCTCTTGATTGTGGTGGATGATCTTTTAAATGTATTTCTGGATGTGTTTTGCCAATATTTCATTCATGATTTTAGCATCTATATTCATCAGGGATGTTGTCCTGTAGTTTTCTTTATTTGTTGTGTCTTTTTCCGGTTTTGGGATTAGGATGATGCTGGCCTCATAAAAAGAGTTTGGGAATCTTCCTTCTTCCTGGATATTTAGGAATAATCTGAGAAGGATGAAGGTTAGCTCTTCCTTAAATGTTTTGTAAACTTCTCCTGTGAAACCATCTGGTCCATGGCTTTTGTGTGCCAGGAGTTTTTTGAATACTGCTTCAGTTTCCCCAGCTGTTATTGTTCTGTTCAGGTTTTCTGCTTCTTTTTCATTCAGTGTTGGAAGGTTATATTTTTCTAGAAATTTGTCCATTTTATCAAGGTTTTCAAATTTCCTGGCACATAACTGTTCGTAGTAACATCTTACAATCCTTTGTATTTCTGTGATATCAGTTGTTATTTCTCCTCTTTCATTTCTGATATTATTATTTGAGTCCTCTCCCCTCCCCCCCCCTTTTTTTGAGTCTGATTAAAGGCTTGTTGATTTTGTTTGTTGTTTCGAAGAACCAAGTCCTGGATTTGTTGATCCTTGAGTTGTTCTTTTAGTCTCTATGTCATTAGATTCTGCTCTGATCTTGATTATTTCCTTCCTTCCACTTGCTCTGGCTTTGTTTGTTGCTGTTTCTCCAGTTCTTGAAGCTGTAGGGTTAGGTCATTTATTTGAAATGTTTCTGTCTTTTTTATGTAGGCCTGTAGGCTGTGAACTTCCCTCTCAGAACTATCTTCTCTGTGTCCCATAAGTTTTGTACTGTTGTATGTTCATTTTCATTTGTTTCCAGAAACTTTTTGATTTCCTCTTTGATCTCATTAATGACCCATTCATTATTTGGTAGTATGTTATTCAATCTCCATGAGTTTGAATGTTTTTCAGTTTTTTCCTTGAGGGTGATTTCTAATTTCTAGGCCTTGTTGTCCAAAAAAATGCTTGTTATGATTTCCATTTTCCTGGATTTGTTGAGGCTTGTTTTGTGTCCTATCATGTGGTCTATCTTTGAAAATATTCTCTGTGCATTTGAAAAGAATGCATATTTTTCTTCTTTTGGATGAAAGGTTCTATATATGTCAGTTAAGTACATTTGATTTAATGCATTGTTCACTTCAAAAATATCCTTGTTGATATTTTGTTTGGAAGATCTGTCCATTGTTAACAGTGGGGTGTTAAAATCCCCTACTATCAGTTTGTTGCTGTCTCTATCTTTCTTGAAGTCCTCCAAGATTTTCCTTATCTATTTGGGTGCTCCTATATTGGGTGCATATATGTTTATAATGTTTATGTCTTCTTGATGGATTCTTCCTTTGAGCATTATGAAGTGTCCTTCGAGTCTGTTTTCATGGACTTTGTTTGAAATCTATCTTGTCTGATATAAATATTGCTACCCTGGCTTCGGAATGTTAAAGTATCTTGATTCAGGAAGCATCATTAGCTCTATTTCATGCTGGAATCTTAAATGTTTTCATATACTTTCCATAAGGTGATTACTCAAAATACAACATTTCATGGGTTGTAATCTAAACATCCGTCATAATTTATCACATTACAATATTTTGGGAAAATTGTTTTTTAAATGGTAATATCCTAAGACAGAACTAGTTTCAACTTGAACATATTTTAAAATAAAAATCTAGAATTGTTTTTGTGAAGTTGAAGTGTTTGTGGACAGAAGAGAGGGAACTACCACTTATTTGCACAGAGTGGCCTCACAGAGACCATCTGTGGCTCTCATAAATGTTGATTGGAGGAGAGAGCTGAGTGACTTAGATGTGACATGTGTAATGACTGTTTTGCTTTTTTCTCGACTGAATTTTAATTTCTCCATGCTGTGGGATGTGTGCTCTGTAGCACCTTCCTGGGATAATACCAAGATTCTGCCTGAAGATTAGATTCTACCTTCAGCTTGTTCCAGGGAAGACATCTATAATGTTGATCAAGTAAACTACAGCACCCATTGGGACTCTCACATTGACATGAAAATTAATAATTTTATGCCTGGGTTGGGTTGAGCAGTTTGTTTTGAGTTGAATAAATTCCTGTTCTTGCACCGAATCTTCGCTGAGTAGAACCTACTCAGTCTTTCTGGTCTGTTGATTCCACTTTCCTCAAGTCCATCATAAGTACAAAGAAGGACCAAAAATGAAATTTTATACCTGGTTTCAAGATGTCACCATAGATATTTCAAAATAAATATCTAAATAATGTTTATTGAGGTCTTGCTCTGTGTTGGGCTCTGACAAATATATTTCTCAACTCAATTCATCAATATTTTATAGATGGAAGTTTTTATACCCATTTCAACAATAAGAATAATAAGACATGGAATGGCTGAATGGCTTCCTATAGTTGCACACGTGCTGAGTGCCAGAGGTCTATCATTAGATGTCTTGGAGTGACTTGATTCCTGATTCTAGGATTTTTATAATATATGCAACTTCTTGTGACTCCAGAGTAATGGTGAATAATAGGGATGCAAGTGGCAAATTTATGAATAATAAAAACTGTATAGCATGTTCATTCAGCATTTATAAAACCACATAGTAATTTTATAAAATATGATCACATTTCTTAGAAGGGATTGCTGCTGCTTTTTTTATTGGTATTATTATTGAAAAACACAATCTTTTAAGTGGCTCATATGTAGTTTGACTTTCTAAACTTTACCCCATAAACTGCCTTATTATATATCCAAAATCAATCTAGTAAAGGAACGATTTAGTTAACTATTTTCCTATTGCTTTCATATCTGTCCCTCACTAAAACAATAATTCAGTCAAATGACTTAGGGGTATTTCAGTTCAGTTTGACACTTCAGTGCAGTTTCTCTGGACCTCAGTTTTGAAGCCTAAACAATAAAGCATCACGTGTTCTAATTGGTGTTTTCCCTTCCTGTTACTCTGTGGGCAGCTGCTGCAGAGTTATCTTTTGAGATATTAGCCCTTGAGAACACTTCATTCACCCTGAGTCACTTAAAATAGTGTGTCTGTACTGTTCCCAGGGTAACATGGTTCTCGGGGCATGGTTGTCCACTGAGGTCCCCAGACCGGCAGTGCCCTATGAGCTGGGTCTAATTAGAAGGACAGATTCCTGGCCCCAACCCAAACTACTGAATCAGCCTGGGTGGAGCCTGGCAATGTGTGTTTGTAAAAAGCCTTTGGGGTGATTCTAAAGCTCATAGAAGATTGGAAATCCTTGCCCCAGGAACATGCCAAAACAATGATGAGCATTAGACATTTTTGTGGAGAGTGACACTTAGCTCCCATGGGGAAGTGCCAGCTTGTTGACTACATTTTGTTTCTGAATATTTATTTACTTCTGTTGAGGAAGGGATATGCATTAGCCAGGATACTTTGATACAAGGATGAAAATATACAGCTATGCTGTCAAAGGGGTAGAAACAGGACCAATAATTAAAATGTGGTTGATATTCTAACCACCCCTTAAGTTTACCATTTTCTCCACCACATGTCTCTATATTCTTTAAATGCAGAATTATTTCTTCTCAGAGTCATTTAGGCTTCTCAGAAGACTTACTTTCATCTCCCTTGTTACCCACCTCAATTGGTTTTTAAGTTGAGCAATTTTATCTCCACAAGTTACTCAAGGCTATTTTTCTCTTTCTTTCCCCTCAGTCACCTCTGGCTCCTTAGCTGATCAGGTCCCTCCAATATGCTTTAATCTAATATATTTTGTATGGATGAAAGTCACTACAATACTGCTCTGATTCTGTCATTCTGCAAATAAACACACCAAATTCTATCTCACCACATGAAAGCCAATATCTGCTTCTGGATAAAATGTCTCTGTGATCTAGTGATCACCTGTCTTTCCTGCCTTATCATCCCTGATCCCTCTTTAGCTTTTCCATGTTTTCTAGCTAAATTGAGATTTGAAAGCACATACTGTTGTGTTTTTTTGGCTTTATTTCCTGTTTTGAGAGTGTTTCCTCATGTTTAGTTCAGTGTAGAGCATGCGATTTCACAGGATGGAGGCATCTGATAGACTGTAAAACGCATCCATTTTTCAGCTTTATTGAGATATGACTGACACATAAAAATTGCATACAAGTATATTTAAGGGGCGCAACATGGTGATGATATACTTATGTGTTGTCAAATGATCTTCACAATAAAACTAAATAATCATCCATTACTTCATATAATTACCTTTTCTTTGGGAGAACTCTCTTTTTTTTTTTCCCCAACTTGATGCCATTTATTTATTTTTATGGCTTTGTTATACTGTCTAGGACTCCCAAAACAATGTTGAGTAGAAATTATGACAGCAGACATTTGTGCCTTTTTCCGTATGTTAGGAAATCATGTTCAATATTTCATCATTAAGAATGATGTTAGCTCTGGGTTTTTCATAGATATTATTTACCAGACGAAGTTCCCTTATAATTCCTAGTTTCTTGGGATTTTTAAAATCAAATGTTGAATGTTGTCAAATGTTTGTATTTGTTGAGATACAGTAAAATAATTTTTCTCCTTTATTCTGGAAATGTGAACTGCATTGGATGGTTTTGATGGTTTAAACCAAATTGACCTAAACCCCTTCACCATGAAGTATTATCCTTGTTTGTATCTATATTTATGAGGGAGATTCAGCTTGATTTTAAATGTGCCTGGCAGATTTTGGTGTCAGCATGATGCTAGATTCATATAACAAGTTGAGAGTGTTCCTCCTCTGTTTATTAAAAGAGTTTCTATTAGTATTATTTTTTCCTTAAATGATATCTAGAATTAACAAGTGAAGCTATCTGTACTTAAAGGGATTTTCACTAGTGTGAAGATTTTTTACTAAAAATTCTACTCCTTATAATGGCTATTTGGAGTTTTTATGTCTTCTTTTGTATGTTTTGGTAAGTACTATTACTGAAGAAACTTGTTCTTTTCATCCTGGTTGTCAACTTTATTGGCACAAGTTTTTTTTAATTGTTGTTTTTTAATCATATTCCTTTACTACCCTTTTAATGTCTGTAGAATCTGTGATAATCTTCCCTCTTTCATTCTTGAAATTGGAAATTTGTATTTTTTTTTAATCTTGGTAAATCTTGCTGTGGATTGATACATTTTATTAATTTTTTCAAAGGACCAACTTTTGGCTTTGTTGATTTTCTTGATTTTCCATTTTATATGATACTGATTTCTGTTCTTATTTTCTTTCTTTGACTTACTTTAGTTTTAGTGTGCTATTTTTCTTTAGCTTCTTATATGGAAGATTAGATCACTGACCTCATGCTTTTTTCTTATAATGTAGGCATTTAAAGATATAAATTTTCTTCAGCATTCTTTTAACTGCATCCCATGATTTATTATATTTTTTAATTAATTTTTTTATTTTTTCATAATACATTTGTCTCTGCCTTCACCCCACCACTTTCCATTACCCCCTTGCCCCCTACCTCTCTCAACTCTTCTCCTTTGGTTTTGTCCATGAGACCTTGCTATAGTTTCCTTGACTTTCCATTCCCCTTCTTTTTCCCCCACCCCCACCCTTCCCTCTTCTCTCTGTTGGTTTCTTATCCTTTCATTGTTGCTGGTCTTATTTTCCTTGCATCTTTGAATTGTTGCTTAGCTTCTGCTTATAGGGGAGATCATATGATATTTGTCTTTTGCCCTCTGGCTTATTTCGCTTAGCATAATCCTCTCTAGTTCCATCCATACTGTTGTAAAGTGTAGTAGTTCTTTTTTTCTTTCTGCTGAGTAATATTCTATTGTGTAAATGTACAATAGTTTTTTGATCCAATCATCTACTGATGGGCATTTAGGTTGCTTCCACACTTGGCTATTGTAAATTGTGCTGCTATGAACATTGAGGTGCATAGGTTCTTTTTAATTGGTGCCTCGGGATTCTTAGGGTATAGTCCCAGCAGGGGAATGACTGGATCAAAAGGCAGGTCCATTTTTAGCTCTTTGAGGAAATTCCACACTGCTTTCCACAATGGCTGCACCAGTCTGCATTCCACCAACAGTATACTAGTGTTCCCTTTTCTCCACAGCCTCGGCAGCACCTGTTGTTTGATGATCTGTTTATGATGGCCATTCTGACTGGCGTGAGGTGGTACCTTATTGTGGTTTTGATCTGCATTTCCCTGATGACTAGTGATGCCGAGAATCCTTTCAAATGTCTATGGTCCTCCCTGTCTGTTCCTAGGAAAAGCACCTGCCCAGGTCCTTTCCCCATTTTTTGATTGGATCATTTGTCTTCCTGAAGTGGAGTCGAGTGAGTTCTTTATGTATTTTGGAGATCAAACCTCTATTTGATGTATCATTAGCAAATATATTCTCCCATGCAGTTGATTCCCTTTTCATTTTGCTGATGTTTTCTTTAGCCATGCAGAAGCCTCTTATTTTGATGAGGTTCCACTTATTTATTCTTTCCTTCCTGTCCCTTGCTTTAGGAGACATATCGGTGAAAAAATTGCTGCATGGAATATCTGAGAGTTTCCTGTCAATGTTCTCTAGGACATTCATGGTGTTGTGACTTATATTTAAGTCTTTTATCCATCTTGAGTTTATTTTTGTGTATGGTGTCAGCTGATGATCCAATTTCAATTTTTTGCATGTAGCCATCCAGCTCTCCCAACACCATTTGTTGAAGAGGCTGTTATTGCTCCATTTTATGTTTCTGACCCCTTTGTCAAATATCAGTTGCCCACATAGACGTGGGCTTATTTTTGGGCTTTCTATTCTGTTCCACTGGTCTATGAGTCTGTTCTTGTGCCAGTACCAGATTGTTTTGAGTATAGTGTCTCTGTAGTATAGTTTGATGCCCAGTATTGTGATCACTCCTACTTTGTTTTTCTTTCTGAAAATTGCTGCAGCTATCCGGGGTCGTTATGGTTCCATATAAATTTTTGAAATGTCTGTTCTATTTCTGTGAAATATGTCATTGGCATCTTCATAGAGATTGTGTTAAATCTATAAATTTCTTTGGGTAGTATGGAAATTTTGATGATATTAATTCTTCCAATCCATGAGCACAGTATATGCTTCCATTTATTTGTGCCTTCCTTAATTTCTTTCTTAAGCGTTGTATAGTTTTCTGCGTACAGGTCTTTTACCTCCTTGGTTAAATTTATTCCTAGGTACTTTATTTTTCTAGTTGGTATATCAAATGGTATTTTTTTCTGATTTCTTCTTCTTCTATTGCATTGCTGGTGTACAACAATGCATTTGATTTCTGAATATTGACTTTATATCCTGCTGTTTTGCCAAATTCACTTATTAGGTCGAGGAGTTTTTTGGTAGAGTCTACAGGGTTCTCTATGTACACTATCATGTCATCTGCAAATAAGGAAAGTTTTAATTCCTCCTTTCCTATTTGGATGCCTTTTATTTCTTTTTCTTGTCTGAGCACTGTGGCTAGGACTTCCAATATGATGTTGAAGAGAAGTGTTGAAAGCGGACATCCTTGGCGTGTTCCCAATCTTAGTGGGAAAGCTTTCAGTTTTTGCCTGTTGAGTATGATGTTGGCTGTAGGTTTTTCATATATGGCCTTTATTATGTTGAGGAATGCCCCATTTATTCCCATTTTGCTGAGTGTTTTGATCATAAATGGGTGCTGTACCTTATCAAATGCATTTTCTGCATCTATCGAGGTAATCATGTGTTTTTTTGTCTTGTCTTTTATTTATGTGATGATCTATTATGTTTATTGGCTTCCGTCTATTGAACCATCCCTGCATCCCTGGGATGAATCCCACTTGATCGTGGTGGATAATTTTTTAATGTATTTCTGGATGCGGTTTCCCAATATTTGTTGAGGATTTTAGCATCTATGTTTATCAGTGAAATTGGCCTGTAGTTTTCTTTCTTGTAGGGTCTTTATCTGGTGTTGGGATTAGGGTGATCCTGGCCTCATAAAAAGAGTCTGGGAGGATTCCCTCCTCTTGGATTTTTTGCAATAGTCTGACAGTGACAGGGGTTAGCTCTTCCTTAAATATTTTGTAAAATTATATTGTGAAATCGTCCGGCCCTGGGCATTTGTGTTCCGGGAGTTTCTTGATTACTGCTTCCATTTCCCCAGCTGTTATCAATCCGTTCAAGCTTTCTGTTTCTTCCTCCTTCAGTGTTGGAAGATTATACTTTTCTAGAAATTTGTCCATTTTAACCAGGTTTTCAAATTTATTGGCATATTGTTCATAATAGTTTCTTACACTCCTTTGTATTTCTGTGGTATCAGTTGTTATTTCTCCTCTTTCATTTCTGATATTATTAATTTGGGTCTTCTTTTTTTCTTGATGAGTCTGCTTAAAGGCTTGTCAATTTTATTTATCTTTTCATACAACCAGCTTCTCAATTGGCTGATCCGTTAATTTATTCTTTTTGTCTCTATGTCAATCAGTTCTTTTCTAATCTTGAATATTTCCTTCCTTCTACTTGCTCTGGGATATATTTGTTGTTGTTTCTCCAGTTTTTTTAAATTGTAGTGTTGGGTATTTCATTTGAAATGTTTCTATCTTTTCTAGGTAAGCCTGTATTGCTATGAACTTCCCTCTCAGGACTGCCTTTGCTGTGTCCCATAGGTTTTGGACAGTTGTCTGTTCATTTTAATTTGTTTCCAGACATTTTTTGATTTCTTCTCTTATCTCATTATTGACCCATTCTGTTCAGTCTCCATGAGTTTACAAGTTTTTGAAGTTTCACTTTGAGGTTGATTTCCAGGTTAAGCCCTTGTGGTCCCCGAAAAAGTTTGGTATAATTTCAATTTTCCTGAATTTGCTGAGGCTTGCTTTGTGTCCTTTCATGTGGTCTATATTTGAAAAACTGCCATGAGCATTTGAAAAGAATGTGTATTTTGCTTCTTTGGGATGTAAGGTTCTATATATTTCAGTTAAGTCTATTTGATTCAGTGCATCATTCAGCTCCACAATATACTTATTGATGTTTTGTTTGGAAGATCTGTCCATTTTTGACAGTTGGGTGTTGAAATCCCCTAGTATCAGTGTGGTGCTGTCTATATCTTTTTTAATGTCATCCAAGATTTTCCTTATATACTTGGTGCTCCTATATTGGGAGCATATAAGTTTACAATGTTTATGTCCTCTTGATATATTCTTCCTTTATGTAATATAAAGTGCCCCTCTGGGTTTCTTTTTATGGTTTTTGTTTTGAAATCTATTTTGTCTGATATAAGTATTGCAACTTCTGCTTTCTTCTCTTCCCCTTTTGCTTGGAATATTTTTTTTCCATCCCTTTACTTTCAATCTGTGTAGGTCTTTCGTTCTCAGGTGGGTCTCTTGTAGGCACCATATGTGTGGGTGTTGTTTTCTTATCCATTCATCTATCCTGTGTCTTTAGATTGGGGCATTGAGTCCATTTACATTGAGAGTTATTACTGATAGAATTCTATTCATTTCTTCTCTTTGTACCTGTGTTTTTCTCGTTCTCACTCTTTTCCTTCATCTTCTTAAACCAGTCCCTTGAGCATATCTTGGAGTGCTGGTTTGGTAGAAATGTATTCTTTTAGCCTTCTTTTGTCTGGGAAACTCCTTATTCCCCCTTCCGTTTTAATTGAGATCCTCGCTGGGTAGAGCAGCCTTTCTTGTAGGCCCTTGCTTTTCATCACTTGGAATATTTGTTGCTGTTCTCTTCTGGCTTGTAGTGTTTCTTTTGAGAAGTCAGTGCGTAGAGTATCCGAGCCCCCTTGTATGTTACTTTCTCCTTCTCCCTTGCTGCCTTAAGGATTCTGTCTTTGTCTTAGATAGTTGCCATTTTAATGATGTGTCTTGGAGTGGACCTCCTTGGGTCCCTCTTGAGTGGGGCCCTCTGGTGCCCTCTGTGCCTGCTGGATCCATTAGACCTTTTCTCTCCTCAAATCGGGGAAATTTTCCATCATTACTTTTTCTAAGGGGTCCTCTATTCCTTGCTCCCCTTCTTCTCTTTCTGGTATCCCTATTATGCAGATATTGTGTTTCAGATTGGCCTGCATTTCCCTAAATGCCTCTTCATTCTTTTTGAGTCTTTTTTCCATTTCTTGTTCTTTCTCGGAGCCTTTTTCTACCCTATCGTCCATCTCACTGATTCGATCCTCGGCTTCATCTGGCCTTCTTTGGATTCCTTCTACTGTGTTCTTCAATTCAGAAGTGGTATTCTTCATATCCTCTTGTGTCAACTTGATAGTTTCTATGTCCTTTTCCAGGTTGCTATAGTTTGCTGTAAGATCCTGATAGTTTCTCTGCAGTTTCTCATAGTTCTCTTTGAGCTGGCTGAGCTCATTGAGCTTCCTTAAAGCCATTGTTTTGAATTCAGTATCTGATAGTTCCCTTGCCTCTATTTCATTTATCTCTCTCTGTGGGTAGTCCCCTTTTCCACTCATTTGGGGGGATCTTCTTTTTCTTCCCATTTTTCTGAGAGTCTATTTAGTAATTAATTAATTAATTGATTGATTTTTGCTTCTGCTTTAATCGACCCATCTAGATTTCCTGACTTTGTGGATTAAACTTCTATGTTATTCGGCAGGTCTTTTATTTAGTCATTTATTTGTTTTTTTTTTTTGTTTGTTTGTTTGTTTGTTTTCTTATACTTCTTTCTGGTCCTGCCTCTGATGATGTTAGTTGTTGACCCTATATGACCTTGGGTCATTTGTTTGAGCTTTCCAGGAGTCTATTGTCTGTGTCTTACTCCTGCTTTGGGCAGCTGTGTGACCCCTTCGGCCAGGTATCCACTATTTCTGTGGATCACTCTGCACTATCCCACCAACTCCTTGAGCCTGCTCCCCGGCTCAGCTGGATCCCCTGCCCGCCTGGGCGCTTATTTGCCTGGCATTGCGCACTGGTGTGGCACTTACGCATGGTGGGCACCCCGAGACTCGTCAGTTTAGGGTCTTCTATTGTGTGCTTTCCCTGCTTTCTGCTCCTTTGGGGCGTCGCCTGCCCATGCTAAATGAAGACTTCGGAAATGGCAAGAAGTCCGCTCCGGGACTCTCCAGTTAATCCTGTCTACAGTCTCTCCTCTAGAGTCTCTGGGCAGCTCTGTGACCTCTTCGGCAAGGGATCCACTGTTTCTGCAGGCCCCTCTGCACTCATGGGCCCATGCGTGCCGGTTTACGCCTACCTTCGCTGATCTGTGCACTCCCTCGCAGGTCCCGTGGGTGCCAACCTGCGGGAGCCCTCGCCAGCCTTCGTGGTTGCAGGTCCGCACACTCGCTGGCCACTCGGCGTGTGTGTGCTCGCCTGCACTGGGTGGTTTTGGGCTATTATGTGCTTTTCAGCTTTTGACTCTTTGGGGGTGTGGCTTGTTCCCGCACAGTAGAGACTATGGAAAGGAGGAGGAGTTGGGATTCCCGGGTTCCTCCTCCAGTTCTTTTGCCAACGCCTTCGTCTCCAGTCTCTCCTCAAGGCTCTCTTTGCAGCTGTGTGACCCCTTTGACCAGGGATCCTCTATTTCTTCCAGTTGTCTGCACTTAGCCCCACCCCCCCACCCCCCAACTCACATGTGCACAAGCTGTGTGTGGAGTGCACAGAAGGGAGGTTAATTGATTCCCTTTTGCCTTAGCGAGATGGTAGCTGCAGAGTGGGAGGTGAGTTATCACCGGGGCTCCACCGGCCACCGTGTCAGTTCTCTTCACAAAGTTTTCCTCACCAATCTTTTCCCAGGCATCAGCTCACTCTGCTGCCGCCTCTACCCAGAGATCAAGGAGTGCGGCTGTCACTGCAAATTTTTGCGTTGGCCCTTTAAATGTGTCTGCATCTCCAGCCACCTGCCTCTGACAGAGAGCCCCCCTAATCTTTTCGGGGTTGCGTTTTGTCTGTGTGTTTTCCTGGTTTCAGTTGTAGTCTAGGGGTCCCTGTTTATGGTTCAGATCTTGTTCTTCTCAGGGGGAGCTAACTGGCCGTTTCAATGTCTCTCCGGTGCTGGAGCCCGTGGGCACCCAGCCCACCCTCTTGAGCCTCCCCCGCACTTCTCATCAGTTGGGATGTATGAGAGTTGAATCCACTGTCTGTCCGCGGCCCCAAGGCTCCTATCCCACTATCGTTCCATTGTTTTCCAGGTGATTTCTCCACTATTTAGTTGCAATTCCAGTTTGGTCTTAGGAGGAGGTCAGCATGACTCCCATTCACTCCTCCGCCATCTTCCTGGGAGAACTCTTAATATCTACTTTTTTCAACAAATTTCAAGCTTGTAATTTTATAATATTAACCATAATCACCATTTAGTGCATTAGTTTTCCTGAACCGAACTGTTATAACTGATAGTTTGTATGTCTTAAGCAACATACCCTCTTTTAATATGAAAAGTTATACATGTATATTGTGGGAAACTCAGACTGTACACAAAATATACAGAAAAAAATAACAGTCATTTCATTTTTCATACATATTAGTCATTCTGTTATTTACGTTCTCCTTTGTGTTTTCCCATAGTTGTAGCAGTGTTGTGTATTCAGTTTCTTAAGACAGTGTTAGAGCAGTTTTAGGTTCACAGAAAAATTGAGTTGAAGGTACAGAAATAACACCCCCTGCCCTCCAGACACATGCACAATCTTATTCTCAACACCCTCCACCAGAGTTGTGCACTTTTTGCATTTGAAGAACCTATATTGACAGCATTATCAACCAAAGTCCATAGTTCATATTACAGTTCTTGTGTGCATTGTGTGGGTTAAGACACATATATAATGATCATTATAACAGCATACAGAGTGTTTTCACTGTCCTATCAACCCTCTATGTTCTGCTTATGTATCCTCCCTCCCTCCTCATCCTCGGATAACCACTGATCTTTTACTGTATCCAGTTTTGTCTTTCCAGAATGTCATAAAATTGCAGTCATGCAGTATGCAGCCATTTCTGACTGTTTCTTTCACTTAGCAATGTGCATTCAGGGTCCTTCCATGTCTTTTCATGGATTGATAGCTCTGATCTTCAATTGTCTGAATATACCAGTTTATTTACCTATTCACCATGATTGTTTCCAAGTTTTGGCAATTAAGAATACAGCTCCTATTCATATCCATATATAGCTTTGTGTGTGAACATGACTTTTTAGTTCATTAGTGTAAATACCAAAGAGTGTGACTGCTGATGGTATGATAGGAGTATGTTTGGTTTTAAAAGAAACCACCAAACTGTCTTCAAAGTGGCCGCACCATTCACATGCCCACCAGCAGTGTTGAGAGTTATGTTGCTCCAAATCTTTGGCAGCACTTGGTGTTTTCAGTGGTCTGATTATAACCACTTTAACAGGTATGCAGTGGTAACTCATAGTTGTTTTATTTTGCGATTCCCTGATGACATAGGATGTGAAACATCTTTCATATGCTTATTTTCCATCTGTGTATCTTCTTTGGTAAGGTTTCTTTTAAGATCTTTGAGCCATTTGTCATTGGGATGTTTCCTTTCTAGTTTAAGAGTTTTTTATAAATTTTGGATAACACAACTTTATCAGGTATCTCCTTTATGAATATTTTCTCCCATCTGTGGCTTGTCTTCTCATTCTCTTCAAGTGGTGAGTTTTATGTAGTTCTTTTCATAAAAAATTTAGTCTAGTAAAATACTGTTTTTAAATATAATTTCATTGATTCCACAATAGCTTATTAGGAAAATTCCATAGTTTATCTAATAGTTGCGTTTTGATTGTAAAGTTAGGCTGTGTCAGACCATACCCATGTGGGAAGGGTGTCTGTTATATTAGCCTAAAGAAATCTTTGTATGTCTCCAATTTACCCACCATTTTGGTGTTAAGATGGACTCTCGGAAATGAAGTTATTCTATTGAATGTTATAAATATGTAAATAAAAGGACTTGTAATCATTTAGAAAGAACTACATATTTTAATAAATAGACTACTATTTCTTTCTTTGCAAATATTTTTTTATGTGTAGTTGACACCATACATATTTTTTCTTGATTTATTAACATTTAACACAAGCATTTTACCATGACATTAACATTGATAAAAATCATTTTAGTAGCTGTATCAGTATTTAATCATTTTAATTACTTATATTTAGTTATTTTGATATGTCTATTAAGATAATTTTTCAGGTAAATTTTTGTACAAATGCACATTTCCTGATTTTCTTATTACTTTCTTATAATCTAAGATATATATCCTTCATATTGAAAATAAGTAGAGACCCACTGAATTACTCTGAGATGCCTCAGCTAGAGGGGGACATGGAGCTGGCTTTGAGAGTGAGAGGGAGCCCATAGGAAGCCTGTGAGTTATAAGAAAAGAAAGTTCTATATAGGAAAGGTTAGGAGCAAGAAACTTCACCTATGTGAGCACAGAAAAACTTCACTGGACTTAAAACATTAATTAACAAAGAAAAGCACACAACATGCTTCTTAATGGAGCAACTCAGATTAAATATGGTGGAACTTAAGAATGATTCTCCGTGAGTGAAAGATCTGGGTTGAAGTCTCACTGAAGCTGAAAAAGAAAAGAATATCTATCATGCAGTTTATTGAATGATTCATAGATAGATGCCATGAACACAACTGAAAGACAAAAATATAATTAGGAAAATATTTCTCAATTATATGAAAATGTATTGAATTTTTTTATATATAGAAAACACTACTTAAGAAAAGTAGAGGACATGCTAGTAGAAAAAATAGACACACTGTCCAATCTTCCTAATAACCTAGTATATAAAAATGGAAAAACTAAGATGTACTTTTCCCTAAGTGATCAATAAAAACAACTGTAATTCAGAGTGTGGGGAAATGGCTGATCTCAAACATGGGTCACAGGAGAAGTGAAATAGTACAACTTCTCTAGAGGGCAGTAGGGCAGGTACCATCAACTTGAAAATATTCATACATATGCATATTACTTTAGCATTTCCAGAAATTTTCACAGGAGAAAAATCAGAATTATTCATAAAGCTGCCTTTAATGCATTAATGACTAATTTGAAACAACCTGAATTTCCAGCAGTGGTGATGGTTTAACTTATGGTAAACTTATACATAAGAATATTATTCAACCATTACACTTAATATTTTAAAAGAATAATGATACAGAAAAATGTTTATAATATGAAATTAAATTAGAAGGACAAAAACAATTTATATGCAACATGAGCCTCATGCATAATCACATGTACATGTTTGTGTGTCAAATGGATGGGACATGTGTGTTTATATCTGGATTGTGGTGTGTATGATGGAAAGTGTGAAGGTTGGTATGGATGTTAGTGGGTGTGTTGATGAGTTTGGCAGTTATGGGAAATGGAGGGGTGTGTGTGTGTTTGGGGGTGTGCATGGGTTTCTGGATATGCATCTGTGTTTATGGGTGTTTGCATATGCCAACAAATATTGAAAGATGAAAATATTCAAAGCCACTAAATAGAAAAAAAAACTAAATATTAAAAAAACTAAAAATGGAACTGCTTTTTGATTGAGCAATTCCACTGATGGTAATATGACCGAAGAATCCTGAAACACCAATTCCAAAGAATTTATACACCCCGATGTTCATAGCAGAGCTGTTTACAATAGCCAAGTGCTGGAAACAGACTATGTGTCCATCAGTAGGTGAGTGGATCAAAAAACTATAGTACATTTACACAATGGAATACTATGCAGCAGAAAGAAAGAAGGAACTCCTACCATTTGCAACAGCATATATAGAACTGGAGAATATTATCATAAGTGAAATAAGCCAGTTGATGAAAGACAAATACTGTATGATCTCACTTATAAGAAGAAGCTAATGGATAAAATGAACAAATGAGCAAAACAAAACCAGGGATAGAGTCATGGAACTGACTGATAGCTAGAGGGGAGGAGGGAGTAGGGGATTGATTGAAAGAAGATGAAGGAATTAATCAAAGAACATACATGAAGGACCTTGGACGTGGACAGTGGTATGAGGGTTGACTATGAAAGTAGACTGTGGGCTGGGTGGAGGAGGGCAAAAGGGGAAAAATTGGGACAACTGTAATAGCATAAATAATCAAATATTTTTAAAAATAAATTAAATAAAAATGAAGAAGTCTTTAAAAAATAGATGTTTATAATACAACAAGTCAGAAACCTCCTACAGCCTTGTTGGGAGAAATGCACAATCTGAGTTGTATTTGTTTAAAATCATTATGTCTTTATAGGCCGTTAACTACATGTAAGTCAGAGTCACATTGGCTGAAAAGTGTAGAAAATAAGTACAGCCAATTTTCTTTTCTGGGTTTTGTCAACCGGTGTTAAAACTTTTTAATTTATCTCTAGATGTTTTAATATCATCTATTATTTTGCATTGCTCTTCTTAGGTGTAGACTATTTCAGTTCATCTAGTGCACTGATTATATTTTATTGTATTCAGTAACTTTTTAAAAAAGTTTCCAAGGGATTTTGTTTTTCATATGTGTATATGTGTGAATTATCTTCTCTTAACTATATTATATAATTAGTTTTCTTCTTGACACTTTCTTTGTGTCTGGTTCTTCTGTGATTTTTAAAAAGTGTTATGCGATTTTCTTTTTTCTGATTCTCAGTTTGGAGGTTTTCCTCAATTGTCTCGTGATATTTACCTGTGTGTACCTGTGCAAGACTAAAGCAATAAAAGCTTATTGGGTGTCAAGGTCAGCCTTCCCAATTGGGGCCTCACTGTGGACCCTCATGTGGCCCTCTGTCTTCTCACATTCACCATTTGTAGAGGTTTTGTTTGGAGTTTTATTCCTCCTCAGTATTCCTGTCTAAGGAAAGTGAGCCTGGCTACCTGCCTGGCCCAGATGGAGTGAGGTACTGAGCTCCTTACTCATTCCTAAGGTCACTCTAGATTTTGATTCAGTACTGTATCCTGACTTGTACCATGTCCCCATCCCTGCATTCTGAGGCCTTTCAGTCACATTTACCCTGGAATTGTCTTCCTCTGGTTGCAGGATAGTCTCTGGATGCACAGTTGACACAAGTGTATTTTTGAGGGTCTAACTGATGCTCATCTGACTCTTAGTTCTTAGCGAGATCATGTATTCTTTAATGTAGTAGAGTTTCAAGAGGGCCCAACACAAATGCATATACTTTAATTTGCCAAGTTTATCCAGAAATCTTCAGTATCTCCTTTGTACATATCCAGAAATCATTGTGAAGTTATTGAACATAATTGTAATTGAACAGTCTAATACTTCTTGGCTCTCTGGAACTTCTTGACTTGGTCTGACTGCACCCAGCTCTGGAGGCACAATCTTTTATTTCATTGTTATTCTGTTACAGTTGTCCCAGTTTTCCCCCTCTGCCCTTCTCAGCCCTGCCCATCCCCTGCTCCCACAGTCAATCCCCACACAATTGTCCATATCTATGGGTCATTCATACATGTTCCTTGACATGTCCCTTCCCCTTTTTTCCACCATTATCCCTCTCCTCCCTCCCCCCTAGCCACTGTCAGTCTGTTCCATGTTTCCATGCCCCTGGTTCTATTTTACTCATTAGTTTATTTGTTCATTAGATTCCTCTTATAAGTGAGATCATATGGTATTTGTCTTTCACTGACTGGCTTATTTCACTTAGCATAATATTCTCCAGTTCCATCCATACATTTACACAATGGAATACTACACTGCAGAAAGAAAGGTAGAGGTACAGTCTTACCTTGTGTCCTTGACAGTGGCTGTAGCCTCCTCTAGGGAAGCTGTTGTTGCAGATGCCATGACCTTACTCCTCACTACCTTTATCTTCACTCACACTATCTTCTTCTTGGCGAGGCTGTGCCTGCCCATCCTGTCACCAATCAGTCCTTCCCAGTCTTCATGCTGTGGTTTAGTCCTCCATCCTGTGGACCTTACTGCTATATAATAGTCTATATATTTAACCTTTTGTTATCATATTTATTTTTATTATCTTTTTCACTTCACACAAAAAAGAACTATCTCAGGGCCAATTTCTGTCTCTTCTATGGCTTCCTCTAACCCACAGCACCTAGCACATAAGTGGTGCTCTGTTATTACTTGGTGATTTGATTGAGTGAATTATCTGGCAACTCTGGGCTATGTTCTCAGTTGTAATTTAGGTAACTTTTAAGAGTTTTTGAAATGTAATAATGACAAACTATTTTCATTCCTTTCTGAAGTTTACTTAGGATGTTACTTCACTATCATATTAAGCAGTTTGATTGAGGGGCAGTGCTGGGCCTGAGTGTGCGTTCAGGGTCCAGGGCACTCTATCCATTACCTGGACACCAGGGCACCATTAATGCTTTCCAGATTGCTGGATGTCCTCAATTGATAGCATTCTTGCTTTAGATGTAAATTATCATAATTTAGATTATTGAGATCTTCTTGACTTCCTGTGTGTCAGAGGCTGATGCACATTTGTATCATCAGTGATTTTTGTCCCTATTTACACAAAATTAAACGAATAGGTAAAAATGTCCCTATTTACACAAAATTAAACGAATAGGTAAAAATGTGCTGTTAGAGCTTCCTGTTCAATCCAACTAAGGCACAGGTTAGGAGCTGGGGTGCCTCATCCCTGCAGCCTGCAGCATAGAGCAGGACAGAGAAACCAATTGTAGAAAGGCAAATGGAAACAACCACACAGCCTTTCATGGAAATGCTGTAGACTCAGCCACTCTTACTTACTTGAAAGTTTGCCATCTATTGATTCATGAAACTTTCCTCTGATTTATTATGTGTGTGTGTCTGTTCAGCTTTAAGGATTAGAATGATAGTTCATTAATTGAATGAGTCCAAATAAATTCTACCCATTTTTTCTATGCTGTCTTCTTCATGTGTTTGGAAAATTCCCAACTAAAGATTATCACAAGCAGGTGAGTCAGGAGTGGAGGCAGGCAGTTATTTCCATTTTTCAGTTGTGAAAGTTTGAAGTTATAATCTACAGCTGAGGCTGGACAGATGAGGAAGGGTCTGAGATTTATTTCACAGTGCAGTCAGTCACATTTATATCTTGGCCAATGAGTTGAGAGAGATAAGAAGAAAAGCAGGTGTTAGAGATAACTTCCAGATTTTCAGTTTGGATGACCAGCTGGTGTTTTTTTTTTTTTTCACATGTATGAAAAACATAAGGTGGGCCCTGCCCAGCCTGCTCTAGGAGTCAGATGAGCAGTGAAGAAAGGTCAAATTAACCTGAGGTGACCATGAGGTACCCGTGGAGCTATCTAGACAGAGAGGTTTGGTAGGAAATGTGATCTTCATTTCTGCAACTCTGGAGGGAGGACTCCCCTGGAGTTAGAGAGAGGGGACGTTAGCACTTTGCTACTGCGTGAAGACGTTGTTGTTGTTATCAGCCTCCTTATACTGAAAAACCATAGTACTCCAGGCACTTGGCAGAATCAGAGAGGTTCTATATCTTGTTTCCTTAGGAGAAGATGAGTTATCTAAGTGTGGGAAAATTAGCATAAGCAGGTTATTTTCAGACTTTTAGAATATAATTTTTTTGGGTGAGGGAAGCAGAGTGGGAAGAAAGCATCAGCAAATAAGAAGTGTAAGAGAAACCTGATTTCTTTACTAGTTTGATGTATATTGTTGATGTTGAACTACTGTAAGTGACTTCCTTTTTTTAGACTACTTTTCTCCGGTCTTAAATTCTCAAGCTAATACGTATCATCAAGGTCACAGGGTCACAAAGCTCAGGAGAAAATATCATTTGGGATTAAGACTAAAAAAAAAATGCACTCCCCTAAAGCAGTGGAATGGCTGTCACAGTTGATCTTGTAGTTGATCATTTTTCTGTCTCTCTGATTTTAGAAAATTCAGATGAGTCAGGTGTGTATAGCATTAAATACAAGATATTAAAGTAGACATAGTCCACTGGCATTATTGTATTGTCTACTCTGTTCCCCCTAGATGTCAATGTTGTCTGTTTTATTTAATATGTTTCTGTGAGCAATAGTGACTATTGACTGAGGCAGAATGTCTTTAAATGAATACAAATGTCATCATATAATTCTTTTTCATAAAGATGTATTCCTCATTCTCAAGCAGCTTGGAATCACAGGGTTGACGCAGTTCAAATTTTAATTTGCAGTATTTTTTCTAATCAAACTAATCTTAAACACAAATCTGCAACATATAAGAGTCATTGTGGAAGACTGGACTAGTGGTCTAATGAAACTGCTGCAGAAACAAAGATCTCATTGTATAATCACTATCTACTTAAGGTGTGTTGTTTTAGGCAAGCTTTGAAAATTATGTGGGATAGCGTATGTTATATGGAAAAAAAATTGTCTTTTAAACAATATTTTGCATCTGAATTTTCTTATATTTTCTAGGTCTTTTTAAATTGTAGTCATTGAAAAGGTAAATAATGCTGAAATGTAATCTTCAGTTTTAATCTTTTACCAACAAATACCACTCATAAGGGATAAACATTTTTAATGATTTCTTATGTAAACATGTAGCAGTTTTCTTTGCACATGCAAACGTAGCATACAGGTGTGTGTGAGTGTGAGTGTGAATGTGTGTTTGTGTGTGAGTATGTAAGCATGTGTAAGTATGAGTATATGAACATATCAAGTGTGATAATGCAGTGTGAGCCTGCATTTGTGTGTGAGAGGCTGTGTGAGTATGTTTGAGTGTGTGTTTCATTAATCAATAGTTTACATTCTCCTCTTCCTGACTGATTACAGAGCTCCTCAGATCTGAGTGTATTATGCTCCATTAAAATCATATGTTATTCATTCAATATTTTTTGAGCACCTACTCTAGGCCCCAAGCTACTCTGGGTGCACACACATAGCCCCTTCCCTCATGGACCCCCTCAGTCCAGAGATGAGAAACAAACAAGTCAAGTAAAATAAATTTTGGAAATTGCCTTAGAGCAATCAAAAAGACTATGCAACTACTCAGTAACAAGGGTGATTTACTTGTTTGGGGTGAGTTTCTCTGAAGAGACCTAGATGAGGGGAGGAAAGTGACCAGACACCAAAGAAGATCAGAGCCTCTTCTCCATACTGTTGTGTTGTAAATGCTGAAGAATCACACCTAAGTTTATTCATCCATTTCATTCACTAGTGAGGTTTCCTTCAGGTTTTTTTTTTGTTTGTTTTGTTTTGTTTTTTTTTTTGCTATTAGGAAAACGGTTGAAAACATTTTTTACACAAGTTTCCTTATACACATGTGTGAAAATTTCTCTACGGAATATTTCCACAAATAAATCAGCGGGGTCATAAGATATTTACATCTATCTTAATATGTTCCTAATTGTTTCCAACGTATATAAATTTACATTACTGTCAGCTGCTTGGAAGAGGGCTTGTATTGTAAAACTTTGCCAATACTCTCTAATGAGGAGTTTTGGATTTTTTCCTTAAGTTTGTTCAGTCCTAATGGATGTGGCCTGAAATAATTCCCTCAACTTGCATGAGGTTTCTGACTTGCTGACTTGCTGACTTGCATCTCATATCTTCATCCTGTCTTCTCTAGGCTCTTTTCTTTTGGGGCCCTGTAGCTACCGGTGTTTCATTCTTCTCTCTGTGTTCCCTGTTTTTCCTTCTCCCTCCCTCTGTCTCATTCTTTCTCTCTTTCTCTGTGTTCTGTCTCTGTCTCTCTCCCTCTCTGTCTCTCTGTCTTTCTGTCTGTTTTCTCTCTATGTCTCTTTCACTCTCTCTCTCTCTGTATCTCTTCTCTTTCCCTCTTTCTCTCCCTCTCTGTCTCTCGCTCCTTCTCTTTCTCTGTCTCTTTGTCTTCTCTCTGTCTTCCTCTCCCTCCCTCCCTCTCTCTCTCTATCTCTCACTTTCTCTCTCTGTTTGCCTGGCTATTTCTCTCTCTCCCCCTTTCTCTCCCCCCTCACCTCTCTTCCTACCTTTCTTTGCCTCTCTCTGTTTGTCTGTCTTGCTCTTTGTTTCTCTCTGTCTTTCTCTCTCTCCCTGTCTCCCTCTCTCTCTCTCTCTCTCTCTCTCTTTTTCTTACAGTGTCTCTACCTCGGTGTTCTCTCTCCCCCCCCTCTCTGTTTCCCTCTAGCTGTCTGTCTCCCTCTTTCTCTTTTGTTTCCCTCCCTGTTACCCTCTATACCTCTCTCCATCCCTTTCTCTCTGTCTGTCTCTCTTTATCTTTCTTTTCCTCTCTCTGACTCTTTCCTTCTCTATTTCTTTCTATCTCCCTCTCTCTCTGTGTCTGTCTCTCTCTGTTTCTCTCTCTGTGTTCTATTCCTTGCCTCCCCCTCTCTGTCACACTGTTGCCCTTAAATAGCCCAGCCCTTGCAATGTTGTTAATCTTGCTGTGTGGTTGTTCACATTTCCAAGGAGCATGTGACAGATATCACTTCCTTGTCTGGTTTTCAAAGAAAAGTCAGAGAAGGGGTGGGACACTGACTCAGGTGATATGTGTAGGTGACACTTGATCCAACAGGGGAATTGATCCATGGATTTGTAGACTTAAGGAAAGGTAGCAACTTATAAAGATAAAATAAATGCAGTTAATGATAGGTTCTGAGAAGAAAGGAGGAAAAACTAACATCAATGGTTGGGCCAGATTCTGAGCTAATCTTTGAAGTGTTATCTTAAATTACAAGATGTGCCCCAGCCAGGTGGCTAAGTTGAGCATCATCCCGTGAACCAAAAGGTTGCTGGTTTGATTCCCAGGCAGGGTATATTCCTAGGTTGTGAGTTCAATCCCCATTCGGGGTATAAGTGAGAAGCAAGCAATCAGTGTTTCTCACATTGATGTTACGCACTCTCTCTCTTTCTCTCTCTCTCCATTTCTCTCTAAAATCAATAAGCATGTCTTCAGGTGAAGATATTTTTAAAAATACAAAAAAAAAATTTACAAGACATGACAGGGGGCTGAGAGGAACCCAGAGAAAAAGGACTTAGATTAGAGCATAGATACAGCTCAAAGGACCTGTGCCTATGAGGGTGAAATCCCAGAAAGGCTCCTGGGATATCATCAATAATGTCATAAGATAACAGAGGGACAGCTTTTATTTTGTGGTTTCCTCTTAGTGGATGTAGAGATGATAGATATTTTTATTAAGAATGTAGCAAAAATTGACGTTTACCTAAAATTGTATTCTTCAGATATTTGGAAATATAGCTATGTTCTATAAATAATTGTGACTCGCACACAAGTGCATTTTTAAAAATCTATTCCTATGAACTATTTGTGCTTATTGCCTATGCTAGGCTTTGTTGGTGGAGGGACTTTTTGTTGAACGCTGTAGGTTGTGATATGTATAATCACCTCCATATCACAGATATACTAACTGAGACTTACAAAGGCCATTACTTTGCTCAAGATAGTAGCTTGTATATGTCTGATTCAGGCACAAACTTGTGCCCTCCAGACTCAGAGGCTGTGCGCATTTCCAGCACAGATCACTGGGCCCAAGGAACTGCCTGCATGCAAATGCTGTGTGCAGCTAACAGGGAGGTGAGGGGTTTAAAAATGTCAGGAAGCCTGGGACACAATGGACAAAGCATGCTAGTTTAGGCAGGACAATAGTGAGTGGATGGGTCTGGTGTGCACATGGATAGGCCTGGAAACACATTCTGTGGTCCACAGATAAACCAGTCTGGATAATTCCCAGGGAGATACAGGTTTCTAGAGAGCTGAGTTTGCAGACGTAGAAATGCCTGAACTTTGGAGTCTATTAAATGCAAGAATACAAGCTTTTCAACCAGTTCAGGAAGTGAATGATAGCAATACTAGTGTCTCGAGCAGGAGAGTTAAAAAAAGGAAATAATATTTTTGGATAATTAATCGTTCAGTGCTAAGGAGGGTAGATAAAAATGGAAAGAAAAAAAAAAAAACAGAGCCTCAAAATTAATTAAGCAGTTAAGAAAGTGATGCAACTTTCAAGTATGAGTAAAGGAGAGCCTGGTCCAGGGAGATGACCTTGAAGGTGGAAAGGGCACAGCAAAGCCTTTTTATAAATGCAAGAGATGTAAATGTTTTGAAATGCTTTTAAAGTATGTTCCCATTCTGTGACCATCACCCAAAGCTTTACCCTGTGAGGTGTGGTACCCTAAACAGGTGCTCATACAAGATATTTTCTCATAAAACCTGCCTGTTTCTCTGATGGCTGGGCCACCAGCCCCCTTGATGGCAAATGCTTGGCTATTTCTTTCTATCATAGTGACTAGCAGTCTGCCCCGAAAACAGTTTGCACCATGCTTAAATAGTATAGCAAGAATAATAGTAATAATAACAAGAACAACAACTGTAACATACTTTACAGCTTTACAAAGCTGTGTATCTCTGAAATGTGTCATGAATTCACTTATTTATCCCCCAACCACTTCCATAATTGCATTTATTCCCAACTTCTCCACTGGTGTTCATATCCTTCCAAGTCATTACCACACAGCAGCCAGAATGATATTTTTCTAAAACAAATTTGATTATTTCACTTAGAGATTTAAAACCCTCTCTGGTTTCCCCATCCCACCTGCACAGGTAAGATCCTGCATGTTGTTGTATGAACCTATCATGTACCTCTTTCCTAGACTCATGCCCCAGTTCCTTGAAAACTCAGAGTTCTTTCATGCTGTTCCCACTACTTAAGCTGAGTGGATTCACACAACAACAGCATTTATTTTGCTCACAAAGCTATTACTTGGGTAGGGCTCAGCCAGGGCTGCTTGTGTCTGCAGGTTCTGTTCCTAGGCTGGGAGCTGGAGTCACATGAATGCATTTTACTCATGTTTCTGGTGGTTTATGCTGGCCTATGAGCTGGGACTTTAGTGAGACTGTCAGTGGGGACACCTTTGTGTGGTCTCCATGTGTGGCATGGGCTTCTTTACAAATAAGAGGCTGTGCTTCCAAAGAGAGCCAGAATGGTGCTCTGTCATTCTCCTTACGTAGCCTCGGTTGTTGGACAGCGTCACATTTATATTTTCTTAATCAAAAGCAAGTACTGGACCAGCTCATATCCAGGAGGAAGAGGCATTAGATGCCTCCTTTTGATGGGACAGTGTCAAAGAATTTATCCACATTTTAAATCTACCCCCTGCATCTGGGCATTTGTGCCTGCCCTCTCTTCCTTGACTATGACATTCTGTCTTTTTTCTTTGCTACCTTTTTCTTACATTTCAAGTTTCAGTTTAGTTATCAGTTTATGTGTCTTCTTATCCTCTAAATCTAAATTAGGTCTTTTCATTAGACTTTCAAAACACTCTGTGCTTACAACCTGAGAAGATATTTTTATGTAATATTTGTCTTCCCAGCCACCATCAGTCCATCAACTCTCAGAGGCCAAGCACTGCTTCTGTATTGGTCACTATTGTGACGCTAGGCCTGGCCACCAACCTGTACATAATAGGTTTTCAGTAAATATTTGTGGAATCAGTGCTCGATGGAAGAGGTTTTTTGTTTGTTTTTTGTTAAGTCCCTTTTTCTTTGGAGGAATCTAAAATACTTCTAACTTTTGTGGAACTTTAATTTCCACTCATTAACCCTAAAACACATATATTTTTAAGACACAGGTAATCTTATTTTGGAAAAAAAACAGAATGAAAAACTTCTTCATTTCACAAAGCATTTGATCTTTTACTTACCTTAATTGTAATGAACATTAAAAACTCTCTCATACTATGCTATTCCCCTAAAAAAATAAGTATTTTTTTTATTTTCAGAAACTATATACCTTCTAGACAAATGATGTTTAAAGATTTTAAAGCACGAGATTGTCCCTGGAGAGAGAAAGCTATTTGTAAGAGCTATCAGTACTCAGAGTTGGAAAATATGTTTTTGTTGTTTTTAAATATTTTTCCTCTATTTCCTGTATCTTTTGGAGTTAAGGCAGGACAATCACCCCCCTTATCTCTCCTTCCTTGCTTCAAACTTTATGTCAAAGTTTAGTCCTTCAAAATCTCAGTGCACTCATGCTTTGGTGAAATCAAACCTTTTTTCTTAACATTTTCTTACCATCTGTTTCTTACCATCCGAAACAGACAGAAGATGTCCTTGACTATGTCTTCAGAAGGTTGTGCTGTTTTGAAGGACATAGTTTTGCTTATAGAGAATTGTAATAATGTACAGTCTCTTAAGAGCTGCTCACTCTTACTTCCTCTTGTGACTGATCACAGTGGTTCTGTTGGACAGATAGATGATGTTGATCATGAGCTGAACATTTCTATTTGTTTGTGTTTTATGTTTTGTTTGTTCAAGAAAGTGGCCCATCTGCACAGGGATGAGATTCAGCTATGTGAACTAGACGGATGATTTCTGCCTGGAATGGCCCCTGCACATAGCCCTTACTCATGTGGGACAGGGGGACAGTGTTCTTGGCTCCGGCCATTCTACGGATGAGGTGATTTTAGACGCATTGAAGACATGACCTTGCTCTGCTCCTCGAGCAAGCTGATTCACCCTTCTCAACCCCTTTCCTCACCTGTAAAATGAAGATTATGCCAGCCTTACAGGTTTATTGTGATAATCATCTGAGCTAATATACTAAGGAGATTAACATGGTCCCTAGAGTGATATATGTTAGCTCTTGGTGAGCTGTTTACATGGAATATCAGTACTTTACCTGAAAGCAATTTTCAAGTAGCAAAAACAAGTTCACATTGATTTTTGTCTCAGGGTGTGTGGATGGAGGATAAATTCTGAAATGCTTCAAGGGTAAAATCCACGAAGTGCTTTCTCAACAGTGACCCAAACTATCATCCCAGTTGTCCCTCGTTCTGAATTTCCTGGAGTATAATTACCAGCGGTGCCTGAAAGTTACTAGCCTTTGCAGAGTATATAATAAACTGAGATTTTTCTATTCATGTTTGGGCACTGGACTCCTCACTAGGGCCTAGTTGTGTGTATGTGTGAGTGAGGGAGTGGAATATTTGGGAAGGAAACCCAGTGTGCAGAAAACAGTGAAATATAGCTAGTGTAGTTTCCATTGAGACATCAGTTGGGCTTTCATCGATGGTTTCCCACCTACCAGCCTTCATGATTTTATCACTCAAGCTCAGAAAACATGCCCAAAACTTCACTAGATGTTGTGTCTGCCATGTTGAATGAGACATACAAAGACCAAAGACTTGACTAAACAGAGATCCCATGTATTGATCCTGATAACTACGAGGATGTAGGACAGTGCAGTCAGGAAAGGCTTCTCAAAAGAAGTCTAATTTGAACTAAAATTTAAAGAATAAGGTAAAATGCATTTTTGTATTTTCTACATAGGAAAAGTAAGTTCAATGTCCTAAAGCAGGACATAATTTAGCTTGTTCCAGGAACAGAAAAAAAAGGAAGTTAAAGATTCACCAATAACTATGCATGGAGTTGGAGGCCACAGTGAAGAATTTGAATTTTATATTAAGTCATGGGTAAACCGCTGAAAGGGTATAATCAAGTGAATGATACTCCTTGATCTACAATTGAAAAAAGGCAACTCATACCACTTCACACCAAATAGAATTGCTAATGCACACATACGCACATATACTGTATATGTATACTATATACAGTATACATATACAGTATATGCGTATATGTACATGGAGTATATATGTATATGTTATAGTATATTATAGTGTATATATGTAATATATATACACATATATATGAGATCTGTCTAAAAAATGCCCAACCATTGGTAATATAAAGAGAAAAGTTTGCACGACATCAATGTAACCTGGTGGTCAAGGAGAGTAGATGGGTATGTGCCTGCATGAACAATGATGGCTTCTCTGTACTACTCAGCGGGGACAGTAGATGACATTGAGTATGTACATGTTCACTGTGCGGCTGCCACATTCAAAATAACTGAGTGAGTAGAGCAATGAGTCTGCATCAAATTTTGCATTAAGCTTGAACATTTCTTTGTGGAAACTATTTAAATGATTCAGAAGGCTGCAACTATAAGCAACTGGTGATTGGCAGCTTCATCACAGCAACATGCCCACTCATGCATCATGTCTCATGCAGTTTTTTGGTGAAATATCAACTCATCCAGGTGACTCACCCCAGCACAGCCCAGATTTGGTGCCCTGTGACTTTTGGCTTTTCCCAAAACTAAAATCACCTTTGAAAGGGAAGAGATTTCAGACTGTCAGTAAGATTCAGGAAAATAAGACAGGGCAGCTGATGATGATTGGAAGAACTGTGTGAGGTCCCAAAGTGCCTACTTCAAAGGGGACTGAGGAGTCATTGTCCTACATACATTTTTTTTTTTACATCTTGTATCTTCTTCAAGAAATGCCTCTTTTTCATATTACATGGCTGGATACTTTCTGGAGATACTTTGTGTGTGTGTGTGTGTGTGTGTGTGTGTGTAAAAGAAAATAACAACTGTTAAAGAGGATGTGGAGAAATTGGATACTTTGTGTGTTAACTGGTGAGAATGTAAAATGATGAAGATTCTGTTGAAAAGGTATGTCAGTTCCTAAAAAATTATACACAGAATTACCATATAGTCTAACAATTCCAGTTCTAGATATAAACCCCAAAGAGCTGAAAA
The DNA here is from genome assembly GCF_021234165.1 of Pteronotus mesoamericanus. NCBI lineage: Eukaryota > Metazoa > Chordata > Mammalia > Chiroptera > Mormoopidae > Pteronotus > Pteronotus mesoamericanus. The sequence goes on from NW_026555321.1 coordinate 60,431,592, forward strand.
CAGGGATCAAACAGATGTTTGTAGGACCAATGTTTATGACAGGACTATTCGCAATATCCAAAGATGGGAACAACCCAAACACCCATTTAGAGATTCATGAGTAAACACAATCTGGTATATACATGGAGCATTAACAATGTTACATGCTAGATGCTGTAATATGAACGAATCTTAAAAACATTCATAATGGGGTGGACCAGGCACAAAAGTATGCATGCTGTATGATTCTACTTATATGAGGTACCTGCAGTAACCACATTCATGGACAGAACGTATAATGGAGGTTACCCAGGGATGGGAGAAGAACTTAGTGGGGATTTACCATTTAATGGGTATAGAATTTGATGCTTGGAAAGATGAGAAAGTTTTGGAGATGAATAGTGGTGTTAGATGCATAAGGTGAATGTAAATGCCACAAAATGAATTCCAACCACTTAAAAATAGTTAAGAGTCTAGGTTACATATATTTTACCAGTTTAAAAAGAAGACAAACCACATTAGTTGGATGAGGAAAGCGTGGAGCCAGGGGAAAGCCTGGTCATTTCTGGTGAGAAGCAGTCACCACCTGGACTGTGGCCAAAGCAGAAAGAAGTTTCCACTCAGAGTAGAATGCCGGGAAATGGTGACAGATGAAATATGAGTGATGAGGAATAAGAGATTAAGGCTGATTTGTATGTTTGGTTTAAACAGCAGTGTTATAGCAGTTTGGGTATTGGGGCAAGGTCACCATGACAGGGTTAGATTGGCCTGTCATCAGCACCTCCATGGTAATTCAGGGATTAATTGTACAAGAAATTAGCAAGAGAGTTATAAACACAGTTGACAAGCAACATTCCAGAAGATGAGAAAGTGCCATGAATGACAAAGTAAGAAGGAGGTGTGGGTCTCTGGCAGGGGCTGCAGGGGTGACTTCAACTATAAAACTGCTATGAACATATAAGAAGTATCCTAGCATGGAAATAAGAATGTTATTAGAGGTGCAAGGCTGTTTGCACTGGCATTTGAGAAGCTACAAAATTGGAGTTAGTATTACATCAAAAACATACATGTATGTATCACCCACAGCTTGGGATCTTTTCATGACATCGAATGGGATGTCAGCTCCTGAAGGTCTGTTTTCACATGATCTGCCATCTCAATTTGAAATTGAATTAGGTCACCTAGGATAACAGTCTGGGCTTTGCTTGAACAGTCATTACACCTCTTATACAGCTGTGTCCTTGGCCAAGTTCTTTTTTTTTATTTTATAATTAATTTATTTGTTTTTCCAAATACATTTGTCTCTGCCTTCCCCCCACCACTTTCCCCTGCCCCCTCCTCCTTCTTCCTCCCTCAATCCTTCCCCACTTTGGTTCTGTCCATGAGTCCTTGCTATATGTTCCTTGACTTGCCCCTTCCCTTCTTTTCCCCCTGCCCACTCTTCCCTCCTTCCCTCTTGTCTCTGTTAGTTTCTTTTCCTTTCAGTGTTGCTGGTCATATTTTCCTTGCATCTTTGTTTTGTTAGTTAGGTTCCACTTATAGGTGAGATCATATGGTATTCGTCTTTCGCCCTCTGGCTTATTTCACTTAGCATAATGCTCTCCAGTTTCATCCATCCTGTCGCGAAGTGTAGTAGTTCTTTTTTTTCTTTCTGCTGCATAGTATTCCATCATGTAAATGTACCATAATGTTTTGATCTAATCATCTACAAGTTCTTTAATCTTTCTGGGGTTTTATTCTGTCCTCTGTAAAGTGGAGATAATAATTGCTTGATAATGCAGGTAAATCACCAGGTTCATGGTGGCAGTCAGGGAAGGTAGCAGTCCCAATTCTCATCAAGGCCCAATGGCCATGTAACCAGACAGCAGTTCCAGGGAGCAAAGAAAGAGGCAGATGCTTTGAGAAATATTGGAACACTTGGAAGTCATTCTAAGGAATTTAGTCTCCAGGAGTTGAGAAGCTCTAATAGCACTGGACAGAAAGGAAGAACTTGGGAACTGTCGTAGTCAGAATATAATATATAGATGTTGATAAACTGCCTGCTCATCTTGTAGGGACAGTATGAATATCACATTGAAAAGACTGATGGATTTAAGGTAGTTTTATATTTAAAAATATAGTAGTTTCTTTCTATGAGATCAATGATCTCCACCCACCAATTTTTTTAACTTTCACCGTCTTATAATTATATTCATGAACAAATATACTAAACATTGTGAATATTCTAAAACATAGTCAAAATGAAAATATTAAGATGAGCTACAAAAGACATAAAATTCAAAAATAATTTTGGTATTTTACTTATTAATCATATATATGTATTGTTTCACTTTCATTAGAACTATCATTGATCGTTGTATTTTCTGAGACTGAATATGCTTCATTAGTTTGAAAATGCTGATTTAACTGTTTGGAATAGAGCAATCTCAAGATCCTTTTATTTCTAATCTTCTTAAAAATTGCCATGGCCAAAAAGATACTATACAGGATACAGAGCACAAGTAGGAAATTACATCATTAGCTAGTTACTTTTCTGAGCCTCAGGCTGTAATCCTATCTGTCAGTTGTGCAGGGGGTTTGGTAAAATTCAGATGGTAAATTTCCATCTTCTCTGATGCTTGTCAGTTGGTCCTGAAGACAGATCAGAAGGTGTTGCTTTTTTCTATTTTTAACAAATGTAATTATCCTTTGGTCAGGTTATTTTACAAGTGGAAAATTCTGTTGCTGGAAAATTAAAGTAGGAAATTATGAGAGAATTTTAATAGACAATACATTTATATCTTTAAAAAATATTATTGTATTTTTTCATTACCATTTAACTGCCTTAGTCCCCCAACACCCCTGAAGTGACCACATTGTTGTCCGTGTCCATGAGTCCTTTTTCTTTTTTTCTCGCTCCCTCCCATTTATATCTTTTTAAGTAGAAAGTAGTGTGATAATGGAAACATTTCCAAACAGTCTTTAACAGTGGTCTCAGTCTGCAACTCCTTTTCTCCAAAGCAGATTTTTTGCCTTTCATTGGTCAGATACCACCTTTGTTGTGGTGGGACAGACTCAATGTTCTTTTTTTAAACTCCCCAAACAGCCCTAATTGAGTAATGTAGCATTTGAACATGATTGTCTGTATAGCAAAGGACAAAACTTTTGTCTTTTTGCAAAGAAAATGTGTAATTTAAGTTTTACAACTTTTTAGGCATTTTTTTATACTTAAAAACTTGGAAATATCTGTATGTTACAAAATATTTACTTAATCGTTCTCCATCCTATCATAAAGTATTTGATGAGCTACTCACCTTTGCCACTTTCCTCTATTTGGATCATGTGATGACTAGGTATGTGGACATTGCATGGGCCATGCAACGCATTTGCTAGAAATGAACTAGAGGCCTGAGACACTGGACTGAGTCACAAGGAAGCATCATGATCTGCAAAGTGATTTTTCCAGATAAAATAAAATTGTAAAACCTTCCTCCCTTTTCCTCCAATAATTTCTATAATTTCTAAATTGCATTCCTTTCTGCTCTAATAAATGCATTAGTGTAATCATTTAAATTTTTTTGGAAAACTGTCTAACATCCTTTAGAGATGTTTTCTCTAGGTGTTGGATCCTGTATTGTGATTCATCCTAGTAAAGAATAGTGTGTCTTCATTTTATCTTAAGGCATTGATAAACTTTTGAAGTTCAACAACGGGAGGAAAATTTACTTCTCTAGCCCTTAATACTGGCCTGACAGACTAAGTAAGAACATATATTCTAAACATTCTCCGCTTGAACTTGCCTTTAGGCAGGAGAACTACTAATATCTCCTTGTTTTCATTGATAATCATCTTTTAGGACATTACCCCAAAATGCGAGTGTAGATTGCTGAGCGAATTAATATAAGTTTTCACAATGTAAGCTTTCATAATGTAATATAAGTTTTACATGAAATATTAGTGACACAGACATTCTTTCTAAATGATTACACTGAAGCTTTGTATGCCTGCTACTCCATTTTTACTAGTCTAATGAAGGCAATATCTGTTAGCCCAGAATTTAATATTTAAGTATTGGCCTTTTGTTGCTTGGTATGTTTTCTTGCTCTGCAGAAAACAGCACTCTCCGCATTGTTCCTGCATTGGAATAATAACTAAGGGCAGGAAATGAGTTTTGTCTAAAAGATGGCAAGGTATCTGAATGTGTTAATGCAAGGGTGAAGTTCTTTTCTTTAATTTTTATTGAATTTATTGAGGTGACATTGGTTAATAAAATTAATAAGGTTAGATTTTTGTTGTTGCATTTAAGGTTCTGTAGGCGGTTATTCCAGTAATGATGAGACGAGCTAACTCTTGATAATAAAGGAGTCAAGTTTTGCCTCCAAATTGATTGTTTTTCTCTTAACATGTTTTTAGTGCTCTCAAATGCACGTCTGTTTAGTGAGCAATCTAAAACAAAGCAAAGAAACCAAAACAAATCTGCCAGATTTGTCACACTGCCCCTTTTTGTTTTGGGACTAGGAGAATTTCCAAGCAGATGGTTCTTTAGATCTGTAGTTTGTTTTTCTTCTCCACTTTTACCATTCAGATCTCACCTGAATTTTCGGTCTTGCCTCATGCCAAGGACAGGTTTTAACTTGAACAGATAAAATTTCAAGAACTCAGAGCTATTAGTGAGCCCAACATATGACTTACTGAGCAAGAATTATTGTCACAGATTTATATATTCTCAATCCTCACATGACTCCTACAAATTCAATGTCATTTCCCTCAAATGCACATGAGAAGAAATTGCTCCTTAATCTCAAATATGCATTTGAAAACTTTGAAAAAATATTGAAGGGACAAACAATCTCAGGAGGCAAATTTAGAATCTCCAATCATCCGGGAGAATCAATATTTTCACATCATGCTGAAGACAGAGACGTATTTCAAATACCATCTGTGGAGATTGATATCTATGGTATAGTCTTTTTTTTTTCTATTTTTTTTTATTAATTTACTTTTTAAATTCATTTGTCTCTGCTTACCCCCCACCTCTTTCCCTTGCCCCCTCCCACCTTCCCTCCCTCAGCTCTTCCCCTTTGGTTTTGTCCATGAGTCCTTGCTATATGTTCCTTGACTTTCCCCTTCCCTTCCCTTTCCCTGCCCTCCCCCCCTTCCCTCTTGTCTCTGTTGATTTCTTTTCCTTTCAGTGTTGCTGGTCATATTTTCCTTGCTTCTTTGCATTGTTGGTTAGGTTCCGCTTATAGGTGAGATCATATGGTATTTGTCTTTCGCCCCCTGGCTTATTTCGCTTAGCATGATGCTCTCCAGTTCCATCCATGCTGTCCCAAAGTTTAGTACTTCTTTTTTTCTTTCTGATGTGTAGTATTCCATTGTGTATATGTACCATATTTTTTGATCCAGTCATCTACTGATGGGCATTTAGGTTGCTTCCAACACTTGGCTATTGTCAATTGTGCTGCTATGAACACTGGGGTGCAGAGGTTCTTTTGTATTGGCGTTTTGGTGTTCTCAGGGTATAGTCCCAGCAGGGGAATCGCTGGATCCAAAGACAGTTCCATTTTCAGCTTTCTGAGGAAATTCCACACTGCTTTCCATAGTGGCTGCACCAGTCTGCATTCCCACCAACAGTGGACTAGAGTTCCCTTTTCTCCACAGCCTCGCCAGCACCTGTTGTTTGTGGATCTGTTTATGATGGCCATTCTGACCGGTGTGAGGTGGTACCTCATGGTGGTTTTGATCTGCATTTCTCTGATGGCTAGTGATACTGAGCATCCTTTCAAATGCCTCTGGACCCTCTGTATCTCCTCCTTAGAAAAGCATCTGCCCAGGTCCTTTGCCCGTTTTTTGATTGGATCGTTTGTCTTCTTGGAGTAGAGTCGAGTGAGTTCTTTGTATATCTTGGAGATCAAGCCTCTATCTGATGTATCATTAGCAAATATATTTTCCCAAACGGTTGGCTCCCTTTTCATTTTGCTGATGTTTTCTTTAGCCGTGCAGAAGCTTCTTATTTTTATGAGGTCCCACTTGTTTATTCTTTCCTTTCTGTCCCTTGCTTTAGGAGACATATCAGTGAAAAAATGGCTGCGTGGGATATCTGAGAGTTTCCTGCCAATGTTCTCCTCTAGGACTTTGATGGTGTTGCGACTTATATTTAAGTCTTTTATCTATCTTGAGTTTATTTCTGTGTATGGTGTCAGCTGATGATCCAATTTCAATTTTTTGCATGTAGCCATCCAGCTCTCCCATCACCATTTGTTGAAGAGGCTGTTATTGCTCCATTTTATGCTTCTGCCCCCTTTGTCAAATATTAGATGTCCATAGAGACCTGGGCTTATTTCTGGGCTTTCTATTCTGTTCCACTGGTCTATGGGTCTGTTCCTGTGCCAGTACCAGATTGTTTTGAGTATGGTGGCTTTGTAGTAGAGTTTGATGTCCGGTATTGTGACCCCTCCTACTTTGTGTTTCTTTCTCAAAATTGCTGCAGCTATTCGGGGTCGTTTATGGTTCCATATAAATTTTTGACATGTCTGTTCTATTTCTGTGAAATATGTCATTGGTATCTTAATAGGGATTGCGTTGAATCTATAAATTGCTTTTGGTAGTATGGACATTTTGAGGATATTAATTCTTCCAATACATGAGCACGGTATATGCTTCCATTTATTTGTATCTTCCTTAATTTCTTTTTTCAATGTTGTGTAGTTTTCTGCATACAGGTCTTTTGTGTCTTTGGTTAAATTTATCCCTAGGTACTTTATCTTTTTTCGTGCTATGTCAAATGGTATATTTTTTCTGATTTCTTCTTCTTCTATTGCATTGCTGGTGTACAAAAACGCCTTTGATTTCTGAATGTTGACTTTGTATCCTGCTGTTTTGCCACATTCACTTATTAGGTTGAGGAGTTTTTTGGTAGAGTCTACAGGGTTCTCTATGTACACTATCATGTCATCTGCAAACAATGATAGTTTTACTTCCTCCTTTCCTATTTGGATACCTTTTATCTCTTTCTCTTGTCTGACCGCTGTGGCTAGGACTTCCAATACGATGTTGAAAAGAAGCAGTGAGAGCGGACATCCTTGTCGTGTTCCCGATCTTAGTGGGAAAGCTTTCAGTTTTTGCCCGTTGAGTATGATGTTGGCTGTAGGTTTTTCATATATGGCCTTTATTACGTTGAGGAATGCCCCATTTATTCCCGTATTGCTGAGTGTTTTGATCATAAATGGGTGCTGTACCTTGTCAAATGCTTTTTGTGCATTTATTGAGATGATCATGTGGTTTTGGTCTTTTCTTTGATTTATGTGATGTATCACGTTTACTGATTTGCATATATTGAACCATCCCTGCATCCCTGGGATGAATCCCACTTAATCGTGGTGGATAATCTTTTGACTGTATTGCTGGACGTGGTTTGCCAATATTTTGTTGAGGATTTTAGCATCTATGTTCATCAGCGAAATTGGCCTATAGTTTTCTTTCTTTGTAGGGTCTTTATCTGGTTTTGGGATCAGGGTGATGCTGGCCTCATAGAAGGAGTCTGGGAGTCTTCCCTCCTCTTGGATTTTTTGGAATAGTCTGAGAAGGACAGGGGTTAGCTCTTCCTTAAATATTTTGTAAAATTCTCCTGGGAATCCGTCTGGATTTCCATTTCCCCAGCTGTTATCGGTCTGTTCAAGCTTTCTGTTTCTTCGTCCTTCAGTGTTGGAAGATTATACTTTTCTAAAAATTTATCCATTTCATCAAGATTTTCAAATTTCTTGGCATATAATTGTTCATAATAGTTTCTGATGATCATTTGTATTTCTGTGGTATCCATTGTTATTTCTCCTCTTTCATTTCTGATATTATTAATTTGGGTCCTCTCCCTTTTTTTCTTGATGAGTCTACTTAAAGGCTTGTCAACTTTATTAATCTTTTCAAAGAACCAGCTTCTGGATTGGTTGATCCTCTGAATTGTTCTTTTTGTCTCTATGTCATTCAGTTCTGCTCTAATCTTGACTATTTCCTTCCTTCTACTTGCTCTGGGATTTATTTGTTGTTGTTTCTCCAGTTCTTGAAGTTGTAGTGTTAGGTCTTTTATTTGAAATGTTTCTATCTTTTTAAGGTAAGCCTGTATTGCTATGAACTTCCCTCTCAGGACCGCCTTTGCTGTGTCCCATAGGTTTTAGACAGTTGTCTGTTCATTTTCATTTGTTTCCAGAAATTTTGTGATTTCTTCTCTTATCTCATTATTGATCCATACATTGTTTAATAGTGTACTGTTCAGTCTCCATGAGTTTGCAAGTTTTTGCAGTTTCTCTTTGAGGGTGATTTCGAGATTCAAGGCCTTGTGGTCTGAGAAAAGTTAGATATTATTTCAATTTTCCTGAATTTACTGAGGCTTGCTTTGTGTCCTAGCATGTGGTCTATCTTTGAAAAACTGCCATGAGCATTTGAAAAGAATGTGTATTTTTCTTCTTTGGGATGTTAGGTTCTATATATGTCAGTTAAGTCTCTTTGATTCAGTGTGTCATTCAGTGCCACGATATGTTTATTAATGTTTTGTTTGGAAGATCTGTCCAATTTTGACAGTGGGGTGTTGAAATCCCCTACTATCAGTGTGTTGCTGTCTATATCTTTTTTGAAGTCATCCAACAATTTCCTTATAAACTTGGGGGCTCCTATATTGGGAGCATATAAGTTTACAATGTTGATGTCTTCTTGAGAGATTCTTCCTTTCAGTATGATAAAGTGCCCCTCTGGGTCTCTCTTTATGTCCTTTGCTTTGAAATCTACTTTGTCTGATACAGGTATGGCAACGCCCGCCTTTTTCTCATGTCCATATGCTTGGAATATTACTTTCCATCCCTTTACTTTCAATCTGTGTATGTCTTTTGCTCTGAGGTGGGTCTCTTGTAGGCTGCATATGTGTGGGTCATGATTTCTTATCCATTCAGCTACCCTGTGTCTTTTGATTGGGGCATTGAGTCCATTCACATTGAGAGATATTACTGATAGAAACTTACTCATCTTTTCTCTTTGTACTTGTGTTCCTCTCTGTCTCATTCTTTTCCTTCATCTGCTTAAACCAGTCCCCCTAGCATATCTTGGAGTGCTGGTTTGGTAGAGATGTAATCTTTTAGCTTTCTTTTGTCTGGGAAACTCCGTATTTCTCCTTCTATTTTAATGGAGAGTCTAGCTGCCTAGAGTAGCCTTGGCTGTAGGCCCTTGCTTTTCATAGCTTGGAATATTTGTTGCCATTCCCTTCTGGCTTGTAGTGTTTCTGTTGAGAAGTCAGCTCCTAGGCGTATTGGGGCCCCCTTGTATGTTACTTTCTCCTTCTCCCTTGCTGCCTTGAGGATTCTCTCTTTGTCTTTGACATTTGCCATTTTAATGAAGATGTGTCTTGGAGTGGACCTCCTTGGGTCCCTCTTGAGTGGGGTCCTCTGTGCCTCCTGGATCCATGAGAGCCTTTCTCTCCTCAAATTAGGGAAATTTTCCATCATTACTTTTTCGAGGAGGTTCTCTATTCCTTGCTCCTCTTCTTCTCCTTCTGGTATCCCTATTATACGGATATTATTGCGTTTCAGGTTGTCCTGCATTTCCCTAAATGCTTCTTCATTCTTTTTGAGCCGTTTTCCATTTCTTGTTCTTTCTGGAAGCTTTTTTCTACCTTGTCCTCCATCTCACTGATTTGATCCTCAGCTTCATCCACCCTGCTTTGGATTCCTTCTACTGTGTTCTTCAATTCAGAAATGGGATTCTTCATATCCTCTTGTGTCTTCTTGATAGTTTCTATGTCCTTTTCCAGGTTGCTATAGTTTGCTGTAAGATCCTGATAGTTTCTCTGCAGTTTCTCATAGTTATCTTTGAGCCGGCTGAGCTCATTGAGCTTCCTTAGAACCATTGTTTTGAATTCCATATCTGATAGTTCCCTTGCCTCTATTTCATTTAGCTCTCTCTGTGGGGAGTCCCCTTTTCCACTCATTTGAGGGGAACTTCTTTTTCTTCCCATTTTTGTGAGAGTCTGTTAAGTATTTTTGTCCTTTACTTTTCTTTCTGGGCTTGCCTCTGATGATGTCAGTTGTTGACCCTATAGGGCCTTGGGTTGTTTTTTTGAGCCTTTCAGGAGTCTAATGCCTGTGTCTGACTCCTGCTTGGAGCAGCTCTGTGACCCCTTCGGTCAGGGCTGGGCTATTTTTTGGGATCTCTCTGTGCTCTCACGCGGGCTCCTTGAGCGCGTTCCCAGCGCGGCAGGGTCCCCCACCTGCCTGGGCTGGCATGTGTTTGCCCCAGACCAGGGGGCTTATTCGCGACCTCCCGTACTCATCTGGCCTCCCTGGCACGCGAGGTTCGCGGCACTGGTCAGTTTAGGGTCTTCTATTGTGTGTTTTCCCCGCTTTTGGCTCTTTGCGTGCGTTGCTTCCCCTTGCCAAATGGGGACTACGGAAATGGGAGGAAATCAGCTCTAGGACTCTCCAGTTAATCCTGTTTCTGGTCTCTCCTCCAGGGACTCTGGGCAGTTCTACTTATTTTGCGGGCCTCTCCGCAATCGCGGCGGATAGGTCAATTTATGCCTGCCGTTGCCCCTCTGTGCAATCCCTCGCAGGCCGTGTGGGTGCCAGTCTGTGTGAGGCCTTGCCGGCAGGTGCAAGCGTTCACCAGTCCGCGTGGGTCACACACACTCTCGCCAACCCTCCCCAGTCACTCGGCGCAAGTGTGTGCGCCTGCTCTGGGTGTTTTGGGGGTGTCTATGTTTGCTTTTCAGCTTTTTGCTCTTTGGGGGTGTGGCCTCTTCCCATGCAATGGAGACTATGGCAAGGAGAAGGAGTCGGGACTCCCCGGTTCCTCCTCCCGTTCTTTCCCCAATGCCTCCGTTTCTAGTCTCCCATCAGGGGCCTCTGGGCAGTTCTGTGACCCCTTCGGCTAAGGATCCAACCCCTGTGTGGACTGCGTTTCAATCACAGGCAGTCTGGTTCATGCGTGCCCTGCTTCTGCCTCTTTGGGGTCGCGCCTTTCCAGCCCACAATGGAGACTACCCAACGGGGAGGGAGTCGGGACTCCCGTTTCCTCCTCCCGTTCTTTCCCCAACACCTCTGTCTCCAGTCTCTCCTCAAGGCTCTTCCAGCCAGTCTGCACTCAGCCCCCCAGCTCACATGCACAAGCTGTGTGCGGAGTGCACAAAAGGCAGATTAATTGATGCCCTTATGCCTGAGCGAGATGGTAGCTGTAGCGTGGGAGGTGCTTTATCACTGGGGCTCCCCTAGCCGCGGTGTCACACCAGTCTTTTCCCAGGCACCAGCCCACCCTGCTGCCACCGCCACCCAGAGATCAAGGAAGGTGGCTGCCACTGCAATTTTTGCATTGTCCCTTTAAATGTCTCTTTGCATCCCCAGCCACCTGTCTCTGGCAGAGAGCGCCCCTAAGATTTTTGGGGTTGCGTTTTGTCTGTATTTTCTCGGCTTTAGCTGCTGTAGTTTAGGGGTTCCTGTTTATGATTCAGACCCCGTTCTTCTCGGGGGGGGGGGGTCGGCGCTAACTGGCTGTTTCAATGTCCCTCTGGTGCCAGTTCCCGTGGGCACCCAGCCTACCCTCTCGAGCCTCCACCGCAATTCTCACCAGTTGGGATGTGTGAGAGTAGAATCCACTGTCCGCGGCACCAAGGTTCCTCTCCCACTATCGCTCCACTGCTTTCCAGGTGATTACTCCACTTTTTAGTTGCAATTCCAGTTCGGTTTTGGGAGGAGGTCAGCGTGACTCCCTTTCACTCCTCCGCCATCTTTCCACTCCTCTCTATGGTTTAGTCTTTAAAAGGGAGATTACTTTCAAATACTAATGTGTAGATTTAATTTAATTTTTAAATATTATTTTTATATTTTATTTTTTATTAAATCATTTTTTTGTTTTTCTATTACAGTTGTCCCATTTTTTCCCCCTTTGCCTTGCACCACCCATCCCAATCCCCACTCCCACAGTTGATTCCCACACTGTTGTCCATGTTCATGGGTCATTCATACATGTTCTTTGTCTAGTCCCTTCCCCTTTTATCCACTACTATCTTTTTATCAAGTAAGATATTATATGTTTGAATTTAGTAGTAAACAAAAAAAGAGAGAGAAGGAAAGGTCTTCCTCTGTGTCATGTCTCCTATGGCTCATTTGTAAAATGATAAAGTGCTAAGGATATCTCCTGTGCTCTGCATGTGCAACCAGAAGGTTTTATTCCATAGAAATAGAATGAGGTACTTATCCCAGAGTTCCTTCTATGATGACCACAGGCAAGTGTTTGTACCTGACCTTCATTCACTGGTAACTTAAGAGTCAGTGTTTACAAAGCACTATCACCAGATTATAGTGGTTTCCTACCAGTGGTTTTGAGTGTACCATCCAGTTTGTATCTGGCTAGATTTATGTCACCTTGTTGACCAACTTGGTCTCCTCAAGGAGCATTAGCATCTTATTATTTAGAGATATTTGGTATAGTTCTTTTTAATTTTCTGTCACACCAAAAATGATCAGACTCTCAAAAACAAAAACAAACTCAAGAGAGGATACTCCCTGTGTGAATATAAGATTATTTTATCAAGTATTTGTTTTCATCTGTGGTTTCCACAGTGAATATTATGTGTGTAAAGAAGTACCATGGATCCAATTAATACTGCATGGCATTGTAAGTATGATTACTTGCTTTTCACATTCACCTAGAATAAGGTTGTCTATGGAAGTTTTGCTTCAATAAGAAAATATCATGGAGGGCTCACTGGTATCATACTCTAACTCAGAAATTTTCAACCTCTTTAATCTCATGGCACATATAAACTAATTACTAAAATTCTTTGGCACACTAAAAAATGTATTTTTGGCCAATCTGTCAAAAAATAGGTGTAATTTTGATTCATTCACACCAGATGGCTATGTTGTGTGGGCCGTTGTCATTTCTTCATTTGACAATCTAAAGGGAAAGAGGTCAGTTCCCCTGACTAATTAGTCAGGTATGGCATGTTTTAAAAATTCTTGTGGCATACCAGCTGAAAATTGCTGCTCTAGATAGTCATGCCTGAGTCTCCACTGCTTTGTGGAAAGATATATATTTCAATTGAGAATTATCACTAATGACCAATTTTTTTAGTATTCATTCACCTTTATTTCAATTACAGTTTATGTTCAATATGATTTTATATTAGTTTCAAGTGTATAGCATAGTGATGAGACAATCCTAGACTTTACAAAGTAATCCCCCCCAATATTTCCAGTACTTACCTGGCTCCTTATGTAGCTATTATAATATCATTGATTTTATTCCCCCTACTGTATTTTACAACCTCAAGACTATTTTGTAGCTATCAATTTACACTTAATCCCTTCACCTTTTTCACCCAGTTCCCCAACTCCCCTCCACTCTGGAAACCATCAGTCTGTTCCTTGTGTCTATAAGCCTGGTTCATTATTGGCCAGGTCTTGATGATGTTAAAAAAAGATTTCTTGATTAACAAACAACAGTGACATTAAGAGTGATCAACTCAAGGTGACCCATAACCTTAATGACATTGATCTGTAGGCCAAGAAACAAACTTTGATCATAAAAATTGTAGCTCTCTTAGTTTACCTGATATTTTATAATTAAAAAGAATTACCCACTTCTCAATCATTTGGAAAAACAGCTTTTCATGATAAATGACATAAAAAAGAACAAAAAAATCATAATTCATTTTTTATTATTCTAACTAATTTGTTTGAAAAGCTAAGACATAAATCAAATATTTATTTTTTAAAACATGTTATTTTTATATCATGCACCTAAAATTTACATTTTTATGGCCTTTCTATTTGTATATAAATTACAGGGCTTATTATTAATGGTTTTCTCTTTACTCATAAATGTAATTGCCAGTAGCGTAGCACCATGGATAACCTAGCAAAATCAGCTCTCCAGCAAGTAAGAAATGAATGCAAACAATGTGTTACAAGAAGAAAAGAGTTCAACTTCAGAATACTAATGCATGTGTATTATTAAAAATCAAGCTAAAATCTCCTAATTTGGTGGAAGTTGCATGACAATTGATACTAAGTTTCATAGTAAATAATATATTGCCTTCATTCAGAAAAATATGTAATCTGTTTCAGACCGTCCCACAGTTGACAGGTAGCTAACTTTGTATGCGTAGGTGAAACCGGTATCTTGGCATATTGCCACTGTTTGATGCGTGAGTTTACTTGATGGAGTTTCCACTATTAACCTTCCTAACAGCAAAACATTGCTAATCTCTTACATACTTTTAGAATGAATGTTTCTATTTATTTTCAAGGCATTGTGTTTAAAGTTTTGCACCTTTGGGGAATCAGTTTCTTGAAAATACCACAAAATATCCCGCCTCGTGTTCCACATGTTAAAACATTGGCATATTTAATAGTGGTTTCTTTTGGTGGAATCAATTTCTACAATTGCTGTTTATTTTCACCAAGAAAATAACTCCTAACTCCTTTGTGTTTAGGTTGCAAGGCCACATGGAAGTGTGTTAGGTGTTGGGGAAAGCTGGGGATTCCTGGAACTGTCACTTAAAGGACAGACTCAGGTGGGGAGAGGACACCTTTCACTACATAGCACCCTGCTGTCTGTCCCCAAGTCATGATGATACAGCCCTTTTCAGGCTTTCAAGCAGCTCACTTCACTTTGAGAAATCTTAGAGGCCTGTGGAAAACTTACATAAGGGACCAAATTGATGGGACATGCACTGACCATATAACTGTACACTTAAAATAAATGCATAGAATGTAAAACCAGGCAATGTCTGCTCTTTGCTGATTCTCCCCATCCCCCCTGCCACCCAGATATCCTGGGTTTTTTACGTATAACCTTAAGTGACTCTGAATTGTTAATGTCATCATGACTGAGATATGAGCTCAGCTCATATCTCTCTCTCATGGACCTCCCAGATTGCCCCTCCCTGGTGAAGAGGAGAATAAAAATCATAAGATCCTTAGAGACAAGACCAAGTTTACTTAAGATCATCTGATTTCATCTGTATGTGAAAAGTTGCCCACTTACATTATTTGGATTGAAGTGACTTCCCTTAAATATGAAAGAATATTATTTGCTTGAGAAACATTTACCTACCCTTGAGGACACCTAGCTGCAGTTGAGTAGACCAGTTGCATGGAATTTGTACACAGAATGTTGAGATGGAATCCTATAGCTTCCCTGTACAGGCGTGACTCAGCCCAACTGGAGTTAATGGCCAGGTGTTTAGGAAACAAGCATTTTAGGAGTGAGTGACAAATTCCCATTTTTTCACCTTCTAGCAGGATGTCCCAGTGGGTCACAGTGTAGAAAAAATACCAACTTTAGTTTTAAGAAGTTGAATTCCCAGAGGGCAGGAGTGATCTTGTTTGTGATTTTATCCAGTATTTACTGCAGTGCCTTATAAACTGTCACCTTGCAACAAATGAATCATCTTTTTTTTTTTGCAGTTAGCATTTTTAGGTATATTAGAAAGATTTGTAACAACCACTTAAATTACATTTAAATAACTAAAACTATAGAATATATGTTAAAACGAGACAAAACCCTTAAATAGTTAAAAAGAGGCAAAACCGTTAAACAAATCTTCCCTTGTAGAGGACATAAAGTTTAGAAGTCTGCTATAGACATAACTCATTATAATAAAGCCGTTGTCACATTGTAAATTTGATCGCAAAGGGACATTGCTTGAATTGCAGGTGTGGCTGCAGAAGTACGGCTACCTGCCTCCGACAGACCCCCGGATGTCAGTGCTGCGCTCAGCAGAGACCCTGCAGTCTGCCCTGGCAGCCATGCAGCAGTTCTATGGCATCAACATGACGGGCAAGGTGGACCGGAACACCATCGAGTAAGTTGCCACTCCTGCCCTTTCTCTGTGGGTCCTTGAGCCAGACTATGTCATCTGAAAACCTGTAATGAACTCCAGCTACCTCAAATGGAATCACTTTTCTCATGAACTGACCTTCCAAATTTAACTTTTTTAAACTTCAGTCCTCTGAGACGTCAGATTTACTCATGTGAATTTAGCAGCACATTTTCAAAATAAGAAAGAAAATATGAACAAAGGGGAGAATGGGAGTCACAGTGGGCCCACTTGCGGCTGTTTCAAGAAGAGGGACCATCAGTGATGTGTTGGCTGGCTATACAGTTGGGAAGGGCATATGGGCACATCTCATCCTTGTCTAGTGATGTCACAGCAGCCACTTGAAATTGATCAAATCAGAATATTGACCCCAGGGAAAACAGAAATAGTCCAAATCAGGACTCTTTGGGGAAGAGGGTAGCAGAGAGCTGGTCTTTAGTTTATTAGCCTCCCATGAGTGATAATTTGCTAATTGTTTAAATCAAGGAGGAATCTTCCCTGAAAAGTCTTGGCTTTCAATTGTTTATTAACTCTTTAATAATGTTTGTCACTTTATTGATTGATTCTTCAATCGTTCCTTCATGTATGTATTAAACCAATCATTCTTTACTGGATATTTTATCTGTGAAAGAGCAGAGACAGACTCAGGGGACTTGGTCTGTTCTTCAAAGGGACTTGGCCTTTAAGGGGTTGCTGACATAGTCATGAATTATTTTACCACAGGTGCACTGGAACTTCCCAACATCATGAAAAGCATTATTACTTCTGGTGAGCACAGGAGGAAGTAATTAATTCCTTCAGTTCAGGGAAGCTTTGTTTGTGTTTAATGAGTCCTTGATACAAAGTAAATCTCTCTCATCATTTACTCTGATCGTCATATATCACCTCTCCATAGGAGGGAGGAGAAGGATGCATTTTTTCTATTTTTCAAATAAGGGAACAAAGCTAGTAAAGAAACAGAGTCCAAGGTAGCTACAGAACCTGGGCCTTTTGATGTTTAGTTGGGGAACTTTTACCATGCTGTATACTTTGATAAGGACATATTTTTCTTTTCTGTTCTTTTTTTTAAATTGTCACCTGGGGATATGTTTATTGACTTTAGAGAGAGAGGAAAGGGGAGGGAAGGGGGGAGAGAGTGAAAGAGAAACATCAATTGGTGGCCTCCTGTACACAGCTCGACCAGTTATTGACACTGCAGCCTAGGTATGTGCCCTGACAGGAGATCAAACCCACGGCCTTCTAATGTATGGGATGATGCTCCAACCAACTGAGCTGCCCAGCCAGGGTAGGATGAATTTTTCTTTTTAAATCTTAAATACTTGAAGTATTTGGGCTCAGACATATATAACTAATCCTGACATATTAAACTGATTTAATATGTAATTTTAAAATTATAATTTTTGCCTTCTAATGCTTAAGGCAGATGTTCATCATGCTATTTCTATTTCATCAAAAGCACATGATAAAGGCGTGGAGAGTACACATCAAGTCAATTTGAAAAAATAAACATGTTACCTCTCCAAGTGTTCTTAAGAGATATGTAAGTAATAACTTTGATTTACATCTGGGAAAATAGGATCAAGAATTAATGCATTCTGTAATAAAGAGAAACTTATTATCAATATCAGGAATAAAATGTGGTTATTTTCCACCAGCTGCCCTGTCATCATTTCAATTCTCCCTTCAAACTTTCATTTTAACACATAATGTATCTCTTGAAATACCTCCAGGTTTTTGTAGCTGTGTATAGTACAGAATTCCACTTAAATTAGACTCGCCATCCCTACATTTCACAAAGTAATCTGCACAGCCTTCTTGTACCTTAGAGCTGTTCTGTTCTGAGTTTTTGAAAAATATGATATGTTGTCAAAAATACAATAAATTGAGACATTGGAAAAATTACATTTTTTATTTTTATTTAAAATATGCTTATTATTACATACTAAAATTAAGAAAGTAGAGTCTTATAGAAGATAGAATTGGTTTACAGAGATCCCACTTGTCATTGGAAGAACTCAGGACAGAAAGGTTTGATTTCTTTTTTTTTTAATTTTTTACTGTTGTTCTATTACAGCCATCCGAATTCACCCCCACCCTTTGCCATCCTCCACCCAGCAAACCACCCCACTACAGTCAGTTCCCACACTGTTGTCCATATACATGGGTCATTCAAACATGTCCTGTCCCTTCTTTCAAACATTATCCCCCTCATCCGTCCCCCCCAGCCCCTATCAATCTGTTCCACATTACCATAAACAGACAAAAAGAAAGGTCTCTGTGTAGAGATGCTGAAGGGGCCTGTTCAGGATTGAGATGAACACCCTATGGAAGGAGTCCATGTCCAAGAGTCTGTGGCTGTCCTTGGAGGAAGATGCAGGGGACATGGTGTTTTCCTGGCTCACTGGCTCACGTTCTAGACCTGGAGAAACATGTCAGTGTGTTGGTGTTAAATTAGCATTCCAGTGAATTATAACATTAGTGAGAGACCTGATATGCAGGCAGCCTTTAATTAAACCAACCAGTGTTTTGGTTGGTTTTGGTGTTTTACTTTTTTTAACCACATTTTGCCCTAATTTAGTCTCTTCAGAATTGGAAATGCCTTTTTCCCATTAAACAGTGTTATCTCCATAGTAATTTCTAGGTGTGCCCTCTAAAGCCTTGTTAAACCTCATCATTCCCTACCTCCACTGCCATGCTTCCTCTGTTCTCTGTCCCACTGCCATTGTCACTCATCTTAGACACCCTGTCACTTCCTTTGCCTCCTTGTTGCTCAAGTATTCGGGTCAAAGAGGGTACTTTTTATCTAAGTAAAAACCCCATAATCATGCTACTTAAACAATTGTCTGTGTTTTTGTGATCTTAAGTGGATGTGTGCTAACAATCCATGCTGCAATGACACTTGGTTATTTTATACAGTCAAATTATAAGGTGTGAGATTTTATCTAAACCTTATTACATAAAATATGGACTACAATTATGGATGTAAAATTTTTCCTCTGTGTTGAAATACTGTCTTAGGATTCACTTTCAGATGCTATCAAATTTTATCTAATTTTAGACAGTTGTCAAGATCAATTGTTTTTAAACTAAATAATTATACCCACTTTTGGCAGACAGACATTTGGTACATTTAGTCTATAATTCTTGGACAATTTAAAACAGCAGTGCTATTTGTGGTAATCTATATATGATGTTAAAGTTATGAACCATTTTGAAGCTACAGATGTATTTATTACCTTAAATGGTGTATTATATTGCTTTTATATTAATTAGCATTGGTGTTGTAGAAATAGTAATAAAGACAAATGTCTTCACCCCCCAAATTAGCTCATTTTAGTATATTGCAACAGTTCTTTCAACTGATGGGTTTCTTAGCTAATTTTTGTGAGCAGGTTCACTTACATTTCCTAATAAAAAGGATGTAGTTAGCAAAGAAAGAAAAACATAACAAGGATATAATGAAAATGAGTCTAATATGTTTTCATAAAGTGAATAATAAGTATTATTTTCAATTTTGGTTTTTATGTGTGCACAGTGTTATGCATTGAAGCTTGATGGGATATCATTTTCAAGGTGATTTTTTTCTTTCGGATCTACACACACACACACACACATTGGATGATCTGAGTAATTCTGCTTTATTTATTTATACCATGCCCAGAAATTTTTCTTAATCAAAATTAATTTAACTGAAAAAATACCTTTTTACAAAGAATAATTATGAAACTGTAGAGCTATTTGAACTCATAATCTGAGAATTAAAATATTTAAATATATCAAGAAGCCCAAACCTTTTGACAAAGTTATCACTATGTTTCATGACTTTTCATTAATATAAGATTCATCAGTAATTAAAGTTCTTTTTGTGGTATATTCAGAGCATACTAATGGTACTCAAATACTGTAACATTATAGGATAGGTGTATCCTTACTTGGCCAGTACAGAAGGATGGCTGAGAACTAAATAAGCAGTAGCTTAAGATTTTTGTCCTGAAAGGTGGGAGGTGTATGTTTGCAGACAGGCTGACTCTAATGCTTTTGTTCACACTGAAGAACACGGAGGCTTATTACATTTACTCTCTGTGCTTGAGTTTTTAAGTATTTTAACTTTTCAACATCAGCCTTGTAAAAATAACACCTGTGTTGCAGGCAGGTTGTAAGTTGATAGAAGAAAAGAGCAAGGACCACATGGCTTCACAGGTGAACTTTACCAAACAGTCTGAGAAGAACTAACACCTCTCTTTCTCAAACTATTTTATAAAACTCAAGAGAAGGGAAGGGTTCCAAATTCATTTCATAAGACCAACATTATCCTAATGCCAAAACCAGATAAAGACACTAAATAAAGGATATTATAGGGCAATATCACTGATGAGCAAAGATGCTAAAATCCTCAACAAAATATTAGCAAACCGAATACAGCAGTGCATCAAAAAGATCATATGCCATGATCAAGTGGGATTTACTCAGAGAATGCAAGGATGGTACAACATTCAGAAATCAATAAATGGTTTACCGCATTAAAAAATGAAAAATAAAGACCACATGAGTATATCAATAGATACAGAAAAAGCTTTTGATAAAATCTAGCAACATTGTATGATAAAACTCTCAACAAAGTCAGAATAGAGGGATCATACCTGAACATAATAAAGGCCATATATGACAGACACACTGCCAGCATCATACTCAATGGGCAAAAACTATGAGCGTTCCCCTTAAAATAAGGAACAAGACAGGGATGTCTGCTTTCACCTCTCATATTCAACATAGTATTGGAAGTCTTAGCTACAGTGATCAGACAAGAAGAAGATATAAAAGTCATCCAAACTGGAAAGGGAGAAGTAAAACTGTCTTTATTTGCAGATGATATTATTCTGTACTAGAAAACCCCAAAGACTCTATCTAGAAACTACTATAATTGATACATGAATTTAGCAAAGTAGCAGTATACAAAATAAATATTCAGAAATCAGTTGCAATTTATATTCCAATAACAAACTAACAAAAAGGAAAATTACGAAAAGAATCCTGTTCACAGTTGCTTCTAAAAGAATAAAATACCTAGGATAAAACTATCCAAGAATGTAAAAGATCCATACTCAGAAAATTATAAGAAACTGTAGAAGGAAATTGAAGAAGATATAAATAAGTGGAAACACACACCACGTTAATGGATAGGATAAATTAACATCGTCAAAATATCCATACTACTCAAAGCAATCTATAGATTCAACACAATTGCTATGAAAATCCCAATGATGTATTTCACAGAACTAGAACATATATTTCAAAAATTTATGTAGAACCACAAAAAGCTCTACATAACAACAGCAATGCTGAAAAAGAACAAATTTGGAGGAATCACTCTACTAATACCAAACCACATTACAAGACCATAGTAATCAAAGCAGCCTGGTACTGGCATAAAAACATATACATAGATCAGTAGAATAGGACAGAAAACCCAGAAATAAACCCACACCTTTATAGTCAATTAATATTTGACAGAGAAAGCAAGCACACATAATGGGCTAAAGATAGTTTATTTGATAAATGGTGTTGGTAAAATTGGACAGATATGTGCAGAAAATTGGACCACCTTCTTACACCACACACAAGAATAAATTCAAAATGGATCAAAGACTGCAATCTTAGACCTGAAACCATAAAAACCCTAGAAGAAAACATAGGCAGCAAAATCTTGGCCGTTGCTCATGGAAATTTTTTATCAGATATATCTTCCCAAGTGACAGAAACAAAAGAAAAATAGCTGGAGCTTCATCAAACTAAAAAGGAAAGGAAATCATCAACAAAATAAAAAGACAACCCAGCTCATTTACTTCAAAGATGGTGGAGTGAATGGAAGTCACACTAACCTGCTCCCAGGACCAATCTGGAATTACAACTAAATTATGGAGAAATCACCCAGAACAAACAACTGAAGCCAAATAACCTTGGACAGACAGAAAAATCAGCTTCAGCACAACCTGACTGGTAAGAAGTATGGTAGAGGCTTGAGAAGGCTGACTTGATGCCTATAGGCAGCAGTGCTGGAGAGATAATTGAGCAGCTGTTTGGAACCCTGTAGTGTCAGTGGAGGCAGTCTAGCTTCCTCAACCAGGTAATTAAGGGGAGCACCTTCTGACAGGCTCGAAGGAGTCTGATAAAGCAGGGTTCTCACAGTCTTGAGCCTGGGTCTCATAGCCTTGAGTCTGAGTGCAATAAACTGCCCTTTAGCCTTGAGTAGGCTTGCATGCGCAGCTCATGCTAGGTTACTTCACTTCTTGGTCTGAAGCTGGCTTTGTTCCTTCTGGTACTTAAGGAGGTAGGGACTCCTCATGAAGAGAAAGTGAGTGAGGGATTCTGGGAACCAACTTAGATATGGGCTTGTGGCCAGTGTGACTCCCTTGACACAGGCTTGTGACCTGTGTGACTCCCCCAAATAAAGGCATGTCAAGCATCCACATGACTCCACACATATTCTTCTGTCTACCTGAGTCTCGAGTGGACCTGCCCAGCCTAAGGAGGGTGAAACACAAACACCCTGGGAAGAGCAGAGTCTAAACCCTAAGCTGAAGGGCCTAGAGCACTAGAGACCAAAAAGTACATAGATAAAACCAGTGGCAAAAAGCAGCAGGGTTGCTCTCTGCCATTGATGGGCAGCTAGAGACATAAAGTGCCATTTAGAGGGCTAACCCACAAATTTTCATTTGCAGCCACTTACCCTGGGCTCCGGCAAAGGCGGCTGCAGAATGGGCTAGAGATGCCTGAGGAAAGACTAAGGACAGAAGCTTTGGAGAGAGAACTAGGAGAGTACATGCCGGGGATCCTGGTGTTGAGTCATTCCCCATAAGGCAGAAGCCATCTTGCTCAGACAGGCCATTCCCCTCTGCGGCAGCAGCCTGAAGGGAAACAATAGCCCTGACCCCAGAAGGAAATTTGCCCTGGCCTTGTGGTGCTTAAGCCTGACTGCTGAGTGCAGGGTGATTAGATTAACAACCAAAGAAGTCAGCCACAGGCAGTAGATCCCTGGCAAAAGATGGGCAGAGCAGCCTAGAGATGCTTGAGGAGAGACTGGGGATACAGAGGCTTTAGGGAGAGAACTGAGAGTAGATGCCAGGGATCCTGGTGATGAGTCACTCCCCATAAAGCAGCAACCTGAGGGAAAACAATAGCCACAACTCCAAGAGGGATTCTGCTGCACCCCATTGTGCTTAAGCCTGACTGCTGAGTGCAGAGTGATTGGATTAACAACTGAAGGAGACAGCCACAGACGGTGGATCCCTGAAAGGCTTGATCAGGCTACCTAAGGTTGGACAGGGTCAACATCTGATATCACTAGAGGAAGATCCAGAAAGAAAAAACAGTGGTAAATAATACAGGATATCAAGATGAAATACACTGTGGTCTTCTCTATGAATTGCAATATTTTCTTTCCTGCATAACTTTTTAACATTTATTTCTTGTCCTTCAACTTTGTGCATATCCCACCGTCTTCATTCCCTTTTTAATTAATAATGTAAATGTTACTTTCTTCACATTGCTCTGACTCCCAACTCTTCAAGGTGCTCCTCTATCCTCTCAAAATCATTTTTCTTTCAGTAGCTCATCTCATATTTGCTCTCCTTTCTTATAAAAGTCTTAACCTCTTTACACCCTTATTAATACTGGTTCATTTGCTGTTGATAGTAGGAATGTGAAGGGGAGTTATTTTTGCTGATATGGGTCTGTTTTTGGGGCTTTGTACTTTTGTTCTGGCACCCCCTGCACAACAGGATGCAAGACGTAGTAGGCGCAGTGACTCTCATTTAACTAGCTGTAGGGAAGGACCCACAAAGAATAACCCAACAAGAATCAAAAACCGATTACATCCAGAAAGCCAACATAGGTGGCATAAAGGGCATCCCAAGAGCATCAAGTTCAGGAGATCAAGAAGACTGCACCACTGAATATCACAAGTTTCCTACCATAGAAGATCATACCACAAAGTCAGGGAGTAAAAACATATCATTTCTCAAAGTAGAAGGAAATAAGAAGAATCTCACCAATAATGGGAAGACAAAGAAACACTCCCCAATTGAAAGGAAAGGAGGAACCCTCAGAAAGAGTGTTAAATGAAATAAAGGCAAGTCAACTATCAGATATTGAGTTCAAACCAATGGCTCTAAGGAAGCTCAATGACCTCAGTGAGAATTACCAAAAACTTAAGGGAAGCTATGAGGAACTTACTGCAAACTATATCAGCAGGAAAAAGGACATAGAAACAATCATTAAGAGGCAAGAAGAAATGAAGAATACAATATTTAAATTGAAGAACACAGTAGAAGGAATCATAAGCAGGCAAGATTAAGCAGAGGATCGAATCAGCAAGAATGGGGGACTAGGTAGAAAAAAAATTCCCAGAAAGAGCAAGAAAAGAGAAAAAGACTCAGAAAGAATGAAGAGGAGTTAAGGGAACTACAAAATTGCATGAAACATAATAATATCTGTATAACAGGGATACCAGAAGAAGAAGAGGAACAAGGGATAGAGGACCTGTTTGAAAAAGTAATGATGGAAAAACTTCCCTAATTTGAGGAGAGAAAAAGTCACACAATGCAAGAAGCATTGGGGGTCCCCATCAAGAGGAACACAAAGAGGCCCACTCCAAGACACAGCATAATGAAAATGCCAAAATTCAAAGACAAAGAGAGAATCTTAAAGGAGCCAAGGGAGGAACAGGAAGTAACATACACGGGATCTCCAATAAGGTTAGCAGCTGACTTCTCAACAGAAACACTACGAGCCAGAAGGGAATGGCAATAAATATTCCAAGTAATGAAAAAACAAAGGCCTGCAACTGTGACTACTCTTCCCACAAGGCTCTCAATTAAAATGGAAGGCTATATAATGAGCTTCCCAGACAAAATAAGGCTAAAGGAATACACCTCCACCAAACCAGCACTGCAAGACCTGCTAAAGGGACTGCTTTAAGACGGTGAAGAGAAAAGAGTGAGAGGGAGAGGAACACAGGCACAAAAGGGAAAACTGGCAGTGAATAAGTACCCATCAGTAATAACCTTAAATGTAAATGGATTAAATGCTCCAGTCAAAAGAAAAAGGTAGTTGAATGGAAAACATGACCCACACATAAGCTTCTTACAGGAGACCCACCTCAACAAAAGATCTATAGAGACTGAAAGTGAAGTTTGAGAAAAAATATTCTAAGCAAACAGACAGGAAAAAATGCCAGTGTAGTAATACTTATATCAGACAAAACAGACTTCAAAACAAAGGCCATACAAAGAGACACAGATGTGCACTTCATAATATCCAAGGGAAGAATCCATAAAGAAGATATAAATATGGTAAACATATGCATCCAACATAGGAGGACCTATATTGGGTGCATGCATATATATCTATATGAAAACTCTTGAGGGACTTCAAGAAAGATACAAAGAGCCACAGAATTATAGCAGGGGATTTTAACACTCCACAGTCAACAATGGATAGATCTTCCAAACAAAATATCAACAAGATATTGTGGAACTGAATGGTGCATTAGATCAAACCGACTGAACTGATTTTATATGTATATATATATATATATATATATAGAGAGAGAGAGAGAGAGAGAGAGAGAGAGAGAGAGAGAGGTTTTATACTTATTTAAAACCTTTCATCCTAAAGAAGAAAAATACACATTCTTTTCAAATGCACATGGAACATTTTCAAAGACATACCACGTGATAAGATACAAAACAAGCCTCAACAAATTCAAGAAAATAGAAATTACAACAAGCATTTTCTTGGACTAAAAGAGTCTGAAACTAGAAACCAGCATCAAGGAAAAAACTAAAAAATGTTCAAACTCATTGAAACTGAATAGCATTGTATCAAGCAATGAATGGGTTAATAATGAGATCAAGGAAGAAATCAAAAAGTTTCTGGAAAAAAAATGAAAATGAACACATAACAGTTCAAATCCTATGGAACACAACAAAGGCACTTCTGAGAAGGAAGTTCTTAGCAACACAGGCCTACCTAAAAAGGATAGAAACACTTCAAATAAACAACCTAACCTTACATGTACAAGAACTGGAGGAAGGACAGCAAAGAAAGTCCAGTGCGAGTATAAAGAAGGCAATAATCAAGATCAGAGCAGAATTTAACAACATAGAGAATAATAAAACAATTCAAAGGATCAATAAATCCAGGAGCTGGTTCTTTGAAATGATAAAGAAAACCAACAAGCCTTTAAGCAGACTCATCAAGAAAAAAGAGAGAGAGGACCCAAATAAATAAAATAAGAAAACAAAGAAGAGAAATTACACTGATACCACAGAAATAAAAAGGATTGTAAGACATTACTACGAAAAACTACATGCAAAGAAATTTGATAACCTGGGTGAAATGGATAAATTTCTGGAAAAATATAATCTCCCAAAACAGAAAGCCTAAACAGACTGATAACAGATGCTGAAATTGAAACAGTAATAAAAAAAAAAAAATCTTGGCACACAAAAGGCCTGGACCAGACAGTTTCACAGGAGGATTTTAGAAACATTTCAGGCAGAACAGATGCCTATTTTCCTCAGATTATTCCAAAAATATCTAAGGAAAGATTTAAATGCTTTTTTATGAAACCAGCATCATTCTAATTCCAAAACTAGACAAAGACACAACAAAGAAAGAAAACTACAGGCCAACAGGCCAATATCACTGAAGAATATAGATGCTAAAATCCTCAACAAAATATTGGCAAACCACATCCAGCAATACATTGAAGAGATCATATACCTTGATCATGTAGGATTCATCCCAAGGATGCAAGGATGGTTCAATATTCACAAATCAAATGTATCACACCACATAAAAGGAAAGAAAAATCACATGACCATATCAATAGATGTGGGAAAAGCATTTGATAAGGTACAGCACTCATTTATGGTAAAACACTCAGCAAAGTGTGAGTAGAGGGAGAATGCCTCAACATAATAAAGGCCATATGTGAACAACCTAGAGCCAAAATCATACTCAACAGGCAAAAAGTGAGTTTTCCCACTAAGTTTGGGAACAAGACAAAGATGTCCGCTTTTACCACTTCTGTTCAACATAG
Source organism: Pteronotus mesoamericanus (assembly GCF_021234165.1). Lineage (NCBI taxonomy): Eukaryota > Metazoa > Chordata > Mammalia > Chiroptera > Mormoopidae > Pteronotus > Pteronotus mesoamericanus. The sequence continues at coordinate 60,458,516 of NW_026555321.1, forward strand.
TATTGGAACCCCTAGCCACAGCAATAAGTCAAGAAAAAGAAATAAAAGACATCCAGATTTGAAAGGAAAAAGTAAAGCTGTCATTTTTAGCAGATGATATGATCATGTACATAGAAAACCCTGTAGTCTCCACCAAAAAACTGTTCGACCTAATAAGTGAATTTGGCAAAACAGAGGGATACAAAGTCAATATTGAGAAATCAAAAGCATTTTTGTATCCCAACAATGAAATATCAGAGTCAGAAATCAGAAAAAAAATCCCATTTGCTATAGCAATAAGAAAAATAAATTAACTAGGAATAAACTTATCCAAAGAGGTAAAACACCTGTACTCAGAAAACTATGCCACACTGAAGAAAGAATTTAAGGAAGACACAAATAAATGGGAGCTCATACTGTGTTCATGGATGGGAAGAATAAAAATCATCAAAATGTCCATACTACCCAAAGCAATGTATAAATTGAATATAATCCCTATTAAAATCTAATGACATATTTCTCAGATATAGAACAAATATTTCAAAAATTTATATGGGACCATAGATGATTGAATAGCTGCAGCAATCTTGAGAAAGAAGAACAAAGTAGGAGGGACCACAATACTTGACATCAAACTATATTATAAGGCCACTGTAATCAAAGCAGTGTTGTACTAGCATAAGAATAGACACATAGATCAATGGAAAAGAATAAAGAGCCCAGAAATAAACCCATGTCTCTATGATCAATTAATATGCAACAAAGGGGGAAGAAGCATTAAATAGAGTGAAAGTAAGCTCTTCAACAAATGGTATTGGGAAATCTGGGCAGCTACATGCAAAAAAATTAAACTGAGGTAATTTATATCTTACACAAAAATAAACTCAAGATGGATACTGAAATATAAGCCATAATATCATAAAAGTCCTAGAGGAGAACATAGGCAGGAAACTCTCAGATAGTCCACACAGCAGTATTTTCACCAATGTGTTCCCTAGAGGAAAATACATAACAGAAAGTATAAACAAATGGAACTCATCAAAATAAAAACCTTCTGGATGGCCAAAGAAGGCATCAGCAAAATGAAAAGCAAACTAACTGTATAGGAAAATATATTTACCAATGATACTCTGACAAGGGTTTGATCTCCAAAATATATAAATATAAATTCTTATGAGTACTGGACCTACAAAATGTGAACTGCGTAACGGCCACTTGCCTTGTTTTTTTTTTTATCCACACATTATTTTACTATCTCTCAGCATGTTATAAATGCTCAGAAATGGTTTAGTAAGAATCAATAAGGATGAGTAAATAAGTGATCTAATACTAGTAACATAAGTATTTAAATTAAAAATAAAAAAGAGGGGGAATCAAGATGACAGAAGAGTGAGTGGAAGTCACACTGACATCCTCCCAGGACCAACCTGGAATTACAACCAAACTATGAAGAAATCACCTTGAAAACAACTGAACAATAGAGAGAGGAGCCTTGAAAGCTTGAAGACAGAAGAATTGGCTTTAGCGCCATCTGAGTGGTAAGGAGTGCGTTACGGACCTGAGAAGGCAGGTGGGGTGTCCATGGGTGGCATCACCAGAAGGATATTTAAAAAGGCAGATGGATCCCCCTGAGAACTAAACTAAAAGTGGGGATCTCTAGCCAAAGCAGCAGAGGCCAAAAAGTACACAAACAACAGCCAGCTGCAAAAAGAGGCAGGGTTGCTCTCTGCCAAAGACAGGTGGCTGGAGATGCAAAGAGCCTTCTAAAGGGCCAACACAAAATTTTTATTTGCAGCCATTTACCCTGGTCTCTGGCAAAGGCAGAGGTACAGTAGGCTGGGGATGCCTGAGGAGAGACGGGGGAGGGAGGTTTGGGGGGAAGAACTGAGAAAATGGCTGGCGGGGTCTCGGTGCTGACTCATCCCCGATGAGGCAGCAGCCATCTTGCTCAGTCAGAGACCAATCCCCCTGAGTGGAACTAGTATCAATGGACCCAATAGCCCCACCCACAGGTGGGATTCCATCCCGCCCTGTGCTCACTAAGCTGCCTGCTAAGTGCAGAGTGGTAGCCACAGACAGTAGATCCCTGGCTTAAGGCGGAGCAGAGAAGTCTGGCAACACCTGAGGAGAGACTGGGGATGGAAGCTTTGGGGAGAGAACGGAGAGAGTAACAGCGGGATCCCATTGCAGAATCCTCCCCCAAACAGCAGCAGCATTAAAGGACCCAATAACCCCGCCCCCAAGAGGGACTCTGCCACGCCCTGAGCTGTCTAAGTCAGGATGCTGAGTGCAGAGTGAATAGATTAACAGCTGAAGTAGAAAGTCACAGACAGTAGATTACTGGAAGTCTCGAGCAGACTGCTTAAGGTCAGACAAGGTCCACATCTGACATCATCAGAGGCAGATCCAGAAAGTAAAACAGTGGTCTCCAACCGTAGAAGTTCACACCAGAAAGTCAGGAAATCAAGCAGATCAACTTAAGAAGCAAAGTAAAAGAAAAGAGTCTCACAAATAAAGGGTAGACAAAGAAACACACCCCACTCGAAGGGAAAGGAGGAATCTCCAGATAGAGAACTAAATGAAATAGAGGCAAGTAAACTCTCACATATTGAGATCCAAACAATTGTTCTAAGGGAGCTCAATGAGCTAAGAGAGCTCAGAGAGGATCACAAAAAACTACACGGAAACTAAGAGGTACTTTTCCAAACTATAACATCACGAAAAAGGATATAGAAACTATCAATAAGAGACAAGAGGAATGTTCATTTCAGAATACAATTTCTGAATTGAAGAACACAGTAGAAGAAATCCAAAGCAGGCTGGATGAAGCTGAGGACTGAATCAGCGAGCTGGATGACAAAGCAGAATAAAGTTCCCAGAAAGAGCAAGACAATGAACAAAGACTCAAAAAGAATGAAGAGGCATTTAGGGAAATGTAGGACAACCAGAAACGTAATCACATCCGTATAATAGGGAAACCAGGAGGAGATGAGGATGAGGAAGGAATAGAGAACGTATTTGAAAAAGTAATGACGGAGAACTCCCCTAACTGGAGGACAAAAAAAATTTCACACAAGTCCAGAAAACACAGAGGGTCCCATTCAAGAGGAACTCAATGAGGCCCACTCCAAGACACATCATCATTAAAATGGCAAATATCAAAGACAGGCAGAGAGTCCTGAAGCAAGCAAGGGAGAAACAGGTAGTAACATTTAAGGGAGCCCCAATAAGGCTTGTGTCTGACTTCTCAACAGAAACACTGCAAGCCAAAAGGGACTGGCAAGAAATTCCAAGTAATGAAAAGCAAAGGCCTGCAACCAAGACTGCTCTACCCAGCAAGGCTCTCCATTAAAATGGAAGGCGAAATAAGGAGTTTCCTGGTTAAAGAAGGCTAAAAGAATATACCTCCACCAAACCAACCCTGCAAAAGTTGCTAAAGGGACTGCTTTAAGATGAAGAAAAAGTTTCTATGAATACCCAGTTCCTTTCAGAGTTGCCAATATTTGATATTACCAGTATTTTTAATACTCATTAATCTGATTGTGATAATGGTGTTATTTTAATTGTTCCTTTACTATTTGTTGAAACTAAACCTGTTTTAGTATATTTCTTGACTATTTCTATTCTTTTTTTTAAAAAAAGCTTTAAATGACTTTGGTATTCTTTATCTATTTATTGATTAAAGGTATGTAGAACTTTTATCCCTAAACAAACAAACAAACCTTATTAACCATGTTTTAGATGTGTTGCAAATACTTTTCCATTCTATTCTTTGTCCTCTAACTTTTTTTATATGTATATTAGTAATAGTTAAATGTTAAATAAGTCATACTGTCAATATTTACTTTATAGCTTCTGGGTTTGAATATTTTACTTGAGGTCATGAAATATATTAGTTTTATTTTCTTCTACATCTCCTTAGAGTCTACATATTGATTTTTAACTCACCTGAATATTTCTTTTATAATGTGTGGAATAGGGCTCTATGTTTGTTTTATATCAAGTAATAGTGGTACATGCACCTTATTTGTTGAATAAGTCTTATTTTATCCAATAATTTGAAATATCAACTTAATCATATATTATATTCTTAAATAGGTATATACACTTGTCTCTAGAATGTTCATTATATTTCATTGGTCTACTTGATTATTTTTGTGCTGGTGTTATGTTGGTTTAATTGCTGAGATTTTAGAATGGCTTTAATTTTTTTAATATTTCATAATTAACTCTCACATTTAAAAAAATAAATAAAATCAATCTACATTTAAGAAAGAAAGGAAGAGAAAGAGATGGAACTCCTATCTTTTGCAGCAACATGGAACTGTAGAATATTAAGCTGAGTTAAATAAGTCAGTTGATGAAAGGCAATTACCATATGATCTCATCTATAAGTCGACTCTATTCAACAAAATAAACTAATGAACAAAATAAACCACAGGCATGGAAACATGGAGCAGACTGAAAGTGACCAGAGAGGATGGGGAAAGAGGACAATGGTGGAAATAAGGGGAAGGGACTAGACAAAGAGCATGTATGAATGTCCCATGGACATGGACAACAGAGTGGGAATTGAATGGGGGAGTGGGGTGTTGGAGTGGGATGGGTGAATGGGGGTGAAGGGGAAAAAATTGAGACAACTGTAATAGAATAAACATGATTTATAAATTAAAAAAAAACCTCAAATAAAAAAATAAGAAAAAATAAAAAAGAAATAATTGAGGAAAAGATAAAACAGATAAGTGTAACATAAGAAAAATTATATTCAAAAGCCAAAAATATACATAAGAAATTCAACAGAGAAATCTTTCAGCACAGGAATCCAACAATCATCCCTGAATACCTGTCCTTCTGTGAGAAAACTTACTATATCCAGCATATGCATGGCCTAAAGTGGAATTAAATAGTAATAAAATTGAAAAGTTTTTATTTACTAATTTCACTTTTTAATTTTGTGGATTATTAACCTAATTTTAGAGAATGTATTATCATTGAACATATATTTGATTCTGATTATAACTAAATCTGTTTTGTTAAATTTTATCCCACTCTCCAAGATTATTTCTCCTTTTAGAATGTTTTCTTAAATATTTATCTAGCTAAATGTAAGTATAACCACATTCCACATAAGTGCATTGGGTTATATTTAGTAACGTTGTATTATTTTGTATCCCAGTACTTTCACTGAGATAAGTAAGGATAAATACCTGCCTGGGTCATATTATAATTTTTGTTGATGTAATTAAAGAAATATCCATATGTAAAAGCCACTTATATCATCATCCTACAATTAATGTTTATTTTTTGTTATTTAAATCCAGATCTAGATCTTACAATGTACAATAATGGAAAGTAATGGTTCTTTTAATTCCACTTACTTATTGGATATCTTTTTGTGACAGGGGTTCTTCAATATAGTGGGAGTCTGTAAATCTGCTTCCCTGGGTGTTTTACAGTCTAGTGAAATCTCTCTCAAATTTTGTGGTTTCAGAGTGGTGCCTGGGGGATTAGTTTAAAATCAGGAGGCCACATTGTCTGCTCTGAGTTCAGTTCTGTAGTCCGATAGCCTGCTAAGAGTTAGCATTTTCAAGACATCTCATTTGATTTGGAGATTTTAATAAACACAAAGAGTGACTTTCTGAGGTAACACAGCAATGCGTTATGATCTAGGTGGAATTGTTATCTCTGATCACTGCAATATCTACATTATTTATTTGTTTGTCTGTTTGTTTGTTTTAATTTGTTTTTTCAAATACATTTGTCTCTGCCTAGCCGCCACCACTTTCCTTTGCCCCCACCCTCCTTCCTTCCCTCAACTCTTCCCCTTTGGCTTTGTCCATGAGTCCTTGCTATATGTTCCTTGACTTTCCCCTTCCCTTCCCTTCCTTTTCCCTGCCCGACCTCCCTCCTTCCCTCTTGTCTCTGTTGATTTCTTTTCTTTTCAGTGTTGCTGGTCTTATTTTCCTTACATCTTTGTATTGTTGGTTCCACTTATAAGTGAGATCATATGGTATTTATCTTTCGCGTCCTGGTTTATTGCGCTTAGCATAATGCTCTCCAGTTCCATCCATGATGTTGTGAAGTTTAGTAGTTCTTTTTTTCTTTCTGCTGCATAGCATTCCATTGTGTAAATGTACCTTCGTTTTTTGATCCAGTCATCTTCTGATGGGCATTTAGGTTGCTTCCAACACTTGGCTCTTGTAAATTGTGCTGCTGTGAACATTGGGGTGCATAGGTTCTTTTGTATTGGCGTTTTGGTATTCTTAAGGTATAGTCCCAACACGGGAATCACTGTATCAAAAGGCAATTCCATTTTCAGCTTTTTGAGAAAATTCCACACTGCTTTCCACAGTGGCTGCACCACTCTGCATACCCACCAACAGTGGACTAGGGTTCCCTTTTCTCCACAGCCTCGCCAGCACCTGTTGTTTGTTGAACTGTTTATGATGGTCATTCTGACCGGTGTGAGGTGGTACCTCATGGTGGTTATGATCTGCATTTCTCTGATGGCTAGTGATGCTGAGCATCCTTTCAAATGCTTCTGGGCCCTCTGTTACTCCTCCTTGGAAAAGCATCTGCCCAGGGCCTTTGCCCATTTTTTGATTGGATCATTTGTCTTCTTGGAGTAGAGTCAAGTGAATTCTTTATATATCCTGGAGATCCAACATCTGTCTGATGTATCATTAGCGAATATATTTTCCCATAAAGTTGGCTCCCTTTTCATTTTGCTAATGTTTTCTTTAGCAGTGCAGAAGCTTCTTATTTTGATAAAGTCCCACTTGCTTATTCTTTCCTTTCTGTTCCTTGCTTTAGGAGACATATCAGTGAAAAAAATGGCTGCGTGGCATATCTGAGTTTTAACTCTCAATGTTTTACTCTAGGAGTTTTATGCTGTTGCGACTTCTATTTAAGTCTCTTATCCATTTTCAGTTTATTTTTGCGTATGGTGTCAGCTGATGATCCAATTTCAATTTTTTGCATGTAGCTGTCCAGCTCTCCCAACACCATTTGTTGAAGAGGCTATTATTGCTCCATTTTATGCTTCTGCCCCCTTTGTCAAATATTAGATGTCCATAGAGACCTGGGCTTATTCCTGGGCTTTCTGTTCTGTTCCACTGGTCTATGGGTCTGTTCTTGTGCCAGTACCAGACTGTTTTGAGTATAGTGGCTTTGTAGTAGAGTTTGATATCCGGTATTGTGAACCCTCCTACTTTTTTTTTTTCCCCTCAAAATTGCTGCAGCTATTCGGGGTCGTTTATGGTTCCATTTGTTTCCAGAAATTTTTTAATGTCTTCTCTTATCTCATTATTGACACATTCCTTGTTTAACAGTCTACTGTTGAGTCTCCATGAGTTTGCAAGTTTTTGAAGTTTCTCTTTGAGGTTGATTTCCAGTTTCATGTCCTTGTGGTCTGAGAACAAGTTTGGTATTATTTCAATTTTCCTGAATTTGCTGAGGCTTGCTTTGTGTCCTATCATGTGGTCTATCTTTGAAAAACTGCCATAAGTATTTGAAAAGAATGTGTATTTTTCTTCTTTGGGATGTAAGGTTCTCTATATGTCAGTTAAGTCTCTTTGATTCAGTGTGTCATACAGCGCCACACTATGTTTATTAATGTTTTGTTTGGAAGATCTGTCCATTTTTGACAGCGGGGTGTTGAAATCCCCTTCTATCAGTTTGTTGCTGTCTATATCTTTTTTGAAGTCATCCAACAATTTCCTTATAAACTTGGGGGCTCCTCTATTGGGAGCATATAAGTTTACAATGTTTATGTCTTCTTGATAGATTCTTCCTTTAAGTATTATAAAGTGCTCCTCTGGGTCTCTTTTTATAGCTTTTGTTTTGAAATCTACATTGTCTGGTAGAATTATGGCAACCCGGCCTTTTTCTCATGCCCATTTGCTTGGAATATTTTTTTCCATCCCTTTACTTTCAATCTGTGTAGGTGTGTTGCTCTGAGGTGGGTCTCTTGTAGGCAGCATATGTGTGGGTCATGTTTTCTTATCCATTCAGCTACCCTGTGTCTTTGGATTGGGGCATTTAGTCCATTCACATTTAGAGATATTACTGAAAGTAACTTACTAATCTTTTCTCTTTGTACCTGTGTCCCTCTCTCTCCCATTCTTTTCCTTCAGAAAACCAGTCCTCTTGGCATATCTTGGAGTGCTGGTTTTGTAGAGATGTATTCTTTTAGCCTTCTCTTTTCTGGGAAACGCTTTATTTCCCCTTCTATTTTAATTGAGAGCCTTGCTGGGTCTAGCAGCCTTGGCTGTAGGCCCTTGCTTTTCATGACTTGGAATATTTTTGCAAATCCCTTCTTGCTTGTAGTGTTTCTGTTGAGAAGTCAGCTCCTAAGCGTATCGGGGCACCCTTGTATGTTACTTTCTCCTTCTTCCTTGCTGCCTTGAGGATTCTCTCGTTGTCTTTGATAGTTGCCATTTTCGTGATGATGTGTCTTGGAGTGGACCTCCTTGGGGTCCTCTTGAGTGGGGTCCTCTGTGCCTCCTGGATCAATGAGACCCTTTCTTTCCTCAAATTGGGGAAATTGTCCATCATTACTTTTTCAAGGAGGTTGTCTATCCCTTGCTCCTCTTCTTCTCCTTTTGCTATCCCTATTATATGGATATTATTGCGTTTGAGGTTGTCCTGCATTTCCCTAAATGCCTCTTCAGTCTTTCTTAGTCTTTTTTCCATTTCTTGTTCTTTCTGGGAGCCTTTTTCTACCTTATCCTCCATCTCACTGATTGGATCCTCGGCTTCATCCAGCCTGTTTTAGATTCCCTCTACTGTGTTCTTCAATTCAGAAATGGTATTCTTCATATCCTCTTGTGTCTTCTTGATAGTTTCAATGTCGTTTTCCAGGTTCATATAGTTTATTGTAAGATCCTGATAGGTTCTCTGCAGTTTCTGATAGTTTTCTTTGAGCTGGCTGAGCGATTTGAGCTTCGTTAGAAACATTGTTTTGAATTCCATATCTGATAGTTCCCTTGCCTCTATTTCATTTAGCTCTGTCTGTGGGGAGTCCCCTTTTCCACTTATTTGGGGGGAACTTCTTTTTCTTCCAATTTTGTGAGAGTCTGTTAAGTAATTTACCTATTTTTTTTTTTATTTATTTTTGCTTCTGCTTCAATTGGCTGTTTCGATTTCCTGACTTTGTGAATTAAACTTCTGTGGTAGTAGGTGGGTCTTTTTTATTTATTTATTTATTTATTTATTTATTTATTTATTTATTTATTTATTTATTTTTCCCTTTACTTTTCTTTCTAGGCCTGCCTCTGATGATGTCAGTTTTTGACCCAATATGGCCTTGGGTCGTTTGTTTGAGCCTTCCTGGAGTCTACTGTCTGTGTCTGCCTCCTGCTTTGGGCAGCTCTGTGACCCCTTCGGTCAGGGCTGGACTATTTTTTAGGATCACTCTGCAGTCTCAAGCCGGCTCCTTGTGCATGCTCCCTGGCATGGCAGGATCCCCTGCCTGCCTGGGCTCGCGCATGCATGCCCCACACCAGGGGGCTTATTCGCGGCCTCGCTTACTTATCTGGCCCCCCTGGGCGGCGAGCTCCCCGGCACTGGTCAGTTTAGGGTCTTCTATTGTGTGTATTCCCCTCTTTTTGCTCTTTGGGTACGTTGCTTGCCCTCGCCAAATGGAGACTAAGGAAATGGGAGGAAGTCAGCTCCAGGACTCTCCGGTTAATCCTGTCTACGGTCTCTCCTCCAGGGACTCTGGGCAGCTCTGTGACCTCTTCAGCCCGGGATCTACTAATTTTCTGAGCCGCTCTGCAATCGCGGGCTGGGCACGTCAATTTACGCCTGCCCTTGCCACTCTGTGCACTCCCTCGCAGGCCATATGGGTGCCAATCTGTGGGAGGCCTTTCCGGCCAGTGCAAGTGTTGGCTAGCCCGCGTGGATTACACGCATGCTCGGCAACCCTCGCGGGTCACTCCGCGCAAGTGTGTGCGCCTGCACTGGGTGGTTTTGAGGTGTCTATGTGTGCTTTTCAGCTTTTGGCTTTTGGGGGTGTGGCCTCTTCCCGCCCAATGGAGACTAGGGCAAGGAGGAGTCAGGATTCCATGGTTCCTCCTCTCATTCTTTCCCAAATGCCTCCGTTTCTAGTCTCTCCTCAGGGGTCTCTGGGCAGTTCTGTGACCCCTTCGGCCAGGGATCCACCCCCTGTGTGGACTGCGTTTCAGTCCCAGGCAGTCTCGTTCATGCGCGCCCCTCTTCTGCCTCTTTGGGGTCGCGCCTTTCCAGCCCACAATGGAGACTACCGGACGGGGAGGGAGTTCGGACTCCCCGGTTCCTCCTCCCGTTCTTTCCCCATCACCTCCGTCTCCAGTCTCTCCTCAAGGCTCTTCCAGCCAGTCTGCACTCAGCCCCCCAGCTCACATGCACAAGCTGTGTGCGGAGTGCACAAAAGGCAGATTAATTGATGCCCTTATGCCTGAGCGAGATGGTAGCTGTAGCGTGGGAGGTGCGTTATCACTGGGGCTCCCCTAGCCGCGGTGTCACACCAGTCTTTTCCCAGGCACCAGCCCACCCTGCTGCCACCGCCACCCAGAGATCAAGGAAGGTGGCTGCCACTGCAATTTTTGCATTGTCCCTTTAAATGTCTCTTTGCATCCCCAGCCCTCTGTCTCTGGCAGAGAGCGCCCCTAAGCTTTTTGGGGTTGCGTTTTGTCTGTATTTTCTTGGTTTTAGCTGCTGTAGTTTAGGGGTCCCTGTTTATGATTCAGACCCCGTTCTTCTCAGGGGAAGCTAACTGGCCGTTTCAATGTCCCTTTGGTGCTAGTGCCAGTGGGCACCCAGCCCACCCTCTCCAGCCTCCACCGCACTTCTCACCCGTTCGGATGTGTGAGAGTCGAATCCACTGTCCAGGGCTCCAAGGCTCAATATCTACATTTTTACTGGGGCAGAATGAAAAGGAGAAACTTCAGTTTGAAACTTTATTTTCATTGTTGACACTGTTACAGATGTTCTTATTTCCCCTACCCCTTTGCCCACCTCACCTCAGCCCCCACCTCACCTTCCCTCTTTTTATCCCACACTGTTGTCTGTGTCTATGGGTCATGATTATATGTTCTTTGACTAATTCCTTCATCTTCTTTCATCCAGTTCAAAAAAGAGAGATTTGTACTCCACAGTGAAAAAACATCATTTCTTAAAAAGTAAAAGTTATGATTTCATTGTTGCATGAATTTCTTTTTGTTTATAAAAGTCGATTAGCCGATTTTTCCATGTAACATGTAAATTATTTTATTAATTTTCACAAATTGGATATCATTAGCTAGTCTTTCCCATAGTCAATTCTATTCCGTTTAAGGAATATACAAATTGTAAAGTATTTGGTGAAATACTTTGTTTTGTTTTTTTTATCTCCATGTTATGAAGCATGAAGAACTGTAAAGATACTGCATTAGTTTTGTAATTGTTAAATTAGATGGGGTCATGAACAGTAAAGCTATTTTATGAGTCACTAAAGAAAAAAGTGCTAAAAAGCATGAAAATTTTTCTGTTTAGACAAGAAACAACAATACATAGAAAATACAGCAATGGTCAAATGAGTTTCTAGGAAAGCAGACCACTGTATCTGTATAAATATTAAAAGTTTATAAATGAAAAGCGGCATTTTATTTTCTTAATATATAGTAAATCTTATTTGTGTGATGTAAACTTTATATTCAAAACATGTTTTTTAAGCATTGAATTTGGTTAGTATATGGCTATTAACTTGAAAATTAGGATAATGAAGGTAAAAGAAGAAAAAGGTAGGGAAAGACAAATATTCATTAAAGAAACAAGTTACCTCTCTGTAAGCTAAAAAGAGTAGTATTTACCCTTTTAACTCTTGGGATTTAAGGTCATGTAATAGATTTTAAAAATTGTTGAATGTTAAAGCTGGGAGATACCTTACTGATAATCTATTTTATGTTTATTTTAAAAGTCTTATTTTATGACACTCAGTCTACAGTTAGAGCAAAAGAAGTTAGAGAAAAAGTATCGAAAAACTCTTGAGTTTTAGGGAAAAAGTGTTCTTTCTACTTATGTTAAAACTTCAAGAAAATGGACAGTTTTCTCCTATATGTTTTCCCATTTTCATTATCACTGTCATAGATTAACCTCTCAGTTAATTTCCTTTTGAAGTTAATAATTAGTAATGGAAGATAATTTCTTTCGCAGCTGGATGAAGAAGCCTCGGTGTGGGGTGCCTGACCAGGCAAGAGGTACCTCCAAATTCAGCGTCCGTCGGAAGCGATACGCATTAACAGGCCAGAAATGGCAGCACAAACACATCACGTACAGGTAGGAGCAGTAGTGGTGAAATCTTGTTCTCCATTTATTATGGCTACTTATTTTGACGTTCTGTTTGGTAACTTACACACATTGACTGCATGGTAACATATCGTAATACAATGTGCACATATGGAGCTTAAAACTGTGATTGAGAAAGGGAATAAATTGTACATAGGTGACCTTGTAGTCATTCCTGGACACACTTGGTCTCATTTGTAAACTAGATGGTTCAGCTTCCCCAAATGAATACCTATATTTTGAAGGATTGTCAGATGAGTATCCAAACACATGGCATTCTTTAACAAGAATTTATAATTTAAAAAATACCAAAATAATAACACATCTAAATAATTACCACTTAAAAATGTCTTTGAATCTTTTAATTAACATTTAGTATCAGTGTGATTGTTAATCTATGGTAAGATTATGGTTGGCAGTTAGCTTTTTAAGAAACCACTTGACTGTCTTCAGAGCTGCTGCACCATTTTTCATTTTCACCAGCAGTGATGAAAGTTCCTGTTGCTCCATTGCCTTGTCAGCACTTGGTGTTGTCAGTGGTCTGAATGTAACCATTCTAATAGGTGTGTAGTGGTTTCTCACTATTGTTTCAATTTACATTTCCATGATGACATATGATCTACATATGCCATCTGTACCTCTCCTTTGGTGAGATGTCTATTAGATCTTTTGACCAAAAGGTGATGTGTTCTGTAATACCAAGTAGGTTGAGTTGAGTTGATTAACAGTGGTATTTAGTTCAACTATACCCTTACCTATTTTTTGTTGTATTATTTTCTGATAGAGGGATTTTGGAGTCTCCAACTAAGACAGTGTATTCATCTATTTCTTTTTGCAATTCTATCAGGTTTTGCTTCATGTATTTGATTATTCTGTTGTTAGCCATATACACATTAAAGTATATTATGTCTTATCACAAAATCAACACTTTTATCATTATGTAATGCCCCTCTTTATCCTTGGTAATTTTCCTTGCTCTGATCAGCATTGTCTGAAATGAATATTGTTACAGTTTTATTTTGATTAGTGTAGTATGGTATACATTTCTTCTTCCTTTTACTTTTAGTCTTATCAGTGTCTTTATATTTAAAGTGGCTTTCTTGTAGACAGCATATAGATGTTGTTGCTTTTTAATTTACTCTCTCTGTCTTTCCATTGGTATAGTTTGACCATTCACATTTAAAGCGATTATTGATATAATTGATTTAATGTCTTTTATATTTGTAACCCTCTGCTGTCCATTCCTGTTATTCTTGTGGATTATTTTTTGTCTTCCCTCTTTTTCTGCCTTCTATGGTTTTAAATTACTATTTAATACATTTTTGTTTTTTTTATTAGCATATCAACAATGTTCCTTTAAAAGTATTTTAGTGATGATCTACAGTTTGAATTACACTTTTAAATTAACCAAAATCTACCTTCAAATAGCACTATATATACTACTTCATAGGTTGCAGGTACCTTATCACATAGTATCCCTAATTTCTCCCTCTTGTCCCTCATAACATTGTTGTCATTTTATTCATTTACCTATTAGCCATATTCATCCAAAATATTGTTGCTATTATCATTTTGAACAATTATCTCTTAGATCAATTAAAATAATAAAAAAAACTTTATTTTACTTTTATTTCTTCCCTAATATTCTTTCTTTCTTTTAATAGATCTGAATTTCTGACCTATAGAATTTTTCTTCTTTCTAAACAACTTCTTTTAACGTTTTATATAAACAGGCTCTACTGGCAATTGCCAGATGAATCTATTTTTTAAATTGTATGAGTGAGCATTTATAATATATTCCTTAATATGGTAAGACTATGTTCGATTATATTAATTAGTATTGTTTTTTTCCAGTAAATTAATTCTTTGGCAAACTGATTTTAAGTGAGTGCTTCCTTGACTACTGTGGACACACAGTAGAAGTTATTACTTCACTTTAATAAGTATGCAGAGAAAAGACTTAGAAGTTGTTAAGTATCAATTAGTTCCTTTCCAGAAACGCTTCTCATTTTCTCTCTAAACCCAGTGAAGTCACTGAACCTGATGGTCCTATTGACTTCAAAAAGAATTTCTCTGGACACACAGCAGGCTGATAAATAGACACTGTTTAAATAAGATCCAAAGTAATGTGTACTTAAATCTGCCTTGTCTGGAAAGCTTGGGAAATAGACAAAAATATTCAATGTGAGGTTTCCTAATAGGACTCCATGTTCAATTTCTGGACAGTGGCTATTTGCAGTACTTGGAAAAAAAGTGAAGCTGTCATCAACTGTATAAAATATGAAAAAAATAAATTACCTCTATTAAGCATTTCAAATATAACCTTCATTTATTTATTTTATAACACTGTTTCTTGTAAATACTTATTAATAATTAAGAAATATCATTTATTGTTTTAATTTTTAAGTCATGTTTATTCTATTACAGTTTTCTCAATATTTCCCCCTTTACCCCCCTCCACCCAATCAACCCCCACCCCCAACTCCCAACAGTCAATTCCTACTCTGTTATCCATATCCATGGGACATTCATACATGTTCTTTGTCTTGTCCCTTACCCTTCTTTCCACTATTGTCCTCTTTCCCCATCCTCTCTGGTCACTTTCAGTCTGCTCCATATTTACATGCCTGTCATTTATTTTGTTCATTAGTTTATTTTGTTAAATAGATTCCACTTATAGGTGAGATCATATGGTATTTGTCTTCCACCAACTGGCTTATTTCCCTCAGCATAATATTCTCCAGTTCCATCCATATTGTTGCAAAAGGTAGGAGTTCCATCTTTCTTTCTTCCTTTCTTCCTTTCCTTTCCTTCCTTCCTTCCTTCTTAAATGCAGATTTATTTTATTTATTTATTTTTTAAATGTAAAAGTCAATTTAAAATATTAAAAAAATTAAAACCATTATAAAGTCTCAGCAATTAAAACAACATGATACCAGCACAGAAATAATCAAGTAGATCAATGAAATATAATGAGCATTCTAGAAACATGTATATATCTGTCTAACAATTTAATATATGATTAAATTGATATTTCAAACCAATGGTTAAAATAAGGCTTATTCAATACATAAGGTGAATGGACCACTATTACTTGAAATAAAACAAATATAGAACCCTATTTCACACATTATGCAAAACATATTCAGGTGAGTTAAAAATCAATATGTAGAATCTAAGGAGTTTTAAGAGAAAAAACAAATGAATATTTTTCTTGCCCTGAAGTAAAATATTCAAACCCAGAAGCTATAAAGTAAAATATTGACAATATGACTATATTAAACATTTAAGACTATATATATATATATATATACACACACACACACACACACATATATATATATATATATATATATATATATATATATAAAGTTAAAGGACAAGTAATAGAATAGGAAAGTATTTGCCACACATCTAAAAAAGGGTTAATAGTTTTTGGGTGGGTTTTCTAGGGAAAAAAATTTTACAAACCTTTAATCAATAAATGGATAAAGAATACCAAAAAGTCATTTAAAGCTTTTTAAAAATAATAGAAATAGGCAAGAAATATACAAAAACAGGTTTAGTTTCACAAATAATAAAGGAACAACTAAAATAACACATCATTGTCACAATCAGATTAATGAGTATTTAAAATATTGGTAATATCAAGTATTGGCAACTCTGAAAGGAACTGGGTATTCATAGACTCTTTTTCTTCACCTTAAAGCAGTCCCTTCCACATATTTTGAAGTGCTGGTTTAGTGGATGTCTATTCTTTTAGCCTTCTTTTGTCTGAGAAACTATGGCAACTCTGAAAGGAACTGGGTATTCATAGACTCTTTTTCTTCACCTTAAAGCAGTCCCTTGCACATATTTTGAAGTGCTGGTTTAGTGGATGTCTATTCTTTTAGCCTTCTTTTGTCTGAGAAACTCCTCATTTCACCTTCCACTTTAATTGTGAGCCCTACTGGGTAGAGCAGTCTTAGTTGCAGCCTTTGCTTTTCATGACTTGGCATATTTCTTGCTGTTCCCTTCTGGCTTCCATGTTTCTGTTGAGAAGTCTGATGCTAGCCGTATCGGGGCTCCCTTATATGTTATTACGTCTTTCTCCCTTGCTTGCTTTAGGATTCTCTGTTTGTCTTTGATATTTGCCATTTTTATAATGATGTGTCTTGGAGTGGGCCTCATTGGGTTCCTCTTGAATGGGACCCTCTGTGCTTTCTGGACTTGCGTTGAATTTTTTTTTGTCCTCCAGTTAGGGAAGTTTTCCGTCATTACTTTTTCAAACAGGTTCTCTATCCCTTCTTCATCCTCTTCTCCTTCTGGTTTCCCTATTATATGGATATGATTACATTTCTGGTTGTCCTGCATTTCCATTTCCCTAAATGCCTCTTCATTCTTTTTGAGTCTTTGTTCATTGTCTTGCTCTTTCTGGGAGCTTTTTTCTGCCTTGTCCTCCAGCTCGCTGATTTTATCCTTGGCTTCATCTATCCTACTTTCAATTCCTTCTACTGTGTCCTTCAGTTCAGAAATTGTATTATTTATTTCCTCTTGTCTCTTATTGATA
This sequence comes from Pteronotus mesoamericanus, assembly GCF_021234165.1. Taxonomy (NCBI): domain Eukaryota; kingdom Metazoa; phylum Chordata; class Mammalia; order Chiroptera; family Mormoopidae; genus Pteronotus; species Pteronotus mesoamericanus. The sequence goes on from NW_026555321.1 coordinate 60,475,350, forward strand.
ATTTCTATGTCCTTTTTCATGCTGATATAGTTTGCAGTAAGTTCCTCGTGGTTTCCCTGTAGTTTTTTCTAATCCTCTCTGAGTTCGCTGAGCTCATCGAGCTTCCTCAGAACTGTTGTTTGGCACTCAATACCTGAGAGTTTACTCGCCTGTATTTCATTTAGTTCTTTTTCTGGGGATTCCTCCTTTCCTTTCGAGTGTGGGGTAATTCTTTGCCTTCCCATTAATTCTGAGATTCTTCTTTTATCCTTCTGGTTCTTAAGTTGATCTGTCTTGATTTCCTAACTTTGTGGTGTGAACTTCTATGGTTGGAGACTGCTGTTTTTACTTTCTGCATCTGCCTCTGATGATGTCAGATGTGGACCCTGTCTGACCTTAGGCAGTCTGTTTGAGACTTCTAGGAATCTACTGTCTGTGGCTGTCTCCTACAATGTTTTATCTAGTCGTTCTTCACTCAGCCGGCCAACTTAGACAGCTCAGGGTGGGGCCGAGTCCCTCCTGGAGACAGGGTTATTGGGTCTTTTCACACTGCTGCCGCTCAGGGGAGTAGCCTCTGCCTGAGCCAGATGGCTGCTGCTGTATGGGGGAGGAGTCAACATCAGGACCCCACCAGCCACTCTCTCTGTTCTCTCCCCACAGCCTCTGTCCCCAGTCTCTCTTCAAGTGTCTCTAGACCACTCTGCACCCCCTTTAGCCATGGATCTACTATCTGTAGCTGCCACTCTGCACTCAGCAGGTGGCTTAGACAGTATAGGGTGGGGTGCAATCTCAGTGCAGGGTGGTGCTATTGGGTCCTTTGATGCTGCTGCCAATCAAGGCAGCGGTCTGCCTGAGCAAGATGGCTGCTGCCACCTCGGGGATGAGTCACCACTGAGATCCCGCCAGCTACTTTCTCAGTTCTCTCTCCAAAACCTCCTTCCCCAGTCTCTCTTTAGGTGTCTCCAGCCCGCTCTGCCCCCGCCTTTGCTAAAGCCCAGGTAAGTGGCTACAAATAAAAATTTACGCATTGTCCCTTTAAATAGCTCTTTGCATCTCCAGCCGCCTGTCTCTGGCAGAGACCAACCCTGCTGCTTTTTGCAGCTGGCTCTATTCTGTGTACTTTTTGGACTCTAGTGCTGTAGTCTGGAGATCCAGGGTTATGGTTTAGACCCTGCTGTTCTCAGGGGAATCCATCTTGCCATTTCACTATCCTTGTGGTGTTGCCACCCATTGATACCCTGCCCACCTTCTCAGGTCTCTACTGCACTCCTTACCCATTAGATTGTACTAAAGCCGATTCTTCTGTTTCTGAGGTTACAAGGCTCCTCTCTTGCCATATTGTTTAGTTGTTTGTTCCCGGTGATTTCTCCACAATTTAGTTGCAATTCCAGCTGAGTCCTGGGAGGAGGTCAGTGTGTCTTCTACTCAATTCTCCACCATCTTCATTCTCCTCTATTAATAATTTTTGTATCATGTATTAGAATTAATAAAGATAGCAGTCTTATTTTACTCTTGACATCATGGGAGTTCTCTATGCTCTTTATTATTTAAGTTGTTAGTAAAACAAAGCATCTTTCAATGGTATAAGATTTCTAAATTGGTTTTTGTTTGCACTTGGTTCAGAATTCTAAGTTTGAAGTGCACTTGTGTGTCTTGTATTTATTAACATCACAAATATTGTGATTCAACATATTTTGGGAGCTATTAATATCTACTTAAGTCCATAGCTTGAATAACAATGATAAGTTTTCCAGTGCAAATGGTAGTGCACATTTATTCCTTTCTATTATATTACACAGCTTCATTTTTATCTGAACCATTAGGTACCTATATGAGTAATAGATACCATACCAACAGGATTTCATTTATTTTCTTGTATAATTATCCTCATTTGATAACAAAATGAGTTCTCCATTATACCTTGAATTTGACACTGATTTCCATCACCAATACCCTAAAAACGTGTGTTTGACACTAACTCTATTACCACAGTGATAACTCAAGGACATATCTGTCTTCTTTCTCTTGAACTCCTGAAATTTTTTTTTTGCTTCCATTCATAGCCCCTTATTCATTTTTCATCAGAAACAGTGATTTTTGTAAACTTGAATAATACCAAGGTACTCCTCCACTTATAACACTCTGGTGGTGTCTTGTCACAGAATATGGTCCATTCCTGTAGCTGTCTCCCCTCTGGTTTCTGGGTCTTGGTTCTCATTTGCACCAGTTCGCTCAGCAGTCCATTTTGACCAGGCCAGGTTCTCTTGTGTTGCTCAATGCCCCTTTTTCCTGGGAACTCTGTGCTAGGTACATGTGGCTCCATTGGTCATTGCAATTGCCTTTGTCATTTCCTCACCTGGCCTCCTCACCCCTCATCTTTGTGTCTGTGATTGTCTGCTTTTGTGGTCTTTCTTTTCTATTGTTTCTCCCTCATCACTACAACATATAAGTTCTGCAAGAGCAGTCGGCTTCCCTGTTCTGTCTCTTGCACCTGGGACAGTATCCACTTTGTAGTATGTTCTTTCAAATAATATGTCATAAAAATGCTTGCCTACAATGGAATGGGGGACTTCTGATAAAAGACTACTAGGAAAATTACAACATTAATCCCCTTTCCTCTTCAGCCATCAACAGGAGATTCAGAGATTAAAAACAAGCTAGACGAAGGTCTGTGATGCCTCAGTTTCAGAGGTTACCCCTTCTCAAATAGAGTTTAGAGCATCACACAGAATGGGACATAAAACTAAAACAAAAATAAATAAAATATAAAACAACAACAAAACACTGTATCACTCTATCCTTGAGCAAGCATGAATTCTTTCATTCTCTCCATCCTTTGGCTCAGGTTGCTTCCTTGGCACTGATTTTCTCTCACAGACCATGTCTGACCATCAGTAGATGTTGGCAGGTGTGTCCTCAAAATATGTCCCAAATCCAAGCAGTTCTCCATATCCTTACTGATACTCCCAGGTCCAAAGCCTACTAACCCACCTCTGAATTTTTGCAAGAGTCCCACAGGTATCATTGCTTCCACTCTTGCTCCTTGTTAATATACTCTTTTCCCCTTAGTGACCCCAATTATTTATTTAGCGCCTAAGTCAATGTCACTTCTCTGCTCGCTATGCTCCAGGTCTTCTCCTCTCATTTGGAGCAAAAGCCAGCCCTGCCTTGTCTGCATTCTGCCCCTTGCTGACGCCTGTCTTAAGGTTGCCCCATTCTGCCCATGTTGCACATCACACTCCCAGTGTGTCCACACTACCTCTCCTTCCTGGAACACGCTGCCCACTCCCTTTCCAAGTGGTTTCCTTCCTCATTTTCTCAATATATAAAGAATATTTACCATCAAACTGTCAGTGTGGACATGTTCTAGAATCTGTGTTAAAAAATAATGATAACCTTGTTTTAGATGTGCAAATCCAGTTTATAATTTAAGACAATGGATCCATGAGTCAGAATGTTTGGGTTGAAAAACCAGCAATGCCACTCTGATTTTTCTCCAAATTCTTCTAAATCTCAACTTCTTTCATTATAAACTTGGTATAAATACCCATGTCATTGGGCAACTGTGAGGGTTAAATAAGACGCTGTGAAATGCTTACCTGGCTCATAGTAATAATGTTACTGAGCAAGACAGGACTCGGCCACCTGGTGCCTTTACATATGACCCAACAATTAGTGTTGAAGGAACCAGGTTTTTATTAACAGGGTTCCAACCTCAGGGTGGGGGAGCTAAGAGAACTTCTGCTCAGAGCCCCCCTCTCCCTGCAAGGCGCAGAGCCTCCCTCGCTTCCCAAAAGACTACAAGCCAAAACCATGCCCTGAAATTCCTCATATCCTTCTCTGTCTTTAAGCTAGTCATGCAAACAGACCTCCATCCCCTCTGAAATGTGTATTTGTGGGTTTCAGTGTTGCCACCCTCTTGCAGCAGCTCTCTCCTTCAAGATCTGCAGTGCATTGTACTCAGCCTTCATATACTGATCCAGGAAAACATGTACCCTTTTACACTGGGTGATGGTAGGGTCCAGGGAGGCACACATCCTAAGAAAGTGACTTCTCTGTATGTCCTTCAGAGAAACAGAAGTCTGCAACTTAGCATTCCTCGGCACAGTTCAACTCCAAGCATCCCTCACAAGTCTGGGTGGCTAGGCAGGTCCTCTCAGCTCCATCAGCTCTGCTGCCATCTTCTCCAGGCAGACCTCTACCTGCCCACCTTGTGGCTCTCTCTGACTTTCAGAACCCCCAGTGCATCTCTTCTTTCACACCAGATATAGTGACTTGCTCTCTTCTCTTTTGGATCCCCATAATTTAAATGCTTGGCCCGGAACTTCCTGTGTGATCTCATCTCCAGCCCTTCCTGTGGTGTCATAGTGCCCAACTTTTTGCCAGTACCCCAGTATGTTTTATCTCCTTTGGGCTGCCATCTTTACTCAGGGCAAAAATTCCCAACAACACATGGGCATCTACTGTGGACATCTGCCCCATGCCTCTCACACAGGTGCAGTATTAGCTCCTCCCACAATCTCCCTCCAGTGTGTTCTTAGAGTATGTATACAATTTGCCCTTGGCTGGGCAGCAGGCAGCCCTCTCCCCTTTAGGAAAGCATAGCTATTAACTTGCCATTGTTATGCAGTGTATCTTAAATGCCATACTGCCATCCTATCCACTTTTCCCTTCCCCCAACAAGGACTGGGGGGTTACACTCTGCATGCTGTTAAAATAATGCTAATGTCATTATTGTTATTTTAGCATGATTTCTGTCTGACATTTGTAATTATCTGGACATAGTTACAATCAGGTTAAAAATGTAACTTACATATAATTTTTCCACTTGAAAATATATCTTAACTATTTTTCTATGCTGCTAAATGCTTTAAAAAGACAAAACTGATTTTGAGTTCATAGTGTGACATGCAGTGGAGATACTATAATTTGACAATTATTCCATTATTATAAATTGGTTACCTTCCAATTCTCCTTTATGATTGATTACATTGCATTACACATTCACTTGAATATTACGCTTGCCAACATGTATTATGATAGGTCCTTAGTGAGAATTCATGGATTCATGGCTGTAAGATTGGTTGAATTATGAATTTATGGTTGAAGGGCTTTGAAATTTATTTATGCTTCTCATGCAAATTACTGATTTTTTTCACAAAAAAGTGATATGAATTGATACTACCACAATGTAAGACATATATGTATATTTATTTCATTCATATTCTATGTAGAAAAATGTAAAAAGAACTGAGAAAGAGAAATACCTAATTAAAGTTAAATAAATCAAGAGCATGAAGACAAACTAATTAAATAAATAATGTTTAAGCTACTTATTTAGCTTTATTTAATTGCTAGATATTTATATTAAAAAAGCTATTCACTCACATTGCTTATTTTAACTAAAATGAATTAAGTGTATAATAAGAAAACAGTAGAACTCAGAGACTATAATTAGTTGATCTTTTCTTTAAAAACTCAGAAATAACTGTGTCTGAAGAACTGGTGATCATAGATGCACAAGACTTTGTTTGGAAATGATATGTAGGCATACAATGCTGTGTCTTTAAGAGAAACTACACCTAGAAAGAAATTGAGATCTTTAATTTCAGTTCAAAACTACTGCAGCTGTCTGATCATTAAGCAAAGTGGTCTTCCTGTAGTTGTTCAGGAAGCTAAATACATGCTGGGTCTAATGACCCACTGCTCCTTCTCACTTACGGGACTCAGGTTCAGGGACCTCCTCACTTAGAGCCTTGGCCAAAGAATACTATACTGCTGAGAATTAAATGACTCCAGTGTAGTGAAATTTAGCTATAATAATATAATTTATTTTCTATTTAATATTTTACTCACCAAACAGATAAAAATCTTTAGTAAGTCAGACTATATGTAATGAAGCCATGCCAATTATTCTTTTCTCTAAATTTCAGTATAAAGAATGTAACTCCAAAAGTAGGGGAACCTGAAACTCGTAAAGCAATTCGACGAGCCTTTGATGTGTGGCAGAATGTGACTCCTCTGACATTCGAAGAAGTGCCCTACAGTGAATTAGAAAATGGCAAACGAGACGTGGATATAACCATCATTTTTGCTTCTGGTTTCCATGGAGACAGCTCTCCTTTTGATGGAGAGGGAGGGTTTTTGGCACATGCCTACTTCCCAGGACCAGGAATTGGGGGAGACACTCATTTTGACTCTGATGAGCCATGGACACTAGGAAATCCAAATCATGATGGTAAGTGCATCATTCTTCTCATAGTAAATAGTTCTTCTCTTTTTATTTTATTTTTAGAATGCTCAAGTAATTCACAAACTTAAGGTATTGATTCTAAATTTGTTTTTAAAATTATAAAACAATACATGAGACTTTTAATGATCTTTTAGAATAAGAATTTGTTTGGGTCATTAGATAATAATGGTTTTCATGTGGTCCTTTGATTAAAGATGAGTTTTATCTTTTTTACAGTGTCACTTAAAATATTTTTTATCCTCACCCAAGGACATTTCTAAATTGCTTTTTGAGAGAGTAGAAGGGAGAGAAGGGAGAGAGAGAAACATTGATGCGAAAGAAAAGCATTGTTTGGTTGACTCCTGTATGCACCTAGACCAAGGATCAAACCTGCAACCCAGGCATATCATCCCTAACCAGGAAACAAACCCACAATCCTTCGGGTATGGGACAGCACTCCAACCAACTGAGCCACATGGGCCAAGGCACACTTAAAATATTTAATAGAATTTAAGTCAAGGGGTATACATTAAGCAAATATTGTTTCTCTTTTTTACACTTTCTTCCAGTGTTTCCACTTGAAACTTAACCTTGGTTGACCATTTTTGATGTGGCTTCTACTGTACCTTTTCTGTTATTTTTTGTTTCTATCAATACTTTTCTACTTTGTAATATTTTGCCCCTTTTCTTTGTCTCTTATCCATTTCCTTGGTCTCCCAATCTAATGCAACTACAAAATTTATTATTTTGTATTATATTCTTCTTTATTTTTATCAAAACCACTTTCTTGCCAATATGTGTTGACACATCTGTTAGTTTTCTAATCTTATAATTATTTTCACAGGCAAAAACAATGTAAATATAAAATTAAAAAAACTCAATAACTAAAAGAATAGTTACTTGAAATAAGAGGCATATGTTTCTTCTTAGACAATAAACCATATTTCAATTTTATGTTTAAAAAAATTCAGAGAATTATAGGATCCTGAAATTATAAGTTCCCAAACCAGCCATCTCCCCAGTCCTTGCAATCAAGACAAATATTTTTCTTTCTCACCATATAGTAAAATGTTGTTGAAAACACAAGTGTGCATTGTTTAAAGGACAACTGTACAGATAACACTCTTAATTCCTCCTTGCTGAGTTAAGCCTAACCATCAAATTAAGCTTTGTTAGTTTATTAGATAGCTTAGTTAGCTGGATTAGTGTTAATAGCTATGCATTTTTAGAATATGCAGTATTCAGACACTAAATAGAATGAACTAGGTTTAATTACACTTAAAATAACATCAAATTTTAAAGAAAGAAAATGCAGTAACTGTATTTTACAAAAAATATCTAGCATTAAACAAAATGCTGTTTTAAATTGTCAATAAGTATTGGCTATAATATTAAATTATGGTTTAATTTTTAAGAACTGGTTTGGAAACTAATGAAAAATATGTTGGGAGATTTCACTGCTGTGGAATGAAAAACAAAATCTTGAGTCAGACAGCCGCTACATTCAATCTCTGGCTAACTGACCACGGACTCAGGAAGCCTCTCCTAAGCTGTGCATTGGTTTTGTCTCTGTGTCTTGTGTTGCAGAGCTGGGACTTTGTAAGTAGAAGCCTTTCCTATTCAGGCCTGTGTAACCTGCTCTACCTGAGCAGCTAATACTGAAATGTCCACAACAGAGGAGCTGGCCCATACTAGTTTGATGCGTAAATCAATTAAAATAAAATAGGTTTACCTAATTTTTATCAAAGCCCCACAGGCATTTTAATGAAGTAGTTCAAATATCTTCAATTGTTAAATGTATTTTAAAGAATGGAAGGAATGTTTGCATTCTAAATGACTGAGAAAAACAACATGTATATTAAAATTTTCCTGAGACAGTCAAAATTGCACATGACTCTGAGGGAAGGATTTTCTTTTAAAATTCTGAACAAAGAAATCTGTGCTTCATTCTAATAATGGATGTAAGTGTTACAGCTTTGAAATTCTGTTAATTTGGCTTTGTGGCCTCATAAATATAAAATTATTTTAAAATCATCTGTGAAGGAGATGATGCTCATCAGAGGCCTATATTTTCTCTTAAAATGTTGAAATCCCCAAGAAAGCTGCAGAAATCCTTTAGAATCCCTTCTTAGTGGTTTTCTTAGGTATTAACTAATATTTTTTAAAATAAGAAGTTTTAAGAAAAAATCTATAAGGGCATTTGAGATGATATAGAAAATGATAATATACTGATTTGGATGGGATCAGTGTTATGAGTGCATATATGTTTTCTATGATATAAGAAGTTTTCCAAGGGATATACATGTGGAAAGAATTCTAAAATGAAAAAGATTCTGAAAGACATAACTAAAGGTGTCCAGTGAAGCCAATGGACTATTGGCTCAGATTATGTATTAACACATTTGATTGTCTCTTAACTTTTACTGTACAAGTATACTAATTTTTGTAAGTAGGCCTATTACTAAAAACCTAAACAAAACAATTATTTAATATTTAGTGTGGAATTTTGAGGAAAATATTTTTTTTACTGGTCAAATGGTACTTTTTTTTCTTTTGAGTGAGTTTAAGGAAATGACTGCAAAATAATACTGCTTCACATTTGCAGGGGATTAGGGAGCAGTTAACTGACTGTTCAAGATGCAATGCCATAAAAATTGACTGCTTAGTTGAAATTCCAGCCTTTAGCAACAGCAGGGCAGGTAGGGTAATGTCCTGAAGAGTATTGATCATTTATCAAAAAAACAACCTCTGGCTTTTCTTGGGTGCTGCTGAATGTGGGAAGAATTAGTGTGTCTGTCCACCCTAGATCCTAACTGTAAGATTGTCTTTATATCACAAATACACAAAGCACAATTCTTACATCTTTACTGATAAACTTTTTTTTTTAATCTAGTATTTGAATGCCCCTTGGTTTACTTACCTGAAACATTTTCTTTCTCTCCTATCCATTGCTCTTAAGCACCTAGGAAACAGAGCAGCCTGATAATTTAGCAGAAATACAAATGAAAGAGGTTCTTGATAAGTACCCAGCTCATTTTCCACAGCATATTGCTCAGCTAATGAAGGCAATTTGAATTCTACCTACCTCAAGTGAGATAAACATTGCCCTAGGCTGCCAATAACCTTTAATTCATTATTATACACCTTATCATCAATTTGCTCAGTCATGATAACTTTTGAAAACTCAACCTAAAGCCCATTAAGTAAATTACACAATAATTTCATTAAAATAAATAAACACATGCACATACACACCTCCACTAAAAATGCCTTTTTTAAAGAGGTTTATTCTTTTTTTAACTTTTTATGGAGTGGATAAGTAAAATGTACATAGTAATCTTAATGGAAAATGTTACTGTGATACGGTTTTTGAAAAGTATACCTTAACTGAATGTGAGTTAGAAAATGTAACTCTAGCAAAATGTTAAGATTAATTCAGAGTGTCATTAGATTGTTTCATTGGCAACAGTATAAATTTTAAATGGCACTATCAGTGTAAACACAGACTTGTCACAAAGACTTTTTCTAATTAGGCAAGTATCTGTTACAGTTCTAGGATTTCAAACGAATAATCTCTAAGCAAAAAATATTATATTTTCTCATTATATTAACGTGTCATTATTGGAAACTTTGTCAAAACCCAATGGATCATTGGGAATATTCCCAGTAGTGGAATTACTGGGTAATAAGACAGTTTCATTTTTAATTTTTTGAGGAAACTCTATCCTGTCTTCCATAGAGGGCTGCAGCATTCTAAGAATCCTGAAACACCAATTAGAAAGAATATATTCACCCTATGTTCATAGCAGCATTATTTGCAATAGCCAAGTTCTGGAAACAGCCCAAGTGCCCATCAGCAGATGAGTGGATAAAAAGCTGTGATACATTTATACAATGGAATACTATGTGACTATAAAAAAAAAAAAAAAAGAAGGAACTCTTATTCTTTGGAACAGCACAGACGGACCTGGAGATTATTATGCTAAGCAAAATGAGCCAGCCATAGAAAGACAAATACCATATGATCTCATTTTATATGTGGAATCTAATGCATAAAATAAACTGATGAATAAAATAGAACCAGAGGCATGGATGCATGGAACAAGACTGACAGATGTCTGAGGGAAGGGGAATGGTGGGGGAACTGGAAAAAAGAAGCTGAAGATATTAGACAAAGAATATAAATGCATAGCCCATGGACACAGACAATGCTGTGGTGAAGGCCAGGGGAAGGGATGTGCATGGATGGGTGGAGGTAGGCAAAGAGGGAGAAATTGGGATACATCGGTAATAGTGTAAACAATAAAAAAACCCATAATGGATTGTGTATGAATGGATCTATCTAGTTAGTTCAGCATTGTGATAGCAACCTGTCTAAAAACCGGGGAGAGAAATGATCAAAATTTCATCTGAGACATCAAAGCCCTTAAATCTGTTACCTCAATGTGATGGTTAAGTTTATGTCAACTTTACAGGACTAAAGGGTGCCCAAGTACCTGATAAAGATCTCTGGCTGTGTCTGTGCAGGCATCTCAGAAAGAGATTTGCATTTGAAGCAGTAGGCTGAGTAAAGATGATTGACTGTTTCCAATGAGCCAACCCGTTGGGGGCCCAGATAGAACACAAGAGAAAGAACAGGAGCATCATCTCTCTCCTTGTGCTGAGATATTGATCTTTGTCCAGCACTGACACCAACTGCCCCTCCAGCTCCCAGGCCTTCAGACAAGGACTGAATTATACCCCTGGCTCTCATGATTCTCCATCTTACCAACAGCAGATTTGGGGATTTCTCAACCTCCATAATTCTGTGAGCTAATTTCTATAGTACATCTGCTCTTTTATATCTCTCTGTATATCCTATCAGTTGTGTTTCTCTGGAGAATCCTAATACAGTTATTAAACATGAATGGTCAAATTCTACATCCAAGCCCACATATTCTTTGAATGAACCTAGATGAATATTCTCATGATGTGATGCTTGAGACAATGAACATGATTTATGCAGATTGGAGTCATTTTTTCTATAAGAGAGGTGTCATCTGTGTATTCTTGCAGAAAACACCTGCGCCCACGTAGCCAATCAGACTTAGCCATGTGGCTGCCACCTCAGCATCTTTGCTGCTCACTTGGCAGCTGTGACTGCTACATACTGTTTCTCAGAACATGCAAGGTTTGGACTTACCAAGAGAACAGTTACCAAGAGGTTTAGGCATGTGACTGCCAATGGGAATATTGTCTAGATCAATCTGTCCTGTGCTTGTTGAAGGTGAGGAAAGGACTTAGGAGAATTGGATGGTCTCGGCCCTTAACCCATCCTGAAAACCAAAGTGCTTACTGGACTTTAAGTTCTGAAAATACTCTCTATCAGATAGTTCTTACCTTACCATGTTTTACCAAAACTTGGGAGCATCTCTCAAAGTAATCTGGCTTTCAAACGATGATAGAGGTTTCTTGTTAGTTTGTTTTTTTTTAAGCAGGCTTTCCTTTGTTCCTGGAATAAACTTCATTTCACTGAGTTTACTTAATGAAGTAAACAAGACTGAAGTTTGATAGTCCTGACTTTTTCAAAGCCTCTGAATTGCATAGCTTTTGTATGATTACTCTGTCTGTGCTTGGGTGTTTATCTTTAGATCCCTGTGTGCAGTTACAGAATAGCAGATGAATTGGTGTCATCACACTCATGGTATTATTTCATTACAGCAGTTTTAATGAAGTTCATGGGTGGATGATTAACACTGACATACATAAAATGTAGAGTTCTTAATAAATGAAACAGATAAAATCAGTAATTCCAATGGCTTAACACAACATAATTTCATTTCATCCTTCTGTAATGGGCAGTAGTGGAGGCTCAGTCACCATCATCAACATGATTTCCAAGGATGCCGCAGGCATCACCATTTTGACAACAGCTGAGAGGTGAGATGGGTTTGTTGGTGGAAGATGTTTTGTGCCAGAGATGCAAATGGTATTAATATTCCTGCACAAATTCCTCAAACTCAAGTTCAACCCAGTGACCTCACCTTGTCACAAAGAAGGCTGGAGATGGGTGACAGGCCTAATGTACGGGTCAGGGTCTACCACAATGTGCTGGGAAACAAAACAATGCTAGTCTGGAATTAGGTACACTTGGAATCATAATTTGCCTGAATATATATTTTGACCTATTGACCATTATTTTTCTTCTAATATAGTCTGTGTAGGAATTTTCTTTCTTAATCATTTTCATCTGGATTAGCATTAAATCTGGATGGCCATGAACAAAGCAAAATGAAGTGGAATTTTCAGATGTAGCCAATAGTTTATCAATATATAAAATTAACAGGTACTTGCTGGGGGGAGGCAGGTATAAGATGACTAAATGGTAATGGGAAAAATACAATAAAGATTAAATTAAAAAAATAAAAGTCTTTAAGTTTTTGAAAATTCCAGTTGGTTGGAATTATAATTTGATAGTTTTTTATTGCCTAAATTTTCAAGACTAATGAATTTCTATCTTAGCTTTGTGCACTTTTTTGAAGAATTACAACCATACCATTACCAAACCTGGCATACTACCATTTTAATTATTCCCTTACAATTTAAACACAAAACTATTTATTAATTGTTCTTGAATTTAATTGGTAACTCTCTACTTCATTTGAAATTTTATTTTAATGTTGCCACAATTTTCCTCCTCCCCAGCCTGTTGATACATGTCAAAACAGTAACATAAACAGCCCTTCTTGCGATCCACCATGGAGACTACAATCAGTCACTGATTAATGCCTCAGAGAACAAGACCATGAGCTTTAATGATCCTGCCTTTGTTAAGCAAGTCTGTACTAGATGCATGTGTCCTGACAGTGGAATTGGATCCAAGATCACGGACTGTCAGCCTGCTCTCCACATTTCAGTTGAAAGGTTATTTGACCAGGATGCAAGAGAAAAGTAGGGAAGTCAAGAGTTAACCTAAAATCTATCTCTGCTGGTTACTATTATCTCATTCAAAATTATGTAAAAGAAGAAAACTGTAAAATATAAATAGTATAAGTAGCCCAATTTAACTGAGCATTTAATATGCCCCAGATGCTATGTATATTCATTTTATGTACTTAACTCATTTATTAATCACAACAAACTTACAAAGTAGAAATTACAATTACTTCCATTTTGCAAAGAAGTTGAAGCACAAAAAGTTTGATGACTTGCCCAAGTTTACCTAGTTAACGACAAAAAAAATGATACCATTAAAAGGATCCTAAAGAATTAGGAAAATGGAATATTACTCAAAAACTCAAGAGAAAAGTGTATCACTGAAAATATTCTGTCAAGTAAACATATAGAACATATTAGAAATAACTCAGAATGCCCATAAAGATTCTCTATAGAGTAGGAAAAGAAAACCTACTACTGATATAAAAACAAAATCTGTCAAGCAGAAGAAAATCTGGGTAAGCATTCTCAGGAAAGTGTAAATAGATAAAATGATATGAAGTTCAAGGGTATGTATAGAAGACTTGAGAGTAGCCTTCGTTTATGAATTATGGGGTCTCCCAAAGGAGGGAAAATTGAAATATTAAAGCAACAGAAATAAGTAAAAACAGAATAGCAAAATGCTTTCTTCTAAATTAGGACAGTAGTATGTAGTTCAAAAGGAGTCATTGCATTTATTGTAAAATTAATAAAATCCGACTTGTAAATGAATATAAACACATTCTGGTTGTAATGTACCCCTTGAGTTGGTTCTGACTCTTGGGGACCCTGTGAATGAGTAAACTGTTGCCTCAAGATAAAAAATATAAAGATTTAGAAAAGAAGATTTATCAAAACAGGCAGCAAGAAAAGACACTTCACCTACATCTGCATAGGAAGCGTTATCAAACCACGGGAAATCAGAAGACAGAATGATATTTTGAAATGCTAAGAGAGAAAATAAGTAGAATTACCCAGCAAAACTATTATTCAAGGATTATGACAGAATAGAAGAAGGATAAAAAATTAGAAAATTGACCCTTTGTTTAATAAGTGTAAAAGGTTATCTAAGACATGTAGTACAGGATGAAAAGAAAGAGTCCCAAAAGAAGAATCTTAGATGGAAGGAAAAATTTTGATTAAAGATATTAATAAATATTCTACATATAAAATAATGTGTAATCTGTGTAATTAAAAAGTTAGAAACCATTTGACCAATAATAGCATGTAAACCAAGGAAGGCGAGAACAGAATTAAACTTTGCTAAGATTCTTATATTGTTTAAGAGTAAGTTTAAATACTAAATCTTACTTTTTTTTTAAGAGAACATAGTCAATTTGTAAGACTCGCCAATTAAAAAATAAGTTCTGAGGAGAATATAAATTCCAAAGTAGTGGTGGAGAAAACAGCAAAGGAAAGAAAAATAAATTTAAAATGTTAAGAAAAGAAAAATAATGCTATAAAACAACAAATTAAGAAATCAGAATAAAATAATTTTAAAATTCCAAACAGATTAGTACCATCAATGAATATAAAATAGATTGAACTTGCCAGTTCCAAAGCAAGGTTCTCTTTTTTTAAGGATTCTATTTATTTATTTTTAGAGTGAAGGGAAGGGAGGAAGAAAGAAAGGGAGAGAAACTTGGAATCATTTGGTTGCTTCTCACATGCCCCCAAACTGGGGACCTGTCCTACAACCCAGAAATTTACACTGACTGGAAATTGAAATCAGTGACCTTTTGGTTCTCAGGCCAGTAATCAGTCTACTGAGCCACAGCAGCCAGTTTCCAAAGCAAAGTTCTTAAATCAATAAAAACAAAATCCCACAGACTACCATATAAAATAAGCACCCAAAATGATATAGCAAGCATCGTGACAATGTAAGTAAAAAAGAACATACTTGGTGGATGCAGGTATAAATCTATCAAACCATTGACGAAGAGTTTGGCAAAAGCCTCATAAAGTTGAACATTTACATTTGCTATAATTCAAAGGTTTCATATCTAGATTCATTGGTTGTCTGAACACTCTTGCTCTTGTTCATCAGTAGAGTTTTCACACCAGTATTGTTCAGAACAACAAAGAAGGTAGAGTCATCTATTTGTCTGCTGTTGTTTATTGTGAACCAAATGGAATAGTCAGTTGGAGGAAAATGTTGCTACTACTGCTACCAGCAACCATATAGACCATTCTTAGAGAAAATGAGTGAATAAGGAAAATTGCAAAAGACTAGAAACAATATGATGCCATATTTGTTCTGAGATTCAGGAACAAGTGACATGAAAAGATAGACATATAAATGTGCTTTTAAGGTCAAAATATTTTTGATCTCAATCAAATTTTACCAGTCACATTGAACTAAAGTTTTCATGCAAAAGAAAAATCATGTGAATTAAGAATTGAAGGAAAAATATCATTTTGACTGAGAGAAATAGGAAGAGGGGAATATTAAAGCAAAAAACTGTATGGAAATAGTAACAGTATGAACTTAGTAGGACATGCTTGTCTAGAACAGTTTCTCAACCTCAGCATTATTGATGCTGGGGCAGATGAAGCTGTACTGGGCAGGATGTTCCGATGCACTGTAGCTTCACCCTGGCCTCTCTCTACAGAGGCTACTACCTATTTTAAGTTTGACAACTTTTCAAATGGTACATTCATCCAGTTTTTTCAGAGTTTACATTTTTACCTATTAAAATATACAAAATATGTTCCTTAATTTCTTCAGACACAAAATGTGGCTTAACATCCATTTTTTAAAGTTTTTGTTGGGAAATAACTTTTTCTCAGTTCTTGTAGGCAGCAGTGGCTTCTCATCATAATGTTATGAAATACACTCTGTAAAGTTATTAATACATTTGAAAAGATATAGTAAAATTATAAAGAGCTTAGTTATAGATTCAGTATCTCATAAAAATTAATTCAGTAGAATTGTATTCATAGTAAGTGGAAACAAATTAATTTTATCTTGCCAGCTTCCATGACTGAATAAATTACAGTATGAATTAAACTAAGACACATGTCTCTGTTTTGGTGCCTTTAAACTATGTACACATTCTGTGACACTGTCCCTTTGCAACCTGCAGTGCAATTATCTCCCAATGAATTTGGGCCATTTTAGTGAATCACTTCTAATTAGTAGAATGTGGTGGTGATGGTAGGTCATACAAAAAACATAACTCATGATCGAAGCTAGTCCTTTCTCTCTCTTTCTCCTCATCCTCCACCTTCTTCTTCTCAAGATGTATGGCTGTAGAGCCCAATCAGTATGTTCTTTAGAAACCAGGTCATATGAAGAGTGCAGGTGGAGATGGACCTCCACCAATAACCAAATGAGCCACTTCAGAGCCTTTGGTCTCAGTCAAGTCTCCTGAAGAATATAGATACAGTCTACATGACCTCACAGCCTCATGAGAGACACAAAAGCACAGCTCCCCTGTAACAGTGAATAACTAAAACTTCATTCTTGAAACTATTTACAAAGAACAACTACAAAAAAGTCATATACTAAGGCATTCAAGTATTAAAACTTACTCATATATATAGAAAATATTTAATTTTCCACTTTTTAAAAACTAAGGAGGTATTACTGATTTAAGGGAATGCATGTGCAGAAACTCGGTCGACAGCTAAAAATAGGTTTTGGTAAATAGCAGTTTGCCATTAGGATAACTAGAAAGTAGAGTAGATAGGACCAGAAGGAGTATGTGAAAGGGGTCTGGGTGCTTCAGAGGGAAATTCTGTCTCGGAAGAAGATGTTCCCACAGCAGTAGGTGATATGATGAAATAAACGGGGCCACTCCTAACAGTTCAGTGTTTTTTTTCCTAACATTGACTGAGCAAGACTGATTGCAACAAAGCAGGTGCTAACCTGTAAACGGTCAGAGAAGAGGAATAAGTGCTTTATAGCATTTGCATGTAGAGGATTAAATGGAGAAAACGAGCATGTACAAGTTCACACGGTGTGTGGGGAGCTATGAAGAATTAGCTATGTTGTGGAACCATAATTAATGGGTTGGATTAGGAAGGTTGAATCTGATTATGAAGAGCAGCTTTTAATAGGTAATTTGCACAGTATTTAGTACAAAGCCCGTTGAGGATTGTGAGCAATGGAGTTATGTCATGGTAGTGATGTTTAGTTCAGACCTCTTCATGTGACCCAGGACAGTAGCTGTCCTTGGATAAAACGTGATTAGGTTCCTGGGAGGTTTCGTGTTTCTGGTTGGACACGCAGTGGCCAGTAGATTCTCAGTGCATGTCATGAAAGCTCATGGAAACTAACAGCTCCTGAGGAAACATTAAAGGATGTGATAATCCTTTTGGTGTCAGCATTGTTTTTCTTTTTCATTTGTGTCATAAGTTCATGTTATTGTCCTCTACCTTGGTTTGCATGATGAAGTTTACCTGTGGCAAGTTTGTGTGTGTAGCAAATTCATGGGAGTGAGGGGTAGTAAATTCATGGAAAGCTCTATTCAGCACAGAAAAGAGACTTTGGCTTCAGGAATACCATTTACAGTTTGCCTGTGCCATTTACCAGCTCTTAAATTACTTATTCAAAACCTTTGTTCTTTGTCTGCTATTTGGTGGTAACCATACCACTTAAGGGTAGTTGTGAGAATTAACTTCTGGGCCACGTGGGTACCTTATGGGTGTTTGTTTCTATTCCCTCTTTAAAAAAAAATGAGGACTTCCCTGTTATTAGGCCTTTTATAATTAAAAGATAATTGATAGTGAAAAAATTTCAGAATCAGGAATTTACATGCCTTGCTATTTTTTAAATTCAGTATTTCTAATACTTTTTATGTCTCTCTGTCTCCTGGAAGAAACTGCCAATACTACATTGAAGTCACTATATCAATTTATTTTCAAAGAATCTATAGAAATTATGAAACATAGTTGCTTTATTCATTGCTTTATTTGCAACACATGCACACAGATTTGTCAAGACACTTATTTTATGGCTTTCTTTCGACTCATGTATCCTAGAAAAAAAATATTCTTCCTAACATTTGAATACATAAGCACTCTGGCAACATAAAATTCTGCCAATTCCTGAGCTGAAACTTCCAGTCCTTTCAAATATTTATTTACAAATAAAAATAGAGACAAGCTATTCTGCTAAACCTATATTACACTGAAATAATTAAACATGAGTTTTAATTACAGAATGTGTTGAATAAATCATAGCCAGATAAAAACATTTTTATTATTTAAGAAAATTAAATATTCCTTTCTTTTTACTTTCATTCACAATTCTCATCCTCTATTTTGGCTTTACCATCCTAACAGCAAACTTAAAGAGAGTAGATAAGGAAGACAAGTAGGCGAATCATATCCTGTTGCAAGATCCAGAAACATGTTTCTAAATTTGCTATTTGAACACTGGCCAAGCACAAATCTTCTGATTTGTTTATATGTGCCACATAAATGTATATATTTAAATCCACTACTTGACTACAATGTTTTTGATTCCCCAACCCTCATTATTGTGGATTGTACAAATAATTATTGAAATTGTGATTCTACATTTTAATTTTTCCTTTACACATGAAGGGCAAGTTCATGCTCAAATAAAATTTGATATTTATTTTATCACACTTAGAACAGAAATATGAGCTCAAGTCATTGTTCTAAAATGAGAAATACAGAAAGTCAAAGATTTTTGTCTTTCTCATTGGCATCAAGATACAAATAGCTACAAATATACATATGAAATGGGAGCCTACTGTAAAAATACATGATTATGGTAAGGTGTTAAAGTTTGTATTTGTTTTTACATTTTGCACATTTTGTTCTGGTCTCACTATTGATTGTCTTCATGAAAAAATGGCAGGCTGGGGGGAGTAATGAATGGGGATTGCTTTAGAGAAAAACAAAATATGGAAAGTTCATTTAAAAAGTTAATATTTTTTAAAAACTTAACTTGTTGAACAAAACAGGTCTTACTGGAGAAATGCTTCAGTCAGGAAAACAGGGAAAATGTCAGCTCTGAATGAGTCACTAAGTCATTATGACTTCTTTACCATAGTTGCTGGTGTTTCATTTAAATACAAATATTTTATAGAAACAAATTTGTTTATCATTTGTTAATAAAATGGTGATTAAGGTGTTATGGTCAACTCTAATTTAATAATGGGATTGTTTTTTATATTTTTGTTTTTGTTATTCTTTTCTGAAAATGGAAAGTCATCCATACTGAAATGACCAGGCCTATAAACATCACTAAAATGAATTATCAAGTGGCAATGAACTAGAAAAAGCAAAATTCAGAAAACAGGTAGAATTGCATGCTCCTCCAACTTTTTAAAAAATATATTATTTATCTATTTTTAGAGAGAGAGAACTGACCTGGAATCAAACCGGCAACCTTTTGTTTTGCAGAAAAGTGACGCTCAACTAATTGAGCCAAACTGGGCTCCTCCCCCAACTTTTAAATTCTGTAATTCTTTACTCTGCTCCTACATCTCAGAAAACCAGCAGCTGTACTTCAGCTTGGCTCAGTCGCTTCCATTCACATGGACATGTCCAGGTGCAAAGAAACCAGAGTGTGGCTGTACTCTGAGGGCTACACACTCTCACTTTGGTCACTCAGCACACAACTGAGTATCTTCAGGTTGTCTTTCACATCCATCACTTGCTTTCCTGTTAGTTCCCCTACTCATCCTGTCTGATGGAATTTTACACCCCTTTGGTGAGAGACTCTTTCTAGACTTTAGGAGCTGGGAATTTTAACTTAACTGTTCTTCAGTTTTTGTTTTTCTTTCAGAAGTAGAAACAAGCCAGGAAAGGAATGCATCCAGGTGCCCAAAGAGCTGACCTCCATCCTGATTCCTAGACTTCTTCCTTGTCCATCCCAACACTCTTCTGGGGATATATGGTCATGATTGGTTTAATAAGTTGGGGGTTAGTGGGTCCTTCAATATAAAGTATAAAACATGTCTGGTGCCCAATATTTAAGCGGACAAAGCAGAAATTTTATGAACAAACTTATGGATTGTTTGGTCAAGTATTATTCTTATTCACAAGCCTGTGCTGGATTCCAGCTCTCTGAGGGTTTGGATAGACTGGTGGACAGGAAACATGCCTTTCTGTGCCGTGTGCATCAGAGGCCAGCCTGGAGCTGGCAACTGTGTAGACACCAGCAAGGGTCCTGCCTTCGCCCACTCTGCCTCTGGGCATCATGGAAAGACCAATGCCCTTCTTCAAAAAGCACCAGCCTATCCCACTGAGGAGCACCAGCCCTGGAGACTGGCAGGGCCTTGTCTGTGTCAGCACAGGGAGCCTTGCAGGCACATCTGCTTTAGGATCAACTCAGATCAATGAAGAAATGATTCAAGGATGTAGCCAGTTGCTAATTATTCATTACCAGTTAAGTTCAAAACTTGCAGCTGAAAGCCAGCTTTAGATGCTATGAGAAAATAACATGAAATATTTATATAAGGGCCTTAAATGGACAACCTCTAAGATCATAACCATTTAGTATACTTTGAAATTTAAAGTCAAAGTCTATGTTCCACTTTGATATCTTTAGAAATAATGATACTGAAACATGAAGCAATTTTTACATGGATTTGGTGGTTAAGTGCTTATAATCAACTCTAACTTAAAAACAGGAAATAGCACAATTCAGAAAATTATTTCAATTATTTCTCATTCCAGTGTATTCCTGTCAGTTTCACAGACACCTGTTTTCCATTCCCTTCATCACTGCCTTAGTTAGATCTTCATTACCTAATAGTGTTGGCTATGGAAGGTGTTTCTACTTTCTTCACCTTCAGCTTTGTCTGCACTCTGATCATACTTGCACACTGATGTCAGATCATCCCACAGCAGCATCGTATTGA
Organism: Pteronotus mesoamericanus; assembly: GCF_021234165.1. NCBI lineage: Eukaryota > Metazoa > Chordata > Mammalia > Chiroptera > Mormoopidae > Pteronotus > Pteronotus mesoamericanus. The sequence continues at coordinate 60,496,359 of NW_026555321.1, forward strand.
TAGTAAATCCTCGTGATACTTCGTTGCCTCCTATATAACAGTCAAACTCTTCAGTCTGACATTCAGAACTCTCCCAAATCTGATCTTAACACCATTCCCAACTGTGTCTATTACACACACTTGGATCAAGACTACATGTAAACCACTAGTCACTTGTGTGGGTGTAGACAGAACTTATCTTTAAATTCCTGTCCTGATACTACCTAGGTTTTTGACCTTGGATAATTCAGTGCATGAAGCCTTAGTTTCTTCTCATGTAAAATGGGGATTTAGTATCTAACTCAGAAGTTTGTAGTAGTAACAGGAGTATAGGGATTGTTGACTACCACTCATTAAGCACTAAGCTATGTTCTAGGTGCTGTGCAAAATATTTTGTATGCATGGTGTTATTTAACCCACCAACTACTTACTTTATAAATAGAGAAACTGAGTCACAGAGAGGTTAGTAATTCATTAAATTTCATATATATGGCAGTTGAGTTAGGATTTTAAACCTGGTTTGTATTAAAGAACTTAAGTCTAGTTAAACTAATGCTAAATTCACATGTTATACTCTGCTAATACATTTATTTTGGGGGAGAAGTTCCACAGTTTCTCTAAGTCTCAGAAGATCAAGCCCATGAGGTGCTTGTGAACCCCAAAGAGCTCAGAATCTCTGGTCTAAACTCTCAGTTCTTCAATTAAGAATGAAAGCTATGGGTAATTTATCTTTAGAAACCCTGGCCCTTCACATTGATACAAAAGAGACAAATCTACTACAGATGAGGGATAATTGTTTATCAATAGTTTAATAATTCTTTTAATAGTTCCTTGCACACAGTAGGTAATTAGAGTTTTTTAATGAATATGTGTCACATGGCTGCAGGTCTGAAAATGGTAACTCATGGTACCAGGCTTGCTATAGCAGGTGGGTTTAGCATTACAACAGGATAATATTGGAATCTCAGTTCACACATAGCAGAAGGTGTGATTTAAATCAATTTATTATATGATTGCTTTTGTGTAAGCAGTCACTAAAATGGATTTTTAAAATCCCAGATGCAGAGGAAGGGAGGTTGGCTTCCAGAATCCTCCTGACCATCCAATGGAGCCGCTGGGTGAAGCATAGCACAGACAAACTACCCATGAATAGGTGTTGTGGGACATAACAGGCAATGTTCACAGACCCCTCATCAGGCTCAGCAGGACAGGTGAAAACATCCTTGTTAATATCAACATGCAATGAACCACAGCCACTCTTGGCTTTTCTTAGAAAGACTTTTCTCAATTTAGTGAAAACATGACTAATTCACTAAAAAACAGACTTCATATCCAAGCTAAAGTAATCAAACATGTACTTTGTCCTTAATTATCTAAATATTTTCCTAGGGAATCCACTTTGCATGGCTAACATAGACCTGAGTTGTTTTCATTGTATTAATTTATTCTAGAGTGCTTATTGAATTAAAAACTATAAATGTTCCATAGTAGTATACCTTCAAAAAAAATCTTTACTCATCTTTGGAATACCTATCAGATGAGTATTTGATTCCCTTATATTTTAAATGTTGGAAAATATTAAAATGTAAGCAAGGAAGTGAGAAATTCAAAACTCAGGTTAGTGATGACCATGGAGGGACTGGACCAGCCAGAGGTATGAGGTGAGAGAAACCAGAAAAGGAGTCAGTGGAACTGGTGAAATCCTTGTGTTTAAGTAAGGGTATAGGATAATAAATGTTAGAATCATCTATAACACGTTATATGTATGAAATGTTGCATAGTCATTTTATTATTATTTTTTTATTTTTTTGACTAAATTTTACTCCTTTATTGTATTTTTTCCATTACCATTTAGTCCCCTAAATCACCCCCAACAATTGTCACACTGTTGTCTATGTCCATGAGTCCTTTTTCCTTTTTGTTCAATCCCTCCACATTTTTTAACATTCAGGGTATGTTGACCGCAGAGGGTGCAGCATATGAAAATGCAAGAAGGGGCAAAGTAACTGTGAATAAAATGTAAATGTAATTATGACAAGAAAAATATTTAAAATGCAGTATCATTCATTATATGCAGTTCAGTGTTCTAAAGTTGTATGGGAGCATACAAAGGCAGGACATTAGAGATACCTTTGAATGCAACATGCTCCAGATTCAGAATCTTGCATCAGGAGCATGCCTTGTTTCAGCATTAAGAACCAGGAAGCAGATCCCCCTTTGTTGCCTTTGCGCTGATAAGATCAAGGCATATGACAAAGGGGAATCTCCAATACTGTGAAGCAGTGCTGTTTCAGGAACAGTTATTATTTTCATCAGTAAAAAAGAGGTCTGGAACATTTTAATTGTCTAAAATCCATCATGTGATAGCAACTTTTGTTTCTAGTGGAATTCGAATCACAGGGTAGTACTGTATTTAACAACATACCCTTTTAAACTATTGTGAAGTTTAATTATTTAATTTAATTATATTATTTTTTATATTTAATTATATTATTGCCAGTCATGTGAAGAATGATAATTACTCAGAGCTCTTGGCCAGTAATTCTGATTAAAAGTGCTGTGGTGAACTCAGCGGGTCATAGGTTCATATCAAATAAGTTAATTTCCTGTAAAGCCTCACATTTTCCTTAAACAAGGAATGCCTCTACCCTTGGAAATGGGGCTTAGGGAACACTTGATCAATCAGAAGAGGACATATATATGAAATGAAATGACTTTAGCTGTTATTATTTTGTTTTACTTTTTGGTCTTTTGTAGTTTTCCAATTAGCCAAAAAATAAAAATTATATGTGATTAAAAGACTCTTTTCCTGAAAGATTTAGAGTGCTTTTACTAATTCCACAAGGTCTGAAAGGTTTGTGGGTGACTTGGGGTCATGTTTATCTGCCTAAGAGGAGATGATGGTTCCTGCTGTCTTATCTAGGAGCAGGAGTCAACATACTCCTTTTTTAGAGATGGAGACATGATATACAAGGAGGGAGGTTATTCAGGTTGTATTTTTTTCCTTTTAAAGAATTAAAACAAGATATAACCCCTGTAAAGTCATATTGGGACTCTCTGACCAAGAAGTGTATATGTTTAGCCAAAAGAGGGCAAGTGTGTCTAAGGGTATTTTCTGAGTTGTCCCTGTGCCCAGTTGACACTTTGGCTGCTCCTGGTCATCTGCAACTCCCTCAAGTCATCTGTGCTTATGTCCCCACCTTGGTTGTTGTTGGTCCTCGGACTGCTTGTTATTTTTTGGGTCATTGGATCTGTGCCTGTTGGAAAATGTCTTTGACTTTGAGCCCTCTTAGAATACCTTCTAGCCATACTTCCCTGAATGGTCTGGGAGTGGGATGCTCTGTCCTTGATGGTGTCTTGAAATATCAGATATGTATCTTAGCAAAGATGTCTGATTTAAAAATGCCAAAAGTGCTTATTTTAATGTTTGTGTTAGATTTTCTATGTTTTACAATGCTGGTGGCTTCTTTTCTTCTCACCTCCTTCTCACCTGTAAGTGTCCAGGAGACATAGTTCTGATTTTTGCTCCTAATTTTCCACATATACAAACACTCCTCACTCCCCACCCCTTAAAACACCCCCTCTTTCCTTCTGTTTGTATTTCTGTTTATGACTAGGTCACGCTCCCAATATGATCCTCAATAACTCTGTTTTATTGTTTACTTACTCAAAGCAGCATCTTTAAAAAAACACTTCCTGTTTTCCAGTAACTACAGTCCTGTGCCTTTTCATATTCCACTGTCTGACCCCTGATCATCCTGATCATTATAATTCTTTCTCTACAATAGTCGATAAAATCACACCGGTTCTTTATCCCCCAGGCATTTCCTCTTGACCATGTCCCCTTTGTTACCCACAACCACAGGTGTTTACAACATTTGCTGGGCACTATAGTTCCATCGTCTGAAACCATGTCTCTGATTTCATCTCCTTCTCTTCCATTGCAGTGCTTTGCATGATAGTCAGAAAAAAATCATGGGTGAGGGTGGGAGGAACAGGTTGGCAAAGGTACAAATATTCATTCAGCTACAAGATAAATGAGGCCTGAAGATCTGATGTATAACGTGTTGACTATAGTCAACAACACTGTTGTATAATTGAAATTTGGTAAGACTAGGAAGGAAATGTTCCCACCAAAAGCGAATATGTGAGGTGATGGATATGTTAATTAGTTCAGTGAAAGGAATCCTTTCAAAATTGATACATATATTAAATCAGCATTATGTGAATTTTTAATATTTTACCATTCTATTTGTCAATTGTACCTCAATAAAGCTGGGGAGAGAAAAAATCCTTAAACATATTTAGGTGGAGATTACACTATATCCTTTAATACCTAAATTCAGATGAGTACTTCACTCCCTGAAAACTGATCTGTTCATTCAACTCATTGAAAGATTAATCATCCACTCTGTGCCAGGCATTATCTCTGAACTAAGGACACTGTTAGAATAATAATGCAAAATTTCAGATTTTAAAGAATTCAAAATATATTGGGAACATTTGCTAAAAGATGGTGACAATTAGTGCTACTAAATGTTATGATGGGGGCAGGCCAAGGGTCTGTGAGGGTCTGAAGAGAACACAGGGTCACAGCACTCCATGGGGAGACTTCATAGAAACAGTGAAGTTGGTACAATCACGTCATTTACTCCATAGAAGAGAGGGCAATTCCAGAAGGAAGACAGCTCATCAGAGAACCTAAGGGCTAAACAAGCATATATTTCTGTTACTGGAAAGAAGATCACAGGGAAAGAAATGGAGGATGACATTGGAAAGGAAGGGTGGGGCCCTCTGTATGAAGGGTCATTGTTATCTGGATGAAGAATGTGGGATTATGCCGCAGGCAATGAAGAAATAACCTTAAATCAAGTTCTTTGAGTCCTTTAAGGATATTTTTAGGTGATAATGATCTATATGGAATGCTGGAATCATGGAGTCTAACTTGTCACCCCAGGAAGCACAGTGCATGCCAACCCTGGGAACTCTAACTCCCATATGACTTGCATGTTGTCATCTCTGCTTCCATTTCTTTCTCTTCCCTGTCTGCTGAAAGTGTTCATTCTAGACAAGTGCCAGGTCAGTCACCAGCAAAATCCCCTTAATGTTCAACTTAATTTGAGAATATTCACTTTTGGTTCTTTTTGTAACTAAAATTGATCTCTCTGTTGATGATAATGCTATCACATATTCCTTCAAAATGGTGGCTATTTTCTCTTTCATGTTTCTTCTACCACAGGTCTGGCATCATGGGACATGTCTTCTTTTTTATCTTGTTAATGCCACTTGAGGGTCATCTACCTACACTACCTGTTAGAGACTCCAAGCTTAGATTGTGATTTGTCAGACTATTCCATCCACTGTATTACTGCTGTAGTCATTTAGTCACCCTCATGGCATTCTCCCTATTCCTTGCTGATTTTATCTCCTGATTGGACCCCACTCCCTTTAATGCTACTCTTATTTAATTCTTGATGATCTCAACAGTCATGCAGATAATTTTTCCACTATTCTGGCCTATCAGTTACTGGATCTTCTTGTCAATGAGTTGGTATACTGTTCTAACTCAGAGACTCACTCCCATGGGGTATACCTTTGATGTTGCCTTAACAAATCTCAGTTTTGAATATCTACTCTGACTACCACTCAGTATCTTTCCAGCTCATTCCCATTTACGCTATGACCCCAAATATCCTTTGACCGCATTATAATGTAAGAGTTGATCTTAAATTAACTTTACAATCTTATCTTGTCACAGTCTTTTCTCATCATATGTTATTGCTTCCTTCCTTATGTGACATAAATGCCACAGAGTCAAATCATTCCCTTACATATACCCACAGCTTTTTTTTTGTTTGTTTTTTCTCTCTGCTTTTCAAATTTACCTTGATACCAAAACTGGTGAGGTCATCAGTGCCACATACATACAGCTGGATAAGGCTGGAGAAGAGCAACAGTCCATGCAGTGAAATCAACTCCTTTTCAATTCATTATCATGAAGGCTGCTGACAATTCTTTTATGTGTCCCTGGTGAATATGAAACCATAAAAGCTGGTGTTTGGGCTGTTTGTTACCTATCAGACCCACTAGACAGAGACAGGGATTGAATCTTTGTGTGCATTTTATTCAGATGGCCAGTGATCTGAGAAGATGGCAGGTTTCTACCTTAACGGACCATCTCCCCTTTCCTTTCAAGCCAGCCTTTTTTATAAGGGGGGCAAAAGTGTAGGTAAGGGATTTGGGACTCAGAAAAGAGGTTAATCAGATAAAAGATGCAGTTTGGTAATTTCCTAACATCCTTCCATCTGCCAACTGGTGATTTTCTTTTTCTGTGTCCTGTGCCATGTGTCCTGGATGGTTTTCTTAATCCCTGTCCTGGACGGTGGATTTTCTCTACCTGGAACACAATGGCTTGGATACCACCTTGATTGCTTGTGGTCTCTTCTGGAGCACAAAGGTCAATCACTTGTGGTCTCCCGGAGTCAGGGTGGGCCATACCTGCAGTTCCTGAAACAATAGCTTTTCACATGCATTAACTACTAGAATTATTAACTATTACCTTAAACTAAAATTTTCCCACTCTAGAGCTCCCCCATCAAATAAATTAAAAAATAGAAAGCACCTGTAACTGAATGTTCAAGAATGAGCTTCTGGGAATCAAGATGGCAGAGGAGTGAGTGGAAGTCACACTCACCTCCTCCCAGGACCAACCTGGAATTACAACTAAATTGTGGATAAATCACCTGGAACAAACAACTGAACAATAGCAAGAGAGGAGCCTTTTAACTTCGGAGACAGAAGAATCGGCTTTAGCACAGTCTAACCGGTAAGGATTGCTCTACAGACCTGAGAAGAGGGCCAGGGTGCCCACAAGCAGGAGCACCAGAAGGATATTGAAATGGCCAGTTGGATCCCCCTGAGAAGAGCAGGGTCTAAACCAAAAGGAGAGATCTCTAGCCCACAGCACCAGAGCCCAAAAAGTACACAGAAAACAGCCAGCTGTGAAAAGAGGCAGGGTTGCTCTCTGCCAGAGATAGGTGGCTGGAGACATAAAGAACTGTTTAAAGGGCCAATGCATAAATTTTTATTTGCAGCCACTTACCCTGGTCTCTGGCAAAGGCAGGGCAGAGTGGGCTAGAGATGCCTGAGGAGACACTGGGGAAGGAGGCTTTGGGAAGAGAACTGGGAGAGTAGCCAGCCAGAGCACAGTACTGACTCGTCCTCCATGCAGCAACAGCCATTTTGGTCAGGCAGAGACCACTCCCCTTGAATGGCAGCAGCATCAAAGGACCCAATAGCCCCACTCCCAGGTGGGATTCCACCCCTCCGTGTGTGTCTAGGCTGCCTGCTGAATGCAGAGTGGCATCCACAGACAGTAGATCCCTGGCTAAAGGGGGCACAAAGAGGTCTGGTGACACTTGAGGAGAGACTGGGAATGGAGGTTTTGGGGAGAGAAAGAAGAGAGTAGCCACCATGATCCCAATGCGTACTCCTCCCACATACAGCATCAGTGTGAGAGGACCCAATAATCCCGCCCCCAGGAGGAACTCCTCCCTGCCCTGAGCTGACTAAGATGGCCTGCTGAGTGCAGAGTGAATAGATTAACAGCTGAAGGAGACAGCCACAAACAGTAGATTACTGGAAGTCTTGAACAGAATGCCTAAGACCAGAAAAGGTCCACATCTGACATCATCAGAGGCAGATCCAGGAAGTAAAAACAGTGGTCTCCAACCATAGAAGTTCACACCAGAAAGTCAGGAAATCAAGACAGATCAACTTAAGAATCAGAAGCAAAAGAGAAGAGTCTCACAAATAATGGGAAGACAAAGAAATACGCCCCACTTGAAGGGAATGGAGGAATCCCCAGAAAAAGAACTAAATGAAATACGGGCAAGTAAACTCTCAGATATTGAGTTCTGAACAATGGTTCTAAGGAAGCAAAATGAGCTCAGTGAGCTCAGAGAGAATTACAAAAAAATACAGGGAAACTACAAGGAACTAGTGCAAACTATCTCAGCAAGAAAAGGACATAGAAACTATCAATAAGAGACAAGAGAAAATGAAGAATACAATTTCTGAATTGAAGAATACAGGAGAAGGAATCCAAGCATGCTAGATGATGCTGAGGACTGAATCAGCGAGCTGGATGACAAGGCAGAATAAAGCTCCCAGAAAGAGCAAGACAATGAACAAAGACTAAAAAAAAACTGAAGAGGCATTTAGGGAAATGCAGGACAACCAGAAACGTAATCATATCCAATAATAGGGAAACCAGGAGGAGAAGAGGATGAGGAAGGGATAGAGAACCTGTTTGAAAAAGTAATTGTTGGAAAACTTCTCTAATTGGAAGAGAGAAAAAGTGACACATGTCCAGGAAGCACAGAAGGTCCCATTCAAGAGGAACCCAAGGAGGCCCACTCCAAGACACATCATCATTAAAATGGCAAATATCAAAGACAAACAGAGAATCCTAAAGCAAGCAAGGGAGAAACAGGTAGTAACATTTAAGGGAACCCCAATAAGGCTTGCATCTGACTTCTCAACAGAAACACTGCAAGCCAGAAGGGACTGGCAAGGAGTATTCCAAGTAATGAAAAGCAAAGATCCTGCAACCAAGACTGCTGTACCCAGCAAGGCTCTCCATTAAAATGAAAGGCCAAATAAGGTGTTTCCCAGACAAAAGAAGGCTAAAAGAATACACCTCCACCAAACCACCACTGCAAAATATGCTAAAGGGACTGCTTTAAGATGCAGCAAAATTTCTATAAATACCCAGTTCCTTTCAGAGTTGCCAATACTTGATATTACCAATATTTTTAATACTCATTAATCTGTGACAATGATGTTATTTTAATTGTTCCCATACTATTTGTTGAAACTAAACCTGTTTTAGTATATTTCTTGCCTATTTCTATTCTTTTTTTCATAAAAGCTTTAAATGACTTTTTGGTATTCTTTATCCATTTATTGATTAAAGGTTTGTAGAACTGCCCCCGCAAAAAAGAAACAAAAACCTATTAACCATCTTATAGGTGTATTACAAATACTTTTCTTTTCTATTCCTTGTCTTTTACCCTTTTTATATGTATATTACTCTATAGTTAAATGTTTAATATAGTCATATTATCAATATTTACTTTATAGCTTCTGGGTTTGAATATTTTCAGGTCATGAAAAATATTAGTTCTATTTTCCTTTAAAACTCCTTAGATTCTACATATTGGTTTTTAACTAACCTAAATATTTCTTATATAATGTTTGAATTAGGGTTCTATATTTGTTTTATTTCAAGTAATAGTGGTTCATGCACCTTATTTGTTGAATAAGTCTTATTTTACCCATTGATTTGAAATATCAACTTAATCACATATTACATTGTTAGACAGGTAAATATGTTTGTCTCTAGAATGCTCATTATATTTCATTGATCTAATTGATTATTTCTGTGCAGGTGTCATGTTCAATTGCTGAGAATTTGGAATGGTTTTAAAAATTTTAAATATTTTATAATTAACTTTGACATTTAGAAAAGTAAATAAAATTGATCTGCATTTAAGAAAGAAAGAAAGAGAGAGAGATGGAACTCCTACCTTTTGTGACAACATGAATGGAACTGGAGAATATTAAGCTAAGTGAAATAAGCCAGTTGATGAAAGACAAATACCATATGCTCACCTCTAAGTGGACTCTATTCAACAAAATAAACTAATGAACAAAATAAACCACCAGCATGGAGACATGGAGAAAACTGAAAGTGACCAGAGGGGATGGAGGAAGAGGACAATGGTGGAAAGAAGTAGAAGGGACATTCAAGGAATATGTACGAATGGACATGGACATATCCATGGACATGAACAACAGAGTGGGAATTGACTTTCGGGGGGTGGGATGAGTGGAGGGGTGTAAAGGGGTAAAAACTGAGACAACTGTAATAGAATAAACATGATTTACAAATTTAAAAAAAATAAAACAAGGAAAAAGAAAAAAAAGAATGAGCTTCTGGTAATGCTGCCCACTTCTCTCCTCCACCAAGAACAAAAAAACAAAAAAATTTTCGTAAGGCTTTCTCCATCTCAGTGAATAGCACTTCAACTTTTCTAGTTTCAGGGGCCCAAACATGTGGTACTGTATTTTACCTTTTTCTTTCCTCACACTTTGCCTCTTGTCCATAAGAAGCTCAGTCATCCTCCTTTCTAAATATATCAAGAATTTCACTGCTTCTCTCTGCCTCTATCACTCCCACTTCCATCCAGGTCACCAGCATCTTGGCACTAACTTCACAGGTTAACTCACACTGCTTTCTTACTCCCTGCTCTGATTGTCAAGCATAATCACCACAGTCCTGGTAAAATGTAAGTTAGCGTGTGTCCCTACTCTGCTCAAAAACTTTCAGTGACCCCACCATGGTCAGACTAGAAGCTCCACACATCAGAATTGTCAAAAGTCCACGTATGTTCATAGCTACATGACCTCTCTGACCTCACCCTTTCTCTATTTCTCCTTATCATCTATCACTGTCTAACATCCTGTTTTAATTTTCTCTCTTGTTTCTTTGCAGTCTCCCCCATTCAGATTTTTTGTATGACTTGTTCTCTGCTATATCATCAGGGCCTAGACCAGTGTATAGTAGTCATGCAATAAAAGGTAATGGTGGGAATGGACTATGGAATGAGTGAAACTTTTACAGGGCTCCAATGTAGAATCTGTCATGAATCACAATACTTCTTATAGTTGTGTTGTGATTTACTATAGTAATTACAAGGATGATCTCTGGAATCAAACTTGGAGAAGTTTGAATTCCAGCTGTTCTTTACTTATATGTGATTTTGCAAATGGTACTTAATGTCTCTATGCCTTGTTTTCTCAGTTTTAAAATGGACATGATAATAGTGACTGACTCATAAGATTGTTGTGAGAATTAAATAAGAAAATACAAGTAAATTATTCAAAATGCCCAAAACAGAATTAGTAAACTCTTAACAAAGGTAGTTAATATTTTCTTAGTAAAATTAATACGTAGGATAGTATTCTTTGCCTCTCTTGATTTTCACTTTCAGATAATTTTATAAGAGGAAAAGATAGGCTCTTTAATATTGGAAATTATTTTTTATAAAGTTATATATTTATTTATTTACTTATTTATTTTTAGAGAGGGGAGAAGAGGGAGATAAACATCAATGTGTGGTTGCATTTCACACGCCTCCTGCTAAGAACCTGGCCTGCAACCCAGGCTTGTGCCCTACTCTTGGAATCAAATCAGTGACCCTTTGGTTCTTAGTCGGGCTCTTAGTCCACTGAGCCACACCAGACAGGGCTAAGATTGGAAATTTTAACTTCTGTTTCTTTTGAATACCTCTAACTTGTGTCATACTGGTATTTAATCAGTTATTCCTTGAGAGTCAAGTGGGCTCTGAGGTCTTTGAATGGCTCATCTTTGGTATGTTAATATCACCAGGGAGTCAACTCCAGGGTTTCATCCATTCCTCTATGCAGAATACTCCAGAGTGAAAAACGTTGATTATGTACCTGGCTTTGTGTAAAAACAGTAAAAATAAAAATAGCCTTCTGGAGGGAATTATAACAATGTATTATAAAAAATGGTTGTAAACAATTTACTTAAAAATCATACAAAATTCATGGAAATCATTTGCCTTTGTGGCAAGGCATCCATATAACACCTTACATTTATGTTGACAGGTTTTCCACTCTTCATTGAGAAACATGATCTTTAGATGTGTAACAGCTTCAACTCCTCAATGCTCATGTGCCTCAGTTGAATTTCTGGGGTAGACACACATGACTGGCCCTTCCTCATGGAATGGGCAACATGTGGTGGCTGTCAACAGGGGTTCGACTGAAGTCAAAATTTCCCCCTATTTTTCTTGGGTAGTGTTGGTAACACCCAATTGTCCACTTTGACTCTCAACTGAATTTTTTTTCAGTCAGTTTTGTCTTCTCATCACACAGGAAACGACTTGTTTCTCGTAGCAGTTCATGAGCTGGGCCACGCTCTGGGCTTGGAGCACTCCAATGACCCTACTGCTATCATGGCCCCTTTCTATCAGTACATGGAGACCGACAACTTCCAGCTGCCCAGTGACGATCTGCAGGGTATCCAGAAGATCTATGGTGAGCTGCGCTGCTTCTCTTTGGTTTACCTCACAGAGAAGTACAGAGTTCCTGCTGTGATTGCTTTTTTGAAATAGATGTTCTAAGTATATCTGAGATAGAAATACTAGGGAAAAAAAAGTCTGGCCTTGGCAAAAGTCTTCAGTCAATCAAGTTTTGTTGACAATAGTCCAAGATGCCTCAGAATGTTGGAAATTCTTAAACACAGAAAAAATTTTCGGAGTTTACTTGAACCCTGTACTTAAAGATCTGATCAACTTTAGTGCTTAAATTCAGGTAAAACATGTAATAGATGAATGTAACCAATTAAAACAGTGAGGAATATGACTTTTATATGATACTGAGACTTTGGTACAAACTCACAGGTTGTCTCTCAGGTTATGATAATTGATGTTAGATATTTCTTAGACAAATCACTTTTGGGGTTTAGAAAATACATTTGTGTGATAGATACAATAAAATTATTTCAAAGGCATGTAATTACTAAGAGTGAAAATTAACCAACATGGGAGTGAAAGTTAACAAATTGCTAAGGTAAGTAACATAATTCAAAGTAAATTTTTAGTACAATTAAATCTTTTTTTATTTTTTTGGTTCAGTCAGTGAATACAAACTAAGACAAAAGGAGAAAAATTATTGTACATGTTGGCTATAATCCTAACACCTCAATAGAACCATTGACCTTTACTTTACAAATAGTTGTTAAATACTTGAAATTTATCATTTACAGATAAAGAATATGCTTTCCTAAATTAATAACATGAAGCTTTCTGATGCTGTGTTCATTCACAATACATGCTACCAATAATATCCAATATCCAGAAGATGTTGTCTGCATTTTTACATAACATAGTTTAAGTTCAGTAATTTTTGTGCATTTGTTCTTCAATTTCACTATGTCAGTGGTAAACATTCTCCTATGGTTTAAATAGATTTGAAAAAACAGGTCCACTTTTATGTTGTTCTTGATTTTGGAGAGACTCAGAAAAGAGACCTGTCTGGGACTCAGGGCTGAGTAGTCATGTTGAGTGAGTATCCACTGTAACTGACAAGCATCCTTCTCATGACTTGAATTCAGTGGCCAGACTGAAGGTCTCCAAAGGGATAGTCTTTCCATCTCCTAATATTAAGTGCAAACACATCAGTGTTTCTTTCTCTTTTTATTCCTCACCCAAGGACATTTTTTGTCATTACTTTTAGAGAGAGAGGAAGGGAGAGAGAGAAACATCGATGCGAGAGAGAAGCATCAATTGGTTGCCTCCCATGTACACCCAGACCGGGGATCGTACACACCCAGACCAGGGATCGTACGCACCTGGACTGGTATGAAACCCACAGCCCAGGTATGTGTCCTGACTGGGCATTGAACCCACGACCTTTTGGTTATGGGACCACGCTCCAACCAACTGAGCCATACCGGACAGGGCCTGTGTTTCTCTTTAAAAACACAAATTACTTGAGAAATGATACTTTGCATCTGTTCTAAATTGCATGTGTAAACTGTTTCTTGATTTAGACCCCTCTCTTTAGAAATACTTTTTCACATTAATAGTTTTCTAGTGGTGTTATAATCAACAGGCATATTAGATTTGATATTCACATGAAAGTGTTCTAGCAATTCATGAAAACATTTCATTAGAAGAAAATGATGAAAGTCAGGAAAAAGTTATAAAATATAATTTGAGACATAGGGTTAAATATACTTTCTTTCATTAACGTTTATCTTTTAGAAATATTTGCATAGAATCATTGTCCCTCAAAATCTAGGATTAACTTTTGTGGCACTAACATGCGTGGTTCCAGTATTCATTTTTCTTTACTTATTATTTATACACCACCTACTTCCAAAAGAGATTTGAAAACATATTTTTCAATGAGGACTGAGGTAAAGCTGCTGTAAAAACTGTCATTAAAAATTAACAAAGAAAGCCTAGTTACTCAGATCTAGAATCAAGAATGAGAAGATTTTCTGATAGACTTGGCCGTGGTTTGTTGGATCAGACAGTTTTGTTTTTGTTTTGTTTTTTTTTTATAGAATTTACACAATCTTAAAGACCTCTTAGAGTGAGCCCTCCGCTGATGCTTGGTTGTGCTCTTGTAGCACATTTTCCAGACCTGCTCCAGCTTTAAGTGAGCCAAGTTCTGTCCTCATGTTTCCCAAAGGTCCACCTGACAAGACTCCTCCACCGACTAGACCTCTGCCCACGGTGCCCCCACACCGCTCCCTTCCCCCAGCTGACCCCCGGAGGAATGACAGGCCCAAGCCACCCCGGCCACCCACGGGCAGACCCTCCTACCCTGGGGCCAAACCCAACATCTGCGACGGCAACTTCAACACACTGGCCATTCTCCGCCGGGAGATGTTTGTGTTCAAGGTAGGAGCTGGATTTTTTTTTTTAATGTTAATGGCAGATCAAGGGTCTACAGTGTTGCTGTAGAAAACCAGTTCCCTTTCATTCTAAGACCAGCTTCCCAGATCTCTCACAGTCAGAATATTCAAAAAAGCATCTTACATAAACACATACAAACAGGTTGAAATATCTAGCAGAACATACTGTACCATTCTATTTACAAAATTTATTTGTGTCAGCAGGAGCTGAAATGCCTGGAAATGTAAGAGCTTGGAAATTCTACATGCTAGGAACAGGTAAACAAGCCTGATTTACATGAATAGGAGCTGACAGGGACAAAGTTGCTTGGGAGGGTAGCCTCTCATTTCATGACCATTGCAGCATTGTTTCTAGGAGGAATGCTGATCATCTTGTTTGGGGTCTACCAGTGGCCTTTGAGTTAAATTTCCTCTATGAGATCATCATTTAGATTTTACATACACATATTGCTGAGTTCTGGAGTCAGACATCTATATCTACCTAATTCCTATTATGTTTAAAAGGTCGCAAGCTTAAGCTGATTTTACATTTTGCAAAATGTGCTTTTTACTGCCATTGAGTTCTCAGACAATAACACTAATGAACGATGTATTAAAGTAAGTCACATGATATTTAAAAGTTAATATAGAATAATACTGAAAAGTAATTTTATCCCTCAATATTTGTAAATTGATCTTAAAGATTAATGAAAAAATATGTTTTATGTTGGCAGAGTATTAAAATGGCCACATTTGTACCAACAGCATCCATTTAGAAATAAAATAATGTGCTCTCTTTTTTGGTAGACACAAATCAATAAATAATGAATTATTGTCCTAATTACACAGAATTTTCTATTTACCAGAGGCTATACTTTAAAAATATAGATTTCATATATTTTTTATAGACAAAGTACTCTACTTCCTTTATTGGATAATAACATTTGGATTTGATAGAATATATACCAGAGTGTTGTGCTTTCTAGGGAAAAAAAATAGATGCTCTTGCTAGAAAACCCATGAATAGACTTTTAAATTCTGTAAATGCTCTGCAATACTTAATCAGATATCTTCTTTTTGGTGTAAGCAGAGTAATAAAGTAGGATGCAAGGAGTACAATTTAAAGCTTATGAGATATTTTTTATTTATTCTACAAGTCACTACATGACAAGTTGAAATTTGTTTCTAGTTATTTGGCTGAATTTTAACTTCCAGCTTTATCCCTTGATATCATACTGATATCACCAAACTGCCCACCTTATCTGAGAATATGATGTGAAATTCATTCTGGGTTTTCAATGAGACTTTTCATTGTAACTGTCTGTCCAATTAGATTCCCAGCCTCAGGGGAGACCCATATCTTCATATCTAATTGATCATTTTCACCAACTTTCTGCTTTGCACACTGTGGAAGCTTAGTGAGTTCTCTTGATTGACAATATGAGATGCTGTGGTCACTGGTTCTTGGGATCAGGAATGAGTGGAAAGTACCTAAATCATTGGTCAAATAGAATGCAGTAGCCACTATTTTCAACATCAAGACACGTGTATAAAAATTATTAGTTTTTTAATGCTTCTCTAAACTTTCTTGTTATCTTGGACAGCTCCATCAAAACTGTCTACAGGAAAGAGTTCCTAAACCCTTTAAATTTATTTTTTTTTCCACTGGTCCATTCTTTCTTTTTAAAAATAATTTCTGTGGAAACTATCTTCTGGTAGGTATTTCATTTCTTTAATCATTTCTTGCCCAGTTGGTTTGCATTATATAATTTCATAATTATTTGTACTCATCTCTCCTTTCACATAAGGAGTTAGAGCAGGGAGTTTCCTAGGCACCAAGGGTTTGTGGCTAGGATGTTGTCCCCTGTCTTTATAATGCCTGTGCTCTAAAAGCAAAGACAAACACTAACCTAAGTTTTTGTAAGATCAGGAGTAAAATATTCAGCATTAACTTAAGAAGAAACTACTGAAGTCTGATTGAACAGATCAGGAAAACTTGACTGAGAAAAGGATTATGCTGAATTTCAATAGAGCAATTTCCTAGGCACATTAAAGAAATTTGTATTTGATACACGAAGAAGTTAGTGCATCGAGAGAGAAGATAGACATGTTAATAATAGTACAAAGTGATAAATGATATAAATCAGAAATATGTAAGATTGGATCAAAGTGAAGAGAGAATAAATTGTGTGGCACCTGCTCTTAGTTCACAGGTGCCATGGACTCTGGATAACAAATATGTGCTGGGGTGTACACTGAGCACTTCACATTCATAATCTCTAAACCTTATGATAGAACTGCAAGATGGATAGTGGTCTCTATTTTACAAATTGGAAAACTCAGAATCAAAAGTTAAGTAGCTAATCCAGGTGACAAGGTTTATAAGTAGTCAGTAGTTGAACACAGGTCTACTTGATTCCAAAATCTGTGTTTTTGACACTAAAGTTTACGACCTGAAAGAGGGAAAGTTTTCAAAGAAAAGTGAACTCCAAACTCTATTTATAAATAGTAAATATTCAAACTTTGGCCAGGTGGCTCAGTTGGTTGGAGTGTTGCCCCATGTACTAAAAGGTATTGGGTTTGATCCCCCGCCAGGGTATGTTTGGGAGGATGGGAGAAAATGTTTCTCTCTGACATTGATGTCTCTCTCTCTCTCTCTCTCTCTCAAAAACCAATGAAAACATATCCCCTGGTGAAGATTTAAAAAAAATAAGTAGTAAAATTTCAGGAAATATGTATTGAGCTCCTACTGTACAGTGCTATCTTAGGCACTGGAAATGTAGCAGCAAACAGTCCAACAGGCTAGATCTGGCTACTGGGAGCTGACATTCTGGTTTTCAATGTGGTTGAGTGGCTGATCACATCACGCAGAGGGTCCCCAAGAAAGCCTGCCCATGACCAGGCCCCCAATTCTGTTTTTCTCTGTCAATGGCTTCTGGTCTATCTGCTCCCTGGGTACCTACATAGGCTAGTTGACTTTCATTCCCCTCTAATTAATGTCATTCCTCAAATCCTGCCCATCTCCTGTCCTTATCTGCTTTTTTACTTTGCCTTTAAAGACACGGCCTTAGTTTTCATCATTTGCTCCTTTTTTATGGTCCGCTCAATTATATACATTATATATCACCCACTATTTGATGTTATTCTTACTAATGTAGCTTGCTTTTCTACTTTTCTTCAGTATAAATTCATAACACAAATTAGAAACCTCGTTATCTCCTCAATGCTGATCACCCGACACTCATTTCACTTCAGTTTTACTGTCACTCTAATTTTAATTTCGCCCTGTTCAAAGCTTTCCTCTTCATGTCTTCTGCATGTCCCAACCTCCTCCCACTATTCTTCAATCCAGAATCTTTTTCTAGCAGTTTTCATATTTATTCTCCATATCCAATCAGCATATTTGTAATGCTTGCCTTCTCTAACAATGTGTCACTGAGATGTGTCTGTCGACTGGGGTGTAAACTTCTTCAGAGCAGGGTTGGTTCACTGGGCTCCACCAGGCTTGAGCTGATAAACTGGAACTCAGGGTAACGGTCATTTATATAAACTATAGTCAATCTCTTGTTTATACAGCAGTAACTGACCCATATGGCATTACTGAAAGTATTCCAATCTGCTGATGAGTTATTCCTTGGCCAAAGATTTCCATGATAATTATTTACTTAAATTTTATATGTATGACTTTTAGGTAAAAAAAAACTCAATATAAGTAAAACCTAATATCATCAGGCAATATTGTTTTTTTTATAAGAAAGGAACCTTTCTTTATAACAGGAGTTTCACCATAATTCTTTTTTGTAGAAAGCTGCCTCATAGGGGATTTGATTTACATTGAGTTTCCCCAGCACTCATTTAGATCAAGAGTAAAGTGAGTTATCCTGGATTTGTGTTTCTATATAAGAAGAGAAATAAAATATATATTATATCATAATTATATATGAATAATATCTTATCCTTACACATGAGAAAATCCAGCCTTCCCGTAGCTTCATAACTTCTGGGGAAAGAAGACCACCTAAAGCAAGGACATGAAAATCCAAACAACATGCCCAGGAACAGAGAAATAAAATAGTGATAACAAAAGATGCTTTGTCCTTACTTTAGAGGTAATTTTAAAAGTGGACCCTGAAGACTATAAGCTGTGTGTATCTATCACACGAAGATGCAGTCATTACCACACTGACAAGATAATTCAAGTGGATGTTGTCAGAATTCCTTGGAAACAAGTAAAAACATGGAATAGTTAGTTATTCTGTGGTGTGGAAGAAAGAGAATGAGCCAAGCTTACACAGAATATATTTCAGTAATCAATATTTTGCTGTATATAAAAGAATGCAGTGGTACCTTTTTTCTTCTTTAAGCCAAGAATAGGAAGACAAACTGTCTCCAACACCTGGAGTTCTTTTGGTGGGAAAAAAAAAAAAAGATTCCATTTGACTCCTGACCGATTGTTAATTTCAGGGGGAACCAGAGAGGCCAGAGCTTCACCCTGACACTGGAAACCACTTAGTGTTAGGAGGTGAAGCTGTGTGGGAACAGTGAGGAAGCACAAAAAGGTGTCCCCCATCAATTCAGAAGAGTGAGGCTCCTGCTCTCAATGAGTAAAGTATTTCATTGCTTATACTCCTGGACTCACAAGAATAATCTAAACAGCACAGAAATCATTTAGTTATTTTTTCTTCATCAAATTCTTTTTTGTTAATTTATCACAAAACTATTCCTTCTTAAATATGACCATCTTCACTTATGACAATCTACTTAATTCTACTAAAGAAAGGGGCAAGTCAAGGAACATATAGCAAGGACTAATGGACAAAACCAAAGTGGGGAAGGATTGAGGAAGGGAGAGCGGGGGAGGGGGCAGGGGAAAGTGGTAGGGGGAAGGCAGAGACAAATGTATTTGGAAAAATAAATTAATTAATTTTTAAAAATATAAATAAATAAATATTAAATAATTAAAAAAAGAATCACAGTTCCTATTATTTCTCTAGAAACACACTTGTCTAGATTGGGCCTCATTAATGCTGACCGATCTGCCACTGAAGACACAGTGTTCCATAAGCCAAGCCTCATAAGCATAGGCCATGATCCAATCTTTTTGGCAAGATGGTGATTTTTTTAATAAAATAAGAGATTTTATACAAGAGAGAGGGATTGATGGAGTCAGAGAGAGAAAAATAGAATTGCTTATTGAAAAAGAGTTTAGAGATAGAAGTTTTCACCCTCAATTATATTTTACTAATATCTTCGTGATTAAAGTCTTCACATTTAATCAAAAACAAACTTTATTTTTAAATTGAACTTTGGACTCTTCTATCAAGTTTGATATTATCTCTTGGTATTTCATGCCAGTTTATTTCTCATTCTTTGCTAAAGGTCTCCCTGTGAGCTTTACTCACTTCATTCATTTTACTTTATTATAAATTTTTCTTCCTTCGTTGCATATTTTTCTCTTTCAACTCTGTCTACTGAAGTATGCAATAATAGAAACAACCCTAGGGTCCAGGTGCTGACTTCCACAAGCCCTGTGGTCATCATAATGAGAAACCATGAATACCAGAATTACCCGGGTGGACATCTGTGGTCGGTTTTGAAAGGTCATATACAGACCTTCAGCCCAGGGGAGTGAGTGTGGCAATGTATGAGAGTTCCTACTTGACCTCTCCACCCAGGTGTCAAAATACCAATCTTCCTTCACAAAACCACCCCTGCTTCCGTCTTTCCATCAAAAAAAGAGCAACTCCATTTTTCTGCTTATTTAGTAAATAAACCCTTAAAGGTACAGCCACATCAGTAGTCTCTACTTTCAAAGTACACTCAGAATCTAGCCACTTCTACCCCCTCCCACTTCAGCAATCCTGTTAAAAGTTACCATCACATCCACCTCATATTATCTTCAGAAGTGATTTCTTGCTACCTCCCTGCCCCTCTCTCCCACCTACATACAAAACTGTTACATGATCTTATAAAAACTTCTTTACAACTGCCTCCAAAAACTCTTCAATGCCTGGCTCAGAGTAAAAGCCAAGGTTCTTATCCGACAATCTCACTCTTGGGTCTATATCCAGAGGAAATGAAATCACTGTTTGGAAGAGATATCTGTACCTTATGTGCACTGCAAATTATTCACAATAGCCAAGAGATGGTAACGGCCCAGTGTTTGTTGTCAGATGAATGGATTAAAAGTATGTGGTACATATATACAATGGAATATTATTAAGCCTTACAAAAAGATGAAATCTTGCCATTTGTGATAAAATGAATGAACCTGAAAAACATTATGCCGAGATACACAAAAAATAATATTGCATGATCTCACTTAGACATATCTGAAAAATGTCAATCTCCTAGTAACAGAGAGTAAAATGGTGGTGACCAGAGGCTGGAGGGAGGGGAAATTGGAAGATTTGGTCAAAGTTTAAAACTTCTGGTTGTAAAATGTGTACGTCCCAGAGACCTGATATATAGCAAGGTGACTATAGTTAATAATATTGTATTATATACTTGAAATTTTCTAAGAGAGACCTCCTATCTTCTCACCACACACACAAAAAAAGGTAACTGTGAGATGATGAATGTGTTTCTTAGCTTGATTGTGGTGATTACCTCACAATGTATACTTACATCCAATCATGTTGTACATCTTAAACATACACAATTTTTACTTGTCCTATAAAAACCTCAGTGAGGTTGGGGGAATGACTGGGGTTCTTTCAGTTGCCCATAGGCTACAAGACCAGCCTATTTTCCTCTGCCTCACTGATCTCACCCCCTCTCTCACTCTGCGCACACTCACTCACTCAATTTCAGCCACACTTGTCTCCCTGCATGTCCTGGAACTTGCCAGACATTCCTGGTTTTGCAGGTCCTTCCCTATTAAATACCAGACAGTCATGCAGCTTCCAGATTTCTGCCCTGTTCATGAAGCAGTGGAAGATCACCTCTACTCTCTGTTCCTGTGCAGACTGGCTGCTGTCCCATAGGTCTCCATGGGGCTAGATGTGTGAAAGGAAACAGCAATAACTGTAGAAATTCTGAAAAAACTCACTGGTTTATACATACTTGTGCCATTTAGTGATCCCAAAGAGTGCTTTATCTTCTATAGTTGGAAGGACTCGCCCCCCAGCTCACAACCTAACAATGTACCTCATTTCTGCTGTGTGGTTGTGTATTGTTCACATCAGGGTGGGATCACACTTCAGTGCCTGTGTTTATTGCTGGGCTGCACAGTGCTCTAAACAGAGCAGATAATAAATACTGTTACACATCTCTGAGCTCACTTCCCTCATCTGTATAATGGCTAATGAATGACATGATTGGTTTATAGAAGCTCAGAAAGTGATAGCTACTATGCAGGAAAACAGACTACCTTTTTGAATCACTCATTATCTTCCTCAACTCCAGTTCCTTTGCTACTTGAAAATATTTCTGAAAATAACTTTTAGCTGAATAAAGCACAGAAAATGGCTCTATCTCTTAGAGTTTAAGGGAAAGGAAAGGGATGGCTTACTGTTGTTCATATCACTTTACCCAGTGAGTGATGAAAAATATTCTGTTGGCAGAGAATACAAAAAGTGTTTTCCAAACAAAATATACTTAGAAATTACACAACTCACAGTCCATGTCACACATAACTCTGCACTACCAGGAAATACTACCTGATCATGTTAATAGTACATTTAATTAGGGTAAATTATTATCAGCCAAAAGGTAACCATTGCCAAGACACTATCAAGTAAAGAGCTAATTAAAAATTCCATGTACAGTAGGATGAAATCATAGTCCTTCAAGCATTGTAGGTAAACATTTAAGGAAGCAACTAGAATTATGCACAATTCTGCATTTTATGTCATTATTATTTGATTTCCAAAATGTTTTTATTCAATTGTGATTTAAGATTTACCCCTTGAAAACTTCAGATTCTTTTATTGACATTTCCTGACTACTTACACCTTGTGGCAAATGGATCGGTGTTCAGAAGCATGGATTCAGTCACTTGAGTGCCAACTTTCTCAGTAGTCACTTTATTTTGGGGTGACTTCAAACATTTTAAGCATATATAATATTTGGATACTAGATTTTGATTCAGCAAAACTAAATTTATTAATAATATCAACAGAATATTTTATGTATGCTCACAGTACATAGTTCACAAACATGTTTTATTGTTTACATCTACCTTATTTGATATAAATTTATAATATGAACAGGCCAATTCTATGTAGTCACACGAAAAGATTTCTAAAAGTATATTTATAACTGAACAAAGGTTTGGCTGCCTGTCACTATGAAAGCCAATACTTGAGAAGCAGGTGCTGATGTAAAGGAAATTGGTTTATTTGAGGGTGTTGGCCACCTGGAAGATGGGGGACTCATGTCACAAAGCTCATCTCCATGTCTTGATAGGGGTAAGAGTTTTTAATAAGAAAGAAGAGGGGGACAGAACAAAGAGTCCAAGGGAGGGGGCTGTGAAGTTCTGTACGTGCAGACTAACACAGTCCATTCCAATGAGGCAAGTGATGGTCCAGGGTGCATCATCCTCGTTTAGTCATCCTGGCTTCACCTCAGCCCAGCTTCATGTCATCCTGACTCCATGAATGAAGGTCAGCAAATCTCCCAGAGCTGGGATGCCTGAAGGTCAGAGTTTGCATCTTTTGAAGTTAGTTCCTAGGATTCTTATACAAACATGCTATACATCTCTAAGACACATATTTGTCAGAATCAGCACGTACAGAAACAACGTCAGAAGAATTTTGGGGCAGGTTACAATTTCCCACCATTACAATTTTATATTGTTTCATATTCATTCTGAGCTAATGTGAAAAACCGTTTATTCCATAATAATATTAACCTTCCCTTTTTAGAACTATTAATAATCTAAATCTTTTCCATGTGAACATATAATCTCTCTTTTTCCATGTTCATTATATTCTATATCTCTATTTTGAGGTTTTTATATAGAAAGTACTCCTAATCACACAAGCACTTTTGCTTTAATGCAAGATTAATAAGAAGAGTTTAGTTCAAATTTATACTGCTCATAAAGAAGTTTATTTAAGAAGCTTTAAAAGTAACACATTTTTAGCTTTTTCCTTCATGTTTGGCATTTGTGACGATGCTACTGTGACTTCTGTTTCTGTGAAGTCCAAATGAGATTTATCCCTTCCATTTCTTTATTAAACTTTCAATCAAAAAGGTTGTGGTTATGATTTTCCTTAGTGGGTTATG
Organism: Pteronotus mesoamericanus; assembly: GCF_021234165.1. Taxonomy (NCBI): domain Eukaryota; kingdom Metazoa; phylum Chordata; class Mammalia; order Chiroptera; family Mormoopidae; genus Pteronotus; species Pteronotus mesoamericanus. The sequence goes on from NW_026555321.1 coordinate 60,520,066, forward strand.
TGAAGTTATTAAACAGTTAGCCAGTTCTTCAAATTCCTTAGAAACCCCTATTTATGTTGCAAAAACAGTCTTTCATGTATAAATATTTAAAACCAAGTAGAACCATTATATACAAATTTTGGGATAAAGTACCTAAAAAATTTTAAGAAAATTAACAGAAAAATTAAAACTGTTAATAGTGTTAAGGAAAGATGTTTTGAGCATCAGAAAAATTAAAATATAGTTTTTAATAAGCATTTAGACTATATAATTGAAAATAATTTTCTTTACAAAAATAACCTACAGGTTTAACTTAATTAGTTCATTGACTGCATTCAATAAATATTTTTTTTTTTTCATGAGCACTGTTTTTACACCTAACTCTGTGTTGTCTGATTTTAACTTCCATTAAGAGGTTCTTGACTGTTTTGTTTATTCTTTATGTGCCTTTTATGCTACTTTAAAGTTTCAGGCATCATATACATATGTATGTACACATATATATATATGATTATTTTAAGAAACTATAGATAGTTTCAATAGCAAATGAGTGAAATTAAAAAATATTTCACATATAACCTACAGCATTAATATGTCTTACAATAAACAGAAAAATATGAGTAATTCCCAAAATAATCCATGCATTGTTATTCGTTCTGAAAATTATGAAGCAACTCTAAAATGAACAGTCGTGTTCATTGCAGTTTTCTTGCCAGTAGGAAAATAATATAATTCCAAGCAACTCAGATTATATGGTAATATGGTAATAGTGTAGCAAATAATAGTGATTGTATTATATTCAATGGAATATAATGCAATCACTAGAAAAAAAGAGGTTTAATTTTGGAGAATGTATGAAACAATGAGATGTGAATATAATGTATACACAAATAAAAAGGTAAAATATAAAAATGTATATATCATGAATTGCATTGTTTGAAATATATGTGTTGACAAGACATGAAAATTCTAGAAAAATAGTGTTAGGTAAATTGTAGAGTAATGGAATTGTGAGTGGATTCTTAAATTCTGTACTGTTGTGATAATGTATAGATATTTAATAGCTTCAAATACGGTAGCATTAAAAAAGATAATGGAAGGTTGTAATGTAAGTGATGGGGAAGCCATAACATTTTCAAAAAATATAGGTAGGCAAAGCTATTGAAGTTTTCATTGCAATTTTTCTTTAGACTATGACTTAGAATGGTTTTGTTCAACTGACAGTAACAAGTTTCAGTAATATAATTTAACCTGGCTAACAAGGATATCCAAGGAGATGGTGCTGTGCAAACTGAATGAAGTTGTTGTGGACCTTGAGGTAAGAAACTGACCAAAGAGGCTAGAGAGACACAGGCAGGACCTCGTCACTGAGAATCTGGTGTGCTGTATTGAGAACCTGAGGTTTTGTTCCCCAGGCCAGCTTAGCTGCTGACAGAATCAACAGGCAGTGACCGGGGTGGGGACAGGGTGCAGGAGACAGAGCTCAGGAGAAACATGGAGCAGATATTGGCTCTTGAGATGTATGAGCCAGGCAGAGTCTGTTCCTAAAAGGTGGGTCTGATGTGACTGACAGCACAGAGAGTTAAAGGTCAGGACAGAGAGCAGTTTTAAGAACTACAGCTCCAAGGTTGGGTGCCAGACACTGAACCGGAGGGTCTTGCCTATAAACATCAGGATGCTGAAGTTGTGGAGGGAACCAGCAAGGACCAGACAACAGGAGGATGTCCCACCTGGATTGGATGAGAAGTACTGATGTAAACAGAAGTTACAGCATTTCCAATCTTCCCTACGAAGAGTATTTACTGACACTTTATTCATCAGAAAAGTGCATCATAATCTTAATCTTTCTTGTAGAAGAACAGGAAGACTTTTACAGGGAATTATATGGTGGTGCTGAGTCATATCTCACCTGGAGCACGGTGTGTGTCCTCAGGTATGGCTGCATTAGAAACTTCTGGAGCACAGCTCGTGGTCAGAACATGGAGTAAAGACCATTTATGTCCTGGAGCTGATGGTCATAGAAGCTGATGTCAGAGGTGGCCAGTCAGGTTCCTCACACAGCAATCACCCCAGCCATAATCCCAAAGTTCCTCACAATAGACAGAATTTTTGTTGACTTCTGAAACTTTTCATTGAATACTATAAACTGGATAAAATATCCTTATTGTGTATATCAACTTCATTTATCTACTGATCCTACAAATAAAAGATCAAATACAGGATTAAAAACAAATTATATGATTAGAATTCTGAATATGTATCTGGAGATTGGATATTGTAGGCCATTCCATGATTTAGATTTTGCGAAAAAAACTTCATAATGAATATATCCCTTATTTCAGCATTTCTTTTCCTTTTTCAATTTTTTTTAAAGTGAATAATTTTTTTTTCAAATACATTTGTCTCTGCCTTCCCCTCACCACTTTCCCCTGCCCCTTCCTCCCCTTCAATCCTTCCCTTTGGTGTTATCCATGAGACCTTGCCACACGTACCCCAACCCTCCGCGTCCCTTCCTTTACCACCCCCCCCCGTCCCCTCCTCCCCCAATCCCTCTTGTTGCTGACTGTTTCTTTTCCATCTAGTGTGGCTGGACTTATTTTCCTTGCATCTTTGTATTGTTGGTTAGGTTCCAGTTATAGGTGAGATCATATCGTATTTGTCTTTCACCCCCTGGCTTATTTCGCTTAGCATAATGCTCTCTAGTTCCATCCATGCTGTCGCGAAGTGTAGTAGTTCTTTTTTCCTTTGTCCTGCGTAGTATTCCATTGTGTAAATGTACCATAGTTTTTTGATCCAATCATCTACTGATGGGCACTTAGGTTGCTTCCAACACTTGGCTCTTGTAAATTGTACTGCTGTGAACATTGGGGTGCATAGGTTCTTTTGAACTGACGTTTTGGAATTCTTAGGGAATAGTCCCAGCAGGGGAATCACTGGATCAAAAGGCAGTTCCATTTTCAGCTTTTTGAGGAAATTCCACACTGCTTTCCACAATGGCTGCACCAGTCTGCATTCCCACCAGCAGTGTAATAGGGTTCCCTTTTCTCCACAGCCTCGCCAGCACCTGTTTGTTTGTTGATGTGTTCATGATGGCCATGCTGACTGCTCTGATGTGATATCTCATTGTAGTTTTGATCTGCATATCTCTGATGGCTAGTGATGCCGAGCATCCTTTCAACTGTCTCTGGGCCCTCTGTATCTCTTCCTTGGAAAAGCGCGTGCCCAAGTCCTTCGCCTATTTTTTGATTGGATCATTTGTCTTCTTGGAGTGGAGTCGAGTGAGTTCTTTATGTATTTTGGAGATCAAACCTCTATCTGATGTACCATTAGCAAATATATTTTCCCATACAATTGGCTCCCTTTTCATTTTGCTGATGTTTCCTTTAGCCGTGCAGAAGCTTCTTATTTTGATGAGGTCCCACTTATTTATTCTTTCCTTTCTGTCCCTTGCTTTAGGAGACATATTGGTGAAAAAAATTGCCGCATGGGATATCTGAGAGTTTCCTGCCGAGGTTCTCCTCTAGGAATTTTATTGTGTTGCAACTTACATTTAACTCCTTTATCCATCTGGAGTTTATTTTTGTGTATGGTGTCAGCTGATGATCCAATTTCAATTTTTTGCACGTAGCCGTCTAGCTCTCCCAACACCATTTGTTGAAGAGGCTATTATTGCTCCATTTTATGCTTCTGCCCCCTTTCTCAAATATTAGTTACCCATAGAGACCTGGGCTTATATCTGGGCTTTCTATTATGTTCCATTGGTGTATGGTCTGTTCTTGTGCCAGTACCCAGATTGTTTTGAGTATGGTGGCTTTGTAGTATAGTTAGATGTCTGGTATTGTGATCCTGCTACTTTGTGTTTCTTTCTCAAAATCGCTGCAGCTATACGGTGTGGTTTATGGTTCCATATAAATTTTTGAAATGTTTGTTTTATTTCTATGAAATACGTCATTGGTATCTTATCAGGGGTTGCATTGAATCTATAAATTGCTTTGGGTAGTATGGACATTTTGATGATATTAATTTTCCAATCCATGAGCACGGTATATGCTTCCATTTATTTGTGTCTTCCTTAATTTCTTTCTTCAGTGTTGTGTAGTTTTCTGCATATAGGTCTTTTACGTCATTGGTTAAATTTATTCCAAGGTACTTTATTTTTCTTGTTGCTATATCGAATGGTATTATTTTTTTCTTATTTATTCTTCTTCTGTTTCATTGCCGGTGTACAAAAAAAGCCTTTGATTTCTGAATATTGACTTTGTATTCTGCTGTTTTGCCAAATTCACTTATTAGGCTGATAAGTTTTTCGGTAAAGTCTACAGGGTTTTCTATGTACATGATCATGTCATCTGCAAACAAGGAGAGTTTTATTTCCTCTTTTCCTATTTGGATGCCTTTTATTTCTTTTTCCTGTCTGAGCACTGTGGCTAGAACTTCCAGTACCATGTTGAAGAGAAGTGATGAAAACGGACATCCTTGTTCTGTTCCCGATCTTAGTGGGAAAGCTTTTAGTTTTTGCCCATTGAGTATGATGTTGGCTGTAGGTTTTTCATATATGGCTTTAATTACATTGAGGAATGCCCCATTATTCCCATTTTGCTGAGTGTTTTGATCATAAATGGGTGCTGTACCTTATCGAATGCTTTTTCTGCATCTGTTGTGAGAATCATGTGTTTTTTGCCTTTCCTTTTATTTATGTGATGTATTATGTTTATGTTGGTTTGCGTATATTGAACCATCCCTGCATCCCTGGGGTGAATCCCACTTGATTGTGGTGGATGGTCTTTTGAATGTGTTGCTGGATGCAGTTTGCCAATATTTTGTTGAGGATTTTAGCATCCAGGTTCATTAGCGAAATTGGCCTGTAGTTTTCTTTGTTTTTAGGGGCTTTATCTGTTTGGGGATCAGGGTGATGCTGGCCTCATAGAAAGATTCTGGGAGGATTCCCTCCTCTTGGATTTTTGGGAATAATCTGAGGAGAATAGGAGTTAGCTCTTCCTTAAATGTTATGTAATATTCTCCTGTGAAACTGTCCGGCCCAGGCCTTTTGTGTGTCGGGAATTTCTTGATGAGTGCTTCAATTTCCCCAGCTGTTATCAGTCTGTTCAAGCTTTCTGCTTCTTCTCCATTCAGTGTTGGAAGATCATACTTTTCTAGAAATTTGTCCATTTCATCGAGGTTTTCAAATTTCCTGGCAAAAATTGTTCATAGTAGTTTCTGACAATTCTTTGTATTTCTGTGGTATCAGTTGTTGTTTCTCCTCCTTCATTTCAGATATTATTAATGTGGGTCCCCTCTCTTTTTTTCTTGATGAGTCTGCTTAAAGGCTTGGCAATTTTATTCATCTTTTCAAAGAACCAGCTCCTGGATTGGTTGATCCTTTGAATTGTTCTTTTCATCTCTATGTCATTCAGTTCTGCTCTAATCTTGATTATTTCCTTCCTTCTACTTGCTATGGGATTTATTTGTTGTTGATTCTCCAGTTCTTGAAGTTGTAGTGTTAGGTCTTTTATTTGAAATGTCTCTATCTTTTTTAGGTAAGCCTGTATTGCTATGAACTTCCCTCTCAGCACTGCCTTTACTGTGTCCCATAGGTTTTGGACTGTTGTCTGTTCATTTTCATTTGTTTCCAGAAACTTTGATTTCTTTTCTTATCTCATTATTGACCCATTCATTGTTTAATAGTGTACTGTTCAGTCTCCATGAGTTTGCAAGTTTTTGAGGTTTCTCTTTGAGGTTGATTTCCAGCTTCAAACCCTTGTGGTCTAAGAATAAGGTTGGTATTATTTCAATTTTTTGAATTTTCTGAGGCACATTGTGTCCTATCATGGGTCTGTCTTTGAAAAACTCCCATGTGCATTTGGAAGGAATGTGTATTTTGCTTCTTTGGGATGTAAGGTTCTATATATGTCATTTAAGTCTATTTGATTCAGTGCGTCATTCAGCTCCACAATATACTTGTTGATGTTTTATTTGGAAGACCTGTCCATTTTTGACAATGAGGTGTTAAAAACCCCTACTATCAGTGTGTTACTGTCTATATCTTTTTTGAAGTTGTCCAAGATTTTCCTTATATATTTGGGTGCTCCTATGTTGGATACATATAAGTTTACAATGTTTATGTCTTTTTCGTAGATTCTTCCTTTAAGTATTATAAAGTGTCCCTCTGGTTCTCTTTTTCTGCCCTTTGTTTTGAAATCTATTTTGTCTGATATAAGTATTGCTACCCCTGCTTTCTTCTCTTGCCCATTTGCCTGGGATATTTTTTTTCCATCCCTTTACTTTCAATCTGTGTAGGTGTTTTGCTCTGAGGTTGGTCTCTTGCAGGCAGCATATGTGTGCATCATGTTTTCTTACCCATTAAGCTATCCTGTGTCTTTTGATTGGGGCATTTAGTCCATTTACAGTGAGAGTTATTACTGATAGAAACCTATTCATTTTTCTTCTTTGTACCTGTGGTTTTCTTTTTCTCACTCTTTTTCTTCATCTCCTTATAGCAATCTGTTTCACATATCTTGTAGTGCTGGTTTGGTGGACACGTATTCTTTTAGCCTTCCTTTGTCTGGGAAACTCCTGATTTCCCCTTCTATTTAATTGAAAGCCTTTCTGAGTAGAGCAGCCTTGGCCTAGTCCCTTGCTTGTCATGACTTGGAATATTTGTTGCCATTCCCTTCTGGCTTGTAGTGTTTTTTTGAGAAGTCAGCTCCTAGACGTATCGGGGCTCCTATGTATGTTACTCCTTGTTTCTCCCTTGCTGCCTTTGGGATTCTCTCTTTGTCTTTGATATTTGCCATTTCCATGATGATGTGTCTTGTAGTGGGCCTTCTTGGGACCTTCTTGAATGGGGCCCTCTGTGCCTCCTGGATCCATGAGACCTTTTCTTTCCTCAAATTGGGGAAGTTTTCCATCATTACTTTTTCAAAGAGCTTCTCTATCCCTTGCTCTTCTTCTTCTGGTATCCCTATCATGTGGATATTACTGCGTTTCAGGTTTTCCTGCTTTTCCCTAAATGCTTCTTCATTCTTTTTGAGTCTTTTTTCCATTTCTTGTTCTTTCTGGGAGCCTTTTTCTACCTTATCCTCCATCTCACTGATTCGATCCTCGGCTTCATCCAACCTGCTTTGGATTCCTTCTACTGTGTTCTTCAATTCAGAAATGGTATTCTTCCTATCCTCTCGTGTCTTCTTGATAGTTTCTATGTCCTTTTCCAAATTTACATAGTTTGCTGTGAGATCCTGATAGTTTCTCTGCAGTTTGTCATAGTTATCTTTGAGCTGGCAGATCTCCTTGAGCTTCCTTAGAGCCATTGTTTTGAATTCAATATCTGATAGTTCCCTTGCCTCTATTTCATTTAGCTTTCTCTGTGGGGATTCCCTCTTTCCCCTCATTTGGGGGGAACTTTTTTTCTTCCCATATTTGTGAGAGTCCATTTATTTTATTTATTTCTTTGTTTGTTACTTTCTTTCATTTTGCTTCTGCTTCAATTGATCCGTCTAGATTTCCTAACTTAGTGTATTAAACTTCCATGGTAGTAGGCAAGTCTTTTTATTTATTTGTGTTTTTTTTTTACTTTTCTTCTCGGTCTGCCGCTGATGGTGTCAGTTGTTGACCCTATCTGAACTTGGACCATTTGAGCCTTCCAGGAATCCTCTCTCTGTGTCTATCTCCTGTGATTGTGAATCAGTTCCCTCTGTCCTCATCTGTGAGGCTTAGGCACCACAGGGTGGAGGAGTGCCTCCTTATGTCTGGACTATCATCACCTTATAAGCTGCTGTCCCTTAGGGGAGTGGTCCGCCTGAGAAAGATGGAGATCTTGGACTAGGGAAGAGTTATCACCAGGACTCCCCAACGTCTCTGTCTCTAGTCTCTCCTCGAGGGTCTCTGGGCAGCTCTGTGACCCCTTTGGCCCAGGATTCACTATTTCTGTGGACTGCGTTGTAATCACAGTCCGTCTGTCTCGGGCACGGCCACTTCTGCCTCTTTGTGGGTTTGGCCTGCTTACATAAAATGGAGACCAGAGAATGGGGATGGAGTTGGGACTCCCCGGTTTCTCCTGCCATTCCTTTCCCAATGCCTCTGTGTCCAGTCTCTCCTCAACTCTCTCTATGTAGCTATGTGTCCCCTTTGACCAGGGATCCTCTATTTCTTCCAGCTTGTCTGCACTTAGCTGCCCACCCCCCCGACCCCGCTCCACTCACACATGCACAAGCTGTGTGCAGAGCACACAAAAGACAGGTTAATTGATTCCCTTATGCCTGAGCGAGATGGTAGCTGCAGAGTGGGAGGTGAGTTATCACCGGGGCTCCACTGGCCACTGTCTCAGTTCTCTTCACAAAGTTTTCCTCACCAGTCTTTCCTCAGGCACCAGCCCACTCTGCTTCCGCCTCTACCCAGAGATCTAGAAAGGTGGCTGCCACTGCAAATTTCTCTGTTGACCCTTTAAATGTCTCTTTGCATCTCCAGCCGCCTGCCTCTGGCAGAGAGCGCCCCTACACTTTTCGGGGTTGCGTTTTGTCTCTTTTTCTGGTTTCAGCTGCTGTAATCTAAGGGTCCCTGTTTATGATTCAGACCCTGTTCTCAGGGCGATCCAACAGGCCGTTTCATTGTCCCTCTGGTGCTGGAGCCCATGGGTGCCCAGCCCACCCTCCTGAGCCTCCACCGCACTTCTCACCTGTTTGAATGTGTGAAAGTTGATTCCCCTGTATGTCCACAGCTCCAAAGCTCCTCTCCCTCTATTGTTCCATTGCTTTCCAAATGATTTTTCCACTATTCAGTCACAATTCCACTTTGGTCCTGTGACTCCCATTCACTCCTCCACCATCTTTTTTCCCCTGATTATTTCTGATATAACTTTTTTTTAACTTTTATGTTTAATTTTGTTTGTTAAAAAAGATGCAAAGAATAACAAAAATGTGGTTATAAAAGAGAATTAAAGTAGTGTGAATCTACTAACTGTGTGTCCTTTAAAATGTACTTTAAAATGCTAGAAAAGGCAGAAACGAGGCCACCTGTCGTTCAATGGGGAAAGTAAGAGTTTCAAGAACTAGTCCCTCAGTTTATAGGGCCAGCTGCCTTAGTGGTTCAGGCTTGAAAATACTCAGTTAACAAACTAGTCACAAAAGACTGGCTGATGCATGAGCTAATATGACAACATATGAATTTACTGTGACAACTATAATTATTACAGAAATATGAAATATGTATGCCCAGGATAATTGTCCATTATCAGCTATATAATAATCATAGGCTGTTTCTGAAGTAATTGCACAATCATCTTCTTCTTTTTTATTTTTTATAGCTCAGTGCTTAGTTGAAATTGCACATGGCCGTGTGCTAAGTTTTCAGGACATGGACTCCTTTGAGTAGTATTGAAATGCCCCTGACCAAAATCTGCCTATTTTTACCCCTTTTTCTAGACAATATACAGTCAAAATCACTTATTTTCAAAACTTTCATTTTAAAGCCCTGGCTGGAGTGGCTCAGTGGATTGAGTGCTGGCCTGCAAGCCAAAGGTTTGCAGGTTCAATTCCCAGCCAGGGCACACACCTGACTTGCAGGCGAGGCCCCCAGAAGAGGACGTGAGAGAGGCAACAACACAAAACTTTCACTTACACAGGATTGCTTTAGAATATTTAGGACCTGAAGCCTATATGTGAATGTCATTCTTCAGGCTTGTTTTCATTCACAGTGTCCCCAAGAGATACCACTTTCTCTTGAACAGCCAACCTTATCTAGTTCATTCTTGATTAACTTTCATAAAGGTAAATTATATGTGTTATATGTAATTTTGAAGTTAGTAAATGTCAGATATAAAGTTTAGATAATGTAAATGACAAACATCAAATGAGAAAAAAGTAAATGTATTTTTTATTTGAAAAATTGTGTTTATATTTCACAAAAGTTTATTTCCACCATGAATAACTTTAGTCTCTATTTTTTTTGCCCAAGGCATTGATTGATTTATTCTTGTGGTAAATATTTACAAGGTGCCTGCCCTTGCTTGACAGCGTTCTAGGATCTGGGATATTGCAGTGAACACCACGAAATCCTTCTCCCATAACAATATTTACTTGAGTAGAGGAGGGCACAGTCAGAAATCAAATAAATAAACAAGTGTAGAAGTCATCAAGAAAAGCAGTGGTGGGATGAAACAAAACCACACAACAGAAGTCAGGCACTAAGACAAGTGAAAAGGGTTTCTGTAGTTCAGGTGGTCAAGGAAGATCCTTCCGAAAAGGAAACATGTTCACTTTCACTGAGGTTTAAACAGCAAAAAGAAGCAGCAATGTAAAGACACAAGGAAAGAATATTCCAGTTAGACTCATAAAATTAAAATTATTATTATTATTTTTTTTTTTGCTGCCGAAAGTGGTAGTCATGGTGCCTCTACCGATGATACCAAGTGAGTCTTTAGCTCACCCTACCAGCAGGGTGGTAGAAACATTCCAAGTTCTGATCAATAATTATGGGTATGGGTGGGGAGTTGGAGGAAAAGGAGTAAAAGATTAAGAAGTCCAATATAACCAAATGCAGGTCTAGCTGCCTGCCACTTTGGAAGCTAACATCCAAGAGGAAGGTGTTGATAGAAAGGAAAGTGGTTTATTCAGATGCTGGCCATCTGGGAGATGGGAGACTCATGTCTCAAAGTCCATCCCCCTGGGAAGATGGTGGACTCACATCTCAAAACCCACCTCCACTTCTCAGTGGAGTCAGAGGTTTTTTACAAGGATGGAGAGGGGAACAAAACAAAGAGATCAAGGTAGGGGGTTGAAAAGTTCTGTACGTACCAACTAGCACCGTCCATTCCAATAAACAAGTAATGGTCCAGTGTGCATCATCCTGGTTTAGCCATCCTGGCTTCATATCATCCCAGCTTCCCCTCATCTTGGTTCCATGGATGAAGGTCAGCAAATCTCCCATAGCTGGGATGCCTGAAGGTCAGAGTTTGTATCTTTTGAAGTTAGTTCCTAGGATTCTTATTATACAAAATGCTATTTACCTACAAACTACATTGTAGTCAGAGTCAGCAATTACAGAAACAATGTTAAAAGAATGGTAGGGTGGGTTACAATTTCTCACTGTTACCTTCCTGGTGGATAAAGCATGAGACTCATTTGACTTAAGGTACAAAAGGCAATGTATCCAATTTAATTTTTTAACCATTGAATCCAAAATGGCGTCCTCAATCTTTTTCTATCAACTCATCATGTTTTATTTTCTTTATAATATCTATTGTTCTCTGAGATTATCTTGTTTATTTACTCCCCGTCTCCCATCAGAGTAAGGTGCCTTCTCTGTCTCATTCAAAAATAGTCCTTCCTGGCCCTGGCCCCATGCCCATCACCAAGACAGAGAGAAAAACAGTCTGTGAGAAAGAGATGCGAGCATATCTGTTCCTTGGCCTGGCTACATTGAGCTGGCTGTAAATATTTAGCCTGAGAACACCCATAGGAAGCCACCACAGCCTCTGTTCTTCCCCTAAGCTCCCATACTTCTTATGAACACACTCCATTCATTTACCAGCCCCTCTGCTCATTCTTCTCAAGAGCATCATTATAATTCTTTCTTTCTCCATTATTTTTAAAGACTCACACCCTCACATTCAGGCTGCACACCCTCTAGGGATGTTTATGAGAAGCTCTGTCTCTATTCCCCAAATGCTTGTCCTGCCTTTTATTTGACCCTTCTATTGATCCCTATTCCATCCTGTGGTATCCTGGGCCCATGTGCCATGACTTGGTCATGCTGTAGAGGGTGGGACAGAGAAGTCTCAGGTGTGATGTAGGCAGAATTAAAGGGTTGAATGGAACTATGGAGTATTATTTTTTGGCTTCCTCTTTGGTCATATTCTTTCCCCAGACCTCACCATATGTGAGAAGATACCTGGGGTGTCAAAACCCTGTGGACAGTGAGAGAGAGTGAGCACTGACAAACTGAGCAGAAACAGAGTCACAACACTGCACCTACAGCTCTGAGAAGTACAGAGACTTCTGGAGGCAGAAGGCTGGGGGCCCATGAGGGAATGGGCCACAGGGAAACAAAGTTACTTGTCAAGAAATTAGGTGTTAAAGGCCTATGTAGAATTAGAAGTTTGTTTCTGAGAGGTAAGGGTGGATGGGCAGATAATTCCCCAGAAATTACTAAACAAAAATTACTGAAAAATTCTTAAGTGAGGTGTTTCAGAGTTCAGGAGCTGCTGATGTCACAACAGGAGAAGTTAATCCTAATTATCCTGGACTAATGGCTTTATGCTAATCTGCTCTGGGAAATCCTTTCTATAGCCACTGTTTTTGCTTGGTTTTTTTTTACCTTCATGGGAAGTTCAGGTAACTGTCCTTTCTTAAGCTCAAAGAAAGTCCTCAACAAAAAACTTCATGTGCAATAAGATTGCGACAGTTCTGATGCAGTGTGTGTGTGTGTGTGTGTGTGTGTGTGTGTGTGTGTGTGTGTGTGTATTGAAGGATGGTCAGATTATCACAGTCATCAGCAACTGGAAAGCACTGTGTTACTGCTTCATTTCTGCCCAGTGACACACCTATGAATAAGTACTAGTGTTTATTGTTGAAGAAAAAAAGGAGAAACTTCTACAAAATATATACGAGTAAGTTTTGTAGTTACTCAGCCAAGTGATAGAGCTTTAAACAAGTACTGGTATGGACAAATAATTTTTGGAAATTACTCTAAACAACAAGGAATCTAATGACAAGATTAAATAAAATTGATACAAAGATTTGATGCTTTTTGAAAGTATAGAAGCTTAACACGGTCAGTCTTGCATAAAGATGATATGTCTTTCCCTTGGCTGGAGAATTCATGAATTAATATGAATTTCAGAATCCTCTGGGAGGAAGGATGATGTTGGCCTGGTTTGTGTGGGAAACTTCAGAAATATTACAGAAAAGGAAATCAATGCACCTCATACCATGGAAATAGATCCCCTAATGCTTTAGAATATATTTTTTCCTATCATTCATTCTTAATAAATGATCTTCCTCCCCCCTCTGGCTATTATACCATTAATACCTACATTTCCCCCATAATTTTTTTTTTCTTCAAGTAGATTCTGTTGCTGACTAGTCTTACTAGTCACAAATAGTGGAAATTATTTCTATGAATGCAAAGTGAATCAAGGGAACATAGACAAATGTGCTTCAATTTAATAGTATTTTGTGTATTGTTATGGTTCAGTTCTTCCCTGTGTAGTGTTATGCCACTACCTCCAAAACCACTGAGGAAAGGGAACAAAAATTTTGTCTTTGCCAAAGGGAAAAAAAAGATGAGAAGGGGCAGTGGCCACAGCATGACTAATTCATTCTAAATATAGTGTATTTAAGATATTCTGTAAACCAGTTTATTACACATTCAGGTATAAAAATTCCATTTTTAGCTTTTATTAATACTTCAAAGGTGTGATTTCAGAATTTTAAAGAATTAATTTATACATTGTAATACAATGATAAATTATTTAAAATGAGTTTGCTAGATCTTATCTGTCAATATGGTGGCCATTAGCTAAATGTAGTATTTCATTTAAATTACTTAATTTTAATTAAAAAATCAGTTTCACCCCTGCTGGTGTGGCTCAGTGGTAGGGCATCATCCCATGAACTGAAAGGTCACTGGTTCAATTCCCATTCAGGGTACTTGCCTGGGTTGCAGATTTGGTCCCCTGAGGTGTGTACAGAAAGCAACTAACCAATGTTCATCTTTCACATTGATATTTCAGCCCGCCCCCCTCTGAAATAAATAAATAAATAAATAAATAAATAAATAATCAGTTTCTCTGCTACATTTGTCACTTCAGGTGCTCAGTAGCCACATGTGACTAGTGGCTGCCATCCTGGACATACACATACAGTGTTTTCATAAGCCAGTGTACTACTTTACTCCTTCATGGATATTACGGCATTTTCCCATCCTGATTTATTTTAAAGCTCCTGTATTGCTGATAATATAATTCCTAGATGCAGTAATGGTACAAGACAAGAGAATGTTGACTGAGATAATCTTGTGCCAATCTTTAGCAGAAATACTATAACTGTTATACAAGTGTTTTAAATTTTTCAATTACAATTGACATTCAATAGCATATAGTTTCAGATGTATAGTTTAGTGGTTAGAAATTTATACACCTTACAAAGTGATTCCCCCAATATGTCTTGTACCTACCTGGCACCATATACAATTATTGCTATATTATATTATTGTATATGGTAAATATGTAATAACATATCAACTATATTTCTTATTCTGTACTTTAGATCCCCCTGACTATTTTGTAACATTCAATTTGTGTAACTGAACACAGGTCCAGCTGCTTGCTCCTTTAAAACCTAATACTTAATATGCAGGTGCTGATGTAAAGGAAAGTGATTTATTCAGATGCTGGCCCTCTGGAATATGAGGGATTCACGTCTCAAAGCCCATTTCCCTGTGAAGATGGGGTCTCATCTCTCAAAGCCTATCTCCCCATCTCAGTAGATGTAGGTTTTTATAAGGATGGAGGGGGAACAAGTCAAAGAGTTCAAGGGAAGTGACTGAAAGGTTCTCTACATGCAGATGAGCTAAGGCCATTCCAATAAGCCATGTGATGATCTGGTATGCATCATGCTGGTTTAGTCACCTTAGCTTTGTCATCCTGGTTCAGTTGTTGAAGATCAGCAAATCTTCCAGAGCTGAGATGTCTGAAGGTCAAAGGCTGTATCTTTTGTAGTTAGTTCCTAGGATTCTTATATAAACATGCTGTTTATCTACAAGGTACATATTAGTCAAAGTCAGCACTTTCACAAACAATGTCAAAAGAATGGTGTGGTGGGTTACAAATTCCCACTGTTGCAATTCTCTACAGTCATTTTTTTCTTCTATTCCTGTAGAAGTTAGAAGGTTGTAACCAAAACATTTAAAAAAAAGGAAAAATTTAGGATCCAGTGTAGTTCATAGGTTAAAAATATAATTTTACAATTAACTGAATCAGTTATTTTTTATAACTCTGTGTTATAGATATAATTGAAAAACAAATTTTCCCTAAAATCACCCTCATTTTTCAAAGAGCCAAATTAGGATCAATTCATTTACTACATTACGTTCTATTTTAGTTTGGCCTGATTATTTGCATAAACACAACAGGAATAGCAATTGATTATAAATCTGTTTTACTGAAAAATGTTTTCAGTAAATTTTCAGATTGAACTTTAGCCCCACAGAGCAGAGAAGTCAAGCCACACAGATTGCCATCAGGCTTTGCCTGCAACACCTATGGGTTTGGGTAAACTCACGTTCTTGAGGTCCCCAAAATGTCTTGAGGTTATTCTGTACCAACTCCCAGGAAAATAAGCTTTGCTCCTTACATGGAAATACTGCTATGAACCAAATGTAATAAATTAATTAATTAAAAAGGAAGGTGCCAGGCTATTTATCTAAGGGGCTTTTATTAGCTTCAAAGTCAATCTTTATTCTTTAGAGAATTTGCTGACATCCAGAGACTAGGCATGTTTCTTTCAAACTTGACATTTCAAAGTCTTG
Organism: Pteronotus mesoamericanus; assembly: GCF_021234165.1. Taxonomy (NCBI): domain Eukaryota; kingdom Metazoa; phylum Chordata; class Mammalia; order Chiroptera; family Mormoopidae; genus Pteronotus; species Pteronotus mesoamericanus. The sequence continues at coordinate 60,535,567 of NW_026555321.1, forward strand.
GTTAATAAAACCACAATTGGAAACTGTAATGAATAAGATTCCTATTGGACTTATGCAAATGAATGTATTGCCATGAAAACAATGATACCCACTTATTAAGTGGTTTTAAATTCTGGAGAGATAAAGTAAGGAAAAAAAATAAAATGATTTAATATCACTACAATTTAATAAGTTGCTCTATGAAAACAATTTTTAATTAGCAATATTTTCAACAAAGTCACAAGAACAATAATTAACCTCAGTTCCTTCAGCCCCACAGTCAACTCTTATTTATCCCTATTATCCACCAGTATCTTTACAAATCCAGTCATTTTCCAGAGCCCCCAAAATCCTCATCTATTTCAAAGGTATAATCTGAAAATTTATTCTCAGAAACTCATGTTTTAGAATAAGTTAGAAGATAGAACATTTTTGCAAATGCATTAGAATAAAACAATGTCCCTAAATGACAAAAAAGAAGCCTTACAAATCCAAGTTAATAGATCAGATTATGATGTAATTGACAAAGAAATTTACTTTTTCTGTAAAAACATTTTAACATTTAGAACTACAAATGAGTATAATAGACCAATAAATCAATTAATTTGTTCCCCACTGTCTTTTGTACCTGGAATTTATGTTGGGAAGTAACAATTGGTTTTGGACAATCAAAAGGAGATTTTGGCTTTTTTTATTTGTCATTAAAATTATCACCTGCTTTACCATCTTCCTACATGAATTTACATTTTATTTCTTACTCCTTTTTTCCCATTTCTTTTTCCCTTCTTGAGATTTCCTACTCCAGTGTCCTTCCTTCCTGTATGCCCCTTTTCTATATCCTTTCTCATCTACTTTCACTTCCTTGATTCCTTCTCTTTTTTGCTTCTTCTCTCTACACAATCCTTCTTTAATCTGCATGACCTTCTTTGATTTATACATACCCTCTTCAACTTACATGGCTTCCCTTAGTCTGCTTGTTTTTAACACATAAATAATAACCAGCTTTAGAACAACTTACTTTTAATTCTATTTTCTTTAAAATACATTGCCATAATTTATACCTTTTATTATCAAAAACCTTACATTCTTCTCCAACTTAAATATAGTTTTTTAAATTTTAGTGACAACTAAAAGCAATTACCATTCTATAGATTGACAGAATATTGAATAAATTACATAACTTTCAGAAACAGGTTTTTTTTTTTTTCCATTGGCAGATACACTCACTTTTTTTTTCTTGGTGATTACTGAATTCTTTTAGTGTGCTCAGAAGTGAGCTGTTTCATTATCTAGTGTCTCTGATGACTTTTACAGAGACAAGAGAAGAAGTGGGGAAGATATAAGCTTTGGCACCACTTGTTTCCAGGATCACAGCAGTGCTCAGGCCTCTAGGAGGAGGATTAAGAGTGTTAAAAAAAAAAACAATTTTTCCCTTCTTTCTGAGTTTTACATTCTGGGATAGGGGTGAAATCATTTCCACATCTTTGAACTATCAAGTTTAGATCCTTTTTGAGTAGAATCCTTATGATGTAACAACATGAAAGTTTGCACATTAGAGATCTTAACCTATTTACCAGATGTAAGTTTGAACCTATTTACCAGATTGAAGTGCATCCACTTCCCAGATTAGAGCCTGTTGAATCCTTAGAGACCCATTTCCTTTCCCCAGCAAAGCGTTTAATGGCAGCTGATGCTTTTAAAGGGAGAGCAGGGAGAACCCCCAAGATAAAAAACTGGCAAATTCCTGCAATCCCTGCCATGGGGTCAGCTTGCTACAAAAAGTTCATACCACTAGCCCGGGCTCTCTGGGCCTTACTGGATTCCACAGAGTCCCATCTGGGTTGCCAAAAACTAACTGAATGTATGTTCATTGCTTGCCACTTTAAAAGCCAATATTCGAGAAGCAGGTGCTGATGCAAAAGTAGTTAATTTTCAGGTGACAGCCACCTGAAAGATGGGGGATTCATGTCCCAAAACCCATTTTCTGGGAAGATAGGCTTTGTACCATGAGTTCCCCATCATCCAAGTGAGAAGTGCAAAGGAAGGGAAAGTCAAGGTCCTTGAGCCATGTGGAGATGTCACATTGGAGTTTAAAGTTCCTGTCCTAAAAGGCAGAAGTTGATGATTCAGGTTTTAGTAAATTGTCCTCTTCTTCACTGCCACTGTCACAAAGTGGCTCATGATCAGGAGTGGATCCAAGAAGAAAGAGAATAGATGTAATCACCTAAAAAGAAATGTGTGTCCACACTCCCACCTTTTGCTTGCTGCTCAGACTCTTTTGTTCTAGGGCTTAACCTGACTCCCCATACAGCACGCTTCATTATTATCCACACAAATAAATGAAATAAACAAATTGGAATATAACGCATCAGTAATTATGAATTTTTAAGTTTCAAAAACTTTTTAATTATTTATTTACACATTTTTTATTGATTTTTGAGAGAAAGAGTGGGAAACATCTATTTGTTGTTCTACTTATTTATGTATTAGTTGATTCTTGTATGTGCCCTTGACCAGGGATTGAACCTATGACCTTGGCATATTGGGACAATGCTCTAATCAGCTGAGCACCCAGCCACCATCAAAAATTAATATTCTTTATATCTGGACTTCAGTAGTACTAACTAACAAGAAAATTATCACTCTCTGACTTATTACGTAACCCTTTGGTGTCCAGACTTTTTTGATATAAGTTAATATATAAAGAAAGATACATTTTAACACTTGGAGACTATTAAATGTATCACATACATCTAGCATGAATAGTAAACACGTTTTGAAAATGCTAACTCTGTTTGGTTTTGAAACATGAGTATGCATTTCTATTTATTAAAATAATTTACATTTCTAAATCTCCAGGGTAATTATAACAGGTTCTTTCTTGAAAATAGACATTTAGGGAAAATCCAAAACTGTCAATAGGGATATGATTTAAAAGAATCACTTGTTAATATCTTACTTGCTAACTCCATATTGTGAGTGTGTGTGCAGCATCTTTCAAAAAGACAGACTATACAAAGTGACTTGAGCTTGTGAGGTGTTGTGTCATCTGTCTACCCCAGAATTATTTTGGCCAACCTTTGATTGGCATGCTCAGTGAAATTGCAGACTACCTGCAAGAGTGTAGCCAGGGCCACCTCATTTCAGTTGGGGTTATCAGCTAGATACTAGTATGTAGTACTAATGTGACTAGTATTACTATATATCTGTATGTAGTACTCAATGACTAGTATATTTCCAAGGTGACCACGATTAGGGTCAGAGAACTCAGAGCCTTTCCTTAATTAATCAACTTATTTCTTTATTCATAAATAACAGCGGTTAGTAGAGAAAACAGCCAATGATAACTAAACAAAGTACAACTATTCAAAGGTTCCTAAAAGTTTACTAATTGGATTCATTTAGATGGGAAAAGTTCATTTTTTATCATATCACCTCAAATCCAATAATCCTCAGTAGAGTGTGGAGTGTGTGTGTGTGTGTGTGTGTGTGTGTGTGTGTGTGTACATGTGTATGAATGGATGTATGAATAATTGAAAAATCTGGGGACACCTCGTCAGGCCAACTGTTCTTACCAGAAGCTCATGAAAGCCCTAAAATGAATCACTTAATGATTTGGGAGAGGAGGAACAGAGAGGAATTGAAATGGAAGAATTGGTGTGACACACACTTATCTAACTAGTACAAATATATAACTTGCAAGTGAAACTGTACATACAGAAATTTGAAATAAAGTGAAAGAGTAAATTTTAATTTATTAAAAATTAATTTTTAAAACATCTAGTTTTTCTAATATTAAAGCACTTTAGATAGTCTCTACATTATTCTGAAATTTTTAGTATAAAACAATGTCATCAAAAGTACCTTTATTTTTTTAATTAATTAGTTTATTTATGTTTTGCTATTAGTAAGAATTTATGGTGTACCATATTGTGTGTAGACTCATTACCAACTCACCAGCATTTATGTACCTCTGCTCTGGTACAAGTCATGTGCTATTCACTAGAGATAGGAACAGACACTTCTAAAGTTGAATTATCTTTTCTGTGCCCAAGTGGAGCCCATGGCATTTTGGGAACATTTAAGACAGACAGTTGGCTCAGACTGGAATCCTCTCTGATTTTTTTTTTCAGGATCACTTTGTTAATTTGTGATGACCACGTAATTTATTGTCCCAAGCAGGACACATTAGATGGTTACAGAAGATTCCATTATAACTACACAGGACATGGTTGCAATGTGGGGAGATCAGGAGGCATCTCTGACACTGGAAATGGTGCCCACACACACCAGGATGCTTTATGTGTCCCCACGCTGCTGTCATGCTCTAGAAAGCTGACTCAAGATCTGGCAGGGTGTGGTCCGTGCTCCCTCTTTTTTTCCAACTGGGAAGCCCTGGGTATAATGTCAATGCCAAGATTGAGTGTTTTACATTACCTTTTTAATCACACTATTGGGTTAGAGGTTGGGAGGTTTACTACAAAAAACTCTGAGATTATTGTGGGCAAGTGTTTAGCTGTTTCTTGACTGTTATGACAAGGATGTGGGCTTGGCTTCAGGTGCTTCACCTCCCCTTACTGCACCCCTCCCCCAGGTGGGGCAGCCAGGCAGCAATGCTGAGCGACCTTGTGCTTGGCTTGCAGGAACAGTGGTTCTGGCGTGTGAGGAACAACAGGGTCATGGATGGGTACCCCATGCAGATCACTTACTTCTGGCGTGGCTTGCCTCCTGGTATCGACGCAGTGTATGAAAACAATGATGGGAATTTTGTCTTCTTCAAAGGTAAGGAATGTCCGTGTCCTGCTCTGCTACATTTGGGTCACTGTGCCCAAGACCCTGTCACACTCAGAGAGATGAACCCAGGAAAGCTTTTGATTGAGGGTAGGCAGCTAATATATTGCATGAAAAAAAAAGTGCGTATGTCCCCTAGAAATGTAAAAGAAGTGAAGTGAAAGGTAATTTTTAATTCTCTCACGTATGTTTTCTCATATGGTATGTCATGTAGAAGTCAAATTTAGAAGGCACTGAGATCTTGTAGAATTTTTAGATTTTGCTTAAAAATACCAAGATACTAAAATGGATGAATGAATGAACAATTTAAAAAGCCATTTTTCATTATCTAAGGGATTTGGGTTTTGTTTTTAAAGAGTATTTGGAGTTCCTCACTGTTTTATGCAATGAAATATTATTTCATTTCTCAAACTTTACTTGATTTAATTAGCTTATATTAAATAGTTTACAATAAACTGGGAAATTGCTCATAAAGACAAGGAAAATGTATGGGTAGAAAAAAAAATTCACTCAATTCACATCTCCCCATGAAATTTATTATTTTCTCTTTATCTGAGTTACAAGTCTTAATTGCATACCTACTCACTGCCTAACGCACAAAAGTGAACTTAGGCAACTGGTACTCCATCCTCAAAACTTAATGTTCAGAATAATAAATCTTAATGTCTGTGGGGAAAACCAGGAACAAGAGACTGAGCGAAGGGTGGGAGATGGGTGCAAGGAATTTGAGCAGAGCATGTCTGAGCTGAACCAGAGGGGAACTAGGTCTAGAATGGACAGGGTTGACTGTGTTGCCCAGGAGCTAAAGGATGGAAAATGACAATTGGGAAAGAAAAGGGGGACTTAACCAAAAAAGAAAAGAAAAAAGAGAGGAGAGGAAGATGGCGGAGGAGTGAATGGGAGTCACAGTGACCTCCTCCCAAGACCAGACTGGAATTGTGACTAAATAGTGGAGAAATCACCTGGAAAACCGTGGAACGATAGCGGGAGAAGAGCCTTGGAGCCGCGGACAGACAGTGGATTCAACTCTCACACATCCCAGTGGGTGAGAACTGTGGTGGAGGCTTGAGAGGGTGAACTGGGAGCCCACGGGGACCAGCACCAGAGGGACATTGAAACAGCCAGTTAGCTCCCCCTGAGAAAAACGAGGTCTGAATCATAAACAGGGACCTATAGACTACAGCAGCGAAAACCAGGAAAACACAGATAAAACACAACCGCGAAAACCTTAGGGGCGCTCTCTGCCAGAGACAGGTGGCTGGGGATGCAAAGAGACATTTAAAGGGCCAACGCAAAAATTGCAGTGGCAGCCACCCTCCTTGATCTCTGGGCAGAGGTGGCAGCAGAGTGGGCTGGTGCCTAGGAAAAGATTGGTGAGGAAGACTTTGTGAAGAGAACTGAGACAGCAGCCGGCGGAGCCCTGGTGATAACGCACCTCCCACTCTGCAGCTACCATCCCGCTCAGGCACAAGGGATGGTAAGGGGTGGTATAAACCTGCCTTTTGTGTGCTCCACACACAGCTTGTGTGTGTGTGAGCTCGGGGGCTAAGTGCAGAGAAGCTGGAATAAACAGAGGATCCCTGGCCAAAGGGGTCACACAGATGCATTGAGAGCCTTGAAGAGAGACTGGAGACGGAGGCACTGGGGAAAGAACGGGAAAAGGAACCGGGGAGTCCCAGCTCCTTCTCCTTTCCCTAGTCTCCACTGTATGGGAACAAGCCAAACCCCCAAAGAGCCAAAAGCTGAAAAGCACACAACAGACAGCCCAAAACTACCCAGTGCAGGCACGCACTTGCGCCGAGTGGCTGGCGGGGGCTGGGGAGCATGTGTGTGGACCCGCATGGGCTGGCCAGGGCTCGCGCGGGCTAGCAAGGCCTCCCGCAGGGTGGGCCCCGATGGGGCCTGCGAGGGAGTGCTCAGATCGGCGAGGACCGGTGTAAATGGACCCATGTGGGCCCACGAGCAAAGAGCAATCCGCAGAAAGAGTGGATCCTGGCCGAAGGGGTCACAGAGCTGCCCAGAGTCCCTGGAGGAGAGACTGGAGACAGGATTAACTGGAGAGTCCTGGAGCTGACTTCCTCCCATTTCCATAGTCCCCATTTGGCGAGGACAAGCGATGCCCCCAAAGAGCCAAAAGCAGGGAAAGAACACAATAAAAGACCCTAAACTGACCAGTCCTGGGGCGCCAACTGGCGCGGGCGCTAGACAAGTGCTCAAGGTTGGGCGATAAAAGCGCCCAGGCAGGCTGGAGATCCTGTCCGGACAGGGGTCCTGTCGGGCTGGGGAGCGTGCTGACGGAGCCTGCAGGAGAGTGCAAAGGGATCCACAGAAATAGTGGATCCCTTGGTGAAGGGGTCACACAGCTGCCCAAAGCAGGTATCAGATGCAGACAGTAGACTCCTGGAAGGCTCAAACAAACAACACAAGGTCATATAGGGTCGACAACTGACATCATCAGAGGAAGGCCCAGAAGAAAACTAAAGAAAAAAATACATAAATAAATAAGTAAAAAGACCTGCCTACTACCACAGAAGATTAATTCACAAAGTTAGGAAATCTAGACAGCCCAATTAGAGCACAAGCAAAAATAAATAAATAAATGAATGAATTACTTGACAGACTCTCACAAAAATGAGAAGAAAAAGCAATTGCCCCCAAATGAGTGGAAAAGGGACTCCCCACAGAGGGAGCTAAATGAAATAGAGGCAAGGGAACTATCAGATATGGAATTCAAAACAATGTCTCTAAGGAAGCTCAATGAGCTCAGCCAGCTCAAAGAGAACTATGAGAAACTACAGAGAAACTATCAGGATCTTACAACAACAAACTATATCAACCTGGAAAAAGACATAGAAACTATCAAGAAGACACAAGAGGATAAGAAGAATACCATTTCTGAATTGAAGAACACAGTAGAAGGAATCCAAAGCAGGCTGGATGAAGCTGAGGATCGAATCACTGAGATGGAGGATAAGGTAGAAAGAACAAGAAATGGAAAAAAGACTCAAAAAGAATGAAGAGACACTTAGGGAAATGCAGGATAACCTGAAACGCACTAATATCCGTATAATAGGGATACCAGAAGGAGAAGAAGAGGAGCAAGGGATGGAGAACTTCCTTGAAAATGTAATGATGGACAGTTACCCTAATTTGAGGAGAGAAAGGCTGTCATGGATCCAGGAGGCACAGAGGACCCCATTCAAGAGGGACCCAAGGAGGTCCACTCCAAGACACATCATCATTAAAATGGCAAATGTCAAAGACAAAGAGAGAATCCTCAAGGCAGCAACGGAGAAGGAGAAAGTAACATACAAGGGAGCCCCGATACGCCTAGGAGCTGACTTCTCAACAGAAACACTACAAGCCAGAAGGGAATGGCAAAAATATTCCAAGTCATGAAAAGCAGGGGCCTACAGCCAAGGCTGCTCGACCCAGCAATGCTCTCAAATAAAATAGAAGGGGAAATACAGAGTTTCCCAGACAAGCGAAGGCTAAAAGAATACGTCTCTACCAAACCAGCATTCCAAGATATGCCAAGGGGACTGGTTTAAGAAGATGAAGAAAAAGAATGAGAGAGAGAGGAACACAGGTATAAAGAGAAAAAATGAATAAGTTTCTATCTGTAATAACTCTCCATGTAAACGGAATAAATGCCCCAATCAAAAGACACAGGGTAGCTGAATGGATAAGAAAACATGACCCACACATATGCTGCCTACAAGAGACCCACCTCAGAGCCAGAGACCTACACAGATTGAAAGTAAAAAGATGGAAAAAAATATTCCAAGCAAATGAGCAAGAGAAAAAGGCCAAGGTTGCCATACTTTTATCAGACAAAGTAAATTACAAAACGCCACAAAAAGAGACCCAGAGGGTCACTTTATAATACTTGAAGAATCTATCACAAAGACATAAACATTATAAATTTATATGCTCCGAATATAGGAGCCCCCAAGTATGTAAGGAAATTGTTGGATGACTTCTCAAAAGATATAGAGAGCAACACACTGATAGTAGGGGATTTCAACACTCTACTGTCAAAAATGGACAGATCTTCCACACAAAACATCAATAAGGATATTGTGGAGCTGAATGACGCACTGAGTCAAAAAGACTTAACTGACATATATAGAACCTTAGATCCCAAAGAAGAAAAATACACATTCTTTTCAAATGCCCATGGAAGTTTTTCAAAGTTAGACCACATAATAGGACACAAAGCAAGCCTAAGCAAATCCAGGAAAATTGAAATAATACCAAACTTTTTCTCGGACCACAAAGGCTTGAAACTGGATATCAACCTCAAAGAGAAACTTCAAAAGCTTGCATACTCATGGAGACTGAACAGTAGACTATTAAAAAATGAATGGGTCAATAATGAGATAAGAGAAGAAATCAAAAAGTTTCTGGAAACAAATGAAAATGAACAGACAACAGTCAAAAACTATGGGACACAGCAAAGGCAGTCCGGAGAGGGAAGTTCATAGCAATACAGGCTTACCTAGAAAAGATAGAGACATTTCAAATAAAAGACCTAACACAACAACTTCAAGAACTGGAGAATCAACAACAAATAAATCCCAGAGCAAGTAGAAGGAAGGAAATAGTGAAGATTAAAGCAGAACTGAATGGCATAGAGATGAAAAGAACAATTCAACAGATCAACCAATCCAGGAGCTGGTTCTTTGAAAAGATAAATAAAATGGACAAGCCTTTAATCAGAGTCATCAAGAAAAAAGGGAGAGGACCCAATTAATAATATCAGAAATGAAAGAGGAGAAATAACAACTGATACCACAGAAATACAAAGGATTGTCACAAACTACTATGAACAATTATATGCCAAGGAATTTGAAAACCTTGATGAAATGGATAAATTTGTAGAAAAGTAAAATCTTCCAACACGGAAGGAGCATGAAACAGACAGCTTGAACAGACTAATAACAGCTGGGGAAATTAAAGCAGTCATCAAGAAACTCCCGGCACATGAAAGCCCAGAGTCGGACGGTTTCACAGGAGAATTTTACAAAACATTTAAGGAAGAGCTAACCCCTGTCCTTCTCAGCCTATTCCAAAAAATCCAAGAGGAGGGAAGACTCCCAGAATCTTTCTATGAGTCTAGCATCACCCTGATCCCAAAACCAGATAAAGACCCTACAAAGAAAGAAAACTACAGACCAACTTCGCTGATGAACATAGATGCTAAAATCCTCAACAAATATTGGCAAACTGCATCCATCAATACATTCAAAAGATTATCCACCACGATCAAGTGGGATTTATTCCAGGGATGCAGGGATGGTTCAATATACGGATACGGAAGTCAATAAATGTAATACATCTCATAAATAAAAGGAAAGACAAAAAACACATGACCATCTTGATAGACATAGAAAAAGCATTTGATAAGGTAAAGCATCAATTTATGATCAAAACACTCAGCAAAATGGGAATAAATGGGGCATTCCTCAATGTAATAAAGGCCATATATGAAAAACCTACAGCCTACATCATACTCAACGAGCAAAAACTGAATGGTTTCCCACTAAGATAGGGAACACAAAAAGGATGTCCGCTTCCACCACTTCTCTTCAACATGGTACTGAAAGTCCGGGCCACAGTGATCAGACAAGAAAAAGAAATAAAAGGCATCCAAATAGGAAAGGAGGAAGTAAAACTCTCCCTGTTTGCAGATGACATGATCTTGTACATAGAAAACCCTGTAGACTCTACAAAATAACTCCTCTGCCTAATAAGTGAATTTGGCAAAAGAGCAGGATGCACAGTCAATATTCAGAAATCAAAGGCATTTTTGTACACCAACAATGAAATAAAAGAAGAAGAAATCTGAAAAAAAATACCATTCGATATAGCAAGAAAAAAGATAAAGCACCTAGGCATAAATTTAACCAAAGACACAAAAGACCTATATGCAGAAAACTATACAACATTGAAAAAAGAAATTAAGGAAGACACAAATAAATGGAAGCATAGACCGTGCTCATGGATTGGAAGAATTAATATCCTCAAAATGTCCATACTACACAAAGGAATTTATAGATTCAACGCAATCCCTATTAAGATACCAATGATGTATTTCACAAAAATAGAACAGACATTTCAAAAATTTATATGGAACCATAAACGACCCTGAATAGCCGCAGAAATTTTGAGAAAGAAACACAAAGCAGGAGGGATCACAATACCGGACATCAAACTCTACTACAAAGCCACCATACTCAAAACAATCTGGTACTGGCAGAAGAACAGACCTATAGACCAGTGGAACAGAATAGAAAGCCCAGAAATAAGCCCAGGTCTATATTGGCATCTAATATTTGACAAAGGGGGCAGAAGCATAAAATGGAGCAATAACAGCCTCTTCAACAAATGGTGTAGGGAGAGCTGGACGGCTACATGCAAAAAGTTGGAATTGGATCATCAGCTGACACCATACACAAAAATAAACTCAAGATGGATAAAAGACTTAAATATAAGTCGCAACACCATCAAAGTCCTAGAGGAGAACATTGGCAGGAAACTCTCAGATATCCCACGCAGCCATTTTTTCACTGATATGTCTCCTAAAGCAAGGGACAGAAAGGAAAGAATAAACAAGTGGGACCTCATCAAAATAAGAAGCTTCTGCAAGGTGAAAGTAAACATCAGCAAAATGAAAAGGGAGCCAACCGTATGGGAAAATATATTTGCTAATGATACATATCAGATAGAGGTTTGATCTCCAAGATATATAAAGAACTCACTTGACTCCACTCCAAGAAGACAAACGATCCAATCAAAAAATGGGCAAAGGACCTGGGCAGATGCTTTTCTAAGGAGGAGATACAGAGGGCCCAGAGGCATTTGAAAGGATGCTCAGCATCACTAGCCATCAGAGAAATGCAGATCAAAACCACCATGAGGTACCACCTCACACAGGTCAGAATGGCCATCCTAAACAGATCCACAAACAACAGGTGCTGGCGAGGCTGTGGAGAAAAGGGAACCCTAGTCCACTGTTGGTGGGAATGCAGACTGGTGCAGCCACTGTGGAAAGCAGTGTGGAATTTCCTCAAAAAGCTGAAAATGGAACTGCCTTTTGATCCAGTGATTCCCCTGCTGGGACTATACCCTGAGAATCCCAGAGTGCCAATTCAAAAGAACCTATGCACCTCAATGTTCATAGTAGCACAATTTACAATAGCCAAGTTCTGAAAGCAGCCTAAATGCTCATCCCTAGATGATTGGATCAAAAAAAGTATGGTACATTTACACAATGGAATACTACACAGCAGAAAGAAAAAAAAAAGAACTACTGCATTTCAAGACAGCATGGATGGAACTAGAGAGCATTATGCTAAGTGAAATAAGCCAGGGGCCGAAAGACAAATACCATATGATCTCACTTATAAGCGGATCCTAATGAACAAAACAAAGATATAAGGAAAATAAGACCAGCAACACTGAAAGGAAAAGAAACAACAGAGGTAAGAGGGAAGGCGGTAGGGGATTCGGGGGAAAGGAAAGGAAGGAGGAAATCAAGGAACATATAGCAAGGACTCATGGACAAAACCAAAGGGGTAGAGTTGAGGGAGGGTGGAAAGGAGGAAGTGGGCAAGAGAAAGTGGTAGGGGGAAGGCAGAGACAAATGTAGTTGAAAAAATTAATTAAAAATGTTGTTTTTATAAAGGAAAGTTTTTGTTACATTTAAGTACAGAATCACATGCAGTAATATGGTCTAGAAGGTTTTTTAGTCAAAGAACATATATAAAGGACCCATGGAAATGAACAATAGTGTGGTTATTGACTGTGGAAGTGGGGGATGGGCTGCGCTGAAGGAGGTGAAAGAGAACAAATTGGTATAACTGTAATAGCATAAACAATAAAACAGTAAAAATATAATAAAATATCAAAATGGCTACACAAAAAAAGGAAAGAAAGAAGGGGAAAAAGAGAAGGAGAATGAGAAGACAGGAAGAGGAAGGGGAAGGAGAAGAATAGGAAGAGAGAGAAGAAAGAAAAGGGGAGAGGGAAAGGAGGAAGAAGAGGAGAAGGAGGGGAAGAAATTATTCTCAGGATCAAACTAGAAGAATTTGTAATGTTGATGGGGGTAATAAAAACATGACATTTTGGAAACACTTGTAATATTTAAGTGATGTCCAATTGTCTTCACCAATTTCTTCCTGAGGAAAGGGGGTTAGTGTCTGTGTTATAAGGACATGTAGGGCCTGCAGTCAGATGCTGGCTTCACATGCTGACTTGCTGTGTGAACTGGGCAAGTTACTCAGCTCCCTTTGCCTTGGTTTCTCCATCTGGAACATGGATCGTATTCTTTGCTCTCTCAGGATTAGTCTGAGGACAAAATTGAGGACATGTGGCCTGATTGGCACTCTAGGCCCTCAGTGAATGTCTGCTAGTATAACTATCAATATGTCTGCCCTCCTGACATCCAGAATAAGTATATGAATAATGTGGATAAGAACTGTGGACTCATCTACTCTGGGCACAGGAAAAAAAACATCTAAGTTCTGGTCTTTGAAGGGAAATGATCATCCCCTGAAGTGCAATAACAGAAAGAAGTGTGGAATTAGACTGAGGTGGCCTTGAGTTGGCAGCTGACCAAGGGGCTCTGTACCATCCAGGAACTATTGCTCTAGAAGAAACTCCACCATCCTGTACCAGCTCTCATGGCCTAGGGGCCTCACTGCTATCCATTTGCCTCCATCCTTGTAGCTCATGGGGTGGCCACATCCTTCTTATCCCCGCCTATCCTATTTGAGCACAGGACTTGTGAAACTGTGAAATTACCTGCAGCATTTGGATGTAAATACCACCAGAGATGAATCTAAAATATAACAGCATTATTTGCAATAGCCAAGTGCCAGAAACAGCCTAAGTGCCCATCGGTAAATGAGTGGATCAAAAAACTGTGATGCATTTACACAATCGAATACTATGCAACAGAAAGAAAGAAAGAAATCCTTCCCTTTGTGACAGCATGTGTGGAACTGGAGAGTATTATGCTAAGTGAAATAAGCCAGGCAGTGAAAGACAAATACAATATGACCTCAGCTATAAGTGGAATCTACTCAACAAAACAAACAAGCAAGCAAAATAGAACCAGAGACATGGAAATAAAGAACAAACTGACAGTGACCAGAGGAGAGGGGAAAGGGGGATAATGGGAGACAGAAAGGAAAGAGTCAAGTCAGGGAACATGTATAAAGGACCCATGGACAAGGGCAACAAGTGGCAGGATTGAATGTGGGAGCGGAGGGGTGGGCAGGGCAGGGGAGAGTAATAGGGGACAAATGGGGACAACTTTAATTGAACAGCAATAAAAATATTTTAAGATAAAAAATAAAATAAAATATGTTTTCTCACACACCACTATGTCTTCAGTTCTTGGAAGAGTGCTGGGACAGAGTAGCTGAGACCAATGGTAATTAGTAAAAGCCACAGCAGTAAATACCATTTGACTCAGTGTGGTGTCTCTTCCATTTTGATGCTGACAACAGGACGGCTTTGTCTCTGGTCACATGTTTGTCCATCATCTAGAATGGTGTACCTGTCAGTGGTCTCTTCTGATCTGCTACACTCTCATGAGAGGTCTAGTTTCAGTTTTCTGAGTCAGAACCCTGCATGAGGCTTCCTTTCCCCAGCTTACACACTGCACTGCCTTCTGGTAGACCTGCTCCCAAGACAACTGTGAACATGCAGCACCCCGGCACCAAACCTTATACCCAGAGTGATCCTGGACCTGGTTTCCCCTTCTCTGGTATCCAGTTCCCCACCTGCAGAACAGGAAAGAGCCCATAGTCTAGGTGTCAGGTAGCACACCACCGCCTTCCTACAGCCATATCATAGTCACATGACTGTCTCAGCCTGCCATTGTCACTTTATGGTCCTTACCACATCAAAAGCCCAGATAATCCCATTGTCCCTTATCCCACTGTCCATTGCCTTTGATCTCTGGACCAGGAATTTATCCAGTTCCTTCTCTGCTTCAGTTTCTACTTACCATCTGGTGAACTCTGCATTTCCTTTTTTATTGCTGATCTGTACCCTTCCTGCTAGAATATTATTTCAATATGGCCAAGGACTGCTCTCCTTTTTTTCTTTTATACTGTTATATCCTTAATATATTAAACCAGGGGTTGACTAACTTTGTCTGTAATGACCAAGTAGTAAATGTTTCAGCCTTGACAGCACATGGTCTCTGTCACATATCCTTCTTTGTTTGTTTGTTTTAGCTTTTAAAAAATGTAAAAACTCTTCTCAAACCATGGGCTGCACAAAAACAGGCTGCAAGTCAGTTTGCTGGGCTCTGTTTTAAATGATGCCTGGAATACAGTGAACAGTTCCTAATATCTCCCTTAACAGGCCTAGATATATAATTGCTTATGTCTACAAGGCTAGTTGCTCAGTGTGAACCAGCCACTCTGTTTGTTACTTGTGACTGTCACCTGGTATCTGGCATTGTTTAGACCCCTTCACCGCTCTGCTTGACATTGGGACTCTAACATGGGTCATTCTCCTCTCATTACATTTAAAAGTAAGTTTCTTTAGTTAGAGAGCTTCAGAACATAAAATGTATCATACTCAGGGAAGTAATATGCTTTTCTCCAGCAACTGAACATACCCCACACTTCATGCTGGTCAGCTATCTCAACATCCCTCAGGTAAATGCAGTATAACAGACTGACATTTTGTGAGCACCACAAGCCAGATGTTCATATTCTCCATTACTAGTCATGTTCAGGCTGAATGGTTGTGAGATGATAATATCAACAATCTTAGTTGAAAATTGAGCCCTTAAAGTCTCCTTCAAGAATTGGAAATATATTTAAAACAAAGCTCTCAATGTTGTCAAAATCAGTACCAATCAAAATCAAGTTGTTGAGCTCTGACCTCTGTGTCTCAGTTGGCTGGGTGTTGTCCTGCAAAATACAATGTCTCTGGTTTGATTCTTGGTCAGCGCGCATACCTAGGTTGCAGATTGCGGCATGTACAAGAGGCCACCGATCGATGTTCTCACTCACATTGATGTTTCTCTTCCTATCTTTCTCCCTCCTTTCCCCTCTCTCTAAAAATTAAAATTAATTTAAAAGTAATTAAGTCAAGTCATTGAAAAGTCTCAACATTCATATTGTTGCTATCATTTAACTTCAGACAAGACTTAGTAATCTTGCTGACAGTTCCATTTCAAGGGGCAAAATAATTTACAGAAGGAATTAAAATATCTGAGACAGGAAGGAGGAGGATGATAAAGTTTGGGAATTTGGATGGCATATAAAAGATGTGTATCACAAAAGAAGAGTTGTCTAAGACAAGTGGCCCTGGAAGATGGCAAAGAAAAGCACTGTTTGCTTGAAGAATGGTTTTTGTGACTTCCATTATTACTTTGTTGCCAATATTCATAAAGCAGCAATTTTTTAAGCTGCTTACAGGTAGCTAATCACTCTTGAAGGGAGTTTAGGGAGTGGTCATGGAGTTTGAGGTAGAAAAACATTGTTTCTTACAAAGTACAATAGATCGCCTGCAGTCAATCTTTATTATAAACAGATGAATGCTCTGATTACTTATGTCTCTGTAGGAGGTAGCAGAAAACTAATGCTCAAAGAGTTTCACTAGATTAAGGAATATATGTTTGGTGACCTTGCAACATAAAAAGATAGGTTTGCAACATGTGAACTGTGCTATTTCCTCAAAGTTATTAATGTTTATATTGTATATAAACATGAAGTGATTGTCAAAACCAAGAGGCCAAATGTTTAATATTTTAAAATCTCCCTTGATAATTACCTGTATTTACTTAAAAGAATTCAAAAAGTCTGTGGTATATTTTTAGTGTGGCTGTTTTTATTTATATTTCAGACTCCTGCATTTTCCCATTAGTATTACTTGTGTGTCTAAAAGTTTTCCCCATCTTCAAACATTTATTTCCTGTCAATTTGAGTTCCTGGGGATACAGACAAAGAGGAAGTTATAAACCTGTAAAAGATAATGGGGTGGGGACACGACTGGACTGTAGAGCTGGGGTCTGTGCTGCAAATGGGACAGGACCTTCAAGAACCCAAAAAGATGCTCCATAGATAAGACTGCCTTTCAGAGGTGTCTTCCAGAGAGCAGAAAGGTCCAGAATCAAGTACATGCCCTGCTCAGGGGTTGGCCTAATTGAAGGCACTCAGCTGAAGGGCCAGTTTTTCTTCAAAGGGACATCTAAGCCGCATAGCTCCATGGCTTCCACATGTTCATGAATATTCAAAATTCCCTGTTTACGTGATAATATTGTGGAACCTGGAAAAGTATGTTCTAGTAGCAAAAAGTCCTGTAATCTCCAAAGTTAAATGATTATTCGAATATCTTGGGTAACTAACTTATAAATAGAAATTAAAACTTAATCCAGACTGTTGACACTGGCATAGATCAGTGTACAATAATTAAACATTTGTTATTTACCTTATCTATCAGAGTGGGTAGTAAGAAAATATGATCGGTGAAATACGATATATGTGATAATATGTACCTTTTATTGGGGACCATGAGCTAGATATGCTGTTGGTATATTATACATTTGATCTCTGATATTTCCAGAACTCTGAATGAGAAGTGTGTGTCTTAAATACAAATTAGAAAAGGAAGGCTTGTATTTAGTGACTTGCCCATGATCTCACAGCTAATCAATGGAAGAGCTGTTGCCCCCTACTTCTGATTTCAAAGCTGTTGAATATTTTGTTAAACCACAGTCTAAGAAAGAAAATATTCTTTATGACAATTTTCTCAATCCCTGAAGTGTTCTCAATAAGTATATCAATGTTGATCTAAAATAATCCCAACAAACAAAAGTTAGTAATCTAAGTGCAGCTTTCTTTTATAAGAAGAGTATCCAGGCATTAAAGAATTTATGTTCTCAGCTTTTCTGTGAGAAGCCACATAGTAAATACCTTCGGCTCTGCAAGTCATATGGTCTCTATTATCACTATTAAACCTTGTCATTGTAGCTTAAAAACAGACTGGACAATATGTAAATAAATAGGTGTGACTGTGTTCTCATAAAATTTTATTTTCAAGGACAGGCAGCAGCTGTTGGCCCTAGATTACTGATCACTGTAATCAAAGATACGAAATGTGAATATGTAAGAGTTTTGTGGACTCTGAGGAAACAACAATACAATTGATTTTTTTAAATTAATAAATTATCAAGGGTATCTGATGACTTAGGACAGTAAACAAGGCATGAGCTGAATGCAGTGGATTAATTAATTAACAAACACTTCCAATAATAAATGTGCAGTCATATTTGATAACGGGAAAGGAAGCAGGAAATCATCAGCAATTCTGAAAGCAGATAGATTGTAGAGAGTCAATTTGGAATAGTAAGTTGAGTTCTGAATTAAAATACCTGGACTGAAGTACAAATCTATTAGCAATTGTTGTATGGTTTTATGCCTGTCACTTCTTTTTTTTAAATTAATTAATTTATTTTTCCAAATACATTTGTCTCTGCCTTCCCCCTACCACTTCCCCCTGCCCCCTCCCCGCACTCCCTCCTTCAATCCTTCCCCACTTTGGTTTTGTCCATGAGACCTTTCTGTATGTTCCTTGACTTGCCCCTTCCCTTCCTTTTCCCCCTGCTCACCTCTTGTCTCTGTTGGTTTCTGTTCCTTTCTTAAACCTGTGAAATAACTGTCTTAGGCTGGATTCCTAACCATTATTCTGATCCAGAACATCTGAACAACATAATGCATTTTATCAGTGACATTGGCTCAGTTCAAAGGTGTTAGGAAAACGGATATGATTTAGCCTCCAGGCCAGGCCCTGCTCTCTTCATAAACATTTTAAAAAGTCACTAGACCCCTTTCCTTGTAGGATTAAGCATGTATTTTAACATTTCTTCATAGAATTCTTTGCTTAGTGTCTGGCGCCTCTGTTATGAAAGAGTAGGAACCTCAAGTATTTCCATCATTTTGTCCACAGTTCCCTCAGTGACTGGCTGTAATAGGCTCTTCATGAACAGATATGCAATGAATAGTTTGGGGAATGGATGGATAGGTGGATGGATGAGTGGGCAGACAGCATTGTTGTTGTTTTTACCAAGTTTCTCTGTCTTTAATCAGACTTGTTGGTATTTTCTTCTACTTTCTGCAAAGGAGTGTCAGTAGGACCAGTTTTTTCCACTTGCTCCTGACTACGTCACCCTCCTATGAAATTCAATAAATGTCTTTCTTCTGCCAAAGAGGCAGTATTTTCCTGGAGAACCAAACTGTTTGATAGTAAGGTAGTGAAAAATGCGCCTGTCCTATGTTAAAAAAGAAAATAGTTGAATATGAATCTCACATACTGGCAATCTAAAAAATAGAAATAAAGTCACTTCAGCTTTGTCATGTGAAAATCTTACCTCATCAAGATACAGAAGGAACTGTATAATTGTATTTCCTTAACAATTACTATAAAATTAAGTGTATAACTCATAATCAACGTTGAATTGTTTTTGTTGAATTCTCTGCCACGAATACTCAGCAGTCAACCTGTTTTCTCAATTTTTTTTTAGTACAATTAACTGCTGGGATATCATCATGCAGCCTGACAGCAAATGTTTGCTGAGTTTTCTGTGTTGCCTTGTTTTTTAAAGAGAATGTAGTGCATTTTTGAAAAATCCCCCAGGGATTGCTCTTTAAAAGAAAAAAAAAGCAAATTGAGATTTTCTACAGTGAAAGTCTAATTGTTTCTCCCTGTTACTGATGGAAAACTCCAACAGTATAGAGAAGTATTTCATTTTTAAAACACATTTTGAAAAAAAACAGTTTTTATACAATAATAATTTCCTAGAAGAACTATAACCTTTTCTTTTATCACATACTCTTTTCTCCTTCTCAAGACACCTGGGCAGCATGTAAACAAAGCTTCTGTGAACATTTCTCATGTTACGTGGACCAGGGAACACTTGTGCATTGTTGGTGGGAATGCAGGCTGGTACAGGCACTGTGGAAAACAGTACGGGGGTTCTTCAAAAAACTTAAAGTGGAACTGCCTTATGACCCAGTGATTCCACTTCTGGGTACTTATGCAAAGAATATAAAAACACTAATTTGAGAAGACACGTGTACTTCCATGTTCATTGCAGCATTATTTGCAAGAGCCAATACATGGAAGCAACCTAGGTGTCCAATGATTGATGAATGGATAAAAAAAAGTATGGAATACTAATCAGCCATAAATAGGAATGAAATCTTGCCATTCACGGCATCATCAGTGGACCTAGAAGGGTATTAAGCTAAGTTGAATAAGTCAGACAAAGAAAAACAAATATTGTACTATATCAGCTATGTGTGCAATCTAAAAAACAAAACAAACAAAACTAATAGGTACAGAACACAAGCTTGTATTTGCCAGAGTAGAGAAGAGTTGGAGGGGCTGGCAAAATTGGTGAAGAAAGCCAAGGAGTACAAACTTCCAGTTACAAAACAAAGAAGTACTGGGGATGTCATGTACACACAGTAACTATAGGTAATGATGCTGTGTTGTGTATTTAGAAGGTGCTAAGACAGCATATCTTAAAAGTTCTCATTACAAGAAAAAAAAGTTGTAGTGTGACAGATGTTAACTAGACCTATTACAGTGGCCATTTCCCAGTATATACAAATATTGAATCATTACATTTTACATTAAGACTGAACTTGACCAAAAGCAGGACCTCCGGTTCCCAGAGAAAACATCCTTGATACTTGATCCTTGATTCAGAACTGTTTTAATGTAGTAAGGTGAAGATGTATCTTTTTTCCTTAAATTAATTCTGATTGGGTTCTTAAATAGTTATTCACTATATCTATGTTAGAAAATAACATGGATGTTTCAAAAATAGCATCCTTATTCCAGATGTGACTGCTGTAAAGTTCTCATGTAGATTTCATAGAAAATCATTTTAAATGCATTGTTAATCAAGATATTCTAATTTCTGACATTGATTAGTGTATTCTGCATTTGCACTTATTTCATGCAGGTAACAAATATTGGGTGTTTAAGGACACGACTCTTCAACCGGGTTACCCACATGACTTGATTACACTTGGAAGTGGAATTCCCCCTCATGGTATTGATTCAGCCATTTGGTGGGAGGACGTTGGGAAAACCTATTTCTTCAAGGGGAACAGGTCAGTACACACTTCACCTGAGGAAAGCAGTTCAGTAATGTTTAGGGTAGCTGATATTTCTAGTCTATCACAGGCATGTACTGTTGATGAAAGCATTGGTTGTGTGGATATCAACACCAGAATTATTGAAATCTGAAATTGAAAATGTTTTTAACATATTTTAAAGTAACATTCAACATAAATCTTCCTCTACTATACCCTAATAATGTGACTTTCTTATGAAACTAAATATGTAGTTTATATTCATTCTTCTCTGTAACCTTAACATGCCTTAAAGCTGTGGAGGTAGTATATAGTTACTCTTGCAATGCATTTTCTTAAAATTTTACTTATTTAAAAAGTTCTTTTTAACAAAAGCTTATTTTTGTGCTTTTATATTAAAAGTTAAATTTTTACACTACCGCACAGTTCAGTGTGAACATTTTAAAGTAGTTTCAGTTTAGTCATGAATTCTATTTCTTAGGACACCATTTATTTAAGTACCAGCAATAGGTGTAAACAACAAGCTTTAATGTCCTGCATGCTACTTTCAAGTCACCCTTAAAATCTTAGCATATTTTAATGGTGTCAAATGTTTCCAACTTTAGAAAAGGATATAAACCTTGTTTACTTTGCAATTTGCAATTTTGACTGCAAATGATTTCAAGCATTGAGCTTTCCCTTTGAACTGAAAGATCCTATAATTTGCCTCCATGGATTAGAATGCATACTTTTAAATTTATTCTCTTACTAGCTCTGTATACATTAGATCTGTATATATTTCCACAGCAAAATACTCATAGGTTTTGCTCAACATTTCTTACTAAATCATAAAAGAAAAAAATTCATCAAACAAAAATTTTATTCACCTAGAAGATATTACTTATGACCACACAACATAAAATGGCCCTGAGAAAGACACAGGTGTAGTAGAGCAGGAAAGGAGAGTGGAGAAATCAATTCACAGCATGATGCCCACTAAGGAAAGGAAGCCTGCAGTCCTACAGAGTCATCTCTAAAATAGCAGCCCTCAACTGGTTTTATTGCTTAGGAATAGGTTCAGTATTAGTGGTTGGAGACTTTTGTTTTGGGTTTTTTCTTCTTTCCTTCCTTCCCACCCACCCAAAAGGGTGGAAACCCAAGGCTGGGAAGATGCCCAGGAGAAGTGAACTCACACAGAACAGAACACAAAAGCTTAGCTTTATAGTTTCCATGAGGATTTCATAGATGATCTTAAACCCACCATATCATTACCAAACACCCTTTTTTCCACACCTGTAGATGTTATTTTTTTTTAATGTTTCCATTCTAAAAGTTTAATACTTAATGAAAAATTTAAGTTTAGAAACTAAATATGGGCTACCTCATATCAGTGAAATCAATGAAAATTAGATACCAAATTTATAGTTGAATAAAGACTATAGTAAATGAGAAAAGGAGTTTAATTCATTTATTTCATACCTGAGATGCTGCATGCAAATACAATAAAATGTACAGAAGTATTACTTTAATCTTAAGTTCTGTTTAAATAACTTCTCTATAGGTTTTAAAATATTTAAAGCAGGATTCCAATTAATTTCTGTATGTGATCTTCTATAAGATTTTGAGTTATGGATGCTTTATAAACAGATTACTTCATATTTATCAAATTGTATGTTTCCAAAGTCAAAACATTTTTATATTTATAAATAATTCATACTGGATTAAAAATCAATGGAAAAGACATGAGCTCTCTAACTCTAACACAGAAACAACAATTGGTCACCACTTTTGTATAAAGAATAGGAGAGTCTTTCTTCCCTACCTTGTATATTTATAATACTAATTTTAACATTTTATATATTTTCAATGTATATTTTTGAGAAAAAGCATAATGTAAATTTATTTGTCTTTATTTATTTCTACCTCTTTTCCCAATGGCAGCTTTCTGCTTAGAAAATGGCGGAAAGTTGGGTCAGAGGCACAGGTTTGAGATACTTGACACATAAATCATATTGCAGGCAGAAATCTAACTATAGAGAGACAGGAAATGAAATGATGGTTCTTTAAACAGCTCTGCAAATTCTGATGGAAGTTTCTAGCTTCTCTGTTTCACAGCCAGCATGGACCACATCCTCAGGTTCCTCCTTGCCCTTTTGTTCCTATCAAATTATAGATACTTGAGTGCACTTGGACCTGCATAGCATTTAGCTCTAAAATGCTGTTTTTCTAAATTTCTCAGCATCTTCTTACAACTGTGTCCAAGACTTTATGGCCATATTTCACTTTAAAGTTAACCTTTGAGAAATGTAATATGTTTTCACAGAAAGAAGTCAAAATATAGATCAATTTGGTTTGTCTATTATTTTTCTGATTTTCACTAGTAATCAAACATTTCTTTCAGCTTAAGTTGTGTGTTTATGAAGTTATTATTCAATATGTGCTTTTTAAATTAATTATCATACTATAAATGGATAATTTCAATCCTGTTGAATTTTTAAGAATGTTCCTGAAGAGTGAGATTTTGTATGATTATTTAGGTAGGAAAAACAGAATGGGCCTGTGTTTGTGGTAACATAACAGAAGCAAATAGCCTAGACTCTAAGTAAAGAAATGAGACAGAAAAGGAAGAAAGGAAGAAGCCTTGCTGAGTCCCGTGAAATAACCCTTGGGGCCACTTTTGTTCAGTTGGAGCTTAGTATCCAGCAACACCCCATAAAAGCAGTTCATTCCAGAATTGTCTATACCATATTTTTCTTCTTACAGAAGGAACTTTAGAAAATATTTGGTGTTATTACATGAACAATTTTTGTTTCTTATGGGTGTGACTCATGATTAAGTCTAAAAAAATAATAAATAAGTCTCATTTTTAAACATATTCAATTTTGAAGCACTGATGCCCAATGCTTCTTTCAAAGAATCAGCAATTTAAAGTCATAATTCTAAAGGTAATGTATCAGAAGAAAAACTATAAGGTTCATTAGAATAGCCTTTATCATTTGCCAACAATCCTGCACAAAATTTTAAGATCTATTCCATTGCAGTACCTACATTTTAAACCCATGAAATGGTTTATTTACACAGTATTCCATCTAACATGTTAATATACTTCTCAATGAGCCCATAAGCTTGTTTTTCAGACAGAAAAAAACATATCAGTGGAATGAGCTCTTTGTTCACATTGAAATATGTTCAAATATGTTGAAAGTTAAAATGAAAACCTGCATTTCTAAATAAGCATTAGCACCTTTAGAAGGCAGCTCTGGACATAGTGAGAGGATTCTCATCACAATCAAATATACTGAATATATATCAAAGCTGGCACACAGCAGATAACCTGAAGATCTGAGCCTACACTGAGTTTTTCACAGATTGTGAAATGGTCCCAAGTTAGAATATTGCCTTATCTTCTAGCAGAGAGAGGGAGAAATGTGTTTATTCTGACAAATTCATACTAGACTTATGTTCCTACAAGAGTGTATAATAAAATTCACATTCCATTTATATTTCCTTGAAATGTGATCTTCATGAATCTTATTTAGGTTCTCAGAGAAGTATTGGAGGGTAAAGCGGATGGATGCCTGATAGGACCAGGGATGAAGAGAATCATATTCACATGTGAAGATTAGGAATTTGAGCAGCAAGAGAATAAGAATGGCAGATGGATAAATACAGTTTGCTCATCAAGGGAAAATGAGCAGTAATGTAGTAGAAAACCATACTTAACCATGAATCAGAGAGTGTTTGTTTGTTTCAACTCTGCAACATTCAAAAGGAGGAACTATAACCAAGTCATTACATCTGAATAGTGTGACACCCGATGCTCTGTCAGTGAAGGCACTGAATGATGGTGTCCTTGTAGGGTGCATCATAACGTGCAATCCAACAGATTGTAGAATGATCATATAGAAATAAGATAAAATAATGTATTATATAAATTTACTTTACAGCTATAAAACACTGCAAAATGTATGAGTGTTATGAGAACATTGTTATTATTGCTCCCTTGGAGAACAAACCTGGTTCCTAAGTACTCAGTGATCTTTCTGAAACCACATATAGGTGTGATCCTATTGTTCCTAGGATTTTAAATTATTCCAGACTTTTATGTTAGCTAAATAAAAAGACTGCTGTTGTTTATGTCATCTGAAAATACCATTTATTTTAAAGATAAATCATTATTTAATCTATCATGGATAGAAACTGCCTGCCTAGTAAACTTTGACACAGTGAAACATCCCAATTTTTAGAGGCATAACTGTGGAAGAAAAAAAGTGTTTATTAGTGTCCATGAGGTAAGTTATTTGACAGTTTCTTTGTGAGAGGTTTTCTTTATAGTCAAGTGCAAGAACCAATTGGTTAACCTGTATGAGTAGTATAAACCCCATTGAAATAATTCCTTGAGAGAAGAGATCTAGAAATTTTGAATGGAATCTCAGCCCTATTAACCATTCAGTGTTTATCACAGAATGTTCTGTGAGAGAGGAATATTCAGAGTAATTTAGAAGCAGATATTTCCATCAACACAGTATGAATGCAAACATATTTTGGTGCTGGAAGTATGCTGCTCTGCCAACTTCTCTTCAGAAAGATGGGCCCAGTCACTAGTGTCAGCTCAGTGTCTCCCCAGAAGCTCTCTGATGTGTGATCTGTTCTCCCTTTTCATGCGATAACAATCTGTGACACACACCTGTCACTCTGTATTTCCTTCAGAACAAAGTCAGCCTGTGGTTGACGTATTGGAACCCTTCCTAAAATGGCCTTTTCTCCTTTTTACGTGAGCACTAAAGATGAAGGAAATGCTAATATCCCTAATGTTACTTGTAGGAGGGTTGTAGGAATCTGTAGAAAACTCCTCTTCATAAGGTCCCACAGCTGTGTAGATGAAGGATCCTCTACCAACTCAGAATAGAAAAATACCCAGAAAAGACCTGAAAAACATTTTTTCATGGTTTCAACCAAAATGCTTAATCCAAAGTTTATGTATAATATTCCTGAAACTTGTTGGTCAAACTTGTTAGCTTTAGCAGGTGGTTACAGATGTTTAAAAATGGTTGTCAAATAAATTTGGAAAACATTTGTTTTATGTAGAGGAAAGAGTAGAGACTTTAAAATCAGACACAACTGGTTATAAATTTACCTGTCATTCATTGTCTTCCAAGTACTCTCTTCTCCCATATAGGGACAGTGGTTTCCATCTCAGGGGTGTTGTGATTAAATCAGATAATGCCTAACCCCTTCTGCCTGCCCTAAGAAAGGCTATTAAACTGTCAATCCTTAGAACATTCCAGACAACAGTTTGTTTGACTCTGAGAACATATGACCAATTAGTAATCCGGAGTCACGGTGTTCACAGTTTGTCCTTTGGATGTCCTGTGAGGAACTAGGCATCTGAGAGTCCTGACTTTCACTGAGGTCCATCCACTGAGGTCTCCAGTCAAGACATGCCCACAGTCCACACTCAGACACCTGGTCGCCTCATGCACAACTACACTCTGATGTTTACAGGCACCTAAACTCAGCATACCTAGGACCAGACTTGTGACCCCTAAATACTCCCAGACAGCCCTTGTCCTGACTGCACTGAATGGCTGGGTTCTTTTTCTAGACAGCCAGACCCCAATTCCTGACTTATACTTACCATCTCTCACATTTGATCCACCATTAGCCCTGGGGCTTCTTCAAAATGACATCTCCATCCCTTACATTATCAAGAGCTCCACAGTGTACACACTAACCGGTATCTTTTTTTCTGTGTTACCTCCTTCCATCTATTTAATTCACAGCAGCAGCACAATCCTTTCAAAAAACAAAGCCACAGCCTGACACTCCTCTGCTCAGTGCACAGTGGCTTCACATCTCCTGGGAGGACTTCAGTCTTGCTGTAGTGCGAGAGTCTGTCTGATCGCAGATGCAGTTTGCACATTGACCTCGGCTCTCCTCTGCTACCTCAATTCTGGTCACAAAGGTATCACTGTGAATGCTTGGCACTCAAGCTTGTCACTGCCACAGGAACTTTCCATGACTCCTGACTCCACCTAGAGGGGTCCTCCCCAAAAACCACATCTGCTGCTGCCCACTTGCTCTCTGCTTAGACATCAGCTTATCGCAGACCACTCTCTGTTCTCTTAATCTGTATTGCTGAATAATTTAATCTGCTTTGTTTTCTTAGATATTTCCACCTGCTAGCATAGTATGTATTTTTTGATAAGATGGGTTTTTGTATATAACCCCTAACATACCGTAAAATGTAAACTGAAGAGAGCTGGGGCATGTCTGTTTAGTTCAAGGTTGTATCTCTAGCACCTACATAATGCCAGGCACATAGCAGGTACTCAAATATGTGTTGAATGACTAAATGAATCAAGAGTCTGCTTACGGTTATTTGAAAAAGATGTCCTGCTGCCTAAGTGAGATTGTTAGAAAATAGAAACCTCTGACTTATACATACTTTGATGCTACTCTTTCAGACTGTAAATATACTTAGCATTTTTTAAATTAATTTTAACAGATTAAATGAATACACAATAACATACTGAGTTTTCACATATGCAGGAAAAGAAACAGAATAAGTGCTTTGGTTCCACTGTCTTTCCAGTGATTTGAATCAGTTCTGAAAATCATTACCAGGTGACATGCAGCAAGGTGGATGGATATTAGCTACTGCTGTCAGTATACATCATTTCCTTCCCTATGCATGTGTTGTTTTTGTCATCTTTATCCTTTTTAGATATTGGAGATACAGTGAAGAAATGAAAACCATGGACCCTGGCTATCCCAAACCCATTACAGTCTGGAAAGGTATCCCTGACTCTCCCCAGGGAGCATTCGTGCACAGGGAGAATGGTACGCAGCATGTGAATTATACATTTTGTGAATTACTATATATTTCCATATTGCACTCTAGCTTTTCACTGTGTTAAGTCATTAGAAAGTGCCATACTAGGGCTACATTGTTCTATGTAAACTAACTCAATTTACATTTAATATTCTGCTCCAGATTTTTTTAGCCTCAATTTATTTAGAAAAAACATGAAGGTAATTTTTTTTTTAATGGAGAAAATGGACACCTTTGGAGTAATGTCACCTGTTCTTCTTTAAAATTTGTGTGAAGCTAATAACATATCATGGGACAGAAGTGGTCACAGGGAAATAAGTTGTAATTGCAGCTGAAGCACAGAAGCACCTGGAAGCAGGGCATGTTGAGGATGTAATTTTTCACATATGTCTTTGGCTGAAATTGTCAGCAGACAAGGAAGATACCAGCTCAGAACAGTCAGTCATAATCGCTTAATAACAAGAAACAGTACAGAGTAGCCCAAGACCCCTGTGCTCACTCTCAGGATTTGAGATTCAGCCAGATCCTAAGTGGGTGTTAGCCAAGCAATGGATAGTCCACATTCCCTGATGTTGGCATATGTGAAGGCTGAGCACTTCTCTCCTCATGCAGGGATTACTAAATAGGACTAAAACATGATAATAATTCAAAATAAAATCTAAACACAATATCCCAGAGCAAAGGAAGGGAAAGAGATATCACTCTGAAATATACAGAAAAGAAAACACCCTGTCAAATGACTTATAATAGGAATCAGAAGAAACTTATACCTATGTGGGTCCTCAGTGGCATGAAAAGTCTGTAACATACATACAAGAGCAAAATATACATTACTTGCAAGAACAAAATTATCTTCCCATCTCAAGGTAAATTTCAGGAGAGAGAGAGTTTCCTTATATTCAGAAATTAATGTTTTCTTTTCACATGACAAAAAGAATAACTTTGTAAAATACTAACAGGGACACAAAGCATGTTGGGAAAATCAGTGCTTAAAAATGATAAAAAAAAAAAACTACAGATGAAATTTCAGCACATTTGTGTCTTCTGGACCTTACCTGGTCCACCACCTCTTTGATGTCTTTCAACCTGAGTTCACTTTTTATCTTTCAGGAAATCCTCCTTGAATATCCTCTTTAGGGACCTGATCCCTCTCACTCAAAATCTTAGATTACAACCATCAACTTACATGCCCATTATAAACCCTTGAAAGGCAGTCACACAGTAAATATTACTTGTTGAAATTAATTTTATCCTTGCCATTACAGTAAAATTTCACTCCCTGAAGTGGGGATCCCCTAATGGTCTGAAACCCTTGTTCTGTAAGCAGCAATGTCAACGAATCTCAAAGATCTCAGTTTTAGCTACCCACAGCAAGCTCTCTGTTTGTTTGAGTGTGTTGTAGTTGTTATTTTGTTGGGGCTGTTTTGTTTTTTTTTTGGTCTCTACTCAAATCTCAAGCTGTGTCTTCTTACTTTAAACTCAGACCTCTCAGTTTCTATTAGGTTTTTATGAAACAGAGCAAGGTCAAATTATTAAGTAAACACATCTGTATTTATATTTATACTCAAAATAATTCCCTGTAAGGTTAAGTCCATGCAAGTGATATTCGTTAACCATAAAATCAGATATGGTACAGTTCCAAAATTGTTCATGTATCCACCATTCCACCAATGTAGGAGTTTCTTCCTTGGAATTGTCTCCAAAAGATAATTTTCAAAAAAAATTCTTTAAATTCAGATATAGATATTTGAAAGTGAAATATGCCTTCCTGAAAGACATACTGATATTAATTCTGACACTTTGACCAATGAAATATGGCCAAGACATGCCATTTATTGAGTAGCTACTGTATATTAGTAGTGCTATATGAATTATATAATTTAATTGTCCAAACCAGATATCTCTTTACCTCATTTATTGTAATCTATAAATGAGGAAAACAATATCAGCAAGTTTTAAGTAACTTTTATATAATAATACAAGTGGTAAGACTACATCTCTAAGATTGGAATCTAGAACATTCCAGACTCATGGAATATGCTGAAATCCACAGTCTCCAAGTAAGAGGCAAAGCTAAAACAAATTTTTCTATATTATATCAATAAAACAACTGGTGGTCCATTGTGTTGAACTGAGTGTTTTATTCCGTCACATTAGACAAGCCCAGACTTCCTACGTTGTAGCTTCTTGAGCTCTAAGTCTCCTGATTTTCACCTTTTATCATCTTTTTTTCTTTTATCTTTACTGATATATTTAATTTTTAAAATTCATTTTACACTATAATGTTCCATTTTTTTGTTCTTTCTTTTTCTTCTTTTTTTTGTCTCTGCCTATCACCCACCACGTTCCCTTGCCCCTTCCCTTCTTCCCTCCCTCAGCTCTTCCTCTTTCCTTTTGTACATGAGTCCTTGCTATATGTTCCTTGACTTTCCCCTTCCCTTCCTTTTCCCCGAACCCCCTCCATCCTTCCCACTTGTCTCTGTTGATTTCTATTCCTTTCAGTGTTGCTGGTCTTACTTTCCTTCCATCTTTGTATTGTTGGTTAGGTTCAACTTATAGGTGAGATCATATGGTATTTGTCTTTTGCCCCCTGGATTATTTCGCTTAGCATAATGCTCTCCAGTTCGATCCATGCTGTCGTGAAGTTTAGTAGTTCTTTTTTTCTTTCTGCTGCGTAGTATTCCATTGTGTATATGTACCATACCTTTTGATCTAATCATCTACTGATGGGCATTTAGGTTGCTTCCAACACTTGGCTCTTGTAAATTGTGCTGCTATGAATATTGGGGTACATAGGTTCTTTTGTATTGGCATTTTGGTATTCTTAGGGTATAGTCCCAACAAGGGAATCCCTGGATCAAAAGGCAGTTCCATTTTCAGCTTTTTGAGGAAATTCCACACTGCTTTCCACAGTGGCTGCACCAGTCTGCATTCCCACCAACAGTGGACTAGGGTTCCCTTTTCTCCACAGCCTCGCCAGCACCTGTTGTTTGTTGATCTATTTATAAAGGCCATTCTGACCGGTGTGAGGTGGTACCTCATGGTGGTTTTGATCTGCATTTCTCTGATGGCTAGTGATGCTGAGCATCCTGTCAAATGCCTCTGGGCCCTCTGTATCTCCTCCTTGGAAAAGCGTCTGCCCAGGTCCTTTGCCCATTTTTTGATAGGACCATTTGTCTTCTTGGACTGGAGTCGAGTGAATTCTTTAAATATCTTGGAGATCAAACCTCTATCTGATGTATCATTAGCGAATATATTTTCCCATACAGTTGGCTTCCATTTCATTTTGCTGATGTATCCTTTAGCTGTGGAGAAGCTTCTTATTTTGATGAGGTCCCACTTGTTTATTCTTTTCTTTATGTCCCTTGCTTTAGGATAATATCAGTGAAAAAATTGCTGCTTGGAATATCTGAGAGTGTCCTGCTAATGTACTCCTCTACGACTTTTATGGTGTTGCAGCTTTTATTTAAGTCCATCTTGAGTTTATTTTTGTGTATGGTGACAGCTGATGATCCAATTTCAATTTTTTGCATGTAGCCGTCCAGCTCTCCCAACACCATTTGTTGAAGAGGCTATTATTGCTCCATTTTATGTTCTGCCCCCGTTGTCAAATATTAGATGCCGAGATAGACCTGGGCTTACTTCTGGGCTTTCTATTCTGTTTCACTGGTCTATGGGTCTGTTCTTGTGCCAGTACCAGATTGTTTTGAGTATAGTGTCTTTGTAGTAGAGTTTGATGTCTGGTATTGTGATCCCTCCAACCTTGTTTTTCTTTGTCAAAATTGCTGAGGCTATTTGGGGTCATTTATGGTTCCATATACATTTTTGAAATGTCTGTTCTATTTCTGTGAAAAATGTCATTGGTATCTTAATAGGGATTGCGTTGAATCTATAAACTTCTTTGGGTAGTATGGACATTTTGATGATATTAATTCTTCCAATCCATGAGCATGGTATATGCTTCCATTTATTTGTGTCTTCCTTAATTTCTTTTTTCAATGTTGTATAGTTTTCTGCATATAGGTCTTTTATGTCTTTGGTTAAATTTATTCCTAGGTACTTTATTTTTCTTCTTGCTATATTGAATGGTATTTTTTTTCTGATTTCTTCTTCTTCTATTGCATTGCTGGTGACAAAAATACTTTTGATTTCTGAATGTTGACTTTGTATCCTGCTGTTTTGCCAAATTCACTTATTAGGTTGAGGAGTTTTTTGGTAGAGTCTACAGGGTTCTCTATGTACACTCTCATGTCATCTGCAAACAATGATAGCTTTACTTCCTCCTTTCCTATTTGGATACCTTTTATCTCTTTCTCTTGCTGACTGCTGTGGCTAGGACTTACAATACGATGTTGAAAAGAAGCGGTGAGAGCGGATATCCTTGTCGTGTTCCCGATCTTAGTGGGAACGCTTTCAGTTTTTGCCTGTTCGGTATGATATTGGCTGTAGGTTTTTCATATATGGTTTATTACATTGAGGAATGCCCCATTTATTCCCATTTCGCTGAGTGTTTTGATCATAAATGGGCACTGTACCTTATCGAATGCTTTTTCTGCATCTATCGAGATGATCATGTGGTTTTTGTCTTTTCTTTTATTTATATGATGTATCATGTTTACTGATTTGCGTATTTTGAACCATCCCTGCATGCCTGGGATGAATCCCACTTGATCATGGTGGATAATCTTTTGAATGTATTGCTGGATGTGGTTTGCCAATATTTTGAGGATTTTAGCATCTATGTTTGTCATAGTTTTTCTTTCTTTCTAGGGTCTTTATCTGGTTTTGAGATCAGGGTGATGCTGGCCTCATAGAAAAAGTCTGGGAGTCTTCCCTCCTCTTGGATTTTTTGGAATAGTCTGAGAAAGACAGGGCTTAGCTCTTCCTTAAATGTTTTGTAAAATTCTCCTCTGAAACTGTCCGGCCCTGGGCTTTTGTGTGCTGGGAGTTTCTTGATTACTGCTTCAATTTCCCCAGGTGTTATCGGTCTGTTCAAGCATTCTGTTTCTTCCTCCTTCAGTGTTGGAAGATTATACTTTTCTAGAAATTTATCCATTTCATCAAGATTTTCAAATTTTTGGCATATAGTTGTTCATAGCAGTTTCTGATGATCCTTTGTATTTCTATGGTATCAGTTGTTATTTCTCCTCTTTCAGTTCTGATATTATTAATTTGGGCCATCTCCCTTTTTTTCTTGATGAGTCTGCTTAAAGGCTTGTCCATTTTATTAATCTTTTCAAAGAACCAGCTTCTGGATTGGTTGATCCTCTGAATTGTTCTTTTTGTCTCTATGTCATTCAGTTCTGCTCTAATCTTGACTATTTCCTTCCTTCTACTTGCTCTGGGATTTACTTGTTGTTGTTTCTCCAGTTCTTGAAGTTGTAGTGTTAGGTCATTTATTTGAAATGTTTCTATCTTTTTTAGGTAAGCCTGTATTGCTATGAACTTCCCTCTCAGGACCGCCTTTGCTGTGTCCCATAGGTTTTGGACTGTTGTCTGTTCATTTTCATTTGTTTCCAGAAATTTTTTGATGTCTTCTCTTATCTCATTATTGACTCATTCATTGTTTAATAGTCTACTGCTCAGTCTCCATGACTTTGCAAGTTTTTGAAGTATCTCTTTGAGGTTGATTTCGAGTTTCAAGGCCTTGTGGTCTGAGAAAAAGTTCGGTATTATTTCCATTTTCCTGAATTTGCTGAGGCTTGCTTTGTGTCCTATCATGTGGTCTATCTTTGAAAAACTGCCATGAGCATTTGAAATGAATGTGTATTTTTCTACTTTGGGATGTAAGGTTCTATATATGTCAGTTAAGTCTCTTTGATTCAGTGTATCATTCAGTGCCACAATATGTTTATTAATGTTTTGTTTGGAAGATCTTTCCATTTCTGATAGTGGGGTGTTGAAATCCCCTACTATCAGTGTGTTGCTGTCTATATCTTTTTTGAAGTCATCCAACAATTTCCTTATGAACTTGGGGGCTCCTCTATTGAGAGAATATATGTACAATGTTGATGTCTTCTTGACAGATTCTTCTTTTAAGTATTATAAAGTGCCCCTCTGTGTCTCTTTTTATGGCCTTTGTTTTGAAATCTACTTTGTCTGATACAAGTATGGCAACCCCGGCCTTTTTCTCATGCCCATTTGCTTGGAATATTTTGTTCCATCCCTTTACTTTCAATCTGTGTAGGTCTCTTGCTCTGAGGTGGGTCTCTTGTAGGCAGCATCTGTGTGGGTCTTGTTTTCTTATCCATTCAGCTACCCTGTGTCTCTTGATTGGGGCATTGAGTCCATTCACCTTGAGAGATATTACTGATAGAAACTTACTCATCTTTTCTCTTTATACCTGTGTTCCTCTCGCTCTCATTCTCTTCCTTCATTGCTTAAACCAGTCCCCTTAGCATATCTTGGAGTGCAGGTTTGGTAGAGATGTATTCTTTTAGCCTTCTCTTGTCTGGGAAACTCTGTATTTGCCCTTCTATTTTAATGGAGAGCCTAGCTGGGAAGAGCAGCCTTGGCTCTAGGCCCTTGCTTTTCATGGCTTGGAATATTTGTTGCCATTCCCTTCTGGCTTGTCGTATTTCTGTTGAGAAGTCAGCTCCTAGGCTTATGGGGGCCCTCTTGTATGTTACTTTCTCCTTCTCCCTTGGTTCCCTGAGGATTCTCTCTTTGTCTGTGACATTTGCCATTTTAATGATAATGTGTCTTGGAGTGGACCTCTTTGAGTCCCTCTTGAGTGGGGTCCTCTGTGTCTCCTGGATCCTTGACAGCCTTTCTTGCCTCAAATTAAGGAAATTTTCCATCATTACTTTTTTGAGGAGGTTCTCTATCCCTTACTCCTCTTCTTCTCCTTCTGGTATCCCTATTATATGGATATTATTGCGTTTCAGTTTGTCCTGCATTTCCTTAATTGCCTCTTCATTCTTTTTGAGTCTTTTTTCCATTTCTTGTTCTTTCTGGGAGCTTCTTTCTACCTTATCCTCCATCTCACTGATTCGATCCTCGGCTTCCTCCAGCCTGCTTTGGATTCCCTCTACTGTGTTCTTCAATTCAGAAATGGTACTCTTCATATCCTCTCATGTCTTCTTGATAGTTTCTAGGTCCTTTTCCAGGCTGATATAGTTTGCTGTAAGTTCCTGATAGTTTCTGTGCAGTTTTTCATAGTTCTCTTTGAGCTGGCTGAGCTCATTGAGCTTCCTTAAAGCCATTGTTTTGAATTCAGTATCTGGTAGTTCCCTTGCCTCTATTTCATTTAGCTCTCTTGTGGGGAGTCCCCTTTTCCGCTAATTTGGGGGGAACTTCTTTTTCTTCCTATTTTTGTGAGAGTCTGTTAATTATTTTTGTCCTTTACTTTTCTTTCTGGGCCTGCCTCTGATTATGTCAGTTGTTGACCCTATATGACCTTGGGTTGTTTGTTTGAGCCTTCCAGGAATCTACTGTCTGTGTCTGTCTCCTCCTTGGGGCTGCTCTGTGACCCCTTCGGTCAGGGCTGGGCTATTTCTTGGGATCTCTCTGCACTCTCACGCGGGCTCCTTGAGCGCGTTCCTCGCGCGGCAGGATCCCCCCCTGCCTGGGTTTGCATGTGCTTGCCCCAGACCAGGGGGCTTATTCGCGACCTCGTGTACTCATCTGGCCCCCCGGCCAGCGAGCTCCCTAGCACCGGTCAGTCTAGGGTCTTCTATTGTGTGTTTTCCCCGCTTTTGGCTTGTGTGCATTGTTTGCCCTCGCCAAATGGGGACTACGGAAATGGGAGGAAGTCAGCTCCAGGGCTCTCAGGTTAATCCTGTCTCCGGTCTCTCCTCCAGCGACTGTAGGCAGCTCTGTGACCCCATTGGCTGGGAATCTACTAATTTTGTGGGACGCTCCACAATCACGGGCGGGCCGGTCCATTTACGCCGGCCTTTGCAGCTCTATGCACTACCTCACAGGCCATAGTGATGCCAATCTGTGAGAGACCTTTCCGGCAGGTGCAAGCGTTCGCTAGCCCGCGCGGGTCACACACATGCTCGCCAACGCTCGCTGGTCACTCGGCGCAAGTGTGTGCGTCTGCACTGGGTGTTTTTGTGGTTTCTATGTGTGCTTTTCGGCCTTTGGCTTTTTCGGGTTGTGGCCTCTTCCCATGCAATGGAGAGTACTGCAAGGAGAAGGAGTCAGAACTCCGTGGTTCCTCCTCCCGTTCCTTCCCCAACGCCTCCGTTTCTAGTCTCTACTCTGGGGTCTGGGCAGTTCCATGACCCCTTCGGCCAAGGATCCACCCCCTGTGCAGACTGCGTTTCAATCGCAGGCAGTCTGGTTCATGCGCCCCCGCTTCTGCTTCTTTGGGGTCGCGCCTTTCCAGCCCACAATGGAGACTACAGAACAGGGAGGTAGTCGGGACTCCCCGGTTCCTCCTCCCATTCTTTCCCCAACGCCTCCGTCTCCAGTCTCTCCTCAAGGCTCTGCCAGCCAGTCTGCACTCAGTCCCCCAATTCACATGCACAAGCTGTGTGCAGAGCGCACAAATGGCAGGTTAATTGATTCCCTATGCCTGAGTGAGATGGTCGCTGCAGAGTGGGAGGTACGTTATCACCCGCGCTCCACCAGCCCCCATATCAGTTCTCTTCACAAAGTTTTCCTCACCAATCTTTTCCCAGGCACCAGCCCACCCTGCTGCCGCCTCTACCCAGCGATCAAGGAGGGTGGCTGCCACTGCAACTTTTGCGTTTGCCCTTTAAATGTCTCTTTGCATCCCCAGCCACCTGTTTCTGGCAGAGAGTGCCCCTAAGCTTTTCGGGGTTGCGTTTTGTCTGTATTTTCTCGGCTTTAGCTGCTGTAGTTTAGCGGTCCCTGTTTATGATTCAGACCCCGTTCTTCTCGGGGGAAGCTAACTGGCCGTTTCAATGTCCCTCTGGTGCTAGTGCCCGTGGGCACCCAGCCCACCCTCTCAAGCCTCCATCGCACTTCTCACCTGTTGGGATGTGTGAGAGTCCAATCCACTGTCCGCGGCACCAAGGCTCCTCTCCCACTATCGTTCCATTGTTTTCCAGGTGATTACTCCAGTTTAGTCACAATTCCATTTGGGTTTTGGGAGGAGGTCAGCGTGACTCCCATTCACTCCTCTGCCATCTTCTCTCAGAAGGATCTTCATTTCCTGACTGGTGTGGCTCAGTGGTTTGAGCACTGGCCTAAAGTCTTCTTCAGGCACTTCTGTTGAGTCCTTCTTTTTGGGAGAAGAGAGGGAAATCTTGAAGACATCTTCCCCATGCTGCCTTCCAGTATTTTCCCACT
This sequence comes from Pteronotus mesoamericanus, assembly GCF_021234165.1. Lineage (NCBI taxonomy): Eukaryota > Metazoa > Chordata > Mammalia > Chiroptera > Mormoopidae > Pteronotus > Pteronotus mesoamericanus. The sequence continues at coordinate 60,572,551 of NW_026555321.1, forward strand.
CCTAGTCCTTCCCCTTCATCGCCAACTCACTGCAGGGATTCCGAGCTCCCTCAATAGTCACACCTTTTACCATCTTAATAGTTTCTTATTTTCCTCTTTGTGTTCAGCCCCCAAAACTAACTTCAAAAATCCAAATGACATTTGACTCATGCAGAATAGAGTACAATGGTTTCTTCTTAGCACTCTCTATTCAACAGTGTTTTAAGCAACAGCATTTGGTTTTTTATTTTAGTTTTTAAATTACAGTTGACCTTCAATGATATAACTTATGAAGTGATCCCTCAATAAGTCTACTAACCATAAAAAGTTATTACAATATTATTAACTATTCTGTATGCTGCACTTTATGTCCCTGTAAGTTTTTAACTTACACTAAAATTGTAGTAAAGAATCTGTATTCTGACCTCCTTCAAATTGTTTCTATGTTAACTGCTCTCAAGTCCCACTTCCTAGGTATTCTATATTCTTTCCTTAACACGTGCAATTTTAATATTAAGACAAAATTTTACTTTTAATACCATTGTATTTTATGTTGCCAATTGCAGCCCCACTTCTAGCCTGTGAATTTCTCAAAATATGATAATTGAAGTAAAAATTATTCTTAAGTAGCTACCCGTAGTAAATATAACATCTACAAGATTATTACATCAAATCTACTCTTAAAAAGGAAAAGATTGGTACATCAACATTTTCTCAATCCACTGACATTTCATAAATGGGAAAAAATCCTAAATTATACACTGAGATGAATTTCGTGGGATTAAAGTATGACAGATTTCTATTACAAAGATTTTAGTCTACTTCTTTTCAGTACTACATTTTTTTCTCTAACTCATACTTATTAGACTTTTTATTGCTAACACATGTATTCAGTAAACAAAATTCTTCTGTATTTGGAGTGTGTTACATAAAATTGACCTGCACACCTGAGAAACATCCAAATGGAAACTTCTGAACTTTAATATGATACCCAGTAATTTCATAGTAATGAGCTTGGACTAAAACTTAAAGATGAGGACAGTTCCAGCTGTTAACTTTTAGGTTTTAAGAAGTACATTCACCTATTTGGAAGGCTTGTTGAATTCTAGATCAGTGCCATTATTGAATATTGGTTGCCCAACAGACTGTCATTTGGAAGGCCCTCCACATTGCTTTATCCAAGTTTGTTGAGTAATTGCATTGGATTCATTAGCATGATCAAATAGCAGCTCCCTGCAGAAAGATTTGAATCTACATACACCTGTTTTCACTTGGCAAGTTGCTCTGATTACAAAACTTCCCTTTGCTACAAAAATCAATGGCAGACTTCATGGCATTGAACAGAGTGATTTCAAAAACAAAGTGACTTGGAGTGATGCTCTGTCCTAGCTGAAATTTTTTGAGAGATGTCAGTTTCTGGGTTGTTTTTGAAGAGTGGTATCTAACACAGCCTTTGCTGTTTAACCAGGGAGTATTTGTTCCAAGACAAGAGATCTCTAAAGGACCCAATCTTAGGCATATCATTCATGTTTGAGCTCTAGAGCTACAGCAACATTTCATGAGGTCTTAGGCATTTTATTTTATCTTGTGAGCCACAGTATAGTTGCCTGGAAAGTATACGTAACTAACTCTACTTAGCAGAGTGGTTATGAGATTATAAAATGTTATTTACTAAGTTTTTAACACAGGGCTTCTTCCATAGTGAGTGTTCAATAGCATGGGATAAAGAAAACCCTCATTAATGACTGTTAACTCTAAAATAAGCATATTATTCAAAATAGATACCTCCAAAATATAGTTTTTAAGTAATTATGACATTAAAACATTTATTTTGGTCTCATGAATTTTATCTCCAAGAATTAAATCCAAGAGGTGTAGTCACAAAAAAATAATTGATATGAAGAAGTTATGAACAGAAAGGAAAAAACTGAATATGTGCCCAACCAAAAACAATAATTTAGAGATTAGTCTTAAGAAAAACATTCATGTTTGTAGTTTAATTGTCATATATTTGCAAAGACTATTATTTGCACCTCTAATGGTTTGGAATGTAAATCATATGTATTGCCCGATCTTTGAGCCTCCGATGTACCACCTCCTCCCCCATGAAATATATATTAGTTGGAAGTATTAAAGATGGAATTGTAGATCTATTTATACACTACTAGTTCTTTACTCTACAAGGGTTAATAAAGGCTTTAGAAGTTCTGTAAAACGTATTTAAGTGACATGAATGTAACATAGGCTAAGTGATTAAGAAAGTTATATAATGAGACCAAAAGAAGAGACACAATGTGTGTACCTAAAGCAAAAAATGAGATTAGTGCACAAAGTACTAGAAATGCCTGTTTGCTTATTAAAATTCCTAACCAACAAAGGAGAACACCTCTAGTCACATGATTTATGATTTGTTATAATTTCTGGTCCAAATGACAAAAGCAAACCTATTGTTTAGAATGGTCACAGCTATTTCTGGTGCTAAGATGGTTAGACCTGCCTGTGAGGGATCTCCTGGAGAAGCCCCCTTGTTTGTGTCCTCAGTCACAGCCTGAGGCCAATGGTGCTTCAGTTAATAAGGTATGACAACATCTTTGATGCAGGTGGATATTGTCACACTGGAATGCATTATATGCCTTCAGTCCTGTGAGCCAGCAATGGATGGACTCTTTCTCCAATGTAGACTGGTTATATGTGCTCCACCTGCTCTCTCAAAACCCTTGACAGAGAGCACTTTTCACTGGCTGGGCCTCTCCAGGTATCAAAGTGCACAGTCTCTGGGGCTTAATGGCCAGATCCATGTCAGCACACAGCTGCGCTGAAAACAGTGTTTTCTTCCTGAACAAGTTGAGGAGACTTAACATACGTCTTTTAGGTAGTCACTTTAATTAAATGTCTATACACATCCACTTTCACAAATAAGTGGTTCTTGTGTGCGTTTTTCCCCCCACCCCACCCTCAGGCTTTACCTATTTCTACAAAGGAAAGGAGTATTGGAAATTCAACAACCAGATACTCAAGGTAGAACCTGGATATCCCAGGTCCATCCTGAAGGACTTTATGGGCTGCGATGGACCAACAGACAGACACAAAGGACACAGCCCGCCTGATGATGTCGACATTGTCATCAAACTGGACCACACAGCCAGCACTGTGAAAGCCATTGCCATTGTAATTCCATGCATCCTGGCCCTGTGCCTGCTGGTACTGGTCTACACCGTGCTCCAGTTCAAGAGGAAAGGGACTCCCCGGCACATACTGTACTGTAAACGCTCCATGCAGGAGTGGGTGTGACATGGGGCTTCAAGCTGCTTTTCCCGGAGTTGGTGATCACTTGAGATTCAAGACAAGAGCTATTATGCTGGTTCCTAGCTCAGAGCGGGCTGGTGGAAGCCTGGTTTAGGGCTGACCTTTTAAACCAGAGGGTTGCTGGTCCTGCACATGAGTGGAAATTCAGTTGTAGGGATACTTCCATGATGCAAGTCCCTGCTGTCCCTCAGTCCTTTGTCTTTGTCTTTCCATTCTAGGCCTTTCCTCTGCACGCTTGATGCCCAGGACATTTTCAGAAGTAACTCCAGAAGAGGATACCAAGAAAAGGATTCTTCCTAATCGTTTAAAATAGGATTGCCCTTCTGAAGTCTGAGCCCATTTCTGGGGTGGGGGGATGGGGAAAAAAGCAAAATTGAAAACCCACACATTTTTGCTTTACAGCCAAGAAAATTTTAAAAGGTTAAACAAAACAACCTGTAGTTGAACTTTCAGGAAAGTGGAAGACCCAGAACAGCTTTGTCTCCAAAGAAGAGTGCACTCTGGCCTCTCCAGGAAGTCTGCTGTGTTTGCTGGTGTTGGAGCGGCAGGACAGGACTGGGGAGCCGTTCCAGCCAACAGGGGCCAAATTCTCTGCAATATATAGTAACAGCCTTAATAACACTCCATTTTTTCGTTTTCTACAGCTGTTCTCAGCCATGTCCTTGGTGTCCCAGCCCATTTGTACTCAGAGCTCTGCTCAAATAGGACTCTAAATTGTTTGGAAGTATTTCTAGACCCTTCCTGCCACTTCTCCTTTTCATTGTGGGACCTCCCCAAGCTGTTTTAGGTCATTGCCCCGGGCATCCCCTGGATCTGTCAGGAATATTCATTTTATCAGAGTGAGAAGCAGTATGTCCCTAACATGATGTGAAGTGACAGTTGCTTATAAGGCCATATGACATTATAATCCAGTGATGGAACCCTTTGAGAACTATCAGATCAGCTTTCAGAGTCACAGGGTCATCAATTTTGCTATCTGGTGAATTTTGAACAACTGAGCGATGGTGATGGTAGTCTCAGGTTCAGGAAGGTCTGGTTTTTAAAACAGATATCCTCTAACCCTATGCAATGTTTAAGTAAATTTTAGTCCTACAGAAATGCATCATGACAGCATAGGAAATGTGACTTGCCAAAACATTTCCTGTCAAATAAAAAAGTATTTTGTTAAGTATCTTATAAGAGTGAAATTTTATTTGAACAGCCAATAAAAATAGCCTAAGTCTTTTTTTCTTTGGTTAGACATACTGAGTTTCTGTTTTAAACTCCATTATATGGGAATTCAGTTTGCCTTTGGACATGCAGTGCATATGGCTACTGAAAAGTGAATCAAAGTGACTATCCTGCATGGTGGCCATAGTTCTCAAAGGGTTTGTGAGGCTTCTGGTGCCCAGACATCCATTTGGTCACTGACAGAGCCAAGGCACCACCAAAGCATCTCACTGTTGACTGTCATTTGTCCTAACATCAGTATCGTCATTTTTGTGTGACCTGTGGAGCAGGTTCATATCAATATTTTTCTTAGAGAAAAGTCAGCAACTGACAGACCTCTGTATTGATTTTTTAGGAAGCTGCTTCTCATGGGGAAAGACTTTCCAGCCACTGGGCTATGAACTCATTAGAGACGGTCAGAAAGCATGTACCCCATGACTCAGACGCTGGCTTTTCGGGAAAGCCAGCTTCCTGGGGGATTAGCTTTTAAAACATGAACAGCTTGCCTTGACCTTGACTGTTGACCTGTTGACTGTCATTAACAACAACTTAAACATTGTCTTATGTGAAATTTGTCTTGAAGAGTCTTGTTCTATGTCTTTGCCCTTTGACCTTTAACTTGCAAACTGGCAGAAATGAAAGGAAATCTGGTGTTGCTTCTCCATTGGACAGTTAACTGTTCTCTGAGAACCAGTGAGGGTGAGCTGTTTGCTCCGAGTGGAGAGGGGCGCGGGTGTTGAGTGGGCAAACAGATGCTTGGCTCTTCGAGACACTCTCAGAAAAATACCCAAGAGGTAGAAGTGACTTTTCCTTTTCCTTTAATATAATTTCAAGTCTAAATTTATCATTTTAGTATAAATATAAAACTATAAGGGAAAATAAAACCTCATAATACTTGAATGGCCAGTATGGCTTTTATATAAAGCAGGAATTTTATACTAGTGAAAATTTCTTACTTATTTGCTAATAATACACATTTCCAGGTGATTTTTAATGAGTGTAGGTATACATTCTTATTTGGAAATGGATAGTTTGTCTGCCTTGACTTTACATTTATACACCATATAACATAAGAATTAGAATGCCTTTCAGTTCAACATTTTATGATTGTGTTGGGGGAAACATTTTGTAATCATGGGTAGCATATTTCAGATAGAGCCCAGTTGCAGACTGTTATTTCTTACAACTTTGACATATCCAACTTAAGGATAAGAAAAAAAAAGATCAGTTCCAAAAGATCAATGGCTTTTTAGCGAACATTATGAAATGCAGATGATTTGATGAGGTGTCAGAGATTCTGTGTGTGAGAGCCAGCACCCCTTGCAGGCTTACTCCATGCTTTCCATTTAGAGAGTGTCAGTATTCTTGGGCGGTTATCACATCCGCTGAGCATGGAAGACTGTCTACACAAATAAGCTCATTTAAACAGTGCTTGCTGGTGGAATGGTTTAATCCTTTTAGGACCTTGATATCCAGGAAAAAGTGACAAGAAACTACATTTTGCTAAAGACTGAAATGAGGAACTATGTCATTTTGGGATGTCATTGAGAAGTTCCATTAACCTACATGGATAATGATTTTTTTTTTCTTTAAAATGGGGAAAAAAAGCTGAATAAGCAGTCTTTTGTCTCTTTACTCATTTGTCACAAAATCGTGATTCATCTTAACCGTGTAAGTGAATAAGGGCTAGAAAACATGGTGAATTCAGAACAGGACTAAGCTATGATTCTTTAATCCTGGGATGTTAAAGGCAAGTGTTGGTTCATATTTCAATATGAGAGGAAATGTAGATGATAAGAAAATGTATATGTGGCTTCTCTCTTTACTAGAAGGTTTACATTTTCAGGTGTGAGACTATAAGGGATAAAAAATGTTATGCACAAACGTGGGGTTCTGATGTTTATTGTGCACCCGGCACTCTGTGGTTGCTGACATCTCTTCCACTGGGAGTTTAGAGAAAACAATCTCAGTCTTAATGGAATCATGAAAGGGAGCATGACTAATTGACTTAGCACATCAGGATAGTGATTCAAAATCACTGTGGAATAAATTTCCATGGGTTAACCACATAATATAACAGTTCAGTATCAATAGAGACATACAACCTGTTAAATAGTTTCCATCATCCCGTCACTAATATATGGATAGATATTCAGACCTAGCATTTCCTAAATTGAAATGAAGGCACATTCATGAACACACACACACAAAATTCTGTTTCATTGTTTTTTTATTAGTTATTATAAACACAAATGTAAAATGTTATGTAAATTAACTATGTAGTTTATAGTTTTAGCCAAGTATTATTGCTTTATATATTATTAACAGGAAATAATTAAAATAGCCAGTCAGTCTCTGTTCTCTATAAAGCAGTAAATCTACAGTAGATCTGGAGCACAGGTGACTACTTGAACCATTGACCCAGTTGAGAACAAAGTGTGGACATGGCAATCAGAAAAGGTGGGCATTGGTGCTCTTTATGGATGCAAAGGTAACATCAATTAGAGAACTCTGTATGATACTAGCAAGGACAACTTCTGTTATAAATCAGAGAGCTTTCTGAATCAGGTAATAAATTACTAAGTAATAATTTATAAATATAATTACTAAGTAATAAAGGACAGAGACTGATTTACTGAATTAAGCAAATATTACTTTTACTACTTAAATTGCTTGTAATCCTTTTCTACTAACATGAAATTTGTTCATATTTTATATACTTGTTTCATCTCCATTCTGTGGGTGATTTAAAAATGCGATGTGGTGGGTAAGGTCATTGCCCAACTTCCTGGTAGTTGCAACACATGGATGATGTGTGGAGTGGACCTTAGAAGTAGTGGTAAAACTTTCATGTTTGCGATTGTGCTGATATATCTAATGTGGTATAAACGCACACCATACTTTGTGGGTCTTATAATAACCAGTATGTCCATATTTACTAAACTCACTGTGCTATCTGAAGAGGAGTGATGTCATAATCAAACAGACTAAGTTAACATGAGAGCCATGAAAATAATTTTTATAAGTTTTGGAATTATTTCCAGAAACTAATAAAGTCAATGATATGCAGAAAGTACTGAGTCTGTGAGATTGTAACATAGACTGAAATAACCTCATGGATGGTGGAGAAATCTTTTTCAGCAAACAGCAAAAAATTCGTTTAATCAGTGTTCTCAAGAGCACATTCCGTAATATCACAGATGTCAAACAGATACATGGCCTCCAAACCCAAAATGTTAAATTCAGATGAGCACTTGCAGGTGCATGTAAGTGCAACCTCAACCATTATGTGATGTCAGAAAACGTGGCAAGTGAATAATGTTACATGGTCTCACTATCTCATTGCAGCCTCATGAGATAGATTTGCTCTGAACACAGATTATGATGGCCAGAAGGTAGGTATCTATGCTATTGGTTCCATGTTGCCTAAGAGGGAACCACAGCTATATCAGAAAAGTTTTATTAGTTATATTTTAAAAATTAGAACTTTATATAATAAAGAGGCCTCAGCACCACATCATAAACATGAAAGCTAAATATGATATTGGTTAGACATAAGAAAAGTGGAGGAAGAAAAATGAGTCTTTTATAAAATATAAAGCCTTACTATAGCACATTCCTTAATAGAATTGGGAATTTTACTTTAGCAAGTATAAAACACTCCAGTGTCTTCACACCAGTGATGAATATGTGATCTACCAATGTCCATAATTAACCAGGGGTCAGGAGAGTCACCTCAGCTGGAAAGACATGTAATGCTAGCCTCACCTGAGAAAAGCATTTCCCTAGGACAGAAATATTGGTCTGTAATTGCAGAACAATAAACACTTGGAGTAGTAGCAAAGGAGCTGCCTTAGCATCCTGGTCTCATGGAATTGTAATCTTGGTTTTCCATGTGCTTCTCAAATCATTTCTCATCTGTTTCCATTGGTGTAATTTTGGAATGATGCTGAGCTATTTCAGGACAGATTAATCACATCCACTTACAAATGTCTCTCAATATATTATATGTGTCTGCTTTGAAATTTAAACCAATAGTATATAAAGTCTAAGAACAAAGACTGACTTGGCAAATTCACAGAAATCAAGTGAAAAATCTATATAATATTGTAAAATTTCAGTCAATTTTCTGGTTGTGTCCTGAGGTAGCAGCCTTTGATTCTGAAACAAAATTATCTGCTTGTAAAGGAACATGAGCTGCACTGTTTTTAAAACAATGCTAATTCTTTACACTAAGCAAGGGCATGAGATCCTGAGTGCTGTCACATCGCACTTCACAGGTGCTCACAATGCCAGCCCTTGAAGGAAGATGAGGATATAAGGTATATATAAGTATAAAAAGCTTCACGTAAAAGGTAGTTATTATGTGTGAAGATATCTGAAGATTCTACACCTTTTCAGTTTAAAGACCAGTGTGTGTTAGCATGTGTTTTATATTAACATTGGACTGAGGGTAAAGGTCAACTTTGCATTCAATGTGTCCTTATATTCAGGGTCCATGGAACAGTGTAGGGCAAGAACATGGTAAACTACAGTGGTGTGCTGACCCACATAACTGCCATGTGCTCCGTGATAGAACGGGTACTCTGTGCCTGTTCGAAGGGAGAAGAAAATCTATTAAACAGAAATCATTGTGTCATGTTAGACCACTCAGCTTCAGAATAAGAAGTAATTTCACATACAAGAACCAGAAATAAAGAAGGGGGACATGAATAAAATTAACTTTTTGACTTATGAAGATGTTTCATGAGTATTTTATCCATTATTTTTCTCCACAATAAAATATAACTCAAAATACCTGTCTGTAGCACTTGGTTCATAGCAAAACTGGGCCTGGGCAGAATTCTGGTACGGGCCTTTTTGTATGTGACTGGCACACACCACAACATTTGTGAGATGCGAGTGCAGGATGCTGTTCCCTAGGACAGGATGGCTGGTGCTTGTGCAGCCTCCTTTGATATGAATCTATGTTTCTTGCCAAGATGTGGATGAATAAAGCCTGGTGTGACCTGTCTACCTGAGAAGTCACTAGGACACCTTTTATTTGCTCTCATGTAATGCTACTTTGAACTTGATTCCCTCCTCTCTATATATTGACTCAGTTGTGAAGGTAAAACATACTTTACTTGAAGGAATGATTCCATCTTAAAATCAGTGTCATAGAATTGCTACCACTAATGTAATATCAGAAAGACCATGCTATTGCCTGTCTTCTCATGGCACCATAGTTTATACTATTCCCTGTATGAAATTTGGTTTTTAGTTCTTTTTGCCACTTCTTTTGTATCTGACATGGAATCAGTTATTCCTTTACAGGTTTATTAATACAACATTTCACAATCTTAGTTACTTTGTGACTTCCAAACGTGATTTCCAGTCAAGCATGGTTATATGCTGGCTTTTTTTGCTCTTCTGATTCTGAAATTATTTGTTTCCTTTCTGTTTATCAGCCAAAAATATAGATGGTTTGGAAGAGTATGTTACTTGTGTTTTCTGATGCAGCCTGTGTCTATCTTTGTATTTTGTCAATTTTCACATTTTTTAATAAATTTGATTCTCTTTCCCTTACCTTTATGAGAAGCAAAAATGGTCAGCCTTGTACCTCAGATATAGTTCCCAGAAAATACACCTCTGTCCTCAGTATCCTCCTTCAGAGTTTCATGCAAAGACATAGACCCAGTTATTCCACCACCACCTTCTCTTTTCTCCTGAGGAACGTGAAATGCTGGGTATGAAGGCTGCTGTCTGTTGATAAGTCAGCTAAAGAAGTTTGCTTTTGGAGAATGTGTCTTAAATCACTGCACAAAAAAGTAAATACCTTAATATAGAGCTGTGTATAAGGCACATCCTGAGTAAATGAATGCCTAATGCTTCAATCTGTTGGTATATTTCCCTTTATATGTAAATTACATATATATTAGAGAGAAAATAAGAGGACAGGGGTATGGAGGGCAGCTTTGTGCTGTACGGCCTTGGACTGTATCAGCATTTCTGTGGGAACCTCTATTTTCAGGGGTTTAGCAGACTCACCCATAAAAATTTGCTTCAGGCTTAAAAGTCTAGAAAGATATTTTTAGGTATATAATTTTAAACAAATATATCTTGTTTTTATATTATAGAAGGGAAATAAATGGAGTTTACTAGTTAAATTTTAAGCTAATATAACTTTTAATAAAGTTTTTTGACAATATAAAATCTAATTAGTGCATAGCCTATTGATGGTATTTTAAAAGAATTGTTTATTGACATTGAGAAAATTACCTGCTTTATCAATGTAACAATCTATCTTCAAGAGGTTTTAAACTTGTATACCTGTATATCATTATCTTGATTCCAACAGTGGATCAGTATGATAATGAATGTGATTATTGCCATCCATATGAGCTATCTCGTAATACAGGTTTGGAAATGTATATAATATATTACTAGATAGAGTAAAAGGGAAACACATAAATTTAGTTTGTCAGATAAATACTATATATATATTTTAAAAATTGCACAGACATTTATCTTTCAGAGTCAGAATGAAAAACAAATTGCAAAGGAAATTGTTTCCTGGGTAAACAATACACATTTTATAGCTTCTTAGGAAAATCGTTTTTCCATTCTTTACTGTGGTTCTGGAAAGTTAAAAGAATTTAATGCATAAAATTAATGCAAACTTCATTTAAATAACATTAAATTCTGAAGAGAAACACTAGAATATTAAACATGTAAGCCATTACCTTGTTAGGTAAGTTGCTTGACTACACTTCACCTTTATTTTAATTCCCATAATTTCAGTTATGGAGAGAGCATTAAATCTGACTTTAAGTTTCTGGATTGCTTCTATTCTACTCAACACAGTTTTATTAAGTTGTTGATAATATGTTTGTTTTTGTGTGTGCAAGAAAAGAAAAAACACATTTATTTGCTGAATACATTTTCAGATATGCGAATTGTCAATGGTTTTTGCCTAAGCAGGATTCTATACATTTATACCATCTGAAATCCTGCATACATATGTATTTTTTCAGATAGTTTCTACTGACAAACACAAGCTCATTTGTGTGCAAATATAAGGCTAAATAAATGGTGCTAAAGCATATTATGACTGTCAGATATAATTAGGCAAAATTTTGTGGTGCTTAAATTAATTTTTTATTTGTTTTATTGATCAATGCATTGAACAGTGTTTATTATTCACAAGTTTCTTTATTAGTAAATCAAGGCCTCATAGCACATTATTAAATAAAACAGTTGACTAGTCTATGTAATAGCCCACCAAGCTACTATCTCTCTAACTCCTTATAATGTTGCATCATTAAAGGTCAAGGGGCCATGTTAGTAATCTCATCACTGTAGGCCATTAACATGATTGAACTTCTCCACCAAGGACTTATGTTTACAATGCTGTAACACTTTGACTGCTGCAGGAACATTTAACCACATGTTTGTTATGAGCTGGAATTATTCACATGGTTCCTGCCATGGCAGTCAAAGCGTGAAGGGCTGTGCAGTGATTTGTTTTGTATTTATTAATTTCTATTTATTTTGTGTCCATTCAAGAAGGGGACTTGGGGTGGGGCAGTTTTTGTCTGCTGTGTCTTAACCTTGGGAAAGTTTAAATGGCTTTTATATATGGCATCTTCTGTATTTACCATCAGTTCATTGTATTGTAATTAAACAACTGTCAATAAATAGGAGAACAGAGAAATGGTTCATGGACACTGTGGTTTCACTCCATGAATGATGCATGTACTTTTGTGATGAATGTTCAGGTTGTGATCTATTGAGGTGGCCTTTACTATCTCTGTCTTCGTAATCAATATAAAATGAAAAAGGAAAACTTTTAAGCAATTTAGGCCAAAATCTCCTGCATGTTTGCCTGAATTAGCAAGTATGTTTACCTGGCCACATTAACAGGAGAATTATTTAACTACTAACTCAATGGAATGACTGATTAGGAATCAGATGAGAAAGTAGGAGGACTACATAGAGTATGTTTCAGGCAAGTGTCCATGAAACTAGGCTATGTATGTTAGGAGTTTATCATCACTTGAAAATGATAAAGATCACTTTTGGATAAGTGAGTATAATTTTTTAAAGCCATACATCATGACTGTCTAGATAAATTTAACCAAAGGACTTAATTTTTATATTTTCTTGTCAGAATCTGATGTAAGGATGTTTTCCCCTTCTTTCTTTTTCTTTATGATAAGACTATAGAAGAGAGTGGCCTTTAACACAGCACTGACTCAAATACCAAGAGAGGAAAAACATTTTCATGTAACATTTTAATGTTATCCTTCTTGGAATACCAGGTAGTTGCATTTAATCAAGTGCTCAACGAAGGGTTTCCTGATAATCACAGTAACGGATCAAGTGTCCCCAAAGGTCATCTGAATTTTAGAAATAGGAATGTGTAATGGGAATAAACCAAAGTGTGCTTTGTTCTCTGGTGTAAAAGTCAGGATGCATCTGAGCATCGAGAAATCAATCTCATAAATTGTGACCCACACAGAGGAGGAATTCTAACACAAGGCAGCGAATATGGCCCCAGGGAATTGTCTACAGCAGTAGAACAGAGGGACAGGGAACCATTGTGTGAAATCTGCATCTAAGGTGACTTTCCTGGAGTTTGGAGATTCATCTCAAATAGTTGAAAGGAAGATACACAGATAAGACTTGTTGGGAACATGTCAGCATACCAGAACCTACATGTTTGGCCAACTAAATATTGTTTAATATTATTCATAGAAGAATTTTAAGCAAAACATAACCTTTATTTTTATAAGGCTATTACAGATATGAAACCCCCAATATCACACTGAATTCAAGAAATGAATCTCCCTTGTTTTTGTCATTAAAGAGGATAAAATAAGTTAGAATTATCAACCTGACCCAGTAGGGCACTTACTGTTCTAAGGTACTTGAATTTTTTTTTTTTTAAATATCAAAACGCACAATGATATGACCTACCTCAAATGACTTTTGAGATCAATAGGAGCCAAATCAGAATAATATATTGTGGAGGAAAAGAGAAAATGCAGGTAGGGTTATTGAGAATATATTAACACCCACACCACACTATGGACACAAATATCATTTTTAGGTGAGTGATAATTTTTGCCTATTGTAAATATTTTATGTGAAGTATTTGAATGGTTGTGGCTTCAGCCAAGTTTGATGCACTCTACCACCCTCAAGTCAGTTGCCCCAGGGTGTCACTGACTGCCACCTCATTCTCACTTGTTTCCTATACTCCTCACCTCTCCTCTTGACTTATTTATTCAAGTGATATATTTACTACTAAATGTAGACTTTCTAATTCCATATCTTACTTGGCTTCTTAACAGGATTTAATGCTGACAGTGACTCCACCATACACTTTTTCCCTTTAAAACATGCTTCAGTCTAAGCAATCAGTCTCCTCAGCAGAAGCATTTTTTTTAATCCTCACCTGAAGATATGTTTATTGATTTTAGAGAGAGAGAAAGGAATTGAACCCACAGCCTTTTCGTGTACAAGATGATGCTTCAACCAACTGAACCACCCCACCAAGATAACTCTGCTATACTTTTGCTGGACAGCCCCTTGGGAGGACCTACTGCCTTCTCCATCTCCTCCATACCAGAGCATGATTCTGCACCCACATCTCAGCAGTAAAGTGCTGGCTCCTAGGATTTAGATCTTTCCCCTACCATATCAAACTCCCTAAATTGTTCTTGTGAATTTACACAAGTTCCCTATATGTTCTTAATGTCAGTCTTGGAATCAGTTGTGTGAGGCCCATGCCCACAAACCAAGATAATACCTGGTCTAATTGTAGCCTCAACCTCTCCTAGGAGTGTAACCTTTAACCAGTCAACCTGTAATTTCCTGGTCAGCACTACTGAGGTATCCACCCAGTGGTTCCCACTGTCCCCCACATGTAGGTGACTCTGCTGAACCAGCCTAGTTTTCTCCCCCATCTTCCTGTAATGCCTTTGGTGTTGAGCACTCTTGGGGCCCCTTTATGTCTGCTACATGGGAGAGATGCTGCCAACTCAGGAGTTGTTAAATAAAACTGACTTCATCCTCAAATTCACTCAGCTGAGTTACATTTTTTAAGCTTTTCCCTGAGAACTCTAGAATGTGCCTGGCATGTGACATTTGTCTAAAAGCACTTTCAGATCAAATGATAGATCAGACACAGACATGTAATTTCACTCCCTCCAAAGCCCTACTAAAATTATAGAAGACGGATTTTCTCCTTTTCTATTTTTTTCAAAGACCTATGAATAAGGAATACAAATGATGAGACAATGGCAAGATTTGGAAGTCCAAAGCAAGTGGATATGTGGTAATTGGCTGACCATACCCAAGGAAATCCAGTCATAAACCAGCCCAGAACACATACAGGGTACTGAAGCCTCAGGGGGAATCACAGCCTATGGAAACCAAAAGAATGAGTTCACTGAGTTAGGGCTGAAAATTTTGCCAAAAACAGTTGAAACTTTAGGTCCATCCAGGCCTCCTTATCTTTGGACAACTGCTCTTGCAATCATTAGCCAAAAATACAAGGCTTATCTGTAGAGAAAAAAGAAGAAGGTCTCTGAGTTGAAGAATGCCAGTGTTCTGCACCAGAAAGAGGATCATGTGGATTTTG
Organism: Pteronotus mesoamericanus; assembly: GCF_021234165.1. Lineage (NCBI taxonomy): Eukaryota > Metazoa > Chordata > Mammalia > Chiroptera > Mormoopidae > Pteronotus > Pteronotus mesoamericanus. The sequence goes on from NW_026555321.1 coordinate 60,587,675, forward strand.
GTATATTGATGCTAATGCCAAGACTGTCAGCATCAGGAAGACAGTAGCTGATGTTGGAGGAAGTTGTTTTGTTTTTTGTTTTTTTTTCTTCCTTTAGGCAAGAAAATGGAACATATTTCTCTTCTGAACCTGACCAAGCCAAGAAGAAAGACAACCACATCTGTAATGAGAGTTTCCCCAACAAAGAATCAGAAAGATTATCCTTTATGAAAGTAGATGCAGTCATTGTTCACCTGGCACACAATATCAGACAAGAAAAGATTTCTAGGCATCTACAGAAAGGTTCAAACAATGACAGTGGCCAAAACCAACAAAGAAACCAACATAACAGGGAAAAAAAACTTTTAAAACAGTCTTAACCCTCCTTTAGAAGAAAAAGAAAGGGCGGAAAGATGGCGGAGGAGTGAATGGGAGTCACGCTGACCTCCTCCCAAAACCAGACTGGAATTGTGACTAAATAATGGAGTAATCACATGTAAAGCAGTGGAGCGATAGTGGGAGAGGAGCCTTGGTGCCGCGGACAGTGGATTCTACTCTCACACATCCCAACGGGTGAGAATTGCAGTGGAGGCTTGAGAGGGTGGTCTGGGTGCCCACGGGCACTAGCACCAGAGGGACATTGAAACGACCAGTTAGATCCAGGGTCTGAATCATAAACAGGAACCCCTAAACTACAGCAGCTAAAGCCGAGAAAATACAGACAAAACGCAACCCCGAAAAGCTTAGGGGAGCTCTCTGCCAGAGACAGGTGGCTGGAGATGCAAAAAGACATTTAAAGGGCAAACGCAAAAGTTGCAGCGGCAGCCACCCTCCTTGATCGCTGGGTAGAGGCGGCAGCAGGGTGGGCTGGTGCCTGGGAAAAGACTGGTGAGGAAAACTTTGTGAAGAGAACTGACACTGCGGCCAGTGGAGCCCGGGTGATAACGCACTTCCCACTCTGCAGCTACCATCTGGCTCAGGCATAAGGGAATCAATTAACCTGCCTTCTGTGCGCGCCTCACACAGCTTCTACGCGTGTGAGCTGCGGGGCTGAATGCAGACTGGCTGGGAGAGCCTTGAGGAGAGACTGGAGACAGAGGTGTTGGGGAAAGAACGGAAGGAGGAACCGGGGAGTCCCGACTACCTCCCCGATCAGCAGTCTCCATTGTGGGCTGGAAAGGCGCGACCCCAGAGAGGCAGAAGCAGGGCGCGCATGAACCAGACTGCCTGCGATTGAAACGCAGTCCACACAGGGGTTGGATCCTTGGCCGAAGGGGTCACAGAACTGCCCAGAGGCCCCTGAGGGGAGAGTAGAAACGGAGGCATTGGGGAAAGAACGGGAGGGGAACCGGGGAGTCCCGACTCCTTCTCCTTCCCGAAGTCTCCATTGCGCGGGAAGAGGCCACACCCCCAAAGAACCAAAAGCTGAAAAGCAAACATAGACACCCCCAAAACACCCAGAGCAGGCGCGCACACTTGTGCTGAGTGACCGGCGAGGGTTGGCGAGCGTGTGTGTGACCCATGAGGGCTGGCGAACGCTTGCACCTGCCGGCAAGGCCTCACACAGACTGGCACCCATACTGCCTGCGAGGGAGTGCACAGAGGGTCAAGGGCAGGCGTAAATTGATCTACCCGCTGCGATTGCGGAGCAGCCCACAAAATAAGTAGAGCTGCCCAGAGTCACTGGAGGAGCGACCAGAAACAGGATTAACTGGAGAGTCCTGGAGCTGATTTCCTCCCATTTCTGTAGTCCCCATTTGGGGAGGGCAAGCAACGCACCCAAAGCGCCAAAAGCTGGGAAAATACACAATAGAAGACCCTACACTGACCAGTGACGCAAAGCTCGCATGCCAGGGGGGACAGATGAGTATGTGAGCTCGCGAATAAGCCCCCTGGTCTGGGGCAAGCACATGCATGCCAAGGCAGGTGGGGGATCTTGCCGCCCTGGGAACGCGCTCAAGGAACCCACATGAGAGCACAGAGAGATCCCAAAAAATAGCCCAGCCCTGACCGAAGGAGTCACAGAGCTGCTTCAAACAGGAATCAGACACAGGCATTAAACTCCTGGAAGGCTCAAACAAACAACCCAAGGCCCTATAGAGTCAACAACTGACATCATCAGAGGCAAGCCCAGAAAGAAAAGGACAAAAATACTTAACAGACTCTCACAAAAATGGGAAGAAAAAGAAGTTCCCCTCAAATGAGTGGAAAAGGGGACTCCCCACAGAGAGAGCTAAATGAAATAGAGGCAAGGGAACTATCAGATATGGAATTCAAAACAATGGTTCTAAGGAAGTTCAATGAGCTCAGCCACCTCAAAGATAACTATGAAAAACTGTAGAGAAACTATCAGTATCTTACAGCAAACTATATCAGCCTGGAAAAGGACCTAGAAACTATCAAGAAGACACAAGAGGATATGAAGAATACCATTTCTGAATTGAAGAACACAGTAGAGGGAATCCAAAGAAGGCTGGATGAAGCCGAGGATCGAATCAGTGAGATGGAGGACAAGGTAGAAAAAGGCTCCCAGAAAGAACAAGAAATGGAAAAACGGCTCAAAAAGAATGAGGAGGCATTTAGGGAAATGCAGGACATCCTGAAACGCAATAATATCCGTATAATAGGGACATTATCCATATAATACCAGAAGGAGAAGAAGAGGAGCAAGGAATAGAGAACCTCCTCGAAAAAGTAATGATGGAAAATTTCCCTAATTTGAGGAGAGAAAGGCTCTCATGGATTCAGGAGGCACTGAGGACCCCACTTAAGAGGGAATCAAGGAGGCCCACTCCAAGACACATCATCATTAAAATGACAAATGTCAAAGACAAAGAGAGAATTCTCAAGGCAGCAATGGGGAAGGAGAAAGTAACATACAAGGGGCCCCGATACGCCTAGGAGCTGACTTCTCAACAAAAACACTACAAGCCAGAAGGGAATGGCAACAAATATTCCAAGCCATGAAAAACAAGGGCCTACAGTCAAGGCTGCTCTACCCAGCTAGGCTCTCCATTAAAATAGAAGGAGAAATACGGAGTTTCCCAGACAAGAGAAGGCTAAAAGAATACATCTCTACCAAACCAGCACTCCAAGATATGCTAAGGGGACTGGTTTAAGCAGATGAAGGAAAAGAATGAGACAGAGAGGAACACAAGTACAAAGAGAAAAGATGAGTAAGTTTCTATCAGTAATATCTCTCAATGTGAATGGACTCAATGCCCCAATCAAAAGACACAGGGTAGCTGAATGGATAAGAAAACATGACCCACACATATGCTGCCTACAAGAGACCCACCTCAGAGCCAGAGACCTACACAGATTGAAAGTAAAGGGATGGAAAATATGATTCCAAGCAAATGGGCATGAGAAAAAGGCTGGCGTTGCCATACTTGTATCAGACAAAGTAGATTACAAAACAAAGGCCATAAAGAGAGACCCAAAGGGGCACTTTATCATACTTAAGGAAGAATCTATCAAGAAGACATCAACATTGTAAACTTATATGCTCTCAATAGAGGAGCCCCAAGTTTATAAGGAAATTGTTGGATGACTTCAAAAAAGATATAGACAGCAACACACTGATAGTAGGGGATTTCAACACCCCACTATCAGAAATGGACAGATCTTCCAAACAAAACTTTAAAACATATCGTGGTGCTGACTGACACACTGAATCAAAGAGACTTAACTGACATATATAGAACCTTACATCCCAAAGAAGAAAAATACATATTCTTTTCAAATACTCATGGCAGTTTTTCAAAGATACACCACATGATAGGACACAAAGCAAGCCTCAGCAAATTCAGGAAAATGGAAATAATACCGAATTTTTTCTCAGACCACAAGGCCTTGAAACTCGAAATCAACCTCAAAGGGAAACTTCAAATACTTTCAAACTCATGGAGACTGAAGAGTACACTATTAAACAATGAATGGGTCAATAATGAGATAAGAGAAGAAATCAGAAAATATCTGGAAACAAATGAAAATGAACAGAAAACTGTCCACAACCTATGGGACACAGGAAAGGTGGTCCTGAGAGGGGAGTTCATAGCAATACAGGCTAACCTAAAAAAGATAGAAACATTTCAAAGAAAAGACCTAACACTACAACTTCAAGAACTGGAGAAACAACAACAGATAAATCCCAGATCAAGAAGAAGGAAGGAAATAGTCAAGATTAGAGCAGAACTGAATGACATAGAGACGAAAAGAACAATTCAGAGGATCAACCAATCCAGAAGCTGGTTCTTTGAAAAGATAAATAAAATTGACAAGCATTTAAGCAGACTCATCAAGAAAAACAGGGAGAGGACCCAAATTAATAATATCAGAAATGAAAGAGGAGAAATAACAACTGATACCACAAAAATACAAATGATCATCAGAAACTATTATGAACAATTATATGCCAAGAAATTTGAAATACTTGATGAAATGGACAAATTTTTAGGAAAGTATAATCTTCCAACACTAAAGGAGGAAGAAAAAGAAAAGATGAACAGACCGATAACAGCTGGGGAAATTGAAGCAGTAATCAAGAAACCCCCAGCACACAAAATCCCAGGGCCAGACGGTTTCCCAGGAGAATTTTCCAAAACATTGAAGGAAGAGCTAACCCTGTCCTTCTCAGACTATTCCAAAAAATCCAAGAGGAGGGAAGACTCCCAGACTCCTTGTATGAGTCCAGCATCACCCTCATCCCAAAACCAAATAAAGACCCTACGAAGAAAGAAAACTACAGGCCAATTTCGCTGATGAACATAGATGCTAAAATCCTCAACAAAATATTTACAAACGGCATCCAGCAATACATTCAAAAGATTATCCACCACGATCAAGTGGGATTTATTCCAGGGATGCAGGGATGGTTCAATATACGGATACGGAAGTCAATAAATGTAATACATCTCATAAATAAAAGGAAAGACAAAAAACACATGACCATCTTGATAGACATAGAAAAAGCATTTGATAAGGTAAAGCATCAATTTATGATCAAAACACTCAGCAAAATGGGAATAAATGGGGCATTCCTCAATGTAATAAAGGCCATATATGAAAAACCTACAGCCTACATCATACTCAACGAGCAAAAACTGAATGGTTTCCCACTAAGATAGGGAACACAAAAAGGATGTCCGCTTCCACCACTTCTCTTCAACATGGTACTGAAAGTCCGGGCCACAGTGATCAGACAAGAAAAAGAAATAAAAGGCATCCAAATAGGAAAGGAGGAAGTAAAACTCTCCCTGTTTGCAGATGACATGATCTTGTACATAGAAAACCCTGTAGACTCTACAAAATAACTCCTCTGTCTAATAAGTGAATTTGGCAAAAGAGCAGGATGCACAGTCAATATTCAGAAATCAAAGGCATTTTTGTACACCAACAATGAAATAAAAGAAGAAGAAATCTGAAAAAAAATACCATTCGATATAGCAAGAAAAAAGATAAAGCACCTAGGCATAAATTTAACCAAAGACACAAAAGACCTATATGCAGAAAACTATACAACATTGAAAAAAGAAATTAAGGAAGACACAAATAAATGGAAGCATAGACCGTGCTCATGGATTGGAAGAATTAATATCCTCAAAATGTCCATACTACACAAAGGAATTTATAGATTCAACGCAATCCCTATTAAGATACCAATGATGTATTTCAGAAAAATAGAACAGACATTTCAGAAATTTATATGGAACCATAAACGACCCTGAATAGCCGCAGAAATTTTGAGAAAGAAACACAAAGCAGGAGGGATCACAATACCGGACATCAAACTCTACTACAAAGCCACCATACTCAAAACAATCTGGTACTGGCAGAAGAACAGACCTATAGACCAGTGGAACAGAATAGAAAGCCCAGAAATAAGCCCAGGTCTATATTGGCATCTAATATTTGACAAAGGGGGCAGAAGCATAAAATGGAGCAATAACAGCCTCTTCAACAAATGGTGTAGGGAGAGCTGGACGGCTACATGCAAAAAGTTGGAATTGGATCATCAGCTGACACCATACACAAAAATAAACTCAAGATGGATAAAAGACTTAAATATAAGTCGCAACACCATCAAAGTCCTAGAGGAGAACATTGGCAGGAAACTCTCAGATATCCCACGCAGCCATTTTTTCACTGATATGTCTCCTAAAGCAAGGGACAGAAAGGAAAGAATAAACAAGTGGGACCTCATCAAAATAAGAAGCTTCTGCAAGGTGAAAGTAAACATCAGCAAAATGAAAAGGGAGCCAACCGTATGGGAAAATATATTTGCTAATGATACATATCAGATAGAGGTTTGATCTCCAAGATATATAAAGAACTCACTTGACTCCACTCCAAGAAGACAAACGATCCAATCAAAAAATGGGCAAAGGACCTGGGCAGATGCTTTTCTAAGGAGGAGATACAGAGGGCCCAGAGGCATTTGAAAGGATGCTCAGCATCACTAGCCATCAGAGAAATGCAGATCAAAACCACCATGAGGTACCACCTCACACAGGTCAGAATGGCCATCCTAAACAGATCCACAAACAACAGGTGCTGGCGAGGCTGTGGAGAAAAGGGAACCCTAGTCCACTGTTGGTGGGAATGCAGACTGGTGCAGCCACTGTGGAAAGCAGTGTGGAATTTCCTCAGAAAGCTGAAAATGGAACTGCCTTTTGATCCAGGGATTCCCCTGATGGGACTATACCCTGAGAACACCAAAACGCCAATACCAAAGAACCTATGCACCCCAATGTTCATAGCAGCACAGTTGACAATATCCAAGTGTTGGAAGCAACCTAAATGCCCATCAGTCGATGATTGGATCAAAAAGGTATGGTACATATACACATGGAATACTACACAGCAGAAAGGAAAAAAGAACTACTCAACTTCGCAACAGCATGGATGGAACTGGAGAGCATCATGCTAAGCGAAATAAACCAGGGGGCGAAAGACAAATACCATATGATCTCACCTATAAGTGGAACCTAACCAACATGCAAAGATGCAAGGAAAATATGACCAGCAACACTGAAAGAAAAAGAAATCAACAGAGACAAGAGGGAAGGGGGGTGGGCAGGGAAAGGGAAGGGAAGGGGAATGTCAAGGAACATATAGCACGGACTCATGGACAAAACCAACGGGGAAGAGCTGAGGAAGGGAGGGAGGGAGGCGTCAACGAAAGAGGTGGGGGGTTAGGCAGAGATAAATGTATTTAAAAAGTAAATAAATTAAAAAAATAAAGTAATTGTTTATCGAAACAAACAAAAAAAGACATTTTTAATCTTTTGCTTGGAAATTAAAAATATGATAAGCTCTTAAGAGCTAAATACATTGGAAGTCAAAGTTAAATCTCTTTGAGAATGCAACAAAAATAGAAGACTGAAAAAAAATTCTATAGCAAAACAGTAGAAAGTGAGAGGTACAGTCCAGGAAATACACTGCTCACATAACTGGAGTTCCAGGAAATGGAAGAGAGAAAATTAAACAGAGATTTGATCATCATTATTGTCAGTAAAATTACCCAGAACTTAGATTCATGAGTTTCCAGATTGAAAGAACCCAGAAATGTCTAGCAAAATGGATGAAGATAGACACAAGAAACCATATAACTGTGAAAATTCAGGGCACAGGGAAAAAGGAAATACTGTAAGCTTTTAGACACAGGATAGAAAATTCACTTACAAAGCAAGAAAAGGAAGGAAGGAAGAAGGAAGGAAAGGAAGGGAAAGAAAGGGGCTTCAATCTGATTTTTCTAAAGTGATACTTTAGTGTTCATGGAATAATGTATTCAAAATTCTGGATAAAAAACTTCACTTTAGAACTCTATACACAAGTAAATATATATTATATGTGAGGTAGAATAAAAACAGCAATATCTCCAAAAAGTTTTTTTCACATCCACTTCTCACTGAGAAGATATGCTTCACTAAATGATGAGAAATCCAAGAAAGAAGCCCTGAATTCAGGAAAGCAGGAGTTCTAACAAAAGGAAGAAAGAAGCAAAGGGATTGTCCATAGGGGTGGTGAGAGGTGCTTACCCAGTTGCAACAGTGCACCAGCATCAAACCATTCAGATGAAATCAATAGATTACTAGATGTGAATGATCTAGTGGGAAATTCTGCCAAGAGGCTTTGGAAGGTGTACAGTGAATTGGCAATAAATAAAATAAAAATTAAGCAAGTCTAAAAATCAGACAATTGTTCATTTAAGAGTTTTGAAAAATTATAATGAAGGTCCAATTCAAGGTTCAGTTCTGAACAGCTTACAGGCATGATAATGTAAAAATTACATCTTCATTTAACCAAAAGTTATAATTAACTACATTGAAAAGATGGGAGATAGGAACCATAGGAGATGGCAGAGGAAGGCAGCTTAACCTTCATCTAACAAGTTAAAAATCAAGAGACTAGGTCTAAAATTTGTTTATTTAAAGATAAAAGTAAATGTATATTTAGAATCTCTGAGATGCTCAATTCCAGAGGGGAAAAAAATTAGCCAAAAATATCAATAGAAGTTTTGGAGAGGAGGACTTAGAGCATTTGTGGTCCCTCACTCAGCAGAAAAAGTGGGGACCATGATGACACTTGACCTTTACCTTAGGGAGATGTTTGGTCAGTCACATTTGATTAATAACAACCTAGGAAAGATGTCTTTCAGTTTTTTTGACTGTGAAAAACATTCTTCAAAGGATGGTCAGTTGGGTAAGTGATAGTCAGCAAAATGAAATTGGAGCAGGATGTCAGCCAACTCTAGGTCATCCACCTTACTAGAAAGTGAGAAACCTTGAGAAATAATTAAAGCTGAAGATCTGATAGAGACATATATGTATGCCTTAAGAAAACATATGAAATATTAACTTGTTACATGTCAATTTAATGGTGATATAGTGATATATTCTTTCTAAAAAAGTTATGTGGCTTTGTCTGGTTATTTGATATTAATCGAATATTTGCTACATTTCAAATATTAGCTGGGACAGAGGACATGATGTGCAGAGCTAAATAGGGCAGTCAAATTTGTTTAAATTATTAACTTTATTGTAATTAGTGTACAAGGGGGGGCCCAAAAATGGAATTATCTTCTGGAGGGTGGGCACCTTTGTAGTACAGACTCCTCCCACTAGGTTAGTGTTCTAAGGAACCCATTTGCATCAGTGTTCTAGCTGGTGTCATTGTGAGAAGCTGTGTTTAGCTTCAGTGAATTTTTTTTGAAGAACTCTTTCAATGCATTTGCATTGGGTGATTTATAAGCATACCTGTCCACACTGCACTGAGTGTTCAGAAGTTTTTGACTGAAAATTGCATGACTTCTGTGCCCCGCCCTCCCTATTCACCAGATCTCATTCCAAACAACTTTTTTCCCCAGATGAAAAGAATCCTCAAAGGGAAACGTTTTGCTGATGTGGATGAAGTGAAACAAAACACAGCAGAAGCACTTAAAGATATCAAAATTGACAAGTTCAAAAACTGTTTTGAGCAGCGAAAAACCATCTAAATAGGTGTATTGCATTAAATGGAGAGTACTTTGAAGGTGCCTGAAGTTTAAACATGTAAGAATAAATACACATTTTTTTATAAATAAATTCCATCTTGAGGGGATCCCCCTCATATTACATAACAAGATGCATAGCACAGTGTAATGTAATATAAGATATATGAGAAATATTATAGTATTATAGGTGCAACCAGATCGTCAGAGAATCCAGATGGTAACTTACCCTGGCGTTATCAAAGAAGACTTTATAAAGTAGGAGAATAAAAGCAAAGGTTAACAGTTGAACAGCAGCAAAGGATTTTCTTAGACAAAAGTACAGCTTGTAGAAAAGTGTACAAGTGAGAGAGAGCATAGTGCATTTGGGAAAATGAGTTTTTCTATAACCAGTGACCAATGTATATGAAGGAAACTCGGAAAAGGCAAGTTCAAAGACATTGGCAAAGGCGAAGTCATGAAGGGATTTGATGCCTCTTGTCTTTTTCACCAGTCTACCTGGTGATTCTGTGAATGACCCACTACCCTGGTAATGCTTTTGTTTTTATCTACAGTCCGGCAAACTTTCTTTCTTGGGCATTCATCTGAGACCCCTGACGAAAGTAGAACAAAAGGATCAGAAATGCTCCATCTGTCCTGATGAGAACATGAACAGTGAAAATTCATCTATTTTAAATGGGTACATAATAGCCGATGGCACACAGATGAATAAGTTATCACCCACATCCTCTCTAATAAGGTACAGTTAAAAGCCAGGTTTTAGAAGATCCAGGTGCTGCTTGCACATAGTTAGTAAAAAACAAAACAAAACATGAGGAACCCAAAGGCTATGGGGCTCAAGGCATTACTCTAATAACACATGGAAGCTTAAAAAAAGAAAAATAATAAATTAAAGTCATATCTTGGCTTAGGCATTTACTGAAAACTAAGGATTATGAATTTCTTAGCTTTTGCAGCCACAGATCGGAGCAAGCTAGGAACAAAATCCTCATTTGACCCAGTATGTTGCTGAATTTCAATGTTCATTAATTCACTGCTTCATTAGATCTCTTCTATGAAGCATAGGGTTTGGGCTGAGCAAGAAAAGACCCCAAGCCATTGAAATGAGAAGATTACAGGATTCATAGTGCTCCAAATTTCTGGTCCACTGTGAGCTTTGGTATCCCCTTTTCCCTAATCTGATGAGGTCATTTCTGCCATCCTTAAAGACCCTCTTGTAACTTCTTCAATGGAGTTACCTCACAAAACAGGAGTTAATAAAATTCTTGCTTCATTCTTAACACATTTAATTGTTTCCAGGTATAAAAGCTAGAGTCATATTGCAACATACCCTGTGGAGGAAATAATTATAATATCAAACATTGGAAAAACAGCTTATATACCCCAAATTATGAAGTATAGCTGCCTTATGCCATCCAGCTTCTGGGGAATAGGTGAGGGAATGGATTCTGAAGCAGCTAGACTGAAGAGAGGACAAGTTTTTGATTGGCTTAATATACAAGCATGGGTTTCATGAGCAGAGATTATGCAGCAAATGAGGGATGTCAGGCAACAGGTCTACAGGAAACTGAAATCAACATGGGCTTGTGCAACTGAAGATGTGATGCAAACTTTCATTGATCCAATAAAGAAGAATAAAAACAATAAGAGAAAAGGAATTCAGGGATGGGTGTATCACCTATGACTCACTCAGCTGTACCTGACGATGTCCCCAGGTGAGGCATAGGGCTGCACCTGTGAAGGAAGATGAGCATCACCCACCAAAAAGAATCCTTCGTTGCTTTCCCTCAAGAAGCAGGGGTACAGTTGGGGGACCTTGCAGGTGAAAAGGGTTTACTATTTCCAATGAGGATTCAAACATTATTTTAATGATAGACTCCAAGAACAGATAACCCCAAGTCACAATTATTGCCTACTACAGGCAAGGGGCAAGGAGTATGTGGTTATCATTATAACTCTTGCGTGTTTGGAGGTAGGGAGTAAATCATTAAAGCCCCTGAGACCAAAGTAGCAGAGCATTCCATAAAGTTCTACCTGAACTGTAGACCTGATCAAAATAATCAATTCACCCCTTACTGGTGAGCAGGAGCTTCCTCAGCCGACCTGACCCAGACCAAGGCCCTGAAGCAGTGTGCATACTCGGCATCTACAGAAAAAGAAAAAATGTGTCCAGGTACTGCTGAGGAAATGTCTTTCAGTGTTATCACAGCTGGGACAGTGCCTTGCCCTTGATCTTTTCTCAAAACATATGTGGTTGTTTCTCAAGATAACCTTGTTCTAGGGTATGATAAATAGCCAGATTTTTAGAGATATTTTAACACCCACTTTGCTTAAACTCTAATTCCTAAGGACCTATACAGCAACTCCAGTCTTCAGCAGGTGTCTTATGGAAGAAAGGTTTCAATTATAGGTAACCCTTACAGGACCTTGACATATACTTTAGTTATTTCACTAATGAATTTAGAATTTTACCTTCATCACCTTGTAGAGCTTCTATTTGGTTGAAGAGTGATTATAATACATAAAACCCAAAACTCCCAGGGCTCCCTATTTATAACAAAAATAAACTATGTCTTGGAATAATGCAGAAAAATTAGGGTTATCATGAAAGACTTTGTAATTCAAAGATTGTTATTGCTATTACATAACCACTTAACCCCCCTGCCTTACCCGCCCACACCTCGCACCCTCAATCCTAGTCCCCATTGGCTTTGTCCATGTGTCCTTTATACATGTTCCTTGACAACCCTTCCTTTCTTTGCCCTGTTATTCCCCTCCCTCTCCAATCTGCTTACTGTCAATTTGTTCTTTATTTCAATGTCTCTGGTTATATTTCACTTGCTTGTTTGTTTTGTTGATTAGGATCTACTTATAGGTGAGATCATATGGTATTTGCCTTTCACCACCTAGTATATTTCACTTAACATGATGCCCTTCAGTTCCATCTGTGCTGTCACAAATGGTGGGAGCTCCTTCTTTCTTTCTGCTGCACAGTATGCCATTGTGTAAATGTACCATAGTTTTTTGACCCACTCATTTGCTGATGGGCACTTAGGTTGCTTCCAGCACTTAGCTAATGTAAATTATGTTGCTATGAACATTGAGTGCATGGGTTCTTTTGAATTGGTGTTTTGGGATCCTTAGGATATAATCCCAGCAGTGAAATTGCCAGGTCAAAAGGCAGTTCCAGTTTTAGGTTTTTGAGAAAATTTCAAACTGTTTCCTGCAGCGGCTGCACCAGTCTGCAATCCTGCCAACAGTGTACTAGGGTACCATTTTCTCCACAACCTCATCAGCACTTGTCTGTTGATTTGTTTATGATAGTCATTCTGACTGGTGTGAAGTAAATGGCATCTCTCTGATAGCTAGTGATGCTGAGTATCCTTTCATATGCCTCTGGGCCCTGTGTATGTCCTCCTAGGAGGAGTGTCTGTTCAGGTCCTTTGCCCATTTTTTAACTGGGTTGTTTGTCTTCTTGGAGTGTAGTTGTGTGAGTTCTTTATATATTTTGGAGATCAAACCATTGTCTGAGGTATCATTGGCAAATATACTTTCCCATACAGTTGATTCCTTTATCATTTTGTTGTTTTCTTTAGCCATACAGAAGCTTCTTATTTTGATGAGGTCCCATTTGTTTATTCTTCTCTTTATGTCCTTGCTCTAGGGGACACATCAGTGAAAATATCACTGCATGGAATATCTGGGAATATCTGAGATTTTCCTGCCTATGTTCTTCTCTAGAACTTTTATGGTGTTGCTACTTATATTTAAGTCTTTTGTCCATCTTGAGTTTATTTTTGTGTATGGTGTAAGTTGGTGGTCCAGTTTTGTTTTTTTGCATGTAGCTGTCCAAATCTCCCAACACTATTTGTTGAAGAGGCTATTTTTACTCCATTTTATGCTTCTGCTCCCTTTGTCGAATATTAATTGACCATAGAGTCATAGGTTTATTTCTGGGCTCTCTATTCTGTTCTATTGATCTATGTGTCTGTTTTTATGCCAGTACTGCTCTGTTTTGATTACAGTGGACTTGTAATATAGTTTGATACCAGGTATTGGTCCCTCTTACTTTGTTCTTTTTTCTCAAAATTGCTGTGGCTATTCGGGTCATTTATAGTTCCATATAAATTTTTAAAATGCTTGTTCTATATCTGTGAAATACGTCATTGGTATTTTAATAAAGATTGCATTGAATCTATAAATTGCTTTGTGCAGTATGGACATTTTGATGATTTTTATTCTTCCACACTATGATCATGGTGTGTGCTTCCATTTATTTGTGTCTTCTTTAATTTTTTTCTTTAATGTTGTGTATTTTTCTGAGTACTGGTGTTTTACCTCCTTGGTTAGGTTGATTCCTAGGTACTTTATTTATGTTTCTGATATTTCATCATTGGTGTACAAAAATACCTTCAGTTTCTGAATATTGACTTTGTATCCTGCCTCTTTGCCAAATTCACTTACTAGGTTAAGTAGTTTTTTCATGACATTTACAGGGTTTTCTATGTACACTATTATGTCATCTGCAAGTGATGACAATTTTACCTCCTCCTTTCCAATTTGGATGCCTTTTATTTATTTTTCTTGTCTGATCACTGTGGTTAGGACTTCCAATACTATGTTGAATAGAGTAGTGAAATCAGGCATCCTTCTCATGTTTCTGATCTTAGTGAGAAAGTTTTTCATTTTTTTTCCTGCTGAGTATGATGTTGGCTCTAGGTTTTTCATATATAGCATTTATTATGTTGATGTATGCTCCAGGAGTTTGTTCTTTGAAAAAAAAAACCAAATTGAGAAGTCCTTAACCAGACTCATCTAGAAAAAAAGGGAGAGGACCCAAATAAATAAAATAAAAAATGAAAGAGGAGAGATTACAACTGATACCACAGGTGAAATTGAAGGATTAAGTAAAAAAAAATAAAAATAAAAAAACAAGACAAAACAAAACAAAACAAAACTCCCTGCACTCAAAAGCCCTGGACCAGACAGTTTCACAGGAGAATTTAAAAAAAAACACTTCAGGAGAGCTAACCCTTATCCCTCTCAGACTAGTCCAAAAAATCCAAGAAGAAAGAATACTCCCAAACACTTTCTGTGATACCAGCATCATCCTAATACCAAGAACAGATAAAGACACAATAAAGAAAGAAAACTACAGGCCAATATCATTGATGAACGTAGACACTAAAATCTTCACCAAAATATTTGCAAACAGCATCCAGCAGTACATTTAAAAGATTAGCCATAGCTGGTGTGTCTCATTGGACCTGAGAACCAAAAGATTGCTGGTTCAATTCCCAGTGTAGGGGACGTGCCTGGGTTGCAGGCCAGGTCCCCAGTAGGGAGCATATGAGACACAACCACACATTGATGATTCTCTCCCTCTCTTTCTCCCTCCCTTCCCTTCTCCAAAAATAAGTAAATAAATAATTTTTTTTAAAAAGATCATACACCATGATCACCTGGGATTCATCCCAGGGATGCAAGAATGGCACAATATTTGCAAATCAATAAATATAATACATCACATGAACCAAAGGAAAGACAAAAATCACATGATCATATCAAAAAATGTGGAAAATTTGATAAGGTACAACATACACTTATAATAAAAACATTCAGCAAAGTGGGAGTAGAGGGAACATACCTCAACATAATAAATTTTTAACGAAGAGAACTTCTCTCACTGAGAGGGGCAGGAGAGATGAGTAGCTCAGTGAATCACTAAGTAAATTTTGGGAATCTTGTAAGTCACCACTCTAACTCTTTGTCCTTAATCTATAATACTAAATGATTGTGTTATTGGTGCTTTTCTGTCCCAGGATTCTAGAGGCAATTGAAATGAAAGGTTTATTAAGATGATAAGATTTCATTTAAGTAATTCATGTGGCAATGCAAGGTGTTAATATGACACTTCAATGTGGGGCTATTTGGGGACAAAAATAGTTTCATCTCTTAGATCATATATTTCAGATATCGACTTTATATTATATGTTTATATTATATGTTAATATTATATATTAAACACAGTATAGAGGTGTTTATCAAAGATGCTAATTAACTGTGAACATTGAAAGAACTGAGTGGCCACACAGGTTCCTGAATTCCAATTCAGACTTGTTGAATTAAATTTAACAAACACCTCAGGTATTTTGTTGTTTGATCAAGGTTGGGATATAGCAATTTGCCATTGCTGGCTAATTCTTTCCTGAGAATATTCTTTGATTAGCCAACAAAATTTAACCCATCATTTCCCATAATGTTCAGCCAAAGTCTGGGCACATGGACAGTGCATATGTATGTCACTTGTTAGGGTACATTTAATTTAATGAATAAAGATGGCAGAACGAAGAGGTGACCCAGAGTACATTTTCATCTAAATAAAATAAGACCTTTCATAGATTTGACACTAGAAATACTATTTCAATTTGTTTGTTACTGTGAATTATTCAATATCTTGACAGTGATGTTTGACTTAAACCTCATTCACTCATTTTATAGTCATGAGGCAAAACCCATCCTAAGAAGCATATTTAATTGCCAAGATGTTTGTGTAAAATGATTGCCATTAATCACAGTATTTTTTTAAATTTATTTACTATTTAAATACATTTGTCTCTGCCTCCCCCCCACCACTTTCCCTTGCCCCCTCCCTCCTACCCTCCCTCAGCTCTTCCCCTTTGGTTTTGTCCATGAGTCGTTGCTATATGTTCCTTGACTTTCCCCTTCCCTTCCCTTTCCCTGCCCACCCCCCTTCCCTCTTGTCTCTGTTGATTTCTTTTTCTTTCAGTGTTGCTGG
Organism: Pteronotus mesoamericanus; assembly: GCF_021234165.1. NCBI lineage: Eukaryota > Metazoa > Chordata > Mammalia > Chiroptera > Mormoopidae > Pteronotus > Pteronotus mesoamericanus. Next base: position 60,603,946 of record NW_026555321.1, read on the forward strand.
TCATATTTTCCTTGCTTCTTTGCATTGTTGGTTAGGTTCCACTTATAGGTGAGATCATATGGTATTTGTCTTTCACCCCCTGGCTTATTTCGCTGAGCATGATGCTCTCCAGTTCCATCCTTGCTGTCGCAAAGTTGAGTAGTTCTTTTTTCCTTTCTGCTGCATAGTATTCCATTGTGTATATGTACCTTACCTTTTTGATCCAATCATCGACTGATGGGCATTTAGGTTGCTTCCAACACTTGGATATTGTCAACTGTGCTGCTATGAACATTGCGGTGCATAGGTTCTTTTGTATTGGCGTTTTGGTGTTCTCAGGGTATAGTCCCATCAGGGGAATCCCTGGATCAAAAGGCAGTTCCATTTTCAGCTTTCTGAGGAAATTCCACACTGCTTTCCACAGTGGCTGCACCAGTCTGCATTCCCACCAACAGTGGACTAGGGTTCCCTTTTCTCCACAGCCTCGCCAGCACCTGTTGTTTGTGGATCTGTTTAGGATGGCCATTCTGACCTGTGTGAGGTGGTACCTCATGGTGGTTTTGATCTGCATTTCTCTGATGGCTAGTGATGCTGAGCATCCTTTCAAATGCCTCTGGGCCCTCTGTATCTCCTCCTTAGAAAAGCATCTGCCCAGGTCCTTTGCCCATTTTTTGATTGGATCGTTTGTCTTCTTGGAGTGGAGTCAAGTGAGTTCTTTATATATCTTGGAGATCAAACCTCTATCTGATATGTATCATTAGCAAATATATTTTCCCATACGGTTGGCTCCCTTTTCATTTTGCTGATGTTTACTTTCACCTTGCAGAAGCTTCTTATTTTAATGAGGTCCCACTTGTTTATTCTTTCCTTTCTGTCCCTTGCTTTAGGAGACATATCAGTGAAAAAATGGCTGCGTGGGATATCTGAGAGTTTCCTGCCAATGTTCTCCTCTAGGACTTTGATGGTGTTGCGACTTATATTTAAGTCTTTTATCCATCTTGAGTTTATTTTTGTGTATGGTGTCAGCTGATGATCCAATTCCAACTTTTTGCATGTAGCCGTCCAGCTCTCCCTACACCATTTGTTGAAGAGGCTGTTATTGCTCCATTTTATGCTTCTGCCCCCTTTGTCAAATATTAGATGCCAATATAGACCTGGGCTTATTTCTGGGCTTTCTATTCTGTTCCACTGGTCTATAGGTCTGTTCTTCTGCCAGTACCAGATTGTTTTGAGTATGGTGGCTTTGTAGTAGAGTTTGATGTCCGGTATTGTGATCCCTCCTGCTTTGTGTTTCTTTCTCAAAATTTCTGCGGCTATTCAGGGTCGTTTATGGTTCCATATAAATTTCTGAAATGTCTGTTCTATTTTTCTGAAATACATCATTGGTATCTTAATAGGGATTGCGTTGAATCTATAAATTCCTTTGTGTAGTATGGACATTTTGAGGATATTAATTCTTCCCATCCATGAGCACAGTATATGCTTCCATTTATTTGTGTCTTCCTTAATTTCTTTTTTCAATGTTGTATAGTTTTCTGCATACAGGTCTTTTGTGTCTTTGGTTAAATTTATGCCTAGGTGCTTTATCTTTTTTCTTGCTATATCGGATGGTATTTTTTTTCAGATTTCTTCTTCTTGTATTGCATTGCTAGTGTACAAAAACATCTTTGATTTCTGAATGTTGACTTTGTATCCTGCTGTTTTGCCAAATTCACTTATTAGGTTGAGGAGTTTTTTGGTAGAGTCTACAGGGTTCTCTATGTACACTCTCATGTCATCTGCAAACAATGATAGTTTTACTTCCTGCTTTCCTATTTGGATGCCTTTTATCTCTTTCTCTTGTCTGACTGCTGTGGCTAGGACTTCCTATACGATGTTGAAAAGAAGCGGTGAGAGTGGACATCCTTGGCGTGTTCCCGATCTTAGTAGGAAAGCTTTCAGTTTTTGCCAGTTGAGTATGATATTAGCTGTAGGTTTTTCATATGTGGCCTTTATTACATTGAGGAATGCCCCTTTTATTCCCATTTTGCTGAGTGTTTTGATCATAAATGGGTGCTGTACCTTATCGAATGCTTTTTCTGCATCTATAGAGATGATCATGTGGTTTATGTCTTGTCTTTTATTTATGTGATGTATCATGTTTACTGATTTACCTATATTGAACCATCCCTGAATCCCACTTGATCGTGGTGGATAATCTTTTTAATGTATTGCTGGATGTGGTTTGGCAATATTTTGTTGAGGATTTTAGCATCTATGTTCATCAGCGAAATTGGCCTGTAGTTTTCTTTCTTTGTAGGGTCTTTATCTGGTTTTGGGATCAGGGTGATGCTGGCCTCATAGAAAGAGTCTGGGAGTCTTCCCTTCTCTTGGATATTTTGGAATAGTCTGAGAAGGACAGGGGTTAGCTCTTCCTTAAATGTTTTGTAAAATTCTCCTGGGAAAGGTCTGGCCCTGGGCTTTTGTGTGCTGGGAGTTTCTTGATTACTGCTTCAATTTCCCCAACTGTTATCGGTCTGTTCAAGTCATCACAGTATTGATTATGTTTTTCCTGATCTTCAGCAGCCTTTTATTTTTTTAACAGTTCCCTGAAGTGACATACAGAGAATCCTTCTTAGCCATAGCTTTCTAGTTTGCAGTCTAATTGATGGATGAAAAATTCATTATGTACCATTCAGATCTCCTGCTTTTGTTGAAAAGGTAGTAATTTTTGTCATTTTCTGCTTGCCACAAAGCATATTCTGTGCTACAGTTCCAACAGCTGGGCCACTTTCTCTCCAGTGGGTCTGTACCTGAGTCCAGGACCGACCTTGGGCCAACTGCCCAGTGGATAAGGCTCTGGTTGCCCTAGCTTACATGGTAGTCCATCTGTCACTACTCTGACCTCCCGCCTTCCAAGCTGTAGACTTCTGGGTTATGTTCATTTTCAAAGATCTCAGCTATCAATCAGCTTAGCTTAAAATGCACAAGTTTATGTGTCTTCTAGAGGAATCTACCTGCATTTTGATAACAACCTTGAAAATTACTCCACATTGATCTTCAAAACTGGAACACATTTATGGAGTAAAAAGTTTTAAAAATCACCTTTTAAAACTCTAGTATTTCCTAAGAGCCTTCTATCTTTTAGGCCAATTGAATAACTTTGATTCAGGTTTGGGAGAGGTTGTCAGTTAATATTAAATGATGTCTTTTAGGGCTCAGTTTCCTACCTGTAAAATAAACTTATTGAACTAGACTAGTCACGGTCACTTCTAGCTCCAAAATATCACAGACTTAAGAAGAAATATTGCTTTCTCATGGGTCACATGGGATATAGTTACTCGAAACCTCCAGTATGTAAGAGGGTACTGGCCAATGTGCTTGGTATCACCTGAGCATTAGAATCTCGATGGCATTTTATGTCTAAATTTCTTTGGCTCTACCATCTATATTTAACAATGTGTAAATGATTTTATAATGACAATAAAAATAATTCATTGAGAGTAAGTGAAGCTTTTTCTGCAAGAAAGCATGTGATATTAATGAATAGTTAACTTGAACAATTATGCAGGTACACCAATCAAACATACACTCAAAGCCAAAACACAAAGCTATACAATATGCCAGATTGCAAATGATTTTTAGTTTGTCCTTGTGTTATCTAAAACACCCATTTAGGGACTTGGTGAAACTCAGAATCAGGTTTTACTAGTCATGTCCCATCCCAACATTTACAGGGCCTGGGCCAGAAAAGCACAATGACCCTACATGCCAACTATCTACATATTAAACAGCATAAACCAAGCCAAGGGAAAATGTATTGCATGCTCCACCTTGATAAATATGCCTCAGTAACCATTAGGAAATTAACGCCAGGATTCTCAGAGATCTGCCTAGCTCAAGACAGCAGAGGTTTAAATGCAAGCCAGAGATAGCTTCCCTTCTCTCTGTGTTCCCAGGTCTCTGTCTTTCATCTCACAGAGCCATACTTCAAGCTTCCTCCACCACTCATCTGATGGCCACTCCTCACACAGCCTGGTGACAGGGTCTGCTCGCCCAAAGACAGACATATAAAACTCCAGAAGCAGAGCTTCCACCAGAGCTACGGAAGCAGATTTCTAAGACAGAGAATTCTTGGGCCCCAGGTGCCAGGGCGTATGCGTGTGTTGTGTTGTGTGTGCTTTGTGTGTTGCCTCAGTATGATATGTTCCTGTGGTTGTGCATGTGATGTGTGTTGTTGTGTTGCATGTGCATGTGTGAGGATGTGTGTTATGTATGCATGTGAACACAGGTGTATGTGCCCTCTCCAGTGGGCTACACTCAGCCCTCTGCACTGCACACCATGAGGAGGACTGAGGTCAGGCTTTCTCAAAAGCACACCCAGGACAGCACCAGGTGCTCAGGCCTAGGAATGGGACTGGACTTGGCTAAAGACTGTCCTCCTCCATTGCTGCTTGAAGGCCCTTCACTTTCATCATTGTTTCTATGTTGTCCACTGACCCATCTTTTCGTTCTTTCCTTGGTCATGATGACGTAAGAGAATAGTCTTTTCCTTGTCTGAGGACTTCTAAGACTCTCTCTCTCCCCCCTCCCTTATGTTTTGTAAATGTTTAGTTTCATGTTAAATACACTCCATGTCACAACTATTTCTTTTCTTTATTTTCTATGTTCCCATCTCACAATCAGATGTTCTTCCCCTTCTTTCTTTCTGTAGTTTTGCACTTTAAAAGTCCCAAGGTCTCTTAGGTGGGTTACATTTCTAAATTAAATTGCTGTCGATTCTACCATCAATGAAATTATTTTGAAGGTTCTATCTACTCTGATAATATTCTGTGTAGAGCACTCATATTCATTCTTAAGAAGAAATAATTAATGCATTTCATAGAGGAACTGACTATTTCCAGTATCTAATTAGGAAAAACTAAGTTGATCTCTAGCTCTCACCCCTGTCAGAACCAGTTCCTATGTTTAAAATTAAATCCCTTTAAAGGAAATAAATTAGTATTTAGAAAGGGTGATATTTTGTATACTTTTAATTACAGAAACTAGCATAGCAGGAACTATTTTGGCCTATATTTTCACAGTGCCATTATCATACAGTATTATAATTAATGTTAATAATAAGAGCTACTAACATTTCAATCGCATGGACTTTGTTAACAACAAAGAGCACCTATACTCTTGATGTCTTATATGACAGGTGTCAGATAATCCTCTCCCCATTCCTCATTAATGGAATATAGGAGCTCCCTGTATTATTCTGGAATTTTTCTGTAAGTCTGAAATGATATTAAACTATAAAGTGAAGAAAGGAGGGAAAAAGGGAGGAAAGGAAGGAGTAACAAGAAAAGGAGGAAGAAAGGGAGGGAGGGAGGAAGGGAGGATGGTCATGGCCTTGAGGTAGAATGGGTCTCCTTTGGTTTGATGGTTTGAGATGTCTAGAATGATAGGGTAAAGAATGGATGTTTGGGACTCATATCAAAACCACTCACATTTATTTCTGTGGGGCTAGTTATCAGGTTTGGGGTTCTCTGTTGCTCTATTCCTCTCCTAGAACCCTCAAAATGCAAGAGCACATAGGTTACTTCTTTGAACACTATGCTAAATTGACCCAGTTGGTGTCTATTACTCTCTTTATTGAATTGGAATATGTCTTTTTGTTGCAGTATAGTGTCTTTATATGCCTCAAAAGAAAAGGTAAGGGCAGATTTCAGAGCTGAGATTGTTACAAAATATCCCTACCCACTAGACAGTTATCAACTGATAATTTTATGACTAGCTCTATGACTTGTTAGTTGAAACAATAACTATTAATTTAAGAAGAAAAATGTCTTTTTACTGTTGATAAAATTAAGTGATGATTCTTTAAGCATTACAGCTTGAAAGGGATGTAATAAAACAAAACCTCCAATGACCTCTAAAAGTCTAAATTGGAAAATGCATTTTCCATGCAATTTTAATTAAAGCAACCAAATTTTAAGCAGTTGAGATAAAAAAATAATTGGAAACCCTAAGCCTGAATTTATCACTTTGATAGGAAAGATTATGGAAACTGTATTTTAAATATAGGTCTCCACTGGTTTGAGCTATAAGAATTTTATTAGATGCATTGCTGTGAGGCACATTCCTGCTCTTTCATTTAATTGTTCTCTTGACTAGTTGATTAAATAAAGATTGGTGTTTATTATCTTCACAGCATTTTGCAATCTTTAACGGCTGAGGTAAAACAGCCCTCCTCTGAGGTGGGTAGGCCTATTACTTTATCATCATTTACAGGCAGATTAATAGAAACCAGGATTCAAGATCTCAGTATCATAACAACAGGAAAAGTAGAAGGTCATGTATCTTAACGTCCACCTACATCTTGAACAATTGCCAGTATGCTCCATTTATTGCTCACAAAAAATTTGAGATCATTTGCCAGTTGTTGGGATTGCAGGGAACTTTGGAAGAGATGAAGCCTAGGTAGTGTTCTCTTTCTTTTCAGTAGTCACAGAAGAGGTTGCTTTGTAATAATCACTTATGTTAGGTTCCTGTTGCTGTGGTAGCAAATTACCACCAATAGTGGCTTAAAACAATACAAATGTGTTCTCTTCAAGTTCTGGAAGTCAGGTGTCCTAAAATCCAGGTATCTATAGGACTGTCTCCTCCTGGAGGCTCTAAGGCAAAATCGACCTTCTTGTTTTGGAAGGAGATGTTTGTAGAGATCACCTATATTCTTTGGTTCATGTTCCCTTTCCCCACTAGCAATGTCAGCCTATTAATATGGTCACATCTCATCACAGACTTGGGCTCTACAGTTGCCACTCTTATGATTATCTGGTCCACTGAGAGAATTTAGAATAATTTATCTCATCTAAAAATTCTTAACTGGATCATATTTCCAAATACCCATTTACTATATAAGATAACATATTCACAGGTCCAGGGATAGGATGTGGGTATTTCTGGATGGTCACTTGTCAAAACATATGTATGGAGCAAAATAATTGATGTCCATGCTATCTTCTGTTTATAATCTTTGGATTAAAATTTCTGAGGTCCAGGTGGCTACTGAAATAGAAAGTGAACCCCAAGGACACACCACAGTTGAATGAGCAGGTCAGAAACAACACAACGCAATTAGTCAGTGGGGCTTTGTGTTAGAAAGATGTGATTTCAACTTGATGTGGTACTAGATGAAAACTGGTAGAAAAAAACACAACAACTAGAAAGCACCATGGTTACATCAGTTCTTCAAATCTCCTGCCTCTGGTTCTTCAAGAACCTGTTGTCCTCAGGCCTCAGGAACTTCCTGCTGACATGCTACTTGCAACATACTGAAGTCATTATATTGGATGGTGTATCCAGAGGAAGAAAATGTAACCTTATCTCTCCTTGTTCCTACCTCCCAACCCCAGCTTCTAGTACTAATCCTGACTCAGCCATTTGTGAATAAGGAGCACTTGCAAGGCACAAAATTTCTGGAGCCTTGATTGTCATGTTCCTGAAATGGGCACAATTATCCTCTCTACATAAAATTTTGTGAGCTTTCAGGGATATCATACATGAAGACCATTTGTCTGGCACATTAAATGGTCAGTAAAAAAAAATCCAGAAATCTTGGGGTATGTTCCTCTCAATGAACTCATTCCTTGAATTCCCTTTTAAGGTACTCAGCCTAATAATTGGACTATTATGTTATAGAAATGACGGGGATCAGGAAATATACCTCTCAGTCAATAGATATACTGAGATTCTTCCAGGATTCCAAGAAGATAAGTCATTACAATAACAGTCCAATTGCTTTTATTGAATAGAATAAATCACGTTTTTTATATTACAGTTGTCTCAATTTTTCCCCTTTTGCCTTCCTCCACCCACCCCACTCTGTCGTCCATGTCCATGGGTCATTCATACCTGTTCTTGGTTTAGTCCCTTCTCATTCTTTCCACCATTGTCCTCTTTCCCCATCCCTCCTGATCACTTTCAGTCCGCTCCATGTTTCCATGACTGTGGTTTATTTTATTCATTAGTTTATTTTGTTGAATAGATTCTACTTACAGGTGAGATCATATAGTATTTGTCTTTCACTGACTGGCTTATTTCATTTAGCATAGTATTCTCCAGTTCCATTCATGTTGTCGCAAAAGGTAGGAAGTCCTTCTTTCTTTTACATAAAGATTGATTTTATTAATTTATTTTTAAGTGTCAAGATCCATTATAAAATATTTAAAAATTTATATGCATTATGAAGTCTAAGCAATTAAAACAACATGGCACCACCACAGAAATAATCAAGTAGATCAACGAAATAAAATGAGCACCTAGAAACAAATGTATATGACCATCAATGTAATATATGATTTAATTGATATTTCCAGTCAATGGGGAAATTAAGGCTTATTCAACAAATAAGGTGCATGAACCAATATTACTTGAAGTAAAACAAACATAGAGCCCTATTTCACAAACTATACAAAAAATATTCAGGTGAGTTAAAAATCAATATGTGAAATCTAAAGAGTTTTAGGAGAAAAAACCAAATAATATTTTTCTTACCCTGAAGTAAATGATCAAACCCAGAAGCTATAAAGTAAAATATTGATAATATGACTATATTAAACATGTAAGACTATACAATAATATACATATAAAAAAGTTAAGGACAAGTAATAGAATAAGAAAGTATTTTCAACACATCAAAAAATGGTTAATAGTTGGGGTTTTTTTAGGGAAAAATTCTACACACAGTCAAAAAATGGATAAAGAATACCAAAAAGTTGTTTAAAGCTTTAAAAAAATAGAACTAGACAAGAAATATACAAAAACAGGTTTAGTTTAACAATTAAAATAACACATCATTGTCAGATTGATAAGTATTAAAAATATTGGTAATATCAAGTATTGGTGACTGTGAAAGAAACTAGGTATTCATAGATTCTTTTTCTTCATCTTCTTAAAGCAGTCCCTTCAGCATATTTTGCAATGCTGGTTTGGTGGAGGTGTATTCTTTTAGCCTCCTTTTGTGTAGAAAACTCCTTATTTCATCTTCCCTTTTAATTGAGAGCCTTGCTGGGTAGAGCAGTCTTGGTTGCAGACCATTGTTTCTCATTACTTGGAATATTTTTTGCCATTCCCTTCTGGCTTGTAGTGTTTTTGTTGAGAAGTCAGCTACTAGTGGTATCAGGCCTCCTTTGTATGTTACTAGCTGTTTCTCCTTTGCTGCCTTAAGGATTCTCTCTTTGTCTTTGATATTCACCACTTTAATTATGATGTGTCTTGGAGTTGGCCTTATTGGGTTCCTCATGAATGGGACCTTCCGTGCTTCCTGAACTTGAGTGACTTTTTCTCTCCTCCCATTAGGGAAGTTTTCCATCATTAATTTTTCAAACAGGCTCTCTATCCGTCCTCTTCTTTTCCTTCTGATATCCCTATTATATGGATATTATTACGTTTCAGGTTGTCCTGCATTTCCCTAAACTCTTCTTCATTCTTTTTGAGTCTTTTTTCATTTTCTTGCTCTTTCTGGGACTTTTTTTCTATCTTATCCTCCAGCTCTCTGACTTGTTCCTCTGCTTCATCTAGCCTGCTTTGGATTCCTTCTACTGTGTTCTTTAATTCAGAAATTATATTCTTTACTTCATCCTGCCTCTTAGTGATACTTTCTATGTCCTTTTTCATGAAGATATAGTTTGCAATAAGTTCCTTGTATTTTCTCTGTAGTTTTTCATAACTCTCTCTGAGCTCACTGAGCTCATTAAGCTTCCTTAGAGCTGTTGTTTTGAACTCAATATCTGATAGTTTATTTGCCTCTCTTTCATTTAGTTCTCTTCCTGGGGATTCCTTCTTTCCCTTTGATTGGGAGGGGGTGTTTCTTTGTCTTCCCATTATTCTCGAGACTCTTCTTTTTTGCATCTGCTTCTTAAATTGATCTGTGTTGGTTTCTGAACTTTTTGGTATTGACTTCTATGTTAGGAGACTGCTGTTTTTTCTTTCTGGATCTGCCTCTGATGATATAAGATTTTGACCCTGTCTGAAGGTAGGCAGTCTGTTTGTGACTTTCAGGAATCTGCTGTCTGTGGCTGTCTCCTTCAGCTATTAATCTAGCCACCGTGCACTCAGCAGGCAGGCTTATACATCACAGGGCACAACAGAGTCCCTCTTGGGGGCAGCGCTGTTGGGTCCTCTCACACTGTTGCCACTAAGGCGAGTGGTCTGCTTGAGCCAGATGGCTGCTGCCCTATGAGGGAGGAGTCAGCACTAGGATTCCACCAGCTACTCTCTCCATTCTCTCCCCAAAGCCTCTTTCCCCAGTCTCTCTTCAGTTGTCTTTAGCCCACTCTGCCCCAGCCTTTGCTGAAGACCAGGATAAGTGGCTGCAAATAAAAATTTATGTGTTGGTACTTTAAAATGTGCTTTGTGTTTCCTGCTGCCTGTCTCTGGCAAAGAGAAACTCTGCCATTTTTTGCAGCTGGCTGTTATCTGTGTACTTTTTGGGCTCCGGTGCTGTTGGCTGGAGATCCCTGCTTATGGTTTAGACCACACTCATCTCAAGGGGATCCCAGTGGCCTTTAAATATCCTTCTTGTGCTGCTGCTGGTGGGTGCCTGGCCCACCTTCTCAAGTGTCTGCCACACTCCTTACCAGCTAGGTTATTGTAAAGCTGATTCTTCTGTCTGTTTGAGGTTATGAGACCCCTTTTCTTGCTATTGTTCAATTGTTTATTCCAGGTGATTTCTCTACAATTTACTTGTAATTCTAGATTGGTCCTGGGAGGAGATCAGTGTGACTTCCACTCACTCCTCTGCCATCTTTATTCTCCTATATTTTTAATAATATCGAAACCACCTATAATGCTTCATGGTAGGAATGAAGGTAGGTAATGAGTGAAGTGCAAAATGAGTTTGTTTTGAAATATGCAGTGTCATATGCATGTATATACATATATGTCTATATATCTATATATGGATATATAGACATATACACACACACACTGCGACATTATAATTTGGAGTCACAGCAGCTGTGTGTTGGGAGCCTTACATTCAATGTCATACACTAGGGAAGAAACAGCCTTGCTTTGCAGTAGAAAAATGGAATAGTTTTGGCATCTTGATGGTCCATGGAGTAAAAATGTGACTAGGATGCCTGATTCACTTCACTATCTTGAGTACACTCAGTTGTACATTGATAACACCTAGCAAGAAAAGTTTTCTGTGAGCCCAGGTAAGACAATATCTCACTCATAACTGCAAATCTTAGTCTCTCTTTTATCCACAAACTGGTAAATGTTTGCAAATACAAGTTCTACATTTTTTCAGGGCTGGACATTGACACATGAATAATTTTAATTCTTATTATAAATTAGTGCTATCCATTAAAATCGATTGTATGACTACTTTTAGATCTTGCAATAATTTCATTTTGCAATATACTTATAAATTTAATCCTTAACATATAATTTTCTAACCATTCTAAAAAATAATTGGAAACAATCTTCAAAGCTGTCTTGTAACAATAAAGATGTCATATGATTATGAGAGTGGATTCTTGTGTTTAAGCCACCTAAGGCTTCTGTGTTATGTGATTATAGATTTTTCTCTAGGTTTCTTGAACCATATACAACTCTTAATTAAAAGGCACAGAACTGAAAGACACAGTGATATTTGAAATGATTGTATGGTAATATTTTGTGGCCACATGGAAGCAACCTATTGCAATAGAGATGAATAGCTTCCTCTAATGAGAGGGACTGGTCAAGTTCAATTAGCAAAAAAGATTTGTATGAGCTTGGTAGAAAATATACACACTTCCTCTGACCCCCTCTCCAGGATTTACTTGTGACAAGTGATTAAATCATTGGAACATCTCTTTAAAAAAGTGTATATTTTATCTTGAGAAGCTTTATTGCAAATCGATTCTAAGATTTGTGTAGTCATGCCATTGTGGGACTCACACTCAAAACTTTTCTCTCTACTTTTTTTCTGTTGATACAGAATGTCTCAAGGACCTGAGTCAGGAAGCCTCCTACCTCACTGTAAATTCTCTAGTGATGTATTTCCCTAAATCCTTTGTTGGAGCCCACTGTGTGCACCAACTGCTCCTGACTTCCTAGAACACATACCTTCTCTGAGTTATAAAACTAACATTTTCAAGTCTAATAGAACTACCAAAAAGTTCTCCTTTCAGGAGGGGTCATTGAAGGCTACTTTGATTCCTCCACCAACCCTGGGGGACTGCCAGGGATTTTCATTTTTTCCTGTGCTTTTTGGCAATAAGAGATATCTTCTAATGAGCCCATTGTCAGCAAACCAGATTTCTTGGACTGCAGATGCTAAATGACAAATCAATTACCCTTTTAGTCTCTGGGTATGAGTGTGTTAGTGTTCAGTTAAGAAATACATTCTCCTTTTTTGTATTTCAAAATCTTATTCACAAACTGACATTAATATTACAACTTCAGTAATGGAGCCCCCAAAAGCATTGCAGCTCACTGGACCTAATTTCAATGATGAATGACATCATGGAGAGTGAATGCTCAGATGCCAAAGAAATGCACTCTGTTCTAATTGCTTTACAACTTTCGGTTGCATAAAAGAGAGCACCGTCATCCTGTGGCCCAGTCTTTCCGACAGGTAAACATGGACAGATAAACACTGGCTCTAAAAGCTGTGCTAATAACTACGCAAGGCAGTTAAGCAACAATTTAATTCTCTTTGAGGTTGACAATGAAAAGAAAGTTCTACAAGGAAAGTCTGTGAGTATCTGAGATTAGTTTTGGAAACTTTCATAGTCTACTTTAAAAAATGGTTAAAAAGCTCTCATGAAATTTGAATGGAATTCAAGGCAGATGAGAGGGCATAGCTTTCATTTCTTTCCATTCTTATCAAGAAATGATGCTAAGTAGCTCAGAAAATATACTTTAAAACCTGTTGTATTTGGATAGTTGCTATATTTTAATCTTGTAGAGAGTAATTTTAAAAATATTTTTCACAATTCTACCTGGTCACCCATCTCTAAATATAGATCAAACATATCTGTGAGAAAGGAGAGGCAATAGGGAGTAGGACACACAGGAGGCTACTTTTGAAGTAATAACCTGCTATTTTCTGGAAATTCTAAGGGAACTGAAGAATGAAGCCAGGTTAGGGATGAGGACAACAATCCAGAACCAGGGGAGGCACTGGATAAACATTTAGTGGGTCCTATTCTCTTTGAAATGTTTCATAAGACATTCAAATGAAATGTATTCATGCCCTAAAACATTCAGACACTCAGTAAATGTTTTCTGAATGCATTTATCAAATGGAAATGAATAACACAGAGATTGTTAGTACTAATTATACATTTATAAGTCACTACATTTCACTTCCCTGCCTTACTTTTCATTGTAGAACTGAAGACAGGACATCAGTTTGGATGAGCCATAGTGACTCAGCTGACAACAGTTCAAACTTCCTCATGCATTTATCATTCATGGTGAGACGTGAAATGCCTGCACCGCAGCCCATGTTGCTCTGAGTCACACCGAGAGCAGCACTCATGCCCTACTCACCCAAGTGCCAGTAGTTCATGGAGCCATTGACCTTGTCAGCAGTCCTTGCTTCATTATCTAGTGAAATGCCCTAACAGAGTAGGTTACTACTCCACCTGTTATGGTGAGAAGAGTTTTGTATGCCCTCATTTCCCAGCTTTACCAGTTAGAGGATTCCTACTATGAATTCCGAATTACCGTTCCAGAATACAAAATAAGATGAACAAAAAAAGGTACTGAAAGTTTGTTTACCTCTGCTCAAAAAACTCTAATTCCCTTGAACTTCAGTTTGTACAATTTACAGAAGCAGGCTCTTTACTTACTTTCTAAGATTTCAAATTACTTTATTTTCATAAATAGAATTGTTTCTGGTAGAAAATTAGTTCTTGTGGTGGCTAATGAAAAGAATTTCCTGAGAACTGCATGGGAGAATGTGGATCTGTGGTACAGATTATTGATGAGGTACAATTAAGGGGATTCACTTCCTGACTTTCAGTGCCCCATCTCCATCTATCTTGCCACAGGGAAAGACCAACCTTGTCTTCAGTAGGGCCAGGATGAAGACCACTGTCCAGAGTTTCTGCTCCATATTAAAGCACAGTTCAGTTCAGCATCCACATAGTTTAGTGTGTGTTTTCAGTTGTAGTCTGTTGATGTGCTTCTGTATCCAGGCTGACTCCTGGAGGCCATGGAGAGAACAAGTGTGTGTACCATAAAGGGTATGGATCACAAGCATGAGAGAGCTTCTTTGTTTCCCTGGGTTATAAGCAGGAGCTTGGGTTTGGGATGGACCAGGTGCTTCTCAAAATGAGCCATCAACTTCCCAATTTTCTGCAAGTTTTGGATAGGGTTTACATCCTTTAGTTAGACAGATAACACCTCCTCCTGCACCCATCAAAATCTGGCACTGGAGAGGGTAAGGGGGCAGTGTTAATTCCCTTGGCTGAGCTCTCCTGGAGCATGTAGCTGTAGCTTCCTAGCTCAGTAAGCAGGCTTGTGCTTCCCAGTTTATTAAGCTCAATGTCTAAGTCCCCTTTTGCTCCCTTTTTCAACATCTAACTAAACAATGACAGTAACAACATGAAGTGGTATGAAACTAGTTTTATGTTTCCTGAGAAATGGGAAAAGGTAGAAGAGTTGTGAACAAATGCATTGTCCACAGAAAAAACTCATTATTTTGGTATAGTAATTAGCTTGAAATGAACATGAAGCTTAAGTGATGCATTCTGATTAACAAAAAGAACAAATCACTATTTACATATTGAGAAAGAAAAGTTGTTATCAGTGAGAGTTTGGCTTGACTACTGCCAGTTGCTTTCACAAATTTATTTATTTAATTTACACAAAGAAGATATTGTTGCACGATGTTACAGTTGGGAAAAAATGAGGTTCAGAACATTTAAGAAAAACAGTACAAGATAGGGTAGTACATAATAATGTGGTCTTTGGTGTCAAAATAATATGAGTTTTGTACCAGAGCCTCTACCAACTTATCCAACCTCACTAAGCCTCATTCCTTTTCTATAAATTGGGGATAATAATAACAGTGGCCTCTGCAGTTGTGAGAAGTAAGTAAGAACAGGTATACAAGGTATTTAGCATGGCACTTGACACATGGGAAGTATTCAGTAAATGTTATCTACCTGCTACTAATAATATTAATAATTTATCCTGGTGTATAGGGCAAAGAAGTAGAAGAGCTGATTCAGTATTACTTCTGTGTGGGTCGAGATTCTTTGCTCCTAGCCTGTAGGTTAACTGACTTCTATGACTTATAAAATGAGAGTATTCAAAATGGTCCACATGCTTTTCTAGTTCCAAGATATTCTGAATCTGAGACGTGGAGAAGTTTGTTAATTCCTTGTATTAGTCCATCTAAATGTGCTTTGTCAGACCATTGAGATCACTAATTATAATAATGAATTAGTCTTTTCATGAAAATTCAGCATCATTCCTTGCTTGAAATCAGTAATCTAACCTTAAAAATATGTCCTAAAATTAGGAACATATCTGTCTAGTTCAGTTTACTTTATTTATAATGTAAGTTTTATTTTTTTTACAAGTTGGGTTTCTTGTTTGAGCTCTGTAGATAGAAAGAGGCATCATTTCAAATAATCGCATATGCAGCTCAAATTTAGGTTCTGCCTATAATAGACTTTTTTTTTTTAAATTAACTTTAAACCACAACACACAAGCAATTAGGTTAACACCTTCTTTGTTTTACCTGTGAAAGGAATTAAGTAACTCTATCCAGGAAATTGATTGAATCTGGAAGGTATAAACAACCCTAACGCTGCAACAAGGCTGGCTTCTGTAAGACTGTCTTGATTTTGAGGTATCATTTTACACCAGCCCGCCAAGTGTACAATCTCATGTGTAGGTACGTTTGGCAGCATCCCTGAGTACATGCTAACTCAGTTTAGAGCATGCCATTTCTGGAAAG
Organism: Pteronotus mesoamericanus; assembly: GCF_021234165.1. Lineage (NCBI taxonomy): Eukaryota > Metazoa > Chordata > Mammalia > Chiroptera > Mormoopidae > Pteronotus > Pteronotus mesoamericanus. Next base: position 60,619,862 of record NW_026555321.1, read on the forward strand.
AGGGGATATGAAAGCATTGTTTATGGTTGGAAAAAATGATATTTCTTTACTGAATTACATTGGTAATTTTCTCCTGCTCAGTTCATCCAATTGATGGTCATGGTCAAGAGTAGACCTTCAGAGTGTTCAGCAACATTACTACTGACGATAATTGTCTCTTGTGTATAAGAGTGTACTTAAATTTATATTTAATATGTTGAATGTGTTGATATGAGACCTTCATAGATGCAAATTAATCATTTATTGAAAAAAGAAACTCTAACGCTAACAAAATATCTATCACATTTAAAAAATCAGCTACATAAGAGGAGACACAATTAGCTGCTAATATAAAGTTGTCTTTACAATGGAGTGTCTCACAAAACTGGCTGTCATTTCACTTATGGATGATACCATCAGGGAGTAGAGTAGGTTCTTCAAGTCTGTGCTCTTTCACACATTTTAAGCTTTATATCAGTTGTTGTTTCCTTTATTGATCTTTGTTAATCTTTAGAAAATGAGGACAAATATTTCCTTTGAAGACAGATTAACCAAGATGGAAACTATATAAAGTTTTGAATCTTATTTACAGTGTAATTCCTCTCTGCAAAGAGAACCAACACAGGGCAACAGATTCAAGTGTATGTGAACAGGAGCTTTGCACCCAATAAACAGGAATGGCAATAGATTTGAGAGTCCTCGCATCATTTTTCTTTTTCAAAACAAGACAGAAATTAAAATGTTTTAAATATAGTATAGGACATACATATTGAATTTAGGATTGAGCAACAAATAAATTTTAGTGCATGAACAAATTCACAAATACAGAGTATGTGAATAATGACAAGCAACTATATACACAGTATATATACATACATTGGGTATTTCTTTTTTATTATTTTTTAAATTTAAGTATAGTTGATGTACAATATTATATGTTTCAGGTATACAGTATAGTGATCTATATACCCCACTAATGTGATCATCCCACTAATTCTAGTAATAATCTTGTAAACTTATTACATATTGACTATATTCCCCTTTTACTCACACCCCAGCCCCTCCCTTCTGGCAATCAGCAGTTTGTTCTCTGTTTCTATGAGTCTACTGTTGTTTTGTATTTGTAAGTGAAACTATTCAGTATTTGTCTTTCTGACTTATTTCACTTAGTATTATACCCTAAAGGTTCATAATTTTAGAATGTCTCTGAAAAAAATTTAAAACCTCTTCCCAGATATCAGAGTCATAGGAAATATTCATATCCTAGAGTTGGAGAAAACTCCCCCAATATTTCTGGAAGCTGTTATAGGACCTATATTTCTAAAATTTGAAAGAATGGGTTTTACTGGGGTTTCAGAAAACCTGTTATAAACCCAGAGATTATGATTTAAAACCTCCCTGTAGTTGCTGAGATGTGTTAGAGGATTAGTGACTATGGGGTAGATAGTAGAGAAAAATCAGAGGAAAGAAACTTGTGCCCATTGGCCACATCCAAGTGCAGGAGGATGGCCAACTGTAGAATTCTAGTTTTCAGCTGTAATATTGACAGATAAGAACTCTGAGGAAGAATTGGAGGAAGACACTGGGATTTTAGATTGCCTCAGAAAATTTAACATCTTTTTTTAAAAAAGATTTTATTTATTTATTTTTAGAGAGAGGGTAAGGGAAGGAGAAAGAGAAGTAGAGAAACATCAATGTGTGGTTGCCTCTTGCATGCCCCTCACTGAGGACCTGGCCTCCAACCCAGGCAGTGCCCTGACTGGGAATCCAACCAGCGACCCTTTGGTTCACAGGCTGCTGCTCAATCCACGGAGCCACACCAGCCAGGACAAAAACATCTTTTTATAATGAATTCAGGTGTACCTTTATTTTGGGGATGGATATTTTAGTGAGTCTCTTGGGATTTTTGTGGATCATATTTGTAAACAGAATACAAGTATGTTAATAACTGATTTTATGTATCAATAGGGACAGGGAAAAGCCTCATATAAGACAGCTATTTTAAAATAGTGTTTTCTAGATATTCTCTATTATACACAGATATTTTTATATAATGGAGAAAATGTTTAGGTTAATATGTATATGTGTTCTTTTAAGTTTAAGCCTGAGCTGGATCACACTGATAAGTGGGCAAATGATTTATCTAATCATATAAATCCCTTTGAAATTGTTTTGGTTAGTATATCTTCTAGGATGACAGGTAGAATATGGTATAAAGAGATACTGCCTCCAATTCTCCCATTTTTAAAAATTATTTTACTGAATCATGACTACATGGAATAAACATACATTGAAAGCACATGAAAAAATCAAAGTAAATTTTGCACATGCCATTTGCAATATGAAAGGATAGATGCCAACCATATTTTTTTCAAACAATACCTTAAAAAATTAACAACCCTTGAAAGGAAACTTTTTTAAATGTATTTTTTTATTTACTTTTTAAATACATTTGTCTCTGCCTCCCCCCCACTTTCCCTTGCCCCCTCCCTCCTGCCCTCCCTCAGCTCTTCCCCTTTGGTTTTGTCCATGAGTCCTTTCAATATGTTCCTTGACTTTCCCCTTCCTTTCCCTTTCCCTGCCCCACTCCTTCCCTCTTGTCTCTGTTGATTTCTTTTCCTTTCAGTGTTGCTGGTCATATTTTCCTTGCTTCTTTGCATTGTTGGTTAGGTTCCGCTTATAGGTGAGATCATATGGTATTTGTCTTTCGCCCCCTGGCTTATTTCGCTTAGCATGATGCTCTCCAGTTCCATCCATGCTGTCGCGAAGTTGAGTAGTTCTTTTTTCCTTTCTGATGCGTAGTATTCCATTGTGTATATGTACCATACCTTTTTGATCCAATCATCAACTGATGGGCATTTAGGTTGCTTCCAACACTTGGCTATTGTCAATCGTGCTGCTATGAACATTGGGGTGCATAGGTTCTTTTGTATTGGTGTTTTGGTGTTCTTAGGGTATAGTCCCAGCAGGGGAATCCCTGGATCAAAAGGCAGTTCCATTTACAGCTTTTTGAGGAAATTCCACACTGCTTTCCACAGTGGCTGCACCAGTCTGCATTCCCACCACCAGTGGACTAGGGTTCCCTTTTCTCCACAGCCTCGCCAGCACCTGTTGTTTGTGGATCTGTTTAGGATGGCCATTCTGACTGGTGTGAGGTGGTACCTCATGGTGGTTTTGATCTGCATTTCTCTGATGGCTAGTGATGCTGAGCATCCTTTCATATGCCTGAAAGGAAATTGTTTTAAGAAAAAATGTATCCCACTTCTCCATACCACAGCAATACATTCACTATTATATTGTTGCAACGTAATGTTTAAGATCTTACTTGACCAAATTCATATACAGTTTCAAATAGTATTTTGTATTTCTATAGTCTTCACAACATTCTTATTTTAATAGCTGAAAATATATTGTATGTCAATGGAAATTTAATGATCACATCAAGCCTCTGTTGTTAGATAGTGTTCCTCCTCCACAGGTCCTGCTTCTGGTATTACCGAAAAGATGAAAACTTGTAATTTATACCTTCGTAAACCTCTTTATCGCTTTTAAAAATAATTCCTCAGGATGAATGTCTTGAAATTAAGTTGCTAGTTTTAAAGTTTAGTTTGGCTGTTCTTGACAAGTCCACCTAGGAAGAAATTACGCACTTTGTGTTCAAGTGTATTTATTCACATGTAATTTTTTAAGACATTTTAAATCAAAGTATGCCACATATTTAAATGAAAATATTAGTAGAGGGTTCAAGTCGCCATCATTTCAGACCATTAACTGAAAGTAAACTCCACTTCATGTGTTTAGAAGCCTGAGAACATTTGACAACTTAGAACAAGATCCTCACCCTTCAAACAAAATGCAATAGTCAATGGTCTGCTCTGGAATTAGACAAACCAGGATTCCAGTCCCACCCATGTCTGTACCTTGACCCAGAGCAGACATTTGTGCTTTTTCTGGATCTATGCGGAGTCATCCAGTGCTGATCTCCAATTCTGCATGAATTGATTTCTGGGATAACAATATGCTTAGTATCCCGCATTTCATGAATGACAGACATGTCCAAATGCAGGAATGGTGTTTCTGTGACTGCTTAGAGGTTTGTGTCCAATTCCTGACTTACTTTTATAACAGAGATGAATCAGCATACACACTTGTGAACTAATGGGTGAAATCATGCTTGATCTTGTTAATTTTTAATTTGTGACCATTATCTCAGCTTTTGTGTACATGTGGATATCTAAGCCTTTATAAAACTACATTTTTTTTTTGAGAAATAGACAAAGTTATTTTACTGGTTGAATTAGAGGAAAGGAGAGCTACAAATGTTTGTAGCCCCATGTCTAACAAAAGAAGCCAGAAATATTTGCCAGTTTTAATAGTAAACTCTCAGATTGAAGAGTGCCAATCATTTGATTATTTGAAGACTGGTAGATTACTTGACTGTAGAATAGCACAGACTTCCTAGGTAAGACCACTGTTTATAAAGAACCTGTATGATTTGCCCATGAAAGGAGCACATTCATTTCTCTGAAGGCAGAGAGGCAGACCTGTGAAGAGAGAAACCAGTAAAGCACAGGATATAAGACTTCAAACAAATGCAAACATCTACATGTAGTCATACACTGTATTTCCTATCCTCAAAATAACAATTTCGTTAGGAAGGAGGCTCTCCTGGGTGCAACACTGGCAGCCCCTCACCAGATAGTTTCTTAAAAGTTTGAAGGAAAGCCTGAGCTCACAATGTCATGGGTAGCAGACCAGACTGCCTTTTGTCGTCTTACCTGAAAGTCATCATTTGAAAGGGACTTAATTGTTTATTAAATCGACCATGGGCTTTGTGCACAGCCTGCAGACATCCAGCTGCATCTGGCTGTTGGTCAGGAAGACAATGTTGAGACGTCTCGTGTTCCACAGGGCATCCCCATCTCTAGGGTGTGCCACAACCAGTTCTCCTGTGCTTTTTTCCCCCTATACCATTGTATTTAGAATTTTTTTAAGGAGAGAAGAATCCCACAAACTTCAAATCACATACAGTTGAAGATTAGAAAAGGGAAGCCACTAAACAAACAGGCCAATATTCAGTCACCCAAGAATCTGCAGTATGAAATCAGAGTTGATGAAAGCTTTGTTTAGTGAATTGTTCATTTGTGTGACAAAGAGTTCAATACCTTGTACAGTTTGTTCGGCAAATTGTCTGAACTCCATGTACTTGACTTCATTCAGACAATGGGTCAACAACAAAGTTTCTTGTGTCATAAAGAGTGAGCCTTTGAACAGAAGCAAAGTATGAAAAGTTAGATAGATGTCATTCAAAATATTGTTTTCTTCTGCTACTCCAGATATTTTATTTTTAATTTTCAAACTGAATGTGCTGAAATCTGTGGTCAACTACATGGACAAGAAGAAGAAGGGTGATTATTTCTGCCTCAAGACAAACAGAAAGTTGAAATTCTAAATCAGTACTTTCCAATCTGTACTCATTTCTCCATGCAGATGTGTGCCCACTGACCCTGCACTATTCTGGGACATCTTGCAGCCTCCTGTTCTGCTCTTTAATGACTACTGGGCCTGAAGCAGGAAGGACTAGGGAATGACTTGTGCTGTCAATGCACCACCTCAGTGAAAGGTCCATGTGCCCAGGTCTATGGTGACCCAGGCACCAGCACCCCAGCACTGCTGTCCCAATGCTGGCCAACATTGCTCAGCCAATCATGGCCCCGGCTTAATATCTGGTATGTCCGAGCATCTCGGAAGGAGTCACTCTTTGTCATTTTCCTGGGGTAGCTGCTATGGGGGACATCGTAGGAACAGAGAGGAAAACACCATCCATGTGCCACCTGGCACAGAAGGATTGGTGAAGGCTTTCTGAAGTGCCTGGCAAAAGAAGAGAAGAGAGAAAAGAGAAAGGAAAAGAGAAAAGAATAGAAAAGGAAAGGAAAGGAAAGGAAAGGAAAGGAAAGGAAAGGAAAGGAAAGGAAAGGAAAGGAAAGGAAAGGAAAGGAAAAAAGGAAAAGAAAAGAAAAAGGATTATGGGACAGTGAAAGCTGAGAGCCGAATGCTGAGCTCAGTTAGCAGTATCTGTTACCTGCACTTGAGAAAGCAGCAGCTATGCGTGCACGTAGAGCCGAGAAGCCTAGGTCCAACAGGCTTTCTAGATCTATATTAGGAAGTTTGTACAACCTCAGTCTTTAGTTTCCATTTCCTCCTCAGGATAACAAGAAAGGATAATACCTGCAACTCAGTCTTATTCTGAAAAACAAAGGGGAGCAGGGGTGTAAAAAGCCCAGACTTACTATTAAATGTTTCTTTTTTTTCTTTTTTTCTTTTTAGTTTTATTTTGATAAGTGTCTTTAAAGGAAAACCAAAATATAGCATTTTGTTTATTATGCTGGATATGGAACAAAGCTTTTTTCTTTTTTTTTAATAACTAGGCACACTGAACAAAAATTAACATTTAAAAATGTTTTAGGCACACCAAATCTTAAAACTGCACAGATGAATGTGTTTTTTATTACAATGTTTCTACAATTTCATTTGGACCAAGAACTGTAATTATCATTAGGTTTATGGAGCATGGAAGACTTTTAAGGTCACTTGATTGAGTATAAGTGCGCCCTAGACAACTAATAGTCATACTTTTTGACCTTAAACAAATAGATAGCCAGATATTGTTTCAGCAAAATGGGTTTATTAAGGAACAACAGAGAATTGCAATTCAGGACTCCTATCTAATAGCAAACCAGTACAAGTCTGGAGGACAAAGGTGAGAAAACTCTTTTATACAGGAAAGGAAAGTATGAGGGGGCTATTGTAAACAAGGACTTCATTGGAGGAAACCGGGAGTTTGAAGTATGTGGATTTTCATTGGCTGATCTGTAACTGAGAAGATCCTCCTTCCTGTTGGAATAAATAGAATAGAAAACATCTTCTTGTTAAATACAGAGAGTCTCTTCATTTTTGGGGCGATTGACAAGGAGTGGTTGAGGGAAGAGCTCCCTGTACAGGCCCTCCCAACTCCAACTTAAATAGGTTTCTGTCCATAAATTTTTGTGTATTTATACCATGCCTTAAATACATTGTTAAGTCTATTCATAGAATATCATAAAATAGGAAATAACCCTCAAATACTTTCAGATATCCCAACTGTGTCACATCTTAATGAGTAGTAATTGATGACTGTTTTTATTTTAACATAATATTTTCATTAATATATGATATAGTTTTGACAGAATTCAGAATTAAAAACCAGTTCTTCAGATTTTAAAATGACACCATCAATTCTTTAGCTGATATAACTCAACAAATATTACTTATTTTACCTTGTTAAAATAAACTGAAGTACCTTAATATTTACAAAAGTTTATTTGAGCAAGCTTCTATTGGAATCAGGTAGTATCAAACAAAAAGTGGTTAGGAGGCTCCACTGACAGGAGCACAGAGAGAGGTTTTTATAAATATAGGAAAGAAAATGAGGAAATTATTTTTATGCAATTATTTTATTTTTTAATTACAGTTAACATTAAATTTTATTTTGTGTTAGTTTTAATATGACTGGTAAGACAATCATATTATTTACATAATGTTCCCCCAATATTTCAAGTACCCATCTGACACTACATAGTTATCACAATATTATTTATTATATTTCCTATGCTGTACTTTACATCCTCATGACTATTCTGTAACTACTAATTTGTGCTTCTTAATCTCATGATCTTTTTTACCTATTCTCCCAATCCCTCTTCCCTCTGACAACCATCATTCTGTTCTCTGTGTCTTTGAGTTTATCTCTGTTTTGTTTGTTCATTAATATTGTTCTTTAGATTCCTCATATAAGTGAAATCATGTGGTATTTGTTTTTCTCTGACTGACATATTTCAGTGAACATAATATGTTCTAGGTCCATCTATACTCTTGGCAAATGGTAAGTTTTCATTCCTTTTTTATGAAAAAGGAATATTTCTGAAAATAAAAAGAAATATTTGATTGGCTGGCTGTAGCTTAAGTTATTGCCTTATATGAGAAAGCCTGGGTGATTTTCTGTGGTTGGTTGTTCTTAAGTTTCATTTTCTCATATTCAAGTGCATTGATTCTGGCCTAGGTTCTGGGTTGCTTATGTAAGTGACTAAGGTATCAGAGCCACCTCAGTTGAGGGCATCATGTATAAAAACTTTAGTTCTCCTATACTTGTTTCTAAACATCTGAACCAATTATTTGAATTAGACGAGATATTATCTTTGTTCAGTGTGTTGCTCTGCATTCTGAGGACATCTAGTTAAAAATCTCTCTTAAATACCATATAAATGGATTTGTTTAAGTGTAGTGGCAGCAGCTGGTAGATTTGAGAGGACAGAACAGTAATTAGCAGTGGCAGAGGAAAGAAAATTTAACCTGAAAATGACCAGATTTCTTTATTTGTGGTAGACAAATAAGCCTTTCAGGGAAACTATTGTAGTTTTAGGTGTTGGTGTGAGAAACCCAGGGGATATGAACTGGCAATGTAATTAGTTATAGGCTCTGACTGTGAAAAGCTGAAACAACAAGGTGAAAGGTGAACAATCATTGTCAATCAACCGGTTGTATGTCCACACGATAGGGGAAAAAAAGGCAGGTTGTTAAGATTTCTTTTTCTGGCACTACTTGATTCATATTTTAAATGTTATATTAATTAAGGCATGATTTCAGAAAATCTCTACAACAATTTCAAAGGTACAACCCACATTAAATTCACTAATATTATTGGTTGGTTAATTAATTTAATGTAGGAAAGTTATCTTAATGATGAAGAGAAATATTTTTATGACTGATCAAGGAAGTTTTCCATTGAAATATATACGCTTATCTGGAGTTTATCAATATTTAAAACAAGCACTTCTTACTTTTTCCTGCATTGCATGGACTTTAAAATACTTAAGGCAAAATAGAAGACATAAACTGGATTCATGTTACAGATCTTTCAGGGACAACACTCTTATAAATATTAGAATGAAGCCACTTAATTAGAATGAAGTCAGTCCTTCCGTGTGTATTTAATGAGCATTTACCAAGTATTCTGTTAGACCAGGGACACCTAGTATGCCGAGGAGATGGTAAGATGCAATCTTTTCTAGATACTGTTGAAAGTTTGAAGATTATAAATGCTGTGCATTTTTTGTTAATTCAGATTATACTAGTTTAAAATAGTATGGTATAAAATATTAATGAAATTTCATTTTATGAACCAAATTAAAAAAAAATACTGCAGGTGCTCATTTGCACTTATATCCATGAAATAATTAATCTTGGATTTGGTGAGTTTTGAATAATACAAAGTCTTCAAAAATACATGATTTTCATAGAACTCTCATTACCTTGCTATTTTTTTCTTTTGCTAGGAACTCAGGTTGCATATTTTAATAACAGACTGAAAGGGTTTCTAGTCAGTGGTTATCCTTGTCTGTAAAAAGGCTCAAAAAAGTAAAAACCTTTTCATTGAAGTATAACATATACACAGAACAGATCAGAAGACTACAGCTTGATAAATTTTTATAAATTTAGTACACTATTTTATTCAGCACATGCATCCAGAATCAGAATGTCACCAGAAATTTTCAAAGCCTTCTTATGCTCCCTACAGGTCACCCCACTGCAAGGGTAACCATCATTTTTACTTCAAAAACCATGGGAGGACATTTGCTTATTTTTGAACTACACATAAAGAGAGTCATTTGGTATGTATTCTTTTGTGTCTAGCTCATTTCATGCAGTATTTTGCTTGAATATTTTTCTCTACACAAATATATATGAGACTACCCACTGAGGTTACAACTAAGTATTGCATATTTGTCACATGCTAGAAGCTGTATAAAAATGTTTTATGCATAATCTCATTTAATCATCATGTTAGCCTGGAAAGTAGGTAGTACTATTACTTGGACTTAGATGAATTGTTTTCGCAGGAGGTACAGTTGTGGGTACTAGAAGTGAAACAGCCCATACCCAGATTGTTATTTAAAAAGAAAGAAAATTCTGTCTTATTTAAGTGATTTTATTTTGAGTTTGTTATAAACAGCTGAACTATATCCCAAGCTGCTGCAAAGTTTGACACATGAAAGTAATGTCACATCACACATCTTGAAATATGTAATGTTTGGTGCTTGAACTGTGTGGAGTTAAGCCATGGAGACGTAGATATTCCTGGCTGGAAGGCTGCAGTGCTGTCCCAAAGTATTGGGTAAAATTTTCCTCATGATATCCTGGAAGTCAGACCAAACTCTGACCAGTATCATAGCTTCAGAAAAAGTGTTGAAAGAGGTCCTGAACACCAATATACATTCTATGTAGTGATGCTTTTAACAAGGCAAAGGAAAAATGAGCTCAGACGATTGGCTATTAGCTTGTAGGAGAAATGAATTTATGTCCAGCTAGAATCGGGCTCTCTTGGGCTGCACCCAACTCCAAGCTAGCTACGTGACTGGTAGCAAGGAGCCTTGAAAGTCAAAACAAAATGTAACAGAACATCAGACTATGCGGTTCTGAAACAGATTTGGGATTCTATTGCCCATTGCTGAAAACGTAACTCTCAATGCCAGAGTTAGGTGAAAAGGAAAGGGAGTATTTATTGAAAGTTATACAGATTTAGAATGGTGACAGAATTCTGTTTTTAAGGCCCCAAAGTCCCCCAGACTCCCTTAAACACAGTCCTGCCGCAGAGGCCAGTCAGAGATACTGTCTCAGAAAAAAATTGGAAGTCTGCAGCTTAGCTAGGCAGATTCCCTTTCAGCATTCCAGCTTCTCCCAGTAATCTGTGCTTTGCCAGGCTCCCACAATTTCCAGCACCATCAACAGCATCTCTGTGGTTTCCAGTACTTAATCTTGAACTACACAACCAAGAGAGCAAACTGCTCTTGTACGCCCAGTTTAAATACTCCTGCCAAGTCTTCTGTGTCTCATAGCATTTCTTCCACCTGGTGTGAGTTCCTTGTTTTTTTCTCACAGGTGTGGTAAAGCTTTTCCCTGATCACTTTATAGGTCTGATGGGCGTGGCTTGGTGCCTCAGAACCAAACACCCCCTTGCCTCTTACAGCAGGGTGATTCGCCTCCTATAGTAAGATACAAGTTGAAGTTATGCTTCTGTCCCTTGCCTTGGGTGGCACAGCAATTAGCAATTAGCATTTCTATAATACTAGACAGCTGTTATTTACATGCAAAGTAACTTTTTTTTGAGGTATGCAATATTCTTTTTTTCTCAAAAAATTGTTTATTTCTGTTTGATTACAGTTGTCCCCATTCCCCCCTGCACCCCCCCCACCCGCCGTGCCCTTGCTCTCCCCTGCCATGTCCACACCCACTCCCAGAGACAATCCCCTTCCCATTGTTTTTGTCAATGAGTCCTTTGTACATTTTCCCCTTCTTTGCCCAGTTATCTCCGTCTGCCCTCCACTCTGGTCCCTGTCAGTTTGTTCTTTATTTCCATGTCTATGGTTCTTTTTCGCTCATTTGTTTGTTTTGTTGATTAGGTTCCACTTAAAGGTGAGATCATATGGTATTTATCTTTCACCACCTGGCTTATTTCACTTAGCATAATACTCTCCAGTTCCATGAAAGCTGTCATGAAGGGTAGGAGCTCCTTCTTTCTTTCTGCTGCATAGTATTCCATCGTGTAAATGTACCATAGTTTTTTGATCTACTCATTTACTGATGGGCATTTAGGCTGTTTATAGCACTTGGGTATTGTGAATATCACTCCTATGACCATAGGGGTGCATAGGTTCTTTTGAACTGGTGTTTTAATTTAGAGTATAATCCCAGCAGTGGAATCACTGGATCAAAAGGAAGTTCCAGTTTTAGTTTTTTGAGGAAATTTCATAATGTTTTCCACAGAGACTGCACTGGTCTTCATTCCCACCAATAGTGTACTGGGGTTCCCTGTTCTGCACAACCTCACCAGCACATGTTTGTTGATTTCTTAATGATGGCCATTCTGACTGGTGTGGAAGTGGCAATCTTTTCATCAATATGTCTTGAAGCAAGGAATATAAAGGGGAGAATAAACAAATGAGATTATATCAAATTAAAAAGCTTCTGCATTGCTAAAGAAAACATCAGCAAAATAAAAAGGTAGCCAACCATATGGGGAAACATATTTGCCCATGATACTTCAGACGAGAGTTTGATCTCCAAAATATATAAAGAACTCACATAACTCCACACCAGGAAGGCAAACAATCCAATTAAAAAATGGGCAAAGGACCTGAACAGACACTTCTCCAAGGAGTACATAGATATATGAAAGCATGTTTAATATCACTGGCCATCAAAGAGATACAAATTGAAACCACAATGAAGTACCACTTCACAAAATAACTCTTAATCACTGTGTTGTCACTTTACCCAGCCCTCAAACTAGACCTGTGAAGGGTTTTAGGGTTTCTCAGCTTACACCCCATTATGAACCTCATTCCACACCCATTATAAAAATACAAAAACAGCTTTTGTATGTACCTTAACCTAAAACATTTTTGTGACTTGGTTATGAGGCTGGTGAGAGAGATCCCCTCAAGTAGTTCTCACACATGTCCAATTTAAGAGTCTTAGACTAGAGAAAGAAAGTCATCCTGGTGGCTGAAATTGTATTAAGAAATTGTGTTTCTCACATAAACCTATTATCTAGGTCTTTTTAGGTAGCCTCTATTGACTTAGGAAAGAGGATTGAGCAGAGAGGCTAGTAAATGGACAGGATAAGGTTTTAGGTTTAAATTATAAATATGAGATCTTTGGTGGTGGTGACATGCACAAAGAACTTGTTGGAGGTAAATATATTAGGAATCTAAGAATCTAGAAGGCTGTGTTGACAGAGACTCTAAGCTTGGATACAAAGGTTATATGAGTCCTGCAATTCCTATGCCCTCGGTGCGGGGCAGGGATCGTGCTGACATCAGCCACTAAGGGAACAAACTCTCCTTGATTACTTCAGGCATAGTCATGATGGTAATAGACAGGAAGAACTTTCCAGGGAAAACACAGGGACAAAAGGAGTCAATGTGTGAGGGAGTTACTGAAGTGAAACCCAGAGTTCCGAGCTCATGTCACCCACAGGTCAAACATGTCTGCAATATCCATACGATGGGATCTGATAAGCACAGCAGTCTTGGGAGTGCTGTGAATTTGCCATTCTCCCTTTTTCTGCATATGATTTTTCAGGGGCATTATCTTCTTTTGACCCCACAATTGTGTACTAGTCGTTTTCATTTGCTCATGTCAGGGAAGGTATGGATGAATTGTTTCTACTTAGAGGTCACCCGACTTGCCAAAAAGTCTATGAAGATCTCAAAGAGGTGCACGTATGTAAATCAAGATCCTGTCACTTGATCTGAATGCATGAAATGACTGGAGATCTGGAATTATATCTTTTGGAGAGGAGATGAGTATGGCCTATGGGTTCAAAGACAGGCATGTAATGCTTTGGTGATCGAAGGAAACACCATAGAAAGACTATCTCTTCCATAATGTGAAGTTTAATAAAACTTAAATGATTTCCTCAGCCAAAGATGACCCTCCCCAGGTCCCCTGTCTCTTTAAGTGTAGCAATAGGGACACTTTTGTGATTTGGGACACTTCAGGTTACATCCTTAGATGGAAAGGTCATGCCTTCCTTCTCCATCCTTCATCCAGCTTCTTGAAATACAAAGTTGGTGATGAAGCAGGGTGTGTCACTTGTACAAGGAAACAAATCTGAAGATACTGAAGCACGAGTCAGAAGTGAGCTGAATTATCAGCTACCATACAATGCCTGGACCACCATCTTGTCTCTTCAGGAAAATAAACTGCTATCTTGTTTAATTCATTTTAGTTTGGGGATGCACTACTAACATGGGTGTGCCACAAACAAGTTTCACATGTACGTAGGTATTTACCCTCTCAGCCCTCAGGTGCTAGGCAGAGCCTGTGACTGCTAGGACCCTTAAGCTAGTCACCACCTCTTCAAAGAGCTGTTTTGTTCACCCTTTTTCTATGTATGTGATGACATTGAAAACATTGGGAAATATCGTCTTTATCAATACAGAGTCCTACTGTCTTAGGTCATGGGGAGCTCACTGGACTGAATCCTCAAGAATGTCCAGTATAACAGCAAGTGAAAACTCAGAAGTGATCATGCTATGTGAAGAGTGGCCAGCAGGGTTTCCTTTTATAGTAATGAGATTTGGCCTCTCGGCCCTAAGCCCCTAGCCTGATAAGGTATGAGGGCAGGTGGCAGCTCTAGGCTCCATTTTCCTGAATCCTTCTTGATTCTTCTGGGTTATTGGAAGGACACAGCAAGGGTGAGCCTGAGTTTGAAACAGGGAGTTAGCAGAATCTGCACACACTGGCTCCACCAAGAAAGCTACATTGCCTGCATTCTTGGCTCAACTTCCCAGACAAAGTAATAAATCTCCATTAGAGAGTCATCCAAGAAAATTCAAGTTGTCAGTTCTGCCTGCCCTTAAACACGAATGCTGGCTTTCTATGCCCTTAACATTAACAAGAGAGGCAGATAAATCTGCTGCAAAAATATTTAATGTAACTCCTTGGACCAGGAACAAGAGGACATTTCTAGCTGCCTTTTGAATTTATACAGGATCAGAGGTTCTTGAAGTCAGTCATAAAAAAGGCTGAACACTAAACCATCCACAGCTATTCAAGCATGGAGTAAGAATGGTTTGGCAAACAGGTTGATGAGGCCCCAGAGTCTCTGCCTACTCAGTCATTTCCTCAAGGGAATAACTCAGGCTGTTACTTTACAACCACCTGGACCCTCTAGGTCTCAGAGGTCTCTACACATCTGTGACTACTGGTTTATTTGCTGTCTGGAATTTAAGTGTGAATCAATTTGAAGAGGACCACACCTTCTCTCCAGGCCCTTATTAACCATGAGAAAGAAAATCCTTCTTGGAGTGGAGACCTAATTGACCCATCTTACCCTAGGTCAATGACAGCCAGTTCAGTTTCTCTTATGTCATGTATTTACATCAAGAACCACTGTCAAGATTCCATTGAGATGGGAAGATAAATGTTGGTAGGTCAGATGACCAGCACCAGAAAGGGAGCCCTCTGGCTCTATGTCTTATAACATTACTTAATGTGTCACAGGATAACTTACTTCTGTATTCTACCACCCACTTTCCCAAGAGCCTTAAGCAAGAAATATAAGACAAATGAACTCCTTTACAATAGGAAATGAAGAAGCAAAGTCAGAATATAAAGAAAGAGACTAACAGGGGGAAAATACCCCCTGGAAATGGGGAAGGGTGGAGAAGCACCAAAGAGGGTACATGTGTGCATTGCCCCAACAGCCAGGACATCATGTGCATGACACAGCAAAAAGGAGACATATAGGGCTCGTACCAAAAGCTAGGAAGGTAATTGGAGAGGAGGGACATACCCTTCATCTTCTTCCACTGCACAGTGGATTATGGGGGTGGTCTTTAAAAGTGGAGCACTCACAAATGCCACACATTTATGCTTCCCCATCCCTTGGCTGGTAGGTCTGTAGTGAGGGCTGAAGTTTCTGACTGGGGGCCTAGGTAGAAGGATTCCCAATGTCCCCTGCCATAGAACTCCAGGATCTACCTTCTGGGGAGCCCAGCAGATTTTGGGTGGGAGGGCAATGGGGATGTTTGGGTTAACAAGCCCTACTCCACCTCCTCAGGTGGGAAGCTTTGGTGGCTTCCATCTGCCTCTGACCCATGACAGTGAGAGCCTATTAGCTACAGCCCTAGTACAGCCATGAGGGTCAGACCCCACACCCTTCCCTGAGCTCTACAGACCTGACCAGGAGCACTGCGGATGATGGGTACAAGGTCAGCAAGAAGGCGGTGCCAGAGGGGAAATGAGATTTGGATTGGTAGGTCCTGGGAGACAGGTTCTAGGAGGCAGCACTGCCAGGCAACAAGCACCACATTGCTTCCTCACATGTGAAGAAGCCCTTGGAAGCTGTCACCACGGCCACCCTCCAGTTACCTGCTTACTCTTCTGGCAGTGGGAGGGGGTGGGCATCAAGAAATCTTCTGTGAATATTTTTAAGTAAATAAGAAATTTCACTTTCCTTTCCACTGGACTCTGTATCTGGAGTTATTGCCTATTGGCAGGAGGCAGTGGAATCCCAAATATTTTTCGGTTACAGTAATGGGGCCAAATATGGGACCTTAGTTGCTTGTGGCAGCTTGACCACTTGACCCCCACAAGGAATGGGACTAAGGGGTTTTCCAGCTGGGGATTTATTTGCACACCACTAGGAGCTTTAATCGCTTAAACACACCTGGCAGGTGGAAAAGAAATGGGTCTTGGAAGGAACAGACTTTGGGAAGGAGGAAGGATCTCCTGAATTTTAGGGATGAGAGCTGGGATCCAGGTGAGAACTGGCCAACTTTTGGGGAGGCCATTGCTTGGGTTCACTGATTGTGAGACTGATTGGCAGAAAGACTTGCTTGTGAGCATTTGTTAGAATAATGAAGTTGTGGGTGCCAATTTTCTAGTTTTCTTTGTATGTTACCAGGTTGCCTGGCTTATTTTGGTCATAGGATTGGGCCTGTTGTGTATCCAGGCCAGGAGGGGTCCTTTAGATTTGGTTCTTGGATGGAGCCCACTGGGTAAAGTTTTAATGGACTGGGGTACATATAGCCATTATCCAATGTCCAAGGAAGTATTGGTTTATTACTGTAATACCTTTTGACCTATGTACATTTTGGATTTCAGGGAAAGGTGGGCCCATGGATGGTTTCCTATATTACTGTACTGTTATGCAACTTGACCTGTATTGTCAATAGTTACATAAATGGGATGAAATCTGTTATTTCAAGGCATTTATGTCATCACATAATAAGATTTCACTAGAGACAGATGCCCACTTAATTGTGAAGGGAAAGGAAGGGGACTTGAAATACCCTCCTAACAGTACACAGGAAGGAAATGAGAATGAGGAAATAGGCCTTATTAATGTCCTGAATTCACATGACACAAGGTTTGTAGCAGAAGTCATCATTCCTACTGCAACATACCCCAAAATAGAACCCAAAGGAGCAATGGCCCCATCCCAGCATGATGAAGGATGGGCCTGCCCCTCAAAGACCAATCAGGGCACCAAGTTCAGCCAGGAAGCATGCGTACCTGGAGTAAGGCAGTTTTCCTTTACAGTAATATCCTATAGGTGGAGTAAATCAGAAAGTCCAGCCTGTTAACTGTTATTGGGCTCATACTCCATTCTCCACTTAATACTTATTAAACTGGAAGAATTCCAACCCCTCCTACAGGGCTGATCCTTAGAGAGCCTCCCAGCAGACATTATTGCCTCCATTTTTGCAGATGTACAGGCTTTTCTTAATATCTTGTTAGCAGTCAGTGAGAGATCATTGGTTATAAATAAGGCTAAGGAAGAGGCCAAATGTCTCCACCAAGAGAATCCCAATGGGACCCCTAATCCACTTGGGGCAATTCCCTTGACAAAGCCTGACTGGAACCCAAATGATGGGGGCCTAGCCTTCGTGGAACATTACAGAAAGTCTATACTGGAAGAGCTTAAGAAAAGGGTGCCCAAGCATAAGATCCTGAATATGATATAGCCCCTTCAGCAAAAATCTGATGAATGCCCTTCTGAATTTTTAGAGAGAATCTACCAGGCCTATAGAGAGCACATTGATGCTGACCTGCAGGCACCAGAGAATGTGTGGATGGTGAACATGAATTTCATTGGGAAAATGCTCTGGATATCAGAAAGAAACTCCAGAGCTCAGATGGGGCATTAGGAATGAATCCTCAGTGAGTAGACATAGCTTTTAAAGTCTACAATACCCAGGAAGCAAGAAAGATAAAACAGATCATGGTGTTCTTGGAAACAGGGTGGAAAGACCAGAAGAAGAGGCAGGGCCCTAATGAGAAAAAGAGAGGCCCACTAGGGGCCAATCAATATGCCTATTGCAAGAAGGAGGAGCACTGGAGAAAGGAGTGCCTGAAACTTTAAAGGGAAAGCAGAGATGAAAACCCTCACTGAGAAATACTAAAAAGGTGAGAGGAGTCTGATGATGAATGAGGAGGCCCAGGGACTCGCTCAGACATTTCCTGACCTACTCTTATTTCCCCACAGAAGCCTTGGGTACAGTTGATGGTGGGGAATGAGCCCACAGATTTTCTTGTAGATATGGGAACTACACACTCAGTGCTGAATATAGGAGTAACAAAAGAAAGTTTGAATACAATAACAGTGACTTGACAATTATAAATACAGGTATTCCTTCAACCCCTAGACTGCCAGCTTGGGGATCAATAGAGCACACGTAATTTTCTCTACATACCAGATGGCCCTATTCCACTACTGGGCCAAAATTTATTTTGCAAATTGCACACACAAATAGCATTTTCTCCTTAAAAGCAGCAACTATATAAAGAGGTCCTGCTGGAAAACGTTCTTCAGCTCCAGGCACTCCTGACTTGCCCAGAAGGTCTGAGAGTGAACGCTCATACCTGAGATCTATAAACAGCCCAATCAAACTGTTTGGGCTGATGGAACCTCAGGTAAAGTAGCTGATTCCCAACCCACAAAAGTTAACCCAAAGAGAAAGTGTAGATCCCATGGAAGAAACAGTACTCCAAAAAGGAGACTTTAGAAGGTATTCAGCCAGTATTGCAGAAGTTCCTAAAATCAGGATTAAATCAGTCATGCCAGTCTCCCAGAACACTCCCATTTGCCGGTCAAAAAGCCTCACCCTGAAGAATATTGATTTGTACAAGATCTTAGAGCCATAAATGACATTGTTCAGGACATTCATCCTATGATGCCCAAACCTTATCATCTGTTGATCATGGTGCCTGGAGGTAGCAAATGGTTTTCAGTCCTAGACATGAAGGATACTATTTTCTGCATCCCAATAGGTGAACAGCCTCAATTACTATTTGCCTTGGAATGGCAGGACACAGAAACAAACATCATGCTCCAATACTGCTGGGTCATACCACAACAAGTATTTAAGAACTCCCCTATTACATTTGGGGAAATATTGGCAAAAAGCTTAAGGAATACTCAATTGAAATCAGGAGGTTTTTTGTTTTTTGGGTTTTTTTGTTTTGCAATACGTAGATAACCTATTGATAACTAGCAGCACCTACCAGGACTGTTTTCTTAACATCATCATAGTCCTAAATCATTTGGCAAAAAGAGAATATATATGGTATTTCCTCACAAGGCCCAGATTTGCAAACAGGGGGTGGCATACCCCCTGGGATTTCAACTGAAACAAGGCACTAGGACTTTGATGGCAGATTATAAACAAGCCATCACTACACTAAAAATCCCAGAAAAATGAAGGCTACTTTGTGGGTTCTTAAGGATTACAGGGTTCTGCTGAATTTGGATTCTAAACTTTGGACTCATAGAAAAGTTATTGTATAATTCCTTGAAAGGACTAGCCTCTGACCTTTTGAATGGACAAGTGGCTGTCAGGTAGCATTTGATACCTTGAAGGAAAAGTTGGTTTTGGCTCCCATGCTAGGATTACCCATTTACAGGAGCCTTTCAAATTGTACTTTCATGAAAGACAGGGGGTTGGACTGGGTTTACTAACTCAGAATCTAGAAGGTATCCCTAGTCCCATACCCCATCTCTTAAAGAAGTTGGATCACATGACAAAGGGATGGCCACCATTTCTTTCAGCAGTGGCAGCTACTTGTGACATCTTACAGGAAGCTGAGAAGTTCACTTTGGGACAGCCTACTCTGGTATGGGTATCATACCAGGTCCTAACTCTACTGTAACATAAAGGAGGGTATTGGCTGATGGTACAGTGCATAGAGAAATACCAGGCCATTCTGTTGGACAACCCAAATATTACCTTGTAGACTACCATAGCCTTGAATCTGGCCACTCTACTCCCAGACACAGAGGGGAACTCAGTCTTCCAGCATAACTTCTTGGAAATTATTGATGAAGTTTATTCTAGCAGGCCAGATATACTGGGCCAACCATTGACAACACCAGACTGGTAGTTGTACACAGACAAGAAGAGCTTCATGGACAATAGTCAATGATGAACCAGGTATGTGATAGTCACTGTAGACAAGGTAATAGAAGCCCAAGCCCTTGTGCCAGGAACCTCAGCACAAAAGGCTGAGTTGATAGCCCTCATGAGAGTTTTGGTTCTGTCCCAGGGAAACAAGGTTTACATCTACATGGACTCCAAATATGCCTTTATGGAAGTGCATGCCCATGGAGCAATATGGAGGGAGAGAGGACTTTTAACCTCAGGGAACAAGGATGTTAAACATGCAGAGAAAATTATACAATTGTTAGAGGCAGTGAATATACCATACCAGCTTGCCATAATGTACTGACCAAGACACTGATGGGATGGTTCCCAAATAAGCCAGGGAAACCAATCTGTTGACAAAGCAGCAAGTCAAGCAGTTGGAGGGCTGCCATGCTTAAGGATTTTGATCTCCTGCTTGGACTTGTCAAAATTTAAACCCCATTACACAGAATGAGATGAAGAATAAGCCCATGAATGGATAATCCTAGCATGGGGTCCTAAATTCACTAACACTGATCTCAATTCCATATAGAAGAACAATATCTATGAAATGATTTTACTGCCAAGGCTCTAGTGTATTCCATTTCAAACAGCTACATAAAGGGACCCATTATGGAAAGGATGCTTTAATGGACCTCACTAAGCCACATTTGAAGGGTCCTCTGAGCAAAAGATTGTTCAGAGAATTACCCAAGCCCATCAGATACATGCCAAAAACAATCCTAAGACAGAACACAACCCACAAAAAAGGGAGTACAGTGTAAAGGGTTATGCCCACTTGAGGACTGGCAATTAGATTTTATGCAAATGTCTAGAACCAGAGGGAAATTCCAATATTTATTGGTTTTTGTGGACTCTTTCTGTGGAGGGGTAGAGGCATAACCTACTAAGACTGAGAAGGCAACTGAGGTATCAAAACTTCTTACGGAAATAATTCCAAGGTTTGAACTTCCTCACAGTATTCAGAGTGACAATGGACCATCATTCACTTCAGAGATCTCCCAGAAGTTTGAATGGGCACTGCCAATAAGGTGGAAACTACATGCATTGGAGATCTCAATCTACATGAAAGAGAGAGAAAATTAATCACACAATAAAGAAGACCCTGGCAAAAATATTCCAGGAAAAAATTTTTTTAGTTAGTTTGTTTGCTTACTTATTTATTTCAAATATATTTGTCTCTGCCTTCCCCCTGCCACCTTCCCCTGTCCCCCCTCCCTTCTCCCTCCCTCAATCCTTCCTCGCTTTGGCTTTGTCCATGAGTCCTTGCTATATGTTCCTTGACTTGACACTTTCCTTCCTTTTCCTGCCCACCCCTCCCTCCTTCCAGGAAACAAATTTAAAATGGGGCCAGGCACGTCCTATTGCTTTGCACTGGATTGGGGTAGCACTCAGAAGTGGACTTAAGCCCTTTTTGAAATAGCTTATGCAAGACCCAAACCTCGGTTCTGGGAGTGCTCCCTCCTCCCTGCAACATATTTGGAGCATGAGTCGAAAATTAAGCAGTATATATAACATCTAAGGCAAATAATAACCATTCTGCATAAGTTCACTTATTGCTGGTCCACGTATCCATCTGATGAGCCCTTTCACCCATTCCAGCCAGGGGACCCAGTATCCCTAAAGACTTGGAAAACTCGGGGAACTGAACAGCAGTTAGCTGAGCAATGTGCTGGTCCCTATGTCATGAATAAAGAGGGTACCACCTGAGGAGAATTCAAACACTGCTACTGTGGTTGATGCTGAAAAGGAAAGCTGGACCTGCACTCCAGAAGGATATTTGAAATTTCTCTCTAGGAAGAACAGAGTGGGCCCCAATGAAAAGTGATAATGTTCCTTTCCTTTATACCTCACTTTTATGTGTTTGTAAATTTAGAGATTTTTAGCTGCCAGATACTGAGTTTGAGTATGGTTCATTCCATTGTTAAAAAGAACAAGTTTTGAAAGTGAGTTATGGTTATTCTTGAGTGAGTAAGAAGGTTTGTGTAAGTAATCAAGGCTATAGAAGAATATATATATATAAGAATACATACATATATATATATATATATATATATATATATATATATATATGTATTATTTTTTTGAAAGAAAGAAACCTCAGTGCTTCGGTTGAGTTATTCTCTGCTTTAGGTTTTGTTTTGTTTCTTGCTTTCTGAACTTTTGGGGACTTGGGGAACTTAGCTGTTTTGCTTACACTGGGAATCCCCCTTCCCTGCCATTTGGGGCTTCATTCCATTTGGATTTTGTAAAGGTTGCTTGCAGTACTGGTTAGTGTGAGAATATGTCTTTCTTATTTGGGGCTTTGTGCCATTTGGACTTAAGAAAGGTTGTCTGGTGCTGGTTAGAGCTGGCTGGGTCAAGAGAGCATATCTCTACCACGAGACTAATTGGTGAGAGATCATGTCTCTGCCAGAGGACCTGTGGATGCACTGGTAGGTGAGAGAATGTTTCTACCACTGGGGATTCATGCTATTGATGCAGGGTAGAATCCAGCTGAGGTTAGAACATATCTCTGACATTTGAGGTTTCATGCCATTTGGACGTAGGAAATGTCATCTTGTGCTGGTTAGAGCTGGCTGAGGTGAGAGAATGTCTCCACCACCAGGGCTTTGTGCTACTGGGACCTGAGTAAGGTCATCTGTGTGACAGGTTAGTTTGAACTCTTGGTGGGAGACAAGATTCTGAAGCTAATTTTCATCCTCTCTTATATTTTTTTAGAACTCTGTCTTTGCTTTGGATTTTCTGTTTTGCTTCTGTTTTGAAAAGAAGTTGAGGCCTCTAAGGGTTAAACTTCACATTTGGTTAAGAAGAAAAGTAAGAAAAGATATAAGGCATGGAAATGCAATTTTGGTGGATATTGGACAGATGAGAATTTTCATTTTTTTTTTTGTATTTTACTCCCTACCTGAGCCCTCTAGAATTTGGCATTCTTAATGAGTAATGACATAAAATTTCCTTTGCATGAAATCAATAAGGTCAGTTTTAAATTATGGTTTTAATAACCAAGGCTTTAATTGGAATGTCATCCCTGAAAGAGGTATGCCTGGGCTCTGGTTGTTACCAGAAGACATTGAGGAACTAAAATTGACTTTGGAAGCTAACAAAAGCCCATTGGAGAAATTGCCTTGTACCATGTTTGGTCATGTGGTTCATGATAGTCTTTCTAGAGAAAGAATGAAAGTCGCTTTCCTGAAAGATGACAAGAAGAAACCTTAAGACACAATGGGAACCTCAAGAATTTGAGGTACTGCAGGCAAAGCTGAGTGTCAGTTGTAGGCCTTGGCTTCCATGTTTCGAAGAGCTGTCTCAGGGCTAGTCTGAAGGTTCCTTGTGGAAGTTCCAGCAAAACAAACTCCAAAAAGCCTAAGCGTTCAATGCTACTCTTGTTTTTAATGCAAACAATGAGGCAAAATTGAAAACTGGCAGTTTTTTTGAGGGCAATGAGGATTATTTAAAAGAAAAACATAATGCTCTCATGAACATTGGACTCTAGTGCAGCTGTCTTCAAAGTTTGTTTTCACTTGACAGTTGAACTGGTATAGCCTGATGATATAAAATTGTCACTGCTTAGTATAATTCTAGAAAAGGTCTCACAACTGAGCATCTTTACAAAAGACAGCCTTGTGTACTCAGTAAAGGTATAGGCCTCACTTAAACCCACCTGCATCTCTACCACCTGGGATTCAATGGTTTCACTGGATGAAAATGTAGAGTTAGTGAAGTATGGGGTGGCCTATTGGCTTCAATTTAAAACTGCTTTCTTTTCTGCCTTAATAGCTTGGACAGAAAGGGTCTAGAGTGTTAAAGAGGAGGATCTCAGGATATTCCCCTAAGCCTAACTGAAATTGAATATAGTAGGCAGTAAGGCCTCAGATGGGTATGGCACACCTTGCACCTTCCTCAAAAGAAGCCATTTTTTTCCTTCATCAAAGTCACTGTAGAATTACTCCCTATCTTTGTTATTTAGTTACTATAGTTTTAATTGTGCCTTCTAACCCTCTTGCCAAATTTGTCGCCTCTAGAATACAAGGATGCCACCTCATCTAGTAATGCCATCTTTTGGACATTGCATGCTTTGCTTTACAGGGACAACCAAGTGACTTGGACTTTGCAAGATCCTTCTCCCTCACATGGAGGCTCTCCTCCACTGTGTACCTCCTTTATTAGGGACCTCTGAATCAGGGGATAGATAGGACTATGCTCCTTAGATAGGTGGAAGTAGTTACAGAAGAATGAAACCTTCATCCATCTGCCCTTGTAAGATTACAAGTGTCCAGAATGTTAAAGGGGGGAATTGTTACAGGGGAACTCCCTTCCCCAGAAATGAGGAAGGTTGGAGAATCGCTGAAGACTGTGCATGCTTGCATCACCCCAGCAACCAGGACAATGCACAGATGACACAGAAAAAAAAATGCATAGGGCTGTTTCCAAAAGCTACAAAGTGATTGGATAGGAAAGATATACCCTCTCATCTAATACCTCCATATGGGGTATTGAGGGAGGTGTCTTTAAAAGTGAAGAATGTGCAAATGTAGAATGCTTTTACTCCATTATACCCTGGGTTGTGGGTCTGCAGCTGGGTGCTAAGGTTCCTGAGACTAGCCAGAGGGATTCCTAGTGCCCCTTCCAAAGTGCTCCAGGACCTGCCTGTCTAGAAGTTCAGCAGGCTTTGGGTAGGAGGCCAGGGGGAAGGTTTGGGTCAGTGGGCAGGCTTGGGCCTGTGGTCTCAAAGAGGCTTGGGCTTGCAAGCCCCACACCCCTTCCCAGGTGGGGAAGCACGATGACTGCTGCCCACTGTGGCCCACAACAATGTGGGCCTGTTGTCTGTGGCCCTAGTACAGCCGGAGCAGGGGCGTCAGGTCCTGAACCCCTCCCTGAGTACTTTGGACCTGAACTGAAGCACTGGGTATACTGGGCACAAGGCCAGTAAGGAGGGAACAGCAAGAGGGAGGGGAGATTTTGGCTAGCAGGTCTCAGGAGGCAGGTCCAAGAAGGTGACATGGCTGGGTGACAAGCCCTGTGCCCCACCCCCTTACAGGAAGATCCAGGAAGTTACCGCTGTGGCCACATGCCAGCTGCCTGCACACTCTTTTGGAGGTGGGGGATGGGCATCAAGAAATCTTCTGTGTATATTTTTAACTAAGTAAAGCATTCTATTTTCCTTTCTACCAGACTCTCTCCCTGGAGTTATTGCCTACAGGTGCCGGTGGTGAGACCCCACTAGTTGTTTGATTACAAGATCACATATTTGCAAACAAACTCTCTTATCATGCAAATTCAGCACAAACTGGACTTTCTCATGAAAGTCTTTCTTCACCTTTACCTGGATTAAATCCCTTGCCTACAATGAACTTATCTTCCTTGCACTCATCATAATGACATGTTTCATGTATTTTTCTTCTCCCTATGTAAATACGTGTGATTGCTCAAGTGAAAAATCCCCTCTCTCTCACTTCTGATTCGAAACAATTAGTAAGCCCTAGAAACCCTACTTCCAGGACATATTTCAAATCTGACTATACTTCCCCTGTATTGCTTGCCTTCCACCTCACCCAATTTTCCATCTTGTCTCCACTGGGCAACAAAAGCTGTTGACAGCCTAAGTGCTTTCTGATTTCTGCTTTTACATCCTTTCTTTACACTTTCTACAAAGTCAACTAAATAATGTTTATAAAATATAAATTTTTCCAAATTATGTCTTTGTCTAAAGTGATTGAGAGGGTTTCTGTTGGGCAGAGAATACAGTAAGCTCTGTTCCACTTCTAGGCCATTCCAAAACATCCTTTCACTCAACCATTCTCCGTGTTCAAAGGACATTTCCTTAAAGGACCCTTCCCTCACTGCCCAGCCCAAACTAGTCTTCCCTGATATCCTCTCCTAAAGCAACCTTCAGAAAATTTGCACATTTTATAGTTTGTGTTTATTTTTATGATTACTTTTCTTTCCTCATAAACTGTCAGTCCATGTGGACAAGGGCCATTATCTGCTTGGTGGTCACCTGGGTGTGTTTTGCACATAATATATATCCAATACATCTATGTTCGATTAATTAGAGTGTAAACAAAGGAAATTACCTTGTTTAATGAGGGCAGACTTGCTGGAAAAAAAGATGGAAAAATACATTAGGTAGATGACAGATAAATGAAAGATAGCACTTCTACAGGGATAAAGAAATTGGTTCTTAGAATTGCAATGATTTGCAAAAGTTCCACTTTTGTTCGACTTTTATCTTTTCAGGACAAAAATAAACAAAAAAATTCTTTGAGTAATAAGCAACAACATATTCTCCTTGAATTTTTGTTTTTAAACTAGCTATGCTGGTATATTTTCATGATAAAGTGAATCTGTTTATCAGTCCTGAAAAAGGAAAGAATGTACATGTTGAAAATAGAAAAAAATTTGCTTACCAAAGGAGAAAGGGACACTTTTGTCTTCAATTAGATTGTTTTTAGATTACTTTCACTCACTTGTTGGTGGTTAGCTTCTTTATTATCTGTCTTTTTCAGTTCAATGTGAGCTTCCTGACAACAAGCCCTCTGACTATATTTTTAAGTGCTATATCCCCAGCACCTCTAAAAATAACGATTTTAAAGAATATATGCATTTAAAATAACTGTTGTGGAATTAAGAGGATAATGGTTGTGTAGAGAAATACAAATAACTCTTAGGAACATGCTATATAAATTAGAACATATTTCTTTTTGAGATTAGATTCAGGCTCCTGATGAACATGTGTCCAGTGACAAATCTGTTACAATCATGTATGAAAACTTGCATTATAAGTAAAACCTGTGGATTCAAACCATGGGAAAGAGAAGAACCAAACATCTACTGTCCTAAATAGCAAATCTGTTAGAAATATTTCAATGGAAACCTTGTATTTTGGGAAGGATAATGTAATCAAGGCTTTTTACCAAAATGAAGACTATTGGATTGAGAAGGTGATTTCTGGGATAACGTAACTTGAATTCATTCCTGTTTTTGACACATGCTGAAAGGAGTATTTCCTAAGTCTGAGAATATTAGTTTGCTAATTCAAATGACCTAAATTGATGTCTGCCTTAGCTTTTCAGAGAGGATACTGTCACATATATGCAACAAATTTAAGAAAGATTCCATACATTGTTTCTGAAAAAAATAATTACTCCAGTATTGCTTTCATACCACTGTTTATGCATTCATTCATTTAACACATCATTGGTGCATGGGAAATTTTGCACAAATGGGCATTTATTAATCAAAACAATTATTAACAGTCCTCACAGAAGTACAGTAGGCAAACTTGATCTTTAATTCTCAACCTTGACTGTACATTCACATATTTGGGGCAGTTTTATAATAACCTGTAGCTAGGTCCCACCAAAGGAGAGCTAATTCCAATTAAATCTGAATTTCTGAGATAGGGGTCAAAATATGGATATTTTAAAGCTCCTCATGAATAGCCAGGGTTGCCTGATGAGTTATTGCCATTTGTTAATGAAGCAGTTCTTTCTTCATTCTCTTCTGAGCTGAGCCAATGCTCCCTGAACCTAAATGAGCCCAACATGAGTGTCATTTTCCCCATTTTCTCCATTCAAGGCCACAATGACTGAGAGATTTTGCTTTTCTGAATTTTTTCAATCAGCTCTGTGTCAGCATAGTGTTTTCTTGATTTATAAATATCCTTTCTAGTAAAGAGCCAATGATGAGATGATTTTCAAGACTACATCCACCTGTTATACAGGATAGAGAGAAATGTAGAGAAGCCATTGGTCCCTGGACAGTCCCTACAGCTCTTTCTCTAGCTAACTAGGAATCATTTCTATCCAATTCCATGAACCACTTGCATCATGTATAACATTTCACCTGAATTCCCACAGGTTAAAATAGTCTAATGAAAGAAATATAATTTTTATTTTAAAAGCAGTCTTACAAATGGAGAATCTAGTATATTATAAAGTGATAAAATAGAGTATTTGGGGCTGGGAAGAATGGCCTGCTTCAAGATTTTTGTTTCAGTCAAATAGTTAAAGTGCCATATTTTTTTAAATGATAATAGGTATCTCAAAAGTGATGAAGTTTTCAATCATCATGGAATTTTCAGCTGAAATGTGGCATAAAGACAGAAAGTAAGACTTTTTCCATCTCCTGTGACCTTCTAAGAAGTCTAGGAGTGGGGAGTGTGAAAGAAAAGACAGGACAAATACTGCCAGACACAACATGTAAAGTAGAAGGATTAATCTTGTCCTCAATGGGCTGAGCATGTTCCCATATCCCTGGAACAAGGTGACTTCTGTGGAACCTGAGGATGGGAGAGCAGGTGGCTGCATAGGAGGCCAGGGGCTCAGAGCTCCCAGTCACCAGTCCAGCCTTGAAACTCTGGCACACTGGTGGAACTGAGTGAATAAATCCAATGTGATTGACATGCTGGGAGTCTCCCAGGGTGTTTCCTTGCCATCATTTAAATGCACATGGACGCAGAAAATATAAATGAATTGCCATGATGCATCTGCCTTTGTATACCAGCTCAAAATGCCAGTCTGTTAAAAGTCACTTCTTTCTTTTCAACTGACTGTGTTGTATTAGATGGTTGAGAATGCACATTTGGCCCAGCACAGTAATAGGGCTTTGACAATTCATTGGGCATAGATGTTCTTCA
This sequence comes from Pteronotus mesoamericanus, assembly GCF_021234165.1. Lineage (NCBI taxonomy): Eukaryota > Metazoa > Chordata > Mammalia > Chiroptera > Mormoopidae > Pteronotus > Pteronotus mesoamericanus. Next base: position 60,648,512 of record NW_026555321.1, read on the forward strand.
GGGAAAAGAAGCTAATAAGCTCACATTCAATCATGACAGGTCCCTTTAGGCTGAATTCCCTATTAAATGTCAATTTGCTAATCAAATTGAGTGTGGTTTAGTAAAACATCCACTGACCATAATTTTTATAGTGTTAATTATTTTTGTTTGTATTTTTACCAAATCTATGAATCATCTCTGCTAACTGAGCATCATATCCAAGATATTTAGTTTCTTTTTTATGGCAAAAACTTTGGATTAGCAATTTAAACCAGCCTGGGAGTGATGGTGCAAATGTCACAAAGTTTTCCAGGATCAGAAATGGATGAGGGAGCAGCTTAGAGAAATGATACAGACTAGTATGGACCCGCCGAGAGTAGACGGTGCCTTTGTTTCACACAACTTGTCATTTCCTGGCTTTACTGTGCTGGCAGTGAACATTGCCTTTGAATAACCAGGGTTCCTAGGTAACTAAACATCTACTTTACAAATCACACAGACCACAAGTGGCTCTGGCCCTGCTTACCTCTCCCTTCAGCTCAGTGGGAATCAATGTATAAAATACAACCAATACTCAGAGCTGTTTTAAAAAAAAAGCCACAGTTTTGCTCTGGCCAGGTAGCTCCATTCGTCGGAGCATCATCCCATACACAAAAAGGTTGTGGGTTCAGTCCCTGGGCTAGGCACATACCTAGGTTGCAAGTTTGATCCCCTGTCAGAGCATGTACAAGAGGAAACCAATGGATGTTTCTCACTCACTATGATGTCTCTCTCTCTCTTTCTCTTTTCCTTCCTTTCTCTCTAAAGTCAATAAACATATCCTCAGGTGAGAACTTTTAAAAAGCCGCAGTTTTTGACATAGATTATGATGATGATGTGGAGGACAATGACAGTGATTTGATTTGAAAGGTAGGAAGTGTAGAGTAGAGGGTGGATTTCCTGGCTCAATTAATGATGACTATTCTCTGTCCTCATCCCAGATTTCTCTCTGATGTTGGTTATGACTTTCCTCTTTGTTGTTATGTAAGTTTCTGAAACTCTATCAATTGAAACTATTTTTATGTGCTTCTTTCTTCTCTTTCTAGTATAACTACTAACCACATAGGGTGAGGAAGCTATAGGCTATCAAACATTAACATAAATCAGTTCAAAAAAGTGAATTCCTTTCTTGAAGCCAACTTTTACAGAGGATGAGGGCTTTCATTGGTGTAATGTCATCTTGAAGAACTGGGAGATAGACTTGCTCAAAGGCTTCTTTGGGACATGTTAGTGAGAGGCTTAAAGTAGCACCAAGTCTCTGGATTTTGGAGAGGTAGGGAAAATGGCATAAAGGAAGGCAGAAAACAATGTAAAACAAAATATAGTAAAAAATATTATCTAAAAAAACACTTTTTGGACGTAGCATATCAGGGCTTCTGGAGATACTTAGTTCGAAAATGACTAAAAGTAGCCATATACCCAAAAATTGAGGACATTTTCTCACTTTTTCACATCCTCTCTTTTTCCTATTTCTTCCTTTTTCTTTCCACGTCCCTGTTAATAATAAAGGTCATTTGTTGACAGTCTAGCTTCTGTAGATCTTCACTCACTAAAACACATAATGAAGAGTATGGTACTAAGTTGACACTAAGTATATAGTGTCAACAATGATATTAGCATTAAAGTGTAAAGGGAAGGAGCTTCTAGGAGCCCATGTCCCCAGGTAAACCTCCTGATGGGAGAGCCTGGCTAAGTCTCTGCTTTATACATTAGCCCTCTGCTATTTAGTTTTCCACCTTTGTTCATTTAACCTTCACAATAATCCTTCCTGGTTAACATTTCACTCTTGAAGAGCACAGAAGATCACAGATGTAAAGGTACTTGTCCAGGGTGACCATGAGTAATATTACACCTAGAATTGAACATAGTTCAATGATGACCCTGAACATTATTATATGTGGGAAAATGAGACTTTACCAATAATACAGAAAACAATGTTCTATTATTTTATTCAATGAAGATTTGAAAAAAGAGTGTTTCAAATCAACATCATATGTTTTAGAAAAACAAAATATATTTCTTTTCTGGTTTTGAGAAAAGCATTTGCAATCATCAGGGGTGTCCAAACTTTTGGTATCTCTGCTCCACACTGGAAGAAGAAGAGTTGTCTTGGGCTACCCATTAAATATACTGTGGCACATAATCTCTCTCACACACACACACACACACACACACACACACACACGTGTGCGCGCACACACACAAATCTCATAATGTTTTAAGCAAATTTACAATTTTGTGTTGGGCAGCATTCACACCCATCCTGGGCTGTATGTGGCCCATGGGCCACATGTTTGATAACCCTGTGCAGAAAACATGATTTCGAAAGTCCATGTGAGCTTTTCAGGTTGATCACTATGCAAAGACACCTGGCTAAGTGGATGGATAAAGCCCACATCCAGGTACCATTTCCTAATCATTGTCTCTGCTCTACAGGAAACACAGTTTTCTGTTGTTTCTTTCCCCTCAGAGGGAGTTCCTTTTTTTATTTTTACAAAGGTTATCATTAGTCTTTACCAGGATGTAGAATTCTCCCTGGAAAGCAGACCATAAGATCCCATGATAGCAGAGGGCTCAGTGTTGCAGCCAGTGTCAACAAGATCCTAATCACTAGAGTTTTTCAGGTGTCACGATGACACTGACTATGAATCAATCTACTCCCAAAAATAGACAGGAGCACATGAGCTCACGAAGTCCTGCTGGGTTCCCAGTTGGTAGCCAGCAAACTCTTGGGGAAGAATTCTTTGGGGAGGAGCTCAGCTGAATTAATGTTTTTGACCAGAACCAAGAAACAGTTCTCTCAAATGCACAGGGCACAGAAACACAGAAATGCAGACAAGGTATGATTTGGATAATTCAAGATATTCAGAAAATTAAAAAAATGGAGTTCTTTAAAAATAAGCTTGCTATAAGGTGAGAAAAGGAGTTGGCAGGAATTGCTCAGGGTTTGCTATTTCCCCATAAACATTGGATAACTTCCTAACCTCTTACACCAGAAAAGAGGCACAGATTTCACCCCCTTTATGCAACTTTAATGGGGTAAAGTAAATGGAAAGTGTTATTAATTAAGATGACTGAATTTTTATATACATGGTTTCCTGGGTATAAAAACTGCACATAATTGTAACAATAATGAAGTATTTGTGGATATTTGGGTGGAATTTGTTTTGTTTTAAGGCAGATTTATAATCACTACTTCTATTACATATATAAACATTTTCTTTTTGTAGCAATGAAAATCCTTTACTAAAATAATGAGAAATAGCATAACACAGACTATATTACCCATTGAGAAAAGTATTTGAGCATAATAAAATGAAATTATAAAACCTCAAAATATAGGATTCTGTTTTATTTAAACAAAAGAAAATCTATTTTTTCAGAGGCCAGTAATAAATAGCAAAGCCAATAAACAGAAAAGTTTTGTGATTATTGAAGTGAAGGTAAATTGACAATTAAGGGTGTAGAGGCAAAGTACATTTGAGATGATCTTATTAATATTAATTTTCAACTACACAGGATTGCACATTTTAAGAAACGTTATAATACATAAATATTTGAGAAAAGAAAAAAAAGAATTAAGCTATTTCTTCTGCAAAACATTTTGTAAGTACAGTTTGAGAAGTGTAATTTCATATTTGTATAGAAAAATGTTTGAACTATTGATATTTTTAATGGATTTTTAGAGTTGGTCAAGAAGTGTAGTTATAGAAAAAAATTAAATCTGTACACATACAATGCATTAAAGAGTAATACATTTGAGTGGTTTACATATAAAGATACAGGGCTTGTCTTTGTTTTTGTTTTTTCAGAGACTTCTAATAATTCGAAGCTAACTCTGGCATTGCTTACCATGAGAATCATTCAGGGTTAATTTCTAGCTTCCTGGAATCAACTGGAGAAAGTCACTTAACTTTCCTGAGCCTCAATATGTACTTCTGTACAATGGGACTTGGTGTGTTGAGCTATTGTACTGATTGAGAGCTACTGCCTATGAATGCTCAACAGAAGGCAGAAATAGCGCATATAACTCCATTTAATGTAACTCAATTTCACATAAATGGAATACTGCATAAAAGTTGCAGACCCTGTTCCTGGTGACTTATATTTTATAATATTTACAGCACTGTTTATGCATAGGATATTTATTTAACATAGGAATGAGAGTTTTCCAATTGGATAAGATCTACTTGAAGTCTCCTCATCAGAAGGTGGTAGCATTTGGTTCATTTGACTCCAAAGCCTGTGCTTATCATCACACCATGTAATTTCATATTTATGACACATGATTCAAATAGAAATTGTCTCTTATGAAGAGATTTAACTGTAAAACAGGCTCACTTGAGTTTTTTAATAGGACATTTGTTTTGAGGGCACCACAGGGAACTGTTACTGTAGGATAAGTTCAGTAGGAGTGGTGCTAGCTGTCATAATAGTAGAAACAATGTCATCAGCTTACATCATTTGTATATAGTACAGAGAAAGGGCCTGAAATTAATTATGGTAAAATTGCTTTGGGAAATCCCTGGGTGGAGGTGGAGATAACTTAAACAAGTATTTGAAATGTTTAAAAATCAAGAAAAAGGATTACAATCAAATTGAGTGAGAAGATAATGCTCAGATCAAGACTCCTTCAGGATGTCTTTGAAGTGATATAGTTTTCAACTAGAGTTACTTATGACCCTGAACGATAAGAAAATAGGTACAGCCAAGTGGGCATAAGGCTTCACCTACTGTCTGAGTTTATATCTTGGTTTCAGCTGGTGCCAATTGTCTTTTTTTTTTTAGGGCAAATTACTTAGCCTGTGCATACATGCTGTAGCACTGTGTTCTCACCTGTAGATGGGGGATAATGATAGCACTTCTCTATGTTACTGGACTAAAAGTGTCTGTTGGCTGATGCATCAAAGCTCAGTGAGCTTGCAACAAAGAAAGTAAGGACTTAGTTTGAGGAAGCTGCCCATGCCCAGATAGAGATGAGCTAATGCTCCAAGGTGTGTCTCCCCGATGGCTTCCAGGGGCTGGGTTATATGGGGGAAAAATCATTGATCATGGTGGCTAACAGAGTTAGGGTCATGGTCCCTACTGATTGGTTGGCATTAGAGGAGGGTTCATTAGTCATTGCATGTGGTCCTGATGTCAGCCATGACATCGTTTCATCTGGTTTTCTGAGTCCAGAGCTGAAACACAACTAAGATGTTATGTTTAGTTTGACCAAAACTCTATCACCAGGATCAACAGACCTGAGGCTTTGTTTCTAAGGTTGTTTAAAGCTGGCCAGAACCTCATTGTCCTGAGGGCTTAATGATTAAAGGAATGGGCATGCAAAGGAGAAGGAGGTAAGTGAGCCAGTGTGCTGAATGAGGCCAGTTTAAATAAAAAAGTTCATACTAAAGAAATGAAGTATCTACAAAGTTACATCTACAGTATTATTGTAAGGATTAAATCACCCATTAGATGTAAAATGGTTGGAATGACATCTGACCACATGGAAACCTTTCCTAGAAAATAGTAAATGTTTGATCAATGTTTGCTGCTCTTGTTACTTTCATTGCTATATTTTATTATAAGATTCTTAAGACAGTTACTTTCCATGTACTCTCTCATTTTCATTTCAGTCCTAAACTACTAGAGCTTCCTTTTGTTAAGCAGGGGCAGATTAATATTTCTAAACAAATATCCCTAATTTTTTAAAAAACAATAATTTATAAGTCCCTAACTAAATTTCATTTCCTTAAATAATTCTGCATCTTTTGATTAAATTATATCTGAATATAGTCACTGATTATAAACATAAGGTTAAAGTATTTTGACAGACTGACCCACTAACTGATTAACATAAATACTTCTGGCCTCTGTGGAATGGAGTCCTTCAGATTTGCTCACAAAAAACCGGGGTTCTGACTTGTACAACTTCCTCTGTGGCTGAAGACCATGGCAAAACAGTGTATAATACACTGAAAGGGACACTATGATCACTGAAATGACATCCTATGGCATCAAATGTACATTTTGATTCGGTTCCTACAGGCCACAAAGTGTTTTTAAAGGTTTTACAAGAAAGCAGTGTTCGGGCTGTAAAACTGAGGTTCTTTCATCCAACAGAGGATAAAACCTAAGGGCCAAGAGCAGTTACATGTCCCTTCCCCCCATGGTGGAGTCAGGCACAGAGACATGGTCGGGTAGATGCCTTGCTTGTCCATGGAGCCAAGCTCAAGCCAGAGACTGTGCAGAGTAAGAGCACAATGTAATGAATCATTTTGTACAGGATATTATTTGGTTATTCAACTTCATGAATGTAGCCATTAATGCTATCTTGGGGTGAGAGAAGCATTTCAAAACATGAAATACGGTGGAAAGCTTGCAACGCATAGTTTGTATGTGGGAATGTGTTTTTCATGGTAAAAATTTAAGTGTTGAATAGCTTTTCATCCACTGTTTACTCATTGCCCCTTCTTTTATAAAATTATTACCTAGAGACTATGCACAGCATTGGGAGGAAGGTGTGGGGAGAAGACTGAAGATATTAGATATGGAACCCTCTTTCAAATACTTATGAATGAGAGTCAGCTTAAGTGTATGCTTCTGTTGTTTTCCTGTACATTTGCATGTTCAAAGATACTGCATACCACATACTACATATATGTGTTAACTGCATATTAATTACACATTATAAAGTATATCCAAATTTACTTTTAAACTGCCTTACATGTAATTTATTGTGCTGAAATTACTAAGAGACAGAGTTCAGAGAGTAGATGTTTTTGAATGCTCAGAATCATTTGGAAATCCTTAGTAAAGTAACAGATGGGCTTCTTCTTGTAAAGAGTATTTTTAATGATAATAAAACATATATACAAGTTGCAATACCATAAAAGTCCTAGAGGAGAACATTGGCAGGAAACTCTCAGATATCCATGGAGCAATTTTTTTCACCGATGTGTCTCCTAAAGCAAGGGACAGAAAGGAAAGAATAAACAAGTGGGACTTCACCAAAATAAGAAGCTTCCACACTGCTAAAGAAAACACCAGAAAAATGAAAAGGTAGCCAACCATATGGGAAAATATATTTGCTAATGATACATCAGATAGAAGTTTGATCTCCAAAATATATAAAGAACTCACTCGACTCCACTCCAAGAAGACAAGTGATCCAATCAAAAAAATGGGCAAAGGACCTGGGCAGACGCTTTTCCAAGGAAGAGATACAGAGAGCCCAGAGACATTTGAAAGGATGCTCAGCATCACTAGCTATCAGAGAAATGCAGATCAAAACCACAATGAGATACCACCTCACACAGCTCAGAATGGCCCTCATAAACAGATCAACAAACAACAGGTGCTGATGAAGCTGTGGAGAAAAGGGAAAACTAGTACACTGCTGGTGGGAATGTAGACTGGTGCAGCCACTGTGGAAAATAGTGTGGAATTTCCTCAAAAAGCTGAAAATGGAACTGCCTTTTGATCCAGTGACTTTCTTATATCCTAAGAATCCCAAAACGCCAATTCAAAAGAGCCTGTGCACCCCAATGTCCATAGCAGCACAATTTACAATAGCCAAGTGTTGGAAGCAGCCTAAATGCTCATCAGTAGATGATTGGACCAAAAAATTATGGTATATTTACACAACAGAATACTACACAGCAGAAAGAAAAAAAGAACTACTAAACTACATGACAGCATGGATGGAACTAGAGAGCATTATGCTAATCAAAATAAGCGAGGGGGCTAAAGACAAATACCATATGATCTCACCTATAAGTGGAACCTAACCAACAAAACAAAGATGCAAGGAAAATAAAAGCAGCAACACAGAAGGAAAAGAAACCAACAGAGACAAGAGGGAAGGAGGGAGGGTGGGCGGGGGAAAAGGAAGGGAAGGGGAAAGTCCAGGAACATATAGCAAGGACTCATGGACAAAACCAAAGTGGGGAAAGATTGAGGGAGGAAGAAGGGGGAGGCGGCAGGGAGGTGGGGATAAGGCAGAGACAATTGTATTTGGCAAAACAAATTAATTAATTAAAAAATCATAAAAAAATAAAAAAATATACATACAATCGATTGACCATTTTTTATTGTTCTAGACTTTCTGAATGTCTTTTGCATAGGAAACAATACATTTGTTACCACAAACAATTTAGTACAGCTCTACTTGAAAGTATTACCTGCGATAACAACTCTGTGCATTTGTTACATGTCCTGCTACACTTTGCTGTTTCATAGTAAGATTCTTCCAGTTTCTTTTTTATTTTTTAAATTTATTTACTTCTAAAATACATTTGTCTCTGCCTCCCCCCCACCTCTTTCCCTTGCCCCCTCCCACCTTCCCCCTCAGCTCTTCCCCTTTGGTTTTGTCCAAGAGTCCTTGCTATATGTCCCTTGACTTTCCCCTTCCCTTCCCTTTCCCTGCCCCCCTCTTCCCTCTTGTCTCTCTTGATTTCTTTTCCTTTCAGTGTCGCTGATCATATTTTCCTTGCTTCTTTGCATTCTTGGTTAGGTTCCGCCTATAGGTGAGATCATATGGTATTTGTCTTTCGCCCCCTGGCTTATTTCGCATAGCATGATGCTCTCCAGTTCCATCCATGCTGTCGCGAAGTTGAGTACTTTATTTTTTCTTTCTGCTGCGTAGTATTCCATTGTGAATATGTACCATACCTTTTTGATCCAATCATCTACTAATGGGCATTTAAGTTGCTTCCAACACTTGGCTATTTTAAATTGTGCTGCTATGAACATTGGGGTGCATAGGTTCTTTTGTATTGGCGTTTTGGTGTTCTCAGGGTATAGTCCCAGCAGGGGAATCGCTGGATCAAAAGGCAGTTCCATTTTCAGCTTTCTGAGGAAATTCCACACTGCTTTCCATAGTGGCTGCACCAGTCTGCATTCCCACCAACAGTGGACTAGGGTTCCCTTTTCTCCACAGCCTCGCCAGCACCTGTTGTTTGTGGATCTGTTTAGGATGGCCATTCTGACCTGTGTGAGGTGGTACGTCATGGTGGTTTTGATCTGCATTTCTCTGATGGCTAGTGATGCTGAGCATCCTTTCAAATGCCTCTGGGCCCTCTGTATCTCCTCCTTAGAAAAGCATCTGCCCAGGTCCTTTGCCCATTTTTTGAATGGATCGTTTGTCTTCTTGGAGTAGAGTCGAGTGAGTTCTTTATATATCTTGGAGATCAAACCTCTATCTGATGTATCATTAGCGAATATATTTTCCCATACGGTTGGCTCCCTTTTCATTTTTCTGATGTTTTCTTTTGCCGTGCAGAAGCTTCTTATTTTGATGAGGTCCCACTTGTTTATTCTTTCCTTTCTGTCCCTTGCTTTAGGAGACATATCAGTGAAAAAATTGCTGTGTGGCATATCTGAGAGTTTCCTGCCAATGTTCTCCTCTAGGACCTTGATGGTGTTGCGACTTATATTTAAGTCTTTTATCCATCTTGAGTTTATTTTTGTGTATGGTGTCAGCTGATGATCCAATTCCAACTTTTTGCATGTAGCCGTCCAGCTCTCCCAACACCATTTGTTGAAGAGGCTGTTATTGCTCCATTTTATGCTTCTGTCCCCTTTGTCGAATATTATATGTCCATAGAAACCTGGGCTTATTTCTGGGCTTTCTATTCTGTTCCACTGGTCTATGGGTCTGTTCTTGTGCCAGTACCAGATTGTTTTGAGTATGGTGGCTTTGTAGTAGAGTTTGATGTCCGGTATAGTGATCCCTCCTACTTTGTGTTTCTTTCTCAAAATTGCTGGGGCTATTCGAGGTTGTTTATGGTTCCATATAAATTTTTGAAATGTCTGTTCTATTACTGTGAAATACGACATTGGTATATCAATAGGGATTGCATTGAATCTATAAATTGCTTTGGGTAGTATGGACATTTTGAGGATGTTAATTCTTCCAATCCATGAGCACGGTCTATGCTTCCATTTATTTGTGTCTTCCTTAATTTCGTTCTTCAATGTTGTATAGTTTTCTGCATACAGGTTTTTTGTGTCTTTGGTTAAATTTATCTCTAGGTACTTTATCTTTTTTCGTGCTATATCGAATGGTATATTCTTTCTGATTTCTTCTTCTTCTATTGCATTGCTGGTGTACAAAAACATCTTTGATTTCTGAATGTTGACTTTGTATCCTGCTGTTTTGCCAAATTCGCTTACTAGGTTGAGGAGTTTTTTGGTAGAGTCTACAGGGTTCTCTATGTACACTATCATGTCATCTGCAAATAATGATAGTTTTACTTCCTCCTTTCCTATTTGGATGCCTTTTATCTCTTTCTCTTGTCTGACTGCTGTGGCTAGGACTTCCTATACGATGTTGAAAAGAAGCGGTGGGAGTGGACATCCTTGGCGTGTTCCCGATCTTAGTGGGAAAGCTTTCAGTTTTTGCCCGTTGAGTATGATATTAGCTGTAGGTTTTTCATATATGGCCTTTATTACGTTGAGGAATACCCAATTTATTCCTATTTTGCTGAGTGTTTTGATCATAAATGGGTGCTGTACCTTGTCAAATGCTTTTTGTGCATGTATTGAGATGATCATGTGGTTTTGGTCTTTTCTTTTATTTATGTGCTGTATCAAGTTTACTGATTTGTGTATGTTGAACCATCCCTGCATCCCTGGGATGAATCCCACTTGATCGTGGTGGATAATCTTTGAATGTATTGCTGGATGCGATTTGCCAATATTTTGCTGAGGATTTTAGCATCTATGTTCATCAGTGAAATTTGCCTGTAGTTTTCTTTCTTTGTAGGGTCTTTATCTGGTTTTGGGATCAGGGTGATGCTGGCCTCATAGAAGGAGTCTGGGAGTCTTCCCTCCTCTTGGATTTTTTGGAATAGTCTGAGAAGGACAGGGGTTAGCTCTTCCTTAAATGTTTTGTAAAATTCTCCTGGGAAACCGTCTGGCCCTGGGCTTTTGTGTGCTGGGAGTTTCTTGATCACTGCTTCAATTTCCCCAACTGTTATCGGTCTGTTCAAGCTTTCTGTTTCTTCCTCCTTCAGTGTTGGAAGATTAAACTTTTCTAAAAATTTGTCCATTTCATCAAGATATTCAAATTTCTTGGCATATAATTGTTCATAATAGTTTCTGATGATCATTTGTATTTCTGTGGTATGAGTTGTTATTTCTCCTCTTTCATTTCTGGTATTATTAATTTGGGTCCTCTCCCTTTTTTTCTTGATGAGTCTGCTTAATGCCTTGTCAATTTTATTAATCTTTTCAAAGAACCAGCTCTGGATTGGTTGATTCTCTGAATTGTTCTTTTTGTCTCTATGTCATTCAGTTTTGCTCTAATCTTGACTATTTCCTTCCTTCTACTTGCTCTAGGATTTATTTGTTGTTGTTTCTCCAGTTCTTGCAGTTGTAGTGTTAGGTCTTTTATTTGAAATGTTTCTATCTTTTTAAGGTAAGCCTGTATTGCTATGAACTTCCCTCTCAGGACCGCCTTTGCTGTGTCCCATAGGTTTTGGTCAGTTGTCTGTTCATTTTCATTGGTTGCCAGAAATTTTTTGATTTCTTCTCTTATCTCATTATTGACCCATTCATTGTTTAATAGTATACTGTTCAGTCTCCGTGAGTTTGCAAGTTTTTGAAGTTTCTCTTTGAGATTGATTTCGAGTTTCAAGACCTTGTGGTCTGAGAAAAAGTTTGGTATTATTTCAATTTTCCAGAATTTGCTGAGGCTTGCTTTGTGTCCTAGCATGTGGTCTATCTTTGAAAAACTGCCATGAGCATTTGAAAAGAATGTGTATTTTTCTTCTTTGGGATGTAAGGTTCTCTATATGTCAGTTAAGTCTCTTTGATTCAGTGTGTCATTCAGCGCCACGATATGTTTATTAATGTTTTGTTTGGAAGATCTGTCCCTTTTTGACAGTGGGGTGTTGAAATCCCCTACTATCAGTGTGTTGCTGTCTATATCTTTTTTGAAGTCATCCAACAATTTCCTTATAAACTTGGGGGCTCCTCTATTGGGAGTATATAAGTTTACAATGTTGATGTCTTCTTGATAGATTCTTCCTTTAAGTATGATAAAGTGCCCCTCTGGGTCTCTCTTTATGGCCTTTGCTTTGAAATCTACTTTGTCTGATACAAGTATGGCAACGCCAGCCTTTTTCTCATGTCCATTTGCTTGGAATATTATTTTCTATCCCTTTACTTTCAATCTGTGTGGGTCTTTTGCTCTGAGGTGGGTCTCTTGTAGGCAGCATATGTGTGGGTCATGTTTTCTTATCCATTCAGCTACGCTGTGTCTTTTGATTGGGGCATTGAGTCCATTCACATTGAGAGATATTACTGATAGAAACTTACTCATCTTTTCTCTTTGTACTTGTGTTCCTCTCTGTCTCATTCTTTTCCTTCATCTGCTTAAACCAGTCCCCCTAGCATATCTTGGAGTGCTGGTTTGGTAGAGATGTAATCTTTTAGCTTTCTTTTGTCTGGGAAACTCCGTATTTCTCCTTCTATTTTAATGGAGAGCCTAGCTGGGTAGAGCAGCCTTGGCTGTAGGCCCTTGCTTTTCATAGCTTGGAATATTTGTTGCCATTCCCTTCTGGCTTGTAGTGTTTCTGTTGAGAAGTCAGCTCCTAGGCGTATTGGGGCCCCCTTGTATGTTACTTTCTCCTTCTCCTTTGCTGCCTTGAGGATTCACTCTTTGTCTTTGACATTTGCCATTTTAATGAAGATGTGTCTTGGAGTGGACCTCCTTGGGTCCCTCTTGAGTGGGGTCCTCTGTGCCTCCTGGATCCATGAGAGCCTTTCTCTCCTCAAATTAGGGAAATTTTCCATCATTACTTTTTTGAGGAGGTTCTCTATTCCTTGCTCCTCTTCTTCTCCTTCTGGTATCCGTATTATATGGATATTATTGCGTTTCAGGTTGTCCTGCATTTCCCTAAATGCATCTTCATTCTTTTTGAGCCTTTTTTCAATTTCTTATTCTTTCTGGGAGATTTTTTCTACCTTATTCTCCATCTTGCTGATTCGATCCTCAGCTTCATCCAGCCTGCTTTGGATTCCTTCTACTGTGTTCTTCAATTCAGAAATGGTATTCTTCATATCCTCTTGTGTCTTCTTGATACTTTCTATGTCCTTTTCCAGGCTGATATAGTTTGCTGTAAGATCCTGATAGTTTCTCTGCAGTTTCTCATAGTTATCTTTGAGCTGGCTGAGCTCATTGAGCTTCCTTAGTACCATTGTTTTGAATTCCATATCTGATAGTTCCCTTGCCTCTATTTCATTTAGCTCTCTCTGTGGGGAATCCCCTTTTCCACTCATTTTAAGGGAACTTCTTTTTCTTCCCATTTTTGTGAGAATCTGTTAAGTATTTTTGTCCTTTACTTTTCTTTCTGGGCTTGCCTCTGATGATGTCAGTTGTTGACCCTATAGGGCTTTGCGTTGTTTCTTTGAGTCTTTCAGGAGTCTAATGCCTGTGTATGACTCCTGCTTGGAGCAGCTCTGTGACCCCTTCGGTCAGGGTTGGGCTATTTTTCGGGATCTCTCTGCGCTCTCACGCGGGCTCCTTGAGTGCGTTCCCAGCGAGGCAGGGTCCCCCACCTGCCTGAGCTCGCATGTGCTTGCCCCAGACCAGGGGGCTTATTCGCGACCTCCCCTACCTATCTGGCCTCCCTGGCACACGAGCTTCGTGGCACTGGTCAGTTTAGGTTCTTCTATTGTGTGTTTTCCCCGCTTTTGGCTCTTTGGGTGCGTTGCTTGCCCTCGCCAAATGGGTACTACGGAAATGGGAGGAAATCAGCTCTAGGACTCTCCAGTTAATCCTGTTTCTGGTCTCTCCTCCAGGGAGTCTGGGCAGCTCTACTTATTTTGTGGGCTGCTCCGCAATTGCGGCGGGTAGGTCAATTTACGCCTGCCCTTGCCCCTCTGTGCACTCCCTCGCCAGTCTGTGTGAGTCCCTTCCGGCAGGTGCAAGCGTTTGCCAGCCCCCGTGGGTCACACACAAGCTCGCCAACCCTCGCCGGTCACTCGTCGGAAGTGTGCGCGCCTCCTCTGGGTGTTTTGGGGGTGTCTATGTTTGCTTTTCAGCTTTTGGCTCTTGGGGGTGTTTTCTCTTCCCGCGCAATGTAGACTACGGCAAGGAGAGGGAGTCGGGACTCCCCAGTTCCTCCTCCCGTTCTTTCCCCAACTCCTCTGTCTCCAGTCTCTCCTCAAGGCTCTCCCAGCCAGTCTGCTCTCAGGCCCCCAGCTCACAGGCGTACAAGCTGTGTGTGGAGTGCACAGAAGGCAGGTTAATTGATTCCCTTATGCCTGAGAGAGATGGTAGCTGCAGAGTGGGAAATGCGTTATCACCCGGGCTCCACCGGCCACCAAGTCAGTTCTCTTCACAAAGTTTTCCTCACCAGTCTTTTCCCAGGCACCAGCCCACCCTGCTGCCCCCTGTACCCAGCGATCAAGGAGGGTGGCTGCCGCTGCAACTTTTGCGTTTGCTCTTTAAATGTCTTTTTGCATCCCCAGCCACCTGTCTCTGGCAGAGAGCACCCCTAAGCTTTTTGGGGTTGCGTTTTGTCTGTATTTTCTCGGCTTTAGCTGCTGTAGTTTAGGGGTTCCTGTTTATGATTCAGACCCCGTTCTTCTCGGGGGGACGCTAACTGGCCGTTTCAATGTCCCTGTGGTGCCAGTGCCCGTGCGCACCCAGCCCACCCTCTCGAGCCTCCACCGCAATTCTCACCCGTTGGGATGTGTGAGAGTAGAATCCACTGTCCGCGGCACCAAGGCTCCACTCCCACTATCGCTCCACTGCTTTCCAGGTGATTACTCCATTATTTAGTTGCAATTCCAGTTTGGTTTTGGGAGGAGGTCAGCTTGACTCCCTTTCACTCCTCCGCCATCTTTCCAATTGAGATTCTTCCAGTTTTAAAAATTCTTTCTCATCAACAGGAATTTATTTCATGGTACAAGGACAAATAAATAAAAAATATAAAGTGGGATGATGGACAGTTGCATTTTGAAATAGAGAATTTTCTTACTGTGAATAATAATTATATCATTTCTTCACAGCTTCACAATATAGTTCAGAAATTTTAGTGAAAACTGTGTGACAGTTTAAGGAAATAATGAATATTATCAGCAATGTCAATGGCATCCTGTTTTGTTTATTATACTTTCATATTTTATATCTTTTTTTACAGATGAAATTATATGTCAGTATACGGCAAAATTCAGCAACGACATAACAAATGTTTACAATTTTGTAGAGAATTTAGTTTTATTTCCTTTCAAATAATTTCTGGGATAAATCATAATAATTGGTTAATTAAGGGACATCTAAAATAGTATATACTTTGGATATACAAACATCACTTGTTTAAATACTATAATATTTTATACTGTCCTTATCACAGAAACCATCAAGTAACAATTTCCCATCTGCATATGGCGACAGGTCACCCAGGTGGTACTGGTGTTTGTCCAGGAACACCTGTTGTGTTGAGCATTAAAAGGTTTTTCTTTTGATAGGACATTGTTTTGCCTTTGTTGTACCTTTCATAATCTAATGGAATCCATACTTGCGAACAGAAAAGCTACTTGCTTTTTCAAAGGCCACAGAGAAAAAATTATACATGCAAAAATAAAAAAGCAATCAAATCGAAGCTTAATCTATGAGCTTTATAAAATTGTGAAAATAGGAATTCAAGATCAAGTGTCTGCCTAGTTTTTTAAAGATCTGAATTCAATGCTCAGGTTTTAGCCAGTGGTGTGCTGGTAAAATGGCTTTCTGGAAAAAAAAACAAAAAATGACCATTACAATAAAACACAGCCCTGATTTGTAGTGTCTGTGGTAGAAATATTCCCAACATGGCAGATTTGAACTTTGCAATGGTTCAAAGTCTTCTCACAAATATTCCTGCTTTTTTAACAATTAACTCTTGTGCCTCAGCAGGAGCTAGTGTCAGATCACCACTCAGGCTCATGGTAGAAACTACTCAAGCTCTTACAATGGCTCCTCTAAGTCTTGTTTGCTCAAGTACATAACCATACACCTGTTTGCCTGTCACTTTGAGTAACCATTTTTCATCACTAGAGAATCTGCTATGAAGACAACATATACATCTGGGTCACAGAGGTCCCTAATTCTTTCTCCTTACCATATTCTCCTAATAAATCTTTATTGTTTATTGTGGGTTGTGGATGCTGGCATGCTCTGGAGTTGATTTTGAAAACTATAAAAAACGATGCAAAATCAAGGGACCATTTGACCCATGTAATTTGTATTTCAGCTTATCTTTGTTGAACTTATAGTAAAACATGATGTCACTAATCCCATGATGTATCCAAAATTTAGGCCAGTAGAACATATTACCCTGTAATTCTAACTAGTCACTTTATTGTGTCAAAGCCACATTATTATGGAAGTTTCAATAAAAACATTTCATAAAACAGGACAATATTATAGGTAGTGAGCTATCAACTATAGTTTACAAGGACTTTCTTTTGAAGATCCAAATCCTCATTTATTTTACTTTGTGAGGGGTTAGCTCTTGATGATCCAGTAAATCTAGGCCTTGTTATCACTATCATTACTATTATTGTTCCTATTATTTATCAAATAGAATATATTAGTTACAGAATATATGTTTCCAAAATTTAGCAGCTTACATAATTAATAGTGTAATTCCTGTGGGTCCCACATTTGGGAGAGGCTTAGCCAGGTGGTGTTAGTGTGGGGCCTGTCATGAAGTTGCCATGGAGTTGTCCACCAAGGCTACAGTCACTGATGACCTAGCCCAGTTAGGTCGCTGGCAGTTGGTGGAATCATAGCTTGAAGGGGATGCTTGACCTTCTCATGTGGTGATACCCCAGAGAGCAGCACAAAGAACAATGTCTCCATGACTTCTGGTCAGAATCCAAACACTATCATTTCCACAGTGTTTCAGTGGTTACAGGTCAACCCTGTGAAGGAAAGTGAGCAGGGAAGAGTCACTCAGGTCTCTTGGAAGCTAGTGACCATGCAGAGGTTCTGTTCTGTTTTGTTAAATGAGGTTTATAATGAAGCATTCTGAAAGCTTGGGTTTTCAGTCAGCTGACCCAATAAAAGACAGACACTATTCAATTTTAATATACTATATGAGAAATAAAATTATGAAGTCTCTTTTTCTTTGCCTGGATGCTCCCTTTTTCTTCAGGGAATAAAGGAAAATGTGAACACCTGACTCAAGGGGGAAGTGGGGTTCTGCCCTATCAATGCAATAGGACAGCACAGAGGTGACTGCACAGCCCATAGCCACCTTTCTGCATTCAAAACAAATGCTTCCACATTCCAGCTGGAGGCCTTGCACAATTCAACAACGCTGCCTCAGTTTCCTCATCTTCAAAATCATCATCATAAAACCTATATTATAAGATGTTTTGTAATATTGAACTATTTAATTTATGTGGAGTGTTCAGAAGAGTACCTGATATATATAATAAGTGCTCTGTGCATTTTGGCTGTTTTTTTCTTACTGAATTGCTGATGTTAAACTCTGTAACACATTTCTATTACTTTTGGAAGAGCAGGACATATGGTATGTCAGAAAATGTATTATCTTGATTCTTCACTGCAAACCTGCAATATGGATTACCATTAAGTATTTTCATTTTACACAGGAAGAAGCTGACATACATCAAGGCAAGGAAACTCACTTAACATCAGATATAAACATTATTGTTTGTCTCACATTTGGGTACAAGTACCCTGGCCTGCTGCTACCTCTGCCATTGGCATGGGCTGTACTTGTGAACTGAACACCCAAAGTGCCCCCTCTAAGAACATCATGGAAGAGGTGGGCGTGTAGGATTAAGAGCCAGGTAAGAGGGGCAGGGTGAGCAGACCAATCTGACTGCATCATAAAGCTAACCCTTCCTCTTGATTGAACCTGAATCCAATTATCTTATTTCCCTCAAAATTGAGGGTTGAACAACGAAAAGGGGTGAAACTGTAACTGCAGAACCAGCTCCTAAAGGTTCTGTTTTGTTTAATAAGATACTGAGTTGTTATTCAGAGACCACAGACCAAACCCGAGTCATGCAGCCTAGGCATGTGCAGAGGAGAGAACTTTGACTTCCAGCTGCACCAGAACCAAAATTTTGCCCCTGCTCTGCACAACCAAAGAACCAGGACATAACTGGAACTTGAACTCCAGGACCTTTCAGAAACCAAGGTTTGGCTGTCCAGGAAGATGTGTTGACACCCCTTTGCTATATATGGCGAAGCTCCAAGTTCCCCCACTTAAAACCTGCTGACCAGCACTTTTGCATTCCTGTACCTCAACCCCTTAAAACCCTTAAACTGGTTCAGTGATTGAGATGATTTGAGGCACCATTAAGTTTTCCATCTCCTCAGTTGGCAACTTCTTGGTCAGTAAACATTTCCTTACTCCAAACTCTGATATTTTGTGTTTTGGCCTTTTGAAGCATGAGGCACATGAACAAGAGTTTGGTAACAGTCTGAGGCTGGAGATTTATAAGTTCTCTGGACGCTACTCAGCAATTATTTTGAATCATCTTGTTTCCCATTAGGCAAGGTTGAGGACATACAGATTGGGAAGGATGATCCTGATAGAGAAGATTCTATCTGGCTATTGAGACAGAGTTTAAAGCATGTGGGACTCTGCAGTATCAGACCATGTAGTGGATCTAGGCTGGGTGCGAGCAGTGGGAAAGTAGAATGTCAGGGGTCAAAAGTAATTCATGGAGTCAAGGACTCCAAGTCAGGAACCAGCAGGGTGGCTGAGCACCAGGGAATATCTTCAGGACTGTGATCCAGAGACAAGTCCAAACCTTGGAAGAATAAGAGCAAGAACTCAAGTCACAACACTGAAGGGGGCACCAGTGGGTGTGAGTTGCTGGTAAATAGAAAAATCAGTGGTAAAAAAGAAGAAAAACCTCTCAGGACAAAAAGGTGACCCCCCAAAATGGCCCTATTAAAGAATTAGGAGGGAACCGAGACTTGGGGAAGATGCAGCAATCCCATTTTTAGAGCTGAGGTTAGACAGGGTGGAGTAGAGATTTAATGCTAAGTGTACAACTGTTTGCATAAAATAATAGCTAATATTTATTAAATATCTTTTAAAACTGTCATTGCCTGTCCTTCACCAGCATGTTAAGTATTTTTGTCCCTTTTTAAGCTCCTTAAAAGTCTTATGCAAGTAGCAGCCTTCAGCTAAAGCTCATGGTGCAAGATCTCGTCATCTGGTTCAGGTGTGGATGAAGCTGTTTGGATGTGATTCCATAGTTTCCTTTCAGCCTGAAGACTAGTGACATAGAGGCAACTTATCTGTTCCTTACATGCGCACACAAAACTCGCATAATTTGTGGGTTCCAGTGTAAAATTAAAATGCAAAGCCCTTTATTCAAATATTAAGAATTTTGACCCCTGGCTAGTGTAGCTCAGTGGATTGAGCACCAGCCTGTGAACCAAAGGGTCACTGGTCCCCAGTATGGGGCATGCCAGAGGCAAACACACATTGATGCTTCTCTCCCTCTCTTTCACCCTCCCGTCTGCTCTAAAAATATATCTAAAAAATAAATTAATTAAAAAAAGAATTTTGAGATGGTGACAGCTGAGAATTAAATAAAGCCCAGGGCATTTCTAACCACATGACCCTTAAGCATATGCACAGTTCACACTCCCATGATGGTAGCCTTCCTTCAGTGTGGGAGGCAGAAAAGGGAATGTTACAGAGTGAAAGTCATGTGCCTGATGCTTTGAAAGGCCAAACTTCAAAATATTAGGGTTTGGGGTAAGGAAAGGCTTATTGATCAAGAAGTCACCACCTGAGAAAATGAGACTTAGTGGTGCCTCAGATTTATCTCACTAACTGGGTCCGTTTAAGGGTTTTTAATGGTTTAGGGAGGGCAAGTATGCAGAAGTGGTGGGTGAGTTTTAATTGGAGGAACTTGGAGCTTGGCCATTTATAGTAAAGGGGCATCAACATGAAATCTTCCTGGACAGTTGACCCTTGGCTTCTGAAATGTTCCAGTGTTCACATTCTAGTTATGTCCCAGTCCTTTGGTTCTGTGGGAGAGAAGGCCAAAATTTTGGTTCTGGTGCAGCTGGAGGTCAAAGTTATCTTTTCTGTGCTTGCCCAGGCTGCTTGACTCAGAGTATTGGTCTCTGAAAGGCAAGTCAGTATCTTGTTAAACAGGACAGGACAATTTGGAGCTGCTTGTGAAGTTACAAGAAGAGAAAAGTCACTAGTTTATAGCAATTCCAATACCCAATAGGGTCCATGCTGTGAGTCCCTTGTTTTCGACTCTGAAATCTGCCCTCTGAACTCTGCCCTCTGTGTGGTTTGTGATAACTACAGGCCACCTATGTCATTATTTAGGAAAGAAAGGGACACAGATAGGGAGATAAGGACAGCTGGAGTCCACAGGGAAAGACAGAAACCATGGAAGCAAACTGGACCCTGTGAGGCGGTATTGGAACCATGGCCAATGTCAGTGCCACAGGAGACATTCAGAGGAGCTGGCATCTCCTGTCATAGAGATGCACATGCCAGGACTGAGAGAAGCTGAGGGAGGATGGCAGTGGGAGCTGGTGGGCCTGCTGTGAGCTTCAGAGTACCCACACTGAACTTTGGAGCCAACTGCAGCTACTCCTCATTTCTACCATCCAGACCCCACACAGATCCCTGTGCTCACTCTGTGTTTGAATAATACAGGGGAAGGAATTCTAGAAACTGCAGTTAAGCTCAGTTCATGAGCATAGTGCCGAGCCACCAGTGAAGACCTCCTGGAAAATAGGCTGTTCAAATTGGGTCTTTAAACAAGTAAAGGACTTGGTGGGCAAAACAGTTACCAAGGCCAAAGACCAGGGTTCCAGGAAAAGACAAGGATTCAAGTATAATGAGCTCAGACAGGGTCCTAGGAACTTGGGACCCACAGGGTATAGACAGGTCTGTGAGGAACAGAATACCACCCTTCAGGGATGCTCATAGTTACCACTTGAATAATGTACCGTCTGTAGGGTTAGCCAAAAAATACATTTAGTTTTTTCCATAAAATGAAAGACACATTTTTCATTTTCACCAGTAATATCGATTTGCATGTTTTCAGTATGTCATCTATCTCCTGTGTGGTATAATGTTGATTGGTGTCAATTAATATCTCAATTTGATTGTTATTAACTTCAGCTGGTCTAGTTTACTGTGGAGCATCATCCAGCGAGAAATCTCCAGCACGAAACTTTCCAAACCATTTTTGACAGGTTTGCTGTCACAGCACATTCTTCATACACTGCACAATTTTTTTTTTTTTTTGCTTTTAGTTGCATTTTTACCCTTCTTGAAATAAGCATATGCCAAAAGTGTTGCGTATTTTTTTCACCTTCCATATTGAAATGACTACACAAAAATTCACCAATTTTATTGTTTTTTAATTTAATTTTAATTTATTTTTTCAAATACATTTGTCTCTGCCTCCCCCCCTCACTTTCCCTTGCCTCCTTCCTCCTTCCCTCCCTCAGCTCTTCCCCTTTGGTTTTGTCCATGAGTCCTTCCTATATGTTCCTTGACTTTCCCCTTCCCTTCCCTTTTCCTTCCCCCCCGCCCTTCCCTCTTGTCTCTGTTGATTTTTTTTTCCTTTCAGTGTTGCTGGTCTTATTTTCCTTGCATCTTTGAATTGGTTAGGTTCCACTTATAGGTGAGATCATATGGTATTTGTCTTTCGCCCCCTGGCTTATTTCGCTTAGCATAATGCTCTCCAGTTCCATATTGTTTTTTTTTTTTAAATGCACACTGATATGACAGCTGTTACAATACAATCTAACAATTGTTTCAAATGAAGTTAAGACAACAAAGTGCTAATAGAACCATTTAAAAAACAAAAGCAAAAACACACAACCCTGAACTTTTTGGCCAACTCAGTAAACGGAGCAAAATGTGTAATACAGAGAATAGCAGAATTTGAAGCACAAATTTAACCTTGATTGATTGAGGTTGGATTTTGTAAGTAAGTAAACAAACTCTCAGACAAAGGAGGGTTGCTCAGATTTGCCTGATGGGCCATTGCAGGAGGTGTGACTAGGTAAAGCCCAGGGAGGCTTGTTCATCAGCACAGAAAAAATAAAAAATAAAAAACTTCACCCTGAGACATTAAAGGGAGACTTTGATGTTGGCTGGGAAAGAGTCAGAAAACTGTAGCTGACGCAAAGTCTTAATGGAATGTTCCAAAGTATCCTTAATAAGGAATTTTTCCCAGCAACTGCTTAAACATTTCTAGTCACATTTAATGGAAGAAAAACAAATCATAGGGAGCATTTATTTCCGTGAAAATGTGTTACATCTAATGCTGACCACAACCTTCATATTTAAGTTTTTCATCTTATTTCTCCTGGCTTCCTCCCACCCTCTGCCAATCCCTTTACTTGTAAAACAAGACAGAGTCCCCTGTCCTGGGAGCAAGCATATTATAGAAGGAGAGATTTTTCTTACTTGTGAGATTCATAACTCCTAATGGGCAATCCAGCTGAATTATGTTTCCATGTGGTTGAAGAAAAAAATAACAGTAACTGAGGATGATAAAGACATATTCCAGGCAACCATTAACATAAAAACACATACAGTTTTATTTGGCAATTTGCCTTTGCTCCTCAAGCTCCAAAGCAATGCTAATTTCCTAGCAAAGAAGAGTTCAGGGACAGGAACTCTGCCCGCTCCTTCCCAACCCCCAGCCTCTGCGCAGCTGTAAATGTTTCCAATTCTCATTTGAGAAGGTCAAGGAATCCCTGTGGTCACAGAAAGACATAGTTTCTGGATACTCTGGCAAATACAGAAATGAACTCTCCGGTCATGTCATGACAGACATGTGAAACCCTTGTCACATGTGTGTCCAAGTGCAGCTTCTGAAGCTCTAACCCAGAAACATATGCAGAGAAAGATGCCCTTTGCACAGACTCACAGTTTGGGACAAGAAGAGAGATATGATGACTCCTGGAGGGCGGCTTCATCTTGGTGTCTTTAATGTCTTTCATCTTCCTGTTTGACAAAGTTAAGTTCCCAATTGGGGGCTCCCTCTTCCCAAGCTTCAACCACACCTGCAGGTTTGTGCAAGAGTGCATCTCCACCATAGCCCTTCACAAATGCTCCTCACTTAGTGTGCTGCCAGATCACAGTATTTAATGAATCCACACACCTTTACCCATGGATTGTGCTCTGGCTGGTAAATAAATCACATTTGCCTTATTTAATTCTGTTTGCAAGACTGTGCTTAAAACTTTCTTCCCTTGTGAAGCTTGATAGCTGACATCCAACTATCGTATAAGTTCAGTATCTCTGTTCTCCTATTACAGCCTTTGTAGCCCGAGTTTCCCTAACCTCCTCTTAACATCTGTGTACTTGTATACATGTGTGCACATGTGTGTGTGTGGAGCCACTGTTCAGGCATATCAACATGTTTATGGATGATTTAAAGCACAGACTGTGCTCATGTTTATACAGACTGTGGGACTTACTCTATTCGTTCTTGTTATAGGTGTGCAGAACAGTATCATGAACAGTAACCAATAATACTCTCTATAATCCCTCAAACATGGCCCTTCCTACTGGTTCAGGAAGCTGGGATCAAGCACATTTATTACTAAGAAGGGGTATTTGACAGCATGTTACAGATAACTTAGAAACAATTCTCAGCTTTTTAGTATAGAAATTCTTTTTAGCAGGACAGCTAGAAATAACTATATAGAGAAGTGAGCATGAACCAAATGTATATCCAACATTAAATCCAAACTCCCTTAATAGATTCTACATCACAGTGCTTGATGAGACTGGCAATATGACCAATTGCTCAGACAATGGTGCAGAAAGAAAAAAAATAGTCAACTCAAACTCTTCCTCCCAGTTTGTCCTCGACCCCCACCTCGGACCTCAGCCTCCAATCTCCCTGCATCTGAGCAATTGTTTCTGTCTGTTCCAGGACCTCCAGCCCTGCCTTTCCTTAGTTCTCTAGCTCCAGGTGTCCCTCTTACTCCTAAGGCATCTCAGAGTTTAGGTCTATGGAGGGGTCACAGCCCATGATAATGTACCATCTTGTCACTAGTTCTTATTTCTTCATCCTTTAAGACAAAGTTCAAATGTAACTGTTTCTTTGAAACTTTTATGACAAAATAATTTATTATTTATTTTTAGGGTTGATTTCTTTCACACTATTTGTATTCCATTGCCATTCCAGTTTCTTCAGACCCCCCTCCCTTTTTTTGTCACCTTCCTCAGTGAAGATTGGGTTGCAAAGTACCAAGCAGCAGTTGACTGGGTTGACTGAAGATGCTATCTTTCTTGAATTTTAATGGTATTAAGTATTGATGATAAACTCCATATGTCTACTGAATGACTGAGGGAGTGTCACTGTGGACACAGACTCCCTGACTAAAGGAGGTAACTCCAAACAATGCGTTCCACACATAATATCATATTATTATATTCAAAAGTAGGTGGAAATCCGCATTTTAGTGGGAAATATAAATTTTAAATAAAAATTTGAATACATACTAGTCACAATCAAATCTGTGGGAAAATTGCAGCCCACAATTCACCCATTTATGATCTTTTCACTAAAGGCCCAGTAGATCATGATGGAAAGAGCTGAACACTGTTGGGGGCTGTCATGGAGGAAAGAATTGACTTAAACTCCACTACACTCTGGAGCAGGGCCCCAAACTTTTATGTCCCCAACCTTGACAAAAAGTCATGGAACCCATGCTTGGCATAAAACCTGTATTAGTTTCTTGTTCCTGCTGTAACAAATTACCAGAAACATGGTGCCTGGAGGTTGGAAATCCTAAGTGAGTTCGACTGGGTTAAAACCAGTGTGTTAGCAGGGCTGGTTCTCTCTGGAGGTTCTAGGAGAATCCATCTCCTGGCCTCTTTCAGCTTGAAGGGCACCTGCATCTTTGGCTCATGACCTCTTCCTGAAATAAATTCAGCCTTTTGCTTCTGCCATCGTATTTGCCTTTGACCTCTTGTAAGATCCCTTGTGATTATATGCAGGGCCCACCTGGATAATATAGGATAACTTCCCATCTCAGGATCCTTAATCATACTTGCAGATACCCTTTGCCATGTACAGTAACACCCACAGGTCCCAGGCACTGGGATAGGACACCTTTTGGGGACATTACTCAGCCTCCCACAAAGCATATGATTGCCAAATAAAGTGTTATGTGGGTTTGGACAATAATGGATAACATCTGTCTTTTCTTTTATACTTGGCAATGGAGCCTTTTGAAATCTCTGTAAATCATGATGAAGGCACAGGTAACTTAATAACCATTGAGGCAGGATTTCTTTCAGTACAACAAGAGGAAATGTTGAGAAGCATATAACTTAAGTGATATTTCTCTGTCTTTGTGGAGTAAAATTCATAAATACCCTTGTGCTCCTGACCCCCTTGCACAGAGTTTTGTTTTTCTTTTCTGTGTTCTTTTAGAACTAACTCCACATTCTTCCTCCTCTAAAATGAAGCTTCCTTATTAACTAAAACTGTGGTTTATTTGTGTGTCAGTGTTCAGGATCAAGGGGGTTCTTTATTTTTGTATGAACAACCCTTTCCCAGGGACATGCACACTAAATAAATATTGAACTGAGAGAATAAGTTAATAAATAAGATTCAAAACAGGATTTAACATGTATTTTTGCTTCTCATTTTTATACCTTACCTGAAAATATTTGGAGAAAAAGATTGAAGGGCAGAAACCATCACTGGGAAGAACTATTTTAAAATTTTACCTTTCAAACAGTGTTTTGGAGGGTTATTGTTATTATTACCATTTATTGTTGTTCTACTACAGTTGTCTCTTTTTCCTCCCCACTGGTCTCTCCCGTCCCACCAACCACCACCGCCTATCCTCACTCCTTCCTTCCTTTGGTTTGTCCATGGGTACTTTATACATGTTCCTTGATGACCCTTCCCTTTCTTTCTCCCATTACCCCCCTTATTCCTCTCCTTCAGTTATATGAGTTTGTTCGTTATATCAATGTCACAGGTTACATCTTGCTTGCTTGTTTTGTTGATTAGGTTTCACTTACAGGTGAGATCATGTGGTATTTGTCTTTCACCGCCTGGTTTATTTCACTTAGCATAATGCTCTCTAGTTCAATCTATGCTGTTGCGAAGGGTAGGAGCTCCTTTTTTCTGCTGCACAGTATGCCATCATGTAAATGTACCATAGTTTTTTTGTCCACTAATTTACTGATGGGCACTTAGGTTGCTTCCAGCAATTGGCTATTGTAAATTGTGATGCTATGAACATAGAGGTGTGTAAGTTCTTTAGAATTGGTGTTTCAGAATTTTTAGGGTATAATCCCAGCAGTGGAATTCCCAGGTTGAAAGACAGTGCCACTTATAGTTTTCTGAGGGAACTCCACACTGTTTTCCACAGTGGCTGCACCAGTCTGTATTCCCACTAACAGTGTACTAGGGTTCCCTTTTCTCCACAACCTCGTCAGCACTTGTCTGTTGATTTGTTTATGATGGTGATTTTGACTGCTGTGAAGCGGTATCTCGTTGTGGTTTTAATTGGCATTTCTCTGATAGCTAGTGATGCTGAGTATTCTTTAATATTCCTCTGGGCCCTGTGTACGTCCTCCTTGTAGAAATGTCTGTTCAGGTCCTTTGCCCATTTTTTAATTGGATTGTTTGTCTTCCTTGTGTGGAGTTGTGTGAGTTCTTTACATATTTTGGAGACCAAACAATTGTCTGACATATCATTGGCAAATATATTTTCCTATACAATTGGTTCCCTTTTCATTTTGCTGATTTTTTAGTCATGCAGAAGCTTTTTATTTTGATGAAGTCCTATTTGTTTATTTTTTGCTTTATGTCCCTTGCTCTAGGAGACATATCAGTGAAAATATTGCTGTGTGGAATATCTGAGATTTTCTTGACTATATTCTCCTCTAGGACTTTTATGGTGTTGCTACTTATACTTAAGTCTTTTGTCCACATTGGGTTTATTCTTGTGTATGGTGTAAGCGGGTGGTCCAGCTTCATTTTTTTGCAAGTAGCTGTCCAGACTTCCCAACACCATTTGTTGAAGAGGTTACTTTTACTCCATTTTATGCTTCTGCCTCCTTTGTTGAATACTAATTGACTGTAGAGACAGGTTTATTTCTGGGCTCTCTATTCTGTTCCATTGACCTATGTGTCTATTATGTCAGTGCAAGACTGTATTGATTACAGGGGACTTTTAATATAATTTGATATCAGGTATTGAAATCCCTCCTACTTTGTTCTTCTTTCTCATAATTGCTGAGCCTATTCAGGGTAATTTTTGCTTCCATATAAATTCTTGACATGTTTGTTATATATCTGTGAAATATGCTATTAGTATTTTAATAGGGATTGCATTGAATCTATAACTTGCTTTGGGTGGTATAGACATTTTGATTATGTTACTTCTTCCAATTCATGAACACAGAATATACTTCCATTTATTTGTGTCTTCTTTAATATCTATTTTCTGTGTTGTGTAGTTTTCTGAATACAAGTCTTTTTCCTCCTTGGTTAAATTTATTCCTATGTACTTTATTTTTTTTTTGTTGCTATAGCAAATGAGATTTTTTTTCCTGATTTCCCATTTTAATATTTCATTGCTGGTGTACAAAAATGACTTCAATCTCTGAATATTGACTTTGTATCTTGCTGTCTTGCCAAATTCACTTCATAGGTTGAGTAGATTTTTGGTAGAATCTATGGGGTTTTCTATCATGTCATCTGCACACAATGACAGTTTTACTTTCTACTTCCAATTTGGATGCTTTTTATTTCTATTTCTTGTCTGATCACTGTGGTTAGGACTTCCAAT
Source organism: Pteronotus mesoamericanus (assembly GCF_021234165.1). NCBI lineage: Eukaryota > Metazoa > Chordata > Mammalia > Chiroptera > Mormoopidae > Pteronotus > Pteronotus mesoamericanus. The sequence goes on from NW_026555321.1 coordinate 60,676,320, forward strand.
ATTATGTTGAATAGAAGTGAAAACAGACGCCCTTGTCTTCTTCCTGATGTTGGTCGGAAATTTTTAATTTTTGCCCATTAAGCATAATGTTAGCTGTAGGTTTCTCATAGAGAGCCTTTATTATGTTAAGGTATGCTTCCTCTACTCCTACTTTGCTGAGTGTTTTTATCATAAATAGGTGCTGTACCTTATCAAATGCTTTTTCTACATCTATTGATATGATCATGTGAGTTTTGTATTTCTTCTGTTTATATGATGCATTACTTTTATTGATTTGCGAATATTGAACCATTCTTGCATCCCTGGAAGAATCATACTTGACTGTGATGTATGATCTTTAAATGTATTGCTGGATGTGGTTAGCCAGCATTTTATTGAAGATTTTAGCATCTATGTTCCTCAGTGATATCAACCTGCAGTTTTCTTTCTTTGTTTTATCTGGTTTTGGGATTAGGATGATGCTGTCCTCATAAAAAGATTTGGAAATCTTCCTTCTTAGATTTTTTGGCATAGTCTGAGAAGGGTAGAGATTAGCTGTTCATTAAATATTTTTAAAAATTCTCCTGTGAAATTGTGCAGTTCAGGGTTTTTGTGTGCCAGGAGTTTTTTGATTACTGCTTCAATTTCACCAGCGGCTATTATTCTGTTCAGGCTTTCTGCTTCTTCTTAATTCAGTGTTGGAAGGTTGTATTTTTCTGGAAATTTGTCCATTTCATCAACGTCTTCAAATTTCTTGGCATATAATTTTTCATAGTAACTTCTTACAATCCTTTGTATTTCTGTGGTATCAGTTGTTATTTCTCCTCTTTTATTTCTCATACTATTCATTTGGGTACTCTCCCTTTTTTTCTTGATGAATCTGGTTAAAGGAGTGTCAGTTTTGTTTACCTTCTCAAAGAACCAACTCCTGGATTGGTTGATCCTTTGAATTTTTTTTTAGTCCCTATGTTATTTAATTCTCCTCTGATTTTAGTTATTTCTTTCCTTTCACTTGTTCTCTTGGCTTTGTTTGTTGTTGTTCCTCCAGTTCTTGTACATGTAGGGTTAGGTCGTTTATTTGAAATGTTTCTATCTTTTTTAGGTAGATGTGTATTGCTATGAAACTTTCCTCTCAGGACTGCTTTTGCTGTGTCCCATAGGTTTTGGGTTGATGTGTGTTCACTTTTATTTGTTTCCAGAAACTTTTTGATTTCTTACTTGATCTCATTCTTAACCCATTCATTGTTTAATAGCACGTAATTCAATCTCCATGAGTTTGAATGTTTTTGAGTTTTTCCCCTTGAGGTTAGTTTCTAGTTTCAAGCCCTTGTGGTCCTTGAAAATGTCTTTTATGGTTTCAATTTTCTTGAATTTTTTTAGGCTTGTTTTATGTCCTGTCATTTGGTCTATCATTGAAAATATTCTATGTTCATTTGAAAAATGTATATTTTGTTTCTTTGGGATATGAATTATATATATATATATAATTGATCAATTACTTAACTGATACATATATCAGTTAAGTCTGTTTGATCTAGTCTGTTGTTCAGTTCCACAATATCCTTGTTAATGTTTTGTTTGGAAGATCTATACATTGTTGACAGTGGGGTGTTAAAATCCCCTATTATGAGTGTGTTACTGTCTATGTCTTTCTTAAAGTCCTCCAAGATCTCCTTTATATATTTAGGTGCTCCTATGTTAGGTGTATATTTGTTTACAATATTTATGTCGTCTTTATGGATTCTTCCCTTATGAAGTATTATGAAGTGTTATTCTTGGTCTCTTTTTGTGACATTTGTTTTGAAGTCTTCATTGTCTGATATAGGTATTGCTACCCCTGCTTTTTTTCCCTGTCCATTTGTTTGGAATATTTTTCCAATTCTTCCTTTTCAGTCTGTATAGGTTTTTGTTTTTTTTTCTGAGGTAAGTCTCTTTTAGGCAGCATATGTGCAGGTCATGTTTTGTTATCCATTCAGTTATCCCATGTCTTTTGATTGGAGAATTTAATGCACTTACATTTACAGTTATTATTGGTAAGTACCTGTTAATTTTTCCTTCTTTGTACCTGTGTTCCTCTCTTTCTCACTCCTTTGTTTTCTCTTCTAAAAGCAGTCCCTTTAGCATCTCTTACTAAATGCTTTAGCATTTAGCATTTAGCATTTAGTAAGAGATGCTAAAGGGACTGCTTTAAAGGATTTGTTGGAAATGTATTCTTTTAACCTTCTTGTGCCTGGGAAACTCCTTATTTTATTTTCCCTTTTAATTGAGAGCCCTGTTGGATAGAGTAGTCTGGGTTGCAGGAACTTGGTTTCCTTTTTTTTTTTTAATTTTTATGTTTTGTTTCAATACATTTTTCTCCACCTTCCTGCTACCACTTCCCCCTGCCCCCTCCCCCACCTCCTTCAGACCTTTGGTTTTCATTTGGAATATTTCTTGCCATCTCCTTCTGGCTTGTAGTGTTTCTGTTGAGAAATGTGGTGCTAATTTTATTGGAGCTCCCTCATATATTATTTTCTGTTTCTCCCTTGCTGTCTTTAAGATTCCCTCTTTTTCTTTAAAATTTGGCATTTTAATTATGAGGTGCCTTGCAGTGGGTTTCTTTGGGTGCATCTTGATTAGAGTCTTCTGTGCTTTCTGAACTAGCATGGCTTTTCCACTCTCCAGGTAAGGAAAATTTTCTGTCTTAATTATTTCAAACAGGTTTTCTATCCTTTGCTCCTTTTCTTCTCCTTCTGGTATCCTATGATTCAAATGTTGCTTTGTTTCATGTTGTTCTGCAGTTCCCTTAAGCTATCTTCATGTTTTCGGAGTCTTGTTGCAGGCTGCTGATATACCCTTGTATTTCTTTCTACCTTGTCTTCAAGCTCACTAATTCAGTCCTCCTTCACCCAGCACGCTTGTAATTCCTTCTAGTGTATTTCTTATATCAGATGTTGTACTATTCATTTCTTTAAGGTTCTTGTTTACAGTTTCTATTTCTTTTTTCATATTGTTGTAGTTTCCACTTAGTTCCGTGTAGTTGTCACTAAGTTCCTAGAGCATTCTTACAATCATTCTTTTGAATTCTATATCTGATAGTTTTCTTCCATTTCATTTAACTCTTTTACTGGGGAGTCTTCCATTCCTTTCAATCATGGGTTCTTTTTGTTGTTGTTTCCCAATTTTAGGTGACTCTTTTGTTTGTTTCTGCAAATACTGATGCTTTTGCTTTGCTAGCTGTCTTCATAGGGTGAGCTTCTATGGTAGGGTTTTTGTGGGACTCATTGTTGTTTCTTTGATCTCCTTGCCTGTATGCATTAAGGTTGCCCTTTCTTCAGTTTGTGTGGACTCTCTTGTTGACCTTGGGCTTTACCTCTTGTTGGTTCCTTTATTGGTCAGTTCTCCCCTCCAGCCAGTTTACTGGTATTCACAAATCCCACACTGTCTCGTGTGCTGTTTTGCAGGTGTTGTTTAACAAAGCAGTATTACCAGATGACCAAACCTATGCCAGGAAAAATAACCCCCTAGCACATCAGCAGTTTCTACCATGAATGAACTAAGAATAATAAAAGTTAAGAGAGATTGTGGATATTATAAGATATGACAAAGAGAATATGAAATGACTAAAAGAGGAAAATATTGTTGAGTGGTTGAGGAAGGAGAATTAAGAGCTGGGATAGAACCAAGTTGAAGAAAGGGAGAGAGCAAAATTTACAACATACATAAAACGTGAAAAGGTGATGGGAATAATGGGGTAAGAAGAGGGAAGAGTATACTACAAGGTTTGAAGTAAAATTGAAGAGGTACTGTACCAATGGGAGCAAAATTGCAGAAAAACTATAGCAGGGTTGAAAGCAGCAACAGCTGAATGAAGTTTAATAAAGGTGGAATGAGAATAAAGATATTGTAGAAAATTGAAAAGTGAACATAAGATGTCTACAGTAAAAAAAAAAAAATATTTTGAAAGGATGGGGGAAGCAAACTAATAAGAGTAAAGAGTAAAGCCCAGGTTGAGAGAAAGGGAATAAAGAATGAAAAAAGAAAAAGAAAATAATGGAGAAAGAAAACAATGAAATAAAATTCCTTACTCAACTTTTCATAAGCTGGGCAAATGCGAATTGGAGTAAGACAGTGGGAAACTATTCTATGGGAATTAAAGTAAACAAGTAGTGAACAAATAGGAGTTCCTTTTAAGAAGTACAGCAATAACTAATATTTCACCCAACTAGCAACTGTTTATAAAAGGTGAAAAAGATATAAGACTCTTCTTAGAAGGGAAAAAGACTGTGAGCTGACTTAAGAACAAAAGTGCTGAGGGGAGGGAAAAGATGGCAGAGGAGTGAATGGGAGTCACACTGACCTCCTCCCAAGATCAAACTAGAATTGCGACTAAATAGGGGAGAAATCACCTAGAAAACAATGGAACGATAGAGGGAGAGGAGCGTTGGAGCCGCGGACAGACAGTGGATTCAACGCTCACACATTCCAACAGGAGAGAAGTGTGGTGGAGGCTCGAGAGGATGGGCTGGGTGCCCACGGGCACCAGCAACAGAGGGATATTGAAACAGTCAGTTAGATTGCCCTTAGAAGAACAGGATCTGAACCATAAACAAGGACTCCTAGAGTACAGCAGCTGAAATTAGGAAAACGTACAGACAGCTTAGGGGGTGCTCTCTACCAGAGACAGGTGGCTGGAGATGCAAAGAGACATTTAAAGGGTCAATGCAAAAATTTGCAGTAGCAGCCGCCTTCCTTGATCTCTGGGTAGAGGTGGCAGGAGAGTAGTCAGGTGCCTGAGGAAAGATTGGTGAGGAAAACTTTGTAAAGAGAACAGAGGTGGTGGCCAGTGGAGCCCCAGACATAACTCACCTCTCACTCTGCAGCTACCACCTGGCCCAGGCATAAGAGAATCAATTAACCTGCCTTTGTGTGCTCTGCGCACAGCTTATGAGCATGTGGACTGAGTGCAGACTGGCTGGAAGAAATAGAAGATCCCTGGCCAAAGGGGACATACAGCTGCATAAGACCCTTGAGGAGAGACTGGAGACGGAGGGGTTGGGGAAAAAACTGGAGGATTATCTGAGATCCCCGGAGCAGAGTCCCTCCCCACTCTGTACTCCCTATTTGCCCAGGCAGACAATACCCCCAAAGAGTCAGAATCAGTCCAGGAGCCAGAAAGCTCGCAATTACAGTCCACAGAAATAGTGGATCCCTAGCCCAAGGGGTCACAGAGCAGCCCAGAGACCCTTTGGGGGAGACTGGAGACAGGATTAACCAGAGAATCCTGGAGCTGACTTCTTCCTATTTCCATAATCTCCATTTTGAGAGGGCAGGCCATGCCCCCAAAGAGCCAAAATTGGGGAAAGCACACAATAGAAAACCCTAAACTGACCAGTGCTGGGGCGCGTGCCCAGCACCAAGAGAGCATGAGGTTGGGTGAGTCCTCTGGTCCCCAGGCAGGGCGAGCACACTCAAAGAACTGGCTTGAGAGTGCAGAGCGATCCACAGAAATAGTGGATCCTTGACTGAAGGGGTCACAGAGATGCCCAAAGCAGGAGTCAGACACAGACAGTAGACTCCTGGAAGGCTCAAACAAACAATTCAAGGTCAGATAGTGTCAACAACTGACACCATCAGAGGCAGACCAGAAAAAAAGTAAAGAAAAAAAAAACAAATAAAAAGACCTACTTACTACCATAGAAGTTTAATCCATAAAGTCAGGAAATCTAGACAGATCAATTGAAGCAGAGGCTAAAATAAATAAACAAACAAACAAACAAACAAACAAACAAATAAATTACTTAATAGACTCTCACAAAAATGAGAAGATAAAGAAGTTCTCCCCAAATGGTTGGAAAAGGGGAATCACCACAGAGAGAGCTAAATGAAATAGATGCAAGGGAACTTTCAGATATTGAATTCAAAACATTGGCTCTAAGGAAACTCAATGAGTTCCGCCTGCTCAAAGATAACTATGACAAACTGCAGAGAAACTATCAAGATCTTACAGCAAACTCATTCAACCTGGAAAAGGACCTAGAAACTATTAAGAAGACACAAGAGAATATGAAGAATACCATTTCTGAATTGAAGAACACAGTAGAAGGAATCCAAAGCAGGCTGGATGAAGCTGAGGATCGAATCAGTGAGATGGAAGATAAGGTAGAAAAAGGCTCCCAGAAAGAACAAGAAACGGAAAAAAGACTCAAAAACAATGAAGAGACATTTTGAAGAGGAAAGTGCAAGACAACCTGAAACGCAATAATATTAACATAATAGGGATACCAGAAGGAGAAGAAGAGGAGCAAGGGATAGAGGACTTCCTCGAAAAAGTAATGATGGAAAATTTCCCCAATTTGAGGAGAGAAAGGCTCTCATGGATCCACGAGGCACAGAGGGCCCCACTCAAGAGGGACCCAAGGAGGTCCACTCCAAGACACATCATCATTCAAATGGCAACTATCAAAGACAAAGAGAGAATCCTAAAGGCAGCAAGGGAGAAGGAGAAAGTAATATACAAGGGGGTCCCGATATAGCTAGGAGTTGACTTCTCAACAGAAACACTACAAGCCAGAATGCAATGGCAACAAACCTCACAAGACATGAAAAGCAAAGGCCTACAACCAAGGCTACTCTACCGGGCAAGACTCTAAATTACAATAGAAGGGGAAATAAGGAGTTTCCCAGACAAAAGAAGACTAAAAGAACACATATCTACCAAACCAGCACTACACGACATGCTCAAGGGACTGGTTTAAGACGATGAAGGAAAAGAGTGAGAAAGAGAAAAACACAGGTACAAAGAGAAAAAATGAATAGGTTTCTATCAGTAATAACTCTCAAAGTAAATGGACTAAATGCCCCAGTCAAAAGACACAGGGTAGCTGAATGGATAAGAAAATAGGACCCAGCTTGGCTAGGAAAGATGGTGGAGGAGTGAAAGGGAGTCACGCTGACCTCCTCCCAAAACCAAACTGGAATTGCAACTAAATAATGGAGTAATCACCTGGAAAGCAGTGGAGCGATAGTGGGAGAGGAGCCTTGGTGCCGCGGACAGTGGATTCTACTCTCACACATCCCAACGGGTGAGAATTGCGGTGGAGGCTCGAGAGGGTGGGCTGGGTGCGCACGGGCACTGGCACCAGAGGGACATTGAAACGGCCAGTTAGCGTCCCCCGAGAAGAACGGGGTCTGAATCATAAACAGGAACCCCTAAACTACAGCAGCTAAAGCCGAGAAAATACAGACAAAACGCAACCCCAAAAAGCTTAGGGGTGCTCTCTGCCAGAGACAGGTGTCTGGGGATGCAAAAAGACATTTAAAGGGCAAACGCAAAAGTTGCAGCGGCAGCCACCCTCCTTGATCGCTGGGTACAGGGGGCAGCAGGGTGGGCTGGTGCCTGGGAAAAGACTGGTGAGGAAAACTTTGTGAACAGAACTGAGACGGCGGCCGGTGGAGCCCGGGGGGGTAACGCACCTCCCACTCTGCAGCTACCACCACGCTCACACATAAGGGAATCAATTAACATGCCATTTGTGTGCTCTGCACACAGCTTGTAAGCGTGTGAGCTGGGGGGCTGAGTGCAGACTGGCTGGGAGAGCCTTGAGGAGAGACTGGAGACAGAGGCGTTGGGGAAAGAATGGGAGGAGGAACCAGGGAGTCCCCACTCCCTCCCTGTTCAGTAGTCTCCATTGTGGGCTGGAAGGCGCAACCCGAAAGACGCAGAAACGGGTCGCGCATGAACCAGACTGCCTGTGATTGAAACGCAGTCTGCACAGCGGTTGGGTCCTTGGCCGAAGGGGTCACAGAACTGCCCAGAGGCCCTGGAGGGGGGACTAGAAACAGAGGCATTGGGGAAAGAACGGGAGGAGGAACCGGGGAGTCCCGACTCCTTCTCCTTGCCGTAGTCTCCATTGCGCGGGAAGAGGCCACACCCCCAAAGAGCCAAAAGCTGAAAAGCAAACATAGACACCCCCAAAACACCCAGAGCAGGCGCGCACACTTGAGCCGAGTGACCGGCGAGGGTTGGCGAGCGTGTGTGTGACCCACGGGGGCTGGCAAACGCTTGCACCTGCTGGAAAGGCCTCACACAGACTGGCACCCATAGAGCCTGCGAGGGAGTGCACAGAGGGGCAAGGGCAGGCGTAAATTGACCTACCCCGCGATTGTGCAGCGGCCCACAAAATAAGTAGAGCTGCCCAGAGTCCCTGGAGGAGAGACCAGAAACAGGATTAACTGGAGAGTCCTAGAGCTGATTTCCTCCCATTTCCGTAGTACCCATTTGGCGAGGGCAAGCAACGCACCCAAAGAGCCAAAAGCGGGGAAAACACATAATAGAAGACCCTAAACTGACCAGTGCCACGAAGCTCGTGTGCCAGGGAGGCCAGATGAGTAGGGGAGGTCGCGAATAAGCCCCCTGGTCTGGGGCAAGCACATGCGAGCCCAGGCAGGTGGGGGACCCTGCCCGCTGGGAACGCACTCAAGGAGCCCGCGTGAGAGCGCAGAGAGATCCCAAAAAATAGCCCAACGCTGACCAAAGTGGTCACAGAGCTGCTCCCAGCAGGAGTCATACACAGGCATTAGACTCCTGAAAGACTCAAAGAAACAACGCAAGGCCCTATAGGGTCAACAACTGACATCATCAGAGGCAAGCCCAGAAAGAAAAGTAAAGGACAAAAATACTTAACAGATTCTCACAAAAATGGGAAGAAAAAGAAGTTCCCTTAAAATGAGTGGAAAAGGGGGATTCCCCAAAGAGAGAGCTAAATGAAATAGAGGCAAGGGAACTATCAGATATGGAATTCAAAACAATGGTTCTAAGGAAGCTCAATGAGCTCAGCCAGCTCAAAGAGAACTATGACAAACTGCAGAGAAACTATGAGGATCTTACAGCAAACTATATCAGCCTGGAAAAGGACATAGAAAGTATCAAGAAGACACAAGAGGATATGAAGAATACCATTTCTGAATTGAAGAACACAGTAGAAGGAATCCAAAGCAGGCTGGATGAAGCTGAGGATCGAATCTGTGAGATGGAGGACAAGGTAGAAAAAAGCTCCCAGAAAGAACAAGAAATTGAAAAAAGGCTCAAAAAGAATGAAGATGCATTTAGGGAAATGCAGGACAACCTGAAACGCAATAATATCCGCATAATAGGGATACCAGAAGGAGAAGAAGAGGAGCAAGGAATAGAGAACCTCCTCAAAAAAGTAATGATGGAAAATTTCCCTAATTTGAGGAGAGAAAGGCTCTCATGGATCTAGGAGGCACAGAGGACCCCACTCAAGAGGGACCCAAGGAGCTCCACTCCAAGACACATCATCATTAAAATGGCAAATGTCAAAGACAAAGAGAGAATCCTCAAGGCAGGAAGGGAGAAGGAGAAAGTAACATACAAGGGAGCCCCGATACGGCTAGGAGCTGACCTCTCAAGAGAAACACTATAAGCCAGAAGGGAATGGCAACAAATATTCCAAGCCATGAAAACAAGGGCCTACAGCCAAGGCTGCTCTACCCAGCTAGGCTCTCCATTAAAATAGAAGGAGAAATACGGAGTTTCCCAGACAAAAGAAAGCTAAAAGAATACATCTCTACCAAACCAGCACTCCAAGATATGCTAGGGGGACTGGTTTAAGCAGATGAAGGAAAAGAATGAGACAGAGAGGAACACAAGTACAAAGAGAAAAGATGAGTAAGTTTCTATCAGTAATATCTCTCAATGTGAATGGACTCAATGCCCCAATCAAAAGACACAGCGTAGCTGAATGGATAAGAAAACATGACCCACACATATGCTGCCTACAAGAGACCCACCTCAGAGCAAAAGACCCACACAGATTGAAAGTAAAGGGATAGAAAATAATATTCCAAGCAAATGGACATGAGAAAAAGGCTGGCGTTGCCATACTTGTATCAGACAAAGTAGATTTCAAAGCAAAGGCCATAAAGAGAGACCCAGAGGGGCACTTTATCATACTGAAAAGAAGAATCTATCAAGAAGACATCAACATTGTAAACTTATATGCTCCCAATAGAGGAGCCCCCAAGTTTATAAGGAAATTGTTGGATGACTTCAAAAAAGATATAGACAGCAACACACTGATAGTAGGGGATTTCAACACCCCACTGTCAAAAAGGGACAGATCTTCCAAACAAAACATTAATAAACATATCGTGGCGCTGAATGACACACTGAATCAAAGAGACTTAACTGACATATAGAGAACCTTACATCCCAAAGAAGAAAAATACACATTCTTTTCAAATGCTCATGGCAGTTTTTCAAAGATAGACCACATGATAGGACACAAAGCAAACCTCAGCAAATTCAGGAAAATTGAAATAATACCAAATTTTTCTCAGACCACAAGGCCTTGAAACTCGGAATCAACCTCAAAGAGAAACTGCAAAAACTTGCAAACTCATGGAGACTGAAGAGTACACTATTAAACAATGAATGGGTCAATAATGAGATAAGAGAAGAAATCAGAAAATTTCTGGAAACAAATGAAAATGAACACACAACTGTCCACAACCTATGGGACACAGCAAAAGCGGTCCTGAGAGGGAAGTTCATAGCAATACAGGCTTACCTAAAAAAGATAGAAACATTTCAAATAAAAGACCTAACACTACAGCTTCAAGAACTGGAGAAACAACAACATATAAATCACCGAGCAAGTAGAAGGAAGGAAATAGTCAAGATTAGAGCAGAACTGAATGACATAGAGACAAAAAGAACAATTCAGAGGATCAACCAATCCAGAAGCTGGTTCTTTGAAAAGATTAATAAAATTGGCAAGCCTTTAAGCAGACTCATCAAGAAGAAAAGGGAGAGGACTCAAATTAATAACATCAGAAATGAAAGAGGAGAAATAACAACTGATACCAGAGAAATACAAAAGATCATCAGAAACTATTATGAACAATTATATGTCAAGAAATTTGAAAATCTTGATGAAATGGACAAATTTTTAGAAAAGTGTAATCTTCCAACACTGAAGGAGGAAGAAACAGAAAGCTTGAACAGACCTATAACAGCTAGGGAAATAGAAGCAGTGATCAAGAAACTCCCAGCACACAAAAGCCCAGGGCCGGACGGTTTCCCAGGAGAATTTTACAAAACATTTAATGAAGAGCTAACCCCTGTCCTTCTCAGACTATTCCAAAAACTCAAAGAGGAGAGAAGACTCCCAGACTCCTTCTATGAGGCCAGCATCACCCTGATCCCAAAACCAGATAAAGACCCTACAAAGAAAGAAAACTACAGGCCAATTTCACTGATGAACATAGATGCTAAAATCCTCAACAAAATATTTACAAACGGCATCCTGCAATACATTCAAAAGATTATCCACCACGATCAAGTGGGATTCATCCCAGGCATGCTGGGATGGTTCAACATACACAAATCAGTAAACGTGATACATCACATAAATAAAAGAAAAGACAAAAACCAAATGATCATCTCGATAGATGCAGAAAAAGCATTTGACAAGGTTCAGCACCCATTTATGATCAAAACACTCACCAAAATAGGAATAAATGGGGCATTGCTCAACGTAATAACGGCCGTATGTGAAAAACCTACAGCTGATATCATACTCAATGGGCAAAAACTCAAAGCTTTCCCGCTAATATCGTGAACACGCCAAGGATGTCCGCTCTCACCGCTTCTTTTCAACATCGTTTTGGAAGTCCTAGCCACAGCAGTCAGACAAGAGAAAGAGATAAAAGGCATCCAAATAGGAAAGGAGGAAATAAAACTATCATTTTTTGCAGATGACATGATAGTGTACATAAAGAACCCTTTAGATTCTACCAAAAAACTCCTCATCCTAATAAGTGATTTTGGCAAAACAGCAGGATGCAAAGTCAACATTCAGAAATCAAAGATGTTTTTGTACACCAGCAATGCAATAGAAGAAGAAGAAATCAGAAAAAAAATATACCATTCGATATAGCACCAGAAAAGATAAAGTACCTAGGGATAAATTTAACCAAAGACACAAAGACCTGTATGCAGAAAACTATTCAACATTGAAAAAAGAAATTAACGAAGACAGAAATAAATGGAAGCATATACCGTGCTCATGGATTGGAAGAATTAATATCCTCAAAATGTCCATACTACCCAAAGCAATTTATAGATTCAACGCAATCCCTATTAAGATACCAACGACGTATTTCACTGGAATAGAACAGGCATTTCAAAAATTTATATGGAACCATAAACAACCCCAAATAGTTGCTCCAATTTTGAGAAAGAAAAACAAAGTAAGAGGGATCACAATACCAGACATCAAACTCTACTACAAAGCCACTATACTCAAAACAATCTGGACTGGCACAAGAACAGATCCATAGTCCAGTGGCACAGAATAGAAAGCCCAAAAATAAGCCCAGGTCTCTATGGGCAACTAATATTTGACAAAGGGGGCAGAGATATAAAATGGAGTAATAATAGCGTCTTCCACAAATGGAGTTGGGAGAGCTGGACGGCTACATGCAAAAAATTGAAATTGGGTCATCAGCTGACACCATACAGCAAAATAAACTGAAGATGGATAAAAGATTTAAATACAAGTTGCAACACCATCAAAGTCCTAGAGGAGGACATTGGCAGGCAACTCTCAGGTTTCCCATGGAGCAATATTTTCACCAAGATATCTCCTAATGCAAGGGACATAAAGGAAAGAATAAACAAGTGGGACCTCATCAAAATAAGAAGCTTCTGCACGGCTAAAGAAAACATTAGCAAAATGAAAAGGGAACCAACTGTATGGGAAAACATGTTTGCTAATGATACATCAGATAGAGGTTTGTTCTCCAAGATATATAAAGGACTCACTCGTCTCCACTCCAAGAAGACAAACGATCCAATCAAAAAATGGGCAAGGGACTTGGGCAGATGCCTTTCTGAGGAAGATCTTCAGAGGGGCCATGGACATTTGAAAGGATGCTCGGTATCACTAACCATCAGAGAAATGCAGATCAAAACCACCATGAGGTACCTCCTCACACCGGTCAGAAAGACCATCATAAACAGATCAACAAACAGGAGAAAAGGGAACCGTAGTACATTGTTGGTAGGAATGCAGACTGGTGCCGCCATTGTCGAAAGCAGTGTGGAATTTCCTCAAAAAGCTGAAAATAGAACTGCCTTTTGATCCAGTGATTCCCCTGCTGGACCTATACCCTAAGAATCTCAAAATGCCAATTAAAAGGAACCTATTCCCCCCAGTGATCATAGCAGCACAATTTACAATAGACAAGTGTTGGAAGCAACCTAAATGCCCATCTATAGATAATTGGATCAAAAAATTATTGTACATTTACACAATGGAATGGTATGCAGAAGAAAGAAAAAAAAAAAACTAGTAAACTTCGTGACAGCATGGATGGAACTAGAGAGCATCATGCTAAGCAAAATAAGCCAGAGGGCGAAAGACAAATACCGTATGATCTCACCTATAAGTGGAACCTAACCAACAATACAAAGATGCAAGGAAAATAAGACCAGCAACACTGAAAGGAAAAAGAATCCAACAGAGAGAAGAGGGAAGGAGGGAGGAGTGGCGGAGGGGAAAAGGAAGGGCTGGGGCAAGTCAAGGACTTATAGCAAGGACTCATGGACAAAACCAAAGGGGAAGGATTGAGGGAGGGAGAAGCAGGAGAGGGCAAGGTAATGTGGTGGGGGAAAGGCAGAGACAAATGTATGTGAAAATTAATTAATAATTAATTTAAAAAACTGATTTGAAAATAATTTTAGTAGTTTATTTTCTTGGAAAAAAATAAAAATATCTTAAAAGAAAGAAGAGCGCTTTTGTGAAGTTAAATTGAGAAAAAACAGTGAGATTAAGGGATAGAAAGTTGGTGTACTATGAGAGAAAATACATTTAACCACAATAGTAATAAAGCTCAGGAAAATGGAGAGATGGATTAAAGTTAGGGAAAGGTGCTGTGTGGGATTTGGAATAATAATACTATGATCAGAAATATATAATCTGAATAAAAAGTAGCAGATCAAGAGTAGGTGTTATTTGGCATACAAGTGAATTGTAAAAATAAAAATTAAAATGCAATATGAAAGGGAGAATAAAATAAAAATCAAACAAAAGCAAACAAAAACTACCAAACAGAAGAGAAATTTTAAAAATGCGAATTCTTGTTGTAACAAAATGAAATTTATCTCAGCTGTTGTTGTTCACTTTCTGATGTCTTTCTGAATCCTCTCTGGTTTTCCCACAGACCCAGGTCTCATTGTTTCATTCTTTAAAGAAAAAAAAGCTTCCTGCTTATTTTATACCTGCCAAGCCAGTTTTGCAGGTTTCTGGGGTCCTGCAGACAGAGAGGTCTGGGCTCCAGCATTTTCCTTTCCTGTGGTTCTGTAAGGATAGTGGCTCAGTCTGGTCTACAATAATCACAGGTGTCCAGTTTCCAGCCCACGCCCTCAGAGCACTGAGTGGCCCGCACTGTCTATTCTTCGCATTTGTACTAGGCCAGCTCCGAGAATCTATCTTGTTTTGTTACCTTCTGATCAGTCCATGAGGTGCACTGAGTGGGGACAAATTGTGCCTCACCCTCCTCCCACTTTGTTGGCCTGGCTGCTGCAGGTACATGAGTACATAGCAGCTCAGTTCCGCTATTGGAATAAGTTTCTTTGGGAGATCTTGACTCTCGGAGCATCTGCTGCCCCACTTTCACTAATTTGTGAGTTGCCCTGAGTAAGGGCAAATTGTGTCCACACTCCTCTCTCTTCACTGGCTCAGCTGCTGTGCCATTCAAAGCGCCTGTGTGCATGAGGTCCCTGAATGGTTGCTCAATTCTTTTTTTGAGAAAAATCTCCTTGGGTACTGCCTGTCACTCCTGACAAATGCCCAGTTTTCCATACAGTCCAACTCTCCGACCGGCCTAGAGTCTATCTGGGTCACAGTCAGTTGCTGCCCATCTCATCTCCCAAATCCAGGTGGCACCCAGCTCCCCAATTACTCTGGTACTGTCCTAGCCAGTGATCAACACCGCAGCCAGGGAACAGTGTACGCTATGTGTCACTTACTGCCTTTTTATTCCTCCAGCGACTTTGAGCATCTGGGTCTCCACTGGCATGAGTCTGAGACTTCCCAGCTCTGAGAGAGGAGGGAGCAACTCAGTGATTATCACTGAGCCGGCTCTCCTCCAATGCTCCCATAGCAGTCACAGTCTCTGGAGCATGGCCCAGGGAACTTCCATTGGCCTACAAAATCTCCTTACCATCCATTTTTAAGCATCCTCTGCACATTTTGGTTTCCAAACTCCATATCAGTCAGGACTCTATTCTTCATAAAATAGGCTAGATGTTGCAGTTGGCTACACAGGCAAGTAGGTTCAGCTCCCACCTAAAACACCTCCATCTTCCTCCCTCTATTATTTTTGTTTTTATTATTTTATTATATGATTCCATATATAAGAAAAACCAAGAATAGGTAAATTCATGAAGACAGATAATAGATTACTGGTGTCTAATTTTGGGGGAGGGAAGATAGGGGATGTCTGGGGAGTTTTTTTTTATTAATTGAATTTATCAGGGTAACATTGGTTTGCAAAACCATACAGGTTTCAAGTTTATAATAGAATAAAACATCTTCGGCACACTACACTGTGTGCCCATTGCCCCAAGCAAAGTCTTTTTCTGTCCCTACTTCCCCCTACTTTGCCCACCTCCACCCCATTTCCCCTTTCCTTCTGGCTATCACCACACTATTATTTATGTCTAAGTGTCATGTATAAATATTTTTTGGCTAAACCTTTCACCTTCTTTCATCCAGTTCCCCAATGCCTCACCCCTCAGATGGTTATTTGAATATTTACAGATAATAAATTAAGGCTTAAAATTTAGGCATTTTCTCCAAGATCATTTAATGGCTCATCAGTCATTTAGAACAAAATTGTACAATTCCTGTGACTTGGCATCCTTTCCTATTTATTGAAAATATTGTATTTATGTAAAATTTGTTCATCAGATATTTTTCTAGACTCTTATCGCTTGCTCAGATCCTTGCTGTTTGCTGAAAATAGTGCATACTTCATTTCCCCTTGTTTTATTACTTTTTCCATTTCTGCCAATTCCCAAGGCCCCTGCGATTAAGTGCAGTCCCTTCTTAGGACCACAGATCCTGTGGGGCCAGAAACAGGAAAGATGCTGCTTCCTCCTTTTCTCTGTCTACCCACAGAATCCTGACAGCTCCAGAGTTTTTATTCAGGGGAGCTTTCCACCCCACAGGAAGAAAACTGGGCTCATTGAAACCTGAGTAAACATTATTGCTTGGATACAATTTTTAAAAAGAGAGTTTGTTCTTGAATATTAGGGGAAAAAATGTGTGCACTGGAACATTAAATGATCCCCCTATGGAAGTGCTGAAATCTCTGTAATTTGTTACAGATTTTAGGAAGCACACCAAACAAGAAGATGCTGGCCACAGAAGGAAACATCTCACACAAGGTCCATCTTCATTTCTACTGATTTTATAATCTGTCCCTAATTTCTGGCCCTAAAGAACACATTTCGGTGGTCTTCTCCTCCATTCTTGTAATAATTGCTCTTGGGCTCCCAGCCTGTCTTCTTACCTGAAAAGAGTGAGCTTCCTTGCCATCACAGAAATGACACAATGCTCACAGAAACACTCAATGCACATTGTTATATTTACTCCATTCCACTGTAGTATGCATTTTTATTATCCTACTCATGATACCACATGCAGCCTCCTGGCTGCCCTAAAGCTACAGTGGTAGAATAAATGTACAGAATCAACCTGTCAAGTCTCCAGAATCCTTCACTTTAAACTACTGAAGAGTGTTGGCAGTCAGTAGCAACTATTTCAACAAGATTTTGTTTAGATTTCTAATATATACAGTTTCAAATCTCTAAGAAATTTTTCTCCTGAAGCTTTCTTTAAAGTCTAATTTTTAGTTGTTTCAAAAGAACACATATGTTTGAGGTGACTTTTTTTTTCTCTAATATGTCTTTGTTTTCTTTAAACTTTTATATATACCATTCTGTCTGAATTGTAGGCCATAGCATAGTCACAATGACCTGGAAGGTTTTCTTCTTCATATGATTTTTAGAAGGTTTTCAATTCATCTTAACAAGAAGTTAAGAATTCTGAAACAGGCCTATTTTTCAGGAAAGACTCATGGCCTAAATGAGATTTATTAATTAAAAAATCAAAGTCTTTTTGATCAATGTTATGAATGATAGTTATTGTTTAATATTTAATAGACATATAGTTTGTAACAATCCCATAAATATTAAAATTTTACTGTAATCTTATTCTTCCCCAGATTATTATTTAATATTTATAAATGTGTTGACTCAAAATGTTTTTTATACATCATTGAGCTAATAGACCCTCTTATGATGTGACTGTTTTCCATTCTTAATTTTGAAGTTTCATTACAGTATTTCCACACATAATGTTAGAATATTTCACAATCTTTCAATAGTAATAATTTATATTTTATACAACTTATCAAATTTCAACATATAAACACACAAAGATGATAGCACTCTTGTACTTCTAAAATGTTAAACAATATTTGAAAGTGGGAATTCAGATATTAAAAATGTATGTAAATGGCCTATGGAGCCATTGATTAATTTACATTGATCTTAATATATGTTGTCAGCCTATGCAATCATATTATCAATTATGCACAAGTTAAGGTTACCAAGAAAATATCACTGAAGCAGTCACTTGGTTATTTAACCTTTCAAAGACTGAAATTGCAGCAGAAAAACATATTTTGGACAGAGAATAGATAGCAGAATATTGTGGCTGAATTCAAAATTTGACTCATTCTAAGTTATTCTAATTATTCAATAGGATGGGGCAGGCAAAGTTGAAGTGCTAATGTGCAAAACTACTGACAAAAACTTTAAATAACTTTCATGCTGAACCAAATAAGCCTGGGTCCTCCTTTCTGCTTATGCTTGTTTATTTATTTATTTATTTTGAGTAGGGAATGGATTATTGATCAAAAAGGCACAAACTGAGAAGATGGGAGACCCACTGCACTTTAAATCCATCTTGCCTACTTCACTATGCCAATAATTTTTAAGGTTTAGGGCAGACAGGTATGCAAAAGCCTGGCCAGAAAGTTTTAATTGGGGGGATCTTGGAAATTGGCCATTTGGTAAAGGGATGTCAGCTTCTAATCTTCCTGGACAACAGACCCTGAGCTTCTGAAAAGTCCTGGTGTTCAAGTTTTGGTCCTGTCCTTGTTCTTTGGTTTCTTTGGGGGAGGGATAGACTTTGGTTCCAGTGCAGCTAGAGGTCCAGGTTTTGTCCTCTGCATGTGCCTGGGCTGCATGACTTGCAGTTTTGGTTTTCAGTCTCCTAAAAGCAAATCAATATCTTGTTAAACAGGACAGAACCATTTGGAGCTGGTCCTGTGGTTATGTTACTGAACAGAAATGGGTGTTCAGCTGCGCCCTGCCACAAAAGGCAAACTCTAGAGGCAGAGGCTTGTGAGAAAGGAAAGAGGTTTTTATTCAGATGCTGTATAATCTGGGAGAATGGAGGACTCTTTGTCTCAAAGCTCATCTCCTCCACAAAACCTAGACAAAACCCAGCTGTCCTCAGCAAGACCAAAACAAAAGGCAGTATGCAGGATTCTTGTTGCACTTTACAGTACCACCCTCTGGAGCCCAAAATGGCTGCTAAGAGATCATCCACGTAGCTTAGCTTGTTCCCAGCTGCTGTTTGGTTTCAAGCTCCTTCCTGGAGGTGGTGTTTGGAGCTGGCACCACTATTGACAATGTGGCTTCTAAGATGACAAAGATCTATGTTCCTGTGCCAGAGCACAGGCAAATATACCAATGAATGCTCTACTGGGTCAGCAAGAGAGGGAGAGAGACTCCTACATAGAGGCCATGGGCCATGTGACTGCTAAGGTCACGTGGCCCATGGAGAGAACAGACTAGTACACACTCTGAGTGAAGGTCCTGAACAGCAAACCAGCAGCAAGATGAGGGTGCTTCTTTGTAACCCTGGGTTTACATTAACTTTGGGTGTGGGGCATGCCAGGTGCTTTCTCAGAATGTTAATTAACTTCCTAAACTTGTCTATGCTTTGGGTGGGTCCACCTCCTAACCAATCCCTTCTTTCCCCCAGATAGACTGACAGGCCTCTTTGGTGTGGCACCTCCACTGCCACCATCTTAACTTTATTGCACACATGCTAGCCTTTACCTAGTCCCATTCCAATCTTGAACAGGAAAGAGGCAGTGTTTTTTTTTTTCTTTTTCCAATTATCTTTCTGGCCTTGTGCATGCTCAGTGTAAGAACCTATCCCTGCTGCTATCTTGCTTGGGCATGGGGAGACTCCCATGGCATACTCCATCATCTTGGTGCTCTCCCATGCCCTCATCCCCATATGAAGCAAGTTGCCCACTCTCGAGGCCCACTGAAGGGAGTCATTAAACCAAAAGCCTAAGTAAAGGGGCCCTGGAAACCCCACACAGCGTCTCAGACAGTTCTGAGAGGGGCCTCCACAGGAGGGGCAGGACATCTGCAGCCAGGAGCAGGACCTCTGCACCAGGGTGGAACACTGCAAGGAACACACTTGGTTACCCAGGCAATGCAGCCTCACTGCAGATGTCCTCACATGGTGATGGGAGGTTCACGAAGGTATTCTCTTGCTGTGCCCCATGCTCTCAGTGCTGGAACCTCTGACCTCTGACTTCCATCCCCGAGGTGCCTGGCTCAGTGCACAAGTGGTTCCAAGGTTTCATTCCCATGGCCCAGCTCCCTCCAACTCTCCCTGCAACCCCTGCTTTTATTCAACCTCAGCCTGCTCCCAACAGTCCAGGCAGACTACCTATTTGTATCAGTTATCAAACCAGGATTGGTTCTAGAAAAAGAGAGGAGGATTGGGACTATTGGAAAGGAACAGATTCTCTCAGTTACAGAGTGAAAAAGTAAACACAGAGGTTTTGCTGGGAAACAAGACCTTATGAAGACTGTGGAAGTGGGGAAAAAAGAGGACAAGAACTATTCAAGTCAAAGTACAAAATATGATGACAGAAAGACATAAAAGAAAGTGAGACAACAACCACACCCGGAGTCACTGGGTAAGTGGTGGTACCACCATTAGAATTGAAAGTTGAAAAAAAATGGGGAAGTGATTTGATTCATTGAGGTAGGTAGATATTGAGGTCATGGCAGAATAACCTCATAGAACTTTTTAGTGAGAAACTGGAAATATAATACATTATTAGAACTCATCAGATGACTCAGAGAAAGTTTTGAAATTTTTAACCCATCAGTAGAGTAGAGATTGTTGGAATGAATGAGAACAGGACATAATATAGGGTGAGTGTGCAGGTGGATTACACTCCTGAGAGGAGCCAGAGAAGATGAACCAATGGAAAAAATGCAACAAAAAAATTACTGATGACTTAAGGAGACCAAGGAGAGTCTCCTATCAGGATGTCTTGGAAGAGGGCTTCAAGATTAGATAGTAAATGTAGCAGAGAGGTCAGGAGGATGAAGTGGAGAAATAATTACTGAATTTTAAACAAGATCCTCAGTGTCCATTTCACATACACCTACTGAAGAAAAGCCAGCTCTTGTGATTAAGAAGGCTGCTAAGGGAAGGAGGGAGGGGACAAGGGAAAGTGGTGGGGGGTAGGCAGAGACAAATTTATTTGAAAAAATAAATTTAAAAAAGTAAAAAAAAAAGATTTATTGAAAAAAAAGAAGGCTGATGAAAAATTAAACAGTAAAAATGGTATCTCCAGCATCTGTATCATTTATCTCAATGTACTCCTACAGTCATGGAGTCCAAAGTTGCTTAACACCTTCGGCATCTCATAGTTCAACATCTCAGAATGAAAAGTCAGGGAAGTTTGTAGTACAACTTTCAGGGACTTTTGTGGCAAATTACTATAACATGAGATAATTTACTCATTTGTTAAAGGTCCTCCTCACCACCATGTGGCTCTCTGAGTGTTGTTTTACCATGTGGATGCTCTGGCATCTATATAGCCACAGTTTTTTCACTACAGTGATTTCTGTTATTTATTTATTTTTTTAGATTCCTTGACAGAGACTTTATCTGTGCTATTTTCAAAATAAATACTCAAAATGTTATGATTGATGAGCCTTATAGCAGTTTACTTCCTACAGTCATAGATTTTAGCAGGAGCTTTTATCTACAAAAGAAAAACAAGCAACATGGATGATGGAGAATTGCTGCTGGCCAACTAGTATCCCATCCCATTTTTCCATAAATATTAAATTTTAAAAGAGTAAGTCACACTCATATAATCTTGGATCACATGTTGCTGTTTAAATAGTTCATTATTGTATTTTATTTTGTTTTGGTCTTTTGGAAAACATTTGCATTTCTTGTACAAATAGCAGAGGTGAATTTAATTCAAATTCTTGTAGCTGAAATCTCAGCTAAACTTAGACTTTGGTATTTTGTGTTTATTGTTTATTTGCAGTCATATTGCCATTTATCTAGAGAAAAGTAAACAAGATAAAGTGTTATTTCCATGTGCAAAGACTAACATTCACACCTGTTTGCAAGATGAGATTGTGGTTGAATTGGAGAGAGTACCTGACATTTTCACATTTCACATTCTTTAGAATTCATTAGTAAGAGAAGAAATATTCATGTCTGGTGACCTCACCAGCATTGTTTTGGAGAGGATTTATATGTAAAAATGTTCTCATATTTCAGATATTTTGGGTATTTACCTTCATGAGAACACAACCAGAAAAAATGATCTCTAGACATCTGCCAGCTATGAAGAGCACTAAACAAACCCCTAACTCAACAATATCATCCCTCTTAACAGTTCTTAACAAGACTTCTTCCCTACAACCTTCCTCCAGTTAAATACTACTCTCTCCAAACAAAAGAAAGGCTAACAGGGAGATTCTTTTTCTTAGGAAATCACTTAGAGTTTGTGAAGAGCCTAAAGGAGACATTATTACATATGACTCAATAATAGCAAATATGCCTCAAAAAGTGTCATGAAATGCCAATGTAGCCATTTTAAGAGGTAGACAGAAGTGTTGGAGGGTACAGAAAATAGCATTCCATTGCTATTATGTCAAAGATAGGGTTCTCATAGTGAATAAAATTACAAAATTGTCTTTCATGGTCTTAATTTGAGATACATTTCTCACATGTTCTGTATAGTTACTTGACACACACTTTGGCATATTAATGTATCTTTCCAAAAAGGTAAATATCTCTCCAAATGTAACACCATTCTTCTATGGCGTAAAAGTGTGGGATGAGAGGGGGACTCACATAAGGCTATTATCAGTTAGGAAGAATTTAATAGGATTTATAACTTTCTTTCTATGGCCCATAAATCCAACAAGAGGACCTGCCCCAGGTAAGGACACTAATATTGCTGTGCAGGAAACCCACTTGGGAAGTTTCAAGCAAGATAATCATACCAGTCCTATTTTGTATCCTTTGCATTTCTGCATCTGAATATGTTACCTTTGCACCTCTGTGAAAATCTGTGCTAAAGCAATTTCACCTTTTATGTGTCCATGTGATGGCAGGCCGCTGGAGGATAATGCACTCCCCCATGTTCTAAAAGATGAAACCAGAGCTTTGGCTCTGAAGATTTATAATGCTGATTTATTTCCAAACCTTCCCAAGGAGTACTTTTGAAAGCTAGTTCCAAACGTGGTAATTTGTTTTATTTTCATACTCGAGTGTTTAGCAGTATGGAAACATTCTCTTTCATTTATAATATTTTTACATGTCATTGTCATGACAGGGTGTGAGAAAGTATTGCAAAACCTCCGCTTACATAATTATGAAAGCTAGAGGAATAGTCTCTGTAGAATTTGCCTATGTTCATAAATGGCATTTTTTTAAAATTTAAATTCTACTTTATATTCTAAAACAACAAATATCCTTATGTATATAAATATTTACTATTTGGCATAACCAACAATCACTAACTGTGTATAAGCTTAATTCTTTAGTACACATTGCTGTATTCAAACTATAAATGGTAGTGTTCATAACTTAAAAAAACAAACAAACAGTAAATGACAAATGTTGGTGACCATAAGGAGAAATTAAAAACTTTATCATTGCTGGTGGAAATGTAAATTTGTTTAGCCACTATGGAAAGGAGTTTGGCAGTTTCTCAAAATGTTAAAAACAATTACCATATGATCCAGCGGGTCCACTTCTACATATATACCCCCCAAATTAAACATAGTTACCCCCAAAACCCTTATACCAATGTTAATTGCAACACTATTTACAACAGACAGAATATAGAAACAGCCTGACTGGACAGATGGAAGGATAAACAGATTTGGGTTTATCCATTTAAAGCGATATTATTCAGCAGCTAAAGAGGACAAAGTCCTAGCAAGTATTACAATGTGGATGACTTGTGAACATGCTGCTCAGTGAACGAAGACAGATGCAACAGGTTACATATTATATGATTTCATTTATATGTAATATTCCAGATAAATATATTCATTGGGAATAAAAACATATGGGTGCTTGCCAGGGCTGATGGGGTCAAGCAATGCAGGAGAAATTACTTCACAAGTACAGAGTTATACTCTGGAGTGATGGAGATGTTTGGAAACCAGATAGAGATTGAGGTTGCCTAGCACTGTGAATGTGTTACATGCCACTGAACCATTCATTTTGAAATCAGAAATTTTTCTTCATGTGAATTTTACTACTATAAAGCTTGTGTTTATACAAATAACCATTTAAATTCAAGATTTAGTGATTTTCCTTGTCATAGTATATCATATGTAGTTTTATTTGCATCTGAGTTAACCAGCTTTCTGTATTACAAAGGAAAATGACAATAAGAAGTCAAGGTTTCTAATGTCTATGTTTGGAATTCCCACTATAGGTGTGCCCAGATTTGAACCATAACCCATAATTAAAACATAAGTTGGAGAACAGATTATAGGAAACTTACTTTCCAACATGTATTTAAACTTTATATTTTACTTGCTTCAGAATAATTTTAAATATTTGATTGCTTCATTACTTAAGGTTGAAAATTATTTTCTAAAATGCAATTTACAGACATTTCAGAAACATCTCTTTGCTAGCAAAATTTGACAATAATCTTTTTTTCTCTCTTTCTTTTTTAATTTTTATTTTTTTTAATTTTTACTTTTTGTCCAAATACATTAGTCTCCACCTTCCCACCACCGCTTTCCCCTGTCCCTCTCCCTCACCTCCCTCCCTCAATCCTTCCACGCTTTGGCTTTGTTCATGGGCCCTATATACATGTTCCTTGATGTGACCCTTCCCTTCCCTTTCCCCACCCCACCCTTCCTTCCCTCTTGACTCAGTCTTTTTTTTTTTTCTTTTTCTTTTCAATGCTTCTGGTTATATTTTCCTTGCTTGTTGATTTTATCAGTTGGGTTCCACTTACAAGTGAGATCATATGGTATTTGTCTTTGGACCTCTGGCTTATTTCACTTAGCATAATGCTCTCTAGTTCCATCCATGCTGTTGCGAAGAGTAGTGGCTCTTTATTTCTTTCTGCTGTGTAGTATTTCATTGTGTAAATGTACCATACTTTTTCAATCCACTCATCTACTGATTGGCATTTAGGTTGCTTCCAACACTTGGCTACCATAGATTGTACTGCTGTAAACAATGGGCTCCATAGGTTCTTTTGTATTGGCGTTTTGGTATTCTTAGGGTATAGTCCCAGCAGGGGAAACACTGGATCAAAAGGTAGTAACATTTTCAGCATTTTCAGGATATTCCACAGTGCTTTGCACAGTGGCTGCACCAGTCTGCATTCCCACCAACAGTGGACTAGGGTTCCCTTTTCTCCACAGCCTCGCCAGCACCTGTTGTTTGTGGATCTGTTTAGGATGGCCATTCTGACTGCTGTGAGGTGGTACCTCATGGTGGTTTTGATCTGCATTTCTCTGATGGCTAGTGATGCTGAGCAACCTTTCCAATGCCTCTGGGCCCTCTGTATCTCCTCTTGGAGAAGTGTCTGCCCCGGTCATTTGCCCATTTTTTGATTGGATCGTTTGTCTTCTTGGAGTAGAGTCGAGTGAGTTCTTTATATATCTTGGAGATCAAACCTCTATCTGATGGATCATTAGCGAATATATTTTCCCATAAGGTTGGCTCCCTTTTCATTTTCCTGATATTTTCTTTAGCCATGTAGAAGCTTCTTATTTTGATGAGGTCCCACTTGTTTATTCTTTCCTTTATGTCCCTTGCTTTAGGAGACATATCAGTGAAAAAATGGCTGCGTGGGATATCTGAGAGTTTCCTGCTAATGTTCTCCTCTAGGACTTTGATGGTGTAGAGACATATTTAAGTCTTTTATCCATCTTGAGTTTATTTTTGTGTATGGTGTCAGCTGATGATCCAATTTCAATTTTTGGCATGCAGCCATCCAGCTCTCCCAACACCATTTGTTGAAGAGGCTATTATTGCTCCATTTTATGCTTCTGCCCACTTTGTCAAATATTAGATGCCCATAGAGACCTGGGCTTATTCCTGGGCTTTCTATTCTGTTCCACTGGTCTATGGATCTGTTCTTGTGCCAGTACCAGATTGTTTTGAGTATGGTGGCTTCATAGTAGAGTTTGATGCCTGGTATTGTGATCCTTCCTACTTTATTTTTCTTTCTCAAAATTGCTGTGGCCATTCAGGGTTTTCTATGGTTTGATATAAATTTTGGAAATCTTTGTTCTATTTCTGTGAAATATGTCATTGGTATCTTAATAGGGATTGCGTTGAATCTATAAACTGCTTTGGGTAGTATGGACGTTTTGAGGATATTAATTCTTCCAATCCATGAGCACGGTATATGCTTCCATTTATTTGTGTCTTCCTTAATTTCTTTTTTCAATGTTGTATAGTTTTCTGCATACAAGTCATTTACGTCTTTCGTTAAATTTATGACTAACTACTTGATTTTTCTTCTTGCTATATCGAATGGTATTTTTTCTCTGATTTCTTCTTCTTCTATTGCATTGCTGGTGTACAAAAATGCTTTGATTTCTGAATGTTGACTTTGTATCCTGCTGTTTTGCCAAATTCACTTACTAGGCTGAGGAGTTTTTTGGTAGAGTCTACAGGGTTCTCTATGTACACTATCATGTCATCTGCAAACATTGGTAGCTTTACTTCCTCTTTTCCTCTTTGGATGCCTTTTATCTCTTTCTCTTGTTTGACTGCTGTGGCTAGGACTTCCAATACGATGTTGAAAAGAAGCAGTGAGAGCGGACATCCTTGTCATGTTCCCGATCTTAGTGGGAAAGCTTTCAGTTTTTGCCCATTGAGTATGATGTTGGCTGTAGGTTTTTCATATATGGCCTTTATTACGTTGAGAAATGCCCCTTTTATTCCCATTTGCTGAGTGTTTTGATCATAAATGGGTGCTGTACCTTGTCCAATGTTTTTTCTGCATCTATCGAGATGATCATGTGGTGTTTGACTTTTATTTGTGTGAGGTATCACGTTTACTGATTTGTGTATATTGAACCATCCCTGCATCCCTGGGATGAATCCCACTTGATCGTGGTGGATAATCTTTTGAATGTATTGCTGGATGCGGTTTGCCAATATTTTGTTGAGGATTTTAGCATCCTCATCAGCGAAATTGGCTTGTAGTTTTCTGTCTTTGTAGGGTCTTTATCTGGTTTTGGGATCAGGGTGATGCTGGCCTCATAGAAGGTGTCTGGGAGTCTTCCCTCCTCTTGGATTTTTTGGAATAGTCTGAGAAGGACAGGGGTTAGCTCTTCCTTAAATGTTTTATAAAATTCTCCTGGGAAACCGTCTGGCCCTGGGCTTTTGTGTGCTGGGAGTTTCTTGATTACTGCTTCAATTTACCCAGTTGTTATCGGTCTGTACAAGCTTTCTGTTTCTTCCTCCTTCTGTGTTGGAAAATTATGCTTTTCTAAAAATTTGTTCAGTTCATCATGGTATTCAAATTTCTTGGCATATAATTGTTCATAGTAGTTTCTGACAATCCTTTGTATTTCTGTGGTATCATTTGTTTTTTCTCCTCTTTCATTTCTGGTATTATTTATTACGGTCATCTTCCTTAATTTACTGATGAGTCTGCTTAAAGGCATGTTGATTATATTTATCTTTTCAAAGAATGAGCTCCTGGGTTGGTTGATCTTTTAGTCTCTATGTCATTCAATTCTGCTCTCATCTGGATTATTTCCTTCCTTATAATTGCTCTGGGATTTATTTGTTGTTGTTTCTCTAGTTCTTGAAGTTGTATTGTTAGGTCATTTATTTGAAATGTTTCTATCTTTTTTAGGTAAGCCTGTATTGCTATGAACTTCCCTCTCAGGACTGCCTCTGCTGTGTCTCATAGGTTTTGAACTGTTGTATGTTCTTTTTCATTTGTTTCCAGAAACTTTTTCATTTCTTCCGTTATCACATTATTGACCCATTCATTGTTTCATAGTGTGCAGTTCAGTCTCCATGAGTTTGCAAGTTTTTGAGGTTTCTCCTTGAAGTCGATTTCCAGTTTCAAACCCTTGTGATTCAGGAAAATGCTTGTTAGTATTTCAGTTCTCCTGAATTTGTTGAGATTTGCTTTGTGTCCTATCATGTGGTTTATCTTTGAAAAAGTTACATGTGCATTTGAGAAGAATGTGTATTTTGCTTTTTTTGTGATGTAATGTCCTATATATATATCAGTTAAGTCCATTTGATTTTATGCATCATTCAGCTCTACAATATCCTTGTTGGTGTTTTGTTTGGAAGATCTGTCCATTTTTGACAGTGGGGTGTTAAAATCCTCTACTATCAGTGTGTTGCTGTCTATATCTTTCTTGAAGTCCACCAAGATATCCTTAAGTAGTTGAGTGCTCCTATGTTGGGTGCATATAAGTTTACAACGTTTATGTCTTCTTGATGGATTCTTCCCTTGAGTATTATAAAGTGTCCCTCTGGGTCTCTTTTTATGGTCTTTGTTTTGAAATCTGTTTTGTCTGATATAAGTATTGCCACCCCTGCATTTTATTCTTGTCCATTTGCTTGGGATATTTTTTTTTCCACCCCTTTACTTTCAATCTGTGTACATCCTTCATTCTTATGTGCCTGTCTCTTAGGCAGCATACATGTGGAGTATTTTCTTATCCACTCAGCTACCCTGTGTCTTTTGATTGGGGCAGTTAATTTATTTACATTTAGAGTTATTATTGGTAGAAACTTATTCATTTTTTCCCTTTGTACCTGTGTTCTTCTCTTTCTCACTCTTTTTCTTCATCTTCTTAAACCAGTCTCTTTAGCATATCTTGTAGTACTGGTTTGGTGAACATATATTCTTTTAGTCATCTTTTGTCCAGGAAACTCAGTATTTCACCTTGTATTTTAATTGAGAGCCTTGCTGGGTGGTGCAGTTTTGGTTGTAGGCCTTTATTTTTCATTACTTGCAATATTTCTTGCCATTCACTTCTGGCCTGTAGTGTTTTTGTTGAGAAGTCGGCTGCTAGTCCTATTTTGGCTCCCTTGTATGTTACTACCTGTTTCTCCGTTTCTGTCTTTAGGATTCTCTCTTTGTCTTTGATAGTTGCCATTTTAATGATGATGTGTCTTGGAGTGGGCCTCATTGGGTTCCTCTTGAATGGGACCTACTGTGCTCTCTGGACTTGTGTGACTTTTGCTCTCCTCAAATTAGGGAGCTTTTCCATCATTACTTTCTCAAACAGGTTCTCTATCCCTTGCTCCTCTTCTTCTCCTTCTAGTGTCCCTATTATGTGGATATTATTACGTTTCAGGCTATCCTGCATTTCCCTAAATGCTACTTCTTTCTTTTTGAGTCTGTTTTCCATTTCTTGTTCTTTCTCGGAGCTTTTTTCTATCTTGTTCTCCAACTCGCTGATTCAATCCTCTGCTTCATCTAGACTGCTTTTGAGTCCTTCTACTTTGTTCTTCATTTCAGAAATGGTATCCTTCATTTCCTCTGGTGTCTTCTTGATAGTTTCTATGTCCTTTTCCAGGTTGATATAGTTTGCAGTAAGTTCTTGATAGTTTCCCTGTTGTTTCTCATAGTTCTTTTTGAACTTGCTGAGCTCATTGAGCTTTCTTAGAACCATTGTTTTGAATTCAATATCTGATAGTTCCCTTGCCTCTATTCCATTTAGTTCTGTCTGTGGGGATTCTTCATTTCCCCTCATTTGGGAGGTGTTTCTTTTCCTTTCCATTATTTGTGAGAGTTTTCTTTTTTCTTTTTTTCTTCTGCTTCTTAAATTGATCAGTCTCAATTTCCTAACTTTTTGGATTAAACTTCTGTCATATTAGGCAGGTCTTTTTTTTTTTTCTTTTCTTTCTGGGTCTGCCTCTGATAATGTCAGTTGTTGACCCTGTCCGGCCTTAGGCAGTCTGTTTGAGCCTTCCAGGAATCTATTGTCTTTGTCTGCCTCCTGCTAGTGTTCATCTAGTCACTCTGCCCTCAGCTGTCAGGCTTAGGCTCTGTAGGGCTGGGCAGTGCCTCCTAAGGGCAATGCTATTTTATCCTGACAGGTTGCTGCCACTCAGGAGAGTGGTCTACCTGAGTAAGATGGAGACCATGGAATGGGGAAGGAGTCAGCACTGAGATCCTTCCAGCTACTCTCTTAGTTCTCTCCTCAATCCCTCAGACTCCAGTCTCTCCTCAAGAGTCTCTAGGCAGCTCTGTGTCTTCTTTAGCCCATGGTCTACTTTCTCTGCAGGCAGCTCTGCATTCAGCACCAAGGCCCTCATGCCACTCCTATCTGGGCTGAATGTTCTGAGGGCAGGGCTATTATTTCCATTCCTGCTGTTGCCTCTTTGGGCATGGCCTGCTTGTGCAAAATGGAGACTGAAGAATGGGGAAGGAGTCAGTACCAGGAATCCCCAGCTACTCCTTCAGTTCTTTCCCCAACACCTCCATCTCAAGCCTCTCATCAAGGGTCTCTAGCCAGCTCTGTGACCTCTTTAGCCAGAGATTTACTATGTCTGCCAGCCACATTGCACTCAGCACCGAGACCCGCTTGCATAATCCTGGGAGGAGTGTCCTGAAGACAGGGTTATTGTTTCCTTTAAGTCTGAGTGAGATGGTAGCTGAGGAGTGGGAGGTGAGTCATCATCAGGGCCCCACTGGCCACTGCTTCAGTTCTCTCCACAAAGATTTCCTCACAAATCTTTCCTCACAGATCTTTCCTCAAGCTCCAGCCCACTATGCTCCTGCCTCTGCCCGGAGACCAGGAAAGGTGGCTGTTATGACAAATTTTTACATTGGCCCTTTAAATGTCCCTTTGCATCGCTAGTTACCTGTCTCTGGCAGAGAGCACACTATGCTTTTTGCGCCTGTCTTGTCTGTGTGATTTTTTGGGTTCAGATGTTGTAGTCTAGAGGTTCATGCTTATAATTCACACCCTGTTCTTCTTAGGGGGATCCAACTGGCTGTTTCAATATCCCTCTGGTGCTGGTGCCCATGGGCACTCAGCCCACCCTCTCGAGTCTCCTCCGCACTTCTTACCCGTTAGTTTGTGCGAAAGTTGATTCCACTGTCTGAGGCTCCAAGGCTCCTCTCTCACTATTGTTCCCTTGTTTTCTCCACAATTTAGTTGTAATTACAGTTTGGTCCTGGGAGGAGGTCAGTGTGACTTCCACTCCCTCGTCTGTCATATTTCAAGCTCTCTACAGTACTCTTCTAAAAAATGTAATTACTTCTTTATCATCTGCCTAAGGAAGTGGTTGACCTGACTTGGTTGACTCTATCAAGCCTAGAAGAAGACACCTGGGCACTCTCCTCTGGTGGTCTGTGGCTAAGTGGACAAGGATGACCTGAACACAGAGGATCCTGTGCAACATTCACTTGGCTGCTCTTCCATTGGCATAATATATTTTGAGTTTGCCCTGCCCTGTGCTGGTTCCCATTAAAAGTTATAATTTGGTTTTCCTCTTTACAGTATTTCTTCCTGAGGACAAAATCTTTGGTAATGAGATTACACTGGAACAGGGAGATAAATAGAGATTGTTTCCCGTGAGTACCTTGTTTCCAACGCAGATGCACAATTGAAGCCTTTATGTGTTTCATTTTAATCCTTCTTTTGGGTAGTTATTGATAGAATGAGAATAATTGCTATTGATGGCCCCATTAAATGAAATTTACTTGGTTAAAAGAAAAAAATTTTTTCTTTCACTCAGGATTTTAACCTCTGAAGCCATGGAAATCTTTAGTTATCTATTTCAGAATATCTTAAAAGATTGAAAGTATAGTCAGATATGTTATGTTTATGTCACTTTTGCTTATCAAAATTAATTTCCATTATGGAAGTAGATGCATGTTCACGAACTACTAGAAAATGCTGTCTGCTATTGTTGCCACAATGTGCATATCACTTGAATCATAAAATAAGACAATGTTCTTATTAAGGATAATTAGAGATTTATACTCTTCTGTTTAGAAAAGAAATCACTTTATATGTTTTATCTGTACAGATATGTCTGCTCAGCAAAATGTCCATCTTTCTGTCCACTTTAGTTTTAACTTAGTTCCTTAATGTGGTATTATTTCTATAGGACAATATGTTAATTCTAAAGTCATAAATCCACTACAGTTTTCAAACAGTAGCGTCAAACTGTACATCAATTAAAAAAGGAAAATCATAACCAAAATATTTAAAATTTGGATAACAAATATTGCCTTGGAAATAGAACAGAGCAGAAATACATTGAGACAACTCCAAAACTTTATCTACTTATATACGTAATAACCCAAGAACCATGCAGACCAAGATTTGTGGATCTGAGGATGAGAATAAACCAGAAGTTCAACATAACACAGATTAAGTATGAGTATGGAAGGACAGTAATAACACCCAGCAGATTAATCATCTCACTGCTGGCACATTCAGCTCAGATCAGAACTTTAATGTGTTCATTTTTATTGTGGACTCTACATGTTTCTGATTTCAATGGAGAGGCAAAATGATCTAAGATAATTAAAAATATTATATTGGGACAATGAAAAGAAATTAACATAATATAATTTGGAAGAGAGAAAGATGAGAGGAGTCAATCATTATTATTTTCCTTTTTTAATTCATCCAGTGTCCACTCCAGGTGAGGTGCTGTGTTCTGTGGATTCCCTGGACTTCTTTAGGGAGGTTAGCCTTTTTTCTAAGTGTGTGTGTGTGTGTGTGTGTGTGTGTGTGTGTGTGTGTGTGTGTAAGGGAATGACATTACAAAATATTACTGTAGCATAAGATGGAACTATATTTTAATGAGATTTGGAGGCACAGTTACAGTGAATCGAGGACAACATTTATGTAAGGATGAGGTTTGCAATTGGTGAGTGACAGTTGAAGACAAGTGGGTGAGAACAGAACCTAAGTGTTCCCTTTTCACATTGGAGCCCTAATGATAGTAAGTCCTGGAGCAGAAATGTGTTCAAACATGACTGTTTAATAAAAGAACCATTGGCAGAAATGGAGGCGGGGGAGGCAATTAGGATGCTGTAGAAGAAACAGTATAGAAAAGATGTAGAGAGTAAAGCAAGAATTTGGAGAAACAATGGTCTATCCAGTTTTTTTCCTGAGATTTCATGGATGCATTATAAAAATGGAAACCAACATTTTTTGAGCAACTGATTTTACAAGTTTCTTCTATGGTCTCTATTCCTCATTTTATAGATGAGGAAACTGGGGGTTATATGACTTGTTCATGGTTAAAACTTGGAAAATGTTAAAACTACTTCTGATAATGGTCAGATTAACTGCTATCAGACCAACCACTCCACAGAAACAGTTATGAACTCATAATAAAATATGAAACATACAACCACCATAAATAAAAGTGGGGTCTGTATTGACACCTAGAAAAAAGGAAGAGACTGGGCAAGTCTCTTATGTTCAGATCTTTGGGAAGAAAAAGAGAAGAGTGCTGCAAAAGGTGACTATGTGGGGAAATATTAGAGCTAACATATTTTTATTATGGTGTTTAAAATAAATTACTATTTAAACCAAAAACTGAAACATTGCATAGTGGAGTTTATGAAGTTCTTAGATGTGATTCACATGAAAATTTCAGAATAAATGACCTCTACGTGTCCCATGTGTTAGGGCAATATTATTTTGTTTGATGATCCTAACTTTTTTTTTTAATTTAACTTTTATTTGGAGGGATTTGTAGATTTATATGCAGTTGTAGACTCACACACAGTTGTAAGAAATAATACAGAGAGAGGTCATGCACACCTTATCTGCTTTCTCCAGAAGTAACATCTGACAGACAGAAACACACTATCACAAGTAAGGTTATGACACGAATTTCTTACACTCTGCTTTTATAGCTATGGTGGCCCCATTTATCCTCTACTTCCACCCCTGCATTAACTCCCAGCAACTGTTAATCTGTCTCCCATTTTCCAGAACTTTTTCAGGGCAACAATTCAATATAAATGAAATCATATGGTATGTGATCTTTTGGGACTGGCTTTTCTCAATATTCTCTGGAATCTTCTCCAGAAGTGTATTTAATCACTACTTTGACCCTTTTTACTGCTTAGCATTATTCAGTGGTGTGGATGCACCTACCCATTCCTGTTATAAGGCAGTTGGGTTCATTCCAGTTTGGGTCTATTATAGATAAAACTAAAATAATTATGCAAGTACAGGTTTTATGTGATCGTAAATCTTCATTCCTCAGAGACAAATGTCTGACATAAAATCATTAAGTCACATAATAGTTACAAATTTTGTTTTTAAAGAAAATGACAAAAGGATTTCCCAATTGGCTGTAAAATTTAACTTTTTCACCAGCATTGCATGAATGATCCAGTTTCTCTTCATCTTTGCCATCCCTGGGTGTTGTCACTATTTTTTATTACAGCCATTCTGATAGGTGTGTAATAACTCAGGCTGTGTTTAATTTGAGTTTCACTATTGGTAAGTGATGGTGCATATCTTCCATGTGCACATTTGCCATCTGTGAATACCCTCTTCTTTGGTGAAAAGTCTCTGTGTCTTTTGCATATTTTCTATTTGAAATTTTTATTTTTCAAAAAATCAAAATGTTGATTTTTTGGGGGGAAAATTTTTTTTGTTGAGAACCTATGATGTGTCAAACATTGCACATATGTTATTTAACATAATACTTTCTCACATTTATGGAAATATTTCATGAATTTTATAAGTGATTATATATTATGATCTCATTTGATTTTCTAGCTCTGACATAAATAGTATATGGATTATATCTTTTCTTTAACAAAAACTAAGACATAAGACAGTAAAATAATTTGTTCAAGGTTACATATTGAATTAAGAAATAGGACTCAAATATAAACTTCGTATTTCTTGTTTAGCTCTCTTTCTTTCTATGGCATCTTTATATGTTATATCCAACAATGCAGTTTTACACATAGAATGTAATATACAAGGTCTGGCACAAATAATGCCCCCTTTATATTACAAAATCTCTTTTTTTCCAAGAACATTTTTATTTTTTTTTAATTGTTTTTTTAGGACTTTGTTAGTATTTTATTTTATTTTTTTATATTTTATTTTAATTTATTTTTTCAAACACATTTGTCTCTGCCAATCCCCCACCACTTTCCCTTGCCCCCTCCCTCCTTCCCTCCCTCAGCTCTTCCCCTTTGGTTTTGTCCATGAGTTCTTGCTATATGTTCTTTGACTTTCCCCTACCCTTCCATGTCCCTGCCCCCACCCTTCGCTCCTTCCCTCTTATCTCTGTTGATTTCTTTTCTTTCAGTGTTGCTGGTCTTATTTTCCTTGCATCTTTGTAATGTTGGTTAGGTTCACTTATAGGTGAGATCATATGGAATTTGTCTTTCGCCCCCTGGCTTATTTCGCTTAGCATAATGCTCTCCAGTTCCATCCATGCTGTCGCCAAGTTTAGTATTTCTTTTTATCTTTCTGCTTAGTATTCCATTGCGTATAGGTACCATAGTTTTTTGTTCCAATCATCGACTGATGGGCATTTAGGTTGCTTCCAACACTTGGCTCTTGTAAATTGTGCTGCTATGAACCTTGGGGTGCATAGGTTCCTTTGTATTGGTGTTTTGGTGTTCTTAGGGTGTAGGTCGAGCAGCGGAATCACTGGATCAAAAGGCAGTTACATTTTCAGCTTTTTCAGGAAATTCCACATTGTCTTCCACAGTGGCTGCACCAGTCTGCATTCCCACCAACAGTGGACTAGGGTTCCCTTTTCTCCACAGCCTCGCCAGCACCTGTTGTTTGTGGATCTGTTTAGGATGGCCATTCTGACCTGTGTGAGGTGGTACGTCATGGTGGTTTTGATCTGCATTTCTCTGATGGCTAGTGATGCTGAGCATCCTTTCAAATGCCTCTGGGCCCTCTGTATCTCCTCCTTGGAGAAGCGTCTGCCCTGGTCCTTTGCCCATTTTTTGATTGGATCGTTTGTCTTCTTGGAGTAGAGTCGAGTGAGTTCTTTATATATCTTGGAGATCAAACTTCTGTCTGATGGATCATTAGCGAATATATTTCCCATACATTGGACCCTTTTCATTTTGCTGATGTTTTCTTTCGCTGTGCAGAAGCTTCTTATTTTGATGAGGTCCCACTTGTTTATTCTTTCCTTTCTGTCCCTTGCTTTAGGAGACATATCAGTGAAAAAATTGCTGCGTGGGATATCTGAGAATTACCTGCTAATGTTCTCCTCTAGGACTCTAATGGTGTTGCGACTTATATTTAAGTCTTTTATCCATGTTGAGTTTATTTTTGTTTATGATACAATTTCAATTTTTTGCATGTAGCCGTCCAGTTCTCCCAACACCACTTGTTGAAGGTGCTGTTATTGCTCCATTTTATGCTTCTGCCCCCTTTGTCAAATATTAGATGCCCATAGACACCTGGGCTTATTTCTGGGTTTTCTATTCTATTCCACTGATCTATGGGTCTGTTCTTGTGCCAGTACCAGATTGTATTGAGAATAGCGGCTTTGTAGTAGAGATTGATGTCCAGTATTGTGATCCCTCGTACTTTTTTATTCTTTCTCAAAATTACTGAGTCTATTCGGGTTGTTTATGGTTCCATATAAATTTTGGAAATCTTTGTTCTATTTCTGTGAAATATGTCTTTGGTATCTTCATAGGGATTGCGTTGAATCTATAAACTGCTTTAGGTAGTATGGACATTTTGATGATATTCTTCGATTTCAGGAGCACGGTATATGCTTCTATTTATTTGTGTCTTCCTTAATTTCTTTCTTGAATGTTGCATAGTTTTCTGCGTACAAGTCATTTACATCTTTCGTTAAATTTATGCCTAACTACTTGATTTTTCTTCTTGCTATATCGAATGGTATTTTTTCTCTGATATCTTCTTCTTCTATTGCATTGCGGGTGTACAAAAATGTTTTGATTTCTGAATGTTGACTTTGTATCTTGCTGTTTTGCCAAATTCACTTATTAGGCTGAGGAGTTTTTTGGTAGAGTCTACATGGGTCTCTATATACACTATCATGTCATCTGCAAAGAATGATAGCTTTACTTCCTCCTTTCCTATCTGGATGCCTTTTATCTCTTTCTCTGTCTGACTGCTGTGGCTAGGACTTCCCATACAATGTTGAAAAGAAGCGGTGAAAGAGGACATCTTTGTTGTGTTCCCGATCTTAGTGGGAAGGCTTTCAGTTTTTGCCCATTGAGTATGATATTGGCTGTAGGTTTTTCATATATGGCCTTTATTACATTGAGGAATGCCCCTTTCATTCCCATTTTGCTGAGTGTTCTGATCATAACTGGGTGCTGTACCTTATCGAATGCTTTTTCTGCATGTATCGAGATGATCATGTGGTTTTTGTCTTTTATTTATGTTATGTATCACCTTTACTGATTTGCATATATCGAACCATCCCAGCATGCCTGGGATAAATCCCACTTGATCGTGGTGGATAATCTTTTTAATGTATTGCTGGATGCAGTTTGCCAATATTTTGTTGAGGATTTTAGCATCTATGTTCAGCAGCGAAATTGGCCTGTCTTCTTTCTTTGTAGGGTCCTTATCTGGTTTTGGGATCAGGGTGATGCTGGCCTCATAGAAAGAGTCTGGGAGTCTTCCCTCCTCTTGGACTTTTTGGAATAGTCTGAGAAGGACAGGGGTTAGCTCTTCCTTAAATGTCTTGTAAAATTCTCCTGTGAAACCGTCCGGCCCTGGCTATTGTGTGCTGGGAGTTTCTTGATTACTGCTTCAATTTCCTCAGTTGTTATTGGTCTGTTCAAGCTTTCTATTTCTTCCTCCTTCAGTGTTGGAAGGTTATACTTCTCTAAAAATTTCCTCATTTCATCAAGATTTTCAAATTTCTTGGCATATAATTGTTCATAGTAGTTTCTGACGATCCTTTGTATTTCTGTGGTATCAGTTGTTATTACTCCTCTTTCATTTCTGATAATATTAATTTGGGTCCTCTCCCTTTTTGTCTTGATGAGTCTGCTTAAAGGCTTGGCAATTTTATTTATCTTTTCAAAGAACCAGCTTTTGGCTTGGTTGATCCTCTGAATTGTTCTTTTCGTCTCTATGTCATTGAGTTCTGTTCTAATCTTGACTATTTCCTTCCTTCTCCTTGCCCTGGGATTTATTTGTTGTTGTTTCTCCAGTTCTTGAAGATGTAGTGTTAGGGTTTTTTTTTATTGGAAAAGTTTCTATCTCTTTTAGGTAAGCCTGTATTGCTATGAACTTCCCTCTCAGGACCGCCTTTGCTGTGTCCCATAGGTTTTGGACTGTTGTCTGTTCATTTTCATTTGTTTCCAGAAATTTTTTGATTTCTTCTCTTATCTCATATTGACTCATTCATTGTTTAATAGCCTACTGTTGAGTCTCCATGAGTTTGCAATTTTTGAAGTTTCTCTTTGAGATTGATTTCCAGTATCAATCCCTTGAGGTCCGAGAAAAAGTTTGATATTATTTCAATTTTCCTGAATTTGCTGCGGTTTGCTTTGTGTCTTATCCTGTGGTCTATCTTTGAAAAAGTGCCATGAGAATTTGAGAAGAATATGTATTTTTCTTTCTTGGGATGTAAGGTTCTATATATGTCAGTTAAGTTTCTTTGATTCAGTGTGTCATTCAGCACCACAATATGTTTATTAATGTTTTGTTTGGAAGATCTGTCCATTTTTGACAGTGGGGTGTTGAAATCCCCTACTATCAGTGTGTTGCTGTCTATATCTTTTTTGAAGTCATCCAACAATTTCCTTATATACTTGGGGGCTCCAATATTGGTAGCATAGAAGTTTCCAATGTTGATGTCTTCTTGATAGATTCATCCTTTAAGTATTATAAAGTGCCCCTCTGGGTTCTTTTTATGGTCTTTGTTTTGAAATTTACTTTGTCTGATACAAGTATGGCAACACCCTCCTTTTTCTCATGCCCATTTGCTTGGAATATTTTTTCCATCCCTTTACTTTCAATCTGTGTAGATCTCTTCCTCTGAGGTGGATCTCTTGGAGGCAGCATCTGTGTGGGTCATGTTTTCTTATCCATTCAGCTACCCTGTGTCTTTTGATTGGGGCATTGAGTCCATTCACATTGAGAGATATTACTGATAGAAACTTACTCATCTTTTCTCTTTATACCTGTGTTCCTCTCTGTCTCATTCTTTTCCCTCATCTGCTTAAACCAGTCCCCTTAGCGTATCTTGGAATGTTGGTTTCATAGAGATGTATTCTTTTAGTCTTCTCTTGTCTGGGAAACTCTGTATGTCCCCTTCTCTTTTAATGGAGAGCCTAGCTGGGTAGAGCAGCCTTGGCTGTAGGCCCTTGCTTTTCATGGCTTGGAATATTTGTTGCCATTCCCTTCTGGCTTGTCGTATTTCTGTTGTGAAGTCAGCTCCTAGGCATATCAGGGCCCCCTTGTATGTTACTTTCTCCTTCTCCGTTGCTGCCTTGAGGATTCTCTCTTTGTCTTTGACATTTGCCACTGTAATGATGATGTTTCTTGGAGTGGAACCTCCTTGAGTCCCTCTTGAGTGGGGTCCTCTGTGCCTCCTGGATCCATGACAACTTTTCTCTCCTCAAATTATTGAGATTTTCCATCATTAGTTTTTCGAGGAGGTTCTCTATCCCTTGCTCCTCTTCTTCCCCTTCTGGTATCCCTATTATATGGATATTATTGTGTTTCAGGTTGTCCTGCCTTTCCTTTCGTGCCTCTTCATTCTTTTTGTGTCTTTTTTCCATTTCTTATTCTTTCTGGGAGCTTTTTTCTACCTTATCCTCCATCTCACTGATTCGGTCCTCGGCTTCATCCACCCTGCTTTGGATTTCTTCTACTGTGTTCTTCAATTCATAAATGGTATTCTTCATATCCTCTTGTGTCTTCTTGATAGTTTCTATGTTGTTTTCCAGGCTGATATAGTTTGATGTAAGATCCTGGTAGTTTCTCTGCATTTTCTCACAATTACCTTTGAGCTGGCTGAGTTCATTGATCTTCCTTAGAACCATTGTTTTGAATTCAATATCTGATAGTTCCCTTGCCTCTATTTCTTTTAGCTCTCTCTGTGGGGAGTCCCCTTTTCCACTCATTTGAGGGGAACTTCTTTTTCTTCCCATTTTTGTGAGAGTCTGTTAAGTATTTTTGTCCTTTACTTTTCTTTCTGGGCTTGCCTCTGATGATGTCCAAAATGTTGATTTTTGAAAATATGTCTATTCCCTCTTCCTGGAAGTGAAATCCTACAACCATATTTTAAGAACATCATTGTTTATGATAAACTACACATACTTAAAGCATACAGTTTGATGAGTTTGTACTTTCATATGCACCTATAAATTGACCCAAATTTTAAAATATATGTGGACATTGCAAGAACCTAAAACTATTTTGAAAAATATCAGCTGGTGAACTTCCTGTCTGCAATACTGAATGTAAAGTTTCTGGACTCAAAATTCAATTGTGAACATACTGTAATGTTGAAATCAGAATTGAGAAATAGTTTGATGGAAGAGGAGATGGGGTCCAGAAATGCTTCCACAGGCATTCCATTTTACAATAATGAGAACAGGACAACCCACTTGGAAAAGCGAACTCTTTTCAATAAACTGTGCCAATCAACTAATAGTGCTGTGGAAAACAGTAACATCAGCTATTACTGTACACTACACTTATAATTTAATTTCATGTAGACCTATAACTCTCTGAAATAATGAAATAAAATGAACTGAAGAGACTGTTGTATGTAAAGTATTTATAGAAACTTTGTACCTAGGTGAAAGGTAATAAGAACATTGTTACCTCATTGCAACAGGGAGAACACTTGAGTATATGTAGAGGGTGTATAGATGGAGAGAACTCCACCATTTGGTTGTGGGAACCAAAGAGGCAAAATTATTACATGGAACTGTGACTTTGCCACTGGGTAGAGAAGGAACTGTGAACATCTCAACAGAAATAAGAAAAGTAAGAATGGATAGGTTAAAAACACCTGCAATGTTCAGAAGGCATGACCAATTTTCTTCTCATAACCACTGAAGACAAGTGCACAGATGCTCCAAAAAGTTCAAGTTCTGGGGAACTCTTCTCTTGGGTCCTTGAGATAGGATATGGGCTCAGAATGAGTGATTGTCAACATCTGGCAAATTTTAGTTAAGGCACTTTTATGTGAACAAAATTATTCATTGCATATATCTATTTTTTACAGGATAGCAGGTAGACACACCAATGAAGTTACTGGATTGGTAATTTCTGTAAGACTCTCTTGGTCTTCCAAGTATCAATCCTCATCTTAGGTTAATGAAAACATGTTTCTGAGGTCAGATTGCTTCTGATCAGTGTTTTGAGGTCTATAGTCCATAATATTTCACATCCATTGTTAAAGGACAAGCTTCATATATCGAATATACATAGCAGCAACACACAACTATTTAATTATTAAGGTGGACAAACTATAGGAAAATAAATGTTTTTAATCACAAACATTTCTAAAGAAAGCTTAAAAATAGAAAGAAGATTGAAAACATTAATTTTACTGTTTTTAATTTGTATATTCCAAAATAAAATATGGATTAATTTCATATAAACATCCAAAACCACTGTTTTATGATACACAACTAAAATTATTTGTCATTTTATAATTGTTTTATTTGCTAATTTTTTTCCTATATGGATGAGACATTCTCTCATGAGATAATAACAGTCACTTTCATTATTTTAAAATTACAATTTTTTCAGATATTTTTAGCTTAATGTTATTTCTTCTGAATTCTGAATAGTAATTTTATATTTAGATGATTTTTCCATTTTTTTGGTTTTATTTTCCTATTTTTTCATTTTTCAAATTTCAGTGAACAGATTTAAGTTTCTTTGTAGTTCAGGGTTCTTCTTTCAAAGATCATCAATCTATATGGCTTTATAAAAGGCAACTATTATTTCAAATATCTTTTTTATGACACATATTGGTCTAGATTTATTTATATAAGGTGAACTCTCAAGTTTTTTTTTTAAATGTGGAAATAAACAGAAGTTCAGAAATGTCAGTTGCCTCAAGTCAAACGCTAGAAGGTTGCACATCAGAAATTTTAACTAGTTACCTGCCTCCTTATCCAGCATCCACTATAGTGCAGAACACTGGACAGTTGTTGGACTATGACAGGATGGTCCCTGGAGGACCACTGCACCAACACTAAAGGACTACTGAACTATGACTAGATCATCACTGCCTTCAAAGCAGATGAAGAAATCTATAAGCAGTGGCAGGTTTCATATTTGGAGAATAGGCCAAACTTTACTCAAGGCTCATGCCTAGTTAAAAAATAAAAGTCCAAGACATTACAAGCTGTAGCAGATTTGGCAGCCAAATTTCCACTGGGACTTTGGATAGAGCATGCACTTTCTTATCCCAGGTAACTATCCAGGATCTCCTCGCAAAGGGACTTATCAAGAAAAATAATTTCCAGAAAGAACACTGACTCAGTTCTTCCCAGAAAGCTAAACAAGAGTAGTGAAAACCTGAACTTAATATGATTTTTAGGGATGATTTGCATTTCAGTAGGTAAAGGGTGTTTTACACATTCTGTAATAAATCAAGGTATTAAAAACAAAACACACACTCGTTATTAACATTTTTGAAAAAAATAAGTTTTTCAAATACTTTGCAGATAACATTCAATTAATTTTAATTTTAACAAGATAGTTGTTATCATGTCATATATAAGTAATGGTAAAACAGTGATGTTAATAATGATACAACAAACTGTATTATTCAAGCCTGAAAAATTTATAGTGCTCACCATAAATTATATATGTTCATCAGTAACCTGGCATGAATGGAATTCATGCTCAAATGTCTCCAACCCTCTTTCCAATTTGCAAGAATATTTTTTGGTATGTGAAGGGTTATTTTACCTCTGAGCAGGGTTTTTAATTAATATTTCTTAAAGAAATATGACAACTCAAGATGGACAAAAAACTTAAATATAAGTTGCAACAGCATAAAAGTCCTAGAGGAGAACATAGGCAGGAAATGCTCAGGTATCCCATGCAACAATATTTTCACCAAAAAGTCCCCTAAAGCAAGGGACATAAAAGAAAGAATAAACAAGTGGGACCTCATCAAAATAAGAAGCTTCTGCATGGTTTCTTAATATCAGCAAAATGAAAAGAGAGCCAAACTTATGGGAAAATATATTTGCCAATGATACATCGGATAGAGGTTTGATCTCTAAAATATATAAAGAATTCACAGGACTCCACTCCAAGAAGACAAACCATCCTATTAAAAAAAGAGCAAAGGACCTGGGCAGACACTTCTCCAAGGAAGAGATACAGAGGACCCAGAGACTTATGAAAGGATGCTCAACATCACTAGCCATCAGAGAAATTCAAATTAAAACCACAATGAGATACCACTTCACACCAGACAGAATGGCCATCATAAACAGATTAACAAACAAGAAGTGTTGGCGAGGCTGTGGAGAAAAGGGAACCCTAGTCCACTGTTGGTGGGAATGCAGACTGGTGCAGCCACTGTGGAAAGCAGTGTGGCATTTCCTCAAAAAGCTGAAAATGGAACTGCCTTTTGATCCAGTGATTCCCCTGCTGGGACTATACCCTAAGAACACCAAGATGCCAATACAAAAGAACCTATGCACCCCAACGTTCATAGCAGCACAATTTACAAGAGCCAAGTGTTGTAAGCAACCTAAATGCCCTTATGTAGATGAGTGGATCAAAAAACTATGGTACATTTACACAATGAAATACTATGCAACAGAAAGAAAGAGCTACTACCCTTCGCAATGGCATAGATGGAACTAGAGAGCATTATGCTAAGTGAAATAAGCCAAGGAGCGAAAGACAAATACCATATGATCTCAACTATGATTGGAACGTAACCAGCAAAACCAACAAGCAAGGAAAATATAACCAGAAACATTGAAAGAAAAAAGAAACCAACAGAGTCAAGAAGGAAAGATGAGGTCAGAGAAAGGGAAGGGAAGGGTCATGTCAAGTAACATGTATAAAGAGCCCATGGACAAAACCAAAGTGAGGAAGGATTGAAGGAGGGAGGTGGGTGAGGGGGTCAGGGGACAGTGGTGCCAGGAAGGTGGAAGCAAATGTATTTGAACAATAAAAAAAGTAAAAAAAAAAAACCTTTTTTTTTTTTTTTACTTGTATACTAACACTCATAGTAGTATTATTCTTAATGGCCAGAAGGTGGAAAGAACCCAAGTGTTCACTAACAGAAGAAGGGAGATACACCATGTGGCATGTATAGACAATGGAATACCATTCTGCCCTTAGAAGGAAGGAAATCCTGTGATATTACAATGTAGGTGAACTTCAAGGATATTATGCTGAGTAATCTGTCAGAGAAAATGACAAAAACCATATGATTCCTCTTATATGAGGTTCCTAGAGTGGGCAGATTGACACAGAGAGTAGAATGGTAGGTGCCACGAGGGAGAGGGAATAGGGGCTTAGCGTTAACAGGTACAGAATTTTTGTTTGGGAACTGACAGAATGCTCACAGAGACCAAGGAATTTGCCCCAAATGCATATTCATTTGGCAGCCTGACAGGGATTAGAACTCAGGTCTCAGTCAGGCATCAGAGCAAAGAGAAATGAGGTGTTTGCAAACAAACAAACATACAAACAGAAAAACAAAAAACAGGTGTGTTCCTGTCTGGGTTT
The DNA here is from genome assembly GCF_021234165.1 of Pteronotus mesoamericanus. Classification (NCBI taxonomy): domain Eukaryota; kingdom Metazoa; phylum Chordata; class Mammalia; order Chiroptera; family Mormoopidae; genus Pteronotus; species Pteronotus mesoamericanus. The sequence goes on from NW_026555321.1 coordinate 60,720,400, forward strand.
GTAGGAGAATTCTGGATTATTAACACACAGTGCCGCCTCCAGGGTAAAGAATGTGTGACCTTTGTTCAAACCTGGCATAATTCACTTCTCAAGGTGACTTTTACCATTCCTGCTCTATTACTGGAATATTTCCTCCTACCCCTTTACTTTCTTCCACAGCTTAGGTTTAATATTGTAACCTCTACCCATATTTCTTCAGGCTCTTTTCTGATCTACTAAACCAACCCAAAGAGATCCTGGGCAGAAATGATCTCTCTTGAGTGTTCATGTTAAAATCAACTGGTGTCAGCCTTTAATTTTTTAAAATAATAACCAGTGGCTATAATTTCACATTGTTTACTTAAATGTGCAGACTCTTTCTGTGTTGTACAATCTGGACCAGGCCAGCCTGTCCTAATAACCTACATAATCAAACTCCAGGATCCTGCATAGAAACATCCCTGCCTTAGTCTTTCAATTAGTGTCTCTGTGTACCCCACAGGTTTGCAATGGGTTTGCTCCAAGGTTGTGGCCAGAAGTAATTTAAATCTGGCCTGGTGGACTTCCATCCAGTAATCTTTGAAATGCGTGGAAGAGGTTCAGTAACAGTAACTTATGGTTGTTTGTTTTCAAGATTAATTTGAAAGCTCTATAGGAGACCTCACCTAAAAGTGTAAAATATAGTGAAAAAATTTAAAGAATTAAATATCTTTGAGAAGTGGGGTTTTTCCATGCTTTGATCAATGAGAAAGTCCCCGCAGCCATCTTCTCCTCTTGGAGATTGTTTTCCATTAGGAGACAACTCAAATGGTTAATAAGAACCCATATGTACTCATCTCTTTTATCTGCCCATATTCCTTTCCCTGGAGTCCATTCTTTTGGAAAAAAAATAGTAAGATGGCACTTTTAACATTAATGCTTTTCTCAAATGCATCTTTAATATGTTTTCCACAGTGAGATGAGAAAAGAAAAAAACCCCACAAATTATGCAAAACTTCCCATTGCAACTGAAAATTTGGTTGCATATAAAAATTGTCATAAGTGACTGCAGAGTCAGAGTGAATCGTGGCCTTTTGGCACTTGAACAGAAGGTCTAATGAACCTTGAGTTCCACAAAATGACATAATATGGGCCCATTAGGTTAAAAACAGAGAAAGTAGAGCTTGCCACCATGGGGAAGGAACAGAAATTAAGGATGGTTGTACTTGACCTTGTGGGCTACATGTGCTAGCTCATGCCCTTCATTCCCACAGTGAATTCAGAAAGGAAGGTGTTGAATAAGACAAAGAAGTTGAGCTCCATTGTTGGCATTTCTTTGGAATGGAAGCCTCCTTAAGTATGCACCTAAGATCACACTCCTGTATCTGTCTTGCCTAAATGTAAATGACAGTCTTGTTTTAAATCATGTTAAAGTTCTGACTTCGGTTAACACCTTGTGTATGTAGCCTGTCATGTGGTTGCTGGTGACTGTGTTACAGAAACACTGAAACCAGATTCAAGTACATATCTTAGCTTCATCCATGCCCTGAAGTTCAGGACCCTGAGAGCTGCAAAATCCAAGTTTACCCTCCCATGAGAAAGTTGGTTTTGGGTGTGGTACCAAACCTGATGTGCATTTCTCCTTTATTTAACTATACTAAACACCAAGCAAAATAATAGTTACTGATGGAACAGAATGGAAATGTAAGGTTTCAGAGAATGTATCAAGTAGGAAGTGAATTCTGTGAGGGTGGCATCTTCATGAATGAACTCTTCTGCTAAAAATAAGTAAAAAAGAACCACTCTGATGTGTATTTTTTTTCATAGGCAGAAGAGATGTATAACATGAGTACTGTATCAATGCGCACAACTGCCAGGTTCAAAAACATAATAATCACAGAAGTTAAACTCCAAATAAATAGCACAGAATAACACTTTAAGGATACACATCATATTGGAATAGGTCTCTACTGCCTAGTGGGTCACATCAGAATCCTTAGCATGGTACAAAAAGCCAATACTTGAAAATAATAAGACTTGGTCTCTTTAAGTTTCTGCAGCCAGAACTTATCTTTCTGCCACTTCCTGGAGATATCCAATATTCCAGCCAGACTCAATCACTTAGGATTTACAAAGAAACCAGACAGTGCTGGAACCCTGTGCATCTGTGGGTGCTGGGACACCTTTATCTGGAAAGCTTATGTCTACCTGGTAAATTTACCTTTCAATGTCCAGTCCACATTCTCCAGGATTTCAGATTACAGTGTGTAGTGGTCTAGCATAAGTTCATTTTAACAATGTGGAGGCAATTGAGGGTGGTGAAAGTTTTATTTTGCAGAGTAAAGATACTGACAACAAATTTTTTAAAAAAAGCAAGTAACAAACAACCCACCAGCTACAATCTCATCATTTCATAAAAGAATATTTTAACAGTGAAAAGGAAGAATATAATAAACAATAAAATAATAAAGTGGCCTTTGGGAAATGTCAGGCTATATTTTTTGCTGATCTAGTTTTATTCTGGACTGGCAAACATTTCATTAGCCAAGTTCTGATGTACAGAGAAGTATTTTAGATTTTACAAATAGGCCAGTGGCTGTTAACCCCTGTTCTGTACTGAAAGTATTGGTTTTTAGGTAATTCTTGTGCATGCTGTTTCCCTTTTTTGCAAGCAAATTATTAATGACAAATTAATAATATTAACAATTATTAATATTAATTATTAAGACATAAACCAGGTCTTACTCATCTTAGTATCTTCTGCACCTAGGGGAATGCTGAGCACATAATGTAAACATGATGCTGTTGAGTGAATGGAAGATCTATACATGAAGACAATACACCCCACTGCTGGACAGATATAGTTGTTAGAATTTCTTACGCTGAATTGAATATTTTCCCCAGATCTCCCTTTTCTGCTACAAAGAACAACACTATTCCTACTCTCAAAGAGTAGGCCTTCTTATGCTCAAGCAGATTTTTTTTTCTTATTTCACTATATGGAACCGTATTTTTTTTAATGTGTGAAATTGGGATGATGATGATTGAAAGTAATATATGTGGAATCTTTGCAGATAGTCTAGAGTAAAGTATGTGCTCAGTTAACTGTTGTCAGTTAATTGACAGACCTAATACAATAGACAGGCCTAATATATATTAACAACAGTACAAAAGAAATATAGGCATCACTCACATAACTGTCCAAGAGAATTCACATGGGTGAGGTTGGGTTGTGGGGTTATGAATTGAATATGTGTGTCCCCTAGAAATCCATATGTTGAAACCTATTCCTCATGTGATGGTATAAAGTGGAGGGAACTTTGAGAGGTGATTAGGTTATGAGGATGGAGCCCGCATGGATGGGATTAGTGTCCTTACAAAGAGACCCCAGAGAGCTCTTATCCTTTCTCTCATGAAAGAGCATGGCACGAAGACAGCATCTATGTATGAACCAGGAAATAGATCTTCACCAGGCACCATATCTGCTGGTACCTTGATCTTGAACATCCAGTCTCCAGATCTCTGAGAAATAAATTTCTGTTGTTTAAGCAATACCCACCTCCCACACCACAGCTATGGTACTTTATAGCCTGAATGGACTAAGACAGGCTGAATTCTTATGGAGTTTTGGAGACTGAGGTTCATGGAATTCATTATCTTTACTCAATAGGGGCTTCCAGGGTCACCATGGATGACCTCCAGGGTCTGCAGGAAGGGGATAGAATGGAACAGAGGAACAGGAAGGGAGGCCTTTATGTTCTGGACTTGGGTGTGGCACCTGTCACTTGAATTTTTATTCCTGGCTAGGAATACAGTTTTGTTGTTGAGTCAAGTGAACCAGAAGAAAGGAATGAAGTTTGATGAACCAAACTTTCGACTTTAGCTCAAGGAGCTCTATTATATCAGATTAAAGGCTAGTGTTATGTTGTAGCCTCATTGTATTGTTGAACCACATTAGATTTGTGAATACATTCACAATTTGAGTGTTTTTTAAATGCAAATTGCTGTCTACACTTCTGAAAATCTGGACATACTTTTAAAAATAGAAATAGTCTTTATTCTTATCCAACTATAAAAGAAAAACATATAAACCCTAATAATATAGAATATACATGAAAGCCTAAAAAGTCAAGATTATCCAACTACATAAACAGGGGTACTAATAACTATTTTTCAGATATTATGAAGATAAGATTTTATATACACGACAGTGAAAATTTGGCCAATCATCTTCCAGGGTTAGTCACATTTGTTGACATTTGTCAGTATAAACATAATTATTTTCCTGTGCAAATATATACATTTTTAACCGAAACTGGATCACTATCTTTTGTATCTTGTGTGGTTGGCTTTTAAAATATATTATGAACCTGTTCTTTTGAATCGTATTCATTTTCTATGCTGAGCAACAAACTACCACGACAACCTCATGGTTTAAAACAATGTCCGGTTTTATATGACAGTTTCAGTGGATCCAGAGTCCAGGCTCAGCTTCTCCATGCTGTCTTCTCAGGGTCTCAGGCTGGAATCACAGTGGTAGCTTGGCTGTGGTCTCTCTGCAGTTCCATGTCTTCTTCTAAACTAATTCAGGTCAGTAGGCAATCAGGCTCTTTTCAGTTGTGAGACCGAGGTCTGCTGGTTGCTGTTGGGGGGCCACCCTCAGCTCCAACAGGCTGCCTAAGGTCCTGGCCACTTAGCTTCTCCTGTGGGCAGCTCACATTTTCAAAGTCAACAGACTAATTCCTGTTATGCTTTGAATCTCTAATTTCAGGAAGTTCCCTATCCTTTAGAAGGGCTGAACTGATTAAGTCAGGCCCAGCCAGTAGAATCTGCTGTTTGATTACTTCACAGTAAATGGATTTGAGACCTCAATAACACCTGAAAAATTTCTTGACCTTCATATTTTGGAAGAAAACTAATCACAGGAGTGAAATCCACTTCATCTGCAGGTTCAGGCAACACTGAGTGCAACTACCCAGTCTTACCCCTGGAGGATGAAGATAGGATACAGGCATTTTAGGATTTCAGGGCCATCAGAGAACTCTGCCAACCACAGTCATTATTTTTTATGTTGTTTGCAATAGCTATAAATGCTGTTGGCCACATATCTGTGAAGATTACCCTGCTGGACACAGGGTACAAATGATGGCATGTCCCTGCTCTTTTGCTACGTTGTATGGTTACATGACTTCCTCGGAGCAGAGAGAGGAAGTGATATGTGGCTCTTCAGAATAGAAAACTCAAAAACTAGCGAGGGAGACAGCAACATTTCCTTTCTTTCTAGCACAGCAACCAGGAATGACTGAAAAGAGGTTGTTTTGCTTTCAAATCTGTGTGACCAGTGATAGAAGCCTGTGGACATCCTGTGATGGACGTCAGCAAGAAGTGGCCTGTGCTGTTTGAAATCATTAACATTGTTTTGTATTTGTTACAACAGGAAAATTTACCCTCTCATTTTAGATACACTACAGTTTTTTAAATATAGGTGCAATTTTACATATTTCTTGCTAAATTTGTCCGTACCAGTCTTGGTCCAGTTTTCCAACTTGTCAAAATAATTTTGAATCTGATTCAATTCTAAGATTAAACATCTTAGCAATGTTTATGGTTTGAGATCACCTGAGGATTTGATGAGTTCCTTAGATATCTTAATTCAAATAATGAACACAGATATTGATAACTGGGTCAATGACTGAGTTACTGCCATGTCCCTAGAGAGGTCCTAATGCAAAGAGCTGATAATCACCATCCCTGCCACCATTATTCAACAGAGTCATGTAAAAGGCGCATCCATGATATACTGGTAAAAAAAAATAGTATGGTTACTGGAAATAAAGATGACCTGATAAAATGAAAACACAATATTTTTTATGATTTCTAAAATTCCTTCCTTTTTAACAAGGTATAATCATTCCTTGTGCCCATTCAGTGGCATTCATTTTCTTTCCCACCTCTCTGAGTTTTTCCAGAATCCTATGCCCTACCCTGCCCCACCAGTTAAGGTGTTTTTGACTTTCTCACCCCGGTGCTTATCCTTGGCATCTTCCTGGAAGACTTTCCCATACTGGCTTTCTTCCAAAATCTGTGCTTCCCAAGACATTCCCCATGTCACACATCCTTGAACTTGAGGCTCATTGAGATTATTTTATGGGGCACTTGCTTCTTTTCTTTATCATCAACTACATAGGCCCAAAGTAGCTTGGCTCTTTTAATTTATATTGTGTTTGTCTTCCAGCTCTAGAAGCAGACATCAACTCAAGGTCAAGATAATATTCATGAAATTATAAAACTACATTTATTTCCCTCCTTATCCCTCTCTTTATACATTATTCCATATCTATGGTGATCAGCAGTATGAGATTCCACCAGACAGGTGAACTCAAACTTAGTAACTGGTTTTCAGTCACCACAGATGGTACAACTAGTCAGAGGAGGGGTCAGCACACATACTCATTTGCCCTGGGCAGTCTGAGTTCATGACTTTTTTCTCAGGGTATTCACTCTCTTTATTTTGGGTGACAAATTATATGACCACCCTAATCTAGGCCTTAGATTTAACAAGAAAATATTTGCTAATATCACTAAAATACTCAGTAAGTCCTGCCTCTGAGCTGCTCCCAAGTTGGAAGTTAGCACGGTATAACTGAAAACAGTAAATCTTATAATGAAGATGCTTTTGAGCAGGATAAACACACAGGGACAAGTCATCAGCTTTGTTGGTGGCAGGACTAGCTCCTTGTGCTTTACATTCACTAGGGATGCACCATAAACACCAGCATCAACATTTGCCCACACAGGCTAACTGATACCTAGTAGCTAAGATCTGGCTGGGAAACTCACCAGCTCAGATCTCTTGGAGAAGATGTGTCATCCACTGCCTTCCATTCACTACTGCAGAAGCAGCCTCAAGGCTGCATATTTACATAATTGACTGAGTAAAGTCAGATTTAGGTGATCTAGGAATCAAAGTTGTTTATTTTTCACTTTAAATGGCAGTTTTTAATTCATAGGATTGTTTAGTGAATTATAAAAGAATGTCATACCATTGAATTTGTGAAGGTGCCTTTCACTGAACCTAGCACAACAAATGTTAGACTTTTTGTCTTGTATGAATTCTTATGAATTCAAAGCATCTCCTGGGAGCACTGCCTGAGAGAAAATGAGACCCTTACTGGCTACAGTACAGATGAATTGGTGGACCCTGAAGTCTGTTTGTCATGGGCACAGAAGGAGGACAGTGGTCCTCAGGGTTCCAGAGGACATTTCCCACCTGTGAAATAATTCATATTTATAATTCATACTATAGTTTTTCTTTTAATATTTTTTACTCCCAAGCACCTTATTTTAATTATTGGAATATTAAAAAGCATAAAATTGCTGTGCTCATATGAATAGTTTAAATATATTATCAAAGGACTTATACATTTTTATTTTGTTCACTTCCCTCCTACGGGCACCAGGACATTGCAAATGAACCTGCAGAATGTGAAGTTCTGGTGATGATGCAGAAATGATGAGGAGACAACACTGTGAATTTTTTGTCTGTGTAATTTCAGACTACTATGCTTCAAACTGAACTGTCTGAATAATGTTGTTTATTTATTTATTTAATAAATTTTACATAGAGAGAGAGGAAAAGAGAAAGAACGAGAGAAACATTGATTTGTTTTTCCACTTATTGATGCATTCATTTGTTGATTCCTGTTTGTGTCCTGACCAGGGATTGAACCCACAACGTGGCATATCAGGACAATGCTCTAACCAACTGAATTCCTTGGCCAGGGTCAGTAACATCATTCTTATCACATCAGTGCTCAGTTTATAACAATGAAAACTCATTATTATATGAGAACAGAAAAGACTTTGGCAAAATTGTGAAGAATAGTTTGTCTCAGACATTCTTCACTCTGTTTTCAGTTCCCTCAACAGCTTGTTTATGGACTTCTTCCAGTCCACATACCCAGCCCTGGCCTCATTGTCATTACAACTGAGAAAATAAGTCCTTTGGTAGAGTAATTTTTATTTTTTTTTACTGTATTCATGGTTTGTCTTCCATGTTCTTTAACACCAGGAGTATTTCTATTTAATAAGAAGAGAATGTAAGATCCAAAAAAATACATTGTTAGTGAGAGAATTGTGACAGAAAAAGATAAAAATGGCATATAAGATTGAGTGCTGTGGTAAACAAAATAACAGTCCTCCAAATATGCCCCCCATTATCATCCTTGGAACCTGTGAATATATCAGGTTACACAGCAAAAGGAAATTTGGGTTGTAGATGGAATTAAGTTTGCTAACAAAAACAGAAACATTATCCTGGTTGATCCAATTGAGTGCAATGTAGTCATAATAGTCCTTAAATGATGCAAAAGGGAGGAAGGAGAATCAGAACAAATGAGGAAGACTTCACCAGCCACTGCTGGCTTGGAGAATAGACGGGGACCAAGAGTCAAAGAAAACAGGCAGCATCCAAAAGACAAGAAAGTAGATTCTGCCTAGAGCCTTCAGAAAATAATGCAGCCCTATATCCAACTTGCACTTAGGTCAGTGAGACCCATGGAACACTGTGACCTATAGAAATGTGAGATAATGAATTTGTGACTTTTAAACCACTGGGTTTGTGGTATCTTGTTGCAGCAGCAATAGGGAAGTTTTTCAAGCAAGAAGATAAAAGAAACAGGATTCAAAAGGGATATTGGCAGGTAAGGACAAGAATGACTGAGTTTGAAAATATGTCATGCTAGTGTTATTGAACCCAAACCAGTTGGAGGGGGGGCGGTCCTGTCACTCACTGCCTACCAGGCAAATCTCCAAAGATGGAGTGCAGTGGAAAAGAAAGGAACCTTTTATTTAATGGCAAGTTTTGCCTAAAATATCTAGATAGCAAAAGGAAGAGGAGAGGAAAATTCAGAATATGACATCAAAAGTAACTTTTTAAATATTTGTCACTGTAACCACTACATAGTTTCAAGAACAGAAAATAACAGAAGAACAAAAATCTGTTCACAGTACTATTATCACGAAGGTCTTTGGAAATAACAGCAAGCTTCTGCCTGAAAGCCCATTTCCTCTGAGATACTCAAATAAAAATCACCCCATCACCCTCTGCCAGCTCAGTTCAAGGTTGTGCCAGGAACATCTTCTCCCACCCAAAAGTATCTGGTTTAGCTGGTTTCCAGTTGCTGTCCAGCTCCAGGCATCTTTCAGAGTCTGTGCTGGAAGGAATCCACTTACACGCCCACACTGGCCACTGTTGACAGGCTTGCTGGTGATGTTAACACTCCCTTCTACCCAGTGGTAAGGAAAGAACCAACTGCCTTTTGCTTCCCAGCACTCTCCATTTTAAAAGCCCTCTCCCAGAATCCCATATGTGCCAAAAGCCAGTGGGAATGTCCAGATTTCCAACCAATGAGGGCCAGCATCGGCCATGTTTGCCTTTGCCCCTCCTTCGGTACTGTGTTTAGTAAGGGGGCAAAGTCTTCAGTTACACATGAGCAGCTCAAGCCCCTCCCACATTTACAGGGGGTGGTGTCCAATCCCCATTACATTAGGAATGGTTGAAGGGACTAGGGGCACATTTGGGAAATTGTAAGTGAAGTTGGGTTTATGATAATAGCATTTATATAGAGGATCCAGCACAAATAACACCCCTTTTTTATTACAAACTATTTTATTACAAAATCATAAGTATGTAATTCTGTAACATATCAATATCACTCTTAAGCACACCATATGACATTTTAGGTGAAATGTTCAAATTAAAACTATAAAATATTACCCCCATATTATTACCCTACCAACTACACTCAAACAGGCCTTAATTATGCTGGACCCTGTATTTTACAGACATCTGTAAAATAATATTTAGTTGCTAATATTTTAATAGGCTTTGTTTTAGGATCTTAATACTTATTTACTCTTCTGAGTAATGGTATGAGCTAAATACTTATATTTCCCACACAAAATTAGTGGAAACACACATAAGTTAAACATCTTGTCCCAAGGTCTAGCAGTTACTGAGGGAGATGGGAGTTGAACACTCAGATTCTAAAATCTTTTTTCTAACTAGTATGCTGTTGTGGAAAAGAGAAGCCATTTATTCTCTGATTTCAAATGAAAAATAGATCTGGGAGGTGGAAGCTGCAGTGATTCCCTGAGTTTTGATGGGAGAATTTGTAAACCATGGAGCTAATAAGTGATTTGGTCAAGATGTGATCAGATGGGTCTGGCTGAGAAAAGAAAGGGACTTGGTTGAGCAAAGCAGAAACTTACTGCTAGGGAAGGAATGGACAATGACTTGAAAGAGAAAGTCAGGTGACAGGGAAGATGTCCATTCAGCAGCAATCAAAAGTAATGTATTCTGTCAATTCAGCTGTAATCCAAATATTATATTTACCATGTTAACAAGAACTGATTTTTTGTTCTTTTATGAAATAATAATTTTTCCTGTGGCATTCCCAATACATGGCTTGGTATTTTGGTTGATAGATTATGTTCACTTGGAGAATTATCCATATGTTTTAAAATGTATTGTAATTAAAAACCAATATTCAGATGTACAATCTGTGGAACAGAGAGAAAGCTCTATTTTTTTCCCCCAACAAAGTGCTCCAACGACAAAATGTGAAACTAATTTTACATGTGGCTCCAATGGTCTGGACTTTCCCTAAATTGTTATTAGAACTTTTAATTTGTTTTGGACAGTCAGTCTTTGAAAAGTCATAAGACAATATGATATCTTTCAATGTATCAGGACTTTGAAGACAATGGTGTTTGTGTGTCAGTTATAGGAAGGTATGTAAAAAGTGGGAATTTGATGTAGTGAAAGAGAACTTTTTCACTAAAATTCATGCATAAATTCTGTAATAGAATATGGATCTTAACATTAGCTCTGAAACTTAGGATTATGTGCATGTAAATCAACTTTCCAAGGGGATTATCTATTTTTTCTCTTAGTATTACCTCAATAACCTAAAGATTAAATGACAAAAAAAAAAATAATTCAGCCCTGCCCATGTTGCTCAGTTGGTTAGAGTATTGTCCTGATCAAGGTTGTGGATTTAACCTCTGGTCAGGGCATATACAAGAATCAATCAATGAATGCGTAAAGAAGTGGAACAATAACACATACAACTCTCTCTCTCTCTCAAATCAATAAATAAATTTTAAAAAAATTGATCACATTTCATTTCTGGGGTCTCCCTCTTCTAGGAGGACACTGACCTGAACCAATGTCCTCCCTCTTCCTACCCTCACAGTGGGTATCGCTCTGCTCATGACATCTGGTGAGATTACTGCTCCAACATAAACTCAAGGCTGTTCTGGGTACCTCATGGGCATCGTTGAGGTAGACTGGGTGCAGTTGGAGTCTGCAGGGTGGGTTTGTGATTCTGATGTGTGTGAGGAGTAAGTACAATCCAGATGGAGGGACAGAGAGGAAAGGAAGATACTCTGAGGGTTATGGATGCTCTGAGGGTTAGGGGTTACTCTGAGAGTCAGGAGATGATGATCCTGAGAGTCAGGTGGGATGTTGCCCCAGGTGCTGTTGCTGTGACCACTCTTCCCAGAGGAAGACTGAGATCTTGGGATCTGGGGAGATAACTGGGATCAGCATGATGTCCTGGGATAAGAAACACCTGGGTGCCTCTTTTCCCAAACCTGGCCATGGGAGTGAGACTCACATCACCTATCAGGCAACCCCAATCCTCCAGATTCCCCTCCACTGAGAGTCTCAGTGCAGTCAAGGCATCCCAGCTGCCCAGCCAGACATGGCCTTGAGACCAAGGATGGTCTCATTTATATATGTAAACTCAGTATGTCACATATACATGGGACATAACAGCACTCAGTAAATGCTTATTGAATAAAGGTAGGAAAAGTGATTTTTGTAAGCTAATCTGTGGTCTGGTTATCTTCACCAAAATGTATTTGATTAAATGAAATCTGAGTCATCTCTGAAGTGTGGATGACCCTGAATGGGACACCCTAAGTTCACTTCTTGTGACTATTAATGTCTAGCAATATGTCCTGGTAGAGCTTTTAGTTTTATTAAGAAATCAATGGTTTTCCAGACAAAGACCCTACAAAGAGAGAAAACTACAGACCAATTTCACTGATGAACATACACACTAAAATCCTCAACAAAATATTGGCAAAATGCATTCCAGCAATACATTAAAAAGGTTATCCACCACGATCAAGTGAGATTCATCCCAGGCATGCAGGAATGGTTCAATATATGCAAATCAGTAAACGTGATACACAACATAAATAAATGAAAAGACAAAAACCACATGATCATCTTGATAGATGCATAAAAAGCATTCAATAAGGTACAGCACCCATTTATGATCAGAACACTCAGCAAAATGGGAATAAATGGGGCATTCCTCAATGTAATAAAGGCCATATATGAAAAACCTACAGCCAATATCATACTCAACGGGCAAAAACTGAAAGCCTTCCCACTAAGATCAGGAACACAAAAAAGATGTCCTCTCTCACGGCTTCTTTTCAACATCGTATGGGAAGTCCTAGCCACAGTGGTCAGACAAGATAAAGAGATAAAAGGCATCCAAATAGGAAAGGAGGAAGTAAAGTTATCATTCTTTGCAGATGACATGATAGCGTACATAAAGAACCCTGTAGACTCTCCCAAAAAACTCCTCAACCTAATAAGTGAATTTGGCAAAACAGCAGGATACAAAGTCAACATTCAGAAAACAAAGACATTTTTGTACACCAGCAATGCAATAGAAGAAGAAGAAATCAGAGAAAAAAATACCATTCGATATAGCAAGAAGAAAAATCAAGTACATAGGCATAAATTTAACCAAAGACGTAAAAGACGTGTACGCAGAAAACTATACAACATTGAAGAAAGAAATTAAGGAAGACACAAATAAATGGAAACTTATACCTGCTCACGGATTGGAAGAATTAATATCATCAAAATGTCCATACTACCCAAAGCAATTTATACATTCAACGCAATCCCTATTAAGATACCAATGACATATTTCACAGAAATAGAACAGACATTTCAAAAATTTATATGGAACCATAAATGACCCCGAATAGCCTCAGCAATTTTGAGAAAGAAACACAAACTCTACTACAAAGCCACCATACTCAAAACAATCTGGTACTGCCACAAGAACAGACCCATAGACCAGTGGAACAGAACAGAAATCCCAGAAATAAGCCCAGGTCTATATAGGCATCTAATATTTGACAAAGGGGGCAGAAGCATAATATGGAGCAATAACAGCCTCTTCAACAAATGGTGTTGGGAGGGCTGGATGGCTACATGCAAAAAATTAAATTGGATCATCAGCTGACACCATACACAAAAATAAACTCAAGATGGATAAAAGTCCATCTTTTAAATATAAGTCGCAACACCATCAAAGTCCTAGAGGAGAACATTGGCAGGACACTCTCAGATATCCCACGCAGCAGTTTTTTCACTGATATGTCTCCTAAAGCAAGGGACATAAAGGAAAGAATAAACAAGTGGGACCTCATCAAAATAAGAAGCTTCTGCACGGCGAAAGAAAACATCAGCAAAATGAAAAGGGAGCCAACCCTATGGGAACATATATTCTCTAATGATCCATCAGACAGAGGTTTGATCTCCAAGATATATAAACAACTCTCTCAACTCCACGCCAAGAAGACAAACGATCCAACCAAAAAATGGGCAAAAGACCGGGGCAGATGCTTTTCCAAGGAGGAGATACAGAGGGCCCAGAGGCATTTGAAAGGATGCTCAGAAGCACTAGGCATCAGAGAAATGCAGATCTAAACCACCATGAGGTACCACCTCACACCAGTCACAATGACCATCATAAACAGATCAACCAACACAGGTGCTGGCGAGTCTGTGCAGAAAAGGGAACCCTAGTCCACTGTTGGTGGGAATGCACACTGGTGCAGCCACTGTGGAAAGCAGTGTGGCATTTCCTCAAAAAGCTGAAAATGGAACTGCCTTTTGATCCAGTGATTCCCCTGCTGGGACTATACCCTAAGAACACCAAGATGCCAATACAAAAGAACCTATGCACCTCAATGTTCATAGCAGCACAATTTACAAGAGCCAAGTGTTGGAAGCAGCCTAAATGTCCATCAGTAGATGATTAGATCAGAAAGTAATGGTTCATATACACAATGGACTACTATGCAGCAGAAAGAACAAAAGAACTACTAAACTTCGCGACAGCATGGATGGAACTGGAGAGCATTATGCTAAGTGAAATAAGACTGGGGGCGAGATACAAATGCCATATGATCTCACCTATAAGCGGAACCTAACCAACATTACAAAGATGCAAGGAAATTAAGACCAGCAACACTGAAAGGAAAAGAAATCAACAGAGACAAGAAGGAAGAGGGGGAGCAGGGAAAGGGAAGGGAAGGGGAAAGTCAAGGAACATATAGCAAGGACTCATGGACAAAACCAAAGAGAAAGAGCTGAGGGAGGGAAGGAGAGAGGGGGCAAGGGAAAGTGGTGGGGTGTAGGCAGAGACAAGTGTATTTGAAAAATAAATTAAAATAAAATTTAAAAAAATTATAAAGCCAAAATAAAGAAATCAATGGTTTTCTCTGCTGTTTCTGTTTCTATGCTGTTACACACCATGAGCACCACATTTCCCAAGATGGTGCTACCAGTTTCTCCCCTCTTTCTATGCACATACCTCTACTTACCCTCTCTATCCCTCCCGCCTTCAAATCTGGGATGGACTTGTGACTAGCTTGTACCAAAATAATAAGGCAGAAGGATGTTCTTGGAGTTCTGCACTGAGACCCTAAGAAGATGGGACACTTTGCCAGCCCAACTCTGATTCTTGGTCTCCATGCTGGAGGACCCTAGTGCACTGGACTGAAGAGATGTGGTGTCTCATGGATGGCTCGTGTAGCTACTGGCCCACCACCAGAGCCTACTGCCATCCTTGTAAGTGAACTGTCTTGACACACAGCACAGCTGAGGTCTCAAATACAGTAGCCTCTGCTACCATCATGCTGGGAAACTTCCTGTCAGGTTTCAAGAACTGTAACGATGCTGACAGGCTGGAGAGCCCTAAGACTGTAAATAATCGGGGAGGCCTTGGAGAATCAGGCTCCTGAGGAGACGTAACCTGTCCCCCCTGGCAGGGGTGTAGCTCCTGCCCCTCTGCTTTGCCATGGATGATTGGTAATCAATGACTGGTAAATTATCACGAGATGAGGTACACAACCTAAGACAGATGCCAAATCGAATATTGACAGCAGACAAGAGACTGGGGGACACGGAGGAAGGGCAAAAAGTCCTGCACCCCTCAAGTCGGCTTGGGCATGGCCAGAGTTCTCATTCTATCTGAAAGAAGTCTTCTTGTCTCTTGGCGGCTCCCTCCTTGTGCATGGCTCAGGCTTGAAACAATACAGGAGTCAGTTCTAAACCAGATCTGGTGGTTCCCAGAGAAATCAGGCCTAATAGTAAATTCTTTAAAGTATGCTCTGTTCTTTCCTCAGAAGCTACAACCAGCTCATGCTGGGAAGGAAATACATTTTTCACAGACCCTAACCTTATGCCCTTAGGCACTCTTATGTTTACTACGCTCTTATGCTTAGTCTTCTCTCTTGTTTACTAGTCTCCTCTGGGACCCAGGTAAGTCAGTGTGTTCCTGCCATTTGTTTTCTTCAAAATATCACCCATTCTCTGTGAACATTAACATACTGATGTAATGATATAACCTGTGCATTCCTGTTACCTAGCCCCACTAATAGCCTTTTCAATAAAAGCCTTTGAACAAAGGGATTTGGGGCCTCCCCACTAGAGGGATGTGTCACATCCCCTCTTCTGGTAAACAGAGAAGTGTTTACAATGACTTGTGTTTATTTCCCCCACCCATGACAACCCCGGGACAGGCTCTGAGGGATTCAGAGCCCTGCTCCCATCTCAGCTGGCCCTGGATGGTAACTCTCAGATTCTAGGAGCACAGCGCTCCCTGGGTCACACCTCTGTTCCCCTGCGGCAGTTGCTGCCTGGGTGGATGAGCAGTGACCCAAGCAACACTCCCTGTAACAATGCTCCCTATCTCACTGCAGCACAACACCATCACAAGGAGCAGAGCTGCCCAGGTGAGCTCAGGGTGCTTACAATATTGTAAGAGATGAGAAGACAGTGGTTACTTTAAGTTACTGCATTTGGGGATTGTTTACTACACAGATAACTGAACAACAGGCTCCTTCTAACACATAAAGGCAGTTTAGTTTTCTAGTAATGCATGACTTCCCACTCTAGAATGATTTTTGAGCTCGTGTTGCTCAGCAGAAATGGACATATTAAGCTGTCTTTTAAATATAATCTGCAATAACTGTCTTATTAAAATAAAGTGTAGAAGAAACTTGTTTTAATTATTGGTCCTACATAGTCACAGAATGCATGTGTTTTTACCTGTATGCATGTGCTCTACATTGGTTTGTGGTAGAGCTCTTTGTGCCCAGGGTGTGTTCTATTTTCCACGATGATGGAGTCCCTGGTTTTGGATGCTTGGAGTTTCGGAAGGCTCAGGTGGAGACTGCCTTCCCAGCCCCCCACGTGCATGTGGATCTGGCCGTGGAGATCGGAGCAAGAATATCCTGTGCAACCTTATGTAGCCTTCCTGTCTCTTCATCTTTCCTCCCACAAGTGAAAGATAGGCAATAGATTCAAAATGTGTCTCAGAGCAAGAAGATGGGATTCTAGTGGGAAGGGGGGCCTAGGCTGACTCATTTACCGCATTAGTGCCAGGATTCTCCAGTGTTCACCATTGGTTCTGACCCTCAGTAAGACAGCAAGTGAACTAGGCCCTGAGCTGCAAATGTTTGCTGGTGCCCACATTTCTATCCCTGCCTGTATAGTGAAGATGGTCATAGCCCAGTTTCCCCTTGGCAACTCAGTTGGCTTTATTTAAAATAAATAACATCATAACTAGCTTCATCTGATTTTCTTCTTCAAATGCCATTAAGAAGTAGGAACATAATATTCACATGATTTACCCAGAAGCTTCCTATTAGCATAATATTTCATCTCTAATAACATGTTTGAATGCTAAACAGATAGAATATAAAGAAAAAGAGGTATCAATTTGGGGAAAGAAAGTGTACATTAATATAAACAATACAAAATGAAGCTTTTCAAAGCAGTATCCATGAATGCTGAATGGTGATGTGACACAAACATACACACACTTCGGACATTTAAAGGATGGATGTATAGGGCAACATTAGCTCACTGGGAAGTGGTTATCTTAACATGAGGCTGTCTGGGGTGAATGGCACTTTAGGGCATTAAGATAGCAGGTTAGTATCGAATTAAAGTAGTGTCCAGGCAGTGACTCACTAGTGTTTGTCTACAAAACATGACTGAGGCACAGGAGAGAATTAGGGTTCATATTATCTTCATTATTAAAAATGGTGTTAGATTTTACTTTCCATCACAGTCATGTAACATGAAAAAACCCTCAAGAGTGTTTTGGTACAAATGCTCAACAGCCCAGCGTCATCACCATGCCCATCTTCCTTACCCACGTCCTCCCTAGAGACATTTTCCAATTATGACCTTTTAATTACAGCCATCTAGTCTGCTGATAAGTTTGTGTGACTGAGGACTGATAAACACTTGATTTCCTAGATTGGAAATTGTCCCAATGACCAGATAATAAGGCATGAAGAAGGAGATATAGAAAGGTACATCTTAAATTATGTTTTAAAAACAAGGGATACTTTTATTTTTTAAATTTATTTCTTTTTTAATTTTTCACATACATTTGTCTCCATTTACCCTCCAACACTTTCTCCGACCCCCCTCCCCCACAATCCTTCCCCACCTTGGCTTCGTCCATGTGTCCTTCATACCTGTTTCTTGATCTGACCATTCACCTTCCCCTCCCTGCTATGCCCCCCGTCCCTATCAGTTTCTTCTTTCTTTCAATGTTGCTGGTCATATTTTCCCTGCCTGCTTGCTTTACTCATTAGGTTCCACTTATAGGTAAGATCATATGGTATTTGTCTTTTGCCCCCTGGCTTACTTCACTTAGCATAATACTCTCCAGTTCCATCCATGCTTTTGTGAAAGGTAGTAGCTCTTTCTTTCTTTCTGCTGCATAGTATTCCTTTGTGTAAATGTACCATAGTTTTTGGATCCACTCATTTACTGCTGGGCACTTAGGTTACTTTCAGCACTTGGCCATTGTAAATTGTGCAGCTATGAACATTGAGGTGCATAAGTGTCTCAACCGATGCGGAGTGGAGGTCCCTGAGTGGGGGTGACAGGAGATTGAGAGAGACAAAACAACATGAAGACACAACACAAGACAGTTTAAAGAAAAGTGGGGACCAGGTGGGACATTGTCCTCTGATGGAGAGACAGTGACAATGAGTATGGCTCAGCATTTATTTTATGGGGGTTGGTTAGGTGAAACTCAAGGATGTTTCTGCAGCTGCAGGTGAAGATTATTCGTTTCCCAGGCTACCTAAATGATAAAACTTTCTTCTGCCAAGGTTGCAGTTGCATTCAGCTGAAGCTTGCAGTTAACTATTTCCTTCCCAACCCCCACAGGCTTGGACTGCTGTTAGCTGCCAGTTTGCTTTGCCTGGCAGATGCAAGCTGTCAAGCGTGGCCTTGACAAGCGCTTAACCTGGCTTTTGATGCCAGATGTCACCGTCGGCCACACATAGGTTCTTTTTGAATTGGTGTTTTGGGATTCTTAGAGTATAATCTCAGCAGCAGAATCACCGGGTCAAAAGGCACCTTCAGTTTTAGCTTTTTGAGGAAAATCCAAACTGTTTTCCACAGTGGATGTACCAGTCTGCACCCCCACCAACAGTGTACTAGGGTTTTCTTTCATCCACAACTTTGCCAGCACCCGTTGTTTGATGATTTATTTATGATGGCCATTCTGATGGGTGTGAAGTGGTATCTCATTGTGGTTTTCATTTGCATTTCTCTGATGGCTAGTGATGCTGAGCATCCTTTCATATATCTCTGGGCCCTGTGCATGTCCTCCTTGGAGAAGTGTCTGTTCAGGTCCTTTGCCCATTTTGACCTCAGACTCACTACTCTCCTGTGTCTCCTGGATTCTCATTCTCATCAGTAAGACATGGTTTTTAACCTGGATTCCAGGCTTTGGAGATTTATATAAGCAATGTAATTTTGAGATTTTCTCCCTCTATATTAAATTAAGTTTACTGTTTTAAATCCAACAATGTGAAAGAATGACACTGATTTCTAATGAACAAAAGGAATGGATTAAAGTATTTTTCAGCATGAACAACACAATCATCGTGATTGGTCCCTGATTGTGCTTCTATCCTAGAAACTCATCAACTTTAATTTTCTATTATTCATATTTTTTATTTCCCTGCCTCAGTGAACTCTATGTAAAACTTAACCCTGGCCCTGGCTGGTGTGCAGAGGACTGAGCGCTAGCCTACACACTGAAAGGTCACCGGTTCAACTCACAGTCAGGATGCATGTTTGGGTTAGGGGTCAGGTTCCCAGTTGGGAACATGTAAGAGTCAACCTATCTATGTTTCCCTTGAGCATCAATGTTTCTCTCCCTCTCTAACCTTCCCTTTTCCCTTTCTATAAATAAATAAAATACAGGTTCTGGTACAAATAACATCCTTTCTATTACAAAATCCTAAGTATTAAATTGTGTAGCATGACAATATCACACCATATGACATTTTAGGTGACACGTTCAAATTGTCCATCTCCCACTAGACATTCAGGTACTCTACCAACCACACTCAAACAGGTGTTACTTCTGCTGGACACTGTATTAAAAAGAAACAACTTGTACTATAGATCTTCTGGCAGATATATGTGTACATATTTCCTAAAATGGGGGTCATTCATCTAATCAGATGGCCATGCAGATTGTATGCATTCTGCACAAAAGCCAGAGTATAGGATACTCTCTTTTATAAGAAGAGATTTCTTGTGAAAAAGTAACCATGTATTATGGGGAAAAAATACCCATGTGCTACTAAGTTTTAAAAAATTGTTGAAAACTAAGTGTGTTGATGTATTTCCTTTGATTCAAATACCCATCATTCTGTATAATTGAGTTCAATTTCAATTAAGGTTTTATTGTAGTAAGTTTCAACACAAATTTGCAGGAGAGAAACAATATTTATTGAGATTGTGTTTATGCTAGAATTTGACATAGGCTAAATCATTTACTCTTCTGTTTCTCACACAGAATTACTATAATCAATATTTCAGTTGAAGAGACAGACACAGAGCCAGCAATTGTGAAGGTGGCATGGTCAGCACATCTCGCACAACTACAGCCCCCGTGGTGGAGGCTCAGAAGTGAAGGTGCTGTCCCATTGTGCACAGATAAATGCAGACCTCCAGGAGATGTTTCCATAAATGGACTTCCGTCTATGTTTTTCTGTAATTTTTATCCTATAAATGTGATACTTCAGCCACACTATGGACAACACAGTATTTTCTGAAAACATTCTGAGCTGTCCTTTCTCTGCTCCTGGTTTGTGCTTTTACCTACATGAAATTCTCTTTGGCATCATCCTCCAGTGGACACCCCAGCCTTCCTTCATGACCCAGGTCATGGGTCAGCTCCCCACCAGTGTTCCTGAATTCCTTCAGGTGGAATTAATTATCTCTCCCAAGATCACAAAATATGTCTTTATTACCCCAAATCCTCTATTCAGCCCTTTGGTGTATACACATCTAATTCATTGCTTCTGTTCTTATCAATTATTTGGGAGGAAAGTTGTGTTTCATTTACATGTAATCTTTGCTTTACCCATTATAATATCTTGAACATAGTGGGAACTCAATAAATGTTTTTGAATTGGTTTTCTTGTTGATAGAGTACTTTCAAATTAGATTTTTGATTATTCAGAAATATTGGAAATAATAAAAGACTGATTAAATTTAGAGTTACCACAATAGCATATAATGCACAACTTCTAGAGAGATCCCTATAACAGCACATAAATGTGGATAATTCTCTATTTTATTATTATTGTAAATTTAATATTTCTATTGATTTTTAGAAAGCTCCTTGTAATTCAACATACACTTTGACTATTGAAAAAATTAAAATCATGAAGGAAAGTTTTCCTAATTATACTAAAGACACATGTTATTTTTTAACTCTTTATACCATTCTTGCAAAGAAAGGTCAATTATTTATTTCTGTTAGCCAAGACATGACTTTGATCATTTTTAGCCTAATGTTCAGTCATTTAGTTATAGTGACAGTTGCCAGTTACAAAAATAATTTTTGTTCTCAAAGCAGTGATAATTTAGTATTCCAAGGATTTGTGAGGTCAGACCTAAATCTTAGAACATAGAGCCTTAAGGATCACCTAGTTAAGGACTTCTTAGTACTGTTGTTATAAATTTAGAGATGCAGGTGACCCCTCTCAATTTCCATGACCAATGTTAGTATTTGTTCCCAGCACTCCACTACTGTATCTTGTTGCATATTCTCATATAGTGAGTGCTGTAACTTCCTAAAATGTCCACAACCACTGAAAATTACCCCCTATCTTCAGTCAGTCCCACAGAGATGAAAAGATAGTACACACATCACCAGCATGCTGAAATGAGATCTCAGCTCTTCCAATTTCATGCACAACAATCTTCCTTGACATTGTGCTAACTGGTGCCATTCTGCAAACTAATCACACTAAAGATAAGCACAGAAAATGACATATTAAGTGATAACAGTTAGAATCAAGATCACCACTCATTTTTATTTGTTCTAATTCATAAATTACTTTGGGAAACAATGTCGCACAAGGCATTTAGTCAGAGCATGACACATTCTTGGCTTTCCTTGTTTCTTTTTATTTCCTTTATGTTAAAAGTTTCTTTTTTCTAAGCACACAGAAGCTGTTCATTTTGTGAAGAGTCTCTGAAATTCACAGGGAAATGAGAGTCTGCATAACACTTTGAAAAAAATAAGCAATCATTTAAATTAGTTTTCTATTTAGGTAAAAGATAAATAATTATAGTTTTGACTTGAAGAAAATTCAGCATTTACTTTATTGATATGTTTTCTGACAGTGCCTTTTTTTTCAAACTAACAAACAAACAGCAAAGGCAAAATGAAGAAATAAGTAAACCCAAAGGGTCTGGCAAAGATTGATAACCTTATTTTCTGGATAAAAATGGGAAAATATTACTGCAGACTGATTCATAAATGGTACATTTTCAATATATTTTATCAACTAAAATTCTAGACACCTGTCACTTTATCTATCATTATTATAGTAAGCAAAACAATCTTTAGATAAGAAATTGACTTTCTAGAACAATATGTTAGATGTTTGCTCCTCTAAAAGCCAGTGTGTAACCCTCCTGGTTATGTTATCTCAAGTTC
Organism: Pteronotus mesoamericanus; assembly: GCF_021234165.1. Taxonomy (NCBI): domain Eukaryota; kingdom Metazoa; phylum Chordata; class Mammalia; order Chiroptera; family Mormoopidae; genus Pteronotus; species Pteronotus mesoamericanus. The sequence goes on from NW_026555321.1 coordinate 60,742,743, forward strand.
ATGACTCTACAATTTAGAGTAACAATACATTGTAAGTAATACAGTTTTAAGTGAATGGTTCATAATCTTTTATATATATACCCACCATTGGAGTCACTGATCAATTGATTAAACGCCATCTGTATCCTTTCCAAAACAGGGCTTTCGTAGCTTCAATACCTGAGTTGTTTCTCTGGGGGAGGGATGTCATTTTCTCATACTTGGCCAAAAATGCAAATTTTCTGACTTAGGACTATAATGTTAAGTATTTACTTATGGTCATGAAACTCATATCTCTCTTTTTTTTCTCCTGTCTACTTCTGACTCACTTCCTCCCTCTCTCCCTCTCTGCCTGTGCCAAGCTATTTAGCTCACTGACAGGGGTGATGAACCCGACACTCTAATCTAATTGTTTCTAACTGGGTGTGGACAATTTGGCAAATCTGTGCCTAAGACAGAGGTAGTCCAAAGTGTGACAAGATCCTCTCTGAAGGACCTGAAGTTTTACCTGAATTTCAAGCAAGAAATTAGCCTGCTGCAGGTTATAAGTGTCAACAGAAGATGCAAAACTCAGGAAAATGAGCTTCTTGATTCTTAGCAGAACAGATACCATGAACTTCATGTCCACATTAGTCCCAAGTCTTATGGGAATGAAGTGAAGGAGGCCCAGGAGCCTCTGTGGCCAGTGGGTGTTTGTGTCACATCTGAGGGAACATGAGTTAAGGAAACCTTATTTCTTTATAGTGGACACTTGCACACCTACTCACCTTTACTCATTACCTTCAAACAAACCTTTGTGCCCCAGAGAGCAATGCTGTCTCTAACTAATGGTTGTTTCCATACAAGTATCCTCAAAAACACACTACAGAACAAAAGATGTCACAGAACATGTGGAAATGGAAGAAACCCTTGGGGAATTATCTCCCAACCAAGAAGGGTAGACATGACCCTCTTAGTCCATGAATGAAGCATGGCTTTATGATCTCTGGCATATGGCTGTTAGCTCTTTTCACCTTAAGCAAAGATAATCAACATGCAGAAATATAATTAAAGATGCTATGATACAATTCGCAAAGATCAAATAGTAATGCCCAGTGTTGGTGAGAGTTTGAAACAGGCACTTGTGTTGTTGGTGTTAGTGCAATTTGGCACATTTTTATAGGCAAATTTGTCATTCTATATCACAAGTCGTAATACAGGTGTGACAAATGCTCTAAATTTTTTTCCAAAGAAATCAATACAGGTGTGGATAAAGACAAGAATATTTATTAGTTATATTTCTTATAGAAACAAGAAAATAGAAACTATATTATAAATAAAGGCAATGATTTAAACAAATTATAGTTTACTCATATAATGGACTAGCATTGATAAAATAAAAACTGTGTTATAGAAGAATTCTCATTACCATAGTAAAATATTCACAGTATGAACTTACAGGCTACAAAACAGCATGTATCACAAAACGTTTTTCTCTTAATACTCACCTAAGAATATTTTTACTGTTTATTGGTTTTAGAGAGATAGGAAGGGAGGGAAGAGAGAGAGAAAGAGAAGCATTGATTGGTTACCTCCTGTACACATTCCTACTAGGGACTGAACCCACAACTTAGATAAATGCCCTGACTGGGAATTGAACAAGCAGCCTTTTGGTGTACAGAGTGACTCTCCAACCCACTGAGTAACCTGTCTAGGGCCTACAAAAGATTGTTTTTAAAAAGAAATACATATTCTTATACACATGTGTGTATATAAATGTGGAATTACTGAAATATTGCATACTAAAGCATTTATGTTAATGGTGATTGGGTGAAATTGAAAATTGATATACCGTGCACATGGATTGGAAGAATTAATATCCTTAAAATGCCCATACTACCAAAAGCAATTTATAGATTCAACGCAATCCCTATTAAGATACCAATGACGTATTTCACAGAAATAGAACAGACATTTCAAAAATTTATATGGAACCATAAACGACCTCGAATAGCTGCAGCAATTTTGAGAAAGGAACACAAAGCAGGAGGGATCACAATACCGGACATCAAACTCTACTACAAAGCCACCATACTCAAAACAATCTGGTACTGCCACAAGAACAGACCCATAGACCAGTGGAACAGAATAGAAAGCCCAGAAATAAGCCCAGGTCTCTATGGCCATCTAATATTTGACAAAGGGGGCAGAAGCATAAAATGGGGCAATAACAGCCTCTTCAACAAATGGTGTTGGGAGAGCTGGATGGCTACATGCAAAAAATTGAAATTGGATCATCAGCTGACACCATACACAAAAATAAACTCAAGATGGATAAAAGACTTAAATATAAGTCGCAACACCATCAAAGTCCTAGAGGAGAACATTGGCAGGAAACTCTCAGATATCCCACGCAGCCATTTTTTCACTGATATGTCTCCTAAAGCAAGGGACATAAAGGAAAGAATAAACAAGTGGGACCTCATCAAAATAAGAAGCTTCTGCACGGCTAAAGAAAACATCAGCAAAATGAAAAGGGAGCCAACCATTTGGGAAAATATATTTGCTAATGATACATCAGATAGAGGTTTGATCTCCAAGATATACAAAGAACTCACTCGACTTTACTCCAAGAAGACAAACGATCCAATCAAAAAATGGGCGAAGGACCTGGGCAGATGCTTTTCCAAGGAGGAGATACAGAGGGTCCAGAGGCATTTGAAAGGATGCTCTGCATCACTAGCCATCAGAGAAATGCAGATCAAAACCACCATGAGGTACTACCTCACACCGGTCAGAATGGCCATCATAAACAGATCCACAAACAACAGGTGCTGGCGAGGCTGTGGAGAAAAGGGAACTCTAGTCCACTGTTGGTGGGAATGCAGACTGGTGTAGCCACTATGGAAAGCAGTGTGGAATTTCCTCAGAAAGCTGAAAATGGAACTGCCTTTTGATCCAGCGATTCCCCTGCTGGGACTATACCCTGAGAACACCAAAACGCTAATACAAAAGAACCTATGCACCCCAATGTTCATAGCAGCACAATTTACAATAGCCAAGTGTTGGAAGCAACCTAAATGCCCATCAGTCGATGATTGGATCAAAAAGGTAAGGTACATATACACAATGGAATACTACGCAGCAGAAAGAAAAAAAGAAGTACTAAACTTTGCGACAGCATGGATGGAACTGGAGAGCATCATGCTAAGCGAAATAAGCCAGGGGGCGAAAGACAAATACCATATGATCTCACCTATAAGCGGAACCTAACCAACAATGCAAAGAAGCAAGGAAAATATGACCAGCAACACTGAAAGGAAAAGAAATCAACAGAGACAAGAGGGAAGAGGGGGGCAGGGAAAGGGAAGGGAAGGGGAAAGTCAAGGAACATATAGCAAGGACTCATGGACAAAACCAAAGGGGAAGAGCTGAGGGAGGGAAGGTGGGAGGGGGCAAGAGAAAGAGGTGGGGGGAAGGCAGAGACAAATGTATTTAAAAAGTAAATAAATTAATTAAAAATAAAATTAAAAAAAAAAGAAAATTGAGATTAATGATTATCTGCAAAAAAATTTGTTTCTTTTAGGCTTTCTGCTTTCCTGTTTTTGATATCATCTTTCTAATTATTGTGCATGTGATATTTTGTAACTATAATATGTGTTTTTTTAACTTTTAACTTAGATTTTTGATGTGAGTTAGAATATTATTCTGACACAGAGAATATGACTGTTAACTCTCCCATATTTCTCAATGATAAGCCAAGTACTGTGTTTATATCATACTTCACCATCTAATTTAGATATAAATGTGGTGTTGAAAAATAATTAATAAATATAAAATAAAAATATATTTATTGTTTCATAAATGTTTTCTTCATCAGGAAAATAAATTATATACTTCTGATCAAAATTATTGATAGATACATAAAAATGTCTACTACTTTAAATTGTATTGTAAAGAAGAGAAAATGTAGTAACAATTATATACGTTTGATTTTCTTTTTTACTTTTTATTTTTTAAAATTAATTTATTTATTTTTTCAAATACATTTGTCTCTGCCTCATAGAGTTGTTTTGTGGAAAATGTTTGGAAATGACAACTAAGGACTGTATTGCCTCATCATTTAAAACCAAATCACAAAAGTTACAAAATCAATCTAGTTGATGTATTTTAAACTACATAATATTTGAATTTTAAATATTAGCTACTTATAAAAAGATTTCTATTTTCAATACCATGAATTTTAATTTAAATACACATTTCACTATATTGTGACCCATAAACAAAATCAAACATATTATTTCTTTAAAGTTATCAAGAAATCATATGTACTCTTGCATAATTAATTCAAAGTTAATAAAATAGTGTCTATTATTTGGAAATACTAAACTTTGCCTTTCACTATAGATTTTACAAATTATTTTAAAATACTGTTTAATTTTTTAAAAAATATTTTATTTTTTATGCTATTACCATTGTCTCAATTTTCCCCCTTTGCCCTCCTCCACCCAGCCCACCCCCTACTTCTATAGTCAATCCTCACACCATTGTCCATGTCCATGGGTCCTTCATATATGTTCTTTGACTTATCCCTTCACCTTCTTTCAACTAGTCCCAGGCTCCTCCCTCCCATGTTATAGCCATCACTCTGTTCCATGATTCTATGTCTCTGGGTCTATTTTGTCCATTAGTTTATTTTGTTCACTAGATTCCTTTAATAAGTAAGACAATATGATATTTGTCTTTCACTGACTGGCTTATTTCACTTAACATAATAGTCTCCAGTTACATTTATGCTGTCGCAAAAGGTAGGAATTTCTTCTTTCTTTCTGCTGTGTAGTATTCCATTGGGTAGATCTACCACAGTTTTTTGTTTTTGTTTTTGTTGTTTGTTTTAATCTACTCATGTACTAATGGGCACTTAGGCTGTTTCCAAATCTTGGCTATTTAAAATAGTGCTGCTATGAAAAATGGGGTGCATAAATTCTTTTCAATTGGTTTATCAGGATTCTTTGGGTTTATGCCCAGCATTGGAATTACTGGATCAAAAGGCAGTTCCCGTTTTTAGTTTCTGAGGAAATCCCATACTGTTTTCCACAGTGGCTGCACCAGTCTGCATTCCCACCATCAACAGTGTAGTAGGATTCCCTTTTCTCCATATCCTCACCAGTGCTTGTTGTTTGTTTGTTTATTAATGATAGAAATTTTGTTAGTTATAAAGTGGTATCTCATTGTGGTTTTAATTTGTACATCCTTGATGGTTAGTGATAAAATACTTTTTAAATAAAATATTAATTTAAATAATGTCTTAACTTTAAATCACATTTATAACATGTCCAACAAAAATGATAACATTATATTTAAATTTTTTACTGAATCCAAAAATTCGATATGACTGCAAGAAAAATCTTATCATGCACAGAGCTATGTTTGGAGCATAGTGGTTAAATAGGGGGTATACCCCAAAACTGGAATTTATTTATAAAAAATTGTGTATTTATTCTTACATGTTTAAACCTCAGGCACCTACAATACATATATCAAGTATTTTTTTCACTGCTCAAAGCAGTTTTTGAACTCCTCAATTTTGATGGCTTTTAGGGCTTCTACTATTTTTTAATTGTTTTTTAAATTTTATTTTAATTTATTTTTTCAAATACATTTGTCTCTGCCTCCCCTGCACCACTTTCCCTCTTCCACATGGAAGACTTTTTTTATCTGGGGAAACAAAAAAAAGTCTCTTTGAGAAAGATCAGGTGAATAGGGAGGGTGAGGAATGAAAGTCATGCTGTTTTCAGTCAATAACTGCTGAAGACTCAGCACAATGTGGGCAGATGCATTTATAAATCACCCATCATGAAATGGGTAAACACGTTGAAAGAATCTTCAAAAAAATATCCACTGAAGCCAAACACAGTCTCTCACAACAATGGTAGCTGATACATTGACACAAATAGGTTCCTAGAACACTCATCTAGTAGGGGAAACCTGTACTACTTAGGGCCCACCCTCCAGAAGATAATTCCAGTTTTTTAGGGTCCCCACCTTGTATGAATATTGTTAAACAAAAACACACATCCAACTACAACAAAACCTCATCTACCAAATCTCATCATTGTATTGTGTATGGATCCAGGTGTCTTTCCTTTGCCCTCCAGACACCCTCTGCCCCCTTATTCCTACAATTTCTGTCCTTGGAAGGGATTCTCTGACAACAGCCCACATGTGCTCTTAATGATGGTCAGTTCAGCCATGTGGGAGTATGTATTCCATATAAACCTAAATATGCCATAATTTGGAGGGTTTTTTCCACTTCTAGCCCAAAGGTGAGTAGTTAAACATCTACCAACATAAGGTCCTAACTCATACATATGACCAAGGCTATTAGTTACAAACATTATAAAAATTTATCAAAATTCTGTGTGGGTATATACTCTGTGTGTGCATGTGTATGTACATATGTGTATAAAATTAAAAGAGAATCATGGGAACTTTCTGTTGATGAGAATCTTCATCACTCTTCTCTGGGTAGAAAAAAATGTTTGAATGGATGGAGTTTAGGATGAGGAAAAGTGAAATGGAGGAATTCCTCAAAATGAAACAACTGATTGTTATTTGTTAGTATATTAACTCAGAGGAAGTATGGGGACAGTTGTTAGATGGTTAAAAGGAAGGAATTCTCCTGAATATTTACAACAAGGAAGCTGTGGTGGTGATGTAATCCTTATTGTTGCATCCATATTTATCAAGTCAAATCTAATCTGCATCCCTCTGGAAATTAAGTTAGAAAGAGCTGTACTGTTCAATCAATTATTTGAAGGATTATGTATAGTATTTAACTGTGGGAAAGGACAGGAAAATAAACATTAATCTGAACTTGTTATTAACATTTACCTTTGAAAATACATACCTGCAACAGAAGGATAGATGATTCCTTGCTTACCACATTAATACTGAAGCTTTTTTAAAAAAATTAATATCCTTGAACATATAACAAATAAGCAGTAACTCTAAGGCTTCTTAAAGTCATAATAATGTGCTTATCAAAGAACGCAATAACTCCAGTTCAATCCTTTCCCCTGATAGGTAATGTTGTGTGGAGATAGATCCAGACAGATGGTGCAGGGGTAGAACCACTTGAATGAGAGGAGGATAATATCACTGAACCAGAATAAATTCCTGCTTGAGCCCAAGGAGGGAACTGCTCAGAGAAAGAGATAAGGAGTCAGCAGACTGGCGTTGGAAACACAAACACCTGTTTACTCTCTAAATTATCAGAGAAGGTGGAGGATGGAATTGAGCTGTGTCAGAGAAAAGTGGTGGCATCCTAACAGAGCTGACTATGTAAGGGCTGTCCCAGGGAAATTTGAGCAGCTGGGCCACCCTACAGAGCAGAAATAAAGGTGCACTGTGAATCGCATTGAGCATTTGGCAGTTCACAAGCCAGGACTGCCTAGCATATGGCATGTGGGCATGCAGGCCCTTTTATATTGTAGATCCACCTGCCCAAATAAGGAGGAATGTGGAACAGAGACAAGAGGGAAGTGGGGGGGCGGGGGAAAAGGAAGGGAAGGGGAAAGTCAAGGAACATATAGCAAAGTCTCATGGACAAAACCAAAGGGGAAGGATTGAGGGAGGGAGGGAGGGGGCAAGGGAAAGGGGTGGGGAGAAGACAGAGACAAATGTATTTGAAAAAATAAATTAAAAAAATTAAACCAAGTTCCTATAAAAAAGGAAATGTGACAATTGTCTTCTGAGTTTGTTCTTTTGGGCTAGGAGTTACGTGGGTGAGAAGAGGGTGGAGAGCAGGGAGGAGGCCCGATTCTCCCTAATCGTCCACTTGTGGACACCAAGCAAACATGTTCAGCTGTGCACAGGTTTAAATCATACTATGTCAATAGACTTTTAGATGGCTGAGATGTAGGAGACATATATTTCTGCATGATTTAGCATACAATTAAATTTTAACCAAAAGTGTACAGAATGGAGATTTATTTCAGCATGCATTTAACCAGACATAACTTAGAATCATTTATTTTATTTTAAAAATCTTTTGGATTCAAAATATTGAGTAGTAGAGATTTAATTAAAAACCATGAGATTGTTATTCACTTGCTAAGATTATTTATTCTCCCATTGACAGATATATGTTAATATTATGACTTTATGAATGAAAATCCCTCATATAAAAGAAAACAGTATCTTGGTGAACATCAATATGTTTTAAAACTCTTCCATGCCCTGGAAAATGTGGCTCAGCTGGTTGGAGCATCATCCCATTACCTAAAGGTTGTGTGTTTGATTCCTGTCCAGGGCACATGCATAGATTTTGGGCTCCATTCCCAGTTGGAGCATGTATGGGAGGCAACAAATAGATGTTTCTCTCTTACATCATTTTCCCTCTCTCTCATTTTCCCTTCCCCTTTCTATAATATAAAATCAAAAAGCATGTCCTTGGGTGAGGATAAAAAAAATTCTTCCATGCATATTTGAAAGCAAAAGATGCTGTTAGATTAGTATTTGAAGAAAAAAACTAAAAAGGCAGAGTTTGACAGAATGGATCATGAGATCATTTATTTTAAATATAATGAAAAAGCCTGAAGATTGGGAAGTCTGCCACACAGAAATGTTAATTGACAGTAGCAAATATTATGTGTAAGGCACAGAGCAGTTGACAGGGGGAGTGTCAGAAGTCTATTTTTTAAATAGCATTTTTATTGAAGTACAGCATACATACAGAAAATTGCTCAAATCATCATTACACAGCTGGGTTAATTTTTTAAAATTGAAGAAAACCACATAACTAGTAGTTGGATCAAGAATTAAAATATTTCTAGCCCCCAAAGTTCTACTTTTTGCACTATTTATTTACTACATCCACCTTCCAGGTAGCTTGTACCCTGAATTCTGACACTGTAGGTAGGTTTTGCTGAACTCTATTCTACTTGGGCTGGCAATCACTGTAACTTGATGCAGCACTGATCACATGCCTGAGCCCTGCATTCACTCTGCTGTCCAGGCCTTAAAGCAACACTGCAAAATGCAGATCATTATTGTTACCTGCATCTCAAAAATGAGAAAGCAAGGCTTGGGGTATTTAAGGTCTAAACTCAGTGGTCAATGTAGGAAAAGGTTATGACTCCCTCTCTTCAACCACGGAACACCACACTCAAGATAGTCTCCTTGGTGTTATGGATTTCCACATGAGTATTATTGCTCCCACAGAGCTCTTATTTCTTTGCAAAAAAAAAAAAAGTAAAACATGTCTTAAAACAAGATATGAGAGTTAAAATACTGATTGTCACAGCATCTGACTTCATATATATATAAATAATACACCAATACACATTACCATAATTCCACAGCAAAGCTTTGATTTGGGACATGCGAGAATGTGTTAGAGAAAGGATCTTGCACATCCCCTGTTGAGTCCCTGACACACTGAGTCTCTGTTACCAATGGCAATGTGCATGTGCTGGGGCAAACAAGACTGGTTGGGATGGATCCACATTACAGTCACCTCAGGGACCTTTCAGACTCTGAAAAGAAGTAAAATGTTGCCTAGCAAAGTGAGCAGTCAGTTCTGTTCAGGTGGGTGTGGGCAGATTCAGGAAGCCTTCAAAAACAAAAAAAAATAAATTATTTTTCATGAATCCTGGAAGGGATGATAGAGCTACATTAGAGCATGTCTGAGTCAGAGGAATAAGCACTCCAGTACTCCAGTCTTCCTGAGTGCTTATTCCTCTGACTCAGGCATGCTCTAATGTAGCTCTACCATCCCTTCCAGGATTCATGAAAAATAATTTATTTTTTTTTGTTTTTGAAGGCTCTTCAAACTCTGCCTTTTTAGTTTTTTTCTTCAAATACTAATCTAACAGCATCTTTTGCTTTCAAATATGCATGGAAGAATTTTTTTTATCCTCACCCAAGGACATGCTTTTTGATTTTATATTATAGAAGACAGGAGTACCGTTTGGGGAGCTGTAGATGTGAGGTAAGGGGAAGGTCACCTACACAAAAGTGGCCTATCTGAACTAAAAGATGGTCATGCCATGCAATGTGACATCTTGAGCTGAATCTGAGAACTGAAAACATACATGAATAAAAAACTGGTGAAACCTGAAAAAAGTCTGGAGTTTGGGTCACAGTGATGCACTGATGTTAGTCTCTTAGTTTTGACCAACATAGTTTTATCAGATATGAACACTAGGGATGAAAATGAAAGATAAAAGAAACTCTGTATTATTTATGCAAATTTTCTATAAATCTAAATTGATTCCAAAATGAAATTCATTAAATATAAAAAAAAGAAACTCAGCTGTCAAAAAAATAGCTTTTTTATTTTAGTTCTTCCAATTCCCACCTCTCCCTGGTGAATATTTGCTCCAGGGCCACTGGAATGAGAAAAACAGAAGAACGAGCCTTTTGCTGTTGTTGCAAGCATATGTTTGTGATATAGTCTTTCCTATAAGCCAGTCTTTGGTCCCACTCAGATCGTATGACCTAGGCCTTAAGAACTGAAAGTGCTGAGCCACCTGCATGACCACTAGTGCTACAGACAACACTGGCACTGAGATATATCAGGGATCCAACACAGGTGCCTATGCTATTCCCTCAGACTTGATTAATGCAGGTTCACTGAGCTTATTATGCAGATTTAATCCAATCCATTCTAACCTAATAACAATACTAATCAAGTGACTCTCCTTGTCAGATGTGTCTAGTATGACTTAGTGTTATGGCTAAAAATGTTATGGCTAACTGGTAGCCATCTTGGTTGACATGAGTGACTCCATTTTGTTTTATATACGTTATGCTATCTTGACTAGAACAATGCAATTTATTGGTCCTGCTCTCCACAGCTGCCAGGCAACAAGGGGGTTTTATAAAGGCAGCTAGTGTATCCTAATGAGTCTGCTTCCTCCCACTTTCTCCCACCCTCTGCCCTAGGAGAGCAAATCTTGGAAAGGATCAGGGAGAGACGCTTGCTTCTATTCCAGGTGCTGTGGCGAAACACTATAGACTGGGGTGGGGATAAACAACAGGAATTAATTTCTCACAGTTCTAGAGACTACAAGTTCAAGATCGAGGAGATAGCAGGACTGACATCCTGTGAGGAGTCTCTACATTGTCCCCATATGCCTCCCTTCATTCTCTCCTGTCTCTTTTTAAAAAAGCATGGGCCTTGTCATGAGGTCTTCCTCCCTCATGACTTCACCGAAGTCTAATTACTGTCCACAGGCCTAATATGCAAATACTATCAACATGGGAAGGGTAGGTTTACAACATGAATTGGGGGGACACAATTCAGTCCATAAAAGTGTTAGGGGAGGCTTACTGGCAATTAGAGATGGAGACCTAAACAATAACACCAGAGCCTCTGGGTTCCAAGAACACTCTACCATACCCCAGACTCACTAACTCCTCCGCTTGTCTCCTCCAGTAAACTTTCTAGGCTTGGAACCATGAGCACATAGGGGAAAATAGGGGCATGCTTGAGCAGTACAAGCAAGGAAGCAGAACTAATAAACTAGAAAAAATATAAACATGGCTATCTTTTATACTGGAAAGCACTAATATTGATTAGGTGAATTGGATCCAGATGAGTTAGTCCTTGGCACACATCTCTGCCAGTATAATGTGCACATGGACTTGTGTACAAGCAAAAGCCTACTGGGAGAGTTAGGTTTTCTACAGGGGCTGGTGTGAACCTCTCCATTTCAGACATTGTCTTCAGGAACTACCATCTCCCCAATGGGGATTGTAAAAGCTTTCAAACCCATAGTTCAAGATAATGTTGCAGCTTCTCTGTCATATTTTCTGACTGTATCAACTCATTTTGAAAATTTAGATAAGTAAATCCCATTAGTATGTCTATGAATTGCTTGTGTCTAATGCTTCTGTCAATCTGAGCCTACCAATGACATTTGTCGATGCAGTGCCAAAAGTGATCAATGATTTAAACACAATAAATTGAGACACATATATAGAGCATTGCTTCCAATGAATACAAAGCCACTTCTTTGCAGATAGACATGAGACAGTCACGAAAATCAAACTAAACCACAAAAGATTCCTTAATAATACTCCAAAATCATGTTATATAGACTATGTTCTTTAATGACAATTGAGAAAAAAAAATTTAATTCTATTTGGAAACTAAAAATATATACTACTATATAAAGAAATAGCATAAGGCAGATTAATACTTAGAATTAAAAAAAAAATAGAACCTGTCAAAATAAATATATAGAAGAAACCAGTGAAATTAAGAATAACCACACACACACACACACACACACACACACACACACACAAGAAATTAAAAAAAAAAAAACTGGGAAATAATTCTCTGAAAATGTACATAAGATTGTTGAGTTTTTGGCAAAGTGAATCAAGAAAACAATAAAAAATGAAAACATATGAATCAGAATGAAAAAAATGGATAGTTCCTTCAGAGAGAACAATTATCAAGAAATGATTAAGGAATATTTTAAATCACTGCAAACTAGTATAATATATTTAGAAACCTAGATGAAGTTGATTATTTTCTAAAACAGTATAAAATTTCAATATTAGTAAGAATAAAAAAAACTGAATAAATCAGAGACTTTGGAATTCACAATGTTAGAGCATTCAAAAAATGGTAATAGTAAAACTACATGTGCTAAGGACTGTGCTAAGCCCTTCAGTGTAAAACATGGACATTGAGGACTTGGTCAAAGCTAAATTATATGCAGTTCTAACTAGGTCTAAATGAATATTTTCAAAAGATAAAAAGTAAAATGCTAATGAATAATAAAAAAGTCATGTATCATAGTATTACTGTTTTATTTTTTCATGGTGCTACATAAATTATACATTTTATAATTGTTGGTCCTTGGATGTAATACGTGGCTATATGCAAAGACATCAATCCACATGGCAGAGACTTTCACCACCAAATATCTATTATCCATTTTTCTTTTAGTAAGTGGACCATCTTTCTCTGCTTCTCTCCAATTTTTAAGCTAAGTATGCTGAAACCAACTAAAGACTACAGTTCCCAGCATCTACTGACATTAGATGAGCCCATGTGACCACATTTGGGCAATTTCTGTGGTGGAAGTGATGTTGAGACTTCTAGGTTGGTCCTCAAATGGGCAGGGTTCACTCTCCCACTTCTCCTTTTCATGTGGCTTGGAATGGCACAGCTCCTTAGACCACCAGCTAGACTGTTGGATGAAGGCACATTTCAATTTGTAAAAACACAGAGAGAAGGATCACTCTACCTCTTATGGTTATTGTGGCAGGCAAGCACTAAATAACCAACAGAAAATTCCAGAGTTTTCAAAGCTGGAAAAAGTGAAGACTGTTCTTCTTGCCTAGAAAGCTAGATCCTATCTGAAATTTATGTGTTCTTTAGGATTGATATGTTATGAAACTTAGTATCTACAGCAAAAGAAACCAAAAATATATTTACTCGGGTAAATATAGTTATCTAAAAAACAATATTCTTCAACTTCGGAATACAGAAACAACTTCATAGCTATCGAGTAGGTGATCGGGTAAAAACACAATAGCTTACCCTTATATCTTCCTTATATTAAATTATGAAGGCTTTTAAAAATCTAATCCTTTGTCAGAATTATGAGAGAAAGAATACCTCTAAAATGAAACATTTTCTTAATTTAAGTTATTTAAGTTAATTTATAACTTAAATTAAGTTATAATTTATTATGAAACTTGAAAAGCTTGTGTATGGTATGTATGTATGCTTGAGGATGTGCACACATATATGCTTGATGGTGGTTGTAAGAGACAACAAGAACTATGATTTAAGAAAAAATATCTTAATGTTTTCACTAATTAATATTTCTATGGTTTTAAAAATAAAACATTTTCATACTCTTCCACCAAAGAAAGCATGTTGTTTTATAACATAGTTTTAGGAAACAAGATATAAAGATGTAAGATTTTACCAAAGAGATTATGTTGGCAAAAATAGAGTTGGGGCACTTCCAAGTCCCACCTGTAAAATAATAAGTTCTCAAGTGACATGACCTTTTCACTTGGAGTCAACTATTAGGTTACTGTAAGTAGTCAGTGGATGAAGAATTACACCAAAATCATGTCATGTTTAATAGGCAAAAACTCTATCAAACCATTATGAAATACAAGTGAAGCACTTTGATCTTTCAACTAATTATTGTAAAAAAGCAGACTCAGTTTTCTTTCCCTCAAAAAGTATGTGTTTTAGAGCAAAATTGCAGCAGATTCATATAAAAAATATGAATACAACTGTGTTAGCATATTAATATTAGCTGTGAGACAAAGGTCCAAAACCTATGGGACACAGCAAAGGCTGTCATGAGAGGGAAGTTCATAGCAATACAGGCTTACCTAAAAAAGATAGAAACATTTCAAATAAAAGACATAACACTACAACTTCAAGAACTGGAGAAACAATAACAGATAAATGCCAGAGCAAGTAGAAGGAAGGAAATAGTCAAGATTAGAGCAGAATTGATTGACATAGAGAAAAAAAGAACAATTCAAAGGATCAACCAATCCAGAAGTGGGTTCTTTGAAGAGATAAATAAAATTGACAAGCCTTTAAGAAGACTCATCAAGAATAAAAGGGAAAGGACCCAATTTAATAATATCAGAAATGAAAGAAGAGCAATAACAACTGACACCACAGAAATACAAAGGATTGTCAAAAACTACTGTGAACAATTATATGCCAAGATTTTGAAAATCTTGATGAAATGGACAAATTTTTAGAAAAGTATAATCTTCCAACACTGAAGGAGGAAGACACAGAAAGCTCGAACAGACCGATAACCAGCTGGAAAAATTGAAGCAGTATCAAGAAACTCCCAGCACACAAAAGCCCAGGGCCAGACGGTTTCCCAGGAGAATTTTACAAAACATTTAAGGAAGAGATAACCCATGTCCTTCTCGGACTATTCCAAAAAATCCAAGAGGAGGGAAAACTCCCAAAATCTTTCTATGAGGCCAGCATCACCCTGATCCCAAAACCAGATAAGGACCCTACAAAGAAAGAAAACTACAGGCCAATATCGCTGATGAACATAGATGCTAAAATCCTCAACAAAATACGGGCAAACCGCACCCAGCAATACATTCAAAAGATTATCCACCACGATCAAGTGGGATTCATCCCAGGTATGCAGGGATGGTTCAATATATGCAAGTCAATAAAAGTGATACATCACGTAAATAAAAGTCAAAAATCACATGATCATCTCGATAGATTCAGAAAACGCATTCAATAAGGTACAACACCCATTTATGATCAAAACACTCAGCAAAATGGGAATAAATGGGGCATTCTCAAATGTAATAAAGGCCATATATGAAAAACCTACACCCAACATCATACTCAACAGACAAAACTGAAAGCTTTCCCACTAAGATCGGGAGCACGACAAGGATGTGCACTTTCACCACTTCTTTTCAACACCATATTGGATATCCTAGCCACAGTGGTCAGGCAAGAAAAAGAAATAAAAGGCATCCAAATAGGAAAGGAGGAAGTAAAGCTATCATTCTTTGCAGATGCATGATAGTGTACATAGAGAACCCTGTAGACTCTACCAAAAAACTCCTGAGCCTAATAAGTGAATTTGGCAAAACTGCAGGATAGAAAGTCAACATTCAGAAATCAAAGGCATTTT
Source organism: Pteronotus mesoamericanus (assembly GCF_021234165.1). NCBI lineage: Eukaryota > Metazoa > Chordata > Mammalia > Chiroptera > Mormoopidae > Pteronotus > Pteronotus mesoamericanus. The sequence goes on from NW_026555321.1 coordinate 60,758,384, forward strand.
TGTACACCAGCAATGAAATAGAAGAATAAGAAATCAGAGAAAAAATACCATTTGATATAACAAGACAGAAAATAAAGTACCTAGGAATAAATTTAACCAAAGAGGTAAAAGACCTGTATGCCAAAAACTATACAACATTGAAGAAAGAAATTAAGGAAGACACAAATAAATGGAAGCATGTACCGTGCTCATGGATTGGAATAATTAATATCATCAAAATGTCCATACTACCCAAAGCAATTTATAGATTCAACACAATCCCTATTAAGATACCAATGACATATTTCACAGAAATAGAACAGACATTTCAAAAATTTAAATGGAATCATAAATGACCCCAAATAGCTGCAGTAATTTTGAGAAAGAAAAACATAGTAGAGGGATCTCAATACCGGACATCAAGCAATACTACAAAGCCACTATACTCTAAACAATCTGGTACTGGCACAAGAACAGATCAATAGACCAGTGGAACAAAACGGAAAGCCCTGAAATAAGCCCAGGTCGATATGGGCATCTAATATTTCACAAAGGGGGCAGAAGCATAAAATGGAGCAATAATAGCCTCTTCAACAAATGGTGTTGGGCGAGCTGGACGGCTACATGCAAAAAATTGAAATCGGATCATCAGCTGACGCCATACACAAAATAAACTCAAGATGGAAAAACACTTAAATGTACGTCGCAACACTATCAAAGTGCTCGATGAGAACATTGGCAGGAAACTCTCAGATACCCTACGCAGCAGTTTTTTCACTGATATGTCTCCTAAAGCAAGGGACAGAAAGGAAAGAATAAACAAGTGGGACCTCATCAAAATAAGAATCCTCTGCATGGCTAAAGAAAACATCAGGAAAATGAAAAGGGAGCCAACCCTATGGGAAAATATATTCACTAATGATACATCATATAGAGTTTTGATCTCCAAGATATATAAAGAACTCACTCGACTCCACTTCAAGACGACAAATGATCCAATCAAAAAATGGGCAAAGGTCCTGGGCAGACGTTTTTCCAAAGAGGAGATACAGAGGGCCCAGAGATATTTGAAAAGATGCTCAGCATCACTACCCATCAGAGAAATGCAGATCAAAACCACCATGAGGTACCACCTCACACCGGTCAGCATGGTCATCATAAACAGATAAACAAACTACATGTGCTGGCGAGGCTGTGGAGAAAAGAGAACCCTATCCACTGTTGGTGGAAATGCAGACTGGTGCACCATTGTGGAAAACAGTGTGGAATTTCCTCAAAAAGCTGAAAATGGAACTGCCTTTTGATCCAGTGATTCCCCTGCTGGGACTATAATCTAAGAATCCCAAAACACCAATGCTAAAGAACCTATGCACCCCCAATGTTCATAACAGCACAATTTACAATAGCCGAGTGTTGGAAGCATCCTAAACGCCCATCAGTAGATGATTGTATCAAAAAATTATGGTACATATACATAATGAAATACTATGCAGCAGAAAGAAAAAAAGAACTACTAAACTTCACGACAGCATGGATGGAACTTGAGAGCATTATGCTAAGTGAAATAAGCCAGGGGGCAAAAGACAAATACCATATCATCTCACCTATAAGTTGAACCTAACTAACAATGCAAAGATGCAAGGAAAATAAGACCAGCGGCACTGAAAGGAAAAGAAATCAAGAGACAGGAGGGAAGGAGGGAGGGGGGGCGGGGAAGAGGAAGGGAAGGGGAAAGTCATGGAACATATAGCAAGGACTCATGGACAAAACCAAAGGGGAAGAACTGAGGGAGGGAGGGAAGGAGGGGGCAAGGGAAAGTGGTGGCGGGTAAGCAGAGACAAATGTATTTGAAAAATAAATAAATAAATAAAATAAACCTAAAAATTATTAGCTGTGATAACATTATTAATCATGATACTTACAAGATGCTTTTACTGGTGCTGAGAGTTTTGCACACATTTATGTTAATCTTTTCTTCTAAAAATGAGTGAGGCAGTACATTCTCCATTGTCAAGATGAGGTAATTGAGGTACAGAGAAAATAATTTGCCCAGGGTCATGCTGATATTAAATGACAAGAGAATTTAAATTAGTTCTCTCTGAATCCAAACCCAATCTCTTTCTTCTATATCACTGAGATAAATTATTTTTAAAAAATTTATGGTTGTTCGGTTAAAGTTGTCCTGCGTTTTCACCCATTGCTCACCACAACACCCTCCTACCACTCCCAGGGTCAATTCCCCGCATTGTCCATGCTCATGAGTCCTGTATTCAAGTTCCTTTGCTTGCCTATTTCCCTTCTTTCATGTTTTGATCAAAAGTCAAATATAGACGATATAAAGAATTCTAATATAGTTAAAATTGGAAAGACAATTCTAGATTGAGTAAAATACTGGAAGATTGTTTTGCCAATATACAAAATACATACATGAAGGTACATTTATTTAATGTTGCCTAAATATTATCTCATTCAAATCCTTTCATACATTCAATTGTTCATAGTATGTTTTCTGGTTATCAGAAGGTAATTACTTACATATAGGCACATAGAATTTTATATGCATTTAGTTATTATCTTTTCTCTTTTAGTATAAGTTATATAAATGTTTTTATGTATGTTTTTAAATAAACACATGTATAGATATTAAAATATCAGATGATGCTATTCATCTTCTAGAATTGTATCCAAAGAAAGTATATTATATGAGTAAGAAAGCAATAAACATTAATATGGATTAAGTTTCATTAGAAAAATCTCTTTCTTTAGAGACAATTCAAGCTATACCTTGGACTAGAGGACATGGCAGAAAGCTAATATATCCATATTATAATAGGATAGCCCATTTAAAGCAATTTGATGCTCACTGAGTACAGTCAAATGACTTTCAATATAATGGAACTGCCTTGTCTTGCCAAGGACAAATAAATGGCCTGTGACTTAACCAACTGTGCTGTTTCTTATAAGAATTAACATCTCTCTTCCCCTAAATTGTTAGCTTATAAAACTGAAGACAGTTTTTTGGAAGAAATCAACTGAGGTTTCAGGTGGTTTCTCTGCATTTTTATTGACATGACAAAAACCACCTCTCATAATCAGAACATTATATTAAAAATAAATATCATAGGTAAACATCAATTTTTGGTTTGTAAGATCTATGCTTTTCTTGTTCTAACTTTAGGTAAAATAAATTCATTAAGGGATTCTGATATTCATCAACAATGTTTTCAAACATTAATGGCTCTGTTATTGATATTCTTCAGAAAAAAAATTGTTAGTCTTCTCATACCCATTAACATTTTATATTTCAAGGAGACATGTGAGAAACATTCAAGAGATCTAAAACACATTAATGAATCAGGGGTCTACAAAGACACAGAATTAATAGGAGCTTTTCTATAGGAACTGCTCCAAATGCTTATGGGAGGAGTCAAGAAATACCATGATCTCTCACCTGCAATTTGGAGACCCAGGGATGCTGTGTTGTAACAGCCTGAGTCCAAATGCCTGAGAATTCAGGCCTGAGAAACAGGAGCACTGACATATGAGGGCAGGGGGAGAACATCCCAGCTCAAGCAGAGATAATTTGCCCTTCCTCTGCCTGTTTGTTCTATTCAGTCCTCAACTGAGGATGACCCAGTCTGAATTCTTTACTCAGCTGTATGTGAATCTCTTCAAGAGAGAACCTCACAGACACACTCAGAAATACTGTTTACCAGCTCTCCGGACACATATAGCCCAATCAAATTGACATGTAATCATAATCACTACTCATATGTAATTGAAATATCAGAAGGGGGGGGAAAGAGAGAAAGGGACAGAAACATATTTGACGAGACAAAGATTGAGGATTGTTCGAAAACTTAGCAAAGTCTTTAATCCACAGAGTCAAGAAATTCTAACAGAAGAAAATACAAACAAACAAACAAACAAACAAACAAAAACCCTCACATCTAGGCACATCATAATAAAACTTCTGAAAACAAAGACAAAGAAAAAAAAATACTTAATGTACCAGGAAAACACCCACGGTATGTTCAAAGCAGCAAAAGATAGACTGACAGTTGATTTTTCAAGAGAAACTATAAAGCCAGACCAATGGAAATACATCCCTAGAATGCTAGAAGAAAAATTTCCTGCACTGAAAAGCAAAATAAAATTATCATTTTCAGATGAATCAAAATCTGAGATACTAGCACTATAATGAATTTTGAGTAATTCTTTAGGAAGAAGAAAAATGATTCCAACTGGAAGAATAGAATTGGATGAAGAAAAAAAACATTAAAAAGGGTAAATGATGAGATGGAGTTGATTGAGTTATACTATTGCAAGGTTTCTGCATTTCATAAGAAGAGGGAAAAATGCTTAGATAGGCACTAATTAGTCAAGGAGCACATTGAAATATTCAGTATCACTGATGAAAACACAAAGGGGTACATAGCTAAAATGCTCATAGAAGATAAATGGGATGTTAAAAAATTCTGTATTGTTCTAAGAAAAGAAAAAAAATGGAGGAGTAATGATCACAGAACAAGTGAGGCAAAACAAAACAAAAAAACAAAGTGGTAGATTCAAACTATTTCCATGAAAGTAAATGGACCTCTTCTTGGAAAATTGGCTAACTCTAGGACCAGAGGCAGAGAACATGCAAGATGGGCCTAAACAGATCCTGACAGTGTCACAGGTAGCTATGTCACAGGTAGGCAGGAGCTAGCTGAAGGAATGCCCAAAGGCCAAAGCTGGAACAATACAAGTAACAACAAATAAAGTATAAAATCAATATTCATGGGACCACACTGATATAAAAAACTAATGGGGGAGAGTAATAAATTTTTGTCATATGACAATTCCAAATAATTTATGGAAACTCTACCCTCAAGGAGCTGGAGCACAGCCTCCACTGTTAAAGTCAGGACTGTGAAGGTGATGTTCTTTCAGAAGGTGCACTGTGGAAAAGGGTGAGAAAGGGAGATGATTTCACAGTGAAGGAATCCAACAAACAGTAGTTAGTCAGGTGATCAAAGTTAGCATTAAAGATGATGTCATGTTGATAGCATGTATCTTTAAGGGGACAGCATTTTACTTCTGCAATATTCCTCCATAAAATATAACCCTAGTATAATCACAAAAAAAATGGATAAAATCCTACTAAGAGACATTCTACAAAACTGTCAAGGTCATAAAAATAAGATAACTCAGAAAAACTGTAACAACTAAGAGGAGTGTAAGGAAACATGGCTAATGTGGTACTGAAGGTGAGACCATGGAGAAGAAAAAGCATTAAGTTAAATTTAAGGAAATATTGGGTTGGCTAAAAAGTTCATTTGGTTTTATTCTTATAAGATGGCTCTACTAGTTCTTAGTTGTCTTTAACTTCATTCAGAAGAATTTTGTTAGATTGTTTAGTGACAAATGTTATATCAAAGATTATTTTAAAAAAATCAGAATTGGTGACCTTTATGTAGCAATTTTAATATTGAAGGTGTAAGAGAATAAAGAACATTTTTGACATATTATACTTTATTCTTTCAAGAAAGGTAAAAACACAACTGATATGCAAAATAAAGATTTGTGCAGGGAATTGAGAAAGTGCTGTGACTGAGCAAATATGTCAAATGTGGTTTGTAAAGTTTCATGTTGGAGATTTCTTGCTGGATAATGCTCCATGGTCAGGTAGACCAATTGAAGTTGATAAAGATCAACTCGAGACACTAATTGAGAAAAATCAGTGTTATACCACACAGAAGAGAGCGGACATACTCAAAAATATCCAAATAAACAAAGTTATTGGTAAAAATAAAAAACGTATCTTTTATTTTATGGAGAAAATAAACAGTTTTGGGGCCAATGTAATATACATTTTAGTTAATAATAATGTATCTGAATCAGCTCACTTATTACAACAACTTCATTTTAATGAAATGTATTAATAATAAGGAAAACTGGATGCAGAGTACATGTGAATTCTCCATATTATATTTTCACCTATTCAGTAAATCTAAAACTATTTTAAAAGACTTCAAGACGGTAGAGGAGTGAGTGGAAGTCACACTGACCTCCACCCAGGAACAATCTGGAATTACAGCTAAATTGTGGAGAAATAACCTGGGAAACGACTGAACAATAAAAGGAGAGGAGCCTTAAAACCTCGGACCGACAGAGGAATTGGCTTTAGCACAACCTAACTGGTAAAGAGTGGGGTAGAGGCTCAAGAACATGGACTAAGAGCCCATAGGTGGCAGCACAAGAGGGATATTGAAACAGCTAGTATGATCTCCCTGAGAAGAGCAGGGTCTACCATAAGGGGGCATCTCCAGCCTACAGCACCAGAGCCCCAAAAGAACACAGATAACATCCAACTGTGAAAAGCGGCAGGGTACTCTCTGCCAGAGACCGATGGTTAGAGATACAAAGAGGTATTTAAAGGGCCTAGGCAAACACTTGCAGTGGCAGTCACCCTAGGGGCTGGTGGAGGTGGGGAATAGTGGCTGGAGCCACCTGTGGAGAGACTGGGGAAGGAGGATTTAAGGAAAGAGCTGAGGAAGTGGATGGTGGGGTCCTGTTGTAGGCTTGCCCCCATTCTTCAGCTGCCATCTTCCTCAGGCAGACCACTCTCCTGAGCAGCAACAGCATGAAAGGACACAATAGCCTGGGCCATAGGAGGGACTGTGCCCAGCCCTGACAGCTGAGGGCAGAGTGATTAGATGAAAGGCCAGGGGAGACACACACAGACAGCACATTCCTAGAAGTCTCTTTAAGACTACCTAAGTTCAGACAGGTTCAACAGCTGACATCATCAAAGGCAGATCCAGAAAGAAAAAATAAAATAAAATAAAAAGCAGTCTCCTACCGTAAAAGTTCCCACCACAAAGTCAGGAATCAAAACAGATAAATTTAAGCAGAAACAAAAAAGAAGAGTCTCACAAATAATGGAAAGACAAAGAAACAGCCCTGAATAGAAAGAAAAGAAGGAATCCTCACAAAGAGAACTAAATGAAATAGAGGCAAATAAACTATTAGATATTGAGGTCAAAACAAATGTTCTAAAGAAGCTCAGTGAGCTCAAAAAGAATTACCAAAAACTACAGGGAACCTACAAGGATCTGCTTGCAAACTATATCTGCATAAAAAAAGATATAGAAACTATCAATAAGAGGCAAGAGGAACAAAGAATAAAATTTCTGAATTGAAGAACACAATAGAAGGTATCAAAAGTGGGCCAGAATAAGCAGAGGATAGAATTAGTGAGCTGGATGAATGAAATAACAAAAAGGTTAAAAAAAATAAAATAAAGAGGTGTTCTTAGAAATGCAATACAAATTTAAAGGTAATAATATCCATTTAATGGCTATACCAGAAAGAGAAGGAGAGCAAAGGATAGAGAACCTGTTTGAAAAAGCAATGATGAAGATCATCCCTAATTGGAGGAGAGAATAAGTCACAAAAGTCCAGGAAACACAGAGGAGTCGCACTCAAGAAGAAATCAATGAGGACCACAACAAGACATATCATAATTAAAAAGCAAATATCAAAGACAAAGAGACAATCCTAAAGGAAAAAAGGAAGAAACAGGTACTAACATACAAGGGAGCCCTGATATGGATAGCAGCTGACTTCCGAACAGAAACACTACAAACCAGAAGAGAATGGCAAGAAATGTTCCAAGACATGAAAAACTAGGGCTTGTTACCAAGAGTATTATACCCAGCAAAGTTCTCAGTTAAAATGGAAGGCAAAGTAAGGAGATTCCCAGACAAAAGAAGGCTAAAAGAATATACCTCCATCAAACCAGCACTACAACATATGCTAAAGGGACTGCTTTAAGAAGATGAAGAAAAAGAGTGAGAGAGAGCATCACATGTAAAAAGGGAAAAAAATGAATAAGTATCTATCAATAAAAACTTTAAATTAAAATGGATTAAATGCTCCAATCAAAAGACATAGGATAGCTGAATGGATAAGAAAACATGACCTATACATATGCTGCCTACAAGGTACCTACCTCAGAACAAAGGACCTACACAGACTGAAAGTAAATTGGTGGAAAAAAATATTCCAAGCAAATTGATTGGGAATAAAAACAGGGATAGCAATACTTCTATCAGACAAAATAGATTTCAAAACAAAAACTATAGAAAGAAATCCAGAAGGATACTTTATAATACTCAAAGGAAGAATCTATCAAGAAGACATAAACATTGTCAACTTATATGTACCCCAAATAGGAGCACCTCAATATATAAGGAAGACCTTGAAGGACTTCAAGAAAGAGATATACAGTAACACAGTGATAGTAAGGGATTTTAACTCTCAAATGTCAAAAATGGACAGATATCCCGAAAACAAAACAAAACAAAAACAAAAAAGGATATTGTGGAACTGAACAATTCATTAGATCAAATGGACATAACTGAATATGTAGAACCTTTCATGCCAAAGCAGCAAAATACACATTCTTTTCAAATGCACATGGAACATTTCAAAGATAGACCACATTTTACAACATAAAGAACACTCCACAAATTCAGGAAAAGTGAAATCATAACAAGCATTGTCTCAGACCACAAGGGCTTGAAACTGGAAACCAATCTCAAGGAAAAAAATCAAAAACATTCAAACGCATGGAGAAAGAATAGCACACTATCAAACAATGAATGGGTCAATAATGGGCTCAAAGAAGAAATCAAAAAGTTTCCAGAAACAAATTAAATTGAACACACAACAGTCCAAAACCTATGGAACACAGCAAAGGCAGTCCTGAGAGGAAAGTTCATAGCAATACAAGCCTACCTAAAAAAGACAGAAACATTTCAAATAAAAGACCTAAAACTACAGCTTCAAGAACTGGAGAAACAACAACAAACAAAGCCCACAGCGAGTAGAAGAAAGGAAATAATGAAGATCAGAGAAGAATTGAATGACATAGAGACTAAAAGAACAATTCAAAGGATCAACAAATCCAGGATTTCGTTCTTTGAGAAGGTAAACAAAATCGATGCCTCTTTAACCAGACTCATCAAGAAAAAAAGGACGAGGACCCAAATGAAGAGTATGAGAAATGAAAGAGGAGAAATAACAACTGATACCACAGAAATATGAAGGATTGTAAGAAATTACTATGAACAATTATATGCCAAGAGATTTGAAAACTTCAATGAAATGGACAAATTTTAGAAAAAAAACAACCTTCCAATACTGAAGGAAGAAGAAGCAGAGAGCATAAACAGACCAATAACAGCTGGGGAAATTGAGGCAGTAATAAAAAACTCCCAGTATATACATGCTCTGGAAAGGATGGTTTCAAAGGAGCATTTTTAAAAACATTTAAGGGAGAGCTAACCCCTGTCCTTCTCAGACTATTACAGAAAATCCAAGAAGAGGGAAAACTCCCATACACTTCTTATGAGGCCAACATCACCCTAATCCCAAAATCAGATAAAGACACAACCAAGAGAGAAAATTACAGGCCAATATCACTACTGAACATAGACGCTAAAATCCTGCAAACCAAGTCCAGCAACACATTAAAAAGATCATCCACCACGATTAAGTGGGATTCATCCCAGGGATGATAGACTGGTTCAACATTCACAAATCAGTAAATGTAATATATCACATAAACAAAATGGAAGACAAAAATCACATAATCACATCAATAGATGCAGGAAAAGCATTTGATAAGGTACATCATCCATTTATGATAAAAATACTCAGCAAAGTGGGAATGAAGTGGGCATACCTTAATATAATAAAGGACATATATGAAAAACCTACAGCCAACCTCATACTCAATGGGCAAAAACAAAAATCTTTCCCACTAAGATGAGGAACAAGAAAAAGATGTTCACTTTCACCATTTCTATTCAACATAGTATTGGAAGTCCTAGTCACAGCGATCAGACTAGAAAAATAAATAAAAGGTATCCAAATAGGAAAGGAGTAAATAAACAATCATTGTTTGCAGATGACATGATAGTGTACATAGAAAACCCCAGAGAGCACTACAAAAAACTCCTTGACCTAATAAGTGAATTTGACAAAACAGCAGGGTACAAAGTCAATATTCAGAAATCAAAGGCATTTTTTGCATACCAGGAAGGAATATCAAAACTAGAAATCAGGGAAAAAAATCTGCTTTGCTGTAGCAACAAGGAAAATAAAGCTCCTAGGAATAAATTTAACCAAGGAGGTAAATACCTGTACACAGAAAACTATACAACACTGAAGAAAATATATTTGCTAATGATACATCAGATAGAAGTTTGATCTGCAAGATATATAAAGAACTCACTCGACTCCACTCCGAGATGACAAATGATGCAATCAAAAAATGGACAAAGGACCTGGGCAGATGCTTTTCTAAGGAGGAGATAGAGAGGGCCCAGAGGCATTTGAAAGGATGCTCAGAAGCACTAGACATCAGAGAAATGCAGACCAAACCACCATGAGGTACCACCTCACACCGGTCAGCATGGTCATCATAAACAGATCAACAAACTATAGGTGTTGGCGAGGCTGTGGAGAAAAGGGAACCCTAGTCCACTGTTGGTGGGAATGCACACTGGTGCAGCCATTGTGGAAAGCAGTGTGGCATTTCCTCAAAAAGCTGAAAATGGAACTGCCTTTTGATCCAGGGATTCCCCTGCTGGGACTATACCCTAAGAACACCAAAACGCCAATACAAAAGAACCTATGCACCCCAATGTTCATAGCAGCACAATTTGCAATAGCCAAGTGTTGGAAGCAACCTAAATGCCCATCAGTAGATGATTGGATCAGAAATCTATGGTACATTTACACAATGGAATACTATGCCACAGAAAGAAAAAAAGAACTACTAAACTTCACAACAGCATGGATGGAACTGGAGAGCATTATGCTAAGCGAAATAAGCCAGGGGGCGAAAGACAAATACCATATGATCTCACCTATAAGCGGAACCTATCAACAATACAAAGATGCAAGGAAAATAAGACCAGCCACACTGAAAGGAAAAAAACCCAACAGAGACAAGAGGGAAGGAGGGAAGGGGGGCGGGGGAAAAGGAAGGGAAGGGGAAAGTCAAGGAACATATAGCAAGGACTCACGGACAAAACCAAAGGGGAAGAGTTGAGGGAGGGAGGGAGGGGGCTAGGGAAAGTTGTGGGGTGTAGGCAGAGATGAATGTATTTGAAAAAATTTAATTAATTTAAAAAAAGAAAAGAAAAAAATACTAGTAACAGCAAAAAAAAAGAGAAAGAAATTAAAAATGTAAATCAAATGCAAGTAGTGGTATATGTGTAGACGTAGAATTTTGTATTTCAAATAAAGTTTTTAAAGTAAATGCAAAAAAAAGAAAGAATGGCACAAATAAATGGAAGCCTGTATCTTGTTCATGTATTGGAAGAATTAAGATCGTCAAAATGTCCATACTACTCAAAGCAATTTATAGATTCAATGTAATCCTTATTCAAATATCAGTGATGTATTTCACAGACACAGAACAAACATTTTAAAAATTTATATGAAAACATAAATGACCCTGAATAGCTGCAGCAATTTTTGAGCAAGAAAAACAAAGTGGGAGGGATCACAATACTTGACATCGAACTATATTACAAGGCTACTGGAATCGAAACTGTCTGGTACTGGCATAAGATCTGACACATTGAACAATGGAACAGAATAGAGAGCCCAGAAATAAACCTATGACTCTATGGTATATTAATTTTTGACAAAGGGTGCAGAATCATAAAATGTTTTAAAAATGGCTTCTTCAACAAGTGGTGTTGGGAGAGCTGGACAACTACGTGCAGAAAATTTAAATTTGACCACCAACTTACACAGTACACAAAAAAGTTCAAGATGGATAAAAGACTTAAATAGAAGTCATGACATCATAAAAGTCCTAGAGGAGAACATAGGCAGGAAACTCTCTCATATACCATGCAGCAATGTTTTCACTGATATTTCCCCTGTTAGAACAAGGGGCATGAAGGAAAGAATAAACAAGTGGGACCTCATCAAAATAAGAAGCTTCTGCATGGCTACAGAAAACATTAGCAAAATGAACAGGGAGTCAACCATTTGGGAAAATACATTTGTCAATGATACCTCAGACAGGATTTTGATCTCCAAAAATTTGTAAAGAACTCACATGACTCCACTCTGGGAGGACAAACAATCCAATAAAAAATGTGTAAAGGACCTGAACAAACACTTTCACAAGAAGGACATACAGAGGGCCCAGAGGCATATGAAAGATTGTTTAGCATCACTAGCCAGTAGAGAGATGCAAAATAAAGCTACAATGAGATACCACCTCACTCAGCTCAGAATGGGTATCATTAACAAAACAACCAAGTGCTGGTAAGGTTGTGGGGAAAAGGGAACCCTAGTACACTGTTGGTGGGAATGTAGACATGGTATAGCCATTGTGGAAAGCAATATGGAATTTCCTCAAAAAGTGAAAATGGAACTGCCTTTTGACTCAGTGATTCCACTACTGGGATTATACCCTAAGAATCCTGAAATATCAATTCCAAAGAACCTATGCAACTCTATGTTCATAGCAGCCTTATTTACATTAGCCAAGTGCTGGACACAGCTTAAGTGTTAGCAGTAAATTAGTGGATTAAAAAAAAAACCAAAAAACTGTGGTACATTTACACAATGGAATACTACACAGAAGAAAGAAAGGCTCCTACCTTTAGTAACAGCATGAATGGAACTGGAGAGCATTATGCTAAGTGAAATAAGCCAGGTGACGAAAGACAAATACCATATGATCTCACCTACAACAGGAACCTAATGAACAAAAGGAACAAACCAACAAAAGAGAACCAGAGGCATAGAAACAAGGAACAAACTGACAGGGACCAGGTAGGGGGAAGAAGGATAAGGGAGGAAAGAAGGTGAAGGGTCTAGTCAAGGAACATGTGTAAATGACCCATGGACATGGACAACAGGGTGGGAATTAACTATTGGAGCAGGATGTGAGCAGAGCAGGGTAGGACAATGGGAAAATATGGGGATAACTGTAATAGAACAATTAAAAAATACTAAGAAAAATAAATTACAATTTTAATGCAATCAATAAAATTACTAAGAAATCTTTTTCCCCCTGTAGTCATACAAATTGATATTAAAGTTCATATTTTATTTTTTTATTTTATTTTAATATATTTTTTCAAATATATTTGTCTCTGCCTACCCCCCACCACTTTCCCTTGCCCCCTGCCTCTTTCCCGCCTTCAGCTCTTCCTCTTTGGTATTGTCCATGAGTCCTTGCTATATGTTTCTTCACTTTCCCCTTCCCTTCCTTTACCCTGCCCCCCTCCCTCCTTCCCTCTTGTCTCTGTTGATTTCATAAAGTTCATATTTTAAAAATATCAAGAGAAAAGCTAAGAAAACATTGAAAAGGAGAACTAGCCATATCAGATATTTAAACTATAAAGATTATAGAATTTATATGGGTGGTACGTCTTCCCAACTTACTTAAGATTGAGAATATTATATTTTATTTGAGACATGTTAACATAATTCTAAAAACAAAACACACATTAACAAATAAAAAAGAAAAAATCAATACAAATGTTTTGAGCAGTAGAAAAACATCCCTATAGATATATTGCATCAAATGGACAGTACTTTGAAGGTGACTGAAGTTTATATATCTATATCTAGATCTAGATCATCTATATCTATATCTATATCTGTCTATCAATCATCAATCATCTATAGAGAGAAAAAGAGCACTAAGCTGAAAGACAGGAAGGAAAAAGGATACATCAAATGCATTGAACAGAAATCAGACTTGCCGTATTAATATTAGAAAATAAAGAGGGTTTAAGGATATTTTTTGTAAATTTTATTTTAATTTATTTTTTCAAATACATTTGTCTCTGCCTACCCCCCATCTCTTTCCTTTGCCCCCTCCCTCCTTCCCTTCCTCAGCTCTTCCCCTTTGGTTTTGTCCCTGACCTTGCTGTATGTTCCTTGACTTTCCCCTTCCCTTCCTTTACCCGCCCCCCCCCTTCCCTCTTCTCTCTCTGGATTTCTTTTTCTTTCAGTGCTGCTGGTCTTATTTTCCTTGCATCTTTGCATTGTTGGTTAGGTTCCACTTATAGGTGAGATGATATGGTATTTGTCTTTCGCCCCCTGGCTTATTTCGCTTAGCATAATGCTCTCCAGTTCCATCCATGCTGTCCTGAAGTTTAGTAGTTCTTTTTTTCATTCTGCTACGTAGTATTCCATTGTGTATATGTACCATTACTTTTTGATACAAGCATCGACTGAGGGGCATTTAGGTTGCTTCCAACATTTGGTTCTTCTAAATTGTGCTGCTATGAACCTTGGGGTGCATAGGTTCTTTTGTATTGGTGTTTTGGTGTTCTTAGGGTATAGCCCCAGCAGGGGAATCCCTGGATCAAAAGGCAGTTCCATTTTCAGCTTTTTGAGGAAATTCCACACTGCTTTCCACAGTGGCTGCACCAGTCTGCATTCCCACCAACAGTGGACTAGGGTTCCCTTTTCTCCACAGCCTCGCCAGCACTTGTTGTTGGTTGATCTGTTTATGATGACCATGCTGACTGGTGTGAGGTGGTACCTCATGGTGGTTTTGATCTGCATTTCTCTGATGGCTTAGTGATGCTGAGCATCCTTTCAAATGGCTCTAGGCCCTCTGTATCTCCTCCTTAAAAAAGTGTCCTCCCAGGTCCTTTGCCTGTTTTTTGATTGGATTGTTTGTCTCCTTGGAGTGGAGTCGAGTGAGTTCTTTATATATCTTGGAGATCAAACCTCTATCTGATGGATCATTAGCGAATATATTTTCCCATATGGTTGGCTACCTTTTCATTTTGCTGATGTTTTCTTTCGCCATGCAGAAGCTTCTTATTTTGATGAGGTCCCACTTGTTTATTCTTTCCTTTCTGTCCCTTGCTTTAGGAGACATATCAGTGAAAAAATGGCTGCGTGGGATATCTGAGAGTTTCTTGCCAATGTTCTCCTCTAGGACTTTGATGGTGTTGCAACTTATATTTCAGTCTTTTATCCATCTTGAGTTTATATTTGTGTATGGGGTCAGCTGATGATCCAATTTCAATTTTTTTGCATGTAGCCGTCCAGCTCTCCCAACACCATTTGTTGAAGAGGCTATTAATGCTCCATTTTATGCTTCTGGCGCCTTTGTGAAATATTAGATGCCCATATCGACCTGGGCTTATTTCTGGGTTTTCTGTTATGTTCCACTGGTCTATGGGTCTGTTCTTGCCCCAGTACCAGATTGTTTTGAGTATAGTAGCTTTGTAATAGAGTTTGATGTCTAGTATTGGGATCCCTCCTACTTTGTGTTTCGTTCTCAAAATTGCTGAGGCTATTCGGGTCGTTTATGGTTCCATATAAATTTTTGAAATGTCTGTTCTATTTCTGTGAAATATGTCATTGGTATCTTAAGAAGGATTGCATTGAATCTATAAATTGCTTTGGGTAGTATGGACGTTTTGATGATATTAATTCTTCCAATCCATGAGCACGGTCTATGCTTCCATTTATTTGTGTCTTCCTTAATTTCTTTCTTCAATGTTGTATAGTTTTCTGCGTACAGGTCTTTTACGTCTTTGGTTAAACTTATGCCTAGGTACTTGATTTTTCTTCTTGCTATATCGAGTGGTATTTTTTTCTCTGATTTCTTCTTCTATTGCATTGCTGGTGTACAAAAATGCCTTTGATTTCTGAATGTTGACTTTGTATCCTGCTGTTTTGCCAAATTCACTTATTAGGCTGAGGAGTTTTTTGGTAGAGTCTACAGGGTTCTCTATGTACACTATCATGTCATCTGCAAACAATGATAGTTTTACTTCCTCCTTTCCTATTTGGATGCCTTTTATATCTTTCTTTTGTCTGACTGCTGTGGCTAGGACTTCCAATACGATGTTGAAAAGAAGCGGTGAGAGCGGACATCCTTGTCATGTTCCCGATCTTAGTGGGAAAGCTTTCAGTTTTTGCTCATTGAGTATGATATTGGCTGTAGGTTTTTCATATATGGCCTTTATTACGTTGAGGAATGCCCCATTTATTCCCATTTGGCTGAGTGTTTTGATCATAAATGGGTGCTGTACCTTATCAAATGCTTTTTCTACATCTATCGAGATGATCATGTGGTTTTTGACTTTTCTTTTATTTATGTGATGTATCACGTTTACTGATTTGTGTATATTGAACCATCCCTGCATACCTGGGATGAATACCGCTTCATCATGGTGGATAATCTTTTGACTGTATTGCTGGACGTGGTTTGCCAATATTTTGTTGAGGATTTTAGCATCTATGTTCATCAGCGAAATTGGCCTGTAGTTTTCTTTCTTTGTAGGGTCTTTATCTGGTTTTGGGATCAGGGTGATGCTGGCCTCATAGAAAGAGTCTGGGAGTCTTTCCTCCTCTTGGATTTGTTGGAATAGTCTGAGAAGGACAGGGGTTAGCTCTTCCTTAAATGTTTTGTAAAATTCTCCTGTGAAACTGTCCGGCCCTGGGCTTTTGCGTGTCGGGAGTTTCTTGATTACTGCTTCAATTTCCCCTGCTGTTATCGGTCTCTTCAAGTTTTCTGTTTCTTCCTCCTTCAGTGTTGGAAGATTATACTTTTCTAAAAATTTGTCCATTTCATCAAGATTTTCAAATTTCTTGGCAAATTGTTCACAGTAGTCCCTGATGATCCTTTGTATTTCTGTGGTATCAGTTATTTCTTCTCTTTCATTTCTGATATTATTAATTTGGGTACTCTCCCTTTTTTTCTTGATGAGTCTGCTTAAAAGCTTGTCATTTTTATGTATCTTTTCAAAGACCAGCTTCTGGATTGGTTGATCCTCTGAATTGTTCTTTTTGTTTCTATGTCACTCAGTTCTGCTCTAATCTTGATTATTTCCTTCCTTCTACTTCCTCTGGGATTTATTTGTTGTTGTGTCTCCAGGTCTTGAAGTTGTAGTGTTAGGTCTTATATTTGAAATGTATCTATCTTTTTTTGATAAGCCTGTTGCTATGAACTTCCCTCTCAGGACTGCCTTTACTGTGTCCTTAAAAGTTTTGGACTGTTCTGTTCATTTTCATTTCTTTCCTGAAATATTTTTATTTCTTCTCTTATCTCATTATTGACTCATTCATTGTTTAATAGTGTACTGTTGAGTCGACATGAGTTTGCAAGTTTTTGAAGTTTCTCTTTGAGGTTGATTTCCAGTTCAATTCCTTGTGGTCCGAGAAAAATTTAGTATTATTTAAATTTTCCTGAATGTGCTGAGGTTTGCTTTGTGTCCTATCCTGTGGTCTATCTCTGAAAAACTGCCATGAGCATTTGAAAAGAATGTGTATTTTGCTTCCTTGGGATGTAAGGTTCTATATATGTCAGTTAAGTCTCTTTGATTCAGTGTGTCATTCAGCACCACAATATGTTTATTAATGTTTTGTTTGGAAGATCTGTCCATTTTTGACAGTGGGGTGTTGAAATCCCCTACTATCAGTGTGTTGCTGTCTATATCTTTTTTGAATTCATCCAACAATTTCCTTATATACTTGGGGGCTCCAATATTGGGAGCATATAAGTTTACAATGTTGATTTCTTCTTGATAAATTCATCCTTTAAGTATTATAAAGTGCCCCTCTGGGTCTCTTTTGATGGCCTTTGTTTTGAAATCTACTTTGTCTGATACAAGTATGGAAACCCTGGCCTTTTTCTCATGCCCATTTGCTTGGAATATTTTTTTCCATCCCTTTACTTTTAATCTGTGTGTCGCTTGCTCTCAGGTGCGTGTCTTGGAGGCAGCATCTGTGTGGGTCATGTTTTCTTATCCATTCAGCTACCCTGTGTCTTTTGATTGGGGCATTGAGTCCATTCACATTGAGAGATATTACTGATAGAAACTTACTCATCTTTTCTCTTTGTACTTGTGTTCCTCTCTCTCTCATTCTTTTCCTTCATCTTCTTATACCAGTCCCTTTAGCATATCTTGGAGTTCTGGTTTGGTAAAGATGTATTCTTTTAGCCTTCTCTTTTCTGGGAAACTCCGTATTTCCCCTTCTCTTTTGATGGAGAGCCTAGCCGGGTAGAGCAGCCTTGGCTGTAGGCCCTTGCTTTTCATGGCTTGGAATATTTGTTGCCATTGCATTCTGGCTTCTAGTGTTTCTGTTGAGAAATCAGCTCCTAGGCATATGGGGGCCCTCTTGTATGTTACTTTCTCCTTCTCCCTTGGTTCCTTGAGGATTCTCTCTTTGTCTTTGATATTTGCCATTTTAATGATGATGTGTCTTGGAGGGGACCTCTTTGAGTCCCTTTGAGTGGGGTCCTCTGTGCCTCCTGGATCAATGAGAACCTTTCTCTCCTCAAATTAGGGAAATTTTCCATGTTTACTTTTTTGAGGAGGTTCTCTATCCATCGCTCCTCTTCTTCTCCTTCTGGTATCCCTATTATATCGATATTATTGCATTTCAGGTTGTCCTGCATTTCCCTAAATGTCTCTTCATTCTTTTTGAGTCATTTTTCCATTTCTTGTTCTTTCTGGGAGCTTCTTTCTACCTTATCCTCCATCTTACTGATTCGGTCCTCGGCTTCATCCAGCCTGGTTTGGATTCCTTCTATTGTTTCCTTCAATTCATAAATGGTATTCTTCATATCCTCTTGTGTCTTCTTGATAGTTTCTATGTCCTTTTCCAGGCTGATTTAGTTTGCTGTAAGATCCTCATAGTTTCTCTGCAGTTTTTCTTAGTTATCTCTGAGCTGGTTGCACTGATATAGCTTCCTCAGAACCAGTGTTTTGAATTCAGTATCTGTTAGTTCCCTTTATTTCATTTAGCTCTCTCTGTGGGGAGTCCCATTTTCCACTCATTTGGGGGAAACTTCTTCTTCTTCCCATTTTTGTGAGAGTCTGTTAAGTATTTTTGTCCTTTACTTTTCTCTCTGTGCCTGCCTCTGATGATGTCAGTTGTTGACCCTATATGACCTTGGGTTATTTGTTTGAGCCTTCCAGGAGTCTATTGTGTGTGTCTGACTCCTGCTTGTGGCAGCTCTGTGACCCCTTCGGTCAGTGCTGGGCTATTTTTGGGGATCTATCTACACTCTTTGGCCGGCTCCTTCAGTGCGCTCCAGGCGTGGCAGGATCCCCAGCCTGCCTGGGGTTGCATGCACTTGCCCCAGACCAGAGGGCTTAATCGCGACCTCGTGTACTCATCTGGCCTCCTGGCCACCGAGCTCCCTGGCTCTGGTCAGTATAGGGTCTTCTATTGTGTACTTTCCCCGCTTTTGGCTCTTTGGGTTCGTTGCTTGCCCTTTCCAAATGAGGACTATGGAAATGGGAGGAAGTCAGCTCCAGGACTCTCCGGTTAATCCTTTCTCTGGTCTCTCCTCCAGGGACTCTGGGCAGCTCTAGTAATTTTGTGGGCCGCTCCGCCATCGGGGGCAGGCGGGTCAAATTACACCTGCCCTTGACACTCTGTGCACTTCCTCACAGGCTGTATAGGTGCCAATCGGTGGGAAGCCTTGCCGGCTGGTGCAAGCTTTCGCCAGCCCGCGCTGGTCACACACATGCTTGCCAACCCTCGCAGGTCACTCGGTGCAAGTGTGCGCGCCTGCACTGGGTGTTTTTGTGGTGTCTATGTGTGGTTTTTGGCTTTTGGCTTTTTGGGGGTGTGGCTGCTTCTCGCGCAATGGAGGCTATGGCAAGGAGAAGGCTTTGGGACTCCCCGTTTCTTCCTCCTGTTCTTTCCCCAAGGCCTCCTTTTCTAGTCTCTCCTCAGGGGTCTCTGGGCAGTTCTGTGACCCCTTCGGCCAAGGATCCACCCCTTGTGCGGACTGCGTTTCAATCGCGGGCAGTCTGGTTCATGCGCGCCCCTCTTCTGCCTTTTTGCGGTTGCGCCTTTCCAGCCCACAATGGAGACTACAGAACGGGGAGGGAGTCGGGACTCCCTGGTTCCTCCTCCCATTCTTTCCCCAACGTCTCCATCTCCAGTCTCTCCTCGAGGCTCTCCCAGCCAGTCTGCACTCAGCCCCGCAGCTCACACACGTACAAGCTGTGTTCGGAGCGCACAAAAGGCAGGTTAGTTGATTCCCTTATGCCTGAGCGAGATGGTAGCTGCAAGGTGGGAGGCGTGCCATCACCGGGGCTCCACCAGCCACAGTGTCAGTTCTCTTCACAAAGTTTTCCTCACCAGTCTTTTCCCAGGCACCAGCCCACCCTGCTGCCGCCTCTACCCAGAGATCAAGGAGGGTGGCTGCCACTGCAACTTTTGCGTTGGCCCTTTAAATGTCTCTTTTCATCCTCAGCCACCTGTCTCTGGCAGAGAGTGGCCCTAAGCTTTCAGCGTTGTGTATTGTCTGTATTTTCTTTGTTTTAGCTGCTGTAGTTTAGGGGTCCCTGTTTGTGACTCAGACCCCGTTCTTCGGGGTGGGGGGGAAGCTAACTGGCCGTTTCAATGTCCCTCTGGTGCCAGTGCCCGTAGGCACCCAGCCCACCCTCTTGAGCCTCCACGCACTTCTCAGCCGTTGGGATGTGTGAGAGTTGAATCCACTGTCCGCGACACCAAGGCTCCTCTCCCACTATCGCTCCACTGCTTTCCAGGTGATTAATCCACTATTTAGTTGCAATTCCAGTTTGGTCTTGGGAGGAGGTCAGCGTGACTCCCATTCACTCCTCCGCCATCTTCTCCAATGATATTTTAATATCACAAATAAAGACTTTAAAAAGTAAGAAGGAATACTTAATGACATATTCTTCAATAGGAGCATAACAAATCTACATTTGTATGTACCTAATATCATATTTTAAAGTATAAAAAGCAAAAACAATGACAAATTTAAAAGAAGAAATAGAAAATCCCTCAATCTTAGCTGTGAAGTCTAAAATACCTGATTCAGGAACTGATAAAATAGGTAAATAAAATACTTAAGACTATAGAAATTTGGAATACATATTAACCAATTTTACCTTTTTGTCTCATATATCTGTATCTATATTCTCACAATACTCAATAACTGAAAACACAAATATAAATCAAGCCTTAAGCATTTCCAAGGGATTGAAGTTATAAATGTTCTATGAACACAGTCTAATTCAACCAAAAGGACTAATAAAAAGGTAACTAGAAAAATTCCAAATAACTAAAAATGAATAACATTTCTAAATAATCCATGAATCTGTTTAACCAAACAAAATGAATGTCAGAAAATATATTGAACTAAATGATGTGAAATATGTTTGGATGAATTAAAATGATGCTTAAAAATAAACTTAGAATACATTTTTTAGAAGGTTGAGAACCAATGATTTATCTCCTCAAAGAATTAAAAGAAGACCTAATTAAATTCAAAAGAAGAAATAGAAAGTAAATCTTAAAGTCGCTGTATGTATCAATAAGACAGAGACTTGTTATGCCATACACAGAGTCAGAAGTTGATTATTTGAAAATAGTAATTACTAAACTAAAAAAATACATTGTTTAATAAAAGACAACCTATTTACCAATTTCTGGAATGAAAAGTAAGGATTATAGATCTTGAAAATTAAAAAAGATTGTATTAGGAAAAATTGCATAAGCAACAAATATTTGTAATATATTTGCAAAATTAGATAAAATGGCTACTTCTCTGAAAATAAAAACAGAATTGATAAAAACTAACCAAAAGAAAAATGAAAACCTCACTCTTCTCATGACTTTTAAGTAAATTGAGTATGTAGTTAAAATGATTTTACAAAATAAAATTCCAGGATATTAAGGCTTTACCAATGTACTTTCCCTTTCCCTCACTATAAAAAAGAAGTAATACCAATATTACACAAAGAGACAGGAAGCACACATTCTAATTTGTTTTGGGGGACCAGTATAACTTCAGTAACAAAATCTGAGAAAACCTTATGAGAAAAATAAAATTATAGAACAATATTCTCCATCAATATAATATGTAAAATTCTTAAAAATTGACCTAGGCTTTCAAATCCAGACATAGACAAAATAGTAAACAGAGCAGGGTCAGGTGAAATTAACTCCAGGATGTTTTGGTTGAACATTTGGAAATCGCCCCTTGGATATCATATTAATAGAAATAATTTAATATGAGCTTTTCAAAAGGTACAAGAAAAGTATTAACAAAATTTGGCATTAATTCATGGCTTAGCTCTCAGCAAACTAGTTCCAGACACAAGTTCCTTAATGAAGTCATCTATGAAAAAATGTACAGAGAGCATCACTTAAACTAATGGAGTATAATACACTTTCACTTTGAATTCTGGAACATGGCAAATACATCCACCATAACCACTTCTGTTTAACACTTTCATGAAGGTTTTAGCCAATGTAGGAGATGAGGAAATAAAATATATAAATATAGAAAAGGAAGAACTGAAACCACCAGTATATTCATAAGGATTTGATCCAGGGCACACTCCCTAGTGCAGAACAAGAATCAATTGCCACCAAAGGCTCATCCATACACAGTGCAAGGGTAATGTTTTGTTCAGTGGGAAAGACCACCACCGGCATGGTGCGCCTAAGTCCTGAGAAGGTCTGAGCTGCCTGGGAAATCCTTTTTACCCTCCCACACATGACAGCTTCTAAGGAATGTGGACTCCACTGTTCTTCAAAACTGAAACTCTGCCCTTAAGAGTTTCCCTCCACTATGCAGCTTCTGGTATTGATGAAGGTTTGAACTGATCCAGGAGCTTATCATACACCCCCCCCCCCAGGCATTGTGGCTGTTGTCTGAATGCAGTCAGTTGGAAAATACCTTTCAAGACACTGAGGTGGGCTTTTGGTGCAGACATAGCTGCCTTGGAAGCCTTGACCTGTGACACTCCACATGCAAAAACACTGCTCAGAAGGTGCGCTTTCATCTTTCACTGTACACCAACAAATGGGTCAGGCTCCTCTGAGTCCTTTCTGCCATGGCTGAAATCATGTCCACTTGGTCAGGCACTCTGTTAGTCTCAGAGAACTGCCATAGCAAAGTGCCACAGACCAGAGGGCTTAAACAACAGATATCTGTTTACTAGTAGTTCTGGAGCCTGGAAGTCCACAATGAAAGTGTAATAGGTTTGGTCTCTCCTGAGCCCTCTTCACTGGCTTTTACAGATGGTCACTCACTCACTGTTATTCACATGGCCTTTTCACTAGTTTCTTCCTTTCTTATAAGGATGCCAGTCACATTGGATTAGAGCCTCACCCAAATGACCAAATCCTACCTAATTTATCTCTATAAAGGCCCTATCTCTTAGTTACATAGGAGTTTAGAAGATTTCAGCACCTGGATTTTGTGGGAACACAATTCAATCTAGAACAGGCAGCTGGAGCTCTCTTACTGCTCCAGTTAGGTCATTTCCTAGACATGGAAGACACTGGTCTTCGGCATGGTTCTTAAGCACTTCTGCAGTCATAAATCAAAAAGCAGTCAAAATGATAACCACCAAATAGTTTGTTTTTAAAGATAGAATTTAAATGGAAATGGGAAAGGGAAAAAGTGCTTCCATACATAGTTACAAAGAATAGAAAATTTAAATATCCTATTAAAAAATCTACTTGCAAAATGTAGCAAAATTTAGAATTCTGCATACTTTTTAAGTCAAAATGATAATTACATTTCCAGGAATTAATCCAACCTTCCCTCAAATAAACTAAAGAACATGTCCAGGGATTTGTTAATTTTCTACTACTTTCCTCATATGACATACAGTTTGATAAATTATATATAGGAATACATTTTGATAAGCATACTTTTATATATTTCATATACCTCATTCTGGGAAATCATCATTTGCAATTTGTTAATATAATAACTCATGGGTGAAATAAAAGGAACAGTATGTTTAAAGTAGGATTGTGATATGACCTAAGACCTCTACATATTTAAAAAATGCATTTTAGAGAGGAAAAATGTGTGTGTATGTAATGTAATTGTCCATAAAAAGATTTTTCACTGTAGCTTAAAAGCAAGTGAACTCTGTTGCAATAGCCTTGAAAAAGGTCTACCTTGACTGTTTAACTTTGTTTAGCAACATTTTTGTTGTGACTGTGGGTCTCCTGGTATGAGCTGATATTTTGAGAAATGCTCTGTTAGTGAATATAACACTGTAAACTTTGGGATACTGGGCTAGCTGAGGCCCTCAAGGCAGTAAAGGCATATTATAAATGGGATTAGATGGATCCCTACTCCTTCTTTTTTTTTTTTAATTCTAATATCTTTTTTTTCTTTATTTCTTTATTTATTTTTAAATATATTTGTCTCTGCCTCCCCCCCACCACTTTCCCTTGCCCCCTCCCTCATTCCCTCCCTCAGCTCTTCTCCTTTGGTTTTGTCCATGAGTTCTTGCTATATGTCCTGCTCCTTCTAAGGTAGAATGAGTCTCTTTGTAGTGGAAGATAGAATTCTATTTATTTTTTAAATTTTTCATGCTTTTAATTTTTGTTTTCCAGAATTTCTAAAATGTACAGCTATCATTTCTACTTTTGCTGGTCAATAAGCACTGTTTTAAAAAATACAGACACATGTACCATAATATCTTAAAGTAGAAGGAAACACAATATTGTAGAGAAGAGTGGAATATCATTGTCTACAGAAAAACTAGCAAACTGAATGTTGAGTGATTTTTAAGTTGAAATAATATCTTCCTGAGTCACAAATGCTTGGCTGGTTCCCACAACTTTCAGTAGTAAATCAAACATGACATAGTGTGCTTTCAGCTGTTCTCTGGATTTCTGAAGAGTGTTATCTTCCCTTGTTAAAAAGGAGTAACAATTATATTGTGTAATGAAGCAGATTGTTTCTATAATCTCTTTCATTTTTTTAAAGATTTTATTTACTTATTTTTAGAGAGAGGGGAAGGGAGATAGGAAGAGAGGGAGAGAAATATCAATATGTGGTTGCCTCTCATGCTCATCCCACTGAGGACCTGGCCTGCAACCCAGGCACGTGACCTGACTGGGAATTGAACTAGTGATCCTTTGGTTCGCAGGCTGTGCTCAATCCACTGAACCATACCAGCCAGGGACCGTTTACTTTATTCAATCTAAAGTGATACACTGGCTTTCTCCAAAGTAAATTGTTAAAAAATTATAAACAGATTAAATGCCTGGGAAGCTCCTGTTCCCACCAACTCTTTCCCTCCTTTCCCATCAGTTTTATGAGGGAGGGATTCAGTTCTTGGAAGGTGTGGTCTGAATGTTTCATGGGAGAACTCTGAAATCCCCTGAGGTCATCACTTTATTGCCATATTCAGAGTCACAAAAATATGACTTATACAAGGTCTGTCCAGAAAAAATCTGGCCATTGTTAATATAAAGAGAATGGTTTGTACAGCATTAATGTGACCTGGCAGCCAAGGAGAGTGGGCTGCAATATGCATGAACAATGATGACTTTACTGTACTAGTCAGTTGAGTGAGTATGTGTACTGCTTGTCTGTGGCATTCAAAATGACTGAGCAAGTAGAACAACTAATCTGCATCAAATTTTGCATTAAGCTTGAACATTCATCTGCAGAAACTTTACGGACTATTCAGAAGGCCACAGCTATGGGCAACTACTGATTGACAGCTTCATCACAACAATGCTCCCACTCATTCATCATGTCTTGTGCAAAGTTTCTTGGTGAAACATCAGATCACCCAGGTGACTCAGCCCCATTACAGCCTAGATTTGGCACCCTGTGACTTCTGGCTTTTCCCAAAACTAAAATCACCTTTGAAAGGTAAGAGATTTCAGACAGTCAATGAGACTCAGAAAAATACAACAGGGCAGTTGATGGAGATTGGGAAGACTATGTGAGTCCCCAAGATGCCTACTTTGAAGGGAACTGAAGTATTATTGTCTTATGTACAATATTTCCTGTACCTTGTATTTTCTTCAATAAATGTATCCATTTTTTAAAATTATATGGCTGGATACCTTCTGGACACCTCTCAGATTCTTTGGATTAAGATTTATGGGTCATATGGTATTTCTACTTAACACTTTGAGGAATTTCAATACTGTTTGCCAAAGTAACACAATTACATTCCCACCTGTAATGTCTAAGGATTCCCCATCCTCTGGTATTACAACAAAACCTGTTATTAATTTTTGAGACTATTATTATAGTCATTCTGGTAGATATAAAGTGACATCTTGCTATAGTCTTGATTTTCATTTTCCTGTTAACTAATAATATTGAGCACTTTTATGTGCTTATTAGTCATTTGTCTATCATCTTTGAAGAAGTGTTTATTCTAGTTCTTTGCCCATTTTATATTAGGTTATGCATCTTTTTGTTACTGTGTTGTAAAAGGTCTTTATATGTTCTGGATACAAGTCCACTGAGAGATACTGAGAGTGGTTGAACTGTGCTTATCCCAGAAGAGATGTGGAAGCCTTACCCCCACTACCCCAGAATGGGACCTGATTTGGAAATAAAGTTAGTGCTGATGTAATTAGTTAACATGACATCATCCTTAAGTAAAGTGAGCCCATAATCCAAAATGATTCATGTCCTATTACAAAGATGCCCATTGTAGCTGCTGAAACAAACATCTAAAAATACAGAAGTGGCCTGAAATTGAGTAATGATTAGTCTGGAAGAGTTTTGAGGCACATAATGGGAAAGGTTAGATTGCCTTGAAGAGATTGTTGGTAGAGATATGGATGTCAATGGCAATTCTGGTCAGAGCTCAGAAAGAAAAGAGAACTGTAGAGAAAACTTCTAGCATCTTATAGAATATTATCAAGAACATATGTTCTTAAGATGAGGTTACAGGTGCAGACATACTTTTGTGTGTCTGTGTGCATGCTATTATAATCCATCCCAAATCTCCCTGATACAGATGTATAAGACACAATATATGTACCAAATTATCTTTTTATGTCAAAATTAAAAATTAAAATCCCAAACCCATCTGCACCAAAGAGTTTCATGTAATACCTGCATTTAGTTAAGCTTAAAGTGTTTAGATCTTATAGTATATCCAGAAATTATATACACACTCACAGATGCATAGACACTGACACAAAGAAGCAGAGACACATGCTCAGAGATACAGTGACACACACAGAACACACATCGATACATGCTCACAGATGCATAAAGACACACAAACACATATACCACAGAAACACACACTGACACACAAATACACACCCTCACACACAGATACACACAGATCCCAGATAAACTCTTGACATGTGCATAAGAAATCACAAAAGTACTTGTGTAAGCATTTTTAAATAATAAAATACAGAAACAAATGGATAAATTGTGTATTTGAGACAATGAAATTCTACATAGTAATGAAAAGGATGAATCAAGGCTGTGTGTGACTGCATAAATGTTCTCTCAAACTTTGGTCTGAGGCATAGGATTAATTATAGAAGGACGCTCACTTTATGACAGTTCATATCAAGTGTGAGTACAAGGAAAACCAACTGGTAGATTGTTTATGGACAATCTGATGTAGTAAAATCAGGTAGGTAATCACAAGTTCAGTGGACTTATCACCTACTGGGCAGAAAGAAAAATGCAAAGTGAAGGACAAAGAGTTGCATGCAGAAGGGTTCAGCTGGCCCACAGGTTCCCACGTGTTCCTGTCACTCACTGTGCTGGGGGCTGCTAATGTTTCCCAGAACCTTTTTCTAAAGAGTAGATTTCAGCCAGACAGATGGGTAGACTGCAGCTGCCACATCCTTGGCAGTAAGGGGCAGCCATATGACCAAGGCACAGTCATGAAAGAACGTGTAACAAGGTATGAGCACCAAGAGGGCAGGCAGGGCTCCTCTGTGCCCCTCCTGTTCTTTTACAACAGGCTTCAGCCAACATGTGGCATTAACCCAGTGTCAAACCTGATGGTTGGTACAATACCATATGACATGGAGGACAAGCCAAATGTGGAAATCTGGGCACCTACTTAATGACTGTAAGAGAACTATCTGTCAGTTGGTCACAGCTGCTTCATAATTGTAACAGTAATAGAAGAAGGGAAAATCATGTCTTGCTTATATTGTCTGTTTCTAGGTCTCTGTAACAACATTTCAGTTCTTGTCCTAAAATTGGCTTCTAGGGATCAGAAGATGGGATGTCAGGACAGTCTTGACCAGCAGGACAGCTGTCCCTTTGGTGTGTGTAGAGGGTGAAAAGGATTATTAGGGACAAGGTGTGGCTAGAAGTCATGCTCTCAATTCCAAAATGTCTTTTTTTTTTTACTATCATGCATGCTGCTTTTATTAGGATGCCTTTCCACTACTTTTAACCTTTTTAAAAAAATTTTATTTTAATTTATTTTTTCAAATACATTTGTCTCTGCCTACCCCCACCACTTTCCTTTGCCCCCTCCTTCATTCCCTCCCTCAGCTCTTCCCCTTTGGTTTTGTCCATGAGTCCTTTCAATATGTTCCTTAACTTTCCCCTTCCCTTCCTTTTCCCCACCTCCCTCCCTCCTTTCCTCTTGTCTCTGTTGAAAGGAAAAGAAACCAAAATTTCTTCTTAATCAGCTAGTCTAATTGTGTTCCAGTGAGTTCACTTTATACATTTTTTTTGTCTAAAGACAAGTTTAATATTACATCAATCTGAAACAAATGAACAATCATATTTCTTAATATTATCCTTTATTCTTTAGTGTCTGTGACATTGTCATGGGAATACTTGAAAATATGATTTTTCCTCCATTAAAAATATGAGAAGTTAAAATTAGCAGTCATCCAGGAAGAAGGGGACACTGGAATGCCGTAATTATAAACTGTCACAAATAGAGCTGAGCTAAAGTAGAATTTTGGTAACAAACAGTAACTTAAGTTCTTGTACTGTTTCAGGTACTAAAAGAAATCAGCCACATAAAGCTGAGGGCTTGACTGAGCTACCAATGCAACCATTTTCCATGGTCCCTTTCCTGCCAATTCACTGATAAGAATAGTCTGTTTTTCCTGAGAACAAAAGGTAAAAAGGACATGTCTCCTAATGAAAGCCATTTGTAAAAAGAAACCATCTGTACTTAAGAAGAAAGTAGAAAGTTCAATAAAATAATTAGGAAGCTAAAAATGCTCTTTTAAATTATAGCTTTGAAGCCCTCACTAGCTCTTTGTATCCAAGGTCGGCAGTTTCTATCCTAGGCATGTGGAATTGATTTCTACCCTCGAGTTATACATGCAAGGACCTGCCTGCTTATCTGACCCAGGAATCTGCAGGATATTGTAATAAGGTGCTGAGCATGGGTCCTCTAATAAGAGGGGGAACACCTCCACAATCCTGTCTTCATGCAGGATTGAGGGGGCAGGGAAAAGTGGAAAGTACAGCATTTAAGACACACTATAGAGCAAAGGCAAATTAACAGCCCGAGCCTTCCTGAAAGAAAGATCTTGGAAGCTGCAGAATTTTATAGTGTCTATAAGAATGTGCAGTGACTTGTGGCATAGCCCCGCAGGGAAGCTCATACAGCACCTGCAAGAACTGCATGGAGTGGGGTGGTAGATGCCCTTCTGGGATGTCTGTGCGTAGCTGGAAATTCTTGACCAAAGATGGCAGCTGAAAGAGGGTCCAAGGCACTGGAGAGATGACAAAAATGACATACACTAACGCATCATAGGAATGGCTGGGTTTTAGATCATGCGGAAAGTTCTGAGCTGAGCATTTAAAATTGGAGCAGGAGTTCTGAATTTCAGGGAGTCAGCATGAGGTCTGCATAAAAGACTGCCACGAGGTCTGGAGGTCTGCCTGGAAGTCTGCCTGCAGAAGACAGCAGCAGAGCTGGCGGTGCTGCAGGGAACCTGCCTGCACACCAAGACTCATGAGAGATACTTGAAGCTGAACTGTGACAAAGAACGTTGAGCTGAAGACTTCATTTTTCTGAAAGACTATACTTTGAAACATATTTTGAAACAGGCCTGGTTTGGCAGAGGGAGATAAGACCATTTGTTTTTGTGTGTTTTAAAAGGGAGCAGGACTTAACAGCAGAAATCTGCAATTATTCTAAATCTGTATAACCTTTAAATAAACAACCCCTTTTCTTTTTCACCAAACTCTTGCTTTGAGAGTCATGCTTCTTGGTGGTGGGCAATCGAACCCTACGGCTATTTCGGAACTCCATTGGCTGGTTCTGTAAAAATTTGACCTGCAATACAAAAGCTAGAATGTTAACCTTATTAACACTTCATCTTCTGCTGCAAAAATTTGACTTTCTTGGTACTGAAACTAAAAATGTTAGTAATGATTTGCACATAAAAAGAAAAACATTGCCAGAATAACAAACAGGACTTCATCAAATACAGGTGAAGTCAGGGTTTCAGTTTAAAACAGAAAAATGTGAATTAGATTTTTAATGATATCTATGAGCTTCCCTGGGTGGGGGCAGATTTTTTCATTACATTAACTGTGCTTAAAATAAATCACATTAATTTATTTTATTTTATTTTTTTATCCTCAACCAAGGAGATTTTTTCCTTGTCTTTTAGAGAGAAAGGAAAGGAGAGACAGACAAACATGAGAAAATGCCGGAGAGAAGCATCGGGAACCAGGAATTGCTTGAACCCTGGCCGGAAATCAAACCCACAAGCTGGGTAAGTGCCCTGGTATGAATCAAACCTGTAACTTTTTGGTTATAGGATGATGCTCCAATCAACTCAGGAACATTGGCCAAGGCAACATTTTTTAAATTCTGAGTTGAATTGACTTTAATTGGTTTATTTTTAATTTTATTTGCCTTATTACAAGTTCTTTTAAAATAAATTTTTTGTTACATGGATAATTTGTTGATATGACACAGCTATTTATTGCTTATCACTATTAGGAAAACTGTAATAACATTAACCTTTCAATATGCATTTCAGTGTTTTAAATTACCCTTCTTGGAAATAACAATTTATCATCACAATTTTTTGAACACCCTACCACACTTACCACAGTGGCCTTGCTCATAGTATATAATCAACAAAGATATATTTTAAATGAGGTATGGATTAAAAATAGGATATTTTTATTTTCCTGCTCTGTCCTTAACTTGAAAAACTATTTATTATGACTGAAATAAATTTTATTCGTATTGGATTTCCATTCGTAACATTTTACCAGTTGGAGTGAAACATTTATCTTGATTTGACAATTGTGCTTATAACTACCACTAAATCTAGGGAGGACAACTCAATAATACCAAACAATAAAACACTTCCACCAAAAGCCTTTGGGAACCAAGGTAGTGAGACGTTCCTTATGTTATTGGATGAATCTGTCCGCATGCTGAATTTTATAATATTGATAGATTGTTGAGGCATTCCAATAATATACAAAATCAAATGGAACCTTTATAAAACCAAAGGGAAGTTACTTTATATGAAATTTCCACATGAGAATAATTTAACTTCTACTTCCAAGGAAGTCTAAACCAAATCTAACCTGGGTTTAAATTTTTGCTCTCTGGATACTAGCTTCAAGCGTAAGAGTTCTTGTTTATAGAACCTAAAGAAGGAACAAAGACAAACCTTAGGTCACCACTTGAGAATATCTATCATAACCAGACATGCTGGGTAACATTGAGCTCTTTCTATATTTAAGACCAAAATAATTACAACAGCTATTTAAAATAGCATTCCATAGAGTGTTCTTTTCCAGCCTTCCTTTTTAAGATTATGAGGAGTTTCACAGGTAAAATAAATGGATGGCTAAATACATTACATGTTATTTTCATATTTCCATTATCAGAAGAAGAATTAGTCTAAGCTTTTGTGACAGTGATGGATCAGTAGGCCAATGTTCTAATTTGTTCATCCACAACATCCTCGTGGGACTTAGGGCAAATTTCTTAACTACCTCAACCCTCTATTTACTCTCCAATAAGGGAAGTTAGGCAAGACCTGGATTATCCATTTAATAATTTATGGTTAAACATTTATCTACTTAATAAATAATTTTACTAGATAATTTTGACTAGACACATTTAATAGATAATTTTTCTTCCTCAACATAGAACTTTGAATATATTTTATGCTAACAGAGATGTAATTCCTGAAGTGCTATCTGTCATTTCCTCTCTCTCTTTTCTACTCACAGAGAGCATAAAGAGTTGTGATGTCACTATTACAGAGACAACTTTGATTTTACTCTAGTACACTAGAAAATAACATGTTCTAGAACCACAACTTTATTGTGACATACACACAGGCTGTCATATTGTGGTTGAGAACAAAGAAATTAATATCCTAAAATCTTTCCAGGACCTATGAAACATAATCTAACATAATATGTTGGATGAGGCTGTGGTATTTACCACAGACAAAATATATAGTTATTGACTTTCAATGAGAATTGTTTTTTGCAATGGGAGATCCTCCTGTTGCACCATCTAACCACATTTGACTTTCATCATTAGATCTCGGTCTTCTAGTATTACTAAGAATTGTGCAAGGCCTGTGACCCTGAAAAACCACCTTTCAACTGGGTCCCTAGTCTAAGAGCCAACAGTTTTAACCGGGCCACCCCCATGGAGTCAAGTAAAGAAGGAGCACACATGAACACATGACTAAATAGTATCAACACAGTCATATTTCACATCAAAAATAAGTTTCCCCAAAGTTGTGGTTATAAGGTGTAAATAACCAATATTTTGAATATAACAGGCAGGTACTACAAATAAAATTTAACTGGATAAATGAATTTAAAATAAATCACTAGAGGAATGTTGACTATGAGTTCACCAAGGTCAATAAATTGGCTTGTGTTCAGGTAAATTGTCTAAAGAGGATTTCAAGAAAAGCCTATTCATTCATCAATGGTCCCTCTCTCCTTCATAGAGGAAGACTTGGTATTTTCAGTTTTATTTTTCATTTAGCCTATCCCACAGACCCTATTGCCTAGGCAGATCAGAGAAATATAAAAAGAGGTAATATGGAAAGATTTATATAAGATTCTTTTTCAGAATGACTGCTGTTCTGTGTGAGAAAAAGCATCCATCCAGTGTTGTCCAAAGGCAGCAAGAGTGTGCTCCAAGAGCAGTCAGAGGAGATTCAGCTGATGGGGTTGTAACTGTATGAACAAGAGTATAACAATTTACTAGTTGGGCAATAGCTATCATACAACTAAGCACAAGTTTGCATGTTCTATGAAGACAATGACAAAACTTGGAATGAAGCCAATGGCTATAAAGTGTGTAGAGGTTCTCAGGTAGGGTTCTTTCCTGCCAGAAGAACCCTCCCATTTTCTCTTATTATATGCAAAATCTGTCCAGAAGGTATACAACAAAGTAATATGAAAAATAGACACATTTATTGAAGAATATACAAGAAACATTATGCATATGACAATGATGCCTCAGTCCCCTTCAAAGTAGGCACCTTGGGACCTCATACAGTTCTCCCAATCACCATCAACTGCCCCGTTGTATTTTCCTGAATCTCATAGATAGTCTGAAATCTCTTCCTTTTCAAAAGTGATTTTAGTTCTGGGAAAAGCCAGAAGTTGCAGGGAACCAACTCTGGGCTGTAGTGGGCCTAAGTCACCTGGGTGATTTTGATGTTTTTCCAAAAAACTCTGCATGAGACATGATGTGTGAGTGGGCTTATTTTTGTGATGGAGCTGCCAATCACCAGAAGCCCATAACTGAAGCCTTCTGAATCATCTGTATAGTTTCTACAGAGGAATTTCCAGGCTTTTAATTCTAAAAGGTGCTTTAAGAAAGCTCCAACCCTTAGAAAAAAACAAAGAGCTGTCCTAGAAAATGAGGTTGAATTTTATCTATGTGTAAGTAAAAATAAAAAATGTAAACATTAGAAACTTGGACTTAGAAGTGACTAAGATCTGTCACAAATGTCCTCTGATTTAATTTATATGGACAACTGTATCAACACATTTTCTGTATTTATGTATCAGAATGTGCCCTCCTTCTACACTTTTTGGAGGATCAAAGAAAAAGAAAGATAAGAGAAGGAGATTTTGGTAATATAATTTAATGCTAAGAAATCATGACTATTTCTGGATAATCTATACTGAGATTGAACTGTTCTTTTCCCTCTGACATGGTCACAATCTTACTTGACTCTCTACCACTGTCCATCATCCTCCCTTCAAGATGAAACCCACTAGCATCTTTACAGTGCACTTCAGGATGGTGGTAGATTGAATCACCTTTTAAAAGACTAAAGGGATCAAAGGATTGGTAGTGCACTAAAGAATGAGAGAGCATAATTCAGGATTAAAGAATTAATGTATTCAAAGGTAAAATTATAATCAATATAAAATGAATATGTTAAAAATCTTATTTAACTTATTAATTAATGGAGGAGTCAGTGAGATGCTACAACTTTTTCAAGGGAGAATTCGAAGACCACACATATTTAGCAATAATAACTGTTGGCATGAATTTATAACTAGACACAAATCTTATTTCCACCAGGCATTCATCAACTGAATTGCATTAGACATAATACTTTTGAATTTCTAAGGGCAGTGATTATTTGCGTTATTGGTTTTCTACCACTTACAGAGTTGCAAATTAGTTCAAAGACAATGAAAGTTTGACACAATGTGAAAGGGGGAATTATAGGGCATTCAGTAATGTTTTTACCCATTTCAAAGTATTTCTCAATTTTTCCTGACAACACAGGAGTGTTTCTAGGACTGCTTTCTGGAAATAGGGAGTGAAGGTTGGAAAAACAAGAGTTGAAGAGCTTAAAACATGAAAGCAAGACGAATAAAATCATTCTAGAACCCTGTCCCCCTTTACCACATGGGATTGCTTAAACCTGAAACAAAGTTACATGAAAGATATTCAGAGTGGTCTTCTTAAGCAGTTCTCCAATATAGCTTCTTCTAAAATCACAATAAATCAAATATATCTATCTGTCAATCTGTCTATCTAATAATTCATATATTGGTTTATGTGGAAACCTCTTTCCATGTATGAATAGGGGCATAGATGCAAGAATTACCTTCTAGGATTCCTTCTAATTTCTGTCAAGTATGAATGCAATCTGAAAGAGAAATAATGAAAATTAGAAGTGCTGGTTATATGACTATGTGAATTAGTAATCTTCCTAGCGATAGCAGAAGGATGTGTTCCATTTCACCAGGAACTTTATAGCCACTTGCTGGGGTGAATAGTACCAGTGCTCATGGATTACTATTTAGAGTGTCCTGAACTCCATATGGATGTTCCACCATGATCATATTAGATGGATAAGGGTCACAGGAAAGGCTCTCTCTCTTAGAGAACATTGCCACTGCCCGTCCAATTTCAGGTGGTTCTACTCAGCAGCTGACAGGCACAATGTAGATCTTCCCTACTTATCCCCCCTAGCTTTGACACAGGCTTGCACTGCTTCAACGTGGGTGGCTCTGAAAGGCTGTAGGTTGATGATTTTCTATTTAATGTAAACATCCACTCTCCCAAACATTGTTCCTTTGACAACTCCTGGGACTCCAGAAGTAATATTTGAGAAGAGGCAAATCCTACAGCTTTGTTGGAGGGGGGGACTTGTTCACCGCTTTTTTCACCATTAAACTTTGTTTGGAACACAATGCTTGGGATATCCCAAGGAAAGCAGATAGATAAAGATTTTATTTAAAAACAGCCAGGTATGTTTTATTGTCTATCCCCAATACCTCATTCAACAGTGTCTGAAATGCCCATTATACCCTTTGGGTTAAGGTAATGCTCTGAATTAAAATTATTGTGCCATAGGAAAATAATTATTTTAGTTATTAACACATGGGTAAAAATAACATATCCGAATAGTGGGGTCCTGATAGAATGGCACATGAACGAGACAGGATTCAGTTAGGAACAAAAGAAAGAAAAATCAAGAGAAATACTTGAAGAAATGGCAAACAAATCTATACAGTAAATAAGAAGAAGGAAACGTCTGGGTATGTGGAAGTGTCCCCCAAAACTAAATCTTTCATAATTTTGCTTAACACTTATTGTGTTGATTCCATGCTCTCATTTTTCTTCGGTCCTCTCAAATGTTTAAGTTCTACTTTCTTGTATTTTTTTTTTATTTTAAATCAACTTACTGAGATATAATTGACATGTAAAAAGCTATACATTTTTAATGCATATAACTCAATGAGTTTTGGGATGTTATTAACCATGAAACCATCCTTAAAGCCAAAGATTAATTCATCACCTCCCAAAGTTTCCTCCCACTCCTTATATTATTCTTATTTGTGTGTGCATGTGTGTGATAAGAACATTTAACATAAGACCTACTCTATTAGCAAATTCTAGGCATATAATACAGTATTGTTTGCTATAGCTACTATGCTGCATAGATCTCCAAAACCTAACTATCTTGCAAAACTGAAACTTTGTACCCTTTGACTATCATCTCCTCATTTTCCCCTCCTTCCAGCCTCTGGTAGCCACCATTCTACTCTCTGCTTCTTTAAGTTTGATCCCTTTAGATTCCACATATATGTAAAATGATAAAATATTTGTCTTTCTATGACTTATTTCACATTAATATAATGTTCTCACCCTGGCTGGTGTGGCTAAGTGGATTGAGGGTCGGCCTGTGAACCAAACGGCAGCTGGTTCGATTCCCAGTCAGGGCATATGCCTGGGATGCAGGCCAGGTCCTCTGTAGGGGACACATTGAGAGATAGCCACACACTGATGTTTCTCTCCCTCTCTTTCTCCCTCCCTTCCCTCTCTAAAAAGAAATAAAATCTTAAAAAAACAAAACAAAACATTATGGTCTCTGTGCCCATCCATGGTGTTGCAATTGGCAGAATTTCTTTCTTCTTAAGACTGAGTAATATTCCACTGCATGATTAAACCACACCTTCATCCATTCATCCATTGATGGACACTTAGGTTATTTCCATGCCTTTACTATTATGAATAATGCTATAATGAACATAGGGGTGTACATATCTCTTCAAGATAATGATTGCATTTCCATTGAATAAATTCCTAGCAGTGGAATTGCTGGATTGAGCATATGGTAGTTCTATTTTTAGTTCTTTGAGGAGCCTTCATACCGTTTTCTGTAGTGGCTTCACCAATCTGCATTCCCAAGAAGTAGAAACAAGAGTTCCCTTTCCTCCACATCTTCTCTAATGTTTGTTTTTGCTTGTTTGTTTGTCTGTTTGTTTATAATAATAACCATCCTAACAGGTGGTAGTTTATTTATTTTTACTATTGTTACCTGTACTTTTAGTGTCATATCCAAAAAATCATTGGTAAGTCAAATGTCAAGGAGCTTTTTTTCCCCTATTTTCTACTAGGAGTTTTAAGGTTTCAGGTCTTATGTTTGAATCTTCGATCCAATTTGAGTTGATTTGTATATGATTTAAGAGTCCAGTTTAATTCTTCTGCATGTGGATATCAAGTTTTCCCAGCAATTTATTTCCTCACATTGTATTCTTGGTGCCCTTGTTGAAGACAAGTTGACCATATTTATTTCTGGGCTCTGTTCTGGTCCATGTTTGTCCTCCTTTAGGTACTCTCCCTCACATAGGATGTCATATAGAATCACTTTATATCTTACAGTTATTTTATCAGCTTAACAATTCTTCCTAAGTTTCCCATGTTAAATCACTGAAAGGTTCCAGCTCTGATTGGACCCAGCACAATGCTACAATATCATTCCCATTTCCCCCCTAAACAAGAGATTATAATGGTGACTTGAAGATATAACAAATGCTTTTAAATGTTTGAATAAATAATGCTCAGGAAGGATGTCCATAACCTCTCTTGGGTTTTATGTATTACATGGAAAAGAAAAACATAGCTTTCAACTAATTCTTAAAGATGTCTATGGTCAAGAAAAGATAAAGGATCATTTTTCTAGTCCAGAAAGTGAATCTCAAACCAGAGTGCCTTTCAGAATCACCTGTGGAGCTTTTAACACTACCACTGCCCAGGTCCCACCCAAGACAACGACATAAGAATTTCTAGAGGTAAAACATAGGCACTGGTATTTTTAAAGCTCCCCAGATGATGTGGGCATGCAGCGGGGTTGAGAACCACTGTTTCCGGGTGTGCACGGCCTTTTTGGTTACTTGTGCTCTTCACTTTCAGTCACTGTTTATCATACTTGCTTACAAAGTGTGACAGTGGGATAGAAAGCCAGTTCCTTCTAGGACTTCAAAGTGCTCTTACAGTAATTTAACATCCTAATTTTTAACTCATTTTCCTCTTGACGCCTTCCCTATAAAATTACTCTGGATGAATAGCCATTCCTTAGTAATGAGTGGATTCAGGTTATAACAAAAATAAAACAAATTACACTCATTTTTGTAGGTGGAAGTCAAAGGCCCTCAAGCAGGTAAATAACACCCCATGAATGGGACATAGAAAAATTTTCAGGAAAAAATGACCTTTCAAGTGGTAGAAAATGACCTTTCAGAGAAAATTCCCAAATACTGTTTAGAGGGCTCATTTAGAAAATGCCACCTAAACACTGAGTAAAGGCATGTTCTGAACAAAATGATTTTATATTTAGCTTGAACTTTATATAAGCAATTTGGCTGTTCCTAATATAAAACAGTGATGGAAAAAGGGAGGTTAACACCATTCTTTTGATGCATTGAAACTTAACTGACTAAATATTAAAAATCTAAGTGTAATTTTATTTTTTGAAATAGTATCATTATAAATTTTGTGATAGTTTATTTCTGCAACAAAAAGATTAAAATGTATTTGGTATAGAAAACCTTAACCATCATGCAACATAAATTATGCCATGTAAAAAAGGCACAAATAAGATATATTCTACATTCTTTCTAGGTTTTCTAGAAATATTTTTTTTTTAGTTTAAATGCATTTTATTTTTAGACATTTTACATGATATTTTTTCCTTAAAAACCATACCTCCACTCCAAATGAATCAAGGTCAAAATAAATGAAGAGCTCAAGATAACATCAGTCCCATTGTCCTGATTTTGGTGTGTGGATGAAAAGCATTAGTCAGTTATGATGACAGATTCAACTTACCAATTTGTTAACATTTTTTATTTCTAAACCATCCTTAAAGAAAACCATATATGGGGTTGCACTATCCTCATGGTAGTCCAGCAGAACACCCATGCCACCTGGGTTCATGTTTTCACCAATTAAAAACTGGTAGTTTTTGAAGTTATCAAGGATATGCTCGATTTGCCCTGCAGCCCTTGTCATAAAAGGCTTTACTCTTTCTGGTTTCTGTTCTTCAGTTTTCCCTCTGATTGATTGTATGTAATGCTTAGTGTACTTCTTGTAGGCTTCTTTTGGGAAGCTGTTTTCCTCCAAATTGTATTCATAACAACATCCACACCAGTGATTACTGTGCTTTGGTACCTTTACCCTCAGACCCTTCAGTGGAGACATTTCCACCAGTAAAGGAGTCCATCTGTGTTACCCTCTGTCTTACTGACCATCTTCCCTTCTGCCTCCAGGCATAGCCCATCTTTATCACCAGGATCTTTTAGATATCAGAGAACATCTCATCATGGTTGATGAGGTTTCAGTAGATGATCAAGATGGAAACTGGAAGGAGATGACAATGGTATTAGCTTAGCAAGAGCTGGGAGCTCCAGTAAGTACAGTGCGGCATAAGTGGTGTTGGCGGGAGGCCAGGGGGTGCACAGGTGACCAGGGGTGCGGGTAGAAAGAGCCCACAGAAAAAGCTAGAAATATTCTTAACAAAATCTCATTAGTGCTGTGTCAATCAGCTGGGCTTCTGAGTTCCTGTATATTCATCTTTGGTGACTGTTGTAGACTGTGCCCCCAGGCTTCATACACTGAAACCTTAACCCCCAAGGTGATGGTATTAGGAGGTGGGGCCTTTGGGATGTCATTAGATGTCACCCATAAAGGAGGGACCTCATAAATGGAATTGTATCCTTATCAAAGAGACCCAAGAGAGCTTTCTGACTCCTTCTGCCATATGGGACACAGTGAAAAGACAGCTGTCATTGAACCAGGGAGTGGGTACTTACCAGGCACCAAATCTGCAAGCACCTGGACCTTGGACTTCCAGACTCCAGGATGATGAGAAATAAAGATTTGTTGTTTGTAAGCCACCCAGTTTATGTTATGTTGTTATAGCAGCCTAAACAGTCTTATTAAGTAAAGATGTCAGGTTCTTGATTTCCAGCTAATTCTCTTCCTTGTCTGACAGATCCCTGGTTAAACAAATGGTTCTTCTATTACATATCTGAATGTCAGCAGTATACTCAGTCAGGTCAGCAGAGAAAATTATTTTTAAATATATGATTGATCATGGAAGGCCCTTGGCCCTGCACTGTGAACCTAATGCCAAAGCCCTAAATCTGAGCTGTTTGATTGATGAAAAATGAATTGGGACCAAAAGTGGACATAATGTTGACATAAATGAAATCTCATCACCACAGATTCTTCCAGAGCTGAATTATAACCATTATTTTCCCTTTGCAGACAGTGGAGTCTACATCTTAGAAAACACACTGAGAGGATATGAAAGAAGTAATGGTCACAATGTTAGAAAAAATTTGAAGAATTTAGCCTGTGATTGACTTTAACAATGCTAATTAGAGTAGAGTCACACAGATTTACCTTGTTTGTGAACATCTGCTTTTAAAAACTAGAGTTTAGCATGGCTTATAATGAGGAGCAAGGGTTCACAAGTCCATACCTATATTCACTATGTTCACTAAAATTACCTTTTAAATGTAGTGACATTTAAGAAAAGTCCTAAGAAAGTGCTTATGAAAGCCATCAAATCACAGCTCTACACTCCCTGCAATAAGGGCAATAATGTGCCCACTTCATAGTACATCACATGAGCTGCTGTATATAAGATATACACATACACACATAAAATGCATATATACACATGTCATATACACACAAAATATGCATATGGCATACATATATATAACACACATAAAATATGCATGTGCATTGTACACATACACATGTATTATGCATACACACATAATATATAACCATGCACAGGCATGCATATAATACACACACATAATAGCCACACATTGCACACACACACACATGTAACACACAATACGCACATGTTACACACACAACACACACACTGCACATGCACTACACACATGCACGCACACATTAAACACATGTACACATATATGTGAACACCTAATATACATGCACTATACATATAATATATACATTATACACATACACAGATATATACAACACATATGCATGCACTGCACGCATATGCACATATACGCATGTAATATACATATACACGTATGTAAACCTGTGTATGTAATATACATACACATAATATACATGCACTATACACACATATATACATGCTTTAAACACCTGCATACATATAATGTACATATAATACACACACTATACATGTACACACATATACATATATACAATATACATGCACTATACACATGCACATATGTAATATGCATACACCCATAAAATATATGTACACTATACACATACACATATATAATTATTCATATACTATATTGTTTTTAAAGGATACAAAAACAGACAATATGGTCTAATTTTATTTTTTAGCATAGACATCCCTGTTACTTGTCTTACTTTGCTTTTACTTAGTTTTCTCTGTTACAATAAGCATAGGTTAATATTATAAGAAATAAAAAACAATTTACTTTTTAAAACGTCACGGTGATTTTGAACCATTTTAATAAGCATAACAGAGAAGAGATGAGAACATCTGAACACGAGAAAATACACATCTGGGTTCACTGTTTCAAATGTCTCCTCTGTTCCCAGCTTTACTCTGTGCTCTGGAGTCAGTTGGGTAAGCTTGTTATCAGTCAGTCATACACATAAATGGAAAAAAGGGTAAAAGGTACAAAGTCACTGTTTCCTCCACAACAAGAAGAAGCCCGAGGGCGGAGGAGCCAGGTCTCCAGTTTTCAGGCCTCTGCATCTGGGATCCACAGTATCGAAGCTGCATCGGAGTAGCAGCATGCGACCTGGTAACGGACCTCCGCTATCATGAAAACAGGGACATATGTCTTCTTTAACATTCTCCTTCATTAGTAATAAAATAGGGCCCCTTCTTAATAATTCCTGTCAAATACTGGAAACTAGGGTCTTGAGGTGCTAGACAGACTCATAAAGTCAGCACCAGAACTTAATAGTGCAGACCTCAGATTTCAGTCTCAAGGATCAGAACTCAGCTAAGAGATTGAGACCTGCTTCTTTCAGACTAGCTTTACCGGATCACAATGCTGTTTTCGTAGATAATGAGTCAGCAGCTACAGAGTGTGATTTTAGCATGCTTGGCCCCAGGTGGCTCGCTGTTCTCCAAGAATTCATTTTGTGGTGCATGACCTTAACCAGGCAGAATAAGTTAGTACAAGAGACGGTCCTTAAAAGTTTTTTATGGGCTAGAATAGGACAATTTTGATGAGAGTACTCTTATTATAGAACCAAGGACTTCCACTGTGGGTCAGGGAAGAACTTAGCATGTTAAACAAAAGAGTGAGACCCAACAGAAAAGATCTAGCTTTATAACGTAAAAGATTTAAGGTGGTGTGTACCTAGGAATCTCTAATTTCTAAAATGTCTTCTCAATATTTAGTGACTTTAAAGCACTGCGGAAACAACAGAACAGTCCTGTGCTTTGTATGGTCACCTTAAATGCTTCTGCAAGTCAATATTAATTGTGTTATTTTGACAATGACACTATAAGTATAAAATGTAGAATTACATTTGTAGAAAAAAATCTGTTCCAATGGAAAACTATGTGTATGTGTCATCTATAGTTTACCCTCTTGATTTATTAAGTTCCAGCCCTGGTCATTGTCTTTGGACTATTTTGTCCTTATAAATTTTTGCTAAGTTTTGTACTATCTTGCAATAATTTCAATTGAGTTCCTCTTCCTATGAAATAAAACAATTTTGTCCATTTATATAATTAATGTCAATGTCCCTCTCATTCCATGTAAATTTGTGCTGTTCTGACTTAGTCTTATTCTCCTAT
This sequence comes from Pteronotus mesoamericanus, assembly GCF_021234165.1. Lineage (NCBI taxonomy): Eukaryota > Metazoa > Chordata > Mammalia > Chiroptera > Mormoopidae > Pteronotus > Pteronotus mesoamericanus. The sequence goes on from NW_026555321.1 coordinate 60,801,236, forward strand.
TACCATATGAGTAAATAAATTCTTTAACATGACAATTCTTATTTCTGTAGGTGAACCAATATTTTACCTTTTTCTGAATTATCTTTAACAGTTTGGAGGCCAGATACACTACCAGAGTTAGGTAGACTTTGTTGCTAGAACTATGTACCTCAAAGGGACTTTAATCTCCCAGTGAATGCAAGTGGTTATCCCACTTAGCTGACTCTCATTTTCCTAATTTTACTTTTACTCTCTATTAATTTTGCTTGTGTTTTGTTTTAGACTGATAAGTTACTTTCTATTTGGAATTTCATATTGCAGTTTAACCATTTGATGAATTTATACCCACTGGAAAAGAAGAGGTATTTGATAATAGCCACTGAGTTGTTTTTTTTTTTAATTATGTGTTTATTCTTGAACCATGCCTAAAACTTGAAAATTGAAGTTACAAATTCTGCCTGTATCTGTATCTCTGATTATATGTCTGTCATTCAAAAACGGTTTTTGTCTCACTGTATGAGGCTGAGATATTTTCCTATATTAACGGTGTTAATAGATTGTATTACTCTTAAAGAATCTCCACTCTGGTTGGCTTATAGAAATAAGTGCAAATATCTAGAAAATACTAAAATTCTCAGAAAATAAAAAAAACTAAACATCCAAAACTTTTATTGTGCTAGTTTTAAAAAGTGCTCTTATTGACACTACAAAGAAAGAAAACTACAGGACAAGTTCGCTGATGAACATAAATGCTAAAATCCTCAACAAAATATTGGCAAACCACGTCCAGCAATACAGTCAAAAGATTATCCACCACGATCAAGAAGGATTCATCCCAGGGATGCAGGGATGGTTCAATATACGCAAATCAGTAAACATGATACATCACATAAATAAAAGAAAAGACAAAAACCACATGATCATCTCGATAGATGCAGAAAAAGCATTTGACAGGGTACAGCACCCATTTATGATCAAAACACTCAGCAAAATGGGAATAAATGGGGCATTCCTCAACGTAATAAAGGCCATATATGAAAAACCTACAGCTAATATCATACTCAACGGGCAAAAACTGAAAGCTTTCCCACTAAGATCGGGAACACGACAAGGATGTCCACTCTCACCGCTTCTTTTCAACATCGTATTGGAAGTGCTAGCCACAGCAGTCAGACAAGAGAAAGAGATAAAAGGCATCCAAATAGGAAAGGAGGAAGTAAAACTATCATTGTTTGCAGATGACATGGCAGTGTACATAGAGAACCCTGTAGACTCTACCAAAAAACTCCTCAGCCTAATAAGTGAATTTGGCAAAACAGCAGGATACAAAGTCAACATTCAGAAATCAAAGGCGTTTTTGTACACCAGCAATGCAATAAAAGAAGAAGAAATCAGAAAAAATATACCATTCGATATAGCACGAAAAAAGATAAAGTACCTAGGGATAAATTTAACCAAAGACACAAAAGACCTGTATGCAGAAAACTATGCAACATTGAAAAAAGAAATTAAGGAAGACACAAATAAATGGAAGCATATACCGTGCTCATGGATTGGAAGAATTAATATCCTCAAAATGTCCATACTACCCAAAGCAATTTATAGATTCAACGCAATCCCTATTAAGATACCAATGACGTATTTCACAGAAATAGAACAGACTTTTCAAAAATGTATATGGAACCATAAACGACCCCGAATAGCCGCAGCAATTTTGAGAAAGAAACACAAAGCAGGAGGGGTCACAATACCGGACATCAAACTCTACTACAAAGCCACCATACTCAAAACAATCTGGTACTGGCCCAAGAACAGACCCATAGACCAGTGGAACAGAATAGAAAGCCCAGAAATAAGCCCAGGTCTCTATGGACATCTAACATTTAACAAAGGGGGCAGAAGCATAAAATGGAGCAATAACAGCCTCTTCAACAAATGGTGTTGGGAGAGCTGGATGGCTACATGCAAAAAATTGAAATTGGATCATCAGCTGACACCATACACAAAAATAAACTCAAGATGGATAAAAGACTTAAATATAAGTCGCAACACCATCAAAGTCCTAGAGGAGAACATTGGCAGGAAACTCTCAGATATCCCACGCAGCCATTTTTTCACTGATATGTCTCCTAAAGCAAGGGACAGAAAGGAAAGAATAAACAAGTGGGACCTCATCAAAATAAGAAGCTTCTGCACAGCGAAAGAAAACATCAGCAAAATGAAAAGGGAGCCAACCATTTGGGAAAATATATTTGCCAATGATACATCAGATAGAGGTTTGATCTCCAAGATATACAAAGAACTCACTCGACTTTACTCCAAGAAGACAAACGATCCAATCAAAAAATGGGCAAAGGACCTGGGCAGATGCTTTTCTAAGGAGGAGATACAGAGGGCCCAGAGGCATTTGAAAGGATGCTCTGCATCACTAGCCATCAGAGAAATGCAGATCAAAACCACCATGAGGGAATCACCTCACACAGGTCAGAATGGCCATCATAAACAGATCCACAAACAACAGGTGCTGGCGAGGCTGAGGAGAAAAGGGAACTCTAGTCCACTGTTGGTGGGAATGCAGACTGGTGCAGCCACTATGGAAAGCAGTGTGGAATTTCCTCAGAAAGCTGAAAATGGAACTGCCTTTTGATCCAGCGATTCCCCTGCTGGGACTATACCCTGAGAACACCAAAACGCCAATACCAAAGAACCTATGCACCCCAATGTTCATAGCAGCACAATTTACAATAGCCAAGTGTTGGAAGCAACCTAAATGCCCATTGGTAGATGATTGGATCAAAAAGTAACGGTACATATACACAATGGAATACTACGCAGCAGAAAGAAAAAAAGAAGTACTAAACTTTGCGACAGCATGGATGGAACTGGAGAGCATCATGCTAAGCGAACTAAGCCAGGGGGCGAAAGAGAAATACCATATGATCTCACCTATAAGCGGAACCTAACCAACAATGCAAAGATGCAAGGAAAATATGACCAGCAACACTGAAAGGAAAAGAAATCAACAGAGACAAGAGGGAAGCGGGGGCAGGGAAAGGGAAGGGAAGGGGAAAGCCAAGGAACATATAGCAAGGACTCATGGACAAAACCAAAGAGGAAGAGCTGAGGGAGGGAAGGTGGGAGAGGGCAAGGGAAAGAGGTGGGGGGAGGCAGAGACAAATGTATTTAAAAAGTAAATAAATTAAAAAAAATAAAATTTAAAAAAATAAATAAATAAAAAGTGCTCTTATTGAAACTAACTTTAAAATGTTTTTATGAATTTAAATTTAGATTATTTAGGTAAATTATGACAAATGAGACTAGTTTAATAATTTTGGTTTACTAAAAAAAGTGTTTATTCTGACTATTAATGTTAAATATTAGTGTAGATTTTTATTCACTTGGGTATGCTCTTCTGAAACTTAGGTTTATTTATCAAGTAAGTTAACATAACTTCTACTTAATGTTTAAGGTTATGAAAAATGTAGATTTGTGTTCAGGCAAGTTGATTCACTATCTTGAAAATTTACTTCCACTAATTATATTTTGTAACATTTCAATTTGAAGATAATTTCTAAGATATTTAGATAATTCATAAATTTAGATTGCTGTTAAACTAATAAATGTGCATTCATAATTATGTATGTTTTTGTATATTATTCTCTTATGTTATAGAAAGACTATATCTTTCATTCTGTCCATGGATATCTTAACATTCGCCACTTTGGGGGAGGTTTACTATAAAATGTGGCAATGACTGTGAGTTGTGCTGGGCTGTAAGGATGCCAATTGTGACACAGGGTCCACTCCAGTTTTCTTTAAAATAGAAGTTACTGGGGTTAAAACTTATGGTTTATATACTGGAATCTGGAATGAGATTGTACTTAGGATCGACACTTCCAGAGAAATCCATCTATGGACGTACTTCTTTTTTTTAAAGAAAAGAGTAGTTTTCTCCTAATGGAGTGTTACTTGGTCGCTGAATACCTTTGCACTCAATGGGTTTATTGAAGGTTCCCCAGAACTTTTGTAGGTTATAATCATTGACAGCCAGTGTGCTGGAAATTGAAACAAAATTTTTTAAATACTTATCAATTAATTTGAAAATACCAATGATTAATGAGTTGCATGTTACTAACATTTTAGGGATAGTATGAAGCTAATTCTGGTCTTTTGAGTCCCTAACATTGATTTGACAGCAAAGGGTCAGTTAGCTGCAGAAGAGAAAATAGTGTAGTGGAGAACATTTGGATAGGAATATTTTTGATCTTGCATTAATGCTTGAATTTAAAAAGCTATGAAATATTTTAAACTTCTAGAAAAATGTGCCTAACTTTGGGAGTCTTATTTTTGTCGTATAGTTTTTATTGCCATCACCAGTAACATGAAGTATTATTCAATTTTTTTCTGTATAATATGCTTAGATAATAAGGATTTTGTGCCTTACCAGAATAAGTTTCTATGGTTTATGTTGACTTTCTGATGTCCTTGATTATTTAAGACAACAAAGGTTCATGTTACTTTTTATGTTTAATTTTCAAATATTTTATTGTCACTTTGAAATGAGGGGCAATATTTTTTTCTGAGGCACACTGAACTGATATCTATCTTAAGTGTTAAAATCTCTTAACTTTTCATTTTTTGCATTTTTTCAGTTCAAATTTTAAATATAAAATAAATCACATAACTTTCAGAGTATTTACTTCTGAAAACTACTTCTGAAATTTCCCATAAGGGCCCTCGTAAATCATAACAATTTTGTATTGTTTTGTTTTTGTTTTGTTTTGTTTTTGTTTTATTAAAAAAGAGACAAAATAATGAGGTTTATTTGACATATTAATATTAATGAGATGTATGGGGATAGTTGTTAAATCAGAAGAGATGCTTTCATTCGTTTAGGTAATTGTCAGTCATATAAAAAGTTTAGAAAAAGAATAACATATAGGCAGTTCCTGGAGGTTTACTAGTGTCCTGGTTGTCAGTGATATGTTTCTATATGCTTTGACTGTGGTTAGAGGTCAGAAGTGTACCGTATCAATAACAATTTCGGTTACATTTTCAAATGTTAATGTTGCCTCACTACTTCTTTAATTTGAATATATTATCTTCTAAGTTCGTAGCTTTAAACTGGGGATTCACAATAATTGCCTATTGGTTTTGATAATGTATAGCTGTTGAGACCCACTGTGGACTTACTGAATCTCTACCTGACATCTTTTCTGTATTCTTGGTCTGTTCTCATAGTATGTATCCTCAGTATAATCATGACATAATGTGTCAGGATTCTTATTTTTACATCAAGATATTTTCCTGTAAAGGTTATTGCACTCATTTTTATAAATTGAAATAACATTCACTATCTTCTTTGAAAATAGGATTTTTAATAATATTTTGTCTAAAGTATTTTTGGGGGGTTGACATTACTATCTTGTTTTGTTCCTCTGTCAGCTGCATCTGCCTCCTTATGAAGCCTCATTAAGATTTTCACTTTGAAAACAATCAGTAATAAGTGAGGCCCAGCTCCTGGAATCTTGTCATCTGTGGACATAGTTTATAATTTCTGTTTCTCCAATGCTTTCCTTGAGAGCTCTACAACTTGGGAGAGCTCTAGAACTTGGTCAACAAGCTTTGTCTTCAACAGAGTACTCTCTGAGAGCCCTCTAAACAGGACATGGCCAGGGAACTTTGAGTCCAGACTTTTGATGGCATCACTGAAGCAAACTCAGACCATACCAGTGGAACTGAGTCAGGAGTTCCAGAATTTTAGTCATAAGGTGATGATGGGTTCATGAGGTTCTTTATCCAAAGTCCAGTGGGAAAGAATCACACAGGACTGAATTCACTGATTTTTATTTGGAATATTGTTGGTGTTTAAATGTATATTTTCTGGATATATCAGGAAATCTTTCCTCTTTCTTTTTTAATGCTCTGTAACTCATGATAATCTAGTAGATTTTACTTTTGTAAGCTGAAATGAAATATTTGTTAATGATATCTTATTCACCTACCTGAGTTCTTCAGAATTTGGAAACTCTTTTATTTTGTTTTTAAAGATTTAATTAATTTAATTTTAGAGAGGGGAACCAGGGAGAAAGAGAGGAAAACATCGATGGTTAGTTGCCTTTTGTGTGCCCCCTACTGGAGACCTGGCCTGCAACCCAGGCATGTGCCCTGATTGGGAATTGAACAGGCAACTCTTTGATTCTCTGGCCACACTCAGTCCACTGAGCCACACCATCCAGGGGCAGAATTTGGCAAATCTTATAGCATGTTTTTTAAAAATCTTCACAGCAATACAGCTAATGGAAGAGGCAATGACAATCTGTCCTACTAGGTCATAACTGGAAACCTTAGTTATGCAAATGTTGGCCTGCAATATCATAGTTAATGTTATGTTTAAGATGGATACATATTTAGTTAGGTCTTAGCAGACACTTTGATGGAACTAAAATTGATTTTAGGAAATCAATTCTTCCAGAGCCCTTTTGGGAAAAGTGGCAGTTACCAGGGAGAGACCCGAGTCAGGGGGCCCATCAAGCTTATTCCTCAGTTCTTGCCTTACTTGCAAGAGACAAATTCAAGTAAGATACAAACATGTATAGTGGAAATAAGACAGCAAGTTTATTTATGAAATTATAGGCATGCACCCAGCTAGTCAGAATGCCCTACATAACTAGACTTAATGCTCTATGTATAGAGGAACTAAAATTGTTAGTAAGTTTGTTTAAAACCCTTGACCACCTGGCAACAAGCAGGCACTAGGCTAATCCAAGTGTGTCAACTATTTGGGGTTCAGAGGTTACACACTTTAGTTGGCTTCTAGCTTCCCCCTGCTCCTCACCCTCTCCAGACCTTGGGATTAACATTCAGTCATAAAGACTTTCCCAGCTAGTGGAGATGATACATGCAGACTGTCAAAGGCTTCCCTCCTCCTGCTCTATGAAAGCTTCACCTGTGATGTTCAGAATGCCAAGCAATCTTATTGGACCAGGCTCAGGACTGCTGGGTCAATGGGTGAGACATGTCTATTTTTTGTTCCCAGCCTCCTGTCTTAAGTTCTTTGTTAGCTTGTAATGGTGGAGGCCCTGCTTTGTTTTGCCTCTGGCTGCTCATTCCTAGCTGTTACCTATAATAACAGCACCACTCTTACAGGTAAGTGAAGGCCACTTCCCGGCAGACTCAGGCTGGATATTTTTTTTCTTTGTTTTATTTTATTTTATTTTATTTTATTTTATTTTATTTTATTTTATTTTATTTTATTCATTTTATTTTATTTTATTATTTTATTTTTTTGTTGTTCAAATACATTTGTCTTCACCTTCCTGGCACCACTTTCCCCTGCCTCCCGCCCCCACCTCCCTCCTCAATCCTTTCCCACTTTGGCTTTGTCCATGGATCCTTTATACATGTTCCTTGACTAGACCCTTTCCTTCCCTTTCCCTGCCCCTCCCTTTCTCCTTCCCTCTTGATTCTGTTGGTTTCTTTTTTCTTTCAATGTTGCTGGTTATATTTTCCTTGCTTGTTTGTTTTGTTGGTTAGGTTCCACTTATAGGTGAGATCATATGGTATTTGCCTTTCACCTCTTGGCTTATTTCACCTAGAATAATGCTCTCCATTGCGAATGGTAGTAGCTCTTTCTTTCTGCTGTGTAGTATTCCATTGTGTAAATATACCATAGTTGTTTGGTCCACTCATTTACTGATCGGCATTTAGGTTGCTTCCAGCACTTGGCTACTATAAATTGTGCTGCTATTAACATTGGGGTGCATAGGTTCTTTTGAAATGTTTTTTTTTGGATTCTTAGGGTATAATCCCAGCAGTGGAATTGCTGGGTCATAAGTTCCATTTTTAGCTTTTTGAGGAAAATCTAAACTGTTTATCTTGAAAACCTACAGGAAAGATAAATTCACCCAAATAAATAGGTACTGCAGGTGTCATGAAATGGTGAACTCTAGGCTGGGCTGCTGAGCCTCAAGAAGCTTTTAAAAGCACAATCTGAGATTCCTCATGAAAATTTTCAGCAAAAAATCATAGGAAGGCCCATTTAGCAAATTAACACTTTTGCTGTGCCTATGTGAATAATCAGGCTAAATCTAATGAAATGTAAAGATTTCTTCAAGATTATTTTTTAAGGGAGAGGAAAAAAAATGGCGGAGGAGTGAAAGGGAGTCACGCTGACCTCCTCCCAAAACCAAACTGGAATTGCAACTAAATAATGGAGTAATCACCTGGAAAGCAGTGGAGCGATAGTGGGAGAGGAGCCTTGGTGCCGCGGACAGTGGATTCGACTCTCACATATCGCAACGGGTGAGAAGTGCGGTGGAGGCTCGAGAGGGTGGTCTGGGTGCGCACGGGCACTGGCACCAGAGGGACATTGAAACGGCCAGTTAGCGTCCCCCCGAGAAGAACGGGGTCTGAATCATAAACAGGAACCCCTAAACTACAGCAGCTAAAGCCAAGAAAATACAGACAAAACGCAACCCCAAAGAGCTTAGGGGCGCTCTCTGCCAGAGACAGGTGGCTGGGGATGCAAAAAGACATTTAAAGGGCAAACACAAAAGTTGCAGCGGCAGCCACCCTCCTTGATCGCTGGGTAGAGGCGGCAGCAGGGTGGGCTGGTGTCTGGGAAAAGACTGGTGAGGAAAACTTTGTGAAGAGAACTGAGACTGCGGCCGGTGGAGCCCGGGTGATAACGCACTTCCCACTCGCCAGCTACCATATCGCTCAGGCATAAGAGAATCAATTAACCTGCCTTTTGTGCGCTCCCCACACAGCTTGTACGCCTGTGAGCTACGGGGCTGAGTGCAGACTGGCTGGGAGAGACTTGAGGAGAGACTGGAGACGGAGGCATTGGGGAAAGAACGGGAGGAGGAACCGGGGAGTCCCGACTCCTTCTCCTTGCCGAAGTCTCCATTGCGCGGGAAGAGGCCACAACCCCAAAGAGCCAAAAGCTGAAAAGCAAACATAGAAACCCCCAAAACACCCAGAGCAGGCGCGCACACTTGCGCCGAGTGACTGGCGAGGGTTGGCGAGCGTGTGTGTGACCCACGCGGGCTGGCGAACGCTTGCACCTGCCGGCAAGGCCTCACACAGACTGGCACCCATACTGCCTGCGAGGGATTGCACAGAGGGGCAAGGGCAGGCGTAAATTGACCTACCCGCCACGATTGCGGAGCAGCCCACAAAATAAGTAGAGCTGCCCAGAGTCCCTGGAGGAAAGACCAGAAACAGGATTAACCAGAGAGTCCTAGAGCTGATTTCCTCCCATTTCCGTAGTACCCATTTGGCAAGGGCAAGCAACGCACCCAAAGAAACAAAAGCGGAGAAGACACACAATAGAAGACCCTAAACGGACCAGTGCCACGAAGCTCGCGTGCCAGGGAGGCCAGATGAGCATGGGAGGTCGCGAATAAGCGCCCTGGTCTGGGGCAAACACATGCGAGCCCAGGCAGGTGGGGGACCCTGTCGCGCTGGGAACACGCTCAAGGAGCTCTCGTGAGAGCGCAGAGAGATCCCAAAAAATAGCCCAGCCCTGAGCGAAGGGGTCACAGAGCTGCTCCAAGCAGGAGTCAGACACAGGCATTAGACTCCTGAAAGGCTCAAACAAACAACCCAAGGCCCTATAGGGTCAACAACTGACATCATCAGAGGTAAGCCCAGAAAGAAAAGTAAAGGACAAAAATATTTAACAGACTCTCACAAAAATGGGAAGAAAAAGAAGTTCCCCCCAAATGAGTGGAAAAGGGGACTCCCCACAGAGAGAGCTAAATGAAATAGAGGCAAGGGAACTCTCAGATATGGAATTTAAAACAATGGTTCTAAGGAAGCTCAATGAGCTCAGCCAGCTCAAAGATAACTATGAGAAACTGCAGAGAAACTATCAGGATCTTACAGCAAACTATATCAGCCTGGAAAAGGACATAGAAACTATCAAGAAGATACAGGAGGATATGAAGAATACCATTTCTGAATTGAAGAACACAGTAGAAGGAATCCAAAGCAGGCTGGATGAAGCTGAGGATCGATCAGTGAGATGGAGGACAAGGTAGAAAAAAGCTCCCAGAAAGAACAAGAAATGGAAAAATGGCTCAAAAAGAATGAAGAAGCATTTAGGGAAATGCAGGACAACCTGAAACGTAATAATATCCGTATAATAGGGATACCGGAAGGAGAAGAAGAAGAGGAGCAAGGAATAGAGAACCTCTTCGAAAATGTAATGATGGAAAATTTCCCTAATTTGAGGAGAGAAAGGCTCTCATGGATCCAGGAGGCACAGAGGACCCCAATCAAGAAGGACCCAAGGAGGTCCACTCCAAGACACATCATCATTAAAATGGCAAATGTCAAAGACAAAGAGAGAATCCTCAAGGCAGCAAGGGAGAAGGAGAAAGTAACATACAAGGGGGCCCCGATACGCCTAGGAGCTGAATTCTCAACAGAAACACTACAAGCCAGAAGGGAATGGCAACAAATATTCCAAGCCATGAAAAGCAAGGGCCTACAGCCAAGGCTGCTCTACCCGGCTAGGCTCTCCATCAAAAGAGAAGGAGAAATACGGAGATTCCCAGACAAAAGAAGGCTAAAAGAATACATCTCTACCAAATCAGCACTCCAAGATATGCTAAGGGGACTGGTTTAAGCAGATGAAGGAAAAGAATGAGAGTGAGAGGAACACAGGTACAAAGAGAAAAGATGAGTAAGTTTCTATCAGTAATATCTCTCAATGTGAATGGATTAAATGCCCCAATCAAAAACACAGGGTAGCTGAATGGATAAGAAAACATGACCCACACATATGCTGCCTACAAGAGACCCACCTCAGAGCAAAAGACCTACACAGATTGAAAGTAAAGGGATGGAAAATAATATTCCAAGCAAATGGACATGAAAAAAAGGCTGCCGTTGCCATACTTGTATCAGACAAAGTAGATTTCAAAGCAAAGGCCATAAAGAGAGACCCAGAGGGGCACTTTATCATACTTAAAGGAAGAATCTATGAAGAAGACATCAACATTGTAAACTTACATGCTCCCAATAGAGGAGCCCCCAAGTTTATAAGGAAAATGTTGGATGACTTCAAAAAAGATATAGATAGCAACACACTGATAGTAGGGGATTACAACACCCCACTGTCAAAAATGGACAGATCTTCCAAACAAAACATTAATAAACATATCGTGGCGCTGAATGACACACTGAATCAAAGAGACTTAACTGACATATATAGAATCTTACATCCCAAAGAAGAAAAATACACATTCTTTTCAAATGCTCATGGCAGTTTTTCAAAGATAGACCACATGATAGGACACAAAGCAAGCCTCAGTAAATTCAGGAAAATTGAAATAATTCCAAACTTTTTCTCAGACCACAAGGCCTTGAAACTTGAAATCAAACTCAAAGAGAAACTTCAAAAACTTGGAAACTCATGGAGACTGAACAGTACACTATTAAACAATGAATGGGCAAATAATGAGATAAGAGAAGAAATCAAAAAATTTCTGGAAACAAATGAAAATGAACAGACAACTGTCCAAAACCTATGGGACACAGCAATGGCGGTCCTGAGAGGGAAGTTAATAGCAATACAGGCTTACCTTAAAAAGATAGACACATTTCAAATAAAAGACCTAACACTCCAACTTGAAGAACTGGAGAAACAACAACAAATAAATCCCAGAACAAGTAGAAGGAAGGAAATAGTCAAGATTAGAGCAGAACTGAATGACATAGAGACAAAAGGAACAATTCAGAGGATCAACCAATCCAGAAGCTGGTTCTTTGAAAAGATTCATAAAGTGGACAAACCTTTAAGCAGACTCATCAAGAAAAAAAGGGAGAGGACCCAAATTAATAATATCAGAAATGAAAGAGGAGAAATAACAACTGATACCACAAAAATACAAATGATTATCAGAAACTATTATGAACAATTATATGCCAAGAAATTTGAAAATCTTGATGAAATGGACAAATTTTTAGAAAAGTATAATCTTCCAACACTGAAGGAGGAAGAAACAGAAAGCTTGAACAGACCGATAACAGTTGGGGAAATTGAAGCAGTAAACAAGAAACTCCCAGCACACAAAAGCCCAGGGCCAGACGGTTTCCCAGGAGAATTTTACAAAACATTTAAGGAAGAGCTAACCCCTGTCCTTCTCAGACTATTCCAAAAAATCCAAGAGGAGGGAAGACTCCCAGACTCCTTCTATGAGGCCAGCATCATCCTGATCCCAAAACCAGATAAAGACCCTACAAAGAAAGAAAACTACAAGCCAATTTCGCTGATGAACATGGATGCTAAAATCCTCAACAAAATATTGGCAAACCACGTCCAGCAATACATTCAAAAGATTATCCACCACAATCATGTGGGATTCATCCCAGGCATGCAGAGATGGTTCAATATACACAAATCAGTAAACGTGATACACCACATAAATCAAAGAAAAGACAAAAACCACATGATCATCTCGATAGATGCAGAAAAAGCATTTGACAAGGTACAGCACCCATTTATGATCAAATACTCAGCAAAATTGGAATAAATGGGGCATCCTCAACGTAATAAAGGCCATATATGAAAAACCTACAGCCAATATCATACTCAACGGGCAAAAACTGAAAGCTTTCCCACTAAGATCGGGAACACGACAAGGATGTCCACTCTCACCGCTTCTTTTCAACATCGTATTGGAAGTCCTAGCCACAGCAGTCAGACAAAAGAAAGATATAAAAGGCATCCAAATAGGAAAGGAGGAAGTAAAACTATCATTGTTTGCAGATGACATGATAGTGTACATAGAGAACCCTGTAGACTCTACCAAAAAACTCCTCAGCCTAATAAGTGAATTTGGCAAAACAGCAGGATACAAAGTCAACATTCAGAAATCAAAGGCGTTTCTGTACACCAGCAATGCAATAGAAGAAGAAGAAATCAGAAAAAATATACCATTCGATATAGCACGAAAAAAGGTAAAGTACCTAGGGATAAATTAACCAAAGACACAAAAGATCTGTATGCAGGAAACTATGCAACATTGAAAAAAGAAATTAAGGAAGACAGAAATAAATGGAAGCATATACCGTGCACATGGATTGGAAGAATTAATATCCTTAAAATGTCCATACTACCAAAAGCAATTTATAGATTCAACGCAATCCCTATTAAGATACCAATGACGTATTTCACAGAAATAGAACAGACATTTCAAAAATTTATATGGAACCATAAACGACCTCGAATAGCCGCAGCAATTTTGAGAAAGAAAAGCAAAGTAGGACGGATCACAATACCGGACATCAAACTCTACTACAAAGCCACTATACTCAAAACAATCTGGTACTGGCACAAGAACAGACCCATAGACCAGTGGAACAGAATAGAAAGCCCAGAAATAAGCCCAGGTCTCTATGGACATCTAATATTTGACAAAGGGGGCAGAAGCATAAAATGGGGCAATAACAGCCTCTTCAACAAATGATGTTGGGAGAGCTGGATGGCTACATGCAAAAAATTGAAATTGGATCATCAGCTGACACCATTCACAAAAATAAACTCAAGATGGATAAAAGACTTAAATATAAGTCGCAACACCATCAAAGTCCTAGAGGAGAACATTGTCAAGAAACTCTCAGATATCCCACGCAGCCATTTTTTCACTGATATGTCTCCTAAAGCAAGGGACAGAAAGGAAAGAATAAACAAGTGGGACCTCATCAAAATAAGAAGCTTCTGCACAGCGAAAGAAAACATCAGCAAAATGAAAAGGGAGCCAACCATTTGGGAAAATATATTTGCCAATCATACATCAGATAGAGGTTTGATCTCCAAGATATACAAAGAACTCACTCGACTTTACTCCAAGAAGACAAACGATCCAATCAAAAAATGGGCAAAGGACCTGGGCAGATGCTTTTCTAAGGAGGAGATACAGAGGGCCCAGAGGCATTTGAAAGGATGCTCTGCATCACTAGCCATCAGAGAAATGCAGATCAAAACCACCATGAGGGAATCACCTCACACAGGTCAGAATGGCCATCATAAACAGATCCACAAACAACAGGTGCTGGCGAGGCTGAGGAGAAAAGGGAACTCTAGTCCACTGTTGGTGGGAATGCAGACTGGTGCAGCCACTATGGAAAGCAGTGTGGAATTTCCTCAGAAAGCTGAAAATGGAACTGCCTTTTGATCCAGCGTTTCCCCTGCTGGGACTATACCCTGAGAACACCAAAACGCCAATACCAAAGAACCTATGCACCCCAATGTTCATAGCAGCACAATTTACAATAGCCAAGTGTTGGAAGCAACCTAAATGCCCATCAGTAGATGACTGGATCAAAAAATTATGGTACATATACACGATGGAATACTACGCAGCAGAAAGAAAAAAAGAAGTACTAAACTTTGCGACAGCATGGATGGAACTGGAGAGCATCATGCTATGCGAAATAAGCCAGGGGGCGAAAGACAAATACCATATGATCTCACCTATAAGCGGAACTTAACCAACAATGCAAAGAAGCAAGGAAAATATGACCAGCAACACTGAAAGGAAAAGAAATCAACAGAGACAAGAGGGAAGGGGGGGGTCAGGGAAAGGGAAGGGAAGGGGAAAGTCAAGGAACATATAGCAAGGACTCATGGACAAAACCAAAGGGGAAGAGCTGAGGGAGGGAAGGTGGGAGGGGGCAAGGGAAAGAGGTGGGGGGAAGGCAGAGACAAATGTATTTAAAAAGTAAATAAATTAATATATAAAAAAATGAAATAAAAGAAGGAAAAAAATAAAAAATAAAAAGTAAATAAATTAATTAAAAATAAATAAATAAATAAAAAGTAAATCCTTGGTTAAAAAAAAAAATAAAGGGTACTAGATAGAAAATATGCATGTTCTTTTTCTTGCAAAGTTTGTGAACAATTCAAATAAAGTTTTGTGCAGAAAAAAAAAAGATTATTTTTTAAGAGGGTGAATTGTTGAAAAAATTATTTCAATGGAAAATTAATTTTGTCCCCAGTTCCACTTTTCATCTTGACTTCCTTATTCCATGTATATTGGTGTTATTTTCTCTGAACCAGTAACATCTGCCTGGTTTCTTGCATCTCATATGAATAAAGTAATTCTTTAATGTGCTTATTTTTGCACCTGTATATAAATGATGATTTTATTTTTTCTTAAAAATTATCTTTTAATACTTTCTTTTAATTATATTCAGAATGAATTGAAAATTCTGATTGAAAAGAGTGTAATGCTTGCCATAATTACTATGTGGATTACAATACTACCAACAATGTAAAAGCATGTTCTTTTAAATGTGTTAAATACTTAAAATTGTTGTAAAATATGAACCTATAAATGAAAAGAAAATGAAAGCTAAAAATAATGATTATTTCTTGCCATATTAGGGTCATTTTTTACACATTTGTAGCAATAAGTAAAGTTGCCTAAACTTTAGGACAGCGAAGTTGCAAGCTGGAGATTAAAAATAAACAATCGTTAGGACCAGCTAGTTTTTCTCTTGTAGTGTTTCTATAGTCTTATTAAATTAGGTACTCAGATCTCTTTAGATTGTCAGCTGTCGATGGTTTCTTGGCTGGTGAGGCACACCCAGGACCTATGGATGTGATAAATACTGCTTCATCTATTTCAGAATCTCTGCCTTCTATAGGAAAAATAAATTTTTTACCTCTATAAAGAATAAGCATAGAAATCAAATTTTATTCTCCCCTTTTACACTTTTTTAATCATAGAAATGAGAAAAGTGTAAAGATTTAGAATCTCACTATGTTTATGCCATAGCTCTTGAAACACTTTAAATGTGTCTAATTTGAAAGCAAGAGTATTCAGTTTAATCTTAAATAACAACTTTTAACATATCTGTCCTATGGTTACATTAATATATAAAATTATTACTCTTTAATATTTTATAGCTTAACAGAGATCATGAGGGAAAAAAACTTTTAAATTGTGTGACTTATTATTTTGATCTTATTATTACTGAAGTACAGATTTGCAAATAATGCCAGCTTTATTCAATTAATACAGATGTCACTTAAGATGTGTTTTTTACATTTTCATAGGGTTAATTTGTAAATAACTATTCTGCTGACAAACACAAATGTAGAAATCATTTTCATCCTAAAAATAAAATAAATGAAATTGCATGACCTATCATTTTGATATTATTATTATTGTTTTTTTGCAGATTCAAAGGATTACTATGACTCTTCTGTATATTTTAATTCAATTAGAATCTAAGAATTACAGAACTAAGTTATCAGATAAGGCAGAGTTTCCTGTAATTAGTTATTTGGATTTGGAGAAAAAAATGGCAAAAGCGTCTGAGTATCCTGCATTTTAGTGGAAATCAAAACAGTTCCACAGCACTGCTCATTGTGAATGTGTTGTGAATGCAATCAGGTAAACTTATTTATGGAACCACAGGGAGCACTTCATAAAATAATAATCACTTAAATTTGATGATACAATAAATCTCTGTTCTCTTCGGCAATTATTTCTACTAATCGCAGTTCACCCATGTGAAAATTTCCTCATTCAGCATTTATGTGTAAAGAATCCTTGAGACTCTATGGCTGTCATGATTTATTTTTCTATTATTACTTTTAATTTTTTAAACTCAGAAAATGTTTCCATTTATGGATTTTTAGAGGTGAGGGAGAGGGAAAAACACCAATTTGTTCCTCCAATTATTTATTCATTCACTAGTTAATTTTTGTATGTGCCCGGACTGGTGATAAAACCAACATAGATACCCAGCCTTCTTTCAAACTTCTTTTGCCATCTTTCTTCCTTGATAAATTTCATTCTGGTATTAATATATATTTTGTAACAGACGAAATGGCAGCTACTTTCTAGAAAGCTAAATCATGAAGCAGGAGAATATTTCTATTTAAAAAAAAATAAAGAAGAGATTGGCTTGATTAATTGAAATATATTTCACTATAATAGAAAAAAGTGCACTGGTAACTCAGACCAGGTAAGATAATATTTAAAAGTATGTATTGTTTATAACATTTTCTTTTTTTCTTTTATTCTTTTTATTTTTTTCTTATTTTTATCTATTGCTAACTTTTCAAATATATTTGTCTCTTCCTACCCGCCACCACTTTCCCTTGCCCCCTCCCTCCTTCCCTCCTCAGCTCTTCCACTTTGGTTTTGTCCATGAGTCCTTGCTATATGTTCCTTGACTTTCCCCTTCCCTTCCTTTTCCCCACCCCCCTCTCCTTCCGTCTTGTCTCTGTTGATTTCGTTTCCTTTCAGTGTTGCTGGTCGTATTTTCCTTGCATCTTTGTATTGTTGGTTAGGTTCCGCTTATAGGTGAGATCATATGGTATTTGTCTATCGTTCCCTAGCTTATTTCGCTTAGCATAATGCTCTCCAGTTCCATCCATGCTGTCGCAAAGTTTAGTAATTCTTTTTTTCTTTCTACTGCGTAGTATTCCATTGTGTATATGTACCATTACTTTTAGATCCAATCATCGACTGATGGGCATCTAGGTTGCTTCCAACACTTGGTTCTTGTAAATTGTGCTGCTATGAACATTGGGGTGCATAGGTTCTTTTGTACTGGCGTTTTGGTGCTCTTAGAGTATACTCCCAGCAGGGGAATCACTGGATCAAAAGGCAGATCCATTTTCAGCTTTTTGAGGAAATTCTACACTGCTTTCCACAGTGGATGCACCAGTCTGCATTCCCACCACCAGTGGACTAGGGTTCCCTTTTCTCCACAGCCTCGCCAGCACCTGTTTTTGGTTGAAATGTTTATGATGGCCATTCTGAACGGCGTGAGGTGATACCTCATGGTGGTTTTGATCTGCATTTCTCTGATGGTTAGTGATGCAGAGCATCCTTTCAAATGCCTCTGGGCCCTCTGTATCTCCTCCTTGGAAAAGCATCTGCCCAGGTCCTTTGCCCATTTTTGGATTGGATTGTTTGTCTTCTTGGAGTAGAGTTGAGTGAGTACTTTATATACCTTGGAGATTAAACCTCTATCTGATGGATCATTAGCGAATATATTTTCCCATACGGTTGGCTCCCTTTTCATTTTGCTGATGTTTTCTTTCGCCGTGCAGAAGCTTCTTATTCTGATGAGGT
The DNA here is from genome assembly GCF_021234165.1 of Pteronotus mesoamericanus. NCBI lineage: Eukaryota > Metazoa > Chordata > Mammalia > Chiroptera > Mormoopidae > Pteronotus > Pteronotus mesoamericanus. The sequence goes on from NW_026555321.1 coordinate 60,819,325, forward strand.
CCCACTTATCTACTCTTTCCTTTATGTCCCTTGCTTTAGGAGACATATCAGTGAAAAAATGGCTGCGTGGGATATCTGAGAGTTTCCTGCCAATGTTCTCCTCTAGGACTTTGATGGTGTTGCAACTTATATTTAAGTCTTTTATCCATCTTGAGTTTATTTTTGTGAATGGTGTCAGCTGATGATCCAATTCAATTTTTTGCATGTAGCCGTCCAACTCTCCCAACACCATTCGTTGAAGAGGTTATTATTGCTCCATTTTATGCTTCTGCCCCCTTTGTCAAATATTAGATGGCCATAGAGACCTGGACTTATTTCTGGGCTTTCTATTCTTTTCCACTGGTCTATGGGTCTGTTCTTGTGCAGTAACAGATTGTTTTTAGTATACTGGCTTTGTAGTAGAGTTTGATGTCCAGTATTGTGATCCCTCCTACTTTTTGTTTCTTTCTCAAAATTGCTGAGGCTATTCAGGGTCGTTTATGGTTCCATATAAATTTTTGAAATGTCTTGTTCTATTTCTGTGAAACATGTTTTTGGTATCTTAATAGGATTTGTGTTGAATCTATAAATTGCTTTGGGTAATATGGACATTTTCATGATATTAATTCTTCCAATCCATGAGCACGGTATATGCTTCCATTTATTTGTGTCTTCCTTAATTTCTTTCTTCAATGTTTTATAGTTTTCCGCGTACATGTCTTTTACGTCTTTGGTTAAATTTATCCCTAGGTACTTCATTTTTCTTCTTGCTATACCGAATGGTATATTTTATCTGATTTCTTCTTCTTCTATTGCATTGCTGGTGTACAAAAATGCCTTTGATTTCTGAATGTTAACTTTGTATCCTACTCCTTTGCCAAATTCACTTATTAAGTTGATGAGTTTTTCGATAGAGTCTACAGGATTCTCTATGTACACTCTCATGTCATCTGCAAAGAATGATAGTTTTACTTCCTCCTTTCCTATTTGGATGCCTTTTATCTCTTTCTCTTGTCTGACCGCTGTGGCTAGGACTTCCAATACGATGTTGAAAAGAAGCAGTGGGAGCGGACATCCTTGTGAAGTTCCCGATCTTAGTGGGAAGGCTTTCAGTTTTTGGCTGTTGAGTATGATATTGGCTGTAGGTTTTTCATACATGGCCTTTATTACATTGAGGAATGCCCCATTTATTTCCATTTTGTGGAGTGTTTTGATCATAATGGGTGCTGTACCTTATCCAATGCTTTTTCTGCATCTATTGCGATGGTCATGTGGTTTTTGTCTTATGTCTTATTTATGTGATATATCACGTTTACTGATTTGCGTATATTGAACCATCCCTGCATCCCTGGGATGAATCCCACTTGATTGTGGTGGATAATATTTTGAATGTATTGCTGGATGCGGTTTGCCAATATTTTGTTGAGGATTTTAGCATCTATGTTCATCAGCGATATTGGTCTGTTTTCTTTCTTTGTAGGGTCCTTATCTGGTTTTGGGATCAGGGTGATACTGGCCTCATAGAAAGAGTCTGGGAGTCTTCCCTCCTCTTGGATTTTTTGGAAAAGTCTGAGAAGGACAGGGGTTAGCTCTTTCTTAAATGTTTTGTAAAATTCTCCTGGGAAACCGTCCAGCCCTGGGCTTTTGTGTGCAGGGAGTTGCTTGATTACTGCTTCAATTTCCCCAGCTGTTATCGGTCTGTTCAAGCTTTCTGTTTCTTCCTCCTTCAGTGTTGGAAGATTATACTTTTCTAAAAATTTGTCCATTTCATCAAAGTTTTCAAATTTCTTGGCATATAATTTTCCATAGTAGTTTCTGACAATCCTTTGTATTACTGTGGTATCAGTTGTTATTTCTCCTCTTTTGTTTCTGATATTATTTATTAGGATTATCTCCTTTATTTTACTGATGAGTCTACTTAAAGTCTTGTTGACTTTATTTATCTTTTCAAGGAACCAGTTTCTGGCATCGTTGATCTTCTGAATTGTTCATTTCGTCTCTATGTATTTCCGTTCTGCTCTAATCTTGACTATATCCTTCCTTCGACTTGCTCTGGGATTTATTTGTTGTTGTTTCTCCAGTTCTTGAAGTTGTAGTGTTAGGTCTTTTATTTGAAATGTTTCTATCTTTTTTAGGTAAGCCTGTGTTGCTATGAACTTCCCTCTCCAGACAGTCTTTGCTGTGTCCCAAAGGTTTTTGACTGTTGTCTGTTCATTTTCATTTGTTTCCAGAAAATTTTTGATATCTTCTCTTATCTCATTATTGACCCATTCATTGTTTAATAGTGTACTGTTGAGTCGACATGAGTTTGCAAGTTTTTGAAGTTTCTCTTTGAGGTTGTCTTCGAGTTTCAAGGCCTTGTGGACCGAGAAAAAGTTTGGTATTATTTCAATTTTCCTAAATGTGCTGAGGTTTGCTTTCTGTCTTATCATGTGGTCTATCTTTGAGAAACTGCCATGAGAATTTGAAAAGAATGTGCATTTTGCTTCTTTGGGTTGTAAGGTTCTCTATATGTCAGTTAACTCTCTTTGACTCAGTGCATCATTCAGCACCACAATATGTTTATTAATGTTTTGTTGGAAGATCTGTCCATTTTTGACATTGGGGTGTTGAAATCCCCTACTATCAGTGTGTTGCTGTTTATATCTTTTTTGAAGTCATCCAACAATTTCCTTATAAACTTGGGGGCTCCTATATTGGGAGCATATAAGTTTTCAATGTTGATGTCTTCTTGATAGATTATTCCTTTAAGTAATATAAAGTGCCCCTCTGGGTTTCTTTTTATGGCCTTTGTTTTGAAATCTACTTTGTCTGATACAAGTATGGCAGCCCCGGCCTTTTTCTCATGCCCATTTACTTGGATAATTTTTTTCCATCCCTTTACTTTCAATCTGTGTAGGTCGCTTGCTCTGAGGTTGGTCTCTTGGAGACAGCATCTCTGTGGGTCATGTTTTCTTATCCATTCAGCTACCCTGTGTCTTTTGATTGGGGCATTGAGTCCATTCACATCGAGAGATATTACTGATAGAAACTTACTCATCTTTTCTCTTTGTACCTGTGTTCCTCTCACTCTCATTCTTTTCCTTCATCTGCTTAAACCAGTCCCCTTAGCATATCTTGGAGTGCTCGTTTGGTAGAGATGTATTCTTTTAGCCTTCTCTTGTCTGGGAAACTCCGTATTTCCCCCTCTCTTTTGATGGAGAGCCTAGCCGGGTAGAGCAGCCTTGGCTGTAGGCCCTTGCTTTTCATTGCTTGGAATATTTGTTGCCATTGCATTCTGGCTTCTAGTGTTTCTGTTGAGAAATCAGCTCCTAGGCATATGGGGGCCCTCTTGTATGTTACTTTCTCCTTCTCCCTTGGTTCCTTGAGGATTCTCTTTGTCTGTGACATTTGCCATTTTAATGATGATGTGTCTTGGAGTGGACCTCTTTGAGTCCCTCTTGAGTGGGGTCCTCTGTGCCTCCTGGATCCATGAGAGCCTTTCTCTCCTCAAATCTGGGAAATTTTCCATGTTTACTTTTTCGAGGAGGTTCTCTATCCCTTGCTCCTCTTCTTCTCCTTCTGGTATCCCAATTATACGGATATTATTGGGTTTCAGGTTGTCCTGTATTTCCCTAAATTCCTCTTCATTCTTTTTGAGCTGTTTTTCCATTTCTTGTTCTTTCTGGGAGCTTCTTTCTACCTTGTCCTCCATTTCACTGATTCGATCCTCGGCTTCCTCCAGCCTGCTTTGGATTCCTTCTACTGGGTTCTTCAAATCAGAAGTGGTATTCTTCATATCTTCTTGTGTGTTTTGATACTTTCTAAGTCCTTTTCCAGGCTGATATAGTTTGCTGTAAGATCCTTATAGCTTCTCTGCAGTTTCTCATAGTTTTCTTTGAGCTGGATGAGCTCATTGAGCTTCCTTAGAACCATTGTTTTTAGTTCTCTATCTGATAGTTCCCTTGCCTCTATTTCATTTAGCTCTCTCTGTGGGGAGTCCCCTTTTCCACTCTTTTGGGGGGAATTTTTTTTCTTCCCTTTTTTGTGAGATTCTGTTAAGTATTTTTGTCCTTTACTTTTCTTTCTGTGCCTGCCTCTGATGATGTCAGTTGTTGACCCTATAGGGCCTTGGGTTGTTTGTTTGAGCCTTCCAGGAGTCTAATGTCTGTGTCTGACTCCTTCTTGGGGCAGCTCTGTGACCCCTTCGGTCAGGGCTGGGCTATTTTTTGTATCTCTCTGCACTCTCATGTGGGCTGCTTGAGCGCACTCCCAGCGCAGCAGAATCCCAGGCCCGCCTGTGCTCGCATGTGCTTGCCCCAGACCAGGGGGCTTATTCGTGACCTCACGTACTGATACGTCCCCCCTGGCCAGCGAGCTCCCCGGCTCTGGTCAGTTTAGGGTCTTCTATTGTGTATTTTTCCCGCTTTTGGCTCTTTGGGTGCTTTGCTTGCTCTCGCCAAATGGGGACTAAAGAAATGGGAGGAAGTCAGCTCCAGGACTCTCTGGTTAATCCTGTCTCTGGTCTCTCCTCCAGGGACTCTGGGCAGCTCTACTAATTCTGTGGGCCCCTTTGCATTCCGAGAGGCGATTTACATCTACCCTTACAGTTCTGTGCTCTCCCTCGCTGGCCGTATTGGTGCCAATCTGTGGGATGCCTTGCCAGACGGTGCAAGCATTCGCCAGCCCGCCTGGTCACACACACGCTCACCAATCCTCGCTGGTCACTCAGAACAAGTGTGCGCGCCTGCACTGGGTGTTTGGGGGTGTCTATGTGTGCTTTTCGACTTTTGGCTCTTTGGGGGAGTGGCCTCTTCCCGCCCAATGGAGACTAGGGCGAGGAGGAGTCAGGACTCCCTGGTTCCTCCTCCCATTCTTTCCCCAATGCCTCAGTTTTTAGTCTCTCCTCAGGGGTCTCTGGGCAGTTCCGTGACCCCTTCAGTCAAGGATCCACCCCCCCGTGGACTGCGTTTCAATTGCAGGCAGTCTGGTTCATGCGCACCCCACTTATGCCTCTTTGAGGTCATGCCTTTGCAGCCCACAATGGAGACTACAGAACGGGGAGGGAGTCTGGATTCCCCGGTTCCTCCTCCCATTCTTTTCCCAACGTCTCAGTCTTCAGTCTCTCCTCGAGGCTCTCCCAGCCAGTCTGCACTCAGCCCCACAGCTCACATGGTTACAAGCTGTGTGCAGAGTGCACAAAAGGCAGGTTAGTTGATTTCCTTATGCCTGAGTGAGATGGTAGCTGCAGAGTGGTAGGCGTGCCATCACCGGGGTTCCACTGGCCACCGTGTCAGTTCTCTTCACAAAATTTTCCTCACCAGTCTTTTCCCAGGCACCAGCCCGCCCTGCTGCCGCCTCTACCCAGAGATCAAGGAGGGTGACTGCCGCTGCAACTTTTGCGTTGGCCCTTTAAATGTCTCTTTTCATCCTCAGCCACCTGTATCTGGCAGAGAGTGGCCCTAAGCTTTTTAGGGTTGCGTTTTGTCTGTATTTTCTTGGCTTTAGCTGCTGTAGTTTAGGGGTTCCTGTGTATGATTCAGACCCCGTTCTTCTCGGGGGGAGCTAACTGGTCATTTCAATGTCCCTCTGGTGCCAGTGCCCATGGGAACCCAGCCCACCCTCTTGAGCCTCCACCCACTTCTCACCCTTTGGGTTGTGTGAAAGTCTAATCCACTATCCGCAGCACCAAGGCTCCTCTTCCACTATCGCTCCACTGCTTTCCAGGTGATTACTCCATTATTTAGTTGCAATTCCAGTTTGGTTTTGGGAGGAGGTTAGCTTGACTCCCATTCACTCCTCCGCCATCTTCTCTCTCCTTATATATACATTACAATAAAAATAGTAGGCATAGAGGGTTACATAAAATCCATTGGTAATAAATCAGGGGATGGAAAAAGTGAGGCAGGGAAACCTTTGGGATTGGATAATAAATAAAATGATAAACACATACTTTTTTTACATAGGTGGGTAAGCAGTCAACAATTAACACCATAACAATAACAATGAGTGTATTTGTGCTCTCTGCTCTGGAGAAGTGGTTGTACCCTAGTGGTTTGGAGTAGGGAAGTTACCTTGACATTCCAAAGGTATGTTATAGATGCAAGGAGAAACTAGACAGGCTTATTGAAGGTAAATATCCCTGACTTTTGTCAGGGAAGATTGTAGCCTAGGACAATGACAGTCCACCATGACCTGCTTTTAGTTAATAATTTTTTTTAATTTATTTACTTTTAAAATACATTTGTCTCTGTTTATAAGTTTTAATTTCAGAATATCCACTGTGATTAGATTTCTGCACTTGTACAGTTGGCACATAGGTCTGCTCTAAGCTTGTTAGTTTTTGTATGTGGCCCCTCTTTGTCCACAGTGGCTTTGGAGAAAGGACCGGTTTCTCCCTTCTGAGCACACAGATGATGCCCTGATTCACACCGTGGGCCACGCCTGCTGTGGCTGCTTCAGAGAGGAACCTAGCAGAGCTGAAAATTTATTTTTGGCTGGTTCTAAACTTTTTGCAGCCACACCAAGCCATACTGGGTCTTCAGGTCCTTTCCCATTGAGACTGACAGGGGAACTCAAGAATTAAAGATTTTATCTTCAGTTATAGTCGATAGGCTCAAATGATATTAATTCATGTGAAAAACTGTTATTCCAGGAACAGGGATGCACGGCCTATATGACTCCAGAAAGTCAACAAGGAATTAAACCTTTGTGTCCCAGGAGGTCTGCAAGTGATTGAGATGGAGTCTGAGCCACTGTGCTCCAAGGAGGGAATGTCCATAATGCAGATAAAGAATTGTTAATCAGCAAATAAGGAAATACTAGGAAAATTGTCGCTAGACAGCAACTCTTATCTTCTTAACATTTTCCCAAACCCCTTACCTACCCTTTCATTTTTTCTAAAAAGAAGTTGGCTTGAGTTGAGATGTTAAGGTGGTTTTTGAAGCTATATAACCTACTGTCTTCTCAGGTCACTGGCATCTGAATAAAGTGCCCGTAAGGATTCAATCCTTGTCTTTACTTATTGATTCTGGTAGTGACAAGCAGCACAAATGCTGATTTTTCCAGTTTCAAGGCCAGCTTTTGGAGAGATTAGGAAACTGTGCTAACAGGGGTTTGGGAACTCTGCCCAAGTTGGTTTGCCAGCAAATTAGGTGTTCCATGGAGCAGAGAGTTTTTGACTGCTTCCTGAGGAAGCTGCTGTCTGGGAGTGAGAGAAGCAAAAGCTGAGCTGCTTGGATACTTTGCAGGGAGGCAAACCCAGTTTTAGCCTACACTATCCCAGGAAGAGGAAGGACTGCCTGCCTCCCTTCTACAGGTTTCCAGACACCACCCCAAAAGGGGAAACTGCATAAAAACTCTGCCATGGCATGATATCCCCACTTGGTACATTTCTACAGGTTGAAGGGAGACCAACTCAGAAAAGGGTCTTTCAAAGTGTAAGATCCTTGGAGGTTACTACGTGGGAATGGAACAGAAAGTTTACATTCCTACTGAGGTCTGGGAATGAGATGGAGAGTTTATCCTCCACCTGCAAGCTGGTCCAACATCAGCTCCAGAGGGAGATTCTTTTTATCTACCCCTGAAGTCCAGAGCTGCTGAGCTCATTCCTGCAAAGGGGAAAGCTGAAGTTATCCATCCTGAATCAGCAGCAATCCCTATTAGGAAAGCAAGTGCTGGGGTCTCTGGAAAAGACTGAGGGGTTTGACTTTGAGCAGGGGCTAGTCTCCCCTCACTAGTTTCCCTACAGACCGTGTGACCTACAAATGGGAAACCTGCCAGCAGGCCTGTGCTCATCCTATAGTACCTCATTAAAATGCTCAAGAGCAAGACCAGGCAGCCCCAGGAAGAGGCAGAGTGACTGAAAAGTGAAGATGGACCTCAAAGAACCTTGGCTTTTATACAGAGCTACCACCAGCTCCAAGCATGAAGAAGCTGACTCTTTTACACATCAGCTACTCACATGTACATGTAGGTGCAGTAGACACAGACAAAAATACTGAACAGCTTCATAGCTACAGATAAGTAACCCAGGGCACATAAGTACACATAATGTCTGACAGTGACCTGTATATGAACCCCATTCAAGTGACCCAGAACCAACAAAACTAGTGGTGGGGTTCAGCTCACACCAAAGCTCCAACCAACTAGTCACATAATCAGTACACCTTGCTGGGAGCAATGCCATATCAAGGGTCAACTCCTGCACAGCATCTCACACACAGGGGTTGAGGGTTACTCTTACAGTCTTCCAGCCTGAAGGGATAATTCAACTGATGAAAGAGCCAACAACATTCAAGTCTCAACTACAACAAGGTGGGGAGACAGAAACCATAAGAAACGCTCCTGGACCACAGAGTTTAGGAGCTCCAAAGGATTGTGCAACTGACATCAGCAAGACACCTTTATCATAAAACCACCAAAGCAGGTTCAGAAGACACAGCACACCTACCTAACACACAGAGAGACAACAAAGAAAATGTCCCAACAAAAAGAACAACAGAAATCCCCACAAAAAAATTAAAAGAAATAGATGAAATGGAAACAACAAAAATACCAGAGGCAAAGTTTAAAATAATGGTTATGAGGATGCTAAAAGACCTTGGGGGAAAAATGGATAATCTCAGTGATAACTTACATAAAGAGATAGTAATCATTAAAAAGGATATAGAAACCATAAACAAGAACCAACTGGAAATGAAGATTACAATATCTGAAATGAAGAATTTGTTTGCAGGAATCAACATCAGGTTAGATGAAGCAGAGGATCAAATAAGCAAATTAGCAAATAAGATAACAGTAACAACCTGAAGAGAAAATGAGAAAAAAAAAAGATTTTAAGAAAAATGAGCCAAAGAGGAAGAGCTGAGGGAGTGAAGGAGGGAGGGGGCAAGGGAAAGTGGTGGGAAGTAGGCAGAGACAAATGTATTTGAAAAAATAAATTAAAATTAAATTAAAAAAACAAAGAAAAATGAGGAAAGTCTAAGGGACCTTTGAGATAACATCAAGCATAACAACATCCACTTCATAGGCATGTCAGAAAGGATGAGTGTGATCAAGGGAGAGATATATTTGAAAAAATAATGACAGAAAACTTTCCTAACCTGGTGAAGGAAAAGGTCACACAAGTTCAGGAAGCACAGAGAGTCCCAATAAAGATGAACCCAAAAAGACCCATACCAAGGTAAGTCATAATTCAAATGGCAAAGATTAAAGACAAAGACAAATTTTAAATTCAATAAGAGAGAGACAGTTACTTACAAGGGAGTTCCAGTAAGACTGTCAGCTGATTTCTCAACAGAACAACTACTGTCAGAAGGGATTGGCATGAAGTATTCAAAGTGATGAAAGTTAACAACATATAACCAACATTACTCTACCCAGTAAGACTATGATTTAAAATTAAAGGCAAATAAAGAGCTTCCAAGACAACAACAACAACAACAACAAAAAGTTAAAGGAGCTCATTACCACTAAACCAACATTGTGAGAAATGTTAAAGGGCTTTTTTCAAAAAGAAGAAGAAATAGGAAGAGAGAAGACAGGTACAATAAAAATGGCAATAAATAAGTACCTCTCTATAATAACCTTAAATATAAATGAATTAATGTTTAAATCAAAAGATATAGAGTAGCTAAATACTTAAGAAAACATGACCCATATATGTATGCTGTCTACCAAAGACCCAACCTCAGAAAAAAATATTTCCACAAGCTGAGAGTAAAGAGATGGAGAAAAATATATACGATGCAAATGGAAACAGACAGACAAACAAACAAAAGCTGGAATAGCAATACTTGTATCAGACAAAATAGACTTCAGAAAAAAAAAAAAAAAGCCATAACAGGAGAAGAAGAACATCACTACTTAATGCTAAAGTGATCATTCCAGCAAGAAGACATAACCTTTGTCAACATATATATAGCTAATATAGGAGCACATAAAGAAAACCTTTTTGACTTTAAGGAAGGGACTGACAGCTATACTGTCATAGTATGGGATTTTAACACCTCACTGTCATCAATGGGTAGAGCTTCCAGACAAAATATCAACAAAGAGCTAGTGACATTAAAAAAACACACTAGATAAAATGTATATAATTTATATTTATGCAATATTTCATCCCAAACCAGAAGAATGTACATTCTTATCAAGTGCACAGGGATCATTTTCAAAGACAGACTACATGTTAAGTCACAAAACAAGTTTTAATATATTCAAGATTGAAATCACATCAAGCATTCTCCTGGATCACAATGACATGGAATTAGAAATCAACATTAATAAAAAGACTCAAAACACTCAAATACTTGGAGGGTAAATAGCATATTATTAAAAAATGAATGTATTATCAATGAGATCAAAAAGGATATCAAAAATATCTGGAAACAAATGAAAATGAGCACACAACAACCCAAGACCTATGGGGCACAGTGAAAGCAGACCTCAGGGAGTTCATAGCTCTACAGGCCTAGCTCAGGAAACAAGAAAAATCTCAAATAAACAAGCTAAACCTACACCTAAAAGAACTAGAAAAACAATAGCTAAGCACATAGCAAGAAGAAGGAAGGAAATAATTGAGATAAGAGTGGAAGTTAACAACATAGAGGCCAAAAAAGAAACAAACAAACAAATAAACAAAAACCCCAGAAAATCAATGAAACCAGGAGCTGGGGTTTTTTTTAAAAGGTAAACAATATTGATAAACCTTTAACCAGGTTTATCAGAAAAGAAAAAAATAAAGAAAGGAAAAAAGAGAGTGGTCCCAAATAAATAAAACCAATAATGAAAGAGGTGAAGAAACAACTGTTACCACAAAACAAGGTACTGTAAGAAATTACTATGAACATTTATATGACAAGAAATGGAAAACCTGGGCAAAATAGATTTCTAGACACATACAAACTTCCAAAACTGAATCAGGAAAAAGCAGAAAACCTGAATAAACTTACAACTAATGAAATTGAAGCATTAAAAAAAACTCCCAGCACTCAGAAGTCCTGGACCAGGTGGCTTCACAAGCTAATTTTACCAATCATTCAAAGAAGAATTAATACTGATCCTTCTCAAACTATTTCAACAAATTCAAGAAGAGGGAAGACTTCCAATATCTTTTTATCAGGCCAGTATTATCCTAATTCCAAAACCAGATAAGATACAACAAAGAAAATTATAAGCAAATATCCCTGATGAACATAGATGCTAAAATCCTCAACAAAATACCAACAAACTGGATCCAGCAATACATTATAAAGACCATACACCATGATCAAGTGGGGTTTATTCCAGGGATGCAAGGTTGGTACAATATTTATGAATCAATAATGTGATATATTACATAAACAAAATGAAAGACAAAAATCACATGGCCACAGCTCAATAGATTCAGGAAAAGCATTCAATAAAATCCAGCATCCATGTATAATAAGAACTCTCAGCAAAGTGGGTATAAAAGCCATATATGAAAAACCTACAGCTAACATCATTCTCAATGGGCAAAGACCAATAGTTTCCATTAAGATTAGGAACAAGACAAGAATGTCTTTCACCACTCTTATTCAACGTAGTTCTGGAAGTCCTAGCCACAGCGAAAAGACAAGAATAAGAAATAAATAACATGCAAATTGGAAAGAGGAAAGTGCAATAAAACTGTCATTATTTGCAGATGACAGGATACTGTACATAAAAAACTCCAAAGACTCCACCTAAAAACTACTATACCTAATAAATGAAATCGGCGGAATAGCAGGATGCAAAGTTAATACCCAGAAGTTGATGGCATTTTTATACACCAGTAATGAACTATCAAAAAGAGAAAATGAAAAATATCTCATTTCCTATTGCAACAACAACAACAAAAAAATAATAAGGTACCTAGGAATAAATTTACCCAAGGAGGTAAAAGATCTGTACTCAGAAAACTAGGAACATTGAAGAAACTGAGGGAGATACAAATAAGTGGAAGCACATACAATGTTCCTGCATTGGAATAATTGACATCATTAAAATGTCCATATTACCCCGAGCTATCTATTCATTCAAAATAATTTTTATTAAAATACCAGTGGCATATTTTACAGAACTAGAATAAATATTCAAAAAGTTTATATGGAACCAATGGGGAAAAGAAGGAGGTAAGTCAAGTCAAGGAACATGTATAAAGGATCTATGGACAAAGCCAAAATGGGGAAGGATTGAGGGTGGGAGATGGGGGTGGGTAGGGCAAGGTAAATTGGTAGTGGTAAAATGGAGACAACTGTACTTGAACAATAAAAAAGTGTTAAAAATAAAATTTGTATAGAACAAAAAAGACCATGAATAACCTCATCAATCTTGCAAATGAAGAATAAAGTGGGAAGTATCATGAAACCTGATATCAAACTTTATTACAAGTCCACTGTAATCAAAACAGCTTGGCACTGGCATAAGAAAAGATGTATAGATCAACAGAACATAACATAGTGCCCAGAAATAAATCTTCAACTTTATGGTCAACTGATATTTGACAAAGGTGGAAAAGCATACATTTGAGCAAAGAGAGTCTCATCAATAAATGATGTTATGAAAATGGACCAGTACATGAAAAAATATGTGAAACTAGATCACCAAGTTATACCATACACAAGAATAAACTCAAAATTGATAAAAGGTTTAAATGTAAGTCATAATATCATAAAAATCCTAGAAGAAAATATAGGCAGTAAAATGTCAGATATCTTCTGTAGGAATATTTTTGCGGATATATCTCCTAATGCAATGGAACCAAGGAGAAAATAAACAATGGGACTACATCAAATGAAAAACTTCTGCTTTTACATCAACAAGAATGAAAAGGGAACCCACTGTATAAGAGAACATTTTTGCCAATGATACATCTGATAAGGGTTTAATCTCCAAAATACATAGAGAACAAATACAACTCAACACCAGAAAGAAAGTCCAATTAAGAAATGGGCAAAACCTGGAATAGACACTTCTCCAAAGAGATGACCCATGAATATATGAAAAAAAAAATGTTCAACATCACTAATCATCAGAGAGATGCAACTTCAAAACACGAGTATCACCTCACATCTGTCAGAATGGCTACCATCAATAAATCAACAAACAAGTCTTGTCAAGGATGTGTAGAAAAAGGAATCCTGGAGTACTGTTGGTGGGAATGCAGTCTGGTGCAGCTGCTGTGGAAAACAATATGCGGTATCCTCAAAAAATTAAAATATGCCTTTTGACTCAGAGATCTCAGTTCTGGGAATAATTTTATATCATAAGAATCATGAAACTCTAATACAAAAATATATATATGCATCTCTATGTTCATAGTAGTGTTACTTACAATAGCCATGATCTAGGAACAGCCTAGTGCCTGTCAGTAGATGAGTGGATGAAAGCGCTGTGGTGTATTTACACAATTGAACGTTACACAGCAGTAAAAAAAATAAGAAACTCTTACCAGTTGTGACAGCATGGATGGGCCTGGAGATTATTATACTAAGTGAAATAAGTCAGTCAATGAAAGACAACTACTACATGATCTCATATGTGAAATCTAATGAACACAATAAACTACTGAACAATGGAAACAGAAACATAGATACATGGAACAGACTGACACCTGCCAAGGGTAAAGGAGGGCAACTGCTGAAAGATGGTGAAGGAATTAACCAAAAAACATTTATGCATTACCAATAATGCATAATGGGTAATGGTATTGGATTGACTGAGGGAGGTGAGAGTGTGGGACTGGGTGGGGGTGGGAAGAAGCAGAAGTGGAAACAACTGTAATAGCATAAACAATAAATAAAAAAATATAGAATGAAAACAAAACAAACAAAAAATGAGGAAAACTGTTTCCACTAGAAAAAGGCTGCTCTTGGAGGCTTAGGATGTTCCAACATCACTGTTACATTATTTTAAATGTTTCATATTCCAAGGAAGTGAAAACTTCAGTAATTAGAGAAATACACCCCAGTATGTTATCCTAGACCACATAGACCATCATGTAAATTTGCTGTCTATTATAATTTCACAAGATGCTAAAGGATATTCAACTACTGGTCGCCTATAGAGACATTGAAGCTGGGTGAACTCAGATGTACATAACAGTTTCTCCAGGGCCTCATTTGGCTCTAATGTGGTGTCATGAAATACAGTTCTCTAATTCCATGCAAAATGTTAGTGAAAGTGAAGGGAAAGTCAGGAAAATGCAATGTAGTCTTTAAGTAGTTCAGAAACTCAACATTCTCATTCTAGAAAAATACATATATATGCTGTAAAATGTCAGACAATTAGGACAAAAACTGATTCTTGAATGAGATATGAATTAGCGGAGTTATAACATACCTTAACTCACATCTCCCTTCTGGTTTCCTTTCAAAAGACAGATGAATGGAGGACCTGTCAATTTTTCAGATGTGTACATTATTCTTAACTTCGCAAGACCAAAGTATAAAACAAAATAAACACAGTACTCAATAATGGAAAACAGCAAAAGCTAAAATATTCATTATTATATTATTTTTGTAAGAATTCACTCTACCACACTAAAAAAAATTACCTGTTATGTGAATCTTTGTAAAGACTAAGAAAGTTTTCCTAAGAATGTATTGACTGATTTACAAAATTATTATATATGTGGCATCTAGACAAAGAGTATTGAGAGTATTCCTCAGTTGTACCCTACAGGGATAGCCATTGATGGTCTTCGCAATTTCAAAACTATCAAACACAAGACACAAAATCAGGGTTAAATGCTTATCCAATGAGCACACCACCATCTGTTTAAATGGTGATCTATGATCTTTTGGAAAAATTTAGAACTTGAAGATTTGATATGATGAAAGCAGTTTTCGTATGATAAATGCAATTTCTTTATTTGTAACCATTTTGAGTTATGTGAACATTTGATAGATATTAGCCATGAAAAATCACTTAAATGTTGACAGATGGCAATATCCATTATATTCACTAATGTTTTAAATTTTAACTGTCAATGTGTATGTACATATATACTTGTTTATATAAAGCTACTTTATTTTCCATATATTCCATTAATTTATTTTTCACTTAACTTTTAAAGTATATTACTTTCAAATTTTGCTTTAACAACATTTCATGTCAGCTGAGTTTCTGGAAATTTGGCTACAGAAAGCCAATTTGAAGTTTCTAACAAAAAATATCAGCTTCACTTAAATAAATATTTAAGGTTTATAAATTTAGAGTTTGCAAATTTACTGCAGTATCTGTACATTGTAATTTGGAATGATTCTATTATATTCTATCCATGAGAGGGCAGTAATATCACATTTTCACAGAGTTATCAATGCAAAGAAAGGTCACATAGGACGGACATTATCCACCAGTTAAAGTTTTCAGAAATGTTGGTAAACAGATTATTTAATAATTGTGAGACATTTTCCTTGGGCCTATCACTAAACCTCATGATGAAGTAACTAGATCAGATTACAAAAATGTGACTTAAACTTTAGTACCTCTGTTTCTGCATGAAAGTTCTAGGTTCTGGTTTACGGAGTGGCAACCACGTTGTTTCCAGCTTTCTAAAGGTGTTTCGATTGGTTGTTTTTTTTTTCCCTCCAAGACTTTGTAACTTCACAGCTTCTTCATTGTCCTCTTACACTGAAAATAATTCTAAAAACTTTACATGATTTTAGTAAAGAAAAACCATAGGAAAATATTTGTTACTTATGTTATCAGGTTATCCTATATTTTTAATGTGATAATTATTGGCAAAAATCTGAAAAGTAGAAGGAGAGAGAACATAAAGGAAATGTCCAAGGCAGAGCAGGTTAACAGTGCTCCAAGGCCAATAATTACCAGGCTGTTTCTCCCCTTCCCTCCCATTCTCTCTTTCCTCCCTCCCTCCCTCGTTCTCTTCCTCCCTCCCTTTCTTCCTCTAATAAATTCTGACTAAACACCCAGATATGAAATAGTGATAGACAATGAGAACTTATAGATAAAAGAGACTTGACAGTCCTTAGCAAGGTAGGAGGTGAACTACTGAGCATACACACAGGGTGTTCATATAGATTCATGTGCACGTAGTATAGTTGACTCACAAGAATTACAAGAGTTAAAAAAATGTTTATAGACATACAAAGACAAAACCCATTACTTCAAAATTAAGATAATTAGGATTATCTTCATAAAAAGGTAGAATTTAAATTGAGATCTTTTTCCTTAAGATGTGCAAAATGTGAGGAAAGACTGAAGACAAGAAACATATAAAATGGAATCACTTTACCAAGCTGCTAAAACTATTAATGTTATGGAAGTTGATGAATTGAAGAGAGACCATTCTTCTTTTTAATTAGTATGAAAATTTAAACCTTTTTGAATTTTCCAGTCCTGGCATACATCTGGACCTCCCAGTAGCCTTCTAATTACCCCCTGAAGGGTTCATATATGCCCTTCATCCACCCAACATCCATTATCACCTATGGGAACTGATCAGACCTTCTGGCACCCATCACCCCAACAGCGTGTCATCTGATTGATAACTGTCCTGGCCAATCCTAGGGCTAAAGATGCAGGACTGATAATTCTCAAGAAAGTACTTTTCCACTTTGCTTTCTTCTTTGGAACAATTTTTAGTTTTGCCTGTGTTTTCAGGTTACAAACTCCAAGGCCCTTGAATAAATCTCTATCATTAATTTCTAGCAAAGCCTCCATACTTTTTTGAATTCATTCAACATAATGCTTTGGGTATTGAGGAATTGGAGTTTATTTGAAGAGCTAAGTCACAAGGAGAAAATATCAAGAGTTATATAAGGGACAATATATAATTCATTTTGGCCAAATCTCAGAGCATTTGGAAAAATATATTAGAAATAGAATATTCCACATTCTCTTACTTTCTACTAGCATGTCCTTGACCTTGGATGTCCAGAGAGACTATGAAAAACTTTAAGATGCATGAGATTCTCTAGTAAGAAAGGCATCTAGGACTTGCTGTGTCTCAGGTTCAAAACTACTTCAAATTCAATCCTTTCTCCCAATTTCCTATGTATCTGGCTTTTCATTATCATTATTCCTTCTGTATTTACTTTATTTAAATTTGGCAATTAAAGCCTGAAGTCTACCTCAGCATTACCCAGAACCCAACCTCTGGAGACAATGACACTGGTAAGCTTCATTTAGCCCCCTATTCACCACCAAATTCTCCCTAGAACTATGTTATCCACTTCCTCTGTTGTTTTTCCATTTGGAGAAAGAGAAACTCATCAAAGAAATTATGGGGGGTAAATATGAAAGACAAATAAAAAATGACTGTAAAGTTTTGATTGGATACAGCAGGACTAGACAAAGTGTATTAACCATAACAACAAAATGACAAAACATAAACATAGGAGATTTGCAAAGAAATTGTGAGCTAGTTATAGACATAAGATTTGAAAAATTAGTTATAGAAGAGATAGCAATGCCCTGTATTTTGTAGGGTTTTAATAAATTAATTAATGAATGATAAGAGATCCTAGGCTGAACCATGTTTGTGAACTTTCCATATTTCATCATCTATTAAATAACTCTAAAGAACTGATTATTCCTGCTTTCACAAGTATCTGCCCTGCCATCTCAGGGCAGAACCCATCCACATGAGGCTTTGTGTTGCATTATGGTCACAGTGCCCACTGCGATCTGCTGTGATTCACATAGAGAAAGAATGCTCTACATTGAAGTTCCATATAATAAATACATGACAAGGCAGGAAACAAAGTTTATGTCTATATCTCAGAACTATTTTGCTTTCAGACATGATGGCTAACTGGATGGCAAATTAAGAGAGGAGTCAGTGTTGGAGTTGGAGAGGAGGTGAGGTCTGATATTTAAACCAAATCAACTGGCAAGTGATCATCAACAATGCTCTTCCAAATACAATTTTATCCCTGGAGTTGAAGAAAAGTTCATTCAAAGAATGGTCCATTCAGTGTTACCACTGTGTCTCATTTTGTTTTCAATGGCCTTCACAGTATTTGTTTCAGGGGATGGAAGCAAGGCTCTTGACACTAAAATATCCTTCACTGCAATCAGAATGAAAACTAAATCCTTTGTTTTTTTTTCTTTGTTTTTCCTCTTTGTGGGGGTGTCCTATTTTTTTGCCTTTAGCACTTAAAAAAAATGGTTACATTTTGATTCCTGGTTAATATGCTTGTGGATTATAATCTCAATAAATAAATTTAAAAATACATCATTATGAAGTTACAATGGCAGACCCCCAAGTGTCTACATCTGATTGTTTTATGGTAAGCTTTATAACTTACATTTTCTAGGCAAAAGAACAATACCAATCATATTATTATTATTTTATTATTTGTGAAGGAAAATTCTCCAAAGGATGTCAGCAATTGCAAAAGCATTCACTGGAAATTTTAGCAGGTTTGTTCAAAATAAATACTGTATCATTGTACCTTTATCAGCCTTGAAACATTTTTGTTGGTTTCCTAGAGGAAAAAGTGTAAGGTTCATATACAAAATGGGATTCATTCTAATCCAGATAAATACAAAACCAACTGTCTGGTAATTATTTCCTATAATCAAGCACAAAAGTGTTCATTTTTTAAAAAGTCATGTAAATGTATCTTGAAAGCCCTTAGGGTAGTAATGGAGTTGAGAGTGAAAATATTCTCCAAATTATTCTACACTCACAGAAAGTAACATTTATGAGTAAGGAAAAGAATCACCAGGTACAGTCTTTAAAATTTTACTGGACAAAAAACAGAGGAAGCAACAAACCCACATTTCAATTTCCAGAATTAATTCACACTGTTGACAAATACTTTCTCCACCTATAATAAATTCACTAGTGTGGTTAATCTCAGACTATGTCTGCACGTCTGCCTCACCAGATCCATCTCTGGCCATTTAAGTTTCCCTCTTAACATACTGTTATTCTTTTGTATAATTTTGCTTTGGCATAAAGGGGTTATTCTGTGTTCACTTTTTCTCCACTTGGCAAAATTTCATTCCAATGTAACAATACAAATTGTTACAATTCAAATGCCCTCCCTTTGCTCCACCTTCAAGACCACCCCCTGGTGCTGTTCAGTGTGTTTCTCTAATGCAGCAGTTATCCCCTCATAAACAACTTTCTTGTTTGTGTCCCCCCCACCCCACTGTCTTTAGGATGCCATACCCCTTCAGAACAACAGGATAATATCTTTTTGGATATCATGGGCGCATGGCACAGTGCTTGGCAGTTGAGAGGCATTTAGAAATGGATTAGACTAAATCAAGGCATGAATCAGAGGGGAAACACCACTCCAATGCAGTTAGAGGAACACCTGATGATAAAGGAGGCATAACCAAAACACAAGGGACAAGAAAAAACATTTGAAAGATTAAAGTTTCATTAATTCTTTAAATAGTTTAAATCCTTTTTATAAAAAAAACAAAAACAATGTTCATGTCTTTATAAAATAACAAAGTTGAGGAATAGTGTGTAGGGGTGTATATGCATGTCTGCACCTGTGTTAAGCACAGTGAGAATGAGAGAGACAGAGACTCAGGACTTGAACATCCAGCTGTAAGCCTGGAGGAAAGAAGGACAAGGCTGTGAGCAGAAGTGGACTTGCTTTCTCTCATACTAACCTACATCACATCTTCCCTCCACTTCACAACCTATCCACTTCGAAAACAAGCAAACCAAGAATTAAAAATCTTTTCTCTGAAAGGACAGACTTGCTGATCACAGATGGTTGGTGACTTTCCTTCGGATCTGTACCCT
Organism: Pteronotus mesoamericanus; assembly: GCF_021234165.1. Lineage (NCBI taxonomy): Eukaryota > Metazoa > Chordata > Mammalia > Chiroptera > Mormoopidae > Pteronotus > Pteronotus mesoamericanus. The sequence goes on from NW_026555321.1 coordinate 60,839,024, forward strand.
ATCACAAAGGTGCATTTGCTCTGTGTTTAAATCTTATTGTGCTTTAATTAATGATCACTTAACTTACATTTTTTAAAAAACAGTCAAAAATAATGAGCTTCTGTGTCATCTTAACCATTTTCCACTGTTCATTTTATCCCTTGCTTTCTCAATCAAAGTTTACGATGATGTATTAAACATAAGAGTTTGTATTACTTTATTTAAACTCCCACAGCACAGGAATTCAAGGCACAATTATTCTATGATAAACACCAGGTCAAAATGTGTTAACGTCTATGTAGAGTCTTGTAGTCCTAAGGATTTTAAACATCTTATAAATATTTTTAAAGCAAATCTCTTCACACATATATATATACTTATATGATAAGGAGACTAAGATTGAATTTTCTGGCTCCAAACTCTCCATCTTATTATGATGTCCAGGGTGCTAATAAATATTTTTACTATAATTGTGTCCTCACAGCACATGACACAGAGCATAGTATATAATATGGAAAATCTTCTTTAATATTTTTAGAATTGTAAACTTCTGTCTTCCTCTTATGCAGCATGGTTAAATCAATTCAAAGTCTTACTTCTAAAGTTGCAAATTATATTTAATAACTCTCTGTGGTCTTTCAGGGTCACACTGCAAATGCCTCTTGTCTTGATTTTAAGTTTAAAATAGTCGCCCAATTCTTTGAGCTTCCTATTACTTTAGATAATGCCTTTGTTGCAATGACAAAACATGTAGAGATGAAATACTATGAATAAACTCCTTCTTGGATCAAAATTTGATTTTTTTTAAATTTTGGAATCCATCCATAGAGTATTCTGCACCAGACCTCAGGGTTAGCAAAAAGAAACTATCTTGTATCTTTATTTAGATATTTTTATATAAAGTTAGTAAGTTTTCTTTCCTCATGAAAATAGCTTTACTTTATTACATAAAATAGAGTTTTGTGGATTTTGTTAATGTTTTATATATATTGACATTTCTGACAGATCTGAGATTTTGGTTGAAGTACAACGCTTGCATATATCATATCCAGAATGACTTTTGCTTTTTCATTTTTAGAAAATTTATTTTGTATAAAGATTTCTTATTTTTATTTGTTTAATGACAACCTATAAATTATGTGTAATATATATAATATATAATATGTACATCTTTTTAAAAGACCACATAACAAATATATGCAAAATTAACTATGGAGAATATAATAGTTACCTTGTCCAGGAATTAAAAATAAATGAATATTAAATAATATAGATCATAAAGTACAGACAGATAGCTAACAGGAAAAATAAAATGAAATGACAAGGACAAACTTGGAAAAAGACTTTGCCAGGAACCAGATGGCTGTGTCAGATTTGACCTATTCTGTATCCAAGAAAGAAAGTTATTTCCAAGAGGAAATAAGCCTTGAAAAAATTAGAAATGTAAGCAATTATGTAGGCACTTATTTTTTAAACATTCAATCACCCATATTTTTATTTATATAATTGGTTCAAGACCCCCTTGTGAAGCAGGTTCAGGAGCTCTGAGACTGATCCCAGATGCCTCTCCTGGTCCCCACTACCTGCTGGGAGGTTTGTCCCCATTGTGAGAACAGAGAGCTTGGACAGTGGCTGCCCATAACCTCTTCCCGCAAGACCATGAGAGTCTCACATGGAAGTTACCTCAAATTAAGCTTTCTCTTTTTGAGAATATGGAAAACACAAATTCATTTATAAACTTTAAAATGGAAATGTATTTATTGTATAATAATTTAAATTAATTGAAAGCAAGAATGATTCTTTAATCTTTTATTTGTTGGGAATTCTTGGTGTTAAATTACCTATTTGATGTCGTTAAATCCTTAATAATCTTTCCCTGCCAACAAACATTAGTCATTATTCATTTACTCATTAAATCGTTGAACCATCATTTTTTTTGTTCACTTGGTGGATATTGATTACACACAAATCTAGCATCCATGATCATTGTTCTATCTGCACCCAGAGCCCACAAAGCAGACAAACATGGAAACAGGACTATGGGAAAGTATGAAAGGTTCCAAGCACACATGCAAAGCACAGAGGTTCTAACAGCTCAGGAAGCAGTTGCTCCAACTGAGGAACTGAACAAAGCTTGCCAAAGGAGAGGATATGGGAGCCTGGAAATGTTCTTAAACATCTCCCAGCTGTCAGTAGAGGGAGATGAATTATGGTCATTGGAGATTAGCTCTCAGAGTAGAGATGTCCTTTGGGTTTTTATTAAGTCATTTCATTAGTTCAGACAGCACACCTTATTCCCTGAGAGTAACCTTTAATAAAGCTTACAGAAGATGAGAAAAAGGGGACAGTGTGTGCAATGAAGACCTATATGCAAAAGCACAACTCAGAGCTGTGATCATAGTCTCAGGTCCCCCAAATGCACTCCTCAGTACTTTAATCACAATCTCAGGTCCCCAAAACACAACCTCAGTGTTTTGATCATAGTCTCAGGTCTCTGGAACACACTTCTCAGTGCCGTGATAACAGTCACAGGTACCCTGAACACAACCCTTAGTGCAATGTCAAGATCATGGGTCTCCTGAATGTACCCCTCAGTGCTGTGATCACAGCCTCAGATCCCCAGAACACACCCCTCATTGTTATGAACAGTTTCAAGTCCCCAAAATGCAATCTCAGTGTTTTTTATCACAGTCCCATATCCCCAGAACACACTTTTTTCAGTGCTGCGATAACGGCCTCAGGTCCCCTGAACACACAGCCCTTAGTAATGTGATCACAGTTTCAGGTCACATAAATGCCACCGTCAGTGCATTGCTCAGAGTCACAGGTCCCCTGAACACTCCTCTGAGTTCTGTGATCAGTCTCCGCTGCCCTGGATGTAACCCTCGGTGTGCTGTGATTACAATTTCTGGTGCCCTTAATGAAACACTCGATTCTGTGGACAGTCTCAGGTACCCTGAGCGTAATCCTCAGTGTTGTGATCACTGTCTCATTTCCCCTGAACCCACCTCTGTGCTGTGATCACAGCCTAAGTTTGCCTAAATGCACCCCTCAGGATTGTGATCACAGCCCAAGGCCCCTTAGTGCACCCCTCAGTGTTGTGAAAGTCTCAGATCTCTTGAACATTATACCTTAGTACTGTGTTCACAGTCTTGGGTCCTCTGAACAGTCTTAAGTGCTGTGCTCACAGTTTCAGTCCCCCTGAATACATCCATCAGGGCTGTGATCACAGTCTAAGGTAATCTAAACCCACCCCTAAGGATTATGATTACAGATTCTGGTCCCCCAAACACTACCATCAGTGCTATGATCAGTCTAAGGTCCCCAAAACATACCCTTCAGTATTGTGATCACAGTCTCAGGTTTGGTGAACATACCCATCAATCCTGTGATCACAATATCATGTCCACTTAATGGACTTGTCAGAGATGTTATCAAGGTCTCCAGTCTCCTAAGCACACTTCTCAGTGTTGTGTCCACAGTCTCAGGTCACCTGAATTCAACCTTCAGTGCTTTTATCACAATCTTTGGTGCTCTGAACACACCCTTTAGTACTGCCCTCACAGTGTTCAGTCCCCTGAATGCACCCCTCTATGCTTTAACTACAATCTCATGTCCCTGCTGGAATACAGAATGAGGGTTTTCTCTCTTCTGCAGTGAGCTGCATGAGTCATTTAAAACACCCATTAGTGATATGCAGCTGCTTCTCCACTCATCTCCTTTTATTTCTATCTTGAGATATGTGTCCAGAAAACGTGGAAAGAATTTTTTGTCACTGAAACTCTGAGGGCTGTAAAAGAGAGATTTATTGAGTAAACAATTCCGTGGTGTATAGTGGCATTCCCCACAGTATCAGGCACCACGTGTTTAAACACTTATTAACCTGCTGTTAATTTGCTGAACCATATTGGAACAGAACAGTAATAGAAAAATGTTAATGTTATTCTGAAACCTAATGTTATCACCACTATCTGCCTTAACAGGAAATATTTCCACTTAAATTCAAAGAAGAAAAACTTCTAAATATTGAGCCTTCAAAAACTTCTTTTTTGTTCTTTTGGTCACAGAATAGAGAAAATTGTGAACTTCTAGGAAAACGGGAGTGTTCAGAAGATGAAGACACAAAATCAAAATCTTCACAAAATCTTAACAGGCATCACAAAATCTTCAGAGAAAGAGAGAGAGAGATATAATTTTGCCAGCTCAGAGTCACCTCTTCACATTGTAATGGAGCAAACCAAATCTTGTGATGGGCATCAATCAAGTCTTAAAAACATCGGTGTAAACAAAACTATAATGAAGTTAGGAAAACTGAAGTAGGAGGCCAGGAACCCACAGTTTAGGATATGTTCTTGATTTTTCTTTATCAGATTACATAGGTTCTCTAAATTTTTCTACTGGGAAGACTATTGTTTCTTACAAGTCTATAATTACCTCTTAAATATGTGTTCTACATTTTCCAATGTTTAGAGAGACCAAAACACATTTTTATTCTTCTTAAAATTCTTGGTTAAGTTTTCACCAAAACAATCTAAAATGAATATTCTAAGAAATCATAACACATATTGAAAAGGTGCACAAATCATAAGTGAAAAGTTCAATAAGTTTTTACAAAATTAACACACCTCAGCAACCTATATCCAGGTTGAGAAACAACCTTACGTATACCTTGGAACCACACTCAAGTCACTACCCTCTTTCCCAAGGTTAATGCTATATTAACTTCTAAAGTCACTGATTGATTAATTTTCATGTACATGCACTTGATAGAAATGGAATCACAGAGTATATACATTTTCTCAACTTCTTTTGTTCAATGCTATGCTTGTGAGTTTCATCCATGGTTTTCTATATATAAATTGTTACTGTCTTAAAACATTAAGGTCATGGTAAGTGTATCTTATCTCTTTGAGACTGAGTTTCAAACAAATAGGAGCACTGCCTTTCTGTGCATTATATAAAGTCATCAGCTTAAATTTAAGCATGAAGTAAAGCCTTGACAAGTTAGGTTTTCTTGAAAATGAGTGTACTACAACTACTAATTGAGTGGCTAAAATTTCCTAGGGACTCGATTTCCCTATCATTTATCTATTTTGGAAAATACTGGCTATTTTATATGGACATCAATTTTCTCTCAGTTTTGTATGAATCCTTACACATGAAGCAATCACACCAAATTCCATACCATAAAAAAGAAAAACTTTGGGTATTTTCATTCCTGGTATGAATTTGAGAATTACTTCTTATATATTTTTGTGAGTTTTGGTGTCCAGAGTCATTTTTACAGCAAGAAGGCAGAACGGTAAGCTCCATACCAAAGCTATGAAAAGCTCACTACATCCTGAAGAAGGCAAAACATTTGCTCAGTACCAGTGGTTTTAAAGGTTTTCAAAGCACTTAAATGCTCAGAGACATAGTTCCCACAATCTCCAAATCCAATAGATATATTTTTAAAGATTTTATTTATTTATTTTTAGAGAAAGGAAAATGGAGGGAGAAAGAGAAGGAGAGAAACATCTATGCAAGAGAAAAATACCAATCGACTGCCTCTCCTACATGCCCCAACGAGAACCTGAAATCACAACGCAGGCATGTGCCCAAGCATGTGACAGGGAATCAAACCAGCAGTTTTTCACTTTGTGGGATGATTAACTTTCATGTACATGCCAACTGAGACACTTTGATCAGGGCTCCAAACCCTATAGATATTGATAAAATATATTAGGAAAATGGGCTGAAAACATTCTTTGTCACTACAGGTGTTACTGGGAAATGAACTGTAAAATGATGAAAAATTATGTGTTTAAAAGGAAGGGGAGGGTATTCTCAGACCCCAAATCCCAGATGCAATACATAGTATGTAACCAGAAGGGTAATAAAAGGTTTTGGAAGAGTCCTGATATTTAAAATGGTTAATTGCATATGATTTTCATAATATTAAAAGAGGAATTGGCTTTAGCACAACCTAACTGGTAGGGAGTGTGGTAGAGGCCCAAGAAGGTGGAAGAAGCACCCATGGGCTGCAGTGAAACAGGGATATGGAAAAGGCCAGTTGGATCTCCCTGAGAAGAGCAGGGTCTAAACCCTATAGGGGATCTTCAGCCTACAGCACCAGAGCTCAAAAAGTACACAGAAAACAGCTAGCAATGAATAGCAGCAGAGTTCCTCTTTGCCTGAGATGGGCATCTGCAGATGCAAATAGACATTTAAAGGGCCAACACATAAATTTTTAAATGCAGCCACTTACCATGGGTCAGGCAAAGGCAGGAACTGAGTGGGCTGGAGCCACCTTCAGAAAGACTGGGGAAGGAGGCTTTGGGGAGAGAACTGAGGGAAGGGTCTGTGGGAAATCGGTGCTGACACCCCCATATGGCAGCAGACATCTTGCTCAGGCACACCACACCCTGAGTAGCACCAGTTGAGAGAAAACAATAGTCCCACTCCCAGGAAGCTCTTCCCCAGGAGTGCAAAAGCCCGACTGCTGAGTACAGACAGCAGTCACAGATAGCAGTTCCCTAGCAAAAGGGTGTGCAGAAGGGTCTAGATGCTTGAGAAGAGTTTGGAGTTGGAGGTTTGGGGGAAAGAACTGAGGGAGTAGCTGGCAGGATCCTGGTGCTGATTCCTCTCCCATACAGCAGCGGCCAGCTTGCTCAGGCAGACCGCTCTCCAGAGAAGCAGAAGTGTGAGAGAACACAATAAACCAGCCCACAGGAGGGACTCTGCCCAGCCCTGTGGTACCTCAGCCTGATCGCTGAGTGCAGAGTGACTAGATTAAAAAATGGAGACAGCCACAGACACTAGAGCCCTGGAAGTGTGAAAAAAGATGTGTAAGCTCACTCGGGATCAATAGCTGACATCATCAGAGGCAGATCCAGAAAGAAAAAAAAAAAAAGGCAGTCTCCCACCATAAACGTTCACACCACAAAGTCAGGAAGTAATACAGATCAATATAAGAAGCAGAAGAAAAAAAAGAAAGGTCTCACAAATAATAGGAGGACAAAGGAACATCCCTAATCTAAGGGAAAGGAGGAATTCCCACAAAGAGAACAGAATGAAATAAAGGCAGGTAAACTATCAGATATGGAGTTCAAAACAATGATTCTAAAGAAGCTTAATGAGCTCAGGAAGCTAAGAGAGAATTACAAAAAAATACAGGGAAACTATGAAGAAATTACTTCAAACTACATTGGCATTAGATGATTAATAATAGGTGAGAGGAAATGAAGAATACAATTTCTGAATTAAAGACCACAGTAGAAAGACTCAAAAACAGGCTAGATGAAGCAGAGGATCGAACCAGTGAGCTAGAGGACAAAGTAGAAAAAAGCTTCCAGAAAAAGCAAGAGAATAACTAAAGATGAAAAAGAAGGAAGAGGTGTTTAGGTAAATGAAGGAAAACTGGAAACATAAAAATATCCTTATAAGAGCGATACCAGAAGTAGAAAAAGAGGAAGATGGATAGAAAAACTCTTCGAAAAAGTAATGATGGAAAACTTCCCTAATTGGAGGACAGAAAAAGTCACTCAAGTCCAGGAAACACAGAGGGTCCAATTCAAGAGGGATACAATGAGACCCACTCCAAGACACATCATCATTACAATGGCAAATATCAAAAACAAACAGAGAATCCTAAAGGCAGCAAGGGAGAAACAGGTAGTAATATATAAAGGAGCTCCGATACAGGTAGCGGCTGACTTCTCAACAGAAACACTACAAGCCAGAAGGGAATGGAAAGAAATATTCCAAGGAATGAAAAGGAAAGGCCTGCAACCAAGATTGCAGTACCCAGCAAGGCTCTCAATAAAAATGAAAGGCGAAGTAAGGAGTTTCCCACAAAAAAAGAGGACTAAAAGAGTACACCTCCACCAAACCAGCATTGCAAGATATGGTAAAGAAATTCCTTTAAGAAGATGAAGAAAAAGAGTAAGAAAGAGAGAAACACAGGTATAAAGGGAAAAAATGAATAAGTATCTATCAATAATAACTTTAATTGTAAATGGATTAAATGCACCAATCACAAGTCATAGGATACCTGAATGGATAAGAAAACTTGACCCACATATTATGCTGCCTAAAAGAGACCCACCTCAGAACAAAGGACCTACACAGACTGAAGGTAAAGGGATGGAAAAAAATATTCAAAGCAAATAGGCAAGAAAAAAAAAAGCAAGGGTAGCAATATTTATATCAGACAAAATAGATTTCAAAATGAAGGCCATAAAAAGAGACCTTGAAGGACACTTCATAATCTCAAAGGAAGACTCCATCAGGAAGACATAAACATTGTAAACCTATATGCACCCAACATAGAAACATCTAAATATATAAGGAAAATCTTGGAGGACTTAAAGAAAGAGGCAGCAACACACCGATAGAATGGGATTTTAACACCCCATTGTAAAAAATGGATAGCTTTTCCAAACAAAACATAAACAAGGATACTGCGGAACTTGACAAAGCATTAGATCCAATGTGTGGACAAATGTACAAACTTTCATCCCAATGAAGCAAAATACACATTATATTCAAATGCAATTGAAACATTTTCAAAGATAGAACACATGATAGGATGCAAAACAAGCCTTGACAAATTCAGGAGAATTGAAATCATAACAAGCATTTTCTCAGACCACAAGGGCTTGAACCTAGAAACCAAACACGAGGAAAAAAACGAAAAACATTCAAACTCATTAAGACATAATAGCATGCTATTAAACAATGAATGGGTCAATAATGAGATCAAAGAATAAATCAAAAAGTTTCTGGAAACAAATGAAAATGAACACAAAGTAGTACAAAGTTTATGGGATGCAGCGAAATGAGTTCTGAGAGGGAAGTTCAGAGCAATATAATCCTACGTAAAAAACATAGAAACATTTCAAATAAAAGACCTAACACTACAGCTTCAAGAACTGGAGAAATAGTAAGGAACAAAGCCCAGAGCAAGTAGAAGGAAGGAAATAATCATGATCAGAGCAGAAATGAATGACATAGAGACTAAAAGAACAATTTAAAGGATCAACAAATCCAGGAGCTGGTTCTAAGAAAATATAAACAAAATTGACAATAAAAAAAGGGGCATGAACCAAATAAGTAATATCAGAAATGGAAGAGGAGAAATAACAACTGATACCACAGAAATACAAAGGATTGTAAGAAATTACTATGAAAAATTACATGTCAAGAAATTTGAAAACCTGGGTGAAAAGACAAATTTCTTGAAAAATATAACCTTCCAACACTGGAGGAAGAGGCAGAAAGCTTGCACAGACTGAAAACAACTGGTGAAATAGAAGGAGAAATAAAAAATCCCCCAGCAGAAAAAAAGCCCTGGTACAGATGGTTTCACAGAGGAGTTTTAAATATATTTAAAGAAGAGCTAACCACTGTCCTTCTCAGACTATTCCAGAAAATCCAAGTAGAGGGAATACTCTCAAACTATTTTTTTGAGGCCAGAATCATTCTAATCCCAAAACCAGATAAAGACACAACCAAGAAAAAAATACAGGCCAATATCACTGATGAATAGAGACGTTAAAATCCTCAACAACTTATTGGCAAACCAGATCCAGTGATACATTAAAAATATCATCCACCATAATCAAATGGGATTCATCTCAGGGATGTAGGGATGGTTCATATTCACAAATCAGTAAACAAAACATCTCACATAAATAATAAGAAAGACAAAAACCACATGATCATATGAATAGATCCAGAAAAAGCATTTGATAAGGCATAGCATCCATTTATGATAAAAACACTCAGAAAAGTGGGAATAAAGGGGTCACACTACAACATAATAAAGGCCATATATAAAAAACCTACAGCTAACCTCATACTCAATGGGCAAAAACTTAAAGCTTTCCCACTAAGATGAGGAACAAGACAAGGATGTCTACCTTCACCACTTCAATTCAACATAGTAATGGAAGTCTTAGCCACAGTGATCACACAAGAAAAAGAAATAAAAGGTATCAAAATTGGAAAGGAGGAAGTAAACCTATCATTGTTTGAAAATGACGTGATTTGGAGGAGTCTATGGGGATACATAGAGAACTCCATAGACTCCTCCAAAAAACTCCTTGACCTAATAAGTGAATTTGCTGAAACAGTGGGATATAAAGTCAATATCCAGTTATCAAAGACATTTTGTATACCAATAATGACATAGCAGAAGCAGAAATCAGTAAAAAAAATCCCATTTGCTATAGCAACAAGAAAAATAAAGTAACTAGGAATAAACTTAACCAAGGAAGGAAAAGACCTGTATGCAGAAAACTAGACAACACTGCAGAAGGACGTTAAGGAAGACACAAGTAAATGGAAGCATATACCGTGTTCATGGATTGGAAGAACTAACATCAAATATTCATACTACCTAAAGCAAGTTATAGATTCAACATAATACCAGTTTAAATATCACTGACATATGTCACAGACATAGAACAAACATTTCAAAAATTTATATGGAACCACAAGTAGCTCCAAATAGCTGCAGAAATTTTGATAGAAAAAAAAAAAAAAAAGTAGGAGGGATCACAATACCTGACATCAAACTATATTACAATGCCACTGTAATAAAAGCAGTCTGGTGCTTGCATTAGAATAGACACGTAGATCAACTGAACAGAATAGACAGTACAGAAAGAAACCCATGTTTCTATGGTCAATTAATATTTGACAAATGGGGAAGAAGTATAAAATCGAGTAAAAATAGCCTCTTCAACAAATGGTGTTGGGAGAGCTGGCCAGCTACATGCAAAAAATTGAAATTTGACCACAAACTTATACCATACACAAAAATAAACTCAAGATGCATAAAATACTTATATTAAGTCACAATACCATAAAAGTCCTATGCGAGAACATAGGCAGAAAACTCTCAGATATCCCACACAGATATTTTCACCAATATTTCCCCTAGAGCAAGGGACACAAATGGAACTTCATCAAAATAAGAAGCTTCTGCATGGCTAAAGAAAACATCAGCAAAATGAAAAGGAAGCTAACCATATGGGAAAAGATATTTGCCAATGATACCTCAGACAGGGGTTTGATCTCCAAAATACATAAAGAACTCACACTACTCCATTCCAAGAAGAAAAACAATCCAATTAAAAAACTGGGTAAAGGACCTGAACAGACACTTCTCCAAGGAGGACATATGCAGGACCCAGAGATATATGAAAGGATGATCAACATCACTAGCCATCAGAGAAATGCAAATTAAAACCACAATGAAATTCCACTTCACACCGGTCAGAATGGCCATCATAAACAGATCAACAAACTACACATGCTGGCGAGGCTGTGGAGAAAAGGGACCCCTAGTGTACTGTTGGTGGGAATACAGACTGGTGCAGCCACTGTGGAAAACAGTTTGGAATTACCTCAAAAAACAAACAACGGAATGGCCTTTTGACCCAGCAATTCCACTGCTGTGATTATACCCTAAGAGTCCTGAAACACCAATTCAAAAAAACCTTTGCACCCCAATGTTCATAGCAGCCCAATTTACAATATCCAACTGTTGGAAGCAACCTAAGTGCCCAGCAGTAAATGAGTGGATCAAAATACAATGGTACATTTATACAATGGAATACTACACAGCAGAGAGAAAGAAAGAGCTACTACCTTTCGCGACAGCATGGATGGACTGGAGAGCATCATACTAAGTGAAATAAGCCCTGGGTTAAAGACAAATACCATCCGATCTCACCTTTAAGTGGAACCTAATCAACAAAACAAACAAGCATGGAAAACATAATCAGCATCATTGATGGAAATAAGACAGCTACAGTAATAAGAGGGAAGGAGGGAGGTGGGTAATGGGGAAAGGAAGTGGAAGGGTCAAATCAAGGAACATATATAAAGGACCTATGGACAAAGTAAAAGTGGGGAAGGGTTGAGGGAGGGAGGTGGTGGTAGGTGGGGCAGGGGAAAGTGGTGGTGAGAAAATGGAGACAAATATATTTGAACAATTAAAAAAAACCCTGACTTTGACAGTAAAAAAAAAGGAAATATTAAACATAACAATATCAAGTGATTCTAAGGATGTAGAACTCTTATTAACTGCAGTTATAAATGTAAAAGCACACAGCCACTTTGTAAAACTCTACCAAATTTGAACATGCACGTACTTTTTGACCCAGTGTTTTCTCAGAACACAAGCACGCACACACACACACACACATGCACACACACACTTGGAAGAAATTCAAAAATATGTCTAAGAAAAACCATGTCTAAAAACATAATTTTTTTGCAATTTCCAAAATCTCATTGATAGAATAAATAAATTATCATATTTATACATAAAAATACTACACAACACTAACATATACTAAATGTGTAGGTGAGAAAAGTGATAAAAATTTCACATATGTAATTTGAGTGAAAGAGGCTATACATGATAATTCTTACTTTATAAATCTGTTCTATAAAGTCATATATAGGCAAACTAACTTACAGTGTTATTAATTAAACATAATTTACACTTTGGAGATAAGGAAAAAAGTAGCACATAAAACATTATGAGACAGGCTTCTGGGATGATGATAATCACAAGTTATTACTACTTTTCCCATTGTCTAAACCATCAATGTAGAATTGACCCTTGAGCAACATGGTTTGGGACTGTATGGGTACATTTATTTGTGGATATTTTCCAATATATACTGGAAAATTTTTTGGAGATGTCACACTTTGAAAAAATTTACAGTGGGGAGAGAAGATGGCGGAGGAGTGAATGGGAGTCACGCTGACCTCCTCCCAAGACCAAACTGAAATTGCAACTAAATAGTGGAGTAATCACCTGGAAAGCAGTGGAGCGATAGTGGGCGAGGAGCCTTGATGCCGCGGACAGTGGATTTGACTCTCACACATCCCAACGGGTGAGAAGTGCGTGGAGGCTCAAGAGGGTGAGCTGGGGGCCCATGGGCACTGGCACCAGAGGGACATTGAAACAGCCAGTTAGCTCCCCCCCCCCCGCCGAAGAACGGGGTCTGAATCATAAACAGAAACCCCTAAACTACAGCAGCTAAAACCAAGAAAATACAGACAAAATGCAAACCCGAAAGCTTAGGGCTGCTCTCTGCCAGAGACAGGTGGTTGGGGATGAAAACAGACATTTAAAGGGACAACGCAAAAGTTGCAGTGGCAGCCACCCTCCTTGATCTCTGGGTAGAGGTGGCAGCAGGGTGGGCTGGTGCCTGGGAAAAGACTAGTGAAGAAAATTTGGTGAAGAGAACTGACACTGCAGCTGGTGGAGCCCCGGTATGGCGCGCCTCCCACTCTGCAGCTACTATATGGCTCAGGCATAAGGGAATCAACTAACCTGCCTTTTGTGTGCTCCCCACACAGCTTGTACGTCTGTGAGCTGTAGGGTTGAGTGCAGACTGGCTGGGAGAGCCTTGGGGAGAGACTGGAGACGGAGGCGTTGGGGAAAGAATGGGAGGAGGAACCAGGGAGTCCTGACTCCCTCCCCGTTCTGTAGTCTCCATTGTGGGCTGGAAAGGTGTGACCCCAAAGAGACAGAAGCAGGGTGCGCATGAACCAGACTGCCAGCGATTGAAACTCAGTCCACACAGGGGGTGGATCCTTGGCCGAACGGGTTACAGAACTGCCCAGAGACCCCTGAGGAGAGACTAGAAACGGAGGCTTTGGGGAAAGAAAAGGAGGAGGAACCAGGGAGTCCCGACTCCTTCTCCTTGCCGTAGTCTCCATTGTGCAGGAAGAGGCCACACCCCCAAAGAGCCAAGTGCCGAAAAGCACACATAGACACCCCAAAAACACCCAGTGCAGGCGCACACACTTGCGCAAAGTGACCGGCGAGGGTTGGCGAGCGTATGTGTGACCCGCGGGAGCTGGCGAACCCTTGCACCGGCCGGCAAGGCCTCTCACAGATTGGCACTCATACGGCCTGCGAGGGAGTGCACAGAGCGGCAAGGGCAGTTGTAAATTGACCCTCCCGCCCAGGATTGGGGAGCGGCCCACAAAATTATTAGAGCTGCCGAGAGTCCCTGGAGGGGAGACCAGAGACAGGATTTACCGGAGAGTCCTGGAGCTGTCTTCCTCCCATTTTCATAGTCCCCATTTGGAGAGGGAAAGCAACACACCCAAAGAGCCAAAAGCGGGGAAAATACACAATAGAAGACCCTAATCTGACCAGTGACGTGGAGCTCACCGGCCAGGGGGGCCAGATGCATACAGAAGGTTGCGAATAAGCCACCTGGTCTGGGGCAAAAACACGCGAGCACAGGCAGGTGGTGGATCGCGCCGCGTCGGGAGCGTGCTCAAGGAACCGGCATGAAAGTGCAGAGAGATCCCCAAAAATAGCCCAGCCCTGACTAAAGGGGTCACAGAGCTGCTCCAAGCATGACTCAGACACAGACATTAGACTCCTGGATGATGCAAACAAACAATCCAAGGTCATATAAGGTCAACAACTGACATCATCAGAAGCAGGCCAAGAAAGAAAAGTAAAGGACAAAAATACTTAACAGACTCTCAGAAAAATGGGAAGGAAAAGAAGTTCCCTCCCAAATGAGTGGAAAAGGGGACTCCCCACAGAGAGGGCTAAATGAAATAGAGGCAAGGGAACTATCAGATACTGAATTCAAAACAATAGTTCTAAGGAAGCTCAATGAGCTCAGCCAGATCAAAGAGAACTATGAGAAACTTCAGAGAAGCTATGAGGATCTTACAGCAAACTATATTAGCCTGGAAAAAGGACCTAGAAAGTATAAAGAAGACACAAGAGGATATGAAGAATACCATTTACGAATTGAAGGACACAGTAGAAGGAATCCAAAGCAGGCTGGATGAAGCTGAGGACCGAATCAGTGAGATGTAGGAAAAGGTAGAAAGAAGCTCCCAGAAAGAACAAGAAATGGAAAAAAGACTCAAAAAGAATGAAGAGGCATTTAGGGAAATGCAGGACAACCTGAAATGCACTAATATCTGTATAATAGGGATACCAGAAGGAGAAGAAGAGAACCTCCTTGAAAAAGTAAACATGGAAAATTTGCCAGATTTGATGAGAGAAAGGCTCTCATGGATCCAGGAGGCACAGAGGACCCCACTCAAGAGGGAACCAAGGAGGTCCACTCCAAGACACATCATTAAAATGGCAAATGCCAAAGACAAGGAGAGAATCCTCAAGGCAGCAAGGGGGAAGGAGAAAGTAACATGCAAGGGGGCCCCGATACGCCAAGGAGCTGATTTCTCAACAGAAACACTACAAGCCAGAAGGGAATGGCAACAAATATTCCAAGTCATGAAAAACAAGGGCCTACAGCCAAGGCTGCTCTACCCGGCTAGGCTCTCCATTAAAATAGAAGGGGAAATTCGGAGTTTTCCAGACAAGAGAAGGCTAAAAGAATACATCTCTACCAAACCAGCACTCCAAGATATGCTAAGGGGACTGGTTTAAGCAGATGAAGGAAAAGAATGAGACAGAGAGGAACACAGGTACAAAGAGAAAAGATGAGTAAGTTTCTATCAGTAATATCTCTCAATGTGAATGGACTGAATGCCCCAATCAAAAGACACAGGGTAGCTGAATGGATAAGAAAACATGACCCACACATATGCTGCCTACAAGAGACCCACCTCAGAGCAAGAGACCTACATAGATTGAATGTAAAGGGATGGAAAAAAATATTCCAAGAAATGGGCATGAGAAAAAGACCGAGGTTCCCATACTTGTATGAGACAAAGTAGATTTCAAAACAAAGGCCATGAAGAGAGACCCAAAGGGGCACTTTATAATACTTAAAGGAAGAATCTATCAAGAAGACATCAACATTGTAAACTTATATGCTCCCAATAGAGGAGCCCCCAAGTATTAAGGAAATTGTTGGATGACTTCAAAAAAGATATAGACAGCAACACACTGATAGTAGGGGATTTCAACACTCCACTGTCAAAAATGGACAGATCTTCCAAACAAAACATCAATAAACATATTGTGGTGCTGAATGACACACTGAATCAAAGAGATTTAACTGACACATATAGAATCTTACATCCCAAAGGAGAAAAATACACATTCTTCTCAAATGCTCATGGCAGTGTTTCAAAGGTAGACCACATGATACGACACAGAGCAAACCTCAGCAAATTCAGGAAAATTGAAAAAATACAGAGCTTTTCACAGACCAAAAGGACTTGAAACAGGAAATCAACCTCAAAGAGAAACTTCCAAAATTTGCAAACTCATGGAGACTGAACAATAGACTGTTAAACAATGAATGGGTCAATAATGAGATAAGAGAAGAGATCAAAAAATTTCTAGAAACAAATGAAATTGAACATACAACAGTCCAAAACCTATGGGACACAGCAAAGCAGTCCTGAGAGGGAAGTTCATAGCAATACAGGCTTACCTAAAAAGGATAGAAACATTTCAAATAAAAGACCTAACACTACAATTTCAAAAATGGGAGAAACAACAAAAAATAAATCCCAGAGCAAGAAGAAGGAAGGAAATAGTCAAGATTAGAGCAGAACTGAATGACATAGAGACAAAAAGAACAATTCAGAGGATCAACCAATCCAGAAGCTGGTTCTTTGCAAAGATAAATAAAATCAACAAGACTTTAAGTAAACTCATCAGTAAAATAAAGGAGATAATCCTAATAAATAATATCAGAAACGAAAGAGGAGAAATAACAACTGATACCACAGTAATACAAAGGATTGTCAGAAACTACTATGGAAAATTATATGCCAAGAAATTTGAAAACTTTGATGAAATGGACAAATTTTTAGAAAAGTATAATCTTCCAACACTGAAGGAGGAAGAAACAGAAAGCTTGAACAGACCGATAACAGCTGGGGAAATTGAAGCAGTAATCAAGCAACTCCCTGCACACAAAAGCCCAGGGCTGGACGGTTTCACAGGAGAATTTTACAAAACATTTAAGGAAGAGCTAACCCCTGTCCTTCTCAGACTATTCCAAAAAATCCAAGAGGAGGGAAGACTCCCAGACTCTTTCTATGAGGCCAGCATCACCCTGATCCCAAAACCAGATAAAGACCCTACAAAGAAAGAAAACTACAGGCCAATTTCGTTGATGAACATAGATGCTAAAATCCTCAACAAAATATTGGCAAACCACGTCCAGCAATACATTCAAAAGATTATCCACCACGATCATGTGGGATTCATCCCAGGCATGCAGAGATGGTTCAATATACACAAATCAGTAAACCTGATACATCACATAAATAAAATAAAAGACAAAAACCACATGATCATCTCAATAGATGCAGAAAAAACATTTGATCAGGTACAGTACCCATTTATGATCAAAACACTCACCAAAATGGGAATAAATGGGGCATTCCTCAACGTAATAAAGGCCATATATGAAAAACCTACAGCCAATATCATACTCAACGGCCTAAAACTAGAGTTTTGCCACTAATATCGGGAACACGCCAAGGATGTCCGCTCTCACCGCTTCTTTCAACATCGTATTGGAAGTCCTCGCCACAGCGGTCAGACAAGAGAAAGAGATAAAAGGCATCCAAATAGGAAAGGAAGAAGTAAAGCTATCATTGTTTGCAGATGACATGATAGTGTACATAGAGAACCCTGTAGACTCTACCAAAAAACTCCTCAACCTAATAAGTGAATTTGGCAAAACAGCAGGATACAAAGTCAACATTCAGAAATCAAAGGCATTTTTGTACACCAGCAATGCAATACAAGAAGAAGAAATCAGAAAAAAATACCATTTGATATACCCACTAGAAAAATAAAGTACCTAGGCATAAATTTAACCAAGGAGGTAAAAGACCTGTATGCAGAAAACTATACAATGCTTAAGAAAGAAATTTAGGAAGACACAAATAAATGGAAGCATATACCGTGCTCATGGATTGGAAGAATTAATATCATGAAAATGTCCGTACCACCCAAAGCAATTTATAGTTTCAAAGCAATTCCTATTAAAATACCAATGATATATTTCACAGAAATAGAACAGACATTTCAAAAATTTATATGGAACCATAAACGACCCCGAATAGCTGAAGCAATTTTGAGAAAGAGACACAAAGTAGGAGGGGTCATGATACCGGACATGAAACTCTACTACATAGCCACTATACTCAAAACAATCTGGTACTGGAACAAGAGCAGGCCCATAGACCAGTGGAACAGAATAGAAAGCCCAGAAATAAGCCCAGGTCTATATGGGCATCTAATATTTGACAAAGTGGGCAGAAGCGTAAAATGGAGCATTAATAGCCTCTTCAACAAATAGTGCTGGGAGAGCTGGATGGCTACATGCAAAAAATTGAAATTGGATCATCAGCTGACACCATACACAAAAATAAACTCAAGATGGATAAAAGACTTAAATATAAGTCTCAACACCATCAAAGTCGTAGAGGACAACATTCGCAGGAAACTCTCAGATATCCCAGGCAGCCATTTTTTCACTGATATGTCTCCTAAAGCAAGGGACAAAAAGGAAAGAATAAACAAGTGGGATCTCATCAAAATAAGAAGATTCTGCATGGCTTAAGAAAACACCAGCAAAATGAAAAGGGAACCAACCCTATGGGAAAGTATATTCACTAATGTTACATCAGATAGAGGTTTGATCTCCAAGATATATAAAGAACTCACTCGATTCCACACCAAGAAGACAAATGATCCAGTCAAAAAATGGACAAAAGACCTGGGCAGACGCTTTTCCAAGGAGGAGATACAGAGGGCCCAGAGGCATTTGAAAGGATGCTCAGCATCACTAGCCATCAGAGAAATGCAGATCAATACCACCATGCGGTACCACCTCACACTGGTCAGAATGGCCATCGTAAACAGATCAGCCAACAACAGGTGCTGGCAAGGCTGTGGAGAAAAGGGAACCCGAGTCCACTGTTGGTAAGAATGCAGACTGGTGCAGCCACTGTGGAAAACAGTGTGGAATTTCCTCAAAAAGCTGAAAATGGAACTGCCTTTTGATCCAGTGATTCCCTTGCTGGGACTATACCCTAAGAATACCAAAACGCCAATACAAAAGAACCTATGCACCCCAATGTTCACAGCAGCACAATTACAATAGCCAAGTGTTGGAAGCAACCTAAATGCCCATCAGTAGATGACTGTATCAAAAAGTTAGGTACATTCACATAATGGAATACTAAGCAGCACAAAGAAGAAAGAACTACTAAACTTCGTGACAGCATGGATGGAACTGGAGAGCATTATGCTAAGTGAAATAAGCCAGGTGGTGAAAGACAAATACCATATGACCTCACCTATAAGCGGAATCTAACCAACAATACAAAAATGCAAGGAAAATAAGACCAGCCACATTGAAAGGAAAAGAAATCAACCGAGACAAGAGGGAAGGAGGGAGGGTTCCGGGGAAAAGGAAGGGAGGGGGAAAATCAAGGAACATATAGCAAGGACCCATGGACAAAACCAAAGGGGAAGAGCTGAGGGAGAGAAGGAGGGAGGGGGCAAGCGAAAGTGGTAGGGGGAGGTAGAGACAAATATATTTGAAAAAATAAATTAAAAAATATTTACAGGCAAATCTTATAATTTTCTTAATGACATTTTCTTTTTCTAGCTTACTTTATAGCACATAATACATATAACATGCAAAATATATTTTTATTGGCTATGTTATTGATAAGCTTTGAGTCAGTGGTAGACAATTACTAGTTAAGTTTTGGAGAGTCAAACATTATACATGGATTTGCCACTTCACAGTGGGTCAGTGTCCCTAATCCCAGCTTCGTTCAAGGTTCTGTTGTAGATGATTGTCAGGAGAACATTTGGAAGTTCCTGGAAAAACATCATATCAATAGTTTGCCAAACAGTACATCCCACCAACTTTTCTTCCAATATATCAACTTGTGAACATCTCTGGCACTTGTTGAGCTAAACCTCTAACTTGCTTGTTACGGATTCTGGGAAATCATTTCCCATTTTTCCTGGCTCTGTGAATGAAGGAAGGGGATTCTTGTGGGATCAGGGAGGAGTAGAATGAATTCCTGAAAGAATATCCAGAAAATCAGACAATAAGTTTTATTTAGAAATACAAACCAGACAATTATGCCAGATGGAAAGTTGAGAGTTTATGCAAAAATAATCATGATGGGATAGGACATGCGGTAGAGAAGAGTTTAAGTGAGCTAGGAAACAATTACATTCTTCGATTGTAGTGCTCAGGAGTAGTCATCAAAAAAAATTCTTTTCCTTTTTTACAGAAATTCACAGTCCAATTATATTACAAACAAACAAAAAACAAAAAGACATAGGTAGGTACGAGCCACTTACTTAAACTGAAGCTAATTTTAAACTATGTCAAATATGTATGTGTATGTGTGTGTGCATGTTGCTCTGGCTCAGTCATGTGATGTCTACAACAGCACATAGTAAACTTTTAATAAATCTGTGTGTAATGAAACCATGTACAATTCATAATCTACATGTTGCTAGGCATTCTCTTCTACTAATATAATACAATTAAAAACAAAGAAGACCCCTGAAGGGTAAAGGACCAAAAGTTTCACTATTATCCCGGAATCAATAAATAAGAGGAAGATGCAAAAAGAAATAATGTATTAAATGATCTCTAGTTATTTTTCTTGTTTTCTGAGCTTTGAGAACCTGTTTTATTAGTGCTGTATGTGTGTTTTTTAGAATCAATAATCTTGCTAAGCTGTTATCTGAAGCAACAACAGAAATTAAGTAATTTCAGTACTTAGATGTTAACTCTTTCCCCTGCCTTGGCTACCTGTGACTTGTACAGGACATAATTCTCTCTAGAGGGCTGGATTAATCATAGAATGAATAACGAGATGTGTTTTCAGTAAATTGTTTTACACACAAGCAGTGAAGTGGCATTTCAATAATTTTTATAGGTAATATATTATCTTAAATTTGAATAGTAAAATATTAGCAACTTTTCACTCTTTTTAGCTTGCAAGGTCATATTATTTATTGGTTGTATGGCTGATGTGTTCTAAGGCAACATTTTGTTGTACCAGTTGCCTCATATGTTTCCACTTTTAGGTGATGATAAAAGTTCAACAATTATTAAATATTCTTTTACTATGAATATCAGATTGCATGCACTGGAATATAAATATAATTGAATGATCTCAAATTGTATTATTTTTAACAAAGCATTGAAGAAAATTCTCTGTCAATGGGACACTCCTTATATTCCATATTCCCCTATCAGACCCTAGTAATTCAGAGATAAAGACTGACCTTGGCCCTTCACAGACACCACACAAGCAAGTTAAAGTATTATTCTAGATTTCTTCCCTAAAAAGCTTGAATTACTTTGAATGCATTTTACCACCTTATAAAAGCAATTTCCTCTACTGAAATAAATAGCACATTTTTTTTGTCTCATAAGCTGTCTTGGTTTGAAGTCCATATGTGTCTTTACAGCAGGAAACTGAAACTAAACAAACAAAAGCTAAGAAAACAGAAAAAGAGCTGTCCATAAACCTGTAATGTACAGTATCCTACAAAGTTTATGCAGTAAATTATCTAGACACAGATTACATAATATTATGTGTAATTTCAAGCATTAAATTACCATAATAGGCAGACTTCAGGTGTTTATAAATAACAATTATTATGTGGGATGATAAATGACACAAATGTAAGAAAGCCATAATCTTTCCCTTGGCAATGTGTTTTCTAGTCATCGTGTACTCAAATTTTAGATTCTAACTCAAACAACAGTTTCCATTTTGACCAACATCCTCTCTATAATTGCAGAAAGATCCCCTCTGGTGAAAGGTCCAGATTTCCAGCAGCTTTTTCCTGGCTTGGTTCCCCTCTGGATCTTCACAGGTGGATGTGGGTGCCCATCACTGTTTTGCAGGGACCTCCTCCCAGTTCTTGAGAACAGAACCTGTGGAGCACATGGTCACAGGGACAGCTACCCACACAGGCCCCATTTCTCATTTGTTAATAAGCAGAAAGGAATATTTTTGTATGTATTAGTCACATCACCGCCTGGAGAACGTGTGTGGCAGTGCACATTCCAGGATGCTCACTGCTTTTATCCGTGGCTTCTGTGTGACTCTGCCAGACTGCAGAGTTGTATTGTACTTAGTTTGTCTCTTGATTATCTGTGTGAAAATGTGCCCTGACCTTAGTTTTTCTCCTCTCAGATTTCCATATATAAAAACAGGTCATGCCATCTGCTCTCCAGAAGAGAAACAATGAAATGCACAGATGTTCCCTATGCCCCAGGATATTATTAAATATGCTGAGCCAGGTTCTCCCCAGGCTTATGTTATGGCTTATCTACAGAGGGAACTTTGGAAATCATCTGGGTTTGCAGCATGCAAGGATCAACTGAACGTCACCCAAATTAAATACATTAACAAGGAGGAGGGAACCAGTGTTATTTGAATGTTTGCAAAACTAAAAAACTAAAAAAAATTTAAAAAAGGATTTCAGTTCATTCAACTGTCAAAACAACTTCTTGAAGTAGAAACAATTATCCTCATTTTATTTTTGAGGAAACTAAAGATTAGGTCCATCATAAGTCAGGCTATAACTAATGCCATGTTCGAGACAGCACTAAAATCTAGGAACCTCATTCACAAAGCTTTTTCTACTCCACCGTGCAATCTTCCTGCTTCAAGTCACATATCAACTGGAAAATGAGTTGGGTGTGTAAAATTTCTACTCTGGATATGATCAGTGCTTAAAAATCTGAGATAATTAGGCTGGAAAACAGATCATAGGACTATGTTGTTAAGAACATAAATTATAAGCCTGATAATATATATTTGTGTGTTGATAGTGAAAAAATGCTTTCACCCTAAGCTAAATCACCAGCAGGCTAACCAAAGTGTTCAGCACTCTCTGGCTCACCACTTGTTGGTTGTGTGTTATTAAAGAGTCCTGTTAATATGCAAATTTGTCACCTAGGTAGAATAATCAATTAAGATTTGAATTAGTATTGATATGACCATAAATTTTAATGTAATAAATGACATAGCCAATCACAGCTTGTTTCTACAGTGGGTGGGCATGTCAGGTTGGTAGAGGATGGTTGGAGCCTGAACCAGGCACAGTCCTTACTGTGGGAGGTAGAGCGGAAGGAGGTGGGTAGATACTGAAGAAAGAAACAGATACAAATGGGAAACACAGTCCTGGGCAGAGAAAGGCTATTTACAAATTTACCACTTATACATGGACAGTGATTGCAGAAGGTGCTGTGGTGGCAGACATTTTTGGGGGCACATATGGGCAGTCAGATCATAGCACCAAGCCTCATACAATCTGCACACAATCCAAACTCTGACATGCCATGAACAGAACATAGCTACAAGGAAAAAAAACAAACATCCCAGTTTTCAGGGCATTCTGTGTTTTCTCCTTTTTTCCCCTAGTAGGCACAGGGTGAACCAGGTTAAACTGTCAATATTGACCATTTTGACATGTAACTTTTGTGGAATATTAATATTTCTATCTTCTTTTACCCTCAATAGAGTCTGTAGTTGATGAGAAATGATATAGTCACCTAGGTGTATATCTGTGGTATTATTTTCCCAGGGTTGTCTAGGAATGGTTTTCTTCGTTTCTTTTAATTGGCAACCACTATTTGTTAGATTTAGAAACATATTTCTTTGTTGAAGCACATGCATGCATGCGCGCGCACACACACACACACACACACTCACAGCTGTAATGAGGTAAGTACTAAGAATCAGAGCTTAAATTAATCCTTCCACCAGAAAAATAAGACAAGAAAATGTTTTCGTAAATTCATGTATTAAAAAGACCATCATCTTAGCTTGTAGTTTTTAAATCCTTTTTAAACTTTACCTATGTTTTGGAGGGAGAAAATGAAAATATTTTAAATGAAAAGATGAATTTGACTATGTCCACAGTAGAGATTGATAATATTTCTTGCATAAAGGAAGCACCAATATTTCACATTCTCCCTCTCACCACCTGCTAAAGCTGCTTCCAACTAAATTCTGAAGATACAGGAACGTCTCCTAGGACCACGGCACAGATTTGTGATAATGAACTTTGTCAGGTGGCTAGCAGCCGAAACCAATTTTGCAGCAATGCAGACATGCACATCCTCTCATAAAGAGAATGAAAACTCACCTAATAAAATAAAATCATTTTACAATCATAGTACATAACCATTATTGCTTTATGGTATTTTAACCTTAATTACTCTTTCTGATTTAAAATAACCAAAAATCTAAACTCCAGTGACTAAAATTGAGTTATGAAGTCCCAATAAACACTATTTCTGACATTACCTGATGTTTTTACATTTGTTTCTATGTCTTCTATTTATCATTAAATATGTTAGCAAGGCTAGGGAACTACCTTTGAGTTACGGTTAATGCCAACATTTCTCTGATAACTAACGTTAAAGAATCAATTAGCTTCCCAGGGGTAGCTGTGTGTAATACATTCTATAACCATCAAGCTGCTGAGAGGCACAGGACAGGGAGACCTGGAGCCTTGAAATACACAGAAATACAGGCTGCTGCAGAGAAATTGTTCACATCCAGACATCCCCTGTTGTGTGTAGTAGGAGTGGGGAGGAAATTTAACTGCCTATTTGTAATGCTGTATTTTTAAAACAAACCTACCTTTTACCAGATGTTAGGCTAAAAATCCCAGTGGGCCTACCTATTCTTTTTAAATTTGAATCACTGAACTGATTAAACTAATTTGCTTCAACTTTGTTTTTTATTGCCTTATTATCCAGTATGAAATTATACTCTATAAACAGATCTGTAAATCCTGAATGCAGAAATGAATTCAGTCATCATTTCTTGCCACCCATGCAGAACTGATAGCACACACACTAAAACTTAAATCCTGAACCTTGAATGATACTCCATCAGAATCAGGCCTTGAGTGTCATAACTGGATACTATAAAGTTATTTGTTTGCATAGGCAAATGGCATTATTTCTTCAAAAATGCAATTACAGTTACAAACTACCTTTAAGTAAGGAAATTACTGGCTCACATGAAGTCCATGGGGATTGAACTCTAATTCATTTCACAATGATTTCAAGTACTGAATAAAACATGGGAAAATTCATAATGCATGTAACTAAAAATGTACAACTTATAGTTTTATATGGAGAAAAAAACTAAAATGCTATACAACAAAAAAATTGCCATGAGAGAAAAAGAGAAACCAGGTGCAGCTTAAGTGCAGGCAGTTCTTCATTTTTACCCTCTCATGA
Source organism: Pteronotus mesoamericanus (assembly GCF_021234165.1). NCBI lineage: Eukaryota > Metazoa > Chordata > Mammalia > Chiroptera > Mormoopidae > Pteronotus > Pteronotus mesoamericanus. Next base: position 60,864,238 of record NW_026555321.1, read on the forward strand.
TGGGCACAGACTAGCTTTATGTCTCTTAGTGGCTTTCTAATTTTCAGAAGGTTTTCCACACTGTGCTCAGATCACTCTTACCTGAAAACTTCCTGAGGTCACTCCTGTCTTCTTTTGTTTTTAATTGTTTGACCCTTCATCCAACATGTATTCTTTCTGAGACTGTCTTCAGTGCCTGGTATGTCCTAGCAGATGTTGAGAAGAAAAGGCATTGCACTTTAATGCCAGGAGCCCATAGTCTCATGGGGATGTCAACATGTTACCAGACAGTGGGGAACATCTGAAATACAGGCACATCAGCCTAGACAGCGAGGGCACAAAAATAAGGTCATCTTTATTCTGTCTCCCCCACATCTTTGCTGTTGCATCATGACCAGTCCCAAACCCATATGATTCTCCATTTTCTACTTCTAAATTGAGGACTCTGATGCCTGTCTTCACGTGTTTCTGCAAGGCCTAGAGAAATGCATCCAAATCTCCTGGGACTTACTGCTGAGACCACATGCTGTCTAGTTTATGGCCAGGGAAAGCCTGGCAGACACATCAGCAAGCAGTTCTGAATGTTCCTTGCATCTGTTAGTAAATATTTTAAAGCAGTAGAATGGCAGGGTTAGAACTATGCCTTAGAGAGATGAGTGTGGCAACAGTGAGCAAGAGAGATGGGAGAAGGAGCCTGGGGCCCAGAGACAGGAGACTAAAAATAGTTCAGGCATGAAATTAAAGGACATGCAGGCGTACCAGATGACGGGGCTAATAAACTGGGGAAGACTTCACAAAAGACAGAAGTGATGTTGGTCTCCAGAATAACAGGTGAGGCCATCCTTCAAGGAGATGCAACCAGCACTGTCCTACACATAAAGGCTGCTCACAGAAATTAGTTATCTCAGGCATTTTTACTCACTCAAATATTCTAACAATTTTATGATATTTGTGCTGTTCCTTCATTTTAAGAATTAGAAGACATTAGGATGTTTAATCAAAGTGCCCAAGGCATGGAGCAGGGGGAGGGGCCAGTGCAGGCCTCCACACAAGGGCTTAGCTGACTGTGTTCATGCCTTGGAAAAGAGTGGGTGGGTGGAGTGTTGCCTTCTGAACCTCAACATGTTCTCCCTGATCTATTTCTCATGGCCTTTATAGTCACTGCTTCCCCAAGTCAGAGGCACACCCGTGCCTTGAGGCACGTTGAGGTAGTAATAAGCAGGTTAGGCTTGCATATCCCAGCAGCAAAAGGCTAGACAGTGACTCAAGTTTCTCAAGTTCCCCGTTATTGAAGAAGAATGAGTAAGTGGCACAAGAAATACATTACAGAGTTGATAATTCATCAAGATTCCTCTCCATTGTCATTCACTGTTGAGTTTTAAGACGCTATTTATATTGATGAGTTGATCTCAGGCACTAATTAATATCAATATTACTTTCTTTTTTGCACATCTTTTTCTTTTACGCACAATTTTGCATGTAAATTTTGCCTTTTAATTCCCTGGACCTTAAAAGGTATTTTGGTTAAAATATACAAATACCTTGAAATTTTTACAAGCTGTAGAATCAAAACAAAAGGTGGATTGCACTGATGATTTGGGATTGAATAAGCAGGAAGGCCCACTGTTCCTGATCATCTACTTCAATCACCTGCTAACTCACTCCACTCCGGAAGTGAGATGTAGTGGCCACAGTTGGAGCTGCTGCCTGCCGGGTATCTGAGTCAAGTCCACATATAGAACTAATAGGTGGAAGAACTCATGAAAATAGTAAGAAAAGGAAAGAGAAAAGGTTACATATTAAAATGAAAGATATCTAATATTTAGGACAGTGACAGCAAAGCCTATTTCTCCATAGAATATTAATCACAGGCACAACCTGTGTTTGCTTGGCATTTGTATAATTTTCCCAACTGCTATAAAAAATCACCTAAATAGAGAACTGGACATTTTATCAAATGCAGAGAGGGTAGAATAAAGCATTGCCTCACTTCCATATAATGTTTCACCACTTATATATCTTCTTTAAAAACCTGTGACAAAACAATGTTGTTTTTTGCTTATTGTTCTTCAAGGAGAGACTATTGAATGAAAAAAAAATAAAAATGACATGACGGACTGGACTGATAGGGGGTCATTTAACTGCTTAACTTGTTTTAGGGTAGAATGGTATCTATACCATCCCAGATATATAGAAATGTGTACTAGGTGTATTAACTTTCATAAAGAATTACATATCATCATAGCTTCCTCGTATGAAGGGAAAAAAGAAAGGACATTACTATGCTAGTCTAAATTTTCTAGTATAATTTGGGTGCATTTCTTTCATGTTCTCCTGATCTCCATTTTTATGTAATAATTGTCACATACTTAACCACAGGCAACCTTTATTAATTAAAATGGTGAATCACCTTTTAATACAGTACATGCTCACAAGACAGAAAAGTTGCCCTGTGTGGGGCAAAACACAGGTACTTCTAGAATGTTTGTTAATGTTATTACTGTTTCCCTTCTATTTTTCCTAAACTGTTTCTTTCTAAAACAATAAGGTTGCATTTTATTTTTTAGGTACTATGCCATATTATTTACAATGAAGCATTTTTTTCCTGTTTCTTGGCTTTTTAGGGTTGTGAGACAAAACATCTTATTCTTTAATAGTTCTTTAAGATAGTTTGATCCTAGCTCAAAGGGAACATTTAAAGGAGTCTTATGCTAACAAAATAATTATTTGTGTTTATTCCTGAGCCATCACTAAGTATTTATGTGGGAAGCCAGCATTAGTGGGTGGGTGGTAAGGATGAATAAGAAGAGGGATGGGTATCAATTTTGTAATGTTTAGGTGTAATTCTCAGGGGCTTTCTCAACAGAACTGGACACATCCTTATAGATGGACAAAGCTTAAGACTGAATATCAGTCTTGAGAAAAAGAAATACCTGAAAACTGTGCTGGTTTAGATATAGACCCAAGAATATGAAGCACAGAGCATACTAGCACTATATCCTCTGACATTTTTATCTATTTCCCATCCATACTTTGTGGTAATGTGAGGTTCCTAATTTTTGAAATCAGTACCCCGAGTTCTTCTCCTGTCTCATTTCATAAATCACATATATGCTTAACACCCCTATATTCTTCTCAGGCCAGCACATTGATATAAATGAAATAGTGACATGTCAAACCTCAAATGTTTAGCAACATAACTAAGGAAATTATATTACTTCACTATAAATAATTATGATGCCATTACAACATTGGTATTGATGATCAAATAATTATGATGCCATTAAAACATTGGTATTGATTATCAAGACATGTTTAATATATGATTTTGGAGTGATAAGTACAAAAGATTGGACTTATGTTGTAACTACTATTTTACTATTTAGAAATTGTTGGCATATGAAAAATGGCACATTCACACTTCTTCGGTGTTTGAATATGGGTATGGCTAAAGCAATTTGTAATGAAATTAGAAAATAAAAGACTTGTTGATGAGAATTAAAATCAGTTTCTCTCTTCTGCATCCCAGAATTTTTTAAAATTCATTTTAAAGTTTTGCTTATATTCACTGATCTACCATTAGTAGAGTTCAATCCTTTTAGCTGCCTTTAAAATATTCTACCCATTAAGAAAATATAGAGGAAGTTGAATTTATATTTTCATAATTATGAATCATGTCATCCATTTTCAAAAGTCCCATTGACTAATTCTATGAAAACCATGAAAAACTGCTTAAAGGTTTTCTTGACTAAGTTCTCATGTCCAAAGACATTTCTGAAGAGCCAACTCACTGATTTGAAAGCCATCTGTTCCATAGACTGAGATAATACAATCAAAACAAAGCATTGAGGAATACTACGCAGCAGAAAGAAAAAAAGAAGTACTAAACTTTGCGACAGCATGGATGAAACTGGAGAGCATCATGCTAAGCGAAATAAGCCAGGGGGCGAAAGACAAATACCATATGATCTCACCTATAAGCGGAACCTAACCAACAATGCAAAGAAGCAAGGAAAATATGACCAGCAACACTGAAAGGAAAAGAAATCAACAGAGACAAGAGGGAAGGGGGGGCAGGGAAAGGGAAGGGAAGGGGAAAGTCAAGGAACATATAGCAAGGACTCATGGACAAAACCAAAGGGGAAGAGCTGAGGGAGGGAAGGTGGGAGGGGGCAAGGGAAAGAGGTGGGGGGAAGGCAGAGACAAATGTATTTAAAAAGTAAATAAATTAATAAAAAAAAAAGCATTGAGAAAAATTCTTGCATTCTTGTTATGGGGAGGGTAAAAATAAAAAAAAATGTAATTCCCCTCGAAATGTTAAGAACCCTTCCTTCTAGCAGAGAATTTAATTGTAGAAACACTTTTAACACATGTATCTACAACCACAAACATTAATCAACATATCATTTCCCAGTTAAGTTTAATATGAGTAATTTGAACTCTCTTTGACCTGATATATTTACTTTACCAATATCAAGGAATACCAGGTTTGAAAGACACAATGAAAAAAAACTTTGACCATATGTGTCAAATAATTTTGAAAACAAGGTGTGAGGTTACAGAACACTTTTATTTGCAGACCTCATTGTTTACTTATGTTCTGATTATTAATAAGGAATAATCATTTAGAATGAATAGAGCTGAAAAACGGAAACCTGTTAAACATAATGATAATAAGCTATTAAAAATAGGTGGCATTTCAAGAATGAAGAAAGCCCAAAAGCCTGTCAGAAGAGAAAAGAATTCTTAGAGGATTCAAGCATCTTTCATCACCCTAAGCTTGCTAGCATAATGAATTATTATTAATCAGTACCAAAACTAAGAAATCTTTTAAGAGAATGCTTAAGTAACTTAAGCACTTAAGTTACTTAAGGGAATGTTTCTCTGAACAGTCAGTGAAAAAATATTCTAAATACAGGTGTAAAACTAATGTTAACATTCTATGGCTATCACATCCCGGATACCATTTTAGGCCCCCTAAATGCAGTCATTACTTAGATATACCTGATGGGAGTCTACACTCCAGTGAAGGGGTGGAAACTGATTGTGAATAAAGCAGTACATCAAAATAGTAATTTCCAAGCCAATAAATAAAGTAATAAATTAGACAGAGATAAGGTGTTACTGGATGGAATGGTGAGAGAGGCAGCTTTGTGAAGGTTGGCCAGGAAAAATCTCTGAGCAAGGGACAATTATAAAAATATTTAAGAAATGGAGTAAACAAAAAAATAAAGCCTTGGTGACCAGGTGTTAGGTATAAAGAAGAACTGGGTTGTCACTGGGGTTTCTGGCCTACACAGTGGGATAGAGTGTTGTGTCTTACATCAAATTAGAAAATTTGTGAAGCAGATTGGCTTTAGAGGAAGATATTATGTTGGTTTGTGGAAATGAAGAATTTGAGAAAACCCTAACATGTCTAGTGCCTGTGGCAAGAGTGCAAATGGAGGCCCACATCTACACACAGGGCTCAAATTCTTCATGTATCTGTTTTATTTCATTCCGAGTGGGACTGTCAGCATGTAGTCTTTCACAGAAGATTAATCAATAACAGTTTCTAAAGCTGATGATTTTGGCTGAACTCCTTCATCTTTGCAACATTGGCCCAAGTTTGTAGAAACAAAAAAATAGGATGGCCAGACACTGTGAAGTCCCTACATCTACACAAGTGTTCAAAAATTCACACGCTTTGGGCAGGGGATTTTCCCCATAGATGCTATTTCTTGTTTTTGATTGAACTAAAAATATCAATGGGAGAATTTTCCTGATAGTTGTATAAAAAGGAATTCATTTTTCCTATTAAGGCAGAGGCCAAATGGGAATTTTATAAAGATCTGAGGGGGGAAGTTAACAAAAGCCATGCTCACATCATGCTGCATTTGAAGTTTACAAAATTATCTCTCTTAACCATTATTTGCACTTTTAATTTTCAAACATTTATGTAACATTTTTACCATTAAGTTCATTTATCATGGCAGTATGTATGCTCACTTTGTGAATTTACCAGTCTTAATAATATGCATATGATGTCCTACTTGAACTATATTAGCCCTTCAAAAAGAGATATTTTTATTATAAATACTCCCATCTGTTTGTTGGAACTCCCCTTCTCCATATTTCTCTTGCATCCTTGATGGTGTTAAAATATTTGTTTATATATTATGTTAAATAAAACAGTGTTTAATAAACATAAAATAGAAGAAAACAAAGTAATGAGTGTATATATTACTCTCAGAGGATCAGATGTACATTTGTAATATAAAAGCCTTTATATCGAATTCAATGATGAAATTTTTTATCTTTAATCGTGTTAATCATTCTATTACCCATTCATTCAACAAAGAGAAAAATCTTCTCAAACTAGTACTTATAATTCAAATTGCATAGAAATTCCATACTCAAAGTGACATTGTTGGAAGGCTGGGGAACCCTTGCCAAAAACAAATAAAAATGACCCAAACATGCTCTGCTCAGCAGAATACCAAGAATCAGACACATACAATTTTTATTTATTTTTTTAATGTAAGTGCATGTGCAAGGAAAATGTGAGTCTTACCTATGTCCAAAAGATAGTGTTTATCAATGAAATTTTAAAATTTAAAACATTTTATCTCTCTGAATAGCAGGATATATAATCAGAAAGGAATAGCATAACTCTTTATTGTAAGACAAAACAAAATTATAGAAAAAATAGTTTATTCTTATTTAATTAAGTTTTCATGTTAATATTGGCACATCATTAATTTTCCAGGAAATTTGTGAATTAAAGTTAAATTTGAAAAGCCAAAAAGCACACAAAAGACAGCCCAAAACCACCCAGTGCAGGCATGCATACTTGCACCCAGTGGCCGGCAAAGGTTGGCGAGTGTGTGTGTGTGTGCCCACGAGTACTGGCGAGGGCTCGCATGGGCTGGCAAGGCCTCCCACAGGTCGGCACCAAAGGGGCCTGAGAAGGAGTGCACATATCGGCGGCGAGGGCAGGTATAAATCGACCCAGGCAGGCCGCGAGTACAGAGCAGGCCAAAGAAATAGTGGATCATGGGCCGAAGAGGTCACAGAGCTGCCCAGGTCTCTGGAGGAGAGACTGGAGACAGGATTAACCAGAGAGTCCTGGAGACAAGTTCCTCCCATTTCCATAGTCTCCATTAGCGAGGGGAAACAACGCATCCAAAGAGCCAAAAGTGGGGAAAGCACACAATAGAAGACCCTAAACAGACCAGTGCTGGCGTGCCCGGTGGCCTGGGGGGCCAGACAAATACGCAAGGTCCTGAAGAAGGCCCCTGGGCAGGGGCAAGCACGTGTGAGCCCAGGCGAGCAGGGGATCCTGCTGGGCCGGGGAGCGCAATCAAGGAGCCCAAAGAAGAGTGCAGAGCAATCCAGAGAAATAGTGGACCCTGGCCAAAAGGGTCAAACAGCTGCCCAAGGAAGGAGTCAGACACAGACAGTAGTCTCCTGGAAGGCTCAAACAAACGACCCAAGGCCATATAGGGTCAACAACTGACATCATCAGAGGCAGGCCCAAGAAGAAAAGTAAAGGGGAAAAATAAATAAATAAATAAATAAATAAATAAAAAGACCCGCCTACTACCATAGAAGTTAAATCCACAAAGTCAGGAAATCTGACTGATCAATTGAAGCACAAGCAAAAATAAATAAATAACTAAATTACTTAACAGACTCTCACAAAAATGGGAAGAAAAAGAAGTTGCCCCCAAATGAGTGGAAAAGGGGACTTTCCACAGAGAGAGCTAAATGAAATAAAGGGAACTAACAGATACTGAATTCAAAACAATGGTTCTAAGGAAGCTATATCAGTGCAACCAGCTCAAAGATAACTAAGAAAAACTGCAGAGAAACTATGAGGATCTTACAGAAAACTATATCAGCCTGGAAAAGGACATAGAAACTATCAAGAAGACACAAGAGGATATGAAGAATACCATTTCTGAATTAAAGAACACAGTAGAAGGAATCCAAAGCAGGCTGGATGAAGCTGAGGATCGAATCGGTGAGATGGAGGACAAGGTAGAAAGAAGCTCCCAGAATGAACAAGAAATGGAAAAACGGCTCAAAAAGAATGAAGAGGCATTTAGGGAAATGCAGGACAACCTGAAACGCAATAAGATCCTTATAATAGGGATACTAGAAGGAGAAGAAGAGGAGCAAGGGATAGAGAACCTCCTTGAAAAAGTGAACATGGAAAACTTCTCTAATTTGAGGAGAGGAAGGGTCTCATGGAAAGGTGGCACAGAGGACCCCGATCAAGAGGGAATCAAAGAGGTCCCTTCCAAGACACATCATCATTAAAGTGGCAACTATCAAAGACAAAGAGAGAACCTCAAGGCAGCAAGGGAGAAGGATAAAGTAACATATAAGGGGGCCCCGATGAGCCTAGGAGCTGCTGCACAAAATAAACACTACAAGCCAGAAGGGAATGGCAACAAATATTCCAACTAATGAAAAGCGAGGCCCTACAACCAAGGCTGCTCTACCCAGCAAGGCTCTCAATAAAATAGAAGGGGAAATGAGGAGTTTCCCTGACAAAAGAAAGCTAAAAGAATACATCTCTACCAAACCAGCACTCCAAGATATGCTCAAGGGACTGGTTTAAGAAGAGGAAGGAAAAGAGTGAAAAGAGAAAAACACAGGTACAAGAGAAAAAATGAATAAGTTTTTATCAGGAATAACTCTCAAAGTAAATGGACTAAACGCTCCAATCAAAAGATAAAGGATAGCCAAATAGATAAGACACCAGGACCCACACATATGCTGCCTACAACAGGCCCACCTCATAGCCAAAGACCTACACAGATTGAAAGTAAAGGGATGGAAAAAAATATTCCAAGCATATGGGCAAGAAGAAAAGGCCAGGGTTGCCATACTTGTATCAGAAAAAGTAGATTACAAAACAAAGGCCATAAAAATAGATCCAGATGGGCACTCTATAATACTTAAAGGAAGAATCTATCAAGAAGACATAAACATTGTAAACTTAAATGCTCCCAGTAGAGGACCCCCCAAGTATATAAGGAAATTGTTGGATGACTTCAAAAAAGATATAGACAGCAACACACTGATAGTAGAGGATTTCAACACTCCACTGTCAAAAATGGACAGATCTTCCAAACAAAACATTAATAAACATATTGTGGTGCTGAATGACACACTGAATCAAAGAGATTTAACTGACATATATAGCACCTTACATCGCAAAGAAAAAAAAATACATATTCTTTTCAAATTCTCATGGCAGTTTTTCAAAGATAGACGACATCAAAGGACATGAAGCAAACCTTGGTAAATTCAGGAAAATTGAAATAATACCAAACTTTTTCTCGGACCACAAGGACTTGAAACAGGAAATAAACCTTAAAGAGAAACTTCCAAAACTTGCAAACTCATGGAGATTGAACTGTAGACTGTTAAACAATGAATGGGTCAATAATGAGATAAGAGAAGAAATCAAAAATGGTCTGGAAACAAAAGAAAATGAACATACAACAGTCCAAAACCTATGGGACACAGCAAAGGTAGTCCTAGAGGGAAGATTATACTAATACAGGCTTACCTAAAAAGGACAGAAACATTTCAAACAAAAAACCTAACACTACAACTTCACAAACTGGAGACACAACAACAAATAAATCCCAGAGCAAGTCGAAGGAAGGAAATAATCAAGATTAGAGCAGAATTGAATGACATGGAGACAAAAAGAACAATTCAGAGGATCAACCAAACCAGAAGTTGATTCTTTGAAAAGAAATAAAATCAACAAGACTTTAAGCAGACTCATGAAGAATAACAGAGAGAGGACCCAAATTAATAATATCAGAAACGAAAGAGGAGAAATAACAACTGATACCACAGAAATACAAAGGATTGTCAGAAACTACTATGAATAATTATATGCCAAGAAATTTGAAAACCATGATGAAATGAAGAAATTTTTAGAAAAGTATAACCTTCCAAAACTGAAGGAGGAAGAAACAGAAAGCTTGAACAGACCGATAACAGCTGGGGAAATTGAAGCAGTAATCAAGCAACTCCCTGCACACAAAAGCCCAGGGCCGGACGGTTTCCCAGGAGAATTTTACAAAACATTTAAGGAAGAGCTAACCCCTGTCCTTCTCAGACTATTCCAAAAAATCCAAGAGGAGGGAAGACTCCCAGACTCTTTCTATGTGGCCAGCATCACCCTGATCCCAAAACCAGATAAGGACCCTACAAAGAAAGAAAACTACAGGCCAATTTCGCTGATGAAAATAGATGCTAAAGTCCTCAGAAAATATTGGCAAACCGCATCCAGCAATACATTAAAAAGATTATCCATCACGATCAAGTGGGGTTCATCCCAGGGTTGCAAGGATGGTTCAATATACGCAAATCAGTAAACGTGATACATCATAAATGAAAGTCAAAAACCACATGCTCATCTAGATAGATGAAGGAAAAGCATTTGATCAGGTACAGCACCCATTTATGATCAAAACACTCAGCAAAATGGAATAAATGGGGCATTCCTCAACGTAATAAAGGCCATATATGAAAAACCTACAGCCAATATCATACTCAACGGCCAAAAACTGAAAGCTTTCCCACTAAAATCGGGAACACGCCAAGGATGTCCGCTCTCATCGCTTCTTTTCAGCATCGTATTGGAAGTACTAGCCTAGCGTTCAGACAACAAAAGAGATAAAAGGCATCTAAATAGGAAAGGAAGAAGTAAAACTATCATTGTTTGCAGATGGCATGATGATGTAAATAGAGAACCCTGTAGAGTCCACCAAAAAACTCCTGAACCTAATAAGTGAATTTGGCAAAAGAGCAGGATACAAAGTCAACATTCAGAAAACAAAGGCATTTTTGTACACCAGCAATGCAATACAAGAAGAAGATATCAGAGAAAAAATACCATTCGATATAGCAAGAAAAATAATAAAGTACCTAGGCATAAATGTAACCGAGGAGGTAAAAGACCTGTACACAGAAAATTATACAACATTGAAAAATGAAATTAAGGAAGACACAAATAAATGGAAGCATATACCGTGCTCATGGACAGGAAGAATTAATATCATGAAAATGTCCATACTACCCAAAGCAATTTATAGATTCAACGCAACCCCTATTAAGATACCAATGATATATTTCACAGAAATAAAACAGACATTTTAAAAATTTATATGGAACCATAAACGACCCCGAAGAGCCACAGCAATTTTGAGAAAGAAACACAAAGTAGGGGGGATCGCAATACCAGACATCAAAGTGTACTACAAAGCCACTATACTCAAAACAATCTGGTACAGGCACAAGAACAGACCCATAGGCTAGTGGAACAGACTTGAAAGCCCAGAAATAAGCTCAGGTCTCTACGGGCATCTAATATTTGACAAAGGGAGCAGAAGCATAAAACAGAGCAATTAGTAGCCTCTTCAACAAATGGTGTTGGGAGAGCTGGACGGCTACATGCAAAAAAATGAAATTGGATCATAGCTGACACCACACATAGAAATAAACTCAAGATGGATAAAAGACTTAAATATAAGTTGCAACACCATCAAAGTCTTAGAGGAGAACATTGGCAAGAAACTATCAGATATCCCATGCAGCACTTTTTTCACTGATATGTCTCCTAAAGCAAGGGACAGAAAAGAAAGAATAAACAAGTGGGACCTCCTCAAAATAAGAAGCTTCTGCACAGCTAAACACCAGCAAAATGAAAAGGGAACCAACCCAATGGGAAAATATATTCGCTAATGATACATCAGATAGAGGTTTGATCTCCAAGATATACAAAGAACTCACTCAAATCCACTCCAAGGCAACAAACGATCCAATCCAAAAATGGACAAAGGACCTGGGCAGATGCATTTCCAAGGAGGAGATACAGAGGGCCCAGAGGCATTTGAAAGGTTGCTTAGCATTGCTAGCCATCAGAGAAATGCAGATCAATACCACCATGAGGTACCACATCACACTGGTCAGAATGGCCATCATAAACTGATCAACAAACAGAAGATGCTGGTGAGGCTGTGGAGAAAAGGGAACCCTAGTCCACTGTTGGTAGGAATGCAGACTGGTGCAGCCATTGTGGAAAGCAGTGTGGAATTTCCTCAAAAAGCTGAAAATGGAACTGCCTTTTGATCTTATAGTCCCCTGCTGGGACTATAAGAATACCAAAACACCAATACAAAGAAAGCTATGTGCCCCAATGTTCATGGCAGCACAATTTACAAGAGCCAAGTTTTGGAAGCAACCCAAATGCCCATCAGTAGATGATTGGATCAAAAAACTATGGTACATATACACAAAGGAATACTGTACAGCAGAAATAAAAAAAGAACTTCTAAACTTCGCGACAACATCGATGGATATCGAGAGCATTATGCAAAGTGAAATAAGCCAGGGGGCGAAAGACAAATACCATATGATCTCACCTATAAGCGGAACCTAACCAACAATACAAAGATGCAAGGAAAATAAGACCATCAGCACTGAAAGGAAAAGAAATCAACAGGGACAAGAGAGAAGGAGGGAGGTGGGGTGGGGAAAAGGAAGGGAAGGGCAAAGTCAAGGAACATATAGCAAGGACTCATGGACAAAACCGAAGGGGAAGAGCTGAGGGAGGGAAGGAGGGAGGGGTCAGGCGAATGTGGTGGGGGGTAGGCAGATACAAATATATTTTAAAAAACAATTTAAAAAAGTTGGTATACCCAAAGAAATAATTAAATAAATAAATAAATATTGTTTTGTGCAAAAAATAAAAAAGATACATAATCATGTACTTCATGATGGTGGAGGAGTGACTGGAAGTCTCACTGACCTCCTACCGGGACCACCTGAAATTGTAGCTAAATTGTGGAGAAATCACCAGGAAAACAACTGAACAAAAGCAAGAGAGGAGCCTTAAAACCTTGGACAGGCAGAGGAATTAGCTTTAGAATAACCTAAAAGGTAAGAAGTACAGTACAGTCTCAAGAAAGTGGACTGGGTGTCTACGGGCAGCAGTGCCAGGGATACTGAAATGGACAGTTGGATCTGCATGAATAGAGCAGGGTGTAAATGATAAGTGGGAATCTTTAGCCTACAGCACCAGATACCAAAAAGCGTACAGATAACAGCCAGCAGTGAAAAGCAGCAGTGTTCTCTCTGCCTGGGACAGGCAGCTGGAGACACAAAGAGCTTTAAAGGGCCAACACAAAAATTTGTAGTGGCAGCCACTTTCTCTGGGCTCTGACTGAGGTCGGGACAGAGGGAGCTGGAGTAGCCAGAGGAGAGACTGAAGAAGGAGGATTGGGGTAAGGAACTGAGAAATTGGACAGCAGGGTCCGGGTACTAACTCACGCCCCATTCTACAGCTGCCACATTGCCCAGGCAGACCACTCCACCCAGCAGATGCAGATGAAAGGACATAATAGCCATGTCCCCAATAGGCTGGTCAGCCAGGTGTTACGCATGCTTGGGTGCTTAGTACAGAACAGCAGTCACAGAGAGTAGATCCAAGGCTAAAGTGGATACAGAGTGGCCGAAAGATGCTTGAGGAGAGTCAGGTGATGGAGGAGTTGGGGAGAAAACTGTGCAAGTACGCTTAGGGACCCCGATGCTGACCTCTCCCCCATACAACAGCAGCCATCTTCCTCAGGCCGACTACTCCCCTGAGTGGCAGCAGCATGAAAGGTCACAATAGCCCTGCCCACAAGATGGACTCTTCCCCACCTTGATTGTTGTGGACAGAGTGACTAGATTAAGAACTGGAGAAGACAGACACAGACAGTACATTCCTGGAAGTCCATTAAAGACTGCCTAAAGTCAGACAGGGTCAACAGCTGACATCATCAGAGGCAGATCCAAAAAGAAAAAAAAAGTGGTCTCCTACCAGAAAAGTTCACACCACAAAGTCAGGAAGACAAGTTACTTTAAAAAGCAGAAGCAAAGAAGAAGAGACTCACAAATAATGGGAAGAAAAAGAAACACCTACCAGTAGAAGGGAAAGGAGGAATCCCCATGAAGAGAACTAAATGAAATAGAGGCAAGTAAACTATCAGCTATTGGGTTCAAAACAATGGTTCTAAGGAAGCTCAATGAGCTCAGCCAGCTCAAAGAGAACTATGAGAAACTTCAGAGAAACTATCAGGATCTTACAGCAAACTATATCAACCTGGAAAAGGACATTGAAACTATCAAGAAGACACAAGAGGATATGAAGAATACAATTTCTGAATTGTAGAACACAATAGAAGGTATCAAAAGCAGGCTCAATGAAGCAGAGGATCAAATCAGTGAGCTACAGGACAAAGTAGAAAAAAGCTCCCAGGAAGAGCAAGAAAATGAAAACACACACACACAAACACACACACACAAACACACACATACACACACACACACAAAACACCAAAAATACAAAGAAACATTCAGGGAACTGCAGGAAAACCTGAAATATAATAACACCCAAATAATAGGGATACCAGAAGGAGAAGAGGAACAAGGGATAGAGAACCTGTTAGAAAAAGTAATAATGGAAAACTTCCCTAATTGGAAGAGATAAAAAGTCATGCAGGTCCAAGAAGCACAGATGATCTCATTCGAGAGGAACCCAATGAGGCCCACCTCAAGACACATCATCACTAAAATGGCAAATAATAAAGACAAAGAGAGAATCTTAAAGGCAGCAAGGGAGAAACAGGTAGTAACATACAAGGGAGCTCCAAAATAGCTAGCAGATCACTTCTCAACAGAAACATGACAAGCCAGAGGGAATGACAAGAAATATTCCAAGACATGAAAAGTAAGGGCCTGCTGCCAAGACTATTCTATCCAGCAAGGCTCTCAATTAAAATGGAAGGTGAAGTAAGGAATTTCCCAGACAAAAGAAGGCAAAAAGAACATGCCTCCACCAAACCAGCAGTACAAGCTATGCTAAAGAGATTGCTTTAAGAAAATGCAGGAAAAGAGTGAGAAAGAGAGGATCAGAGGTAAAAAGAGAAAAAAAATTAATAAGTACTTATCAATAATAACTTTAAATATAAATGGATTAAATGCCTCAATCAAAATAAAAAAGATAGCAGAATGGGTAAGAAAACATTACCCATGGATATACTGCCTACAGGAGACCTACCTCAGAACAAAGGACTTACATAAACTGAAAGTAAAGGAATGGAAAAAAGTATTCCTAGCAAATGTACATGGGAAAAAAGCATGGGTAGCAATACTTATATCAGACTAAATAGATTTCAAAACAAAGGCCATGAATAGAGACCCAGAAGAAAACTGTATAATACTCAAAGGAAGAATCCATCAAGAAAACATAAACATTGTACCTATATGCACCCAAATTAGGGACACTCTGATATACAAGGAAAATCTTGGAGGACTTCAAGAAAGATATAGATAAAGACAGTAATACACTGATAGTAGGTAATTTTAACACCCTACTGCCTATAAACTGATAGATCTTCCAAACAAAACATCCACAAGGATATTGTGAAACTTAATGACCCATTAGATCATATGGACCTTGACAATTATAGAAACTTTCATCCCAAAGCAACAAAATACACATTCTTTTCAAAAGCACATGGCACATTTTCAAAGATAGACCACATGATAGGACAGAAAACAAACCACAACAAATTCAGGAAAATCGAAATCATAACAAGCATTTTCTCAGACCTTGAAAAAGCGCTTGAAACTAGAAACCTACCTCAAGGAAAAAACTCAAAAAAGTTCAAACTCATGGAGACTGAATAGTACACTATTACACAATGAATGGGTCAATAAGAAATCAAAGAAGAAATAACTTCCTGGAAACAAATGAAAATGAACACACAGCTGTCCAAAACCTATGGGACACAGCAAAGGCAGTCCTGAGGGGGAAGTTCATAGCAATACAAGCCTACCTAAAAAAGACAGAAACATTGCAAATAAATGACCTAGCCTTCCAGCTTCAAGAACAGAAACAAAAACAAACAAAGCCCAGAGCAAGCAGAAGGAAGGAAATAATCAGGATCAGAGCAGAATTGTGTGATGTAGAGATGAAAAGAACAATTCAAAAGATCAACCAATTCAGGAAATTGTTCTTTGAAAAGATAAACAAAACTGACAAGCCTTAAAGCAGACTCATCGAGAAAAAAAAGGGAGAGAACCCAAATAAATAATATCAGAAATGAAAGAGGAGAAATAAAAACTAATACCAGAAAAATACAAATGATTGGAAGAAATTACTATGAATAATTATATGCCAAGAAATTTGAAAACTTCAATGAAATGGACAAGCTGTAGGAAAATGTAACCTTCCAACACTGAATGAAGAAGAACCAGAAAACCTGAACAGACAGATAACAGCTGGTGAAATCGAAGCAGTAATCAAAAATCTCCCAGCACAAAAAAAGCCCTGGACCAGATGATTTCACAGGAGAATTTTACAAAACATTTAAGGAAGAGCTAACCCCTGTCTTTCTCAGACTATTCCAAATAATCCAAGAAGTTTGGAAAGGAAGACTCCCAAACGCTTTTTATGAGGCCAGAATCATCCTAATCCCAAAACCAGGTAAAGACACAGCCAAGAAAAATACTACAGGCCAATATCTCTGATGAAGAGAGAAACTAAAATCCTCAACAACATATTGGCAAACCGCATCCAGCAATGCATTAAAAAGATTATCCACCATGATTAAGTGGGATTCATCCAGGGATGTAGGGATGGTTCAATATTGTAAATCAGTAAACGTAATAACTCACATAAATAAATGGAAAGATAAAAACCACATGATCATATTAATAGATGCAGAGAAAGCATTTGATAAGGTACAGCACAAAATTATAATAAAAACACTCAGCAAAGTGGGAATACAGGGGGCATACCTAAACATAATGAAAGCCATATATGAAAAACCTATAGCCAACCTCATACTCAATGGGCAAAAACTAAAAGCTTTCTCACTAAGATCAGGAACAAGACTAGGATGTCCGCTTTCACCACTTCTATTCAACATAGTATTGGAAGTCCTAACCACAGTGTTTAGACAGGAAAAAGAAATAAATGACATCCAAATTGGAAAGGAGAAAGTAAAATGATCATTGTTTGCAGATAACATGATAGTGTACATAGAAAACCCCATAAACACCTCCAAAGAACTACTCAATCTAATAAGTGAATTTGGCAAAGCAAAGAATATTAAGTCAATATTCAGAAATTGAAGACATTTTTGTATACCAAAAATAAAATATCAGAATCAGAAATCAGGGAAAAAATCTCCTTTGCTTTAGCAACAAGAAAAATAAAGTACATAGGAATAAACTTAACCAAAGAGCTAAGAGACCTGTATGCACCAAACTATACAACACTGAAGAAAGAAATTAAGAAAGACACAAATAAATAGAAGCATACACCGCATTCATGGATTAAAAGAATTAACATCATCAAAATGTTCATACTACCCCCAAAAAGTTATATATTCAATGCAATCCCTATTCAAATACTAGTGGCATATTTCACAGACATAGAACAAACATTTATAAAACTTATATGGAACCATAAATGATCTCAAATAGCCACAGCAATTTTAAGAAAGAAAAACAAAGTAGGACCCATCACAATACCTGACATCAATGTATGTTACAAGGCCACTGTCATCAAGACAGTCTGGTACTTGCATAAGAACAGACACATAGATCAATTGAACAGAATAGAGAGCCCAGAAATAAATCCATGTCTCTATGGTCATTCAATACTTGTCAAAGGGGGAAGAAGCATAAAATGGAATAAAAATAGTCTTTTCAACTAATGGTGTTGGGAGAGCTGGCCAGCTACATACAAAAAATTGAAATTCGACCACCAACTTACACGATACACAAAAATAAATAAAAGATGGATAAAAGATGTAAATATAAATCATGACACCACAAAAGTCCTAGAGGAGAACATAGGCAGTATACTCTCAGATATCCTATGCAGCAATATTTGCACCAATATCTCCCCTAGAACAAGGGACATAAAGGAAAGAATGAACAAATGAGACCTCATCAAAATAAGAAGCTTCTGCATGACTAAAGAAAACATCAGCAAAATGAAAAGGGAGCCAAACATATAGCAAAATACATTTGCCAGTGATACCTCAGACTGGGGACTGATCTCCAAAATATATAAAGAACTCACATGACTCCACTCCAGGAAAACAAACAATCCAATAAAAAATGGGCAAAGGACCTGAACGGACACTTCTCCAAGGAGGACATACGCAGGGCCCAAAGACGTATGAAAGGATACTCATCATCATTAGCCATCAGATAAATGCAAATTTAAACCACAATGTGAAACCACTTCACACCGGTCAGAATGGCCATCATAAATAAATCAACAAACAATGGGGGCTGGTGAGGTTGTGAAGAAAAGGGAACCCTAGTCCACTGTTGGTGGAAATGCAGAGTGGTGCAGCCACTGTGGAAAACAGTTTTGATTTTCCTCAAAAAGCTAGAAATGAAACTCCCTTTTGACCCAGCAATTCCACTTCTGGGATTTTATCCTAAGAATTCCAAAACACCAATTCAAAATAACCTATGCACCCCAATTTTTATAACAGCCCAATTTACAATAGCTAAGTGTGGAAGCAACCTAAGTGTCCAGCAGTAAATCAGTGGATCCAAAAATTATTGTGCATTTACACAATGGAATATTATGCAGCAGAAAGAAAGAAAGAAAGAGCTACTACTTTTCACAACAGCATGATGGAACTAGAGAGCATTATTCTAAGTGAAGTAAGCCAGGCAGCGAAAGACAATTTCCATATGATCTAACCTATAAGTGGAACCTAATCATCAAAGCAAGGAGGCAAGGAAAATATTACCAGCAACATTGAAAGAAAGAAGAAACCGAAGGAGACAGTAGAGGGGGAAGTGGGGTTAGTGGGGAATAGTAGGGGAAGGGTCAGATCAAGGAAAATGTGTGAAGGACACATGGACAAAGCCAACCTGTGGAAGGATTGAAGGGGGGAGGTAGCGGTGGGGGGGAGGGGAAAGTGGTGGCTGGTAAAAAGAGACAAATGCATGTGAAAAATTAAAAATATATATTTTAAATTAAAAAAATACATAATCATGACATTTTAGACCACTGTGTTTAAATAAAATGTTCTAAAAGCTTCCAGAGATAGAAAACTGGTCACATAAAAAATATCAGGAGTCAGAACTGCAACATATTATTGACTGCTTTGCCATAATCTTAACAGAGAGGGAGTACTTCACAAAATCTGAGGGCAGATTTACAGTATATTATTGGCTGTATCACTTTCTATTGCCTCACACCGAATTACTACAACTTGTGGTTTTAAACCACATTATGTTGCACAGGTCAGAAGTCTGTCACATCATCCCTTCTCAGGGCTTCATTTCATCTGAGCTTCAGAGTCCCCTCTCGATTCACTGGTTGTTGGCTGAGTTTAGTCCTTGTGCTCATAGGACTGAGGGCCCTGCTTTCTGATCATCAATCCCACTGTTATCTGCTCTTGGAAGCCAGCACTGTTACCTGTCTTGTGGCCTCCCAACAGTAGGGCATTTTGCTCCTTCAAGGCCAGCAGAAGAGTGTCTCACTCCAAACCTCTCAGACCTCTCTAAGAGGCTCACTTAAATAGGTCGTTTCCATACAGGATAATATCTTTTAATTATCTTAAAGACAACTAACTAAAGATCTTAAAACATCTGCAAAACCCCTTTTTCCAAATAATGTAACCTAATTGTGGGGTAATATTACAACCCTCTCTCACATTCAAGGGGAGAGACTTTTCCAGGGTGTGTCCAGCAGGGGCAGGTGTCTCAAGAGTCATCTAGGAATTCTCTGGCTACAGTGGGCAATATATTAATCAACATGGAATTAAATAATTTTTAAACATGTATGTTATTCAAATTATCACTCACATACTCTTTCTTTAAAGCTACTGAGAAGTGTATATGTAACTAGTA
This sequence comes from Pteronotus mesoamericanus, assembly GCF_021234165.1. Lineage (NCBI taxonomy): Eukaryota > Metazoa > Chordata > Mammalia > Chiroptera > Mormoopidae > Pteronotus > Pteronotus mesoamericanus. The sequence continues at coordinate 60,884,167 of NW_026555321.1, forward strand.
AAAAGGAATACATGGAAATCCAGAAACAAGACAACTCAGAGAACTCCAATAGTGACAGTGAAGGGAAATCCGAGGATGAAGGTACAGACTAGGTCTAGAGTTAATATTAATGTCATTGGAGCAGAAAGATAGGGGGATTCAGGAGAGATGCCTTCATGAAAAATGAAAGCACATCTATGGACAGAGAAAAGAATCACACTAAAAATTTAGGAGTGAGTTATTGGTAGGTACATAGTAAACAGAGTAAGCAAATAAAAATAGAAAATTTCAGGCAATTTTTTTAAATACAATACATAAAATATTCATGTGGCTTATTTTATTATTACCTAATGATATCTGTGTGGACATTGACTTGATTTAATTCAAAATTATAATTTGACTCAATTGGGAGAGTGGGAGATAAAGGGTATGCCTGCCTTTGTTTGTGCTTAATGATGAAAAATGTTTGAAATTTTCTTCCATTCAGGAAACGTAAAAGAATTTATACAAATGAAAAGTTAGTAAATAGGAGTTAAATGAGTTACTTTATAATATAGAGATAGACATATAGTAAAAACATTCCAATGTAAATCCACATTTATCTCTCCTCCTCTTGGAAGTTATTTGAAAACAGAAACTATCACAACTCCATATTCAGCAAAATGAGGAGACAATATAATCCTCAGGTTTTGTATTAGAGGTGAGGACTGCAAACAGAGCTGAAATTAGGCAGATGCTGAGCAGAGGGAAATAAAGCTGAGAAGCCATGGAGATAAATCACAGCACTGAAAGGGCCCAAGAAGTGCATCTCAGAGTGTCCTAGCACAAAAGGAATGTTGCAAATGAAAGTCTCACCATGCAGTGCAGAGTCTGCCCTTGTGTTTTTTAACGTCAGGGTGAAATCTGGAGTAAGCTGAGTTGGCGTAAGATGCTCCCCAGGACACAATATGATTTTGAGATGCTGAGATTGTGAGGCTATAATAAAATAACCCTGACAAACTTTGGTGTGTGTTCAAGATAACTTTAGTCTATTAGAAGAAAGAGAGACAAAGAGTACCTGTAAGACACTGGTTATCCTGAAAGGCGTACTTGGTTTCAGCCCTTGCTCCCCTCCTACAAAACACTTGCAAAGAGGTGGTTCAGGAAAACCTAATCATTCACGGGTAAAGAAATAAAAATAATGTAGAGCAGGAAACATACAAAAGTAATGTAAACATAAAAAACAGAGCAATCAGTTATTAACAGGACATTGAATAAAAAATAATATTGTCCTTAAATAAATGAAAATAATGACCAGGTATGCTGCCATGATGAGGACATAGAAAACCTTAACAGAACAATCACACCTTGAAAGAATCACATCTTAAAACAGAAATTTAAGAATCTGAAAACAGAAGTTATAATAGTAGGAAATGGTATATGAACTGGAAAAACTTAGGAAAAAAGGAAAGTAAATCAAAGAAATGAAAAAATTGGAAAAAGCATTTGGAACAGCAGTCTTTGCAGAAAGCCCAGTAAGGAATATAGAGGAGGCAATAAGACAACTGAAAAAATAATAATACGTGGGAAATATTAAAAATATTAGGAAGAACAAAATAGCTAAAAAAATTGCTAAAATACATATACCATCTGCATAATTGTAATCTCCAAAAGAAAGTCAATGTATAGACTAATATTATTAAATACAATTTTGTAAAAACCTAGGAATAATTCACATATTTTAAGTAGATATTTAAATGACACACTAAATGTCAAAGGGGAACTTGACTTAAAATGATTACCACAAACATCTTCTAGTAACATCATAAGTCTTTAGGTATATACAAATAATACTTTAGACAGCCAGGCAAAAATATTTATATAATTTTAATACCAGTACAATTCTTTAAACAATAAGAATTATAAATATAAATTCTAAAGAAGATAAAACTGACAAATCAATAAAAATTATGAACACTGACAGATCTAGACCTATGAGAGCAATATAAAAGAATGAAAGTTAATTTACTTTTAAAAAGAGTCAAATGGTCTTCAAAATTAAGAATTTCTCTAGCCTTAGATATGCAGGAGCTAAAATAGTTTGAGAATTCCAAAAGTGAATGCTAACAATCCTTGAATTGGTAATTAGTGGAGACTTTGAGAAGCTGGGCAGGTAAGGGGACTGAATTCCTGACCTGAAGATGTAAACAAGTGTTCTTTAGTAGATGGGGGAAAACAAATTGCTTCAGAGTAAATAATTAAGTATTTCAAGCTCAACCCTGATCAGAGAAAATAAATACATAAATTTTAATAGATGTAAATCATACTAAATATCTTATTTGTCTTTCTATTGTTACAACAAGAAAAAAATGTTTAGGATGTTAAGGAACAGGAACACTTATTTAGGATAATAGATTGTAATATTTTTCCTTCATGATCTCCCACTCTTTAAAAGGTAATGAATTAATTTCCCAAATGTTTTCTACTGAATCAGTGAATATTATATTGTGAGCACATATGAGAAGTTGAAACTAGTCAGTGGGCCACAGGACAAGTGCGCAGCAATCCTCAGTTGGGCCCCTGTATGAGCCATTGGAACGTTATACCTTCCTTATATACACAATGTTACTAGATTACGTAGTGTTTTCATAGTGCATTTTGGCTGGTGTATAATTTAAAATTTCTGGTGATTGACCGGCTTGTGACTGATAAATAAAGTTCAACCTCTGCTTAGAAACATTCTAAAAATGATAATCTTTATCTAAGAATGTGTTAAATCACAGATCCAAATTTGTGTTATAACTGAACAAAATGGAAGTTTGGCTGGGTACTACAAAAAAAGCCAGACTTGTGAGGCATGTGCTGGTGTAAAAGGAAAGAGATTTAATTCAGGTGCTGTGTGACCTTGGAGAACGGTGGACTCCATCTCAAAGACCATCTCCTCTTCCTGCTCAAGCCTGCCATTCTTATAGGGATAAGCAGTGAGGGTGGGGAGGGAAGGCATTTTTTCTATCAATTTATCATGCTAGCTTTTGGCATGATAGGAACCTATTCATTCATATTTCTAGATTTCAGTATGCTTGGTCCTTATACATTCATATTTGTAACTCTGGCACACTCAGTGTAAGAACCTCCACCTGCAGCCATCTTGGCCAATGGACAAGACTCCCTGGTGCTCCAACTGACTATCTACAGTAACAACTCCCCCTTTCAAAATTCTGCACCCTTGGTAACTTACAATGATAAATGGATGAAGGTCTCATCTTCTGTAGTTTCTTCCTGCAGTCAAGGGACATAGTCTTACCTATCACTGGTTCTAGGGATTCTTTCTATTTACTAAAGAAAGAAGGGGGTCAAGAATGGAAGGAATCCTTTATGCAAGGGAGAAGAATTGCTGTCCGCAGAGGGCAGCGTATTTGATATCTAGAGGATTGAACCATTGATCAAGCAATGCTAGTAGACTATTTCATGGTTCAAGAGATGGTATTGCAGTTGGGCTTCCAAAGTTGGACCTATTGTGCAGACAAACAATCCAGTGTTCAGTGAGGGGTCAGAAACTAGAGAGACTAAAGGATCCCCATGATCTAATTCTGAAGTGGATTTTGGGTAGAATAAATTCTCTGAGGGCAAAAAAAAAAAAAAAGTGAGGAGAGGAAGGAGGGGGATAATAAGTGAAACAAGGAGAAGGGCCGAGTCAAGGAACATGTATAAAAGACTTGTGAACAAAGACAATGTGGGGGGAGGATTGAATCTGGGAGGTGGAAGCTGGGTAAGGCAGGGGAGAGTAATGGGGGAAAAATGGGGACAACTGTAATTGAACAACGATTTCTTAAAAAAGATACAACTAGGTATATGCTGTCTACCAGACAGTCAATACAGCAGATTAAAACCACAATGAGGAGGGAGCCAAGATAGCAGAGGAGTGAATGGGAGTTACGCTGACCTCTTCCCAAGACAAAACTGGAATTGAGACTAAATAGTGGAGAAATCACCTGGAAAACAATGGAACAATAGAGGGAGAGGAGCCTTGGAGCCATGGACACACAGTGGATTCAACTCTCACACATCCCAACAGGTGAGAAGTGCACTGGAGGCTCGAGAGAGTGGGCTGGGTGCCCACGGGCCCCAGCTCCAGAGGGACATTGAAACGACCAGTTGGATCTCCCTGAGAAGAACAGGGTCTGAACCATAAACAGGGACCCCTAGACTACAGCAGCTGAAACCAGGAAAATGCAGACAAAACACAACCCCAAAAAGCTTAGGGGCGCTCTCTGCCAGAGACAGGCGGCTGGGGATGAAAAGAGACATTTAAAGGGCCAACACAAAAATTTGCAGTGGCAGGCACCCTCCTTGATCGCTGGGTAGAGGCGGCAGCAGAGTGGGCTGGTGCCTGGGAAAAGATTGGTAAGGAAAACTGTGTGAAGAGAACTGAAACAGTGGCTGGCGGAGCCCCGGTGATAACGCACCTCCCACTCTGCAGCTACCATCTCGCTCAGGCATAAGAGAATCAATTAACCTGCCTTTTGTGCCCTCCACACACAACTTGTGCACGTGTGAGCTGGGGGGCTAAGTGCAGACAAGCTGGAAGAAATAGAGGACCCCTGGCCAAAGGGGTAACAGCTGCATTGAGAGCCTTGAGGAGAGACTACAGACAGAGACATTGGGGAAAGAACAGGAGGAGGAACCTGGGAGTCCCGACTCCCTCCCCATTCAGTAGTCTCCATTTTGGTGCTGGAGGAAGCGCCCCCAAAGAAGCAGAAGCAGGGTGCAGATGAGCCAGATGGTTGGCAATTACAACACGGTAAGCAGAAAATCCTGGCCAAAGGGGTCACAGAACTGCCAGGAGACCCCAGAGGAGAGACTGGAGACAGAGGTGTTGGGGAAAGATGGGAGGAGGAACTGGGGCGTCCGGACTCCTCCTTTCCATAGTCTCCATTGTGCGGCAACAGACCACAGCCCCAAGGAGCCAAAAGCTGAAAAGCACACAGTAGACAGCCCAAAACCACCCAGTGCAGGTGCGCACACTCGCGAGTGGCTGGAGAGAAATGCCTAGTGTGTGTGTGGACCCGCACAGGCTGGCGAGGACTCCCGCAGTTTGGCACCCACGGGGCCTGCGAGAGTGTGCAGATCGGCGGGGCAGGTGTAAACTGACCCGTGGAGGCACCCGAGTGCAGAGTGGTCCACAGAAATAGTGGATCCCATGCCGAAGGGGTCACAGAGATGCCCAGGGCCCCTGGAGTAGAGACTGGAGACAGTATTATCCGAAGAGTCCTGGAGCTGACTTCCTCCCATTTCCATAGTGTCCATTTGGAGAGGGCAGGCAATGCACCCAAGGAGCCAAAAGTGGGGAAAGCACACAATAGAAGACCCTAAACTGACCAGAGCTGGGGTGCCCTCCAGCCTGGGGGGGGGTCAGAAAATTACATGAGATTGCGAAGAAGCCCCCTGGGCTGGGGAAAGCATGCGCGAGCACAGGCAGGTGGGGGATCCGGGAGGGACCTGAAGCGCTTAAGGAGCAAGCGTGAGAGTGCAGAACGATCCACAGAAATAGTGGATTCCTGGCCAAAGGAGTTACAGAGCTGCCCAAAGCAGGAATGACACACAGACAGTAGACTCATGGAAGGCTCAAACAAAGGACCCAAGGTCATATAGGTTCAACAACTGACATCATCAGAGGGAGGCCAAGAAAGAAAACTAAGGAATAAATAAATAAATAAACAAACAAAAGCACAAATAAATAAAAAGACCCACCTACTACTATAGAACATTAATCGACAAAGTTAGGATATCTAGACAGATCAATTAAAGCACAAGCAAAAATAAATAAATATATTAATTAATTACTTAATGGACTCTCACAAAAATGAGAAGAAAAAGAAGTTTCCCCCAAATCAGTGGAAAACAGGAATCCACACAGAGAGAGGTAAATGAAATAGAAGCAAGGGAACTATCAGATACTGAATTCCAAACAATGGCTCTAACGACACTCAATGAGCTCAGCCAGCTCAAAGACAACTTTGAAAAACTGCAGAGAAACTATCAGGATCTTAAAGCAAACTATATCAACCTGGAAAAGGACATAGAAACTATCAAGAAGACAAAAGAGGATATGAAGAATACTATTTCTGAATTGAAGAACACACTAGAAGGAATCCAAAGCAGGCTGGATGTAGCCGAGGATCGATCAGTGAGATGGAGGATAAGGTAGAAAGAAGCTCCCAGAAAGAACAAGAAATGGAGAAAAGACTCAAAAAGAGTGAAGAGGCATTTAGGGAAATGCAGTACAACCTGAAATGCAATAATATCCGTATAATTGGGATACCAGAAGGAGAAGAAGAGGAGCAAGGGATAGAGAACCTCCTTGAAAAAGTAAACATGGAAAATTTCCCAGATTTGAGGAGAGAAAGAGTCTCATGGATCCAGGAGGCACAGAGGACCCCACTCAACAGGGACTCAAGGAGGTCCACTTCAAGACACATCATCATTAAAATGGCAACTATCAAAGACAAAGAGAGAATCCTCAAGGCACCAAGGGAGAAGGAGAAAGGAACATACAAGGGGGCCCCGATACGGCTAGGAGCTGACTTCCCAACAGAAACACTACAAGCCAGAAAGGAATGGCAACAAATATTCCAAGTCATGAAAAGCAAGGACCTACAACCAAGGTTGCTATATCCAGCAAGGCTCTAATTAAATAGAAAAGGAAATCAGCAGGTTCCCTGACAAAAGAAAGCTAAAAGAATACATCTCTACCAAACCAGCACTCCAAGATATGCTCAAGGGACTGGTTTAAGAACATGAAGAAAAAGAGTGAGAAAGAGAAAAACACAGGTAAAAGAGAAAAAATGAATAAGTTTCTATCAGGAATAACTACCAAAGGAAATGGACTAAATGCTCCAATCAAAAGACACAGGATAGCCGAATGGATAAGAAAACAGGACCCACACATATACTGCCTACAAGAGACCCACCACAGAGCCAAAGACCTACACAGATTGAAACTAAACGGGTAGAAAAAAATATTCTTAGCAAATGGACAAGAGAAGAAAGCAGGAGTTGCCATACTTATTTCAGACAAAATAGATTTCAAAATAAAGGCCTTGGAAAAGAGACCCAGATGGGTACTTTATTATACTTAAAGGAAGAATCTATCAGAAGACATAAACATTGTAAACATATATGTACCCAACATAGGGGAACCCAAGTATATAAGGAAAATCTTGGACTACTTCAAAAAAGATATAGACAGCTACACACTGAGAATAGGAGATTTCAACACCCCACTGTCAAAAATGGACAGATCTTCCAAACAAAACATTAATAAAAATATTGTGGCGCTGAATGACACACTGAATCAAAGAGACTTAACTGACATATAGAGAACTTTACATCGCAAAGAAGAAAAATACACATTCTTTTCAAATATTCATGGCAGTTTTTCAAAGATAGACCACATGATAGGACACAAAGCAAACCTCAGCAAATTCAGGAAAATTGAAAAAATACAAAACTTTTCACGGACCACAAGGACTTGAAACTCGAAATCAACCTCAAAGAGAAACTTCAAATACTTGCAAACTCATGGAGACTGAACAGTAGACTATTGAACAATGAATAGTTTCAATGAGGAGATACAGAGGGCACAGATATTTGAAGGGATGCTCACTATCCCTAGCCATCAGAGAAATGCAGATCAAAACCACCATGAGGTACCACTCACAACGATCAGAATGGCCATCTTAAACAGATCAACAAACTACAGGTGCTGGCGAGGATGTGGAGAAAAGGGAACCCTTGTACACTGTTGATGGGAATACAGACTGGTGCAGCCACTGTGGAAAGCAGTGTGGAAATTCCTCAAAAAGCTGAAAATGGAACTGCCTTATGATCCAGTGATTCCCCTGCTGGGTCTATACCCTACAAATCCCAAGGCGCTAATTAAAAAGAAGCTATGCACCCCAATGTTCATAGCAGCACAATTCACAATAGCCAAGTGTTGGAAGCAACCGAAATGCCCATCAGTCGATGATTGGATCAAAAAGTAATGGTGCATATACACAATGGAATACTACGCAGCAGAAAGAACAAAAGAACGACTAAATTTCACGACAGCATGGATGGAACTCGAGAGCATTATGCTAAGCGAAATAAGCTAAGGAGCGAAAGACAAATACCATATGATCTCACCTATAAGTCAAACCTAACCAACAATACAAAGATGCAAGGAAATTAAGACCTGTAACTCTGAAAGAAAAGAAATGAACAGAGACAAGAGAGAAAGAGGGAGGGGGGCGGGGAAAAGGAAGGGAAGGGGCAAGTCAAGGAACATATAGCAAGGACTCATGGACAAAACCAAAGGGGAAGAGCTGAGGTAGGGAAGGAGAGAAGGGGCAAGGGTAAGTGGTGGGGGGTAGGCAGAGACAAATGTATATGAAAAAATAAATTAAAAAAGAAAAAAAATAAAAAAGAAAAAAATAATGAGATAAGAGAATAAATAAAAAAATGTCTAGAAACAAATGAAAATGAACAGACAACAGTCCAAAATCTATGGGACACAGCAAAGGCAGTCCTGAGAGGGAAGTTGATAGAAACACAGGCTTATTTAAAAAATATAGAAACATTTCAAATAAAAGACCTAACACTACAACTTCAAGAACTGGAGAAACAACAAAAAATAAATCCCAGATCAAGATGAAGGAAGGAAATAGTCAAAATTAGAGCAGAACTTAATGACATAGAGATGAAAAGAACAATTCAAGGATCAAGCAAGCCAGAAGCTGGTTCTTTGAAAAGAATAATAAAATCCACAAGCCTCTAAGCAGACTCATCAAGAAAAAAAGAGAAAGAACCCACATAAATAATATCAGAAATGAAAGAGAAGAAATAAAAACTGATACCGCAGATATACAAAGTATTATAAGAAACTACTATGAACAATTATATGCCAAGAAATTCGAAAACCTCGATGACATGGACAAATTTCTAGAAAAGTATAATCTTCCAACAATGAAGGAGGAAGAAACAGAAAACTTGAACAGACTGATAACTGCTGGGGAAATTGAAGCAGTAATCAAGAAACACCCGGCACACAAAAGCCCAAGGCTGGACGGTTTCCCAGGAGAATTTTACAAAACATTTAAGGAAGAGCTAACCCCTGTCCTTCTCAGACTATTCCAAAAAATCCAAGAGGAGGGAAGACTCCCAGACACTTTCTATGAGGCCAGCATCACCCTGATCCCAAAACCAGATAAGGACCCTACAAAGAAAGAAAACTACAGGCCAATTTCGCTGATGAACATAGATGCTAAAATCCTCCACAAAATATTGGCAAACCACGTCCAGCAATACATTCAAAAGATTATCCACCACGATCATGTGGGATTCATCCCAGGCATGCAGGGATGGTTCAATATACGCAAATCAATAAACGTGATACATCACATAAATAAAAGAAAAGTCGAAAACCACATGTTCATCTCGATAGATGCAGAAAAAGCATTTGATCAGGTACAGCACCCATTTATGATCAAAACACTCAGGAAAATGGGACTAAATGGGGCATTCCTCAACGTAATAAAGGTCATATATGAAAAATCTACAGCCAATATCATATTCAAAGGGCAAAAACTGAAAGCCTTCCCACTAAGATTGGGAACACGACAAGGATGTCCGCTCTCACTGCTTCTTTTCAACATCGTACTGGAAGTCCTACCCACAGTGGTCAGACAAGAAAAAGAAATAAAAGGCATCCAAATAGGAAAGGAAGAAGTAAAACTATCATTGTTTGCAGATGACATGATAGTGTACATAGAAAACCCTGTAGAGTCCACCAAAAAACTACTCAACCTAATAAGTGAATTTGGCAAAACAGCAGGATACAAAGTCAATATTCAGAAATCAAAGGCATTTTTGTACACCAGCAGTGAAATAGAAGAGGAAGAAATCATGAAAAAAAAATACCGTTCGATATAGAGAGAAGAAAAATAAAAGTACCTACAAATAAATTTAACCAAGGAGATAAAAGACCTGTATGCAGAAAACTATACAACATCGAAGAAAGAAATCAGGGAAGACGCAAATAAATGGAAGCTTATACCCTGCTCATGGATTGGAAGATTTAATATCCTCAAAATGTTCATACTACCCAAAGCAATTTATAGATGCAACCCAACCCCTATTAAAATACCAATGATGAATTTCACAGAAATAGAATAGACATTTCAAAAATTTATATGGATCCATAAACGACCCCGAATAGCCGCTGCAATTTTGAGAAAGAAACACAAAGTAGGAGGGATCACAATACTGAACATCAAACTCTACTACAAAGCCACTATACTCAAAACTATCTGGTACTGGCACAAGAACAGATCCATAGACCAGTGGAGCAGAATAAAAAGCCCAGAAATAAGCCCAGGTCTCTATGGACATCTAATATTTGACAAAGTGGGCAGAAGCATAAATTGGAGCAATAATAGCCTCTTCAACACATGGTGTTGGGAGAGCTGGATAGCTACTTGCAAAAAATTTAAACTGGGTCATCAGCTGACACCATACACAAAAATAAACTCAAGATGGATAAAATACTTAAGTATAAATGAATATTTATATTTAAATTAAAAATATATATAAATGCCTTTCACTTATATATAAATATAAGACTTAAATATGGTCTAGGACCATAAAAATCTTAGAGGAGAAATTGGCAGGAAACTCTCAGATATCCCATGCAGTAATTTTTTCACTGATATGCCTCCTAAAGCAAGGGACAAAAAGGAAAGAATAAACGAGTGGGACCTCATCAAAATAAGAAGCTTCCGCACGGCAAAAGAAAACATCAGCAAAATGAAAAGGGAACCAACCCAATGGGAAAATATATTCGCTAATGATACATCAGATAGAGGTTTGATCTCCAAGATATATAAAGAACTCACTCGACTCCACTCCAAGAAGACAAACGATCTAATCAAAAAATGGACAAAGGACCGGGGCAGACACTTTTCCAAGGAGGAGATACAGAGGGCACAGAGGCATTTGAAAGGTTGCTCAGCATCACTAGCCATCAGAGAAATGCTGATCAAAACCACCATGAGATATCACCTCACACTGGTCAGAATGACCATCATAAACAGATCAACAAACTACAGGTGCTGGCGAGGCTGTGGAGAAAAGGGAACCGTAGTCCACCGTTGGTGGAAATGCAGACTGGTGCAGTCACTGTGGAAAGCAGTGTGGAATTTCCTCAAAAAGCTGAAAATGGAACTGCCTTTTGAGCCAGTGATTCCCCTGCTGGGACTATATTCTAAGAATCCCCAGGCACCAATTAAAAAGAAGCTATGTACCCCAATATTCATAGCAGCACAATTTACAGTAGCCAAGTGTTGGAAGCAACCTAAATGCCCATCAGTAGATGATTGGATCAAAAAGTAATGGTGCATATACACAATGGAATACTACGCAGCAGAATGAAAAAAAGAACTCCTAAACTTCAGGACAGCATAGATGAGACTGGAGAGCATTATGCTAAGCGAAATAAGCCAAAGACAAATACCATATGATCTCACCTAGAAGTGGAACCTAACCAACAATACAAAGATGCAAGTAAAATAAGACCAACAACACTGAATGGAAAAGAAATGAACAGAGATAAGAGGGGTGGAGGGAGGGGGGCATCGGAAAATGAAGGGAATGGGAGGGTCGAGGAACGTGTATCAAGGTCTCATGGACAAAGCAAAAGGGAAGGATTGAGGGAGGGTGGGAGGGGGCAGAGGAAGGTGGTAGAGGGAAGGCAGAGACAAATATATTGAAAAAATAAAGAAAACAAATTTAAAAAATCCACAATGAGATAGCTAAAATAAATAAGTAAATAAATAAATAAATAAAATAAGTAAAATAAAATTAAAAATTTTACTTAGCTTTGGAAGCCAGTGTCCCTTTCTGAAAGGGGAATATTAAATCTCCTTCAGGAAAACAGGTTCGGCTTTCCCTTTAAGTATCAATAGCAGCAGTAAGATCCAAGTCCTCCTCAGTAGGTGCCCTCTATCCGTATGTGATCATCCAAGCTTGATTCCAGTCAGCTTTAAAAAAGAGTGTGTGTCAGCAGGACATCATAAGGAGTGGTCCATTGCTTGGCTAACTGCTGTTCAGCACCTTGAGTCATCTGGGTCTTTAATAAGACTCAGTATCCTAGCTGGAACAGGTGTAAGGGCTCGTCTCATGGGTAGACAGACCTGCAATGACCACACATTGTTAGTATTTGCCCTAATGTTACATATATTATTTAATTTTTGTTTCATGTCCTAAATGTAAAGGAGGGTGTTCCTAAAACAGAAACTTGGGTCTTCCATAAACTACCTCAAAAGGGCTTAATTTAAGTTTGGTTTGGGGTGCTACCCTAATCTGGAGCAAAGTAATAGGGAGTGCCTGGTCTCATTTCAAATATTTTTCCTGGCATGTTTTTGGAGAGTCGTCTTTGTTGTGTGGTTCATTTCCTCAGTCTTCTCCATAGGTTGTAGTCTCCATGATGTATGTGCTTTCTATTGTATCTGCAGTGCCTGTCCTATTTCTGGGAGATTTCTGAAGTGAATGATAGTCCATTGTCACTTTGAGTCCAAACCTAGGGATTATTTACTTTGAGTTGAAGTTTTGCTACCTCATTTGCCTTCTCAGTGCTAGGGAGGTATACCTCTGCCCATCTAAAAAAAGGTGTCTACAAAAACTTATAAAAGTTTAAATTTTCCTGTGATTTTAAGCTACTATGTCAGTCAGTCCACAATTTGTTGATCCTCAAATAGGCATGTCACTATATGTTATACTCCCTTTCTTTCGGGGGTATATTCTGTTTTAGGATTGTTTTTGGCTCATATCTCACAGGACTGGATAATCTTCTAAATGACCTTTTGTAAATGAGTGCTCTTAAAATGTGGTCTAATGAAGTCCATTAAAGCTTCTCTTATGTAATGGGTCCTTTCATGTATGTGTTTGAGGATAGTACATACTAGGGTTTCAGGGAGTAATATCATACCACTAGTATTGATCTTCCATATAGAATTAGGATCAGTGTCATACAATCCCAGTTCATGGGAGCATTCCTTACCTCATTCTGTGTAAATGGGTTTAGATTCTGACCAGTCCAGGTGGGGAATTGAAGCCCCAAGAAGTGGCAGTTCTCACTTGTCTGGCTGCTTTATCAGCAATTTGGCTTCCCTGGATTGTTTGGTAACGTTCTTCTGGTGTTTTGGGTAGTGCATTATGGCAATCTGGCCCAGCTGACTCACTGCATTTAGCTATTTTTAAATCTCGTTTGCATTCTTATTCCCTTAGGTTAAGAGCCCTCTTTCTTTTTTTCCATATTGCCCCATAAGCATAGACTACAATAAAGGTATATTTGGAGTCAGGATAAATATTAATGTTCTTTCCCTTGGATAATTCTAAGGCTCAGGCGAGGACTATTAATTCAGCCTTTCTGTTCTGGGATTCCTGTGGCAAGGATCTGGGCTTCTATTACCTTGTCCATGGTGACTACCTTGCACCTGTTTCATCATTGGCCATTCTCCATGAAGCTGCTCCCATCTGTATATAATTCCCAGTCAGGTTTCATCAGTTGCTGGTCCAGTAGATCTGGTGTGCTGGAATAAACTTTGCCAATTGTTTTTTTAACAATCATGCTGGAGGTCTGAGCCTCCCTCTGAGTTTGGGAGTAGGGTGCCCAGGTTTAAGGTAGTGGTGGTTTGCAAGGCAACATTTAGATTGTTTAAAGAAATGGCTTGATGTTTTCCCAGTGCCTTGCCATCAGCCAATACCCTCCCTTCTAACATTTTTTGGGAAGGTTTCTGTCCTTTCTATTTTTCCTTTTGTGTTTTGACCAGCCTTTTTTTATTTACTGGCCCTCCTTCTTGCAGTAGGCATGTTGATTGGTCCCTAGTGGTTCTTTCTTCCTTCTTTTTGGGTCCCATCTCTGCATTTGGTTTCCCTGCATTGTTTCTTAAAAACAAATAAAACAACAAAAAATGGTGGCCTATTTTATTTTCTTTGTCTCCTGGGCATGCTAAACTTTATTTATTTTTATATATTTTTTATTTTTTTATTGTTCAAATACAATTTGTCTCCACCTTCCTGCTACCATGTTCCCCTTCCCCCTTCCCCCACCTCCCTCCTCAATCCTTTCCCACTTTGGTTTTGTCCATGGGTCCTTTATGCATGTTCCTTAACTTGACCTTTTCCTTCCCTTTCCCTGCCCCTCCCTCTTTCTTTCCCTCTTGATTCTGTTGGTTCCTTTCTTTCTTTCAATGTTTCTGGTTATATTTTCCTTGCTTGTTTGTTTTTTTGGTCAGGTTCTACTTACAGGTGAGATCATATGGTATTTGAAATGCTAAACTTTAAAGGTTATGTCCACCAGCACAAAGATTCATTTTCAATGCCCTGCCTAAGCACTGGAGCTTCCTTCTGATGCCTGGGGCACTTTGTTCAGTAAAATTCATTTTTTATCTTCAAGCCATTTTCTGGCACCTGTGGATCAGCATCAATGTGTTTTGATAGGCCCAATAGATTCTTTCTAAAAATTCAAAAGGATCTCCATTTGTTTTCTGTTGAATGGCATATATCATATTCAGGCTCTCTTGCTTATGCACCCTTTTCTTAAGCTCTTCCAATAAGCATTTTTTGTGATGTTCTAGAAAGGCTAGGTCTCTGCTATTCAGGCCCCCATTGGGCTCTGTCAAGGGAATGTCTCCAGCTGGGTTGGGTGTCCCATCGGGAGTTTCCTAATGGATGCAATGATCTTCTTCATTAGCTTTAATTTATAACTAGTTGCCATTTTTCTGACATTAACAGGATATTAAGGAGAGCCTATATGTACATCTTCCCAGTTTGGATGATGAGTGGCAAAAATAAAGGTGATAAAATCCACCATTTTTTGAGGATCCACCCTATATGAGGGTTAGAATTCTTTCAATTCAGTAAATCTGAAGTGGAAATGGAGTATGGTCCTAATAGTAGCCATAGAGGTGGGCTCCCTGATTTATTCCACCTATAAGGTATTACCTCAGAGGGAATCATCCTATTCCAAATAAGAATGCCCTGGACAAATTGGGTGCCCTGTCAGGTCTTGAGATGGGGACCTTTTTTTCATCATACATTGGTGTGGCTGTCACCCCTCTAAGCTCTATTTCAGGAGTATCTAGAAGTAGGGCTGGTGGCATGGGAAATCTTCCTGCTGCAAATCTTGGGTTACCTGGATTCAGGACATTAAAGAGACTCATTTCCTCATTTACTTTTTCTTCCCGTGTCCTACTGACAGGGAGGGGTTTTAAAGCCAATTTCCTTCTCTGTATCATTAGGTTGTTCCCTTTCTTTGCTGAATACTTATTGTGTAAAGACCTAAATGCTTGTATATAAGGCTTTACCCCATTTCCCTGATTGTTGGCAAAATAATTCTAATTGTAGGATGGTGTAGTAATTTAGGGAAACATTTAAGGACCATTTTTCTTCAAGTCTAAAGTATACATTGGCCAAGCACAGTTATAATAGAAATCAATTCTTCCTTAGTTATTGGATCATAACTGTATATAGACCAATCTTCTAATATTTGGCCCAATGAGCTCACTTCAAAAACCACAACAGAACAACCCCTGATGGCACAAAAATGCAAACACAAAATCATAACCATAGCAAGACCTCAGACAAAGTAGAAACATATAAACAAAACTTGGATACATAATTCCATTATTCTAAATCAATGGCGCACAAGCAAGTCCTAGCGTCCTATCTCCTGACAACTGATACTGCAAGTGGCCTTAACCAGACCCAAATGGCACAAAGTTTAAGTTGCAGGGATAGCCTACCAACCAGTACGGCAAATGGTCCTAACTGGAGGCAAGTCTCACAAAGCCCAAGTGGCACAGAAATGCACCTCTCATGCATATCAGTTTGACTTGGAGTCCATATATTCCCCAGAAACCCATTTCCTTCATCAGCTAGAATTTTCAGGTAGCTCACGCCTTGAGAAAGAGTGCAAGGAAACTCCCCAAGAAAAGGTCTTGGCACCTGATGCAAGATCTTTTGGCACAGGCAGCTAGAACTGCAGCCTGGGTTCTTCAGGACTTACCAAAGTGGCAGAGAAGGTACTTACACTGACTGTGCCAAAAGTGTGCCAAAGATGGTAACCAAAAAAAAAAAAAAAAAAAATGGAGGTTTGGCTACCTGCTGCAATAAAAGCCACATTCATGAGGCAGGCACTGATACAAAAGGAAAATGGTTTTATTCAGATGCCATATGACCTGGGAGAATGGTGAACTCCTTTCTCGAAGACAATCTTGTTTCCTGCTCAAGCTCACAATTTTTAAAGGGATAGGGAAGGGAAGATTTTTTTTCCTTATCCTATAATTTTTCTAGCTCTCAGTGTGTTCAAGAGGTCTTATCTATTAATCTTTCTAGCTTGTGACACAGTTTAAGTCAGTTTAAGTACCTCCCCTACCTCCATCTTGGTCAATGAGGGAGACTCCCCAATGCTTGGACTGAGTGTCTACAGTAACAATAACAATTAGGCAAATGTCTCTTACTAATGGTTCTTTTGTAATTGATTACTCTTATCTACCCTCTGGACCATAACTTCCATGAGTGGAAGCCCCAAAGCTAGTTTATTTGTCATCAATTCAGTATCAAGTACAATTCCCAGTGCATAGCAGGTACTTAACTGTCTGAATCATTTATCAATAAACAATTAGAAACAGTCACATTTAAAATTTTAGCACCTATTTGTGATGCTGATTGGGAGCCAATAAATACATCGACTAATAATTTTGTTAGTGATGTTATACTTTTAATGAGTAGAATTACATTTTCTTTATAAAATCATTGTCTTCGTATTATTCCTACTAAAAAAATAACCTATTAACAATGAAGATATTATTTAATGCTTTAATCCAATTTTCTGCAATTAACAAGGGTACAGGGCAGATACAGATGCTTTTTTGTGTGTTTGAAGTTTCTGTTGTGAAACAACATGCTGATTTGGGGAAGAAGATCAGTGTCTTTATACAGAGAACTGAAAATAAGTAACAGTCTTAACAGCCTGAAGGTTAGGTGGGCAACCTGGGAAACACAGAGGAAGTGTCAAACCATGGCTTAACGTCGGCTTGTTCAACGGGACTCATAGGTGGAACTAGAGTCTGCTGTGTGTTGTGTGTTTTTGAACCAGAAAGATAAGCTCTCTTGGTTTCTTGTTTCTCCTTTGTCTAGTGAGGTTTTGTAGAACTGCATATTTGTCAAAATATGGAGGTTTTAATAAATGCATATGACTGGTAGATTATTTTTAAGTGTTAAGAAGAATAAATGCAATAATCTTTAGTGTTGACAATAGTGACTATAAAGTGAGTTTGTTGCTCAGCAGGACAGAGTACATATTCAAAATATTCAAACATATCAACTCTATAGGGGAAAAATGACAATCTAGAAAACTAGATGTAACAAAAGAAAACTAGGTAATGAATTGTTAAACAAGTTTTATACATTATTTATAACAATAAATATATATTTTTTAATATATATCATTAAGTTTTATCTTCCTTTCTCCTTATCTTTCTCACTTTCTGTATCTGACAATGTTCTGCCAAAACTTTCCAAAACTATGCACTTTGCTTTTCTGTAAGATTCATTTTCCTTGTTTGTTTAAATATTTTATAATGAAAGTGTTGTTTTTCTCACACCCAAGAGGGTTAATGAAATAGAGTAGTTAAGGTATTATGTTAATAGCAATATACTTTCCTTTCTCTTTTTACCTACTAATATTTTAATATTTGACAAACACATTTGTCAAATATTTCTGTGATGGCATGTTATTTTGTGATATTTGGAAATATGTTTCTTTCCCTGAAAAAAAACCCAAGTTCCAATAGGTCCTTTAAAAAGAAATTTGGAGACACACCATGATTTCCATTCTCTGGGAGATTCATGCAATAGACCTTCCATTCTGGTTTATGGAATGTCGCAAGATAAATAACCACCATGTTTATGATCTTATTATTATACCCTTTTTGACCTAAAATGGCAAAACTCTGTGTATATGTGTATAAAAGAATTATATTTTGAAAACATATTTTCTTTCTTTGAGAACACTTAATTTCTATTCTAGTCACAAATTTCCATTATATAATAGTTTTATCAACATCAGTGACCCCATTATATATCAGATCCTCAGATAATATCTGTTTATAAGTGAAAGCCTGTACTCTTTAAACTTTAATCTGTCTCCAGGTTCTAACTCCTTTAGTTTCCCAACTCCTTAGCTCCAGGAAACCACTTTTTTCACTCTGTTTCTAGGACTTTGACTTTTTTTTTTTTCAAGATTCCACATGTAAGTGATGGCTTAAGGTACTTGTTTTTCTCTGACTGGCTTATATCACTCAGCATAGTGCCCCGCAGTTTCATTCATGTTGCAAATGTCAGGATTTTCCTCTTTTTAAGGCTAATATTTCATAGTGCATGCATCATATTTTCTTTGTCCATTTATGCATCTGTTGACATGTAGGTTGTTTCTCTACTTTGGCTATTGTGAATAATGCTGAAATTAACATGGGAGTACAAATTTCTCTTTGTGATAATGATTTCGTTTCTTTTAGATGTGTACCCAAAAGTGGAATTGCTGGGACATATGATAGTTTTACCTTTTAAGTTTTTGAAAAAAACCTTCACATTTTTTTCCATAGTGTTTGTACCAATCTGCATTCCTATCAACAATGCATGAGGGTTCCCTTTTTCTCTACATCCTTGCTCTATCTATTATAATTTTGATGATAGTCATTCTTACAGTTATGAGGTGATATCTCATTGGGTTTTGATTTGCATTTCCCCCCAATTAGGGATATTAAGTACCTTTTCATGTACCTATTGTCCATTTGTATGTCATCTTTGAAAAAATACCTATTCAGGTCTTTTGCTTGAGACTTTTTGAAACCAAGCTAAATATGAAAATGCAAATTATTAATACTAATAGTGTATTTCCGTTCTATTATGGATCTTCAAATGGAAAAATCTAAGATATAAATTCAAAATCCATATTAAAAGAGCTGTCATGATAATATCTCTAATATTGATGAAAAGAGCCACATTGTCCAGCTCCTTGTCTCTGAGTGTATAGTTTAGGAATGCCTAGATCTACCATTTGAGAGTGAGTCACTGCTTTAACAGGGGAGTCGTTTACATCTTCCCTGAAGATGTGATGAAGCCTCTGTGAGTGAAGGAGAGGTCTCTACTTATTTAAATAAAATGCTCTCAACACTTTAGTAAAACTTCACTGTATTAGTATTTCTTGGTTCTGATTCCCCTAAAATAGTCGGATATCAAAGCATGTGTTAATTCTAAGATACAATGTATGATTTATTATTTTAATTTTAAATTCTTTAGTATTATAAAAAGTGGAAAAATTGCTTGCCTTGGGCTCTAAATCTAGGACATTGATTTTGCCTGGATCATGGAATATGACATGTTATTTATATACTGGGAAGAGTGTCCACAATTTGATTCTTGAGTTCAGTGTTCCTTTCAGTTAAATCAGAAGACAGTTTCACGTCATGGTTCCTTTGACCTCCTGTAGAAAAATTGAGCTAAATATGTTTTGAGAGGAATAGAAAAGCACCTACCTAAAATTCTCAGGTTTTGTAAGTGGTCAACATATAAAAGGATGAATGTGGTGTCATATTTCCACCTCCTATGAAAACTATGAAAATCAGTCTTGTTTTGTTCTATGTGCCCTGTGCTTGCAGGTACTATTATTTATGGAATATTACTGTGCAGATTATAGTTTACAACCATGGCATACATCTTTAAAAACAAATGGATCATGTAATTGAAATATATTGAACTGACCATGAGAAACTGAAATTTAATTTTGTTTAGGCTGATTCTAGAAATAAATAAATGTTATGGCAGCAGGGATGATGGGGAGAACTTAAAGTAGCCTTCAAGGTTCTCAGTCATGAATTGTGTGTTGTTTTATTTTTATTTGAAAGTAAAGTGGCAATAGCTATTTTCCCCCTAGGTGCTCTCTAGGATAAAGACTTCTTGTTATGAGTAAAAGAATATTCCTAATCAACAAAATAAACAAACAACATATATAATATAACCAGAGACATTGAAATAAAGAACAAACTGACAGTAATCAGAGGGCAGGAGAGAGAGGCATAACACGGGTAAGAGGGGGAAGGGCCATCAAGGAACATGTATAAAGGACTCATGGAAAAAACCTAAGGGGAAAGGATTTATGGTGGGAGCTGGGGGTGTTTGGTATGGGAGAGTGTGTTGGCAGGAAAATGGAGACAACTGTACTTGAACAACAATAAGAAAAAATTAAAAATTGAAACTTAGGGAAAAAAGAAAAGATTATTCCAAACCCCTCACTGATCTATTTTTAGTCACTAAATTAAAATTTTTGAGAAAATAAAGGCCACTATAAGAGAAATAATTCCTATATATTCAGGTTTACAGTGAATACATTTTGGGGGGCTACTTGTCAATGGTAATAAGTTCACATATAGCTCAGCATATCCCCCTGAAAAAGATGTGGACAATAAGTAAATATTTGTATTGTATTATATATTTGATAGTATATTAGCCAACTCTAAATCTTTTTATTCATGAAAGGCTAATTTAATGCAGGAAATCCCAGGGCAGATATTAGAGAATCAATATGGACATTAAACATCTTCATGTTGTCATGTTGCTGTGTGTATAAAAATGCCTTTCAAAGTTCAAAAGAGAAACAGTGATATTTTATGTGAATGGTTTTTATCTATGACTGACTGATTTCTGAAAATTTTTTCTTGCTTTACGGTCTTGATTTGTCATACTATATCATATCTATTTTTAAAACCTAAATCTTCCTATATGTACAAATAGTAAATCTTGCTATATAAGATGGTGGTATTTAGTTTCCCTGATTTACATTATAGAAGACTATCACATGGCCTTGTTAAGTTACACAAAATAAAGCAGCATCACTAGATGTGACAGTTAAAACTTTTATAGTGTCAGATAACCACAATGTATCAATTGTAGCAAAAATATGATTCAATAGAAATTTTGGATACTTTGTATTTCACTATACTTACTTGTGAATGATTTATTAAGTTTCTGTTTCCACATAAAAATATGAATGGTCAAACCTGATATATTTTGGAATATCAGTATTTATCTACCTTATTTCAAACATTGTTATAGGACATAACAAAATTTCAATTAATTTTTGCTAAATCAGCAATAAGTATCCAGATGATATAAGTTAAAAAATGTTTTCCTCTTTGAATAACCTGAATATTTGCTTAAGATCACATTTCCATGTTATGGGAGAAACCAAATGCAATCAAGACACGAAGCAGTCAGTCAGAGTTCACATATTATAATAGATACCTAAGACATGATTATAATAAAAACTAATATGTAGTGATATATCACTATGTGCTAGATATTTTTTGAAGGACTATGTGTGTACATGCATGGTTTTGTCAAATTTAATACCGTTGAATTATCATAAAAATTAGGGATTATTTTTATATTTCCACTTTAAAAATAAAGAAACTCCGATGAGTTTTTAGTATGGTCATAACAGAATTGAGTATGCCATCACCCCATATGTAAATACAGTCATATGTTGGTACAAACCAGCTTCAGAACTCATTAAATCCTGTCAAATTTTGATGATATAAAATGTTTCAGCGCTCAGCACTTGCTTGGAATTCATTCCACTTGCTAGAACTCATATGAGTCACACTGTTGCCCCACAAGAAAAAAGGCTTCATTGTTCACTACTTGTCAGCTTCGGCACTCCTCATGAGTTCCAGAATGAATTAATGATGTGTTCCAAGGTACTACTATAAACTATGGACTCTGGACAAAATATAAAAGCAACTACTGGAAAGTCCCTAATTAATTCCCAATCAGGCAATAACTGGAAGAATTCTCTTAAAAAAAAAGAATTTCCCTCTCACTAGGTGATATTCATATGCATCAGGATTTTACTCTGAGGACCCACTGTAGAACATTCAGTAGGATGGCTTGAATGCCAAGCAGACAGATGCATTCTTATTGGCTTGAAGTGTCAAAGGATAAAGTTCAGGGCTGCCACAAGATAGAAATCAAGGGACAAATATGACAAAAAGGGAGTCTTCGGGGAAGAACCTCATAATCTGCTTATTTACTCTTTTTAAATCTTTGCTTGACTCCTGAAAAACATACAAACAGATTCCAAAAAACCTAGCAGGAAGCAATCACTTGAAGGGTAACAGGAGATCAGTGTTCATTTTGCTGCCTCCACAGGTGAAACTATTGCTGTTAGAAACTCTAACAAGTTAGAAGGTCTTGAAAATACCTCAAGTTTCACCAAATATCCAAGAAAGCATGAAACACAGCCCATAAGCTCAAGATGATCCTGTAGTAATTTAACTGAAACCAGAGCAAAACTCAATACAGAAACTAGAATCTCTGCTATGTATCACACAATGTCCAGCGTGCAAACAAAAATTACTAGATATGTGTCTGTTTGGTGTTTACTTACATTATAAAAAGCTTCAAGGGAATGGTGTCTCCTTCTAATAATTAAACTAGTCCAGATAATCTACAAAATCATAATTTTTAAGCCTATTTGAGATATCAGACCTCATGGGAACTGAATTCCAAAGAATAGTAACATGTACCTCCAAAGTAATAACATGTACATCCATTGAAGTAGTTAAGAAAAAAATAAATGAAATTTTAACAAAGCCTTAAAGGTGAAGTATGGTCTAGTTGACAGTTCAGAGTCCCTGGGAGCTACAGGTACAGTGGCTTTCTGTCTCTACAGATGCTCTTACCAGAGAGATGAAGGAGAGAGAGTCCACTAGGGAAAGAGCCTATTTCTGGTGAAAATTTTTCCAACTTCCTAGATATTCCTTCCATGTGATGAAAAAGCCATCCACTAGCTGGGGTGGGAGGGTCCCATTATAAGCCCGCCCAGTTCCTTCTCACTACACACCCAGATATTCTTCATCTACACATTCTATCAACATAAAGACTGGACCCAAGAGTGAGCTTGGTCAAGAATGTATGTGAATCAAAGTGCAATAATAATAATGAATGTGCACAGTAAAGTAGTACATATATCTTATAACAGTTCTGCTGAAGTTGCCAGAGTAAACTTGATTTCTTAAAAAACTTAGTTTGACCACAATTTAGCTGAAACATTTTCAGATTCAGCTGTAATGATAAAAATCTACAGATAAGGAAAAATAATGTTTTTAATTTACACATTCAAAATTTAATAAAAATAATTGGATGTTCCTTAAGACTTTGTTATATGCAAGGTTCACATTTCATATGTTAATGTGTGAGGTAATATACAACCTCCCATGAGAAAATGAAGTTTACATACTTTGATTTTATTCCTTTGGTCATTGAGAAAATATGAACTTTTTTCCTCTTTCTTGTTACTTTAATGAAACTTTGACCCTCTTCTGATATGCATATAACATGTATTTATCATCCTCAATTCAAGATTTTTTGGTGATTTGTAAAGAAAAATAGTATTTCTCTAGAAAAGGAAATATATAATGTTAAGCTATGGAATAGTAGAAAGTTTACGCCATGGGACTTAGTTATTGAACCCAAAATAGGAAAGTGAAAACTCAATAGGTTGACTTGTTCCAGGTTATTAAATTTGCCAATGTTCCTCTCCTATACATTCTGACCAGCTTTATCAGTATTTCAGAGTTTACTGTTCTGAATTGTATTTCTTTACATGCAACATAGTAGAGACTACAAGATAAATTTCTTTTATATTTTGAAGAGATTGAAAATCTCTCCATCCTCTCTCTAATTTTTTTAATATGTCAATCATTTAACTTCATGCTGTGATATGCACATGTAAAATATATTATCTTTCAAGAACTAAATGTTCTTGCATGTATAATATGCATGAGAACAATACATATAATTTCTTCATTTGCAGAATCAACAAGAGAAACTCCCTGACTGTAAAACATCATATAACTGACAATGGTTTAAACAAATTTCCTAAAACTAATGAGATCACCTAAAGGTCAATGGGGAAAGTTGTGATTTGAGTCCTACCTTAAAGCTTCTTGTTTTGCTTCTTTTTAAAAAAAGATTTTGTTAATTTTTAGACAGAGGGGAAAGGAGGGAGAAAGGGAGAGAAGTATCAATGTGTAGTTGCCTCTCACGTGCCCTCTGCTCATGACCTGGCCCACAACCCAGGCATGTGGCCTGACTGGAAATCAAACCAGTGACCACTTGGTTTGCAAACTGGCATTAAATCCACTGAGTCACACAAGCCAGGACAAAGCCTTCCATTTACATTAAAGAAGTTCCCTCCTGGGATTTTAGAATAGGGACATGCTGAAAAGATTGCATGAAATTATTTCTCTGGTGTCTGCTTCATGAGAAACCTTAGTGATCTCCAACAGAAGTTGACTTTATGGACTGCCTGGGGTTACAGGTTTAATACACTTTCATTGAGGTATTCCCAGGGTTTTGACTTGGCTCTGGCTTGATTAGACATCTGCCACAAATGCTGTGCCGTCTTGGTGAATATACTTAGCACCCGCATTATTAATGTGGCAGGGAATATGGAAAAACTGACTTAACAAAACTGTTCATATAATGAAAAGCATCCATCCTAACAAAGTATTGGAAACTAAGGAAAGACTGAAATACTTAATGATGATCACCATCATTTTTTACATCATAATTTAATTCTGTTGTAAATTCTTTCATTTTTAGTAGATTCAATAATATACTCTGGTAAATTGCAATGAAACACTGTTTCTTAGGAATGAAAAAATTCATTTTTTAAAAAGAATTATCTATCTATCTATCATCATCTATCTACCTATCATCTATCTATCATCTATTTAATCTAGCAAGACATTAGTTTTTTAGAGAAGTTTTAGGTTTACAACAAAATTGAGAGGAGGATTAAGAAATATATCCCCTGACCTTAAATATACACAGCTTCCCCAGGCGGTAGTTTTTTTTTTTAACCAAAGAGGAACCTGTATTAACAAATCATAATCACTTGAAGTACACGGTTTACCTTGGTGTTCACTCTTCATGTATATAGTTTGTGGGTTTACACAAAAGTCTAATAATCTGTGTCCATCATTATAGTATCATAATAGTAAGTTTTCACTGCCCTAAAAATCATCTTTGTTCCATTTATTATTAATCTCTCCCCAACCCCTGGCAATCACTGATTTTTTTACTGTTTCCATGGTTTCTTCTAGTCCAGAATGTCATTTAGCTGTGATCATACAGTACACAGACCTTTCAGACTGTCTTCTTTCACTTAGCAATATGCATTTGAGTTTCTTCATATCTTTTCATAGTTTGAAAGCTCATACATTTTAGCACCAAATAATGTTACATTGTCTAGATGTACCACATTTTACTTTAATTAAATATTTACACTGTGCAGAAAAGCTAAATACACATTTGCCAGAAATTTCCACTTTTAGCTGCAGTTTTTAATATTTGATGTTGATATTGATATTAGTATTGGTAGAATCAGGAAATGAATACAAACCATGGGCAGATATTTAGAAAGAAACTAGTGACAGAATTTCAAAACCACTAATTAGAACTAGATACTAATCAATTGCCTCTCCTCTTTCTTCCTTTATCACATAAAAATCTCCACTGAATGAAGCTCAAAAAACACCCAACTCAGTGCTCTGAAACTCATTTCATCCTTTCCAAATGAAAAATAATACTGATCACTTTCCTCTCTTTAAACACCTCTCTAAATAATTTATTATTTTGTTTCTGAACTTGAAGCTGTTGCACTTTGTCCAGAAACCCATCAGAAACCTCTCACTGTAAATGTTTTACTATTACTTAATCTTCCGAAATTTTTTTTCAGAATATGCCATGCTAATAAATAGCCAGCAATTTGCCTGAAAATAAATCACTGATTATTAGTACAGACTTATGTTGGATGAATAATTCACTTCTGAAATTTGATATGGCATATAGTATCCTGTCTGGGCAGCAGGCACAATTCATTAGTACATTGGTGCTGAGGATTCCTGGGGTGTTCAGCTATGCTGACAGAATGAACCGAAGGCATGTAGAAGTGTTCAAATAACATGTGAGGGGATTCAAATTACAGTGTTTCAATTTCTTGAAGGCAACTCTTAAATCACAACTGTGGGATTTATATTAATGACTAAACAGCCAGAATGAAACAAATATCCCAATGATGTCACACCTTTCTGCAAGGTACAATCGAGGCAGCTCTGCACAATGAACTCTGCTCCGTATACACAGATGCCAAAGTGGGAGTTTATGTTATACAGTGATACTAATTCTGGCTGTAACCCAAAAACCAAATAAAAGAAGTTGCCATTTAAAGATAAATAATTCTGAAAAGCATGTCTTTATATACAGTCTGGTAATCGGCATGACCTTTCAGAAAGACGAGCATTTGGACCCAGGATATATATGTCTCCTGAATAATCAAAGGCAAGTAACTTAATTATTTAAAATCCTAATCTAAAGAAAAAGAAGGAAGAGGATGATAATGAACCATGAATGGGCTGTGGTATAAATGTTACATAATGATTTTTCTTTCCAAAATGAGAAATATTTGTTATTTAAATACTTTAAGATATCCCACTTTTCTCTATGTCATATCATGTAAAATCTACTGTAGAATTAAAACAAGATTGTAGATGACAAAATCAAAATTCACCAATGCTGCCAAATCTGTTATATCCAGAAGTTCAACATTCATACCAGCCATGTATCAGCTGAGCGCTAGAGTGCTCAGCAATTAGACTGAGGCCAAATTGCTTTACAATAATGGTCGTTTGTTGTTGTTGTCTGGATTAATCACATCCAGAACATCTAAGGTGTATGGATGGTGTTTCCCTTGATCACAGAGATCAGAATCATAACCTGTCTTCAACTGGTCACACCCAAAGAAAGTGCTCCTCAAAGTCTGGCACAGATGGTGCCTGGTTAGAACTACAAGGCTATTGTGATTCGTATAAAAATGCAGAGTCCCTAGAACTCAAGCACATAATCTGAATTGATTAAGAGGTTCCCTGGTTATTTTTGTGGACACTAAAGTTAGACAACCTCTGAGGAATGTAAACAGTACCCAGAGTACAATCAAGGTCAATACAACCAATTAAGTTACAAAATGAAAAGGGTTCATCGGACCATAAGTGATTGTACACATACTTTAGATCTACTGAACCCCTCATGCCAGTGACCACAATGGAGGATGTTAGCATCTGCACAGTGCTGGGTACCTAGTGCAAGGACTCCAGAACACTTTTTTGTAGTTTTACCACCATGCATATTTGCAGCTTTTCCAAGCATCACATCTGGGTCTAGATACATCTTGGAACTGAAATGTCTATGACACCTTAGCCACCAAGACATTCTACTCAATTCCTGCTCCCCATCTCTCTGACTCTAATTCTTGTATTCATACCACACTTCATTTTCTGCCCCCATGGGCCCACAATGCAGGACCTTGGCTGCTTTCTTTCTTCACCCCACAATCCCTTTGTGCCCTCATATTTGTACCCCACTTTACTAGAACACTTCTAATGCTCAAAGTGCTATTAGTTACCTACTTTCCTCTGTACCAACATGTTTATTGAAAATTTGTGATGTACCAGGCATTAAAGTAAGCATTTTTCTAATTTATATTATTACTATGTAAAGTAGATTTTACTTAATTTTACATACTAGGGGACTAAGCCTGTAGGACATTGAATAATTCTCCAAGACTGCATTATTGATGGCTGGCTCTTAAATCAAAGATACCTGTGGTCCAGCTGCAACTTTTCCAGCTGTATCCTAAATGTCTAAATTGATTGCTGACTAGGCTAGCAAAATGATGACATTCAATTAATTCTTCTTCATTTATTATTTGTTTCTATAAAGAGAAACTTTTCCTTTTCTTACTCAGTAGTACAGTTTAGATGAGACAGAAAGGCAGAATAGCTGCTTGATTTTTTCCCTCCATTTACCAGTTTTCAAAGCAAGTGTTAGTTCATGAGAATCCAAAGACATTATTCTGATGATTTCCTGAGTGGACTTCCTGCAAATGTAAATTTCTTCTTACTGTTCTGTATTCACTCATCAACTCTACAGTGACTAAACAAAACAGAATCACCATCTGTAGAAGAGCTGAATCCTGAAAAATTATATCCATATTTCTTGAAAAGTTGAATCAGAAAGAATTGTTTGTTTCAGGGGATGGGAGAGGCCAGAACATTTTGAACTTCCTAAAAGGACGCTCGTTTAAATTTTAAACATTTAAGAGTAATACAAAGATTAGGATGCAAATTTAACCAGTCTACCATATTTAAAGTTACAATACTATAAAGTTGTTATTAACTTGGGTTTTAGGTTGAAAGAAGTCAAAATTTAACTAATTTGACTTGGGTCAAAATAGATTTTAAGCATTCTTCTATATAATGACAATAATACATTTAAAGGCCTAAAAATTGTCCTTGTGGCTTCACATATTAGAAATGCAAGATTTACCTCTCAGAATTTAAGTAAGTTGTCAAGAGGCTGTCAATGAATAGCCATGGTTAAATGCTATGTTGATATTGTGATTAATCCCCATTTATAAAATGGTGCATGTGTGTGGGGATGTGGGTACATGTATGTATGTGTGTGAATGTGTATATGAGTGGGTTTGGGTGTGTGTGCATGTATGACGTATCTGAAGTTAAAGAATGGCTGCTGGTCATTGTGACCCACCAAAACAGAATGGAAAGTACATAAATAACCACCTGGCTTTCCCATTACAACCTCACACTGGTGAATCCAAATTTGTGGGACATCTTTATCTTGTATGTGAAAAAATTGCTTTACAGTAATGGCCTTTTGTTGTTGTTGTTGTTGAAAAAGCAACTGGTACAAAACACACAGCCTTAGGTGTGCTGGGAACTCAGCTTCAGTGTTCAGAGTTAGTGTATGCCTCACCATACCTATGGATTTGATGCAAAACCTCCAAACTAGAAGTTCCATTGTTTACATTTCCTTTTTTAAAAACTGATATTCTTGATAAATGGTATATGGGTTCATAATGAATTACCCCTAGATGTGCCTCTGGGGCATGTGGATTATTTTTTAGATAAAGACAACTGAGACCCTGAAGACTTAAGAGAAACTTCTGCCCCCACCCCCTAACTATCTCAAAGAATTTTAATTAGGGGCCTTGTTCATAATAAGAGTTATCATTTATTAAGTGACTCTTTATGACCTACCTATAGGGCAGGGCACAAACCTAATTACAGAGTATCTGCTTTCCTCAACATCCTGCAATGACCTTCCTCCTCTCTGAAGCCACAGGTGCCTGACCTCATCCCTAGCTCAAAATGTCTTCTAGACCTCAATTTCCCTTTCTGTCTCTGACTCCCTCATATATGAGGGTTTCCCCTATGTACCTATGTAATTAAATTTGGTCATTCTGTCTTGGTAATCTGCCTCCTTGCAGATCTAGATCTAGTTATTATATTAGATGAAAGAAACTTGAGGATAGAGGAAAGTTTCTTCCTCCCCATACTGGAAACTATAGATAGACACTCTTCTTAAAGGCTTTTAGAGAATTTGTTTTCATTTGATAATAGCATTTGAATACATCATATTAGTGCAATGGATTACTGAAATATTTTCTATTGTGTTATTTTCCCATTTGCAAGTATATAAGAAGGTATGGCCAGCAATTTGTGCTGTTGTAGTTGTAAGTGTCCCAAGAAAAGAGAACAGCACCGTGGTCGAAATTGCCAAATACAGGTAAGAGAAGCTGACCTTTACTGTCATCATAAATTGCTGTAGCTCTAAGATGCTTCTTTCCTCTGAACTATTGATGACTGCAGACAGCTCACATTTTACTAACCAGGATACTTTGGAAGTTCTACAGCCTGGCTTGACTCTGCAATTGTCTTTATTATAATAACAACAGGTATAGCTCATTTAGTAGTTTAAGTATCTTTGAAAAAAGAAAAAAAATTGTGGTTTAAAATAAAAATCTTAATTTCTTTCCACCAATCACTGTTAAAATTATGCTTTTCAATAGAAAGAGCCCATATGGTGCTTAATGATCTTTCCCCTCACACAGCTAATGTGTAAAGGTTGTTAACCATACAATTGGAAGATTAAATCATTTTCAGTGTGCTCAAAGTTAAAGATTTATTTGCTTTCTTTGGTAGTCTGCTCCACACTCTAATAATCTGCCAACTAAGGAGAGTTTCTGTAACATCTCAAAGCTTCTTTTTTTCCTTAGTTTACAGCAAGAATTTATATTTCATCATTCAATTTTGTGACATTCATTTTCTGAGATTTTCATATACTTTAATTAGCTACTTTTTTTTAAAGCAAGAGACATTAAATTCACTTCAACTTTCGGAAGTGGTTATGATCTTTTATTAGCTTAGAGAATCTTTATAAGATTTTATTTATTAAAAAATATACAATATATAGGGTAACAAGTGTCTAAATCTTCTTGTCTCTTTTTATCACATCTCTCAGTTGTAAAATGTTGCCCAGTATCACACGATTTAAAGCAGCCATGATGTAATGAAGACCATTGCTAAACACCACAAAATTCACTAGAGGACATAAGATTGCATTCTCCGTCTTTTCCTTTATGTCTGAATTACATTCAGTTTCAGAAGACTACACTCCAGAAACACAAAAGAGTGACCCAGTTTGCTCTGCATCAGCAGTTCTCCACATCCCAGGGCATTCTCCTCACCAACATCCTTAACACATCCAGTTGGAAAGTTAAAAACATTGAAACTCCCTTGACCTGACATTTCTTTTCCTACATTTCTTTGCAGTTACTCTCCATGTCTCAGTTCCCCTTCAAAGAACCTCCTTGAGGGGACTGTCTTCACAGACTTTCAACCTCCCTCCCTGCCCCTGACTTTCTCTTCAAGGACCTGCTTCTTGCCAAAGGAACTGCCATTTCCTGTCCCCTTCTTACTTCTCATCTTTGTTTGTTTGAGAGTTTGTTTCCAACTTCTCAAAATATATGATTTCCTCTCTAGACTCATCTAGATGTGTTTCTGTTTAATGAGCTTTTTCAGGGGCAACTTTTCTTCCAGGGATATGACCTTGGTTTTTCTGTTTTCTGTATTTACATCTCTCCCCGGGTGAGCTTACTCAGTTTCTTTGTTTCAAATACTCTCAATGTGCTGTGGCTGTCCCTGGTATTTGTATTTCTTGCTTGAGTTCCTTCCTTTTTTCTCAACATCTTCATTTGGATGTTTAGATGCATTTGAAATGTTACATTTTCAAAGAGGAACACTTAATTTCCAATGCCCAAATCCACTGTCTCCAAAGCATCTCTATTTCCATTCCATTCAGTTCCTTAGGAAAGGTGTCAAGTTAGGAGTTAACTATTCTTTCCTGCTTCTTTCTCGTATCTCATGTCCAGTTCATGAAGTAAGTTCTTTTCAGTTCTGACATTAATATCTAGCCCAATCTCACCACATCTTTTGATATTTGCTGCTATGGTGCTAAGACAAGTAACATCACCTATCACGTAGGCAACTATAGTAGCCTCCTAATTGAGATTCTGCCCCAAATTTTACCCCCAAAAGTACATTCTCAACTCAGCAGTTAGAGTGATGTTTCAAGAACATAAACTATCTTTCTACTTGAAATACTTCACTAATACCCAAACATTCTTACAGTAAAATCAGGCATCTTGCCATGACTAAAAATATCCAAAATGATCTGGTACCTGTGGAACTCTGCATAGAACACATATTCCACTCCACAGTGCTTTTTATACCATATTGTTCTGTGTGTCTAAAATATCCTTTCTTCCTTTTAATTCCAGGATAACATTTTAAAGGTGTCAAGCCATGTATGCATTCCTATCTAGTTACCAAACTTCTTCCTCACTCTTCTCTCCCTTTTCTATACCTACTCCCCACACAACTTTATTCAACCAACTAAGCCACCTGCATTCATTGACAGAAAGCAATGATATGAAAGAACAGTAATGAGATTCCATTCCAACCCCATCAAACTAGAGAATTCCCCCAGGGCAGAACAGGGAACAGAGAGGCAGGGGAAAATGATGAGAACAGATTAGTGGGGCCCAGGAAGACAGAATAAACAGTGGTCATTATTTCATCTGGTTACAAGTGAACATATTGTCCCTTGAATAATCTGAGAGTCTCCTCATGCCTTCTTTTATACTCTACGTGGATAGTAGAACCATTATCCTGCTAAAGTCCAGTCTCTGGCTCCCAGCCTTACTTCTCTTGAACAAAAAGCCTAGTATCATTCATGGTGTAACTTTTCTAACCCCACAGGCGACAGTAGAAGGAAGAAAAAAATTATGAAGAATACACTGCTAAAGAGAAGAAAATCACCAGAGACCAATACTATTTATATTCTCTTTCTCAATTCCATTAATATTCCTTCCGTAACTAGCATACTGCCCATAGTGGAAAGTATTCCCAGTGAAGATAGCATAATAGTGAAATTAGAAAGAAAAACCTGTTTTCCCCTGGCAGGGGTGTCCAACCTATGACCTTCAGGCTGCATGGGGCCCAGGATGACTACGAATGTGGCCCAACACAAAATCGTACATTTATTTGAAACTTTTTTTTTTTTGCTCATCATTTTTTGTTAGTGTTTGTGTATTTAATGCATGGAGCAAGACAACTCTTCTTCTTCTAGTGTGACCCAGAAATGCCAAAATGTTAGACACCTCTGCTAGAGGATAGAGTGCATTGTTCAGCAGATACACTCAAAGGGTGCTTTCAATAGAACCACAGGAACCAACATATCTGAGTATTCTGAACTTTTGTGCCCATCTTTGGGTCACACACACACGCGCGTGCACACCCACACACAAATGCCTAGTCCCTTTGATTCGCACTGTCTGCTGAGACAAATTTTATACATTTAAATGATTTAAAAAAAACAGTTTGCTTTAAACTCAACCACTAATTTAACATTGAGAAGACTTATCATCCTCTGATCCTGCCTTCCCTCATCAATACAATGAAGAAAAGAACAATGCATGGTTCACATGATTTCTATGGACTAAAGAGGATAGTAAGTGTCATAGATTAGTGGAAAACCCGGCTAAATTAAGTATGGAATGTATATCATCAATTTTTACATTTATGAGTTGTACTTCTGTATCTATAAGTTCTTTCCAGATTTCTTTGCATATTCCTCTTCCTTTCATCACCCATTACATGTCAGCATTTTTAAAGTATCTGTTTTAATATTTTCAACTAACTTGATAGACCAACACACAGGTAATTAATGTCCCAGTCCCAACCTCTCCACTGCCAGGTACTTAGGTCCAAATGCCTTCAGCTTCTCTCCACCAGTGGGCAGCAGATCCCACAAACTCAGCCTGTCCAATATGAATTAATATCCTCCAAAATCTTGTTTTATCTCCAGATTCCAGTATAATACTAAATAATGCCACTCTTCCTCTGAGGTTTCATGTGTACTCTTACTGCTTACATCACACAGGTCACCAAGCACCTTTGTCCCCACTGCCACCTTGCTGCAGGGTGTGCCCTGGTTCTACTGCACCTGACTCCTACCTGGATCGCTGGTCTTATGAGACAACCTCCAATTCAGTCTAAAAGATGAGTCAAATATGAATGTGCTCATGGTTTTCCAGGAAAACCTCAGCAGCTCTTAAGAATAAAATTGAATTCTGGCTCTGCCTGTCATATACACTCATACATAGTCATACTTTCCTGGCTCCTTGACTGATCACTCACATGCTGCCACCTGTTGAGCACCAGCCTGCAAGGCCACAAACACAGTGGGCTGTCCCATACTTACAATCCTTGTCACAATTCTTGACATCTTTGTTCCCACCTTGTTTGCCTGGCAAACACTTATTACCTCTTCAGACTTGTCTCCCTTGATGTGTGCCCTGATTAGTTCTTTTCCTTGCCAAAGAGCACTCCGTCATCAACATTTGTGTCCCTCTTGTGCCCAGCTGAAACCCCCATCCAGCTGTACAAGAACTGATCATGAACTCTTCTTTGCATGGCAGCCACGTGGTTTCTGATGGGTCAGACACCAAAGAAAAGCCCTTCTCTTTTTGCTAGTGGTTGTTCCAAGGAAAGATTGGCCAAATATATTTTGCATCTTTGAAATAGAAAATTTGAAATTCTTTTGTTTTAAATATTTTTCCAATTTAATTTCTTTTATTTTTTAAGTTCAACTCATTTATTCACTTATTTGACAGATTATTTAGTTGGCACCTCTTACGTGCCCACATTGTTTTAGGTGCTGGAGATACAAAAACAAACAGATATAATCCCTGTCTTCATGGAGCTCACATTCTACTGAATACTGACAGGCAAGATGGTATCAAACATGTGTAGAAGTCCAGATAGGATATATGTGTATGTACAGGAAGTTCAGATAGGATGTATATAGTAGACAGGAAGTATAGATAGTATCTATCATCTATCTATATCTATTTATCTAAACAGCCAGAAAAGACTTCACTGAAAAGGCAACTTTTGGTAAAGGAAAAATAAGGCTGTTTTCCTAGGGTGAATGTACAAATACTGCTAAGGTTTCAAAGAGCTCCTTCTTCGGCCTTAGAGATTTACTTCAGAAGTATTGGGACCACATTCTCTTTTATGTAGTGACTGAGGAAAATCTTTTCCATTTATAAAAATAGAGTTAATTTGAGAAACAGATTTAACTTCATCTTGTATGTAATGGATGATTATAGCTCTCCCTCTCCTGATATCTGTTGCATCATGCTAATTAAATTTCTAACACATTAAATATTGTACAAATAGCTAGTGTTTTGCTGTTAATTATTTAAAAACAGAGTACATGGAGCAACTTTTATTTGTGTAAATCCATGAATTGTACTGTTTGCTGATTTCCTGTGATTCATATGTTCCTGCAATGGCCAATGTCATCCTATCAGGTGATGTAACTGAACACAGGGCATGGAACAGTCACACATGATCATCTCTGTGAGCCACTGCAAGCTGGCCTCCGTGTGTCACTGGATACAACCCAAATAAAATGAAGTTTTTTGGAGTCAATCATTTCCCAATGTGAAGTGGTCCTTGGATGAAAAAGTCTAGGAAGCACTGATCTATCATTTGCCTCAGAATTGGTGTAGGTAGAATTTTCTCAGGTAAGGCAGCCAATCATTTTGTAATTTTTTTTCTCCTTTGGACTATGGCCCTTCACTAACACCCACAGGTTTAATTTTTAAATACAAACAATTTTGGAATCAAATAAATTGATTTTTCTATTTGAAACACCTAATGACACATATAAAACTTGAATCAAATGTTTGTTATTTTCCTCCTAACAAAGTGATCATATTAACATAACAATGACTTCATAGCTTTACATGCATAAGTAAATTAACAAAATTAATCTCTAAAACTATCATTTGAGGGCTTCTGGACAAGATGGAGGGGTAGGTAGATAACACTTTGCTTCCTCACACAACCAAAAGAAAGATAACAACAAATGTAAAAACAAAATATAACCAAAACCACCAGAAAATTGAACTGTATGGAAGTCCAACTATCAAGGAGTCAAAGAAGAAACACTCATCCAGACTAGTAGAAGGGGTGGAGATGGGCAGCCAGGAAGGAGATGATGAGAGCCAAGGTGGTGCTTGGAGGACCAGGTAGGTGAGGCAGTGGTTGGCAGATTTGGCAGTCCCACATTTGTGTGCAAATAAACTGGGAGGAACAGCTGAGGGTGAGGCAGATCATGCAATCCAGGGTTCCAGTGCAGGAAAAGAAAGCCTCAAAATCTCTGGCTGTAAAAACCTGTGGGGGATGCAGAAGTGGCAGCAAAGAAACTCCCAGCCCCTCAGGAGAGTTCATTGGAGAGACCCTTACAGTTCTAGAATGTACACAAACCCATCCACCCAGGAATCAGCACTAGAAGGACCCAATTTGCTTGTGGGTAGCATAGGAAGTGAGTGAAAGCCCGCTGAGAGCCAAGCAAGCAGCCTCGTTACCTCTCAGACAACTCCCCCACTTATAGCGTTACAGTGCAGCCACCTGGACTGCCCTGCCCTGGTGAACACCTAAGGTTTCACCTATCCCAATGTAAGAGGCATGCTGAAACAAAGAAATATGGCCCAAATGAAAGAACATATCAAAGCTGCAAAAATAGAATTAAGAGATGAATGGAACACCAACCTATCAGATGCAGAGTTCAAAACACTGGTAATCAGGATGCTCACAGAAATGATTGAGTATGGTCGCAAAATGGAGGGAAAAGGGAAGGCTATACAAAGTGAAATAAATAAAAATATAGAGAAGACCAACAGTAAAGGGAAGGAAACCGGGAAGGAAACCAGGACTGAAATAAATGATTGGAATCAGAAGGAAGAGATAAACATTCAGCCAGAACAGAATGAAGAAACGAGAATTCAAAAAAAATAAGAAGAAGCTTAAGAACCTGTGGGAGAACTTTAAAAGTTCCAACATCTGAATCATAGGGGTGCCCAGAAGGAGAAGAGGAAGACCAAGAAATTGAAAACTTATTGGAAAAAATAATGAAGGAGAACTTCCCCAATATGGCCAAGGAAATAGACTTCCAGGAGATCCAGGAAGCACAGAGTCCCAAAGAAGTTGGATCCAAGGAGGCACACACCAAGGCACATCATAATTAAGTTACACGAGATTAAGAGTAAGGAGAGAATCTTACTTTAAAAGCAGCAAGAGAAAAGGAGAGAGTTACTTACAAAGGATTTTCCATAAGACTATCGGCGGATTTCTCAAAAGAAACCTTGCAGGAAAGAAGGGGCTGAAAAGAAGTATTCAAAGTCATGTAAAGCAAAGACCTATGTCCAAAATTACTCTACCCAGCAAAGCTATAATTTAGAATGGAAGGGCAGATAAAGTGCTTCCCATATAGGGTCAAGTTAAAAGAGTTCATCATCACCAAGCCCTTATCATATGAAACACTAAAGGGACTTATCTAAGAAAAAGAAGATCAAAAACTATGAACAGTAAAATGACAACAAACCCACAACTATCAACAACTGAACTTAAAAAAAATAAATAAATAAACAAACTAAGTAAACAACTAAAACAGAATCATAGAAACGTTGATGGCAGGGGGGGAGAATAGGGGAAAAGTACATGAAATAAGAACCATCAATAGTAGGTACAAAATAGACAGGGGGGTGTTAAGGATAGAATAGGAAATAGAGAAGCCAAAGAATTTATATGTATGACCCATGGACATGAACTAAGAGCAGGAGAAATGCTGGTCGGGTGGGTGCCGGGCAGAAGGGAATAAAGGGAGTGGGGAAGAGGGACAACTGTAATAGCACAATCAATAAAATGTATTTAAAAAAATAAATAAGGCCCCTTCCTGAAGTACTTGGGATTAGAACATCCACAGAAGCATTTTAGAGAGATAAAATTCAACCCATGACACGTATCATTACAGTAAAACTTGTTTTATACCTTAGGTCTATTCAGTTATTTTACAACAAGTAGATCTTGTGGTTGGATCACAATAGCAATTAAATTGGTGTGGATATATTTAATAAATGAAGTCTTGAAGTTTATGCATTAACCAGCTCCACCAAGCACTTCGATGGTACATACACTTGGAGGATCTATTTATTCCTCATCATACTAGCTTAACCTTATTTAAAGAATAAATTAATTGTATCTAATCTTATGCCAACAATTTTTATGCCCAGAAGACAGTGAGATCTCTAAACATCTTTTTAACTTTTTTATTAAAAGATAATTTCATTTTAATCTAAAAATAGGTATAACTATAATATTTAGAGTAACTACTGTATATTATTCATTAGAGCTGTATTGATTTCCAATCTAAATAAATTGACTTCCTCCAAAATCTAAAAAAAAAAACAAACAAAAGTATCATTTGAGCTAAATGAAAATCCTACTTTACAAAGTATTATTAAATACGAATTCATGCAGCTGCACTTATATTTTCAACGTTAGAGATAATCTTCCTGAAGTATTTACTACCTTTTCCATGAGGTGCTAATGCTTCTTCAGCAAATTCTGTCTTCGTGTAATCTATAACAACATTATGTCCCACCTTGTGCCTTAGGGTATGTTAAATGTGTTAAATAATGACAAACAATTTAGGCAAATTACATGTCATTATCAATGTTTTCAGAAATAAAAAGTATGTATTTTTTAAAACTTAACATATCCTTTTTTGGCTCATAGTTGCATAAAAAGTTGATTGTAAAATAGAAGTGTTAATTATAAATAGAATAAATAATATTTTTTAGCCACAGAATAAATGAGAATACATTTGCACAAGATATGTAGCCTTGCTTATATGATACAATCTAAGACAGGACTGCTTAGCATATATTTTAATACCCATGACACATTTTTCCCTGGCCCACAGGCAAGGGGCATGGCAGGTAGTTCTGTGCCTCTCTCAGGGTTGCCATGAGCCATCTTGGTTGTTGCATCAAGTAGCCAGAAGGTGCAACAGCTTTGAACACATGTCCAACCCCCACTAAAAGACCACAAAGTACAGTATTAGCTTTTTGTAGCTTTTTATGTTGAAGAGCACTTTATCGACCATTCTTAAAAGGGAGGTGTCAGCTGTGATGCTAAGCCTAAATCAAACCCAGAAGAATGGTCCCAGATGCTTCCTGCAGACCTTTAACTGTGTGAAACTGAGGCCTGTTACTGCAAGTACATCTCACAGTATAGACAATACCATGCAGAACCTGGGTAGACGAACTGTAGCTTCCTCCAGGGCATCTGGGAGGTACATAGTTATTAACATGCCAGTTTACAACCTATAGTTTCTTTTAAGTGGAGGAGTCATCCTCAAGAGAGAAGGAAGCTGACCGTGTCAACTCTCCCTGTAAACATAGTAGTGGTCCTACAAGCAAACAGAATAATGGTTTTTGCTGGAGAGTCTTTATCTTTAGAATGCTTTTAGCTGCATGTACCCCATCTATCTGGGATTCCTTGTGGGGAAAAAAAAAAAAAAAAAAAAACAAAACCCCTGGAATCTACTGATTATTGAGGCTGTGGGTCCCTGAGAAATGTCAGAGAAAAAAGACACAAACTTACAAAAGGAGGAATGGAGATGCTTCCTGACCCCAATGGCTCCTTATATATAAGGGGCTGTGAATTTGGTGCCAGATACTTCCTGCAGCCACAGAGGACTGGGAGTTGCCCTGGGGAGCCAGGTCCTTCCTTTGTGCCAGAACTGGAGGTGCTCAGAACTTTGCAGTTATTGGTAAATTTCTACACTAAGTAAAATTTTGGATTTATGCCAATCTTATTGCAAAATGCACTCTTTTATACTATCATGCAACCTCAGAAGATTCCATTGTAATTATTAATGATAACACTTAAAATTAAAATAATGGGACAAGGGCTAAGCTGGATGAGACGATGGGACAACAGGCATAACCCAGATCATCTCCTCTTTACACAAGAAGTCTGGTCTGCAGAAATCTCCACCAACAGCTCTTACAGCAGACATTCTGATACTCTTCTGCTCAGGGTGGTTTAGAACGAGGTTTGTCACTTTCTGGACACAGCTGTGTATCTGTAGAGAGCAAACTACTTGGTATTGATTTCACATTTCAAAACCTGTTTTCACCCATATGTAGGTCATAAATCCAATTTGATGAGTATCGATAAGCGCTTATTTGAACTAAAATAGAATAGGATGAAGTAGAACAGAATAGATAGAGCAGAATAAAACAGAAAATAAAATATAAACCAAGGTTTCTTTTTAAAAAGATGTGAATTCACAGCAAATGTGAAAATATATGTAAGAAGAGAAAATAATAATTTAATTTTTTTATTCCTTTATTTTTGGAATGACCAGTACTCCATCAAGGTCTTGTGATTAAACTTCGGTGATGATAGGTCACTCTCTTTGCTGGTCCCTCCATGGGCATTGACTACACTGAGGAGGACCCCATTCACATTGCCACCAGCCTCCTCTCACTGATCTTTGTGGGAACATAAAATTTCAGAAACATGGCAATAAGTGACCCTAAGTCACATTATCACAAGTTACCATTTCATTTAGAAAAATTTAACAACATGTCAAATTAATAATATTGAAAAATAAGGTGATAGCCACCATCTGCAATCTGGAGACTGTCAATATTAATGTTTTTTTTTAAAAGAAATAAAATGGTTATAAAAATTTATCTACTCCTATCCTTTCTTGTACCATGGTACCAACATCTTTTTAAAACATCCAGTAAATAAATAAATAAATAAATAAATAAATAAAAATAAAAACCCGTATTGATTATTTAGTAATTCCCAAGAAATTTGTTAGATACCTCAGTTTTCCTGAGATGTAGCAGGTCGATATTGTACAAAGGCATTCTTTCCTGTAGCCTGTAGCCTTCATGGAGAGCTTGGACTTGCAGCGCCTTGATTCTGGAGTTCGAGTCTCCATAACTGTTAGAGCAAAGATTTCTGTTGTGCTAAGATACCAGGTTTGTGAGAATTTATTATGGTCATCTCAGGAAATTAATATATACACATCCAAACCTGTACTTTCTTTACCTGTTATTAAGGAGCATCACTTGCAAGCTTATTTTGTCTTACTCAGGATATACACACATTACCTACCTTAACCTTCTAGTTTGGCTTTCTCCAAGCTAAGACCAACAGGCTCTTAAAACATACTCTGTGTAACACAATTACACCCTAGTTTCTGTACCTTAAAGGCTTATAGTTTGTCAAACTCTTATTAAAACATCAAAGTCAAGACTATACATATTTCAGATGTGAGATTTACAAGGTAAAGAAAATCTGTCTGAATTTAATCTCTGAACAAGACAATTCTATTATTTCCATGTAATAATTATGTAAGCCTCTTAACAGTGCCAACACAGTGTTGAACTTTTCATGTTTGTAATCTACTAAGACTACCAAATTTTTTCCCTATGAATTTTATTAAATTCATGTCTGATCCAGCATACATGAGCCTAGGTTTATTGGACCAATATACAGATAATGATATGTGCCTATAAAATTGATCTCAGTTTGAGGCTATATTGCTAGCTATAGTGCCTATTTCTAACTTGGACTTTTGAATGCCAACGCATAAATCAATCCTCTAATTTTGCATTGCTCGAGAATTTGGTAAGCATGCTATCAATATTTTCATCAAAGTCACTGATAGAAATGCCAAGCAGGTTAGAATAAATTTCATTAAAATAGGTCAGAGATAGAATTCAGTGGCATGTCAATATAA
This sequence comes from Pteronotus mesoamericanus, assembly GCF_021234165.1. Classification (NCBI taxonomy): domain Eukaryota; kingdom Metazoa; phylum Chordata; class Mammalia; order Chiroptera; family Mormoopidae; genus Pteronotus; species Pteronotus mesoamericanus. The sequence goes on from NW_026555321.1 coordinate 60,925,387, forward strand.
ACTTCCTCCAACCAAGCATCAACAAGTCAATCAATATTTTTTAGGACACTATTCAATCAGAAAGGAACCATTAGAATATTAACATCAGCGAATGTTTTATCATATAGCTCACCAGAAGATCATAAATTGCCCACTATAGTTAATGGTCAGAAAAATCTTAAACGATATTTATGATATTATATTAATTTGCCAACAAATAACAATTAAAAATAAAATCAGGTTATTTTGGCATGATTAATTTGTGGAGAAATTTCATTGTTTTATGTATTTACCAAACATTCACAAATCGGTTATTTAATATGACATTCCAAACTCTTCTCCTAGGAATTCAGATTTACTTACAAGTTTTTGGTTTCCAAACCAACCCTTTGTTTTTTCTTAAAAATATACCCTGCCTTACAAGTCTTGATTCATCAGCAATTTTATTTTGTAGAATTAGTAGTTTTAGCATTACCCCCTCCCCATCATGGTGTTTCAGTTTTGTGTGAATGCTGTTTGTTTTAAGTATTCCTATTGATAACCAGTCTCCTTAAAAGAAAAAAAAAAAAGACTAAAGCAAAGGACACTGAGTGGCTTTTCCTAATGTGTTAACATTACCCCTGAGCAAGAATCCCATTCATCCTTGTTTGTTTTGCTCTGAACATAGCACAGTAGACAGAATCCTTGTTTGGAAGTTTTCAAAGAGACTATGCACTTAAGAATCTCTTGTGGTCATTCTAGCTTGCTTTTCTTTCCATATCTTTTTGAAATGTAAATACCTGGTCTTTTTCACTTGTCTGGGTCATGTTTTAAAGTATAAATTTTAGGGGAATCAAGGAAGATGGCGGAGGAGTGAATGGGAGTAACGCTGACCTCCTCCCAAGACCAAACTGGAATTGAGACTAAATAGTGGAGAAATCACCTGGAAAACAATGGAATAATAGAGGGAGAGGAGCCTTGGAGCCATGGACACACAATGGATTCAACTCTCACACATCCCAACAGGTGAGAAGTGCACTGGAGGCTCGAGAGAGTGGGCTGGGTGCCCACGGGCCCCAGCTCCAGAGGGACATTGAAACGACCAGTTGGATCTCCCTGAGAAGAACAGGGTCTGAACCATAAACAGGGACCCCTAGACTACAGCAGCTGAAACCAGGAAAATGCAGACAAAACACAACCCCAAAAAGCTTAGGGGCGCTCTCTGCCAGAGACAGGCGGCTGGGGATGAAAAGAGACATTTAAAGGGCCAACACAAAAATTTGCAGTGGCAGGCACCCTCCTTGATCGCTGGGTAGAGGCGGCAGCAGAGTGGGCTGGTGCCTGGGAAAAGATTGGTAAGGAAAACTGTGTGAAGAGAACTGAAACAGTGGCTGGCGGAGCCCCGGTGATAACGCACCTCCCACTCTGCAGCTACCATCTCGCTCAGGCATAAGAGAATCAATTAACCTGCCTTTTGTGCCCTCCACACACAACTTGTGCACGTGTGAGCTGGGGGGCTAAGTGCAGACAAGCTGGAAGAAATAGAGGACCCCTGGCCAAAGGGGTAACAGCTGCATTGAGAGCCTTGAGGAGAGACTACAGAAGGAGCCGTTGGGAAAAGAACAGGAGGAGGAACGGGGGAGTCCAGACTCCTTCTCCCTTCCGTAGTCTGCATTGTGTGGAAACAGACCACAGCCCCAAAGAGCCAAAAGCTGAAAAGCACAAATTAACCCCAAACCACCCAGTGCAGGTGTGCACACTCGCGCTGAGTGGCTGGCAAAGTTGAGCGAGCCTGTGTATGGATCCGCGCGAGCTGGTGAGGGCTCCCACAGGTTGGCGCTGATGGGACCTGTGAGGGAGTGCACAGATTGGTGGGGGCAGGTGTAAAGCAACCCATGCGGACCTGCGAGTGCAGAGCAGTCCACAGAAATAGTGGATGCTGGGCCGAAGGGGTCACAGAGCTGCCCAGAGACCCTGGAGGAGAGACTGGAGAGAGGATTATCCGTAGAGTCCTGGAACTGACTTCCTCCCATTTCCTTAGTCTCCATTTTACACGGAAAAGTGACGCACCCAAAGAGTCAAAAGCAGGGAAAGCACACAACAGAAGACCTTAAACTGATGAGGGCCAGGGTGCCCACCCGAGCTGAGGGGCGAGAGGAGTGAGCGAGGTCAAGAATAAGCCCCCGGGGAAGGGGCAACCATGTGCAAGCCCACATGGGCGGGGGATCCTGCCGGACCAGGGAGCACGCTCAAGGAGTCGGCATGAGAGTGCAAAGCAATCCACAGAAATAGTCGAACCCTGGAGGAAGGGATCACAGAGCTACCCAAAGCGGGAGTCAGACCCATACGATAGACTCCTGGAAACTCAAACAAACGACCCAACGTCATATAGGGACAACAACTGACATCATCAGAGACAGGCCCAGAAAGAAAACTAAAGGGAAAAAATAATAAATAAATAAATAGAAAGACCTGCCTACTACCACAGAAGTTTAATCCACAAAGTCAGGAAATCTAGACAGATCAATTGAAGCAGAAGCAAAATAAATAAACAAATAAATAAATAAATTGCTTAATAGAATCTCACAAAAATGGGAAGAAAAAGAAGTTCACCCCAAATGAGTGAAAAAGGGGAATCCCCACAGAAAGAGTTAAGTGAAATCGAGGCAAAGCAACTATCAGATATTGAATTCAAATCAGTGGTTCTAAGCTCAATGAGCTCAGCCATCTCAAAGACAACTATGAGAAACTGCAAAGAAACCATCAAGATCTTACAGCAAACTATATCAACCTGCAAAAGGACATAGAAATTATCAAGAAGACACAGGAGGATATGAAGAATACCATTTCTGAATTGAAGAACACAGCAGAAGGAATCCAGAGCAGGCTGGATGAAGCCGAGGATCGAATCACTGAGATGGAGGATAAGGTAGAAAAAAGCAACCAGAAAGAACAAGAGTTGGATAAAAGACTCAAAAAGAAAAAGAGGCATTTAGGGAAACGCAAGACAACCTGAAATGCAATAATATCCACATAACAGGGATACCAGAAGCAGAAGAAGAGAAGCAAGGGATAGAGAACTTCCTCAAAAAAGTAATGATGGAAAATTTCCCTAATTTGAGAAGAGAAAGAGTCTCATGGATCCAGGAGGCACAGAGGACCCCACTCAAGAGGGACTGAAAGAGGTCCCCTCCAAGACACATCATCATTAAAATGGGAACTATCAAAGACAAAGAGAGAATCCTCAAGGCAGCAAGGGAGAAGGAGAAAGTAACATACAAGGGGGCCCCAATACGCCTAGGAGCTGCTGCTCAACATAAACACTACAAGCCAGAAGGGAATGGCAACAAATATTCCAAGTCATGAAAAGCAAGGGCCTACAGCCAAGGCCGCTCTATCCAGTAAGGCTCTCAATTAAAATAGAAGGGGAAATACAGAGTTTCCCCAACCAAAGAAAGCTAAAAGAATACATCTCTACCAAATCAGCACTCCAAGATATGCTAAGGGGACTGGTTTAAGAAGATGAAGGAAAAGAATGAGAAAGAGAAAAACACAGGTACAAAGAGAAAAAATGAATAAGTTTCATTCAGTAATAACTCTCAATGTGAATGGACTAAATGCCCCAATCAAGAGTCACAGGATAGCTGAATATAAGAAAACAGGACCGAGACATATACTGCCTACAAGAGACCCACCTCAGAGCCAAAGACCTACACAGATTGAAAGTAAATGGATGGAAAAAAATATTCATAACTAATGGGCAAAAGAAGGAGGCAGGAGTTGCAATACTTACAGCAGACAAAGTAGATTTCAAAACAAAGACCATAAAAAGAGACACAGAGGGGCATTTTATAATACTTAAAGGAAGAATCTATCAAGAAGACATAAACATTGTAAACTTATAAATACCTAACATACGGGCACCCAGGTATATAAGGAAAATCTTGAACAACTTCAAAAAAGATATAGACAGAAACACACTGATAGTAGGGGATTCAACACCCCACTGTCAAAAAGGGACAGATCTTCCAAACAAAACATCAATAAGGATATTGTGGAGTTGAATGATGCACTGAATCAAAGAGACTTAACTGACGTATATAGAACCTTACATCCCAAAGAAGAAAACTACACATTCTTTTTAAATGCTCATGGCAGATTTTCGAAGATAGACCACAGGATAGGACACAAAGCTACCTCAGAAAATTCAGGAAATTTGAAATAATACCAATTTTTCTAGGGACACAAGGGTTTGAAACTGGAAATCAATCTCAAAGAGAAACTTCATAAACTTGCAAACTCATGGAGACTGAACAGTACACTAATAAACAATGAATGGGTCAATAATGCAATAAGAGAATAAATCAAAAAATTTCTAGAAACAAATGAAAATGAGCATACAAGAGTCCGAAACCTATGGGCCACAGCAAAGGCAGTCCTGAGAGGGAAGTTCATAACAATACGGGCTTACCTAAAAAAGATAGTAATATTTCAAATAAAAGACCTAACACTACAACTTCAAGAATGGAGAAACAACAACAAATACATCCCAGAGCACATAGAAGAAAGGAAATAGTGAAGATTAGACCAGAACTGAATGCCATAGAGACAAAAAAAAAAACAATTCAAAGGGTCAACCACGCCTGAAGATGGTTCTTTGAAAAGATAAAAAAAAATCGACAAGCCTTTAAGCAGACTCATCAATAAAAAAAGGGAGAGGACCCAAATAAATAATATCAGAAATGAAAGAGGAGAATTAAAAACTAATACCACAGAAATACAAAGGATTGTAAAAAACTACTATGAACAATTATATGCCAAGAAATATGAAAACTTAAATGACATGGACAAATTTCTAGAAACATATAATCTTCCAACAATGAAGGAGGAAGAAAGAGGAAGCTTGAACAGACCGATAATAGCTGGGGAAATTGAAGCAGTAATCAAGAAACTCCCGGCATAAAAAAGCCCAGGGCCGGACGGTTTCACAGGAGAATTTTACAAAGCATTTAAGGAAGTGTCCTTCTTCCTGTCCTTCTCAGACTATTTCAAAAAATCCAGGAGGAGTGAAGACTCCCAGACTCTTTTTATGAGGCCATCATAACCCTAACCCAAAACCAGATAAAGACCCTACAAAAAAATAAAACTACAGGCCAACTTCACTGATTAACATAGATGCTAAAATCTTCAACAAAATATTGGCAAACTGCATCCAGCAATACATTCAAAAGATTATCCACCACGATCAAGTGGGATTCATCCCAGGCATTCAGGGATGGTTCAATGTATACAAGTCCATAAACGTAGTACATCACATAAATAAAAGACAAAAACCACATGATCATGTGGAGAGATGCACAAAAAGCATTCAATAAGGTACAGCACCTGTTTATGATCAAAACACTCAGCAAAATGGGAATAAATAGGGCATTCCTCAATGTAATAAAGACCATATATGAAAAACCTACTGCCAACATCATACGCAGTGGGCAAAAACGAAAAGCTTTCTCACAAAGATCAGGAACACGACAAGGATGTCCGCTTTCACAGCTTCTTTTCAACATCCTATTGAAGTCCTAGCCACAGTGGTCAGACAAAAAGAAATAAAAGGCACCCAAATAGGAAAGGAGGAAGTAAAACTATCATTGTTTGCAGATTACATGATAGTGTACATAGAAAACCCTGTAGACTCTACCAAAAAACTCCTCAACCTAATAAATGAATTAGGCCAAACAGCAGGATACAAAGTCAACATTCAGAAAACAAAGGCATTCTTGTACACCTGCAATGCAATAGAAGAAGAAGAAATTGGAAAAAAATACCATTCAATATACCAAGAAGAAAAATAAAGTACCTAGGCATAAATTTAACCAAAGACGTAAAAGACCTGTACGCAGAAAACTATACAACATTGAAGAAAGAATATAAGGAAGACACAAATAAATGGAAGCATATACCGTGCTCATGGATTGGAAGAATTAATATCATCAAAATGTCCATACTACCCAAAGCAATTTATAGATTCAACACAATCCATATTAAGATACCAATGACATATTTCACAGAAATAGAACAGACATTTCAAAAATATATATGGAACCATAAATCACCCTAAGGAGCTGCAGCAATTTTGAGAAAGAAACACAAAGTAGGAGGGATCACAATACTGGACATCAAACTCTATTACAAAGCCACTATACTCAAAACAATCTGGTACTGGCACAAGAGCAGACCCATAGACCTGTGGAACAGAATTGAAAGCCCAGAAATAAGCCCCGGTCTATATGGGCATCTAATATTTGACAAAGGGGTCAGAAGCATAAAATGGAGCAATTAATAGCCTCTTCAACAAATGGTGTTGGAAGAGCTGGACGGCTACATGCAAAAAATTGAAATTGGATCATCAGCTGACACCATACACAAAAATAAACTCAAGATGGATAAAAGACTTAAATATAAGTCACAACACCATCAAAGTCTTAGAGGAGAACATTGGCAGGAAACTCTCAGATATCCCTCGCAGCAGTTTTTTTCAATGATATGTCTCCTAAAGCAAGGGGCATAAAGGAAGGAATAAACAAGTGGGACCTCATCAAAATAAGAAGCTTCTGAGGAAAACATCATCAGAATGAAAAGGGAGCCAACCGTTTGGGAAAACATATTTGCTAACAATATATCAGATAGAGGTTTAATCTCCAATATATAGAGAACTCACTCGACTGCACTGCAAGAAGACAAATGATCCAATCAAAAAATGGGCAAAGGACCTGGGAAGATGCTTTTCCAAGTAAGAAATATAGAGGGCCCAGAGACATTTGAAAGTATGCTCGGCATCACTAGCCCTCAGAGAAATGCAGTTCAAAACCACCATGAGGTACCACCTCACACTGGTCAGAATGGCCATCATAAACAGATCCACAAACAACAGGTGCTGGCGAGGCTGTGGAGAAAAGGGAACCCTAGTACACTGTTGGCAGGAATGCATACTAGTGAGGCCATTGTGGAAAGCAGTGTGTACTTTCCTCAAAAAGCTGAAAATGGAACTGCCTTTTGATACAGTGATTCCCCTGCTGGGACTATACCCTAACAATTCCAAAACACCAATTCAAAAGAACCTCTGTACCCCAATGTTCATAGCAGCACGATTTACAATAGCAAAGTGCTAGAAGCAGCCTAAATGCCCATCAGTAGATGATTGGATCCAAAAAAGTATGGTACATTTACACATGGAATACTACACAGCAGAAAGAAAAAAAGAACTACTAAACTTCTTGACAGCATGGATGGAACTAGGAAGAATTATGCTAAGTGAAATAAGCCATGGGTCGAAAGACAAATACTATATGATCTCACATATAAGTGGAACCTAACCAACAATATAAAGATGCAAGGAAAATAAGTCCAGAAACACTGGAAGGAAAATAAATGAACAGAGACAAGAGGGGTGGACGGAGGGGGGACGGGAGAAAAGGAAAGGAAGGGGAGGTTTGGGGAATGTGTAGCAAGGTCTCATGGACCAAACCAAAGAGGAGGGATTGAGTGAAGGCGGGGGGAGGTGGCAGGGTAAAGTAGTGGGGGGAAGGCAGAGACAAATGTTTTTGAAAAAAAAAGTAATAAAAAAATAAGATTAACAAAATAGTTTTACCTATTTAAAATTACCTATGAAAATTATAAAGAACAAAAGGCAAATAATAACTAATGACTATCAATTTTTTAAAAGATTTTATTTATTGTTTTTAAAGAGAGGGAAAGTGGGGGAGAGAGGAAGTGAAGCATCAATGTGAGAGAAACATTAATCCGTTGCCTTTTGTATGCACCCCTATCAGAAACTGAATCTGCAACATTGGCATATGCACTGACCTGGAATCAAACTGGTGACCTTATGTTTTGCGAGGGGGTGCCCAACCAATGGAGTCATATGGGTCAAAGCATGACTCTCAATTGTAAATAAAGTGTACATAACATTTAAATATAATTTTATATAAATACTTATATATTTAAATAAATATATGTACTAAATAAATATTAGTTATATATTTAAAAAAAAAAGAATCTCTTGTATCACTTTCCCTCAGGGCACTTGCATTCCCAGCATTTGAGTCAATATCCTAGCGGAAGACTTTCTATTTTCAAAAATCTCCTAATTAATGCAAATTTTATATTTCTGTGTGATATGCATTCTATAATAAGACAATTTCCTAAACTATGTTTTGGTGGGACATTAGTGCTCTGAAAAATATTAAGTCAATTATTAGAAGAAAATTAGTTTCTGCACATAAATATATTTGGGAAATACCAATATTATAACTTTCTTCTTGATGTCTCATTCTATAGTAGATAATACATAAATAGTAATAAGGATGATAAATCCTGCAGGAAAATGAACCCCTTTAACTTTATGTAGTGTAGAATTTAATCAGGTTACTGAGCACAACACATTTTTTCTCCAGAATACCTCTTAACTCTATTCAAAGGAGTATATTTGAGAAAGCACTGAATTAAGTCATTAGCCTGAGGATTTCAGTATGAATTATTAGATCCCTTTTGAAAGAGAGGCTTCTGACCAGAAGTGGGCAACACACTCAACACTCGAGGAGCATGTGCACCTGGGTTCTCAGCTCCGGGGAGGCTGCCTGTGACTAAGAACAGCAGGATGTGAAGCTCTGGTCATTTAGGTCCAAGAGAAGAGTTTTGAGGGCCTCATTCTATAACCTCCCACCAGGTTATCCAAGCCTTTGTGGGAACTTTATTTTAATTCAACTTTTTCTGCATAATCTACTTCCTCCACCTTCCTCTGAAGCGTTCATCTCAGTATCTGTTTCTTGAAAATTTTTGTGATAATTGGAAAGCAAAAATTAAATTAAAAAAATGCTTTGAGCCCATTATTTTTGACAAATAATGTTAGGGAAAGGTGGGAGGTGAAGGAAAGTTTGAGGCTGAGGCATGTTAGGCACAGCTACTTGGAGAAACACAGTCCAGAGTATACTTGACACGTGAATAGGGAGGCCATGAACTATGGACATGCCAAGGCAGGAGAGTGAGGAGGAGTAAAGAAAATGAATGACTCCAAGGACAAATATAGTAGCAATTTGACTATATTTTTTGGTTGATCTAATGATAGGTTTAAATGCTCAGTGTTCCTCTGGTCTCAGAGCCAAGGGCAAAGCCAACCTTAATTTCAAGCAAAACTATAAATTAGGGTCTGGGCCAGATTTAATTATTTTGCATAATTTTAACCACTGTAAAAATCAGCTTCATGGCTGGCTGCAGGAAGTAATGATACTGACTCAGCATACATATTTTTGGATTATGATTTACTTGAAGACAAATCAAGAAGTCAATCAAGGGGAAAATAAAATAGATTTAAACTAGTTTTTGTGAAAAATTGAATCAGTTCAATGGACTACTTAAGAAAGAAATTCCAAAATCTAGCTAAATTTAGCAAGTTTTCTATTCATCAGATTAAATGAACACAAAATAATATCTAAAACACATATAAAATGGTACTTTGGCTATTATATGTTGAATAAACCCCTAAATTCAGTCCTCCAGCACATCATGCCATGAAGACCAGTGTTTTCATTACATCTCATTGGTCAACAGAGTCTCATCTTGGCCTCTGTGATGAAGGCTCTCAAAGAGGCATGTAATTTTGAGATATTTGAGATATTTGGGTCATATGTCAAGACTCGTACCTTGAAAGAAGGGAATGTTTTATGTCTTCCTTGGTGCAGATGCCTAGACATGAAATGTACTCTATAAATCCAGAAGACAAACAAATAGGCATTACTTTAAAAATGAGGGCTAAGATGTACTTAAACAATATAAATTAGTCAAGTTGTTCATATTGTTTTGTAAAGTTTATTTCTTCACAGCCAATAGTCATGAATCAACTCAGATACCATTGGAGATATCCTGAGTTCAGTTATTTGTTTATGCAAAAATGTGAAAGTTAATATATTTTCAAAGAAAAATAAAACAAGTGAAACTTAATAATGATATCTCTCAGAAAGTGAAAAAAATTTCCACTTCTAATTTATAGTTCCTCTTATATCCTACTCTCTAAGGATTTCAGTGAATACAAAGTATGAGAAGTAATTAATAAAGACAAAGAAATGTAAGACATCATAATGCATTGCAATTATTTGCTCTTGGAGTCAAAATCACATTCAGCTTTAGAAGAGAGACGCTTTCTTATCTTTGAAAGTAGAATTCATAAATACTGTGTTAGTGTTTTCACTGTTCTTCTAGGAGATATTTTGAGGCCAATACCTCCTGAGGAGATATTGAACTTCCAGGAACACACACAGGCTTCTAGGGAATTACTTGAAATAAGTAGAAGGTAACTCTATGGAGATTAATGAGATATTTCTGTTATGATATGAACACAGAACTGAGAATAAATTAATGTGTTATCACTATCTTCTAGGCTCCTCCTAGGTCTGTTACACATACTGTTTCAGTATCTTTACCAATTGCAATCAGTTAAATATATGGTAAGTCAATATTTTTTTAGGTAAGGAAGTTAAGTTGTGTGATATTCTCAAGACCACTTAAATTCTAATTTGTATATAATTTACTTGAATTTTAGGTTGTAAAGTCTATGTCTTTTGTCCTTCGTCAGGCTGCTTCCATCAGTAATATGGCCCCCATCAATATTTATTTTGTATAACACTTTATACTTAAAACAAGTGTTTTAAAAAATATTGTATATTTATCTAGACTTATTTTCAGCTTTAAAATGAAAAGTTTTATAGGATTTCAGAGTTTATTCTTCTTGAATATTCTTCTATTCTTATTGAAATAAGAAACTGAAGTGAGATAATTTAATAACCATACTTTTAAAATTATGGGGGTTTTTTTGTTGCTGTTTTTTTGTTTGTTTTTGTTTTTTGTTTTTTTTAAATTTTATTTTAATTTATTTTTTCAAATACATTTGTCCCCCCCCCCACCACCACTTTCCCTTGCCCCCTCCCTTCTTCCCTCCCTCAGCTCTTCCCCTTTGGTTTTGTTCATGAGTCCTTGCTATATGTTCCTTGACTTTTTTTATTCATTGGAATCCCATGAACATGTACAGGTTTGAATGAGCAAACCAATCACTGCATTTTTACTCCAAGTCAACAATTAGATGATGAAACAGTAAAGAAAAAACCTACAACATGATGGAGTTAAAATAATTGGTAACAACCACAGTGGCAATAGCTTGCTGTGTTATTGCTAAAATAAAAATTTCAAAAGACTCTTAAATGTCCTTTCCTTACCACTTCCTTGTCCACACACTTCAGTAAGGCAATTTGTTTACTGAATGCAGCTGTCCCAAGAAAGGCATCATCTTTTCCAGTCTGCTTCCTGGCTAATTTTCATGACAAAATGAGTGGTAACTTAACATGAACTTATGAAAAAAATACGAGATTCCATCCAGACCACTCCAGAACATAATGTTTCTTCCTTTCCCTAATAGGAACTCCAGGTCACACTGGTTTGCACTTGGGGTCAGCAAATGAGAGGCCAGGAATTCAAAATAATTCCTGCCCAGCCACTTGGCTTCTCTTTTTGAACGGGCATGGTGCAAGACTATAAGAATATTGGCACTTGGTTGAGTACACTGCATACCAGGTCCCCCAGTAGTGGTCTACATGGGCTAAAAAGGTAGACCTGTAAGTTTTGTATAAACTCTGTCCTTCTTGCACCTCACCCTTCTAGACAAAAGGTCTGGGTTTAGTAAGAGGTGGTTGACAAAAAAGTGAATTTATAGCTTCTAGAGTGGGACACCACCAATTTAGGAGGTAGAAGGAGAAAAACATCATGTTGGTACCTGGGGAGGGGAAACTTCTGACTCCAGGAGGTATGAATTTAATGAGGGGACATTAATGAGCTTTGTCTTTCAGAACCCTGAACATTTCTCATTAAGGAAGACATTCTGATGTGCCCCCACAAACTGCCATATCAAGCACCCTAAAAGAGCTGACTGCTATCATCTCCTGCCTGACAACACTGACGATGGTTTTACTGCTTTCCTTAATCATAGATAGAAGTCAGCAAGAAACTGCAGACCATGGCCTCAGCTCTCGTACATTCCAAGTACAAACAGCTATCAATACCCACAGATAGCTCCCCAAATACATGTCCAGAACTGTTCTTTACTCATTCCTAAGCAGACACAGGCCTCCTGTCTGGGGATATGAACAAACTGAGGTGAACTGGTTTCCCCTCAGGAAGTTCCATCCAACAAAAGGCTTAGTCATAAATATTTGAACTGAAATGGGATCTCAGAGTTCTCAGCTCGCTGGGAGACTACAGTGAAGATCATCCTGGGTGCCCTGCTGATCTGACGACCACTTGGAATCTCACAGACTATAAAAGCCCCTTTTTCCAATGATACCACATACACTCCTATGCTGTATATCTTGTCATTAACTTTTCTTCATCTGACTTATAGCTTACCAGAGATGTTAAGACATTTTTAAGTGTTGTCACTTAATGCCACTCTCAGATGACTACAGCAGTCTCTCCAAAGGAAGGCTCCCATAATTACTCAGGAGACTTCCAGAGGCATAACTTAATAAATATCTGCATGGAGACAGCCATCCCTGTAAAGGGGGTCATTCCATTAGAAATCATGGTATAAAACCTGCCTCTGACTTTAGTTGAGGTGATAACACCTTGGCCCAGAAAGGCTTTTGCATCAAGATCAACTCAGTGTTCAAAGATTTTTTTATGGGTGGAAAATTGCTCTGGACATTCTTGCATGCCAAGGCAGAGTCAGTGTAAAGATCATAGGTACTTCTGCACTTGTAGTGATGTCTCAGTGAAAATGAAAAGGCCACTATGAGAATGTAAAGAGAAAGCCACCTGAATATTTAAGATGAACCCTGATGGTTTGTGGGCTGAGTTCATGATCTCAGGGTCATGCTTGCTGCAAAACACAAGATGGCCTCACTCTGTTGCTTAGAGTCTTACTGATAGAATTCTTAATTAAATGTGTTACATGAAAAAAAAAAAACAAAAATTATCCCCATATTAATCAGACTTGCTGATGAAGTAGGAAAATTCACCAAAAGGTAAGGTAGTATAAAAGATGGTATAAAATGAAGTGTGGATATTATTGGGAGGCATGAGTTTTTCACACAGGCCCTTTACATTTGTACTTGTGTTGTGAGCAGACATACTGACAACTGTTATTCTTGACAGTTTTCCCAAAGTATTTGTATAGTGAGCAGCCTTGGAATACTGAATTTCTGCTTCCCTCTGGGACAAGGAGCTGGTTTTCTTCCAGCTTTTGGGGACAAAGATAGCCCCATTATGCTTAACCACCTGCTATAAAGTATTCAGGTTCCCAGGGTTCCTCTCCTGTAATGTGTATGGCCCTGTTGGAACTGTGTTGTGGACTTGGCATGAGATGTTGATATTCTTGCTACTTCTGACACTGTATGTAATAAAATTCTTTGTTTCTGGTCCACAAGTCTTGTGTTTTCTTTAAACACCTATAACCTGGTACCAGGATAAATGATTAGCCTTAAATAAAGTAAAATATTAAATATTTTATTGTTTATTATATTTAATAACTATATAGTTTTTGACTTAGAAGAGCAGCACAAGTGAGAAAAAAAGATGCAGTTAGTAGGGTTAGCATACTCAGAGAAATGCATTAAAGAGGTGAAAAATGGGTGTGCCCACCTAAGTAGACTAACAAATATCTGCTAAATCTAACAAATATCTCTAAATCAATTCACAAAGCATATTTCCAGCATTTGGGCCAGTACCTTTCAGGGAAGTAAACTTTTAATGAAGTCATTTTTTCATCAGACTTTGAGCATTTGAAGGTTACAGGGAAAAATTAGGGAGCTGAAACAAAGAAGCAATGTCCCATTGCCAAGTGTCATGAAATAAGAAGTAATGGACACAATGAGGATTAACAGCTGGTCTACAACAACCCAGGAAGAGAAGTCCTAATCTCAAATACTGATGCAATAACTTCATTTATTATACTCATTAATTGTTATCCTCAATTCTGAGAGAAAAAGGAATTGGAAGTGACAACCACTGAAAAATAGATTGGGTTGTATATACTTTTACTCATGTTAATATACCACAAAACAGATACAGTTTTCATTACAGAGATAGATTAAGCCATTTTCAGCACCTTCAAATAACAGATTTATTATCTCCGTAGAGATAAGAACTAAAGAGTCCTGTGTTGACTGACACATAGCAAGATGGTACCCCACACTGACTCACTCATAAACTCATGTAATTGCACCATGTCTACAAACTTTTCAGTTTTGTTCCCCCACATAAAAATACTGAAAATATTGTGTTCACCTTTTTCTCCATGGGATTATAATAGACATCTATTTTTTAGAAAAGGATTGGTAATATCATGAATAAAACCACTAGATTAGCAGTGAAAAAAGGGCTTTCTGCCACTTACCAGTTTCCCAGTTTCAAAATCTTGCTTAAACTCTGAGGTACTATTGACCTCCTTACCTCACCTCACAGGGTATTACAAAGATCAAGTTAGATAATGTAGGTAAAAGCATCCAGGGTGTTTTAAAACAGAAATGCATATTATGACTAACAAAAGAGATAGCAGGCTTTTCTTTTTTTTACCACATAGCTAATTAGAAGAAAGTTTTCAAAAAGTTACCCCATCTACCCTGACTCTGGGGTTCTTTCCAGGAGTGCATTTTATCAAGATTATTTGTACCTGTTGTTTTCTGAATTATTACACCAGTTCTGACAATGTAACTATTGCTTTTTTTAATCAAGTAGTGTTTTCTCAGATTTTTAGGGAAAAAAATCACTTAAGGTTTATATGAATGATAATATTTACCCCATTTCAAATTACACAATAAATTAAATTGAGGGAGAAGATGGTGGTGAAGTAGGTGGGAGCTTAGCCCACCTGCTTCTGCTCCCAACTGGGACACTTAGCTGATCTTCTGAAAAACAAAGTGAATGGTCAACAGAATCTTAGCTGATATGAAGTTTGGAAGCCAAAGTGTGTAGAGGATGCTTCAAAATGGGCAGTAAGGAGGTTTTATAGGTGGATGGGGAAAGTCCCTACGTGTGGCACCAGAAACTGCAGATGCCACAAGGACAACATTGGAGGAGAGCTGGGTCAGTGATAGCAGCCTAACAGATCCTTCTCCTCCCTGGGTCGGGAAATTGCACACCTGCTCCAGGAGAGACTTGAACAAGTAAAGTCATTGGGGGAAAAGAGGCAGCACACATGCATACTGCTGGAGGAGCACCCAAGCTCTGGTGGCAGTAGATGGTCAGGATTGACCAAAAGGGTGCAAAGGGAGATGGTCTATCTGTACCAGCCCAGAGCAACTGCACAGAGTAGAGAGTGCAGGCCACAGGGTGCAGGGAGGGCAGTGGGCTGCAAACTGAGTACCTATGATTATAGAAGCCCAGAGGGAGTTTTGTTCAACCACAAGAAAGGGAAAATTGAGGCCAACACCCATTGCCTGCAGGAGCCTGGAAGACCTGCAAAACAAGCTGGGCAGAATAGGCTTAACAACCAGCAGAGAGCCCTTTTTTTTTTTTTTAAGAGTAAGACAGTAAGACCTGGAGCTGGGAGAAAACCAGAGAGAGATCCAGAATGAAGTCAGAAGGAGAACACCAACAGCTGAGACAAATTTCATCTTGCTCTTCATTAGAACTTGCATGTTTATTTTTTATAATTTCTCTTTCTTCTTTTATTTTTTTTTTAGTTTTTTTGTTTGTTTTTTCTTTGTATGTTTTTGCTCCCTTTCATATTGCATTTTAATTTTTCTTCTTTCACTTCATATTCCAAATAACTCACTATGCTTTGTCTTTTATTTTTTATTCTTTTTATTCAGATTTTATATTTTCATCATTTTATTGTTATTCCAAATCCCACACAGCACGCTTTCCTGGTCTGAATCCATTTCACTATCTCCCTGAGCTTTATTACTGTTGTTGTAAACTTTATTTTCTCTCACACATGCCGTATTCCTATCCCCTACTCTCACTATTTCTCCTCCATCTAACCTTGCATAAACACTCTTCTTTCTTAAGTCAGTTCACATTATTTTTCTTGTCTTACAACAGTCTTTTTTCCCTTCCACTTGTTATAAACAGTAGCTAGTTGGGCAAAATACCATGGTTATTGCTGTACTTCCCCAACAGAACTCTTGTTTGTTCACTATTTGTACTTTAAATCCCATAGGATACTCTCCCCCTGTTTTATTCAATTTCACCTTCCCCAAGACCCTGATCACATGAGTGAGGAATTTTATTTCATTTTCCCCCCTCACTCAACCTGGGCTTTACTCCTTACTCTTATTAGTTTGCTCCCCCCATCCTCTCAAAATTATTTTTCTTTACTGTAGACATCTCATATTCACTTTTTGATTTAGTACAATATTCTTATTCCTGTTTCACCTTTATTAAACCTCCTTCAGCTGCCCTTTTCTCTCCCCTTTTCTTACCCCATTGTTCCCATTGCTTTTCTGTGTTTTACTCTACATTTTAAATTTTGTTCTCTCTCTGTCTTCACCTCGGTTCTATCCCTACTCTTCTTGATTGATTTTCTTCAGGAAACTCCGTATTGATCACTTGCTTTTCCTATGTAGTCAGAAGACTGGTGAGATTGAAATGACTGCAAAATTCAGAGAAAATGTCTTTAGTGGTAAAAAAGAAAACTACTACTTTATTTATAGTAATATCTAACACTGCCAGTTATAAAGATATAAATCCAAGTAGAAAATATATTTTAAAATAGTAGTATACAAAAGTGGTAATGTTCTAAATTGTTTACTTTGGATAATGGAAACATTTGTAATATTCTTATTCTACAGATAAGATGGCCTTTTGGCACCCAGCTTTAATATGAGAAATGTGACTGTCATTGTCAACATCAATTTTCCACAAGAGTTTTCACCTCAATAGTTAACATTTTTACAATTACATTGTCAGATAGACATTATCCTGATTTTATAGAAATAAACTCAGGCAGCATGACTCATTTGCCATCATCCAGCTAAAATTTTTGTTTTTTCAGCCCAGAAGTCAAAGACAAATTCAGGTCACCCTCCCTTCATACTGCACCATTCCTTGTCATACACAATACAGCCTACATGCACAGGTTTTCTCCCCATGCCTTGCCAGATACTCTACATGCAAAATTACCCCATGTAATTAACACTCAGCCAGGATCATGAGAAGTGGGCTTGGAATGATTCCATCTACCCCCACTCTGTCTATTGAGAGAATGGCTTAGCTACAAAAAAAAAAAAAAAAAAAAAAAAAAAAAGAGCTAAATATCAAAGTTGCATAAAAATATTACAGAGGCTCCATGGTCTTGGTTTTTCCATTTTATTAGATTAGTTATGAATCACAGTCACACTCCACATAATGATGTTTGAGACAACAGGTCACATATACAGCATTGGTCCTGTAAAATTATAATGAAGTTGAATTTCCTTTAAGGAAAGGAAGAACATGTGGTTCAGAAGGAATTTATTTTTCTTTGATGGGAGCAGTATCTGCAGGGCTCAGCAATAGATTCTCTCTCGCTCACAAGGTCTCAATTTTGAGTGTAGAGATGACATGCCAATCAGTCAGTGACAGAATAGTCTGTCCTTCTAGTACTACATATTCAGAAGGCACTATAGCTAACCAAGAACTAGCTCAATGGTCCTCAGAGAATATTGCTGTACATTTGTTGTTGAGGACCTAAGATCCTGGGAAGAACACAGGTCATCAGGAACAAAATTAGCAAGCATTAAGCATCAATGTCACTTCAGTAAAAGCTTCCTGTGGTCATACAGAGCCAGCTTGTCCTTGCCCTTTGGAAATATTTTCAGGTTATAATGATGTAAACCATATATAAATTTCATGTCTTCCATCAGTTCAAGGCCAGAAAGAACCCTTTGTGCAAGATAAGGTCAATGGGCTAAAAACAAAACAAATTTCCAAAGTCAATGTTGAGTCCTCAATTCTATACCTTATTTTTCTATGAATACCACAGTGTTAATCTAACCACTTCTCCAACATGCACTACCAAAACTATGTCACCATGACAATTTATGTGTTGTTTCATCTCTCCATCTTGATTTCCTATTCCTACTGACCCTTAGGCCACCTTTCACTTACATTACATGTAAGAACATGTAATGGGGTAATAAAGCTATTTAAGTATAACATATATGACCCTGAAACTTGAACTACATCTGAAGAAAGAGATTTGCATAGAAGTTGCATAAATGGTGGTGGTGAAGGAAAAACTTCCCATGAAGAGAATACATCAAATGTCAAGACCCTGTGTCAGGGAGTGCCAAGTGTTTAGTAACTGAAGAAGGTACATGTGACAATCCCAGAGAGCACATGGGGCACACATGTGAGACAGTAAGTATGTTAGGCTTCACCTAAGAACAATAATTTATTATAATCTTTTAAATATGGTAAGAGTACAGGGATCAGAAGATGTTCAGATTTGTGTTTCCAGAAGATCATTCCAGTTGGAATGTGAAGATTGACATTGAGAAATCAGACAGAGTTACCTATCATATTTAAATCTGGAACATCTTTTGGGTATTTGGAGAGGAGAAGTCTGCCTTTCCAATTATATTCTGCTAAGTTCAATACTTTAAAGGTATTTGTTGTTTCAGAGTATAGACACATAGTATAAATCTTCACTTAATTTATCAAGTTTTACTGAGAATATAACGCCTTGGGAATAATAAACAATTACAGTCTATTAGACACATCAATATTTTAAATATTCTTTATCTTATCTTTGGTGGCATAATTGTAGAAAATATTTCATCACAATAATTGATAAAGGAGATGGTAAAGGAAATAGTATTTTTAGCACCAATTCTGTGAATAATGTAAATCACTGTGTCATTGGGAAAAGTCATTTGCTAGTTATATAGACACTGTTCTTGGCTTTTGGAGGGTAAATGCAAAGAAGAATAAATCTGGCTGAGGAAACCGGGGAGTCTAGCATAAATACATCAAATTCAGGAGGAAAAAAAGTACATATTCAGTGCTTCTGGGTTTGTTTGTTTTTTTCTATAGAATGGTAACAAGTAACAAATTTAACTGAATAATATTTTCATGCCCTATGGACATAGACTCTGAAATTCAAAAATTAGCAAATTAGAATGAGTCAGCAATGTAAAATGCACTAAAGCATATGAAAGGTCATTTATTTCTTTTTAGTGTTTTTTTTTTCCTTTAATTTATATGTTAAAGTTGTCTGAAACACACAAATTTAAGAAATAGTTTGTTAACTCTGCCACAGTCAGCCAAATCACTTCAATTTCTGTTTAGGATGTAGAAAAATGTCAAGACAATTGCTACCACCCTAACAATAAAAATAACTTGAATATGAAAGGTCATTTAGATTAGATCATTAAGACAATGAAAGAGCCAAAGGAAAGCCTAGGAAAAGATATGGCTAGCCTACACTGCTCAAATGTGAAACAAAACAATTCTCCTAAAGAACTAAATTAAAAAGTCTTATCATAATGCTCTCCAATTCCATCCATGCTGTCACAAAGGGTAGTAGCTCTTTCTTCTTTCTGTTGCATAGTATTCCATTGTGTAAATGTACCATAGTTTTTTGATCCACTCATTTATTCATGGGCACTTAGGTTGCTTCTAGCATTTGGCTATTGAAAATTGTGCTTCTATGCACATTGGGGTTCATAGATTCTTTTGAATTGGTGTTCTGGGATTCTTAGGGTATAATCCCAGCAATGGAATTGTTGGTCAAAACTGAATTTACCTTTTTGAGGAAATTCCAAACTGTTTCCCACAGTCGTTGCACGAGTCTGCATTCCCATCAACAGTGTACAAGGTTCCCTTTTCTCCACAACCTTGCCAGCACTTCTTGTTTGTTGATTTGTTTATGATGAATATTCTGACCAGTGTGAAGTGGTATCTCATTGTGGTTTTAATTTGCATTTTTATGATGGCTCATGATGATGATTATCCTTTCATATGTCTCTGGGTCCTGTTTATGTCCTCCTTATAGTGAAATAAGCCAAGGGGTGAAAGACAAATATCATATGATCTCATGTATAAGTGGAACCTAATCAACAAAACAAACAATGAAAATATAACCAGCGACAGTGAAATAAAAACGATACCAATAGAAATGAGAGGAAAAGGGGTAATGGGGGAAAAAAAGGGGAAGGGTCAAATAAAGGAACACGTATAAAGGACCCATGGACAAAGCCAAAGTAGGGAAGGATGAGGGTGAGAGGTGGGGGTGGGTGGGGCAGGGGAAAGTGGTGGCAGGAAAATGGAGACAAATGTATTTGAACAATAAAAAAATATATAATTAAATTAAGAGATCTGTCGATAAATTTACACTGGTAAGTGAGAGCAGTTCGCTTCCGTCAAGCCAACTCATAGCTTCTAAAAGTTTAATCAGGAGTAATGAGGAAGAATCAAACTTTCCACTCAAATGCCAATTTTGCAAAATTTATTATTGTGTTGATCCTATTCTTTATATTCCAAAGTTAACACTGTATTGATGGTAATTTTCATTTTGTTGACTTGTTGTGGGTCAGCTGTCAAGCCTTTAAGCAATTGCACCTATATCTTCTCCATTGAGTTTTATATATACAGTTTGTAGCTAGGATGTATTATGAATCTTTTTCTAAAATTTGTCTCCTCTCTCTTAGAAGGAAATCCCACTTTGTCTCTTGTTTTTGTGTCAAGAGACTTCGATTAGCTATAACCCAAGTCTGTTGCTAACCCCCCTCCATCCATCCTCTCCTAATTAATCCTAACAGAATCTTTGAGAGCAGCCTAGCATGTGTGAATTAGACCCCTTCCCACTCTCCTAACTCTGGAGAGCCAGCTGCTCAGACAGGGCAAGCAGTTCTAGCTGATCCACCTCTGTCCTCCCATTGTGAGAGTTTTACAGAACTACCTCAGTGTAGGGAAGCCTAGGTCTTTCCTTTGTAACCTTAATTTTGTTCAGTATTCTAGAGTTTAGAATCAGGAGATGTATTATGATCACATACTTAAGCTGCAATTGCTAATGTGAATATGATCTTTATTATTAATACAGGTGAACATTTCATCTCCACCTGCCTAACTCTTGGTTTACCTTTTAGTTTTAATTTTATTAATAGACTAATATTTTAGAACAGCTTTAGATTAAAAAAACCAAGCAGATAGTACAGAGAATTCTCATATACCCCGTACACACGACTTAATCTATTATTAATATCCTACATTATTATGGTAAGTTGTTACACTTATTGAACCAGTACTGATATACTTTTATCAAATGAACTCTCTTATTTACTCAGATTTCCTTAGTTTTTACCTAATATCTTTTCTCTTTTCCAGGATCCCATCCAGGATAACAGTATATTTAGCTATCATTTCTCTTTATCCTTCTCTTGACTAAGACAAATTCTCTGACTATCCTTATTTTAGATGAACTTATAGTTTTAAGAAGTATAGTTTCTCATGATTAGGCTGAGGTTATATGGATTTGGGGACGATAGATCACAGTGGTAAGGTATTGTTTTAATTATAACATATCACGGTTATATACTATCAACATGAGTTATGACCATTGATGCTGAACTTGTTCACCTGTAGGGTGTAGGGTTTTTCATGTTTTTTCACTCCCCCTCTATTTAAAGGATAATTTTAAACATTAGTATTTTCCTTTGAACTGGGAATATCAGAACATATTTGTGGATGATTGAGAGTAACAAGTGGTGAGGGTGAGAAAAGCAAAAAGGACTGAGGTAGAAACTTTTAGAGGAAAAAAAGGTTTCTAGGCAATGACAGTGGAGAGGATTAATATAGCTTGAGCTAGAGCATATTTTTTTCTCTGAGACTATACAGAAAGGTGCCAGGAACTGTGAGCTGTTTGTAGGTTTCAGTATGTCTCATGTGTTCATATTTTTATGGGAACAGAGTGTGTTGTTTATTTAGTTTTGCTTGGCTGAGTGAAAGGAAATGGCTGGATTGACTAACTGCTTAGGAAAAGGGAAAATTCAACCAACTAGAATTAGTGAAAAGACTATCAAGTAGAAGTTGAGGGTTTATTTGAGGTTGGAAACTATCATTTTTTCCAGGTTATGTAATTTTATCCAGATAATGCAAGCAGAGCACTTGTTTGAACCACAGTTAGGAATTGCCAAGTTAAATGTAGTGGAAGGTCATGGATTCTGGTGAGACTATTGCTGAACTCTTAAAAAAAGAATTGAAAAAGTTAAGAAAAGGGAAGATCATGAGACTTAAAATGAGGTAATGAATGGATGGATTTCTTGTGTTTAAATTCAGCATATGACTAAAATAGGGGTAAAGGAGAGTTAAGATGGTGGAGGAGTGAGAGGAAGTCACACTGACCTCCCCCCAGGAACAATCTGGAATTATGACTAAATTGTGGAGAAATCACCTGGAACAAACAATTGAACAATGGTGAGAGGAGCCATATTACCTCGGACAACAGAGAATCAGCTTTAGCACAACCTAACTGATAAGAAGTGTGGGAGAGACTTGAGAAGGCAGATGGGGCACCCATGGGCAACAACACCTGAAGGATATTGAAATGGCCACTTTGATCCCTCTGAGAAGAGTCGGGTCTAAACCATAAGTGGGGATCTCCAGCCTACAACACCAGAACCCAAAAAAAGTACACAGATAAAAGCCAGCTGTGAAAAGCAGCAAGGTTGCTCTCTGTAAGAAACAGGCAGCTGGAGATGCAAAGAGCCATTTAAAGGGTTAACACAAAAAATTTTATTTGTAGCCACTTACCCTGGGCTCCAGCAAGAGTGGGATAGAGACACCTGAGGAGAGACTGGGGAAGGAGGCTTTGGGGAGAGAACTGAGAGTAGCTGGTGGGATCCTGCTGCTCACTCATTCCCCATATGGCATCAGCCAATTTGCTCAGGCAGATCGATCCCCTGAGCAGCAACAGCATGAGAGGACACAATAGCCCTGGCCCAAGGAGGGACTCTTCCCTGGCCTGGTAGTGCTAAAGCCTGACTGTTGAGTGGAGAGTGAAAGCCTCAGAGAGTAGATCCCTGGCTGAAGGGAATGCAAAGTGGTCTAGAGACATTTGAAGAGAGATTGGAGATGGAGGCTTTGGGAAGATAATGGAGAGAGTAGCTGGCAGGATCCCAGGGCTGACTTCTCCCCCATATGGCAGCAGCCATCTGGCTCAGGCAGTACACTCCCCTGAGTGGCATCAGATGAGAGGGGAGAATCCCCAGAAGGGACTCTGCCCTGCCCTATGGTGTCTAAGCCAGCCTTCGGAGTGCAGAATAATTACAATAACAGCTTGACTGAGACAGCCACAGACAGTAGATTCCTGGAAGTCTCAAACAGACTGCCTAAAGTCAGACAGGGTCAACATCTGGCATCATCAGAGGCAGAACCAGAAAGAAAAAAACAGTGGTCTGGCACCATAGAAGTCCACACCACAAAGTCAGGAAATCAAGACAGATCAATTTAAGAGACAGAAGCAAAAGAGAAGAGTTTCACAAATAATGGGAAAACAAAGAAACAACCCCCAATTGAAGGGAAAGGAGGAATCGCCATGAAGAGAACTAAAGGAAATAGAGGCAAGTAAACAATCAAATATTGGGTTGAAAACAACAGTTCTAAGGAAGCTCAGTGAGCTCAGTGAACTCGGAGACAATTATCAAAAACTACAGGGAAACTATGAGGAACTTACTGCAAACTATATCAGCATGATAAAGGACATAGAAACCATCAATAAGACACAAGAGGAAATGAAGAATACAATTTCTGAATTGTAAAACACCTTAGAAGCAATCAAAAGCAGGCTAGATGAAGCTGAGGAAAGAATCAGCGAGCTGGAGTACACGGTAGAAAAAAGTTCCCAGAAAGAGCAAGAAAATGAAAAAAAGATGAAAAAGAATGAAGATTCAATTAGGGAAATGCAGGACAAGCTGAAATGTAATAATATCCATATAATAGGGATACCAGAAGGAGAAGAGGAGCAAGGGATAGAGAACCTCTTTGAAAAAGTAATGATAGAAAATTTCTCTAATTGGAGGAGAGAAAAAGACACACAAATCCAGGAAGCACAGAGGGCCCCATTCAAGAGGAATCCAATGAGGTACACTCAAAGACACATCATAATTAAAATAGCAAATATCAAAAACAAAGAGAGAATCCCGGAGGCAGCAAGGGAGAAACTAGTAACATACAAAGGAGCCCTGATACATTTAGCAGCTGACTTCTCAACAGAAACACTGCAAGCCAGAAAGGAATGGCATGAAATATTCCAAGTAATAAGAAGTAAAGACCTGCAACCAAGACTACTCTACCCAGCAAGGCTCTGCATTAAAATGGAAGGAAAAATAAGGAGTTTTCCAGAAAAAAGAAGACTAAAAGAATATACCTCCACCAAACCACCACTGCAAGATATGCTAAAGGGCTCCTTTAAGAAGATGAAGAAAAAGAGTCTATGAGTACCCAGTTCCTTTCACAGTCACCAATACTTGATATTACCAATACTTTTTAATACCTTTTAACTGATTGTGACAATGATGTGTTATTTTAATTGTTCCTTTATTATTTGTTGGAACTAAACCATTTTTTTTGTAAATTTCTTGCCTATTTGTACTATTTTTAAAAAGCTTTAAATGACTTCTTGGTATTTTTTATCCATTTTTTGATTAAATGTTTATAGAATTTACTCCCTATAAAATCAAAAACTATTAACCCTTTGTCAGATGTGTTGCAAATACTTTCCCATTCTATTATTTGTCCTTTAACTTTTTTATATGTATATTACTATATAATCTAAATGTTTAATACAGTCATATTGTCAATATTTTACTTTATAGCTTCTGGGTTTCAGTATGTTACTTCAGGGTAAGGAAATATTAGTTTGTATTTTCTCCTAAAACTCCTTAGATTCTACATATTGGTTTTTAACTCACCTGAATATTTTTATATATTGTGAGAAATAGGGCTCTATATTTGTTTTATTTCAAGTCATAGTGGTCCATGCACCTCATATGTTGGATAAACCTTATTCACCTCATTGATTTGAAATATCAATTTAATCATGTATTACATTATTAGACAGATATATACACTTGTTTCTAGAATGCTCATTGTATTTCATTGATCTACTTGATTATTTCTGTGCTGGTTTCATATTGTTTTAATCGCTGAAACTTTATAATGCATTTAAAATTTTTAATATATTATAATGGACTTTTGACATTTAAAACATTTAAAGAAAATCAATCCTCATTTAAAAAAGAAAGAAGGAATTCCTACCTTTTGCAACTACATGGATGGAACTGGAGAATATTATGCTAAGTGAAATAAGCCAGTCGGTGAAAGATAAATACCATATGATCTCACCTTTAAGTGGAATCTATTCAACAAAATAAACTAACAAACAAAATAAACCACAGCCATGGAAACATGGAGGAGACTGAGTGTCCAGAGGTGATGTGTAAAGTGGAAAATGGTGGAAAGAAGAGAAAGGGACTAGACAAAGAACATGTATGAAAGACCCATGGACATGGAGAATAGTATGGGAATTGACTGTGGTAGTGGGGAGAAGGAGGGGTGGTTGGAGAGGGCAAAGAGGGAAAAATCGAGACAATTTTAATAGAATAAATATGAGTTAAAAATATTTTTTAATAATTAAAGAAATAGGGGTTAAAGAAGAATGTTGTGATCAGAAATTTTTCAAATTTCAATATGGGGGAGATAACTAGAAATTCTTCACCCAGTTGTGGCCATATGAAAAGTCCATCAAAGTAGAGAAACAATTGAAAAAATAAACAAAACAAAACAACACACAAAGTGATAGGAGCTAACCATTTGACTATCTATGATGAACACAGTCATACATATTGATATTCTGATGATGATTGCTTATTAAGTTGATAAGAATGTGAGTGATCTTTTATAAAACATCAAGTTGCGACTCAAAAGTTAACAGATAATTGTGACAAGTACAAGAAGAGGGCAATGTGCTTGAGAGTTTTTGGGAGGAATGTAGCTGGCAGATGATGTGGTACCAGATAAATGTCAAAATATTCCAAACTTGGTTTACAGTGTTGGAAATACTGGAGTAGCTTTCTTCGAAGAGCAGTGAATAGGGTAGATATCAGCTAATGAGCAATAGAATGCAGTAGAGGAAGGTACATATTTCAATATATATCACATTTATGAAAATTCATAGAGAATATGGTACTTTGAGCACTTTGGTTTTCATATTAATTTAGTATTTTGGAATATAATTTTCTTCTTCTACATACGGAGTTTATTAAAGTTGCAAAAAAATGGTAGTAATCATTTTGAAATTACTGAAATGACATGGTGTAGGGAGCAGTGAGGCATGAGCAGAAAAGGCAATGGGAGAGGATGGTAGAATTAGTGAGGTGAGCTGTGCCTACATTCCAGAGTGTCCTGCTCATCCTTAGGCTTCAATGAGGTGGTTGGAAAGGGAATTCCACCTAGATGTTTGAGCTCTGCCCCTGGGACACAGACCCTGAGTCAACAGAGCACTTGAACTGCTTATATTTATTGAAACTAAATACATTCCAAGAAATATCTTGAAATATGAAAATACTTTTCAATATCTGTCTTTCTTTCAGAAGAAGTATTCAATATGAATGAATTTGCTTTTTTTTATAACATGGACACAAGAGTTATTTCATATTCCTTAACTCCTACTCAATCTATTACAACTTTATTTGGAAAACTTGTGAGTGTTAAAAATCTCCACAAAATGAAATGAAAATACTCTACTACCCATTTAAGATAAATGATTAAAAAAAAAGCAATATACAATATTTCTGGCATTCTTAGTATTTTTATGATTTTTTAAAATTGCAGATCACTAGAGATTTTAGGGTTTTTAATTGGGCACTCAACAGTACTTATGGTTGTCTCTGTTTCTTCTTTGCTGGACAGCAGCAAGAACTGCCCACAATGAACTTAGGAGCTCACTGTGATCATTGCTGTTATAAGACAAAGTCTGAGGTTTTGCAAACATGTGATGATGAATACCTGTGCCTTTCAAGATGATTCTAATTTCAGTGGACCATCAACTATTCTCATGAAATGTGTCTCTACAAATTATTTAGAAGAGGTCAGAAGGAGTCAAGGAAGGACTTCTGAGAGAAAGTTTGTCAATGGCACCAACTGTCTTAGGGCTGGCCATTCCAGCAGACAATCAATGTGGACACTAAATGTGAAGTACAGTTTACCCTCAGAGTCTCAATCCTGTTTCCTTGCACTGAAGACAATGACATTTTCTCACTTACATGCAGATGATGAAGGATGGCTCTTTCCCAGGTCTCATTGTTCCACCAGTTGGCACAGGGATGTACCAAGGGTAGAACTCTATGTCTGGTAGATAGGTAAAGGCACTGCCAAAGTGCTTCTAAACCACAATCCAAAAACAACAAAACCTGGGGCTAGGTCTCTTATTATTCAAATCACATTATCACTAAAAAATCACTAAAAAGAGGGCCTATTTTTGAAGTATGGTATTAAAAATGGAATCTCTAATTGAGCAAATTATTACAGACTTCTTCTGTTCAAGACAATAATACAAGCTCCTGTTCTGTTGCTTTCATACTAAATCAACAAAAGCTTTTGTCTAAAGATTCCACACACACAGTATTCATAAGCTTAGTTTACCTCATATGATTTTATTTAACTCTGGACTTCCTGCAACTCAGATAGTCTTTCTTTTCAATTATGGAAGATAATTTAAAAATGCTGTTTTTTTAGACAAATAACTATTCATTGTTAAAAATCAAAGAATATATGTGGGAAATTTCAAGGATGAGTAAATTCTTATTTTAGCTTTTAGAAATATGTTAGTCACATTATATGATACCAGGCCTTAGATGACAAAGTGACACTTCAGTTATGAGACTATGAGAGAACCAGCATCATTTAAAAAATAAATATTACTTTCTATGAAAAATTTTCACCAATAAAAATTAAAAGGGAAAAAAAAAAACCTCTGAGATCCTTTATCTTTTCGTAAAATTTCAGGGATATAGCCATCGGTAAAAGAGATAGTTGAAACATCCTGGTGTAGGGTCAGGCAGAAATTTATAAGAAGCATTGAGTTAGCTGTGTATTCTGAGAATTGCTATATTATGTAATACACTATTTCCATGGAAGAGCTATAACTTGTTCTGCATTACCTATGAAGAAATTCATTTCCCTAAACTTCAAGAAGAAGAAAATGTCTGCCAAGTCCAGGAAAGCAACACTGACAGATACCTTTTAGAATAAAACTATGCATTTCATGTGATTGTGATGTAGTTCAGAGGGATTACACACATATTTAGGTAACAATATTGGACACATATAGGCCATCTTTCTTTCAAGGATAAATGAAGAGAGGAACAAATTATTTAGGAGATGATCACAACAAAAAGTAAATTATTGACCTTCAGTTGCCAAATAACTTATAAATATATAAAGCCTTTCACAAGAAAACAAAACAATGTTTTAAATACATATGATATGTATTCAATAAAGTAAAATAATAAAACCTTTATTATATAAGAAAAATTGATATGAAATGGAACTGGGTTTTTGAGAATCAGAATAAAATTAAAAGGAGTTAAGAGAGCTAATGAGAAAAAAAAAAGGTAACTAAAAACACAGTAGTAAACTAACATACATTAGAAGTACCAAGAACAGAAGTATATTATTATATCTTAGAAAATTATATATGATGTTGAGGAATAATTAGAAAAGTTCTTTAAGAGTAAAAGAGAAGGAACAAAAAGAAGAAAATGATTTTTAAAAAGATGTATATTTGGAGGAAAGAGAGGTGATTCAGTTTATATAGATTATCAGGATTCTAAGAAGGAAGCAGAAATGTCTGCCAGAGAAATAAACAAACATGAAGGATAAAGTGAGTCATACCTAAACCTAGTACAAAACCATCCACTTCATTTAATGCAATGGCAATTTAAAAACATTTATTGATCTATCTCTACAAAAAAGTTACAAAATGGTACATATGTATGAGTGTGTATATATGTATATTTCAAGGATAATACAAAAATTATACAAGGAAATATAGATACACATATTTATATATCTATATTTTCTTGTACAAAAATCTACATAATGATATATAGATATAGACTAAAGATTATATATACATATATATATATATATATTCCCTGCACAATTCTTGCATTATCTTTTTATTTTATGTATGTGTATATCCATTATACATACACATATATGTATATACACACTGATAAAGTTTTTTAGTTTTAAGAATTAAGAAAAATATCCTTCAAGAATACAAACTTAAAAATAACAAGTCTCAAGAGAGAAGAAAATGGTGGCCAAGTAGGTGGAAGCTGAAAGAACTTGGCTTGTGCCCCAAGCATGGATTTTCAGCTGATCTTCTGACAAACGACCTGAACAATCAACAGAATTTCAGCTGATATGAATTTTTGAAGGCAGCACATACAGAGGATGCTTTTCACCGCCCAGTAAGAGATTTTACAAGTTGAAGGGCAAATGCCCTGTTCAAGATGTGTTCAGCAGAGGAGAGATCAAACAGAATATTCAGCTTAGTGGCTCTCTCCCCTCCCAGAGTGGGAGCCCTGGTATCACATAGGGAAACCCCCAACCCTAATCAGAAGAGTCTTGGAAGGATATACAAGTCTGGGAGACTTAGGCTTCACACACAGTGAGCATCTTGTCCACAGCAGCAGCGCCAAACAGGAGAATTCTGTCTCCTAAACTCTATCTCCAAAAACTCTGGGAGAAACTGGTAGTTCCTGACTGAGAGAGACTTTCTGCTTTTTGGGAAGGTGGAGTACGTGGAAAGCTGGTCCATGGCTCAGGGCTGCAATGTGCATGCCACATAGACTTTTTAAAAAAGGGAGCAGAGGTATGTCAGGGCAGGAACCCTGTGCTGGCATGTGCAGCAGCTCTGCCAACAAAGAAACCAGAGCAAAAATGCATTTTGTTCTCACTGAGTCTAGCTGCACAGAAAGAACAGAAAGTGACACACCAAAGTGATTACGGGATCCAACCCAGTGTAGCTGGAGAGCAGGGGCCTGAGCAGAGTGGAGAACTGGGGTCTGAGTCTCCTGTGAGAGTGTCAGGCTAGGAACTGGATGGCCAGGATATGAGCACCTAATATTTGTTGCAGCCAGGCAGGTCTCCTTACAGGCAGACATGCCCAACTCCCACCTGTGGGATTGCTGGCTCTGCAGATCAGTGAGGCTAGGCTCAGGAGCCCTCTGCTAAGTGCATTTCTGCATGGGAAAGAAGGAGAAACTCTGAAAGGACCCTTTCTAAACTTCTATCAGACACTGAAAGTTATGCTGGTTCTTCAGGCCCTGATTGAAACCATCAGAGCAGAGAGATAGGAGACAGCCTCAGCAAGGGGGTATTCAGGGCCCTGCCCCGCCTCAGCTCTTATACAGAGCTGCCATCAGCACCAAGCAGGATAGAGCTGACCATTTTACACAGATTGGTCCCTCACAGGAAATAGACCGCTGATTCATAGAAACTATACATTATTGGAAGTAACTGGACAGACCAAGACATGTGGCAAGAGGGTGGGGAAACACTCACACCATCTTCTCTGAAGACTGAACAGAGCCTCCCAGAGGTGACCTAGGGAATCCACCCTCCTGATTACACCAGAGGTCCCCTCAGGAGGCAAATGGAGGTTGCACTTGCAGTGCTCTTGGACATTAGATGAACCAGTCCAGGGACTTGTGTTGATGGTAAGCCATCAGGGCAGAACAGGGAAGATCAACCAGGTCTGAAGGAGACAGTAATAAACTGTGGATTGCTTGTAGCTGTGAACAGGCTGCCTATAGCTAGACCAGGATACCACTTGACATTACCAGTGGAAGATCAAGAGAAGACAGTGGTTAACACTAGACTCTGTTGAGATGAGTTACACCTTGGTCTTCTTCATTATTTGCATTTTTTTTTTTATCTGGCATAGCTTTTTAACATTTTTTATGTTTCTTCAAGTTTGTTCCTATTATTTCACTATATTTTTAATTTAGTTTTTTTTAAAAAATCCCATATTTTACTCCTCCCGTCTCTTACTCCAATTTGCCTTCTTCCTCCCTCTTCTTGTTTTAAATTTTATTTTTTCCTTTTATATACCTTGTTTCTATTCCACACTTTTACTATTTCTTTTCCTTCCAACCTCTCAAAACCATTTGTCTTGCCATTAGTCATCTCACATTCATTTTTCCCTTTCCTATAATATCTTTATTCTCTCTCCACCTTTATTAATCTTTGCTCATTTGTCATTGACATTGCTGTGGTGGTTGTTTTTCTTCAATTTTGTTTCTATTTGTTCACTATTTTTTTTTTACTTTCTTTTAAACCTCATATTATACTCTTCCCTGTTCTTATTCCATTTTGTCATTCTCCCTTCTTTTTTATTTATGTTGTAAATTTTCTTTTTTTCTTTCTTTGCTTTGTTTCTATTCCTTATTTTTATTATTTCTTACCCTTCTACACCCTCAGAATCATTTTTCTTTCTATTAGTCATCTCACATTTGTTTTTTCTTTTCTTGTAATAGTCTTAATCTCTTTCCACCTTAATTAATATTTGCTCTTCTGTTGTTAATAGTGTGGTTGTGGTTGAGGGTTATTTTTGCAGGTGTGGTTTTGTCTCCTGGGTTATTTTGTTTTGTTCTGGTAGCACCTGTACAACAACATAAACACATGGTGAACAGTTTGAATCTTAGACAGCCAGAAAGAAGAACCCACCAAAGAATATCTAACAACCAAAACCCAATTATAAAAAAGACCCTACATAAATCTCATAAAGGGCATCCCAAGAGCATCCAGTGCAGATCAAGGAGATTACACCTTTCAGTTCCACTGGTCACCTACCAATGAAAACCACCCACAAAGATAGGGATTCAAAACAGATCAATCTAATAGGCAGAAACAAACAAAAGGAGTCATCTAGATGGGGAGACAAAGAAACAACCCCCAATCAAAAGGAAAGGAGGAATCCCCAAAAGAGTACTAAATGAAATTGAGGCATGCAATCAAACAGAGATAGAGTTAAAATAATGTTTATAAAGATGCTCAAGGAACTTAGAATTACAAGGAATTCTATGGGAGCTACAAGGAACTTAGTGAGAACTACATCAGCAAAAGGACATAGAAACTATGAATAAGAGCCAGTAGGAAATGAAGAATATAATTACTGAAAAGTACACTAGGTGGAATTAAAAGCAGGCTAACTGAAGCAGAGGATCAAATCAGAGAGTTGGAAGACAATGTAGAAAAAACACTCAGAGCAAAAAAATGAAAAACGACTCAAAAATAACAAAAATAGTTTAAGGGAGCTTCAAGACAACATGAATATAATATAATTCACATCATGGGGATACTGGAAGGAGAAGAACAAGAGCAAGAGATAGAAAACCTTTTTGGGAAAGTGGTGGGGGGGAGGCAGAGACAAATGTATTTGAAAAAATAAATTAAAATAAAATTTAAAAAAAAGAAAAAAAACATTTTTGAAAAAGTAATGACAGAGAACTTCACTAATTTGGTGAGGTAAAAAGTCATGCAAGTCCAGGAAGCACAGAAGGTCCCAATCAAGATAGACAAACAGGCCCATTTCATGACACATCATAATTAAAATGATAAAATTTAAAGACAAAGTGAGAATCTTAAAGGCAGCAAGAGAGAAACAGTAATATAAAAGGGGGGTCTGATAAAGCTATCAGCTGATTACTCAAGCAAAACACTACAAGCAAGAAAGAATGGCCCAAAATATTACAAATAATGAAAATCAAAACACTGCAACCAAGACTACTGTACTCAGCAAGGCTCTAATATAAAATGGCAGGTGAAATAAAGAGTTTCCCCCCTCCAAAAAAAATAGGTTAAACTCAACCAAACCACATTTGCAAGAGATGCTAAAGGGACTATCTTAAGAAGATGAAGAAAGAGAGAGACAAACACAAGAACAAAAGGAAAAAACAAAACAACAATGAATAAGTACCTGTCAATTATAACCTGAAATGTAAACTAATCAAAGGTTCTTATCAAAAGACTTAGGGTAGCTGAAGGGATAAGAAAACATCCCCATATATAGGCTATCTACAAGAGACCCAGACTCACCTCAGAGCAAAAGATCTATACAAATTGAAAGTGAAGGGATGGAAAAAAGAATATTCCAAACAAACAGGCATAAAAAAAAAGAAACTGGGGTAGCAATATTTATATCAGACAAAATAGATTTCAAAACAATGGCCACACTAAGAGACAAAGAAAGTCATTACATAATACTTAAGGGAATAGTCCAAAAAGAGGATATAACCCTGGTAAACACATGCACCCAACATAGGAGCACCTCTATAAAAGGAAAGCCTTGGAGGACTTCAAGAAAGAGATCAACGGCAATACTTTCATCACAGGAGATTTTAGCACCCTATTGTTAACAATGAATAGATCTTCCAAACAAGGAATCAAGAAGGATATTGTGGCCTTGAATGATACTTTAGATCACATGGATTTAATTGATATTTACAGAATATTTCACCAAAAATAAATAAATTATATATTCTTATCAAATGCATATGGATCATTTTCAAGGACAGACCATATATTAGGACACAAAACAAGCCTCAAAAAACACAAGAAAAGTGAAATAATAACAAGCATTTTGTTAAATAACAATGGCTTGAAACTAGAAACTGAATTCAACGATTCAAATACAAACACATTCAAATATATGGAGACTGAATAACATGTTATTAAATAACAAATGAGTTAACAGTGAGATCAAGAAAGAAATCAAAAAGCATCTGGAAACAAATGAAAATGAACATGCAACCCAAAACCTATGGGACACAACTAAAGCAATCCTCAGGGGGAATTTCATAGAAATAGAAGCCTACCTAAAGAAGATAGAAAAAGTTCAAATAAACAACCTAACTCTACATCTACAAGAACTAGAGGAACAACAACAAACAAGGCCCAGAGCAACTAGAAGGAAGGAAATAATCAAGATCAGATCAGAATTAAGTGACATAAGAGATTTAAAAAAAAAAAAATAGAAAGAAAAAGGAAAACAATTCAAAGGATCAATGAATCCAAGAGCTAGTTCTTTGAAAAGATAAACAAAATTGACAAACCTTTAACTGGATTCATCTACAAGCAAAAAGAATAAAAATAAAAATAAATAAAAAGGAAATGAAAAAGAAGTTACAACTGATACCACAGAAATATAAAGGATTGTAAAAAATTACTATGAACAACTATGCCAAGAAATAGGACAAGCTGAGTGAAATTGATAAATTTCTAGAAACATGGCATTTTCTTCAACTGATTCAAGACAAAGCCAAAAGCCTAAATAGACTGTGAACAACTAGTGAAATTGAAATGGTAATTAAAAATGCCTGGTATACAAAAGCCCAGGACTGCATGGCTTCACAGGTGAATTTTACCAAACATTCAAGGAAGAACTAAGTCCTATCTTTCTCAAACTATTTCAAAAAATTCAAGAAGTAGGAAGACTTCCAAACTTTTTACAAGGCCAGTATTATCCTAATTCCACAACCAGGTAAAGACACAACAAAGAAAGAAAACTTCAAGCCAACATCTCTCCTGGATATAGATGCTAAAATCCTTGACAAAGTATTGGCAATCTGGATCCAGCAATACATTAAAAAGATTATACACAATGATTAAGTGGGATTAACCCCAGGGATGCAAAGATGGTACAATATTTGCAAATAAATAAATGTAATACACCACATAAACAAAATGAAGGGCAAAAATCACATGATCTTATCAACAGATGCTGAAAAAGCAATTGATAAAATCCAGCACCCATTTATGATTAAAACACTCTGTAAAGTGGGAATAAGGGAAGCATACCTCAGCTTAATCAAAGTTACATACAAGAAACCTACTGCCAATATCATATTCAACCGGTAAAAACTAAAAACTTTCCCATTAAGATCAGGGACAAAACAGGGATGTCTGCTTTCACCAGTCTTCTTCAACATAGTACTGGAAGTTGTAGCCACAACAATCAGACAAGAAAAAGAAAGAAAAAGCATCCAAATTAGAAAGGGGGAAGTAAAACTCTCATTATTTACAGATGACTTGATAGTGTACATAGAAAACCCTATAGACTCCAACAAAAAACTACTCAACCTATTAAGTGAATTTGGCAAAATAGCAGGATTCAAAGTAAATATTCAGAAATAGATGGCATATTTGTATACCAACATTTACTATTCAGAAAGAGAAACTAAGGGGAAAAACCCATTTGCTAAATCAACAAGAAAAATAAAGTACCTAGAAATAAACTCAACCAAGGAGGTAAAAGATGTGTGTTCAGAAAACTATACAACACTGAAGAAGGAAATTGAGGAAGATACAAATTTGGAAGAATTTGTCCATGGATTGGAAGAATTTATATCATTAAAGTTGCCATAATACCCAAAGCAATCTATAGATTAAATGTAATTCTTATTAAAATACCAATGATATATTTCACAAATATTTCAAAAATTTATATGGAATCAAAAAAGACTCCAAATAGCCTAAACAATCTTGAGAAAGAAGAACAAAGAAGGAGGGATCACAATACCTGATATCTAACTATATTATAAGGCCACTGTAATCAGAACAGTCTAGTACTGGCATAAGAACAGACACATTGGTCAAAGGAACATAATATATAGCCCAGAAATAAGCCCATATCTCTATGTTCAGTTAATATTTGGCAAAGGAGACATGAGCATAGAGTGGAGAAAA
Organism: Pteronotus mesoamericanus; assembly: GCF_021234165.1. Taxonomy (NCBI): domain Eukaryota; kingdom Metazoa; phylum Chordata; class Mammalia; order Chiroptera; family Mormoopidae; genus Pteronotus; species Pteronotus mesoamericanus. The sequence continues at coordinate 60,961,120 of NW_026555321.1, forward strand.
ATAGCCTCTTCAATAAATGGAGAGAACTGGACTGGTACACACAAAAAGTGAAACTAGAATACCAACTTACACTATACACAAGAATAAACTATAAATGGATAGAAGACTTAAATATAATCACTGATACCATAAAAGTCCTAGAGGAAAACACAGGCAGGAAACTGTCAGATATTCCATGCAGCAATATTTTTGCCAATATATCTCTTAAAGTAAGGGAAATAAAGGAAAAATAAACCAATGGGAGTATATTAAATTAAAAAGCCTCTGCAGGCGGAAGAAACCATAATCAAAATGAAAAGAGAATCTACCATATAAGAGAATGTATTTGCCAATGATACATTGGAAATGGTTTAATCTCCAAAATATATAAAAAACTCATATAACACAATACCATGAAGATAAACAATCCAATTAAAAATGAGCCAAGACCTAAATAGACAACTTCTCTAAGAAGGACATATGCATAGCCTATAGATATATGAAAAGAGGATCAAGATCACTACCATTAGAAAGATGTAGATTAAAACCACAATGAAATATCACCTCACACCTACTAAAATGGCTATCATCAGTAAATCAACAAATGACAAATGCTGGTGTGAATGTGGAGAAAAAGGAACGCTAGTGCACTGTTGGTGGGAATGCAGACTGGTGCAGCCACTCTTTTAAAATGAAACTGTCTTTTGACCCAGAGATTTCACTGCTGGAAATATACCCTAAGAATCCTGAAACACCAATTCAAAAGAATTCATGCACCCTTACATTCATAGCAGCACTAATTATAATAGCCAAGTGCTGGAAACAGCCTACATGTCCATCAGTAGATGAGTGGACCAAAAATCTGTGGTACATTTATACAATGGAAGACTATGCAGCAGAAAGAAATGAGTAATTCCTACGCTTTGTGACAGCATGGATGGAACTGAAGAATATTATGCTAAGCGGAAAAAGACAGTCAGTGAAAGACAAATATCATATGATCTTACTTATAAGAGGAACCTAATGAACAAAATATACTACCAAGCAAAACAGAATCAGAGGCATAGAAACATGGAGCAGACTGAGAGGCCAGAAGGAACGTAGGATGGATAATGGTAGAAAGAAAGGGAAGGGACTAGTCAAAGAACATGTGTGAATGACCTATGGTCATAGACAACAGAGTGAGTATTGATTGTGGGAACAGAGGGTAGGCTGGGCAGAGGAAGACAAAGAGGGAAAATTGGGACAACTGTAATAGAACAACAGTAAAACATTTAAAAAATAAGTCTCATTGCATTAAGTTAAAAATGACAAATTTCTTTAAAATGTATATTACTGATTAGGTAACACAATTAACAAGCTGTTGTCCCCAGAAATGCAAGGAAGATTTAGCTCTAGGAAACTTTACTGAAGTGATTTGTCATAACCTAGGTTGATGGAAATGAATCCCACAAGAAGAGCAGCCCCCTGAGAGGCACTTCTGCCTCCAGGACCATTTGTGAGTCCAGATCCTGCCAGGCCCTCTGGGCCCTCTGTGCTCAGCAATGTGGTTCTGTTCCCTTCCCGAACCCATGATGGAAAAGTACGTGGGGCAAAGGCGGGCTTATTGTCCATTCAGAACTGTACAAGGAGAAATACTTCCCTCATTTGGGAAAGGTAAGTATTATATAGTTCAGTTTGCTGGAAACTATTTAGGTGGTTGTCCACATGACACTTACTTAGAACCAAGTACTTCCTTCCAGTCTGGGTTGAATTGTGTGTTTACGAATAAAGTGGAGTCAGTAGGACTTCCAATTCCTTTACATATACTCATCAAATTTTCTCCGAGCAGCCTCATTACAATGATCATTCAGTCCACAAAAGTAGTTTAATTACATTTTTCCATATAGCAACATTATCATTTCATGAAGCTGTCTTCTGGATCCCAAAATAACTACAGTTTGTTTTCTGTGCATGTTAACATATAATCAAAAATAACTGCCAGAAAATGGCCTTCTCTTAATCCAGAGCTGAAAAGAAATGGTTGTATACAGTTTCATGCTCAAAAGTCATTTTTTAATATTAGCAAACTACTTAGAATGAAATCCCATGACTGAGAAGGACATAGGGCAAAGGTGGGCTTTTGTCCATTCAGAACTGTACAAGGAGAAAAACTTCCCTCATCCCTCCCACCTCTCCTTCCCTCAGTCCTTCCCCTTTGGTTTTGTCCATGAGATCTTGCTATATGTTCCTTGACTTTCCCCTTCCCTTCCTTTTCCCCAGCCCACCCCCTCCCTCCTTCCCTCTTGTCTCTGTTGGTTTCTTTTCCTTTTAGTGTTCCTGGTCTTATTTTCCTTGCATCTTTGTATTGTTGGCTAGGTTCCGCTTATAGGTGAGATCATATGGTATTTGTCTTTCACCCCCTGGCTTATTTTGCTTAGCATAATGCTCTCTAGTTCCATCCATGCTGTTGCGAAGTTTAGTAATTCTTTTCTTCTTTCTGCTGTGTAGTATTCCATTGTGTGAATCTACTATAGTTTTTTGATCCAATCATCTACTGATGGGCATTTAGGTTGCTTCCAACACTTGGCTCTTGTAAATTGTGCTGCTGTGAACATTGGGGTGCATAGGTTCTTTTGAATTGGCGTTTTAGGATTCTTAGAGTGTAGTCCCAGCAGGGGAATCACTGGATCAAAAAGCAGTTCCATTTTCAGCTTTTTTAAAAAATTTATTTACTTTTCAAATACATTTGTCTCTGCCTTCCCCCCACCACTTTCCCTTGCCCCATCCCTCCCCCCCCTCAACCCTTCCCCTTTGGTTTTGTCCATGAGTCCTTGCTATATGTTCCTTGACTTTCCCCTTCCCTTCCCTTCCCCCCCCCCTTTCCCTCTTGTCTCTGTTGATTTCTTTTCCTTTCAGTGTTGCTGGTCTTATTTTCCTTGCATCTTTGCATTGTTGGTTAGGTTCCGCTTATAGGTGAGATCATATGGTATTTGTCTTTCGCCCCCTGGCTTATTTCGCTTTGCATATGCTCTCGAATTCCATTGATGTTGTTGCGAAGTTTAGAAGTTCTTTTTTTATTTCTGCTGTACAGTATTCCTTTGTGTATATGTACCATTACTTTTTGATCCAATCATCTACTGATGGGCATTTAGGTTGCTTCCAACACTTGGCTATTGTAAATTGTGCTGCTATGAACATTGGGGTACATAGGTTCTTTTGTATTGGCGTTTTGGTGTTCCTAGGGTATAGTCCCAGCAGGAGAATCCCTGGATCAAAAGGCAGTTCCATTTTCAGCTTTCTGAGGAAATTCCACACTGCTTTCCATAGTGGCTGCACCAGTCTGCATTCCCACCAACAGTGTACTTTTGCCAGCACCTGTTGTTTGTGGATCTGTTTATGATGGCCATTCTGACCGGTGTGAGGTGGTACCTCATGGTGGTTTTGATCTGCATTTCTCTGATGGCTAGTGATGCCGAGCATCCTTTCAAATGTCTCTGGGCCTTCTGTATCTCTTCCTTGGAAAAGCGTCTGCCCAGGACCTTTGCCCACTTTTTGATTGGATCATTTGTCTTCTTGGAGTGGAGTCGAGTGAGTTTTTTATATATCTTGGAGATCAAACCTCTATCTGATGTATCATTAGCAAATATGTTTTCCCATATGGTTGGCTCTCTTGTCATTTTGATGATGTTTTCTTTAGTTGTGCAGAAACTTCTTATTTTGATGACCCACTTGTTTATTCTTTCCTTTATGTCCCTTGCTTTAGGAAACATATCGGTGAAAAAAATTGCTACATGGGATATCTGAGAATTTCCTGCCAATGTTCTCCTCTAGGTCATTTTTTTTTTGTATATAAAAGTATTAATGACTATGGGTAAGCTATTTTGCATTTCACTGCATCAGTTTTCTCATCTATAAAATGAAGAAACTTTTCCTCATAATTATGTTGGGAGAATTAAACATTTTAATAGAGCACTCATCAAGTGCCTGGTATATAGCTTATTTTAATTGAGTTAGTTAATATTATTATATTAATTACTATCATTGCTTCTATTGTTTGACTACCCAAAATCTACACTTTTAGAGTTCTTACCTTCTTTTCATATGTTTATATGAACATATGTTCCATATGTTCATATGCTTAGGAGTTAAAATAAATAGTGAATAATTTGATAAATCCTCACAGAAAGAAACAAAAATTTACCACTAAGAAACAAGGCAACATAGGAATGTTCTTCCTTTTGCCTAAAACATGAGGAGGCAAAGATGTAGGTTAAGACAGAACTTAACAATCACTCAATTCATTCATCAAAGTGCATAGACCCTACAGCCTCAGAGACAGAGTCACCTTAAAGCCTCACACCGTCTTCCACTTCCCTAAGGAAAGTGCAAAATACTTCCTTACCCCATTAAAAAAAAAGAGGAACAAGCACCTATGCTACTATGAGAAATATTAGGGGAGTAAAATTCTGGTAGACAAAACTCTACTAACCCCTTTTACACTTATTCCTCATTTGAAATGAGTCATGTAACAGATTGTATTTTTCCTGCCAGGAGCTTTATTAATAACCTTTTTCTCAAAATTACTATTGTGACATTAATATTAACATAGTGTTTTAAAATATGTGAAGGTTCAAATTTAATGCCATAAATACTAGGTTTTAAAAAAGGATGTGACACTAAAAAATGTGGCTAAACCTACAGTAATTGAAAACCATCCTTTGAAGCTGGGATGCTTCCCACTATGCCCACTAAACTCATAATTTTTTTTTAACTTTCTTACTGTTAAGTAATATAGATTATAGATATGATACAATTTTTCTGAATTAAAGATGAAAGCACATATCTGTGGGCCCTCTGTATGCCCTCCTTGGAGAAGTGTCTGTTCAAGTCCTTTGTTGTTTGGGGAGGGACACGCTGTGGGGAGCGCAGGGAGCAGGTGCTCCTGGATCTGTGGGTTACTGTCTGGAGCCAGCTGAGGAGGGAGCAGGGCTCCGAATCCTGCAGAGCCTCTCCTGGGGTTGTCACGGATGGGGGAAATAAACAAGAGTCATTGCAAACACTTATCTGTTTGCCAGGAGAGGGAACATGGCTCTTCCCTCTAGTGGAGAAGGCCCCAAGCCCCTGTGTCCAAAGGCTTTTACTGAGAACCGTATGCTTTAGGGTATGGATGTAAAGCTCATCAATCAATGTCAAAAGGCTATGTTTACAAGAACCAGACAGAGATCATAGATAACAATTGAATAAACCAAGAGATTTGCTTCAGTTCAGGGTCTATGAATAATGTAAATCTCCTTCCCAGTATGAGCCAGTTATCATATCTTTTGAAGGAAGAACAAAGTATGCTTAGAGGAACTTACTTCTAAGCCTGATTGTCCCTGGGAACTGGCCGATCCAGTTTAGGGCTGTACCTGCCTTTAGTATTGCTTCAAGCCTGAACCAGGAGGGCGGAGAAGACCTGCCAAGAGATAAGGAGACTTCTTTCAGGTGGAATGAGGACTTCCAGCCTTGTCCAAACTGAGCTGAGGACTGCAGACTTTTTTGCTCTTTTTCCATGTCCCCCAAGTCTTTCTCCTGCTGTCCATACAGGCCGATGTCTGTCTTTGGTCATTTCTCCTCGTGAGACAACTTACCTGTCATCAACAACCGACCATCACAAGGCCTAGTAGGGTGATGTGAAGAGGGCAGGAGCTGCACCTCTGCCTAGGGGACAGGTTTTGTCTCTTCAGTGGCCTGTTTTCCCAAGGCTTCTTTGATTATTTCCAGCCTTGAGGCCCTCTCACCTGTCAGCTAGGCTATAGTCCCTGAAACCAGGCAAGACGGTTCCCAACACTTTGCCAATTATTTCATTAGATTGTTTGTCTTCTTGGTGTGGAGTCCTGTGAGTTCATTTTGTATTTTGGAGATTAAATCCTTGTCTGAGGTATCATTACAAATATATTTTTCCCATATGGTTGATTCCCTTTTGCTGATGTTTTCTTTAGCCATGCAGATTTTTAATTTGATGAAATCCCATTTGTTTATCCTTTCCTTTCTGTCCCTTGATCTAGTGAACATATTGGTGAAAATATTGCTGCATGGAATATCTGATATTTTCCTACCTATGTTCTCCTCTAGGACTTTTATGGTGTTGCCACTTATATTTAAGTCTTTTATCCATCTTGAGTTATTTTTATGTATGGTGTAAGTTGGTGGTCCAGTTTCACTTTTTTGCATGTAATTGTCCAGATCTCCCAACACCATTTGTTGAAGAGATTATTTGTATTCCTTTTATACCCCTGCCTCCTTTGTTGAATATTAATTGACCATACACACATGGGTTCATTTCTGGGTTCTCTATTCTGTTCCATTGATCTATGCATCTGTTCTTATGCCAGTACCAGACTATTTTGATTACAGGGACCTTGTAATATAGTTTGATGTCACATATTGTGATCCCTCCTACTTTGTTCTTCTTTCTCAGAATTGCTGAGCCTATTCAGGGTCATGTATGGTTTCATATAACTTTTTGAAATGTTTGTTCTATATCTGTGCAAAAAAACCTATGAATCACAATGTTCATAGCAGTGTAATTTACAATAGCCAAGTGCTAGAAACAGCCTAAGTACCCATCAGTAAATGAGTGGATCAAAAAAATGTGTTACATTTACACAATGGATCATTACACAGCAGAAAGAAAGAAGGAACGCCTATCCTTCATGACAGCATAGATGGAACTGGAGAGTATTATGCTAAGTGAAAAAAGCCAGGCAGTGAAAGACAAATACCATATGATCTCACTTATAAGTGGAACCTAATCAACAAGACAAACAAGTGAGCAAAATATAATCAGAGACATGGAAATAAGGAACAAGGAGGGGGATAATGGGGCAAAGAAAGGGAAGAGTTGTCAAGGAACATGTATAAAGGACACATGGGCAAAGACAACCGGATGGGGGGAGGGTTGAATGTGGGAGGTAGGGGTGGGTAGGTCAGAGGAGAGTAATGGGTGGATAATGAGGACAGCTTTAATTGAAAAAGAGTAAAAAAGAAAAAAGAAAAAAAGAAAAGCTACAAAGTTAAAAAAGATGAAAGAAAAAAGATGAAGTGACATACAATAATGTCATTTAAAATTTGTTTGCAAATAGTACTTTTGTCTATTGCATAATCCTTTTTCTGTTTCTTATGACTTTCAATCTGCATTAAATCAATCTTTTAATTTTAAAAAATATTTTTATTATGGTAATATTTAACATGTAAAAGTAGAGAGACTGGTATAACTAAGCCCTGTATATCCATCATTCAATTTAAATAGTTACAAACATTTTGCTAATCTTCTTTATTTATTTCTTGCACTCCTGAAAAGGAATTCTCAGACATCCTCTTATTTTTACTTTAAATACTTTATTATGCATTATGAATTGCTAAGAGAGTTTAAAAAGAAATACCACCATGTTATAATGATAGATGTAATATATTTGAGTCAGACATTTGCCACTGACATTTGCTCATTGGTATAGTACTAAATATTTTTCTCCTGAGTCTAAACTAGCATTTTTTGAATTAATGACATGATTGTTTTTCTCATTCCAGGTTATTACTTAATCCTATATAAACTGAAATATGTATGTTCTAGATAAAGGAGAGAAAATTCTATTGAAGTGATGCATAATCCCAGAAACCCTAGAAAAATTACAAGCATCAACAACAAAACTGATTATAACACTGTTATTTACTTACTGGCTGGTGTTTTAAGCCTTATCTAAAACAAACGAAAAGTAAACCTAATTTTTTTCCTTCCTGATTTCATGAACAAAACATCTCTGCTATGTTGTAGTGCTAACATAGGCTTGTTGAACTAATATTCCCAACATAATATGATCACCAGAGAACACAGAGGGAGAATGCATATGGACCTATTGCTTGTCCCTACCTGGCTTCTTGATTGATCCACCTGCACAGTTCAACTGACTTTTGGAAGGTAGTCATTCAATTTTGCCCAAGGGCCAAATATGGCTCATACTGGAACTTCAAAAAGAACGAGGAATAGAGTCATCAGGAAGACTTCAGAATGTTGACATGCCTGACAAAGAAGCTTTCCTGTCCTTCCAGTAATAAGGGCACCACGAGTCTGAGTTCTTTGGTGATTCTCCTTATTTTGAGAAATATATGTGTATATATATGACAGAATAAGAGATTTTTTTCATGTTATTGTTTGAGTAAACTTCCATCTCTAACAATAACTTTCTGGTACTTTCTTGGGGACTAAATTTGTTCCTATAACACAGAAGGTACCATTAAGGGCAATACACAACTTTGTGGTAAAAGATAAATACAAGTTGCTTCCAATATTATAAACATTTAAAATGACCCCAAGCCAGTTCAAAATACTTCCATAAATTTCACTTAACTCAGTGCAAGTTATTTTTCCAAATGGTTCACTCACCTGTATTTTCTGTTTGAATTCTTTTTTATTCCTTGTTGGATGCCTTTTGGTCTGGCAGCCAAGGAAAATAGAAACCCTCTCAGCTGTATCAGTTTGGAACAGGAGTGACATTTAATGACCAGTTGAGTTGAGGGTATTTATTCTTTAAGGGTCAGAGTTCCAGCTCTCCTCTGGACAAAACCATATGTGAAGTTGTATTTAATTTTTGGTACTATATAATGGGTTTTCAGAACACATCTTGAAAATTCAGCAGGGATCCTGAACTTCATTTCTGGGTAGAGTTTGAACCTTTCCATCGAATACAGCAAATCTATTTGAATAGTAACACAATGTGATCATTTTCTGCTCAATACAACACTACTTCATTAAACTCCTTCTCTAATAGTAATATAGACAAGATTATTAAAGTCAAGGCTGGTCTGTTTTTGCATTTCTGGAAATACATTCACTGTCAACAGAATAAGAGATGAACTTAAATGAAAGTTATTGTTATTTTGGGTGTGCATTAAAAAATCCTAACACTGAAAGAAAAGAGTCAAAGGAATTTGAACAGTTTCTACATTTTTTCCTTTTATTGAGTAAGTGTTGAAGTTAACAAGAAATTTAGGAGTAAAATCAAAATATACTATCAGTTGTGAAATTGGAGCTGTAATCTGTAATTTCCTACTTCACAAAGTGAGCCTGTGAGTTTTAAAAATTAAATGTCTGCCATTTTAGTATTTTTTTGCACTTACTTAATGTTTATAAACTACAATTTTACTCCCCTCCCTAACTAAAAATGAAGCCTTGTAAACTCAAGGATTTTTGTCTGCCTAGTGCTCCACCATAATTCTAGTGCTTATGATGGTACTTATCACTTGGTAGACACTATATGAGAATCTGTTATCTACTCTTACTTCTGTAGTTAATATAAAAGGGAAATGTATATATGCTATAGAGCATAAGTGTGAAAAGAAATAGAATAAAATGTAATCTAATCTTAAAAAGATACACAGATACATGTTGGGTGGAAATGTTTAATTAATTTCTAATCATTACTTTTAAATGTTACTTGTGAAAAATATTATTTTCATAAATACTACATTAATAGATATTATTGTAATTCCAAAAATTGGGGGGAGAATTTTGTATTACTGTACAATTTTTGGTACAGTAAAATTATCTTAGTATTGAATTATCTTAACCTATAGTTTTGAGAAAGGTCATGAAGATTGAATTATGTTCAGCAGGCAGTCAGGTGGAATTAATAATATCTTCAAATGCACAAAGGTCTTCTTTTTTATCTACTTATCTGCATGCCAATGTCATCAAGATATAACCAACAGAGAAAAGAGGGAGGAGGGAGGGAGGGCAGGGAAAAAGAAGGGAAGGGGAAAGTCAAGGAACATATAGCAAGGACTCATGGACAAAACCAAAGGGGAAGAGCTGAGGCAAGGAGGGAGGGAGGGGGCAAGGGAAAGTGGTGGGGGGTAGGCAGAGGTAAATGTATTTGAAAAAATAAATAAATAAATTTTTAAAAAAGATATAATTGCTAAATGGTAAAAATTCCTAAGGATTCTGAAAAAATGGAAGTGTTTTTTGGACAAACTAAATTTTAGCTGAAGGAAAAATCTAACTTTTGAGATGCCTGATGGTGTATTTGGTGACCATCCTCATTTCTGCTTGCCATTGTGACTCACTGATTTTCCTACACATTGTATGCATTTAGATCAAAGACTTTGTTTATTGTTGAAAAAATCTTCATGATGGTCAGGACCTTGAATTTTCATTTTTACCCAAAATATTTGGTAAAAAAAGAACTTTCTCCTTTTTCAAGCAGAAATTCACTGACTTCCTTAAATACAATTCTTGAAGTACTTTAAGTGAACAAGGAATTACCTCCCTCATCCCCCAACTCTGTTAATCTCTATCCCTAAGTTGCTTTTTTTTTTCCTGTTATTATTAATTAAGAGAAAAAGTTATAGTGAACTTGTCATTAAAGGTCTGATTTACTGCACCATTTTCAGGGGAAAGAAGGAGGTGCATCTACATGAAATAGCTACCCTCAGCAAAATAAACCGTAAATCAATGACTTACACCTTAATGAGTAAAAATGAAACAGTAGGATTTTCAGAGCTGAAGGCAATACTTCCTCATGAAGGAGAGAATAATGAAGTCTGGTCAATTTTCCTACAGAAAGAACGCTCACAAATCTCTTTAGAATTATTTTGTATTATTGGTTAGGGAAATTTAAAACTTTTTAATTGTTTTCTTACTGGCATTAGTCATATGCAACTCTCCAAAAGGAACTACATTGGCCTGAGGGCAAAGGTAATAAATTCTTCCCAGTTCAACATAATGTTGGAGAATCCTAATACTCCAAAGAAGGAGTAGGCAAAGTAATCTATTAGATCCTCAATTTGCTTTGCATTTATTACCAAGAAAGTCAGATTTCAAAACTGATTAAATTCAGATGATCTGCTGATTAACATGTAAAAGATCATTTCTCAAGCCCACTTTCCCATAGTTATTTATTTTTAAGTATTTCATTTATGTTTTTCCTTGCTTAGAAGCTTTCTTTTCCGGTTTTTGTATTCAGAGTTTTGCTATGTGTTATCTCCTCAGAAGAGACAGTGCTAAAAACTCAATCCAAAGCAGACCCACCCCTCTCCCTGCTACTGTCTTTTCCATTATCTTGTATTATTTCATAAAGCATCCTAATATACCAACTAGCTTCCTCAGTAATTTCAAAAGAGAGAGCGTGCAAGAATTGTGTCTCTGAATAATTTGAATCAGTCTGATGTTTAATCACCCACGTTATAACATAATAGTCAAATTAATGGCCAGGCTAGGGCTACACCCTTAATATGAGAATGAAGGGGATGCCCTCAAGAAAATTCAAGGTGCACAAAGGGTAAAATGGATGGTTTGCAGCTTCACAACAATACTCAGTCAGTATATCCAACAATCTTCATGTTGACATACACCCACCCCCAAAGCCAAAATAACTCCAGATGTTAAAAAGACCAAAAATAAAGTATCTCAAGGGATAATATCTTCATGAGTTTTGAGAGTTTATTAAAGGAAATATACTGACACTATTAAGAGGCATAGTAACTTTATGTTTATTGTCTATAAAATCTTTGTAGAAAATAATAGTTAAGTGTAGCCATAGTTTGCATATTAGATTTTATTTCATAATTTCTATATATAAACTTAATTTCTTAACAGGAGTAACTATCTCTATTCTGAAAAAAATTATGATTTCCTTATTACTTAACAAATAAAGGGTAAAGGAATATATTGAAGGCAGTAGCAGCTGGCATGTTCATACTCACTTTATGTCCACATGATGACTTTTGTTCCTTTTCAGAATTTTTGGGAGCTAATAACTGCTAGATGAGTCAAGTTGCTTATTAAAAGGATTTTATATTCTTAGTCTATCTCCAAAATAAATGTATTCTGTGCCCTTGTGATTATTTGTAAAAGATTTCAGTTTTAGCATTATAGACTTTAGAATTGGCAAATGCAGTTGAAATCAGGACATCTTACTGTCCAAACACCCTTGTTTCTGAAGATAAATGCAGACCAACTTTCTCTCCCAAAGGGAGGGATATAATTCCTTCATCCAAAGTACTGTATTCAAGGTGCATTTTTTGAGAGCAATCAGTATCACTCAGGGAGAATGAAGAGCAGAGAAACGTTAAACTCCCTCACTCAAGATCAGTGTGGATAAGATTTTTGGTGACTCTTAAATGATTTTATCCCTAAGTTTAACAAGGCTTTGATTTTGTATTCATTTCCTTAATAATGGCTTCTCTGTTAAAAAAAATTAATTACTAGAAAACCTAGGAACACATGTAAAAGAGTCAATAAGCAGAAACCTGGGTTCTTTCCCCAAAGCAACCCAAATTTCAGCTTGTCGAACAGTACGACCTTTGATGCACTATTTATATGTGCTTGATGGGCAAAAAAATGTGGTTAATTACTGTTCTACTCTGATGGCCTACAGTGTTCTTCATCTTAACTTTTCAGTAGTTTTTTTTTTTTTCTTTTATGCATCTTGATGTGGTGAGCACTATGATGATTGGAACCAGTGAAGTTCAACAGAAACCAAGACATTGTAAAACCACCTGGCATCACAGTAAATTAAAGGAAAGTTAAGTTCTCTTTGCTCAAAATATAGGATGCATACTTGAAAGGGGAATTGATCCAGGAAAGCTCTATGGGCCTTCTTGACTGAAAAGATCACTTACATACACTGGTTCATTAGTTAAACGTCATTTTGTCAGGATTTGGGGACCAGGTTTAACACTGTCATTTTCCCACTTCTCCATTTGAAGTGATAGAGAAATTTCCCTATGCTTTTTGTTTTCAATTCTTATTATTTTGTAGAGGGGCTTTTTCCTTTAATATTTATCCTGAGTATTTAATTAGGATTCTCAATTAAGTGCCTATAAATCTATCAAAAAGGAAGAGATATGTGTGCACAATAAATACAGTACATGTATTTTAGTTTTTAATAAAAAGAAACCTTTTTCAAACATGGATTTTTTATGGAAAAATGATAGTTTAGAAGTTGGAGTTTTGAGATGTAGATAGTGTAACTGTCATTGTCTTTACAGCAATCTAAACAAAAGTATTGTTCCCTTGTAATGCTGTGGCTCTGCCTAGGAACATAAGTTAAATGTGGTGGTAATTAGGCCCTGACTGATGTAGAAATCACAGTTATTTATTTTGAATACATAAAACAGTGACTATCATATTGTTTGTATTATTTTATCAAAGTTAACTGTTTAGATATTTTCTTCCTATGTATATTCTCAAACTGAGCTACATACTGACAAAATAAAATAAAGGAAGCAAATCAGACTAATCTGACTCTTTGTGGACATGTGCAATGACACAGAATAGTCTGCGAAATAAATTATCTAAGGGACATTAGTGTAATTACTAAATACAGCTATTTCCTTGTTCTTGGACTTTTGTTATAGCTACTGTGATTCTTACATACCTTAAATTGTCCCCGCCATCATGCAGAATAACCACCTCACACATGTGTACTTAGTTTCAACCACAGATTCCTGCTCACTAGGAATCCTAGGTCTTTAAATTCTGCATAGATGTGTGTTCTTCAACCTGCAAAAGAAAGAGAACATAACATATAAGTTGCACTCATAGAGGTCAAAATGATTATATAGATGTTACTACTGGAGACCACATGACTTGAGTATTAGAAATCCATGAATTTCCCTGGCTGGTATGGCTGAGTGGATTGAGTGTTGGCCTGTGAACCAAAGGGTCACCAGTTTGATTCCCAGTCAGGGCACGTGCCTGGGTTATGGGCCAGGTCCCCATTGGGGGGTGCTCAAGAGGCAACACACATTGCTGTTTTTCTTCCTCTCTTTCTCCCTCCCTTCCCCTCTGTCTAAAAATAAATAAATAAGATCTTAAAAAAAATAAATACCACAAACCATTTCTAACATTAAGAAATATGTTTAAAAGTTTCAAAATTATCACAAAATAAGGTAGCATCCAACAACTATGATCATCATGAGCATTTTTTTTCTTAGTACATGAGACACCTTCAAATTGCTTTTGGCAATATTCAAGTAAAAATGTAACTATAGAAGTCTTGCAGTTATATTATTTTGTACTCAGATGAGTGTTTTCCAAAATAAAATTCCATAATAGCAGACCTCCTGATTATCAGACTGAAAATTATAGACATTTTTTAGAATTAGTTCCACTGTATACCACTACAAATGGTGCAGCCTAGTAGCACCAATATAAATGCCTTCCTTCTTTTTAGTGATGGCAATGTTCTCCTCCCTTTCTCATAAACTCCCGACTTCCACCCTAATCAAACACACTGCAGGCCCCTGCCCAAATCAGTGCTTCCCAAATAACTATTGTTTGATTCTAAATAAATGTTGTTGCCTCTCACTTTTATTTTTAGGTTAACAGAGCATCTTTAACTGTTTATCCCAATATTAATCTGTCTCATGTTAATTTGATTATTAGTCCAACCAGAAGAACTTGGGAGGGTAGCAGGAAAATCATTTTTCCTTCCCAACAACTTCACTCCTTCTGTATTGAAACATCTAGTCATTGATAGGAAGACAGTAACAAGAAGAGATGATGAAATTAACAATGATTTAAAATAGCTATTCAAAATATATTCAAAAGTTTGAAAGAAGCCTGAACAAAATAATTATTGAAAAGAAGGCAATAAGAAAGAATCTATAGGAACTTTTAGTGAAGGAAATAAAATCTCTGACATGAGAAATTCACAAGGACTCCTCTTTGCCCTGTATGCAGGCTGAAGGTGGCAGTTGTAGCTGGGAGCAGGTGACATTCAGGTTTTGGGGTTAGGTGATGGGGTCAGATGATGAGGAGGGGGCATGAAAGTTAAGGCCAGAGGCCCCCTCCAGTAACCAGCTGCAAGGTACATACTGTATAGCAGCAAATATGGGGTCTCGAGGCTGCTGTGGACCAGCTTGCCACCCATAGCCCCACACAGACTGGATGGATATCCTGCTTGTATATAGTCAATTGCACTAAGCTTCTTAGGCCACAGGGAGTGAGGCATAGAAGGTCTTCAAATAAACGCTGAGATCTCCATGGTCTTCTGTCTCTCCACAATGAAAAGCCTAGGAGTAAACAATGTTTTAAAACAGGTGATGACATGTTATACTTTTCTTTAAAATATTAATTCTGGACGTACCATGATGGCAAGTTGTGTTGGATTCCAGTTGGGAGGATGAACCAATAACCTAACGAGGGCTTTTCATGGTCTTGAGTTACAGATAAGGGACCATACTTAAATCAGTTACTTTTCGTCATACACATTTCATTAATTTCTGCAAAAAGAAAATAGGCCCCGAAAATAGGGAAAGATGGTGGAGGAGTAAATGGGAGTCACGTTGACCTCATCCTCCTAAGATTAAACTGGAATTACGCCTAAATAGTGGAGAAATCAATTGTAAAACAATGGAATTATAGTGGGAGAGGAGCCTTGAGCCGTGGACAGACAGGGATTCAACTCTCACACATCCCAATCAGTGAGAAGTGTGGTGGAGGCTCGAGAGGGTAGGCTGGGTGCCCACTGGCACCAGACCAGAGGGACATTGAAACGGCCAGTTAGCTCCCCGCTGAGAAGAACGGGGTCTGAATCATAAACAGGGACCTCTAAACTACAGCACCTAAAACCAGGAAAGTACAGACAAAACGCAACTGCGAAAAGCTTAGGGGCACTCTCTGCCAGAGACAGGTGCCTGGGGATGCAAGGAGACATTTAAAGGGCAATGCAAAAATTGCAACGGCAGTCACCCTCCTTGATCTCTGGGTAAAGGCGGCAGCAGGGTAGGCTGGTGCCTGGGAAAAGACTGGTGAGGAAAACTTTGTGAAGAGAACTGAGACAGTGGCCCGTCGAGCACCAGTGATAATGCAACTCCCACTCTGCACCTACCATCTTGCTCAGGCATTGGGGAATCAATTAACCTGCTTTTTGTGCGCATGTGAGCTGGGGGGCTAAGTGCAGACTGGCTGGGAGAACCCTGAGGAAAGACTGGAGACTGTCGCATTGGGGAAAGAACAGGAGGAGGAACCGGGGAATCCTGACTCCCTCCCCGGTCCGTAGTCTCCATTCTGGGCAGGCAAAGCGAGCCCCCAAAGAGGCAGAAGTGGGGCACGCACAAACAAGACTGCCTGCAATTGAAACACAGTGTGCACAGGTGGTGGATCCTTGGACGAAAGGGTCACAGAACTGCCCAGAGACCCCTGAGGAGAGACCAGAAACGGAGGTGTTGGGGAAAGAACTGGAGGAGGAACCGCGGAGTCCTGACTCCTCATTTCCCTAATCCCCATTGTGCGGGAAAAGGACACACACCCAAAGAGTCAAAAGCAGAAAAGCACACAATAGAGAGCCCCAAACCACTCAGTGCAGGCGAGCACACTTGTGCCGAGTGGCCAGCGAGGGTTGGCGAGTGTGTGTGTGGACCCGCTCAGGCTGGCGAGGCCTCCCACAGGTTGGCACTGATGGGGCCTGCGAGGGAGTGGACAGATAGATGAGCACAGGTGTAAATTGACCCGCGAGGACTATGAGTGCAGAGCAGTCTGCAGAAATAGTGGATCTCGGGCGAAGCGGTTACAGAGCTGCCCAGAGTCCCTGGAGGAGAGACCAGAGACAGGATTAACCGGAAAGCCCTGGAGCTGTCTTCCTCCCATTTCTGTAGTCTCCATTTGGCGAGGGCAAGCAATGCATCCAAAGAGCCAAAAGCACAGAAAGCACAGAATAGAAGACCCTAAACAGACCAGTGCCGGGGTGCCCGACAGCCTGGGGAGCCAGACAAGTAAGCGAGGTTGCTAAGAAGCCCCCTGGACTGGAGCAAGCACGCGCAAGCCCAGGCTAGTGGAGGATCCTACCCGGCAGGGGAGCATGATCAAGGACCAGCATAAGAGTGCAGAGCGATAAACAGAAATAGTGGATAACTAGCTAAAGGGATCACAGAGTTGCCCAAAGCAGGAGTCAGACACAGACAGTAGACTCCTGGAATGCTCAAACAAACAACAAAGGCCATATAGGGTCAACAACTGATATCATCAGAGGCAGGACCAGAAAAAAAAGTAAAGGAAAATAAATAAATAAACAAACAAATATATACATAAACAAACAGACCCGCCTACTAACATAGAAGTTTAATCCACAAAATCAGGAAATCTAGACGGCCCAATTGAAGCAGAAGCAAAAATAAATAAATAAATAAGTAAATTACTTAACAGACTCACAAAAATGGGAAGAAAAAGAAGTTCTCCCAAAATTAGTGGAAAAGGGGACTCCCCACAGACAGAGCTAAATGAAATAGAGGCAAGGGAACTATCAGATACGGAATTCAAAACAATGGTTCTAAGGAAGCTCAATGAGCTCAGCCAGCTCAAAGGACCTATGAGAAACTGCAGAGAAACAATCAGGATCTTACAGCAAACTATATCAACCTGGAAAAGGACATAGAAACTATCAAGAAGACACAAGAGGATATGTAGAATACAATTTCTGAATTGAAGAACACAGTAGAAGGAATCCAAAGCAGGCTGGATGAAGCCGAGGATCGAATCAGTGAGATGGAGGATAAGGTAGAAAGAAGCTCCCAGAAAGAACAAGAAATGGAAAAAAGACTCAAAAAGAACAAAGGGCATTTAGGGAAATGCAGGACAACCTGAAACGCAATAATATCCATATAATAGGGATACAAGAAGGAGAAGAAGAGGAGCAAGGGATAGAGAACACCCTCGAAAAAGTAATGATGGAAAATTTCCCTAATTTGAGGAGAGAAAGGCTCTCATGGATCCAGGAGACACAGAGGACTCCACTCAAGAAGAACTCAAGGAGGTCCACTCCAAGACACATCATCATTAAAATGGCAACTATTAAAGACAAAGAGAGAATCCTCAAGGCAGCAAGGGAGAAGGAGAGAGTAACATACAAGGGGGCCCCGATACGCCTAGGAGCTGACTTCTCAACAGAAACACTACAAGCCAGAAGGGAATGGCAACAAATATTCCAAGTCATGAAAAGCAAGGGCCTACAATCAAGGCTTCTCTACCCAGCAAGGATCTCAATTAAAATAGAAGGGGAGCTCTGGCTGGTGTAGCTCAGTGGACTGAGCACTGGCCTGCAAACCAAAAATAGAAGGGGAAATGTGGAGTTTCCCAGAAAAAAGAAGGCTAAAAGAATACATCCCTACCAAACCGGCACTCCAAGATATGCTCAAGGGACTGGTTTAAGAAGATGAAGGAAAAGAGTGAGAAAGAGAAAAACATAGGTACAAAGAGAAAAATGAATAAGTTTCTATCAGCAATAACTCTCAAGGTAAATGGACTCAATCAAGAGACACAGGGTAGCCGAATGGATAAGAATACATGACCCACACATACGCTACCTACAAGAGACCCACCTCAGAGCCAAAGAGCTAGACAGATTGAAAGTAACAGGATGGAAAAAAATTCCAAGCAAATGGGCAAGAGAAAAAGGCCGGGGTTGCCATACCTGTATCAGACAAAGTAGATTTCAAAACAAAGGCCATAAAAAGACACCCAGAAGGGCACTTTATAATACTTAAAGGAAGAATCTATCAAAAAGACACAAAGATTGTAAACTTATATGCTTCCAATATAGCAGCCCCCAAGTTTATAAGGAAATTGTTGGATGACTTCAAAAAGATATAGACAGCAACACACTTATAGTAAGGGATTTCAACACCATCCTGTCAGAAATGGACAGCTCTTCCAAACAAAACACTAATAAACATATTGGGGAGGTGAATGATGCACTGAATCAAAGAGACTTAACTGCCATATATAGAACCTTACATCCCAAAGAAGAAAAATACACATTCTTTTCAAATGCTCATGGCAGTTTTTCAAAGATAGACCACATGATAGGACACAAAGTAAACTTCAGCAAATTCAGTAAAATTGAAATAATACCAAACCTTTTCTTGGACGACAAGGGTTTGAAACTGTAAATCAACCTCAAAGAGAAACTTCAAAAACTTGCAAACGCATAGAGACTGAAGAGTACACTATTAAACAATGAATGGGTCAATAATGAGATAAGAGAAGAAATCAAAAAATGTCTGGAAACAAATGAAAATGAACAGACAACAGTCCAAAACCTATGGGACATAGCAAAGGCAGTCCTGAGAGGGAAGTTCATACCAATACAGGCTTAACTAAAAAAGATAGAGGCATTTCAAATGAGAGACCTAACACTACAACTTCAGAATTGGAGGAACAACAACTAATAAATCCCAGAGCAAGTAGAAGGAAGGAAATAGTCAAGATTAGAGCAGAACTGAATGACATAGAGACAAAAAGAAGAATTCAGAGGATCAACCATTTCAGAAGCTGGTTCTTTGAAAAGATATTTAAAATTGACAAGCCTTTAATCAGACTAATCAAGAAAAAAAGGGAGAGGACCCAAATTAATATCAGAAATGAGAGAGGAGAAATAACAACTGATACCACAGAAATACAAAGGATTGTCAGAAACTACTATGAACAATTACATGCCAGAAATTTGAAATCCTTGATGAAATGGACCAATTTTTAGAAAAGTACAATCTTCCAACACTAAAGGAGGAAGAGACAGAAAGTTTGAACAGACAAATAACACCTGGGGAAATTGAAGCAGTAATCAAGAAACTCCCGGCATACAAAAGCCCAGAGCCAGATAGTTTCCCAGGAGAATTTTACAAAACATTTAAGAAAGAGCTAACCCCTGTTAGCTCTTCTTAACCCCTGTCCTTCTCAGACTATTCCAAAAAATCCAAGAGGAGGGAAGACTCCTAGACTCTTTTTATGAGGCCAGCATCACCCTAATTCGAAAACCAGATAACGACCCTAGAAAGAAAGAAAACAAAAGGCCAATTTCACTGATGAACAAAGATGCTAAAATCCTCAACAAAATATTGGATACCGCATCCAGCAATACATTAAAAAAATTATCCACCATGACCAAGTGGGATTCATCCCAGGGATGCAGGGACGATTCAATATAAGCAAGTCAATAAACGTAATACGTCACATAAATAAAAGACAAAAACCACGTGATCATCTCAACAGATGGAGAAAAAGCATTCGATAAGGTACAGCACACATTTAAGATCAAAACACTCAGCAAAATGGGAATAAATGGGCATTCCTCAACGTAATAAAGGCCATATATGAAAAACCTATAGCCAACATCATACTCAACGGGCGAAAACTAAAAGTTTTCCCACTGAGATCGGGAACACAACAAGGATGTCCGCTTGCATCATTTCTTTTCAACATCATATTGGAAGTCCTAGCCACAGCGGTCAGACAAGAAAAGGAAATAAAAGGCATCCAAATAGGAAAGGAGGATGTAAAGCTATCCTTGTTTTCAGATGACATGATACTGTACATGGACCTACCGAAAAACTCCTCAACCTAATAAGTGAATTTGGCAAAAGTGCAGGATACAAAGTCAACATTCAGAAATCAAAGGCATTTTTGTACACCAGCAATGAAATAGAAGAAGAGGAAATCAGAAAAAAAATCCCATTTGATATAGAGAGAAGAAAAATAAAGTACCTAGGAATAAATTTAAGCAAAGAGGTAAAAGACCTGTGCACACAAAACTATACAACTTTGAAGAAAGAATTTAAGGAAAACACAAATAAATGGAGGGATATACTGTGCTCATGGATTGGAAGTATTAATATCATCAAAACGTCCATACTACCCAAAGTAATTTATAGATTCAATGCAATCCCTATTAAGATACCAATGACATATTTCACAGAAATAAAACAGACATTTCAAAAATGTATATGGAACCATAAATGACCCCGAATAGCCACAGCAATTTTGAGAAAGAAACACAAAGTAGGAGGGATCACAACACCAGACATCAAACTACTACATAGCCACTATACTCAAAACAATCTGGTACTGGCACAAGAACAGACCCATGGACCTGTGGAACAGAATAGAAAGCCCAGAAATAAGCCCAGGTCTCTATGGGCATCTAATATTTGACAAAGGGGGCAGAAGCATAAATTGGAGCCATAATAGCCTCTTCAACAAATGGTGTTGGGAGAGCTGGACGGCACATGCAAAAAATTGAGACTGGATCATCAGCTGACGCCATACACAAAAATAAACTCAAGATGGATAAAAGATTTAAATATAAATTGCAACACCATGAGTCCTAGAGGAGAACATTGGCAGGAAACTCAGATATCCCAGGCAGCAATTTTTTCACCGATATGTTTCCTAAATCAAAGGACATAAAGGAAAGAGTAAACAAGTGGGACCTAATCAAAATAAGAAGCTTCTGCATAGCTAAAGAAAACATCAGCAAATGAAAAGGGAGCCAACCATATGGGAAAATATATTTGCTAATGATACAGCAGACAGAGGTTTGATCTCCAAAATACATAAAGCACTCACTCGACTGCACTGCAAGGAGACAAATGATCCAATCAAAAAATGGGCAAAGGACCTGGGCAGATGCTTTTCCATGGAGGAAAGAGCATACAGAGGGCCCAGAGACATTTGAAAGGATGCTCAGCATCACTAGCCATCAGAGAAATGCAGATCAAAACCACCATGAGGTACCACCTCACACCAGTCAGAATGGTCATCATGAACAGATCAACAAACAGCAGGTGCTGGTGAGGTTGTGGAGAAATGGGAATGCTAGTACACTCTTGGTGAGAATGCAGACTGGTGCAGCCATTGTGGAAAGCAGTGTGGAATTTCCTCAAAAAGCTGAAAATGGAACTGCCTTTTGATCCAGTGATTCCCCTGCTGGGACTATATCCTAAGAATACTTAAACGCCAATTCAAAAGAACCTATGCACTCCAATGTCCATAGCAGCACAATTTACAATAGCCAAGTGTTGGAAGGAACCTTCATGCCCATCAGTAGATGATTGGATCTAAAAGTATGGCACCTTCACACAATGGAATTATTTGCAGCAGAGAGAAAAAGAGAATTACTAAACTTCGTGACAGCATGGATGGAACTCGAGAGCATTATGTTAAGCTAGATAAGCCAGGGGGCAAAAGACAAATACCATATGATCTCACCTATAAGTGGAACCGAACCAACAATACAGAGATGCAAGGAAAATAAGACCAGACACACTGAAAGGAAAAGAAACCTACATAGACAAAAGGGAAAGAGGGAGGGGGGTGCGGGGGAAAAGGAAGGGAAGGGGAAAGTCAAGGAACATATAGCAAGGATTCATGGACAAAACCAAAGGGGAAGAGTTGCGGGAGTGAGGGATGGGGCAAGGGAAAGTTGTGGGGGGTAGGCAGAGACAAATATATTTAAAAAAGTATTTTAATTAATTTAAAAGAAAAAGAATGAAAGAAAATATGCCCTGACCAAATGTTCCTTGTTCCTTGGTGACTATAGGTAAAAGTACATATTTTAAAATGCTTGCTAATCCTGAGGTGCAACATAAGAAGTCCAACCACCCTTTTAGAGAGATCACATGAACAGAAAGTGGGACCCAGCTGAGCAGAGCCTTTCAGTCATCCCTGCCAAAGTAACAGACAGCAATGCCAGCTTCCAGATAAGTACCACTGAGTCACCCCAAACAATGTCACTTGGAGCAGAAGAATCATCCAGCCAAGCCCTATCTGAATTTCCAACCTACAAAATCATGAGATATAATAAAATTCTAGTTAAGCCAAAAAATTATAAAATTTTTGTTATTTAAAATTATTATTTTACATATGTTTAAAATTTTATATGTGTTGAACACTAATTTTTACATATAAAATTTTGATTTTGAAAACTTTTTATGAGATAAGGAAAACATTGATTCTAATTATGTCTCTTGTTTAGTTTATCTCATAGATAGTTTTATAACAGTTAACGGAGGAGAAATGGTAAAAACATACTCAAAACAATCACAAAAGTGTGGCCGTAAATTCACTTCTCTTAGTCAAAGTCAATTTTTGAATGATTACTTTACAAATGGAAAAGTAGGCAAAATCAGATGTTAGCCATTTAATAGAAAAGTTCAGTTCATTGTAAAATTGTTTTTTTAGATAAGTTTAGTTTGGAACATTATTCAATAGAACATTTGCAAATAGAAGCTTCTGTCAATGAGCAGGCTGCTCCCTAGGTATTGTGTGTCTGTGGCCAAAACCATTTTCTCCATTTACATATACAGACATAAGATATTTGCATATGAGGAAGATATGCTAGGTGATTATAGGTAAGAGTTGAACCCTCCTAAGCATACTTAATATTTATTACTCCTGTCATTTATGTAGGATTCACAAACACGCGCGCGCACACACACAGACTCAAGCACGCACCCATTTATTGTTCATTGTAAAATATAGATCAAGAGAAACGACTTTATGTATACAGACTTCCAGATAGAATCACATAGACAGAAAGTCTAAGCAGGTGCTTAGAGACTTTAAGAATCCACATACTTCCGTGAAACTTTCTAAAGTTTGCAGAAGAGATTCCATTTGTAAGTAGGCATCATGGGAGAGAGACTTCTCCAAGTACATTACATTACATATGCTCCTTGGAAGTAAGGCTGAAACGCAGGTTCTAAGTCCCCTTGCTTCCTAGACCTGCACCCCTGGGACAGGCGACCCCGCAGACCCTCACAAAATGTCCAGACCTCCAGGCTGCCCAGCACAAATCAGCACAGATGCAATCACGCTGCGCGAGGCTTTCTTTTCTTCTTCAGACATGTACAAGTGAAACCGAAAGTATGCTTAACTCCTGAGGAAAAGAGGGGAAACCACCCCACAGTAGCCTCATGTCCATCCATGCAGAATGTTGCTCTGAGGTGGCATTTTAATTTAGGTTTCCCAGCTCCCCAATGCATTGTCTTGCCCCTACTAAGCAGAGTGCATTGGAAGAGAACAGCTCACTGTCCCAACTGCTTTGGAAACTTCCTCCATTAGGAGAATGATATGGCTGCCTGCTCTGTAGCAAAGTAAGTGTGGATTTCAGAGGTTTAGGATTCTCTTAGGATGAGGGGATGTGATAAGAGGTATTTAGTCATTGCTTTACTCTCTTTTTATTTATTTATTTATTTACTTTTTAAATACATTTGTCTCTGCCTCCCCACCACCACTTTCCCTTGCCCCCTCCCTCCTTCCCTCCCTCAGCTCTTCCCCTTTGGTTTTGTCCATGAGTCCTTGCTATATGTTCCTTGACTTTCCCCTTCCCTTCCCTTCCTTTTCCCTGCCCCCCACTTCTGTCTCTAAATCCTAAATATGGATAGTTTTTTCCTCCCAAGAGCCAAGATTTAGTAGACTACAAAAAAAAAATGGGTTAGGGATGTTTTTGTCTCTATTATACAAACATAACAATTTAAGAAAAAAACACACACATAACAAAACAAAGTAGAAAAAACAAACAAAGCCATGCAAATTATTTCAAGAAATGTTTTAAATGTGACTCATTAAATCAACATCCTATAGCACACACTCTGTGCCTAGCACCATACAAACGACACAGTTCATGTCTGGTCACTGCCTACAAAGAAGCTATTTACATAAATTCTCAAGTAGGTATTTGGGTGGCATTATATCTGAAAAGATTTCCAGCTCTCATATATCGTTATTTTTCAATCTTTGAAAGACTGCTCAACTTTCAACAAAATCTTTTGCAACCTGTAATTGCAAAAGTATTTTAGTCCAACTCAAATCAACCAAAATTGTGTGATAGTACATGTAAGCACCTAAAAAAGTTGCTGGCTCTTAGGAGTTAATAAAAAATGTTGGATTCCTTAGCTGTAGTGACTTTTTCTCACTGTGGGCAACTGGAAAAGAAAAAAGAAACACTTGAGTGTTAGGAGTGGAATTTATGAGTCACTCCAGAATTTCCCATAATCCCTGTGCTCATGAAAGTTAGGTTAGCAACCACCCTCTAATAAACTCGATGTGTTTCACAAAAACATGTATGTTTCTAGCAGGAGTCACATAATTACCAGGTCAGGAGTCGTGAGTTAGTGGAAAGGGCTGTGGAGCTGTGGAGCATGTACAATCTGTAGAGAGCAGCTGCCGGTCTCCAGCATGTCATGGCTGTTTGGGCAGAGCAAATGTGTTCATAACCCAATTCTCAGAACTGTGAATGTGTCCCATGACATTGCAAAGGGGAATTAAGGTAGCAGATGGAATTAGGTTAGGAATCAGGGAGGTGGTTTATTCCTGGTAGACCACAGTAATCCAGGGATTGCCCTGAGTGTGGAAGAGGGAAGTGACAACCTCAGCATCAGTGACCAGTAACAGGGAGAATCTACCAGCCTCACTTTGAAGATAGAAAAGGGCAAGTCAAGTTGGGCAGTCTCTAGAAACTAGGAAAAGCAAGGATTCTCCCCTAGAGCCTACAGAAAGGAATGCAGCCAGAGACACTTTGATTTTAGCCCAGTGAGACCCATGTCAGACTCTAGATCCATGGACTGTAAGGTCATACATTTGTGTTGTTTTGAGCCACTGAGCTTGTGGTGGTCTGTCGCAGCAGTTACAGTGAATGAAAAGTGTCCCTGCGCACCCAAGTGTTGGCCTTAGCAGCTATCCCAGTTTTTAAAAGAAGCTTAAGAGACATATTCTTATATGAAAACTTGGGTTTTTAAACTTTGACAATTAATTAAACTGTTATTACAAATGTTTAAACTGTATAGAGTAAATGAGAGATGCCATGTTCTGTTTGTAATTTCCATTATGTACAGTTTTATATAACTTAGTAGTAGTGTATATATCTATATATGCATAGACTTAAATAGTTATTTGTACTTATTTTCTCTCCAAAATTATCTTTCAAATCATAGCCTTATCAAAGTACACAGAAACATGGTCTGCTACACAACAAAAGAGTTGAAGAAGATCACACATTCTCAATGCCCACCAACTAATGCCACCAAGAATCTGCCTGCAGTCAGAGTGGGGTTTTTTACTCACTGTGCTAAAGAAAGCTGCAAACAATGGGACCACAGAGGGTCCTGCTTGAAAGGAGTTAAGAGTAGTGTATTAAAGGATTTGGGATTTATGTTAGGTAATTTTGGAGAGAGGTCAAGAAATGTGGGGTCTGCTGTCAATCAAGTGATGTCAGAAAGATGAGTCATTTGGTAATAATGATCATATCAAATACAATATGGAGGGGTGCTTAGTACTCAGTGAATACTGGTTAAGTTTTTATAAATTAATTAAATATAGTTGAATCTTCTTTTAGTTTAACATTATCTTATAATTATTCATTTTACACAAAGTTCAAAAGTTAAGAATATTTTACAAAAGTCAGTTCTCTCAGAAGAGACTCATAAATCCTAAAATTGTATTTAAATTGATGATAAAACACCTCCAGTTGTGACAAAATGTGCATAATTCTTCCAACCAATGTCTCCATGTTGAACATATGCTATACATCATGTAAGTGGTTATAGAAACTCTAATTAAGGTATCCATGAGCAACTGATGAAAGTGATTGATTCTATTTTTAATTCATTTCTAACAACTGTATTTATTGATCAAATTTTATGCACTAAATATAATACCATGTTAGGTGTTGAGGATACAAACTGTAATGAAGTATAGATCAATGGGATGTAAGCGAAGGAGATACTAAAGTGTGTTAAAATTATAATCTTGAGGTAGAAATCTGTGAGAAAAAGGTAGAGCCTCTTGCCTTCTTCAATACTGACTTAATACTTTTGATGGTTAACTTTATGTGTCAACCAGGCTGGGCCACCATGCCAAGGTATTTGGTGAAACATTCTGGATGCTTCAGTGAGGGCAATTTCTGAATGAATTTAATATTTAAATTGGTGGGCTTTGAGTAAAGCAGATTGTCTTTCACGATGTGGGTGGGCCTTATTCAATCAGTTAAAGGGCTTAAAAGAACAAAGACTGATCCTCCTCTCCCAGAAAAAGGGAAATCTGCCAGTATATGGTTTTTAATACCTGATTTAAACAAATTCTGGATACCTTTAAAAACACATTTCTCTTTTATACAGTTCCTATCATCTGTTCAAGCAACAACTGTTGCATAACCTCAGGATTGTTCTTGAAGAAGAGAAGATTATCCCTTCTACTTTAACCAGTGAGTTCCATCTATATGCCTCTTCAGCCTAGACTTCTCCAAAAGTATATCTCCATTCTGATTTCCCCCCACAGTACATGTAGCCAGTTACTTAATTAGCTACTTTATTTGGAGATATAATAGGAATTGGAAATACAACTGGGCCAAAATAGGATTCTTGATTTTCTCCAAATTGTATTCTTCTTCCAAATTTTTTTTATTAGTTTTACCCTATTGTTCTTACTGGTCCAATCACAACCTTGTCATTATTCTAGAACATTATCCTTTTCTTACCTATAAATTCTCCCCACCTTTACTGGTACCACTCTAGTCTAACATCCAGTACCATCTAAATGGATTCAGTAGCAGCCAGAGTTACCATGTAATTTGGATCATGGCACTCTGCTGTCCTACCTGTGTAACACCCTCTGAGGACCACATACAGTCCATGTTTTGCCCAGCACCATCTCAGCTTCCCACCCTCTCTTGAATAAAGGAGAATTGTAGCCACATGACTTTCTTACTACTAAGCACACACACCAGGTCCAGCAAGCTGCTTGCCACTTCCTCTTACTGGGTAATTTTCTGCCTGTAACTGTTCCCTATAAAATTTTATGTGGCTTTTTCCTCCTGATTGGACAGATCTTGGCCTTACATAAGCCCTCCAAAAGTCTTTCCAGTGACCACTTTGTTTTCTGTATGTAACTTATTTAAGGAATTATTTTACTTGTTGACTTGACACATATCCATAGAACCCAATATAATGTAAATCAATTGTGAACTGAGACCTTATTTTAACCTTCATATCTCTATAACGGGGCACAGCCAGGACCTTCCCTCCCACCACCAAAGGGTATTTTGTAACGGGGTCCACAGATTGGGGTGTCCAAGAAAAATATATTCTCCCTACCCCAGGGCGGGCCACCATGGGTGATGGGAGCCTTGAACAGGGCCATTGAGAGTTATTTTGCATGTCAATAACAGGATAGCTTCATTCCTCATATGCAAAGAGGGTTATTTTGCATATCACCAAAGCTAATCAGGAAGGTTTAAAATACTCAATACAGAATGTAACTGGGAGAGAAAGAGAGACAGGGGCCTGCAGTAGAGAGAAAGGGACACAGGCTCTGGGGAACAGTGTGAAGACCACGTGGGAAGAAAGAGGGGAGAAAGGACTCTTGCTAGTGGGCCATGAGAAGGTGCCACATGGTTATGCATTAAAAGCTGGAGATCGTGACGACGCTGTAGATGATGCTGAGACCGGTGAGAGGTCTGCCTAGCCAAGTCCTGGACTTCTGTTCCTTTTTTTCTGAAGGACGGTATCCCTGACTGGCCTGACTGGCCTGACTGGCCTAACTGGGCAAAGGGGGAAAGGCAGGACAGTGTGTGTGCTGGTGATTGTTTTGAAGGGATTTTGAGGTTTAAGGGTGACATTTAGCCATTAATCAAACCTGTATAACTTTTGAATAAATAGTTCCTTTTCCTTCTCACCAAACTGCCACTTGGTGCCATAATTCCAAGGGCGGCGGGCAAAGGACCCACAATCGAGGGGTCCCGGGTGAGGAGAGTGTCGTTGTTTCGGTAATAGCATCTGGGCACCCCCCCCCCCGCATGGGTAGTTTTGTTCAGTAACATCTCCACTATATAGAACAATGGTTAGCACATAGTAAGTTTTAATACATTTTTGAAAACTGAATGAGTAAACTATAAATACAATTATCATTTTCAAATGCAGCCAGATTTCAATTCATTTAAGCCTTGTATCAGGTATGCTTTTTCATTTAGCATAGAGTATTGACTAAGGCAGAAGCACCCTTCTAATGCCCATGTCTTATTTAAAAATTACAGTTCATTGAAAACTTCTTTTCAATTTCCTCAAAGGCAGTCAATCCTGAAATAGGAAATGCAATATATTAGCTTTATGATTCTGTAATTTCTTTCCAATTCACTAAACCATGTTTCTCTCAGACTAGGCTTGTCTTTTGATTATGGCAGCTTTATACAGATAGTGGGTAGGTTAGAAAATCAGAATAAGCATGAAGGTGAAGGGGGAGCTCTGTCCCGTGGTCTCCCCTGTGTCACAGATGAAATGAAAATGCCCAATGCAAGATCTGCTTGGGGAGGAAAGTCTGGATAATCTCTCAGAGGAGAAGAGCCCTGAGTACCTTTCTCCTTGGGCTTTTATTGAGTTTGGCTCCTATAGTGATATATAGTATGCATGTAAAGCTCATCAATCAATGTTAAACTGTAATGATTAAAGGAAGGAGATATGGTTTAAGGATAACAGTAAAATAAGAGTCTTTCTGAGTCAGGGTCCGGTAGACAGAGTGACGCCCATTTAGCCCTAAGCTCATCCTAGGTTCGAATCCCAAACACCAGTACTCATTAACTCCAGGGCATTCTTAGCAAATCAGGTTTCATAGGATTTAATTCCTTTTCCAGGCCTAATTGCCCCTGGGAACTGCCAGACCCACTTTAGGGCTATACCTGACTCTAGCACTGTTTCAAGCCTGAGTCAGGTGAGGGGAGCAGAGCAGCCAAGAAATGAGGAGACTTCTTTCAGATGGAATGAGGACTCCAGCCATGACAAAGCTGAGGGGTGAGGGTCTTTTGCCCCTTTTCTGTGTCCCCCAGGTCCTTCCCTGATGGCCCCTATGCAACTGTGTTTGCCTTAGGTTGCCCCTGGCATCAAGGGATCTTACCTGTTGTTGACTAACCAGCCATCTTTCAGGACCAAGCAGGGTGATTGCTTCAGGGACAGGTTTTGCCTCCTCAGTGGCCTGTTTTTCCAAGGCTTCCTTGCTCAGCTCCAGCCTTGGGGCTCTCTCACCTGTCAGTGAGGCTATAGTCCCTGAAACCAGGCAGGATGGGTCCTGACATTGGGGGATAATGAATACACATGCATTGATGAATGTAGAAAACAATCTGAGTGTTAAGAATCCTAACACTGAGTTTGCAAATTCTCATCTTTCTAATTAGTGTTTTCCTCATTTCTATAGAAAGACTGATATGAAAACTGATATATTTGGAATATCTTGAAGGCAATGTCTTCCCTTAGAGCATTTTAGGCCATAGAATGAAAATAAAATAATTACTGTTTGTAATACAATAAAACCAATGTATTCACATTATTAAATATGTCTTGAAAATTGTGAATGAAAATTCAACTTATAGACTTCCAAGTATTTAGACAGATAATTGGGAAAAAAAGCTACCCTGCAATATAGCAAAGTTTGGGGGACAATAAACATTTTGGGTATTTAGATGCCTTGCCTAATTTGTATTGCCATTTGAAATGCAAGTGCCACCTGGTGTTCATTCTGGTCCCCTAAGATGTGATGAGGTGGATACAGTTGGTTCTAAAAAACCCTGATCTCACTTTTATGTATATATGTGTGTATGTTTACATCCATGTGTGTTCGCATGTATGTGTGTTTGTAAGGTTTTTATAATGATGGCATCCACATTCTTACTCCCTGTTTATACCATCTATAAGATACAAATAAAGATAGAGAATAGTGGGAACATAGAGAAAGACGTTGTGCCAAAAATACTTTTGTTCTGTGATGTCCTTGATTTTGCTATGCATCCTAACACTTTTGAGTCTTTACCACAGGAAATAGAAATGCTAAATATCAACAATATATATGTGCAAACTGCTTCTGCAGTATTTCCTAAATGTTGGACCAAAACTATATTCTTTCTAAGATGGTCAAATTCTAAGGCATTAATGTTTCTGGGAAGAGCAACAACATGCCTTGGGGCCTGAAATATGAAGTTTAGAAGAAGATAAGTTAATTGTACACTTGTGTAGCACTTACAACATGACTGCCATTGTCCCAATCACTTGGAACCCTATTGCTGTCATTGCCTAACAATATGTGCACATTGACACTCCCGTTTGACAGATGAACAAACTGATGGCCCAATGGAGTTAAATTCACTGAATCAGACACACAGTGAATGCACACCAGCAAGGTTCATGAATCCAACAGTCTAGAGATACTCCTAGCTCTGAGCCCCTCACTACTGGGGCCCTGAGTTCTCCCCTTCCTTCCACCTGCTTCATTTACTCTCTTTTTCTTTACTAGGCCTGAAGGACTCACCTGAGAAAATGGATCTGTGATACTTTCCCTATTACTGATCCAGAAATAGACAGATTCCAGTAAACCAACTCTGGAATTCATCACATAATATAGTATCTTTGCTTATGGAAAATTGCATTTTACCAGAATATTCTTGAAAAATAACTTTCTAATATTTTTAATTAAATGCCCTTAGTAATCTGATTGTGCATATATTTCTGTTAAAAGAATCTCTTCGATTATAGTCCCAAAATCAAATCATTTAGATAGCTGCCCTCTATAAACTACTTTCATCCTCTATAAGTTTGTTGGTTATTATTTCATTCAGTCTCTCATTCAGTGATTTACTAATTCACTGAGTAGTTTTCAGGACCCATCATGTGATATTTGTGGACACTTCTCTGAAACAGAGGTGGTCAAAACTAGTCACGTGCCCCATAATCATATCATTGGCAATATTTTGTGGAAAACTGATACTCCTCTCATAACCACAACAATCTCAATGTGATAAGTAACACAGAGAGAAGGACCTTAAGCTCTGAGAAGTTTTAAGTGGGGAACTCAGATTTGTTTGGAAGATGCAAAAAGGCATCTCTGCACAGGTGATCATTGCAATAATACCTGAGAAGTAGCTGAGAGCAACCTCCTGCATACTGGGGTTTGGATGGTAGGAACTCTTAGACAGATATCACTTAATTGGAAGTAGCCATCTCAGCATACTGTCCTGAACAGCTGGCCCCACAACACATACTCTTTTATGATGACATCGCAGCTTACACTGATTATCTGGGCATCTTATTAGTGGTACTCCTAAGGGTGATGAACTGATATTCCATTTGGAAAATAACTACCTGGAAATGTCAGGGTCTGTCTGCAGGTTCTGAAGGAGAAATCTCTTCAGGAAACTTGAGGCTAGATGTTGGATTTCTTTCTCAAGACCATGGCACCCCAGTGACTGTCACAGACATGTGGATGTTCATGAGATGACCCTGTGTTCATGTATCTGCCCATTTGTGTCTGTGATTCACTGAGGATACAGGTATTTACCCTGAGTTATGGTGTCAGAATGGATGGGGAGGCAGGCCATGGACATAACAATGCTCCTGCCTACTGCTTGTAAACCTGTGGTGTTTTGCCCAGACAATGCTGTGACCCAAAGAAACAGGCACAGTGTTTATCATAGTCACTGTCATTTTCAGACAAAAGCTTCACTCATTACATGATAAATAAATCATTAGAATCAATTATCTATTTGACTGGGGCCATTAGAGCTCAGAGACTCTATTAGTTGTTGTTCTTATAGATGTGACAGTTACTTGAAGGCCTTCTCCAAATGCCTTTTGGGTAGTGTTTTAAGTTTAAAGTTCTTCATAAATAAAGTGAAGATCATTTTTCTGCTCTTAGTCACTAGTCAGGACCTCTTTTTCCTCTTCACTCCCTCCTTCTCTTCTTTCCCTACATTTTCTTCCCTTCCTCTTTTCTGGTGGATGTTTATCCCTCAGCATAAGTTTCAATGTGGCTACAATTTTTCTCTATGTCTTTGATTTGGTCTCAAAGAAAAAATTTGCAAAATAGATGAGAGTATGATATGAAATTAGTCAAAATGGTAGCCTAGAGTCTAGAAAGGCTCGTTAAAGGGGTCACACAAATATTTGTTTCTGTTCCAAAGCATCTGCAATGCCAATGAGTAGTTATAGTTGGGAGTATTTATCCTTCTGCATCAAGTGCAGCAAGGTTCCCTGGATATGGTTATTTAGTACCTATGTGAAAGTCTGAGGATAGCACACCACTGATAAACCTGTGGCCCCTCCTTCCCCAGCCATACTCACCTGGTCATGCTAACTTATTGTCTGCATCTTGGCTAAGCACCACTGCTGGGCTTCCTGCCCAGCATGGTCTCCTCCCGTGTAGCCCTCACACTTCTTTTAGTCACTTTCTCAGTGTCTGCATTTCATACTGGACTGAAGACTCTTCTGAGGACTGCCCTTTGGCTGATTCGACTCACTGCCCTGCCCTTTACCCAAGACGGCAACCCTGACTTGGTGGGTGAGTGCTCAGAAATGCTGACTGAACAGATGAGTTGATATAGATACTGGAGATTTCTAATCTCCCTGAGGTTTGCCTTCTGTTCCCAGTCAATACATTTTTATGTCAATTGTTACCATGAGTTGTGCCAAATGCAGGCTTCATTTATGTCTAGATTTCTCAGTATTGTTTTTGTGTGTGTGTGCACGCGCGTGCGCATTTTTTGGAATTGAAAGATCGTTTCGACAAAATTGTGTATGATGGCTGACAGCATATAGAGGTTTCCCTTATGAAAAGAATAACTATCTTAAAATAAAGGAATGATGGAATTTCAGGAACAACCTACCAAAAGGGATCAGCCAACTATGGACCTCTGGCCAAATGTAAGCAGCCAGCTGTTTTATAAGTCAAATTTTATTGGCACACAGCCATACCCGTTGTTTCTTTCTGACTGCTGTGCCTGCTGTCACATTACAAAAGCAGCGTTCTGTAGTTGCTGCAAAACCCAAAACATTTACAACCTAGCCATTTGCAGAAAAAAAAGTTTACTGACACCTGATAGAAGTTAAGAGAGGTTTGTTTTGACTAACCTTTCAAAAGTCTCCATGTTCCTACCACTGAAATGATTCCCACCTTCCTTCAGAAAAGTCAGGCTCTGAGTGATGTAAAAAGAAATTAGGACTTGCTCCTTAGCTTTCAGATTGTGAATAAAGGTCACAGCAACAGGAGGAGACAACCTAGGCCATTGCACAGTCTTACACACAGCTCAGAATTAGTAGGTACTGAAAATGACTTTTGACTTATAACTACTGACCTAAGCACCTTTTCTATATGTTTATTGAAAGTTTTATATCATTTTTGGTAGAAAACAGCTCTTATAGTTTGTGACATATTTTTGTAAATTTGCTTTTTCTTCACTGATTAGTAGTAGGTCTTTGTATATTCACATACGTCCTTTGCACATATCTGTGCAGATAAATTAGATATTGATTATTGGTAGAGTCTTCTGTTAATCTGTAGGCTGCTTTTTCATTTTCTTCTATCAGTTCCATCCATTGATAAACAGAAACAATCTTAATTTCAATGAAGTCCAATTTAATCATTTTTCTCAATAGTTATTGCTTTTGTTTCATGTTCAATAACTCTTTGCTTACTCAGAGGTTCTAAAGGTGGTCTGTTGTTAAATCCAAAAACACATTCTATAAATGTGACCTTTCACATTTAGATCTGTACTTTTCTTGGAAATGTTGTTGAGTGTGGTGAGAAGAATGGGTCAAGGTTATGTTTCCTCTGAGCATCTCTGTAAGACCTGGTGAAGCTCATTGATATTATCATGCTTTACTTGTTGCTTAGCAGGATACATCTGTCACAAGTCATCTGTGACAAATACATGTGGGTCTGTTTTTAAACTCTCCATTACATGGCAGGCAAATTCTTCTCAAAGGCCAAATATTGACTGTTTTAATATATGGATCACATGTTATCTGTTACAATTACTCACCTCAGCCATTGTGCAAAAGCAGCCATAGACTGCTTTGACATAAGTGATGGCTACAGCCGTGTTCCAATAAAACTTTATAAAAGTGGCAACTGATGACAGGTCACAGTTTGCCACCCATGGCTCCAGTTAGCCCCATTGGACTGTCTATCCCTCACAGTATCACTTCCACCATTCATTGGTGTGTATGTCATGTGGCAGATGGTGAATTAGCTCAGTTTTAATCCACTTGAAAATATCTTCATTTAGCCTTCTTTGTGAAGGATGAAGGATATTTTTGATGGACTTGTTTTGGGGTTTTTTTGTTTTGTTTTGTTTTTTTTTTTTTTGCTTAATTTTGTTTAATTACAGTTCTTTAAAGATGCCAGTGCATTTTCTCATGGCTGCAACTCATTTTGGATTAACAGTCAGTATTGTTTCTCTGAAGGGAATACGTCCTTTCTCACTGATATTATCCTTCCCTTTGTCTCTGCCTTTGTTTTTTGTTTGTTACAAGTTTTTCATGACATGCTTCAGCATGATGTAAATTTCATTTATCATAGGGCTTCTTTAACACATGGCTCGATGTTTTCATCAGCTGGAAAGGATCTTGATTAATACCTTTTCAAATACTTCTATTTTCTGAACTCTAATTACACTTATGGTTGACATTTTTATGATGCCCTGTTTGGGTCTGATTTTCATTTCTGTACTTCTGCTTTTTTTTTTGCTCTCCTTGAATCACAGTGGAAATTTTCTACCAATCTAATAATTATAATGATGTTAAAAAGCCTACTAATTTTTTTCTTTTTTTAACTTTTTTTTTCATTTTTTATTGTTGTTCAAATACAGTTGTTTCCATTTTCCCACCACTACTTCCCCCCCCCCCACCCCCATTTCCCACCCTCAGTCTTTCCCCACTTTGGCTTTCTCCATGGGTTCTTTATACATGTTGCTTGTTTTGACCCTTCCTCTTCTTGTCCCCGTTCTCCCCGCCCCTCCACCCATTCCCTCTCATTACTGTTGGTTTCTTTTTCCTTTCAATGCCTTTAGTTATATTTTGCTTGCTTTTTTGTTTTGTTGATTAGGTTCCACTTATAGGTGAGACCACATGTTATTTGCTTTTCACCCCCTGGCTTATTTCACTTGGCATAATGCTCTTCAGGTCCATCCATGCTGTCATGCAGGGTAATAGATCTTTCTTTCTTTCTACTGCATGGTATTCCATTGTGTAAATGTACCATAGTTTAATTTTACTTACATTTTTAGTTGTAGTAAGTCCATTTCATTTTTCTAAGTTATTTTTAACAGGTTTTATTTATTTATTTTTAGAGAGAGGGGGAAAAAGATGAAGAGACACATCAATGTGTGGTTGTCTCTCACACATCCACAACTGGGGACCTGGCCCACAACCCAGGCATGTGCCCTTACTGGGAATCAAACCAGTGACTCTTCGGTTCACAGGCTCGCACTCAATCCACTGAGCCACACCAGCAGCCAGGGCTCATTTTTTCATTATAGATGCCATTTTTAGGTGTAATTTCCACCTTTCTATCTAGTATTTTTAAAATATACTGATCATTTTCACTGTACATTTATCACAGTAGTCATATATGCATAATACCAGATTGGCACAGGGTCTAATATCCTCTGTATCTGAACAACCTGTGTGTCTATTTCTATTTTTTACATATTAATTTTTAGCTGCTTTATCTCATCTGGGCAACTCTTGTGAGTTTTAAAATTAAAATCCAGATATTATACATTAAAAAACTATCCAACCTTTGAATGATGCCAATTTTCCTTGGGGAGTAGAGGGGGGCGCTATGTTCCTTCTGCAAAGCAGTTAAATTAGTGGGAAATAACTTCAATACACTCAACAATCAAGATGATTAAGGCTGGGTTTTGGGTATTTGTTAGGCCTTACTATCTTAGGGTGTGTAATGGACAGTCTTGGCTGAATGGCTAGGTTTGATTCCCAGAGCCTATTTTATTTGGAAGACTGTGAACTCCAATTTTTGTTTCCTCATCCATGTGGGACACTGAATTCCCTGATTAATTTTGAGCCTCTCCTGTCAATTTCTGCTTATGTTTTTAGCATCCTGTGCACAGTTTAGGAATTGGCAGAATGCCTCGAGGGAGGGAATACTCTAAAATATCAGGGTTATTTCTCTTCAGATTATGTGTGATGGCTGCTTTAGTAACCCTAAACTCCAATTTTATCTTCTCAGCCTTATGAGACTGTAGAGAACTGGTTTTCTGCCCAGCTGAAATGCCTGGATGGAAAAATGTCAGACAATCTGAGGCCTTTCATAATGTGTTTCCCTTACTTCTGGTGTCTTGGATCCTTAGGTCTGGCTGCTTTTTTCTCTTCCAAGGCCTTTAAATATTTTCTGTTTTTTTTTGTTTGTTCGTTGTTACTGTGTGTGATCTAGCCTTCTTTGTTTTTATTGATGGGAACGTTGATCTTATACATGCTCATCTTTTATACTTGGGGCTATTCAAACAAAACATTTCAGCCTCTCTTCTACCTATTGCACAATGCATTCCTCATTTTCAGGGGTCCTCCTTCCTATGATAATCTTAGGAGTTTTATGAGTAATCAAAATTGGCCATCTCACCTATTGTTATTGCAAAGAAATAAGGAAAACCTATAGAGAGCTATGAGAATGACTTATGGCTGACATATTTGCACAATTTTACATAAGGTACTGAGTTCAATGCTATCTTGGAGATCAGGGTACCAATAAGGTAGAGCCAAAGTATATTGTGGCTTTTATCCAATATATTATTGGGTTTTTATTTGGTAAATTGTGCAGAATTTTTAATTAACAGCTGAAGTAGATAGCCACAGACAGTAGACTCTTGAAAGTCTTGAACAGACTGCCTAAGGTCAGACAGGGTCAATATCTGACATCATCAGAGGCAGACCCAGAAATAAAATAACAGTAGCCTCCTAACATAGAAGTTCACACCACAAAGTCAGGATATCAAGACAGATCAATTTAAGAAGCAGAAGCAAAAAAGAAGAGTATCACAAATAATGAGAAGACAAAGAAACACCCCTCAGTCGAAGGGAAAGGAGGAATCCCCATGAAGAGAACTAAAGGAAATAGAGGCAAGTAAACTATCAAATATTGGGTTGAAAACAACAGTTCTAAGGAAGCTCAGTGAGCTCAGTGAACTCGGAGACAATTATCAAAACTACAGGGAAACTATGAGGAACTTACTGCAAACTATATCAGCATGATAAAGGACATAGAAACCATCAATAAGACACAAGAGGAAATGAAGAATACAATTTCTGAATTGTAAAACACCTTAGAAGCAATCAAAAGCAGGCTAGATGAAGCTGAGGAAAGAATCAGCGAGCTGGAGTACAAGTTAGAAAAAAGTTCCCAGAAAGAGCAAGAAAATGAAAAAAGATGAAAAAGAATGAAGATTCAATTAGGGAAATGCAGGACAAGCTGAAATGTAATAATATCCATATAATAGGGATACCAGAAGGACAAGAAGAGGAGTTAGGGATAGAGAACCTGTTTGAAAATGTAATGGTGGAAAACTTCCCTAATTGGAGGAGAGAAAAAGACACACAACCTCAGGAAGCACAGAAGGCGCCATTCAAGAGGAACCCAATGAGGCCCACTCCAAGACACATCGTTATTAAAATGGTAAATACAAAAGACAAACAGAGAATCCTAAAGGAAGCAAGAGTGAAGGAGGTAGTGACATGCAAGGGAGCCCAGGTATTGCTAGCAGCTGACTTCTCAACAAAAACACTACAAGCCTGAAGGGAATGACAAGAAACATTTCAAGGAATGAAAAGCAAACACCTGCAACCAAGGCTGCTCTACCCAGCAAGGCTCTGGATTGAAATGGAAGGAGAAATAAGGAGTTTCCCAGACAAAAGAAAGCTAAAAGAATATACCTCCACCAAACCACCACTGCAAGATATGCTAAAGGGACTGCTTTAAGAAGATGAAGAGACAGGAGAGAAGATGGCAGAGGAGTGAATGGGAGTCACTCTGACCTCCTCCCAAAACCAAACTGAAATTGCAACTAAATAAGGGAGTAATCATCTGGCAAGCAGTGGAGTGATAGTGGGAGAGGACCCTTGGTGCCGCGGACAGTGGATTCGACTCTCACACATCCCAACGGGTGAGAAGTGCGGTGGAGGCTCGAGAGGGTGGGCTGGGTGCCCACGGGCACTGGCACCAGAAGGACATTGAAATGGCCAGTTAGCTTCCCCCGAGAAAAACGGGGTCTGAATCATAAGCAGGAACCCCTAAACTACAGCAGCTAAAGCCAAGAAAATACAGACAAAACGCAACCCCAAAAAGCTTAGGGGCGCTCTCTGCCAGAGATAGGTGGCTGGGGGATGCAAAGAGACATTTAAAGGGCAAATGCAAAAGTTGCAGTGGCAGCCACCCTCCTTGATCTCGGTAAAGGCAGCAACAGGGTGGGCTGGTGCCTGGGAAAAGACTGGTGAGGAAAACTTTGTGAAGAGAACTGACACTGCGGCCGGTGGAGGCCCAGTGATGGCACACCGCCCACTCTGCAGCTACCATCTTGCTCAGGCATAAGGGAATCAATTAACCTGCTTTTTGTGCGCTCCGCACACACCTTGTACGCCTGTGAGCTGTGGGGCTGAGTGCAGACTGGCTGGGAGAGCCTTGAGGAGAGACTGGAGACGGAGGCATTGGGGAAAGAATGGGAGTAGGAACCGGGGAGTCCCGACTCCCTCCCCATTCTGTGCTATCCGTTGTGGGCTGGAAAGGCGCGACACCAAAGAGGCAGAAGCAGGGCACGCAAGAACCAGATTGCCTGCGATTGAAACGCAGTCCACGGGGGGGGGGTGGATCCTTGGCTGAAGGGGTCAGGGAACTGCCCGGAAGCCCCTGAGGAGAGGCTAGAAATGGAGGCGTGGGGGAAAGAACGGGAGGAGGAACCGGGGAGTCCCGACTCCTTCTCCTTGCCTTAGTCTCCATTGCATGAGAAGAGGCCACACTTCCAAAGAGCCAAAAGCCGAAAAGCACACATAGACCCCCAAAACACACATTGCAGGCGCGCGCACTTGCGCCAAGTGACCGGCAAGGGTTGCCAAGCCTGTGTGTAACCCATGCAGGCTGGCTAACGCTTGCACCGGCCAGCAAGGCCTCCCACAGATTGGCACCGATACGCCCTGTGAGGGAGTGAGCAGAGCGGCAAGGGCAGGTGTAAATTGACCAGCCCACCCGCAATTGCAGAACAGCCCACAAAATTAGTAGAGCTGCCCAGAGTCCCTGGAGAAGAGACCAGAGACAGGATTAACCGGAGAGTCCTGGAGCTGACTTCCTCCCATTTCCCTAGTCCCTATTTGGCGAGGGCAAGCAATGCACCCAAAGAGCCAAAAGCGGGGAAAATACAGAATAGGAGACCCTAAACTGACCAGTGCCGCGGAGCTCACTGGCCAGGGGGACAGAAGAGTACGCGAGGTCGCGCATAAGCCCCCTGGTCTGGGGCAAGCACATGTGAGCCCAGGCAGCGGGGGGAATCCTGCCGTCCCGGGAGCGCGCTGAAGGAGCCTGCATGAGAGCGCAGAGAGATCCCAAAAAATAGCCCGGCCCTGACAGAAGAGGTCAGAGAGCTGCTCCAAGCAGGAGTCAGACAGAGGCATTAGGCTCCTGAAAGGCTCAAACAAACAACCCAAGATCCTATAGGATCAACAACTGACATCATCAGAGGCAGGCCCAGAAAGAAAAGTAAAGGACAAAAATAATTAATAGACTCTCACAAAAATGGGAAGAAAAAGAAGTTCCCCCCAAGTGAGTGGAAAAGGGGACTCCCCACAGAGAGAGGTAAATGAAATAGAGGCAAGGGAACACTCAGATACTGAATTCAAAACAATGGTTCTAAGGAAGCTCAATGACCTCAGCCAGATCAAAGATAACAATGAGGAATTGCAAAGAAATTATCAGGATCTTACAGCAAACTATATCAGCCTGGAAAAGGACATAGAAAGTATCAAGAAGACACAAGAGGATATGAAGAATACCATTTCTGAATTGAAGAACACAGTAGAAGCAATCCAAAGCAGGCTCGATGAAGCTGAGGATCGAATCTGTGAGATGGAGGACAAGGTAGAAAAAAGCTCCCAGAAAGAACAAGAAATGGATAAACGGCTCAAAAAGAATGAAGAGGCATTTAGGGAAATGCAGGACAACCTGAAACGCAATAATATCCGCATAATAGGGATACCAGAAGGAGAAGAAGAGGAGCAAGGGATAGACAACCTTCTCGAAAAAGTAATGATGGAAAATTTCCATAATTTGAGGAGAGAAAGGCTCTCATGGATCCAGGAGGCACAGAGGACCCCACTCAAGAGGGACTCAAAGAGGTCCACTCCAAGACACATCATCATTAAAATAGCAAATGTCAAAGACAAAGAGAGAATCCTCAAGGCAGCAAGGGGGAAGGAGAAAGTAACATGTAAGGGGGCCCCGATACGCCAAGGAGCTGATTTCTCAACAGAAACACTACAAGCCAGAAGGGAATGGCAACAAATATTCCAAGTCATGAAAAGCAAAGGCCTACAACCAAGGCTGCTCTACCCAGCAAGGATCTCAATTAAAATAGAAGGGGAAATATGGTGATTCCCAGAAAAAAGAAGACTAAAAGAATACATCACTACCAAACCAGCACTCCAAGATATGCTCAAGGGACTGGTCTAAGAAGATGAAGGAAAAGAGTGAGAAAGAGAAAAACACAGATAGAAAGAGAAAAACTGAATAAGTCTCTATCAGTAATAACTCTCAATGTAAATGGACTAAATGCCCCAATCAAGAGACACAGGGTAGCTGAATGGATAAGAAAACATGACCCACACATATGCTGCCTCCAAGAGACCCACCTCAGAGCAAGAGACCTACAAAGATTGAAAGTAAAGGGATGGAAGAAAATATTCCAAGGAAATGGGCAAGAGAAAAAGGCCGGCGTTGCCATACTTGTATCAGACATAGTAGATTTCAAAACAAAGGCCATAAAGAGAGACTGAGAGGGGCATTTTATAATACTTAAAGGAAGAATCTCTCAAGAAGACATCAACATTGTAAACTTATATGCTCCCAATATAAGAGCCCCCAAGTTTATAAGGAAATTGTTGGATGACTTCAAGAAAGATATAGACAGCAACACACTGATAGTAGGGGATTTCAACACACCA
The DNA here is from genome assembly GCF_021234165.1 of Pteronotus mesoamericanus. Lineage (NCBI taxonomy): Eukaryota > Metazoa > Chordata > Mammalia > Chiroptera > Mormoopidae > Pteronotus > Pteronotus mesoamericanus. The sequence goes on from NW_026555321.1 coordinate 61,002,862, forward strand.
CTGTCAAAAATGGACAGATCTTCCAAACAAAACATTAATAAACATATTGTGGTGCTGAATGACACACTGAATCAAAGAGACTTAACTGACATATAGAGAACCTTACATCCCAAAGAAGAAAAATAGACATTCTTTTCAAATACTCATGGCAGTTTTTCAAAGATAGACCACATGATAGGACACAAAGCAAGCCTCAGCAAATTCTGGAAAATTGAAAAAGTACCAAACTTTTTCTCAGACCACAAGGCCTTGAAACTCGAAATCAACCTCAAAGAGAAACTGCAAAAACTAGCAAACTTATGGAGACTGAACAGTACACTATTAAATAATGAATCGGTCAATAATGAGATAAGAGAAAAAATCAAAAAAATTCTGGAAACAAATGAAAATGAACAGACACAGTCCAAAATCTATGGGACACAGCAAAGGCGGTCCTGAGAGGGAAGTTCATAGCAAAACAGGCTTACCGAAAAAAGATAGAGGCATTTCAAATAAAAGACCTAACACTACAACTTCAAGAACTGGAGAAACAACAACAAATAAATCCCAGAGCAAGTAGAAGGAAGAAAATAGTCAAGATTAGAGCAGAACTGATGACATAGAGACAAAAAGAAAAATTCAGAGGATCAACCAATCCAGAAGCTGGTTCTGTGAAAAGATAAATAAAAATGACAACCCTTTAGGCAGACTCATCAAGAAAAACAGGGAGAGGACCCAAATTAATAATATCGGAAATGAGAGAGGAGAAATAACAACTGATACCACAGAAATACAAATGATCATCAGAAACTATTATGAACAACTATATGCCAAGAAATTTGAAAATCTTGATGAAATGGACAAATTTTTAGGAAAGTATAATCTTCCAACCCTAAAGGAAGAAGAAACAGAAAACTTGAACAGACCAATAACAGCTGGGGAAATTGAAGCAGTAATCAAGAAACTCCCAGCACACAAAAGCCCAGGGCTGGACGGTTTCACAGGAGAATTTTACAAAACATTTAAGGAAGTGCTAACCCCTGTCCTTCTCAGACTATTCCAAAAAATCCAAGAGGAGGGAAGACTCTCAGACTCTCTCTGTGTGTCCAGCATCACCCTGATCCCTAAACCAGATAAAGACCCTACAAAGAAAGAAAACTACAGGCCAATTTCGCTGTAAACATAAATGCTAAAACCTTGAACAAAATATTGGCAAACCGCATCCAGCAATACATTAAAAACATTATCCACCACGATCAAGTGGGATTCATCCCAGGCATGCAGGGATGGTTCAATATACGCAAATCAGTAAACGTGATACATCACATAAGTAAAAAAAAGACAAGAACCACCTGATCATCTCGATAGATGCAGTAAAGGCATTTGATAAGGTACAGCATCCATTTATGATCAAAACACTCAGCCAAATGGGAATAAATGGGGCATTCCTCAACATAATAAAGGCCATATATGAAAAACCTACAGCCAATATCATACTCAATGGGTAAAAACTGGAAGCTTTCCCACTAAGATCGGGAACACGACAAGGATGGCCGCTCTCACCGCTTCTTTTCAACATCGTATTGGAAGTCCTAACCACAGCGGTCAGACAAGAGAAAGAGATAAAAGGCATCCAAATAGGAAAGGAGGAAGTAAAGCTATCATTGTTTGCTAATGACATGATAGTGTACATAGAGAACCCTGTAGACTCTTCCAGAACACTCCTCAACCTTATAAGTCAATTTGGAAAAACAACAGGATACAAAGTCAACATTCAGAAATGAAAGGCACTTTTGTACACCAGCAATGCAATAGAAGAAGAAGAAATCAGAAAAAATACCATTCGATATAGCAAGAAGAAAAATAAAGTACCTAGGCATAAATTTAACGAAAGACATAAAAGACCTGTATGCAGAAAACTATATAACATTGAAAAAAGAAATTAAGGAAGACACAAATAAATGGAAACATATACTGTGCTCATGGATTGGAAGAATTAACATCATCAAAATGTCCATTCTACCCAAAGCCATTTATAGATTCAACGCAATCCCTATTGAAATACCAATGACGTATTTCACAGAAATAGAACAGACATTTCAAAAATTTATATGGAACCATAAATGACCCCGAATAGCCTCAGCAATTTTGAGAAAGAAACACAAAGTAGGAGGGATCACAATACCAGACATCAAACTCTACTACAAAGCCACTATACTCAAAACAATTTGGTACTGGCAGAAGAACAGAGCCATTGACCAGTGGAACAGAACAGAAAGCCCAGAAATAAGCCCAGGTCTCTATGGGCATCTAATATTTGACAAAGGGGGCAGAAGCATAAAATGGAGCAATAATAGCCTCTTCAACAAATGGTGTTGGGAGAGCTGGACGGCTACAGGCAAAAAGTTCAAATTGGATCATCAGCTGACACCATACACAAAAATAAACTCAAGATGGATGAAAGACTTAAATATAAGTCACAACACCATAAAAGTCCCAGAGGAGAACATTGGCAGGAAACTCTCAGATATCCCATGCAGCATTTTTTTCACTGATATGTCTCCTAAAGTAAGGGACAGAAAGGAAAGAATAAACAAGTGGGACCTCAGCCAAATAAGAAGCTTCTGCACGGCAAAAGAAAACATCAGCACAATGAAAAGGGAGCCAACCCTATGAGAAAATATATTCGCTAATGATACCATCAGATAGAGGTTTGATCTCCAAGATATATAAAGAACTCACTCGACTCCACCCCAAGAAGACAAACGATCCGATCTAATAATGGGCAAAGGACCTGTGCAGACGCTTTTCTGAGGAGGAGATATAGAGGGCCCAGAGGTATTTGAAAGGATGCTCAGCATCACTAGCCATCAGAGAAATGGAGATCAAAACCACCATGAGGTACCAACTCACACCGGTCAGAATGGCCATCATAAATAGATCCACAAACAACAGGTGCTGGCTGGGCTGTGGACAAAAGGGAACCCTAATACACTGTTGGTGGGAATGCAGACTGGTACAGCCACTGTGGAAGGCACTGTGGAGTTTCCTTAAAAAGCTGAAAATGGAACTGCCTTTGGATCCAGTGATTCTCCTGCTGGGAGTATACCCTAAGAACACCAAAATGCCAATACAAAAGAACCTATGCACCCCAATGTTCATAGCAGCACAATTTATAATAGCCAAGTGTTGGACGCAACCTAAGTGTCCATAAGTAGATGATTGGATCAAAAAGTAATGGTACATATACACAATGGAATACTACTCAGCAGAAAGAAAAAATGAACTACTAAACTTCGCAACAGCATGGATGGAACTGGAGAGCATCATGCCAAGCGAAATAAGCCAGGGAGCGAAAGGCAAATACCATATGATCTCACCTATAAGCGGAACCTAACCAATAATGCAAAGATGCAAGGAAAATATGACCAGCAACACTGAAAGGAGAAGAAATCAACAGAGACAAGATGGAAGGAAGGAGGGGCAGGCAGGGAAAGGGAATGGAAGGGGGAAGTCAAGGAACATATAGCAAGGACTCATGGACAAAACCAAAGGGGAAGAGCTGAGGGAGGGAAGGAGGGAGGGGGCAAGGGAAAGTGGTGGGGGGGAGGCAGAGACAAATGTATTTAAAAATAAATAAATTTAAAAAAAAGATGAAGAAAAAGGGTCTATGAATACTCAGTTCCTTTCACAGTCACCAATACTTTATATTACCAAGATTTTTAATACTTATTAATCTCATTGTGACAATGATGTGATATTTTAATTGTTACTTTATTATTTGTTGAAACTAAATCTGGTTTTATATATTTCTTGCCTAGTTCTATTATTTTTAAAAAGCTGTAAATAACCTTTTGGTATTCTGTATCCATTTTATTTTGATTAAATCTTTATCCATCTTCTGATTAAAAGGAAGTGAGGAGGACTTAGGGAACATTTTGGACAACATGAAGTGCAAAGATGTCTGCATGATGAGAATAATGGAAGAAGAGAGTGAGCAAGGGATCAAGAACCTATTTGTGTAATGACCAAATATTTCCCTAATCTGGTGAAGGAAAAAGAGACACAAGTCTTAGAAGCTCAGAGAGTCCCCAAGAAGTTGAATCTAAAGAGGTCTACACTGAGACATATCATAATTGAAATAACAAGACCTAACCAAGACTTAAATGCTCCAACCAAAAGACATAGAGTAGTTGAATGGATAAGAAAATAAGACCCATATACATGTGGCCTCCAAGAGACTTACCTCAGATTGAAAGATACACACAGATTAAAAGTAAAGGGATGTAAAAAGATATTTCATACAAATTGAAAGAAAAAAAAAAGCTGGGGAAGCAATACTTATATCTGATAATATAGACTTTTACAATGAAGAATAAATGTCCAAAGAGGACATACAGAGAGCCCATTGGCATATAAAAGGAGGCCCAACTTCACTAACCATCAAAGAGATGCAAATTAAAACCACAATGAGATACCACTTTACACCTGTCAGGATGACCATCATTAACAACTCAACAAAGAAGTGCTGGTGAGGAAGTGAAGAAAAAAGAATGCTAGTCAACTGTTAGTAGGAATGCAGACTGGTGCAGCCTCTGTGGAAAACAATATGGAATATCCTCAAAAAACTAAAAATGGAACTGCCTTTTGACCCAATGTTTCCACTGCTGGGATTATGGCCTAAGAATCCTGAAACACCCATTCAAAAGAACCGATACACTCCAATGTTCATAGCAGCATTATTTACAAAAGCCTAGTGCTGGAAACAGCTTAAGTGCACATCAGTAAATGAGTGGATCGAAAAACGGTGATATGTTTTCACAAAAGAATACTATACAGCAGAAAGAAGGAAGGATTTCCTACCTTTCCCAACAGCATGGATGTAACTAGAGAATATTATGCCAGGGGGCAAAAGACAAATACCATATCATCGTACCTATAAGAGGAACCTTATGAACAAACCAAACAGATGAGCAAAACAGAACCAGAGGCATGGAAACAAGGCAGACTGACAGCAACCAGAACAGAAGAGGGGGGAGGATAAGGGAGGAAAGAAGGGAAAGGATCTAGTCAAGAAACAGGAATAAATGACCCATTGATATGGACAACAGGGTGAGTATTGACTGTGGGAGTGGGATGTGGGCGGAGCAGGAGAGAACAATGGGGGTAAATTAGGACAACTGTAATAGAACAACAATGAAAAAAAAAATCAACAGCAAAAAAAAAAACAACCCAACTCAAAAAAATGGGCAAAGTATCTGAATACACACTTCTCCAAAGATGATATACAGATGGCTTATAGACATATGAAAAGATACTCAAAATTATTAGCCATCAGAGTGATACAAATTAAAACCACAATGAGGTTATCATCTCACACCTGTCAGTATGGCTATCATCAATAAATTAACAAACAACAGGTGCTGGCAAGGATGTGGAGAAAGGGGAGCCCTTTTATACTGTTAGTGGGAATGCAGATTGGTGCAGCCACTATGAAAAGCAGTATGGAGATACCTCAAAAAATTAAAAATTAGCTATTTTTTTGACCCAGCCTTCCTACTTCCGGGAATATATCCAAAGGAATCCAAGTCACTAATTCAAAAGAACAAAAGCACCCCTATTTTCAAGTGCAGCATTATTTACAATCTCCAAGATATGGGAGCAGCCCAAGTGTCTATTAGTAGATGAATGGATGAAACAACTATGGGACATTTATGCAATGGAATACTACTCAGCCAAAAAAAAAAGAAAAGTTTACCCTTTGCAACAGTATGGATGGACCTGGAGAACATTATGCTAAGTGAAATACGCCAATCAGAGATAGACAAATACCATATGATTCCACTCACATGTGGAATCTAATGAATAAACTGAACAAGCAAAATAGAGACTCAGAGATAGAGAGCAGGCTGATAGCTATTGAGGGAGAGGTTAGAGGGTGGTGGGATTAAACTAAAAGTAAAAAAGACTCATGGACATGAACTACAATAGGGTGATGGCAGGGCATGGGGGGAAGGGCACTAAATATTATTGTGAAAAAATACAATAAAATTCATTAAAATCTTAATGAATTGTGAGACCCAAATGATCTTGGCTGCTTTTGTTACTTCTCAAAAGCACTGATTCTGCTCATGCTTTCTATGTGCACTGCAGGCAGTTTGATTGCTTGGCCACTTTGAAACCTGCCAATGAGGCCTGATCTATCTAAGTAAAACCTAAATTAAAATGACAGGAATCTAAAATATATATATATATATATATATATATATATATATATATTTTAATGATGAGCAGGTTTTTAATTTACTGGATATTTTTGAAGACACTGAGTATTAGGTCAGTTGTTCCCAGACATATATGACCAAGCTGCCCACCATTCTCTCACTCTTCCTTGTTCAGATCAGGTCCCTGCATGTGTCTGCCTTGTGCTGTGACTGGCCTTTTGTTCCTTGTATAGTGTCCTGAGACTGTGTGCGCATACCTTAGGTTTGAGTTGAGAATGAGCGAAGTGACTTCCTCCGTGTGTATAAGTTACATGCAAGGAAAACAAAACAAAACAAAACAAAAACCCTTCATACTGTTAACTCTATACGAAGTCAACTATGTAGCTGTTTAAGAACCAACAGAAGTCTTTTTGGGCCCATTCATCATCCAAATTGTCAACTGAGGTCCAACTGCAGTACTGACTGCTCCTGATATTAATGACAAAGAACAGGACATAATTCTTATGACTCAGGTTCCTTTTCCAGCTAGGCGTTAAGAAAAGACAACTTTTTATTTATAAACAGAAAAGTAATTGGCAGGTTGAATGCACAGGATTTTACTTGGCAGGAAACAGGCTAGTTATTTTTATGGAATAAAAAGTAACATCTTTTAAACACAGTTTTGTTTTGTTTTTTAAGGACCATTAAATTTCTATAACCCAGAAAACAGTTTTACTCTCTGCTGCAGACAAATGCCATAAATTCCTGTATCACTGCAAATAGTTAGTTAAAATTGATTTTTTTACATAACTGAAGGAATTCTTCATTTAAAAGAAAATAGGAAACAATGACACCAACAAGAGCCATCTCAAATTCTGTAAATGTCTGAAGCCCGTATTTATTTATTAGAAAAAGAATCCCCCACAGACAAACAATTGTTTTGACTTTCAGTGAGATGAATGTCATGAATAGTCTTCTGATCTCAGAAAGACTGCTTCTCAACCTGTGATGAGCAATGAAAACAATGTAGCCCTCGTTCATTAGTTTCTATAGAAGTCATTATTCTTAATATATACACAAATTCTACACCTCTGTATTCAGTGTTGTTGCAATCACATCTTCCGTTGATATTTCAGCTTTAAGTAAAATGTGCACATCTTCACAGATATCTTATTAGTTTGAGAAACCATGAACAATGAACCAGCAGTGAGATAGTCAACAACTGTCAGTCATTGGAGTACTTAATTGAAGACAGATCAATCAACAATTGTTACTAATCTGCCAGGTGTAAAGCCTGGTTCTCACAACACAGCCCTTTGAACAGTTCTTAAAACACCACAGCTGCATTCTGAATCAGCTAATTTTACTTCTAAAAATAAAGTTTATACACATTTAATACACATTCATTATTGAAAAAATGGAAAATGTGGAGACACCATGAAGAAATCCTTTTAACATTGCATTTGGTGTTAAATTTTTAACTCTACTTGGACAGAGAGTTTACAATATGAACTATTTTTTATTTCAAAATTCACAATAAATTGTATAAGGCATTTTAACCATTTCTTGAAAATGTTTAAAACAGATAGGCATTTTCTTAAACATGCTTCCCAATATCCTTAGAGGCTGCTCCCAAATCCTGGAAAATAATTTGATGGAAAATACATGGATTCCTAACTTGGGTGTCAGTGATGAAAATTATCAGATGTGAAAATTGTAAGATGTGGTCAAGATTTAGCACACATTCTGGAATATTGTGAACCCTCAAAATTTTAGTTCCTTTACTTATATTTTAAATTATAATTGCAGCAAGGTGTTACAATGGAACTTTCTATGCTCTCTCAGAATTTCATCCGAGGCCACAAAGATTTGAAAACAAGGTGTTAAATATCAACTAATTTGAAAGTGGGGTAGCAGCCCAGCTGTACATAATTTTCTGAGGGGTCACCAAAAAGATAGATAATGACAATTGGTTTGTGGACTGCCTCAAGCCAACCCAAGGGGACAGAGAGGGTCCAAGAAGAGAAAGACTATGATGATGGATGTTGGTGGAAGTTGTCTGGTTTTCCTTTGATGTCCACACCTCAGGGCCAGTGGAGTGGCTTAAGAAATTCCCTCAAGAGCCCAGCCAAGCTTACTGCCAGAGCCAGGCAGAAAACCAGCCTGGAGCAAGGGGAGGTCCAGGTTCTCTGATGTGGTGGTATGGGTGGTGTTGACCCACAGCTGGAGGATTATTACATGAAAGGCTGGCTGCTCATAGCTCTCCTTGCTGGTGGAAGAGCCCAGGGAGCTCAAATGGGAACAGAGAAGTGCTTGAGTGTTCCCCAAAACCTCATGAAACTCTAGAGGTTATCCAGTGTTAAGTTATTCTGCAAATCGTCCCACCAAGGGCCTTCTGCCTATTGGAAGGTGGTCGTTGATGAGAGAGGCAAGAGAAGAAGGTAGTAGAGGAGGTAAAAGAGGTGTATAAGGAAGAGGAATAGGAGGAGGAGGACGATGTAGAGGGAGGTAGAAAAAGTGAAGTAGAAGGAAGAGTTTGAGGTAGGTACATGGTAAAGGAAGACATCTGCCTCTGCCTCTAGTGCAGATTTTTGAGCCAATGGAAGGAAAGACATGCTTCAGTGTTACTGTTCCTGCGCCAGCCACCTTTGGTCCTTATGGGAGAGTGGCACTCAGATCTTGCCCCTCTGGGACAGCCAGTTTGCAGTGCAGACAGCAGAGACACAGCCAGCCAATGCAAATATTCAGGCAGAAACAGTTTATACTGCATGGGGCAAAGATGTGTGAACAGGGCACTAGTGAGTCAAATATGCTTTATGGGGTCCATATTAGATGGGGGATAAAAGGGTGGCTCAATCTTTTGCATTGGAAAGGATTAAGAATGGGTATAAGTTTTGTCTTAGAACCCTATCTTCATTGTGTCTGAAGCAAAGACTATTGAATAACTCAGTTTTCTGTCTAGTAAATATAAAGTTATACATAGGAGACATTTTTATTTGTACTAGAAATTCAACTTTTAACATTTAAAATGTTTTTCATTAGAAAAGTTTTAAAGGCACAAAACTGCCTTTTAGATAACAGAATTTTCTCTGACACAAACCAGTGGGAGTTAATTCAGACCTTTCTTTCTAATTCTTGTAACATGGAATGGTGCTTTGGTTTAACTCATTTTTATCAATGCTCTCAATTATAGAATGCTCTCACTGCCATATTTTTTAAAGTTATTTCTGTGACTACTATTTAAAATTATCTATTGGGAATTTGTATATTCAAGTTGTGAACACATTTAGGAAATATTAACATTCAGAAACTATTTATTAATTTCTGTTAGGTGTTATTAGGTGCTAAGCACAATCATAGTGGAGAACAAGCTAGAAGACAAGATTCCTGCCCTCTCTCCCGATGTGGTAGAGGCAAAAAAATAAACAGTAAGCAAATAATTGAGTATCATACATTCGCATAAAAATATACAAATGCAAACTGGGAAAGTGTTATAAAAAGTGATTGCACTTTGAAAGTTTAAGTATTACAATGAATTTTTATTTTTTTAATAAATTTTCTCTCTTTTGGATTCTTCCATTTACTAGGTTAAAATAACAAAGTGGGTCACGAACCTTGAAACTCATGACTCAGAGAAAATGCCAATAAAACACAAGACAGTGTGAGAAGTCAGATTACCTTTTAGAGAAACACCCATAGGGCAGCCAGAATAGTTACAATGGAAGAGTAGTGAAGATGCCAAATGCTCGTGAAGATACAGAGAAACTAGGTCTCTCGTGCATTGCTGGAGGGAATGCAAAATGATATGGCCAGCTAGAAAACAAGTTTTTCTTTCTTAAAATAACTAAATCCACAACTATCCTAAGACTCCACAATTAAATTCTAGGCAGAAGTGTCCAACCAGTGGCCCATGTGCCACTTATAGCCAAGGATGGCTATGAATGCAGCCCAACACAAAATCATAAATTTATTTAAAATATTATGAGATTTTTTGTGATTATGTGCTGCAATGTATTTAATGTGTGGCCCAAGACAACACTTCTTCCAGTGTGGCCCAGAGATGTCTTTCTCTATTATATTTTATAATAGCATGTGGATCTACAATTACCTAAAGAAACACAGAATTTTTAAAACAACAGCAACTTTTAAGTAAAAGCATCAGTGGGTATTTTTGTGTCTTGGTGGCAGACAGAATATTTTTTCTTAATATAGTTTATGGAATCAATAACCAAACCATAAAAAAGATAAATTAAACATCAAAATGAATAACTTTTGTTGATCAAAATATACTGTTAAGAAAATCGGGATGGAGAAGATAGCAGAAGAGTGAATGGGAGTCATGCTGACCTCCTTCCAAGACCAAACTGGAATTGTAACTAAATAGTGGAGACATCACCTGGAAAACAATGGAATGATAGAGGGAGAGGAGCCTTGGAACCGCAGACAGACAGTGGAATCAACTCTTACACATCCCAACTGGTGAGAGTGCGGTGGAAGCGCGAGAGGATGGGCTGGGCGCCCACAGGCACCAGTGCCAGAGGGACATTGAAACAGCCAGTTAGCTCCTCCTGAGAAGAACAGGATCTGAATCATAAACAAGGACCCCTAGACTACAACAGCTGAAACCGGGAAAACACACAAAGCACAAACCCGAAAAGCTTAGGGGCACTCTCTGCCAGAGACAGGTGGCTGGGGATACAGAGACAATAAAAGGGCCAACCCAAAAATTTGCAGTGGCAGCCACCCTCCTTGATCTCTGGGTAGAGGCAGCAGCAGAGTGGGCTGGTGCCCGAGGAAAGATTGGTGAGGAAAAAATTGTGAAGAGAACTTAGACGTGGCCGGCGGAGACCAAGTGATAACGCACCTCCCACTCTGCAGCTACCATCTCGCTCAGGCATAAGGGAATCAATTAACCTGCTTTTTGTGCGCTCTGAACAGAGTTGTGCACATGTGAGCAGGGGACTAAGTGCAGACAAGCTGGAATAAATAGAGGATCCCTGGCCAAAGGGGTCACACAGCTGAATAGAGAGCCTTGAGGAGAGACTGGAGACGGAGGCGTTGGGGAAGGAGCGGGAGTAGGAACTGGGGAGTCCCAGAGTCCCGACTCCCTTCCCATTCCGTAGTCTCCATTTTGCACAGGCAGGGCGTACCCTCAAAGAGGCAGAAGGGTGCGCGTGGGAGCCAGACAGCCCACGGATACAAGGTGGTTCACAGAAATAGTAGATCCCTGGCCTAAGGGGTCACAGAACTGTGGAGAGACACCTGAGGAGATACTGGAGAAAGGATTAAATGGAGAGCCCAGAAGCTTATTTCCCCCCATTTCCATAATCTCCATTTGGTGAGGGCAGGCGACGCCCCCAAAGAGCCAAAAGCAGAGAAAGCCCACAACAGAAGACCTTAAACTGACCAGTCCCAGGACACCCACTGGAGGCAGGCACCAGACAAGTGCGTGAGGATGGGTGAATAAGTGCCCAGGCAGACTAGGCATGCTGTCAGACCAGAAAGCATACTCAAGGAACCAGTGAGAGCGTGCAGAGCGAAAACAGAAAAAGTGGATCCCTGGCTAAAAGAGTCACAGAGCTGCCAAAAGCAGGAGTCAGACACAGACCAGTAGACTCCTGGAAGGCTCAAACAAACGACCCAAGGCCATATAGGATCAACAACTGACATCATCAGAGGCAGGCCTAGAAAGAAAATAAAGGAAAATAAATAAATAAACAAATAAACAAACAAACAAACAAACAGACCCGCCTACTAACATAGAAGTTTAATCCACAAAGTCAGGAAATCTAGACGGCCCAATTGAAGCAGAAGCAAAAATAAATAAATAAATAAGTAAATTATTTAACAGATTCTCACAAAAATAGGAAGAAAAAGAAGTTCCCCAAAAATGAGTGGAAAAGAGGACTCCCACAGACAGAGCTAAATGAAATAGAGGCAAGGGACTATCAGATATTACATTCAAAACAATGATTCTAAGGAGGCTCAATGAGCTCAACCAGCTCAAAGAGAACTATGAGAAACTGCAGAGAAACTATCAGGATCTTACAGCAAACTATATCAACCTGGAAAAGGACATAGAAACTAACAAGAAGACACAAGAGGATATGAAGAATACTATTCCTGAATTGAAGAACACAGTAGAAGGAGTCCAAAGCAGGCTGGATGAAGCCGAGGATCGAATCAGTGAGATGGAGGATAAGGTAGAAAGAAGCTCCCAGAAAGAACAAGAAATGGAAAAAAGACTCAAAAAGAACAAAGGGCATTTAGGGAAATGCAGGACAACCTGAAACGCAATAATATCCATATAATAGGGATACCAGAAGGAGAAGAAGAGGAGCAAGGGATAGAGAACATCCTCGAAAAAGTAATGATGGAAAATTTCCCTAATTTGAGGAGAGAAAGGCTCTCATGGATCCAGGAGACAAAGATGACTCCACTCAAGAAGGACTCAAGGAGGTCCACTCCAAGACACATCATTAAAATGGCAAATGTCAAAGACAAAGAGAGAATCCTCAAGGCAGCAAGGGAGAAGGAGAGAGTAACACACAAGGGGCCCAGATACAGCTAGAAGCTGAATTCTCAACATAAACACTACAAGCCAGAAGGGAATGGCAACAAATATTCCAAGTCATGAAAAGCAAGGGCCTACAACCAAGGCTGCTCTACCCAGCAAGGATCTCAATTAAAATAGAAGGGGAAATATGGAGATTCCCAAAAAAAGAAGACTAAAAGAATACATCACTACCAAACCAGCACTCCAAGATATGCTCAAGGGACTGGTTTAAGAAGATGAAGGAAAAGAGTGAGAAAGAGAAAAACACAGATAGAAAGAGAAAAACTGAATAAGTTTCTATCAGTAATAACTCTCAATGTAAATGGACTAAATGCCCCAATCAAGAGACACAGGGTAGCTGAATGGATAAGAAAACATGACCCACACATATGCTGCCTCCAAGAGACCCACCTCAGAGCAAGAGACCTATACAGATTGAAAGTAAAGGGATGGAAAAAAATTCCAAGCAAATGGGCAAGAGAAAAAGGCAGGGTTGCCATACTTGTATCAGACAAAGTAGATTTCAAAATAAAGTCCATAAAAAGACACCCAGAAGGGGACTTTATAATACTTAAAAGAAGACTCTATCCAGAAGACACAAAGATTGTAAACTTATATGCTCCCAATAAAGGAACCCCCAAGTTTATAAGGAAATTGTTGGATGACTTCAAAAAAGATATAGACAGCAACACACTGATAGTAGGGGATTTCAACACACCACTGTCAAAAATGGACAGATCTTCCAAACAAAACATGAATAAACATATTGTGGAGCTGAATGATGCACTGAATCCAAGAGACTTAACTGACATATATAGAACCTTACATCCCAAAGACGAAAAATATACATTTTTATCAAATGCTCATGGCAGTTTTTCAAAGATAAACCACATGATAGGACATAAAGCAAACCTCAGAAAATTCAGGAAAATTGAAATAATTCCAAATCTTTTCTCAGACCACAAGGGCTTGAAACTGGAAATCAACCTCAAAGAGAAACTTCAAAAACTTGCAAACTCATGGAGACTGAAGAGTACACTATTAAACAATGAATGGGCCAATAATGAGATAAGAGAAGAAATAAAAAAATTTCTGGAAACAAATGAAAATGAACATACAACAGTCCAAAACCTATGGGACACAGCAAAGGTAGTCCTAGAGGGAAGTTTATACCAATAGAGGCTTACCTAAAAAGGATAGACATTTCAAATAAAAGACCTAACACTACAACTTCAAGAACTGGAGGAACAACAACAAATAAATCCCAGAGCAAGTCGAAGGAAGGAAATAGTCAAGATTAGAGCAGAACTGAATGACATAGAGACGAAAAGAGCAATTCAAAGGATCAACCAATCCAGAAGCTGGTTCTTTGAAAAGATATATAAAATTGACAAGCCTTTAATCAGACTCATCAAGAAAAAAGGGAGAGGACCCAAATTAATAATATTGGAAATGAAAGAGGAGAAATAACAACTGATACCACAGAAATACAAAGGAGTGTCAGAAACTACTATGAAAAATATATGCCAAGAAATTTGTAAACCTCGATGAAATGGACACATTTCTAGAAAAGTATAATCTTCCAACATTGAAGGAGGAATAAATAGAAAGCTTGAATGGACTGATAACTGCTGGGGACATTGAAGCAGTAATCAAGAAATTCCCGGCACACAAAAGCCCAGGGCCTGACGGTTTCACAGGAGAATTTTACAAAACATTTAAGGAAGACCTAACGCCTGTTCTTGTCAGACTATTCCAAAAAATCCAAGAGGAGAGAAGTCTCCCAGGCTCATTCTATGAGGCCAGCATCACCCTAATCCAAAAACCACATAAAGACCCTACAAAGAAAGAAAACTACAGGCCAATTTCACTGATGAACATAGATGCTAAAATCCTCAACAAAATATTGGCAAACCGCATCCAGCAATACATTCAAATGATTATCCAGCTAGACCCAGTGGAATTCATCCCAGGGATGCAGGGATGATTCAATATATGCAAGTCAATGAATGTAATACATCACATAAATAAAAGAAAAGACAAAAACAACATGATCATCTCCACAGATGAAGAAAAAAACATTCCATAAGGTACAGCACACATTTATGATCAAAACACTCAGCAAAATGGGAATAAATGGGTCATTCCTCAACGTAATCAAGGCCATATATGAAAAACCTACAGCCAACATCATACTCAACGGGCAAAAACTAAAAGCTTTTGCACTAAGATCAGGAACACGAAAAGGAAGTCCGCTTTCATAGCTTCTTTTCAACATTGTATTGGAAGTCCTAGCCACAGCGGTCAGACAAGAAAAAGTAATAAAAGGCATCCAAATAAGAAAAGAGGAAGTAAAGCTATCATTGTTTGCAGATGATATGATAGTGTACAAAGAAAACCCTGTAGACTCTACCAAAAACTCCTCAACCTAATAAGTGAATTTGGCAAAACAGCAGAATACAAAGTCAATATTCAGAAATCAAAGGCATTTTTGTACACCAGCAGTCAAATAGAATAAGAAGAAATCAGAAAAAAAAACATACCATTCAATATAGCAAGAAGAAAAATAAAGGATCTAGGAATAAATTTAACCAGTGAGATAAAAGACCTGTATGCACAAAACTATACAACTTTGAAGAAAGAAATTAAAGAAGACACAAATAAATGGACGCATATACCGTGTTCATGGATTGGAAGAATTAATATCATCAAAATGTCCATATTACCCAAAGCAATTTGTAGATTCAATGCAATCCCTATTAAGATACCAATGACATATTTCACAGATATAGAACAGACATTTCAAAAATGTATATGGAACCATAACTGACTCCAAATAGCTGCTACAATTTTGAGAAAGAAAACAAAGTAGGAGGGATAACAATACTGGACATCAAACTGTACTACATAGCCACTATACTCAAAACAATCTGGTACTGGCACAAGAACAGACCCATAGACCAGTGGAACAGAACAGAAAGCCCAGAAATAAACCGAGGTCTCTATGGGCATCTACTATTTGACAAAGGGGGCAGAAGCATAAAATGGAGCCATAATAGTCTCTTCAACAAATGGTGTTGGGGGTGCTGGACAGCACATGCCAAAAATTGAAATTGGATCATCAGCTGTCACCATACACAAAAATAAACTCAAGATGGATAAAAGACTTAAATATGAGTCGCAACACCATCAAAGTCCTAGAGGAGAACATTGGCAGGAAACTCTCAGATATTCCACGCAGCCATTTTTTCACTGATATGTCTCCTAAAGCAAGGGACAGAAAGGAAAGAATAAACAAGTGGGGCCTCATCAAAATAAGAAGCTTCTGCACAGCTAAAGAAAACATCAGCAAAATGAAAAGGGAGCCAAGTGTATTGGAAAATATATTTGCTTATGATATAGCAGATACAGGTTATGATATAGCAGATACAGGTTCTTTATATATCTTGGAGATAATCCAAGATATATAAAGAACTCACTCGACTCCACTCCAAGAAAACAAATGGTCCAATCAAAAAATGGGCAATGGACCTGGGCACGTGCTTTTCCAAGGAGGCGATACAGAGAGCCCAGGGACATTTGAAAGGATGCTCAGCATCACTAGCCATCGGAGAATTGCAGATCAAAACCACCATGAGGTACCACCTCACACCGGTCAGAATGGCCATCATAAACAGATCAACAAACAGCAGGTGCTGTCGAGACTGTGGAGAAAAGGGAACAGTAGTACCCTGTTGGTTGGAATGCAGACTGGTGCAGCCACTGTGGAAAGCAGTGTGGAATTTCCTGAAAAAGCTGAAAATGGAACTGCCTTTTGATCCAGTGATTTCCCTGCTGGGACTATACCCTAAGAACACCAAAACGCCAATGCAAAAGAACCTAAGCACCTAAGAACCTAAGCAGAATGTTCATAGCAGCATTATTTACAATAGCCAAGTGTTGGAAGCAAACTAAATGCCCATCAGTCGATGATTGGATTAAAAAATTATGGTACATATACAGAATGGAATACTACGCAGGAGAAAGGAAAAAAGAACTACTAAACTTTGCGACAGCATGGATGGAACTGGAGAGCATTATGCTAAGCGAAATAAGCCAGGGGGCGAAAGACAAATACCATATGATCTCACCTATAAGCGGAACCTAACCAACAATACAAAGATGCAGGGAAAATGAGACCAGCAACACTGAAAGGAAAAGAAATCAACAGAGACAAGAGGCAAGGGGGGGAGTGGTGCGGGGAAAAGGAAGGGAAGGGGGATGTCAAGGAACATATAGCAAGGACTCATGGACAAAACTAAAGGGGAAGAGCTGAGGGAGGGAAGGAGTGAGGTGGCAAGGGAAAGTGGTGGGGTGAGGTAGAGACAAATGTATTTGAAAAAATAAATTAAAATAAATTTTTTTTAAAAAAGGGAGTACAAATTGGTAGTTACAAAACAGTCATGGGGATGTAAAGTACAGCATATGGAATATAGCCAACAATATTGTGATAAGTATGTATGGTGCCACTTGAGTACTGAAAATATTGAGGGGAACTCTATATAAAGTATGTGATTGTCTCACCACTGAACTGTATATCAGATATCAATACAAAATAAAATTGAAAGGAAATAAATAAATTTCAACCTGCAAAACAAAACTGCAAGTCAACTTTGTTAGAAAAAAATAAAAATAAACATACAGAATTCTTTAAGCTTTTAGGGATGTCCAATGTTTATCAGATGGCCTTGTTCTTTCCACCCTGTGTGTGTAATACTCATGCAGAAATAGTTAGCTCTGCAGGCAGAACATATAGCGGTTGTGCACATGGGCTGTTGAGTGTAAAGGATAAGAGTGGGCACTCTGTTCTTGGTCAGAGGGTTTGAGCTTTCTAAGTCTCGGTTTCTTCCTTCATTTTCTTGATGTGAGATTAAAGGAGCTCAGCATAGGTTCTCAGCCTCAGTCAGATGTAGAGTTGCCTAAAGCTTCTGTAGCTTAAACATCAGCTCTTTTTCAGAAGTGTCAACTCCAGGGACACAGGGATTTTGTCTTATTAATTTCTCATGTCAAGTTTCAGTGGTCATGAACATATTATTTTCAGAATTTTGTTTGTGCTTTCTTTAAAAGGATGCCACATTTTATAATTTCCAGATCCTATAAAATTCGGTCTGCCCTTTCATAAAGTAATTACTTAATAAACATTACTCTTACTATTAGAAAAGATCCAAAATAATATATGAATTTTTCTCCCTCATTCCCAAGCATATCTTAAAATTTAATTCTTTAGCTCTCACAGGCTAAATTTCATCAGAAGCCATGAGACTGACTTTATAATTTTTTTTCAGACAATATAGGTTGTGAGGATAAAAATCAGGCAGTCATTTTTATGGTCAGTAAAACACCAAGAGGTTCAATTTAAAACATATCTGATTTCAGAATGATTTCAAGTCTGCAAAGACAATTGAACTGACTCAGCCAATTTCTGCTTTCTTTGACCAAGTTTCCATGACTTCCTATTTGAATGACAAATGAGGAAAATGAACTGATAATAAAATTTATCTGAATTCATATCCTGCATTATTTAACCTTGACTCTCCAGGGAACTTCAACACTACTTCCTCATGCCCCACCCCCATATTAGAGAGGAATTCCATTCCTCACCTTTCTATTCTCAGAATCACACAAGATTTTAGATATTGATAGAAAGCCAGTTGATGTGAACAAAGAAGCATATAAAAGATGTTCTCCTGAGAGGAGAGAGTATTTTTGGTCACAGGATAAATGTTTAGAGGGGAGGTTCTAGAGGAGAAAAAGGAATGGAATGGATGCTACATTGACAAGAACTGGGCACATAGAACAATTTAAAATAAGCAAATACACATCTTTCAGGACCCCAGTTGAGACAGAGAAACTCAGAGATCTCCTAGATCATGAAATTGGGACAGCACCCTTAGAAGAATTAAAAACTGAGAAAAGTATCCAAGCAATAGTTATGATGATAGATTCACAAACACTTTGTTTTAAAATATCTATAAATTTAGTAACAAATATCACATAATGATGAGGTTGCTCTTTATCACTGACCTTTCATATATGCCAAAGATTAAATTCTCACTTATTGTATAATACACAACTTTCTCTAATGCAAGTATTAGAATCACAATTCAACCACTTACTAGCTATGTAATGCATAATCTCCTTAAAACTGCCTAGATTTCAACATCCTTTTCTGAAAAAGAGCAATGATAGTATTACTTCAATACTAAACTTTTGTGTTTGTATTAAATGGGATAATATAAGAAAACTGTTAGATGAGTCCTTGGCACTAAGAGTAAATTATACATATACAATTATCACATACTGTATATAAGTGTATCATATAATATTATATTGATACATAAAATATATTATGTATTATATGTAACATAATATAATAAATAACATAATATATAATGGTACGCATACATGTATAATGACATTTAATCTTGCTATCTACTGCATTGCAAGACTCAATAAAGATATCTTCCCAATGATAAATATTGCCATAACAAAATCATCAGTATGCATTGATGAATGTTCAGTGGTCCATACCTAAAGAGCTCTAGCACAGTGCTTTAAACAGCCATGCAAATTCAAGGCTTTAGCTAAAAAAAAAAAAGACCATCAACAGACTACCATATTTGCATGTATGTGTAGGCTCTAGACTTAGATAGCATGTAATATATATGTCTTGTTTCCTCGATGACCTCACATACCATGTCTTTCACTGCTCAGACCAAACTGAAGTACAGCGACATGTCTTGGCCCTTTTCTGCTTTACCTCTGAAGCCTCAGAGATGTTTCTGCTAAGACCCACACACAAAGACAAGCAAAACTGCTTGTTGCTGACATCTTTATAATTCCTTGATGGAGGGCTGACTTTAGAGGTAACTTTGTTTTCGCAAATTTCTTAACTTTTTTATTTTTTCAATAAACTTCTACTATCATCACGTGGGACATTATTTATTCTTGCACCACTGTGGCTGAGTGACAAGGTCATCAGCTAAGAACCCAGCTTTGGTCAAGGTGCTGGGATAACTCTCTGTGTATATGTGTCACAGCCAAAGTTTATCTTATCCCTTCAAATATTCAATGCTACTGATACAAAGATTGGCAAAATTAAAATATAAATGTTTGTCTCAGTTGTTCTATGAAGGCCCAATCATAGCATTAACCTAGCAAATTCCTTTGATGGAATGTTTATGATTATTTTAAACTTAAATGCTGATTAAACAAACCTTTCTCTCCTCTGGAAATAAAGAGATGTCTTCAGAAAAAAAATTAATATATAAAAGATACAGTGCTTCAAAATGACCCTCAAGTATGAATGGCTTGAATAAAAATCATATATATTTAACATTTTAAATGAACAGGCAGTTCATTTAAACAGGCAGTTAATCCATCTTTCATAAATTATGTTTCTTTAGTCTGCAAAAATGTGTTCAATTTTCAGTCTAGCTTTTATTTGTATCAAGACAAAGTCAACACTTTGAAGTTAGATGAGAATTAAGCTATATAAAATGCAGACTTAATGGGAGTGCACTACAATAAATCTCTTTCAGCTGTTTGGAGAACCCAAAGCTACGGTTTCCTCCCCAACCTGGCTTTCGTGTCTGGTATGACAGCTTTTCAGGCTGAACCACAGCCCTTATCTCAGCTTTGCAGATGGATTCAAGGCTCTTCTTTTGACCCTAGAAAAGGTAATTGCTTAACATCTCATGGCAGGAGCACATGTGGCAACAGGAAATTGAAAATGATAATTTAAGAAGGGATAATAGGACCTGGGTTTTAATAATTCATAAGATTCCTTAACAGGCAAGATTTTAATTGCATCTATATCAGTTGTCCCTTTCAAATTTGAGCACTTCACAATAACAGCTTCACAACAAATTCCCACATATCACGGCCCTGCTGTTTGAAATGCTCTTCAGACTTCTCTGGCTATAATTATGTGACCAAAATTGATCCTCAGATGTTACAAGACAACATTGAGATAGAAGCTATTTTGACAGGGCATTTTTAATAAAAGCAAACAATTGAATTTAGTTTTCATATTATTTCTATTAGATATTTAGAAAGACTTACCAAGTAAAATTAAACAATTTGCAATGAACTAGTTCATCTACAATAACATACTGTTGACTGATTTCTGTACAAGCTATGTTCCCCAAACATTTGCATTGTAAACATAATTTAAAAATTATCTCCTGCTTTTATTGTGGCTCTGGCAACACAGGTCATATTTGAAGTATAAACATGTGATTTACTCCATTCCTTCTTATCTACACCTTGAAGAAAGACGTGAGAAGTTATTGGCACTGACACCTTGACTTCTGTGCTGGGATGTCCAGTGAAGTGTGTGTTTTACTTACTTCACAGAGAATGTACTCAGTATCTTCCTCTGGGCTACTAAAATTAAAATTCTTGCCCCTAAACCAGCTTCCACAATTATCTGAGACAATTCCTCCTTATGCCACTGTACAAGATTGAAACATGAAATCAATCCACAGATTGTATGGTCTACATAATTTATGAAATCACTCATGTAAATGCTGTTATATTAACACCATCAAAGTAACTGATTATTTTGTTATTAAAAGGTATTTTGGGGGAAGATTCTGAAATTAGACTTTTTTTTTTCTTAAGGTTGTATGTACTGATGAAGGAGTATGTGAGTGCTGGGTTATTTGTGGTGTAGCCAACAGTCAAAAGGAATGACCCAATATTGTTTTTTTTTTCCTTTTATGTTGTGAACTCTTAACTCTTTTAATTGAATTTATTCTTAATCACAAGATTTGTTGCTATGTATAAAAAATGTATATTTTATTAATATTTTGGCTATAAGGAATAGAAAACTCAGTTCATATTTGTCTTGAACGATGACAACACAGTTATCATCATTGTCATCATCAACCTCACTGAAGAAAGCCAGAAGTACAGCAGCTGTTGCCCTAGTTTAATTTGAAATGTATTGACATCATTGAGAATTCACATGTTTTCCCCTCTCTCTAATCTGTCATGCTAATGAATCAAATATTTGCCCTTAACAGTAATTATTCTAAGAGTCACAAAGCACTGCAGCAATTCTATGAATCACTTTCCAAGACAGCAGTCTCCAAAGGAAAAAGAGAATTTGACTTTTTTTTTTTTTGATTTTTAAAGAATAAAGAAATGTATCATCATAGAGTTCAAGGAAAACCCTACTCTTATTTCACTGGCCACAATTAGAGTCAAGTTGCAATCAGTCACAGGTTAGGGACACAGGACTGCTGCGATTGGCTAAAATAGGCCAGGATAACTCTTCTGGATTATGGAAATGATAAAAGGATAGAGACACTTTCAAATCCACTTTCTAGTTTCTCCAAGCCACTCATATACTGAAATTAATTTTGTGATCATTCCTATACAATAATTGGTTTTGAAAAACTTAATTGTAAATAATAGTAATCTCTATTTGAAAGTACAACAGTTGCAGAGACTTCAAGATGGCACAGAAGTGAGTAGAAGCCAGGCAGACCTTCACCACTACCAACCTGGAATTACAACTAAATTATGGAGAAATGACCTGGAACACACAAATGAACTATAGCGAGAGGAGCCTTAAAACCTCAGACAGACAGGGGAATCGGCTTTAGCACAACCTAACTAATAAGGAGTGTGGTAGAGGCTCGAGAAGGTAGACTACATGCCCACAGGCAGCAGAGCCAGAAGGATATTGAAACAGTCAGTTGGATCCTCCTGAGAAAAGCAGGGTCTAAACCATAAGTGGGGGTCTCCTGCTTACAGCAACAGAGCCCAAAAACACACACAGATAACAACCAGCTGAGAAAAAGGGCAGGGGTGCTCTCTGTCAGAGACAGAAGGCTGGAGATGCAAAGATCCATTTAAAGGGCCAACAGATAAATTTGTAGTGGCAGCCACTTACCGTAGGCTCTGGGAAAGGTGGGGCAGAGTGTGCTGAAATCGCCTGAGGAGAAACTGGGGAGGACGCTTTGGGGAAAGAACTGAGAAAGTGGCTGGCAGGAACCTGGTGTTGACTCACCCATCATTCCGCAGCTACCATCTGGCTCAGGCAGACAGCTCCCTTGAGCAGAAGCAGCGTGAAAGGACACAATAACCCTGACCCCAGGAGACTCTGCCCTGGCCAGGAATTGCACAGGCCTGGGTGCTGAGTAGAGGGCAGTAGTCACAGGTAGTAGATATCTGCCTAAAAGGGACAGAGAGAAGTCTAGAGATGCTGGAGGAAAGTCTGGTGATGGAGGCATTGGGGAGAGAACTGAGGGAATAGCTGGGGAGATCCTAGTGCTGACTCCTCCCCATATGATAGCAGCCGTGTTCCTAAAGCCGATTACTCACCTGAGCGGCAGCAGAATGAAAGAACACAATATCCACACCCCAGGAGATTCTGCCATGAACCTGTGTTGTGCAGACCTGTGTGCTGAGTACAGAAAGGGAGGCACAGATAGTAGATCCCTGGCAAAAGACAATGCAGAGTGGTTTAGAGACACTTGAGGATAGTCTGGAGATGGAAGCTTTGGGGAGAAAACTGAGGGAGTAGCCAGCGGGGACCCATATGGCAGCAGCTGTCTTACTCAGGCAGACTACTGTCCTGAATGGCAGCAGCATGAAAAGACGCAATAACCTTGCCCTGAAAAGGGACTCTGTCCTGCCCTGTGGTGCCAGAGCCTGACAGCTGAGGGAAGAATAACTAGATTAACAACAGGAGGAGATAGACACAGACAATAAATTCCTGGAAGTCTCAAACAGACTGACTAAGGTCAGACAGGGACAACATCTGACATCATCAGAGGCCAATCCAGAAAAACAAAAACAAAAACAAAAACAAAAAAAAAAAACATTCTCCTACCATAGAAGTTCATACCACAAAGTCAGGAAATCAAGACAGATCAATTTAAAAAGCAGAAGCAAAAAAGAAGAGTCTCACAGATAATGGGAAGACAAAGAAACACCCCTCACTTGAAGGGGAAGGAGTAATCCTCACAAAGAGAACTAAATGAAATAGAGGCAAGTAAACTATCAGATACAGAGTTCCAAACAACGGTTCTAAGGAAGCTCATGAGTTCAATGAGCTCAAAGAGAATTATGAAATGAAGATGCACTTAGGGAAATGCAGGACAACCTGAATTGTTTAATATACATATAATAGAGATAACACAAGGAGAAAAAGAGGACCAAGGGATAGAGAATATTTTTGAAAAGGTAATGATGGAAAACTTCCCTAATTTGAGGAGAGAAAAAATCCACAGAAGTCCAGGAAGCACAGAGGGTCCCATTCAAGAGGAACCCATTGAGGCCCACTCCAAGACACATCATAATTAAAATGGCACATATTAAAGACAAAGAATCCTAAAAGAAGCAAGGGAGAAAGAGGTAGTAACATATAAGGGAGCCCCGATAAGGCTAGCAGCTGACTTATCAACAGAAACACTACAAGCCAGAAGGGAATGGCAAAAATTATTCCACATAATGAAAAGCAAGGACTTGCAGACAAGACAACTCTACCGAGAAAGGTTCTCAGTTAAAATGGCAGGTAAAATAAGGAGTTCCCCAGACAAAAGAAGGCAAAAAGAATACACCTCCACAAAACCAGCACTACAAGATATGCTAAAGGGACTGCTTTAAGATGACGAAGAAAAAGAGTGAGAAAGAGAGGATCATAGATACAAAGGGAAAAAATGAATAAGTACCTATCAAAAATAAATTTAAATGTAAATGGATTAAATGCCACAATCAAAAGTCATAGGATAGCTGAATAGTAAAGAAAATATGGCCCACACTTATGCTGCCTAGAAGAGATCCACCTTAGAACAAAGGATCTACAGAGACTGAAAGTAAAGGGATGGAAAAAAAAATATTCCAACAAATGTACAGGGAAAAAAAGCAGGGGTACCAATACATATATCAGAAAAAATAAAGTTCAAATCAAAAACTATAAAAAGAGACCAAGAAGGACACTTTATAATATTCAAAGGAAGAATCCATAAACATTGTAAACCTATATGCACCCAACATAGGAGCATCCAAATATATCAGGAAAACCTTGGATGGCTTCCAGAAGATATAGACATTAACATAATGATAGTAGGGTATTTTAACACCCAACTCTCAAAAATTGATAGATCTTCCAAACAAAATATCAACAAGATTGTTGTGGAGCTAAGAATACATTAAATTAAATGGGCTTATCTGATAGAAATAGAATATTTTATCCCAAAGAAGCAAAATACACATTTTTTTCAAATGCACACAGAACTTTTCCGAAGATAAACTAAATGATAGGACACAAAACAAGCCTCAACACATTCAGGAAAATCTAAATCATAGCAGACATTCTTTCAGACCACAAGGGCTTGAAACTGGAAATCGCATTCAAGGAGAAACCTCAAAAACTTTCAAACTTCATGGAGACTGAACTGCACACTATTAAACAATGAATGGGTGAATAATGAGATAAGGGAAGATATCAAAAGGTTTCTGGAAGCAAATGAAAATGAACATACAGCAGTCCAAAACCTATGGGACACAGCAAAGGCAATCCTGAGAGGGAAGTTCATAGCAATACAGGCCTACCTAAAAAAGATAGAAACATTTCAAATAAATGACCTAACCCTACAACTTCAAGAACTGGAGAAACAACAACAAATAAATCCCAGAGCAAGGAGAAGAAAGGAAATAATCAAGATCAGAGCAGAACTGAATGACATAGAGACTAAAAGAACAATTCCAAGGATCAATAAATCCAGGATTTGGTTCTTTGAAAAGATAAACAAAATTGACAAAAATTTAAGCTAACCAAGAAAAAAAAAGGAGAGGAACCAAAGAAATAACATCAGAAAGGGAAGAGGAGAAATAATAACTGATATCACACACAGAAAAAGAATTATAAGAAATTACTATGAACAATTATACACCAAGAAATATGAAAACCTTGATGAAATGGACAAATTTGTAGAAAAGTATAACCTTCCAACACTGAATGAGAAGAAGCAGAAATCCTGAATATACCAATAACCATTGGGGAAATTGAAGCAATAATCAAGAAACTCCCAGCACACAAAAGCCCTGGACTGGACCATTTCACAAGAAAATTTTAAAAAGCATTTAAGGAAGAGCTAACCCCTGTTCTTCTCAGACTATCTCAAAAAATTCAAGAAGAGAGAAGACTTCCAAAGTCTTTTTATAAGGCCAGCATCATCCTAATTCCAATACCAGATAAAGACACAACAAAGAAAGAAAACTGCAGGCCAGTGCTGCTGATGAACATAGACACTAAAATCCTCAAAAAAATATTGGCAAACCGCATCCAGCAATACATGAAAAAGATCATACAGCATGATTAAGTGAGATTTATCCCAGAGATGCAAGGATGGTTCAATATACGCAAATCAATAAATGTAATACATCACATAAACAAAAAAAGAAAGATAAAAACCACATGATCATATCAATGGATGCAGAAAAACATTTGATAACATACAGCTCTCATTTATGATAAAAACACTCAGAAAAATGGGAATAAAAGGAGCATACCCCAATGTAATAAAGGCCATATAAGAAAAACCTACAGCCAGCATCATATTCAAAGGGCAAAAACTGAAAGCATTCCCACTAAGATTGGGAACAAGACAGGGATGTCCATTTTTACGGCTTCTAGTCTACATAGTATTGGAAGTCCGAGCCACAGATACTAGACAAGAGAAAGAAAAAAAAAGCAGCCAAATTGGAAATGAGGAAGTAAAACAATCATCATTTGTAGATGACATGATAGTGTACATAGAAAGCCCCGTAGACTCACCAAAAAACTACTCATCCTAATAAGTGAATTTGGCAAAACAGCAGGATACAAAGTCAATATTCAGAAATCAAATACATTTTTGTACACTGACAATGAAATATCAGAAACAGAAATCAGGAAAAAAAAATCTGATTTGCTATAGCAACAAGAAAAATTAAGTACCTAGGAATAAACTTAACCAAGCAGGTAAAGAGCTCTACGCAGAAAACTGTACAACACTGAAGAAAGAAATTAAGGAAGAAACAAATAAATGGAAGCATATACCATGTTCATGGATAGGAAGAATCAACATCATCAAAATGTCCATACTACCTAAAGCGATTTATAGATTCAACAGAGTCCCTGTTAAAATACCAATGGCATATTTCACAAACATAGAGCAAATATTTAAAAAAAAATTATATGGAACCATAAATGACCCCAAATAGCTGCAGCAATTTTGAGAAAAATAAAATAAAAAAATAAGAATGATCGCAATACTTGACATCAAACTATATTACAAGGTCACTGTAATCAAAACAGTCTGGCACTGGCTTTATAACAGACACACAGATCAAAGGAACAGAATAGAGAGCCCAGAAATAAACCCAGTTTCTATGGTCAATTAATATTTGACAAAGGGTGTAGAAGCATAAAATGGAGTAAAAATAGGCTCATCAACAAATGGTTTTGGGAGAGCTGGACAGGTACATGCAAAAAATGAAATTTGACCACCAACTGACACCATACAGAAAAATAAACTGAAGATGGATAAAAGACGTAAATATGAGTCATGACCCTGTAAAATCCCTAGAGGAGAATATAGGCAGGACACTCTCTGATATCCCACACAGCAATATTTTCACTGATATGTCCCATAGAGCAAGGGACATAAAGGAAAAAAAAAAAAAAGAAATGAGGCTTCATCATAATAAAAAGCTTCTTTGTGCCTAAATAAAACATCGGCAAAATGAAAAGTGAGCCAGCTCTATGGGAAAATATATTTACCAATGATACATCAGACAGGAGTTTGATCTCCAAAATACAGAAAGAACTCACACTAACGCACTCCAGGAAGACTAACAATCCAATTTAAAAAATGGGCAAATGACCTGAATAGACACTTCTCCAAGGAGGACATACACAGGGCCCAGAGACATATGAAGGGATGCTCAGCGTCACTAGCCATCAGAGAAATGCAAATTAAAATTACAATGAGATACCACTTCATACCTATCAGAATGGCCATCATAACCAAATTAACAAACAACGGGTGCTGGTGAGGTTGTGGAGAAAAGGGAATTGTGGTACACTGTTGTTGGGAATGCAGATTGGTGCAGCCATTGTGGAAAACAGTCGGAATATCCTCAGAAAGCTAAAAATGGAACTCCCTTTTGACACAGCAGTTCCACTGCTGGGATTATACCCTAAGAAT
The DNA here is from genome assembly GCF_021234165.1 of Pteronotus mesoamericanus. Taxonomy (NCBI): domain Eukaryota; kingdom Metazoa; phylum Chordata; class Mammalia; order Chiroptera; family Mormoopidae; genus Pteronotus; species Pteronotus mesoamericanus. The sequence continues at coordinate 61,030,848 of NW_026555321.1, forward strand.
CCTGAAACATCAATTCAAAAGAACCTATGCACCCCAATGTCTTTAGCAGCAAGATTTATAATAGCCAAGTGCTCGAAGCAACCTAAGTGCCCATCATTAAATGAGTGGATCAAAGAACTATGGTACATTTACACAATGGAATACTATGCAGCAGAAAGAAAGAAAGAGCTACTACCCTTCATGACAGCATGGATGGAACTGGAGAGCATTATGCTAAGTGAAATAAACAAAGAGGTAAAAGACAAATACCATATGGTCTCACCTATAAATGGAACCTAATCAGCAAAGCAAGCAGGGAAGGAAAATAGGGCCAGCGACATTTAAAATGAGCAGAAACCAACAGAGACAGGGGTGGGGGAGGGAGGAAGGGGTGTAATGGGGAGGGGAAGGGGAACAGGTGTGAAGGACACATGGACAAAGCCAGGGTGGGGAAAAATTGAGGGGGGGATGTGGAGGTGGGTGGGGCAGGGGAAAGTGGTGGCATGTAAATGGAGACAAATGTATTTGAACAATTAAAAATAAATAAATACATAAATTTTAAAGAAGAAATGTAATGATCTGATCTAATTTAGGGGAAATCATCCACCATGTTCAGATAACACTTACTCTTTCAGTAACATAAAGACATTGAAGTAGATAGTCACTGAAGTCTTCAGTCCCATATGCCATATTGAATGTCTGATTGTTCAGGCTGAGCATTTTCAGTGATGATGAGAAACCTCTCACTGTGATCCTGCTGGTTTCTCCTACACTAACCTATCCTCCAGTCCTCATCCTGTTTTGAGACAGGTGTAGGAACAACAAATGTAAAACAAAACAAAATCCATTTTGAATTATTAAATACAAATTTTTAGAAATGAATTGATGTAGGGAATAAACCCCATTCCAGATGGGGTTATATAAAAAACAAATTCTGACATTTCTGAATGTGATATCATTCTGGAATTAGATATATTCCTGATATATCTATCAGATATATCCAGGTGAATATATAGGTATCTATAGATAGAGACAGATATAGAGATGGAGATAGAAATACACATTAGACATATAGGCATAGGCATAGACATAGACATAGACATAGACATAGACATAGACATAGACATAGACATAGGTTATTTATCTACCTGCCTATAAACCTACCAACTGACAATAGCAGCTTAGGACCCAAGGAGAGAAAAAGAACCAAGCTGAAAAAGAGGATACACAAAGACCTGATAAGTCATCTGTATGGAAAACAACTTTTCACTCCCCTCCCCTTTAGTTCTGCAAAGTTGTTTGTGGCCTTATCTAATTCAAGGTCTCAGATTTCACCCTAACTTAACCCAGGGTAGAATTTCTGTGCCTAGAAGGTGAAGGAGGGAATGAGCAAGAAACAGGTGAAAGATTAATCTCTTTTTAAATGAGAAAATACGATTAAAAACAAGCCGCAATAAAAAAACATAAAGACAGGGAGAGATTTCATATGATTCAATATGACTTCCAAAATAAAACATTTAAATAACTAAATTTAATCTTGTGATATATTGCAAACAAGAATAATCAGAAAATATAAACTTTACTCATAATTTGGCCACTGTTAAAACTGAATGGCCTGAAATTTTAATGTAATATTATGATTGACTAATCACAATAAAAAAAATAATAACTCAGTTACTTCAAACTCCATTAAACCTTAAATCCATAACAATTATTTATCTTCCCGACTTTAGTGTTTGTTCTCAAAAGACCTAATTAGAGTAAATTAATGGAACTATTACTAGCAAATAAATAAGAGATACAAGCTTTAAGTCACTTTTATTTAAAAATCAGAAACTCAGACCTTACATTTAAATGTCTAAAGTATAATTCATATACTTCATGCTACTCAGTTGATAAATCTTAATTATTAAAACACCACATAGTTAGAATGTGTCCCTTATATTTAACTAAACTTTATAAAAAGAAAAATAATTTATGATGGTAAAAAACAAGGTCTATCATTTTATGCCTGCTGAATGAGGAGGGCAGTTACCTTTCACTGAAACAGAGCATGGATTTTCTTTGTAAATAAATGACCATTTTTATTAGAAGCCTTAAGTAATCCTTAGAGTATTCTCAATGTGACAAGATGCTGTTAATATCAGAGGGTTAGTTGTTCAATTTATTCTCACAGCCCAAATTAACTGAACAGGGAGGGGTCACCACATCCAGAGGGAGAAAGGCCAAGGGCACAAACCACAAAAGCCAGAACCGTCACAAAATTTACTGGATAATGGTGGATTATTTGGTCATTCCTATGCTGGACCCAAAAGATCAGGGTTGCTACAGCCTGATTCTAGCTGCCCTGTGGTGATGTTCAGGAGTTCTGTGCCCAGGGCCCACTGTGGAAGCTGCTACAACTCAGTGTTTCATCACTGCCAAACAGGAAGGCTAGGATGACATTGGGCTAGCCGGATGCTATAATTTTAGATGATTTCTCCGTCACCTTTCCCTAATTTTCTCTCTTTCCTTGGCCCTTTCTGGATTCAACCATTGGGCTAAAGTAGTCCTCTCTTTATCCATCTCGCTAACTTTTGAGGAGGGAAAGACTTTCTGCTCACAAAAGTCCCAGTCAAGATAAATAGTCACAGCATGTAGATGACAGCGTAGGGGATAGAATTAATAATATTATAATAACTACTGATGGTGTCAGTTAGGTACTTGAAACGTCAGGGAGATAATTCTGTAAACTAAATGATTTTCTAAATACTATGCTGTACACCTTAAACTAATACAGAATAATATTGATAGTCAAATGTAATTGAATAAAAATATGTAAAGAAAATAAAAATAAATGAAAATTTGAAAAATCAAATAGGTCCAATAGCAAACTGCTTTTAGGAAGCAAACTGCTTCAGTGTTTCTGTAAGACATATTTTCATATGGTTAACATTTAACAAACATGTCTGTGTTAGATGGAGTCAGTGCAGAGCATTTCTTGCTATAGACAGCCCAAAGGAGGGAAACTCTCCTGTTTGCCAGACAGGTAGGGAGAAGGTCATTACATCTGGAATAAAGTGCTAGTAAATATTTGTGGAAAAATAGAAAGAGAGAGAATTGATTCAGAACTGCATAGGTAGTGAGAGAATAAAAAAGCACAGATTATCTGATGCCTAAAATCCAAGGAAACAAAATGTGAAGCCAGGTTCCCCACCTTTGAACAGTAAACATTTATGATGCACTGGAGATGAGAAGTTACTATAAATATTGTGCCTGCTTGTCTCCCTCATTGTTTGTTATTGGGAAGGGACCCACCACTGTGTGAAGGCACCTGGGGGACCCAGCACTTGCTGCTGTAGCCAACAGGGCATTTCCCAGGTGTCAGTGGGGCGTTCTGCCAATGTCCTGCTAAAGACCTGGGTGGAAAGGTGATCTCTGTGTGAAAGGATTAGAATCCCACTGTGGGCCGACTGTGTCTAATGAATATCTGTAAAGGAAAATCTTAGGAAACTAGGATATTCAAACTTCCCTCCAAGGAGCTTTCATCCTCTAGTGGTACTCATGGTCAGTGTTGTCTGTGCTCCAAGTAAGTGGGGTGGTCATGAATTTCTGAGCCAGAGTTAATATTTGGGATTACTATAATCCAATAAAAATGTGATGTGAGTGGCTGACTTTAAACACAAACTGAAGTAGACTTTTCAGGAAAAATGCATGTTTTGAAAGAGAGCAACCGATAAAAACCTTTTAATCATGATATTTCATGATGCATTTGAAAATAAATCTACTTCAACAAGAAATTCTAAAATAGCTACAAAAATAAACATCTGATGAACATAAAGAAATTTGGTTGAGAAGGAGCCTAACACCTGGCTTATGACTACATCACCTTGTTTTTCTTTCTTTCTTTCTTTCTTTTTTTGGTGGTATCATTTTTTTTAATTTATTTACTTTTTAAATACATTTGTCTCTGCCTCCCCCCAACCTCTTTCCCTTGCCCCCTACCACCTTCCTTCCCTCAGCTCTTCCCCTTTGGTTTTGTCCATGAGTCCTTGCTATATGTCCCTTGACTTTCCCCTTCCCTTCCCTTTCCCTGCCCCCCCTTCCCTCTTGTCTCTGTTGATTTCTTTTCCTTTCAGCGTTGCTGGTCATATTTTCCTTGCATCTTTGCATTGTTGGTTAGGTTCCACTTATAGGTGAGATCATATGGTATTTGTCTTTCGCCCCCTGGCTTATTTCGCTTAGCATGATGCTCTCCAGTTCCATCCATGCTGTCGCAAAGTTTAGTACTTCTTTTTTTCTTTCTGCTGCGTAGTATTCCATTGTGTATATGTACCATAATTTTTTAATCCAATCATCTACTGATGGGCATTTAGGTTGCTTCTAACACTTTGCTATTGTAAATTGTGCTGCTATGAACATTGAGATGCATAGGTTCTTTTGTATTGGCGTTTTGGTGTTCTCAGGGTATAGTCCCAGCAGGGGAATCGCTGGATCAAAAGGCAGTTCCATTTTCAGCTTTCTGAGGAAATTCCACACTGCTTTCCATAGTGGCTGCACCAGTCTGCATTCCCACCAACAGTGTACTAGGGTTCCCTTTTCTCCACAGCCTCGCCAGCACCTGTTGTTTGTGGATCTGTTTATGATGGCCATTCTGACCGGTGTGAGGTGGTACCTCATGGTGGTTTTGATCTGCATTTCTCTGATGGCTAGTGATGCTGAGCATCCTTTCAAATGCCTCTGGGCCCTCTGTATCTCCTCCTTGGAAAAGCATCTGCCCAGGTCCTTCCCCCATTTTTTGATTGGATCGTTTGTCTTCTTGGAGTGGAGTCGAGTGAGTTCTTTATATGTGTTGGAGATCAAACCTCTATCTGATGTATCATTAGCAAATATATTTTCCCATACGGTTGGCTCCCTTTTCATTTTGCTGATGTTTTCTTTCGCCGTGCAGAAGTTTCTTATTTTTATGAGGTCCCAATTGTTTATTCTTTCCTTATATAGGAGCCCCCAAGTTTATAAGGAAATTGTTGGATGACTTCAAAAAAGATATAGACAGCAACACACTGATAGTAGGGGATTTCAACACACCACTGTCAAAAATGGACAGATCTTCCAAACAAAACATTAATAAACATATCGTGGCGCTGAATGACACGCTGAATCAAAGAGACTTAACTGACATATAGAGAACCTTACATCCCAAAGAAGAAAAATACACATTCTTTTCAAATGCTCATGGCAGTTTTTCAAAGATAGACCATATGATAAGACACAAAGCAAGCCTCAGCAAATTCTGGAAAATTGAAATAATACCAAACTTTTTCTCAGACCACAAGGCCTTGAAACTCGAAATCAACCTCAAAGAGAAACTTCAAAAACTTGCAAACTCATGGAGACTGAACAGTATACTATTAAACAATGAATGGGTCAATAATGAGATAAGAGAAGAAATCAAAAAATTTCTGGAAACAAATGAAAATGAACAGATAACTGTCCACAACCTATGGGACACAGCAAAGGCGGTCCTGAGAGGGAAGTTCATAGCAATACAGGCTTACCTAAAAAAGATAGAAACATTTCAAATAAAAGACCTAACACTACAACTTCAAGAACTGGAGAAACAACAACAAATAAATCCCAGAGCAAGTAGAAGGAAGGAAATAGTCAAGATTAGAGCAGAACTGAATGACATAGAGACAAAAAGAACAATTCAGAGGATCAACCACCTTGTTTTCCTATCCTGTTCTGGGCTAATATTGGTGTGGTGTGATTTCAGACTGTTTCCATTACACTGCACATCTTGATAAATATTAGATGGTTCACAGAATTCCTGGTGTCACACAGTCTCACTCTTTAGGAGTGAGAAGTTTCTCATTGTCACCACATATCACCGAAATCCCAGCACTGAATAAAATGACACAATCAGCTTCTTTTCCCTCAGGATGGACTAATACTCTCTGCAAAGCACTGTAAATCTTATTAACTTGCTCTTATTTGGGTAAATATCTTGTTAAAGATATTAAGATACAGAGTTTTGTAAAATATTTTCTTGGGTCTTATAAATGTTATCTGGCTTATAAAAACAGTAATAGCTTAAAGCAAAAATTGCAGATTTTTAGTGTTAAGTTTATGAATGTTTACTATAAAAATAAAACTTAAAAATCTGTGATCTTCAAATTTTCCAAAGTTGTATCCCCTCATGTATCCCAAAAACTCTAAAATTTCATACTCATGGACACACATGCAGAAGTGCACACACTCACAGCACATATCTGATGCATACTTAGTTTTATATATTTATGGTAATGAAAAGAGAAACCAAACAAAAGCTCTTCTGTGGTTACAAATAATATGGGAAGAAGTTTCATTCATCTCTGACATATGCAATCAAAGTGAAGAAAAAGGACTCAAGAACTTGATAGATTGGTATAGTTGATGTGTATAATTGAAACAGTTTTCTTGTAATTTGAATGAACCCACAAAACTCTTTGGAAAAGAAAAAATGAAAGCAACTGAGATCAATCCATTGATTTTAATTCATCATGCTCCTGACATTTGAGTAAGTGATTATTTAAAAGCCAATAAGAATTATATACACATTTCTAAAACAAATAAAAAGTGAACCATCAGCACCAAGATATTTCTAGTGAGTACATGTGAAAATACTTATTAGAAAAAAAGAAGCATCAAATGAACACATATCATTTGGAGCCATGTATTCAATTCTTTTTCAAGAAAGGGTCTTTGCTAAACAATTAGATGTCAGAAAGTGCACAATCTTAACCTGAGTGTGGTCATGAAGAACTGCATTGACATTCCAGATGTTTCCACATCTATGTTATATTTGTTTAAACAGAGCTATCAGAAGGGAGGCAAAGAATTGAAGGCCAGGAATATGCAAATTATTATATAGACATATACTCTCCCATCAAAGCAATTTAATAACGTACTTTATTGAAAATCCCTGATTTAATGTTTCTGAAAAGAAGATTAATTTTGAAGACGTCACAGTGCCCTATCTTAAGATTAAAAGTAGGTCACATTTTACAAACTTAATAACAAGTAGATTACTTTTAAATAAATACATTAATGAACCAAGAAAGGCAAAGGCTGACAGAAGTCTGATGCTAACTTTGCTTTGCTCCTTGTTTGCTTGTTAGAGGGAGTCTTATGTAATTATACATGTAACGCCATAGGGTGAGGCAGATAACATAGTAAGAAATTTAACAATGAAGGCTTACATTGAAAATCTCTGTGATACACACTTCTGCAAACCTGCCTCTTTTTTCTTTTGAAAATTGTAAATGTTCTTTCTAGTGAAAAGTAAAAAATAAAAAAATGGATGTACATAAACTTAACACTTCTCATAATCAGCCATGAATTCATCTATTCCACAAAGACAGTATAATCAATGTACAAACTTCAGATAAGTAGGTTATATATATTAAAGTGTAGATCGAAGTCTCATATCTGGACATTTGTGCAGATGTTATTAATTTGTTATTGATTTCTTATAATTGACAGATACTGTGTCAGGGCCCTGAGTCTAGATACACACAGCTTAAAACCAAGATTCGGAAATAGGAGAAGATGGCGGAGGAGCGAGTAGAAGTCACGCTGACCTCTTCCCAAGACCAAACTGGAATAGTGACAAAATTGTGGAGAAATCACCTAGAAAACAATTGAACAATAGAGAGGACCCTTGGAGCCACGGACAGACAGTGGAATCGACTTGCACACATCCTAATGGGTGAGAAGTGCGGTGGAGGCTACAGAGGGTGGGTTTGGTGTCCACGGGCAGCAGCACCAGAGGGACATTGAAATGGCCAGTTGGATCCCCTAAGAACAGGGTCTGAATCATAAGCAGGGACCCCTAGACTATGGCATTTGAAACCAAAAAAGCACACAGACAAAACAGAACCACGAAAAGCTTAGTGGTGCTCTCTGCCAGAGACAGGTGGCTGGAGACACAAAGAGACATTTAAAGGGCCAACGCAAAAATTTGCAGTGGCAGCCACCTTCCTTGATCTCTAGGTAGAGGCAGGAGCAGAGTGGGCTGGTGCCTGAGGAAAGATTGGTGAGGAAAACTTTGTGAAGAGAACTGAGATAGTGGCCAGCAAAGCCCCGGTGATAACTCACCTCCCACTTTGCAGCTACCATCTCGCTCAGGCATAAAGGAATCAATAAACATACGTTTTGTGCACTCTACCCAGGGCATGCGCGCATGTTGGCTGGGGTGCTGAGTGCAGTGCGGCAGGCAGAAATAGTGGATCCCTGCTCAAAGGGGACACAGAGCTGCCTAGAGACACTTGAGGAGAAACTGGAGACAGAGGCTTTGGGGAAAGAACTGGAGAAGTAGCCAAGGATTTCTTGAGCTGACTCCTACCCATTCCATAGTCTCCATTTTGTGCAGGCAGGCCATGCCCCAAAGAGGCAGCAGTGGAAAAGGAAATAATACCTGTGCCATCATGACAGTCTGGCCAGACAGGAGTTGCATGCGGGCCATGATGCTGACTGCAGAGCAGCCTGCAGAGAGAGTAGACCCTGGGCTAAAGGGGACACAGAGCTGCCTAGAGACTCTTGAGGAGATACTGGAGGTGGAGGTGTTGGGGACAGCACTAAGGGAGTAGCAGGTGCGGGGGGGATCCCGGTGCTGACTCCTTCCCCATTACACAGTCTCCAACTTGCTAAGGCAGACCACTCCCCTGAGTGACAGCAGCCTGTAAGGACACAATACTCCTGCCCTCAGGAGGCACTGCTCTGCCCTGTGCTGCCTAAGCCTGACAACTGGGGCAGAGTGTCTAGATTAACAATTGTAGGACACAGACACAGAAAGTAGATTCCTAGAAGTCTCAAACAAACAGGTTAAGGTCAGACAGGGTCAACAACTGACATCATCAGAAGCAGATCCAGAAAGAAAAGAGAAGAATAAATAAATAAATAAATAAATAAATAAATAACCCACCTACTACCATAGAGGTTTAATCTACAAAGTCAGGAAATCAAGACTGATTAATTGAAGCAGAAGGGAAAAAACATAACTCTCACAAATAATGGGAAGGAAAAGAAATACTCCCCAAATGAGGGGAAAGGAGGAATACCCACAGACAGATCTAAATGAAATAGAGGCAAGTGACCTACCAAATATTGAATTAAAAACAATGGCTCTAAGGAGGCTCAATGAGCTCAGCAAGCTCAAAGAGAACTATGAGAAACTACAGGGAAACTATCAGGAACTTACTACAAAATATATCAGCCTGGAAAAGGACAAAGAAACTATCAAGAAGACACAAGAGGAAATGAAGAATACCATTTCTGAATTGAAGAACACAGTAGAAGGAACCAAAAGCAGGCTAGATGAAGCAGAGGATCAAATCAGCGAGCTGGGGGACAAGGTAGAAAAAAGCTCCCAGACGAGATCGGGCGCATTCAGGGTGGGTTGCTCTGATTCATATATGAGTACATCATCATTATTTCACTCATTCACATACTTATTCATTCATTCTCTCAATATATGCATATATGTACACAATCATACATCTATGATAATAATATTACCATCTGATTTAAAATCATTTAGAAGCCTTATTTGATGTATATTATCCTATACCATTCAAAGTTGATTATCTGCACCTAAACTTTAGTCTTGCTACTAGTCTTGTTTAAAATACAATCACCTTAAAAAAGAGAATGCATTCCTTAGTATTTTCTTTTCTGGCTAAACACAGTAAAGTATTTGAAGAAGAAACAGCTTGGTTTATATGCAGTTATTAAGAATCATAATTAAGTTGATATGTCTTAAACAAAAATTTAGCTCAAGTACAATAATTATACCCCACAACTAATTTGTTTTCTTAAGGTCTATTAGAAGGTTTATAAAAGATTTATAATGGCTTGAGCCATAAATTGATACTTCTGAGCTTCATTTGAATAAAATTCAAAGTTTATAAACTTAAAAAAAATCCCAGAAAGAACAAGAAATGGAAAAAAAGACTCAAAAAGAATGAAGATGCATTTAGGGAAATGCAAGACAATCTGAAAAGCAATAAAATCTACATAATAGGGATACCAGAAGGAGAAGAAGAGGAGCAAGGGATAGAGAACTTCTTTGAAAAGTAATGATGGAAAATGTCCCCAATTTGAGGAGAGAAAAGGACTCACAGATCTACGAAGCACAGAGGGCCCCATTCAAGAGGAACCCAATGAGGCCTTCTTCAAGACACATCATCATAAAAATAGTAAATATCAAAGACAAAGAAAGAATCCTAAAGGAAGCAAGGGAGAAACAGGTAGTAACATAAAAGGGGGCCCCAATGCGGCTAGCAGATGACTTCCCAACAGAAATACTACAAGCCAGAAGGGAATGGCAACAAATATTCCAAGTAATAAAAAGAAAAGCACTACAACGAATACTGCTCTACCCAGCAAGGCTCTCAATTAAAATAGAAGGGGAAATAAGGAGTTTCCTAGACAAAAGAAAACTAAAAGAATACATCTCCACCACACCAGCACTCCTAGATATGCTAAAGGGACTGGTTTAAGAAGATGAAGAAAAAGAGTGAGAAAAAGAACACAGGTACAAAGGGAAAAAATGAATAAGTTTCCATCAGTAATAACTCTCAATGTAAATGGACAAAATGACCCAATCAAAAGACACAGGATAGCTGAATGGATAAGAAACATGACCCACACAGATGCTGGCTACAAGAGACTTAACTCAGAACAAAAGACCTACACAGACTGAAAGCAAGGGATGGAAAAAATATTCCAATCAAATGGGCAAGAAAAGAAAGCAGGGGAAGCAATACTTATATCAGAAAAAATAGATTTCAAAACAAAGGCCATAAAAAGAGACCCAGAGAACATTTCATAATACTTAAAGGAAGAATCCATCAAGAAGACATAAATATTGTACACTTATATGCACCCAACATAGGAGCATCCAAATATATAAGGAAAATCTTGCAGGACTTTAAAAAAAATATGGACAGCAACACATTGATAGTAGGGGGTTTAAACACCCCACTGTCAAAAATGGACAGATCTTCCAAACAAAACATCAACAAGGGTATTGTGGAGCTGAATGCTGCATTAAATGAAATGGGCTTAACTGACATATAGAGAACCTTACATCCCAAAGAAGAAAAATACACATATTTTTCAAATGCACATGGAACTTTTTCAAAGATAGACCACATGATAGGGCACAAAGCAAACCTCAGCAAATTCAGGAAAACTGAAATAGTAACAAGTATTTTCTTGAATCACAAGGGCTTGAAACTGGAAATCGACCTCAAGGAGAAACCTCAAAATCTGGAAAACTCATGGACACTGAACTGCACACTATTAATGAATGGGTCAATACTGAGATAAAGGAAGGAATGAAAAAGTTTCTGAAAACAAATGAAAATGAACATACAACAGTTGAAAACCTATGGGACACAGCAGAGGCAGTCCTGAGAGGGAAGTTCATAGCAATACAGACTTACCTAAAAAAAATTAGAAACTTTAAAAATAAATGACCTAACACTACAACTTCAAGAACTGGAGAAACAACAACAAATAAATCCCAGAGCAAATAGAAGGAAGGAAATAATCCAGAACAGAGCAGAATTGATTGACATAGAGACTAAAAGATCAACTAATCCAGGATCTGGTTCTTTGAAAATATAAATAAAATCAGCAAGACTTTAAGCAGACACATCAGTAAAATATGGGAGATAATCCTAATAAATAATATCAGAAATCAAAGAGGAGAAATAACAACTGACACCACAGAAATACAAAGGATTGTCAAAAACTACTATGAACAATTATATGCCAAGAAATTTGAAGACCTGGATGAAATGGACAAATTTTTAGAAAAGTATAATCTTCCAACACTGAAGGAGGAAGAAACAAAAAACTTGAACAGATCGATAACTGCTGGGGAAATTGAAGCAGTAATCAAGAAACTCTCGGCACACAAAAGCCCAGGGCTGGATGGTTTCACAGGAGAATTTTACAAAACATTTAAGGAAGAGCTAACCCCTGTCCTTCTCAGACTATTCCAAAAAATCCAAGAGGAGGGAAGACTCCCAGATTCTTTTTATGAGGCCAGCATCACCGTAATCCCAAAACCAGAAAACGACCCTACAAAGAAAGAAAACTAAAGGCCAATTTCACTGATGAACATAGATGCTAAAATCCTCAACAAAATATTGGCAAACTGCATCCAGCAATACATTCAAAAGATTATCCACATTGATCAAGTGGGATTCATTCCCAGGGATTCAGGGATGATTCAATATACGCAAGTCAATAAACGTAATACATCACATAAATAAAAGAAAAGACAAAAACCACATGATCATCTCAATAGACGCAGAAAAAGCATTCGACAAGGTACAGCTCCTTCAGGGGACATACCTCTACATAATAAAGGTCATATATGAAAAACCTACAGCCAGCGTCATACTCAATGGACAAAAAAAAAAAGCTTTCCCACTAAGATTGGGAACAAGGCAAAGATGTCCACTTTCACCGCTTCTAGTCAACGTAGTAGTGGAAGTCCTAGCCACAGTGGTCAGACAAGAAAAAGAAATAAAAGGCATCCAAATTGAAAAGGAGGAAGTAAAACTATCATTGTTTGCAGATGACATGATGGTGTACATAGAAAATCCTGTAGACTCTACCAAAAAACAACTCAACCTAATAACTGAATTTGGCAAAACAGCAGGATACAAACTCAGTATTCAGAAATCAAAGGTATTTTTGTACACCAGGAATGAAATAGAAGAATAAATAAGGAAAAAAAATACCATTTGCTATAGCAACGAGACAAATAATGTACCTAGGAATAAATTTAACCAAGGAGGTAAAAGACCTGTAAAAGACAGGAAACTATAAAACATTGAATAAAGAAATTAAGGAAGACACAAACAAATGGAAGCATATACTGTGTTCATGGACTGGAATAATTAATATCATCAAAATGTCCATACTACCCAAAGCAATTTATAAATTTAATGCACTCCCTACTAAAATACCAATGACGTATTTCACAGACATAAAACAGACATTTCAAAAATTTAAATGGAATCACAAATGGCCCCGAATAGCTCTATGTTTGAGAAAGAAAAATAAAGTAGGAGGGATCACAATATCAGACATCAAACTATATTACAAAGACACTGTACTCAAAACAATCTGGTACTAGCACAAGATCAGACCCATAGACCAGTGGAACAGAGTAGAAAGCTCAGAAATAAGCCCAGGTCTATATGGGCATCTAATATTTGACAAAGGGGGCAGAAGCATAAAATGGAGCAATAAGAGCCTCTTCAACAAATGGTGTTGGGAGAGCTGGATGGCTACATGCAAAAAATTGAAATTGGATCATCAGCTGACACCATACACAAAAATAAACTCATGATGGATAAAAGACTTAAATATAAGTCACAACACCATCAAAGTCCTCGAGGAGAACATTGGCAGGAAACTCTCAGATAACCTACACTGCAATATTTTCACCGAGATGTCCCCTAAAAGCAAGAGACATAAAAGAAAGGATAAACAAGTGGGACCTCATCAAAATAAGCAGCTACTGCATGGCTAAAGAAAACATCAGCAAAATGAAATGGAAGCCAACTGTATGGGAAAATATATTTGCACAAAGAACATAAATATCTCATTTATTTCTAAGTAAATATCTCTTAGAGATAATGTGAGTTGATAAGTCACAAGGAAATAAGACAAAGGAAAGATATTGATTTTCGTCTTGGTAAACTGACTGCTGGGGGTACATTTTTATATGTGCAATAATTTGTTTGACATATGATTCAGCCTCAGAGACATTTGACAGAAGTCCCTCAAGACTCTTTCTTAGGAAAAATAAGAAAAGCCAGCCCAGATAAATGAAATATAACATCAAGTATGTTATAGGAACATGAGACAATAAGACCACCTTACCTACGGAGATGATAATTAAATATTTTTAGCAGTAAGAAGTTCTGCTTCATGCAAAGTTACAGGGGGAGAACACAGTAAGGCAATGCATGGTTAGGAGTATTATTAATGGACAATATTAATGGACAAAACTATAATTATGGAGTTTATCTAGTGAGAAACAACAAATAACAAAAATAACCTGATCAAATATTGCAAAACTACAATTGTTAAAAGAACTACCAAACTTCGCAACAGCATGGATGGAACTAGAGAGCATTATGCTAAGCAAAATAAGCCATGGGGTGAAAGACAAATACCATATGATCTCACCTATAAGTGGAACCTAACCAACAATACAAAGATGCAAGGAAAATAAGACCAGCAACATTGAAAGGAAAAGAAATCAACAGAGACAAGAGGGAAGGGGGGGGCGGGGACAAGGAAGGGAAGGGGAAAGTCAAGGAACATATAGCAAGGACTCATGGACAAAACCAAAGGGGAAGAGCTGAGGGAGGGAGGGAGGGAGGGGGCAAGGGAAAGTGGTGGGGGGTTGGCAGAGACAAATGTATTTGAAAAAATAAATTAAAATAAAATTTAAAAAAAAGAAAAAAATGGGCAAGAATTATGTATAATAACCAATAATAAACCCAAGTATCCCACAGATATTGAGACATGTTTTAACTAGTAGTTAGTGAAACACAGGTGAAAGTAATAATGAGTATTAGTGCAAATCTACAAAAGTGTTCTCTCAGAACTGCTAGTGTGACTGTGCATTGCTACTGCTTTACTGAAAAGCAGTCTGAAAACATGTTGAAATTAAAAAAAAAAAAAAGTGCTCTGATAGCTATGCACCATTTTGCTAGCTTTGCAGGGGTAAACACCCTGTTGTTCTAGCTCATCATTCTACCTCACTGTCTGGCTCAGTTCTGGAAGATGTTCTTTATCCTATGCTACTTGGTCACAGTGCACTGAAATATGATATCAACATTTATTAATGTACTTGCATTCAGTCATGCTGGGGAGAAAGGAAAGAAAGTCAAGTTTAAAGATAATGTGAAGCCCCATAGAAATCTTTAAGAGCATTACACAAAGACACCCATCTTCTGGTGCGTGGGCACAAATTGGTTTAAGATGCCTGTTGGTTAATGATGTAGAGAACTCAGTTAGTTGTTTAATCTAAAATACCATAAGACTAAAACAATATATTAGAGGAAAAGCTATACTTTCTAAAATAAAAATGTCTCAGGGGCAGGCATCCATAAATAGGATCCTCAGTGGCACTACAGGCATATTTATCCAGGATTATGTTCTTTGTGCAAACAAACAAACTTACATTGAATTTAATCATGAAACTAGAAAAGAACAAAACACAAAATTTAAATGTAAATGTGAGATATAAAGAGTATAAGTAAAAAGTAGATTATATAATGAAGACAAAATTTAAGATATATTTGGAGCAAAAGTGATGAGTGTTGGAATTTTCCATAGATGTTTCTGCCCATTTTGTGAGCTGCTCTGAGTCACAGAACTGGAAGCTTTTCAAAGATGGTTTTCTAGTGAATGGCTCTGGGAGGTAGAGATAGCCTCTGAGTCACTGGGCAGAAGGCAGATCTGTTTGCTATGCAGGACAATAAAAGTAATCTCTACCTCCAAGGCAAAGAGAGGGCAGGTTTGTTAACCACTCTTTAATAGATGGTATTCTGTAAGCTCAGGGTCCTTCTGCTGTCACAAAATCCTGGTTTGTACCCCTGCCTGGGCTGTTCCACATGGCTCTGATGGGGCATTAAGGGTAAGGGAGCAATGTGGAATGAAGCTCATTCTTCCTGCTGGGCTTTGAGTAACAAATCCCTGTGTCTCTGACCTAAGGGCCTTGTGTCTTCTTTCAGAGTCCATGAAGTCAGCACAGACTAACTTGTTAGCTTAGACCTTTCACAGACCGTACTAACACCTATTTTGCTTAAAATATATCTAAAATTCCTAGATAAGATCCAGAATGCAAATAAACATTTTAAATATTCATATGTATTTTCTAATAACAACAATATTTCGGTGTAAAAACATGAACAGTATTGCCAGTTAAAAGATAGCAACAAATACTACATATGAAAATATATTAAATTAAATTTAAGTGAATAATAAGATAATAATTTACTGTGAGCAAACCGAATTTGTCCCAAAATAACCCAATGGAGATTTTAATTTAACTGATCTATTAGAAAAATTAACCACAGAGAAGGTTGAATAAGCAAACTGTGTAACAATCATAAAACAAAAGCTTTAAAAATTTTTAGAAAAAATGAAAATAAGAATATGACCTCATCATAATACTGAATGTCTATTTCAAACAAATAGTAATAAACTTCTACATCTGGGTTTCTTAATATATATTTAAGCAAGATTCCACTTGGAACAAAAGGGTTCCATGTTAAAATATTGCATGACTTAGAAACTCAGTTTATGTATTCTCTTCTTGGGGATATCATGTTAAGAGAGATAAAAACTGCAATAAAAAATTATATTTGAGCACAGTGAAAACATTAGCAGTCTGGAATTTTTTTATAAAACAGAAGGGAAATGGTCAAAATGTCTTTCTGTCAAAGGTCCCTTTGGGGGTCTCCTCAGGAGTGATGGTCATTTTCTTTTATATGATTTTATTTAAACTTTCATATTTGGTAAAAAATAATGCATGACTAGATAAGAGAACAGCTTGAGATTCTTCTCATTGGATGTCTAAGAGTGAACTGTGCTGAGGGAGGTGTTCTCTTTATCTTCCTTGAGCTGTATGGATACTGTGTTAATGAAATTACAAAATGACCACTTAAAAGATTTTGGATGATGTTGTCTGAAATTAATCCTCCTTATCAGATGTGGACTTTAGCTATGTGAAATCAAAACTCTCCACCCAATCCTAAATATAACAAATTTCCTGACATTGTGTGAATTTTGTTGTAATGCATACAAGAGAGCTAACACACATTTCAACAAGCTCTTTTAATGCTGACCAAAATGCATGCCACCAATTCTATGTATAAGTAATTTAAGAAAAATTGTATCATTGTCACTGGCTTTTACTATGTTCTTTAACTTTGACTTTAACTCTAACTTATTTACTAGTTGGTCAACTATAAAAATGAAATTCATTGCCTGGCCAGTGTGGCTCAGTTGGTTGAAGTGTTGTCCCTTAACTGAAGGGTTGCAGGTTCAATTCCCAGTTCTGGCACATGCCTAGGTTGCAGGTTAAATCCTCAGTCTGGGTGAGTACGGGGTGCAATTGACCAATGTTTCTGTCTCGCACTGATGTTTCTCTCTCTCCCTTCCTCTCTCTCTAGAAAGCAATTTAACAAAATCCTCAGGTGGGGATAAAAGATGTAAATTAAATTAAATTAAATTAAATTAAATTAAATTAAATTAAATTAAATTAAATTAAATTAAAAGCATTTTGTCCTGGTTGCTGTTGCTCAGTTGGTTGGCCATAATCAAATTAATCAGAAGGTCATGATTTGATTCTTGGTCAGGGTACATGCCTAGGATGCTGGTTCAGTCCCTAATTGGGATGCATAAGAAAATCAACCAATCAATGTTTCTCTCATACATTGTTTCTGTCCTTCTCTTTTTCCCTGACTTCCCCTCCCTCTAAGATCAATAAGCATGTCCTCAGGAGAGGATTAAAAAAAAAAACTCATTGCTTTCAATACTAGCCTTTGGGGACTCTTTGAATTTGCAGGGACAATTTTCTATCACTCAGAAGTGCACGTAGGGTTCCACCATGCAACAGGCTTGTAATCGTAGAATATGGCGGATCTATTATTAATCAAATACTACTTATAAATCATTTTGCCAAAAGCACAGTGATTGTTACTGAGGCACATAATTAAACCAATAATTATTAATATTTATAATGTGACAGATTTTTTCATTGTTTCACTAAATAATTAAACCTATGTTATATTCTTTTCCTGCCTCTTCATCATGTATAATCATTGAGGGCACTTTTTTATGGCATCACTTATTTGTAAATACATGGTTTCATGTACATATTATGTTGCAAATATTGCTGCCCCTAGGAACAATTATATAGATCAGCAATTTTCACTCTCTTTCATCTCATGGCACACATAAACTAATTACTAGAATTCTGCATCACACCAAAAATATATATTTTATGCCAACTTGACAAAAAATAGGTATAATTTTGATTCATTCACACCAGATAGTTACTGTTGTGCTGGCCATTTTCATTTTTTTATTTGACAATCTAAAGGAAAAGAGGACAGTGCCCCTGACTAAATAGATAGTGCACATTTTAAAAATTCTTGCAGCACTGCAGCTGAAAATTGCAGATATATATATAGATGTTATGGATTAATGGTTGGTTTCTCCCAAATTTCATGTATTAAAGCTCTAATTCTCAAAGTGGTATTTGGAGGTGGAACCTTTGAAGAGTTATTAGGTTTGGAGAAAGTGGAGCCATCATGAGGAGGGTCATGTCCCAATAGGAAGAGGAAGAGACTGGAGCTTACCCTTACATGCCACGGGAGGATATATTAAGAAGGCAGCAGCCTGAGAGCCTTTACCAAGAATGGAGCCTGTTGGCACCTTGACCTTGGACTGCCAGCCTCCAGACTGTCAAAAAATAATGCATGCTGTTAAGCCACTTATTCTATGTGTTTTGTTATCATAGCCCAAGCTAAGACAGATGCACTTTTTTCATTGTTAAAATACATTTGTCTCCACCTTCCCACCACCACTTTCCTCTGCCCTCTCCCACACCTCCCTCCCTCAATCCTCAAAAACTGCTCCCGAATTCAAAATTCTCTTTTGTCTCAAGAAGTTCTGCCTTCCCACTCATTATGAAGTGTAATTTCTCTTTTTGATGTAATTTACATGCTTTTCCTAAATATAACAATATATTAAGAAATTTTTATATGTAATTACTCTTCTGACATGGGGTAATTTCCTTTGTGAGTGCATTTATTTCCCTAGATTGTTGCCATCTTATATAGGAACTTTGCTTTTTATATTCTAAATGTATTCTGTTCTTTGTTTAATATTTATTATTTTCACATGTTCCACATCTATTCCAAGCAGAGCTATTCTATTTATATAAATGATGCAAGTGACTTATTATGGCATAATATCATCAGTTTTTATAATAGTTAAATCCAGAGTGTAAAAGAATGTTAAACTCAAACTTTGTATTCACTATTACTGAATATATTATAATTGTTTTGGGTCACTTTTTAAAAAGTCAAACTCAGATAATATTAAGAAACCATGAAATGTTTTGCTGGTAAAATATAATTCAGTTTTACTTTATTTTAAAAATTAAAAAAAAATTATTTGTAATAAGTAACTTAAAGTGTGCCCAGAAAATAAGAACTCATTGCTTATTTTAGTAATGTTGACTTTTCCACATGGCACACAACGAGATATGGCATAAACGCCTGGTAAGATAGATTCTTGTCATGACCATTAAAACATTTTTAATATGTAAGAAATTATTTGTGGTTTTACAACTCTCAACTAGACCTTAATCATAAATGAATGTCATAGCCCAGGCCAAAGAACTAGTTACCTTCTCCTTCTAATGACCTCTTTAGTTTTGCCTAAAACTACAGCCACATCTGTCACTCAGGGTTTAATATATAATATAGAAATTATCTCTGATTATAACAGAAGACATAGTATGCAAGCATGTAGACATTTACAGAATGACTGTAAAGACTGGAGAAGTCGAAGTTGTAAAGTCAGATATTCTACTGACAAGGTCAGAGGCTAGATGCATCACAGCTTTTCCACAGTTAATGCAGTGGTTCTGCCTCCTTTCAGGCTCCACATCTCTTGTAAATGCATCTGACTGTTGCAGTCTAAACCATACATGCCATTGTGCAGACCAAGATATTCAGAAATATTGCTGGCTGTTGGCGTCTAACGTGAGCAAATTGCAAATGGTTGTAATCTTCTAAGTCCCAGGACACACTACATGATGTTGAAAGATTAAGGTTACTGTGAGTCATTTACTCTGCATGAAGACACCTGACCTATTACAGTGTAACTCATATTAAATCAAACTTATTGATTAAAATAAAGACCCAAGTTTCAGAATCTGCCTCTTCTTGCCTCCTCTGTGCAAACCTCCCAAAATAATGACTCATCACATGCATCCATCTGCAAACACAATCAAGTCTGTAGGAAATAACACATAAAAATGAACCTAAGGCTTGTGCAGACACTGAATGAATTCAAAGTTTCAGTACAAAAAAGACAGGAAAATGCATATGTAGACAGAAAACCACTTTGTTTCTTTGTGTGACTGAATTTTAGTGATTAAAAATAATAGGTGGTTATTCTTTATGTTTAATGCAAGCTGCCTTTAGTAAAAAAAACATTCCTTCTGTCAGCAAGACATGTTATTAGGCATTCCTTTTTCCATGCTATTTACTTTAAATTGTATCATACTTTTAAAATGTATTACATTGAAAAGTCTATATCTTTTGGCACAAACATAACACTTGCTGATTATAGAATTGAAAATTTTTTGGCTCCCCCATAATATTAGGTCTCTGTAGTATTAGCAGACCAGATAACTAGAACTCAGGCAAACTCGCCACAGGAGTGGTACCTGGGTTTGAGAGACATAACCAGCTGCCCCCAAACAACAAGCTCTTCTCACCCTGATATTGAGCCTTTCCTGGAAAGGAATATTTTCTGAGAAATTATTCCTACATACTCAATGGTGTATAAAGGAACTGTCCTTTTCTTGTTAACACAAAATATATTAAAATTTGGACCAAAAAATTCACATAGAAAGAAGAAAATCCAAACTTGGTATTCAGCAACACTGTACAGGAACATAAAGTGACAGAGACTAGGTCCATTGTGTTTATTATTCCTAAATTCACATCAAAGTTTATTTCTTTTTCTCCAATTACCACAGTCAGACTTAATGATTCTTGCTAATTTCTTCTATCAGAGAGTCCTCATCCTACACTTGTTTTAACGTCCATAAATCTAATTCCAGCTCAGCATCTTACAGTTATAATTTTTTACAATGAAACTTTGATTCTATCATCCATCTAAGTCTGTAGGGCACACAGCCTTTCTCATGATGTCCTCTATTTCATTTGGAGAATCTTTATGGGATTGCCTCCATGCATCCATAAGTACCTCTAGAGTGCCCCTAGGCCAATGCAATGATACAAGTGCAAAAAGAGTTTAATGGTGCCAAGGATGTCATGCATGACTTAGAATGTGCTCATACACAGTGGCAGCCCTCAGTGAGAACATTGATTGATTAAACTGGCATCTAAACTGTTTTTCAGTGGCTCTTCTGAAGAACAGATTGAAAGTCAGTCCCCTATACTGAGGTTCACAGCACTGAGGGTAGTTAAAAAGTTTAGGGAATCATACTGAGAAAAAACAGAAACATTAAGAAGCTTTATTCATTTAAAAAAAATACATTGAGGAATCATAATGGCAGAGGAGTGAATGGAAGTCACACTGACCTCCTTCCAGTACCAGCCTGGAATTACAACTAAATAGTGGAGAAATCACCTGGAACAAACAATTGAACAGTAGAGAGAGAAGTACCTCATAACCTCGGACAGACAAAAGAATCAGCTTTAGCACAACCTAACTGGTAAGGAGTGCAGTAGAGGCTTGAGAAGGTGGGTGGGTGCCCACAGGAGGCAGCACCAGAAGGATGTTGAAATGGCCAGTTGGATCCGCCTGACATGAGCGGGATCTAAACCATAAGTGGGGATCTCCAGCTTATAGCATCAGAGCCCAAAGAGTACACAGATAACAACCAGCTGCAAAAAGTGGCAGGGTTGCTCTTTGCAAGAGACAGGTGATAGGGAGGTGCAAAAAGCTGTTTAAAGCAGTAACGCATAAATTTTTATTTGCAGCAACTTACCCTGGTCTCCAGCAAAGATGGGACAAGAGTGAGTTAGGAACACCTGCAGAGAGACTGGGGAAGGAGGCTTTGGGGAGAGAACTGACAGAGTGGCCAGCGGAATCCTGGTGCTAACTCATCCCCCAAACCGTAGAAGCCATCTTCCTCAGGCAGACCACATCCCTGAGTGGCAGAAGAGTGAGAGGACACAATAGCCCTGCCCCCAGGAGGGACTTAGCCCTGGTCCCGTATGCCTAAGCCGGACTGCTTAATACAGACTGGCAGCCACAGATAACAGATCCTTGGCTAAAGGGGACACAGAGTCGTCTAGAGACACTTGAGTAGAGACTAGAGACAGAGGCTTTTGGGGAAAGAACAGAGAGAGTAGCCGGCAGGACCCCAGTGCTGACTCCTCCCCCAAATGGCAGCAGCCACCTTGCTCAGGCAGATTACCCCCCTCTCATACTTTTGTCACTATGGCAGATTACCACCCTGAGTGGCAAAAGTGTGAGAGGACCCTATATCTCCGATCCCTGGCAGGACTCTGCCCTGTGGTGTCTAAGCCACCTGCTGAATGCAGAGTAACTAGATTAACAGTTGAAGGAGACAGCCACACACAACAGATTCCTGGAAGTCTTAAACAGACTGCCTAAAGTCAGACAGGGTCAAGTTCTGACATTTTCAGAGGCAGATCAAGAAAGAAAAAACAGCAGTCCCCTACCATAGAAGTTCACACCACAAAGTCAGGAAACCAACACAGATCAATTTAAGAAGCAGAAACAAAAAAGAAGAGTCCCACAAATAATGGTAAGACAAAGAAACACCCACCAGTAAAAGGGAAAAGAGGAATTCCCATGAAGAGAACTAAATGAAATAGAGGCAAGTAAACTATCATATATTGAGTTCCAAACAACAGTTCTAAGGAAGCTCAATGAGTTCAGTGAACTCAGAGAGAATTACAAAAAACTACAAGGAAACTACGAGGAACATATTGCAAACTATATCAGCATGAAAAAAGACATAGAACCTATCAATAAGAGGCAAGAGGAAATGAAAAATGCAATTTCTGAATTGAAAAACACAGTAGAAGGGATCAAAAGCAGGCTAGATGAAGCAGAGGATCGAATCAGCAAGCTGGAGGATAAAGTAGCATAAAGCTCCCAGAGAGAGAGCAAGAATGGAAAAAAGGCTCAGAAAGAATGAAGAGACATTTAGGGAAATGCAGGACAACCTGAAACATAATAATATATGTATAATAAGGATACCAGAAGGAGAAGAAGAGGAACAAGGGATAGAGGACCTGTTTGAAAAAGTAATGATGGAATACTTCCCTAATTGGAGGAGAGAAAAAGTGACATATGTCTGGGAAGCACAGAAGGTCCCATTCAAGAGGAACCCAATAAGGCCCACTGCAAGACAGGTCATAATTAAATGGCAAATACCAAAGACAAACATAGAACCCTAAAGGAAGCAAGGGAGAAAGAGGTAGTAACATGTAAGGGAGCCCCAATATGGGTAGCAACTGACTTCTCAACAGAAAGACTGCAAGACAGAAGACAATGTCAAGAAATATTCCGAGTAATGAAAAGCAAAGGCCTGTAACCAAGAGTGCTCTACCCAGCCACTCTTCAATGAAAACAGAAGGCTAAGTACAGAGTTTCCCAGACAAAAGAAGGCTAAAAGAGTACACCTCCACCAAACCAACATTGCAAGATATGCTAAAGGGACTGCTTTAAGAAAATGAAGAAAAAGAGTCTATGAATTCTCAGTTCCTTTCACACCAACACTTGATATTACCAATATTTTTAATACTTATTAATCTGATTGTGACAACGATGTGTTATTTTTAATTGTTCCTTTATTATTTGTTGATACTAAACCTGTTTTTATATATTTCTTGCCTATTTCTATTATTTTAAAAAGCTTTAAATTACTTTTCCATATTCTTTATTTATTTTTTGATTAAATGTTTGTAGAATTTTCTCCCAAAAAACTCACAAAAAACTATTAACCCTTTTTTAGATGTGTTGCAAATACTTTCCTATTCAATTACTTGTCCTTTCACTTTTTCTACATAGATATTACTATATATTCTTAAATGTTTAATATAGTCATATTGTCAATACTTTACTTTATACCTTCTGGGTTGAATATGTTACTTCAGGGTAAGAAAATTATTATTTTGCATTTTCTCCTAAAACTCCTTAGATTTTACATATAGATTTTTAACTCACTTGAATATTTTTTGTATAATATGTGAAATAGGGCTCTATATTTGTTTAATTTCAAGTAATAGTAGTCCATGCACCTTATTTGTTGAATAAGCCTTATTTTCCCCATTGATTTGAAATATCAATTCAATCGTATATTACATTGTTAGATATATACATTTGTTTCTAGTATGATCTTTTTATTTCATTGATCTACTTGATTATTTCTGTGCTGGTGTCATGTTGTTTCAATTGCTGAGACTTTATAATGGATTTAATTTTTTCAGTATTTCATGATGGATTTTGACATTTAGAAAAATAAATTAATAAAATCAAGCTGCATTTAAAAAGAAGAAAGAAAAAAGAAAGAAAGAAAGAAAGAAAGAAAAAGAAAGAAAGAAAGAAAGAAAGGAAGAAAGGAAGAAAGAAAGGAAGAACTCCTATCTTCTGCAACAACATGGATGGAATTGGAGAATATTATGCTAAGTGAAATAAGGCAGTCGTTGAAAGACGAATATCATATGATTTCACTTATAAGTGGAATCTATTCAACAAAATAAAGTAATGAACGAAATAAACCACAGGCAAGAAAACATGGAGCAGACTGAAAGTGACCAGAGGGAATGGGGCAGGAAGACAATGGTGGAAAAAAGAGAAGGAACTAAACAAAGAACATGTATGAATGACCCATGGACATGGACAACAGAGTTGGAATTGACTGTGGGAGGGGCTGTAGGGTGGGATGGGTGGAGGAGGGCAAAGTGGGAAAAACTGAGAAAACTGTTATAGAATAAACATGATTTTAAAATTAAAAATTAAAAAAATAAGAAATAAATTGACTTTATTATACTTTATTTAATAATTAGTTTGGTATTGCATAGGATATATGTAAATATCTATATTCTTCGATCTAATAATGTTGTACATCAATTATGTGCCAACTAAAAAACTCACATGAAATTTTATTCAAATTTATCATGTTTTAAAATGAATTGAAAATATGGAAAGCATCTTTTGTAAGATGTTCCCTATTGGGCTATTGATGCCAAAATAAAATGTAGAACTATTTTCTCCTGTAATGGCTATGTCCCTTTATTTGGTGTTAGGTTCCACATCTCTTTTTTTTCTCTCTCTCACACATTCGCTTCCTAAAACATAGTAGCTTCTCACTATGTTGAGTAAATCATTGAAGAAATAAGAACTTGTACTTAATTAACTGCAGTTCCAGCCTAGAAATAGAAAGTCTTTTAGGAAGTTTCAAAGGTCTAAGGGCTGAGAATTTCCTGAACCTTCAGCCAAAGCTGTGCATTCTTTTCGAACTGTACGTTATGATTTTTTTTTTTTTTTGCAGGTTAGAGCTTTTATTTCTGTTAGAATTATAAATGTCAAAAATGAATAAAAAGAATTCTTTGAAGAAACCAGATGTTTTCGATTAAAAAAAAAAAAACATGGACAAAACCAAAGTGGGGAAGGATTGATGGAGGGAGAGAGGGAAGGGGGCAGGGGAAAGTAGTGGGGGGAAAGCAGAGACAAATGTATTTGGAAAAATAAATTAATTAAGTAAAAAAAACTCACGTCAATATCTACCCTGATTTTCCTATTAAAAATTATAACCAAAAAAAAGCCCCCCCAATTTTTTTGAATGTTATGATTTAATTGATTGACTCACTACTTCAATTTATGTGGTTTGTCCAAATGCCATCAAAATGTAATCCACAATTCAGGGCGTGGATTTGGGGTGCAATTTTCATAACAAGAAAGAAGTGTATCTGTTTTTAAAGAAAGATCAAATTAGAAATTTCTTCCACTTGAGTGAAATTTCATAGAAAAATTTCTTAGGACAGTTTGTGCTAATTTTGACATAATGAAGAGGTTTTATGACAAAGTTTGATGTTAACATTCATGAAGCGTGTAGAGAAGCAAGTGAAAAGAGTTTAAAGTTGTAACGTTCATGGAAGATTTTCTTAGCAAAAATATAAGGCAGACGACCACTTAAAGTGTCAGGTTTCATAGTTAAACAAAGTGAGAATAGAAAGGCAAGAAATGGATATTGTTGACAGGATATGTTTCAAAGAGCTGTGAAAAATATATATTAAAAGCTATTTATATTATCCAAAATATCTAAGCTGAATAAAACATGATCTCATCAATAAGAAAAAATGAAACAAAGTTATTTTTAGTTATCAGTTTCATAGTATTTACCAGGATGAAAAGGTTTTCTCAGAAATAAATTCTGTATCTTGATCTAGTAAAAATATTACAGTACGTACAGTTTGTCATCTTGTAGCAATGTAATAATCTTAGTATCAGAGGCCTGTGCTCTGTAAATTCTGGGTAAAGTTCTGTCAGTTGAATAAACCCAAAATATTTGAAATCTGAAATGTATATTGTTAAACTGATTATTAGAAACAGGCAAGGAAGATATAATTGTCACACAACTACTCTTTTATGTTTATCATGAGTCAGTCCCTGGTCATCAGAGATTAAATAGAGCTGAAAAAAAAAAAAGATTCAGAAACAACAAGGAAAGTGCTGATGGAATATTAAAAATATGAGCAAGTTCCAATGGGAACAAAGAGAGAGACAGTATTCTTCTTTCATGGGATATTCAGGAGAAAATTAAAAAAGAAAATAACATTTGAGATGGGTTTCACAGGACTTTACATGACAGAAAGAAGAAAAGGATAACTTGAAGTAAAAATACATATTCTTAAAGGGACATAGATGTGAAAGAGCACAGGTTTTCAAGAAAACGTAAATCATCCGTGATTGCAGAATGAAGTGCGTATGTCCAGAGAGGGAGGAAAGTGATGGGGAAGACCAAAGCTGTAGGGACTAAATGGTAAGGACCATGTATGCACATAGAGTAATTTAAACTTTAATGCATGTGGCAAATAACTGAAAGTTTTATTCGCATCATAAAATGATAGGATTTATGTCCAAAACAACAACAACAACAACAACAACAAAACACACAAGAAATAAAACTCAAGGCTGGATTGTAGGAAATGTGAGCAATTGCTCGACAGACCTGATGAAATGCAAGCTAATGCCCTAGTAGCAGAGCTTGTAGTAGGAGGGATTTCAGAGTGTACACTGAATTCTGTGCCACCAGTGCTACAACCAGTGCTGATTTTAAATTTCTAAATCAGTAGAACTAGATTTCTTAAGTGTGTCTCCTAAGAAAAATGCTAAAATTTATTGGAAAATATTAAATAACATGGAATGTCTACATTTTTAAAGCATTTTAATTGATAAGAATTTTAATTGATAAGAATTTTGTGAAACAATATTGTTTAATGCTATTTTTTTTTTTTTTTTTTTACAATACAACATTGGTGTTTATATAACACATTTGTATTTGGGAAACAAGTCTTTTCTTCCATCAGCTCCTTTGGAAGGATTTCTCAATTTATCTACTTACCTTTATGTGTGTATATGGCCAGAAAATTTATCAAAGTCAGAAAGCTTCTCAAAGGCTCTTACAGATGTAAAAGTTACATTATGTCCTATCATATTTTTGAACGCTTAGTGACAAACAAGAATATTAGTATATGGGAAGCTCCAATTTCAAAACAAGTATGGAGCTAGAAATGTCTATCAGAAATCTTTGATATTCAGTTATTAACTTTGATTAAATCAAAAGGTCTTTTAAAGCATTGACAGATATGAAAGTAGATATAAAATTGCAATGTGAGTGGTAAAATTAATTACCTACAACTCAAGATAATTGAAAATTAATGTAACTTTAGTAAAGACAAGTGTTGCCAATTAATAGTTGTAAACTACTTGAAATTAATTTACAGGAATAGTACACAATTTGATAGTAAAATGCTTCATAATTTGAATCAAATTAAAAATACTTAATATTATTATTTATTATAATACTTTACAAACATAAAATTTGATGATTGGTTTTTAATCACTTCAGAAATAAGCACTCAGAACATCTATTAAAAGCACTCAAAGAGTATAAAAGTGAGAAAATATAAAATAGGTATTTTATGCATTTATATATTGTTATTTAGTTATCACTTAATACTTTGTAGGCCTGGAATACATATTAATTATAATCACATAAATAAAACATAAAAATAATTATCTCAGTATTGTTTGAACTGACTTGTCTTCAGTCATTCAAATATCAACATATCTGAATAGTCACCTCGATTTTCAGTCCTCTGTCAAAGTATGTACTTAATAATTGACCACCAGGGAAGGGGTAGGATGAAAGGACAAAATCATGTGCTAGACATAACACAAACATTTTCTGACCCTGTCCTTGCTTGCACATACACACTCACTCAAAATACTTTGATACTATCTGGTGACCAATCCCCATTGGAATTCCATTTCTGGTAAGAGTAGAAAAGTCAGAGAAATTCTCCTGCTGAAAACTAGATTATGTGCATGAAATCAAAACGAGACTGCTTTAGGAAACCAGAATCCAGCCAGGGTCCATATCTCAGAGAAGGAAGTGATGAGGAACGTCTAGATTCTAGAACTACATTTTTGTTACAGATTCTGGAATGGGAGCATGAGGACCAAGAGGCTAAGCAGAGCTACTGGTGGCATCTTAGACTAAAAGGACAAAATTTGGAGTCCAGATCTTGCAAACAACGTCTTCAGATGGTGGGCTATCCTTTAGGAATAACATAAATGACCGCCTCTTACAGGGACTAAAGTTCAGGTTTACACATATTCAGTCAATCTTGGACATTGGATTAACAGGATGCTCGATTGCTAATGACCATTACAAGTGTC
Organism: Pteronotus mesoamericanus; assembly: GCF_021234165.1. Classification (NCBI taxonomy): domain Eukaryota; kingdom Metazoa; phylum Chordata; class Mammalia; order Chiroptera; family Mormoopidae; genus Pteronotus; species Pteronotus mesoamericanus. Next base: position 61,059,603 of record NW_026555321.1, read on the forward strand.
AAATTTAAATATTCTCTCATTACAAAGTACAAGGCACAGGAGTAGAAAATACAGGTGAAACAAACAGAAAGAAATGAAGGAAGACAAAGAGAATAGGGAGGGAGAGATGACAGAGAGAGAGAGAGAGAGAAAGAGAGAGAGAGAAACAGACAATGGAAGACAATCCAGAAAGTGCAGATGATGAGGGTAATCAGACAAAGACATTAAATAACTATTCTGTGTATGTTAAGTAGAAGACTGAGAATTGAAATGGAAAATTAGAAACTGAAAAAAAGCATCAAATGGATATTCCAGAACTGAACACTGAAATAACCAAAATTAATATCTCAGTGGATAGAATAAAAGACTAGGCATAGATGGAAGATCATTAGGCGAAGACAAAACAAAATAAATATCTAGACTAAGTTACAAATAGATAAGATGGAACTACAGAAGGACACAGAAGTGAATAGGGATTTGTGACAAGGTTTAATATTTGTGAAATTGGAGTTCCAGGAGGAGAAGAGAAAACAGCAATATTTGGAAAGAAAATAACTGAGAATTTTCTAAAATTTAAGAAAGCAGTCCAGCCACAGATTTTAAACTTCTATAAAATCTCAAACATAATTTCAAGCAAAACAAACACACGCACACTTCAGACACAACAACACAGCTGTTAAATTGGAAGACAAAAGGATATCTTAAAAGCATCAATTAAAAAAGAAGACATATTGTTTACAACGAGCAATGCTTAGTCTGAGAAATGACATGAAATATTTTCACAGTACTAAAACTAAAAATTGCTAAACTACAACCCTGTATAGCCCCCCAAAAATATCCTTAAATATAATGGCTAAATGAAAACATTTTCAGGCAAACCAAAACAGTGAATTTGCCTGCAGCAAAACTTTTTTAGAGCCAAAGAAGTTTGATAAAACTTTAAAATATACTTTGAATTGAATGTTACTAAAAAGCCAAACTATAAAGATTTTTAGGTAAATGGTAGGTACACTTACTGAGAAATTTATATTCTAGGTGCATATATATTTTTAAAAAAACAAGAACTGAAAATCAACAAACTAAGTATTCACCTAAAGAAATCAGAATAATACCTGCAAATTAAACTCATAGAAAAAAATGAAATTAAATAATGAAGTTCAATGCAAAATTAATAAAAAGGAAACATAAAGAAAACAGATTAGTTTTATTTTTCAACAATGTTTTGATAAACTCTGGAGAAGCTAGTTTAAAAATGATTACATACATTATATAAAACATAAGATAAAATTTTAAACAACTTCATGAAAGTGAATAAATTCCTAGAAAAAATACAAATTATTAAATTGACTAAATATAAATAGAAAACCTAATTAGCTCAATGCAATTAAATAAATTAAAACCACAATGAAAACTCTTCCCAGGAAGAAAACTTCAGTTCCTGAGAGCATCAGCAACAAATTCTGCTGAGTACTTGGGAAGAAATGATGCGACCTCCTAAGAGGACACAAGCCGGCATGATTGTAATATTCAAGCTTGACAAAGCATGGCCAGAGAAGAAAACTCTTGGCCAATTTTCACAACTCTACATGCAAAATTCAATGATATACATGGATGGCAGATAAACTAATTTGAGTTTATATTGGGAAGGATGCTCTGGCAAGCTCCTGGATCTCACAGGAGTAAGGTCCTTAACCACAGGATACTAAGTCCAGTCACAAATAGTTTCTGCCAGAACCACCAAGTCATAGGTCAAGTAGACCCACAGCAACACAGAGAAGATGGAATTGTCCAAACAGACTGGGCACAAGCAGGGTTGGAAGGCACTATCATGGTGGTAGGTCATGAGCAGGGTCAGAGGGCACAGATAAGTTGAGTTGGCCTGAACCTCACTCATCTACCAATATTACACAGAAACCTCTGCCTCACACCTGCAGCTGCATGGAGAGTTTCAGGATATGGTTCAAAAAATTCAATTGCTATAGGTGCACAAGCCCAGCAGAGGTGACCTAAGACCAAAATGAGGGGCACACTTCTCAGAAGGCAAGACCTCAGGAAATAGGTTTCACCTTCTATTTGGTGTGGAAAGAGAACTGGCTTGAAGTAAGAATACTACACATAACTTCACAAGCAGTGACTAATGGCTAGGTTAGTGGTTCAGAGGACTGGAAGTAATGATGTTGGAAGATGAGGGACAGAGAGTTCCATAGAACTACAGACAGGACATATGGTTGGGCCATGGGGTATGAAGATCTGTGCTACCCATGTTAGCACCCGGTAAGAAGCCTGGTCCATGAAGGGCACTTATATAGCAGAGAGGGTGACTGTTAGTGACATGAGCAACCCCACTGTAGCAAACAGTCACCCTTATGGAGAAGCTGTGGTGGAAAGGACAGAGGAGAGTCCTCACTTTCCAAGGCTTCAACAGCTCGAAGTCCGATGACCAGTGGAAGAAATCTATGCCTGGTCCTTAACACAGCACCATCCCTGGAAGATACTGAGAACTTGGTTAATTACTTTGGGCCTTGTTCTCCATGGAAAAGGATTCAATTCAACTGGAATGAAATATACTTTGCATATAATTGTGTCTTTCTTGCCGGCAGGTTCTTAATTTGCTCCAGGACCACAGGCTGGGGTTATGAAATATTTGAGCTACTCTTTAAGGCACTTGTCCTCTCACAACATCCCATTAAATGTCAGATCAGACCATAGGTCCTCCTGTATGACAAGAGAGGCATGCACGACACTGAGTACATGACTTAGACATCCTCTGGTTGCATCAAAAACCCACCACTCAGGACTGTGGTCTGGTGGGTAAATGGAACATCTAGTCAAAGGCACAGCTTAGGTGGCAGCTTGGAGATGCCACCCTGTCTGGTTGGGGTACCATCCTCTCAGAAACAATAGATATGTTAAATTGATGAATATTATTTCATGTGGTATCCCAATGGGAAGATTACATGATCTAGCAACCAAGGGCCAGATGTAGGAATGGCTCCACTTAGTTATTAACAATGACCTAATCAGGAACATAGGCTTCCTGTTCCTGAAATGCACAGCTCTTTGAGCTGAGTTGCTATCCTCAAAGGGAGAACACTTCCCACCAGGGAGCACAGCAAGAGCAAGAGTTCTTCTAAACTTTAAGCTACAGCTACTACTGTAGCTGTAGTAGCTGTAGCTTAAACTCAACTTATCTGTTGAGTTATCTGTATGTGGTCATGTCAGCCTCCTTGTGTCAAGAAACCATCAGGAGAGAAGTGGAATCAGCATCAGACAGGGATAATTGACCGTGACCATGAAATCCTGTTATTCTGAAGAATTAAATGAGATAGCTAAATTCAGTTCAAAAATTTATGTGGAATTAACTTCCAATATTGAAAATCTACTTTCTTTTCCACAGTTTATTTTGTCAAAGTAGACAGATGATTTAAGAGCAAGTCATTGGTTATACAGATAATGTATACAGATAATGTATGGTGCCCATGAAATATGCATGTAGAAAGAAACAAGCGACTCAAAGTGATGAGTAGGAAAACCAGCTCCCATGTTCATTTTTTAAAAAGATTTTATTTATTTATTCTTATAGTGGAAGAGAAGGAGAAAGGGAGAGAGAAACATCAATGTGTGGTTGCCTCTCATGTGCCCCCTACTGGGGACCTGGCCCACAACCCAGGCATGTGTCCTGACTAGGAATCAAACTGGTGACCCATTGGTTCTCAGGCCAACACTCTATCCACTAAGCTACATCAGCCAAGGACTATGTGCATTTTTGGCATGCAATATATTTTTGGACCAAAATATTCTGTAGTTAATAAATTCCACTATGAAAATTTACCAAGATGCCTAAAACTGGTAATGCATTTTAGCGTCTCCACAGCTCTGAGGAAAATCAATGAACCAATGCAAATCAAATGCACCTACATATCTACAAACTATGAATTAATTTTCACAGTTGTCTCAATTGGACATATGTAATGAACAGCCCCAAAGCCTCAAAGCTCTATGTTAGTGAAACAGTTCAGGAATTGTAAACTGAATACCTGAAATAAAAGACACTCTTCCTGTCTTCTCTGGAGTTACACAGTAGTGACAGGACACCTTCAGTCACAAAGCTATCTGGACATTGTATCCCCTCAGTACATCTTTTCCTGTAAATTTCCCAACCACTGTGTAGAAAACTAGAATTTATTTTAAGAATTCTATTGTATGTCTCAAATAGAGTGTGCATCAGAGTCATGAATCACTTTTAAAGTCTGCATTTCTAGGCACCACTTCTGGGGTTTCTGATTCAGCAGGTTGGTGGTGGTATTATGTGAAAGGACACAATAGCCCTGCCCACAGGAGGGAATTTACATTTTTGTGAGATTCAGATGACAATGATGTTTCTGATTATAGTGTCATACTTTGAGAATCACTGTCTTCCACAAGCAACATTCACACAAAAGAAAAGAAATTGGGTGAAGAACTTTGAGATGGTGGAGGAGTGAGAGGAAGTCACATGGACCACCTCCCAGGAATAATCTGGAATTACAAATAAATTGTGGAGAAATCACCTGGAACAAACAATTTAACAATAGCAAGAGAGGGACCTCAGAGCCTTGGACAGACAGAGGAATCGGCTTTAGCGCAACCTAACTGGTAAAAAGTGCGAAAGACTCAGGAAGGTGGACTAGGTGCCCATGGGTAGCAGTTCCAGGGGTATATTTAAATGGCCAGTGAGATACCGCTGAGAACAGCAGGGTCTAAATCATAGCAGGGATCTCCAGCCTACAGAACCAGAGCGCAAAAAGCACACAGATAACAGCCAGCTGTGAAAAGCGGCACGGTGCTCTCTGCCGAAAACAGGCATATGGAGACACAAAGAGCCATTTAAAGAGCCTACACAAAAATTTGTAGTGGCAGCCACTTTCCATGAGCTCCACTGGAGGCGGGGCCAGAGTGAGCTGGAGCTGCCTCAGGGGAGACGGGGGAGGGAGGCTTTGGGGAGAGAACTGACAAAGTGGACAGCGAGGTCCCAGCGCTGACTCACCCCCCATTCTGCAGTTGCCATCTTGCTAAGGCAGAACACTCCCCTGAGCAGCAGCAATGTGAAAAGACACAATAGCCCCACTGCCAGGAGGCTCTACCTTGGCCAGGTGTTGCACAGGCCTGGGTGCTGAGTACAGAGCAGCAGTCACAGATAGTAGATTTCTGGTTAAAGGGGACGCAGAATGGTCTAGAATCGCTTCAGGAGAGACTGGCAATGGAGGTGTTGGGAGAGAACTGAGGAAGTAACAGGCAGGGAGGATCCCAGTGCCAACTCTTCCCCCATACAGCAGCAGACAATTTAGTCAGGCAGAACCACTGCCGTGAGCAGTAGCAGAATGAGGGGACCCAATAGCCCCGCACCTAGGAGCCTGGCCCCCACCTAGTGTTGGACAAGCCCTACTACTGAGTACAGAGCTGTAGTCACAGATAGTTGATCGCTTGCTAAAGAGGACACAAAAGTCTGGAGACAGAGGTGTTGGGGAGATAACTGAGGAAGTAGCCAGGGGGAACTGGGTGCTGATTCCTCCCCCATGTGACAGCAGCTATCTTTCTCAGGCAGATGACTACCCTGAGTGGCGTAAGTGTGAAAGGACACAATAGACCTGCCCACAGGAGGGAATCTGCTGAGCCCTGATAGCTAAGGGCAGAGTGACTAGATTAAAAACTGGAGGAGACAGACATAGTAGATTCCTGGAGGTCTCTTAAAGATGGCCTAAGGACAGACAGATTCAACAGCTGACATCATCGGAGGCAGATCCAGAAAGAAGGAAAAAAATGGTCTCCTACTGTAGAAGTTCACACCACAAAGTCAGGAAATCAAGACAGATCAATTTAGGAAGCAGAAGCAAAAAAGAAGAGTCTCAGAAAAATTGGGAAGACAAAGAAACAACTCCAAATGAAAGAGAAAGAAGGAATCCCCAGAAAGAGAAGTATATGAAATAGAAGCAGGTAAAATATGAGATATTTTCAAAACAATGGTTCAAAGGAAGCTCAATGAATTCAGTGATCTCAAAGAGAATACCAAAACCTACAGAGAAACTATAAGAAACTTATTGTAAATGATATCAGCATGGAAAAAGACTTAGAAACTATCAATAAAAGTCTAGAGGAAATGAAGAATACAATTTCTGAATTGAAGAACACAGTAGACGGAATTAAAAGCTGGCTAGATGAACCAGAGAATTGAATCAGTGAGCTGGAGGACAAGGTAGGAAAAAAGCTCCCAGAAAGAGCAAGAAAATGAAAAAAAGACTTAAAAAGACTGAGGAGGTGTTTAGGGAAATGCAGGACAACCTGAAACATAATAACATCTGCATAATATGGATACCAAAAAGGGAAGAGGAACAAGGGTTAGAGAACCTGTTTGAAAAAGTAATGATGGAAAACTTCCTTAGTTTGAGGAGAGAAAGAATCATACAAGTCCAGGAAACATAGAGGGTCCCATTCAAGAGGAACCCAATGAGGCCCATTCCAAGACACATAATTAAAATGGCAAATAGCAAAACAGAGAATCCTAAAGGCAGCAAGGGAGAAAAAGGAAGTAACATATAAGGGAGCCCCAATATGGTTAGCAGCTGACTTCTCAACAGAAACACTACAAGCCAGAAGGGAATGGCAAGAAATATTCCAAGTAATAACAAGTAAGGGCCTGCAGCCAAGACAACTCTACCTAACAAGTCTCTCAATTAAAATAGAAGGGGAAGTAAGGATTTTCCCAGACTAAAGAAGGCTAAGACAATATACCTCCACCAACCAGCATTGCAAAACATGCTAAAAAGGACTGCTTTAAGATGAAGAAAAAGTTTCTATGAGTACCCAGCTCCCTTCACATTTGCCAATTCTTGATATTACCAATATTTTTAATACTTATTAATCTGATTGTGTCACTGATGTGTTATTTTAATTGTTCCTTTTCTATTTATTGAAACTAAACCCATTTTTGTATATTCCTTGCCTATTTATATTATTTAAAAAAAATCTTTAAATGACTTTTTTGTATTTTTTTCCATTTATCAATTAAAAGTTTGTAGAATTTTTTTCCCTAAAACACAAAACAAAACAAAACAACTATTAAACCTTTTACAGAAGTGTTGCAAATACTTTTCCATTCTAATACTTGTCCTTTAACATTTTACATGTATATTACTACTTAGTCTTAAATGTTTAATATAGTCATATTGTCAATATTTTACTTTATAGCTTTTGGGTTTGAATAAGTTATTTCGGGGTAAGAAAAATATTAGTTTGTATTTTTTCCTAAAACTCCTTAGATTCTACATTTTGATTTTTAATTCACCTGAGTATTTCTTGTATAATGTATGAAACAGGGCTCTATATTTGTTTCATTTCAAGTAATAATAGTCCATGCACCTTATTTGTTGAATAAGGCTTATTTTCCCCATTGATTTGAAATATCAATTAATTATATATTACATTATTAGATAGATGTATATATTTGTTTCTAGAATGCTCATTATATTTCATTGATCTATTTGATTATTTCTGTGCTGGTGTCATGTTGCTTTAATTGCTGAGAATTTTTAATGGTTTTAATTTTTTTAATATTTTATAATTGACTTTGACATTTAAAAAAATAAAATCAATCTACATTTAAGAAAGAAAGAAGGAGAGAAAGATTTGAACCGCTACCTTTTGCAACAACATGGATAGAACTGGAGAATATTATACTAAGTGAAATATGCCTTTTGGTGAAAGACAAATACCATATAATCTCACCTATAAGTGGAATCTTTTCAACAAAATAAACTAATGAACAAAATAAACCACAGGCAGGGAAACATGGAGCAGACTGAAGTGATCAGAGAGGATGGGGAAAGAGGACAATGGTGGAAAGAAGGGGAAGGGACTAGACAAAGAACACGTATGAATGACCCAGGGACATGGACAACAGAGTGGGAACTTACCGTGGGAGTGTGGGGTGTTGTTGGGATGGGTGGAGGGGCATAAAGAGGAAAAATTGAGACAACTGTAATAGAATAAACTTTATTTCAAAATTAAAAAATAAATTAACTAATTAATTAATTTAAAAAATATATAAAAAGAACTCACATGACTCTACTCCAGGAAGATTAACAATCCAATTTAAAAAATAGGCCAAGGACCTGAACAGACACTTCTCCACGGAGGGCTGACGCAGGGCCCAGGGATATACGAAAGGTTGCTCATTATCGAGAAATGCAAATTAAAACCACAATGAGATACTATTACACACTAGTCAAAATGGCCATCATAAATAAATCAACAAACAATGGGTGCTGGTGTAGTTCTGGAGAAAAAGAGAACCATAGTGCACCGTTGGTGGGAATGCAGGCTGGTGCAGCCACTGTGGAAAACAGTTTGGAATTTCCTCAAAAAGCTAAAAATGGTACTGTCTTTTGACCCAGCCATTCTACTGCTGTGATCATATCCTAAGATACCTAAACACCAATTCAAAAGAACCTATGCACCCCAATATTTATAGCAGCAAATTTATAATAGCCAAGTGATGGAAACAACCTAAGTGCCTATCAGTAAATGAGTGGATAAAAAACTATGGTACATTTACACGATGGAATACTATGCAGCAGAAAGTAAGAAAGAGCTACTACGCTTTGTGACAGCATGGAGGGAACTGGAGAGTATTATGCTAAGTGTATGAGCCAGGTGGTGAAAGACAAATACCATATGATCTCATCTATAAGTAGAACCTAGTCAGCGAAGCAAGCAGGCAAGGAAAATATAACCAGCAACATTGAAAGAAAGAAGAAACCGACAGGGATGGGAGGGAGGGTGTGTAGCGGGTAGCGGGGAGAAGGTGAAGGGTCAGATCAAGGTACAGGTGTGAAGGACACATGGACAAAGCCAGGGTGGGGAAGGATTGATGTCGGGGGTGTGGCAGGGAAAGTAGAGATGGATAAAGGGAGTCAAATGTATTTGAAAAATTTTTTAAAATGTAATAAATATAATTTTTTTTTTAAGTCAGAAATTGGGAGGTGGGTGTGTGAGCGCGTGTGTGTAGCACTTCCAATATCTAGATAAGCACAAATCCAAACTGGACTATTTTTTTAATTGGAAACATTTATAGTAATGTCCAAAAGTGGAATCAAAATATCTATACTATAACCAATGCTGGAACTTTTATTAACAGAGCTGCATGGTTCAAAGATGGTTCAATTGAAATGTTGCCTTTATAAGTGTCTGAAGATTTATTATCAGTAAAAGGGATGTGTGAAATATTTGTAGAAAATTAATGGAAATCCTTACCATACCCATAATCTTATCTCCACCACATCCCCACATGTGTCCAGCAGAAATAGAGCCTTGGGAATTCATTTTCCTTTTAATTGTACAAGAATGAAATGTAAACAAGGACTATTACATATTTAGGATTAAGTGTATTCTGTAAAGCCCTTTTTTATCAGAATGATGTGAGACAGATCACTGCTATGTTGTTAATAAAATGACAGTTGGAGATACATGTAATGTAATGTCAATAACGATGAAATTAAAGAGGAATGTGTGCCAAAGTTTTTTGCAACAAAACAATCTGTTTTGAAATTAGAGAATTTGGAAAATAAATAAGGATTCAGATTTTTTAAAAAAAACATAGTTAAGTCACCCTAAGTGCACTGTTGGCAAATGTGTGGTATATTTGAATTTTGTAGCCATAAAGTCTCAAATTTTTTAAATTCTGACACAGTTTGAGGCCTCTGAGTTATCAAGATGCTTATTGAAATGGTTGATATGTTCTCATCAGTTTCATGGATTGTGGTCTGTGCCTTCCCAAATGGCTTTATAACTATGTTTATTCTTAACGGTTTTTACCTCTATAAAAATTTTAAATATTGACTTCACAATTCGAATATATATACTAATGGATGAGAAATTGAATGAAGAATGCTACAAAGTTACATTGGGTAGAAGAGTACAGTAATCAGTTATTTTCTAAAATAAATCTATGTATTGTACAAACATTTATTTAGAAGAGTTTAAGATCCTTTAAAATCAATGAGAAAGAATCATGCTCAGTTAGTAAGGAATCTAATCTGAGATGCTACTGAACATTGAAGATCTGAAACAGAGAAACAGGAAAGTGCATATTGTTTATAAAATTGGGAGGTCATAGTTACAACCTTACTGAATACTACTAATTTCCAGGAGAATGAAGATAGACAGAACATGAATGAAACATTAGATGTCAATGGAGAGATGAGTCTTGCCATTCAGTCAGAATCATTTTATATCCATTTATCTGTCTTCTCTGTTCTAATTATAAGAAGATTGTGAGGGATTTGTGTTAAATTGAATGCTAGCTGTACACACACACACTCACACATAATACTCATACTCATACTGGCATGCACACATATACTCAAACACATGCTCACATACACAATCACACACATGCACATTCACATATACACATACACATTCACACACATTCTCTCATACACTCAAATCACACACTCACGTGCACACTCACACACATACAGAAACACACTCATTCACTCACATACACACACTTACTTGCACATACCCATATACATACACATACACACTCACACACACACATCCTTGTGTGTTTCAGGAATGGCACTGATAAAGAGTTTGTTTAGTTTCATTTTGTGCATAAATACAGGAGGCTTAAAGACAATAACATGATATTCAAAGTCCTTCTGCAAAACAAAGTCAAGTTCAGCTCTTAAAAACTGAAACAGCCCAAGTCCACTGACAGTCAAAGTCCTTGGAGCTGTCACAGGTTGTTCCAAGGCTGGTTTCCCAGTAAGACCTTGAGTTCTTGACTTTAAGGGAAAGAGTACAATTTTTCTGGAATAGGGCTGGGTGTACAAAACTGGGCATTTCTGAAATATTACATGAGGCTTCTGACCATGAAAGTAATTTCAGTCTGTTGGCTGATATGTTCAAGAGGAAGCATCTTTGTTTTGAGAGAGCACCAGAAGGCAAATCTGGCTGTTTTGAATATATGTTTTATGTTTAATAAAAATAATAGCTCCAAATTATTATTTCTTTGTCTCATAATTATTATGAACTAGTTATGTAAGTATAAAAAAATGTACTTTTTCAATAAATTATTCTTGTTTTCCTATAAAGGCCCTTTATGTTTTTGAGATTATATAAAACCAGGAATTAAACTTCAGGGGTGAAATTGAGCTTACTTGGCCACCTTCCCTAAACACAAGGACTCTCCTCCAACTAGAAACATATGATGTGAGAGACTAAAAACAAATAAGCAAAGGCTAAGGGAATTAATATTAGCATTAAGGTAAACCCACTAATATGTGATCCAAGAAATACTAGTTCTCTGATAACAACTAAGGGGAATCATTGCACGAAGTGATGTTAAACATAACGCTCCTCAAAATCCTCAATCTCTCTGAGAAATTAAGAAGAAATGTGAACATGCAGGTTCATATGTCTTTTTGAATTAGTACTTTGGGTTTCTTTGGTTATATTCCCAGAAGTGGAATCGCTGGGTGATGTGGCAGTTCCATTTTTAATATTTTGAGGAAATTCCTTACTGTTTTCCACAGTGGCTGCACCAGTCTGCATGTCCACCAACAGTGCACTACAGTTGCCTTTTTTCCACATTCTTGGCACTGCTTGTTGTTTGTTGTTTGTTGATGATGGCCATTCTGACATGTGTGCAGTGATATCTCATTGTGGTTTTAAATTGCATCTCTCTGATGATTAGTGACATTGAGTATTTTTCCTATGTCTATTACCTATCTTTATGTCCTCTTTGGAGAAGGGTCTATTTAAATCCTCTGTCCATATTATCAATAATATTGTGATAACTATATATGGCACCATGTGCGTACTGGAAACATATCAGGGGGAAACACTTTGTAAAGTATTTAATTGTATAACCACTACGCTGTACACCTGAAACTAACTAACAAGTAAAAAAGAGATAGACTCATAGATGGAGAACAGATGACAGCTAGTGGTGGGGGGAGGTTAGGGGATGGAGGGGTTGAGGAAAAAGGAAAAAGGACTCATGGACATGGACATTAGTATAGTGATTGCTGGGGGGAGAGGGGAATATAAGGGGGATAAATGGTAATTGAAAAAATATAATAGAGATTACATATTTAAAAAATATTGATAGTAAAGTATAGTTGAAAAATAAATTTTAAAGTTCTTTGGAAAAAAATAATTGAAAAGGGAAATGGTATACTGCATATAATGTTTATTTCTAAAATTTATTAGAGAATGAAATCACACTTTTTTTCTTTTATCGGGAAGATTTGGGGGAAATTAATGTGATTCCATTACATCATAGGAACCCAAGTAAACAAGGACATGTAGAAAGATAATCATGCCTAACTGCAATGGCAGGGAAATATGTAACAATAATGCTTGTGTTCAACCTGGTAACCTGGAAACTTGATTGATGACTATGGTTTTCTGCTGTCTTCTCTGTAATCTGAAGGGATTGGAAAGAGTAGTCAGTATGCTCCTCACCCTTGAGAACCTATGACATATTATTAAGTGACTAGTAAGGAGTGCATGTGACTAAGGACTTAGTTTCCACTTATATCTCTATAATCAGGTCCTGTGATTTAATTCTCCAACAGTGACTTTTCATCAGATCAGAAGCACCGTTTCTGTTTTTGATGCCACTTTCACCTGTCATTTCCTTTTTTAAAAAATAATAGCCATCCTAACCAATGTATGCTTTTCTTAAGGTCAAACATTTCCTTTTCCTTTGTTATTTTATTTGTAACTTCTTTGCCTATTTCCAATGGTTCCTCAGGAAACTTTCTTTCAAGGAAAATATTGGGCAATTCAATTGCTCCATTTTCTTTTCTTGGAGCCTTCTTCCAGGAAAATCCATTCTACTTGTACCTTCTGTTCCTCTCCATGTCTGTTACAAATATGTTATCACAAGATTTCTTTTACTGTCATGCTAGGACAATTTTCTTTTCCTTTTTCCTAAGTTGGAGTCTTTGTTTTCTCGTCACTACTTTGTCCTTTGTCTTTATTTACTCTATTTGGTGAACACAAAATATAGTGGCTTCCTTATGTTATAAATATGACACAATGACAGAGACAAGATGAGAAAAGCCTTCAGCAGATCTGTCTTATGACAAATGTAGCCATCTCTACACTTGTAAGCCTTCATGCTAAAGTCTCCTTCAATGATCATGGCAGAGATGCCCTGTGCTGAGCCTTCTAATTCCTTGAAATTCCAGGACATGTATGCCCTTTAATACTGGATTTTCTCTTGAATAATTTGGCATGAGATAAAAATCCCTGATTGTTGGCGTCACCTGCCCAAAGGCCTTATTTCTTATACTTTCCTGGGAATCAGTATTTAGACTTCTGTGATGGTGCAGGGAAAACCAGCCAGCCAAGTGTTGGAAGTATATGTTTACAACACAGCCTTTCCTATAAGTGAATCAGACAACTGCTCAGTTAGTTGTCTACTGAGCAACCCAGCACCAAGGAATAGACAAAAATCACACAGGGTAACTATGCTATTCACTCCTTTTATTGAATGCAGGTTCACTCAAAGTAGAACATCAATATACATTAATATGTTACTCACACTTTAACGATCTAAGAGAAAATAACACACATAGATGGCCATTAATGGGAAATAATGAACCCAAGTCCCAGAGTCTCTGTCTGCAGGTCCAGGAGACAGCATGGTGGGAAAAGGAGTTGTCAGTGTCTTACCTGGAAAGCTCTCCAGAGCCAAGTGGGCAGCAGTGTATTTGAAATCTTCAGTCCAGCAGGACAAGGCCTCCACTGGTCAATGCCAAGAGAGAGCAATGTGGTGTGGAGCAGCACTCTGGTGTGTGGAGCTCAGCTGCCTCAGCAGTGTTCTGGAGCCTGACTCAGTTATACCTCAAAAGTGGTGTACTCCACCCTTCCGGGTGTTTTGATAAGTATCTTGGAATCCCTGATGGCAAGTGGGGAATTTCCCCAGGAGTTTGTGCATAGGTGGTCCCTCTCTGCAGACATGGCTGTTCTGATCATGTGTGCAGATATCTTGCGTGTGTCTCCTTACCAGATGTGTCTTGCATGACTTAGGTAATTTCCCTCTTGAACAAAAACACCATGGTTGACTGGAAGCCCTCTTGGTTGATATGAGTGACTTCATTTTTTTATGTACTTTATCCTTTCTTGACTGGAACAACATCATTTCATTGGTCCTGCTTTCCACAACAAGTGTGAAAAGATGCAAAAGATTTAAGTTCTTAAACAGCTTTCAAACAATTGCCCTCATTTTTAAGGCTCTCCTTGTACCCCTGCAGGGATAATCTAGAGATGTCAGTTCCCAAACTTGTTGATGACTCTCTTTTGAAGATCACTGGGTCTTTTCTTAGTTTAGAATTTGTATTTCTCATGTTTGTAGGTCATTTAAAATTCATCTGCTCTCCAGCTTCTGAAGTTGTGTTGCTATTTGCTCCTCTCTTGTTCTCACTCTTCCTGTATAAATTCAGCACCCAATACATTTTATCTAGGATGACAGAATACTCTCTGTTTCTGACATTTGTGTGCACCCTGTTTTTCACAGATTCCATCATAATTTCTATAGAAAACCTCCCACAACTACAGACCACAGGGAAATTCCAGGATGCTTCTTTGTTCTGATTGTATACAAAAATGTTTTTCCAGTCCTCTGGGTTCTCCTGTCCAGGAGTCTTATTTCTGGGATCACCTGTTACTCAAAATCTACTGATTAGGGGCCAACGTCCATGCCCTCTCTCCTCATCACTTCTAAAAGAACACCGGATTTCTTTAAACACCTCCTCCACATACACATTGCATGGGAGTCTAGTCCCATCCCCAGATCCAGAGGTAAAACTTGTATGTCTGATAGGAGGTATGTATGCTTAAGAAAGTTAACCTTGGAAGGCTAAGCTGACTTGCTGAAAAGGGCAGAAAGTAACATAATTATTCTTAACACTTTAGTAGGAGTTTTCGGTTACTCATAATTCAAAGTGCCCTAATAAAATATTTAATTACATTTCCTTGTCCAAACTATTATGTCACATCAATGGACCATAATTTCAATGGAGAATATTTTCTCTGAGTGGAGTGATTTTTAAAAGGTGAGCCAAAAAAATTTGATTATAGTTTGTTGTAAGATCCTGATAGTTTCTCTGCAGTTTCTCATAGTTATCATTGAGCTGGCTAAGTTCATTGAGCTTCCTTAGAACCATTGTTTTGAATTCAATATCTGATAGTTCCCTTGCCTCTATTTCATTTAGCTCTCTCTGTGGGGAGTCCCCTTTTCCACTCATTTTGGGGGAACTTCTTTTTCTTCCCACTTTTGTGAGAGTCTGTTAAGTAACTTATTTATTTATTTATTTATTTATTTATTTATTTATTTATTTATTTTTGCTGCTGCTTCAATTGGGCCGTCTAGGTTTCTTGACTTTGTGGATTTAACTTCTATGGTAGTAGGCAGGTCTTTTTATTTATTTATTTTTCCCTTTACTTTTCTTTCTGGGCCTGCCTCTGATGATGTCAGTTGTTGACCCTAACATTGGCAGGAAACTCTCAGATATCCCACGCAGCCATTTTTTCACTGATATGTCTCCTAAAGCAAGGGACATAAAGGAAAGAATAAACAAGTGGGACCTCATCAAAATAAGAAACTTCTGCACAGCTAAAGAAAACATCAGCAAAATGAAAAGGGAGCCAACTATATGGGAAAATATATTTGCTAATGATACATCAGATAGAGGTTTGATCTCCAAGATATATAAAGAACTCACTCGACTCCACTCCAAGAAGTCAAATGATCCAATCAAAAAATGGGCAAAGGTCCTGGGCAGACGCTTTTCCAAGGAAGAGATACAGAGGGTCCAGAGACATTTGAAAGGATGCTCGGCATCACTAGCGATCAAAGAAATGCAGTTGAAAACCACAATGAGGTACCTCACACTGATCAGAATGGCCATCCTAAACAGATCAACAAACAACAGGTGCTGGCGAGGCTGTGGAGAAAAGGGAACCCTAGTACACTGTTGGTGGGAATGCAGACTGGTGCAGCCATTGTGGAAAGCAGTGTGGAATTTCCTCAAAAAGCTGAAAATGGAACTGCCTTTTGATCCAGTGATTCTACTGCTTGGATCTACCCTAAGAATCCCAAAGCTCCAATTCAAAAGAACCTATGCACACCCCAATGTTTATAGCAGCATAATTTACAATAGCCAAGTGTTGGAAGCAACCTAAATGCCCATCAGTCGATGATTGGATCAAAGAATTATGGTACATATACACAATGAATACTACACAGCAGAAAGAAAAAAAGAACTACTAAACTTCGCGACAGCATGGATGGAACTAGAGAGCATTATGCTAAGCGAAATAAGCCAGGGAGCGAAAAACAAATACCATATGATCTCACCTATAAGTGGAACCGAACCAACAATACAAAGATGCAAGGAAAATAAGACCAGCAACGCTGAAAGGAAAAGAAATGAACAGTGACAAGAGAGAAGGAGGGAGGGAGGACGGGGAAAAGAAAGGGAAGGGGAAAGTCAAGGAATATATAGCAAGGACTCATGGATAAAACCAAAGGGGAAGAGCTGAGGGAGGGGAGGAGGGAGGGGGCAAGGGAAAGTGGTGGGGGGTAGGCGGAGACAAATGTATATGAAAAAATAAATTAATTAATTTAAAAAAGAGAGAGAAAAATATTTGATTAAAAACTAGAGTTCATTCATGGAAACAAGCTTTAAAAACTCCTGAGGTTACGGTTTGCAGATTATATATAAAGGCAGTATGTATGAATTTAGATGTAAGTTCTTACTCCAGGGTGATCAGAGCAGACCCAGGGTCATTTTTGCCTGTGTTAAGGAAATTTCACCTGTTCTAGCTATTGTTTATTGATTTAATTTGTGAAACTACCACTTGAAGAACATATTTGATTCAGATGGGTAAATATAAATTTGGAGACTATTGATATTTAAAAAATAGTATTCCAAAACATTTCTTTATAACCATAATGTCCTGTTACTCTTTTAAAATTTGATAAACCTAGCTTCAATCAATAAACATTTCTTGATCATGTCACTCTTCTAGGAGCCAGACACAGCTAAACTACACAAATGAGATTTGGTCTTGAATCCTTAGGGGCCCTAACTTTGAATCTTAAACTTGCGGTCACCATCTGTTGGCTGCTTCTCTGCTTTCAGCTCTTCAGTTTTCTTATTCGTATATGTGTACTCGGATTGCATTGGGATTAAGTCTCAACTGTCTTCCTGTCCTTTCAGTGTACTAGTGCTTTACGTGACTGTACTTTATTCTATGTGTTCATCTTAACTAAGCCCTTCTTTTTCTCTCTCTAAAATCCCTTTAATTTCCTTATAATGTTGCCAAAGATGCCCTGTCCATTCTGTAATCTGAATTAATCAAATTCCTGTTTCTCAGATCCTCTCCTGGAACTGTCGAGCTAAAGAGAAAACTGATGACTTCTGAGGAGCAATGGTAAGTTGTTGCCTCTCAGAAAGCTCTTCTTTGGTTCTTTCTTTCCATGTCTTCCTCACCTGAGAAACCTGTTTGAGTCTCCCGTATCTTTCAGAGTAAAGCAAAGGAACAAAGAAAAACACCCTGAATAAAGACTTGTCTCATCAGTCAACTTAAGCCCAGCCTGTGCACTTCCCATCTAAGACCAGCTTCCTGATCATGCGATGCCTCCACTGAATTCTAGCCATTCACCTTTGCCCTGTTATACCAATTTTAAAAATATATCTGAATATGAGTCTTGTAGCTGCTCAAAGTCAACTTTGGGGAATGGAACAAACAACACCAAGGAAAGAATTGTACTGAATTTATGTGACATGAATCAAAGTAGTAACTGAGTGGGTATTGCTGTTAGTAATTCCATTTCCTTTTTGCATTATTTTTCAAATGCAGATTCTATTTCAATATTATCCTCCAATAAA
Source organism: Pteronotus mesoamericanus (assembly GCF_021234165.1). Classification (NCBI taxonomy): domain Eukaryota; kingdom Metazoa; phylum Chordata; class Mammalia; order Chiroptera; family Mormoopidae; genus Pteronotus; species Pteronotus mesoamericanus. Next base: position 61,077,533 of record NW_026555321.1, read on the forward strand.
GCCAGAGATGGGCAATTTAGGGACTGTTAAAATGTTTAATTGGTAAATACAAACAGACAAATAACTTTATTTGATAAAAAAATAACTTTTTATTGTTACTGGGATCTAGTTCTCCTCATGTCAGGCCTGTATTTATTTGTTTGGTATAATAAGCTGTGTCTAGTATTTTCCATGTAATTTGTCTCAGACAGTAACTTTATATCTATCTGTACCATGATCGTTCAGAGGCCCCCAACTACATCACTCGTCCCTGAGAGCATGCCCTGGTGGGGCACCTTGTCCAGAAGGTAGGATCTGCAGACAGGGATTCTAGGACCAGTGGGCCAGTCAGGGATAAAAACAGGTGTAGAAAATAGCAAATGTGAAAAGAACATATTACTGAAAGGTAGAAAATGGAAGAAATGAAAGTATGGCTTAAGAAGCAGACACTCAGAATAGCATTTCTGAAGTGCAGCTTATTTGCATGTTGTTTTAAGATAGACAGAGATCTTCTCATCTTTATTTCTTCCAGTAATCTACTTACACTTCAAAGAACAACTCTGTGGCTCCCAAGTTTCAACTGTCCACTTCAATATACTGCTGAAAATTGAATATCACTTTACTTCCTTCCTAGGTTAAAGATCTGATCATGTATTTCAAAGGTTCTCTCTGAAGTCATTTCATTCTCTTTTAAGTTCAAAAGAACACACTTCATCTGTGTAAATATTCCATAATCATAAAATTCACATACCACAATAGTTATCAAATAGACACAAAACTACAAAATGGTTACTGAATACAAAATAGGCACAAATCCTGGTCTTCGGGGTTTATTTTTTAAAGATGTTATTTCTCTACTTAGACAGAGGTGAAGGTAGGGAGAAAGAGAGAGAGAAACACCAATGTGAGAGAGAAACATCAATTGGTTGCATCTCTTATGTGCCCCAACAAGAGATCAAGGCATCCAACTCAGGCATGTGCTCTGACTGGGAAGTGAACCAGCAGCCTTTCACTTTAGAGAATGATGCCCAACCCACTAAGCCGCACTGGCCAGGGTGTTTTTTGTCTATTTGTTTTGTTTTGTTTTGTTTTCTACAATTACATTTTGTAGGAAATAATAGAATTCTGCCTACCTCATTTCCAGATCTAATTTGTTTTGTTTTCACAATGAATGGAGTCTTCTGTCACTTAAAGTACACAAAGATAGTACACTGACAAATTCAATGAATATAGGAGGAGTGCTATGAAAAATTTTATGGAATTTACAGATAGAGAGAAAAAAATATTGAATCATGGAAAATTCTGAAAAATAAAACTGATTAAAAGAGAAGAGCAACTAAATATTGGGAAAAAATTACATGTTGGGGAAAAAGTGACAAAACCCATTTTATTATTATTGACACTTTGTGAAATAGAAAACATTAAGCCCTGTCAAAGGAAAGGACAGTCACCTGATCTTTGAATAAGAAACCCTATAATTATAGTTAATATAGTAGAGACACTAAGGTTAGGCCAAAATGGGAGGAAAAACATGAAAAATAGCAAAAATCAATTTTGTCATTCAAAAATCAACAAAATTCACAGTGGCTGAGGGACAACATGACTGTGCAGCATTATTCTACAAGAATTAACTAGTAAAAATGTCAATTTTGGCTATTCCATTTTAAAAAGAGACAGTGACAAGTAACAAAGTGGTCCAAAAAAGATAATTATAAGCTCCTAAGAATAAACATGAAAAGACTTGTGTTTTTTTGTCTAGAGGGGAAAAATGCAGTCATTTAATAAAAAATATGGGTAACTTTGATTTTACATAAGTAAATGTTTCTTTTTTTTTTGTTGTATAACCAAAAATCATTCAAATGAGATATTCTGGTGGTTTCCAGAGTTTTTCTTCTTGGAGATATTAAAAAAGAGGACTAGAAAAATATTTTCACAAAGTATTTCTGACATTTATTTGACTAAAGAAAGGCAGTTTGAACAGAAGTTTTCTCAAGAATCTTATAGAACTATGATTGTCTTATAATCTCATGGTAATTCAACCACTTTATACTGTCAATATTCTCTATTTATGTTAACAGGCATCAGCTCCTCTATTTTATTTCATTTAAAAGACCAAGAGCTTGGAAAACTCCATCAAACAGCAATTTGTAGATGATCTGATGTATTTTCATGGTTTTCTATGCATGAAAGATTTAAAGGAACTGTACCTGTAACTGCATTATTTATAAAAGGAAAATATTAAACAGCATGCCATAAAAAGAATTAAAACAGAAAAAGCACTAAGGAAATGTCTTCTCTGCAGTAATGAAGGAATACACAGAAACGGCTTTGTTTTCATTAACAGGCATAGTGAAGCCTTGACAAAGTAAATATCTTTTGGTTGGTTCAGTATTACTTGGACTTATGATTCTCATCAGAAAAAAACTGACAAACACAGAACATTTATTAACATTTACTAAAATGCTAACCTCCATGTGTTCTCAGTTCCTTATCTGTAAAGTAGGAAATAATAAATAATAGAACCTACTTCAAATGTGTTTGAATTAAGCGAGTTGCTCCATTCGAAAGCTCAGAAGCTCTTACTTATGTTAACTATTATTACTGTAAAGACTTTCTCAACTTATCACTATTAAATAAATTCACCAAATTAAGCAATACTATGTACTTCCTGCATAAAAATATAGTGACTAGTATGCAAAGCAAACCAAACCAAACCACATGTGCCTATTAGGCCCTCTTTTATGTTCAATTATTGCAAAATCTCGCAAACACTTTTATGCATATTGACAATGTGCAATTATGCAATGTAATTACTCAGTACATAAGTTAATGTGTGAAAACAATGCTGTTATTCATGTGGAAATTTTGTTGAATATTTCGAAGTCTTTAAAAAGATAAAGATGCAGCCCCAAAGTATTGTCACACTATAATCATATGTTTAACCAGCAAAAACATTTAGATTGAAAAAAATCATAGAAAATAGATGTTTTCTGGTTTTAGAGCTTACTGAAGATTTCTTTTTTTTTTAATTTTTTTTTTGCTCAAATACATTTGTCTCCACCTTCCCATCACCACTTTCCTCTGCCCCTCCACCATCTCCCTCCCTCAATCCTTCCCCACTTTGGCTTTGTCCCTGAGTCCTTGCTATATGTTCCTTGACTTGACCCCTCCCTTCCTTTTCCCTACCCACTCCTCCCTCCTTCCTTCTTGACTCTGTCGGTTTCTTTTTTTTTCAGTGTTGCTGGTCATATTTTCCCTGCATCTTTGTATTGTTGGTTAGGTTCCACTTATAGGTGAGATCATATGGCATTTGTTCTACCCATCAAAAATAAAAATTAAAATCCTGGAAGATGTAGAGATTGCTTTTGGTTGTAGTTTATGCCAGAAAGAAGATACAGAATTTTAATTTGTCCATCACGGAATGCATATGATACTCCAGAATATGATATTTCATTACATGGCTTAAAATTGTAATATTTAACAAATATACACACATACACACTCATACACACACATATACAAATTTTATATATATATATATAAATATATATATATATATATATATATATATATATCTTTCTGTAATTCTTCAATATAACCAACTTTTCCCATTAGGGAGCTATGGATTTTGATTCTGTTGGAAAGAGGGCACATTCTGTGTTATTATTTGTTACATGGGAGTGCAGAGCCTATGGCTGTTCTGTGTATCATTGTTTTACCTCTATGCACAAGTTTGACTATTTCATAATATAAAGCAATGAATGGGGGGTTAGTACAATTGAGCCCATTTAAAGAGGGTGGTCTATTTACAGTGAAGTTAGCTGAGGGTTAATGATTGGTGATGAGGGGTGGGATTTGTTTTTATAGGGGTTGTAGTGGGAAGATTTAGAATCCTACAAGTTTGTATGCTGACATAGACTATCTGGTGTGGACAGAGACACAGACTGGAGAAGAGATAGGATAACTGAGGGGTTGACTAAATCATAGGGGTTGGATTATAAAGCAAAAGTTGGATGTATTTGTGTGTTTGACTTTCATATGAGAGAGAGTCTCCACTTTAACCAGAAATATAAAAACAAAATTCCCAGTAATCTATCTGTCATATCTGTCTGTATATGTGCCTCTATCTACCTACCTCTCTATGAAAAGGTCTTTTTATAAATATTCTATTTCTATTTCTGTATCTAACTCCATTTCTACCTTTAATTCCGTCTTACTCTTTTGAGGACAATTAAAATCTACAACTGAGTCCCTGCATTATTCAGAGCACACCTGCTGCCACATCTCTCAGTGTGGAGTGCCTGCCTCATATATTAGTTACATGTCAGGGTAGGCAGAAGGCAGAGACAGGACTTAATATTGCATCATTATAAAGCATACAGATACAACTAGACAAACTTCTCCATCATAGGTTGTTAAATAATTAAAATATGTGAAAGAAATTTGTTAGAAACAATAGGTTTCCTCTTACTTCTTCTCTGCTTCTAACTGACTCAAATCCTTTCAATTTTTCCTCTTGTACATCTCCAAATCCGTTTATCCCCAATTGGACACATATGGAATAGGACAAGCCCTCATTCTGTCTCACTTGGACTAACAGCATTATTCTCTTATTATGTTCTTGCTTCTAGTTCCCCATTAGTGTGATCTCCCTAAAATATGAATAAATTAGCATCATTTCCCTACATGAAATCACCCCAGGACCTGTCCACCTCACAGGATAAAGCCCAAACCTCCATAGTAGCATGTATGTTTCATCAGGATATAGATTTCATTCAGGACCAGCTACACATGTGAACATGGTCAAAATAAAAATGCAGGCCTCTGACTCATACGTTTTTCAGAATTTCAGCATGAAGACAACAGCATTAAACCTAGCATGGGCTTCCTAAGTTAGTTGTGATCTCTTCCTCACTACTCACCCCATCACTGCTGACATTCCTTCTCTGTACCCTCAGATTTAAGAATGATTTAAAAATTAAAGATCCTGAAATACATGTGTTTTCCCTTCAGGCTTCTGCAATGCCACTAAATCTCTCCATTGGGAAAGTCTTCCTTCTTTCGATTTGCTTGGAAAAAATTTTCTTTTTCAAATTTATTTAAAAAAAAATTTTAAAGTGATCACCTGGATAAGTCTAGTACCCATTTGACACTATACATAGTTATTACAATTTTATTGACTATATTTCCTATGCTATACTTTTCATCCCCAACAGCAATGTTTTATACTTTTTACTGTACAAGTCTTCTGTGCACTTGTTTAATTCCTAAGTATCATTTAAGGACTTGGCTCTTTTCTCTTAAAATGAAATGTCCTCTGAAAAATTTAATAGTTTGATCACTGTTTTCTGGATGACACCATCATACAGCTATGGTTGCATTTATCACTTTATTACAGATTTTATACATTTTTCTTGGTGACTGGATGAGCCCCAAGAAGGATGTCCATATATTTTAACTATATTTTAATCTTCCATGCTTAGTTCAGTGCCTGGCATTTATTAAACATCCCATAAATGGTTTCTGAATGATTCATATAACAATTCTAAAGAATCTGAAGTTTGAAGCCACTAATATCTGTTTGCACTATTAATAAAAGTTATAACGTGCTATAACTCTATATCAAATTAAAAATTTGTTTGGGTTGCAAATCTGAAACCATTTTGTACTTGAAAGCATCTGGAATCCTCAGAATGGTATTCTTAAATGCCCTATTAGGTTAGTCATTCATATTGTAGAAGCCACTTTCAAAACCCACTCTAAATCCAATTCTCTACTTCTACCTAGGGAAAAAGAAGCAAACAGATTTTTCTATTTCTATTGTTATTTTGAATTATTGCTATCATTATTTTCACTTAAAGTAGAAATTTTTCACATACCGTATAGATCAATTATTACTGTGGAGCATAAATTACCAAAAATAGTAACTTTGAATATCAAATGATTAAGCAATAAAAGATGTCAAGTGATTGCCTGCAGGCTCCTCCACAGGAGTGGGTGCCACAGGAATTGGAAGGATTCAAGCACCAGAGGAAATGTATCAAAATGGTCATGATAATGAAACTGAAGAACTATAGAGCTATACTTTTTAAAAATAGGCTATTTTTTTTAATAGTTTATTTTTATTGTACTTTTCCATTACCATTCATCCCCTTAAGCCCTATCAAGGTCAAACACATTAATACATCCCCATTTGTTTTGCACCCCAACCCCTATGACTCAATCAATCCCTTGGTTACCCTCATCACTAATTATTAACCCTTGGCTAACTTCACTGAATAGACCACCCTCTTTAACATGGGCTCCATTGTTCTAACTCCCATTTGACTAACTCCAAATTGACTAAGCTGTCTTAAATGCACATGTACTACAGAACACAGAGAAAATAAGCTGTGCTTTGCAAACAAATTTAGATGGTAAAAACATGTATTGTCTTATAGATTTTGAAAAGCAACAATAAGTTTCCTATTTTGTTTTCAAATTTATACTTATTCTAATTAGCCAAAGTATAGTATTTAATTTAAATAGACATATTGGGCTATAGTTGTCAGAAATCTTATTCTAAAATTTTTATCCATGAAATTTGTTATGGAAGATATTTTTATCTCTTTTTATGATAAAAAAACCATAATAAAGAAAAAACAACAAAATGATTTAAAAGATTCAGTTCTCTAACATAAACATATTAATAGGAATATATTTATATGAATAAATTAGTAGGAAGCTTGTCTTCAAGAATAGACATTTACAGTTCTTTGACAGATAATTAAAGTGAATTCCAATAATAAACTAAACAAAAATTAATCCACACTGAAATCCCAGTTTTTTATGAGGTAATATCTTTAATAACTGACTAGGGTGTCCTTCAGATTCCTGGGGATGCTTGTCCAGTTATGGTTCCATTTTCCGAAGCCTGGGATAATTCCATTATAATACAGGGAATTTTTCATTGTCTTATCCTAAAAGGAAAGGATGATTACAAATAATTAATCCCATCATTTCTAAACTTTATAACTTATAATAGCATAAATAGCATGAATTCTGTAGAAAAACAAACAAAAAAGAATATATCTTAAAACTAATAAGATAGAAGTTTTCACCTAAACAAAATATATAAAAGATATAATTTATGCACAATGCCTATGTAAAAAATGTCTTCAAAAATACATATCTATTAATCATTTCTCAATGGATTTATTTTTAAAAAGTTTTAAAAACAAAGATATGAGGAGAAATTGTAACTTTGAATTTATAAAGTGTGCTTTATTTTGATATCCTGATACTCTTTACATAGGGCATGTAGTTTATTTTCCTATGGCTGATATTAAACAGAAAGCAAAGAATGAATTATTTGTGCTATTTTTATCATGAGCTTCACTGAGGCATGAATTTCAGGGACATAAGGAACCAGTGTTTCATGGGTTGAGAAACCCCAAACTAAGGCTTGACGATGTCAAGTAACCTATGAGTCATACAACTCAACAGTGGTGCCCTTACTCATTGTCACTAATAATCAGTGAAATGCAAATTAAAACCACAATGAGATATCACCTTACACCTGCCAGGATGGCTATCATCAATAAATCAACAAGTGACAAGTGCTGGTAAGGATGTAAAGAAAAGGGAACCCTTGCACACTGTTGGTGGGAATGAAAACTGGTGCAGCCACTGTGGAAAACAGTATGGAGTTCCCTGCAAAAATTAAAAATAGAACTGCTTTATGACCCAGTGATTCCTTTTCTTGGAATATACTCGAAGAAACCCGAAACACTATTTCTTTTTATTTATTTGTTTTTTAATTTTTTTATTGTTCAAATACATTTGTCTCCATTTACCCACCACCACTTTCCCCTGCCTCACCCACCCCCTCCCTCTGTCAATCCTTCTCCTACCTTGGCTTCATCCATGTGTCCTTCATACCTGTTACTTGATCTGACCCTTCCCCTGCCCCTCCCCACTACCCCCCCTCCATCCCCCAGACCCCGTCCCTGGTCCCTGTCGGTTTCTCTTTTCTTCAATGTTGTTGGTCGTTTTTTCCTTGCCTGTTTGCTTTGCTGATTAGGTTCCACTTATAGGTGAGATCATATGGTATTTGTCTTTCACTGCCTGACTTATTTCACTTGGTATAATGCTCTCCAGTTCCATCCATGCTGTTGGGAAGGGTAAGAACCCCTTCTTTCTGCTCCATAGTATTCCATTTTGTAAATGAACCACAGTTTTTTGGTCCATTCATTTACTGATGAGCACTTAGGCTGTTTCCAGCCCTTGGCTATTGTAAATAAAACTGCTATGAACATTGTGGTACTGTGTGGAGGTTATAGGGGCGTGCTGCCACAGGAGAGCGCCACAGAGAATACAGAGCTCCCTGAAACCTGAGGGAAACCGTCTGGGGCCAGCTGAGGTGGGAACAGGGCTCTGAAACCCTCAGAGCCTGTCCCAGGTTTGTCACGGATGAGGGGGAATAAACACAACATGTTGCAAACACTTCTCTGTTTCCCAGGGGAGTCGACAGGGGCACTTCCCTCTTACCAGATAAGGCCATGGCACATCCCTCCAGTGGGGAAGGCCCTGTCGCCCTCTGTTCCAAGGCTTTTATTGAAAAGCTTATCAGTGGGCTAGGTACCAATAATGCATACATACACTCATTACATTAGCAAGTTAAGTTTCACAGAGAATAGATACCTTTAGGAAAACAAGTGACAGGAAATCAGTGATTTACATGGGTCTGAGAGGATACTAGAATTAACAATAGAGACTATAGATAAGGGTGAAGTAGACTTAAAGGCGCCTTAAAGATATAGGGTAAAAGGTGTAAATAAAGCAAATGTCTTGACAAGGTAAGGGATGTAAATAATGTAAATGTCTTTTGAAGCATGGGTTGACCAGAGAATTGAGGGAGGAACAGAGCACACTCTAAAGAATTTACTTTTAGGCCTGATTAGCCCAGGACCCACCAGATCTGATTTGGGGCTTTTTCCTGCATTGTTTCAAGCTTGAGCCAGGTGTGGGAAGGAAGCCACCAAGGGTTAAGGATACTGTTTCTCAGCTACAATGAGGACTCCGGCCATGTCCCAGCCAAGCCAAGAGGTGCGAGGGCCTTTATGCCCCTTCTCCATGTCCCCCAATTTTTTGTCTGCTGCCAAAATCGGCCAATGCCTGTCTTAGGTCATATACCTCAGTGCGAGGTCACCCATCATTGGCTGTTTGACCATCCATGGCAAAGCAAAGAGTCAGGGCTATGCCCCTGCCGGGGAGGACAGGCCAAGTCTCCTCGGGAGCCTGTTTTCCCAAGGCCTCCTGAATATTTCCAGCCTTGGTGCCCTCCAACCTGTCAGCAGGGTTACAGCTCCTGAAACCAGGCCAGGCATTTCCCAACAGAACATTGAGCTGCATAAATTCTTTTGGAGTGGTGTTTCAGCCTAAGTGACCATCATACAATGGAATATGACTCAGCCATAAAAAGAATGAGATCTTGCCATTTGAGACAACATGAATGGACATAGAATATATTACGTTCAGTGAAATAGAAAAATACAAATACTATATGATTTCATGAATATAGGGAATCTAAATAAACAAAGCAAATGAATAAACAAAGCAAAACAAAAATAGCACCATAGGAGAGAGAACAAACTGATGGTTTCCAAAGCGGGTGGGGTAGGGGATTAGAAGACAATAAATAAATAAATAAATAAATGTGGTAAAACTCTAATTTGACACTAATTCAGTCTTCGTTTTATATTACCACACAATAAAAGCTCTAAATATAGCATATTCTTTCTTAAGTATAGAGTCCACAAAACCCACAAAACTTAGGATCTGATCATAATAACTAAAAAGTAAAAAAGAAGAAAATTTTTGACCAAAAGAATAGCAGAATGTCAGAGAAATATGTAAGTACATGAAATAGAAATCGTGGATTCTTTGTTGTCAGAAGCAGATACCAACAGAAACACCATTTGCTTTGAATTAGTGTCAAACTGCCTTATGTTTGCTTACTAACCTTTGATTTATATTGCTACATTTGCAAAAAAAAAAATTGCAGGTAACTTACAATAACAGATGTAATGAAAGCAAAGGAGACCAGTAAAGCCTGGTCATAGGACTGAAAAGAAAAAAAAATTAAAAAAGAAGGACGCTTTTTTAATAGAAGTTACTACACCTTAGCACCAAGCATTTATGACTTTATGGGCGGCTAAGTTAAAATATTTTATAAATTTTATGGTCCCCATATCTGAACAAAACAAATCTGTTTCTCAAAGTATACATAGACACCATTGATAGTAAGACATAAATTTAATAACTTTTTTCAGGAAAAAGTAAATTCATTCAGTGGTTTAAAATTCATTCTACCACAGAGTATAAAAAAGTAGCAGTCCTTTCATTTTTCTAAGTTAGATTTAATCTACTCCAAAAGTCATTCTGGCTATCTCTGCCATTCTCCTCAGATAGTGTCAATGTCATGGGTCTATTACAATGCAAACCTTTGCAGTAACATCTGGTCTCTGCAGGGTCACTAACACAGGCTCTGCTCTATGCCCACCTCTCCTAATGGTGCATGACTATCACTATGAAACACTGTCTGTGGTTTACCCTCTCCAGGTGTCCCACACAGTTCTGTCTGATGTGTGCCATCTCAGCTGGTACTGCGGGGCTACAGGTATAGCCCTTCATTCTTGTGCAACAATAAAACTCCAATTCCTTTGGAAATCTTTCAAGGAACTCTTCAAATACTCTCTGTGCTTACTGCATCCACCAATCACATGGACACCATCCTCCATAACTTCTCCTTCCCTGGAGTGACTGTAAATATTTTCCCATCAAAGCCCCATTATGAACACAATGTAGTCAGGAGTTAGAAAAATTAGATGCTGGAAACATTCATTTCACTCTTTTTTTTTGGCCAACGGAAATTTCTTTCTTTATTTTTATTGTTATTCAATTATAGTTGTCCCCAGTTTCCCCCCATTTCTCTACCCCAACCCACCAACCACGACCTCCCACATTCAATCCTCCTCCAGCCCTGTTGTCTCTGTCCATGGGTCCTTTACTATTTTTATTCTTACTAATTTATTTTGTTAAATATATATTTTTTGGTTTTTTATTTTTAAAAAATATCTATTGGTTTTATAGACAGAGTGCATGCAAGAGAGAAAGAGAAACATCTATTTGTTGTTTCACTTATTTATGCATTCATTGGTTGCTTCTTGTATGTGCCCTGAACAGGGATCAAATCTGCAACCTTGGAATATCAGAACAATGCTCTAACCAACTGAGCTACCCAGCCAGAGCCTAAATATACATTTTTAAAGGGCTATGTCTTAAAAATAGTTACATTTTTGTTGATTTATTGTTATGTTAGATTTGTATATAGAGTGTTACTACTTATTCAATTTAGGCCATTAAGTTTTAATTATCAAAGACAGCTAAAATAAAAAAATAAAATAGTATCTTTCTCCAAAATTAAGAATGGTCTGAAATGTATTAACTTGTTATATGCCTTTATATGTACTCATCCTCTCTCTCTCTCCCTCCCCCTTCACTCACCGTCCCCAATGTAGTAAAATATACCTAAGATAACATTTGGCATTTACCCCTTCGTAAGTGTATAGTTCAGTGACATTAAATATATTTGCATTATTGTGTAACTGTCACCACCATCAACTCCAAATTACTTTCATCTTCCCAAACTGAAATTCTGTCACTATTAAACAATCTCTATGAATAGAGGATAGAATTGGACTACTCTAGGTAACATATGAGTGGGATCACACAATATTTGTCCTTTTGTTTCTGGCTTATTTCAGTGGGCATGATGTCCCCGAGTCCATTCACATTACAGTCTGTGTCAGAACCTCACTCTTAGGGTATTTTCATCTGGAAAACATGACTGTATTTGGCAACAAAACAGAAATACAATGGAATTAATGAGCTTAGTGGACAGTAAATTAAAGCATAATTTTGAGAAAGAGGCTCACACACAAGGGGTGGGAGGTAGATATTGAGTGACTCTGGGAGCAAAAAGGGGAAGGACAGAAGCTGATGTTGCAGCACATGCATTTTTCCCTTGCACTGGCAAATTAATTCAAGCACTCAGCACTCACTTCTTCATTTTCAATTCACATTGGACTTGGAGCTTTTTATATTTATTGATGGGTTTCAAAATGGACAAAAACTATATAACTGCCTCCTTAAGCATCCTCTTTCCAAATCTTAGGAAAACCAGCAGGTTTTTCTATTAAAGCCTAGTCATGTGAATCATGGAAGAAGATGTCATTGTTATAAAACAGTGCAGTGAGAACAAAGACTGCCAAGTGAAACACAGAGGGTAAAATCCATCTGTATATTCCCACACCCTTAAACACGTCTTTCACTGTGAACTGTCCAGGAGTTTTGATGACATAAACTGGCCCATCAAACCATGATTCTCAGAAGGACTCAGCTTCCTTCAGAAATTTCATTTATGTTTACCAGATGATTACGTCTTTTATCAAAAGCAGCAGCTGAGAAATAGACAAGTTCAGCATCAGAGAAGTAGCTCCACTATGATAACTAGTTTCACCTACAGACAAACAGGGGAGCAGGCAGTGGTAGGGTTCAGATTTTCAAAAATAACATTAAGTTCCTGTAACCAAGATGGGAAAAACCAAGGACTGTCCTAATGCAAATCACTTTTTCTTTAGGAACCTGAGGAGTTTATTTACAAACTTAGTTTATGCTTTTATCTTGGAAATATATGAGACAAACATAACAATAAATAGTACTCAGGACAAAAATAAAACACAAATGTGTGCATATTTGAGCTGCAGATAGGTTTTTACTAATGTATCCACAAAAATATAAATATTCTTTAATAGATGTTTGTGAATTCCTCAAACACATTTCTTACACAGATAAACTTATTATTAAAAAGCTTATTGGATTTGCAAATATTTTCTCCCATTCTGTAGGTTGCCTTTTCATTTTGTTTATGATTTCTTTACCAATTTGTTTAACTTTTCTTTTGTTGCCTTTACTTTTGGTGTCAAATCCAAAAAAATCATTGCAAAGACCATGTTAAGGAACTTAATCCCTTATGTTTTCCCTTAAGAGACTTATGGTTTCAGGTCTTATGTTCCTTATGTTCAGAGGTAGTCTGAACATACCTCTAAATCAATTCTGAGCTGATTTTTGGTATTATGTAAGATAGTGGTCTAGAGTCATTCTTTCATCTCTGGGTGTCCAGTTTTCCCATCTATTATTGACTAGACTGTTCTTTCAACATTGTATAATGTTGGCCCCTTTGTAATAAATTAATTGGCCATATATGTATGTGTTTATTTCGGGTCTCTATTCTGCTTCATTTATCTGTATCTGCATTTATCTGTGTCTGTTTTTATGGTGATCAGTGCTCTATTGTTTTTATTGCTACCACTCTGTTGTACACCATGGTCACTAATATTCCTTTGACATATATATTACAAAAGAAAAATAGTTTAGTCCTCACATGTCAACCATATTCTACAGTCCCCATAGAAAGCTCCATAAAATTAAAAAGAACTCACTGTATCTCAAACTGGGCAAATGCAAGGATTAATTATCTGTGTGACCTGAATGAGTTTCCTAAGCTCTACAGTCCTTACCTTCCACTTCCATAAAATAAGAAAAGCAATAGTTAAAGGGGTAAACACACTGTGCTTAACACACAGTGGGTACTTAATACATATTTTTCTCTCTAAGTTTAGAAGGAAAAATGGAGTTACTACAAATTAATTTTACATGTCTTTTACAAGACAATATTAAGCTATATAGAACTAAAGAATATATTTTTCAGTAGAAATACTTTGTTAACATCCATTTATTGTAATTATTTTGTTTTCCTTAATATTCATGCTCTTTCTGAAAAGATTATCACTAATTTAACATAGTCTACCACAAGAAAAGAATTATTTATCCTATATATTTTATTGCAATATATAGTAATATACCTTGAAATCTTTCCATTCCTTTTGTTGTTCCTTTTGCAAATATTCATTTCTGACATCCTCCTGCAAGAAAAAAATAAGATTAGATTGATTAAATAACACAAAATTTACTCAATTATTTAGTATTCTGTACTGTGATTCAAACCATTATTTTTATATTCAAAGCAAACTTTCAGCATCAACAACTGTGGGCAGGTGGTGAATCACCACAATGGAGCTGAATGGGCTCACAGTGAAGTGTCAGGCTGCCTTACCTAACAATGTGTCAGGTAGGAAAGCAGACTCAGATCTTTGAAGACAAACAGGATATTAAAATACAGTCCAACTGGCAGCTTATAAGAGAAAGTTATCAAACATATAAATAACTTAATTATATTGATCAAGACACACAGAGTCTTTCCAGGTATTCTTACATCTTAATACCACTTCCATTTTGTAAAATAAAAAACAACTAAAAAACAGAGTGGTGAAATTAGAGTTGTCCCTATTTTTAAAATGAAGATGTTGGCCCTGGTCTGGTAGCTTATCATCCCATACATGAACGTTGTGGGTTCAATCCCTCCCCACGATCAAGGCACACGCAAGTATTAACCAATGAATGCATAACTAAGTGAAACAACAAATCAATCTCTTTCTCATTGATTGAAAAAAAAAAAAGAAGAAAGAAAGAAAGAAAGAGAGAGAGAAAGAAAGAGAGAGAAAGAAAGAAAGAAAGAAAGAAAGAAAGAAAGAAAGAAAGAAAGAAAGAAAGAAAGAAAGAAAGAAAGGGAGAGAGGAAGGGAGGGAGGGAGAAAGAAAGGGAGAAAGAAAGGGAGAAAGAAAGGGAGAAAGAGAGAGAAAGAAGGGGGGAAAGTTTTGGCCAACATGATTTCTCTGGTGCTACATCACATTAAGACAATCCATCCATTTTTTTCTGTATACATCCTCTTTTTTTAAATATGTTTTTATCATATTTAAATTCAAATTGTGAACATAATGAGTGGATACAAGTCTACCGCTATGTCAAAATACATATAAAAATAAGAACTAACTACTATCTTACTAATAGCCTCTCAAAGAGCTTTTAGTTTTCACATGTAAAAGGATATTTTTACACTTTGGATATGATTAAACACATGAATACAAGAACAGATTTCCTAAGCAGAGAAGACTGCACCACTTTGTATTTCAACAATTCATATCAAAATCTGTAATAGTAACCTACAGCCCACATATGATTAAAACAATCAAAGGATAACAAATCTGATATCATACATTAACACAAATAATGAGGATGTTAAAGACATATAATGTATAACAGATTATTTCTCTTCAGCTATATGGTTTTTGACATCAAATAGTAAGTTTCCAGTTGCTCAATATGATGAACAAGTTGTTAAAGTTAATAAAATAATCAAATAAACAACTTAATAGAGAGTAAGTCACGTGAATTATTTATTTTCACCAAACATCTATGAATTCAAACTACTCTAAACATCACTTAGACCTTGGTGATTCAGACCTTGGTACACAAGTATCTTACCTTGTTCTTTACTTATGTTTTTACTTCAACATTCAGAAGATAACAGCTTATAGTGGTTCCTGGGTGATGTATGCTATATAAAAACCCTTTTTTTTCTATTTGTGGATTTGTGAGAGTTTGGCCATCTCCTTTGAAACCATGCCTGTCATGACTCCCAGTGTGACACAAACCTTAAGATGGATTGTAGTGTCCATAGCTTTCTTGACATTACTCCTCACTCAAGGATAATCTTCTGAGAACTTCACCTTATATAACAACTAATGACCCCACTCTCTCTTTGGCAGTCCAAATGAGACATCTTTCAAAGAAAATAGAAAGCAGATGCTCAACATTAGCTGATAACGAGGGCGACACACTGAGGAGTGGAATCCTAGACCCTTTGTTCTGTGTAAGATGTGCTGACCCATGAGTGTCAAATTTCCTGATGGCATTATTTGGTTTTGTAAAACCAGCATTTCATTCATTTATTAGATAACAATATCCCCCACATTCCAATCTCCATACTGCAGCCAGAGCTACTTTCCTTTCAAAAACAATTGTTATGATCCATTCAATTTTTAAATAACTAATTTTATTATTTTAAAACTATTTCTACATGAAAGAACAAAGTAAAAAACAATAACATACAAAGGTAATTTATCTGCACCATCATAATAATTACAGTAATTTTTTAATCTCAAAAGTTTCAAGTAGTTACCTCCATTATTCATTATTTCCCTACTCAGAATTCAGCTTCTTGGTGTGGACTTCCCAATGAAACATCTGACATTGTACAGTATGTTTTTGTTTCTTCTACTAGAATCTTGCGAATTATTGGACTTTTCTACCAAATCGTCAGTGCATAGGATGGAGGACAGAGCAGGTACTAAATAAAAGTTTGCTGACTAAATGAAAGAGAAATCTAATCATTTTGTTTTCCTTCCTTCCACCCTCCCTCCCTCCCTTCCTTCTTTCCTTCCTTTCTTTTTTGTGGGGAGGATAGGAAGGGGTCATCTTCACAGTCAGTGCCACCGTATCTTATATTTGGTAGATAAGCAATAAATAGCAGTCATCTGAATTAAGTTCCACCCTAACTGACCCCTTTACAAGTGATAATTCAGCTAACATTATTTTCTAATTGAAGCATAAAATATGTAAAATAAAATGTATTTCTCTTGCATTTCTGTTTCATGAGCTTTCAGTAATGGGCGCCTCCGGAAATGGGGTGGGAGATGTTGGAAGGCACCAGGGACAGTACAAGAGCTGCTGCAGCACTGCTACTGAACCGGTGTGTGTGCCTGGGCACCCAGGCTGATGCACGCTGGCCTCACAGGGGATTATGGGGAGCCCGTAAAAGGAGAGCGTGCTGAAACGCCGCTCTCTTGAATTCCTCCATCATTCCCAGCTGGAGGTCCTGACCACCGCACCCCCCCCCAACCGCGATCGTGGGGATTAGGTGGCCCAGGAATGTTCCCAGGGCCCCTCCCTAGGCATTCAAGGGTCAGCCTAGACTACAGTGAACTCCTGTAAGAGGGGAGGGGAGGGGAAGACGTTACCGCAGGCGTTGTTGGGAGAATGGTGCAGAGACAGGCCGTGCACTACTCTCCTACAGAGGAGGCTGCAGCGACTGCCACCTATTGGCAGCCTACACCTCCAGCGCTGGGCCGGCAAACCCATTCCTGTTGCCCAGGCAGGCGTCTTCCAGGCGCAACATCAGCGGTCTATACCAGCACGGGCCTGTGGGTGACAGCTCCAGCGCAGCCAGGGAAGAGGACTGCCAGCCGCCCATGTGTTCCACCAGTGGGAGCCTGGTGACAGCAGTCCCCACCGTTGCTGCTGATCTGCTGGTGGGAGCGAAATATTCTGGGACCACTTGGGGCTTAGGCCCTACACAGTTGGTAGCCCACTTCCTGAAGGCAAGGCCCCATGCTGTGATACATACCTCCCTGGGCCCCAGCTTTTGACAGCCTGGTACAGCGCAACACATGGGTCCTGAACTGCTTACAATCTCTTGCCCAGTGATCAGAGTATGGAAACTGAAAGCTCACAGAGAGGCGTGACCTGGGAAGTTCCTCGCAAATGGAGCTTCCCTTGCATGACTGTTTGTAGTGATCTAGCAATGCATTCCAAACACTGAGAGAGCTAGCTGCTGTGAGATGATGGCAACTCTAAAACTCAGGAGTGAATACCGCAGAGAGGATGAGACCTATTTGCATGACTGACTTAAGCTCCAAAAGCATATATAAGCAATGATGGAAAATTTCTGGGTTTGGTTTTGGACTTTAATCTTCCTGGGGGTGGCTGGTTTACAGTGCTTTGCAAATGAGGTTGGCTTGGGATGTTTCAAGCCCTCTCAAATAAGGTTTCCTGTTAATAAAAACCTATTTCCTTCCTCACAAATCTTTATAGTATGTGTATGCATGGTGGTAAGTGGCCAAACCCTATGCTGTCTTGTTATAATTTGGTAATTGCATACATGTGTAACAATCACCCAAAACAAGATCTTAAAAAACCTCTAACCCTGGAAATTTCACTCATAAACTTTTTCAGTCACACCCTTATTCAAAGAACAATCACTTATTTTTTTAAATATTATCAGTATGATTTTTATTAGAATAATTACTACACTGAGAACTAGTGTTGTTTTTATTTTTTTAATTTTTTCACATAAAAGCCAATTTTATTTTATTTTTATTTATTTTTTAGTGTTCAAAATGGATCTTTATTTTTTTTTATTTTCTTTAATTTTTCAAATACATTTGTCTCTGCCTTCCCTCCACCACCTTCCCCTGCCCCCTGTCCCCCTCCCTCCCTCAATCCTTCCCCTTTGGTTTTGTCCATGAGACTTTGCTACATGTTCCCCAACCCTCCCATTCCCTTCCCTTTCCCCTGCCCCCCCACCCCTCCATCCCCCTTGTCTCTGTTCATTTCTTTTCCTTTCAGAGAAGCAATCACTTCTTGACTTTTAGCACTGTATCTTATTTTTGACTACTTACCAAATGAAATTATATGATATGTTTTTTTATGTTACTAGTTAGTTTTGTCTGCTCTGCATATTTGAAAGGTTCTTATTGGAGTTCTATGTGTCAGTTTGTTACTTCTTGTCGCTGTATAGCATTCAATTGGAATAATAAAGCTCATGTTGTTAATTAATTTTCCTGTGGATAGACATTGGCATTTTTCAATTTTTTAATTACTGAAACTTAGGGTGCTATGAATATTCTTGTAAAAATATTTGTAGATTCCATTTTTTTATCCTCTGTGTTAAGAGCGTAGGAGTGAAAATGCTGGGTCACAGGGTAAATATATATCTAACTTTATAAGAAATGACCCGAATTCTCTCCAAGCTGGTTGTCCATTTTTAAAATTTTTAAATAATGTTTATTCTGTAACTATAGTCTCAATTTTTCCCCCTTTGCCCTCCTCCACACATCCCACCCTGCTTCCTTCTCCCACAGTCAGTTCCCACTCTGTTGTCCATGTCCATGGGTCATTCATACATGTTCTTTGTTTAGTCCCTTCTCCTTCTTTCCAACATTGTCCTCCTTCCCCATCTACTCTGGCCACTTTTAGTCTGCTCTATGATTCCATGCCAGTGGTTTCTTTTGTTCATTAGTTTATTTTTTCTTTTATTATTATTATTATTATTAATAAGTCATGTTAATTCTATTACAGTTGTCTCAGTTTTTCCCCCTTTACCCCCCTCCACCCATTACCACCTCCATCCCTGACTCCCACAGTCAATTCTCACTCTGTTGTCCATGTCCATGAGGCATTTACACAAGTTCTTTGTCTAGTCCCTTCCCCTTCATTCCACCATAGTCCTGTTTCCTCCTCCCCTCTGGTCACTTTCAGTCTTCTCCTGGTTTCTGTGCCTGTGGTTTATTTTGTGCATTAGTTTATTTTGTTGAATAGAGTCCACTTATAGGTGAGATCATATGGTAATTGTCTTTCATCAACTGGTTTATTTCACTTAGCTTAATATTCTCCACTTCCATCCATGATGTTGCACAAAGTAGAAGTTCCATCTCTCTCTCTTTCTCTCTTTCTTAAATGTAGATTGATTTTATATATTTTTTAAATGTCAAAGTAAATTATAAGATATTAAAAAATTAAAACCATTATAAAGTCTCAGCAATTAAACCAACATGACACCAGCACAGAAATAATTAATCAGATCAATGAAATATAATGAGCATTCTAGAGACAAATGTATATATCTGATTAATATATGTATGATTAAGTTAATACTTCATATCAATGGTTAAATAAGGCTTATTCAACAAATAAGGTGCATGGATCACTATTACTTGAAATAAATAAATACAGAGCCCTATTTCACACATTATACAAGAAATATTCAGGTGAATTAAAAATCAATATGTAGAATGTAAGGAGTTTTAGAAGAAAATAGAACTAATATTTTTCATAACCTGAAGTAAAATATTCAACCCCAGAAGCTATAAAATAAATATTGACAATATGACTATATTAAACATTTAACTATATAGTAATATACATATAAAACAGTTAAAGGACAAGGAATAGAATAGAAAAGTATTTGCAACACATCTAAAGCATGGTTAATAGGTTTTTTGGGGCTTTTGTTTGTTTGTTTGTTTTTAGGGAAAA
Organism: Pteronotus mesoamericanus; assembly: GCF_021234165.1. Taxonomy (NCBI): domain Eukaryota; kingdom Metazoa; phylum Chordata; class Mammalia; order Chiroptera; family Mormoopidae; genus Pteronotus; species Pteronotus mesoamericanus. The sequence continues at coordinate 61,097,609 of NW_026555321.1, forward strand.
TGGTTCTACAAACCTTTAGTCAATAAATGGATAAAGAATACCAAAAAGTCATTTAAAGCTTTTTTAAAAAAAAATATAAATAGACAAGGAATATACTAAAACAGCTTTATTTGTTTGTTTATTTATTTGTTTAGTTTAAACAAATAGTAAAGGAACAATTAAAATAACATCATGGTCACAATCAGATTAATGAGTATTAAGAATATTGGTAATATCAAGTATTGGCAACTGTGAAAGGAACTAGGTATTTATAGAAACTCTTTTTCATCTTAAAGCAGTCCCTTTAGCATATTCTGCAGTGCTGGTTTACTGGAGGTGTCTTCTTTTACCCTTCTTTTGTCTACGAAACTCCTTACTTCGCCTTCCATTTTCATTGAGAGCCTCGCTGGGTAGAGCAGTCTTGGTTGCAGACCTTTCTTTTTCATGACTTGGAATACTTCTTGCCATTCCCTGCTGGCTTGCAGTGTTTCTGTTGAGAAGTCAGATGCTAGCTGTATCGGGGCTCCCTTATATGTTATTACCTCTTTCTCCCTTGCTTGCTTTAGGATTCTCTGTTTGTATTTGATATTTGGCATTTTAATGGTGATGTGTCTTGGAGTGGGCATCATTGGGTTCCTCTTGAATGGGACCCTCTGTGCTTCCTGGAGTTGTGTGACTTTTTCTCTTCTCCAATTAGGGAAGTGTTCCATCATTACTTTTTCAAACAGGTTCTCTATTCCTTCCTCTTTCTCCTTCTGCATCTGGTATCCCTATTATACGGATATTATTATGTTCCAGGTTGTCCTGCGTTTCCCTCAATTCCTCTTCATTCATTCTTTTTGAGTCTTTTTTTTATTTTCTTGCTCTTTCTGGGAGCTTTTGCCTACCTTGCCATCAAGTTCGATGATTAGGTCCTCAGTTTCATCTAACCTACTTTTGTTTCTTTCTACTCTGTTCTTCCTTATTATTATTTTTTTTTAGTGCTGCTATTTTATTTGGAGGTTTATCACATTTTTAAAAATTTATTTATTTATTTTTTGAAATACATTTGTCTCTGTCTTCCCCCACAACATTCCCTTGCCCCCTCCCCTCTTCCTCCATCATCTCTTCCCTTTTGGTGTTGTCCATGAGACCTTGTTACATGTTCCTTGAGTTTTCCCTTCCCTTCATTTTCCCCCAACCACCCCCTCCTTCCCTCTAGTCTCTGTTGGTTTCTTTTCCTTTCCATGTTGCTGGTCTTATTTTCCTTGTATCTTTGTATTGTTGCTTAGGTTACGCTCATAGGTGAGATCATATGGTATTTGTCTTTTGCTCCCTGGCTTATTTCACTTAGCATAATGCACTCTAGTTCCATCCATGCTGTCTCGAAGTTAAGTAGTTCATTTTTTCTTTCTGCTGAGTAGTATTCCATTGTGTATATGTACCATAATTTTTTGATCCAATCATCTACTGTTGGGTATTTAGGTTGCTTCCAACACTTGGCTATTGTAAATTGTGCTGCTATGAACATTGGGGTGTGTTTTTGAATAGGTTCTTTTGAATTGGCACTTTGGGATTCTTAGGGGAGATCCCAGCAGGAGAATCACTGGATCAAAAGGCAGTTCCATTTTTAGCTTTTTGAGGAAATTCCACACTGCTTTCCACAATGGCTGCACCAGTCTGCATTCCCACCAACAGTGGACTAGGGTTCCCTTTTCTCCACAGCCTCGCCAGCACCTGTTGTTTGTTGATCTCTTCAGGATGGCCATTCTGACCACTGTGATGTGATATCTCATTGTGGTTTTGATCTGCATTTCTCTGATGGCTAATGATGCCGAGCATCCTTTCAAATGTCTCTGGACCCTCTGTATCTCTTCCTTGGAAAAGCATCTTCCGAGGACCTTTGCCCATTTTTTGATTGGGTCATTTGACTTCTTGGAGTGGAGTCCAGTGAGTTCTTTACATATCTTGGACATCAAACCTCTATCTGATGAATCATGATCAAATATATTTTCCCATATAGTTGGCTCCCTTTTCATTTTGCTGATGTTTTCTTTAGCTGTGCATAAGCTTCTTATTTTGATGAGGTCCCACTTGTTTATTCCTTCCTTTATGTCCCTTGCTTTAGGAGACATATTGGTGAAAAAATTGCTGCATGGGATAGCTGAGAGTTTCCTGCCAATGTTCTCCTCTAGGACTTCGATGGTGTTGGGACTTATATTTAAGTCTTTTATCCATCTTGAGTTTATTTTTCTGTATGGTGTCAGCTGATGATCCAATTCCATTTTTTTGCATGTAGCCATCCAGCTCTCCCAACACCATTTGTTAAACAGGCTATTATCGCTCCATTTTATGCTTCTGCCCCCTTTGTCAAATATTAGTTGGCTATATAGACCTGGGCTTATTTCTGGGCTTTCTATTCTGTTCCACAGGTCTATGGGTCTCTTCTTGTACCAGTACCAGATTGTTTTGAGTATAGTGGCTTTGTAGTCTAGTTTGATGTCCAGTATTGTGATCCCTCCTACTTTGCCTTTCTTTCTCAAAATTGCTACAGCTATTCAGGGTTGTTTAAGGTTCCATATAAATTTTTGAAATGTTTGTTCTATGTCTGTGAAATACATCATTGGTTTCTTAATAGGGATTGCATGAAATCTATAAATTGCTTTGGGCAGTATGGATGTTTTGTTGATATTAATTCTTCCAATCCATGAGCACGGTATATGCTTCCATTTATTTGTGTCTTCCTTAATTTCTTTCTTTGGTGTTGTATAGTTTTCTGCATACAGCTCTTTTACCTCCTTGGTTAAATTTATTCTTACGTACTTTATTTTTCTTGTTGCTATATTGAATGGTATTTTTTTTTCTGATTTCTTCTTCTATTGCATTGCTGGTGTACAAAAATGCCTTTGATTTCCGAATATTGACTTTGTATCCTGCTGTTTTGCCAAATTCACTTATTAGGTTGAGGAGTTTTTTGGTAGAGTCTACAGGGTTCTCTATGTACACTCTCATGTCATCTGCAAACAATGATAGTTTCACTTCCTCCTTTCCTATTTGGATGCCTTTTATTTCTTTTTCTTGCCTGACTGCTGTGGCTAGGACTTCCAACTCAATGTTGAAAAGAAGTGGTGAAAGTGGACACCCTTGTCGTGTTCCCTATCTTAGAGGGAAAGCTTTTAATTTTTGCCCGTTGAGTTTGATGTTGGCAGTAAGTTTTTCATATATGGTCTTTATTATGTTGAGGAATGCCCCATTTAGTCCCATTTTGCTGAGTGTTTTGATCATCAGTGAGTGCTGTACCTTATCAAATTCTTTTTCTGAGTGTATCGAAATGATCATGTGGTTTTTGTCTTTTCTTTTCTTTATGTGCTTTACTACATTTATTGTTTGCATATATTGAACCATCCCTTCATCCCTGGGATGAAAATTACTGGGTCGTGGTGAATAATCTTCTTAATGTATTGGTGGATGCAGTTTGCCAAAATTTTTTTGAGGATTTTAGTGTCTATGTTCATCAGGTAAATTGGTTTGTAGTTTTCTTTCTTTCTAGGATCTGTATCTGGTTTGGGGATTAGGGTGATGCTGACCTCATAAAAATAAGTCTGGGTGTCTTCTCTCATCTTGGATTTTTGGAATAGTCTGAGAAGGACTGAGGTTAGCTCTTTCTTAAACGTTTTGTAAAATTCTCCTGTGATGCCTCCAGTCCAGGGCTTTTGTATGCTGTGAGTTTCTTGATTACTACTTCAATTTCCCGAGCTGCCATAGGTCTGTTCAGGATTAGTCCTTCCTCTTCATTCAGTGTTGGAAGATTATACTTTTCTAAAAATTTGTCCATTTCATCAAGGTTTTCAAATTTCTTGGCATATAATTGTTCATAGTAATTTCTTACAATCCTTTCTATTTCTGTGGTATCAGTTGTTATTTCTCCTCTTTCATTTCTGATATTATTAATTTGGGTCCTCTCCCTTTTTTTCTTGATGAGTCTGCTTAAAGGCATGTCACTTTTATTTATCTTTTCAAAGTACCAGCTTCTGGATTGGTTGATCCTCTGAATTGTTCTTTTTGTTTCTGTCATTCAGTTCTGCTCTAATCTTGACTATTTCCTTCCTTCTGCTTGCTTTGGGATTCATTTGTTGTTGTTTCTCCAGTTCTTGAAGTTGCAGTGTTAGGTCTTTTATTTGAAATGTTTCTCTTTTTTAGGGAAGCCTGTATTGCTATGAACTTCCCTCTCAGGACTACCTTTGCTGTGTCCACCAGGTTTTGGACTGTTGTATGTTCATTTTCATTTGTTTCCAGACATTTTTAAATTTATTTTCTTATCTCATTATTGTCTCATTAATTGTTTAATAGTCTACTGTTCATTCTCGATGAGTTTGTAAGTTTTTGAAGTTTCTCTTTGAGGTGGATTTCCAATTTCAAGCCCCTGTGGTCCAAGAAGAAGTTTGGTATTATTTCAATTTTCCTGAATTTGCTGATGCTTGCTTTTTGTCGTATTATGTGGTCTATCTTTGGAAAACTTCCATGAACATTTGAAAAGTATGTGTATTTCTCTTCCTTGGAATGTAATGTTCGATATATGTCTGTTAAGTCTATTTGATTCAAGGCGTCATTCAGCTCCACAATATCCTTACCGATGTTTTGTTTGGAAGAGCTGTCCATATTTGACTGTGGGGTGTTGATATCCCCTACTATCAGTGTGTTGCTGTTGATATTTTTTTTTAAAGTCCTCCAAGATTTTCCTTATATACTTGGGTGCCCCTATATTGGGAGCATATAAGTTTACAATGTTTATGTCTTCTTGATAGATTCTTCCTTTAAGTATTATAAAGTGCCCCTCTGGGTCTCCTTTTATGGCCTTTGTTTTGAAATCTATTTTGTCTATATAAGTATTGCAACTCCTGCTTTCTTCTCTTGCCCATTTGCTTGGAATATTTGTTTCCATCCCTTTACTTTCAAACTGTGTAGGTCTTTTGCTCTGAGGTGAGTCTCTTGTAGGCAGCATATGTGTGGGTCATGTGTTCTTATCCATTCAGCTACCCAGTCTTTTGATTGGGGCATTTAATCCATTTACATTGAGAGTTATTACTGATAGAAACCTATTCATTTTTTCTCTTTGTACCTGTGTTTTTCTCTTTCTCACTCTTTTCGTTCATCTTCTTAAACCAGTACCTTTAGCATATCTTGTAGTTCTGTTTTGGTTGAGATGTATCCTTTTAGCCTTCTTTTGTTTGGGAAATTCCTTATTTCCCTTTATATTTTAATTGAGAGCCATGCTGGGTAGAGCAGCCTTGGTTGTAGGCCCTTGCTTTTCATGACTTAGAATATTTGTTGCCATTCCCTTCTGGCTTGTAGTGTTTATGTTGAGCAGTCAGCTTCTAGCTGTAACGGGCCCCACTTGCATATTACTTTCTCCTTTTGCCTTGCTGCCTTGAGGATTCTCTCTTTGTCTTTGATAGTTGTCATTTAATGATGATGTGTCTTGGAGTGGACCTCCTTGAGTCCCTCTTGAGTGGGGTCCTCTGTGCCTACTGGATCCATGAGATCTTTTCTGTCCTCAGATTGGGGAAATTTTCCATTCTTACTTTTTCAAAGAGATTCTCTATCCCTTGCTCCTCTTCTCCTCCTTCTGGTATCCCTATTATACGGATATTATTGCGTTTCAGGTTGTCCTGCATTTCCCTAAATGCCTCTTCATTCTTTTTGAGTCTTTTTTTCATTTCTTGTTCTTTCTGGTTACTTTTTTCTATCTTATCGTCCATCTCACTGATTCGATCCGAGCCTTCATCCAGCCCACTTTGGATTCCTTGTACTGTGTTCTTCCATTCAGAAATGGTATTTTTCATATCCTCTTGTGTCTTCTTGATAGTTTCTAGGTCCTTTTCCAGGTTGCTATAGTTTGCTGTAAGATCCTGATAGTTTCTCTGCAGTTTCTCAAAGTCATATTTGAGCTGGCTGAGCTCATTGAACTTCCTTAGAGCGATTGTTTTGAATTCAGTATCTGATAGTTCCCTTGCCTCTATTTCATTTACCTCTCTCTATGGGGAGTCCCCTTTTCCACTCATTTGGGGGGAACTTCTTTTTCTTCCCATATTTGTGAGAGTCTATTAAGCAATTAATGAATGTATTTATTTATTTTTGCTTCTGCTTCAATTGGTCTATCTGGATTTCCTCACTTTGTGGATTAAACTTCTGTGGTAGTAGGCATAGAAGTCTTTTTATTTATTTATTTATTTTATTATTTTTTTCTTTAGTTTTCTTTCTGGGTCTGCCTCTGATGATGTCAGTTGTTGATCCTATCTGACCTTCAGTCATTTGTTTGAGCCTTCCAGGAGTCTACTCTCTGTGTCTGACTCCTTCTCTGGTCAGCTCTGTGACCCCTTCCGCCAGGGATCCACTGTAACTTGGATTGCTCTGCACTCTTAGACTGGTTTCTTGAGCATGCTCCCAGCTGGGCAGTATCCCCCACCCGCCTGTGCGCTTATTAGCCTGACCTCCTGCACTCCTCTAGCGGCTGCGCCCAGTGGGCGCCCCAGCAGTGGTCAGTTTAGGGTATTGTATTGTGTGTTTTCCCTGCTTTTGGCTCTTTGGGGACGTTGCCTTCCTGTGAAAAATGGGGACTACGGAAATGGCAGGAAGTCAGCTCCAGGACTCTCCGGTTAATCCTGTCTCCAGTCTCTCCTCCAGGGTCTCTGGGCAGCTGTGTGACCCCCTTCAGCCCAGGACCCACTATTTCTGCAGAATGCTCTGCACTTGTGGGCCTACGCAGGCACCGGTTTACTCCTGCCTTCACCGTTCTGTGCACTCCCTCGCAGGCCCCGTGTGTGCCATTCTGCGGCAGCCCTCACCAATCCACGCGGTCGCGTGTCCACACACACACACTGGCCAATCCTCGCTGGCCACTTGGAGTGTGTGCGCGTGCGCGCTTGCACTGGGTGGTTTTGGGCTGTCTGTTGTGGGCTTTTTAGTTTTTGGCTCTTTGGGGGCGTGGCCTGCCACACACAACGGAGACTACAGAAAGGAGAAGGAGTTAGGATTCTCTAGTTCCTCCTCCCGTTCTTTCCCCAACACCTCTGTTTCCAGTCTCTCCTCAGGGGTCTCTGGGCTGTTCTGTGACCCCTTTGGCCAGGGATCCACTATTTCTGTGAACCGCGCATTGTATTAGCCAGCCATCTGGCTCCTGTGCACCCCCGTCTGCCCTTTGAGGGTACGCCCTGCCTGTGTAAAATGGAGACTACAGAATGGGGAGGGAGTCGCGACTCCCTCCTTCCTCCTCCCATTCTTTCCCAAATGCCTCCGTCTCTAGTCTCTCCTCAAGGTTCTCTATGCAGCTGTGTGACCCCTTTGGCCAAGGATCTTCTATTTCTTCTAGCTGGTCTGCAGTTAGCCCTTCTCCCCCCCCCCCACCCCCACCACCCTCTCCTACAGAGGTGCATAAGCTGTGTGCGGAGCACACAAAAGGCAGGTTAATTGATTCCCTTTTGTCTCAGTGACATGGTAGCTGCAGAGTGGGAGGTGAGTTATCATCAGGGCTCTGCCAGCCACTGTCTCAGTTCTCTTCACAAAGTTTTCCTCACCAATCTTTTCCCAGGCACCAGCCCACTCTGCTGCTGCCTCTACCCAGAGATCAAGGAAGGTGGCTGCCACTGCAAATTTTTGTGTTGGCCCTTTTTATGTCTTTTTGCATCCCCAGCCACCTGTCTCTGGCAGAGAGCACCCCTAAGCTTTTCAGGGTTGTGTTTTATCTGTGTGTTTTCCTCTTTCAGCTGTTGTAGTCTTCGGGTCCTTGTTTATGATTCAGACCCTGTTCTTCTCAGGGGGAGCTAACGGGCGGTTTCAATGTCTCTCTGGTGCTGGTGTCCATTGGTGCTCAGCTCCCCGTCTGGAGCCTCCACCGCACTTCTCACCAGCTGGGATGTGTGAGAGTTGAGTCCACTGTCTGTCCGCAGCTCCAAGGTTCCTCTCCCTCTATTGTTCCATTGTTTTTCAGGTGATTTCTCCACTATTTAGTCACAATTCCAGTTTGGTCTTGGGAGGAGGTCAGCGTGACTCCCATTCACTCCTCCGCCATCTTCCAGCCCCCTGTTCATTAGTATATTTTGTTGAAAAGATTCCACTTACAGGTGAGATCATATGGTATTTGTCTTTCACTGACTGGCATATTTCAATTAGCATAATATCCTCCAGTTCCATCCAAGTTGTTTGCAAAAGGCAGGAGTTTCTTCTTTGTTTCTCTTTTTTAAATGCAGAATGACTTTATTTATTTTTTAAATGGCAAAATGCATTATAAATTATTAAAACATTTAAATCCATTAAAAAGTCTCAGTAATTAAAACACCATGATATCAGCACAGAAATAATTGAGAAAATCAATGAAATAAAATGAGCATTCTAGGAAACAAAAATATATATCTGTCTAACAATGTATTATATGATTAAGTTGATATTTCAGATCTATTGGGAAAATAAGGCTTATTCAACAAATGAGGTACATGGACCACTATTACTTGAAATAAAACAAATATAGAGCCCTGTTTCACATATTATACAAAAAACACTTAGGTGAGTTAAAAATCAACATGTTGAATCTAAGGAGCTTTAGGAGAAAATACAAAATAATATTTTTATTAACCTGAAGTAACATATTCAAACCCAGAAGCTATAAAGTAAAATATTCACAATATGACTGTATTAAACATTTAAGACTAATAGTAATATACATGTAAAAAAGTTAAAGGACAAGTAATAGAATGGGAAAGTATTTGTAACACTTGTGTAAAAGGGTTAATAGTTTGTTTGTTTTTTTTTTTAGGGAAAACATTCTACAAACATTTAATAAAAAAATGGATAAAGAATACAAAAAGTAATTTAAAGCTTTTTAAAAATAACAGAAATAGGCAAGAAATATACAAAAAAACAGGTTGTAAATAATAACTAAAATAATAAATAACTAAAATACATCACTGTCACAATCAGATTAATAAGTATTAAAACTATTGGTAATATCAAGTATTGGTGATTGTGAAAGGAACTGAGTATTCATAGACTCTTTTTCTTCATTTGCTTAAAGCAGTCCCTTTAGCATACTTTGCAATGCTGATTTGGTGGAGGTGTATTCTTTTAGCCTCCTTTTGTGTAGGAAACTCCTTATTTCGCCTTCCATTTCAATGGAGAGCCTTGTTGGGTAGAGCAGTCTTGGTTGCAGGGCCTTTGCTTTTCATGTCTTGGAATCTTTCTTGCCATTCCCTTCTGGTCTATAGTGTTTCTGTTGGGAAGTCAGCTGCTAGCTGTACTGGGGCTCCCTTGTATGTTACTACCTCTTTCTCCCTTGATTCCTTTAGGATTCTCTGTTTGTCTTTGATATTTGCCATTCCTAACCAGAAAAAAACATGTGAGATGAGAGGCAACATACTGGACATTTGTGACAAAATTTTTAACATGAAAATTTGCATTAAAAATAACATACCCAATAATGAAATCCTCTAACTTCAGACCTCTCCTGCAGTTCCTAATAGACATCATATTATCTTCATATCTTGTTACTTGAATTTTTTTTTTGAAAAAAATAGTGATGTTTTTATCATGAAATTTCACATAGCAACATCATTTTCTCAGGAAAAAGTATATGTGTAATACTAGAACAAATTAGTTATTAGGAGTTGAATTACTGGAAGTTTTTATGTGCAGCAAATATTTTATATTTGTTTAAACAAAAGGATTTGTATCTTTTCATTTTACAGTAAAATCAGTCAAAGTAATAAAAAAATAAAAGTTCCTGAGTTGTCTCATCCCAAGAGCTTTGCTACTCTGAGAACTGTACTTAGCATTTGCTAATGTAGGGGAAATGTAAAAAATATTATTGTAGATACTGAATTATCACTCTCTATCAATTATATAGTTATATTTAATTTTCAAAGCTTATTATTAGTTCCCATCATTATTCAGAGCCTAATATCTATGACTAATATTTCATTGTTGTGAAGTAAATAAATTTATTCACATCTATTAGCTACCATGACAATGAAAGAAATGAGTATCTGTGAATTGGAAAAAAACAAAGAAAAAATCAATCTTAGTTGTTTAATTTTATGAACCTACTTACAATTTAAAAAATGCCAACTATACATTTCCATTCAGAACTATGTCCAGAGGAAAGCTTTCTCCAGTCTACTCATATAAACATTCCTGCTTAATGTGTTCCTCGTATCCCTTGTTTATGAGCACCAAGCTGGAGAGGATTCATAATTTTTAGATGGGGTGAATATCTGGTGAGATATACCCAGTTAGACATGTATGGAAGAATGCAAGTGTTGAGATCAAAACAGACCAGAAATATACTGTGTAAGACAGAAAATATGTGTTATCTGATAAACAAAGATAATGATAATCTCACATATATAAACGTTAGGTATAAAAATAATACCTTTCTTACAAAAGGAACATTTGCTTGGGAGACTAGTCAGTTAATGAAAAACTAAGTGGCCTCTTTGATTGGCTCTTCACTCTCAGAGTGGCTGACTTCAGTATGGATCTTGAGAACAAAGTAATTCCACAATAGAATGGTGAGTGATGAGCTTCAGTTCAGGAGCTTAGGTAGGTTGCGGGCCAGAGAAGCAGCTTCACACATGGCCCTGAAGGAGCCAAGAGCATATGCTTCTACTTTCCAATTCAACATGAGTTTGGAAATACGAACAGGTATGACAGATAAAGTATGCCAATATGCCGTCTTTCCTTCCATTTCATCTAATGTTCTTTCTTAATTCATCTGGAAAATTAGTGCTGTTGAAATCCTGATGCTGTTTTCTTATCAATAATTTCCTATTTTAGGTATTTCAAAGCCACGTGTCCAATGACTGATAATATTTATTTTTCTAGCTTTAAATTTCTTCTGTTAGGTCTTTCAATATGCCTTTTTCTCACTTAGATTTTTTTTAAACTTATGAAAGAGTGGAAGAGTTTATTGTGGACCAGAAATATCCTGAATAAGTTAGAAAGTAAAAACAATAATGCCAGACATTAGCACATATTATTGTTTATTTTGCATCAGCTTTGGTCCTAAGAACTCTCTTGCATTATTTCACTTAATATCCACATCTATGACAAGATTAATATTATCCCCATTTTACAAATGAGAGAACAAATGTTAATAAAGATTAAAAACTGGTCCAAGCTTACCTAGGTAATTTCAGAGCTCATATTCACACTTGCTGATTCTAAACACTGTGATCTTAACCACTATATTCTACAGAAATATTTTAAACATTGATGACTAGGTTGTTTTTTTTTTTTGATGTCTTTGTTTTTTTTTTATGTTTTCATGTACCAAACTTTTATTTTCAACTTGTATTTGAATGCTAGTTTTGATTTGGGAAATGGAAGCATGCATCTGGATCACTGAGTAACATGTTTTGTGATTTCTTATGAGTTTCCAGCAGCAATGTTTTGTGTTAAGAGAAGAAAATATTAGGGGTCAAGAAGAACCTTAGTTCTTATTTATATTCTATATATAAATATATCATCATTGAAAAAAATGAGTCAAGATTTTGGAAAAAGTAACTGGTATCTTTCCAAGACCATTTAAAAATGTATAAAGAGGTGATTTTTAACTTCAAATTATCTCAAACTAATTTTTATCATAAAATATAAAGAAATTGACTAAACAGTAGTTGAACTGTTTTCAATCAGATATACTATTTATTTTCTTTCTTTACTAAAGTGAAAATATAAATGCATCTTATGTTTAAGGTTTCAAAATTATTCAAGTATATGAAATGACAATAAATCCCCTGTCTTGTTCCTCACTCCAGGCACACTACCCACCTTATAGGTAATCACTGACAGATACGGGCAGTGACAGGTTCTAGGAAGATGCAGGTTGGCATTCTGACAACAAGAACATAAGTCTGTAAAGATGAGCTGTCAAATCAACTACTCATAAGGTCATCATGAGGATTTTGAGAAAGAATAATGTGATTTTCCTTTTTCAAGACTGGAGATCAAACCAAGTCAATACTAATTTTTATGAAAATGTGTATTATTAGAAAACAGGCATTTCATTATTTGCAATAAGGAATGCGTGTTACTGGAACTAGGACACACTGCACTGGAAAGAATTTTGCAATTCATGTTTTGATATTTTTATATAAAACACCAGTTAACTTTTAACATATACAAACCACATTCTAACATTGATAGCAATCAGTCCCCTGGTGAGGTGGACTCCTGCTCACTCGCACTAACCCTCAGTGATGGTCAGAGATGTACAGGGGAGATGTTTACACCTAAACAGCTAATGTTTTAGCAACAGGGAAGGTAATTTTAAATGGCAGGTAAATGAAGTTAAATGCCATTCCAGGTACAGAAACAGGATGGAATGGGAGAAAGTTGCCCAGCAGGTGAGCAGCTTTGGGAAGGCTTTAGAGAGAATGTTTCCCGTGGATGGGATCTGAAAGATGAGCTTCCTACCAGGTTGGTAAGATAAGAACATAACATAGGCAAAGACACAGAGGTATGAAATAAGATGAGGCATTCAGGAAAGTCTCACAGTTTTGGCACTAGTAGATCACAAAGTTAAGAGTAAATGACAGGAGAGGCCTCTGAAATCAGCAGGGATGAATCATGAGTCGGCTTATCTTAGCTAAATTCCTCTGACTCTGGCCTGTAAGCCACGGATACAAATGGATGGGTTATAGTTTTGGGAGGGAGTTTAGAGGTTGTATTATCCACATTTACCCAAGACTTTCTACATCATTTGCAATTGTTGAATAGATGTGATCTTAAATAACATTACAGAGAAGTTCCTTTGCCCATCTGCCATTGCTGAAAAGGTTCTGAGAATAAAAGTCACAAGAGTCTGAAATATATATAGTCAATAAGGGAAATTTTGGGCTTGGAGAGAGGGTTATGACTTGAGAAGTATATCAGAATGGTTGAATCACATAGGAAATCATTAACGAATGTGGTTTGGCCTGGACTGCCTAATCTGTATCATACATTTCAATATTAAGTCAACTATTGAGGTATCAATTCACTGCCTATTTTTGTTTTCAATCAATTAAATATATTTATTTATCTGCCTTGTACAAGACACCAAGATTAGAGCTATCCCAGGGTTTCTGTAATAATAATAAAAAAAAATCTATTGCTCCTAGGTGATCTTAGACTTACTGGGATGATCATTTTGTACAATATAGAAATGTCTAATCACTATGTTCTACGCCCAAAACTAATATAATTTTGTATGTCAACTTTAATTGGAAAATAAATATTTTTTGTGTAAATGAAAACAAAAATCATTGCCCTTACTTTTAATGTATATATTTGTTTGGGATGTAGTGCTTAGATATTTTAAATATTAAATAATGTAAGTGATAAAGGAAGATAGCACATGTCAGGTACATCAAACAAAATTATGCCTTATTTAAATCAAAGTGGGGGTCACTAAAGTTTACCTACAGCTTCCAAAGTAGGAAATATTAACATAAAAGATGACATTTATAGAAGGGATTACTAAAGATATAGAACTGAGTGGATAGAAGCCAGGGACCCTGGAGCCATAGCCTGGCCTCAAATTCTAGCTGAGGGCCTCCTTAGCCAGGTGACCCTGGGACATTTAGCTAATATCTTGTACCTCCATTTCCCTATCCTAAAAACAGAAATACCTCATAGACTTGTGAGAATCTAGGTTATTTAATGTAAGGCATTTAGGAAACATTATCAGGTGGGCCCTACTATATATTTGTTTATGTTGGAATATTAAGCATTGTGTTTAAGTGTAAGAAAATGTAAGCCTTTTGGGGGAATATTAAATATTTCCATCTATCTGTGTTTCTCTTTCTAAAATATGATCGATCTTCATTTTTTCAATACATTTTTGTCTCATAGACAAAGATAATAGAGAACTATTTTAAAGCTCAGTACATCCTCCCACAAAGCTTCAGCATTTTCAGAAACTGACAACCCTTCTGGATGGAAGAAAAAAAAGAACAGAGGAAAAACTCTCAAGAGGCTATGTAAGTATTTGGGCAGGTTCATCACAGTTTTTGTTCATGTTTCTCTGCATTTTACTGTCATTATTTGTAGCTTTACTACCTCTTATCACAAGCCATCTATTATATCCCTTTAAAAGCCACAATTACAAAGGAAGGGCCGGGGTCTCTTTCCTCCTGAATTCCATCAAGACGAATAATGGTTTCTAGCTTAGTGTAAATTTGTCCCGATTATTTTGTGACTGGTATTACTGTGAGTAATAAAAACTTTATACCAGAATTCTGCTTTAAAAGTAGGGAATTGGGTAATATGATTTTTTGGCTGTAGAATGTAAGCAGGATGCCTTACTTTATGAAAACTACCACCTTCACATTTACTCTGGGCACTTCAGCTGGCCTACACTGAAAAAGTTCAGGTGTGACAGATACAGGAACCACACTGAGCTATACTTTATCCTGGAAAAAATCCCAGGATATTCTGGCCAGAAAAAGGTGAAAGAAAGCACTTAGAGTGACATCATGTGTGACTTTAAGTCCAGAAGAAATCATGAGTACCTTGTTTTCTTTATTTGTATTTGAGATCTTGAAGACAACATCAATTGTGAAATGCAATGGGGTATATGTATCATGAAAAATAAACAAAATACTAAAAGTGAAAAGTCACTTTTAATTAACATAGTAATATCAAAAAGCTCAGATGAACAGATGTCCCTTACTGTGTGCCCAGAAGTTCAATGAACTGTGGCTCTGTCAGGTCAAGAGAAAACAAAACAGATAATCAAGATGTCAGAGGAGTCAGTAGAAGTCACACTGACCTCCTCCCAGGACCAGCATGGAATTACAACTAAATTGTGGAGAAATCACCTGGACAAACAATTAAACAACAGCGAGAGAGGAGCCTTATAACCTCAGACAGACAGAAGAATCAGCTTTAGCACAACCTAATGGATAAGGAGTGTGGGAGAGACTCAAGAAGGCAGGCGAGGTGGGAAGGCATGAGGGGACCTAGTAACCGTGCCCCCAGGAGGGACTCTGCCCTGCTCTGTGGTGTCTCTAAGCCAGCTTGCTGAGTGCATAGTGACTAGATTAACATCTGAAGGAGACAGCCCCAAAATAGATTCCTGAAAGTCTCAAACAGACTGCCTAAAGTCAGACAGGGTCAATATCTGACATCAACAGAGGCAGACATGGGGGAAAAAAAAAAAGAAGAAGAAGAAGAAAGATTCTCCAACTATAGAAGTTCACACCACACAATCAGGAAGTCAAGACAGATAAATTTAAGAAGCAGAAGCAAAAAAGAAGAGTCTCACAAATAATGGGAAGACAAAGAGACACCACCTAATCAAAGGGAAAGGAGGGATCCCCATGAAGAGAACTAAATGAAATAGAGGCAAGTAAAGTATCAGATGTTGAGTTCCAAAGGAAGCCAAATGAGCTCAGTACATTAAGAGAGAATTACAAAAAAACTACAGGGAAACTACGAGGAACTTACTGTAAACTATATCAGCCTAAAAAAAGGAAATAAAAACTATCAAAAAGAGACAAGAGGAAATGAAGAATAGAATTTCTGGATTGAAGAATACAGTAGAAGGAATCAATTGCAGACTAGATGAAGCAGAGGATCGAATCAATGAGCCAGAGGATAAGGTAGAAAAAAGCTCCCAGAAAGAGCAAGAAAATGAAAAAAAGACTCAAAAAGAATTAAGAGGCATTGAGGGAAATGCAGGACAACTTGAAATGTAATAATATCCATATAATAGGGATACCAGGAGGAGAAGAGGATGAGGAAGGGATAGAGAAACTGTTTGAAAAAGTAATGATGGAAAACATCCCTAATTAGAGGGGAGAAAAAGTCACACAAATCCAGGAAGCACAGAAGGTCCCATTCAAGAGGAACCCAATGAGGCCCACTGCAAGACAGATCATGATTAAAATGGCAAATATCAAAAACAAATAGAGAATCCTAAAGGCAACAAGAGAGAAACAGGAAGTAAGAAGGGAGCCCTCATAAGGCTAGCAGCTGACTTCTCAACAGAAACACTGAGAGCCAGAAGGGAGTGGCAAGAAATATTCCAAATAATAGCAGAGGCCTGCAACCAAGACTGCTCTACCCAGCAAGGCTCTCATTTAAAATGGAAGGTGAAATAAGGAGTTTCCTGGACAAAAGAATGCTAAAAGAATATAACTCTACCAAACCAGCATTGCAAGATATGGTAAAGGAACTGCTTTAAGAAGATGAAGGAAAAGGGTCTATGAATACCCAGTTCCTTTCACAGTCACCAATACTTGATATTACCAATATTTTTTAATACTGATTAATCTCATTTTAGGAACGATGTTATTTTAATTTTTACTTTTTTTGAGACTAAACCTGTTTTTGTATATTTCTTGCCTATTTCTATTATTTTTAAAAAGTTTTAAATGACTTTTTGGTATTATTTATCCATTTTTTGATTAAATGTTTTTAGAAATTTTCTCAAAAATACAACAGCAAAAAAACTATTAATGCATTACTAGATGTGTGGCAAATACTTCCCCATTCTATTACTTGTCCTTTAACATTTTTATATGTACATTATTAGATAGTTTTAAATGTTTAATATAGTCACATTGTCAATATGTTACTTTATAGCTCTGGGTTTGAATTTTACTTCAGGATAAGGAAAATATTAGTTTGTATTTTCTCCTAAAACTCCTTGGATTTTACATATTGATTTTTAACTCACTTGAATATTTTTTGTATAATGTGTGAAATAGGGCTCTACATTTGTTTTATTTCAAGTAATAGTGGTCCATGCACTGTATTTGTTGAATAACCTTTATTTTCCCCATTGATTTGAAATATCAATTTAATCATATGCTACATTGTTAGGCAGATAGATACATTTGTTTCTAGAATGCTCATTATATTTCATTGATCTACTTGATTATTTCTGTGCTGATGTCATGTTGTTTTAATTGCTGCAACCTTATAATGGATTTAAACTTTTGAATATTTGATAATGGATCCTGACATTTAAAATAATGAATAAATAAAACCAATCTGCATTTAAAAATAAAAAGAAAGATGGAACTCCTACCTTTTACAACATCATGTATGGAACTGGAGAACATTATGCTAAGTGCATAAGCCAGTAGGTGAAAGATAAATACCATATGATCTCACCTATAAGTGGAATCAATTCAACAAAATAAACTCATGAACAAAATAAACAACAAGCATTGAAACAATGGAGCAGACTGAAAGTGACCAGAGGGGGTGAAGAAGGAGGACAATGTTGGAAAGAAGGAGAAGGGACTAAAAAAAGAACATGTAAGAATGACCCATGGATATGGACAGCAGAGTGAGAATTGACTGAAGGAGAGGGAGGCGGGGTGGGATGTGTGAAGGAGGGCAAAGGGGGAAAAATTGAGACAACTGTAATAGAATAAACATGATTTAAGAAAAAGAGAAAAACAAACAATAGTGCAGCAGTCTAAAGATTTTGGGAGTCTTAGGTAGAAGCACCCTTTGTGAATGTATAGAGATAGATAACCCTCTAAAAATATCAAAGGTCAATGTCACATAAAGGTTACAGAATTTATTCGAATTCCATCTGTGTTTCAGCTTCCCTAGGTGGGGCAGGTCTACTCGAGACTCAGATAGATGGAAGAAGACGCGTGGAGCTGTGGGGATGCTTGACATGCCTTTATTCGGGACTCACACAGACCACAAACCCATGTCTATGTCGGCGCCACAACTCTCTCTCTCTCTCTCTCTCTCTCTCTCTCTCTCTCTCTCTGTGAGAAGCCCCTACTTCCTTAAGTACTAACACAAACAGAGCCAGCCTCAGGCCAAATAGTGAGGTAACCTGGCATGAGTGGCACATGTGAGCCTACTCAAGGCTAAGGGGCATTTTATCCCACCAAGACTCAAGGCCGTGAGACCCAGACTCAAGGCTGTGAGAACACTGCTTTACCAGACTCCTTCATGGTTGTGAGAAGCTGCTCCCCCTAGTTACCCAAGCATCTGGGTGAGGAAGCCAGACTGCCTCCACTTACCCTACATTATCATTGACAAATTACAATTTATTACATCATTTCAATATACCTGTATGGAAGTCACTGAACTAAGAAGACCTGGCATGAGTAACCAGTTTTAAACCTTCCTATGTTTACCCTCTTACATAAACATTTCAATGAAGTCCTAGGAATGATGGGGGAAGATCTGGCTATATAAAAGTCAAGTCACTTCCAAAATACAACATCAGACTACTCAGACTCTGAATACCTACTATAAATACCCATCATACTCTCTATTTCAATTTGGGCTTGTGGTGCTCAGAGTATAGCTCATCATTTCCTACCATCTACACTAGAAAAGTTTGTTCAGGGCTGAGATGAAATGCTTCCTGTAGAATAATTCCATCTATAATCTCTGTAATGTCCACTTGCAGAATCAGCAGTCCTCTCTCCAGTCCCATTGTTCTTGGTAAGAATGCACTCTTACCCTACTTCAGCAGCTCAAAGAACCAGAGGATGATTGAATTAATTATGTATGAAATTGGTGGGTAAGCTGCACAATTTACTGATGTAGCCAACAGAGAAGATAAATATTTTTAAAATATTTCAAAATCTAAAGTAGAGAAGATTG
Organism: Pteronotus mesoamericanus; assembly: GCF_021234165.1. Lineage (NCBI taxonomy): Eukaryota > Metazoa > Chordata > Mammalia > Chiroptera > Mormoopidae > Pteronotus > Pteronotus mesoamericanus. The sequence continues at coordinate 61,116,185 of NW_026555321.1, forward strand.
AAAACAAAAGTATGTTGGTGGCTCTGTATGTTACCCCACTACCATAAAACAGACCAATTTTGCTATTATTTTGCTGTCATTAACTTTACTTATGTTCAACTCTTAATTCTTAGTTTCTTAAAGAAAAGGACTAGAACTTTAATAATAGTATCCCTCATGTTGGAAACAATTTTAGACTGTATTTGTAAAATGCATAGCTCCAAGAAGGAGATGCTTTTGAAAGAACCTCAGGCTTTGAGACACTAGAAGTATACACACCAGAAGGGAAACCTGATAACAAACCAGTTATGATTAAATCAAGCTGGTCTTCCTATAACCTTTCTGCTAACTAGAAAAACAGTATAATTCTCTCTGGAGGAAAATAATGTCATTCAGAGCCTCTATAATTTTGGCAGACTGTTTTTCAAAGAGGTTGTATCATAATTCATGCCCACCAATAATACACGAGAGTTCCAGTAATTTCACATTCCTTCCAACTCTTGGTATTGTCAATCTTTTCTTATGTTTGTTTGCTTGTTTGCTTGTATTTTTTCCATTATGATTTAGTCCCCTTAAATTATATGGTATTTGTCTTTCTCTGACTAGCTTATTTCACTTTGCATAACGTTCTCCAGACCCATGCACACTGTTTCAAAGGGTAAATTTTTCTTGTTTTTTACAGCCAAGTAGCATTCCATTGTATAAATATCCTATCGTTGTTTTATCCACTTATCTGTTGATGGACATTTGGGCTGCTTCCATATCTTGGTATCTTGGTGATTGTAAATAATGCTGCAATGAACATAGGGGTGCTTATATTCTTTTACATTAGTTTTGGGTTCCTTTGAATATATTCCCAGATATGGGATTTCTGGGTTAAATGGCAGATCCATTTTTTAATTTTTTGAGGTATCTCCATACTGTTTTCCACAGCGGCTACTCCAATCTGTGTTTGCACCAACAATGCAAAAGACTTCTTCTTTTTCCACATCCTCTCCAGCACTTGTTGCTTGTTGATTTATTGATGATTAACATTCTGACAGGAGCAAGATGATACCTTATTCTGGTTTTAATTTGCATTTCTCTGATGATTAGTGACATTGAGTATTTTTTCTTATGTCTGTTGGCCATGTGTATGTCTTCTTTGGAAAAGTGTCTATTCAGGTTCTCTGCCCATTTTTAGTTGGTTTGTTTTCTGGTGTTGAGTTTTGTAAGTATTTTATACATTTTGAATATTAATCTCTTATCAGATGTATTGGCGAATATGTTCTCCTATTCTGTGGTTGTCTTTTTATTTTGTTGATGCTTTCCTTTGTTGTGCAAAAACATTTTAGTTTGATGTAGTCCTATTTATTTTTCTTTTTGTTTGCCTTGCCTGGGGAGACATATCTGATAAAATATTGCTATAAGCAATGCCTGAGATTTTGCTGAACATGTTTCCTTCTATGACCTTTATCGTTTCAGGCCTAACATTTAGAACTGAATCTAGTCTTTGATTCATTTTGAATTATTCTTGTGTGTGGTGTAAGAAGGCTTCATTTTTTGCATGTATCTGTCCAATTTTTTCAACATCATTTTTTGAATAAAATATCTTTTTCCCATTGTATGTGTTTGCTTCCTCTGTCAAATATTAATTGACTATAAAGGTGTGGGTTTATTTACAGGCTCCCTATTCTGTTCCATTGATCTATGTTTTTGTTTTTATACCATATTAGGTATAATATCATATTAGGTAGCTTCATATTAAGTAGCATGATTTGTCCAACTGGAACTTATTATATGTGTAGTGATATATCATTTTAGTTTTATTTATTACATGTTAGCAATATTTTATTATAGTTTTATTATTTATTAACTTTAAGACTATGTTGATCATTTTTTATGTCTTTTTTGACTGTTTTTATATGGTGTTTTTTGACATACGTGTTCAAATTCTGACCATGTTCTAATTAGTTTATTTTCCTTTGTTTTTCCTTTATAAGAGATGGTTTTATATTCTAAATAAAAGCCCTTTACCACATATACATTTTGCAAATATGTTCTCCTTAGTGTGTGGTTTACTTTTTTATCTTGTTAATTGTGTCTTTTTATAAATTGCAATAAGATATAATCTGCATACAACAAAATTTATGCTGTTGAAATGTACAGTTAAGTTTTTTCATATATTCACAAAGTTGTAGAGCCTTTAACATTATCTAGTTTTAGAAAAGCAGAAATTTTTAATTTTATAGTTCAATTTATTACTGTTTTTATATGGTTCATGTTTTATGTCTTTTGTTCAATAAATCTTTGTGTACTCCATGATGCCAATGTTTTATACCTATATTTTCTTCTCTTTTGTAGTTTTGAAATTCTTCAGTTAAATTGTGTATATGAAGTGGGGTAACAAAAGAGACACATTTTTTTTTCATATGTATATCCAATATTTCCAGCACAGTATGTTGAAAAGACTACCTTTTACTGACTAAAATGTTTTGGTGACTTTGTTGACCATATGTGCATAAGTCTATTCCTATGTCATACATTCTGTTCCAGTGATTCACGTCTATTCTCATGTCAGTATCACTTGATCTATTCAGCTCTATGCTACGTCTGGATATCTGGTCCATCAATCTCTAAATTGGGCTCATCTATTTTAATTTTTTTCATATAATTCTAAGGTGTTTTGGATATTTTCTACTTTTCATTTCCACATTAATTTTTATAATCAATTTGTTAATTTCTAGAGAAAAGTATGCTGGAATTTGTATTGTAATATTGTTTAACTATAAATCAAATTGGCAATTATTGCCATGTTAACAATTTTAAGTCTTTCAGTCCATGAACATGGTATATCTCTACACTTATTTGTCTTCTTTGGTTTTCCCCAGCAATTATTTTTAGTTTTCAGTGTGCGTAAATGTTTCACGGTTTCGATGGTATTTTATTTATTTTCCTCAGCTTTACTGAGGTGTAATTGACAAATAATATTGTAAATATTTAAAGTTCACAACCTGATGCTTTGATATACATACATGTGGTGAAATACCACAATCAAGTTAATTAACATTAACACATTCATCATCACATACAGTTCCATTTTTTTTCTTGGCAAGCAGGTGCCAAAATATTTAAATAAAGAATCCTGATATCCAATTTAGTACTATAACAAAATAATAACAAATTGGTTTTATTACACTGGAACAAGGTTGATTGAATATGTGAGAAGTTCAGTATCTTATCTCTAAAAATAAAAACAAAATTTAATATCCCTTCAATAGATGCAGAACAAATATTTGGTAAAACTCACTACTGGTTGTGATTAAAAAAAAAAAAACCCTTAGCAAGCCATAATTGCAGAGGATTTTCTTGATCTGACAAAGAGAATATACATATAAACATGTTTACATGCAGGCAACAAAGGAAAATACTCTAAACTTCTAAATATTGTAGTAGACATGCTAGCCAATGCAATAATTCAAGGAAATAGCTTTTAAATGTAAGAAATAAAAAGGTTAAATCTGTCATTATGCACAAGTATCATTATTGTGTTCACCAAAATTGTATATATTTTTATATTAATTATGTGTGTCTGTATGTTTATTTAAATAATATTGAGAAGGAACCCATTTTTGTTCAGGGAGTCAACAGACTGGTTAGGTTCAGGATATAGGTTGTAACACATGTTTTTCAAGCTGTATGCTAACTGTCACTTAAGTTTTCAAAGACAGTGAAGTGCTCTTCAGATGTTTCCCAATGTACCACCCATGGCCAGCCTGGGGGTGGCCTATCTGCTGGCTCATTCTCAAAGTTTCTTTTGATGGTGATCAGGAACAGGTCTATACATTTCTAGCTCAAATGAGAGGTCAGGGTATTTTTAAACAAATTTATGAACTCACATTCACTTCATTATTTCTCTGGTAAGCTCACTACTGATTTGCTGCTGCTTTGAAATCTCATTTTCTTTCCTTATCTGACACTGTATACTTTTGGAATGCTCAATATCTTCTTGATGCCTCTATCCAGGCACTATAGCCTTAGTATGAGAGTGAGAGGGAAGAGTGTGTTTACTTCATCTCACCTGGAACTGGGACCAACAGCATCATTCTTAGCAACCAAAACTTGAAAAAACCCAAATTTCATATGTGGCAAAGTCAATTGTATATATATATGTACTATTAATAGTAGCATATTTATGCCAAGTACTTGCATTTATCAATAAAAATACCTAAAAACTGCAACAGTGTGGATAAATGTCACAGACATAAGGGGAGCAAGCCAAGGACAAAATAATGCATACTATATAATTTCACTTGTATAAAGTTTAATGCAGGTAGAACTAGCTTATGATGGAAAAGTGGGACTGATTATTGCCATTGGGGAGAGATAAATGTTATGGGGTAGAAATGAGGGAGGTTTTGGGGTATCAGCAATGTTTCCTATGGTGAACCTTGTGAACCCTGCAGTGGTCACATGGTTTTTGTCACTGACCTGTACAGTTAAAAACTGTACACTTGTACTATATGCATATTATACTTCAATATAAATGTCTGTAAGAAAGTTAAAATAATAAAGTGAAGCAAGCAGTGGTCATACCACACTACATTTCAATTTTTATGTGTAAAACCTTCTAGAATTATGGTAATTGCTACTTGTTAATTTGTATCATCACTTGATCTCCCTCTTGAGGTCAACTTGGCAAATTCTTTCTCTACCACCCTATCTCCCAAACTCTTTCTTTCATATACCTATACTTAGAGTTATTATGCAATTTAAACTTGAGCGATATGTATTTTTTAAAAGATATATATTTATAATTAAATTATAACAAAACCCGAATAAATGAAAGACTTCAAATTTTTCTTAAGGTGTCTAAATAGGAGGAATATCAATCCTCCAATGTATGAAGAAAGAAGCTGTATTATTAAGGAATTATATTCTTAAGTGGTAAACCATGACTTTCCTTAGAATTGACACCTTTAGTGCTAAAAGTAAATGCAGGGCCATTAGATCATCACACGTCAGAAATCATGAGCACTGAATTACGTAAGTGTGATTAACAATGGGGCATGTCATATATTAGCTTGTCAACTTATGTCTAAGATATAAAAAAAATAAATATATCACATGGTGACTCTAATTTCCTACCAGATAGGGTTAACACAATCCCGGTGGAAATTTTGGGATCATTAGCGCCCTGGGGTTGTTCACACATATAAGAAGTACAGCTCTGGCAAAATTTCCTGTCATCCTGTGAAGTACAGATTGAATTTTTTGCACAACAGGAAAGGCCTAAAAATAATTAGAATCACACAGTAGACACAAAATGACCTAATTGCATTTATTCTCTGTACTTTGTGTATTTCATGAGCAGTAACATATTGTACCCTATATACACAGTAAATGGCAACAATGAAAGATTCCTTTGCAAAGGCAATAGCATAATTTTCTTGCCTTGTTTCAAAAATAAAACTCCTGTGAAACTAATAGAGACCCTCACATGTTCTTTATTGTTTTTCAATTATGCAAAAAATAGTTGCTCCAATAAGGGAAATGTTTTAGAAAACTTGAAAACCTGTTTTCAAAAGCAGAAATGATCGACAAGCTCTAGAACTTTGCTTTGTAATATTTGTCTTCTGAAACACTTTGATTACAAACAGGATTCTCACAGTAAGTATGCATAAAAAGAAAAGCATATTAAATCAAGAGTAACTTTAAGAGATCATAATGTTTGTCCTAATTATGAGTGATTTAATATTGCAATGTATAATTTTCATTTTACTTCTTAAATTTTATTTTCACAATTGATAAGAATATAAAATAAGGTAGTCACACTAGATCTTAAAATTCCTCAGTACTCATAGTTATTATCTATCTTTTAAAGAATATTTCAGTTTATTCTTTCCTTTATGTCCCTTGCTTTAGGAGACATATCAGTGAAAAAATTGCTGCGTGGGATATCTGAGAGTTTCCTGCCAATGTTCTCCTCTAGGACTTTGATGGTGTTGCGACTTATATTTAAGTCTTTTATCCATCTTGAGTTTATTTTTGTGTATGGTGTCAGCTGATGATCCAATTTCAATTTTTTGCATGTAGCCATTCAGCTCTCCCAACACCATTTGTTGAAGAGGCTGTTATTGCCCCATTTTATGCTTCTGCCCCCTTTGTCGAATATTAGATGTCCATAGAGACCTGGGCTTATTTCTGGGCTTTCTATTCTGTTCCACTGGTCTATGGGTCTGCTCTTGTGCCAGTACCAGATTGTTTTGAGTATAGTGGCTTTGTAGTAGAGTTTGATGCCCGGTATTGTGATCCCTCCTACTTTGTGTTTCTTTCTCAAAATTGCTGAGGCTATTCGAGGTCGTTTATGGTTCCATATAAATTTTTGAAATGTCTGTTCTATTTCTGTGAAATACGTCATTGGTATCTTAATAGGGATTGCATTGAATCTATAAATTGCTTTTGGTAGTATGGACATTTTAAGGATATTAATTCTTCCAATCCATGTGCACGGTATATGCTTCCATTTATTTGTGTCTTCCTTAATTTCTTTTTTCAATGTTGCATAGTTTTCTGCATACAGGTCTTTTGTGTCTTTGGTTAAATTTATCCCTAGGTACTTTATCTTTTTTCGTGCTATATCGAATGGTATATTTTTCCTGATTTCTTCTTCTTCTATTGCATTGCTGGTGTACAGAAACGCCTTTGATTTCTGAATGTTGACTTTGTGTCCTGCTGTTTTGCCAAATTCACTTATTAGGTTGAGGAGTTTTTTGGTAGAGTCTACAGGGTTCTCTATGTACACTATCATATATGGGACATAAAGGAAAGAATAAACAAGTGGGACCTCATCAAAATAAGAAGCTTCTGCACGGCTAAAGAAAACATCAGCAAAATGAAAAGGGAGCCAACCATTTGGGAAAATATATTTGCTAATGATACATCAGATAGAGGTTTGATCTCCAAGATATACAAAGAACTCACTCGACTTTACTCCAAGAAGACAAACGATCCAATCAAAAAATGGGCAAAGGACCTGGGCAGATGCTTTTCTAAGGAGGAGATACAGAGGGCCCAGAGGCATTTGAAAGGATGCTCTGCATCACTAGCCATCAGAGAAATGCAGATCAAAACCACCATGAGGTATCACCTCACACCGGTCAGAATGGCCATCATAAACAGATCCACAAACAACAGGTGCTGGCGAGGCTGTGGAGAAAAGGGAACTCTAGTCCACTGTTGGTGGGAATGCAGACTGGTGCAGCCACTATGGAAAGCAGTGTGGAATTTCCTCAGAAAGCTGAAAATGGAACTGCCTTTTGATCCAGCGATTCCCCTGCTGGGACTATACCCTGAGAACACCAAAACGCCAATACAAAAGAACCTATGCACCCCAATGTTCATAGCAGCACAATTTACAATAGCCAAGTGTTGGAAGCAACCTAAATGCCCATCAGTAGATGACTGGATCAAAAAATTATGGTACATATACACAATGGAATACTACGCAGCAGAAAGAAAAAAAGAAGTACTAAACTTTGCGACAGCATGGATGGAACTGGAGAGCATCATGCTAAGCGAAATAAGCCAGGGGGCGAAAGACAAATACCATATGATCTCACCTATAAGCGGAACCTAACCAACAATGCAAAGAAGCAAGGAAAATATGACCAGCAACACTGAAAGGAAAAGAAATCAACAGAGACAAGAGGGAAGGGGGGGCAGGGAAAGGGAAGGGAAGGGGAAAGTCAAGGAACATATAGCAAGGACTCATGGACTAAACCAAAGGGGAAGAGCTGAGGGAGGGAAGGAGGAAGGGGGCAAGGGAAAGAGGTGGGGGGAAGGCAGAGACAAATGTATTTAAAAAGTAAATAAATTAAATTAAAAAAAAAGAATATTTCAGTTTAAACTAAAATTTAAAAATCAGGCTTTATACATTATGTATGATCCATGGCAATCATAATGTTTAGAACTGGAAATGTAATAGAATATATTATCTACGTCAAATGATTGATTAAATTAAATACCAGCCTACTAAGTATATTCACAAGATAACTAAATGGAAAGATTGGGTTTTATCCATTTAATTAAAAATATTTTCTGAATTGTATTAATGTTATATTTATTCCCTCTGTCCATTCTCCTTTATCATACACTACTTCAATAAGCAAATGAATAAAATAAAAATTCTCTCTAAAGTTCTTGTAATAATCTTGGTCATTTTTATATATTGTTTTAGTATATTCTTATTTGAACCATGATTAAAATAATACAGTTTTATATATAATATATATTTATGAAATTATATCATTTTGATAATATTGATTAAAGGTAAAATGATTTAAATTACGTGGTTGCCATAGGTTATAATGATTAATTTGATCAGTTTATTTTTCTGATGTATCTTGAAAAGGTTTTCTTATAAAAATATACTTTTACAGTCTTGATTTCTTTTATAAAGTAATTTTTAACAAAGTAAAAAGAAATCAAGACTGTGTGAAAAGTTGTTACAAGAGGACAATGAAGGCATGAAAAAGGGAAGAGGTAGAAGTGAGATGAGTACTCTTGACACTTCTCAAATGTTCCTGTCCATCTCCTAGAGATGGGACAAAAATTTAGCCCAAAACTTTCTAATAGTCGACACAAGGAAGGATCAATGATTAATTTAATGGGTCACAATATCCTTGAAATGAAAACAGAATACTCATTCATGAAAAGTTCTATTCCTGGGACTATGACCAGAAAAACATTCACCATATGTCTTAATGAAAAAAAAATGTTAGAAATTACATCCACACCCACATTTTTACAGTTTAATAGAGTCAGAAGTGTTCTGACAGTCTAGTAATAACACTATCAAGTCACACTGTGCTATGACACAGAACATAATTCAGCAAAGCCAAAGCAATCTAATCTGTATGGATACAACTACCACATAAACCCTGCAATCCACTGCAGTGAATCTAAGGCAGTTTTCAAATTTTCTCTTTACATTAGAAGCTGCCATGTGTGCATATATGAATGTTCATGTGTACTTATGGGCACACAGATAAAAGAAGATCCAATACCACTTTCAAAATATTTTTAATAATTTATTATTTTTGGTTCAATTTCCCCCCTAAAAGATAGTTTGAGAAGTTACATACGTGAGCAAAGCACTAGCCAAAATAATTGTTTAGGACATTCTCAAGCACCAACTCTCAAGTGAAGGAAAGTAAGTGACAACTAGTTCTACATTACTCTTTCCTACAGCTTTTTGTAATAGTACTATTTTATTCTTACTTGTGTGATAAAAAAAAAAAACCTGTTTAAATGTTACCATAACTAAAATAGTATTGCCTTCATCTGTTGTGTGGTAATGGTACTGATGAGGAAATCATATGCTTGAAAGGACAACCTAGATTGGGCTAAGGGTATTAGAAAAGTAATTTGGCCTTTATTTAAGGACCAAAGAACAAAGTTTAAAGAAAATATATTTTGAAGTTGATGCCACTTAAATGCCTACCTTAAGAAACAAGAAAAGCCTCAAATAAACAATCTAAATTTATTCTTTAAGAAACTACACAAAGATCAAATGAAGCCCAAAGTTAGTAGAAGGAAAGAAATAACAAAGAGCAGAGTTGTAATAAATGAAATAGAAGGAACAAAATCCCCAGAAAATATCAATAAAACAGCCTTTATTGGTGTGGTTCAGTTGGTTGGGCATAGTCCCACAAAATCACAGTTCAATTCCCCATCAGAAAACATGCCTAGATTGTGGGTTCAGTCCCCCATCAGTGCATGTGCAAGAGACAACCAATTGATGTTTCCTCTCACAACAATGTTTCTCTCCCTCTCTTTCTTCTTCCCCACCCCTCTCTCTAAAAATAATATTTTAAAAAAACACACTAAATCTGGTTCTTTGATAAGCAAAATTAATAATCCTTCAGCTAGAATCCTCAAGAAAAAAAGTGAGAAAACTCAAACAGATAAAGTAAAAAATAAAAGAGATTTTACAACTAATACCTCAGAAATTCAGAGTCGTAAAAGACTACTATGAACAATATTATACCAACAGACTGAACAACCTAGAAGAAATGAATAAACTTCTAGAAACATAAAACCAAATAAGATTGAATCACAATTAAATAAAAAATAAGAACAAACCAATTACTAGTAAGGAGATTGAATCAAGAATCAAAAGTCCAGGACCAGATGGTTTCACTGATGAATTCTATTATATGTTCAAGGAAGAGCTAATGTCATTCCTTTCAAACTCTTCCAAAAATAAAAGAGGAGGTAACATTTACATTTTACAAGGCCAACACCTTGTTTGTTACCCTAATAACAAAAACAGGTGAGGATAACACAAAAATAAAAAAAAAGCATAGCCCGATATACCTGAGGAATATAGATGTAAAAATCCTCAACAAAATATTAGCAAAATATGTTCAACAATACGTTCAAAAATCATACACCATAATCAAGTAAGACTTATTCCACTGATAAAAGGATGGTTCAACATCTACAAATCAGCCAATGGGATACTCCACATTAACAAAATGAGGGATGAAAATCATAGGGTATCTGAATCATTGCAGAACAAGCATTTGAAAACATTCAACATCCACTTATGATAAAAAAAAAAAAAACAACTTTCAACAAAATGGTAGAGAGGGAACATATCTCAATATAAAGGAGCTCCAAGAGAAAGGTGAAACTTTCTCACAAATATATTTAAACAGAGTGTGAAGTGAAGAGGAAAAATGAATTTTGCAGAATCATTTGGAAAAATCCTGGCTGAGAATTTTCCAAAACTAATAAAAGATATAGACCCATAGGTTCAAAAAGCTCCAAAACCTAAATGGAATAAATAGAAATAAAACCAAAACCAAAGGTAAACACATCAAAATAAAACTGCTGAAAAGCAAAGACAAATAGAACATATTAAAGTCCCAGGAAGTTATTTGGTAGATATTGATTATTTAACTTTATTGTAAAATTTAAATGAAAATTTATAGAGGAGGAGAATTGGCAAAGCAATCATGAAGAACAAAGTATCTACAAATTAATAAAACATTTATGTGTAATCTTCAAAATTAAGCCATTGTTGCTTTGATGTGGGAATAGACATTGCTTGTACCTATATTTTAAAAAGGATAATACAGAGTGGGGACAGAGATTCAGCATGGGAAGATGAAAAGTCCTAGACATGATGGGGGTGATGGTGGCCCAATAGTGCACTTAAAGTCACCGAACTGTGTGCTTCCAATGGGTTAATGTGGTGAATTTTACATTACGTACATTTTACCACAATTAGAAAATGCACCTAGCAAAGTGTCCAGTTAGATGAGCTTTGACAAGTGTCTATACCGTACGTACAACCATCCTCCGGTTCAGGTCATAGCTCACTACCCGCCGCCACCGAAAGTCCTCTCCTGCCTTTTGAAGACAACGCCCCCTCCCCCGCCCCCCAAGCAACCCCAGATGTGATTCCTATCATTGTAGATTAATTTGGATTCTTCCGGAGCTTTACCCAAGCCAAATGCAAGCATGTGCTCTGTTTGGTCTAGTTTCTTTCTCGGAGCATTTTGGGATTTCGCTGAGTTGCTGTCTACGCCACGCCTCACTCTTTTTAAGCCTGGGTAGTATTCAGTTAACATTGAGCCCATTGCAAAAGAAAAAAATTGAAATATAAAGTAAAATACAGTAAAATTAAATTAAATTAAATTAAAATAAAATACAATGGATAATACATAAATAGACACACATATGTAGCCAGTTATTTATAACTACGGTGGCAATGCAGCGTATTAGTGGACAGTCTTTTTGATAAATCAAGCTAGAAAATTGAATAAACATATGCAAAACAAAAACAAAAATCTTGACCTTAAATTCACATGATACGCCATGCAGGTCAATTCTAGATTAGCTGTGAAAGGTAAAATAATAGAGTTTTTAGAAGTAAACACAGGAGAACTAAGCACACTTTGAGCAGATAAGTCGGGAAAAGGGAGAAGATAAAATCTGAAGCTGGCACTTTGAGACATCATGCTCAAGAATTTGGCTTTATTTAAAATTCCAATAATCATGCAGGCGCTACTTAGCTGTGTCTGAAACTCCTCATTTTTTATAAACCAGTCAAAATAATTCCAGATTTGTAGAAAAATGCTGACCAATGTGATTAAACTTAAATGTTACAAGTTTTGTATCAGATATATATATACACATACTTCCACAGTTAACAGAATAAAGCAATCTTGTGCAAAGTATAGGAATAGATGCCTCTATTTTGAAGCAGCATCAGTGACAACATTGTGACAAATACAGGATCTGAAATAAATACTTGCATGATCATTAACGCATTGGAGAATTGAGTGGATTTTTGTTTTCCATGCTACATGATTTCACACATGTGATTGCCTAGTATGCACATCTCTTCTTGCCCCACCAAACTAGAAGTTGGAGTTAGCACCTTTTCCCCTCAGCATAAAAAAAAAAATCATATCAAAGTCATTAGTAATTGCAGATTTTTTTCGGTTTTAGTTATTATTATTTATTTATTTATTTATTTATTTATTTATTTATTTATTTCCTCTCTCAATTCTTCCCCAGTTTGGCTTTGTCCATGAGTCCTTGCTATATGTTCCTTGACTTGACCCTTCCCTTCCTTTTCCCCACCTACCCCTCCCTCCTTCCCTCTTGTCTCTGTTGGTTTCCTTTTATCTTCAGTATTGCTAGTCTTATTTTCCTTGCATCTTTGTTTAGTTGGTTAGGTTCTGCTTATAGGTGAGATCGTATGGTATTTGTCTTTTACCCCCTGGCTTATTTTGCTTAGCATAATGCCCTCCAGTTCCATCTATGCTGTTGTGAAGAGTAGTAGCTCTTTCTTTCTTTCTGCTACATAGTATTCCATTGTGTAAATGTACCATAATTTTTTGATCCACTCATTTACTGACGGACACTTATGTTGCTTCCAGCACTTGGCTATTGTAAATTGTGCTGCTATGAACATTGCGGGGCATAGGTTCTTTTGAATTGGTGTTTGGGATTCTTAAGGTATAATCCCAGCAGTGGAATTGCTGAGTCAAAAGGCAATTCCATTCTTAGCCCATATCTCTATGGTCAACTGATATGTGACAAAGGGGGAAGAAGCTTAAAATGGAGTAAAAATAGCCTCTTCAACAAATGGGGGATCTGGACAGCTACATGTAAAAAAAATGAAATTTGACCAACAACTTACACCATACACAAAAATAAAATCAAGATGGATAAAAAACTTAAATATAAGTCGTGAAACCGTGAAAGTCCTAGAGGAGAATATAGGCAAGAAATTCTCAGATATTCCATGCAGCAATATTTTCACCAACATATCCCCTAGAGCAAGGATATAAAGGAAAGAATAAGCAAATGGGACTTCATCAAAATAAGAAGCTTCTGCACAGCTAAAGAAAAATCAGGAAAACGAAAAGGGAACCAACTACATGGGAAAATACATTTGCCAATGATACCCTGGACAAGGGTTTGGTCTCCAAAATACATAAAGAACTCACATGACTCCACTCCACGAAGACAAACAATCCAATTAAAAAATGGGCAGAGGAGCTGAACAGACACTTCTCCAAAGAGGACATACAGAGGGCCCAGAGAAAGGATGCTCATCATCACTAGCCATTAGAGAAATGCAAATTAAAACCAAAATGAGATACCACTTCACACTGTTCAGAATGGCCATCATTAACAGATCAACAGTCAGCAAGTGCTAGACAGGTTATGGAGAAAAGGGAACCCTAGTACATTGTTGGTGGAAATGCAAACTGGTTCAGCCACTGTGGAAAACATAATTGAAGATTTTAAAGGAAAACAGAATGTTTACTTTAAAGCTGCCATCATATGCAATTCAGAGGTTAATTAGAAATATGTACTTTCTTTGAAGTCTCTCTGTGGCCACACTTTCCACCTAGGATTTTTTCCTTGGTACACTTTGCTTTTTTGATGTCTGTTAAATATCTGTTCCCCCCATATCTCACATCCCCCTTATGGTTAGGTCTCTGGGATGTGTATCCAAATCTCTGTACCCACTGATAGCTGTTCCAACCCTTCCTACCCCTACCAACCCTGAAAATAACACCTCTTTTTCTCATTTATATATTTCCCAAACAAAAATATCTGCATCTCTCTCAAAAGCCATTGTTCTGTAAATGTTTTTAAAGCCTGGGTTTCTTTGTTATGCCCAGGGAGGGTTCCACTGGCTGCTGGCTTAGACTACTCTCCCAGCTATGGGGTACAGATGCCTTCTTAATGGCTTCTTTTGGGCTGATGTCCCCTACCTATCTGACGACTTAACTGTGAAGAGAATCTCTTCTCCAGACTGTCACCCCTCTCACCCCATAAGCTGAATTTCTCTAGGACAAGAATAGAGTTTCTGCCCTTTAAACAACCCAGATGAATGGCTTTGTGTCTCTGCTTCCTAGAGGCTTGGAAGTCTTTGTTTTATTTCAAAATCTGCTTCACATCTCAGGGGATCATGTGAGTTCTACATGGGAAAACCACCAGACGAGAATTAAATTAGTGGGCAGTTCCAGTGCTCAGGGCAAGCTTGGAGGTCAGTGTCTTCCTGTGGTCCAGTACTTAGATCTTAGGCGACTGAGCACATGTTAGTAATTTGCAGATAGGCCATTTTGAATTGATCACTGATGTTTCAAGTCACGTATTCCATTTTATCCACTGAAGGAAGGCTTTATTACTTCTAATCTTCTTCCTCCTCCTGAATCAGCTTTACTGATAGACAGAGATCAGAAACTTTGTTTTTTAATGAATTTGAGAACTTTCCAGGAAGGCTAATTTATAAATTGCTCTTGAAATGGCTTTCTCTGGGTAGGTCCAGTATTTCCTCCAAGTCTTATCAGAAGGCTTCTTACCAATTCTTTAATTTTAAGATAGAGTTAGGAGTCTTTTATTACCTGTCTTTTTGACTTATGATCTGAATTTTGTATCTTAAACTCAGCTACTTTCCTCTTTATAATATACTGCCAGCAACACAGAGGCATGTCCACCATATGTAATTCCTGTCACTGACTTTGCTAATGATTTTCTAATCTCTTTCATTTCTCTACTTTATACCTGCTACTCCTGAGCATTTCAGTTCCATATTCTAACCACAAATCAAAGTATTTTATTATGTCACTGACATTATATCTCCCTATATTTCTCTATTTTGTGTAGCTTTTGACCTCAACAAATTATCCTAGCACTTGATTAATGATCAATATCCCAATAGAATACTTTCTGCAGGGAATTCTACCTCACAGGTGATATCTGTCATGAATACCTCATTATAACCCTGGAAAGATTTTTAATATCTTAAGAAATCAGTTTCCTGTTGTGTTTCAATTCTATACCCATTATTAACATCAAAGTTAATTATACTATTTCTTTTTTAAAATTAATTAATTAATTATTTTTTTGGAATACATTTGTCTCTGCCTACCCCCCACCACTTTCCCTTGCCCCCTCTCTCCTTCCCTCCCTCAGCTCTTCCCCTTTGGTTTTATCCGTGAGTCCTTGCTATATGTTCCTTGACTTTCCCCTTCCCTTCCTTTTCCCCGCCTCCCTCCTTCCTTCCCTCTTGTCTCTATTGGTGTCTTTTCCTTTCAGTGTTGCTGGTCTTATTTGCCTTGCATCTTTGTATTGTACTATTTCTTAATTCTCACTCTCACTCAAATACATGATATGGCACATATATTTAGTCCCTTACTTAAGTCTTTCAGTATTAAATTGTGCACTTGGCAAGTGCTCATCTCATAACATCCCTCTTTTATGAAATCACATGACAACCACCACCGTGGCTTGTGTTGTTTGGCAACCACAGTGAAGAAATACTCTGGTCTCACTTTCCTCATAATGATTTAATCCAAAATATGGGTGAGAGCTGCACCTTCATTTACAAATCGCAGATGAGATCTCAAAATGCAACCCAGATGTTGTCTCTTTGGGAGACCTTTTTGTACCACACTTTAGTCTTAAAGAGGGACTCAACATGTATTTAGCTCCAACCATTAGTAAGCACTGAAGGCATCAGAGTGACCTATGCAGATGTCATGAAGGGTTTTGTGGAGGTGGGGAGGGAAAGGGTAGTGAGAGCATCTAGCATCATACTGTAAAAACATTAGTCTTTAAAAATTTGGGAGGCAGAGACAAATGTATTTAAAAATAAATAAATAAAGGAAAAAAAATTCCCTTAAATGTTCTGGTCCTTAAAAACCCTGTTTGGTTAAACTCTCAACCTGTTTTCTCTTCCCCTGGACTAGGCTACCATTTTGTCATATCACACATCATAGACTGCCACCCTTAGAAACACACTCATTCCAGGCATGTGCCCTTAGGATCTGCCTTCCTTTCATGTACAGTGATCCCATCCCACCATCTGGGCTTCCCCAGACCTTCTGGAATGTTAATGGTTTGAATTTTCCCCATGTTCTTCATTATACCATAAACTTGTTCAAGAGTTTCTTCGCATTTCTTGTTTGAGTTATTCAATATTCTAGCATGAGCTAACCATTCTAACATGGTTTCAATTATAACAGTCCTCTATGCATTCTATAGTATAATATAAATATAAGTTTTATAAGGATTGGCATAAGGTATACTTATTCCAACTAGGAGTAATTTTTTTTAACATAAAAAGGACACGTGAACACTAAAAAATAATGATTCATAGCTTTTAAGTATCATTCTTAAAAATGCAAAACTTTTTTACTATTTTAGTGTGGTAAAAACACTTAACACGAGACTTATCCACTTAACAGATATAAATGTGCGATATTGCTTTGCTATCTAAACATAAAATGCATATGGTAGGTCTCTAGAACATACTCATCTTCATAACTGAGATTGTATATCTGTGGATTAGTAACTCCCATTTTCCTCTCCTCCAGCCCCTGACAATCACAATTCTATTCTTCTCTTTCATGATCCTAGTTTATAGAGCTCGTACATGGAATCATGCTGTATTTACCCCCATGTGACAGGCTAAAAGACTAAAACATAAGATCTAAAACTGTAAAATACTAAAAAGAAAAAAATAGATGAAACCCTTCTGTGTAAGGCTGATTATATCATATACTTTTGTTTATAGAGGCTATTAAATTTGTTTAGTCTCTTATAAATCTCTGTTACCAAAAGTACTACCATAGGTAATATTAAAACACAAAAGTACGTAGATGAATCATTTTTAAAACTTTCACAAATATCCTATTCCATTATTTTCTAGAGGGTTGATATTATAGCCTTGTTACTAAAATTAAAACATAATAGATGCTTGCATTTAATTACCATGTATAGTGATATTGCAACGAACTTTTTACTTACATCTGTAAGATGGCCAAAAGTTGGTTTAGCTGTTTGGAGCATAAGTTGCTGGGTCACTGGATCTAATCCTAGAGAAAAGCCAAAGAAAATATTTAGAATCTCATCAAAAGTAATAAAGATAGACAAAAAGTAGAGAAGTTGATAATCAATATTTTGATATAGTATATAAAATCAAATTTCCTCTAATAATTAAATTGATTCATTAATGCTTCTTCTTGAATTCACATTCAAAGACACTCAAGTAATTACAGAGAATTTTAGTATAATTTATTTATCTAATTTACATAATGTCTAACTTCATATTCAGAATTTGGACATTGTTTAGTACTTATGAACAATAGAATGACAATAAATACATATCTGTCAACAATTGAACCTTAATACCAAATAAATAAATAAGAAGAACAGAAGCAGAATCATAGATATGGAGAATTTTCAATGATTGCCATATGGGAAGGGGATTTATGGGATGGTTGAAACTGGTAAAAGAATACGATATGATCTCACCTATAAGTGGAACCTAACCAACAATACAAAGGTGCAACGAAAATAAGACCAGCAACACTGAAAGGAAAAGAAACCAACAGAGACAAGAGGGAAGGGGGGCGCGGGGGGAAAAGGAAGGGAAGGGGAAAGTCAAGGGACATATAGCAAGGACCCCTGGACAAAACCAAAGGGGAAGAGTTGAGGCAGGGAGAGAGGGGGCAAGGGAAAGTGGTGGGGGGTAGGCAGAGACAAATGTATTTGAAAAAATAAATTAATTTAAAAAAAGAATAAAGAAATTTAAATTGGTTGTTACAGAATAGTCATGAGAATGTAAAGTACAACATAGGGAATATAGTCAATAATAGTCTAATAACTATGTACAGTGTCAGATGGATGTAACAATTATCAGGATGATCACTTACTAAATTATGTAATGTCTAACCACTGGGATATACACCTGAAAGTAACATAATAATGAATGCAAACTGTAATTGAAAATTAAAAATGACTAAAGAAATAAAAACAATCTAGGAAGGGCAATGCCCCCTATGCTTTGGATGAGACTGAGTTGCATTCCAGGGTCTTTGATGCCTGGAAGGTCAAGATCAAGTGCTGGATCCAAAAGGAGGACAACTGCATGAAACTGCAGAAAGAATCACAATCCTTGCTTATTTTTGCTGGATAATTTGTTTCTTTTCACAATAAATGGCTTTACCCTTTTAATTAGCTCTTTTTTACTAGCACCAAAAGCATTTTAATGACATATTTAGAAATATGGATATGTAATAAAATATGGGACCATGGTATTTCATGAACAACCCATTCAATTTTAAACAAATTTCTGTAAATTAATTAATTTATTTTATTAAATACATTTGTCTCTGCCTTCCCCCCACCACTTTCCCCTGCCCACCTCCATCCATCAATCCTTCCCCACTTTGGCTTTCTCCATGAGTCCTTGCTATATGTTCTTTAACTTGCCCCTTCACTTCCTTATCCCCCACCCACCCCCTTCCTCCTTCCCTCTTGTCTCTGTTGGTTTCTTTTTCCTTCAGTGTTGCGGGTCTTATTTTCCTTGCATCTTTGTTTTACTGATTAGGTTCCACTTATAGGTGAGATCATATGGTATTTGTCTTTCGCCCCCTGGCTTATTTCACTTAGCATAATGCTCTCTAGTTCCATCCAAGCTGTCACAAAGTTTAGTATTTCTTTTTTCTTTCTGCTATTTAGTATTCCATTGTGTAAATGTACCATATTTTTTTGATCCAATCATCTACAGTTGGGCATTTAGGTTGCTTCCAATACTTGGCTATTGTAAATTGTGCTGCTATGAACATTGGGGTGCATAGGTTCTTTTGTATTGGCGTTTTGGTGTTCTTAGGGTATAGTCCCAGCAGGGGAATCACTGGATCAAAAGGCAGTTCCATTTTCAGCTTTTTGAGGAAATTCCACACTGCTTTCCACAATGGCTGTATCAGTATGCATTCCAACCAACAGTGTACTAGGGTTCCCTTTTCTACACAGCCTCGCTGGCACCTGTTGTTTGTTGATCTGTATAGGATGGCCATTCTGACCAGTGTGATGTGGTATCTCATTGTGGTTTTGACCTGCATTTCTCTGATGGCCAGTGATGCCGAGCATCCTTTCAAATGTCTCTGGACCCTCTGTATCTCTTCCTTGGAAAAGCGGCTGCCCGAGTCCTTAGCCTAATTTTTGATTGGATCATTTGTCTTGTTGGAGTAGAGTCATGTGAGTTCTTCATATATTTTGGAGACCAATCCTCTATCTGATGTATCATTAGCAAATATATTTTCCCATATAGCTGGCTCCCTTTTCATTATGTTGATGTTTTCTTTAGCTGTGCAGAAGCTTTTATTTTTCTGAGGTCCCATTTCTTTATTCTTTTCTTAATGTCCCTTGCTTTAGAGGACATGTTGGTGAAAATATTGCTGCGTGGGATATCTGAGAGTTTCCTGCCAATGTTCTCCTCTAGGACTTTGATGGTGTTACAACTTATATTTAAGTTTTTTATCCATATTGAGTTTATTTTTGTGTATGGTGTCAGCTGATGATCCAATTTCAATTTTTTTGCATGTAGCCGTGCAGCACTCCCAAAAGCATTTATTGAAGAGACTATTATTACTTCATTTTATGCTTCTGCCCCCTTTATCAAATATTAGTTGCTCATATAGACCTGGGCTTATTTCTGGGCTTTCTATTCTGTTTCACTGGTCTATGGATCTGTTCTTGTGCTAGTACCAGATTGTTTTGAATTTAGTGGTTTTGTAATACAGTTTGATGTCCAGTATTGTGATCCCTCCTACTTTGTTTTTTTTTTCTCAAGATTGCTGCAGTTATTAGGGGTTGTCTATGCTTCCATATACATTTTTGAAATGTCTGTTCTATTTATGTCAAATACATCATTGACATTTTACTAGGGATTGCGATGAATCTGTAAATTTCTTTGGGAAGCATGGATATTTTGATGATATTAATTCTTCCAATCCGTGAGCACAGTATATGCTTCCACTTATTTGTGTCTCCATTAATGTCTTTCTTCAACGTTGTGTAGTTTTCTACATACAAGTCTCTAATCTTCTTGGTATAAATTTATTCCTAGGTACTTTATTTTTTTTGTCACTATATTGAATGGTATATTTTTTCTGATTTCTTCTTCTTCTATTGCATTGCTGGTGTACAAAAACACCTTTGATTTCTGAATGTTGACTTTGTATCCTGCTGTTTTGCCAAATTCACTAATTAGGTTAACAATTTTTTTTGGTAGAATCTACAGGGTTTTCTACGTGCACTATCATGTCATCTGCAAACAATGATAGTTTTACTTCCTCCTTTCCTATTTGGATGCCTTTTATTTCTTTTTCTTGTCTGACCGCCATGGCTAGGACTTCCAATACTATGTTGAAAAGAAGTGGAGAAAGCAGACATCCTTGTTGTGTTCCTGATTTTACTGGGAAAGCTTCTGGGTTTTGCCCATTGAATATGATTTTGGCTGTAGGTTTTTCATATATGGCCCTTATTACATTGAGGAATGCTCCATTTATCCCCATTTTGCTGACTGTTTTTATCATCAATGGGTGCTATACCTTATCGAATGCTTTTTCTGCATCTATTGAGATGATCATGTGTTTTTTTTTGTCTTTTCTTTTATGTGATGTATTACATTTATTGACTTGCGTATATTGAACCATCCCTGCATCCCTGGGATGAATCCCACTTGATCATGGTGGATAATCTTTTGAATGTATTGCTGGATGCGGTTTGCCAATATTTTTTTTGAGGATTTTAGCATCTATGTACATCAGCGAAACGGGCCTGTAGTTTTCTTTCTTTGTAGGGTCTTCATCTGGTTTTGGGATCAGGGTGATGCTGGCCTCATAAAAAGAGTCTGGGAGTCCTGCCTCCTCTTGGATTTTTTGGAATAGTTTGAGAAGGACAGGGGTTAGTCTTCCTTAAATGTTTTGTAAAATTCTCCTGTGAAACCATCTGGCCCTGGGCTTTTGTGTGCCAGGAGTTTCTTGATTACTGCTTCAATTTCCCGAGCTGTTATTGTTCTGTTCAAGCTTTCTGCTTCTTCCTCCTTCAATTTTGGAAGATTATACTTACCTAGAAATTTGTCCATGTCATCTAGGTTTTCAAATTTCTTGGCATATAATTGTTCATAGTAGTTTCTGACACTCCTTTGTATTTCTGGGGTATCAGTTGATATTACTCCTCTTTCATTTCTGATATTATTGATTTGGGTCCTCTCCCTTTTTTTCTTGATGAGTCTGCTTAAAGGCATGTCGATTTTATTTATCTTTTCAAAGGACCAGTTCCTGGATTGCTTGATACTTTGAATTGTTCTTTTCCTCTATGTCATTCAGTTCTGGTCTCAGCTTGACTATTTCCTTTCTTCTACTTGCTCTGGGATTTATTTATTGCTGTTTCTCCAGCTCTTGAAGTTCTAAGGTTAAGTAATTTATATGATATGTTTCTTTCTCTTTCAGGTAGGCCTGTATTGCTGTGAACTTTCCTCTCAGGACTGCCTTTGCTGTGCCCCATAGGTTTTGGACTGTTGTCTGTTCATTTTCATTTCTTTCCAGAAACTTTTTGATTTCCTCTTTATCTCATTGTTGACCCATTCATTGTTTAATACTGTACTGTTCAGTCTCCATGAGTTTGCATGTTTTTGAGGTTTCTCTTTGAGGTTGATTTCCAGTTTCAATCCCTTGTGGTCCGAGAAAAAGTTTGGTATTATTTCAATTTTCCTGAATTTGCTGAGGCTTGTTTTGTGTCCTATCATGTAGTCTATCTTTGAAAAACTTCCATAAGCATTTGAAAAGAATGTGTATTTTGCTTCTTTGGGATGTAAGGTTCTATATATGTCTGTTAAGTCCATTTGATTCAGTGCATCATTCAACGCCACAGTATTCTTGATGAAGTTTTGTTTGGAAGATCTGCCCATTTTTGACAATGGGGTGTTAAAATTCCCTTCTATCAGTGTGTTGCTGTCTATATCTTTTTTGAAGTCATCCAAGATTTTCCTTATATATTGGCTTCTCCTATATTGGGAATGTATAAGTTTACAATGTTTATGTCTTCTTGATGGATTCTTCCTTTAAGTATTATAAAGTGTCCCTCTGGGTCTCTTTTTATGGCCTTTGTTCTTAAATCTATTTTGTGTGATATAAGTATTGCTACCATTGCTTTCTTTCCGTCCCCATATGCTTGGAATATTTTTTTCCATCCCTTTACTTTCAAACTGTGTAGGTCTTTTGCTCTGAGGTGGGTCTCTTGTAGGCAGCTTATGTGTGTGTGGGTCATGTTTTCTTATCCATTCAGCTACCCTGTGTCTTTTGATGGGGGCATTTAGCCCATTTACACCGAGAGTCATAATTGATAGAAACTTATTCATCTTTTCCCTTTGTACCTGTGTTCTTTTTTCTCACTCTTT
The DNA here is from genome assembly GCF_021234165.1 of Pteronotus mesoamericanus. NCBI lineage: Eukaryota > Metazoa > Chordata > Mammalia > Chiroptera > Mormoopidae > Pteronotus > Pteronotus mesoamericanus. The sequence goes on from NW_026555321.1 coordinate 61,138,932, forward strand.
TTCTTCATCTTCTTAAACCAGTCCCTTTAGCATATGTTATAGTGTTGGTTTCGGGGAGATGTATTCTTTTAGCTTTCTTTTGTCTGGGAAACTCTTTATTTCCCCTTCTCTTTTAATTGAGAGCCTTGCAGGGTAGAGCAGCCTTTGTTGTAGGCCCTTGCTTTTCATTACTTGGAGTATTTCTTGTCATTCCCTTCTGGCTTGTAGTGTTTCTATTGAGAAGTCAGCTCCTAGCCCTATAGGGACTCTCTTGTATATAGCTACCTGTTTCTCCCATACTTCTTTTAGGATTCTCTCTTTGTCTTTGATGTTTGCCATTTTAATGATGACATGTCTTGGAGTGGGCCTCACTAGGTTCCTCTTGAATGGGACACTCTGTGCTTCCTGGACCCATGAGACCTTTTCTCTTCTCAAATTGGGTAAGTTTTCCATCATTACTTTTCAAACATGTTCTCTAGCCCTTGCTCTTCTTCTTCGCCTTCTGGCATCCCTATTTTGTAGATATTATTGCATTTCAGGTTGTCCTGCATTTCCCTAAATACCTCTTCATTCTTTTGAGTCTTTTTTCCCTTTCTTGCTCTTTCTGGGAGTTTTTTTCTACCTTGTTCTCCAGCTCACTGATTTGATCCTCTGCTTCATACAGCCTGCTTTTGATTTCTTCTACTTTGTTCTTCAATTTAGAAATGGTATTATTCACATCCTCTTTTGTCTTCCTGACAGTTTCTATGTCCTTTTCCAGGTTGCTATATTTTGCTGTAAGTTCCTCAGAGTTTCTCTGCAGTTTCTGATAGTTATCTTTGATCTGGCTGAGCTCACTGAGTTTCCTTAGAGCTATTGTTTTGAATTCAATATTTGATAGTTCCCTTGCCTCTATTTCATTTAGCTCTCTCTGTGGGGATTCCTCCTTTCCCCTCATTTGTGGGGAACTTCTTTTTTTTTCCCCCATTTTTGTGAGTTTTTTTTTTTCTTTCTTCTGCTTCAATTGATCTGTCCAGATTTCCTGACTTTGTGGATTAAACTTCTATGGTAGTAGGTGGGTCTTTTTACTTATTCATTTTTTCTTTTATTTTCTTTCTGGGTTTGCCTCTGATAGTTTAAGTTGTTGACCCTCTCTGACCTTAGATTGTTCGTTTGAGCCTTCCAGGAATCTACTGTCTGTGTCTGTCTCTTTAATTGTCAATCTGGTCAGTCTGTCATCATCTGTCAGACTTAGGCACCACAGGGTGGAGCAGTGCCTCCTGATTGCAGGCCTAACATGTCCTTATAGGCTGCTGGAAATCAGGGGAGTAATCTGCCTGAGCAAGATGGAGAACATGGACTGGTGGAGTATTCACCACCAGGACTCCCAGGTTACCCCTCCAATTCTCTCCCCTACGCCTCTGTCTCCAGTCTTTCCTCTAGGGTCTCTGGGCAGCTCTGTGACCCCTTCGGCCAGGAATCCGCTATTTCTGTGGACCATGTTGTAATTACACCCCCACTTCTGCCTCCTTGGGGGCGTGGCCTGCCCGCACAGAATGGAGACTATGGAATGGGGAGGGACGCTGCTCCGGGGATCTCAGATAATCCTCTAGTTTTTTCTCCAACACCTCCATCTCCAGTCTCTCCTCAGGGGTCTCTATCCTGATGTGTGTCCCCTTTGGCCAGGGATCCTCTATTTCTTCCAGCCAGTCTCCACTCAGTCCCCAGCCCACACATGCACAAGCTGTGTGCCAGAATGTGGAAAAGGCAGGTTTATTGATTCACTTATGTCTGAGCGAGATGGTAGCTGCAGAATGGGAGGTGAGTTATCACCGGGGCTCCGCTAGCCACCATCTCAGTTCTCTTCACAAAGTTTTCCTCCCAAATCTTTCCTTAGGTACCCACCCACTCAGCTGCTGCCTCTACCCAGAGATCATGGAAGGTGGCTGCCACTGCAAATTTTTGCGTTGGCCCTTTAAATGTCTCTTTGCATCTCCAGCCACCTATCTCTGGCAGAGAGCACCACTAAGCTTTTTGGAGTTGCATTTTGTCTGTGTGTTTTCCTGGTTTCAGCTGCTGTAGTCTAGGGGACCCTGTTTATGATTCAGACCCTGTTCTTCTCAGGTGCATCCAACTAGCTGTTTCACTGTCCTTCTGGTGCTGATGCCCGTGGGCGCCCAGCCCACCCTCTGCAGCCTCCACCGCACTTCTCACCCATTCAGAAGTCTGAAAGTTGATTCCACTGTCTGTCTGCACGTCCAAGGCTCCTCTCCCTCTATTGTTCCATTATTTTCCAGATGATTTCTTCACTATTTATTCACAATTCCAGGTTGGTCTTGGGAGGAGGTCAGTGCAACTCCCACTCACTCCTTCGCTATTTTTTCCTCTCTCTAAACTGTCAATTATTAAGCTGTTCTATTCATTCTTCTTCCTTAGGCTTATGTAATCTTTATACTGTCTTTTTTTTTTCCCCCCAACATTGGATTATATGAAGAATCCACTTTTTTTTTATTAAAGCTAAGAATCTTTTAATCAAGACACAAGATAAAATTAAAGATAGTGAAAGGGCCAGAAAGTTGGGAGAAGATATGTATACCTTTTGATGAACATTCAGAACATATAAAGAACTTCTAAATGTCAATAAAAAAAGATTGACAACAGTGTGTTGATTGCAGGTGGTGCAAGGAAGTGGGGATAGAGGTGGAAGAGGGTATGGGGGTATAAATGATGATTAAAAAATAAAATAAATTTTAAAAGTGATTGATGGACTAAAGCTTTATAATAATTGACATATAAAATGGACATAGAAAAAGGTACTCTCAACACTATTCATCAATAAAGCAATAAAGATACATATTTATGCTCTTCCCCCTCCCAGTCAAAATGGCTTAAATTAAAAGTACTGGTAATACTAAGTGTGTGTAAGTATGTGAAACAACTAGAACTCTCATACTTTGCTGGATGAAGTGTAAATTTAATGCAACCACTTTGTAATATGCTTTGGTTATGCAGATAACCCAAAATTTGGCAAAGTGTACATTTAAAATTTGTGCATTTTATCACCTGTAAGTTACATCTCATTAAACAAGAAAAAAACAGAAAAATTACAAAAGACAGATGATAGGGGAAATTTAAAAACAAAGTGTATATTTACTCATATGAAGAAATTTTTTTCTGTGTATAATGTTCACTTTTTGTCCAAATTTTTTAGAGAAAAATAAGGATGCACATTATACATGGGTATAATGGTTACATACCATGGCTATTATAATGAGTATAAGAATACGGTAATTTTGCAGGTGTGAGAACAGTGTGATTTGTTAAAAGTCCATATCTTTGAGATACATCCTGAAAATTTTGTGGGTAAAATGGTATTATGCATGAAATTACTTTTAAAAAATCCACTTTGGTGGGGTTTTTTTACAATAAAATTCACCTTTTAAGTATACAGTTTGGAGAGTTTTGACAAATGTGTAGTCATGTAATCTCTACAACAATCAAGATCCTTAGAACATTTCCATCACTCCAAAAGCTCCTTTGTGTCCTTTTGTAGTCAACCTGTTCCTCTCCCCCTGACCCCACCCCAGGCTCTGGCAAACACTAATCTATTTCCTGACCTTAATCATTTTGCCTTTTCCAGAACATCACATTACTATGCATTGTGTATGTGTGTAGTGTGTAACCTTTCATGTCTAGCTTCTTGCATACAGTATGTTTTTGAAATTAATTGATACCATTGCATGTATCAATAGCTTATTCCTTCTGATGACTGAGTGTACTCCATTGTATGAATTGACAACAATTTTTATATCTTTCCATAAGTTGATGTGCATTTGGGTTGTACATTTTTTGGCAATTGTAAATAAAGATGCAATGCACATTTGCAAAAAAAAATGTATGCTTAAAAAATTATACATAACAATACAGGAGACTCTAATGTCAGATCAAGAAGAAGAGGCCAGGGTGCTATCCCTGTGCCCTGGGACTGTAACATACCTCCTTGCATCCACTCATGCCTTCACCACCTTGTTTGACAGAACAAGTTCACTTAATCTTTCAATAAAGGAAACTAAAAGTTGGCCCCAGTATTTATAACATTTATTTATTTAGAAAAGGTCATTGATTTGTCCAAACCTATACATTTGTTTACATTAGTTTAAGGGTATATCTCAGGTCTGATTTAAAGATATAGAAAGGAGTGCTCTCTTCTGGGTCTGTGAGCAGTACATGGAAATGAAATTGTCTGTTGCTAGATGGAAGTCAAAGAAACTCAAATAATTTCCTCTCTGTAAGTTATAGATATAAGTTTCTGCTATTGTTTTTCATTAACTTAAGGTGGAACCCAAAAACATATGCTTTTTTCTTGACTTTATGGACATAGAAAGTATAGGAACATTACTGTGGTAATACATGTTAGCATTAATAGTCACATTTTTTACACCAACCTTAGATTATTCAAATTATATTGTATTTAATTTAGAATATCAAGTAATTTTTATGAGAGAAAGAAATATGCAGCTAAATAAAAATTAATATTAAGAGACATAAGTGGTGTGCTTATATTTACATTTTAATATGCTTTTAATTTTTAAATTGTATTTTAATAGGAAAAAATAGTATGGACAACAGTGCAATAGCATTCTCTTTTCTCCACATCCTCACCAATACTCGTTGTTTGTTGATTCATTAATGATAATCATTCTTGCAAGTGTGAGGTGAAATCCCAGTGTAGTTTTAATTTGAATATCTCTGATGATTAGTGTATTTATTATATGTTTATGGACCATCTGTATGTCCTCTTTGGAGAAGTGTCTATTCAGGTCCTTTGAACATTATTCAATTGGATTGTTTGGCTTCCTGGGATTGAGCTGTATAAATTCTTGATATATTTTGGAAATTAACCCTTTATCAGAGAGCAAATGTGTTCTCTCATGTAGTGGGTTCCCTTTTAATTTTATTGATGGTTTCTTTATTCTTTTTTTTTTTTTTGTGGTTGTTCAAATACAGTTGTCTCCATTTTCCTGCCATGACTTTCCGCCAAAACACACACCCATACCTTCCACCCTCAATCATACCTGCCTTTGGTTTTGTACATGGGCCCTTTATACATGCTCCTTGATGACCTCTCCCCTTCTTTCCTCCTTTATCCCACTTCACCTTCCCCTCCAGTTAGTGACAGTTTGTTCTTTATTTCCGTGTCTCTGGTTATATTCTGCTTGCTTGTTGCTTATGTTGATTAGGTTCTACTTCTAAGTGAGATAATATGATGTTTGTCTTTCACCATGTGACTTATTTCACTTAGCATAATGCTCTCCAGTTCCATCCATGGTGTTGCACAGGGTAGGAGTTCCTTCTTTCTTTCTGCTGCATGCTATTACATTGTGTAAATTTACAGCAGTTTGTTTTTTATCCATTCAATAAACTGCTGGGCAACTGTGTACAGCACTTGGCTATTGTAAATTGTGCTGTTATGAACTTTGGGGGCATAGGTTCTTTAGAATTGGTGCTTCAAGATTCTCAGGGTATAATGCCAGCAGTGGAATTGCTGGGTCAAAAGGCAGTTCCATATTTAATTTCCTGAGAAAATTCTATACTGTTTTTCACAGTGGCTGCACCAGTCTGCATTCCCACCAATAGCGTACTAGGGTTCACTATTCTCCACAACCTCTCCACTACTTATTTTTTGTTGATTTGTTTATGATGGTCATTCTGACCAGTGTGAAATGGTAACTAATTGTGGTTTTAATTTGCATTTCTCTGACAGCTAGTGATGCTGAGCATCCTTTCATATGACTGTGGACCAACTTTATGTTCTCCTTGGAAAAGTGTCTGTTCTGGTCCTTTGACAATTTTTTAATTGGATTGTATGTCTTCCTGGAGCAGAGTCATGTGAGTTCTTTATATACTTTGGAAATCAAACCCTTGTCTGAGATATCATTGTCAAATAAATATTTCACATGCAGTTGATTCCCTCTTCATTTTGCTGATATTTTCTTAAGGATCGTGGAAGCTTTTTATTTTGATGAAGTCCCATTTGTTTATTCTTTCTTTTATGTTCCTTGTTCTAGGGGACATATTGGTGAAAATATTGCTGTGTGGGATAGCTGAGATTTCCTCCAGGACTTTTATGGTGTTGACACTTATACTTAAGTCTTTTATTCATTTTGAGTTTATTTTTGTGTAGACTGTGAGTTGGTGACCGAGTTTCATTTTTTTACATGTAGCAGATCTCACAACACCATCTGTTGAAAAGTCTGTGTTTCCTCTATTTTATGCATCTGCTCCCTTTGTCGAATATTAATTGACCATAGAGACATGGGTTTATTTCTGGACTCTTTATGCTGTTCCATTGATCTATGTGTATGTTCTTATGCCAGTTTCAAGACTGTTTTGATTACAGTGGACTTATAATAAAGTTTGATATCAGGTATTGTGATCCCTCCTACTTTGTTCTCCTTCTCAAAACTGCTGAGGCTTTGGGGTTATTTATGGTCCATATAAACTTTTGAAATGTCTGTTCTATATCAGAGAAATATGTCATTGGTATTTTAACAGGTATTGTGTTGAATCTATGAATTCCTTTGAAAAGTATGGATATTTTGATGATGTTAAGTCTTCCAATCCATGAACACGGTATATCTTCCATTTATTTGTGTCTTCCTTAATTTCTTTCTTCAGTGTTGTATAGTTTTCTGTATACAGGTTTTTTAATTCCTTGGTTAAATTTATTCCAAGGTACTTTATTTTTCTTGTTGCTGTAGCAAATGTTTTTTTTTTTTTTCTGATTTCTGCTTCTGCTATTTCATTGTTGGTGTACAAAAATGCCTTCAATTTCTGAATATTGACTCTGTATCCTGCTCTTTTGCCAAATTCACTTATTAGGTCAAGTAGGTTTTTGGTGGAGTCTATAGGCTTTTCTGTGTACACTATCATTTCGTCTGCAAACAATGATACTTTTACTTCCTCCTTTCCTATTTGGATGCCTTTTATTTCTTTTTCTTGTCTGACCGGTGTGGCTAGGACTTCCAATATTATGTTGAATAGAAGTGGTGAAAGCAAACATCTTTGTCTTATTCCTGATCTTAGTGGGAAAGTATTTAGTTTTTGCCCATTGAGTATGATGTTGGCTGTAGGTGTTTCCATATATGGCCTTTATTTGTTAAGATATGCTCCCTCTCCTCTTCCTTTGCTGAGAGTTTTTGTCATAAATGGGTGCTGTGACTCATAAATGGTTTTTCTTCATCTATTGATATAATCATGTGAGTTTTGTCTTTCTTTTGTTTATGTGATATATTACATTTATTGATTTGAAAATATGATACCATCCTTACATCCCTGAGATGAATCCCACATATCATGGTGGATGATCTATTAATGCATTGCTGGAATAATTGCAAGATCATATTTTTCTAACATTTGTCAATTTCACCCATTTTCAAATATTCTGTCATAAAATTGTAGTAATTTCTTATAATATTTTGTATTTCTGTGGTATCAGTTGTAATTTCTCCTATTTAATTTCAGATTTTATTTATTTGGGTTGTCTTCCTTTTTTTCCTGATGAGTGTGGTTAAAGTCTTGCCAATTTTGTTTATCTTGTCAAAAACCAGTTTCTGGATTTATTGATCCTTTGGACTGTTCTTTTATGCTGTGTCACTTAATTCTGCTCTGATTTTGATTATTTCCTTCCTTCTACTCACTCTCGGCTTTCTTTTGTTGTTGTTCCTCCACTTCATGTAGACATTTAGGGTAGGTTGTTGATTTTAAATGGTTCTCTTTCTAAGGTAGGCCTGTAGTGCTATGAACTTTCCTCTCAGGACTACCTTCGCTGTGTCTCATAGGTTTGTGAATGTTATGTGTTTATTTTAATGTTTCCAGAAACTTTTTGATTTCTTCCTTGATTTTATTATTGACCCATTAATTGTTCAATAGCATGATGTTCAGTCTCATGACTTTGAATGCTTCTGAGTTCTTGCTTGAGGTTAGTTTCTAGTTTCAAGCCCCTGTGGTCCTTGAAGGTGCTTGATGTGATTTCAATTTTCTTGAATTTGTTGAGGCTTGTTTTGTGTCCTATCATGTGATCTATCATTGAAAATGTCCCATGCTTATTTGAAAAGAATGTGTATTTTGCTTCTTTGGGATAAAATGTTCTATATATACATATAAATTAAGTCCATATGAACTAATGCATCATTCAGTCCCACAATATCCTTGTTGATATTTTGCTATTTTATTTGGAAGATATATCCATTGTTGACAGCAGGGTGTTAAAATTCCCTACTATAATTGTGTTGTCTTTTTTGAAATTCTCCAAGGTTTTTCTTATACATTTGCATCCTCCTAAATTGGGTGTATATATGCTGACAATATTTATGTCTTCTTAATGGAGTCTTCCCTTGAGTATCATGAAGTGCCCTCCTATGTCTCTTTTTATGGCTTTTGGTTTAAAGTGTATTTTGTCTGATGTAAGTATTGCTATTCTGGCTTTTTTTCCCTGTCTGTTTGCTTGGAATATTATATTCCAACCCTTCACTTTCAGTCTGTGTAGGTCTTTTGTTCTGAAGTGAGTCTCTTGTAGGCAGCATATGTGCAGGTCATGTTTTCTTATCCATTCAGCTACCCAATGTCTTTTTATTGGAACATTTAATCCATTCACATTTAAGGTTATTATTGATAGTACTTATTCACTGCCATTTTACTACCTTTGTACCTGTGTTCCTCTCTCTCACTCTTTTTCTTCATCTTCTTAAAGCAGTCCCTTTAACATATCTTATAGTGCTGGTTTGGTGGAGGTGTATTCTTTTAGCTTTCTTTTGTCTAGGAAACTTCGTATTTCCCCTTCTATTTTAATTAAGTGCCTTGCTGGGTAGAGAAGTCTTGGCTGCAGGCCTTTGCTTTTCATTACTTGGAATATTTCTTGCTATTCCTTTCTGGCTTGTTGTGTTCCTGTTGTGAAGTCGGCTGCTAGCCATATGGGGGCTCCCTTGTATGTTACAACCTCTTTCTCCCTTACTGTCTTTAAGATTCTCTCTTTGTCTTTGGTAGTTGTCATTTTAATGATGATGTGTCTTGGAATGGGCCTCAGTAGGTTTTTCTTGAATGGGATCCTCTGTGCTTTCTGGACCTCTGTGAGTTTTGATCTCCTCAAATTAGGGAAGCTTTCCATCACTACTTTTTCAAACAGCTTCTCTATTCCTTACTTCTTCTCTTCTGGTATCCCAGTTATACATATATTATTATGTTTCAGGTTGTCCTGTATTTCCCTAAATGCCTCTTAATTCTTTTTGAGTCTTTTTTCCTTTCCTTGCTCTTTCTAGAAGCTTTCTTCTACCTTGTCACCCAGCTCACTGGTTCACTCTTCTGTTTCATCTAGTGTGCACATGATTCCTTCTGTTGTGTTCTTCAATTCAGAAATTGTTTTATTCATTTCCTCTTGGTTCTCCCTGATTGATTCTATGTCCTTTTCCATGCTGATACATTTTACAGTAAGTTCATCATAGCTTCTCTGTAGTTTTTGGTAATTCTAACTGAGCTCACTGAGCCTCCTTATAAACATTGTTTCAAACTCAATATCTGATAGTTTACTTACCCCTATTTCATTTATCACTCTTTCTGAGGATTCCTCCTTCCTTTCAGTTGGGGATTGTTTCTTTGTCTTCCCATTATTTGTGAAACTCTTCTTTTTTGCTTCTACTTCTTAAATAGATCTGTTTTCACTCCCTTACTTTGTCGTGTGAACTTCTATGGTAGGAGACTTGTGAGATTCAGTGGCCCAGTGTCCTTCATCCCCTGAATCTGATGCTCTTGGGATGCCCTTTATGTCATTAATGTTGGCTTTATGGATGTAATTTGGTTTTGATAGTTGTTGGGTCATTCTTTGGTGGACCCTTCACTCCAGCTGTTCGACTGAGGGTCACTCTGTCCAGTACATTTTGCATGGTGTTGTGCACATGCTTCCAAAACAAAACCATAAAGCCCTGGAAACAAACCCACATCAGAAAATAATCTCCCCCCACCCTACAAACCCACTATCAACTGCAAATTAACCAGTATTAATAAGGGTGTAAAAAGATTAAGACTATTATAAGAAAGGAGGTCAAATACGAGATGACCTACTGAACAAAAATTGATTTTGAGAGGGTAGAGGAAGACACACTAATAAGAGTTGGGAGTCATAGCAATGTGAAGAGAGAAAGTAAAATTTACATCATGAATTAAAAAAGGGAATGAAGAAGGCAGAATATGCACAAAATTAATGGACAAGAAATTACTATTAAAAAGCTATGCAGGTAAGAAAATATTGGAAATCATTGAGAAGATCACAGTGGATTTTTTACCAGTTTTTTTTTCTGGATCTGCCTCTGGTAATGTCATATGTTGACCCCATCTGACCTTAGGCAGTCTGTTTGAGACTTCCAAGGATCTACTGTCTGGGGCTGTTTCCTTCCATCATTAATCTAGTCACTCTGCACTCAGCAGTCAGACTTAAGCACCAAAGGGTAGGGTGGAATCCCTCCTGGGGTAGGGGCTATTGCTTCCCCTCAGGTTGTTGCTGATCCAAGGGGAGTGGTCTGCCTGATCAGGAAGGCTGCTGCCATATGGGGATGATTCAGCATGGGAATATTGGCAACTACTCTCTTGTTGGGAAACACCCACCCTGGTTTTAGGAGCTGTAACCTTGCTGAGAGGCTGGAAGGCGCCAAGGCTGGAAGTATTCAGGAGGCCTTGGGAAAACAGGCTCCTGAGGAGACTTGGCCTGTTCCCCCCGGCAGGCACATAGCCCCTGCCTCTCTGCTTTGCCATGGTTGGTCAAATAGCCAATGACAGGTAAGTGACCTCATGCTGAGGTTAATGACCTAAGACAGGCATTGGCCAATTTTGGCTGCAGACAAGAAATTGGGGGACATGGAGAAGGGGTGAAAAGGCCTCCTGCACCTCTCAGCATGGCTTGGAGATGGCCAGAGTCCTCACTGCAGCTGAGAAGCAGTCTCGTTATCTCTTGGTGGTTCCCTCCTCCAGTCTGGCTCAAGCTTGAAACAATGCAGGAAAAACAGCCCTAAATCAGATCTGGCGGGTCCCATGTTAATCAGGCCTAAAAGTAAATTCTTTAGAGTGTGCTCTGTTCCTCCCTCAATTCTCTGGTCAACTCATGCTGCGAAGGACATTCATGTTATTTACATCCTTTACCTTGTCAAGACATTGCTTTATTTATACATTTTACCCTATATCTTTAAGGTGCCTTTAAGTCTACTTCCTCCTTATCTGTAGTCTCTATTGTTGATTCTTGTCTCCTCTCAGACCCATGTAAATCACTGATTTCCTGTCACTTGTTTTCCTAAAGGTATCCATTCTCTGTGAAACTTATCTGGCTAATGTAATGAGTGTACGTATGCTTTCCTGTTATACCCCACTGATAAGATTTTCAATAAAAGCATTGGAATAAGGGGCAACGCGACCTTCCCCATTAGGGAGATGTGCCACAGCCTTCTCTGGTAAGTGGAAAGTGCCCCCGTCTGCTCTCCCAGCAAACAGAGAAGTGTTTGCGACGTTTGTGTTTGTTTCCCTCATCCGTGACAACCCTGGGATGGGCTCTGCGGATTTCAGAGCCCTGCTCCCACCTCAGCTGGCCCTAGCTTGTTTTCCTCAGGTTTCAGGGAGTGCTGCGCTCTCTGTGGCATTCCCCCAGGTCGGCGCGCCCCTATAGCCGCCGCACAGTGAGACACTCTCTCATTTCTCTCCACAAAGCTTCTGTCCCCAGCCTCTTCTCAGGTGTCTCTAGGCCACTCTGCTCCCACCTTTGCCAGAGCACAGGGTAAGTGGTTGCAAATGAAAATTTGTGCATTGGCCCTTTAAATGACTCTTTGTATCTCAGCCGCCCACCTCTAGCAAAGAGCAACCTTGCTGCTTTTCAAAACTGGCTGTTATCTATGTACTTTTTGGGCTCTGGTACTCTAGGCTGGGGATCCTGACTTAGGGTTTAGGCCCCACTCTTCCCAGGGTGATCCAACCAACTACTTAATTATCCCTCCAGAGATCCTGCATGTTGGCACCCAGCCAGGCTTCTCCAGTCTCCGCCACACTCCTTAACAGTCACGTTGTGCTGAAGTGATTCTTCTGTCCATCCGAGGTTTTAAGGCATCTCTCTTGCTATTGTTCAGTTATTTGTTCCACATGATCTCTCCACAATTTAGTTGTAATTCCAGATTGGTCCTGTGAGAAGGTTAGTGTGACTTCCCTTCACCCCTCTGCTATTTTGCTGCATCATCTATTGATGGTTTCTTTAGCTATGCAGAAGATATTTAATTTGGTGCAATCCCATTTCTTTATTTTTTCCTTAATTTTATTTGTCCTAGGAGATATATTGGCAAAGATGTTGCTATAATAAATGTCTGAGATTTTATTGCCTATGTTTTCTTCTCAGATTTTCCTTAACTTTAATATTAAGTCTTTTATCCATTTTGAGTTTATTCTTGTATATGATATAAATTAGTGATATAGTTTTAGTTTTTTGCCTGTCCAATTTCTTCAACATCATTTATGGAAGAAACTGTACTGTTTGTGGGAATGCAGGTTGGTTCAACCATGGTATAAATCAGTAGTGGGTTTCCTCAAATAATGAAAAATGGAACTGTCTTTTGAACCAGTGATCTCAGTTCTGGGAATATACCCTAAGAATCCCAAAACACAAATTCCAAAGAACACATGCACCCCTTTATTCATAGCAGTGTTATTTACAATAGCCAAGATCTGGAAATAGCCTTAGTGCCTATCAGTAGATAAGTGAATAAAAAAGCTGTGGTACATTTACACAATGAAATACTACATGGATGTAAAAAAGAAAGACCTCTTACCATTTGTGACAGCATGGATGGACTCAGAGATTATTAAACTAAGTGAGATAAGCAAGTCAGAGAAAGAAAAATACCATCTCACTTATATGGGGAATCTAATAAACAAAATAACCTGATGAACAAAATAGAAACAGAAATCATAGATACTTGAAACATACGGATGGCTGTTAGAAGGGAGAGGGATTGGAGGTATGGATGAAAGAAGGTGAAGGGATTAGTCAAAGAACATATATGCATAACCCATGGACACAGACAACAGTGTGTTGATGATCAGAGGGAAGGTGGTTTGAGGACTGGGTAGAGTTAAGCAAAGAGGAGGTAAAAGGGGACATCTGTAATAGTGCCAAGAATAAAGTTAAAAAAATTGTTTGGGAGTGAGTGGTCATTCAATAAGCAGATTTTATTTCAGATGGGTGACCTCTCTTACCTCAAATCATGACTACAGATGGGCAACAAAAATGGGGAGGTCCCTTCTGTGAATAGCAGTTAATTCTGACCCATAAAAATTTTCCCTCCTCCTTTTCTAACACTTTTTAGGAGGAAAAAGGCATACTTTGGATAGGTGGGTGCAGAAAAACTATGTGATTCCATTTCAGTGATTATAAGAGACATAAAAGAATTATTGTTTCCTTTCCTTTATCATTTCAGAGAGACTTCAGGAAAGTCAACAAAAAAGGAGCATTCAGACTGAGCAACAGGATGTGATTCAAAGGGCCCTGCAGTCAGCAAGCTTTCCTGAAGAATGCCTTCCATGGGTGACATACTTTTATTATAGTGCTTACACAAAGCTTGGAAATCTCAATAGAAATGGCAGTGTATCTGACTGAGTTCACTGAACAAAAAATGGGAAAACTAAGGGTTTCTAAAATAAAATTATATGTTTCTCATTTGTTCTATAAAATATGGTGCAATATATTGACACATTTTTAAATATTAAGCTAACATTACATTTCTGAAATAAACCAAACTTGGTTGTAATAAATAATCCTTTGTATATATTTTTGGGTTTAATATATTAAAATATTGTTACAATTTTGCAAAAATGCTTATTTATGAGATTTGTCTACAATTTTTTTTCTCATAATGTCTTTATTGGTTTCAGTATAAAGGCCATTTAAAAAAGTTTATGACTTTTTTGTTTTTGTTTTATTTTAATTTTTAAATATGTTTACTGATTGTAGAGAGAGAGGAAAGGGAAGAGTGAGAGAAAGAGAGATATTGATGTGAGAAAGAAACAATGATTGTTTGCCTCCCATACAGACCCCTAACAGGGATTGAACCTCCTGGTATAGGGGACTACACTTCAACCAACTGAGCCACATTGGCAAGGGCAAGAAGTTTAGGGCTGTTTAACTTTCTGTTACTTAGAAGGGTTTGTGTAGAATTGACATGTCTCTTCCTTAAATGTTTGGTAGAATTTATAGATCACTAAACTAAATGGGCTTTTGGGGGGAAAAATTTAAATTATATATTCAGTTTCTTTACTAGACTGAAAATTATTCACATTTTATATTTCTTTTTGTGCAGATTTGCTGTACTTTGGTTTTCTAGGAGGTTGTCCATTTTATCTAAATACTCAAACTCATTGGCATAAGGAACTTCAGCATAGCTTCTTATTGCTTTTAAATGTCAGCACCAAAAGTGCTTTCTCCTGCTCATATCTAATAAAATACTATTTTCTCTCTGTCTCTCCCTCTCTCTGTCTCTCCGTCTCTGTCTCTCTCTCTCAGAATCACTCCAGAGCTGTGCCAACTTCACTGCTCATTTTCAGAGCCATCCTGGGATTCTGCTGAACATATCCACTATTGGATTTTTTCCTATGCATTTAATTCTGTTTTTATTTTCCTTTGAATTATTTTATTTAAATTGTTATTCTTTTTTCAACACCTTGAAGTGTGAGATTATCCTTTTTATTTCATCTCTAGATTACAGTTATTATAGGAAGGGATGTAAAAAAAATCTAAAATGAGAAAATATCCTTATTTCAAGATAAAAATTGTCAATAAATGACTGTCAATGATATTTCAGTAGATTTATTTATGTTGGTAGCTTATTATTTAATTTGTGTTTATTAACATATTTCTAAGAGACAGCTTTTGGCAATAGCACAATGTTTGTAAGTATTTTTTAGAATGAGTTTTAAATATACATGTAAGTGAAATAAAGAAACATTTAAAGATACATCTATGTAAATCCTGTATATAAAATGCAGGACTTTCCTTCCGAGCATAGCTATAGAAGGAAAAAAGAGTTGGTATTTTTAGTGTGTTCCAAGGTTTTAAAAGGTTTAAAGGTTACACGGTTTAGTGGAGCTGCAAGGTTTTCTGTTATTTTTTCACTCAGTAAACATGTTTAGCTTCAAATAGATGTGAGAAATAAGGGCAAATAAAACAGACTCTGACCTTGGATACCTATATATTGTAGGGCTAGAGATAGACAAGTTATTAAAATAATTCAATAAGACAGGAAAATTTTGAAATAAGTACTTTGGGAGAGGAATAGAGTAACATAGCCCAAAGTCCTGGGAAAGATTTCAGAAAGGCACCTCAAATAAATGTTTTTCAAGTATAAGTCATAGAAGTTGGAATTCTTTTATTTTCTTTTTTTAACTTTTTACTTTTAAATCATGTTAATTCTTTAACAGTTGTCTCAATTTTTACCCTTTTGCCTTACTCCACCCATCCCACCCTGCCTCACTCTACCAAAGTCAATTCCAACTCTGTTCTCCATGTCCATGGGTCGTTCATACATGTTCTTTGTTTAGTCCCTTCTCCTTCCTTTAACCATTGTAATCCTTCTCAGTTCCCTCTGGTCACTTTCAGAGTGCTCCATATTCCCTTGCTGTGGTTTATTTTGTTTGTTAGTTTATTTTGTTGAATAGATTCCACTTATAGGTGAGGTCATATGATATTTGTCTTTCACTGACTGGCTTATTTCACTTAGCATAATATTCTCCAGTTCCATCCATGTTGATGCAAAAGGTAGGAGTTCCTTCTTTCTTTCTTTTTTGTAAATGCAGATTGATTTTATTTATTTATTAAATGTAAAACTATTATAAAATATTAAAAATTTAAATCTATTATAAAGTCTCAGCAATTAAAACATGACACCAGCACAGGAATAATCAATCAATGAAATAAAATGAGCATTCTAGAAACAAAAGTATATATCTGTCTAACAATGTAATATATGATTAAATTGATATTTCAGATCAATGGAAAAATAAGGCTTATTCAACAAATAAAGGGCATTGACCATTATTACTTGAAATAAATATAGAGCCCTATTTCACACATTATACAAAAAAAAAATTCAGGGGAGTTAAAAATCAATATGTAAAATCTAAGGAGATTTAGGAGAAAATACAAAATAATTTTTTTCTTACCTTGAAGTAAAATATTCAAACCCAGAATCTATAAAGTAAAATATTGACAATATGACAATACTAAGTATTTAAGACTATATAATTATATATATATATAAAACATATATATATATATATATATATATATATATATATATATATATATATATAAAGTTAAAGGACAAGTAATAGAATAGGAAAGTATTAGCAACACATCTAAAAAAGGGTTAATAGTTTTTGGGAGGTTTTTTAGGGAAAAAATTCTATAAACATTTAATCAAAAAATGGATAAAGGATACCAAGAAGTCATTTAAAACTTTTCAAAAATAATAGAAATAGACAAAAAATATACAAAAACAGGTTTAGTACCAACAGATAATAAAGGAACAATTAAAATAACACATTATTGTCACAATCAAATTAATAAGTACTAAAATTATTGATAATATCAGTTGTTAGTGACTGTGAAAGGAATTGGGTATTCATAGACTCTTTCTTCATCTTCTTAAATAAGGGACTCCTTTAGCATATTTTACAATGCTGGTTTGGTGGAGGTATATTTTTTTAGCCTTCTTTTGTCTGGGAAACTCCTTATTTCACCTTCCATTTCAATGGAGAGCCTTGTTGGGTAGAGCAGTTTTGGTTGCAGGCCCTTTGCTTTTCATGTCTTGGAGTATTTCTTGCCATTCCTTTCTGGCTTGCAGTGTTTCTGTTGAGAAGTCAGCCGTTAGCTGTATCGGGGCTCCCTTATATGTTACTACCTCTTTCTCCCTTGCTGCCTTTAGGATTCTCTGTTTGACTTTGATATCTGGCATTTTAATGATGATGTATCTTGGAGAGGACCTCATTGGGTTCTTCTTGAATGGGACCCTCTGTGCTTCCTGGACTTGTGTGACTTTTTCTCTCTTCCAATTAGGGAAGTTTTCCATCATTACTTTCTCAAACAGGTTCTCTATCCCTATCTCCTCCTTTTCTTCTCCTTCCAGTATCCCTATTATTATATTTCAGGTTGTCCTGCATTTCCCTAAATGCCTATTCATTCTTTCTGAGTCTTTTTTCATTGTCTTGCTCTTTTTGGGAGCTTCTTTCTACCTTATCTTCCAACTTGCTGATTCATTCCTCTGCTTCATCTAGCCTACTTTTGGTTCCTTCTATTGTGTCCTTCAATTCAGTAATTGTATTCTTCATTTCCTGCTGTCTCTTATTGATTGTTTATATGTCCTTTTTCATGCTTATGATATAGTTAGCAGTAAGTTCCTCGTAGCTTCCCTGTACCTTTTTGTAATTCTCTCTGAGCTCTTCGACCTCATTGAGCTTCCTTAGAACCATTGTTTTTAACTCAATATCTGATAATTTACTTGTCTCTATTTCATTTAGTGCTCTTTCTGAGGATTCCTCCTTTCCTTTCAATTGGGGATTTTTTCTTTGTCTTCCCATTATTTGTGAGACTCTTCTTTTTTTGCTTCTGCTTCTTAAATTGATCTGTCTTGATTTCCTGACTTTGTGGTGAGAACTTCTATGGTATGAGACCACTGTTTTTTTCTTTCTGGAACTGCCTCTGATGATGTCAGATATTAACCCTGTCTGACCTTATGTAGTCTGTTCTAGACTTCCAGGAATCTGCTGTCTGTGGGTGTCTCCTTCAACAGTTAATCTAGTCTCTCTGACTCAGCAGTGAGGCTTAGACAGCACAGGGCAGGTCAGAGTCACTCCTGGGGGTGGGGTTATTGGATCCTTTCATGCTCTTGCTGCTCAGGAGAGTGGTCTGCCTGAGCAAGATGGCTGCTGCTACATGTGGGAGGAGTCAGCACCAGGATCCCACCAGCTACTCTCTCAAATCTACTCTCAAAGCCTCCTTCCCCAGTCTCTCTCCTTAGGCGTCTCTAGCCCACTCTGCCCCCACCTTTGCTGGCAACCAGGGTAAGTGGTTGCAAATAAAATTTATGCCTTGGCCTTATAAAAAGGCTGTTTGTGTCTCTAGCTGCCTCTCTCTGGAAGAGAGCAATCCTGCTGCTTTTCACAGCTGGCTGTTATCTGTATTTTCTGGGCTTGGTGTTGTAGGCTAGAGATCCCCACTTATGGTTTAGACCCTGCTATTCTCATGGTGATCCAACTGGCTTTTTCATTATCCTTCTGGTTTTGATGCCTGTGGGCACCCTGCCTGCCTTTTCAAGTCTCTACCACACTCCTTACCAATTAGGTTGTGCTGAAGCCAATTCTTCTATCTGTCCAAGGTTATAACGTGCCTCTCTCACTATTGTTCAGTTGTTTGTTCCAGGTGATTTCTCCACAATTTAGTTGAAATTCCAGAATGATCCTGGGAGGAGGTCAGTGTGACTTCCATTCACTCCTCCATCATTTTGATTCTTCCTCTGTTATTTTCTATATTAGTTGAGTGAGCCCTAAAACCTCATGATCAATTTGGGGCCCTACATTTAAAAATGGGAACAAGTCTGGAAGACATTTAGCAAATACAGTGCCAATTAGAAATGTCCTCATGAGGAAAGGTGAAAATGAAGGAGACTGTGTAGCTAGAGAAGAAAGTTGTTTAGTCAAGTAAATGGAGTTACTTTTTCTTCCAATTCTTTTAGAACAGCCTATGACTAACCTATCAATAATATATTATATTTGGGACTTTGCTTCAGGTTATGATGGACTAGCTTGTTTCAGACCAGTGTTACTGAAAGACACAACTAGAAAAGCTGAGTAAAAAATGTATTAAATCTCTTAGAGGCTTCAGAAAGTTACAAAGACAACCAAGATAAGAGGGGACAAAAATCTCAGAGAGAATGGAAAATGTTGAAATGAGACTGTTACTTGGTGCCATGTTTTTCTTTCCTAGCATTTGCTGATTCCTAAGCAGGGCAGTGCCT
The DNA here is from genome assembly GCF_021234165.1 of Pteronotus mesoamericanus. NCBI lineage: Eukaryota > Metazoa > Chordata > Mammalia > Chiroptera > Mormoopidae > Pteronotus > Pteronotus mesoamericanus. Next base: position 61,157,978 of record NW_026555321.1, read on the forward strand.
GGAGGATGAGGAAGCAGCAGGGGTGGTATATTAGAGTAGAGGAGCTGTTAGACCTTTGCAGGGTCACCCAGGGCAGGGCTGAAGTAGAGTTTAGGGCCAAGTAGGAGTGTGCTTAATACATCAGATCGTGAAAACTTCACTCAAGCTCAAAGGAAAACAGCTGACATTGGTCATTCCTCATAAAAACACCAAAATCAGCTTAAAACTTGATCAGTTTAAATATTAGGTTTGGAAGATTAGTCTGAAATCTGCAAAAGTAAACCACTTCTGGAGGAAAACAGCATCTTCCAGACATAGAAATTATCCTTACAATATTTTTATGCAATGTTTAGGGCTCAATCATAAATTACCAGACTGTCAGAAAACAAGATCAATTCACACACAGCAAAGAAGACAAACATAAAATGACAAAGTGCAAAGAGAGTCAAGGTGATCCAGATGATAAGGTTTTGATATAAAGGACTTCATAATAACTATGATTCACAGATACATAAAAATATATTAAGATAATATCTGGTAATAAATAGATAATATCTTTTAAGAAAAGTCAAAAGGTAATTATAGAACTACAAATGAAATAGCACAAATAAAGGACTTGATTGTGGGATTAACAAGAAGATTAGACACAGAGGACAATGAATTCAAGGTCTCTCTGAAGAAAAGGATCAGCTTAAAGCATGAGAATAAAATGTTAGAAAATACAAAAAATAAAGAAAATGTTTAACATAGAACTATTGTGTCATGAAAAAAATGAGACAATAAAATAAAAGCAATACATGAAGAGGTAATTACCAAGATTTCAAAGCATATACATAAAAATTAAAAGTATATTATTGAACTAAAGGGGAAAGGTAATGCAATACCAGGAAATGTCTAGAAGACTACATAGGAAACTATCATCATGGATTTCCTTGAAAGAGCAAAAAAGATACCATGTGAGAGAAAATGATGAGTTGGGTTGCATTAAAATGAACAATTTCTCATCTAATGAAAACATTGTAGGAATTAAGAGTAAATTCAAGCCAAAAAGTAGGAGAGAATATTTTCAATACATACATTTGACTCATGTACATAACTTATGGAAAAAAAAAGTAAAAACACAGGCCAGCTAATATTCAAATGAGCAAAAGATTCAAACAGGCACTTCTTCAAAGGCAATATTCAAATTACAAATGAATGTGTTTTAAGATTGTGTACCTTTTGTTATTCTTCAAGGTAATATAAATTGAAACCACAATGAGATAACATTATCTATCCATCCAAGTTCCTCAAAAAGATAGAAATAACAAGAGTTGGTAAGGATCAGAGGTAATGAGAATTCTTATAGACTGATGGATAAAGTGAAAATTTGTATGTATCAATTTGAAAACTAATTTTTCAGGATTTACCAAAGCTGAACCTATGCATCACCTATGACCTAGAAATTCCAGGTTAGAAATAGGTCCACTTGAAATATGTGCAATAAAAGGCATTTACTAGAATGCAAAATATTAATGGCAATATTTATCAAACCAGACCCAAATTAGCAACAACACCAATATCCATCAACAACAGAGCTGATAAAAGTAACAACAGGGGTGAATCTTGCAAACACAATATTGATTAAAGGAGGCCATATACTAAACATAAAGTATGTTTGTTTTTTATTTCAATGACTGTGGTTACATTTTGCTTGATTGTCTGTTTTGTTGATTAGGTTCCACTTATAGGTGAGGTCATATGGTATTTGTCTTTCACCGCCTAGTTTATTTCACTTAGCATAATGCTCTCGAGTTCCATCCATGCTGCCATGAAGGGTAGGAGCTCCTTCTTCCTTTTGGCTGTGTAGTATTCCATTGTGTACATGTACCACAGTTTTTTTTATCCACTCATTTAGTGATGGACACTTAGGTTACTTCCAACACTTGGCTATTGTAAATTATGATGCTATGAACATTGGGGTGCATAGGTTCTTTTGAATTGGTGATTCTGAATTTTTATGGTATGACCCGAGCAATGAAACTGTCATGTCAAAAGGCAGTTCCATTTTTAGTTTTTTTGAGAAAATTCCATACTGTTTTCCACAGTTGCTGCACCAGTTTGCATTCTCACCAAGAGTGTACTAGGGTTCCCTTTTCTCCACAACCTCTCTAGCATTTTTTGTTTGTTGATTTGTTTATGATGGCCATCTGACCAGTGTGAAGTTGCATCTCATTGTGGGTTTCTTTGCATCTCTCTGATGGCTAGTGATGCTGAGCATTCTTTCATATGTCCATGGGCTCTCTGCATGTCCTCCTTGGAGAAGTGTCTGTTCAGATCCTTTGCCCATTTTTTAATTGAATTTTTTGTCTTCCCAGAGTGGAGTCATGTGAGTTCTTCATATATTTTGGAGATCAAACCCTTGTCCAAAGTATCATTGACAAATATATTTTCTCATGCAGTTGGTTCTCTTCTCATTTTGCTGATGTTTTCTTAAGGCTTGCTGAAGCTCTTTATTTTGACAAAGTCCCATTTATTTATACGTTCCTTTATATCCCTTGATCTAGGGGACATATCAGAGAAAATATTGCTGCATGGAATATCTGAGCATTTCCTGCCTATGTTCTCCTCTAGGACTTCTATGGTGTTGTAACTTATATTTAAGTCTTTTATCCATCTTGAGTTTATTTTTGTGTGTGGTGTAAGCTTGTGGTCAAGTTTCTTTTATTTTTGCATGTAGCTGTCCAGATCTCTCAACACCATTTGTTGAAGAGGCTATTTTTACTTGATTTTAGGCTCCTGCCCCCTTTGTCAAATATTAATTGACCATAGAGACATGAGTTTATTTCTGGACTCTCTATACTCTTCCACTGATCTATGGGTATGTTCTTATGCCAGTACAAGACTGTTTTGATTACTGTGGCCTTATCATATAGTTTGATATCAGGTACTGTGATCCCTCCTACTTTGTTCCTCTTTCTCATACTTGCTAGAGCTATTCGGGGTCATTTATGGGTCTGTATCAATTTTTGAAATGTTTGTTCCATATCAGTGAAATATGTCATTGGTATTTTTATAGGGATTATGTTGAATCTATAAATTATTTTGGGAAGTATGGACATTTTGATGATGTTAATTCTTCAATTTATGAACACAGTATATGCTTCCATTTATTTATGTCTTAATTTCTTCCTTCACTGTTGTGTAGTTTTCTGAGTACAAGTCTTTTTCCTCCTTGATTAGGTTTATTCCTAGATGCTTTATTTTTCTTGTTGCTATAGTTAATTGGATTTTTTTTTCCTGATTTCTGATTCTGATATTTCATTTTTGGTGTACAAAAATGCCTTTGATTTCTGCTTATTTACAGTAACCAGAGGGGACAGGGGAGGGGGATAATGGGAGAAAAAATGGGAAGGGTCACCAAGGAAAATGTATATAGCATCCATGGAGAAAGACAAAGAGGTTAGGACTGAGGGTGGGAGGTGTGTGTGGGTGTGGTGGGGGAGAGTCATGGGGGGGAAATGAAGACAACCATACTTGAAGAACAATAATAAAAATACTTGAAAAATAAATAAATATATGTTTTCTTATTAAAGAAATAACAAAAGTGAGCAAAATTTCTTCACGGAATTGCCAGTGAGAATAGTGATTAGCTCTGAAGACACAGATTAGTGTTGTTAATAACTGGTAGAGGTCAATTAAAGACTTACGGGTACTTTAAAAATCTGATTTATACCCTAGTTCTCAGTCTAGGTCTGAAGAGCATGGACAGACATGAGACACTACCATGGCAGGTAACCCCATTTATAAACTAAATATTGCCTTTAGTTAATAAATGTTTAGTTTATGTGTACTATTTTTAAATGCATCGAAAATTTATTTTAATACAATATCACTTAAATTGTTATTGAATTCACGGTAGTTTTTTGCTACTGATATGTTTCTAAACAATAATTACCAATAATATTAATATCATAGTATAGTTGTTTATGAAGTATTATCATATTAAAAATGTTTTCCATATATGAACAAATATTGCAATCAACAGCTTAGACGATGTACTTGGGCACAGTTCATTACATGAATGGTTCTCTAAACTCCCTCATGATTGTATGATGATCTAATTAAAGTAAGATATATTTCAAATAATACAAGCCATCAAAATAATGTTTGTACTTTGGTGAATCCTAAAAGAAGGGCTCTGACTCAAGGTCCTCAGAGAACTATATTAAAAGTAAGATGCAAATGTCCAGGAATTTCATTCAACTTGTGTCTAGATGATTAATCTCCCTAAATACTCTTTAAATGTTATCAGATAACAGATGTTGGCTGTTTACCAGATCTAAACTTTTCACTGGTGAAATGTATATCAATAATTCCAATATTTATAATGTAAATAATAATAGATTCTGAGACACTTTCAGATTCTCTGAAATACTGACCTGGGCATAATGGCCCCAGTATGTGGAATATAGCCTTTCCTTCTGCTATTGATTTTGTAAGTTGCATTTAATGCCAAGTAATTCTTTACCTCAGGGATAGAGTTTTCAAGAGATGGATAGCATGAGTAATGCTTGTGATATGTCCCTTGTTTTAACTCCATCTGTATGTTAGCATTTCGGAACTCCAACTTTGTGGTCTTTTACTAATTGAGGTACTTCACAAAATCAAAGATTAAGAAAATTCATACCTGGTCTTGAGCAACAGTAAACCATGAGTAAATTGTTGCTAAATATAAGCCATATATATTTGTGATACTGCAGAAAAATAAGAGGAAATGGTTGCAATTACAGTGTTTCTCTCAGAAATATTACTCCAAGGAAGATTATATTCCTACCTAATGATGCCTTTGTAAATAATACTCACCATGATAATGCCTACTAGTTGCCAAGCACTTTCCATTAACTATTTCTAATCTAAAAATGATATTTTGTAGTAAAAGTTATTGCAATACTATTGATTTCAATAAAAGGACTTATATAGATTAAGTATTTTAAAAATATCACACAGCTTCTAAGAGTCTGAGATTGGATTTGCACTCAAGGGCTCTCTCAGCCCAATGCCTGCATTTACACTTCCCTCTCCTCTCTGCAGCAATCAATGAGTACACTAAGTTCTCCAAGTAAAAATTCAGACAGAACCATTTGTTTAATTCTTAAATGAACTAAAATTATTTATTTTTCCTTTAACCCATAACTGATGTGTGGTAGAAATTTTACAACTCAGAAATACTTTCTTGTCTTTTCCTAGATGTAACTCAGGCTGCTTGTGATTAAAGCACTTACCAGCAGTAAGCAGGTGTGTCCCCAGACAAAGATGTATACAGAAATGAAGCAAAGGTCCCATTTCAGAATGTCACTGTGTCAGGGGAAAATTGAAGCTTTCAGAACACAGTTAAATAAAAACATGAGCTGTTAGCAGCCAATGAAGGAGCTAGACAGTAAACTCAACGAAAGGATGTCACTATACATCCTTACATACTGCCAAGAGGACATTACTTTCCTCCTTCCCCAGGTGTACAAACAGGGGAGTGCAAACCTACATACAGATAAACACACTGTAGACACTGCAGACCCATGTTCCACACAGGCCACGAATTCAATCAACAAAAAGAAACATACTTACAAACAAAGCATTTGGGAATATTTCTAGGCCAGCATGGATCATATTAATTGATTTCAATGAATTTTCTCCAAGAAAAATAACTAGTTCTTGCCAAATAATTTCAACACCATAAATCTCATCCAATAAAAGGAAATGTTGGGGCAGGAGTAGAGGAATGGGACTAGGTTTAAAGTTTTGTAAAAATCAAGAAAAAAAAAGCACTTAGATAAATAAACAACATTTTTACGTACCAATGTGCAAATGGAGATAACATGACAGTGACAAAAAGAAATGATTCATCCATCCCAGAATTGCTACAGTTTTACAGGTGAAAAAGTCACTAATTCAAGACTGTGCTGCACCATGAACAAGCTACTCGTACTTCTGAACTCATCTGGGTTTCATGCCCAGTCCCCTGCCCCAATTGTCTTCCTACCCACCTAGACATATACCTTCCTTGGGGTTGGCCTCCCTGCCCCTTCTTCTGGCTTCTCGGTTTCACACTCACTCATGCTGGCCTTTGTCAGACCCTCCCCTGCTAGGTACCTCACAGAAACCTGCCAGCAACCCATTCCATTACAGGGCCCTCAGTTAGTCAGGACATCTGAAGTACATACTAAAACAAATGCTGTGTCTATAAATCATGGTTGTTTACTGTTGAAATTGTGCTATTTGTACTGTCAGTAAGTAACAATGTGGGGAGATGGAGGGGTAACCTTCAGAGACTGACTCTAGTACCCTAATCATTACTGACAACACATTTTTCCTGAAGTGAAGAGCATCCAGGGGTCCCAAAAAACTGTCTTCATCTTACGGATTGTGTGTGCTGGGCCATGTGAGAAACACACTCTAACACTGCGGTGGTGCCATTCGCTGGACATACTCAGAATATATCTGTGCTCTAGCTTTCAATGTTCATAATGCTGGTGAGAAAGAGGAACAGGGAAGGTAATATTAAGAGTGATAATAATAGTTATTATTATCATGGCTTTGTGTGAGGCACTATGCTAGGTAATTTACACACAATTAATTTAATTGTCACAAGAATAAAAATACAGAACATTAAAGTCACATTTTATTTTCCTTGCTTGTTTGTTTTTTGGTTAGGTTCCACTTATAGGTGAGATCATATGGTACTTGTCTTTTGTCCCTTGGCTTATTTCACTTAGCTTAACCAGCAACATTGAAAGAAAAAAGAAACCAACAGAATCAAGAGGGAAGGAGGGGGGGTGGCGAGGAAAGGGAGGGGAAGGGTCAAGAAACATGTATAAAGGACCCACGGACAAAGCCAAAGTGGGAAAGGATTGAGGGAGGGAGGTGGGGGATGGGGGCAGGGAAAAGGGGTAGTGGGAAGGTGGAGACAAATATATTGGAACAATATAAAAATAAAATAAAATAAATAAAGCCACATTTTATTTCAACATAATTATCTTAAAAACCTCACTAAGCGTCATGTGTTTGTTTCAGGCTAGTTTAGTTGGCCAGAAACCATACCCAAGGGTCACATATCTGCACAGCTTCTGAACATGAGAATTTTTTCCCTCACAGCTAGCCCTGGGTACCATCTACCCTCTAGTTCACAAATGAATGCTTCAAATTGAAATGAGTCAAAATCTGGGATATTATTCTGTCCCCCAAGCTACATTCCAGAGACCCCTTCAATGGAGAAGAATTATTCTTCAAGAATTACCTAGAGATTATTTGTAAAAAGAATGCTCAAACCACTCTCTAAGAAAAATAAATGAAATAAGAATTTCAAGGACTGAGAACAAAGCATCACTATTTTTTAAAAGCCATGTACAACCAAAATTAAAACCACAGGTTAGCCAGAGGTATCTGAAAAAAGGTTGGGTCCAGATTTATCATTTACCTCATTTTATCCTTTTAAAAACCACATTTATCAAAAAAATCTATTTCTACCCTGGAATAATAGAGTCTTTCAGCAAATCAGTCCTACATTAGAGGGTATCAGAGTCAGTATCCTAGTCCTTGTAGAGATTCCTTAGCAGAATTCTCCACTGTAAAACAAAGAACCTAAATCTGGTTAACTTAAACAGAAAATGCTTGTAGTAGGAACTAACTTGTGGGAACAAAGGAGTAAAGGCATCACCAGGGTCTCACCAATGATGAACATAAGGTAACATTGCTGATGTGTGATCACTGAGTATCATTCTATAAAGAAGGCAACATGTCATAGAGGCTTCAATTCTTGTTCACCCTTCCAATGGTTATTTCTTTACTTTTATACTTTTCTGACATTATTATTTTCCTTAGAAAAACATATCAGGAAAGGTCTGATGCAAATAATTTAATATCAAGGACCGTTGTTCTGGGGGATCTGGTTCAGGTGAACCAATTACAATATTGAGATATTTCCTCGCTGAGTTAAATAACCACTGTCAAAACAACCTACATGTCCCACAAGCATTTCAGCTGCTCCAGACACATGACTTCCAACTACCAAATACCAGAAGATTGGCACAGCAGAGATCCTTTGAGACATGCTTGAGCAGCTTTCTCAGTGGATCAGGATTGGGCTCTTCCAAGTGTTAATTATTATGATAAACACTTCCCCCTCACAATTTGATTGACCCTTTTGCATAGGGAGCTATAAAGTGGGTTCATAAATTATCCAGAGAACTGATAATAAAGATATAGGTCCAAGACTTAGAACCTCATTCCAGAGCTCTAACACACAAAACCATAATGCTTTTTTCTAGATAAGTTTTATATTACATGAAGTGAATTAAAAGGCACAGATTGAAGAGGTGAGAGGAACTGAGGAGAACTAGAAGGAGAATCAGGAAGAGCGTTCAAGAGCCCTTAAAATAGTATGTATGTGCTTAGTGCCCAAGGCTGATGCTGCCTTAAGACACAGGCATCCTTAGTCCCAGCATCATTAGTCTCTCCATTCTTAGACCCAGCATCTTCAGTCTTAGCATTCTTATTCCCAGCATTTTTGGGAATCCTTGGTCCCAGCACCCTTAGTCACAGCATCTTTAGGAGTAGCATGCATTTGGCAGTGGCTTTAAAATTCTTGCTTGTTAATTCCTGATTCATATTTATATGTAAAAGAAACACCGAAAATAACCATTTCTTAATGAATTATCTTAGGTCGAACTAGTGAGGTAACTAAAAACAGACATAAAAGGAAAAAACATATACAATTGTTCCATTTTGGTGGGTCAAATAAATGGAAATAATTTTATTTATTATCTTTAATATCTGGGAAAATTTTTTCTTGATTTAATTAAATCTTTAATTACTGAAGAATAACAATCAGACAACTAAAACAAATATCCCATTAAAGAAACAATTCTCTCTCTCTCTCTCTCTAATATGAATATATAATATATTCCTATATATTATTATATGTGTATATTCATATATATGAATATATATTTGTGTATATATAGAATATTCATATAGAATATATATATGAGTATTCTGAAGACTGTGAGGACTACATAAATATGGTCTGTCTAGAAGGTATCCAGTCATGTAATATGAAAAATAGAGACATTTACTAAAGAAGATATAAGAAACACTGTACATAGGACAATGATGTCGCAGTCCCCTTCAAAGTAGGCACCTTGGGACCTCACATAGTTCTCCCAATAGCTATTTACTGCCTCATAATATTTTCCTGTATTACATCGATGGTCTGAAATCCCTTACCTTTCCAAGATGATTTTAATTTTGGGAAAAGCCAAAAGTCACAGGGCACCAAATCTGGACTGTAGGGGATTGAGTTACCTGGGTGATTTGATATTTTGCCAATAAACTCTGCACAAGACATGATGCATGAGCATCCTGATATGTGGAGTGAGGAAAGGCATGTTTGGAATACAATAAAAGAGGATGGATGGACTGGGTTTAGAGATAAGATAAATTGTGGAAAGAGATCTACAGTTTTATGAAAATGTGTGCAACTGAGAATAACAGTATGCTGAACAGCATTTGAAAAAGGTGAAAGGGATCATGGAAATATCTATTTAATGCATGTTAACTTTATACAACTCAAACAGATATAGAGAGTGTTTATTACATTTCTGATATGGATCAATAAACTTGCCTACAAGCATCTCTACATAAAACTAGGCAGATTCTATTTTCCCTGAAAGTCTATTTTCTCTAAAAAACAGTGTCCAGTATATGTCAACACACAGGGATAAAATTAGGTGGTTCCAGAAATAGGAAAACAGTTTAATTCTTAAAAAGTTAACTAGCAAAATCCATATATGAATACTGAGATGTCTTCAAGAAATTCATATGTAAGATATAAAATTACTTCAAATTTATCAATATAATAAAGCAATACTTGAAGAAAGGTGTTTTCTGTAACACAGGTATATAATTATGTTCGTAGGAGAAATATAGAGTCAGGTTTCTGTAAACCTCTAGTTACAACATTTTCATCAATCGATCAATACATCAGCATGTTTTATGGGTGTTTCTGTTTAAAGACATCGTATTTAATAAACATGGTTGACTGAGTCACTGCTGTTGAACTCACAACCCACAGCCCTGTAACTCAGGCCTGATTTAAGCTTATCTAGGGAAAATCGCAGCCCTCAGGCCCTGAGAACACCAGACGGTACCTCAGCGCTACACCAACGGTTGGCGGGTGGTGCATCACAAACAGTGAAATAGCCAACAAATACAAAATGCAAAAAAACGGGAATAAACACCCTGAGAGTGGAAACCAAAAGCATAGCAGAGAGCTCCACCTCCTTACTCTTCATCTGGGACATGGTCTTTGATGATCCAACTGTTTGTGGCTCGGAGCACAGCCATGAATGATACAGAAAACACCATGACTATTTATTGATTTGGGGTTAACGATCAGTTTTAGTGAGTAAGCAAGTTTACATGTATGGAATCCAAGAATAAGGGAGATCATTTAAACCATCCAATGAGCTAAGTCTAAAGAAATTAAATATTCTTTGTCGGGATGGGGAAGAGGGATTTGAATACTCTGTGGTGGAATAGAATTTGGTAGTGTTCTCTAATATGAACTTTGACACTATATACAAAATTTAAACTGTACATGCAGCATAGATAAGTAACTCCACTTTCACACCCAGCTTATGGAAATATAAATGTGCAAGAAAACATAAACAGGAAGATGTCTCATAGAAAAAGTTATAAATAATATAAATGTTCAGATTTTAAAGAATAATGAAATGAACTATAGTGCATCCATATTGTGGTATATATTAGAGTAATTTCTGAAGAAAACATTAGACGTATATACCCTAGAAAAATAAGACATCCTATATATACCACTTAGAAAGGAAATTTGAAAATCAATATGTATAATTTATTTTTAAAAATCTATCTTATGTTAATATCAAAATTTTAACATACAAATAATATAAATGCATGCTTAAAGTCTTGAAGAAAATCAAGGAAAATAATTAAGTTTTATTATATTAAAAAAAGGGAATTGGGGAGACTTGAAGAAGAAATTTATTACATTCAGGTATGCTATTTATTTATTTTTATTACCTTTAGGAATTATATATTTATCCATAATAACAATGTTGAAAGTAACCTTTGTTATTTAAAATATATCTATGAAAAGGAAGAGTTATAAAAAAATAAGATTATTTTTGCCCTTGAAGGCTTATAGTTCACTATGTGGCATTATATATTATATACTTTCAAAATATTTCTCTCCCTCTTCTCCAGAATTTGGGTTCCAAAAGTCATAGTTATACAAGAAAAATAAATAAATAAATCGAAATTGGAAAGGAGGAGTAAAGCTGTCACTGTTTTCAGATGACATAACAGTGTACATAGAAAACCCCATACCCTCCACCAAAAAAATACATGACCTTATAAGTGAATTTGGAAAAACAGCAGGATACAAAGTCAATATTTAGAAATCAAAGGCATTTTTGTAAACTAACAATGAAAAAATAAGAAAGAAATATTAGGAGGAAAAATCCTATTTTCTATAGAAACAAGAATAAGTACCTAAGAATAAACATAACCAAGGAGGTACAAATACGTATTCAGAAAATTACAAGTAAATAGATTTACATACCATGTTCATGGACTGGAAGAATTAACATTATCATCATCTCCATAGATTCAGAAAAAGCATTCGATAAGGAACAGCACCCATTGATGATCAAAACACTCAGCAAAATGGGAATAAATGGGGCATTCCTCAACATAATAAAGGCCATATATGAAAAACCTACAGCCAATATCATACTCAACGGGCAAAAACTGAAAGCTTTCCCACTAAGATCGGGAACATGCCAAGGATACCCGCTCTCACCGCTTCTTTTCAACATCATATTGGAAGTCCTAGCCACAGCGGTCAGACAAGAGAAAGATATAAAAGGCATCCAAATAGGAAAGGAGGAAGTAAAACTATCATTGTTTGCAGATGACATGATAGTGTACATAGAGAACCCTGTAGACTCTACCAAAAAACACCTCAACCTAATATGTGAATTTGGCAAAAGAGCAGGATACAAAGTCAACATTCAGAAATCAAATGCATTTTTGTACACCAGCAATTAAATAGAAGAAGAAATCAGAAAAAAAAATACCATTCGATATAGCAAGAAGAAAAATAAAGTACCTAGACATAAATTTAACCAAAGATGTAAAAGACCTGTACGCAGAAAACTATACAACATTGAAAAAAGAAATTAAAGAAGACACAAATAAATGGAAGCATATACCGTGCTCATGGATTGGAAGAGTTAATATCATCCAAATGTCCATACTACCCAAAGCCATTTATAGATTCAACGCAATCTCTATTAAGATACCAATGACATATTTCACAGAAATAGAACAGACATTTCAAAAAAGTGAGGAACCATAAATGACCCTGAATAGCCTCAGCAATTTTGAGAAAGAAAAACAAAGTAGGAGGGATCACAATACTGGACATCAAACTCTACCACAAAGCCACTCTACTCAAAAAAATCTGGTACTGGCACACGAAGAGACCCATAGACCAGTGGAACAGAATAGAAAGCCCAGAAATAAGCCCAGGTCTCTATGGGCATCTAACATTTGACAAAGGGGGCAGAAGCATAAAATGGAGCAATAATAGCCTCTTCAATAAATAGTGTTGGGAGAGCTGGACGGCTACATGAAAAAATTGAAATTGGATCATCAGCTGACACCATACACCAAAATAAACTCAAGATGGATAAAAGACTTAAATATAAGTCACAACACCATAAAAGTCCTAGAGGAGAACATTGGCAGGAAACTCTCAGATATCCCACGCATCAATTTTTTCAGATATGTCTCCTAAAGCAAGGGACAGAAAGGAAAGAATAAACAAGTGGGATCTCATCAAAATAAGAAGCTTCTGCATGGCAAAAGAAAACATCAGCAAAATGAAAAGGGAGCCAACTCTATGGAAAAATATATTCGCTAATGATATATCAGATAGAGGTTTGATGTACAAGATATATAAAGAACTCACTCGACTCCACTCACTCCAAGAACACTAACGATCCAATCAAAAAATGGGTAAAGGACCGGTGCAGATGCTTTCCCCAGGAGGAGATACAGAGGGCCCAGAGGCATTTGAAAGGATGTTCAGCATCACTAGCCATCAGAGAAATGCAGATCAAAACCACCATGAGGTACCACCTCACACCGATCAGAATGGCCATCCTAAACAGATCAACAAACAACAGGTGCTGGCAAGGCTGTGGCGAAAAGGGAACCCTAGTCCATTGTTGGTGGGAATGCAGACTGGTGCAGCCACCCTGGAAAGCAGTGTGGAATTTCCTCAAAAAGCTGAAAATGGAACTGCCTTTTGATCCAGTGATTCCCTTGCTGGGACTATACCCTAAGTATCCAAAAATGCCAATTCAAAAGAACCTATGCACCCCAATATTCATAGCAGCACAATTTACAATATCCAAGTGTTGGAAGCAACCTAAATGCCCATCAGTAGATGATTGGATCAAAAAGTTATGATACATATACACAATGGAATACTATGCAGCAGAAATAAAAAAAAGAAGTACTAAAGTCCGCGACAGCATGGATGGAACTAGAGAGCATTATGCTAAGGGAAATAAGCCAGGGGGTGAAAGAGAAATACGATTTGATCTTACCTATAAGCGGGACCTAACCAACAATACAAAGATGCAAGGAAAATATGACCAGCAACACTGAAAGGAAAAGAAACTAACAGAGACAATAGGGAAGGAGGGAGGGGTGGGTGGGGCAAAAAAGAAGGGAAAGGGAAAGTCAAGAACATATAGCAAGGACTCATGTACAAAACCAAAGGGGAAGGATTGAGGGAGGGAGAGTGGGGAGGGGGCTAGGGAATGTGGTGGGGGGAAGGCAGAGACAAATGTATTTGAAAAAATAAATTATTAATTTAAAAAAAATCTTGGTCCAAACAACACAAAACAAACCAAATGTTTTACTCATTCACTTCCACTTTTTTTTTCTTTTTTGAGATTTTTATTTTTTTTATTTATTTTTTTTCTTATTTTATTTTTTTTTCACTTCTCCAGCTCTCTTGTATTTTATTTTTTTAAAATACATTTGTCTCTGCCTCCCCCCCACCACTTTTCTTTTAATATCATTAGTGATTAGTAAAAAAGAATCATAAGTGAAAAAAGTACTTTTTGTTGTTTGTTTGTTATTTTTAATTAATTAATTTCTTTTTTTATTGGTCAAATACATTTGTCTCCATTTACACTCCACCACTTTTCCCAGCCCCCTACCCTGAATTCCTCCCCTCAATCACTCGCCAACCTCGGTTTCGTCCATGTGTCCTTCACACCTGCTCCTTGATCTGACCCTTCCTGTTCCCCTCCCAGGTACCCTCCTCCATTCCCACCTCCCATCCCTGTCTGTTTCTTCTTTCTTTCAATGTTGCTGGTCATATTTTCCTTTCCTGCTTGCTTTGCTGAATAGGCTCCACTTTTATGTAAGATCATTTGGCATTTGTCTTTCTCTTCCTGCCTTATTTCACTTAGCATAATGCTCTCCAGTTCCATCCATGCTGTCATAAAGGGTAGTAACTCTTTCTTTCTGCTGCATAGTATCCCATTGTGTAAATGTACCATAGTTCTTTGATCCACTCATTTACTGATGAGCACTTAGGTTACATCCAGCACTTGGCTATTGTCAATTGTGCTGCTATGAACATTCGGGTGCATAGGTTCTTTTGAATTGGTGTTTTGGGATTCTTAGGGTATAATCTCAGCAGTGGAATGGCTGGGTCAAAAGAGAGTTCTATTTTTAGGTTTTTGAGGAAATCCCAAACTGTTTTTGATAGTGGCTACACCAGTCTGCACTCCCACCAACAGTGCAATATGGTTCCCTTTTCTCCACAACCTTGTTAGCATCCGTTGTAGATTGATTTATTTATAATGGCTATTCTGACGTGTGTGATGTGATATTGCATTGTGGTTTTAATCTGCATTTCTCTGATGGCTAGCGATGCTGAGCATCCTCTCATATGTCTCTGGGCCCTTTGTATGTCCTCCTTGGAGAAGTGTCTGTTCATGTCCTTTGCCCATTTTTTAATTGGATTGTTTCTCTTCCTGGAGTGGACTCATGTGAGTTCTTTTCTATATTTGGGAGACCAAACCCCTATCTGAGGTATCAATGGAAAATATATTTTCCCATACGGTTTGTTCCCTTTTCATTATGTTGATGTTTTCTCTAGCCATGCAGAAGCTTCTTATTTTGATGAAGTCCCATTTATTTATTCTTTCCTTTATGTCTCTTGCTCTAGAACACATATCAGTGAAAATATTTGTGCATGAGATACCTGAGAGTGTCCTGCCTATGTTCTCCTCTAGGACTTTTATGGTGTCATGACTTACAAAAAAGCCTTTTATCCATCTTGAGTTTATATATCTGTATGGTGCCAGTTGGTGGTCAAATTTCTTTTTTTTTTTGCATGTAGCTTCCCAGGTCTCCAAACACCATTTGTTGAAGAGGCTATTTTCACTACATTTTATGCTTCTGCACCCTTTGTCAAATATTAATTGACCATAGAGAAATGGGTTTATTTCTGGGCTCTCTATTCTGTTCCATTTGTCTATGTGTCTGTTATAATGCCAGTACCAGCCTGGTTTGATTACAGTGACTTTGTAATATAGTTTTATGTCAGGTATTGAGATCCCTCCTACTTTGTTTTTCTTTCTCAAAAGTTCTGCAGCTATTTGGGGTGATTTATACTTCCATATACATTTTTTAAATGTATGTTCTATGTCTGTGAAATACACCATTGGTATTTTAATAGAAATTAAACTGAATCTATAAATTGCTTTGCATAGTATGGACATTTTGATAACATTAATTCTTCTGATCCATGAACACAGTATATGCTTCCATTTATTTATGTCTTTCTTAATTTCTTTCTTAAGTGTTTTAGGGTTTTATGCACACAGGTTTTTTACCCTCCTTGGTTAAGTTTATTCCTAGGTACTTTATTTTTCTTGTTGCTGTAGCAAAGGGGACTTTTTTCCATATTTCTGCTTCTGTTATTTCACTGTTGGTGTACAAAAATGACTTCAGTTTCTGAATATTGACTTTGTATCCTGCCCTTTTGCCAAATTCACTTATTAAGTCGAGTAGATTTTTGGGGGAGTCTGTAGGGTATTCTATGTACACTATCATGTCATCTTCAAACAATGATTGTTTTATTTTCTCCTTTCCAATTTGGATGCCTTTTATTTCTCTTTCTTGACTGATTGCTGTGGCTAGGACTTCCAATACTACGTTGAATAGAAGCGGTGAAAGCGGGCATGCTTGTCTTGTTCCCATCCTTAGTGGGAAAGTGTTTACTTTTCGCCCATTGGATATGAGGTTGGTTGCAGGTTTTTCATATGTGGCTTTTATTACCTAGAGGTATGCCACCTTTATTCCTACTTTGCTGAGTGCATTTATCATAAATGGATTCTGTGTCTTACCAAATGCTTTGTCTGCATCTCTTGGTATGATCATGTGGTTTCTGTCTTTCCTTTTGTTTATGTGATGCATTATGTTTATTGACTTGCAAACATTGAACCATCCTTTCAGCCCTGGGATGAATCCCACTAGATCATGGTGAATGACCTTTTTAATGTATTGCTGGATGCAGTTTGCCAATATTTTGTTGAGGATATTAGGTCTATGTTCATCAGTGATATTGGCCTGTAGTTTTCTTTTTTTGCTGTGCCTTTATCTGGTTTTGGGATTAGGATGATGCTGGCCTCATTAAAAGAATTTGGAAGTCTTCCATCTTCTTGGATTTTTAGAAAAACTCTGAGAAAGACAGGAGTCAGATCTTCCTTAAAATATTGTAAAATTCTTCTCTGAAACCGTCTAGTCAAGGTTTTTTTTTTTTTTTTTTGTGCTGGGAGTTTTTTGATTACTGTTTCAATTTCACCAGCTCTTATCAATCTGTTCAGGCTTTCTGCTTCTTCTTCATTCTGTTCTAGAAGGTTTTATTTTTCAAGAGATTTGCCAATTTCATCAAGGTTTTCAAATTTCTTGGCAAATATTAGTTCATAGTAATTTCTTACAATCCATGTATTTTTGTGGTATCAATTGTTATTTCTCCACTTTCATTTCTGATATTATTTATTTGGGTCCTCTCCCTTTTTTTCTCGATAAGTCTTCTTAAAGGCTTGTCAATTTTGTTTATCTTTTCAAGGAACCAGCTCTTGGATTTGTTGATCCTTTGAATTTTTCTTTTAGTCTCTATGTCATTTAATTCTGCTCTGATCTTGATTATTTCCTTTCTTCTACTTATTCAGGGCTTTGTTTGTTTTTGTCTTTCTTGAAGCTGGAGGAATGTTTCTATATTTTTTAGGTAGGCCTGTATTGCTATGAACTTCCCTCTCAGGACTGTCTTTGCTGTGTGCAATAGGATTTGGGCTGCTGCGTGTTCATTTTCATTTGTTTCCAGATATTGTTTGATTGCTGCTTTGATCTCATTATTGACCCATTCATTGTTTAATAGCATACTATTCAGTCTTCATGAGTTTGAATGTTTTTGAGTTTTTACCTTGAGGTTGGTTTCTAGTTTCAAGCCCCTGTGGTCCAAGAAAATTCTTGTTATGATTTAAATTTTTCTGAAGATTTTTAGGTTTGTTTTGTGTCCTATCATGTGGTCTATCTTTGAAAATGTTCCATGTGCATTTAAAATAATATGTATTTTGGTTCTATGGAGTGAAAGGTTCTATATATGTCAGTTAAATCTCTTTGATCTAATGTGTCATTCAGTTCCACAATATCCTTCTTGACCTTTTGTTTGGAAAATCTATCCATATTTGACAGTAGGGTGTTAAAATTTTCTACTATTAGTGTTTTACTGTCTATATCTTTCTTGAAGTCTGCCAAGATTTTCCTTATATATTAGGTACTCCT
This sequence comes from Pteronotus mesoamericanus, assembly GCF_021234165.1. Taxonomy (NCBI): domain Eukaryota; kingdom Metazoa; phylum Chordata; class Mammalia; order Chiroptera; family Mormoopidae; genus Pteronotus; species Pteronotus mesoamericanus. The sequence continues at coordinate 61,175,912 of NW_026555321.1, forward strand.
ATGTTGAGTTCATTTAGGTTTACAATGTTTTTGTCTTTTTTATGGATTCTTCCTTTGACTATTATGAAGGGTCCTTCTGGTTCCCTTTATATGACCTTTGTTTTGTAATCTGTTTTGTCTGATAGAATTATTGCTACCCCTGCTTTTTTTTTTTTTCCTGTTATTTGCTTGGAATATTTTTGTCCATCCCTTTACTTTCAGTCTGTGTAGGTCTTTTGTTCTGAGGTGGGTCTCTTATAGGCAGCATATGTGTGGGTCATGTTTTCTTACCCATTCAGCTACCTGTGTCTTTTCATTGGGGCATTTAATCCATTTACATTTAAAGTTATTATGATAAGTATATTTTCATTTTTTCCCTTTGTACCTGTGATCCTCTCTTTCTCACTCTTTTTCTTCATCTTTTAAAGCAATCCCTTTAGCATATCTTGTAGTGCTAATTTAGTGGAGGTGTATTATTTTAGCCTTCTTTTGTCTGTGAAACTCCTTATTTTGCCTTCCATTTTCATTGAGAGCTTTGCTGAGTAGACTAGTATTGGCTAAAGGCCCTTCCTTGTCATGTCCTGGAATATTTCTTGCCATTCCTTTTTGGATTGTAGTGTTTCTGTTGAGATGTCAGCTGCTAACTGTATCAGGGCTCCCTTGTATGTTACTACCTGTTTCTCCCTTGCTTACTTTAGGATTCTCTCTTTGTCTTTAATATTTGCCATTTTAATGATGATGTGTTGGAGTGGGCCTCATTCGGTTCCTCTTGAATGGGACCTTCGCTGCTTCCTGGATTTACATGACTTTCTCCTCAAATTAGGGAAGATTTCCATCATCACTTTTTTCTAACAGGGTCTCTTGAAAAAGTACTTTTAAGTATCACACTTTATTTTTACTTGAAAATATGTTTTTATTTCAAAATTTTATCAAAACAAATAAAAAGCAACACAGGAAAAGGAAGCTTATTTTCTGAGGCTAACTGTTCAAGAATTTAAACTCTTTTGATTAATTATTTCCAATGATGCAGCTGCTTATAACTTGCAGAGGAGGAGTGCTGATGTGTTGGGAAGTATATCTTTTTGATAAGAATGTAGTCATTGCTTCTGAATCATCTAACACACCTATCTATATTAAAATATCTGGTTTCCCTGGCTTTTGATTAAGAAAAGTCTTTGGACATTCTTTCTGTTTAAAAATCAACACATTTGGCCTTGCCAGTGTGGCTCAGTTGGCTGGAGCATCATCCTGTACACTGGGATGTTGAGGATATGATTCCCAGTTTATGGCATATACCTAGGTTACAGATTCAATCCCCAGTCAGAAGGTATATGGGGGACAATCGATCTATGTTTCTCTCTCACATGGATGTTTTTCTGTCCCTTCCTTTCTCTCTAAAATCAATAAACATATATTAATATTAAAAGTAAATATATATAATTACATAAATTATAAAAACAAACACTTTCAGGTAGTTTGTACTATACTAAATGAGTAACAAGAAATCTAATTTAAAATGAAGTGGGGAGAACAGAAGATGGAGATCTCACCCCAAGTCCCTCACAAAGCAGAACAGGAAAGAGCCTCCTCTTTCATCTACGAAAGAGCCTCCTCTCCTCTGTTTCAGCAAAATTGCTCATGGCCTGCCATGATTACATCTTACAGATTGCTGTTCTTTGTTTGTTACTGAATAAACCCTTTTGCGGGAGAGTTCTTGGATGACTTTTTGTTTAGATCAACAGTATAAATGTCACCTTGGATTTGGAATTCTCCTTTGAGGAAAGACAATTTAAATTCAGAGCTGAGGTGGGATTGCAAGATGGTGGCAGAGTAGGAAAGTCTTTCATGCTTCTCCCAGAACTAAACTGGAAATAACACTAAAAAGGGAAACAGCCATCCTAAGAAACCAAAGACCACTTTTAACCAAAGATGCGCAGAAACCACCTCCAGGCCAGTAAGAAGGGTGGGGATGTCAAGGGGCCAGCGTCGTTCACATGGGCAGTGGACTGCAAATGCAGCATGGCTGTGGGACTTTCTGTGAGAGAGGAGAGAAGCCAGGACTCCAAATCAGGCTCCCAAGCACAGAGCACAAGTGCTAGAATCAGCTGACCAGGTAGCATCCAGTGGTGAAAGGCCATGGGTTTTTTGCCTGCTGGGTAGAGACAGAGCCCATTGGAAACAAAGCCACTGTTCTTATTTTCTAAAGGGGCCAAAACACAGGTTTTGTGTTTGCAGCCACACGCCTTGGGCTCAGAATAAGGGAAAGTGGTGCAGACTAGAGTTGTGTAAGGAGAGTTTGGAGGGGGAGGCAATGGGGAGAGAAGTGAGGGAGTAACTATGGGGATTTCTGTGCCAGGATATACCTGGATTCTGCAGCAGCCATCTTTCATGAGAAGAGCAAGCTACTCCCAGGGGAAAAGCAATTACCCCACCCTGTGGAATACCACTTGGCTGACCCTCCAGAATCCTGCTTGCCCCATCATCTAGCAACCCAGTCACTCCACCCTGTATCTCTTTTTTATTGGCTTTTTTTTCCTTTTGTTTTGTTTAGTTTTTGGGTATTTTCCCTTTTCTCCTTTCTTTTTTCCCCATATTTCATCTTAACTCCTGCTGAGGAGATAACAACATATGCACACTCAGGGGGTGTTAAAGACTGGCTTTAGAGTGCAGCTATTCCATATATTTTCCTAGAAACCAGACTGGCACTTCCCTCTAATGAAAGAGCCATATAAACACCCTCCTGGTTTCCAGCAGACCCAAAAATTGGTCTCTGGAGTCCCCACCCATTAGCCTACTAGGGACTCCATCCTGCCAAGTTTAGGTAAATAATACCAGATAGACTCAGATGAGTGGCTCAGGGGTGGAAGAACACACCCACCATCTTCCTTCAGGTCTGAAATGCACCTCCCACAGGAGATCAAGGAATCCCATCCCCCTGATTCTATCAGAAGCCTTATCAGAAACAATCAGGTCAGCAACTAGTTTAAGATTCACAGCTGGCTGGCAGGCAGAGGCATGCAGAGGCAGATTTTGTGGTGCCTTGGGACATTTGCTGACCCACCCCTGGACCCAGTGCTGAAGAAAGCCAGCTTTGCAGCACAGCTTGGCACATTCTGTGCATAGCCAAGCCCAGAGAAAATAGCCACAAAGTGTGGATCACTTAGAGCTAAAAATAGCCTACCAAGTGCTAGATGTGGACAGCACCAGACACTGGCTCACACAAGCCTCAGAGAACATCAGAGCTGTATCTGAAGGGAAAACCCAGACAAGCATTAAACTCTGCTGACAGAAACTCCATTTTCTTCCTTTTCACTATTATTTTTATTTTTATTTTTCATAGTCATTTTATTATTTTTCTTTTTTTCCTATTTTTGTTGCTCAATTTTTTATTTCATATCTCTTATTTCATTCCTACCTTTGCTTACTCCATTTTCCGTTCTTTTGTTCCCTTATTTTTGTTATTCTTTCTCTTTCTTTGACCCCTTTTCCAATTTTTCTCTTTCTATTCATTACTAATGTAAGTTCTTTTCCTTTTCTCCTCTTATGATCATTTTTATTTCATTTGGTCTTCTCTTACTCATTTTTTTCCTTTTCCCTGTCTCTATTATTTTATTTTTTTCCACTTTTATTATTCTTTGCTCTTTCGTCATTAGTCTTGCTGTTATTGGGGTGTGGTTCTTGTTTTGTTTTACTTTGTTTTCCTTTGTGCTGTGAGTACCTGTACAACAGCACATGGAGGAGGCCAGCCAAAGGGGAAATACCAACAACCAATGGGTCAAAAACAATCAAGATCTAAATACAATAGGAGAATTCACATAACCCCCCCAAGGGATATTTCTAGATCATCCAGCTCAGGGGATCAAGGAGACTGCATCACTGGGTCCCACAGGACTCCTATAACATAAGGCCACCTTGTGAAGACAGGAAGTCAAAGCAGATCCATCTAATACATAGAAATAAACAAACAGAAACAGCTACAATGGGGAGACAAAAGAAACAACCACCAAACAAAGGAAAAGTAGAAATCCTCAGAAAAAGAGCTAAACAAAATTGAAGCAAGCAAATTAACACACATAGAGTTCAAAGTAATGGTTATAAGGATGTTCAAGGAACTTTGAGAGAACTAAATTAGCATAAAAAAGACATAGAAACTATGAATAAGAACGAGAGGGAAAAGAATAATGAAATATCTGATATGAAGAATTCACTAGAAAAAATTAAAAGCAGGCTGGACAAAGCAGAGGATTGAATCAGCCTTTTGGAAGACAAGTAATAAAAAATCACCCTGTGAGACTAATAAAAAAAAAAGGCTCAAAAAGAATGAGGATGGGTTAATGGAACTTTGGGACAACATGAAACAAAAATATTCACATCATAGAGATCCCACTAGGAGAAGAAAGGGAGCAAGGGATGGAAAACCTGTTTGATGAAATAATGACAGAAAACTTCCCTAACCTGGTGAAGTAAAAAGTCATACAAGTTCAGGAAGCACAGAGATTCCCAATCAAGAGGAACCCAAAGAGGCCCACACCAGGACACATCATAATTAAGATGGCAAAGTTTAAAAACAAAGAGACAATCTTAAAAGCAAAAAGAAAGAAACAATCAGTTATGTGTAAGGGATCCCCAATAAGACTGCCTGCTGATTTCTTAACAGAAACAGTTCAGGCCAGTAGGGACTGGCATGAAGAATTCCAAGTAGTTAAAAGTAAGGACCTACAGAAACTACCAAGACTACCCTATATAGCAAGGCTTTTATTTAAAATAGGAGAAATAAAGAGTTTACCAGGCCAAAAAACAAACATACAAACTAACTAACTACTGGAATATATTTCTACCAAGCCAGCACTGCAAGAGATGCTGAAGGGACTACTTTAAGAAGGAGACATAGAGAGAAAGGAACACAGTTTCAAAGGGGAAAAGTGGAAATGAATAAGTACCTATCAACAATAACCTTAAATGTAAGTGGATTAAATGTTCCTATCAAAAGACATCGGGTAGCTGAATGGATAAGAAAATATGACCTATATATTTGCTGTCTAAAATAGTACAACCTCAAACAAAGGATTTATACAGCCTGAAAGGAAGAAATGGAAAAAAAAATATTCCAAGCAAATGGACACATAAAAAAAGCTGGGGTAGCAATACTTGTATTTGACAAAATGGACTTCAAAGCAAAGGCCACAGCAAAATACAAGGATGGTTGCCATTTAATACTAAAAATATCTATTCAACAGGAGGATATCACCCCATTTACAGCAAATATAGAAGCGCCTAAATATATAAAACTATCTTGGAGGACAAAAGAGAAGAGATGGATAGCAATACAGTCATTGTAGGGGATTTTAACACCCAACTGTCACCAATGAATAGATCTTCCAGGCAAAATATCAATAAGATAACAGCTACCTTAAATGCCATACTAGGTAAAATGAATTCAATTGACATTTACAGAACATTTCATCACAAGGGAAGAGAGGATATATTCTTCTCAAATGCACAGCGCTCATTCTCAAAAGTACAACACAAGGTAGGACACAAAATAAGTCTTAACAAATTTAAGAAAATCAAAAACATATCAAGCATTTTCTCAGATTACAATGCCTTGAAAATAGAAATCTTCCTCAATGTAAAACTCAAAAACATTCAAAGACATGGAAGCTAAATTACATACTATTAAATAATGCGTGGGTCAACAATGACACCAAGAAAACAATCTAAAAGTATCTGGAAACAAATGAAAATGTACCCACAACAGCCCCAAAACTATGACACACAGCATAAGTAGTCCTGCAAAGAAAATTCATAGCATTACAGGCCAATCTGAAATAATAATAATAATAATAACAATAATAATAATAACAGCAAATAAAACACAGAGTGAGTAGAAAAAAGGAAATAATCAAGATCAGAGCAGAAATAAATGACAGACTAAAAAAAAATTAAGTGATCAATGAATCGAGCAGTTGGTTTTTTGAAAAGATAAACAAAATTGATAACCCTTGACTCATCAAGAAAAAAAGAAAGAGGACCCAATTAAATAAAATCAGAAATGAAAGAGGAGAAGTAACAACTGATAACACAGAAATACAAAGAATGTAAGAAGATACTATGAACAACAACTATATGCCAAGAAAGTGGACAACCTGGATAAAATGGATTAATTCCTAGAAACATACAATCTTTCAAAACTGTATCAAGAAGCAAAAGCAAACCTCAATAGGCAGCAATAATGAGTGAAACTGAAGCATTAATTTAAAAAAAAGAAAGAAAAAAAGAAAATAGAAAAACTCCCAACAAACAAAAGTCATGGACCAGATGGCTTTATAGGCAAATTTTACCAATCATTCAAAGAGAACTAACACCTGTCCTTCTCAAACCATTCCAAATATTCAAGAAGAGGGAAGACTTCCAAACTCCTTTTATAAAGCTAGTATTATCCTAATTCCAAAACCAATTAAAGACACAACAAAGAAAGAAAGTGACAGGCCAATATCCTTGATATACATAAATGCTGAAACCCTGAACAAAGTGTTAGCACACCAGATCCAACAATACATTAAAAAGATCATCCACCATGATCAAGTAGGATTCTATCCAGAGATGCAAGGATGATGCAATATTCACAAATCAATAAATGTAATACATCACATAAACAAAAGGAAAGACAAAAATCACATGAGCATATCAATAGATGTGGAAAAGGCATTTGATAAAATCCAGCACCCATTTATGATAAAAATACTCAGCAGCTAAAAACAATATCATTTTGATAGCAAGATCATATATCACAGGTTTGCTCATGTTTCTTACTATAGTTTAACATTCTCATTTGTCTTCAAATTCATATTTTTTAAGGCACATTTTACTTTCCCTTGGGTTTTGCCCTATATTATTTTTCAGAGATGAATTAACAGTTCAGATGATAAAGCTAGTGAAATAATTAGAAACAGAATAAAGTAATATGAAATTGCCAATATAAATATCATCTTTGTTCATGTGTGAAGATGATTCCTCCAGCAAAATTAACTATTAAATTTCTCAATAAAATTATTTAGCTTTTAAAATATTTTTTTACTTTTTTGGAATAAAATAAAATAATTAGAATGTAGAAATATAGAACAAGCCAAATAGAGTCCTCAAGAATGTGTCTGTCAGGGATGCTTAACTAATTAGACACAGAGCTTGTCAGTAGCTCTATTTCATCAGTCCCAGAGGAACAAAACAGAAAATGAAATTTAAAATATGAACAGCAAAAATGCAACTCAAGATCACACTACACCATCTATTTGAATTTTAGGTTGCCATATGGCAAAAAATACTAATACATGCTTGGAAGAAGCACTCCCATGTATGAAATGTTGATTTACATAAAAGAGTCTACAGCGTATTTGCCTTGCACCAGTTAACATAATTATATAGGAAAAGATAAACCTAGTATGTATCAAGTGAGAACATTGTAATCTTAATTGGTGGTTAGTAATTATTTTAAGTGATATTTACTTTGAGAGGGGAGTTGTAGCTGAATGTCACAGAAGGAAAGAAGATTAATCAAAACTATTTCAAATTTATAACTTCTGGAAATGAATACATGAATGTAAAGTGAAGCCAAATGAGAGTTAAGCAGCTTTAGGGCACATGTTCTCTAAGAGACACACAATAAATACTTGAAATTCAACGTAAGGGGACTCAGTCAAGTCATTTATGGATAATCACGGAAACCTTTTTAACTGAGTTTATTTAAAGTAAATATCTCACCTGTGTTAATTTCTATTTGCTTCTTTTTTTATTTATCCCTTATTCATTGTTTAACATTTTTAGTTTTATTGTACACAAAATTATACTTTTTATAGTAAATAATTCACATGATTTATTTTAATATAAACAGACTTTCCAAGCCATTAAAATTTAAATAAATGCCATTTGACATATTTATGAAAGTATTAGAAGACTATGCTTTTAGCATCTTTTATAATACAATTCTTTTTTATTAACCAATTATGTTTTGACTAATTAACCCCTATTCGTTTATCCTTTATACTAAATTGCACATTCTATCTGCGTATTCACAGTGTTTGATGGCCAAAAACAGGTAGTTGCATGATTGTTCTTTTAATATTACTAGAGTTCTAAAATTTCAGATAAAGACTTAAATACAAGCCATAGATCTTCATACACTCTTCATCTAGACTGTACATTGGCAGATAGTACACACTTGATCTGAACCAGAAACATAAAATTGGTAATTTGAAAATTAGAAGAGATGTTCCAGTACCTTCAAATCAGTATTTTGAAATATTTCTAATATATTCTAAAGTAGTATATGTTGTCTTTGCAAATAACATACACACATACACCTATACTTACTTGACTGTCCCAATTTCTGTGAAATATGTTCACTCTTGGCAAAAAGTCAACAAATAAAATGGTGTAACAATTAAAATAAAAAGGCATTTCTGTGCTTACCAAATAGGTCCTTATCTTCAATGACTGCCATCTCAACCTCATCTCCAGTGATTACAGTGCATGGGAAAGGATCCTGGAGAAGAACACTGATCTCACCAAAGGATTCCTGTTTCTTAAGTTGACCCATATAAACAAGTTTTTGAATTTTTTTCTGTAAGAGACATAGATAATTGATGTTTAATTAAACCACTTTCATACCATTAATAAATATTTCTATCAGAAATTCTGTTCATAAATCATTTTTGTGTATGGTATTTAAAATAAATTGCAATTTCATGAAAGCCAGAGAAAATATTTACTTACACAAATATTTAAATTATACTAGAACACTAGCAACTTGAAAGACAACTTCAGCACATCTAAAGTAATTGAAAGCACTGTCACTTATTGCTGTGCATATTGAGTTTTTTAACCTGCCAAGAAGTTTAGAAAGCATTGAACTCATTTCATTTTTCAAAGCCCTAGGATACCATTTTTGTGAGCATAGCTTAGCTTAGTATATTTTCATTGAAACAGGAGTGAGTTGGTGAGCAGTAAGATTTAAGAAAGACTGAAAGAAAAAAGAAAAAAAAATAAGAGAGTATAGCCCTCAGAATAGGACCACAACAAGAACTCTAAAAAGGGGACAAGAGCCAATATCTAACTCAAAGATTTGTCATTTTTTTTAAACAGTAAATCTTTACACTGACTATCATTAGTACAGCAGAATTCAACCGAGTTTATCTAATAAATTGAATTCATTGAAGACTGCCTGACCCACTAAATAGGCATATTTCTAACTTTTCTATCATTATGCATTAATTAGTGTTTTGCCTGTTCTAGAACTTCAGAAAACTGGAATCACATAGAATGCACTATTTCAGGTTTGATGCTTTTTCCCAACCTAATGTGTTGAGATCCATCCATATACTTCAATGTATCATTATTTCTTTTTTTTTCTACTGTATAAAATATTTATTCCTGAAATGAAAGTCTTTTTTTCCAAGATTTTTTTTAAATTTATTTTTTCAAATACATTTGTCTCTGCCTCCCCCCCACCACTTTCCCTTGTCCCCTCCCTCCTTCCCTCCCTCAGCTCTTCCCCTTTGGTTTTGTCCATGAGTCCTTGCTATATATCATTATTTCTTTTAATTGAGGTGTGGCATCCCATTGACATAATACACTACAATATTACTGTCCATTCAACTGTCAATGGAAATTTGAATTACATACAATATTTGGCTTATGAAGATTCATGTAGGTTTTTCCATAGGCATATAATTTCATTTCTCTTGAGTAAATACCTAGAGCAAAATCTCTGGAGTTAAGTGTATTTTAGCCAATCTGATATGCCTACAGTGATACTTCGTTTTGGATTTTATTGCCATTTCTCTGATGAATAAGGGTGTTAAGCATCTCTTAACATGCTTATTGGTCATTAGACACTTTGGTCATAGGTATATTGGTCACAGCTAAATATACCTTACAATGTATTTTACATTCTGGTATCTTACAACTTAGTAATAGGGACAAAAGAACCCAACAAAAAATAGTCAAAAAAATTGAACAGGAATTTCACATAACAAGACAAACAAATTATAAATGTCCAGTAAGCACAGGAAAAGATGTTCAACATCATTTGGTCATTAGAGAAGATTAATGGATTAAAGTGAATATATAAGTTTAAAACTTACCACTTTTCTTGACTGTAGTTTCATGAATCCTACAATATTTCTATAAATGTTACAATGTCCAGAATTAATATAAGCCACAAAAGAAATTATATTTCCACTCTCCACTATCACTGAAAAGAAGAGAGATAATTCATTACTTCACATATTCTCCTTTGTAGGATATTATGACAATAAAATATTTAATCATTAACTATAAATGGTAATTTTCTGAATGGATGCCAGTTCATAGGCAGTCCCTGGCATATGATAGAAGTCCACATCTGATATCTTTCTAGAAATAAACATTGATGAGACTTTTTTAGCAGAAGCAGTGGTGGGCAGTAAACTGGTGGAAGAGAGGAAGAGGTGAATAGAGCAAGCCCTAATTTGTGTTGTTTGCTGAGCTTCATAGTAAATATTCCTACCATGGCTAATTTCAAACTGTCAATGGTAATAACTGGCTCACAAAATCCCTGAATACTCAACAGTACCCAGAGCCTGACTGCAAGCCCACTCTAGCACTCTGCTAATCACAACAGAACGTCTTCGAGGCCACATTGAATTGGTTTTAAACCCTACTCTGCCATTTCCAATGTGAACCTAGATAAATTATCTCAGTTTCTGAGCTTCAGGTTTTTCCCCTTGAAAATAGCAGAATTAGGATCCTGTTCTATACTCAATATGAGGTAATTGAGTGTATATAAAGTACTTAACATGATGCCTAGCACCTAGTGTTACATAATAAATCATGCTGTTAATATCATTAGTTTTTGCTTAAATTTGTGAAAGCATCCTAATACCAAGATATACTTGAAGGTGAACTGGATAACACCTTCATAATAATCAGTGAACATATTAAAAAGCAACTGCAATAAAACATCACATTTTAAATTATAAACAAAACAATTTAAATAATAAAATGAATTAGACATATATAAATTAAAATTGCTATTTCAAACTGACTTTTTATTTTGTTCATTTTGAAGTATATTAATATTTTTTTGAAAAACCCTAAACATAAGAGGTAACATAAACATAAAGACATACATATCTTTCCCATGATTTTTAAAGTAGACAAAAAATAAATGTTTTGATAATTCAAAGTATTTATTTCACATCATATAAAAGTACAAATATACTCAGCCATAAGAAAAGACATACTACATACTACTACCATTTGTAATAACATGGATGGACCTTGGGGATATTATGCTAAGTGAAATCAGTCAGTCATAAAAAGCTAAGAATTATGTGATTTCACTCATATGTGGGATACAAAACTGACACTTGTGGACAGAGACAACAGTGGGGTGGTTGCCAGAAGGAAGGGAAAGGGAGGAAGTTGGGAGTGGAGGTGGGTAATTACAATATATGTTGACAGAAGATGGTGACTTTATGTGGTGGGCACACAGTGCATTACACCAATCAAATGTCATATAAACATACACTTGAAACCTAAATGATCTTATCCAATGCCACCCCAATAAATTTAATTAAAAATGTTTAAAAATTCAATTTAGGAACTAAAAAGAAAACAAAGAGACAAGATGCTTGCCTGAGAGGCAATATGGTGTAGGAGAGATTGGAAGTCACATTGACCTCCTCCCAGGATCAGCTGAGAATTACAACTAAATTGCAGAGAAATCACCTGGAACAAAAAACTGAACAACAGCAAGTCAGAAGCCTTACAACCTCAAAAAGACAAAAATCAGCTTTAACATAAACTGACAAGGAGTGCAGTGGAGACTCAAGAAGTCTGGCTCAGTGTCCATGGGCAGCAGAACAAGAGGGAAATTTAAACAGTGAGTTGGATCCCCCTGAAAAGAGTGGGGTCTAAACCATGAATGGGGAACCCCAGCTTATAGTACCAGTGCCCAAAAAGAACACAGATAACAGACATATGCGGAAGGCAGCAAGGTTGCTCTCTCGAGAGATGGGCAGCTGGAGAGGCAAAGAGCCATTTAAAGGGAGAGCACATAAGTTTTTATTTGCAGCCCCTTAATCTGGGCTCCTTCAAAGGCAAGGAGAAAGTGGGCTAGAGACACTTGAGGAGAAATTGGGGAAGGAGGCTTTGGAGAACAACTGAGGGAATAGCCAGTGGCAAGTCAGTGCTGAGTCATTGCCCATACAGCAGCAGACATCTTACTCAGGCAGACTGAACCACTGAGCTGCAGCAGCCTGAGAGGAAACAATAGCCCCACCTCCAGGAGGGAATCTGCCTTGGCCCTGTGGTGCTTAAGCCTGACTACTGAGTACAGACTGGCAGCCGCAGATAATAGATTCCTGGATAAAGGGGCATAGAGTGGACTAGAGACACTTGAGGAAAGACTGGAGACTGAGTCTTTGGGTAGAGAACTAAGAGGTTAGCCAGTAGGATCCAGGTGCTGTCATCTCCCATACAGCAGTAGACATCTTGCTCAGGCAGACCACTCCCTTGAGAGGCAGCAGTGTGACAGGAAACAACAGCCTTGACCCCAGGAAGGACTTTGCCCCATCCTGCAGTGCCTAAGTCTGACTGCTGAGTGCAGAGTGACTAGATTAACAAATGAAAGATACAGCCACAGGCAGTAGATTCCTGGAAGGATCAAACAGACTCCTTAAGGTCAGATGGGGTCAGCATCTGAACTCATCAGAGGCCGATCCAGAAAGAAAAAACACCAATAAATACCAGAGGCTACCAAGACGAAATCTACTTAGGTCTTCCCCATGATTTGCGATATTTTCTTTACTACATAGCTTTTTAACTTTCATTTCAGGTCCACCAATTTTGTGCATACTAAGTCATTAGATTTTATACTAGTAATTTATTTCTCTACTTTATTATTATAGTCTTAATCTCTTTACAGCCTTATAAACTGGTTCATTGCTGTTGACAGTGGGATTGCAGGACAGAGTTATATTTGTGGCTCTGTGTTTGTTTCCTGGGCTTTGTGACTGTGTTCTGGCAACATTGGCACAAAAACACATACAACACGGTGGGTAATGTGACCCTCAGTCAACTAGCTGGAGGGTAGGACCACCTAAGAATTACCAGACAACAATCAAAACGCAATTACTTCCAGAGAGCCAACAAAAATGTCATATAAGGAATCAAAAGAATGCCAAGTTCAGGAGATCAAGGAGACCACACAACTAAATCTTACAGGTCTATTACCATAGAACTTTACACCACAAAATCAAGAAGTCAAGACAAATCACTTTAAGATGCATAAGGAAAAAAGAAGAGTTTTACAAATAATGAAAAGACAAAGAAACACCCTCAATGAGAAGAAAAAGAGGAATCCCCAGAAAGAGGATAAATTATAGAGGCAAGTAAACTTTCAGATATTCAGGTCAAAAAAGTGGATATAAGGAAGATAAATGAGCTAACTGGGCTCAGAATCACCAAAAACTAGAGGAAAACTAAGGAACTTACTACAAGCTATATCAGCATGAGAAAGAAAAGTATATAGAAAACTATTGATAAGAGGCAAGAAGAAAAAAGACCACAATTTCTGAATTGAAGAACACAGTAGAGGGATCAAAATCAGATTCTATGAAGCAGAAAATTGAACCAGCGAGCTGGAACACAAGGTAGAAAAAGCTTCCAGAAAGAGCAAGAAAATGAAAAAAGACTAAAAAATAAAGAAGAGGCATTTAGAGAAACTCAGGTCAACCTGAAATGTGATAATATCCATATAATAGGGATACCAGATGAAGAAGAGGAGCAAGGGAAAGAGAATCTGTTTGAAAAAGTAATGATGGAGAACTTCCCTAACTGGAGCAGAGAAAGAATCTCACAAGTCCAAGAAGCACAGAGGGGCCCATTCAGGAGGAACCCAATGAGGCCCATTCCAAGACACATCATCATTAAAATGGCAAATATCTAAGTCAAAGAGAGAATTATAAAGGCAACAAGGGAGAAACAGTTAGTAACATACAAGAAGGACCAATTTGACTATCAGATGACTACTCAACAGACACTACAAGCCAAAGGGAATGGAAAGAAATATAACAAGTGTTAAAAAGAAAAGGTCTGCAACCAAAAATACTCTACCCAGCAAGGCTCTCAATTAAAATGGAAGGTAAAATAAGAACTTTCCCAGACAAAAGAAGGCTAAAAGAATACACCTTCACCAAACCAGTGCTGCAAGATATGCTAAAGGGACTGCTTTAAGAAGATAAGAAAAACAGTGAGAAAGAGAAAAACACAGGTACAAAGGGAAAAAATGAATCAGTACCTATCAATAGTAACTTTAAATATAAATGGATTAAATGTTCCAATCAAAATACATAGGAGAGCTGAGTGGATTACAAAACATAACCTGCAAAACTACTGCCTACAAGAGACCCACCTCAGAACAAAGGACCTACACAGACTGAAAGTGAATGGGGGGGAAAACAATATTCCAAGCAAATCGACAGGAAGGAAAATCAGGGGTAACAAGACTTATATCACACAAAATAGATTTCAAATCAAAGGACATGAAGAGAGACACAGAATGACACTTCAAAGCACTCAAAGGAAGAATCCATCAAGAAGACACAAATATTGTAAACCTATATGCACCCAAAATAGAAGCATTCAAATATCTAAGGAAAATATTTAAACTTGAAGAAAGATACAGACAGCAACACATGGATAGTACAGGATTTTAACATCCACTGTCAACAATGGATAGATCGTCCAAACAAAACGTCAACAAGGATATTGTGGAACTGAACAATGCATTAGATCAAATGGACTTAACTGACATATATAGAACCTTTTATCCTAAAGAAGCAAAATTACACATTATTTACAAATGCACATGGAACATTTTCAAAGATAGACCACATGACAGGACACAAAACAAGCCTCAAAAAAGTCATGAAAACTGAAATCATAACAAGCATTTATTTTCTCAACAAGGGCTTGAACTAGAAACCAACGCCACAGAAAAAAATTAAAAAACATTCAAACTCATGGAGACTGAATAGCATGCTATTAAACAATGAATGGATCACTACTGAGATCTAGGAGAAATAAAAAAGCTGGAAACAAATGAAAATGAGTATACTACAGTCCAAATCCTATAGAACACTGAGAAGGCAGTCCTGAGAGGGACGTTCGTAGCAATACAAGCCTACCTTAAAAAGATAGAAACATTTCAAATAAACAACTTAACCCTACATTTTCTAGGACTGGAGACACAACAGCAAACAAATCCCAGAGTGAGAAGAAGGAAGGAAATAATTAAGATTAGAGAAGAATTGAATGACATAGAGACGAAAAGAACAATTCAGATCAACAAATCTAGGAAGTGGTTCCTTTAAAAGATAAACAAAATCGACAAGCCTTTAAGCAGACTCATCAAGAAAAAAAGGGAGAAGACCCAAATAAATAGTATTGGAAATGGAAAAGGAGAAATTACAACTAATACCACAGAAATAGGAAGGATTACAAGAAATTACCATGAACAATAATATGTCAAGAAACTTGAACATCTGGGTGAAATGGACACATTTCTAGAAAAATATAACCTTCCAAAACAGAATGAATAAGAAGCAGAAAGCCTGCACAGACTGACAACAGCTGGTTAAATTAAAAGAGTAATCAAAAAACTCAGAGGGATATGGCGGAGGAGTGAGTGGAAGTCACACTGACCTCTTTCCAGGTCCAAACTGGAATTGCAACTACATTGTGGAGAAATCATCTAGGAAACAAGGGAACGATAGCAAGAGAGGAGCCTTGGAGCCTTGGACAGACAGTGGAATTGGCTTTCGCACATCCTAACAGGTGATAATCGCAGTGGCGGCTCAGAGGGTGGTCTGGGCAACCATGGGTGCCAGCACCAGAGGGATATTGAAATGGCCAGTTGGATCCCCTTAAGAAGATAAGGGTCTGAAATATAAGCAGAGATCTCTAGCTTACAACATCAGAACCCCAAAAAGCACACAGACATAAGACAACTGCAAAAAGTGTAGTTGTGCTCTCTGCCACAGACGGGCAGCTGGAGACACAGAGACATCTAAAGGGCCAACATAAAAATTTGCCATGGCAGCCACTTTCCTTAGTCTCTGGGCAGAGGTGGAAGCAGAGTGGGCTGGAACTTGAGGAAAAATTGGTGAGGAAAGCTTTGGGGAGAGAACTGAGACAGTGGTCAGTGGGGCCCCAGTGATGACTCACATCCAACTCTGCAGCTTCCATCTCACTCAGGCATAAAGGAATCAACAGCCCTGCCCTAAGGGCATTCTGCCCAGGAGGTGCATGTGGGCATGGATGCTGCGAGCAGAGCAGCCAGCAGAGATACTAGATCCCTGACTAATTAGACTAAAAGACTAAAAGAATATACCTTCACCAAACAAGCACTGCAAAAATATGCTAAAAGGACTGCTTTAAGATGAAGAAAAAGAGTATGAATACCCAATTCCTTTCACAGTTGCCAATACTTGTTTTTACCAATATTTTAAAATATGTATTGTGACAATGATATTTTAATTGTTCCTTTATTATTTGTTGAAAGTAAACCTATTTTTGTACATTTCTTGCTTGTTTCTATTATTTTTAAAAAATTTTACATGGCTTTTTAGTATTCTTTATCCATTTTTGATTAAATAGTTGTATAATTTCTTCCCTAAAAACAAAACAAACCATTAACCCTTTTTTAAATGTGTTGCAAATACTTTCCTATTCTAGTACTTGTCCTTTAACTTTTTTATATGTATATTACTATATAGTCTTAAATGTTTAATATAGTCATATTGTCAATATTTTATGTTATAGCTTCTGCATTTGACTATTTTACTTCAGGGTAAGAAAAATATTAGTTTCTATTATCTCCTAAAACTTCTAGCTTCTACACATAGACTTTTAACTTGCCTGAATATTTCTTTTATAATGTATGAAATAGGGCTCTATATTTGTTTTATTTCAAGTAATAGTGGTCCATGCACTTTGTTTGTTGAATAAGCCTTATTTTCCCCATTGATTTGAAATATCAACTTAATCATATATTACATTGCTAGACAGATATATACGTTTGTCACTAGAATGCTCATTATATTTCATTGATCTATTTGATTATTTCTGTGCTGGTGTCATGTTGGTTTAATTGCTGAGACTTTATAATAGTTTATATATTTTTTAATATTTTATAATTAACTTTGACATTTAAAAATAAATAAAATTAATCTGTATTTAAGGAAGATAAAGAAGAAAGAAAGAATTACAAAGAAAGAAAGAAAGAGAGAGAGAGAGAGAAAGGAAGGAGGGAGGGAGGGAGGGAGGGAGGGAGGAAGGAAGGAAGGAAGGAAGGAAGGAAGGAAGGAAGGAAGGAAGGAAGGAAGGAAGGAAGAAAGAAAGAAAGAAAGAAAGAAAGAAAGAAAGAAAGAAAGAAAGAAAGAAAGAAAGAAAGAAAGAAAGAAAAAGAAAGAAAGAGAAAGAGATGGTAATCTTACCTTTTGTGGCAACATGGATGAAACTGGAGAATATTTAGCTAACTGAAATAAGCCAGTTGATGAAAGACAAATACCACATGATCTCACCTATAAGTGGAATCGATTCAACAAAATAAACTAACAAGCAAAATAAACCTCAGGTATGGAAACATTGAGCTGACTGAAAGTGACCGGAGGGGATGGGGAAATAAGACAATTGTGGAAAGAAGGGGAAGGGACTAAACAAAGAACATGTATGAATGACCCATGGACATGAACAGCAGATAGGTAATTGACTGTGGAAGCAGAGGCATCAGGGTGGGATGGGTGGAGGGGGGTAAAGGGAGAAAAGTTTAGACAACTGTAATAGAATAAACATGATTTATAAATTTAAAAAACAATAAAAATAAAATTAAACCACTAAAAAAAAGAAAGGAAGGATAATTCCTTATTATCTATTAGCTCCAACAAGAGACTGTTAAAGTCCCAGTTTCAATGTAAGCTAATGATTAGAAAGAGTTAAAGGACATCTTCTTAATTAAGATAAACCCCAGGTCACTAGCATAAGAGAGCAAATCATGGTTTTGGAACAGAAGTGTATCTAGGATCAGTAAGATGGATGCAGCTTCAAGCAGGACATGCACTGGCTAAATAAACATCAGTTCTCCATGGAAAGCATGCCTGCTAGAAAAAGAACAATTAAAGGAATAGAACCAATGAATGCTATTTGTGAACTTTATTTTCCATTTGGGAAAATTTTTCTGAACATCTTTTCGCTATGGATAAATTTAGTTTTCTTTTATATTATTAAAGATTTTGGTTAGAAATGAATTTACATTTACTGAATATTTCTGTAAGGGTTCATACTAGATAAATTATAAACAGTATTAAACAGTTCTTCATTATTAAGAAATGTATAGCCTGGGTCAGTTTGGATCAGCTGGTTGACGTGTCATCCCATAACTGAAGGGTTGTGGGTTTGATTCCCAGTCAGGGCACATGCCTCAGTTGTGGGTTCAATCCCCAATCAGGGTGTAGACAACCCCTGGTCTGGGCTTGTACAGTCCCCCAACTGGTTGCATATGAGAAGCAAGTGATCTATTTTTCTCCCTTGCATCGATATTCCTCTCTCTCCCTTCCTCCCTCTCTAAAAGCAATGAAAAAATGTCCTCAGGTGAGGATAGAAAAAAATGCACATATGTGTGCAGTCAGCTATATTTATGGCTAAGTAGAGATAAATCCTAAATAGAAATGCATATCAGAAGAATTGATCATTGATTAATTATTTAATTTTCAATTGATGTCACATTGAAATAGGTCATTCTTGCAATGAATACTATATGTAAAATCCTTATGTATATTAAGTAACTGTTACATTGCATAAGAAGTAAAAAACTAAATGGAATTTTTTCTAATCTCACAAATCTTTCATTTGGAAAAAAAAGTTACATGCAAATCAATTATTGATAGAGGAAATCCAGAGAGAGATGGAAGAAATTTTAAATTTTCAACATGCCTCCAAAATTATTTCAAGTAAAGAACTTACCAAAACAATACATTGATAAAGTTTTTTCACAGAAAAGGACAGTGTATGACTCACTGCACAACAGGGCATATGAAGAAGGATTGACTTGGTGTTAGATCCCCTGGTCGTCCTCCTCTTTCCTCCCCATTCTCCCCATACTTCCCACTCTCCCTCCCAGTGCCCAAGCTGGACAGTTGCTGGGGCTTAGACCTTTCAAAGGTCAAGGGAAAGGGAAGCTCAACCAGACTGGACACTCAGCCCCAAGGCCAAGGAAGCCACACTCTCACTTCCACTATCTAACATCTCTCCTCAATGAAATCAACTCCGACTTCCCACTTCATCCTACAGTTTAACCTGCTCTTCCAGGCTCTCACCCCACTCTGCTCTTTTCCATGGTTTTCAGACTAATATACTAATTTACTGATTTACTTCTTGTGTTTACTGTCTGTTATACTCTTTAGCTCCAACGAGACAAGAAAGTTTATTTTTACCTTTTGTTCACTCATGTATCTGCATAGTAGCCACTTAATATACATTTGTAAAATGAATGCAAAATTGCAATATTAAATTGCAATTTCCCTCAAAAAGGTAAACTAAGCACAAGAGGAAGCTCAAGATATGGTGGCTTTGATTTTCTTGAAATTCTGAATAAAATATTTTACAATACCTGAGTTGGTAAAAACCAACAAATATACTCAAAAACCAGAAAAAAAGTAAGTGAATAATCACACATGGTGAGAAAACCTGTGGAAAATCTCCCCCAGAAAGTCTCAAAGGGAATACTTTCAGGGATGAGCTAAAAAAGCCCACCTAACAAAGGGAGTCTGGAGGTACATTCCTCTCTGGTCTGGCGGTTCCTACTCCAGAACACACATCTGCTCATGGTGCTGAGTGGAATGGAAAAAACAAACAAAAAGAGAGAGAGAGAGAGAGAGAGAGAGAGAGAGTCTCTGGAAAAGTATAAACCATTGCTCCTGGTTTGGGGGCTAAAATCCACACCATTTTGGAGGCACTAAATTTTATTTTGAATTATACTGTGTTTTTGCATTTCTAAAGGCTTGCGGGGGAAAGGAAAAAAAATTCTTTATTTTATTTTTTTATTGTTGTTCAAGAATAGTTGTCTCCATTTCCCCCCACTGCTCTCCTCTGCCCCACCATCCGCACCTCCCAACTATAGTCCTATATTCTGTTGGCTTTGTCTATGTGTTCTTTACACATGTTCCTTGATGGCCCTTCCCCTTCTTTCCCCCAATATCCCCTCTGCCATCCCCTCTGGTTGTTGCCCATTTATTCTTTATTTCAATGTCTCTGGTTTTATTTTGCTTGCACATTTGTTTTGTTGAGTAGGTTCCATTTATAGGTGAGATCATATTATATTGGCTTTTCACTGTCTGGCTTATTTCACTTAGCATAAGGCTCTCCAATTCCATCCATGCTGTCATGAAGGATAGGAGCTCCTTTTTTCTTTCTGCTGCCTATGGTTTTTTGATCCATTTATTCAATGATGGACACTTAGGTTGCTTCCAGCAAGTGGCTATTGCAAATTGTGCTGCTATGAACATTGGCGTGCATAGGTTCTTTTGAACTGGAGTTTCAGGATTCTTAGGGTATGATCCAAGCAGTGGAATTTCCAGGTCAAAAGGCAGTTGCATTTTTAATTTTCTGAAGAAATTCCCTACTCTTTTCCATAGTGGTTGCACCAGTCTGTATTCCCACCAACAATGTACTTGGGTTCCCTTTTCTCCACAACCTCTCTAGCACTTGTATGTTGATTTGTTCATGATGGCCATTTTGAGCAGTGTGAAGTGATATCTCATTGTGGTTTTAATTTCCAGCTCTCTGATGGCTAGTGATGCTGAGCACCCTCTCATATGTCTCTGGGCCCTGTTTATGTCCTCCTTGGAGAAGTGTCTGTTCAGGTCCTTTGCCCATTTTTACAATGGATTGTTTGTCTTCCTGGAGTGGAGTCATGTGAGTTCTTTTTATATTTTGGTGATCAGACCCTTGTCAGAGGTATCATTGGCAAATAATATATTTTATATGGTTGGTTACCTTTTCATTTTGCTGATATTTTCTTTAGCCATGCAGAACCTTCTTATTTTGATCAAGTCCCATTTGTTTATTCTTCCCTTTATGTCCCTTGCTCCAGAACACACATCGGTGAAAATATTGCTGCATGGAATATATGAAAGTTTCATGCTTATGCACTCCTCTAGGAGTTCTATGATGTTCCGATTTATATTTAAGTCTTTTATCCATATTGAGTTTATTTTCATGTATGGTATAAGTTGGTTGACGAATTTCTTTCTTTTTTTTCCTTTTTTTTTTTTTTTCGCATGTAGCTGTCCTGATCTCCCAACACTGACTGTTGAAGAGGCTCTTTTTACTCCATTTTATGCTTCTATCCCCCTTTGTCAAATATTAGTTGATAATAGAGACATAGGTTTATTTCTGGGCTCTCTATTCTGTTCCATTGATCTATGTGTCTCTTCTTATGCCAGTACCAGACTGTTTTGATTAAAGTGGCCTTGTAATATAGTTTGATGTCAGGTATTGTGATTCCTCCTACTTTGTTGTTCTTTCTCAAAATTGCTGTAGCTATTTGGAGTTATTTATGGTTCCCTATAAATTTATGAAGCGTTTGTTCTATTTCAGTGAAATATGTTATTGATATTTTAATTGGTATTGCATCAAATCTGTAAATTGCTTTGGGTACTATGGAAATAAATTCTATCTAAATGAATTAACATCCATCTTAGGCTTCAAAAATTTCCCTCATGGCATTGAAAAATAATTGTAAAGCAACTCAGATACATTGAATCCAGATTTTACATTTTCATCTGTCAAATTAGAATATAAGAAGCAAGCTTGAAAATCAAGATGAAAAAGCTTATTCTTCCTCAATAAACGGTATGCACAATCTGAAAATGACCTAGCATGAAGGAGATATTTTACACAGTTAAGTCACATTTAGTGGTTGCTAAACATACCACTCCCTCCTGGAAATTACGGAACCATCTACATATGAAACTAAGTCATCTTCATTTTTGTCATGATGTTCATCGCTGACGAACTGCATTCCCATTTTTAGATCTTCATAATAATCCATTGGTCTTTCAAACCTGCTTAGATTTTCTACATTGTTCCACTGGGTTTTTTCAGGGTCTTCTAAATAGTCTTTCCATATTAGATTGTTCATTGGATTTTTGTTTTCTTTTTTTACACTGTCTGGGTAAGAATCAAGCTCATCTCGCTGAATAACATCTACTTGAGATTCTTTTGCATATCTGATGGTGGAATGTAGTTCTTGGCAAAGTAATCTCCATGAGACGTCCATCTTCTCCTGTAGCAGATTATTCCAGCCAAAACATAAGTATTACGAAGGGAGCCCCACCCATTACACTAGCAATGATCGTGCCAATTATGTCGTGGGAAAACTAGCATTGAAATGCCAATTTTAGCACTGAAATATTTCAGCCAAGAATCTATACAAAGAATTTTCTAGACCATGTTTTAGCCATTTAATATTGATGTTGTTCAAATGGGTAATTATATAAAAAAAATTAGGTTAACATGGAAACTTGAGATTTAACAAGAAAAATCTGAATTATAAAACCAATTACGCTTGCTGATGGATACTGGCAAAACATCATCTTTTTCCTTCTAAATGTATGTATATATTTCAAAATTTTGTTTTTCCAATTAGAACTGGAAACATGAAGTTTTTTGTTTTGTTTTTGTTACATAATTCATTAAGCATACTCTTTCCAGAAATGTATCTTTTGAAAAAAATGTTATATAAATCTTCAAGTGTGGATTTTCTTTATGAGGCAATTAAGTTGCTTCTACTGTGGAGTCCTGTAAAGTTGTACTAATGACAACTATGTTGAAGCCCAAATAATATGTTTTTCCTCTTGATGATTCATTCGAAAAAAGGACTGTATAGAATTGCCTTAGCTGTTTTGCCAGGGAATTGAAGTGGAAGTTATTAGGATAATCATAAATTAAATAAATTATTTTGTTAATAAAAAAAATTTCCCTCACATATGTAGATACTTATATCTCAATAAGCTCTCAATAGAATATATACAATTGTTCCCCCTTAACTGTGTTTTCTGTAGGGTACTCAAGATTTTTATTCTACAGAGGAAATACTATTGAGAAAATTTGGGTCAAGTGGCCAATCCACAGAGAACTTCCTTCTGGACAAGAGGGATTGGTCACCAAAGAATTTAAGTTACAATACCAGTGATTGATTAGATGTCAAATAACAAGAATTTTATGATTATCATCTTCCAAAAATATTTCTGATTCACTGATAATGCCCTTTCTTTTTCCTAGCACTATGACAAATCTTGATACATACATATATAGAAGGATAGTGAGTTAACTAGATAAGTAGCTATATATATTTCATTTCAGTGAGATACTGTATATTAGGACAAGTAAGCAATTGTGTTTAGTCTGACAGATGGAATCAGAATTCTATTTTCATTTGAAATGGCAAGTGACCTTTACTCACAGGTTTCTTTAGAATACCAAAGAGATTGTCTAACTAATTGGCAAGAAACTGTTCTTTATAAACAGCACTAAGTTAATAGAAGAAAGTTATTTTCATCTTTGTGTAGAAAAAGAAAAGTTTCTAAGTTTTCACTTGACAATCTTATATTTTATTAATAAGTTCTGCTAATCATGGTATCTGTTCATTTAACAATGATATACTGATTAGTTACTTCATTCTGGCCCTACCTAACCATATGCATAATTTCAGTTCAATTACTTAAGCAGCATTTTTGTTCAGGGATGAATAAACACATACTAAATGGACTGGCCCAAGAAAATACATGGATAGTATGATGCATTTATCATTTGTACCTAGTATACATAATAATTAAATTCATTCATTAAGTGAGATAATGATTTTCCTCATTAATGGAACAATAATCAATTTTAATTCAAGAGATATTCGACTTGGCATATTTTAATGTAATCTAGACTAGTAGAGATGAATCATTTCCAGAAAGAGATGTATTACAAAAATAAAAAAAGATGTATTACATGCCTTCAGAATATTGGCTATTTATATGTAAATTATTTCAATAGCTCTGTGTGATATTTATGCAAAATCACATTTCAGTATAACTACCGATGATCCAGTTTTCAGTTTTGTGCATAATATTCTGACAAAAAATGTGAAAATTGTTGATTTTATTATTTTACCATTTTTCAAAACAACTTTTAAAAGAGATAATAAATCACATTTCTATTTTAAAATGTGGAATATTAATGCTTTTCTTATTAGATTTTGGGAACTCTTTCACAGTAATCTTCTTTTATAATATTATGTGTTGATTATTCTGAAACTATTGTTTTCCTCTTAATCTCATTACTTTTAGATATGGAATCTCAAAATAAATTGTGTACCCATATATGTTCCTACTGTCATTTCTATTTTTAATTTAATAATTAGTCCACTTAAAGTAGTGTTTGCCACATGTCATCTTAAATATCTAACTTAACCTATTCTTTCATATATACAAATTATTTCCTAATACTTTTTATTAAAGAAAACTACCCTTTCCCCCAATGATGAATGTCCCCTCCCTCTGATATATACTATGCATCATTCTCCTGCACATTAGTGTCTGTATGAGCTAATACCTTAATAAAAACCTAGCCAACTGTATAAAAATGTTATTAGAGCTTTTACAAAAAATAGATTTACAACACATGTCAAGAATGATATATTTATACACATTGAAGAAATATCTCTAACTGTAAGAAAGTTTCTTAAGAAAATAATCAGGTAAATAGTTAAATATTTATGCATTAAGTATTCAAAACTGAGCATGTAAGATATTTTAGGCAACTTAAATGATGATCAATGTGAAAGTGTTTAAGTAAATTATGATCACCCACAGAACATATGCTTTACTAAAATTCCTAAATTTCAAACTGTTACTGACATGAAATATATTTCTTTTATAATAACCATTAGAAAATTATCTCTATATTATTTAATTTTGGTTAAATATACAAAAACTATTGTAAAAAATTTCCTTCTGAAATAAAAACCTGGAAAAATATAGGAAAAGATTAATAGTTGATGTCTATAAGAGCATAATTACATATTGTATATGCTTTACTATCTTCTGTTTTCCCATAATGTAAATACGGAGTATATAATCATGATTGCATGCCTGGGGGCCACTGGAAAAGTCAGAGCATCTGGCATGCTGCTTCTCCAGAAAGCTCATGGACAGCAGACACAGGACAGTACAACCTAGTCTCTCCCTCACAGGGTAGAGAATTGGTGCTTGTATCTAATACTCCGCTTTTCAGTAGGATGCCTGATGGTCTGGCTTCTGTATCAACTCTCTCTGCTCATGGATAGGCCCTGGGATACTTTAGCTATCTGAGGGATGCTGAGAACAAAAAAAAAGAACTGTATGGCATGCTGCTATTTATTTTAGAAGACCAATGGTAACACAGACAGACAGTAGAGAGATCAAGAGATTATTAGTAACCAACAAATTCCTCTAATTAGGAACCTACAAGCACAAATCTGGAGAAGATACATTGACGGAAAAGGCTTGAGAGGCCCTGATTCTTCAGCTGGGCCAATCTTTGAAGATTTTTCCCTGTGTGTAGTCCATAAAGACTGGGAGAGGTGGGTGTTTTACAAAATGCACATATATGAGCACCAGGTTACAAACATCATAAAGGACAGAAAAATGACCCCAACTGAGGAACAAAATAAATCTCCAGAAACCAACCCTGAAAAAAATGAAAGTCTATGAATTAATGGAGAATGAATGTAAAACAACAGTCCTAAATATGTTCAGCAAATAAAAAAGCTAGTAAGATAGTAGACTGGGAAGCCCCAGACCCTGCTTCCCATCAGAAAAGTGGACATTACATGGACCAGTTGCTTTTGTGAGAAACTTAGAAACTATTTAAGAAGTTCCTACTCCTCAGGTAGGCACATAGCCAACCACATAAAACCTGGTAGAAAAATTCATGGCATTTTCTTGCTGGAACCCTTCCAACATGACTGGGGAAGAGACCACGAATTCCCAATTTTTCTCTGGGTAGAAAAAGGAGTGCAGCAGATATACAATGTTTTGATCTTTTGGGAGGCAGCCTGGGAAACTGATTTCTGTCTTGCCTGGATCTAATACAGGAATAGGTACCACATGGAGGTCCACTGAGAAACATGGTGTTCACCATGCACTAGAGGCTGCAGTACCACAGACACTGGGTGGCATTTTCTTGTAGTAATTGTCAAACTCTTCAATAAGGAGGTTACATATAGAAGCCCAGAGAACACATCCCCAGAAAATGCTCAAAAGATCACAGAATATTGAGCTGGGTTGGCTAGGGAAAGCCCTCCCTATGAAAAACAGTGACACACAGACTGGGACAGGTAGTTGATTTTTCAAATAAAAAGTTCCAACAGATGATAACAAGACATACAAAAAAGCAAGGAAATATGGGTCATTCAAAAGAACAAATGAAATCACAAGAAACTGACCCTAAAGAAATTGAGATATATGACTTGCTAGACAAAGAACTCAAAATAACCATCACAGGGATGTTCAATGAATTAAAACAGAGCACAGATGAATAATTAAATGAAATCAGGAAAATGATGTAAGGACAAAACAAGAATATTAACAGTAACAAAAGCTATGAAGAAGAACCAAACTAACATTCTGTAACTGAAGAAAAATATAACCAAATTGAAAAATATATTATTGGGACTTAATAGCCCTTGACCAGACCAGAGAAAGAATCAGCAAACTTGAAGGCAGGGCTTTTGAATGTACTGAGGCACAGGAATAAAAAGAAAAATAATGAAAAATGAATAGAGCCTAAAGGACTTATGGAACACCATCAAATGGAACAAGATACACATTGTAGGAGTCCCAGAAGGAATGAAAAAGAGAAAGGGGCACAGACCTCATCTAAAGGAATCATGTTAAAAACTTATCAAATTTGAGAAAAATAATGTATATACAAATTCAGGGAACTCAATTCACTCCAACTAAGATAAGCTGAAAAAGACTTAAACAGGGACACACCTTCTTTCTTTTTTTTTTTTTTTTAAATCCTCACCCGAGTGTTTATTCATTGATTCTAGAGAGAGAGGAGGGGGGAGAGAGAGAGAGAGAAAAAAAAAACAAAACATCAATTGGTGGCCTCTGTACACACCTCAACCGGGAATTGAACCCACAACCTTTTGGTATATGGGATGATGCTTCAACCAAATAAGCACCCCAGCCAGGGCAACACAGACACTTCTTAATGAAGCCATCAAATGTTCACAAGGAGAATTTTGAAAGCAGCAAGATAATGTGACTCATTATATAAAGGGTAGCTCTGAGATCTGCTGTACAACATTGTGCTTATAGTAACGTTATGGTACATTAAAAAAACTGTCATGTACATCTCATGTTTTGTGTTTTTTGACAATAAAAATAAATTGGTTATGATTTAACTTGAGTTACTAAAATTTTTATTATTTATCCATTGAATCATATCTGGTGAAACACACACACAATTTTCTATGACCAAAATTCCTTCACTTTTTGAGATATTGTTAATGAATCACTGATCAAA
Organism: Pteronotus mesoamericanus; assembly: GCF_021234165.1. NCBI lineage: Eukaryota > Metazoa > Chordata > Mammalia > Chiroptera > Mormoopidae > Pteronotus > Pteronotus mesoamericanus. Next base: position 61,203,554 of record NW_026555321.1, read on the forward strand.
AAGAGGTGGCATATAATTTTAAATTTTAACAAAATATTTCTGTATATAAACTTCAAAATTATAACCACACAAGATATATTTACAGAGAAAACTGAAAATAGTCATAGTCAAATTAAGAGTTGTTGAAAATATTTTCTAAGTATGAAGACTTGATATATTGCCCTTATATCTAAAAATGCAACTGTAGAAACAAAAGTAACCAGTTAAATGATTTAATTAATTTAATGATTAGCATGCAACTTCTTTCACACACAAAAATAAAATTCTGCTTTCTTTTTAATTTTTTTATTATTGTTCAAGTACAGTTGTCTCCATTTTCCCCCATTACTCTCCCTTGCCCTACCCAACCCAAACTTCCCAATTTCCCCCTCATTGTCATTGTCCATGGGCCCTTTATATAAGTTCCTTGACTTGATCTTTCCCCTTCTTTCCCTCCCTATCTGCCTCCCACCAACACACTGCCATGGCAGTTTGTACTTTATTTCCATGTTTCTGGTTATAATATGCTCACTTCTTTGTTTTGTTGATTAGGTTCCACTTACAGGTGAGATTGTACGGTATTTGTCTCTCACTGCCTAGCTTATTCCACATAGTGTAATATTCTCCAGTTCCATCCATGCTGTCACAAAGGGTAGGAGTTCCTTCTTCTTTTCTACTGTGTAGTATTCCATTGTGTAAATGTACCACAGTTTTTCAATTCACCCATTGACTGATGAGCATTTAGGCTGTTGGCAGCACTTGGCAACCGGAAGTAACACTGCTACAAACATTAGGATGAATAGGTTCTTTTGAATTGGTGTTTCAGGATCTTAGGGTATGATCCCAGCAGTGGAATTGCCAGGTCAAAAGGCAGTTCTATTTTTGGTTTTCTGATAAATTTCCATACAGCTTTCCATATTGCCTGCACCAGTCTGCATTCCCAACAACGGAGTATTAGGGTTCCATTTTCTCCACAACCTTGCCAGCACTTGCTGTCCACTGATTTGTTTATGATGGCCATTCTGACCAGTGTGAAGTAGTATATCATTGTGGTTTTAATTTGCATTTCTCTAATGGGTAGTGATGTTGAACCCCCTTTCATATGTCTCTGGGCCCTTTCTATGTCTACCTCGGAGAACTGTCTGTTCAGAAACTTCGCTGATTTTTTAATTGGATTGTTCATCTTCCTGGAGTGGAGTCATGTGAGTTCTTTATTTTGTCCTATAAAGTATTCATGTTAGGAGGTGAAAAGATGGCAGAGGAGTGAATGGGAGTCATGCTGACCTCCTCCCAAGACAAAAGTGGAATTGTGACTAAATAGTGGAGAAATCACCAGGAAAACAATGGAACAAAAGAGGGAGAGGAGCCTAGGAGCTGCATACAGACAGTGGATTCAACTCTCACACATCCCAATGGGTGAGAAGTGCGATGGAGGCTCCAGAGGGGGTGCTGGGCACCCACGGGCACCACCAGAGAGACACTGAAATGGCTAGTTAGATCCCCCTGAGAAGAACAGGGTCTGAACCAAAAACAGGGACCCCTAGACTACAGCAGCTGAAGTTAGGAAAATGCACAGACAAAATGCAACCTCAAAAAGCTTAGGGGGCTCTCTGCCAGAGACAGGTGGCTGGAGATACAAAGAGACATTTAAAGGGCCAAAAAATGAGACAAAAATGCAGTGGCAGCCACCTTCCTTGATCTCTGGGTAGAGGCAGCAGGAGAGTAGGCACGTGCCAGAGGAAAGATTGGCTAGGAAAACTTTGTGAAAAGAACAGAAGTGGTGGCCAGTGGAGCCTGGGTCATAACTCACCTCCCATTCTGCAGCTATCACTAGGTCCAGGCATAAGAGAATCAATTAACCTGCTTTTTGCGTGCTCTGCACACAATTTGTGGGCATGTGGACTGAGTGCAGACTGGCTGGAAGAAATAGAGGATCCCTGGCCAAAGGGGATATATAGCTGCATAGAGACCCTTGAGGAGAGAATGGAGACAGAAGGTTGGGAAAAAACCTGAAGGATTATCTGAGATCCTGGGAGCAGAGTCCCTCCCCATTCTGTAGTCCCCATTTGCGCAGTCAAGCTACACCCCAAAGAGGCAGAAGCAGCCCAGGAGCCAGAAGGATCGCAATTACAGTCCTCAGAAATAGTGGATCCCTAGCCGAAGGGGGAAGGGGTCGGTTGAGAATGCTGGTCCCAAGGCTGGGGTGAGTGCGCTCAAAGAACTGGCACGAGAGTGCAGAGCGATCCACATAAATAGTGGATCCCTGGCTCAAGGGTCACAGAGCTGCCCAGAGACCCTTGAGGAGAGACTGGAGACAGGATTAACTGGAGAGTCATGGAGCTGACTTCTTCCCATTTGCTTAGTCTCCAGTTTGGGCGGGCAGGCCATACCCCCAAAGAGCCAAAAGTAGGGAAAACACACAAAAGAAAACCCTAAATTGATCAGAGTCAGGGAGCATGACTGGCGTCAGGAGAAGGCGATGTCGGGCAAGATCACTGGTCCTGGGGCTGGAAGAGCATGCTCAAAGAACTGGCATCAGAGTGCAGAGCAATCCACAGAAATAGTGGATTCCTGACCAAAGGGGTTACAGAGCTGCTCAAAGCAGGATTCAGACACAGACAGTAGATTCCTGGAGAGCTCAAACAAATGACTCAAGGTCAGATAGGGTCAACAACTGCAACCATCAGTGGCAGACTCAGAAAGAAAAGTAAAGAAAAAATAAATAAATAAAAAGACCCGCCTACTACCATAGAAGTTTAATCCACAAAGTCAGGAAACCTACACGGATCAATTGAAGCAGAAGCAAAAATAAATAAATAATTAATTAATTAAATAATTAGATAATTAAATAACTTAATAGATTCTCAAAAAATGGGAAAAAAAGAAGTTCCCCCCAAATGAGTGGAAAAGGGGAAGACTCCCCACAGAAAGAGCTAGGTGAAATAGAGGCAAGGGAACTATCAGATATTGAATTCAAAACAATGGCACTAAGGAAGTTCAATGAGCTTAGCCAGGTCAAAGAGAACTATGGGAAACTGCAGAGAAACTATCAGGATCTTACAGCAAACTATATCCACCTGAAAAAAGACATAGAAACTATCAAGAAGACACAAGAGGATATGAAGAATACCGTTTCTGAATTGAAGAACACAGTAGAAGGAATCCAAAGCAGGCTGGATGAAGCCAATTATTGAATAAGTGAGATAGAGGATAAGGTGGAGAAAAGCTCCCAGAAAGAACAAGAAAGGGAAAAAAGAATCAAAAAGAATGAAGATGCATTTCCTGAAATGCAGGACAACCTGAAACGCAATAATATCCACATAACAGGGATACCAGAAGGAACAGAAGAGGAGCAAGGGATAGAGAACCTCCTCAAAAAAGTAATGATGGAAAATTTCCTTAATTTGAGGAGAGAAAGGGTCTCATGGATCCAGGAGGCACAGAGAACTCCACTCAAGAGGGACCCAAGGAGGTCCACTCCAAGACACATCATCATTAAAATGGCAAATGTCAAAGACAAAGAGAGAATCCTCAAAGCAGCAAGGGAGAAGGACAAAGTAACATACAAGGGGGCCCCAATACACCTAGGAGCTGACTTCTCAACAGAAACACTACAAGCCAGAAGGGAATGGCAACAAATATTCCAAGCCATGAAAAGCAAGGGCCTACAGCCAAGGCTGCTCTACCCAGCAAGACTCTCAATTAAAATAGAAGGGGAAATAAGGAGTTTCCCAGACAAAAGAAGGCTAAAAGAATACATCTCTACCAAACCAAAACTACAAGATATACTAAATGGACTGGTTTAAGAATAGGAAGGAAAAGAGTGAGAAAGAGGAAAAACACAGGTACAAAGAGAAAAAATGAATAGGTTTCTATCAGTGATAACTCTCAATATAAATGGACTAAATGCCTCAACCAAAAGACACAGGGTAGCTGAATGGATAAGAAAACATGACCCACACATATGCTGCTTACAAGAGACCCACCTCAGAACAAAAGACCTACACAGATTGAAAGTAAAGGGATGGAAAAAAGTATTCCAAGCAAATGGGCAAGATAAGAAAGCAGAGGTTGCAATACTTATATCAACAAAATAGATTTCAAAACAAAGGCCAAAAAAGGCCCTTATAATACTTAAAGGAACACTTTATAGTACTTAAAGGAAGGATCTGTCAAGAAGACATAAACATTATAAACATATATGCACCCAACATAGGGACACCCAAATATATAAGGAAAATCTTCGACAACTTCAAAAAAGATATAGACCGCAACACACTGATAGTAGGATATTTCAACAACCTACTTTCAAAAATGGGCAGGTCTTCCAAACAAAACATCAACAAGGATATTGTGGAGCTGAATGATGCACTGATCAAGTAGACTTAACTGACATATATAGAACCTTACATCCCAAAGCAGCAAAATACACATACTTTTCAAATGTACATGGAACTTTTTCAAAGATAGACACATGATAGGCCACAAAGCAAACCTCAGAAAATTCAGGAAAATTGAAATAATACCAAGCTTTTTCTTGGACCACAGGGGCTTGAAACTGGAAATCAACATCAAGGAGAAACTTCAAAAACTTGCAAACTCATGGAGACTGAACAGTAGACTCTTAAACAATGATTGGGTAAATAATGCGATAAGAGAAGAAATCAAAAAGTTTCTGGAAACAAGTGAAAATGAACAGACAACAGTCCAAAACCTATGGGACACAGCAAAGGCAGTCCTGAGAGGGAAGTTGATAGCAATACAGGCTTACCTATAAAAGATAGAAACATTTCAAATAAAAGACCTAACACTACAACTTCAAGAACTGGAGAGACAACAACAAATAAATCCCAGAGCAAGTAGACGGAAGGAAATAGTCAAGACGAGAGCAGAACTGAATGACATAGAGACGAAAAGAACAATTCAAAGGATCAACCAATCCAGAAGCTGGTTCTTGGAAAAGATAAATAAAATTGACAAGCCTTTAAGCAGACTATCAAGAAAAAAAGGGAGAGGACCCATATTAATAATATTAGATGTGAAAGAGAAGAAATAACAACTGATACCACAGAAATAAAAAGGATTGCAAGAAACTACTATGAACAGTTATTTGCTAAGAAATTTGAAAACCTGGATGAAATGGACAAATTTCTAGAAAACTATAATGTTCCAATACTGAAGTAGGAAGAAACAGAAAGCTTAAACAGACCAATAACAGCTGGGGAAATTGAAGTAGTAATCAAGAAACTCCTGGCACACAAAAACCCTGGGCCGGATGGTTTCATAGGAGAATTTTACAAAACAATTAAGGAAGAGCTAATCCCTGTCCTGCTGAGACTATTCCAAAAAATCCAAGAGGAGGGAAGACTCCCAGACTCTTTCTATGAGGCCCACATCACCCTGATCCCAATACCAGATAAAGACCCTGCAAAGAAAGAAAACTACAGAACAATTTCGCTGATGAACAGAGATGCTAAAATCCTCACCAGAATATTGTCAAACCACATCCAGCAGTACATTCAAAAGATTATCCACCATGATCAAGTGGGATTCATCCCAGGGATGCAGGGATGTTTCAATATACGAAGTCAATAAACATAATACATCACATAAAAAAAAAAAGACAAAAACCACATGATCATCTCAATAGACACAGAAAAACGTTCGATAAGGTACAGGACCCATTGATGATCAAAACACTCAGCAAAATGGGAATAAATGGGGGATTCCTCATTGTAATAATGGCCATATAGGAAAAACCTACAACCAACATCATATTCAACAGGCAAAAACTAAAAGTTTACCCATTAAGATAGGAAACACGACAAGGATGTCTGTTTTCACCACTTCTTTTCAACATTGTATTGGAATTCCTAGCCATGGCGGGGAAACAAGAAAAAGAAATAAAAGGCATCCAAATAGGAAAGAATAAGTTAAACTATCATTGTTTGCTGATGACATGATAGTGTACATAGAGTACCTTGTAGACTCCACCAAAAAACTACTCCACCTATTAAGTGAATTTCGTAAAACAGCGAGATACAAAGTCAACATTCAGAAATCAAAGGCATTTTTGTACACCAGCAATGCAATAGAAGAAGAAGAAATCAGAAAAAAAAATACCATTCAATATAGTGAAAAGAAAAATAAAGTACCTAGGAATAAATTTAACCAAGGAGGCAAAAGACCTGTATGCAGAAAACTATACAACATAGAAGAATGAAATTAATGGAGACACAAATAAGTGGAAGTATATACCATGGTCATGGATTGGAAGAATTAATATCATCAAAATGTCCATACTACCCAAAGCAATTTATAGATACAATGCAATCCCTATTAAGATACCAATGACGTATTTCACAGAAAAAGATCAGACAATTAGAAAATTTATATGGAACCATAAACGTTCCCGAATAGCCACAGCAATTTTGAGAAAGAAAAACAACATAGAGGGATCACAATACCAGACATCAAACTCTACTACAAAGCAACTATACTCAAAGCAATCTGGTACAGGCACAAAAACAGGCCCATAGACCAGTGGAATAGAATAGAAAGCTCAGAAATAAGCTGAGGTCTATATGGGCAACTGATAATTGACAAAGAGGGCAGAAGTGTAAAATGGAGCAATGATAGCCTGTTCAACAAATGGTGTTGGGAGAGCTGGACGGCTACATGCAAAAAATTGAAATTGGATCATCAGCTGAAACCATAAACAAAAATAAACTCAAGATGGATAAAAGACTTAAATAAAAGTCACAACACCATCAAAGTCCTAGAGGAGAACTTTGGGAGCAAATTCTCAGATATGCCACGCAGCAATTTTTTCATCGATATGTCTCCTAGAACAAGGGACACAAAGGAAACAATGTACAAGTGGGACCTCATCAAAATAAGACGCTTCTGCATGGCTAAAGAAAACAACAGCAAAGTGAAAAGGGAACCAACTGTATGGGAAAATATATTTGCTAATGATACATCAGATAGAGGTTTGATCTCCAAGATATATAAAGAACTCACTCGACTCCACTCCAAGAAGACAAATGATCCAATCAAATATGGCCAAACGACCTGGGAAGATATGTTTTCAAGGAAGAGATACAGAGGTCCCAGTGAGGTCTGAAAGGATGCTCAGCATCACTAGCCATCAGAAAAATGCAGATCAAAACCACCATGAGGTACCACCTCACACCGGTCAGAATGGCCATCATAAACAGATAAACAACAGGTGCTGGCGAGGCTGTGGAGAAAAGGGAACCCTAGTACACTGTTGGTGGGAATGCAGACTGGTGCAGCCTGTGTGGAAAGCAGTGTGGAATTTCCTCCAAAAGCTGAAAATGGAACTGCCTTTTGATCCAGTGATTCCCCTGCTGGGACTATACCCTATGAATCCTTAAACGTCAATACAAAAGAACCTATGCACCCCAATGTTCATAGCAGCACAATTTACAATAGCCAACTGTTGGAAGCAACCTAAATGTCCATCAGTACATGATAGGATCAAAAAATTATGGTGCATTTACACAATGAAATACTACGCAGCAGAAAGAAAAGAAGAACTACTAAACTTTGCGACAGCATGGATGGTACTATAAAGCATTATGCTAAGGGAAATAAGCCAGAGGGCAAAAGACAAATACCATGTGATTTCACCTATAAGCAGGACCTAACCAACAATACAAAGATGCAAGGAAAATAAGACCAGCAAAACTGAAAGGAAAAGAAACCAACAGAGATAAGAGTGAATGAGGGAGGTTGGCACAGGGGAAAAGGAAGCAGTAAGTCTGGGTACATATAGCAAGGACTCATAGACAAAACCAAAGGGGAAGGATAGAGGGAGGGAGTGGGGGGAGGGGGCCAGGGAAAGTGGTGGCGGGAAGGCAGAGACAAATGTATTTGAAAAAAATAAAATAAATTTAATTTAATAAAACAATAAAATTCCTGTTAATTATTTTAAAAATGTTTGCTCTAGTAGTTTTCTCCATTTTCATTCCACCACTCCCTCCCATCCAACACATCCCCATCTCCCACCATCAACCTACCCCCTTTTGGCTTTTTCCACATTTCTTTTACACCTGTTCCTTGATGACCTTTTCCCTTTTCCCCCTGTTATCCCCTCTCTCCTCTCTTCTTGTTACTGTAAGTTTGTTTTTTTATTTCAATGTCTCTGGTTATATTTTGCTTGCTTGTTTTTTTGATTAGGTTCCATGTATAAATGAAATTGTATGTTATTTGTCTTTTTCCCCTTGGCTTATTTTCTGTAACATAATACTCTCTAGTCCATCCATGATGTCACAATGTGTAGGAGCTCCTTCTTTCTTTCTCCTTTTGGTTTTATAATATTCCAGTGTATAAATGTACCATAGTTTTTAGATCCACTTATTTACTGATGGGCACTTAGGTTGTTCCCAACACTTTACTACTGTAAATTTTACTGCTACAAACATCGGGGTGCATAGATTCTCTTGAATTGGTGTTTCAGGATTCTTAGGGTATGATCCCAGCAGTGGAATTGCTAGGACAAAAGCAGTTTCATTTTTAGTTTTTGAGGAAATTCCATACTGTTTTCCACAGTGATTGCAGCAGTCTGCATTCCCACCAACAGTGGCTCTCTACTCTGTTCCATTGATCTATGTGTCTCTTCTTGTGCCAGTACCAGGCTGTTTTGATTACAGTGGACTTGTTATATAGTTTGATATCAGGTATGTGATCCCTCCTACTTTGTTCTTTTTTATAAAACTTGCTGAGGCTATTAGGGGTTGTTTATGGTTCCATATAAACTTTTGAAATGTTTGTTCTATAGCTGTGAATACATCATTGGCATTTTATTAGGGATTGTGTAAAATCTATAAATTGCTTTGGGTAGTATGAAGATTTTGATGATATTAAGTCTTTCAATCCATGAACATGGTATATGCTTCCATTTATTTGTGTCTAACTTAAGTGTTCTGTAGTTTTTTTAGTACATGTCTTTTACCTCCTTGGTTAGGTTTATTCCAATGTACTTTATTTTTCTTGTTGCTATAGCAAAGCAGATTTTTTCCCCTAATTTTTGTTTCATTGTTGATGTACAAAAATTCCTTTGATTTCTGAATATTGGCTTTGTATCCCACTGTTTTGCCAAATTCACTTAAGATCAAGTAGTTTTTTGGTGGAATCTATAGGGTTTTGCCTGCACATTATCATGTCATCTGCAAACAATGATAGTTTTACTTCCTCCTTTCCAATTTGGATACCTTTTATTTCTTTCTCTTATCTGATGCCTGTGGCTAGAACTTCCAACATTATGTTGATTAGAACTGGTAAAAGCAGACATCCTTGTCTTGTTCCTGATCTTAATGGAAAAGCTTCTAGTTTTTCCCATCGAGTATGATGTTGGCTGTAGGTTTCTCATGTATGGCCTTTATTATGTTGAGGTATGCTCCTTCCACTCTCCCTTTGCTGAGTGTTAGTGTCATAAATGGATGCTGTTCCTCATCCAATACTTTTTCCACATCTATTGATAAGATAATGTGATTTTTGTCTTTCCTTTTGTTTATGTGATGTATTATGTTTATTGATATGTGATTGTTGTACCATCCTTGTGTCCCTGGGATTAATACCACTTGATCCTGTTGGATGATTTTTTAATGTATTGCTGGATGTGGCTTTTCAATATTTTGTTGAGGATTTTAGCATGTATGTTCATCAGCATTATGGCCTGTAGTTTTCTTTCTTTGTTTTATCTTTATCTGGCCTCATAAAAAGAGTTTGAGTTTTCGCTCTTCTTGAATTTTTTGGAATGGTTTGAGAAGGAAAGGGGTTACCTCTTCCTTAAGTGTGTTGTAAAATTCTCCTGTGAAACTATTGTGTACAGGGCCTTTCTGTGCCAGTTTTTTTTTTTTTATTACTGCTTCAATTTCACTAGCTGTTACCAGTTTGTTCAAGCTTTCTGCTTCTTTGATAGACTTTTGGAAGATCATATATTTCTAGAAATTTTTTCATTTCATGTAGATTTTCAAATTTCTTCTCATGTGTTGTTAATTTCTTTACAATCCTTTGTATTTCTGTGGTATCAGTTGTAATTTCTCTTCTTTCATTCTGATATTATTAATTTGGGTCCTCTCCCTTTTTTCTTGATGAGTCTGCTTAAAGGATTGTCAATTCTGTTTATTTTTTCAAGGAACTAGCTCCAGGATTTATTGATCCTTTGAATTGTACTTTTAGATTCTATGCCATTTAATTCTGCTCTGATCTTGATTATTTCCTTCCTTCTACTCATTCTGGGCTTTGTTGTTGTTCCTCCAGTTCTTATAGGTGTAGTGTTAGGCAGTTTATTTGCAATGTTTCTATCTTTTTTAGGTAGGCCTACACCTTGCTTTTTCATAAGCCCGAGACACAGTTAACTTGAGAGGACAATAATGAAAAGTGAAATAAGTATGAGTTAAAAGTTCAAGTTCCAAATTAATTATTATTTTTTCCTATTGGAGCTAAAAGAACGCCTACACAGTATCATGTATTAGGGGGAAAAAAGCAAATACTCAATATTTTTGTTCACATAGTGTGAAATATGGGCTTGATTTTTGGAATGTGTTACTCTTCTGAGGAGCTATGAGATTAGAGGACATAAATACAAGGGTGAGAAAAAGTAGGTTTACAGTTTTTCATATGGAAAATATTATAATAGTTAATAAATAATACAAGAATAAACTCTTTCTCATACTCACAACTATAAACCTGCTTTTTCAATCCCTATAGTATTTAAAATTTATTCAGATTATTTTTAAATGGTCCAATTACACAAACAGAAAAAAATAAAACACAATTATCCAAAAGGATATCAAAATAAAGTATGCAGGCTCTTATAAGTTATCACTTATTTGACCATAATGTAAACATTTATAACTTACATAGAAACTTTTTTCTCTAACTGCTTAATCCTGTCTCTATCATTTTCAAACTCTTCAATTTTCTCTGTTAATTTCCTTCTCACAGAGCAATGTTATTTTACAGTTAATCAATAATGTTAATCAAAGTGGAAAGAATTAAAGGTAAATTTATGTTAACTTTGTATAATTCAATATATTTATTATTTATCTATTGAGAGAAAGCACATTTTCCCTGTGACTACAAAATTCTGGTGGTTTTTGTATATATTTTGTGTGTGTGTGTGTATATATATATATATACACACACACACACACACATACACACATACACAAATAATATATATATTTGTGTATATATGTGTATATGTGTATATTTTTATATATGTGTATATGTATATATACACATATATAAAAATATATATATATACATTTTTTTTGCCTAGTAGTGCTTGTCCAATGATGTGAAATTATTTTGTGCTGGCCCATTGTGATTCCTCACCTGGAGCTCCTATACATTATTTGATTTATGTATATACCCTTCTGAGCTCCATGAATATGAGGTAAAAACTCTCCAGGTAGTATCAGTGGAGAAGACAGCTGCATTTGTTACCCGTTGGTTCTGTTACTAGTATAGGCAAGACTTTCAGAATGATATGAAAATACTCCTAGAAAGCAGAGGCCTTGTGTTCAGACCCTGGTTTTGTTGTCCACATCACCCACCTCCACTTTCACACCAGGCAGCTCCCTCCTCTGCCCCAACACTTCTGAACAACTCCTCTAGTGACACTCTAAATGTGAAATGATGTCCTTCACGTCCTCTTGGGATCGGGGACAACTCCTTCCTTACACAACCTTTTCCTGTGCATTATAAGTGCAATGCATCATACACATACTGTTGTACACAGATGGGCCTCCTTTTTATGGCCTTATAATTTGGTTTACTCTTCTTTTATTAACTCAAATATGCCTTGCTCCAAGATTCTTTCATTACCTGTGTTCCCCTCTTTCTATACTAGCAGCCCTCTCAAGCTTAATATGTTTGGTGTAATGAAGGATGACTACTGTTTTCAAATGGCAGGGCTTGGCTAAGACATGACTGAAACTAACTGTCAAGGATGCCTGTCTTCCCAGCCCTAAAATTTGACTAAGGCTCTGCCATTCATCCTGGCATTGTGTCAATACCTGGATGATTGACCTCAGGCATCCAAACATCTCTCTCTCTCTCTCTTCTTTTTCTCCCTGTCCCCCTTAAGAATTTATAATTCATTGGTAAGAACAATGTTTATATTAAAAATAATTTATTTCTCATGTATACATCATTATCAGCTTGCTATTTGTATATTGCTATTTCATGGAACACTTTGCTGTGCTGAATACAGAATTTTTACTTCTCTATGTTTAATATTTCAATTCATATCTTTTACCATTTTCTATTGTCATGCTCTAAATGGCTTCCTTTACCAAAGTTTAGGAAATTATTTTGCCAATATCTCCTTATAGCAATGTTAGGATATGGTTCACAGAAAGGTCTTTAGTCCCTCTGTTCACTTGTCTAACAATCACATATGTAGTACATTATCTTTCCCTAGTCTTTTGAAATATCTCCACCTTATACTAAATTGTGTTGGGAAACACTCTGCTTGGTTTCAGGAACTGTAAACCTGACGACAGGCTGGAGGGCCCCAAGGCTGGAAATAATGAGCAGGCCTTAGAGAAACAGGTTCCTGAGGAGACATAACCTGTCCACCCTGGCAGGGGAGTAGCTTCTGCCTCTCTGCTTTGCCATGGATGACTGGGCATCAATGATGGGTAAGACCCCTTGGGGGAGGGGTGACCTAAGACAGATCCCAGTTGGTATAGGCAGCAGACAAGAAATTGCCGGGCATGGAGAAGGGGCAAAAAGGCCCCCTCACTTCTCAGCTTGCCTTGGACATGGCTGGAGACCTCATTACAGTCAAAAAGCAATCTCCTTCGCTCTTGGTGGTTCCCTCCCCACACCTGGCTCAGGCTTGAAACAGTGCAGAAATCAGCCCTACATCAGGTCTGGTGGTTCCCAAGGAAATCAGGCCTAAAAGTAAATTCTTTGAAGTGTGTTTTGTTCTTCCCTCAGATCTCTGGCCAGCTCATGCTGCGAAGGACATTTACATTATTTATGCCCCTTACCCTATATCATTAGGCACTTGCCCTTATCTTTAGCCTCTTTTATTTATACTGGTTTCCTCTCGGACCCATGTAAATCAGTGTATTCCTGTCACTTGTCTTCTTAAAAAATCATATATTCTCTGTGAAACTTAACATACTAATGTAATGAGATGTAATGTATGCTTTTCTGTTACCTAGCCCCACTGATAAGGTTTTCAATAAAAGCATTGGAACAAAGGGTGACGGGGCCTTCCCTACTAGAGGAATGTGCCACAGCTTTCTCCACTAAGAGGGAAGTGCCCCTGTCTGCTCTCTGGGCGAACAGAAGTGTTTGCAACAATTTGTGTTTATTCCCCTCATCCATGACAACCCCAGGACAGACCGTGCAGGATTCAGAGCCCTGCTCCCATCTCAGCTGGTACCCGAAGGTTTCCCTCAGATTCAGGGAGCTCCATGCTCCCTGCGGCACGCTCCTTCCCCGCCAGCGCAGCGGTTGCTGCCTGGGCTGGGAAGAGTGGGACCCCAGAGGCACTCCCCTGTGGCTGCGTGCCAGTCAACAAAATTGCCATATTTTTTCTTACTTCCCTTGTCTTTCAAGTAACCTGTCTATCAAATAAAGTATTTGATTTATATTACATTCTCTCTGCATTTTCAAAGTATTTTCTAAATATTTTGCTTGTTGGATTTTCTTACAAAGACATTAGTATTAATAATTGATTTTTTAAAAACCTCTGCTGTTTTCATTAAGTTTACATTGGGTTAGGAAAGTCAGTGAAAAAAGACATCTTTGAGTGATGAGCTTTCCTATCCAAGAATGAGTTATAACAATTATTGTTTCATATTTATGTAAATCGGTTGAGTTTTATACCTTAGTTTTTCATATTAAGCATATTTGTAGATATTTAATATTTTGGTTGCTATTATACATGTAATCTCTTCTTCCTTTAGATATTATTAAATAGCTGTTATAAAATACATTTTAAATATTAATTTTGTCACCAGTCATGTCACTTAATTCCATGATCCTGATAATTTTCTCCTTAACTCAATGAATATTTAACTATCTAATAATATAATAAAATGAGGTGATTTCAACCTTCCCCTTTTAAAAGTTCATGTTTATTGCTTTTTAACTTAAAAATATTAGGCCCACAAAAGGCTGTGGGTTCAATTCCCTGTTGGGACACATACCTAGGTTGTGAGTTTAATTCCCAGTCAGTGTACATACAGGAGACAAGCAATGGATGTTTCTCTCTCATACCAATGTTTCTCTCTCTCTCTCTCTCTCTCTCTCTGTCTCTCTATTTCTCTTTCTCCCTAAAAATAAATAATAGCAGAGCTTCATGTGAGGATTAAAAAAATGTCAATAAGACCTAGCTGGTGTGGCTTAGTGGATTGAGCACTGGCCTGCGAACCAAAGGGTCACGGGTTCAATTCCCAGTATAGGGCACATGCCTGGGTTGCAGGCCAGGTCCCCAGAAGGGGGCGTGCAAAATGCAACTATACATTGATGTTTCTTTCCCTCTCTTCCTGTCTTCCCTTCTCTAAAAATAAATAAATAAAATCTTTAAAAAAAACATGTTAATAAGTTTATTCTTTCAATGAAAATGGTTCTGGTATTTCCTGTCAGGAATGTAGCTAACTTCATTTCTGAGATATATATTTTTAACCATGCTATGGAAGTTTTCATCTATTTTTATTTGATTAGGAATATGTGTCAACATTTCCTCAAATGCCTGAAGATGAAGTTATGGTGTTTCCTCCCTTGATCTATATTTTAGTAAAATATACTAATAGCTTTTCTTTAATTTTTTAAATGTTGTTCAATTACACTTGACCCACTTTTCCCCCGTTACTCTCCCTTGTCCTATCAAACTCCACCACCCATTTAAAATTCCCTCCTCCATTGTCTTTGCCCATGGGTGCTTTATATAAGTTCCTTGCCTAGACCTTTTCTTTTCTTTCAACCATAATCCCCATACCCTTCCCTTTTGGTCACTGTCAATTCATTCTTTATTTCTATGTCTCTGGTTCTATTTTGCTTGCTTGTTTATTTTGTTGATTAGGTTCTACTTATAGGTGAGATCATATGCTATTTGTCTTTCGCCAACTGTCTTATTTTACTTAGCACAATACTCTCACCTCAGACAAGGGTTTATCTCCAAAACATATAAAGAACTCATATGACTCCACTGCAGGAAAACAAACAATCCAATTAAAAAGTGGGCAAAGGACCTGAACAGACACTTCTCCAAGAAGGACATACAAAAGGCCCAGAGACATATGAAAGGATGGTCAACATCACTAGCCATCAGAGACATGCAAATTAAAACCCCAATGAGATACCATTTCACACTGGTCAGAATGGCCATCATAAACAGATCAACAAACAACAGATGCTGGCAAGGCTGTGGAGAAAAGGGAACACTAGTACACTGTTGGTGAGAATGCAGACTGGTGCAGCCATTGTGGAAAGCAGTGTGGAATTTCCTCAAAAAGCTGAAAGTGGAACTGCCTTTTGATCTAGTGATTCCCGTGCTCGGATTATACCTTAAGAACCCCAAAATGCCAATTCAAAAGAACCTATGCACCCCAATGTTCATAGCAGCACAATTTACACTAGCCAAATGTTGGAAGCAACCTAAATGCCCATCAGTAGATGACTGGATCAAAAAGTTATGGTACATATACACAATGGAATACTACGCAGCAGAAAGAAGAAAAGAACTACTAAACTTGGTGACAGCATGGAAGGAACTAGAGAGCATTATGCTAAGTGAAATAAGCCAGGGGGCGAAAGACAAATATCATATGATCTCACCTGTAAGTGGAACCTAACCAACAAAACAAAGATGTAAGGAAAATAAGACCAGTGACACTGAAAGAAAAAAGAAACCAACAGAGACAAGAGGGAAGGAGGGAGGGGTGGGCAAGGGAAAAGGAAGGGAAGGGGAAAGTCAGGGAACATATAGTAAGGACTCATGGACAATGCCAAAGTGGGGAGGGATTGAGGGAGGGAGGGGGGAGGGGGCCAGGGGAAAGTGGTGGGGGGAAGGCAGAAACAAATGTATTTGAAAAAATAAATTAATTAATTAATAAAAAATACTAATAGATTTAAAAAAACTTATTATTATAGTTCTCATTGAATTACTAGAATCAACAAACTTTGTTTGGTGTATTGTTCTTTGCAGTGCTGCTAGATTATATTTCCCTAAATAATTTTGGGGATTTT
The DNA here is from genome assembly GCF_021234165.1 of Pteronotus mesoamericanus. NCBI lineage: Eukaryota > Metazoa > Chordata > Mammalia > Chiroptera > Mormoopidae > Pteronotus > Pteronotus mesoamericanus. Next base: position 61,219,778 of record NW_026555321.1, read on the forward strand.
TATATTAATACTCACACTGAGGTACCTAAATAGTGTTTTTTTTATCTTTGTCAAGTTTTAGCTTCTTTGTTACATTAAGTTTGAAAGAAAGCACTGGTATCAACAGCTCCTTGAAAACATAATCAAATTAATTGATATTGGGCATATTAAATATTCTATCTGGTATTTTAATAATACAATTTTTACAATGTGCTTCTAGTTCTCAATAAAGATCTTTCCAAATTTCCAGCAGAGGCTGCTATGATCAGGCTTTTAAGGCAAATAAGGCAAAAACAAAGGTATATTCTTGAAAATTCTAGATAAAAAATGAGAATTAAAACCATTTTTGGTTTTGGTGTACTATTATTCAAATTCTTTCTGTCACTGATATATCTTCTCTCCTGTCATTATATAAGAAAAGTGGATGAAATGTTAAATTTATATAACTAGCCTATCTTTTATATCTTTCTGTTTTTAACAAGTAATTTTAAAAGCTGCATATAACTTGTTTAATCTAGTCAAAGTAGCAAAAGAACAAAGTATCAAGTGTTCCTGAAATAAAAAAAAAAAAAAATTACTTTCCTCTCACAGACACCCCAGGTGACACAGACACTGAATCAGTGAGGTACTTTTTAGGGGATATTTTTTGTGTTTCACATGCACTATTGATACTTCCTTCATGACTTAAAGATTTGTTTAAGTAATGGATATTACATCCCTTCTCTTTAAAACTGTGTCCTAAATGTTTGGCTAATAGCATGAATAAACAAGGGACAAAAGTTCTTCTTGAGAATAACTGCTTAAGCACATAAAAGTCTTCTGTGTAAAAAGCCTAAATAATTATTATCATATTCAGACACAAGTCATTTACTCTTGAATATCAACCTAAATTTGATTTACATGTTGCACTCTATAACCAATATTACCTCCAGATATGTTTAACAATGTTTTCTAAATTAACATTTGTCATGTTAGCATGGTCTTCCCAGGAAGCAAACCTTTCAAGTTCAGGCCTGTCTGAATCAGAATGAAGGTTTATTGTTTTTCCATATAAAGCCCTACCAACATTTCTGTGGAAAGAATTGACCTAATGTTAAAATAAACATCCCATTTACTATAGCAACAAGAAGAGTAAAATACTTAGGAATAAACTTAACCAAGGTGGTAAAAGGCCTGTACTCAGAATACTACACAACACTGAAGAAAGAAATAAAGGAACACGCAAATAAATGGAAGCGTATACCATGTTCATGGATTGGAAGAATTAACATCATTAAAATGTCCATACTACCCAAAGCAATCTATAGATTCAATGCAATCCGAACCAAAATACCAATGACACATTTTACAGATAGAGAAAAAAGATTTCAAAATTTATGTGGAACCATAAATGCCTGAATAGTCTCAGCAATTTTTAGAAAGAAGGACAAAGTAGGAGGGATCACAATACCTGATATAAAACTATATTACAAGGCCACTGTAATCAAAACAGCCTAGTAGTAGTATAAGAACAGACACATGGATCAATGAAACAGCAGAGAGCCCAGAAATAAACCTATGTCAATACAGTCTGTTAAAATATAACAAAAGGGTCAGGAACATAAAATGGAGTAAAAATAGCCTTTTCAATAAATAGTACTGGCATATCTGGAAAAATACATGCAAAAAAAAAAAATGAAACTAGACCACCAACTTACACCATACACAAAAATAAACTCAAGATGGATAAAAGACCTGAATGTAAGTCGTGACTCCAAAAAAGTCCTACAGGAGAACATAGGCAGGAAAAATTCAGATATCGCACGCAGCAATATTTTCACTGATACACTCCCAGGGCAAGAGATATAAAGGAAAGAGTAAATAAACGGGACTTCATCAAACTAAACAGCACCTTCCTGGCTAAATAAACCATTAACAAAATGGAAAGGGCACCAACCGTATAGGAAAACATATTTGCCAATAATACCTTGGACAGGGTTTGATCTCCAAAATGTATAAAGAACTCACTCAACTCTATACCAGGAAGACAAGCAATTAATTAAAATATGGGCAAAGAACTTGAACAGACAGTTCTCTAAGGGGAATGTACAGAGGGCCCATAGACAGATGAAAGATTCTCAAAATCACTAGCCATCATAGAGATGCAAATTAAAACCACAATGAGATACCACTTCACACCAGAATGGTCATCATTGATAAATTAACAAACAAATGCTGTTGAGGTTGTGAAGAAAGAGGAACCCTAGTACACTGTTGGTGGGAATGCAGACTGGTGAAGCTACTGTGGAAACAGATTGGAGTTTCCTCAAAAAACTAAAAATGGAACTGCCTTTCTATGCAGCAATCCCACTGTTGGAATCATACCCTAAGATTTCTGAAACACTAATTCAAAAGAACCTATGCGTCCCAATGTTCATAGCAGCATTATTTACAATATCCAAGTGCTGGAAACAGTCTAAGTGCCCATCAGCCTATGACTGGATCAAAAACCTATGGTACATATACACAATGGAATACTATGCAGCAGAAAGAAAGATGGAAATCCTACCCTTCGCAACAGCATGGATGGAACTGGAGAGTATTATAAGTGAAATAAGCCAGGTAATGAAGGACAAATACCACATAATCTCACCTACAAGTGGAACCTAATCAACAAAACAAACAAATGATCAAAACAGAATCAGACTTAGAAATAAAGAACAAACTGACAGTGAACTAGAGCAGAGGGTGGAGGGAGGAGGAGATTATGGAGGAAAGAAAGGGAAGGAGAAAGCTAAGGAACCTGAAGAGATGACTCATGGGCATGGACAATGGGAGTGATTGACTGTGGGAGTGGCGGTGGGACGGGGTGGTGTGAGCAACAGGGAAAAAGGCAGGACACTGTAACCAAAGAACAACAAATTAAAAGAAAGAGAGAATGAATTTTAAACCTACAAAAATATAAATAAACATCAGAAAAGTCACTACCCTTGCAAACATGGTCAAAAATTAAATAATAAAAATAATTCAAATATACAAAGTATGCTGTTTGAGAAATTTAAGAAAAGCTACTATTGCATTTAAGCCTGAATTTATGAATGCTCACATTTTTCTCAGAACAATATTAATCTAGTTGTAACTATCTCCTAAAATCTCCTGTAATATTTAGGAATCTAGAAGAACTAGAGGAAAAGCACAGTCTTTGACATGGTGCCCTCTACTGATCTGAAACAAATTTTGTGTCAACAAAGGACTTTTATGGAGTATTATTATCTGAAACTTCTAAGTTTTCTAAAATGCAAGATTTAATTTAAAAATGTACAAATAACACTATTTATTAAAGTTTGAAAATCAGCATACAGATTTGTTAATAATTACTTATACACTTGGTTGTCACTTGCATTAGAGGTGCAAAAATTATGAGAATTTTTTATTGCCCCCAGCCAAGTTCTATTTTTCTCTCTTTTTATAAGCAATGCAAATATTTGTCTTATTTCACAGGAGCTGAAGATCTGCTCCTTTTGTAATTAACTAGTAGTTTGGGAAACTATGAATAAACATGTTTGGGATTCAAAATGTATACAGCAATACCACTGATATACATTCAGTAGTACCAATATTTAAAGAGATACAATTAACCATCTGGCTACTAACAACACCCCAGGTTATGCATGTGTAACTCACACCAGGTAGTGAGAAATGTTCAAAACAAAAGCACTGTACCTGGAGCAAGGTACCAACATATGAAAAATGGATGACTAGCATACAGTTCTGACATACTGCTTTGAGGGGATAAAGTACAAGAGAGTGACTTCTTTTTTAAAAATGGAAAAAATCTTCCAGGTACCACTGAGTCCAGGTGATAACAGACATAAATTATAGATAGATATAGATATACAAATAGGTATAGGTATACATATAGATATAAATATACAGATATAGATATACAAATAGATTATATATAGATACAGGTGTAGTTTTTTGCTTTGTTGAAAGTATGGAAGCCTACAGAACTCCTTATAAAATAATTTTAAGCAAGACTCACTCTACAGGTTTCAGAAAATACTGAAGTCATCTGAAGGCAGTTGAAAACATAAAAACACAAAACAATATCTGCCCTAGAAAAATTTGTAGGGAAATCTGTAATTTAAAGACCAGTCCAAGCTCTGGTTGCGTTGCTCAGTTGGTTAGAGCATTGTCCTGCTACACCAAGGTTGTGGATTTGGTCCCCTGTCAAGGCACATATAGGAGTCAACAAATGAATACATAAATAAGTGAAACAACAAATCTCTCTATCTCTCCCCACCTGGTTCCCCCTTCTACCCCACTCCCTCCCTTTTAAAAAAAGAAACTCTATTCTAAAAAAAAGAAAAAAGAAAAAAAACAGCTCTAATAACAGATACTATTTTTAGGAACCTGGAAGTGACAGATCTGATGGCGGGTACAGTAGGTACAGAGGCAGAGATGGCTCGGGCCATTAAGACACAGAGCCACGAATAAGTCAAAGCATATCTGGGCCCTATAGGAGGCAGTCCTGTCACCAGTCTGCCTCATGCTGCATGGAATGTCACAACCCCATATGGAGGGAGCTTGGAGGTCTGTGTTGTTTCAGCACCTCTACCGAGACACAGTCCTTGCTTTGGGGTTCCACTCGTTCAGTGGGGCTGCACAATTTTCCAGAACAATGCTGTGGTCCACCTTCAGTTGAACAATAGGCTATGTGCCCTCACTAGAGTGAATGTTCAGGGTGTCCATGTGACGTAAGCCCAGCCAGTGAGTCATACCAGACTTTTCTTGGAACAATCAGGAAGAAAGACTTTTTCACAGGGATTGTCGACTGTGACAAAAACGTATCCTGTAGCTATTTTTGTCATACAGTAGTGAAACTTACTGAAGGAGGGAACAAACACAAAACAAAACAGAACTAACAACTGGAACAAATAATCAGAGTGAAATTAGCTCAGAGCTTGAATCCAGGCACTCCTGAAACATAAGTTCCTATATTTCCAGTTACATGTACCTACCTGTGTTTCAGCAGAAGGTACAGAGATTTCCCACCTTTTTATAAATTGTTTTAATTTACATTTAATTAAAAATATTATGAAATTGAGGAAAGAGATTGGAAAGATGGCAGAGGAGTGAAAGGGAGTCACGTGGACCTCCTCCCAAAACCAAACTGGAATTGCAACTAAATAATGGAGTAATCACCTGGAAATCAGTGGAGCGATAGTGGGAGAGGAGCCTTGGTGCCGCAGACAGTGGATTCTACTCTCACACATCCAAACGGGTGAGAAGAGCGGTGGAGGCTCGAGAGGGTGGGCTGGGTGTGCACGGGCACTGGCACCAGAGGGACATTGAAACGGCCAGTTAGCGTCCCCCTGAGAAGAACGGGGTCTGAATCATAAACAGGAATCCCTAAACTACAGCAGCTAAAGCCTAGAAAATACAGACAAAACGCAACCCCAAAAAGCTTAGGGGCGCTCTCTGCCAGAGACAGGTGGCTGGGGATGCAAAAAGACATTTAAAGGGCAAACGCAAAAGTTGCAGCGGCAGCCACCCTCCTTGATCGCTGGGTAGAGGCGGCAGCAGGGTGGGCTGGTGCCTGGGAAAAGACTGGTGAGGAAAACTTTGTGAAGAGAACTGACACGGCCAGTGGAGCCTTGGTGATAAGGCACTTCCCACTCTGCAGCTACCATCTCGCTCAGGCATAAGGGAATCAATTAACCTGCCTTTTGTGCGCTCTGCACACAGCTTGTACGTGAGTGAGCTACAGGGCTGAGTGCAGACTGGCTGGGAGAGCCTTGAGGAGAGACTGGAGACGGAGGCATTGGGGAAAGAACTGGAGGAAGAACCAGGGAGTCCGGACTCCTTCTCCTTGCCGTAGTCTCCATTGCACAGGAAGAGACCACACCCCCAAAGAGCCGAAAGCTGAAAAGCAAACATAGACACCCCCAAAACACCCAGAGCAGGCGCACACACTTGCGCCGAGTGACCGGCAAGGGTTGGCTAGCGTGTGTGTGACTCACGCGGGCTGGCGAACGCTTGCACCTGCCAGCAAGGCCTCACACAGACTGGCACCCATATGGCCTGCGAGGGAGTGCACAGAGGGGCAAGGGCAGGCATAAATTGACCTACCCGCCACGATTGCAGAGTGGTCCACAAAATAAGTAGAGCTGCCCAGAGTCCCTGGAGGACACACCAGAATCACGATTAACCGGAGAGTCCTAGAGCTGATTTCCTCCCATTTCTGTAGTCCCCATTTGGCGAGGGCAAGCAACGCACCCAAAGAGCCAAAAGCGGGGAAAACACACAATAGAAGACTCTAAACTGACCAGTGCCGCAAAGCTCGCGTGCCAGGGGGGCCAGATGAGTACTGGAGGTCGCGAATAAGCCCCCTGGTTTGGGGCAAGCACATGCGAGCCCAGGCAGGTGGGGGACCCTGCCGCGATGTGAACGCGCTCAAGGAGCCCGCGTGAGAGCATAGAGAGATCCCAAAAATAGCCCAGCCCTGACCGAAGGGGTCACAGAGCTGCTCCAAGCAGGAGTCAGACACAGGCATTAGACTCCTGAAAGGCTCAAAGAAACAACCCAAAGCCTTATAAGGACATCATCAGAGGCAAGCCCAGAAAGAAAAGTAAAGGACAAAAATACTTAACAGACTCTCACAAAAATGGGAAGAAAAAGGAGTTCCCCTCAAATGAGAGGAAAAGGGGACTCCCCACAGAGAGAGCTAAATGAAATAGAGGCAAGGAAAGTATCAGATATGGAATTCAAAACAATGGTTCTAAGGAAGCTCAATGAGCTCAGCCAGCTCAAAGAGAACTATGAGAAACTGCAGAGAAACTATCAGGATCTTACAGCAAACTATATGAGCCTGGAAAAGGACATAGAAACTATCAAGAAGACACAAGAGTGTATGAAGAATACCATTTCTGAATTGAAGAACACAGTAGAAGGAATCCAAAGCAGGCTGGATGAAGCCGAGGATCGAATAAGTGAGATGGAGGACAAGGTTGAAAAAAGTTCCCAGAAAGAACAAGAAATGGAAAAACAGCTCAAAAAGAATGAAGAAGCATTTAGGGAAATGCAGGACAACCTGAAACGCAGTAATATCCATATAATAGGATTACCAGAAGGAGAAGAAGAGGAGCAAGGAATAGAGAACTTCCTCCAAAAAGTAATCATGGAAAATTTCCCTAATTTGAGGAGAGAAAGGCTCTCATGGATCCAGGAGGCACAGAGGACCCCACTCAAGAGGGACTCAAGGAGGTCCACTCCAAGACACATCATCATTAAAATGGCAAATGTCAAAGACAAAGAGAGAATGCTCAAGGTAGCAAGGGAGAAGGAGAAAGTAACATACAAGGGGGCCCCGATATGCCTAGAAGCTGACTTCCCAACAGAAACACTACAAGCCAGAAGGGAATGGCAACAAATATTCCAAGCCATGAAAAGCAAGGGCCTACAGCCAAGGCTGCTCTACCCAGCTAGGCTCTCCATTAAAATAGAAGGAGAAATATGGAGTTTCCCAGACAAAAGAAAGCTAAAAGAATACATCTCTACCAAACCAGCATTCCAAGATATGCTAAGGGGACTAGTTTAAGCAGATGAAGGAAAAGAATGAGACAGAGAGGAACACAAGTACAAAGAGAAAAGATGAGTAAGTTTCTATCAGTAATATCTCTCAATGTGAATGGACTAAATGCCCCAATCAAAAGACACAGGGTAGCTGAATGGATAAGAAAACATGACCCACACATATGCTGCCTACAAGAGACCCACCTCAGAGCCAAAGACCTACACAGATTGAAAGTAAAGGGATGGAAAATAATATTCCAAGCAAATGGACATGAGAAAAAGGCTGGCGTTGCCATACTTGTATCAGACAAAGTAGATTTCAAAGCAAAGTCCATAAAGAGAGACCCAGAGGGGCACTTTATCATACTTAAAGGAAGAATCTATCAAGAAGACATCAACATTGTAAACTTATATGCTCCCAATAGAGGAGCCCCCAAGTATATAAGGAAATTGTTGGATGACTTCAAAAAAGATACAGGAACACACTGATAGTAGGGGATTTCAACACCCCACTGTCAAAAATGGACAGCTCTTCCAAACAAAACATTAATAAACATATCGTGGCGCTGAATGACACACTGAATCAAAGAGACTTAACTGACATATAGAGAACCATACATCCAAAATAAGAAAAATGCACATTCTTTTCAAATGCTCATGACAGTTTTTCAAAGATAGACCACATGTTAGGAAACAAAGCAAGCCTCAGCAAATTCAGGAAAATTGAAATAATACCAAACTTTTTCTCAGACGACAAGGCCTTGAAACTCGAAATCAACCTCAAAGAGAAACTTCAAAAACTTGCAAACTCACGGAGACTGAACTGTACACTATTAAACAATGAATGGGTCAATAATGAGATAAGAGAAGAAATCAAAAAATTTCTGGAAACAAATGAAAATGAACAGACAACTGTCCACAACCTATGGGACACAGCAAAGGCGGTCCTGAGAGGGAAGTTCATAGCAATACAGGCTTACCTTAAAAAGATAGAAACATTTCAAATAAAAGACCTAACACTACAACTTCAAGAACTGGAGAAACAACAACAAAAAAATCCCAGAGCAAGGAGAAGGAAGGAAATAGTCAAGATTAGAGCAGAACTGAATGACATAGAGACAAAAAGAACAATTCAGAGGATCAACCAATCCAGAAGCTGGTTCTTTGAAAAGATTAATAAAATTGAGAAACCTTTAAGCAGACTCATCAAGGAAAAAAGGGAGAGGACCCAAATTAATAATATCAGAAATGGAAGATGAGAAATAACAACTGATACCACAAAAACACAAATGATCATCAGAAACTATTATGAACAATTATATGCCAAGAAATGTGAAAATCTTGATGAAATGGACAAATTTTTAGAAAAGTAGAATCTTCCAACACTGAAGGAGGAAGAAACAGAAAGCTTGAACAGACCAATAACAGCTGGGGAAATTGAAGCAGTCATCAAGAAACTCCCAGCACACAAAAGCCCAGGGCCAGATGGTTTCCCAGGAGAATTACACAAAACATTGAAGGAAGAGCTAACCCCTGTCCTTCTCAGACTATTTCAAAAATTCCAAGAGGAGGGAAGACTCCCAGACTCCTTCTATGAGGCCAGCATCACCCTGATCCCAAAACCAGATAAAGACCCTACAAAGAAAGAAAACTACAGGCCAATTTCACTGATGAACATAGCACTAAAATCCTCAACAATATATTGGCAAACCGCATCCAGCAATACATTCAAAAGATTATCCACCACGATCAAGTGGGATTCATCCCAGGCATGCAGGGATGGTTCAATATATGCAAATCAGTAACCGTGATACATCACATAAATAAAAGAAAAGACAAAAACCACATGATCATCTCAATAGATGCAGAAAAAGCATTGGACAAGGTACAGCACCCATTTATGATCAAAACACTCAGCAAAATGGGAATAAATGGGGCATTCCTCAACGTCATAAAGGCCATATATCAAAAACCTACAGCTAAAATCATACTCAACGGGCAAAAACTGAAAGCTTTCCCACTAAGATCGGGAACACGACAAGGATGTCCGCTCTCACCGCTTCTTTTCAACATCGTATTGGAAGTCCTAGCCACAGCGGTCAGACAAGAGAAAGAGATAAAAGGCATCCAAATAGGAAAGGAGGAAGTAAAACTATCCTTGTTTGCAGATGACATGAGAGTGTCATAGAGAACCCTGTAGACTCTATGAAAAAATTCCTCAACCTAATAAGTGAATTTGGCAAAACAGCAGGATACAAAGTCAACATTCAGAAATCAAAGGCGTTTTTGTACACCAGCAATGTAATAGAAGAAGAAGAAATCAGAAAAAATATACCATTCGATATAGCATGAAAAATGATAAAGTACCTAGGGATAAATTTAACCAAAGACACAAAAGACCTGTATGCAGAAAACTATACAACATTGAAAAAAGAAATTAAGGAAGACACAAATAAATGGAAGCATATACCGTGCTCATGGATTGGAAGAATTAATATCCTCAAAATGTCCATACTACCCAAAGCAATTTATAGATTCAACGCAATCCCTATTAAGATACCAATGACGTATTTCACAGAAATAGAACAGACATTTCAAAAATTTATATGGAACCATAAATGACCCCGAATAGCCGCAGCAATTTTGAGAAAGAAACACAAAGTAGGAGGGATCACAATACCGGACATCAAACTCTACTACAAAGCCACTATACTCAAAACAATCTGGTACTGGCACAAGAACAGACCCATAGACCAGTGGAACAGAATAGAAAGCCCAGAAATAAGCCCAGGTCTCTACGGACACCTAATATTCGACAAAGGGTGCAGAAGCATAAAATGGAGCAATAAAAGTATCTTCAACAAACGGTGTTGGGAGAGCTGGACGGCTACATGCAAAAAATTGAAATTGGATCATCAGCTGACACCATACACAAAAATTAACTCAACATGGATAAAAGACTTAATTATAAGTCGCAACACCATCAAAGTCCTAGAGGAGAACATTGGCAGGAAACTCTCAGATATCCCACGCAGCAATTTTTTCACTGATATGTCTCCTAAAGCAAGGGACGTAAAGGAAAGAATAAACAAGTGGGACCTCATAAAAATAAGAAGCTTCTGCATGGCGAAAGAAAACATCAGCAAAATGAAAAGGGAGCCAACCCTATGGGAAAATATATTTGCTAATGATACATCAGATAGAGGTTTGATCTCCAAGATATATAAAGAACTCACTCGACTCTACTCCAAGAAGACAAACGATCCAATCAAAAAATGGGCAAAGGACCCGGGCAGATGCTCGTCTAAGGAGGAGATACAGAGGGCCCAGAGGCATTTGAAAGGATGCTCAGCATCACTAGCCATCAGAGAAATGCACATCAAAACCACCATGAGGTACCACCTCACACCGGTCAGAATGGCCATCATAAACAGATCCACAAACAACAGGTGCTGGAGAGGCTGTGGAGAAAAGGGAACCCTAGTACACTGTTGTTGGGAATGCAGACTGGTGCAGTCACTATGGAAAGCAGTGTGGAATTTCCTCAGAAAGCTGAAAATGGAACTGCCTTTTGATCCAGCGATTCCCCTGCTGGAACTATACCCTGAGAACACCAAAACGCCAATACAAAAGAACCTATGCACCCCAATGTTCATAGCAGCACAATTTACAATATCCAAGTGTTGGAAGCAACCTAAATGCCCATCAGTAGATGATTGGATCAAAAAATATGGTACATATACTCAATGGAATACTACGCAGCAGAAAGAAAAAAAGAAGTACTAAACTTTGCGACAACAGGGATGGAACTGGAGAGCATCATGCTAAGCGAAATAAGCCAGGGGCGAAAGACAAATACCATATGATCTCACCTAAAAGCGGAACCTAACCAACAATGCAAAGATGTAAGGAAAATATGACCAGCAACAATGAAAGGAAAAGAAATCAACAGAGACAAGAGGGAAGGGTGGGGGGCAGGGAAAGGGAAGGGAAGGGGAAAGTCAAGGAACATATAGCAAGGACTCATGGACAAAACCAAAGGGGAAGAGCTGAGCGAGGGAAGGTGGGAAGGGGCAAGGGAAAGAGGTGGGGGGGAGGCAGAGACAAATGTATTTAAAAAGTAAATAAATTTTTTAAAAAAGTCAAAAAAAAAAGAACCAACTTAAAAATATTATGAAATTATTTAAATGATTACATTTTAAAATTTTTTATTGTGTTTAAAGTTTACTTTTTAATTAAATTTAAATTTTAAATTATTTTAACATAGTTAAATAGAATTAAATTTAAATTATGAAATCAAGATTTCTTCTTTGACCCATGTATTATTTAGAAGTGTATTGTTTAACTTCTACATACTTTGGGATTTTCTTTTTATCTTTCTGTTACTGATTTATGAGGAGGGGGCCCAAAAATCCAGAGTTTATTAAAAATTGTGCATTTATCCTTATATGTTTAAACTTCAATCACCTTCAAAAGACTCTCCATTTGATGCAATATACCAGTTGAAATATTTTGTCCACTGTTCAAAACATTTTTTTGAAATCATCAATGTTGATGCCTTGTATTGCTTCTGCCATTTTTTATTTCACTTCTACATCAGCAAAACGTTTCCCTTTGAGGAATTTTTTCATCTGAGAAACATTAAACAGATGATCAGGGCAAGATTGGGTGAGTGGAGAGGGTGGGGCACAGGAGTCATGCTGTTCTTTGGTGAAAAACATCTGAAGAATTAGCACTATGTGGGCAGATGAGCTCCTAAATCACCCATCATGAATAGCCAAAGGTACTGAAAATGTCTTCAAAAAAATTAACTGAAGCCAAACGTAGCCTCTCATAACAATGTCACCTGGTACACTGATACAGATGGGTTCCTAGGACACTCACTTAGTAGGGGAAGCCTGCACTATAAGGGGCCCACCTTCCAGAAGATAAATCTGTATTTTGGGGGGATCCCCCCTTGCGTATGTAATTCTACCATGACCTAAGTGCAGATCTATGATTTCTATTTTTTTCTTTATTTCTGAAGTTGTGCTTTATGACCTAGAATGTGGTCTGTGTTTGTGAATGTTCCACTGAGCTTGAGAAATATGTGTCTTCTGCTGGTGTTGGATGGATTAATTTGTAGATAACCATTATAACCGGTTAACTGATAGTGTTGAATTTAATTATGTCCTTACTGACTTTACTCCTATTAGATCCTTCCTTTTTTTTTTTTTTTGAGGCTTCTCACATATCTCATCAGAAAAATGCAAATTAAAACAAAAAAATGCCATCACAAATCTACTTGAGTAGGCAAAATCCAGAGTATTGACAATACCCAATGCTGGTGAGGATGTAGAGCAACAAACACTCTCATTCATTGCTGGTGGCAATGGAAAATGGTGCAGTCACTTAGGAAGACAGGGGTTTCTTATAATACATTCCTTGGAGAAGCATCTGTTCAGGTCCTTTGCCCATTCTTTAATTGGATGGTTTCTCTTCTTGGAGTGGAGTCGTGTGAGTTCTTTATATATTTTGGAGATCAAACCTCTATGTGATATATCATTGGCAAATATATTTTCCCATACAGTTGGCTCCCTTTTCATTTTGCTGATGTTTTCTTTAGCCATGAAGAAGCTTCTTATTTTGATGAGGTCCCACTTGTTTATTCTTTCCTTTATGTCCCTTGCTTTAGAGGACATATTGGTGAAAACGTTGCTTCATGGAATATCTGAGAGATTCCTGTCTATGTTATCCTCTAGGACTTTCATGGTATCGTGACTTATATTTAAGTATTTTATCTATCTTGAGTTTATTTTTGTGTATGGTGTCAGTTGGTGGTCAAATTTCAATTTTTTGCATGTAGCTATCCCAACACCATTTGTTGAAGAAGCTATTTTTACTTCAGTTTATGCTTCTGCTCCCTTTGTCAAATAATAATTGACCACAGAGGCATGGGTTTATTTCTGGGTTTTCTATTCTGTTCCACTGACCTATGTGTCTGTTCTTGTGCCAGTACCAGACTATTTTGATTACAGTGGCCTTGTAATATCATTTTATGTCAGGTATAGTAACAAATTTTTGAAATGTCTATTCTATGTCTGTGAAATACATCTTTGGTATTTCAATAAGGATTGTATTGAATCTATAAGTTGCTTTGGGTAATATGGGCATTTTAATGATGTTAATTCTTCCAATCCATGAACATGGTATACGCTTCCATTTATTTGTGTCTTCCTTAATTTCTTTCTTTGGTGTTGTATAGTTTTCTGTGTACAGGTGTTTTCCCTCCTTGGTTAAATTTATTCCTAGGTACTTTATTTTTCTTGTTGTTAGAGTAAATGGGATTTCTTTCCTGATTTCTTCTTCTGATATTGCATTGTTGGTGTACAAAAATACCTTTGATTCCTGAACAGACACTTCTCCAAGGAAGAGATATAGAGGGCCCAGAGACATATGAGATTGTGCTCATCGTCACAACCCTTAAGAGAAATGCAAATTAAAACCACCATGAGATACCACTTCACACCAGTCAGACTGGCCATCATAAAGAGATCAACAAACAACGGGTGCTGGCGAGGCTGTGGAGAAAAGGGAACCCTAGTACACTGTTGGTGGGAATGCAGACTGGTGCAGCCACTATGGAAAGCAGTGTGGAATTTCCTCAGAAAGCTGAAAATGGAACTTCCTTTTGACCCAGCGATTCCACTGCTGGGATTATACCCTAAGAATCTCAAAACATCAATTCAAAGGAACCCATGCACCCCAATGTTCATAGCAGCACAATTTACAATAGCCAAGGGCTGGAAGCAACCTAAATGCCCTTCAGTAAATGAGTGGATCAAAAACCATGGTATATTAACACAATGGAATACTACTCAGCAGAAAGAAAGAACTACTACCCTTCGCAGCAGTATGGATGGAACTGGAGAGTATTATGCTAAGTGAAATAAGCCAGGGGGCGAAAGACAAATACCATATGATTTCACCTGTAAATGAACCTAACCAGCAAAACAAATAAGCAAGGAAAATATAACTAGCAACATTGAAAGAAAAAAGAAACCAACAGAATCAAGAGGGAAGGAGGGAGGGGATTGGAGAAAGGGAAGGGAAGTGTCAAGTCAACGAACATGTATAAAGGACCCATGGACAAAGCCAAAGTGGGAAAGGATTGTTGGCAGGAGGAGGTCAGCAGGAGAAAGTGATGGCAGGAAAATGGAGATAAATGTATTTGAACAATAAAAAAATAATAAAATAAAATACAATAATAAACTAAACTAAAATAAAATAAAAATAAAATAAAAACTAAATACATTTGTGTCATACAATCCAGTAATTGCATTCCTTGATATTTACCTAAAGGAGCTAGAAAATTTGCCCCACAAATATCTGCATGCAGATATTTATAGCAGCTTCATTTATAATGCTAAAACCTGGAATCAACTAAGATGTCCTTCACTAGGTGAGTCTACAAATAAACTGTGATATACCCAACAATGGAATATTATTCAGCATTAGGAAAAAAATGAGTTAACAAATGATTAAAAGTCATCAAGTTGCTTTAAATGCATATTATTAAGTGAAAGAAACCAGTCTGAAAAGGATACATACTGTATTATTCCTATTACATGACATTCTGAAAATTGCAAAACCATAAAAAAAATAATGAAAAGATTAGTGGTTGCCGTGGGTTAGGAAGGAAAGACAAATGACTATGTGGAACACAAAGAATTTTGAAGGCAGTAAAATGACTGTGTATGATACTAAAATGGTTGGTAAATAACATTATACACTCAACAAACCTATAGGATGTTCAACCCCAGAAGTGAGCTCTAATGTAAACTATGCATTTGGTTGGTGATATTTCACTGTAAGTTCATCAACTGTACCAATGTACCACTGTAGCAGAGTATGTTAATAGTTGGGATGCTATGCAACATTGGAGGAAGGGGTATGTGGGAGATACTTATACCTTCTGCTCAATTTTTCTATGCACCTAAAACTACTCTAAACAGTAAAGTGTATTTCAGAATCATTAAGTGAATTGATATGTTACGTTAGAAAATATTCACTTAATGCAAAGAGGCCAGTAAAGGAGGAATAAGGGAACAAAGACACATGGGGATGAATAAGCACCCTTAAGCACAGCCTGGTTCTTGGATGCTCAGGGGTGTGCCATAGAGCTAAGAGTTCTGATACCCTTCAGAGTTCATTGATCTGAAATAGACCAATGTCAAAAGCTGGGATTTAAAGTCTAGAACTTCCATTAGGTAGAGCTCCAAAATATATAATTCTGTGGTTTAAAGTTTCCAGTTTTGATTTGGGAAGACTAGGTGGTTGTTTATTTTTAATGCTATTATTGGCATATTTTATCTTTCAGAACAAAATTGGTTACTATATTGTTTTTTAGTATCTCTGGTAATTATGTTTGCTATATCAAATGCTACCTGGAAAAGATATAAGCAGGATAACAATAAAACATCTATCAGTAGTCCACTGAGGTGAAGTTATCTACCATTTTTTCTTACACACATAATACTCATGGAAACAGGAGAGATCAGCTAATTGCCATTTCCAGTCTGACACACCTGAGAAAAATAACACCTGGGAAGACTTCCATTGGTGTGATACAAACCAGACAGGCCTACATTACAAGCAACATTGGAAACGTCTATTATAGACAGGCTCCCCTGGCATCTGACCCCCCAAAAATAAGAAGACTTAGTTTAACCAAGGTGAAAATGCCAGAAATAAGCTTCCCTTATTTCACAGATTACTCGATTAACCCTAAATTCTATCAACCTTTTGAATAATTAACTTAATCTCTCTGAAACTTCATCCAATATACATTTCTAAAATAAGATGAAAACACACTTAATTATGCTTTGGAAATACTGCTAGTTTTAAATCTAGATAATGACAGTGTAGTTTGAGCTACATTCTCTATGTTTTCCAATACAAATCCAAAATAAATTTTGAGTAAAGTCGAGAAGTATTATATATAATGCTTCTTTCTGATATATCAAGTTTGTCAGTTCCATAAAAAATTAGATTAGGTTGACAGGGCTTATTATTCTCCTCTGTATGTTTATTTACAGGAGTCATGGTATTTCAGAGCTGAAAAGGGCTTTGAAGATCATCTAGTGAAATTGCCATTTTTCCTGGAGGAGGATAAATAGTTTTTAAAACTGTATGAATATAAGCGTCACATATTTATGTTTGGTAAAATGTTACTTTTGACTTATTTAATATAATTACAGATTTCCCAGGGCAATAGATACTTTACACCATTATTTTTCAAGACATTTTCCAAAAAGAACTTGAACCTAGCATTAGGCTACCAAACTGTGTGTCGTCAGTACCCTCTGAACTCTTTGATGCTAAATTTAAATATTCTAGATTGATATTTTAGATTGAGACACATCTTCATCATTTGTAATGAAAAACATTAAAAGCACATCATTATTTCCCTTTTCTGAATTTTGTATCCTTTTGGCTAACATAATTAAAATGTCTCTGATTACGGCTTCTTTCCTCATTTTTAATCATCTGAAAAATATTAATGCCCTGATATACTGGTAAGGCTGAGATATTATTTTCTTAAACAAAAAGCCCTGAAAATGAGGCATAGACTAAGGTTTGAAACTTCTGATACAAATTGGGGAAACTGGAATAAAGCCAAAATGTTAACATTTTAAAAATTGTTTCTGTATAATACATAGGCTGAATTCAAAAGTCCTCATTTCTCCATTTTTTTACAAGTTTACTACTTGCTTTCTATATGTACTACTGGAAAAATACATACATACATACATACATACATAAAATGGCATTTATATCTTCTCAAAAAAAGTTGTATGAAAAAATGCAAAATGACCAATACACAATTTTTAAAAGCAAAAGAAAAATATATATATTTGACTAAACAAAGGCTAGACATTGTATTTTAAAAAATGACAAATACTGCTAAAGGGGAAAGGTCAAGTCAAGGAACATATATAAAGGACCCATGACGAAGACCATAAGGAGAGGAATGAAAGTGGAAGGTGGGGAGTGGATAGGGCAGGGGAGAGTAATGGGGAGAAAATGGGGACAACTATAATTGAACAATAAAAAATAAAAATAAAAGTAAAAATAAATTTAAAATGATAAATAAAATATAAACACCAGCACTGTAATGAAATTTGGAACAAATTCAAAAAAGGATTTAGAGTCTCGCCAAATTGAATGGGTTGATTAAGGAATCTCAGTTTTTGAAGCAAAACCTTAACTATGATGATATTTGATTTTTTTCCAATAAAAGAACCCTCTGTACAGCACTATGCTGCCCCTCATCATTCTATTACAGAGTGACTCTCTCACAGGACATCTTCACTAGATGCCAGAATTTCTCCACCATGTGTTTATTGTTAGAACAGTGGCATCATGGGACTTCAAATTCAAATTCTTTTTTTCTAGAACTTCAATTTTATACTTAATTCAGTTGTTAGTTGGTATAATGTGACTAGAAAACTCTCTCCATTGTTTGTGGCTTACTCCTGTGGAGCATCGTGGTTCCTTGCTAAAGGAAGTCTGGGCTCTGACCCAACTACCATTGTTCCTTTTATACTGGTGTCTTAGTCAGATAACAGATACCATAGAGAGGTGGTTACAACAACAGTAACTCTCTCACTGTTTGGGAGTCTGGGAAGTTCAAGATTGAGGTACCTGGATTACAAACAGGTGCCCAACTGCTGTGTTTTCATGAGGCCAAGAGAAAGATATCACCTCTCAGGTCTCTTCTTATAAGGGCACTAATCCCATCCATGAAGGCTCCATTTTCAGAGCTAAATTCCCTCCCAAAGATCCTACCTTCAAATAGCATCATATTGGGGATTAGGGGTACAATATCTGAATTTTGTGGGACAAAGACAATGTTTCTATAGCATTTGGCCTCTCTTATTTGGTCGGCTGTCACAGATAGAAAAATTGTACAGAAGGACCCAATACCACCTGCACTTTTTGTAAAAATGTAACCCAGGAAACGCACACATCACTACCATGCCATGCTGAACATTGGAAATGTGCTGCTACCACTCATTTCAACCTTACCTCCTCTCTATATTTGTATCTTCCACTGATAACATATAGCACAGGTACAAAGAGGCTAACTTATAGTTTAAGTGGGTATTCAACCAGGTGAACAGGAAACAATGACCCTAATCTCTTGTTGCATTTACCTGTTTTTAGTTTAGTCCTCACGCTGACTGTTGTGGGACAACAGTAGTGGGACAAGGGTAGGCCTGTAGTGGGATGTGCAAGTAAGGACAGTGGGGATAGCACTCTTCAGGCCAATACAGAATGATTTTTATAAGAACTGGTAATAATCTAAATGCCCAGTTCAAAGATAACATTAAATAAATTAAACACTCATATGAAAAAGTAATGTATAAAACATTAAAAATATGAAAAATATTACAAACTCAAATGGTATAAGATTATGCCAAAAAAAAAAGTTGCCAAATTGCATTAAACTTACCATGACCTGGCGGAAATCTTTTCCATTTAACAAGAAGGACTAGCTCATATATGGATAAAGTAGGCCACTCCTCATAATATGGACACTTACGAATTAATTTTATTATTTGTTTATGTTCAAGTTTTGTTTTTTCCTAGGAAAAAGTCATTATCAAATTTTATATTAGGTAATTTAAAGAGAAGGAAAAAAGATAGCAGATAAATGCCACTAAAAGAAAAATAAAGGTTACATGATATAAAATACAATAAAATACATTTGATTTTATAGCAGCATCATTCTATGACCACATAACCATAATGAATTTTTAATCTTCAGATCTACTACTAAAACTTTATTTTTCCACCTTTCATTATATTTTAGATGCTATGTTTTAGAATCTCTTTAAAAACTCTATCATAGTCAAGATTAAACACAAAAGTTTAGTTGATAGTATTAAATTGGTAATACTGATATTTTGAAAATAAAAACAAAACATACAAAGAAGTTTTTGTTAAAGCCAGACACTCTAAAACCAGGGATTTGGAAGGAAGTTGAATTTTGAGAAAGTCATCAGTGACACCAACACTGAAACCATCATATTGAAATAAACCCTGACTACTAGAGACCCAAATCAAGAAGATGGGCGTCCTCCCCCATTTCCCTTCCACATGAACACACAGCCATGGCTTAGTCATTACCACACACAGCATGACTGGTCATGGATGCAAACTTCTTCTCTCAGCCAGGCAAGGAGAGCTAGGAGAGGAGACAAATTTGTATTTGACTAAAAAAGAATTGTTAAACTTGAAGTAAAAAAGTTAACATAGCAGAATTAGGGAGTAGAATTAAGTTGTGATCATGTAGTTGTACAGCTCTGAGTTATACAATGAAATAGCATGCCAGTCACACCCAAGATCATTTTTTCTAAGGTAGACTGCAGAGATGCAGAGGTCTGTCTGTCTGATTGTACTGGTATTCCTAACACATGACATGAGGGTGACAACCTAAAATATATATTTCTTGAATGAATAAATAAATCCTAAATTCATTAAAAAACCAAAAGCCATCAAAAACATACATAAAATAGTATATCCATAAAGACCTGTTTTTCTACTTCAATTACCCATCATTATCAGAGGTTTAAGTAATGGTCATAAAATAAACCACATTTTTATGTTGTTGAGGTCAAGTGCAATTAAAAAATAAGAAAGATATGGACACCTGTCCAGAGACGCAAAAGTTCTATTGAATTTACAACCACATTGTATTAATATATAGATTAGATTTGATCATACCAATTTTAACTTGGCATAATTCTTTGCAGGGATCTTAAGAATTTCACAGTCTTCTTCTGTTACCACTGAGTACTCTTTTGGCTCTGATTGAATCTGAGCTGTAACTTCCAGGGTTCCAAAAGTGCTCCATGGTCTGAGCTATCAAAAAACCAAAGGCAACTTAAATTTCATTATCATTCATCAACATTAAAATACCAACGATGGTGATAAAGGCAATGTAGTAAACTCTGCAAGTCTATGAAGGAAAGGGGTCTGAGCAGCCGGGCATGGTGTCATATTTTCTCTGTAAATGTCACTTCCCCACAGCAAAAAAAAAAAAAAAAAAAAAAAAAAATTCCTTTCTTTTGTTTTAACTACAGTAGTAAAATAGGATGCTATTCTGTGTTTTGTCAAACATTAAGTTTTTGCAGTACAATCATATTAATGTAATCCATTCATTTTTCATTGCTGTATGACTAGACTCAAATTACATATTCTTTTTTCTGCTGATAAATATTTGTTTTGTTATTGGTATTTGGCTTTAAAACAATATTAATATGAGCACCAGTATACATGTCTCCACATTTCATACATAACTATTTCTATAAAATACATGTCTACAGGTACTATTTCTACGCTACAGAATGTGTTCACACCTTAAAATCTGTTTAACTGCTTTCCAAGATGCAAGTTCTAACTTACACCCCCTTCCTGAAGCATAAATGCACCCAGTATCTCCTTCTGCACAACTACTTCAACATTGCATCTTATCTAAGTTTTATTTTTAACACCTTTTTATTTATTTATTTATTTATTTATTTATTTATTTATAGAAAAATTTATTTATTTTTGTGGGGTTTAATTTTTAGTTTTGGTTCACATATACTTGTCTCCAGCTTCCTGCCACGACTTTCCCCTGTTCCCTCCCCTCTTCCCTCCCTCAATCCTTACCCACTTTGGCTCTGTCCATGGGTCCTTTATACATGTTCCTGGACCTGACTCTTCCCTTCCCTTTCCCTGCCCACTCCTCCCTTCTGCCCTCTTGACTCTGTTGGTTTCCTTTTTCGTTCAATGTTGCTGGTTATATTTTCCTTGCTTGTTTGTTTTGTTGATTATGTTCCACTTGTAGGTGAGATTCTGTGATATTTGTCCTTCATTGCCTGGCTTATTTCACTTATAATACTCCCCAGTTCCATTCATGCTGTTGCAAAGGGTAGGATTTCCATCTTTCTTTCTGCTGCATAGTATTCCATTGTGTATATGTACCATAGTTTTTGGATCCATTCATCTACTGATGGGCATTTAAGTTGCTTCCAACACTTCGTTATTGTAAATTGTGCTACTATGAACATTAGGGTGTCTGGATTCTTTTGAACTGGTGTTTTGGGATTCTTAGGGAATAATCCCAGCAGTGGAATGGCTGGGTCAAAACGCAGTTCCATTTTTAGTTTTTGAAGAAATTCCAAACTGTTTTCCACAGTGGCTGCACCAGTCTGCATTCCCACCAGCAGTGTACTAGGGTTCCCTTTTCTCCACAGCCTCACCAGCACCTGTGTTTGTTGATCTGTTTATGATGGCCATTCTGACCAGTGTGAACTGTTATCTTATTGTTGTTATAATTTGCATTTCTCTGAGGGTTAGTGATGTTGAGCACCATCTCATATGACTCCGGGCCCTCTGTATCTTTTCCTTGGAGAATTGTCTGCCCAGGTCCTTTGCCCATTTTTTAATTGGATTGTTTGTCTTCTTGGAGTGGAGTGATGTGAGTTCTTTATATATTTTGAAGATCAAACCTCTGTCTGCTGTATCACTAGCAAGTATATTTTCCCATACAGTGGCTCCCTTTTCATTTTGCTGATGTTTTCTTTTTCGTTGTTGTATTTTTTTAATTTATTTACTTTTTAAATACATTTGTCTCTGCCTCCCCCTTCCCCACCTCTTTCCCTTGCCCCATCCCTCCTTCCCTCCCTCAGCTCTTCCCCTTTGGTTTTGTCCATGAGTCCTTGCTATATGTTCCTTGACTTTCCCCTTCCCATCCCTTTCCCTGCCCCCCCTTCCCTCTTGTCTCTGTTGATTTCTTTTTCCTTTCAGTGTTGCTGGTCATATTTTCCTTGCATCTTTGCATTGTTGGTTAGGTTCCGCTTATACATGAGATCATATGGTATTTGTCTTTCGCCCCCTGGCTTATTTCGCTTAGCATGATGCTCTCCAGTTCCATCCACGCTGTCGCAAAGTTTAGTAGTTCTTTTTTTCTTTCTGCTGCGTAGTATTCCAATGTATATGTACCATGGTTTTTTGATCCAATCATCTACTGAAGGGCATTTAGGTTGCTTTCAACACTTGGCTATTGTAAATTGTGCTGCCATGAACATTGGGGTGCATAGGTTCTTTTGTATTGATGTTTTGGTGTTCTCAGGGTATAGTCCCAGCAGGGGAATCGCTGGATCAAAAGGCAGTTCCATTTTCAGCTTTCTGAGGAAATTCCACACTGCTTTCCATAGTGGCTGCACCAGTCTGCATTCCCACCAACAGTGGACTAGGGTTACCTTTTCTCCACAGCCTCGCCAGCACCTGTTGTTTGTGGATCTGTTTATAATGGCCATTCTGACCGGTGTGAGGTGGTACCTCATGGTGGTTTTGATCTGCATTTC
Organism: Pteronotus mesoamericanus; assembly: GCF_021234165.1. Lineage (NCBI taxonomy): Eukaryota > Metazoa > Chordata > Mammalia > Chiroptera > Mormoopidae > Pteronotus > Pteronotus mesoamericanus. Next base: position 61,242,715 of record NW_026555321.1, read on the forward strand.
TCTGATGGCTAGTGATGCAGAGCATCCTTTCAAATGCCTCTGGGCCCTCTGTATCACCTCCTTAGAAAAGCATCTGCCCGGGTCCTTTGCCCATTTTTTGATTGCATTGTTTGTCTTCTTGGAGTGGAGTCGAGTGAGTTCTTTATATATCTTGGAGATCAAACCTCTATCTGATGTATCATTAGCAAAAATATTTTCCCATACGGTTGGCTCCCTTTTCATTTTGCTGATGTTTTCTTTCGCCATGCAGAAGCTTCTTATTTTTATGAGGTCCCACTTGTTTATTCTTTCCTTTACGTCCCTTGCTTTAGGAGACATATCAGTGAAAAAATTGCTGCGTGGGATATCTGAGAGTTTCCTGCCAATGTTCTCCTCTAGGACTTCGATGGTGTTGCAACTTATATTTAAGTCTTTTATACATCTTGAGTTTATTTTGTGTATGGTGTCAGCTGATGATCCAATTTCAATTTTTTGCATGTAGCCGTCCAGCTCTCCCAACACCATTTGTTGAAGATGCTGTTATTGCTCCATTCTATGCTTCTGCCCCCTTTGTCAAATATTAGATATCCATAGAGACCTGGGCTTATTTCTGGGCTTTCTATTCTTTTCCACTGGTCTATGGGTCTGTTCTTGTGCCAGTACCAGATTGTTTTGAGTATAGTGGCTTTGTAGTAGAGTTTGATGTCCGGTATTGTGATCCCTCCTACTTTGTGTTTCTTTTTCAAAATTGCTGCGGCTATTCGGGGTCGTTTAAGGTTCCATATAAATTTTTGAAATGTCTGTTCTATTTCTGTGAAATACGTCATTGGTATCTTAATAGGGATTGCGTTGAATCTATAAATTGCTTTGGGTAGTATGGACATTTTGAGGATATTAATTCTTCCAATCCATGAGAATGATATATGCTTCCATTTATTTGTATCTTCCTTAATTTCTTTTTTCAATGTTGTATAGTTTTCTGCATACAGGTCTTTTGTGTCTTTGGTTAAATTTATCTCTAGGTACTTTATCTTTTTTCTTGCTATATCGAAAGGTATATTTTTTCTGATTTCTTCTTCTTCTATTGCATTGCTGGTGTACAAAAATGCCTTTGATTTCTGAATGTTGACTTTGTATCCTGCTGTTTTGCCAAATTCACTTATTAGGTTGAGGAGTTTTTTCATAGAGTCTACAGGGTTCTCCATTTACACTCTCATGTCATCTGCAAACAAGGATAGTTTTACTTCCTCCTTTCCTATTTGGATGCCTTTTATCTCTTTCTCTTGTCTGACCGCTGTGGCTAGGACTTCCAATACGATGTTGAAAAGAAGCGGTGAGAGCGGACATCCTTGTCGTGTTCCCGATCTTAGTGGGAAAGCTTTCAGTTTTTGCCCGTTGAGTATGATTTTAGCTGTAGGTTTTTGATATATGGCCTTTATGACGTTGAGGAATGCCCCATTTATTCCCATTTTGCTGAGTGTTTTGATCATAAATGGGTGCTCTACCTTGTCCAATGCTTTTTCTGCATCTATTGAGATGATCATGTGGTTTTTGTCTTTTCTTTTATTTATGTGATGTATCACGGTTACTGATTTGCATATATTGAACCATCCCTGCATCCCTGGGATGAATCCCACTTGATCGTGGTGGATAATCTTTTGAATGTATTGCTGGAGGCTGTTTGCCACTATTTTGTTGAGGATTTTAGCATCTATGTTCATCAGTGAAATTGGCCTGTAGTTTTCTTTCTTTGTAGGGTCTTTATCTGGTTTTGGGATCAGGGTGATGCTGGCCTCATAGAAGGAGTCTGGGAGTCTTCCCTCCTCTTGGATTTTTTGGAATAGTCTGAGAAGGACAGGGGTTAGCTCTTCCTTAAATGTTTTGTAAAATTCTCCTGGGAAACCGTCTGGCCCAGAGCATTTGTGTGCTGGGAGTTTCTTGATTACTGCTTCAATTTCCCCAGCTGTTATTGGTCTGTTCAGGATTTCTGCTTCTTCTTCATTCAGTGCTGGAAGGTTATACTTTTCCAGAAATTTGACCATTTCATTCAGGTTTTCAAATTTCTAGGCATATAATTGTTCATAGTAGTTTCTTACAATCCTTTGTATTTCTGTGGTATCAGTTGTCATTTCTCCTCTTTCATTACTCATATTATGTATTTGGGTCCTCTACCTTTTTTTCCTTGATCAGTCTGCTAAAACCCTTGTCGATTTTATTTATCTTTTCAAAAAACTAGATCCTTGATTGGTAGATCCTTTGAATTGTTATTTTCATCTCTATGTCATTCAATTTGCTCTGCTCTGTATTATTTCCTTCTTCTACTTGCACTGGAACTTATTTGTTGCTGTTTCCCCAGTTCTTGAAGTTGTAGGGTTAGGTCATTTATTTGAAATGTTCATTATTTTCTAGGTAGGCCTGTATTGCTATGAACATCCCTCCAGAACTGCATTTGCTGTGTCCCATAGGTTTTGGACTGTTGTCTGTTCATTTTCATTTGTTTCCAGAAACTTTTTTTATTTCTTCTCTTATCTCATTATTGACCAATTCATTGTTTAATAGTGTGCAGTTCAGTCTCCATGAGTTTGCAAGTTTTTGAGGTTTTTCTTTGAGGTTGGTTTCCAGTTGCAAACCCTTGTCATCTGAGAAAATGCTTGTTATTGTTTCAATTTTCCTGAATTTGCTGAGGCTTGCTTTGTGGCCTATCATGTGGTTCATCTTTGAAAAAGTTCCATGCACATTTGAAAAGTATGTTGCTTCTTTGGGATGTAAGGTTCTATATATGTCAGTTAAGTCCATTTGATTCAGTGTGTCATTCAGCTACACAATATCCTTGCTGATGTTTTCTTTGGAAGATCTGCCTATTTTTGACAGTGGGGTGTTAAAATCCCCTACTATCAGTGTGTTGCTGTCCATATCTTTCTTCAAGTCCTCCAAGATTTTCCTTATATATTTGTGTGCTCGTATTTTGGGTGCATATATGTTTACAATGTTTATGTCTTCTTGATGCATTCTTCTTTTGAATATAATAAAGTGTCCCTTTGGGTCTCCTTTTATGGTCTTTGTTTTCAAATCTATTTTGTCTGATATAAGTATTGCTACCCCTGCTTTCTTTTCCTGCCCATTTGCTTGGAATATTTTTTTTCCACTCCTTTACTTTCAGTCTGTGTAGGTCCTCTGTTCTGATGTGGGTCTCTTGTAGGCAGTAGTTTTTTGGGTTATGATTTCTTTTCCATTCACCTAGCCTGTGTCTTTTGTTTGGGGCATTTAATCAATTTATATTTAGAGTTATTATTGATAATATTTTATTCATTTTTTCCTTTTGTACCTGTGTTCTTCTCTTTCTCACTCTTTTTCTTCATCTTCTTAAGCCAGTCCTTTTAGTATATCTTGTAGTGCTGGTTTGGTGGAGATGTATTCTCTTAGCCTTCTTTTGTCTGGGAAACTCCTTATTTCCTCTTCTTTTTTAATTGAGATCCTTGCTGGGTAGAACAGTTTTGATTGTAGGCCTTTGCTATTCATTACTCGGAGTATTTGTTGCCATTCCCTTCTCGCTTGCAGTGTTTCTGTTGCAAAGTCAGATGCTAACCATATTGGGACTCCCTTGTATTCTACTACCTGTTTTCTCCTTTGCTGTCTTTAGGATTATTTCTTTGTCTTTGATATTTGCCATTTTAATTTGGATGTATCCTGAAGTGGGCCTCATTGGATGCCTCTTGAATGGGACTCTCTGTGCTTCCTGGACTTGCAGGACTTCTTCTCTCCTCCAATTAAGGAAGTTTTCCAACATTTCTTTTTCAAACAGGTTCTCTATCCCTTGCTCCTCTTCTTCTCCTTCTGGTATTCCTATTATATGGATATTATTATGTTTCAGGTTGTCCTGCATTTTCCTCAGTGCCTCTTCATTCTTTTTTTGTGTCTTTTTGCATTTTCTTGCTCTTTCTGGGAGCTTTTTTCTTCCTTGTCCTCCAGCTCGCTGATTCAATGCTCGGCTTCATCTAGCCTGTTTTTGATTCCTTCCAGTTTGTTTTTCAATTCAGAGATAGTATTCTTCATTTCCTCTTGTGTCTTATTGATAGTTTCTATGTCTTTTACCAGGTTGATATATTTTGCAGTAAGTTCTTGATTGTTTTCCTGTTGTTTCTCATAGTTTTCTTTGAGCTTGCTGAGCTCATTGAGCTTACTTAGAACTGTTGTTTTCATTTCCATATCTGATAGTTTACTTGCCTCTATTTCATTTAGTTCTCTCTGTGGGGCGTCCTTCTTTACCCTCTTTTGGGGGTTTCCTTCACATTATTTGTGAGACTCTTCCTTTTTTTTTTTTTTTTTTTGCCTCTGCGTCTTAAATTGATCTGTCTCAATTTTCTGACTTTGTGGATTAAATTTCTATAGTAGTAGGCAGGTCATTTTAGTTTTTTTTCCTTTCTTTCTGTGTCTGCCTCTGATTATGTCAGTTGTTGAGCCTGTCTGACCTTAGGCAGTCTGTTTGAGACTTCCAGGAATCTACTGTCTGTGTCTGTCTCTTGCAATTGTTAATCTACCTACTCTGCCCTCAGCTGTCAGGCTTAGGCACCACAGGGTGGGGTAGTGCCTCCTGAGGGCAGGGCTATCATGTCCTTTCAGGTTCCTTCCACTCAGGGTAGTGGCCTGCCTGAGCAAGATGGAGACTGTGGAATGGGGAAGGAGTCAGCACCAGGATCTCCCTAGCTACTCCTTTAGTTCTCTCCACAATGCATCCAACTCCAGTCTCTCCTCAAGCGTCTCTAGGCAGGTCTGTGTCCTCATTAACCAGGGATCTACTATCTCTGCCAGCAGCTCTGCACTCAGCACCAAGGCCTACATGCAACTCCTGTTCGGACCAAACTATCCTGAGGGCAGTTATTTCCTTTCTCACTGATGCCTCTTTGGGGCATGGCCTGCCTGAGCAAGATGGAGACTGTAGAATGGGGAAGTAGTCAGTACTAGGAACGCCCGGATACTCCCACAGTTCTTTCACCAACACCTCCGTCTCCAGTGCCTTGTGAAGTGTCTCTAGGCCGCTCTGCCTCCCCTTTGGCCAGGGATCTACTACCTCTGTGGGCTCCACTGCTCTCAGCACCCAGGCCTGCACACATGTCCAGGGCCAAGTGCCCTGAAGGCAGGAGTATTGTTTCCTTTCCCACTGCTGTCTTTTTGGGGCATGGCCTGCCTGCACAAAATGGAGACTGAGGAATGGGAAAGAGGTCAGTACTGGGAACGCCCATCTACTCCATCATTTCTTTCCCCAACACCTTCATCCCCAGTCTTTCCTCAAGGGTCTCTAGGCAGCTCTGTGTCCCCTTTGGCTAGGGATTTCCTATCTCTGCCAGCCGCACTGCACTCAGCACCCAGGCCTGCGGGCGCCATGCCCTGGATAAAGTGCACAGAAACTATGTTTATTGATTCCTTTATGCATGAGCGAGATGGTAGCTGCAAAGTGGGAGGTGAGTTATCACTGGGGCTTCGCTGGCCACCATCTCAGCTCTCTTCACAAAGTTTTCCTCACCAATCTTTCCTCAGGCTCCAGCCCATTCTGCTCCTGCCTCTGCCCAGAGACAAAGGAAAAGGGCTGCCACTGCAAATTTTTGCATTGGCCCTTTAAATGTCTCTTCATGTTTCTAGCCGCCTGTCTCCGCCTAAAAGTGGCAGAGAGCAACCTAGGCTTTTCACGGTAGTCTTTCGTCTTTGTGCTTTTTTGAATTCAGAAGTTGTAGTCTAGAGGTCCCTGCTTATGATTCAGACCTTGTTCTTCTTAGGGGGATCCAACTCGCCATTTCAATGTTCCTCTGGTGCTGGTGCCTGTGGGCACCCAGCCCACCCTCTCACCTCCACCTCTCTTCTCACCCATTAGGATGTGCGAAAATCAATTCCACTGTCTGTCCGAGGCTTCAAGACTCCTCTCTCTCTATCATTCCATTGTTTTCCAGGTGATTTCTCCACAATTCAGTTGTATTTTCAGTTTGGTCCTGGGCTCACTCCTCTGCCATATTTATTCAATTTTCTCTCATTTTTAATATTTTCCAATTTTTATTAATATTGATTGTACTTTTTGTTATTTATTTTTAAATGTAAAAATTATTAACTGTATATTTCCCAGATTGCTAGTGGTAGAGCACCTTTGCCTTTGCGAATTCCTTAATGCATAGTTTTTGTTCTGTAAAAGATGGCCTGTTGGGGCAGTAGGGCAAGGGAGAGCAAAGGAGGAAAAATGGGACAACTGTAAGGTTCCAAGCAAAATGGGGATGTAGGTAAATACGCTTCACCTCCTCACAAAACCAAAAGAAGGAAAGAAACCAATTTAAAAAAAATCCAGAACAGCCAGAAAATACAACTTTATAGAAGTCTGACTATCAAGTAGTTAAAGAAGAAACATTCATCCAGACTGGTAAGAGTGGCAGACATGGGCAGCCACAGGGTGGAGAGGACATGGGGCAAACTGATGGCTTGACTGGGCAGTCCCACATTTGCATGTACATAAACTGGGAGGAACAATTGGGGAATGAGATAGAATGCAAAACACAGGGTTCCAATGTGAGGAAAAATAAAGCCTGAGAACCTCTGGCTGTAAAAAAAAAAACTGTGATGGTTGTGGTGCAGGAGAAAATGCCAGTCTCTTCAAAGTGGCCAAGAACTAAGCAAGTGGCATTGTTTCCTCTTTGACCTCTCCCCCAACTACAGCACCACAATGTAGTGAAGTGGGTTTCCCCACCCTGGTGAATACCTAAGGCTACCTCTTGTGCAACATAAGAGGTGGGCTGACAAAGAAATATGGCCCAATTGAAAGAACAGATCAAAACTCCAGAAAAAGACCTAGGAAAGGAGGAGATGGCCAATCTATCAAATGCAGAGTTCAAAACACTGCTAATCAGGATGCTCACAGAAATTATTGAGTATGGCCACAAAATAAAGGAAGAAGTGAAGGCTACAGAAAGTGAAATAATGAAAAACATACAGGGGACCAATAGTGAAGGGAAGGAAGCCGGGACTCAAATCAACAACTTGGAACAAAAGAAGGAAATAAACATTCATCCAGAACAGAATGAAGAAACAAGAATTTAAAAAAAACTGAGGAGAGACTGAGGAACTTCTGGGACAGCTTTAAACCTTCCAACATCCAAATCAAAGGGATGACAGAAAGAGAAGAGGAAGAGGAAGAAATTAAAAACTTATCTGAACAAATAATGAAGGAAAACTTTCTCAGTCTGGTAAAGGAAACAGACTTCTAGTAAATCCAGAAAGCCCAGAGAGTCCAACAGAAATTGGACTCAAGGAGGAACACACCAAGACACATCATAATTAAATTACCTGAGATTAAACATAAGGAAGGACTCTTAAAAGAAGCAAGAGAAAATGAGAGAGTTACCTACAAATGAGTTCCCATAAGACTATCAGCTGATTTCTTAAAAGAAACCTTACAGACAAGAAAGGGCTGGAAAGAAGTATTGAAAGTCATGAAAAACAAGGACCTACACATCCAAGATTACTTTATTCAGCAAAGTTATCATTTAGAATGGAAATGCAGATAAAGTGTTTCCCAGATAAGTTAAAGTTAAAAGAGTTCATCATTACCAAGCCCTTATTATATGAAATGTTGAAAGGACTTATCAAAGAGAAAGAAGAAGATAAAAACCATGAACAGTAAAAGGAAAACAGACGCACAACTATTAACAACTGAACCTAAAAACAAAAAACAAACACAATCTAAGCAACAGCTAGAACTGGAACAGAATAAGAGAAATAAATATCACATGGGAGAAATCAGCAGAGTTGGGAATGGGGAGAATGGGGGAAAAGGTAAAGTGAATAATAAGCATAATTGGTAGGTACAAAATAGACAGGGGGATGTTATAAATAGTATAGGAAATGGAAAAAGCCAGAGAACTTATATGTATGACCCATGGTTATGAACTAAGGAGGGGGAATGCTGGAAGGAATAGTAGTACTGGACAGAGAGGTATAAAGGGGAGAAAAAGAATGGGAGAAAAAATTATTATAATAGCGTAATCAATAAAATATACTTTTAAAAAAGTGGGACAACTATATTTGAAGAATAAAAAATGAAAAAAAAATGATTGACATATCTTTAGTGTATTTTTCTTTTAGATTTGCAAATCATTATGCATTCTGGATAGTAATCCTTTGTCATCTAGGTGTGCTAAAAATATCTTCACCCAACATGTGCCTGTGTTTTCATTACTTAAGGTATCATTGAATGAGCAAAAGGTCCTTGAATTTAAACAGATATCCCCATTGTTTTCTTCTATAATTATCCAATTTTTCAAGCTTCTGCTATTGTGATATTATGTAGAAATTCTGCCACATGTCTAAAATATTTGAGTTCATCCCTTTTACAATTAAGTTTATGATCTCAACTGATGTTTATGTGCCATGTGAAGTAAACATGCAGTTTTAAATTTTCTATCCACACAGACAACCAATTGCCTTAGCTCATGTTAATGCATTATTTCCCTCACCTTTGCCACTGTTCTTCATGACACTGTTTCACAGACAGTGTATCTGTGAACCTAATTGTGGACCCTCTAGTTGCCAGTTTGTTCATCTATGAGCCATTATTTGGCTATGAAAACACTGTATTACTTATGTAAATTCACTTTTAAGCCTTATATCTGGTAGACCCTCTTCCCCACGTGTTTTTTCAGGAGTCTCCAGCCTATTCTTGGTCTTTTTTCTTTAGTATTTTTAGAGTGACCTTAAAAAGTTCCACAAGGAAACTGAATTTTTCATTGGAATTGCATTAGGACTACAGATCATTCGTGGAGTCTTGTCTTAAAGTGTTGAATGTTCCGTCCATGAATATAGTGCAACTATATGTGAGCCTTCTCCAATATCTTCATTAAAAATGTAAAATGCTCTCCAAAGTCTACTGCAACACTTTTATTACTTTTAAGTAACCAATACTTTGTGTAGTAATTTAAAGAATATTTCAATTAATGATATTTCCAACTGAATATAACCTAGGCCTCTCTGAATTCTTTATTTTATATCAAGTCAACTATGTATTGACAAAATTTTATCACTTCTAGCCACTTCTTCAGTTGTTTCTATTTAGAGAAGGGGTTTGCAAACTTTTTGATAACAGACTGGAAAGCAAATATTCTCGGTTTTCAGATCATATGATCTCTGTCACAACTACTCAACTCTGCCACATAGAGAAAAAGCAGTTAAAACAGTATACAACAAATGGGGTGGTTGTTTCCTAATAACACTTGATTCACAACAAAAGGCTGTTGTCCATATTTTACCCAAGGGCTTGAGTGTGTCACACTTGGATCTACAGCTTCATTCATATTATCAGTCCCGTAGTCTTTATTATTTTTTAGTTATACAAATATATATAGTCATCATGGCACAATATATATGAAAATGATCTCTAATATTTAACCTACAATAACAGTAATATTTTATATGATATATGGTATCATAAAAGAGTATTGCTAAACTGTGATTTTGTATAATTTAAATTTTAAAAATTAGAATATCCTGTAGTAGCTTGCCTATTACTTGTAAATGTTCTACATCTCATTTTCTTTGGCTTTGGAAACATGTTCCCAAACTTGTTGTATTTAAATGTTAAATATAAGTAAACTATACTTTGTAAAATCTATTAAACTATTTTGATAGATAAAGTATAAAGCTCCAGAATTTTTCTTATCTTGGAAAAATTTAATAAGAATGCTGTAAAGCCCTATTGGTTTATCACTCTGCTAATAATAGAATAAATAGATCCATTCTTGTTAGGTAAGATATTACTATAAGTGAATATAAAGCAAATCCTTTAGGAAAACAATTACATACCTGAGTTTACCTGGAAAAAATTGTGTGTGTGTGTGTCTGTTTATATGTTAGTTGAGGAAAGTCTTAGTCACCTCTATAAGTAATGGTAACCATCTAGAACATGTTACAGTGGAGGTTAACTAAAGCCTTCATTAAACATTTTCTTACAGATTTTGAAGAATAACTGTATATTATTTTCACTCAAAGTGTCATTTGGATAATTTCAATAGAAAATTTTCAGAATTTGATATGTCAAACAAACCAAAAATATATAATAATAGCAAAGGATATAATGATGGAACTAATATTTAAAAACATTTTAAAAGTAATTTCCTATTCAAAGAGAAAGTCAAAATAGAAACTAAAATTATTTATAAATTTAGTGGCAGTGCCGGTTCAATAGGTTTCCTACTTTAAAAACTACGTATTTGAGGAATCAAGATGGTGGAGGAGTGAGTGGAAGTCACACTGACCTCCTCCCAGGACCAACCTGAAATTACAACTAAATTGTGGAGAAATCACCTGGAACAAACAACTGAACAATGGCAAGAAAGGAGCCTTATAACCTCAGAGACAGAAGAATCAGCTTTAGTGCAATCTAACTGGTAAGGAGTGTAGTAGAGACTGAAGAAGGTGGGCTGGGCGCCCATGGGTGGCAGCAACAGAGGGATATCGAAAGGGTCAGTTGGATCCCCCTGAGAAGAGTGGGGTGTAAACCAAAAGCAAGGATCTCCAGTCTACAACACCAGAGCTCAAAAAGTACACAGAAAACAGCCTGCTGTAAAAAGCAGCAGGGTTGCTCTCTGTCAGACACAGGCAGCTGGAGACTCAAAGAACCATTTAAACGGCCAAGCTATACATTTTTATTTGCAGCCACTTACCCTGGTCTCTGGCAAAGGTGGGGGCAGAATGGGCTAGAGACTCCTGAAGAGAGGCTGGGAAAGGAGGCTTTGGGGAGAGAATAGAGAGAGTAGCCAGTGGGATCCCAGTGCTGACTCCTCCGCCATACACCAGCAGTCATCTTGCGCAGGCAGAAACCAGTGTCCTGAGCAGCAGCAGGGTGAGAGGACCCAATAACCCCACCCCCAGGAGGGACTCCCCCCACCCTGAGCTGTCTAAGTTGGCCTGCTGAGTGCAAAGCGACTAGATTAAGAGCTGAAGGACACAGCCACAAACAGTACATTCCTGAACATCTTTAACAGGCTGCCTAAGGTCAGACAGAGACAACATCTAACATTATCAAAGGCAATCTCCTTTGTAAAAGGAGATCCAGAAAGTAAAAACAGCAATCTCCTACCATAGAAGTTCACACCACAAAGTCAGGAAGTCAAGACAGATCAATTTAAGAAGCAGCAGCAAAAAAGAAAAGTCTCACAAATAATGGGAAGACAAAGAAATACACCCCCCACCCCCAATCTAAGGGAAAGGAAGAATCTCCAGAAAAAGAGCTAAATAAAATAGAAGCAAGTAAACTATCAGACACTGAGTTATAAACAATGGTACTAGGGAAGCTCAATGAGCTCAATAAGCTCAGAGAGAATTATAAAAAGATAGAGAAACTACAAGGAATGTACTGCAAACTATATTATGAAAACAGACATAGAATGTATCAATAAGAGACAAGAGGAAATGAAGAATACCATTTCTGAATTGAAGAACACAGTAGAAGGAATCAAAAGCAGGCTCAATGAAGCCAATGATTGAATCAGCAAGCTGGAGGTAGAAAAGGTAGAAAGGTAGAAAAAGTCTCCCAGAAAGAGTAAGTAAATGAAAAAAGACTCAAAAAGAATGAAGAGGCATTGAGGGAAATACAGGACAACCTGAAATGTAATAATGTCTGTGTAAATAGAGATACCTGAAGGAGAAGAGGATGAGGAAGGGATGGAGAACCTATTTGAAAAAGTAATGATGGAAAACATCCCTAATTGGATGAGACAAAAAATCACACAAGTCCAGGAAACACAGAGGGTCCCACAAGAGGAACCCAGTGAGGCCCACTCCAAGACACACCATCATTAAAATGGCAAATATCAAAGACAAACAAAGAATCCTAAAGGCAGCAAGACAGAAACAGGAAGTAATATACAAGAGAGGCCCCCTACGGCTAGCAGCTGACTTCTCAACAGAAACACTGCAAGCCAGAAGGGAGTGGCAAGAAATATTCCAAGGAATGAAAAGCAAAGGCCTGCAACCAAGACTGCTCTATCCAGCAAGGCTCTCAATTAAAATGGAAGGTAAAATAAGGAGTTTCCCAGACAAAGGAAGGCTAAAAGAATACATCTCCACCAAACCAGCACTGCAAAATATGCTAAAGGGACTGCTTTAAGATGAAGAAAAAGGGTCTATGAATACCCAGTTCCTGTCACAGTTGCCAATATTTAATATTACCAATATTTTTTAATATGTAATATTCTTAGTGTGATGATGTGTTACTGTAATTTTTCCTTTATTATTGGTTGAAACTAAACCTGTTTTAGTATATTTCTTGCCTATTTCTATTATTTTTTAAAAAGCTTTAAATGACTTTTTGATATTCTCCATCCATTTATTGATTAAAGGTAAACAAAACAACTATTAATCTTTGTTTAGATGAGTGGCAAATACATTCCTATTTTATTATTTTTCCTTTAACCTTTTTATATGTATATTACTCTGTAGTCTCAAATGTTTAATATAATCATATTGTCAATATTTTACTTTATAGCTTCTGCATTTGAAAATTTTACTTCAGGGTAAGAAAAATATTAGTTTGTATTTTCTCCTAAAACTCCTTAAATTCTACATATTGATTTTTCACTCACCTGAATATTTCTTGTATAATGTGTGAAATAGGGCTCTACATTTGTTTTATTATAATAGTGGTCCATGCACCTTATTTGTTGAATAAACCTTACTTTATTTTTTTTTATTTTTGAATGATATAAGTATTGTTTATTTTTTTATTTTTTATTTTTTAAATTAATTTATTTTTCCAAATACATTTGTTTCTGCCTTCCCCCCACCACTTTCACCTGGCCCCTCCTCCTCCCTCCCTCAATCCTTCCCCATTTTTGTTTTGTCCATGAATCCTTGCTATATGTTCCTTGACTTGCCCATTGATTTGAAATATCAAATTAATCATATATTACATTGTTAGACATATATATACATTTGTTTCTAGAATGCTCATTATATTTCATTGATCTACTTGATTATTTGTTTTGGTGTCATGTTGTTTCAATTGTTGAGACTTTATCATGGATTTAAATTTTTTAATATTATATAATGGATCTTGACATTTAAAAAAATAAGTAAAATCAATCTGCATGTAAAAAGGAAAGAAGGAAAGCAAGAAAGAAAGAACAAAGAAAGATGGAGCTCCTACCTTTTGCAACAAGATGAATGGAACTGGAGAATATTATGCTAAGTGAATAAGCCAGTTGATGAAAGACAAATACCATATGATCTCACCTATAAGTAGACTCTATGCAATAAAATAAAATAATAAACAAAATAAACCACAGGCATGGCAACATGGAGCAGACTGGAAATGATCAGAGTGTATGGAGGAAGAGGACAACGGTGGAAAGAAAGGGAAGGGACTAGACAAAGAACATTTATGAATGACCCATGGACATGGACAAGAGAGTGGGAATTGACTGTGGGAGCAAGGGATGGGGGTGGGATGGTCTAAGGGGCATAAAGGCAGAAAAGTTGAGACACCTGTCATAGAATAAACATGATTTAAAATTTTTAAAAAACTGTAAATTTACTTTGCAAATATGTGAAAAATAAATTTCAGACATCAAAAACTCTAAAGTAAGAAACTTCAAAAACTTGCAAACTCATGGAGACTGAACAGTAGACTATTAAACAATGAATGGGTCAATAATGAGATAAGAAAAGAAATCAAAAAAATTCTGAAAACAAATGAAAATGAACAGAAAACAGTCCAAAACCTATTGGACACAGCAAAGGAGGTCCTGAGAGGGAAGTTCATAGCAATACAGGCTTACCTAAAAAAGATAGAAACATTTCAAATAAAAACATAACACTACAACTTCAAGAACTGGAGAAACAACAACAAATACATCCCAGAGCAAGGAGAAGGAAGGGAAGAGTCAAGATTAGAGCAGAACTGAGTGACACAGAGACAAAAAGAACAATTCAGAGGATCAATAAACCCGAAAACTATACAACATTGAAGAAAGAAATTAAGGAAGACACAAATAAATGGAAGCATATACCGTGCTCCTGGATTGGAAGAATTAATATCATCCAAATGTCCATACTACCCAAAGCCATTTATAGATTCAACGCAATCCCTATTAAGATACCGATGACATATTTCACAGAGATAGAACAGACATTTCAAAAATTTATATGGAACCTTAAACGACCCCGAATAGCCTCAGCAATTTTGAGAAAGAAACACAAAGTAGGAGAGATCACAATACTGGACATCAAACTCTACTACAAAGCCACTGTACTCAAAACAATCTGGTACTGACACAATAACAGACCCATAGACCAGTGGAACAGAATAGAAAGCCCAGAAATAAGCCCAGGTCTGAAATAAGCCCAAGTCTCTATGGACATCTAATATTTGACAAAGGAGTCAGAAGCATAAAATGGAGCAATAATAGCCTCTTCAACAAATGGTGTTGGGAGAGCTGGACGGGTGCATGCAAAAAATTGAAATTGGATCATCAGCTGACACCATACACAAAAATAAACTCAAGATGGATAAAAGACTTAAATATAAGTCACAACACCATCAAAGTCCTAGAGGAGAACATTGTCAGGAAACTCTCAGATATCCCAGGCTGCAATTTTTTTCACTGATATGTCTCCTAAAGCAAGGGACAGAAAGGAAAGAATGAACAAGTGGGACCTCATCAAAATAAGGAGCTTCTGCACAGCAAAAGAAAACATCAGCAAAATGAAAAGGGAGCCAACCATATGGGAAAATATATTTGCTAATGATACATCAGATAGAGGTTTGATCTCCAAGATATATAAAACTCACTCGACTCCACTCCAAGAAGACAAACGATCCAATAAAAAAATGGACAAAGGACCCGGGCGGATGCTTTTCCAAGGAGGAGGTACGGAGGGCCCAGAGGCATTTGAAAGGATGCTCAGCATCACTAGCCATTACAGAAATGCAGATCAAAACCACCCTGAGGTACCACCTCACACCAGTCAGAATGGCCATCCTAAATAGATCATAAAACAACAGGTGCTGGCGAGGCTGTGGCGAAAAGGGAACCCTAGTACACTGTTGGTGGGAATGCAGACTGGTGCAGCCACTATGGAAAGCAGTGTGGAATTTCCTCAGAAAGCTGAAAATGGAACTGCCTTTTAATCCAGTGATTCTCCTGCTGGGACTATACCCTAAGAACACCAAAATGCCAATACAAAAGAACCTATGCACCCCAATGTTCATAGCAGCACAATTGACAATAGCCAAGTGTTGGAAGCAACCTAAATGCCCATCAGTAGATGATTGGATCAAAAAGTAATGATACATATACACAATGGAATACTACACAGCAGAAAGGAAAAAAGAACTACTAAACTTCGCGACAGCATGGATGGAACTGGAGAGCATTATGCTAAGCGAAACAAGCCAGGGGGCGAAAGACAAATACCATTTGATCTCACCTATAAGTGGAACCTAACCAACAATGCAAAGATGCAAGGAAAATAAGACCAGCAACACTGAAAGGAATAGAAATCCACAGAGACAAGAGGGAAGGAGGGAGGGGGGGGCGGGGAAAAGGAAGGGAAGGGGAATATACAGCAAGGACTCCTGGACAAAACCAAAGGGGAAGAACTGAGGGAGGGAAGAAGGGAGGGGGCAAAGGAAAGTGGTGGGCGGTAGGCACAGACAAACGTATTTGAAAAAATAAATTAAAATAAAAATTAAAAAAAAAAAAACGTGGGCAAAGGTTCTGAACAGAGACTTTTCCAAGGAGGACATAAACATGTCCCATAAAGAAATGAAAGGATGCTTGGCATCACTAGCCATCAGAGAAATGCAAATTAAAACCACAATGAAATATCACTTCACACTGGTCAGAATGGCCATCGTAAACAGATCAACAAACAGCAGGTGCTGGCGAGATTGTGGAGAAAAGGGAGCCATATTGCACTGTTGGTGGGATTCAGATTGGTGCATCTACTGTGGAAAACAGTTTGGAATTTCCTCAAAAAGCTAAAAATAGAACTGCATTTTGACCCAGGGATTCCACTGCTGGGATTATACCCTAAGAATCCAAAACACCAATTCAAAAGAACCTATTCTTCCCAATGTTTATAGCAACACAACTTACAATACCCATATTTTAAAGCAACCTAAGTGCCCATCAGAAAATGAGTGGATCAAGAAACAATGGTACACTTACACAATGGAATATTATGCAGCAGAAAAAAGAAATAATTTCTATCCTTTGCGACAGCGTCGATGGAACTGGAGAGCATTATGCTAAGTGAAATATGCCAGGTGGTGAAAGACAAATACTATATGATCTCATCTGCAAGTGGAACCTAATCAGCAAAGCAAGCAGGCAAGGAAAATATGACCAGCAACATTGAAAGAAAGAAGAAATCAATGGGGATGGTAGGGATGGAGGGATGGGGGTAGCAGCGAGTAGAAAGGGAAGGGTTGCATCAAGGACATGTGTGGAGGACAAATGAATGAAGCCAAGGTGGTCAAGGTTGAGGGGGTGTGGTGGCAGTGGGTGGGGCAGGGGAAAGTGGTTGTGGGTAAATGTAGAAAAATATATGTGAAAATAATTTTTTTTTGGAGTTTGTGGGGTGATTTATTTTTTAAACAAATCTTAATGCCATATACATTATTAAAAAGATTAATTTCTTTTTTTTACTTTTTTAAAAATTTTATGTTAATTTATTTTTTCAAATACATTTGTCTCTGCCTACCCCCCACCACTTTCCCTTGCCCCCTCTCTCCTTCCCTCCCTCAGCTCTTCCCCTTTGGTTTTGTCCATGAGTCCTTGCTATATGTTCCTTGACTTGCCCCTTCCCTTCCTTTTCTCTGCCACCCCTCCCTCCTTCCCTCTTGTCTCTGTTGATTTCTTTTCCTTTCAGTGTTGCTGTTCTTATTTTCCTTGCATCTTTGTATTGTTGGTTAGGTTCCACTTATAGGTGAGATCATATGGTATTTGTCTTTCGCCTCCTGGCTTGTTTTGCTTAACATAATGCTCTCCAGTTCCATCCATGCTGTCGCGAAGTTTAGTAGTTCACGTGCCTGTATTCCCAGCTACTCGGGAGGCTGAGGCAGGATGTTCGCTTGAGCCCAGGAGTTCTGGGCTGTAGTGCACTATGCCAATCGGGTGTCTGCACTAAGTTCGGCATCAATATGGTGACCTCCCGGGAGCGGGGGTCCACCAGGTTGCCTAAGGAGTGGTGAACCGGCCCAGGTCGGAAATGAAAAATTTTTTTAAAATATTAAATAAAATACAAAAAAACCTTCACTTTGTAAATAAATAACAAACTATATTAAAATTTTAAAGGACTGGAGAGGTAATTGTCAAGTTCCAATTCCATTATTATAGGAGAAATATTTCTGAATATCTTTTTAAACTTTTGAATATTCTAATATTTATACTTCATTTGTAAGAACAAAATATTGTATATATTGTAAACATATCAAGATGAAATAATGTAGTATATAAAAATAGAAATTTTGAAACAATGGATATAAAATTATCTATTATTTGCAATATAATTAAACTCATTTCACAGTTATCTTTGATATTTTGAAGGCTCTCTCTAATTAAGTAATGTTAAATTTAATTAAATTTATTCTGACTGAAAACCTTTAAGTTTCCTGGAATACTATAGTCGGCTTTAGAAAAGGGAAAAAAAAAAAGCTCTTTGATGTCAAGGAAGTCACCTTCACATTGGAATAACAACATCTAAGACAGCTGCAGAGGACCATTCAAAAGCGTCTATGAATAAATGAGACAAGAAATTAAAGAATCAGTAGAAGTCTGGACTTGGAGTGGCTAAGGAGTGTTTTTACATGCAGAGGCAAGAAAGAAATGAGGGCAACTGAGTTTAGAGAACTGTACACCCAGAAAGTCAAGCAGTACCTATTCTCAGAAATCAGGAGATTTATCCTAAAGATAAATTTCTTATCCTTATCAAATATGATTTTGTCTTTACTCTTCAGAATATCCCAATATTCTGCTTTGCCCAGAACTTAAAATTAATCAGAATCAATTTCCATTTGAAATTATTGGCTGAGTTTTATACTTGATTTAAGATAAAATTGCTATTTAACTGCCCTCTGAAAAATACATCTTATTTCTCAAGTTGGAACAACCACTTATCATTGCCTCTTAAGTACCCTCAAATTTTCTCCAAATATCTGATAAAAGCTGAACTTTATTGGACAATGTAAAATCCTCATGTCTTATTTATACTAACCTATGAAAAATATGATCTGTACTGATAACACAGATTAGAAATATTTTGTAGTTGGAAGATTGAAAAGTTGGTTTCCCATGGTTGAGTGATTAAGTTGCTCAAAATACTTTCACTCCTAATTAAGGCTACATATATACAGGCTCCAAACTGGTTTTACCAATTCCTACCCTCCCCAGAACCACCACTCAATCCTCATTTACATAGCTTGACTGACTAGATAGCAATGGATAAAAGCCAATAAAAAAGATATTTAAGAGGGCTTTTTCCCACAAAACATAGCAGTTAGTCTAAATATCAACAATTAAATTCATGTAGAAAGCAATTAGATTATGCACACATGGTTATTATCTCTGGCTACTTGATTTACACAATTAAAATTGAAGATATAACCACTGCCTTTTACCTGCTTTATGAAGGGTATATATAAATGGTGTAATTATAGCCACCAACTAAATGCAAATAAATATCATTTCACTTCCTTTATGCACTGGTCCTGGTATCACATACTTAAACTCTTTGTTTTATACAGATACAAATTACTACTGCATATTTAATACCCTTATAATATTACTCCTGAACCACAGCAGTGATCATACAATTATTCTTCTTTCTTTATGTACCAGGCACCCTGTTAGGTGCTTCTATAATTATTCTTTCAAAAGGAAGCCACATATAAATTGTTGTATTAAATTCTAGTGTGGGTATAAGTCAATGTGCATGATTTCAAATAGTGTCCAAATAAGAACAAACTCCTTATACCTCAAATTAAATATCCTCTACTCTCATCTATTTTTTCTAGTCATATCTTCAAAATAGTCCTTAGATAATTTTATCATTCTAGTCATATAGTTTATTCATTGATACCAAAAAATTCTTTGAATTCTGATGGTTTTCCTAACATTCCTTTATAAGCACAGAGTATGCCTTCCCTGATCTACTCAGTCTGCCCACTTAATTTTCTCAATCCACCTACTTTATTTATATCCTGACAAAAGTTACGAAACTTTCCTTTAAGCTAAAATATTAATTGCTGCATACAAAGTTAATTTAGCAATTAGTATCTATCACTAATACATAATAATTAAATCGGAACATGTTTGAGCCCTTCTTTTGTGTTAACTACTTTCATGGATTATTTTATTTAATCTTCAAAACAGAGCTATGAAAAGGATATTGTTATTATTATTACCACCACTAAATCAATCTTACGGATTAAAAAGAAAAAACAACAAAACCCTGAGCTTCAGAAAAATTAAGGAACATGTCTCAGGCCATACGACAGTAAACAGAAGAGCCAGGATTCAAGCTGAGGGTAGTCCCTCACTGAGTTCTGTGCTCTTTTATCCTCACCTGTATTATTTCAAATTGCACTTAATATGTCCTTGTTCTGTGTCCTCTCTCTCTAACTGGAGTATAGACCCTTCTTGATAAGGATGTATATGGGTGTTCTATACACTTTGTTAAGCATATGAGTATCTATGAGATATATATATTTCAATTTGGTAAGTAATGAAATATAATTTTGGAGATTGTGACAAAGCTAGATAGCCCAGCAAAAGTAAAGTGTGGACATAAGGCACCCATCAATTAGCATGGATGGCTATACCCAATCACCATGTGAAACAAGATCCAAAGGTGAGTTGCAAGATCATGAATTAGGTAGATACTGCAGGTGAAAAACTAACCAAGTTTCCTTATAACATAATCACCAGTGAAAGGGAAGTGAATAATTCTAATAAGTTAACTTGTGAACTGAAGCAGGACATGCTATATTCCTGACTCAGTAGATACAAGAGCAAAGAAAGGAAGAGCTGTGATGTGATTTGGAAGCAAGAAAAAGGAGAGGAAAAAACAGTGTTTCCATATTGTATATAAGAATTTCCTCCAATGGTTATGGCTCCTGAAAGTGGACTCAGAAGGTAGAGGTTCTCAAGTGGAAAGAAGAGGAAATACTTAACTCCCAACACATTGAGTGAGCTCATTACTGAGGAAAACCAACTGCATATGTCCAACCTGGGAGATGGTCTCCCAGTAGACTCGGATTTGGTGGCAGTGTTTCAGGGTATGCATCAGGATATACACTGACTCCAGACTAGCAGCCATAGTAGGAGTTGGGGAAGAATTCATTATCCTGTGGTATGTAGCAATATTCTTAATGTTTTTCTTGATTTGCTTCAATTACAATAATAATAATAATACACTATTATTTATGAAACCCATATCCCGTGCCAAAAACAGGGTTGCATTTTCTCATGCAAGCTTCAAAAAATTTCCTAAGAGAGGTACTTTGATTATTAACATTTTAGAGATGAAGCAATTAAGTAAATTGTCCAATAAAGCACAGCTAGAAAGTGGACACACAAAGAAAGCTTATGTTAAATACTGGTCTCCAATAGCTATGCTATACTGTGGTTCTATGACTCACATCTGCACTAGAATAAAAGTGCTTTTGCTTTAATGTATAAATCAGTATCAAGAAAAACAAAGACAAGAACCCTTTTTATATCTGTTCTGCACTATGGTGTCCCACCATGGAATAAATGCAACAGATATTTGTACTCTTCAGAAATGTACTTATTTCATGAAAAATGAACGTGATCCTCAGACTGTATGTTTCTCACTTATGTTCACTATCTCAGATGGATGCCCCTTTTTAACAAAACTGACTGTTAGAGGGTAAAATTGAAGAATGAAGATGTCATTGTTTTTTTTTCTTCTTCTTTGTAGTCTGGTTCCCTGATACAAAACAATAAAAAATCAAATGATGGCAAGAAGCTAAATAGATGAGGAGGGAAAATCTCTTTAATTTCTTGTGAAAAAAACAAAACAAAAATTCTTCTATGCATAAATCTTTGGGACTAATATGTTTTTACCTTTTAGAAGTCCCATTAAATAAATACACAGAAAGTTCAGTTACTAAAATTAAACAAATAGCAATATGTTCTATAAATACAACTCATATTTTATATATGGGACTATGTCAGCAAGCATGATTTAACTTTTTAGTAATTTGACGAAAATTTAGTGAAGAGTCACAGACTCATCATTTGGAAGAGTTAAGAACAAATGCTCCAGAGTTGTTGATAGTTAAAATTGTCTGCTTTTATTTCTATTCCTTTAAAAAAATATATTCTATCAGAATTACCACAAAAAAAATTAGAGCAGTGAACTGCCTGCCAGCCAGCTTGCATGCAATAAAAACCCATCACTGTAGTTCTGATAGTCTCTGACATACTGTACTAGTACAACTGACAAAAGTTTTAATAGTGTTAAACAGGGATGGGCTATTGGCAGAAAATAATGCACTGAAAGCAACAATACCTCAGACCTTTGAGATGTTAGGGGATGAGTAATTGCAACAACCATAGAATAGAATGACTGCTGCTGAGAGATATCAAGACACTGAAGAAAGAATGAAAGGTTGAGGAAAATCAATCATCAGTTTAAAGTGAATTATGTAATCCAAGGTTTCCATGGCAACACACAAAGAAAGGCTCTTCTATAGCTGGAAGACAGGAAAAGCTGGGGACTGGGCCACATACTTAAATATAAGGACTGCATAGCTCCAAATGAGGTTGTGCTCACAACCCCAGCAAGTATTCTGTTGAATCCTGAAACTTGAGGTAGTGATTTTAAAATCTTGGTACATGAAGTGCCACCATGGCCATCTGCTACACTGAGGAAATGTGGAGGACACACCAAAAACAATAAAGTTTTGTCCCAGGTCTTATTCACAGTGGTTTCACTGGGTCATTAGATACAACTTGTGGCAATTTCCATGAACCTTAAATGTATAATTTGAATGAATAGTGGCAGAGCCCTCACATGGGTCTCTTGGTCTTTGCAGTAAGAGTATCAGTAAGGGGTATAGGGTAGAAACCCCTGAAATTGTTCTCTCCCTACCCTCCTCCACCTCAGCCAAGATAGGAAATAAAAACAATATCACAGACATCAACAAGAGGCCAGATCAAGAGATTCCACTCAGCCCTCACCCCCCTACACACACACACACACACACACACACACACACACACACAACAGTAATTTAACAATAGTCCACAAATTAAAATAGCTGTGGGAGAATATTGGAGTTCAATTAAGAACCTGTAATATCCCAATGAAGTGCAAAAAAAATGAGAATGGCCACACGGAAAATGAAAGGAAGAATTTTATCTGCATTGTTCCATTCCCCAGACCAATACAGTTCAGTGACAAAAGGAATCCTCTGTCTTGTGAGTTCTCCAGTGGGCATAAAGAATAGAATGAATCTGGAAGCCTTCATCACTGAGGACCTCAGCACCTCAGCAACTGAGTACACCATGACTCTCATCACTGAGGACTACTACAATCTTGGCCAATGTGGACCCCAGGTGACAGAGAGAACAGAGTCCATGTTGCTGTTCCTCCCCAGGAGGGAATATGCGCCCACCAGAGCTGGCTCCACCAAAGTCCCTGAGCCCTGGTGCATGCTCACCCTGGACCCTAGAACCACTACCACACATGTACGCTACCTAGAGGAGGGACAGAGACAGGGGCGAAAAGCCTAATTAAAGAAATAATGCCCACAAACTTCCCAAGCACAGAGAAAGAAATAAACATCTGTTTTATCAACAGAAACATTTCAGGACAGAAGGGAGTTGCATGAAATATTCAAGGGCAGGGCGGGGGGGTAGGGAGAAAAGACCTACAACCAAGGAGAAATAAGAAGCTTCCCAGATAAGAAAAAGCTGAAGGAATTTGTTAATACCAAACCAGTATTGCAACAAATGTTAAAAAGCTTGCTTTAAGAAGTAAAAGAGAAAGAAAAGTAAGTAACATAGTCTAACAATAAAAATGGCACTAAACGTGTATCTAAAAATAATCACCTTAAATATAAAGGCTGTAATGCCCCAACCAAAAGACATAAGGTAGCTGAATGGATAAGAAAACAGAACCTACATATATACTGCCTCCAAGAGACTCACCTCAGATCAAAAGATAAACACAGACTAAAAGCAAAGCGTTGAAAAAAGATATTTCATGAAAATGGAAAGGAAAAAAGGCGGGGGTAACAATACTTATATTCAATAATATAGATTTCAAAACACAGATTTCAAAACAAAGAGACAAAGAAGTACACTATATAATGATAAAGGCAACAGTCCAACAAGAGGATATAACCCTAGTAAACATATATGCACCCAACATAGGAGCACCAACTCTGTGAAACAAATCACGATGGAAAGAAAGGTACAGAATGACAGAAATACAGTTAATAGTTGGAGGATTTTAACACATCATTGACTTCAATGGATAGATCTTCCAGGCAGAAGATCAAGAAGGAGACAGAAGCCTTAAACAACAACTCGATCAAATGTATTTAATTGATATACCCACAGCACTTCACTCCAAAGCGTCAGAATATACATACTTTTAAAAATGCACATGGAATATTTTCTAGGATAGACCACATCTTAGGACACAAAACAAGTCTCAATAAATTTAAGAAGAATGAAATCACTTCAAGCATCTCTGACGAGAAGGCTATGAAATCAGAAATCAATCAGAAAAAGAACACTGAAAAACATGCAAAGACATGGAAACTAAATAACATGTTATTAAATAATGAATGGGTCAACAACAAGATCAAGGATAAAATCAAAAGATGCCTTGAAACAAACAAAACTGAGGAAACAACAATCCAAAATCTGTGGGGCACAGAGAAAACAATCCTGAGAGGAAAATTCATAGCATTGCGGTCCAATCTCCAGAAACAAGAAAAAGCTCAGATAAACAATCTAATGTTAAACTTAAAGGAACTTGAAAAAGAGCAACAAATAAAGCCCAAAGTTAGTAGAAGGAGGGAAATAATGAAGATCAGAGCAGAAATAAACAAAATAGAATAAAAAATATGATACAAAGATAAATGAATCAAAGATATGGTTCTTTGAAGAGATATACAAAATTGACAAACTGTTAACCACACTCAAAAAGGAAAAAGGAGAGAGGATATAAATAAATAAAATCAGAAAAGAAAGAGGAGAAATAAAAACTGAACCAAAGAAATAGGAAGGATTGTAAGAAAATATGAAACTATGTACCAACAAATTTGACAACTTGGACTAAATTGATAAATTCCTAGAAACATACAGTCTTCCAAAACTAAATCAGGAAGAATCAGAAAATCTGAATAGACAGATTACACCTAGTGCAACTGAAGCAATGATCAACAATGTCCCAACAAACAAAAGCCTGGATCAGATGGCTTCACGGGTCAATTTTACCAGACATCACAAAAAGGACTAACACCTCTCCTTATCAAACCATTTCATAAAATTAAAGAGGAGGGAAGACTCCCAAACTCATTTTATGAGGCCAGCATTATCCTAAATCTGAAACTAAATAAAGACACTACAAAGAAAGATGTAGAAGTCAATATCCTTGATGAACATAGATGATAAAATTCTCAACAAAATAGTAATGAACTCAAATACAGCAATCCATCAAAAAGATCATAGATCATATTAAGTGTGTCCAACATTCACAAACCAATAGTTGTGATTTACCACAAAAAAATAAATAAAGGATAAAAACCACGTGATCATATCAATAGATGGAGAAAATACATTTGGTAAAATCCAGCAACCATTTATGACAAAAACTCTCAGCAAAGTGGGAATAAAGGAGCATACCTAAACATAATAAAGACCATATATGACAAACCCTCTGCCAGCATTATACTCGACAGGCAAAAACTACAAGCATTCTCCTTAAGATCAGGAACAAGACAGGGATGTATGCTTTCACCTCTCTTATTCAATATAGTAGTGGAAGGCCTAGCAACAGCAATCAGCTTAGAAGAAGCAAAAAAGATATTCAAATTGGAAAGGAAGAAGTAAAACTGTCTTTATTTGCAGGTGGCATGATACTGTAAATAAAGAACCCCAAAGATGCCATGAAGAAACTACTAGAACTGATAAATGAATCCAGTAAAGTAGAAGGATGCTAAATTAACACCCAGAAATCAGTTGCATTTTTATATGCCAATAATGAACTACCCGAAAGGGAAATTAGGAAAATAATCCCATTCATAAGTGCCGCATGGATAATAAAATACCTAGGAATAAACCTAATGAAGGATGTTAAAGACCTATAGTTAGAAAATTATAGGGCACTGAAGAAAGAAACTGAAGAAGATACAAATAAATGGAAGCACATAACATGTTCATGAAGAGGAAGAAATAACATCATTAAAATGTCCATACCACCCAAAGCAAACTATAGATTCGATGCAATTTCTATCAAGATTCCAATGACATATTTTACAGAACTAGAACAGATATTTCAAAAATTTATATGGAATCACAAAAGGTCCCAGGGAGCAACAGCAACCCTGTAAAAGAAGAACAAACTTGGAGGAAACACACTACTTAATATCAAACTATATAAAAAAGTCATATTAAAAAAAACATCATAGTACTAGCATAAAAACAAACACAGTTTGAGTGATATCTCATTGTGGTTTTAATTTACACTTGTTTGATGATTAGTGATGTTGAGTATCTCTTCATATGTCTATTGGCCATCTGTATGTCTTCTTTGGAGAAGTGTCTACTCTGGTCTTTACTCCATTTCTTTTCTTTCTTTATTTATTTATTTTTAAATACATTTGTCTCTGCCTCTCCCCCACCACTTTCCCTTGCCCCCTCCCTCCTTCCCTCCCTCAGATCTTCCCCTTTGGTTTTGTCCATGAGTCCTTGCTATATGTTCCTTGACTTTCCCCTTCCCTTCCCTTTCCCTGCCTGCCCCTCCCTCCTTCCCTCTTGTCTCTGTTGATTTCTTTTCCTTTCAGTGTTGCTGGTCATATTTTCCTTGCATCTTTGTATTGTTGGTTAGGTTCCGCTTATAGGTGAGATCATATAGTATTTGTCTTTCGCCCCCTGTCTTATTTTGCTTAGCATAATGCTCTCCAGTTCCATCCATGCTGTCGCGAAGTTTAGTAGTTCTTTTTTCCTTTCTGCTGCGTAGTATTCCATTGTGTATATGTACCATAATTTTATGTTCATTGTAGTGTTATTTGCAATTGCCAAGTTATAATAGATGACTGGATAAAGAAGATGTGCAACATATACATACAATTGACTATTAGCCATAAAAAAGACTGAAATCTTACCATTTATGAAAACACAGATGGATCTAGAGGGTATTATGCTAAGCAAAATAAATGAGTAAGAGAAAGAAAAATGCCATATGATATTACATTTGTGAAACTAATGCAAAGTACAATAAACAAACACAGAAACAGATGTAGATACAGAGGACAGACTGATGATTGCCACAGTGGAGAGAGGTTGGAGGACTGGGTGAAAAAGGTGAATGGATTGAGAAGTATGGATTGGTAGTTACAAAATAGTCATGGGGATGTAAAGTACTGCATAGGAAATATAGTCAACAAAATCATAATAACTCTGTATGGTGCCAGTTGAGTACTAGAGATATTGGGAAAACAGTTTGTAAAATATATGTATTTTTGTGTACCAGCCACTATGTAGTTCAAATTGAAACTAATACAAAATAATATTGAATGTAAAAAAAAAAAACAAAAAAACAAAAAAACACATAGACAAATGGAACAGGATACAGAGCCCAGAAATAAACCTACACTGTTATAGTCAATTAACATTTGACAGAGGAAGCAAGCACATATAATGGACTGAAGACAGTTTACTTAAAAAATGGTGTTGGGAAAATTGGACAGATAAGTGCAGAAAAATGTCATTAGACCACCTTCTTATACCACACAAAAGAATAAATTCAAAAAGGATTAAAGACTTAAATGTCAGACCTGATATCATAAAAATTCTAAAAGAAATCACTGGCAGCAAAATCTTAGACATTGCTTGTAGCAATATTTTATTGGATGCATCTCCCCAGGCAAGGGAAACAAAAGAAAAACTAAATACCTGGAACTACGTCAAACTAAAAAGTTTTTGCACAGCAAAGGAAAACATCAACAAAATAGAAAAAAAAAACCCACAGAATGGCAGAACATACTCATCAATACATCTAATAAGGTGTTAATGTTCAAAATGTATAAAGAACTTATAAAATTCAACACCAAAAAAATAAACAACCCAACTTAAACATGGGCAAAGGCCTGAATAGACACTTCTGCAAAGAGGACATACAGATGTCTGATAGACATGAAAAAGATGCTCAACATCACTAATCATCAGAGAAATGCAAATTAAAACCTCAAGGAGATATCATCTCACACCTGTCAGAATGGCTATCATCAAAAAATCAACCAACAAGTGCTGGCAAAGATGTGGAGAAAGGGGACCCCTTTTGCACTGTTGGTGGGAATGCAGGTTGGTGCAGCCACTATGGAAAGCAGTATGGAAATACCTCAAAAAATTAAAAATGGAACTGCCATTTGACCCATGATTCCACTTCTGGGAATATGTAGGAAAGAACTGAAAATAATAATTTGAAAGAATATAAGCACTCCTGTGTTCATTGTAGCATTATTTACAGTCACCAAGATTTGGGAGCAGCCCAAGTGTCCATCAGTACATGAGTGGATAAAACAACTATGGGACATTTACACAATGGAATGCTACTTGGCCATTAAAAGGGAAGAACGTTTTACCATTTATGACAGTATGGATGGACCTGGAGTACATTATGCTAAGTGCAATAAACCAATCAGAGAAAGATAAATACCATCTGATTTCAATCCTATGTGCATTCTAAGGAAAAAACTGAACTAACAAGAAAAATAGAGACAGACTAACATAGATAGAGAGCATGACAACAGCTAATGGAGAGGGGTAGAGGATAGGGAATGGAGGGATTGAGCAAAAAGGAAAAACGATTCATGGACATGGACACTAGTGTAGTGATTGCAGGGGAGAAGGAGGTGTAAGGAGGCTAAATAGTAATGGAAAAAATAAAATAAAAACTTTAAAAAATAAAAATATAACCAAAAGAAGAAACATCATTATTCAGCTATGAAAAGAAAGAATTCTTGCCATTTGCAGCAACATAGAGCTTGACAGCATTATGCTAAAGTGAGATAAGTTAGACAGAAAAACACCATGTAGACAGCTATCACACATGTGGAACTTTAGAACCTGGATATATAAAGTGTCATCTGAGCCACCTGAAATACATTTAGTAAATGCAGAAATAATTTAGGTAAAGACAGAGAATACAATTGTGGTTATCAGGGATGGGGGATAAGTCCTGGATATCTACTGCACAGTACAGGGACTATAACCAATAATACTTATAAACTTCAAATTTGCTAGAGACTAAACCTTATTTTTTTAATATTTTATTTATTTATTTTTAGAGAGGAGGATGGAGGGAGAAAAGGAGGGAGAGAAACATCAATGTATGGATGACTCTCGAGCGCCCGCTCCTGGGGACTTTGCCCAAAACCCAGCCATGTGCCCTGATTGAGAATTGAACTGGCAACCCTTTGGTTCACAGGCCTGTGCTCAATCCACTGAGCCACACCAGCCAGAGCTAAATTTCAACTGATCTTATCACAAAAAAAATGAAATGACAATCATATGTCATGTCAGACAGGGGTTTATGGGATACTCCAGCCCGCAAAGTCCCCAGATTTGCCGCGGATGGAAGAATTGTTCCAGACAACAATTGCCTGTCAAGGAAAGAGGATGGCAATTCCCTCTAGTGAGGACTGCCCCAAGCCCCTATGTTCAATGGCTTTTACTGAAAGGGTTACTAGCAGGGGATAAGTAGCAGGAATGTTTACAGAGAGAAGGTGATGTTTGAAGCAGACAAATGGCAGGAAACACAACAAATTGCTTGGTTCCAAGATGCGTGTAAACATAATGGCGCCAAATAGTTTAGGGCCAAGGTCCATGAATAAAGTAAATTTCCTTCCCAGCATAAGCCAGTTATCTGGTGTGAGAATAATAGAGCTTGAGGGAGAAAGAAACTGTGCTCCAAAGAGTGTAATGTACTTCTAGGCCTGATTTCCCCCAGGAGCCCTCAGAGCTATTATTGGGTCCTGCCTATCAACCTCATTACCAGTGTTCTGGCCACATCTTATGGTTCCCCTTTCAGACCCCAGCTTGTGCAGAACTACAGTTCCTGATACCACTCAAAACAGCCCAAAATGAGGGTTAACACTGCATTGGTAATCATAATTCATTATAAAAAATGTATTGGTAAATATGTTGTACATGTTAAACTTACACAGTATTGTATGTTAATTATATATCAATAGAAAACATTTAATTTATAAAAAAAATTTAATGCCCATACTATCTTACCTAGCATAATATTCTCCAGTTCCATTCATGCTGTTGCAAAAAGGTAAGAGTTCCTTCTGTCTTTCTGCTTCATAGTATTTCATTATGTAAATATACCAGTTTTTTTTTTGATCCACTCATCTACTGATGGCACTTAGGCTGTTCCCAGCACTGGGTATTGTAAACAGTGCTGTTATGAACATAGGGGTGCATAATGCTTTTGAATTGGTGTTTTGTAATTCTTATGGTATATTCCAAGCAGTGGAATTGCTGGGTCAAAAGACTATTCCATTTTTAACTTTTTGAGGACATTCCATACTGTTTGTCACAGTGGCTACACCAGTCGACATCCCCACTAACAGTGTACTAGGTGTCCCTCTTCTCCACATCCTCACCACTACCTGTTATTTGTTGATTTATTAATGATAGCCATTCTGACAGGTATCAGGTGAATATTATGCTAAGTGAAATAAGCCTATCTGTGAAAGACAAACACCATATTATCTCAGTTATAAGAAGAATCTAATGAACAAAATAAAGTAATGAACAAAATAGAACCAGAGACCTAGAAACATGGATTAGACTGACAGCAGCCAGAGGGGGCGGGGGAGGAAAATGGTGGAATGAAGGGGAAGACACTAGTCAAAGAACATGTTTGAATGACCCATGGACATGGAAACAGTGTGAGGATTGACTGTGGAAGCAGAGAGTGAGCTGGGTGCAGGAGGGCAAAAGGGGAATAATTGGGACAACAGTAATAGAATACTATACAAAATAAATAAATTTTTAAATGATTCAAGTGAAAAAATATAAAATTTTACTGATATGCAATGAAAAAATAAATAAATAAAGCCCTGGCTGGTGTGGCTCAGTGCAGTGAGTGCAAGCCTGCAAACCAAAGGGTCACCACTTGGATTCCTAGTCATGGCACATGCCTGGATTGCAGGCCAGGTCCCCAGTAGGGGGCATGTGAGAGGCAACCACACACTGATGTTTCTCTCCCTCTCTTTCTCCCTCCCTTCTCCTCTCTAAAAATAAATAAATATTTTTAATAAATAAAAACCAATTAATAAAATATCGATACTATCAAAAGTGATATACAGATTCAATGTAATCCCTATCAAAATTTCAGTGGCATAATTTACAGTAATAGAAAGAAACAATTCTGCCCTGACTTGTGTGGCTTAGTGGATTGAGCACCGCCTGCAAATCTAAAGGTCACTGGTTTGATTCCCATTCAGGGCACATGTTTGGGTTGTGGGCCAGGTTCCCAGGTCGGGGCAAGTAAGAGGCAACTGACAATGTTTCTTTCACACATCGCTGTCTCTGTCCCTCTCTTTCTCTATCCCTTGCCCTCTCTCTAAAAAATAAATAAAACCTTTAAAAAATAATTCTAAAACATTATGAAACTACAGAAGACCCTAAATAGGCAAAACAATCTTGAAAAAAAAACAAAGCTGGAAGAATCACACTTACCAATTGCAAACTATTGTCTTGGGCCACTTAATGATGGGGTATGTTCTGAGAAATGTGTCCTTAGTTGTGAATTTATTCATTGCATGAATATCATGGAGGGCGCTTAAACAGACTTGGATGTTGTAGCTTATGACACACCTAAGCTGTATTATTTTGGCTATCTGGGGTCTTTTGCAATTCTACAGTGCTAAATAATTATCTTTAACTTGTTTCTTTGGCCCTTTTCTACTCTGAACATCTTGACCACGCAAAATCTAAAACTGCAGTTTTAGCCACACTTATAGGCAAAGCATATCTGACCCTAGAGATCCAAAATACAATGAACGTTTATTCTTTGACCATCTAGTAGTCTTGAAATAATACCTATCAGCAAGACTTTCTTCAAGATTCTCTGATTATAGGGAGGCAAGGCATTGCAGCAGTAAATGGAAGTATACTGACCTCCTCTGAGGACCAATCTGGAATTACAACTAAATTGTGGAGAAATCACCTGGAACGAACAATGGAACAATAGTGAGAGAGGAGTCTTACAATCTGGTATAGACAGAACAATCAGCTTTAGTACAAACTGACTGGTAAGGAGTGCAGTGGAGACTTGAGGAAGCTGACTCAGTACCTATGGGTGGCAGCACCAGAGGAATATTTAAATGGATAGTTAGATCCCCCTGACAAGAGTGGGGTCTTAATCATAAGCAGGGATCCCCAGCCTAAAACATCAGAGACCAAAGAGCACACAGAAAACAGCCAGCTTCAAAAAGCAGCAGGGTTGCTCTCTGCCAGAAATGGACAGCTGGAGATGCAAAGAGACATTTAAAGGTTCAAAGAATACATTTTATTTGCAGCCACTTAACCTGGGCTCTGTCAAAGATGGGGCAGAGTGGGCTTGATAAGCCTGAGGAGACACTGGGAAAGGAAGCTTTGTGCAGAGAACTGAGAGAGTAGGTGGTGGGATCCTGCTGCTGAATCATCCCCCATACAGCAGTGGCCATCTTTCTCATTCAGACCACTCACCTCAGCAGCAGCAGCCTGAGAAGAAACAATATCTCTGCCTCCAGGAGGGACTCCTCCCTGGCCCTGTGCTGCTTAAGCCAGACTACTGAGTACAGAGCAGCATCCACTAATAGTAGATCCCTGGCTAAAGGGAGTACACAGTGGACAAGAGACACTTGAGGAGAGACTGTAGACTGAGGTTTTGGGGAAAGAACTGAGAGAGTAGCCAGTGGGATCCTGGTGCTGAGTCATCCTCCATATGGAAGCAGCCATCTTGCTCAGGCAGACCACTCCACTGAGCTATATAAGAGGAAATAACCTTGCTCCCAGGAGGGACTCTGCTCTGCCCTGAGGTATCTAAACCTGACTGCTGAGTGCAGAGTAACTAGATTAACAACTGAAGGAAACACACAGAAAGTAGATTCCTGGAGGTTTCAAACAGATTCCGAAGGTCAGGCAGGATCAATATCTGATGTCATCAGAGGCAGATCCAAAAAGAAAAACAGCAGTAGATACTAGAGACTACCAGGATGAAATCCACTCTGGTTTTCTCCATGATTTGCAATATTTTCTGTACTTCAAAGTTTTTTAACAATCATTTTGGGTCCAATAACTTTGTGCATATTGTCATGAGATTTTATACTAATATTTCAATTCTCTCCTTTCTTAAAATAATCTTAATCTCTTTACAGCCTTATTATTATTGGTTCATTTGCTGTTGATAGTGGGATTACAGGGGGGAGTTGTTTTACAGATAAGGGTTTGTTTCCTGGGCTTTGTGGTTGTATTCTGGCAGCACAGGCACAAAAGCACACAAGACGTGGTGACAAGTATGCCCATCAGTAAACGAGATGGAGGGTAGGACCCACAAAAGAATGACCAAACAACAATCAAAACCCAATTACTTCCGGAGAGCCAACATAAATGTCATAAAAGGCATCCAAAGAGAACTAAGTTCAAGAGATCAAGGAGACCACATCACTAAATCTCACAGGGCTGTTACCATAGACATTCACACCACTAAGTCAAAAGGCAAGACAAATAACTTTAAGAAGCAGAAGCAAAAAGGAAGAGTCTCACAAATAATGTGAAGACAAAGAACACCCCCTGCCTGAATAGAAAGGAAAAGGAGGAATCGCCAGAAACAGTAATAAATGAAATAGAGGCAAGTAATCTATCAGATATTGAGTTCAAAATAGTGGTTATAAGAAAGATAAATGAACTCAGAGAGTTCAGAGAGAATTAACAAAAACTACAGGGAAACTATGAAGAGCTTACTGCAAACTATATCAGCATGAAAAAAGACATAGAAACTATCAATAACACACAAGAGGAAATGAAGAATAACATCTCTGAATTGAAAAACAGAGTGGAAGGAATCAAAAACAGGCTAGGTGAAGCAGAGGATTGAATCAGTGAGCTGGAGGACAAGGTAGAAAAAAGCTCCCAAGAAAGAGCAAGAAAATGAAAAAAAGACTAAAAAAGAATGAAGGGGCATTTAGGGAAATGCAGGACAACTTGAAATGTAATAATATCTATATAACAGGGATATCCGAAGGAGAAAAAGAGGAGCAAGGGATGGGGAACCTGTTTGAAAAAGTAATAGAAAACTTCCTTAATTGAGGGAAAGAAAGAGTCACACCAGTCCAGGAAGCACAGAGGGTCCCATTCAAGAGGAACACAATGAGGCCCACTCCAAGACACATCATAATTAAAATGGTAAATAGCAAAAACAGAGATTAACAATGGAACGATAGTGGGAGAGGAGCCTAGGTGCTGTGGAGAGTGGATTCTACTCTCACACATCCCAACGGTTGAGAAGTGTGGTGGAGGCTCGAGAGGGTGGGCTGGGTGCCCACGGGCACTGGCACCAGAGGGACATTGAAACGGCCAGCTAGCTTCCCCTGAGAAGAACAGGGTCTGAGTCATAAACAGGGACCCCTAAACTACAGCAGCTAAAAGTAAGAAAATACAGACAAAACGCAACCCCGAAAAGCTTAGGGCCGCTCTCTTCCAGAGACAGGTGGCTGGGGATGCAAAGAGACATTTAAAGGGCCAACGCAAAAGTTGCAGTGGCAGCCACCTTCCTTGATCTCTCGGTAGAGGCGACAGCAGGGAGGGCTGGTGCGGGGAAAAGACTGCTGAGGAAAACTTTGTGAAGAGAACTGAGACGGCGGCCTGTGCAGCCTGGGTGATAACGTATCTCCCATTCTGCAGTTACCATCTCCCTCAGGCATAAGGGAATCAATTAATCTGCCTTTGCTGGGCTCCGCACACAGCTTCCACACCTGTGAGCTGTGGGGCTGAGTGCAGACTGGCTGGGAGAGCTTTGAGGAGAGAATGGAGACGGAGGCATTGGGGAAAGAACGGGAGGAGGAACTGGGGAGTCCCACTCCCTCCCCATTCTGTAGTCTCCATTGTGGGCTGGAAAGGCACGACCCCAAAGAGTCAGAAGCGGTGCATGCATGAACCAGACTGCCCTTGATTGAAACGCAGTCCGCACAGGGGGTGGATCCTTGGCCAAAGGGGTCACAGAACTGCTCAGAGGCCACTGAGGACAGTCTGGAAACGGAGGAATTGGGGAAAGATTGGGAGGATAAACCGGGGAGTCCCGACTCCTTCTCCTTGCCATAGTCTCCATTGCGCGGGAATATGTCACACTCCCAAAGAGCCAAAAGCTGAAAAGCACACAGACACCACAAAAACATCCAGTGCAGGCACGCACACGTGCGCCCAGTGATCGGCGCGGGTTTGCGAGCCTGTGTGTGACCCGCGTGGGCTGGTGAACGCTTGCACCGGTGGGCAAGGACTCCCACAGATTGGCACCCATATGGCCTACAAGGGAGTGCACAGAGTGGCAAGGGAAGGCATAAAGTGACCCATCCACCCGCGATTGCGGAGCGGCCCACAAAATTAGTAGAGCTGCCCAGAATCCCTGGAGGAGAGACCGGAGACAGGATAAACCGGAGAGTCCTGGAGCTGATTTCCTCCCATTTGAGTAGTCCCCATTTGGTGAGGGCAAGCGACACACCCAAAGAGCCAAAAGCGGGGAAAACACACAATAGAAGACCCTAAACTGACCAGTGCCAGGGAGCTCGCTGGCCATGAGGGGCAGATAAGTAGGCGAGGTCGCGAATAAGCCCGCTGGTCTGGGGCATGCACATGGGAGCCGAGGCGGGCAAGGGGATCCTGCTCTGCCAGGAGCGCGCTCAAGGAGCCGGCGTGAGAGTGCAGAGAGATCCCAAAAAATAGCCCAGTCTTGACCGAAGGGGTCACAGAGCTGCGCCAAGCAGGAGTCAGACAGTAAACTCCTGGAAGGCTCAAAAAAACAACGCAAGGTCCTATAGGGTCAACAACTGACATAATGAGAGGCAGGGCCAAAAAGAAAAGTAAAGGACAAAAATACTTAACAGACTCTCACAAAAATGGGAAGAAAAAGAAGTTCCCCCCAAATGAGTGGAAAAGGGGACTCCCCACAGAGAGAGCTAACTGAAATAAAGGCAAGGTAACTATGAGATACTGAATTCAAAACAATGGTTCTATGGAAGCTCAATGAGCTCAGCCAGCTCAAAGATAATGATGAGAAACAGCAGAGAAACTATCAGGATCTTACAGCAAACTATATGAGCCTGGAAAAGGACATAGAAACTATCAAAAAGACAAAGGGGATATGAAGAATACCATTTCTGAATTGAAGAACACAGTAGAAGGAATCCAAAGCAGGCTGGATGAAGCCGAGGATCGAATCAGTAAGATGGAGGATAAGGTAGAAAGAAGCTCCCAGAAAGAGCAAGAAATGGAAAAAAGACTCAAAAAGAATGAAGAGGCATTTAGGGAAATGCAGGACAACCTGAAACACAATAATATCCGTATCATAGGGATACCAGAAGGAGAAGAAGAGGAGCAAGGGATAGAGAACCTCCTCAAAAAAGTAATGATGGAAAATTTCCTGAATTTGAGGAGAGAAAGTCTCTCATGGATCCAGGAGGCACAGAGAACTCCACTCAAGAGGGAACCAAGGAGGTCCACTCCAAGACAGATCATCATTAAAATGGCAAATGGCAAATGTCAAAGACAAAGAAAGAATCCTCAAGGAAGCGAGAGAGAAGGAGAAAGTAACATACAAGGGGGCCAAGATATGCCTAGGAGCTGAGTTCTCAACAGAAACATTACAAGCCAGAAGGGAATGGCAACAAATATTCTAAGCAATGAAAAGCAAGGGCCTACAGCCAAGGCTGCTCTACCAAGCCAGGCTATCAGTTAATATACAAGGGGAAATACAGAGTTTCCCAGACAAGAGAAGACTAAAAGAATACATCTCTACCAAACCAGCACTCCAACATATGCTAACGGGACTGGTTTAAGCAGATGAAGGAAAAGAATGAGACAGAGAGGAACACAAGTACAAAGAGAAAAGATGAGTAAGTTTCTATCAGTAATATCTCTCAATGTGAATGGACTCAATGCCCCAATCAAAAGACACAGGGTAGCTGAATGGATAAGAAAACATGACCCACACATATGCTGCCTACAAGAGACCCACCTCAGAGCAAGAGACCTACACAGACTGAAAGTAAAGGGATGGAAAACAATATTCCAAGCAAATGGGCATGAGAAAAAGGCTGGAGTCGCCATACTAATATGATAATATGATAATTAAATTATGATATCATATTATTATAATTAAATATGAGTCGCAACACCATCAAAGTCCTAGAGGAGAACATTGGCAGGAAACTCTCAGATATCCCACGCAGCAATTTTTTCATTGATATGTCTCCTAAAGCAAGGGACAGAAAGGAAAGAATAAACAAGTGTGACCTCATCAAAATAAGAAGCTTCTGCATGGCAAAAGAAAATATCAGCAAAATGAAAAAGGAGCCAACCATATTGGAAAATATATTCGCTAATGATACATCAGATAGAGGTTTGATCTCCAAGATATATAAAGAACTCACTCGACTCCTCGCCAAGAAGACAAACAATCCAATAAAAAAATGGACAAAGTACCTGGGCAGATGCTTTTCCAAGGAGAGATACAGAGGGTCCAGAGGCATTTGAAAGGATGCTCAGCATCACTAGCCATTAGAGAAATGCAGATCAAAACCACCATGAGGTACCACCTCACACCGGTCATAATGGCCATCCTAAACAGGTCCACAAACAACAGGTGCTGGCGAGGCTGTGGAGAAAAGGGAACCCTAGTACACTGTTGGTCGGAATGCACACTGGTGCAGCCGCTGTGGAAAGCAGTGTGGAATTTCCTCATAAAGCTGAAAATGGAACTGCCTTTTGATCCAGTGGTTCCCCTGCTGGGAGTATACCCTACGAATCCTAAAACGCCAATACAAACGAACCTATGCACCCCAATGTTCATAGCAGCACAATTTACAATAGCCAAGTCTTGGAAGCAACCTAAATGCCCATCAGTAGATGATTGGATCAAAAAGTGATGATACATATACACAATGGAATACTACGCAGCAGAAAGAAAAAAAGAACTACTAAACTTCACGACAGCATGGATGAAACTGGAGAGCATTATGCTAAGTGAAATAAGCCAGGAGGCAAAAGACAAATACCATATGATCTGACCTCTAAGTGGAACCTAACCAACAATACAAAGATGCAAGGGAAATAAGACCAGCAACACTGAAAGGAGGTGAAACCAACAGAGATAAGAGGGAAGGAGTGAGGGGTGGCAGGGAAAAGGAAGGGAAGGGGAAAGTCAAGGAACATATAGCAAGGACTCATGGACAGAACCAAAAGGGAAGAGCTGAGGGAGGGAAGGAGCGAGGGGTCAAGGGAAAGTGGTGGGGGGTAGGCAGAGACAAATGTATTTGAAAAAACAAATTAAAATAAAATAAAAAGAATAAAACAAAGAGAGAATCTCAAAGCAACAAGAGAAAACAGGTATTAACATACAAGGGAGCCCCCAAGCAGCCTGCAGTTGTCTTCTCAATAGAAACACTGCAAGCTAGAAAGGAATAGCAAGAAATATGCCAAGTAATGAAAAGCAAAGACTTGCAATCAAGACTACTCTGCCCAGAAATGCTCTCAATTAAAATGGTATGCAAAATAAAGAATTTCCCAGGCTAAAAGAATACACCTCCACCAAACCAGCACTCCATGACATGCTAAAAGGGCTACTTTAAGATGATGAAGCGATAGAGCAAATAATACAGGAACACAGGCACAAAGGGAAAAAATGAATAGTACCTGTCAATAATAACTTTAAATGTAAATGCATTAAATGTCCCAATCAAAAGAGATAGGGTAGCTGAGTAGGTAAGGAAACATGACCCACACATATGCTGCCTACAAGAGACCCACCTCAGAACAAAGGACCTACACAGACCAAAATAAAAAGTATGGGAAAATATATTTCAAGCAAATGCAAAGGAAAAAAAAGCAGGTATCCAGTACTTATATCAGACAAAATAGATTTTAAAACAAAGGCCATAAAAAGAGACCCAGAAGGACACTGCATACAACTCAAAGGAAGAATCCATCAAGAGGACATAAACATTGTACCTATATACACCAAACATACGAGCACCCAAATATATAAGGAAAATCTTGGTTGACTTCAAGAAAGATAAAGACAGCAACACACGAATACTAGGGGATTTTAACACCTCACTGTCAACAATGGATAGATCTTCCAAACAAAATATCAACAAGGATATTGTGGAACTGAAAGACACATTAGGTCAAATGGACTTAATTGGCATATATAGAATCTTTCATCCCAAAGAAGCAAAATACACATTCTTTTCAAATGTACGTGGAACATTTTCAAAGATAGACCACATGATAGGACACAAAACAAGCCTCAACACATTCAAGAAAATTAATATCATAACAAGCATATTCTCAGACCACAAGGGCCTTAAACTAGAAACCAACCTCAAGGAAAAAGCTGAAAAGCATTCAAACTCATGGAAACTGAATAGCATGCTATTAAACAATGA
Organism: Pteronotus mesoamericanus; assembly: GCF_021234165.1. Classification (NCBI taxonomy): domain Eukaryota; kingdom Metazoa; phylum Chordata; class Mammalia; order Chiroptera; family Mormoopidae; genus Pteronotus; species Pteronotus mesoamericanus. Next base: position 61,281,647 of record NW_026555321.1, read on the forward strand.
ATGGGTCAGTAATGAGGTCAAAGAAGAAATCAAGAAGCTTCTGGAAACAAATGAAAATGAACATGCAGGAGTCCAAAACACATGGGGCACAGTGAAGTCAGTCTTGAGAGGGAAGTTTATAGCAATGCAGGCCTACGTAACACAGATAGAAACATTTCAAATAAAAAACCTAAGCCTACATCTTCAAGCACTGGAGAAACAAGAAAAAAACACAGAGCCAGTAGAAGGAAGGAAATCACCAAGATCAGAGCAGAATTGTGTTAGGGACCACTTTGTGTAGAATTTAGAACTATAGCCTCACGTCAGCAAGGCCTTGAAAGTGGCTTATAAGTCTCGACTAGACAGACATAGCACTGAGGGTTTGTGTGGGAAATCTAGCCTAATGAGTGCATTATATTTACTGAAGCTAGCTATGCTTTGCAGTGGCCTGATAAGGAAATACAAAGTGTTTAGTCTCAAAGCAGTAGAAAAGATTCCTGAGCCCCTGAACCTTGGCTTAATGATTATCTGATGTCAGCATGTCTAACAGACCCTAACCCAAGGCTGACCTATGTATTCCTCTTATTGCTATATCTATAGCTCTCTGACGAGGGTTGTTAAGCTTTGCACATATGCTCTATACCCCTGCATATCATTCTCAATAAAAGCCATTTCAGCGATAGGCTCGGGGCATTCCCCATTAGAGGGAATCACCACCCCCTTTTCTAAACAGGCAATTCATGTCTGGAACAACTGGTTATTTCATCCCCAGTGAATCAGGGGACTTTGCAGGATGGAGTCCCCCACAGAACTGAATGACATTGAATGATTCAAACAACAAAGGATCAATCAATCCTGGAGCTGGTTCTTTGAAGAGATAAACAACATTGACAAGCCTTTAGTCAGGCTCATCAAGAAAAAAAAGGAGAGTACCCAAATAAATAATATCAAAAATAAAAGAGGATAAATTACAACTGATACCACAGAAACAGAAAGGATTGCAAGAAATTACTATGAACAATTATGTGCCAAGAAACTTGAAAACCTAGTTGTAATGGACACATTTTTAGAAAAATATAACCTTCCAACACTGAATGAAGCAGAAGGAGAAAGCCTGAACAGACTGATAACAGCTGAAAGTCAAGCAGTTATCGAAAAACTCCCAGCACACAAATGCCCTGGACTGTATGGTTTCAAAGGGGAATATTACAAGACATTTAAGGAAGAGCTAACCCCCGTAATTCTCAGACAATTCCAAAAAATCCAAACAGAGAGAAGGCTCCCAAACTCTTTATGAGGCCAGCATCATCGTAATCCCAAAACCAGATAAAGACACAACAAAGAAAGAAAACTACAGGTCAGTATCACTGATGAACTTAGAGCTAAAAACCTCAACAAAATATTGGCAAACCGCATACAGAAATACATTAAAAAGTTCATACACCATGATCAAGTGGGATTCATCCCAAGGATGCAAGGATGGTTCAATATACACAAATGTACAAAAGTAATATGTCACATAAACGAAAGGAAAGACAAAAATCACATGATCATCTTAATAGATGTGGAAAAAGCATTTCAAAGGGTACAGCATTCATTTCTCATAAAAACACTCAGCATAGTGGAATAAAGAGGGGCATACCACAACATAATAAAGGCCATATATGAAAAACCTACAGCCAACATCATACTAATTGGGCAAAAACTAAAAGCTCTCCCACTAAGATCACGAACAAGACAAGGTTGTCCGTTTTCACCACTTTTATTCAACATAGTTTTGGAAGTCCTAGCCACAGTGACTAGACAAGAAAAAGAAATAAAAGCATTCAAATTACAAGGGAGGAAGTAAAACTGTCATTGTTTGTAGATGACATGATAGTATACATAGAACACCCTATAGACTCCATGAAAAAACTACTCTACCTAATAAGTAAGTTTGGCAAATCAGTGGATACAAAGTCAATATTCAGAAATTAAAGGCATTTTTGTACACCAACAATGAAATATCAGAATCAGAAATCAGAAAAGAATCCCATTTGCAATAGCAACATGAAAAATAAAGCACCTAGGAATAAACTTAACCAAGAAGGTAAAAGATCTGTACTCAGAAAACTACACAACACTGAAGAAAGGGATTAAGGATGACACAGATAAATGAAAGCATAAACCTACCATGTTCATGGATTGGAAGAGTTAACATCATCAAAATGTTCAAACTATCCAAAGCAATATATAGATTCAATGCAATCCCTATTAAAATACCAATGACATATTTCACTGATATAGAACAAACATTTCATAAATGTATATGGAACAATAAGCAGCCCAAATAGCTTCAGCAATTTTGAGAAAAAAGAATAAAGTAGGAGGGATCACAATACCTGCCATCAAACTATATTACAAGGCCACTGTAATCAAAACAGTCTGGTACTGGCTGTTTTGACACATAGATCAATGGAACAGACACATAGATCAATGGAACAGAATAGAGAGCCCAGAAATAAACCCATCCCTCTATGGTCAACTAATATTCAATAAAGGGAGCAGAAGAATAAAATGGGGTAAAAATAGCATCTGTAACGAATGGTGTTGGGAGATCTAGACAGCTACATGCAAAGAAATGAATTTCGACCACCAATTTATGCCATAAACAAAAATAATCTCAAGATGGGTAAAAGACTTAAATATAAGTTGTGACACCATAAAAGCCCTAGAGGAGAATGTAGGCAGGAAAATCTCAGATATTCTATGCAGTAGTATTTTCACCAATTTGTCCCCTATAATAAGGGACATAAAGGAAAGAATAGACAAATGGGACTTCATCAAAATAAGAAGCTTCTGCACAGCTACAGAAAACATCAGCAAAATGAAAAGGAAGCCAACCATATGGGAACATATATTTGCCAATGATACCTCAGACAGAGGTTTGATCTCCAAAATATATAAAGAACTCACATGATTCCACTCCAGGAAGATACATATTTCAATTAAAAAATGGGCAAAATACCTTAACAGACACTTCTCCAAGGAGGACCTAAACAGGGCCCAGAGATGTGTGAAAGGATGCTCAGCCTCACTAGCCATCAGAGAAATGAAAATTAAAACCACAGTGAGCTACCACTTCACACTGGTCAGAATGGCCATCATAAACAAATCACCAAACAAAAAGTCCTGGTGAGGTTGTAGAGAAAATGGAACCCTAGTACAGTGTTGGTGGGTATGCAGACTGATGCAGCCACTGTGGAAAATAGTTTGGAATCTCCTCAAAGAGCTAAAAATGGAACTGCCTTTTTACCTGGCAATTCCACTGCTAGGATTATACCCTAAAATTCCTAAAACATCAATTCAAAAGAATATATGCACCCCAATGTTAATAGCAGCACAATTTGCATGTGTCAAGTGTTGGAAGCAACCTCAGTGCCCATCATTAAATGAGTGGATCAAAAAACTATGGTAGATTTATGCAATGGAAAACTACACAGCAGAAAGAGATTCTATCCTTCATGACAGCATGGATGGAACCAGAGAATATCATGGTAAGTGAAGTAAGCCAGCGGGTGAAAGAGAAATACCATATGATCTCACATATAAGTAGAACCTAAGCAACAAAACAAACAAGCAAGGAAAAATATAACCAGCATCATGGAAAGAAAAAACAAACTAACAGTAATGAGAAGGAAGGAGGGAGGGAAGTAACGGGGAAGGGTCAAGTCAAGGAACATGTATAAAGGACCCATCAACAAAGCCAAAGTGGGAAAGGACTGAAGGTGGGAGATAGGAGTTGGAGTGGCAAGAGAAAGCAGTGGTGGAAAAATGGAGACAAATATATTTGAATAATAAAAAATTAAAAATTAAAAAAGGCTTTTCATTGTAATGGAATAAACTCTTTTTACTGCATGTAATTAGTTAATTTTAATTTAATCTTTATTATATTGTTTCCATTACCATTTATTTCACTTATACTTCTCTCTTCACAGCAATCACTACACTGTTGTCCATGTACACAAGCCCTTTTTCTGTTTTGCTCAATTTCTCTACTCACTCACCACCCCCCATGATCTGTCATTCTGCTCTCCACCTATGAGTCTGTACCCATTTACTTGTTAGTTCAATTCATCAGATTCCACATAGGAGTGTAATAATATGGCATTTGTCTTTCTCTGAATGGTTCATTTGGTATAATGCTCTTCAGGTCCAACCATATTGTCACAAGTGGTAAAATTTCTTCTTTTTTATGGCTGAGTGGTATTCCATTGTGTGAATGTCTCATAGTTGTTTTACGTTTTATCCAGGCATCTGCCTGATGGATACTTGGGCTGCTTCCATATCATGGAGATTGGAAATAAAGCTGCAATAAAAGTAGGAGTGCTTATGTTCTTTCGAGTTAGTGTTTTGGGTTCATTCCTATATATTCCCAGAAGTGGGATCATGGGTCAAATGGCAGTTCCATTTTTAATTTTTTGAGGTATCTCCATACTGCTTTCCACAGTGGCTACACCAACCTGCATTTCCACCAACAGTGCAAAAGGGGTCCCCTTTCTCCACATCTTTGCCAGCACTTGTTGGTTGATTTTTTGATGATAGCCATTTTGACAGGTGTGAAATGATACCTCATTTTGGTTTCATTTGTATTTCTTTGATGATTGGTGATGTTGAGCATTTTTTCATATGTCTATTGGCTATCTGTTTGTCCTCTTTGGAGAAGGGTCTGTTCAGGTACTTTGCCCATTCTTAAATTGAGTTGTTTATTTTTTGGTGTTGAGTTTTATAAATTTTGTAATTTATAATGTCCAAAATTTATAAATTTTGGACATTAACCTTTATCAGATGTATCAGTGAATATGTCTCCCATTCTGTGGGTTGTCTTTTTTATTTTTTTGATGATTTCCTTTGCTGTGTAAAACTTTTCAGTTTGATGACCTTGGCATTGTTCTTGAGATAAACAGGCTCAGCACACATTCAGAACTTGATTTAAAAGTCCTTTCATGATCTGTCCCCTGCCCTCCCCGAAGTCACCTGTTCCCCTCACATTATCTCTAAAAACTCTCCTTCCTCATTCAGTAATTCAACCACACTGGTCTTAACTACATTATCAATTATACAACAAACCCCTTCCAGTGGGAAGTATGCTGTTACACACATCCCTCGTTAAATGTTTTAATAAATTTCAATATTAATAGTATTATTTTTAATGACATATTATCAGCCCTGGTTGGGTGGCCTATTTAGTTTGAACATCATCCACTCACCAAGGGGTTGCAGGTTCGATCTCTGGAAGGGGCACTTATGGTACGCAACTGATCTCTATGTCTCTCCCTCCACTTCTTCTCTCTCTAAAATCAATAAACATATCCTTGGTGCAGAATGAAAGTAACCAGAGGGGATGTGGTAGAGGAACAATTGTGGAAAGAATGAAGAGGGACTAGACAAAGAACATGTATGAATGTCTGAGGGATGTGGACAAACAGTGTGGGAATTGATTGGGGGGTAGGATGGGTAGAGGAGGGCAAAGGGGGAAAAATTGAGAAACCTGTAATAGAATAACATTAAAAATGATTTTAAAAAAGGACAAAATTATAAAAGATGTATTATCTTAACTATTTCATGACTTACTGAAGAAATGTGAATTCATCTGGAAGAGATCAAATTTTACAATAGTGATAGTGTTGCTTATGGAAAAAGCACATACATTTCTTACCATGAGGTCACATACAGGCATGTGCATCTCAGCAAGCACAGTGTTTTTGAAGTCATCACTGGAAATGAAGCTGTGGAATCTCTCAGGAACAAAAGAAGCTGTCGACCCATTTTCTTCAATCAAATTTTTATATATCTGTGTTCGAGGTCGAGCCAGACCTTTTAGTATTACGTAAAATCCATCATTTCCAACAACTGAAACAAACAAACAAACAAACAAACAAAAAACACAAAATAGATATTGTGTAGGCTTTATTTCTCAGGGATTTTGATATAAATACAATGACCACACATATCACACTGACTTCACTTTCAGCAGACTCTTTTATGCAATGGCAATAACTTTAATACTGCACTTAGACATTTACAAATAATTTACTCAAATAATGAGAATAACATAGACATGTCCACACATTTGGATAAATCTTTTCTGACAGTTACTCTAGTAATCAACCCCCTTAATGGAACTGAGAGATTCCAGGTAGGAATCACGGTAACAAATAACAACATAGATTTAAAACATTATGATACAAATTGAACTTTTTAAAATGTTTATCTTCTCCTCAAAAAGCCATTTTGCCTATTTTATATTAGTTACAATATATACCTACTATTAATTTTTGTTTATCTTTGGGAGGGATATCATTACAAGGCAGAGGAGTTTTTTCTCCTACCCCCCATTGTAACTTTCCACAGTTGGTCATGTAATCCCAATTCCTGAAGTTCAGCTATGTGCCTGGAGGTCTGGCAGGTTTTTTGTTCATTTGTGAGCATTTGAAATGCAACTTAAATCAGTTGTATTCCTTCCAAAGCCTTTCCTCTGGGATATGAAGGTATTGGAACAGGTTGCTGTCTCTTCTTTGTTCAAGTCTACATTACAGGATTGGAGCAAGAAATTCAATTGCTGTGAGATCTTTTCTTACACTTTGCTTCTTAACATGTTGTAAATAGAAACTTTACATAATTTATTGACAATGCTGTTTTTTTTAATGCCCCAAAAGAAACCAGCTGCTTTTTTCTAAACTGAGTAAAGTTCTAAATACTGATTTAAAATAGAAAAAGAAAACAGATGAGCAGCTGCCTCTGGCTGATGGTCAAAAGGTAGACCAGGAAGAAACATGGAGGTGACTCCCTTAGGCGACACTAAAGCTCTCCTTTATAGGGATTGAGTTACAGTATTTGTCAAAACTCATCAAGCAATACATTTCAGGTACAAATATGCACATTACTATATGTAAATCCGGCCTTAAAAAATAAAGGGCCAGAAACAAATATTAAATTCCAGGTGTGAGCACTAAGTGTTTAGGGGTGACATGTTCCCACACTATGGTTATATAAAGAGAATGAAAGATTATGCAAAAGTAGTGGGGGAAATTATAGGAAGAAAATGTGCCTTTAGAAGACGATAACAAACAATTTTTTTACCTCTCTCTGTGTTTTGAGCCAAACACTATTGCAAATATATTACATATATTAATCTGTTGTATCCTGTAAACAGTCTTATATGGCAGGTACAATGACTGCTACAATATCACAACTGTGCAAACTGAAGGTGCTGAGAAAGTAAACATCCTCCTCTGGCTCAAAGCCAGCAGTGGTATTTAAACACAACCAGCCACAGCTTCCTGTCTATGCTAACCTGTGTGAGTCAGCCTATCTGCTACCTCCCTTCCTCTCCTTCCCCTCGCTTCCCTCCCCCTCCTCCTTTTTTTCTCCCTTCCCCTCTCTCCCTTTGCCTCCTTCTCCCTCCCCTTTCTCTCAATATATATTTGATAGCAATCTGGTTTCAATTATGGTAAAGTGAAACTATGTGTGACCTAGTCAGAGATCATGTTTAATTTTAAGGGGAAAGAAAGTATATTTCAAAGAAATATGTGTTAGTTTAAAATGTTAACAAATAAAAAGTCAATATATATGTACCTATGAATACATGTTCATGGTATAACATTATGTAACAAAAACAAATCTGGAAAGGGATTTGGCAGTATAGTTTGTAAGAAAATGGAGTGTAACTTAAATGCAGTTCATCAAAAGGACTCTGTTAATTACTGAGCAAAATAATAGTTTTTAAATAGAATTGTGCCTACAAGTTTCTCTAGATTTTCTTCATAAGGTTAATGGTCTTAGATCATAATAAGTGGGTGGAAAGGCTATTCCTAAAAAAAGTGGCTCATTAAGAAACAACCTTTCTATAGATTTCCAAAAATAGAAATATAGCTGTTCCTGGCATCCAAATATACTAAATTTGCCCTGAAGAGCAAGCATTATGCACTGAATACCCATTATTGCTGTGTACTGTGCAAGGTGCCCTGACACTAGTTCTTTTAGTAATTCAGTATGTCATTTATCATTAGCCAATTTTTCAGATGAAGAAATTAAGACTCAGAAAAATTAAGTAACATCAAAAGTCACAAAGTACATTAATTTCTGCAGGTTTTCAAATATATTACAATATTGGAAAGATACACACAAATATAAACACAAAAACATATATGTATATAGGAGTGTGCATGCAATATATGTATATTTATATATGTATGCATATATAGTATATGTCTAAAATAAAATGTAAACATAGGTGTATATATACATAGAAGATAGATCTTATAAAGGATATCAATGAGGATTAAAAGATTTCTTACTATTTTGTTACATAGTTCAGTTCAGAAACTGACCCTCTATTATTTTCTGAAATTAATGTAGCAAATTTATTTATGATTTTATGTCAGTTTAGTGGAGATGTGAAAATAAAAGAATTTTCAAAAATATATGTAGTGAGGTGAACTTTGGGGTGACTTCTTCATACAAATACTTAAGGAGGAAAACTCCTCAGTGAAACGAAATAACATAAGTTGAGTTAAAAAATGAAAAATCAAGAGAAAAGTGTGAAACAGAACAACTAGCAGAAGATTCTCAGGTAGAATTCATGCAGTATATTAAACCAGCTCTTAAATATATGGACAAATTATATAAACCCCGTAAAAAATGTCTACAGAAAAAAAAATACAGTAGAATTAAGCTCTCAAACAACTGAAATGTTACTTACACATCATGAAGTGTTGTTAAATTTATGAATTGTAATAGAAAAGATATATATTAATAATACAAAATAAAATAAGCTTTTGAAATCTAAGCAATGGGAACAAAGATATGGTATAGACTCTTGAGTCAAATTTACAAAACACACAAAAATACTTCATACAGCTTTGAGGTAAAAAAAAATAATGCTCAAAGCAATTAAGAGAAATCTGACTGCAAATATTAAAACAATAGAGATCAAAATGGGATTAAATCTTCATTCCCAAACAATGCAAAAGAAAAGGAATTCAATAAAATCAAGTTGGTTATTAATAAGTTTCTTAAAGTTATTTATCTAGCCAATCCCTATGACATGAAAAGGCAAAGAAATATTTCCGAGGGACTTGAAGAAATTTCCTAGTGCAGGACCTCATTTTAAAACATCTGTTAACCACATTTCTATCAGGCTAACTAAACAAAGATATTCAAAAGGAATTAAGAATACTAACAATAAAAAGTTTAATTAATCACTTTGGTAGTAACTTTTCAAAAGGTTAGAGGCCAAATGCAAAGTTTGATTAAAGCAAACATATTCATGAATTCCCTGTGAAGGATGGACACAGGACCCTCAGCAGAAATCAACTATTCTAAATTATTTAAATGTTTCCAAAAGTTATAACTGGGTAAATCAGGTCATATTGTCACCTGTTACTTAGCCTTATAAATTGAGTATCCATGTTATCTATCTACCAGTGAGCCTCTCCTGCTCTTCTGACCTCTGTTGTCCTCCTGTGCATCCTAACTACCACCCTGCTCAGGGCTCTGTCCTTACAGGACCTGTCTTGCATTCTGCATTGTCAGTCTCTGCCCAGCAACCACAACCTTGTGGGGAAGGACATCTGATATTGCCTTTCTACCTCCAACACATCGCTTTTCACCGGAATTATTTTAGGTTATTTAGCAAAGAGTTAAATGAATAAAAGCTAAACTAATGACCCTCTACTGTATTTCCATCCAAAGAATCTCATAAAACATTTGGGGAAAAAACAGTGTTGTTTTTTTTTTCTCTCTCTCTCAGAATTCTGTCCTCTGGGCAATGAGATAAAACTCCTTGATGGATTATTTTCTACTTAAGTGGAAGCTTAGGAAAATACCAGAAAGCTACATGAATCTTGAGCTAGATGGTTAAATTCATGGAAATCCCACTGTAAAATCTTAATGGTCCAAGAGATAACAAAACTAATGAGAGGCCTTCTCATAACTTTTGTGATATTTAGGTATCTTTGGAGATGTGGTTTATTCTTGGGGACAATTTTTCCTCTATCAATGTACTAGAAATAATTATTCTAAGACATAAGTCTAATAACCTTATTTAGAAAATTTCTGAAGACTTCCGGCCAAAATGGAGGCATAGGTAGATACACTTTGCCTCCATGTACAACCAAAAGAAGGACAACAAATTTAAAAACAAAAAACAACTGAGAACTGCCAGAAAAATCAAACTGCATGGAAGTCCAACAATCAAAGAGTTAAGGAAGAAACATTCATCCAGACCAGTAGGAGGGGCAGAGATGGGCAGCCACGGTTGAGAGGATGCATGGCAAGGCTGAGACTGGAGGACCAGGCCTGAGAGGCAGGTGATAGCAGACTGGGTAGTCCCATATTTGCATGTGGATAAACAGGAGGAACAGCTGAGGAGTGAGACAGACAACAAAACCCAGGGTTCCAATATGGGAGAAGAAAGCCTCAAAACCTCTGGCTACAAAATCTGTGGGGGTTGCTGCAACAGGGGAAACTCCCCGCTTCACAGGAGAGTTTGCTGGAGAGACCCATGGGGACATAGAATGTATGCAAACTCACCCACTTGAGAACCGGCACCAGAAGGGCACAATTTGCTTGTCAGTAGCAGGGGAAGTGACTGAAAGCTGGCAGAGAGTCAAGCAAGCAGCATTGCTCCCTCTCGGATCCCTCCCCCATAGACAGTGCCACACCTCAGCAACCTGGGTTGCCCAGCCCTGGAAAATACCTAGGGCTCTGCCCCTTCCGATGATTTCCAAGGTGCACCGAGACTAAGAAATATGGCCCAAATGAAAGAACAGATCAAAAGTCTAAAATTAGAACTAAGCAACGAACAGATAACCAACCTATCAGATGCACAGTTCAAAACACTGGCAATCTGGACGCACACTGAATTGGTTGACTATGGTCACAAAACAGAGGAAAAAGTGAAGATTATGCAAAGCGAAATAAAGAAAAATGTACAGGGAACCAACAGTGAAGGGAAGGAAAACGGGGCTCAGATCAATGATCTGGAGCACAAGGAAGAAATAAACATTCAACCAAAACAAAATGAAGAAAGAATTCAAAGAAATGAGGAGACACATAAGAACCTCTGGGGCAACTTTAAATGTTCCAGCACCTGAATCATTGGAGTGCCAGAAGGAGAAGAGGAAGAGCAAGAAATTAAAACCTAATTGGAAAAAAATAAGGAGAACTTCCCTGATCTGGCAAAGGAAACACAGTTCCTGGAATCCAGAAAGCTCAGAGTCCCAAAGAAGTTGGACCCAAGGAAGCACACACCAAGACACATCATAATTATATTACCCAAGATTAAAGATAAGGACGGAATCTTAAAAGGAGCAAGAGAAAAGAAAAGGAGAAAGTTACCAACAGAGGAGCTCCCAGAAGACAATCAGCTGATTTCTCAAAAGAAACTTTACTGGCAAGGGGCTGGAAAGAATTAGTCAAAGTCATGAAAGGCAAGGACCTACATCCAAGATAATTCTAACCAGCAAAACTATCATTTAGAATGGAAGAGCAGATAAAGTGTTTCCCAGAGAAGGTAAAATTAAAGGAGTTCATCATCACCAAGTCCTTACTATATGAAATGTTAAAGGGACTTACCTAAGGAAAAAATCAAAAACTATGAACAGTAAAACAGAGGGGAGAGGGATGGGGAAGAATGGTGGGACATGTACAGGGAATAAGAAGCATAAATAGTAGGTACAAAATAGGCAGGGGGAGGTTAAGAACAGTATAGGAAATGGAGAGGCCCAATAACTTATATGTACAACCCATGGACAGGAACTAAAAATGGAGAATGCTGGCGGTTGAGGAGTGTAGCATAGAGTGGAATAAAGGAGAGAAATAAAATGGGAAAACTGTAATAGCATAATCAATACAATTTTAAAAAAGGAAAGATGAAAATCACATGATCATATTAATAGATGTGGAAAAAGCATTTGATAAGGTACAGCATCCATTTATGATAAAAACATTCAGCAAAGTGGGAGTAAAGGGGGCCATACCGCAATATAATAAAAGCCATATATGAAAAACCTATGGTCAACATCATACTCAATGGGCAAAAACTAAAAGCTTTCCCACTAAGATCAGGAATACGACAAAGATGTCTGCTTTCACCACTTCCATTCAACATAGTATTAGAAGTCCTAGCCACAGTGATCAGACAAGAAAGAGAAATAAAAGACATCCAAATTGGAAAGGAGGAAGTAAAACTATCATTGTTTGCAGATGACATGATAGTGTACATAGAAAACCCTATGGATGCAAAAAAAAAAAAAAATTCTCTAACGTGTGGAAGACAAAACACAAGTAAAACTGGGTATTTATTTTAAGATTTTTAAGAAACCAAATAAATGAATATTATTACAGAGGTAACTGGAATAGATGAGAAAAAATTTATTTCACCTTATTTTTGGCTCAGACCTCTCATTGGAATAGCCTCTCAATATTGATACTTTCTGTCTAATATTTCTAGAGGTTTCATAAAGGCAGAAGTTATAATTTTACAAATTGTTGGTGATTGTTTTTAATAACCTTAAAACATATTACTTCATAATCTTTTTACTTAGTCTTTCTTACTAAGAAAAATCACTAAGAAAATTTACTTCAAAATTGCTTGTTCATATCCATACCATGCATTTCAGGTCAAGGCCTTTGATATTTTTCTGTAAAACATATCATTCATTCATTAATAGTCTTGTTATCTTAAAGGAATTATAATAAATAAGTTTACAAAATACATGCATTATTGTTTTAAATTTTAATGATGAAAAATTGGGTGAGGAAAAAAGATAAAGGCAAGAACAAAATTTTTTTTAATTGTGTGAAATCCTCTATATTTGCCAGGAGATAGGTAATTATTGGGTAAGCAGACATTTTTTGTTCCTACTGTCTTACTATAAATCATTTTAATATTTAAAATTTCAATAAAAATAATACCACACAAGGGTCATCAAGGAACATGTGCAAAGGACCCATGGACAAAGACAACAGGTGGGGGGAGGATTGAATGTGGCAGGTGAGGGTGGGTAGGGCAGAGGGAGAGTAATGGGAAGGGGAATGGGGACAACTATAATTGAATAACAATAAAAAATTAAAAAAGAAAAAAATAATACACATATTTTAAGTCAAATTGTTTTTAAGTGCTTATAAAATATCATAAGCTATTTTGTATGTAATACAAAATGAAAAATATGATCCGATACCTGACTTAGCAACTACAAGAGAATTTTAGAAGTGACTTGCCTAGAAGTCTTAAAATCACTGAATATATTACTCCCAAAAGAAAATGTAGTGTAAATACAATAAAACCTTTCCCAAAATACTTTATTAAAATATATAGCATAACAGATGATTTCTAATGACTTAAAAATCATTTCTATATGAGAGGATCAAAAGAATTAAACCTGGGAGCCAGGACCTTTATGGTAGGACTAAATATTTGATTACTTCTCTTGTAAGAGCATATTATTTGAATTATTGTTAACATATATGGAAGAGATGCCCACTACATTTTTTCATGGTATTTAGCTACTGAGTTTTTACAATATGGTAAATGAAATTTAAATCACAGCAGAAAATAAAGTCTATGCAGGTTAAGAAAATGTTAAAAATTTAGTCGTATAAAAAAATGTTGAGCATTAAAAATAAATATAAAATCACATCAAAATGAGGAGCTATGGTGTTTTTGAGATATAACTTCAAAAGTCAGGAGTAAACTGAAAAATAGAAGAGAAATAACGCTATGAAACTTAATGGACTTCAAGAAAACAGAGTGAAGGTGACATAGGTAACCAAAGAAAAAACCCTTACTTTAATCATTTCATATGAATATTTCAACTGTAATTAGTATAAAGGTAGGTACTTATAAAATTATAGAGACTCTAATTCCAGGTTAGCCACTAAATTGTATTCTCAAACAAGATTACTATTTTAGATTCTATGAGCTTTAGGTTGCCAATCATAAAAATGCCCCCTGCCCAGGGCATAAAACTCTTGAAATCATTTTAATTAAATAAACTATGCATCTATGAGCATACACTACAATATGGAATATATATTCAATATACTATTTTTATAATAATAATAATCATGTTTTAGTATCATTTTTATTTAAACTACAGATATGTATATATTATTCAGTACTTTGAATCACAATATTCTTATCCTTGTTAATAATTTATTATTTAAGGAAACTGAATGTGAGGCTCAGTGAGTATTGGTAAGTTTAGGAAAAGCTCCCTTAAATAATAAAATTCCAAAGAACCTGTGGCCAGAAAAGAGACAGAAGGTGCTAACAGCTGTTGGAATTGCAGGTGAGAAATCAAAACTCCAGTGGCAGTATGAAAGTCAGCAACCAGATGATGAGAAGCTATGGGGAATACTTTCAACAACAGCAGAGGAAAGAAATGCATATATGAATAGACACAAGAATAAACTCAAAATAAATAGGAGACTCAAAATCATAAAAATCCTAGAAGACAACACAGGCAATAAGATTTCAGACATTTCTCTTAGCAGTAGTTTTGTCTGATATATCTTCTCAGGCAAAGGGAACAAAAGAACAAACAAAAAAATGGGACTACATCAAATTGAAAAGTTTTGCACAGCAAAGGAAACTATCAACAAAATGAAAAGGGAACCCACTGAATGGGAGAATGTATTTGCCAATGATAAATCTGATAAAGGGTTAATATCCCAAATTTATAAAGAACTTATAAAACTTAACACCCAAAACCAAACAATACAATTTAAAAAAATGGGCAGAAGGCTGGAACAGACACTTTTCCAAAGGGGATATACATATGGCCAATAGACATGAAAAATGCTCACCATCACTAATCTTAAAAGAAATACAAATTAAAACCACAACAAGATACCACCTCACCCCTGCCAGAATGGCTACCATCAGTAAGTCAACAAACAAGAAGGGTTGGTGAGGGTATGGAAAAAAGGGGACCTTTGTGCACCATTGACGGGAATACAGACTGGTGGAATTTCCTCAAAAATTAAAAATGGAACTGCATTTTGACCCAGAGATTCCACTTCTGGGAATATATCCTAAGAATCTCAAAACACCAGTTAGAAAGACTAACTGTACCCCTATGCTCATAGAAGCATTATTTATAATATACAAGATTTGGAAGCAGCCCAAATGTTCATCAGTAGATGAGAGGACAGAAAAGCTGTAATACATTTACACAACACAATACTACTAGGCCATAAAAAAGAGAAAATATTGCTCTAGTTGGAGTGGCTCAGTGGATTGAGCACCAGCCTGAGAACCAAAGGGTTGCCAGTTTGATTCCCAGTGTAGGGCACATGCCTGGGTTGCAGGCCAGGTCCCCAGCAGGGGGCATGCAAAATGCAACTGCACATTGATGTTTCGCTCCTTCTCTTTATCCTTCTCTGTCCCTCTCTAAAAATAAATAAATAAAAACCTTAAAAATTTTAAAAATATTTTAAAAAATAAACTATTATTCTTTGCAACATTATGGATGGACCTGAAGAATACTATGCTGAGTGAAATAAACCAGGTGGGGGAAAGACAAATACTATACTATTTCACTCATATGTGGAATGTAATGAACAAAACTAATAAAACAGAAACAGACTCAAAGATGGACAGTTGTCAGACAGAAGGTTGGTTGCATGGCTGGGTGAATAAAGTGAAGAGATTAAACAAAAAAACCAACAAACAAAAAAACCTCATAGACACAGACAACAGCAAGGCAGGAAGAGGGCAAAGTAGGAATAAAGGGTGATGAAAGGAGACTTGACTTGGGGTGGTAAATACACAATATAATATACAAATGACATGTTATAGAATTGTACACCTGAAATCTATATAATTTTATTAACCAATGTCACCCAATAAATTAAATAAATAAACAATTTAATTTCATTCTAAGTTCTAAAAAAGAAAGAAGAATAGAAAAATGAACAAAAGATACCTGGTAGTCCTTGTTTTTTAAGTTGGATGAACAAAAAGATTTACAAAGGTCAGATATTTAATGAATTTCCTGTTTTGACAGTGAAACAGATCTGAGCTGTCAGAATTAGGTATCTTACAAATTTAGGAGAAGGATTTTGATACAGGCAGAATGTAAACACAGAGACTTCTAATTTTTTTAAGGGTTTGAAAGTATGAAACGTGAGTTGGAATGACATAATATAAATGATCATTTCAAATTGATATTTGTCAAGAAAGGAAAGTCCATATTTTAATAGTTAACTACCTGAGTTACTAAGATACCATCAGAATAGTTGCTTCTAATTATAACTTTAAAACCTTTGTGAAAAAAAACAAATGTGTAGTTACAAGCACTGATACATGGATATACATTCACTATGGAAAACTCAACACAAACATGAGTATATGTAGAAGAAGGAGTTCATTGTTCCCATTCACTGCCTTTCAATTCCTGCACAAAGGTAACAACTTTAAAAATACGTATTTTGGACTGTCCTTTATGTACACACACACACACACACACACACACACACACACATACACACACACACATGTATATACACACATACATATGTAAAAATACATATACCTCTATGTAGTTTTAATATATATAGATATATATTTTTAGGTAGTTATGAAAATATACATGTGATCGTATTATTAACTCAATGGTTCTAATTTTTTTTGCAGTCTTTAATAAGTTTCACATCAATACACATAGATTTACCTCATTCTTTTCAACCATAGCCTAGAATTTCATGGAGTAGCTGCATCACCATGCACACTGTCCATCCTCTGTTAAAAGGCATTCAGGTTGTTTCCATGTTTTTTACCATAATGAATATAATTTCAGGAATTTAAAATAAAACAAATAAATTTTAATTACTATGCTCAAACTAATAGCAAAGCAATGTTGAATGTTCTTTCCTTTCAGTACCATTTGTCCTCTGCAAAACTCCTATGATTTAATTGTCCCTGCTTTATATTGGATTAAATGAAACTAATTATGAAAGAGAACCATTGGGGAAAAACTCCCAAAATTTCATCTTTTCAATAGACACATGTTCTCCAAAATTCCAGTTAGATTTTAAATGTCATGACCCTGATGAACTACTTCATCAAACAGGTGGTATGATGGGTCAAGAATGAGTTCAGCATTAAGGCTAAAATGTGTTCGAAATGCAAGTCTAGACAGGAATGATGTGCATATTTTGTGCTTTAAGGTCCTCATCTATAGAGAATAATGTACTTTTTTTTTGTTACTGTGATGACCAAATAAGGAAGATCCCTGGTCCATACAAAAGAAATGTATTAACTAAATTTAGTTTCTCTTTTGTAATAGGTACTTAATAAAATGATGCTTCATTCTGTTGGTTTAGGTATGTGTGACTCTTCTATGTGTGTTGATTTGTATGCTTCCCCACATTAAAATATAAAATACCACTATGAAAATAGCCAATATATCTTTGGAAAGGGCATAGAAATTAAAATTGGGAAATGAAAATCTGTCTGGAGGGGATTTTTTTCCCAATGTCTGATAAGTGTCTGGATTGATCATATCATCACTTTGACCACTTTCTGTCTTAACTATGAAAACCGAGCCTAGATTGTTATTAAACATGCATATCAATGAGTCATTTTCAAAGTGTGGTCCCCATACCCAGAATATTACTAGACATACAAATTAAACCCACCCCAAACCAATTGAAAGAGAAGCTTTAGGGGTTGAATACAGCAGTATGTTTGAATGAGACTTCTGGGTGATTCTGATATGTACTCAAGGTAGAGAAACTCTAGTGTATATCTTTAAAACATGAGTGTTAAAATGTGAAATGTAATTCATTACATGACTTATAACCTTACAAATTAAATACATCTAAGCAGAACATTTTTAACACGTCAAGTGAAATTATATGTATTACAATTAATAGATAACTCAAAATAGTAACATTCATTTAGTCTTGTCAAATGCCTCTCTAGAGAGTCTGTTACCTGTACTGCCTTTTACCCAGGTTTCAGAAATGACATTTTTACTAAGTGTTTTCAAGTGGTCATCTGTTAGCAGAGAAGTTAAATCTGGAATTGTTTTCAGCATCTTCCACACAGTGTTGTGTTCATACAGTGTCCTATGAATGGGCCTTTAATAAAGAAAAAGTTGGCAAATTGAGAAACCATAGCAAACATACAAAGAAGAAAAGAAAAGAATTCTTGATTTTTGAGCTCCCAAATTTGTTCTTTCTTTAAGGGTCGCTTAAGGTTACTTGTGATGATGTTTTATTTTTTTTTTTTTCAACAATAAGATATGCCTCTATGAATTTCAGAAAATTACCTGTACCTTTTTTTTTAAATACAAAGCTTGGTGCTTAAATTGTAATATTGTATCTTTTGTTATTTTCCTACTTGGAGTACATTGACCTTGAATGATTAGGTGGTGTTTTTCATCAAATTGAGAAGTTGTTGGCCATTCTTTTTACAAATATTTTCTACCCCTTTCCTTCTTCCTTCTGGGATCCCTATCATGTTTCCACTGGTACACTAGTTGGTTGCACAAGTTTCTGAGTCTCTATATTGTTTACTTTTTTTCTTTCTGTCTCTTTCAGTGAATATTCTTAACTGACCTATCTGCACGTTTGCTGAACCTTCCTTTTACCAGTTAAAATCTGTTATTGATCCCCTCTAGTGATTTTTTTTAATAAGTTATTTTAGTTTTCAACTCCAAAATCTGTATTTGGCTCTTTTTTCAGTTTCTATCTCATTGATATCATTTTTGTGGGGAGATATTATCATACTTTAACTCTATCATCTATGTGACCGTTAGTGTGCAACTACCTGTCTCTGCTTGTTTCACTCAGTGGCCATCTAATTACCTTAAATTTCCTTAAATGCCTGAACCAATATGTCACCCAACGTTTGCAGATGGATGGACTGGTTGTGTTGTCATGCTTTCCTTTTATTTGCTGGACATGATTTCCTTTATTTCTTTGAGTCTATTCATAACAGTTGACTTTAAAATCTTTGCCTACTCAAAATCAACATTGAATTCCTGAGGACATCATTGGCTGTTGACTGCTTTTTTTCCTACATGTTTCATCATTTTTGTTGAGAACTGAACATTTTAGATAATGTATGGTGGCAACTCGAAATATAAATTTCCCCTTCCTACCCAGGGTGAAACAACAATAATGTCCTATGAATGGGGCTTTTCCAGGGAGCTTCCAAACAAGTCACACTGTGTCAATATTGAGGAGCTCTAACAGGTCTGTCTCTCCAAGGATGCAAGGTTACTGCCTTCAAGACTGTCATAGAACTAGGAGAGGAGGATTAAAGTAGGTCAGGAAAAAAGCCACAAACTCTGCTCTCCTTCCCAAGTGTTCATCATTTTTTCCTGAATATATTATTCCTCATATTGTTGCAAGCATTTGATTAATTTTCAGAGTTCTTAAAAAATTATTTTGACAATTTTGACCAGAATTTTACTGCTTTGATGAAGGAGCAATATATAGAGATCCCACTCTGTCATTGAAGTCCTACACTCCATATAGAATAGTTGTTGTTGTTTTTTAAATTGAATTTATTGGGGTGACATAGGTTTACAAAACAATACAGGTTGCAAGTGTACAATTCAACAGAACATCTGCACATTGCATAGTGTATCCAAATAAATAGCCCAAAGAAAAGTCTCTTTCTATCTGTATTTTCTCCCCTTTCCCCCCCTCCACCTACCCCTACACCTCTTTCCCTCTAGCTATAACCACACTGTTGTCTGTGTCTATGTGGTTTACATACATATAAAAGCATATATATATATGATTTTTTATTAATCTCTTTACCTTCTTTCATCCAGCCCCCAACGTCCACCCCTCTTACAGCTGTAGGTCTGTTTCACATACCAATGCCTCTGTTTCTGTTTCATTCAGCAGTTTATTTTGTTGATTAGATTCTACATATAAGTGATATCATATGGTATTTAACTTTCTCTGACTGGCCACATAGAATCTTAAATTCTCTCACCTACAACAATACCCATAACTCCTCCCACAGCTCAAGGTCAACATATATTTCAAGTGCCTAATGAAAAGGGCTTAAGGAAGTGCATATGACCATTGGTGATGGGAGAATAAAAAATATTTGGTAAAAACACAGAAGAAATAATGTTTAAAGCCTGAAATTCAATGAAAACTTATAGTTCAGTGTCATTTTAATAAATGAATGATCTTATAATTTACATGTTCTGATTAAACATGCAAAAGATTTCCAATAATTAACCAAATTACTTTGGAAATCCTACTGCTAATAAATTTCCATTTTTAGCTTCTTTCTGCCTTTCATACACTCAAAAAATTTCAAATATTTGGAATGCTATATTTGGACCATAAATAATTAGAAGGGTAGTAACTAATTCCATCTAACCTCCTATTGCCATCATTTCTTTTTGGATGGTGAATCAAGACATACAGTTCTGAAAACTGACCTTTATTTTCTCTCTTTAAATGTGGCTTTCCTTCACTTCCCTCTCAAACCCTTGGCAGGAACATCCTTTCCATACATAATGCCCACTCCTTCTTTACCACATCCTTCTGGCCCATTCATCATATACAAATGTAGCAGTGAAAGAAATTAAGATTAAAAATAAGACAGCTTCTCGTTCATTTGTAGTCAAGCAGGAAAAAAGGAGTAATTCTGATTGCAAGAAAGGCTTTATTCAGAAACACTTACCAGAAGGCCCATGATGGTATCCAATAATGGAAGTAAACTTTAGAGGTGATGATTATTTTCTTTTTCTCACACACCAAAAATCAAAGAAAGTATCTCTTGATCCTGTCATAAAACAATTAATTTTTCACTGGAACTGAAGACATCTGGGGATAGTGTTGACTGATATATATGAAGAGCTCTCAAAGAGTGGTTAAGAACATAGAGATGTGTCTAACTTAAAGATGGTGGAGGAGTAAGTGGAAGGCACACTGAACACCTCCCAGGACCAATCTGGAATTACAAATAAATTGTGGAGAAATCACCTGGAAAACAACTGAACAATAGTGAGAGAAGAGCCTTAAAACCTTGAACAGACAGAAGAATTGACTTAGAACAACCTAACTGGAAAGGAGTGCAGTAGAGGCTCAAGATGACAGACTGAGCACCCACAGGCAGCAAGGCAAGAGGGATATTGAAACAGCTAGTTGGATCCCCCTGAGAAGAGCAGGATCTAAACCATAAGCGGGGATCTCCAGCCTACAGCACCAGAGCCCAAAAAGCACACAGATAATAGCCAGCTGTGAAAAGTGGCAGTGTGCTCTCTGCCTGAGACAGGCGGCTGTAGATACAAAGAGCCGTATAAAGGGCCAATGCAAAAATTTTTAGTGCAGCCACTTTCCCTGGGCTCCAGCAGAGGTGGGGTCAGAGTGGGCTGGAGCCGCCTGAGAAGAGACTGGAGAAGGAAGCTCGGGGAAAGAACTGAGAAAGTGGATAGAGGGGTCCAGGTGCTGACTCACACCACATTCTGCAGCTGCCATCTTGCTCAGGCACACCACGCCCCCTAAGCAACATCAACAAAAACAAACTCAATAGCCCCGCACCCAAGAGGCTCAACTCAGCACAGTGTTGCACAGGCCCGGGTGCTGAGTACAAAGTGGCAGTCACAGGCAGTAGATCCCCGGATAAAGGGGATGCAGAGTGGTCTAGAGATGCTTGATAAAAGTCTGGCAACAGAGGCATTAGTGAGAGAATGGAGGGAGTGGCCAGGAAGGATTCAGCACCAGAATTCTCCTCACAGCAGGAGCCATCTTGCTCAGGCAGACCACTCCCCCTAAGCAGCAGCAGTGAGAAGGGACCCAATAGCCCCAACCCCAGGAGGCTTGGCCGGTCAGGCGTTACACAGGCCTGGGAGCTGAGTACAGGGCAGCAGTCATGGATAGTAGATCCCGGCTAAAGGGGATGCAGAGTGGTCTATAGGCACTTGAGGAAAGTCGGGTGATGGAGGTGTTGGGGAGAGAACTGAGGGAGTAGCCAAGGGGACCGCAGTGCTGACGCCTCCCCCATACGTCAGCAGCAGCCATATGGCTCAGGCAGACTAGTCCCCTGAGTGGCAGCAGCGTTAAAGGAAACAATAGCCCTGTCCACAGGAGGGAATCTGCCCTGCCCTGACTGTGGAGGGCACAGTGACTAGATTAACAAATGGAGGAGATAAACACAGAGAGTAGATTCCTGGAAGTATCTCAAAGGCTGCCTGTCACACGGGGTTGACATCTTACATCATCAGAGGCAGATTCAGAAAGAAGGATAGGGAAAAAAAAGCAGTCTCTGACCGGAGAAGTTATTACCACAAAGTCAGGAAGTCAAGACAGGTCAATTTAAGAAGCAGAAGCAAAGAGGAAGAGTCTAACAAATAATGGGAAGAAAAAGAAACACCCCCCACTCGAGGGGAAAGGAGGAATCCCCACAAAGACAATGAAATGAAACAGAGACAAGTAAACTATCAGATATTGGGTTCAAAACAATTCCTAAGGAAGTTCAGTGACCTAAGTGAGCTCAAAGTGAATTACGAAAAACTACAGGGAAACTATGAGGAACTTATTGCAAACTATATCAGCATGAAAAAAGACATGGAAACTATCAATAAGATGCAAGAGGAAATGAAGAATACAATTTCTGAATTGAAGAACACAGTAAAAGGAATAAAAATCAGGCTAGATGAAGCAGAGGATCAAATTAGCGAGCTAGAGGACAAGGAAGAAAAAAGCTCCCAGAAAGAGCAAGAAAATGAAAAAAGACTGAAAAAAAAAATGAAGAGGCATTCAGGGAAATGCAGGACAAGCTGAAATGTAATAACATCCATATAGTAGGGATACCAGAAGGAGAAGAGGAACAAGGGGTCACTATCCTGTTTGAAAAAGCAATGATGGAAAAATGTACAAATTGGCGGAGAGTAAAAGTCATGCAAGTCCAGGAAGCACAGAGTGTCCCATACAAGAGGAACCTGGTGAGGCCCACTCCAAGACACAACATCATTAAAATGGCAAATATCAAAGACAAAGAGAGAATCCTAAAGGCAGTAAGGTAGAAACAGGTAGTAACATAAAAGGGAGCCCCAATTTGGCTAGCAGCTGACTTATCAACAGAAACTCTACAAGTCCAAAGAGAATGGCAAGAAATATTCCAAGGAATGAAAGCAAGCCCCTGCAGCAAAGACAGCTTTACTCCACAAGGCTCTCAATTACAATGGAAGGTAAAGTAAGGAGATTCCCAGACAAAAGAAGGCTCAAAAAATACACCTCCACCAAACCAGCAGTACAAGATATGCTAAAGGGACTACTGTAAGAGGATGAAGAAAAAGAGTGAGAAAGAGCAGATCACAGGTACAAAGGGAATAAATGAATAAGTACCTATCAATAATAACTTTAAATGGAAATGAATTAAATGCACCATCAAAAGACGTAGGAGAGTTGAATGGATAAGAAAACACGACCCACACATATGCTGTCTACAAGAGACCCACCTCAGAACAAAGAACCTACACAGACTGAAAGTAAAGGGATGGAAACCAATATTCCAAGCATATGGACAGGAAAAAAGCAGGTATAGAAATATTTATAGCAGACAAAACAGATTTAAAAACAAAGGCCATAAAATGCAAAGGGACACACTGTAATATGCAAAGAAAGCATCCATTGAGAAGACATAAACATTGTAAACATATACGCATCCATCATAGGAGCACTCCAATATATAAGGAAAATCTTGGAACTTGAAGAAAGAAATAGGAAGCAATACATGGATAGTAGGAGATTTTAACACCCCACTGTCAAAAATGGATAGATCTTTTTTTGATCCAATCATCTACTGATGGGCGTTTAGGTTGCTTCCAACACTTGGCTATTATAAATTGTGCTGCTATGAACATTGGGGTGCATAGGTTCTTTTGTATTGGCATTTTGGTGTTCTTAGGGTATAGTCCCAGCAGGGGAATCACTGGATTGAAAGGCAGTTCCATTTTCAGCTTTTTGAGGAAATTCCACACTGCTTTCCACAGTGGCTGCACCAGTCTGCATTCCCACCAACAGTGTACGAGGGTTCCCTTTTCTCCACCTATAAGTGGAACCTAACCAACAATACAAAGATGCAAGGAAAATAAGCCCAGCAACACTGAAAGGAAAAGAAACCAACAGAGACAAGAGGGAAGGAGGTAGGAGGGTGGGGAAAAGGAAGGGAAGGGAAAAAAAAAATTGATAGATCTTCCAAATAAAACAGCAACAAGGATATTGTGCAATTGAATGACATATTAGAATAAATGTACTTAACTGACATTTATAGAACATTTCATCCCAAAGAAGCAAAATACACATTCTTTCCAAATACACGTGGAACATTTTCAAAGATAGACCATGTGATATGACACAAAACAAGCCTCAACAAATTCAGGAAAATCGAAATAATAAGCATTTTCTTGGACCACAAAGGTTTGAAATTAGAAACCAATCTCAAGGAAAAAACTCAAAAACATTCAAACTCATGGAGACTGAATAATACACTACTAATCAATGAATGGGTCAATAACGAGACCAAAGAGGAAATAAAAAACTTTCTAGAAACAAATGAAAATGAACACTCAACAGTCCAAAACCTATGGGACACAGCAAAGGCAGTCCTGGGAGGGAAGTTCATAGCAACAGAGGCCTACCTAAGAAAGATAGAAACATTTCAAATAAACAACCTAACCCTCCAGCTTCAAAAACTGGAGAAGCAACAACAAGGCCCAGAGTGAGTAGAAGAAAGGAAATAATCAAGATCAGAGCAGAATTGAATGACATAGAGACTAAAAGAACAATTCAAAGGATCAACCAATCCAAGAACTGGTTCTTTGAAGAGATAAACAAAATTGACAAGCTTTTATGCAAACTCATCAAGAAAAAAAGGCAGAGGATCCAAATAAATAATATGAGAAACGACAGAGGAAAAATAACAACTGGTACCACAGAAATAGAAAGGATTGTAAGAAATTACTATGAACAATTATATGCCAAGAAATTTGAAAACCTCAATGAAATGAACAAATTTCCAGAAAAATATAACCTTCCAACATTGAATGAAGAAGAAGCAGAAAGCCTGACCAGAACAGCGGGTCAGACTGAAGCAGTGATTAAAAAAATCACCAGCACAGAAAAGTCATCGACCTGACAGTTTCACAACAGAATTTTACAAAACACTTAATGAAGACCCATTGTTCATAGCAGCACAATTTACAATAGCCAAATGTTGGAAGCAACCTAAATGCCCATCAGTAGATGATTGGATCAAAAAGTTAAGGTACATATACACAATGGAATACTGCGCAGCAGAAAGGAAAAAAAGAACTACTAAACTTCGCGACAGCATGGATGGAACTGGAGAGCATCATGCTAAGCGAAATAAGCCAGGGGTGAAAGACAAATACCATATGATCTCACCTATAAGCGGAACCTAACCAACAATGCAAAGATGCAAGGAAAATATGACCAGCAACACTGAAAGGAAAAGAAATCAACAGAGACAAGAGGGAAGGGGGGGCAGGGAAAGGGAAGGGAAGGGGAAAGTCAAGGAACATATAGCATGGACTCATGGACAAAACCAAAGGGGAAGAGCTGAGGGAGGGAAGGTGGGAGGGGGCAAGGGAAAGAGGTGGGGGGGAGGCAGAGACAAATGTATTTAAAAAGTAAATAAATTTAAAAAATGAAAAAAAAAGAGAGACATTCTAGTTTATAGAAAGGGCACACCCCTTTTTATATTATGTTTTGTTAGAGAATTCAAAAAAAAATAAAAAGCAATTTTCTTTCAAAAAAAAAAGTTTTGGCAAGATGATGAATTATATCACAAATGTAGTTGTACTTTTTTTCATGCTCACATTCAGCACTGGGAACAATTTTTCATCCTTCAAAATCATATTCCAGAAGCTCACATAATATATTTTCATTAAATGCTCATACAATAAATGAACCATAAAGTAAAAAAAAAAAAAAAAAATCACCAGCACAGAAAAGCCATCGACCTGACAGTTTCACAACAGAATTTTACAAAACACTTAATGAAGAGCTAACCCCTGTCCTTCTCATACTATTTCAAAATATATAAGAAGAAGGAAGACTCCCAAACTCTTTTTATCCAGCATCATCCTAATCCCAAAACCAGATAAAGACACAACAAAGAAAGAAAACTATAGTCCAATATCACTGATGAACATAGACGCTAAATTCCACAACAAAATATTGACAAAACGCATCCAGCAGTACATTGAAAAGATCTTCCATGATGATCAAATGAAATTCATTGCATGGATGCAAGGATGGTTCAATATTCACAAATCAATAAATGTAATACATCACATAAACAAAAGAAAAGACAAAAACCACATGGTCATCTCAATAGATGTAGAAAAAAGCATTTAATAAGGTACAGCACCCATTTTTTGATAAAAACACTCTGTGGCTCTGAAGATGGTGGCTATGGTGGGAAGGTTGCTGTGGGCTATGTTTTCCCAGCACATGAGCTCCATTCCTTGAGGCATCTCTGCCTGTGCAGCCCTTAGGCCTGCTGCTTCTCAAAGAACAGGCTTGACAAATGTGTTGTGATCTGCTTCCAGCCAAGCAAAATGTGCCTTTAGCACCAGTAAGCATTATGCCTTGCATTGACCCAGGTTCTTCAAACCATGCTCCTGCTGTCACCTAGCACACGTCCTATTTTAAGGGTACAGCCATTGTCAATGGGGAGTTCAAAAAGTGAGGCTTGATGACTTCAAGGGGAAATACTTGGTGCTTTTCTTCTATACTTTGGATTTCACCTTTTTGTGCCCTATGGGAATTATTGCTTTTAGTGACAAAGCCAATGAGTTCCGTGACGCAAACTGTGAAGTTGTCACCATTTCCATGGATTCCCACTTCAGCCACCTCGCCTGGATCAACACACCGAGGAAGAACGGCAGTTTGGGCCACATGAACATCACACTGTTGTCAGATTTGGGTAAACAGAATTCCAAAGACTACGGTGTGCTGTTAGAAGTTCTTGGTCTTGCACTAAGAGATCTCTTCATTATTGAGCCCAATGGAGTCATCAAGCATCTGAGTGTCAATGATCTCCCAGTGGGACAAAGGTGGAAGAGACCCTCCACCTGGTGAAGGCATTCCAGTTTGTGGAAGTCCATGGAGAAGTCTGCCCAGCTAATTGGACCCCAGATTCTCCTATGATCAAGCCACATCCAACTGCTTCCAAAGAATATTTTGTGAAGATAAATCAGTAGATCATCCCATGTATACCTCTAGCTTCTCAAAAGAATCACATTTGGAACTCACTTTTAGCATTTCAAAGATGATTATGTATAGAAGGCAAAAAAGCAGTTATGCTTGTTGCATTCATAAATGTTTATTTTTGTAACATTGGCTAAGGCTTTTTAAATATAGTTAGTTACTAACATGAGTCCCTCATTGTTAACTTCTTGATGGCTAGCTATTTATAGACTGCCTAGGTCACCTGTTTCTTTGATCATGTCTTCAATAGGAAACACTCTTCTTAACCTTACTGGAAACTTTGTTTCCACCAGTGTCATGCAAGTATCAAAAGCCTCTGATCAAGGGTCCTGAAATTTTCTTCTTGAATTTATTTGTGTTAAAATGAATTTTCTTTTAAGGTAACAAAGATCAGAGTTTTAAGATGTTAGCATCAGCAGTCTAATTTAAATTTAACTCTTAGAGAAGAGATATATATGATGAAACAAATGTGACTCACGTTTTTTAAAAATCACAGTGGCAAAGTGACTTAACTGATCATGCAGGTCCTTATCCCTGAGATTTGTAGTTCATATAATTATTTTATTTTACTTGTTATCTGACTTGGTGTCTGCATACATTTCTAAAGATCAACTGAAGGTAATTATAGAGCAAATTTATTTAATTTAGAGATTGCATTTTGAAATCAATGTAATGATATTTTCTGAAGCACTCAATGTAAAATATATTATAATAAATAAACATTAAAAATGTTTATCATAAAAAGTATATCATAAAAAAAAACACTCATCAGATTAGGAATAAAAGGAGCATACAGCAACATAATAAAGGCCATATACAAAAAACCTGCAGCCAACCTCATATTCAATTGGCAAAAACTAAAAGCTTTCCCACTAAGATCAGGAACAAAACAAGGACGTCTGCTTTCACCACTTCATTCAAAATAGTATTGGAAGTCCTAGCCACAGCGATCTGAAAAGAAAAAGAAATAAAAGGCATCCAAATTGGAAAGGAGGAAGTAAAACTGTCATTGTCTGCAAATGACATGATAGTGTACATGGAAAACCCCAGAGACTCCACCAAAAAACTATTCAACCTAGTAAGTGAATTTGACAAAACAGCAGGATGCAAAGTCAACATTCAGAAATCAAAGGCATTTTTGTACACCAGCAATGAAATAGAAGAAGAAATCAGAAAAAAAATCTCATTGGTTATAGCAACAAGGAAAATAAAGTACCTAGGAATAAGCTTAACCAAGGAGGTAAAAGACCTGTATGCAGAAAACTATACAACACTGAAGAAAGAAACTAAGGAAGACACAAATAAATGGAAGCATATACTCATGGATTGGAAGAATTAACATCATCTAAATGTCCATACTATGCAAAGCAATTTAAAGATTCAACAGAATCCCTATTAAAATATCAATGGCGTATTTCATAGACATAGAACAAACATTTAAAAAATTTATATGGAACCACAAATGACCCCAAGTAGCCATAGCAATTTTGAGAAAGAAAAACAAAGTAGGAGGACTCACAATACCTGATATCAAACTATATTACAATGTAGCTATAACCAAGACAATCTGGTAAAGGCATAAAAACAAACATATAGATTGATGGAACAGAATAGAGAGCCCAGAAATAAACCCATGTCTCTGTGGTCAATTGATATTCAACAAAGGGGGCAGAAGCATAAATGGAGTAAAAATAGCCTCTTCAACAAATAGTATTGGGAGAGTTGGACAGCTAAGTGCAAAAAAATTGAAATTCAACCACCACTGACACCATACACACAAATAAACTCAAGATGAATAAAAGACAAGTATAAGTCGCAACACCATTAAAGTCCTAG
The DNA here is from genome assembly GCF_021234165.1 of Pteronotus mesoamericanus. NCBI lineage: Eukaryota > Metazoa > Chordata > Mammalia > Chiroptera > Mormoopidae > Pteronotus > Pteronotus mesoamericanus. Next base: position 61,310,729 of record NW_026555321.1, read on the forward strand.
AGGAGAACATAGGCATGTAACGCTCAGATATCCCAATCAGCAATATTTTCACTGATATGTCCCTTAGCGCAAGGGACATAAAGGAAAAAATAAACAAATAGGACTTCCTCAAAATAAGAAGCTTCTGCATGGCAAATGAAAACATCAGCAAAATGAAAGGGAACAAACTGTATTGGGAAATATATTTGCCAACGATACCTCGTACAGGGTTTGATTTCCAAAATATATAAAGAATTCACACAACTCCCCTCCAAGAAGGCCAACAATCCAATTAAAAAATGGGCAAAGGACCTGAAGAGACATTTTTCCAAGGAGGACATAAACAGGGCCTAGAGGCATGTGAAAGGATGCTCAGCATCACTAGTCATCAGAGAAATGCAAATTAAAATGACAGTGAGATACCAGTTCACACCAGTCAGAATGGCCATCATAAACAAATCAACAGATAACAAGTGCTGGCGAGGCTGTGGAGAAAAGTGAACCATATTACACTGTTGATGGGATTCACAGTGGTGCAGCCACTGTGGAAAACAGTTTAGAATTTCCTCAAAAAGCTAAAAATGGAACTGCCTTTTTACCCAGTGATTCCACTGTTGGGGTTATACCCTAAGATTCCCAAAACACCAATTCAGAAGAACCTATGCACACTGGTGTTCACAGCAGCACAATTTACAATAGTCAAGTGCTAGAAGTAACCTAATTGCCCATCAGTAAATGAGTGGATCCAAAAACTATGGTACATTAACACAATGGAATACTATGCAGAAGAAAGAAAGAGCTACTACCATTCATGACAGCATGGATGGAACTGGAGAGCATTATGCTAAGTAAATAAGACAGGCAGTGAAAGACAAATACCATATAATTTCATCTATAAGTGGAACCTTAATAAATTAGACTGCTAATTGGAATTAAGAGGAGCTGATAAAACAGGTTTCAACTAGTTTTATTTATTTCCATATTTATGATTACAACACCAAACTTGAAAATTTTGAGAATCCTCAGGACAGGTACGTCATTAAAGAGCATTTCTTAGTATCTTTCACAAATTCTATCCCTAAGACTTGGGTGGTTAACAAAAGCCACTCAAAAAATGGCACAATAAGGCCTCAAAATACCTCAAAAATCACCTGTAATCTCGCTTCATGAACATTCTCAACAGCAGTAAACAAGATAATCATGGATTATTGAAATACACAGATGTTTAGAACTTTTATTTAAGATTTTATACATCTTTTGTGCTTATACATTTGAAAGAGCTGCCTCCAAGATACAAAATTGATGAAATGGATTTCTCTATAACAGAAACTAACAGGCTACTTCGTTGGGAATCTTAATTATACTTGATCACCTATTTTCTCCTTTTTATGCTCAAAAGAATGTATTAACTGCATGTCAGATTCAGATGGCAGGCAAAACTTTCTAACTACATTTTGTATTTTTGAGGTCTCCTCATAAAGACCCTCTACTCTATGACTATTCATTCATTTATTTTTTCAGCAATGGTTAATATTTAGGCATGCAGCATAGAACAAGACAATGATACAAAATGCAGAGCACTGTGTTCTATGGAAAGTAAGAAAGAGACATACCTTATCCAGGGGTCAGGAAAGATTCCCCAGAGTGGGTGGTTTATAAAGTGACACCTAAAGAATTAGTTGGGCAGCAGGATGGGGAGGATATCCATGTTGTGGGCATAGGTACTGCACATCCAAAGGTCAAGTGTCAAGTATTCCAGAAATATTTGGTGACAGAATCCCAGAGAGGTGACATTAGAGAGGACGGAGAGGATACTAAACACAGAGTGAGGTTAAGATGGTAGGCAAGGTGCTAGAAGGCACTGTAAACCACATGAAGAAATTTGGACTTTGTCTTAGGAAAGGTAACATCATCCCAGGGCTTTATTAAGAGCAATAACTGAAAATATTTGGATTGCTAAAAGTTCACTCTGGCTGCACAGAGAGTGCCAGCAGTCTTCTGATCCTGACTCACTGGAGGCCCTTTGCTGCTTCAGAACAGTTATAACACCTCTGAGATGGTTTCTCCTCCTCTCTGAAATCAATGAACTTCACATTAAATATCACCACCAACACACACTACATATTCAGTAGCAATAACAAATAAGTTATGCTGCTACCTAAGTACAGAAAGAAAAATCTGTTCCTAGTTCTGAGCACAGGTGCCCAGGCTGTGAACAGGGTATGCAATGAGAAGACCCCGGGTTCAGAAGAGCACCCCAGCCTGGGGACATGGATCCTCATTACCATGGTATCTGGGAAGGCTAAGGAAACAGATGAGAGCCTTCTCCTTTTGCAGGGAAATGAATTGTTTGGTCAGGCAATTAGTTTGCCTACAGTTTTTCCATGAGATTGGATTCCCTATCAACGGTAGCTATAATAGCACAGCAGGCCCACTTCAGTGTGGTATCACCCAGCTGGCAGACACTTCTGAAAATATAGCCTCAAATGTATTTGTTTTCATCCTTTGTACTTAGGTCTGGAAATTGTCTGAGCGACTGAGGCTACCGACCACATGACTCTGAATCTGATCCAGACCCCTCTGCACCAGAGCTGGGAGATTTTGGCAGTATATGACTCAGAAAAGCTTGGTGGGCTGCCCATCAACATTTTCCTCTGGGATATGTGGCCTATAAATGAAAGATTACAGCATATTAGTATATTCGTACCTCTACATTAGTATTCCCTTGTGGCTGCCACAGAACATTCTGAGTTCAAATCTAATTCAGCCTCTTCTTAGTTATGGATTAGATAAGTCGTTAATCTTTGTGAATCTTTGTACTGTAATTTAAACAGCAATAATAATAAATCTGTTTTACAGTACTGCCATGGGGAATAACCAAATTCAAATGCATAATTAGGTATACATGTTTATTTATAGAGTACAACATGTCATAATTCCAAACTAATGACAGATCAAATAACTTCTAAGGCAAGAAAATTTTTGAAAAATGTATTTTTTTAATAAAGGACTACTATCTAGTATAAAATCAGAGTAGAAGGGAAAAAGGTTAAATTATGGCAGGAAATATGACTAATTTACATGAATTTAATTTACAAAAGCACTAAAAGGATAATAAAATATTTTCCTACAATACTTACACAAAAGTTAATCTTATGGTTATTGGAGTATCTATGAAAGTTTCCTAATTAATGATGTACTTCCTTTTTAGTGTAAAAATTTCAAAAAAAATTAATTAGACATACTAAAAATATAGCCTAGAAAGCTCAGGGACCCTTTTCAGAAAAGTATTCTGTATGAAATAATAAAAGCAAATTTATACTAAAAAAAATACAGAAACAAGAAAATGACTGCACAAAGAATTAGAAATTAAAATAATGAAAAAACTCAGAGGGTAACAAAGCTTTTAAAAACACAGTTCAATCAACCCTTCAATGCAGAGGAATTCACTAATAAATGGATGTGCCCTGACATTTTTATTTTTTTGTCTGGGGTGCTCAAAATTAAAATTTATCATTCCAGAGGTTGTTCACAGTTTCAGGTCCTAAAAAAATAGGCTAGATTGTATCATATTCAAATTATATTTGATTAGATAGAAATAAATTACTATTCATTTACAGTTTTTAAAATTTCTCAAAGTTCAATCAATTTAGTAGAAATTACTCTGAGTAATATTTCAAAGAAGTTTCATGTTAGTTAAAAAATGTAAGAAGACATTCACAAATGTAGTCAGAAATACACACTTTAATCCTAGGATGTAAGACCACTGGCTATTGTTAACAAATATCATACTAACAAAACTGTCCACAAAACTAGAATGTATTAATTAAAAATGGCAGAAAAGTATTTTCTTTGTGCATGCAACAGATATTTGATGAACAACCACCAAGGACCAGGTAGTATTCTAGGTGTGGATAGTATATCAATAAATAAGTATGAGGTTGTTCTTCCCATGGATGTTATATTCTAAGAATAGGGAAAAGAGATTATTAAATAAATGATTGGTAGATACACAGATAGAGAAGAAAATATCTGGTAATTCAACTTCTTATGGTGAGAAAACATAGGAGCATGTAATAGAGTGACAGGGTGACTCTGATAGTGTAAAAGGCATCTAAGAAATGTCTAGTCTTTAATACAATCAATGCTGAAGCAGAGAATTTCAGGAAGAAGGAGTAGCTAATAGCAAAGGCATAGTGGTGCTAGAGGAGGTGGAAGGGAGGATTCTGCAGACAGGCAAAAAATTTGGATTTTATTTTAATTGTCAGGTAAACCATTGAAAATTTTAAAGAGGATGAACATAATTTTATGTGCAATTTATATGTGTATGTGTGTATATATATATGAGATGATAGCAACTTGTACCACTGTAGCCACAATGGAGGTGGGAAGAAATGAGAAGACTCAGTGTGTTATTGGAATATCTGCTGCATAGGATTTGCTGATAGAAGCATGAGTGAGGAAAAGGAGGGAACCTGGATTACTCCTATTCCTTGACTGGGGTAAGCAGGGTCATAATACAATGTTGATGACCAAAATGGAGAAGACAGAAAACAGGACCAGTCAGGAGGGGAATTGGTCCTTTTAAGTTATCAGCATCGAGATGACATTTAAAGACATGGGACTCAAAGAAGTAACTCAAAAATATCAGTGAGGTTTATAATACAACTTGGAAACCTGAGACTAAAGATATTGGAGAAATGGCTTAAAAATGTCTAGTTCATTGTTTAAGGATATACTTTTTATGCAGGTTACTTAATCATATATTAGAAAATTGAAAAAGTAAAAACAGAAATAAATATATAACTAGATATTTAGTTCTAGTGCAGATAATTGGATTAATATTTTTAAAATAATTTAATGGCAGTATGTAAAAATGTTAGTATATAAATAAATATGATCTCACCTGTAAGAGGAATCTAAAGAACAAATTAAACTAACAAAGAAAATAGAACCACAGCCATGGAAATATGGAACAGACTGAAAATGACCAGAGGGGAGGGAGTGGGGAATAATGGTGGAAAGAAGGGGAAGGGACTAGAAAAGGAACATGTATGATGAACCATGGATAAGGACAACAGTGTCAGAACTGGCTGTGGAAGCAAGGGATGGAATGGGAGGAGGAGGGCAAAGGGCAAAATTGGGACAACTCTAATAGAAAAACAATTAAATTATTTACTCAAAGTAAAATATAAATAGATAAAAATAGATTAGAATTTTTAGGACACTGGGCAGCAGCAACCGAAATTTAATCTCATTTGAAAAAAATAAAACATCCATTATGATAATTATAAAATGAGGCATGGACACTGGAAACTATTAGGTTTTGGCAACACAGACTCTAAATACCATTTATACTTTTAAAAAACTTCAAAATTTACGAGATTAGAACTGTACTTTCCAAGATAGAGACAAAAAGGGAATAGAAAATAACATCTAGAAGGTTTAATTCAAGGCATTAACAACCACCCAAGAATTTTCTGTATCAAGTAGCCAAATGAAGCAAAATATAAGCCTGCAGACTGCCAACCTATGCTGAATACACAGCCTTCAATGTTTTTATTAAGTACAAGTTGGGATTTGTTGAGAAAGCCTGGTACCCCATGGATTGGAGTCAGAATAAAAGGAAAGACTCATAAACTTTGAGAATATATAATCTCAAACTTTTCTCTATAATTTGTTCTAATTGAAGTTGTAGTAATCTTTTGATTCACTAAGTTTAAAGTTATTCAATATCTTAAACTCTCTCACAAATAAAAACAGAGGATTTTCAAACACTTTAAATTGACTTAAACTTTACCTTACATATTGTTTGTTTTCTGACATTTTATTTTCATCCCTATATATTTAATTGAAGGTTATTATTCCTCTCATGCTTGTTATAATTTTATACAAACATTATTTTATTTATGTGAATTTTATCCAGATTATTTGTCTATAATTTCTTCTTGCATTTGAAACCTGGGTTCTGGGATCATTTCACTTCTAAAATACATCCTGTCAAACTTTCTTTGGTGAGCATATATTACATCTTGTGTATCTGAAAATGTCTATTTTCTCTGATCCATGAAATATATTTTCAGTGGGTAGAAATTGTAAAGTTGACATTAATTTAAAGATTGTTAGTCTACTGTCCTTTGGTTTCCATTAAGCTTTTGAGAAATCTAACCTCAGCCCATTTTTTGTTCCTTTGTGATTGATATTTTTTTCTCTTTGACTACTCTTAGAATTTTAGCTTGATCATAATATTTCTGCAAATTCCCTACAAAGCACCTCAGTAAGGTTCTCTTTAGATAGCTTCATAGTATTTGTACATTTATGTCTTTCATTATTTCCAGAAAACCACCATATAGTATGTTTTCAAATATGCTATTTTTCCATTTTCTTTCTTCTTCCTCTCTGGAGCTCTAGTTAGATATTAGTATTCATTTTAGATTTCACATTTCTTAACCACTTCTTCAAATTCTATACCCCTTTGTATTTTCCATTGTATTTTGCTTCGTGCTTGAAAATCTTGTTTAAAAATATGACTGATTGAACAGGGAGGATAGTAAAAATACCTCACCAGATTTTTCAGGCTGTCTACAGAATCTTTTTTTTTTAATTTTAGTTTTACAGTTTATGCTGTTAGAGTTATTCCAGTTTTTGCCTACCTTTCCCCACCCAGCCCCACTCTCTCCTCTCCCTAACTCAATCCCCATATTGTTGTTCATGTCCATGGGCATAAATGTTCTTTGGTTAATCCCTTCACCATCATTCTTCCCGACCCCCCCAACATGCCCCACTGAGCCCAATTTATTTTTAATATAAATTTCTTCAAAATTATTGATGGATTAGAAGCAAAAAATTAAAGTATTACTTTGCATAAACTAATTAATTTTGTTTAATTATGAAAGTGGAAGAGAGACAAAACTCACATTTTTGTAAATATCCATGAATGCCACACTTTATGATTTAGCACCCATTTAACATGATTTTTGTTTGCTTTATATTTTACTTCTAAACTTCAGAACATTACCAAAAAGAATTATATATGTTAATTCTACTCTGGTTAAATATTATGAATTTTTAAGCACTTCTGGCTTCATGTGATTCTATATCCATCCTAAACCTTGTAATTAAACATTTTTTGTAAATTGTCACCAGTCCTGCCCTTTACAGGTTATCTTAGTTCCACTGAGCAATTTCCAACTTTGGCAAAAGCGTGCAGTTCAATTTACCTGCTCTTTTTTGAAGCTCCAGGAAAATGTCATAAACTATGATGAAGGACTTCATTCTTATTATTCCCAATCTCACTGTTTCACAAAACTTTTATTCATCTATAAATAGCATTCTTTCTTATTTGTTGTAATAGCTCTTCCAAATTTTCACACCTCTCCCAAACACTACCCTACTCTATCTAATGATGACTCAAATGTCCTTATTTCCTTCCTTTGTTACCCTTTTCCTTATATTTTCTCTCTCTTGCCAAATAGTTGGACTTCAATAAATGTTTGGAAAATATATTAATAAATAGACACATTCAAGTAAAAGCAAAGACAAGCAATTTAAAAGCAGAATGTGAATGAGCTTATTCATTTTGTGTAACTAAAACTGTTCATAGTTAAAGGAGTCTTTTTAAATTCTTTCCCACAAGATGAATCTACCTAATTTAAAAGGAACAATTACATTATAAATGTAATTTATGCTTATGGCTGGTATTAAAAACATATGAAAGATTTAGTGTGGGCCCTGAGTACTATGAAATTTAAAAAGAGATCCTTTCTATTTTTTCAGAATACAAGATATACTTGGACATAAGTTCAGATTGAAACTTCGATGAGTGTTCCTATAATAGGACTTTCACCAAATCACCTCGTTCTTCATTTTACACATTAGATAGTACATCTGCTGCTCTCCACTTATTGAATATCAGGATTATTTTGACTTTTCACCTTTTAGAGTTATTATTTGAAATTTTAATGAATAAAAGCCAATAAGAGATAAATTACGGAAATGAGCCATACTTCTGGGACTTAGGAAATTTCTAAGCCTAGAGAATATTAACAATGGTTAGAAAAACCATCTTCCCTGAATGGAATAGACATTAACTTGACTATAATTAGGAGAATTGGCTGTGTGCTCTGATTCTTTGACAGGTTAGAAATATGTCCACACAGTTACTAAAGTAAGCTTTTATTACATGATTACCAGAAAGAAAAGAATAAAATAAATATATATAGTCTCTCTCTCTCTCTCTCTCTCTCTCTCTGTGTGTGTGTGTGTGTATATATATATATATATATATATATAGTCTTTTCCTCTTCAAGAAACAAAGAAATCAACACCAAATACAATTCATACTCTTCCATTGTTAGTTACAACAGCATTGATGTTTATGTCACTGTATCATTGCGCTATATATATATATATAGAGAGAGAGAGAGAGAGAGAGAGAGAGAGAGAGAATGCTAAATAAGCCACACTAAGATTTTGTAATAATCACTTTTTATGTAGCAGATACACCGTCAAAGGTGATTTCCACTCAGTATAGTGGATACCATGTATGAACTGTAAAAACTGCAGATATCTAAAAATAAAAATAATTAACAATGTTGACAGAATGTTTTTTAATGTATGGATGTGAAAACTTTAGAAGGCATGTTCCTTTTAGTCTTTTTTAAAAGTTAGTATTTGCTAAAATAGCGAAAGACTTAGCAGACTTAGAAAGTAACACTGTGTTTTGTGTGACATGAAAGCAAGTCCAAGAATGAGTGGTGTCCTTCAGATGACATGCGATAATGGCCACAACTCATATAGGTCACAAGTTTCCTTCTCTGGGGCTTCTTCACATTTCATCCTGTGAATTTTTTATTTTTTTAGTTATTAAAGTACTTAATTATATATACTATTGTATCTTGACAACTGAAAGGGTTGAATCTTTGAATTTTTAATACTTTTAGCATAAATCTTAATATAATTTAAAAAATTGAATTTTAAAAATCACCCCCCCAAATGCCTTATTTCTCTGGGTAAAAATTATGCAATAGTCTCACTCCATGTCATGAATTCACTAAACATCAATGTTTCAGTAGATCATCTGTTTAGTATTAACAGGTCATCTAAATCACTAAGGATCTTTTACATTTAATATTTTATAGGATAGTCATCTTCCAGCTCAATGTTTCAAAGTCATTTGCCAGCAGTAAGTGAGAAAAAGAATAGATTATGTTTGAGGAAGTATCAGTTCTTTCAGTCTATAAAAATGCATGAGAAGAGGAAAACCTCTGAAGGAAAATAGATCTAAATTTACATCCGATTTCTGCCATTTATTATGCAAAGAGGAACATCTGTATTATGTAGGGAAACTCTGTGTGTGTGTGTGTGTGTGTGTGTGTGTGTGTATCAGTGGTAATACAAAGTGTATGAAGTGCTGACGTGAGGACTAATTGCCATGCACTAAGCAATAAATGAGGAAAATAAATGTGTCAGCATTAATGTACTGTTCTGTGTGAGAAATGGGTCCTTGTCTTTAAGTAATTACAAATTTATTTTCTCCCTTTTAGAGCTTGATCTTGGTAAAACTAATGTAGCAAGTTAAGATAATTTTGCACCAAGAACTCAGGAAGGCAAACATAACTTTTGATCTCTCTGAAAATTATTCTCTATTTCAACCCGTCGCTCCAACTAAGAGTAAATAACAGTCATTCTGATCAGCCTGTCATTTTAGGTATGAATAAAAGCTGGACAGTTCCCTGGTCCACTAGACCATTTGTGTTCAGGAGAGGCTTTGATGCTTGCAGTCTGCGGGGAGACTGGGAATCTCACCCTTGGATGCTAGCCTACTGGCAGCAATGCCTTTGGTCCCCAGGCTTGGGTGTGCTGCTTTATGAGCCTGTTTCTTCCACCCCAATCACAAGAGGCCTTTGAGCCCATCAGGTCAGCTAGGTTCTCGAGTCACTGGACGACAGCCATGGCCCTCACCACTCTAGCTGTGGGAATCTCAGTGTTGGTTCTTAGGATTCATACTAACTGGCCAGTGTATTCATCTGCTGCCAAATATGCTCACATGGTTCAGGGAAATTCAAAGAGCAGGGATATGCTTGTTTCCTGGGTTCCCTACCTGCTCTCAGACTCTCACTTAAGTCTGAGATTAGTCTCTGTGGTGGAAACTTAGCCTACTAGGAACAGGGGCACTTTCCTTCTGGAAACATCATCTGTTGCTATTTTGTTCCCTTTCCTTCAACCAGTCCTATGAGAGATTCTGTTTTCTATTTTACTAATAAAAATACAATTATAATAACAATTATAATAGAATCTATAACTATTTCTGTTCTACTTTATATTTATGCTGTGACCTCCCTTTCCTGTTGCAAAGAAAACCAAGGTCAAGTTTGAATGGAAAGGACTAAGAAATAAAAAAAGGCCCGGGATGATAAAAGCAAGGGCTTCATACCTTCATGCTGTCATTCTTTCACACCAAGCACAGGGATTTATAATGAAAAGTCATGATGTTGGAATCCCTTACCTTCTCTAGCCAAAGGATGCTTTCACAGAAGACATAGTATAATCTCTCTTATTCAAAAAGCTTCCCTCAATTGATTATAATTAATTTGTCTTATAAATCTCTAAGGAAATCATTTAGTGATATTATTTATTTTCCCCCCAGGCATTTATTGAGAATCTGTTATTGAACAGGATCTGTCCTGGTTGATGGAAACCCAGAAATAAAAACACAATCTCTAATTTCATCCAATTCACAGCATAGTGGAGAGGATGATCCCCAAAACAGATAGTAATGTTATGTTTGCATTTCCATGTGAATGATACAGAGGAGCACCAACCCCAAGCTAGGCCAATCAGGAAGGACTTCCTGGAGGAACTGCAATGTAGCTAAATACTAAAGGATTAAGTTGTATATTATGCAAAAACTGAGGAAATGCTGTTCTCACTAAAGAGCAGGAGTAGTTGAAGAGGAAATGTGTGTAGACATTTAGCTCAAAAACACCACAAGGATGAAAAAACATGCTCACGATCTAGGCAGCCACCAATGAATGAACTTGGTTTATTTCTCTAGGTTGACAGTGAGAGATATTTGACAGAAAACCAGCAGGAAAGTGGTCTAGTCAAATTGTGCTTCAGGTAAACCACCTGGAGGTGGTGCCTAGGTAGCTTCTGGATTGCATACACCTGACTTTTGTGCCTCAAAGTTGCTCTCTAGTTGTTCCATGTAACTAAGTTTTACTGTACTCAGTTTATAACCTCCTAAATGCCAGAATAATTTAGGAACTCAGGATCTAAGTAAAAGGTGGTGAATAAAAAATTGAATAAGTAGGGAAAAAATTCCCCCTCTGTATTTTTAAACTGGTGAGATAAAGAAAAGCCAACACAAATGGGATGCCTCTCCCCATTCCAACACAACCAACCATTCAGGTGACAGCATGAGAAAAAATAGCAAGCCTCCTGAGAAATAACTCTAATTAGATATTTTTGGTGTTTTTAAAATGGGGTAAATTTTAAATATAATAGGTATCATGTTTCATCTATTCTCCACAGGCTTCCAGAACAAAAAGAAGAACCACCCATTATCACACAACTGTAATTACAGCAGAAACTCTGAAAAGTAGTTATTCTACAGCCTGGTAGATGAAGTACACACTAGCCATCCCAAATAGCATTTTTCTTACTATTTAATAGACTCTGCCTACAGCAGAGATTTTTCTATGTCCCATCATTGTAATTATTCTTTATCAAACTCTTCCTAATATTATGTTTTCTCCCATTTTCTCATAAAATAAGGAAAAAAATCTGTAATAAAAATGTATGCTTCTGGTCCACATATTCTATCATAGTCTAACCACAAACATTTCACAAAAGAAAATAGCATTATCTTCCATTCATTAGGATGTTAACAGAAATCCCATGTATAATTTAAACAATATCATCTACTTTGAACTAGCTGACAATTATAGAATACTCTACCTGACAATCAAGGCTACAGAATACACATTCTTTTCAAGGAAACATGGAAAATTCACCAAGATAGACCATATCTTGAGCCATAAGACAAGTCTCAATAAATTTTAAAACATTAAAATCCTGCAAAGTATGTTACCTTACCATAATAAAATTATTTATAAATGAATAATAATATATCTCTAATAAAGGCCAAATATTTAGCAATAAAAAAATCACACCTCCTAAAAAAGTTGTTAAAGGAAAACTCAAGAAAGAAATTTTTAAATATTCAAATTGAATGATAAAAAAACAACTTATCATAAATTATGGGATATGGCTAAAGCAGTGTAGGAAAAGCATCCATTGTTTTATAAATATATAATAAATAGCTGTTATCTTCTGGGGGGGGCGGGGACAAGGAAGGGAAGGGGAAAGTCAAGGAACATATAGCAAGGACTCATGGACAAAACCAAAGGGGAAGAGCTGAGGGAGGGAAGGAGGGAGGGGGCAAGGGACAGTGGTGGGGGGTTGGCAGAGACAAATGTATTTGAAAAAATAAATTAAAATAAAATTTAAAAAAAAAGTTGAAAAAATAAATAAAAAACAAACTAAATGCACATTTTTGTGTTTAATGTCAATATATCCTTTGCCTCTCTTTGCCTGTTTTTAATTTTCATTAAGTTAAGAAGATATAATCTTATGTGCTCAGCATAATGACACTAAACATAGAGTAAAACTGTAGTGAATTCAAATAAGCTCTTCTCAAACATCCACAAAGAGGATGCTGTACCCACATAAAAATATTTCTTGCCATTAACAGACACATATATGAGGGGGAACCCCCAAAAATGGAATTTATTTTTTAATTGCATATTTATTCTTACATGTTTAAACTTCAGTCACCTTCAAGGTACTCTCCATTTGATGCAATATGCCTATTAAGACTTTTTTCGACTGCTCAGAAGAACAGTTTTGAACTCACCGATTCTGATCCCTCCTGCTGTTTTTTGTTTCGTCTCTTGCACATCAGCAAAACATTTTCCTTTGGGTCTTTATTCGTCCGAGGAAACAAAACATAGTCACTCGGAGTGACAGCAGATGAAAAGGAAGCACGGGGAACGGGGGGTCATGCCATTTTTGGTCAAAAACTGCTGAACATTCCGCATGTCATGGGCAAGTATGCTCATAAATTACCCATCATGAAAGGGACAAATGTGTTAAGTCTTCAAAAAAATTCACTGAAGCCTAATATGGGCTCTCACAGCAACACTAGATGGTACACTGATACAGATGGGTTCCTAGAATATTAACCTAGCAAGGGAAGCCTGTACTACAAGAGGCCCATCCCTAAGAATATAATTCTGTTTTTGGGGGTCCCAACTCATATACTCAGTCTTTTTTCCATGAAAACCAGAACTGAGTTAGAGAAATCAGGTCTGTGCTATTGATTCGAGAAATGATTTGAACTGCTAATATTATCCATATTAACATTTGAAACCATTATATAGCCATCAAAATTACTGAAATTTCTCCCTTATTGTGTCTGTGTGATATGGAAAATATTCTGACAACATTAGAAAATTCTCATAACCTGTGAGCAAAAGAGCAAATGAGAGCCATGTGTGTATTAAATACAGACTTCCAAAGTAAGGGGAGCTTTGTTCCCACTAAACACTTGGAAACACTGTATCTTACCTATAGATACACACACACACACACACACACACACACAAATTACATATACATACAAAGATTACATACATACAAATAGTGTATCAACATTGTTTTTTTAAAAAAGCTTTCTTTCGCTCTTTAAAACTGCTTCTGTGTTGCTGGTCATATGGAAAAGAAATCAACAGAGACAAGAGGGAAGAGGGGGGCAGGGAAAGGGAAGGGAAGGGGAAAGTCAAGGAACATATAGCAAGGACTCATGGACAAAACCAAAGGGGAAGAGCTGAGGGAGGGAAGGTGGGAGGGGGCAAGGGAAAGAGGTGGGGGGAGGCAGAGACAAATGTATTTAAAAAGTAAATAAATTAATTTTAAAAAAAAGAAAGAAAAATATTGAAATCATAACAGTATGTTCTCTGAGTATATGAAATTAAGTTAAAATCAATAAAAACAATAAACCCTAAAAAAATTTAAAAAAATTAAAAAAAATAAAACTGCTTCTGACTGCCCATTATCTTAAATTCTTAGGTTGTGACATTTACATGTGAGGACAATGTGCATGTGTTGTTTTTTTCCCAGGTCTAATTGGACCTCTGTCACAAGATAGCCCACAGGGACCTAAATCACCTGGATACACAACAAAACAGACAGGCCCATTGTACTGATGACACCACATGAACTGTATTTGATGGGCACTCCAGATTCCCTTGTTCAGGCGCCTGTTCCAGAGGACAGGAGACAGGGACTTACCAGAGAAGTTCTCAGGAGTTCACTGGTCTGGGCGTGCTGGCACAACCCTCTGAGGTAAAGGACAAGTTACAATGCCTCATGTCACCCACCAGAAAGACAAAAGTCTCTTCAGATGTTGCAGGAGTATACAGTGCCCCTGCGGTTATTGCTCTGATTCATTTCTTAGGTGTTGCAGAAGGTCACATTTGAGTGGTTCCCAAAGCAAGAAAGGACATGGAAGAAGGAACAGGTGGCCCACCCTTAGACCATATACCAGCAAATTTCATATACAGACATCATCAATAATAGAGGAGAGTTCTGTGTGGGATCTCTAGCAAGCCCCCATGATCACACACAGGGCAGGATTAAACATCATATGGTCACTTTACCATCGCTCTTTCTGGGGTAGCCCTGAAGACAGTGGCAAGGGGAAGCTTCCCAATGAGCAGAGCATCTAACGGTAATACTTTGTTCATTTTCATTACTCAGTATCTTTAAGCCTATCTAGTTAGGGTTCTGTAGAGAACAAATTATGACCTGTATATTTCCACCCAGCTCAGGTCTGTGTTATAACATTATAAGAGCTGAATTATGGTAATTGCTTTTATTATGTCAGATATTAATCAAAAATATATTGTGCCCCTAGTTTTTAACCACAGTAGACAAAGCTACCTCATACAGAATCATTATCCCTCAGTTTTCATGTATGAATGCTGTGGTCAACCAAAGAGACTCTGAGCTGGCATTCAATTTGAATTGCCCTGCAGCATGACTGAGAAACAGTCCCAGGGACTGGGAGTACCACCTCCTCTGCTGGATACACTTAGGATTTAATTTCAGCCTTCAAGTATTTCCCCTCAACAAGAAGCAGCACCAGATACTTTATAGGAGGTGCGATGTTTCATCTCAACCTCTTTCTTTGCCATCCTCATATATTCCAAATTTTGCTGTAATTAAATCTAGTTTTGGTGAGGTACTTGGATAAGCTGAATACATGAATTCCATCACTCAGTTCAAAACAATATCCAAACAGTATAAAGTGGAGGGTCAATTAAAACACTACTTTTCAACTGTATAAAAACTTTTTTGAGGATTTTTTAAATAAATAATTAATTAATTAATTAACACATTTGTCTCTGCCTTCCCCCTACCACTTTCCCCTTTCCCTCCCCCCTCTCCCTCCCTCAATACTTTTTGGTTATTTATGAAGGCCTACATTTTGTTCCTACAGAAGCTATCATATTTGTTTGGCTATAACAAAGATCAAGAGATGAAAGGGACTGAAACTGAAGAAGAATATTTCATTGTACACCAAGGAAACCTATAAAACACCCTCACACAAACCAAAATAGCCATTATTATCATAAATATAGGAACAGATTACAAGTGAAGGACAGGCAAGTAGTATAACATTTATGGAAAGAGTACCAAAATTTCAAATGTATGAAATAGGATAACAATAGATATGATCTCAGACCCCAAATACTTGGACTGACTTAATATTCACTGGTGAAAGCTCTTGAACTTTTCATCTCCTAACCTCTCATAAACTTCTTTAATAAATGAATTTGGAAAAATTTCAAGATAAATTACTTAGAGTATTGGTTCTTAAGAGACATGTGCCATAATCACCTGTGAAGCTCTTAAATAATACACAGACTCCAATAGCCACCATCCAGACCCCTAATTTGTAATCTCCCAAATTGCACCTAGTCATTTGTGTAATTTAAAAACCCCACAAGAATCCTTCACAATGTATCCACATATCAAATTATCACATTGCATGTTTTAAGAATGTTATAATTTTTACTTGCCACTTATACTGAATAAAGCTGAAAAAAGAAAGTTCATGAATGATTCTGCTATATATCTGGGCTAAGAATTACTCACCACTTGAACTAATGTAAAGAGTTGTATATCCAAATTTGACTTCAGACACAGAGAACACAAAACATTTTAAGTGATGTCTTATTTAAAATCATACCATTAGGATTTTACTTAAGGTAGATTCAAAATGCTTAAAGAACTAGTTTGAGGACAAGGCAGGGTTCTTAACCACATGTACAATATAGCTTTCATGGACAAGTATAACTGTAATGTTAATTTACCTATAAACTCTTAATATATGGCTATGGGTAACTGCCTATACTGAAGATTATTACATCATTAATGGAGAGAAGAAACTTCCTCTGCCAATTAAGAAATTATGTATTATTACTATATAGTTATACAAATACTATGACATGATTTCATTTTTTTATTGTTGTTCAGTTATAGTTGTTCCCATTTTCTCCCATTACTTTCCCCTGCAGTGCCCACCCCAACTCGTTGTCTTTGTCCATGGGTCCTTTATACATGTTCCTTGACTTGACCTTTCCCCTTCTTTCCCTCATTACCCATCTCCCCTCTGACCACTGTCAAATTGTTCTTTATTTCCATGTCTTTGGTTCTATTTTGCTTGCTTGTTTGTTGTGTTGATTATGTTCCACTTAGAGGTGAGATCATAAGGTATTTGTCTTTCACCACCTGGCATGTTCACTTAGCATAATTCTCTCCAGTTACATCCATGCTGTCACGAAGGTTAGGAGATCCTTCCTCCTTTTTGCTGCATAATATTCCATTGTGTAAATGTACCACATTTTTTTGATCCACTCATTTAACGATGGGCACTTAGGCTGTTTCTAAATGAAACGTAGCCAGAAAACAAATTCATAACAGATATATTAAGAATATGCAAGTTGGTCAGGTCCTGTGGGTACATTGCAGAGTGTGTATTAAAATAAACTGTTCCCCGAAAAGAGAAGTTTGGGTCTCCAGAACATGAACTCCGGGTCTAGATGAGATCCACTGATAAAACACCATAGTGAAACCAATACCACAGTACTGAAAGACAACTAAAAGATAGAGACCCTACAAAAACAATTCTTAAGATATAGTCATTCTTCAAATATTTGTTATATATTCCCCAGGTACTAAATTACATAATGATATTCAATGATATACAAGATCAATATGATTTCTACCTTTTTAAAGCCTGTATTCTTACCAATAAAATAGTTTCAAACTAGAGTAAATAGTGCCATTAAAAATAAACAGCCAGTATGCCGAAATCGAGAACAATGGATATGATAACATTAGAGGACTAGTTGGTAAAGAGCTCTCTGAAAATTTAATATTTAAGCTGAAACATAGAGGAAGACCCTAACAGGCAAAGAGGCTGGGATGGCCAGTGTCCTCTGCGTGAACGTGATTTCTATATTCAAGAAATGAGGAACAGCTAAGATGGCAGAGGAGTGTATGGGAGTCACGCTGACCTCCTCCTCCCAAGGCCAAACTGGAATTGTGACTAAATAGTGGAGAAATCACCTGGAAAACAATGGAATGAGAGAGGGAGAGGAGCCTTGGAGCCTGGGACAGACAGTGGATTCAACTCTCTCACATCCCAACATGTGAGAAGTGCAGTGGAGGCTCCAGAGGGTGGGCTGGGTGCCCACGGGTACCAGCACCAGAGGGACATTGAAACGGCCAGTTGGATCCCCCTGAGAAGAATAGGGTCTGAACCATAAACAGGGACCCCTAGACTACAGCAGCTGAAACCAGGAAAACTCACAAAGCGCAACCCCAAAAAGTTTAGGGCACTCTCTGCCAGAGACAGACAGCTGGGGATGCAAAGAGACATTTAAAGGACCAATGCAAAAATTGCAGTGGCAGCCGCCCTCCTTGATCTCTGGGTAGAGGCGGCAGCAGAGTGGGCTGGTACCTGGGGAAAGACTGGTGAGGAAAACTTTGTGAAGAGAACTACGATGGTGGCTGGCAGAGCCCTGGTGATAACTCACCTCCCACTCTGGAGCTACCATCTAGCTCAGGCATAAGGGAATCAATTAACCTGCCTTTTGTGTGCTCCGCACACAGCTTGTGCGCGTGTGAGCTGGGGGGCTAAGTGCAGACAAGCTGGAAGAAATAACGGATTCCTGGCCAAAGGGGTCACATAGCTGCATTGAGAGCCTTGAGGAGAGACTAGAGACAGAGGCATTGGAGAAAGAACGGGAGGAGGAACCAGGGAGTCCCTATTCCCTCCCCATTTGGTGGTCTCCATTTTGTGCTGGAGGAAGCACCCCCAAAGAAGCAGAAGCAGGGTGCGGACGAGCCAGACGGCCCCCAATTACAACGTGGTCCACAGAAATAGTGGATCCCTGGCCAGAGGGGTCACAGAACTGCCCAGAGACCCCTGAAGAGAGACTGGAGACAGAGGTGTTAGGGAAAGAACGGGAGGAGGAACCGGGGAGTCCCGACTCCTTCTCCTTTCCATAGTCTCCATTGTGCGGCAACAGGCCACACACCCAAAGAGCCAAAAGCTGAAAAGCACAGAACAGACAACCCAAAACCACTCACGTGGCGTGGCCTTTGAGGGTTGGCGAGCGTGTGTGTGGACCCATGCGGGCTGGCGAGGACTCCCACAGGATGGCACCGAGGGGGCCTGAGAGGGAGTGCGCATTTCGGTGGGGGCAGGCGTAAAACGACTGGCGCAGATGCCCGAGTGCAGAGTGGTCCACAGAAATAGTCGATCCCGGGTCAAAGGGTTAACAGAGATGCCCACAGTCCCCGGAGGACAGACTGGAGACAGGATTAACAGGAGAGTCCTGGAGCTGACTTCCTACCATTTCCGTAGTCTCCATATGGTGAGGGCAGGCAACGCACCCAAAGAGCCAAAAGCACAGAAAGCACACAATCGAAGACCCTAAACTGACCAGTGCCGGAGTGCCCACCGGCCTCGGGGGCCAGATGAGCACTCAATGTCACAAATAACCTCCTGGGCTGGGTCAAGCAGGAACCAGCTGAGGAGAGCGGGGGATCCTGAGGGGCCAGGGAGGAAGCTCAAGAAGCCAGCGTAATAGTGCAGAGCGATCCACAGAAATAGTGGATCCCTGGCTGAAGGGGTCACAGAGCTGCCCAAAGAAGGAGTCAGACACAGACAGTAGACTCCTGGAAGGCTCAAACAAATGACCCAAGGTCACATAGAGTCAACAACTGACATTATCAGAGGCAGGCCCAAACAGAAAAGCAAAGGTAAAAAAAAAAATAAATAAAAAATAAATGAATAAATAAATAAATAAAAAGACCCACCGACTATCATAGAAATTTAATCCACAAAGTCAGGAAATCTACACGGATCATTTCAAACAGAAGCAAAAATAAATAAATAAATAAATAAATAAACGACTTAACAGACTCTCACAAAAATGGGAAGAAAAAGAAGTTCCCCCTAAATGAGTGGAAAAGGGGAATCCCCACAGAGAGAGCTAAATGAAATAGAAACAAGGGAACTATCAGATATTGAATTCAAAACAATAGCTCTAAGGAAGCTCAATGAGCTCAGCCAGCTCAAAGATAACGATGAGAAACTGCAGAGGAACTATCAGGATCTTACAGCAAACTATATCCACCTGGAAAAGGACATAGACACTATCAAGAAGTCACAAGAGGATATGAAGAATACATCTCTGAAATGAAGAACACAGTAGAAGGAATCCAAAGGAGGCTGGCTGAAGCCAAAAATTGAATCAGTGAGATGGAGGATAAGGTAGAAGAAAGCTCCCAGGAAAAACAAGAAATGGAAAAATCACTGAGAAAAAATGAAGAGGCATTTAGGGAAATGCAGGACAACTTGAAGCACAATAATATCCATATAATAGGGATACAAGAAGGAGAAGAAGAGGAGCAAGGGATAGAGAACCTCTTTGAAAAAGTAATCATGGAAAATTTCCCCATTTGAGAAGAGAAAAGGTCTCATGGATCCAAGAGGCACAGAAGGAGCCACTGGACGTCCACTCCAAGACACATCATCATTAAAATGGCAACTATCAAAGACAAAGAGAGAATCCTCAAGGCAGCAAGGAAGAAAGAGAAAGTAACATACAAGGGGGCCCGATACGGCTAGGAGCTGACTTCTCAACAGAAACACTACAGGCTAGAAGGAATGGCAAGCAATATTCTAAGTCATGAAAAGCAAGGGCATGCAACCTTGGCTGCTCTACCAAAGAAGGCTCTCAATTAAAATAGAAGGGGAAATAAGAAATTTCCCAGAGAAAAGAAAGCTAAAAGAATACATCTCTCTACCAAGCACTACAAGATATACTAAAGGGACTGGTTTAAGAAGATGAAGGAAAAGAGAAAGAAAGAGAAAAACACAGGTACAAAGAGAAAAAATGAATAGGTTTCTATCAGTAATAACTCTCAATGTAAATAGAATAAATGCCCCAATCAAAAGACACTGGATAGCTGAATGGATAAGAAAACATGACCCACACATATGCTGCCTACAAGAGACCCACCTCAGAGCAAAAGACATACACAGTTTGAAAATAAAGGGATGGAAAAAAATATTCCAAGCAAATGGGCAAGAGAAGAAAGCAGGAGTTGCAATATTTATATCAGACAACATAGATTTCCAAAAAAGACCATAAAATGAGACCCAGAGGGGCACTTTATAATACTTAAAGGAAGAATCGATCATGAAGACATAAATATTATAAAATTATATGCATCCAACAGAAGGGCTCCCAAGTATATAAAGAAAATCTTGGATGATTTCAAAAAAGAAATAGACAGCAACACACCGATACTAGGGGATTTCAACACCACACTGTAAAAAATGGACAGATCTTCCAAACAAAACATCAATAAGGATATCGTGCCGCTGAATGATGCACTCAATCAAATAGACTTCACTGACATATACAGAACCTTAGAAGAAGGTATCCAAAAGAAGAAAACGACACATTCTTTTCAAATGTTCATGGCAGTTCTTCAAACATAGACCACATGATAGGACACAAAGCAAGCCTCAGCAAATTCAGGAAAACTGAAATAATGCCAAACTTTTTCTTGGACCACAAGGGCTTGAAACTGGAAATCAACCTCAAAGAGAAACTTCAAAAACTTGCAAACTCATGGAGACTGAACAGTAGACTATTAAACAATGAATGGGTCAATAATGAAGTAAGAGAAGAAATCAAAAAGTTTCTGGAAACAAATGAAAATGAACAGACAACAGTCCAAAACCTATGGGACACGGCAAAGGCAGTCCTGAGAGGGAAGTTCATAGCAATACAGGCTTACCTAAAAAGATAGAAACATTTCAAATAAAAGACCTAACACTACAACTTCAAGAACTGGAGAAACAACAACAGATAAATCCCAGAGCAAGTAGAAGGAAGGAAATAGTCAAGATTAGAGCAGAACTGAATGACATAAAGACAAAAAGAACAATTCAAAAGATAAACCAATCCAGAAGTTGGTTCTCTGAAATGATCAATAAATTGACAAGCCTTTAAGCAGACTCATCAAGAAAAAAAAGGGAGAGGACCCAAATTAATAATATTAGAAATGAAAGAGGAGAAATAACAACTGATACCACAGAAATACAAAGGATTGTCAGAAACTACTATGAACAATTATATGCCAAGAAATTTGAAAACCTTGATGACATGGATAAATTTCTAGAAAAGTATAATCTTTCAACACTGAAGGAGGAAGAAGGAGAAAGCCTGAACAAACTAATAACAACTGAGGAAATTGTAGCAGTAATCAAGAAACTCCCGCCACACAAAAGCCCAGGTCCAGATGGTTTCACAGGAGAATTTTACAAAACATTTAAGGAAGAGCTAACCCCTGTCCTTCTCAGACTATTCCAAAAAATCCAAGAGAAGGGAAGACTCCCAGACTCTTTTTATGAGGCCCACATCACCCTGATCCCAATACCAGATAGAGACCCTACGAAGTGAAAACTACAGGCCAATTTCGCTGATGAACATATATGCTAAAATCCACAACAAAATATTGGAAAACTGCATCCAGCAATACATTAAAAAATTATCCACTATGATCAAGTGGTATTCATCCCAGGGATGCAGGGATGATTCAATGTATGCAAGTCAATAAACATGATATATCACATAAATAAAAGAAAAGACAAAACCACATGATCATCTTGATAGATGAAGAAAAAGCATTTCATAAGATACACTACTGAATTGTGACCAAAACACTCAGCAAAATTGGAATAAATGGGGCATTCCTCAATGTAATAAATGCCTTATCTGAAAAATCAACAGCCAACATCAAACTCAACGGGTAAAAATTAAAAGATTTCCCACTAAGGTTGGGAACACAACAAGGATATCGGCTTTCATCACTTCTTTTCAACATTTTATTGGAAGTCCTAGCCACAGCTGTCAGACAAGAAAAAGAAAAAGAGGCATCCAAATAGGAAAGGTGGAAGTAAAGCTATCATTGTTTGCAGATGACATGATAGTGTACATAGAGAACCCTGTAGACTCTACCAAAAAAGTCTTAAACCTACTAAATGAACTTGGCAAAACAGCAGGAAACAAAGTCAATATTCAGAAATTAAATGCATTTTTGTACACCGGCAATGCAATAGAAGAAGAAGAAATCAGAAAAAAAAAATACCATTCTATATAGCAAAAAGAAAAATAAAGAACCTAGGAATAAATTTACCCAAAGAGGTTAAAGACCTGTCTGCAGAAAATTATACAATATTGAAGAAATAAATTAAGGAAGAGAGAAATAAATGGAAGCATATACCATACTCATGGATTGGAAGAATTAATATCCTCAAAATGTCCGTACTACCCAAAGCAATTTATAGATTCAACACAATCCTTATTAAGATACCAATGACATATTTCACAGAAATAGAACAGGCATTTAAAAATTTATATGGAACCATAAATGACCCTGAAGAGACACAACAAATTTGAGAAAGAGAAACAAAGTAGGAGGGATCACAATACTGGACATCAAACTATACTACAAAGCCACTATACTCAAAACATTCTGTACTGGCACAAGAACAGGCCCATAAACCTGTGGAACAGAATAGAGCCCAGAAATAAACCTTGGTTGTTGTGAAAAACAAATATTTGACAAAGGGGGCAGAAGCATAAAATGGAGCAATAATAGCCTCTTCATCAAATGGTGTTGGGAAAGCTTGACGACTCCATGCAAAAAATTAAAATCGGCTGAAAGCAAACACAAAAATAAACTCAAAATTGATAAAAGTCTTAAATATAAGTCACAACACCATCAAAGTCCTAGAGGAGAACATTGGCAGGAAACTCTTAGATATCCCATGCAGGAATTTTTTCACTGATATGTCTCCTAAAGCAAGGGACAGAAAGGAAAGAATAAAGAAGTGGAATCTCTTCAAAATAAGAAGCTTCTTCATAGCTAAAGAAAACATCAGCATATTGACAAGGGAGCCAACCGTATGGGAAAATATATTTGCTAATGATACATCAGATAGAGGTTTGATCTCCAAGATATTTAAAGAACTCGCTGGACTCTACTCCAAGAAAACAAATGATCCAATCAAAAAATGGGCAATGGACCTGGGCAGACACTTTTCCAAGGAAGAGATACAGAGCGCCCAAGACATTTGAAGAGATGCTTGGCATCACTATCCATCAGAGAAATGCAGAACAATACCACCATGAGGTATCACCTCACACCACTCAGAATGGCTATCATAGACAGATCAACAAACAACAGGTGCTGGCGAGGCTGTGGAGAAAAGGGAACCCTAGTACACTGCTGGTGGGAATGCAGACTGGTGCAGCCACTGTGAAAAGCAGTGTGCAATTTCCTCAAAAAGCTAAAAATGGAACTGCCTTTTGATCCAGTGATTCCCCTGATGGGACTATACCCTAAGAATCCCAAAACGCCAATACAAAAGAACCTATGCACCCCAATGCTCATAGCAGCACAATGTACAATAGCCAAGTGTTGGAAGCAACCTAAATGCCCATCAGCAGATAATTGGATCAAAAAATTATGGTACATTTACACAATGGAATACTACGCAGCAGAAAGAGAAAAAGAACTACTAAACTTCGCGACAGTTTGGATGGAGCTGGAGAGCATTATGCTAATCAAAATAAGCCAGGGGGCGAAAGACAAATACCATATGATCTCACCTATAAGTGGAACCTAACCAACAATACAAAGATGCAAGGAAAATAAGACCAGGAACATTGACAGGAAAAGAAACCAACAGAGAAAAGGAGGAAGGCGGTGGGCAGGCAGGGTAAATGGAAGGGAAGGGCAAAGTCAGGGAATATATAGCAAGGTCTCATGGACAAAACCAAAGGGTCAGGACCGAACAAGGGAGGGGGGAGGGGTCAAGGGAAGGCGGTGAGGGGAAGGCAGAGACAAATGTATGTTATAAAATAAAATTTTAAAAAGTTAAAAAAAAGAAAACATCAGAGGATCAATGAACCCAGGATCTTGTTCCTTGAAAAAATAAACAAAATTCTAAAGCCTTTAAGCAAACTCATCAAGAAAATAAAGGTGAGGACTCAAATAATATCAGAAATGAAATAGGAGAAATAACCACTGAAAACACAGAAATAAAAATGATACTAAGAAATGACAATGAACAATTATATGCCAAGAAATTTGAAAACCTCAATGAAATAGAAAAATTTCTAGAACAATATAATCTTCTAACACCGAATGACGAAGAATCATAAAGCCTGAACAGACCAATAACAGCTGGTGAAACTGAAACAGCAATCAGAAAACTCCCAGCACAGAAAAGCCATGGACCAGACGGTGTCACAGGAGAATTTTAAAAAACATTTAAGGAGGAGTTAGCCTCTGTCCTTCTCAGACTACTGCAAAAAATCTAAAAACAGGGCACACTCCAAAACTATTTTTATTAGGCCAGTATCACTCTAGTCCCAAAACCAGTTACAGACACAACAAGGAAAGAAATCTACAATCCAATATCGCTGATGAGCAAAGATGCTAACATTCTCAACAAAATATTGGCAAACCTCATTGAGCAATTCATTAAAAAGATCATCCACCATGATCAAGTGGGATTCATCCCAGGGATGCAAGGGTGGTTCAATATTCACAAAACAATAAGTGGAATATATCACGTAAACAAAAGGAAATACAAAAACCACATTATTATATCAATAGATGCGGAAAAAGCATTTGATAAGATACAGAGCCCATTTATAATAAAAGCACTCAGCAAAGTAGGAATAACGGGGCATACCTCAACATAATAAAGGCTATATATGGGAAAGCTATAGCCAACCTCATACTCAATGGTCAAAAACTAAAAGTTTTCCCACTAAGATCGGGAACAAGACAAGGATGTCCACTTTCACCACTTATATTCAACATAGTTTTGAAAGTTCCATCCAGAGCGATCAGACAAGAAAGAAAAATAAAAGACATCCTAATGGGAAAGGAGGAAGTAGAAGAGACCTATCTTTGTTCTGAGATGGGTCTTTTGTATCATTTTTTGCCATGATGGTGTACATGATATTGTACATAGAAAACCCCATAGAATCTTCCAAAAAACTACTCAACCTAATAAATGAATTTGGCAAAACAGAGGATACAAAGTCAATATTCAGAAATTGAAGGCATTTTTCTACACCAAAAATGAAATATCAAAAGCAGAAATCAGGAAAAAAATTCCATTTGATATAGTAACAAGAAAAATAAAGTGCATAGGAATAAATTTAACCAAGGCGGCAAAAGACCTGTATGCAGAAAACTATACAACACTGAAGAAAGAAATTAAAGAAGACTCAAATAAATGGAAGCATATACAGTGTTCATGGATTAGAAGAATTAACATCATCAAATGTCGATAGTACCCAAAGCAGTTTATATATTCAACATAATCTTTATTAAAATACCAATGGTGTATTTCAGAGATATACACAAACATTTAAACAATTAATATGTAACCATAAAAAATCAGGAATTGCAGCAGCAATTTTGAGAAAGAAAAACAAAGTAGGAGGGATCACACTACTTGACCTCAAACTATATTACAAGGCTACTGTAATCAAACAGTCTGGTACTGGCACAAGAACAGACTCATAGATCAGTGGAACAGAATAGAGCGCCCAGAAATAAATGCATGTCTCTATGGTCAATTAATATTCAACAAAGGGTGCAGAAGCATACAATGGAGTAAAAATAGCCTTTTCAACAAATGGTGTTGGGAGAATTGGACAGGTACATGCAAAAAACCTGAAATTCGACCACCAGCTGACACCATACACAAAAATAAACTCAAGATGGATAAAAGACTTAAATGTAAGGTGCAATGTCCTAAAAGTCCTAGAGGAGAAGATGGGCAGGAAACTGTCAGCTCTCTTATGCAGCAATATTTTCACGGATATGTCCCCCAGAGCAATGGACATAAAGGAAAGAATAAAGACTTGGGACTTCATCAAAATAAGAAGCTTCTGCATGGCTAAAGAACACATCAGCAAAATGTAAAGTGAAACAACCATATGGGAAAATATATTTGCCAATGATACCTCAGACAGGGGTTTGATCTCCAAAATATATAAAGAACTCACACAACGCCCCTCCAGGAAGACAAACAATCCAGTTAAAAAATGAGCAAAGGACCTGGACAGATACTTCTCCAAGGAGGACATAAACGGGGCCCAGAGGCATATGAGAGGATGCTCAGCATCACTAGCCATCAGAGAAATGCAAATTAAAACCACAATGAGATACCACTTCACACTGGTCAGAATGGCCATCATACACAGATCAACAAACAACGGGTGCTGGTGAGGCTGTGGGGAAAAGGGAACTTAAGTACATTGTTGGTGGGAGTACAGACTGGTACAGCCACTGTGGAAAACAGTATGGAATTTCTTCAAAAAGCTGGAAATAGAACTGCCTTTTGACCCAGCGATTCCACTTCTGGGACTATACCCTAAGAATCTCATAACACCAATTCAGAAGAACCTATGCACCCCAATGTTCATAGCAGCACAATTTACAATAGCCAAGTGTTGGAAGCAACCTAAGTGCCCATCAATAGATGAGTGGATCTAAAACTATAGTACATTTACACAATGGAATACTACTCAGCAGAAAGAAAGAAAGAGCTTCACGACAGCATGGATGGAAATGGTGAGCATTATACTAAGTGAAATAAGCCAGGGGGCAAAAGACAAATACCATATGATCTCACCTAGAAGTTGAACCTAACCAACAAAACAAACAAGCAAGGAAAATATAACCAGCAACGTTGAAAGAAAAGAAACCAACAGAATCAACAGGGAGCGGGTAAAGGGAAGGGAAGGATCAAGTCAGGGAACATGTGCAAAGGACCCATGGACAAAGACAACGTGGGAAAGGATGAAGGGAGAAAGGTGAGAGAGGGTGGCAGGGGAAAGTGGTGGAAGGAAGATGGAGACAAATATATTTTAAGAATAAAAAAATAAAATTAAATGAGAAAAAGATTTACTCCTCCCTGTAATTCAAATCACAATCGTATTACCACTATTAACAAAGAAAATATTTTCTCCAAGTATATTTTAAATATCTCAATAAAATACTATTAAAAGTTATGTAGCATGATGTTTTTAATACAAGCACTGCTAAAATGGGTCATAACTATGAATGTCAGGGTGTAAGAAAAGTGGTAAATTTATTAATGATTTATAAAATCCAGAAGCGCTCTTTTCATATTATCCTGAAAAACAGCTATATCATATGTATATACAAAACACCCTATATCCTCAGTGAGGCACAATATAACTAAAAATACTTAGTTTTGTTATAAAGAGAGTATTTTATTTGACATTTAATGCCAAGAGGGACCAATTCAGTTACAATAACTTATCATTAATAGTACATTTACCTCTAACATTGCTTAATATTCATAGCTATTAGTAGATGGCAGTGTCAAAGGTAACTTATTTTTAAAATGTCTTTGAAACAGAAGGGAAAAGACTAATATGCTCTTCGATCTGAAAATTCCATTCATAAGCAGGCGCACATATGATCTGACATTTGGAAATGGGGATAGAACTTTTGCAATCGATTTGTCACTTCAAAAGGGCTATTATATAGTGACAAATAACTTTATGTGCATATAATTGTGATCATTTTCTTTTTCAGAATAAACATCGACTAATGAAAAGAGGAGCAGGCTCAAAGACAAAGATTGTGTTCTCTCCCCAGCTTCACCACCTGCTGCCCACATGACCTCTGTCAAGTCAATTAGCATCTCGGCTCTATTACCTCACCTGTAAAATGAGAAAGGTGAGCTCAGGGCCCCCTCAGATAATCCCAAGACCTCAAATACTAACACTCTAGAAATACATATGAGGGGGACCCTCTCAAACAAAAAACAGAATTATCTTCTGGAGGGTGGGCCCCTTGTGGTACATACTTTACCAACTAGGTGAGTGTTCTAGGAACCCATCTTTATCAGCATACTAGCTTGTGATGTTGTGAGAAGTTGCATTCAGCTTCAGTGATTTTTTTTGAAGGTTTTTTCAACATATTTGCGCACTTCATGATGGGTGATTTACAAGTGTACATGACCACACTGCACTGAGGGTTTCGCATTTTTTGACCAAAAACAACATGACCCCTGTGCCCCATCTTACCTATTCACCCAATCTCACTCTGAGTGACTATTTTTGTTTGCCTGAATGAAAAGTCCTTAGAGGGAAACATTTTTCTGATGTAGAAGGAGTGAAACAAAAAAAAACAAACAAAGAACAAAAAAACAAAACAAAAAAGTCAGACGCACTAAAAGTCATCAAAATCGACAAGTTTAAAAAGCCTTTTGAGCAGCGGGGAAAAAGTCTCGATAGGTATGTTGCATCAAATGGAGAGTACTTTGAAGGTGACTGAAGTTTAAACATGTGAAAAAAATGGACAATTTATATATATATATATATAAATTCTGCCTTTTTTGGGTCCCCCCACCTCATATCAACATAATAGTCTCCAAGAATTTTCTCTGATAATACCTTCAATAGCATGATTACTGCTATTTTGTCAAATATTGCCATATTTGTCTCTATTTTTGAAAGTAGATAGTAAATTTTCTCCATATACTCTAAATCTCCAGTGTCTAGTTTGGTGCTTCATCCCCATCAGGCACTCAAAAAAAAAAAAATACATATAGAATGAATCCAAGAAATGTTTCACTAGCATCCATTTTTCTGCTTCTCAAGTATCCTCGACATTCACCTGCATTTCATTTTATTCTAAGGAAGCTGAATTCACTGACCCTTTCCAGAAACAACCCTGTGAGTTAGGCCAATACAGGGACCATGTTTCATTCTCTCAGAGACAGTCATTGGTTCAGGGTCAGCATGTGATCAGACCTGATTTAATCAGAATGGATCTTGAGTTTTTCCTTGAATGCTAGGCCCTCTTCCTTGCTTTGACAGTATCATATCCAAATGTAAGGTCTGGGATAGCTCAGTCAGGCAAAAGATTACCTGATATCCAGTAGACAGCCAAGGGGAGGGACTACAGAGTGTGCCAGCAGAGCCCTGTAAACATCGTGAAACTCTGGTTTAACCTGCACTTGAAATTCTACTGCCTTCGGATTGTTGGTTTCATGATAAACTGCTTTTATGTTTCAATTTGAGGCAGTTTAAGTCAAATTTTCTTTTATGTGCAATTAAGGTTGTCAAATGCATATAATTAATGAACCTGTAAAGGATCTGATTAGCAACATCTCAGAGAGCTTTAGAACACTAAGTCCTGACTATGAAAAATTCATTTTATTAATTTTTTTAATTTTATTTTAATTTATTTTTTCAAATACATTTGTCTCTGCCTCCCCCCCACCACTTTACCTTGCCCCCTCCCTCCTTCCCTCCCTCAGTTCTTCCCCTTTGGTTTTGTCCATGAGTCCTTGCTATATGTTCCTTGACTTTCCCCTTCCCTTCCCTTTCCCTGCCCCCTCTCCCTCCTTCCCTATTGTCTCTGTTGATTTCTTTTCCTTTCAGTGTTGCTGGTCTTATTTTCCTTGCATCTTTGTATTGTTGGTCGGGTTCCACTTATAGGTGAGATCATATGGTATTTGTCTTTCGCCCCCTGGCTTATTTTGATTAGCATAATGCTCTCCAGTTCCATCCATGCCGTCGCGAAGTTTAGTACTTCTTTTTTTTTCTTTCTGCTGCGTAGTATTCCATTGTGTATATGTACCTTGACTTTTTGATCTAATCATCTACTGATGAGCATTTAGGTTGCTTCCAACACTTGGCTATTGTAAATTGTGCTGCTATGAACATTGGGGTGCCTAGGTTCTTTTGAATTGGCATTTCAGGATTCTTAGGGTACAGTCCCAGCAGGTGAATCCCTGGATCAAAAGGCAGTTCCATTTTCAGATTTTTGAGGAAATTCCACACTGTTTTCCACAGTGGATGCACCAGTCTGCATTCCCACCAACAGTGGACTTGGGTTCCCTTTTCTCCACAGCCTCGCCAGCACCTGTTGTTTGTTGATCTGTTTGGGACAACCATTCTGACCGGTGTGAGGTGGTACCTCATGGTGGTTTTGATCTGCATTTCTCTGATGGCTAGTGATGCTGAGCATCCTTCAAATGTCTTGGGCCCTCTGTATCTCCTCCTTGGAAAAGCGTCTGCCCAGGTCCTTTGCCCATTTTTTGATTGGATCATTTGTCTTCTTGGAGTGGACTCGAGTGAGTTCTTTATATATCTTGGAGATCAAATCCCTATCTGATGTATCATTAGTGAATATATTTTCCCATATGGTTGGCTCCCTTTTCATTTTGCTGATGTTTTCTTTCACCGTGCAGAAGCTTCTTATTTTTATGAGGTCGCACTCGTTTATTCTTTCCTTTATGTCCCTTGCTTTAGGAGACATATCAGTGAAAAAATTGCTGCGTGGGATATCTGAGAGTTTCCTGCCAATGTTCTCCTCTAGGACTTTGATGGTGTTGCGACTTATATTTAAGTCTTTTATCCATATTGAGTTTATTTTTGTGTATGATGTCAGCTAATGATCCAATTTCAATTTTTTGCATGTAGCCATCCAGCTCTCCCAACACCATTTGTTGAAGAGGCTGTTATTGCTCCATTTTATGCTTCTGTCCCCTTTGTCAAATATTAGATGCCCATAGAGACCTGGGCTTATTTCTGGGCTTTCTATTCTGTTCCACTCGTCTATGGGTCTATTCTTGTGCCAGTACCAGATTGTTTTGAGTATAGTGGCTTTGTAGTAGAGTTTGATGTCCAGTATTGTGATCCCTCCTACTTTGTGTTTCTTTCTCAAAATTGCTGAGGCTATTCGGGGTCGTTTATGGTTCCATATAAATGTTTGAAATGTCTGTTCTATTTCTGTGAAATACCTCATTGGTATCTTAATAGGGATTGCATTGAATCTATAAATTTCTTTGGGTAGTATGGACATTTTGATGATATTAATCCTTCCAATCCATGAGAATGATATATGCTTCCATTTATTTGTGTCTTCCTTAATTTCTTTCTTCAATGTTGTATAGTTTTCTGCGTACAGGTCTTTTACGTCTTTGGTTAAATGTATGCCTAGATACTTTATTTTTCTTCTTGCTATATTTTAATACTTTGTTTTGTTTTATGGTTTGACATCAAATCTGTTATTTGTATTTTTCAGTAAATATCATCGTATAATTCAACGAGGTTCTTTCCTTTTTCATGAAACCATCATTTTGAAAATAGCGTTTTGGCCTCGAAAAGTAGCTTATAATATTTGTCTTGCTCAAGGGATGGTATTTAAAAAGAGTAACATCTGAAAACCTGACTATGGGTTAGGACCAGAACCACTGAGAAAGTCCCACTTCCAGTACCCAGGTACAAGCGTGACTGAGACTGAAGCTGAATCAGGACCAAGGAGAACCCTGTGCCCTCCATCAAAACTAGAGTCTAGTATCTGCACTGTCAATTAAATTATTTCCCTGGCATTTGTTCCTTATGACATTGCTTGGAATGGATTTTTATCTACAAATGTACTGCTTTGACAAATGAAATCAGCTACATTTATAGAGTCCTCTCAGCATTAACATTACTATTCCAACGACCTCTTCATGTGGAAATAAAATTGCATTTATGTTCAATGGATGTTTCAGGAACTTCCTAAAAACACTCCTCTAAAAACAATAGATAGCCTCTCTCATCTCCTGGACTCTAAGAATTACTTAGAAACTCTTGCCTCTCTGGGTCTATCACTCATAAAATATCATACCCTGAACCTTGTCTAATCTTAATCAAGTCTAAATATTGCAAAGATCGTGTGTAAGCCATGTCTTTCAAAGCCCCATACATATGTTGTCTTTGTCCCTCCTCCTGAGACACTACTTATCTCCCTTTCTATGAGAGCAATTAACACCCATCTGTTTCATCCACAGGTTATTTTGGTGGTGTTTTCAAGGAGTAAACTTTTAATAGCTTTTGACATCAACAAAACTAAGAAGTCTCAGAACACTCAATTCCTCATTCACATCTTTTACAATGATTCAAGACAGTCCCAAAGAAATCAGTTCATAAAATCTCAGCTTTTACCATGAATGTTTGCCCCCAAATTTCTCAAATAAGTCTTTCACTTACATGGTCCTGCCATAAGACACTCAGGGCTCTACTTATGTGAGTAGAAAACTGATGTAATTAATATTCTCCTAACACTAACATTACAATTATGGCACCCTGTAAGTTAAGTTATAGAAAATGCACATCACTAATAATATCAGCCAAAAGTCCTATTAGGAGAGTGACTCTTTTTGCCAAATTGTATCCAGGCCTATTAACATAGCAGCTATAATCAACACAAAGGATCATCACTCTGGGTGGACTCCAAAAACCAGGGCATCTCTCAAGGGTTTAATCAGAGGTGCTCCCTGCCCTGCTACTCAAGCTCTTCTGTAGCTCTCCTCACTTCATGCTTGGATATTATAGCTTTTCCTACCTAAGTGACAGCTTGCATTCCTTTCTCTCTCAACCAATCTGCACTGTCTTTCAGAAATGCCTGGATGGCTGCATGTGTAATGTACCCTGATTTATACCACTGGCCTGAATAGTCTTCTTTAGCATGTCAGGGGAAATTTGAAAGACAGAAACTAAACTCATCGGCTAAAGAAGTCTCTCTCAGAGAGCTCTTAAAGCCAAAACAAACAAAAACACATAAATATAAAAATATTCCCCAAATCCATATGTACATACAGCTCAAATACAAACAGCATATGGGCATACTATATATTTTTACCTCACTAAAAACTAAAGAAGTGCAAATAAAAACAACTTATTTTATCATTGAGTAGATATTTTTAAATGAGTGACTAACTTCATAATGCTTACTAGTTGCCAGAGAGTATTTTAAGCAATAATATTTTACAAATGTTAACTTGTTTAATTCTCATAAAATCCCTAAGGGAGCGGTACTACTATTAATCCCATAAACAGATGAGCAAACTGACAGAAGTTATGGACTTTCCCGAAAAGGATTGAGCAAGTTATTGGAAGAGCAGGATCCAAGCTCCTCACCGCTAAATTATGCAGCCATTCAGTGCCTAGTGGTACAGAAAATGAAACCAAACTTCCTCAGGCACTTCTAGAAAATGGAATGGGAGGAAACATTTCATAGTTCATTTTATGAGGCCAGCATATCTTTAAAAACAAAGTACATTACAAAGAAAGGAAAATGGGAGACATAAGTCACACATGAAAATGAGTCAAAAAATTATAAATGAAATATTAGCAACTTAAACCCAGCAATAATCACAAAGATAATATGTATGACCAACTTGGGTTTATAACAAGAATAAGTTATGTTTTAACCCCCCAAAACCTACCAATGTAGTTCACAATTAAGAAAATAAAAGAAAAAAAACTCACATGATCTTCTCAATAGATGTAAAAAAAAAATTCAATAAAATTCAACAGTCTTAATCAGAGATTCAGAAGATGGTGTCGAAGTAGGTGGGAGCCGAGTCCAGTTGCTCTTGCACCTAACTTGGACACTTAGATGACCTTCCAAAAAACAAAGTGAACAATCAATGGAATCTTAGCTAATATGAAGTTTGGAAGCCAAAGAATACAGAGGACACTTCAAAAAGTGTGGTAAAGAGGTTTTATAGGTGGATAGGGAAAGTCCCCAGGCCTAGCACTAGCAGCTGTGGATGCCCAGCTGCCATGACACATGCATCAGCGGAAAGCATCATCAGAGATAGCAGCCTTGTGGTTCCCTTCCCTTCCAGGGCAGGGAATCTCCAGTCCTGGCCAGGAGTAATTTGGATATGCAAAATCATCTGGTAGAACCAGGCTACACACATACACAGCTAACACACACACTAGCTGCTGTGGAAGGATACCAGGAAAGTGCAAGAGAGTGAGAGAGATACTGTCTTTACCTGGATCTCATGGAGGAAGAGGGCCATGGATGGCCAAGACGGAGATAGAATCTTGAATTTTGGGAGAGGCGGAGTATGTGGTAAGCCAGGTAGTAGCTTGGTGCTGCAGTGGGAGTACCCAGAGAGACTCTTTTTAAAAAGGGGAGCTGAGGTGTGCTGGGCAGGGACCCCACAGTGCAGCTGCCCTGCCAATGGGAAGGGAGGCTTGTGGGCATGATTTGCTCTGGCTCAGCACAGCTGGGTATATTGATCAAAGAGGTGCAAAACAAGGTGTTTTCTCAGCCACAGGCCTGGTACAGCTGTGCTGAGTGGAGTGTGGGTCACAGTGTGCTATGAAGGCAGTTGGTTGGGAACTGTGCACCTGAGATTATTTGAGGCCAGAGTAGGCCCCCTTCCTTGATAGAACCTCCAGGAAAGTAAGATTGAGCCCAGCCCCTACTTCCTATGGGAGCAGGGTGGGGGCATGGGGTTTCTGCAAAACCTGCTGGGTAGGCTTAACAACACTGCAGGGGACATTTCTATGATAGTAAGACAGCAAGATGAACACCTAAAAGGGTCCATTTTGAACTCCTCACAAGGAGACAATGTACACTGAGTCCTAGGTCCCCCTGATGGCCCCATTCACTGAGGCCATCAAAGCAGGGAGTTCAGAAAGTGTGCAGCAAGGGGGAATCAGAGTCCTGCCTAGCCTCAGCTTCCATACACAGTTGTTATCTATACCAAGCAGGAGAGAACAGACACTCTTATACAGGCTCCCCCCACCCCCACTGAAACGAACAGCTATTTAATCAGAAACTATACATTATTGGAAATAAACTGGGACAGGCTAAGATAGGAGGGGTAGGGTCAAGGGAAAGCACCCACAATTTTCCCAGAAGACTGAACGGTGCCTCCCAGGGGAGACACATAGGCTCTACCCTCTCAGTTGCAACAGAAGCTCCCTCTAGAAGCAGATGAAGGAGATATAGGCAGTGTTGCCAGAAGTTGGATGACGCATCCTGGGACCTTGAGCTGATAAAAAAAACAGAGATGAGTCCAGAAAGAAGTCAGAAGGTGAACACCAATAGCTGAGATGAATTTTACCTCACTCTTCCTCAGAACTTATGTATGTCTTTCTCTCTTCTCTCTTTTTCTTTCTTTTCTTTCTTTCTTTTCTTTCTTTCTTTCTTTCTTTCTTTCTTTCTTTCTTTCTTTCTTTCTTTCTTTCTTTCTTTCTTTCTTTTTCTGCCCTTTCACATAGTCTTTTAATATTTCTCTTTTGCTTTGACTGTATTCCAACCAACTCACAGCTCTTGGTCTTTTATTTTTTTGTTCTTTTTATTCAGATTATATATTTTCATATTATTATTTCAAATCCCACTTAGCACCCTTCCCTGGTCTTACTCAATTTTGCCTTCTTCCTGACCTTTCTTGTTGTTGTGAACTTTATTTTCTCCCATGCTATGTCATGTCCCTATTCCTTACTCTTACTATTTCTCCTCCATCTACCCTTACCCATTCTTCCTTCCTTAAATCAGTTTACATTCTTTTTCCCCTCCTAAAATAGTTCTATTTCCTTTCCACCTTTATAAATTATGTCTAGTTGGATGAGAATATCACAGTTACTACTGTTCTTCTTCAATGGAATTTCCTATTTGTTTGTGCTTTAAACCCCATAGGATACTCTCCCCTTGTCTTACTCCATTTTGCCTTCCTCCTGCTCTTGATCAGTTGAGTTAGGAATTTTATTTTAATTTTGTCTTTCCTTTTCTTAGCCTGGGTTCTATTCCTTACTCTTTTTAGTTTTCCTACCCCATCCTCTCAAAATCATTTGTCTTTACTGTAGATTAACTTTTCTCTTTTGTATAATATTTTTTTCCTTTTCTACCTTTATCAATTTTTGTTCAGCGGTCATTATTATTGACCCTGCTGTGGTTTTTCTGCAATTTTGTTCAGGTTGTTTCAATACCTTTTTAATTTTATTTCAGACCTCATAGTATACTCTTCCCTTCTCTTACTCCATTTCTGCCATCACCCTCCACTGTTTTACTTCTGTTTGAAATTTTATTCTCTCCCTTTCTTCACCTTGTTTCCATTCCCTGCTCTTATAATTTCTCCTCCCTCTTTCCACTTAAAAGCATTTTTCCCTTTTTTTAGTCATTTCATATTCCCTCTTTCTTATCTTTTAGTATTCTTAAACACTATCCACCTTTATTAATTTTGCCAAATTGTGGTTTATATTGCTGATGTGGTAGGGGGACTTTCTTGCTAACATAGGTTTAGTTTTCTGGTAATATTGCTTTGTTAACCATCACCTGTACAAGAGCATATAAGACATGGCAGGAGTTGTGACTATCAGTCAGCCAGCTGGAGGGGAGGACCCACCAAATAATGAGCCACTAACAAGCAAAGCCCAAATACAACAAAAGAACCCACACAAACTGAATAAAGGGCAACCCTAGAGCATCCAGATCAGGAGATTAAAGACATTGCACCACTGAGTCCCACAAAATTTAGGAGTCTAACAAAGGAGTCTACCATAGGAATACAAGCAAGCAAAACAGAGCAGCCTGGGATGCAGAAACAAACAGAAAGGTTCGCCTAAAATAAGGAAAGAAACAACCTCAAATTGGAAGCAATGGAGGAATCCCCAGAAAAAGAGCTAAATGAAATTGAGGCACACAATTTATCAGACATAGAATTCAAAAAAATGGTTATAAGTATTCTCAAGGAACTCAGTGACAAGTACAGGGAACTGAGTGGAACATGCAGCAGCAAGAAAAAGGAAATAGAAACTATGAACAAGAACCAGGAAGAAATGAAGAATACATGATCTGAAATGAAAAATTCACTAGCATAAATTAAAAGCAGGCTGGATAAAGCAGATGACAGAATCTGTGAGCTGGAAGACAAGGTAGAAAGAAATACCTAGGCCGAACAACAAAATGAAAAAAGACTCAAGAAGGCTGAGGATAACTTAAGGGAACTACAGGACAACATGAAATATAACAATATTCACATCACAGGAATATCAAAAGGAGAAGAAAAGGAGCAAGGGATAGAAAACCTGTTTGAAAAAATAATGATACAAAACTCCCCTGACTTGGAGAAGGGAAAGGTCACTCAAGTTCAGGAAGCACAGAGAGTCTCAAAGAGATGAACCCAAAGAGGCCTACTCCAAGACAAATCATAAATAAAATGCCAAATGTTAACGACAAAGAGATAATCTTAAAGTCAGCAAGGGATACTCACCTAGTAACATACAAGGGAGTTCTGGTAAGGCTAGCAGCTGATTTCTCAACAGGAACACTACAAACCAGAAGGAGATGGCAAGAAATATTCCAAGTAATGAAAAGCAAAGAACTGCAACCAAGACTACTATAGGCAGCAAGGTTATCATTTAAAATGGAGGGTGAAATAAGGGCTTTCCTAGACAAAGGAAGGATAAAAGAATACACCATCACCAAACCAGCATAGCAAAACATGATAAAGGGACTATTTTAAGAAGATTCAGGGAAAGAGTAGAGAGAGAGGAACACAGCTACAAAGGGAAAAAATGGCAATGAATAAGTACCTATCAATAATAACCTTAAATGTAAATGGATTAAATGCTCCAATCTAAAGACATAGGGTAGCTGAATGGATAAGAAAACATGACCTGCATACATGCTGTCTACAAGATACCTACCTCAGAACAAAAGACCTACACAGACTAAGAGTGAGGAGGTGGGCAAAAAAATATTCCAGACAAATGGACATAAAAAAAAGTTGGGATAGCAATACATTTATCAGGCAAAATAGATTTCAAAACAAAGGCCATAAAAAGAGACAGAGAAGGACACTTTATAATAGTTAAGGGTAGGAACCATCGAGAAGATATAAACATTGTAAACATATATGCACCCAACATAACAGAACAAAAAAAAATATAAGGAAAATCTTGGAGAACTTCTAGAAAGACATAGACAGCAAAACACTCATAGTAAGGGATTTTAACACCGCACTGTCAACAATAGATGTATCTTCCAAACAAAGAACCAATAAGGATATTGTGGCCCTGAATGACACTCTAGATCAAATGGACTTAACTGATATATATGGTACCTTTCATACCAGAGAAGTAAAATATACATTCTTTGAAATGCACACAGAACATTTCCAAAGATAGCCCAAATGACAGGACACGAAACAAACCTCAACAAATTCAAGAAAATTGAAATCATATCAAGCATCTTATTGGATCACAATGGCTTGAAACAAGAAAACCACCTCAGAGAAAAAATTCAAAAATAATCAAATCCACGGAAATTGAATAACATGTTATTAAACAATGAATGGGTTAACAATAAGATCAAGGACGGAATCAAAAACTTCTGGAAACAAATGAAAATGAACACACAACAGATCAAAACTTATAGGACACAGCAAAGAAGTCCTGAGAGGGAAGTTCATAACAATACAGTCCTACCTTAAAAAGACAGAAACATTTAAAGTAATCAATCTAACCCTGTGTCTACAAGAACCAGAAGAACAACAAGCAAAGCCCAGAAGGAGTAGAAGGAAAGAAGTAATAGAGACAAAGCAGAATTAAATGACATAGAGACTAAAAGAACAATTCAAAGAATCAATAAATCCAGAAGATGGTTCTTTGAAACAATAAACAAAATAGACCAGCATTTAAACTCATCAAGAAAAAAAGAGAGAGGACCCAAATAAATAAAATGAGAAACAAAAGAGGATAAATTACAACCAACACCACAGAAATATAAATTGTCAATAATTAGTATAAACAACTATATGCCAAGAAATATGACAAAATGGATTAAATAGACCAATTTCTATAAACACATAATCTTCCAAAACTGAGTCAAGAGGAAGCAGAAAGCCTGAGTAAACTGATAACAACTAATGATATTGAAGCAGTAATCTAAAAAGTCCCAGCACACAAAAGTCCTGGACTGAACAGTTTTTACAGGTAACTTTTACCAGACATTTAGGGAAAAGCTAAGCTCAATACTTCTCAAACTATTCCAAAAAATCCAAGAGGAGGGAAGACTCCCAGACTCTTTTTTATGAGTCCAGCATTATCCTAATCCCAAAACCAGATAAAAACACAACAGAAAAAGAAAATTACAGGCCAATGTTGCCAATTAACATAGATGCTAAAACCTCAACAAAATATTGGCAGACCGGATCCAACAATAAGAAGATAATACACCATGATCAAGTGGGATTTGTCCCAGCAATGCATGATGGTATAATATTTGCAAGTTAATAAAGGTAATATATTACATAAACAAAAGGAAATACAAAAATCACATGATCATATCAATGGATGCAGAAAAACATTTGATAAGGTACAGAACCCATTTATGACAAAAACATGCAGCAAAGTGGGAGAAGAGGGAGCATATCTCAACATAATAAAGGCCATATATGAGAAACCTACAGCCAACATCAACTCAAAGGGCAAAAACTAAAAGCTTTTCCCCTAAGATCAGGAACAAAATGAGTGTCGCTTTCACCACTTCCATTCAACATAGTATTGGAAGTTCTGGCCACAGAGATCAAGCAAGAAAAATAAATAAAAGTCATCCAAATCAGAAAGGAGGAAGCAAAGCTGTCCTTGTTTGCAGTATACATAGAAAACCCTATAGACTCCACTAAAAAAACTATTCAACCTAAAAAGTGAAATTAGCGAAACAGCAGGATACAAAGCCAATATTCAGAATTTGAAGGCATTTTTGTGCACTACCAATAAAATACCAGAAACAGAATTAGGAATAAAATCCTATTTACTAGAGCAACAAGAAAAATAAAATACCTAGGAATAAACTTAA
This sequence comes from Pteronotus mesoamericanus, assembly GCF_021234165.1. Classification (NCBI taxonomy): domain Eukaryota; kingdom Metazoa; phylum Chordata; class Mammalia; order Chiroptera; family Mormoopidae; genus Pteronotus; species Pteronotus mesoamericanus. The sequence continues at coordinate 61,351,091 of NW_026555321.1, forward strand.
CCACAGAGGTTAGAGATCTGTACTCAGAAAACTACATAACACTAAAGAAAGAAATTAAGAAAGGCATAAATAAATGGAAGCACATACCACGACCATGGATTGGAAGAATTAACATCATCAAAATGTCCATTATACTCAAAGCAATTTATAAGTTCAGTGCAATCCTTATCAAAATACCAATGATATATTTCACAGATTTCAAAAAAGAACAACGTAGGAGAGATAACAAACCTGATATCAAACTATACTACAAGGTGACTATAATCAAAACTGTTTGATACTGGCATAAGAACAGACACATATATCAATAGAACAGAATAGAGAGCCCAGAAATAAACCCATGTCTCTAGGGTCAATTAATATTTGACAAATAGAGGGGAGCATAAAATGGAGCAAAAATAACCTCTTCAATAAATGGTGTTATGAGATCTGTACAAGTACATGCAAAAAAATGAAACTAGACCACCAACTGACACCATACACAAAAATAAACTCAAGATGGATAGAAGTCTTAAAAAAAGACTTCTAAAAGTCATAGAAGAAAACATAGGCAGAACAATTCCAGATATCCCACGCAGCAATATTTTCTCTAATACATCTTCCAGGCAAGGGAAGAATAAACAAATGGGACTACATCAAATTGCATTTTGGGGGTCCACCTACTGGAAGTCCACAATATTTCGATCCTTCCATAATACGAGTGGCCTCTGGCTGAGAGAACCTTTGGAGGAGGAAGGAAATAAAGAGAAAAGGTAGGAAAAATAGCTTTACTGACAGATTCTTTAACTACATTTTAATGATGTTTTATGTGTGTTGAATATCAAACCCAAAACTGGTTCTGACAAATTATCTTTTTTTTCTGATTTGTTTATTTTTTAAGATGTACTTATTCATTGATGCCTTTGCTAGGTTCTAGAAAAAAAATGAAAATAGCTTATTAAGACACAAACAAGATAAACTAGACAGGCTCAGACTAAAATCCTGAGCACAAATAAAGTGGGAACATATGAACATTGACATATTGGTAAATTATGACCTGGAACTTGAGTCTTGTTATGATTTTTCATATAAAACCCACTACAAAGGTTGGTTGTGAGGATTAAATTAGGTTAAAATGGAAAAACAATTAATATTTCCTTGTCAGACCCCTTAACCAACTCAAAGTAAAAAACCAAAATAGGATTTCTTCTAACCATTTTAAGATTACTTAAAATTTTATTACATTTATTTATTAAAGAAATATTTTAAGTGTCCCCCTATGTACAAGTCATTTGTGAGTTAATCAAGACCTGCATCAGAATGTGGTGAGTAAGATAACATCCATCTCCCAAAGCTACCCCAACTGCATGGGTAACCCAGTAAGTCATGCTTGCTTTATGTTGAAGTTCAGAATCACATATGCAATTAAAAAAACAATTGAATACTGAAAGAAAAGATGAATACTTGTCCAGACTTTAGAATGCTTAATATATTTTCAAAGTCTAATTTGCTAAACCTATGGGAGAGAATATTTGTACATCTTTTTAGTGTATAAATTGCTTGGTGTTTTTGGATAATTATTTCCAAGAAAAACTCAGTTGATAACTTTTCACAGGTCAAACTAGTCTCTCTTATTTTGAATGATTATTTAAATTCCTTATTGGTGAGGAACATTTTCCTTGGGTGAAAATACTAAGCATATTATCAAGCATGAAAAAAATTGCACAAAGAAATAATACATCAGTGGAGATCATCTTTTAAAGAGGCAAATTAAAAAATACAAGGTTATAAATTAAGTATGAAGTGAAATCAGATGGCCTTTGTTCATTAATTTTAATTTGTGAAGACAAGTCAAAAGAATGACCTGAAATCTTTTTTTAAAAAATTATTTATTTATTTTTTCAAATACATTTGTCTCTGCCTAACCTCCACCCTGAAATCTTTTAAAGAATGCCTCACTTACATGGGGAAAATAAAAAACAAAAACAGAAAACTGGAAAGTGTTAAATATTTATAACTAAATATAATTTGCTCTTACTTTAAAAATGTCCTTATTGGTCTTATTAAACAATTTTCAAATATTAAAATGTGGACAAGAATGATGTATATCATAAAACTTCATAAATCACATCTTCAAAAATCAAAGGAGAAATGTTACACTTGTGTATAATGAATGCTTTCTGGGAGCATCAGGGGAGTTTAAGATATCAAAAGTGATGTCAAAAGACTACCATGAGAATTAGTAATACCATAATAACTGCACAATTATTAAAGGAGACCTTTATGTTTAAAACTTACCATACATACAATTTGAGAAATGCTGTTCCTTTCTCCTTGTTCTTTTTTTAATTAATTAATTAAGTTTTTCAAATACATTTGTCTCTGCCTTCCCCCCACCACTTTCTCTTGCCCCTCTACCCCCTCTCCCTCTCTCAATCCTTCCCCTTTGGTTTTGTCCATGATTCCTTGCTATATGTTCCTTGACTTTCCCTTTCCCTTCCTTTTCCCCCGCCCACCCCTCCCTCCTTCCCTCTTGTCTCTGTTGGTTTCTTCTTTTGTGCATTTTTCCCCAAGCCTATCCCCATGTGTAAAAACTTTGTTCACATATGAGCACTGGATATAGACATGTTTAATATTCTATCTCAAAACAAGTAAGCTCAACTTTCAAGCGTATCGTTGTGTAGAAGAGATGAGGGTCCTCTAGTGCCTCTCATAAATGATGGTGTCATGCAAATGTATTGCACGTATTTTAAAAAATGTAGTCTGAAGAATGATTCTTTTCCCAAATCTACATAAATCACAGAGCCATGAAATTTTAGATCTGGAAGAACCATCAATATTATCTAATCAACTTTTATTTTACAAACAAAACCCAGAGATGCCAACTCTCTAGCTTGAAGTCATGAAGAAGTAATTATCAATATATTATAGATTGTAACACAATTAGTAGATTATAGAATATAAAATTAAAATAAAATATAATGATCATGTTAACATTTATAAACAATACATATATAATTTTATTCACAATTTTTGAAACAATGATTAATTGTCAAAATATTAAATTATAATATAATAAGAGGCAGTTTTCAGAACTGGTTAATTCTTAAATGTGTGGGTTTATCAGTATATTAGGCAATAATGATCTGGAGAACTTCTATCTGGAATTAATGCTACATAAGGCTGCACAATAAAATTATATTAAAAAATAAGCCACCAGAAAAACCAATGTAATGGACCACTGTAGAAATAAAACAAGAGTGTCCTAATTATTTGCTTAAAAGGTTTTGTAGTGCCCCAATCACCAATCAAATGTCCTGGACATATTGTCAGGAAGGCAGGACTGGAATAAGGAGGGACTGGCCACCCAGCGCATAGAAAATAGAAGCCTGGAAATTTATAAGACTCTGCATTCACTTATCCACAGAGAGGGCACTCTGGCCCTTGGCTTTAAGCACTCTTGTCTCAGGGACTGGAGTAGCCTATGCAATATCCAAATCATTCTTGTTCTGATTACTCATAATCTTCTAATTACAGTTCATTTTTTTCCTATCACTTATGCAGTAATAGAAATCTCTAATCAGCTGACATGAATATTCTAATCTTCAGGATAGTATTATTTTTAACTATAAATGAATAAGTGGGCATTTTGATTTATACACTACTTTCCATGAGCTTGCTACTGCGACTTCATGTGCAGGAATTTAAACCACCATTATGCTGACAACCTGGGTCATTAAACCTAAAATGATGAAGTCTAGGCCTAGTTGTGGTGAATTCCCAAAGACTGTTACAGACGATCTTCACACTCTGTGTCATCTGTACTTCTCTGGTGACATCTAAGAATCACCATGCATTGTTCTTTGAAACTTAAACACAGGGGTCAGTAGGAAAGAGCCACGTATGGGTTAAGAGTACATGCTTTAGCACTGAGGGAACCGGGTTTGACTATAACATCACCAGGTATAAGCATGTATCTTTGGGCAAATCCAAAATTACTCCTAAACTTGGTGAAAAAGTTGGAGGATAATTTAAATGTCTGGACAAAATATGAAAATATTTATTGTACATGAAGACATCAGAGCACCCATAATGTCATAAAGAAAAGTAAAGCTAATATTTGGAGTTGCCTTCCTTTGAGAAATCTGTAATGTTTTAAAGTTGTGAAATGGAAAATTAGGAACAAAAATTGGAATCCAGGCCTGCTAAGGGCCTGCCTAGTAAATATCCTATAAATTGGTTGGTAGCCCAAAAGCTATATTTTCAGAATAAGAGTGAACTAAAGAAAGGACCACAGAGAAATGACAGCCCAATGTTAAATCACTACAGTTCCTTATATTGGATGGATTAAGAAGTACAGATTACTAGTGCTCCAGAAGAAGCTATGTAAATCCTCTCTAGAAAAAAAAAATCACTAAGTCTCACAGTACTTCTTCAATTTTTCAAATTCAGTGGCTGGTACATAAAAAATAATAACAACAACAACACCAACAAGGCCCAGGAGGAGAAATACATCATAAACCAATAAAACACCAGAAAAACAGACAATATAAATAAATCCACAACTGCAGATATTAGAGTGCCAAGCATAGGCTATATTCTCATTTTTTTTTTGTTTTTTAAGTGTATTTTATTGATTATGCTGTTAGAGCTGTCCCAGCTTTTTTCCCTTTGTTCCCCTCCACCTAGTATGCCCCTTACCTCTAGTAATGCCCACTCCTCTTAGTTCATGTCCATGGGTCCTGAATGTAAGTTCCTTGACTTCTTCATTTCCTATACTATTCTTAACATCACCCTGTCTATTTTGTTCCTACCTATTATGCTTCTTAATCCCTACACCTATTCCCACATTCTCCCCTTCCCCTTCCCAGCTGATAAACCTAAAAATGACACCCATACCTATGATTCTGTTCCTGTTCTGGTTGTTTGCTTAGTTTGTTTTTGCTTTTGTTTTTATGTTTTAAATATACTTGTTGATAGTTGTAAATTTGTTCTCATTTTAATATTCATAGTTTTGGTCTTCTTTTTTTTTAAATTGTATTTTAATTTATTTTTTCAAATACATTTGTTTCTGCCTACCCCCCACCACTTTCCCTTGCCTCCTCCCTCTTTCCCTCCCTCAGCTCTTCCCCTTTGGTTTTGTCCATGAGTCCTTGCTATATGTTCCTTGACTTTCCCCTTCCCTTCCTTCCCCCCGCTTCCCTCTTGTCTCTGTTGATTTCTTTTCCTTTCAGTGTTGCTGGTCTTATTTTCCTTGCATCTTTGTATTGTTGGTCAGGTTCCGCTTATAGGTGAGATCATATGGTATTTGTCTTTCGCCCCCTGGCTTATTTCGCTCAGCATAATGCTCTCCAGTTCCATCCATGCTGTCGCGAAGTTTAGTAGTTCTTTTTTTCTTTCTGCAGCATAGTATTCCTTTGTGTAAATATGACATAGTTTTTTGATCCATTCATCTACTGATGGGCATTTAGGTTGCTTCCAACACTTGGCTATTGTAAATTGTGCTGCTATGAACATCGGGGTGCCTAGGTTCTTTTGTATTGGCGTTTTGGTGTTCTTAGGGTATAGTCCCAGCAGGGGAATCACTGGATCCAAAGGCAGTTCCATTTTCAGCTTTTTGAGGAAATTGCACACTGCTTTCCACAGTGGCTGCACCAGTCTGCATTTCCACCAACAGTGGACTAGGGTTCCATTTTCTCCACAGCCTCGCCAGCATCTGTTGTTTGTTGATCTGTTTAGGATGCTCATTCTGACTGGTGTGAGGTGGTACCTCATGGTGGTTTTGATCTGCATTTCTCTAATGGCTAGTAATGCTGAGCATCCTTTCAAATGCCTCTGGGCCCTCTATATCTCCTCCTTGGAAAGGCGTTCTTTTTCTTAAATAAGTCCCATTAACATTTCATGTAATACTGGATTGGTGATGATGAATTCCTTTACTTTCACCTTGTCTGGGGAGCACTTTATCTGCCCTTCCATTCTAAATGATAGCTTTGCTGGATAGAGTAATCTGGGTTGCAGGTCCTTGCTTTTCATCACTTTGAATACTTCTTGCCCGCAAAGATTCTTTTGAGAAATCAGCTGACACTCTTATGGGAACTCCTTTGTAGGTAACTCACTGTTTTTCTTTTTCTGCTTATAATATTCGCTCTTTATCTTTAACTCTTGACATTTTAATTATGATGTGTCTTGATGTGATCTTTGAGTCTAACTTGTTTGGGACTCCCTGTGCTTCCTGATCTTGCATGTTTATTTCCTTTGCCAAATTAAGGAAGTTTTCTTTCATTATTTTTCAAACAGATTTTCAATTTTTTGCTCTTTCTCTTCTCATTCTGGCACCTGTATGATGCTAATGTTGGAGCTCTTGAAGTTGTCCCAGAGGCTGCTTAGTCTACCCTCATTTTTTTGGATTCCTTTTTCTTCTTGTTGTTCTGATTGGTTATTTTTTGCTTCCTTATGTTTCAAATTGGCTATAAAATACTTACTATAGTTCAAATAGGCATAATTAGAGACATAAACCAAAGCAAAATAAGAAGTTCTGTAGAAAACTGAAAAATCTATAAAAGGTATATCGAAGATTTGAAACTACAAAACACAACAACTATAAGTAAGAACTGATAGACCAGAGTAACATAATAAACATAGATATAGAATTGATTAACCAAAACTGCTCAGGGGAAAAAGGCAGACTGAAGTATGCAAAAATAAAAGAATGGAAACTATAGCAGATGACATTCAGGAATAGTTGGCAAGATCGAACATACATGTAATTGCTGCTGCAAAGGAGGAGTGAATGGAACAGAACAAATTTTGAGTAGATGATGCCTATTTTTACCAAAACAATACTGCGGGAGAGGGGGGTGACCTGGGGGGAGGAGGGCAAAATGGGGAAAATTGGGACAACTATAATAGAATAACAATAATGATTAAAAAAAAAAAAAACCAGCAAGCCTCAGGTTTATAAAAGCCCAGGGAAAACAACACAAGATAAGTAATAAAAATCTATCTACACGCCAGCAGAATTTAGGAACATTTTCTTTTTTTTAAATTTTAATTTGTATTTTTTATTGTTGTTCAGTTACAGTTGTCCTGCTTTTTTCTCATTTCAAACAAGCAAAAAAATGGATGTTGATCACTTAAAAATACTAAAAGAATACTAAAATTATTTAGACAAGTAAAATTGGATATATGAATTGAAATAATGGGTTAAAAATATATAATATTTACTATGTAAAATAATAATATCTTTTGGAGCTTAAAATATAGAGAAATAAAAATATGTGAAAAATAGCATGTAATTCAGGATGAAGGATAGTCAGTTTAAGTGTTCTAAGGCCATTTCCTTCCCTAGGAAGAGAATAAAAGTATCAATTAACATTGTACTTTGACAAGTCAAGAATACCTGTGAATTCTAGAGAAACCAAAAAAAAAAAAAACACAAAAAAACAAAATAAAATAATGTATTAATTTTCAAGCTAATATATTTCAAAATCACATAATAAAAATACTCAAAAGGAGATGGAATAGGAGAAATAAAGAACATAGAAAACTTTAAATAGGAAACAATAGAGATAATTGATTTAAAAGTAGATATATTAATAATTTGGGTAACAGTAGACTAACTTCTGTGATAAAGGTCACATGATATGTGGGTATCCTCAATCATGTATCCAAGAGCAAAATTTTCCTGAAGATAAAATCCAATGAACTAATAATGCTATGGGGAAATGGTACAAAGATGGAAAAAATTCTCAAGCTTCACAGATAATAAGATTATGTGCAGGAAAAACAGAGAGTTACAGATAAATTATTTTAATTAACAAGTGATTTCAACAGGGTGCAAGATTGAGGTCAATATACCAAAATCAATTGCATTTCCATGCAGTAGCTCAAATACAATTTTTAAGTGATAGGGTGCAGGGCAGAGGGGAATAAAGGGTAGAAAAAATGTGAAAACTGTAATAGCATAATCAATAAAATATACTTTAAAATGTTAATATTTATAATAGCATAAAAATATGAAATTCCACAAATAATTCTAACAAAAAATATCAAGTGCTTTCTTTAAACTACTATAAACATAATTGAGAAAATTTTTGTAAGAGTTAAGAATGTGGAATTAAGTAAATTATTTATGAGTTGGAAGATAAATATTGAAAAGATGTCAGTTTTCTTAAAATCAATATACCCATAATGGAATCTTAATCAAAATCCCAAATCTTCTTTTCTGGAAATTGATTATTTGATTCTAAATTTTATATGGCTATTCAAGGGATAAAATTAGTCATGAGTCTTGCGGTTAAAGAACAAAATTTGAGAACTTTATCAGATACCAAGTCTAGGTATAAAGTTAAGGTTAAACAATCTCAGCATAAAGCTATACAATAGACCATGTAAGTGAACAGAAGCCAGAACCAACTGCTTGAATATATGGACACTTCATCTAGAGCAAAGATGCCACTGTAATTAATACAGAGCACTGGAAAATTCATGGTCTTACCCACTGAACAGGGGAATCTATTCTCCAGTGATACATCTGATAAGGGGTTAATATATAAAATTTATGAAGATCTCAGACAACTCTGTATCAGAAAAATAAACAGTTCAATTAAAAAATGGGAAGAAGACCTAAATAAACACTTCTCCAAGGAAGCCACAGAGAGGGTCAATAGACATGAAAAGTTGCTCAACATCACTTATCAGGGAAATGCAAATTAAAACTTCACACTTGTCAGGATGGTTATTACCAATAAACCAACCAACAACTATGGTAGGTAAGGATGTGGAGAAAAAGGAACCTGCATGCACTATTGGTGGAAATACATATTGGTGCAATCACTACAGAAAACAGTGCAGAGGTTCCCCAAAAAATAAAAAGTAAAATTTCCTTAAGATTCAGTAATTTCCATTTCTTGGAATATATCCAAAGAAACCTGAAACACTAATTTGAAAAAAATATATGCACCCCTATGTTTGTTGCAATGTTATTTACAATAGTCAAGATTTGGAAGCACCCCTAGTGCCCATCAGTAGATAGGTGGATACAAAAGCTGTGGTACATTTACTCAATGGACTACTACTTGGTTGTAAAGACGAAGGAAATCTTAAATTTTGCAACAGCATGGTAGGCCTAGTGAAATAAGCCAGTCAGAGAAAGAAAAATGCCATATGATTTCACTTATATGTGAAATCTACTAAATATGAACAAACAATAGAAACAGACTCATAGATACAGAGAACAGCCTGATAGCTGTAACAGGGGAGGAGGGTTCAAGGACTGAGTGAAAAAGGTAAACGAATTAAGCAGTACAAACTGGTAGTTGCAGAACAGCCACAGAAGCATGGATTGCAGTACAGGGAATATAGCTGTTAATATTTGGACGAGTATCTGTGGGGCCTGGTTGGTACCTGAATCAGCAAAATCTATAAAGTTTGTGATTTTCTAACAACTTTGCTGTACATCTGAAACTAATACAGAATAATATTGAATGCAAACTAATTTAAAATAAATTTTAAAATATTTTTAAAAAGAAAATTCATTGTCTTTACCATAAATGGTGCTAGGGCAATTGGATATCCATATGCAGTCCTTATGGGCCATGCTATTACAACCATTACAACACGGATTCAGTCAACACTACCCTTTCCAGGGATATAGCTCCTGTGTTAGGAAGTCTTAGTACCAACTATCATACTACTCCTGTGCATTCTTATCCCCAGTTAACTTCCTAAGTTCCTTGAACTATTCATCACATGATATGGCTTGTGGACGACTCACTATCATGGCTATCTCCATCTCTATGGGCTGCTATCTACCCATCTTTCAGAGCACATAACCAAAAGTGATTACATTTCCAGTGAATCTGACCTGCATTAGAATTTCTTGTGTGTCAGTTGTTACACTATTAATACAGCTATATATTAATTTTCTTGGGATCACATCAGTAGATAGCTTGTAGTAACATTACAATTAGCTAAAATCTTTTTTCCTCACATGTAGTAATACCTATTTCCTTGACTTTGAATTGTGGAGTTGCATACTTCTAACCTAAGCCCCAAGGTTTACATTAAAACCTATTAAACTTAAGGAAAAAATGCACTATAGTATATAAAACATTTTAATATGGTACTTGATTTACACTGAGCAATCAAAATATTAACTGTTAAAAATATCCATTTTTCTTTAATTTTGAGCACATTCTAGGAAGATGACAAAACTGCCTTACATGAAACCCACAACACAAATACATGAGCATTGATGTATCTATTTTTTTCAAGCCTAAACTTAGTGTTGAGAGAAGTTGACATGATCAAAAATTTTTTCATTGGAATTAACTTTACCTTGAATACTAAAATATAAACCTACATGGAAATTGGAAGTAGCCCTGGTTGTCATTGCAGACCTCTGTAGTTGGTTAAGATGACTGAATGAATGTTAACACTTGTTAGGCAGTGGACATGCTGGCCAGAGACAATCTCAGGTTCACTCTCATTTGGCTGCTGTCATAGCCTAGATGTTACTAAAAGCTTACTCTCACCAATGGACAATTGGGTACATGTGATCAGCAATCATCGCTAACCAGAAAATAAACACTGATCATTTCATGTTCTCGGACAGAATCAGTTGTGCTGACAACAGCACAGGGTAGGATAATTATGGAGATGCCTGCAGAGATGCCATTAGAGAGTTGTGTAGCCCTTGGTCAGAGCTTCTGCTTCTCTTTTTACATATAAATAACTATATGGGGAAAATGTGTTTTCACATTTTATTTGGAAAACATATTTTCTTAAACAATTTTCATATTCTCTGAAATACACTTGTTTGGAAAACATGAAACTGGAGAGCATCATGCTAAGCGAAATAAGCCAGGGGGCAAAAGACAAATACCATATGATCTCACCTATAAGCATAACCTAACCAACAATGCAAAGACGCAAGGAAAATATGACCAACAACACTGAAAGGAAAAGAAATCAACAGAGACAAGAGGGAAGGGAGGGCAGGGAAAAAGAATGGAAGGGGAAAGTCAAGGAACATATAGCAAGGACTCATGGACAAAACCAAAGGGGAAGAGCTGAGGGAGGGAAGGTGAGAGGGGGCAAGGGAAAGAGGTGGGGGGGGAGGCAGAGACAAATGTATTTAAAAAGTAAACAAATTTAAAAAAAACTGTAAAAAAAAAAAACCAAAGACAAATTAAGCTATTTGAAATATCATCCGTTTACCCCATAATCCTTAAACAAATCTCAGAATGGGGCACACATAACATATTTAGGCCTGGAAGAACCCCCACTAAATAGCTATTTCAAATTCTGAAAGGAGCTCCATTAAAAAATTAATAAGTTCAAATTGAGTGTAAGTGATTATAAAAGCCATTCTGGGAGGTCAGTGGGGAGGGAGAGTAGTAGGGTTAAATCTTTATGTAGAGGATAGAAATTTTCAGAAGGAAAAAAGTAAATTAGCAACTTGTAGGGGTCATAAAACATCTTAAGAAGAGAAACAAGGAAAATAAAGTACCTAGGAATAAATTTAATCAAGGGGGTAAAAAGCTGTATGCAGAAAACTATACAACATTGAAGAAAGATTAAGGAAGACACAAATAAATGGAAGCACATACCATGCTCATGGATTGGAAGGATTAATATCATCAAAATGTCCATACTACCCAAAGCAATTTATAGATTCAATGCAATCCTTATTAAGATACCAATGACATATTTCACAGATATAGAACAGACATTTCAAAAATTTATATGGAACCATAAACGACCCCGAATAGCTGCAGCAATTTTGAGAAAGAAACACAAAGTAGGAAGGATCACAATACCGGGCATCAAATTATATTACAAAGCCACTATACTCAAAACAATCTGGTACTGGCACACAAACAGAACCATAGACCAGTGGAACAGAATAGAAAGCCCAGAAAATAAGCCCCGGTCTATATGGGCAACTAATATTTGACAAAGGGGGCAGAAGCACAAAATGGAGCAATAATAGCCTCTTCAAAAAATGGTGTTGGGAGAGCTGGACAGCTACATGCAAAAAATTGAAATTGGATCATCAGCTGACACCATACACAAAAACAAACTCAAGATGGATAAAAGACTTAAATATAAGTCGCAACACCATCAAAGTCCTAGAGGAGAACATTGGCAGGAAACTCTCAGATATCCCAGGCTGCAATTTTTTTTAATGATATGTCTCCTAAAACAAGGACCATAAAGGAAAGAATAAACAAGTGAGACCTCATCAAAATAAAAAGGGAGCCAACCATATGAGAAAATATATTTTCTAATGATACATCAGATTGAGTTTTGTTCTCCAAAATATAAAAAGAACTCACATGACTCTACTCCAAGAAGACAAATGATCCAATCAAAAAAAAATGGAGAAGTTAACTGGTCATACGCTTTTCCAAGGAAGAGATACAGAGGGTCCAGAGATATTTGAAAGGATGCTTGGCATCACTAGCCATCAGAGAAATGTAGATCAAAACCAAAATGAGATACCACATCATACTGGTCAGAATGGCCATCCTAAACAGATCAACAAACTACAGATGCTGGCGAGTCTGTGGAGAAAAGGGAAAGCGAGTACACTGTTGGTGGGAATGCAGACTGGTGCAGCCACAGTGGAAAGCAGTGTGCAATTTCCTCAAAAAGCTGAAAATGGAACTGCCTTTGATCCAGTGATTCCCCTGCTGGGACTATACCCTAAGAACACCAAAACACCAATACAAAAGAACCTATGCACCCAATATTCACAGCAGCACAATTTACAATAACCAAGTGCCCGAAGCAGCCTAAATGCCCATCAGCAGATGATTGGATCAAAAAATTATGGTACATTTACACAATGGAATACTATGCAGCAGAAAGGAAAAAAAGAACTACTACCATTCGCAACAGCATGGATGGAACTAGAGAGCATTATGCTAAGTGAAATAAGCCAGGAGGTGAAAGACAAATACCATATGATCTCACCTATAAGCGAAACCTAACCAACAATACAAGGATGCAAGAAAAATAAGACCAGCAACACTGTAAAAAAAAAGAAAGAAAGAAAGAAAAGAAACCAACAGAGACAAGAGGGAAGGAAGGAGAGGTGGGCGTGTGAAAAGGAAGGGAAGGGGCAAGTCAAGAAACATATAGCAAGGACTCATGGACAAAGCCAAAGTGGGGAAATATTAAGGGAGGGAGAGGGTGAGGGAGTCAAGGGAAAGTGGTGGGGGGAAGATGGAGACAAATGTATTAGAAAAATAAATTAATTAATTTAAAAAATAAAATAAAATGCACTTGGAACATTTTCCATGACTGCCCAAATTATAGGACACAAAACAAGCCTAAACAAATTTGAGAAAATTGAAATCATATCAAGAATCTTCTCATATCACAGTGGCTTGGAACTAGAAACCAACCTTGAGGAAAAAACTCAACAACATTCAAATTCCTGGAGCCTGAAGAATGTGCTATTAAACAATGACCGGTTTGACAATGAGATCAAGGAAGAAATCAAAAAGTCTCTGGAAACAGATAAAAATGAACACACAACAGTCCAGAACCTGTGGGACACAGTGAAGGCAGCCCTGAGAGGGAAGTTTATAGCAGTGTAGTTCCAGCAAAAAAGATAGAAAAATTTCAAATAAACAACCTAACCCTTCATGTTCAAGAACTAGAGGAATGATGACAAACAAACCCCAGTACAAGTAGCAGGAAGGAAATTATCAAGATCAGAGCAGAATTAAATGACAGAGACTATAAAAGAAAATAAATTCAAGGGATCAATAAATCCAGGAGCTGGTTCCTTAAAAATGTATTAAAAAAATGACAGACCTTTAACCAGACTCAACAAGATAGAAAGAGAGAGGAACCAGATAAATAAAATCAGAAATGAAAGAGGAGAAATTATAACCAATACCATGGAAATACAAATGATTGTCAGAAATTACTATGAACAACTATATGCCAAGAAATATGACAATTTGGATGACATGGAAAATTTCTAAAAACATAAAATCTTCCAAAACAGAGTGAAGAAACAGAAAGCCTGAGTAGACCAATAACAACTAGTGATATTGAAATAGTAATCAAAAAACTCCTGACACTCTAAAGCCCTGGACAGGATGTTTTCACAGAAAAATTTTACCAAACATTTAGGAAAGAACTAACTCCTATCCTTCTCAAACCATTCCAAAAAAATCAGAAAATGAAAGACTTGCAAGATATTTTAATGGGCCAGTATTATCCTAATTCCAAAACTAGATAAAGACACAACAAAAAAAAGTAAACTACAGGCCAATATCACTGTTGAAAATAGATGCTAAAAACATCAACAAAATATTGGAAAACCACATCCAGCAATACATTAAAAAGATCACAAACCATGATCAAGTGGGATTTGTCCCAGGGATACAAAGGTGGTACCATATTCACAAACCAATAAGCATAATATATCACACAAACAAAATGAAAGAAAAAACACATGATTATATCAATAGATGTGTAAAAAGCATTGGATAAAGTACAGCATTCATTTATGATAAAAAAAAACACACACAACTAAATGGAAGTGGAGGGAGTGTATCTCAACATAATAAAGGCCATATACAAGAAACCTATAGCCAATATCATCCTCAATGGGCAAAAAGTAAAAGCTTTCCCACTAAGATTGGGAACAAGACAAGGATGTTAGCTCTCACCACTTCTATTCAACATAGTATTGGAAGTCCTAGCCACAGAGGTCAGACAAGAAAAAGAAATAAAAGACATCAAAATAAGAAAAGAGGAAGTAAAACTCTCATTGTGTGCAGATGACATTCTAGTGTACACAGAAAACCCTATAGACTCCACCAAAAAACTACTCGACCTAATAAATGAATTTGGTAAAACAGCAGGATACAAACTGAGTATTCAGAAACTGAAGGTATTTTTGTATACCAACAACAAAATACCAGAAACAGAAACCAGGAAAATGATCGTATTTACTAGAGCAACAACAAAAATAAAGTATCTAGGAATAAAATTAACCAAGGAGGTAAAAGACTTGTATTCAGAAAACTACCAAATACTGAAGAAATTAACGAAGATACAAATAAATGAAAGCATCTACTGTGTTCATGGATTAGAAGAATTAACATCATTAAAATGTCTGTACTACCCAAAGCAATCTATAGATTCAACTTAATCCCTACTAAAGTGCCATGACGTATTTCAGAAATATAGAAGAAAGATTTCAAAAATTTATATGGAGCCATAAACGACCCCAGTTAACTTCAACAATTTTGAGAAAGAACAACAAAGTAGGAGGCATCGCAAAACCTGATATCAAACCATATCACAAGGCCACAGTAATCATAACCGTCTGATACTGGTCTAAGAACAGACACATACATCAATAGAACAGAATAGAGAGAGCAGAAATAAACCCATGTCTCTATGGTCAATTAATATTTGACAAAGAGAGTTGGAGCATAAAATGGAGTAGAAATAGTCTCTTCAATAAATGGTCTTGGAAGAACTGGACAGGCACATGGAAAAAAATGAAATGAGACTACCAACCTACACCATACAAAAAAAAATAAATAAACTCAAGATGGATTAAAGTCTTAAATACAAATCATGAAACCATAAAAGTCCTAAAAGAAAACATAGGCAGAAAAGATTTCAGGTATCTCATGTAGCAGTATTTTCACCAATACATCCTATAAGGCAAGCAAAATAAATAAAAGAATAAACAAATGGGACTGCATCAAGTTCAAAAGCATCTACACAGCTAGAGGAAACATCAAAATGAAAGGGGAACCAACCATATGGGAAGACATATTTGCCAATTATACCCTGGACAAGGGTTTGATCTCCAAAATGTATATGATTCCACACCAGGAAGACAAAAAAATCCAGTTAAAAAATTAGCAAAGAACCTGAATAGACACTTCTCCAAGGAGGACATACAAAGGGCCCATAATCATATGAAAGAATGCTCAGCATCACTAGCCATCAGAAAGATGCAGCCTAAAATGACAATGAGATGTAACCTTACACTGGTCAGAATGGCCATGATTAACAAATTAACAAAACAACAAGTGTTGGCAAGGATGTGGAGAAAACAGAATCCTAGTACGCTATTGGTGGGAATACAGACTGGTAGAGCCACTGTGGAAAACAGCATGGAATTTGCTCAAAAAACGAAGATGAAACTGCCTTTTGATCCAGCAATTTCACTGCTGGGATTATATCCTAAGAATCTTGAAACACCAATTCAGATGAACCTATGCACCCCAATGGTCATAGCAGTGTTATTTATAATAGCCAAATGCTGGAAACAGCCTTAGTGCCATTCAGTAAATGAGTGGATCAAAAAACTATGGTACATTTACACAATGGAATGCTACACAGCTGAAAGAAGGCATTCATACCTTTTGTGACAGCATGGATGGAAAGGGAGAATATTATGCTAAGTGAAATAAGCCAGGTGGTGAAAGACAAATACCATATGATCTCACCTATAAGTGGAACCTAGTCAACAAAACCAACAAATGAGAGACATGAAAATAATGAGCAATATAACAGTGACAGGAGGAGTCAGAGGAGGGGTATAACAAGGCAAAGAAGGGGAAGGGCCTAGTCAAGGAACATGTGTAAATGACCCATGGACATGAACAAGTGTGGGTATTGACTGCGTGAGGCATGCAGGTAGGGCAGAGCAACAGGATAAATATTGGTACAACTGTAATTGAACAACAATAAAATTTAGAAAAGAACATAATTATTTAATTTAAAATAAAACCCTGCTGGGACACATAGAGGAGGCAATCAAATGATGTTTCTCTCTTTCCCTTCCTTTCTGTAAATAAATGAATGAATGAATGAATGAATGAATAAATAAATAAGAAAGATGAGATATGATAAGAACTCAAGAATATGCAGAGATAATAATGAGAAAAGGGCTATAATCTTAGGCAAGGAAAAGACTGTAACCTCTAAGTACAGACATACTTAACAAATCGTTGATCCACTAAGTAAATCAGTAAGAGAAATTCAGAAAGAGATAGGAACTTTAATAGAAAAGTCACTTTTGAATTCCAAAGACCTAGAGTCACAGCAATCACTAGAGATAATTCAAGTGTGCATATTCAAGAGATAATCAACTCCTAGCTGAACATAGCAGGTTAAATAAAGATAGGTGTTTTTTTACTCCTGAAATATCACAAAATAAAATAACTCAAAAAGTCAATGAAATTCAGACAAACGTAAATAATCAATGAAGAATTAGTAGTGGATGAGAGAGGTCAACAAAATTTCAGAAAATGAAAACCAGATGAACGATGGTAACTAAGTTGAACTTCAAGTGTCTCTGTTCTGTTAAAGGCCTACAGCTGGGAAGAAGCCCATCAGAGTAAAAGATTTACTGCATAAACCCAGGGGGGAAGACTCAGGAACTGGAGGCAACTGGTTCCACTGAAGGTATTAAAGGAAATGGAGTTGAGACTATAAAAAAACAAAAAACAAACAAACAAAAACCATGTAAGCATAAAGACATTAGATCTCCAGATTTCCCTCCTCATCCCATATGGGCAGATGGCTACCCCTTCCCTACCCAGATGACTTGTGATTTAATCTGGGCAGCAGAAGACAGAGTGAGGCATGCTACTGAACACAAGGAGTTCAAGTATGCATACTAAACTGTGGGGCCCCAATCCTTCCCCCCACCACTATCATCGGAGCCCAGGAAAATTTGCTGTGAGGCTTTGCACCTTGCCAACACATTGACGCAAACATAGATTTTAGAAGTTTAAGTTCTACTTGACACTGCACAACTTATGCCTAATTAGCCAGGGATTTCTGGGCACATTTCTATGACACAGTATATTCCAAGGTTATCATTTGTTTTTTTTTTTTTGTTTTTTGTTTTGTTTTTTCTAAAACTGCAATGTCAGTTAAGATATCTGCCCACCATTTTCCCCATTATGAATCCCCTGGAAGAATTCACTATTAATTGACTCCACAAATATCATTTCCAACTCCTATTCCCTTAGCATACCTAATTAGATATTTATGGTAGAAAGGCCTGTTTATATTTTTTCAAACTTTTTTAAACCTAGGAGCATCCATGAGATCTGACTGTGAGACACAACCAGAAATACAATTAGGGAAAAGGGTTTCTAATAAAGTTATATTTTCCCCAAATATAATTGGAGGACATGGCCATCATCATCCTCCCCCTTTCTGCCTTGATCACAGATGCTATGGCTGGAGATGTGTGTCCCCATTGCATTCTGAGGTCCAGCCAAATCACTGCAGATCCTGCTCCAGATAATAACATGGCAGGAGTGTACGTTAACTAAGAATACTAATGACATACTGCATCACTGAGTAAATTCTTAGAGCACCAGAGTACGCTGACAATTACACTTCAAAACACTTTTAAATATCTATAATGTGTTTATTCATGTAGATTAGGAATGGCAGAGGAGAGAAGAATGAGCAAAATAAAGAGAGTTTATGGTGATAGGAGAACAAAAAGGAACAGATGATTTCCATGGAAATAGATGTATGATATTTTGTAATTTTCCTAGTTCATTCACTACCTCCCCAAAGTAAGCCAATCTATAAAGGCAAACCAAAGTACTGGAATAGAATTCCAAGAATAATTAAAACTGCTTTGGTTTTAGTGCTTATTTCTCCCATTTTCCAAGTCACACCATCAAATCAAAATTGGAGGAAATGTAAATATTCTTACAGCTGTCAAAGTGTTTGTGTTTTTAAATAGATATTTTAAATCCGATTCAAGCATGAGGCATTGTGAGACCGTTTCCATGGTTACTTCTGTTAACTCCAGCAGCCATAAAACATTTAGTAAGCTGCTTAAAACAAATTAGTGCCATCAAGTATTTTTTAAAAAATGTTTAATGTTTATCTGACTACTAAGTATTTCTTTTGTATAATGATAATAATTTTGAAAACTTAACACGTGTTAAATTCAGTAAACAATGGACAGCATTCACAAAGAAAATGCATGTCTGAATTTATTTTACTTACATTCTTGATTATATATATGACTGCAATTTCTATGTGGAATGCTGAACACACATATATGCCTGTCAAAGTATTTTAAAGATTAGATCAATATGAATTAGTCATGATTTCACTTTTATGGTAGGTTGTAATCATTTTATATTTAATATGTTCAGACTTTGTATTTCAGAAAATCAATCCCTCAAAACAAAAACACACTTTAAAAACAAAACCTCATAATCTTACAATTTAAATACATCATTATACCAATAAACCAATTAAAAATCATTTTAAGGCTCTGGCTGGGTGGCCCAGCTGGATGGATACGGTCCTGTACACCAAAAATTCTGGGTTCAATACCCAGTCAGAACACATATCTAGGTTGTGGGTTCAATCTCTCTCTCTCTTTCTCTCTCTTTCTCTCTCTCTCCCCTCTCCCTCCCCCCATTCCTCTCAATCTAGAATCAATGAACATATCCTTAGGTAAAGATTATGTAAAATTTTAAAAATTAAGACATAATAGTATACAACTTATTTTCCACAAACCTATTTTCCCAATGAACCTTTTTTTTCTGAACAGTATTAAAAGACTTCTAACAAAAAGTCTGAGGTCCTTTCTCACTCCTCTTCTGGTCTCTCTCCCATAGGGCAACCACTTTTGACCATTTTTATCTTCATTAAATTGTTTTATGTCCCCCACTTTCCAATAGAGTTATATAACTGCAAAAATTGCAATAATTTTGGTTGACTCTATACAGGGCGAAGAAAAAGTTGGTTTACAATTGTGACTATGCAAACAGTTTATTCTTGTATAACTATTAATTATTGTATTATTTTCCATACAAACAACTGTAAACCTACTTCTGCCACACCATGTATTTACTATTTAAGTCATATGCCCTTGAAGCGTTCCATGACTATGATTTCTTTACTGTTTACTTGTTTGCTTGTCTATTTAGCTTCTCCTGCCTGATACTGCATTATGTTTCCCCTTCATGTAAATAAATCTGAAAGAATATTTTTAAATGAAATATACTCAGGTTTCAAAATGGGGAACAAAAAAAAAGGAAGATTGGGAAAAAGAAGTGAACACATTATCAAAAAACAATTATTAGGACAAACAAATGCTTTCCCCCCTTCTATTTAAATCAGTTTTATTTAAAACCAAATATTTTGCATATGTTTTAAATTAGAGTGGATGTTACAAAAATCCTTTTTAATGTGTCTTCTCTCATACACAGAATAGTCATTTCAATGAGACTTGCTATAATATTCTACTATTACTCTTCTGCTTCTTGATATCATTTCTAAATCAAGAGTACCTATAGGGTTCCAAGTCCCTCAAATCATAAAATAGTCCCATTGACCCTGTATTTAATTTTTAAATATAAATCCATAATTTGAAGATAAGGCAGATTTAAGAATAGATACTTTTACATCTATATATTTTTAAAGATTAGAAATAGCACGTTTTCCCCTCAGAGTAACTGTTTAACAAGTAGAGGTACTCTATCAAGGAAGGGAGGGAGGGAGGAAAGGAAAAAGGAAAGAAAGGAGGAGAGGAAAGATAAAAGAGAATAGAGGAAGTCATGACTACAGCAGCTCTATTAATTGTAAAGAAGCTATCATTCTAAAGACAGAATTTGATCTTCCCACTGATTATCGGTCTCACTATGAGAACTTTGTCAGCACTGTCTGTGTATTTTTCATGTTATTCTCTGCAAAACCACTCAGACAAAATTGATTCAATGAAGTAATGGATATTAGCACACTATTCTGTTAAGTAGAGGAAGCATGACTTGAGAAAAGACTGGTCTTAGCTGGCTTGGACTACTTTAACAAAACAACATAAATTATAACCAACAGACATTTATTTCTCACAGTTTTGGAGGCTGAAAGTCCAAGATCTAGACTACAGCACATTTGATGTCTGGTGAGAGCCCATTTCCTGGTTCATAGATGACTGTCTTGCTCTGTTATCACATGGCAAAGGGACAAGTCAGCCCTTTAGGGTCTCTTCACTAGTCCACTTCATGTGGACTCCACCCTCATGACCTAACCATCTCCCAAAGGCCCTACTTCCAAATAATGGTACTCTGGGGATTAAAATTTAACATATGAATTTTGGGACACAAACATTCAGTCTGTAGCAACCACTAACTTTTGCCTCAAAAGCTGAGTTCAAGTTTCATTTATTTAATGAGGAGCCAAAAACACAGGTTGCAGTTTATCATCCTCTTCTCATATTGCCTCCCACTCCATCTCTCTTTTTAAAATTTGAAATCCAAAGCATATAAGTTAAAATTATCTTTAAATTCCAAATTGTCTGGAATCATGCTTGCCCCAATCTGTATCTCTTTTTGTTTTGTTTTGTTTTGTTTTCATTTTCTTCTTTCTTTTCTCCCATCCTGTGTCTTAACCCCTGCCAAGGATACAACAGACTCAGGGTGTGTCAAACACTGGCTTTACGGTTCAGTGATTCCCTACACATTCCCAGGAACCAGATTTGGAGCTTCTCCCACACAGACAGCCATAACACCCTACAAGCTTCTGGAAATACCCAAAACCTGGTCTCTGGAGGCCCTACCCACTACCCTACTATGTGCTCCATGCTGTGGAGTTCAGGGAAATAATCCCTGACAGACTCAGAAAGTGACTCTAGGAAAAGATAACACACCTACCACCTACCCTCAAATCTGAAAGGCACCTCCCATGGGAGATGCAGGAGTCCCATCTCCCCAGGTCTTCTAGAAGCCAGCTCAGGTCAGTTATAGTCTCAGGCTGACAGCAGACTGGCAGGCAAAGGCAAAAAGAGATGGATCCTGCAATGCATGGGGATGTGAGCTGACCCACCGCTGTCCCCAGTTCTGATAAAAGCCAGCTTCACAGAGAAAGTAACATATAAGGGGGCCCCAATACGCCTAGGAGCTGACTTCTCAACAGAAAAACTACAAGCCAGAAGGGAATGGCAACAAATTTTCCAAGCCATTAAAAGCAAGGGCCTGCAGCCAAGGCTGCTCTACCAAGCCAGGCTCTCAGTTAAAATACAAGGGGAAATACGGGGTTTCCCAGACAAGAGAAGATTAAAAAAATACATCTCTGCCAAACCAGCACTCCAAAATATGCGAACGGGACTGGTTTAAACAGATGAAGGAAAAGAATGAGAGAGACAGGAACACAGGTACAAAGAGAAAAGATGACTAACTTTCTATCAGTAATATCTCTCAATGTGAAGGGACTAAATGCCCCAATCAGAAGACACAGGGTAGCTGAATGGATAAAAAAACATGACCCACACATATGCTGCCTGCAAGAGACCAACCTCAGAGCAAAAGACCTACACAGATTGAAAGTAAAGGGATGGAAAATAATATTCCAAGCAAATGGACATGAAAAAAGGGCTGGCATTGCCATACTTGTATCAGACAAAGTAGATTTCAAAGCAAAGGCCATAAAGAGAGACCCAGAGGGGCACTTTATCATACTTAAAGGAAGAATCTATCAAGAAGACATCAACATTGTAAACTTATATGCTCCCAATAGAGGAGCCCCCAAGTTTATAAGGAAATTGTTGGATGACTTCAAAAAAGATATAGATAGCAACACACTGATAGTAGGGGATTTCAACACCCCACTGTCAAAAATGGACAGATCTTCCAAACAAAACATTAATAAACATATCGTGGCGCTGAATGACACACTGAATCAAAGAGACTTAACTGACATATATAGAATCTTACATCCCAAAGAAAAAAAATACACATTCATTTCAAATGCTCATGGCAGTTTTTCAAAGATAGACCACATGATAGCACACAAAGCAAGCCTCAGTAAATTCAGGAAAATTGAAATAATACCAAACTTTTTCTCAGACCACAAGGCCTTGAAACTTGAAATTAAACTCAAAGAGAAACTTCAAAAACTTGGAAACTCATGGAGACTGAACAGTACACTATTAAACAATGAATGGGTCAATAATGAGATAAGAGAAGAAATCAAAAAATTTCTGGAAACAAATGAAAATGAACAGACAACTGTCCACAACCTATGGGACACAGCAAAGGCGGTCCTGAGAGGGAAGTTCATAGCAATACAGGCTTACCTTAAAAATATAGAAACATTTCAAATAAAAGACTTAACACTACAACTTGAAGAACTGGAGAAACAACAACAAATAAATCCCAGAGCAAGTAGAAGGAAGGAAATAGTCAAGATTAGAGCAGAACTGAATGACATAGAGACAAAAAGAACAATTCAGAGGATCAACCAATCCAGAAGCTGGTTCTTTGAAAAGATTCATAAAGTGGACAAACCTTTAAGCAGACTCATCAAGAAAAAAAGGGAGAGGACCCAAATTAATAATATCAGAAATGAAAGAGGAGAAATAACAACTGATACCACAGAAATACAAATGATCATCAGAAACTATTATGAACAATTATATGCCAAGAAATTTGAAAATCTTGATCAAAAATGGACAAATTTTTTGAAAAGTATAATCTTCCAACACTGAAGGAGGAAGAAACAGAAAGCTTGAACAGACCGATAACAGATGGGGAAATTGAAGCAGTCATCAAGAAACTCCCAGCACACAGAAGCCCAGGGCCAGATGGTTTCCCAGGAGAATTTTACAAAACATTTAAGGAAGAGCTAACCCCTGTCCTTCTCAGACTATTCCAAAAAATCCAAGAGGAGGGAAGACTGCCAGACTCCTTCTATGAGGCCAGCATCACCCTGATCCCAAAACCAGATAAAGACCCTACAAAGAAAGAAAACTACAGGCCAATTTCGCTGATGAACATGGATGCTAAAATCCTCAACAAAATATTGGCAAACCGCATCCAGCAATACATTCAAAAGATTATCCATCACGATCAAGTGGGATTCATCCCAGGGATGCAGTGATGGTTCAATATACGCAAATCAGTAAACGTGATACACCACATAAATCAAAGAAAAGACAAAAACCACATGATCATATCGATAGATGCAGAAAAAGCATTGGACAAGGTACAGCACCCATTTATGATCAAAACACTCAGCAAAATGGGAATCAATGGGGCATTCCTCAACGTAATAAAGGCCATATATGAAAAACCTACAGCCAATATCATACTCAACGGGCAAAAACTGAAAGCTTTCCCACTAAGATCAGGAACACGACAAGGATGTCCGCTCTCACTGCTTCTTTTCAACATCGTATTGGAAGTCCTAGCCACAGCGGTCAGACAAGAGAAAGAGATAAAAGGCATCCAAATAGGAAAGGAGGAAGTAAAACTATCATTGTTTGCAGATGACATGATAGTGTACATAGAGAACCCTGTAGACTCTACCAAAAAACTCCTCAACCTAATAAGTGAATTTGGCAAAACAGCAGGATACAAAGTCAACATTCAGAAATCAAAGGCGTTTCTGTACACCAGCAATGCAATAGAAGAAGAAGAAATCAGGAAAAATATACCATTCGATATAGCACAAAAAAAGATAAAGTACCTAGGGATAAATTTAACCAAAGACACAAAAGACCTGTATGCAGAAAACTATGCAACATTGAAAAAAGAAATTAAGGAAGACACAAATAAATGGAAGCATATACCGTGCACATGGATTGGAAGAATTAATATCCTTAAAATGTCCATACTACCAAAAGCAATTTATAGGTTCAACGCAATCCCTATTAAGATACCAACGACGTATTTCACAGAAATAGAACAGACATTTCAAAAATTTATATGGAACCATAAACGACCTCGATAGCCACAGCAATTTTGAGAAAGAAACACAAAGTAGGAGGGATCACAATACTGGACATCAAATTCTACTACAAAGCCACTATACTCAAAACAATCTGGTACTGGCACAAGAACAGACCCATAGACCAGTGGAACAGAATAGAAAGCCCAGAAATAAGCCCCGGTCTCTATGGACATCTAATATTTGACAAAGGGGGCAGAAGCATAAAATGGGGCAATAACAGCCTCTTCAACAAATGGTGTTGGGAGAGCTGGATGGCTACATGCAAAAAATTGAAATTGGATCATCAGTTGACACCATACACAAAAATAAACTCAAGACGGATAAAAGACTTAAATATAAGTCGCAACACCATCAAAGTCCTAGAGGAGACCATTGGCAGGAAACTCTCAGATATCCCACGCAGCAATTTTTTCACTGATATGTCTCCTAAAGCAAGGGACATAAAGGAAAGAATAAACAAGTGGGACCTCATCAAAATAAGAAGCTTCTGCACGGCTAAAGAAAACATCAGCAAAGTGAAAAGGGAGCCAACCATTTGGGAAAATATATTTGCTAATGATACATCAGATAGAGGTTTGATCTCCAAGATATACAAAGAACTCACTCGACTTTACTCCAAGAGGACAAACGATCCAATCAAAAAATGGGCAAAGGACCTGGGCAGATGCTTTTCTAAGGAGGAGATACAGAGGGCCCAGAGGTATTTGAAAGGATGCTCCGCATCACTAGCCATCAGAGAAATGCAGATCAAAACCACCATGAGGTACCACCTCACACCGGTCAGAATGGCCATCATAAACAGATCCACAAACAACAGGTGCTGGCGAGGCTGTGGAGAAAAGGGAACTCTAGTCCACTGTTGGTGGGAATGCAGACTGGTGCAGCCACTATGGAAAGCAGTGTGGAATTTCCTCAGAAAGCTGAAAATGGAACTGCCTTTTGATCCAGCAATTCCCCTGCTGGGACTATACCCTGAGAACACCAAAACGCCAATACAAAAGAACCTATGCACCCCAATGTTCATAGCAGCACAATTTACAATAGCCAAGTCTTGGAAGCAACCTAAATGCCCATTAGTAGATGATTGGATCAAAAAGTCATGGTACATATACACAATGGAATACTACGCAGCAGAAAGAAAAAAAGAAGTACTAAACTTTGCGACAGCATGGATGGAACTGGAGAGCATCATGCTAAGCGAAATAAGCTAGGGGGCGAAAGACAAATACCACATGATCTCACCTATAAGCGGAACCTAACCAACAATGCAAAGAAGCAAGGAAAATATGACCAGCAACACTGAAAGGAAAAGAAATCAACAGAGACAAGAGGGAAGGGTGGGGGCAGGGAAAGGGAAGGCAAGGGGAAAGTCAAGGAATATATAGCAAGGACTCATGGACAAAACCAAAGGGGAAGAGCTGAGGGAGGGATGGTGGGAGGGGGCAAGGGAAAGAGGTGGGGGGAAGGCAGAGACAAATGTATTTAAAAAGTAAATAAATTAATTAAAAAAAAAAAAGAACTGGAGAAACAATGACAAATAAATCCAAGAGCAAGGAGAAGGAAGGAAATAGTCAAGATTAGAGCAGATCTGAATGACATAGAGACAAAAACAACAATTCATAGGATCAACCAATCCAGAAGCTGGTTCTTAGAAAATTTAAATAAAATTGACAAGCCTTTAAGCATACTCATCTAGAAAAAAAGAGAGAGGACCCAAATTAATAATATCAGAAATGAAAGAGGAGAAATAACACCTGATACCACAGAAATACAAAGGATTGTCAGAAAATACTATGAACAATTATATGCCAAGAAATTTGAAAATTTGATGAAATGGACAAGTTTTTAGAAAATTATAATCTTCCAACACTAAAGGAGGAAGAAACAGAAAGCTTGAACAGACCTATAACCAGCTGGGAAAATTGAAGCAGTCATCAAGAAACTTGGGGCACACAAAAGCCCAGGGCTGGATGGTTTCACAGGAGAATTTTACAAAACATTTAAGGAAGAGCTAACCCCTGTCCTTCTCAGACAATTCCAAAAGATCCAAGAGGAGGGAAGACTCCCAGACTCTTTCTCTGAGGCCACCATCACCCTGATCCCAATACCAGATAAAGACCCTACAAAGAAAGAAAACTACAGGCCCATTTCGCTGATAAACACAGATGCTAAAATCCTCAACAAAATATTGGCAAACCGCATCCAGCAATACATTCAAAAGATTATCCACCACGATCAAGTGGGATTCATCCCAGGCATGCAGGGATAGTTCAATATACACAAATCAGTAAACGTGATACATAACATAAATAAAAGAAAAGACAAAACCACATGACCATCTCGATAGATGCAGAAAAAGCATTCCATAAGGTACAGCACCCATTTATGATCAAAACACTCAGCAAAATGGGAATAAATGGGGCATTCCTCAACGTAATAAAGGCCATATATGAAAAACCTACAGCCAATATCATACTCAACGGGCAAAAACTGAAAGCTTTCCCACTAAGATCGGGAACACGACAAGGATGTCTGCTCTCACCGCTTCTTTTCAACATCGTATTGGAAGTCCTAGCCACAGCGGTCAGACAAGGGAAAGAAATAAAAAGCATCCATATAGGAAAGGAGGAAGTAAAGATATCATTGTTTGCAGATGACATGATAGTATATATAGAGAACCCTGCAGACTCTACCAAAAAAATCCTTTACCTAATAAGTGAATTTGGCATAACAGCAGGATACAAAGTCAACATTCAGAAATCAAAGGCATTTTTGTACACCAGCAATGAAATAGAAGAAGAAGAAATCAGAAAAAAATACCATTCGATATAGCAAGGAGAAAAATAAAGTATCTAGGGGTAATTTAACCAAAGACGTAAAAGACCTGTACGCAGAAAACTATAAAACACTGAAAAAAGAAATTAAGGAAGACACAAATAAATGGAAGCATACAGTGTACTTATGGACTGGAAGAATTAATATCATCACAATGTCCAAACTACCCAAAGCAATTTATAGATTCAATGCAATCCCTATTAAGATACTAATGACGTATTTCACAGAAATAGAACAGACATTTCAAACATTTATATGGAACCATAAACGACCACGAATAGCCACAGCAATTTTGAGAAAGAAACACAAAGTAGGAGGGATCACAATACTGGACCTCAAACTCTACTACAAAGCCACTATACTCAAAACAATCTGGTACTGGCACAAGAACAGACCCATAGACGAGTGGAACAGAATAGAAAGCCCAGAAATAAGCCCAGGTCTCTATGGGCATCTAATATTTGACAAAGGGGGCAGAAGCACAAAATGGAGCAATAATAGCCTCTTCAGCAAATGGTGTTGGGAGAGCTGGACGGCTACATGCAAAAAATTGAAATTGGATCATCAGCTGACACCATACACAAAAATAAACTCAAGATGAATAAAAGACTTAAATATAAGTCACAACACCATCAATGTCCTAGAGGAGAACATTGGCAGGAAACTCTCAGATATCCCAGGCTGCAATTTTTTTCACTGATATGTCTCCTAAAGCAAGGGACATAAAGGAAAGAATAAACAAGTTGGACCTCATCAAAATAAGAAGCTTCCTCGTGGCTAAAGAAAACATCAGCAAAATGAAAAGGGAGCCAACCATGTGGGAAAATATATTCGCTAATGATACATCAGATAGAGGTTTGATCTCCAACACATATAAAGAACTCACTCGACTCCACTCCAAGAAGACAAATGATCCAATCAAAAAAACGGGCAAAGGACCTGGGCAGATGCGTTCCAAGGAAGAGATACAGAGGGCCCATAGATATTTGAAAGGAAGCTCAGTATCGCTAGCCATTAGAGAAATGCAGGTCAAAACCACAGTGAGGTACCACCTCACACCGGTCAGAATGGCCTTCCTAAACAGACCAACAAACAACAAGTGCTGGCAAGGCTGTGGAGAAATGGGAACCCTAGTACACTGTTGGTGGGAATCCAGACTGGTGCAGCCACTGTGGAAAACAGTGTGGAATTTCCTCAAAAAGCTGAAAATGGAACTGCCTTTTGATCCAGTGATTCCCCTGCTGGAACTACACCCTAAGAATCCCAAAACACTAATTCAAAAGAACCTATGCACCTCAGTGACCATAGCAGCACGATTTACAATAGCCATGTGTTGGAGGCAACCTAAATACCCATCAGAAGATGATTGGATCAAAAAAGTATGGTCCATTTACACAATGGAATACTACGCAGTAGAAAGAAAAAAAATAACTACTACAGTTTGCGACAGCATGAATGGAATTAGAGAGCATTATGCTAAGTGAAATAAGCCAGGCGGCAAAAGACAAATAACCTATGATCTTACCTATAATTGGAACTTAACCAACAATACAAAGATGCAAGGAAAATAATACCAGCAACCCTGAAAAGAAAAGAAACCAACAGAGACAAGAGGAAAGGAGGGAGTGGGGCACGGGGGAAAAGGAAGGGAAGGGGAAAGTCAAGGAACACATAGGAAGGTGTCATGGACAAAACCAAAGGTGATGGATTGTACAAGGGTGGGGGAGGGGTCAAGGGAAAGTAGGGGAAGGCAGAGACAAATGTATTTAAAAAGATAAATTAAAATAAAATTAAAAAATATAATAATAAAGAAATAAAATAAAATTTGGGTTAACTCAAACTCTTTAAAATATTACATTAAAAATAATTAATTAATTAATTCTTTAAAGGCCCTCTCTAAAAAAAAAAAAAGAAAAAAGAAATTAAGAAAAACAAGGAGAAATGCTATTGTAAACAGTCTTATGTTTGCCTCTTGGTGTTTTCATGTGTATATATAAAACAGGTGTTCTATAATATATGCATAGGAGCTGGGTTGTAAACATGTGAATCGTCAATTCTACTAGATAACACCAAATGTATTTCAAAGAAATTGTATTGATTTATACCTTCAAATTGGGCATGTAAGAACTCCCATTTTACCACATTCTTGCCAAAATTTTGTATTTCCCACTGTTTAATCTTTTCAATCTGATGAGCATGAACTGGTATTTCATTATAATTTTAATTTGTATTTCCCTGATGATTAATGAGATCAAGTAATTTTTTATTTTTTTTTATTTTTTATTGTTCAAATACATTTGTCTACACCTTCCCACCACCACTTTCCCCTGACCCCTTCCCTCCCTCCCTTAATCCTTTCCCACTTTGGCTTTGTCCATGGGTCCTTTATACACGTGAGATTGAATAATTTTTAATATGTGTATTGGTCATTACTATTTCTTCTTCTATAAAGTCTAATTATACATTTTAGCTTTTAAAATTAGAGTTACAGAAGAAAATATTCATCTTTCTTCCTCCTTTCAATTAGTTGGAGTAAATGCTTCACTGAAAAAAATTCCTCCAGAATACTGAACACTTATTTGCACAATAGTTAATAAATATTTATTAATGCACTACTCCACTCTAGGCTGCCTCCAAAGAAAGAAAATCAAAATGTTATGGTATCAGGTCACTACCCAACATCAGCAGATTACTGTTTTGTAATCATTGTAATAATTAAAGTTTTCTCAAACCTCGCACCATACATGTCATTTCTACCAGGAAAAAGTCAAGAGCTGTCTGAGATAGCTGAAACTGGTCATCCCTATCTATTTAAGCTCCATGGAATTCTAACCAGTTATTTAAAACAAAGCATTAACTCAGAAAGAAAAACATGTCAGGGCAGGGAAAACACAAAAAGCCTGTTTTCGCCCTAAACATAACTTCTGAATCACTGTAGCTTACCATTTTGTTCACAACATTTCAATTCTAACAGAGATTATACAAATTAACTCAATATTACTGACTGGATTTGTGCATTTTATAAATATCTCTTCAGTATCTACTGTATAGTAGAAACTGTGTGCCAGCTGTAGAATAAACAATGAGTAAGAGACAAGTCCTGACCCTTTAGTGTGACTCCAGTGTAATAACAAGAGTATAACATGTAGCCATGCAAACAAGCTATTCCATAAACATCTTCTGTCCTAGAGGCTCAATCAGATTTTTACCTGGGGTATCAAAAAGGCTTTGTAGAGGAAGCTGAAAAGTGGATAGAAGGAGAATATGTTCAAAGCACAGGCTCATGAAATAGCAGTCCTATCAGAGAACTATGTATGACTTCCTATGCACATGCATAGGACTTAGGACACAGTATAGAGTAGAATGGATCAGGACCAAATGGTAAGGATCTGGTGTAGGTCTAGGGATTTTGGAAATGTTATGCATATTTACATAGAATAACACACATACTGAATCAAACAGGAAGTATATGACACACTCAGAAGGGATAACTAAGAGGATTTTAATGAAGGGTTTATTTAAATATGTATAGACAGGATTGAGGGAAACCAAGCAGAAGGTGAAAGATCAGCAGGTGGAATGGGAGACAGACGCAATAGGAAATGCTTCCACCCAAAGGCTGGAAGGTTGCCAATATCCTGATAGGG
The DNA here is from genome assembly GCF_021234165.1 of Pteronotus mesoamericanus. Classification (NCBI taxonomy): domain Eukaryota; kingdom Metazoa; phylum Chordata; class Mammalia; order Chiroptera; family Mormoopidae; genus Pteronotus; species Pteronotus mesoamericanus. The sequence goes on from NW_026555321.1 coordinate 61,382,320, forward strand.
CTGTAGTTGTAGAAGGGGCCACTGTGATATTTGGACGGATGCTGCCAACCTTCTCCACTTGGCAAGAAAGGGGCCAGAGGGATGTAATTTTGACCTCAATCTTCTTTCATCTCTGTCAATTCTAGTGTCTCCCATTGCACTAAATCCAACCAGCAGGTGTCCAGGAAGAGTAGCAGCTACAGCTTATGAAGGTCATCTGCTGGGGCACAGAGTGGGCCCGGCAATAGAGGAGGTATGCATGTGTGTACATCACCTACTATGTACACAAGTCTGTACCTCAATGCATTTCATATGCACTCTCTCTAAGCTTCATAAAAATCCTGGAAACTAGATATTTTTACTGCCTTTTTAAGAATAAAGAAATTCAGATAAATTATTAATGATCACATATCTAGCAAGTGGCAAGCTGAGTTTTTGACTCAAGATTTTTTGTCAACAACACTTCTAGTTTAAAGTATGTTTCCCTCCTTAAAGCAAGAGTCAGTATCACCCAGTATGGTAAACCACTAATGGCATAGTTTTAAAACAAAATACATGAAAAGCTGCTTACTATCCCCCAAATTATTTACTTAACATTATTTAATATCATATTTAAAATTGAGATGATAAATGAAAATAGACCATGTTTAATTGGTAGAAAATAAAATAAGGATTATTCCCAAATAGTATTAGGGCACTTAAAAATAATTTTCAAAAAGTCAGTAGAAATATATTAGAATTAGCATAAGTTCAGTACAGTAGCCAATTATCAATATATATAAACCTAGTTAGAAAGTTTTCACATATACTCACAATACGTAGAAAATACAAGGATTTGAAAATTGCTAAAAAGAAAACATCAACAAAATGAAAAGGGAACCAACTGTATGGGAAAATATATTTGCCAATGATACCTCGGACAAGGGTTTGAGCTCCAAAATATATGAAGAACTCACATCATTCCACACCAGGAAGACAGACAATCCAATTAAAATATGGGCAAAGGACCTGAACAGATAATTCTCCATGGAGGACATAAAGAGGACCCATAGACAAAAGAAAGGATGCTCAACATCACTAACCATCAGAGAGATACAAATTAAAACCACAATGAGACACTACTTCACACCAGTCAGATGGCCACCATAAACAAATCAACAAACGACTGCTGGAAAGCTTGTGGAGAAAATGGAACCCTAGTGCAGTGTTGGTGGGAATGCAGACTGCTGAAGTCACTGTGGAAAACAGTATGGAACCTCCTCAAAAAACTAAAAATGAAACTGCCTTTTGATCCAGTGATTGCACTGCTGGGATTATACCCTAAGAATCATGAAACACCAATTCAAAAGAACCTATGCACCCCAATGTTCATAGCAGCACTATTTATAGTAGCAAAGTGCTGGCAACAGCCTAGGTACCCTTCAGTAAATGAGTGGTTCAGAAATCTGTGATACATTTACACAATGTAATACTATACAGCGGAAAGAAAGAACTCCGACCCTTTGCAACAGCATGGATGGAACTGGAGAGTATTATGCTAAGTGAAATAAACCGGGTGGTGAAGGGCAAATAACATATGGCCTCACCTATATGTGTAACCTAACCGACAAAATAAAACAAGTGAACAAAATATAACCAGAGATACAGAAATAAAGAACAAACTGATAGTGACCAGAGGGAAGGGGGGAGGGGAATAATAGAGGAAAGAAAGGGAAGGGTCAAGTCCAGGAACATGAATAGAGGACTCATGGGAACGTACAATGGGGTGGGGATTGACTGTGGGAGTGGGATGGAAGGGTGGCAGGGGAAAGCAATAGGGAAAAAGGTGGGACAACTGTAACTGAACAATGGTAAAAATAATCATAATCATAAAATAATCGATCCTAAAAGTTCCAATAACCATGGGAATAAAACACTTTTTTCCCTCTTTTTCTTTTGTTTTTTGTTTTTTTTTTACAAAAGATGATGGATGTTAACTAGTTGTAATCACTGCACAATATATATAAGTCAAGTCATTATGCTGTACACATTAAATTTACATAGTGCTACATGTCAATTATATCTTAATAAAACTGAAAAATTTGAATAAATTTTGCCCACTAATTTCCTTTGGGATTGAACTTTAGAAAAGAAAATATGCTATTTATAATATTCATAAAACATATAAAAGCTAGGAACTTACCTCAAAAAAGTATAGAGCCTACACGAAACTCTAGTAAGAGTCACAAAGGAGACTAAAATAACTACAAAATATACATCATGTTCATGGATGAGAAGCTTACTATTTTATAGATCTCCTAAGTTTCCAAAATTGTAAGAAATTATCTTACCAGATATCAAAGCACACCTTAAAAATAAAATTATTTTTATCCATATAAAACTGGCTTAAGACTAGACAAATTTCAATGAAAGAATAGTTAGACCATGGATAAAATAACTATTAAATGTGATACAATTGCATCACATATCAACCATTAACTGAAAGGTACAAGGTTAAATGATAATATGAATATTTGGGCAAAGAATTGTACACTTTAAAAAAGAGTGCCTTAGAGATTTTTAGAAGTGATAGATGTAGTAAATGAGGTTAAGAACTCTGAATGAGATTAACACCTAGGTAAGGGCCAGTTAGAGAACTGGTGAACAGAAAAATAGGGACAGAGAAAATACATAAACTAATCAATATCTATGGAAGGAAAACATTCTAACTTGAAGTATAAAAATGAAATAGTCACCCAAGACAAGAAGTTTCGGCTTTAATATTCACATCTATGTGGAAATAACATAGATTTTATTATGGGCTGATTGTTTTTGTCCTCCCAAAACCCTTCTGTTAACATCCTAAACCCCAATTTGATGGTATTTGGAGGTAGGGACTTTGGGAGGTGATTTTCTCATGAGGAGCCCTCATGAATGGAATTAGTGTCCTTATAAAAACCCCAGAGAACTCTCACCCCTTTGGCCATGTGAGAACCCAGCAAGAAGATGGCATCTATGAACCAAAAAGAGTGCCCTCACCAGGCATGGAATCCTCAGGTACCTTGATTTTATACTTCCCTGTTTCCAGAACTGTAAGAAATAAATTCCTATTGTTTGAGCCAGGGGTCCCCAACCTCCGGGCCATGGACCAGTACTGGTATGGGCTTGTTAGGAACCGCGCCACACAGCACGAAGTGAGCTTGTATGTAGTGTGCTTGAATCATCCTGAAACCATCCCCACCCTCATCCCCAGCCTGTGGAAAAACTGCTCCATGAAACCAGTCCTGGTGCCAAACAATTTGGGGACTGCTGGTTTAAGCCACTCATTCTATGGTATTTTTGTTATAGCAACCCAAATGAATTAAGACACACCTAGATGAAAAAAATAATTTTTACATGAAGTATTATAAGATATTTGCTTATTTCCAAATAATAGAACAAAGGTATAAAGGTACAATTTTTTAAAAATACAAATTAATTTGTGATTGTGACCAAATAGTAGTTTCTGAAACTCCAGTATAAAATTATCACTGGCAAATTTGTAAATTAATGTAAATATATCACAAATTATTTGTAGATATTATTTATTCATAAACTGCAAAGGAAATTTTCATATTCTTTCTTGAAGGAATAAAAAATGATACTTTGTTATTCTGAACTACTAGGAACACCTTTTATATTTTAACTGTAACAAATACATAGCAAAGCCACTTTTACAAAAACCTACCACAATGTGTGAGATTCTTTAGGAAAGGGAAGACTGACATGTACAAAGGGCCTGTAATGGAACATGCATGGGCTTTTACATTTCTAACTGCATTTGGGCTTCACAACAATGATCCTATGAGGTTAATAAAAGTGACCATTTTATTGATTTGTGAATTGAGTATCAAGAGATAGAAATTTGGCCAAAATCATGCAACTAGTAATGGGAGAAATACAGTTCAAAGTCCAGTGCCTTCTGACTCCAAAGTCCAGGCATTTTGTAATACGTACAACCCAGGTGTAACTGAGCCTCTCACTGCCCCAGATATCCCAAGATCAGTACCTTCCTCATCTGTAATATCAGCCTACCACCAATGGGTTTCTAATCTCTGTCCATCACTCACTTATTTCCTTAACACAAATAACTTTCTTCCATTAGTTCCTTCTCTCATGTTATAAATGATCACTGTTTCTGTCAGAAATCTAAATCACTTTTAGTACTTACACCATTCTTTATTAACCCGTGTTACCTCTTAGCTTCGAATACAACCTTTCTTTTCTAGGAGAAGGTTCCTCTAATTTCCATTCATTTTCCTCCAAGCTCTGTATTTTTAAACAAAATTCATAGCAGTACAGTGTTTTTCTCTCATCTGCACATTGCCCTTACATATAGTTTAAGAATGCAATTCCTTATCCTATATACCATCTCACTGGAAGACAGCAGAGTGAGAACTGCATTGTGTTGGATTTTAAACAACCTGAATCTGAAAAGCAAAAATCCTAATATACCCCCAGGGGACTACTTGTGAGTCACTGCTGAGCAGTGGCTTTGCCTCAGTGCTCCTCCACAACATACTGATCTTCAGACACCGCATTCTCTCAGAGGAAACATCTTTAATTGGAGAAAGTAGGAGAAAAAACAACTGGGCCAAGTTTTCTCAAAGGATCTTAAACTGTTTTTCACAGTTCATTTATAAGTTTATCTCTTTTCTTATCCTTTCTGCAACCCCACAAATATACAAGGATGTCACTTTTTTCATAAATCAGTCATTTATGAAGAAACCAATTATTTTTACCAAAGCAATCCACAGTTGCATTTTAAGAGCTGGTGGTGTTATAGGCAACACAATCAAATGTAAATGTGTGAGAAGGTTAGAAGACTTGACCAGCATTGGCCTTGTTAGTGGTCAAGGTCAGCAAAGACTCTGATGTTTCCAAAGTCAGTCAACTGAAATCTATTTATGTCTTAAAAAAAGAAAGAAAGTAAAATTCCAAATGTTAAATTGAACTTCCTGAAACATAAGTCAGGACACAGTCATCTCTCAGCTAGACCAATTCCATACAGCCTCGAACATGTCACCCCAAATCCCCAAATCTGCTCCTGGCACCCACAGTCAACTCTCCAAACATGATCCTCCCATATTGCCAGTCACAGTTCTTGATAACATTAAAGAACTGGCACAGTGTACAAATACCCTACATAACCACTGGAGATTCTTGTTCCTTCCCACATCTGAAGTGTTACTTGTACCACTCCTCCCCTCACTGCAGCATTTATATAGCACAGACCTTCATGTTGTTTTTTATTTTTTGATTTGCAAAGTATTTTACTACCCATGGGCTCTTATACTCATGTTTCCTCTGCTTGGAATTAACTCCTCAAAGATACCTGATTGTCTAGCTCTCTCATCTCATTAAATTATCCTTACAGAGAGGAATTCTCTTATTACCATCATGCTCTATCCCTACTACTCATTAGTTTTTCTTCTTAGCACTGATCACTAGCTGACCTAATATGTGTATGTTCATTCTCTCTCTCTCTCTCATGTGGGAATATAATCTCCCTATGAGGGCAAAGATAATGCGTACTCACCACTACAGTCCCTATTCCAAGGATATTTCCAGAAATATATGAATATAAACATTCAAAGTATATGATGAATTCATTAATTAAGGCATGAAAAATAAAATTGGTCAAAATTATTTAGAAATTAAAAATCCCAGTTTTGTTTCGGTTCATAGCTTTTAATGTTTATTGATTATTCATTTTCTACTCCTTCTGAAACACTTTCTCTTTTGAAATGTCATCCCTTTATGAATTGCAGATACATTGGGTAAAACTGTAAATCAAATTGTACTGCCATCTCAGCATTCATCCAAAGATTGGGCAAAAACACACACTGCAACGATCTCATTTTCTGTCCCTAGAACTAAAATGTGAGCTCAACAACCCACAGTCAAAACAGTTGTAATGGACATATTCCAATGCTGGATCTTGGTGAGCCCTCCAGAGTTTCTCTAGTTCATATAGCCTCCAGCATCAGTAATTCTCCCACTTCGAAGTCAGCCAATATACTTCCACAGACTACCCCTTTCTCCCCACCATTTTTAAAATTAATCAGTCAGCTCCTCTTGCTCACAATTTAAATCTTAACTAATACATCTGATAAGCTTACATTCAACCTTATATGCCTTCAAATATACGACTTAACGGGAGTCTCCCAGCTCTCCTTTTTTTCTTTCTTTCTCCTCTCCTCTCTCCCCACTGTTTATTCTGCACACACATCCTAGTTACAAAACTCCCTGCAGTTAGTCGAGCTCTTCCTCTCTGGTGATATCTCCCTGATGTGCCCTTTCCAATGATTTTAGTGTTTCAAACTCTTTTATCCTTCTTCCAGTCTTGCACTATTTACTCAGAGCTGCTATAGAAGTTAAAAGTAATTAACATTTCCTTTCTGCCTTTCATCCTGTGCCACAACTGCATTACAAAAGTCTCCTCCATTCCAGGCAGCTCACATACCTCATTTCACCACTTGTCCTTAAGCACCTGTACAACAGTTTGCAGGACATGGTAGGGGTTGAGCCTCACAGTCAACCAGCTTAAGGATTGAGCTCATCCATTAATAGGACAATACTAAACAAGAACCAACCACAACAAGAAACTCTACTTAACACACATAAAAATCATTCCTAGATCACCCAACTCAAGTGATAAAGAAGACTGCACCACTGGTTCCCACAGGACATCTACTACGAAAGGCAACCTCAATCATGTCTGGAAGTCATAGCAGATCTACTTAATACATAGAAACAAACACTAAGAGACATCCAAAATTGAGAAACAAAGAAACAGGTTCCAAATGAAATGAACAGAAGGACTCTTTAGAAAAAAGAGCTAAATGAAATGGAAGCAAGCAATTTATCAGATATAGAATTCAGAGAAATGATTATAAGGATGCTCAACAGCATTAAAAGTACATAGAAGACATGAAAAATAACCAGGCAAAAATGAAGAATAACATATCTGAAATAAAGAATACACTGGAAGGAATAATCAGTAGGTTGGATGAAGCAAAAGACTGAATCAGTGAATTAAAAGACAAGGTAGAAAAAATCAATCAGAGTAGCAAAAAGAAAAAATAATTTAAAAGGAGGAGAATAGTTTAAGTTATCTTTGTTACATGAAACATTACAACATGAAACATTACAACATGAAAGGTAACAACCACCTCATCAAGGGTATACCAGAAAGGAAAGAGAGAAAGGGATAGAGAATCTGTTTAAAGAAATAATGACAGAAAACTTTCCTAACTTTGTGAAGGAAAAAGTCACATAAGTTCAGGAAGCACAGAGAATCACAATCAAGAAGAACCCAAAGAGACCCACACCAAGATACATTATAAGTAAGATGGCAAAGGTTAAAGACAAAGAGTGAATTTTAAAATCAGAAAGACAGAGAAACATAGTTAGCTACAAGGTGGTTCCCATCAGCTGATTTCTTATCAGAAGGGAATGGCATGAAGTATTCAAAGTAAAAAGCAAGGATCTGAATTCAAAATCACTCTATCCAGCAAGGATATCATTTAAAATTAAAGGTTCATAGCCCCACAATTTACAATAGCCAAGTGTTGAAAGCAACCTAAATGCCCATCAGTAGATGATTGGATCAAAAAATTATGGTATATTTACACAATGGAATACTAGGCAGCAGAAAGAAAAAAAAGAACGACTACACTTTGTGACAGCTTGGATGGAACTCGAGAGCATTATGCTAAGCGAAATAAGCCAGGGGGCAAAATACAAATACCATATGATCTCACCTGTAAGTGGAACGTAAATGACAAAACAAAGATGCAAGGAAAATATGACCAGCAACATTGAAAGAAAAAAGAAACCAACAGAGTCAAGATGGAAGGGGAGGCAGGGAAAGTGAAGGCAAGGGTCAAGTCAAGGAACATATATCAAGGACTCATGGACAAAGCCAAAGAGGGAGGGAATTGGGAAAGGGGGGGCAGGGAAAAGTGGTGGTAGGAAGGCAAAGACAAATGTATTTGAACAAAAATAAATTAATAAAAAAAATTAAAGGTGAAATAAAAAGATCATCAGATTTTTAAAAAGGCTAAACAAGTTCACTATTACAAAACTAGCAATGCAAGAAATGTTGAAGGGGCTGCTCTAAGAAGAAGAAATAGAGAGAAGAAATACAGGAATAAAGAATAAAAATCACAATAAATAACTACTATAAGTAATAACCTTAAATGTAAATTAATTAAATGCTCTAATCAAAAACATAGAGTAACTGAATGGACAAGAAAACAAGACCCATACATATACTGTCTATAAAAAACCTATCTCAGAACAAAAGATTCACACAGGCTGAAAGTGAAGAGATTGAAAAAATATTCCATGAAAATGGAAATGAAAAAAAGCTTGAGTAGCAATACTTATATTAGACAAAACAGACTTCAAAGCAAAGGCACTAACAAAAGGCAAAGGTCGGTACATATTACTAAGGGGATGGATCCAACAAGAGGATAAAACCCTGGTAAACATATATGTTCCCAATATAGGAGCCTATAAATATATTTTAAATCCACATGGCATACTTTAAAGGTGAGATCAACAACAATACTGTCATAGTAGGGGATTTTAACACCCCACGGATGTCAATCAATAGATCTTCCAAACAAACTATCAACAAGGAAACAACAACCTTAAACAGCACACTAGTGGATTTAATTGATATTTACAGAACGTTTTATCCCAAAGTAGCAGAATGTATACTCTTCTCAGGTGCACATGAAACATTTTCAAAAATAGACCAAATATTAGGACACAAAATAAACCTTAACAAATTCAAGATCATGGAGATCATATCAAGCCTCTTCTCAGAGCACAATAGCATGACTAGATATCAACTACAATAAGAAAATGAAAAACATTCAAACAAATGGAGGCTAAATAGCATGTTATCAAACAATGAATGGGTTATCAATGAGACCAAATAAGAAATCAAAAACTACCTAGAAACAAATGTAAATGAACACAAAACAACCCAATATCCACAGCAAAAGCAGTCCTAGTAGGGAAGTTCACAGCATTACAGGCCTCTCAAGAAGCAAGAAAAACCTCAAATAAAAAACATAACCATACAACTAAAAGAATTAGAAAAACAATAAGAAAAGCCGGAATAACTAGAAGGAAAAAAATAATAAAGATCAAAGCAGAAATAAATGACATAGAGGTTAAAAAATAAAAAAAATAAAATATTCAATGAAACCAAGAGCTGGTTCTTTGAAAAGGTAAACAAAATTGACAAACCTTTAATAGACACACCAAGAAACAAAGAGAGAGAATCCAAATAAATGAAATCAGAAATGAAAAAGGTGAAATAACAATGGACATCAGTGAAATACAAATACTTTGAAAAACTATTTGCCAACAAATTAGACAACCTGAGTGAAAAGGACAAATTCCTAGAAATACACAATCTTTAACAAATTAGAAATAACCAAAAAACCTGAATAGACTCATAAAAACTAATGAAATTTAAGTAGTGATCAAAAAACTTTCAACAAATGAAAGTCCTGGATCAGATGGCATCACAGGCAAATTTACAGTCAAAGAACTAACAACTATCCTCCCTAAACTATGCCAAAAAATTCAAGAGGGAAAACTTCCAAGTTCTTTTTACAAGGCCAGCATTATCTTAATTCCAAAACCAGATAAGGACACTACAAAGAAAGAAAATTATAGGCCAATATCCCTGATGAACATAGACACTAAGATACTCAACAAAATATAATCAAATCAGATCCAACAATGCATTAGAAAAATTATACACCATGACCAAGTGGATTTATTCTGGGAATGCACTATGGGTACAATATTCACAAATTGATAAATGTAATAAGTACATAAACAAATTGAAAGCTAAAAATCACTGTATCATATCAATAGTCACAGAAAAAATATTAAATAAAATCCAGCACCCATTTTTGATAAAACTTGCAGCAAAGCGGGAATAGAGGGATCATACCTCAACACAATAGAGGCCATATATGAAAAACCCACCGCCAACATCATACTCAAAGGGCAAAACTGGAAAGCATTTTCGTAAAGATCAGGATCCAGATTGAGATGTCTGCTTTCACCACTCTTATTCGATATGGCACAGGAAGTCCTAGCCACAGCAATTAGACAAGAAGATGAAATAAAAGGCATCCGAAATGAAAAAGAGGAAGTAAAAAAAAACTGTTGTTATTCACAGATGACATGATATTGCAGATAGAAAACTCTAAAGACTAGCAGGATACAAAATTAATATCCAGAAATCTGTGGTACTTTTATACACCCATAATGAGTTCTCATGAAGAGAAACTAAGAAAACAATCTCATTTATTATTGAAACAAACAAATAAGGTACCTAGGAATAACCTTAACCAAGGACGTAGAACACATGTACTCAGAAAACTACAGGACATTAAAGAAAGAAATGGAAGAACAGACAGGGGACAGAATGGCAGAGTGAATGGAAGTCACAATGACCTACATCCAGGACCAACCTGGAATTACAATGAAGTTGTGGAGAAATCACCTGGAACAAACAACTGAATAGTGAGAGAGCAGCCTTGTAACCTCAGACAGACAGAGGAATCAGCTTAGGCACTGGTAAGGAGTGCAGCAGACACTCAAAAAGGTGAGCAGCCTCAGAGGGATATTTAAACGACCAGTTGGATCCCCTGAGAAGAGCGGGGTCTAAACAATAAATAGGAATCTCCAGCCCATAGCACCAGAGCCCCAAAAGTACACAGAAAACAGCCAGCTCTGAAAAGCAGCAGGGGTGCTCTCTGCCAAAGATGGAAGGCTGGAGATGCAAAGAGCCATTTAATGGGCCAACCCACAAATTTTTATTTGCGGCCACATATCTTGGTCTCCAGCAAAGGTGGGGGCAGAGTTGGTTAGAGACTCCTGAGGATAGACTGGAGAAGGAGGTTCTGGGAAGAGAACTGAGAGACTAGCAGGTGAGATCCCATCTAGGGTCCCTCTGTATGTCCTCCCTTGGGGAAGTGTCTGTCTGGTCCTTTGCCCATTTTTTAATTGGATTTTTTTGTCTTCTTGTTGTGGAGTCATTTGAGTTCTTTATATATTTTAGAGATCAAACCCTTGTCTGAGTTATCATTGGCAAATATATTTTCCCGTACGGTTGGTTCCCTTTTCATTTTGTTGGTATTTTCTTTAGCCATGCAGAACCTTTTTATTTTGATGAAGTCCCATTTGTTTATTCTTTCCTTTATATCCCTTGCTCTAAGGGACATATCAGTGAAAATATCTCTGCATGGAATATCTGAGAGTTTCCTTCCTATGTTCTCCTTTAGAACTTTAATGGTGTTGTGACTTATATAAGCCATTTAGCCATCTTGATACATGTTTGCACTTCTTTAAAAAGAGGTTACTGTTATTCAAAAACAATTTTATTAAAAATCTCATGCAAAATGAAAAGTGAAGATTTTTAGAGAATATAAGGTACTTGCTTTTAAAAGTTTGTTGTCATATCACTGATGTAGCCCATCATTCTGGCCATCATTTAGTTAGAGATAAACAGAGGGCTACAGACCTGACAACTAATCCATCAATAAACAGGTTTAGCTGAACCACTTGCATGTGTGTCTGTACATAAAGCACACATCCCATTCCAAATGTAATTAACATGGTCACAAAGAGATTTATAATATTACCAAATATGGATCACACATCTTAAGATGAGCCCTGATCCCCTCTCTCTGAGATTTGGGATGTGGGCAAAACCAGTGATACGTTTCTATCCAACAGCTTCTGGTCAAGGTTAGGTATCTGCAGGCCCTTGATTAGGTTGTGTGAAATTTCATCTTGGCTTTGAAGATATAAGCTTACATATTGTACAAGGTCTGATAGAGCACCATGCAGCAAGGATCTGTGGAACCTGTAGGAGCCCCTGCATTGAGAGTAAGGAAGAAAGTAGGAGCCTCAGGCCTACTTTCTGAGGACCACATGGAGCTGAATTATGCCAAGAACATAGGTGAGCTTGGAAGAGGACCTCATGCTCCAGAAAAGATTGCAGCCAGTATACATCTGAGTGAAGCCTGTAGACATGGGCAGAGGACCTAGCCAAAGTATGCCCTGATATATAATAAACATATTCTGTTTTAAACACTAAGTTAATGATAATTTGTTACACAGCAACAGAAAATGAACACACTAGTACACCAAAGAGGTAAGAAAACAAAGTATGTTTGTAGAAGAACAAACATAACTTGTAGATTAACACATGAAGCTCTTTTACTTGCCTGTTTATCTGTTGGATCCACCTCAAAGCAGTGATATGAGTTCCCTTTTTATTTACTCTGCCGTTGTAATTCAGTGGCTGAATTATAAACAGTACATTCAGCTGCAAACAACTAACTTTGAAAATAGTAAAAACTATTCAAAAGAATTTTACTATATGTAGTAATATATTAAAAATACTTACAACTTCTTTAAGATAACCAGGAATTCTTCTAACTTCTCTTCGAATTTTTTTGATCCATATAACATATGACCACCATGTGCTTTTTTAACATAGACAGCTATGTTGTGAGAGTCATCATCAGATTGTTGGGGCTGAGTTTCATGTGTGTCTTCAGAGAGATTTCTGAACAAGGAAACAATATTTTACAGTATTGCATATTACACACAAATTACTGACATGAACTTCACTTTATTGCCAAGAGTAGAAATGCAGTATCCTGAGATAATTTAGCATTTTAATAATATATTCCTTTACAATGTCTTAGTTCATTTTTTAATTATCAGTATAACAATTAAGCATGTCACTCTGTTAAGTCTAAAAATTAGTGTTACAGTGTTACATAAAATATTTTATATATAAAGAATTTTAGTATAGATATTATAACTGTCCTAAGTGATTGAAACGTAATAAATTAAGTCTACATAATTTAGGGAAATACTTGAAGTCAATGGTTAACACCCTTATCTTTATACCCAAACACTTGTTTTTCAGTGTTTTTTTAAGCTATAAGTGCTAAGTACTATAAGTACTTTTTTAAAACTTTTGTTTCCAATTGGCAAATTACAAACATTTTGATAGCAACCACCATACTTTATGCTTCTGCTACCATATGTTACACACATAAGTCCCCAAGAAATGTAAGAATGTATGACTATTTCCCATTCATTTTTCCAGTTCCAACCACTTATGTTAAGAGGTCACTGAAAACCTAGAGGTAATGAATCTAGCAAATAGTATCCATCCTTAGGGAAAAAAAAATAGTGGAGGAGATGATAAAAAACCCAAATTATCATAGACTTATCACCTTTACTTATTATATACATAAGAAGATTTTAAAATAAATATAATATAAACATTATATGGAATAAAACAATGGTGTCAAATCAGAAAGAACTGAAGTTGCATAGTAAAACAAAGTTTATTTGGGGTGTTTAAGGATTCTAATCTAGGAGTCACAGATTCGAGAGGAAACCTGAAATGTGCTTCAGAGAAGAAAGAGAAAGCCAGAGCATATAAAGTAAAAAACCATAAATTGTTTTGCAATTTTTCTATTGGCTGTCTAACATGGCAGTCTAACTAGTCTAATATGGTTTGGCCAAGTTCAGAGGAAAATATTCTGGGGTAGACTTTGGCATGTAAACAGGGAAGTAAAGTGCAAGTGTGTCCTTGCAGGAAGCACAAACACAAAAAGCTTAAAAGTGGAAGTCTGACTTCCCCAATGGCCTCCTCACTCCATTTTAGGCCTCTTGGCATTCATGACTGCATATCATATTTTTTTTGTCCACAATAACATCACACATTAATGTCTAACACATATTTGAGTCCTTTTGTGTGGGCTACTCTTCTAACCATTACACACACATCTCCTTAACATTAGTCATGTGAGATAAACAACATTATTCCCCATTTATAAAATAAGGTAAATACAGCTTGAGTTTATATAATTTGTCTAACCATTTATAGCTAGTGAACTGAAAATTGTTTTTAAAATCTATCAAAGTTCACAGAATATTAAAGCTTAATAATAAAACACTTATCTGAACTATGAGGTCTGTCCAAAAGGTATCCAACCATGTAATATGAAAAATAGAGACATTTATTGAAGAAGATACAAGAAACATTGTAAATAGGACAATGACACCTCAGTCCTTTTCAAAGTAGGCACCTTGGGATTTCACACACCTCCTAATCACCATCAGCTGCCTCATCATATTTTCTGGAATCTCATCAAGATTCTGAAATTTCTTCCCTTTCAAAGGTAATTTTAGTTTTGGGAAAAGCTAGAATTTGCAGGGCACCAAATCTGGGCTGTAGGGAGCCTAAGTCTCCTGGGTTATTTTATGTTTCACCAGAAAATTCTGCATGAGATGTGATGCACGAGTGGGTGCATTGTCATGACGAAGCTGCCAATTACCAGTTGCCCATAGCTGTGGTCTTCTGAATCATCTGAATAATTTCTACAGGGGAATGTTCAAGCTTAATGCCAAATTTGATACACATTTGTTGCTGTATGCACTCAGTCATTTTTGACTGTGACAGCCACACAGTACAGTGCTCACTCAATGGTGTCTGTTGTTCCCACTGACTTGTACAGTGAAGTCATCATTGTTCACATGGGTGCATTCAAGTCCCCTTTCCTTCACCATCAGGTTACATCAATGTCACACAAACTGTCCTCCTTATGTTAAACAATGGCTGGACTTTTTCTGACAGACTTCATATACAGGAAGAAGATTCCTTATTATAATTTCAAAACTAAAGTTTAAAGCCAAAATTATTTCCCTGCTATCACTTTCACAGAACTTCCATCCATTCCATCCACTGAAACCTAGAACCCTACTTAAAACTATCCCTAGTTACTCCTGTAAATAGATTACAATAGTAAATACAATAAAACTCAGCAAGAATGAGAATTTTGATACAAAGCAACTGGGTGTCTTCCTCCACCAGTCTTGATTCTCAAGTGCAAATGGCATGTTTTCTTATCTTCTAGAGGAGGGGAAGTCCATGGAGGGGAGTGGAGGTGAAGGTACAGGTAGCAGACTTTTAGGCAGAAATGTGGAGAGTGAGGCCTATGAACCCAGTGTTTTGCCCAAGTTTATCTCAAGCTTGCCAAAAGATTCAGAATCATCCCCAAAGGTATTTCAGACATTGAAGCCAACCAGGAGATACCAAACTGCCAAAGCAACAAAAGCAAACCCATGGCCATACACATTAATTGATTAATTGATTGAGTGCTTAAGCTGTGTCTTACACTCTTCAGAAAATGGTAGGAAATAACCCTCATCATTATTAATGTAACAAAACTAGCAATAATGCTCTATGGAGAGTCTAAAACTCCAGTCATACAAAATTCAAAATCATACTATAAGAGGTTACTAAATAACTTGTGTAAGCAGGCAAAGCAAGTAGGGAACATCAGGAGGCCATGGACATTTTGAATAAATATCTCTTTAACATAGGTTTTCACAATTCTGTGAATGCTTATTTTTTGTTTCTTCAATTACTATCACTTCTATCTTCCTCTGGAAATAGAATGCTGTAAAGATGCATTGATTAAAAGTCTACATCTTTTCTTATTGTTTAAAAAGGATATTAAATTTATGGAAGCAAATAACTCAGTGATCTTTTAAATTCTTGTTAAGACTATATTTATTACTTTCTTGCTATTGTCTAACGTATTTGAAAAATATAAAATTTCAGGTCAGATGGTATAAATCTACATAAATCATTGTCATCTAAAATCCATGATAATAATAAGAGCTAGTACAGTTAAAAAGCTCCTTCAATGCCAACTCTGAAGTATGACATTAGTATCATCCTCTTTTTCTGAGTAAAAACTAAGTGCAGTCACTGTTTCTTGAAATGAAATGAATCTTTTTATTTGGTGATAGAGATCCAGCTCAAAGAGAATCTAATGGCTCAATTAACTGTGAAGTCCAAAGGCTGAGTTGGTTTTAGATGAGGTGACTATATGTCTTGGTTTGCCTAGGACAGTCCCAATTTGTGCCTGTTGTCCTGACTTAAGTATTACTAGGACCCCCTGTAAGTCTCAAAGTGTCCTGGTTTGGGACATAAAATATATGATAATGTTAACCTGAGGTTTAGAGTTCAAATGCAAAGAACTTAAAGAATGTGTCAAGAGTCTTTTTAGCTCCCTGGTTTTTGACTCTTTGTGCTCCTGTGTTTGGCTGCATTGTCAGATTGGGTAAACATGGGCGGGAATTGGCCATTGGTACATTCCTTCTGCCTTGCAGCCTCCTATCAGTGTCTCCCATTGGCTGCAGCCAGCCAGCCAGAAGCCAGATTAGCCAGGAACTGGTGGGGCTCAGTCCCCTGTGACACGGGGCAAAGCAGGGGCAGGGAGAGGAAAGGACCTAAGACTGACACACCTTGGTTGGCCATGTGTCCACAGGCATTGTATTTGGGAGATATTGGTCCAGCCTGGATCACATACCTGCTGTGCAGTGGAGGAATGCGGGACAATTTGGTTGACAGGATATCCTGAAGTGGAGAATGGACAGTTACAACCAGGATAGGATGCCGCCAGCATCCATTACATCTCCTGACAAAGTACAAGTACCCCTTGGAAGGACAACAACTTTCAGGCTCATCAATCATTTTTCTTGCTCTGAATGAGCCTATTAGATCCTTTCTGAGAAGGTTTTATGGGGTCCTTAAGGAAACCAAGAAATTATTTGTTGTCTTGGAATTTGAGAAGCAAGGACAGAGACTATAGAAGTGGAACAGTGACTTACTTAAAAAGAAAATTTCAGGAAAGGAAGACTCAGATTACTACAAAATTGGTTTTTGTGATATTATTATATATTGGGCCAACTTTTGAAGTTCTGATTTATATTGTGTGATAACAGTGCCCTATAGCCTCTGTGATTGTGGCAGCAAATGTAGTTTCTTATGGGAACACACCAGCCTGACCTTTGGATTTCCTTTTCTGTGTCTTAACTGACAGTTGGACCTTACCATTTAATTGCCAGAGTCTGGATTGCTTTTCTTCTGACTCTTCCCATTTTAAAGTTTATCTTGCCTCTTTTTTTTCTATCACCAACAGAGATTATTATCAAAGTCATTGCTCTCAGATGGTCATTGCCTCATTGGAAGAGCTTGGCATTCTTTGCAAACATGTGGCCAAAACCCAGGCCAAAAGTGCTGACTAGGTTATACCAGCCTGTCAACCACTGAAACTCTCTGGCTCTGTGGAAACTATTTAATGTAACACTGTGTCTTTCAGTACATGACTCATCATATGAGGTCCAAGACAGAGCCACCAGGATTATGTTCTACCCTGAGGTCAAAGGTGAAGGGGTGGGGATGGGACAGGTTGCATTTATATTTATATTTTTAAAACACTTTGCTAACCCATTTTATGATGACTTTAAAAAATACAATGTATTTTTAAAAGCAAAATCCATAAATCCCCAATCAAAAATATCAATAATGTTTGTTTTCACATGATCTTCTATGCTCTTTGTTTGATTATATGAGAATGTTAAGTAACAGTTAAAAAAATTATGTGTATTACTTTCTTGCTATTGTCAACTTGTTTAAAAAAAGATAACATTTCAGGACAGATGGTATAAATCTACATAAATCATTGTCATCTAAAATCCATGATAATAATAAGAGCTAGTACAGTTAAAAAGCTCCTTCAATGCCAACTCTTTAGTATGACATTAGTATTACCCTCTTTTTCTGAGTAAAAACTAAGTGTAGTCAATGTTCAGAAACTAGGCCAAAGTCAGGTTGCTGCTTTTGGGCAAAACACAAACTCAAATTCAAATCTTCTGGATCAAATTCAGTGTTCTTTTTATATCAATGTGTCTGTGCATTTGATTTTCTACATCCGTGAATCTACCAAAATTTGCCTTCGGCCTAGTTGATACATGAATAAAATATATTTTAGAAAATGATCACAATTCCAAGCAGTTCTTGATCTCATTCCTGTCCTGTAAACACTGTTTTTGCTCAAGTAGAATTGTTTCTCTACATCTCAGCATCTTCCAATTCTTTCCATTAATGTGGCATTGCTCCAAGTAGATTTACTGGTTTTTCAAGCACTTCTTCTACTCTCTTTGCACATGACTGTCTCCCTTCAATATTCAGCAAAGGTTCTGACATTAGGCATTCTCATGAGCTGCCCACAGTCAGGTAGGTGCCATTCTTCCAAGTCTTCCTATCGTATCTGTCACATGATAATTCATTTGTGTTAAATGAATTATCAACTATTGAATATGACAATTGATAAAGGCTGTTGATGAACAATTTTAATAGTGTAGAAATTTAGTATCTATTAAGATTTATGTTTCTTCATCGATCTCATCCTGCTAAAAGTGTCTCTGAATTACTTGGTCTCTAGTCTCACCTTCTGGACACATTTGGGTGGATCACATTAAAAAGGGGACAAGTATGAGCTAAACTTAAAGAAGATTTATAATTACTTCATAAATTTTATAAAATTTATCCTAATTCAAGGTATTTTTATTGCTATTTTAGAGTAGATTTCTTTCTGGTTAGACATATAAATGTTTTGTATTTCTTAACAGTCACCTTATTGCATACATTAGAGATTAAAGCATAATTTTACTTTTACTGTGAGACACGGATAATGAATTAAATCAAATGACTTTTCATCATCTCCAAATAGTTTTATTTAGTGTTCCTCTTCATCATACTTCTATTATAAAATTTTAACAATAGCTTTCTTGATATTGAGCATTCTTTACACTTATGAGATGAAGCCAATTAAACTATGATGTACAAATCTGTTAATGCACTGTGGCATTATTTCATTTGTTAATATTTTATTTTGCATGTTTGCCCACTCAGTCATAATTAAAATTCATATTTCTTATCTATGTTATTCTTGTTAAATTTTGACATCATGGTTATATACAAGTATGCATGGCAAACTTACAACCAACTTTCCATTGTGTATACTCCATGATATTTAAATTGCATAGAAATTACTTTTTCTTTAAAGGAACTTCTAGTGATACCACTTGAGCTATGGATTTTTAATTTTTAAAAATTTTTAATTTTTGTTCTTTTTTGCTTCAACAATACTTTAAGACTATTTTTCACAACTTTCATTTATGCCATCATTAAACTATTCTATTTTATTATATAAAATGCATATTTTTAAAAAACTAACCAACATCTAGATTATCAAATTCACCTCATTACATAAAGTAGTACACCATAATTTACAATTTCCTTAGTTTTCTCTGCATCATTTATTGTATTACCTTTCTCATTCCTAATATTATTTTCATTTATTATGTTTATAAGGTAAGATTAGTTGTTTAATCACTTTAATGATAACACTCAGGAATCAACACACATTTATTATACAATGATCATACCATGTCATTAAAACTCCCGCAAAATAACTGAATGACTCTACTTTCCCCATCTCTGCTTCCATAGTTACCCCCTCACATAACCAACATTTAAGTTCACTTGTCTTTCCATGCAGGCACACACACATCGAGCTCACATTAAAAAAAAGACATCATTACCTTTTCCCCTCCTGTTTGGAAAGTTTAGGCAGTCTGGTTTTTTTCTGCAGAAATATTTTAGGATATTGCTTTATAAACTTATTGTGAGCAGATAGGATATTCAAAGCACTCCGGCTTTTGTTGGGGGGGGGAGAGATAAAATTGTAAGTATCATTAGATAATAGCTTCCAAAGGAGAATTTTTTAAATTCAGTACATACAACTCAATTCTGCACTATTTAGTTTAAGAAGCAAATAACAAAAATATAAAGCAAACATTTTAGCTTTAAAAATACCCACTATAAAAATTGACTACAGTGTGCTTTTGAGAGAAATATTTTAAGAATGTAAAACTTATGGCAGTCACTGTAAAAAAAAATAAGTTTAAATTGATCAAAGACTTAACATTAGACCCGAAACCATAAAAATTGTAGAAGAAAACATATGTGGCAAAAATTTGGACATTGTTCATAGCAATATTTTATTGGATATAGTTCCCCAGGCAAGGGAAATAAAATAAATAAATGAGACATTATTAAACTAAAAACTTTTTGCATGACAAAGGAAATCATCAACAAAATAAAAGGCAACCCACAGAATGGGTGAACATATTTGCCTATACATCTTATAAGGGTTTAATGTCCAAAATTTATAAAGAACTTACAAAACTCAATTTAAAAAAATTAAAAAATAGGCAAAGGGCCTGATTAGACACTTATCCAAAGAGGACATGCAAATGGCCAATAGACATATGAAGCATTTTAAAATTTTAAATACTTTCATTGATTAAAATCTTGCATAAAGCATAGTAGATAATTTAAATTCCTCCAGAATGATTCACATAAAATATATGTGAACACATATGTGAACATAAAACATATATTTTATGTGAATCACATTACCAGAAAGTATGTTTATCTGAACCTTTGCAATGATTTATGACAATGTCATGCATTATATTTTTTAGGGCTGGAATAAAGACCAAAAGATCAGCATTTCCCAAATCCAGCAGATCACTGGAATCATCTGGGATACTTTTGTAAATGCTGACTTCTGTTGTGCTTCCTATTGAAGACTAGAGTATGGGTGGGCTTCTGCTTTAAATAATCCTGAAATAACATGGTTATTGGCTCCCAGGTTTCACCCACTGCAAATATTAAAAATGTCAATAACAAGGTCCATTGTCAGTAGGGTCAGGTAACAACATTTGATTTTGGACTATTTTCCTCATTCAATTTTCAATTGAAAACCACTTCAAAAAGATGGTCAATTTTTAAAAAACTCAACTTTCATCTTGCCAGCTTATTTCAATAATTCTCAAAGATAATCATACTTAAATTTTAATAGTGACAAACATCTTAGTCAATATTTTCCTCTCATAGCAGTGAATGCAAAGATTCCTTAAGAGAAGGCATTTCATATATTAATGTTATTATACATAATAACAACACATAGTAAAATATTTAAAACAGCTTTTATTTCTCTTGGTAAAAATTCCTAAAACAACTTATTAGTTCTTCGCAAATAGTATATATTTTAAGAATCTGATAAACTTAATTAACTTGTTCAAATAATTCAACGTGAATGTAACTTAATATGACATTAAAGATCCAAGATAGTAGAATAGTAAGTAGAAGCTACCCTAACCTCCAAGGACCAGTCTGGAATTATAACTAAATCATAGAGAAATCATCTTGAATAACCAACTGAACACTAGCTGGAGAGAAGCCTTATAATCACGGACACACAGAAGAAACCACTTCAGCACAATGTGACTGGTAGGGAGTACAGAGGAGATATGAGAGGACTATCCCATGGGTGGCAGCTGAAGTGCCAGAGGGATATTTCAGAAGCCAGGGGGGTCCCCCTGAGGAGTGTAGGGTCTAAACCCCAAGCTGGTTTCCCCAGCCTTTAGCACCAGAGCTGGACAGGAACCCAGAAAACATATGGCTATGAAAAGCAGCAGGGTTTCTGATGGCCAGGGAGACATGGCTGGAGAAGCAGAGAGCCTCTTAAAGGGCAAAAGCACAAACTTTTGTTTGCAACCACTTACCCTGGGTGCCAGAAAAGGGAGGGCAGAGACTCTTGATGAGAGTCTGAGGTTGGTGGCTCTGGAGAAAGAACTGAGGAAACAGCCACCAGGATCCATGTGCATTCACCATAGTGCAGAAGCCATCTTTCTCAGGCAGAGCACCTCTCTCTGAATGACATCAGCCTGAAGGGAAGCAATAGCTTGGCCCTGGAGAATTACTCTGCCCCACCTTATGGTACTTAAGCTTGAGTGCCAAACACAGCCTGAGTAGATTAAGAAATGATGGATCCAAAGCCTGATTAGTTTAACATCTAAGGCAGAAAACAAAGCAGCAATCAAAAGAGGACGACAAAGAGACCCCAGATGAAACAATAGAATTTTCCAGAAGCACTAGATGAAATGGAGGTAAGCAATTTATCAGATAGAGAGTTTATAGTAATGATTATAAGGATACTCAACAGCATCAGTAAATACATTGAAACCATAAAAAAGGATCAGTCAGAAATAAATAATGCAATATCTGCGATAAATAATACACTGGAAGAAATGTTAGATGAAGGAGATTGAATCAGTGCTGTGGAAGATATGATATAAAGAAACAACAAGGCAGAGCACCAAAAAGAAAAAAAGAATATTAAAAAATGAGTAGAGTTTAAGAAACATCTTGGACAGCATGAAGCACGACAACACCTGCATCATGAGAATACCAGGAGAAGAGATAAAGCGATTGAGAACCTATTTGAAGAAATAATGACGGAAAACTTCCCTAATCCAGTGAAGGAAAAAGTCGCACAAGTCCAAGAACTTAAGAGAGCCCCGAAAATGTTGGACCCAAAGAGTCATACACTGAGACACATCATAATTAAAATAACAAGGCTTAAAGATAATGAGAGAATCCAAAAAGCCGCAAGAGAAAAGCAGCTGTTTAGCTACAAGGGAACATCAATTAGACTGTCATCTGATAACTCATCAGAAGCATTTCAGGCCAGAACAGAGTGGTGTGAAATATTCAAGGTGGTAAAAAGCATGGATGTACAACCAAGGCTACTTTACCCAGCAAGGCTATTATTTAAAATCAAAGGAGAAATAAGGAGCTTTTCCCAGACAAGAAAATGCTAAAGGGATTTGTTAACAACAAACAAGTACTGCAACAATGTTAAAGTGCTCTGGGGAGGTGGGAGAAGGCAGGGGAGGAGAGAAAGGAAAAAAAACAAAACAAAACAAAAATGAAAACAAAAACAGAGGAAAACACTCTAATGATAAAATGGCATTACATATGTACCTATGAATAATCACCTAAAACGTCAATGGCTTAAATACTCTGACCAAAAGACAGAGGGTAGTGAATGGATAAGAAAACAAGACCTGTGTATATGCTGCCTCCAAGAGAATCATCTCACACTGAAATATACACACAGACTAAATGTAAAGAATTAGAAAAAGATATTTCATGCAAATGGAAAAGAAATGGAAAAGCTGGGGTAGCAGTACTTATATCCAACGAAATAGACTTTAAATGCAAGACAATAGTAAGATATAAAGAAGGACACTACATAATAATAAAGGGGAAAATCCAACAAGAGGTTATAACCCTAGTAAATATTTACGCACCCAACATAGGAGCACCTAAATATGTAAAGCAAATCTCGATGGACATAAAAGGAGAGATCAACAGAAATACAGTCATAGTTGAGGATTTTAACATCCCATTGACTTCAATGGATAGACCTTCCAGGCAGAATATCTACAAGAAACAGCAGACTTAAACAACACACTAGATCAAATAGATTTAATTGATATTTTCAGATCATTTCATCCAAAAGCAGCAGAAGATACATACTTTTCAAGTGCACATGAACCATTTTCTAGGATAGACCACAGGTTAGGACACAAAACAAGACTCAATAAATTTATAACAGTGAAATAATGTCAAGCATTTTCTCTGACAACACTGCTATGAAACTAGAAATCAAGCACAAGAACAACATTTAAAAACATGCAAAGACATGGAAGCTTAACAACATGCTATTAAACAATGAATGGGTCAACAATGAGAACAGGAAGAAATCAAAAGATACCTTGAAACAAATGAAAATGAGAACACAACAATCCAAAATCTTTGGGGCACTGAAAGCAATCATAAGGGAAATTCATAGTATTACAGGCCTATCTCAAAAAAACAAAAACAAAAGCTCAAATAAATAATCTAACTTCACACTTAAAGGAACTTGAAAAGGAACAACAAACAAAGCTCAAAGTTAGAAGAAGGAAAGAAATAATTAAGATCAGAGCAGATATAAATAAAATAGAGTCTTGAAAAAAATGCAAAGAGTCAATGATTCCAAGAGCTGGTTACTTGAAAAGACAAACAAAACTGACAAACCTTTAATCAGACTCATCAAGAAAAAAAGAGAAAGGACCCAAATAAATAAAATCAGAAATGAAAGAGGAGAAATAACAACTGACACCAAAGAAATACAAAGGATTGTAAGTAAGTATAATAAAAAAACTATATGCCAACAATCTGGACAACCTGGCAAGAGGAATAAATTCCTAGGAATATACAATTTTCCAAAACTAAATCAAGAAGAATCAGAGAATCTGAATAGACAGACAGATTACAACTAGTAAAATTCAGGCAGGAGAAAAAAAAAACAAAACTCCCAAAAACAAATGCCCTGGACCAGATGACTTCACAGGTTGATTTTTACCAAACATTCTGAGAGGAACTAAAAACCTCCCTAAACTATTTTATAAAATTCAAGAGGAGGGAAGGCACTCAAACTCATTTTAGAAGGCCAGGATTTTCCTAATGCCAAAATCAGATAAAGACACTACAAAGAAAAATAAATTATAGGTCAATATCCCTGATGAATATAGATGCTCTAATCCCCACAAAATATTAGCAAGCTGGATACTAGCAATTAGTTATAAAGATCATAAACCATGATCAAGTAAGATTTATTCTGGGAATGCAAGGTTGGTACAACATTTGCAAATCAATAAATGTGATTCATCACATAAACAAAATAAAGGATAAAATACCACATGATTATATCAATAGATGCGGAAAAAGCTTTTGATAAAATCCAGCACACATTTATGATAAAATCTCTCAGCAAAATGGGAATAGAGGGAACATATCTAAACATAATAAAGGCCATATATGACAAACACTGCCGGCATCATACTCAATGAGAAAAAACTACAAGCATTCCCCCTCAGATCGAGAACAACACAGGGATGTCGACTTTCACCTCTTTTATTCAACATAGTACTGGAAGTCCTAGGCATAGGAATCATAAAAGACGAAGAAATAAAATGCATCCAATTGGAAAGAAAGAAGTAAAACTGCATTTTTATATGACATGATACTGTACATAGAGAACGACAAAGATTCCACCAAGAAACTACTAGAACTGATCAATGTATTCAGCAAAGGAACAGGATACAAAATTGGTATTCAGAAATCAGTTGCATTTTTATATGCCAATAATGAACTAAAAATGAAATTAAAAAAACAGTCTCATTCACAATTGCTTCAAAAAGAATACAATACCTAGGAACAAACCTGATCAAGGATGTAGAAGTCCTGTACTTGGAAAATTATAAGACACTGAAGAAAGAAACTGAAGAAGACACAAATAAGTGGAAGCGCATACTGTGTTCATGGATAGGAAGAATTACCATCATTAAAGTATCCATACTACCCAAAGCAATCTATAGATTCAACACAATTCCCGTCAAGATTCCAATGACATATTTCACAGAACTAGAACAAATATTTCAAAAATTTATATGGAACCACACAAGACTCCACATGGCAACAGCAATCTTGAGAAAGAAGAACAAAGGGTCTAGACTGGAAAGATGGCGGAGGAGTAAAAGGGAGTCATGCTGACCTCCTCCCAAAACCAAAGTGGAATTGCAACTAAATAATGGAGTAATCACCTGGAAAGCAGTGGAGCGATAGTGGGAGAGGAGCCTTGGTGCCACGGACAGTGGATTCTACTCTCACACATCCCAATGGGTGAGAATTGCGGTGGAGGCTCGAGAGGGTGGGCTCGGTGCCCACGGGCACTGGCACCAGAGGGACATTGAAAGGGCCAGTTAGCCCCCCTCGAGAAGAACGGGATCTGAATCATAAACAGGGACCCCTAAACTACAGCAGCTAAAACCTAGAAAACACAGACAAAAAAGCAACCCCAAAAAGCTTAGGGGCGCTCTCTGCCAGAGACAGGTGGCAGGGGATGCAAAAAGACATTTAAAGGGCAAATGCAAAAGTTGCAGCGGCAGCCACCCTGCTTGATCGCTGGGTAGGGGCGGCAGCAGGGTGGACTGGTGCCTGGGAAAAGACTGGTGAGGAAAACTTTGTGAAGAGAACTGATAGGGCGGCCGGTGGAGCCTGGGTGATAAGGCACTTACCACTCTGCAGCGACCATCTCTCTCAGGCATAAGGGAATCAATTAACCTGCCTTTTGTGCACTCCTCACACAGCTTGTACGCCTGTGAGCTATGGGGCTGAGTGCAGACTGGCTGGGAGAGCCTTGAGGAGAGACTGGAGACAGAGGTGTTGGGGAAAGAACGGGAGGAGCAACCGGGGAGTCCCGACTCCCTCCCCGTTCGGTAGTCTCCATTGTGGGCTGGAAAGACGCGACCCCATAGAGGCAGAAGCGGGGCGCACATGACCCAGATGGCCTGCGATTGAAACGCAATCCGCACAGGGGTTGGATCCTTGGCCGAAGGGGTCACAGAACTGCCCAGAGGCCCCTGAGGGGAGACTAGAAACTGAGGCATTGGGGAAAGAATGGGAGGAGGAACCAGGGAGTTCCGACTCCTTCTCCCTGCAGTAGTCTCCATTGCGCGGGAAGAGGCCACACCCCCAAAGAGCCAAAAGCTGAAAAGCAAACATAGACACCCCCAAAACACCCAGAGCAGGCGCGCACACTTGCACCGAGGGACCGGAGAGGGTTGGCGAGCGTGTACGTGGCCCACGCGGGCTGGCGAACGCTTGCACCTGCCGGCAAGGTCTCACACTGACTGGCACCCATACGGCCTGCAAGGGAGTGCACAGAGGGGCAAGGGCAGGCGTAAATTGACCTAGCCGCCGCGATTGCGGAGCTGCCCACAAAATACGTAGAGCTGCCCAGAGTCCCTGGAGGACACACCAGAAACAGGATTAACAGGAGAGTCCTAGAGCTGATTTCCTCCCATTTCCGTAGTCCCCATTTGGCGAGGGCAAGCTACGCACCCAAAGAGCCAAAAGCAGGGAAAATACACAATAGAAGACCCTAAACTGACCAGTGTCCCAAAGCTCACGTGCCAGGGGGGCCAGATGAGTACACGAGGTAGCGAATAAGCTCCCTGGTCTGGGGCAAGCACATGCAAGGCCAGGCAGGTGAGGGACCCTGCCGCACTGGGAACGCGCACATGGAGCCCCTGTGAGAGCGCAGAGAGATCCCAAAAAATAGCCCAGCCCTGACCGAAGGGGTCACAGAGCTGCTCCAAGCAGGAGTCAGACACAGGCATTAGACTCCTGAAAGGCTCAAACAAACAACCCAAGGCCCTATAGGGTCAACAACTGACATCATCAGAGGCAAGCCCAGAAAGAAAAGTAAAGGACAAAAATACTTAACAGACTCTCACAAAAATGGGAAGAAAAAGAAGTTCCACTCAAATGAGTGGAAAAGGGGACTCCCCACAGAGAGAGCTAAATGAAATGGAGGCAATGGAACTATCAGATATGGAATTCAAAACAATGGTTCTAAGGAAGCTCAATGAGCTCAGCCAGCTCAAAGAAAACAATGAGAAACTGCAGAGAAACTATCAGGATCTTACAGCAAACTATATGAGCCTGGAAAAGGACATAGTAACTATCAAGAAGACACAAGAGGATATGAAGAATACCATTTCTGAATTGAAGAACACAGTAGAAGGAATCTAAAGCAGGCTGGATGAAGCCGAATATCGAATCAGAGAGATGGAGGACAAGGTAGAAAAAAGCTCCCAGAAAGAGCAATAAATGGAAAAACGGCTCAAAAAGAATGAAGAGGCATTTAGGGAAATGCAGGACAACCTGAAACGCAATAATATCCATATAATAGGGATTCCAGAAGGAGAAGAAGAGGAGCAAGGAATAGAGAAACTCCTAGAAAAAGTAAAGATGGAAAATTTCCCTACTTTGAGGAGAGAAAGGCTCTCATGGATCCAGGAGGCACAGAGGACCCCACTCAAGAGGGACCCAAGGAGGTCGACTCCAAGACACATCATCATTACAGTGGCAAATGTCAAAGACAAAGAGAGAATCCTCAAGGCAGCAAGGGAGAAGGAGAAAGTAACATACAAGGGGGCCCCGATACACCTAGGAGCTGACTTCTCAACAGAAACACTACAAGCCAGAAAGGAATGGCAACAAATATTCCAAGCCATGAAAAGCAAGGGCCTACAGAGAAGGCTGCTCTACCCAGCTAGGCTCTCCATTAAAATAGAAGGAGAAATACGGGGTTTCCCAGACAAAAGAAAGCTAAAAGAATACATCTCTACCAAACCAGCACTCCAAGATATGCTAAGGGGACTAGTTTAAGCAGATGAAGGAAAAGAATGAGACAGAGAGGAACACAAGTACAAAGAGAAAAGATGAATAAGTTTCTATCAGTAATATCTCTCAATGTGAATGGACTCAATGCCCCAATCAAAAGACACAGGGTAGCTGAATGGATAAGAAAACATGACCCACACATATGCTGCCTGCAAGAGACCCACCTCAGAGCAAGAGACCTACACAGACTGAAAGTAAAGGGATGGAAAACAATATTCCAAGCAAATGGGCAAGAGAAAAAGGTCGGGGTTGCCATACTTGTATCAGACAAAGTAGATTTCAAAGCAAAGGCCATAAAGAGAGACCCAGAGGGGCACTTTATCATACTTAAAGGAAGAATCTATCAAGAAGACATCAACATTGTAAACTTATATGCTCCCAATAGAGGAGCCCCCAAGTTTATAAGGAAATTGTTGGATGACTTCGAAAAAGATATAGACAGCAACACACTGATAGTAGGGGATTTCAACACCCCACTGTCAAAAATGGACAGATCTTCCAAACAAAACATTAATAAACATATCGTGGCGCTGAATGACACACTGAATCAAAGAGACTTAACTGACATATATAGAACCTTACATCCCAAAGAAGAAAAATACACATTCCTTTCAAATGCTCATGGCAGTTTTTCAAAGATAGACCACATGATAAGACACAAAGCAAACCTCAGCACATTCAGGAAAATTGAAATAATACCAAACTTTTTCTCAGATCACAAAGCCTTGAAACTCGAAATCAACCTCAAAGAGAGACTTCAAAAACTTGCAAACTCACAGAGACTGAACTGTACACTATTAAACAATGAATGGGTCAATAATGAGATAAGAGAAGAAATCAAAAATTTTCTGGAAACAAATGAAAATGAACAGACAACTGTCCACAACCTATGGGACACAGCAAAGGCGGTCCTGAGAGGGAAGTTCATAGCAATACAGGCTTACATTAAAAATATAGAAACATTTCAAATAAAATACCTAACACTACAACTTCAAGAACTGGAGAAACAACAACAAATAATTCCCAAGCAAGTAGAAGGAAGGAAATAGTCAAGATTAGAGCAGAACTGAATGACATAGAGACAAAAACAAGAATTCATAGGATCAACCAATCCAGAAGCTGGTTATGTGAAAAGATAAATAAAATTGACAAGCCTTTAAGCAGACTCATCAAGAAAAAAAGGGAGAGGACCCAAATTAATAATATCAGAAATGAAAGAGGAGAAATAACAATGGATACCACAGAAATACAAATGATCATCAGAAACTATTATGAACAATTATATGCCAAGAAATTTGAAAATCTTGATGAAATGGACAAATTTTTAGAAAAGTAGAATCTTCCAACACTGAAGGAGGAAGAAACAGAAAGCTTGAAGAGACCGATAACAGCTGGGGAAATTGAAGCAGTAATGAAGAAACTCCCAGCACAAAAAAGCCCAGGACCAGACGGTTTCCCAGGAGAATTTTACAAAACATTTAAGGAAGAGCTAACCCCTGTCCTTCTCAGACTATTCCAAAAAATCCAAGAGGAGGGAAGACTCTCAGACTCCTTCTATGAGGCCACCATCACCCTGATCCTAAAACCAGATAAAGACCCTACAAAGAAAGAAAACTACAAGCCAATTTCGCTGATGAACATAGATGCTAAAATCCTCAACAAAATATTGGCAAACCTCATCCATGAATACATTAAAAAGATTATCCACCACTATTAAGTGGGATTCATCCCAGGGATGCAGGGATGTTTCAATATATGCAAATCAGTAAACGTGATACATCACATAAAGAAAAGACAAAAACCACATGATCATCTCGATAGATGCAGAAAAAGCATTGGACAAGGTACAGCACCCATTTATGATCAAAACACTCAGCAAAATGGGAATGAATGGGGCATTCCTCAACGTAATAAAGGCCATATATGAAAAACCTACAGCTAATATCATACTCAACGGGCAAAAACTGAAAGCTTTCCCACTAAGATCGGGAACACGACAAGGATGTCCGCTCTCACTGCTTCTTTTCAACATCGTATTGGAAGTCCTAGCCACAGCGGTCAGACAAGAGAAAGAGATAAAAGGCATCCAAATAGGAAAGGAGGAAGTAAAACTATCATTGTTTGCAGATGACATGACAGTGTACATAGAGAATGCTGTAGACTCTACCAAAAAACTCCTGAACCTAATAAGTGAATTTGGCAAAACAGCAGGATAAAAAGTCAACATTCAGAAATCAAAGGCGTTTTTGTACACCAGCAATGCAATAGAAGAAGAAGAAATCAGAAAAAAATATACCATTCGATATAGCAAGAAAAAAGATAAAGTACCTAGGGATAAATTTAACCAAAGACGTAAAAGACCTGTATGCAGAAAACTATACAACATTGAAAAAAGAAATTAAGGAAGACACAAATAAATGGAAGCATATACGGTGCTCATGGATTGGAAGAATTAATATCCTCAAAATGTCCATACTACCCAAAGCAATTTATACATTCAATGCAATCCCTATTAAGATAACAATGACGTATTTCACAGAAATAGAACAGACATTTCAAACATTTATATGGAACCATAAACGACCCCGAATAGCCTCAGCAATTTTGAGAAAGAAACACAAAGTAGGAGGGATCACAATACCGGACATCAAATTCTACTACAAAGCCACTATACTCAAAACAATCTGGCACTGGCACAAGAACAGACCCATAGACCAGTGGAACAGAGTAGAAAGTCCAGAAATAAGCCCAGGTCGCTATGGGCATCTAATATTCGACAAAGGGGGCAGAAGCATAAAATGGAGCAATAACAGCCTCTTCAACAAATGGTGTTGGGAGAGCTGGACGGCTACATGAAAAAAATTGAAATTGGATCATCAGCTGACACCATACACAAAAAGAAACTCAAGATGGATAAAAGACTTAAATGTAAGTCGCAACACCATCAAAGTCCTAGAGGAGAACATTGGCAGGAAACTCTCAGATATCCCACGCAGCAATTTTTTCACTGATATGTCTCCTAAAGCAAGGGACATAAAGGAAAGAATAACCAAGTGGGACCTCATCAAAATAAGAAGCTTCTGCATGGCGAAAGAAAACATCAGCAAAATGAAAAGGGAGCCAACCGTATGGGAAAATATATTTGTTAATGATACATCAGATAGAGGTTTGATCTCCAAGATATATAAAGAACTCACTCGACTCCACTCCAAGAAGACAAATGATCCAATCAAAAAATGGGCAAAGGACCTGGGCAGATGCTTTTCCCAGGAGGAGATACAGAGGGCCCAGAGGCATTTGAAAGGATGCTCAGCATCACTAGCCATCAGAAAAATGCAGATCAAAACCACCATGAGGTACCACCTCACACCGGTCAGAATGGCCATCATAAACAGATCAACAAACTACAGATGCTGGCGAGTCTGTGGAGAAAAGGGAACCCTAGTACACTGTTGTTGGGAATGCAGACTGGTGCAGCCACTATGGAAAGTAGTGTGGAACTTCCTCAGAAAGCTGAAAATGGAACTGCCTTTTGATCCAGCAATTCCCCTGCTGGGACTATACCCTGGAAACACCAAAACGGCAATAGAAAACAACCTATGCACCCCAATGTTCATAGCAGCACAATTTACAATAACCAAGTGTTGGAAGCAACCTAAATGCCCATCAGTAGATGATTGGATCTAAAATTGTGGTACATATACACAATGGAATACTATGCAGCAGAAAGAAAAAAAGAAATACTATACTTTGCGATAGCATGGATCAAACTGGAGAGCATCATGCTAAGCGAAATAAGCCAGGGGGAGAAAGACAAATACCATATGATCTCACCTATAAGCGGAACCTAACCAACAATGCAAAGATGCAAGGAAAATATGACCAGCAACAATGAAAGGAAAAGAAATCAACAGAGACAAGAGGGAAGGGGGGGCAGGGAAAGGGAAGGGAAGGGGAAAGTCAAGGAACATATAGCAAGGACTCATGGACAAAACCAAAGGGAAAGAGCTGAGGGAGGGAAGGTGGGAGGGGGCATGGGAGAGAGGTGGGGGGGAGGCAGAGACAAATGTATTTAAAAAGTAAATAAATTATAAATAAATAAATAAATTTAATTTGAAAAATAGAAAAGAAAAGAAGAACAAAGTTGAAGGAGTCACCCTACCTAATATGAAAGTATGCTACAAGGCCATAGTAACCAAAACAGCATGACCCTGGCATAAAAGCAGACACATAGATCAATGGAACAGAATAGCCTAAAAATAAATGCATACCTTTATAGTCAATTAATATTCAACAGAGGAAGGAAGCACATACAACGGGCAAAAGATAGTTTATTCAGTGAATGGTGTTGAGGATATCAACAGATAGCAGAAATATGAAACTTGACCACCTTCTTACACTACACACAAGAATAAATTCAAAATGGATCAAAAACTTAAATGTTAGATCTGAAACCAGAAAAATCCTAGAAGAAAAATTCAGCAGCAAAATGTCAGGCATTGCCCGTAGAAATTTTTTATCGGATGTATCTCCCCAGGCAAGTAAAACAAAAGAAAAAGTAAACAAATGGGATGTCATCAAACTAAGAAGTTTTTGCTCAGCAAAGAAAATTATCAACAAAATAAAAAGACAACCCACAGAATTGGAGACCATAATTGCTGATACATCTGATAAAGGTTTAATATCCAAAGTTCATAAAGTACTTACAAAACTCAAAACCAAAAAAAGAAGCAACCCATTTAAAAAATTGGGCAGAATCTCCCAAATAGGGCAATTTAGAAGTCTGGAGATGCAAGGGGGATGCCCAAACACCCTACACACAGCTTGTGTGTCTAAGTGCCATACAGTATAGTAAAATTTGCCCAATGCTTGTCTCCTTAATCCCACCCTCTCAAAATGCGACTTCTTCTTTTGGGACTTTGGCTCTGTCAAGGTATAGTAATAGTCTTTTAGCCCATATCCTAATTACTCTATCTTTCTGACCCAACACCCAGATATGTTTCATGTAGATACAAGGTATGTATTTACTGTGAGCAACTGATAATAAAATTAAACAAACAAACAAACAGCAAAGGACCTGAATAGACACTTATCCAAAGAGGACGTACACATGGCCAATAGACATGAAAAGATTCTCAACATCACTAATCATCAGAGAAATGCAAATAACCACCACAATGAGATAGCATCTAACACCTGTCAGAATGGCTATCATCAATAAATCAACAAATAACAAATGCCAGTGGGAATGTGGAACTAGGGGAACCCTTTTGTATTGTTGGTTGGAATGCAGATTGGTGCAGCCACTGTGGAAAACAGTTTGGAGATACCTCAAACAATTAAAAATGAATCTACCTTTTGACCCAGCAATCCTACTTCTGGGAATATATCTGAAAGAACCCAAGCACTAATTCAAAAGAACATAAGCACCCTTATGTTCATTGCAGCATTATTTACAATGGCCAAGATATGGAAGCAGCTCAAGTGCCCATCAATAGATAAGTGGATAAAACAACTATGGGACATTTACACAATGGAATTCTACTCAGCTGTAGAAAAGAAGAAAATTTTACCCTTTGCAACAGTATGAATGGACCTGGAGAACATTATGCTAAGTGAAATAAGCCAGTCAGAGAAAGACCATATGATTTCACTCATATGTGGAATCTAATGAACAAACTAAACTAACAAGGAAAATGGAGAAAGACTCATAGATGGAGAGGAGATGAAAGCTAGTGGGTTGGGCGAGGTTAGTGGGTGGAGGGATTCAGAAAAAAGGAAAAAGTATTCACAGACATAGACAACAGTGTGGTTGGTGATTGTTGAGGGGAGGGCAGTATAAGGGGACTAAATGGCAATGAAAAAAATATGATAAAGATTAAATTTAAAATGACTGCTCATGGACAAAATCAAAGGGGAAGAGCTGAGGGAGGGAAGGAGGGAGGGGGCAAGAGAAAGTGGTGGGGGGTAGGCAGAGACAAATGTATTTGAAAAAATAAATTAAAATAAAATTTAAAAAAATGACTAGACCTTTTCATTCCTAATCTTCCATTACATAAAGGTATACTGACCAAGAATCTACTTTTTTTTTTTTTACAAATCCAACCTCTGATAGCACTGGAAGCTTTTCCATGATTCTTTTTCCCTTTTCTTTTTCTATTTGGAACTGATATTCTACAATAATCTATTTTACACATTTACCTGTTATATATTGGGTACTTGTTATATGCCAAACATTTTTACTAAGATCTTTACATTACCTTTTTCTCCTTGTATATTTATATAACCTGACAGGACTGGTATATTTCACTGCCCATTTAATACATAAAGAAACTGAAAACTACTCTGCTCAGGTAGCCCAGTTGTTTGGATTATCCTGTACACCAAATGGTTGTAGGTTCTCTTCCTGTTCAGGGTACATACCTAGGTTGCAGATTCAATCCCTGATGAGTGTGCATATGGAAGGCAACAAATTGATCTCTCTCTCTCTCTCTCCCTCTCTCTCTCTCTCCCTCTCCCTCTCTCTCTCTCTCTCTCTCTCATCAATGAAAATATATCCTTAAGTGAGGATTTAAAAAATTAACGTAAAAAAAAGGAACTGAAAACTTAGCAATTTGCCTAATCCATATAACTGGGACACAAAGGACACAGTGTACAAATGAAAACTAAATTGACTCCAAAACCCACACTCAAACTTTTGGATATATACTGCACACCCCACCAATAATAAAAAACATTAGTTCTTATTTTGCGCCAGGCACTATTCTAGGTCATTGAAGTGTATCAGATCATTTCATCTTTACACAATTATATTAGCTGATACTCCTATCTTCCCAATTTTGTAGGCAAAGAAACTGATGCCCAGTGAAGAAGAAAAGTGTGGCCTAAGGTTACATAGGTGGGAAATAGGAGTGCCAGGAATCAGACCAAACAACTTGACTCCAGGGAGCAAGTACAGAATTCTTGATGTGAAGCCTAAAGGCACTGGGTGTGAGGAGGCAGGAATGTGAGAGTAAAATCATTCCAGAAACAAATGCAAAGAATAACAAAGAAGTATGCCCTCCTCACTTTGAGAAAAAAAGTAATGGGAAAATGAATGAAAATACAAGAATAATTTGACATGGTTAAGAGGATGTGATACAGAAATATGTTAAAGTGGAGACAGCCTCTACACTTACGGCATTTTCTCAGTAGTCCAATGAAAGACTAGGCAAAGGCCTCTCTCTGAGAACGATGGTGGGAGGGTAGATGGACTGATGAATACAGAAGAAACTAACTAGTTTCATAATTTCAAAATTCTAAATTGGGTAAAGGAGTTGACAAAAAATAATTTTTAAAAATTATTTCTCCAAGTATAATATATACTAGAAATTCTGAGTTTTGAACCATGGCATTTCGCAGTTCTTTGGCTTATTTCATCTACTCATTACCTATGTATTCAGAATTGGTGATTTAAATCATTCTATTTTCTTTTGGATGGCAGATTATACTCAGAGACTGATTCTGTCTTGCCAGAAATTGATTTATCACAGGCTTTCTGTAGTAACTGGAATAATTTCATAAGCCAATAGTATACAAAACAATATCTTAATAAGCCAGTACAGAAATAGCGTAGTCCAAAGAAATGGCAGATTAGTCACATTTGTTCCAGGTAAGAGGGGAGAAAAGGAATAAAATCCAAATTTAACAATGGTGGACTTTTAATAGGAGTTGGGTTTCTCAGAGAGCCAGTTTTACCTAACTTCCAGCTGCCAGCTCCATAATGAAAGTCCCTTGTTGCTAGGTTATGCTGCTAGGGAACAAGGAACTGGTGTTGGAGGGCAGGGTGGCTGCTCTGAGGGTTATCACTTTAGGGCTGGTACATGGTTGAAAGCCACAACCACCCAAAGGGTCACTTTGGCCAGGGCAGGAGTAAAGTTTCAGGATCTTTGGAGAGCTGTTTAGATAAACAAAATGTGCCGTGCTCAGATAGAAATTCTCCAATAGCCTTCACAAACTATTAGTATTTAGCCTAAACATCCCTTTGTCATAGTTACTTCTCTACCTGGTCCTGTGGATAAGCCCTCACCTGGGCCCCTCAGCAGCTGAGCAGCTGGGTGTCTATCCATAACAACAGAGCAGGTGATGATGTTCTGACACAGCTTTACTTCTAAAAACAAACTTGTTTAGTTTTTGTTATAAATAAATGGATTAAAACAACTTTAAGTCATAAACAGGTAGATTTGAAATCATGTCAAACAAATACACACACATATTTAAATATGTTTGCCTCATGACTGCTTCATAAGTACTAGAAAGGGCCCAACTAGGAGTGAGTCATGTTTGTGGCACATGATTTTGTTTCCATAAAGTATGACATATATATATTCTGACCTTTTAATCTGGATAATATTGATTAATATTGATTATTCTAGTGCAGTTGTCCCAGGTTTTTATCTGTGTGGTAAACCATGTATCTATGAGAGTCAAAAATTGTTTATTATTATACTTTATTCATGAAACAAACTTATCAGTATTCAATTGAATGACAAAAGAATACATGACTATCTTACCTGCTCTGCAGTCCACTCATGTGGCATAATGCATTCAACTCACCATAATCAATGTGCTTAGACATTTTCAAGCCTACAAAAAAAATCAATTAAAAATGCAAGTAATTTTTTGCAATCTTATTAACCAACTGTATAAATAGAGGTTAATTGCAAACATTCATTATAGTAAAAGAATTCTATGACTAAAAAAGCAAGGTTTTAACAGTCTCTGATGCACAAACAGAATTGAATATGGTAATTAAAAGAAGGAAAGGATTTCATGTTTTTCACTGATGTTATATTTGGTCTGGCATTGTCTGTTTAATTCCAGTACATGCTTGAGTTTATGTGCCATATAATGTCATTCCTCTGGAAGTAACAGAATCTCTATCCTACACCTTTAGAATATGAACTGGTCCCAGAAATCCAGACATGACAATCCAAAGAAAGAGTTTTCTTTTTTTAAGTATATTTTGTTGATTATGCTCTAAAAATCATCCCATTTTTCCTCCCCTTTATCCACCTCCACCCTGTACCTCCTCCCACCAGCATTCCCTCCATTCAGTTCATGACCATGGGTCATATATATAAGTTCTTTGGCTTCTACATTTCCTGTACTATGGTTAACTTCCCCCTGTCTACTTTATATCTATCAATTATGCTTCTAACTCCCTGTACCTTTCCCCCTCTTCCCCCAATTCCCTCCCTGCTGATAACCTTCCATGTGATTTCCATTTCTGTGATTTTGCTCTCATTTGAGATGTTTGCATAATTTGTTTTTATTTTTGTTTTTAGGTTCAGTTGTTGATAGTTTTTTGTTGTCATTTTACTGTTCATAGTTTTGATCTTCTTTTACTTAGATTAAGTCCCTTTCACATTTCATATAATAAGGACGTTGTGATGATGAACCCCTTCAACTTGATCTTACCTGGGAAGTACTTTATCTGCCCTTCTGTTCTAAATGATAGTTTTGCGAGATAGAGTAGTCTTGGATGTAGGTCCTTGATTTTCATAAATTTGAATATCTTTTTCTAGCCCCTTCTTGCCTGTAGGATTTCTTTTGAGAAATCAGCTAATAGTCTTATGGGAACTCCTTTGTAGGTAACTGTCTTCTTTTCTCTTGCTGCTTTTAAAACCCCCTCCTTATCTTTAATCTTGGGTAATTTAATTATGGTGTGTCTTGATGTGATCCTCTTTGGGTCCAATTTCTTTGGGACTCTCTGAGTTTCCTGGGTTTCCTGGAAGTCTATTTCCTTCACCAGGTTAGGGAAGTTTTCCTTTATTATTTTTTTCAAATAAGTTTCCAATTTCTTGCTCTTCCTTTTCTCCTTCTGCAACACCTATGATTCAGATGTTGGAACATTTAAAGTTGTCCCAGAGGTTTCTAAGCCTCTCCTCATTTTTTTTTTTAATCTTGTTTGTTTATTCTGTTCTAGTTGAATGTTTATTTCTTCCTTCTGTTCCAAAACATTAATCTGAGTCAAAGTTTCCTCCACTTCACTGTGGTTTCCTGTATATTTTGCCTTATTTATCTTTATTTAGCTTTGCATAGCCTTCACTTCTTCCTCTATTATGCGTCCATACTCAATAATTTCTATGAGCATCCTGATTACCAGTGTTTTGAACTCTGCTTCTGATAGGTTGTCTATCTCCTTGTTGCTTAGTTCTTTTTCCGGAATTTTGATCTGTTCTTTCAGTTGGGCCATATTTCTTTGTCTTTTACATTATAAAGGGTAGAGTCTTAGGTATTGGTGAGGGTGGGACAACCCACTTTACCGTGTTGTGGTGCTACATGTCGGGGAGGAGTCAGAGGGAAAATGTCATTTTCTCAGCCCTCGTCCTGCTTTCAGTCACTTCCCCCTCTACCCATAAGCAATTTTGGCCTTTCTGGTGCTGATTTCCAGGTGGGTAGGTTTGTGTGTGTTCTAGGATCCCATCAGTATCTCCAAAGAACTCTCCTGTGAGTCTGGGAGTTTCTCCTGCTGCCATAACCCCCACAGGTTTTTCCTGCCAGAGGTTTTGAGGCTCTAGATTCCCCAGATGGAACTCTGGGTTGTGTGCTCTGTCTTCCTCCCTAGTTGTCCCTCCTGGCTTATCTGCACATGAATGTGGGACAGTCTGGTCCACCACTCTTTGCCCACCCAGCTCACTTCCTTGCCTCATGTCCTCTTTGCCCCAGCTGCCCATTTCTGTTCCTCCTACCCATCTGGACGAATGTTTCTTCTTTAACTCCTCGGTTGTCAGACTTCTATATAGTTTAATTTTCTGGCAGTTCTTGTTGTTGCTTTTTTGTTTTTAAATTTGTTGTTGTACCTCTTTTGGTTGTGCAAGGAAGCAAAGTGTATCTACCTACACCTCCATCTTGTCTAGAAGTCCCCAAAAATAGTTATCTCTGTCTCTGTCTCTGCCTCTTCCTCTGCAATACTGGTCATTTTTATTTAATCCTATGCAAGGCCCCACCTTTGAGTAGCCCCTTTCCAGAGCACCTTTGGTGTCAGGAGTTAGTTTGCGATTTCTTGTGAAGTTCAAGGGTAAGCAAATCACACAAGATCCCATGAGA
The DNA here is from genome assembly GCF_021234165.1 of Pteronotus mesoamericanus. Classification (NCBI taxonomy): domain Eukaryota; kingdom Metazoa; phylum Chordata; class Mammalia; order Chiroptera; family Mormoopidae; genus Pteronotus; species Pteronotus mesoamericanus. Next base: position 61,421,546 of record NW_026555321.1, read on the forward strand.
GCATAAAGGCAGTAATCATAGCCAGGAAACAAAATATCTGTGCTAAAACAAAACAAAATGAAACAAAACAAAAAACCAACAGCCTTTGGAGGAGATGGAAGAAAGACTGACTAGTGAGTACCATCAGCATCATTAGAATGATTACAGAATCTCCCTTTATTCTAGGAGAGTGCACACTGTAACACTAAATATCAGAAAGCAGTAATAGGCACTAACATGCACAGCGCTTCTCCCTTTAGTGAAAAGATATTAAGAAAATCAGCATTTTAATACATTTCTAAAACTTTTTAAAATGTATTCATTGGGATGGTGGCAGAGTAGGTGGACACTGAGTCTACTTGCTTCTGCCCCTAATCTCAATTTTCAGCTGAACTTCCAACAATCAACCTGAACAGTCAACTAAATATTTGCTGATATAAAGTTTTAAAATCAAGGAGTAAAAAAGATGCTTGTGGACACTGGTAAAAGAGGTTTATAAGTGGAAGGAGAAAGACCCTGTGCATGGCTTCTGTTGCAGCTGGAGACCAGAAATTGCATCTCTGGAGCTCCCTCCCCTATCAGAGCCAGGGACCTTAGTTCCATGGTCCCCAACCCACATCAACAGAGACAGGAAGAGGAGACTGAGTGCTTGTTTGTTTGGGAAATTTTGGGGGATCCACTGAAACCATGGAAGCATGCAGAATTTCCATTGTTGTAGCGCCAACATGGAGAGCTCAGGATAGGGGCTGAAAATGATAAAAGGACCAGCTTACTGCACCCAGGTCTTTCAGAGGCACCTACAGGCTGTGGCCAGTAGTGACTTTGAGAGACAATTTATTCCTTGGGGAGGTTTTATGCAAAGCCCCAGACAGTGACTCAGTTGTGTGGTGTGGGTACTGCAGAGACTGATAAGAGAAACTAAAATATGGAGGGGTAAGGACCCAGCATGCAGCTGCTCTGCCAGGTGAGAGACCAGATTGAAATTGCAGCAGCAGAGCTCCCTCCCCTTAGAACTGTGGGGCAGTGTTTGCACCCAGTAATCCCAATGCACAGCAATAGAGACAGAAAGTGGAGGTTGTGGGGTAACTGGCAGTGGGAAGCAATGTGGTTCTACTATACCTGTGGAAATCAGAGATCACAGTCAGCATGAAATATTTCTATGGTTTTGGCACCAGACTGAAGTGTTTACTATATGAGCTCAGACTATAAGAGAAACAACAATGCTGCAATAGGACCTCGGAGGGCTGCAGACAGCAGTGGCATAAAGGGGATCTCTGATTGATAGGGAGGTGTGGGATGGAGACAAAAACAAAGAACTTACTAAGTGGCTTGAGAAAGAGAACCACTTCCCCCTTCTCAAGAGTATGCATGGTGCCCCACCCCCATTGTGAGCTACCCCAGGTGGCGACTTCTGCAGAGGAGAACCTAGCAGAACCTCAAATTTTTTATGGCTCATTCTGAATTTGTCACAGCTAAGGCAAGCCACACTGGGTCTTTGGGTCTTTTCCCACTGAGACCAGCCAGGTGGAGAGATCAGAAATTTGTGCAATGAGGGGTTTTTCAGCCCCACGTGGCTGTTTGCAGGAAGGCCAAGTGATGCGCATAGCAGAAAGATCTGGACTGTCTTTCCTGGAAGAGTTATTGGTTGGGAGATAGACAAGTGAGAGTTGAGCACTTAAGATACTTTAAAGTGAGGCAAACCCACTCTCAGCCCACATTACCATGGTAAAGAAAAGGAGTGCCCACCCCCTTCCTATAAGGTTGTGTGCACCACCCCCAATGGGGAAACCCTGTAGAATAGACCTGCCAGGTCCCAGATTCCCCTGCTGGGTTTCTCCCCATTGAGCAGGGGAGAAACTCAGAACAAGGACTTTCAAAATGTGAGATTTCTGAAGGATATTGTCTGGGAATGGAACAAAGAGCTTAGCCTCATACTGAGGTTCTACGATGAGACTAAGACCTTAGCCCCCACTTGCAGTCTGTTCTGGCTCCAGCCCCAGTGGGAGTCTCTTTTGATCTACTCACTGAAGTTCAGAGCCACTGAGCTCACTCCTGCAAAGGGGAAAGTTGGATGTACCCATCTTGAACCATTAGCAGGCCCTTCTGAGGAAGCAAATGCTGGAGTGTCCAGCAAAGACTGAAGGTGTTGGCTTTGAGTAGGGGCTACTCTCCCCCCACTAGGTGTCCTACAGACTGCATGACCAACAAAGTGAGAAATCTGCTAGTCTTATCTCAACAGACCTGGAATCATCATATAGTCTCTCATCAAAAAGCTCAAAAGGAAGACCAGCTCATCTCAGCATGGGGCAGAGTGGCTGAAACCAGAAGATTAACTTCAGGAAACCTCAGATCCTTTATGGAACTGTCACCATTTGGCTCCTTACATGCCCAAGCATGTCCAGCTACAGAGAGATAACATTATACACAATGTCAGAAAGCAAACTGCAGCTGAATCCCATCCAAGTAGGCCCAGAACCAACAAAATCAGTGTTAGGCTTCAGCCCACACCAAAGATCAAGCCAACAAGCCACACAATCAGTATTCCCAAGGGAAGATTCTTGCAAGCTCCAGGCCCAGCTGCAGAGCAACACCTCCTCAAGGCACAAAAACTACATGGTATCCCATATACAGATGTCATGGGTTACTCTTATGGATGCCCAGCCTGAAGAAATAACTACCCACAAAGAGCCCCCATCATTTAAGACACAACTACAAAAAAATAGACATAGAACCCACAAGAAACATTCCTGGACCACAGAGTTCAGGTATTCCAAAGGATTATGCAACTGATACCAGCAAGACACCTTTATCATAAAACAATTAAAGCAGGTATTTGGAAGACATAGCACACCTACCTAACATAGAAATCAATCAAATGGGGTAACAGAGAAAAATGTCCCAAGCAAAAGAACAACAGAAATTCCCCCACAAAAAAAAGAATTAAAACATAGAAAAAATGGAAGCAATACAAATAACAGATTCAAATTTAAAATGATGGTTATAAGGATGTTCAAGGACCTTAGAGGAAGAATGGATGATTTCAGTGAAAATATAAAGTGATAGTAAGGATTAAAAAGGATATATAAAACATAAATAAGAGCCAGTCAGAAATGAAGATTACAATAACTGAAATGAAGAATTCTCTAGAAAGAATCAACAATAGGTTAGATGAAGCAGAGGATTAAATCAGAAAATCAGAGGACAAGAAGACAGTATCCACCCAAAGAGTAAATATAAGAGAGAGAAAGAGAAAGACAGGAGAGAGAGAGAGAGAGAGAGAGAGAGAGAGAGAGAGAGAAGGAGACTTAAGAAAAACAAGGAAAATTCTAAGTTTGAGATAATATCAAGTGTAACAACTCCCTTATCATAGGAGTGCCAGAAGAAGATAAGTGTGAGAAAGAGATAGAGAACCTATTTGAAGAAATAATGGCAGAAAACTTCCCTAATCTAGTGAAGAAAAAGGGCACATAGTTCAGAAAGGACAGAGATTCCCAATCAAGATGAACCCAAGATGAGACCCATACTAAGACACATCATAATTAAATAGCAAAGCTTAAAGACAAAGAGACAATTTTAAAGCCAGCAGACAGTCAGTTACATACATGGAAACCCCCATTAGAATCTCAGCTGATTTCTCAAAAGAAACACTATAGGTCAGAAGAGATTGGCAGGAAATATTCAAAGTGAGGAAAACTGCAAACATGCAGCCTGTATTGCTCTACCCAGCAAGGCTATTACTTAAAATCAAAGGACAAATAAAGAGCTTCCCAGACAAAACAAACAAACAAACAAATAAACAAAAGAGTTCATTACCACCAATCCAACATTGCGAGAAATGTTAAAGGACCTTTTTTAAGAAGAAGAAATAGAGAGAAAAACGTGTTGAGTTGGCCAAAAAGTTTATTTTCCTTTTTTCCATAAGATGGCTCTAATAGAGCTTAATTGTCTTTAACTTCATTTGAAACAATTTTGTTAGATTGTATTGTGACAGATGTCATGCTAGTGTGCATTTAAAAAATATCAAAATTGGTGATTTTTTTGTAGCCATTTTAATGTTGAAGGTGGAAGAAAATACACAACATTTTTGATGCATTATGCTTTTTATAAAAAAAATTTATGAGTTTATTTGAGCCAAACTGACAATTTCCAGGAAGCAAGATCTCAAATTCTAGGGAAATTACATTTGCAGTTTCTTTTATGTATTTGAAATTAAGGGAACATAAGGAAGGTTACATGAGGGCTGGGAGAAAGCAAGGAAGGATTGGATTACAGGATAGTTAACAAGATTATGTGCTCTCTTGAGGGTGGTTATGCTAATTATTTCAAGAGAGGTGAAAACACAACTGACATGCAAAAAAAAAAAAAGACATTTCTGCAGAGTACGGAGAAAGTGCTGTGACTGATCGAATTTCTTAAAAATGATTTGCAACATTTCCTACTGGAGATTTCTCACTGGATGATGCTTCACAGTCCCATAGACCAGTTGAAGTTGATAGCAATCAAATTGAAACATTAATTGGGTACAATCAATGTTATTCCATGATGGAGATAGCTAACATACTTAAAATCAATAAAGTTATTGGTGAAAATGAGAATGTGTCATTTCACACACACAAAAAAAATGGAGTTTTTATCTAATCCACTACAATATTAAAAAATGGCAATAAATAGGGGACTTCAAGATGGCAGAGGAGTGAGTGGAAGGCACACTGACTTCCTCCCAGGACCAATCTGGAATTACAACTAACTTGCATAGAAAACACCTGGAAAAAAACTGAACAATAGTAAGAGAGGAGCCTTAAATCCTTTGTCAGACAGAGGAATCTGCTTTGGCATAACCTAACTGGTAAGGAGAGCAGTAGGTGCTTGAGAAGGTAGGCTGGGCACCCAGGGGATGCAGTGCCAGAGGAATATTGAAATGCCCAGGTGGATCCCCCTGAGAAGGTGGAGTCTAAAATATAAGTGGGGATCTCCAGCATACAACAGCAGAGCCCAAAAAGCACACAGAAAACAGCCAGCTGTGAAAAGCTCAAGTGTGCTCTCTGCCAGACACAGGTGGCTGGAGATGCAAAGAGCCATTTAAAGGGACAATGCAAAAGTTTCTAAAGCCAGCCACTTCCTCTGGGCACTGGGGGAGTGGGAGCAGAGTGAGCTGGAGCAACCTGAGGAAAAACTTGAGAGGAAGGCTTTGGGGAAAGAAATGAGAAAGTGGGCAGCGGGGTCCCAGTGCTGAATCTCCTGCATTAAGCAGCTGCCATCTTGCTCAGGCAGACCACTCCCCTGGGCAGCAGAAGTGAGAAAAGATGCAATGATATATCCCCAGGAGGCTCAGCCTGGCCAGGTGTACACAGGCTTGGGAGCTGAGGACAGAAGGGCAGTCACAGATAGTAGAGCCATAACTAAAGGCAACCCAGGGAGGTCTAGAGACACTTGAGGAAAGTCTGGAGTGGGGGTGTTGAGAAGGGAACTGAGGGAGTAGCCAAGAGGGATCCTGGTGCTGACTCCTCCCCCATATGGCAGCAGCCATCATGCTCAGGAAGACCACCCCTCCAAGTGGCACCAGCATGAATGGACCCAATTGCCAAACCCACAGGATAGATTCTGCTCCACTCTGACTGCTGAGGGCAGAGTGACTACATTAACAACTGGAGGAGCCAGACACAGACAGTAGATTCCTGAAAGTCTCTTAAAGATTGCCTAAGGTGAGACAGTGTCAACAGTTGAAATCACCAGAGGCAGATCAAGAAAGAAAGAAAAAAAAAAAGTGGTCTCCTATCATAGATCACATCACAGAGTCAGGAAGTAAAGAGAGATCAATTTAAGATGCAGAAGCAAAAAAGAAGACTCTCACAAATAATGGGAAGAAACAGAAGCACCCCCCAAATAAAAGGAAAGGGAGGAATCCCCAGAAAGAGAACTAAATGAAATAGAGGCAAGTAAACTATCAAATATTGAGTTCCAAACAATGGTCCTAAGGAGGCTCAGTGAGCTGTGTGAGCTCAAAGCGAATTAACAAAAACTATAGGATAACTATGAGAAACTTATTGCTCAGTATATAAACATGAAAGAAGATATGGAAATTTTCAATAAGAATCAAGAGGAAATGAGGAACACAATTTCTGAATTGAAGAACACATTAGAAGGAATCAAAAACAGACTAAATGAAGCAGAGGACTGAATCAGTGAGCTGGAGGACAAGGTAAAAAAAAAGCTCCCAGAAGAGCAAGAAATAAAAAAAGACTCGGAAAGAATTAAGAGACATTGAGGGAAGTGCAGTACAACCTGAAACATAATAATATCTGTATAATAGGGATACCGAAAGTATAAGAGGAACAAAGGAAAGAGAACCTGTTTGAAAAAGTAATGATGAAAAAAAATCCCTAAATTGAGGAAAGAAAAAGTCACACAAGTCCAGGAAACACAGAGAGTCCCATTCAAGAGGAACCCAAAGAGGCTGACTCCAAGACACATCATCATTAACATGGCAAATATCAAAGAAAAAGAGAGAATCCTAAAGGCAGCAAGGGAAAAATAGGGAGTAACATACAAGGGAGTCCCGATACGGCTAGCAGATGGTTCTCAACAGAAAACACTGCAAGCCAGAAAGGAATGGAAAGAGATATTCCGAGTAATGAAAAGAAAGGGCCTCCAGCCAAGACTACTCTACTCAGCAAGGCTCTCAATTAAAATGGTAAGGCAAATTAAGGAGTTTCCCAGACAAAATAGGGCTAAAGGAATACACCAAACCAGTGCTATGAAATATGCTGAAGGGACTGGTTTAAGAAGATGAACAAAAAGAGTGAGAAAGAGAAGGCCAAAGGTACAAAGGGAAAAAAATGAATAAGTAACTACCAATAATAATGTGAAATGTAAATGGATTAAATGCCACAATCAAAATATATAGGATAGCAGAATGGATAAGAAAACATGCCCCACATATATGCAGCCTACAAGAGGCCCACCTCAGAACAAAGGGCCTACATAGACTGAAAGTGAAAGGAAGGAAAAAAATATTCCAAGCAAATGGACAGGGGAAAAAAACAGGTGTAGCAATACTTATATCTGACAAAATAGATTTCAAGACAATAGGCCATAAAAAGAGATCTAGAATGACACTCCATAATACACAAAGGAAGAATCCATCAAGAACACATAAACATCGTAAACCTATGCACCCAATATAGGAGCACCACAATATATAAGGAAAATCTTGGAGGACTTCAATAAAGATATAGACAACAATACACTGATACTAGAGGATTTTAGCACCCCACTGTCAACGATGGATAGATCTTCCAAACAAAACATTACCAAGGATACTATGGAACCGAAAGACACATTAGATCAAATAGACTTAACTGACATATATAAAACCTTTCATCCCAAAGAAGCAAAATGCACATTCTTTTCAAATGCACATGCAATATTTTCAAAGATAGACCACATGATAGGACACAAAACAAGATTCAACAAATACAGGAAATTTGAAATCATAACAAGCATTTTCTCGCACCACAAGGGATTGGAACTGGAAACCAACCTCGTAGAAAAAGCTAAAAATCATTCAAACTTATGGGGAATGAATAGCATGTTATAAACACAGAATGGGTCAATAATGAGATCAAAGAAGAAATCAAAAAAATTCTGGAAACAAGTTAAAATGAACACATGACAGTCTAAAACATATGGGACACAGCTAAGGAATTCCTGAGAGGGAAGATCATAGCAATAAAGGCCTATAAATACAAAAGATAGAAATATTTCAAATAAATTACCTAACCTTCATGCTAAGAACTGGAGAAACAACAACAAACAAATCCCAGCGCAAGTAGAAGGAAGGAAATAAGCAAGATCAGAGCGGAATTGAATAACATAGAGACTAAAAGAACAATTCAAATACTCACCCAATCCAGGAGGCAGTTCCTTGAAAAAAAATATACAAAATTGACAAGCCCTTAAACAGATTCAGGGGAAAGTCAAGGAACATATAGCAAGGACTCATGGACAAAACCAAAGGGGAAGAACTGAGGGAGGTAAGGGGGGAGGGGGCAAAGGAAAGTGGTGGGGGGTAGGTAGAGACAAATGTATTTGAAAAAATAAATTTAAATAAAATTTAAAAAAAAAAGAAAAAATGGGAGAGGACCCAAATAAATAATACCAGAAATTAAAGAGGAGAAATAACAACTGATAACACAGAAATGCAAAGGATTGGAAGAAATTACTATGAACAATTATATGTCAAGAAATTTGAAAACTGTGATGAAATGTACAAATTTCTAGAAAAATATAACATTCCAACACTGAATGAAAAAGCAGAACACCTAAACAGACCAATAACAGTTGCTGAAATTGAAGCAATAATAAAAAAAACTCCTTGCATACAGGAGCCTGAGACTCGATGGTTTCAAAGGAGAACTTTACAAAACATTTAAGAACTAACACCTGTCCTCAGACTATTCCCAACAAATCCAAGAAGAGGGAAGACTCCCAAACTCTTTTCATGAGTCCAGCATCAATCTAATACCAAAACCACATAAAGAAAGAACAAGGAAAGAAAACAACAGGCCAACGTTGCTATAATGAACATAGATGCTAAAATCCTCAACAAAATATTGGCACACTGCATCCAGTAATACATTAAAAAGATCATCCACCATTATCAAGTGGGATTCATCCCAGGGATGCAAAGATGGTTCAATATTTGCATATCAATAAATGGGATATATCACATAAAGAGAAGTAAAGACAAAAACCATGTGATCATATCAATAAATGCAGAAAAAGCATTTGATAAGGTACAGCACCCATTTATTATAAAAACACTCAGCAAAATGGGAATAAAGGGGGCATAATTCAACACAATAAAGGCCATATGAGAAAAACTTACAGCCAACCTCATTCTCAATGAGCAAAAACTAAAATCTTTCCCACTAAGATCGGGAACAAGACAAGGTTGTCCACTTTCACCACTTCTATTCAACATAGTATTGGAAGTCCTAGCCACAGCAATCATATAGAAAAAGAAATAAAAGGCATCCAAATTGAAAAGGAGGAAGTAAAACTTTCATCATTTGGAGATGACATGATGGTGTACATGAATAACCTCAGAGACTTCACCAAGAAACGACTCAACCTAATAAGTGGATTTGGCAAAACAGCAGGATAAAAAGTCAATATTCAGAAATCTATGGCATTTTTGTAGACCAAAAATGAAATATCAGAATCAGAAATCAGGGGGAAAATACCCATTTGCTTTAGCAACAAGAAAAGTAAAGTACCTAGGATTCACTTAACCAAGGAGGTAAAAGACCTGTACACAGAAAACTATATAAAACTGAGGAAATAAATTAAGGAAGACAGAAATAAATGGATGCATATATCGTGTTCATAGGTTGGAAGAGTTAACGTCATCAAAATGTCCCTACTACCCCAAACAACTTATAGATTCAACGCAATCCCTATTGAAATACAAATGGTGTATTTCACAGACATAGAACAAACATTTAAAAAAATGTATATGGAACGATAAATGACCCAAAATAGTCACAGAAATTTTGAGAAAGAAAAACAAAGTAGGAGGGTCACAATACCTGACATCAAACTATATTACAAGGCCACTGTAATCAAAACATTCTGGTAATAGCATAAGAACAGACATGCAGATCAATGGAATAGAATAGTAAGCCCAGAAATAAATCCATGTCTCTATGTTCAATTAATATTTGACAAAGGGAGCAGAAGCATAAAAAGGAGTAAAAACAACTTCAACAAATGGTGTTGGGAGAGCTGAACAGCTACATGCAAAAAATTGAAATGTGATGACAAACTGACACCATACACAAAAATAAACTCAAGATGAATAAAAGATTTAAATATAAGTCGCAACGCCATAAAAGTCCCAGAGGAGAACATAGGCAGAAAACTCTCAGATACCCCATGCAGCAACATCTTCACCGATATGTTCCCTAGAGCAAGAGACATAAAGGAAACAATAAACAATTGGGACTTCAAAATAAAAGAAGCTTCTGCACAGCTAAAGAAAATATCAGCAAAAGAAGAGGGAGCCAACCATATGGGAACATATATTTTCCAATGATACCTAAGAAAGGGGGATTGATCACCAAAATATATAAAGAGCTCACACAACTCCACTCCAGGAAGACAAACAATCCAATTAGAAAATGGACAAAGGACCTGAACAGATACTTCTCCAAAAAGGACATACACAGGGCCCAGAGACATATGAAAGGATGCTCTTCAACACTAACTATCAGAGAAATACAAATTAAAGCCTCAATATGGTACCACTTCACACTGGTCAGAATGACCATCATAAATAAATCAACAAACAATGGTGCTGGTGTGGTTGTGGAGAAAAGGGAACCCTAGTACACTGTTGGTGGGAATGCAGATTGGTAGAGTCACTGTGGAAAACAGTTTGGAATTTCCTCAAATAGCTAAAAATGGAATTTCCTTTTGACACAGCAATTCCGCTGCTGGGATTAATATATGCAAAGAATCCCGAAACATCAATTCAAAAGAACCTATGCACCCCAATGTTCATAGCAACACAATTTATACTAGCCAAGTGCTGGAAGCAACCTAAGTGCCCGTCAGTAAATAGTGTATCAAAAGATTATGATACATTTATGCAATGGAATACTATGCAGCATAAAGAAATAAAGAGCTACTACCCCTTGTGACAGCAGGGTTGGAACTGGAGAGCATTGTGCTAAGTGAAATAAGCCAAGCAGTGAAAGACAAATATCATGATCTCATCTATAAGTGGAACCTAACCAGCCAAACAAACAAGCAAGGAAAATATAACCAGCAACATTGAAAGAAAAAAGACCAACAGAATCAAAAGGGAAGGAGGGAGAAGGAGGTGGGGCGGGCAAGGGAAGGGAATGGTCATGTCAAGGAACATGTATAAAGGACCCATGGACAAAGCCAAAGTGGGAAAGGATTGAGGTAGGGAGGGAGGGGAGTGAGGCAGGGGAACGTGGTGGTGGGAAGGTGGAGACAAATGTATTTGAACAATAAAAAAATAGAAAGAAGAAGAAAAGAAATAAAAGATGTGAAAAGACTCTATGAATATCCAGTTCCTTTCACAGGCACCATTACTCAATATTACCAATATTTTTAACACATTAATCTGACTGTGACATTGATGTGTTATTTTAATTGTTACTTTATTATTTTTTGAAACTAAACTTGATTTGTATATTTATTGCTTAATTCTATTATTTTTAAAATGCTTTAAATGACTTTTTGGTATTCTTTATCCATTTTTTGACTATTTGTAGAATATTTTCCCTTAAGAAAACTGTTAATGCTTTCTTATATGTGTTGCAAATACTTTCCTATTTTATTACTTGTCCTTTAATTTTTTTATATGTCTATTCCTGTATAGTCTTAAATGTTTAATATAGTCTTATTGTCAATATTTTACTTTTTAGCTTAGAGGTTCAAATATTTTAATTCAAGGTAAGAAAACTATTATTCCGTATTTCTCCTAAATCTCCTTAGATTTTACATAGTGATTTTTCACTTACCTGAACACTTGTGTATAATGTGTGAAATAGGGCCCTATGTTTGTTTTATTTCGAGTAATAGTGGACCATGTACTTTATTTTTGTTGAATAAGCTTTATTTTCCCCATTGATTTGAAATATCAATTTAATCATATATTACATTGTTAGACAGATATATCCATTTGTTTCTAGAATGCTCATTTTATTTCATTGATCTACTTGATCATTTCTGTATTGGTATCATTTTGTTTTAATTGCTGAGATTTTATAATGATTTAAATTTTTAAATACTTTATAATAGATCTTGACATTTCAATTAAATAAATAAATAAATATATATATATATAAATAAAATTGGCATTAAAAAAAAGAAAGAAGGAACTCCCATATCTTGGGACAACATGGATAGAACTGGAGAATATTAAGCTAAGTGAAATAAGCCAGTCAGCGAAAGACAAATACCATATGATCTCACCTATAAGTGGAATCTGTTCAACAAAATAAACTAAGAAACAGAACAAACCACAGACATGGAAACATGGAGTAGACTGAAGTTGACCAGAAAGAATGGGAAAGGAGGACAATGGTGGAAAGAAGGGGAAAGGATTAACCAAAGAACATGTATGAATGACCCATGGACATGGACAACAATACGGGAATTGACTGTGGGAGTGGAGGCGAGGGGCTGGGATGGGTGGAGGAGAGCAAAGGAGGAAAATTTGAGACAACTGTAATAGAATAAACATGACTTTTTAAAAAATACAAAACATTGACTATGTGAAAATTTTTTTCACAATAACAAAGCATATGAAAAAAGTAACATAGAAATTAATTTGGTTTAACGTAACAACTTTATCTAACAGCATTCAAAGCATAAATATACCTCTTCAGGGTTTCATCTGCTGCCTGTGGCAGCATTTCCCCTAGAGACTATGATCATTAATTTAAATATATATATATTTATGTACAACTTATAGATATGAACTAAGGGGCAGGGAATACTGGGGAGTGGGATGGTGCAGGGAGGAGGGGAATAAAGGGGAGAAAATAATAAGAGTTTGTATTATTGGCTAGATATAATATTAAAATAGATATTACAATGCAAAAAAAAGTATAAATAGGTAGTTACCAAATAGCCATAGGGATATAAAGTACAGTATGGGAAAGGGAGTAGCCAAAGAACTTACACACATGACACATGGGCATGAACAAGGGTGAGGGATTGCCTGAGAGAGTAGTGATTGCTGGATGAAGGGGGGCATACAGAGAAAAATCAAGACAACTGTAATAGCATAATCAATAAAATATAATTTAAATATATATATATTTAGTAAAACTAATTCTCACAGGAAGATAAAAGGATAGATAGGTTAACTTCTTCAATCAGTATAAATTTACCCCACTAATCAGATAATATATACATTCAATAAACTTATAATCAATATAATAAATGCTTTTATTTCATATTTAATATTAATTTACTTATTCACTTTATGTTAATAAAAGTTTTTTTTTGATGTTGAAAGGGTTGCAACTGTTAGCCATGCTATCCCAAAGATGTTTTTTTAAATCTCAGCTATCACTAGGACTATTACATGTTATCAAATATTAATATTGGTAATCAAATAATATATTTATAAATATAGCTATAATAATAAGTCTTGAGAAAAAATGTTCTGGGTTTAGACTACCTATATAAAATAAGAAAATACTTTCAATTGTATAAACTTCAAAATATTTAACCTTATGTTTATAATTCCTATGATATTTTAAACCTATGACTATAAAATAAAAATGAAATGAGAATAAATTTCAGAGCAAGAATAATAGAAATTGTCTTTTTTCCCTTGAAAATTTTAAATCACAATTCTCCCAGTGAAAATTAAGTATTAATTAACTCCTGAAAGCAGTAAGAATGAGCCTGGGTAGTCGCAAGGGCCTTATCAGTAGGGGCCCGTGTGACCTCTCTAAGACTTTGTGTTTTCTTTTCTAAAAATAGTTGCTATTGGAAGCTCTGAGAATTCATACAAACACTCATTTTACAATGTAAAAGTTGAGACCTAGAAAACTGATATGGCTTCAGGAGGACAAAGAAGAATTTGTACATGTATGTTTTTCCCATTCCACTAATAAACTGTCAATAAAATTGCCAATGCCCCTGCCAACCAACTCTGAGAAGCCCCATGTCTTATATCTGAGGTTAGTAACACTGGAGGCAATGCCAGATCCTCAAGGAAGTCCCACTCACTTGGCACGCTGCGAGGTGGAGGAGGAGGCACGCTGTTTACAGATCTCATGTGAGACAGAATGGCTGAGGAAAGAGAAGACACAGGCATCTTGACAGCTCAAAGGCAGCTAGGCAGAGATGACTTGAGAGGCAAAGAATACCTCTTCCCTGATGCCTCATAAAGCTGAACCCTCAGGGTGCCCTCTGATAGGCTAGGTCCTTCGGAACATTCCCTCACCATTCTCACCAGTGGGTGCAAGGCATTCTGAGAGGAAGGCTGCTCCATGAATGGTGCTATGGGAAATATTGTGTGCAGAAGGAAATCACAACTTACCAGGCAGACAGAAAAGAATCAACAGCAAATGAGACTGGGTCATGTGAAAGAAGAATTCAGAAGTCAATTGCAGCTTCTGGCCAAGATGGAGGCGTAGGCAGACACACAACCTCACACCACCAAAATAAGAATAACAACCAATTTAAAAACAAAAATCAACAAGAACTGCCAGAAAATCAAACTGTGTGGAAGTCCAAAAACTAAAGAATTAAAGACGAAGCATTCATCCAGACTGGTATGAGGGGCAGAGTTGGGTAGCAGGGGCAGAGAAGATGCACAGCAAGGCAGTGGCTGGCAGACCAGGCAGTCCCACATTAGCATGCAGATAAACCAAGAACAACTGGGGAGAGATACAGAGCATGCAACCCAGGATTCCAGCATGGGAAAAGAAAGCTTCAAAAACTCTGGCAGTAAAAACCTGTGGGGGTTTTGGCAGTGGAAGAAACTGCCAGTCTCACAGGAGAGCCCATTGGAGGGGGCATAGGGTACAGAATGTACACAAACCCACCCACCCAGGAATTGATATCAGAAGGGCCCAATTTGTTTGTGGGTAACAGGAGAAATGACTAAAAGTGGGGCAAGAGCTGAGCAAGCAGCACTGTTCCCCCTCTGAATCCTCCTCAAATACAGCACCACGATGCAGCAAAGTGGGTTGCCCTGCCTGTCGAATACCTAAGGCTCCACCCCTTACAATACAACAAGTGTACTGAGAGAAAGAAATATGGCCCAAATAAAAGAACAGATCAAAATTCCAGAGAAAGAACTAAGTGATGAGGTGATAACCAACCTATCAGATGCACAGCTGAAAACACTGGTAATCAGGATGCTTATAGAAATGATTGAGTATGGCTGCAAAATAAAGGAAGAAGTTTGGGCTATACAAAGTGAAATAAAAGAAAATATACAAGGAACCAACAGTGAAGAGAAGAAAACCAGGACTCAAATCAACAATTTGGAACAGAAGGAAGAAATAAACATTCAACCAGAACAGAATGAAGAAACAAGAATTTTTAAAAATGAGAAACTTAGGAACCTCTGGGACAACTACAAACGTTGTAACATCCAAATCATAGGAGCATCAGAAGGAGAAGAGGAATACCAAGAAACTGAAAACTTATTTCAAGAAATAATGAAAAAAAATTACCCAATCTGGCAAAAGAACTAGAGTACAGGAAGCTAAGAGAATCTCAAACAAGTTGGACTCAAAGAGGAACACATCAAGACACATCATAATTAACTTACTCAAGGTCAAAGATAAGGAGAAGCTCTTAAAAGCTGGAAGAGAAAAGGAGAGAGTTACTTAAAAAGGAGTTTCCATTAGACTATCAGCTGATTTCTCAAAAGAAATCTTGCAGGAAAAAGGGAATGGAAAATGTATTCAAAGTCATGAAAAGCAAAGGCCTATATCCAAGAGGACTCTATTCAGCAAAGCTACCATTTAGAATGGAAGGGCATATAAAGTGCTTCCCAGATAAGGTAAAGTTAAAGGAGTTCATCATCACCAAGTCCTTATTATATGAAATGTTAAAGGAACTTATCTAAGAAAAAGATAAAAACTATGAACAGTAAAATGACAGCAAACTCACAACTATCAACAACTGAACCTAAACAAACAAACAAACAAAAAACCTAAGCAAACAGCTAGAACAGGAACAGAATCGCAGAAAGGGAGATCACATGGAGGGTAATCAGTGGGGAGGGGGTGGAAGGGAAAGACACAGGGAATAAGAAGCATAATTGGTAAGAACAAAATAGACAGGGGGAGGTTAAGCATAGTATAGGAAATGGAGAAACTAAAGAACTTATATGTATGACCCATGAATATGAACTAAAGTAGGGGAAAATACTAGAGGGTAGTAGGGTGCAGGGCAGAGGAGGATAAAGGGGAGAAACAATGGGACAACTGTAATAACATAATCAATACAATGTACCTTTTTATAATTTATTTTTTTAATTTTTCAAATACATTTGTCTCCATTTACCTGCCACCACTTTCCCCTGCCCCACCCTCCCCTACCTCCTCCCCTCAATCCTTCCCCACTTTGCCTTCGTCCATGTGTCCCTCACACCTATTCCTTGATCTTACCTTTCCCCTGCTCCTCCCCACTAATCCTGTCCCTCCCTCCCTTCCATCCCCATCAGTTTCTTCTTTCTTTCAGTGTTGATGCTCATATTTTCCTTGTCTGCTTGCTCTGCTGATTAGGTTCCACTTATAGGTGAGATCATATGGTATTTGTCTTTCATCCCCTGGCTTTTTTCACTTAGCATAATGCTCTCTAGTTCCATCCTTGCTGTTGCAAAGGGTAGTAACTCTTTCTTTCTTTCTGCTGCATAGTATTCCATTGTGTAAATGTACTGTAGTTTTTTGATCCACTCATTTACCAATGGGCACTTAGGTTGCTTCCAGCGCTTGGCTATTGTAAATTGTGCTGCTATGAACACTGGGGTGCATAGGTTTTTTTGAATTGATGTTTTGGGATTCTTAGGTTATAATCCCAGCAGTGGAATTGCTGGGTCAGAAAACAGTTCCATTTTTAGCTTTGTGAGGGAATTCAAAACTGTTTTCCACAGTGGCTGCACCAGTCTGCATTCCCACCAGCAATGTACTAGGGTTTCTTTTTCTCCACAACCTCACCAGCACCTGTTGCTTGTTGATTTATTTATCATGGCCATTCTGACCAGTGTGAAGTGGTACCTCTTTGTGGTTTTAATTTGCATTGCTCTGATGGCTAGTGATGCTGAGCATCCTTTCATATGTCTCTGGGCCCTGTGTATGTTCTCCTTGGAGAAGTCTCTGTTCAGGTCCTTTGCCCATTTTTTTTAACTCATTTTTTCAAATACATTTGTCTCTGCCTTTTGCCCATTTTTTGATTGGATTGTTTGTCTTTCTGGAGTGGAGTCGTTGTGAGTTCTTTTTATATTTTGGAGATCAAACCATACTTTTCAAAAAGAGAAGAATTCATTTCATTGGTCTTAGGTAGACCAGAGAGAACATTTTTCCCTGCCTGCTAGAAGTTTCCATTAGATCTCATATTCAATTTGTAGCAGCTTCTCTACAGGATTTTACACTGTTCTCCATGGCTGCATACATCAGGTAAAACACCTCTTCTACTATTATATACCAATAAATTCACCCCTGCTGATATTTCACCAAATTCTGCTGGAATGTGGTATATAGTGGGTTGACCAAAATGCCCACATGGATTTTTCAGTAAAATAAAAGACAATTTTTCATTTTCACAAATAACATTATTGATTAATGTTTCTCTTTGACTGTTACCAACTTCAACTGGACTACCCAACTACGGAGCATTGCCCAGAGAGAAATATCCAGAATAAAACTGCAAACCATTTTGACACATTTGATCAGTCACAGCACCTTCTCAATATACTGCACATTTTTTTTTTCATTTCAGTTGCATTACCTCTCTTGAAATAATAAAGCATAATATGCTGAAAGGTTGTGTATTTTCTTCTATGTTCAATATTTAAAATGCTACACAAAAATTCACCAATTTTGACTTTTTTAATGCATGCTGATATGACAGCTGTCATAATATAATCTAACAAAATTGTTTCAAATGAAATTAAAGACAACTATGTGCTCCTAACACCATCTTACAGGAAAAACTAAATGAACTCTTTGACCAACCCAATATTTTGCTTATTTACTGCTTCACAATAATTAAGGCTCATTACAATGGCTAGTGTTTAAAGTCCTTCAGAAGATTCAGTAGTTGAAATACAGAACAATTTACAGGGAAACAACAGTAGAGTGGATGAAGCCGAGAACCAAATTAATGATTTGGAACATAAGGAACAACAAAACAACCAGTCAGAACAGCAAGAAGAAAAATGAATCTAAAAATACAAGGATCGTATAAGCATCCTCTGGGAAAACTTCAAGTCCAACATTTGCATCATAAGGATGCCAGAAGGAGAAGAGAAAGAACAAAAAATTGAAGATGTACTTGAAAAGATAATGAAAGAAAGCTTCTTTAATTTGATTAAGGAACTAGACATGCAAGTCCAGGAAGCACAGAGAGTCTGAAATAAGATGGATGTAAAGAGACCCACTCCCTGACAGATAATAATTAAAATTCCAAAGGTTAAAGACAAAGAATCTTGAAAACAACAAGAGAAAAGCAGTTACTTACTTACAGGGGAGGTCCATAAGACTGTTATCTGATTTCTCAGAAGAAACTTTGCAGACTAGAAGGGATTGGCAAGAAATACTCAGTCATGAAAAGCAGGGACTTAAAGCCAAGACTGTCTACCCCACAAAGATATCATTTAAAATTGAAGGGTGTCACAGGGGCGGCACCATGCAGGGTGTTCCTGGATCTTAGGGTTACTGTCCAGAGCCAGCTGAGGAGGGAGTGGGGCTCTGAATCCTGCAGAGCCCATCCTGGAGTTGTCACAGATTGGTGAATAAACATGAGTCATCACAAACACTTCTCTGCTTGCCAGGAGAGGAGATATGGCTCTTCCCTCTAGTGGAGAAGACTCTCAGTTCCTGTGTCCAAAGGCTTTTATTGATAACCATATGCAGAGGGGTATGGATGCAAAGTTCATCAATCAATGTCAAAAGGCTACATTTACAGAAAACAAATCGAGATCAGAGATAACAATTGAAGGAACACAAGAGTTTTGGCTCATGTCAGGGTCAACAAATAATGTAAATCTCCTTCCCAGTATGAGCCAGTTATCATAGGTTTTGAGGGAAGAACAAAGCATGCTTCAAGGGACTTACTTCTAGGCCTGAATTTCCCCAGGAACCTCCTGATCCAGTGTAGGGCTGTACCTTCCTTTAGTATTGTTTCAAGCCTGAGACAGGCAGGTGGGACAGAGCCACCAAGAGATAAGGAGACTTCTTTCAGGTACAATGAGGACTCCATCCATGTCCAAGCCGAGCCAAGAGGTACAGGCCTGTTTTCTCTTTCTCTGTGTCCCCCAAGTCCTTGTGTGCTGCCCATACTGTCCAATGTCTGCCTTAGGTTGTCTCTCCTCATGAGAGATCTTACCCTTCTTTGACTGACCAACCATCACAGGACCAAGCAGGGTGATGTGAGGGAGGCAGGGGTTGCATTCCTGCCAGTGGGGCAGGTTTTGTCTCCTCAGTGGTCTGTTTTCCCAAGGCCTCCTTGATTATTTCCAGCCTTGGGGCCCTCTTGCCTGTTGGTTAGGCTACAGTCCCTGATACCAGATGGGACGTTTCCCAACAGAAGGGCAGATAAAATGTTTCCCAGGCAAGAAAAACTAAAAGAGTTCATCATCACCAAAAAATTATTATATGGAATGTTAAAAGGACTTATTTAAGAACAAGGAGATGATCAAAACTATGAACAATAAAATGGCAATGAATGCATACCTATCAACAATTAAATCTAAAAAACAAAGTAGGCAAACAAGAAGAACAGAGACAGTATTATGGATACAGAGAGGGTTTTGAAGATTGACAGATGAGAGGGTGGTGTGGGAGAAAGGGTGAATAAGTGAGGGAATTAAGAAGTACAAATGGGTAGTTACAGAATATTCATGGGGATGTAAAGTACAGTATAGGAAATGGAGTAGCCAAAGAACTTATATGTATGACCAATAGCCATGAACAATGGTGGGGGGATTGCCTGAGGGAATAGAGGATTTTGGGGTGAAAAGGGCAAAGGGGGAAAAATTTGGACAACTGTAATAGCATAGTCAACAAAATATTATTTAAAAATAAAGTTATTAAGAACATTACTTTTATACTATAGCAATATATCCGTCCCTTTGGGAGATACTGAGGTATGTAATGCTGTCAGAATCTATTAAATGGACTCATTTTTTCATTTGGGAGAATGCTTTCCAATGTTAAGACTTTTTAAATTTTCTGCCAGTGATTTCTGGAATCTGTTAATGTAGCAACTTCTCCCTCTTTAATTTGTTCTTCCTAAGCAGCATTGTCCAAGTCTATCAGTTAAGCTGGCTCAATTGAATAATATTTATGAACATGGAGATGAACTGCCAGAAACCCTCCTTCCAGAGAGGACCTGTTGCCTCAGCAGCTGGTTTAGTCTCAGCCACATGGATTAAGGGTACCCCTTCCCAGGAGAGCTCATTTCCAGTGACTGATACATATAGAGATAGATGTATAGATTATAGGTATTAAAGAATATATATGCATGTATGTGTATGTGAGAAAGAGAGATATGATATATATTATCATTCCAGGTGGTTGGTTGGTTATTGGAGAAGTGTTTTCCTCAAAGTCCTAAGACCCCACAATTCTTGGTGACTTTCATTATATTTGATGAAACCTATCTTTGCAAAAATCTACTAGTATTGTGTGTCAACTACCTGTAATTTTTTTTTTAATTCTCAAAGCCCTGTTTTACAGATTTTACTTTTTGTTTTTAATTATTAATTTTCATTATAATTATATAAATGTGTCATTTTTTTAAATTCTTTTATCTTCATCCAAGGACTGTTTCCCCTTGCTTTTAGAGAGAGAGTGAAAGAAAAAGAGAGAGACACTGATGTAAGAGAGAAACATCAATAGGTTGTTCCCATATGTGCCTGAACCAGGTATTACATGTGCCTGGACTGGGGCTTGAACCCACAACAAAGATATGTGACTGGGGATCAAACCAAAAACCTCTTGGTTACTGGACAATGCTCCAACCGGCTGGGCCACACTGGCCAGGACTAAATGTGTTGTTTCTTGATTAGGTAAGAATTACTTTTACTTTTAATTTAACTGGCAGTTTAATTAAAATGACTTTCATCAAAATTGGAATTCTGTGTCAGGTGCTTCTTGGCAAATTCAATTAATTTACATAATCTTCTATTCTATATTTTCAACTAATAACTGGTGTTATGGAATTTACCTTTAAACTCAATCGTACTTCTTTCTTGGGAAATTAAAGTGAATTGTACACTGAAAACTGGCTGCCTTCAGCTTTGTCATGCTGTGGCTTCACAGTGGGATGGAGGGAGTGACTTGGCCCCATCACTATTTTCCTATTGCAATGCAGATATTTTGAAATAACTTGCACCATAATATTTTTCTTAGATTGTCAGCTGTGAAAGAAAGAAAGAAAGAAAGAAAGAAAGAAAGAAAGAAAGAAAGAAAGAAAGAAAGAAGGAAGGAAGGAAGGAAGGAAGGAAGGAAGGAAGGAAGGAAGGAAAGAAGGAAGGAAGGAAGGAAAGAAAGAAAGAAAGAAAGAAAGAAAGAAAGAAAGAAAGAAAGAAAGAAAGAAAGAAAGAAAGAAAGAAAGAAAGAAAGAAAGAAAGAAAGAAAGAAAGAAAGAAAGAAAGAAAGAAAGAAAGAAAGAAAGAAAGAAAGAAATCACTTTCTTTTAAAAGAATGCAATTAGGTCTTAAGGTTTGGGGGTCATAATCATGATGATAATGATGGTTATAAGTATTTTGAGAAAGCAACATGGCAAAGGAAAAAATGAGTGTGGTTGTGTTAGCATCAGTCATTGCCAAAAATGTATTAGCAGTATATGAATCTTTTAAAAAACCTTAAAAAGATGCTCAATGTTACAATGTTTCATATTTAATTATGCTTATTAAACTGAAATCAAGTCTAAGACATGTTTTAAGCCCCAAACTTAGGGTGCCCTATGTTTAAGTTATAAAAATAGGTGCTGTGGGGAGAGTAGCAGAAAGTTTATTGACTAAACATTAAAAAAGACCATCAAGCTGAACATTTGACTGAGGATGACCCTAGTTTAAATGCTTGTTCTTAGGTATATTTTCAAAAGCATCAAAGTCATTCTGCAGTCTTCTGGTAAATTATCAAATCGATCTGGAATTGCGTTTGTGTTCCAGTCATATCTATTCACAAAAAGTTAAAAAAAAAAAAAACTACCAATAAATGTTGGCCTTTTAATTGGAGTTCTCACCAAACAGAAGTCATTGTAGATTTTTTTCTTTCCTAAGAACATTTACCATTTTGGTGAATTAATAGAATTACACTTTCTATAAAAAAGCAAATTTCAGAATGGCTTGAAAGTATTATAACATATCTGAAACAACTTAGAATTCAACCAATATACAATTTTAAGTTAAAAGAGATCATTGCCTAAGAATTACAGCTTTAGAATTACCACTTATGAAACAATTGATATAAGAGGCATTGCAGAGCACTTCAGCACTAAGATATCTTGAGAATAAAGATGTACCTAACATACCTAACGTAGGAGTGAGACTATATAAAGGAGAAATAATTACTAACCCTGATTAATCATTTTATTTCCTCAGTTCAATTCAAGGCGCATTATCACATGAGAGTCTCGGAGTGAGGAGAAGCAGAGTCCTTTCAATTCCTACCCATTGAGTGATGAAGAGGAATCCAGTGTTTGCAAGATAGGCAGGCCACAGAGGAAAGGGGGCCCAGACAAAAGAGTGGAAAAAGAATGAAAACAAGTCAAAGGGAATTATGAACCAGTACAAGATACTAACAGCAAGAATGGAATTCAAGACTTGTGAAGGGACTTACTACCACCAAGTCCGCTCTAGTTTTTGTGTGCTTATATGTTAGCCTCACTGAGGCCATCTCAAATGCTGACATGATTTCTGACCCTTTTTGTAAATGAAATACTGGAAAATATTTGATTTTATGATACCATCTAGGCTACTGTTGGAATAAATAAAATGATCCAAGAGAATGATAGTTCTAAATACCTCTGAATATGAGTTTTATACCCTTAAACTATGTGGACCTCTTTCTTCTTCTAAGTCTGTGACAGTATTTGCAACACGAAATTCTGATCTTGGGACAGAGTAGCCTTCCTCCAATTCCACACGCTGTTCTTCACATAGGAATAATCAGGACTAATTTCATGATAAAGAAACTATTATTTGAATAATCAAGATGACAGAGGAGTGAGTGGAAGACACACTAACCTCCTCCCAAGAGCAACGTGGAATTACATCTAAATTGTGGAGAAATCACCTGGAACGAACAACTGAACAATAGTGGGAGAGGAGACATAACATCAGACAGACAGAAGAATCAGCTTTAACACAACCTAACTGGTAAAGGAGTACGGTAGAGAATCGAGAATGCAGGCAGGGTATCCATGGGTGCA
Source organism: Pteronotus mesoamericanus (assembly GCF_021234165.1). Taxonomy (NCBI): domain Eukaryota; kingdom Metazoa; phylum Chordata; class Mammalia; order Chiroptera; family Mormoopidae; genus Pteronotus; species Pteronotus mesoamericanus. Next base: position 61,444,697 of record NW_026555321.1, read on the forward strand.
GCACCAGAAGGATATTGAAATGACCAAATGGATACCCCTGAGATGAGCCAGGTCTAAACAATAAGTGGGGACCTCCAGCCTACAGCACCAGAACCACAAAGGTACACAGAACACTGTGAAAATGGGGAGGGTTGCTCTCTGCCAGACACATGTGGCTGGAGATGCAAAGAGCCATTTAAAGAACCAATGTGTAAATTTTCATTTGAAGCCACTTACACTGGACTCCAGTGAAGGCAAGGGCAGAGTGGGCTGGAGATGCCTGAAGAGAAACTGGGGAAGGCGGCTTTGGGGAAAGCATTGAGAGAGTAGCCTGCAGGATCCCAGTGCTGACTCATCTCCAGTGCATCAGCAACCATTTTGCTCAGGCAGACCACTACCCTGAGTGGCAACAGTATGAGATGACCCAATAGCCCCATCCCCAGGAGGCTGGGTCAGGGCCCTGTGGTGCTAAAACCTGATGGCTGAGTACAGAGTGGCAGCCACGGATAGTAGATCCCAGGCTAAAGGGGACCCAGAGTGGTCTGAAGACACTTGAAGAAAGATTAGGGAGGGAGGCTTTGGGGAAAGAATGGAGAGAGTAGCTGGTGAAATCCTGATGCTAACTCCTCCCTCATACAGCAGCAGCCATTTGGCTCAGGCAGATGACTCTCCTGAGTGGCAGCAGCAACAAAAGACAAAAGACCCAATAACTCTGCTCCCAGGAGGGAGTCAGAAACAGGCTGAGGTGTCTCTAAGCCTGATTGCTGAGCACAGAGTGACTAGAATAACAGCTGTAGGAGAAAAGCAGAGAGAGTAGATTCCTGGAAGTCTCATACTGCCTAAGGTCAGACAGGGCCAACATCTTACATTACCAGAGGCAGATCAAGAAGGAAAAAACAAACAAACACACAAAAAAACAGCAGTCTCCTACCATAGAACTTCACACCACAAAGTCAGGAAACCAAGACAGATCAATTTAAGAAACAGAAGCAAAAAAGAAGAGTCCCACAAAAAAATGGGAAAACAAAGAAATACTCAAAGGGAAAGAAAGAATCACCATAAAGAGAAATAAATGAAATAAGATCAAGTCAACTATCAGATATTGAATTCAAAATAATGGTTCTAAGAAAGCTCAATGAGCTCAGTGACCTCAGAGAGAATTACAGAAACTGTAGGAAAACTATGATGAACTTACTGCAAAATATATCAGCATAAAAAGGACATGGAAATGATTGATAAGATACAAGAGGAAGTAAAGAATGAAATTTCTGAATTGAAGAACACAATAGAAGGAATCAAAAACAGGCTATATGAAGCAGAGGATCAAATCAGTGAACTGGAGGAAAGGTAGAAATAAGCTCCTAGAAAGAGCAAGAAAAGGAAAAAAGATTCAAAAAGAATTAAGAGGCATTGAGGGAAATGCAGGACAACCTGAAATGTAATAATATCTGTATAATAGGGACACCAGAAGGAAAAGAAGAGGAGCAAAGGATAGAGAACCTGTTTGAAAAAGTAATGATGGAAAACTTCCCTAATAGGAGGAGAGAAAAAGTGACACAAGTTCAGGTAGCACAGAGTCCCATTCAAGAGGAACCCAATAAGGCCCATTCCAAGACATGTCATCATTATAGTGGCAAATATCAAAGACAAACAGAGAATCCTAAAGACAGCAAGGGAGAAACGGGTGGTAACATACAAGGGAACCCCAATACAACTAGCAGCTGAGTTCTCGACAGAAACTCTGCAAGCCAGAAGGAATGGCAAGAAATATTCTAAGTAATGAAAAGTTCATGTTATAGGCTACTTTAAAATGAACCTTTTTTCTTAGTTTTAAATTACACAGTTTTATAGGAGTTTGAAGAAAAATTAAGGGATTTGAATTTTATATACATGGAGGATATAGGAAATGACAGGATAAGATTCGATGGTGTCTCCTTTTGATTTTGTTCAAAGACAAGAAACCATTAAGAGTAGACAGTAGTAATAAAGATGGTACAAATAAATCAGAAAGGCAACTTTTATGACTAAAAGACTTTCTGAAATGTTCTTTCTGAAGCTCCAAAGAATAAATCAATAAAGTATAAGCCTTCTGTGGAAAAAAAAAAGTGAACACCTGCAACGAAGACTGCTCTAACCAGCCAGGTTCTCAATTAAAATGGAAGGTGAAATAAGGAGTTTCCTAGACAAAAGAAGGCTAAAAATATAAACCTCCACCAAACCAGCATTGCAAAATATGGTAAAGGGATGGCTTTAAGAAGATGAAGAAACAGAGTCTATGAATACTCAGTTCCTTTCACAGTCACCAATACTTGATATTACCAATATTTTTAATACTACTTAATCTGAATATGACAGTGATGTGTTATTTTCATTGTCCCTTTATTATTTGTTGAAACCAAAACTGTTTTTGTATATTTATTGTCTAGTTCTATTATTTTTAAAAAAAAACTTTAAATGACTTTTTGGTATTCTTTATCCACTTTTTATTAAACGTTTGTAGAATATTTTTCTCTAAAAGAAAAAACTAACAAAAACTATTAATGCTTTTATAGACATGCTGCAAATACTTTTCTATTCTATTCTTTGTCCTTTAACTTTTTTTACATGAATATTACTGTATAGCCTTAAATGTTTAATATAGTCATATTGTCAATATTTTACTTTATACATTCTGGGTTTGAATATTTTAATTCAGGGTAAGAAAAATATTAGTTTGTATTTTCACCTAAAACTCCTTAGATTCTACATATTGATTTTTAACTCACCTGAATATTCTTGTATAATGTGTGAAATAGGACTCTATTATTTGTTTTATTTCAAGTAATAGTGGTCCATAAACCTTATTTGCTGAATAACCCTTATTTTTCACATTGATTTGAAATATCAATTTCATCACATATTACATTGTTAGATATATACATTTGTTTCTAGAATGCTTATTTTATCTCATTGATATACTTGATTATTTCTGTGCTAATGTCATGTTGTTTTAATTGCTGAGAATTTATAATGGTTTTAAATTTTTTATTTTTATTTTTTATCTCTTTTTATAAATCAAGTTTATTCTATTACAGTTGTCTCAATTTTTACCCCTCTACCCCCCTCCACCCATCCCACACCCACCCCCTCACTCCCAAAGACAATTCCCATTCTGTTGTCCATGTCCATGGGTCATTCATACATGTTCTTTGTCTACTCCCTTCTCCTTCTTGCACCATGATCCTCTCTTCCCATCCCCTCTGGTCACTTTAAGTTGGCTCCATGTTTCTGTAACTGTGGTTTATTTTGTTTGTTAGTTTATTTTGTTGAATCGAGTCCACTTACAGGTGAGATCATATAGTATTTGTCTTTCCTCAACTGGCTTATTTCACTTAGCTTAATATTCTCCAGTTGCATCCATGTTGTTGACAAAGGTAGGAGTTCCATCTCTATCTCTCTTTCCTTCTAACTTAAATTCAGATTGATTTTACTTATTTTTTTAGATGTCAAAGTTAATTATAAAATATTTTTAAAAATTAAACCATTATAAAGTCTCAGCAATTAAACCAACATGACATCAGCACAGAAATAATCAAGTAGCTCAATGAAATATAATGAGCATTCTAGAGACAAAAGTATATATATATATATATATATATATATATATATATATATATATATCTGTCTCATTATATAATATATGATTAAGTTGATATTTCAAGTCAATGGGTAACATAAGGCTTATTCAACAAGTAAAGTACATGGGCCAATATTACTTGAAATAAAGCAAATAATAGAGCCCTATTTCACACATATAAGAAATATTCACGCGAGTTAAAAATCAATAAGTAGAATCTAAGGAGTTTTAGAAGAAAATAGAACTAATATTTTTCATGACTTGAGGTAAAATATTCAAACCTAGAAGTTATAAAGTAAATGTGGACAATATGACTATATTAAACATTTAACTATATAGTAATATACATATAAAAAAAGTTAAAGGACAAGGAATAGAATAGGAAAGTATTTGAAACACATTGAAAACATGGTTAGTGGGGTTGTTTTTTTTTTGGGGGGGGAAATGTTCTACAAACTTTTAATCAATAAATGTATAAAGAATACAAAAAGGCAGGTAAAGTTTTTTTTTTAATTAATTTATTTTTCCAAATACATTTGTCTAAAGCTCTTTTTTAAATAATAGAAATAGGCAAGAAATATACTAAAACAGGTTTCATTTCAACAAATAGCAAAGGAACAATTAAAATAACATCATTATCACAATCAGATTAATGAATATTAAAAATATTGGTAATATCAAGCATTGGTATCTCTGAAAGGAACTGGGTGTTCATAGAAACTTTTCCTTCATCTTAAAGCAGTCCCATTAGCGTATTTTGCAGTGCTGGTTTGGTGGAGGTGTAGTTTTTAACTCTTCTGTCTGGGAAACTCCTCATTTCACCTTTAATTTTAATTGAGCCTTGCTGGGTAGAGCAGTCTTGGTTGCGGGCCTTTGCTTTTCATTACTTGGAATATTTCTTGCCATTCCCTTCTGACTTGCAGGGTTTCTGTTGAGAAATCAGCTGCTAGCTATATTGGGGCTCCCTTAGATCTTATTACCTCTTTCTCCCTTGCTTGCTTTAGGATGCTCTGTTTGTCTTTGATATTTGCCATTTTAATAATTACATGTCTTGGAGTGGAGCTCCTTGGGTTCCTCTTGAATGGGACCATCTGTGCTACCTGGACTTGTGTCACTTTTTCTCTCCTCCAATTAGGGAAGTTTTCCATCATGACTTTTTCAAACAGGTTCTCTATCCCTACCTCATCCTCTTCTTCTGGTATCCCTATTATACAGATATTATTATGTTTCATGTTGTCCTGCATTTCCATAAACACCTCTTCATTGTTTCTGAGTATTTTTTTCATTTTCTTGCTCTTTCTGGGAGCTTTTTTCTACATTATCCTCCAGTTCACTGATTCGGCCCTCAGCTTCATCAAGCCTGCTTCTGATTCCTTCTACTGTGTTATTCAATTCAGAAATTGTGTTCTTCATTTCCTCTTGTCTCTTATGGATAGTTTCTATGTCCTTTTTCATGCTGATATAGTTTGCAGTTAAGTTCCTCATAGTTTCCCTGTAGATTTTGGTAATTCTCTCTGAACTCACTGAACTCATTGAGCTTCCTTACAACCATTGTTTGGAACTCAATATCTGATAGTTTGCTTGTCTCTATTTCATTTAGTTCTCTTTCTGAGTATTCCTCCTTTCCCTTCGAGTGGGGGGTATTTCTTTGTCTTCCCATTATTTGTGATACTCTTCTCTTTTGCTTCTGATCCTTAAGTTGATCTTTCTTGATCTCCTGACTTTGTGGTGTGAACTTCTATGGTTAGAGACCACTGTTTTTACTTTCTGGATCTGCCTCTGATGATGTCAGATGTTGACCCTGTCTGACCTTAGACAGTCTGTTCAAAACTTCCAGTAATTTGCTGTTTGTGGCTGTCTCCTTCAGCTATTAATTTATTCACTCCGCATTCAGCAGGTTGCCTTAGACATCTCAGGGTGGGGCAGAATCCCTCCTGGGGGAGGGGGTTATTGGGTTCACGCACGCTGCTGCTGTATGGGAGAGAAGTCCACAATGGGATCCTGCTGGCTACTCTCTCCCTTCTCTCCCCAAATGGTCCATCCCCAGTCTCTCCTCAAGTGTCCCCAGATTTCTCTGTGCCCCCTTTATCCAGGAATCTAGTATCTGTGGCTGCCACTCTGCACTCAGCAGGCAGCTTAAACAGTACAGGGCAGGGTGGAATCCCACCTCGGGGGGGCTATTGGGTCCTTTGATGCTGGTGCTGCTCAGGGAGAGTGGTCTCCATCTGAGCAGCATGGCTGCTGCCACATGGGGGGCAAATCAGCACTGAGATCTCGCTGGCTACTCTCTCAGTTCTCTCCCCAAAGGCTCATTCCCCAGTCTCTCCTCAGGTGTTAAGCCCACTCTCCCCCACCTTTGCTGGAGACCATGGTAAGTGACTGCAAATAAAAATTTATGCATTGGCCCTTTAAACAGTTCTTTGCATCTCTGGCCGCCTTTTTCTGGCAGAGAGCAACCCTGCCGCTTTTTGCAGATGGCTGTATTCTTTGTACCTTTTGGACTCCGGTACTCTGGGATAAAGGTCCCCACTTTTGGTTTAGACCCCACTCTTCTTGTGGGGATCCAACTGGCCATTTCAGTATCCTTCTGGTGCTGTGGCCCGTGGGCACCCCGCCTTCCTTCTTAGGTCTGTACTGCACTCCTTACCAGTTAGATTGTGCTAAAGCTGATTTTTCTGTCTCTGAGATTACAAGGCTCTTCTCTCACCATTGTTCAGTTGTTTGTTCCAGGGGATGTCTCCACAATTTAGTTGTAATTTCAGGTTGGTCCTGGGAGGAGGTCAGCATGACTTCCACTCACTCCTCTACCATCTTGATTCTCCTGGTTTAAATTTTTTTTAATATTTTATAATTCACTTTGGCATTTAAAAATAAATAAAATCCATCTGCATTTGAAGGAAAGAAAGAGAAAAAGAAAGAAAGAAGAAAGAAAGAAGAAAGAAAGAGAAAGAAAGAAAGGAAGGAAGGAAGGAAGGAAGGAAGGAAGGAAGGAAGGAAGGAAGGAAGGAAGGAAGGAAGGAAGGAAGGAAGGAAGGAAGGAAGGAAGGAAGGAAGAAAGAAAGAAAGAAAGAAAGAAAGAAAGAAAGAAAGAAAGAAAGAAAGAAAGAAAGACAAACTCTTATCTTTTGTGGCAACATGGTTGGAACTGGAGAATATTATGTTAAGTGAAATAAGCCAGTCAGTGAAAGTCAAATACCATATGATCTCACCTATAATTGGAATCAATTCAACAAAATAATCTAACAAACAAAATAAACCACAGGCATGGAAACATAGAGCAGACTAAAGGTGACCAGAGGGGGTGGGGAAGGAGGACAGTCGGGGAAAGAAGGGGAAGTGTCTAGACAAAGAACATGTATGACTGTGAGAGCAAGGGATGGGGGTGGGATGAGTGGAAGAGGGTAAAGGAGAAAAAATTGAGACAACTCTAATAGAATAAACATGATTTAAAATTTAAAAAATAAAAAAGTCATATGCAGATAATATATATATATATATATATATATATATATAGCCAAAATTTCAAGCCTTATTCTACTGATTCTTCATAATCATGGAGAAGGAGGTTACCATGCCAACTTATTGAAACAATGATTCAATGCCAACTTAAATGATGAGTACTAAAATTGTTTTATTTTTCCAATTATCTCCTTGTGATAGGTCTCTCAACAGAAAAAATAGACTGGATGAAGTGTGGCAAAATGGTTCTTGACAATGTTCTTCTTCAAATTCAATTGCTCAGACCTAATCAAGTTGACTCGAAATGAGTTGTATCAATATATTCGATGCTGTACAACTCTCTAATGTGACTCAATGTGAGAGTCGCTGAGTTAAAGAGAATCTTGTGACTTAAGAGAGTTAATGACTTGTCACATACACCATTTATTCTCAAAAACTTTAAAAAGGGATAGGGCCCACATGACTCCACACCAGGAAGACAAACAATCTAACTAAAAAATGGGCAAAAACCTCAACAGACACTTCTGCAAGGAGGACATAAAAGGGCCCAGGGACATAGGAAAGGATGCACATCATCACTACCCATAAGAGAAATGCAAATTAAGACCACAATGAGATACCACTTTACACCAGTCAGAAGAACCATCATAAACAGATCAACAAAAAATGGGTGCTGGTGAGGCAGTGGAGAAAAGAGAACCCTAATACACTGTTTGTGGGAATGCAGACTAGTGCGGCTACTATGGAAAACAACATAGAACTTCCTAAAAAAAAAAAAAAAAAAACTAGAAAAGGAACTATCTATTGACTCAGCAATTCCACTCCTGGGATTATACCCTAAGAATCCCAAAACACCAATTCAAAAGAACCTATGCCCCACAATGTTTATAGCAGCACAATTTACAATAGCAAATGCTGGAAACAGCTTAAGTACTCATCAGTAAATGAGTGGATCAAAAAAACTATGGTACATTTACACAATGGAATACTAAGCAGCAGAAAGAAACAAGGAACTCCTACCCTTCACAGCAGCATTGATGAGACTGGAGAGCATTAGGCTTAGTGAAATAAGTCTAGAGCTGAAAGACAAATACCATGTGTTCTCACCTATAATTGGAACCTAATCACCAAACAAACAAGGAGACAAAATAGAACCAAAGTCGTGGAAATAAAGAACAAACTGACAGTAACAGGAGGGGAGAGGGAAGGGGAATAATGAGGCAAAGAAGTAGGAAAAGGTAATATCTGTCATAAAGGAAAAGGTATAAAGGGTCCATGGAGAGGACTTCAAGATGTTGAATGAGAGGGTGGAAGTCACATTGACCTTCTCCCAGGACCAATCTGGAATTACACCTAAATTTTGGAAATATCACTGAGGGTGAGGGGAACTGAACAATAACAAGAGAGTAGACTTAAACCTCGGACAGACAGAAGAATGAGCTTTAGCACAATCTAACTGGTAAGGAGTGTGATACAGGCTCCAGAAGGTGGGCCCATGAGTGGCATTGCTAGAGGGACATTGAAATGGCCAGTTTAATCTCCCAGAGAAGAGCAGGGTCTAAACCATAAGTGGGGATCTCCAGCCTGCAGCACTGGAGCACAAAACACACACAGTTAACAGCCAGCTGTGAAAAGTGGCAACGTGCTCTCTGCCAGAGACAGGGAGCTGGAGACACAAAGAGCCATTTAAAGGGCCAATGAAAAAATTTGTCCTGGCACCCACCTACACTTGGCTCTGGGAGTGGCAGGGGCAGAGTTGGCTGGAGCCACCAGAGGAGAGGCTGGAGAGGGACGCTTTGGGGAAAGAACTGAGAAAGTGGACAGCAGGGTCCTGGTGCTGACTCAACCCCATTTGCAGCTGCCATCTTGGTCGGAAAGAGCTGCAGTAGCATGAAAGGACACAATAGCCATGCTCCCAGGAGGCTTGGCGCTGGCCCGGAGTTGCTCAGGCCCAGGTGCTGAGTACAGAGTTTACCCCTGGGTAAGGGGGGTGCAGAGTACTCTAGAAATGCTTGAGGAGAGTCTGGTGACAAAGGCATTGCGGAGATAACTGAGGAAGTAGTGGGGAATCCCAGTGCTGACTTTTTCCCCATACAGCAGCACCATATTGCTCTGGCAGACCACTGCTCCAAGTGGCAAAAGTGGGAAAGGGCACAGTATACCTGCACACAGCAGGGAATCAGCACCACCTTGACTGCTGAGGGCAGAGTAACTAGATTAACAACTGGAGTAGATAGACATAGACAATATATTCAAGGAAGTCTCTTAAAGACTGTTGAAGTCAGACTGGATCAAGACCAGTCATCATCAGATGCAGCTCCAGAAATAATGAAAAAGAAAGGTGGTCTCATGCCACAACAGTTAACACCATAAAGACAGGAAGTCAAGACAGATCAATTTACAAGCAGAAGAAAAAAGAAAGTGTCTCACAAATAATGGGAAGAAAAAGAAGCACCCCCCAAACAAAGAGAAAGAAGGCATCCCAAGAAAGAGAACTAAATGAAATAGAGGCAAGTAAACTATCAGATATTGAATTCAAAACAACAGTTCTAATGAAGCTCACTGAGCTCAGTGAGCTCAAAGAGAATGACCAAAACTATATGAAAACTGTGAAGAACTATCTGCAAACTATATCAGCATGAAAATGACATGGAAACTAACAATAAGACACAGGAGGAAATGAAGAATACAATATATGAATTGAAGAACACAATAGAAGAAATCAAAAGCAGGCTTGATGAAGCAGAGGATTGAATGAGCGAGCTGAAGGACAAGGTGAAAAAGGCTCTCAGAAAGAGCAAGAAATGGAAAAAGACTCAAAAGAATGAAGAGGCTTTGAGGAAAATGCAGGAAAACCTAAAAGATAATAATATCCATATAATAGGGATACCAGAAGGAGAAGGGGAATGAGGGAAAGAGAACCTGTTTGAAAAAGTAATGATGGAAAGCTTCCATAATTGGATGAGAGAAAACGTCACACAAGTCCAGGAAGTCCATTGAACAAGTCCATTGAAGAGGAACCCAGTGAGGCCCACTCCAAGACACACCATCATTAAAATGGCAAATATTAAAGAGAGACTCCTAAAGGAAGCAAGGGAGAAAGAGGTACTAACATATAAGGGAGCCTTGATATGGCTGGCAGCTGACTTCTCAACAGAAACACTGCAAGCCAGAAGGGAATGGCAAGAAATATTCCAAGTAATGAGAAGTAAGGGTCTGCAGCCAAGACTGATGTACCCAGCAAGGCTCTCAGTTAAAAAGAAAGTTGAAGTAAGGAGTTCCCCAGAGAAAAGAAGGCTAAAGGAATGCACCTCCACCAAAACAGGACTACAAAACATGCTAAAGGGACTGCTTTAAGAAGATGCAGGAAAAAAGTGAGAAAGAGAGGATCACAGATACAAAGGGAAAAAAATGAATAATTACGTATCAATAATAACTTTAATTGCAAATGGATTAAATGTCACAATCATAAAACATAGGATAGCTGAATGGTTAAGAAAACATGGCCCACATATATGCTGCCTACAAGAGACCCACCTCCGAACTAACGACCTACACACAGTGAAGATAAAGGGTTGAAAAAAAAATTGTCCTAGCAAATGGACAAGGAAAAAAAGCAGGGTTAGTAATACTTATATCAGACAAAATCAATTTCAAAACAAAGGTCATATAAAGAGACACAGAAGGATACTTCACCATACTCAAAGGAAGAAGCTATCAAGAAGATATGAACATTGGAAACCTATATACACCCAATATAGGAGGACCCCAATATATAAGGAAAATCTTCAAGGACTTCAGGAAAGATATAGACAGTGACACACTGATAGTAGAGGATTTTAACACCTCGCTGTCAGAAATGGATAGATCTTCCAAAAAAAAATCAACCAAGATATTGTGGAACTAAATGATACATAAAATCAAAAGGATTTAACTGACATATATAGAACCTTTCATCCCAAAGAACCAAAATACACTTTTTTTTTCCAAATGCACATGGAATATTTTCAAAGATAGACCACATGAAAGGATACAAAACAAGCCTTAACTAATTCAGGAAAATCAAAACCATAACAAGCATTTTCTCAGACCAGAGGGGCTTGAAACTAGAAACCAACCTCAAATGAAAAACTAAAAAACATTCACACTCAAGGAGACTGAATAGTACACTATTAAACAATGAATGAGTCAATAATTAGATGAGAAGAAAAAAGTTTCTGGAAACAAATGAAAATGAACACACAACAACCCAATCCTATGGCACACAGCAAAGGCAGTCCTGAGAGGGAAGATCATGACAATACAGGCCTACCTAAAAAAGATAGAAATATTTCAAATAAATGACCTAACTCTCCAGCTTCAGGAAATGGAGAAAAAACAGCAAACACATCCCAGAGCACATAGAAGAAACAAAATAATAATGATCAGAGCAGAATTGAATGACATAGAGATTAAAAAAATAAAAATAAAAAATAAAAAATTGACAAATCTAGGAGCTGGTCCTTTGAAAAATAAAAAAATAAAAAAAATTGACAAGACTTTAAACAAATTCATCAAGAAAAAAAGAGAGAGGACTCAAATAAATAATATCAGAAATTAAAGAGGAGAAATTACAACATATACCACAGAAATACAAAGGATAGTAAGAAATTACTATGAGCAATTATATGCCAAGAAATTTGAAAACCTGGGTGAAATGGACAAATTTCTAGAAAAATATAACCTGCCAACACTGAGTGAATAAGAAGCAGAAAGCCTGAACAGACCAATAAGAGCTGGGGAAATTGAAGAAAATAAAAAGAATCCCAGAACACAAAATCCCAGGACCCGACCATTTCACAGCAGAATTTTACAAAACATTTAAGGAAGAGCTAACCCCTGTCTTTCTCAGAATATTCAAAAAAATTCAAGAAGAGGAAAGACTCCCAAACTCAATCGATAAGGCCAGCATCATCCTAATCTCAAAACCAGATAAAGACACAGCAAATAAAGAAAACTACAGGCCAATATTGCTGATGGACAAAGATGCTAAAATCCTCAAAAAATTGTTGGCAAAACGCATCCAACAATACATTAAAAAGGTCATCCACCATGATGAAGAGGGATTCATCCCAGGGATGCAATGATGGTTCAATATTCACAAATCAATCAATGGGATACATCACAAAAAAAAAAAAAAGGAAAGACAAAAACCACATGATCATATCAATAGATGCAGAAAAAACATTTGATAAGGTACAGCACCTATTTATGATCAAAACACTCAGAAAAATGGAAATAAATGGGGCATTTCTCAATATAATAAAGGCCATATATGAAAAACCTGCAGCCAACATCATACTCAACGGGCAAAAACTAAAAGCTTTCCCACTAAAACTGGGAACAAGACAAGGACATCCACTTTCACCACTTCTATTCAACATAGTATCGGAAGTCCTTGCCACAATGGTGAGACAAGAAAAAGACATAAAAGGCATCCAAATTGGAGAGGAGGAAGTAAAACTATCATTGTTTGCAGATGACATAATAGTATACATGGAAAACCCTAGAGACTCGACCAAAAAAAAGTATATGATCTAATAAGTAAATTTGGCAAAACAGCAGGGTAAAAGTCAATATACAGAAATCAAAGGCATTTTTACACACCAGCAATGAAATATCAGAAATCAGAGAATCAGAAATCAAAAATAAAAAATCCCCATTGTTACAGCAACAAGAAAAATACAGTACCTAAGAAGTCAGTAAAAGATGTGTATGCAGAACTGAAGATGGCGGAGGAGTGAATGGGAGTCACGCTGATCTCCTCCCAAAACCAAACTGGAATCTCAACTAAATAATGGAGTAATCACCTGGAAAGCAGTGGAACGATAGTGGGAGAGGAGCCTTGGTGCTGCGGACAGTGGATTCTGCTCTCACACATTCCAATGGGTGAGAAGTGCGGTGGAGGCTGGGTGCCCACGGGCACAGACACCAGAGGGACATTGAAAAGGCCAGTTAGCTTCCCCCGAGAAGAACGGGGTCTGAATCATAAACAGGGACCCCTAAACTACAGCAGCTAAAGCCAAGAAAATACAGACAAAAGGCAACCCCAAAAAGCTTAGGGGCACCCTTTGCCAGAGACAGGGGGCTGGGGATGCAAAGAGGCATTTAAAGGGCAAACGCAAAAGTTGCCGTGGCAGCCACCCTCCTGGATCTCTGGGTAGAGGCGGCAGCAGGGTGGGCTGGTGCTTGGGAAAAGACTGGTGAGGAAAACTTTGTGAAGAGAACTGACATGGCAGCTGGTGGAGCCCCGGTGATGGCACGCCTCCCACTCTGCAGCTACCGTATCACTCAGGCATAAGGGAATCAATTAACCTGCCTTTTGTGCCCTCCACACACAGCTTGCATGAGTGTGGACTGTGGGGCTGAGTGCAGACTGGCTGGGAGAGCCTTGAGGAGAGACTGGAGACGGAGGCATTGGGGAAAGAATGGGAGGAGGAACCACGGAGTCTCGACTCCCTCCCTGTAGTCTCCATTGTGGGCTGGAAAGGCGAGACCCCAAAGAGGCAGAAGCGGGGCGCGCATGAACCCCCGCTGTCTGTGATTGAAACGCAATCCGCACATGGGGTGGATCCTTTGCAGAAGGGATCAGGGAACTGCCCGGAGGCCCTGGAGGAGACTCTGGAAATGGAGGCATTGGGGAAAGAAAAGGAGGAGGAACCAGGGAGCCCTGACTCCCTCCCTTTTCCGTAGTCTCCATTGTGGGCTGGAAAGGTGCGACCCCAAAGAGGAAGAAGAGGGGCACGCAGGAACCAGACTGCCTAAGATTGAAACACAGTCTGCACAGGTGGTGGATCCTTGGCCGAACGGGTCGCAGAACTGCCCAGAGGTCCCTGAGGGGAGACTAGAAATGGAGGCATTGGGGAAAGAACGGGAGGAGGAACTGGGGAGTCCCAACTCCTTCTCCTTGCTGTAGTCTCCATTGCACGGGAACAGGCCACACCCCCAAAGAGCCAAAAGCCGAAAAGCACAACTACATACCCCCAAAACACCCAGAGCAGGCACACACACTTGCTCCGAGTGACCCGCGAGGTTTGGCGAGCGTGTGTGTGACCCACGCGGGCTGGACAACGCTTGCACCGGCCGGCAAGGCCTCCCACAGACTGGCACCTATACGGCCTGAGAGGGAGCGCACAGAGCAACAAGGGCAGGCGTAAATTGATCCCCCCACCCGCGATTGTGGAGCAGCCCACAAAGTTAGTAGAGCTGCCCAGAGTCCCTGGAGGAGAGACCAGAAACAGGATTAACCAGAGAGTCCTGGAGCTGAGTTCCTCCCATTTCTGTAGTCCCCATTTGACAAGGGCAAGCAACGCACCCAAAGAGCCAAAAGTGGGGAAAATACAAAATAGAAGACCCTAAACTGATGAGTGCTGCGGAGCTCGCGGGCCAGGGGGGCCAGATGAGCAAGCGAGGTTGCGAATAAGCCCCCTGGTCTGGGGCAAGCACATGCGAGCCCAGGCAGGTGGGGGACCCTGCAGCGCTGGGAAGGCACTCAAGGAGCCTGCGTGAGAGTGCAGAGAGATCCCAAAAAATAGCCCAGCCCTGACCGAAGGGGTCACAGACCTGCTCCAAGCAGGAGTCAGACACAGGCATTAGACTCCTGGAAGGCTCAAACAAACAACCCAAGGCCCTATAGGGTCAACAACTGACATCATCAGAGGCAAGCCCAGAAAGAAAAGTAAAGGACAAAAATACTTAACAGACTCTCACAAAAATGGGAAGAAAAAGAAGTTCCCCCCAAATGAGTGGAAAAGGGGACTCCCTAGAGAGAGCTAAATGAAATAGAGGCAATTGAACTATCAGATATGGAATTCAAACAATGGTTCTAAGGAAGCTCAATGAGCTGAGTCAGCTCAAAGGGAATTATGAGAAACTGCAGAGAAACTATCAGGATCTTATAGCAAACTATATCAGCCTGGAAAGGGACATAGAAACTATCAAGAAGACACAAGAGGATATGAAGAATACCATTTCTGAATTGAGAACACAGTAGAAGGAATACAAAGCAGGCTGGAAGAAGCTGAGGATCGAATCAGTGAGATGGAGGACAAGGTAGAAAGAAGCTCCCAGAAAGCACAAGAAAAGAAAAAACGGCACAAAAAGAATGAAGAGGCATTTAGGGAAATGCAGGACAACCTGAAACGCAATAATATCCGTATAATAGGGATACGAAAAGGAGAAGAAGAGGAGCAAGGAATAGAGAAACTCCTCGAAAAAGTAATGATGAGAAATTTCCCTAATTTGAGGAGAGAAAGACTCTCATGGATCCAGGAGGCACAGAAGACCCCACTCAAGAGGGACGCAAGGAGGTCGACTCCAAGACACATCATCATTACAGTGGCAAATGTCAAAGACAAAGAGAGAATCCTCAAGGCAGCAAGGGAGAAGGAGAAAGTAACATACAAGGGGGCCCCGATACGCCTAGGAGCTGACTTCTCAACAGAAATACTACAAACTAAAAGGGAATGGCAACAAATATTCCAAGCCATGAAAAGCAAGGGCCTACAGAGAAGGCTGCTCTACACAGCTAGGCTCTCCATCAAAATAGAAGGAGAAATACGGAGTTTCCCAGACAAAGGAAGGCTAAAAGAATATATCTCTACCAAACCAGCACTCCAAGATATGCTAAGGGGACTGGTTTAAGCAGATGAAGGAAAAGAATGAGACAGAGAGGAATACAGGTACAAAGAGAAGAGATGAGTAAGGTTCTGACAGTAATATCTCTCAAAGCGAATGGACTAAATGCCCCAATCAAAAGACACAGGGTAACTGAATGGATAAGAAAACATGACCCACACATATGGTTCCTACAAGAGACCCACCTCAGAGCAAGAGACCTACACAGACTGAAAGTAAAGGGATGGAAAACAATATTCCAAGCAAATGGGCATGAGAAAAAGGCCGGGGTTGGATCCTTGTATCAGACAAAGAAGATTTCAAAACAAAGGCCATAAAGAGAGACCCAGAGGGGCACTTTATCATACTTAAAGGAAGAATCTATCAAGAAGACATCAACATTGTAAACTTATATGCTCCCAATATAGGAGCCCCCAAGTTGATAAGGAAATTGTTGGATGACTTCAAAAAAAATATAGACAGCAACACACTGATAGTAGGGGATTTCAATACCACACTGTCAAAAATGGACAGATCTTCCAAACAAAACATTAATAAACATATCGTGGCGCTGAATGACACACTGAATCAAAGAGACTTAACTGACATATATAAACCTTACATCCCAAAGGAGAAAAATACACATTCTTTTCGAATGCTCATGGAACTTTTTCAAAGATAGACCACATGATAGGACACAAAGAAAGCATTAGCAACTTCAGGAAAATTGAAATAATACCAAACTTTTTCTCAGACCACAAGGTCTTGAAACTCGAAATCAACCTCAAAGAGAAACTTCAAAAACGTGCAAAATCATGGAGACTGAACAGTACACCATTAAACAATGAATAGGTCAATAATGAGATAAGAGAAGAAATCAAAAAATTTCTCGAAACAAATGAAAATGACCAGACAACAGTCCAAAACATATGGGACACAGCAAAGGCGGTCCTAAGAGGGAAGTTCATAGCAATACAGACTTGCCTAAAAAAGATAGAAACATTTCAAATAAAAGACCTTACACTACAACTTCAAGAACTGGAGAAACAACAACAAATAAATCCCAGAGCAAGTAGAAGGAAGGAAAGAGTCAAGATTAGAGCAGAACTGAAAGACATAGAGATAAAAAGAACAATTCAGAGGATCAATCAATCCAGAAGCTGGTTCTTTGAAAAGATAAATAAATTGACAAGCCTTTAAGCAGACTCATCAAGAAAAAAAGGGAGAGGACCCAAATTACTAATATCAGAAAAGAAAGAGGAGAAATAACAACTGATACCACAGAAATACAAAGGATCATCAGAAGCTATTATGAACAATTGTATGCCAAGAAATTTTAAAATCTTGATGAAATGGACAAATTTTTAGAAAAGTATAATCTTCCAACACTGAAGGAGGAAGAAACAGAAAGCTTGAACAGACCGATAACAGCTGGGGAAATTGAAGCAGTCATCAAGAAACTCCCAGCACACAAAAGCCCAGGACTAGACGGTTTCCCAGGAGAATTTTACAAAACATTTAAGGAAGAGCTAACCCCTGTCCTTCTCAGACTATTCCAAAAAATCCAAGAGGAGGGAAGACTCCCAGACGCTTTCTATGAGGCCAGCATCACCCTGATCGCAAAACCAGATAAAGACCCTACAAAGAAAGAAAACTACAGGCCCATTTCGCTGATGAACATAGATGCTAAAATCCTCAACAAAATATTGGCAAACCTCATCCAGCAATACATTCAAAAGATTATCCACCACGATCAAGTGGGATTCATCCCAGGGATGCAGGGATGGTTCAATATATGCAAATCAGTAAACGTGATACATCACATAAAGAAAAGAAAAGACAAAACCACATGATCATCTAGATAGATGCAGAAAAAGCATTGGACAAGGTACAGCACCCATTTATGATCAAAACACTCAGCAAAATGGGAATAAATGGGCATTCCTCAACATAATAAAGGCCATATATGAAAAACCTACAGCTAATATCATACTCAACGGGCAAAAACTGAAAGCTTTCCCACTAAGATCGGGAACACGACAAGGATGTCCGCTCTCACCGCTTCTTTTCAACATCGTATTGGAAGTCCTAGCCACACCGGTCAGACAAGAGAAAGAGATAAAAGGCATCCAAATAGGAAATGAGGAAGTAAAACTATCATTGTTTGCAGATGACATGATCGTGTACATACAGAACCCTGCAGACTCTACCAAAGAAATCCTTTACCTAATAAGTGAATTTGGCATAACAGCAGGATACAAAGTCAACATTCTGAAATGAAAGGCGTTTTTGTACACCAGCAATGCAATAGAAGAAGAAGAAATCAGAAAAAAAAATACTATTCGATATAGCAAGAAAAAAAATAAAGTACCTAGGCATAAATTTAACCAAAGACATAAAAGACCTGTACGCAGAAAACTATACAACATTGAAAAAAGCAATTAAGGAAGACACAAATAAATGGAAGCACGTACCGTGCTCATGGATTGGAAGAATTAATATCCTCAAAATGTCCATACTACCCAAAGCAATTTATAGATTCAATGCAATCCCTATTAAGATACCAATGACATATTTCACAGAAATAGAACAGACATTTCAAAAATTTATATGGAACCATAAATGACCCTCAATCAATTTTGAGAAAGAAAGACAAAGTAGGAGGGGTCACAATACCGGACATCAAACTCTACTACAAAGCCACTATACTCAAAACAATCTGGTACTGACACCAGAACAGACCCATAGACCAGTGGAACAGAATAGAAAGCCCAGAAATAAGCCCAGGTCTGAAATAAGCCCAGGTCTCTATGGACATCTAATATTTGACAAAGGAGGCAGAAGGATAAAATGGAGCAATAACAGCCTCTTCAACAAATGGTGTTGGGAGAGCTGGACGGCTACATGCAAAAAATTGAAATTGGATCATCAGCTGACACTATACACAAAAAGAAACTCAAGATGGATAAAAGACTTAAATATAAGTCGCAACACCATCAAAGTCCTAGAGGAGAATATTGGCAGGAAACTCTCAGATATCCCACGCAGCAATTTTTTCACTGATATGTCTCCTAAAGCAAGGGACATAAAGGAAGGAATAAACAAGTGGGACCTCATCAAAATGAGAAGCTTCTGCACAGCTAAAGAAAACATCAGCAAAATGAAAAGGGAGCCAACCACATGGGAAAATATATTTGCTAATGATACATCAGATAGAGGTTTGATCTCCTAGATATATAAAGAAGTCACTCGAGTCCACTCCAAGAAGACAAATGATCCAATCAAAAAATGGGCAAAGGACCTGGGCAGAGGCTTTTCCCAGGAGGAGATACAGAGGGCCCAGAGGCATTTGAAAGGATGCTCGGCATCACTAGCCATCAGAGAAATGCAGATCAAAACCACCATGAGGTACCACCTCACACCGGTCAGAATGGCCATCATAAACAGATCCACAAACAACAGGTGCTGGCGAGGCTGTGGAGAAAAGGGAACCCTAGTTCACTGTCGGTGGGAATGCAGACTGGTGCAGCCACTGTGGAAAACAGTGTGGAATTTCCTCAAAAAGCTGAAAATGGAACTGCCTTTTGATCCAGCGATTCCCCTGCTGGGACTATACCCTGAGAACACCAAAACGTCAATACAAAAGAACCTATGCACCCCAATGTTCATAGCAGCACAATTTACAATAGCCAAGTGTTGGAAGCAACCTAAATGCCCATTAGTAGATTATTGGATCAAAAAGTCATGGTACATATACACAATGGAATACTACGCAGCAGAAAGAAAAAAAGAACTACCAAACTTCGTGACAGCATGGATGGAACTGGAGAGCATTATGCTAAGCGAAATAAGCCAGGAGGCGAAAGACAAATACCATATGATCTCACCTATAAGCGGAACCTAACCAACAATGCAAAGATGCAAGGGAAATATGACCAGCAACACTTAAAGGAAAAGAAATCATCAGAAACAAGCGGGAAGGGGGGGGCAGGGAAAAGGAAGCGAAGGGGAAAGTCAAGAAACATATAGCAAGGACTCATGGACAAAACCAAAGGGGAAGCGTTGAGGGAGGGGGGGAGGGATGGGGCAAAGGAAAGTGGTGGGGGGAAGGCAGAGACAAATGTATTTGAAAAGTAAATAATTTTTTTAAAAAATACTCAAAGAAAAATCTGTCAGAAGACAAACACTGAAACCCCATTGGCACCAAACATAGGAGCACTGAAATATATAAGGAAAATCTTAGACAACCTAAAAAAAGATATTGACAGCAACACATGGATAGCAGGGGACTTTAACATCCAACTTCAGCAATGAATAGATCTTCCACACAAAACATCAACAAGAATCTTATAGAATTGAACAATGCATTAGATCAAATGGACTTAAGTGACATATAGAATCTCTCATTCCAAAGAAGCAAAGTACACATTCTTTTCAAATACACATGGAACATTTTCAAAGAGAGACTGCATAATAGGATACAAAACAAGCCTCAACAAATTAGGGAAAATTCAAATCATTACAGGCTTTTCTTTAGACAACAAGGGCTTGAAACTAGAAACCAGTATCCAGGAAAAAACTCAAAAACATTCAAACTCATGGAGACTAAACAGCATGCTAGTAAACAATGAATGGGTGAATAATTAGATCAAAGGAGAAATCAAAAAATTTCTGGAAAAAATGAAAATGAATTTACAACCATCTAAAACCTATGGAACACAGCAAAGACAGTCCTGGGAGGGATTTCATAACAATTTAGGTCTACCTAAAAAAGTGAGAAACATTTGAAATTTAAAAAAAAATTAACCCTACATCTTCAAGAACTGGAGAAACAACAACAAACAAAGCCCAGAGTGAGCAGAAGGAAGAGAATAATCAAGATCAGAGCAGAACTGAATGACATAGAGATGAAAAGAACAATTTAAAGGATCAACCAATCAAGAAGCTGGTTCTTTCAAAAGATAAATAAAATCAACAAACCTTTAAGCAGATTCATCAAGGAAAAAAAGGGAGAGGACCCAAATAAATAATATCAGAAATGAAAGAGGAGAAATAACAACATAAACCACAGAAATACAAAGGATTGTAACAAATTACTATGAAAAATTATATGCCTCGAAATTTGAAAACCTCAGTGAAATGGACAAATTTCTTGAAAACCTTAACCTTCCACACTAAATGAAAAAAAAAGCAGAAATCCTGAACAGAACTATAACAGCTAGGGAAATTGAAGCAGTAATCAAAAACCTCCAAGCACAAAAAAGCCCTGGACTGAACAGTTTCAGAGGAGAATTTTACAAAACATTTAAGGAAGAGCTGACCGATGTCCTCAGATTATTCCAAAATATGCAACAACAGGGAAACCTTCCAAACTCTTTTTATGAGGCCAGCATCGTTCTAATCCCAAAATCAGATAAAGACAGAACAAAGTATGAAAAATATCAGCCAATATTGTTGATGAACATAAAGGCTAACATCCTCAACAAAATATTGGCAAACCTTAGTCAACGATATATTGAAAATATCATCCACCATGATCAAGTGGGATTCATCCCATGGATGCAAGGAGGGTTCAATATTCAGAAATAAATAAACTTAATATACCACATAAACAAAATGAAAGACAAAATTCACATGATTATCCCAATATATGCAGAAAAAGTATTTGAATAGTTACAGCATCCATTTATGATAAAAAACACTCAGCAAAGTGAGAATAAAAGGGACATACCTTAACATAATAAAGGCCATGTATGAAAATCTACAGCCATCATTATACTCAACATGCTAAAACTAAGTCTTCCCACTAAGATCCTCAAGACAATATTGTTGCTTCACCACTTCTATTCAACATAGTATTGGAAGTCCTAGCCACTGTGATTAGACAAGAAAAATAACTAAAAGCTATCCAAATTAGAAAGGGGGAAGTAAAACTATCATTGTTTGCAGGCGACATGATAGTGTACATAGAAAACCCCATAGACTCCACCCAAAAATTATTCGACTGAATAAGTGAATTTGGCAAGACAGCAGGATACAAAGTTAATATTCAGAACTTGAAGGCATTTTTGTACACCAACATTAAAATATCAGAAGCAGAAATCAGGAAAAATTCCCACTTGCTATAGCAAAAAGGAAAATAAAGTACCTAGGAATAAACATAACCAAGGACGTAAAAGACTCCTCTGAAGACTACACAACGCGGAGGAAAGAAACAAAAGAAAACACAAATAAATTGAAGCATAAATTGTGTTCATGGTTGGGAGAATTAACAACATCAAAATGTCCAAACTACTGAAAGCTATTTATAGATTCAATGCAATCCTTATTAAAATACCAATGGCATATTTCACAGACATAGAAAAAACATTTAAATAAAAATTTTTAGAGAAAAAATTCTACAAGCACTTAATCAAAAAATGGATAAAGAATACCAAAAAGTCATTTAAGGCTTTTTAAAATAATAGAAATAAGCACAGAAAAAATATCAGAGGAAGGAAGAAGGTGGAGGAGTGAATGGGAGTCACGCTGACCTCTTCCCAAGACCAAATTCCAATTGCAACTAAATAGTGGAGAAATCACCTGGAAAACAATGGAACAATAGTGGGAGAGGAGCCTTGGAGCCAGGGACAGACAGTGGATTCAACTCTCACACATCCCAATGGGTGAGAAGTGCGGTGGAGGCTGAAGAGGGTGGGCCGGGCACCCATGGGCACCAGCAAGGACATTGAGGGACATTGAAACATCCACTTATCTCCCCCTGAGAATAACAGGGTCTGAATCATAAACAGGGACCCCTAGACTACAGCAGCTAAAACCAGGGAAACACACAGACAAAATGCAACCCCGGAAAGCTTAGGGGCGCTCTCTGCCAGAGACAGGTGGCTGGGGATGAAAAGAGACATTTAAAGGGTCAATGCAAAAATTGCAGTGGCAGCCACCCTCCTTGATCTCTGGGTTGAGGCGGCAGCAGAGTGGGCTGGAGCCTGGGAAAAGACTGGTGAGGAAAACTTTGTGAAGAGAACTATGAGGGTGGCCAGTGGAGGCCTGGTGATAACTCACCTCCCACTCTGCAGCTACCATCTCACTCAGGCATAAGGGAATCAATTAACCTGCCTTTTGTGTGCTCTGCACACAGCTTGTGCGCATGTGAGCTGGGGGGCTAAGTGAACACAAGCTAGAAGAAATAGAGCATCCCTGGCCGAAGGGGTAACAGAGCTGCCCAGAGTCCCTGGAGGAGAGACTGGAGAAAGGATTAACTGGAAAGTCCTGGAGCTGACTTCCTCCCATTTCCATAGTCTCCATTTGGTAAGGGCAGGCAATACATCCAAAGAGCCAAAAGTGGGGAAAGCACACAACAGAAGACCCTAAACTGACCAGTGTCGGGGTGCCTGAAGGCCTGGGGGGCCAGACGAGTACACGAGGTCACGAAGAAGTCTCCAGGGCAGGGGCGAGCATGCGTGAGCCCAGGCAGGCAGGGGATCCTGCCAGGCCAGGGAGCGCAATCAAGGAGCTGGCATGAGAGTGCAGGGCAATCCACAGAAATAGTGGATCCCTGGCTGAAGGGGTCACAGAGCTGCCCAAAACTGGAATCAGACACAGAGAGTAGACTCCTGGAAGGTTCAAACAAATGACCCAAGGTCATATAGGGTCAACAACTGACATAATCAGCGGCAGGCCCAGAAAGAAAACTAAAGAAAAAATAAATAAATAGAAAGACCCACCTACTACCGTAGAAGTTTAATACACAAAGTCAGGATATCTAGACAGATCAATTGAAGCAGAGGCTAAAATAAATAAATAAATAAATACATTCCTTAGTAGACTCTCACAAAAATGGGAAGAAAAAGAAGTTCACACCATATAAGTGGAAAAGGGGACTCCACACAGAGGGAGCTAAATGAAATAGAGGCAAAGGAACTATAAGATATTGAAATCAAAACAATGGCTCTACAGAAGTTCAATCCACTCAGCCAGCTCAAAGATAACTACGAGAAAATGCAAGGAAAATATCAGGATCTTACAGCAAACTTGGAATCAACTTGGAAATCAACTTGGAAAAGGACATAGAAACTATGAAGAAGACACAAGAGGATATGAATAATACCATTTCTGAACTGAAGAACACAGTAGAAGGAATCCAAAGAAGGCTGAACGAAACTGAGGATCAAATCAGTGAGATGGAGGACAAGGTAGAAAGAAGCTCCCAGAAAGAACAGGAAATGGAAAAAAGACTCAAAAAGAATGAAGAGGCATTTAGGGAAATGCAGGACAACCTGAAAGACAATAATATCTGTATAATAGGGATACCAGAAGGAGAAGAAGAGGAGCAAGGGATAGAGAACCTTCTTGAAAAAGTAATGATGGGAAATTTCCCTAATTTGAGGAGAGAAAAGGTCTCATGGATCCAGGAGGCACAGAGGGCCCCACTCAAGAGGGACCCAAGGAGGTTCACTCAAAGACACATCATCATCAAATGGCAACTATCAAAGACAAAGAGAGAATCCTCAAGGCAGCAAGGGAGAAGGAGAAAGTAACATGTAAAGAGTCCCCAATACGGCTAGGAGCTGACTTCTCAACAGAAACACTACAAGCCAGAAGGGAATGGCAACAAATATTCTAAGTAATGAAAAGCAAGGGCCTACAACCTAGGCTGCTCTACCCATCAAGGCTCTCAATTAAAATAGAAGGGGAAATAAGGAGTTTCCCAGACAAAAGAAGGCTAAAAGAATACATCTCTACCAAACCAGCACTACAAGATATGCTACAGGGACTGGTTTAAGAAGATGAAGGAAAAGAGTGAGAAAAAGAAGAACACAGGTACGAAAAGAAAAAATGAATAAAAATCTATCAGTAATAACTCTCAATATAAATGAACTAAATGCCCCAATGAAAAGACACAGGATAGCTTAATTGATAAGAAAACATGACTGACACATATACTGGCTACAAAAGACCCACCTCAGAGCAAAAGACCTACACAGATTGAAAGTAAAGGGATGGAAAAAAAATTCCAAGCAAATGGGCAAGAGAAAAAGGCTGGGGTTGCAATATTTATATCACACAAAATAGATTGCAAAACAAAGGCCATAAAAAGAGACCCAGAGGGGTCACCTTTTATAATACTTAAAGGAAGAATCTATTAAGAAGACATAAACATTGTAAACTTATATGCTCCCAATATAGGAGCCCCCAAGTATATAAGGTAATCATTGGATGACTTCAAAAAAGATATAGACAGCAACACACTGATAGTATGGGATATCAACACCCCACTGTCAAAAATGAGCAGACCTTCCAAACAAAACTTCAATAAGGATATTGTGGAGCTGAAATGTGCACTGAATCAAATAGACATAACTGACATATATAGAACCTTACATCCCATAGGAGAAAAATACATATTCCTTTCAAATGCTCATGGCAGTTTTTCAAAAATAGACCACATGATAGGACACAAAGAAAGCCTCAGCAACTTCAGGAACATTGAAATAATACCAAAGTTTTTCTCAGACCACAAGTGCTTGAAACTGGAAATCAATCTCAAAGAGGAACTTCAAAAACTTGTAAACTCATGGAGACTGTACAGTAGATTCTTAAACAATGAATCGGTCAATAATGAGATAAGAGAAGAAATCAAAAAATGTCTGGAAACAAATGAAAATGAACAGACAAGAGTTCAAAACCTATGAGACACAGCAACGGCAGTTCTGACAATACAGACTTACCCAAAAAACAGAGAAACATTTCAAATAAAAGACCTAACACTGCAACTTCAAGAACTGGAGAAACAACAACAAATAAATCCCAGAGCAAGTAGAAGGAAGGAAATAGTCAAGATTAGAGCAGAACTGAATGACATAGAGATGAAAAGAAAAATTCAGAGGATCAACCAATCCAGAATCTGGTTCTTTGAAAAGATAAATAAATTGACAAGCCTTTATGCAGAGGCATTAAGAAAAAAAGGGAGGGACTCAAATTAATAATATCAGAAATGAAAGAGGAGAAATAAAACTGATACCACAGAAATACAAATGATCATCAGAAACTATTATGAACAATTATATGCCAAGAAATTTGAAAATATTGATGAAATGGACAAATTTTTAGAAAAGTAGAATCTTCCAACACTGAAGGAGGAAGAAACAGAAAGCTTGAACAGACCGATAACAGCTGGGGAAATTGAAGCAGTAATCAAGAAACTCCTAGCACTGAAAGCCTAGGGCTGGACGGTTTCCCAGGAGAATTTTACAAAACATTTAAGGAAGAGCTAACCCCTGTCTTTGTCAGACTATTCCAAAAAATCCAAGAGGAAGGAAGTCTCCCAGATGATTTTTATGAGGCCCACATCACCCTGATCCCATAACCAGATGAAGACCCTACAAAGAAAGAAAACTACAGGCCCATTTTGCTGATGAACATAGATGCTAAAATCCTCAACAAAATATTGGCAAACTGCACCCAGCAATACACTCAAAAGACTATCCACCATGATCAAGAGGGATTCATGCCAGGGATGCAGGGATGGTTCAATATATGTAAATCAGTAAAGGTGATACATCACATAAATAGAAGAAAAGACAAAAACCACATGATCATCTCGATAGATGCAGAAAAAGCATTCGATAAGGTACAGCACCCATTTATGATCAAAACACTCAGCAAAATGGGAATAAATGGGCCATTCCTCAATGTAATAAAGGCCATATATGAAAAACCTGCAGCCAACATCATACTCAACGGGCAAAAACTAAAAGCTTTCCCACTAAGATCGGGAACACGACAAGGATGTCCACTTTCACCACTTCTTTTCAACATTGTATTTGAAGTCCTAGCCACAGTGGTCAGACAAGAGAAAGAGATAAAAGACATCCAAAGAGGAAAGGAGGAAGTAAAGCTATCATTGTTTGCAGATGACATGATAGTGTACATAGAGATCCCTGTAGACTCTACCAAAAAACTCCTCTACCTAATAAGTGAATTTGGCATAACAGCAGGATACAAAGTCAACATTCAGAAATCAAAGGCATTTTTGTACACCAGTAATGAAATAGAAGAAAGCAAAAAAAAAAAAAAATCATTCGATTTAGGAAGAAGAAAAATAAAGTACCTAGGAATAAATTTAACTAAAGAGGTAGAAGACCTGTATGCAGAAAAGTATACAACATATAAGAAAGAAATTAAGGAAGACACAAATAAATGGAAGCATATACCGTGCTCATGGATTGGAAGAATTAATATCAAAATGTCCACACTACCCAAAAGAATTTATAGATTCAACGCAATCCCTATTAAGATACCAATGACATATTTCACATAAATAGAACAGACATTTCAAAAATTTGGAACCATATTTGGTCTTGAATAGCCACAGAAATTTTGAGAAAGAAACACAAAGTAGGACGGATCACTATACTGGACATCAAACTATACTACATAGCCACTATACTCAAAACAATCTGGTACTGGCACAAGAACAGGCCCATAGACCAGTGGAACAGAACAGAAAGCCCATAAATAAGCCCAGGTCTCTATGGGAAACTAATATTTGACAAAAGGGGTAGAAGTATAAAATGGAACAATAATAGCCTCTTCAACAAATGGTGTTGGGAGAGCTGGATGGCTACATGCAAAAAAATTGCAGTTGGATCATCAGCTGATGCCATACACAAAAATAAACTCAAGATGGATAAAAGACTTAAATATGAGTAGCAACACCATCAAAGTCCTAGAGGAGAACATTGGCAGGAAACTCTCAGATATCCCACGCAGCAATTTTTTCACTGATATGTCTCCTAAAACAAGGAACATAAAGTAAGGAATAAACAAGTGGGACCTCATCAAAATAAGAAGCTTCTGCACAGCTAAAGAAAACATGATCAAAATGACAAGGGAGCCAACCATATGGGAAAATATATTTGCTAATGATATGTCAGATAGAGGTTTGATCTCCAAGATATATTTAGAACTCACTCCACTCCAAAAAGACAAACAATCCAATCAAAAAAGGGGCAAAGGGCCTGGGCAGACACTTTTCCAAGGAGGAGGAACAGAGGGCTCTGAGACTTTTGAAAGGATGCTCGGTATCAGTAGCCATCAGAGAAATGCCAATCAAAACCACAATAAGGTGCCATCTCACACAGGTCAGAATGGCCATCCTAAGCAGATCTACAAACAACAGGTGCTGGCAAGGCTGTGGAGAAAAGGGAACACTAGTTCACTGTTGGTGGGAATGCAGACTGGTGCAGCCACTATGGAAAGCCATGTGGAATTTCCTCAGAAAGCTGAAAATGGAACTGCCTTTTGATCCAGTGATTCCCCTGCTGTGACTATAACCTAAGAATCCCAAAACGTCAATTCAAATGAACCTACGCACCCCAATGTTCATAGCAGCAGAATTTACAATAGCCAAGTGTTGGAAGCAACCTAAATACCCATCAGCAGATGATTGGATCAAAAATTATGGTACATTTACACTATGGAATATTACGCAACAGAAAGTAAAAAACTGCTAAACTTTGTGACAGAATGGATGGACCTTGAGAGCATTATGCCAAGCGAAATAAGCCAGGGGGTGAAAGACAAATACCATATAATCTCACCTATAAGTGGAACTTTACCAATACAAAGATGCAAGGAAAATAAGATCACAACACTGAAAGGGAAAGAAACCAACAGAGACAAGAGGGAAGGAGGGAAGGGGGCTGGGGAAATGAATGAAAGGGGAGAGTCAAGGAACATATACCAAGAACTCATGGACAAAACCAAAGGGGGAGAATTAAGGGAGGAAGGGATTGAGGGAGGGAGGGGGCAACAGAAAGTATTGGGTGGAAGGCAGAGACAAATATGTTTGATAAAATAAATAAATAAATGTTTAAAAAGAAATAAGCACAAAATATTCAAAAACAGGTTTAGTTTCAACCAACAGAAAGTAACAATTAAAAGAAGACATCATTATCACAATAAGATTGATAAGTATTTAAAATATTGATAGTATAGAATATTGGTGACTATTAAAGCAACTGGGTATTCATAGACTCTTTTTCTTCATCTTTTTAAAGCAGTCCTTTTAGCATAGCTGATTCTTCTGTTGTCCAAGGTTATAAGGCTCCTCTCTCACCATCACTCAGTTGTTTGTTCCAGGTGATTTCTCCCCAACTTAGTTGTAATTCCAGATTGGTGCTGGGAGATGGTCAGTGTGACATTCATTAACTCCTCTCCCATCTTGATTATTTTTATCTAACTCTATTTGTATCTTTCTCTCTCTCTGTATCATCTCTCTACCTCTTTCTCTCTCGTTTTTTCTGTCATCTATTTCTTTATCTTTCTACCCTTATGTACATGTCTATCATCTGCCTCTATCTCACTCTCTCTTCGTGTATATTTATATCCTGTCTCTATCTCTAACTTGATCTCTATCTATATTATCTGCCTATGTTATCTGTCTAGTTTTCTCTGTCTCTGTCTCTGTCTCTCTCTTTCTGTCTCTCATGTGTTATCTCCCCACCTTACCAGAAGATCATCTGTTCCTGGTCACTGCAAGAAGAAAATGTGCCACCCCAGACCACAGCAGAAGCTTTCAAGATGACTTTTTAGGCACTGTACTTGTCCCACAGATGCACAGGACCCAGTCCAGGCACAAACCACAGACTTGGGCTTGATTTACTCCAAGGACACCACCTGATTGAAAAACTGGTATTAAATCTGAGACCATAGAGAAAATGAACACTTCCTCTAGGAGGAGGACTCCACAACCTGAGGTCTCTGCAGACACCAGCCCGTACCCATGTGATCATCACAGCCAGGGTATTGGACACTGGTATAGCTTATCACCTAAACCTGCAACTTCCTGAAGAACCCAAGGATGTAGTGAGGGTCTTCCACTCACGCAGCTGGGGACTCACCTCTCGTCCACGCTGTGGCCAGGCTTCAGTGATGCATCTCCCAAGAACTATCAGTTCTCCTGTGCTCCCAAGATGCAGCACAGGGAGCACAGGTGCATGAGGTGTCTCTCCAGTTCTGGGCCGTGGGCTGGGTGGGACCTTTCTGCCAGGCCCTTGAGGACCATTGCAAGGAGCGGTGCTGAAGAGCAGGTGTAAGGACACCTACCGCACCTACAGTGAGAAGGTGCTGCACCCATGGCCAAGAATGCCTGCAGGTTCCAGAAAGTTCTTTCCCTTATTTCCCCCTGCTGGACAAAGGCTGCTTCACTTGGCGTTTTCATGACAGACATTGCATTTTTGTGATGTTTGTGACTAAAGGCACTTCAACGTGGGTGCCTGAGGCAGGCTGGCTTCCTCCTCGGAGCACCTTCAGCCTCCATGTCATGGGGATGGTCCCTTTCCTCCAGATCACACCTGTCCTACACCTCCCCTCAGGAAAATGCCTCAACTGGGCTTTTTCAGCATGCCCAAAACCTCAGAAAACTTCAACTAACTGTATTTGTAATCAGTATGTTAATTTTTTTTGTCTTCCAAATCAGGACTTTTTTATGTTAATTCTTTTTTTCACACCCACAACAGTCTTTTTTTTTTATTGCATTATAATTAACCTATAACACTACATTAGTTTCAAGTGCACAACACAATGATTTGATGTTTGTAAATATTGCAAACATCATGGCAGCCCAGTTAACATCCATCACCACACATAGTTACAAGTTTTTCTTTCTTGTGATGAGAACTCTCAAAATACACTCTCTTATGTCAATAAAGGGAACTGAACCTTGTAAATCTGAAAAAGTGATTTCTATTTGAGCCCATGTTGAGGAATAGCCTGACTACCAAGCTTCAAGAAGCTTGAAACAGTTCTTGTATTTGGAAAAGTGAGAGATATACAGTTGGTGCTTTTGAAGTTTCAATTATGGTACACTCATTTCAGTATATACATTGTCCATCAGGTGGAGAGAATTTACAGATAAGTATGGATTGTGTGTTCTCCTGACACCAGGTAGTCTCAGAATAGTGTCCGGAACCAATTCACTGATTTGAAGTTCTTTAAGGTAGACTCTTCGTGTATAATCATTTTGCTCTAGTGTGGTGACTGTAGAAAAGTATATGTGACTCACCATGGAATGTGCCAGAAAGGGATTTGAAAGGCCCAATATTCTCTTTTACTGATTTTTAGTTAAAACAGTTCAAACATGCTTTCTTTCTCACTAGCTACTTTCAAGTATGTAATACAGTATTAACTAGAGTTACCATGCTGTATATCTTCAGGACTTATTTATTTTATAACTGGAAATTTATACCATTTGATGCCCCTCACCCATTTTACCCCCACACTCCCACCCTCAATCAACTACCAGTATGTTTTTTGTACCCATGAGTCCTGGGTCTTTTGTTTGTTTCTTTCTTTTTTTACTCTACATATAAGTGAGAGCATATGGTACTGATCTTTTTCTTTCTGACTTATTTCACTTAGTGTAACATCTTGAAAGTCCATCCATGTTGTCACAAATGGCAAGATTTTATTTTTTTATGGCTGAAATACATCCACACACATCACATCTTCTTATTCTTTCATCCAGGATGGACCCTGGGGTTGCTTCTATATCTTGTTGTAAATAACGTTGCAGTGAACACGAAGGTGCATATATCTTTTTAAATTTGTGTTTTCCTTTTCCTCAGAAGTACAATTGCAGGATCATATGGTAGTTCTATTTTTAATGTTTCTGGGAACCTCCATCCTGTTCTCCATAGAAACTTCAAAAATTAACATTTCCACCAACTGTTCATGAGTGTTCCCTTTTTATCTTTCTTGCCAGTATGTAGTATCTATTTTCTTTTTTTGATGATACCCAATCTGGAGGTGTGAGGTGGTGGTATCTCACTGTGGTTTTGGTTTGTATTTTACTGATGATTAGTGATGTTGAGCACCTTTTCATGTATCTGTTGTCCACTCATATATCTTCTTTGGAAAAATTTCTATTCGGATCCTGTGCCCATTTTTAAATCAGATTATTTGATTTTTTTTTTTTGCTATGGAGTTGTATTAGTTCTTAATATATTTTGGATATTAATCACTTTTCAGATATATTTTTTGCAAATATATTCTTACATTCTGTATGTTGTCTTTTCATTTTGTTGATAGTTTTGTTTGCTGTGTGGAGGCTTTTAAATTTGATGGTAGTCTCACTCGTTGATTTTTGCTTTTGATTTTTGCGGAGGAGTATTTATTTATATATTTTTGGCTTTTGATGTGAGGTCTGAAAACTCATTGCCAATACATATGTCAAGGAGTTTACTGACTATATTTTCTCCTAGGAATTTTATGCTTTCAGGTCTTATATTCAAGTCTCTAGTTCCTTTGAGTGAATTTTGTTGTATGGTATAAAATAGTGGTCAGTTTTATTCTTTTGCATGTGGCTGCCCAGTTTTCTCAACATATATTGAAGACACTGTCCTTTTTCTATTATATATTTTTGGCTTCTTTGTTACACATTAATTGACTGTATATGCGTGTTTATTTCTGGGCTCTCTGTTTCATTCTATTAATCCATGTGTCTGTTTTTATGACAATACCATACTGTTTTGATTGCTTTTACGATGGCTTGAAGTCAGAAAGAGTGATGCCTCCAGTTTTGTTCTTCTTTCTGAAGATTTCTTTCTCTATTTGGGGTCTTTTGTGGTTCCATACAAATTTTCGTATTGTTTTTTCTACTTCTGTGAAAAAATGCCATTGGAATTTTGATATGGAGTGTATTGAATCTGTAATTTGCTTTGTATAGTATAGACATTTTAACAATATTCTTACAATCCATGAACATAGAATATTTTTCACTTATTTGTGTTTTATCCCAATTTTTTTCATTAATGTCTTTTAGTTTTTAGTGTACGTGGCTTTGCTCTCTTTGGTTAAATTTATTTTTATGTATTTTATTCTTGTTGGTGCAATAGTAAATAGGATTGTTTCCTTAATTTCTTTTTCTGATTTATTAGTATATATAAGTACAATATTTTTATATTAATTTGTTTTCTGCAACTTTACTGAATTCACTTATTCTAACAATTTCTAGTGGAGTTTTGGAGTTTTCTATATATAGTATCATGTCATCTGCAAATAGTAATAGCTTTACTTCTTCCTTTCCAGTTTGGATGACTTTTATTTCCTTATTAAATTGCTCAGGTTAGGACTTCTATTACTTTGTTGAATAAAATTGGCAAGAGTAGGTATTCTTGTCTTTCTGGAAAGATCACATCAGTCGTTACCATGGATAAATGAATTGAGAAGGAGGGAAGATTTTAGTTTACATTTTATACCTTTTTGTACTGTTTGGATTATCTAATGATATGTACTAGTTACTTATTTTTTTTTAGATTCATCTTTTTTCCAGGAGTCATCTGGGTGATGTAAGAGGCCATTTTTTGGTCTTGTTCTTTATATTTTTCTGTGTGATACCCAACTAACCCCATATGATCCTTAAATCACTTCTTCCTATAATATAAAGTATTGGGTACTTATTATGTCTGGGTAATTTCACACATATTACCTCTTTTAATCTGCACAAAAGGTCCAGCAGTTAATCTATATTATAGAGTAAGAGAGTGAAGCTGAAAGATGTTAAGGAATCAGCTAAAGGTCAAATAAGTAAGTGGAAAGGCTAGCATTCTAATTGAGTTCTGCTTAATATCACAGTTCATGCTCCTAATTGCCCCACCATGAATGAATCAAGTTCTTATCCAACTTATATTGAATATTCTCTCCTAGTATAAGCATAAGCCTATACAGGTTTATACAGAGACAACATAAGCCTATACAACATAAACCTATATAGAAACAACAAAAATTACTTATCTCTCTGTTAATATCACCTATGAGAAAAGTTATTTTTTTCTGTCTGATGCACAACCTAATACCTCACCCTGATACTTTCTTTTAAATATTTGAAGACAGTTATCAAGCCTCACAATAACCTCCTCTTCCTGCCCCACATATCCATGCACATGCAAACACACACACACACACACACATTCATGAACCATTTCTTCTCCAAAATATTTAAATACTAACAAATCAAATAAAAACTTCCTTAACCCACCACTTCCCATTTCTCCACCATCATGATTCACCATCTTATACCCTATCACTCTGTTAAAACTAAAGACTGCAAAGGATAAGTGATTTTAACAAGGACACAAAACTACCTCTTATTTCAATACGGGACATCTAAATACTGCTTTCTTATGGATCAATATTAGTATTCCTCATCAGACACAGCTCACACAATTCTTTATGATGTTTATGAGTATTTATTTACATTCAGGTAGATAGATAATAGGTAGGCATACAAGTGACACTTTGATAGCCTACTGTTATAATATTAGCAGCTGTGAATGAGAATCCAACTATGAAGGAATACATAGAATATTTCAGACCAGAACAAAAAGTTTTGGAATGCTTACCAAAGTATAATTAAATAAATGACAATTGTGATCTTTCCTTGCTGTGACAGACGTATCAAAGAAACAGTGTATCTACATCAGCCTCTATTTTTTTCAATGGAAAAAAAATTCCTGGATAAGTAATATGTGCCCAATTTAAAATTAAACATTCCTCTTCCAGGGAGAGCATATAACAAGCATGTTTTATCATGGCCATTGTCAGAGTTTGTGTACAAATGGTATCTAGGAAAATTGTGCAGATGCCAATAAAGAGGCAACAATATAAGCTCATATTCAATCTCTGGCTCCAGGCAGGAAGAATTGTGCATTGGGAAAAGAGTGATGATCACATAGTGTCCATAATAACTCTAACTTGCCCAAGATTATATAGATAATAGAGCCCCATAGTATCCACCCTTCAACCCTCACTTCCTTCTCCTTACAATCCACCCGCTTCCCACACATACCCCACACAACCCTATAGAAAACCATTTATAATAACAATGACTATATGTTATGTTCATTAGGTGTGATAGGAGAGGATGAACCAGTGGAAGGACCATGTGGCTCCTTTAAATTGTTTTTGCTTCTTTCTCAAGACTTCCTTGATCCCTTCTATGGGATGGGGCCACAGGACAAAGATATACATAATTCATTCTCTCAGACTATCCTCCTTACACAGGATGAGTCCATATTGCCACATAAAGCCCTACATCATTTCCCTTCAGTTTTTTTGTTGATCATATTCTATGATCCACTGCCTAGAAAAGATTATTATTCTACTCCAATCCTTGATGTATTGATTATATGGGGAAATGCACTTAAAATAGTTTATTAGTATATTCCATAAGCAGTATTATGCATACTCTAATTGATACTGCAGGGATTTTCCTTTTCCATTCATTTAAAATATTTCCTATACAAATATTCTTACTGTTACTATAGACCAAAAAACTGTTTCTTTATCTTCTGAAAATTATCCAGAGAATACCTTATTTCTTACTCAAGTCCTTGAAAAAGTTGAGAGCTTTGTCATCTTCTTAAATGTTTTTTGTTTCATGAAAACATTTTTCTGTAGTTGGTGATAATTAATTGCTTCATACAACACTATAAGCTTCAGCATAGTACCCAGGAGTTATGCACAGCTTCATAAAAGCCCATACCATATGTGAAACAGACTTTAATATACTGACTAATTTAGTTGGTCTCATTCTGACTCACCACATGCCATTGTTTGCATCAAAGTTCATAAATCTTGCTTTGTTTTGGAAAATATGATTCATATACAGCCTCAGCAGACTGAATAACTGACCTTGTGTACAATGTAGTAGAGAACAAAAATGCATGTAATTTCAATGTATATGCTTTTTGATGGTAATAAACTATTATAAATGGATTTTCATGTCTCAACTTAATAAATTCCAGTAGCTCATTATTGTGTAAATTTAGAGAAGGTTACTGTGAAATAACAGTTGGAACTATGTTATGAAATAGCTACCCGCCTACCTTTGAGACTCTGAACATTGTACATATTGTTTTAACCCAGTATTATGTTCCCATCTTTAACCCTGAAGTCCAGAATAACTTCATTCAGCTAAGCTTTAGTAAATATGCCTAATCAATACAAGAAAACCAAAATCTCCTGGTACATAATGAGCATATATGACAAGAGAGGCATTCATATAGGACTTCTAATAATGGCCAAAACAGACTCTATTAAGACTGGCCAGATAATTTTCCTCACATGAATAACCATTATTTCACCCTTTGATTATGATTGGATTCCATCTCTTTTACCTTATCATGTTTCTATTCCTCCAATCCTTGTAATATTTGAAATGCTCAAAGTCATGAAAGACAAGGACCTACATGCAAGATTACTCTATCCAGCAATACTATCATTTAGAATGGATGGTAAGATAAAGTGTTTCCCAGATAAGGTCAAGTTAAAGGAGTTTATCATCACCAAGCCCTTATTACATGAAATGTTAAAGGAACTAATAAAAGAAAAAGAATATCAAAAACTATGAACAGTAAATTGACAACAAATTCACAAAAATCAACTGAATTTCAAAAACAAAAACAAACTAAGCAAACAACTAGAACAGAAACATTATCATACAAATTGACATCAGAGGGAAGGCGGGGGAGAATGGAGGGAAAGGTACAGGGAATAAGAAGCATAAATAATAGAGGCAGGATTGTAGAGGAGTGAATGGAAGTCACACTGACCTCCTCCCAGGACCAATCTGGAATTACAACTAAATTGTGGAGAATTCAATGGAACAAACAACTGAACAATAACAAGAGAGAAACCTTATAATCTCAGACAGACAGAAAAATAAGTATTAGCAAAAAGTAACTAGTAAGGAGTGTGGTGGAGACTTGAGAAGATTGGCTGGACACCCTGAGGCAGCAGCAAAGAAGGATATTTAAGAAGCCAGTTGGATCACCCTGACAAAAGCGAGGTCTAAACCATAAGCAGGGATCCCCAGCTTACAAAAAAAATACACAGATAACAGACAGCTGCAAAAAGTGGCAGGGTTGCTCTCTGCCAGAGATGGGTGGCTAGAGATGCAAAAAGCCATTTAAAGGGACAATTTAAAGGAACAACACATAAGATTTTTTGCAGCCACTCACCCTGGGTTCCAGTAAAGCCAGGGAAACAGGGGGCTAGAGACAACTGAGGAGAGATAGGGGATGGAGGTTTTGGGGAGAGAACTGAGGGAGGAGCCTGTGGGATCCTGGTGCTGAGTCATCCCCCATATAGCAGCAGCCATCCTGCTCAGGCAGACCACTCCCCTCAGAGCAGCCTGAGGAGAAACCATAGTCCCAACTCCAGGAGGGATTCTGTCCTGCCCTGTGGTGCCTAAGCCTGACTAATGAGTGCAGAGAAACTAGATTAACAATCGAAGGAGGCAGCCACAGACAGTAGATTTCTGGAAGTCTTGAACAGACTGCTTAAGGTCAGATAGAGTTAACATCTGACATCAACAGAGGTGGATCCAGTAAAAAATAAACTGGTAAATACTAGAGGCTACCAAGACAAAATCCACTGTGGTCTTCTCCATGATTTGCAATATTTTCTTTACTACATAGCTTTTTAACATTCATTTAAGGTCGATCGAGTGTGTGCATATTAAGTCATTAGATTTTATATTAATAGTTTATTTTTCTCCTTTATTATAATAGTCTTAATCTCTTTACAGCCTTATTAATACTTGTTCATTTGCTGCTAATAGTGGGATTGCAGAGAGGAGTTGTTTTTGTGGATGTGGGCTTGTTTCCTGGACTTTGTCATTTTGATCTGGCAGCACCTGCACAACAACACACAAGACATAGTGGGTGGAATAAAACCCTCAGTCTACCAGATGGATGGTGGGACACACCAAAGAACAATCAAATAATAATCAAAACGCAATTTCTTCCAGAGAGCCAACATAAATGGCATGCAAGGTGTCTAAAGAGCATCAAGTTCAGAAGATCAAGGAGACTACACCACTGAATCTCACAGGTCTTCTACCATAGATGTTCATACCACAAAGTCAGGAAGTCAAGACAGATTGATTTAAGAAACCAAAAGAAGAGCCTCACAAATAATAGGAAGACAAAGAAACAACCCCCATTTGAATAGAAAGGAGGAATCCCCAGAAAGAGTACTAAATGAAATAGAAGCAGGTAAACTATGAGATATTGAGTTCTAAACAATGGTTCTAAGGAAGCTCAATGAGCTCAGCGAGCTCAGAGAATCACCAAAAACTATAGGGAAACTACAAGGAACTTACTGCAAATTATAGTAACATGAAAAAGAACATAGAAAAAATCAATAAGAAACAAGAGGAAATGAAGAATGCAATTTCTGAATTGAATAACACAGTAAAAGGAATCAAAAGCAGGCTAGATGAAGCTGAGGATCAAATCAGCCAGCTCTAGGACAAGGTAGAAAAAAACTCCCAAAAAGGGCAAGAAAATGAAAAAAGACTAAAAAAGTATGAAGAGGAAATTAGGGGAATGCAGGATAATCTGAAAGTTAATAATATCAATAGAATAAGGATAACAGAAGGAAAAAAAGAGGAGCAAGGGATAAAAAACATGTTTGAAAAAGTATTGGAAAATTTCCTTAATTTGATGAGACAAAACGTCACACAGGTCCAGAAAGCATAGTGTCCTGTTCAAGAGGAACCCAATGAGGCCCACTCCAAGACACATCATAATTAAACTGGCAAATATCAAAGACAAAGAGAGGATGCTTAAGGCAGCAAGAGAGAAACAGGCAGTAACATACAAGCAAGCACCTGATTGAGTCACACTGCCCATCATGTCTGATATGCTGTTGTACAGGGGCTGCCAAAACAAAACCAAACAACCCAGAAATCAAACTCACACCAGCAAATATATACCCCACCCTCAACCACACTATCAACAGCAAATGAGCAAATATTAGTAAAAGTGTACAGAGATTAAGACTATTATAAGAAGACAAAAGTGAATATGAGATGACTAACAAAGAAAAGTGATTTTGGGAGGAGGCAGAGGAAAGTGGAGACAGG
This sequence comes from Pteronotus mesoamericanus, assembly GCF_021234165.1. Lineage (NCBI taxonomy): Eukaryota > Metazoa > Chordata > Mammalia > Chiroptera > Mormoopidae > Pteronotus > Pteronotus mesoamericanus. Next base: position 61,483,339 of record NW_026555321.1, read on the forward strand.
AAGTTGGAGACAAATATATTTTAAAAATATAAAAAATAAAGTTAAAAAAAGAACTGATTTTGAGAGGTAAGAGGGAGGAAAAATAATAAGAGTAGATATTAGAAACAAGGCAAAGATAGAATATAAGATTTTACATCACAAATAAAAAAGGCAGGGAAATGGCAGAATGGAGTAAGAAAAGGGAATAGTATAGTATTAGGTTTAAATCAAAAAATTTTTTTAATATAATGAAAAAACAGGAACCAAATTGGAGAAAAAATGTTCCCACAGCAATAGAAGAACAAAAGCAAAGATTAATATAGGTGGAATGGAAACAACAAAGAAAAAGAAAGAAAAATCTATGAGATATCTAGAGGAAAGAAAAGTGGTTTTGGGAAGATAGAGGGAGAAGGAATGCTAAGAGTGAGGTTTGAAAACCAGTGTAAGACAAAGAAAATTTAAAATTTAAAATAATTTTAAAAAGAAAAGGACAGGAGGAAGGCAGAATAGGGTAGGAGAAGGGAATGGTAAAATTTTATTTTATTTTTTAATTTTTTTATTTTGGCTCATTTTTCACCTTGGTTCACACTGGTACAATGCCATTTCCTGGGGCCTGCTGACTTCTAACTGGATCCCAACCTAAGTGTGTGTGAGGATGTCCAGACATCTTTCCTGCTCTATGGAGGACAAGGGAGACTCTGGGCTGAACCTGCCTGCCTGATGAGTACTGTCCCCACTCCTAACTGTACCAGATAATTTTACATTTGAGAAGAATCAAGATAGCAGAGGAGTGAGTGGAAGTCACACTTTCCTCCTCCCAGGACCAATCTGGAATTACAACTAAATTGTGGAGAAACCACTTGGAAAACAACTAAACAATAGCGAGAGAGTAGCGTTATTACCTCGGACAGACAGAAGAATCAGCTTTAGAGCAATCTAACTGGTAAGGGGTGTGGTAGAGACTCAAGAAAGAGGGTGAGGCACCCATGGGCAGCAGCACCAGAAGGATATTGAAAGGGACAATTGGATCCCCCAGAGGAGAGAGAGGGGTCTAAACCAAAAGCAGGGATTTATAGCATACAGCACCAGAGCCCAAAAGGTACATGGAAAATAGCCAGCTGCAAAAAGCAGCAGTATTGCTCTCTGGCAGAGACAGGTGGCTAGAAATGCAAAGAGCTGTTTAAAGGGCCAAGACAAAAATTTTAATTTGCAGTCACTTACCCTGGTCTCCAGCAAAGGCAGGGGCAGAGTGGGTTGGAAACTCCTGAGGAGAGACTGGAGAAGGAGGCTTTGGGCAGAGAACAGAGAGTAGCCAGTGGGATCTCAGTGCTGACTCATCCCCCATATGGCAGCAGCCATCTTGTTCATAAGAGACAAATACCCCCAAGCAACAGCAGCATCGGAGGAACCAATAGCTCCACCCCCAGGTGGGATTCTGCTCCACCCTGAGCTATCTAAGTCACCAGCTGAGTGCAGAGTGGCAGCCACAGATAGTTGATTTGTGGCTAAAGAGGGCACAGAGTGGCCTGGAGACACTTGATGAGAGACTGGGAAGAGAGGTTTTGGTGAGAGAATAGAGAGTGGCTGGTGGGGTTCCAGTGCTGATTCCTCCCCAGTACGGCAGCAGCCATCTTGCTCAGGCAGCGGACACTCCCCTGATTTGCAGCAGCATGAGGGGACCCGTAACCCTGCTACCAGGAGAAACTATGCCCAACCCTGAGCTGTCTAAACTGGCCTGCTGAGTTCAGACTGACTAGATTAACAGCTGAAGGAGACAGCCACAGACACTGGATTCCTGGAAGATTCAAGCAGACTGCCTAAGGTCAGACAGGAACAACATCTGACATCATCAGAGGCAGATCCAGAGAGAGAGAGAAAAAACAAAACAAAACAGTGGTTTTTTACCATAGCAGTTCACGTCACAAAGTCAGGAAATCAAGACAGATCAATTTAAGAAATAGAAGCAAAAAAGAAGAGTCTCACAAATAATGAGAAAACAAAGAAATACCCACCACTCAAATGGAAAGGAGGAATTACACAGGAAGATAGTAACATGAAACAGAGACAAGTAAACACTCAGATATTGAGTTCCAAACAATGGTTCTAAGGAAGCTCAATAAGCTCAGTGAGCTCAGAAAGAATTACAAAAAACTACAGGGAAACTATGAGGAACTTTCTGCAAACTATATCTGCACGAAAAAGGACACAGAAACTATCAATAAGAGACAAGAGGAAATGAATAATACAATTTCTGAATTGAAGAACACAGTAGAAGGAATCAAAAGCAGGCTTGATGAAAGCAAGTACTGAATCAGCCAGCTGGAGAAAAAGGCAGAAAAAACTCCCAGAGAGAGCACAAAAGTGAAAAAAAGACTCAAAAAAAAAATCAAGAGTCATTTAGGAAAATGCAGGACAACCTTAAACATAATAATGTCCCTATAGTAGGGATACCAGAAGGAAAAGAGGGTGAGGAATGGATAGAGAACCTGTTTGAAAAAGTAATGATGGAAAACTTACCTAATTGGAGGAAAGATAAAGTCACACAAGTCCAGGAAGCACAGAGGGTCCCATTCAAGAGTAATCAAATGAAGCCCACTCCAAGACATCATAATTATAAGAGCAAATATCAAAGGGAAGGAAAGAATCCAAGTGACAACCAGGGAAAAACAGGTAGTAACATACAAAGGAGCCCCAGTACAGCTGGTAGCTGACTTCTCAGCACAAACACTACTGGCCAGAAGGAAATGGCAAGATATATTTCAAGTAATGAAAAACAAAGGCCTACAACGAAGACTGCTCTACCGAACAAGGCTCAAAATTAAAATCAAAGGAGAAATAAGAAGTTTCCCAGACAAAAGAAGACTAAAAGAATACATCTCGACCAAACCAGCACAAGAAGTGTGAAAGAGACTCATTTAAGAAGATGAAGAAGAAGAGTGAGAAAGAGAAGAACATAGGTAGAAAAGGAAAAATGAATAAGTACTTTCATTAATAAATCTAAATGTAAATGGACTATATGCCCCAATCAAAAGACATACAATAGCTGAATGGATAGAAAAACATGGCCCCCACATATGCTACCAACAAAAGACCCACTTCAGAACAAAGGACCTACAAATATTGAAAGTAAAGGGATGGAAAAAAATAATTGAAGCAAATGGACAGAAAAAAAGCAGGGGTAGCCTTGCTTATATCAGAAAAAAATAAATTTCAAAACAAAGTCCATAAAAAGAGACCCAAAGGTGAACTTTATGATACTCAAAGGAAGAACGCATCAAGAACACATAAACACATGTAAATTCATATGCATCAACATAGGAGCACCCAAATATATAGGGAAAATCTTGGAGGACATCAAGAAAAATAAAGACAGCAACACACTGATAGTAGGGGATTTTAACACCCCACTGTAAAAAATGGGGAGATCTTCTAAATAAAACATAAACAAGGATATTGTGGAAATGAATTATGCATTAGATCAAATGGACTTAACTGACATATATAGAACCTTTCATCCCAAGGAAGCAATATACACATTCTTTTTAAATGCACATGGAACATTTTCAAAGATAGACCACTTGATAGGACACAAAGAAAGCCTTAACAAATTGAGGAAGATTGAAATAATAACAAGCATTTTCTCGAACCACAAAGGCTTGAAACTGGAAACCAACTTCAAGGAAAAACCTCAAAATCTTGCAAACACATGGAGACTGAATATCACACTATTAAACAATGAATGGGTCAGTAATGAGATACAAGAAGGAATCAAAAAGTTTCTGGAAACAACTGAAAATGAACACATAACAGTCCAAAACCTATGGGGCACAGCAAAGCCAGTCCTGAGAGAGAAGTTCATAGCAACAAAGGCCTACCTAAAAAAGAGAAACATTTCAAATAAATGACCTAACCCTACAACTTCAAGAACTGGAGAAGCAACAAGAAATAAATTCCAAGCAAGTAGAAGGAAGGAAATAATCCAGAACAGAGCAGAATAGAATTATGTAGAGCCTAAAAGAACAACTCAAAGGATCAACCAGTCCAGGAACTTGTTCCTTGAAAAGATAAACAAAAGTGACAAGCCTTTAAGCAGACTCATCAAGAAAAAAAGGTAGAGGACCCAAATAAATAATATCAGAAATGAAAGAGGAGAAATAACAACTGATACCACAGAAATACAAAGGATGGTAAGAGACTACTGTGAAAAATTATATGCCAAGAAATTTGAAAACCTGGTTGAAATGGACAAATTTCTAGAAAAGTATAATCTTCCAACACTGAATGAAGAAGAAGCAGAAATCCTGAACAGACTGATAACAGCTGGGGAAATTAAAGCAGTAATCAAAAACCTTCCAGCACACAAAAACCCTGGGCTGGACAGTTTCAGAGGAGAATTTGACAAAACATTTAAGAAAAAGCTAACCCCTGTCCTTCTCAGATTATTACAAAAAATCCAAGATGAGGGAGAACTCCCAAGCTCATTTTATGAGGCCAGCATCATCCTAATTCCGAAACCAGATAAAAACAAAGCAAAGAAAGGAAATTACAGACCAATATCTCTGATGAACATTGAGACTAAAATCCTCAACAAAATATTGGCAAACTGCATCCAGCAATACATTAAAAAAATCATCCACTAGGATCAAATGGGATTCATGCCAGGGATACAGGGATGGTTCAATATACACAAATCAATCAATGTAATACATCACATAAACAAAAGGAAAGACAAAAACCACATGATTATCTCAATAAATATGGATAAAGCATTCAATAACGTACAGCATCCATTTATGATCAAAACACTCTGAAAAATGGGAATAAAGGGGGCATACCTCAACACAATAAAGGCCATATGTCAAAAACCTACCACCAACATCATACTCAATGGGCACAAACTAAAAGTTCTCCCACTAAGACTGGGAACAAGACAAGGATGTCCGCTTTCACCACTCCTATTCAACAAGTACTCAACATGGTACCAGAAGTTCTAGTCACAGCAGTCAGACAAGAAAAAGAAATAAAAGGCATCCAAATTGGAAAGGAATAAGTAAAACTATCACCGTTTGTAGATGGCATGATAGTGTACATAGAAAACCCTGTAGACTCCACCAAAAAAACTACTCAACCTAATAAGTGAATTTGGCCAAACAGCAGGATATGAAGGCAATATTCAGAAATTGAAGGCATTTTTGTACAATGCTTTTTTGTAAGGCTTTAGAATGAAATAACAGAAGCAGAAATCGGAATAATAATCCCATTTGCTATAGCAACAAGAAAAATAAAGTACCTTCAAATAAATTTAACCAAGGAAGTAAGAGATCTGTATGCAGAAAACTATACAATACTGAAGAAAGAAATTAAGGAAGACCCAAATAAATGGAAGCATATACCGTGTTCATGGACTGGAAAAATTAACATCATCAAAATGTCCATACTACCCAAAGTAATTTATAATACCTATTATAAATACCAATGACATATTTCACAGACATAGAATAGACATTTAAAAAATTTATATGGAATCATAAAAGATGCTGAATAGCCATTTAAATTTTCATAAAGAAAAACAAAGAAGGAGAGATCACAATACCGGATGTCAAACACTGTTATAAGTCCACTCTAATCAAAGGAGTCTGGTACTGGCACAAGAACAGACACATAGATCAGTGAAACAGAATAGAAAGCCCAGAAAGAAATTCATGTGTCTATGGTCAATTAATATTTGAGAAAGGGGGCAGAAGCATAAATTAGAGTAAAAATAGCCTCTTCAACAAATGGTGTTGGGAGAGCTGGACAGCTACATGCAAAAAATTGAAATTTGATCACCAACTGACACCATGCAGAAAAAGAAACTCAAGATGGATGAAAGACAAATATAAGTCGCGGCACCATATACATTCTAGAGGAGTCAAGGGAGTGGTCTGCCTGAACAAGATGGCAGCTCTAAATGGGGATGAGTCAGCACTGGGACCCCCTGGCTACTCTCTCAGTTTTCTCCTCTAAGCCTCCTCCCCCAGTCTCTCATCAGGCAGGTACAGCCCACTCAGCCTCTGCCTTTGCCAGAGCCCAGGGTAAGCAACTGACAATACAAATTTATGTGTTAGCTCTTTATTTTTTTCTTTTCTTTTTTTTTAATTAATTTATTTACTTTTTAAATACATTTGTCTCTGCCTTCCCCCCACCTCTTTCCCTTGCCCTCTCCCACCTTCCCTCCCTCAGCTCTTCCCCTTTGGTTTTGTCCATGAGTCCTTGCTATATGTTCCTTGACTTTTCCCTTCCCTTCCCTTTCCCTGCCCCCTCCCTTCCCTCTTGTCTCTGTTGATTTCTTTTCCTTTCAGTGTTGCTGGTCATATTTTCCTTGCTTCTTTGCATTGTTGGTTAGGTTCCACTTATAGGTGAGATCATATGGTATTTGTCTTTCGCCCCCGGGCTTATTTCGCTTAGCATGATGCTCTCCAGTTCCATCCATGCTGTCGCAAAGTTTAGTACTTCTTTTTTTCTTTCTGCTGTGTAGTATTCCATTGTGTATATGTACCATAATTTTTTGATCCAATCATCTACTGATGGGCATTTAGACTCTTTAAATGTCTCTTTACATCTCCATCTGCCTGTTTCTGGTGGAGAGAAACCCTGCTGCTTATCCCAGCTGTTTGCTATCTGTACTATTTGGACTCTGCTGCCATAGGCTGGAGATCCCTGTCTATGGTTCAGAGCCACTCTTCTCTGGTGGATCCAACTCACTGTTTAAATATCCCTCTGGCAATACCTCTCAGGCTCTCAGCCCACCTTCTTGAGTCTCTACCATATTCCTTACCAGTCAGGGCAAGCTAAAGCCAATTCCTATGTCTGTCCAATGTTTTAAGGCTCCTCTCTAGCTACTATTGAATTGTTTTCCAGATGATTTCTCCACAACTTAGTTGTAATTCCAAGTTGGTCCTGGTAAGAGGTCAGTGTGACTTCTATTCACTCCCCCACCTTTTTGAAGTCTTGTTTTTACTTTTTTAAATCAACACAAATATGTCTTATAGCATGTTAATGCAAATTACAGTAGTGAGTGTCATATCTCTATCTGCTCTGACAATCTGCAAAAATATAGTTATTTTGTTGCTAGAGTTTATAATTTTTTGTATATTGTAAGCAGTACCTCTCCAGAATAAACTGTGCCTTGGGAAAAAAATCTATTCTGCCACAGTGACTTAATTCCTTGCTGTGGCAAGAATTTGTTGGTGATAGTCTCAGAAACTTATACATATTTATTCTCTATTCCTAGAAAAGCTTTGATCAGCTTTTGATAACATCCTCTATTCCATATGCATTCATCAACATCAATGCAGCAGATACTGCCTTTAGAAATCACCATGGAAGCTAGAATTTTTCACAACAGAATGTTCATGTTGCAAAGAGAGAAAGAAGTCAAGGGGGTAAACAGAGCTTTCAATGGCAGCAAGGATGGACTTAGAGTATCGTTGGAGTTCAGTTTCCCAAAGGACAGCATTGGTTCAATGGAAAGAGACTGTCCTTGGGATCAGAAAGTTCAGTGACCCTGCTGCTTTGTACAGGGGGAACTGGAGCAAGTTACTTCACATGCAGAGTCTCACTTTCCACATCTCTAATAACAGTATGTAAAGCAGTACATAGACTTTATAAAGCATTATAGAGGTATTAATTATTCAAGGTGAAACTATCACACTTTTCTCCTATAAACCACTAAAGAATACAAATCTGAAAGTTATTTTTATATGTTGTATTTTTAAGCCCCAAAAAGTAGCATCTTAAAACATTAAATTGGAAAACATCTTAAAAATAATTTAATGCAGCACTCTCATTTTAAAGAACTTTTAAAAAATAATGATCAGGAAAGTTAAATGGATTAACACTAATTTACTGGAGCTAATTATTTAATGTTATGCTAAAGTTGGTATATTATAAACCATATTAAGGACATAGTGTTTTTCTTTTAGCAAAAGAGCACTTCATTATATACACATAATATAAGAATTTATTGAGACAATGCATTAAGGGCTATTTAGGGTAGGACTGTATTGAGAAAAATTAACACAGTGTCTGTCTTCAAGGTGCTATAATCTATAAGGGAAATAAACAAAAAATTGCAGTTTCTTATAAAATTAAACATACTCTTACCATATGATCCAGCAATCATATCCCTTGGTATTTACTAAAAGCTGAAATGAAAACTTATGTCCACACAAAAACCTGCACATGGATGTTTATAGCAGCTTTATTTACAATTTCCAAAACTTGTAAGCACCCAAGATGTCCTTCAGTAGGTGAATGTATAAACAAACTATGGTCCACCCATACAATGGAATATGATTCAGCACTAAAGAGAAATGAGCTATCATGTCATGAAAACACATGGAGACAACTTAAAAGCTAATTAGTAAGTAAAAGAAGTTAATCAGAAAAGACTACATACTGTATGATTTCAATTATATGACATTCTATGAAAGACAAAATTGTGGAGACAGTAAACAGAGAAGTGGTCGTTGGGGGTTGGAGAGGTTTGAATAGACAGAACATAGAGAGAGGATTTTTAGGATGGTGAAACTACTCTATGATATAATAATGGCAGTTATATATCATTATACATTTGTCCATACCCACAGAATTCAACACCAGATGTGAACCTTAATGTAAACTATAGACTTTGGGTGATAATGATGTCAATGTAGATTCATCAATTGTAACAAATGTACCACTCTGGTAGAGGATGTTGATAATTGGGGAGGCTGTCATGTGTGAGGACAGGTACTATAATGGAAATCTCTGTACCTTCCCTTCAATTGTACTGTGAACCTAAAACTGTTCTTAAGAAATAGTTTAAAAAATTATAAGTCATCAGCATGGACATGGGCAAGTACCATAATAAATATATATAGCATCATAAAGTTTATAAGAAGAGAAACAGATCACATCCTTATCTATTATTTTACACTTAATTGCTAGTAACTGTTGCCAACCCATTCCTTGTGAATTTATGTAAAAGATCCTGTATCTACTCTCTTGTAGACCTAACTAGCCTTTGATTCAGATTTTTTAATTTTTATTTTATTTTTTTATTTTTTTCTTTCTTTCTTTATTTGTTTTTAAATACCTTTGTCTCTGCCTCCCCATCCACCACTTTCCCTTGCCCCCTCCCTCATTCCCCCCCTCAGCTCTTCCCCTTTGGCTTTGTCCATGAGTTCAGATGCAAGGAAAATATGACCAGCAACACTGAAAGGAAAAGAAATCAACAGAGACAAGAGGGAAGGAGGGAGGGGCGGGCAGGGAAAGGGAAGGGAAGCAGATTTTTTAATTTTTAAATTACAGTTTAACATATAATACTATGTTAGTTTCATGTGTGCAATCCTGTGATTAGACATGTTTAACTTATGAAATGATCACCCTAATAAATGTAGTACCCATTTGACACAATACTTGCTTATTACAATATCATTTACTATATTCCCTATGCTATACTTTACCTGCCCATGAGTATTTTGTAACTACCAATTTATACTTTTTAATCTTTTTCCCTTTTTCACTCAGCCTCCTACTCACTCCCATCTGGCAACTGTCAAAATGCTCTCTGGGTCTGTGAGTTTGTTTCTGTTTTGTTTGTTCATTTATTTTGTGTTTTTAGATTCCATATATAAGTGAAATCATATAGTATTTTACTTCCTGTGCCTAACTTATTTCACTCAGCACAGTACCTCTAGGTCAATCCATGTTGTTGCAGATGGCAAGATTTCATTCATTTTTATGGCTGACTCATATTCCATTGTATATATGCATTATTTCTTCTTTATCCATTCATTTATTGATGGACCTTTAGGTTGCTTCCATCTTATCTATTGTAAATAATGCTGCAGTGACTGGTTCTTTTTGTGGTTTCCATGTCTTTTTTTATATTGTTGAAGTTCTAAGTTCCTTGAGTATTCTTTTAACTATTGTTTTGAACTCTGTGTAAGGTAAATTGCTTGCTTCCATTTCATGTAGTCCTTTCTCTGGAGATTTCTCTTGATCTTTCATTTGGGGCATGTGTCTTTGTCTCCCCATTTTGGCTGCCTCCCTGTGTTTATTTCTATGTATTAGGTAGAGCCATTACCTCTCCCAATCTTGATATTGTCCTTATGTAGTAGGTGTCCTGGGGCCCAGTGGTGCAATATCCCTGGTCATCTGAGCTGGGTGCTCCAGGTATGTCCCTTGCGTGGGCCCTCCTGTTATAGTTGAGATTTTATTGCTGTTTGAAGGGATTAACCTTCAGGCTGATTGGTTATGAGGACTGGCCATGAGTATAATGGAAGAATTTTTGTGTTGGGTTGACCCTAGGTAGCAAGATTCTCCTTAGCAGGGCTCTGGTGACTGCTGAGCCTTCCCTTTGATTGTGTGATCTTCTGGTGTAGTCTGAAGTTGGCCATCAGGGGTTTTGGTTTTTGAGCCTCTTGGGAGATACAGGCCAATGTCAGCTGCTGCTCAGAGCCACCTAGTATGAGCAACAAAGTGACCTGCAGATGGTTGTCATTTGTCCTGGGCTTGGAGGTGCCTGGAAGAGACTAATCTGTGAACTGAGGATTGATGCCATTAGTGCTGGAGTTGGGACTGCTTAGCAGAGGCACAGGGCACACTGAGGCTATAGGCTTCTTGTTTGAGGTTTGTAAACCTTTGAGAAATTTTAGGAAAGTCTGAAGCATGAACCAAGACAAGTCACTTATATGGAAAAGCCACTGGAAACAGCTTAGGTTAGCTCACAAGTTGGGTGGGACCAAGTCTCAGGGAATCACCAGGACAGGTGAACAGTGATAGCCAGGTTGATAGAGTCTCAGATATGGTGCCCCCTGCCAGCTCTGTGGGAGGAGAAGGAGGTCTCAGAAATGGAATAGTGGCCTCTGCCAGCACTTCTCTCTGGGAGAAATCTGTCCCCTACAACTCTCACCCTAATGCAATACATTTCAGTTTTTCCCATAAGCCCCTGGTGCCTTTTGAGCTACTGTCCTGGGGCTAGAGCTCAAGGGGAGTAAGTTCAACTGAGTGCATGTGCACACTTTTTAAGAGGAACTGTCTGGGACTACAGAAGCCTTTGTCTCTCCCAGCCTCATTTTTTGCTGATTTTTACAGCCAGAAGTTATGGGGACTTTTCTTCTTAGCACTTGAACCTTGGGCTGGGGGGCCTGTTGTGTGGCTGGGACCCCTCACTATTCAAAGTGGACCTTTGCTGCTGAGATACCCCAATTTTAAACTTCCATGCATGGGTGTGGGATGCCACCCTGTTCTGAGTCTCTGCTTCTCCTACCAGTCTCCGTGTGGTTTCTTCTTTATGTGCTTAGTTATAGGATTTCTGTTCAGCTAGATGACAGGTAGTTCTCAATGATGGCTGTTCTGTAGTTTAGTGGTAATTTTGAAGTTGTTGTGGGAGGAGGCAAGTATCACATTTATCTATACCACTATATTGACTAGAAGCAGCCTTTGGTTCACTTTTAAATGATTATGAATATAAAAATTCCTTGTGATGGAAGTTTATTATGAATTCTCTCTTCTTTCCCCAGGTAAGGGTTACTAATAGCATCCTGGGCATACTGCTCTTACAGACCTATCAGTCATGGTGTATGGCAACTATTGGTTACCCATGTCTTCTCTGTGCAGGAAATCCACAGAAAGGGATAAGATTACCTTCTCTGATGGGGGACCAGGGCGGGGGGTGTGGGGTGTGGTTTCGTCCTGATGCCATCCCCTTCCTTGCTCCCTGTGCATGTGGCATGGAGTCCATAACAGTGAGAGACTCTGAAAATGCTCATCATAATCAATGTGAGTGCTTTTCAGTGACAGTGAAATGAGAGGATTAAAACTTTGCCTTCCACAAAGAAACAAAGCCTATAATGAAAATGGTTAATGGTGCTCAAGGTGCTTCAGGGAAAACAGTTTAGACTACAGTGATCAATGATTGCATGAACCCCCAAGTTTCCAGGGCCCACAGCACTGTAGGGCAGTGAGTGACACAAGCAGAACACAAACTGAGTGAAAAGAGAACTAAGGAACTTGAGCATTCAATTTAGAGTGAAGCAATGAGGGGTTTGTTCTCTCGGGAAAATTAAACATGTAGGTCTGTTTTTCCAGAGTGACTTAATGAGTCAACAGTGTAACTCCCTATACAAGATTACACAGCAGTTCATGGATTGGTATATGCAAACAAAACCTTTACTTTTTTTCTATACTTATGTTTATTCAACAATTATTTTTAAAAATAAAAAAATTTAAGAGGAAAATTTAAAAATATTTGCTAATTCTCACAGTTATTAATAAAAAATTATAAACACTATACTATCAAGTCTTAAAAATGTACATTTGAAGAATATGTTTACTCTTCATTTTAGGAATATGTTAAAGTATTTTTTTCACACATGTACATTGTACTTCAATAATAAAAATAACAAATATTGCAGATATAAAAGAATATATACATTTTGAGAGTTGTTTTTTTTCCTTATTGTTCAAATGCATTTCTCTCCATTCTCCCACCACCACTTATCCCTGCCCCACCAACCTCCACCTCCTTCCCTCAATCCTTCCCCACTTTGGTTTTGTCCATCGGTCCTTTATATATGTCCCTTGACTTGACTCTTCCCTTTTTTATCCCTGTGATCCCTCCCCCACCCTCTTTCCCTCACATTACTGTTGGTGTACTTTTTCTTTCAATGTTGCTAGTTATATTTTTCTTGCTAGTTTGTTTTATTGATTAGGTTACATTTATAAGTGAGATCATATGCTATTTGTCTATCACCCCCTAGCTGATTTAGCTTAGCAAAATGCTCTCCAGTTCCATCCATGCTACAGAGAAGAGTAGTAGCTCTCTCTTTCTTTCTACTACATAATATTTATGTAATTGGCCCATAGTTTTTTTTTTTATTTTTTTAATTTTTATTTTTTAATTAATTTATTTTTTCAAATACATTTGTCTCTGCCTCCCCACCACCACTGTCCCTTGTCCCCTCCCTCCTTCCCTCCCTCAGCTCTTCCCCTTTGGCTTTGTCCATGAGTCCTTGCTATATGTTCCTTGACTTTCCCCTTCCCTTCCTTTTCCCTACCCGCCCTCCCTCCTTCCCTCTTGTCTCTGTTGATTTCTTTTCCTTTCAGTGTTGCTGGTCTTATTTTCCTTGCATCTTTGCATTGTTGGTTAGGTTCCACTTCTAGGCGAGATCATATGGTATTTGCCTTTCGCCCCCTGGCTTATTTTGCTTAGCATAATGCTCTCCAGTTCCATCCATGCTGTCGCGAAGTTTAGTAGTTCTTTTTTTCTTTTTGCTGCGTAGTATTCCATTGTGTATATGTACCATAATTTTTTGATCCAATCATCTACTGATGGGCATTTAGGTTGCTTCCAACACTTGGCTATTGTAAATTGTGCTGCTATGAACATTGGGGTGCATAGGTTCTTTTGAATTGGCGTTTTGGGATTGTTAGGGTATGATCCCAGAAGTGGAATTGCTGAGTCAAAAGGCAGTTCCATTTTTATTTTTCTGAGGAAATTCCAAATTGTTTTTAACAGTGGTTGCACCAGTCTGCATTCCCATCAACAATGTACTAGGGTTCATTTTTCTCTACAATGTTACCAGCACTTGTTTGTTGATTTGTTTATGATGGTCATTGTGACTGGTATGAAGTGCTATTTCATTGTGATTTTAATTTGCATTTCTCTGATGGCTAGTGATGCTGAGCATCATTTCATATGTGTCTGGGCCCCCTGGATGTCATCCTTGGAGAAATGTCTGTTCAGGTCCTTTGCCCATTTTTCAATTGGAATGTTTGTCTTCCTGGAGTGGAGTCATGCGGGTTCTTTACATATTTTAGAGAGCAAACCCTTGTCCAAGATACCATTGGCAAATATATTTTCCCATACCGTTGGTTCCCTTTTCATATTGTCAATGTTTTCTTTAGCTGTGCAGAAGCTTATTTTGATGGAGTCCGTTTTGTGTATTTTTTCCATAATGTCCATTGCTTTAGGGGACATATAGATAAAAATAGTACTGCATTGAATATCTGAGAGTTTCTTCCCTATGTTCTCCTCTAGGACTTTTATGGTGTCACAACTTATATTTAAGTCTTTTATCCATCTTGAGTTTACTTTTTGTGTATGGTGTAAGTTGGTGGTTGAATTTCATTTATTTGCATGAAGTTGTACAGATCTCCCAACACCAATTATTGAAGAGGCTATTTTTACTTCATTTTATGCTTATGCACTCTTTGTCAAATATTAATTGACCATAGAGACATGGGCTTATTTCTGGGCTCTCTATTCCATTCCATTGATCTATGTGCCTGTTCTTGTGCCAGTATTAGACTGTTCTGATTACAGTGGCCTTGTAATATAGTTTAATGTCTGGTATTGTGATTCCTCCTACTTTGTTCTTTCTCAAAATTGCTGCAGCTATTGGGGGTTGTCTACATTTCCATATACATTTCTGAAATGTTTGTTCTATATCTGTGAAATACGTTATTGGTATTTAATAGGGATTGCCTTGGGTAATATAGACATTATGATGATTTTAATTATTCCAATCCATAAACACAGTATATGCTTCCATTGATGTCTATCTTCCTTAATTTTTTTCTTCAGTGTTGTGTAGTTTTCTGAGTACTGAGGAGTCTATTACCTCCTTGGTTAGGTTCTTTCCTAGGTACCTTATTTTTCTTATTATTATCACAAATGAGATTTTTTTTGTAATTTCTGCTTCTGATATTTCATTGTTGTACAAAAATGTCTTTGATTTCTGAATATTGACTTCGTATCCTACTGTTTTGCAAAATTCACTTACTAGTTTGAGTACTTTTTGGTGGAGTCTCTGGGGTTTTCTATGTACACTATCATGTCATCTGCAAACAATGACAATTTTATTCCCTCTTTTCTAATTTGAATGCCTTTTATTTATTTTGCTTGACTGATCACAATGGCTAGAACTTCCAATATTATGTTAAATAAAAGCAGTGGAAGTAGGCAACCTTCTCTTGTTCCTGATTTTAGTGGGAATGATTCAAGTTTTTACCCATTTAGGTATGATGCTGCTTGTAGGTTTTTCATAAATGGTCTTTATTATGCCCCTTTTAGTGCCACTTTGCTGATAATTTCTATCATAAATAGATGCTGTACCTTATCAAATGCTTTTTCCACAACTACTATGATAATGTGATTTTTGTCTATCTTTATGATTATGGGACATATTATAATTGCAAATATTGACCCTCTTTTCATCCCTGGGATGAATTCCACTTGATCATGGTGGATGATCTTTTTAATGTATTGCTGAATGTGGTTTGCCAATATTTTGCTGAGGATTTTAGCATCTATGTTCATCAGCAATATTGGCCTGTAATTTTCCTTCTTTGCTGTGTCTTTATCTGGTCTTGGGATTAGGATGATTCTGGCCTCATAAAAATGGTTTGGAAGTCTTCCCTTATCTTGGATTTTTTAAATAATCTGAGAAGAACAGGGGTTAGCTCTTCCTTAAATATTTTGTAAAATTCTCTTGTGAAACTGTCCATTTCAGGGCTTTTGTGTGCTGGGAGTTCTTTGAATACTGCTTCAATTTCACCAGGTGTTATTGGTCTTTTCAGGTTCTCTACTTCTCCTCAATTCAGTATTGGAAGGTTAAGTTTTTCTAGAAATTTGTCCATTACAACCAGGTTTTCAAATTTCTTGGTATATACTTGTTCATAGTAATCTCTTAGAATCCTTTGTATGTTCATGGTATCAATTGTTATTTCTCCTCTTTCATTTCTGATATTATTTATTTTGGTCCACTCCCTTTTATTTTTTCTTGATAGGTCTGATTAAAGGCTATCGATTTTGTTTATCTTTTCTTTTTTTTTAATTATTTATTTATTTTTTAAATTTATTTACTTTTTAAATACATTTGTCTCTGCCTACCCCCCACCACTTTCCCTTGTCCCCTCCCTCTTTCCCTCCCTCAGCTCTTCCCCTTTGGTTTTGTCCATGAGTCCTTGCTATATGTTCCTTGACTTTCCCCTTCCCTTCCCTTTCCCTGCCCCCCCCCTTCCCTCTTGTCTCTGTTGATTTCTTTTCCTTTCAGTGTTGCTGGTCATATTGTCCTTGCATCTTTGCATTGTTGGTTAGGTTTTCAAAGAAGCAGTTCCTGGATTTGTTGAACCTCTGAATATTTCTTTTAGTCCCTAAATCATTCAGCTCTGCTCTGATCTTGATTATTTCCTTCTTTCTACTCACTTTGGGCTTTGTTTGTTGTTATTTCTCCAGTTCTTGAAGACATAGGTTTAGGTCGTTTATTTGAAATGTTTCTATCTTTATTATGTAGGCCTGGGTAGCTATGAAATCTCTCTCAGGACTGCCTTCGTTATGGCCCATTTTTTTTGGACTGTTGTGTGTTCATTTTCACTTGTTTCCAGAAACTTTTTGGTTTCCTTTTATCTCATTATTGACCTATTCATAGTTTAATAACATGCACATAAGTCCATTTTAATTGAGAGTGTTGCTGGGTATAATAGTTTTGGTTGCAGGTCCTTGTTTTCCATCCTTTGAATATTTCTTGCCGTTCCCTTGTGGTTTGTAGTGTTTCTGTTGAGAAGTCAGCTGCTAGCTGTATCAAGGCTCCTTAGTATGTTACTACCTGTTTATCCCTTGCTGCTTTTAGGATTCTCTCTTTGTCCTTGATATTTGCTTTTAATTATGATTTGTCTTGGAGTGGGCCTCATTGGGTTCCTCTTAAATGGGACCCTCTGTGCCTCCTGGAATTATGTGACTTTTTCTCTCCTCCAATTAGGGGGTTTTCTATCATTACTTTTTCAGTTTCTCAATAACTTCCTCCTCTTCTTCTTCATCTGGTATCCCTATTATATGGATATTATTACGTTTCAGGTGGCCCTGTAATTCCCTTAACCCTTCTTCTTCTTTTGAATCTTTTTTTCATTTTCTTGCTCTTTCTCAGAGCGTTTTTCTGCCCTGTCCTGCAGCTCACTGATTTCGTCGTCTGCTTCATCAAGCCAGCTCCTGATTCCTTCTACTGTGTTCTTCAATTCAGAAATTGTATCCTTCATTCCTCTGGCCTCTTATTGATAGCTTCTATGTCCTTTTTCACGCTGATAGAGTTTGCAGTAAGGTCCTCATAGTTTCCCTGTAGTTTTTTATAATTCCCTTTGAGCTCACTGAGTTCATTGAGCTTCCTTAGAACCATTGTTTTTAACTCAGTATCTGATAGATTACTTTCTTCTATTTCATTTAGTTCTCTGTGTGGGGATTCTTCCTTTCCCTTTCATGAGAGGTGTTTGTCTTCCCATTGCTTGTGAGACACTTCTTTTTGGCTTCTGCTTCTTAAAATGATCTGCCTAAATTTTCTGACTTTGTGGTGTGATCTTCTATGGTAGGCGACCTGCGAAATTCAGGGGTACAGTCTCCTTGATCTCCTGTACTTGCTGCTCTTTGGATGCTTTTTATACTGTTTATGTTGACTCTCTGAAAGTGATTTGGTGTTGATTTTTGTTTGGTCATTCTTTAGATGGTCACATCCTCCAGCTGGTTGACTGAGGGTTACTAAGAACATCATGTCTTTGATGTTGTGCAGTTGCTGCCAGAACAAAACCACAAAGCCCAGGAAACAAACCAACATCCACAAAAATAGTTCCCCCATACAATCCTACTATCAACAGCTAATGAGCCAGTATTAATATGCTTGTAAAGACATTAAGACTATTATATGAAAGGAGAGAAGTAAACTTTTGTTGTAGAATCTAGTGACTTAATATGCACAAATTTGTTGGACCCAAAATGAATGTTAAATAGCTACATAGTAAAGAAAGTATTGCAAATCATGGAGAAGACCACAGTGGATTTTGTCTCAATACCCTCTAGCATTTACCAGTTTTTTTCTTTTGGATCTTCCTCTGATGATGTCACATGTTGACCTCATCTGACCTTAGGCAATCTGTTTATGACTTCCAGAGATCTACTGTTTGTGGTTGTTCTTCAGTTGTTAATCTAGTCATTCCACAGTTAGCAGTCAGACTTAATCACCATTTGGTGGGGTAGAATCCCTCCTGAGGTCTGGATCATTGTTTCCCGTCAGGCTGGGGCTGCTTGGAGGGAAGTGGTATGCATAAGCAAGATACTGCTGCCTTATGGGGGATGACTCAGCACCAGGCCTTAGGCAGCTGTTCTTTCAGTTCTCTCCCCAAAGCCTCTATCCCCAGTCTCTCCTTAGGCATCTCTAGCCCACTCTGTCACTGCCTTTGCTGAAGTCCAGGGTAAGTGGCTCCAAATGAAAATGTATGTGTTGTCCCTTTAAATGGCTGTTTGACTATCCCACTGCTTATCTCTGGCAGAAAGCAATCATGCTGCTTTTTGCAGCTGGTTGTTATCTGTGTGCTTTTTTGGCTCTGGTACTGTCGGCTGGGGATCCCTGCTTATGGTTTAGACCCCACTCTTCTCAGGGGGATCCCACTGACCATTTAAAAGTTCCTTTGGTGCTTCTTCCTGTGGGTGCCCAGCCAGCTTTCTCAAGTCTCCACTGCACTCTTTACCAGTCAGGTTATGCTGAAGCTGATTCTTCTGCCTGTCCAAATTTATAAGGCTTCTCCTTTGGTATTGTTCAGTTGTTTGTTTCAAGTGATTTCTCCACAATCTAGTTGTAATTCCAGATTGGTCCTTGGAAGAGGTGACCATGACTTCCATTCACTCCTCCACCATCTTGCCTCATGTCAAGAATATATACTTTGCAAGAAAAAAATTACAATCATTTCACATAAGCCACTGCAAGCTGTCATGAGGACATATACATATACATGGTTTTAGGCACATTATAAAAGCACGCTTTACTCAGAAAGCATGATAGACCTTCCTCTGCTTGATAACTGGTGTGTCAACGAGTTTTGAAAGACATTCTTAGAGATTTGTTGCACAACAAAGCATGCAAGTGCACATTTAATAAGAAAAGTTTCCTGGTAATGCATTCTAAATTCTCTGCTAGAGTCTGGAGGTTTTGAGAAATAATAATGCCTTTTAATCTTTACCCAGCCCCCAAAGAAGCACATATGAGTTCTGTACTACCAAACCCACAAAACATATATAATAAAACTGTACTCATATATAAAAAGCAAAATTGAACACATTCTTTGAGCTCATATAAGATATTACTTGCTTTTTCTATTTATTTTATGTTGTATATTCTTAAATAACCTCTTCAGAAAGACAAATATTAGATTGGGTCATGAAATATGGTATTTAGAATACATTAAAACCATGAAACAAGGTCTTTACTTAAACTTCAATACAAATTAAATTTTTAAAAAATTCATTGATGAAAAGCTCTAGAAAAATTTCTTTCTTTTTTGTACAGGTGGGATTTTTAATTTCTTTTATAATTTTTCAAATAACCTTGTCTCCATTTACCTACCACCACTTCCCCCTGCCCCACCCACCCTTTCCTCTCCCCCTCAATCCTCCTGCACATGTCTTGATACATGTGTCCTTCACACCTGATCTTGATCTGACCCTCTCCACTAACACCCTCTCTCCCTCCCTCCCGTCCCCATCAGTATCTTCTTTCTTTCAATGTTGCTACACATATTTCCCCTTCCTGCTTGCTTTTTTTTGGCTAAGTTCCCCTCATAAGTAAGATCATATGGTATTTGTCTATCACCACCAGGCTTATTTCACTTAACATAATGCTCTCCAGTTCCATCCATGCTGTTGTGAAGGAAGAGAAAAGCTCTTCTTTTCTTTCTAATGTGTAGTACTACATAGTGTAAATGTACCATAGGTTTTTGATCCACTCATTTACTGGTGGGAACTTAGGTTGCGTCCAGCACTTGGCTAGTGTAAATTGTGCTGCTATGAATATTGGGGTGCATAAGTTCTTTTGAATTGATGTTTTGGGATTCTTAGGGTATGATCACAGCAGGGGAATCACTGGGTCAAAGGGCAGTTCCATTTTTAACTTTTTCAGGAAATTCCATACTGTTTTCCACATTGGCTGCACCAGTCTGCATTCTCACCAACAGTGCAATATGGTTCCCATTTCTCCACAACCTCCTCAGCACCTGTTGTTTGTTGATTTATTTATGATGGCCATTCTGACTAGTGTCTCATTGTGGCTTTAATTTGCATTTCTATGATGGCTAGTGATGGTGAACATCATTTCATGTGTGTCTGGACCCTATGTATGTCCCTCTTGGAGAAGTATCTATTCAGGTCCGTTGCCCATTTGTTAATTGGATTCTTTGTATTCCTGGAGTGGAGACATGTGAGGTCTTTATATATTTTGAAATCAAACCCTTTAATGATGAACCATTGGCACATATATTTTCCCATACAGTTGGCTCCCTTTTCATTTTACTGATGTTTACTTTATCCATGCAGAAGCTTCTTATTTTGATGAAGTCCCAAATGTATTTTCTTTCCTATTTATCTCTTGCTTTAGGGGATATATCAGTGAAAATATTGCTAAGTGGGATATCTGAGAGTTTCCTGTCTATGTCCTCCTCTAGGACTTTTTTAGTATCGTAACATATTTAAGTCTTTTATTCATCTTGAGTTTATTTTTGTGTATAACTTGGTCGTTGAATTTCATTTTTTGATGTGTAGCGGTCCAGCTTTCCTAACACCATTTGTTGAAGAGGCTATTTTTCCTCCATTTTATGCTTCTGCACCCTTTGTTGAATATTAATTGACCATAGAGACATGCGCTTATTTCTGGGCTCTCTATTCTGTTCCACTGATCTATGAATCTGTTCTTGTGCCAGTACTAGACTGTTTTGATTACAGTGGCCTTGTAATATAGTTTGATGTTAGGTATTATGATCCCTTCTACTTCATTTTTCTTTCTCAAAATTACTGTGGCTCTTCAAGGTCATTTATATTTCCATATAAGTTTTTGAAATGTCTGTTCTATTTCTGTGAAATACCTCATTGGTATCTTAATAGGGATTGCGTTGAATCTATAAATTGCTTTGGTTAGTATGGACATTTTGATGATGTTAACTCTTCCAATCCATGAGCACGGTATATGTTTCCATTTATTTCTGTCTTCCTTAATTTCTTTCTTCAGTGTTGTATAGATCTCTGGATACAGATCTTTTACCTCCTTGGTTAAGTTTACTCCTAGGCAATTTATTTTTCTTTTTGATATAGCAAGGACCTTTTTTTATTCCTGATTTCTGATTCAGATATTTCATTGTTGCTGTACAAAAATGCCTTTGAATTCTGAATATTGACTTTGTATACTGCTGTTTTGCTAAATTCACTTATTAGGTTGAGTGGTTTTCTGGTGGAGTCTGTGGGGTTTTCCATGTACACTATAATGTCATCTGCAAACAATGATAGTTTTATTTCCTCCTTCCCAATTTGGATGCCATTTATTTCCTTTTCATGTCTGATTGCTGTGCCTAGGACTTCCAATACTATGTTGAATACGAGTGGTGAAAGAGGACAAGTTTGTCTTCTTCCCAATCTTACTGGGAAAGCTTTTATTTTTTTTTCTCATTGGGTATGATGTTGGCTGTAGGTTTTTCATGGCCTTTATTATGTTGAAGTATGCCCCTTTTATGCCCACTCCGCTGAGCATTTTTATCATAAATGGGTGCTGTACTTTATAAAATGCTTGTTCTGCATCTTTTCAGATGATCATGTTGTATTTGTCTTTCCTTTTGTTTATGTGATGTATTACATTGATTCACTTGGGAATATTGAACCATTCTTGCATTGCTGAGATGAATCCCACTTGATTGTAATGGATAGTCTTTTGAATGTATTGCTGGGTGTGGTTTCCCAATATTTTGTTGAGGATTTTAGTATCTAAGTTCATAAGCAATATTGGCCTGTAGTTTTCTTTCTTGGTTTTGTCTTTACCTGGATTTTGGATTAGGATGATGTTGGCCTCATTAAGATTTGGGGAGTCTTCCCTCTTTTTAGATTTTTTCAGATAATCTGAGAAGGGCATGAGTCACCTCGTCTTTAAATGTTTTGTAAAATTCTCCTGTGAAACCATACATTCCAGGGCTATTGTGTGCTGAGAGTTTTTCAATGACTACTTTAATTTTACCAGGTGTTATTGGTCCATTTAGGCTCTCTACTTCTTCTTCACTCAGTATTGGAAGGTTATATTTTTCTAAAAAAATTGTTCATTTCATTGAGGTTTTCAAATTTCTTAGCATATACTTGTTCATAATAATTTCTTACAATTGTTTGTATTTGTTGGTATCAGTTGTCATTTCCCTTCTTTCATATCTGATATTATTTATTTGGGCCTTCTCCATTTTTTTCTTGATGAGTCTGCTTAACAGTTTGTCAATTTTTTTTATCTTCTCAATGATCCAGCTCTTGAGTTGGCTGATCCTTTGAATTGTCCTTTTAGTCTCTATGCCATTCAATTCTGCTGTGATCGTGATTATTTTCTTTCTTCTACTTGCTCTGGGCTTTGTTTGTTGTTTTTTTCTCCAGTTCTTGAAGCTGCAAGTTTAGGTCGTTTATTTCAAATGTTTCTATCTTTCTTAAGTAGGCCTGTATTGCTATGAACTTCCCTCTCAGGATTGCCTTTGCTCTGTGCCATAGGTTTTGGGCTGTTGTGTATTTATTATCATTTGTTTCCAGAAATTTTAGATTTCTTCTTTGATCTCATTATTGACCCATTCATTGTTCAATAGTTTACTATTCAGTCACTGTGAGTTAGAATGCTTTTGAGTTTTTTCCTTGAGGTTGGTTTCTAGTTACAAGCCCTTGTACTCTGAGAAAATGCTTATTATGATTTTGATTTTCCTGAATTTGTTGAGGTGTGTTTTGTGTCCTATCATGTGGTTTATCTTTGAAAAAAAATGTGTATTTTGCTTCTTTGGGATGAAAGGTTCTATATATGTCAGTTAAGTCCATTTGATCTAATGTGCCATTCAGTTCCACAATATCCTTGTTGATGTTTTGTTTGGAATATCTGGCCATTTCGAACAGTGAGGTGTTAACATACCCTAGTATCAGTGCGTTGCTGTCTATATCTTTCTTAGTCCTTATATATTTGGGTGCTCCTATGTTGAGTGCATAAGTTTACACTGTTTATGGCCTCTTGATAGATTCTTCCTTTGTATATTATGAAAGTCTTTCTGGGTCTCTTTTCGTGGCCTTAGTTTTGAAATCTGATTTGTCTTATATTACTATTGTTACCCCTGCTTTTTTTTCCCTGTCTATTTGCACGGAATATTTTTTTCCACCCCTTTACTTTCAGTCTTTGTAGGTCCTTTGTTCTGAAGTGGGTCTCTTGTAGACAGCATATGTGTAGCTAATCTCTTTTATCCACTCAGCAACCTATGTCTTTTGATTGTGGCATTTAATCTATTTACATTTAATATTATTATTGATAGGTACTCACTCATTTTTTCCTTTTGTACCTGTGATCCTCTCTTTCTCACTTTTTTTTCCATCTTCTTAAAGCAGTCCCTTTACCATATCTTATAGTGCTGGTTTGACGGAGGTGTATATTTTAGCTTTCTTTTGCCTGAGAAATTCTCATTTCACCTTCCATTTTAATGGAGAGCCTTGCTGGGTAGAGCAATCTTGGCTGTAGGTCCTTACTTTTCATTACATGGAATATTTCTTGCCATTCCCTTCTAGCTTGTAGTGTTTCTATTGAGATGTCAGCTGCTAGCCATTTCAGGGCTCCCTTGTTTCTCCCTTGTTGCCTTTAGGATTCTCTCTTTATCCTTGATATTTGCCATTTCAATGATATGTCTTGGAGTGAGCCTCATTGCATTCATCTTGTATTAGACCCTCTGTGCATCCTGGATCTGTGTGACATTTTCTCTCCTCAAATTTGGGAAGTTTTCTATCATTAATTTTTCAAACAGGTTTCCTATTCCTTGCTCCTCTTCTCCTTCTGGTATCCCTATTATATGGATATTATTACATTTCTGGCTGTCCTGCATTTCCCTAAATGCCTCTTCGTTATTTTTTAGTCTTTTTTCATTTTCTTCCTCTTTCTGAGAGCTTTTTCTACCTTGTTCTCCAGCTCACTGAATCTATCCTCTGCTTCATTAAGTTTGCTTTTAATTCCTTCTACTCCATTCTTCAATTCAAAAATTGTATTCTTCATTTCCTCTAGCTTCTTACTGATAGCTTTCATGTCTTTTTCCATGCTGATATAGTTTGCAGTAAGTTCCTCATAGTTTCCCTGTAGTTTTTTGTAATTATCTTAGAGCTCACTGTGCTCACTGAGCTTCCTTAGAACCATTGTTTTGAACTCAGTCTGATAGCTTACCCCTATTTCATTTAGTTCTCTTTCTGTGGATTCCTCCTTTCCCTTCCATTGGGAGTTGTTTTGTGTTTTTTTTTTCCTTCCCACCATTTGTATACTCCTCTCCCCCCGCCCCCCGCTTCTCAAATTGATATTTGTTGATATACTGAATTCATGGTGTGAACTTCTGTGGTAGGAAACCACTTTTTCTTCCTTTCTTTCTTGATCTCCTTCTGATGATGTCAGCTGTTGTCTCCGTCTAACCTTAGGCAGTCTTTAAGAGACTTCTGGGAATCTACTGTCTGTGTCTAGCTCCTCCAGTTGTTAATCTATTCACTCTGCCCTCAGTGGTCAACATGGGGCAGAGTTTCTCTTGTGGGCAGGGCTATTGTTTCTTTTCATCCTGCTGCTTTGGGAAATGGTCTGCCTGAGCAAGATGGCTGCTGCCATATTATTGAGGAGTCAGCAGCAGGATACCCTGGCTACTCCCTCATTCTCTCCCTAACTCCTCCATCACCAGACTCTCCTCAAAAATCTCTATACCACTCTGCATCCCCTTTAGCCAGGGATCTACTATCGGACTGCTGCTCTGTACTCAGCACCAAGGCCTGTGCAAAGCCTGGCCAAGACTGTGTTTCATGGGGGCTAGTCTATTGCGTCTTTTCACACTGCTGCTGCTTGAGTAGTGGTCCACCTGAGCAAGATGGCAGCTGCAGAAAGGTGGGTGAGTCAGCACCAGGACCCTGCCATTTACTTTCTCAATTCTTTCCCCAAAGCCTCCTTCTCTAGTCTCTCCTGAGGCAGTTCCAGCTTACTCTGCCCCCACCTCCTCCATAGCCCAGAATAAGTTTCTGCCACTACAAATTTTTGCACTCCTTTAAACATTTCTTTGAATCTCCAGTAGCCTAACTCTGCCAAAGAGCACTCTGTCGTATTTCACTGCTGGCTGCTATCTGTGTGATTTTGGGGCTCTGGTACTGTAGGCGGAGTTCCCCACTTATGGTTTAGACTTTGCTCTTCTCAGGGGGATCCAACTGGCCATTTCAATATCCCTCTGGTGCTGCCACCTGTGTGTGGCTATTCCACTTTCTTGAGCCTCTACTGCACTATTTACCAGTTAGGTTGTGCCAAAACCGACTCCTCCATCTGTCCAAGTTTTTAAGGATCCTCTCTCGCTATTGTTCAGTTTGCCTTACAGGTGATTTCTCCACAACTCAGTTGTAATTCCAGATTGGTCCTGCAAAGAGGTCAGTGTGACTTCCATTCACTCCTCTGCCCTCTTGAAGTCTTCTCTGGAAAAATTAAAAATTAAAATAAATAATAAAACTTAAAATCCAAATCAATAGCAGGATTTTAATAAACCATGACTAAATGTCAATGTTGGAAGAAAAAAATAATTTTTGTGTTTTTCTCCTTATTCATAATTCCATGAAGCAATATTTTAGCTGAGGTCAAAGAAAGTTTAAAGTTTATCTGACCATGGAAAGCCCATCATTCAGTTTCCTGAAATGTGAAGCTGGGCCATAAGAAATGATTTTCCCACCTTCCTTGCTTTTGTACATCATGGGGAGAAAGAGGAACTTCTGCATAATAAGGGCATCAATCACCTTGAGCAAACCAACATTAAAAAATCAAAATACCAGGCCCTTGATGGATGGCTCAGTTTGTTGCAGTGTCATCCAAAAGGTTGTGGGTTCAGTCCCCTGGATCAAAGCACATATGAGAGTCAGCCAACTGATCTCTCTCTCTCTCTCTACTTTCTTCCCTCTTGTCCTCTCTTTCTAAAATCAATAAACATATCCTTTTCTGAGGATTATAAAAAAAGAAGTAAAATACCAAATTAGAGGTAGTGTTGTTTGACCAACACCAGCAACAAAAAAGTGCTATTGAAGTTTAAAAGTTCTACTGATTTAGAGTATTCAAAACAGGCTTGAGTAAATGGTGGAGTTTGAATTGGGCCTTGAAGAATAGACAAGATTCTGAGAAGGTACAAAGGAAAGATTATTATAAGCTAGGGAATGGCAAGAATAAGGTTGTCTCATCATTAATCTGGATTGCATACCATGGTAAATGTTTCTAAATAAAGATTTTGTGTGTTAAGTCCAGTTGTACATCAAGTGACTTCAAATGACTCTGGTGAACAAATAATGAATCATAATCATGTACTAAGGGAAGATATCATAAAAGGCCCCTACTTTTTGCCAAGTTCTGTGTTCACCACTCAGGATTTAACTGCAAGAAAAAATAGTCAAGTTTCTACCTCTGGTATAGTGATGGCAATGGACTTTAATCAAAGATACTTACAGATTTATACAAGATTGAAAAAAAATTAATAACCTGTCACACCATTTGTGAAAGAACAGATAACATGTTAACTCAGGACTGCATGACCCAAAGCTCATGTTCACCACACAGTACAGTAATATCTCTGGTGACCATGTTTCAAAAAGTTGTACTTAATAATTGACAGAGGAGGAAAAATTTGGTTCCAAAGCTTTAATAAACAGGGACACAAATTTTATCCAATAGGTTTCTATAAGAATTACAAATGCCACAAATTTAGACTGGCCTGCTTTTCATATAGAAATTTAACCAAAAACTAATTACTGCATGCCTAGAACATTGTAAGGCAAATTCTTGCACTGAAATTCCCTCCAACTTTGAGTCAGTTAAACCGTGTTTTTCTTCTATATGTCACATAATTCTTGAACTAACTATAAACACTAATGATCACTATGTAACAGAGTGCAGAACATAAGTCCCTGAAAATAGGAAAATAGCCCCGACAATCCTTGACTGGGAGAAGGGAAGACTGGATAGTATGGCATTTAAGATACACTTCATAACAATGGCAAGTTAATAGCCATGTCTTCCTGGAGCAAAGACGGCTGCCACCCAGGGTGAATTGTGTAGGTGACTCCGAGAACATTAAGGGACTCATGACATAGCTAGGATATAGCACCTCCACAAGAGGCAGGGGGCAGATGTGCACTCCGGAAGTCCCTGGGAACTCTTTCCCTGACTAAAAATGGCAACAAAAATAAAATAAAACATATAGGGTACTGACAAACATGGCAGACACTAACACATCATAGGAAAGGCTGGATATGAGAGCATGCAGGAAGTTCCAGGCTAAGTATTTAAATGAGGGCAGGCTGAAAGAGAAGGGAAGAAGCTAAGTGGTCTAGAGTAAAAATGGAGAAGCCATGCATTCTGGAATGAAAAAGGAGAAGCCTTGCAATCTGCAGTAAAGGAGAGCATGTCTGAAAAGTTGAAAGTCCAGTGAGTTACCAGAGCTGGCAGTGCAGCAGTGGGGACATGCCCAGAAACCCAGATTCGAGTCTGCTAGGAGATGACTGGCAGCAGAGCTAATGGAGTTGCAGGACATACCTAGCTGTTTGGATCCATGAGGGATGCTTGGAGCTTAACTTAGATGGGTAAAATTGAGCTGTAAACTTCTGCTTTTCAGAAAGATGGTACCTCTGACTGGCGTGTCCTGAAACTGGTCTGGTTTGGCAAAGGGAAGCAGGACTATATGTTTTGGGGCAGTTTTAAAGGGAACAGGACTTTAGAATAAACCTGTATAACCTTTACATTTTTTGTTTCCCTCCTCCACCCATCCCACCCCCTACACCCACTCCCGCAATCAATTCCTACTCTGTTGTCCATGTTCATGGGTCATTCATGCATGTTCTTTTAGTGCCTTCTCATTCTTTCCACCATTGTCTTCCTTCTCCATCCCCTCTGGTCACTTTCAGTCTGCTCCATGTTTCCATGCCTCTGGTTTATTTTGTTCATTAGTTTATTTTGTTGAATAGATTCTACTTATAGGTGAGATCGTATGGTATTTGTCTTTCACTGACTGGCTTTTTTAACTTAGCATAATATTCTCTAGTTCTATACATGATGGCACAAAAGGTAGGGGTTACTTCTTTCTTTTTTAAAAATGCAGATTGACTTTATTTATTTTTTTAAATGTCAAGATCCATTATAAAATATAAAAAAATTAAATCCATTATAAAATCTCAACAATTAAAACAACATGACACAAGCACAGAAATAATCAAGTAGAATGAATGAAATAAAATGAGCATTTTAGAAACAAATACATATATCTGTCTAACAATGTAATATATGATTAAATTGATATTTCAGATCAATGGGAAAAAAGGCTTATTCAACAAATAAGGTTCATGGACCACTATTACTTAAAATGAAACAAATATTTACCCCTATTTCGCATATTGTACAAAAAATATTCAGGTGAGTTAAAAATTACTATGTAAATTCTAAGGAATTTTTGAAGGAAATTCAAAATAATATTTCTCTTACCCTTAA
The DNA here is from genome assembly GCF_021234165.1 of Pteronotus mesoamericanus. Lineage (NCBI taxonomy): Eukaryota > Metazoa > Chordata > Mammalia > Chiroptera > Mormoopidae > Pteronotus > Pteronotus mesoamericanus. The sequence goes on from NW_026555321.1 coordinate 61,511,892, forward strand.
GAAATATATTCAAACCCATAGGCTGTAAAGAAAATATTGACAATATGACTATATTAAACATTTAAGACTATACAGTAATATACATATAAAAAAGTTAAAGGACAAGTAATAGAATAAGAAAGTATTTGCAACAAATCCAAAAAAGGATTAATACAGTATTTTTTAGGGCAAAAATTCTACAAACATTTAATTAAAAAAATGAATGAAGAATGCCAAAAAGTCATGTAAAGCTTTTTAAAAATAATAGAAATTGACAAGAAATGTACAAAACAGGTTTAGTATCAACAAATAATAAAGTAACAATTAAAATAACACATCATTGTCACAATCAGATTAAGTAGTATTAAAAATATTGGTAATATCAAGTATTTGTTACTGTGAAAGAAACTGGGTATTCATGGACTCTTTTTTCTTCATCTTCTTATAGCAGTCTCTTTAGCAATGCTGGTTTTTGCAATGCTGGTTTTGTGAAGATGCATTCTTTTAACTTTTTTTTTTGTCAGGGAATCTCCTTATTCCACCTTCCATTTTAAATGAAAGCCTTGCTGAGTAGAGCAGTCTTGGTTTCAGGTCTTTGCTTTTCATGACTTGGAATATTTGTTTCCATTCTCTTTTGGTTTGTAGTGTTTCTGTTGAGAAGTCAGCTGTTACCCGTATGGGGGCTCCTTTATATGTTACTACCTCTTTCTCCTTTGCTTGCTTTAGGATTCTCTGTTTGTCTTTGATATTTGCCATTTTAATTATCATGTCTCTTGGAGTGGGCCTCATTTGGTTCCTCTTGAATGGGATCCTCTGTGCTCCCTGGACTTGCATGACATTTTCTCTCCTCCAATTAGGGAAGTTTTCCATCAATACTTTTTCAAACAGGTTTCCTATTTCTTACTCCTCTCCTCCTTCTTGTATCTCTGTTATGTGGATATTATTACATTTCAGGCTGCTCTGCCTTTCCCTAAATGCCTCTTCATTCTTTTGGAGTCTTTTTTCCATTTCTTGCTCTTTCTGGGAGCTTTTTTCTACCTTATTCTCCACCTTGCTTATTCAATCTCCTGCTTCATCTAACCTGCCTTTGATTCCTTCTATGGTGTTCTTTAATTCAGAAATTGTATTCTTCATTTCCTCTTGCCTCTTATTCATAGCTTCTATGTCCCTTTTCATGCTGATATAGTTTGCAGTAAGGTCTTCACAGTTTCCCTGTAGTTTTTTGTAATTCTCTGTGAACTCACTGAGCTCATTAAGCTTCCTTTGAACTGCTTTTTGGAACTAAATATCTCATAGTTTATTTGCCTCTATTTAATTTAGTTCTCTTTGTGGGGACTCCTTCTTTCCCTTTGATTGGATGGTGTTTCTTTGTCTTCCCATTATTTGTGAGACTCTTCTCTTTTGCTTCTTCTTCTTAAATTTGTCTTGATTTCCTGACCTTGTGGTGTGAACCTCTATGGTATGAGACCGCTGTTTTTTCTTTCTGGATCTGCTTCTCATGATGTCAGATACTGACCTTGTCTGACCTTAGGCAGTCTGTTTGAGACTTTCATAAATATACTGTATGTGGCTGTCTCACTCAGCTGTTAATCTAATCATCCTGCCTGTATAATCTTTAAGTAAATAACTCCTTTCTTTTTTCACCAAACTCTTGTATTAATAGTCATGCTTTGTGGTGGTGAGCAGTCAAACCCCATGCTGTTCCAAACTAGCATTAGTGATTTCTCTAACAATTATACAAAGAGATGTGCAATTAAGTCATTTCAATAGATAAATAAGGTGACCTGTACTCTGAAATGATTGGATGTTCATCTAATATCATTGGTCTCTCCAATGATTATATTATTTCTAAAATCTTCCCACCAATTCATACCTGAAATCCCTTTTTTTTAGTATTCCACTTCACCTTATCAAATCTAGTGAGAATTTGAAACATTTGGTTTTCTTAAGCATTTTTTAAATGTTCAACATAGTCTTTATCAAATTAGTATTCAATATCATTTCTTTAAAACATTAAATTAGCTTAACAATAAAGACAAATACCATATTATCTCACCTATAAGTAGAACCTAAGCAACAATACAAAGATGCAAGGAAAATAAGACCAGCAACACTGAAAGGGAAAGAAACCAATAGAGACAAGAGGGAAGGAAGGAGAGGGGGTGGGGAAAGGGAAAGGAAGGGAAGGGGAAAGTCAAGGTACATATAGCACGGACTCATGGACAAAGCCAAAGGGGAAGAGCTGAGGGAGGGAAGGAGGGAGGGGACAAGGGAAAGTGGTGGAGGGTAGGCAGAGACAAATGTATTTAAAAAAAAACACATTAAATTAAGATTTGATTTTAATTCTCTCTCAATTATGTTTTGCACCACTCCTGTGAGTTAGATATTTTAAAGGAAGTGAAACTGCTGAGAAGAATTAGATTTTAAAATGTAATATGACAACTTTTGGCTCAACTTCTGTTGTAATTATGAAATGGTTTTTCAAACAAATCATCTTCATAAACTTGTTTTTTTTTAATTTTGATTACATATCTCTCACTTGTCACCTCAAATTTCTACATGTATCTAAGCCTTTTTCAAAAACAATAATAGGAAAACACAAGGAAGCATTGGTAGTTGGATATAAGGCTCCACATAGAACTAGATAAAGTAGATAAGGTCCAAAGCACAAGTATTCTCTGTATTGTTTATGTATATTTCTGAAGACTTTAAAATAGTTTGAAAAATATTTATAAATGTAAACAGTTTAGAATTTTATGGATTAACAATGTGATCACCCTCAGTTAAATGTCTTCAAAAGTTGTTCCAATGAACAAAGGCTCTCGTCATTATTTAAACATTTTCTTAATGAAGCAAACGTACATAGAAATAGTGAAGATGATGATGATGATGATGATGATGATGGTGAAAACTGATACATTTGTCAACTATTTACTTTGTTTTAGGCATAGTTATAAGCACCTCTTATATATTAGTTAATTTATTCCCACAACAATGTTTTGAGAAAGATTCTAATTTTTCCCACCATTTTGTAGATGAGGAAACTTAGGCATATAGATTTCATAGCAAGTGAGAAAAATAACCCAGGTTCTAATCCTGATAGTGGAATCCCAAAACTTATGTTTTAAACCACTACATTATTAATAACATCATTAATTTCTGACTCTGTCTTAAACAGATGACTTTCTCATACTACTTTTCCTACTTTGAATAAGAAGACTATATACTTTAAAATAAATGTTGTCCATACATTAATAGAATAATGCGTGTAAACAACTAGTGATAGCATCATATTTGTAGAAAGTAAAATAAGAGATTAGATAAGCTCCATAGTGAATATAGAATTCCTGATTTTAAAACAGTGCTTGACCCCTTCTCATCTCAGAAATTAGGCCAAACTAGACTGTGTTTTAGGTTTTTTTCTCCTTGTGTCTTAAAGTAAAAGAAGCCTATAGGTGAATGAGAACTGAGCACACAGGGTACTTATAGGAGTATTTACAGAATGGCTTGTCAGAAAAGAGAAGCTGGAAGCAGACATGCATGGAGAAGCAGTCTGTTGTGTTGAAATAAAAGGACTATATGATGAATATCCCTGGAGCTTCCCATCTTAGAAGACTAGGGGAAAGTAAAAACTGTAAAATATATCATAACATACACATGCTTATGTTATAACAAGAACATCTACCAGCCTAAAAGACTATCTCAGTCCTTTTCATATGAACCCCTGGAAAATATGTAGTCCAGGTAGAACCCATCTCTTTAAACAAAATGAGAAATAATGTGCAAGGACTTTGTACAAGATCTTTATGGACATACCAGAAGAAAATAAGAGAAATAAAAGAATAAGAGAAATGAATAACTCTCCAGAAAAAAATACTGATAAGGAGCAAATGAAAATTGTGACCATCACTGTCACCATGAATTCTTTTAATGTAATGAATAAGTTGTTCAAAAAAAAAAAAAACTCAAAACAAAGAGACATGAGCTGTGGAGAGGAAGAGTAGGAAAATATAATAATGTAAAACATGGCATAGCTGAACTTACAAAGAAGTGGGAGAAAAAAATGCTATCACAGAAATGAGGTCCATGTTGGAAGTAGACTTATAGAGTACATATTGCTGCATATAAGGTAAAAAATAAGGAAGACGAGATTGAAAAAAGGAAACAAAATGAGATGAAAATGAGTAATTTAAATGAGAGAAAAACATACAAATGAAAGAAAAATAAGGTTTCAATATAAACAAATATTGATATTGACAAAAAAGAAACATAATGGTAGAAAAAATAAAAAATAAATGATTTAAGAAATTATCTAGAAATTTAAAAATACTTAAATCTGTGGATTTATAGGACACTGGATATCTCAGATAAAAATGCACACATAATGTACAACACCAGGGAATTTCCTAGTTAGGCTCCTGATTTTCACATCTTTTGTAGCAGGATGTAAGGGAAGTAGGAGTCACTTAATGCTGATAAACCCAGTACTGAAGGACAATTTGCTGGAGTGAGTAGAAGTCATACTGACCTTCTCCCAGGACCAAACTGGAATTACAACTAAATTGTGGAGAAATCACCTGGAAAACAATGGGATGATAGTGAGAGAGGAGCCTTGGAGCCTCGGACAGATGGCGGAATCAGCTTTCACACAACCTAATGGGTGAGAAGAGCTGTGGAGGTGAGAGGGTGGGCTGGGTGCCCACAGGTGCCAGCACCAGAGGGATATTGAAATGGCCAGTTGGATCCCCCAAAGAAGAACTGGGTCTGAATCATAAGTGGGGACCTCTAGCCTACCGCATCAGAACAAAAAAAGCACACAGACAAAAGACAGCTGTGAAAAGTAAAGTGTTGCTCTCTGCCAGAGACAGACAGCTAGAGATGCAAAGAGATGTTCAAAGGGTCAACCCAAAAATTTGCAGTGGCAGCCACCTTCCTTAGTCTCAGGGCAGAGGTGGGGGCTGAGTGGGCTGGAGCTACCTAAAGAGATTGGTGAAGAAAGATTTGGGGAGAGAGCTGAGACAGTGACCAGCACATCCCTGGTGATGACTCACTTCCCACTCCACAGCTTCCATCTTGCTCAGGCATAAAGGATACAATAGCCTCGCCCTCAGGAGGCTCTGCCCCAGCCAGGAGTTAGTTGCACACAGGCCTGGGTGCAGAGTGCAGAGCACCTGGCACAAATAGTAGATCCTTGCCTAAAGGGGACACAGAGCTGTCTAGAGACGCTTGAGGAAAGACCAAGGATGGAGCCATTAGGGAGAGAACTTAGAGAATAGCTAGGGGGATATTGGTGCTGACTTCTCCTCCACTCCTCAGCTTCCATCTTACTCAGGCAGACCACTCCCCTGAGAAGCAGAGGCCTATAAGGACACAATAGTCCCACATTCAGGAGGCACTGCCTGTCCTCAGGTGCCAAGCTTGATGGATGATGGAAAATTCACTAGATTAACAACTGCAGGAGACAGACAAAGACAGTAGATCCCTGAAAGTCTTAAATAGAGTGCAGGTCAAACGAGGTCAATATCTGATGTCATCAGAGGTACACTCAGAAAGAAAATAGGATAAATAAATAAAAGACCTGTCTACTACCCTAGAAGTTCACACAGCAAAGAAATGAAATCAAGACATATCCATTTAAGAAACAGAAGCAAAAGAGTATCAAAAATAATGGAAAGGGGAAGAAAAAACCCAAAATGAGGAGAAAAAGGGAATTCCATCAGAGAGAACTAAATGAAATACAGGCAAGTAAACTATCAGAAACTGGATTCAAAACAATGTTTCTAAGGAAGTTCAATGAGCTCAGCGAGCTCAAATAAAATTATGAAATTATGAAAAAATTCCAAGACACTATGAGAAACTTACTGCAAACTATATCAACACTAAAAAAGACATATAAGCTATCAATAACAGAGAAGAGGAAATGAAGAATACCATTTCTGAATTGAAGAACACAATAGAAGAAATCAAAAGCTGGATAGATGGAGCAGAGGATCGAATAAACAAGCTGGGGGACAAGGTAGAAAAAAGCTCTCAGAAAGAGCAAGAAATGGAAAAAAATACTCAAAAAGGAATGCAAGATAACCTGAAACATAATAATATTCATATAATAGTGATAGCAGAGGAGGAGAACAAGGAGGGATTAGAGAACCTGTTTGAAAAAGCAATGATGGAAAACTTCCCTAATTGGAGGAGAGAATAAGTCTCTCAAGTCCATGAACCACAGTGGGCCCCATTCAAGAGGATCCCAATGAGACCCATTCCAAGACACATCATAATTAAAATGACAAATATTAAAGATAAAGAGATAATCTGAAAGGCAGCAAGAGAGAAACAGGTAGTAACTTACAGGGAGTCCGAATACAGATGGCAGCTGACTTCTCAATGGAAACACTACAAGCCAAAAGGGAATGGCAACAAATATTCCAAGTCATGAAAAGCAATGGCCTACAACCAAGATTGCTCTACTCAGCAAGGTCCTCAATTAAAATGGATTGTAAAAAATAAGGAGATTCCAAGACAAAGAAAGGCTAAAAGAATATCTCTCCACTAAATGAGCACTACAAGATTTGTAAAGGGACACATTTAAGAAGATGAAGGAAAAGGTGAGAAAGAGAATACAGGTACAATAGGAAAAAATGAATAAGTACTTATCAATCATAATTTTAAATGTAAATAAATTAAGTTACACAATCAAAAGACATAGGATAGCTGAATGGATAAGAACACATGACATGCACATTTGCTGCCCACAAGACACCCACCTCAGAACAAAGAACTTACAGACTGAAAGTAAAGGGATGAAAAAAATATTGCAAGCAAATGGACAGCAGAAAAAAACAGTGGTGGCAATATTTGTATCAGACAAAATATATTTCAAAACAAAGGCCATAAAAAAAAAAGACACAAGGAGACACTCTATTACACTCAAAGGAAGAATCCATCAAGAAGACATAAATATTGTAAAAATATATGCACCCAACATAGAAGCACACAAATACATAAGGAACATCTTGAATAACTACAAGAAAGATATGGACAGCAATACACTGATAATAGGGTATTTTAACACCCCAATTGTAACAAATGGATAGATCTCCCAAACAAAACATCAAAAAGGGTATTTTGGAGCTGAACGACACATTAGATTAAATGGACTTAACTGACACATAAAGAACCTTACATCCCAAAGAAGCAAAGTAGACATTCTTTTCAAATGCACACAGAACATTTTCAAAGATAGAGCACATAATAGGACACAAAACAAGCCTCAACAAATTCAAGAAAATAAAATAATAACAAGCATTTTCTTGAACCACAAGGGCTTGAAACTGGAAACCAACCTCAAGGAAAAACATAAAAAAACTTGTAAACTCATGGAAATGGAAAAATTGAATATCATACTATTAAGCAATGAATAGGTCAACAAGGAGATAAGAGAAGAAATCAAAAGGTTTCTGGAAACAAATGAAAATGAACACACAACAGCGTAAACCCTATGGGACACAGCAAAGGCAGTCCTAAGAGGAAAGTTCATAGCAACACAAGCCTACCTGAAAAAGATAGAAACATTTCAAATAAATGACTTAACCCGACAACTTCAAGAACTGGAGAAACAACAACAAACAAATACCAAAGCAAGTGCAAGGAAAGAAATAAACAAGATCAGAAAGGAATTGTATGACATACAGATAAAAGAATAATTCAAAAGATCAACCAATCCAGAAGCTGGTTCTTTGAAAAGATAAACAAAATCGATAAGCCTTTATGCAGATTCATCAATAAAAAAAAAGAAAAGGATCCAAATATATCATATCAGAAATGGAAGAGGAGAAATAACAACTGATACCACAGAAATACAAAGATTTGTAAGAAATTACTATGAACATTATATGCGAAGAAATTTGAACATCTTAATGAAATGGACAAATTTCCAGAAAGTATAACGTTCCAACACTGAATGAAGAAGAAGCAGAAATCTTGAACAGACCAATAACACCTCGGGAAGTTGAGGCAGTAATCAAAAATTACAGAGAGAGAAGATGGCGGAGGAGTGAAAGGGAGTTACGCTGACCTCCTCTCAAGACCAAACTGGAATTGCGACTAAATAGTGGAGTAATCACCTGGAAAACAATGGAATGATAGTGGGAGAGGAGTCTTGGAGCCACGGACAGTGGATTTGACTCTAACACATCCAAACTGCTGAGAAGTGCAGCAGAGACTCCAGAGGGTGGGCTGGGTGCCCACGGGCACTAGCACCAGAAGGACATTGAAATGGCCAGTTAGCTTCCCCCAAGAAGAACGGGGTCTGAACCATTTCAGGGACCCCTAAACTACAGCATCTAAAACCAAGAAGATACAGACAAAACACAACCCCGAAAAGCTTAGGGGCACTCTCTTCCAGAGACAGGTGTCTGGGGATGCAAAGAGACATTTAAAGGGCCAACACAAAAACTGCAGTAGCAGCCACCCTCCTTGATCTCTGGGTGGAGGCGGCAGCAGGATGGGCTGGTGCCTGGGAAAAGCCTGGTGAAGAAAACTTTGTGAAGAGAAGTGACATGGTGGCCTGTGGAGCCCGGGTGATAATGCACCTCCCACTCTGCAGCTACCATCTCACTCAGGCATAAAGGAATCAATTAACCTGCCTTTTGTGCACTCCGCACACAACGTGTACATGTGAGCTGGGGTACTGAGTGCAGACTGGCTGAGAGAGGCTTGAGGAGAGACTGCAGACAGAGGAATTGGGGCAAGAACAGGAGGAGGAACCTGGGAGTCCCGACTCCCTCCCCATTCTGTACTCTCCATTGTGGGCTGCCAAGGTGCAACCCCAAAGAGGCAGAAGAGGGGCACGAATGAACCAGACTGCCTGTGATTGAAATGTAGTCCACACAGGGGGTGGATGTTGGCCAAAGGAGTCACTGAACTGACCAGAGGCCCCTGAGGAAAGTCTGGAAATGGAGGCATTGGGGAAAGAATGGAGGAGGAACCAGGGATCCCCACTCCCTCCCTGTTCCGTAGTCTCCATTGTGGGGTGGAAAGGCTTGACCCCAAAGAGGCAGAAGAGGGGCGCGCAGGAACAAACTGCCTACGATTGAAACGCAGGCTGCACAGGTGATGGATCCTTGGCCAAAGGGGTCACAGAACTGCCCAGAGATCCCTGAGGAGAGACTAGAAATGGAGGCGTTGGGGAAGAATGGGAGGAGGAACCGGGGAGTCCCGACTCCTTCTCCTTGCCGTAGTCTTCATTGTGCAGGAAGAGGCCACACCCCCAAAGAGCCAAAAGCCGAAAAGCACACATAGACACCCCAAAAACACCCGGTGCAGGCACGCACACTTGTGCTGAGTGACCGCCGAGGGTAGGAGAGTGTGTGTGTAACCTGCGTGGCCTAGCGAATGCTTACACTGGCTGGCAAGGCCTCCTACATATTGGCACCAATATGGCCAGTGAGGGAGTGCACAGAGCAGCAAGGGCAGGCATTAATTGGCCCGCTGACTGGCGATTGCAGAGCAGCCCACAAAATTAGTAGATCCCCAGCTGAAGGGGTCACAGAGCTGCCCAGAGTCCCTGGAGGAGAGACCGGAGATAGGATTAACCAGAGAGTCCTGGAGCTGACTTCCTCCCATTTCCGTAGTAACCATTTGGCGAGGGCAAGCAACACACCCAAAGAGCCGAAAGTGGGGAAAACACAATAGAAGACCCTAAACTGACCAGTGCGAGGCTGCTGACCGGCCAGGGGGGCAAGATGAGTACTCAAGGTTGTGAAGAAGCACCCTGGACTGGGGCAAGCAGGCGTAAACTCAAGCAGACAGGGGATCCTGCCGCACCAGGGAGCGTGCTCAAGGAGACAGCATGAGAATACAGAGCAATACCAAAAAACACACCAGCCCTGACCAAAGGGGTCACAGAGCTGCCCTAAGTATGAGTCAGACACAGGCAGTAGAATCCTGGAAGGCTCAAACAAACAACCCAAGGTCATATAGGGTAAACACCTGACATCATCAGATGCAGGCCCAGAAAGAAAAATAAAGGACAAAAATGAATAAATAAATAAATAAAAAGACCCACCTATTACCATAGAAGTTTAATCCACAAAGTCAGGAAATCTAGACGGCCCAATTGAAACAGAAGCAAAAATAAATAAAAAATAATAATAAGTAAATTACTAAACAGACTCTCACAAAAAAGGGAAGAAAAAGAAATTCCCCCCAAATCAGTGGAAAAGGGAACTCCCCACAGAGAGAGCTAAATGAAATAGAGGCAAGGGAACTATAAAATATTGAATTCAAAACAATGTTTCTAAGGAAGCTCAATGAACTCAGCCAGCTCAAAGATAACTATGAGAAACTGCAGAGAAACTATCAGGATCTTACAACAAAGTATATCAGCCTGGAAAAGGACATAGAAACTATCAAGAAGACACAAGAAGATATGAAGAATACCATTTCTGAACTGAAGAACACAGTAGAAGGACTCCAAAACAAGCTGGATGAAGCCGAGGATCAAATCAGTGAGATGGAAGATAAGGTGGAAAGAAGCTCCCAGAAAGAACAAGAAATGGAAAAAAGGCTCAAAAAGAATGAAGAGGCATTTAGGGAAATGCAGGACAACCTGAAACGCAACCATATCTGTATAATAGGGATACCAGAAGGAGAAGAAGAGGTGCAAGGGATAGAGAACCTCCTCGAAAAAGTAATGATGGGAAATTTCCCTAATTTGAGGAGAGAAAAGGTCTCATGGATCCAGGAGGCACAGAGGGCCCCACTCAAGAGGGACCCAAGGAGCTCCACTCAAAGACACATCATCATTCAAATGGCAAATGTTAAAGACAAAGAGAGAATCCTCAAGGCAACAAGGGAGAAGGAGAAAGTAACATGCAAAGAGTCCCCAATATGGCTAGGAGCTGACTTCTCAACAGAAACACTACAAGCCAGAAGGGAATGGCAACAAATATTCCAAGCCATGAAAAGCAAGGGCCTACAACCTAGGCTGCTATACCCAGCAAGGCTATCAATTAAAATAGAAGGGGAAATATGGAGTTTCCCAGAAGAAAAGAAGGCTGAAAGAATACATCTCTACCAAACCAGCACTCCAAGGTATGTTCAAGGGACTAGTTTAAGAAGATGAAGGAAAAGAATGAGAGAGAAAGGAACACAGGTACAAAGAAAAAAGATAAGTAAGAGTCTACCAGTAATATCTCTCAGTGTGAATGGACTAAATGCCCCAATCAAAAGACACAGGGTAGCTGAGTGGATAAGAAAACATGACCCACACATATGCTGCCTACAAGAGACCCACCTCAGAGCAAGAGACCCACACAGATTGAAAGTAAAAGGATGGAAAAAATATTCCAAGCTAATGGGCATGAGAAAAAGGCTGGAGTCGCCATACTAGTATCAGAGAAAGTAGATTTCAGAACAAAGGCCATAAAAAGAGACCCAGAGGGGCACTTTATAATACTTAAAGGAAGAATCTATCAAGAAGACATCAACATTGGAAACTTATGCTCCCAATATAGGAACCCCAAGTTTATAAGGAAATTGTTCGATAACTTCAAAAAAGATATAGACAGCAACACACTGATAGTAGGGGATTTCAACACCCCACTGTCAAAAATGGACAGATCTCCCAAACAACACATTAATAAAAATATTGTGGTGGTGAATGACACACTGAATCAAAGAGGCTTAACTGATATATAGAGAACCTTACATCCCAAAGAATCAAAATACACATTCTTTTCAAATGCCCATGGCAGTCTTTCAAACATAGACCACATGATAGGACAAAAAGCAAACCTCAGCAAATTCAGGAAAATTGAAATAATATCAAACTTTTTCTCAGACCACAAGGGCTTCAAACTGCAACACAACAACAAAGAGAAACTTCAAAACTTGCAAACTCATGAAGACTGAACAGTAGACGATTAAAAAATGAATGAGTCAATAATGAGATAATAGAAGAAATAAAAAAATTTCTGGAAACAAATTCGAATGAACAGAGAACAGTCCAAAACCTATGGGACACAGCAAAGGCAGTCCTGAGAGGGAAGTTCATAGCAATACAGGCTTACCTAGAAAAGATGGGAACATTTCAAATAAAAGACTTAACAGTACAACTTCAAGAACTGGAGAAACAAAAACAAATAAATCCCAGAGCCAGTCAAAGGAAGGATAGTTAAGATTAGAGCATAACTGAATGACATAGAGATGAAAAGAACAATTCAGAGGATCAACTAAGCCAGAAGCTGGTTCTTTGAAAAGATAAATAAAATTGACAAGCCTTTAAGCAGACTCATCAAGAAAAAAGGGGAGAGGATGCAAATTAATAATATCAGAAATGAAAGAGGAGAATAACAACTGATACCACAGAAATACAAAGGATCATCAGAAACTACTATGAACAATTATATGCCAATAAATTTGAAAATCTTGATGAAATGGAGAGATTATTAGAGAAGCATAATCTTCCAACACTGAAGGACGAAGAAAGAGAAAGCTATAACAGACCGATAACAGCTGGGGAATTGAAGAAGTAACCAAGAAACTCCCAGCACACAAAAGCCCAAGACCACATAGTTTCACAGGAGAATTTTACAAAACATTTAAGGAAGAGCTAGCCCCTGTCCTTCTCAGACTATTCCAAAAAATCCAAGAGGCGGGAAGACTCCCAGATTATTTCTATGACGCCAGCATCACCCTGATCCCAAAACCAGATAAAGACCCTCCAAAGAAAGAAAACTACAGGCCAATTTCCCTGATGAACATAGATGCTAAAATCCTCAACAAAATATTGGCAAACTGCATCCAGTAATATATTCAAAAGATTATCCACCACGATCAAGTGTGATTTATCCCAGGGATGCAGGGATGGTTCAATATATGCAAATCAGTAAACGTGATACGTCATATAAATAAAAGAAAAGACAAAAACCACATGATCATCTTGATAGACACAGAAAAGGCATTCGATAAGGTACAGCAGCCATTTATGATCAAAACACTCAGCAAAATGGGAATAAATGGGGTATTCCTCAACGTAATAAAGGCTATATATGAAAAACCTACAGCCAATATCATACTTAACGGGCAAAAACTGAAAGCTTTCCCACTAAGACTGGGAACATGACAAGGATGTCTGCTTTCACCGCTTCTTTTCAACATCGTATTGGAAATCCTAGCCTCAGTGGTCAAACAAGAGAAAGAGAAAAAGGCATCCAAATAGGAAGGGAAAAAGTAAAGCTATCCTTATTTGCAGATGACATGATAGTGTACATAGAGAACCCTGCAGACTCTACCAAAAAACTCCTCAACCTAATAAGTGATTTTGGCAAAACAACAGGATGCAAAGTCAACACTCAGAAATCAAAGACATTTTTGTACACCAGCAATGTAACAGAAGAAGAAGAAATCAGAAAAAAAAATACTATTCGATATAGCAAGAAGAAAAATAAAGTACCTAGGCATAAATTTAACCAAAGACGTAAAAGACCTGTATGCAGAAAACTATACAACATTGAAGAAAGAAATTAAGGAAGACACAAATAAATGGAAGCATATACCGTGCTCATGGATTGGAAGAATTAATATCCTCAAAATGTCCATACTTCCCAAAGCAATTTATAGATTCAATGCAATCCCTATTAAGATACCAATGACATATTTCACAGAAATAGAACAGACATTTCAAAAACTTATATGGAACCATAAATGACCCTGAATAGCCTCAGCAATTTTGAGAATGAAACACAAAGTTTGAGGTATCACAATACCGGACATCAAACTCTACTACAAAGCCACTATACTCAAAACAATCTGTACTGGCACAAGAACAGACCCATAGACCAGTGGAACAGAATAGAAAGCCCAGAAATAAGCCCAGGTCTCTATGGACATCTAATATTTGACAAAGGGGGCAGAAGCATAAAAGGGAGCAATAGTAACCTCTTCAACATATAGTGTTGGGAGAGCTGGATGGCTACATGCAAAAAATTGAAATTAGATCATTAGCTGACATCATACACAAAAATAAACTCAAGATGGATAAAAGACTTAATTATAAGTCGCAACACCATCAAAGTCCTAGAGGAGAACATTGGCAGGAAACTCTCAGATATCCCACGTAGCAATTTTTTCACTGATATGTCTCCTAAAGCAAGGGACATAAAGGAAAGAATAAACGAGTGGGACCTCATCAAAATAAGAAGCTTCTACACGGTGAAAGAAAACATCAGCAAAATGAAAAGGGAGCCAACCATATGGGAAAATATATTCCCTAATGATACATCAGATAGAGATTTGATCTCCAAGATATATAAAGAATCACTTGATTCCACTCAAGAAGACAAACAATCCAATCAAAAAAGGGGCAAAGGACCTGGGCAGACACTTTTCCAAGGAGGAGATACAGAGGGTCCAGAGGCATTTCAAAGGATGCTCCCCATCACTAGCCATCAGAGAAATGCAGATCAAAACTACCATGAGGTATCACCTCACACCAGTCAGTATGGCCATCCTAAACAGGTCAACAAACAACAGGTGCTGGCAAGGCTGTGGTGAAAAGGGATCCCGAGTCCACTGTTGGTAAGAATGCAGACTGGTGCAGCCACTGTGGAAAGCAGTGTGGAATTTCCTCATAAAGCTGAAATTGGAACTGCCTTTTGATCCAATGATTCCCCTGTTGAGACTATACCCTAAGAATACCAAAACGGCAATACAAAAGAACCTATGCACCCCAATGTTCATAGCAGCACAATTTACAATAGCCAAGTGTTGAAAGCAACCTAAATGCCCATCAGTAGATGACTGGATCAAAAAACTGTGTCATATTTACACAAAGGAATACTATGCTGTGGAAAGAAAAAAAGAACTACTAAACTTCGCGACAGCATGGATGGAACTGGAGAGCATTATGCTGAGCGAAATAAGCCAGGTGGCGAAAGACAAATACCATGTGATCTCACCTAAATGTGGAACCTAACCAACAATACAAAGATGCAAGGAAAATAAGACCAGCAACACTGAAAGGAAAAGAAATCAACGGAGACAAGTGGGAAGGCGGGAGGGGGTGCCAGGAAAAGAAAGTAAAGTGGAAAGTCAAGGAACATATAGGAAGGACTCATGGACAAAACCAATGGGAAGAGCTGAGGGAGGGAAGCAGAGAGGGGGCAAGGGAAAAGTGGTGGGGGTAGGCAGAGACAAATGTATTTTGAAAAAATGATTAAAATAAAATTTAAAAAATGATGAGGTTAGGGTGACAGCCAGGGGACCGATCATAATGGTCTTTGGGTGCTTGCTGCCTAGCTAAGGGTTTTTCACATTTTCTCTCATAAGTGACTGAGCAAGAATAAAGGATTTTGAGCAGGTGGAAAAAAAAAACATTTGAGGAAAACTAACTTTTTAAAAATCTGAGTGCTAGTTCATAGGTATAACTAGTTAAAATGCATAACCCATACCCTGTTTATTTGTGTACTTTTATGTATGTATGTCAAACTTCACTAATAGGGTTTTTTATTTTTTATTTTTTTATTTTTATTTTTTTTAATTTTATTTTAATTTATTTTTTCAAATACATTTGTCTCTGCCTCCCCCCACCACTTTCCCTTTCCCCCTCACTCCTTCCCTCCCTCAGCTCTTCCCCTTTGGTTTTGTCCATGAGTCCTTGTTATATGTTTCACAGGAGAATTTTACACAATATTTAAGGAAGAGCTAACTTCTGTCATTCTGAGACTATTCTAAACAATCCAAAAGATGGAAGACTCCCAAACTCTTTTTATGAGGCCATCATCATCCTAATCCAAAACCAGATAAAGACACAACAAAGAAAGAAAACTACAGGCCAATATAGCTGATGAATACAGAGGCTAAAATCCTCAAAAAATATTAGCAAACCATATCTAGCAATACATTAAAGGATCACCCACCATGATGAAGTGGGATTCATCTCAGGGATGCAAGGATGGTTCAATATTAGCAAATCAATAACGTAATATATCACATAAAGAAAAAGAAAGAAAAATACCACATGGTCATCTGAAAAGATGCATAAAAAGCATTTGATAAGGTAAAGCACCCATTTACAATAAAAACTTAAATGGAAAACTGAAGTCATAACAAGCATTTTCTCTGACCAGAAGGGCTTGAAACTGGAAATGAACCACAAGGAAAAACCTCAAAAACATTCAAACTCATGCAGACTGAATAGCACACTATTAAACAATGAAAAGGTCAATAATGAGATCAGCAGAATGGGATTAAAGGGAACATACCTCAACATACTAAAGGCCATATATGAAAAACCTACAGCCAACATCAAACAACAGGCAAAATCTAAGAGCTTTCTCACTAAGAATGGGAACAAGACAAGGCTGTCCACTTTCACTACTTCTATTCAACATACTATTTGAAGTCCCTACCATAGCAGTCATGCAAGAAGAAGAAATAAAAGGTATTCACTTTGGAAAAGACGAAGTAAAGCATTCATTATTTGCCGACGACAAGATAGTTTACATAGAAAACCCCATAGACTCCAACAAAAAATTACCCAACCTAATAAGTGAATTTGGAAAAACAGCATGAAACAAAGTCAACATTCAGAAACTGAGGGGAGAATCAAGATGGGAGTGGAGTGAGTATAAGTCACACTGACCTCCTCCAGGGACCAACCTGGAATTACAACTAAATTGGGGAGAAATCACCTCAAACAAACAACTGAACAATAAGAGCAAGAGGAGCCTTGTAAACTCGGAGACAGAAGAATTGGCTTTAGTGCAGTCTAACTGGTAAGGAGTGCAGTACGGACCTAAGAAGGCAGACGGGGCACCGATGGGTGGCAGCACCAAAAGGATATTGAAATGGCCAGTTGGACCCCCTGAGAAGAGCAGGATGTAAACCAAAAGTGAGGATCTCTAGCCCACAGCACCAGAGCACAAAATGCACACAGAAAAGAGCCAGCTGCGAAAAGTAGCAGGGTTGCTCTCTGCCAGAGAAAGGTGGCTGGAGACGCAAAGAACTGTTTTACAGGCCAAGGCATACATTTTCACTTGCAGCCACTTACCTTGGTCTCCAAAAATGTCAGGGGAGAGTGGGCTAGAAATGCCTAAGGAGATACTGGGGAAGGAGGGTTTGGGGAGAGAACTGAGAGAGTAGCCTGTGGGATCTCAGTGCTGACTCATCCCCCATGTGGGAGCAGCCATCTTCCTCAGGCAGAGACCACTACCCCTGAGCAGCACCAACGTCAAACAACCCAATGGCCCCGCCCCCAGTTGGGATTCTGCCTGGCTGTGTGCTGTCTAAGCTGCTTGCTGAGTGCAGAGTGGCAGCCAGAGACAGTAGATCCTTGCTAAAGGGGATGTAGAGAGGTCCCGTGACACTTGAGGAGAGACTGCAGACAGAGGCTCTAGGGAGAGAACAGAGAGAGTAGCCAGCAGGATCCCAGTGTGTAATCCTCCTCCTTACAGCAGGAGCTTAAGAGGACCCCAAAACCCCACCCCCAGGAGGGGCTCTGTCCCTCCCTGAGCTGTGTAAGGCAGCCTACTAAGTGCAGAGTGAATAGAATAACAGCTGAAGGAGACGGCCACAAACAGTAGATTCCTGGAAGTCTTGAACAGACTGCCTAATGTCAGACAGGGTCAAATATGACATCATCAGAGGCAGATCCAGAAAGTAAAAACAGCAGTGTCCAACCATAGAGGTTTATACCACAAAGTCAGGAAATCAAGAAAGATCAACTTAAGAAACAGAAGCAAAAGAGAAGAGTCTCACAAATAATTGGAATACAAACAAATACACCCCACTCGAAGGTAAAGGAGGAATCCCTGGAAAGAGAACTAAATGAAATAGAGGCAAGTAAATTATCAGATATTGAGTTCCAAACAACAGTTCTAAGGAAGCTCAATGAACTCAGTGAGCTCAGAGAGAGTTACCAAAAACTACAGGGAAACTATGAGGAACATACTGCACACTATATTTGCATGAAAAAGGACATAGAAACTATCAATAAGAGATGAGAGGAAATAAAGAATATAATTTCTGAATTGAAGAACACAGTAGAAGAAGTTAAAAGCAGGCTAGATGAAGCTGAGGACCTAACAGCAAGCTGGAGGACAAGGTAGAGAAAAGCTCCCAGAGAGAGCAAGAAAATAGGAAAAGAATGCAAAAGAATGAAGAGGTATTTAGGAAAAGGCAGGGCAGCCTGAAATGTAATAATATCCACATAATAGGGATATCAGAAGGAGGAGAAGAGCAAGGTATAGAGAGCCTGTTTCAAAAAGTCATGATGGAAAACTTCCCTCATTGGAGGAGAGAAAAACTGACACAAGTCTGGGAAGCCCAGAGAGTCCCATTCAAGAGGAACCCAATGAGGCCCACTGCAAGACACATCATAATTAAAATGGCAAATATCAAAGACAGAGAATCTTAAAGCAAGCAAGGGAGAAAGAGGTAGTAACATCTAACGGAGCCCTGATACGGCTAGCAGCTGACTTCTCAACAGAAACCCTGCAAGCCAGAAGGGAAGGGCAAGAAATATTCCAAGTCATGAAAAGCAAAGGCCTGCAAGTAAGACTGCTCTACCCAGTAAGGCTCTCAATTAAAATGGAAGGCGAATAAGGAGTTTCCCAGACAACAGAAGGCTAAAAGAATACATCTCCACCAAACCAGCATTGCAAAATATGCTAAAGGGACTGCTTTAATATGAAGAAAAAGTTTCTATGAATACCCAGTTCCTTTCAGAGTAACTTATACTTGATATTACCAATATTTTTAATAATCATTAGTTTGATTGTGACAATGATGTTATTTTAATTGTTCCTTTACTGTTTGTTGAAACTAAATCTGTTTTAGTATACTTCTTGTCTATTTCTATTATTTTTTTTAAAAAAGCTTTAAATGACTTTTTGGTATTCTTTATTCATTTATTGATTAAAGGTTTGTAGAACTATTTTCCCTAAAAAAAAAAAAAAAAAAAAAAAAAAAGCCTATTAACCATATTTTAGATGTGCTGCAAATACTTTTCTATTCTATTCCTTGTCCTTTAACTTTTTTATATGTATATCACTATATAGTTAAATGTTTAATATACTCATATTGTCAATATTTACTTTATAGCTTCTGGGTTTGAATATTTTACTTCAGGTCATGAAAAATAGTAGTTCTATTTTCTTCTAAAACTCCTTAGACTCTACATATTGATTTTTAACTCATCTGAATACTTTTTGTATAATGTGTGAAATAGGGCTCTATATTTGTTTTATTTCAAGTAATAGTGGTCCATGCACCTTATTTGTTGAATAAGCCTTATTTTACCCATTGATTTGAAATATCAACTTAATCATACACACATTAATCAGATGTATACATTTGTCTCTAGAATGTTCATTATATTTTATTTATCTACTTGATTATTTCTGTGCTGGTAAAATTTTGGTTTAATTGTTGAGACTTTATAATGGTTTTAATTTTTTAAAAATATTTTATAATTAACTTTGACATCTAAAAAAAATAAAATCAATCTGCATTTAAGAAAGAAAGAAATAGAGAGAGAGAGAAGGAACTCCTATCTTTGGCGACAACATGGATGGAACTGGAGAATATTAAGCTAAGTGAAATACCATATGACCTCACCTATAAGTCGAGTCTATTCAACAAAATAAACTAATGAACAAAATAAACCACAGGCATGGACACATGAAGCAGACTGAAAGTGACCAGAGGGGAAGGAGAAAGAGGACAATGGTGGAAAGAAGAGGAAGGGACTAGACAAAGAACATGTATAATGACCCATGGACATGGACAACAGAGTGGGAACTGACTGTGGGGATGTCAGGTTGGGGTGGGATGGGTAAGTGGGGTAAAGGGGTAAAAATTGAGACAACTGTAACTGAATAAACATGATTTATAAATTTTAAAAAATAATTGAAAAAAAATAAAATTTTTTTAAATAATTGAAGGAATTTATTTTTATTTTTTTATTTATTTTTCCAAATACATTTGTCTCTGCCTTCCCCTCACCACTTTCCCCTGTCCCCTCCCCCTTCTTCCTCCCTCAAGCCTTCCCCACCTTGGTTTTGTACATGAATCCTTGCTATATGTTCCTTGATTTGCCTCTTCCCTTCACCTTCCGCTGCCCACTCCTCCCTTCTTCCCTCTTGTCTCTGTTGGTTTCTTTTCCTTTCAGTGTTGCTGGTCTTATTTTCCTTGTTTTGTTGGTTAGGTTCCGCTTATAGGTGAGATCATATGGTATTTGTCTTTTGCCCCCTACCTTATTTTGCTTAGCATAATGCTCTCTAGTTCTATCCATGCTGTCGCAAAATGTAGTAGTTCTTTTTTTTTTTCTTTCTGCTGCGTAGTGTTCCATTGTGTAAATGTACCATAGTTTTTTGATCCAATCATCTACTGATGGGCATTTAGGTTGCTTCCAACATTTTAATGCACCAACAAAGAAATATCAGAAGTAGAATTCAGGGGGAAAAATCCATTTGCTATAACAACAAGAAAAATAAAGACCCTAGGAATAAATTTAACCAAAGAGGTAAAATACCTTTACTCAGAAAACTATACAACACTTAAAAAAGAAATTAAGGAAGACACACATAAATGGATGGCTATACCATGGTCATGGATTAGAAAAATTAACATAATCAAAATATCCATACTATCCAAAGGAAGTTATAGATTCAATACAATCCCTATTAATATACCAATGGCATATTTCACAGACATAGAACAGGCAGTTAAAAATTTTATATGCAACCATAAACGACCCCAAATAGGCACAGCAATGTTAAGATGCATGAGGTATTACAATATCGGACATAAATATTACAAAGCCACTGTAATCAAAACAGTATGGTACTGACACAAGAGCAGACACATAGATCAGTGAACAGAATAGACAGCCCAGAAATAAACCCATGTCTCTATGGTCAATTAAAATTTGACAAATTGGGCAGAAGCAGAAAATGGAGTAAATATAACCTCTTCAAGAAATGGTGTTGGGAGAGCTGAACAGCTACATGCAAAATATTGAAATTCAACCACCAACTGACACCACACACAAAAGTAAACTCAAGATGGATAAAAGACTTAAATATAATTTGTGACACTATAAAAGTCCTGGAGAAGAATATAGGCAGGAAACTCAGATATTCCACACAGCAACATTTTCACCGATGCGTTCCTTAAAGCAAGGGACATAAAGGAGAGAATATACAAGTGGGACCTCATAAAAATAAGAAGCTTCTACATGGTTAAAGAAAACGTCAGCAAAATGAAAAGGGAGTCAACCATATGGGAAAATATATTTGCTAATGATACATCAAATAGGTTTTTGATCTCCAAAATATATAAAGAATTCACACGACTCTATTCCATGAAGAGAAACAATCCAATTAAAAAATGGGCAAAGACCTGGGCAGACACTTCTCCAAGGAAGAGAAACAGAGGTCCCAGAGACATATGAAAGGAAGCTCGGCATCACTAGCCATCAGAGACATGGAAATTAAAATCACAATTCGATGCCACTTCACACTGGTCAGAATAGCCATCATAAACACATCAACAAACAACGGGTGCAGGTGAGGCTGTGGAGAAAAGGGAACACTAGTACACTGTTGGTGGGAATGCAGAATGGAGCAGCCATTGCTGAAAACAGTTTGGTGTTTCCTCAACAAGCTAAAAATGGAACTGCCTTTTGACCCAGCTATTCTTCTTCTGGGATTATATCCTAAGAATCCCAAAACACCAATTCAAAAGAACCTATGCATCCCAATGTTCATAGCAGCACAATTTACATTAGCCAAGTGTTGGGAGCAACCATAGTGCCTATCAGTAAATCAGTGGATCAAAAAACTATGGTACATTTACACAATGGAATAGTACCCAGCAGAAAGAAAAAGCTAGATACTACATGGATGGAACTAGAGAGCATTATGCTAAGTGAAATAAGCCAGGGTGCAAAAGACATATATCATATGATCTTACCTATAAGTGGAACCTAACCAACAAAACAAACAAGCAAGGAAAATAGAACCAATAACATTCAAAGGAAAAGAAAACCAACAGAATCAAGAAGGAAGGAGGGAGGAGGAGTAGGGGAACAGGAAGGGAAGATTCAAGTCAAGGAACATGTATAAACGTCCCATGGACAAATCAAAAGTGGGAAAGGATTGATAAAGGGAAGTGGGAAGGAGGGCAGAGGAAGTGGTGACGGGTAGTTGGAGACAAGTGTACTTCAACAATAAAAAAATTAAATAAATAAATAAATACCCACTACCTACTTTTGAAGTATGAAAATAATGAAAAAATTAAATGTAAGAATTAAGAAAACTTTAATATTAACTAAATTCAGGTATTGAAAGAAAAGATCTAATGTGGGAAAACAGAAATATTATTCTATTAATGAAAGTAATCAACAGACTATTAAGAAAAAATTAAGTCATTAGATAAATTTAAAATTAGAAATGTAATTATTAGAAAAAAAAATCACAATGATACAAATAATTTATAAAACCCACAAAAGACAAACAGCAAAAAAAAATTTCAAACCGTACTGCAAGTTTCAAAGATACACAAAAATTTCATATCTTTTCTCCTCTAACTCATCATCTATCAAAGATGTAATCAAAATATATCACTAGTGATTGAATAGTCTTATCCAGGAATATTAAGTAAGCTTCATTATTCATAACTTATCTGTCACACTTCCGTGCAGGCTATAGGGGACACGTTGCTGTGGGGGAGAGCCAGGAAGAGCGCGGCGTCCCTTAAACCTGAGGGAAACCTTCTGGGTCCAGCTGAGGTGGGAGCAGGGCTCTGAAACCCGCAGAGCCCGTCCTGGGGTTGTCACCAGATAATGGGGGCAAACACAAACATACAAACACTTGTATGTTTGCCGGGAGAGCAGATGGGGGCACTTCTCTCCTACCAGAGAAGACCATGGCACATCCCCCTAATGGAAAAGGGCCCATTGCCCCTTCTTCCAAGGCTTTTATTGAAAATCTTATCAGTGGGGTATAACAGGAAAGCATATGTATACTCATTATATTTTCAAGAGAAGTTTCACAGAGAATAGATACCTTGAGGAAAACAAGTGGAAGGAAATCAGTGATTTACATGGTCTGAGAGGGAACAAGAATCCACAGTAGAGACTATCGATAAGGGGGAAGTAGACTTAAAAGTGTCTTAAAGATATAGGATAAAAGGTGTAAATAAAGCAAATGTCTTGACAAGGAAAGGGATGTAAATAATGTGAATGTCCTTCACAGCATGAGCTGACCAGAGATTTGAGGGAGGAACAGAGCACACTCTATAGAATTTATTTTCAGGCCTGATTACCTGGGATCCACCAGATCTGATTTAGGGCTGTTTTTTCCCCCACATTGCTTCAAGCTTGAGCCAGGCAGATGAAAGAACCACCAAGAGATAAGGAGACTGCTTCTCAGCTGCAATGAGGACTCTGGCCATGTCCACGCCAAGCCAAGGGGTGTGGGGGCCTTTTTGCCCCTTCTCCGTATCCCCCAATTTCTCATCTGCTGCCAGAATTGGGCCAATGCCTGTCTTAGGTTGAAAATCTCACCATGAGGTCCCTTAGCTGTCATGGGCTAATTGACCAGCCATGGCAAAGCAGAGAGGCAGGGGCTATGGCCCTGCCGGCGGGGACAGGCCAAGTCTCCTCAAGAGTCTGTTTCTCCAATGCCTCTTAATTATCTCCAGCCTTTGGGCCATCCAGCATGTCGGCAGGGTTACAGCTTCTGAAACCAGGCCGGGCGTTTCCCAACACCTATCCCTTAAAATAAACATTCAAAACAGAAATATTTAAAGGTTAGTGATCAGTTACTTGGCACAAAGAGAGAGCTAAACTCGTTTATAAAAGATCTTACAAACTCACAGTTTCATTTTCCCTTCTAAAACCTCTAGACTTGCCATAATTTCTGCACAGCATATATGTATTTTAAAGTATTCTAATTCTGTATTCTACAATATCTTTTATCTCAGGCTAAAAATATTTTTATGTAAATCTATCTTCTCTTTTGAAGTGCATAAAAGGGAAATCTGATGTGATTTACATAAATTCTCTTAGAGTCTATTCTTCTGAGAAGGGTATTCCTATATAGACTATACATTTTGTCCATTATCAAAAGTAATGTAGGTAGGCAAAGTATTATAATAGTTACTTTCTCATTTGTATTTACCTTTAATATACTTCTTTTTCTAAAATTTTTATTGTTCAAATACATTTGTCTCCATTACCCGCCACCACTTTCCCCTTCCCCTCCCATCCCACTTCCTTTCCTCAATCCCTCCCCACCTTGGCTCTGTCCATGTGTCCTTCATACATGTTCCTTGATTTGACCCTTCTCTTTCCTTTTCAAGTCAACCTCTTGTTGCAGGGCATCATACATTGCATTATAAGTAATTTCTGTTCCCATATGATTGTCTTAACAAATGGCCACTGTTTAGAAACTACTTATTAATCCAAACTCAATGATATGAGATAATGTACATCTAGAACAAATAAAGTCAGCTTTGGCCTAAAGAGTTAAATCTAGATTTTTCCTGCTATTTCTAAAAATTAAACAAGTAGAGATTATTTTCATTTTCATTCATGACTCTTCAATCATGCAATTTCTTGTCTTCCTAAAAAAGCTGAACTCTCTTCTATTTAAAGATGCTCTTTGCTAATGGAAATCTCTAGAAAAGGATAGCAATTCACACTTCTACTTCTTGGGACTCCTGACAATGAATAGAACTAGTATTGTCTTCATCTATTCTCCTCTTATTGTTACTTTAACCATTAATTAACCCATTACTAAAATAGTGGGTTTTTTAAATTTAGAGTTTAAGTTTTGTTTATTTACTTTTTTCTTCTTTTTTTACTCTCTCTCCTTTTTTCCCTGTTCCCTCACTGATTTCCTCCACAATATGACATATTTGTAAGAAGTGATTAAGGCAAAATGCAAAAGGCCACAGATTTTGATTGGTTTCAAGAGAAGTCAGTCATCATCTTTTTCTTCTCTCTTCTCTGAAGTGAACACATATAAACATGAACAATCTATCGGCCAAGGTTCTGGCAGGAAACAGAACACATTTAAACAGCATAAATAGCCCTCAAAGAGACTCTTTTGCAGGCATATAGGCAGAGCTAAGGAACCTAGGGGCCAACAACAGAAGAAAGCTATTGTCCTACTGAAGTCCTGAAAAGGCTAAAGGGAATTTCATGTTATTTGAACTTCGTGAGATCTATTAACATAGCATTCAGCCTCTGATAATTTAAGTAGTGATAAGTAAAGGAAGAGGGCTGTAGAAGAGGTTCTACTAGAAAAGACTGGGGCTGAGAGGAAATTAGTCCTCCAGCCTCACTCTTCTTCTACTCTTCCATGGCTTTTCTCCCACTCTTTCATGTCCTGCTAGTAGGAGACCATTGACTGAACCAAACAAAAGCTATAGAGCAAAGGTCAGATGATGTGGTGGTATGGGGGACTCTGGCCAGCAAAGTCCCCTGATTCACTGCTGATGGAAGAAAGAGTTGTTCCAGACACCATTTGCCTGTCAAGGAAAGAGGAAGGCAATTTCCTCTAGTGGGGAATGCCTCAAGTCCCCATGCTCAATGGCTTTTATTGAGAGGGTTTCAAGAGGGAGATCGGTAGTAGGAATGTATAGGTAATCTAATTACATTAGTAATTTAAGCTTACAGAGAATAAGTGATGTTTAAAGAAGGCAATGGAAGGAACACATGGATTTGCTTGGGTCTGAGATGAGCAAACATTATGGCGCCACATGGGATTTGGGTCAGAGTCCAGGAATTTCATAAATTTCTTTCCCAGCTTTGACCCAGTTATCTGGTATAAGATTAACAGAACTTGAGGGAGAAACAAAGCATGCTTCAAGGAGTGAAATTTACATTACCAGTGTTCTGACCAAATCTTATGGTTCCTCTCCCAGGCCCCAGCTTGCACGGGACTACAGTCCCCCATACCACTCAAAGCAGCCCCCTACAGGTTGGAATTTAGTCTGCAAGAATTCCAAGTTGAACAGAGAAGAGTAAAGAATAGTTAAAAGAGCAGGGAGTGACCAAATGGACAAATACTCTCATAAACACACACAAACACACACACTCTTTTCTGTCATATGGTTCATATTTTCAGTTCATAAGTTACCACAGATTGGTGGATTCACAGACAGGGCTAGGTATTCTGGAAAGAGAAAGAAAAGAGAGTTTCTGTTGTAGTTTCAGTGTGTGCTTTCATCAGATTCCATTTCCACAGTCTTTGTTCATAATCCAGACATGTCACATACCTTCCTTCTGGCATACAGAGATGATATACATTGTGTAAACATTTCTCTTGCTTAGCTGTTTTTAAAATATGATGCCACATTGATGGTTTAGCTTCCCAGTGTCCATGAAAACATCAAAACTTTCTCAGTTATTCTTTATATCATTGTTGTTGTTATATTTATAACTACAGTTTATTGACTGTATTTCTCAGGTAGCATGCTCGTAAATTTGCATATGCTATGTAATACAGCATTAAAAACAGCTCTTTGAGAGAGAGAGAGAGAGAGTAGGCATTTTAGGGGATATTTTTAGGAAAAGAATTTTTGTTAAAGAATTGACATTTAGAGGTTAAGTAATTTCTCATGGTCATTGTGCTACTTAGTAATAGTGCACCAGTGTGAGATTCAAACTCCAACCTTTCCAATCCCAAAGGAAGTTTGTGCCTTACTATGTTGTACATGTTGTACTGCATTTCCTTGGATAGCAAGTTATTGTCTCAGTTTTTGTCTAAGAGTCCTATCAATCAAGCAACTTCCAGAGCACTGGGGGATTGAGAGTAGTATAAGCTTGTTCTTAGCATTTTTACATATACTTGTCAATTTTCATGAAAAGTCATTCTAAAACCCTCAGCATATTAACATAACAATATTTAATTTTTTATTACAGCAATCATTCACACAATTATTCTTGGCAACTCACATTATTAATGCTACTTATTTTATCTTATTCTTAAATGTCCCATTAGTAGTTATGATAATAATCATCCACTGATATTAATGACAAATGTTGCACACCATGGAAAGAAAAGAATAACAGGGTGCTAAGGAGGCCAGGTGGAAGACTGAAAGGGTATGAAAATAACAACAGAAAGGAAAGGATGGACATGAACAGAGTTGAGAGGTCCAAGTGCAAAATTAAAATTGGAGCCTCTTCTTTGAAAGAGCAGGGGGAAAATCCATTAAAAGTACTAAAATACAGAACTGTCTTTTCTCACATAGTTTCTCTCTGAATCTTTCATAGTGGTTTTTATTTGGTATGTGGCCTCATTTCACATGAATTTAATCCCCACAAGAACTACACAAGTTAAGTAAAATATTATTTCAAGATTTTGAATGATGAAACAGAAGGTTTTGACATTTGCAAAAGAAAACTGACTAAGGCTTTGATCAAATGCATGTCAATGCTATTTGCAATTACTGCTACCAATAGCCATTTGGACCCTCTTGCCTATTTTAAGGAAAATTCTATTTTAAAATACATTTATTCCAACACTTGGCTATTGTAAATTGTGTTGGAAGCAACCTAAATGCCCATCAGTAGATGATTGGATCAAAAAAACTATGGTTCATTTACATAATGGAATACTACGCAGCAGAAAGAAAAAGAGAACTACTAAACTTCACGACAGCACGGATGGAACTAGAAAGCATTATGCTAAGTGAAATAAGCCAGGGGGCAAAAGACAAATACCATATGATCTCACCTATAAGTGGAACCTAACCAACAATACAAAGGTGCAAGGAAAATAAGACCAGCAACACTGGAAGGAAAAGAAACGAACAGAGACAAGAGGGATGGAGTGGGGGCATGAGGGAAAAGGAAGGGAAGGGGAGGGTTGGGGAACGTGTAGCAAGGACTCATGGACAAAATCAAAGGGGAAGGATTGAGGGAGGGAGGGGAGAGGGAGTAGGGGAAAGTGGTAGGGGTGGGGGGATGGCAGAGACAAATGTATTTGAAAAAAATTCACTTTAAAATTAAAAAATTATTAAAAAATAAAAAATAAAATACATTTATTCTATATAATACCATTTACTGTTGTTATATTTTGGAGGATCATGGATTGTTTTTTTCAAAGTAAAGGAAGATAGGCTCAAAATAAGGACATATGTGTTCAAAGAAGGATAGGTAAGGTGGGAGTTGCATATGTATGTGTTTTACATAAAAACTTTGATTATTTTATTTTTCTTCTAAAGTACTTGTTAAATATAAGTGAGAATTCCACAAGTGTGTCTCATGAGCAAAATGAATTAGAAGTTCACACTTCACAGTTGAAAAACTCCAACTTACCTAACTGTACACCCCAATGAAGCTGATTTAAGCGAGTTGTTTTGAGGTTCGTGGAAATATTCATGGCATCATACCAAGTATAAAATCTGTCCTCAGTTTAGTCATGGGATTCTATACAAGCAGACTAAAAATATTGACAATTACTTATTTATAGGGTAATACTAAGTTTTCTAAATGCATGATTAAAAACTTTAAATTCCATTAGTGGAGAGCCAATTTGTTTTTGATTACGTGGATTGAGGCATCAGTGATTTCTGAAACTTTTTCAGTGAATTGTATAACAACGTGATTGAGCAGGGAGACAGTCATAGCAACATCTATAATATTTCTGCCCATATGTTTCTCAGTTGCACAGCTCTAACATCAATTCCAACCTAATATCAATAGCAACCTAAGCCATTTTAAAAGCTTGGCAAAACCAAAATGATATAGACAGAATGCTGGAAGTTTTGTCCTTACTTTTAGTTTATATTTTTATTTTTCTCATAATAATGGTGAAGATGGTGATATGGGTGATAATTTAAGTGCTAGGGACCATGGTAGGTGTTTTATTACCTCATATAATTTACATAAAAATCTTCCAAATTATACATTATTATTCTCCACTGAGGACAGAAACACTGAGACTTAGAAAAGCTAAGTATATTTTCCCAGTTATGAAATGGAAGAGAAAAAATACAGAGTCAAGAAGGTACATCTCTGCAACCTGGAAACCATGTTGGCAAATTCGGGTCCTCTCTGGCTGCTGAAATTTTATGCTGGCTGTTCTCTAAGCCCAAAATGTTCACTGCCCAGCTTTTCCCATGATGAGTCTGTATCATTATTGAGAAATGTCTTTTCAGAGAGCATTCTTTCTTGACCTATGGTATCCTCTCCTATTGTATCTAATCATCTTGCTTATTGCCCACAGTGTACTTACCAGAGTTTGTGCCTATCATAACATTATTTACTTGTTAAATAACTATATGTCTCCCTCTTGAATGAAAGGTCCATGAAGATGGACTTTTTGCTTTACTGTATTTCTAGAAGTGAGTATACGTCTTTTTAAAATTTCTTTATAATTATAGTTGAGATATAATATTCTATTAGTTTCAGGTGTTCATATTTCAATTCCTTACAAAATGATCACCACAATAAGTTTAGAAACCATCTGTTAACATTCATAGTTATTACAATGTTATTGACTCCATTCTCTTATGTCATACATGATATCCTTATCATTTCTTTTATAGCTTAAAGTTTGTCCTTCTTAATCCACTTCCCCTATATACACATATTGATACATAATAAATATTCAGTAAGTGTTTATTGAATAAATGACTAAATCTAAGAGTATGTATGGCCCTTAAGATCAAGATGAGAAATGCTACCCATGGGTCACTCACACACAAGATCAACACACAAAGTAAAGATAAAGAGGTGGCTGGACAAAAAGCTGGTTTCTTCACTCTACCTGACCAACACTTATTATTTATGGGAGGCAGTCTCTTTGGCTTTCTGACCATGTGAACATGATACGAGCAGCCTCTGAAGTATCATGCCACAAAGAAGATGTGCTCATTGCATGAACATTGTCTTTTCCAAAATGCAGTCCCCATGTCCCTCCCCTGGGTACACTCATGCACATAGTCCGTCTCCCAGTTAGGAGCCTCGTGTGTTCATGAAACCTGTTTGAGCCATCACTCACGTGGGTCCATTCAGGAGCAGTATTACATTTAAAAAAGGACAGTCCAAACAAATAATGTTATTAATATTAACGATTAATAAAGCAAAATTTCAGGGTTTACACATGTCTCCAAAAGTCATTAAAGGAATACAGGTTATATCCCTCACTAATCTTTTGTGTTCCCATTTTTTCACACTCCCACACATGCTTCCCAGAGACATCTCTTTGTCATTCCCTCTCCCTCCCAAACATATCCCCGCTCTGTCTCCTACTTATACCACCTCTGCCCTATTTACAGACACCTTCTCCCTATCCTGTCATTGACCATTAGGAGTCAGCACAGGTAAATCAATAAATTTTATCTTATCATACCTACAAAAGTACAATTTCCTCTCTATGAACAACAGTGGAAATATGTTGTTTTTATTTCAGTCTCTATTTATAGATAGCTGTTTCATACAGACAGTCTATAGTTTCTGTGTGTGTGAGTATGTGTGTGACTCTCTTCCTAACTCCATTAGGAAATGATATTTTCCCTGGGAAATAAAATGTTTAGCTTTCATATGTTGATAGTTTTGAAGTAAGTAAATTGTTAAATATATTATTCCTATAAAATAAGACCAGCAACACTGAAAGGAAAAGAAATCAACAGAGACAAGAGGGAAGGTGGGAGGGGGGGTGGGGAAAAGAAAGGGAAGGGGAAAGTCAAGGAACATATAGGAAGGACTCATGGACAAAACCAAAGGGGAAGAGCTGAGGGAGGGAAGAAGAGAGGGGGCAAGGGAAAGCAGTGGGGGGTAGGCAAAGACAAATGTATTTGAAAAAAAAAATCCTTCATCTAAAAAATAAAAAAATAAAAAATAAATCTAAAATAATCTAAAATAATTGGTGAAAGCAAGGAAATTAAGAGGTGTGGAAATTATTATGTATTGGATTGTCTTCAGAATCTTCGCATCATTGCTATCCACCTGCCCCATGCTTTCTGATGTTGCAAGAGCTAGAGGCATGGAAGCTACATTCCTCAAATTTTTTTTTCAGCAGGGTTCAGGTTAGAATGTGTCAGCCAGAAGCATTTGCATGAGATTTGAGAGGCAAAAGAGAAAAATGACATACTATTGTTTTTCTGTTGGAGGCAGACAAAGCCACAGATTGATGGGCATCAGCAGATGGGATATTTTGCTTCTGCCTCTGGCTTTTTCTTGGGAGTTCCCTGCTCATTTCTGGAAGCATCTAGGAACATCACCAGTAGCTTTCTATGGTTCTAGGGACTTTCTGAAGACCACAACACTTGAGAGTAAACAACAGTATTCTAACTTTCATTCTTCCAACTTACCAGTGGTTTCAGAAGAACTTAATTACCTTTATTATCTAATTTAGTGTATTTGATTAATTGAATTCTTTTCTGCCTGAGATATCTTGAGTGGTTTTTGTTTTCCTGACAAAACTTTGGACAACATATGCTATAATTTTCTGAGATAGCTTATGGTTGGTTAGTAGATTTTATGAGCTTGAAGGAAAATTAATGGAATGTATCCTTAGCTAATGACTTGCTTAAATTACAGAACTGTACTGAGCTTGTGTAGCAGAGCTGTGTTCTGCTGCTCGCTCAGTTGAAGTCAACTCAAGTATAATTGTATTGACACTGTATTTGTTGAGCTTTTTCCTGCCAAATAAGCAGAAAAAAAGGAGAAAATGTGATGGCCTTTGCCCTCCAGATGCACAAAACCTAGCAAGTAAAGTAATAGTGATATACATAAATAATACTGATCAAGACAAAACATCTCATGTCAGAGAAATGATGCTTCACCTTCCTCTGCACCTATCTGTCCCATATTGTTCCATTTGTCTACTAGTAAATGATGTAGGTGGCCATCTCTAAGGGTAGCTTATAGTGGAGTTGCAGGTTTTCTAAAGGCAAAGAGGAACCAACCACAGTACGAGGAACAGGGGAAGAAGGAGGGCTAGGAAAGGTCAGAGGAAGGAGTACTGGGACAGAGGTGTATTTCCTCATTGCTAATCTTTCTTGGAGGAAAAGCCAGATGTACGGCTCAAAACTGTTATCCCTGAAGCCTAAAATTTCCAAAGACCACAAAACATCAGAAATGGCATTAAACTGGGACTCTGGAAGCCTAGATTTTGATCTGATTTCTGCTACTAACTTTGTCTTATTATCACTTCACCTCTGAGCCTTCAACTCATTGTCAGTAAAATGATCACTTGGACTCGAGTATCCCTGGAGTCTATCTCAGCTCTAACAATGAGGCAGGAGGACAACGCTCTATCCAGCATGTGTGAGATCTTCCTCCCACTCTTTCCAATATTATCTGTAGATAGTTCCAAAATATCCCTGGGCATCTGGCATTGTTCAATTCTTCTTTATGTGGACATTTTTAAAACCCAAACAGACAAGTAAATTTTCAGATTCAGATATTCAATTTTGGAAGAATAATGTCCATTCAAAGGAATAAAAATTATTTTTGTGCATCCAAGGTAAAATTGTTCGGATTCCACTCCATTTAACTCAGGAGGAAATTCCCTCATTGTTTCTCATTAATTTTAAATGTACTGAAAGCAAGAAAGTCATCTTCCTAGCTTTCTGAGAGCTCCACCATGACAATAAGACTAACCAAAACTCATTATAATAAATATAAAGATACGCTTATCTTTAAACATACAGACTCCTAAATTTGGAGACATTTTCTCATAAATATTTAAGTAATCAGTAAGTAGTTGAAATCATACTCAGTAAGTAGTAGTAATCATTCTAATTTTATGAAGTAGATGGATTTTATTTTTAATTTAGTGTGGGTATTTTTCCCCTTCTATTAGGCA
This sequence comes from Pteronotus mesoamericanus, assembly GCF_021234165.1. Lineage (NCBI taxonomy): Eukaryota > Metazoa > Chordata > Mammalia > Chiroptera > Mormoopidae > Pteronotus > Pteronotus mesoamericanus. The sequence continues at coordinate 61,544,705 of NW_026555321.1, forward strand.
GTCAAAACAATCCTTGACGAATACATGCTTTATTTAGTAAGATAACAAAATTACGTAACTCTGCTTTGGAAAAAAATAGACAGTTAAACCATGCAAAAATTTTTTAAATTAATTAATTTATTTTTCAAATACATTTGTCTCTGCCTACACCCCAAAACTTTCCCCTGACCCCTACCTCCCACCTTCCCTCCCTCAATTCTTCCCCTTTGGTTTTGTCCATGAGTCCTTGCTATATGTTCCTTGACTTTCCCCTTCCTTTCCTTTCCCCCGCCCCTCCTCCCACCTTCCCTTTTGTCTCTGTTGATTTCTTTTCCTTTCAGTGTCGCTGGTCTTATTTTCCTTGCATCTTTCTTTTGTTGGCTAGGTTCCACTTATAGGTGAGATCATATGGTATTTGTCTTTCACCCACTGGTTTATTTTACTTACGATAATGCTCTCTAGTTCCACCCATGCTGTCGCAAACTGTACTAGTTCTTTTTTTCTTTCTGCTGCATAGTATTCCATTGTATAAATGTACTATAATTTTTTGACCCAAACATTTACTGATGGGTATTTAGGTTGCTTCCAACACTTGGCTATTGTAAATTGTGCTGCTATGAACATTGGGGTGCATAGGTTCTCTTGAATTGGCATTTTGGGATTCTTAGGGTAGAGTCACAGCAGGGGAATCACTGGATCAAAAGGCAGTTTCATTTTCAGCTTTTTGAGGAAATTCCACACTGCTTTACACAATGGCTGCACCAGTCTGCATTCCCACCAACAGTGGACTAGGGTTACCTTTTCTCCACAGACTCCCCAGCACCTGTTGTTTGTTGATCTGTTTATGATGGCCATTCTGACTGGTGTGAGGTGGTAACTCATGGTGGTTTCATTTTGGCTCCTTTTTCATTTTGCTGATGTTTTCTTTATCCGTGCAGAAGCTTCTCATTTTGATGAGGTCCCACTTGTTTATTCTTTCCTTTATGTCCCTTGCTTTAGAGGAGATATTGGTGAAAATGTTGCTTCATGGAATATCTGAGAGATTCCTGCCAAAATACTCCTCTAGGACTTTGATGGTGTTGCAGCTTATATTGAAGTCTTTTATCCATCTTCAGTTTATTTTTGTGTATGCTGTCAGCTGATGATCCAATTTCAATTTTTGGATGGCCTGTAGCCGTCCAGCTCTCCCAACACTATTTGTTGAAGAGGCTATTATTGCTCCATTTTATGCTTCTGCCACCTTTGTCAAATATTAGATGCTCATAGAGACCTGGGCTTATTTCTGGGCTTTCTATTCTGTTCCACTGGTCTATGGGCCTGTTCTTGTGCCACTACCACATTGTTTTGAGTATAGTGGCTTTGTAGTAGAGTTTGATGTCCTGTATTTTGATCCCTCCTACTTTGTGTTACTTTCTCAAAATTGCTGCGGCTATTCGGAGTCGTTTATGGTTCCATAAAACTTTTTGAAATATCTGTTCTATTTCTGTGAAATATGTCATTGGTATCTTAATAGGGATTGCATTGAATCTATAAATTGCTTTGGGAAGTATGGACATTTTGAGGATATTGATTCTTCCAATCCATGAGCATGGTATATGCTTCCATTTATTTGTGTCTTCCTTAATTTCTTTCTTCATTGTTTTATACATTTCTGCATACAGGTCTTTTATGTCTTTGGTTAAATTTATGCCTAGGTACTTTATTTTTCTTCTTGCTATATAGAATGGTATTTTTTTTTCTGATTTCTTCTTCTTCTATTGCATTGCTGGGGTACAAAAAAGCCTTTGATTTCTGAATATTGACTTTGTATCCTGCTCTTTGGCCAAATTCACTTATTAGGTTGAAGAGTTTTTTGGTAGAGTCTACAGGGTTTTCTACGCACACTATCATGTCATCTGCAAACAATGAGAGCTTTACTACCTCCTTTCCTATTTGGATACATTTAATTTCTTTTTCTTGTCTGACCACTGTGGCTAGGATTTCCAATACGATGTTGAAAAGAAGAGGTGAAAGTGCACATCCTTGTCGTGTTCCTGATCTTAGTGGGAAAGATTTTAGTTTTTCCCCATTGAGTATGATATTGGCTGTGGTTTTTCATATATGGCTTTTATTACATTGAGGAATGCCCCATTTATTCCCATTTTGGGAATATCATAAATGGGTGCTGTACCTATTGAATGCTTTTTCTGCATCTACCGAGATGATCATGTGGTCTTTGTCTTTTCTTTTATTTATGTGATGTATCACGTTTATTGACTTGCGTATATTGAACCATCCCTGCATCCCTGGAATGAATCCCACTTGATCATAGTGGATAATCTTTTCAATGTATTGCTGAATGCAGTTTGCCAATATTTTCTTGATGATTTTGACATCTATGATCATAAGGGAAATTGGCCTGTAGTTTATTTTTTTTCTGTAGGGTCTTTATCTGGTTTTGGGATTAGGGTGATGCTGACCTCATAAAAAGAGTCTGGGAGTCTTCTTTCCTCTTGGAATTTTTGGAATAGTCTGAGAAGGACAGGGGTTAGCTTAAATGTTTTGTAAAATTCTCCTGTAAAACCATCCCGATCTGGGCTTTTGTGTACCAGGAGTTTCTTAATTACTGCTTCAGTTTCCCCAGCTGTTATTGGTCTGTTCAAGCTCTCTGTTTCTTCCTCCTTCAGTGTTGGAAGATTATACTTTCTAAAAATTTGTCCATTTGATCCAGGTTTTCAAATTTCTTGGCATATAATTGTTCATAGTAGTTTCTGACAATCCGTTGTATTTCTGTGGTATCAGTTGTTATTTCCCCTCTTTCAAATCTTATATTATTAATTTGGGTCCCCTACCTTTTTTTTTGATGAGTCTGCTTAAAGGCTTGTCAATTTTATTTATCTTTTCAAAGAACCAGCTTCTGGATTGGTTGATCCTCTGAATTGTTCTTTTCATCTCTATGTCATTCAGTTGTGCTCTAATCTTGACTATTTCCTTCCTTCGACTTGTTCTGGGATGTATTTGTTTTTGTTTCTCCAGTTCTTGAAGTTGTAGTGTTAGGTCTTTCACTACAGAAACATCTGAAATGTTTCTATCTTTTTTAAGTAAGCCTGTGTTGCTATGAACTTTTCTCTCAGGACTGACTGCTTTGTCCATTAGGTTTTGGGCTGTTGTCTGTTCATTTTCATTTGCTTCTAGACATTTTTTTTATTTCTTCTCATCTCATTATTGACCTATTCATTGTTTAATAGTCTACTGTACAGTCTCCGTGAGTTTGCAAGTTTTTGAAGTTTCCCTTTGAGGTTGATTTCCAGTTTCAGCCCTTGTGGTCTGAGAAAGGGTTTGGTATTTTTTCAATTTTCCTGAATTTGCTCAGGTTTGTTTTGTGTCCTGTCATGTGGTCTATGTTTGAAAAACTGCCATGAGCATTTGAAAAGAATGTGTATTTTTCTTCTTTGGGATGTAAGGTTCTGTATATGTCAGTTAAGTTTATTTGATTCAGAGCGTCATTCAGCTCAACAATATCCTTTCTGAAGTTTTGTTTTGAAGATCTGTCCATTTTTTAAAGTAGGGTGTTGAAATCCCCTACTATCAGTGTGTTGCTGTCTATATCTTTTTGAAGTCCTCCAACAATTTCCTTATATACTTGGGTGCTCCTATATTGGGAGCATATAAGTTTACAAAGTTTATGTCTTCTTGATAGATTCTGTCTTCAAGTATTATAACAGGTGACTCCTCTGGGTCACCTTTTATGGCCTTTGTTTTGATCTACTTTCTCTGATACAAGTATGGTGACCCCAGCCTTTTTCTCTTGCCCATTTGTTTGGAATATTTTTTTCCATCCGTTTATTTTCAATCTGTGTAGGTCTTTTGCTCTGAGGTGGGTGTCTTGGAGGCAGCATATGTGTGGGTCATGCTTTCTTATCCATTCAGCTACCCTGTGTCTTTTGATTGGGGCATTTAGTCCATCTACATTGAGAGTTATTACTGATAGAAACATTCATTTTTTTTTCTTTGTACCTGTGTTTTTCTCTTTCTCACTCTTTTCCTTCATCTTCTTACACCAGTGCCTTTAGCATATCTTGGAGTGCTGGTTTGGAAGAGATGTATTTTTAGCCTTTTTTGTCTGAGAAACTCCTTATTTCCCTTCGATTTTAATTGAAAGCCTTGATGGGTAGAGCAGCCTAGGTTGTAGGCCCTTGCTTTTCATCACTTGGAGTATTTGTTGCCATTCCCTTCTGGCTTGTAGTGTTTCTGTTGAGAAGTCAGCTCCCAGGGGTATCGGGGCCCCCTTGTATGTCACATTCTCCTTCTCCCTTGCTGCCTTTAGGATTCTCTCTTTGTCTTTGACATTTGCCATTTTAATGATGATGCGTCTTGGAGTGGACCTCCTTGGGTCCCTCCTGAGTGGAGTCCTCTGTGCCCCCTGGATCCATGAGACACTTTCTCTCCTCAAATTAGGGAAATTTTCCATCATTACTTTTTCGAGGAGGTTCTCTATCCCTTGCTCCTCTTCTTCTCCTTCTTGTATCCCTATTATACGGATATTATTGCGTTTCAGGTTGTCCTGCATTTCCCTAAATGCCTCTTCATTCTTTTTGAGTCTTCTTTCCATTTCCTGTTCTTTCTGGGAGCTTTTTTCTACCTTATCCTCCATCTCACTGATTCAATCCTTGGCTTCATCCAGCCTGCTTTGGATTCCTTCTACTGTGTTCTTCAATTCAGAAATGGTATTCTTCATATCCTCTTGTGTCTTCTTGATAGTTTCTATGTCCCTTTCCAGGTTGATATACTTTGCTGTTAGATCCTGATAGTTTCTCTGCAGTTTCTCATAGTTATCTTTGAGCTGGCTGAGTTCATTGAGCTTCCTTAGAACCATTGTTTTGAATTCCATATCTGATAGTTCCCTTGCCTCTATTTCATTTAGCTCTCTCTGTGGGGAGTCCCCTTTTCCAATCAATAGGGGGTACTTCTTTTTCTTCCCATTTTTGTGAGAGTCTAAATTATTTATTTATTTATTTATTTATTTATTTATTTATTTATTTATGCTGCTGCCTCATTTGGGTCATCTAGATTTCCTGACTTTTTGGATTAAACTTCTATGGTAGTAGGCAGGTCTGTTTATTTATTTATTTATTTATGCATTTCTCCTTTACTTTTCTTTCTGGGCCTGCCTCTGATGATGTTAGTTGTTGACCCTCTATGACCTTTGGTCATTTGTTTGAGCCTTCCAGGAGTCTACTGTCTGTGTCTGACTCCTGCTTTAACCAGCTCTGTGACCCCTTCAGCCAGGGATCCACTATTTCTTTGGATCGCTCTGCACTCTCACTTCAGGTCCTTGATCACACTACCTAGCCCGGCACAATCCCTTGCCTGCCTGGGCTCAGGCCTGCTTGCCCCAGACCAGGGGGCTTCTTCACGACCTCACATACTCATCTGGCCCCCGAGGCGGGCTGGCACCCAGGCACTGGTCAGTTTAGGGTCGTCTATTGAGTGGTTTCCCCGCTTTTGGCTCTTTAGATGCATTGCGTGCCCTCGCCAATGGAGACTATGGAAATGGGAGGAAGTCAGCTCCAGGATTCTCTGGTTAATCCTGTCTCCAGTCTCTCCTCCAGGGGCTCTGGGCAGCTCTGTTACCCCTTCGGCCCGGGATCCACTATTTCTGCGGACTGCTCTGCACTCCCAGGTCCACGCCGGTCGATTTACACCTGTTCTCGCCAATCTGCACACTCCCTCGCAGGCCCCACTGGTGTCAACCTGTGGGAGGCCTTGCCAGCCTGCGCAAGCCCTCACCAGCCTGTGCGGGTCCACACACACTTGCCAACCCTTGCTGTCCACTGGGTGCAAATGTGCGCACCTGCACTGGGTGCTTCTGGGCTCTCTATTGTGTGCTTTTCAGCTTTTGGCTCTTTGGGGGTGTGGCCTCTTCCTGCACAATGGAGACTATGGAAAGGAGAAGGAGTCGGGACTCCCCGGTTCCTCCTCCCATTCTTTCCCCAACACCTCCATTTCCAGCCTCTCCTCAGGGGTCTCTGGGCAGTTCTGTGACCCCTTCGCCCACAGATCCACCACCTGTGTGGATGGCATTGCAATCTCGGGCAGTGTGGTTCAGGTGCACCCCCCTTCTGCCTCTTTGGTGGTGTGCCTTGCCTGCCCAAAATGGAGACTATGGAACTGGGAGGGAGTCGGGACTCCCTGGTTCCTCTTCCTGTTCTTTCCCCAATGCCTCTGTGTCAGGTCTCTCCTCAAGGCTCTCCCAGCCAGTCTGCACTTAACACCCCAGCTCACACACGCACAAGCTGTGTGTGGAGCACACAAAAGGAAGGTTAATTGATTCTTTTAAGACTGCGCCAGATGGTAGCTGCAGAGTGGGAGGTGTGTTATCACTGGGGTTCCACCAGCTGCCATCTCAGTTCTCTTCACAAAGTTTTCCTCACCAATATTTTCCCAGGCACCAGCCCACCCTGCTGCCACCTCTACCCAGGGATCAAGGAGGGTGGCTGCCACTGCAATTTTTGTGTTGGCCCTTTAAATGTCTCTTTGCATCCCCAGCCACCTGTCTCTGGCAGAGAGTGCCCCTAAGATTTTCAGGGTTGCATTTTGTCTGTATTTTCCTAGTTTTAGCTGCTGTAGTTTAGAGGTCCCTGTTGATGATTCAGACCCCTTTCTTCTCGGGGGGAACTAACTGTCCGTTTCAATGTCCCTCTGGTGCCAGTGCCTGTGGGCACCCAGCCCACCCTCTCAAGCCTCCACCTCACTTCTCACTCTTTGGGATGTGTGAGAGTTGAATCCACTGTCTGTCCACTGCTCCAAGTCTCCTCTCCCACTATCGTTCCATTGTTTTCCAGCTGATTATTCCACTATTTAGTCACAATTCCAGTTTGGTCTTGGGAGAAGGAGGTCAGTGTGACTCCCATTCACTCCTCTGCCATCTTCTCTCCCCTGTCCATAATTCTTAATCTCAGAGATAACTTCCATGGGTTGGAATCTTTCTTGTAAGTTTCACCAGGGCAAAGTTAAACACCTCCATTCATGATCTTTGTTATTATTGTTGGATTTCCTGAACTTCGTTTAGTGCCCTCAAGTCAAGAGAATACTTCTACGGCCCTTGATCTGAACTTCTCTTGTGGCATTTAGCCCTGCTACCCTGTATTATAGAATGTGATTTTTAAAACACTTTTAAAGATTTGTTAAAATAATATAAATAAGTAAATAAATAAATAAATAAATAAATAAAGTCACCTGATTAAAATAAAAGTCTTGCACAAGAGGTTCTCGGATGGGAACCCATGCTGCTTGCACAGGTAAGAAAATTGTTATTACCAAGAGTTCAGGGAAAATCATGGGGGGAAATGATACTGAGTCTCTTTTATTTCTAATTTATTATTGTTCAAGTACAGTTGTCCCCATTTTCCCCCCACCCACCCCCAACTGCCCCCCTCAACCCTATCCCCTTTGGCTTTGTCCATCGGTCCTTTATACATGTTGCTTGACAACCCTTCCCCTTCTTTCCCCTGTTATCCCTGTTCCTCCTCCCTTCTCATTACTGTCAGTTTGTTCTTTACTGAGTTTCTGTCAGGCCATCTGGCACACAGCTCTTAAATTACATCAGTCTTACTTATTAAGAATGTACACTGTTGGTGGGAATGCAGACTGGTGCAGCCACTGTGGAAAGCAGTGTGGAATTTCCTCAAAAAGCTGAAAATGGAACTGCTTTTTGATCCAGTGATACCCCTGCTGGGACTATACCCTAAGAATCCCAAAACACCAATACAAAAGAACCTATGCACCCCAATGTTCATAGCAGCACAATTTACAATAGCCAAATGTTGGAAGCAACCTAAATGCCCATCAGTAGATGATTGGATCAAAAAACTGTGGCACATTTACACAATGGAATACTATGCAGCAGAAAGAAAAAAAAGAACACCTACAGTTTGCGACAGCATGAATGAAACTTGAGAACATGATGCTAAACGAAATAAGCCAGGGAGCGAAAGACAAATATCATATGGTCTCACCTATAAGTGGAACCTAACCAACAATACAAAATGCAAGAAAAATAAGACCAACAACACTGAAAGGAAAAGAAACCAACAGAGAGAAGAGGGAAGGACGGAGGGGGGCGGGGGGAAAGGAAGGGAAGGGGAAAGTCAAAGAACATATAGCAAGGACTCATGGACAAAACCAAAGGGGAAGATTTGAGGGAGGGAAGGAGGGAAGGGACAAGGGAAAGTGGTGGGGGGTAGGCAGAGATAAATGTATTTGAAAAAATAAATTAGTTAATTAAAAAATCAGTGTCTTTTGTTCCTTTTGGAAATGACAAGGACTATTGTTTATATTTAATATAAAGAAAATTGTGTATATATTTCATATATATTGTTAATATTCAACAGTAGTTTAATAAAGCTTTACTATGTATCTACTAAGGACACTGTGTTGGCCACACTAATTGCAGCTTAGTGTAATACTTTAATTAACTGAGTTATGTCTCTGTGTCTAGAATGTCTTACTTTTCCATGTACGCTCTATGAATTCCTCCTCCTTAGAACCTATCGTGAGTGTTAACTCCTCTGCAGAGCTTTGCTCTCCATTTTACTGTCCACTGACATCTAGATACACCCAATCACCTGCTCTTCTAGCCAACAGAACATTACTCACATACTTACATTAGCAATGTTGAATTGTAATTTCTTATCCATCTTCTCTCTCAAGAATCTCAGTGTCTCACTGGTCATGTGATAGTCCTATCTATGTATACCACAGCAGCTACAAAGCACCTAAAATATAGTATTATCTCAAATGCTTACTGCTCAATAAAATTATATACTTTAGTAAGCAGAGTATTATAAATTTTAGTGTTCTTCAGAAACAGTTTGTATTATTCAGTTAATTAACACCTGTTGAGCAGATACTTTTTAAAATTATATTTTATTGATTTTGCTATTACAGTTGTCCCAATTTTCCCCCTTTACCCATCCCCACCCAGTAACCCCAGTCCCTTAGGCAATCCCCACACCATTGTTCATGTCCATGGGTCATGGATATAGGTTCTTTGGCTACTCCATTTCCTAAACACTACTTTACAAGCCCATAGCTATTCTGTAACTACCTATTTGTACTTCTTAATCCCTTCATCTCTTCACACATTCCTCCATACCCCTATCCTATCTGGCATCCGTCAAACACTCTCCAGAGCCATGGTTCAGTCTCTTTTCTACTTATTTGCTTAGTTTGTTTTTTTAGATTTAATTGTTGACAGATATGAATTTATTACTGTTTTATTTTTCATAGTTTTGATCTTTTTCTTAAATAAGTCCCTTTAATAATTCATATAATAATGGTTTGGTGATGATGAACTCCTTTAGTTTTTTTCTCGTATGGGAAAATCTTTATTTGCCCTTTGATTCTAAATGATAGCTTTGCTGGGTAGAGCAATCTTGGCTGTAGGTGTCTGCCTTCCATGTCTTTGAATGTTTCTTGCCATTCCCTGCTAGCCTGCAAAGATTCTTTTGAGAAATCAGCTGACAGTCTTATGGGGACTCCCCTGTAGGTAACTAACTGCTTATATCCTGCTGCATTTAGATTCTCCCTTCATCTGTAACCTTTGGCATTTTATTTTTTTTATTTATTTATTTTTATTTTTTTTAATTAATTTATTTACTTTTTAAATACATTTGTCTCTGCCTTCCCCCCACCTCTTTCCCTTGCCCCCTCCCACCTTCCCTCCCTCAGCTCTTCCCCTTTGGTTTTGTCCATGAGTCCTTGCTATATGTTCCTTGACTTTCCCCTTCCCTTCCCTTTCCCTGCCCCCCCTTCCCTCTTGTCTCTGTTGATTTCTTTTCCTTTCAGTGTTGCTGGTCATATTTTCCTTGCTTCTTTGCATTGTTGGTTAGGTTCCGCTTATAGGTGAGATCATATGGTATTTGTCTTTCGCCCCCTGGCTTATTTCGCTTAGGATGATGCTCTCCAGTTCCATCCATGCTGTCACAAAGTTTAGTACTTATTTTTTTCTTTCTGCTGCGTAGTATTCCATTGTGTATATGTACCATAATTTTTTGGTCCAGTCATCTACTGATGGGCATATACCCTGAGAACACCAAAACGCCAATACAAAAGAACCTATGCACCCCAATGTTCATAGCAGCACAATTTACAATAGCCAAGTGTTGGAAGCAACCTTTGGCATTTTAATTATGATGTGTCTTAGAGTGGTCCTCTTTGCATCCACCTTGTATGGGGCTCTCTGTGCTCTCTGGACTTTCATGTCTATTTCCTTCACCAAATTAAGGAAATTTCCTTTCATTATTTTTTAAATAGGTTTCCAATATCTTGCTCTTTCTCTTCTTCTTCTGGTACCCCTAAAATGTAAATGTTGAAATGCCTAAAGTTGTCCCAAAGGCTGCTTACACTATCCTTGTTTGGGGGAGGGAGGTTCTTTTTTCTTCTTGTTCTGATTCATTGTTTTTTTCTTCAGCTTCATCAACTCTACTGTTGTTTCCTTGAAAATTGTTCTTTATTTCCATTAGTGTATCCTTTGTTTCTGACTGGATCTTTTTATGCTGTTGAGGTCCTCACTAAGTTCCTTGAGCATCCTTATAAACAGTGTTTTGAACTCTGCATCTGATAGATTGTTTATCTCCATTTTGCTTGGTTCTTTTTCTAGAGTTTTGATCTGTCCCCTTATTTGTGCCATTTTTCTTTGTCTCCTCATTTTGGCAGCCTCTGTGTGTTTGTGTATATGTGTTAGCTAAGTTGCTATGACTCCCTGTCTTGCTAGCATGGCCTCATGAAGTAGGTGTCCTGTAGGGTCCCGTGGCACAGCCTCCCCTATCACCCAAGCTGGGTACTTGAGGTGCACCCTCTGTGTTAGCTGAGTACACCCTCCTCTTGTAGTTGAAACTTTATTGTTGTTGGAAGATCAGTGGGAGGAATTTATTCCAGCCAATCAGGTGCAAGGACTGGCTGTGACTACTGACCACCAACCTCCACCCTCTGCAGAGGATCAGCACTGCAGGGGCAGTGTGTTGGTGCTCCGACATGGTCTGTAGCTGTCTATGGGCTGCATAGCCCGGGTTTTCCTGGGTGGTGCAGGCCAAGGTCAGCCCCCAGCATTTGAAGAGATACTTTTTATATGTCATTATATACATTAGCTTCTATAATTCTTCCCAAATCTTTAACAGCTTGTTTTTCTGTCTTCTGTTTTACAAATGAGTGTGAAAACCTTTTCATAGATGATTTGTCATCATGCCCAGAGCTTTTAGCCAACAATTGAAAAAATGCTCTTTTTTTATCTATTTTTCTGCCTTCCTAAATATAATTTAGTCAGGACAGCAAATTTCTCAGGATTTGGCCAATGTTCAGGCTTACTATCAGTTTATCTTCTCCTTAAAATAAAACTCCTCCCATAACATGGGGAAAAAATAATTTCTGAGTATTTCGATTTTTTTTTAGATTATCTACTATAAATTCCCTTTATAAGTCAGTGATTACTCTTTTGTTTTGAAATAATATTAAGATTATTTTAATTTAATTCAGAATGATCTCAAAGAATTATTTAAATGTTGTCTTCTTCAGTAGACAGAGGGGAAAATATAGCCTTAGTTGGTTTTATAGTTTATTTCAAATAGTCAGCTAGCAAAAAAAGAAAGTTCCAACCATGCCACCTTGCAGAACAGAGGAAACTATGATTTGAGTGCTATTAGTTAGGTTGTATCCAAAATATCCCTCCAGTGGGAATTACTGAAATCCCATCAGTAAGGATTCCTTCAAAGAAGGCAGCACTTCTCAAATTTGATTCCTATTAAGTGGAAACTTTGTTATAGATTCTCTGGCATTGATTTGAATAATTTTATAAGAATAATATGGAAATATGTTCAAGCCTGACTGTAAAGCTAAAAACTATTTGTAAAGATTTAACATAAAGCTTAAAAATTAACCCAATTAAAGAAAACATTTATACACTGGAAAATGCTGTCCTGAAACTAAATTACTAGTCCCAAGAACATGGTACTATTTGCTACTTATGTTCTTTTTATCTTTGTATGACTTTATTACCATCTGTAATAGAGTTAGAGGTATATATAAAATACTACTGTATGCCATTTAAAACACTGCTTGTGAAATACTCTGTTGTTATGAACGCTTCTCTTTGCCTTCCCCTCTCCCAGCTAACAAAGTCTTGTACACAGTGACTACTGATAAAAACACAGGGAGGCCATAACATCTCTCTCCCTCCAGAGACATTGTTTCCACTTCTGTATTTCCCCTCTGCCACAGAGAGCTTCTTTATTCTTACTCCAGACCTAAGAGATGGTCTCACCCATCATCCTCTGTTCATCCACAAACATTCATGAAGCACCTAAAATGTGCCAAGCAGTGGGCCAGGCACAAAGGATATGAAGGTGGCCACAGCACAACCTCAGGATGAAGGACTTTTACTCAGACAGGAGAACATATCTGGAAAAAGTTGCAATATGAGAAGTGATAGAGTGCTGATGTGTGTTCAGCACAGGGTACATTAGGGACAACAAATAAATGTATATGTACACCTGTTGAAAAAAGAAGAGAAAAAGGAGAAAGAAATACCCAGATTGAGCTTTATAGACAGATCTGTAACAGCATTTCAGGAAGATGAATAGTATGGATGAAATCAGAGAATTAGGGGAGGGTCAAGTATAGAGGGCCACAGTGTCATGCTTAGGATTTTAGACACAATGCCATAGAGAAGCTGGAGTCACCTAGGGGCTTCAGTTAGACATGTGATCAGATTCATTTTGAATAATGGTTGCTTTTATTCACCTTGACCAATACTATTGCAGCAATGTGATCACTTTGTACAAAACACTTAGGATGGTATTGCTGAAATTCCAGTTGCCACTTCACCACAAATAGTAAACCTCTTTCTTCCCTTATCTCTTGTTGGCTGAGGATCTCCTCCACAGAAAACAGAATCATGAAATTTAACATTAGTAAGAAATTTAAATATCATTTTGCTCAAACTGCCATCTGCAGGTTAAAGAAACTCTACTTAGTTGACATATATACACAGTGAAATAGAAAGAGGCAAAATTCATGTTTCTCATTTTAGAATTCTTTTGTTTTCTATTTCCTGAAGTTTCAGACCTCTGACCTACAAAGTGAATGTATTCATCTGTTATTTTAAAGCCCATATTAATACCATTCTGTTTATAAAAATCAAATTGTTGGAGGTATTTTAAGTCAATTCTAAAGATGCTTGAACTATTTGTATAAGTTTCTTTTTGACTTATGATGATCTTAAGGGTTGAACTGTCAGAGCAGGCTTCCCAAAATCTTAGCTTACCTAGCACCAAACTTCATTAATGATTTAGTGGGTAAAGGACATGATGATCAGACAGAGACAAAACATCCTTTCTGGGAAAACGCAAAACCATAAGACACAGCATTGAAAAATATTTTCTCTTGCATTCAGGCACATTTTGGTTTCAGATTTATGAGGAGTTTTTTTAGCATTATGTGCAATAACATGTCTCACCAAACGAAGACAGTTTGGTCCGAGGACATCCCCACTTATACCCCTCAAAGCATATAAACTACTACCTCCCAGTCCCCAGCCAACATGTGCAGAAATCCATAAACTCTAATGTTATTTCCAATAAACATCAGACAGACCAGAAATGTATTGTTAAATACATTCACATAGAGAATATCCCTGTATCTTTCCACTAGTAAACACTATGAGAAACTAACAAGGGGTCTGATGAAGCCACTTAATTCTTCTGAGGATCCCAGGAAGAGATAGAATTAGTCACAAGCCTACTATTAACCTTCTCTTCTCATAATTTGGCTTTGATATTTGCCCTAAATTCAAGATATAATCAGCTGTAAGATTACAGGATTTACTAGGAAGTTCTTAAAATAACCCCAAACATACTTAATGATTCAGAATTAATGCTGAAGCAATAATGTAACCAAAAAAAAAAACAACAACAACAACAAACAAACACCATTTTTTGGACAAAAAAAATTAACTTTGTATTTCCATGATATACAAGTCAAATCACATATTCAATCGAGGTATTTATTACCTAAATTTCTACTTGGGGAAATGGTTGAATATGAAACTAAAATTTCTAATTACTTTTAAAAATTAGTAAAGGCCTGTGACTTTGGTAATATGGAAAACTAAATTAAAATTTTTCCTTGGCAGGTACTGAGAAATTTTCTACTACAAATGTTTAAATGCTAACTGCTATCTCAAGAAAATCCCCGGGTTGCAGAAATACAAAAGAAATATATATTTGATGCGTTGACTCACCCTGCCTTAGGTGTGGGGTATGGGGAGGGTTGTCTTGGTGTTTAATGGTTTAGTTTTCATTGAAACATGCACAGTAGAAGTGGCCTTGTAAAAAAATAAGATGAGGACCCCCTAAGTAAAAAGGACATCTTTTTTAAAAAATCCATTCAACAGCACACAACATCAAGGAATTTGGGGCTCTGAGTAGGGAAACAAATATCTCCTTAACAACTCTTTTTCTTTTAATTTCTTTAAATCATTTTTATTGTTATTCTATTACAGTTGCCCCAGTTTCCCTCCTTTTCCCTCTTCCACCCATCCCAACCCCTCCCCTACAATCAATTCCCATACTGTTGTCCATGTCCATGAGTCATTTGTACATGTTCTTTGTCTAGTCCCTTCCTCTCCTTTCTACCATTATACCCCTCCCCCTCCCATCTGTTCACTCAGTTCCATGTTTCTATGAATGTGGTTCTATTGTGTTCCTTAGTTTACTTTGTTCACTAGATTCCTCTTATAGGTGAGATCATATTGTATTTGTCTTTCACTATCTGGCTTATTTCACTTAGCATAATATTCTCCAGTTCCATCCATGCTGTCACAAAAGGAAGGAGTTACTGCTTTCTTTCTGCTGCATAGTATTCCATTGTGTAAATGTACCACAGTTTTTTGACCCATTCATTTATTGATGGGCACTTAGGCTGTTTCCAGCACTTGGCCATTGTAAACAGTGCTGCTATGAATGTGCATAGGTTCCTTTGAATTGATGTTTTAGGATTCTTAGGGTATAATCCCAGAAGAGGGATTGCTGGTCAAAAGGCAGGTCCATCATTAGGTTTTTAACGAAATTCCATACTGTTTTACATTGTGGCTGTACCAGTCTACATTCCTACCAACCATGTACTAAAGTTCCCTTTTCTCCACAACCTTGCCAGCACCTGTTTGTTGATTTGTTAATGATAGCCAACATGACAGGTATGAGGTGATATCTCATTGTGGTTTTAATTTGCATTTCTCTGATGGCTAGTGATGTTGAGCATCTTTTCATGTGTTTATGGACCATCTGTATGTCCTCCTTGGACAAGTGTCTATTCAGACCCTTTGCCCATTTTTTAATTGGATTGTTTTTGTTCCTGTTGCTGAGCCATATGAGTTATTTACAATTTTGGAGATTAAACCCTTGTCTGATGTATCATTGACAAATATGTTCTCCCATATAGTCAGTTCCCTTTTCATTTTGATGATCGTTTCTTTAGCCATGCAGATTTTTAGTTTGATGTCCTCCCTTTTTTTTTTTTCATTTCCTTTGCCTTAGGAGTTATATCAGTGAAAATATTGCTACTTCAGATATCTCAAATATATCTGCTTACATTTTCCTCTAGGACTTTTATGATGTCACAATTTATATATTTTATCCATTTTGAGTTCATTCTGGTGCATAGTGTAAGTTAATGGTCTAGTTTCATTTTCTTTCTTAATTTTTTTTTTGCATATATCAGTCCAGTTCTCCCAATACCATTTATTGAGGAAGCTACTTTTACTTCAATGTATGCTTACGCTCCCTTTGTCAAATATTAATTGACAGTAGAGACTTAGGTTTATTTCTGGATTCTCTATTCTATTCCACTGATGTATGTGTCTGTTCTTATGCCAGTACAAGATTGTCTTCATTATGGTGGCTTTGTAGTATAGTTTGATATCAGGTATTGTAATCCCTCCTACTTTGTTCTTTCTCAAGTTTACTGAGGTTATTTTGGGTCTTCTTTGGTCCTGTATAATTTGTTGAAATATTTATTCTGGGTCTGTGAAATATGTCATTGGTGTTTTTATAGGAATTGCATTGAATCTATAGATTGCTTTGGGTAGTATAAACATTTTTATGAAGTTAATTTTTCCAATCCATTAACATGGTATGTGCTTCCATTTATTTATGTCTTCCTTAATCTCTTTCTTCAGTGTTCTGCAGTTTTTTAGTGCAGGTCTTTTACCTCCTTGGTTAATTTTTTTCCTAAGTACTTTATTTTTCTTTTTGTTATAGTAAATGGGATATTTACCCTTGTTTATCTTTCTGATATTTCATTGTTGGTGTAAAAAGTGCAATTGATTTCTGAATACTGACTTTGTATCATGATATTTTGCCAAATTCACTTATTAGGTCAAGTAGTGTTTTGGTGCACACCATAATCAAGTGGAATTCATCCTAGGAATGCAAGGATGGTATGATATTTGCAAATCAATAAACATAGTACAACACATAAACAAAATGAAGGACAAAAATCACATGGCCATATCAATAGATGCTCAAAAGTATTTGGTAAAGTACAGCACCCATTTATGACAAAAGCAAGCATTCGGCAAAGTGGGAGTAGAGGGAGTATACCTCAACATAATAAAGGC
The DNA here is from genome assembly GCF_021234165.1 of Pteronotus mesoamericanus. Lineage (NCBI taxonomy): Eukaryota > Metazoa > Chordata > Mammalia > Chiroptera > Mormoopidae > Pteronotus > Pteronotus mesoamericanus. The sequence continues at coordinate 61,561,335 of NW_026555321.1, forward strand.
TATATATGAGAACCCTACAGCCAACATCATACTCAATGGGCAAAAACTAAAATCTTTCCCACTAAGATCAGGAACAAGACAAGGGTATCTGCTTTAACCATTTATTCAACATAGCACTGGAAGTTCTAGCCACAGTAATCAGATAAGAAAAATAAATAAAAGCCATCCAAATTGGAAAGGAGGAATAAAACTGTCATTGTTTGTATATGACATGATTGTGTACATAGAAAACCCAATAACCTCCACCAAAAAAAACTACTCTCAACAATTCTTACATTGAACCTGTGCTTCACACAGGTTTAGGGTCCAAATTTACATACACATAAAAGAGTATAATAAGAAGATTTTTTTTAGTGATGTAGAAATAACCACCAGAAGTGATTTAAAGAGATACGTATTATATACTGAAAGTCACTCTGGGATAGAGCTTAAGTATTCTCATCATAACAAAAAAAAAAATATGGTAATTATGTGAGGTGAAGAATGTGTTAACTAGCCTTATCATGGTAAACATTTTGCAATATATATGTGTTTCAAATCATCACATTGTACACCTTAATCTTATATAATGTTATATGTCAGTTATAGCTCAATAAACCCAGTGAATAAAAGTAAATTAACTTTAATTTTAAAAATAAAGAAATAAGATTACACCAACAACTAGAGCTGAACATTGACAATTCTTTGTCAAAGTATGCAAATATTTTATGCCCCAATAGGGTCGTCAAGGAACATATATAAAGGACCCATGGACAATGGGGCTGTGAGGGAGGATTGAACGAGGGAGGTGGGGGTGAGTGGGGCAGGGGAGAATAATGGGGGGAATGGGGACAACTGTAACTGAACAACAGTAAAAAAAAAATAGGGGAAAAATGTAATAAGAGGCTTACAAAGATGAGTGCTGAGAAAGTAAAAGTGTTTTGCTGTTCACCCAGTAAAGGCCTCATGAGGCACTGGCAAAAAAAAAAAAAAAAAAAAAAAAAAACAGTATGTGGAGTTTGCCATATGTTCTTCTTTGCAACTTAACTCCACACCTGACATATAGCATGTGCTTAATAACTTTTTGTTGGATGACTTTATAGACAAAAAATAAAAATAAGAAAAGGAGTAACATTTTATATTTACATAAAATGTTTATATTATCCAGAAAAACAGGTAAAAAATAATTCATTAGCTACATTTTCCCAGTATTTTAATGTTTTAAGTATCCTTGGGACTCCATATAGTAAGCAGGACCCCACTTTATAGGTATTTTCAAACCATGGAAAAAGATTTTTCTACTATGTAAATTACTTTAATTTCTAGAAGGACAGAACACATTTCTGTAATTGAAACACTGACTGTATATTTTTTAAATATCCAATTTTTTAAAAAACCTAAAGGTTTTTTAGGTTAAAGGATAATACCATGACTTGATATTTGGTATTGTAGAAAGATATTGAATCCTGATTCTTCACTTGGGTCTCTTGAAAATAATAATTGGTTGTCTTTTTACATTTGTATGTCTAGACTTAGCATACCAAGAGATGGATTGTAAAGAAAAACTTAGTTTCTAGAAAAAATAACCATTCCCATAATTTTATTGCTACTGTTGGGTGGCATATAGAGCTAAGGTGTGCAGAAAGCCAGGAGCTGTTTTGGTTCCTATCCTCTCCATGTGCAATGACTATCTGTATCTTAATAATCAAAATGGTATGAAAATCTCCTAATGGGGTGTTCTTGCATCTAGTAATCATGTCCTTCCCATGATACTACTTGAGAATGTGATCTACCTTACTCTGTTTCTCCTGCTTCTGAAGGAAAAGATGAGTTATTTCTTCACTGGAATTTCATAGGCCACTGATCTAGATTTTGATGACTAGGTCCTTTTACAATGTTTTAAGCTTTTCAGAAAGTAATTGGTTGACAGTCAGACTGTGAAAGAAATATATGACTGTCCTCCATATCTCATTAAAATGGTATAGATGCTGTGGGAGGCTACTGGTGAGATGACCATCCTTACTCGAGAAATGGCCCAGCAGAGATTCTAATGGCAAAGACCTTTGTCACCTATTCAGATAGAGGACATAGAGGCAGGAAACCACTAACGAATGAAGAAGCCTATTGTGGTGCCAAGTATGGAAGAAATGCAGACATTTAAAAATGTATTCAATTAGTTCATTCTGAATTAAAGCATACATGTAAGTGAGGACTGGAGTTGTCAGATTGCCTAAAGGGTTTTCAATTAAATTCTGCTCAGCAGAGGCTTTGAGGCTTGAGTTTCTGTCCTATGAAAAGGCACTGTGAGAATGACATAAGTGACACAGTGTCCTCCTTCAAGGAGTTAACCTTATTGATTAAATGGTGAATCAGAGAGAAGAAATCCATACTGGGATAAGAATATACATGTATGTACAATTTATGTAATTAATAATCCAATGTAATTATAATTATCTAGGCTTATGTAACTAGGAATCACATATATAGTTTTCATTATACTTCAGTGATTTATAAGAAAATAATAAACTTTCATGAAAAATAATTTTCTTCAGACATACTTTCTCTCTGTTACAGGCTGACCTGAATTCCTTCAAAGATCTAATCCCCAGCACCATGGAATGTGACTGTATTGTTAGTAATAAAGTTGAAATGTAGTCATTGAAGTGGGACCTAATCCAATAGAACTGGTGTCCTTATTGGGAGAGAGAATTTGGACTCAAATGTGAACAGAGTGAAGACAGTGTGAGGGCAAAGGGAGAAGATGGCTATCTGTAAGCTAAGAGGAGAGGCCTGGAACATTTCTTTCCCTCATGGCCTTTGGGAGAAACCAACCCTGCTGACACCATGATCTTAATTACATTAAGATTAATGTAATCATCATCGACCTGTGGTATGTGTTTAGCTGCTAGGAATGGGAAACAATATGTCTCACTTTTCATTACATTTTTGAAGTCAATTAATCTAATCAAATAATATAATGCTGATGCCTGATAAAAAGAAAAGAACCACCAGAACAGAAAAAGGAAATAGTAGTTACCTAATGGTATAAGATGAGCAACGGGGCTTTGGGGGAATGACCTATTGCTTTATGGACATTTTGTTTTTTTAATCACTTGCATGTGTTACTTTGATTAAAATTAGATAGATAAACATAAGATAAAAATTAGATAGATAAACATAGGTAATTAGAAAAAATAACCTATGGACAATTTGGTCACATTTAATTCAAATCAATGATAAAGTTTTCTTTAATCTTCTATTTATGGATATTCTCAGGGCATGTTGACTCTCTAAAGTTCATAAACACAATTCAGATCACCCAAGCAGAAGTAATTTTCTGCTCTAAGCCCAAGTCCTGATGAGCTAGAGAGTTGCCTCTAGGAATTAACCAAAACAAAATCTTGATTAAAATACTAATTGGTGTGTCTACTAATTAAAAGAAAAACAGAGTATGTTGCTCTACCTTGAGACAGAGTCAGAAAAATAGAAGATTATGGAACCACCTCTGAAAGATGTTCAAAGCTCAAACAATAAAATTCAACAAGGTACAGCCTAGGAAAGAAGACCATGAGAATAAACAAGGCCCTGATCCCAGCATCCACTCTCTGCAGTTCTGGACACAGGTATGCTTCCTACATTCTTAAGTCAGTCTTTCTGATTCAGCATTTCTTCTCTCATGTGGGATTCTGATGAACACCATGCTTCCTAAGACTACTTCTTATTTTTACTTACTATCATCTGGGTCACATACTGTTCATCTTTGGAATTTATTCCCACTGTTTTATGTTTATTGTACGTATTTGCTTTAAAACAAATTAATAAATGTTTAGAAAACTACACTGGGATTTGAAAAAGCCAAGTTAGACTACTCATTGATGATTTTCACTTCTACCATCAACCAAAATTAAATCATTTCTTGAATAAAAACTGGCTATATGATTTAGTTTGAACAAAGAATGTTAAACATCCTGGTCTTACTAAACTACAACTTAAGAGTAATTTCTCCAGACAAGAAGTTCTCTGTAGGGAACAGTTTTGCCACTTGGAACAATTGTAAATGTCTGGAGATATTTTTGGTTATCAAAGCTTACAGATAGGGATGTTACTAGAATTTAGTGGGTAAAGGCCAGAGATGCTGCCAAACATCCTAGGATGTATAAATAGCCCTTCACGACACAGAATTATTCAGTTTAAAATATCACTATTGTTAAAGGGGAAGAATCCTTGTCTGGAAAAATCTTTTCATAAATCCTAAATCTACTGATATGCAAAATGAAGATAATGCTTGCTTTGTAGCTTTGTTATACAAACTATATATCTATATCTATATATATAGATATACATATATAAATAGATGATAGATCTATTAGATGAAAGATGATGATAATAGATGATACATGAAAGATAGATAGATAGATAGACAGATAGATAGATAGATAGATAGATAGATAGATAGATAGATGATAGATAGATAGATAATCTCCACAGAATAAAGGAGCATTAGAAAGAACACAAAAAGGATCAGGAAGATGGAGGAGTGAGTGGAAGTCACGCTGACCTCCTCTCAAGATCAAACTGGAATAGTGGCCAAATTGTGGAGAAATCACCTGGAAAACAAAGGAACAATAGAGTGAGAGGAGCCTTGGAGTCTCCGACAGACAGTGGAATCGACTTGCACACATCCTAACGGGTTAGAAGTTCAGTGGAGGATCAAGAGGGTGGCCTGGGTGCCCACGGGCACCAGCACAAGAGGGACATTGAAATGGCCAGTTGGATGCCCCTGAGAACAGACTCTGAATCATAAGCAGGGACCCCTAGACTACAGCATCTTAAACCAGAAAAACACATAGACAAAAAAGCAACCACAAATAGCTTAGCAGTAATCTCTGCCAGAGACAAGAGGCTGGAGATACAGAGATGTTTAAAGGGCCAATGCAAAAATTTGCAGTGGCAGCTTCCTTCCTTGATCTCTGGGTAGAGGTGGATGCAGAGAGGGCTGATGCCTGAGGAAAGATTGATGAGGAAAACTTTGTGAAGAGAACTGAGACAGTGGCCAGGAGAGCTCCAGTGATAACACAACTACAACTCTGCAGCAGACATACTGCTCATGCATTATGGAATCAATAAACTTGTCTTCTCTATGCTCCGCCCAGACATTGTGCACTTGTGGAATGGGGTGTTGAGTGCAGCGCAGTGGCAGAATTAGTGGATCACTGGTCAAAGGGGACATAGAATTGCCTAGAGACCTTGAGAGAAGATGAGGGAAAAGACTGAGGAACAGAAAAACACAGGTACAAAGAGAAAAAAATGAATGTTTCTATCAGTAATAACTCTCAATGTACATAGACAAAAGGCCCCAATCAAAAGACACAGAGTAGCTGAATGGATAAGAAAAACATGACCCACACATATGCTGCCTCCAAGAGATCTAACTCAGAACAAAAGACCTACACAGGTTGAAACTAAAGGGATAGAAAAAAATATTCCAAGGAAATGGGCAAGAGAAAAAAAGGGGGGTAACAATACTTATATCAGACAAAATAGATTTCAAAACAAAGGCCATAAAAAGAGACCCAGAGGGACACTTTCTAATACTTAAAGGAAGAATCTATCAAGAAGACATCAACATTGTAAACTTATATGCTCCCAATATAGGAGCCCCCAAGTATATAAGGAAATTTTTGGAGGACTTCAAAAAAGATATAAACAGCAACACATTGATAGTAGGGGGTTTCAACACCCCATTGTCAAAAATGGACAGATCCTCTGAAAAAAACAACAAGGATATTGTGGAGCTGAATGACACACTGAATCAAATAGACTTAACTGACATATATAGAACCTTACATCCCAAAGAAGAAAAATACACATTCTTTTCAAATGCTCATGGCAGTTTTTCAAAAATAGACCACATGACAGGACACAAAGCAAACTTTAGCAATTCCAGGAAAATTGAAATAATACCAAACTTTTTCTCAGACCACAAGGGCTTCAAACTGGAAAGCAACCTCAAAGAGAAACTTCAAAAACTTGCAAACTCACAGAGACTGTACAGTAGACTATTAAACAATGAATGAGTCAATAATGAGATAAGAGAAGAAATCAAAAAATTTCTTGAAACAAATGAAAATGAACAGACAACAGTCCAAAACCTATGGGACACAGCAAAGGCATTCCTGAGAGGGAAGTTCATAGCAACACAGGCTTATCTAAAAAAGATAGAAACATTTCAAATAAATGACCTAACACTACAACTTCAAGAATTGGAGAAACAACAATAAATCAATCACAGAGCAAGTCGAAGGAAAGAAATAGTCAAGATTAGACCAGAACTGAATGACATGGAGACTAAAAGAACAATTCAAAGGATCAACCAATCCAGAAGCTGGGTCTTTGAAAAGATAAATAAAATTGACAAGCCTTTAAGCAGATTCATCAAGAAAAAAAAGAGGGACTCAAATTAATATCAGAAATGAAAGAGGAGAAATAACAACTGATACCACAGAAATACAAAGGATTGTAAGAAACTACTATGAACAATTATATGCCAATAAATTTGAAAACCTTGATGAAATGGACACATTTCTAGAAAAGTATAATCTTCCAACACTGAAGGAGGAAGAAGCAGAAAGCAGGAACAGACTGATAACACCTGGAGAAATTGAAGCAGTAATCAAGAAACTCCTGGCACCAAAACTCAGGGCCAGATGGTTTCACAGGAGAATTTTACAAAACCTTTAAGGAAGAGCTAACTCCTGTCCTTGTCAGAGTATTTCAAAAAAATACAAGAGGAAGGAAGACTCCCAGACTCTTTTTATGCAGCCAGCATCACCTGAATTAATCCTGAAACCAGATAAAGACACTACAAAGAAAGAACGCAAAAGGCCAATATTGTTGAATGGACATAGATACTAAAATCCTCAACAAAGTAATGGCAAAATGCATCCAGCAATACATTAGAAAGATCATCCACCATGATCAAGTAGGATTCATCCCAGGGATGCAGGGATGCTTCAATATACGTAAATCAATAAATGTAATACCTCACATAGACAAAGGAGAGACAAAAACCAAGTGATCATTTTGAAAGATGCGGAAAAATCATTGATAAGTTTCAGCACTCATTTATGATAAAACACTCAGCAAAATGGAACAAAGAGGGCATATCTCAACATAATAAAGACTATATGTGAAAACCCTACAGCCACCACTCAACAGGAAAAAACTAAAATATTTCCCGCTAAGATTGGGAACATGACAAGGATGTCCACTTTCACCACTTCTTTTCAACATCATATTGGAAGTCCTAGCCACAGCTGTCAGACAAAAAAAAAAAAAAAAAAAAAAAAAAAAAAGAGATAAAAGGCATCCAAAGAGGAAAGGAGGAAGTAAAGCTATCATTGTTTGCAGATGACATGATAGTTTGCAAAGAAAACCCTGTAGACTCTACCAAAAAACTCCTCAACCTAATAAGTGAATTTGGCAAAACAGCAGGACACAAAGTCAACATTCAGAAATCAAAGGCATTTTTGTACACCAGCGATGCAATAGAAGAAGAAAGCAGAAAAAAAATACTATTTAATATAGCAAGAAGAAAAATAAAGTACCTAGGAATAAATTTAACCAAAGAGGTAAAAGACCTGTATGCAGAAAACTATACAACAATGAAGAAAGAAATTAAGGAAGACACAAATTAATGGAAGCATATACCGTGCTCATGAAATGGAAGAATTAATATCCTCAAAATGTCCATACTACCCAAAGCAATTTATAGATTCAACGCAATCCCTATTAAGATACCAATGACATATTTCACAGAAATAGAACAGACATTTCAAAAATTTATATGGAATGAAAAACGACCCCAAATAGTCACAGAAATTTTGAGAAAGAAACACAAAGTAGGAGGGATCACAACACCGGACATCAAACTCTACTACAAAGCCACTATACTCAAAACAATCTGGTACTGGCACATGAACAGACCCACAGACCAGTGGAACAGAATAGAAAGCCCAGAAATAAGCCCAGGTCTCTATGGGCATCTAATATTTGACAAAGGGGGAAGCATAAAATGGAGCAATAATAGCCTCTTTGACAAATGGTGTTGGGAGAGCTGGACGGCTATGTGCAAAAAATTGAAATTGGATCATCAGTTGACACCATACACAAAAATAAACTCAAGAAGGATAAAAGACTTAAATATGTGTCGCAACACCATCAAAGTCCTAGAAGAGAACATTGGCAGGAAACTCTCAGATATCCCACGCAGCAATCTTTTCACTGATATGTCTCCTAAAGCAAAGGACATGCAGGAAAGAATAAACAAGTGGGACCTCATCAAAATAAGAAGCTTCTGCACGGATAAAGAAAACATCAGCAAAATGAAAAGGGAGCCAACCATATGGGAAAATGTATTTGCTAATGATACATCAGATAGAGGTTTGATATCCAAGATATATAAAGAACTCACTCGACTCCACTCAAGAAGAAATGATCCAATCAAAAAATGGGCAAAGGACCTGGGTAGACACTTTTCCAAGGAGAAGATACAGAGGGCCCAGGGACATTTGAAAGGATGCTCAACACCACTAGCCATCAGAGAAATGCAGATCAAAACCACCATGAGGTACCACCTCTCGCCGGTCAGAATGGACATCATAACCAGATCAACAAACAACATGTGCTCGCGAGGCTGTGGAGAAAAAGGAACCCTAGTTCACTGTCGGTGGGAATGCAGACTGGTGCAGCCACTGTGGAATGTAGTGTGGAATTTCCTCAAAAAGCTGAAAATGAAACTGCCTTTTGATCCAGTGATTCTCCTGCTGGGACTATACCCTAAGAACCACAACACGCCAATACAAAAGAACCTATGCACCCCAATGTTCATAGCAGCACAATTTACAATAGCCAAGTGTTGGAAGCAACCTAAATGTCCATCAGTAGATGATTGGATCATAAAGTCATGGTACATATACACAATGGAATACTACGCAACAGAAATAAAAAAAGAACTACCAAACTTCGTGACAGCATGGATGGAACTGGAGAGCATTATGCTAAGCGAAATAAGACAGGGGGTGAAAGACAAATACCATATGATCTCACCTATAAGTGGAAACTAACCAACAATACAAAGATGCAAGGAAAATAAGACTAGCAACACTGAAAGGAAAAGAAATCAACGGAGACAAGAGGGAAGGAGGGAGGGGAGGTGGGGACAAGGAAGGGAAGGGGAAAGTCAAGGAACATATAGCAAGGACTCCTGGACAAAACCAAAGGGGAAGAGCTGAGGGAGGGAAGGAGGCAGGGGGCAAGGGAAAGTGGTGGGGGCTTGGCAGAGACAAATGTATTTGAAAAAATAAATTAAAATTAAATTTAAAAAAAAGAGAGAAGAGCCTCATTAATAATGGGAAAAAAAAGAAACACCACACAGTCAAAGGGAAAGGAGGAACCACCAGAAAGAGAAATAAATGAAATAGAGGCAACTAAAGTATCAGATATTGAATCAAAACAACGCTTTTCCTAAGGAACCTCAATGAGCTCAGTGAGCTCAGAGAGAATTATCAAAAACTACAGGGAAACTATGAGGAACTTACTGCAAAATATTTCTGCATGTAAAAGGACATAGAAGCTATCATTAACCAAAAGGGGAAGAGTTGAGGGAGGGAGGGAGGGAAAGAGGGAGGGCGGGATGGAGGGATGGGGCAAGGGAAAGTGGTGGGGGGAAGGCAGAGACAAATGTATTTCAAAAAATAAATAATTTAAGAAAATATAACAGGAGATATGGAAATAAAGAACAAACTGACAGTAACCAGAGAGGAGAGAGAGGAGTAACGGGAGGGATAAGGGGAAGGGTAAATTCAAGGAACATGTATCAAGGACCCATGGACAAAGACAATGGGGGAGGAAGATTGAATGTGGGAGGTGGAGGTGGGTAGGGCAAGGGAGTGTAATGGGGGGAAAAATGGGAACATCTGTAATTGAACAACAATAGAAATATTTTTTAAAAAACTAAGATAAAAACAATAACAAAGAGTCACTTAAAGCTTTTTAAAAAAATAGAAATAGGAAAGATATATACTAAAACAGGTTTGGTTTCAACAAATAGTAAAGGAACAATTAAAATAACATCATTGTCACAATCAGATTAATGAGTATTAAAAATATTGGTAATATCAAGTATTGGCAACTCTGAAAGAAACTGGGTATTCATAGACACTTTTTCTTCATCTTAAAGCAGTCCCTTTAGCATCTTTTGCAGTGCTGGTTTGGTGGAGGTGTATTCTTTCAGCCTTCTTTTGTCTGGGAAACTCCTTATTTTGCCTTTAATTTTAATTGAGAGCCTTGCTGGCTGGAACAGTCTAGGTTGCAGGACTTTGCTTTTCTTTACTTGGAATATGTCGTGCCAGTCCATTCTGGCTTGTAGTGTTTCTGTTGAGAAGTAGGATTCTAGCCATATTGGGACTCCCTTATATGTTACTACCTCTTTCCCCTTTGCTTGCTTTAGGATTCTCTGTTTGTCTTGGCTATTTGCCATTTTAATGATGCTATGGGTTGGAGTGGGCCTCATTGCATTCCTCTTGAATGGGACTCTCTGTGCTCCCTGGACTTGTTTGACTTTATCTCTCCTCTAATTAGGGAAGTTTTCCATCATTACTTTTTCAAACAGGTTCTCTATCCCTTCGTCATCCTCTTCTCCTTCTGGTATCCCTACCATACAGATATTATTATGTTTCAGCTTGTCCTGCATTCCCCTAAAGTCCTCTTCATTCTTTTTGAGTCTATTCTTATTTTCTTGCTCTTTCTGGGAGCTTTTTTCTACCTTATCCTCCAGCTCACTGATTTGGTCCTCAGTTTCATTGAGCCTGCTTTTGATTCCTTCTACTGTGTTCTTCAATTCAGAAATTGTATTCTTCATTTCCTCTAGTCTCTTATTGATAGTTTCTAGGTCCTTTTTCATGCCGATATAGTTTGCAGTAAATTCCTCATAGTTTCCCTGTAGTTTTTGGTAATTCTCTCTGAGCTCACTGAGCTCGTTGAGTGTCTGTAGAACCAATGTTTGGAACTCAATATCTGATAGTTTACTTGCCTCTGTTTCATTTATTTCTCTTTCTGGGGATTGCTCCTTTCCCTTCAAGTGGGGCGTATTTCTTTGTCTTCCCATTCAATAATTGTGAGAGTCTTCTCTTTTGCTTCTACTTCTTAAGTTGTCCTGACTTGATCTCCTGACTCTGGTTTCAACTTCTATGGTTGGAAACCGCTGTTTTTACTTTCTAGATCTGTCTCTAATGATGTCAGACATTGACACTAGCTAATCTTCGGCAGTCTGTTCGAGACTTCTGGTAATCTTCTGTCTGTGGCTATCTCCTTCAGCTGTTAATCTATTCACTCTGCACTCAGCAGGGCGCCTTAAACAGCTCAGGGTGGGGTGGAGTCCTTCCTGGGGGCGGGGTTATTCGGTCCTTTCATGCTGCTGCGGTATGGGGGAGGTGTCTGCAATGGGATCCTGCCAGCTACTCTCTTCATTCTCTCCTGTAAACCTCCATCCCCTGTCTCTCCTCAAGTGTTGCCAACATCTCTGAGCCTCCTTTAGCCAGAGATCTACTGTCTGTGGCTGCCACTCTGCACTCAGCAGGCAGCTTAGACAGCACAGGGCTGTGTAGAACCCCACCTGGGGCGGGGCTTTGGGTCCTTGATGCTAGTGCTGCTCAGGGTGAGTGGTCTCTGCCTGAGCAAGATGGCTGCTGCCACAATGGAGATGAGTCAGCACTGAGATCCCACCTGCTACTCTCTCAGTTTTCTCCCCAAAGCCTTCCTCCCCACTCTGTCCCCGCTTTTGCTGGAGACCAGGGTAAGTGGCCACAAATATAAATTTTGCATTGGCCCTTTAAAAGGCTCCTTGAGTCTCCAGCTGCCTGTCTCTGGCAGAGAACAACCCTGATGCTCCTCACAGCTGGCTGTTTTCTGTGTACTTTTCGGGGTCTGGTGCTGTAGGCTAGATATTCCCACTTTTGGTTTAGACCCTGCTCTTCTCAGGGGGATCCAACCTACCATTTCAATATCCTTCGGGTGATGCTGCCCATGGGCGCTCTGCAACCCTTCTCAGGTCTGTACCGTACTCCTTACCAATTAGATTGCTCTAAAGCCAATTATTCTGTCTCTGAGGTTACAGCGAGAGAGGTCCTCTCTTGCTATTGTTCAGTTCTTTGTTCCAGGTGATTTCTCCACCATTTTGTTGTAATTCCAGGTTGGTCCTGGGAGCAGGTCAGTGTGACTTCCACTCACTCCTCCACCATCTTCATTCTTTCCCTACAATACTTATTTTGTGTCTCAAAGGGAAGAAACAAAACTGAAAGGACATCCCACAAAACGACAATGGCTCCAATCATGTTTGAAGAGGCACACAACAAAACACAAAGTCAGATAGAATCCAAAGCTATAGGAAAAAAAAAAAAGTGACGTGCATTTCTCTGAAATACGTTGTCTGATGAAACACTTGTCCTTGAGTAGGGAAATTACACAGGGTCACACATGAGACTATTTGATATCTAATATTTATGAAAACATTATTTTTCATTCAGTCACTTATTCAATATATTTTTATTTTTTCCTGTTATTTTATTTCTTTTAATTTTTATTTTTCTTCAAATACATTTGTCTCCACCTTCCTGCCACCACTTTCCCCTGCCACCCTCTCCCATCTCCCTACCCAAATCCTTCCCCACTTTGGCTTTGTCCATGCATCCTTTATAAATGTTCCTTGACTTGAACCTTCCCTTTCCCCACCCACCCCTCACTCTTTCCCTCTTGACTCTGTTCATTTCCTGTTTCTTTTCAATGTTGCTGATTACATTTTCCTTTAATCTTTGTTTTGTTGGTTAGGTTCCACTTATAGGTGAGATCATTTGGTATTTGTCTTTCGCCCCCTGGTTTATTGCGCTTACCATATGATCTCTAGCTCCATCCATGCTGTTGGGAAGGATAGTAGTTCTTTTTATCTTTCATCTACATAGTATTGCATTGTGGAAATGGACATAGTTTTTTGATCTATTCATTTACTGATGGGCACTTAAGTTGCTTCCGGTACTTGCTTATAGTAAGTTGTGCTACTATGAATATTGGGGTGCATAGGTTCTTTTCAATTGGTGTTTTGATATTCTTAGGATATAATATCAGCAGAGGAATCTTTGAGTCAAAAAGCAGTTCCACTTTTAGCTTTTTGAGGAAATTCCAAACTGTTTTCCACAGAGGCTGCACCAGTCTGCATTGCCACCAACAGTGGACTAGGGTTCCCTTTTTCTCCACAGCCTCGTCAGCACCTGTTGTTTGTTGCTCTGTTTATGACGAGTGTTAAGTGGTATCTCATTGTGGTTTTAATATGCATTTCTCTGATGGCTAGTGATGCTGAGCATCCTTTCATATGTCTCTGGGCCCTCTGTATCTCTTCCTTGGAGAATTGTCTGCCCAGGACCTTTGCCCATTTCTTAATTAGACTGTCCTCTTGGAGTGGAGTCATGTGAGTTCTTTATATATTCTGGAGATCAAACCTGTATCTGATGTATCATTGGCAAATATGTTTTTGCATATGGTTGGTGTCCTTTTCATTTTGCTGATGTTTTCATGATCTGTGCAGAACCTTCTTATTTTGATGAGGTCCCACTTGTTTATTCTTTTCTTTATGTCCCTTGCTTTAGGGGACACATTGGTGAAAATACTGCTGTTTGGGGTATCTGACTTCCCTGTGTATGTTCTCCTCTAGGGCTTTTATGGTGTTGCAACTTATATTTAAGTCTTTTATCCATCTTGAATTTATTTTTATGTATGATTTCAGATGGTGTTCAAATTTTAATTTTTTACATGTAGCTGTCCAGCTCTCCCAACACCAATTGTTGAACAGGCTATTTTACTCCAGTTTATGCTTCTGCCCACTTTGTCCAATTTTAATTGATCATAGAGACATGGGTTTATTTCTGGGCCATCTATTTTGTTTCACTGCTCTATGGGTCTGTTCTTGTGCCAGTACCAGATTGTTTTGATTACAGTGGCCTTGTAATATAGTTTAAAGTACTGTATTGCAATACCTCCTACTTTGTTTTTCTTTCTCAAAATTGCTGTGGCTATTTGGGGCCATTTGTGGTTCCTTATAAATTTTTGAAATGTCTGTTCTATGTCTGTGATATATGTCATTGGTATTTTATCTTTTTTTAAAATGTTTGTGAATTTATTGATATTTTTCCTTAATTTTAATTGCTTTTCCTTCATGTATTTTTTCACATTTTTTATTTTTATTACTTTAAATTCATAAATCATGTTTATTCTATTACACTTGTCTCAATTTGTACCTTTTTACCCCACTCCACACATCCCACCCCCATGCCGTGCTCCCACAGTCAATTCACGCTCTGTTGTCCATATCCACAGGTCATTCTTTGCCTAATCCCTTCCCTTTATTTCCACCATTGACCTCTTTCCCCATTCCCTCTGGTCACTTTCAGTCTGCTCCATGTTTCCATACCTGTGGTTTGTTTTGTTCATTAATTTACTTTGTGGAATAGAGTCCACTTATAGGTGAGATCATATAATTGTCTTTCATCAACTGGTTTATTTCACTTAGTTTAATATTCCGCACTTCAATCCATGTTGTCGCAAAAGGTAGGAATTCCAACTCTCTTTCTTTCTTTATTAAATGCAGATTGATGTTATTTATTTTTTGTAAATGTCAAAGTTAATTATAAAATATTAAAATTTAAAACCATTATAAAGTCTCAGCAATTAAACCAATATGACCCCAGCACATAAATATTCAATTAGATCGATGAAATATAATGAGCATTCTAAAGACAAACATATATGTCTGTATAACAATATATGATTAAGTTGATATTTAAAATCAATGGGTAAAATAAGGTTTATTCAACAAATAAGGTGCATGGACCAGTATTACTTAAAATAAAACAAATAGAGACCTATTTCACACATTATACAAGAAATATTCAGGTGAGTTAAAAATCAGTATGTAAAATCTATGGAGTTTTAGAAGAAAATAGAACTAATATTTTTCATGACCTGAAGTAAAATGTTCAACCCAGAAGCTATAAAGTAAAATATTGAAAATATGACTATATTAAACATTTAAGACCTTATACTAATATACATATAAAAAAGTTAAAGGACAAAGAATAGAATAGGAAAGTATTTAAAACACATCTAAAACATGGTTAAAAGTTTTTGTTTGTTGTTTTTTTTTTTTTTTTTTTTAGGGAAAAAGTACTACAAACCTTTAATCAATAAATGGACAAAGAATACCAAAAAGTCATTTAAAGCTTTTTTAAAATAATAGAAATAGGCAAGAAATATACAAAATCAGGTTTAGTTTCAACAAATAATAAAGGAACAATTAAAATACCATGTCATTTTCACAATCAGATTAATGAATATTAAAAATATTGGTAATATCAAGTATTGGCAACTATGAAAGGAACGAGGTATTCACAGAAACATTTTCTTCTTCTTAAATCAGTCCCTTTAGCATATTTTGCCATGTTGCTTTGGTGGAGTAGTATTCTTTTAGCCTTCTTTTGTCTGGGAAACTCTTTTTTTCACCTTCTATTTTAATTGAGAGGCTTGCTGGCTAGAGCAGTCTTGGTTGCAGACCTTTGCTTTCTATTAACTTGTAATATTTCTTGCCAGGCCCTTCTGACTTGCATGTTTCTCTTGAGAAAGTCAGCTGCTAGCCATATCAGGGCTCCCTTATATGTTACTACCTCTTTCTCCCTTGCTGCCTTTAAGATTCTCTGTTTGTCTTTGCTATTTGCCATTTTAATGATTATGTGTCTTTGAGTGGCCTCTTTTTATTTTTTTTTTTATACACAACAAACATTTATTTCTTAGGGTTCTGGAGTCTGGAAAGTCCAAGATCAAGGTGCCAGTGCCTGGTGAGAGCCCACATTCCAGTTCACAGTTGGCCATCTTCTCAATGTGTCCTTATATGACAGAAAGTGTGAGGAAGCTCTCTGAGTGGCCTCTTTCGGTTCCTCTTGAATGAGACCCTCTGTGCTTCCTGGACTCGTGTGACTTTTTCTCTCCTCCAATTAGAGAAGTTTTCCATCATGACTTTTTCAAACAGGTTCTCTATCCTTTCCTCATCCTCTTCTGCTGGTATACCTACTATACGGATATAATTACATTTCAGGTTGTCCTGCATTTCCCTAAAGGCCTCTCCATTCTTTGTGAGTCTTTTTACATTTTCTTGCTCTTTTTGAGAGCTTTGTTCTGCCTTGTCCTCTAGCTCACTGATTCCATCCTCAGCTTCATCTAGCCAGATTTTGATTCCTTCTACTGTGCTCTTCAATTCAGAAATTGTATACTTCATTTCCTCTCATCTCTTATTGATAGATTCTAGGTCCTCTTTCATGCCAATATAGTTTCCAGTAAGTTCCTCACAGTTTCCCTGTAGTTTTTGGTAATTCTCTCTGAGCTCACTGAGTGTCTGTAGAACCAATGTTTAGAATTCAATATCTGATAGTTTTGAGTGCTACTTGCCTCTATTTCAACTTCTTCTCTTTGTGGGGATTCCTCCTCTCCCTTCAAGTGAAGTGTATTTCTTTGTCTTCCTATTAATTACCTGTGAGACTTCTCTTTTGCTTCTGCTTCTTACGATGATCTGTCTTGATTTCCTGACTTTGTGGTGTTGACTTCTATGGTAGGAGACCTTTGTTTTTACCTTCTAGATCTGCCTCTGATGATGTCAGATGTCATCACTGTCTGACCTTAGGTAATCTGTTCAAGACTTCCAGTAATCTTCTGTTTGTGGCTGTCTCTTTCAGCTCTTAAATTAGTCACTTTGCACTCAACAGGTTGCCTTAGACAGCTCAGGTCAAGGCAGAGCCCCTGCTGGGGGTGGGGTTATGGGTCCTCTCCCACTGCTGCTGTATGAAGGAGGAGTCCACACTGGGATCCCACTGGCTACTCTCTCATTTTTGTCCACAAAGCTTCCTTCCCCAGTCTCTCCTCTGGGTCTCTAGCCCATTCTACCCCTCCTTTGCCAGAGACCATGGTTAGTGGCTGCAAGGAAGAATTTATGTGTTGGTCCTTTAAATAGTTCTTTGCATCTCCAGCTGCCTGTTTCTGACACAGAACAACTGTGCCATTTTTAATAGCTGGTAGTTTTCTGTGTACTTTTTGGGCACTGGTGTTGTTGGCAAGAGGTCCCCGCTTTTGGTTTAACCCTGCTCTTTTCAGGGGAATCCAACTGGCAGTCTCAATATCCTTCCGGTGAGGCTGCCTGTAGGTGCCCCGCCTGCCTTCTCAAGTCTGAACTGCACTCCTTACCAGTTAGATTGAACAAAAGCCATTTATTCTGTCTCCGAGGTTACAAGGCTCCTCTCTCACTATTGTTCAGTTGTTTGTTCCAGGTGATTTATCTACAATTAGTCATAATTCCAGGTTCGGTCAGGGAAGAGGTCAGTGTGACTTCTACTTACTCATCTGCTATCCTGAAAATGACCTTGGTATTTTAATAAGGATTACATTGAATCTATAAATTGCTTTGGGTAGTATGGACATTTTGATGATGTTAATACTTCCAATGCATGAACATAGCTTTTGCTTCCATTTATTTGTATCTTCCTTAATTTCCTTTTTCAGTGTTGTATACTTTTCTGTGTACAGGTCTTTTACCTCCTTGGATAAATTTATTCCTAGGTACTTTATTTTTCTTCTTGCTATATCGAATGGTATTTTTTTTCTGATTTCTTCTTCTTCTATTGCATTACTGGTGTACCAAAATGTCTTCAGTTTCTGAATATAGACTTTGAATTCTGCTATTTTGCCAAATTCACTTATTTGGTTGGGTAGCTTTTTGGTGGAGTCTACAGGGTTTTCTATGTACACTGTCATGTCATCTGCAAACAATGACAGCTTTACTTCCTCATTGCCTATTTGGATGTCTTTTGTCTCTTTTTCTTGTCTGACTGCTGTGGCTAGGACTTCCAATATGATGTTGAAAAGAAGTGGTGAAAGCGGACATCCTTGTCATGTTCCCAATCTTAGCGGGAAATATTTTAGTTTTTTCCTGTTGAGTGGTGGCTGTAGGGTTTTCATATATGGTCTTTATTATGTTGAGATATGCCCCCTTTGTTCCATTTTGCTGAGTGTTTTATCATAAATGAGTGCTGAAACTTATCAATGATTTTTCCGCATCTTTCAAAATGATCACTTGGTTTTTGTCTCTCCTTTGTCTATGTGAGGTATTACATTTATTGATTTACATATATTGAAGCATCCCTGCATCCCTGGGATGAATCCTACTTGATCATGGTGGATGATCTTTCTAACGTATTGCTGGATGCATTTTGCCATTACTTTGTTGAGGATTTTAGTATCTATGTCCATTCAACAATATTGGTCTTTTGTGTTCTTTCTTTGTAGTGTCTTTATCTGGTTTCAGGATTAATTCAGGTGATGCTGGCTGCATAAAAAGAGTCTGGGAGTCTTCCTTCCTCTTGTATTTTTTTTGAAATACTCTGACAAGGACAGGAGTTAGCTCTTCCTTAAATGTTCTGTAAAATTCTCCTGTGAAACCTTCTGGCCCGGAGCTTTTCTGTGTCAGGAGTTTCTTGATTACTGTCTTAATTTCCCAAATGTTATCGGTCTGTTCATGCTTTCTGCTTCTTCCTCATTCAGTGTTGGAAGATTATACTTTTCTAGAAATTTGTACATTTCATCGCGGTTTTCAAATTTATTGGCATATAATTGTTCATAGTAGTTTCTTACAATCCTTTGTATTTCTCTGGTATCAGTTGTTATTTCTCCTCTTTCATTTCTGATATTATTTATTTGGGTCCTTTCCCTTTTTTCTTGATGAATCTACTTAAAGGCTGGTTGATTTCATTTATCTTAAAGGCTTGTCGATTTTATTTATCTTTTCAAAGAACCAACTCCTGGATGGGTTGATCCTTTGAATTCTTCTTTTCATCTCTATGTCGTTCAATTCTGCTCTGATCTGGATTATTTCCTTCCTTCTACTTGCACTGGGATTTATTTGTTGTTGTTTCTTCAGTTCTTGAATTTGTAGGTTTAAGTCATTTATTTGAAATGTTCATATTTTTCTAGGTAGGCCTGTATTGCTATGAACTTCCCTTACAAGACTGGTTTTTGCTGTGTCCCATAGGTTTTGGACTGTTGTAGAAACCTTTTGATTTCTTCTCCTATCTCCTTATTGACCCATTTATTGTTTAATAATGTGCATTTCTGTCTTCATGAGTTTGCAAGTTTTTGAGGTTTCTCCTTGAGGATAGTTTCCAGTTTCAAGCCCTTGTGGCCCGAGAAAATGCTTGTTATGATTTCAGTTTTCCTGAATTTGTTACGACTTGCTGTGGTCCTATCATGTGGTCTATCTTTGAAAAACTGCCATGAGCATTTGAAAAGAATGTGTATTTTGCTTCTTTGGGATGTAAGGTTCTATATATGTCAGTTAAGTCTATTTGATTCAGCGCGTCATTCAGCTCCACCACATCCTTGTTGATGTTTTGTTTGGAAGGTCTATCCGTTTTTGCCAGTGTGGTGTTAAAATCCCCTACTATCAGTGTGTTGCTGTCTATGTCTTTCTCAATGTCCTCCAAGATTTTCCTTATATATTTGGGTGCTCTTATGTTGGGTGCATATAAGTTTACAATGTTTATGTCTTCTTGATGGATTCTTCCTTTGAGTATTATAAAGTGTCCCTCTGGGTCTCTTTTTATGGCCTTTGTTTTGAAATCTATTTTGTCTGATATAAGTATTGCTACCCCTGCTTTCTTTTCTTGCCCATTGCTTGGAATATTTTTTTTCCATACCTTTACTTTCAATCTCTTTAGGTCCTTTTTTCTGAGGTACATGTCTTTTAGGCAGCATATGTGTGGGTCATATTGCCTTATCCATTCAGCTATCCTGTGTCTTTTGAGTGAGACATTTAGTTCATTTACATTTAGAGTTATTATTGATAGGTACTCATTCTTTTTTCCTTTTTGCACCTGTGTTCTTCTCTTTCTCACTCTTTCTTTACATCTCCCTAAACCAGTCCCTCTAGGATATCTTGTAGTGCTGGTTTGGAGGAGATGTATTCTTTTAGTCTTTTTTCTGGGAATCTCCTTATTTCACCTTCCATTTTAATTGAGATCCTTGCTGAGTAGAGCAGTCTTGGTTGTAGTCCTTTGTTTTTCAGTACTTGGAATATTCTTACCCTTCCATTCTGGCTTGTAGTGTTTCTGTTGAGAAGTCAGCTGCTAGCCCTGTCAGGACTCCTTTTTATATTACTACTTCTTTCTCACTTGCTGCCTTTAGTGTTCTTTCTTTGTCTTTGAAATTTGCCATTTTATTGATGATATGTCTTGGAGTTGGCCTAATTGGGCTCCTCTTTAATGGGGCCTTCTGTGCTTCCTGGACTTGTCATACTTTTTCACTCCTCCAATGAGGGAAGTTTTCCATCATTACTTATTCAAATGCACTCTATCTCTTCCTCCTTCTCTTTCTGGTATCCCTATTATGTGGATATTATTATGTTTCAGGTTGTCCTGCATTTCCCTAAACAGCTCTTCATTATTTTTGAGTCTGTTTTCCATTTCTTGCTCTTTCTAGGAGCTTTTTTTCTACCTTGTCATCCAGGTCACTGATTTGATCCTCTGCTTTATCCAGCCTGCTTTTGATTCGTTCTACTGTGTTCTCCAATTCAGAAATTGTATTCTTGATTTCCTCTTGTGCCTTATTGATAGTTTCTATGTCCTCATCCTTGTTGATATAGTTTGCAGTAGGTTCCTGATAGTTTCCTTGTAGTTTCTCATAGTTCTCTGCGCTCACTGAGGTCATTGAGCTTCCTTAGAACCATTGTTTTGAATTCAATAACTGATAGTTTATTTGACTCTATTTCTTTTAGTTCTCTTTATGGGGAATCCTTTTTTTCCCCTCATTTGGGGAGTGTTTCTTTTCCTTCCTATTATTTGTGAGAGTGTTCTTTTTTCTTTTCATTCTGCTTTTTAAATTTATCAGTCTCAATTTCCTGACTTTGTGGATTAAACTTCTATCGTAGCAGGCTTGTCTTTTTTTTTTTTTTTTCCTTTTCTTTCTGGATCTGCCTCTTATGACCCTATCTGACCTTAAGCAGTCTGAGTCTTCAGGAATCTACTGTCTGTGTCTGTCTCCTACAAGTGTTCATCTAGTCACTCTTCCCTTGGCTGTCAGGCTTAGGCACTGCAGGATGGGGCAGTGTCTCCTGAGTGTAGGGCTATTATGTCCTTACAGACTGCTGCCACTCAGGGGAGTGGTCTGCCTGAGCAAGATGGAGTCTGTGGAATGAGGAAGGAGTGAGTACCAGGATCCCCCTGGCCACTCCCTTAACTCTCTTCCCAATGCCTCTGAATCTAGTCTCTCCTCAAGTGTCTCTAAGCAGCTCTGTGTCCCCTTTAGCCAGGGGTCTATTATCTCTGCTGGCTGCACTGAACTCAGCACCCTGGCCTGCACTCAAGTCCTGGGTGGAGCGCCCTGTGGGCAGGAGTACTGTTTCCTTTCCCAGTGCTGCCATTTTGGGACATGGCCTGTCTGAGCACGATGGAGACCTTGGAATGGGGAAGGAGTCAGTACCATGAACCCCTGGCTACTACTTCAGTTCTCTCCCCAACACCTCCATCTCCAGTGTCTCCTCAAGCATGTCTCTAGGCAGCTCTGTATCCCCTTTGGCTAGGGATCTACTATCTCTGCCAGCCACACTGCACTCAGCACCCAGGCCTGTGTGCAAGTCCTGGATAGAGGGCCCTGAAGGCAGGGGTATTGTTTCCTTTATGCCTGAGTAAGATAGAAGCTGCAGAGTGGGAGATGAGTCATCACCTGGGCCCTGCTGGCCACCTTCTCAGTTCTCTCCAGAAAGCTTTCCTCTCTAATCTTTTCTCAGGCCCACTCTGCTCCCACCTCTGTCCAGAGACCAAGGAACATGTCTGCCACTACAAATTTTTGCATTGGCCATTTAAACATCTCTTTGCATCTCCAGCTGCCTGTCTCTGGAGATGCACTTTTCAGTTGTCTTTTTTCTTTGTGCTTCTTTGGGTTCAGATGGTGTAGTCTAGAGGTCCCTGCTTATGATTCAGACCCTGTTCTGCTTAGGGGGATTCAACTGGCCATTTCAATATCCCTCTGGTGCTGGTTCCTGTGGGCACCCAGCCCAACCTCTCGAGCCTCCACTGAAGTTCTCACTCTTTAGGATGTGCGAAAGTCAATCCCTCTGTCCTTCTGAGACTCCAAGGCTCCTCTCTCGCTATTGTTCCCTTGTTTTCCCGGTGATTTCTCCACAATTTAGTTGCCTTTCCAGTTTGGTCCTGGGAGGAGGTCAGAGTGACTTCCACTCACTCCTCCGCCATATTCTGTCAATATATTTTTAAATTAAATGTATTAAGGTAACATTGTTTAGTAACATTATTTTCAGGTGTGCAACATTGTAATCAATATCTGTACACTGTTTTGCATGCTCACCACCCAAAGTCTATGTTCCTAATGTTAACATACAATTGACCCATTTTATCCCATTCGCTCTCCCCTCTGGTAACCACCAATCTGTTGTCTGTATCTATGTTTATTTTTGTTTGTTTTTTTTTTAGTTCATTTGTTATTTTTGTTTTATATTCCACATATAATGTGAACTCATACAGTTTTTGTCCTTTTCTAACTTATTTCACTTAGCATAATACTCTCAAGATTCACCATATTGTCACAGATGGAAATATTTCATATTTTTATGGTTGAGTAATATTCCAATTTTATATGTACCACCTCTTCCTTATCCAATCATCTGTCAATGGATACTTAGGTTGCTTTCATATCTTGGTTATTGTAAATAATGCTGCAATAAACATAGGAGTGTATATATCTTTACAAATTAGTGTTTTTATATTTTTCAGATATATACCCAGAAGAAAAATTTCTGGATCATGTGGTAGCTCTATTTTTGATTTTTATAAAAAACGTCCATACTCTTTTCTATTCTTTCCCCACCAACAGATGATTTTTCATCACCTATCATGTGACAGGTACTTGTCTATGAGCTGGGGATACAGTGGTGAACAATATGAGCCAAGTCTGTGTTAACATAAGCTTTAATGAACAGTATAATTTCAGATAAGTGTTATAAAAACAATTAAATGATGTGGATTGTATCTGTTTAAAGGCTGTGTTCACACTTCTAATCTTCTCCCTGTAAACGCATTAGAAATCTCATCCACTCCTAAGGCTACCTGATATGGATTTGGTGATTCCAAATCCTATCAAGCCCATTCCTTTTTTTAAGACCTTGTCCAAAATTTTCCAAGTAGCCACTGATATTCATACTTGTATGTTCTGCCACCATCTCATAGAAAGAGTGTTTAACTGAATTTCTTAACTTCTACTTAAAACAAGCTCCCTCTCCTGATTTATTTCTGTTCCTGGTCCTGTCATTAATCTCGTATTCCAAGCATGAAACCTCATTCATGATTTTTTTCTCTATTTATGTTATCCCATTAAGATTAGTCCCCAAATCTCCTTTCATAATGGCCCCAACCCACTTCATTCCTCTCCAGTTCTACCAGTAGCATCCTTGCTAGTAACTCATGCCTACCTGCCCCAGTTTCCTCTAAGTGACCTTTTCTGACTGGTACTATATTTAACCCTTTTCATGCCACCCAAATTATCTGTGCAGATACTTTCCCTTAACCACCATTGTGATCTCACATCTCTGTTTAAGAACTTAAAAAATAAACAAATGGGACTACATCAAATTAAGAAGCTTCTGCACAGCTGAAGAAAACTTCAACAAAATGAAAAGGGAACCAACCATATGGGAAAACATAATTGCCAACGATACCTCAGACAACAGTTTGATCTCCAAAATATATAAAGAACCCATACAACTCCACTCTAGAAAGACAAACAATCCAATGCAAAGAACCTGGACAGTTCTCTGAGGGCCCAGAGACATATGAAAAAATGTTAAACATCACTAGCCATCTGAGAGATGCATATTGAAACCACAATGAGACACCACGTCACACCAATCAGATTAGCCATCATTAACAAATCAACAAACAAGTCCTGGTGAGGTTGTGGGGAAAACGAAACCCTAGTACACTGTTGGTGGGAATGTAGACTAGGGCAGCCACTACAGAAAACAGTATGGAATTTCCCCAAAAAATCTAAAGATGGAACTGTCTTTCAATCCAGTGTTCCTACTGCTGGTACTATACACTAAGGATCCTGAATCACCAATTCAAAAGAACTTATGCACCTCTCTGTTCAAAGAAGTGTTACTTATGATAGCCAAGTGCTGGAAACAGCCTAAGTGCCCATCGGTAAATGAGAGGATCAAAAACCTGTGGTGCATTTACACAATGGAATACTACATAGCAGAAAGAAGGATCTTACCATTTGTAACAGCATGGATGGAGCTGGAGAGTATTATGCTAAGTGAAATAAGCCAGGCAATAAAAGACAAAAACCATATTATCTCAATGGAACCTAATCAACAAAACAAATAAGTGAGAAAAATAGAACCAGAGGCATGGAAATAAAGCACAAATTGACAGTGACCAGAGGGGAGGCAAGAGGAGGATAATGGGGGAAAGAAAGGGAAGGGTCAAGGAACATGTATAAGGGACCCATGGACAAAGACAATGGCGGGGAGGGGAGGATTGAATGTGGGAGGCGAAAGGTGGATAGAGCAGCGGAGGATAATGTGGCGGGGGGAATGGGGAGTACTGTAATTGAACAGCAATAAAAAAATTTTAAATAAAAAAACAAATTTTTTTATTTTTTTTTAGAAGAACTTAAGGACCTCCATGTTGTCTGCAGGACAAAATCTAACTGACTACACCTTACATTGTAGGGCCTAACACAATCTATTTTCAGCCCCAGGATGAACACCATAAACAAAATGCCAAAAAGATACAGGAATCCCTAGAACAAAATGTGCTATTGTTAAAAATAAAAACATAAAAACATTACTATAAAATTAGAGTGAATGGTTTCCCTTTTTTCTATTAGACAGTGTGCACATGATGATCTTTAATAACTTTGTTTTCATCAGGATAAATTTTTGAACTGAGGCAAACAGTTTTTACTAGCCAAAATGTCTGTCTGTAAGGAAAAAAATAAGAAATACATGAGAATTACAAGCAAGACTATAAATAAAGAAGCAAGTCACAAGAAAGTTTATAAGTAAGCAAATTCCTGGCATAAGTATACCCACAACTAAAAACAGAAGACATGACCTCATTCTCATTATACTTGACTGCTCTTATTTCAGAGTACGATAAAGGACCTGTATGAAAAAATACATCTCTATAACAGGAAGATATTCAATAAACCTGAATAACTGGAGGAAAATACTATGTTCCAAGTTGAGAGGCTGACATTAAGATAGGTCGGTTTTCCTAAACTAATTTATATTTCTACTTTATGATCACTCTACCTACTTTCAAAAATATCATTAAAAAAAAAAAAAAAACAGGAAGGAGCCCTGGCCAAGTAGCTCAGCTTGTTAGAGCATTGTCCCAATACACCAAGGCTGTGGGTTCAATCCCCAGTTAGGGCACACACAAAAATCAGTAAATAAATGCATAAATATTTAGAACAACAAATCCATGTCTCTCTCCCCCCGCTTTCAAAAACCAATAAATAAAAATTAAAAGAAAATAAAATACAAATAAAAATTTTTAAAAATAAAAAACAAGAAGGAGAAAATTCACTTTAGATTTATGGATTTTATTCACTTACTTATTTTAAAGAACATTTCTAGGTTTTTATTTAAATTGGAATGTCTTTACAGATCAGCTCTTTTCACTTCTGTCCTTCTTATATACTTTCATCTCAGCCCAGATGGCAAAACAGTACGTCCCAATAGTCAAGCCTTTACCTACCTAAAGAGAAGAAAAAAAAAGTAAATATTCTTCTATAAGTGGGTCACATGAAAGAATTTTAGAATTAAATCCTAACTGATGACTAAAAGCTTGGCTACTCATTTGGTAGATTATCTGGTTCAGAATATTCAGTGTAATGTGTCACTGAAAGAGGAAAACATTCAATAATCATAAGGCTGGTTTCTGATAGAAGTTCACTTATGGAAAATGTCCACAAAGAGTGAGATTACTATAACAAGAGGATGTAATAAAAACAATGTAAACATGACATTTTTATCAACAAATGGAAAACATTATTTAATCCTCAATGTTTTTTTTTTAAAGGAAAGAAAGCTTCTTCTGTAAATCATATAAGAATTTTCAGATGCAAGGCAAGATGGCAAAGGAATGGAAGTCACATTACCTCCTCCCAGGACCAATCTGGAAGTAAAACTAAATTGTGGAGAAATCACCTGAAACAAACAATTGAACAATATGGGGAGAGAGAAGCCTTATAATGTCAGTGTAGGGTAAATGGAAGCAGTCTGGCTTCCTCACCCAGATTCTTGGGTAGCTAGGAGGAGCAGCTTCTCACAGTCTTGAAGGAGTCTGGTAAAACAGTGTTCTCATAGCCTTGAGTAGGTTTGCATGAGCAGCTCATGCTGGGTTACTCTATTTGGCTTGTAGCTGGCTTTGTTCCTTCTGGTATTAAAAAAGTTAGGGGCTTCTTAGACTGCGCCAACATAGACATGGGCTTACGGCCTGTGTGACTCTCCTGAATAAAGGTATGTCAAGCTTCCCTACAGCCCCATGCATTTTCTTCTGTCTACCTGAGTCTCAAGTGGTCCTGCCCAGCCTAGGGAGGCTGCAACACAAGTGGCATAGCTGGCAGGACGAGTTTCTTGGTAGGGATATGGAGCCTCTGGGCTCTCCTGAGGGCGGTCTTGAGGGATGGCCTGCTACCAGGAAGTGGCACCCAGTGGCATGCCTCCTGTCATCATGGGCTTCACTCAGGGAGTCCCCCGATGTCAGTGGTGCACCTGACACTGTGGAGAAGGCCCTATCAGAGATTGGGGAGTCCCTGGAGCAGTCCAGCACCTATGCAGCTGCAGGGGCCATGGATTGGGTTTTTTTTGTTTTTGTTTTTGTTCTGTGAGCTGAGACAGAGGCCGAGTTTCACAATGCAGCAAAGCTATGGGGGCTCCAGGGACAAGAAGAATCCCTGGAAGCCAGAATTGGCACCCTGGAAGAAGCCCTGCATATAGTGGAGCAGCGATGCCACTCCCCATCGCTTCCCACCGCTGATGAGTCAGAGTCAGAGGACAATGATGTCAATGTGGAACCAAGTTCCCAGAAAGCCCGCCCCATGGTGGTACAGAAGAAGTCAAAACAGCCTTTGGCAACTGGTGGCCAGCCGGCTGGACTCCTGCAGGTGACTGAGTATACCACATATAGGTCTTATATGCAGGCCAACTTGGTCAATCTCATGAATTGGTTTCACCAGCAACCCAGGGAACCCTTAGCTGCATGGCTCCTATACTTGTGGGACCTGGGAGTAGACAGTGTCGTATGCATCGATATGGAGATGGAAAAGTTAGCATCCATCATGACACAACCCTCCCTGCACTAGTAGCTGCAGAATAGCTGGAGACACAGGGGAGGGGGTGGGGGGCAGGGGGAGGGCATAGCTCACATTCATTGATGGAGTGGGTAATGGCGGCTACCCATACTGTCTGGGAAAATGCAGGTGACATGCTGGACACCATGAGCAAGTGGCAGTCCTTTGCAAACTTAGTTCACATCCTACAGGAACAGGTCATGCTCTAGGCCATGTTCAATCCCAATACATAGGGCCCAGACGATGAGTGTTTTATGGCTGGAATGTGAGACCTAGTCTTCCAGTATGCTCCCCCCACCTCCTTTGGTTCCCTAATGGCAGTTCTCCCGCTGTATATCAGTCACTGCATAAATGATGTCACAACAATGGTGGCTAGTCTGGGAAAAGTGGAATCTTACCACCAGCAAAAGGCTATTCCTCAGATTTCTCAGAGCTCTCATGCTCTGTGATAGAACAGCGCCCCTGTATGGGTGACCAGAGCTCAAATGTGGTCAGATCTTTTAGGAGATGGAGTCAACCCCACAAGATTTACAAAAAGCCAAACATGTACCTGTTGGAGCTCTGGAAACAGCTGCAAGCTGACCAACACTTCCTGCCACCCCAAAAGAAGAAGAAACTGGCAGGAAAATTGGGGAGTGCACCTGTAGAAGCCTGTGCGATCTGGATGGAAGATAATCTGGCTGCACCAACACCCTGAGAGGCAGAATGAGATATCCTTTGGACTTTTGGCTAGGGTAGAGGTCAAGGGCCCCATCTACAGGGAAAAGGTGGGAACCAGAGGCCGCATGTCGAATTGGCTATCCATTGGTCTCCTGCAAATGTTCAGCTCTTCTAGAACACAGGAGGTGTTGGCTTTTCTAGACACAGGAGACAAATGTACTCTCTTACATGGGAACACTGAGAAGTTTTCAGGGCCTAAGTTCTCTATTGACAGTTATGGGGGATAAGGTGTGGGGGTAAAACCTGTAAAGCTCTCTCTGGGTATTAGGTGTTTGCCTCCCTGTGACTACACTGTCTATGTATCCCCCATTTCTGAGTATATCCTGGGTTTTGACATACTCCAGGGTCTGTGGCTACACAAGATTACAGGAGAGTGTCACTTGTGAGAGAGAGTGGTGAAAGCCATTTTGTGGGGACATGCTAATCATCCCCCTTTGCAATTGCCTCCTCCACAGCGGGTGACTGTGGCGAAGCAATATTGGTTATCCAGGGCACATGAGGAAATTACCCCCATTATAGGAGAGTTGGAGAAGGTGAGAATAGTCAGGCCTGCTCACAGTCCCTTTAACTCTCCTGTGTGGCCAGTGAAAAAGCCAGATGGAATGTGGAGAATGAGAGTTTAAGGTCATTCCCCACCTGCATGCAGCAGTCCCTTCTGTGGTGGACTTGATGGATCTACTAAATAAAGAGCTGGGAACTTACCACTTTGTAGCTGATGTAGCAAATGCTTTTTTCTCCATTGCTCTTGCTCTGGAGAGACAGGACCAGCTTGTCTTCACCTGGGAAGGCTGACAGTCGATCTTCACAGTGATCCCTCAAGGGCACTTGCACAGCCCAACCATCTGTCACGAGCTTGTGGCAGAGAACCTGGCTAAGTGGCCACAGCCTCCAGAAGTATGCCTGTTCCATTATATTGATGATATTCTACTAATCAGTGATTCTCTTTCAGAACTAGATAAAGCAGGGCCACAAGTGCTGTCCCATCTGAAGTCATGTGGCTGGGCAGTCAACGAAGCCAAGCGGCAAGGACCTGGATTGTCTGTCAAATTCTTGGGGGTTGTCTGGTCTGGTAAGACAAAAGCCATCCCTGATATGGTGATAGATAAAATCCAGGCATACCCTACCCCTACCACTGTGAAATAGCTCCAGACATTTTGGAGCCTGTTGGGATACTGGAGAGCTTTTGCACCCCATCTGGCCAAGATAATCTATCCTTTGTATGCTCTGGTGAAAAGGGGAGCAAACTGCAACTGGACCCCAACCTCAAAACAAGCATTTTGAGGAGCAAAGCACATCATTAAGTGCACCAGGCTTTACATGCTCTGGATCCTTCTAGACCCTGTGATCTACAGGTGCATGTGATACAGGAAGGGTTTGGATGGGGTTTGTGGCAGCAATCGGAAAGGCTGCCTCAGCCCTTGGGTTTCTGGTCTCAACTACAAAAGGGAGCAGAGGTACAGTACTCCTTGATTGAGAAGAAGAGTCTGTGCTGCTCTGTTGGGCATGGAGGCTATAACAGTAATTGCCTCCATGACAGTCAGGACCATGTATCCCATCCCAGGGTGGGTCTGGGACTAGATATCCAAGCCTCATAGTGGCACAGCTCAGACACCCACATTGGCTAAGTAGGGGCTTATCTGCAACAAAGGAATACTCTGTCTACTAGCCCCTCATGGGCTGAGCTACAGGAAGTACTAGGTCCAGTCACTTATGTTGATGATAAATCTACAGTTCTCTCCCTGTGGCAGAGATAGAAGCTAGGCCCTTCCACGAAGGGCAGGCACATATTCCCTCAGATGCTTGGTACACTGATGGGTCCAGCAGCGGTCAGCCTGCTGGATGGACAGCTGTAGCTATTCCACCAGAGACAGACACAGTCTGGTTCAACACTGGTGTGGGACAGAGCAGCCAGTGGGCAGAACCCTGAGCCATGTGGCTCATGGCTACTAATAAGGCACCACCCCTGATCATTTGCACAGCTAGTTGCGTAGTGTACAGGGGGCT
Source organism: Pteronotus mesoamericanus (assembly GCF_021234165.1). Taxonomy (NCBI): domain Eukaryota; kingdom Metazoa; phylum Chordata; class Mammalia; order Chiroptera; family Mormoopidae; genus Pteronotus; species Pteronotus mesoamericanus. The sequence goes on from NW_026555321.1 coordinate 61,591,551, forward strand.
AATGTTATGGATTTCTACATGGCATACAAATAAATGGATGATTATGCATAGACCCTTGTAGAGACAGGCTTTGTGGCAAGACTTATGGGAGTTGGGCCACCAGAAACAAATCACTGTATATCATGTTACTGGACATGTATTTCTCACTTCCCTGAGGAATGATGAAGCTCACACTCTAGCCAAGGTGCAGTGGCTGGAAATAGTACCTTCCAGTCCCTCAGAAAGGGAAGTAGCTCAGTGGCTACACCATTGCCTCTGGCATGCTGGACAAAAGACTATGTGGTCTACTATTAAAACTTGAGGGTTACCTATCACTTTTGCAGAAACACAAGAAGCCTGTGAGACTTGTGTTGTCTGCTCAAGGGAGCATCCCTGGAGGCCTTTGGGAACTGCTGGGCAGGGGGTGCAAGGATGGGTACTGTTGACCTGGTGGCAAATGGGTGTCATTGGGTTCCTACCCAGTTCAGAGGGATATAAGAATGCTATTACAGGTGTGGACACAGCCACAGGACTCTTAGCTGCTTATCCTGAAGAGCACCCAGATCAGAGAGCAGTAATAGCTGCCCTTGAGCAGTTATGTGCTGCTTATGAGTGCCCCTTAATCATTGAAAGTGATCAGGGGCCTTGGTACAACAATGGGCTTGAGACCTGTAGATTGACTGGAAATTCCATATGGCCTATCATCCCCAAGATGCTGGGATGACTGAACTGTATAATGGCCTTCTAAAGCAAGGCCTGTGAGCTGAGGTTGCCACCCCCCACACGGAGAGGCTACACGAAGTGCTAATCAACTTTCCTCCAGGCTCTGAAAGAGAGGAGCTAGAGGAGGGGCCTGCTCCAGTGGAAGCACTTCACCGGACTGCAGCTCCTATCTAGCTGCATGTGCAGACAAAGGATGCCTTTCTGAAACCAGGCATGGGAAAACAGGGAAATATTCTCTTGCCTATTCCAGAGGATCTGGAGTGAGGGTAAACAGCTACTTGGACCTGGCCTTGGGAAATAAAAGCCCCTCACTTGCATCGGGCAGCTCTTCTTGCCCCTTGGGGACAAGGGGTTGACAAGAACTTGCAAATAGTGCCCTGCGTTGTGGGGCCCTGGCACCCAATTGTAAAAGTGACATACCCAGGGCCAGCAGACCATGAGATGTTGCTCCATGGAACCTTTGTAATTTCCTTCTGGCCCTGTTGCTGCAAGTAGATGCTGAGCACCCCGTTGAGATACAGAAGGTCTGGTACACATGCCCAGGAAGACTTCCTCAGCCAGCCATTGTCCTGTTGGCTGACCAGAACCTTGCTTGTATATTAGGGTCATGACTTGTCCTTGCTGGTGCCTATAACTGCTCTGTCTTTCTGCCCCTAGGGTGCAAAGTAATACCTTAGTGGACTGGATTCATACCTATGCTTCAGTGGCTAATCAATCAGTGTTCTGGGTTTGCATGGAAATTCCACTAAGCACCTCGCCTGGGATTCCATGACACATTGCTCCTGCTTCCATAACGAATTGGACATGGCTCTGGAACCAGTGGAACAGCATACATCCATTGTGGGATACCACTTAGACTGACATCTACACTGGGACAAAGCAGCAGCATGACCAACACCGGCCGTTGACTGGCTACTCTGTATGGGATGGCTCAGGGTGGCTTACAGCTGAAGCCAGGCTGGACCAGCTCCCCTTTGCATTGAGAACCCCAAAGAGTGTGACCAGGTGGTCTGGACTCTGAGAAGTCTATGTCAGACTCTGGCCCTGGAGCATTTCTGGGAGGCACAGGGGAATGCACGGGCTACAGTTCCTACTGGAGCCCCCTAGGTGTGTGGCTCACATGGGTAGCATTACCTGTCTAGGAATTGGACTGCCCTATGGACCTAGGGGTGGCCTTCCTGTGTATTGGCTATACACTGCTGCTGTGGAAGTGCTTGTGTTTCCCTTGCCTATTGCCATAGCTTATATTGCTGTTGTGGTTTATGGGTATAGGGTTCTGCCCTCCTTGCCAGTGGAACTTCACAGAAGACATCCTTGTGGAGATGGTATGGCAAGGAACCCAGAAGAGGTGGATTGTAGGATAAATGGAGGCGGTCTGGCTTCCTCATCCAAGTGCTTGGGTACTAGGGGGAGCACCTTCTCACAACCTTGAAAGAGTCTGATAAAGCAGTGTTCTCATTGCCTTGAGTCTGGGTGCAAAAAACTGCCCCCTACCCTTCGATAGACTCACATGCGCAACTCATGCTAAGTCACTTCATTATTTGGCACATATCCGGCTTTGGTCCTTCTACTATTTAAGAAGGTAGGAGCTTCTTAGAGCATTCTGACATAGATGCCAGCTTGGGGCCTGTGTGACTCCCCCAAATAAAGGTATGTCAAACATCACCATGGCTCAACAGATTTTCTTCCCTTTACTTGAGTCTCCAGTGGACTTGCCCAAGAGGGCTGCAACACACTCGGACAGACAGAAGGCGGGTAAGTCTTGACTCGTAAGGAATGCAGTGGAGACACGAGAGGGCTAGCTAGGCACTCATGGGCAGCAGCACCAAGACATATATAAATGGCCAGTTGGATCCCCTAGAGAAGAGTGTGTTCTAAACCTTAAGCAGGAATCCACAGCCTATAGCACCAGAGCCCAAAAAGTACACAGATAAGAACCAGCTGTGAAAAGCAGCAGGGTTGCTATACCAGAGGTGGGCAGCTGGAGATGCAAAGTACAATCTAAAGGGAAAACACATAAATTATTGGTTGCAGCCACTTACCCTTGGCTCCAACAAAAGCAGTGGTAGAATGGGATAGAGAAGCCTGAGGAGAGACTGGGGAAGGAGTCTCTCTGGTGTGAACTGAGGAAATAGCTGGTGGGATCCAGGTGCTGACTCATTCCCCATATGGCAGGAGCCTTCTTCCTCAGGCAGAAGACTCCCCTGAGCAGCACCAGTATAAGAGGAAAAAATAGCCCCGCCCCTGAAGAAGGACTCTGCCTCCCAGTATATGGCCTAAGCCAACTGCTGAGTGCACAGTAACTGAATAACAACTTAACAAGACACCCAGAGACAGTAGATTCCTGGAAGTCCCCAACAGACTACCTAAGGTCAGGCAGGGTCAGCATCTGACATCATCAGAGGCAGATTCAGAAAGAAAAAAAGGCATCCTCTTACCATACAAATTCACACCACAAAGTCAGGAAGTAACAACAGGTCTTTTTTAAGAAACAGAAACAAAAAAGAAGAGTCTCACAAATAATGGAAAGATAAAGAAACACCCCCCAATGAAGGGAAAGAAAAAATATCCAGGAAGAGAAATGAATAAAATAGAGGCGAATAAACTATCAGATATGGAGTTCAGAACAATGGTTCTAAGGAAGCTCAATGAGCTCAATTAGCTCAGAAAGAATTACAAAAAACTACAGGGAAACTACAAGGAATTTACTGCAAACTCTATCAGCATGAAAAAGGACATAGAAGGATACTGAAAAGGGCCAGTAGGATCCCCCTGAGAAGAGCAGGGTCTTAAGCCCACATAAGCAGGGATTCTCCAGCCTACAACACCAGAGCCCAAAAAGCACACAGATAATAGCCAGCTGTGAAAAGCAGGAGTGTGCTCTCTGCCTGAGACAGGTGGCTGGAGATGCGAAGGGCCAACACAAAAATTTGTAGAGGTAGCCACTTTCCTTGGAATTGACCCAGTCAGGTGTTGGGAAAGCACACCTGCTCATTTCAGAGCAGTAGTCACAGATAGTAGATCCCTGGCTAAATGGGACTCAAATGGTCTAGAGATGCTTCAGGGAAGTCAGACAAGGGAGGCATTGCGGGGAGAACTGGGGGAATGAATTAGGGGACACAGGTTCTGGCTCCTCCCCCAAATGGCAGCAGTAAAATTGCTCAGGCAGACTACTCCCCTGAGTGGCAGAAGCATGAAAGGACACAAAGCCCTGCCCACAGGAGGTACTCTGCCCTGCTCTGCCTGCTGAGGGCAGAGTGACCAGATTAACAACTGGAGGAGACAGACACAGACAGTAGGTTCCTGGAAGTCTCTTAAAGACTGCCTAAAGTAAAATGAGGTTAATAGCTGACATCATCATAGGCATCTCCAGAAAGAAAGAAAGGAAAAACCAAACAAACAAACAAACAGTGGTCTCCTACCAGAGAAGTTCACACCACAAAGCCTGGAAGGCAAGACAGATCAATTTAAGTAGCAGAAGCAAAGAAGAGTCTCACAAATAATGGGGAGAAATAAAAACACGCCCCAATTGGAGGGAAAGGAGGAATCCCCACAAAGAGAAAAAATGAAATAGAGGCAAGTAAACTGTCAGATATTGAGTTCAAAACAATTGTTCTAAGGAAGCTCAGTGAGCTCAGTGAGCTCAAAGAGAATTAACAAAACCTACATGGAAACTATGAGAAACTTATTGCAAACTATATCACCATGAAAAAAGACATAGAAACTATGTATGAGAGAAAAGATGAAATGAAGAACACAATTTCTGAATTGAAGAACGCAGTATAAGTAATCAAAAAAAGGTTCGATGAAGCAGCGGATCGAATCAGTGAGCTAGAGGACAAGATATAAAAAACTCCCAGAAAGAGCAAGAAAATGAAAAAAGACTCAAAAACAATGAAGAGGTGTTTAGGGAAATGCAGGACAACATGTAACATAATAATATCAGTATAATAGGGATACCAGAAGGAGAAGAAGATGAGGAAGGGATAGAGAACCTGTTTGAAAAAGTAATGATGGAAAACTTCCCTAATTCAAGGAGAGAAAAACTCTCACAAGTCTAAGCAGCACTGAGGGCCCCATTCAAAAGGAACCCAATGAGGCCTACTCCAAGATATATCATCATTACAATAGCAGATATCAAAGACAAAGAGAGAACCCTAGGCAGCAAGGGAGAAACAAGTAGTAACATACCAGGGAGCCCCAATGCAGCTAGCAGCTGACTTCTCAACAGAAACATTACAAGCCAGAAGGGAATGGCAAGAAATATTCCAAGTAATGAAAAGCAACAGCCTGCAGCCAAAATTACTCTACCCAGCAAGGTTCTCAGTTAAAATCGAGGGTGAAGTAAGGAGTTTCCCAGAAAACACAAGGCTAAAAGAATATACATCCACCAAACCAGCACTACAAGATATGCTAAATAGATTGCTCTAAGAAGATGAAGAAAACCTGTGAAAAAGAGAGGATCACAGGTACAAAGAGAAAAAAAGAATAAGTACCTATTAATAATAACTTTAAGTGTAAATTGATTAAATGCCCCAATCAAAAGACATAGGATACCTGAATGGATAAGAAAGCATGACCCACACATATGCTGCCAAGAGACCCACCTCAGAACAAAGGATCTACACAGACCAAAAGTGAACAAATGGAAAAAAATATTCCAAGCAAATGAACAGGAATAACAAGAAGGTGTAGCAATACTTATATCAAACAAAATAGATTTCAATACAGTGGCCATAGAAGGGATCTAGTGGGACACTTTATAATACTCAAAAGAAAAATCCATCAAGGAGACATAAACATTGTAAACCTATTTTCACTGAACATAGCAGAATCCCAATATATAAGGAAAGTCTTGGAGGACTTTAAGAAAGATAGAGACAGTACCAAACTGATAGTAGGGGATTATAACACTCCACTGTCAAAAATAGATAGGTCCTCCAAACAAAACATCAACAAGGATATTGTGAAACTGAATGACACATTAGATCAAATGGACTAACTGATATTTATAAAAATTTTCATCCCAAAGAAGTTAAATACACATTCTTTCCAACTGCACACAGAATATTTTCAAAGATAGACCACATTATATGACACAAAACAAGCCTCAACAAATTCAGGAAAATTGAAATCATAACAAGCATTTTCTCAGACACAAAAGGGCTTGAACAAGAAACCAACATCAAGGAAAAAACTCAAAAACATTCAAACTCATGGAGACTGAAGAAAACACTATTAAACAATGAATGGGTCAATAATGAGATGAGAAGAATTCAGAAAGTTTCAGAAACTTCAGAATTCAGAAACAAATGAAAATGAACACAAACAAGTCCAAAACCTAAGGGACACAGCGAAGACAGTCCAGAGAAGGAAGTTCATAACAATACAGGCCTACCTAAAAAGATAGAACCATTTCAAATAAATGATCTAACCCTCCAGCTTCAAGAACTGGAGAAACAACAAACAAAGCCCTGAAGAAGTAGAAGAAAGGAAATAATCAAGATAAGAATAAAATTGAATTACATAGAGACTAAAAGACAATTCAAAGAATCAACCAATCCAAGAGCTGTTTCTTTGAAAAGATAAACAAAATCAACAAGACGTTAAGCAGACTCATCAAGAGAAAAAAGAAGAGAACCCAAATAAATAATATCAGAAATGAAAGAGAAAAAAGTACAACATATACCACAGAAATACAAAGAATTGTAAGAAATTACTATGAGCAATTATATACCAAGAAATATGAAAACCTTGGTGAAATGAACAAATTTCTAGAAAAGTATAAGCTTCCAAAATAGAATGAAGAAGCAGCAGCAAGCTTGAACAGACTGATAACAGTTGGTCAAATGGAAGAAGTAATCAAAAAACTCCCAGAAAAAAAAAGCCCTGGACTGGATGGTTTCACAGGATAATTTTACAAAATATTTAAGGAAGAGGTAACCTTGTCCCTCTGAAACTATTCCAAAAAATCCAAAAAGAGGAAGACATTTTCAATGAGGCCAGCATCAGCCTAATCGCAAAACCAGATAAAGACACAACTAGGAGCAAAAACAACCAGCCAAAATCACTGATGAACATTGGTGCTCAATCTTCAACAAAATATTGGCAAACCACATCCAGCAATACATTAAAAAGATCATCCACTAGGATCAAGTGGGATTTATCCCAGGGATGCAAGGATGGTTCAATATTCACAAATCAATAAGCAAAATATATCACATAATCTAAAGGACAGACAAAAACCACAAGGTCATCTCAATAAATGTGGAAAAGACATTTGATAAGGTACAGCACACATTTATGATAAAAACACTCAGCAAAGTGGAAATAAATGAGGCATGCCTCAACATAATAAAGACCATATATGAAAACCCTAGAGCCAACATCATACTCAATGGGGAAAAACTAAAAGCTTTCTTTTTTTTTTAATTTTATTTATTTATTTATTTATTTATTTATTTATTTATTTATTTAAATACATTTGTCTCTGCCTCCCCCCCACCACTTTCCCTTGTCCCCTCCCTCCTTCTCTTCCTCAGCTCTTCCCCTTTGGTTTTGTCCATGAGTCCTTGCTATATGTTCCTTGACTTTCCCCTTCCCTTCCCTTTCCCTGCCCCCTCCCTTCCCTCTTGTCTCTGTTGATTTCTTTTCCTTTCAGTGTTGCTGGTCATATTTTCCTTTCATCTTTGTATTGTTGGTTAGGTTCCGCTTATAGGTGAGATCATATGGTATTTGTCTTTCGCCCCCTGGCTTATTTTGCTTAGCATGATGCTCTCCAGTTCCATCCATGCTGTCGCCAAGTTTACTAGTTCTTTTTTTCTTTGTGCTGTGTAGTATTCCATTGTGTATATGTACCATAATTTTTTGATCCAATCATCTACTGATGGGTATTTAAGTTGCTTCCAACACTTGGCTATTGTACATTGTGCTGCTATGAACATTGGGGTGCATAGGTTCTTTTGTATTGGTGTTTTGGTGTTCTTAGGGTATAGTCCCAGCAGGGGAATCACTGGATCAAAAGGCAGTTCCATTTTCAGCTTTTTGAGGAAATTCCACACTGCTTTCCACAGTGGCTGCACCAGTCCCACTAAGATTGGGAACAAGACATGGGTGTCTGTTTTCATCACTTCTGTTCAACATGGTATTAGAAGTCCTAGCCACAGCAGTCAGACAAGAAAAAGAAATGAAAGGCATCCAAATAGGCAAGGAGGAAGTAAAACTATCATTGTTTGCAGATGACATGACAGTGTATATAGAAAACCCTGTAGACTCCACCAAAAAGCTACCCAACCAAATAAGTGAATTTGGCAAAGTAGAAGAATTCAAAGTCTATATTCAAAAACTGAAGACATTTTGGTACACCAACAATGAAATATCAGAAGCAGAAATCAGAACAATAATACCATTTTCTATAGCAAGAAGAAAAATAAAGTACCTAGGAATAAATTTATCCAAGGAGGTAAAAGACCTGTATGCAGAAAACTATACAATGCTGAAAAAGGACATTAAGGAAGATACAAATAAATGGAAGCAAAAATTATGTTCATGCATTGGAAGTATTAACATCATCAAAATGTTCATACTGCCCAAAAAAATTTGTAGATTCAACACAATCCTTATTAAAATATCAATGGCGTATTTCACAGACATAGAAGAAACATTTCACAATGTATATGGAACCATAAACAATCCCATGTAGCCACAGCAATTTTGAGAATAAATTCATCTCTGTGGTCAATTAACATTCTACAAAGGGGTCAGAAGCATAAAATGAAGTAGAAACAGCCTCTTTGACAAATGGTATTGGGAGAGCTGGACAGCTACGTGCAAAAAAAATTTTAATTTGGCCACCAACTTTTACCATACACAAACATTAACTCAAGATTGATAAAAGACTTAAATGTAAGTCATGACACCATAAAACTCCTAGAGGAAAACATAGGCAGAAAACTCTCAGATATCCCACACAGCAATATTTTCACTGATATGTCCCCTAGATCACGGGACATAAAGGAAAGAATAAACAATTGGGACTTCAATTAAGTTAAAATAAGAAGCTTCTGCACAGATAAAGAAAACATCAGCAAAATGAAAAGGGAACCAATCATATGGGAAAATATATTTGTCAATGATACATCAGATAGAAGTTTGATCTCCACCATATATAAAGAACTCACAGGACTGCAATTCAGGAAGACTAACAATCTGATTAAAAAACGGGCAAAGGACCGGACAGACACTTCTCCAAGGAGGACATACACAGGGCCCATACACATATGAAAGCATGCTCAGCATCACTAGCCATCAGAGAAATGCAAATTAAAACCACAATGAGATACCACTTCACACCGGTCAGAATGGCCATCATAAATAAATTAACAAACAACGGGTTCTAGCGAGGTTGTGGGGAAGAGAGAACCCTAGTACACTGTTGGTGGAAATGCAGACTTGTGCGGCCCTTGCAGAAAACAGTTTGATATTTCCTCAAAAAGCTAAGAATGGAACTCTCTTTTGACCCAGCAATTCCACTGTTGGTACTATACCCTAAGAATCCTCAAGCACCAATTCCAAAAAACCTATGCAGCCCAATGTTCATAGCAGCACACTTTACAATAGCCAAGTGCTGGAAGTAACCTAAGAGCCCATCAATAAATGAGTGAATCAAAATACTATGGTATATTTACACAATGGACTACTATGTAGCAGAAGGAAAGGAGAGGTACTACCCTTTACAACAGCATGGATGGAACTGGAAAGGAGTATGTTAAGTGAAATAAGTCAGGCAGGAAAAGACAAATACCATATTATCTCACCTACAAGTGGAACCTAATCAAGGAAAGCATGCAGTAAGGAAAATATGACCAGCAACATTGAAATAAAGGAGAAACATACAGAGATGGAAGGGGGGTAGTGGAAGGGAAAGGGGAAGGGTAGATCAAGAAACAGGTGCGAAGGACACATGGACGAAGCCAAGCTGGAGAAGGATTGAGATGGGGAGGTGGGGGTGGGTTGGATAGGGGAAAGTGGTGGCAGGTACATGGAGACAAATGTACGTAAATTTTTTTTAAAAAAATAGAATGAATGAATGAATGAATGAATGAATAAAATGTTCATTGCATGCATCGAAATGTGGTTAACAAAGCATGGTACTTAAGAAGAGATAAGCAATGTATAACAGTCATATTTATGTAAGCCACAGGACGCAAAAAAAAAAAAAAAACATAAAAATTAACCCCATAGAATTATCAAGATAATTCAAACTACAATTCTGCCTTGCTATAAATTATTTTATAATGATGGTGTTTCTAATCTACAATTCTCCTCATGTAAAAATACATGCTAATGGCTTGAAACCAAGGACTGTAACTTTGGTTTGACAAGTTTATTTTTATCTTTGTTATGTTTTCTTCCAAGTATATTTGTAAGCTTAGTTTTACATAGCTGGCAATAAAAACTCTTTTGTGAAATCTTCATTTAACAGAGGAGCTGGGCGAGAAGGAAGAAATTCATTTCATTTAAACCTGAAGACAGTATGTCTTCAAAGACTGTAATAGGAATATCAATTATATTCAAGATATTTTGTTTTGAAAAAACAAAAGTATTAGTGTTTAAAGATAGCCTCTGATGACATGCAGGGATGATGTCACAATATCTGCAGGTGTTATTTCTGATTATAGAACTCTTATCTTCTGCATAACATGGTTTAATTTATATTTTCCATGGAAATGAATAAAGCAATACATTTTGGATCTTTCTAAAGTTTTTTTATTACAATCATCTTTTTAAGCCTTCCACATCACTTATATTACTTTAAATACTTCTTTAACAAAGTTATAGTACCAGAATATGTGTAAATGACTTACCCAGCAGTTTATGATGTTGTAAAGTGACTATATGTGTGGAAAGGATCATAGTTAGTTGTCTGTAGCTACTGTGGTGTGGTAGGTTGAAAAATGGCCCCTCAAACATATTTTCACCCTAACCCCTTAAATCTATGAATTTGTTTTGATACATGAGGAAAAATTGATGATGTTGTTAAGGATAAATATGATGTGCTTTATAGTTTGAAGTGATTACAAAAATCTGTCACCGTGCTGGTTTGTCCAGACACAAAGACATCAGGTCATTGTCAGTGGCAATGGCTCCTCAAAGGAAAACCTGGGGATAATAAGTAAAAAGTCACTGGGGGACAGAGGCAGTGCTAGGGCCTCATTACCTTCTCTGCCTCTCATTCACAGTCAATATGGCTTTACATCTCAGGACTGTTGCATTTTTCTGTACACCTGCTCTGGACTGCACTCACACCCACCTCCTCATTTCCCAGTCCAAATTCCAGAGAGAGGAGGTTGCTGGCTTGAACACAGATATTGTTCCCACTGGGCAAGGCCTGTCACACCACCACAAGGGTCCCCATCAAGGTGAGGGCACAGTAGCCCCTGCCCAACCCCACACACAACACAGCAGAGACTATGTCAGCTGGAAGGAGAAGTTAGGCCTAGAATTCACTTAGTTTTCAATATCAAATACAACACAAGGCTCTGACTAATAAAATCCCTCAGTTTCCACCTATTTTTAAATCTTAACAGAATCTAACAAATGTGGAAAAGGTGAGTTTTTCTTTTAATTTTTAGATAAAATGCCATATGTTTTGTAGTTTTCATGATTCAGTATATTTGCATAATTCAGTTAAATCAATCAATGTTGTTAGGCTTCTTTCTGCTAAAGAATGTAGCTGATAAGTGGGAAATTGCTTTCAATTTTCCTGATCCCTGGAACCTGTTCACATAAGTAGAAGCTCCAGGCCTGTTTCAATGTGTCTTTCTTTTAAAAAGAAAATTAGAAACAACATAGAGAATCAAGATGGCAGAGGACTGAGTGGAAGTCACACTGACTTCCTCCCAGGACCAACGTGGAATTACAACTAAATTGTGTAGAAATCACCAGGAACAAACAAGTGAACAATGGCAAGAGAGGAGCCTTGTAACCTCAGAGACAGAAGAATCGGCTTAAGCTCCATCTACCTGGTAAGGAGTGCAGTACAGATCTGAGAAGGTGGTCAGGGTGCCTACAGGTGGCAGCACCAGAAGGATATTGATATGGCCAATTGGACATCCCTGAGAAGAGTGGGGTCTAAACCAAAAGCAGGATCTCTAGCCCACAGCACCAGAACCCAAAATGTACACAGAAAACAGCCAGCTGCGAAAAGTGGCAAGGTTACTCTCTGCCAGAAACAAGCATTTGGCGATGCAAAGAATTGTTTAAAGGGCTAGCACACAAATTTTTATTTGCAGCCACTTACCCTGGTATCCAGCAAAGGAGGAGGAGAGTGGGCTAGAGACGTCTGAGGAGAGACTGGGGAAGGAGGCTCTGGGGAGAGAACTGAGAGTAGTCGGTGGGATCTCGGTGCTGACTCATCCCCCATGTGGTGGTGGCCATCTTGCTCAGGCGGAGACGACTCCCCCTGAGCAGCACCAGCGTCAAAGAACCCAATAGCCTTGCCCCCAGGTGTGATTCCACCCTGCCCTGTCCTGTATAAGCTGCCTGCTGAGTGCAGAGTGACAGCCACAGACATTAGATCCCTGGCTAAAGGTAACAGAGACATCTGGCGACACTCAAAGAGAGACTGGGGACTGAGGTTTTGGGGAGAGAACAGAGAGAGTGGCCGGGGTGATCTCAGTGCAGACTCCTCCCCCATATGGCAGCAGCATGAATGGATCGAATAACCCTGTCTCCAGGAGGGACTCTGCCCTGCCCTGAGCTTTCTAAGGCGGCCTGCTGAGTGCAGAGTAACTAGATAAACAGCTGAAGGAGACAGCCACAAACAGTAGATTCCTGGAAGTCTCGAACAGACTGCCTGAGGTCAGACAGGGATGACATCTCACATCATCAGAGGCAGATCCAGAAAGTAAAAACAGTGGACTCCAACCATAGAAGTTCATACCACAAAGTCAGGAAATCAAGACAGATCAACTTAAGAAACAGAAGCAAAAGAGAAGAGTCTCTATCAAATAATGGGAAGACAAAGAAATACACCCCACTTGAAGGGAAAGGAGCAGTCCCCAGAAAGAGAACTAAATGAAACAGAGGCAAGTACATTATCAGATATTGAGTTCCAAACAATGGTTCTAAGAAAGTCAATGAGCTCAGTTAGCTCAGAGAGAATTCCCAAAAACTACAAACTACAAGGAACTTACTGCAAATTATATCAGCATGAAAAAGGACACAGAAACTATCAATAAAGAGGAAAGAGGAAATGAAGAATACAATTTCTGAATTGAAGAACACAGTAGAAGGAATCAAAAGCAGGCTCAATGAAGCTGAGGACCGAATCAGAAAGCTGGAGGATAAGGTAGAAAAAAGCTCCCAGAAAGAGCAAGAAAATGAAAAAAGACTCAAAAAGAATGAAGAGGCCTTTAGGGAAATGCAGGACAACCTGAAGTGTAATAATATCCATACAATAGGGATACCAGAAGGAGAAGAGGATGAGGAAAGGATAGAGAACCTGTTTGAAAAAGTCATGATGGAAAAGTTCCCTAACTGGAGGACAGAAAAAGTCACACAAGTCCAGAAAGCACAGAGGGTCGCATTCAAGAGAAACACAATGAGGCCCGTTCCAAGAAACATCATTATTAAAATGGCAAATATCAAAGACAAGCAGAGAATTCTAAAAGCAGCAAGGGAGAAACAGGTAGTAACATATAAGGGAGTCCCAGTATGGCTAGCATCTGACTTCTCAACAGAAACACCACAAGCCAGAAGGGACTGGCAAGAAATATTCCAAGTATTGAAAACCAAAGGTCTGCAACCAAGACTGCTCTACCCAGCCAGGCTCCCAATTAAAATGGAAGGCAAAATAAGGAGTTTCCCAGACAGAAGAGGTCTGAAAGAATACACCGCCACCAAACCAGCCCTGTAAAGTATGCTAAAGGGACTGCTTTAAGATGAAGAAAAAGTTTCTATGAATACCCAGTTCCTTTCAGAGTTGCCAATGCTTGATATTACCAATATTTTTAATACTCATTAATCTGATTGTGACAATGATGTTATTTTAATTGTTCCTTTGCTATTTGTTGAAAATAAATCTGTTTTAGTATATTTCTTGCCTATTTCTATTATTAAAAAAACTTTAAATGACTTTTTGGTATTCTTTATTCATTTATTGATTAAAAGTTTGTAGAACGTTTTTCCCTAAAAACAAAAAAGACAAAAATAAAAAAAAACCTATTAACTATGTTTTAGATGTGTTGCAAATACTCTTCTATTCTATTCCTTGTCCTTTAACTTTTTTTATATGTATGTTTAATATAGTCATATTGTCAGTATTTACTTTATACCATCTAGGTTTGAATATTTTACTTCAAGTCATGAAGAATATTAGTTCTATTTTCTTCTAAAACTCCTTAGATTCTACATATTGATTTTTAACTCACCTGAATATTTCTTGTATAATGTGTGAAATAGGGCTCTATATTTGTTTTATTTCAAGTAATAGTGGTCCATGTACCTTATTTGCTGAATAATCCTTATTTTACCCATTGATTTGAGATATCAACTTAATCATATATTATATGTTATACAGATATATATGTTTTGTTTTTTTGAAAATTACTTAATTTTTTATTTAAAATACTGATATATTAATTACTGTCAATCACTAAGTTGTTTTACAAATGTCATTTCATTAAATCTTCATAACTCTGTGATGCAATATAAAGCTTGATGAGCCAGCCCAAGGAGGAAAGGATTCAAATCCAGGTAATCTGGTTTCAGATCTAGCAACAGTAAAGTGCTATTTCTCTTTTTTTTTGTCTCTAGAGTACTCATTATATTTCATTGATCTACTTGATTATTTCTGCACTGGTATCATGTCGGTTTAATTCCTGAGACTTTAGAATGGTTTTAAATTTTTTAATATTTTATAATTAACTTTGATGTCTAATAAAATAAATAAAATCAGTCTGCATTTAAGAAAGAAAGAGAGAGATGGAACTCCTACCTTTTGTGACAACATGGATGGAACTGGAGAATATTAATCTAAGTGAAATAAGCCAGTTGATGAAAGACAAATACCATATGATCTCACCTATAAGTGGACTCTATTCAACAAAATTAACTAATGAACAAAATAAACCACAGGCATGGCAACATGGAGCAGACTTAAAGTGACCAGAGGGGATGGGGAAAGAGGACAATGGTAGAAAGAATAAGGGACTAGACAAAGAACATGTATGAATGACCCATGTACATGGACAACAGAGTGGGAATTGACTGTGGGAGCTGGGGGTGGGAATGGGATGGGTGGAGGGGGGTAATAGGGTAAAAATTGAGACAACTGTAATAGAATAAACATGACTTATAAATTAAAAAAAGAAAAGAAAATAATAATAAAAATAAAAAGATAATTTACCCCAGTCTGGCTGGCAGAAAGTTTTGGGTTTATATTGCATTTTTCATGAGTGAAATCTTTATCTAATCCTCACAGAAATCCCAATGACAAATGTACTTCTCGTTTATGGGTTAGAAAATTGTTATAGAAAAGTGACTTATCCAGAGTCTCCAAGAGAATTAGTGATGTCAGGATTCAACCTCTCTATTTGGTACCCAGCACCATTAACTCACCACAGTCATTAACACCTGAGCATATAATATATTTTCTAGAGGAATTAACCCCAATAAAAAGTTCCTAAAACCATATGTGACATTGAGAGAAGACAGGACTTTTTCATCCTCATATAGACCATAGTTCCTTTAGAAGGATCTGTGTTCTTGTTTGTTGATCTGTTCATTTATTTGTGATAACATATATTGAATTTAAAAAATCTCCAGGATTTTTTAGCAGTTAAGGCTAATAGAGGACCTCTAACCTTTCTGCCCATCCCTACCTGAGCATAGGCTCCAGCTTCCAACTGCATACCCCCAAAACTGGCCTTCACTGCCTCCCAAAGCCATGTTTTGCTGTTAGTCAAGTTTTGTTGTCAGAATATTTGGTGTTTTGTTTGTTCATTTGTTTTGTAAATCCCATTAATGAATCCTTCTCCTGCCTTCTAAAGCACATGAAGTAAATCTATTTCTTTGCTGTGTTAACAGCACTTCAAAGAATTTTAAATTACTGTTAGGTCACTGGTCAGTCCTCGGTAGTTCAGCTATTGAACCTAAGTTCCTTAACTATTTTTCATGTGAGATGATTTTCCAAATGCTCACCTACTCTTACTCCTTCTTCTCTGGATTTTTTTAATGGATATAATGAGCACTTCCTAATATAAAGTATTCCATTTTTCTGTTCTGTGATGATTTAGGGCATCCTTTTGGATCACATTTTATATGCATTGCCATGATATTTGTCAACATCCTCCATGTCATTTGACAGTATACAAAGATATAATAAAATTTCAAGTGTGATCAAAGTGTTATAATTAAAATTACTCTGAGAAGATTATATATTCTAGCAACTATAAATTTAACCACAAACTTATTCAAAAATACAATCATCAGTGCTAGAAAATAATAAATAATCATACACTTCTTAAAACTATGTTATTAATTATTTTAACTTCAAATGTTCATTCATTAAGATGAAAAGAGTAGTATCATTTACGTACCTAACCAAAATATTCAGCCTTAGACTCCTGTCCAAGATGGAGGCATAGGTAGATACATTTCTCCTCCTCATACAACAAATTAAAAAAAAAACAACCCAATCAGAATTGCCAGAAAATTGAACTGTATGGAAGTCCACACCCAAGGAGTTAAAAAAGAAACATTCATCCAGACTGGTAGGAATGGCAGGTATGGGCAGCCAGGAAGAAGAAGACACTTGGTAAGCCGGCACCTGGAGGACCAGGTAGGCAAGATGGCAGCTGGAGGATAGGGTGATCCCACATTTATGTGTGGATAAACCAAGAGGAACAACTGGAGAGTGAGACAGAATCCAGGGTTCCAGCACTGGAAAAGAAAGCCTCAAAACCTCTGGCTGTAAAAATTTGTAGGGGTGCAGCAGCAGAAGAAACTCACAGGAGAGTTCATTGAAGAGGCCTTCAAGGTCCCAGAAACCAACAACCTCACCTGCCTGGGAATCAGCACAAAAAGGGCCTAATTTGCTTGTGGGTAGCAGGGAAAGTGACTGAAAACTGGCTGAGAGCTGAGCAAGCAGCATTGTTCCCTCTCAGACCCCGTCATCATATACAGCATGAAAACACTGTGAAGTGGGCAGCCCTTCCCTGACAAACACCTAAGGCTCTGCCCCTTGCAATGTAACAGGTATAGTGAGACAAAGAAATATAGCCCAAGTGAAAGAACAGATCAAAACTTTAGAAAAAATACAACTAAGCAATAAATAGAGAGCCAACTTATCAGATGTAGAGTTCAAAACACTAGTAATAAGGATGCTTACAGAAATGGTCTAATACAGATACAAAATAGAGGAAGAAGTGAAGGCTGTGCAAAGTAAAATAAACATATACAGGAAACCAACAGTGAAAGGAAGGAAACCAGGACTCAGAGCAACAATTTGGAGCACAAGGAAGAAGTAAACATTCAACTAGAACAGAATGAAGAAAAAATTCAAACAAATGAGGAGACCCATAAGAAATTCCAGGGCAATTTTAAACGTTCCAGCACCTGAATCATAGGAGTGCCAGAAGGAGAAGAGGAAGAGCAAGAAATTAAAAACTTATTGGGAAAAATAATGAAGGAGAAATTCACTGATCTGGTAAAGGAAATAGACTTCCAGAAATCCAGGAAGTTCAGAGAGTCCCAAAGTTGGACCCAAGAAAGCACACACCAAGGCACATCATAATTACATTACCCAAGATGAAAGATAGGGAGAGACTCTTAAAAGCAGCAAGAAAAAAGAAAATGAGAGAGTTACCTACAAAGGAGCTCCCAGAAGACAATCAGCTGATTTCTCAAAAGAAACCTTACCAGCAAGAAGGGGCTGGAAAGAATATTTCAAAGTCATGAAACGCAAGAACCTACATCCAAGGTAACTCTATCCAGCAAAGCTATCATTTAGAATGGAAGGGCAGATAAAGTGCCTCCCAGATAAGGTCAAGTTAGAGGAGTTCATCATGACCAAGCCCTTATTACATGAAATGTTAAAGCGTCTTATCTAAGAAAAAAAAGATCAAAACTATGAACAATAAAATGACAACAAACTCACGACTATCAACAACTGAAGCTAAGAAAAAACACACACACAATGGAATATTATGCAGCAGAAAGAAAGAGCTACTACCTTTCTTGACAGCATGGATGGAATTGGAGAGCATTATGCTAAGTGAAATAAGCCAGGTAGTGAAAGACAAATACCACATGATCTCACTTATAAGTGGAACATAATCAACAAAACAAACAAACAAGAAAAATATAACCAGCAACATTAAAAGAAAAAAACAAACTGACAGTAAAAAGAGGGAAGGAAGGAGGAGGGTTACAGGTAAAAGGAGGGGAATGCTCAAATCAAGGAACATGTATAAAGGACCCCTGGACAAAGCCAAAGTCAGGAATGATTGAGGGTGGGAGGTGGGTGAGGGTTGTACAGGGGATAGTGGGGGCAGGAAAATGGAGACAAATGTATTTGAACAATAAAAATAAAAATAAACAAACTAAGCAAACAACTAGAACAAAAACAGAATCACAGAAATAGAGATCACATGGGGGTTTACCAGAGGGGAGGGGGAGGAGAGAGGAGGGGATAAAGGTACAGGGAATAAGAAGCATCAATGATAGGGACAAAATAGACTGGGGGAGGTTAAGCATAGTATAGGAAATGGAGGAACCAAAGAACTTATATGCACAACCTATGGACATGAACTAAAGACAGGGGGAATGTTGGTAGGAGTGAGGGTGCAGTGTGGAGGGGAATAAAAGAGAGAAAAAAAATGGAACAACTGTAATAGCATAATCAATAAAATATTTTTAAAAAGTACTCAGACTTAGTCTCTATTAAATCATATAACATCTAGTTAACTCAGGTATTGCTGGTGTATAATAAAAAGATATTTGTTTCTGACACAAAGTCCACAATGCATTTGGTGTTTTAAGAATTAGAAAGTCAACCAAGTGATAGCATTGCTCCCATGAAACATCCCAACCAATGACATTTTTCAAACCTTCTCTTTTTAAAACTATCCCCCAGAAAAACCATTGAACCAATGCCTGCCTAATTCACAACCTTATCCCCAAATAAAGTTTTTTCTTTGAAGCCCACCTTTTCTAGTAGTTACTTAGTGCCACTGCTAATATATGGAAAGCTAATGGCTTCTGCATCACATCACTCCTCATGTGAAGAAGGAAGCAGATATTTCACACCTGCATGAGTCTCCACAGCTTGCTGCTACATTGGGCCAGGACATTTGGAAGTGGATTCCAGAGGCCAGAGTGAGACACTGCCAGACCAAAGACAGCATCAGTGAGGTATGTGGAGGACAAACTCTGCTGGTCCTTGCACCTACAATGAAACCAGCCATTTCAAAATACTGTGACTCAAGATATCACTGTCTGTCATGGGCACACGTTCCCAGGCAGAACTCGACCTGGTGGACTTATGAGATCTCACTGTTGCTACACAACAAGCAAAGAGCAAAGGTGGCAGAAAGACTCACCAAAGAGGGACTCCTGCTTTCCACATGTAAGGAAGGGAAGAAGTACAGTATGCAGTTGACAGAACTCCACCTGGATGCCAGAGTGGTATTGGCCATGGGTTTTAGATTGTTTTCTCATAATGCAGATCACACAATCTTATTATCTGCTCCCACAAGAAAAGACTGTGCCACATGGAGAAAGACACCCATATGGACCATAGCTTACAGTGATCCTTTTATGTCCCCATGGGTATTGTTAAAGTTGTTCTGCTGAGCTCATGAATGGGCAATAACTAGTTTCTCATTTTCATCAACAAACTATACTTGAGGATTTGTTTTGCAATTAAAATCCTCATCCACAAAGTGAATTAGGCTCAAGTTAATTTCTAAATAACTTAGAGTTGTCATAATAGAGGCAGCGTCATCTTGAAGATCTTGGTGATATCTAGAAAAGACTTGGTAAGGTGAAACCATCTGTTCAGAGTAAGTTTAATCCAGATTTTATGAGGATAAACAAAAATTCCTTCTTAGGATGACGAAAAGGAATCCTGCAGAACAGTTGGCCATTTAATTGGTGCTAGCAGCAAATACTGCAAATGTAATACATATGCTGCATCTTGAATGAGCGATGCACCTTATATTCATGCTTTTATGAAAAATAGCCAATTTTATTGACTATTTCTTAATTCTATTTTAATTCTTAATAATTTATCATAGATTCTGCTTATTTGTTATTCAGACTTTTTTCTCTGACCCTGATATTCATATTTCATGCTCTATTTTAATCCTAATTTTCTTTTGGGGGCAGGTGTTCCTAGAAAAAGATGTAACCCTAATAGTAGATTAGGTTTTGGTTCAGACTCCTTTGAAGAGCTCATCTTAACCCTACATGCTCTACATGTGAAAAATATATATACAACATGCAGTCTCAAGAGATCCAATCCATGAATGCACTAGACATCTGACCAGAGGTTAAGAATCCTTCTGTATCTTACAGTGATAACACAAGTGTTTGTGGATCTAGGAAGAATATATGGCTATTGCTTTCTTAGGCAGGGGTACATGGCATAATGTCAGAGATCTGAAAAATGACTTTTAGGGTGGCTAGAGAAAAATGACAAAATTACAGCTTAATCCAAATATATAGGGAAATAGATCCTTCTCTCTTATTTCTAGCCAGAGCCTTTTAGTACAAAATGACATATCAAAAGTACTAATTGTTTACTCTGAGATCCATTCAGTATTGATAAAGTCAATGGTATATCACACATGCCTGTGTAAAAAGATCTATCCTCCCTTGCCAGGTAACTCAGTTGGTTGAAGCATTGCCCTATACACCAAAAGCTTGCATGTTCAGTCCCAGGTCAGGACACATGCAGGGGGCAACCAATGTTTTTCTTTCACATAGATATCTCTCTCTGTCTCTCTCTGTCTTTCTCTTTCTTTCTCCCTCTCTATCTAAAATCAATAAACATATCTTCAGGTTAGTACTGTTTTAAAAAATGATCTTATCCTACAACTTTCACCAAGACTTCATACAAATGACAATATTGCTCTTGGAATATAGTCCTTGGACACAGATTTCAAGGCCATAACTACAGTGAAGCTCCTTTGTATTCCTGGTGAATGTGAGTATTTGGAGGGCTTTTCATTTAAATACAACAAAAACATACTTATTACTGTGTTTCCTAACTTTTATCCAAATTACTGTAATTTCAAAATAAAGGTAGGTACAGTTGGGAAGCATCCCACCAGGTTTAAGGAACTGTAACTTTGCCAACAGGTGAGAGGGCCCCAGGGCTGGAGCTGAGCAAGGAAGTCTTGGGAAAATGGGCCACTGAGGAGACAAAACCTGTCCCCCTGGCAGGGGCTATGCACTCACATCACCCTGCTTGACCCCAGAGGATGGTTGGTTAGTCAATGATAGGTAAGATCCTTCGATGGCAGGAACAACCTAAGACAGGCACAGTTGCATAGAGGCCATCAGGGAAGGACTTGGGGGACATGGAGAAAGGGCAAAAGACCCTCACCCTTTGGTTTTGTCATGGCCAGAGTCCTCGTTCTATTTGAAAGGAGTTTCCTTATCTCTTGGCTCCTCTGCTCCAGCCCCCTGGCTCAGGCTTGAAACAATAGTAAATGCAGGTACAGCTCTAAACTGGATTGGGTGGTTCAGGGGACAATTAGGCCTGGAAAAGAAATGCATTAAATCCTATGAAACTTACTTTGATAAGAATGCCCTCACGCTAATGAGTACTGATGTTTGGGTTCCAGCATACAATGTGACCAGTGTCCCAGATTTCAGGGCCAAATGGGCACCACCCTGTCTACCAGACCCTGACCTGAGGCAAATCTATCATGTTCCTTCCATTGTTATCTACAACTTCTATCTGATTTCTGTAAACAGAGCCTTTTGACATTGATTGATGAGCTTTGCATTCATGATGTATACCCCTGCACATATAGTTCTCAATAAAAACCACTTAAAGAAAAGGGCCCGGGGCATTCTTCAGTACAGGGAATTGCCACCCCCTTTTCCTGGCAGACCAAGTGTCTGGAATGACTTATTTTATTTTCCTCCATCTGCAGCGACCCAGGGGGACTCTGCAGGAATGGTGTGCCACCATCAAGGTAAGACATGCATAATGAAGAAAATTGTCTTAGGAAATCCAGACTTTAAGCTTTCTTAGTCATTAACTTTTAAAAAACTGTAAGGAGTGGCTCCATTTTATCATTCACTTTAATGTTGAAATATTCTCCTGAAATGTTTAGTACATTTAAAGTCTTTATATGCGTCAGAGATATTTTCATGTTACAAGACTTATATACTGAAAACTTTTGTAAAGTAAGTATTTGTCCCCAATCTATAATTTTTACAAATTCAGATTTTAAATATTTCGTTGGCTTAACTTTTTAAAATTATAATGTATTACCATAATATAAGAGTTATAATTTAGGCCATGATTTCAATTTTCTAAGCACAGTATATACAATTTTCAAAAGTTAGAAACTATGCAGAATGAATAATTTACATTGTGTTTGTTGTCTTTTTTCTTCTTCTATATTTTCTTTTTATATTAAGTAATTTACTTTCATTAAAATTTTCTCTATAATCTAAATGTTTATCATTGAGGTCATTATCCTCTGGGTAAAATACAATTTAAACTATATTAATTGGAAATTATATTGGTAGAATTGAAGGGAAAATTTAATATTTCAGACTGAAAATGAAACCAATGCATATTAGTTTGCATTGCTTCTTCAGAAAAGGTATCACAGTTAAATATAAAAGCAAAAGCAAAGATTTGATTGCATTAAAATTATAGTCCAAAATTCTCTATTAAGATACCAATGACATATTTCACAGAAATAGAACATACAATTCAAAAATTTATATGGAACCATAAATGACCCAGAATAGCCTCAGCAATTTTGAGAAGGAAACACAAAGTAGGAGGGATCACAATACCGGACATCAAACTATACTACAAAGCCACTATACTCAAAACAATCTGGTACTGGCACAAGAACAGGCCCATAGACCAGTGGAACAGAACAGAAAGCCCAGAAATAAGCCCAGGTCTCTATGTGCATCTAATATTTGACAAAGGGGGCAGAAGCATTAAATGGAGCAATAATAGCCTCTTCAAAAAATGGTGTTGGGAGAGCTGGATGGCTACATGCAAATAATTGCAATTGAATCATCAGCTGACACCATACACAAAAATAAACTCAAGATGGATAAAAGACTTAAATATAAGTCGCAACACCATCAAAGTCCTAGAGGAGAACATTGGCAGGAAACTCTCGGATATCCCACGCAGCAATTTTTTCACTGATATGTCTCCTAAAGCAAAGGACATAAAGGAAAGAATAAACAAGTGGGACCTCATCAAAATAAGAAAACATCAGCAAAATGAAAAGGGAGCCAACCATATGGGAAAATATATTTGCTAATGATACATCAGATAGAGGTTTGATCTCCAACACATATAAAGAACTCACTCGACTCCACTCCAAGAAGACAAAAGATCCAATCAAAAAATGGGCGAAGGACCTGGGCAGATGCTTTTCCAAGGAGGAGATACAGAGGGCCCAGAGGCATTTGAAAGGATGCTCAGCATCACTAGCCGTCAGAGAAATGCAGATCAAAACCACCATGAGGTACCACCTCACACCGGTCAGAATGGCCATCATAAACAGATCTACAAACAACAGGTGCTGGCGAGGCTGTGGAGAAAAGGGAACCCTCGTCCACTGTTGGTGGGAATGCAGACTGGTGCAGCCATTGTGGAAAGCAGTGTGGAATTTCCTCAAAAAGCTGAAAATGGAACTGCCTTTTGATCCAGTGATTCCCCTGCTGGGACTATACCCTAAGAATCCCAAAATGGCAATTCAAAAGGGCCTACGCACCCCAATGTTCATAGCAGCACAATTTGCAATAGCCAAGTGTTGGAAGCAACCTAAATGCCCATCAGTAGATGACTGGATCAAAAAGTAATGGTACATATACATAATGGAATACTACGCAGAAAGAAAAAGAACTACCAAACTTTGTGACAGCATGGGTGGAACTGGAGAGCATTATGCTAAGTGAAATAAGCCAGGAGGTAAAAGACAAATACCATATGATCTCACCTATAAGTGGAACTTAACCAACAATACAAAGATGCAAGGAAAATAAGACCAGCAACACTGAAAGGAAAAGAAATCAACAGAGACAAGAGGGAAGGAGGGAGGGGCGGCGGGGAAAAGGAAGGGAAGGGGAATGTCAAGGAACATATAGCAAGGACTCATGGACAAAACCAAAGGGGAAGAGCTGAAGGAGGGAAGGTGGGAGGGCAAGGGAAAGTGGTGGGGGGTAGGCAGAGACAAATGTATTTGAAAAAATAAATTAAAATAAAATTTAAAAAATAATAAAATAAAATTATAGTCCAAAATTCTAAAATGGTGACATCATTTTGCCTTTTATTTTTTTTAATTTTATTTTTCTGAATTTTATGGTGTATCAATTTCAGGTATAAATTATGAATACTGTAGCAAAACCAAAAATGACTTTTGAATGATGACTCCTCAGCTTTACTAATTACAAAAGGAAATATACTTTGTGAACTTTTTCTTAGATAACACAACAACTTTAAGGGTATTTTTAATCAGCCTAAAGGTATTTTTCTGCAGGTTAACTCCTCCTGCATAAAGTTCTACTTTGTTTAGCAGACATCCTGGGAGAGGTGTTAATATAGAGTCTATTCTGAGAAAACAGGCAGCATCTCCGTAGCTTATGTTGTCAAATATAGCTGTATCAAGACTGGCAAAAATTCTATGTACATGTTGTTTTCTTTCCATAAATAAAATCTCAGGAAAAATATTTGTTCAGAGATCTGACCACAAACCCTTACTCTCAAAATGCAGCAGAATCAATTGGAACAATGACATAGCAGAAAGAAATGGGGACTGAAAAAGAAGGCCTAGTCAGGTGAGAATTCAAAAAAATACTTACTACATGTTAGAGATATTGCTCAGCCTTCACAGAAAAGGTCACTTATTCCCCCACTGAGGTGAGAAAAGACAGAAGAGTGACAGGAGTCACAAACCACAAGGGAACTGACTGGAACTGGAAGGTGGTTTCTACCCAGCTCCTTCTCCCTGGACAGCCACTCGTGGCCCCTAACCAGTATTTAGTATGCATTAGACTGCAGGCCAAGTCTCATCAACAGAAACACTGCTGCTCCATCAAGGAGTCATTAGTATCATTGTGGAAGCAGCCTACATATTTACTATGCATGAATCCTAAAAAAGAAGGAATTGAAGAGAACGTAATTCGTCTCCAATTTTACAAAGAGGTAGCTGTTCTAATTCTGTAAGTATTGTATTTTCCCAGAAGATTAATGTTATTTCCTTTCATCTGCTAAATAAAGTGTGACATAATAACCAACTATAATTACAGAAATAGGTAATATCTGTGCCACTGAAGGAATACAGTTTTATCAGTACTTCCCACAAAATTATTGGAAATATCACAAAAAAGATGGTAATTTCAATGTGAATCAGTGAATTCACAATAAGGAGACCCTCCATTTTGCCACTTCTTGGCAAGTTACTATTGCCTGTTGTTCCAATTTGAATTGCTTAATTACAGTTAATATAATTTCAATAGGTTTATGAAACAATGACAATGTATTCTTCATATTTACATGCAAGAAGAGTTGTCATTTAAAAAGAAGTTAAGAGTACCAATTCATCTGCTCCCAGCCCCAGTGCTCAGCAGCTCTTTGATGTGTTGATTTGCTGTGAGAACCTAGGACTAATGTGGTGCAGATTGAATAATAGGTACCGGAAAGTGAGAGTGTATTTTCAATGAAGACAGGTTTTGCTGTATATGAAAATAAACACAAGCTTACCCTATGCACCACCACCCCAACACACACACACAAATGCCATTTAACAAAAATTAAACTTAGCAGAGAGAAGATGTTTACACTCTTAGGTAAAGACTAGGATCTTACAACTGGGATAAGTAATTACTCCTATTATTTCTATAACTGCTGGTATTTACAGGGTGGTTTTAAGTCCTATTAATGAACCATTACCTTCCTCAAGATAAGCATCTGAGGCACAAAGAGATCAATAGTTTGCCTGCAGTAACAGGGTCACTAAGGCACGCTCAGACCACAGAGGATTCAAATTCTGTTCTGGGGCTTCTTCCTCCCTCCCACTAATACCCTCAACTTTAATCAGTAGCCTAACCTTTAATCTGGGTCAATATATCTGTCTAGCATTTATTTTAGTTATTTAATTTTTTGTAACAACCACTGTTTATAGGTAGATTTTTAAAGGCCTGGAGTAGAAGGCATAACTAACATTTTTCAAACATAGTCTTCTTTATTCACATCCATTCCCAGTATAGTACTTTTATTTTTCTGAAATGTGACAATGGAAACATTTTAATTACCCAGAAAGTGGGTCAGTCAGCATATCTCACAAGACAAATACCCTGACAGACAGAAGACCCTGCCTGGCCTGTGTTCCACCTGTGTTTACTTCCTCTTCTCCCAACACACACTTTCTCCCCTACCTTTCCATCTCTGTGCTCCAGTCACATCAGTCCTATTTCAGTCAGTTGTACTTGTGAATTGATTATTCTCTAGAATAATTGATTTTTTCTGCAATATTGGCAGCAATGTGGCTTGAGAATTATTGACAATCAGAGTATATCCTAGTTATCTTAGAGCTTTTGCTCTTGTATTAGATGGCTGGTCACAGTTTTCCTTAAAATTGAGTGAAAATTGGCTGCATCAAAGGGGTCACTGGGAGTTCCAGTGTCACTTTTGACTAATCCAACACTAAAATCCTGGTGTGCTGGTACCATGTGGAAGCTACCAAAGCCTTAGTGTTTTGATTTCATGAGGATCAATGGCACCATGTCTAGAATCCTACAGGACAGAGTTTTAATACATCACTAGAAAATATCAATGATAAAACAACTTCTTATTAAAAGTGTTAGTTCATAATGCTCTCAGTGAGGAAAGAGCATTTTGGTATTTGCAGTTATTAAAAATCAATAACTCTAACCTTGGACAAGCTCAGGTTTTAAAAAGCTCCTTATCTGAGAAAAACATTAAGGATTTGATTGATTGCAGGCACTAAATATAAATGCTATGTGAATGACTGATGCTCAACTCAGTTTTTTGAATTTTGAAAAAGTTACATTATTTATAAATAAAATTTTAAAGCAGTTTTTGCATTCTAAATACATTTACCTTGTCCTCTGGCCTAAGCCCTCTGTTGAATAGGGATTATGTGCTAAACCGATCAATAAGTGTTGGAGAGAATGCATGCTGTGGGTTTTGTTGCCTGTCTCTATCTGTGAAGTACAGTGTGATATTATTGAATATACCTTTAGTTTCTGTCACACTCAGAGATGGATACCAGGAGAGCAACAGGGTGGGTAGATGGACAGATGATAGATAGGTAGATAGGTAGGTAGGTAGGTAGGTAGGTAGGTAGGTAGGTAGGTAGGTAGAATGAGATTTACTATAAGGGCCTGGCTCACATGATTGTGGAGTCTGAGAAGTCCCAACATCTGTAGCTGAGGAGCCTGAAACCTCAGAGAGCTGATGGTGTAGCTCCAGTCTGAGTCTGAAGGCTTGACACCTGGGAGAAAGGATGGTGTGTGTGGTTCCAATTCAAACTCTACCAGGTTCAAGACTCAAAAAGAGCCAATGTTTTGATTCAAGTCAGAAGTTCAGAAAAGACCTTGTCCCAGCTCAAACAATCAGGCAGATGGAGCTGCCTCTTATTTGCAAAAGGGTCAGGCTTTCTGTTGTAGTCACACCTTCAGCTGATTAGATGAGGGCCCCCTCCATCAGAGAGATCAATCTGCTTTATTCAGTCTGCAGATTCCAGTGTTAATCATATTGACAAGCACCTTCACAGACAGACAAAATGTTTTTTACTTGGACACTCTGCAATCCCAGTGTGGCTGACATATAAAAATCAATAACTCACATAGGAGAACTGAAACTGTACTGGTTTTTCTAATGCCAAAATACAGTCTCTTTCACAATTTCACACTTCCTCTCACCTCGCCTATAATGAATTGAATGTTTGTGTTTCCTCAAAATTGTATATATTGAAACCTTAACCCCCAATGTGATAGCATTAGGAGGTGGAGGTTTTGAGAGGTCATTAGTTCACAAAGGCTGACCCTTCATGAATGGGATTAATGCTCTTGTGAAAGGGATCTCAGAGAGCTCCCTTGCTTTCTTTCCACTCTGTAGGAATAGAACAAGAATCCTGAAACCCAGAAGAGGAATCTCACCAGAACCAACCATACTGGCATGATGTTCTTAGAATTCTAGCCTCCAAGACTGTGAAAAATAAATTATTTTCCTTGTGTGCCACCCAGTCTATGATGCTTTGTCATAGCAGCCTGAACTGACTAAGATACCACCCAAACCTCAGTAACATAGAACCTCTGTACCCTTGAGCATGCTCAACAGTGATCTTCATCTTCATCCTGCCATAGAACAGAAAGTTTAATATAAAAATTTACAAAGTTGAGTATACTGTTTATAAAATGTTCTATTGTGCCTTTGTCTCAAATGCTGTTTTGTAAGGATAGAAGAGTATGGATATATATTTAAGACAAAATCACATATTAAGTCTATTCGGCTAGTTATATAGACACAAAAAGAAGAAATGAGTAAAGTTTATATTATTATTATTATAAAGATGTGAATTTCATATTATTATAAAGATGTGATTTTTTTCATCTAATCCTCAATAAGATTGTAAATGGAGTCTAAAGTTAATTTTCTAGCTACAGTAATAATACTTATTTCAAATACATGTCAGCCCAGGAAGAGATTTCGTCTGAGATATACAGGTAATATATGTCACATTTCTCACTGGAATTAATTTGTATTAAACTAGCTTTCTTTCCTTATTCTTTCTTTTTATGTCCTTTCTAACATTTCCTAAGTTGTCTATTAAGGAAAAAGAAATGTCTTGCAAATCTTTCCCCCAAAATTACAACAAATTCATTATCTTGTCAGATGAATAACTTAGCTCCTGAAAGGCATGGGTTCACCTACAGGAAGTCTCATTTCTGCAATTTGTCTCTCACAAGAAAGAAGGCTTATTTCTGGCTTTCCATCTCAGCACATTCTTATTTTTTAATATAAAAAAGTACATATTTTGATGGACACTACTGAATATACAAAAAGTATATATTTTGATGAACAATGAAAAGAAGATATGTTTTGCTTGGAAACATCAAATAGTTATGTGTGGAAAATGAAACAGAGGTGAAGGGCTAGTAAGATAAGTGGTTAAATGATGAACAAGCTAGGGAAATGTTTGATGTTTGTGACTCAGGGACACTGCGGAATGACTTCTTCAGTATTGTATACAGCTTGTCATCACTATTGCTACCTGCAATGCCGAGAAGGACGGTTATTTCTATGGACAGTCTTCTTGGTTCATAATAGCAATCAGTCTTTATTTGGGAGGTTTTAAAATAGGCAGTCTTTTCACAGCAGGAACAATGACAGCAGGATAGAATTCAGACTCTTATCTGCACTCATAAACACTGGCATTTATTGTCTTGTAGCTAGAAAAAGCAAGAATCACTGCAGTGAAAATGCTTAAAAATCCATATGTGACTTTATAGTTGAAAAAGAAAAGGAATGTCAGTTATCAAGTCTACAAATATAAAACACAATTTGTACTTCCATAAGTTATAAGCTTGTAAAAATAAATTAGCTACACATTTTCTGACTTTGTAGGATGCATAATAAAACAATGCACTATTACTTTCATCCCATTTTAAATTTCTCTCTGTGGTGAACAATATTTTTATAATTAGGCATTGCAGAAACTTTTAACAACATATTGAAGATTTATGTTTAACAATAATTGCTAACTTCTAGTTCTATAAATATGGTACAATAAATACTTATAGAAAATTTGTTGGTGAGAATGTGATTTAAAATACTACATATAATATAAAACTATCATTTGAATATATGTCTGAACTGGTAAAAAATAAATTCTATTGTTGGAAAGTTTCAGGAACTGGTGTTTGCTCGGAGCATTTATTCCAAATTCTTATGGCCTAGATCTGATTTAAAATGTGTCATCAGTAACACAAAACCTGTTGTTAAGCTAGATGCAAGGACAAGTTATAGACTCTTCCCCAAAACTAATATTCCAAAGAGTAATCCACTGGGAGGTAAACTATCTCCCAGACAGAAAAAGTGGGACTAATAATTGTCTTTGTCCTGTGTCTGAGAGGAAAATAAGGAAAGAAATTTGAAATGGGGGAGAGGAAAAGAGCAGAGAAAAGAGAGGAGGAGAAGAGAGAAAGGTAGAAGAGAAAGAATGGGAGGGGAGGAGAGAGGAGACAACAAAAAGGATGGGAAGAAAAAGAATTCTTAACCATAAACCAATATGCAAATGGATATGGAATCAGAATTGCTATGAAATTTGTATCCAGAAAAAGAATTAAGGCTAAAATGTGTTTAAAATTATTAAGTTTGAGAGCCCAGACATCTTTCAAAACCAACACAATTAGATGAAAGCAAACTTTAAAACCAGGCTCAGAATATTCCTATAGATAAAGTTTCAATAAACATGAGTTCACAATCAAAAATTACTAAACAAAAAGATGTTAGGCCAAGATTGCTGCACAGCTGTGGGAGCATCCCCAGGAGAGGAGGGGAGCCTGGAACTCAAACCAGGCTTCCAAGCACAGAGCACCAGTGGTGGGATCACCTGCCCACATAGTATCCACCAGTGAAAAGCCCAAGGTTTGTTGCCTAACAGAAGAGAAGGAGCCTGCTGGAGAAAGAACCACCTTGTTTTTTTTTACATTTCTTTTGTTTCAAGGGACCAATGCCCAAGTTTCATATTCCCAGCCACTCATCTTGGGCTCAGGCAAAGGGAGGACAGCATGGTCTAGAGTCATACACAGAGAGTTGGAGTGGGAGGCTTGGGAGAGAGGCATGGAGAACAGATGCTGAGTTCCTAGTCTTAGAGTACAAAACCATACTGAAGTAGCCATTTTTATTCAGAAGAGTAAGCCCCTCACATGGGAAAAACAATTATCCCACCCTGTGGGAAACCACTTACCCCACTCTCTGGAACACTGCTTGCCCCACCCTGCATCCTTTTATTAAAATTTTTTTTCTTACTTTCCCTCAACCTGCATTGTATCCCTTGCTGAGGAGACAACAAAACAGGCAGACTCAGAGACATTAGAGACTGGTTTTAGGGCACAGCCACTCCATATACTCTCCAGGGAACCAGCGTGGTGCTCCACCTTTACAAGAGAGCCTAGGAAG
Source organism: Pteronotus mesoamericanus (assembly GCF_021234165.1). Taxonomy (NCBI): domain Eukaryota; kingdom Metazoa; phylum Chordata; class Mammalia; order Chiroptera; family Mormoopidae; genus Pteronotus; species Pteronotus mesoamericanus. The sequence goes on from NW_026555321.1 coordinate 61,622,680, forward strand.
GCCCCTCCAGGTTCCAGCAACCCTGAACTCTGGGCTGTGGACTCCCCACTCAGAATCCTATTAGGGCTTTGCCCTGCTGAGTTCAGGGAAATAATCTGGAACAGACTCAGATGTGTGGTACAGGGATGGGGGAACACACCCACCATCTTCCTTGAAGTCTGAATGGCATCTCACACAGGAGATACAGGGGTCCTATCTTCCTGATTCCATCAGAAGTCCCCCTCAAAAACAGGTCTGAGGCCAAACTAAAACTATGGCAGGATGGCAGGCAGAGACAGGTGGAGGAAGTTCCTGCAGTGACTTCTGTCATTAATTGACCCACCCCTGGGCCCTGTGCTGATAAAAGATCAGACTTACAGAGCAGTGCAGCCTGGAGGAATCAGCCAAAAACTGTTGATTGCCTGTAGCTTCAAATGGACTGCCTAGAGCTAAATATGGACAGTATCTGACATTGGCCTGCACAAGCTTCAGGCAACATCAGAGTTGTAGCCAGAGGGAGAAACCAGCAGGCAAACACTAAACTCTGTTGAGATGACATCCACCTTTTCTTTTCATATTTTTCCTTTTTTTCTCTTCATTTAGCTTTTAATCATTTTTTTCTTTTCTTCAATTTTTCCTTACTTTTATCATTTTTTTCTTTCAAATCTTTCATTTTACTCTTCCTTTTCTTACTCCATTTTACTTCCTTTTCTTATTTTTAATTTTGTTTTGTTTTCCCTTTCTTTGTTCTTTGGTGGTGATTTCCTGTTTCTACTCCTTATGATTACAGTTTCTCCTCCCTCTATCACCTCATAATCATTTTTCCTTCCATTGGTCTTATTGAATTCTAGTTTTTCTTATACTATTCTATTTTTCCTGCTTTTATTATTTTTGCTTTTATTATTGATTTTGCTAATGTTCTGGGGTTGTATGTGTGGGCTTTGTTTTCTATATTGTTTCCCTTTCTTCTGTCAGCACTGGTAAAACAACAAAGAAGATGTGGTCAGTGTTGAGCCTCTCAGTCAGTCAGCCAGAAGGGAAACCCACCAACAAATGGGTCAACAAAAATTGAAACCCAAATGCAAAAGAAAAGCCCACAGAAACCACACAAGGGACATTCCTAAAAATCCAGTTCAGGAGATCAAGGAGATAACACCACTGAGTCTTACAGGACTCCTACCACATTAGACCACCCCAGGAAGACAAGGAGCAAAACAATATATAATACATATAAACAATCAAAAAGAGCAGATAAAATAGGGAAACAAAGAAGCAACCCCCAAATGAAAGAAAAGGAGGAATCTCCAGAAAAAAAGATAATTGAAATTGAAGCAAGAAGTTTATCAAACATAGAATTCATAGTAATGGTTATAAAGATACTCAAGAAACTTAGTGAGAATTACAAGGAACGTAAGGGAAACTACACCAGCATGAAAAATAACATAGAAACCATGAACAAGAACCAGTTGGAAATAAAGAATGCAATATCTGAAATGAAGAATACACTAGGAAGAATTAAAAACAGGGTAGATGAAGTAGAGGATCAAATCAGTGATTTAGAAGACAAAGTATAAAAAACACCCAATCAAAGCAACATAAAGAAAAAAAGACTTAAGGGAAATTTGGAACAACATGAAATGTACCACTTTGCACATCATAGGGATACCAGAGTAGAAGAAAGTGAGCAAGGGATACAAAATTTGTCTGAAGAAATAATAACAGAAAAACTTCCTTAACCTAGTGAAGGTAGAAGTCATACAAAGTTCAGAAAGCACAGAGAGTCCCAAAGAGGAACCCAAAGAGACTGACACCAAGACATATTATAATTAAAATGGCAAAGTTCAAAGACAACAAGAGAATCTTAAAGGCAACAAGAGACAGTCAGTACCAACAAGGGATCTCCAATAAGATGGTCAGCAGATTCTCAACAGAAACACTTCAGGCAAGAAGGTATTGACATGAATTATACAAAGTAATGAAAAGTAAAGATCTGCAACCAAGACTATTCTACCTAGCAAGGCATTCATTTAAGATTGAAGGCAAAATAAAGAGCTTCTCAGACCAAAAAATAAATAAATATTTTTAAAAAGGCTAAAAGGGTTCATTAACACCAAACGAACATTGCAAAAAATGTTAAAATGACTGCTTTTAGAAAAAGTAATAGAGAGTGAAAGGAACATAGTTATAAGGGAATAAAATGGCAATGAGCAAGTACCTATCAAAAACAACCTTAAACACAAATGTATTAAATGCTCTAATCAAAGACATAGGGTAGCTGAATGGATATGAAACCATGGAGCATATATATGCTGTCTAAAAGAGACCCACCTCAGAATAAAAGGTTTACACAGGCTGAAAATGAAGAGATGAGAAAAAATATTTCATTCAAATGGAGGATGAAAAAAAGCTGGGGTAGCAATACTTACATATGACAAAATAGGCTTCAAAACAAAGCCCATGAAAAGAGACAAACAAGGTCACTGCATAATACTAAAGGGAACAATCCAACAACAAGCTCTAACACTTATAAACATAGACACACCCAATATAGGAGCACCTAAATATACAAAGTTACTTTAGGGGATTATAACACTCAACCATCACCATTGGATAGATCTTCTAGACAAAAAATCAACAAGGAAATAGCAGCTTTAAAATACACACTACATCAAGTGTATTTAATTGATATTTACAGAACATTTCATCTCGCTGGAACAGAATACACATTCTTCTCAAGGGCACATGGGTCATTCTCAAAGATAGATCGCATTGTAGGAAAATTAACAAATTCAAGAAAACTGAAATTATATCAAGCATTTTCTTGGACCACAATGGCATAAAACTAGAAATCAACTTCATTTTAAAAAATGCAAAAATCTTCAACTATATTGAGAGTAAATGGCATGCTATTAAATAACAAATAGGTCAACAATGAGATCAAGGAAGAAATTTAAAAGTACATGGAAACAAAGGAAAATTAACACACAACAACATAAAACTGATGGGACACAGTGAAAACAGTTCTGAGAGGGAAGTTTATAGCATTACAGGCATACCTCCAGAAGATAGAAAAATCTCAAATAAACAATTTAACGCTACACTAAAAAAAAAAAAAAAAACTAGAAAAACAACAAAAAAACAAAAGTCTGAAGAGAATTGAAGGAAGGAACTAATCAAGATTATAGTAGAAATAAATGATATAGAAACTGAAAAAAACAATTCAAAAGATGAAGAATCCAGTAGCAGTTTCTTTGAAAAATAAATAAATAAATAAATAAAATTGATGAATATTTAATCAGACCCATCAAGAAAAAAAGAGAGAGGACCCAAATTAATAAATCATAAATTAAAGAAAAGAAATAACAGATACCACAGAAATTCAAAGGACTGAAGAAAATACAATGAATAACTCTATGCCATGTAATTAGACAACCTGGGTGAAATGGACTGAATCAAGAAGTAGAAGAAAACCTGAATAGATTGATAACAACTAAAAAAATTGAATATTAATTTAAAAAATCAAAGCACACAAAAGTCCAGGACCAGATGGTTTCACAGATTAATTTTACCAATAATTGAAAGAAGATCTAACATTTGTCCTTCTCAAACTATTCCAAAAAATTGAAGAGGGAAGACTTCTCAGCTCTTATTACAAGGCAAGCATTATCCAAATTCCAAACCAGGGAAAGATACAACAAAGAAAGAAAATTACAGGAGAATCAACATCACGGAAGAGTGAGTGGAAGTAACACTGACCTCCTCCGAAGACCAATCTGGAATTACAACTAAATTGTGGAGAAATCACATGGAACAAACAACTGAACAATAGCGAGAGAAGAACCTTATAACGTTGGACAGACAGAAGAATCAGGTTTTACCAAACCTAACTGGTAAGAAATGCAGTAGAGACTTGAGAAGGCGGGTGGGGCACCCACTGTACGCAACACCAGGAGGATATTGAAATGGCCAGTTGGATCCCCCTGAGAAGAGCAGGGTCTAAACCACAAATGAGGATCTCCAGTCTACAGCACAAGGGCCCAAAAAAGTACACAGATAACAGACAGCTGCAAAAAGAAGCATGGTTGCTCTCTTCAAGAGACAGGCAGCTGGAGATACAAAGAGCCATTTAAAGGTCCAAAGCATGAATTTTTATTTGCAGCCACTTACCCTGGGCTTCAGCAAAGGTAGGGGCAAAGTGGGCTAGAGATGCCTGATGAGTAGGGAAGGAGATTTTGGAGAGAGAACAGAGAGAGTAGTTGGCAGGATCCTGGTGCTGATGCCTCCCCCATATGGCAGCTGCTATCTGGCTCAGGCAGACCACACCTCAGAGCGAGAGCAGTGTAAAGGATCCAATAACCCCACCCATAGAATGGACTCTGCCCCACCCTGCGGTGTCTCTATACTGGCCTGCTGAGTGCAGAGTGACTAGATTAACAGATGAAGGAGACCGCTACAAACAATAGATTCCTGGAAGTCTCAAACAGACTGCCTAAGGTCACACAGGGTCAACATCTGACATCATCAGAGGCAGATCCAGAAAGGAAAAAACAGCAGTCTCCTACCATAGAAGTTCACACCACAAAGTCAGGAAGTAAAGACAGATCAATTTAAGAAGCAAAAACAAAAAAGATGTGTCTTACGAATAATGGGAAGACAAAGAAACACCCCCGAATCAAAGGGAAAGGAGGAATACCCAGAAAGAGAGTTAAATGAAATAGAGGCAAGTAAACTATCACATATTGAGTTCCAAACTACAGTTCTAAGGAAGCTCACTGAACTCAGTGAGCTCAGAGAGAATTACAAAACTCCAGGGAAACTATGAGGAACTTGCTGCAAAATATATCAGTTTAAAAAAGGACATAGAAACTATCAATAAGACACAAGAGGAAATGAAGAATACAACTTCTGAATTGAAGAACACAGTAGAAGGAATCAAAAGCAAGCTAGATGAAGCAGATTATTGAATCAGCAAGCTGGAGGATAAGGTAGAAAAAAGCTCCCAGAAAGAGCTAGAAAATAAGAAAAGACTCAAAAAGAATTAAGAGGCCTCTAGGGAAATTCAGGACAACCTGGACTGTAATAATATCTGTATAATAGGGATACCAGAAGAAGAGAGCAAGGAATACAAAACCTGTTTGAAAAAGTGACGATAAAAAACTTCCTTCAGTTGAGGAGAGAAAGAGTGACACAAGTCCAGGAAGCACAGAGGGTCCCATTCAAGTGGAAACCAATGAGGCCCACTCCAAGACACATCATCATTAAAATGGCAAATAGCAAAGACAGAGAATCCTAAAACAAGCAAGAGAGAAAGAGGTAGTAACATGCAAGGGAGCCCTGATATGGCTAGGAGCTGAGTTTCTCAACAGAAACACTGTAAGCCAGAAGGGACTGCCAAGAAATATTCCAAGTAATGAAAAGCAAAGGCCTACAACCAAGACTTCTCTAGTGAGCAAAGCTCCCAATTAAAAGGGAAGGCAAAATAAGAAGTTTCCTAGACAAAAGGAGTCTAAAAGAATACACTTCCACCAAAGGAGCATTGTAAAATATGCTAAAGGGACTGATTTATAAAGATGAAGAAAAAGTGTCTATGAATACCCAGTTACTGTCACAGACACCAATACTTGATATTACCAATATTTTTAATACTTAATCTGATTGTGACAATGATGTGTTATTTTAATTGTTACTTTATTATTGTTGAAACTAAACCTGTTTTTTGTATATTCATTCTTGTTTCTATTATTTTAAAAAAGATTTAAATGACTGTTTGGTAGACTTTATCCATGTTTTTATTAAATGTTTATATTATCTTTTTCCCAAAATAAAAATCCAAAAACTATCAACCCTTTTTTTGATGTGTTGCAAATACTTTCTTATTCTATTACTTGTCCTTTAATATTTTTATATGTATATTACTGTATAATATTAAATGTTTAATATTCTTATAATCTTATTGTCAATATTCTACTTTATAACTTCAAAGTTTGAATATTTTACTTCAGGGTAAAAATAATATTATTTTGTATTTTCTCCTAAAATACCTTTGATTTTATATATTGATTTTTAACTCACCTAAATTTTTTTTGTATAATGTGTGAAATAGGGCTCTATATTTGTTTCATTCAAGTAATAGTGGTCCATGCACCTTATTTGTTGAATAAGCTTTATTTTTCCCATTGATTTGAAATATCAACTGAATCATATATTACATTGTTAGATATATACATTTGTTTCTAGAATGCTAATTATATTTCATTGATCTACTTGACTATTTCTGTGCTGGTGTCATGTTAATTGCTGATACTTTATAATGGATTTAAACTTTTTAATGTTTTATAATGGATTTTGACATTTAAAAAATAAATAAATAAAATCAATCTGCATTTTAAAAGAAAGAAAGAACGAAGGAACCACTACCTTTTGTGACAACATGGATGGAACTGGAGAATATTTTGCTAAGTGAAATAAGCCAACCAGTGAAAGGGAAATAACATATGATCTCACCTATACATGGAATCTATTCAACAAAATAAACTAACAAACAAAATAAATCACAGGCATGGAAACATGGACTGAAAGTGACCAGAAGGGATGGGGATGGAGGACAATGATGGAAGGGAGAAGGGACTAAACAAAGAACGTGTATGAATGACCTATGGACATGGATGACAGAGTGGGAATTGACTGTGGAGCAGGGGACAGGGTGGGATGGGTGGAGGAGGGCAAAGGAGGAAAAATTGAGACAACTGTAATAGAATAAATATGATTTAAAAATTTAAAAGAAAACTACAAGCCAAAAGAAAAAAACAGCTATGAGTCCCCAGTTTACCATCTCTGACAAGGTCACTGTTACAAAATTAGAGATGTAGTCTCTAGGAAAAGCTGTTCCCAATTTAAGGTTGTATAGAGAATAAAATAAAAATAAAGAATATTTTATGTATTTTAAGTAATAACTTTGTTGCATTTCCTTTAACTGTTTTTTTTTTGTTATTTTTAGGATTTGGGTTTATATTGTATTTTTTAGATATTGTATTTTAGATATTTCAGATATATTTTATAATCTGACATTATTTAATAAGCAGTCTTCCATGTAAACAGCATGTTTTGTAGCCCTTCTCTTTAATGCATTCATAATAATGTACATATTCATCAATAGCAAGAGCCTAGAAAATAAATTTGTTGATTCCATTTGAATTAACTGATGGAAGCTGGAAAATCTGGTTAAAACGGTGAAAATGGAAGCTCCCTATGTAAGAGGTTAGATAGATGAATTACTATGGTCCTTACATCTTTATCCCCTCAAGGAGAGTAGAGTGATTGGTCTGCCTCAGACTGATATCAGAGGAGAAAGATCCTGAGGTGATAGAAGGAGGGCTAATGTGAGCAGGGATACCTGGTGACAGTAGTGGACAAAAGAGCTGAATTATTTGGGAAAGGAAAAAGAGATTTCCACCTAATGAGAGACAATATCAGCCATGGGAGATGGCTGGTATGATGATTTGCAGCATGTGGATTTTCAAGTTGCAGCAGAAATCCTATGTAGATAAATTGAGGGAAGCAACCCCTCAGCAGCCTAAAAGTAAGCTGGGTTGTGGAGCAAGGATGAAGAACAGCAGCTTTCAGACACCCCATACCCTGTCCCCACTTTCGGAGCAAGAAAGTCATTGAATGTTTCAGCAGGTCAGTGAGCAAAGGTGTGAGGATGACTAATTTGCCAGTGAGGCACTTGTCAGAGGGGTAAACTGTTTTTTTTTTCAAATGTTTAGTGCAGGTCTGACACTTACTATAAGCTGTTGAAGATAATCCCTTCCTGAATAAAACACAGTGTGCTTTATTTTACTTCAGGTAAATTCCTAGAAGAGGAATCACAGAGTAAAACATACATATTTTTTAAAGTTTGTTTTTTAATTTAACCTTTATTGTATTTTTCTCATTACCATTTATTTTTTTTCAAAGTGTAAATCATAGTAATTTTATTTTTTAAATTTTATTTTAATTTATTTTTTCAAATACATTTGTCTCTGCCTACCCCCCACCACTTTCCCTTGCCCCCTCCCTCCTTCCCTCCCTCAGCTCTTCCCCTTTGGTTTTGTCCATGAGTCCTTGCTATATGTTCCTTGACTTTCCCCTTCCCTTCCTTGTCCCCGCCCCCTCTCCTTCCTTCCCTCTTGTCTCTGTTGATTTCTTTTCCTTTCAGTGTTGCTGGTCTTATTTTCCTTGCATCTTTGTTTTTCTTTCTCAAAATTGCTGAGGCTATTCAGGGTCATTTATGGTTCCATATAAATTTTTGAAATGTCTGTTCTATTTCTGTGAAATATGTCATTGGTATCTTAATAAGGATTGCATTGAATCTATAAATTGCTTTGGGTAGTATGGACATTTTGATTATATTAATGCAGCAATACATTAAAAAGATTATCCACCACGATCAAGTGGCATTCATCCCAGGCATTCAGGGATGGTTCAATATACGCAAATCAGTAAACGTGATACATCACATAAATAAAAGACAAGACAAAAACCACATGATCATCTCGATAGATGCAGAAAAAGCATTCGATAAGGTACAGCACCCATTTATGATCAAAACACTCAGAAAAATGGGAATAAATGGGGAATTCCTCAGCATAATAAAGGCCATATATGAAAAACTTACAGCCAATATCATACTCAACGGGCAAAAACTGAAAGCCTTCCCACTAAGATCAGGAACACAAAATAGATGTCCTCTCTCACAGCTTCTTTTCAACATCGTATTGGAAGTCCTAGCCACAGCGGTCAGACAAGGGAAAGAGATAAAAGGCATCCAAAGAGGAAAGGATGAAGTAAAGCTATCATTGTTTGCAGATGACATGATCGTGTACATAGAGAACCCTGCAGACTCTACCAAAAAACTCCTCAACCTAATAAGTGAATTTGGCAAAACAGCAGGATACAAAGTCAACATTCAGAAATCAAAGGCATTTTTGTACACCAGCAATGCAATAGAAGAAGAAGAAATCAGAAAAAAAATACCATTTGATATAGCAAGAAGAAAAATCAAGTACCTAGAAATAAATTTAACCAAAGACATAAAAGACCTGTACGCAGAAAACTATACAACAGTGAAAAAAGAAATTAAGGAAGACACAAATACATGGAAGCATATACCGTGCTCATGAAATGGAAGAATTAATACCATTACCATTTAGTCCCCTCATACCTCTCTCCACCCCACCAGCAATCACCACACTGCTGTCCATGTCCATGAGCCCTTTTTCCTTTATGCTCAACCTCCCACTCCCTAACCTCCCCCACACATCTGTCATCCTGCTCTCTATCTATGAGCCTGTCTCTATTTTGCTTCTTAAGTCAGCTTGTTCATTAGATTCCACATATGAGTGAAATCATATTGTATATATCTTTCTCTGCTGGCTTATTTCATTGAGCATAATGTTCTCCAGTTCCATCCATACTGTCTCAAATGGTAAGATTTTTTTTTTATTTTTTTATGGCCGAGTAGCATTCCATTGTGTAAATGTCCCATAGATGTTTTATCCACTCATCTACTGATGAACATTTGGGCTGCTTCCATATCTGAATGATTGTTAATGGCTCTGTAATGAAGGTAGGGGTGCTTATGTTCTTTTGAGTTAGTGTTTTGGGTTTCTTTGGATATATTCCCAGAAGGGGGATGGCAGTGCCAAAAGGTAGAACCATTTTTAATCTTTTGAGGTACCTCCATACTGCCTTCTATAGTGGCTGTACAAATCTGCATTCCCACCAACAGTGCAAAAGGGTTCCCCTTTCTCCGCATCTTCATGAGCACTTGTTTGTTAATTTATTGATGATAATTATTCTGACAGTTCTAAGAAAATATTTCATAGTGCTTTTAATTTGCATTTATGCGATGATTAGTGACACTGATTATTTTTCCAGATGTCTATTGGCCATCGTGTTCTCTTTGAAAAAGGGTCTAATCAAATCCTTTGCCTATGTTCTAATCAGGTTGGGGGGTTTGTTTGGTTTGTTTTGATTTGGTTTGGTTTGGCTTTTGGTGTTGAGTTTTATAAGTTCTTCATAAGTTTTGGATATTAACCCCTGTCAAATGTATTGGCGAATATGTTCTATCATTCTGTGTGTTGTCTTTTTATTTTGTTGATGATTTCCTTTGCTGTGCAAAAACTTTTTAGTTTAATATAGTTCTATCATTTACTTTTTCTTTTGTTTCCTTGCCTGGGGAGATATATCCAATAGAATATTGCTACGAGCAATGTCTGAGATTTTGCTGCCTATATTTTCTCCATGGGCTTTTATGGTTTTGGATCTAACATTTAAGTCTTTGATTCATTTTGAATTTATTCTTGTGTGTGGTCAGTTTCATTTTTATGCATGTTTTATCCAATTGTCACAACACCAATTTTTGAATAAACGATCATTAGTGTATTGTATGTGCTTGCTTCCTCTGTGAAATATTAATTGACTATAGGTGTGGGTTTGTTTATGGGCTCGCTTTTCTGTTCCATTAATCTATGTGTCTCTTTCTAATGCCAGTACTATTCTGTTTGGATTATCATGACCTTATAATATAGTCTGATATTACGTAGTGAGATTTCTCCAACTTTGTTTTTCTTTCTCAGAATTGCTGATGCTGTGTGGAGCCTTTTGTAGTCCCATACAAATTTTTGAAATATTTGTTCTAGTTCTATGACATATGTCATTGAAATTGTGATAAGAATTGCATTGAATATGTAGATTAGTTTGGGTAATATGGACATTTTAATTATGTTAATTCTTCCTTTTCATGAACTTGGTAATGTGCTTCCATTTATTTGTATCTTCTATTTCTTTCATCAGTTTCTTATAGTCATCTGAGTACAGATATTTTCTCTCCTAGATACTTTACTATTTTTGAAATAATTGGAAATGAGATTGTTTCTTTTTCTTTTGTTAAACATTTCTCCTGTTTTTACTTTTTTTACCCTTTATCACTTCATTTTCTTTTTTTATAATTAATTTTTTAATGTAGAATTTAAGGAGTTTTATTTTATTTTCTTTTTTTACTTTTTTGTGACATTTTTAAATTTTATTTTAATTTATTTTTTCAAATACAATTGTCTCTGCCTTCCCCCCACCACTTTCCCCTGCCCCCTCCTCCATTCCCTCCCTCAACCCTTCCCCACTTTGATTTTGTCCATGAGTCCTTGCTATATGTTCCTTGACTTTCCCCTTCCCTTCCTTTTCCCCCACCCACACCTCCCTCCTTCCCTCTTGTCTCTGTTGGTTTCTTTTTCTTTCAGTGTTGTTTGTCTTATTGTCCTTGCATCTTTGTTTTTTGGTTACCTTCCACTTATAGGTGAGATCATATGGTATTTGTCTTTGGCCCCCTGGCTTATTTCACTTAGCATAATGCTCTCTAGTTCCATCCATGCTGTCATGAAGGGTAGTAGTTCTTTTTTTCATTCTGCTGCGTATTATTCCATTCTGTAAATTTATATCATAATTTTTTGATCCAATTATCTACTGATGGGCATTTAGGTTGCTTCCAAAACTTGACTATTGTAAATTGTGCTGCTATCAACATTGTGGTGCATAGTTTCTTTTTAATTGGCTCCTTGGGATTCTTAGCGTATAGTCCCAGCAGGGGAATCACTGGATCAAAAGGCAGTTCCATTTTCAGCTTTCTGAGGAAATTCCACACTGCTTCCCACAATGGCTGCACCAGTCTGCATTCCCACCGACAGTGGACTAGGGTTCCCTTTACTCCACAGCCTCGTCAGCACCTGTTGTTTATTGATCTCTTTATGAAGGCCATTCTGACCAGTGTGAGGTGGTACCTCATGGTGGTTTTGATCTGCATTTCTCTGATGGCTACTTATGCCGAGTATCCATTCAAATATCTCTGGGCTCTCTGTATTTCTTCCTTGGAAAAGCATCTGCCCAGGTCCTTTGTCCATTTTTTGATTGGATCGTTTGTCTTTGTGGAGTGGAGTTGAGTGAGTTCTTTATATATTTTGGAGATCAAACCTCTATCTGATGTATCATTAGCAAATATATTTTCCCATACAGTTGGCTCCCTTTTCATTTTGCTGATGTTTTTCAAGCATGCAGTAGCTTCTTATTTTGATGAGGTTCCTCTTGTTTATTCTTTTCTATCTGTCTCTTGTTTTAGGAGACATATCAGTGAAAAAATTGCTGCCTGGTATATCTGAGAATTTCCTGTCAGTGTTCTCCTCTAGGACTTTGATGGTGTTGCGACTTATATTTAAGTCTTTTATCCATCTTGAGTTTATTTTTGTGCATGGTGTCAGCTGATGATCCAATGTCAATTTTTTGCATGTAGCCATCCAGCTCTCCCAACACCATTTGTCGAAGAGGCTATTATTACTCCACTTTCTGCTTCTGCCCCCTTTGTAAATATTAGATGCCAATAGAGACCTGGGCTTATTTCTGGGCTTTCTATTCTGTTCCACTTGTCTATGGATCTTTTCCTGTGCCAGTACCAGATTGTTTTGAGTATGGTGGCTTTGTAATATAGTTTGATGTCCACTATTGTGATCCCTCCTACTTTGTGTTTCTTTCTAAAAATTGCTGCAGCTATTCAGGGTCATTTATGGTTCCATATAAATTTTTGAAATGTCTGTTCTACTTCTGTGAAATATGTCATTGGTATCTTAATAGAGATTGCATTGAATCTATAAATTGCTTTGGGTAGTATGGACATTTTGATGATACTAATTCTTCCAATCCATTAGCACGGTATATGCTTCCATTTAGTTGTGTCTTCCTTAATTTCTTTCTTCAATGTTGTATAGTTTTCTGCGTGCAGGTCTTTTGTGTCTTTGGTTAAATTTATTCCTAGGTACTTGATTTTTCTTCTTGCTATATCGGATGGTATTTTGTTTCTGCTTTCTTCTTCTTCTATTTCATTGCTGGTGTACAAAAATGCCTTTGATTTCTGAATATTGACTTTGTATCCTGCTGGTTTGCCAAATTCACTTATTAGGTTGAGGAGTTTTTTGGTAGAGTCTACAGGGTTTTCTATGTACACTATCATGTCATCTGCAAACAATGATAGTGTTACTTCCTCCTTGCCTATTTAGATGCCTTTTATTTCTTTTTCTTGCTTGACCACTGTGGGTAGGACTTCCAATACTATGTTGAATAGAAGTGGTGAAAGTGGACATCCCTGTCCTCTACCCGATCTTAGTGGGAAAGCTTTTAATTTTTGCCCATTGAGTATAATGTTGGCTGTAGGTTTTCCATATATGGCCTTTATTAGGTTGAGGTATGCCCTCTTTATTTCCATTTTCCTGAGTGTTTTGATCATAAGTGGGTGCTGTACATTATCGAATGCTTTTTCTGCTTCTATCGAGATGATCATGTGGTTTTTGTCTTTCCTTTTGTTTATGTGATGTATTACATTTATTTATTTGCATATATTGAACCATCCTTGCATCCCCGGATTAATCCGACTTGCTTATGGTGGATGATCCTTTTAATGTATTACTGGATGTGGTCTGCCAATATTATGTTCAGGATTTTAGTGTCTATGTTCATCAGTGATATTGGCCTGTAGTTTTCTTTCTTTATAGGGTCTTTATCTGGTTTTGGGATTAAGGTGATGTTAGCCTCATAAAACAAGTCTGGGAGTCTTCCCTCCTCATGGATTTTTTAGAATAGTCTGAGAAGAACAGGGGTTAGCTCTGTCTTAAATATTTTGTAAAATTCTCCTGGGAAACCATCCAGCCCAGGATTTTTGTGTGCCGGGAATTTTTTGATGACTGCTTCAATTTCCCCTGCTGTTCTTAGTCTGTCCAGGCTTTCTACTTCTTCTTCATTCAGTGTTGGAACATTATACACTTCTAAAAATTTGTCCATTTCATCAAGGTTTTTAAATTTTTGCATATATTTGCTCTTAGTAATTTCTTACTATCTTTTCTATTTATGTGGTATCACTTGATATTTCTTCTCTTTCATCTCCCTTTTTTTCTTCACAAATCTCCTTGAAGGCTTGTCGATTTTATTTATCTTTTCAAAGAACCAGCTCCTGGATTGCTTGATCTTTGAATTGTTCTTTTCACCTCTAGATCTTTCAGTTCTGCTCTAATTTTGATTATTTTGTTCCTTCTACTTGCTCTGGCATATATTTCTTGTTGTTCCTCCAGTTCTTGAAGTTGTAGTGTTAGGTCTTTTATCTGAAATGTTTCTATCTTTTTTAGATAAGCCTGTATTGCTATGAACTTCCCTCTCAGGACTGCCTTTGCTGTGTCCCAGAGATTTTAGACTGTTGTATGTTCATTTTCATTTCTTTACAGAAATTTTTGACTTCTCTTATCTCATTTTTGACCCATTCATTGTTTAATAGTCTACTGTTCAGTCTCCATGAGTTTGCAAATTTTTGAAGTTTCTCTTTTAGGTTGATTTCCAGTTTTAAGCCCTTGGGGTTCAAGAAAAAGTTTGGTATTACTTCAATGTTCCTGAATGTGCTGAGGTTTGCTTTCTGTCCTATCATGTGGTCTATCTTTGAAAAACTGCCATGAACATTTGAAAACAATGTATATTTTTTTTCTTTGGATGTAAGGTTCTATATATGTCAGTTAAGTCTCTTTGATTCAGTGTGTCTTTCAGCGCCACAATATGTTTATTAATGTTTTGTTTGGAAGATCTGTCCACTTTTTGACAGTGGGGTGTTGAAATCCCCTACTGTCAGTGTGTTGCTGTCTATATCTTTTTTGAAATCGTCCAAGATTTTCCTTATATATTTGGGTGCTCCTATGTTGTGAGCTTATAAGTTTACAATGTTTATGTCTTCTTGATATATTCTCCCTTTAAATATTATAAAGTGTCCCTCTGGGTCTCTTTTCATGACCTTTGTTTTGAAATCTATTTTGTCTGATATAAGTATTGATACCCCTCCTTTCTACTCTTGCCCATTTGCTTGGAATATTTTTTTCTATCCCTTTACTTTCAATCTGTGTAGTCTTTTGTTCTGAGGTAAGTCTCTTGTAGGCAGCATATGTGTGGGTCATGTTTTCTTATCCATTCAGCTATCCTGTGTCTTTTGATTGGGGCATTTAGTCCAATTACAATGAGTGTTATTACTGATAGAAACCTATTCATTTCTTCTCTTTGTACCTGTGTTTTTCTTCTTCTCACTCTATTTCTTCATCTTCTTAAACCAGTCCTTTTAGCATATCTTGTAGTGCTGGTTTGGTGGACACGTATTCTTTTAGCGTTCCTTTGTCTGGGAAGCTCCTTATTTCCCCTTCTATTTAATTGAGTGTTTTGCTGGGTAGAGCAGCCTTGGTTGTAGGCCCTTGTTTTTCATTACTTGGAATATTTGTTGCCATTCCCTTCTGACTTGTAGTGTTTCTGTTGAGAAGTCAGCTGCTAGCCGTTCCCCAGCTCCCTTGTATGTTACTTTCTGTTTCTCCCATCCTGTCTTTAGGGTTCTCTCTTCCTCATTGATATTTGCCATTTTATTGATGATGTGTCTTGGAGTGGGCTCCTTGGGTCCCTCTTGAGTGGGGCCCTCTGCCCTTCCTGGATCCATGAGACCCTTTCTCTCCTCAAATTGGGGAAATTTTCCATCATTACTTTGTCGAAGAGTTTCTCTATCCCTTGCTCCTCTTCTTTTCCTTCTGGTATCCCTATTATACAGATATTTTTGTCTTTCAGGTTGTCTTGCATTTCTCTCAATGCCTCTTCATTTTTCTTTGAGTCTTTTTTCCATTTCTTGTTCTTTCTGGGACCTTTTTCTACCTTATCCTCCATCTTGCTGATTCGATCCTCAGCTTCATCCAGCCTGCTTTGGATTCGTTCTACTGGGTTCTTCAATTCAGAAATGGTATTCTTCTTATCCTCTTGTTACTTCTTAATAGTTTCTGTGTCCTTTTTCAGGTTGATATAGTTGCTGTAAGATCCTGATAGTTTATGTAGTTTCTCATAGTTCTCTTTGAGCTGGCTGAGCTCCTTGAGCTTCCTTAGAGCCATTGTTTTGAATTCAATATCTGATAGTTCCCTTGCCTCTATTTCATTTACCTCTCTCTGTGGGGAGTCCCCTTTTCCACTCATTTGGGGGGAATTTCTTTTTCTTCCCATTTGTGTGAGAGTCTGTTTTATTTATTTATTTTTTGTTTGTTTGTTTTTTGTTTGTTTGTTTTTGCTTCTACTTCAATTGATCCATCTAGATTTCCTTACTTTGTGGATTAATCTTCTATGGTAGTAGGCGGGTCTTTTTATTTAGTATTATTATTTTCTTTACTTTTCTTTCTGTGTCTGCCTCTGATGATGTCAATTGTTGACCCTATCTGACTTTGGGTCGTTTGTTTGAACCTTCCAGGAATCTACTGTCTGTGTTGACTCCTGCTTTGGGCAGCTCTGTGACCCTTTCAGCCAGGGATCCACTATTTTTATGGATCACTCTGCACTCTCAGGCCGGCTCCTTGAGCGCACTCGGGGGCCGGGCACAACTCCACCCAGCCCGACGGACTAGCTCAACCTCAAGTGCTTGCCTGTCGCCCGTGCACGCCCTGGCACTGGTCAATTTAGGATCTTCTATTGTGTGCTTTCCCCACTTTTGGCTCTTTGGGGTGTGACCTGCCCGTGCAAAATGGAGACTACGGAAATCAGAAAAAGACATCTCCGGGACTCTCCAGTTAATCCTGTCTCCAGTCTCTCCCCAAGGATCTCTAGGCAGCTCTGTGATCCCTTCAGCTAGGGATCCACTATTTCTACCAACCGTAATTGCGCACCTGCTTCTGCCTCTAAGGGTGTGGACTGCCTGCACAAATGGGGACTAGGAATTGGGAGGGACTCTGTTCCAGGGATCTCAGATAATCCTCCAGTTCTTTCCCCAATGCCTCTGTCTCCAGTCCCTCCTCAAGGGTCTCTATGCAGCTGCATGTCCCCTTTAGCCAAGGATCCTCTATTTCTTCCAGCTTGTCTGCACTCAGCCCCTAGCCCATACCTGCACAAGCTGTGTGTGGGGAGCCCAAAAAGCAGGTTAATTGATTCTCTTATGTCTGGGCAAGGTGGTAGCTGCAGAGTGGGAGGTGAGTTATGACCAGGGCTCTCCTGGCCACAGTCTCTATTCTCTTCACAAAGTTTTCCTCACCAATCTTCCCTCAGGCATCAGCCCACTCTCTTGCTGCCTCTATCCCGAGATCAAGGAAGGTGGCTGCCACTGCAAATTTTTGCATTGGCCCTTTAAATGTCTCTTTGCATCTCCAGCCCCCTGTCTTTGGCAGAGAGCACCCCTAAGCTTTTTGGGGTTGTGTTTTGTCTGTGTGTTTTCCTGGTTTCAGCAGCTCTAGTTTAGGGGTCCCTGTTTATGGTTCAGACCCTGTTCTTCTCAGCGGAATCTAACTGGCCATTTCAATGTCCCTCTGGTGCTGGTGCCCACAGGTGTCCAGCCCACCCTCTTGAGCCTCCACTGCACTTCTCACCTGTTAGGATGTGTGAAAGGTGATTCCACTGTCTGTCCACAGCTCCAAGGCTCCTCTCCCTCTATTGTTCCATTGCTTTCCAGGTGATTTCTCCACTATTTAGTCACAATTCCAGTTTGGTGTTGGGAGGAGGTCCGCGTGACTCCCATTCACTCCTTCACCGTCTTTTTTACCTCGTCTTGATTTTCTGACTTTGTGGATTAAACTTCTATGGTAGTAGGTTTATTATTTATTTATTTATTTACTTATTTATTTATTTTTATTTTCTCTTCTTTCTGGGTCTGCCTCTGATGATGTCAGTTGTTGACCCGGTCTGACCTTAGGCTGTTTGTTTGAGCCTTCCAGTAATCTACTGTCTGTGTCAGTCTCCTACAATTGTTAATCTAATCCCTCTGCCCTCAGCTGTCAGGCTTAGGCACCACAAGGCCAGGCAGTACCTCCTGACTGCTGTACTATCATGTCTTTACAAGCTGCTGTTACTCAGGGGAGTGGTCTACCTGAGCAAGATGGAGACTGTACAATGGGGAAGGTGTCAGCACCGGGATCCCCCCCAGCTACTCCCTTAGTTGTCTCCCCAATACCTCTGCCTCCAATCTCTCCTCAAGAGTCTCTAGGCAGCTCTGTGTCCCCATTAGCCTGAGGTCTACTATCTCTGCAGGCAGCTCTTCACTCAGCATCGTAGCCAGCATGCAACTCCAGTCTGGGCCGGACTGTCTTGAAGGCAGGGCTATTTCTTTTCCCACTGATGCCTCTTTCAGGAGTGGCCTGCCTGCACAAAATGGAGACTATGGACTGGGGAAGGAGTTGGCTCCGGGAATCCCCAGCTACTCCTCCAGTTCTTTCCCCAACGCCTCTGTCTCCAGTCTCTCCTCACAGGTCTCTAGGCAGCTCTGTGTCCCTTTTGGCCAGTGATCCACTATTTCTGCTGGGTGCACTGCACTCTGCACCCCAACCCACTCATGCACAAGGTCTGGGTGGAGAATGCAGGAGGCAGGTTTATTGATTCCCTTATGTCTGAGTGAGGTGTTAGTGGCAGAATGGGAGGTGAGTTATCACCAGGGCTCCACTGGCCACCATCTCGGTTCTTTTCACAAAGTTTTCCTCACCAATCTTTCCTCAGGCATCAGCCCACTCCTTTCCCACCTCTACGCAGAGATCAAGGAAGGTGGCTGCCACTGCAAATTTTTGCATTGGCCCTTTAAATATCTCTGCATCTCTAGCCACGTGTCTCTGGCAGAGATCGCCACTAAGCTTTTCGCGGTTGTGTTTTTGTTTGTGTGATTTTCTGGTTTCAGATTCTGTAGTCTAGGTGTCCCTGCTTATGATTCAGACTCTGTTCTTCTCAGGGGGAGCTAACTGGCTCTTTCAATGTCCCTCTGGTGCTGGTGCCCACAGGCACCCAGCCCACCTTCTCAAGCCTCCACCGCACTTCTCACCGGTTAGGATGTGTGCAAGTCGATTCCACTATCTGTCTGCGGCTCCAAGTCTCCTCGCACTCTATTGTTCCTTTGTTTTCTAGGTGATTTCTCCACAATTTAGTCACAATTCCAGTTTGGTCTTGGGAGGAGGTCAGCGTGACTTCCACTCACTCCTCCGCCATCTTCGTATCTCCTATTTTTCTTTTTCCAGTTCATTTAAGTGTGATGTTAAATTTTTTATGTGAGCTTTTTCTTTTTCTCTTTCTTCTCTTTCTTATCCTTCTCCTCCTCTCCCTCCTTTCTCCCCTTCCCATCCTCCTCCTCCTTCTTCTTTCTTCTTCATCTTCTTTATCCTCCTTTTTGAGATAATTCTGTAATGCTATGAATTTCCCTCTTACAATTGCTTTCACAGTGTCCCACAGATTTGGAATTGTTGTGTCCTCATTTTCATTTGTTTCAAGGTATCTTTTGATTTCTTCCTTGATCTCATTGTTGACCCATTAATTGTTCAATAACATGTTATTTAGCTTCCATGTCTCCATGTGCTTTTCAGTTTTCTTATTGTGCTTGATTTCTAGCTTCACAGCATTGTGGCCAAAGAAGATGCTTGATATGATTTAAATATTATTAAATTTATTGAGACTTGTTTTGTGTCCTAACATGTGGTCTATCCCAGAAAATGTCCTTGTGCATTTGAAAGTATGTATATTCTTTCTGCTGTTCTGGAGTGAAATACTGTAAAGATATCAATTAATTCTATTTGATCTATTGTGTAATATAAGGTCACCGTCTCCTTGTTGATTTTTTTCTCTGAATGATCTATCCATTGAAGACAATGTGGTGTTAAAATCCCGCAACTATGACTGTATTTCTGTTGATCTCTCCCTTTATGTCAATCAATATTTGCTTCACATAATTAGGTGTTCCTATGCTGGGTTTGTAAATGTTTACTAGGGTTATACCCTCTTGTTGGATTATTCCCTTTGTCATTATGTAATGTCCTTCTTAGTCTCTTTCTATAGCCTTGGTCTTTAAGTCTATTTTGTCACATATAAATACTGCTACCCCAGTTTTTTCCCTTTCTATTTGCATCAAATATCTTTTCCCATCCTTTTACTATTAGTCTGTGTGTATCTTTTGATCTGAGATGGGGATCTTGGAGGCAGCATATATATGGGTCTGATTTTCTTATCCACTCTACTACCTTATGTCTTTTGGTTGGGGCATTTAAGGTATTTACATTTCAGGTGATTATTAACAGATACGTATTTAGTGTTATTTTATTGTTAGACTCTTTTCCTTTGGGTTGTTTTTTTTTTTTCCCCCAGAGAAAAAAAAAGCAAGGCCTTTGGCATTCTTCTTAAAGCAAGGCCTTTGGCATTTTTTGCAATACTGATTTGGTATTAACAAATTTTCTTACTTTTTTTGTTTTTGCTTTTTGTTTTTGGTTTTTTTTTAATTTATTTTTTCAAATACATTTGTCTCTGCCTACCCCCCACCACTTTCCTTTGCCCCCTCCCTCCTTCCGTCCCTCAGCTCTTCCCCTTTGGTTTTGTCCATGAGTCTTTGCTATGTATTTGTTTCTTTTTGTCTGGGAAGCTCCTTATTTCTCCTTCAATTAGCCTTGCTGGGTAAAGTAGCCTTGGTTGTAGGCCCTTGTTTTTCATCACCTTGAGTATTCTACACCACTCTCTTCTGGCATGAAATGTTTCTGTTGCAATATCAGATAACAGTCTACTTAGTGCTCCCTTGTAGGTAACCTGCTTTTCTCTTGAGGCTTTTAGGATTCTCTCCTTGTCTTTTTAATTATGTCTTGTCATTTTAATTATGATGTGTCTCCATGTAGGTCTCTTCAAGTCCAACTTGTTTGGGACTCTGAGATTTCTGGGCTTGTGTTTTTTTTTCCTTTACCAGATTAGGGAAGTTTTCAGTCATTATTTCTTCAAATAGTTCTCCATCCTTTGCTTGCTCTATTTTCCTTCTGGTAGTCCCATGATATTGATGTTCATAGGCTTCATGTTGTCCAAAATGTTTCTTAGGCTTTCCTCATTTTTTAAAATTCTTTTTGTTTTTGCTGTTCTGCCTAGGCATTTTCTTCTACTTTGCCTTCCAAACCACTAATTTGATTCTCTGTTATATAACTTACTGTTCCTTCTAGTGTATTATTTATTTCAAATATTGCATTCTTTATTTATGACTGGTCCTTTTCAATGGCTTCTATGTCTTTTTCATGCTGTTGCGTGTCCTTATAATCATATCTCTAAACTCTCTATCTGAAAAATTGTTTGTCTCAATTTCATCTAGCTCTTCTTCTGGTGAATTCTATTGTTCTTTCATTTATGGCCTGTTTCTTTGTCTCTGCATTTAGGCTTCTTCTTTCTATTTGTTTTAATGTATTAGGTAGGCCTGCAAAGACTCTGGTGTATACTTTTGTCAGCTGCTGCTTGTGACTGACCCTGGTCGACCTCTTTGGAGCTATGAGTGGTCTGCGTCATGTGGTTCCCTCTGCTGGGTTGTTTTTGTGCAGACAGAACTAGGCTATGCACTAAGGCCAGCTTTTATCAGCACTGGGCTTTACCAGCCCTGCAGCACTGGGGAGTGTCTAGGACTCCCAAAAATCCACAGTAGTAGTTAAAATACTCAATGATATAGCCTCAAACTGTAATCAGCAGCCCAGTTTAAGCTCCAAAGGATGGGGCAGAGTAATTCCTGTGGGCAGGGCTTTGCTTCCCCTCATACTGATACCATTGGGCGAGAAGCTTCTGAAAAAGATGATTTCTGAATTATGGAAATAACTCAGCACAGGGATCCTGATGGCTGTTCTTTCAGTTCTCTCCCCAGAGCCACCAACCCCATACTCTCCTCTAGTGTTTCTATCCCACTTTGCTTTCCTGGTGCCCAGGGTAAGTGGTTGCAAATGGAATTTTGTGCATTGGTCCTTTAAGAGGCTCTCTGCATCTCCAGCCATCTCTCCCTGGAAAACACAAACCCTGCTGCTTTTCACAGCTGGATGTTATCTGAGTTTCTTTCCCTCTCTGGTGCTATAGGCTGGGGAGTTCAGCTTCAGATTTAGATCCCATACTTCTCATGAGGAACCCCTTGGCTTCTGAAACATTCCCCTGGAATGTCAACTGCCACTGTTGGGTGCCCAGCCAGCCCTCTCATGCTTCCTCCCTACTCGCTACTAGTTTTGTTGAGGTGGTGTGATTTCTTCTGTCTATCCATCTCTCCAGCTATTGTTCAGTTGGTTATTCAGGATGATTTCTTCACAATTTACTTGCAATTCCAGATTGGTCCTGTGAAGAGGTTAGTGTAGTTTCCATTTACTTCATCATCTTGGATCTCCCCTAAAGTTTCTAATAGAAATTTTGAGTATATTTTTAGGTTGAAATATTGTTCTCACCCTGGCTGGTGTGGCTCAGTGGATTGAGTGCCAACCTGTGAACCAAAGGGTCACCAGTTCGATTCTCAGGGCACATGTCTGCGTTGTAGGCCATGTCCCCAGTAGGGAGCCACTCAACAGGCAACCACACATTGATGTTCCTCTCCTTGTCCTTATCTCCGCTCCCTCTCTCTAAAAATAAATAAATAAAATCCTAATAAATAAATAAATAAATAAATTTTGTTCTATTTTAAATATAAGAATCTTTTCAAATATGGCTGTTCTCACTATTCAGTAAGTGTCTTGACAGTTCTTACTTTATATGGAAGGTTATGTTTCCATTTATTGTTATCCTCTTTCAGCGTCCCAGAGTATCTGGACCATTTGTTACACAAAACTGAGAGCTTATGTGTCTAATAATTCCATACAAGGGAATGATCACTTAATTCTACTGAGACAAGAAATAGTCTATCAATTAGTTTATGTTCTAACAACCAGCTAGAGAACTCAGAACAGAGTAACACCCAGGCTCTAAAGGGGGAAAAAAAAAACAGCAAGGGAAGTTGTCAGGAGGACCACTCAGATGTTCCATCACCAGGTATAACATGCATCTGTGTCTGAGCCCATTTAACCCGACTTTACTCCTATTACAATAAGCTGGACATGCTTGTGTCCAAGGCCATCTCCTCCACTGGTGTACCCACCCTCTCTCTCCTCCTCACTGAAGTCCTCTCACAATTTTCCCCTTTTTTCTGGCAACATCTTCTTTGTTCTCTCTCTGTTGGATGATTTCTGTGAGCATTTAAATAGCACCAGCGACAAAATGCCCCACTTAGCTCCACTTGAGCCATTATCCTGTTTCTCTCTCCTCAAACCAATCACCTACATGCACACTCCTACTTCCTTTCCTCCCACATCCTCCTGAACTTGTTTCAAACAGAGCTTTACTCCTGCATTCCACCAGATTTTATCCACTTTTATGAATGCTTTCTTTGCTTTTGTCCACTTTTACCAGTCACCAATGTCCTCTACACTGCTAGCTGTTGTAGCCAGTCCTCAGTGCTGCTTCCTCTAACCAATCAGCAGCAATCACAGTTGGTCCTTCACCTCGTCCTTGAAACACCATCCTCATTTGGTTTTCAGATACCTGTCTCAAAATAACACTTGACCTCACTGGCCAGGCCACTCTTTCTCCCTGTTCACAGATGACTCCTCCTCATCCCTACAACTTTTAAACTTTGGAGGCCCAAGCACAATCTTCAGACCCCTTCTCTGCACTTCCTTCTTTAAAATACAAATTATCCATTTCTTCTTCCAGTTCTCCACTGGCTTCCATCTCATGCTGAGAGAAAGCTGAAGTCCTCACAATGGCCCATGGGGCCTCCATTATCTGCCCTCATGACCCTCCCACTGCTTCTCTGACCTCATATCCTACCACGCTGACCCTCACACTGGATAATGCTTCCTCTCATAAATCCTCAGATGTCTACCTACTTCCTCCCTCACATCATCCAAAGTCTCTGCTCATATGTCACTTTATTGAAGGGGCTGTTCCTTCACTTTCCATCTCTTACCCTGGTTTTTTTCTCTGAAGTGTTCATTAACACCTGACTTTGTCTGTCATTCTTAGATATGTGAGGATAAGATTTCATTGTTTGCTTCTAAATTTATAAATAAATATTAAGTGAATGAATAAGGTCTCCAAATTATATGATTTTAGAGTGAAGACAATGTTTTTCTCATAAATTCATGATTTCATTCTTAAATTTAACATTATTGTCAAGTTTATTTCTCTCCTTCTATAAATATATTTGATAGAGCTTCATGCTTAATTTTATAATATTTTTATCACAAAACACCACCAAGTCTTTTCCAGTGGTTCATAGCAGCTTCACAATTTAATGTTATTTTAAGCTATTTTGGATCAAGAACAAAATTAGACCTTCTGCTTTAGCTGATTGTACAGGTATGAGAAGTGCAAGCTATCCATTCCAATTGTTGGTTTCAACCTTAGTCATTGTAATGACACCTATGATAACAAGATTCAGAGGAAACAATGTAAATCAGGAGGTGATTGCTGAACTGTTTTCCTCCAGGGCCTGAGGTGGGAGTTAATATTTGAGTAAAAGGATTACAATGGTATGTCTGGACTGGACAGAGCAGGCATTAGCCCTCATGACAACAACACAAGGCTGTGGGACACAAGGAGGCTTTTCTTCAAGGCAAAGCTAATTGGAGAAAGGTTTTGCTTCTCCTAGGATTAAGATTCAGTGGAGGCCACATGAAAAAGATCTAAAGGCCATTGCACTTTTACCTACTTGGAGCTCATTACAGTGTTTTGGGTTTTTTTTTCACACTAATGAGCAATGCCTTTAGTCACATGCTTTTAAAATTAGAATCAGAGGGTATTTTTTTAAGGTAATGAATGTTTTGCTTAAACTGTAACAACATGTGTTATGAAAGGAACTGGAAATATAACATATGGTTCACAGAGACTTAAATAGGCCTTGTTCAGACATTAATATGAGAGGAAGAGGAGTTTTTTGCTAGTCAGCCCCCTTAGCCACAGCAGTTTTTACTCAGTCATTAATATATTCTCCAAGATCAGATAGTTAGTTTCAATAGAACCCAAGAAAGCACTTTATCCCCTGCTTTATAAAGACAACTTTAAAAACATTCACTGAGGAGTACAAGATACAATCTGAGAAAACTTTATAGTTTATATAACCAAGTACTGTACAATTAAGTTACCATCCTTAGCTCACTATTAGTGCAGTGCTTCAATAAAGAAAGTTATGGCTTTCCAGTCAATATGGTGGGATAGGTATACACAACTTGCCTCCTTGCACAACCACATCAAAATACAGCTAAACTATAGAATAACCATCACTCAGAACCAGCAGAAATTGAGTTAAATAGAAGTCTGACAACTACAAAATTAAGGAAACCACATCCATCGAGACTGGTAGAAGAGGCAGAGACACAGGAAGGGTTGGCCCCACATCCACATGTGGTGGATAAAAAGTCAGGAGAACTATGTCAGGAGCAAGGAGACCTAGCCCCAAACCAGGCCCCCTGGTACAGGATTCCAGTGCCAAGAAGATAAGTTCCCATAATTTCTGGCTGCAAAAACCAGCAGAGATTGAGTTGGTGGAAGAAGCATCTGAAGTACCAAGCAGTTCCTCTTAAAGAACCCACACACAGACTTACTCCCTCTGAGCTCCAGCACCAGGGTAGCAGCTTGAAAGGTACCAGTGGCATACATGAAGGAACTGAAGTGTCTGGCATCAAGGTGAGAGCTGAGGTACTACTCTCTCCTAGACAGGAAGGTGGGCAGAGGCCATATTCTCTTTTCTGAACCTTTCCCACACAGAGCCAAAGAGCAGGCAAGTGGGTGCCATATCTGAGACTCCAGCAAACTGCTTAATACTGTCTGCCCTGCCCTGAAGATCCCCTAAGACTCTATCCAACCCAACTTATGGGTCCCAATTAAGCTGTTAACAGTGACCATTCTATATGAATGTCTGGTCTTGGTTCATGCTTCACAGCTTTCTAAATTCTCTCAAACAAGCAATAGCTGGCCTCAGTGAGTTCCCAGCTCCATACTTTTGCTAAGTGGCCCCAGGCCCACAATAGCAGCAGTCAGCCTACAGTCACAGCTTGGCTTCTCTTGGAAATCTCCAAGCCCAGCACAAGTAGCAGCCATCTTGGATGGCTTTATTACTCAGGCATGGTGGCCCTGGGGCAAAACACAGATAGGGGCTGAACTTAGTTAGCATTACCTGGGAAATCAATCAGCCTGTGCACCCAGTGGACAGCTATAGACCATGTCAGAGCACCACTACTTACTCCTGCATAGCTGATGCTTCACTGAGAGTGAAGGTTGGTGGTCAGTGGTCACAGGCAGTCCTTACAGCTTACTGGCCTCAGTAAATACCTCCATCGATCTGCCAATAATAATCAAGTCTCAACTACAAGAGGAGGGTATACTCAGCCTATACAAAGGGTGCACCTACAGTACCCCGCTTGGGTGATAAGGGAGGCTGTGCCACTGGACACTGGAAAACACCTACTAAATTAGGCAACACTGCCAAAACAAGGAGTCAAAGCAGATACCTCGAACATAGAAACAAACACAGGAAGGCTGCCAAAATGAGAAGAAAAGTGGCCCAAATAAAAGTACAGGTCAAAACTTCAGAAAAAGAACTAACTGAATAGAGATAAACAATCTGTGAGATGCAGAGTTCAAAACATTCATTATAGGGATGCTCAAGGAACTTAGTGCGGACCTCAACAGCATAAAAAATATCCAGTCACAAATGAAGGATACACTAATTGAAACAGAGAACAATTTACAGGGAAACAATAGAGTGGATGAAGCTGAGAATCAAATAAATGATTTGGAACACAAGAAAGCAAAATACAACCAATCAGAAAAAGAAAAAAATAATCCAAAATTACAAAGATAATGTAAGCAGCTCATGGACAACTTTAAGCATTCCAACGTTCGCATAATACGGGTGCCAGGAGGAGAAGAGAAAGAGCAAAAAATTGAAAATGTATTTAAAAAACTAATGAAGGAAAACTTTCCTAATTTGGTAAAAGGAATAGAACAAGTCCAGGAATCACAGAGTCCCAAACAAGATGAATGCAAAGAGACTGACTTGAAGACTTATCATAATTAAAATGCCAAAGGTTAAAGATAATGAGGGAATCTTAAAGGCAGCAAGAGAAAAGCAGTTAGTTATCTACAAGGGAGTTCCCATGAGACTGACTTCTCAAAAGAAACTTTTCAGGCTAGCAGGGAATGGCAAGAAATATTCAAAGTCATGAAAGGCAGGGACCTACAGTTAAGATTACTCTACCCAGCAAAGCTATCATTTAGAATTGAAGGGCAGATAAAAAGCTTCCCAGCCAAGAAAGAACTAAAGGAGTTCCTCATCACCAAACTATTATATGAAATATTAAAGGGACTTATTTAATAAAAAGAAGATCAAAACTATGAGCAATAAAATGGCAATTAGTACATATCTATTAATTGAATCTAAAAACAAACTAAGCAAACAAGTAGAACAGAGACAGAATCATGGATATGGAGAGCATTTTGATGGATGCCAGATGGGAATGGGAACCGGTGAAAGGATTAAGAAGTGCAAATAGATAGTTACAGAACAACCATGGGAATAGGAAATGGAGGAGCCAAAGAACTTATACCCATGACCCATAGAGATGAACCGTGGTATGGGGATTACCTGAGGGATTAGGGGATGCTGGGTGGAGATGGGGGAAAATGGAGACAAATGTAATGGCATAGTCAATAAAACATTTTTTAAAAAAGAAAACTATGAATCTGATAGTTCTTTCTTATGGACAACTTGGTGAAAATTCAACCACATGTAAGAACACAAATAATAAGATGCTTTCCTGTTTTCTGCAGACCACCATCTGGGCTGTGCTCTGTGTTTCACATATGTACACCATTAGGATCTGCTTTGTGCATTGGGGTAAAAACAATTTATCAGACCTAGCAACTGTCCATGTCACTGCCCACTGAGGACAAAGCCTCAGGCGCCATCCCAGATGCTCAGGCCATCACTGCTCTGAATCCTTGTGCACTCACTCATGTAAGGTGCGTCCCTGATATCCAGTGTTACTATAGCATTTGCATTGGACAATTTTTCTACAGCACCTCTCTCCTTGGACCCAGAGAAAGATTTCTACTTTTAAGGGCTTACATGAGTAGTATGGGCCCACCCAGTAATCTCCCCATTTTAAAGGTTTTGTTCGTTTGTTTTTGTCATTAAGATAACATGTGCTGTAATCTAACAGGCTTCCAGGAATGAGAGAGCGGATGTCTTTACTTTTATTCACACCTGAGATTTATTCAATCTGGAATTTAAATGCTTATTTACCTGTCAGATAATTTTGGCATTTAAATACAGAAAAAGACTGAACAAAACTTAAACAAAGAAAATGGAAACTTCCTCAGACCTGAGTTTTAATAAGCCAAGAAAAAAAGCTGTTTGTCCACTCACAGCAGTACATATGAAAATTCTACTCAACGTGAAATATTGGCAAAGGACTTCAGCAAGTGATTAGAGTTCCTAGGCAATTTGCTCTATAAAAGGTATGAAGAGGGGTTTATCCTCTGTGGACAGCTTTAAATGCTCAGACATGGGCTAATTAAAATTAATTCCAAATCTAATTTTTACTCTACTCTGTCCTTTATTGTAGCTGCTAATGCCACTTTTCTGGTTCCTGGGGTGCCAGTGACCCTGAATGAAGGAGACTGACTGGCTCCCTGTCATTTGCTTATCCAGTTGATCTCCCAAATTAAAAAATAAAAATAAAAAAAGATGGTGTTTTGAAAGTCACTGGTTATTCAGAACCTCGAATGTATTCTTCCACTGTAACAATGTTAAAAATAATGGCTAGGTGCCAAGGTAGACCTGCAAAATTCAATTTAGATTATAATTTACTTAAAAACCAGTGCTGCTCAGAAGAACTATAGACCTAATCCATGAGAAATTGTATTCTAAATTCCAGCTTAGAATGCATCCCCACTGCAGATCCCCTGACATGGAGCTCACAGCCTCAGCTCCTAGGGACTAACTACAAAGGCCCTGCTGTGGTTTCCAGTCCTCAGAGCAATGCAGGCAAGGAGATCTCAAAGCTGCAAGGCTTTCTGGGTGAGGAGCTCCATGGGGCACAACTTCCCAACCAGGCAACCTCAAATAAACCAGGTCTCCAGGAACTAACATTTCTCTTTTCTTCTCCACCAGCACTTCCCTTGGGTTCCATCAATGCCCCACAGTTGCATGTTCAGCATCCCTGACTAGCAACAATGGAAAATACCGCCCAATGGATTCTCCCCCTTTCTGTCCTTATGGTTTCCTTTAATAC
The DNA here is from genome assembly GCF_021234165.1 of Pteronotus mesoamericanus. Lineage (NCBI taxonomy): Eukaryota > Metazoa > Chordata > Mammalia > Chiroptera > Mormoopidae > Pteronotus > Pteronotus mesoamericanus. The sequence goes on from NW_026555321.1 coordinate 61,651,791, forward strand.
ATAATTTGCTGTTAGGTTCCGACTGCTGGAAATAATAAGAAATGTTCATTTTAAAGCATTTATTCTTTCTCATTACATATTTTTGCATATACTCACTGTAGGATATTTGAAAAATAGCACAAAAAAGTAAACTCAGATATAGAACCATAGCTACTCACTCTTTGCTGAAAGTATAAATGAATGGACAGATTCATAGTGTGAAACAAAACAAGACCTTCCTTGGTTGTACATTCTCCCTGGAAGTATACAATAGTCTGCCCAGCACTGGCTGCTATTGTGTAGTGGATGGCTGAATGAAAGCAGAAATTAAGTTAAGAAATAGAGGCACAGCAGCCATGGGTCACAACAAAGCTTAAACTCTGCTCAGAACTGCTTTTGAGCAAGCTTTGCACCAAAGAAGGCTTACACTGCCCTCTGGAGCCCTCCCACTAGAAGTAATGCAGCCACCATTAGAGTAATGAACTGAGATCAAATGAAAACAATGACTAAGGGGTGGAAGGAACAGATTAAAAATGAAATAAATTATGTGTACTCAGTGAATTTCTATTATGGAAAATCAAATTATCAAAACTCTCATTTTCTTCTCCTCCCCTCCCTACCCCATCTGTCTTTACTAGCACAATACCTCAGTTTTTTTGGGGGGGGAGTTTCCATTCTGACTAGGACTGTAAGAACAATAGAAGAAGAATACCTGTAGTAAACCTATAAATAAATGTGTGCTATTATATATACTAAGGTGTATGTGGCAGATTAGATTTGTTTAAAATAAGAATTTGATTAATAGAAGAATAATAGTACACTAAAAGAATATAAAGAAAGTATCAAAAACACAAAAATATCAAAGATTATTCAAAGAATTGTGTAAGGTATTAAGCTATTTAGAAGAAAAAGAGGTGTATTTAGATCCACACTGCAGACCAAGGAGCCAAATAGATTTCAGATGGATAAAATTTTAAACAAAATTGACATTCAAAAATTATAAGAAGATTAAAGTGAATCTTTATCAAATACATGGAGAACATTCTAAGGTAGAAGAAATGACAAAAGAAAATGTGGATAATTCAACTATATCAAAACTAAAATTTTTCTATGTTAAAAAATAACATAAGCAGGGATACAATAAACAAAGAAAATGTTTGCACATATATAATGTATGAAAAGCTCATACAAAAATATAAAAAGAATATGACTTCAAAACTGGCAATTAAGTAGAAAAAAATGACTTACAAGCAAATGTAAAAGCATTCATTCACCTTGAGAATAACAAAAAAAAGCTAATTAAAATTATGTGACATTTTTTAGCCTACAAAATTAGAAGAAATATTTTTAAAAGAATATTCAATGGGAATATTCAATGGGAAAAGGGAATATAAAATAAACATTCTGACTTAAATGATAGAATTTGGTCAGTTGCTACCTCATATCAACCATGGGAAACAGTTCAAGTTTTGCTTATGATTTGCAGATGTATAAGCAAGAAATGACGCAGGTCAAGTCAGTCTTACAAAATCAGCTAAATTAAGCTTTGCTTATATGCTAAATTGGTTTTGTCTGCTCAGGAAACTTTAAAGGTTGGTCAGTTTCTTCTTTATTTCAACAATTCTAAGAAAATATCCTTAACTGTGTAAAAAAACTTTATGGCCAAAGATGATATTGCAACATTATCTTTACTAATACCAAATGTATACACCTCTTAAATATCCAACGATAGAACCATGAAGAAAAACCTTAAGAATCACCCAGTGGTGGTTCCTGCCCCACTGCGGACAGATTCCAGAAGCCTGACAATGTCAGGCTTCAAAGGTGATAAGAATGCCTGAGAGTTGCCTCTGGCCTCACATAGCTTCAACTGTCCACCTCAAAGTGTGTTAAAAATAGTCATTTTCTGGATGTCTCATGATATGAAAAAAGATTAACAGAAGTATTTTATAGTATATACATTTAAATGTTTACAAAGAAATACTAATAAAACATGTTAGGTTATGAATAACAAAGAGTAGAATACAGAGTTGTGCATAACATCAAATCTCAAATATGTTTTCAAACCCAAATAAAGAACAAAAGACTTTAAGAATACACACCTAATGTTAATAATGATTTTATTTGAATCGTACACTTAAAACTCATATTGTTTCTACTCCTTTTCTTCAATTTTTTTTCCAAGTCCTCAATAATGACTACATAGTTTTTAATAATTAAAAAACAACTTTAAAGTCAGGGGGATTCAAGATGGTGGAGGAGTGAAAGCCACACTGACCTTCTTCCAGGACCAATCTGGAATTACAACTAAATTGTAGAGAAATCACCTGGAAAACAACCAAACAATAGTGAGAGAGAAGTCTTAAAACCTCAGACAGACAGAGGAGTTGGCTTTAGCACAACCTAACTGATAAGGAGTGTGGTAAAGGCTCAAGAAGGTGGGCTAGGCACTCATGGGCGGCAGCACAAGAGGGATATTTAAATGGCCAGTTGGACCCTGCTGAGAAGAGCAGGGTCTAAAACATAAGTGGAGATCTCCAGCCTACAGCACAAGAGCCCAAAAAGTGCACTGACAACAGCCAGCTGTGAAAAGCGTAGAAGTGCTCTCTGCCAGAGATAGGCGGCTGGAGAGCCAAGGAGCCATTTTGAGGGCCAAAACAAAAATTTGTAGTGTCAGTCACATACCTGGTCTCCGGTGGAGGCGGGAGCAGACTGGGCTGGAGCCGCCTGAGGAGAGACTGGGGAAGGAGGCTTTGGGGAGAGGACTCAGAAAGTGGCAGATGTGGTCCTGGTGCTGACTCACCCCACAGTCCACAGCTGCCATCTTGCATAGGCAGACCATTCCCCTGAGTAGCAGCAGCATGACAGGACACCATAGCCACACTCCCAAGAGGCTCAGCCCCAGCCTTGGTGTTGCACAGGTTCAGGTACTGAGTACATAGTGGCAGTCACAGATAGTAGATCCCTGGCTAAAGAGGATGTGGAGTGGTCCAGAGACACTTGAGGAGAGTCTGCAGATGGAGGCATTGGAGAGACACCTGAGAAAGTAGCTGAGGATATCCCAGTGCTAACTCCTCCCCCATATAGCAGCAGCCATCTGGCTCAGGTAAACTACTCCCCAGAGTGGAAGCAGTGTGAAAGGACCCAATAGCCTCATTCACAGGAGGGACTCTGCCCAGCCCTAACTGCTGAGGGCAGAGTGACTAGACTAACAACTGGAGGAGACAGACACAGACAATGGATTCCTGAAAGTCTCCAGAAGACTGGCTAAGGACAGATGAAATCAACAGCTGATATCATCAGAGGCAGATCCAGAAAAAGAAAGAAAAAAATGGTCTCCTACCGTAGAAGTTCATACCACAAAGCTGGAAGTCAAGACAGATCAATTTAAGAAGCAGGAGCAAAAAAGAACAGTCTCACAAAAGTGGGAAGAAAAATAAACACCTTTCAATTGAAGGGAAAGGAGGAATCCCCAGAAAGAGAACTAAATGAAATAAAGGCAAGTAAACTATCAGATATTGAGTTCCAAACAACAGTTCTAAGGAAGCTCAATGAGCTCAGTGAGCTCAGAGAAAACTACAAGGAAACTACAAGGAACTTACTGCACACTATATCAGCATGGAAAAGGACATAGAAACTATCAATAAGACACAAGAGGAAATGAAGAATACAATTTCCGAGTTGAAGAATAAATAGAAGAAATCAAAAGCAGGCTAGAGGAAGCTGAGGACCAAATCAGTGAGCTGGAGGACAAGGTAGAAAAAAAAGGCTCCCCAAAAAAGCAAGAAAGGGAAAAAAGACTCCAAAAGAAGGAAGAGGTGTTTAGGAAGATATAGGACAACCCAAAATGTAATAATATCCATATAATAGACATACCAGAAGGAGAAGAGGATGAGGAAAGGATAGAGAACCTGTTTGAAAAAGTAACAATGGAAAACATCCCTAATTGGAGGAGAGAAAAAGTAACACAAGTCCAGGAAGCACAGAGGATCCCATTCAAGAGGACCCAATGAGGCCCACTCCAAGGCACATCGTCATTAAAATGGCAAATATCAAAAACAAGCAGAGAATCCAGCAAGGGAGAAATAGGTAGTAACATATAAAGGAGTCCCAATATGGCTAGCAGCTGACTTCTCAACAGAAACACTACAAGCCAGAAGGGAATGGCAAGAAATATCCCAAGTCATGAAAAGCAAAGGCCTGCAACCTAGACTGCTCTATGCAGCAAGACTCTCTATTAAAATGGAAGGCGAAATAAGGAGTTTCCCAGACAAAAGAAGGCTGAAAGGATACACCTCCACCAAATCAGCACTGCAAAATATCCTAAAGGGACTGCCTTAAGAAAATAAAGAAAAAGAGTCTATAAATACCCAGTTCTTTTCACAGTTGCCAATACTTGATATTACCAATATTTTTAATACTCATTAATCTGATTATGACAATGATGTGATATTTTAATTGTTCCTTAATTATTTGTTGAAACTAAACCTCTTTTTGTATATTTGTTGCCTATTTCTATTATTTTTAAAAAGGCTTCAAATGCCTTTTTGGTATTCTTTATCCATTTTTGATTAAATGTTCGTAGAATTTTTTCCCAAAAAAAAACAAAAACCATTAACCCTTTTTTAGATGTGTTGCAAATACTTTCCTATTCTATTCCTTGTACTTTAAGATTTTTTATACATATATTACTGTACAGTCTTAATTGTTTAATATAGTCATTGTCAATATTTTACTTTATAGCTTCTGGGTTTGAATATTTTACTTCAAGGTAAGAAAAATATTAGTTCGTATTTTCTCCTAAAACTCTTTAGTTTCTACATTCCGATTTTTAACTCACCTGATTATTTCTTGTATAATGTATGAAATAGGGCTGTATATTTGTTTTATTTCAAGTAATAGTAGTCCATGTACCTTATTTGTTGAATAAACCTTATTTTCCCCATTGATTTGAAATATCAATTTGATCATATATTACATTGTTAGACAGATATATACATTTATTTCTAGAATGCTAATTGTATTTCATTAATCTACTTGATTATTTCTGTTCTGGTGCCATGTCTTAATTGCTGAGTCTTTATAATGGTTTTAAATTTTTTAATATTTTATAACTGACTTTGACATTTTAATTAAACAAATAAATCTGCATAGGAAGGAAGGGAGAGGAAAGAAAGAAAGAAAGAAAGAAAGAAAGAAAGAAAGAAAGAAAGAAAGAAAGAAAGAAAGAAAGAAAGAAAGAAAGGAAGAAAGGAAGAAAGGAAGAAAGGAAGAAAGAAAGAAAGAAAGAAAGAAAGAAAGAAAGAAAGAAAGAAAGAAAGAAAGAAAGAAAGAAAGAGAAAGAAAGAGAGGAAGGGAGGAAGGGAGGGAAGGATGGAGGGAGGGAGGGAGGGAGGGAGGGAGGAAGGAAGGAAGGGAGGAAGGAAGAAAGAGAGAAAGAAAGAAAAGAAAGGAAGAAAGAGAGAAAGGAAGAAAAGAAGAAAAGTAGATGGAACTCCTACCTTTTACAACAACATAGATGGAATTGGAGAATACTAAGCTAAGTGAAATAAGCCAGTCCAGTTGATGAAAGACAAATACCATATGATCTCACTTATAAGTGGACTCTATTAAACAAAATAAACTAATGAGCAAAATAAACCATAGGCATAGAAACATGGAGCAGGTTGAAAGTGACCAGAGGGGATGGAGAAAGAGGACAATGGTAGAAAGAAAGGGAAGGGACTAGACAAAGAACATATATGAATGACCCATGGACATGGACAACAGAGTGGAAATTGACTGTGGGAGTGGGGCGTGGGGATGGGATGGGTGGAGGGGGGTAAAAGGGGAAAAAATTGAGACAACTGTAATAGAATTAACATGATTTATAAATTAAAAAAAATTATAATCTAAAATCAGCCAATAACTTACCTAAAGTGGTGAAGCACTATGGATATTCCCAGTAAAATCAGAAACTGACAGTATTTCACAATGTTACCTAGATAGTCTGACTATCTAATAAAACCAGTAAGATTTTGTTTTAAAAAATGAAGTTGAGGGTTGGGGAATCATTAACTATAAAGCCAGATATTCAAACCTTCAGAACATTTAATTCAAGCCTTAAGACCTAAGGAAAATGTTTTCTTTTTGCTGAATTATCTAAAAGCCCCAATTGATCATATAATTGTCACAATCATACTAGTTTGTACTGTGTGAACCTTTCTCATGGTTAAAATGCTGAAAATTGTATTAGAAATCATTCTAGCCTTTCAAACAAATAGCTCAACTACTCTATGTTTATTTTTTATTTTTTTGCATTAGCTGACCATATGTATGTCTATGTCATCATCTATTCTTTTTCTCAACTTCTTTTTCATAGTAATATTTTCCAATCTTCTCCCCCACCTACATATATATGGAAGCTAGGAATGTATTTTTTAAGGTAATTTTGTGGTTGAATGAAAAATGGCAGAGGTGAAGAAACATATTTAATGAGATAAATAAAAATGAAATGGGGGTTAAAGAAGAAACTAATGGATATATATGCCTTATATAACTGTGTTTCATTTGATCTGTATTTGATATTTCTTATTCACATTACAAATTATATATTTTAAAAAAATTTTCCTTGAGGAAATATTTAGTAAATAATACACATATTTTAGAAATTTTGATAAATAAGCATAGAAGTATTATTGACCACTGTTATTGAGATGGATATAGATTTAAAAATTTGATTATTAATTTGTGAAATTGTGCACCTGAAACCTCCATAATTTTGGTAACCAGTCATGCCTCCAATAAATTCAATAAAAAAGAAAACAGACCCTAAAAGTAACTATTTAAGCCTTAAGTATTTTGATAAAACAAAACATAAATGTGGCAAATATAAAAAAATAAGAAACACAAAAATTTGTTTATGTTAAGGTAATTTGTGGTTGAACCTAAAGAAAAATTTAAAAATTAATTATGTTAGAATGATATTTATTCCTTTTTTGATAGGGGTACAGAGAAAACTCATTTTTTTTTAAAGTTGATGAAAAATAATAGAATTATAACAGTATTCCTCATTTTTTAAAATTCATTCAGAACTACCAGAAGAAAGAAAGTCATGTAATTCACAACTGTTCTTTGTTGGATTGTGGAAGTGTTTTCATTCTGTGTGGTGCATCATTGTAATACTTGGATGGCCTAGTGGTGGGCTTTCTTTTGTCATGGGATTTTGAAAAGCCTCTGTGAAGAGGGGGAGACACTGTGGGAATGAGATATTGTGGTCTGTGGGTGTGACATTCCTGTAACTCAGAAATGTCAGTTAAAGAAAAAATACAAACATAAGATGTGAATCATGAAAGTGTTCCTTTGGAAGCTCTCTGTTTTTGATAAGAAAGTTTCCTGTCACCCCACAATACATGATTTCTAGTTGAAGACTGTTGTATTAGAACAACACAGATGGGTAATGAATCTTGATGGGGTGAAATACCGAGCGGTGGACAGGGGTGGGTTAACACAGAGCTGATGATAATGGAGGAGAAGTTTGAAAGGTGACTGTCACTTTAGTGGAGAAAGAATACTCAAGGCAAAGGTATAGCCTGAGAAAATGTGTGTTAGTTGCTGCCTTGTGGAGTACAATGAAGGCTCAAACATTTTGACACAGGATCCCAAATTACCTATAATTTGACTTGAAAGACCAATGGGGACCCATAGCAGGATTCTAAGCAGATGAAGGGAATTATTAGTTATGTTTTAGAAAAATAATTGAATAAAGTTAAAAGGTTATTGGTTGTAGTGAGGAGGTATTATGACTTAAAAAAGACAGAGTTGAGTTAAAACATAGGTTAATATCACAGCAGGAAATTTCAAGCAGTGTACTACCTTGAATGTACTCTGTCAAAATTCATGTCTACCTGGAATCCAGAATGTGACCTTAGATACTTTGCTGATGTAACTGCTAAATTTAATGAGGCCATTGTCAAGAAAAAGCTAAAGGAGTTTGTTACCACAGAACCAAAAATCACAAAATATGTTAAAGGGACTGCTTTACAAGGAGGACAAAGAAGAAAAAGAAGACAGAAGAACAGAGTTAAAAGAATAAAGTAGCAATATATGCATACCTATAAATTACCACTTTAAATGTAAATGGCTTAAATGCTCTAATCAAAAGACATAGAGTAGCTGAATGGATATGAAATCAAGACCCATACATATGCTGTCTCCAAGAGACCCACCTCAGAATGAAAGATACATACAGACTAAAAGTAAAGGAGTGAAAAAAGGTATTTCATGCAAATGGAAATACAAAAAAAAAGCTGGGGGTAGTAATGCTTATATCTGACAAAGTAGAATTTAAAACCAAGGATATAGTAAGAGACAAAGAATAATGGGAAGTAATGAAAAAAAGGAGTAATCCAACACAAAGATAAACTCTGGTAAACATTTGTGTATCTAACACAAGAGCACCTAAAAATGTAAAGTAAATCTTGATAAATATAAAGGGAGGAATATATAGTAATGTAGACATAGTAGGGGATTTTAACATGCCATTGACATCAAAGGATAGATATTTCAGACAGAAAATCAACAAGGATGATAGCTTTAAATGACATATCAATCAGATCTATTTGATTGATATCTTCAGAGCATTTCACCCAAAAGCAGTAGAATATACATTCTTTTCAAGTGCATATGGAACATTTTCTAGAATAGAGCATATTGTAAGACACAAAACAGGTCTCAAAAAGTTTTAAAAGACTGAAATCATATCAAGCATCTTTTTTTTACCATAATGGTATGATATTAGAAATCAACCACAAACAGAAACTGAAAAACACACAAAGACAAAGAGTCTAGGTAACATGATAGTAAACAATGAATGGGTTAACAATAAGACCAATGAAGAAATCAAAAGACACCTTGAAACAACTCAAAATGAAGATGCAGCAATCCAAAATCTGTGGGACACTGGGAAAGCAATAGTAAGAGGAAAATTCATAGCATTATAGGCCTATCTCAAGAAATAAGAAAAAGCTCAATTAAAAAATTTAGCTTCACACTTAAAAGAACAACAAACAAAGCCCAAAGGGAGTAGAAGGAAGGAAATAATAATGATCAGAGCAGAAATAAGCAAAATGGAGTCTAAAAAAAAGTACAAAAGATCAATGAAACAAAGAGATAAACAAGATAGACACACCTTTAATCATACTCATCAAAAAATAAAAAGGACTGAAATGAATAAAATCAGAAACAAAAAAGTAACAACTGACTCCACAGAAAAACAAGGGACTGTAAGAAAATATTATGATCGACTATATGCCAGCAAATTGGAAAATCTTGTAAAAGATGGATGAATTCCTAGAAAAATACCATATTCCAAAACTGAACAAGCAGATCAAAGAATCTGAACAGACAGATTGCAACTAGTGAAATTGAAGCAATAATCAAAAAACAAACAAAAGTCTGGACCATATGGATTCACAAGTGAATTTTACCAAACATTCAAAGAAGAATTAACACCTATCCTTTTCAAACTATTCCAAAAAATTGAAGAGGAGAGAAGACTCACAAGCTTATTTTTGGAGGCCAGCATTATCTTAATTCCAAAGCCAGGCAAAGATACTAAAATTAAAGAAAATTATGGGCTGATAACTCTGATGAACACAGATGCTAAAATCTTCAACAAAACATTAGCAAACTGAACCCAGCAATACATTAAAAAAACATACACCATGAGCAAGACGGATTTATTCCAGGAATGCAAGATGAGAACAATATCCACAAGTCAATAAATGTGATTCACCAAATAAACAAAATAAAGAATAAAAGCCACATGATCATAACAATAGATGCAGAAAAAGCTTTTGATAAAATCAAACACCTATTTATGATCAAAAATTCTTAGCAAAGTAGAAATAGAACATACCTCAATGTAATAAAAGCCATATATGACAAACTCACAGCTAACATACTTAATGGGCAAAAACTACAAGTGCTTTCTTTAAAATTGAGAACAAGACAAGGATGTCTGCTTTCAGTGCTTTTATTCAACATAGTACTGGAAGTCCCAACCACAGCAATAAGACAAGAAGAAGGAATAAAATACATCCAAATTGGAAAGGAAGAAGTAAAACTGCCATTATCTGTAGATGACATAATATTGTACATAGAAAATCTTAAATACGCCACCAAAAAGCTACTAGAACTGATAAATAAATTCATCATAAAAGCAGGATACAAAATAAATATCCAGAAATCAACTGCATTGTTATATACCCATAATGAACTTTTTTAAAAAACCATTCACAATTGCTTCCAAAAAATGAAATAGCTAGGAATAATTTTAACCAAAGATGTAAAGGACTTGTACTAGGAAAATTATAAGACACTGAATAAAGAAACTGAAGAAGATACAAATAAGTGGAGGCATATATTGTGTTCATAGACAAGAAGAATTAACACCATTCTTCTTGTTAATGGACATAAAATGTCCATACTGCCCAAGCAATCTATAAATTCAACACACATCCTTTGAAGATACCTATGGTGTATTTCAAACTAGAGCAAAAATTCCAAAAATTTATATGGAACTACAAAAGATCATGAATATCCTCAGCAATCTTGTGAAAGAAGAACAAAGTTGGAGGAATCATGCTACCTAATATGAAAATATACTACAAGACCATATGTGTGTGTGTGTGAGAGAGAGAGAGAGAGAGAGAGAGATAACATATATATATATATATATATATATATATATATATATATATATATATGTATCTATAATCTCACAAAGACACATACAATAGGGTGGTGATAGGCAAAGGGAAAGGGGTTTGGGGATAGATGGAGGTGGGCAAAGTGGAAAAACTGGGGAGAGAAAGAGACTTTGTTTGGGATAATGGGTACATAATGCAGTGTGAAGATGTTTTATTGGATTGTACTCTTGAAACTTGTATGGTTTTAAGAACCAATGTCACTCTAAGAAGCAAAGTAGAGACAGGCTCATAGATAGAGAACAGGCTGACAGCTTTCAGGTGGTGTGAGGGTCTTTGGAGGTCTGGGTTGGGGGAGTGAAGGGATTGAACAAGAAAAAAGAGAAAGTACTCATAGACATGGACAATACAATGTGGTGATTTCCAGGGAAAAGGGGAGGTGGAAGAGGTGGAAGAGCATATAGTGGGGATAAATGGTGATGGACAGAGACTTGACTTGGGATGGTTAACACACAATACAGTGTACAGATGATGTGTTGTGGAATTGTGCACCTGAAACCCACATAATTTTGTTAACCAATGTCATCCCAATAAATTCAATAAAATGGACAGAAAAAAAGATGAGATCATACTGCAGTAGGGTGGGCTCTTAATTTAATCACTGGTATCCTTATAAGTAGGCCAAGTGAGGGCTTGGAAGAGACCCCAGAAAGAAGGCCATGTGACCACAGAGACCAACTTTGAGTGATGCTGGTATAAGCCAGGGAACACCAAGGAGACATGGGGGCACATTCTCCATTAGGATGTCAAAAGGACCAAACTTACTAACACCTTGATCTCAGGCTTCCAGCCTTCAGAGCTGTAAGATGGTACATTTCTGTTGTTTTAAGTCACTTCATTTGTTGTAGTCCTAGGAAACTAACAGAATTAGTAAAGTGGATAACTGTGATAATACATGGGCACCACAGAGGGAGGCATACATTATATGCTACAGACACATTCGTTCAGTTTAGTAAATGTTAAACTTGAGGTGTACATGAAGAATAGAGGTGTTTTCAATCCATTCAGTATGGCAGTCAATTGAGAATCTGGGTCTGAAAGTTGGTAGGAGGGACTGAGCTGGAGATGTTGAACTAGAACTGCCCTGTCTAGAGGAGATTGGGAATTATAGAGTGGGTCAGATATTGGGAAGAGCCTGCATGAGATAAGAAAACTATGGGAGGTCAAACTTTGAAATTTGCTAATATTGAAGGAGCAGCATAAGTAAAGGAACTGAGAAGTAGTGATTAGAGAAGTAGATATGAGAGAGGAAAATGCCACAAAATCAGGAAAGCTAAGTTTGCTAAAGGTGGTCAGTGGCGTCTTATGATTCACACAAAGTGAACAGGGGGGATTAGAGGACAGCTTTAATTCTAGCAAGTAAGACATCATAACTTTTAAGAAAGTTGGCTGGAGAAATGGATAAGGTCATACAATTTTGTCATTTTCTTCCCATTGCTTTAATAGCTTTTTAACTTTTGTAAAAAAAAGTACATAGCATCTGCCTTCATTTTCTAAATAATAGTTTGGATTTCCATTCATTATTTTCCAAACTCAACTAAAAATGATATTTTGGCCTGGCTGGTGTGGCTCAGTGGATTGAGTATCTGCCTGTGAACCAAAGGATCACTGGTTCGATCCCACATTGGGGCACATGCCTGAGTTGTGGGCCAGGTCCCCACTAGGGGACAAGAGAGAAGCAACCATATATTGTTGTTTCCCTCTCTACCTCCCTTCCCATCTCTTTAAAAATAAATAAAATCTAAAGTAATTTTTTTAAAGTGGCATTCATTTCTTCTAATAAATCTTCTTGAATAAACTTTGGCTTTTGCAAAACTTATTAGATCCCTTTTAATGCTCAATTCACTTTTTAAATGGCTTAACTCATATAAAAAATTCCAGCTGATCAAACCTGCATTTTTTTTTCAGGATAAATATTTTTTAATTTTGCACATAGGTACACCACATTCAAGGCACATTAAACTAAATACAATGAGTAAATCCTGAAAGAATTCGGTGGTGGGGTGGAGAAATGGACACCTTATCTATGGAAAAACAAGCAATAAAAATTACAGCAATTTTTTCATCCAAAAACCATGTAATGAGAATAGAGTAAAATATTTAAAGTGTTAAATGAGAAACTGGCCTACTTAGAATTCTATATTCATCAAAATTATCCTTCAAAAGTAAAGGACACATTTTCAGAAACACAAAATGCATTTGGAAACATTTGGAAACCACTGTTTTCCCTGAAAGCTGAATCTCTAGATCTCATTAGCAGTCACTTATGAAATAATTATATTTTTGAATTATCCTATATTCATACAATACTTCACAAATTTAGTTTAGATAACTTTTTTCATTTTTTACTGTATTTTTCTATTACCATTTAGTGTCCTTATATGACCTCCCCTGCCACAATCACTACATTATTGTCCATGTCTATGAGTCCTTTCTCCTCTGTGCTCAGTCCCTCCGCCTCCATAACACCCTTTGCTGTCTTTCTGCTCTCTATGAATCTGTCTCTTTTTTGTTTCTTAGTTCATTTTATTCATTAGATTCCACATATAAGTGAAATCATATGGTATTTGTCTTTCTCAGACTGTCTAATTTCATTTAGCATAATATTCTCCAGGTGTATCCATATTGTCACAAAGGGAGAAAGTTTCTTCTTTTTTATAGCCAAGGAGAATTTCATTGTGTAAATGTTCCATAGTTGTTTTATCCACTAATCTATTGATGGACACTTGGGCTGCTTCCATACCTTGGTGATTGTAAATAATGCTGCAATGAACATAGAAATGTTTATGTTCTTTTGAATTTGTGTTTTGGGTTCCTTCAAATATATTCTCAGAAGTGGGATTGCTGGGTCAATGGGAAGATTCATAACATTTTGCTGGCCCAAAATTACGGCAGCCAGGAGCATATACTCACATATCAGTACATGTACTGATATGTGAATATATGCTAACTTATGTATAGATAGGTTTGCTAGATAGAAGACAGGATAGTATGACCAGTTAACAGTGAATTTGTATAAACAACAAATAATGTTTAGTTTAAATATGTTACATACAATATTTGGAATACACTTACACTAAAAAATATTATTTGTTGTTTATATGGAATTCAAATGTAACTAAAAGTCCTGTATTTTTTTATCAACTAAATATGGCAAGGCTATATAGAGTTTAAACACCCCCCATCCTCAGTTATGCTAATCTCATCACATAAAGCTTCCCAAGAGACTAGTCCTTAGCCAGTGGCATTAATTAGAATTATTGGTTTTTTTCTTTCCTAATAGTTCCTGATGTTTTAAACCAGAAGAAAAAGTCTATTATCAGCACAAACCTGCATTTTAAAAATTTCTATTTCTGCCTTGTTGAATGAGATACAGGAATTAGGAAAGAATATTATATTCCACTTTAAGAAGCTTTGAGGGAAGAGAGCAGCTGGTCTTTCTTCTTACATTGTGTTTTCACAATAATTAATGATAAATTCAGATAGTTGTCCTCAAAAGTTACATTTGAAGAAAAGAAGTTTGCTTTAAATAAGTGAACATTTCTGTAGGAATAAATTTCTGATTGAAAATACTTGAAATCACCCTAAAATTCTGATTTTTACCAATGTATGTGGTGGTCTACCATAAAAGTGACAAGTTTTAAGTTAACTTTGGTCTGGAAGATAGAATCCAAACACCCCTCACTTCAGTCCTTCTCACATTCACTTTTAAAAGCAGGGAAGAGTTTGAGTTGTTTATCATGTTTCACTTGTGCATATGGTACTGTTTGTACACAGCAGTTTGTACATATGGAAATGTATGTATGGATGTTATGATGCATGATTTCCCAACCTAAATTATCCTTGGTCTGTCCAGAACACACTACAATGAATTTTTAACTTGGAAGCTTGCTTTCAGTCCCCTCCCAGCAGTCCACTCTCCAGATATTGTCTTCTGTTAATCTGTAAATGCTGGAGGCTATGTCCATGATGTTTATTTTCATTGTCCCTGAATCACATTCTAATGGACCATAAATGTAGTAGTGCCTAATTTTATTAAAAGTTTAACAACTATTTTCACACTGAAATAACAAAAAAAGCAATAAAAATACTGTGACACAGATTATAAATTTACATCCTTAAGGCCTGTATGTACACATATATGTACACATATCAACACACCTAAGAACAGCAGCCATTCCCAAATCTTAACCCAACTATAAAGAGAGTTAATACACATACCAATATACACACAAAATAGTCATTATACTAAAAGATTTCATTTAAATAAACATCTTAAATTCCTTAATGATTTCAAGAAATGGAATTTTGCCCAAGATGGAGGTGTAGGTAGATATACTTTGCCACTTTGCACAACCAAAAGGACAACAACAAATTTAAAAACAAAAAATAACCAGAACTACCAAAAAATCAAACAGCATGGAAGTTGGACAATCAAGGAGTTAAAGAAGAAACATTCATCCAGACTGGTAGGAGGGGTAGACATAGGCAGCTGGGGTGAAGAGGACAGGTGGCATGGTGGCAGCTGGCAGACCAGGTGGTCTCACATTTGTGTATACATAAACCAGGTGGAACAGCTGAGAAGGAAGACAGACCATGCAATCCAAAGTTTCAGTGCAGGAAAAGAAAGCCTCAAAACCTCTGGCTGTAAAAATCTGTGGGGGTTGTGGCAGTGGGAGAAACTCCTGTCCTCACAGGAGAGTTCCCTGGAGAGACCCACAGGGTCCTAGAATGTACACAAACTCACACACCTGGGGATCAGCACTAGAAAAGATGATTTGTTTGTGGGTAGCAGGGGGAGTGACTGAATGACAGTGGAGAGCTAAGCAAGTGGCATTCTTCCCTCTTGGACCCCTCCCCAACATGCAGCATCACAAGACAGTGATGTGAGTTATTCTACCTTGGCAAATACCTAAGGCTTCGACCCTTCCACCATAACAAGTGCACTGAGACAAAGAAATATGACCCAAATGAAAGCTCCAAAAATAGAACTAAGTGATGAACAGATAGCCAATCTATCAGATGCATAGTTTAAAACTCTGGTAATCAGGATGCTCACAGAAATTGTTGAGTATGGTCACAAAATGTAAGAAAAAGTGAAGGCTATGCAAAGGGAATTAAAGAAAAATATACAGGGAACAAACAGTAAAAGTAAGGAAACCAGGTCTCAAATCATCGATGTGGAGTGGAAGGAAGAAATAAACATTCAGTCAGAACAGAATGAAGAAACAAGAATTTAAAAAAATGAGGAGAAGCTTAGGAACTTCTGGGACCACTTTAAATGTTCCAACATTCAAATCACTGGGGTGACAGAAGAAGAGGAAGAGCAAGAAATTGAAAACTTATTGGAAAAAATAATGAAGGAAAACTTCCTTGATCTGGACAAGGAAATAGTCTTCCAGGGGATCCAGGAAGCTCAGAGAGTCCTAAAAATGTTGGACCCAAGGAAGCACACACCAAGGCATATCATGATTATATCACCCAAGGTTAAAGATAAGGAATCTTAAAAGCAGCAAGAGAAAAGGAAACAGTTACCTACAAAGGAGTTCCCATGAGACTATCAGCTGATTTCTCAAAAGAAACCTTATCAGTAGAAGGGGCTGGAAAGAAGTATTCAAAAACTGAAAGGCAAGAATCTACATCCAAGATTACTCTATCCAGCAAAGCTATCATTTAGAACGGAATGGCAGATAAAGTGCTTCCCATATAAGGTCAAGTTGAAGGAGTTCATTATCATCAAGCCCTTATTATATCAAATGTTAAAAAGACTTATCTAAGAAAAAAAAAGATCAAAAGCTATGAACAGTAAAATGACAACAAACTCACAGCTGTCAACAACTGAACTTAAAAACAAAAAACAAAGACAAACTAAGCAAACAACTAGAACAGGAACAGAATCACAGAAATGGAGATCACATGGAGGGTTATCAGAGGGGAGGGGAGAGGGGAGAATGGGGGAAAAGGTACAGAGAATAAGAAGCATAAATAGTAGGTACAAAATAGACAGGGGGAGGTTAAGAATAGTATAGGAAATGGAGAAGCCAAAGAACTTATATGTATGACCCATGGACATGAACTAATGAGGTGGGGAATGCTGGTGGGAGAAGGGGTGCATGGTGGAGGGGAATAAAGGGGAGAAAAAAAGAAAAAATACTTGGATAATGAATAAATGTATGAATGAATGAGTTAATAGATAATCTTTACATTGATTGACAATGTATTAATTGAGTAATAAGGCTGCAGGAGTAGGCTGTGGTTAGATTGTGGAGGTATCTGAATTACATGTTAATGAGTTTGGACTTCATTTGATAAAGAATGATGTTTTATTCATTACATTATTAAAATTCAGATAAATATTTTTAGCTTGTGTCTGGCAAAAGATTTTGAGAAATCTTATAAATATTCTTTGGAAATTTCTAAAGAACATATGGTTTCCACTGGAGAGTCTACACTTCTCTATATATGAAAATTCAGCTGTATTTTCTCAGATTAATTGATTTCTGAATACATAATATTTTAAGATTAATAAATTTTAAAATCAGTAAAATAAAAAGACAAAAACATTCCTTAATGATTTCAGATATTCTTTGAGAGCAATAAACAAGTATGTCTTTATCATCTTTTCCCATATAGTGGCAGCCTGAAAAGTCAAGGAATGTATACACAAATATTCCTGAGAACTGGCATCTTGAAGTTCTAGGTGCATCTTGAAAGTCTCATTCACTTATTTTTATTGCACATTTACTTTGTATGAGGAAAGGTGACATATTCTATGTTCATTCTGAAGATATAGTTAACTTTCCTCTCTTTCCTCTTACATATACACTTGCATTTGTTCTTATTTTTCACCTTCTCCTAAATAAATTGCTATTTTCTGTATTTAAATAAAAAATATGTACTACAATGTGTGATGGACTGAATTGTGTCACCCCAAAATTTACATGGTGATGCCCTTACTCCCAATGTGAGTGCAATTGGAAACAGGGCATTTAGGAAGGCAAGTGTGATTGGGAGATCCAAGATGCTGGAGGAGTAAGTGGAAGTTACATTAACCTCCTCCCAGGACCTTCTGGAATTACAACTAATTGTAAAGAAATCACTCCAACTAACCAACTGACCATTAGCTGGAGAGGAACCCTATAACCAAGGGCAGACAGAAGAAATCATTTCACTACAACATGACTGGTAGGGAGTGCAGAAGAGGCAGGAGAGGGCTGACTGGGCTCCCATGGGTGGTACCTGAACTTCCACAGTAATATAGTGTGAATTTCCACTATACCACTGATTAGTTTAACAACTAAAGCAGAAAATACAAAGAAGCAGCCAAAATGAGAAAACCAAGAAACAGATCCCAAATGAAACAAGAGAATTCTCCAGAAAAAGAACCATATGAAATGGAGGCAAGTAACTTTTTAGAGAGTTTTGATTAAACAGCATTAAAAAAAAAGATATAGAACCATAAAAAAGGACCAGTCAGAAATAAAGTATGCAATATCTGAGATAAATAATACACTAGAAAGAATGAACAGTAGGTTAAATGAAGTAGAGGAGAAAATCAGTATTTTGGAAGATAAGGTATAAAAAAACACCAAACAGATCAGCAAAAAGATAAACAATTTTTAAAGAATGAGGAGAGCTTAAGAAACATTTTAAATATTAAATATTAAGAAACATGTAGATGTTACAGGAAATATAACATCTGTGTCATGAGAATACCAGGAGAAGAGAGTGAGCAAGGGATCAAGAACCTATTTGAAGAAATAATGACAGAAAACTTACCTAGTCTGGTGAAGGAAAATGAAACACAAACCCAGGAAGATCAGAGAGTCCCAAACAAGCTGGACCCAAAAAGACCTACACCAAGACACACCGTAATTAAAATGACAAGGCTTAAAGACAAGGAGAGGATCCTAAAAGCTTCAAGAGAAAAACCTACAAGGGAGCACCAACTAGACTGTTTTCTGATTACTCCACAGAAACATTTCAGGCCAGAAGGGCATGGTGTGAAATATTCAAGGTGATGAAAAGCAAGGACCTACAACCAAGGCTACTGTACCCAGAAAGGCTATCATTTAAAATCAAAGGAGAAATAAGGAGCTTTTCCCAGACAAGAAACTGCTAAAGGAGTTTGTTAACACCAAACCAGTACTACAACAATGGTTAAAGGGTTTGTTTTAAGAAGAAGATCAAAAAACTATGGTACATTTACACAGTAGAATACTATGCAGCATAAAGAAAGAAGGAGCTCCTACACTTCATGACTCCATGGATGGCTCTGAAGAGCGTTATGCTAAGTGAAATAAACCAGGTGGTGAAAGAAAAATACCATGTGATCTCACCTGTAAATGGAACATAATCAACAAAACAAACAAGCAAGCAAAATATAATCAGAGGCATTGAAATAAAGAACAAACTGACAGTAACCAGAAGGGAGAGGGGAGGGGAATACGGTAGGAAAGAGGGGGAGGTGCAGTTAAGGAACATGTATAAAGGACACATGGACAAAGTCAAAGGGGTGTTGGATTGAGGGTGGGAGGTAGGGATGGGTGGAGAGGGGAGGAGTGGTGGGCAAAAATAGAGACAACTGTACTTAAACAACAATTAAAAAAGAAGAAAAAGAAAAAAGAGGAAAATAGCATAATGTTAAAATGGCACTAAATACATACCTATCAATAGTCACCTTAAATGTAAATTGCTTACATGCTCCACGGAAAGGCATAAGGTATCTGAAGAGATAATTTAAAAAGACCCATATATATGCTCCAAGAGACCCATTTCAGATCAAAAGGTACACACAGAATAAAAGTACAGGGATGGAAAAAATATTTCATGCAAACGGAAAGGAAAAAAAAACCTAGGGTAGCTGTACTTATATCCTGCAAAATAGACTGTAAAGCCAAGGCTATAGTAAGAGACAAAGCAAGACACTGCACAATGATAAAGGGTACAATCTAACAAGAGGGTATAACCTTAGTAAATATTTACATACCCAACATAGGAACACTTAAATATGTAAAGTAAACCTTGATGGACATAAAGGAGAGATTGACAGATGTACAATCATAGTTGATAATTTTAACACCCCGTTGACTTCAATAAATAGTTCTTGGAGGTAGAAGATCAACAAGACAGTGGCCTTAAATGACACACTAGATCAAATGCAATTAATTTATATATCTGGAGATTCCACCACAAAACAGCAGAATGTACATACTTTTCAAGTTCATATTGAACTAGGATAGACCACATGTTAGTACACAGAACAAGTCTCAATAAATTTAAGAAGACTTAAATCATATCAAAATGAGTATGGGACATTTATTTGATGGAATGCTCTTCAGTCATAAAAAAGAAGAAAGTTGTACCCTTTTGCAACTGTATGGATGGACCTGGAAAATATACTATGTGAAATAAGCCAGTCAGAGAAAGATGGATGCCATATGATTTCATTCATAGGTGGAATCTAATGAACAAACTGAGCTAAGAACAAAAACAGAGAGGCCATCAAAGGTGGAGAGCAGATAATAGCTAGTGTAGGGGGGCGGGTAGTTTAGGGTGTGGAGGAATAGAGCAAAGAGTAAAAAAGTTCATGGATATGGACAAGAGTGTGATGGTTACTGGGGGGAGAGGGGTATAAGGAGGCTAGATGGTAATACAAAAAATAAAATAATGATTAAATAAAAATTTTAAAAAATCATTACAAGCATCTTTTCTGACCATAATGCTATGAAACTAGAAATCAATCACAAGAAGAACACTGAAAAAATGCAAAGACATGGAATCAAAATCCCATGTTATTAAACAATGACTAGGCCAATAATGAGATCAAGGAAGAATAAAAAGCTACCTTGCTTGAAGCAAATGAAAATGAGAACACAAAAATCCAAAATCTGTGGGATGCTGAGAAAGCAATTTTAAGAGGGAAATTCATAGGATTATAGGCCTATCTCAAAAAACAAGAAAGAGCTCAAATAAACAATGTAATATCACACTTAAAAGAACTTGAAAAAGAATAATTAACAAAGCCCAAAGTGAGTAAAAGGAAGGAAATAATAAAGAACAGAGCAGAAATAAATGAAATAGAGTGTAAAAAAGTGATACAAAAGATCAATGAATCTAAGAGCTGGTTCTTTGAAGGGACAAACAAGATTGACATACCTGTAACCAAACTCAACAAGAAAAAAAAAAAAAGGACCCAATTTTTTTTTAAATAGAAATAAAAGAGGAGAAAAAATAACTGACACCAAAGAGATACAAAGGTTTGTAAGACTATATTATGAACCACTATATCCCAACAAACTGGACAACCTAGATGAAATGGATAAATTCCTAGAAACATCCAGTCCCTCAAAACTAAATCAGGAAGAACCAGGGATCTGAATAGACAGATTACACCTAGTGAAATTGAAGCAGTAATCAAAAAACTCCCAACAAACAAAAGCTCTGGACCTGATGGTTTCACAGGCAGATTTTTCCAAACATTCTGAGAACTAACACCTCTCTTTGTCGAACTATTTCATAAAATTTAAGAGGAGAAAATGCTCTCAAACTCATTTTACAAGGCCAGCATTATCAAAATCAGATAAAAATACTACAAAGAAAGTCAATTAGATGTCAATATCCCCGATGAACATAGATACTATGATCCTTATCAAAATATTAGCAAACCAAATATAGCAATGCATCAAAAAGATCATATACCATGATCAAGTGGGATTTAGCCTGGGAACACAAGGTTGTTACAACATTTGCAAATCAATAAATGTGATTCACCACATAAACAAAATGAAGGATGAAAGCCACATGATCATATCAATAGATGCAGAAAAAGCATTTGATAAAATTGAGCACTAAATGATGATAAAAATTCTCAGCAAAGTGGGAATAGATGGAATATATCTAAATATAATAAAGGTCATACATGACAAACCCACTGTCAGCATCAAACTCAATGGACAAAAACTACAATCGTTCCCCTTCAGATAGAGAAGAATACAGGCAAGTCTGCTTTCATCTCTATTATTCAACATAGTATTGGAAGTCCTAGCACAACAATCAGACAAGAAGATGAAATAAAATGTATCCAAATTGGAAAGGAAGTAAAATTGTCTGTATTTGCCAATGACATGGCACTGTACTTAGGGAACCCCAAAGATTCCACCAAGAAATGACTAGAACTGATAAATGATTTCAACAATGTAATAGTATACAAAGTTAATATCCAGGACTCAGTTGCATTTTTATATGCCAATATTGAACTAACAGAAAGCAAAATTAAGAAAATGCCTCAATTCACAATTCACAATAGCCTCAAAAATAATAAAATACCTAGAAATACACTTAATGAAGGATAGAAAAGGTCTGTACATGGAGAATTATAAAGCACTAAAGAAAGAAATTGAGGAAGATACAAATAAATGGAAGCACATACTGTGTTCATAGATAGGAAGAATTAACATCATTAAAATGTCATACTACCCAAGAAATCTATAGATTCAACTCAATTCATTGATTCAAATCAATGATGCATTTCCCAGAACTAAAACAAATAATTCATAAATTTATATGGAACCACAAAAGGTCCTGCACAGCAACACTGATCCTGAGAAAGAAGAACAAAATCGGGGGAATCACACAACCTGATATCAAACTATACTATAAGGCCATAGTAATCAAAACACCATAGTACTAACATAAAAACAAACACATAGATCAATGGAAGAGAATATAGAGCCCAGAGAAAAACCAATAGCTTTGTAGTCAATTAGTATTCAACAGAGGAAGCAGGCACCTACAATGGGCTAAAGATAGTTTATTCAATAAATGATGTTGTGAAAATTGAACATATACATGCAGAAAAATGAAAGTAGACCACCTTCTTTCAGTACACACAAGAATAAATTCAAAATAGATCAAAGACTTAGATGTTAGACCTGAAACCATAAAAAATATTAGAAGAAAATATGGGCAGCAAAATCTCAGGTATTGTTAGTAGATTTTTTTTAAATTTATAAATCATGTTTATTCTATTACAGTTGTCTCAATTTTTACCTTTCCTCCCCTCGACCCATCTCCCCACCCCCACTCCCACAGTCAATTCCCACTCTGTTATCCATATCCATGGGTCATTCATACATGTTCTTCGTCTAGTCCCTTCCCTTTCTTTCCACCATTGTCCACTTTCCCCATCCCCTCTGGTCACTTTCACTCTGCTCCATGTTTCTGTACCTGTGGTTTATTTTGTTCATTAGTTTATTTTATTGAATACAGTCCACTCATAGGTGAGATCATATGGTAATTGTCTTTCAACTGGCTTATTTCACTTAGCTCAATATTCTCCAGTTCCATCCATGTTGTCACAAAAGGCAGGAGTTCCATCTTTCTCTCTTTCTTTCCTTCTTAAATGCAGATTGATTTTATTTATTTTTAAAATGTCAAAGTTAATTATAAAATACTAAAAGAAATTAAAACCATTATAAAGTCTCAGCAATTAAACTAACATGACACCAGCACAGAAATAATCAAGTAGATCAATGAAATATAATGAACATTCTGAGACAAATGTATATATCTGATTAATAGGTGCATGATTAAGTTGATATTTCAAATCAATGGGTAAAATAAGGCTTATTTAACAATAAGGTGCATGGACCACTATTACTTGAAATAAAACAAATATAGAGCCCTATTTCACACATTATACAAGAAATATTCAGATGAGTTAAAAATCAATATGTAGAATCTAAGGAGTTTTAGAAGAAAATAGAACTAATATTTTTCATAACCTGAAGTAAAATATTCAACCCAAGAAACTATAAAGTAAATATTAACAATATGACTATATTAAACATTTAACTATATAGTAATATACATATTAAAAAGTTAAAGGACAAGGAATAGAATAGAAAAGTATTTGCAACACATCTAAAGCATGGTTAAAAGTTTTTGTTTGTTTTTTAGGGAAAAAAGTTCTACAAACCTTTAATCAATAAATGGATAAAGAATACCAAAGTCATTTAAAGCTTTTATGAAAAAAATAGTAGAAATAGGCAACAAATATACTAAAACTGGTTTTGTTTCAACAAATAATAAAGGAACAATTAAAATAACATCATTGTCACAATCAGATTAATGAGTATTAAAAATATTGGTAATATCAAGTACTGGCAACTCTGAAAGGAACTGGGTATTCATAGAAACTTTTTCTTCATCATAAAGCAATCCCTTTGGCATATTTAGAAGTGTTGATTTGGTGGAGGTGTGTCCTTTAAACCTTCTTTTGTCTGGGAAACTCCTTATTTTGCCTTTCTTTTTAATTGAGAGCCTTGCTGAGTAAAGCAGGTCTTTGCTTTTCATGATTTGGAATATATCTTACCAGTTCCTTCTGGCTTGCAGTGTTTCTGTTGAGAAGTCAGATGCTGACCGTATTGGGGCTCCCTTATATGTTACTATCTTTTTCTCTCTTGCTTCCTTTAGGATTCTCTGTTTGTTTTGATATTTTCCATTTTAATGATGATGTGTCTTGGAGTGGGCTTCATTGGGTTCCTCATGATTGGGACCCTCTGTGCTTCCTGGACTTGTGTGACTTTTTCTCTCCTCCAATTAGGGAAATTTTCTTTTCCATCATTACTTTTTCAAACAGGTTCTCTATCCCTTTCTAATCCTCCTCTCCTTCTGGTGTCCCTATCATATGGATATTATTACGTTTCAAGTTGTCCTGCATATTTCTAAACACCTCTTCCTTCTTTTGGAGTCTTTTTTCATTTTCTTGCTCTTTCTGGGAGCTTTTTCTACCTTGTCCTCCAGCTCGTTGATTTGGTCCTCAGCTTTGTCTAGCCTGTTTTTGATTCCTTCTACTGTGTTCTTCAATTCAGAAATGGTATTCTTCGTTTCTTCTTGTCTCTTATTGATAGTTTCTATGTCCTTTTTCATGCTAATATAGTTTGCAGTAAGTTCATTGTAGTTTCCCTCTAGTTGTTGGTAATTCTCTCTGAGCTCACCGAGTTCATTGAGCTTCCTTAGAACCATTGTTTGGAACTCAACATCTGATAGTTTACTTGCCTCAATTTCATTTAGTTCTTTTTGTGGGGATTCCTCCTTTCCCTTTGAGTGGGGTGTATTTCTTGGTCTTCCCATTATTTGATAGAGACACTTCTCTTTTGCTTCTGTTTCTTAAGTTTATCTGTCTTGATTTCCTGACTTTGTGGTATGAACTTCTATGGTTGGAGACCACTGCTTTTACTTTCTGGATCTGCCTCTGATGATGTGAGATGTCATCCCTGTCTGACCTCAGGCAGTGTATTCAAGACTTCTAGGAATCTACTCTTTGTGGCTCTTTCCTTCAACTGTTAATCTATTCACTCTGCACTCAGCAGCCTGCCTTTGACAGCCTTAGACAGCTTAGCACTCAGGGCGGGACAGAGTCCCTCCTGGAGGTGAGGTTATTGGGTCCTCTCACACTGCTGCGTATGAGAGAGGAGTCCACACTGGGATCCTGCCAGCTACTCTTTCTATTCTCTCCCCAAAGCCTCCATCCTCAGTCTCTCCTCAAGTGTCACCAGACCTCTCTGCACCCACTTTATATAGGGATCTACCATCTCTGGCTGCCACTCTTCACTCAGCAAGCAGCTTAGACAGCATAGCACGGGGTGGAATTTCACCTGTGGGTGGGGCTCTTGCGTTCTTTGGTGCTGGTGCCGCTCAGTGGTTTGGTCTCTGCCTTAGCAAGACGGCTGCTGTCTCATGGGGGATGAGTCAGCACGGAGAACCTACGAGCTACTCTCTCAGTTCTCTCCCCAAAGTCTCCTTCCTCAGTCTCTCCTCAGGTGTCTCTAGCCCACTCTGTCCCCCCTTTGCCAAAGACCATGATAAGTGGCTGTAAATGAAAATTTGTGCGTTGACCCTTTAAACAGTTCGTTGCAACTCCAGCCACCTGTCTCTAGTAGAGAACAACCCTGCCACTTTTTGCAGCTGGCTGTTTTTTGTGTACTTTTTGGACTCTGGTGTTGTGAGCTAAAGATCCCCACTTTTGGTTTAGACTCTGCTCTTCTCAGGAGAATCCAACTGGCCATCTCAATATCCTTTTGGTGCTGCTGCCGCGGGCGCCCCGCCCACCTTCTCAGGTATGTACTGCACTCTTTACCAGTTAGATTGCACTAAAGTCAATTCTTCTGTCTCTGAGGTCACAAGGTTCCTCTCTTGCTATTGTTCAGTTGTTTGTTCCAGGTGATTTCTCCCCAATTTAGTTGTAAGTCCAGGTTGGTCCTGGGAAGAGATCAGTGTGACTTCCACTTACTGTCATCTTGATTCCCCTAGAAATTTTTTAATAGATATATATCCCCAGGCAAGGGAAACAAAGAAACATAAACAACTGGGACTATATCAAACTAAAAACTTTTTGCACAGCAAAGGAAATCATCAGCACAATAAAGAGACAACCCACAGAATGGGATAATATATTTGTTGACACCTCTGGTAAGGGTTTAATATCCAAAATTTATGAACTTACCAAACTCAACACCAAAAAAAACAAAAGAAACAAAAAACCAACAACCCAATTCAAAAATTGGGGAGGAATCTGAATAGACACTTTTCTAAAGAGGACATACACAAATAGACATGTGAAAAGAAGCTCAATGTCACTAATCATCAGAGAAATACAAGTTAAAGCCACAGTGAGATACCATCTCACCTGTCAGAATGTATATCATCAATAAATCAACAAAAATCAAGTGCTGGAAAGATGTGGAGAAAGTGGAATACTTTTTCACTATTGTTAGGAATGCAGACTATTGCAGCCATGCTGGAAAGCAGAATGGAGATACCTCACAAAACTAAAAATGGATCTGCCTTTTGACCCAATGATACCATTTCTGGGAATATACCTTAAGGCATCCAAAATACCAATTTGAAAAAACGTAAGCACCCCAAATCTCTCAAATCTCTAGTCAGCTCATGCTGTGAAGGACATTCACATTATTTACATCCCTTTCCTTCTCAAGACATTTGCTTTATTTACACCTTTTACCTTGTATCTTTAAGACACATTTAAGTCTACTTCCCCCTTATCAATAGTCTCTATTGTTGATTCTTGTTCCCTCTCAGACCATGTAAATCACTGATTTCCTGTCACTTGTTTTCCTCAAGGTATCTATTCTCTGTGAAACTTATCTTGCAAATGTAATGAGTATACATATACTTTCCTGTTATATCCCACTGATAAGATTTTCAATAAAAGCCTTGGAAGAAGGGGCAATGGAGCCTTCCCCATTAAGGGGATGTGCCATGGTCTTCTCTGGTAGGAGAGAAGTGCCCCGTCTGCTCTCCCAGAAAACAGAGAAGTGTTTGTACATTTGTGTTTGTCCCCCTGATCTGTGATGATCCCAGGACGGGTTCTGTGGGTTTCAGAGCCCTGCTCCCACCTCAGCTGGCCCCAAACGGTTTCCCTCAGGTCTCAGGGAACACTGTGCTCTCCTCGGCACTTCCCCGCATCAGCATGCCCACTATAGCCACTGCACAGTGCGACAAGAAGTGTCTGTTCAGGTCCTTTGCCCATTTTTTCATTGGATTGTTTGTCTTCTTGAGGTGGCGTCATGTGAGTTCTTTATATAGTGTGGAGATCAAACTCCTGTCTGAGGTATCATTGGCAAATATATTTTCCCATACAGTTGGCTCCCTTTTCATTTTGCTGTTTTCTGTAGTCATGCAGAAGCTTCTTATTTAGATGAAGTCCCATTTCTTTATTCTTTTCTTTATGTCTTTTGCTCTAGGGGATGTATCAGTAAAAATGTTGGTGTGTGGGATATCTGAGAGTGTCCTGCCTATGTTCTCCTCTAGGAATTTTATGGTGGTGTGACTTATATTTAAGTCTTTTATCCATCTTGAGTTTATTCTTCTGTTTGGGGTAAGTTAGTGGTCTAATTTCAATTTTTGGCATGTAGCTGTCCAGCTCTCCCAACACCATTTGTTGAAGAGGCTACTTCTTACTATATTTTATGCTTCTGCCCCCTTTGTCAAATGTTAATTGACCATATAGACATGGGTTTATTTCTGGGCCCTCTATTGTGTTCCACTGATCTATGCGTCTGTTCTTATGCCAATACCAGACTGTATTGATTACAGTGGCCTTGTAATATAGCTTGAAGTCAGGTATTGTGATCCTTCCTACTTTGTACATCTTTCTCAAAATTACTGAGACTATTTGGGGTCATATATGGTCCTGTATAAATTTTTGAAATGTTTGTTCTATGTCTGTGAAATACATCATTGGTATTTTAATAGGGATTGCATTGAATCTATAAATTGCTTTGGGTGGTATGGACATTTTGATGATGTTAAGTATTCCAGTCCATGAACGTGGTATATACTTCCATTTATTTGTGTCTTCCTAATTTCACTTTTTGGTGTTGTTTAGTTTTCTGCATAAAGACCTATTATATCCTTGGTTAAGTTTATTCCTAGGTATTGTATTTTTCTTGTTGCTATATAAAATAGGATTTCTTTTCCTGATTTCTGCTTCTGGTATTTCATTGTTGCTTTACAAAAATGCATTTGATATCTGAATATTGACTTTGTATCCTGCTGTTTTGCCTAAGTCACTTAGTAAGTTGAGTAGTTTTTGGTGGAGTCTCTGGGGTTTTCCATGTACACTATCATGTCATCTTCAAACAATGACAGTGTTACTTCCTCCTTTCTAATTTGAATGCCTTTTATTTTTTTTCTTGTCTGATCACTGTGGCTAGGACTTTCAATACTATGTTGAATAGAAGTGATGAAAGTGGACATCCTTGTCTTGTTCCTGATGTTAGTGAGAAAGCTTTTTTTGCCAGTTGAGAATGATGTTGACTGTATGTTTTTCATATATGGCCTTTATTGTGTTGAGGTATGCCCCCTTTATTCCCACTTTGCTGAGCATTTTTATCAGAAATGGGTGCTGTCCCTTATCAAAAACTTTTTCCGCATTTATTGAGATGATCATGTGGTTTTTGTCTTTCCTTTTGTTTATGTGAGGTATTACGTTTAATGATTTGCAAATATTGAACCATCCTTATACCCCTGGGATGAACCCCATTAGATCAAGGTGGATGATCTTTTTAATGTTGATTTAATGTTTTAATGATCTTTTAAATTTCTGGATGCAGTTCTCCAATATTTTGTTGAGGATTTTAGCACCTTTGTTCATCAGTGATATTGGCTTCTAGTTTTCTGTCTTGGTTGTGGCTTTATCTGGTTTCATCGTTAGAATGATCCTAGCCTCAAAAAGAGTTTGGGAGTCTTCTCTCTTCTTGAATTTTTTCAAATAGTATGTGAAGGACAGGTGTTAGCTCTTCCTGAAATGTTTTGTAAAATTCTCCTGTGAAACTGTCCTGTCCAGGGCTTTTGTGTGATGGGAGATTTTTGATTACTGCTTCAATTTCTCCAGCTGTTATCAGTCTGTTCAGGCTTTCTGCTTCTGTTTCATTCAGTGTTGGAAAGTTATATTTTTCTAGAAATTTGTCCACTTTATCTAGGGTTTCAAATTTCTTGGCATATAATTGTTCATAGTAATTTCTTGCAATGCTTTGTATTTCTGTGGTATCAGTTGTTATTTCTCCTCTTTCATTTCTGATATTATTTATTTGGGTCCCCTCTCTTTTTTTATTGATGAGTCTGCTTAAAGGCTTGTTGATTTTATCTTTTCAGAGAACCAGCTCCTGGATTTGTTGATTCATTGGGTTGTTCTTTTAGTCTCTATGCCATTCAGTTCTGCTCTATTATTGTTTATTTCCTTTCTTCTACTTGCTCTGGACTTTGCTTATTGTTGTTTCTCCAGGTCTTGAAGCTGGAGGGTTAGGTCGTTTATTTGAAATGTTACTATCTTTTCTAGGGAAGCCTGTATTGCTATGAACTTCCCTTTCAGGATTGCCTTCACTGTGCCCCATAAGCTTTGGACTGTTGTGTGTTCATTTCATTTGTTCCCAGAAACATTTTAATTTCTTCTGTGATCTCAGTATTGACCCATTGATTGTTTAATTGTGTGCGATTCAGTCTCCACGAGTTTTAATGTTTTTTAGTTTTTTCCTTCAAGTTGGTTTCTAATTTCAAGTCCTTGTGGTCTGAGAAAAAGCTTGTTATGATTTCAATTTTCCCGAATTTGTTGAGGTTTTTTCTTGTGTGTCCTATCATTTGGTTTGTCTTTGAAAATATTCCATGTGCTTTTGAAAACAATGCGTATTATGCTTCTTTGAGATGAAAGGTGATGTGTGTGTGTGTGTGAGTGTGTGTGTATAATTTAAGTCCATTTCATCTAATACATTGTTCAGTTCCACAATATCCTTGTTGATGTTTTGTTTGGAATATCGATTCATTTTTGTGGTGGGGTGTTAAAATCCCCTACTCAGTGTGTTACTGTTTATATCTTTCTTGAAGTCCTCCTAGATTTTTCTTATATATTGGGGTCCTCCTATGTTGGGTGCATATAGGTTTACAATGTTCATCTTCTTGATAGATTCTTCCTTTCAGTATTATAAAGTGTCCTCTGGGTCTCTTTTTATTGCCTATGTTTTGAAGTCTATTTTGTGTGATATAACTATTGCTAATCCTGCTTTCGTTCTCCTATCTATTTTCTTGGAATACTTTTTTCCATTCCTTTACTTTCAGTCTGTGTAGGTCCTTTGTTCTGAGGTGGGTCTCTTGTAGCCAGCATATGTGTGGGTCATATTTTTTTATCCATCAGCCTTCCTATCTTTTGATTGGGTCTTTTAATCCATTCACATTTAAAGTTATTTTTGATGGGTACTTATTCACTTTTTCCCTTGGTACCTCTGATCCTCTCTTTTTCACTCTTCATCTTCTTAAAGCAGTCTTATTAGCATATCTTGTAGTGCTGGTTTGGTGGAGGGGTTTTTTTAACATTTTTTTTCTGGAATTCTTCTTATTTCACTTTCCATTTTAATTGCGAGCCTTGCTGGGTAGAGCAGTCTTTGTTGCAGGCCTTTGCTTTTCATTACTTGGAATATTGCTTACCATTCCCTTCTGGCTTGCAGAGTTTCTGTTAAGAAGTCAGCTGCTAGCTGTATTGGGGCTCCCTTTTATGTTACTACCGGTTTCTCCCTTGCTGCCTTAGGATTTCCTGTTTGTCTTTGATATTTGCCATTTTAATGATGATGTGTCTTGGAGTGGGCCTCATTGGGTTCCTCTTGAATGGGACCCTCTGTGCTTCCTGGACTTGTGTCACTTTTTCTCTCCTCTAATTAGGGAAGTTTTTCATCATTGCTTTTTCAAACAGTTTCTCTAACCCTTGCTCCTCTTCTCCTCCTGGTATCACTATTATGTCAATATTACTATATTTCAGGTTGTCCTGCATTTCCCTAAAGGCCTCTTCATTCTTTTGGAGTCCTTTTTCAATTTCTTGCTCTTTCTGGGAGCCTTTTTCTACCCTGTATTCCAGCTCACTTATTCAATCTTCTGCTACATCTAGCCGGCTTTGATTCCTTCTACTGTGTTCTTCAATTTAAAGACCTGCATTCTTCATTTTCTCTTGCTTCTTATTGATAGTTTCTATGTCCTTTTTCATACCGATAATTAGTAGTAAGTTCCTCATAGTTTCCCTGTAGTTTTTGGTAATTCTCTTTGAGTTCACTGCACTTCCTTAGAACCATTGTTTTGAACTCAATATCTGATAGTTTAGTTGCCTCTAATTCATTTAGTTCTCTTTGTGGGAATTCTTCCTTTCCCTTTGATGGGGGGAGTTTCTTTTCCTTCCCATTATTTGTGAGACTCTTCTATTTTGCTTCTGCTTCTTAAATGGATCTCTCTTGAGTTCCTGACTTTGTGGTGTGAACTTCTATGGTAGGAGACCATTTTTTTTTCTTCTCTCTGGATCTTTTTCTGATGATGTCAGCTATTGACTCTTTTTGATCTTAGGCAGCTCTTTTAGAGACTTCCAGGAATCTTCTGGTTTTGCTTGTGC
Source organism: Pteronotus mesoamericanus (assembly GCF_021234165.1). Taxonomy (NCBI): domain Eukaryota; kingdom Metazoa; phylum Chordata; class Mammalia; order Chiroptera; family Mormoopidae; genus Pteronotus; species Pteronotus mesoamericanus. The sequence goes on from NW_026555321.1 coordinate 61,683,468, forward strand.
TCTCCGATTGTTAATCTTGTCACTCTGCCCTCATCAGGCAGGCTTACTCACTACAGGGCAGAGCTGAGACCATATTGTAGGTGGGGTTATCGAGGCCTTTCACGGTGCTGGCACTCAACGGAGTGGTCAGCCTGAGCATGGTGGCTGCTGCTGTATGGGGGAGGAGTCAGCACCAGGATCTCCCTGGCTACTCTCTCATTTCTCTCCAATGCCTCCATCTCAGACTCTCCTCAAGTGTCTCTAGAGCACTCTGCATCCCCCAGCCAAGGATCTATTATCTGTGACTGCCACTCTGTAGTTATCGCCCAAGCTAGCCTAACTCTGCGTGTGAGCAGAGCCTCCTCAAGGGGAGGTTATTGTGTTTTTCATGCTGCTGACACTCCAGGGAGCGGTCTCTCAGAGCAAGATGGAAGCTGCAGAATCGAGGTGAGTCAGCACCAGGACCCTGCCGGCCAGCCTCTCCATTCTTTCCCCACTGCCTTCTTCCCCAGTCTTTCCAGCCTACCCTGCCCCCACATTTGCCAGAACCCAGGGTAAGCAGCTGCCACTACAAATTTTGGGGTTTAAGTGGCTCTTTGTGTCTCCAGCCTTTTGTCTCAGCAGAGAGCACCCTTATGCTTTTCACAGCTGGCTATTTTCTGTGTGCTATTTTGGGGCTCTGGTGCTGTAGGCTGGATATCCCCAACTATCGTTTAGACCCTGCTCTTCTCAGGGGGATCCAACAGTCTGTTTCAATATCCCTCTGGTGCTGCTGCCCATGGGTGCCCTGTCCACCTTCTTGAACCTCTATGGCACTCTTTACCAGCCAGTTTGTGCTAAAGCCAATTCCTTCCTCTGTCTGAGGTTTTAAGACTCCTCTCTCACTATTTTTCTGTTGTTTTCCAGTTGATTTCTCCACAATTTAGCTGCAATTCCAGTTTGGTCCTAGGAGGAGGTCATTGTGACTTCCACTCTCTCCTCCACCATCTTGAGGTCCTATCAATAGGCTCTATTTAAAATGCATTATCACAAGCTCCAAATATAGAACAAGAATGAATTGCCTTTTTGTTCAAAAGATGTTTAATGGTTTCTTTAATTTAGAGTAGGCTGTTTTAGCCTTTGAAACTTGATTACATTTTGGAAAGAAGACTATGAAAGTCGGGGACCCAACCTGAGGTTGTCACTATGGCTAGCCATCTATGCCACCTTTGGTGCACAAGGCCAAATTAGTCATCCATTCATTCATTTATTCATGCAACAAACATTTATGAAACACCCACAGTTGTCAGGTATTTCAGGGCTAGAGGATGGAAATATTAATTCCTTAACACCTTGAGGGAAAACAGAAAAGTAACAGATAACAGACTGAGGTACTGAAGGTCTCAGTGGAGGGACCTCGTAGGGTTCACCCATTTTCCATTTAGTTTGTATATCTGCTAAAAATGGTGCTACACAAATAGAGAATGGGATACAAATTAGGGACCAGCATAAACACCTCATCTGTAATTTCCTTTATGGACAGCGGTGATAGAGAAGAAATGCCAGTGGGCATAATTAATTAAGAGCTCTCACACCCACAGCACTTTGCACAAGATCTGTGGACATGCTCAGTAGATCCATCAAGCCTGTTGTATGCAATATCTTTCACACTTAGTCCTCCCAGTGACTATTTATATACTGACCTGGAGAAAAGTAACCACTCCCTGCTTAGTGCTCTGCATATGTTACTCAGACTTCTATTATTTGGGTTTTTTAAAAATTTTTAAATCATGTTTATTCTATTACAGTAGTCTCAATTTTCCCCATTTGCTCTTCCCACCCATCCCATCCCCACCCTCCCACAGTCAATTCCCACTCTGTTGTCCACATCCATGGGTCATTCATACATGTTCTTTGTTTAGTCCCCTCCTCTTCTTTCCACCATTGTCCTCCTTCCCCTTCCCCTCTGGTCACTTTGAATCAGCTCCATGTTTCCAAGCCTCTGGTTTATTTTGTTCATTAGTTTATTCTGTTGAATAGATTCCACTTATATGTTAGATCATACGATATTAGTCTTTCGCCGACTGGCTTATTTCACTTAGCATAATAGTGTGCAGTTCCATCCATGTTGTCACAAAAGGTAGGAGTTCCTTCTTTATTTATTTTTTTAATGCAGATTTTATTTATTTATTTATTTTTAAATGTCAAGATCCATTAAAAATATTTTAAAAATTAAATCCATTATAAAGTCTCAGCAATTAAACATGACACGAGCACAGAAATAATCAAGTAGATTAATGAAATAAAATGAACATTGTAGAAACAAATGTATGTATCTGTCTAACAATGTAATATATGAATAAATTGACATTTCAAATCCATGAGAAAAATAAGGCTTATTCAATACATAAGGTGCATGCACCACTATTACTTGAAATTAAACAAATACAGAGCCCTATGTCATACATTATACAGAAAATATTCAGATGAGTTAAAAATCAATATGTAAAATCTAAGGAGTTTTAGGAGATAATACAAAATAATATTTTTTCTACCCTGAAGTAAAATATTCAAACCCAGAAGCTATAAGGTAAGATATTGAAAATATGACCATATTAAACATTTAAGACTATGTAGTAATATACGTATTAAAAAAAGCTAAAGGAAAAGTAATAGAATAAGAAAGTATTTGCAACACATCTAACAAGAGTTAATAGTAGTTTTTGGTTTTTTAGGGAAAAAGTTCCACAAACATTTAATCAAAAAATGGATAAAGACTACCAAAAAGTCATTTGAAGCTTTTTAAAAATAAAAGAAATAAGCAAGAAGAATACAAAAACAAGTTTAGTTTCAACAAATAAGAAAGTAACAATTAAAATAACAAATGATTGTCACAATCAGATTAAGTAGTATTAAAAATATTGGTAATATCAAGTATTGGTGACTGTGAAAGGAAGTGGGTACTCATAGCCACTTTCTTCATCTTCTTAAAATGGTCCCTTTAGCATATTTTGCAATGCTTGTTTGATGGAGGTGTATTCTTTTAGCCTTGTCTGGTAAACTCCTTATTTTGCTTTCCATTTTTATTGAGAGCCTTACTGGGTAGAGCATTCTTTGTTGTAGGCCTTTGCTTTTCATTACTTGGAATATTTCTTGCCATTCCCTTCTGGCTTGCAGGATTTCTGCTGAGAAGCCAGCTGCTAGCCATATCAGGGCTCCCTTATATGTTACTACCTGTTTCTCCCTTGCTGCCTTTAGGATTCTTTCTTTGTCTTTGATATTTGCCATTTTAATAATGATGTGGCTTAGAGTGTGCCTCATTGGAATTCTCTTGAATGGGACCCTCTGTGCTTCCTGGACTTGTGTGACTTTTTCTCTCCTCCAATTAGGGAAATTTTCCATCATTACTTTTTCAAACAGGTTCTCTTTCCCTTCCTCATCCTCTTCTTTTTCTGGTATCGCTATTATACAGATATTATTATGTTTCAGGTTGTCCTGAATTTCCCTTAATGCCTCTTCTTTCCTTTTGAGTCTCTTTTCATTTTCTTGCTCTTTCTACGAACTTTTTTCTGCCTTGTTTTCCAGCTCGCTGATTCAATCCTCTGCTTCATGTAGCCTGCTTTTGATTCCTTGTACTCTGTTCTTCAATTCAGAAATTGTATTCTTTATTTCCTCTTGTCTCTTATTGCTTTCTATGTCATTTTTCTTGCTGATATAGTTTGCAGTATGTTCCTCGTAGTTTCCTTGTAATTTTTGGTAGTTCTCTGTGATCTCACTGAGCTCATTGAGCTTCCTTAGAACTGTTGTTTTTAACTCAATTGTGATAGTTTACTTTCCTCTATTTCATTTAGTTCTCTTTCTTGGGATTCCGCCTTTCATTTCGGTTGAGGGGAGTTTCTTTGCCTTCCCAATATTTGTGAGGCTCTTCTTTTTTGATTCTGCTTCTTAAAGTTATCTGTCTTGATTTCCTGTCTTTGTGGTGTGACCTTCTATGGTTTTATTTTCTGGATCTGCCTCTGATGATGTCAGAGTTGACCCCATCTTACCTAGTCAGTCTGTTCTAGTCTTCCAGGAATCTACTCTCTGTGGCTGTCTCCTCCAGCTGTTAACCTAGTCACTCTGCACTCAGTTGGCCTGCTTAGAGACAGCACAGGACAGGGCAGAGTCCCTTCAGGGGGCGGGGTTATTGGGTTCTCTCACACTTTGCTGCTGCTCAGCAGTGTGGTCTGCCTGAGCCAGATGGCTGCTGCCCTGTGGGGGAGGAGTCAGCACTGGGATCCCACCAGCTACTCTCCGTTTTCTTCCCCAAGTGTTTATCTCCAGTCTCTCCCCAAGAGTCTATAGACCACTCTGTGCCCCCTTTAGCCAGGGATCTACTATCTGTGGCTGCCACTCTGTACTCAGCTGGGCAGAGTCCCTTCTGGGGGCATGGTTATTGTGTTCTCTCACTCTGTTGCAACTCACAGCTGAGTGGTCTGTGTGAGCAAGATGGCTGCTGCCACATGAGAAATGAGTCAGCACTGGGATCCAACCAGCTACTCCCTCAGTTCTCTCCCCAAAGCCTCCTTCCCCAAACTCTCCTCTGGTGTCTCTAGCCCACTCTGCTCCTGCCTTTTCTGAAGCCCAGGATAAGTGGCTGCAAATAAAAAATTATTCATTCACCCTTTAAATGGCTCTTTGCATCTCCAGCTGTGTGCCCCTGTCAAAGAGCAACCCTGCCACTTTTCGCAGCTGACTGTTTTCTGTGTACTTTTTTCGACTTTGGTGCTATAGGCTGGAGATCCCCATTTAGGGTTTAGACTCCACTCTTCTCATGGGGATCAACTGGCCATTTCAATATCCTTCTGGTGCTGCCACCCTTGGGCTCCCGGCCTGCCTTCTTGAGTCTATCATACCCCTTACCAGTTAGGTTGTGCTCAAGCTGATTCTTCTGTCTGTCCAAGGTTATAAAGCTCCTCTCTCGTTATTGTTCAGTTGTTTGTTCCAGGTGATTTCTCCACAATTTAGTTGTAATTCCAGGGTGGTCCTGGGAGGAGGTCAGTGAGACTTCCATTCAATCCTTCACCATCTTGATTGTTCCCCATTATTTAATTGTTAAATAACAGTTAGGCTAATCATTATGTAGTAGAAACAAATAGACCAGGGTCATATTGCATCTCTGAAATTTACTAACAGTATTACTTGAAGAAATAAATGTACCTTCCATTGAATACCATCTTTTTCAGCCATAAAGTGGGAATAATAGGACCCACCTCACAAACCTATTGTGATGGTTAGAGAAGACAATGTGTACACTCGTGCCACAGTCTGGCATCTGGAAGATGCACATTCAATTGCTGGGTGATCAGATAGATGAATGTCCACACACTTGCTTCTCCCTCTTGTCTCCTATTTGTACATGTAGCTCTCTTCCCTATTGAATGATAGTTTCCTGATAGTAGGGACAGTATGCAGTTCTCTCTCTTTTCAGAGATTATACTCAAGAAATGTTGGAGGGAGTCAATGAATGGCAACTTTGGTCCAAGGATTTCCTTTCCTTGAATAATCACTTAATCCACACCAAAATTGTTTCAGATGATATTATTATTTTTGAAACACATCTCTGTTCAATGTGAAATAATGGAGTTTTTATGATTGTTTATCAGAAGAAGTAAATAATAAATATATATAATACCTGGATACAATAATACCTGGGTACAGCTTCTTCAAAAACTATCTGTTGGAAAAAGATTTAGGTTCAATTAGTATATCTTCCCCAAAGTAAGCCTACCTTGAAGAAATATTGCCTGCCTACTGGCAAGGCTTAAGAGAGAAAGATTTAAATAGGATAACGTTCTTTAAAAAGTGCTAGTTGTAAACAGTAAGTTAATTCTCATAAAACTAATGATGCCAAATTTATTTAGGGCTCCAAAGAAGAGGGATTTATAATCATTAGATGGCATTTTCATTCAATCTAACATGTTGTAGTTTCATTTACATTCATTCAGTCATAGGATCATACACAACCCTGAAAGGAAAGGCGCAATATGCTAAAGACATTCTTCCAGGAAATGAATCAGCCTGTTCCATTTAACTTTGAAGGTACTGACAGATTTTAATTAAGCTTGGTACATGATTCAATGTAAACTTCTATGTATGTCTAGCTGCAGTTCCATAAGCCATTTTGTTTCATAGTAAAAATCATTAAATAAACATGTCATATATTTTTCAATATATTTCTGTACAATTTAGTATGTGTACATGAGTTGAAGTTATAGCCAAAAAAGGGGGGGAAGGAAATGAAGAGTTGGCTTTAAATTCACTTGGAAGTATTTCAAAACCTATAAACTTGGACAGCCTGGATGACTATTAGAAGATGCTACTTTCATGTGTACAAGTTATCATACTTTGTCAACTAATTAATAGTACATAGACAAGTCCTTTATCCTATAATCAAAATATAAGAATGTAAATTCAACATTAGTATTAATTCTTTTAAACCTAAATGTTAACAATGCTATTTTATTCACCTATCACTTCCCACACATTTATTAAAGGGCACCTACTATGTGTTAAAAATTGTGTTAGGAACTGAAGAAACAGAGAGAAAAGGTACAGTCCCTATCCTCTTAAGTAGTTCAGGGTGTGAAGGACAGACAGAAAAGAAAAATGGTAGGTCTTGTGATGTGAGTCATATCAGAGGTGAGCCCTGGGGGCTACAAAGGTCAGAGGAAATCACATGAGGAGGCCATCTGGTCCAAATCCTTCAAAATCCTGATGGATGAATTTAATTTATCCATACACCTTCACCCCATAAAAGCAGGGGACAATGTATTTCAAGCTCTGGGGACAGCATGGGCAAAGGCATCAAGGTGAGAAGCTTGGTATTTGAGGAACTGTTACCAGTGTGGGTATGAGATGCTACCAGGGGTGAGTGAGAAACAGAGCATAGAGCCTGTATACCATGAAAAGGAGCTTGGGTTTTTTTCTTAAAGTCATGTGGAGGCATAGGATATGACATAAATGGGAACTGCTAAGTGATTTGAGTTAAAAAGGTATCTGGCTACAAGACTAAAGGCAAGGAAACAAGTGTTAGAAGAAGAGAGTGAGTGGTCTAGGTAGATGAGGATGCTAACAGATACTCAAAGGGAGGAGGAGGAGAAAGGGGAAGAAAGAGGAAGGAGCAGAAGGAAGAAGGTAGAGGAGGAGGAGGATGCAGAAAAAGGAGGAGGTAGAGGAAGAAGGGGAACATGGTCAGGCTTGAGGGGAATAGAGAATGATAATGCATTCGGGTTTGGTGCAGGTTAAATTTGAAATGAGCAGAACTGCTATATGAAGAAGTCAAGAGGCAGTTGATTGTACAAGTCAACAGCTCCATAAATTGGTATTAAATGGAGGTAGAGAGTTGGTAACATCAGCATATATGGTGATCTTTGAAACTGTGAGAGTGGATGAAATTTCCCAGGAAGCAAGTATAAAGAGAAAAAAGAAGAGAACTGAATCCTGGGGAATATTATCTTTTAAATGGCTAGCCCTAGAATTTAAGGACACCAAAAAGTTGTAACTGGATAAATGCAGTAAACCAAGAATTACATCACAGATTCTTTAGAAAAAGACAGTTTTAAGGGCATAATTACCCCCCTGAAGTGTCAAATGCTTCAAAAATTTTATTCATCTCTTCATTCCTTCAACAAATATTTATTGGGCTTCTATTATATTCTAACAACTAATTATATACAGTTGTTAAACAAAATCAATCCTATCCTAAGACAGATTACCATTTAGTAGAATAAACTGATTTTAAATAAATGGACCAAGAGATATATGTGTGATTTTAAAATATGGTGAGTGCCTTAAAATATACTAAGTGTATGAAGGTCTCCTTGGGTGTGATCACTGGGAGCTCACCTGGGCTTTCACATTCTAGTCTTGATGGATAAGAGGAGCAAGTAAAAGTCATATTACACCACATGGCCATGTTTTGAGGGTTAAATATGAGGAAGGATTTGGAGTAAAGCAATGAAGGCAACTCTCTTAAGAAGTCTGAGTGTGACAATAAGGCAAAAACAAAGAAAACAACCACCAAAGGAGGGTTATTTTTGTTTTAAGATATGAGAGGATAGAACATTTTTATAGTCTGAAGTTGGAAGGAACCAATAGAGAAAAATAAACATCAATACTTTTAAGGTAAAATAATAAAATTTTAATTCTTTAGAATTCCCTGTAACAGATATTTTTCTGTGCATAAATAGTGTGTATTAAGTGGCATGTTGATAGCAAGGCTTCTAGTGGTATCCAATTATTTTAAAGCAAACTGCTTTTTTTCTCATAGCCTTTTTTTTGTTTTTTTACTTTATTTTTATTGTTTAAACTATTACAGTTGTCCTCATTTACCTCAATTTACCCACCTCCACCTCTTCTCCCCTCTGACAGCTGTCAGTGTGTTCCATGTATCCATGCCTCTGGTTCTCTTTTCTTCATCAGTTTATTTTGTTCATCATATTCCAAATGTCAGTGAGATCATATGGTATTTGTCTTTCTCTGTCTGATTTATTTCACTTAGCATAATATGCTATCAGTATTTTTAAAGTGAGAAAATAATTGATGAAATTGGGTAAAATGAATATAAAATATAAATATAATGTATTTCATGTTAATTCATGTGAGCTAAAAGGCACTACAGAAATTCTACAAAATTTCAGGTAGGTGACTTACAATTTGAAAATTATTCAAACAATCCATTTCCATTTTAATTTTAAGTCCCATCTATAAATTTCTACCAAAAAAAAAATCTGCTTTCTTTCAGAATCGTAGCCTTTGTAGCAAAGTTTGTACAGATGAAGCTTTATCAGACAAAGGCAAGCCTGAGGTTTTGTTTCTCAGTAGTTACACCATATACGTCCTTTTATGTGCAAATGGGTAACTAAACATATGGGTCTTTATTAGGCAGAATAAAATGTTTGTGCCCACATTGAAATTTTTATTTAAATGTCAGTAAAGGAGTATGGGTTATATTTTGTCTTGTCCAGACAGAATGCTAACCTTTAATTTATGTACCATGATGATGTAAAAGTCTATAAAATTGTTTCTATTTCTGTTTCTTTATTTTCCATACAAGAAAAAAATTAATAATAGAAAAGAAACAGTTATTTAGATGACATGGCATCTTCCTTTCCTCAAATAGCAGTATAGTCCTATGTTTTTCACCTGCAATTATTTACAACAAAGTACTTTGCTATCTTTTGTTTTTTCCTCCTAACTCTGAGCAATTGGCAGAGATTTAGAGGTTATTCAAAGACACCCAATCTGCAACCTCCCATTTCAAGGACAATACTTTAGTGGCCTCAAGTTTTCTTTAAAAATAAAAATCTGGATTTAGTGGTGAAATTGTCCCAATTGGGGAATCTATGGTGATTAAAATTCCTTTTAGTTTGTTTTTATCCCCAACTAATTTTCTTTTTAAAAAATATCCACATACTCAGACATATTAATAAAATATCAGCACTTCTTTGATGACCTCTATCAAGAGGACAAATATTTTTTCTCAGTGCCACAAGCTTATCCCTAACTCCTAATCACTTTCTTGAATTTGACAAGGGGAAATTAACTCATATTTACTCATAATGTAAATTTTTGCATTTGTTTAATTGTGGTCACTCCTCTTTTTGAATTCCCTTAGTACTCCCTGCCTGCATTATGGCATTGTGTTATAGCTGCTTCACTGTTAGATTGTTAACTTTTTGTGGACAGGAGCAATATTTTCCTCCTGTTTCAACTAACATGCTTTGCAAAGTGTCTTGTACAGAGTGCAGTGTTTATTTTACTCAATTCAGTACTCACTCAATTCAGTTTTTTACATTGAACCTTTTACAATTCAATGAGAAATAAATCACTTCTATCAACACAAATCCCACTAAAGTGTTAATACCAAACAGGACTAAGGAGAATCTACATAGGGAAGTCAGGTGGGCAGTTGAGCAGTTGGACAGACCACAAGTAAAAGGTCATTATTTGGACACACTACTTTTAATACAGTTATTTTACAGGTTAAAAAAAGGCGACTATGATTTGAACCAAAAAACACAAGTCTTGGAACATCACAAGACACATCAACAGCTCAACACTCACCTTTCTTACTTGCGAGACATTATTTTAGTCACTCTTCTGAACGCCTTTCAATTTGTTATGAGGCTTAATATCTGTAGGTAAAACCAATGGAGTTTGTTGATATGATGCAATTTACAAACTAATACTTTCAGTAAGTCATTTGTTTCTAATAGCCAATCTGGTTAATTAACCAAAAGTTCCATTGTTTCTCAGAGATTCTGGTACATAATTAACTCTCCATTTCATATGTATGGCCTTACAGAAAGCTTTCACAGTCCTTAATTGTCTTAAATAAATTGAATGTTTTTTAACATACCCTATTTTTCAATAACATGTAAAAATAGTGACAATGAATAATATCCTACCTAAAAGAATTTGTATTGTTATTATTGCAATGAAGAAAGTATGCATCTATGGTCTTATCATTTCTTAATTAACAGGGTAATAGAAGGCTAGAATAATTTAAATACATAACAAATTTTAATATATATATATATATATTTAGCTGTAATAGCACTTTTAATAACTTTGCCCATCAGAATGCTGATTAATTGTTAATGGGATTGGTTTTTTCCTAGACTCTCTCAGCCTGCACAATCTCTGATACATATTTTCTCGGCAGTTTATTGTTATATGTTCCAAAAATAGACAACAGTTGAAAGAATGGAGACATCTAGATGAACCAACAATATAATCAGCCATGAACACTAGAGCACTGGCTGAAACATAAAAATATATGACTGCAGTGAATATGCAGTGGTATCAAATAAAATCAAGAACAGACTTGATTTTTAGTCCTACAACCCCATATTTAAAACACTGTTAAAATGCATTCTAACATTAGCAATCATGCCACCTCTGAATTATAGGAAACATTGAGACAAAAGTCCCAGAGATCCCAGTGGACACAGTGCCCAGGGAGAGATCAGAGGCATGAAGGTGGAAAAGAAACCCACTGGAGTGGGCTGCAGAATAGTTCTTGTTTTCATATGCTAATATGACATCCAGTGGCATCATGCATGTTTAACTGAAGGCAGTTTTGTGTTAAACAATGAAGAATTCATGGAGGTGACTGGTCAGTTTTTACATACATTGGTATAAATCAAGCCATATCTGAAAAGGACATAAACACAACATAAGTGTGAACATGTTCTTCCAACAGTTGGATGTCACATCAGTAATGCCATTTGATGTTTTCTACCTCTTCTTTGAGTTTAATCCAATATTTAGGACAAACAAGATATTAAGGGTAATATAACTATTTTGTTACTCTTCCTTGTAATTACCTTGTTATGAAAATGAAAATCTTGAAGTGATTTAAAATATCCTAAAAGTATAATATTCATCATTTTCCCAAACTATCTTCCATTTTTCTGCCCTCATCAATGCTATGAATTTTAAAAACTCAATGAAAGAAAAACAGCATTTCTTCTACTGATGGAAATTGCTCTTGGTTGTTTTTATTTTGTGTCTCAAAACAGGTGTTTTCATAATCTAAGATAGAAATGCTTTCGTGCTTCTAAATACAAATACAGTTACAAATAAATCTTATAATTTTATTTGTTTCCATTTGCCCTTTTTCATGAGGCCATCATAGAATACCTGGAATACTGATTGTAAAAGGAGAGAGTTCAATAAGACAACCTCTAAGTTATGTTACTCATCTAAAATTCTGTAATCCAAGGAAAAATGCAAACATAATTTGCATAACAAATTTATTTACATACGTGAATACAACTCAAATGTGCATAAACAAGAAACTAGTAAAATTGTGGCATATCTATATAATTGAATACACTTTGTAATGCAAGAAAGAATACATGAAGAGAGGAAATCTTCTATAAATTAATATGAAAAGACTGTCAAGGTAAATTGCTGAGGTAAAAAAAAAAGCAAGTTACAGAACAGTTTATAGAACAATATTAACTTTTGTGTGACAGAAGGGGAAAAATATTCCATTTTCACTTTTACATAAACAGTGGAAGACTACAAAAAAAATCTAGTGAAAATGATTAACAGAAGTGGAGATGGGAGGAGGGAGAATCAGGATGGACAGAGGTAGGACTTGAAGAAATATACATGTTACTGTTTTTGAACTATGTGTGTCTTTATTTAATCTTTATTGTAATTTGTTCCATTACCACCTAGTCCCCATATATGCCCTCCCCTCAGCAATCATCATACTATTGTCCATGCCCATGAGTCCTTTTTCCTTTTTGCTCAATCCCTCCACCCTAAGCTCTCCCCAACATGTGTCATGTGCTCTCCATCTGTGAGTCTGTTTGGTTTTGCTTGTTAGTGAAGTTTGTTCATTAGATTCCACATATCAGTGAAATAATATGGCATTCGACTTTCTCTGACTGGCTTATTTCACATAGCACAATGTTCTACAGATCTATCCATATTATTGCGAAGGGTAAAATTTTCTTCTTATTTTTACAGCCAAGTAGTATTCCATTGTATAAATGTCCCATAGTTGTTTTATCAACCCATCTATTGATGGACACCTGGGTTGCTACCATATCTTGGCAACTGAAAATAACACTGTAATGAACATAGGGGTGGTGCTTATGACTTTTTCAAGTAGTGTTTTGGGTTCCTTCGGATATATTCCCAGAAGTGGAATTGACTGTCAGTAGGAAGATCCATTTTTAATTTTTGAGGTACCTCCACAGTGCTTTCCACGGTGGCTATACAAGTCTGCCTTCCCACCAACGTTGCAACAGGGTTCCCCTTTCTCCACATCCTTGCCAGCACTTATTGTTTGTTGATTTATTGATTATAGCCATTCTGACAGGTGTGAGATGGTACCTCATTGTGGTTTTAATTTGCATTTCTCTGATAATTAGTGATATTGAGCATCTTTAAATATGTCTATTGGCCATCTGTGTGTCCTCTTTAGCAGAGCGCCTATGCAGATTCTTTGCCAATTTTTGAATTGGGTTGTTGGATATTTGTGAGGGTTTTCTGGTGTTGAGTTTTTTAAGTTCAATATAAATTTTGAATATTAACCCCTTATCAGATATATTGGTGAAGATGTTCTCCCATTCTGTAGGTTGTCATTTTATTTTGTTGATGATTTCCTTTGTTGTGCAAAATGTTTTTAGCTTGATGAAGTCCCATTTGTTTATTTGTTCTTCTGTTTCACTTGCCTGGGGAAATGTAGCTGATAAAAAAATCGTTACAAACAATGTCTGAGATTTTGCAGCTTATGTTTTCCTCTAGGATTGTTACGGTTTCGGGTCTAACATTTAAGTCTTTGATCCACTTTGAATTTATTTTTCTGTTTGGTATAAGAAAGTGGTCTAGTTTCATTTTCTGCATGTATCTGTCCAATTTTCACAACACCATTTATTGAATAAACTATCTTTAGCCCATTGTATGTGCTTGCTTCCTCTGTCGAGTAGTAACTGACTGTAAAGCTATGGGGTTGTTTCTGGCCTCACTATTCTGTAACATTGATCAATGTGTTTGTTTTTATGCCAATACAATGCTGTTTCAATTACTATGGTCTTACAGTATAGTTTGACATTAGATAGTATAACTCCTTCATTTTGTTCTTTCTCAGTATTTCTGTTGCTATGCAGGGCCTTTTGTGGTTCCATATAGATTTTTGAAATATTTGTTCTACTTTTGTGAAATATGTCATTGGAATCTTGATAAGAATTGCTTTGAAGCTATAGATTGCTTTGGGTAGTATGAATATTTTAATGATGTTAATTCTTCCTATCCATGGTATGTGATTCTACTTATTTGTATCTTTTTCAATTTTTTTTTTTTGGTGTCACATAATATTCCATGTCTAGGTCTTTTACATCCTTTGTTAAGGTTTATTCCTAGATATTTTATTCTTTTTGAAGCAATTATGAATGGGATTGTTTCTTAATTTCCTTTTCTGTTAGTTTGTTATTAACATATAAAATGTAACTGATCTCTGTACATTTATTTTGTATCCTACTACTTTGCTGAATTCATGTATCAGTTCTAGTAGTTTCTAGTGGAATCTTTGAGGTTTTCTATGCACAGTATCATGTCATCTGAAAATACAGACAGTTTTACTTCTGTATTTGGAAGTAAAGACATCCAGTTTGGATATCTTTTATTTCTTCTGCTTGTCTGATTGCTGTGGCTAGGACTTTCAGTACTATGTTGAATAAGAAAGGTTAAAGCAGACTTCCTTGCCTTGTGCTCAATCTGAGGGGGGATGCTAGTAGTTTTTTCCTGTTGAGTGTGATGCTGGCAGTAGGTTTTTCACATATTGCATTTATTATGTTTAAGTATGTGCCCTCTATTCCCACTTTGCTGAGAGCTGTTATCATAAATGGATGCTGGATTTTTATCAAATGTTTTCTCTGCACCTATTGATATGATCATGTGGTTTTTATCCTTCATTTTGTTTATGTGGAGAATCACATTTATTGATTTGAAAATGTTGTAACAACCTTGTGTTCCCAGAATAAATCCCATTTGATGATGGTGTATGATTTATTTAATGCATTGCTCTGTTTGTCAATATTTTATGATGATTTTAGCATCTATGTTCATCAGGAATATTGGCTTATAATTGTCTTTCTTTGTAATATCTTTATCTGGTTTCAGCATTAGAATAATGCTGGCCTTGTAAAATGAGTTTGGGAAGGTTGCCTTCTCTTGAATTTAATAAAATAGTTTGAGAAGGAGAGGTATTAGTTCTCAGAATGTTTGGAAAAACCCACCTGTTAAGCCATCGGGTCCAGAACTTTTGTTTGTTGGAAGTTTTTTGATCACTGTTTCAATTTCACTAGGTGTAATCTGTCTATTCAGATCCTCTGATTCTTCTTGATTTAGTTTTGGAAAATTGTGTTTCTAGGAATTTATCCATTTTGCCCAGGTTGTCCAGTTTTTTGGGATATAGTTGTTCATAATATTTTCTTATAATCCTTTGTATTTCTTTGGTATCAGCTGTGATTTCTCCTCTTTCATTTCTAATTTTATTTATTTGGGTCCTGTCTCTTTTTTCCTTGAGGAGTGTGGTTAAAGGCTTTTCAATCCTGTTTATCTTTTTTAAAAAAACAGCTCTTGAATTCATTGATCTTTTGCATCATTTTTTGGACTCTATTTCATTCATTTCTGCTCTGATCTTTTTTTTATTTCCTTCCTTCTACTCATTTTGAACTTTGGTTTTTCTTTTGTTTTGTTTTGTTTTGGGTTTTTTCTTTTTTGTCTTTTTCCAAGTTGCTTTAAGTGTAAACTTAGATAGTTTATTTGAGCTTTTTTTTCTTTTTTAAGACAGGACTGCAATGCTATGAATTTTCCCTTTAGAATTGTTTTCCCAGAAGTCCACATATTTTGGATTGTGTTCTCATTTTCATTTGTTTCAAGGTATCTTTTGATTTCTTCCTTGATCTTATTGTTGACCCATTCATTGTTTAATAACATGTTATTTAACTTCCATATCTTTGCATGTTTGCAGTGTTCTTCTTGTGATTGATTTTTAGTTTCATTTCATTGTGGTGGGAGAAGATTCTTGATATGGTTTAAATATTCTCAAATTTATTGAAACTTTTTTTATGTTCTAACAAGTGTTCTATCCTAGAAAATGTTCCATGTGCACTTGAAAAGTATGTATATTCTGTTGCTTTGTAGTGAAATGCTCTGAAGATATCAATTAAATCCATTTGATTTAGTGTATCATTTAAGGCCACTGTGTCTTTGTTGATTTTCTGCCTGGTAGTCTTAAATATTTTGGTGCTCCTATATTTGATACATAAATGTTTAAGTCATAAATATTTTATAACTCATAGATTCATCAGTAACTAAGTCAAATCTGAGGAAAATAAGGATGTGAGATTTCATAACAATAGCAATAAAAGCTTGTATTTCTAAAGACAGTCTTCTTAAAAGAAACTCCACAAGTGTTATAAATTTCAGTGGTCTTCTTGCACATCTTGGGAAGACAGATGTCAGATCCTGACACAGCAGCACAGCAACCACAGCAGTGGTTTCGCTTGTGGAATAGATACTGAGAGCTACACATTGTTCAACTTTATATTCACTACTTCATTGATTCTTCTGAATGAGTTCACTTTAATGATGAGGATGAACAGGGTGAAAAAATCTTTCCAGATATGCTGTTGGTAAGCAACAGGATCTGATTCCATCATATAGTTTCTGACTCCAGAGTCTTCCCTGCAAACAGACTGGCTCAGAGGGCTTTTCTTCCATGCCCATGACTCTTCCAGTTGGGAGGGAAAATATTCTCATATGTTGAGACAACTTTAGAGACTTCTGGTTTGACTGGGAAATGTGGGTTTAGATTGGGGCAGATGTAACACTTTAAGCACCTTCTGGTCAGGCCATCATGTTTCTTTTCTCAAGTGAAAGTATCAGGAAGCTCCTGCTCAGAGATGACCAACTTTTAGATAGATTCAGGTTTTTATGGATTTGGGCATTTGTCTGTCATTGTAATAAAAGCTTATAAATGCCAACCCTACATACCCTATCTTACTTTTAATGTCCTTAAGGGATCCAAAATCCACCTATTATCCAGAAGTTTTTAAAAAAAATAGAGCATCCTGAAAGTCAGCATTTGTCTTCCTTCCATAGCCTCATAGTCTAGTCATTTCACATATTAAGTGAGTCATTTTAATGCACACTTCTCTAGGAAGAATATCATTTATGTGCCTCCAGTTGAGAAAAAATTAAGAATATAAATTTTATCTTCAGTGATTACATAAGCTAAATTTTAAACCATGCCTTTGTGCAAATTTCCATTCAGAGCATACTAAATAAGTTACCACAAATTGGAATGATCTTAGTCTGAATGAAAGATTTTTCCTACTTAAATATTCTTGAAAAACAAACCATTTGTATACATATCTAGTTCAAGTCATTACTATTATATCTGTTTTTTTCCAAATGTTCTACTATAGTCATTTATACATTAGATACAATTTTGAATTAAATATTCTTTGAACTAAATAAACTCTAATAGTTCCCCCCTAACTATAAGATCCTGTGATTCTCAACGCATTAAATAATTAAATACATTAACTACTATATGCATGCAACCCCTTTAAGAGTCATGTTCTTTTACTCTCCCTATTTTTGCAGATGAGGAAACTGAAGCAAAGAAATGTTGTGACTTTTCCAAGGTTTCACAGTTAGTAAATATCACAGGCCAGGTCTTACTCTTGCATTCTTTCACCTCAGGTAATGATGGGGAAGATTGGGGAAGTGTGCCTGTAGGGAGTGTGAGTTGAGGCAGAAGTAGATGTAAGCAGGAAAGAACCATGAGGGAAATAGCATCTCTATTTGGATTAGATATGTATAAACCTACTGTTTCTGAATAAGATCATGTATTATTAACCAATGCTAACATTGACTGGACTTTTAAATTTTGTTGAAATAAACATACTTAATGCAACTTGCTTAGAAGTAATGCTAGTATTGAACCTCAGGATCCAACACCTTTTTATGAATTCAATGTATTATACTTTTCCTCTTATATTTTGGGGTAGTGTGATATTAATTATTATAAAATAGAGTTCTGTATTCTTTAAAAAGAAAAAGGAAACAAAAGTGCTTTTAGGCTTGATTTTCATAAAGCATCATGAACCTGACTAACTAGAGGGTAGAAATAAAATAAAACAAAAAGTTCTAGAAGTTTGGCACTATGCTGAAAAGTACTACTTAGAGGAAAACACCATTAAACAGACTCTAGTTTTTTTTAAGGTGTATGAATGGAGTTATTTTCAATAACAAATAAAATCATTTTTCATATAGTTTTACTTAAATAGAAGCCTTTAAGACTAACACACTTTGGGATTTCTTTTGCTTGTTTTCTACATAATACACATCATTCTTTGAGTTTAATCATTGCCTGGAATCAATAATGAACAAGGCATATATCTACAGGTAGAGCTCAGTGTGCATCAGAGCTAGGAGAGAAAGCAAGGGTACATTTCAGACAGAAAAGTATGACCTCCCTGGAAAAGAGAAGAGATCATCTTAGACCTTTGGCTATATAAAATATAAGGTTAAAAATATAAAATAAAATATAAAGTTATATTCTAAAGCAAATTTGAATATATTTTGAACTGAGAAAAAAATATAAAAGTCATATTAGATTTTGGAGACTACAGAACTAAAATATAAGCTGAATTAGCTGCTTTTATCAGAACAAATATAAATAAACATGTTCTGTCAGAAGCTGACTTAATGTCTCTCTCATTACAATTCATTCCTAGTTGAATTTCATTCATTTGCTGTTCTGAACTTCACTTGCATGAAGACCTCCATGAGCTTTCCCCAGGTATCCTGTTAAGTCAGCATGGCATATTTTATGGGAGTCAAAGGGGAGAAGTCACCTTGGATGTGTGCTTTCCAGGGAGTTGATTCATACCATATGTGGTGAGAGGACTTGTTTTTTCACACTCTGTCAATCCCAGTCAAGCCACTGCATTCAGAAAACATCCAAGGACACCATCCTTTTACATTGTACTAATGAGAGTTAACAGCTACAATTTTCAAACAAGGAGGTACAGTGGAGACTTTCAGAAGAAGGAAATAAATAGATGGTGTTCCAGAAATAATATGAGTCCTTGCTTTACACTTACTCTTCTCAACAGAATCATTTGAGCAACAGGATGCTTGCTGTTTGCTCTGCATGTGAATGCCTGCATTTATTACTGGGCATCAGACTATGAAGGAATTGAAACTACAAAATGGGTGTATAATGGTTAAGGAAACAAGAAAATTTCAACTTTGAAGGAAATTTTTATTGAGCCTT
This sequence comes from Pteronotus mesoamericanus, assembly GCF_021234165.1. NCBI lineage: Eukaryota > Metazoa > Chordata > Mammalia > Chiroptera > Mormoopidae > Pteronotus > Pteronotus mesoamericanus. The sequence goes on from NW_026555321.1 coordinate 61,702,282, forward strand.
CTGAACATTATGTTTCAGTGTAAGAGTTTTCTTAATCCAGTGTTTTCAAAACTGTACATCACAACCCATCAATAGGAAATTAAAACTCTTTAATAGGGTGCTTTCAAGTAGAGGAGAACAGAATAGGAAATATCAGAGTATGCTATATCTTGTAGGGGTTTGTGCATATGTGTACACATGTGTACACATACTGGGCTGACTTAGGAAATACATTTCTTATTCTGTATCATAATCAATAGAGCCTGAAAGCTTCTGCTTTAGACAACTGAGGGGTAAGATAACTTTTAATAACTCCAATGTTGATTTTTAGTAATGAACTATGTTAATTATTTGGATGGTACTTGCAGGGCTAATTAGTTTACCACTGAAGGGTTTTATGGTTTATGAGTCAGCTATAACCACTAACTCAACTAAACATTTAGAGAGTAAAAATGCTCATAAATTAAACTTGACATTTAGACATGCAAGTATCCTAAGAATAAAAGAGATCATTTAAAAAAATTAGTGCAGCAGAATCAGGACTCAATAATGTTTGGTTATTTCATAGTGAGATTTTCCTCTGGTAGGTGCGGGGCCCAGGAATAAAGTAGACTCTACTCACTTTCTGCTCCAGTAAAATGACATTGATATTATGAGGCAGTGTCCTTACTGGAAAAGAACAGGCCCCAGCATGACTTTGAAGGGTAACTCACAACAGCCTTCAGAAGGAAAGCAATTATAGCATACAACAAAGTCAGTGATGATACCTCACAAAATTACATGCTACCTGCAGTAAGGGTTTATAGCAACATTTTTGAATTTTTAACCTGAACTGATTTTAAAATTTTAAAGTTGGACCTTGGCGAGGTAGCTCAGTTAGTTGGGACATTGCCTCATACATCAAAATGTTGCAGATTCCACTCCCAATCAGGGCACATACCTAAGTTGTAGGTTTGATCCCCAGTTGGGGCACATATGAGAGGCAACCAATCAATGGTTCTCACATCAATATTTTTCTCTCTGTCTCTCTCCTCCTTCGTCTCTCTCTAAAATTGATAAACATATCCTCTTTGAGGATTAAAAAAGCAATTTATAGTCCAAAGACCCACTGATTAGGAAAAACACACACACACACAAATATACAGAATATCCTTTGAAAGTTTTAAACCAAATCCATAAGTAATTCCCTTTAGAATGTGGAATAAGTTAAGTAGGTATTTAATTATAATTAACAAATAATTTATATATAAAACTGACTAAGCTATCAACTATACTAAATATTGCATAAAAGTGATTTTGTAATTCAACATCATTGCATGCCTGATATTGTTGTTCTCATATAAGCAAACTAATACAGACTTGCATCAGAATGCCTTCCATTAAGCTGAAATGTATTAATATTTTAGACTTCTAATTTCAGCCATAGTACAAAGCAGAATTAAAATTCAACTAGATAAATAACTTCATTGTTTGTTGTTTGTGATTACTTGTTGTAAGATACACTTACAGAAAAATTACTATTACAAGTCTTCAATGGTTGCAAAATTGTAAAAAGAACCTCTAAAATATAAAAAACAAATATGTGTAATGAAGCTGGAATAGAGTGGTGAGACAGCCACTAGGGAGCAGAAATAAAGAGAATAATGTCTTAATCTGTAAAAGGGGGAAAAAGTAAGAACTCTAAAAAAGAAAATTGGTCTAAATGGACTAAATTTACCAACCAAAAGAAACCTGTCATGTTAGTCAAAATAAGCTTTAAGACAAATATAATTTAGGAGAATCAAGATGGTGGAGAATTGAGTGGAAGTCACACTGACCTCCTCCCAGGCCTAACTGGAATTACACTAAATTGGAGGGAAATCACCAGAAAAAAAATAACTGGACAATAGTGAGAGAGGAGCCTTATGACCTAAGAGACAGAAGAATCAGCTTAAGTACAACGTAACAGGCAAGGAGTGCAGTAGAGAATTGAGAAGGCGGGTGGAGCACCCATGGGTGGTAGCACCAGACAGATATTGAAACGACCAGTTGGATCCCCCTGAGAGGAGCAGGATCTAAACCATAAGCAGGGATCTCCAGCGTACAGCCCCAGAATCCAAAAAGTAAACAGATAACGGCCAGCTGTGAAAAGCGGCAGGTTTGCTCTCTGGCAGATACAGGCAGCTGGACACGCAAAGAGCTGTTTAAAGGGCCAACGCATAAATTTTTGTTTACAGCCACTTACCCTGGGCTCTGGCAAATGCGGGGGCAGAGTGGGCTAGAGATGCCTGAGGAAAACTGGGGAAGGAGGCTTTGGGGAGAAAGCTGACAGAGTAGCCGACAGGATCGCAGTGGTGACTCATCCCACAGATGGCAGCAGCCATCTGGCTCAGGCACACCACTCCCCAGAGCGGCAACAGCATGAGAGGACCCAATAGCCCTGACCCCAGGAGGACCTCAGCCCTGCTCTGTGGTGTCTCTAAGCCAGCCTGCTGAGTGCAGAGTGACTGCCAGAGATAACAGATCCTCGGATAAAGGGGGAACAGAGTGGTCTAGAGACACTTGAGGAGAGACAGGAGATGGAGGCTTTGGGGAGAGAATGGAAAGAGTAGCTGGCAGGATCCCAGTGCTGACTGTTCCCCTACACAGCAGCAGCCATCTGACTCAGGCAGACCACTCCCTGAGCCTAAGAGCATGAGAGAACCCAATAATCCCACACCCAGGAGAGACTCTGCCCCACCCTGTGGTTTATCTAAGCCAGCTTGCTGAGTGCAGAGTTACTAGATTAACAACTTAAGGAGACAGCCACAGACAGTTGATTCCTGGAAGTCTCAAAGACTGCCTAAGGTCAGACAGGGTCAACACCTGACATCATCAGAGGCAGATCCAGAAAGAAAGACCAAAAAAAGTGGTCTCCTACCATAGAAGTTCACACCACAAAGTCAATAAATCAAGACAGATCTACTTAAGAAGCAGAAGCAAAAGAGAAGAGCCTCACGAATAATGAGAAGACAAAAAACACTCCCCAGCAAAGGGAAAGGAGGAATCCCCACAAAGACAACTACATGAAATAGAGGCAAGTAAACTATCAGATATTGAGTTTGATACAATGGTTCTAATGAAGCTCGATGAGCTCAGTGAGCTTAGAGAGAATTACAAAAAATTACAGGGAAACTACGAGGAACTTACTGCAAACTAAACCATTATGAAAAACGACACAGAAACTATCAATAAGACACAAGAGGAAATGAAGAATACCATTTCTGAATTGAAGAACACAGTAGAAGGGATCAAAAGCAGGTTCGACAAAGCTGAGGAACAAATCAGCAAGCTGGTAGAAAAAAGCTCACTGAAAGAGCAAGACAATGAAAAAGACTCAAAAAGAATGAAGAGTCGCTGAAGGGAGTGCAGGAAAACCTGAGACATAATATTCATATACTAGCAATACCAGAAGGAGAAGAAGAAGAGAAAGGGATACAGAACCTGTTTGAGAAAGTAATGATGGAAAACTTCCCTCAGTTGAGGAGAAAAAAAGTCACACAAGTCCAGGAAGCACAGAGAGTCCCCTTCAAGAGGAATCCAGTGAGGCTCACTCCAAGACACATAATAATTAAAATGGCAAATGTCAAAGACAAACAGAGAATCCTAAAGGCAGCAAGGAAGAAACAGGTAGTAACATACAAGGGAGCTCCAATACAGCTAGCAGCCGACTTCTCAACAGAAACACTGCAAGCCAGAAGTGAATGGCTAGAAATACTCCAAAGAATGAAAAGCAAAGGCCTGCAACCAAAACTGCTCTACCCAGGAAGGCTCTCAATTAAAATGGAAGGAAAAATAAGGGGTTTCCCTGACAAAAGAAGGCTAAAAGAATACATCTCCACCAAACCAGCATTGCAAAATATGCTAAAGAGACTGCTTTAAGACAGAAGGAGGGAGTGGAGAGTGGGAAAAGGGAACTGAAGGGTCAAGTCAAGGAACATGTATAAAGGACCCATGGTCAAAGCCAAAGTGGGAAAGGATTTAATGAGGGAGGGCAGGAGGGAGGCAGGGTAAAGTGGTGGGAGGAAGGTGGGGACAAATGTATTTGAACAATTAAAATATAAAATTTAAAAAATATGAAGAAAAAGAGTCTATGAATCCCCAGTTCCTTTCACAATCATCAATACTTGATATTACCAATACTTTTATTTTTTTATATCTCTATTGTTCAAAAACATTTGTCTCCATTTTCCCACCACCACTTTCCCCACTCACCAATACTTTTAATACTATTAATCTGATTGTGACAATGATGTGTTATATTAATTGTTACTTTATTATTTGTTGAAACTAGACCTGTTTGTGTATATTTCTTGCCTATTTCTATTATTTTTAAAAAGCTTTAAATGACTTTTTTGTATTCTTTATACATTTTTATTAAGTATTTGTAGAATTTTTCCCTAAAAAGAACAAAAAAAGCCGATTAACCCTTTTTCAGATGTGTTACAAATACTTTCTTATTCTATTACTTGTCCTCTAACATTTTTATATGTATATTATTATATAGTCTTAAAAGTTTAATATAGTCATATTGTCAACATTTTACTTTATAGCTTCTGGGCTTGAATATGTTATTTCAGGATAAGAAATATATTATTTTGAATTTCCTCTGAAAAATCCTTAGATTTTACATATTGATTTTTAACTCACCTATTTCTTGTATAATTTGTGAAATAAAGCTCTATATTTGTTTTATTCCAAGTAATAGTGGTCCATGCACTTTATTTGTTGAATAAGCCTTATTTTCCCCTTATCAGAAATACCAATTTAACCATGTATTACACTGTTAGATGGATATATACATTTGTTTCTCAAATCCTCATTTTATTTCATTGATCTACTTGATTATTTCTGTGCTAGTGTCATGTTGTTTTAATTGCTGAGGCTTTATAATGGATTTAATTACTTTAATATTTTGTAATGTATCCTGACATTTAAAATATAAATAAAATCGATCTGCATTTAGGAAGGAAGGGAGGGAGGAAGGAAAGAAAGAAGGAAGGAAGGCAGAAAGAAAGAAAGAAAGAAAGAAAGAAAGAAAGAAAGAAAGAAAGAAAGAAAGAAAGAAAGAAAGAAAGGAAGGAAGGAAGGAAGGAAGGAAGGAAGGAAGGAAGGAAGGAAGGAAGGAAGGAAGGAAGGAAAGAAAGAAAAGAGAAGAAAAGAGAAGAGAAGAAAAGAGAAGAGAAGAGAAGAGAAGAAAAGAAAAGAAAAAAGAAAAGAAAAGAAACTCCTACTTGTTGCAACAACATGAATGGAACTGTAGAATATTATGCTAAGTGAAATAAGCCAGCCAGTGAAAGATGCATTCCATATGATATCACCTATAAATGGAACCTATTCAACAAAATAAACAAACAAAATAAACCACAGGCATGGAAACATGCAGTAGACTGAAAGTGACCGGAGGAGATGGGGAAGGAGGACAATGGTGGAAAGAAGGAGAAGGGATGAAACAAAGAACATGTATGAATTACCCATGGACATGGACAACAGAGTGGGAATTGACTGTGGGAGAGGGAGGTGGGGCAAGATGGGTGGAGGAGAGTAAAGAGGGGGGGAAATTGAGACAACTGAAATAGAATAAACATGATTTAAAAATAAAACTTAAAAAAGAAAAAAAATTTTAAGGAAAAAGAATGTCACTATATAATGGTAAAAGTTTCAATTCCTCATTAATATATCCCAATTTTAAATGTGTATACACTTAGTAAAATACTTATATCTAATAATAAGTCAAAGAAATTCATAAAGCAAAAATGAATACAAGGAAGAGAAATCAACAAATATACCATTGAATTGCAAGATGTAAACACTTAACTATGGATTGACCTAGCAACCAAAAATGGCAAAGATGTAAAAGATTTGAGAACCCGATTGACAAGTTGGATTTAATGGCTATAAGTAAAACCTTGAACTGAAGAATTAGAAACCACCTGTTCCTCTTTTCACTAACCGAAAAATTTTCAAAACAATCATTTTCATGACCAGAAAGCAAGTTTCAATACATTTCACAGCATTAGTATAATACTGCCTACATTCTCTATGACAATAAGCATTACCTCATGGGTTCTGACTCTGCTCATTTAATTAGGAGGGCTCTCACTCAGAACCAAAGCTTCATTTTCCAGTTACCAACTAGGGACACAGGTTGCTATCTACAGAAAGAAAATGCCTTTAAAAGCAGAATTTTTACATATGTTAAGAAAATTTGCATTGGACAGTTAACATCACCTGCTCCTTCTATTGCTTCATATTGTGCTTTGACCTTGCACGCCTGTGGTTTCCGCTTCTGAAGCCATTGGACTTGTAAACTTTATCCTAGTAAGAGTCAGGTAGCAAATTGAGTGATGTAAGTGGTGCATTGTGAACACTTAAAATAGAATCCAAGTTTATTACTTTTCCACGAATCCTCACCAGAATAATAGTACTTGTGCATTTCCAAAGAAGACAAGACATCACTTTTATTTGTATAGAGTAGACAGCATTCTTCATTAGAAATTTGATGAACAAGGAAAGGGCTCAGCTCAAAAGGAAAACATAAGTGATTAAGGTTATTTGGTACCCAGAAATACTCCAAAACAACTTTTGTCCATATATTTATTTTCTGACATAAATTTCCCAGTGTGCCAAAACCTCTTAACAATCCCAATCCCCTGTCCCTGACACATGGATCCTTACAAGAATAAGTAACAAAGCAAGGCTGTCATGGGAATCACACATGAAGAAGATGAGACCCAGGGAAATGAAGGTATTTACTCAGGGTCCCCTAGATACTTCAGTTCAGACAGTGGCAAAGAAGGAAGGAAGGAAGGAGGGAAGGAAGGAAGGAAGGAAGGAAGGGAGGGAGGAAGGAAAGGAGGGAGGGAGGAAGAAGGAAGAAAGAAATAACAGAAGAACAGCGAAGTGCTCAGTCGAGCAGAGGGTGATAAAAGGGAGCTAGGTAATTAAGCTACAGTAATCCTAAAAAGTCAGTAAGATATCATCTGATTAAATTACAAATCTTTCCTTTGGTTGTGCCTGTCTGGGTATAAGACATGACTGAGGAAAGAATCTCAAAATAAACCTCAAAACATCAGGGCAGAAAACTTCCAATTAACACAGCAGACTCTTTCATACACACAAACATTACACAGTTTAAGACTAACCCTCCAGTTTTGGAAAATCAATACCTAAGATTCACATTTGATTATTATTTAACATCCATAAATAAGAAAATGAGAGAAAGTAATTCATATGCTTGTTCTGTTAACACTACAGTGACTTAGGAGGTGACAGTCGGTCACATAGGAAGAGGAGCTAGTCTCTTCCACTCTTGGGTAGTATTGGGTTTGATAAATTTTCTTAATTTTAAAAAATTCTTAGGTCCGGAACCTGTGACCAAAATAAATCAGATAATGAGAAATTATAAGTAGGAATTTGAAAGTTTAAATACAATCCATAAATGTATTCTATACTTCTTCAAGGTGTTTTCTTTGACATACAGTTTACAATATTAGTAAGCCCAAGGAAGCCTGCTAGAAAAAAATTGCAGAGTGGAAATATCTTTATCCTCTCAGTACAATGGTTTCAAACCCTGCCAAAGAGTTTACTATTTTTCTTTTCCTATATCCTCCAAGGTAATAAAAATATCCTTCAAAAGGTACTGAATTTCAAAATGAGTGATTTATTTCTAAATCTGTTTTTATTTGAATAATATTGACTTCAACTGCAGATAGATTCTTTCTTTGTAAACTTCAACTGCTTACTACTTGAATATCTGAAAATTGTAAACTATTTCATAAGTAAAAGATCACCTTTGTTCAAACACTTGTACACAGTGACTTTTAAGTCCTAATATTCTATGTGACACGCCTAAAATAGAAATGAAAGCCTGATGAGGAAAGCAGGATTCTGTAAAAAGTATTCCTTTTCTGTGTTGGCCCAGGGTCCTGGGGTAGTGAGTTGACACCCACTAAATCGGAATGCCTCTAACAGTACCTGGAGGTGTTTCTATAGGAAAAAACATTGTTCTTAAGAAGTCAGTGGAATCAGACCATGTTATCAGAGCTATATGAATATACCTAATAATACACTTGACCATGCACAAAATTTACTATATATATTCACAGAGAGTCGTAATGCTAATTTCCATTTTCACCTCACTATAAATTCCATGAAACCCTTAGCCACTGTAACTAAATGAGTCTTCTATGTTCTGTCCTAATCTTTATCATATTCCTGTCAGTTGCCCTGGTTTCTAATTCTCTTTCTATCTGGGCTATAATGTTCTCAGTCTCTTCATTTACAACTGATCAAGTTAAGTACAAACTCTGTCAAGTACATTTCTGAGCATACTTGGTTTTCTTCAATACTAAATTTCTAGGTAAATTTCTTATTACACCTAAGAGCAATTTTCCTCTTAAGATGGAGCTTAGTTCTCTGTCTCTGCCATGGTTTACGTCTTCAATAATATAATAAGATGTGGGCAGAAGAGAGAGAGGAGTATATACTTTCTATCAGCATAAACAATTGGATCTAAACTGTAAGAGGTTCTCCAGTTTGCACGAATATCCTTCGACTCTATGATATCCTCACAATTCACTACCATGGTAGTTTCAGTATGGCTTCAATTTCTTTGGTGCTCCTCTCATTGAGAGGTGGATTCAAATATCCCTTCCTTGAATCTGGATTGGCCTTAGTGACTTTCTGAGCAAGTATAATGTATCAAGAGATTAAGACTTTGTGGGAGTTCTAAGTTACAAGAAGGTTTATGGCACTGTCTGGATAAAACAAGCCATAGTGCAAGTCCATCTATACTGAAACCACCACACTGTGAGGAAGCCCAGGCTAGTCATACTGAGGCTGTGTTTCTTCCCTAGTGTGTCTTTTTTCCCTTCACTATTACACTTCTTTCCCTCTTTACCAAGCAATTCTCTGCAATAACAACTGAGTGTCCTACAATTTAACTGAATTCAGACACTGTCAGGGGACAGCATCAGTTCCCAGAGGTTAAAAGTTCAGTCTTACATGACTGTTCCCCTCACATTCACACACACCCCTATACACCAGGAACAACTCCAGGTTGTTGCCAGTGCTTCTGACCAACTGGCTGTAGATTAGAGTTTCCAGCGACCCGTCCTTGAATTCATTTAATTTGCTAGAGTGACTCACAGAACTCAGGGAAAGATAGTTACCAGTTCATTACAGGATATGATAAAGGATACAGAAGAACATTCAAATGGAAGAGATGCATAGGGCAAGGTATGTCATAAGCAAATCAGAGCTCCCATGCCCTCTCTAGGTGCCACTCTTCCAGCACCTCCATGTGGTCACCAACCAAGAAGTACTGTGAACCTTGTACATTTGGAATTTTATGCAGGCTTCATCACAGAGAGATGATCCATCATTAGTTCCATCTTCGCAAGAGAATGGGAGATGGGGATGAAAATTTCAAGCTTCTAATATGGCTTGGTCTTTCCAGTGACCAGTCCTCATCCAGGAGATATCCAGGAGCCCACCTAGAGTCACTTCATTAGAACAAAGAAACTCTCCTATAACCCAGAAAATTACAGTGGTATCAGAAGCTCTGTGGCAGACACTGGGGACAGAGACCAACCCATAACTTCTATTATCTTGTCTTTGCAAGCAGACATAGTGTGGAGAAGAGGAACATAGAACAGTTAGAATTCGAACCCCAGACACTTGGTCTCAGTCAAGTCTTCCTAGCTATCTCTAGCCATTCTCCCCAGCTGAGAGCCCATTTGTCACAAGCATAGATTATCTACCTCTCCTGGGCTTTGCACAAGTTCCTGAGCCACAAAATTATAAGCCTACTAAAATAGTTGTTGGTTTATAGCATTAAATTTTTGAGTAATTTTTTGTAGTAAGAGACAAGTGGAAGAGCTAGTAAACACCCTCCTCAGATTTGTTGAGTCATTTCACAAAGTTTATCAATAAATTTACATTAAAATGCATGGTATTTCCCAATGCTTTCTATAGAAACAAACCCTGATTAAGAAGACATGTATTATAAAGTAATAGTAATCTATACCCCAAGCATAGTGATATTTTATTGTTGTAGTAAAAAACAAACTGTATGTCTTCTCTTTTCACATGTATCTGAGATGTTATTACTGGGCACTTCAAAGTTTGGTTATCATTGGGGGGGGTTCTAGAACCACAAACTTTATTGAAAATTGTTTTTCACACCAATTCAAAATATCTATGCACCCCAATGTTCATAACAGCGCAATTTACAATAGCTAAGTGTTAGAAGCAACCTAAATACCCATCAGTAGATGAGTGGATCAAAAAACTATGGTACATTTACACAATGGAATCCTACGCAGCATAAAGAAAAAAAAGAACTACTAAACTTAACGACAGCATGGATGGCACTAAAGAGCATTATGTAAAGCGAAATAAGCCAGGTGGTAAAAGGCAAATACCATATGATCTCACCTATAAGTGGAACCTAACCAAAAAAACAAATAAGCAAGGAAAATATGACCAACAACAGGAAAAGAAATCAACAGAGTAAAGAGAGAAGGAGGGAGGGAGGTGGGGAAAGGGAAGGGAAGGGTCAAGTCAAGGAACATGTATCAAAGACTCATAGACAAAGCCAAAGTGGGGAAGGATTGAGGGAGAAAGGTGGGGGATGAGGACAGGGAAAAGTGGTGGTAGGAAGCTAGAGACAATGTATATGAACAAAAAAAATAATTAATTTTAAAAAAGAAAAGAAAATTGTTTTTCAGCTGCGGAAATTTTGGGGGGGGTAGTTTTTGTGTTCTCCAGTTTAATTGGTCAGGTACATTGAAATGTGAAAACCTAGATACATAACACTGTCATTTTTAAAAAGCTAACAAGTCTTTGTAAACATTAAGAGGAACACTCAAAATCTATATGGTGATTTATTTTTTATTTTTATTTTTTTCTTTATTTTTTCAAACATTTGTCTCTGCCTAACCCCCCACCACTTTCCCTTCACCCTCCCTCCTTCCCTCCCTCAGCTCTTCCCCTTTGGTTCTGTCTATGAGTCTTTGCTATATGTTCCTTGACTTTCCCCTTCCCTTTTGTTTCCCCGCCCCCCTTCCCTCCACCCTCTTTTCTCTGTTGATTTCTTTTCCTTTCAGTGTTGCTGGTCTCATTTTCCTTGCATCTTTCTATTGTTGGTTAGGTTCCACTTATAGGTGAGATCATATGGTATTTGTCTTTTGACCCCTGGCTTATTTTGCTTAGCATAACGCTCTCCAGATCCGTCCAAGCTGTTGCGAAGTTTAGTAGTTCTTTTTTTCTTTCTGTTGCGTAGTAGTCCATTGTATAAATGTACCATCATTTTTTGATACAATCATCTACTGATGGGCATTTAGGTTGCTTCTAACACGTGCCTCTTGTACACTGTGCTGCTATGAACATTGGGGTGCATAGGTCCTTTTGAATTGCTGCTTGGGGATTCTTGGGGTATAGTCCCAGCAGGGGAATCACTGGATTCAAAGGCAGTTCCATTTTCAACTTTTTGAGGAAATTCCACACTGCTTTCCACTGTGGCTGCACCAGTCTGCATTCCCACCAACAGTGGACTAGGGTTCCCTTTTCTCCACAGCCTTGCCAGCACCTGTTGTTTGCGGATGTGTTATGATGGCTATTCTGACTGGTGTGAGGTGGTACCTCATGGTGGTTTTGATCTGCATTTCTCTGATGGCTAGTGATGCTGAGCATCCTTACAAATGCCTCTGGGCCCTCTGTATCTCCTCCTTGGAAAAGCGTCTGACCAGGTCCTTTGCCCATTTTTGGATTGGATCATTAGTCTTCTTGGAGTGGAGTCGAGTGAGTTCTTTATATATCTTGGAGATCAAACCTCTATCTGATGTATCGTTAGCAAATATATTTTCCCATACGGTTGGCTCCCTTTTCATTTTGATGAAGTTTTCTTTATCCGTGCAGAAGCTTCTTATTTTGATGAGGTCCCACTTGTTTATTCTTCCTTTATGTCCCTTGCTTTAGGAGACATATCAGTGAAAAAATTGCTGCGTGGGATATCTGAGAGTTCCCTGCCAACGTTCTCCTCTAGGACTTTTATGGTGTTGCGACTTATATTTAAGTCTTATATCCATCTTGAGTTTATTTCTGTGTATGGTGTCAGCTGATGATCCAGTTTCAATTTTTTGCATGTAGCCGTCCAGCTCTCCCAACACCATTTTTTGAAGAGGTTATTATATCTCCATTTTATGCTTCTGCCCCCTTTGTCAAATATTAGATGCTCATATACACGTGCGCTTATTTCTGGGCTTTCTATTCTGTTCCACTGGTCTATGGGTCTGTTCTTGTGCCAGTACCAGATTGTTTTGAGTATAGTGGCTTTGTGGTACAGTTTGATGTCCAGTATTGTGATCCCTCCTACTTTGTGTTTCTTTCTCAAAATTGCTGCAGCTCTTCGGGGTGATTTATGGTTCCATATATATTTTTGAAATGTCTGTTCTATTTCTGTGAAATATGTCATTGGTATCTTAATATGGATTGTGTTGAATCTATAAATTGCTTTGGGTAGTATGGACATTTTGATGATATTAATTCTTCCAATCCATGAGCACGGTATATGCTTCCATTTATTTGTGTCTTCCTTATATTCTTTCTTCAATGTTGTATAGTTTTCTGCGTACAGGTCTTTTACGTCTTTGGTTAAATTTATGCCTAGGTACTTTATTTTTCTTCTTGCTATATTGAATGGTATTTTTTTCCAATTTCTTCTTCTTCTATTGCATTGCAGGTGTACAAGAATGCCTTTGTTTTCTGAATGTTGACTTTGTATCCTGCTGTTTGGCCAAATTCACTTATTAGGTAGAGGAGTTTTTTGGTAGAGTCCACAGGGTTCTCTATGTACACTATCATGTCATCTGCAAGCATGATAGCTTTAATTCCTCCTCTCCTATTTGGATGCCTTTTATCTCTTTCTCTTCTCTGACTGCTGTGGCTAGGACTTCCAATACGATGTTGAAAAGAAGCGGTGAGAGCGAACATCCTTGTCGTGTTCCCGATCTTAGTGGGAAAGATTTCAGTTTTTGCCCGTTGAGTATGATGTTGGTTGTAGGTTTTTCATATATAGCCTTTATTACGTTGAGGAATGCCCCATTTATTCCCATTTTGCTGAGTGTTTTGATCATAAATGGGTGCTATACCTTATCGAATGCTTTTTATGTGTCTATCAAGATGATCATGTGGTTTTTGTCTTTTCTTTTATTTATGTGATGTATCACGTTTACTGATTTGCATATATTGAACCATCCCTGCATCCCTGGGATGAATCTCACTTGATCGTGATGGATAATCTTTTGAATGTATTGCTGGATGCGGTTTGCCACTATTTTGTTGAGGATTTTAGCATCTATGTTCATCAGCGAAATTGGCCTGTAGTTTTCTTTCTTTGTAGGGTCTTTATCTGGTATTGCGGTCAGGGTGATGTGGGTCTCATAAAAAGAGTCTGGGACTCTTCCCTCCTCTTTGATTTTTTGGAATAGTCTGAGAAGGACAGGGGTTAGCTCTTCCTTAAATGTTTTGTAAAATTCTCCTGTGAAACCATCCGGCCCTGGGCTTTTGTGTGTCAGGAGTTTCTTGATTACTTCTTCAATTTCCCCAGCTGTTATCGGTCTGTTCAAGCTTCTGTTTCTTCCTCCTTCAGTGTTGGAAGATTATACTTTTCTAGAAATTTGTCCATTTCATCCCAGTTTTCAAATTTCTTGACATATAATTGTTCATAATAGTTTCTGACAATCCTTTGTATATCTGTGTTATCAGTTGTTATTTCCCTTCTTTCATTTCTGCTATTGTTAATTTGGGTCCTCTCCCTTTTTTTCTTGCTGAGTCTTCTTAAAGGCTTGTCAATTTTATTCATCTTTTCAAAGAACTAGCTTCTGGATTCGTTGATCCTTTGAATTGTTCTTTTCATCTCTATGTCATTCAGTTTTGCTCTAATATTGACTATTATCTTCTTTGTACTTCCTCTGGGATTGATTTGTTGTTGTTTCTCCAGTTCCCGAAGTTGTAGTGTTAGGTCTTTTATTTGAAAAGTTTCTATCTTTTTTAGGTAACCTATTATTGCTATGAACTTCCCTTTCAGGACTGCCTTTGCTGTGTCCCATAGGTTTTGGACTGTTGTCTGTTCATTTTCATTTGTTTCCAAACATTTTTTGATTTCTTCTCTTATCTCATTATTGACCCTTTCATTGTTTAATAATCTACTCTCAGTCTCCATGAGATTGTAAGTTTTTGATGTTTCTCTTTGAGGTTGATTTCCAGTTTCAAGCCCTTGTGGTCTGACAAAAAGTTTGGTATTATTTCAGTTTTCCTGAAGTTGATGAGATTTGCTATGTGTCATATGATGTGGTCTATCTTTGAAAAACTGCCATGAGCATTTGAAAAGAATGTGTATTTTTCTTCTTTGGAATGTAAGGTTCTCTATATGTCAGTTAAGTCTCTTTGATTCAGTGTGTCATTCAGCTCCACATTATCCTTGTTTTTTTTGGAAGATCTGTCCATTTTTGACAGTGAGGTGTTGAAATCCCTTACTATCAGTGTGTTTCTGTCTATATCTTATTTGAAGTCATCCAAGATTCTCCTTATATACTTGGGGCCTCCTATATTGGGAGCATATAAGTTTACAATGTTTATGTCTTCTTGATAGATTCTTCCTTTAAGTATTATAAAGTGCCCCGCTGGGTCTCTTTTTATGGCTTTTGTTTTGAAATCTACTTTGTCTGACACAAGTATGGCAACCGTGACCTTTTTCCCTTGCCCATTTGCTTGGAATATTTTTTTTCCATCCCTTTACTTTCAATCTGTGTAGGTCGCTTGCTCTAAGGTCGGTCTCTTGGAGGCAGCATATGTGTGGGTCATGTTTTCTTATCCATTCAGCTACCTTGTGTCTTTTGGTTGGTGCATTTAGTCCATTCACATTGAGAGATATTACTGATAGAAACTTACTCATCTTTTCTCTTTATACCTGTGTTCCTCTCCCTCTCATTCTTTTCCTTCATCTTCTTAAACTAGTCTCTTGAGCATATCGTGGAGTGCTGGTTTGGTAGAGATGTATTCTTTTAGCTTTCTCTTGTCTGGGAAACTCCATATTTCCCCTTCTATTTTAATGGAGAGCCTAGCTTTGTAGAGCAGCCTTGGCTGTAGGCCCTTATTTTTCATGACTTGGAATATGTGTTGCCATTCCCTTATGGCTTGTGGTGTTTCTGTTGAGAAGTCAGCTCCTAGGCAGCCCCTTGTTATTACTCTCTCCTTCTCCCTGCTGCCTTGAGGATTCTCTCTTTGTCTTTGTTTGTTGCCATTTTAATGATGATGTGTCTTGGAGTGGACCTCTTTGAGTCCCTCTTGAGTGGGGTCCTCTGTGCCTCCTGGATCCATGAGAGCCTTTCTCTCCTCAAATTAGGGAAATTTTCCATCATTACTTTTTCGAGGAGGTTCTCTATCCCTTGGTCCTCTTCTTCTCGTTCTGGTATCCCTATTATACGGATATTATTGCATTTCAGGTTGTCCTGCATTTCCCTACATGCTTCTTCATTCTTTTTGAGTCTTTTTTCCATTTCTTGTTCTTTCTGGGAGCTTCTTTCTACCTTATCCTCCATCTCACTGATTCGGTCCTCAACTTCATCCAGCCTGCTTTGGATTCCTTCTACTGTGTTCTTCAACTCAGAAATGGTATTCTTCATATCCTCTTGTGTCTTTTTGGTAGTTTCTATGTCCTTTTCCAGGTTGATATAGTTTGTTGTAAGATCCTGATAGTTTCTCTATATGGTGCTTTTGTAAAACTAACTTTAATCTCTTTTAATGAATTGAAGGAGGATATGAGTGGGTCAACAACTATTTTCAATTTTTAAACCATTAAATCCACCAAAAGACCTGTGTGCAACGAGTGTTAGGATAGACCTGCAGAAAAAGTCAACTTATAAAATAACTTTTTACTTGGAGCTTCCTGAAAACCTATAAAAGCTCTCTTATTCCCCTTGCTAGGTGGCTCAGTTTGTTGGAGCATCAGCCCATACACGAGAAGTTTGCAGGTTTGATCCCAGTTCAGGGCACATGCCTAGGTTGTGGGTCCAATCCTTGGTCAGGGTGTTTACACGAGGGAACCAATCAATATTTTTTTCTCTCTCTCTCTCCTTTCCTCTCTCTCTAAAATCAATAAACATCCCTTCAGGTTTGGATATTTTTAAGTTTTTTTTAACTCTCTTATTTACTTAAATTTCAAATATTGATATAAAATCTCTGGGTTAAAATCAACTTTAAAAATCATTTAATGCAGATGTTTGCAAATGCCACTTAAATTAATCTAATTAATAAATCATTGATTCATAAACATGTCATCGCATTGTCTTTACGCTCAAGAAATCACAGCCTAGAAAGAAAATAAAGCAGTTACATAAATAACTATTGCAAGGAAACTGGCATTTGCAAGAGATGGAGCACAATATCCTTGTGAATTCCCAGATTCACAAGAAATAAAAAAGCTTGACAGTAAAGTATCTTTATAAGTTACATTTCTTGGAAGCTACTTTACATGCTACATGTTTGAGAGCGAAACTAAAAACACCATGTTAAGGTCTGTGTGCTGGGGAAAGAGTTAGACAAAATCACACAGTGGTTATTCCCAGAAGATAAACAATTGGTTCTTACTCACCACACTTACAACAGCGTGAATAAAACCCCTACTTTAACAAAATTTAGCAATAAAAACTATTCTTTATAACATCTGAAGCCTAGCACACATAATCAAAACTCAACTCATACATCCATGAATGTCAAGAATCTGTTATCCATAAGTACTAAAGGAGAGCCTGAACACTCTGTATTAGCTCAGAAAAGGGAAGCTTCCCAGGAGGTTTCTTGGAGGAGAATGCATTTGAAACATCATTTTAAAAAAAGAACAGACAAGATTCAGGATATGTTTGAAGAAATGGACCGGTACCAGAAGGACTGGAGGGAACGAAGATTGTAAATAAGGTTAGAGATATATGTAGAGACAAGACAGTTTAGGGGCTCTGAAAGTTAAATCAGAGATGGTGACTTTATCCTCAAAGCAATGGGAAGTTGGCCAGGGGAAGATTTTAAACAAAGAAGAGATTCAAGAAAGATCCATCAAAATATAGTATAAATTGGAGGTGCGATACTTTTTTAAAATATAGATCTTATTATTACTTTGGTATGGTGAGGCCAACAGATTAAGATGCAATTGGCATCAAAAATTATTTGTTTTACAAAAAGATCCAAGAGAATGGGTAACATCACACTAAGGGGGGCACAGGAAAAAGCACCATGGAGGAAACTAATGAGCAGGGTAAGTGGGGTTAGGATTCATTAGTTTAGATAATTTTGTGGGTTCTGAAGTGTATGAGCTGTCTCTAGTTGTCTGTTCCTGACTCTGGGGTGATGGGAGCTGGCAGATACTGACCAGGAAAGTGAGAGCCCAAGGAAGAAGGTTCTACATTGGTCAGTTTGCATGTGGAAGGCATACTATCTCCAGGAGAGTTTTTCTTGTTATCTCCAGTAATTGGCTAATTTTGGAAGGGAAAATCCCAGATATCAAAGCATCAAAATACAGAAAATAAAAACATGGTTAAGAAAATTAATATGATATGGCAGCTCTAACCCAAGCATGGTAATAGGAGTAGAGAGAGGTTGCAAAAGCAACTCTGCTTAGAAAATATTTAGGTTTGATATGAACACCAAGCAGTTAAAAAATGTGTTTAAAATAGAATCTTAATGGCTATGGAAATTTTATTAACAATGGTTGAAAATATCCTGCTTGTTTAGAGAGAAGTGCAATTCAAATTCATGTGTAATTTATGCAGTCATATGCTAGAGATATAATATTGGTACTGATAGTAAAATCCAACATGTATTTAGTACTTACTATATCCAAGACAATTTTTACAAGATAAAAACTGTCTAGCTCAAGCTCAATATTCTTGCTACTCAGAATGTAGTATTCAGATCAGCAATACCATATCACTTGGGAAATTTAGAGTTCAGGCTAGACCCAAGACCTAAGGAAGTTGACCTCTTCATTTTAACAAGATTTTTCAGGTGCATATGCATGGGCAAGTTTGAGAAGCAGTGCTTTATACACCACCCTACATCTGCTTTATATTGAATTTGAGATTCCAGGAAGGACAGGAAGAAATATGAAGCTACTGAAAGTGCACTACTTAAAGCGCAAGAGAAAGACTGAGACAGAAGGTAGAGGTTTGTGCTTTAAACTCTCATAGTGAGTAAAAATGATAAGGTGAACAGTTAGAAACAAAAATAAGAGGGCCCAAGACAGCAGTGCCACTTATTCAAAATCCCCACCTATAACCACACCAAAAACTACACCCAGACCTGATCATCACATTTTAACTGCAATACTCTAATCTCTGATCAGACTCAAAGACTGACACTTTCCCCTTCTCATGTCCTCACAATCTTCCCTAACCTGAGCACATGATGGATGCACAACTACCTCAAATCCTACACCACCAAATCCAGCACATAAATCACTCAGATTACTGTCACTACAAGTTCTGGGCCTTCAGTATGGATCAGTAATGCTTTTAGTGGTTATTGGTTTCTAATTTAAAACTGTTAAATTTACTAACCCAACCCCTATTGTCCCAATTCTTATTGTATTAGATGACTCAGTCATGTTCATAATCTGTCCAGAACAGCTTGGAGAAAAGAGATGTAGGAATTGAGGTCACTGAAGAATATTTGGAATAAGTAAGTATATTATAGGCTAAAAAGCAGCTATATAGTGTGACTATATGCATTGCTGCTTACCAGATAATTTTCATAAGGACAAGAGCCTATTAATTCTGAAAGGGGAACTGAGGAAGGTGTCACAATAAGAGCCACTGAAGCTGGGCATCGAAGAGTGAGATATTTCTCCACTGGCAGAAAAGACTCAGCTACTAGAATGAATATTAGTGTGAAAGTGAGGCCCTGGTTTTCCTCCCCATTATAAGCCCACAGTCAAAGCAAATTTACAAGCACTTCAATATGAGAGGAAAAGTCAAGCTATATATCTTTTTTTTGTGCTGTGACCTTAAAGATCAGCTTTTAACTTAGAGTAGGTTTTTATGGCTGAGTTATAAACATCCAAGAACTAAACCTGACAGACCCTTAAGTATTGTCATAATAGTAAATGAAGCTTCAGTGATTTCAACTTCTGTGGATACTGTTCCTTAAACATGACAAGGGTAGATTTTATCAGTCTGAGCAATACAAGAGGAAATATAGGGGTTGCAATTTCATGATGAATTGAGTCTATAGCCACTCAATAATCTATGCCACTGGATAATCTATGAAGGAGACTTTCAGAGAGAGGTTCACCAAAATAGCCTAGCGATGCTGCCAGGTAATGGCTCAACTTTCTTTGTACATTCATTGCACAAGCAAAAGCTGGGTAGTTTTTTAAATATCAACTAACATCTTTGTAGTAATACACAAATTTTCAAAGAACTGTGTGTAGTCATGTGCATTATGTGACTGAATCCTCACGAAAGCCTCATGTGGTAGAAAAGACAGGTATTGCTGTTATTGGTATTGGGTCATAATTTGCCCAGTGTTTTATATAAATGGTAGAAATATGGACATATCAGAGTGTTAAAAATATGGTTGTCAGAATTAGAATGTAATGTGTGGATTGACTGTATTCTTGGTTTTAGATGTGAGATGTCATTGGGAAAGCAACAGCCACTCAGAAGAGCTGCTGGGTATACATGAATCATACCATCATACATGAACACTTATTTCATTTTTTTCTTCAAGTTCCTTTTTAAAATTTCTCTTTTTTAAATTTTTCAAAACACTTATCTATATTTACCTGCCACTACTTTCCCCTGCCTTACCTACCCCTACTTCTCCCCCTCAAACCTTCTGCACCTTGGCTTTGTCCATGTGTACTTCACACCTGTTCCTTGATTTGATCCTTCCTCTTTCCACCCTAGCTACCCACCTCACTCCCTCCATCCCTCCCATCTTACAAGTTTCTTCTTTCTTTCAATGTTGCTAGTCATATTTTCCTTGCCTGCTTCCTTTGCTGATTAGATTCCACTTACAGGTGAGATCACATGGTATTTGTCTTTCACCGCCTGGCTTATTTCACTTAGCATAATGCTCTCCAGTTCCATCCATGCTGTCCCAAATGGTAGTAGCTCTTTCTTTCTTTCTCCTATGTAGTATTCCATTGTGTAAATATACCATAGTTTTTTGATCCACTCATTCACTGAAGGGTATTTACGTTGCTTCCAACACTTGGCTACTGTAAATTGTGCTGCTGTGAACACTGGAGTGCATAGGTTCTTTTGACTTTCTGTTTTGAGATTCTTAGGGTATAATCTCAGCAGTGGAATCACTGGGTCAAAAGGTAGTTCCATTTTTAGCTTTTTGAGGAAATTCCAAACTGTTTTCCACAGTGGCTGCACAAGTCTGCATTCCCATTAATAGTGTACTAGGGTTCCCTTTTCTCCACAACCTTGCCAGCACCTGTTTGTTGATTTATTTATGATGGCCATTCTGACCGAGGTGGAGTAGTATCTCATTGTGGTTTTAATTTGCATTTCTCTGATGGCTAGTGATGCTGAGCATCCTCTCATATGTCTCTGGGTCCTGTGTATATCCTCCTTGGAGAAGTGTCTGTTCCTGTCTTTTGCCCATTTTTTTCATTGGATTGTTTGTCTTCTTGGAGTGGAGTTGGTGGGTCCTTTATATATTTTGGAGATTAAACCCCTGTCTGAGGTATCATTGGCAAATATATTTTTCCATATGGCTGACTCCATTTTCCTTTTGCTGATATGTCCTGAGGCCATGCAGAAGCTTCTTATTTTTATGAAGTCTCATTTGCTGATTTTTCCCTTTATGTCCCTTGCTGTAGGGGACATACAGGTGAAAATATTGCTGCATGGAATATCTGATATTTTCCTGCCTATATTCTCCTCTAGGACTTTTATAGTGTTGTGACATATGTTTAAGTCTTTTATACATGTTGAATTTATTTTTGTATATGGTGTCAATTGGTGGTCAAATTTCAATTTTTTACATGTAGCTGTCTAGCTCTCTGAACACCATTTATTAAAAAGGCTATTTTTCCTCCATGTTATTCTTCTCCACCCTTTGTCAAATATTAATTGACCATAGAGACATGCATTTATTTCTGGGCTCTCTATTCTAAACCACTGATCTATGGGTCTCTTCTTATGCCAGTACCAGACTGCCTTGATTACAGTGGCCTTGTAATGTAGTTTGATGCCAGGTATTGTGATCCCTCCTGCTTTGGACTTCTTTCTCAAAATTGCAGTGGCTATTCAGAGTAATTTATAGTTCCATATAAATTTTTGAAATGTTTGTTCTATGTCTGTGAAATATGTCATTGGTATTTTAATAGAGATTGCATTGAATCGACAAGTTTCTTTGGGTACTGTGGACATTACATAATGTTAAACCTTCAAATCCATGAATGCAGTTTGTCTCCATTTATTTATGTCTTCCTTCATTTCTTTCCTCAGTGTTGTATAGTTTTCTGTGTACATGTGTTTTACCTCCTTGGTTAAGTTTATTCCTAGGTACTTTATTTTTCTTGTGGCTATAGCAGAGGGGATTTATTTTCTGATTTCTGATTCTGATATTTCATTGTTGGTGTACAAAAATGTCTTCAATTTCTGAATATTGATTTTGTATCCTGCTGTATTGTCAATTTCACTTATTAGGTCGAGTAGTTTTTTTTGTTGTTGGATTCTAAGAGGTTTTCCATGTACATTATCATTTCATCTGCAAACAATGATAGGTTTATGTCCTCTTTTACAATTTGGATGCCTTTTATTTCTTTTTCTTGTCTAATTGGTGTGGCTAAGACTTCCAATACTAAGTTGAATAGAAGTGGTAAAAGTGGACATTCTTGTCTTGTTCCCAATCTTAGTGGGATGGATTTTAGTTTTTGTCCATTGAGTATGATGTTAGCTCTAGGGTTTTCATATATGGCCTTTATTACGTTGAGGTATGCCCCCTTTATTCCCACTTTGCTGAGCGTTTTTATCAGAAATGGGTGCTGTCGCTTATCAAATGATTTTTCCGCATCTATTGAGATGACCATGTGGTTTTTGCCTTTCCTTTTGTTTATGTGATATATTAACGTTTATTGATTTACAAATATTGAACTATCTTGCATCCCTGGGATGAATACCACTTGATCATGGCAGATGATCTTTTTAATGTATTGCTGGATGCAGTTTGCCAATATTTTGTGGAGAATTTCTACACCTATGTCCATTAGTGACACTGGCCTGTAGTTTTCTTTCCTTGTTGTGTCTTTATCTGGCTTTGGGATTAAGATGATGCTGTCCTCATAAAAAGAGTTTGGGAGTCTTCTTTCTTCTTGGATTTTATGGAATAGTTTGAGAAGGAGAGGGGTTATCTCTTCCTAAAATGTTTTGTAAAATTTTCCTGTGAAACCATCCAGCCATGGCTTTTGTGTGCAGGGAGTTTTTGTATTACTGCTTCAATTTCACCCGCTGATATCAGCCTGTGCAGGCTTTCTGCTTCTTCTTCATTCAATGTTGGAAGGTTGTATTTTCCCAGAAAATTGTCCATTTCATTAAGGTTTTCAAATTTCTTGACATAAAATGTTCACAGTAATTTCTTACAATCCTTTCTATTTCTGTAGTATCAGTTGTTATTTCTCCTCTTTTATTTCTGATTTTATTTATTTGAGTCCGCTCCCTTTTTTTCTTGATGAGTCTGCTTAAAGACTTGTGAATTTTGTTTATCTTTTTGAAGAACCAGCTCCTGGATTTGTTGATTCATTGAATTGTTCTTTTAGTCTCTCTACTCTGATTCAGTTCTACTCTGATTGTGATTATTTCCTTCCTTCTACTTGCTCTGGACTTTGTTTGTTGTTGTTCCTCCAGTTCCTGAAGCTGTATTGTTAAGTCATTTATTTG
Source organism: Pteronotus mesoamericanus (assembly GCF_021234165.1). Taxonomy (NCBI): domain Eukaryota; kingdom Metazoa; phylum Chordata; class Mammalia; order Chiroptera; family Mormoopidae; genus Pteronotus; species Pteronotus mesoamericanus. Next base: position 61,725,231 of record NW_026555321.1, read on the forward strand.
AAATGTTTCTATCTTTTTTAGGTAGGGTTGTATTGCTATGAACTTCCCTCTCAGGACTTCCTTCTCTGTGTCCCATAAGTTTTGGACTGTTGTGTGTTATATTCATTTGTTTCCAGAAACTTTCTGATTTGTTCTTTGATCTCATTATTGACCCATTCATTGTTTAATAGTGTGCTAGTCAGTCTCCATGAGTTTGAATGTTTTTGAGATTTTTCTTTGAGGTTGGTTTGTACTTTCAAGCCGTTGTGGTCCAAGAAAATGCTTGCTATGATTTTGATTTTCCTGAATTTTTTGAGGCTTGTTTTTGTCCTACATTGTGGTCTCTCTTTCAAACTGTTCCATGTGCATTTGAAAAGAATGTGTACTTAGATTCTTTGGGATGAAAGGTTCAATATATGCCAGTTAAGTACATTTGATCTAGTGTGTCATCCAGTTTCACAATATCCTTGTTGATGTTTTGTTTGGAAGATCTATCCATTGTAGACAGTGGGGTGTTAAAATCCCCTACTATCAGTGTGTTACTGTATATATCTTTCTTGAAGTCCTCCAACATTTTCCTTATATATTGGGATGCTCCTATGTTGGGTGCATATACATTTACAATGTTTATGTCATCTTGATGTCTTCTTTATGTCTTCTTTGAGTATTATAAAGTGTCCTTCTGGGTCTCTTTTTATGGTATTTGTTTTGAAATCTCTTTTGCCTGATATAATTATTGCCACCCCTGCTTTTTTCCCTGTTCATTTGCTTGGATTATTTTTTCCATCCTTTCACTTTCAATCTGTGTGGGTCCTATATTCTGAAGTGGGTCTCTTGCAGACAGAATATGTGTGGGTCTTGTTTTTTTATCCATTTATCTATCCTATGTCTTTGGATTCAGACATTTAATCCATTTACATTTAAAGTTATTACTGATAGGTACCTATTCATCTTTTCCCTTTGAACCTGTGATCCTCTCTTTCTCATTCTTTTTCTTCATCTTCTTAAAGTAGTCTCTTTAGCATATCTTGTAGTTCTGGTTTGGTGGAGGTGTATTCCTTTATCCTTCTTTTGCCTGGGAAATTCATTATTTCATCTTACATTTTAACTGAGATCCTTGCTGGATAGAATAGTCTTGGCTGCAGGCCTTTGGTTTTTGTTTGGAATATTTCTTGTCATCTCCTTCTGGCTTGTAGTGTTTCTGTTGAGAAGTCAGCTGCTAGCTGTATCGGGGCTCCCTTGCATGTTACTAAAAAGAGGAACTAGTGCCACCAAGAAGCCAGAAAAGCCTCTAGAATGCAAAACACAATGCAATTCTCAAAACACAAGGGTTATAAAAGAGCAGATAAGAACCCCTGGCTACTAACAGTAGGACCTTTGTCCACCTTTTTGCTTGTTTTAAGAGACTCGGCACTGAATTTGAAGACAAAACTTCCCTCTAGAACAAGGATATGTGCTTCTATAGAAAGGATTTTCCTATTTGGAACTAATATAGGAGTCCAAATTAGACTATAATATAGCAATTATTCTATTCTAAATGGATATAAAATATCAAAAATGAACAATTCTCAGAAACTTGTAACATTCTAGACACTAAGAATGGGCAGTTTTGTTTATGGAACAGTCCATCTGCGTGAAGGACCATCATTTCATTCACAGGTAGAAAAGTTTGATAAACAAATAAATAATAATAATTTGAATACACTGAGAACATTTCTTCTTTAGATTTCATTCCCAGCTGAACTGCCCACAAATTATGCACGACTGAGCCAGTCTCTGAGCGTCATTCTCTTTCTGTTTCTTCTTTCTGCCAAGTAGGAATGAGAAACTTACTTTAGAGTTGTGAAAAATGTCAAATAGAATAATGGCAGAGCTCTGAGATTTTATATGCCACATGGTACTCATTATCATCCCTAGGCTACCAGGGCTAAAATCCACAGATTAAGAACACAGGAAGTAGATCTTTTCCCATTCTAGTCTCTCAACTTACTAGTTTTTGCCTCGTGGCCACTAAACTCTATCTAAAGTTTCAGCAAATACATGATCTGGTTTATTCAGAACTGTTATATCCTCAGCAGTTGGTCATAGTGCTACTGTGATAGGCATGTGTGACCAGTAGATCTCATGAAAATAGAATTTGATGTAGCTGTTTACTTATAAAAAGTTAGCATTTTGTTCATTTTTTCTTTTTTCTCATAACTTGATGATGTTTTTTATTAATTATTCTGCTTTGTGAGTTGATGTGTTTACCAGTAAAAAGAAGAGTCAGGCCTGATTGCGGCCCTGCCCACCACAATGCAGTTAGCCCTCACCGTGGATGTGAACTTCAATATTCTCAGCAAAGTTGACTTGTTCAAGGCAAAGTCCTTTTATGATGAGTAGAAAGGCATCATAGCTATTTCTATGTAAAATCTAACCTCTTGCTGTCCACAGCATTTAAGACTGTTTTCTCTTATGTTTTAACAAAAATCAAAATAATTTGGAGAAGTTACATAGGATTAGAGTCAAATAAACTACGGCTTTCCCTTCAGCTAATGTCTTATTCTTTAGAGGCCTTCTCTCTTAATTAGTCAAAGAGAAAGACTTCTTCAGGTCTTTCTGATGTTAATTTAACTATCATCATACTCAGCAATCTGCTACTATCTCTGTCTTCCCATTATTGAATGTGGGCAGATAATACCTGACAGGCAGGCCCCAGGTTAATCTGGACAGGTCTGACAATAGGAGAACCATCCCTACTCTTGTCTTCTGTACAAATGCTCTGGAGCTAAACTTGTTAGATGGATAAATTCAAATTTAAAGGGTTCTTTTTAAAAATGCATAACACAGAAAGTTTTAACTTTTTGAATGTTTTTAATCTTAGTACCCTCTCCTTAGATTTACATTGGATATGTTTTTCTCACCTAAAAGTGATTCTTTGTGGGACACTCAGTGGTCTATCTATTTAATTCATTCATTCACAGATATTTATTAAGTCCACACTACATTTTAGGCACCATTCCAGACACTGATAATACAAGATTTTAAAATAAATACTCACACAAATTAAGCTTAAATTCCAAAAGAGGAGAAGTAAAAATAAATATATACTATGTGGAAGTGGTAATGCTGTAAACAAAAGGAAATAGATGAGGGAAGATGATATGCACTGAGAATTTGAACAGAAGCTGTAGGAGCAAGGGAGTGAGCCCTACAGAGTATGGGAGGACGGAAGGGAGGAAGGGGTTAGAGAGATCACAAGAGTAAAGGTGGCAGGAAGCCCTGAGCTGGGAGACTGGATCTAAGGCACAGTGATGAGGAAGAGAGGAGGGAGGCTGCAACACAGACTCTGGATGGTACTCTGATACAAAAATCATGGCAGACCTTGAGCAGAAGGTGACCTATCTGAGATTTGTTTGAAAAATGTCAACCATCCTGGTGGGTGAAAAATAGACCAGAGGAAGGCCCAATAGGAGTTATTGTAACCACCTGTGCAAGAGATGACAGCGACTGGACCCAAAGTAGTAGGAGCTGAAATGTTAAGCAAGGGCCAAATATTGAATGGATTTGGAGAAGAGAGCCCAAGTTTTTGCTGTTTGATTAAGGGAGAGAGAAAGGAATCAAGGATGATGCCAAGGATCTGAGCCTAACAAACAGGAAGACCTGGATGTATTTTACAAAATAGGAAATTTAGTATAAGGTGAACAGGGTACAAAGAGACTCCTTGTTTTTGGCTGTGTTAGCCTGAGGTGAGAGTTAGACTCCAGCTGGAATGTCACATAGGCAGTTTGATATATAGTTCTGAGTTCAGGAGAGAGGTCCAAGCTGGAACAATAAATGTGGGCATATAAGCATACTGATGTGTTTTAAGCTGTGGGAGTAGATGTCATCCCCTTGGATGGACGTGTGGACAGAAAAGATATACTCCAGACAGAAAGACACAGAGATAAGATGAACTGGCAACACCTTGGTGGTAGGACAGTAAGGCAGAGTCAGCCCAAGGGTTAGGTTAGCCCATGACTCTGCAGGACACTAGCATGGAGTAAACCTCATAGGACTTTTTTTCCATATATCCTGTTCTAGATTTCCATCAAGATTTGATGAAGCTACAAACTGTGCTATTTAAAATTAGCAAATGACACAAAGCAAGAAGGAATGGTTTAAAATATGTTTGATAATGAAACTTAAAATTAGCTAAATATTTTGAACAATGAGAAAAGCTAAGATTAATTTCATCAAGCATAAGAGTAAAATTCTGGTCTAAAATTAAAATATTACAAATATAAAGAGAGCAATTGTTATTTGTATAACAACTTTATTTTTAATATATATTTTATTGATTATGTTATTATACCATTGTCCCATTTTTTTCTCCCCTTTATTCCCCTCTACCCTACACCCCACTCCCACCAGCATCACCCCCTTAGTTCATATCCATGGGTTGTACGTAAAAGTTCTTTGACTTCTCCATTTCTTATGCTATTCTTAATATCCTCCTGTCTATTTTGTGCATACTATTTATGCTTCTTGTTCCCTTTACTTTTTGTCCTATTCTCCCCCTTCTCCCTCCCCTCCAATCTTAATTTCAGTTCCTGTTTTAGCTGTTTGCTTACTTTGTTTTTGTTTTTTAGGTTCAGTTGTTGATAGTTGTGAGTTTGTTGTCATTTTACTGTTCATAGTTCTTGAATTTTTTTTTTCCTTAGATAAGTCCCTTTAACATTTCATATGGGGATGACTTGGTGATGATGAACTCCTTCAACTTGATCATATATGGGAAGCACTTTATCTCCTCTTCCATTCTAAATGATAGCTTTGCTGGATAGAGTAATCTTGGATATCGGTCCTCACCTTTCATGACTTTGAATATTTCTTTCCAGCTCCTTCTTACCTACAAGGTTTCTTTTGAGAAATCAGCTGAGTCTTATTGGAACTCCTTTGTAGGAACTGTCCCCTTTTCTCCTGCTACTTTTAAGATTATCTCCTTATCTTTAATCTTGGGTACTGTAATTATGATGTGCTTTGGTGTGTGCTTCCTTAGATCCAACTTCTTTAGGATTCCAAGAGCTTCCTGGATCTCTTGGAAGTATATATCCTTGGGCAGATTGGGGAAGTTCTCCTTCATTATTTTTTCCAATAAGTTTTCAATTTTTTGCTCTTCATCTTCTCCTTCTGGCACTCCAATGATTTGAATGTTGGAGCATTTAAAATTGTCCCAGAGGTTCCTGAGCCTCTCCTCAATTTTTTGAATTCTTGTTTCTTCATTCTGTTCTGGTTGAATGTTTATCTCATCCTTCTACTCCAAATCATTTATTTGAGTCCTGGTTTTCTTCCTTTTATTTGTTGGGCCTCTGTATATTTTTCTTTATTTCACTTTACATAGCCTTCATTTTTTCCTCCATTTTGTGACCATACTCAACCATTTCTGTGAGCATCCCAATTACCAGTGTTTTGAACTGTGCTTCTGGTAGGTTGGCTATCTGTTCATCACTTCATTCTATTTTTAGAGCTGTGATTTTTTTTATTTCATTTGAGCCATATTTCTTTGTCTCAGTGCACCTGTTATGTTGGAAGGGTCAGAACCTTAGGTATTCATCAGGACAGGGCAACTCAGGTTGCTAAGTTGTGATGCTGTATGTGGGAGAGGGGTCCAAGAGGGAAAAATGTCACTTGCTCAGCTCTCCACTGGCTTTTAGTTACTTCCCCGGCTACCCACAAGCTAATTGGGTTCTTCTGCTGATTCCCAGGTTGGTGGGTTTGTGTACTTTCTAGGACCCTGTGGGTCTCTCCAAAGAACTCTCTTGTGAGGCTGGGAGTTTCTCCCACTGCCTCATTCCTCACAGATTTTTACAGGCAGAGGTTTTGAGGCTTTCTCTCCCTGCACTGGAACCCCGGATTATGCTCTATGTCTCACTCCCCAGCTGTTCCTCCCAGTTTATCTGCACAAAATTGTGGGATCACCTGGTCCACCAGTTGCTGCCTCACCTACCTAGGTCCTCCAGATGCCACCTTGATGCATGTCTTTTCAACCTAGGCTGCCCACCTCTACCCCTCCTACCAGCTGAGATGAATGTTTCTTTTGTAACTCCTTGGTTGTTGTACTTCCATACAGTTCAACTTTCTGGCAGTTCTGGTTATTTTTTGTTTTTAAATTTCTTGTTTGTTCTTTTGGTTGTGCAAGGAGGCAAACTGTATCTACCTATGGCTCCATCATGGCCAGAATTCTAAAAAAATTTTTTTTCCCTCAGAATTTTAGTTGACCTCTAACTCCATGAGTTAACAGAGTTATGTATGACATTACCCTAAATTTTAACATAATATTGATTTTTCTTCATTGTTTCAACTACCTAGATTAATAAATCACATTGAAAATAATAATTTTTAAGAAGGACTTTGACAAATTGGAGAATCCTCCAGCCAAGGCGATTAGAAGTAAGGGTTGAGTAGGTGACCTAGCTCAGAGATAGTGAAAAGATGGTCTTATAAATAAAATCAGGAGATCATTAAGATGGCAGAGGACTGAATGGGAGTCATGCTGACCTCCTCCCAAGACCAAACTGGAATTGCGACTAAATAGTGGAATAATCACCTGGAAAACAATGGAACAATAGTGAGAGAGGAGCCTTGAAGCCACAGACGGACAGTGGATTCAACTCTCACACATCCCAATGGCTGAGAAGTACGGTGGAGGCCCGAGAGTGTGGGTTTGGTGCCCACGGGCACTAGCACCAGAGGGACATTGAAATGGCCAGTTAGCTTCCCCCGAGAAGAACAGGGTCTGAATCATAAACAGGGACCCCTAAACTACAGCAGCTAAAACCAAGAAAATACAGACAAAACGCAACCCCAAAAAGCTTAGGGGCAATCTCTGCCAGAGTCAGGTGGCTGGGGATGCAAAGAGACATTTAAAGGGCAAACGCAAAAATTGCAGTGGCAGCCACCCTGCTTGATCACTGGTTAGGGGCGGCAGCAGGGTGGGCTGGTGCCTAGGAAAAGACTGGTGAGGGAAACTTTGTGAAGAGAACTGACACAGCCACTGGTGGAGCCCCGGTGATAACGCACCTCCCACTCTGCAGCTACCATCTCACTCACGCATAAGGGAAACAATTAACCTGCCTTTTGTGCACTCCTCACACAGCTTGTGCTTGTGAGCTGGGGGGCTGAGTGCAGACTGGCTGGGAGAGCCTTGAGGAGAGACTGGAGATGGAGGCATTGCTGAAAGAATGAGAGGAGGAACCAGGGAGTCCCAACTCCCTCCCCGTTCCGTAGTCTCCATTATGGGCTGGAAAGGCGCACCCCCAGAGAGGCAGAAGCGGGGCGCGCGTGAACCAGACTGCCCGCGATTGAAACGCAGTCCACACAGGTGCTGGGTCCTTGACTGAAGGGGTCACAGATCTACCTAGAGACCCCTGAGAAGAGACTGGAAATGAGGCTTTGGAGAAAGAATGGGAGGAGGAACCAGGGAGTCCCGACTCCTTCTCCTTGCCATAGTCTCCATTGTGTGGGAAGAAGCTACACCCCCAAAGACCCAAAAGCCAAAAAGCACACATAGACACCCCAAAGCCACCCAGAGCAGGCACGCACACTTTCAAAGAGTGGTCAGCGAGGGTTGGCGAGCATGTGTGTGACCCGCCCAGGCAGGTGAACCCTTGCACCGGCTGGCAAGGCCTCCCACAAATTGGCACTGATATAGCCTGTGAGGAAGTGCACAGAGCCACAAGGGCAGGTGTAAATTGACCCACCCGGCCCGCGATTGCAGAGCAGCTCACAGAATTAGTAGATCCCGGGCTGAAGGAGTCACAGAGCTGCCCAGATTCCCTGGCGGAGAGACTGAAGACAGGATTAACCGAGAGTCCTGGAGCTGACTTCCTCCCATTTTCATAGGTCTATTTGGCGAGGACAATCAACACACCCAAAGAGCCAAAAGTGGGGAAAACATGCAATAGAAGACCCTAAACTGACCAGTGCCGGGGAATTCCCCGGCCAGGGGAGCCAGACGAGTCCACGACGGCGCAAATAAACCCCCTGGTCTGGGGCAAGCATGCGCGAGTCCATGCAGGCCGGGGATCCTGCCACTCCAGGGTAGCGTGCTCAAGGAGCCAGAGTGGGAGTGCAGAGTGATACCAAAAAGTAGTCCATCCCTGACCGAAGGGGAAACAGAGCTGCCCCAGGAACAAGACAGAAATAGAGAGTAGACTCCTAAAAGTCTCTAACAAACGACACAAGGTCATAAAGGGTCAACAACTGACATCATCAGAGGCAGGCCCAAAAAGAAAAGTAAAGGAGAAATGCATAAATAAATAAATAAATAAATAAATAAAAAGACTCACCTACTACCATAGAAGTTTAATCCACAAAGTCTGGAAATCATGACAGCCCAAATTGAAGCAGAAGCAAAAATAAATAATAAATAAGTAAATTGCTTAAGCGACTCTCACAAAAAATGGAAAGAAAAAGAAGTTCTCCCCAAATGAGTGGAAAAGGGGACTCCCCACAGAGAGAGCTAAATGAAATAGAGGCAACAGAACTACCAGATATTGAATTCCAAAAAATGGTTCTAAGGAAGATCAATGAGCTCTGCCAGCTCAAAGATAACTATGAGAAAGTGCAGAGACTATCAGGATTTAATGGCACACTATATCAGCCCAGAAAAGGACATACAGACTATCAAGAAGACACAAGAGGATATGAAGAATACCATTTCTGAATTGAAGAACACAGTAGAAAGAATCCAAAGAAGGCTGGATGAAGCCGAGGACCAAATCAGTGAGATGGAGGATAAGGTAGAAAGAAGCTCCCAGAAAGAACAAGAAATGGTAAACGACTCAACAAGAATGAAGAGGCATTTAGGGAAATGCAGGACAACCTGAAACGCAATAATATCCATATAATAGGGATACCAGTACGAGAAGAGGACCAAGGGATAGAGAACCTCCTCGAAAAAGTAATGATGGAAAATTTCCCTATTTGAAGAGAGAAAGGCTCTCATGAATCCAGGAGGCACAGAGGACCCCACTCAAGAGGGCCTCAAAGAGGTCCACTTCAAGACACATCATCATTCAAATGGCAACTATCAAAGACAAAGAGAGGATCCTCAAGGCAGTAAGGGAGAAGGAAAAAGTAACATACCAGGGGGCCCCAATACGCCTAGAAGCTGACATCTCAACAGAAACACTACAAGCCAGAAGGGAATGGCAACAAATATTCCAAGTCATGAAAAATAAGGGCCTAGGCCAAGGCTGCTCTACCTAGCTAAGCTCTCCATTAAAATAGAAGGAGAAATACGGAGTTTCCCAGACATGAGAAGGCTAAAAGAATACATCTCTACCAAACCAGCACTCCAAGATACGCTGAGGGGACTGGTTTAAGAAAATGAAGGAAAAGAATGAGAGAGAGAGGAACACAGGTATAAAGAGAAAAGATGAGTAAGTTTCTATCAGTAATATCTCTCAATGTGAATGGACTAAATGCACCAACCACAAGACACAAGGTAGCTGAATGAATAAGAAAACATGATCCACACATATGCTGCCTCCAAGAGACCGATCTCAGACCAAGCGACCTACACAGATTGAGAGTAAAGGGATGGAAAAAAATATTCCAAGCAAATGGGCATGAGAAAAAGGCCGAGGTTGCCATACTTGTGTCAGACAAAGTAGATTTCAAAACGAAGGCCATAAAAGGAGACCCAGAGGGGCACTTTATAATACTTAAAGGAAGAATCTATCAAGAAGACATAAACATTGTAAACTTATATGCTCCCAATATAGTTGGCCCTAAGTATATAAGGAAAATCTTGGATGACTTCAATAAGATATAGACAGCAACACACAGATAGTAAGGGATTTCAACACCTCACTGTCAAAAATGGACAGACTTTCCAAACAAAACATTAATAAAAATATTGTGGTGCTGAATGACACACTGAATCAAAGAGACTTAATTGACATATAGAGAACCTTACATTCCAAAGAAGAAAAATACACATTCTTTTCAAATGCTCATGGCAGTTTTTCAAAGATAAACCACATGATAGGACACAAAGCAAACCTCAGCACATTCAGGAAAATTGAAATAATACCAAACTTTTTGTCAGACCACAAGGGATTGAAACTGGAAATCAACCTCAAAGAGAAACTTCAAAAACCTGCAAACTCATGGAGACTGAACAGTAGACTATTACAAAATGAATGGGTCAATAATGAGATAAGAGAAGAAATCAAAAAATGTCTGGAGAGAAATGAAAATGAACAGACAACAGTCCAAAACCTATGGGACACAGCAAAGGCAGTCCTGAAAGGGAAGTTCATAGCAATACAGGCTTACCAAAAAAAAAAAAAAAAAAAAAAAATAGAAACATTTCAAATAAAAGACCTAACACTACAACTTCAAGAACTGGAGAAACAACAACAAATACATCCCAGAGCAAGGAGAAGGAAGGAAACAGTCAAGATCAGAGCAGAACTGAATGACATACAGACGAAAAGAACAATTCAGAGGATCAACCAATCCAGAAGCTGGCTCTTTGAAAACATAAATAAAATTGCCAAGCCTTTAAGCAGACTCATCAAGAAAAAAGGGAGAGGACCCAAATTAATAATATCAGAAACCAAAGGGGAGAAATAATAATGGATACCACAGGAATACAAAGTATTGTCAGAAACTACTATGAACAATTATATGCCAAGAAATTTGAAAACCTGGATGAAATGGACTAATTTTTAGAAAAGTATAATCTTCCAACACTGAAGGAGGAAGAAACAGAAAGCTTGAACAGATTGATAACAGCTGGGGAAATTGAAGCAGTAATCAAGAAACACCCGGCACATAAAAACCCAGGGCCGGATGGTTTCACAGGAGAATTTTACAAAACATTTAAGGAAAAGCTAACCCCTATCCTTCTCAGACTATTCCAAAAGATCAAAGAGGAGGGAAGATCCCAGACTCTTTCTATGAGGCCAGCATCACCCTGATCCCAAAACCAGATAAAGACCCTACAAAGAAAGAAAACTACAGGCCAATTTCACTGATGAACATAGATGCTAAAATCCTCAACAAAATAGTGGCAAATGGTATCCAGCAATACATTCAAAAGATTATCCACCATGATCAAGTGGGATTCATCCCAGACATGCAGGGATGGTTCAATATACGCAAATCAGTAAACGTGATACATCACATAAATAAAAGAAAGGACAAAAACCACATGATCATCTTGATAGATGCAGAAAACGCATTCGATAAGGTACAGCACCCACTTATGATCAAAACACTCAGCAAAATGGAAATAAATGGGGCATCCCTCAACTTAATAAAAGCCATATATGAAAAACCTACAGCCAATATCATACTAAACAGGCAAAAACTGAAAGCTTTCCCACTAAGATCGCGAACACGACAAGGATGTCCTCTCTCACCGCTTCTTTTCAACATCGTATTGGAAGTCCTAGCCACAGCGGTCAGACAAGACAAAGACATAAAAGTCATCCCAATAGGAAAGGAAGAAGTAAAGCTATCGTTTGCAGATGACATGATAGTGTACATAAAGAACCCTGTAGACTCTACCAAAAATCTCCTCAACATAATAAGTGAATTTGGCAAAACAGCAGGATACAAAGTCAACATTCAGAAATCAAAGGCATTTTTGTACACAAGCAATGCAATAGAAGAAGAAATTAGAAAAAAATACCATTCGATATAGCAAGAAGAAAAATAAAGTACCTAGGCATAAATTTAACCAAAGACATAAAATATCTGTACGCGGAAAACTATACAACATTGAAAAAAGAAGTTAAGGAAGACAGAAATAAATGGAAGCATTTACTGGGCTCATGGATTGTAAGAATTAATATCCTCGAAATGTCCATATTACCTAAAACAATTTATAGTTTCAACCCAATCCGTATTAAGATACCAATGACGTGTTTCACAGAAATAGAACGGACATTTCAAAAATTTATATGGAACCATAAATGACTCCGAAGAGCTGCAGGAATTTTGAGAAAGAAACACAAAGTAGGAGAGATCACAATACCGGACATCAAACTGTACTACAAAACCACTATACTCAAAACAATCTGGTACTGGCACAAGAACAGACCCATAGACCAGTGGAACAGAATAGAAAGCCCAGAAATAAGCTCAGGTCTCTATGGGCATCTAATATTTGACAAAGGGGGAAGAAGCATAAAATGAAGCCATAACAGCCTCTTCAAAAAATGGTGTTGGGATAGCTAGACGGCTACATGCAAAAATTGAAATTGCATCATACACAAAAATAAACTCAAGATGGATAAAAGACTTAAATATAAGTCAAAACACCATCAAAGTCCTAGAGGAGAACATTGGCAGGAATCTCTCAGATATCCCACGCAGCAATTTTTTCACTGATATGTCTCCTAAAGCAAGGGACATAAAGGAAGAATAAACAAGTGGGACCTCATCAAAATAAGAAGCTTCTGCACGGATAAAGAAAACTTCATCAAAATGAAAAGGGAGCCAACCGTATGGGAAAATATATTCGCTAACGATACATCAGATAGAGGTTTGATCTCCAAGATATATAAAGAACTCACTCGACTCCACTCCAAGAAGACAAATGATCCAATCCAAAAATGGGCAAAGGACCTGGTCAGACGCTTTTCCAAGGAGGAGATACAGAGGGCCCAGAGGCATTTGTAAGGATGCTCAGCATCACTAGCCATCAGAGAAATGCAGATCAAAACCACCATGAGGTACCACCTCACACCAGTCAGAATGGCCTTCATAACACATCCGCAAACACAGGTGCTGGCAAGGCTGTGGAGAAAAGGGAACCCTAGTCCACTGTTGGTGGGAATGCAGACTGGTGCAGCCACTGTGGAAAGCAGTGTGGAATTTCCTCAAAAAGCTGAAAATGGAAGTGCCTTTGGATCCAGTGATTCCTCTGCTGGGACTATACCCTAAGAATTCCAAAATGGCAATTCAAAAGGGCCTATGCACCCCAATGTTCATAGCAGCACAATTTACAATAGCCAAGTGTTGGAAGCAACCTAAATGCCCATCAGTAGATGATTGGATCAAAAAACTATGGTACATTTACACAATGGAATACCACGCAGCAGAAAGAAAAAAAGAACTACTAAGCTTCGCGACAGCATGGATGAACTGGAGAGCGATATGCTAAGCGAAATAACCCAGGGGGCGAAAGATAAATACCATATGATCTCACCTATAAGTGGAAATTAACCAACTATAGAAAGATGCAAGGAAAATAAGACCAGCAACACTCAAAGGAAAAGAAATCAACAGAGACAAGAGGGAAGGAGGGGGGGCGGGGACAAGGAAGGGAAGAGTAAAGTCAAGGAACATATAACAAGGACTCATGGACAAAACCAAAGGGGAAGAGCTGAGGGAGGGAAGGAAGGAGGGCGCAAGGGAAATTAGTGGTGGGTAGGTAGAGACAAATGTATTTGTAAAAATAAATTAAAAATAAATAAATATAATAACTCTATGATGATAGAGATCAGATCAAAAATTTTCCTTCTAGTGATGGGCAGAGATAGAGAAAGAGGTAAGAGGGATCTTTGTAGTTTACAGAAATTTTTTATTTCACTAGGAAAATTACACAGTACATTCGCTTGTCAAAATTAATCCAACTGTCCCTTAAAATTTATTTTTTTCTTCAGATTTTATGTATTTATTTTTAGAGAGGAAAAGACGGAGGGAGAAATAGATGGAGAGAAGCATCGATGTGCAAGAGATACATCGATCATTTGCCTCTCAGAAGCCCCCAAACAGAGACCTGGTCCACAACCCAGGCATGTGCCCCAACTGGGAATCTAGCCAGTGACCTTTCAGTATGAGAGATGATGCCCAACCCATTGAGCGACACCAGTCAGTTCTATCCCTTAACACTGTATATTTTACTGTATATAAATTATTCATTTTAAAAAAATAATAGTCTCAAAAGAAAATTTAGAGATGTTAAGGATGATCATTGGCACTCTAGTGAAGCAGAACATCATTGAATGTGCAGAGTTTTTTGATTTTTCAGGGAAGATTACAAGCCTTGGGGGAAGCATGAATTACATTAAGTGGGTCACAACCATAATATCAAATAGAAGAGAAAATACGAGAGTGCCTCACACACAAGTAAGGTAGGCATTATATTATAAAATATTTGTTTTGGTTAGTAATTTTTTAATTATATTTTATTGATTATGCTATTACAGTTGTACTGATTTTTTCCTTTTTCTCCCCCTCCACTCAGCAATCCCTCTCCCTCAGCACACCCTGTTCATGTCCACGGATCATGTATATAAGTTCTTTGGCTATTCCATTTCCTATATTATACTTTACATCCCCATGGCTATTCTGTGACTACCAATTTGTACCTCTTAATCCCCTCGTCTCCATTTCATTTAGCTTTTTCTGGAGTTTTGATCTGTTATTTCATTTGAGTCATGTCTCTTTGTCTCCTTGTTTTGGCAACCTCCCTGAGTTTGTTTCTATGTATTAGGTAGAGCTGCTTTGACTCTGTGTCTTGGTAGTGTGGCCTAATATAATAAGGGTCATGTAGGGTCCAATGGCACAGCCTGCCCTATCACCAAAGCTGAGTACTTGATGTGCACCCTTCCTGTGGGCTGAGTATACCCATCTCTTGTAGTCAAGCTTTGGTTGCTGTTGGAGAATCAAAGGGAGGGGTTTACCCAATCTAGTCAGCTGCGAGGACTGGCTGTGACCACCACAGGAGGACCCCCTGCCCTCAACAGAGCATCAGCTGTGTAGGTGCAGAGTGGTGGTGCTCTGACATGGTTTGTACCTGTCTGCTGGCCGTGCAGACTCCAGGGTTGCCCAGGTAGTGCGGGACAAGTTTAGCCCTGACCCATGTTTTACCCAGGGCCACCCTGCCTGAGCTATAAAACAATGTGAGATGGCTGCTATTTTTACTGGGCTTGGAGATTCCCAGGAAAAGCTAAGCTATGAATCTAGGCTGACTGCTGCTAGTGCCATGCCTGGGACTCAATGATGTCAGCAGTTGCTTGTTTGAGAGAATTTAAGAAGTTGTGAAACATGAGTCAAGATCAACCATTCATGTGGAAAAACAGCTTGGGTGGGTCCATAAGTGGGTGGGGCAGAGTCTCAGGTATCTAGGACAGGGCAAACAATGTTAGCGAGGTTCCTGGATTTTCAGATATGGCACTAGTTTTCCAGCTTTGTGGCTCTGTGGGTTTTCAGGAAAGCAACAACGGCCTCTGCTCACCCTGATGCCAGAGACTTCACTTTCTCCCTGTAAGCTACTGGTGCTTTCAAGTTGCTACTCCCATGCTGGAGCTCAGAAGGAATGAGTCTGAGCACGTGAGTCTATGTATGGGTTCTTTAAGAGGAACTGCTTGGGACTACAGAAGTTTTTCCACCAAATCAACCCCTGCTGATTTTTGCAGCCAGCAGAAGTTATCAGGACTTATGTTCCTGGCACTAGAACCCTGGTCTGAGGAGCTTGTTGTGCAGTGGAACTCCTTGTTCCCAAGATATCCTTCTGAATTTTTATGCACCACACATGATTATAGGATGAGGCCATTCACCTGCACCCTCCTACCAGTCTGGATGGATGTGGTTTCTTTAATTTTGTAGCTGTCAGATTTCCATTCAATTCAATTTCTGATGATTCTGAGTGATGGTTGTTCTATATTTTAGTTGTAATTTTTTTTGGTAGGAATAACTTTCTTTTCCTTTTTATTTATTTATTTATAAATTTATAAATCATGTTTATTCTATTGCAGTTTTCTCAGTTTTTACCCCCTTACCCCCCTCAACCCACTCGACCCCCACCTTCCTCCCACAGTCAATTCCCACTCTGTTGTCCATGTCCATGGGTCATTTATACATGGCCTTTGTCTAGTCCCTTCCCCTTCTTTCCACCATTGTCCTCTTTCCCCATCCCCTCTGGTCACTTTCAGTCTGCTCTATGTTTCCGTGCCTGTGGTTTATTTTGTTCATTAGTTTATTTTGTTGAATAGAGTCCACTTATAGGTCAGATCATATGGTAATTGTCTTTCATCAACTGGCTTATTTCATTTAGCTTAATATTCTCCAGTTCCATCCATGTTGTCACAAAAGGTAGGAGTTCCATATTTTTCTCTCTCTCTCTTTCTTTCTTAAATGCAGATTGATTCTATTTATTTTTTTAAATGTCGAAGTTAATTATAAAATATTTTAAAAATTTAAAACTATTATAAAGTCTCAACAATTAAACCAACATGAAACCAGTACAGAAATAATCAAGTAGATCAATGAAATATAATGAGTATTCTAGAGACAAATGTATATATCTGTTTAACAATATATGATTAAGTTGATATTTCAAATCAATGGGTAAAATAAGGCTTATTCAACAAATAAGGTGCATGGATAACTATTACTTGAAATAAAACAAATATAGAACCCTATTTCACACATTATGTACAAAATATTCAGGTGAGTTAAAAATCAATATGTAGAATCTAAGGAATTTAGAAGAAAATAGAACCAATATTTTTCATGACCTGAAGTAAAATATTCGAACCCAGAAGCTATAAAGTAAATATTGACAATATGACTATAGTAAACATTAAACTATACAGTAATGTACATATAAAAAAAATTAAAGGACAAGGGATATAATACAAAGTATTTTGCAACACATCTAAAACATGGTTAATAGGTTTTTTGTTTTTGTTTTTTTGAAAAAAGTTCTACAAACCTTTAATCATTAAATAGATAAGACTACCAAAAAGTCATTTAAAGTTTTTTTTAAAATAATAGAAATAAGCAAAAAATATACTAAAACAGATTTAGTTTCAACAAATAGTAAAGGAACAATTAAAATAACATCATTGTCACAATCAGATTAATGAGTATTAAAAATATTGGTAATACCAAGTACTGGCAACTCTGAAAGGAAGTGGGTATTCATAGAAACTTTTTCTTCATCTTAAAGCAGTCCCTTTACCATATATTGCAGTGCTGGTTTGGTGGAGGTATATTTTTCACCCTTCTTTTATCTGGGAAACTCCTTATTTTGCCTTCCATTTTAATTGAGAGCCTTGCTTGGTAGAGCAGTCTTGGTTGCAGACTTCTGCTTTTCAATACTTGGAATATTTCTTGCCATTTCCTTCTGGTTTGCAGTGTTTCTGTTGAGAAGTAAGATACTAGCTGTATTGGGACTCCCTTATATGTTGTTAACTCTTTCTCCTTTGCTTGCTTTAGGGTTCTCTGTTTGTCTTTGACATTTACCATTTTAATGATGATGTGTCTTGGAGTGGGCCTCATTAGGTTCTTCTTGTATGGGGCCCTCTGTGCTTCCTGGACTTCTGTGACTTTTTCTATCTTCCAATTAGGGAAATTTTCCATCATTACTTTTTCAAACAGGTTTTCTATCCCTTCCTCGTCCTCTTCTCTTTCTGGTATCTCTATTATACGGATATTATGATGTTTCGGGTTGTCTTGCATTTCCCTAAATGCCTCTTCATTTTTTTGAGTCTTTTCATTTTCTTGCTCTTTCTGGGAGCTGTTTACTACCTTGTCCTCCAGCTTGCTGATTCAGCCTGCAGCTTCATCTAGCCTGCTTTTGATTCCTTCTACTGTGTTCTTCAATTCAGAAATGGTATTCTTCATTTCCTCTTGTGTCTTATTGATAGTTTCTATGTCCTGTTTCATGCTGATATAGTTTGCAGTAAGTTCCTCATAGTTTCCCTATAGGTTTTTGTAATTCTCTCTGAGCTCACTGAGCTCATTGAGCTTCCTTAGAAGCATTGTTTTGAACTCAATAGCTGATAGTTTACTTGCCTCTATTTATTTAGTTCTCTTTGTAGGGATTCCTCCTTTCCCTTCAAGTGCAATGTATTTCTTTGTCTTCCCGTTATTGGTTAGACTCTTCTATTTTGCTTCTGCTTCTTAAGTTGATCTGTCTTGATTTCCTGACTTTGTGGTGTGAACTTTTATGGTTGGAGACTGCTGTTTTTTTAACTTTCTGGAACTGCCTCTCATGATGTCAGATGTTGACCCTGTCTGACCTTAGGCAGTCTGCTCAAGACTTCTGGTAATCTACTGTCTGTGGCTATCTCCTTCAGCTGTTAATCTATTCACTCTGTCCTCAGCAGCCTGCCTTAGACAGTCCAGGGCAGGGTAGAGTCCCTCCTGGGGGGCAGGGTTATTGGGTCCTATCAAGTTGGTACATATGGGGGAGGAGTCCATACTGGGATCCTGCCAGCTACTCTCTCCATTATCTCCCCAAAGCCTCCTTCCTCAGTCTATCCTCAAGTGTCACCAGACCTCCCTGCACCCCCTTTAGCCAGGGATATACTGTCTGTGGCTGCCACTTTGCACTCAGCAGGCAACTTAGACAGCACAGGGTGGGGTGGAATCCCACATGGGGGTGGGGCTATTGGATCCTTTGATGCTGGTACCACTCAGGGGGAGTGGTCTCTGTGTGAGCAAGATGGCTGCGGCTGCATGGGGGTTGAGTCAGCACTGAGATTCCGCTGGCTACTCTCCCAGTTCTCTCCCCAAAGCCTCCTTCCCCAGTCTCTCCTCAGGCATCTCTATCCCAACCTGCCCCCAACTTTGCCAGAGACCAGGGTAAGTGGCTGCAAATAAAAATTTATGCATTGGCCCTTTAAACAGTTCTTTGCATCTCCAGCCGCCTGTCTCTGGCAGAGAACAACCCTGCCGCTTTTAGCAGGTGGCTGTTTTCCTTGCATTTTGGGGGCTCTTGTGCTGTGGGCTAGAGATCTCTGCTTTTGGTTTAGACTCTGCTCCCCTCAGGAGGATCCAACTAGCCATTTCAATATCCTTCTGGTGCTGCCACCTGTGGGTGCCCCGCCCACATTCTCGATTCTCTACTACACTCCTTACCAGTTAGATTGTGCTAAAGCCAATTCTTCTGTCTCCAAGGTTATAAGGCTCCTCTCTTGCTCTTGTTCAGTTGTTTGTTCCAGGTGATTTCTCCACAATTTAGTTGTAATTCCAGGTTGGTCCTGGGAGGAGGTCAGTGTGATTTCCACTCACTCCTCCGTCATCTTGATTCCCTCCTTAGTTGTAATTTTGATGTGGTTGTGGAAGAAGGCAAGTCATGTCTGCCTACACTGCCATCTTGACCAGAATTCCTTGTTATTTATTCTTAAATATATACATATTCATGTGAGTACTAGCAAAATGTAAATATCTGTGTTACTATAGATTATGGTAAACAAAAAGAAAAGTACAAAAGCCACAAGTCTAAATTATCTTAACAGCATTCTTATTTTTTTTATTGGATTAATTGGAGTTATGTTGGTTAATAAAATTATATAGGTTTCAGCTGTACAATTTTATGATATATCATCTGTATACTGTATTGTGCATTCACCATGCCAAGTCTCTTTCCATCACCATTCATGTCCTTTACCATGTTCTACCTCCCCTACCCCTTTTCCCTATGGTAATCACCATACTTTAACAGTGATTTTAAATGTTATAGAACTCTTTATACCTTAATGCCTAACTTGATTGAGAATAAGCGACTATAATTGGTTCTTTTTTAAAGAAAAAAAAGCTTTAAATTTTACACCAGTGACCTTCATGGAATAATTTCTGACTTGAGAAGTTATCAATTTTCAGCCTCAGAGTTTTTTCCTTTATTTTTAACATATATTTTTGGAACTCCAGAAAATCAGCAACATCTGATTGAGAGGAAAGGTTAAGTCTTCATATTTTGTGAACATTGTGCATAAAGTTCAATTCATACTTTCCTGACATTTCCGTAAGGATGAAGTTCCTTCCAGAAAGAACCCATTTGCATTTATATTTCTGCTAAATGAAAAGAGCTGTTTTTTTCTAGAGCCAAATGAAGTAAAAAATAAGTAGGTATTGCATCTTTCTAAATTTATTTTTGTGCTATCTTAGTAGTTTATACAAATTTGATTTTTTTCTTAGGGAGTAAATAGGCTGAATATTGATCCCACACCCTTATCTCATAAATTATTTGCAATTGGAATTTGTGTTTCTTCTGAGTGAGTGACACATGTTCACGGAGAACCATGTATGCTCTTCTGAGTGCACAAAGCTGGACATTCAAAGTGTGTGTGAGAAGGATGCTCAGGAGCCTGTAGTGGGCAGGGAAGGCCCCAAGCAGAGTCTCACGGCATGGGAGTTATAACCTATTCACAGATGGAGAAGAAGTTCTTTGAACCAGAGCATGGTGATCACCAGACATGGATCTGGATGGTCTGTCAGAACCAGGTTATTGGTGTAGGCTGATGCTCTATGCAAAGGAGATGGGAAGGAGGACAAACAGGCAGCATGGATTCCCACTTTACAAAGAATGAAATTAGGCCAGATTATACAGGGACAACAGAAAAGGGTGACAGTCAATCATTGAAAACCTCCAGTCTTGAATTCTCCTTGAAAATGAATCTTCTATATCTTCAAAATGCTTACAGGATAAGAGAGAAAAATAGAAAGGCCAAGACTGGAGGCTGCCACACATGGTTTGTATCCTTCTCCTCTTCAGGATCAGGGCAAATAGACGTGCCTGACAATTATGTAACTCACAAATACCTATATTAGGATTCTCTAAGGAATGTTTTAGGATTATAACCTGGGCCTTCTGTCAAAAATCTCAGCAGACATCTCCCATTTTGTAAACTTCAACATGGGTGCAGATACAGTGGAATTTGTTGGCAATGCAGCACCAGAGAAGAAGGCTACACTATGTAACCCTGCTTCAGATGTTCTAAAAGACATGTCTGTTGTTTTAATTTTGTATTATCTTCTAGTTTAAAAAAATGCCAGGAAATACAAGTGCCCTCAAATTCCTTTCTTGCTGCCCCTGTGAAATGTCTTTATGTTCTAGTGGAACTATGATGTAAAGATATGTAAGTAATGAGGAGAATCAAGATGGCAGAGGAGTGAGTGAAAGTCACATTGACCTCCTCCCAAGACCAACCTGGAATTACAACTAAATTGTGGAGGAATTACCTGGAACAAACAACTGGACAAGAGCAAGAGAGGAGCCTTATAACCTCAGACAGACAGAAGAATCAGCTTTAGCACAGCCTAATTGGAAAGGAGTGTCATAGAGAATTGAGTAGGCTGGCAGGATGCCCCTGGGTGGCAGCATCACAAGAATATTGAAATAACCAGTTGGATCCCCCTGAGAAGAGCAGGGTCTAAACCATAAGTAGGGACCTCCAGCTTACAGCACCAGAGCCCAAAAAGTGAACAGATAACAGCCAGCTGCAGAAACTGGCAGGGCTGCTCTCTGACAGAGATGGGCAGGAGACACTGCAAAGAGCCTTTTAAAGGGCCAATGCATAAATTTTTATTTGCAGCCACTTATCCTGGTCTCCAGCAAAGGCAGGGGCAGAGTGGGCTGTAGGTGCTGAGAAGGGACTGAGGAGGGAGGTTTTGGGGAGAAAACTGAGAGTGTGGCCTGTGGGATCCTGGTGCTGACTCCTCCCTGATATGGCATCAGCCATCTACTCAGGCAGACCACTCCCCTGAGCAGAAACAGTGTGAGAGGACACAATAGCCCCGACCCCAGAAGGGACTCAGCCCTGGCCTGGAAGTGCAAAAGCCTGACTGCTGAGTACAGTGTGACAGCCACAGATAGTAGATTCCTGGCTAAAGGGGGCACAGAGTGGTCTAGAGACACTTGAGGAGAGACTGGAAAGGGAGGCTTTGGTGAGAGAATGGAGAGAGTAGCTGGTGGGATCCCAGTACTGACTCCTCCCCCATATGGCAGCTGTCATCTGCCTCAGGCAGACCACTCTCCTGAATGGCTGCAGTGTGAGAGGCCCCAATAACCCCACCCCGAGAGGGACTCTGCCCCACTCTACAGTGTCTCTAAGCCAGCCTGCTAAGTGAAGATCGCTAGATAAACAAGACAGCCAAGAATGGTAGATTCCTGGAATTCTCAAACAGGCTGCATAAGTTCAGACAGGGTCAACATCTGATATCATCAGAGGGAGATCTAGAAGGTAAAAACAGTGGTATCCTACCATAGAAGTTCCCACCACAAAGTCAGGAAATCAAGACAGATTGCTCTAAGAAGCAGACACAAAAAAGAAGAGCCTCACAAATATTGGGAAGACAAAAAACATCACCCAGTGTAGGAAAAAGAGAAATCCCCAGAAAGAGAACTAAGTGAAATAGAGGCAAGTAAACTATCAGATACTGAGTTCAAAATAATGCTTCTAAGGAAGCTCAGTGAGCTCTGTGAACTCAGAGAGAATTAGAAAAGACTACAGGAAAAATATGAGGAACTTACTGTAAACTATATCAGCATGAAAAAGGACATAGAAACTATCAATAAGAGGCAAGAGGAAATGAAAAATATCATTTCTGAATTGAAGAACACAGTAAAAAGTATCAAAATCAGGCTCAATGGAGCAGAGGAATTAATCAGCAAGCTGGAGGATAAGGTAGAAAAAACCTCCCAGAAAGGGCAAGAAAAGGAAAAAAGATTCCAAAAGAAGGAAGAGGCGTTGAGGGAAATGCAGGACAACCTGAAACAAAATAATATCCGTATAATAGTGATACCAGAAGGAGAAGAGGAAAAAAGGATAGAGAACCTGTTTGAAAAACTAATGATGGAAAACTTCCCTATTGGAAGATAGAAGAAGTCACACAAGTCCAGGAAGCACAGAGGGTCCCATTCAAAAGGAACCAACTGAGGCCCACTCCAAGACACATCATCATTAAAATGGTAAATGTCAAAGACAGAGAACCCTAAAGTCAGCAAGGGAGAAACAGGTAGTAACATATAAGGGAGCCTTGATACAGCTAGCAGCTGACTTCTCAACAGAAACACTACAAGCCAGAACTGAATGGTGAGAAATATTCCAAGAAATAAAAAGCAAAGGCCTGCAACCAAGACTGCTCTACCCAGCAAGGATCTCAATTAAAATGGAAGGTGAAATATGGAATTTCCCAGACAAAAGAAGGCTAAAAGAATACACCTCCACCAAACCAGCATTGCAAGATATGCTAAAGGGACTGCTTTAAGAAGAAAAAGAGTCTATGAACACCCAGTTCCTTTCACAGTCACTAATACCTGATATTACCAATATTTTTAATACTTAGTAATCTGATTGTGACAATGATCTATTTTAATTGTTACACTATTATTTGTTGAAACTAAACCTGTTTTGTATATTTCTTGCCTATTTCTATTATTTTTAAAAAGCTTCAAATGCCTTTTTGGTATTCTTTAATCCATTTTTTTATTAAATGTTTGTAGAATTCATAAAAGTTCTAGAGGAGAACTTAGGCAGGAAATTCTCAGATATTCCATGCAACAGTGTTTTCACTGATATTTCCCCTAGAGCAAGGGACATAAAGGAAGGAATAAACAAATGGGACTTCATCAAAATAAGAAGCTTCTGCATGGCTAAAGAAAAGATCAGCAAAATGAAAAGAGAGCCAATCGTATGGGAAAATATATTTGCCAATGATACCTCAGACAGTGGTTTGATCTCCAAAATACATAAAGAACTCACACAACTCCACTCCAAGAAGACAAACAATCCAATGAAAAAATGGGCAAAGGACCTGAACAGGCACTTCTCCAAGGAAGACATACACAGGACCCAGAGACATAGGAAATGATGCTCAACATCATTAGCTTTCAGAGAAATGCAAATTAAAACCACAATGAGATACCACTTTACACTAGTCAGAATGGCCATCATACAGAAATGAACAAACAAGTCCTGGTGAGGCTGTGGAGAAATTGGAACCCTAGTGCACTAATGGTGGGACTTCAGACTTGGTGCAGCCACTGTGGAAAACAGTTTGGAATTTCCTCCAAAAGCTAAAAGTGGAACTGTCTTTTGACCCAGCATTTCTACTGCTGGGATTATACCCTAAGAATCCTAAATGCCAATTCAAAAGAACCTATGCACCCCAATGTTCATAGCAGCAAAACTTACAATAGCCAAGTGCTGGAAGCAACCTAAGGGCCCATCAATAAATGAGTGGATCAAAAAGCTATGGTACATTCACTCAATAGAATACTACACAGCAGAAAGAAAGAGCTACTACCATTTGCAACAGCACAGATAGAACTGGAAAGCTTTAATGTAAGTGAAATAAGCCAAGGGATGAAAGACAAATACCACGTGATATCACCTATAAGTAGAACCTAATAAACAAAACAAAAAAGCTAGAAAAATATAACCAGCAACATTGAAAGAAAAATCAAACCAGCAGTAACAAGAGGGAAGGAGGTAGGTGGGTAATGGGGAAAAGTAGGGGAAGGGTCAAGTCAGGGAACATGTATGAAGGACTCATGGACAAAGGCAAAGTGGGGAAGGGTTGAGGCTGAGAGGTGAAGGTGGCTGGGGCAGACAAAAGTGGTGGTGGGTAAATGGAGACAAATGTATTTGAACAATAAAAAAAATTTTTTTAAAGAAAGAAAACAATCCCATTCAACATTGCTACAAAAAGAATAAAATACCTAGGAATAAACCTAACCAAGGATGTAAAAGACCTATACATGGAATATTATAAGACACCAAAAAAAGAAATTTAAGAAGATACAAATAAGTGGGAGAACATGCTGTGTTAATGTATAAGAAATGTTATCATCATTAAAATGCCCATACTACCCAAGCAACCTATAGCTTCAAAGCAATTCTTATCCAGATTCCAATGATGTATTTCACAGAACTAGGACAAATATTTCAAAAATTTATATGGAACCACAAAAGGCCTAGCATAGCAACAGCCATCCTGAGAAAGAATTGCATAGTTGAAGGAATCAAGCTACCTAATATCAAATGATACTATAAGGCCATAATAGCATGGTACTGGCATAAAAACACATAGATGAATGTAACAAACAGAGAGACCAAAAATAAACCCACACCTTTATACAACAGAGGAAGCAAGCACATAAAATGGGTTATAGAAGTTTATTCAATAAATGGTGTTGTGAAAATTGGACAGGTACATGCAGAAAAATTAAACTAAACCACCTTCTTATTCCACACACAAGAATAAATTCAAAATGGATCAAAGACTTAAATGTTAGATGTGAAACCTTAAAAATTCAAGAAGAAAACGTAGGCAGCAAAATCTCAGACATTGGTCATAGCAATTTTTTATCAGATATAGCTCCCTAGGCAAGGGAAACAAAAGGAAAATAAACAACTGGGACTACATCAAACTAAAAATTTTTTGGACAGCAGAGGAAATCATCAACAAAATAAAAAGACAAACCATAGAATTGGAGAACATATTCACAGATACATCTGATAAGAGGTTAATATCCAAAATTTATAAAGTACTTATAAAACTCAACACCAGAAAACAAACCCAATTAAAAATGCACAAAGTACATGAATAGACACTTCTCCAAAGAGGATATACAGAGGGCCAATAGACATATGAAAAGATGTTCAATGTCACGAAACATCAGAGAAGCACAAATTAAAAACACAATGAGGTACCATCTCACATCTGTCAAAATGGCTATCATCAATAAATCAATAAACAAGTGCAGGTGAAGATATGGGAAAAGAGGAACCTTTTGCACTGTTAGTGGGATGCATATTGGTGCAGCCACTGTGAAAGTAGATATGGAAATAACTCAAAAAAATAATAATATATCTGGCTTTTGACCCACTGATTGCACTTCTAGGAATATAGCTGAAGGAATCCAAAAGGCAAGAAGCACCCCTATGTTCATTGCTGAATTATTTAATAGACAAGATATGGAAGCTGCCCAGTGTCCATCAGTAGATGAGTGGATAAAACAACTATGGAACATTTACACAATGGAATACTACTCTGCCATAAAAAAGAAGGAAATTTTACCCTTTAAAACAGTATGGATGGACCTTAGGAACATTATGCTAAGTGAAACAAGACAGTCAGAGAAAGACAAATAGCATATGCTCTACTCATATGTGGAATCTAATGAACAAACTGACTTAAGAAGCAAAATAAACTCATAGCTAGAGAGCAGGATGGCAGCTAAGCAGGGGACTGAGCAAAAAGGAAAAAGAACTCATGTACATGAACAACAGTGTGGTGATAGTTGGGGGGCAGATACAATGGAACTAAATGGTAATGGGGAAAAATACAATAAATTTTAAATTAAAACAAAGTTAATCCCACCTAAAAATATGCTGACTTGACATCTGGACCACTGTTACTAATATCTGGGTGTTGGCCTAGCCAGAATGACAAAAATTATCCACGACAGCCTCCAAGCCCCGTCAGATCTGTGTGTAATATCACTCAGTCAAAGGTAGCAAACCAAGTGGTTGCTAAACCCACATTTTAAAATGGATAAATGTATCTTCCCAAAAACTGTCATAGTGTCCATTTATTTGTGTCTTCCTTAATTTCTTTCTTCAGTGTTGTATAGTTTTCTGTATACAGGTCTTTTAACTCGTTGGTTAAATTAATTCCTAGCTACTTTATTTCTCTTGTTGCTATAACAAGTGAGATTTTTCTTTTCTGATTTCTGCTTCCATTTCATTTTTAGTGTACAAAAATGCCTTCATCTCTGAACATTGACTTTGTGTCCTGTTGTTTTGCCAAATTCACTTATTAGGTTGTGTAGTTCTTAAGTGGAGTCTATAGGGCTTTCTATGTACACTATCATGTCATTTGCAAACAATGATAGCTTTACTTCCTCCTTTCTAATTCAGATGCCTTTTATTTCTTTTTCTTGGCTGACTGCTGTGGCTAGGACTTCCAATACTATGTTGAATAGAAGTGGTGAAAGCAGACATCCTTGTCTTGTTCCTGATCTTAGTGGGAAAGCTTGTAGTTTTTTCCCCATTGATTATGATGTTGGCTGTAGGTTTCTCATATATGGCCTTTATTACATTGAGGTATGCCCCCTCTAGTCCCATTTTTCTGAGTGTTTTTATCATGTTGTACCATATCCAATGATTTTTCTGCATGTATCTAGATGATCATGTGGATTTTGTCTTTCATTTTGTTTATGTGATGTATTACATTTATTGATTTGTGTATATTGAACCATGCTTGCATCCCGGGATGAATCCCACTTGATCATGATGGATGATCTTTTTAATGTACTGCTGGATGCTGTTTTCCAATTTTTATTTTTAGGGTTTTAACATCTATGTTCATCAGCAATATTGGCCTGTAGTTGTCTTTCTCTGCAGTGTCTTTATCTGATTTTGGGGTTAGGGTTACCCCATGAAAATAAGAAGCTTCTGCATGGCTAAAGAAAATATCAGCAAAATGAAAAGAGAGCCAATCGTATGGAAAAATATATTTGCCAACGATACCTCAGACAGGGGTTTGATCTCCAAAATGCATAACGAACTCACATGACTCCACTCCAAGAAGACAAACAATCCAATGAAAAAATGGGCAAAGGACCACTCCAAGGAAGACATACACAGGACCCAGAGACATAGGAAAGGGTGCTCAGCATCACTAGCCATCAGAGAAACACAAATTAAAACCACAGAGATACCACTTCACACCAGTCGGAATGGCCATCATAAACAGATCAACAAACAGCAGGTGCTGGCAAGGCTGTGGAGAAAAGGGAACCCTAGTACACTGTTGGTGGGAATGCAGACTGGTGCAGCCATTGTGGAAAGCAGTGTGGAATTTCCTCAAAAAGCTGAAAATGGAACTGCCTTTTGATCCAGTGCTTCCCCTGCTGGGACTCTACCCTAATATACCAAAATACCAAAATACCAATTCAAAAGGCCCTACGTACACTAATGTTCATAGAAGCACAATTTAGGGTAGCCAAGTGTTGTAAGCAACCTAAATTCCCATCAGTAAATGAGTGGATCAAAAAACTATGGTTCAATTACACAATGGAATACTATGCAGCAGAAAGAAAAAATAACTACTTGACAGAAGGAAGATGGCGGAGGAGTGAATGGGAGTCATGCTGACCTCCTCTCAAGACCAAACTGGAATTGCAACTAAATAGTTGAGTAATCACCTGGAAAACAATGGAACGATAGTGGGAGAGGAGCCTTGGAGCTGCAGACAGAGTGGATTTAACTCTCACACATCCCAATGGGTGAGAAGTGCGATGGAGACTCAAGAGGGTGGGCTGCATGCCCATGGGCACCAGCACCAGAGGGACATTGAAATGGAGAGTTAGCTCCCCCTGAGAAGAATGGGGTCTGAATCATAAACAGGGACCTCTACACTACAGCAGCTAAAACCAGGAAAACACACAGACAAAACACAACCCCGAAAAGCTTAAGGGCGCTCTCTGCCAGAGACAGGTGGCTGGGGATACAAAGAGACATTTAAAGGGCCAACGCAAAAATTGCAGTGGCAGCCACCCTCCTGGATCTCTGGGTAGAAGTGGCAGCAGAGTGGGCTGGTGCCTGGGAAAAGATTGATGAGGAAAACTTTGTGAGGAGAACTGAGATGGTGGTCAGCGGAGCCCCAGTGATAACGTACCTCCCACTCTGCAGCTACCATCTCGCTCAAGCATAAGGAAATCAATTAACCTGCCTTTTGTGCACTCCGCACACAGCTTGTGCATGTGTCAGCTGAGGGGCTAAGTACATACAAGCTGGAAGAAATAGAGGATCCCTGGCCAAAGGGGGCACACAGCTGCATTGAGAGCCTTGAGGAGAGACTGGAGACTGAGGTGTCAGGGAAAGAATGGGAGGAGGAACCAGGTAGTCCCAACTCCCTCCCCATTCCATAGTCTCCACTTTGGGAAGGCAGGGAATGCCCCCAAAGAGGCAGAAGCAGGGCGAACACGAACCAGACTGCCCACGATTGAAAAGGAGTCCACACAAATAGTGAATCCTTGGCCAAAGGAGTCATAGAACTTCTCAGAGACCCCTCAGGAAAGATTGGAGACAGAGGTGTTGGGGAAAGACAGGGAGGAGGAATGAGGAGTCCCAACTCCTTCTCCTTTTCATATCCTCCAATGTCAGGGAACAGGCCACACCCCCAAAGAGACAAAAGCTGAAAAGCACACAATAGACAGCCCAAAACCACCCAGTGCAGGCGTGCAGACTCACGCCGAGTGGCCAGGGAGGGTTGGCGAGTGTGTGTGTGTGGACTCGCGCAGGCTGGCAAGGCCTCCAGCGGGTTGGCACAGATGGGGCCTGCAAGGGAGTGTGCAGATCAGTGAGGGAATGCGTAAACCGCCCCGCACGGGCCAGCAAGTGCAGACCGGTCCACAGAAATAGTGGATCCTGGGCTGAAGGGGTAACAGAGCTGCCCAGAGTCCCTGAAGGAGAGACTGGAGACAGGATTAATCAGACAGTCCTAGAGCTGACTTACTCCCATTTCTGTACTCTCCATTTGGCAAGGGCAAGTGACACCCCCAAAGAGCCAAAAGCAGGTAAAGCAGACAATAGAAGACCCTAAACTGACCAATCCCGGGGCGAACACCAGGCACGGGCAGTAGACAAGTGTGCGAGGTTGGGCGACTAAGTGCCCAGGCGGGCTGGAGATCCTGTCCAGCTGGGGATCCTTTTTGGCCAGGGAGTGTACTCAAAGAGCAGGTGGGAGAGTACACAGAAATAGTGGATCCCTGGCTGAAGGGGTCACAGAGCTGCCCAAAGCAGGATTCAGACACAGACAATAGACCCCTGGAAAGCTCAAACAAATGACCCAGGGTCATATAGGGTCAACAACGGACATCCTCAGAAGCAGTCCCAGAAAGTAAACTAAATAAATAAATAAATAAATAAATAAATAAATAAATAAGAAGACCTGCCTACTACCATAGAAGTTTCATTCACAAAGTTAGGAAATCTGGATGGCCCAATTGAAGCAGAAGCAAAAATATATAAATAAATTACTTAACAGACTTCCACAAAAATGGGAAGAAAAAGAAGTTCCCCACAAATGAGGGGAAAAGAGGACTCCCCACAGAGAGAGCGAAATGTAATAGAGGCTAGGTGCGTGTGTGAGAGAGGCTAAGAGGCAGGGCGATCAAGAGAGAAAAATTCACAAATACGCAGAACAGTGTATTTCATAGGGCAGTGCTTCTGCGTTCTCGAATGAATCGGTGATACAAAGAACTCCCCAGGGAACCGAAAAAGAGGAGGGAGAGAAAAAGATGGCAGAGGAGTGAAAGGGAGTCACGCTGACCTCCTCCCAAAACCAAACTGGAATTGCAACTAAATAATGGAGTAATCACCTGGAAAGCAGTGGAGCGATAGTGGGAGAGGAGCCTTGGTGCCGCGGACAGTGGATTCGACTCTCAAACATCCCAACGGGTGAGAATTGCGGTGGAGGCTCGAGAGGGTGGGCTGGGTGCCCACGGGCACTGGCACCAGAGGGACATTGAAACGGCCAGTTAGCGTCCCCCTGAGAAGAACGGGGTCTGAATCATAAACAGGAACCCCTAAACTACAGCAGCTAAAGCCGAGAAAATACAGACAAAACGCAACCCCAAAAAGCTTAGGGGTGCTCTCTACCAGAGACAGGTGGCTGGGGATGCAAAAAGACATTTAAAGGGCAAACGCAAAAGTTGCAGCGGCAGCCACCCTCCTTGATCGCTTGGTACAGGCGGCAGTAGGGTGGGCTGGTGCCTGGGAAAAGACTGGTGAGGAAAACTTTGTGAAGAGAACTGACACAGTGGCTGGTGGAGCCCGGGTGATAACGCACTTCCCACTCTGCAGCTACCATCTTGCTCAGGCATAAGGGAATCAATTAACCTGCCTTTTGTGCGCTCCACACACAGCTTGTACGCCTGTGAGCTATGGGGCTGAGTGCAGACTGGCTGGGAGAGCCTTGAGGAGAGACTGGAGATGGAGGCATTGGGGAAAGAACGGGAGGAGGAACCGGGGAGTCCCGACTCCCTCCACGTTCGGTAGTCTCCATTGTGGGCTGGAAAGGCGCGACCCCAAAGAGGCAGAAGCGGGGTGCGCATGAACCAGACTGCCTGCGATTGAAACGCAGTCCGCACAGGGGTTGGATCCTCGGCCGAAGGGGTCACAGAACTGCCCAGAGGCCCCTGAAGGGAGACTAGAAACGGAGGCATTGGGGAAAGAACTGGAGGAGGAACAGGGAGTCCCGACTCCTTCTCCTTGCCGAAGTCTCCATTGCGCGGGAAAAGGCCACACCCCCAAAGAGCCAAAAGCCGAAAAGCAAACATAGACACCCCCAAAACACCCAGAGCAGGCGCGCACACTTGCGCCGAGTGACTGGCGAGGGTTGGCGAGCGTGTGTGTGACCCACGCGGGCTGGCGAACGCTTGCACCTGCCGGCAAGGCCTCACGCAGACTGGCACCCATACGGCCTGCGAGGGATTGCACAGAGGGGCAAGGGCAGGCGTAAATTGACCTACCCGCCAAGATTGCGGAGCGGCCCACAAAATAAGTAGAGCTGCCCAGAGTCCCTGGAGGAGAGACCAGAAACAGGATTAACCGGAGAGTCCTAGAGCTGATTTCCTCCCATTTCCGTAGTCCCCATTTGGCGAGGGCAAGCAACGCACCCAAAGAGCCAAAAGCGGGGAAAACACACAATAGAAGACCCTAAACGGACCAGTGCCGCGAAGCTCGCATGCCACGGAGGCCAGATGAGCACAGGAGGTCGCGAATAAGCGCCCTGGTCTGGGGCCAACACATGCGAGCCCAGGCAGGTGGGGGACCCTGCCGCGCTGGGAACGCGCTCAAGGAGCTTTCGTGAGAGCGCAGAGAGATCCCCAAAAATAGCCCAGCCCTGACCGAAGGGGTCACAGAGCTGCTCCAAGCAGGAGTCAGACACAGGCATTAGACTCCTGAAAGGTCAAACAAACAACCCAAGGTCCTATAGGGTGAACAACTGACATCATCAGAGGCAAGCCCAGAAAGAAAAGGACAAAAATACTTAACAGACTCTCACAAAAATGGGAAGAAAAAGAAGTTCCCCTCAAATGAGTGGAAAAGGGGACTCCCCAAAAAGAGAGCTAAATGAAATAGAGGCAAGGGAACTATCAGGTATGGAATTTAAAACAATGATTCTAAGGAAGCTCAATGAGCTCAGCCAGCTCAAAGATAACTAAGAGAAACTGCAGAGAAACTATCAGGATCTTACAGCAAACTATATCAGCCTGGAAAAGGATATAGAAACTATCAAGAAGACACAAGAGGATATGAAGAATACCATTTCTGAATTGAAGAACACAGTAGAAGGAATCCAAAGCAGGCTGGATGAAGCTGAGGATCGAATCAGTGAGATGGAGGACAAGGTAGAAAAAAGCTCCCAGAAAGAACAAGAAATGGAAAAACGACTCAAAAAGAATGAAGAAGCATTTAGGGAAATGCAGGACAACCTGAAACGCAATAATATCCGTATAATAGGGATACCAGAAGGAGAAGAAGAGGAGCAAGGAATAGAGAACCTCCTCAAAAAAGTAATGATGGAAAGAATTTCCCTAATTTGAGGAGAGAAAGGCTCTCATGGATCCAGGAGGCACAGAGGATCCCAATCAAGAAGGACCCAAGGAGGTCGACTCCAAGACACATCATCATTAAAATGGCAAATGTCAAATACAAAGAGAGAATCCTCAAGGCAGCAAGGGAGAAGGAGAAAGTAACATACAAGGGGGCCCCGATACGCCTAGGAGCTGACTTCTCAACAGAAACACTACAAGCCAGAAGGGAATGGCAACAAATATTCCAAGCCATGAAAAGCAAGGGCCTACAGCCAAGGCTGCTCTACCCAACGAGGCTCTCCATTAAAATAGAAGGAGAAATACGGAGTTTCCCAGACAAAAGAAAGCTAAAAGAATACATCTCTACCAAACCAGCACTCCAAGATATGCTAAGGGGACTGGTTTAAGCAGATGAAGGAAAAGAATGAGACAGAGAGGAACACAAGTACAAAGAGAAAAGATGAGTAAGTTTCTATCAGTAATATCTCTCAATGTGAATGGAATGAATGCCCCAATCAAAAGACACAGGGTAGCTGAATGGATAAGAAAACATGACCCACACATATGCTGCCTACAAGAGACCCACCTCAGAGCAAAACACCTACACAGATTGAAAGTAAAGGGATGGAAAATAATATTCCAAGCAAATGGACATGAGAAAAAGGCTGGCGTTGCCATACTTGTATCAGACAAAGTAGATATCAAAGCAAAGGCCATAAAGAGAGACCCAGAGGGGCACTTTATCATACTTAAAGGAAGAATCTATCAAGAAGACATCAACATTGTAAACTTATATGCTCCCAATATAGGAGCCCCCAAGTTTATAAGGAAATTGTTGGATGACTTCAAAAAAAATATAGACAGGAACACACTGATAGTAAGGGATTTCAACACCTCACTGTCAAAAATGGACAGACTTTCCAAACAAAACATTAATAAAAATATTGTGGTGCTGAATGACACACTGAATCAAAGAGACTTAATTGACATATAGAGAACCTTACATTCCAAAGAAGAGAAATACACATTCTTTTCAAATGCTCATGGCAGTTTTTCAAAGATAGACCACATGATAGGACACAAAGCAAACCTCAGCACATTCAGGAAAATTGAAATAATACCAAACTTTTTGTCAGACCACAAGGGATTGAAACTGGAAATCAACCTCAAAGAGAAACTTCAAAAACTTGCAAACTCATGGAGACTGAACAGTAGACGATTACAAAATGAATGGGTCAATAATGAGGTAAGAGAGGAAATCAAAAAATGTCTGGAGAGAAATGAAAATGAACAGACAACAGTCCAAAACCTATGGGACACAGCAAAGGCAGTCCTGAAAGGGAAGTTCATAGCAATACAGGCTTACCTAAAAAAGATAGAAACATTTCAAATAAAAGACCTAACACTACAACTTCAAGATCTGGAGAAACAACAACAAATACATCCCAGAGCAAGGAGAAGGAAGGAAACAGTCAAGATTAGAGCAGAACTGAATGACATAGAGACGAAAAGAACAATTCAAAGGATCAAACAATCCAGAAACTGGTTCTTTGAAAAGATAAATAAAATTGACAAGCCTTTAAGCAGACTCATCAAGTATAAAAGGGAGAGAAACCAAATTAATAATATCAGAAATGAAAGATGAGATATAACAACTGATACCACAGGAATACAAAGGATCGTCAGAAACTACTATGACCAAATATATGCCTAGAAATTTAAAAACCTGGATGAAATGGACAAATTTCTAGAAAAGTATAATCTTCCAACACTGAAGGAGGAAGAAACAGAAAGCTTGAACAGACCAATAACAGCTGGGGAAATTGAGTAGTAATCAAGAAACTCCCGGCACACAAAAGCCCAAGGCTGGACGGTTTCCCAGGAGAATTTTACAAAACATTTAAAGAAGAGCTAACCCCTCTCCTTTTCAGACTATTACAAAAAATCAAAGAGGAGGGAAGACTCCCAGACTCTTTCTATGAGGCCAGCATCACCCTGATCCCAAAACCAGATAAAGACCCTATAAAGAAAGAAAACTACAGGCCAATTTCACTGATGAACATAGATGCTAAATCCTCAACAAAATAGTGGCAAACGGCATCCAGCAACATTCAAAAGATTATCCACCACTATCAAGTGGGATTCATCCCAGACATGCAGGGATGGTTCAATATACGCAAATCAGTAAACGTGATACATCACATAAATAAAAGAAAGGACAAAAACCACATGTTCATCTCAAAAGATGCAGAAAAAGATTTCAATAAGGTATAGCACCCATTTATGATCAAAACACTCAGCAAAATGGGAACAAATGGGGCATTCCTCAACGTATTAAAGGCCATATATGAAAAACCTACAGCCAACATCATACTCAACGGGCAAAAACTGAAAGATTTCCCACTAAGAATGGGAACACGACAAGGATGTCCGATTTCACCGCTTATTTTCAACATCGTATTGGAAGTCCTAGCCACAGCGGTCAGACAAGAAAAAGAAATAAAAGGCATCCAAATAGGAAAGGACTAAGTAAAGCTATCCTTGTTTGCAGATGACATGATAGTGTACATAGAGAACCCTGTAGACTCTACCAAAAATCTCCTCAACATAATAAGTGAATTTGGCAAAACAGCAGGATACAAAGTCAACATTCAGAAATCAAAGGCATTTTTGTACACAAGCAATGCAATAGAAGAAGAAGAAATCAGAAAAAAAAAATACCATTCGATATAGCAAGAAGAAAAATAAAGTACCTAGGCATAAATTTAACCAAAGACGTAAAAGACCTGTACGCAGAAAACTATACAACATTGAAAAAAGAAGTTAAGGAAGACACAAATAAATGGAAGCATATACCAGGCTCATGGATTGGAAGAATTAATATCTTCAATGTCCATACTACCCAAAGCAATTTATAGATTCAACACAATCCCTATTAAGATACCAATGACATATGTCACAGAAATAGAACAGACATTTCAATAATTTATATGGGACCATAAATGATCCCGAAGAGCTGCAGCAATTTTGAGAAAGAAACACAAAGCAGTAGGGATCACAATACCGGACATCAAACTCTACTACAAAGCCACTATACTCAAAACAATCTGGGACTGGCACAAGAACAGACCCATAGACCAGTGGAACAGAACAGAAAGCCCAGAAATAATCCCATGTCTCTATGGGCATCTATTATTTGACAAAGGAGGCAGAAGCATAAAATGGAGAAATAATAACCTCTTCAAGAAATGGTGTTCAGAGAGCTGGACAGCTACATGCAAAAAATTGAAAATGGATCATCAGCTGACACCATACACAAAAATAAACTCAAGATGGATAAAAGACTTAAATATAAGTCGCAACACCATCAAAGTCCTAGACGAGAACATTGGCAGGAAACTCAGATACCCCACTCAGCAGTTTTTTCACTGATATATCTCCGAAAGCAAGGGACATAAAGGAAAGAATAAACAAGTGGGACCTCATCAAAATAAGAAGCTTCTACATGGATAAAGAAAACTTCAGCAAAATGAAAAGGAAGCCAACTCTATGGGAAAATATATTTTCTAATGATACATCAGATAGAGGTTTGATATCCTAGATATATAAAGAACTCACTTGACTCCACTCCAAGAAGACAAATGATCCAATCAAAAAATGGACAAAGGTCCTGGGGAGACATTTTCCAAGGAGGAGTTACAGAGGGCCCAGAGGCATTTGTAAAGATGCTCAGCATCACTAGCCATCAGAGAAATGCAGATCAAAACCACCATGAGGTACCACCTCACACCGATCAGAATGGCTGTCATGAACAGATCAACAAACAACAGGTGCTGGCGAGGCTGTTGAGAAAAGGGAACCCTAGTCCACTGTTGGTGGGAATGCAGACTGGTGCAGCCATTGTGGAAAGCAGTGTGGAATTTCCTCGAAAAGCTGAAAATGGAATGGCCTTTTGATCCAGTAATTCCCCTGTTGTGACTATACCCTAAGAATACCATAACGCCAATACAAAAGAACCTATGCACCCCAATGTTCATAGCAGCACAATTTACAAGAGCCAAGTGTTGGAAGCAACCTTAATGCCCATCAATAGATGATTGGATCAAAAAACTATGGTACATTTACACAGTGAAATACTATACAGCTGAAAGAATAAAGGAACTACTAAGCTTCGAGACAGCATGGATGGAACTAGAGAGTATTATGCTAAGCGAAATAAGACAGAGGGCAAAAGACAAATACCATATGATGTCACCTATAAGTGGAACCTAACCAACCATACAAAGATGCAAGGAAAATAAGAGCAGCAACACTGAAAGGAAAAGAAACCAACAAAGAGGGATGGACAGAAGGGGAGCAGGGGGACAGGAAAGGAAGGGAAAGTCAAGGAACATATAGCAAGGACTCATGGAGAAAGCCAACGGGTAAGAGTTGAGGGAGGGACAGAGGGACAGAAGGCAAGGGAAAGTAGTGAGGAGTAGGCAGAGACAAATGTATTTGAAAAAATAAATAAATAATGTTTTTCAAAAAAAGAAGAAGAAAAGAAAAAAAAGAACTTCTATGCTTCGCAACAGCATGGATGGAATAGAGAACACTATGCTCAGTGAAATAAGCTTGGGGACAAAAGACAAATACCATAGGATCTCACCTAGAAATGGAACCTAACCAACAAAACCAACAAGCAAGGAAAATATAACCTGCAACATTGAAAGAAAAAAAAAACCAACACAGTTAAGAGGGAAGGAGGGGTGGGCAAGGAAAGGGAAGGGAAGGGTCAAGTCAAGCAACATATATAAAGAACCCATGGACAAAGCTAAAGTGGGGAAGGATTGCAGGAGGGAGGTGGGGGAGGGGGACAGGGGAAAGTGGTGGCAGGAAGGTGGGGAACAACATATTTGAACAAAAAATAAAAATTAAAAAATGTCATAGCTGCTGTTTATTGAGCTCTGGCAATGTGCTGAACTATATGAATTGCTTCATTACCTTCTCTCAAGTAATTCTCATAGCAGGCCCCTGACAAAGTTTATTACATCTCATTTTACAGAGAGTTTAATCACTTAGCTACCTGAGGACACAGTACACTCGCTTAAACAGCTGTGATGCTGCCTTCCAGCTCCAACAACCCAACTAGATTAGTGATGAGACACTGAGAATGAGGGTAAGTTTCCCTGGAGTCACAGAGCAGTGCCTGCTCCAGCCCCTCCATTGGTGACTTTCACAGGATTAGACTTGACCCATCAATTAATTTCACACCCAGGTCATAACTCACACACACTTCGCTGCTTTCCCACTAAGACCCTCAAGGTCATGTGGTTTTTCCCCTCTTAATCAAAGAAGGTAGAATTAGACACAGATTTTTTTTTTTAGTAAAATTTTGCTCCAATCAATTGTGGCTAATCAGTAAGTTTTGCTGCTTCTACATGGGGTGATCAGAGTTTCTAAAGAGCTTAGAGAAGAATAGTCAAGTCATGATATTTTCAAATATTTTTCATAAAAGATGTTTCTTTTCCTTGCAGATTGCATGTAGGTCCAGCCCAAGCTCAAGTATTAAGGTAATAAGGTATCATTCATTTTTATGAGATTGGGCAATTTCCCCTTTTTCTGATGATTTATAATTTTAATTTAGATTTTTTTTAATTTAATTAATTTATTTACTTTTTAAATACATTTGTCTCTGCCTTCCCCCCACCTCTTTCCCTTGCCCCCTCTCACCTTCCCTCCCTCAGCTCTTCCCCTTTGGTTTTGTCCATGAGTCCTTGCTATATGTTCCTTGATTTTTAATTATGCTTTATCAAAATAAATGCTAGGAAATTCACATTTTGCCTCTACCGTGAAATGACCAGAAGTAGGAGAAAATTTAATGAAAGCTCTGTTGTGCCACTTCGTGGCTTGAATTAAAACCACATCCTTTAATTTAAACTGAGAAAGAGCCCCCTGGGTAACAGGACACCAGAGACCAGAGATGCAGTGATGCCAGGATGGGAAAGTGGGCAGCACCAGCCTGTCTGGAGAGCACGGCGTGTCTCTGTCTGCTGCTCTGGTAAAAATGCAGGACCCATCCCAACAGGACACCTCACGGGAATCTGTGATTGTGAGTAGTGGCAAAGGAATTATTCCTACCACTCACACATGTGACACTCACATCACACATGCCAGAGGCTTGAAACCCGAGCATTCCAGGGGACTTAGTATGTTTAAATCTCACTAACTTTAATTTTTCACGGATAGTATCAGTGATAAATATTATTGCTGGACTTTCTTAAAGTATTTTGAACAATGATCTATAACCCAAGTCAACGCCATTCACCTTCACATCCTGAGCAGGCACATTGTCTAGAGTGCTAGAGGAGCAGCCCAGATATTCATCCTTAGTCTCTGCTCTGCAGCACCCCCCAATGAGAGGAAGACTCTAAGTAAATAAGACAACATCCTTGGTATGTGATAATTAAGTGACTGAAATCATGTAAATCGATCATGTCAATACCTGGCATATAGTAAGTCATGTTGGTGTTATTACTCTTTTTTCTGAGAAATGAAACTATTCTGTCACAAGGAAGTTTCTGTACAGGTAAAGTCAGGTTGCTCACAAGAGGAAGGGTTAGGTTCATCCTCATGGTTCCATCTAACTGGTGACTCCCACGTGGAACTATGTGATACTGAAGCTCCTAAAAAATGGAATCATTGTCAGTTCTCAGGAAAAATTTGATGGAGATGACTGTTACTAGTGTATGCAAACACTGAGTGTACAGTTGGGTCCCATATCTCTTAGAACTCAGTAAGTTACAACATTGTTCACTGCAAATTATCTATCCCAGTTGGCTGCTGCTCCCAACAGCTGCCAGTCATAATACAACTTACAGTCAATGGCTTAGGCAACTGGGAGCAGAATTCCCTGCCTAGACAGATCACCTACCATTTGTTTGGTAGGAATGGAGTTTAAGGTGGAGCAAAGCTTGTCCTTCTATAATAAGCAAGGTTGAGTTGGACAAATCCCTGAAGACCCTTGTTTATACTTGAGGGTAACTTAGTTATAAATTACTTATAGTCTTAAATTCTATTTCAAAGAGCAGGAATGACCCTAGAAAAGGAGAAATCCTGCAAGTAAATTTCACCAGCTTTATAATTGTGCTCCAACCTTGCCATTATTAAAAGAACTTCCTGGGTATAGGAGCTACCATCTAACCAATAAGTTATATTTTGAAAAAAAAATAGAATTTCTCCCAATTCTATTCAAATCTTCAGAATTCTTATTCAAATCTGTACATAACACACAGTTTTTATACAGCACTGAATTTCCCATTATTGAAAATGGAATGATATCTAACAGTTTCATTTACTACATCAGACTATATTTGAAGTCTGTCCATAAAGTATCCAGCCATGTGCTATGAACACTGGAAACATTTACTGAAGAAGATACAAGAAACATTGTACAAAGACAATGATGCCTCAGTCCCCTTCTAAGTAGGCATCTTGTGACCTCACACAGTTCTCCCAACTGCAGCACAATGTTCCTCTGCTCTGATTGTAGAAGCTGCAGAAGGAATTTTACCCCAACATGTTCAATGTCAATATCCTGCATCAAAATCTAGGGCACAGTAGTTTTTTTTGGGGGGGGGCATTCAATCTATTTTTTAAATTTATTATTTTGTTCAAATACATTTGTCTCCACCTTCCCACCATCACTTTCCCCTGCCCCCAACCCCCATTTCCCTTCCTTAATCCTTCCCCATGGGACACAGTAGTT
This sequence comes from Pteronotus mesoamericanus, assembly GCF_021234165.1. Lineage (NCBI taxonomy): Eukaryota > Metazoa > Chordata > Mammalia > Chiroptera > Mormoopidae > Pteronotus > Pteronotus mesoamericanus. Next base: position 61,765,283 of record NW_026555321.1, read on the forward strand.
TTTGGCTATTTCTCTCACTGTCAGTCGCCAGTCTTTGCTGATTGATTGTAGCCCATAGACATTCAACATTCTCAGGTATTCTGTTTGTTGCAGGCCTTCCAGAATGTGGATTACTTTCAGCAGATTCTTGACCATCTTTGAGGCATTTGTGTTGCACTTTTATTTGTGCTGCATTCATTGCATCATCCCTGAAAGCTTTCTGAATCATCCAAATGGTTTCCACAGAGGAATGTTCAAGCTTACTGCAAAATTTGATGCAGATTCATTGCTCTACTCGATCTGTCATTTTGAATGTTACGGCTCCACAGTGCACATGCTCATTCAACAGCGTCTACTGCCCCCACTGACCAGTACAGTGAAGTCATCATTATTCATGCATGCACATTCCAACCCACTCTCCTTGGCTGCCAGGTTACATTAATGTCATGCAAACCATTCTTGTTATATCAACAATGGCTGAACTTTTTCCATACAGACCGGTATTAATTAATGCCAGGCATCACAGGGAGCTCAGAAGAATTAAACAGGTGAAGATAAGAACATAGTGAAAAATGGAGACAACTGTACTTGAACAACAATAAAAATAATAATAATAAATAAAATTAAATTAAAATTGAAAAGAAACGGAAAAAGAAAATAGTAAAATTTAATACAAATGTTATATGTTAATAGAACATTAATGTTAACTCTTATACAGTTACTCTCACTTTATAGAAAAGGGGATATTCACGAAACAATGACTGTGCCCTGACTTTGTGTCCATCAGAAATGTCCACACTGACGTCCATACAGGGAATGGAGCTACATTACGAGGAGGAAAAGCTAGCCCCAAGATGTAATGTTTATAATCATATAGTAGTAGAGCCCATGTGTCTCAAGAAAATAATCATTTCCTGGGAAGGAAAAAAGAACTATTTTCAAAGACATTGTAAAGTGTGACTTCATAATGCAAATCTCATTTCACTAAGCCTAAGTACCAATGAAAAGAAGTTCATCCTAAACCACCATGGCCTCAAGGCCAGTGGCACCTGTTAATAAAGCAGTCTTTAGGGGACAGAATCACTTAATAGCTGAAATTTGAATTGAAGATTTTACTACATACAGCTATTATATCTTGTTTACATAATCTGATAATGTACAATTGTGTTAACAAAAATTCATACTTAAAATGGTTCAGGTGTTTTCTCTGAGGAAAGTCAAGCTGTAAGCTAAAAGCTGCCTGTGTAAAGATACTGAGGAAAACTTATCTGAGAGCTCTGCCCTGTATGGTCTAACATTTCCAATGACTGGGTCCCTTGCTAGTGCTTTCTGCCAGTAAGATCCCTGGAAGGAGAGAGGAAAAAGATGACATGCAATCCTCTGCAGAGGGGGTTTTATACCCACAAACAATCCTGGAATGTGTGTTTTACTTTATTACTGTTAAAGTTGATAAAAATTAAAGTTGGAGTCTCATCAGTGCATCTCCCCAGATTCATCCTCCTCCCCTACTGGTGGCCACTAAGATGATTTTTGAGAGTGTCTTTCCAACTCCCATTTTTATCATTTTACTTTGTATCCACATGAATGTCAATGACAGCCAGTATTATTTTGTGTATATTTTTTCATAGTTGAAATTATATTGAATATGTTCTATACCTTGCTCTTGTGCAGGCCACATCATTTGTTTATTTCAGTCATGTAGAGAGAGAAGAGAAGGGAGATCCAATTTAATTTAACCACTCTATGGTATTCAAACCTACAAATCTTCAATATCTGTCCTACTCATCCTCAAATGACTCAAATGTGTTACCCATTATGAGCAGTTTTCAATGCTCCCATTTCTTCCATCCTCACTCCCAGGCAGAAGCAAACCACTCACTCTCAAAAGTATTATGGGTATTTGTCTGGGATGTCTTATAATATAATAATCTTCTTCCATAAGTTACAGCTTCTCTATTTACTTAAAACATCCTCCCAACTAGACTTACCCTCTTTCATCTTTCGTTGCTCCAAGGGCATGGTACAAAGACTTATTCATCACTGCTTCTCATCACACTTGTTGAACTATATTAAGAGGGTATGCCTGGTGGCCATGGTCTTTTTTCTATTCTGGATCCCCAACAGCCATACTTTCTCAAATAAATTTTTAAGATTCTAACAGTAAATTCATCTGAATGCTTCTCACCAGTGACAACTTGAAGATACATCAATTATAAATTATTAACTTTCCTTATCAATCAAGCAATCCTGAGGCCTAAATTTCTTATGGACCTAGGTCAGGTATTCGCTACTGAAATCATTACAGAGAACTGGTGACTGCAAAAAGAATTAGAACCCAATCACAAACTAGGGGCAGGCCCTTTGCTTCTCTCCTTCCTGTGCTATTGACCATGATTAGTTTTCTGCAAAACAATAATTCCCTAAGGGATAGGCAGGACCAACCACAAGAAGAAACCTTCTACATTGTAGGCAGCTGTGGGAGGAAAAGTTAAAATATTTGGTTAAAGCAAAAGATTTAACACTATCACTTAAAGGAAGGTTTTTTAAGTATCTATAGATTTTTATTTAGCCTGTAATAAAACTAAATTGTAATTATTTGGACAGAATATAAATATAGGCATATATTCTAACAAATCACATTTTTTCTTACACTATTAAAGTAGATATGAATAGTAATCATTCAACAGATAATTGCTTTTGTATCTATTATCCTACCTTTAAGAAGATGGTAATTGAGTTAGGGAAGACATCAAGCTTGCAAAGTTAAATAATAATACCTAACAATAGTATGAAACACCTTATAAGAAAAAATATTCAGTCGAGATTTTGATATGTGTAAGTCTTAATATGCTAATAATTATTATAGTATGACAATCATTAACAACTATCATTAATTAAGCATTAAGTTTTGCATGAGTAAAACTTTAATATTACAAGGTAAGTATTGTTTTTACCTTCATTTAACAGATTAGGACACTGAGGGCATGAGAGGTTACGTGGTAATAGATACTGGAGACAGGACTGAAACTCAAATCATTCTGACCAGGATCCAAATTATCACTATACTATATATTTGGGGTTTTTTCCCCTAAATTTAGAGTCAAGACAAGTCCATATCCATTGGCAACTAATATTTTAGTGTTAACACCGACAACATTATCTATTACTCTTTATTTCCATTGCATTTTAAAATCATTTGGAATAATGGCCTTTTAGCTGTGTCTACAAGGATTATTTTTCTCTTTTGTTTTTCTCTTTAGGGTTGGGATAGACAGATGCTTTATGACATGTCACTAAGATTGAAATCCACTCTCTATTTACCTGGTGATTTTGTCTGCAGAATAGGTGAGAATGCTATTTTTCAATTGCACGACAGGCAAATAAGTACATGTGAGGAGTTCAGACATAAGAGCATAGTTTAAACAAAATTTGTCCAGGGTGAATTCTACAGTACAGCAATAATTATGGTATACAGTTCTGTAAAAATGGTAATGTGCTCTCAGAGTTCAAAATAGAACAAAACATGGATTTCATTACTCAGAGGACATAAATGGGTAGTCTGAAAAGTTGCTTTTTAAAAATGTATATCATCAAGCATTATACCTAATTAATTCCAAATTATTTAAGTGGAGGGAAAAGTTACAGAAATAAAAGGTAAGTCTGCCCTTATTATGTCTTCCACAAATTATCAGTTACCTCCATTTAGTTCATCCAGTTAGTGGATAATTAATGCCACATTTTTTTTTATTTTACTGTGTTTTTTATTATTACAAAAGTAAAACATATAAAAGCACAAAGAAAAAATTCCACCACCCAGAAATAACCACTATTGATATGTTTTGGCCTATCTTTTTATACTACTTGATGGATAGTTTTAGAAAATGAGAGACTACATCAATAGTAAAATCAAAAATATCCAAATGAAAAATAGAGGAAGAAGAGCATTTCAAAGAAATGAGAGATAATCCCAAACTCTGGGGAGCTGACAGGTGAGGGTGGGTGGGAAGCATTTGCATCAGTCCAGATCAGGTCTCACAGCGAGTGCTGTGGTGGTAGGAACCTTCTGGAGGACACAGACTAAGGACACCTGTACCACTGGGGACTGGCAGGAATTCCTATGAAACATAATGTTCAAGCTGTCTTGAAGAATAAATTGGCATGAACCAGGAGAAAACAGGCATTCCAGATAAAGGAAAGAATTAGCATGTGCTAAAGCAGAAAGGAAGGAACTGTGTCTGCAGAGAGCATCAGAGAACTATGGTAAGTCACAAGTTATAAGTCTTTATTTTTGAACAACAAAGGAAAACATCAACAAAATAAAACAAACAACCCACAGAATGGGAGAACATATTCACTGATACATCTGACAAGGGGTTAGTATCCAAAATTTATATAGAACTTACAAAATTCAACACGGAAAAAACAAACAACCCAATTAAAAAATGGGCAAAGGACCTGAATAGACACTTCTCCAAAGAGGACATACTGATGGCCAATAGACATATAAAAAGATACTCAACATCACTAATAATCGGAGAAATGCAACATAAAACCACAGTGAGATATCATCTCACATCTGTCAGAATGGCTATCACCAATAATTCAGCAAGCAACAAGCGCTGACAAGGATGTGAAGAAAGGAGAACTGTTTTGCACTGTTGATGGGAATGCATATTGGTGCAGCCACTGCGGAAAGCAGTATGGAAATACTCAAAAAATTAAAAATGGACCTGCCTTTTGACCTTTAATGTTTAGGATCCCAAAACACTAATTCAAAGAACATAAGTATCTCTATGGTAATTGCAGCATTATTTACAGCCAACAAGATATGGAAGCAGCCCAAGTGTCCACAATTAAATGAGTGGATAAAAACTATGGGACATTTAGAAAATGGAATACTACTCAGCCATAAAAAAGAAGAAAATTTACCCGTTCTGACAACATGGACGTGGAGAACATTATGCTAAGTGAAATAAGCCAGTCAGAGAAAGACAAATACCATATGATTTCACTCATAGGTGGAATCTGATGAACACATTGGCCTAAGAAGCAAAACAGAGATAGACTCATAGATAGAGAGCAGGATGGCGGCTAAGCAGGGGATTGAGCAAAAAGTAAAAAGGACTTATGAACATGGACAATAGGGTGGTGGTTTCAGGAGTAGGGAGAGAGGTTTAAGAGGATTAACTAGTAATGGAAAAATGCAAAAATAATAGAAGAAACAAGTTAGAAGACTTTAGTATTGTTCATTCAAATGTTTTGAACACTGTGAACACGCACCTGTGGCAGATTCTAGGTATAATCAGCAGTGAGCCAAAAAAATTATTGTTCTTATCCTCCAGGGGCTGACACTCAGTGCTAGGCTGTCCATAATCACCTGCATTTAGAGGTCCGGGCTTAGCCCCCAGCTATTTAGTAGGTCTGGTGGAGCCCACATATCAATTCTTTTTATTTTTTTAATATATCTTTCTTTTTTTGTTTGTTCTTCTTTCTTTTTTATAAATTTTATTTTAATTTATTTTTTCAAATACATTTGTCTCTGCCAACCACCCACCACTTTCCCTTGCCCCCTCCTTCCTTCCCTCCTTCAGCTCTTCCCCTTTGGTTTTCTCCATGAGTCCTTGCTATACCGTCCTTGACTTTCCCATTCCCTTCCTTGTCCCCGCCCCCGCTCCCTCCTTCCCTCCTGTCTCTATTGATTTCTTTTCCTTTCAGTGTTGCTGCTCTTATTTTCCTTGCATCTTTGTATTGTTTGTTAGGTTCCACTTATAGGTGACATCGTATGGTATTTGTCTTTCGCCCCTTATTTCACTTAGCATAATGCTCTCCAGTTCCATCCATGCTGTCACGAAGTTTAGTAGTTCTTTTTTTCCTTCTGCTGCGTAGTATTCCATTGTGTATATGTACCATTACTTTTTGATCCAATTATCTACTGATAGGCATTTAGGTTACTTCCAACACTTGGCTATTGTAAATTGTGCTGCTATGAACATTGGGGTGCATAGGTTCTTTTGTATTGGCGTGTTTTGGTTCTTAGGGTATAGTCACAACAGGGGAGTCACTGGATCAAAAGGTAATTCAATTTTCATCTTTTTGAGGAAATTCCACACTGAGTTCCACAGTGACTGCACCAGTCTGCATTCCCACCAACAGTGGACTAGGGTTCCCTTTTCTCAACAGCCTCGCCAGCACCTGTTGTTTGTTGATCTGTTCATGACAGCCATTCTGACTGGTGTGATGTGGTACCTCATGGTGGTTTTGATCTGCATTTCTCTGATGGCTAGTGATGCTGAGCATCCTTTCAAATGCCTCTGGGCCCTCTGTATCTCCTCTTGGAAAAGCGTCTGACCAGGTCCTTTGCCCATTTTTTGATTGGATCGTCTGTCTTCTTGGAGTGGAGTCGAGTGAGTTCTTAATATATCTTGGAGATCAAACCTCTATCTGATCTAACATTAGCGAGTATATTTTCCCATATGGCTGCTCCTTTTTCATTTCGCTTATGTTTTCTTTATCCGTGCAGAAGCTTCTTATTTTGATGAGGTCCCACTTGTTTATTCTTTCCTTTATGTCCCTTGCTTTAGGAGACATATCAGTGAAAAAATTGCTGCGAGGGGTATCTGAGAGTTTCCTGCCAATGTTCTCCTCTAGGACTTTGATGGCGTTGCGACTTATACTTAAGTCTATTATCCATCTTGAGTTTATTTTTGTGTATGGTGTCAGCTGATGATCCATTTTCAATTATTTGCATGTAGCCGTTTAGCTCTCCCAACACCATTTGTTGAAGAGGCTATTATTGCTCCATGTTATGCTTCTGCCCCTTTGTCAAATATTAGATGCCCATATGGACCTGGGCTTATTTCTGGGCTTTCTATTCTGTTCCACTGGTCTATAGGTCTGTTCTTGTGCCAGTACCAGATTGTTTTGAGTATAGTGACTTTGTAGGACAGTTTGATGTCTGGTATTGTGATCCCTCCTGCTTTGTGTTTCTTTCTCAAAATTGCAGAGGCTATGTGGGGTCATTTATGGTTTCATATAAATTTTTGAAATGTCCGTTCTATTTCTGTGAAATATGTCATTGGTATCTTAATATGGATTGTGTTGAATCTATAAATTGCTTTGGGTAGTATAGATATTTTGATGATATTAATTCTTCCTATCCATGAGCACAGTATATGCTTCCATTTATTTGTGTCTTCCTTAACTTCTTTTTTCAATGTTGTATAGTTTTCTGCGTACAGGTCTTTTACGTCCTTGGTTAAATTTATCCCTAGGTACTTTATTTTTCTTCTTGCTATATCGAATGGTATTTTTTTTTTCTGATTTCTTCTTCTTCTATTGCATTGCTGGTGTACAAAAATGCCTTTGATTTCTGAATGCTGACTTTGTATCCTGCTGTTTTGCCAAATTCACTTATTAGGTTGAGGAGTTTTTTGGTAGAGTCTACAGGGTTCTCTATGTACACTATCATGTCATCTGCAAACAATGTTAGCTTTATTTCCTCCTTTCCTATTTGGATGCCTTTTATTTCTTTTTCTTGTCTGACCGCTATGGCTAGGACTTCCAATACGATGTTGAAAAGAAGCAGGAAGAGCGGACATCCTTGTCGTGTTCCCAATCTTAGTGGGAAAGTTTTCAGTTTTTGCCTGTTTAGTATGATATTGGCTGTAGGTTGTTCATATATGGCTTTTATTACTTTGAGGAATGCCCCATTATTTCCATTTTGCTGAGTGTTTTGATCATAATGGGTGCTGTACCTTATGGAAATCTTTTTCTGCATCTATCAAGATGATCATGTGGTTTTTGTCCTTTCTTTTATTTATGTGATGTATCACGTTTACTGATTTGCGTATATTGAACCATCCCTGCATGTCTGGGATGAATCCCACTTGATTGTGGTGTGTAATCTTTTTAATGTGTTGCTGGATGGGGATTGCCAATATTTTGATCAGGATTTTAGCATCTATGTTCATCACAGAAATTGGCCTGTAGTTTTCTTTCTTTATAGGGTCTTTATCTGGTTTTGGGATCAGGGTGATGTGGGTCTCATAGAAAGACTCTGGGAGTCTTCCCTCTTCTTGGATCTTTTGGAATAGTCTGAGAAGAACAGGGGTTAGCTCTTCCTTAAATGTTTTGTAAAATTCTCCTGTGAAACCGTCCAGCCTTGGGCTTTTGTGTGCTGGGAGTTTCTTGATTACTGCTCAATTTCCCCAGCTGTTATCGGTCTGTTCAAGCTTTCTGTTTCTTCCTCCTTCAGTGTAGGAAGCTTAAACTTTTCTAGAAATTAGTCCATTTCATCCAGGTTTTCAAATTTCTTGGCATATAATTGTTCATAGTAGTTTCTGACGATACTTTGTATTCCTGTGGTATCCATTATTATTTCTCCCCTTTGGTTTCTGATATTATTAATTTGGGTCCTCTCCCTTTTTTTCTTGATGAGTCTGCTTAAAGGCTTGGCAATTTTATTTATGTTTTCAAAGAGCCAGCTTCTGGATTGGTTGATCCTCTGAATTGTTCTTTTCGTCTGTATGTCATTCAGTTCTGCTCTGATCTTGACTGTTTCCTTCCTTCTCCTTGCTCTGGGATGTATTTGTTGTTGTTTCTCCAGTTCTTGAAGTTGTAGTGTTAGGTCATTTATTTGAAATGTTTCTATTTTTTTTTTTTTTTTTGGTAAGCCTGTATTGCTATGAACTTCCCTTTCAGGACTGCCTTTGCTGTGTCCCATAGGTTTTGGACTGTTGTCTGTTCATTTGCATTTCTCTCCAGACATTTTTTTATTTCTTCTCTTATCTCATTATTGACCCATTCATTTTGTAATAGTCTACTGTTCAGTCTCCATGAGTTTGCAAGTTTTTGAAGTTTCTCTTTGAGGTTGATTTCCAGTTTCAATCCCTTGTGGTCTGACAAAAAGTTTGGTATTATTTCAATTTTCCTGAAGTTGCTGAGGCTTGCTTTGTGTCCTATCATGTGGTCTATCTTTGAAAAACTGCCATGAGCATTTGAAAAGAATGTGTATTTTTCTTCTTTGGGATATAAGGTTCTCTATATGTCAGTTAAGTCTCTTTGATTCAGTGTGTCATTCAGCACCACAATATGTTTATTAATGTTTTGTTTGGAAGATCTTTCCATTTTTGACAGTGGGGTGTTGAAATCCCTTACTATCTGTGTGTTGCTGTCTATATCTTTTTTGAAGTCATCCAACAATTTCTTTATAAATTTGGGGTTCCTATATTGGGAGCATATAAGTTTACAATGTTGATGTCTTCTTGATAGATTCTTCCTTTAAGTATTATAAAGTGCGCCTCTGGGTCTCTTTTTATGGCCTTCGTTTTGAAATCTACTTTGTCTGATACAAGTATGGCAACCCCGGCCTTTTTCTCATGCCCATTTGCTTGGAATATTATTTTCCATCCCTTTACTTTCAATCTCTGTAGGTCTCTTGCTCTGCGGTGTCTCTCTTGTAGGCAGCATGTGTGGGTCATGTTTTCTTATCCATTCAGCTACCCTGTGTCTTTTGATTGGGGCATTTAGTCCATTTACATTGAGAGACATTACTGATAGAAACTTACTCATCTTTTCTCTTTGTACCTGTGGTCCTCTCTCTCTCTCATTCTTTTCCTTCATCTTCTTAAAGCAGTCCCCTTAGCATATCTTGGAGCGCTGGTTTGGTAGAGATGCATTCTTTTAGCCTTCTCTTGTCTGGGAAACTCCGTATTTTCCCTTCTATTTTAATGGAGAGCCTAGCTAGGTAGAGCAGCCTTGGCTGTAGGCCCTTGCTTTTCATGGCTTGGAATATTTGTTGCCATTCCTTTCTGGCTTGTAGTGTTTCTGTTGAGAAGTCAGGTCCTAGGTGTATCAGAGCCCCCTTGTATGTTACTTTCTCCTTCTCCATTGCTGCCTTGAGGATTCTCTCAATGTCTTTGATAGTTACCATTTGAATGATGATGTGTCTTTGAGTGGACCTCCTTGGGTCCCTCTTGAGTGGGGTCCTCTGTGCCTCCTGGATTCATGAGAGCCTTTCTCTCCTCAAATTAGGGAAATTTTCCAGCGTTACTTTTTCGAGGAAGTTTTCTATTCCTTGCTCCTCTTCTTCTCCTTCTGGTATCCCTAATATACGGATATTATTGCATTTTAGGTTGTCCTGCATTTCCCTAAATGCCGCTTCATTCTTTTTGAGTCGTTTTTCCATTTCTTGTTCTTTCTGGGAGCTTCTTTCTACCTTATCCTCCATCTCACTGATTCGGTCCTCAGCTTCATCCTGCCTGCTTTGGACCCTTCTACTGTGTTCTTCAATTTAGAAATGGTATTCTTCATATCCTCTTGTGTCTTCTTGATAGTTTGTATGTCCTTTTCCAGGCTGATATAGCTTGCCGTTAGATCCTGATAGTTTCTCTGCAGTTTCTCTTAGTTATCTTTGAGCTGGCGGAGCTCATTGGCCTTCCCTAGAACCATTGTTTGGAATTCAATATCTGGTAGTTCCGTTGCCTCTATTTCATTTACCTCTCTCTGTGGGGAGTCCCCTTTTCCACTCATTTGGGGGGAACTTCTTTTTCTTCCCATTTTTGTGAGAGTCTGTTAAGTATTTTTGTCCTTTACTTTTCTTTCTGGGCCTGCATCTGATGCTGTCAGTTGTTGACCCTATATGATCTTGGGTTGTTTGTTTGAGCCTTCCAGGAGTCTACTGTCTGTGTCTAACTCCTGCTTGGGGAAGCTCTGTAACCCCTTTGGTCAGGGCTGGGCTATTTTTTGTGATCACTCTGCACGCTCACACTGGCTCCTTGAGCGTGCTCTGGGTGCGGCAGGATCACCCGCCTGCCTGGGCTCGCATGTGCTTGCCCCAGACCAGGGGGCTAATCACGACCTCGCATATTCATCTGGCCCCCCTGGCCAGTGAGCTCCCTGGCACTGGTCAGTTTAGCGTCTTCTATTGTGTGTTTTCCCCGTTTTTGGCTCTTTGGGTGCGTTGCTTGCCCTTGCCATGTGGGGACTAAGGAAATGGGAGGAAGTCAGCTCCTGGACTCTGGTTAATCTTGTCTCCGGTCTCTCCTCCAGGTTCTCTGGGCAGCTCTCTGACCCCTTCAGCCAGGGATCTACTAATTTTGTGGGCCGCTCCACCATCGCGGGCCCGGCGGGTCAATTTATGCCTGCCCTTGCCACTCTGTGCACTCCCTCTCAGACCGTATGGGTGCCAATCTGTGGGAGTCCTTGCCGGCCGGTGCAAGCATTCACCAGCCCACCTCAATGTTTTTTAAAGCTCCCAGATGATTCTAAAATACAGTCAAAGTTAAAATCACTGCCTGATGGAAGAGGCAAACGATAAACAAATGAAATGAAATAAACACATAACTCCAAAATGGGCTAACACTCTAAAGGAGAAATGAAGAGGCCAGGAAAGTGTGCAGTGACAAAGGAGAAGGGAGGTTGTCATGTGGTCTGCATGACCTTTGCAAAATCTAAGGAGAAATAGTTCTTTAGTAAGAAAGTGGAGAGGACAGCATTGGGCATAAAGATATGGAGAGGAGGCAGGTCAGAGTTTGGCATATTCAAGTGATTGCCTGGGATAATGGTGAAAGGCAAAGGCAAGCAGAGTGTTGGGCACTTCAGGACATCCTGGCGGGGACACATGGAAATCTGTGTCATCCAGGAGAGAAGAGGGAACTGTAGGTAAGTCTTTGGGAACCACATCATGGAATCTGACTTCATGAAAAGCTCAAGCTAAGGTCAGAGAAGAGGCCCAAGTCCACAGCTGAAGAACCCAATGTTTATGGAGGAGGTCAAGGAAGAAGAACCAGAGAGGGCAGCTGCCAAGGAGCTGTCAGAGGAATAAGAGGGAGAAAAGAAGAGGGTGTGATGTGATGGAAATCAAGAGTACACATTCCCTCACAAGTTAGTCCAAGTGCAAAGTAGGCAGATTGGTGATATTAAATCACTTGCATTAAAAAGGGAAAATAATAACCATAGCTCAGTTTAAGGACCCCTTTGGGGCAGTGGTACCTTTGGAAGACATGGCCTTACTGCACCAAGATGGCCTTTCCATTGGTTCCTAGGCAGCAGGGACTGACAACTGAGGTGAGAGAGGAACTTTCTCACCCTTGCCCCTAAGGAGTGTCAGTTTGCTTGACAAAATGTGAATGCAGAGCAGATGCAGCCTTCTCAGGACTGATTTCTTGCCATGTCACACCCATCACTTAGTTAAAAAAAGCAGATCAGTGAACACAGATGTGGAGAAAAAAATTAGTAGGGAAAAGAGGAAAGGACAAGCCACATTTCTTTGTTTTTGTTTTTGTTTTTAAGAGGGGATTTAAGCCATTGTTGATATTGACAGATGAAAGCTTGTTACTTGGCCAGACTTTAGACAGCTGAATTCAACTTAGTTTTTGCTTCCCATTTCTGCAAATCACTGTAGCAAAAGGGAAGAGAAAGGGTAGCCTCCATGTTGCTTGGAGGCTACCTAAATAACTAAAGAAATATCAGGGCTCACACAGCTGCATCATCCCTGGGATGGCTCCTAAACTTGTTGAGTGGGGAGCTTGGACTGCTTCAAAGACTACATGGAAGTTTTTCCAGGAACAATTTGCAAGAATTATTTTGAGTTTGGCAATGCTCCCACTACCCCTGGAAGTAGCTTGTACCCAGGAGCCCTGAAAATGTGAAATGCTCACTTAATAAGTGTTGCTGTGTTCTACATGAAGTTCTTGCCTTTCTACACTTCCTCCAAAATAGTGCACAAACCAACCTCGAGAGGTGGGTTTGGTCTTATTTTGCACATGCTGTCAGACCTTGTGATCTAAGAAATGTCTGCTTCATTTGAATGTTAATTTATCTTGCAGGAAAGGCTTCAATTAGTCTAGAAATATGCAAAAAGTAATGGAAGTTTTGATTGGTTGATTATGCAAGATCTCCTTGGAAAATATTGAAATAATCATTAAAAAATCATTAAAAGTGCTGAACTATATTTAAGTACCCATTATGTACTTCTACCTCTGGTCAGTTGTAATATCTGCCTTTGAAAAATCATTCCAGTTTCTTAAAAATTATTTCATTCAGAGAATAAGAAATATGACCCTATTCTAATCATTACTTCCTAGAGTATCTCTTGGAAAACTAATTTTCAGATACTTTCCCCTTATTCTAAAAATAATTCATAGCTATTTTATTGGTTTCTAAGAGATCAGTCTTGGTATTAGAATCATTGTTAGATATGGTCTATATAGTCTAACTGTATGTATTATATAGAGTCAAGTGACATGGTACTGCTACTTCTAAAATTGTAATCTGCTGGCCTTGTAAGTTGGCTCAACACACAACTGTTCAAGCCTCTACTACTGATTTTTAAATTACAATAATGATCTCTCTTGTATTTGGCTTTACTGGGATTTCTGTAAGAATTAAGAGATAGAGGAGGGTATAGGGGGGATAATGGAAAGGAGACTTGACTTGGGTGATAACCACACAATACAGTATACAGATGATGTGTTGTGGAATTTTGCCCCTGAAACCTTATATAATTTTGTTAACCAGTGTCACCACAATAAATTCAATAAAAATGAAAAAACAATTAAATGAGTTAGTCTATAAAAATGCTTTGTAATTATAAAGTAGAATGTTCTGATAGAACAAATAGAGGAATTAAAAGAAGGAGCAATGTAACTACCAGATATTTTTATGACTTTTACAAGTGCCATTCAAATGCAAAATATTCTTATTAGTATTCACATTATGGAAATAACATAATAAGATCCATTTTTATTGAAACTATACTTTGATATATATATATAAAAAATATATATGTAAATGCATGCTTAACAATGCACAGTTTGAACATACATCCTACATTGCTTAATTAGGAGATGTGTTTTCTATGCCTCTAATGGCTGTCATGGGGCTTTGGTTAAAATAATCTGTGCTTTTATTTTTCTTTCTGTAAAATGGAAATAATAGTACATACTCTACCTTCCTCATAAAGGTAATGGGGAAATAAAATGAGAATTTCAACTTTACAGAGGTTATCTAAGAAGTAGAGAGTGAAAACCTTAAACCAACAATTACAATGCAATGATAATTAATGTTCAGGACAATAGCTTCAGTGTTAAAGGACTTCAAAACTTCCCAGATTGATTAAATTATATTTTCCTCATTCATGAATGAATGCCTATATCACAAACCCTATCTCAGCAGTAGAACACAGTAGACATTTTCTGAACCACTGCAGAGCATAAACTCTTATAAACTCTGTTTAATCCTGAGTTAATTTTAGTATATTGTAATATTTTGAAAATATATAGGTACTATTATTTAAATAGTAAAAAAAAAAAAAAAAAGAAAGAAAGAAAGAAAAAAAAGAAATGGAATGGCAGTATTCTAACCCAGGTCATCTGACACCAGAGTCCATGCTATGAAATTACGGAGCTGTGGTGTCCAGTATGGTAGCTGCTAGCCACATGTGTGTATCAATCACATGAAATGTGGCTAGTCAGAACTGAGATGTGCTTTAAGTGTAAAATACACGATGAGTTTTGAAAACTTAGTACCAAATTATGTAAAATATTAATAAATACTGGGTTTAATAAAATATATTATTAAAATTAAAAGAAAAATGTTTAAAAAGAACTGGCTCATTCAGAGTGTAACAGCCTCTGAATAACAGCCTCTGGGACAATAACATCATGTCCCAGTTGTCATTTAGGTCTCTTGTAAGACACATTTATTCTTTGTGCATCTTGGAGTAAGAAGATATGCTCCAGGGGTCCCACAAATACTCACTGGTTTGGTTATTTGTATGAGTCAACATAAAGTCAAGACGTAGTACAGCAAAGCACACAGTGTGGGCACAGCAGGAAAATGACACGCACATGCAAAGGCTAGAGAAATCAGGTGCAGGATTCCTGGGTCTTTCTTTGGGAAAGATCACCAGGATGCATTCTCCCAGTTATGGACCATAGAAATAAGAGAAAAATGCCTCCACATAGAAAGTCCATCTGAGTCTTAAGATCCATTGTTCTTTGTTTTTATATCTTTTTTTTATTTTTCAATTACAGTTGACATATAGTATTATATTAGTTTCAGGCGTACAACATAGTGATTTGACATTTATATACCTTACAAAAGTGATCACCTCAATAAGACTAGCACCCACCTGACACCATACATAGTTATTACAATATTATTAGCTACATTCCCTATGCTGTGTTTTACACCCCCATGACTATTCTGTAACTACCAATCTGTACTTCTCAATTCCTTCACATTTTATACTCAATTCCCCAACCCCCTCCCATCAGTCAACCATCAAAATGTTTTTTTTTTTTTGTATCTATGAGTCTGTTTCTGGTTTTTTTGTTCACGTATTCTGTTTTTTTGTTCAATTAATTGCCATTTTATTGTTCTTAAATGGGTCTGGTCAGGTAGCTACATGACAAACCATGGTTTAGATTCCAAACTAAATACTGAGTATACATCACAAATCTTTTTTCACATTAAACAGTGCTGACAGCTGAGTGTCCTGCCACTGTGCCTCAGGTATACAGAATAATACCATTGGCCAGTGATCACTTGAGAATCCCAGAACTTGAACAAGGGTCAATGCCCTGGCTTCAGGAGTCCTCAGAGATAAGCAATAAGTGAGTAAAACAACCTGCTGCATTAGCACTTTCCTCTCAATATGGAACAAGAATAATATCCTTAAAGACAAACTCTTATGTCGCAGTTTCTAATATCAGATCTTGATGGTATAGGCAGAAGAGACAGGTTGACCTTTTCATGGTTGCAGCCTATGTTCTTTGGATAGACCAGGCAAAGCTGGAGTGCTCATGCTTACAATCAGTTTTTTCCTCTGCCCATGTCCTCTCCTGGAGCAATGTGCTGACTGAAATGTCTTCACATGTGCAGTGGTGGCTTCAGCGTTCACAGATACAAATAATTTGCCATCATGTGATAATGTCCAACCAGTATCCATAACTCCCTCAGGTTTCAAGAAGATTTCTTTTCCATTGATGTTTCTTCTTCCTTCTTCTACATTTATCTCTAGTAGAGGTTTTATTTCTTCAATTGGGCAGTAATTATCAAAATATAAAGTTCATCTTTATATTTGGCATATAGGGAGAAATTGGCAAGGAAAGCAAGGAGAAGTCCAAGTTCTTGGGGCTCTGATGATGCTCAAATTCTGGTCATTCTGAAAGCTGGGACAGTGTTTGGAGAAGTCATGTATCTGAAAGACACCTCATAAATTTCAAAATCTGTCATCATAAAAGAAAAATCATAGGTCATAATATTAGTAAAGTTCCTGCTCCAATTTATTAAAGGTTTGATTGTGCTGAGAGTATTGGTAAAACAAGGATTTTCACATTCCTGTTTATTCCTTCCCTTCCCCGAAAGAACTGACTCAGTCAGCTTTTTAGTCCTAAGACTTAGGTCATTCTCATAAGGTAGGTGCTCAATACACATTGAATGAAGGAATGAATGAATAGCGAAAGGAAGCTGAGAGAGTTGTTGGATTGTTAGAAGACTTCAATGCCAGGCTAAGTCAGTAATGTTGAGTAGGTGAGTGATAATGATGACAGCTGTAGAAACAAGTTGCCTGAGTCCAACTTTTAGTCCATCACTTGCTGGATTTGTCCCTCTGTTACATGACCTCTCTGTTCCTCTGTTTCCTCATCTTAATGTTATAATAATAATAGTGCATGATTCAGAAGATTGACAGATGAATTATTAGAAGAGTGTTCAGCATCTATTAAGAGCTCAATAACTATTAACTATTGTTATTATTATTTACTATTTACCAGAAGAAGTTCCTCCTGCAAGTAAGACATCAAGAGTAAGAAAACAACAAATTTAAGCATTTTTCAGGCTAGACAATTCCTTATGCATTACTGTATTTTTAAACTTACTCTTTTATTCATCTAATATATACACTGAGTGCCTGGTACATACCAGGTTGCCAGGTATTGCTCTAAAATCTGGAATATACTCTAAAAACAGTAAATAAAATGTTGCCCCTCACAGAGCTTATAGTCATGTGGGGGAAACTAACAACAAATAAACAACCGGACAAGATAAATTCACATTGTAATAACTGCAGTTTTGTTAAAAATTTCAGTATGGCCAAGTCCAATGAACATGAGGCTGCACCAAGATGAGGCCAAAGAGGTGAGCAAGGATCAGATGATCCAGGGAAGGAATTTATATTTTATTCTAATTACAAATGGTTGCCAGTGGAGGATTGCAGACAAGAGAACAATGCAACTGGAATTTTGCAGACAAGACCCCCACCAGCTCCACGGAGAAGAGACAGTAGAGAATAAAAGAATAAAACAGAGAATAAAACAAAGAATAAAACAAGAATAAAACAAAGAAGGTCAGCGGAGGTCAGCCACAGGGGCTCAAGTGAAGGTTGTGGCTTTGGAGTGAAGAGTGTGCTGTCAGACAGTAGTTAGCACGTTCATGTCACAGTTGAGGAAACTGTAACTCCAGGCATCATGATCTTGCAAATGCTAACATAGCAAACCAGGTGAAGGGACAATGTTACAGTCTGAGTTTCAAGTTTTATGGATCAGAGTACACTGATCTTCCCCCATACCACAGAAGAGAAGCCTTTGTCCACCTCTAATTTCATAGCTGCTAAGATGTTATGTTCAGTTTCCAGAGATATGAAGAATTTTGGAAGATTTCATACTAGCATAATTAGGGTTTTCTTAGAATGTTGAAGCACATTATTTCTTTGTTGACAATATGCTTGCTTTTTTAAATTTTTTTTCCTTGCTTAAAGCTGGATGGCCACAGCTGTGAGGGTCCTCATGCTATGGGCCAGCTGTAGAAATACTTCTCAGAAGGTCTAAGATCTGAGGCCTTTACCTATTTTCTATTCTTTCCTTACATGGAGTCCTTGCAAAAGTGATTTAATGTTTTAGTGACTTAATAATCATTGTAATCTTCAAGGTCACAAAGCATGCAACCGTCTAATATGAAACATTGCAGAAATTAACTAGCTGCCTTCTCCCAAGTGTTGACTACTGCCTGATGAATAAAGCTTTATAAATACGTGTACATTAATTGCTGATATTATCATCATGACAGGAAGAAATACTCTAGGAATAGAATCTAGGAGCTGAAGAGTTGCAATTGAAAGGAATCTTAGGCTACTGACAACAGCTTCCCAAACAAATCTCTTCTTTCCCATTTGGGTTCTAAGGCCAAATTAAAACCAGTAGACCAGACACACTCTAAACTTGCTCAATAGTCTGGTTCATTCAAGCAGAAGGGAGCTTTTTGCCTTGATTCTCTTTATGGCTGTGGTTGAGGAAATACAGGGTGCATCTGCCTACTCCCAGTTGCCACATGCTCCAAGGGCCACTTATTTATGCCAGCAATGCAGGCATACCTGCTGATACCTAGACATGGGAATGATTTAGTAATAATGTTCACTACTCAAAAATGCTGTGACCTTTGTTAAAATGAGGTAAATTCAACAGTTTCATGTGGCTTTTTAAAAAGGGTTCTTTTTTCTTAGGAAAAAATAAATGAAAGAACTGAGGGATTTTGAGGACATTACATGTTAATCCAAAAATGCATAGTCCTGACTAAAATATAGATGTATAGTCTGTTGTAGAGAATGTAGACTAAATTTCCAATTAACATCTGCAGAGTATAGATGGCCTCGAGGTGGCTCTGACTCTACTCTTTTCCTCACAAACATCTAGTGACCAGGCTTATTCACTCATATGTTTAACCATTTCCTAGCATTCCTCTATATCTGTCAAAACCTCACCATTCTTGAAATGCATCAGAATGTTTACCCTTGGTATTGCTGTCATGATTTCAACACTATTCCCCACTGGTTTTGTCTGTCTTTGGAATGTCCTCCCTTGAAAAATATATACTCACGCTTAAACATTCAACTCAGAGGTCATCTCTGAAGCCATCTGACCATCCCTAACACAACCAATTAGTTCCTTTTCTATGTTCCCATTGTATTATCTTCATGATTTTAACACAATAGTTCCCCTTATTTATAATTATTTTGTTCAGGTGGATCTTCCCAATAGACTGAGATATTAAAATGACAACTTTCCATTTTTATGTGCCACCAGCAGATGCCAAAACTGTACAAGTGTTGGCTTTTATGTATATCTGGATTCCATTCAAAAAGGATTTGTAGAGATCCAAGGTGTGAAGGATTAAGTGGAAGCTACACTAACCTCCTCCCAGGACCAACCTGGAATTACAGCTAAATTATAAAGAAATCATCCTGAATAACCAGTTGAACACTAGCTGGAGAGAAGCCTTATAAACAAGGACAGGCAGAAGAGACCATTTTACCACAATGAGACTGCTATGGAGTAGAGAGGAGATATAAGAGAACTGCTTAGGCTCCCATAGTGGGTAGCTGAAGTCCTGGAGGGGTATTTCAGTGGCAGGAGGTGCCCACTGAGAAGTGTGGGGTCTAAACCCCAAGCTGGACTCTCCAGCCTACAGCACCAGAGCCAGAAAGGAGCCCAGATAACATCCAGTGGTGAAAAGCAGCAGAGTTTCTCTCTGCCAGGGAGGGACAGCTGAAGATGCAGAGAGCCTCTTAAAGGGTGAACATACAAAATTCTGTTTGCAGCCACTTACCCTGGGCTCTGGCAGAGGGAGAGCAGAGTGGAGTAAAGACACTTGAGGAGAGTGGGAGTTGGTGGCTCTCTGGGGAGAGAACTCAAGGAACAACAGCCAGGTTCCTGTGCTGAGTCATTCCCCATAGTTCAGGAGCCATCTTTCTCAGACAGAGAACTCTTCTCCAAGTGGCATCAATAGCTGTGCCCAAAAGAATTACTCTGCCCCACCCTGTGGTGCTTAAGCAGGGTTGTTGATTAAAGCTTAAGGCTACAGCATTAATTAGTGTAACAGCTAAAGCAGAAAATACAAAGAAATAGCCAAGATGGGAAGACAAAGAAACAGATCCCAAAAGAAACAAGAGAACTCTACAGAAAAAGAACTAGGTGAAATGGAAGCAAGCAACTATTCAGATAGAGAGTTTATATTAATGATTATAAAGATACTAAACATTAAAAAAAAAGACAGAGAACCATAAAAAAGGACCCATCAGAAATAAAGAAAGCAATATCTGAGATAAATAATACACTGAAAGGAAGGACAGAATCAGTATTTTGGAATATAAGGTAGAAGAAAACTCCCAGGCAGAGCAGCAAAAAGAAAAAAGAGTTTAAAAATAAGAACAGGGTTTAAAAACCATTTTGGACAACATGAAGCATAACAACATCTGCATGATGGGAATAACAAAAGGAGAAGTGAACAAGCAAGAGATCAAGAACTTATTTGAAGAAACAATGACCAAAAACTCCCCTAGTCTGGTGAAAGGAAAAGATTCACAATTCTAGGAAGCTCACAGAGTCCCAGACAAGTTGGTCCCAAAGAGGTCTACATCAAGACACATCATAATTAAAATGACAAGGCTTAAAGACAAGTAGAGAATTCTAAAAACTTCTACACAAAAGCAGGTAGTTACCTACAAGGAAGCACCAATTAGACTGTCATCTGATTACTCACCAGAAGCATGTCAGGCAAGAAGAATGTGTCGTGAAATATTCAAGGTGATGAAAAGCAAGGACCTACAACCAAGAATGCTTTACCCAGCAAGTTTATCAATTAAAATCAAGGAAATATAAGGAGCTTCCCAGACAACAAAAAGCTAAAGGAGATTGTTAATGCCATACCAGTAGTACTGTAACAAATGTTAAAGGGCTTGCTTTAAGAAGAAAAAGAAAAAAAAGATTAATGAAAAAAATACAGAGGAAAACAGTGTAACAACAAAATGGCACTACATACATATCTATAAATATTCACCTTAAATGTAAATGGCTTAAATGGTCCAACCAAAAGACAAAGGGTAGCCGAATGGATAAGAAAACAAAACTCATATATATGTTGCCTCCAAGATCCCCATCGCAAGTAGAAAGATACACACAAACTAAAAATGAAGTAGAAAAAGATATTCCATGCAAGGAGAAAGGAAAAAAAGCTGGGGTATCAGTATTTATATCCAACAAAATAAAATTTACAATCAAGGCTATAGTAAGAGACAAAGAACACTACATAATGATAAAGGGACAATCCAAAAATAGGATATCACCCTAGAAAACATTTATGTACCAAACATAGGAGCACCTAAATATGTGAAGCAAATTTTGGTGGGCATACAGGGACAGATCAACAGAAACAGTCATAGCTGGGGGATTTTAACACCCCATTGACTTCAATAGATACATCTTCAAGATGGAAAATCAACAGACAGCAGCCTTAAATGAGCAATAGACAAATGGATTTAATTAATATTTTCAGCACATTTCATCCCCAAGAAGCAGAATATACATATTTTTTAAGTGCACATGGAACGTTTTCTAAAATACACCACAAGTTAGGACACAAAACAAATCTCAATAAATTTAAGAAGACTGAAACCATATCAAGCATCTTCTCTGACCACAATGCTATGAAACTAGAAATTAATCATAGGAAGGACACTGAAAAGCATGCAGAGATGTGGAAGCTAAACAACATGTTATTAAACAATTAAACAATAAATGCGTCAATGATGGCATCAAGGAGGAAAGTAAAGGACACCGTGAAACAAATGAAAATTGGGACACAACAATTCAAAATCAGTGGGACACTGGGAAGGCAATCATAAGAGGGAAACTTATGGCATTAGAAGCCTATCTCAAAAAGAAGAGGCGGGAGAGAGAGAGAGGAAGAAAGAAAGAAAAGAAAGAAAAAGAAAGAAAGAAAGGAAGAAAGAAAGAAAGGAAGAAAGGAAGAAAGGAAGAAAGAAAGAAAGAAAGAAAGAAAGAAAGAAAGAAAGAAAGAAAGAAAGAAAGAAAGAAAGAAAGAAAGAAAGAAAGAAAGAAAGAAAGAAAGAAAGAAAGAAAGAAAGAAAGAAAGAAAGAAAAAGAAAGGAGGGAGGGAAAGAAGGACAGGAAGGAAGGAAGAAGGGAAGGAAGGAGGGAGGGAGGGAGGGTGAAAAGGAAGGAAGGAAGAAAGAAAGGAAAAAGGGAAGGAAGGAGGGAAAGAAGGAAGGGCTCAAATAAACAATATAACTTCACACTGAAAGGAACTTGAAAAAGAACAACAAAGCCCAAAGTGAGTAGAGGGAAGGAAATAATAAAGATTAGAGCAGAAATAAGTAGAATAGAGTCTAAAAAGATACAAAAGATCAAAGAATCCAAGAGCTAGACCTTTAAGGATAAACAAGATTGACAAACCTGTAATTGCACCCATCAAGAATAAAAGAGAAAGGACCAAAATAAGTAAAACCAGAAATGAAAGAGGAGAAATAACAACTGACACCAAAGAAATACAAAGAGTTGTAAGAAAATATGAACAACTATATGTCAACAAACTGGACAACGTGAACAAAATGCATAAATTTATAGAAACATACAATCTTCCAAAACTAAATCAGGAAGAATCAGAGAATCTGAATAGACAGATTATACCTAATGAAATTGAAGCAGTAGTCAAAAAAACTCCCAAAAAACAGAAGCCCTGGACCAGCTGGCTTCACAGGTCGATTTTGCCAAACATTGCAAGAACTAACACTTCTCCTTCTCAAACTATTTCATAAAATTCAAGAGTAGGGAAGGCTCCCAAACTCATTCTACAAGGCCAGCATTATCCTAATGTCAAAACCGAATAAAGATACTATAAAGAAAGAAAATTATAAGACAATATCTTTGATTAACATAGATACTAAAATCCTCAGCAAAATATTAGCAAACCAAATACAGCAATGCATCAGAAATCATACAACATGACCAAATGGGGTTTATTCTGGGAAGGAAAAATTGGTACAACATTTGCAAATCAATAGATGTGATTCACCACATAAACAAATTGAAAGATGACAACCACGTGATCATATAAATAGATACAGAAAAAGAATTTGATAAAATCCAGCACCCATTCAATAAAATCCAGCACCCATTTATGATAACAACACTCGGAAAAGTGGGATTGAAGAGAACATACCTAAACATAATAAAGGTCATACATGACAAACCCTCTGCCAGCATCATACTTAACTGTAAAAACCTACAAGTGTTCCCCTTAAGGTTGTAAAAGAGACAGAGTAGTCCATTTTCACCTCTTGTACTCAACGTAATACTGGAAGTCCTAGCCACAGCAATCAGACAAGAAGAAGATATAAAAGATATCCAAACTGGAAAGGAAGAAGTAAAACTGTCTGTGTTTGCAGATGACATGATACTGTACACAGAGAACCCCAAATATACCACCAAGAAACTACTAGAACTGATACATGAATTCGGCTAAGTAACAGGATACAAAATTAATATTTGAAAATCAGTTGCATTTTTATATGCCAATAACAAACTAACAAAAAGGGAAATTAATAAAACAATCCCATTTGCAATTGCTTCAAAAAGAATAAAATACCTAGGAATAAACCCTAACAAAGGATGTAAAAGACCTAGACATGGAATATTATGACACCAAAAAAAGAAATCAAAGCAGATACAAATAAGTAAAATCACATACTGTGTTCATGGATAGGAAGAATTAACATCATTAAAATGTCCATATTGGCCAAGCAGTCTATAGATTCAATGCAATTACTATAAAGATTTAAATGATGTATTTCACAGAACTAGAATAAATATTCCAAAAATTTATATGGAACCACAAAAATCCTCGCATAGCACCAGCATTTGTGAGAATATCAAAGTTGGAGGAATCAAGCCACCTAATATCAAACTATAGTAATAAGGCCATAGTAATCAAAACAGCATGGTAGTGGCATAAAAACAGACACAATTGAGAGTAAACAGAGGTGAGGGAGGAGGATAACATGGGAAAGAAGGAGAGGGGTCATCAAGGAACATGTATAAAGGACACATGGACAAAACCAAAGGGGGGTAGGTTCAAGGGTGGGAGTTGGGGGTAGGCAGGGAGGTGGGAGTGTTGATGGGGAAATGGAGACAACTGTACTTGAACAATAAAAAAAAAAACAGACGCATAGATCAATGGAACAGATCAGAGAGCCCAGAAATAAACCCACACCTTTATAGTCAATATTCAACAGAGAAAGTAAGCACATACAATGGGCTGAGGATAGTTTATTCAATAAACGGTGTTGGGTAATTTGGGAAGATACATGTAGAAAAATGAAATTAGACCCCCTTCTTACACCATAGACAAGAATAAATTCAAAACAGATCAAAGACTTAAATGTTAGACCTGAAACAATAAAAATCCTAGAAGAAAACATAGACAGCAAAATCTCAGATGTTGGTCATAGCAATTTTTTGTTGGATATAGCTCTCCAGGCAAGGGAAACAATAGAAAAATAAACAACTGGGACTACATCAAACTAAAAAGTTTTTGCACAGAAAAGGAAAACAACAAAAGAAAGAGACAACCCACAGAATGGGAGAATATATTCTCTGATATATCTGATAAGGTTTAGATATCCAAATTTACATAGAACTTATAAAACTCAACATCAAAAAAACAAACAACCCAATTGAAAAGTGGGCAAAGGACCTGAACAGACACTTCTCCTAAGGGAGGGCTCTGTCCTGCAGAGCCTCTCTGGGTCGCTGCAGATAGGGAAATAAACTGTACCAGACACAATTTGCCTGTCAGGAGAAGGGGTTGATGATTCCCTCTGGCAGAGAATGCCCCAAGACCTTCCCTAGAAGTAGCTTTTATTGAGAACTATATGTGCAGGGATATACAGCATGCATACAAAGCCTATCAATCTACATCAAAAGGCTATAGATAATAAATTGAAGAAATACAAAGGTTTGTCTTGAATCAAGGTCAGTCAGACAAGTTGCTGCAGGTGCTCATTAAGGTACAGTTTTCAGGGCTCAGAAATTATCTCCTTTTAGTGAAGTAAAACATCTGGTTTTTCCTTATCAGGGCAGTGCAAAGCAGAGCAAGCTTCAGTAATTATTGTATTTTTTAGTGGGGCTACAGTTCCCAATACCACACAAAGTGGTCCCCAATGTCAGTACTCATTAACTCGAGGGCATTATTAGCAAAGTAAGCTTCATAGGATTTAATGGATTCCTTTTCAAGGCCTAATTGTCCCTGGGAACTCCCTGATCCAGTTTAGGACTGTAGCTGCTTTTAGTATTGTTTCACTGACCCAGTCAGGTGACTGGGCAGAGCAGCCAAGAAATAAGGAGACTTCCCTCAGATAGAATGAGGACTCTGGACATGACAAAGCCAAGGAGCAAGGGTCGTTTGCCCCTTCTCTGTGTCCTCCAAATGCTTACCTGATGGCCCCTGTGCAACTGTGCCTGTCTTAGGTTGCCCCTGTCATTAAGGGTACTTACACGTCATTGACTAACCAACCATCCTCTGGGGCCAAGCAGCGTGATGTGAGGGAGGCAGGGCTGTGCCCCTGCCAGGGAGACAGGTTTTGTCTCCTCGGTGACCTATTTTCCCAAGGCCTCCTTGCTCAGCTCCAGCCTTGGGGCCCTCTCATTGTTGGCGAGGCTACAGTTCCTGAAACCAGGCAAAACAGTTCCCAACATTCTCCAGAGAGGACACACAGATAGCCAATAGGTATATTAAAAGGTGTTCAACACCACTAATCATCAGAGAAATGCAAATTTAAACCACAATGAGATACAATTTAACACCTGTCAGAATAACTATCATCAATAAATCAACAAACAAGTGCTAGCGAAGATGTGGAGAAAGGAGAACATTTTTGCACTGTTGGTGGGTAGGCAGACTTATATAGCCACTGAGGAAAAACACTGTGGAGATACCTCAAAAAATTAAAAATGGGATCTGCCTTTTGACCCAGCGATCCCACTTCCGGCAATATAGTCAAAGGAACCCAAGACATAGGCACCCATATGTTCACTGCAGCATTATTTACAATCACCAAGATATGGAAGCAACCCAAGTGTCCAGTAGGTGAGTGAGTAAAACAACTATGGACATTTATACAGTGGAATACTACTCAGCCATAAAAAAGAAGAAAATATTACCCTTTGAAATAGCATGGATGGACCTGGAGTACATTATTCTAAGTGAAATAAGTCAGTCAAAGAAAGACAAATACTATATGATTTCAATAATATGTGGAATCTAATGAACAAACTGACCTAACAAGGAAAATGGGGACAGGCTCATTGATGGAGAGCAAGATGACAGCTTGCAGGGGGATGGTGAGGGTGTGGAGGGATTGAGCAAAAAAGAAAAAGAAAAGAAAAAAGACTATGGGGCATGGACAACAGTGTGGTAACTGCTGTGGGGTGGGTGGATAAAGGGAACAAATAGTAATGGAAAAAATACAATAAAGATTAAATTTAAAAAAACAATTTGCAGGAATATTCAGCAACTATTTTTCATTTCTTTTTTATTTTTATCACCATTTATGCCCCCATTCACTCATCCACCTCCACAGTCTACCACCGCCACAATAACCACGTATTGTCCATGTCCATGAGTTCTTTCTCTTTTATATTTTTGCATTGTGGTTTTAACTTGCATATTTCTGATGATTAGTGACTTTGAACATCTTTTCATATGTCTATTATCCATCTGTATATCCTCTTTGGAGAAGTGTCTACTTAGGTGCTTTGCCCATTTTTCCCATTGGATTGTTTGATTTATTTGGTGTTGAGTTTTATAAGTTCTTTATAAATTTTGGATATTAACCCCTTATCTGATGCACCATTGAATTGTGTTCTCCCTTTCAATAGATTTTTTCATTTTGTTGATGTTTTCCTTTGATTCGCAAAAACTTTTTAGTTTGTTGTAGACCCATTTGTTTGTTTTTTCTTTTGTTTCCCCTGACAGAAATTGTAATTAATTTAATAGTTCATTGTGATGTGATAAAAACAACAGAAAATTATATTTGGGACCCTCACAACATAATGTCAAATACCTCAAAGATGAGGCCAGAAGACTCCTGCAAATGGGCTCCTCTGAAAGAGTATTGCAGGGCAACTGACATCAAAGGAAGATTTAGTCATCAGGAGATAAAAACAGGCTTTGGGCACAGAGTCGTTAAAGGAGGCACCCAGGAAGATTTGCAAGGTCTTGGACAATTAATGTCTTCATGTGCTTTTTCTTTCATTAAGCTTTCTAGCAGTATTTAAATACAAACCAGTAATCACCTGGAAAACAATGGAACGATAGTGGGAGAGGAGCCTTGGAGTCTCAGACAGTGGATTTGACTCTCACACATCCCAACAGGTGAGAAGTGCAGTGGAGGCTCGAGACAGTGGGTTGGGTGCCAACAGGCACTAGCATGACAGGGACATTGAAACGGATAGTTAGCTCCCCCCTAGAAGAACGGGGACAGAATCATAAACAGGAACCCCTAAACTACAGCAGCTAAAACCAAGAAAATACAGACAAAACACAACCTCGAAAAGCTTAGGGGCAATCTCTGCCAGAGTCAGGTGGCTGGGGATGCAAAGAGACATTTAAAGGGAAAACGCAAAAATTGCAGTGGCAGCCACCCTCCTTGATCTCTGGGTAGAGGTGGCAGCAGGGTGGGCTGGTGCCTGGGAAAAGACTGGTGAGGAAAACTTTGTGAAGAGAACTGAGACAAGGATGGCGGAGCCCCAGTGATAACGCACCTCCCACTCTGCAGCTACCATCTTGCTCAGGCATAAGGGAATCAATTAACTTGCCTTTCATGCACTCCTCACACAGCTTGTGCCTGTGATCTGGGGGGCTGAGTGCAGACTGTCTGGGAGAGCCTTGAGGAGAGACTGCAGACGGAGGCGTTAGGGAAAGAACAGGAGGAGGAACTGGGGAGTCCTGACTCCCTCCCCATTCCTTAGTCTCCATTGTGGGCTGGAAAAGCATGCCCCCAAAGAAGCAGAAGCGGGGCGCACATGAACCAGATTACCCACGATTGAAACGCAGTCCACACAAATACTGGATCCTTGGCTGAAGAGGTCACGGAACTGCCTGGAGACCCCTGAGGAGAGACTGGAAATGAAGACGTTGGGGAAAGAATGGGAGGAGGAACCGGGGAGTCCTGACTTTCTCTTTGCTGTAGTCTCCATTGTGCGGGAAGAGGCCACACCCCCAAAGAGCTAAAAGCCGAAAAGCACACATAGACACCCCAAAACCACCCAGTGCAGGCGTGCACACTTGTGCCAAGTGGCCCGCAAGGGTTGGGGAGAGCTCACGCCAGCTGGCAAGGACTCCCACAGATTGGCACCCATATGGCCTATAAGGGAGAGGACAGAGCGGCAGGGCAGGCGTAAATTCACCCGCTGGGCCCGCGATTGCGGAGCGGCTCACAGAATTAGTACATCACGGGCTGAAGGAGTCACACAGCTGCCCAGAGTCCCTGGAGAAGAGACCAGAGACAGGATTAACCAGAGAGTCCTGGAACTGATTTCCTCCCATTTCCGTAGTCTCCATTTGGCGAGGGCAAGCAACACACTCAAAGAGCCAAAAGCAGAAAAAAAAACAATAGAATATCCTAAACTGACCAGTGCTGAGTAGCCCACCAGCCAGGGAGGCCAGATGAGTATGCAAGGTCACAAATAAGGCCCCTGGTCTAGGACAAGCACGCCTGAGCCCAAGCAGGTGGGGGATCCTGCAGCGCCCAGGAGCGCGCACAAAGAGCCGGTTTAGGAGAGTGGAGCGATCCCACAAAAGAGTCCATCCCTGACCAAAGGGGTCACAGAGCAGCCCCAAGTAGGAGTCAGAAACAGAGAGTAGAATACTGGAAGACTCAAACAAACAACCCAAGGTCATATAGGGTCAAAAACTGACATAATCACAAGCAGGCCCAGAAAGAAAAGTAAAGGGAAAAATAAATAACTAAATAAAAAGACCCACCTACTACCATAGAAGTTTAATTAACAAGGTCAGGAAATCATGACAGCCGAATTGAAGCAGAAGCAAAAATAAATAAATAAATACGTAAATAACTTAAGTGACTCTCACAAAAATGGGAAGAAAATGTTCTCTCCAAATGAGTGGAAAAGGAGACTCCCCACAGAAAGAGCTAAATGAAATAGAGGCAACGGAACTACCAGGTATTGAATTCCAAACAATGGTTCTAAGGAAGATCAATGAGCTCAGCCATATCACAGAGAAGTATGAGAAACTGCAGAGAAATTATCAGGATCTAACAGCAAATTATATCAGCCTGGAAAAGGACATAGAAACTATCAAGAAGACACAAGAGGATATGAAGAATACCATTTCTGAATTGAAGAACACAGTAGAAGGAATCCAAAGCAGGCTGGATGAAGCCGAGGACCGAATCAGTGAGATGGAGGATAAGGTAGAAAGAAGCTCCCAGAAAGAATAAGAAATGGAAAAACAACTCAAAAAGAATGAAGAGGCATTTAGGGAAATGGAGGACAACCTGAAACGCAATAATATCCATATAATAGGGAAACAAAAACGAAAAGAGAAGCAAGGGATAGAGAACCTCCTCGAAAAAGTAATGATGGAAAATTTCCCTAATTTGAGAAGAGAAAGGCTCTCATGAATCCAGGAGGCACAGAGGACCCCACTCAAGAGGAACCCAAGGAGATCCACTCAAAGACACATCATCATTCAAATGGTAACTATCAAAGACATTGAGAGAATCCTCAAGGCAGCAAGGGAGAAGGAGAGAGTAACATACAAGGGGGCCCTGATACGCCTAGGACCTGACCTCTCAACAGAAACACTACAAGCCATAAGGGAATGGCAACAAATAGTTCAAGTCATGAAAAGCAAGGGCCTACAGCCAAGGCTGCTCTACCTAGCTAGGCTCTCCATTAAAATAGACGGGGAAATACGGAGTTTCCCAGACAAGAGAAGGCTAAAAGAATACATCTCTACCAAACCAGCACTCCAAGATATACTAAGGGGACGGGTTTAAGAAGATGAAGGAAAAGAATGAGAGAGAGAGAGGACCACAGGTACAAAGAGAAAAGATGAGTAAGTTTCTATCAGTAATATCTCTCAATGTGAATGGACTCAATGCCCCAATCAAAAGACACAGGGTAGCTGAATGGATAAGAAAACATGACCCGCACATGTTGCCGACAGGAGACCCACCGCAGAGCAAGAGACCTACAGAGATTGAAAGTAAAGGGATGGAAAATAATATTCCAAGAAAATGGGCATGAGAAAAAGGCCGGGGTTGCCATACTTGTATCAGACAAAGTAGATTTCAAAGGAAAGGCCATAAAGAGAGACCCAGAGGGCCACTTTATAATACTTAAGGAAGAATCTATCAAGAAGACATCAACATTGTAAACTTATATGATCCCAATATAGGAACCCCAAATTTATAAGGAAATTGTTGGATGACTTCAAAAAAGATGTAGACAGCAACACACAGATAGTAAGGGATTTCAACACCCCACTGCCAAAAATGGACAGATCTTCCAAACAAAACATTAATAAACATATTGTGGCACTGAATGACACACTGAATCAGAGACGTAACTGACATATAGAGAATCTTACATCCCAAAGAAGAAAAATACACATGCTTTTCAAATGCTCATGGCAGTTTTTCAAAGATAGACCACATGATAGGACACAAAGCAAGCCTCAGCAACTTCAGGAACATTGAAATAATACCAAACTTTTTGTCAGACCACAAGGGATTGAAACTGGAAATCAACCACAAAGAGAAACTTCAAAAACTTGCAAACTCATGGAGATTGAACAGTAGACTATTAAACAATGAATGGGTCAATAATGAGATAAGAGAAGAAATAAAAAATTTCTGGAAAGAAATGAAAATGAACAGACAACAGTCCAAAACCTATGGGACACAGCAAAGGCATTCCTGAGAGGGAAGTTCATAGCAACACAGGCTTATCTAAAAAAGATAGAAACATTTCAAATAAATGACCTAACACTACAACTTCAAGAACTGGAGAAACAACAACAAATACATCCCAGAGCAAGGAGAAGGAAGGAAACAGTCAAGATTAGAGCAGAACTGAATGACATAGAGATGAAAAGAACAATTCAGAGGATCAACCAATCCAGAAGCTGGTCCTTTGAAAAGATAGATAAAGTTGACAAGCCTTTAGGTAGACTCAGCAAGAAAAAAAGGGAGAGGACCCAAATTAATAACATCAGAAATGAAAGAGGAGAAATAACAACTGATACCCCAGAAATACAAAGGATTGTAAGAAACTACTATGAACAATTATATGCCAAGAAATTTGAAAACCTTGATGAAATGGACAAATTTCTAGAAAAATACAATCTTCCCACACTGAAGGAGGAAGAAACAGAAAGCTTGAACAGACCGATAACAGCTGGGGAAATTGAAGCAGTAATCAAGAAACTCCCGGCACACAAAAGCCCAGGGCCGGATGGTTTCACAGGAGAATTTCACAAAACATTTAAGGAAGAGCTAACCCCTCTCCTTCTCAGACTATTCCAAAAGATCCAAGAGGAGGGAAGACTCCCAGACTCTTTCTATGAGGCCAGCATCACCCTGATCCCAAAACCAGATAAATACCCTACAAAGAAAGAAAACTACAGGCCAATTTCTCTGATGAACATGGATGCTAAAATCCTCAACAAAATATTGGCAAACCGCATCCAGCAATACATTGAAAAGATTATCCACCACGATCAAGTGGGATTCATCCCAGGGATGCAGGGATGGTTCAATATATGCAAATCAGTAAACGTGATACATCACATAAATAAAAGAAAGGACAAAAACCACATGATCGTCTCAATAGATGCAGAAAAAGCATTCAATAAGGTACAGCACCCATTTATGATCAAAACACTCAGCAAAATGGGAATAAATGGGGCATTCCTCAACTTAATAAAGGCCATATATGAAAAACCTACAGCCAATATCATACTAAACAGGCAAAAACTGAAAGCTTTCCCACTAAGATCGCGAACACAAGGATGTCCTCTCTCACCGCTTCTTTTCAACATCGTATTGGAAGTCCTAGCCACAGCGGTCAGACAAGAGAAAGAGATAAAAGGCATCCAAATAGGAAAGGAGGAAGTAAAGTTATCATTGTTTGCAGATGACATGAGAGTGTACATAGAGTACACTGTAGTCTACCAAAAAACTCCTCAACCTAATAAGTGAATTTGGCAAAACAGCAGGATACAAAGTCAACATTCAGAAATCAAAGGCATTTTTGTACACCAGCAATGCAATAGAAGAAGAAGAAATTAGAAAAAAATACCATTCGACATAGCAAGAAGAAAAATAAAGTACCTAGGCATAAATTTAACCAAAGACATAAAATGCCTGTACGCGGAAAACTATACAACACTGAAAAAAGAAATTAAGGAAGACACAAATAATGGAAGCATATACCATGCTCATGGACAGGAAGAATTGATATCATCAAAATGTCCATACTGCCCAAAGCAATTTAAAGATTCAACGCAGTAGAGTTTGATGTCCGGTATTGTGATCCCTTCTACTTTGTGTTTCTTTCTCAAAATTGCTGCAGCTATTCGAGGTCGTTTATGGTTCCATATAAATTTTTGAAATGTCTGTTCTATTTCTGTGAAATACGTCATTGGTATCTTAATAGGGATTGCGTTGAATCTATAAATTGCTTTTGGTAGTATGGACATTTTAAGGATATTAATTCTAAACTTTGCGACAGCATGGATGGAACTGGAGAGCATCATGCTAAGCAAAATAAGCCAGGGGGCGAAAGACAAATACCATATGATCTCACCTATAAGTGGAACCTAACCAACAATGCAAAGAAGCAAGGCAAATATGACCAGCAACACTGAAAGGAAAAGAAATCAACAGAGACAAGAGGGAAGGGGGGGGCAGGGAAAGGGAAGGGAAGGGGAAAGTCAAGGAACATATAGCAAGGACTCATGGACAAAACCAAAGGGGAAGAGCTGAGGGAGGAAAGGTGGGAGGGGGCAAGGGAAAGAGAGGGGGGAAGGCAGAGACAAATGTATTTAAAAAGTAAATAAATTAATTAAAAAAAAAAAAGATTCAACGCAATCTCTACTAAGGTTACCAATGACATATTTAACAGAAATAGAACAGACATTTCAAAAATGTATATAGCACCATAAATGACCCAGAATAGCCGCAGCAATTTTGAGAAAGAAACACAAAATAGGAGGGATCAAAATACCGGACATCAAACTCTACTACAAAGCCACTATACTCAAAACAATCTGGTACTGGCACAAGAATAGACCCATAGACCAGTGGAACAGAATAGAAAGCCCAGAAATAAGCCCAGGTCTTTATGGGCATCTAATATTTGACAAAGGGGGCAGAAGCATAAAATGGAGCAATAATAGCCTCTTCAACAAATGGTGTTGGGAGAGCTGGATGGCTACATGCAAAAAATTGAATTTGGATCACACACAAAAAAATCATGGTACATATACACAATGGAATACTGCACAGCAGAAAGAAAAAAAGAACTACTAAGCTTCGCGACAGCATGGATGGAACTGGAGAGCATTATGCTAAGTGAAATAAGCCAAGGGGCGAAAGACAAATACTATATGATCTCAGCTATAAGCAGAATCTAACCAACAATACAAAGATGCAAGGAAAATATGACCAGCAATACTGAAAGGAAAAGAAATCAACAGAGACAAGAGGGAAGGAAGAAGGGGCGGCAGGGAAAGGGAAGGGAAGGGGAAAGTCAAGGAACATATAGCAAGGACTCATGAACAAAACCAAAGGGGAAGAGCTGAGGGAGGGAGGGAGGGAGGGAGGGGGCAAGGGAAAGTGGTAGGGGGGAGGCAGAGACAAATGTATTTGAAAAAATAAATTAAAATTATATTAAAAATAAATAAAGACAGTTTTACTCTGATAAAGTTGCAAAAATGTTACATCTTCTGACTTATTCTGAAATATAAGTTTCTAAGAATATACCTTAACATCATATCTTTGAAATAGATGCAGATTCGTAGCTCTCTCGGTAATGACTGGGTTCCTAGAGATGCTGGTGGGTAGTGATAAACAATAATTGTGGGACTGAATGAACTGAGGATAATTATTGTTCTTGTGACTTTGTTCAAAATATTGCTGATTTTAAAAAATCATTGGTTTCCATAGAGCACTTTCGTAAATTGTAACAATATTGAAACATTTGTTTTTCTCCTTATTCGATCCCTTCAAAATTTGAAAACATCTTAATGAGTATTATTTTCATGGCAATATATTTATTTACATAAATCCAGTAGAATTCCAGTTTATTCCAGTTTCCAACTGTAGATTGATTAGTCAGGACTTTGACTGGAATGTCGTGTCTGACTCTGGATGTCTGCAAAAAGCTTTAAAAAACAGAGATTGACCTGAAAGCTGATAAAAGCCCCTTGAAGTAATGGCCTGGTACCTTGTTTATTTACAGGGTTCATGGCTGTCTTTCCAGGTAAGGAGTGGAGGTTGCTTTCCTGGGAGACGGCAAAGAAAAACCCCAACAAATTTTGGGGACCTTGAGAACCAGGGGAATTTACCCAAACCTATAGTCATCGCAGGCAAAACCTTATGGCAACTGTGTGGCTTGGCTTCTTTGCCCTGAGAAGGTAATTAAAACTCAGTCTAGAAATTCCTTGTAACATTCCAGCAAAGTAGATTTAATAAAGCCTATATAATCAATTACTATTCCCATTGTGTTTATGCAAATAATCAGGCCAAATTGGAACTGGGCTTAATGCAGTAAATGAATTGGTCTTGATTTGGCTCTTACTAAGAATAATCTTAGAAGAAAAAATATGTTTTGATAAAATCTATTATAATAATTGTGAATATTAGATTCTAGTTCAGTTAATTGACTGTAAAATCTTATTTTTCACCTATGAACAAGACTGGATTCTAAATTTTTCTAGTTTTCTTAAATGTTTTGGCTACAACCTTCTAATTTCCATGGAAATGGAAGAAAAGTTGATAGTAGGGCTTTGTAACAGTAAAAAATTGTAATGGTGGGAAATTGTAGCCCACCCCACTGTTCTTTTTGACATTGTTTCTGTAAGTGCTGACTCTGACTAGTATGTAGCTTGTAGATAAACAACATGTTTGTATAAAAATCCTAAGAACTAACTTTAGAAAATACAGACTCTGACCTTCAGGCATCCCAGCTCTGGGAGATTTGCTGACCTTCAGCCATGTACCCAGGATGACATGAGGCCAGGATGATTAAACCAGGATGATGCCCACCAAACCATCTTACTGGATGGTTTAAAGCCCACCTTATCAGAGTGGACCATGCTCATCTGTGCATAGAGAACTTTGCAACTCCCTCCCTCGATGTCTTTGTTCTGTTCCCCTCTCCCTCCTTAAAACAAACAAACAAACAAACAAAAACCTCTGCCTTCACTGAGATGTGGAGATGGGCTTTAAAACGTGACCACCCCCCAATCTTCCAGGTGGCCAACGTCTGAAAATAAACCATTTTCCTTTACATCAAAAATAAAAAAACTCAAGATGGATAAAAGACTTAAATATAAGTCACAACACCATCAAAGTCCTAGAGGAGAACATTGGCAGGAAACTCTCAGATATCCCACGCAGCAATTTTTTCACCAATATGTCTCCTAAAGCAAGGGACATAAAGGAAAGAATAAACAAGTGGGATCTCATCAAAATAAGAAGCTTCTGCACGGCAAAAGAAAACATCAGCAAAATGAAAAGGGAGCCAACCGTATGGGAAAATATATTTGCTAATGATACATCAGATAGAGGTTTGATCTCCAAGATATATAAAGAACTCACTCGACTCCACTCCAAGAAGACAAACAATCCAATCAAAAAATGGGCAAAGGACCTGGGCAGATGCTTTTCCAAGGAGGAGATACAGAGGGCCCAGAGGCATTTGAAAGGATGCTCAGCATCACTAGCCATCAGAGAAATGCAGATCAAAACCACCATGAGGTACCACCTCACACCAGTCAGAATGGCCATCATGAACAGATCTACAAACAAGAGATGCTGGCGAGGCTGTGGAGAAAAGGGAACCCTAGTCCACTGTTGGTGGGAATGCAGACTGGTGCAGCCACTGTGGAAAGCAGTGTGGAATTTCCTCAAAAAGCTGAAAATGGAACTGCCTTTTGATTCAGTGATTCCCCTACTGGGACTATACCCTAAGAATACCAAAACGCCAATACAAAAGAACCTACGCACCCCAATGTTCATAGCAGCACAATTTGCAATAACCAAGTGTTGGAAGCAACCTAAATGCCCATCGGTAGATGATTGGATCAAAAAGTAATGGTACATATACACAATGGAATAGTACGCAGCAGAAAGAAAAAAAGAACTACTAAACTTCGCGACAGCATGGATGGAACTGGAGAGCATCATGCTAAGAGAAATAAGCCAGGGGGCAAAAGACAAGTACCGTATGATCTCACCTATAAGTGGAACCTAACCATCAAGACAAAGATGCAAGGAAAATAAGACCAGCAACACTGAAAGGAAAAGAAACCAACAGAGACAAGGGGAGGGCAGGGATAAGGAAGGGAAGGGGAAAGTCAAGGAACATATAGCAAGGACTCATGGACAAAACCAAAGGGGAAGAGTTGAGGGAAGGAAGGAGGGAGGGGGCAAGGGAAAGTGGTGGGGGGTAGTCAGATACAAATGTATTTGAAAAAATTAAAAAAAATTTAAAAAAATTAAAAAAAAATAAAAAGATGAGACCACACACGGCATGGTGAGCAGTAGACAGTTGCTTTTCTCAAGGGCCTTCGAACAAGTGGGACAGGAAATAGAAGTTTCCAGCAGCAAGCAATTGAATGTATGGACTGTTCCCATGTACTGCGTCCTCACTGACGGTAGTGAGCTTTAGAACAACAACAACAACAAAATGTGTGGGTGTGTCCACTGATGTTGCACACACAGAATTTGGTGGAGAAACAGTGTGTCCCTTGGATTTGGCAATTTTCTCCAGATATGGTGAAGACTAAGGCGGAGATTGCAGTGATGCAGCTTCAGCCAAGGAATCCTGTAGCCTTCTGAAGCTGGGAGAGGCAAAGAGATTCTCTCTTGGAGTTCTTGGCGGGAGTACAGCCCTGCTGACAGCTTGCTTTTGAACTTCTGGCTCCAGAACTATGAGATAATAAACTTCTGTTTTAAGTCACTGGTTTTGAGGTCTTTTCTTAAAGCAGCCCTGGGATATGAATATAATACCAAACTCTTTGAATTATTAACTTTAGAAATTACAAAATAAAAAAGGCACACTATTGACCTCCCTCCCTGTACTTGCTCTACATGATCAGTCACCTCCAAGGCCTGTGAATGTCAGTGCCTCAGTGCCTCTGCCATCAATGCATCTTACCTTGTCCATTTCTCCACAGACAACTGCAGTGGCTACTCCAAGCCTCCCACTCCAGTAAACACATTTTCTGCACCACAGTCCATTCTGCCACCAAAGTAATCTTTTGGAAACAGACATGATCAGGTCACCACCCTTTGGCTTAAAACCATGCAATGCTTTTACAATGTTCTTAGAAATGAGATTAGAATTTTTATCCAAACCTACAAGATCCTCAGAGTCCAGCCCTCACCTGTGTCTCTGCTTCACTACACCCTCACTCTCTTTAATACAGTCCACAGTTGCTGAAGCATGTCACACACCTGGCCACCACAGAGAGCCTTCTGAAAAGGCTGCTGCCTCTGCCTGGATGCTTTTATCACCCTTCACCTCATCACAGCTCTTTTGGGACCTCTTTGATTCTGCATTGTATGACCTCCCAGTTCCCCTTGCTCCATGCTCTTCTTGGACTGTGTTTCTTTCTTTCAGAGAACATATCAGAGTAACTGTACACTCATTGATTCATTTATTTCTTCCATGTATTTTCTTCCTCACTAAATTTTGTAGCTGTGCAAACTGTACTGTGCATGAAGTGAGGGGCTGGAGGGCTGGGTCCTGCTCTCCACTCTTGGGCCCTGAGCCTGGTGCTGTGCCTGCCGCCATGTGCAACTGCCTCCTACTTTGCAAAAGAGGCATTTTTTTTCTTACCATCTTTGCACCCACAAAACGGCATGTCTCTAGAGAGGCTACATTTTTCTGTTCTGCACAAAGACACAGCTCCCAGGGGCTCTGGAAGACATATTAGATTTGTTCTGCACAAGACTCCCAACCCTTCAGGAAGTGCCAGATAAATAGTTATTGAATAAATAAGTGAATGTAATTATCTTCTCACCTCTGCAAATGGACTAAAATACATTCAGTTTGTCATAAATATGCCTACTCAGCCTCATGCTCTATTGTCAATTTTTATTATTGAGAGTAGCACTGCTGTGTTTATATTTGTATAATTACTTCACTTTTATTTTATTTCTTTAAGGTTTATCCCCAAAAGAGAAATAAATAGCTAGGTCAAAAAGCAGGAACATTTTGATAGCTCTTGTAACATATGGGCAGATTATTTTCCAGAAAAATTGAACCACTTTACAATATATCATTCAGTGTGTAGCTATTTTTCTCTAACATCATTGATATAACTTTATTATTCCCATTGGTTTTGCATTTTAATAGGTTGTTTTCACTTGCATTTCTCTAAATAGTGCCTAGAAAATAATGGGTCCTCAATAAATATTTGCTAAATGAATTGATTTTTCTATGGGCCTATTTATTTTCATCAATGTGATATTTTACCTTCTGCATTTGTTCCTTTGTTAGCATCTTTTTGTCTTCATACATAACAATTGAATAGAATTTAGACATTGAAATATCCTTATATGTTTTTAGATAGTCTGGTTTTCATTTAAAATATTTAAGTTCTGACTTTTCAAATGGCCAATTTTATGGTTTTTTAAAATTCCTCACCCAAGGATATGCTTTTTTTTTAGTTTTTAGATGGAGAGGGAGAAGGAGAAACATCAATGTGAGAGAGATCCATTGGTTGCCTCTCAGACATACCTCAACTAAGAATCACCTACAACCTAGGTATGTGCCCTGACCAAGAATCAAACACACAACTTTTTGATACATAGGATGATGTTCCAATCAACTGAGCTACCTGGCCAAAGTATCTGTGAACTTTTTATATTTACTTTATACCACTGTGAAACAGCCAAAAATATTTTAAAGTAATTTTAAAACTCATTTTTCCATCCAAACAGTGTTTGCTTGCTCTTCTCAACACTCAGTTTTTCAAATCGGAGTACCAAAGGAGATCTTTCCTTCTTTGTATTATTTTAATTCCAAAATCTTACTCTTTATCAGAATTCCTTCCCGACCCACACCCTGCCTTTCCTAAAAGACAAAAATAGTAGATACATTTAGAAGTATGTAGAAGATTATTTAATATCAAGGGAGAAAACATCTCATCTGTATTTTTACCTATTTCAAACCTGTAAACAGTCTGTGTTAAAAAATATGTTTGTACTTGTAGAAGTTGTGGAGGTTATGGAGGTTTGGGAGAAACTGCCAAACAAGTACCACTGTTTCCTCTCTGACTCCTCTTCCACATACAGTGCCACAACAGAGCAAAGTGGGTTGCCTGCCCTGGTGAATACCAAAGGCTCTGCCTCTTATAACATAAATGGTGCACTGAGACAAAGAAATATGGCCCAAATGAAAGAAGAGATCAAAACTCCAGAAAAAGTACTAAGCAGTGAGGAGATAGACAACCTATCAGATGCAGAGCTTAAAACACTGGTAATCAGGATCAAGATGGCAGAGGAGTGAGTGAAAGTCACACAGACCCCCTCCCAGTCAGGAATTACAACTAAATTGTGGAGAAATCACCTGGAACAAACAACTGAACAATAGCAAGAGAGGAGCCTTATAACATTGGAGACAGAAGAATCAACTTTAGCGCAATCTAACTGTTAAG
Source organism: Pteronotus mesoamericanus (assembly GCF_021234165.1). Taxonomy (NCBI): domain Eukaryota; kingdom Metazoa; phylum Chordata; class Mammalia; order Chiroptera; family Mormoopidae; genus Pteronotus; species Pteronotus mesoamericanus. Next base: position 61,805,036 of record NW_026555321.1, read on the forward strand.
GAGTGTTGTAGAGATTCATGAAGGCGGGTAGGGCGACCACAGGCAGCAGCACCAGAGGGAGGTTGAAAGGGCCAGTTGGATCCCCCTGAGAAGAGTAGGGTCTAAACCAAAAGCAGGGATATCCAGCCTACAGCACCAAAACCAAAAAGTACACAGAAAAACAGCCAGCTGCAAAAAGTGGCAGGGTTGTTGTCTACCAGAGACAGGCAGCTGAAGACGCAAAGAGCCGTTTAAAGGGCCAACACATACATTTTTATTTGCAGCCACTTACCCTGGTCTCTGGCAAAGGCAGGGGCAGGGTGGGCTGGAGATGCCTAAGGAAAGACTTGGGAAGGGAACTTTGGAGAGAGAACTGAGATAGTGTCCTGTGGGATCTCGGTGCTGACTCATCCCCCATGTGGCAGCAGCCATCTGGCTCAGACAGAGACCACTCCCCCTGAGCCACAACAGTGTCAAAGAACCCAATAGCCATGCTCCCAGGTGGGATTCCATCCCACCCTGTGCTGTCTAAGATGCCTGCTGACTACAGAGTGGCAGCCACAGATAGTAGATCCCTGGCCAAAGGGGGCACAGAGTGGCCTGAAGACACTTGAGGAGAGACTGGGGATGGAGCCTTTGGGGAGAGAAAGGAGAAAGTAGCCAGCAGAATCCCGTGCTGACTCCTCCCCCATATGGCAGCAGCCACCTGGCTCAGGCAGAGACTGCTCCCTTGAGCAGCAGCAGTGTGAGAAGAACCAATAACCCTGCCCCCAGCAGGGACTCTGCTCTACCCTGAGCTGTCTAAGCAGGCCTGCTGAATGCAGAGTGGCATCATTAACAGGTGAAGGAGAGAGCCACAAACAATAGATTCCTGGAAGTTTCGAGCAGACTGCCTAAGGTCAGAAAGGGACATCTGACATCATCAGAGGCAGATCCAGAAATTAAAAACAGCGATCTCCTACAATAGAAGTTCACACCACAAAGTCAGGAAATCAAGGCAGATCAACTTAAGAAGCAAAAGCAAAAAAAGAAGAGTATCACAAATAATGGGAAGACAAAGAAATACCCCCCACTTGAAGGGAAAGGAGGTATCCCCAGAAAGAGAACTAAATGAAATAGAAGCAAGTAAAGTATCTGACATTGAGTTCCAAACAATAGTTCTAAGGAAGGTCAATGAGCTCGGTGAGCTCAAACAGAATTACAAAAAACAAAAAACAAAACAAAAAAAAAAAACAACTACAGAGAAACTATGAGGAACATACTTCAAAATATATCAGCACAAAAAAGGACATAGAAACTGTCAAGAAGACATAAGAGGAAATGAATACCATTTCTGAATTGAATATCACAGTAGAAGGAATCAAAAGCAGGCTAGATGAAGCAGAGGATAGACTCAGTGAGCTGGAGGACAAGGTAGAAAAAAGCTCCCAGAAAGAGCAAGAAAATGAAAAAAGACTCAAAAAGCATGAAGAGGCTTTCAGGGGAATGCAGGACAACCTGAAACATAAGAATATATGTATAATAGGGATACCAGAAGGAGAAGAGGAGGAAGGGGTAGAGAACCTGTTTGAAAAACAGTAATGATGGAAAACTTCCCTAATTGGAGGAGAGAAAAAGTGACCCAAGTCCAGGAAGCAGAGAGTCCCGTTCAAAAGGAACCCAATGAGGCCCACTCCAAGACACGTCATTATTAAAATGGCAAATATCAAAGGCAAACAGAGAATCTTAAAGGCAGCAAGGGAGAAAGAGGTAATAACATATAAGGGAGCCCTGATGTGGCTAGCAGCTGACTTCTCAACAGAAACACTGCAAGCCAGAAGGGAATGGCAAGAAATATTCCAAGTTATGAAAAGCAAAGGCCTGCAACCAAGACTGCTCTACCCAGCAAGGTTCTCCATTGAAATGGAAGGTGAAATAAGCAGTTTCCCAGACAAAAGGCAGTTAAAAGAATACAACTCCACCAAACCAGCATTGCAAAATATGCTATAGGGGCTGCTTTAAAACAAAGAGTCTATGAATACCCAGTTCCTTTTTACAGTTGCCAATACTTGATATTACCAATATTTAAATATATTTTAATCTGATTGTAATAATGATGTTATTTTAATTGTTCTTTATTATTTCTTGAAATTAAACCTCTTTTTGTGTATTTCTTGCCTAGTTCTATTATTTTTAAAAAGCTTTAAATGACTTTTTCATATTCTTTATCCATTTATTGATTAAAGGTTTGTAGAATTATTTTCCCTAAAACAACAACAACAATAACAACTATTAACCCTTTTTCAGATGTGTGGCAAATACTTTCGCATTCTGTTACTTGTCGTCTAAGTTTTTTTATGTATATTACTATATAGTCTTAAATGTTTAATATAGTCATAATGTCAATATTTTACTTTATAGCTTCTAGGTTTGAATATTTTACTTCAGGATAAGAAAAATATTATTTTGTATTTTCTCCTAAAACTTCTTAGGTTCTACATATTGATTTTGAACTCATCTGAGTATTTCTTGTATAATGTGTGAAATAGGGCTCTATATTTGTTTTACTTCAAGTAATAGTGGTCCATGCACCTTATTTGTTGAATAAGCCTTATTTTCCCCCATTGATTTGACATATCAATTTAATCATATATTATATTGTTATACAGGTATATACATTTGTTTCTAGACTGTTCATTTTATTTTCTTTATCTACCTGATTATTTCTGTGCTGGTGTCATGTTGTTTTAATTGCTGAAAATTTATAATGATTTTAAATTACTTAATATTTTATAATTGACTTTGATATTTAAAAAACAAATAAAATCAATATGCATTTAGAAAGAGAAAGAAAGAAAGAAAGAAAGAAAGAAAGAAAGAAAGAAAGAAAGAAAAGTGTAAGTCCTAACTTTTGTGACAACACAGGTGTAACTGGAGAATATTATGCTAAGTGAATAAAGCCAGTTGGTAAAAGACAAATACCATATGATCTCACCTATAAGTGGAAGCTATTCAACAAAATAAACTAAAGAACAAAATAAACCACACCAATGGAAACATGTAGCAGACTGAAAGTGACCAGAGGGAATGGGGAAAGAGGACAATGGTTGGAAAAAGAGGAGGGGACTAGAAAAAGAGCATGTATGAATGACCTATGGACATGGAGAACAGAGTGGGAATTGACTGTGGGAGCAGGGGGTGGGGGTGGGGTTGGTGGAGGAGGGTGAAGGGGGAAATATTGAGACAGCTATAATAGAATAAACAGGATTCAAAAATTTTTAAAAAACGAAGTATACAACTCAAAAAAATTGATAATCAGGATTCTCATTGAAATGATTGAGTAAGGTCACAAAATAAAGGATGAAGTGAAGGCTATACAAAGTGAAACAAAGAAAAATATATAGGGAACCAACAGTGAAGGAACAGAAACCTGACTCGCATCAACAATTTAAAACAAAAGAAAGAAATAAACATTCAACCAGAACAGAATGAAGAATCAAGAATTCAAAAAAATGAGGAGAGGCTTAGGAACCTTTAAACATTTCAACATCTGAATCATAAGGGTACCGGAAGGAAAAGAGGGAGAGCAAGAAATTGAAAACTTACTTGAAAAAATAATGAAAGAAAACATCTCCAATCTGGTGAAGGAAACAGACATACATGTCCGGGAAGCTCAGAGAATCCCAAACAAGTTGGACTCAAAGAGGAACACACCAAGACATCTTATAATTAAATTGTCTAAGATTACAGATAAGGAGAGAATCTTAAAAGCAGCAAGAGAAAAAAGACAGTTACCTTCAAAAGACGTAACTCCATGAGACTATCAGCTTATTTCTCAAAAGAAATCTTACAGACATGAAGGAGCTGGAAAGAAGTATTCAAAGTCATGAAAAGCAAGCACCTACACATCCAAGATTATCCTATCCAGCAAAGCTATCATTTAGAATGGAAGGGCAGACAAAGTGCTTCCCAGATAAGGTCACGTTAAAGGAGTTCATCATCACCAAGACCTTATATTATATGAAATATTAAAGGGACTTGTCTAAGAAAAAGAAGAAAATCAAAATCTATGAACAGTGAAATGACAAATCACAACTATCAACAAGTAAACCTAAAACAGAAACAAAAACAAACTAAGCAAACAACTAGAACAGGAATGGAATCACAGAAATGGAGATCACAGGGAGGGAGATCGGCAGGGAGGGGAAAGGGGGAGAATGGGAGAAAAGGTACAGGGAATAAGAAGCATAATTTGTAGGTACAAAATAGACATGGGGAGGTTAAAAACAGTGTAGGAAATGGAGAAGCCAAAGAACTTATATATATATATGACCCATGGACATGAACTAAGTGGAGGAATGCTAGAGGGAATGGGGGTGCTGGGTGGCGGGGAATAAAGAGGAGGGAAAAAATGGGACAACTGTAATAGTATAATCAATAAAATATACTTAAAAATAAGAAAAATAAAAATGTGTTTTCACTACACACTTCTGTATACAGTCTCTTGGATTGTGTAGCACCTTTTGACCTAGAGCAAAAAGCTAACAATCTAAGTTTCACCATATTTTTGCAAACAATAGTATTATCAGTACCATTGTTTAAAATGTATTCAGACACTCCCAGGACTCCTCCTAAGGTTACTTGAATCCAGTATCCATAATTCTATTAAAAGAAAGGCTCACTCTCACCTTCTGGAACAGCAGAGAGGGCATGAAGATGCTGACCAGTAGACCTCAGCACAGCTCCTCACACCAGTCTGACCAGCCTCCTCTCCTCCCTCACTTTTTCTAATATCTGTGGGGAAATCTGTATCATTCATGTCATAGCAATGGCTTCATCAGCATCAGTAGAGTTAAAATGTAAAAAAAAAAAAAAAAAGACTCTTTGACTCGAAGTCACCTCTGGACTTGTGTTATAGTTTCAACAAGACTCATAAGTATTTGCTCTTAAATAAGTCACTTTACTGATTCTGGACCTCAGTGTCCAAATCAGAACATACAGGTAAAAACTTACCTCTCCCAATTGTCTTGATCAGTAATATAGGACACTGTTAGCTATTTTGACTCTAAAACACTTAAGCTAGAATATGAGTTTGTTTGATACAGTGTTTTCTAGCAGAGTATCATAGTAGAGTATTCTACTGGGTAGTTAAAGGAATAAAAATCAATCAGGCGTGGAATACAATGGATATGTTATTCTTTTTTTCCTCTCTCTTTCCTTAGAATTTTCACCTAGATTCTTCACTTGTTCATCACTTCCTCTAAGGCTAATTTAGCCCTGAAATCAAGACCTACTGGGGGAAAGGCAGCTACATGTTTTGTATGTGTGAAATCTGATAGAAGTCGTGGCATGTAGGTTTTCCTCAAACAAAAAAAGAAATTCCAGGTTAACATGTGTTTGCCTTGCAATAGTCACATGTACACACACACACATACACACACACACACACACAATCTCCATGTTGCTGCTGTTCCTGACATGTACAGAGCTTTGCACACACAGGTCCTCTTATACTGAATATACCTTTTCTCTCTGATGTCCACATGCTGCTTTCATTCACTTATCCACTTAAGCTATACTAGTACTGTGAAGGTTAATTTTATATGTCAGCTTGACCAGGCTACAAATGCTTCCATAGCTGATAAAACATGATATCTCGGTGTGGCTATCAGAGTGTTTGGGAGGAGATAGCGTTTGAATCAACAGATGGAGTGAAAATCATCACCCTCACCAATGTAAATGGGATCCTCCAATCTGTTGAGTGCCTGAATAGAACAAAATGGCACAGGAAGGTCAAATTCACTCTCTCTGCCTGAGCTGAGATGTCCCCCTTCTCCTGCCCTTGGACATCAGACATCAGCACTCCCGGTTTTGGGCTTTTTTACCAAAAACTGGTTTATACCATCAGCCCCCTCTTCTCCCCTCTTAAACCTCTGGACTCAGGATATTACAGCACCAGCTTTTTTGGGTCTCCAGCTTGCAGGTGGTAGAGTGTGAGGCTCCTCGATCTCTACAACCATGTGAACCAGTTTATATTACATGTATACATACACCTCCCCACTATACAAAGTTAATATACTTGTTACTTGGTACTGTTACATAACACAAATACAGCTTTAAAAGTTCTCAGCCAGAAATTTTACACCTTTTTTCATAATTAAATATCAGGAGTCTATAAACACTATCTCTGTCTATAGATGATCAGATAGATAAAAAGGTATTAAGGTGACCCTGCTTCCTTAAAGAGAGATTAAGTAACCAATCAGAAATTCACTTAAAAAATGGTAGAGTTATCTTGTTCCAAAGCCTGTGTTCCTTCTACAAAACCATACCAGGCTGTAAAAATTCCCTTGCCAACTTCATTTCCTCATGCTGAATACACAGCACATACTTAATGAATACATGATTGAGTGAAAATCAATATGGTCCTTGAATTTTTACCTGAGGTCACAGCAAGAGAGGAGGAACTAGAGTTAGAGCCATTCCTGTGTTTCCTGTCCCATTGCCCTGTTTACTGCAACATGGCGATACTAACCATCAACTTCAACACTATTTATCCTCCATGATGTGCTCTTTCAGAAACTCAACATGGGGTTAATGGGAATATTTAGAGATCTTCCTACGAAGCTACTTAATGAGTAAAACTTTCCATTGGTAGAAGTCTGGAGAAGCATTTTGTGGACAGGAGGGGGAAAAGATGTTATTTTAAACACTGCTAAAGAAATTTGGGCAAAATCCATCTGGCAGACAGACTGTTTCTTCCATTCAAAAACTCATCAAGCACTCCGAACGTGTAACCTGTAGGCAAGCTTAAGTAAAGCTTGAGAAATCTCAAAATAATCTGACATTTAAATATGTTACTTCCATTCTGTACTCATAGTCTGACAGCACAGAGACATACTCAGGTCCAAATTAAACTCCTGGATGCCATCTATCCCTGCCTCACCACTGGATTACCCTGTGTCGAAGGTGACAGGATGTGAATGAATAAGCTCATCCAAACATCACATCTTCAAAGTCAACATCCATTTCATAGAGAAATGGGTAGGAAAATAGTTAGGAAGTTAGGTAGATATGTGACTGAAGAGATGATTGTGGTAATAGAGAATAGAAAGATTGATTAATGGACGGATGGATAGATGGATGATAGATAGATGATAGATAGATGATAGATAGATAAAAATTTATTTTGCTTCCTTTAAAAAAAGGTGAAGGCAGAGCCTATCTTGGGGAGAACCTCAGGAAAGGACTAAAAGTTCAATGTTTTTTTGCCACAGAGAAATAAATTTAAAATGTGAAATCATTGAGCAAAATGAGAAGGTATTGACATGGTCAACATTTGTAGATTTCAAGTATATACTTTCTGTGTTGGAGGAGTAATTCTATTCTTAAGTGGCCTGGGTAAGTCCTAGACCCAAGTTCAATGTACAATGCAGGTACGGAGTCCTGTCTGGTGCTTCTAGATGACCCTGCATTAGATTTTCCCCTTTTTCTTGTCTTCTCTGGTTTTAATGGAGCATTTTATGTGAGGCCATTTTGTCTCTTCTCTTAGCATATCAATTATACTTAATATCAGAAAAGTTTTGGGTGGCCCTACCACCTTGCAATATATATTTTAAACTAATCTAAGACTGCTTTCACATAACACTACACCATTTTGCATGTGTTCGGGAAACTCATTACAGAATTTTCCCAATTCTTTCCTACCAGCCTCAGGACACTGATGTTAATCATTTCACTTACCCATTTTTTGTAGTCACCCAATAGGGTGTTGTTTTATTTTAAAAGTTATCTTTTAGCTCAATTAAAATTAAGATAAATAAAAGATTTTAGTGTTATTTTACCTCTACTTGCCCCTTCTTTAAAGTTCTTCCATTCTTTACATAGACCTGTGCTTTTAACCTGTACCATTTTCCTTCTTTGTGAAGAACTTCTTTCAACATTTCTTGCAGAGAAGATTTGCTGATGAAGTTCCTCCGTTTTTGTTTCCCTAACAAAATCTTTGTGTCTCCTTCACTTTTGAAGGATAATTTCACTGCAGTTGGAATTCTAGGTCAGTGATCATGTCACACGCTTCTTACTTGCAGTTTCTGGTAAAAAGTTTGCTGTTACTATCCTCCTCCAGCTCTTTTCAAGCTTTTCTATTTGTCTTTTGTTTATTACAATCTGATATTATATGCCTCAGAATAGAGAGGGGTCTCTGGTATTTTTTATGCTTGGTAATCTCTGAGTCTTCTGAATCTGTGGTTTGGTGTCCATTGTTAAGTTTAGAAACTTCTTTGCCATTACTCAAATATTTCTTCTAATATTAGAGAATGACATTTGCTTATATACATACCGTAAGAACATTTTCAAATGTCCCCCCAATTCTTGATGTTAGTTTTTTAACAATTAACAGCTAGTTAGACTGTTCCCTTTTCTGCAGCAGCAGTTAGGGAAGTATACGTTGTCTGCTATAAACTTTTAGGTGTAGGAGCCACTCAGGTCCTCACACCTCACTCCCTAAGGACAGGACTATGAAAGTGCAAACACTCCAACTGCTAAGATCTGTCTCTGTCCTTCCCCCCATAGAGATTGTTTTTTATTAATGTGAGCCTCCTTTCTCCATGTCTCACTGGCTGACTCCAAGATATTCCATCTATTCTATTATCTTCTCATTGTACCATCTGTAGCGTACTTTTTAAACATTTAAATTGTGTTTTTTCTTGCCTTGGTTTCAAAGACCAACCCTATTTTCCTTATTACTGAAAATATAGCATTACTCGAATGACAGCATTTTTATTCACCTGTTTCATTCATTGCTATTCATTGGTCACTTCCTGAATACAAAATGCTCAGTTATGTCTCTGAGAAATACAAAGCCCAGAATTCAGTGATATTCTAGTGTGAAGTTGTATATGAATGACTCTATCAAAGAGTAGTTTATGATATTGACAAACAAGATGATTTTGAAGTATGGGAAGAGATTGGATTCATCCGATATAGCCAAGCATCATTAAGATTTGATGTCAGAGCTCTGACAGTCAGAGCCTGGGAAGAAAACAGAAGGTACACTCAAGCAAAGTAACTAGGAAGGCTTTAGTAAAGGAAAATCTAAGTAGATATAACAAGGATGGTGATAACATCAAGACATTGGTGACAGTAAGGGAGCCACTTCCATGGAGGGGCCAGTCAGGATGGGTGGGCATGTTCAGGAACCCAGAGAGCACTGTGGGAGCTGTGCTATTAGGACAGGGCTGCATGTCAGGAGCTGGAGATTCTGGTGGAGGATAGCCACTGCTGACCTAAGTCCTGGCAGGGAAAGGATGGGGGAATAAGGTCTCCAGCCCCACTTTCCTCCTGCTGTCAGACTTCCTACTGGAATGTTGACACTGGCTGCACCGAAATGGAAGATGGATGACAAGTCTACAGAGGTGGGGAGGATGGAAAGTGAATCCAAAACAGAGGATACCCAGTCCAGAGAGAGTCTGCACTTCTAGAATCTGGGGTGGGAGTCTCATGGGCACAGAGGGCCTCATGGGAAGTGGGAGTTAGAGGCAAAACTAATCAAAAACTATTGCTACCACATCTTGAATCTCTCATCAACAGGACACATTCTCTGAAGCAGTAGAATAATTATAATTTTTTTTATTCTTGTATTTCTTTTTTTTCTTAAATATCTCTTTTAATTTTATACATATATGCATATATGCATGTGCACATACAAGTATTTACAGAGTATTCCTTTTTTTATGTTTTAATGTTTTTTTTTGTTTTTTTTTAATTTATTTACTTTTTAAATACATTTGTCTCTGCCTCCCCCCCACCTCTTTCCCTTGCCCCCTCCCAACTTCCCTCCCTCAGCTCTTCCCCTTTGGTTTTGTCCATGAGTCCTTGCTATATGTTCCTTGACTTTCCCCTTCCCTTCCCTTTCCCTGACCCCCCCTTCCCTCTTGTCTCTGTTGATTTCTTTTCCTTTCAGTGTTGCTGGTCATATTTTCCTTGCATCTTTGCATTGTTGGTTAGGTTCCGCTTATAGGTGAGATCATATGGTATATGTCTTTTGCCCCCTGCTTATTTTGCTTAGCATGATGCTCTCCAGTTCCATCCATGCTGTCGCAAAGTTTAGTACTTCTTTTTTTCTTTCTGCTGCGTAGCATTCCATTGTGTATATGTACCATTAATTTTTGATCTAATCATCTACTGATGGGCATTTAGGTTGCTTCCAACACTTGGTTATTGTAAATTGTGCTGCTATGAACATTGGGGTGCAGAGGTTCTTTTGTATTGGCGTTTTGGTGTTCTCAGGGTATAGTCCCAGCAGGGGAATCGCTGGATCAAAAGGCAGTTCCATTTTCAGCTTTTTGAGGAAATTCCACACTGCTTTCCACAGTGGCTGCACCAGTCTGCATTCCCACCAACAGTGGACTAGGGTTCCCTTTTCTCCACAGCCTCGCCAGCATCTCTTGTTTGTAGATCTATTCATGATGGCCATTCTGACTGGTGTGAGGTGGTACCTCATGGTGGTTTTGATCTGCATTTCTCTGATGGCTAGTGATGCTGAGCATCTGTTCAAATGCCTCTGGGCCCTCTGTATCTCCTCCTTGGAAAAGCATCTGCCCAGGTCCTTTGCCCAATTTTGATTGGATCGTTTGTCTTCTTGGAGTGGAGTCGAGTGAGTTCTTTATATATCTTGGAGATCAAACCTCTATCTGATGTATCATTAGCAAATATATTTTCCCGTACGGTTGGCTCCCTTTTCATTTTGCTGATGTTTTCTTTTGCCGTGCAGAAGCTTCTTATTTTGATGAGATCCCACTTGTTTATTCTTTCCTTTATGTCCCTTGCTTTAGGAGACATATCGGTGAAAAAATTGCTGCGTGGGATATCTGAGAGTTTCCTGCCAATGATCTCCTCTAGGACTTTGTTGGTGTTGTGACTTATATTTAAGTCTTTTATCCATCTTGAGTTTATTTTGGTGTATGGTGTCAGCTGATGATACAATTTCAATTTTTTCCATGGAGCAGTCAAGCTCTCCGAACACCACTTGTTGAAGAGACTGTTATTGCTCCATTTTATGCTTCTGCCCCCTTTGTTGAATATTAGATGTCCATAGAGACCTGGGATTATTTCTGGGCTTTCTATTCTGTTCCACTGGTCTATGGGTCTGTTCTTGTGCCAATACCAGATTGTTTTGAGTATGGTGGCTTTGTAGTAGAGTTTGATGTCCAGTATTGTGATCCCTCCTACTTTGTGTTGCTTTCTCAAAATTGCTGCGGCTATTCGGGGTTGTTTATGGTACCATATAAATTTTTGAAATGTCTGTTCTATTTCTGTGAAATACGTCATTGTTATCTTAATAGGGATTGCATTAAATCTATAAATTGCTTTGGGTAGTATGGACATTTTGAGGATATTAATTCTTCCAATCCATGAGCACAGTATATGCTTCCATTTATTTGTGTCTTCCTTAATTTCCTTTTTCAATGTTGTATAGTTTTCTGCATACAGGTGTTTTGTGTCTTTGGTTAAATTTATCCCTAGGTACTTTAACTTTTTTCGTGCTATATCGAATGGTATATTTTTTTGATTTCTTCTTCTATTGCATTGCTGGTGTACAAAAATGCCTTTGATTTCTGAATGTTGACTTTATATCCTGCTGTTTTGCCAAATTCACTTATTAGGTTGAGGAGTTTTTTGGTAGAGTCTACAGGGTTCTCTATGTACACTCTCATGTCATCTGCAAACAAGGATAGTTTTACTTCCTCCTTTCGTATTTGGATGCCTTTTATATCTTTCTCTTGTCTGACCTCTGTGGCTAGGACTTCCAATACGATGTTGAAAAGAAGCGGTGAGAGCGGACATCCTTGTCGTGTTCCCATTCTTAGTGGGAAAGCTTTCAGTTTTTGCCCGTTGAGTATGATATTAGCTGTAGGTTTTTCATATATGGCCTTTATTATGTTGAGGAATGCCCCATTTATTCCCATTTTGCTGAGTGTTTTGATCATAAATGGGTGCTGTACCTTGTCAAATGCTTTTTCTGCATCTATCGAAATGATCATGTGGTTTTTGTCCTTTCTTTTATTTATGTGATGTATCACGTTTACTGATTTGCGTATATTGAACCATCCCTGCATCCCTGGGATGAATCCCACTTGATCGTGGTGGATAATCTTTTCAATGTATTCCTGGATGTGGTTTGCCAATATTTTGTTGAGGATTTTAGCATCTATGTTCATCAGCGAAATTGGCCTGTAGTTTCCTCTCTTTGTAGTGTCTTTATCTGCTTTTGGGATCAGGGTGATGCTGGCCTCATAGAAGGAGTCTGAAAGATTTCCTTCTTCTTCGATTTTTTGGAATAGTCTGAGAAGGACAGGGGTTAGCTCTTCCTTAAATGTTTTGTAAAATTCTCCTGGGAAACCGTCTGGCCCTGGACTTTTGTGTGCTGGGAGTTTCTTGATTACTGCTTCAATTTCCCCAACTGTTATCGGTCTGTTCAAGCTTTCTGTTTCTTCCTCCTTCAGTGTTGGAAGATTATACTTTTCTAAAAATTTGTCCATTTCATCAAGATTTTCAAATTTTTTGGCATATAATTGTTCATAGTAGTTTCTGATGATCATTTGTATTCCTGTGGTATCAGTTGTTATTTCTCATCTTTCATTTCTGATATTATTAATTTGGGTCCTCTCTCTTTTTTTCTTGATGAGTCTGCTCAAAGGCTTGTCAATTTTATTGATCTTTTCAAGGAACCAGCTTCTGGATTGGTTGATTCTCTGAATTGTTCTTTTTGTCTCTGTGTCATTCAGTTCTGCTCTAATCTTGACTATTTCCTTCCTTCTCCTTGCTCTGGGATTTACTTGTTGTTGTTTCTCCAGTTCTTGAAGTTGTAGCGTTAGGTCTTTTATTTGAAATGTTTCTATCTTTTTAAGGTAAGCCTGTATTGCTATGAACTTCCCTCTCAGGACCGCCTTTGCTGGGTCCCATAGATTTTGGACAGTTATCTGTTCATTTTCATTTCTTTCCAGACATTTTTTGATTTCTTCTCTTATCTCATTATTGACCCATTCATTGTTTAATAGTCTACTGTTCAGTCTCCATGAGTTTGCAAGTTTTTGAAGTTTCTCTTTGAGGCTGATTTCGAGTTTCAAGGCCTTGTGGTCTGAGAAAAAGTTTGGTACTATTTCAATGTTCCTGAAGTTGCTGAGGCTTGCTTGTGTCCTATCATGTGGTCTATCTTTGAAAAACTGCCATGAGCATTTGAAAAGAATGTGTATTTTTCTTCTTTGGGATGTAAGGTTTTCTATATGTCAGTTAAGTCTCTTTGATTCAGTGTGTCATTCAGCACCACAATATGTTTATTAATGTTTTGTTTGGAAGATCTGTCCATTTTTGACAGTGGGGTGTTGAAATCCCCTACTATCAGTGTGTTGCTGTCTATATCTTTTTTGAAGTCATCCAACAATTTCCTTATTAACTTGGGGGCTCCTATATTGGGAGCATATAAGTTTACAATGTTGATGTCTTCTTGATAGATTCTTCCTTTAAGTATGATAAAGTGCCCCTCTGGGTCTCTCTTTATGGCCTTTCCTTTGAAATCTACTTTGTCTGATTCAAGTATGGCAATGCCAGCCTTTTTCTCATGCCCATTTGCTTGGAATATTATTTTCCATCCCTTTACTTTCAATCTGTGTAGGTCTCTTGCTCTACATTGGGTCTCTTATAGGCAGCATCTGTGTGGGTCATGTTTTCTTATCCATTCAGCTACCCTGTGTCTTTTGATTGGGGCATTCAGTCCATTCACATTGAGAGATATTACTGATAGAAACTTACTCATCTTTTCTCTTTGTACTTGTGTTCCTCTCTGTCTCATTCTTTTCCTTCATCTGCTTAAACTAGTCCCCTTAGCATATCTTGGAGTGCTGGTTTGGTAGAGATGTATTCTTTTAGCTTTCTTTTCTCTGGGAAACTCCATATTTCTCCTTCTATTTTAATGGAGAGCCTAGCTGGGTAGAGCAGCCTTGACTGTAGGCCCTTGCTTTTCATGGCTTGGAATATTTGTTGCCATTCCCTTCTGGCTTGTAGTGTTTCTGTTGAGAAGTCAGCTCCTAGGCGTATCGGGGCCCCCTTGTATGTTACTTTCTCCTTCTCCCTTGCTGCCTTGAGGATTCTCTCTTTGTCTTTGACATTTGCCATTTTAATGATGATGTGTCTTGGAGTGGACCTCCTTGTGTCCCTCTTGAGTGGGGTCCTCTGTGCCTCCTGGATCCATGAGAGCCTTTCTCTCCTCAAATTCAGGACATTTTCCATCATTACTTTTTCAAGGAGGTTCTCTATTCCTTGCTCCTCTTCTTCTCCTTCTGGTAATCCTATTATATGGATATTACTGCGTTTCAGGTTGTCCTGCATTTCCCTAAATGCTTCTTCATTCTTTTAGAGCCGTTTTTCCATTTCTTGTTCTTTCTAGGAGCTTTTTTCTACCTTGTCCTCCATCTCACTGATTCGATCCTCGTCTTCATCCAGCCTGCTTTGGATTCCTTCTACTGTGTTCTTCAATTCAGAAATGGTATTCTTCATACCCTCTTGTGTCTTCTTGATAGTTTCTATATCCTTTTCCAGGCTGATATAGTTTGCTGTAAGATCCTGATAGTTTCTCTGCAGTTTCTCATAGTTCTCTTTGAGCTGGCTGAGCTCATTGAGCTTCCTTAGAACCATTGTTTTGAATTCCATATCTGATAGTTCCCTTGCCTCTATTTCATTTAGCTCTCTCTGTGGGGAGTCCCCTTTTCCACTCATTTGAGGGGAACTTCTTTTTCTTCCCATTTTTGTGAGAGTCTGTTAAGTATTTTTGTCCTTTACTTTTCTTTCTGGGCTTGTCTCTGATGATGTCCATTGTTGACCCTATAGGGGCTTGTGTTGTTTGTTTGAGCCTTTCAGGAGTCTAATGCCTGTGTCTGACTCCTGCTTGGAGCAGCTCTGTGACCCTTTCGGTCAGGGCTGGGCTATTTTTGGGGATCTCTCTGCGCTCTCACGCGGGCTCCTTGAGCAGGTTCCCAGCACGGCAGAGTCCCCCACCTGCCTGGGCTCGCATGTGCTTGCCCCAGACCAGGGGGCTTATTCGCGACCTTGCGTACTCATCTGGCCCCCCTGGCACGCGAGCTTCACGGCACTGGTCAGTTTAGGGCCTTCTATTGTGTATTTTCCCCGCTTTTGGCTCTTTGGGTGTGTTGCTTGCCCTCGCGAAATGGGTACTACAGAAATGCTAGGAACTCAGCTCCAGGACTCTCCGGTTAATCCTGTTTCTGGTCTCTCCTCCAGGGACTCTGGGCAGCTCTACTAATTTTGTGGGCCGCTCCGCAATCGCGGCGGGTAGGTCAATTTACGTCTGTCCTTGCTGCTCTGTGCACTCCCTCGCAGGCCGTATGGGTGACAGTCTGTGTGAGGCCTTGCTGGCCGTTGCAAGCATTAGCCAGCCCGCGTGGGTCACACACACGCTCGCCAACCCTCGCCGGTCACTTGGCGCAAGTGTGCGAGCCTGCTCTGGGTGTTTTGGGGTTGTCTATGTGTGCTTCTCAGCTTTTGACTCTTTGGGGGTGTGGCCTCTTCCCACGCAATGGAGACTACGGCAAGGAGAAGGAGTTGGGACTCCTTGGTTCCTCCTCCCCTTCCTTCCCCAATGCCTCTGTTTCTTGTCTCCCCTCAGGGGCTTCTGGGCAGTTCTGTGACCCCTTCGGCCAAAGATCCACCCCCTGTGCGGACTGCATTTCAATCGCAGGCAGTCTGGTTCATGCGCACCCCGCTTCTGCCTCTTTGGGGTCGCGCCTTTCCAGCCCACAATGGAAACTACCGAACGGCGAGGGTGTCGGGACTCCCCGGTTCCTCCTCCCGTTCTTTCCCCAACGCCTCCGTCTCCAGTCTCTCCTCAAGGCTCTCCCAGCCAGTCTGCACTCAGCCCCGCAGCTCACAGGCATGCAATCTGTGTGCGGAGCACACAAAAGGCAGGTTAATTGATTCCCTTATGCCTGAGCGCGATGGTAGCTGCAGAGTGCGAAGTGCATTATCACCCGGGCTCCACCAGCCACTGTGTCAGTTCTCTTCACAAAGTTTTCCTCACCAGTCTTTTCCCAGGCACCAGCCCACCCTGCTGCCGCCTCTACCCAGTGATCAAGGAGGGTGGCTGCCACTGCAACTTTTGCATTTGCCCTTTAAATGTCTTTTTGCATCCCCAGCCACCTGTCTCTGGCAGAGAGCGCCCCTAAGCTTTTTGGGGTTGCGTTTTGTCTGTATTTTCTTGGCTTTAGCTGTTGTAGTTTAGGGGTTCCTGTTTATGATTCAGACCCCGTTCTTCTTGGGGGGAGCTAACTGGCCCTTTCAATGTCCCTCTGGTGCCAGTGCCCGTGGGCACCCAGCCCACCCTCTCGAGCCTCCACCGCAATTCTCACCCATTGGGATGTGTGAGAGTAGAATCCACTGTCCGCGCACCAAGGCTCCTCTCCCACTATCGCTCCACTGCTTTCCAGGTGATTACTCCATTATTTAGTTGCAATTCCAGTTTGGTTTTGGGAGGAGGTCAGTGTGACTCCCTTTCACTCCTCCGCCATATTCTCCCCTTTAGAATAATTATAATTTCATATTTATTTTTGACAGATTTTGGTGGTTGGGGGAGTGAGACTGGTGACAAAGCATTCTTCTCTCTCACAGCCTTCTGACAGCAGCAGGAGGAAACCACTGAACAGTCAACGTGGTAGCTCATGGCTTCATTCACCCTTTGACTCTGGACAAGAAGACCTTCCAAGAAATTCTGGTGCATTATCCAGATTCTGAAAAGCTCCTCATGAAGAAAGCCAGGTACCACCTTCAAAACCTCATTTGAGAAGAGTCAGTTTTACTTTGTAACATCCAGGAGAAAAATTATACGGTGATGGCAGTTGTCAGCTTTCTCTATGACACACATTTAACAACTGCTGTGCATCTGTGCATGGAGAACTTCACAGATAAGGAGGAATGCCAGTATTTGCGAGAGATGTGTCCAGAACTCTACCAGTGCTCTCACACAGCCTTTCTCTCTGTCCACAGAAGCCTGTGGCTGGAGCTTCTCAAGAAGAAGGCTCCAGCCACAGGGGCAACCTCATCAACAAAAGGACTTGCCTTCCTCTTTCCACCAAAACCAGAGACACCCAAAGTGTTCAAAGCTCTCGTGGGAAGCACAAGCAGAACCAGCCTTGCACAACTGCTCAGACTGAAGAGAGAGCCAACCACTCAAGTGAGTAGGGAGAATGGAGGCTGTAATCCGGCAGTCCTCAACCTCCAGGCCATGGACTTGTACCCATCGGGGGCTGTTAGGAACCATATTGCACAGCAGGAGGTGAGCTTGAATGTAATGCACTTGAATCATCCTGAAACCATCGCCTCTACCCCAGACCATGGAAAAATTGTCTTCCATGAAACCAGTCCTTGGTGCCAAAAAGGCTGGGGACTGCTGATCCATTAATCTTCACAGGTCTATTACAGATGTTCTTAATGTATATATAAATACAATTGACCCTCATTGTTTGTGGATTCTATATTTGCAAATCTGCCTGGTCACTACTGGTTACTGTAACCCCAAAACTAATACTCATGGTGCTTCTGTGGTCATTTGCAGACTATACATGTATAGGGGAGAAAACATCTAAGTTGCCTGGTATACATTTCCAGTAGACCTACAGCAGCTCTCACACTACACAAGTGACACTTCATGTCTATTTAAGTGCTTTGTTTTTTGAATTTATGTGCTTTTATCCCTGTGTTGAAATCAGCCCCCAAGCACAATGCTGAAGTGCTATCTAGTGCTCCTAAGTGCAAAAATGCTCTCATGTGCATCTCGGAGAAAATCTGTGGGTTAGGTGACCTTCATACAGGCATCAGCTGTGGTGCTACTGGCCATGACTTCAATGTGATGAATCAACAATTCTATTAAATAAGTGCCTCTAAACAGAAATACACATAAAACAAGGTTACATATTGATCGGTTGACAAAAATACACATAAAACAAGGTTACATATTGATCGGTTGACAAAAATGTTGTGGCTCCTAGGAACCTAACCTGCATTCCCCCAAGGGCCATAGGTCAGGGTTTTCTGATTCAGCATTCATGGTAGCACTGAGACAAAAGCACTGTGGATAAGGAGAGTCAAGCACATGTGAATAAACAAACATACAGCTGTAAATATGTATGTAATACATTTTACCAACAGGCTAATGAACAAACGTCCAAGCCAGAGTAACCTCATAGATTTCATCAAAGCCCTTCATGTTATAGACGAAGAAACTGAGATCCAGATCAACATGTTTGATGAGATGACAATTGGTGACAATAAAACTACTATTCCTCAGGTAGTCAGACGTCTGGGCCTAAACATGCTATCTCCCATTTCCTAGAAATGTCAAGAAAGTCAAATGTTACCATTGTTTGCTTTTTTTTTCATTGTTCTTTGATTCTCATAATAAGCCTATGAGGGCAGATACTGAAAAATAGAGCAGGGTTTCACGTGTTCTGAATCTCATCATTATGTTATCTTTATAACTGAAGGAATGGGTAGATGTGGCTCCTGCAGAAAATTGGTAAGACAAATAAAAGGTCAGTCACACACGAGAGACTAAAATATGCCTCTTCCTCTTCCACGTGACCCACTATGGTGAAAAGTAGGGGTATAGTGTAAACCCAACATCTCATTTAATTAGTGTGGACCCAATAATTTGTGTAAAGACTTATGGGGTAAAGAGATCGGTAAGTCACTGTGTAAGGAAAGTTCTGCAATTCATACAGGTACCTTAACAGCTGGTACAAGTCTCTCACAGTATCACAGTGAAGATCGTAGTGTGTTTTTTCACTATGAAAATTCTACAGCTGATCCTAAATACAACAGGTTCTAAAACTATAGCTCAGGCATCTGTGGGAGGAATGGAGATGATTGTAGAGGAAGGGATATGAGTTTCTCCCTCAGGCTCTGCCATCATCTTATGCAAAAGGAAAACCACACTTTCTATAGTATTTTATGGTATTTGGCTAATACTTTTCTTTAAAAAATAAATATTTAAAATGTTATCTCTATAAAATAAATAAGTAAATATTTTAAAAATGAAGAGTCTTGAGCACCTAACTTAGGGAGAATGAGGACCAACAGGAAGAGAATCCTGGGTAGAGACAAAAGCACAGTCCAGCTCACCCTGAGAGCCAGACATGGAGCTGAGCCCCACTCTCTGGCACATCAGAAAGCTCAGCCAAATGACAGTGCATGCAAGGCAGACATGATGCCTTTCTTAACCGAATTCAGACTGTCCCTGCCTTGATGGTCATCCTTAGCTTTCATATAGTAATTGAAAGACTCCAGTGTCTTTGGTTATGGTTTCAATACGAATTCTTTGCAACTGTTTCTTCCAAAAAATAGTGAGGATTCCAGAGGAGGAGAGGGTAGAGAACAGGGACATAAAGATGTAGGAAGAGGGCCGGCAGAGAGGCCCCCAGACAGATCCAGACACAGAACAGGATCTGTCCCAGCAGGGAAAGGTCCCAGCAGATTAGAAGGGCAGCATCACCCAGAGGAAACCTCAGTCAATCTCTCATCATCAGCATGGCTCCTTCTGCTGACACCAGGGAAGAGTTGCTGACAATTGAAGTCAAAGGAAAGATTCAGCATTAAATGTCTGATTACCTTCGATGTAATCACACTGGTTCCCAGAGACATTGTACCCCATATGGTGGCTTTCATTCACAAGGGGGAAAGACCTGGATGGGACCCTGAGAAGCCTCAAGCCAATCTTGGGCTTTGTTTCTAGAACTTAAGAGTGTTTTATGTGGTGGTAACAAGAAGATTATTAAGAAACCATCCCTATTATCTGTTGTCAATAGCTTCATGCAGTTAGTATTTCTCCTAATTGTATGTAGTAGGTTTTTCTGCTCCTTTTGAAGCAGAAAACGTCTTGAAGATGTTTCTTCCCTTCACTTGATTAGCTTATTCTTGGCTCTGACTCACTAACCTTTAATTTTAAGAATATTTTTTTTGTGTGTTAAAGCCTTGTATGGTGCTACTAGTATCTGTTAAATGTTCTACGTATATGAATATTACCTCCTGCAGGGAAGCAGAGATACTGGGGGGCCCGTGAGTGTGAGCTGCCCCTGCAGAACCACCCAGGAAGCAGTCTGCTTCAGTGACCAGGCTCAGCTGACTCAAATGGGAGAAATCAGATTATCTCCAACTTCTTGGCAGCAAAAGGGACATTTCTCAGAATGTTTCTCAAGCATTTACCTCAAAATGTGCCAGATTTGATCTTCAGCATTAGAGAAAAGCAATAAGGGTAGGAAGACAGACTGTACACATGTCAGACTGACATAGCCCTACAATTTGTGAAACCTACATGTATAGATGTTTATAAAGCTCCAAGTTAATAAGGTGCACTTGAGGAAGTTATCGTCATAAGTCAAATAGCATTAACATAATTATTAGAGTCTCGTGCTGTGAGGAGCCTAAGAAGCCAAGCTGATATTGGAAGAAATAACACATATACAATTCCATTCTAACAAATGCCATTAGTGTACAACATTAAGTTCTGTATAATAAGTCCATTTCCAAGCCCCAGAAAATGGTCACTGAATAGCACTTTGCTGAGAGGGCTTTGATAAATTCTATTAGCCAGAATGCCGAAAACATAGAATCATTTAGTAAACCATGTATATATCAATCACTATAGTAAAATGTAGCATTTAGAAGAATCACCATTTTTTAATCTTGTGTTAGACTATCACAAAAACATGGTAAGTTATACAAAAGTTTGGTTGGTGTTTTCAGGGTTTAAGCAAGGGTGTCCAACCTTTTGGCATCTCTGGGTCCCACTGGAAGGATAAGTGCTGTCTTAGGCAACACATTAAATACATTGCAACATGTAATTACAAAAAAATCTCATAACATTTTAAGTAAATTTAGAATTTTGGGGACTTCCAGCCAAGATGGAGGCGTAGGTAGGTACAGTTTGCCTCCTCCTAAAACCAAAAGGACAACAACAAACTTAAAAGTAAAAAATAACCAGAAATACCAGAAAATCAAACTGTATGGAAGTCTGACAACCAAGAAGTTAAAGAAGAAACATTCATCTAGACTGGTAGGAGGGGCCGAGGCAGGCAGCCGGGTAGGAGAAGATGTGGGGCAAGGCAGCGGCTGGCGGTCTGGGAGGCCCAACATTTGCATGCGGATAAACCAGAGGAAGAGCTGGGGAGCGAGACAGACTACATAATCCAGGGTTCCAGTGAGGGAAAATAAGGCCTCAAAACCTCTGGCTGAAAACATCTGTGGGGGTTGCAGTGGCAGGAGAAATTCCCAGCCTCACAAGAGGGGTCGTTGGAGAGACCTATGGGGTCCTAGAATATACACAAACACACTCACCTGAGAATCCGCACCAGAATGGCCCAATTTGCTTGTGGGTAGTGGGGGAAGTGACTGAAAGCTGGCCAAGAGCAGAGCAAGCGGCCTTGTGCCCTCTCGGACCCCTCCCCCACATACAGCATCACAACTCAGCAACCTGGGTTGCCCCACCCTGGCAAATACCTAAGGCTCTGCCCCTTCCAATGTAACAGGCATGCTGAGACAAACAAATACAGCCCAAATGAAAGAACAGATCAAAGCTCCAAAAATAGAATTAAGCAATGAACAGATAGCTAACCTATCAGATGCGCAGTTCAAAACACTGGTAATCTGTATGCCCAATGAATTGGTTGAGTATGGTCGAAAAATGGAGGAAAACGCGAAGGCAATACAAAGAGAAATTTTTTAAAAAGTACAAGGAACCAACAGTAAAGGGAAGGAAACCAGGACTCACATCAATGATTTGGAACAGAGGGAAGAGATAAACATTCAACCAGAACAGAATGAAAAAACAAGAACTTAAAAAAATGAGCAGAGGCTTGGGAACCTCTGGGACAATTTTAAACGTTCCAACGTCCAAATCATTGTGGTGCCAGAAGGAGGAAATGAAGAGCAAGAAATTGAAAACTTATTGGAAAAAATAATGAAGGACAACTTCCCTGATCTGGCCAAGGAAATAGACTTCCAGGAGATCCAGGAAGCTCAGAGTCCCAAAGAAGTTGGATCCAAGGAAGCACATACCAAGGCACATCATAATTACACTACCCAAGGTTAAAGATAAGGAGAGAATCTTAGAAGCAGCAAGAGAAAAGAGGAAAGTTACCTACAAAGTAGTTCCCATAAGACTATCAGCTAACTTCTCAAAAGAAACCTCACAGGCAAGGAGGAGCTGGAAAGAAGTATTCAAAGTCCTGAAAGACAAGGACTACATCCAAAATTACTCTATCAAGCAAAGCTATCATTTAGAATGGAAGGAAAGCCCTGGCTGGTGTAGCTCAGTGGATTGAGCGCCAGCCTGTGAACCAAAGGGTCACCAGTACAAATCCTAGTCAGGACACATGCCTGGATTGCAGACCAGGTCTTCAGTAGGGGGTGTGTGAGAGGCAACCACACATTGATGCTTCTCTTCCTCTCTTTCTCCCTCTCTTCCCCTCAGTCTAAAAATAAATAAATAAAATATTTTTTAAAAAATAGAATGGAAGGGCAGATAATGTGCTTCCCAGATAAGGTAAATTTAAAGGAGTTCATCATCACCAAACCCTTACTATATGAAATGTTAAATAAACAGACTTATCTAAGTAAAAGAAGATCAAAAACTATGAACAACAAAACAAAGGGAAGAATGGGGGAAAAGGTACAGGGAGTAAGCATCATCTATAGTAGGTACAAAATAGGCAGGGGGAGGTTAAGAATAGTATAAGAAATGGAGCAGCCAAAGAACTTATATGTACAACCCAGGGACATGAACTAAGGGGGGGAGGAATTCTGGAGGGTGGTGTGGTATAGAGTGTAGGGGAATAAAAGGAAGAAAAAATGGGACAACTGTAATAGCATAATCAATAACATATATGTTTAAAGAAAATTTTGTGTTGGGTTGCATTCATAGCCATCCTGGGTTTCATGTGGCCCACAGGCTTCAGGTTGGACACCCCTGGAAGGGAATGTATAGAAATTGTTAAGTAGTACTTTCCTGATAAAAGAGAATTTGTGCATAGAAAGAGTGATTAGTAAGCCAGAAAGAAAAGGTGAAAATAAGGCATGAAAAGAGTCTAATAATAGGAGAAAAAAAAGAAAACAAACCTGATTTTGTGAATTTATGCTGTGGTCTTACACCCTATAAAGAAATTAAAATAGAATACCATTATGCATTTCCTGTCATTTATTGCTCCTCCGAAACTATCCTGTTTCAGATACTATCATTTTCATTTTCCAGTATCTCAGATAAGACCTCAATATAATCAGTACTTCTTCCTTTGTTTATGTAGTGTCACCAAGTCAGTCTTTCCTCAGATCTTTCTAATTATCCTTTCTTTTTTAATTCTAATGCTCATACTTCACTACAGTATATTCTGTTCAAATAAACATTCATTTTTTACCTATAGTCTGCACTAATCACTGGTCTACTGTCTCAATCCCTTTGCCATGGGAAAAATCAGATCTTTTTTTTTTTTTTTTTGAGATAGTGGATACATTTATTATCTTGATTTTGATTATAGTATCATAGATGTATGCATATGCCCAGACCCATCATCAAATTCTGTACATTAAAGATGTGTAGCTCTTTTATATATCAATTATAATGTAGTAAAGCTGTTACTTTTTTAAGAGTCTTTTAAATAATAAAAATTTAAGGTGGCTTGCTTTCAAGAACTCTCTTCTCTTTTTAGTTTTATTTGTACCCAAGAAGTTAAATATATAACTATATTTTTAACCTTTTTATGTCTCAAACACATAGATCAAATCCTGCTGCGTAAAATGATGTTGCATTACACAGAAAAACACCACAAGTACATGCATCTGCTTAAAGGCTGAGTTTTCAAATGCGTTTGGTGCCTATTTTTGTTCGATGAAGTCTATTTCTTTTTTTTTTTATTTTAATTTATTTTTTCAAATACATTTCTCTGCCTACCCCCCACCACTTTCCCATGCCGCCTCCCTCCTTTCCTCCCTCAGCTCTTCCCCTTTGGTTTTGTCCATGAGTCCTTGCTATATGTTCCTTGACTTTCCCCTTCCCTTCCTTGTCCCCGCCCCCCCTCCCTCCTTCCCTCTTGTCTCTGTTGATTTCTTTTCCTTTCAGTGTTGCTGGTCATATTTTCCTTGCATCTTTGTATTGTTGGTTAGGTTCCGCTTATAGGTGAGATCATATGATATTTGTCTTTCGCCCCCTGGCTTATTTCGCTTAGCATGATGCTCTCCAGTTCGATCCAAGCTGTCGCGAAGTTTAGTAGTTCTTTTTTTCTTTCTGCTGCGTAGTATTCCATTGTGTATATGTACCATTACTTTTTGATCCAATCATCTACTGATGGGCATTTAGGTTGCTTCCAACACTTGGCTATTGCAAATTGTGCTGCTATGAACATTGGGGTGCAGAGGTTCTTTTGTATTGACATTTTGGTGTTCTCAGGGTATAGTCCCAGCCGGGGAATCACTGGATCAAAAGGCAGTTCCATTTTCAGCTTTTTGAGGAAATTCCACACTGCTTTCCACAGTGGCTGCACCAGTCTGCATTCCCACCAACAGTGGACTTAGTGTTCCCTTTTCTCCACAGCCTCGCCAGCACCTGTTGTTTGTGGATCTGTTTATGATGGCCATTCTGACCGGTGTGAGGTGGTACATCATGGTGGTTTTGATCTGCATTTCTCTGATGGCTAGTGATGCTGAGCATCCTTTCAAATGCCTCTGGGCCCTCTGTATCTCCTCCTTGGAAAAGCGTCTGACCAGGTCCTTTGCCCATTTTTTGATTGGATCAGAAACATCAGATCTTTTTAAAATACCATTATCTGACTTCTGGTCAAGATGGCAGCATAGGTAAACATGGCTCACCACCCTGCACAACCACATTAAAATTACAAATAAATTATAGAACAACCATCACTCAGAACTGGCAGAATTCAAGTCAAATGGAATTCTGACAAGTACAGAAGTAAAGAAACCACATCCATCCAGATGGTAGGAGGGGTGGAGATGTGGAATGGGCTGGTCCCATATACACATGTGGTGAATAAAAGTTTGGGAGGGATATCTCAGGAGCGAGGAGTCCCAGCCCCACAATAGGCCCCTCAGTCCAAGGTACCAGTGCCAGGAAGATAAGACCCTATAACTTCTAGCTGCAAAAACCAGCAGAGATTGAGTCAGTGGAAGAAACTTCTGGAGTCCTAAGCAGTTCCTCTTAAAGAACTCACACACAAACTTACTCATACTCCCTCTGAGCTCCAGCACAAGGGTAGCAGCTTGAAAGGCACCAGTAGCATACAGGGAGGAACTGAAGTAGCTGGCATCAAGCCAAGAGCTGGGGGATAGCGTTTTCCCAGATAGAAAGGTGGGCAGAGCCACAAAGCCAGCAGGTGGGTGCCATATCTGAGACTCCATCAACCAGGTCAACACTGTTCACCCCTACCCTGGAGATCCCCTGAGGCTCTGTCCCACCCAACTTACAGCTGTTAACAGTGGCTTTTCCATATGAATGGCTGGTCTTGGCTTTCAAGCTTCACAACTTTCTAAATCCTTTTAAACTAGCAACTGCTGGCCTCAGTAAGCCCCCAGCTCCCCATACCTCCTGTTAAGTAGCCCTAGGCAAGGCACAGCAGCAGCCAGCCTAGATTCACAGCTTGGCTTCACCTGGGAATCTCCAACCCCAGCACAAGTAGCAGCCATCTCAGATTGCTCTATAACTCAGGCAGGGTGGCCCTGGACAAAACACAGGTGGGGTATGAACTTGGCCTGAACCATCCAGAAAAACCCAGAGCCTGAGTACCCAGTGGACAGCTACAGACTACATCAAAGCATCACCACCCTGTCCCTGCACAACTGACCCTCCACAGAGGGTAGATGATGGTGGTCAGTGGTCATAGCCAATTCTTGCAACTAACTGGCCTGGCTAAATTTCTCCCATTGAACTGCCAGTATCAACCAAGCCTCAACTACAAGAGGAGGGTGTACTCAGCCCACACAAAGGGTGCACCTGAAGTACCCAGCTTGGGTGAGAGGGGAGGCTGTGCCACTGGACCTTACTGAACACAAACTATATTAGGCTGCACTACCAAGACAGGGAGTCATAGCAGCTCTACCTAATATATAGAAACAAACACAGGAAGGTTGTCAAAATGAAGAGACAAAGAAATGTGGCCCAAATGAAAGATCAAAACTCCAGTAAAAGAACTACACAAAATGGAGATTAGAAATCTATCAGATGCAGATTTCAAAACACTGGTTATACAGATGCTCAATGAACTTAGTGAGGACCTCAACAGCATAAAAAAACATCTAGTCAGGCTTGAAATAAATTTCTAATTATTGAAATAAAGAACAATTACAGGGAAACAACAGTACAGTGAATAAAGCCAAGAATCTAATAGATGACTCGGAATATAAGGAAAAAAAACAACCAATCAGAACAACAAGAAGAAAAAAGAATCCAGAAAACTGAGGATAGTGTAAATACCCTCTGGGACAACTTGAAGTAGTCCAACATTTTCATCATAGGGGTGCCAGAAGGAAAAGAGGGAGAGTAAGAAATCAGAAATCTATTTGAAAAAATAATGAAAGAAAACTTCCCTAATTTGGTGAAGGAAATAGATATGCAAGTCCAGGCAGCAGAGTCCCAAACAGAATGGATGCAAAGAGGCCCACTCCAAGACACATAATTAAAATGCCGAAGTTTAAAGATGAGAATCTTAAAAGCAGCAAGAGAAAAGCAGAGAGTTACCCACAGGGGAGTGCCCATAAGGCCGTCAATTGATTTCTCAAAAGAAACTTTGCAGGCTAGAAGGCACTAGCAAGACATATTCAAAGTAATGAAAAGAAGGGACCTACAACCAAGATTGCTTTACCCAGCAAAGTTATCATTTAGAATTGAAGGGCAGATAAATAGCTTCCCAGACAAGAAAAAATTAATGGAGTTCATCATTGCCAAACCATTATTATATGAAATGTTAAAGGGACTTATTTAAGTAAAGAAGATCGCTGGAGACCTGCTCCAGCAACCTTTAGGGTCCCACTGGAATGGACGGAGTCAGCGCAGTGAAATGATGAGGGGTCAGGTATGGAGTTGCAGACAGTCTGTTTGCAGCAAGCAGGCAGTCCTTTATATTCAGACATTACATAAGTTGTGGTTAAGTACTAATATAAATCAGACATCTGTTCTTTCAGTTTCCCTCACCACATAGTCATAGGGTTTTAACGTCCCACTTATTTTTACCTTTAAGCTGAACTTTATTTCTATTACTCTTAGTCTATATTTCTAACTAAGCATTTGAGTACTAAAGCTTATACTGCTAAAGCATACTCAGCAAAGGTTATTTGCGGAAGCCTTGCGGAAGTCCTGTGGTTACCCCTGTCTGGCACATTTTCACTCACAATTTCTGATATAATAGCACCCTATTTCTTTATAATACTTATTTAATTGTTTCCTAATAGCATTCTTAGATTCCTTTGTTCTATAACACTGGAGAATGGGAGGTCCTGATCATCCCAAGGCCACTAGGAAGCTCGATTCCTGCCACCTCACACGTTTTCCATTTTTCACTACCATTCTTTCTTCGTCCACATATGCCCCTGTGTAAGGCAATGGTTCGACAGTGGTTTAAGGCACCCACATTTACATTCCCCATTTTCCCCGGGCTTTATTTATCCTGGGGCTTCCCATGTTTCCTCCCCGCCTGGGCCCGATAGCCCGCAGGCTTGGGTGATTTTGTGGCTTGTATGAGGGTCTGCAATTCCTGCCCTCTAATTTTCTTATAGACTTCTTCAAATGGGGTACAGGGCTTAGTGGTCAATTCTTTTTTCCCCTGTCCTATTTGTCTCATTCCCTGGAATTTCTCCCAACACCATACAAAGGGGCTGCTCTATGAGCAATCAGGCATACCCCCAAGAAGGGGATTATAACCTTAAGTGACAGGAAAGTCCCAAGAGTCGAGCTTCTGGACATCTGCCTTGCGATTGTCCGTGTCCCTCTGCGACCTGGTCAGACAGCAGGGCTAGGTCGGCTCCTGGCAGAGTATCAAAACCATAAACAATAAAAAGGCAATAAATGCATACCTGTCAACAATTGAATCTAAAAGACAAACTAAGAAAATAAGAAGAGAGACAGAATTATGGATACTGAGAGCATTTTGATGGTTGCCAGATGGGAGGGGTTGTAGGGGAATGGGTGAAGAGGCGAGGGGATTAAGAAGTACAATAGGTAGTTACAGAATAGCCATGAAGATGTAAAGTATGTATAGGAAATGGAGTAGCCAAAGAACTTATATACATGACTCATGGACATGAACAATGGTGTGGGGATTGCTTCCGGGACTGGTGGGTGCTAGGTGGAGCGGGCAAAGGCAGAAAAATCAGGACAACTGTAATAATATAATCAATAAAACATAATAAAAAATAGAATGAAATACCACTGTCTTCATTCATTCAAGATGCTGCAATAGAGTACCACAGATGGGTGGCTGATAAACTGCAGAACTTGACTCCTCACCACTCTGGAGGCTAGACGTCCAGGCTCACAGCCCAGCATGATGAGAGAGGGCCCTCTTCCTGGCTCACACAAAGCTCCTTCTCCCTGTGTCCTCAAGTGGTAGAAGGGGTGAGGGATCCCTCTTGAGCTTTTTTTATAAAGGGCACTGATCCCATTCATGAGGGCAGAACACCTCCTTATACTGTCCTCTATGGGGGGTAGGATTTCAATATATAAACCTGGGGAGAAAGGTACCAACATCCAAACCATAGCAATCTCTTTGACCATGTGACTTCTCTGCTCAGGGACCTATGAGTTCCCCTACTGATTAAATCTTATTTAGTCAAATTTAATTAACACTACCCCAACAAGTCCCTCCACAGAAGCTGGCCTCTTTGTTTTTTCTGGAGTCAACACCTACCTTTCTTCCTCTGGTATTTCTCCCTGCCTCCTGGCATAGTTGGAGCATGTCTCTCCATCACTTACCTCTGTTCTGTACTGCTCACTTTCTGCCAGCTGCCTCTGAAAACATCAGACCATGATGAATCTAACATCAGGGGGACTGTCCTTGCAGATCAGAGAGCACTATGTAGTACAGCACTCTGTTGTTTTCTGATTTCTGCTTAATTGTAAATTATAACAAGGCAAAGATGAGCTCTATTCTCTCTTTGTACAAAAACAGAAAGCCCAGGTTTTTTTTAAAGGGAAAGAGAATATTAATAGGAGATTCCTGAATGCAAATAAATAGGTAATGAACATAGAAAAGATGCTTGACTTCCTGTGCTCAAAGAAACACCACTCAGAACAAAAATGGATATCACTGTCTATCCATTGAATTGGGAAGTATTTGAAAGCAGGTAACAATACCCAGTGCTGCCAAGTGTGAAGTTGGAGCTGCCGTTCTGACAGGACTTACAGCTTAGAACTCATCCATGCCGCTTCAAAGACATATCTGTGAAAATCATCAAGCTGTCTGCAGAGAGAAGGTGAGAGGAGAGGCATTGTTTGTAGAACAAAGAGCTGGAGGCAGCTCTGCTGTCTGCCCCAGGATATACCAGGGCTATATGCACAGAGAAGAGCAGTGCGGGGACACATGGGGGAAGACAGTGCCCTCCAGACAAGGAGAGAGGCCTCAGGGAAGCCAACTCTGGGGTGTCTTGATCTTGCTCCACCCACATTTAGAACCATGGGAAAATAAACTCCTGGTGTTCAGTGCCATGCTGTAGCATGCTGTGATGTCAGCCCTTGCAGACTAATACACTTAGTTTCATGAACTATGGTAGGAAACAGATGTTGGTTGGAGAAATAGGAGAGAGGGACAGAAAAATGGGATGAGGGGAGTGTTTTGGGGATTCAAGTGTCAGTGGTAAGAAGGGCCCCAGGAGCAATGTGAGTAAAATCTTGAGTCCCAGCCTTAAATGTTCTCAGCTTATTTGCTAGGTGCATAACAAACACGCTACTCCCAACAAATCTTAATGAATTCATTCTTCTTCATAGAAGCCCCATGGTCTTATCATCTCCTGGTTCCTAACAGACCCCAGGCCCCGAATTCACTCTTGATAATATTAATTCCAACTTTGCTTAAAAATGTGAAGTATGTGAGAGGTGTAAGCACACAGTAAAATGTGGATGGGGAGACTTTTTCCCTACTAATTTCAAAAACATTTTCTGATTTAAAATACTTTTTAAAGGTGGGTTGTTTTCTTTTTTCCAGGATAGCATAACTAACAGTGTTTGTTCAGCTAAAACTAGCTGAGTAAATGGAATCTCCAAATGAAATGTGGTTGGAGCAAGATCCAGGCTCCTGAGTATATCTCTATCCCTCTGCCAAGCCCCAGGGTTACTGCTGAGGTTTTTGCTAAAATAATCTGGCTTTACAATGCACGAACCCTCCAGGTCTCTGTCTTCTATACCTTCTTCACTCTTCTCAACTAGGAAGTGCCCATACATTCAGCTTTAGCAGAGCTCAGAGGTGAGGTTCCCAGTGAGGGGCCTTATAACCCTGGAGCCACAAAATGAAGGCAGGCCACCTCTAGTGAGGACACTAGAAAAACTTCAGTGAAGAAACTGACTGTGGGAATCACTGGAGTTTAGCACTTCAAATACCACATCATAAATCCCACCACCCTTATCCTGGCCAGAGATGTAGACTGAGCTTCCCCTACTGCTTTCTTCCCCACCAGTACTAACCCCACATCTCTCTTCTCTGGACCCCCACAGCCCGTAGTCACTAGTCACATGACTAGTCAAGTTTCTTTTGACAATGCATAGATCTCTGAAACCTCTTCCCCACCTCTGCCTGGATGTGACCTCAGGAGTCAGTCGCCAGAGCAAAGAAGAAAGCAAGGGGTCATTCAGCTGAAGCTCTACCCTTCACAGATGGTTAAGGCAGCAAAACAACATCTCTTTATAGAAGTGAACTTTTTTTCCTGTGAGTCTGAGTGTTTATTCACCAAGCAATTTCCTCTGACTCCCTGAATCCATTCCCAAGTGTTACTTCCCCAAAAACAATCACACACACAAAAAAACCTTTTAGTTGTTCTCTAGTCTTAAAAAGTGTCAGCTATGCTTTACATTGTTAGACTGTATCAGTTAGCCTTTGTTAACGACAATTCAGTGACTTAAAATAACATCTATGATTCTGTAGTTTGCCGGTTGTGGGCTGGGTTCAGCTGGTGGTCCTTCTGGTCTTAGCTAATTCTGCTCCAGCATCAGTGTCTGGATTGGCTGGGGGCAGTGAGTCTAGGGTGTCTCAGATGGGACAGCTTGTCTTTAGTCCATGTGATCTCCCCTCCTCCAAAATCTAGCCCAGGCATGGAGTATATATATACAGGGTTGCTAGAGAGTATAGGAGCAAGGCTGTCAAGGTGTCAACTCAGAATTGGTGCATCGTTCTATTCACAGAGTATTGTAAGTCCGAGGACCAGCCAAGGGATGGAGAAATGAGATACACCTTCTGCTGGGAGGACTGCAAGGTCTCATTGCAAAAAATGTGGATACAGGGAAGGGGAAGGATATGGTCACTTTTACAATCTGCCACATAGAAAGGTTTGCCAGATAAAGTACAAACACCAACCAGGTAATGAATAACTTTTTAGTATAGGTATGTCTCAGGCCATATTTAGGACATGTCTATACTAAAACATTATTCACTGTTTATATGAATTCAAACTTAATGTCCTAAAATTTTAATTGTTAAATCTGGCAACCCTACATACAGACCATGTCCAAATAAGCAATGACTTTCTTTATCTAAAAGAGACAATTTTTTATTTTATTTATTTTATTTTATTTTATTATTCTATTTTATTTTTTTATTTTATTTTTTTTATTTTTCCTTACCTGAGGACATTTTTTTCATTGCTTTTAGAAAGAAAGTGAAAGAGAAATATTAGTGTGAGGGAGAGAAGCATCTATTGGTTGCTTCTGGTAAGCACACAGACCTCACCTGGACTGGAGATTGAACTCACAACCTATGTACATGCCCTGACTGGAAAACTGAACCCACAGCCTTTTGGTTACACGACAACGCTCCAACCAAGTGAGCCACGCTGGCCAGGGCTAACTAAAAGAGACAACTTTAAACTTGAAATTAGTTTTAAAGTGTACAACTGCACCAAGTGTTGTACCAGAATCTACTAAAAATCTCTAAGTACAGCCATGTACTCCACTCCATATTCTAGGAACCATCTTTAGCTGAACACTGGTATTAAATAACCATACAATAATATAATATATAGCAGACTCTGTTTCATTTCAGTTATGCATTAGGTGAAACATTGCTACATAGAACACCAACAGAGGAGTCTGTACTTTCTGTATTTTGGGCCTATTCTGTATTTATATTTTTTACTTTTCTATGAGGAATATTTTAAATCTTTGGAAGATATTAATCATTACACTGCTATGGAATGTATTATATTGAATTGGGCCAAAGGTACTTAAAATTCTTATTTACTTACCCAAACACTGTAGTGAAATTTGATGTTTTCCTCTATGGGTTTTTATAACTTCTGTGAGAAGTAGTGGTGCAAAGGTCAAAATAAATGTGCTTCATTAAGTAATACAACCTTACGTTTCTAGACAACAGCTCCCTCGGCTGAGGATAGGAAGGTACCCTGAAAGGTCATAGCCTCCCCTCACCCCCTCACCCACTGCTGCTCTACTCCTCCAGTCACTCTGTACATGACAACTGTACAGAGGTACAGGGACCCTGTCTACCCAGAATCCTGAGTAATGAAGAATTCAGACCCAGGGCATGCTGAAGCATGTTAACCAGGCTCTGATGCAGTTTCTTGAACCCAGCTTTAAACAAATCAGCCTCTGTTGTTTCTACCAGAATCTTAGACCAGAAAGGGAATTTAAAAGATTCCCACTACCAGCCTCTGGTACATAAATCACAAAACAAAATCCTGTGTCCAGGATCGCTGCAGAGGATGGCACAGCTCAAGGAAAAAGGTACTATACTATCCCAAACATGAAGATCCTGGATGAACTTGATAAAAGTAGCTTCCACCTGAAGAAGGACTTTTTCAAAGAATATATTTACCAAGACTTCATGGGGCAAAATGACAGTCAAGGCTGCCATGTTAGGATCATATTTATATTCCAAATCAGAGAAGAAAGTTTCAGATTTAGCTTGTCCTTCAGAAAGGTACTAAGAACAGAGTTCACTAAACTAGGAGTGTGAAGAATCAATACATTTGGAACTCAGCTGTCCCATGTATAAAATGAGTAAAGAGATTCAGTTATGAAATAAAAAGGTTTTTACAGCATGTGTATCAGCAATATTACCACATCACCCACTTTCTGACTTCAAGAAACTGCCCATTTCTTTATCTGGGGCTCCTCTGGCTTTACTATAAAACCTTAGGTCACCTTCAAAGTCCGTGTCCACTAGGGAGAGCCGGCTAAATGCTGTACTTTCCTTTGGGCTCTGGGGATGCAGCAGTGAACAAAATGAACAAAAATCCCTGCTTTCTCAGCACTTATATGTGAGTGGATGAAGAGGACAAGAAACCATGTGATTAAACCCTAAACAAGGAAGAGGGTGGAAAGTACTGGGGAAGGAGGTACAATTTTAAATAGGGTGGCTGCAGCACTCACTGAAGACATGCAGGAGTGAGGAAGCAGGCTGCCGAGTGAGTAGAGACCTACAGGAGGCACTAGTACACCAGGCACATCCTGGCTGGAGCCAGAAAGCTCATGGAGGGCCAGACAGAGATGGTAGGAGAGATGTCTGGAAGAGGAGCAAAGGCCACACCAGGAGATGGCAGGGTTTGATTGAAGGTACTAGTGGAGAATGATTGGCAGGAGCTGTTGTGGACTAGAGGAAAGTGGGTTGTTAGTGGGAGACCAAGGTTCTTGAAGTTAAGGTTCAGAGGGGCTTCTTAGGGATAATGAAGAGGTCCAGGGCATGACCCCAGGGGTGGGCCAAGGTGAAGTGGAGATCAAGATGATCACTGGAAGGAATGTAGTTGATCTGATCTGATAATGAGAATCCAAGCTGTAAGTTTTCAGAAGCAAATCCTACCTGGAAGCAGAAGTGGGCATTTGTCTGCCTCCATGCCTAGAAGGAGGTCCACTTCAGAGAGCACTAGAAGTGTTTCCACAGGAGAGCCAGAGGTTAATTAAAATAAAGCCTGATCAAGCACCAAGGGAGGGACTTCGCTAATGAAGCAGTTCCAGGGCAGAGAGGATGTGGCCAGACAAGACTACAGAGGAGCAAAAGGAAAGGTCATGGTCATGCTTTGTGAGGACTTGCAGGGCTGTCCTGGGTCACCAGGCAGCTGGACAGAAATGACTGCTGGTGGAGGGGGCCGCTGCTCCCAGCAGCAGTGTTCAGGGCTCCCCTCTGTGCTCATGACCTCCATTCCTGGAGGCAAAAGACATGTTACCAAGCACAAAAGGCTGCCTCATCTTTGCTCCAGTTGTTTTCCTGTCACATGCTGTCTCCTTTTCCTTAGATCATAAGCTCTTTGAAGTCAGTAAGAAATTTTACTTTGCCTGTTTACTAACCCCAACTCCTGAAATTCTTGTGTCCAGTCCTGGAAATTGGTGCTGGTAAAAACCTGGTGCCTGGTGAGTCTACTTGTGGAAACCCCGAAGATCCTCTGGCTGTCCTTTCCCTGTTGCCGGAATGCATAATTCCTCTTATAACAATTGCTTCACTGATCAGTTCTTGGGAGGAAAAAAGGAATAGCCAAACTCCAAGGACACTGTAATGTGCTGTGAGATTTTTGGAGAATTTGGCCAAACATAGCCACACTTGTGACAAGTGTCAAGGGTGCTGGTCTTGCTAAAAGCAATGGGTTTAGCATCGGGCCTGAGATCCCTCATGATATATGGCACTAACAGATGACTGGAGGTGGAGGCTGGGGCCGAAAAAGCAGAATTCAGAACCTGACCTACAATCAGACACTTAGCAAGTGTGTGACCAAACAGTGGAGTCTTCGTCATGAACTGACAGCCAAGGCAAAGCCAGACCCTTTACCCCTTTGCTGAAGTGCATTCAGTTGTCAGCCTATGACCCTCAGCCTGAGTCTGAACTCCCTTGCATGCCTCAGATGGCCCCGGAGGTGACCCCCACCACCCACTCCACATGCATTGTATATTCCAGCACACGTAAATTTCTTTCCTTTCCTAAAACATTTTTCTCCCTACTTGCTGTTAACTTGACACCTTTACAAGCGTTTTTTATCTTCTCCACCCAGCTAACTTTCAAGTCACAGCTTAAAAACTACATCCTCAGGGAAGGGCTCCTTGCTGGCCAAATGAGTCGGGTCTCTCTATGATATATTACATCACACACTAATCTCACGTCTCTGTAATACTCATTTAATATTCTCTCGCTCCCTCCTCCCAGTCCACTATATCTATGAAGGCAGCAACTGTGGCTGCCTCGGTCAGCACTGTATCCCCAGGGCCTTGCCCAATGACTGCAATAGAAGTGAAGCAATTTTTTTTTAAAGTTAAATGTATATACTGCCCTGCTTAACATGACTGGTAAAACATGAGCGGCATTATTTCCCAGTCCACCCTAGCTATAAACTGAGAACCTTTCCCTTCTGTACCCAGAAAAGTATCTCAGATGCAGTCAGTATCTTTTAAATTAATAAACCCCACAAAATAAGAACATCAGTAAAGTATGGAACACAGGCCAGCTAAAATACTACATTTGCTTTATTTCTAACTTTTCTACTGGTTTTATAACATTTAGAGAAGAATAAAAATGAAAACAAGGCACTATTGCAGCACATCAAGAAATACCTTTATCCAAAGGGAATTCGAATGGAAGATATGCTTAACATTAATATACAGGGTCCAGTACAAATAACTCCCCCTTTTTTATTACAAACTTTTATTACAAAAGCATAAGATGTAATTCTGTAACATAATATCACACTCAAGCATACAATATAACCTTTTATGTGAAATGTTCAAATTAAAACTATGAATTATTACACCCGTATTATTACCCTACCAACCACATTCAAGCAGGCCTTACTTCTGCCGGAACCCTGTGTTTGTAACTTACACACTTATTGTCAAACATGACACCCCAAAAGCACAAGAGTTCTCACAATCACAGCCAGACGTCTTGCTTATGTGTCACTTCCATGACTGTCAAACACATATATGGAGAGATTGACCAAGATGACTTTCCAGGAGCTACACAAACAAGGCAAAGCATGAGGATGAGGCATATACTCAGTAGTGGGCCTTGAGTCTGCTCAGGGACAGCAGACAGGTGTAAGCTTTGGACCAACTCTACGTCTCTGTGACCTGACTGTGCCGAATGGTATACTGCCCTCTCTGTATAGGCACACGCAAGAAATAGTGCATCCACCCAGGGCACCATCAACGCAGCATATGCTCATAACCTATCTGGTTATTGCTTCTTTAAATGCACTTTAAGAACTAATGGCACTTGAATGAATGGTTGCACAACAGGCTAAGGGACAATTTTAATATAAAACAATATTAAATCACATAAGATGAGGTGAAATGTAGGAATTGTAAAGACTTTATAAAATGACTTAGAAACTGTAACTGCTTTTATTTAAAACTGCAAGAAGATATCCATTACCCTAATTTGCTGGAACCACAGTTTTTATGAGAAACAGCATCTACTGATGAACCTGATCAAAATTGAGTAATAATTTTAAAAAGGAAACAATTCTTGTTAAAACCAGAATATGACATTGCACAGTTGGACAGTGGTGTCAGAAGAACTGTGATCTGGGCAGTGGATCGCTGACCAGTCATGCCCAGTGGTCCCAGTACCCTGTGCAGGAGATACCAGCGCTGCAGGGCTGGTTAGCACTAGGGAGAGAGGAGGGGCCCAGGAGTGTGTTTAAAAAAGAAAATTCTGAAAACCACAGCAATATACGTGTGTTGTGTCCAAGTCACATAAAATTAGAACACAGGACAACAAAAGCTCCAAACTACTGGAAGCAGCCAACATTTCACGGAACAAGAGACACAAGCTTTGGTGCAAGTTTCAGGACTGAATGGCATATTACCATAGCACTGGATGCATCCACTTGAGGATTTGTGATCAATATGAAGTTTTTAATGTTGAATTCTTAAAGATGATTGGCCAACATATGGATATGTACAGTACTTGGCACAGGGATCCTCAATAAGCCATTGCTGAATCTAATCTGATGATAAAATGTTTACTTAGTAACATGTTCTAAAGGGTAAAAATTAGAGGGAAAAAAAGCATGTAAAGTGCACTCTGTCTTTAGGCAGAAGTTGTTTTTTTTTTAAAGTTATAACAGTTTTTATGCTTTTTAAAAATTGTTTGTTTTTTAAAAAAGATTTTATTCATTTATTTTTAGAGGGGAAGGGAGGAAGGAAGAGAGGGAGGGAAAGATTGATATGAGAGAGAAATGTTGATCAGTTTCCTCTTGCACATGCCCCAACTGGGGACCAAACCCGCAACCCGGGCTTGAGCCCTAACCAGAAATGGAATCAGCAACCTTTTGGTTTACAGAATGATGCTCCAACCGAGCCACATGGCAGTCATGGCAGGTTTTATGCTTAATACAATATATTCTGCGCCTAGGAAACAGCACATTATTAAAATGGAAAACATAATTTTGATTCATAGAAAACCATTATCATGAGTTTAAAAATCAGACTAAAAATGTTACTTAAAAAAAGGACAAAATGTCTAAATGATTATGTACAAATCAACGTATGGGACCTTAGCAAGAAAAGTATAAAACTGTCCTTTCTTAATAAGCATAGTCTTTCATTAGCGAAAAGGAAATGGAATTCTGGCTTGGTCCTTAGTGTTCCTGGACAAAGCAGTCTTAGCCATTTTAACAAACACTAGTGAAAATGCTCTAGTAATGGAGATTCTAGGACAAGCTATTGCCTACAGATGCAGACCCTGAGCTCATAGACCTCATGGACAGTGTTCTGCATGCACAGAAAAGACTGAGCAGCAAACACAGATGGCTACTCACACACGGCTGAGGTCACTGTGTCATAAAGAGCAAGTGTGTGCCTTGTCATTTAGCACTCTGCAGGAAGTCCTGGTGCTGCTGCTGTTCTGTGAACTGGACCCTGTCTACCCTGCCACAAACTCAGGCACAGCTGGGGACACTTGCAGCCTCCAGAAAAGCACTGAACCATTATAGGAACAAATCCAGTGTCATTTTCTTTGAGAAGCATTGTCACCAAGATGGACATGGTCTTGTGATACACAAAGCACAGCAACCTGAAATTGCACCATCCCAATAGGTTTTCATTTTTTCTATTGACAAACATTCAAAATGGCATTTTTATCCTAGGAAAGTAAATAATTACAACAAAATAAGCTTTTCTTACATGAGTGTCTAATCCAAACAGCCTGAATGCAATTACCAGAAATCAGAAGCGACCACTGAATTGATTGGGAAAAGATAACTTAGCAAGTGCTCCTCTGAAAAAAGTATAAAAAGAATGCTTTAAGTAAATGGAATCCATAGAGAATCAGGTTCACATCCTAAATGATGGGGTGAAAGTATGTGACACGGCATGTCCATCATATGGGGAGGCTGGAGAGCTTTCACTTGGTGGCAGTAATGGGGTTCTTGGGAGGAAGGAGCTTGTAGGTGTTGAAGTAGCCCACCACCTGCTGGGGGATCTCAGCCAGGACACACTGGGCCAGCGCCTCCTTGGGAGCCTAATGAAAACAATCAGATGACTTCATTAGCAACCAAATGTTTACTGCTATTTTGATGAAGACTAAGAATACTGCACACGTCAGTAAAGAGAAGCAATCTCCATTCCTAGGCCTGCATCTTGTCTTAGGAACAGTCTGAAAACATGGAATAACCTAAAGAATACTTTTATATCCCACTCACATTTATCAAGTTATTTTCTGGTGTGTGATGAGTTTTTGTTGTTATTTTTCTTTAACTTTTAAACATGGGTCTTTCATTCACTAGGTATTAATTTTTTTAAACTTTCTATTTTGAAATAATTATAGATTTATAGAAAGTTGCAAAAATAATACAGAGAGGTCCCATGTACCTACAGGCAGTGTCCTGCAAAAGTAACAGTTTCTATAATAGGATAATATCAAAACCAGGACAGTGACAATGGTACAGTTCTAAAACCTTACTGAGATTTAGCAGTGTCACATGCACTTGTGTGTGTGTGTGTGTGCACGTGCGCATGTACATGCAACTCAATGTGTCTCCATCATTTGGACAGATCTGTGTAAGCACTACAGTCAAGATACACAACTGTTTCATCACCAAAGAAACCCCTAATATTACTGCTTCTTAATCTGACACCCTGCCCACACCTTGCCCCCTACATCACTGGTGGGGATGTACAATGGCACAGCCACTCTGGAAAAATTTGACAGTTTCTTTAATAATTAAACATGCAGTATTCATGTGACCCAGCAACTGCACTTCTGGGTATTTATCCCAGAGAAATGTTCACACAAAACCTGTACACAAGGTTAACAGAGCTTTGTGTGCAATAGGCAAAACTGGAAATTGAAGACATCCTTCAAACAAATTGGCACACACATAGCATGGAATACTGCTCAGCAGTGAAAAGGAATAAATGCAGCAGTTTGGCTGAGTGAAAAAGCCAGTCCCAAAGGTTATACGCTGTATGATTCCATTTCTGTAATAGTCTTGAAGTAACAAAATAAGAGAAATGGAGACCAAATTAGTGGTTGCCAGGGTTATAAGGAGGGATGAAGGTGGGAGGGCACAGGTGTGGCTATGAAAGGGCAACATAGGGAAACCTATGGAGTAGGACCTTGCTTGTTTCAATGTACCAGTTTTATAAGATGTTACCATTGGAGTAAACTGAGTAAAAGTCTTCTGAGAGATGTTCACCAAATCAACTTCCAGTTTGGTAAATCCATCCAATACTTGTATAGAGTCATCACAGAAGTGAAGATGTAATATATTTTAAGACATTCACAACAGCACTCATTTAATGGTTTATCACACAGACTGTGAGAGGCAGTGTACAACCTGAAGTGAAACCATCCCCCCCGATCAAGGCTCTTCAAATGGAACGTTCCCATGCCTGCCCTAGCACCTACTCAAGCATCTGGTTGTAGACTGCCAAGTAGGAGGAGTGATACTCACGTTCTGAAACTGCCTGAAAGGCACAAACTGGACAATATCTCTGATGGCAGCCTCGCCAGATGGGGAGCGCAGACTCCCACTGTCACCATCCAGAAATTCCATGGCACTGAAGTCAGCCCCGCCCACTCCAACAATGATGATGGACATGGGCAGCTTGGCAGCACTGACAATAGCTTGCCTGGTCTCGTCCAGATCTGTGATCACACCATCCGTAATGATTAGGAGCACAAAATATTGCTGCCAAAGAAAAAGAGTCTAGTGAGCAGCTCGAGCTCCCACACAGTAAAGGCAATGGCTGCTGACATCTGCATCTAGATGAGTCATTATTGTCCTTCTTGCTTGTTTTTCTCACCGGTTTCTACCTAGGACACCATTTAATAATAGTCTGAGATCTCTGATGACAGGGGAATTTACTGATAGAAGTGCTGCAGGTTTATTACAAGTGCAACAGACTACAAAATAGCATGGGAATAAATTAATGGAAGCAAGACATGGAAAGGCACAGGAATAATCACACTGACTTAACTGAAGTATTAAATCGGTCAAAGTATTGCCCTGGCTGGTATGGTTTAGTGGAATCAGTGCAAGCTGTAAACTGAAGGGTTGCAGATTTGATTCCCAGTCAGGGCACATGCCTGGGTTGCAGGTCAGGTCTCCAGTTGGGTGCAACCAATCAATGTTTCTCTCTCACATGAATGTTTCTCTCCTTCTCTTCCCCTATCTCTAAAAATAAATAAAGTCTTTAAAAAATTTTTAAAATAATAAGTATCAGTCAAGGAAGCACGGGACAATTCTGATGAAAGCAGAATTGTTTATCAAACAAAATTCACTTAAAAAATGGATGTGGTTCAGAACAGGGGTTTGGGAATGCTCTCACTTCTGTCCTCTCTGACTAATCTTTTTAAAGAGTTGTAAAAATTTATGTAAAGCTGTGACTCCATCATTTCAGTCATTCAAGTCTAGAATGGGAGTAAGATTTGTAACAGTGATTAACGTGTGCTGAGTACTCACTATGGCCCAGGCCCTGTGCACTTGATATGAATTATCTTATTTCCTCTTTGGACAACTGTAAGAGTCCCTACCTGACTCGTGAGAATGTTGAAGCTAAGAGAGATAAATGGTATGCGAGGTCCTACAGGAAAGAGCTATCCAATCCAAACCTTTTTAGGACAGTGAGCAATTCTGCAACAGCAACTCAAGTTGTAAATAATTAGTTTATATGTTAGGTCTACCTTCATTTTGAGGGGCGGAGGGGTAGAACCAATCTAAAAAATTAATTCAAAAGGCAGAGGAAAGATTCATGGGCATAGGGGCTGCTTGTTCTTACCTTGTTTGTAATGATCACTAATACAACAACAGACATTACTCCCAAACTGAGGATGACCATAACATTACTTCACACTCTGCCCTTGTATCGCGACAGTCAAATCCACAGACAACTGGCACTGGGAGCAACTACAGATCCACAACTCCCTGCCCTGGCGGCAACACTTACCGAAGCTGTCTGTTGCTGTGTAGCTGCAGCAGCAAATCTGGCCACGTGGTTGATGATTGGGGAGAAATTCGTGGGTCCATAAAGTTTTATCTGAGGAAGGCAGGCTCGATAAGCCTCCACAATGCCTTGGATCCCTAGACCAGAAAAGGAGTATTGAACATTCTCAACGTGTAATACGACTGCTCATTACTCACCATCTAGCTAATTATATGTACAAATCAATATACTGTGCTTTAAACAGTTAGGAGTTCTATTTTGAGGAGTCTTT
This sequence comes from Pteronotus mesoamericanus, assembly GCF_021234165.1. Taxonomy (NCBI): domain Eukaryota; kingdom Metazoa; phylum Chordata; class Mammalia; order Chiroptera; family Mormoopidae; genus Pteronotus; species Pteronotus mesoamericanus. Next base: position 61,846,915 of record NW_026555321.1, read on the forward strand.
TTAAGCTATACAGGATTGGGCAAAAGTAAGCTTACAGTTATGAGCACACACAAGAGTTTATTCTTGTATTATTATTAATTATTGTATTATTTTCCATATGAACAAGTGTAAACCTACTCATGCCCTGTCCTGTGTATCACACAGCTCTGTAGCTTTGCTCCATTTCAAAAGCCAATAAACCCTCCCCTCCCCTCTCCTAAGAGAAGGCATTTACTTTCAGCCTCGCAAAATTATTCACTAATCTACAGTAGGATTGTTACAGTGCTTGATTTTGATGTTTTAGGAATGAAATTCTGATGGAACAAGAACTGTGAAAAAGTTGCTGCATCATATAACTTACTTAAGAGGTGAAAAAAAGTGACTGATTAGATAGAAAAATATTTGTATATGTGGCCAGAGACTCCACAAAAATGCCAGCTGGCTAGGATCCCACTGGTAATTCCAGTCCAGGGTTTCCTCGATAACTTAAGAGCAATGATTTTCAACCGCTGTGCTGCAAGAATTTTTAAAACAAGCAATATCTGATTATTTAGTCAGGGGCACTGACCTCTTTTCCCTTAAACTGTCAAATAAATTAATATATTTTTGATGTGCTGCAGAATTTTAGTAATTAGTTTATGTGTGCTATGAGATGAAAAAGGTTAAAAATCACTGACTTAGAGGTCAAGCATGGCATAGTGAGCTGCAGAGCTCCACACACCCACTTCTGGGTAGGTGTCACACTCCACTGCAGGTTTTGGGCACTCTGGAGACTGTTGGGGTGCTGTGTGCTGGGCCTGGGCAGGGCCTGGACCAGCTGTGATCCATGCATGTTAGTGAGAGGGGCACACATGTCTCAAAAGACCCACTGCTTGCTCTCCTTCTGTCACAGAGCAGTGCATCCCAGAGGATAGCTGCTCCTTTGGCCCAAGTCCCAGACAGAGGAGAAACAGAGCAGAGCTGCAGCCCAGTGATAAGTGAAGTAGAGAAAGTCGCTCAGATCTAGAGACTGTTTATCAGAGCAACACAACCTGGTGAAAGCTGAACAACACTCCTGGTAAAAGCACTGCTGATGCGGCATTAGTGTCACTCATGCACCTACTGAATCTGTCCCAATATTAGAGTCAGACACAGGTAAGATACTGGAATCCTCTAGAAATTCCCCACAATACTTGCTGAGATCATCAAGTAATCTTCCTCAGAAGATTGTTGATATAAAACCCAAACAGGTTTCTTGCTTAAAAATGTGCAACAGAACAGTGAGTAACAGGAAGAGAAGCAGGGACTTGGTTTAAAAGCTGATTCAGAGGAACGAGTCTCTCCCCTTAAAATTGGAGAGTTCCCGCAAACTCCCCTTAGTCACTCTGAACTTAGGAATGAATGGTCTTGTGAACAGCTCTTAAGAACATAACATTCATATGTAGAGGTGATTCTACATGCAAAGGTGAGGCTGTAACTAGAGCTAGTCAGTCTGTTAGTAACAAAAATCATATTGACAGACTAGCAGCAGAATCTTACTTCAGTGACAGCCACATGCTGTAGAAAACTGAGTCCATAACCACAGCAATAATAGCTTCTTCCACTTCTATCACCTTAGCTTGCTTTTTAGTCTCAAGGTGTACAAACTATTAATTAAATTTCTTCACAGATACCAAGTGCCTTCAGTTCCTCCACTAAAGCTGAATTATGCTGACATCCTTCCTTTGCTTTACAGGAACAAGTGAGACATGTTACTTATTTCTGGGCAAATAAATTCCACGATAAATTTGGAAGGGATTTAACTTCCTTGCTTTAAAATAAGGCTGCCATTTTTCTGCACAGTGTCTCCTTTGTCTAAAACCAAATGGACTTTTTTCCTGACTATAAACCAAAAGTAGGAAAGCTGCATTTGATGGCAGCTCAAAGATGGGCTCATATTACTCAGAGTAAATGAAGTTCTAAAATAAATTATCACGTAAGTTATCACATAAGTATATCACATATATATTCATTGGCAATAAATGAAACCTAATTACAGATTCCGAAGACTGTTCCAATTTCATCTTAAGCACAAAACACATTTGTTGAGAAGAATACCATTCCCAGTTTAAAATGGCTATGGATATGAAAGTTCACCACAACCCACTGAAGTGTATCAAAGGAGCACTGAATTAATCTGTGTGGAAAAAGTGTTCCAGGAAAAGGAGAAACCCTGATACAAACCCTCCCAACACCGTGTTCATGTGCTTCCACTGTGCTTTGTGAATAAGAGAAGGAGAGGACAGGCTCTTTGTTCAAAACCCACACATTCTGTAATTGTCAAAAGGACCTGTTGTAGAAAGTCAGCTTACTGTGTACAATTTTACATTTCTATCCCCACTTTCTTTTCCTCCTCCAATCTTGCATAATTTTGTGGGAGACTTGGCATTTTAGGTTATTTGCTCAATGGGGTAAAGAAGGAAAGCACTTGGATATCTGAAGTATCACGAAAGCATGAACTACAAACGTTGGCCTTTACACCCTGTACAGAGGGAAGCTGCTCCTGGAGCTGAACTTTGTTCCTCAAGCTGCCTACCCAGTCACGGAAGACTGAGCGCAAGCCATTTGGTGCTGGACACTTTCCTTGTAGAGTGTCTGCTCCTCTGAGAGGATTTCAAAAGATCCATATACTGAACTACTCTTTGCACTGAAGGGTTATTTTAAAATCCACTTATACATGAAAGGAATACGACTATATTTACTGACATAGTCTCAAGATTGAGAACTTTGTTGTTCTATTAAGCAAACCTCTTAAGGCAAAAGAACTTAGCCTGAGATTCTCATCATCATAATAATGATGTCACCACTCTCACCACCAACTGGGTGCAATTCATTTGCTTTATGTGATAAAGAGGTAAATATGCCACAAAAGAAACCTAGAGTTCTGGCTGGGGGCTCAGTTGGTTGGAGCATCATCCCATTCACCTAAAGTTTGTGGGTTTGATCCCTGATTGGGGCATGTACAGGAAGCAACTGATTGATGTTTCTCTCACACAGATGCTTCTCTCTCTCTCTCTCTTCCCTCCCCTTCCTTCCTCTCTAAAATAAATACCAGACAAAGAAATATGGCCCAAATGAAAGAACAGATCAAAGCTCCAAAAATAGAACTAAGCGATGAACAGATAGCCAACCTAACAGATGTACAGTTCAAAACACTGGTAATCTGGATGCTCACTGAATTGGTAGAGCATGGTCACAAAATGGAGGAAAAAGTGAAGGTTAGGCAAAGTGAAATGAAGAAAAATACACAGGGAACCAACAGGAAAGGGAAGGAAACTGGAACTCAAATCAACGATTTGGAGCAGATGGAAGAGGTAAACATTCAACCAAAACAGAATGAAGAAACAGGAACTCAAAAAAATGAGCAGAGGCTTAGGAACCTCTGGGACAACTTTAAACGTTCCAATGTCCAAATCATTGTGGCGCCAGAAGGAGAAGATGAAGAGCAAGAAATTGAAAACTTATTGGAAAAAATAATGAAGGACAACTTCCCCAGTCTGGCCAAGGTAATAGACTTCCAAGAGATCCAGGAAGCTCAGAGTCTCAAAGTTGGATCCAAGAAAGCACATGCCAAGGCACATCATAATTACACTACCCAAGGTTAAAGATAAGGAGAGAATCTTAGAAGCAGCAAGAGAAAAGAGGAGAGTTACCTACAAAGTAGTTCCCATAAGACTATCAGCTGACTTCTCAAAAGAAACCTTACAGGCAAGGAGGGACTGGAAAGAAGTATTCAAAGTCCTGAAAGACAAGGACCTACATCCAGAATTACTCTATCCAACAAAACTATTATTGAGAATGGAAGGGCAGATAAAGTGCTTCCCAAATAAGGTCAAGTTAAAGAAGTTCATCATCACCAAGTGGTAATTATAAGAAATGTTTAAGGGACTCGTTTAAGAAAAAGATCAAAAAATTTGAACAGTAAAATGACAACAAACTTACAACTATCAACAACTGAACCTAAAAAAAACAAAAACAGAAACACAAACTAAGCAAACAACTAGAACAGGAACATAATCATAGAAATGGAAATCAGAGGGGAGGGAGAAGGGGGCGAATGGGGAAAAAGGTACAGGGAATTAAACAGGGGGAGGTTAAGAATAGTATAGGAAATGGGAAAGCCAAAGAACTAGTATGTTTGGCCCATGGACATGAACTAAGAGTTGGGGGGGGCAGTGAGGAAAGATGCTGGGGGGAGGGGCAGTGCAGTGGGGAGAGGTAGAAAGGGGAAAAAAGAAAAGGTAAAAAAAAAGAAAACAAAACAAAAGACCTAACACCAATGAGATTCTCAGTTTACAATGTCCATGTGAGTTTTTTAACTCACCATTACAGTACGGGTTGGATGGATTAAAGTTCATGGGAAATTCATGCGAAACCTGAAAAGAGGAGAAAGAGGCTGGTGAGGCTGGTTTTGCTTCTCTAGGAGGCAAATCTGTAAGTTGGGATTTCCTCTTACCTGCCACTGGGGAGGTATCTGGGCTCCAAAACCAAAAGCTGGAAACATCTTATCACTAAAAAGAAAATTTTTAAAAGGTAAAAGGTTTTTTCAAAGTAGAATTTTATCTTTACTCATAATAAAACCAATAGGATCTCCTTTTTTAAAATTTTAAAATCTTTAAAAAAAGATAAATCAAAGATTACCCATAATAACCAGAGAAAAAGTGTTAATATACAGCAATTCTCATTCTCAGTATTTTTATGTGATTTGAGGGAGGAAAAATATTCCTTTACATACATTTATACAAATGGGGTTCATATTCCCGTATTTTATAACATATTCTTTTCTACTTATACACTGTATATTATTTCATTGAATAAATATGTAGATAAATCCATAAAGCCGTAAAACCAAACGGTTTTTCATTTGTTTACAGTAAACTCCTGTGGCAGTAAAACCTAAGCTCCACTCACATGGGGTTATCTACAGCCACGTAATAGGAATATTCATACACTGGCCACAGAAACATGGTGCAAATACCACATACAAAACTATCATGTTTATTCAGCAAAATGAATGACTGTTTGGCCCCAGCAGTTTAGGAATGAGGGACAGGGACCTGGATCAATAGTGTCCTGCGAATGGTGCAAGTATTCCCTGGGTGGACTTCTCCCCGCGTCCTGCCACATAAACCTCTGGATTAACAAGCTCATTTCCTACCAGGGACAACCTTCTCCATGTAAACTTTAACAGCTCTTCTTGCATTGTGAACTGAACCTATGTAACATGTCAGATCTTTTCCCAGATTGTAATCTGTCTCTAACTTTGTTTACAGTATCTTCCCCTTTATAGTTTTAACATTAATTAATATGAATAAAAATTTTTTCATGATTTCTGCATCCTCACTGCCAGACTGTGAGCAATCCACATCTATTTTCTGTGGGTCTGTTCAGGGTTGTCTTTGCTATTAAACACAGTCCACCTGGAAAAGGTCCAGATATGAAGCAGACCAATACTCGTCCATTTCCATTTCCGTTCTTCACCTGATAACAGACCACCCAAACAGAGCCCATTCAGCTGATCCCAGCTCCTCAGCCAGTATGGTGTGAGCAGAAGTCATCTGAAGGGACTCCTGGGAGGGATGCACACGCACCCTGGCTCCCTCATCTTCTACTGCCAGAGGACCCAGGACCCACAGCAGCTGCCTGAACCCAAGGTGGATGCTACAGGTTAAGGAAGACAAAGCTACCCTCTCAGTATGAACTCTTATCTCTACCCATGAACACACAAGGGAAACAAACCACTTTGTTTTTGCATGTCCACTTCAGCAGCTTTGCTTGCAATTTATATGGAATAGTATACTAACCAAATTGAGTTCTTGTCCAGTTTCACTATAGCTCCTTTCCCCTGAAATGCCATCTCTGTCAAATGCCAAGTTCACATACACACTTGGGTCTATTTCAAGACTGTTGCTTTGTTCCACAGGTCATGTTCTAATTCCATAATCTTAACTCACATGCCTGTAAAATGTTCTACTATCGGCTAAGAACAAATTTCCCATTTCTTTTATTATATTTTTTTCCTGAAAAATTTCTTGGTTATTCTGATTCATTTTCCTTCTAGAATATTTTAAGAATTATTTTGTCAGGATTCCACTGCAATTTTGATTAAAGTTGATTAATTTAGGGAGACTTCATATCTTACATCATTATGGCATCTGTCTATCTAGAATCATGGGCTATCTTTCCATTTAAATAAGTCTCTTTCTCTGTCTCTCAGTACAATTTTGTAGTGTTCCCTCAGTAAACACCCTAGATATTTAACTAAATTCATTCTCAATTTTTATTGCATTTTGAATTGTGATCTTTAGTCCACCATAACTTCTTTAATCAGTTATGGCTGGTAATTGAGAAATTGTTGATTTTTTATTTTATGTTGTCTCTGACCACCTTTCTGAACTCTCACTACTTTCTCATATTTTTGCTAAACTTTCTCAGGTTTGAGTCCATTCCTTACAGGTCTGCTAGAGTTGATGTCTAGAACTGTTTTGATCTGCTGCCCCTGTGAGGAGTGGCTGTCCCCTTCCATTCACAGTTCCTACTCTATTGTGATTTCCTGCCTCTTGAAGCCAACTTTGGTGAGTTAAAGTTTCCTTAAAAAGTGATCCTTTAATCTAGATTTCCCAGTGTAGTAACAGAAAGTTTTAACATATAATTTTTAATGGTTTTTTTTCCCTGAATCTATGCCTATAATCACCCTCTCATTACTAATATTCTAACGATGTTTTCTCTTTCACTGGGATCACTGTTGGCAAAGACCTGCCTTGGATTTGTTCAACTTGCAAAAAACCACCTCTTCCTTTATTTAATAATGTGGTGGATATTTAGAACTCTCCAAGCCATTCCTTTCTGTTCAGAGGAAGTTAGTGCAGCTGGGAAAGCACATTGCTGGTCAGGCTCAACGCTGCCTCTGCCATTACCAGCCAAGGGACCTAGACAAGGAACTGCCCAAACCTCAGGGTCCTCTGCAAAGTGTGGGTGACAAGAGTACCCCTCCCTCCACAAGGATGTGAATAGATGAACATCACATAGAAAGTGCTTAAATTGTCCCCAACACTTATTAGCTGACATGTGTATAGAATCTGCTATTATGATGATGTCTTTACTCCCTGTTTTTTAACTTAATTTTATTGAAGTTAGTTCATTTATATTCAGTTCTTGTTTAAAAATAAAAGCATGTAAATGAGAAATTCTCCCACATAAAGATAGTACCATGTACAGTCTTCTCATTATCCTCTATTTCTAGAAAGTCTGATACCACACTTTGGTCTTCTCTTTGATCTAAGAATTTTTAAACTTCCACATGGTAAATTCTCTTTAGTTATTATACCTTTCTCGTTAACTTCCGGGTGGCAGTCTGAGAGAGTGACCCTGTGAATGTTTTACCCTTTACATGAGCCCCATTTTGACTGTGTGACTTTGAAAGTTTTATTATACTTATATTTTCAATGGAAGTACTTTGATACTCTGTTATTAAGCATGTCTATGGCTAAATTTTTCATTTTGGATTATGTAAGAAGTGCTCTATAAGTAATTTTTTACTGTTTTTATGAATTCTGCCTTAAATTCATGAGGCTAGTACTGGGATTGCTATCTTTGCTTCAGGTTTATTTGCATTTGCCTAAAAATCGCCTCTTTAAATGTCGTAACAGATTAATGAAAAGCTATTCAATAAGTAAGGGCTTTTGTCATAAAATAAAAGGTAAAAACAAGTGAACTTTTATACTGTTCCCTAAGAGATCCAGAATAAAAAATTACTAATGCCCACATTTTTTTCTACTATTTAGCAAACCTTCAAATGGTCCTATTTAAATCTATTTAATATCCATCCATTGAGAATTCATTCAAAATATTATAGCAATTAGGTCAAGTTATCCTTCAACATTTGTTCAAAGTCACCATTAAGATGATTTTACTGTGACTACCAAGGAAATAGATGTGTTAAGAAATAGTGTCTATGAGTGTTTACAGAATGTTTTATCTGGATTTCAATACACAGATAACTTTTCCCTAATGAGTAAACCCCAAGTAAACTAGGTCAAAGAAACAAGTCTGCTGACTGCAGTCAGCTGTTAAATTAGTACATTGTACCTAATATACTGTAAATGACCACAGGCCATGATGAGAGGTCAAAGGCGAAAACTAGGACTGCCACAAAGATAAAGATATGAGAAAGACACTCCCCCAGCAGTCTATCCCCCTAACTCGATCAGAGAACAAGCAGAGGAAACAGAAACTGCTCCTACCAGGAGTGAGGAAAACAAGGCATACTCACGCATCATAATCTTGAATGACTAGTCCCACAGACCAGATAGCAGTCAAGTACTCATTCACACCGTTGGGGCTGATGTAATGAAGGGAGTCAGGAGACCGTGGGTCACCATTGGAGCCAGTGAAGTCCACCCCCACCTGCAAGTAACAATTGCAGCCCTTACTAATGAAGGTAGGATGTCTACACTGACGTCTGGGAGAGGATCAGGAGGTGAGACACAAACATGCATTCTGAGGACTGCAGCTGTTTCCTCACAAACACCTGGGACCACAGGTAGTTCCAGTCAAATAATTTGAGCCGCAGCATGAAACAGCCTGCCATTCCCATTTGCTAGGTCTCTTAAATCATGAATTATTACACCCATGACTTTAGCTGCAGGGCTTGTATTTGTATGTCTGTTTTTAATATTATTAAACTTACTACAGGATAATCACTGCTTTGTAGATAATCTACTTTCTGTCAGAAAGAAGGAACAGATCTTATTAACACAAATGAAAGCTTCAGGATGTACGCAGACCACCTGTCTAAGGGAAACGCCCCCCACACAGTGTAAATTTCATCAGTTTTGCAGGAAGAGAAAGAACACTGTAAAATGGAAGTGTTCTTACACACACACACACACACACACACACACACACACACACACACACACACAGAGTGTAAATTTGATCAGTCAGTTTTGCAGGAAGAGAAAGGACACTGTAAAATGGAAGTGTTCTTCCTGCAAAAATGACTCCGAAAAATTCAGTGAGTTACTTACAGTAAAATTCAGCTGACATCCTCCCATAATATAGTCAAGGAATGTGCATTCCACTGTAATCTAAAAGCAAACAGCAATAGATAAAACGTAGGCTCTCCTCCTGTACGAGAGAAACAAAGAGCTCTCTGGCAAAATTTTTTAACAGTTTATGACCTCAAGAGAATTGATACAAACACGTGGAAACTGCCCCTACACTTAAGTTTAAACTCCCCCCTCCATGTCATGAATTGGTTTTTACTTCAAGATAATTAGAGCAATGTTAGGATTAGAACAATAACGGTCAAAATTGGAATATACTCACTTTACATTTTGAGAAATAATTAATCTTATACATTGAGAGCTTTAATAAGCATAATAATCAAGATGTTTTTAAAAGCCCACTTGTCTGTTATAAGAAATCTCTTAGATAACTCCCCTCCACTCCTAACTCATATCATTCCTGTCAATGCAGTGCGAAAATACCACAGGGCCGCACATTTCCTAAGGTAATAAAAAACCTTAACATCCTGTCCTTTGCTAAAATGTTGTGAAACCTTGGAAGCAAAGTTACTTGAAAGACTGCTTTACTATTTGCTACTCTGTTCTTTTCCCTAACTTGCCTAGATGCTCACGTGATTCTGCCCCAGATGCAGATGTGTTTGATAGGCAACACTGACAGAACTGGAAATGGGGCTTCATTACATGAAAAGTGGTCAGGGTCGACTAACCTCACACTGCTTCACACTGATGACACCTGAATTCTTGTAGCTTTTCTTCTTCTGTCTCTTTTTTTCATTTATGCATTCAAATTCAATCTATAGTGAGAAAAGACAAAAGATTTGTTCTCACTATTGATATTAGAAATGTCAACGTGAATTTATTTTTTTAAGATTTTATTTAGTTTTTTTACAGAGAGGGGAAAGGAGGGAGAAAGAGGGAGAGAAACATGAATGTGTGATTGCCTCTCATGCGCCCCTTACTGGGCACCTGGCCTGCAACCCAGGCACGGGCCCTGAGGAATCAGACCAGCAACTCTTTGATTCTCAGGATGGCACGCAATCCACTGAGCCACACCAGCTAGGGCAGAGATGTCAATCTGAATTTACATGAATGACTTTTTTCTCCTGGAATCAAACCACCTACTAATGTAGGTCTATTCCAAATAAAACTCTGAAACAATGACATAATACACTAAGTACGTGAAATAGTTATCTGTGAAATTTCCAAAAGGCATTCCTAACATTATATACCTTTAAAAATAGTTTGTAAATATAAATTTCCTTGTAAATCTTCTAAGTAATAATCTTGTTCTTTACAATAAAGGAATTAAAATATTTTACTCCCAGTTTTTACCCTAAGAGAACAAAAAATATGCTGCTTAGAAAAGAACAACAAAACCTACCATCAGAAAACAGAGACATATGAAGCCCAATTCTGTGGTAAAATACATCATCTCTTTTCACTGGGAATGTATGTTACAACCAGATCTAATGTTGTCCTCAGTACACTTCCTTCCCCGGACAGACCGGTCTTCCTTTCCGCCTCCTGTCCTCCTGTCAATCCATAAGGCTTGGCTCATGTCCTCCTCTGTTCTGGTCTTCTCTGATCTTCACCCATCTCTTTAAACTTCTGCAGCCATATAAAACTAACTTACATACTTTGTTATTATTCTCAACTATTTCATTTCATTAATATTTTTTCATAGCTAGTATAATGATCTCTGATTTATACCTTCCAATTCTCACTGTCTTACCTAATAATAAGCACATAAGGTATACTGAGTGAACTTGATGAGTCACCTCTTCTAGTTAATAGAAAGCAGCTTATTTTTACTAATTTTCTAAAAATCAAACATTAAAAAGTACATTTGATACAATGATATAAAACAAAAGTATGTTAAATTTTTTGAGGGTTCAGGATCCTGGCAGAGTCTGAGTCATCATCAAAGAAACTAATTATTGAGTATTTCAGATGCAGAAATGTTCTATATAGAATTCTCACTGCTCAAAGGCTGCATTACTTCATGTACTCACACTCTCATAGTGCCACCAAAGGCAGGCGCTGTCCCAGGCACTGAGAAAAGAGATGGTAAGACAGAGCCTAGCCTTTAAAGAACAGGAGTGAGCAAGCCTGGCACTACGGCCACATTAAAAGCTTCATTTATCACAAATTAGCTGGATTTAGAAAAACTTTACGTGATTCATAAAGTACTGTACAGGTCATAGTTAGCTCATTATAGTCTAAAAGCATGTCATTTATTGATTCTGGAAAATGATAAACTAATCCCATTGAAACAACAATCCAGACAACTTCTCATATTTAGTTCCTTTGGGAGGTCTGCTTTACTTTAAGTGTTCAGGTTTTCACCATTTTCCATTAGTTCTGCCTTTTAAAAAAATCTTTAAGTGGAATATTTGCGGCTGAATTTTGCTGTTTTAATTCAAAGTCTGTTAACTCAAGGACAAATCAATGCTTGCATTGAAACCATAAATGGGATTTGAAAGCCTCTGCTCATCCCACCAGCATCTCTGTACTGGCTGCTTCTACTACCTGGGCTTTGTGAACAGCAGCAGGGACAGACTGGAGATCTCTATGTGACCCACTGAAAATTCTAGCCCTCTATGTTTGTTTAAAACTTATTTCTCCCAATTAGTTAAGCCAAATGCCTCGTAAGTTTTATTTGTTTAGTTTTTAAGTTTTGATCTAAACCTGTCAGCATCTTTTTTTAGGTCACATCACTCACATGACTTGGCAAAATAGACTTTCTCACCTGGCCATGACCTTTTTCCATGGCTGTATTTTCAAATGCAAATGCTATGTATATATAAAACACATGAGCATGTTTCAGGTCTCTAAGCAGCTAATAAACATTCATATTATTCTGTTTTAAGTTACAAAGAGCATAAACACCTTATCTCATTCAAACTAGAAAGGTAAATAAGATGAAAGCAATTTCTAAGTTTTACTTAAAAAATTCTGTGGAACAGCCCTAGCTGGTGTGGCTCAGTGGATTCAGCGACAGCCTATGGACCAAAGGGTCGTTGGCTTGATTCCCAGAATAGAGCACATGCCTGGGTTGCAGGCCAGGTCCCCAGTTGAGGGTGCAGGAGATGCAACCACACATTGATGTTTCTCTCCCTCTCCTCCTCTCTCCCTTCCCCTTTCTAAAAAAATAAATTAATTAAATTAAAAAAATAAAATTCTGAAACAGTATTAACCACACTGGTTTAGAGACAGAAAAGTTTCAGAGGCGTTCTTAGAAATATGTTGAGATGCTAAACAATAAAATAAATGTAGTGAGGGCAGACACATTGTTACCAGTAGATAGTTTCTCCACAGTGCCAGGGAGTCTCACCATTGGCCAAGATGGTGCCAGGGGGAGGTTCTTACACTGGGCGCATGGAAAGCTAGAAATATCTCCTAATATCTAGCTTGGGTAGGGCCCAAGCGTACAAAAAGTAGCAAGATAATTGGATAGTGAAAAAGCCCTTCCCCACCCCTACCAGATTAGGTGTGGTACCAGGGCAAGGTAGGCACACGTGCCACAAAAGTCAAAATGGCACAGGGGGAGGTACTAGACCCAAGAGGCCAATCAATCTAGCTTGGGAAAAGAAGGGATTGGTTGGGAGGTGGACCCACCTGAAGTGCACAAAAGTTTGAGAAGCTGATTGATCATTCTGAAAAAGCACCTGGTCTGTTCCACACCCAAGCTAATATAATCCCAGGGGAACAAAGAGGTTCTCTCTCGCTCGTGACTTGCGGGCTCACTCTCTTGCTTGCTCACGACCTGGACTTGCATGGTACACTTGCCTGTTCTCTCTATGGGTAGCCCATGGCTTCCAGAAGGAATTTCTTTCTTTCTCTCGCTCTCTCTTGCCCACCTGGGGATGCTCTTGCCCACACATCTGAGCATTCTCCAGCGACTATTCAACCTTGTGGCCTTAGCAGCCACATAGCCCATGACCATGTGGGCTCCACACACAGGCTCCAGAAGTGAGCCTAAAATGAACAGCAATTGGGAACAAGCTAAGCTACCTGGGTGGGGGACTATGACAGATTAGCAGGCACCTGTGGGCTCCAAAGGGCTGTACTTTAAATTGGAGCAGGAACTCTGGACACTGGTTTTTGTCTTGGTTTGGCTGAGGAGATGGGCTTTGAGATAGGAGTCTGCCATTCTCCCAGACTGTGCAGCACCTGCATAAAACTTCTTTCCTTCTGCACAAGCATCTGCCTCACACACTTGGCTCTTGTGGCAACAGGCAGCCAAATCCCTATTTTTTTGTTTGATTACAATATGATCTTAACATAATTAGGGCCATTAGATGGCAGCTCCATACTCCTTCATTTGAAATACCGTATCTGTGCTTTCATTCTTCCCATGGGTAAGGACAAGTCGGAGAGAAGAGCCAGAGGCAGGCTGTAAAAGTGGACACAATTTTTAAAAAGTATACACAAGTATTTATCCAGTGCTGTGGCTACTAATTATTGTGACCAATGAAATGCCAAACGCTTTAAAACTAAGAATTTTCAACCAAACCATGTGTGTTGTCAATAGCCAAGAAAACAAAACATCTAAATCTTGTGTAAACTCACACCTCAAGTATGAGTTTTGGGTCATCTGGTGACTAAACAAATAAAATCCACAGATTTCTGAGCATTATACAGTACAGAGTAAAACATGTGGTAAACATTTGCTATGCCAAGGGGAAAAAATGAAATACTAACTGTATGGCCAAACTGTCAGGTATTTTCAAACAACAAAAATGCAACTTACAGGTGAGTTCCTGGAGGCTTCTTTCAGTTTAGTCATGGTGGTTTGAAATGTCCCAATGAGATCATGTGACCCATCGTTATCATAGTCATAGCACTCTACCTAGAATTAAGTATGACAAAAATATATAAAAATCAACATAGCTGTGTTTAAAAAGTATTGGCTGCAACCAATGGACTTACCAAGAAGTGCCATTTTCATTCAAGTAAGTAAAAATGTTTAGCGTGCAGGTCTCCTTGGAGAGGTAGGAAATGACCTCCTGGAATCCTTTGGAATCCTAGTGACCCTGGTATGGGTTCCAGGCAGATCACAGGCAAATGAGAAACAAGTACTATTCAATTTCCACATTAAGTACTTTCCAGTTCCTCTATCATGTCCTCTGTTAAGTTCTGATAAAATCAAAATGGAATTATATCTCTTCCTCATCCACTTCTTTACCTTGTTATCACTGACCAATGGCTAAAAGCCATTATATGGTGGAAGAGAGGAAGACAGTGTGCAGGCAGCTGAAAGGCATAATAGATGACTTAAAATCATAGAAAGAGTGTTTCATCCTGCCATCTGGCAAGGCTAGGCTTGCATGAGGGTTAGACATGATGAAGTCATATGACAGCACTCTGAGGATCACAGCTCCTACGATGAAAAGGAAAATTTGGGGGGAAAAGTACTGAACCCCCTTGCAAAGTTTCTGCTCCTACAGGAGGCTGGTGAAGTCCAGCCTCAACAGCAGCTCTCGCCCAGTACATCCTCTGTCTCAAAGCCAACACCACACAGCTGAATGTGTGATTCACATGCAGTTTGTTGCCAGGTGGACAGATGTAGTGGAGAGTAAATATTCACAAGAATACCTAAATATCGGTGGCAATGAAAGACTTAAGGTGATGTAAGCTGTTAGCAAGCAGAGGTGTTATGGTGAACAATGAATAACCCAATGTCTTCTTAGTGCTTTTACTTTCAAAATAGGTCATCTAATTTCTGCAAACCCTTATTATGTGTACTGCACGTATTAGCTATTAAGCTTGTGAAATAGCCAGAGGAATTAAACAGTCTTGGAAGACATGTCCTGTGTGGTGCCCAACATAGTTTAAAGGAAGGCTGTGCTAAGGACACTCTAATCCTTCTATAACTGTGATTGCCTGTATCTAAAAAGCTATTGGTACTGGCCCCATGCCATCTTGCTATCATTCTTTACAGAATTATGTTAATCCCCACGCTAAAGTGCTCACTGTATTTCATAGCATGAAATTAATAAATTTCATAAGCCTCACCAAAAATTTCAGGATTTATACATCTCATCTGACAAAGTGATTTTTTTCTTCTCAGTTCTATGAGAAGTGAATCAGGTACTTATCATAACAGGAAGTCTTAACTTTATTTCCATTTTTACTCAGGAAGACTAAACATTGATCAATGAACAAAAACAAAGAAGTTCTAGAATTGTAATTCTGAGTAACTGTTAAGAGTTTTCATTGGCTGAAAGCACTTTGGCCACTGACTAATCCTGTTTAACTCTTCCACTGTGTATGTGATGCTCAATTTTTAAGCCCAAAGCCCTTTATCTGACTCTTTAAAGTATTAGGGAAAAGAAAAAATAATGATCTTAATTATTTTCCAGATGAACTAAAATAAGATAAAATCAAAAACATCTTAACATTTTAATAATTTCATTTTAATAGCTTTTAAAAAATTTATGGACAACAGAATGTTACATTTTAGATTTGCATTCAAGAAACTACAATTTATACCTAAAGCAAAATCAAGCTTTGATAATGCCAAGATTTTATTTAAACAAAGCTTATGAAGAGCTAATACTGTTCATATGTTTAGTCTGCCTGAAACTTCAGGGAATGTAAAAATAGTTTTCAACTGTAATTTCTGATAACTCACTATATTGCTCCATTGAAGGTCAATGTTTGGTGCTAAAGAAAAATGTGGCATTTATAATGCTGGCACATGTTCAGATACAGTTTGACAGAAGATAATGTAATGATTGTGTCATTTAATTCCTATTCTTAAGAATTCGAATATTAGGACTACTGTCTGCTTTAAACAACAGTATCATAGTGTTTGTGAAATTGAAACATATGCATATATACATTGGCGCACATGTATATATGTAAAGAATGCACACACCACACAATACCACATCTACTAAGGCATTCCAACTTCAGGCAGGGTGGCAGCATGCAGGATTATTTCTCTGTCACTGGATGTTATGAAAATGATAATACATGCTAGAGTGCACATTCATACTGCAGCAAAGAAACTGCTGATGACTGCAACTCTTTCCTCTGCTCTATAACTTTATACACCTCTGAGCAGTTTCCAAATACCAAGAGAATCACAGATGTATGACTTCCTGATATTGCAGAGACACAGACAGTGATGATGTGGCAAACCAAGTTGTGTGTCATTAAAACAAACTAAGAAACTTTTAAGAATGGAAGGCATTCATCAGAGTAAGCTTAGAAAACCAGTGTACTTACTATAATAAAATAGCCCTGTAAGCAAGCCACTGTGAGCAGAAATTTAAAAAACATTGTTTCACCATTAACTTATTATAATCAAAGTTTTCATTTAGACATATTTTTCACAGCCTCTCTTGCTTCTCAGATCAAATGAAGCTTCAACTTACTACTTTTAATGTGAAAAGCAAAAGCTCTAGATTTAGTATAATAAAAAGTAAAATTTTTTTGAATTTTTATGAGTTTATTTGAGCCAAACTGATGACATATGTCGGGCAGAAAGATCTTAAACGCTCTCAGAAGTAATTTTTAGAGCTACTTTTCTACTCTTTATTTTGTACTGTATGTGCCTCAATGGTATGTAGATTATTTTGAGCTAAAGGCAACTGAGACTCTGTGGGCTCAAGAAAAATTTTGCTCATCCTTAACTATCTAGAAGACTTTAAAATAGGAGCCTGACCCATGATGAGAGTTATCATCAGCAATGACTTTTTACTTGTCTATATGGGAGGGCAAACTAATTATCACTGAACATGTGCTTTCCCTCAATGATCTTCTGAAGCTCCACGGTGGCTTACATCCTCCCTAGCTCAGAATGTCTACTAGACCTCAGCTTCCCTTTGTGTCTCTAACTCCCTCATGTAGGAGGGGTTCTCCTACATATGTAATTACAGTTGGTCAATTTCTCTTGCTAATTTGTCTTGTGTCTATTTGAATGTTAAACCAGCTAACAGAGCGTTGAGAGTAGCGGAAAGCTTGTTCTGCCCCTGCCCAAAAGCTAAATTTTCACTGCTGTTGGGAATATCACACAACTTATACTGACATTATTTTTTAAAGTTCTCTGCAGTTTTCAATAACAACAGCATCTGTACTGTGTTTAAGAGTTTAAAAAACTTCATTTTTGCTAATTTAATCCTTTTTTGTAGTGTAGACACTATTTTCTCCATTATATAAGTGGAAACATTAGATGACCTGTTCAAAATCCCTTAGCTGATTAAAGGACTGAATCAAGACTTGGACTGTGGTCTGATTTTCACTCTTCCACTTGTTCCATGCCATCAACCTCCCTGTTTTTGCCATATTCATTACAAAAAACAAAAACAAAAATCCATCTCAGTTTGCTGACACCAGAACATAAGAAAAGGCTTCTATCAGGAATCTTATGTCAACAAGTGACTCTAGTATAAAAATGTCCTTAAAATAATATATATTTTTGATACATGATTATAAATTAAGAACACTTTAGAAAATTCTTAGATATCTGCTGTTGCTCCCTGTTGCCACTGCCTTCCTGATCCTCTAAAACTGAAGCCACTTAAACGTCCAGTGTTTGTATTTTGCTCTGGAAATAAGTGACAGAAATGCCACTGCTGTGCTAGGGGAAACATCTGCTTTATCTGCGAGGGACATACCAAAGGCAAAGAGGGTAGTTAAAGGTCCTATTAATGGAATCTTTTTAAAAGGGAGAAAATTTTATATTAGACATTTTATTTTAAAAATAAAAAAGTAAAATAAAAATCACAATGCTGATTCAGCATTAGGTCAACAGATCAGTCAAACATGTTGACTCTTCAAACAATTTACCAATCAGAGACATCTCTACTTTAGTATACTTAAATATGAACAAAAGTGAATCCTACATGTATGTTAGTTACATCATGTACTTTTTCAAAAATAGTATCGCATCAATCACTTTTACAAAAGAGGTGAGTTTGTCTGTATAAATAATTTCAAATTACCTTAATAGTTTTATCCATATCTCCATAGCACAGTGAGTTAAGAGAGATTTTAAAAGGCCTCCAAACAGGATTCAAGTTGTTTTTAATAACCTATAAAAGTAGATTTTCAAAGACAAGTTAGGAAAGCATTCAGTTCATTAGCCTTTTGTTCTTGCCTTTCCTAGATTCTGCTGTGCTCTAACCAATCATCCTCCACCTCTTCAGCCAACTTTTTCACTGAGAAACTACCTAGGTCAATATTATACAACTGTTACATAAAAAATGTGACAGACAGGTCAATATTATACAACTGTTACACAAAAAATGTCTAGTTGTGATACATGCTAAGAAAAGAAAAAAAACTACTTGGGAAATACAACCACCCATTATAAGATACCCTTGTGTGAGAAATCAGGGTTTCCAGTGCAGCATATAGAGGACTCAAATATGAAATAATAAAGTCTGAGAAAGAACTGTGCTGGGTTGGATTTGGTTAAAGAAATAGTCTTACGTTTACAATTAAATTTTTTAAAACATATATAATAATAAACAGGTATAAACAAATATACATGCTTCCCAGCAGAGTCCACTGCAAAGGTCTAAATGCTATGATGTCCCAGTAGCAACGAGTACATCTAGCCCTCAGATCTTGGCATCTAAATGCCACCACACTTTGAAAAGAATAGGATCACTTCAGAGAAATGGGTTGTTCCAGACCTGGCACAGAAAAAGCACAGGGTGAACTGAGACTATAACATAAATTAAGAGAATGCTTAAAGACATAAAGATTAGGGGTCATGTTAAAAGAAGCCAGTGCCATTTGAAGGCATGCCTCCAGTCAAATTTAGATTAATTTGAGCAGCAAAAAGGGTAACAGTAATGAATTATAAATAATGAACACACTATATTATAATAATCCATGAGTCCACAATGACACTAAAAATAAAGAAGGAGAAAGTGAGAGAGGAGTATCTGCTAATATGCTTAAGGGACAGAAAATAAAGGAAAGAATCACTGTGTTGTGACTCAATATAATAACTGGTTCAGGCATGGATCATGAGTAGATGCTAAAGCCAGTGGGTGAAAGGTGGGAGAACAGCCTCAAAGTGCCACACCACAGACCACCTATTAATTACAAAGGGGTGGTCACCAGTGTAACCACCTGGGCAACGTTAGCATCATCAGTACCAGGCAGACTGACACTGTGGGTTCCCTGCTGGTGTACAACAAGAGACAAAGAGTGGTCCAGATGGCCACATCTGAGCAGGACCTAGCTGTGAGGAAACACAAGACTCCAGTGTGCTGACAGACTGGTCTTGATTATTCACGAAATTTGATGGCAGGAAGGTGCAGAAAAGCAGAAAAAGTCTTGTACTGGGAACATAATAGCCAAATGCAAAATGTGAGCTTTGATTGATCCAGGACACAACAAAACAGTATGCTTATAAACATGTGGGACAGCTTGAAAGGCCTGAAGAAACTGTTAAAAACCATGTTAACTCTTTCAGATGTGACTGGGTAGGAGAATGTCCTTGTTCTCAAGAAATTCCTATTCTACTATTTAAGGTGAAGAGTTGTCTGCAGCCCACATCAGGACAGCTCTGAAAAAGGGTAGTACCTATGTGCAAGTGAGAGAGAGAGAGAGAGAGAGAGAGAGAGAGAGGGAGGGGGAGGGAGAGGGAGAAGGTACAAATATACAGGGATGCATTTTCGTGTTCTTTATAGGGTTTTTAAGTTTTCAAAAAAAAACTTTACTAATAACTATGCAGGGTAGCATCCCCTCATCAAAAGAAAAAAGATCGGCATGGTGACCTGTGCCTCTGGCTATGCATATCTGAACGCAGATATTTTTATAGAAATATAATTTTTGTTTTATTTTTAAAGATTTTATTTATTTATTTTTAGAGAGAGGGGAAAGGAGGGAGAAACAGAGGGTGAGAAACATTAATGTGTGGTTGCCTCTCGCATGCCCTCTATTGGGGTCCTGGCCTTCAACCCAAGCATGCATCCTTACTGGGAACTGAATCAGTTACCCTTTGGTTCATAGGCTGGCACTCAATCCACTGAGCCACACCAGCGAGGGCTATAGAAACATAATTTTTAAAATAATATTTAATTACTACAATTGTGAAGGAAACCTCGACCCTACTTTTCAAATTTGGATGTTCACCTCTGTTCGATGAACCATGAGCCAGTTTCCATCAGATGTCTGCTTGTGGAATTCCAGATATGGATCTGATTTTCCAAATAGATCCTACATTAAAAAGAAAAAGCAATTATTCTCCTCTAAACCACTTTATGCCTATTACATGTTAATAACACCTGAAGTCTGCCCCCTCCCGAGTACAGATATACAGAGTACAGTACCACAGTAAATACAAACCCATCTCCTTCTTCACAGACTTGCTGACATCTATCTGGAGAACTGTGATGGTATTTCTGATATATGATTCTAATCCTTACTTCTCAAAAAACACAATGGCTTTAAAATATAGTGACCAATATGACCCATCAATATAATATATATTTGGCTGTTTTCATTATTAACATTGTTCATTTGCACAGCACTGGGTAGTTTTTATGTAAGCAAACACTAGTCATGCTAACTGAGGGACCAGCAACAAAATGGACTCAGAGGGGTTAAATTATTTGCTAAGACCACATATCTAATTATTGATGGACCTGACTCTTTACTCCATATCTTATCCATGTCCAATTTCACACACAAGGGAGCAGAGGTAAACACGTGGAGTATGCAACAGAATTACTTCAAGGGCACACATCTTTTTCCTCTCTAATTTCCAACAGTAATCTTATATAGTGCTTAGCACATTGAATGCTCAGAACTGTCCTTATTACCACCCTCAGAACACACACACACACACACACACACACACACAGACACACACACACACACGATAAAATTATAGAAGGATACACAAATCACACCCAGAGGTTAAACTCAAGTAATAAAATTACAGGTGATTATTTTCTCATTTTCATTTATCTTCATTTTGAAATATCCATACTCCTTAGAATACATTACTTATTACTTGTCAAAATGAAAGGACACCAGTTAACTCCACTGTCATACATGCAGCTATGCCCTTCATTGAAGAGTTTTGAGTTCTGAATTAACCTTAGTACTAAATTAAGAACAAAGACAGTATTATTTCCCTACTTAGTATAGTTTACTGTCAAGCAAGAAACACAGTTGGTACAGTCAAAAATAGAAACACAAGAACTAGGAAGAACTAAAATTTAATGTCTGTAAGAACAATCGTAAGTAAATATAAAAAGCCTCTTTATGCCCCATTTTATATTGTAAAACTAGTAACAGCACTATACAAAGTTAACTTTCCAAAAACATACGAACCTGCCCTGTCTTACTTTTCATAGAAATAAACCTATGACAGAGGCAAAATAGCATTATTACCATTTTGAAGGTAAGAAAACAGACCTTGTATGAAAGTTCATTAAGTTGTCAGTAGAACTAAAATAAGAATTGAAAGTTTCTGACTCAGACCCCCAAGTATGTTACATGAAAAAAGGAAGGTGGAGTAAAGTTTGCATGTGGTATGACACACTTACCAAAGGGCCAGGGGTGGGGACAAATAGAAATACAAATACACACACACACATCTCTCGATTCAAAGATAAACACATATATGAGGGAGGACCCCAAAAAACCCAGAATTTATTTATAAACAATTGTATATTTATTCTTAAGTGCTTAAACTTCAATCACCTTCAAAGTACTCTCCATTTGATGCAATACACCTATCAAGACGTTTTTTTCCACTGCTCAAAACAGTTTATGATGCCTTTTAGTGCTTCTGCCATTTTTTGTTTCATTTCTTCCACAGCAGCAAAAACGTTTCGCTTTGAAGACTTTTTTCATCCAGGGAAACAAGCAAACAAAAAGTTGCCCGGGGCACAATGAGGTGATTAGGGAGGGTGGGGCACAGTGGTCATGCCTAAAACTGCTGAACACTCAGTGTGGTGTTAGCAGGTGCGCTCGTAAATCACCCATCATGAAATGAGCAAATGCGTTGAGTCTTCAAAAAAATCTTCACTGAAGCCAAATGCAGCCTCTCACAACAACGCCAGCTGGTACCCTGATATAGATGGGTTCCTAGAACACTCACCTAGTACAGGAAGCCTATACTATAAGGCTTCCACCAGCCAGAAGATACCCAGGGATTTTTTGGGTCCTCCCTCATACATACGTGTATATATGTATATGTACACATACAGACACATATACATATACACAAAAAACCTTCGATTTTTTAGTAAACTGAAAGATTAAACCATAAAATATAAATTAAAAAAAGACTACCTATGAGAGGGAAAAACAGCAGACAGGGAAAAAAGCTAAGTTTCTTGAATATACCTTGTTTTATAGATTTGGCCTTGGAACCATGTAAATCTTTTATGATTATAAAACAAAATTAAATAAAAAAAATGTTTAAAGGAATTCATAAATGTCAAAAGCAAAGTTCTACTATGTGCCAATGTGACAGGTTAACCACTCAGAGAAGAATTATTTCTTTCAAACAAAAGAATTTGTATAACCAAATGGAAGATAATTAAAAGGAAAAAAAACTTCAAAGGAGGCTCAAACTGTTTCTAGTAAAAATACTTTAATTATAACCTGGATATTTTTATTCTGAAACTATTTCATACTATATAAGACAGAATGGATAAGCAATTATGTTAATATCTTTAGGAACCAAGATTTTCAGCATAAGAAAAAACAGGTATAAGTATTGAATTAAAGAAGTGAAGCCCTGTAATTCTATATCTGAGTTGGAAATAACTATATAAACTTATAATTTAGTTTTTCTATTTTATTACATTAAAACACTCATAATGGAAGTTCTTAAATTTTACTTAACATACAAAGAACTAGCTAGTACTGTTTTTGTGGTAAGCCAGATGTCTTAAATAACCCATTCAAGAAAGTTCACTTGATCCAACTTAACAAAGTCTATACCTTTGCATACTGACAGAGATACAAGTGGCTGGTGTTGAGGCCATATGTCCAATCAGACCACCCAGTTTGAGAAGATGCAGCAAGAACGAGAACCCTGGCCAAATGTTCTTGGACAGCTCTAGCAGAGCTGCTGGTGACTTATCTTGCTCTCTCTAATACAACAAGGCAAAAGGTAACAGTTTTTCTTAAAAAATAAAATATTTCCTATATCTGACTACTGACTGAGAAGCCACAGAAACAATGAGCAGCCACAATAAACAGCTCCCTAGCACCTGCCTGTGGACTCTAAGTACTGGCTTCCACTGACATGCAGTATGGCACCATGTCATGTACCAATCTGGGGCAGAAACTGGATGAAGTGAGCCTGGAATATGTGTCTGGAACATGTGTCCTCCTATAGGGAAAGGGAGCTATCAGAGACCCCTGCGTTGTCCAGATGGTTTCAGGGACAAACTACAGAGGACCCCATAGGCCAAAGTTGGGATACTCTTTGAGTATCAGTAAGAATTAATCAATAGAATTCACAGTAATACTAAAAATAAGTAACAAACACACAAAAACCCTATTGGTCACATTTAGAGAATAACAGGGAACCAACTTATTATTCCAAAACATGGTAAATAAGAGGAAAAAAGTCAAACATTTTAACTTGCTTTTTCTGTACAAACTGTGTCTCAAAATAAGTAATGCCCAACATGGGGAATACTTTCCTCTGTAGAAGTATTCTCACTAATAAATGAAGAAGTGATGATTACATGAGAATGTCATTATTTTATAGACCCTTAATAAAACAGTATGTCTAGATAGTTATCATCCCAAAAGACACATTTGACAATGTGAGCCTCTTGACAGAATTATGGGCCGAGAGCTGTGAAACTGCCTTACCAACAATTCAAAATACCATGAGGTCATACCTCTAGATTCAATTACCAGCTTAGAGAAATCAAGAAATAATGGTGGAAAGAAAAGCAATTTACATGACATGACAGGGATCTAAGCAGCCTTACACACTATGGAAACTTCTACAGAACAAAGTAGTCAGTTTCTCTGTGGAATAAATTTCATGAAGGATGGATAGATGGAAGGATGGATGGGAGGGAGAAAAGGACAAATAAGAGAGGGAATGAGGGAGGGAAGGATCAAGGACAGAAGGAAAAGGAAGGAGGAAATTTACAGATTAAAATGATTTAAGAGACACATTAACCAATTATATTTTTTTAAGAGTCTTTTGAAATATACCAGAATATTTACAGATGAAATGATGTGATGGCTAGGAGGAGGGAAAGAAAAAAGGGGTAGAGATAAATAAAATTGGTCATGAGTTCTAATTATTGAAGATGGGTGACAGGACATGAAATTTTTTAAAAAAGTACTATTCTATTTTTGTGTATGTTTAAATTTTCTAAAGAAAAAAAAGTCCCTGACTACTAGTCTAACATGTTTGCAAACTGATTTGTAAGGAAATGCAAATGATGAAGAATACCAATTGGATAATAAAGTACAAAAAGCATGCAAAGAATTATTCCAATCCATATAATATAATACATTGTTGTATTATTATGTAACACACTCATCCCTCATTAAAAATAGACTTCTGAATGCAAAGAGGAAATTCTGTAATTAATAAAGCATGAAATCTTTGCTTGTTTTCTTTAAGGTAATCCAATACACCTTAATATCTTTTCCAATAACATTAATGCTTGTATTGACTCTTCTTTTGAGCAAGAAGAACCCTTTTATTATATCGAGAGGTAAAAGGTAAAAGGAAACGAGTTCTGCTTACACACAGACACACATGGACAGACATAGACAGACACACACATACTCACAGATATACACTCACATACACAGAGACACACACACAGAAAAGCAGGGTTTGGAAGGAACTAAAACTCCAAGTGATGCTCAGATGATGGAGCTTATATTAACTGCAAACAAGAACCAATGTGTGGCAAACAAGACATATCCCTATTAAAGTTTGCATCTCCTACCCACCTTATTATCCAGTTTTCTTGCTTCCATTTCAAACAAGACCACTCTGTTATCCTTTATTTCTTCTGCTGAAATCTAAGAGTAGATAAGGTAAGTGAAGAAAGCTTGTTTCAGGGATTCCAATACACTCAGGAAGTACCGATATTCTGTTACCTAACAGTATATAAAGTCTATGTTAATATAAATAAATTCTAAAATGGTTAATAACTAAATGATACATTTAAGAGATTTATCATTATAGCTTTCATGTACGTGCAATAAATATTTTCCCAAAATATGCTGAATCTCGTCATATACCCTTCTTTTTAGGTTAAATCTCGCTATGCACCTTTCTTTTTACATTAAATCTTGTTATGCACCTTCCTTTTTACATTAAATCTCATTATACACCTCCATTTTTAGGTTAAATCTGCATTATGCACCTTCCTTTTTAGATGCTGTTGCCCCAAATGGATTTCCCCATCCCAGTGAGAAATCAAAGACCTGGGGAAAGTCAGAACACCAGCTAAAGCTCTCCAAACCCTGGGAAGTGAGCAAATCATACCTAGAAAACACTATCAACTGAAATATCACATGACTATTTTTTATCCAATTTAACTGAGTTATTAGCTGTCAAGGGCCCAAGAGCAATAAAGGTAACTACCCACAATGTTCTCTGTGCCATGAATGTTACCACTCCCAACAGACTGAACATTCTCATGCTTTAGGAAATTTAAACAGGAGCAAAACGCAGGGAAATGGGTTTCATGATGGAAATAACCCTCAAATGAGGCTCTCAAGGAGCTAAACTTCCATTTGCAGAACTAAAGTCAGAAACTATTGCTCTGGGAGTGATTGCCCAGACACAAGGCCCAGAAGGTAAGATCATTAAAAGCACAGCATTATATAATTTGGGATCTAAAGCAGGATAAGGCATACACATTCATTGACCCAGGGCTACTCATCAGCTACCAAGTCCTGCTGGGAGGATGGGCAGCAGAGTGTGGGCACAAAAAAAAAAAGAGGTGCTGGCCATGTCACAGTGTGAGACCCATCAGGAAAGAAATCCATCCTGAAAATTCTGTCATGTTGAGGGGATGACTTTGCTTTGCACAGAGCCAGGTGGATCCATTCAGATTAAGTAGTTTCTCTCTAAGTGAGGAATTTAAACTTCCATGGGAGTGAGGCATATCAGCAAGTTACTCTGGACCCTGTAAACAATTTAAAAACTCAAAAGGGATTTTGTGTGTATGTGTTTTTCTTTTTTGGCACACATGTTGCCCATCTGTGATCGCTCTCCAGCAGGGAAGGAGGAGGGCACCACCCAGATGAAATGATAAAGCATAGCTGTAGGGCACCTGCCTATAGAGTTTCAGTGTGCCCTCCACATAAATTTTTTGAGGCAAAAGATAAATATCTTGTTACCGTGATGCTGCCTTTACCCGCAGGTCTGCCGTTTTTAAGCACCAGTGGTCGAGTCAACTTCTTACTGGAAACAATCTGTTAAAAGAAGAAAGTGACACAAAGACCTTTTCTACTTCATCTTGTGAAATTTTAAACTGAATGGTTTTGAAAAAAAGTTTGAGTAAGAAGTTCTAAAAAGCCATCAGAAGTGGAAATATTAAGTCCATTCTGTAAAGATGAAGTGATTCTAAAATGCATGGACACATTTAAAGATTTTATTTAATTACTTTTAGAGAGAGGAGAAGGGAGGGAGAAAGAAAGGGAGAGCAACATCGATGTCCCAGAGAAACACTGATCAGTTGCCTCTCATACACCCCAACCAAGGACCTGGCCTGCAACCCGGGCAAAAGCCCTGAATGGGAATTGAACCAGCAACCTTTTGGTCTGTGGGACAGGGCCCAACCCACGGAGCTATGACACCAGTTGGGACATGCATAGACACATTTAAAACCAACTGGAGAGATCCAAGATGGTGAAGGAGTAAGCAGAAGCTACACTGATCTCCTCCTAGGACCAATCTGGAATTACAACTAAGTTGTAGAGAAATCATTCTGAATAACCAACTGTACGCTAGCTGGAGAGAAGTCTTATAACCACGGAGAGACAGATGATACCACTTCACCACAACAAGGCTGGTAGTAGCATGGAGGAAGCATGACAGGGTTGGCTGGGCTGCCAGAGGTGGCAGCAGAAATTCTGGAGGGATATTTCAGCAGCTAGAGGGTTCCCCCTGAGAAGCGTGACATCTAAACCCCAAGCTGGGCTCCCGAGCCTATAGCACCAGAGCCTGAAAGGAACCCAGGTAATATCCAGCTTTGAAAAGCAGCAGGCTTTCTGTCTGCCAGGAAGAGTGGCTGAGGACGCAAAGAGCCTCTTACAGGGCCGACACACAAAATTTAGTTTGTAGCCAAGTACCCTGGGCTTTGGCAGAGGGAGGGTAGAGTGGACTGGAGACCCTTGAGGAGAGTCTGGGGTTGGTGGCTCTGGAGAGAGAACTGAAAGAACAGCTGCCAGGATCACTACACTGAGTCATTCCCCATAGTTCAGGAGCCATCTTTCTCAGGCAGAGCACTCCCCTTCAAGTGGGATCAACCTAAGGGGAAGCAATAGCCCTGTCCACAGGAATTACTCTACCCCACCCTGGGGTGCTTACACAGGCTGACAATTAGAGCTTGAGGCTGTATCTCTGATCAGTTTAAGGCACAAAATACAAAGCAGTAGCCAAAGTGGGAAGACAAAGAAACGGACCCCAAATGAAAGAACAAGAAAATTCTCCAGAAGAACTAAATGAAATGGAGGTAAGCAATTTATCTGATAGAGAGTTTAGAATAATGATTATAAGGATACTCAACAGCATAAAAAAGGACAGAAATCATAAAAAAGGACCAGCTGGATGGAAATAAAGAATGCAATATTTGAAATAAATAATACACTAGAAGAAATAAACAGTAGGTTAGATGAAGCAGAGGGCAGAGTCAGTGATTTGGAGGACAAAGTAGGAAAAAAAATACCCAGGCAGAGTAGCAAAAAGAAAAAAAGAATTTAAAAAATGAGGAGAGCTTAAGAAACATTTTAGACAACATGAAGCATAATAACATCCACATCATGGGAATACCAGAAGGGGAAGAGAGTGAGCAAGGGATTGAGAACCTTTTTGAAGAAATGTAACAAAAAACTTCCTTAATCTAATGAAAGAAAAAGAAACACAAGTCCAGGAAGCTCAGAGTCCCAAACAAGTTGGATCCAAAGAAGCTTATACTAAGATGCATCATAATTAAAATGACAAGGTTTAAAGACAAGGAGAGAATCCTAAAAGCTGCAAGAGAAAAACATGTAGTTACCTACAAGGGAGCACAAATTAGACTGTAATCTGATTTCTCAACAGAAACATGTCAGGCAAGAAGGGAGTGGTGTGAAATATTCAAGGTGATAATAAGCAAGGACCTACAACCAAGGCTCCTTCACCTAGAAAGACTATCATTTAAAATCAAAGGAGAAATAAGGAGCTTTTCCCAGACAAGAAAATGCTAAAGGAGATTGTTAACATCAAAGGATTAATACAACAATGGTTAAAGGGCTTGTTTTAAGAAGAAGAAGAGAAAGGAAAATAGCCTAATGATAAAATGACACTAAACACATATCTATCAATAATCACCTTGAATGTAAATGACTTAAATTCTCCAACAAAAAGACAGAAGGTAGCTGAATGGATAAGAAAAAAGACCATATATATACTGCCTCCAAGAGACTCATTTCAGATCAAAAGATACACACAGAATAAAAGTACAGGGATGGAAATAAATATTCATGCAAACAGAAAGGGAAAAAAGCTGGGGTAGCAATACTTCTGAAAAAATAGACTTTAAAACCTATAGTAAGAGACAAAATGGATACTACACAATGATATTGGAAACAATCCAACAAGAGGATATAACCCTAGTAAACATTCACACACCCTACACAGGAGCATCTAAATATGTAAAGCACGTCTTGATGGACATAAAGGAGAGATCAACAGAAATATAGGCATAGATGTGGATTTTAACAGCACATTGACTTCAATAAATAGATCTTCCAGACAGAAAATCAACAAGACGACTGTGGCCTTAAGCGACACACTAGATCAAATGGATTTAATTGATACCAAAGCAGCAGAATAAACACATTTTTCAAGTGCACACAGAACGTTTTCTAAGAAACACCATCTGTTAAGACACAAGTCTCAATAAATTTAAGAAGACTGAAATCATATCAAGCAAGTCTCCCAAACTCATTTTACAAAGCCAGCACTAGCCTAATGCCAAAACCAGATAAAGATACTACAAAGAAAGACAATTATAAGGCAATATCCCTGATGAACACAGAGGCTAAAATCATCATCAAAATATTCACAAGCTGATTGAGCAACACATCAAATAGATCATATACCATGATTAAGTGGGTTTTATCCTGGAATGTAAGGTTGGTACAACATTCACAAATCAATAAATATGATTCACCACATGAACTAAATGAAGGATAAAAAACACATGATCATAACAATAGATGCAGAAAAAGCATTTGATAAAATCCAGCATCCATTTATAATAAAAACTCTAAGCAAAGTAGGTTTAGAGGGAGTATATCTAAACATAATAGAGGCCACATGTGACAAATCCACTGCCAGTATCATATTCAACTGTCAAAAACTACATATGTTCTCCTTTAGATTGGAAACAAAATAGGGAAGTCTGCTAACAGAAAGGGAAATTAAGAAAATAATCCCATTCATAATTGCTACAAAAAGAATAAAATATCTAGGAATAAACCTAATCAAGCATGTAAAAGACCTGTTCTCGGAAAATTATAAGACAATGAAGTAAGAAATAGAAGATACAAGTAAGTGGAAGCACATGCTGTGTTCATGGACAGGAAGAATTAACATCATTAAAAAGTCCATACTACCCAAGCAATCTATAGATTCAATGCAATTACTATTAAGAGTTCAATGACACATTTCACAGAATTAGAACACATATTTCAAAAATTTATATGGAACCACAAAAGGCCCCACATAGCAACAGTGATACTAAGAAAGAATAAAGTTGGAAGAATCATGCTACCTTACATCAAACTATACTATAAAGTCATAGTAATCTAAACAGCATAGTACTGGCATAAAAATACACATAGATTAATGGAACAGAATAGAGAGCTCAGGAATAAACCCAGACCTTTACAGTCAATTAATATTTGACAGAGGAAGCAAACACACACAATGGGCTAAACATAATTTATTCAATAAGTGATGCTGGGAAAACTGGACAGATACATCAGAAAAATGAATCTAGATGACCTTCTCACACCACATACAAGAATAAATTCAATGGATCAAAGGTTTAAATGTTAGAACTAAAATTACAAAAATCCTAGAAGAATAATACATGAGCAGGAAAATGTCGGACACTGCTCATTTTTTTCAAATTTTTTTCATATTTTTTCAAATGTATCTCCCCAGGGAAAGTAAACAATAGAAAGTATAAACAAATAGGACTACATCAAAATTAAGTTTTTATACAGCAAAGGAAATCATCAACAAAATAAAAAGACCACCCACAGAATGGGAGAACCTATTCACCAATACATCTGATAAGGAATTAGCATCCAAAATTTATAAAGTACTCATAAAACTCAATACTAAAAAAACAAACCACCTAATTAAAAAATGGGCAAAGGACCTGAATAGACACTTCTCTAAAGAGGATATACACATGGCCAATAGACATATGAAAAGATGCACAACATCACTAAACATCAGAGAAATGCAAATTAAAACCACAATGAGATATCAACTCACGCATGTCAGCATGGCTATCACCAATATGTCAACAAACAAGTGGTGGCCAGGATGTGGAGAAAGAGGAACCCTTTTCTGCACTGTTGGGAATGCAGATTGGTGCGGCCACTGTGGAAAGAGGTACGGAGATACCTCAAAAAATTAAAAATGGATTTCCTTTTTGACCCACAGATCCCACTTCTGGGAATATATCCGAAGGGACCCAAAACACAAATTTGAAAGGACATAAGCGCCCCTATTTTTACTACAGCATTATTTACAATCACCAAGATATAGAAGCAGCACCAGTGTCCATCAGTAGATGAGCCGATAAAGCAACTATAGTACATTTATACAGTGGAATACTCCTTGGCTGTAAAAAAGAAAAATCTTACCCTTTGTGACAGCATGGATGGACCTCGAGTACATTATACTAAGTGAAATAAGCCAGTCAGAGAAAAACAAATATCATATGATTTCATTCATATGTGAAATCTAAGGAATGAACTGAACTAACAAGCAAAATGAAGACAGGCTTGTATATGGAGAGCAGGATGACATCTAGTGGGTAGAAGGGGGGACATGGTGTGGAGATGGAGGGAAAGGAAAAAGGAAAAAGGACTCATGTACATGAACAACAGAGTGATGATTGCTTGGGGGAGAGAGTTATAAGGGGACTAAAAGGTAATGGAAAAAAATACAGTAAAGAGTAAGTCAATAAATAAATAAATAAATAAATAAAGGGTACTACTCTTGAATTCTCAGAACAAAAATAATAAATAAATAAAATAAAACTCACTGGAACCTGCCTCCAAGGAGCCAATCCTCAAAGATACAACCTCCCCCAGCACCTGGCTAGCTTATTAACTACACTGAAGTTGAACTTCTTCCGCATGATGGAGAAAGAGGGCCCGATCTCATGGGACGGAAATAACTGAGCTGTAACCCCTATTGCTGAAAGGCAGGCCAGGCCTCCTTTCACCAAATGGGATTCAATTTTTTAACTGACATGTAACTTTAATGCATAACCCCTCCCCTGACAAAATAGCATTTTGATTAATATAGAAGACCTAGGCTCTCAATCAGCTATAATTTCTCATATTCATTTAAATATAGCTATATTGACTTTTCTCCAAAAACAATAAATACCTGAACTTCCCTTTGATACTATTTATCAAAGTTTTTGAAAACTGATCAGTTCCATATTGTCCTTGAGACATAGGAAATGCCATCATCTCCAAACAATTCAACACTGGAAAATGAACTCTTAAAAGACAACTCTGAGCAATAACTGTCACCCATTTAAAAATTAAAAAGACTCCTCCTTCTAAAAGTTTCCTCACTCTATACAAATATTCCTTACCTCTCCTTCAAAGTCAGACTTTGAGCTCACAGACACACCCCTACCCAGATGAAACCTGTCCTCTACCAGAAAGACATAACTACGATAAACAAAGTGAATGCTCAGGAAGAGACGGGAGAGACAAGAAAGAGCACCCAGTGAGCTCAGCAGGGCCCCACAGATTCTAGATTGAAAGGGAGGAATCCCAGCTGATGAGATGCGAGCTAGGGAGGGCCAGTGTGGGCTCCGGGTACCAGTGAGGCCATTTAGAACATGAAAAGTTGCTGCTACTGATGGCATTTATGACTAAACTTAAGGACAGAACATACAGAAGCCTGTGAACAGCACACAGAGCAGCTACAGCAGTGGTTTCATTTACTGAAATGTCGAATGAACACCCCAACTGTGAACACACGTGGTTCCTGCCCTTAGGAAAGTGACATAAATTCTATAATGTTCAAGCCTACCATACCAATGCATAAATTCTGTCTTTAAAGTGATTAAATTGTTTCCAACTTTAAAAATTAAACTAATGAGCACTTATGAAAAGGCCCAATTTTTTGCAGATGTGAAGTACAGCATAAGAAACATAGTCAATAATATTCTGATAACTATGTATGAAGTCAGATGGGTACTGGAAATATCAGAGAACACTTTGTAAGGTACATGATTATCTAACCACTGTGCTGTATACCTGAAACTAATACAAAATAATATTGAATGTAAAGTGTAATTGGAAATGTTTTAAAAATTTTTTTAAAGGCCCAATTCTTCAGTCAAAATTTAGGTACAACATAGTATATCAGAGACTTATACTCACTTGTCCAAGGGTACATTCACATTCTCCTAAGAAGTCATCATCACTCAGCTCAACTGTTTTGTTGTCGATGTCATAAATCCCAAATTTCAATCTCTGAACCACTTCAAAGTAGTAATCAATAATAAATGTCTTGGAAAATGTGGGATTCAAGCAATTCTTAATCCTTTCTGTGCGCTCAACCTGTATCCAACCCCAAAACAAAAATGTTTCTTCAAATCAAAGGTGAACTTACATTTTAAAATTTTTATGTACTACATCCAACTAAATATAGGCATGACAGCTAAGGAAGTTCCTATACATGTTTAAAAATTCCAGTCAAGGACAAATCTGTCCAAAAACTGCACTAACAGATAAGATGGTTTTATAATTTTTAACATTTTTAAACTCTTCATGTTGTCAAAAAAACAATTCAGCTCCTTTCCACCTATAGTATTTAATATTACCTCATACCACTGCTGACCGCTTGTGTTCAAAAATAACACACATAACGGGTCCGACTTCGAACCTATGTCCTTATCCAGAAGATTGTCACAGGAAATATTCAGCTCCACCTTTGTCACGCACTGGGCAGCCATCTCTTGAGCTGTGAGAAAAGCAACGAGATGAGAAATGATGCCATTGAAATGGTGCTTTAAGAAGCACAACATTCCCAATAAAACAGTAGAACTCTCAGGACAACTGTCAGGACAGAACCACAGAGGAAATTGGCTAGAATAAGACTAAGTGCCTCCCAGCAAGTCAGAGGTCACTGATATTGCTTCAGTCAAGACTCTCACTGGGATAAGTTCATTTACTGTATGACGTAAAACATATGAACAGTCTTTTCACTTCACTGCATATTTTACCATTCGGAAAAAGTCCAAGTAGCATTTAACTATGAAACAAAACACATTAAACTACAGTCTTAATATTATTTGTTTATTTAACAAAATGCTAAATGAGACATTTTCTGTTTTCAAGGAATTTTGCTAAAACCCAAACCAGGGGAATAAAAGACCCCCAAATACACCCTCCCTTCCCTAACCCTACCCATTTTACAAAAGCATTTCTCAATCTTGGCTGCTCATTGGTGGAAGCATCCAGTTTTCAAAACCACTGATACTGGAGTCTCCACTCAGAGATTAGTGTGACTGATTTAGGGTCCACCTGGCCTCAGCTCCTTCAATGGTTCTCATGCAGACAAGGTCAACAGACCCAGAGTACCATAGAGAACTTCTGGCAAACAGGCACAGCTCACTTGTCCAGACTCTCCACAAATACCAAAGTTAGCACAACTGTCACTGACCTCTCTCCCCAACCTCCAGTCAAGGTATGAAGAAGGCTGGGGATAGGTAGAGCCCTGGGGGTCTGGCCTTGAGAGGTGACAATTGCTGAGGGTGAGCTGCTTTCCTCCTTGACACCAGGGAAAGAAAGGGACTGCAGGTGTCACCAAGAAGAGGAGACAAACAACGCATTCCCTTGCCTGGCAGGTCACTCATGGTATCTAGCATGAATGAAGTAGGAGTCTGCAGTGGGAGGGCAGGTCCTGGAGGGAGGAAGGTACTTCCTCCCTAGAGGTGCTGGCGGCCCTTAGAATATGAAATATCCGATGACCTTTGCCTTCCACTTGGAAATCTGCTGGAAATTCTGGGACAAGGAACAAATCCACTCATCATCCTGTTACTTAAACAGGATTTCTGGTCTGTTTAATACCTACTCAGGTCTGAAATAATCAGGATTATGATTAGAAGAGTCCTTTGTCAAGTGTCAAAAACTCATGTCTACAGAAACTCGTTAGTTATTCCAATGGACTCTCTCAAAATAGTACAATCTTCAATGTGGGCCAGAAATCTATACTAACATTTAAGATTATTAAATTAGCCCTGGCTGAGTGGCTTAGTTCGTTGAAGTGTTGTCCTGTGCAGCAAAAGACTGAAGGTTCAATTTCCAGTCAGGGCACATATCTAAGTTGCGGGTTCAAGCCCTGGTCAGGACATATATGGGAGGCAACTAATCGATATGTCTCTCTCACACTGATATTTCTCTCTAAACTCAATAAACATATCCTTGAGTGAGGATTTTAAAAAATGCTTAAATTAAAGGAAACAGAATAAGGAAACAGGTTCTGTAGTTGCAATAGCTAGCTCCATGTGTGGACTTCACCTTTAAGGGGATTATTCCTAACATGGAACAAAGTTCACAATTCCCTATTTATCTCCTAAATCGCCTCCCCAGGATGTTGTAGTAAAACTGAAACTGCCATGGTCTTTTACTGTGAAGTCAGACATTTTTTGCCACTTAACATGCATCGCAGTTGTGAAGTGTACACCACGTTGTCCTGACAAGGTGCCCCAGACACTAATGTCAGGAGAAACCCCTGATGCAGGGTAGACACTGCAGGGAGACTGGAAGTGCTGGGCTTGGAGGATTCTGTGAGCCAGTGAAGCGGGGGTACCACAAAGTGACATGAGAGCCAGGTGCAAGAGGGCACAGTGAAGATGGCTCACAGTGTCAGAGAGGTGAGCATCCAGGTGGGGGAGTCATGCTGGGCAGGATGTGAATCTAGTGTCCTGAGAACCAGGCTGAAGGACTCGGTGAGTGGGTGATGGGTGTCATCGCAAGTCCTCAGACTGGGGAGAAGAGAATGAAATGCTCATTTCAGACATCACTTATGTCAAATCCACTCTACAGTGCCTCAGAAATTGGGTCACTGCCATGATACCAGTAAGGTCTCTGGATCCAGAAACATACAAATGCTGAATCTAGCACCAAAATTAGCATGTCTTTACATCGCCAAGTCCAGGAGATGAGCTGTTTCCAATAGAGTGAGCGCCTGTGATGACAGTGTGACTGCAATCATCATCCTGTCCTACTCTGATTTGTGAAAGAGGAAAAAGGAAAAAGTGCTACAAGGACTGTCAGAGGCACGAAGCAAGTGGTAGGAAGGAAGAGACACCAGGAAACACTGAAGCAGAGATCTGACAATCCTTCCTCTGAAGTTACACATCCATGACACCTCTGAAAGGTTAGGTGCATGGGCCTTGTCCTTAGACTTGCTGGCTGTGACTCTCCTCCTTTGCACCTCCGACAACTGCCTGTTCCCCCTCCCATCCCAGACACCGTAAGCACCCACAGGCCTGGTCTCTCTTGGGCTTTCTACCTTAACTTCTTTGACCTGACCCTCCTGAGGGAGGCTTCAAGCATCGCTGAGCGAGGCAGTGCATCCCAAACTGACCCCCATTCCGGCCCCTACTGTACATTGACAAAGTACTCTCTTCATTCAAGAGCCTTAACCCGCCATTTCCTATCACTTTCCTCATGTACAAAATGAAAATGATAACCATCCCTACCCCATCTGGTTGTTGAATAGACTAAGTGCGTTAATATATTTAAACAGTGCCCAGAAGCTGCTGCTGTTGCTGCTTAATAGTATTAACAGTAATAGTAGTAGTAATGGTAACATTAGTAGTAATAGTAGTAATAACAGCAATATTAACAATAGTAGTAGTGATAGTGTTTTAGGACTACCTGTCTCCGGTGTCTGAAGCTCTCCTATCCACCCCTAATTGTTCTAGCCTACACCAAGGCCCTCATTTGAACTCTTATAGAATAGGAACAAAATAAGATTTGCAGTGATGATTATGCCGCCTCACAGAAATGACTTCATGGATTTTTTCATCAGTAAAAATGGAGATCCTGCAGGTAAACCTGTACATCTGGATGTGCGCTGCACCTTGCTTTTCATATCTTAATATAGGTTAGTGTGTTTTTTCTTTCACATAAGGTAGTTTAGAGTCTTGTGAATTGTATGTCAGCAGTACCCCAGATCACGCAGTACCTCATGGACAGAAGTTGCACGAGCAAGGTTTCTAAAGCTCTGGGAGCACCACAGATAGAGAATTGTCTATCAGCACCCAGATAGTCCTTGATTTCCATGAATGGGGACAAAATGCACAGAAATGAAGACAGCATACTGTGTGGAGTCAGTCTCATAGCAGAGACATGCAATCAGAAGAGTATAATTCCCCATGTTCTACAAGAGCTACAGTAACAGCCTGCCAGGTGTGCATGATCATTTAGTAAACTGTTGATGTCTACATTACTGTATTGCTTCCAGGATGCAAATCTTCTCTGATAGCAGCATCCCCTGATGACAGCTCTGCGTGCCGACTCATTTTAAACTACAGACCTATTACGGCTTGAATGTGTTAACAGCAACATCCATGAAGATGTTCTTTGCACTTTCTTCTATGTGATGACCTGGCATATGACAGATGGTTTTAAAATAGAACAGGATATTCTTTTACAATGGAAGATAATTAAACAACTGTTTTGTACTCTTTGGTACATGGAAAGTAGGAAACTTGGCTGAGACAAGTGAGCAGGCAAAAGAAGGCATGCTGACGGAAAGTGCCTCTATGTGTTCT
This sequence comes from Pteronotus mesoamericanus, assembly GCF_021234165.1. NCBI lineage: Eukaryota > Metazoa > Chordata > Mammalia > Chiroptera > Mormoopidae > Pteronotus > Pteronotus mesoamericanus. Next base: position 61,884,191 of record NW_026555321.1, read on the forward strand.
TCCCCAAAGACCAGTCAGTAACAAGACAGAGAACCATGGGACTAGATAGCAGCTTCTCCACTGCACAGGTGACTTACTGAATAGTCTGGTTTAGTTGCTCAGTTTCTGAAAAGCAAGTAACCCCTAGAAATCCTTAACAGGTCAACTTTCCAGTCACCCCAACTTCTCTGAACCAGTATTATATGAGAGAAATGATTCAAAGACATTGAAAATTAAGAGCTAATATGTGAAAGAAAATCTAGCATGTAAAAGTTTAGGCCCATGGTCAATCCTAGGCCCTAGCTGCAAACCCTGCAGCGTGTCTGCTTCCTCCTCCCCATCTCACATAGGCCAGGTGCTGTGATCTGCTCAGTAAAGCTGTCAGAAAGATTCTGGCACACTGTCCAAATCTTTCACTCGGGGAGATGCACAGCCTTCCCATACCTACAACCCAGCTCCACTTCTGGTCTCCCTCATGGTTCTGGAAGGTACTCCCACTGCAGTACTCCCTCCATTCACATCATTATTTTATCACTTCTGATGAAAACAACATCACTGGCTTCCCACGGCCACTAGTCTAATGCTCTCCCAAGAACTCCTCGCTGTGCCCACGTTGACCCCAGCCAACCTAGGCAAGCAGCTCCTTCTGGCCATCCAAGGTCTTCATCAAGATTCACTGTGAATGACAGCTCCCATGTGAGCAGCTGAGATGCCCATACAGCACAGGCTCCGTCTTCCTCTCCACAGCTGTGAGCTAACCACAGGGACTAGGCTGCTCAGCCCCTTTACCAGGAAGGACAATGTCTGGCTTGTTCTTGTGGCAGAAAGAAGTTACCTTTGGAGTCAATATTCTTTGTTCACATTTCTTTCCCACTATGTATTTGAGTGTGTTTGCTTTGCCAGGTTATCTGTCTGAATTTCAATTTCTACAAAATTGAGATTAAGAAAATTACTCGACTATGGTTGGTTTCTGACATGCTGAGCATATATCAGACACAACTCTGTGAACTGCAGCAATTATTATTTTATTAACCACTCAAATATTTAATTGCTCGCCTTGGAGTTGATGGCTTATTATTAAATAGTAAGATGTAAAACACCTTTCTCATGTTTGTTTATGAACAGTTTCTTAGAATAATAGTAAAAGAATCTACGGGATTTAAACAAAATTAATTGGCCCAAATAGTCAGCCTTGATGATAGCTTGGTGCTAATTTTCCTAAATCCTATTAGAAGAGTTTGTTTCTTTGAGTGACTATGTAGTTGGTACATAGGGGAGGGGATGCAGGGCCAGCCATAATGTCTCATTATTTGTCCCAAAACAATTAGAGGGAAGTCAGTGCCCACCCACCAATAACATGAACTGGACAGCTAATATTTACCTCACAACAGTTCTTCAAGACAGCCCATCAGTGGGTTACTTAGGGCACAGAAGCATTTCCTCCTTGGCAGGCTCTCACGTGCCATCCACATGGGGCCCCAACATCTCAGGGCTTCTAGAAGGCACTCCTGGGCCATCTGAGGGCAGTAACATGAGTGCACAGGAATGCCTTGCACTTAATATCCAGGCTCTGAGAGTAGAAAACTTACGGTAAAGGAATTTACACTGAGCTGGTCCTGGTCCAGTATGTAGTAAGAAAGTGATGCCCGCATTTTTTAGTCCCTGCCACTGACACTAGAAATGGGAATAGGGAATAAGGTCAAGCATTAAAGCTCACAAACAGAGAAAAAAAGCATATTTTCTTTTCAGTGTGAAAAAGGGAACTGGAGAAGGGTTACTGGATTAGAGTTAAAAAAAGTGGCCTATAGTTCTGAGTCAGGCACACTGTCTGTGGGCAGGTGTCTAACTTCTCTAGGCCTCAAGTGTTTCACTTACTTAACGCAAGGTTTCAATCACTTTAGGTTAACTTTCAAGGCCTCTTCCAGTTAATGTGCTATGACTCTTATTTAATTACAATGAATACAAAACATGTTTAGGAAGTGGTACTGAAGAAGTAGAAATATTTTTTTAAGTAGAAAAATACCAAAAAATTTGTAAGAACCAAAAAGAGAAATAGGAAGAAAGGGATAAGGTTTTATAAATTTAGCTTCCATCTTCCACTATGAAAAAAGCTGTATCTGAAAAAAAAAATCTATATATAGATACTTTCCCACTAATTAGGTACCTCTGCTTGAAATTGTTATTCAATTCCCTATCCTGTGATGACTTGGAAAAATAAGGCTCACTGACAAATGAAACACAGGCCTGGTGTATTGGGTCCATGCAGGACAAGGGGGCAAGTTTTCCTACCATGCACAGAGTCACTCCTCACTAAATCCTCAGTGCAACAAAAGGAATCAGCTTCTGGGTACCATAAAAAAATTAATTTCCAGAGACTTGAGTTACCCTGAATAAAATCTAAATAGTAATGCTATTGCAGATAGCCAAACATTCAGAACAGGGAAAGCAGGAGTTACTGAAAAAGGGCTGACGCTTGATCACTTTTGAGTTCAAAACTAAGAAGGATGTGCAGTTTCACCCTGTCCTTATTGCTTGCTACAAAGTGAGGGATTAACTAAGTTCCCTTCCCTGATTTCTCTAGAAAACCCTTAAGATAGATGGATCTGTTCTGATTCATAACAGGCCAGGGTTTACTTAACACCTGTTTCTGGTTATACTACTTTTCTAATCCCTTGGCTACAGTATATACATTTTAGAAATCTCATGATTATATTTTCCAGCCTATGGAATAAAGAGTTCACCGTAGGGACACTCAGTGAAATGTTATTAAAAATCAGATGTAATGACAGCATCTCAGTATTGCCTCACTTTATTATCATTACCATCTACCAAGTGAATCATCTTTTATCAAAAACTGCCTTGATAAAAATCAGAGCTGTGTCTTCTAGTAGAAAATTCCAGATCTTCAGCTGAAAATTTTTAAACGCCTCTGTAAAGCTGCTGGTCAGCTGTGCTGCAGGCAGGCTGGATGTCATGTTAAGGCCCATCCACCTCAGAAACTGAAGTCCCTTGGGCTCCTCATTCCCATCCCAGCATTTTAAGAACTTCCCATCTTCTGGAATCCTGCAGATGTTGGACCAGAAGTCAGAACCTCTCACCTACCCATTATCCAGTTTTGCCCAATTCTAACGCCTGGCTCCCTCCTCTTCTCAGCAGGCACATCTATATAATTGGGCAAGACTGGCATTTGGTATGTCATTATATTCTTCTCTCTAGTCATGATGAACAACAATATGAAAATTCTCTCTGTTCAAAGCTGCAGCAACTACAATGATTTTGTTCTCAAGGTTGGAAAGTGTCTATGTTGAGCAAGGACTGTGAGGTGTTTATACATTTCCTGATTTCAAGAATATTCCTTGTATGGTTGTTTGGCAATCCATTTCAGCTGTTTGTAACTTTCTGATAAACACTTTCATATTTCCTGATCAGGAACAGTTGAATAGTACTTAAAACTATTCATTCACTATCATTCTCACAGATGGCCTACTATGTCAGGCATTCTACTATGGTTCTGGGGGACAAGGAACCAAAGAGATAAACATCCCTGCCCTCATGCAGTTACAGTGTAGGGAGATGGAAGTAAAATTATAGTGTATGTAGTTGGTAGGAGATACTAAAGAAAAAAATAAAGCAGGGAAGGTGAGCAAGGAGTCCTGAAGGCAGCACGGGCAATTTTAGATATTTTATAAACTTATTTTGACAACACAATTAAGAAATACTTGTTTTGCTTTTCACTTTCTAACCCCTAAAGAAAAAAAAATGTGGACTGACAAGTTCCTCTTTATAGTTGCAGGGATCTATTTTAAAATGCACTATCTATCACCTGAGTCTGGAACAGCCTTAACCTCAGAAAACTGAAGAGGCCTAATGACAATGGATACCACAACCACTGTTGCCTTGGTAATTTTCACAGGAACCAGACATAATATATCTGCTTGGTAAGAGGACATTTCGAAATGATTTGCTCAAATGAATATACAGTGATTCCTTTTATTTTTCACGGGGAAACCGTTTTAATATGCTATCCAGCTAACCTATATTGGGAATTTTGATCATTACATTGACTAATTTTAATGTCTTTTTAAAAATTATGATTGTGCTCTGCCTAATGGGGCTCAGTGAATTGAGTGCTGGCCTGTGAACCAAAGGGGCACTGGTTCAATTCCCAGTCAGGGCATGTGCCTGGGTTGCGGGCCAGGTCCCTGGTTGGGGGCATGTGAGAGGTAACCATACATTGATGTTTCTCTCCCTCTCTTGGGGGCATGTGAGAGTCAACCACACATTGATGTTTCTCTCCCTCTCTTTCTCCCTCCCTTCCCCTATCTCTAAAAATAAATAAATCTTAAAATTATGATTGCATATCGGTAAGCTACTCAAATTTATTTATTTATTTATGATTTTTTTAGCCCTCACCCGAAGGCATGTTCATTGATTCTAGAGCAAGGGGAAAGGAGAAAAAGAGAGAGAGAGAGAAAAACGTCAATATAAGAGAAACATTGATCAGCTGCCCCAACTGGGGGTTGAACCCACCACCTAGGTATGTACCCTGACCACGGACTGAACATGCGACACAGGTAAGTGCCCTGACCAGGGACTGAACCTGAAACCTAGGTATGTGCCCTTACTGAGGATCAAACCCATACTCTTCTGCCATTGGAATGACACTCCAAACAACTGAGCCCACCCAGTCAGGGCTTCAAATACAATTAAGCCAGTGTAATCATTATTAGAATGTTATCAAAATGTATACATAATGTCTGTTTTTGATTATCATGTAAGAAACTTAAGTAATATAGTTAAATAGAATCTATGATGCTTTACTTTAAGGTGCTAATTTAAACCTCCTTCTCAGCCAATGTTTCAACAAATCTTCCAGCAAGTATCTTACGGATTTGTTTGGACTTGAACCTGATTAGCGATCCTTCTAAGACAGGTAAAAAGGCAAAGGGAAAACGGTGGGCAGGAAGCTAGCCTGTAGGGTGAAGGTAACAGTGAGCGTGTTAAAGGAATGCCCACATTTACTTGTACTCCTGAAACTTGAGATTGGCACTGATTCTCACTCAGAGATCCACCTAAAAGTTCATGCTTTCCATGAGCAGTGGTGGCTCATTATAAATTTTTGAAGGTCAATATATTATTTAATCATATTTTACATCCAATTCTAACCTTCCTATTTTTGCTGACCTTCTAGCATAATAAATTATTGACTGAAAAAAGTTTTAAAAAAGGAAATTTTAACAGTAATAGAAAAAGCACAGGTGTGTCTAAAGCTACAGAACCAAGAACTGATAGGCTCTGGGGTCAGCAGGAATTGGGTATTGGGACAGATGGTGAGGAGGAAATGTTCAGGACAGGAGTGACAGCCTTGTAGAGAGCATATGTGCAATCCTTAGGCTGCTTAACTCTACGAGGGGATGAATTGCATTGTCTACAAAGTGTTCACAGTTACAGGTAAAATTAGGAGACGTGTCTAGTCATTAAGCAGCCCACAGGCCTCTTTTGTTCTCATCCTGATACTTCTTGTCCCTCTCCATTCTTTAGGCGCTAGATCTGAGAAGAAACTCTGAAAGAGCAGGCCTGCTCTCATCCAGAGAGCTTCAGTGTGTCCAGTGCCAAAGGCTGGTCCCTGAATTTTCTCAAACCAAAATGATACATATTTTTCCAATTCATCAGCCAAAAGGAACTGCCTTTTAAAAAATTCTCACAAAGGCAAAAAGAAAGTGACCCTGGGTACCACAGATGACTGTACTACCAGTAACTGTTCTTTATTTTCTTATTCTCGCCTAAGCTCTGAGCCTGCACAAGTTTTGCTTGAGCTAGCTGCTGGTGCTCAGGGCTGGAAAGTGTTGACCTCAGTCAGTGACCCATAGAATATATGTTACTATGTATAGTTTACACTAACTAGAAGGCAGACACTTTGCTGTGTTACAAATATCATATTTAGTCTTGGTAACAACACTAGCATAAGGGGTATTTGATCTTCACTTTACAAATGTAGAAACAGGCCCTAAGAGGTTAACCTGCCCAAGGTCACAGAGCTAACAAATGTCAAAGCACAGATCTGACACCTCGGTACCCAGTTTATCCCAAGGAGTAATGCTCTTACCTTTAAGCCCCAAAGCCTGTGGCGTGAAAACGTACAGACGTGAATTCCAACCCTAATGGTAAACTGCTGATTTTTGAGCTTCCTCCAGGATGAAACGGAGTAACAACTGCACGTAAGCGGTGAATGCAGGTATCGGATGGGCTAACACGTACACCGTTTGCTCACGGTGTTGAGGTTGCCGAAATCGCCACCGCAGGTGCCATCCCGCACGCCGTCCGTCTGACGGTCAGTGCAGAGGCCACCGCACGCAAAACACGGCCTACACAGTGAATCGAGATCCAGCGAGGGGTAGCCAAACAGGCAAGTGGCCGGTCTTGCGCTTCCGCCCCGCCCTGCGCAGGCCCCACCTCACTGCGCCGGGACCAGGCGCACCACCCTAGTCGTCCCTCCCGCCGCGCTGCCCGGGCACTCCTAGCACGGGACCCGACTGCCCTACCCCGGGCCGCCACACAGCAGCGCGCACAGGCCGCGCTCACCTACAGTCTCAGCGGCGAACACCAGGCAGCAAGTCCAAATTCGGGCCAGCAGCTGTGTCCCAGGAACCAGACAGAATTGGCCGGCAGGGTGGAACAGGGAAAGAGGGCGGGGGAGATGCGCGGTGACTACTGGGCAGAGGGTGGAGCGAAGAGATGGGCGGGGGTGGGGTCTAACTAATTGAGACGCGGATGGGGCGGGGCCGAGCGGGAAGCTGCGGGTGGAGGCGGGGTGGGCGGGGCGGGCGGGGCCGAGGCTCAGGCCCGCCCACCGGGAGCACAACCGGCCAAGCCCTCGCCCAAGCCAATGTCTCCTGCTGCAGGGCTGATAATTCAAGGCCTTTAGATTTTTGCTCACCCAGAACCGTAGGTTCACTTTGGGCGTTGAAATAAGTTATTTGGTGCACCAAAATTAATTCCTAAAAGACAAAAAAAGTTAACGTGAGAAAATTAGCCCTGGGGGGATGGCTCATTTGATTGGAGCTTCATCCCATGCACTAGAAGGTTGCCCTTTGACTCCCTGTCAGAGGACATAGCCTAGATTGCAGGTTCAATCCATACTTGTTGTACATATGGGAGGCAACTGATGGATGTTTCTCTCTCACATTGATGTGTGTGTCTCTCTGTCTCTACCACTCCGTCCCCTCCCTTCCTTTCTTTCTAAAATAAAAATATCCTTGCGTGAGGATTAAAATATATCTATGAAAATTATACTACTACCTGAATCAGGAAGAATCAGCATGACCATTCTTAATCAGAGCACTTTCAGTGTTCACAGCCTGAGCTATTTTACATCCTTAATTTCATTTAATTCCCACAACTTTGTGACATACTCAGTGCCATTATCCCCATTTCACAAAAGAAAAAAATGTGATTGAGAAACTTGAGTTTGGTCACTAAGTAGTGGGCCTACTTGCCTAAAGTCATATTTCTAAGTAAACTAAACCCAAAGGCCTCACTTGACGAAACAAACTGTGGAAAATACTGCTTCTCTTAAGTACTTGAGATACAGAACTTGTGTCCAAGGAAAACATGGACAAAATCAACAGGCAAACATGTTGGAAAAAATATTTGCCATACATCCCTGACAGTCAAAGAAAGAGCTAGCATCTTAAGTATAAATTGATTTATAAATTTTTTGAAATTTATTTTTAGAGAGGGGGGAAGGGAGGGAGACAAACATCAGTGTGAGAGAGAAACATCCTTAGGTTGCCTCTCATGCGTGCAGGGCAGTGGAACCACAACCTAAGCATGTGCCCTGACCAGGAAATGAATTGGTGACCTTTCGCTTTGCGGGATGGTGCCCAACCAAGCCACATGGATCGGGGTAGAACAAATTGATTTTAAAAATAGAAAAATGGGCAGAGGATAATTATTTAAATTACAGATGAAGTGGAAAATGAAACATATGAAGAGGTATAGAATTTCCTAATAAAAACTTTAATTTAATTCAAAAACTGAGACCTAAATACATTTTATGGAGGGTAAGACCAATGAAATGGCATTGGTCCAGTCAAGATAGGATAAAGTATATAAAACAAGATGGAGCCACTCATGTCAACTAAGGTGGCTGTCAGCCATGACAGGTTGGTTCAAGAGGGAAACTAAGTCACTATAGACAAATTTCTCAAGGAGACACACATAAGATATCTGTACATGTGACCAGAACAGCCATGTCTGCAGAGCAGGACCACCCATAGATAGGCTCCGGGGGAAATTCCCCACTTGCCATCAAGGGTGGCAAGACACTCATCAAGAGACCCAGAAGGGTGGAATACACCACTTTCAAGATATAACTGAAGCAAGCCTCAGACCACTGCCGAGACAGCTGAGTTCTACACACCAACATGCTGCTCCACACCCTTCTAATCTCCCTTGGTGTCAGCTGCCAGAGGCTCTGTCCTACTGGGTTGAGGACTTTGTCTCTTCTGCTGCCCACCTGGCTCTGGAAATCCTTCCTTGTAAGAAGCTGACAGCTTCCTTGCCCACTGTCCTATCTCCTTGAACTGCAGACTGAAATTCTGGGACTCAGGTTTGTTTTCCCCCATTGATTGCTCTGTGTGTGTGTGAGATATTTCTCTTTGATTGTTAGAGAGTGAGTAGGACATTAATATATGTTAATGTTCTACTTTGAGCAAACCTACATTCAATTAAAGCTGAGCGAAAAGCATAGTTAACTTGTGTGACTCTTGTCTATTCCTTGGTGCTGGGCAGCTAAGCTGAGTAATTGCCTAGCTGACGTATAGGAAAAACTATGTTGGCAACATATGCTTGTGACATGTTTAAATGATCATATTAGTACAAATGAGGATCCAGCATGTCCTGGATGCCTACTATGTGCCAGGCATCATTCTAGATTTGAGATAAACTACTGACAGAAGATTTTATCCTAGAGTGAGGGCAAATAATAAGTGAATGACATTATTTCAGGTAGCCATAACTACCATGGGAAAAGTGAAAAGGGTGATTTGGGGCATAATGGAAGCTTACTTAGACTGGGAATGGGGGAAGGTCTATGGATGCCATATTTGATTTGAGACCTGAAAAATAAAATAGAGGTGGTCATGCAAAGATCTGAGGGCAGTGGGATGAAAGCAGGGGCAAAGGCACCAGTAGACCTGGCAAGCTGCAAAAGCAGAAACAAGGCCTTTCTGATTGCAGCATAATGGGGAGGGAGAAAAAGTGTATAGTTTTGTTTTGTTTTTACCAAAGATTGGTGAAACAACCTTTTGTTTCATTCTTGATTATGCTTTGACATTTAAGTGAAGGTCACCAGACACACCACTGATTTAAGTGTCATTTTTAAAATTTCTAGAATACATAGTTTTCCTTCCTAATCTTTATGACTCTTGTCTCCACTAAAATAGGAGGAGGTATAGAAAAGGAAATGGTTGTGTACTTATAGTGCTCAATAAGCAATCTCATTTCAATGCATAGTTCAGTGTACTCACCCCTTCTGCTCAAACTATTGTCTAAATTCTATTCTACTTATGTTCTTGTTCACTCATCTGTTTATTCAACACTTATTGAATTCATATTATGAATCAGGCATAATGACATTCAAGAAACAAAAACCAATTATGTATCGGACTCAACACCTAGTACAGGTTTTCATGGATGTTAAAATGAATGAGATGTTCATGAAATCAATGGATTACACCAAATTCTGTAGCTTAAAACGAACAGTCACACATTGTCTCCCATGGTTTCTGTGTTCAGGAATTTAGGAGGGGCTTAGCAGGCAGTTCTGTCTCATCTCCTTCATGATGTTGCAGTCACATATGGGACAGGGTTGCAGTAATCACACAGGGCTGGAGCACCTATCTCCAAGGTGGTATGCTCACAAGTAGCAACGGAGCTGTGTGTTGGTGGGAGACATCAGATTCACTCCTAGTGAGCCTCTCAATATGGCTGCTTGAATGTCCTAAGGGCATGGATGCTGGATTCCTTCAGAGTAAAACTCCAAGAGACCTAAGCAGAAACTCAATGACTTGTATGATGTAGCCTTGAACGTCACATGCCATCACCTTTGCAGTGTTTTATGGGTTAAACAGACCATCCGTGATTAAATGTGGGAGGGATTCCACAAAGGAGTAAATTCAAGAGGAAAGGATCATTGCCCCGCCTTCTCTGAGGCTGGCAACCACAGAAGTCTAATAACTGTTTTGAATCTAAATATACAAATAAAACCTAATCTTTCTCCCCAAATTTATTTTTCCCATAGTCTTCTCTATCTCAAATAATGGTAGTGAATTCTTCTAGTTGTTTGAGTCAAAATGCTTGGAGTCATCTTTGATTCTTTCCTCTCATATCCTATCCCTTCCTTGTCTGGTCCCTGGCTAATCTGTCAACTCTACCTTTAAGTATATCCAGATTCTGACTACTCATAGCTTCCAGCCTAGTCAAAGCCACCACTATTTCTTTCTAGATTATTTTAATACTCTAGTAACTGCTTTGCTACCTGCTCCCCTTCAGTCTACTTTCAAAACAGAAAACTCTAATATTTAAATTAGATTATGTCCAAGTAATTACACAAAGAAAAATCCAAGTTCTTGCAATTGCCTACAAGTTCCTCCAGTACTTGGTCCTTACCTCCTCTCTTTCTCTCTTGTACTCTTCCCTTTGCTCACTGAATCCATATGTAGTGGACTTACTGTTCATGGAAATGCCACTTGCTTTCCCAGTTCAGGCCTTTGCACTTTCCTTCTACATGAGATGCTGTGCCCTTAGTTATCTTCATGGCTCACTCCCTCTTCTTTCGGTCTTTATTCAAATATTTCCCTCAGTGAGGACTTCTGTGGCCACCACCCTATTCAAATCTGTAACACCAACACAGAAATGCACTCTTTACCCCTTCCTGCTTTATCTTCCACATCAGCATTTATCATCATCTATTATATCTTACTATTTATCTTACTATCTTTTCCCAACTAGAATATAGGAATTGTTCATTCACATCTAGAAAAGTAGCAGGCATATTATGCAATAAACATTTGTTGTATGAATGAAGAAATGGTGCCAGCACTTGTAATAAGACAAAAATCAGACATGTCATTGAGTTTACAGCATACCAAATGCACACATTGCCACTTCTTATCAACAACACAATACCAGTTCTTATCAACTTCAACTCCAAAATATACTTGATTAACAAATAATCACAATATAAAAATAAAATTATAAAACATGCTCAGAGCCATGAAAGATATGAAAGTATATTTGGGGAATCAAGAAGAGCTTCTCTGAGGAACTGACATTTGGACTGAAAGCTGAGAGATGAACAGAAATCATCTAGGTAAGGAATAAAGGAGCTTGGTAGGGGGATGAGAAGGAATCTTGACAGAACACGAACTGGGGAGGTCTGAGGCTCCTGGAATGAAAGAAAAGACTGTGCTCAGAACCAAGAGAAAAATATTTCAGACTTCAATAGATTAAAGAAATATGACAATTACATACAATATGTAATCAGGATGTGATCCTGAGTTGGAGGACAAATAATTGCTATAAAGGACAGTTTTGAGACACATATTAAGTAATAGTATTGTCAGTTTACTGAATTTGATCATTGTACGGGGCTTAAACAAGGGAACGTCTTTGTTTCTAGCCATAGCCATGATGTGTGTAATCTACTCTCAAGGTTCAATAACAGAAAGTAGTAGGAATATTATGTGCATACTATGTGTAATATATGTAAAGAAAGAAAACAAATGTGACAAAACATTAACAATGGCTATTTTTTTAAATGAAAAGTTTAATTAAAATTTCACTCTGGATGAAATATCAGAAACTAGATTTCGGGATGATCGTGACATCCAGTGGTATAAGCCCATTATTTAGCAACATTGAAGGAACTACCAACAGAAATATGTAAAAGTGGTTCCCTCTGGAAAACAGACCAGGGTTCAGCAAATGTTGGGAAGAAAATAGTAAAGTACTGATGAAATCCTGAAGAAATGTGGTTGATTTAGAGGGACATGGGGGAGACAGCAATTATAGGAGCGAAGCACTGGACTTGGGGAGAATCTAGTGAAATAAAAGTGTGTGTTCCCTTTATACCAGAGTCGTAGTAAAAACACTATGTAAATGCAACCTAATTTCTGACACCTATGTCTTTCCTCATAAACGGTTTTGCTCTGCCCCATGTAACAGGCACCGTACTAGAATCATTGGTTCCTAAGCTGTCGGGGCCTCCCGAGCATCTGCGGGGGTTAGGGTTTCACACAGAACCCGAGCTCCGGGTTAGCGGCCTGTGGGCCCATCTCTCTTCACTGTTCATCTTTCAAGGCGTCCCCTCCCTCTCCCCGCGGCATCTGTCCAGCCAGGACCCCCTGCACAGTCTCCCTCCCTTTGAGGGCAGCAGAACTGGAAATAACAAGCCCTTGTCTTCTTGCATTCTTTAAGTGTTCGGTCTATTTCCAAGCTTCCAATTCTTTTCTGATGACCTAGCTCTGTATCTAAACCGCAACAGACCCCACAGACGAGGGGAAAAAAAAAAAAACAACCAACAACAACAGGTAAGAGCCAGAAGGGATTTCTCGACGACCTAGTGCCCACAGCGCAGGAGCGGGAGGCGCGCGGAGTCTCACCCTTTGGGGCCACGCCCCTTCACCGGAACTGCGATGCGGCACCTTTGCGCCGGACCGGAACTTGTGCAGAGACCTGTGCCCTGGAAGAAGCGAGGGCAGGGAGTAGGCGGACGTGTACTTCGCCACGCCTTTGCTTGCTGGGCGTTGCAAACGGCGAAGAGTCAGCCCTGCAAGGAAGTCATGGTGCTGGCTTCTCGACTGTGGCGCTTTCTCCCTTCGGGGCGTGTTGCGGTCCCGGGACCTCGGCTTCGGACGGGGGCTGCAGGCGGGCGCGGAAAGTGCGTGCCTCAGCGATTCGGCGGCATAGAGGTAGCGCGACGTCAAGGCTCCGGGGAGGGTGGGTGCTGGCAACCATCGCACACAGGCAAGCGTTTCTCTTCCGCAAGCCTGCTTTCCTCCCTGTAAAGGGTACTTCGCTCCTTGTCCCCAGTTTCTGCTTCCGCTCCCTGTGAAAGCAGAGCGTGAGGGGCCTGAGACTTGGTACTACGCAGGTATTTACAAAGTTACTGCAGTGGCTCGTTTTAGTTGCACACTTGTGGACGCTGTGAGGTGACCGTTGGATTGTCGGGTTTTGGCGTTTCTGTTAAACTGGCCGGGCCTTGGTTTATTTCTGGAGGAGGATTGGGGGCCGATGCACGTGATGTGGAATTTGAATTGGGTGTTTTAGTCATTAAAACTCTAATAGCCCTTTTTTATTACGTGCTTGTTGTGTTCCTTAGTCGGGGTGGGGGCTGTGTGAAAGACGGAAAGGCTCGACTTATTTCCTGCAAAGCTTGCAGCCAGTTGGGCAGGTGTTAGGGGACCTGAGCAGAGGAAGGGAGGAGTGGCACTAAGCCTGAAACTGCTGAGCTTCAGGTTTTCGAGGCAGAGCATTGGTGAAGTTTAAATTCTAGAGGACTATGATATATAAAGTTTATTGAATGTTTGCTGTAACCATACATTGTATTAAGCATTGCCTCATTTAATCTTCATCCCCACCTTGTGTGATAAGAAATATGATTTTAACCATTTTTAAAAAGAGGAAACTGAAGTAGGGTTAAATAATGTGTCCAACTTTCTCACAGCTGGGAAGCAGGTTACCATCTTCCAAGCATGAGCTGCCTGTAGTTGCTGTGTTAAAAACATGGAAACTAGAGAAGCAGCATAGAAAGGGTAGAGAAAAAAAGATCAGAATACGAAAGTTCAGCACCTCCTTGTCGCAGGTAGGGCAGAGCTCTGAGACATTAGGGGCTTGGCTCCAGGTCAGTGTGGTTAAGTGAGTCATGATCTTTTTTGCTGTTGGAAGGTCTCTCCTTCAACTTGTTAAATTTGAAACACCGATGAAGCACAATGACGTGTGGTCTCCCTGTGTAACAAAACCAGTTTCTCACCGGTTCCTCCGTAGAAACAAGAGTTAACTTCCTGCTGCATCTCATCAACCTTATAATGAGGCAGAGTTATTCCAGAACCTTTTGTAATAAAATACTAATCCAAAAGCAGTAACAAAAATTCTTCTCTCCAGGTGAATTGAATTTTTAGGGAGTTGTAACTATGTATTGTTACCAATTTACCAGTTGCTTAAGTATTTTCAAGACTGTCATTTTGGGGTTTTTTTTTTTTCCAGGGTTTTTTTTTCCTAAGCATAAGGTCAACGAGTTGAGTTGCAGGTATTTATTTTCCAGGATTTTGTGGAGCGTGGAGGTTACTTCTGAGGGGCTGAGAAGACATTGCATTTTTATTTGCAATCTATATTATATAACACCCATCTTGGAATGTTTATTCTTCAACAAATTTGTACTGTTTTCTCTGAGCACCGCTCTGTTCTGTGCTGAGGATACAATGAACAGGAGAAACCTTTTCTCATTTACATTACAGACTGGAAGGAAAGGTGGCAATTTAGTAAATGTAATTAATGGTGGGTGTTAGGGAAAGGGCAGCAAAGTTACACTAAACCTGATCATGAAGGAAGGAAAAGAAAAGGTGTAAGCAGTTAGAGATGAGAGCTACAGAGTGTTTTGGACAACAGTGTTTCAGTAGAGAGAGTATGAGATACGCCTTGAGGTAAGAAAAAGGGGTCTTTTTAAGGAACTAAAAGTGACTGAAGTCTGGAATAGAAGAATAAACTGAAATAAATCAATGCTGCAAAGTCAGCATGTGCCAGTTTTTTAATTAGCTGTTACTACACAACAAATCATCACAGAATTTACTGGCTTAAATTAAAACAGCAAGTTGTTTCTGCTGGGTAGGAGTCCAGGTGGGTGCTTCTAGACTGAAGGTTTCTCATGAGTTTAAATCAGGCTGTTCAGCTGCTGAGGTCTCAGTTGTAGTCTCACCCTATGCTGTCTCTGCACTGCACCCTGATGATGGGGCAGTTGGTTAAGGATTGTTCCTCTTACAGTCCTCCGGACCTAGGAATGTAGGTCTTGTTGGCCACCAGAGCCAGATCAAGGGATGTTCCCTAGGCAGTAGCTGTAAAAACCATGGCAGTGGTATGTTGGGAAATGCCCTGCCTGGTTTCAGGAACTGTAGCCCCACCAACAGGCGCGAGGGCCCCAAGGCTGGAACTAATCAAGGAGGCCTTGGGAAAACAGGCCACTGAGGAGACAAAACCTGTCCCCCTGGCAGGGGCACAGCCCCTGCCTCCCTCACATCACCCTACTTGGCAGCAATGGCTGGCTAGTTAGTCAATGATGGGTAAGACCCCTCGATGGAAGGGGCAACCTAAGACAGGCACAGCCGCGTGGGCATCAGGGAAAAACTTGGGGGACACGGAGAAAGGGCAAAAAGACCCGTACCCCTCGACTCGGCTTTGATATGGCCGGGGTCCTCATTCTATCTGAAAGAAGTTTCCTTGTCTCTTGGTGGCTCCCTCCCCCCGCCCGCCTCAGGCACAAAACAATACTGGAGGTAGTCCTAAACTGGATCTGGTGCTTCCCAGAGGAAATCAGGCCTATGAGTAAATTCTTTAAAGCATCTTTGTTTCTCTCTCAAAAGCTACCATAGCGAGCTCTTGCTGGGAAGGAAATTTACATTATTCACAGACCCTGACCCTAAACCCTTTGGTGCTCTTATGTTTACGCGCTCATGTTTACTCATCTCCGGATTTACTGTGAATCCAGTGTGTTCCTGCTATTTGTTTTCTTCAAAACATCACCTGTTCTCTGTAAACATTAACATACATAATGAGATCACCTGGACATTCCTATTACCTAGCCCCATTGATGACCCTTTCAATAAAAGCCTTTGGGCAAAGGGGCTCAGAGGCTCCTTCCACTGGAGGGAAGTCACCATGCCCCCTCTCCTGGCAGGCAGAGAAGTGTTTGCGATGACTTGTGTTTATTCCCCCCATTCATGACAACCCCGGGACATGCTCTGCGGGAACCAGAGTCCACAGTCCCACCTTAGCTGGCCACCTGGAACACAGATCCTCGGATGGAGGAGCTCCACACTCCACCACCACAGTGACATGGAACCTAGCAGAGGGAGAGCTTGATGATAGTGTCCACACTTCGTGGTGCCTGGAGAGGGTCATTTTTGGTCCCCAGTTGTGTGCTAAATTAGATGCCTGTCCTTTAGGCTGAAGTTTTAAGCTAAGCAAGTAAACCTCTTTCACAGAGAATTTAGGCCCTTTTCAGTCAGCTTCCCCCGAGGTGGGCTGTGGGGTAGGTAAGTCTGGGGAAGTCTTTCAAACATGGTTCCTCACTTTGCAGTTGCCTCATTGGCTTTCTAAGCAAGATGTTTTGGGGGCTTGTCTCTCAGGTGTGAGTCTTAAAAGTTGGAGTGTCAGGTGTGGGGTGTAAAACCTTTGCCCTTCAGCGAGAAGAGTTCTCTGATTATGGGTTGCTGTGTCAGGAGTGGGGTTTATGGCAAGACTGTCTCTGCCTCTCCCACCTGTTTCAATGTGGGCTTTTTTCCTCGCTTGATGTGGAGTCACTCAGCTAGATTTTGGGTTTCTTTCAGAGGAAATTGTTGTTTGTAGCTATAGATTTGCTGTGTCTATGGGAGAAGTTGTGTTGGGATCCTCTTCTATCATCCTTTTGAAAGGGAACCTGTTGGGGCCACTGTGGAGGCGACCAACCACAGCCAGATTCTGAAACCCTTGTAAACCTGATTTTATTCTAAGGATTGTAGAAACCATGAAAGTTTTAAACAGATTTTTTAAAAACCAGATTTGCATTAAAAACTTTTGTGTAGTGTCAAGAATGGACAGACTAGTGGATGCTGGAGACCAGGTAAGAGATCACCGATATAGGAGAGGTGAGCACTGTGGTGATTTGAACTGTGAAGGGGGCGATGAGACTGGAAATTAGTGGATGCAATCGGAGGCTGTATAGAGATACACATAGCATACTCAAAGGATAGATTTGGTGTGAGGGTTAGAGAGAAAGGGTTAAGGAAGAGTCTCAGGTTCTGGCTTGAGCACAGGGTGTGGGTGGTGGTGCTCTTTGCTGGGATAGGACTACAGAAAGCAATCTGGGGGCTCAGGGAGGAGATGAGTTATGTTTCAGGCTGTT
The DNA here is from genome assembly GCF_021234165.1 of Pteronotus mesoamericanus. Classification (NCBI taxonomy): domain Eukaryota; kingdom Metazoa; phylum Chordata; class Mammalia; order Chiroptera; family Mormoopidae; genus Pteronotus; species Pteronotus mesoamericanus. Next base: position 61,901,328 of record NW_026555321.1, read on the forward strand.
TAAGGCAAATGTGAGATGAGGTGGCCAAGGTGACATGTGGAATAGACAGTAGTTGGACCGGTCAGGCATTTACCTTCTGAGGTCTGGTCTGGAGATGCAGATTCAGGAGAGTTTAGCATGTAGTTGTAAGTAATATTGTGGTAATAGTAAGACCAGAAGGAGGCCTGGCACCAACCATGGAGGAATTCCAACATTTAAGAGGAGGAGCTGGTGGGAAGTTAGGAAACCAAGCGTGCATTTAAAAAAAAGAAAAAAAAAAAATCAAAATTGGTGAATTTTTGTGCAGCCATTTTAATACTGAAGATGGGAAAAAGTTACACAACATTTCGGTGTATTATGCTTTATTGTTTCAAGAAAGGTAAAAACACAACTGAAATGGAGAAAAAAAAAGATTTGTTCAAGTGAATGGAGAAGGTGCTATGACTAAGTGGTTTGCAAATTTTCTTGGTACTATTCACGTTTGGCCAAAAAATTCTTTGTTGTGGGGCTGTTTTATTCATTGGAAGATGTTTAGAAGCACCCTTGGCCTCCACCGACTAGAAGGCAACAGTGGGAAATTTTTACTCAAAATTTCCACATCAGTGAAGTTATTGGTGAAAATGAAAAATGTGTCTTTTGTTTTACAGAAAAACTCAGCGGACTTTTTGGCCAACCTGACATGTTGGCGTCTTATGTTTATTTCAATCAATTATAACATCTATGCCTCCTTAATCCAGCATTTACCAGCATGACAGGTTTTTGGATGAGCTACCACCCTTAGGTATTGTTACAGATCTTTCCTTAACAGGATATACTCTCCCTATAAAGTAATAATGTGAAGTAGTTTTATTGAAGAATTTGATGAGGTAAATTTTAAGCTTCCAGTATTCTTAGGATCGATTGTTTTGCGTAAGGGGGAGAAAAGTGATGTAATTTTTGTTTGGTGTAGCAGTTGTTTCAGATTTTCTCTTTGATGACCTCTGACCGTAATTGTTTCCACAGGTGACAGGAAACCCAGGCGCTTTCAGAAGAAGTCTTATATTCTCAGCCTTGTCTTATTTGGGTTTTGAAACTTACCAACTTCTTTCTTCGGCTGCTGTGGTTCATGCCACAGCCAAAGGTAAGTCAGTTAAACATCTGGGGCACATAGAGATTTATGTTTGTCATTTTGGTGTTAATAACATAGTTGTTTTTGAATAGATACTGAAATTGACATTGTTATAGGCTAGATTATTTTCTGCTTTCCTCCACGTCAGTCTGATATACTTTCTTTTAATAACTCCAGCTCCTTCAATGAGAAATACTGTATTAATATGTTATAATTTTATAGGACCCTTGCACTAAGACTGGTACATTTTTTTCCTTTATTTTTATTGTAGACATTACAGATGTCCCCATTTTCCTTTCCCTTTGCCCGCCTCCACTCAGCCCCTACCCCCTCTTCCCTGTGGCCTTCACCACACTGTTGTCTGTGTCTATGGGTTATGCATACATATATGTTCTTTGTGATATATTGTGGAAGGGTTTCAGGGGTTGTGGTAGGAACAAAGAATGTCCTACAGAGACCATATCTGGTCCACAAAACCCAAAGTTCTTACTCTCTGGATGTGTATACAAAAAGTTTGTCAATCCTGCTTTATAATGATAAAATGATTCTTTTGTTTCCTTATTGCTAAGAAGTGTTAGGGCTTCTTGATACAATTAAGAAGGGCCCAATTACTCTGAGATAGAAGTATTTAATTTTTAAAGAATGCAATTTGGTACTAAATATCAAATAACTGGTTGAAAAGTAGAAAAATCACTCAAATTTCTTAGCATACTATAGATAAATAAACATTTTAAGAGTTGTCATATTTTAAAAGTTAAATTTAGTTAAACAAGTTGCGTATACAGACAGCCAAAATTTCAGCATATTAAAGTCTTTTAATTGAGAGGTTAAGCCTTTTTTTCACAGGCCCCACTTTTTAATCGTCGAGAAGGGAGTTGGGGAAAGAAGCAGAAATTTGATTTTGAATAGCTGTTCATATTAAAGTTCTGGTAAATGAAGAACTTTAGAGTATTAGCTAAAAATTACTTGTTGCTGATTTTTTTTATCTGTGAGTGTTCTTTTAAAAAGCAGGTAATTGAGAATTGCTATCTGTTTTTATCTTTGTTTTTTGTAATGCATCATTTTCATGAAGGACAAAAGAGAGGACCTGGTTTTATCACTGACTCAGTGACATATTTTAGCAAATAGTACATTTCAGCTTTTTAAAGCTCCGTAGACTTTTCACCATAGCTCCAGTATTCACAACTTTGTAAAGCTGTTAGGATAAGCGCATTATCACATTGTAATATTAATTTTTAAAAAAGTTATCCTTGAGAGATGTGCTCAGTGGCTGTGCTTTTAAGATCTGTGTGTGTATGTTCCATTATAATACTAATTTTTGAAAAGATGCTAACCAAATTAAATTTCTTCCAAGTCAAAGTGTCAGCGGAGATCAGAACTCTATCTTTTTTTTGTGTGTCTCATGCTTAGTTTATGTGTGTTAGCACCAACTCATTGCTGAAGTGGGTGCAAAGCATTTGTGCTCCTCAACAGCAAAATATGGTACCTTGAAAAGCAAAGCCCAAATTACTTTCAGCCCTTAATGATGATGGTCCATTTTTTTCAACCATGATTTTTTAATCCTTGCCTGAGGATATGTTTATTGATTTTAGAGAAAGGAAGTAGGGGTCGGGGAGAGAAAAAGAAATAGTGATGTGAGAAACATTTATCAGTTGCCTCCCATATGTCCCTCGATGGAGGATTGAATCCATAACCCTTCGCTGCAAGGGATGATGCTCCTCCAATCAACTGAGCCAAGGCACACCATGATCTTTATGACATAAAATTGCTGCATGTTCAGTAACATGCAAATAACATTTTAAGGTGCTACACCCGAGTGAGGCCTACTTGAGCTAAGTGTGGCCCTGTGCAACCTATGTGAAGTTAGAGGCAGTCTTGCTGTCACCTGTTCCCTTACTCTGCAACCCTTGCATCCCCTATCTTTCCTCACCTCTTGAGTGAGTGCAGGGAATTGGGCCCCAGGACTTCTGTGGACCAACTGGAGGTGCCTGCTCACATTGGCCCCCTGTCCTTGCAGGTAGCACCTGTGCAAATGGCAACTTCAGGTGTAAGCTTATGAAGCATTTTGCTTCAGCGGAGACCATTCATTGCAGTAAGGTCTCCACTGCAGAAACAGGGTCATATGACCTGTTCTGTGCCATCAGCACTTTATGAAAAGCTTGAGTGATGAACTTGGCTTTGCAATGTTGATGAAAGCAGACTGCAGGGTGGCAATTTGGGTCTTCAACCAGGCAGCCCTTTCCTGTTCCCAGGAGAGGCGACCTTGTCACTGGAGACTCCATCTTGGTGACCATTGCAGCAAACTCAACCCGAGAGAAGGAAAAATGTACCTTGACATAGTCAGGCAAAATGCGTCCACCTTCAATGACTCCCATTGTCGCCCCTGCTGCAAACTGATAGTGTTTCCAGTCTTCATGTATGTAGCCTGGAGTGTGTGTTCCCAAAAACAGTCACTGGAAGTGGTCTAACAATGGACAGTGCATGTGTTCATTTCTTATTGGGCAGAGGCTTGGTGTCCATTGTGACAGCTGTTGTGAAGGGATCCCTGGAGGGCACAGAGGCACTAAACACCTATCTGCAGTGAAGCAGATGTTGCTGGTGTCCTCCTGAAGGATCTGAACTCAGTTACAGGATCAGAAAAAGACCCCAAGGAGGGGGAAAATTTCGGCAAAGAAGTGATCGCCTGTGACTAGGAGATGGTGAAAATGAAAGGGTTTCTTAAATGTGCTTTTGGCTTCTCTGTAGCTGATTGAAGGGAAGCATTTTGAAGAGTCTTATGATTTCTACCATTAGTAAGGGTCTCTGTGGAATAATTATATCCTGGGAGAGAATGGTATCACGAAGATGACAGTACCCCTGACAAGGAGGCTCGTTTGAAGAAGAGTGCAGAAAAACTTTGGGAAATTCAGAAAGAGCTCAAGCTTTAAAGTCATTTAAAGCTACCATTCTGAACTTATTGAAGAGATGGTAGTTATAGGATTATATACCAGATATTTGAATAAACTTAAATTCATAAAAGTAGGGGAAAAAATAGGGTAGAATGACTTAGTTCTCTAGCTTTTTTATTTAGCATCCAGGTGCTGGATGTTCCTTATTTTTTACAGTTCCTGACTGCAGCGAAGATGTTTCTGGTACTTCTCCTGTACCAATACTAGCCTTCTATATGTATGTAGTTGACATTTGGCCCAAAAGTATATATGATATATGTGTGTATTGTGTTATAGGAGTTCTGATTCTTTTTATCCTGTACATGCTAATGCATTCATTTTGGCTGGCTTATACCTATGTTCATTTATATACTATTCAAAAGAAGTCATAACTTTCTCTACAATGTAAAAATAAAAGTATATACAAGGGGGAGCCCAAAATAAACCAGAATTAATAAAAAATTGTGTATTTAGTATTACATGCTTAGACTTCAGTCACCTTCAAAGCACTCTCCATTTGATGCAGTACCCCTGTCGAGACTTTTTCCCACTGCTCAAAACAGTTTTTGAACTTGTCAATTGTGATGTCTTTTAGTGCTACCATTTTTTTGTTTCACTTCTCCCACATGGACAAAATATTTCCCTTCGAGGATTTTTTTCATTCGGGGAAGGAAACCAAAAAAAAAAAGGTGGCTCAGAGCAAAATCTGGTGAATAGGGAGCGTGGGGCACAAGGGTCATTCCATTTTTGTCCAGAAACTGCTGAACACTCAGCAGGGTGTGGGCAGGTGCTCTTGTAAACTACCCATCATGAAATGGGCAAGCATGCCAAAAGAGTCTTCAAAAAAATTCACTGAAGCCAAATGCAGCCTCCCACAACAAGGCCAGCTGGTACCCTGATACAGATGGGTTCCTAGAACACTCACCTAGTGGGGGAATCCTGTACTACAAGGGACCCGCCTTCCAGGAGGTAATTCCAGTTTTATTTTGGTACCCCCTTGTATGTGCAGAAATGACTCAATGTTCCAATCCTAGCAATAAGTAAAACCTTGAAAAAAATAACATTTTAATATTCCAAGGTATAATTTATTCTGAAAACTAAATTCATTGTGTTTGTTAGAGATTTTAATGAGACCTGCCCTATGTTTTAGAATCCTTTCTCTATCTTCAAGCATATTTTGAGCACTTGAAATGTTAATGCAGAGAAAAGAGTATGGATGTTTATTTAGCTTTCCTTGATTTTCTTTAACTTTGTTTTGTAAACAAAACATCACTTTATAACTAGTTGATTGATATGTTCATTTAATTTGTTTATGAGATGAGGCTGTAGCCCAGCTATTGGGGGGGGAAAAGGTCAATTGATAAAACAGAGAAGCCCCGTTTTTTTATAACTTGGAAAATGATCCAAGTTCATGTGAAAATATAACTTCATTGGTCCTTGCAAGTTTTCCTTTGTGATCTCTCTCTTTTTTCTTTCCTATGCTGTGATTCTTATTTTTCATATATTTTTGAAATTGGTCTTCAGTTAATTCCATTCATCAGAACTTCTGCTTAATTTTATTTAAATCAGCTTCATGCTCATTGAAACCAATTAATTTTCCTTCCTCCAGCTACTGGGATTAAACCATATTCTGAATTGAAATTTTTTTAGAACTTAATCTAAGGCATAATATGTGTTCAACATTCCAGTTGGATGGGATTGTGGGACTCATTTTTTAAGGCAATGTCTATACTTAAACCACAAGATTGTATCAACTACCTACTTGTCAGCCGCAATTGAAGCAGTCCATTAATAAGTTTTTTATTTCCTTAAAACAGACAAAATTTAAAGCCCCTCAAGATATGCCATCAAGAGAGGGAGGGGGGTATCTAGGTATCACTTGTAAAATGCTTAAAAGTGACTCAACCTGAATGACCTTCCTAAATCACTTCCATTGTCTCTTCACTTTTGATCTTGATTTCTCTTTATTGAAGATCTTTTAGCACTGAGGTCTGTGCTCCTTCACGTGTAACCTTGTGTTACTTCAGGGCCCTTTAGAGGCACTGTCTCCAGTCCTGCTAGGGATTATTGGTGTGAAAAATTTGCCTTAAATTTTAGGATGTAGCTGGTGCTTAGAGTCATCTAGTATCCAGAGAAATCTGAGAGTATCTAGAATACTTAGATACTCACTTTCTGCTTTCTAAGTCCTCTACTGAGAAACTTCAGAAATAGAGCTATTTTACCTGCTTGGAGAAGTATCCATATCTGTCCAGGTGCCTCTCACATGTCTCAGAGTGCATTCAGCAAGAATAACTAGAAAACCTAAGTTTACTAACTTATGCATATAGTCACATCATTGACTCCTTTTATGTTGACCTTTTTATGTTTATTTTTTGAAAAATTCAAAAATTCATTCATTCCACATACTCCTTTTAGGCTAAATTTAAAGTTTCACTGTACAGCTGTGGGTGAATTAATATCTGTTTATCTTGGGATATGTATTGATTATTTAGGTTGAAAAAATATTTTTTAAAAATTATATTTTACTGATTATGCTATTACAGGAAAAGTAATTTACTTTAAAAGTTTGGTGCATTTTATAGAATATGGTCTCTTTATGTCAGTAACATAGCTTATTTTTAAATGTTTTCAGGAAAAGTACAGTGCATTAAACAAGTAAAAAAAAACAAAAAACCAAAAAACAAAACCACAGCTGATTTGCAGAGATGTGAGTGGTCTACATGCTCCCACCTTAGTGCCCATGTGAGTCTGTAGTAAGTGCATCTTTTCTTATAAATTACACACTAGATGATTTTAGAAATTTCTTTTTAGAGTCAGGAAAAAAATGTTTCTAAAACCTCGATACTATAGTTTATGGAACTGTACTATATAATAAAGAAATTGGAGATAAGTGATATAAGAAGTTATAAAAGAATAATATACAGATAAGTTAAATTATTTTAAATTATTCACTAGATTTCTACATTCGAAAAAAAAAAAAATTACATGGGTGATGAATGTAGAGTTCCTGGATCATGTTCAGGACAGTATCTCTTTATTGGGCTCCTCAGGGTGTGGAAGAAAAATCAGTGAGTAGAATTGAATGTGACTCTGCTACTTTACACATGCCATGTACACATTACAGTATGCCTGGTCAGTATATTTAATATTGTAAACAAGTTTCCACACACTTAGTGACTTACTGTCTTCCAATTCGTAGTTTAAAAGCCTCAAATGGGTCCCTCTCTGTTCAAGGAGTCAGCATGGCTGTATTCTTTTGGAGGCTCAAGGGGAGAATGTGCCTGGTGTTTTCAGCTTTGAGAGGCTTTCTGCATTCCTTGGCTAAAACCTGTTTTCCTGCCTATTCATAACCATGAATATATCACTCTGATCTCAACTCTATTATCATGCTTTCTCTGACTTTTTTCTTCTGCCTCCCTTGCCCACTTTTAAGGACTTATGTGATTATCCTGGGCGCACCTGGCTAATCCAAGATCATTTTCTATTTTGATGTTAGCTGATTAGCAACCTTAATTCCATTTATAAATTTAACTCCCCTTTATTATGTCAGCTATACATTTTCATAGGTTCCAGGGATTAAGATGTGGACATGATCAGGGTCATAGTTCTGCTTAGCACAAAATATTGACTAAGAATGTTGAGACTATTACTTACTGTTTTTTAAAGAATCTTTGGGTTGTTATAACCTCAATTTGGAGAGTGAGCCACTGATAAAAAAAAATATAGAATAAATTGGAAGGAAACTTAAGAGAATTACCAACTGTGTGACTATTACTGGGTTGGCCAAAAAGTCCATTTAGTTTTTTCTATAAAACAAAAGACACATTTTTCATTGTCACCAATAACTTCATTGATTTGGAAATTTTGAGTATATCAGCTATCTCCCACTATTGGCGTCTAGTGGATAGAGGCCAAGGGTGCTGCTAAACATTTTCCACAACAGCCCCACAACAAAGAATTTTTTGGCCAAAATGTCAGTAGTACCAAGAAACTTTGCAAACCACTTTTGACACATTTACTCAGTCACAGCACCTTCTCCATTCACTGCATAAATCTTTTTTTTCATTTCAGTTGTGTTTTTACCTTCTTGAAATAATACAGCATAATATGCTGAAACTTGCATATTTTCTTCCATCTTCAGTATTAAAATGGCTGCACAAAAATTCACCAATTCTGATTTTTTTTCTTTAATGCATGCTGATATGACAGCTGTCACAGTACAAGCTAACAAAATTGTTTTGAATGAAGTTAAAGACAACTAAGTTCTACTAGGGCTGTGGTACAGAAAAAACTAAACAAACTTTTTGGCCAACCCAATATTAAACTCCAGTACCTAACAAGATTGAAATAAGATTGAAGGAAAAAAATCTTTCAGGGTTTCTTTGCTTATTGTCATTTAATTTTTCTTAAACTAGTATGGTTATATCATGGTGTTAATAAAAAATACTTCATGTGGTTGTGTCATTCATGAGTTTTTTTTTCTTTTTTGATGATTTGGGTTTTAATTCAAAAATTTAACCTCAATACACTATGATTAATTAAAGCATTCCAATATAAATAACAAACTGAACTCAGTACATTGGAATGTTAGGTCATTTGTAGGACTAATAAGCACCCTTATAGAAAACAAAATTCAGTGTCTCCCTTAATAATTGGAATATCCTGAAATTCACATTTAATTTTTTCCAGTAACTAGTCAACTTCAGAGCATTATACTCTCTATAAGGTTTATATGTTTGAGAGTAATGTCTAAACTAGTTAGTGAGTTGTTTGGAACACAGTGTGAATCAGGTAAGTTTCAGATTCTCTATATAGTTAATTTCATCTAAGTTTTTGATGACAGATGACTCTTTAAAATATCTGTATAAGTCAGGTCATAAAGTGAATCTGGTAAAACAGCGTGGTTCAATACATGCAAACTGTAAGTTTTCTTATCATCGTTTTCTACAATCGATGGTAATTAACAGCAACAACATCAAAGACTGGAGGAGGAGAGTACCGTAACTTGTCACAGGAAGTTCCTTTTCTCATTTTAAAAAATGTATCATATTGAGTACCAGAATAAGTTGTCTTAAGTTTTTATTTTCCATGGTATAAATAAATCACTTACTATGATAGCTTCATAATTATTTATTTCTTTTACACTTGTGTTTAGATACTTCAGGATGTTGGATCTATGTAATTTTCTTTGCTTATATATGAAAGTGTGTTTCTTAGAATTGTTGCCATCTGGCTTGGGAAGACCTGCTTTACTGTGTGATTTTCATTTATAGTATTCAGAGTTGAAGAAGTCCTGCAACAAGCAGATTACCTCTATGAAAGTGGAGAAACTGAAAAACTCTATCAGTTGCTGACCCAGTACAAGGAAAGGTAAGCAGAGTGTGATGGGCCTGGGTTTGCAGTTTTCTCAACATTCTCTTGTTATTTAACACTTAAAATGAGTCCTGGTGCTGCAAGTCTTCACAATTTTTTTAGATTTTTACTTCAAAATAATATTTCTTAGAGCTTCATTTATAGCATGCTATTTCTTAAGTTAAATGATTCAAAACTGCTGCATGTATGTCATTGACTTAGAAAAGGTTGTTCTACTTATAATAGTAGAATACTGAAATACTTTGTCCATTTTGTTAGTTTACTTTGGATCATACAAGTTGCCGAAGATGTTTACGTAACCGATAGCATGTTTGTCATTTCTTATAAATTAATTTCTTACTGGTATAAGATTTTAATGAATTCAGGTGGTTGTATGCCTCCACTGAATGGTGTCTGTGTATTACGTTAGAACCACAGCCTTTAGAGAAGCTAAAAATACCTTTTTAAAAAAATTAGTTTACATGTTTAGTCCAGAGTATCAGTGTAATAAACACATTTAGGGAGAAGATAGAGGTGGGGTAGATCCAGCCCTATAAAGTGAATCAAATAAGGCATTTCCAAGTCACTGATTAACCTTATCTCTTTTTACTTCCTTTTTTAGATTCTTAAGACCTATCGTTTTACTTCCTAAATGTCTGTAGGACCTAGGTCTCCTTCTACTGTTCTCTCAGTAACTTGGGAGAGCTGGCCATGCATTTTTACACTCACTTTAGTAATTAGTTGAAAAGTAAGCTGTTAGGTAGTTACTCCATATTCATCGAATTATAAATATACTATTCCTTCCTTTAGTTTAAAAATTTTATGTGAATACCATTTTTTGTTAAATATGAGGAGGGGCAAAAGTAGGTTTACAGTTGTGAGTACATAAAATAGTTTACCATATTACTTGTTAGTATAGAAAATACAATAAATAACTATAAACCTACTTTTGCCCCACCTTATATATAATATAGTAGGCTTAAAGGCAGACATTTAATAAAAAGGAATTTAAGGTTAGTTTTAAAACTATTTCTACCTCTTGTGATTACTACTTTATTTATTAAGCATTTCTTATTTTACATAATTGTGTTTAAGTGGAAGTTCTTCAAGGAGTACGGTGCCCTTACTTGAAATATGCCATGTCTTGTGGCATGGATTCATTTGGAAATTACATTGTACTCATTGTAGTCACTCAGTAATATGTACTTATATATCTGTTGTGTGCCAGGTACTGTATGTGGGGCTAGGGTACAGACCCTGTATGTCAATTTGATGTGTTTGATGTCCTGTCTGAAACCTAATGCAATGCAGTCAAGCCTCAAGTTATAGGTTGCCTTTTGTAGGGCAAGTGTTTGGAGAATTCAAAAGAAAGATATTTTCTAGGGAAGGTAGCATTTCAGAGTAAGTTAATATTTATGTGTAATACTAGGTATTTTGTAGGAAATTTCTTACCAAATAAAGCTATGTGAGAAAATTACAAATTTAACATTATGAATAATGATATTTGATATCATGTTGCATATTTATTTCTTAGTGATGTGACCTTTGACAGTTTTTAAAAATGCAACTTAAAAATGGTGGTTTTGTATTTACTTTAATTAGTGAAGATGCAGAATTACTATGGCGTTTGGCTCGGGCGTCACGTGACATGGCTCAGCTTAGCGGAACCTCAGAAGAGGAGAGAAAAGCCCTGGTATATGAAGCCCTAGAGTATGCAAAAAGAGCACTAGAGAAAAATGAAGCAAGTTTTGCAGCTCATAAGGTGAGGTGCATAAAGTAACAATGGTTACCACGTACTGAGGGGTACACTGGTCTACACTTATCAATTATCCCTAATTTACGTAGGAAAGAACATTCTTTATGTTAAAATAAGGAAGAAATGTATGTTTATAACACTTTTTCAAAGAAGTTTTTTCCTTTGTGTTATTGAATACTTAACTACCTTCATGAGTTTGATAAATTACTTCTCTTAATGCTTATTTTCATGAATTGCCTGTATCTTTACTCCTAGTAGTACAAATACTTAACATATGTTTTCTTACTTTCCTTACATTCTGTTTCTGTTCTGTGAGACTAAGTGTAACTTTTCACATGAAACCCCACTACTTTCTGGATTTCCTAACTGGATAGAATAGTGGTTTTTAATGGACACTGGGGAGAATATAAGACATTATTGGTAGTTTGGATTAGGACATTACTTTGTCATGTTGGACTGTCCTCAGTAGAGCCCCAGGTCATTGGGAGATTTTCATATGCTCCCTATAGGGGCTAGTTCTCTGGCCTGTTCCTCCATACCCTGACACATGCCTGCATGCACACACACACACAGGTTTTATATTAAGGATAAAACAGATACAAATCCTTTAAATTTGTTGCGACCTCTTTTGTGGCCCAGTATATGGCCCATCTTTATAAATATTCTTTATGTACATTCATTCAACTGCTGTTGAGAGTGTCTTAGAAATGTCATTGAGATCAAGTTGTTGATAGTTCCAGTCTATCAGTGATGTTCCAATCTTCTCTATGTTTACTGATTTCTGTCTATCTGTTCTACCAGCCATTGAGAGGTGGAGTGAAATCTCCAAGTATAATTGTAGATTTTGTCTGTTGATCTTTGCAATTTTATTAGTTTTTACAACATGCACATTTATTTATTTATTTATTTTTAATTTTGTTTTTTGAGTCCAAGTCTCTCTATTTCAAATGCCTGGCAGCCAGGCAGGCAGCAGCAGCAGTGTAGTGTTCCTGGCTGGCAAGCATAGGGCTGGGGTGGCAGCTCCATTTGGTTCACCAAGGGCACTGCCAGTAGAGACCTTTGCCCCAGGACAGTCTAGATGCTGTGAACAGGCAGAGTAACCAACCTTTCTTTTTTGTCTTGCTAATCCAGCTCCAAGAAAGAGGGTGCTGTTTCCCCTGTGTACTTGGGTCCCAGAATAGGCTCTTCACTGACATCCTTCTTCCCACAGTGGCCCTCTTCGTTTTTGCTCCCTTCCTAAGGCAGCTTTGGGTGCCAGCAGAGCCATGGGTGTGGCTGCAGGCTCTGGACATCAGAGGGGCTTGCGTCTGGCAGCAGGTGGTGATACAGAGCAGTGCTGTCGGAGCGGGCTGAGAGCTGAGTGCACGGAGTAGTGAGGCAGCAGGGCAAGCCACAGGGCTCGGAGGGCAGGTGTCCCTTATCATAGAGAAACCAGACTGTCTGGAGTAGCTCTGTGTGTCTCCCTGCAAGTGGCAGGCAATACATTGGGCAGCCTGTAGGTTTCTCAAGCCCTGTAGAGGAGATGCCAGTGCAGAGTGGCTCTTGCTCATTTGCCTATGTCAGGTTCATGAGGTAGGTTTTGTGATCTCCTTGCATAGTTGCCATCTATTTGGTAGAACCAGTAACCAGGATTAAGGCTGATGTAAGTGGTGGTGCTGGGTGCCAGGAAGACTACAGATAGCAGCCAGCTCATGGTTTCCTTGTCATAGAAGACTTCAAACTCATTCATGTGGGTATGGCGAAAGAATTGACCAGCCAAGGTGTTCTAGTACCTAGTTACAATTCAGTAATAATTTCAGCTCCTGCTCTTCAGGCAGTGCCCTTGGGGGTATGCGGCCAGTGACTCTATTTTGCCGTGTAAAACATGCACTTTTTTGCCCAAATTTTTTAGGGAAAAATAAGGATTCATATTATACATGGGTAGTATTAATTCCGTATCTATATAAATGTCTTTAATTCTTTTATTTATGCTAATGTGTTAAAAGACTAACTAGAAAGCAATAACAATATCCATATGTTCAAAAATAAAATGTTACAATCCCTTTATAATACAAAAGCAAGTATCTAGATATAAATAATTGAATTAAAAAATTAAAATGAAAGATTTTTTTTCCTGAAAGTTTGGACCAAAAACGTGGGTGTGCTTTATGCACAGAGAGTGCATTATACATGGCAAGATATGGTATATGCACCGTGTCTCCTTGATCCTTGTTAGCCTCAGTAGCCTGAAGTTCCCCCACCAGCCACTGGAGGTGTCCAGTACGATCTGTGGAGTTGATCAAGAGTCAGAAGTTTTCACGGTAACAAAAATTCATGTTGAGAGAGATGAGGTGGAGGCCACGGAATGGGGAAAGGGCATAGAACCTCTCAATTCTGAAGCGAAGTGAACTGAAGGTGTCAGCACTTGGTCGTAATCATGGTCGTGCTTGCCCAGTCCTGTGCTAGGGCAGAGGCATATAAAACATCATCTCTAGCTTTAAGGAACTCTCACCCTAGCTGAAGACCAAACAGTATGATGATAGGGCCCAAGTGCCTGAGGAGAATGGTTCAGAGGACTAAGGGCTCTAGGAGTTCAGGGTAGATTGAAAAGTGAACTAGAATGGGAAGCAAAGGCCACTCAGGAAAGATGACGTGGACCTAGGTAAGTTGGGGAAAGGTGGGATTATTAAACAGGAGTGGAAGGCATTCTAGAGAGAGCCAACAGGAGCACAGCTGAGACTAGTGTGGGAAGGGTATGCTGCCACAACATGTACTTTTAAAGTGTTGTTATTAGGAATGTAAACATGCAGTATTGTTTCAGTTTCTTGATTCACTGACCTCTTTGTCACTGTAAAATGATCGTTTTTATCTAGAATTATTCTTTGTTTTAATTGCCTACTTTGTCTGATATTAATGTAGCTATTTTCTTTTGTTAACATGTCTCCTTTTCTGTTAATTTATTTGTGTCTTTATATTTAACATATACTTCTTTTTAAAGATTGTATTTATTTATTTTTAGACAGAGGGGAAAGGAGGGAGAGAGGGAAACATCAATGTGTGGTTGCTTCTCATGCACCCCCTACTGGGGACCTGGCCTGCAACCCACGGATGTGCCCTGACTGGGAATGAAACCAGCGACCCTTTGGTTTGCAGGCTGGCATTCAGTCCACTGAGCCACAATAGCTGGGGCAACATATACTTTTGGAAAGCTGGTAATAATTTTCTTTTTTCTTTTTTTTGCTAACATTCTTTTTAAAAAAAATCAGTTTTTCAGTTGCACGTGACATTTAACATTATATTAGTTTCAGTTGTACAACATAGTGGTTAGATATTTTTATACCTTACAGAGTGATCCTCTGATAAGTTTAGTACCTACCTGGCACCCTACAAAGTTATCACAATATTGACTGCATTCCTTGTGCTGTATTTTACATCCCTGTGACCATTTTATAAGTACTAATCTGTACTTAACACCTTCACTTTTTTCACCCAGCCCCCAAAGCCCTTCCCATCTGGTCCTCACCAGTTCTCTGTATTGATGAATGTTTCTATTTCATTGATTTTTTTTTTTTTTTTTTTTTTTTTACATTATTAAGGTATTTTTTGGGGGAGCGCAGGGATAGAGAGAGGGAGAGAAACATTGATGTGAGAAAGAAACAGGGATTGATTCTCTCTCGTACTCAGTCCAAACCCACAACTTAGGCGTCTGCCCTGACTTGGAATCGAACTGACTACCTTTTGCTTCGTGGGATGATCCCAATAATCCCCAGTCAACTGAGCCACACCAGTCAGGGCTGTTTTGTTTAGTTTTTTAAATTCCATATATCAGCCATATATCATCACATGGCTGTTGTCTTTCTCTCCCTGACTTATTAGCATAGTATCATCTAGGTCAATCCAATCCATCCATGTTGCCATAAATGATAAGTTTTCATTCTTTTTATGGGTGAGCAGTATTGAGCCGTAAATTTTGCTCAGCTATAAATATTATGGCTGAACAACATTGTATTTATGTAGTACCTTTTTATCCATTCATCTGTTGATGGACACTTAGGTCACTTCTAAATCTTTTTGATGCTATTGTAGTTTTAATTTCATTTTCACATTATTTATTGCAAGTGTATAGGAATGCAACTGATTTTTGCATATTGATTTTACATCTTACAGCTTTGCTAAACTCGGTTACTGTATAGTCTTTAGAGTTTTCCATATAATATCATGTCATCTATCATGTCAAGTAGAGCTAGTTTTACTCTTTCATTTCTTTATCTTGCCCAACTTCCCTGGCTAGAACTCACAGCACTGTGTTGTAGTGGCAATTCTTGTCCCTGATTGTAGGGGAACCTATTAGGCTCACTGTGTTTCTCAGGTGTCACTGCTGCCTGATGACTGCTATCTCAAGAACCTTTATTATATTTTGTTTGGTTTTTTAATGTTTCAGGCAAGAAGGTAAGTATAGTATCTATTAACCTCTCTTGGCTGTATCTATGTAAAAGTTTTCTTTAAAAATAATGTAAACTCAATATAGACAATAGTCATTTTGGAAATTGAAAAAGAGTACAAATACAGAAATAAAAACCACTCATGATTACACCTCCTACTGTTAACTGTTGCTGATCATTAACTAACTATAAGTCACCAAATGCCACCTTAATCAGGGGAGATTGTGTTTGCTCTGCATGTAGGTGATACATGCATAAGAGAAGATGATTTTACCCAGAGTCCTGAGGTGTGGGAGAGGCTCGGAGCACCGTGTTTGAGACCCTGTGTGACCCCTCTAGTCATCTGAATTAGGTGTCTGTCATTGCATATTAAATGAATATGGACTATAGAGGTGTGTGTGTGAAAAATGATACTTTTTCCTTTTTCAGAAACATTGAAAGTACAAAGTATTTTGGTGGAGAATAGATCAAAACAGAAGTTTGGGTGTTAAAATCTTTCTGGCTAAAATAATTAAAATCCCACAGAAATAAGCTCAAACAAAAAAGGGAGGTGTTTATTCTAGAAACTACTGCATTTCACAAAACACAAAGGCAGGTGCATTTAGGCTTCAGGATACACTGACTTGATTGATCTGAGGCTATGTTCTCTTCTTTGCATCTTTTTCACTGAAGACTTTCTCATCCTGAGTTCTGTGACTTTCCACAGCACCTGGGTTTACAGAGCTTGGATATTTTGAATTCAGTTCTTAGAGAAGAAACTCAGATTGTCTCAGTGTGTGTCTGTTGTCCAAGTGTGGCTGTGGGGACATGGCTGCAATTGACATATGCAGTTGTTATTACTGTAACAATGCAGAAATGGAGAAGAGGTAGCTCCCAGAAAAATAGATGAGAAAATGAGTTATGGAATGGCAGATTTTTCTAAATTTAGTCTAAGACTATAAACATGAATCATTACCGTATTGTGTTGATGACTTCCTTAAGAGATTCACTCCTCTATGCTCTCTTCTTTGTACTCTGGTTCTCTATAAAGATGTGCCATCCTTGAGTTTTTAAGGACCATGACCTCTTTTCTTTGTATATTCCAGTGTATATAACACAATATTTATGCTCAATAATTTTTTGGTGAATGAGAATAACTACTGATGAATAAGTAGTTATTCAATTTTACTTTGTATTGAATGGACTATTAAGTATTGTTATTCTTATACCTTTTTTCTTCTATTTTTAGTGGTATGCAATCTGTATTAGTGATGTTGGAGATTACGAAGGCATCAAGTCTAAAATTGCAAATGCCTACGTTATCAAGGAGCATTTTGAGGTACTGCAGAATTGAAAAAGCCATTAGTTTTCTGAATAGATTTGTCTCACTTATTCCTCACTGTTTAGCAAACTGCCTCAGACTTGGTGGCCCCAAGCAATGACAGGTTTATTCCTCCCAGTTCTGTGTGTTGACAGCACTGAGTGCTTCTCTTCTACTTGGTGTAGCTCCAGCTGACTGAGAACTGCAGTCACCTGGCTCCTCAGCTGGGATGGGTGTACAGGATGGCCTCTCATTTTCACCAATTTCTATCCATTTAGCTGTTTAGCCAATGCTTCTTTACTGCATGATTGCTGGCTTCCAAGAGTGAGCATTCCAATGGAGAAGTCCCAGAGTGGAAACTCACATCACACTTGGTAGTATCCCTTCTACCCAAACAAGTCATGTGGCCAAAGCCAGTCTGTGGGAGGGAACTGTGCAGAGCCCCATACTGGGAGGTATGGTCTCTTCTAACAGTCTAACAACTGCTGCTCCACTCCCATAGTGACAGTGCTGTTTATGCTGTGATCTCTGTTTTTGTGTTTTAGTATCTCCCCTTAAAGTTAACTCATGTGTTCATGATAAGCTCTTCTTCAGCTGCCAGAAGCCCCAGAAGTCTGTGTGTTCCACGATGCACATACACACTATTCTACTGTCCTCCAAACAAAACCACCATTGAAAAGCCAGTGTGTTTATTTTGGTTGTGATATTCTATGAGGGGTGTCTAACCTTTGGTGTCTCAGGGCCACATTGGAAGAACAACAGTTGTCTTGGGCCACACATTAATATATTGCAACATGTAATTACCAAAAAAAAAAAAAAAAAAAAATCTCATGAAGTAAATTTACGATTTTGTGTTGGGCTGCATTCATAGCTGTCCTGGGCCGCATGTGGCCTGTGGCCGTGGGCCGGACACCCCTAGACCATCTCAAAAATACAAAGGAAAAGAAAGTGATGAAAACATGCATAGGGATAATGTTAGTCTGTGTAATAGCTTTTCTGGATTTCATGGCGATAGTCTCAATTCCTAGTTTTTTTAATGACTAATGAAAAAGAACATTGGATGGGGAGTCAGACCTAGCTTCTTACTCAAACAAGCATCGGTAGTACATGTACATGTCTGTTATGTGTGTGTATACGTTTTAATTTAATCCTAATGCATTTTTCATATTCTGAGACCTTTGAAATCAGACTGCATTATATAGCCAGTGGTAATTGCTTTTTCTTAGTGGTATATAATATAATGATATGTCATAGATATTATGATATCTTAGACTCAGTGAAATACAGTATTTTTCTCAGTGGCATTAGATATATCTCCCAAATTACTCTCTGCCTTGGTATGTAGAAATAAACGACAAATAACTTCCAGTATAATCAATGAAAAATTGAAGAAAATATATTAATATATACTTTAAAGAAACAGTGGAGGCTGTAAGTTATGTTTTTTAAAAAACAATGTTCTGTATATGCTTTCAAATGTATATGTATTCAGGATATTTAAAAATGACAACGTTTAGTATTTATTGTGTATACTGTTATTTTAGATTCCATTATTTTAGCTACAGTCAGAAGGAATTACTGTCTTTGGGTTGTTTTTGAAGACACTTAAACTAAAAGAATTTGCCTGAGAGTAGCCCATCTCACCCATCCCATAAGAAAGTTGAACTCTAGTGCCCAGGGCACCGTATATGTGATGAATTTACCTCCCTCTTTTGCATCTTGAATGCCATGATACCTGTACCTGTAGAATGCAGAAAATATTTATATAATTTTTTATAGGGCTTAGTTTTCTAGTGGAACTCAAATAGCAATAGGGAAAGCTACCTTAAAGTAACAGTTGTATGTACTTCAAAATATATTTTGCTATAAATCATATCAATATTTTGAAGAAGGTAAGTCTTTTGATCAGTGCTGATTCTTACCCATATTTTTGAAGCTAGAGTTCTGCCAAGTCATACTTGTTAGCTTCATTCTGTCACCTGTACCACTGCCACTAATTGATGTTAGTGAGAAATCAAGTGCCTGGTACTTAAGAAAAGTAAAAATAATGGTGACAGAAGATATTACAGTGTTAAGCACCTCCTGTTACTCGCTCATTTCATTTTCACCATAGTCCTTCTGGGAGGTTTATTATTTTCTTAATTTTCTCAAAGAGCAAACCCAGGCAGGAGTATAAGTTAGAAGTCATGAGCTGTGATTTGAACCCAGGTAGTTTGTCTTCACAGCTCACACTGGTAACCAATACAGATATTTCAAAGTGAAAGTGTGGATGTACAGAAAAGCGTAAGCTAGGAAGTCCATTTTTAAAAAGGGATCTTTTATTTTTAATTAAAATTATATCACATTAATTACAGTACATTACTCTGTGAGATAACATTAATCTGTGAGATTTCCCTAGCAGTTTTCAACAAAATACTGGATAAGGGGAGTAATTTCATTAAAGTGATTCTGTAGTTCATGTTTTACATTAATTCACACAGGACTGTCATGTAGTAAATGGAAACTAGGGATACTTTATAATATTTTCCCTTTTACATAATCCTATTAATGAATTCTGTGAATAAATAGTATTTATTTTTTCTCGGTTAGATGGGTAAGTTGAGCAAAATCTGCATACAGGAGACTTTCTAAAAGTATGTACTTTGTTCTTTTAGGAAAGAATGCTTTTTATTCACATAGGACGTGGCAGAAAAGAACTTCCTTATTTTTCTTTTAATCTAGAAAAAAGAAACATGAGAGCTGTGGATTACTGTTCAAATTAGCTTTACTTCCGTATTTCATGTTTTTCTCATCTTGAGAATCCCTATTATCAGTTTCTGAACTCTATAAAATATTGTAACCTTAGTACAATTTAATCATCTATTGAAACAAATTTAACCAATTAAAGAATCAAGGAGGGAAATTGGTGTGGATTTCACGAAGAATTAAAATGCAGGATTGCAAAAAATTTTTTTTAAATCATGGCTTCTTCAGTAAACATGGTGAAGTTTCTATTGCTGTTTCAAAAACAAATGATTGTTTTTCTCATTTCTTGTTAGAAAGCAATTGAATTGAACCCTAAAGATGCTACCTCAATTCACCTAATGGGTGTTTGGTAAGAAAATTTTGAATAAATATTTCAGTGGTATTTAGTATGACCTAATCTTGTAGTGTATAAAAAAACAAGGTGTAAAATGTTTTTAAAAATTACTTGGCAGTCTGGAGTGCTTTAATCCATTAAATTAATTAGCAGTTGTGCATGTATTACTAGAAAATACTAAATTTGATTGTGATCATGTTAAATATTGTTATTCAGATAATTTAGAAACATGTGCAGTTATCCCCTCTTATCCATGGGGCCTATGTCCAAAAGCTCCAGTGGCTGCCTGAAATTGCAGGTGGTGCCCAACCCTGTATATGCTGTTTCCCCCCCCCCCTACACATACCTTTTTCCCATAAAAGGAGTGCTTACAGCTTCTCTTTGGAGTATCTGAATTGCCGCTTCACTAATTGGTGCTTTGGGGTTGTTAGGAAGTAAAATTAGGGTGACCTGAGCACACCACTGATACCTCTGATAACAGATGGCTACTGAATGACTGACGGGCAAGAGCATCTACAGTGCATGTACAAAGGGATGTGACTCAAGTCCTGGGTGGGCCTGCGCAGGTCACACGAAATTTCATCACACTACTTGGAAGGGTATGCAATTTAAACTTACGAATTGTTTCTGAAATTTTCCATTTAATAGTTTGGGACCATAGTTGACCATGGTAACTGAAGCTGCAGAAAGGAAACCATGGATAAGGGAGGATGACTCCACCAAGACTGAAAAGGCATTAGAACTTTGTGATAGACTTTAAAATTCCCTTTGATGAGAATGACTATTCTTTACCAGGCAAAGTGAAATTGGTTCACTAACCACTGTGGAGGAGCACAGGGAGGGAGCCTCAGAGGACCCCCACGCCTTGAGTGCATCTGAGAACAAGTCACCTGACTCTGAGTGTCGTCTTGTTTCTGTGTAACTTTGTCCAGCATGTTTCAGCTTGTTCACTTGATTGAAGAAATGTCTGAACACAGGCCTGGCACTGTCTTCTTTGTGTGTAGTCTGCAGAGCTAAATATTTATTGTCTTCTAAGAGGTGACAGTGTAAACTGTTCTGAAACAAACTTTTCTCATAGAGGGAAATCTTCAGGACAAAGGACATACTAAACTAACCCAATGTCTGCAGTAACTGAGTCAGATGTTTGTGAGTAAACATGAGTTCAGACCTAGTCGAAGACCCAGCACTTTCTTCCTACTCACCTCAGAAAGGCGTCAAGATCTTTAGATGTCAGTCATTTGCCTTACCCTTTTAAACATAGACACTTAAAACTGTTGGTTGCAATTGTTTTTTATGCATACCCTGTTTGGTTTTGTCACTTTTCTTAATCCTTTTTTAACATTTCTGAGTTACTTTTTCTCATTAAAAAAAAATAGAGTAATGATCCTATTTCATAAGCAGATGAGAGGAATTCACTGAACCCAGCACCTGGGACAGTGTGAGCACTCTGGGCGAATGACACGCTGTTATTACTAGTACTGTTGTGAACTGTTTATATTTGATCACAAAGTACATCCTAATTGATGGGTCAGTATAAATGTCAGTCTCTGCACAATTCAGTATGGCTGTTTACTTACTAAGCATTAGGTCCACTAGGAATTTTTTAAATAGACAACGGGAGAAGATTGCTTGTCTATCTGTTAAGCTCTTTGATTCTCTTTAAGAGACAATAAGGAAGTGCAATTTGATGTACAAACATTTGCTTCTTTAGGTGTTACACATTTGCCGAAATGCCTTGGTATCAAAGAAGAATTGCCAACATGCTGTTTGCAGCCCCTCCCAGCTCCACCTATGAGGAGGTGTGTGACGTCCTTGGCACAGTTAGTACTGACCTCTGAGGTGTGGTGCCTTTGCAGGGCTCTCCCTCGGGACTGGTCAGTGTGGCTGGCACAGGCTTTGCTGTGTTCATGACTCTGTGAGTGCAACTTCTCTGGCTGGAGGCTCACAGTGCTGGTGTATTGTTAATTAGAGTAACCCACGGCTAACAGCTGCATTATCTGTTTGAAATTTATGCTATGAAATAAAGTCATCAAATAGAACAGGAAATATAGCAACTGTTCCTCAGCATGTTTTAGGGACATGTTCTGTACAGTAAGTCATTTACCTGCAAAATAAAGCACGACTGTATTGATAACTAAAAAAAAAGTTCTCTTGAAAGGCTCATATTCTGTAATTTTCTCAAGACCTTTTGCTTTTCCTGTTAAAAATAAAATTTGAAAAGGATTTCTGGACAAACATCTTGGGTTTACTCATCACGAGATTTTCAAAGCAAGGAAATAGGCAGTTGTGAAATAGCTTTCACAGTATTTATATCATAAGGAGATGTTTTTTCCCTGAGGTGTATAATTAGAGCACAGTTGGGATTTATTGCTATTTAAAAGAATGCATTCTAAGAAGAAAGATAGCTCTGCTGTAACAAATCAGTTACAGTTTTTAATAAATCAGTTGTCAGAACAGTATGAGCAGGTCAAAAAGAAAAAAGCACTTTCAGACACAAAACATTTTATATAGGAATTTCAATAATAAAGAACTTTTAAACATTCACTAGAGTACAACATATGTATCACTGAGTAAATTCAAGCTTTTGATTTTTACCAAGTTTTCACCAGTAGTCATTGTTAGGATTTAAAACAAGAAAGATTAAAATAGCCCAGTCACACATGACACTTCTTTCCTCTGCATGTGATACTGCTTTCGGACAAGTCATGGCTAGAAGGGTCCTATGTAAACTGTGCTCTGGGGACTTAAAAGAGTTATGTTTAGTCTTGTTATGTTAGTTAGATCTCACTGTTGATGAATTGACCCTTATTTTAAGATGTTTTCACTTTCTGCTTATACATATATTTTTAAGTTTTTTAAATGATTTTTAAAAAGATTTTATTTTTATAGGGGAAGGGACAGAGAGAGGGAAACAGCTGTGTGTAGTTGCCTCTCACATGCTCCCCGCCAGGGGCCAGGCATGCGCCCTGATTAGGAATCAAACTGGCGACTCTTTGCTTCTGGCTTATATTTAATATAGGCATAGATTTTTGAGAAAAAAATTTCATATTGAGTCTGTTTTAATCCTTTTCATTATGTTTGGGTTCTTTGTGTTTTTACAGGCCTTAGGCTACTTTCAAAGGGCAGAGCAAGGTAAAGTATTACAGATACTAATATTATGAATGCTTTATGTATAATGGACGTTTTAAAGCAAAAATACTTTATTCTGATACGCCTTTGTACTACATATTGTCAAACAATTTTTAATGTTTTTATTCAGTAAAGAGCACTTGACTAAGAAGTAGCCCCTACTGAGTTTAGAGCTGCCATTATGGATTGGCCTTTCACTTTTGACTTAATTCAGAGGCTTCACAGGTTGATTGTCTTACTCAAGATCACTCAGCTAATTAGAGGCATTTACATAGTAATTCTGGTGTTAAATCAGGGCAGTTATCCTGTTGCAGGAGTTTAATGTCACTCTTGCTCAGAAGAAATAGCAGCCTTCAGAGTGACACCAGCCCATCCTAAGTTTATCCTTTTTAATATTAACACAACTAAAGAAGGGACATAAGCATGTGTTACTAAATACACCAAAAAATTTGCAAATATACTTTTATAAAGCTTAATCAGAAAAATTTTTTTTAGTAACTTTCCCTGTTATTCCCTTCCACCCTGCCCTCGCCCTTTTAGTTTATGTCCATGGGCCATACATATAAGTTCTTTGACTTCTCCATTTCCTATATTATTCTTAACTTCACGCTGCCTATTTTGTACCTACTATTTATGCTGCTTATTCTCTGTTCCTTTTCCCCCATTCTCCCCCCTCCCCCCACTCTGTTTTACTGTTCGTAGTTTTTGATCTCCTTTTTCTTAGATAAGTTCCTTTAACATTTCATATAATTAGGGCTTGGTGATGATGAACTCCTTTAACTTTACTTTTTACGGGAAGTGCTTTATCTGCCCTTCCACGCTCATCCATAGCTTTGCTGGATAGAGTAATCTTGGATGTAGGTCCTTGCTTTTCATGACTTAGAAAACTTGCCTGCAAGGTTTCTTTTGAGAAATCAGCTGATAGTCTTATGGGAACTCCTTTGTAGATAACTGTCTCCTTTTCTCTTGCTGCTTTTAAGATTCTTTCCTTCTCTTTAACCTTGGATAACTTAATTCTGATGTGCCTTGGTGTGTATTTCCTGAGGTCCAACTTCTTTGGGATTCTCTGAGCTTCCTAGATCTCCTGGAAGTCTTTTTCCTTCACCAGACTGGGGAAGTTCTCCATTATTTTTTCAAGTAAGTTTTCAATTTCTTGCTCTTCCTCTTCTTCTGGCACCCTTCTCCTGATTTGGATGTTGGAAGGTTTAAAGTCCCAGAGGTTCCTAAGCCCCTCATTTTTTTAAATTCTTGTTTCTTCATTCTGTTCTGGTCGAATGTTTATCTCCTCTCTCTGCTCCAAATCCTTGATTTGAGTCCCAGTTTCCTTCCCTTTATTGTTGGTTCCCTGTATATTTTTCTTTATTACACTTTGCATAGCCTTCATTTTCTTCCTCCATTTCATGACCATACTCAATTCATTGAGCAGCCAGATTACCAGTGTTTTGAACTGTGCATATGATAGGCTGGCTATCTCTTCCTCTCTTAGTTCTATTTTTGGAGGTTTGATCTGTTCTTTTGTTTGGGCCGTATTTGTCTTAGCATGCCTGCTGTGTTGGAAGGGGTGGAGCCTTAGGTATTCACCAGGGCGGGGCAACCCAGGTTGCTGAGTTGTGACCCTGTATGTGGGGTAGTGGTCTGAGGGGGAACAAGGTCGCTTGCTCTGCTCTTGGCCGGCTTCCAATCACTTCTGCTACAAGCAGTTGGGCCCTTCTAGTGCTTATCCCCAGGTGGGTGGGTTTGTGTACTTTCTAGGACCCCATCGGTCTCCCCTATGAGGCTGGGAGTTTCTCCTGCTGCAGCAACCCCTACAGGTAATTACAGCCAGAGGTTTCAAGGCTCCCTTTTCCTGCACTAGAACCCTGGGTTGTTTCAAGGCTCCCTTTTCCTGCACTAGAACCCTGGGTTGTGCAGTCTGTCTTGCTCCCCAGCTGTTCCTCTGGTTTATCAGCACACAACCGTGGGACCTCCCGGACCGCCAGCTGCTGCCTTGCCACACGTCCTCTCTGTCCCAGCTGCCCATCTCCGCCCCTCCTACCGGTCTGGATGAATGTTTCTTTAACTCCTGGGTTGTTGGACTTCTATACAGTTTGATTTTCTGGCAGCTCTGGTTATTTTTTTGTTTCTAAGTTTGTTGTCTGTCTTTTGGTTGTGCAAGGAGGCAAAGTGTATCTAACCTACACCTCCATCTTAGCCAGAAGTCTCTCCTGGGTCTTAATCAGAAAAATGAAAGACTTTATGAAATTTGAGAGCGAACTCATATGGACTTGTCCAAATGCTTTTGTGATAGCAAAACAATTTTCAATTTATTGATTTCAGAGAGAGAGAATGAGTATCAATGTGTGTTGTTCTGCTTATTTATGCATTCATTGGTTGATTGTTATATGTTGCTCTGACCAGGGATTGAACGTCCTACTTTGGCATATTAGGAGAATGCTCTAACCAAGCTACCCTGCCAGGGCAGCAAAGCATTTTTAAAAAAGAAAAAAAAAACTTTTTCTGAAGAATTGTCTAAGTGTTAACTATCTCTATAATACATTGATTCTGATCCACTCTGTTACTGCCTTCCACTGGTATCATGATGATAGTTTTACGTATCGTGAATGTGAACCTGGGAATGAAGTTTCCTACAAGGGTGTTAGGGAATGAAGGATTATGACTACTGAGAAGAACATAGTCTTGCTCTCCTGGAGCTAAAATCCTCAGTAACTGATTGTTCTCATATTTTACCTTAAAGGTCACTTGCATGAGGCAGCTTTTCCTCGTAGCCTATGTCTTGTTTAGAAGTCCCTTCGCTGCCCAAGTAGTACTTTGAGCTCTCCCATTGAGGTTCTTGTTACTCCACAGTGTGAATACTTCTGCACATGTCTACGGCTAAATACAGCCAAGATGAGGACTTTTTTTGGTCACAGTTGCGTCCTTGCTGTTTAGCCTGGTATTGGGCAAATTTGCTGAACAAGAGAGAGATGAATGAATGAATGACTTGCACTTTACCCTGAGGAAACCTTAAGCACATCCACATGTCTCTTGCAAATATTTTCACATGAAAGAAGTGAAACAGTTTTGGATTGAGGAGCAAATGAAATTAAACTGTATTCAAGAAGAAGTATGATTTGAATATAGAGGTCCCCAGGCTGATAAGTGCAAACTGTGTAAAGATTTAATAAAACTTGTGAGACCGTATCATGCTTTCATTCATAGGCTTTGTGTTGACATTTTTCTCTTAGCCAACAATGTTCACTTTTCTGTTTAAAACCCTGCTCGCCTCCAGTGCATCCCAGGTATAACCTCTTACAGTTAGTTGCTTTTTTCTTTGGTTTCTCATTGCACTTTAAAACTTACACATCTATTGAAGCATTCTTTTCTTCTTATATTTAATTGTGCTCGTGTTTCTCCTTTTCATTATAAATTTTAGAAGAATAGGTTGTTTCATCTGTGCGTAAGGGCACCTCCCATCCAGTATGTGTTGGTACAGTGTGTATCATCATGATGTCTCATCTACCAAGCATGTGCTGAGTACATGGTATGTTCTAGGCACTTAGGGTGCAACAGGGAACAAAAGATGATAAAGGAAAGGCCCTGTCCTATGGTAGCCTGTCTCCCAGTGACTGGATGGAGCACCTGCTTTATAAAATGCCACGAAATGAAAGGTGTGTGTAATAGAGTCTTAGCACATAGTAGATGTTCAATAACCTTGTTTTATACATTTTTTTTTGAGATAAGAATACATAGTTGGGAAAAAAGAGTATTCCAGTTAGCCTAATCATTTGTTGACGACACAAATTTATTTCTGGGATTTAGACTAAAAAAACGAGGCCTTTAAAAATAAAAGCAATACTATTTCATCTGAGATAAATTTTTCTTTCTTTCTTATGAACAGTGGATCCAAACTTCTACAGCAAAAACCTGCTTCTTTTAGGAAAGACATATTTGAAGCTACACAATAAAAAGCTTGCTGCTTTCTGGCTGCTGAAAGCCAAGGACTACCCAGCACACACAGAGGAGGATAAAAAGGTAATGTCTCCAGTGAAGTAAGGCAGATAGGTTTCCATTGAGGCACTCTTATACATAAAAGTAAATTAAGAACTTCTTTATAAACGTAAGTTGTCTAAATGCATATTGTTGAAAACAGTAGTGTTCATTTCAAACATGAATTATTGACATTTATGCTAATTTCTGTACAGTGTATGTTTAGTTACTATCAACAGATATGAATTCCTTGTTGCAATAATACCAAGTTATTCCTGTTTGACATGTGTAGCCGATCAAATGAGATTTCTAAAATAAATGGCAAGGGATGGGTGAGTGATTCTGGTATGTGGAAGAGTCTCTGCTAAGAAATTTTATTCTTACTATGTGCTATCCTAATTTTTGGAAACTCTTCGAAATTGCGGTTTATCTTATGAACTTAAACTTCACACGCTCTACTCTATTTATAAATAACATGTATTTTCCCATTTTAGATACAGACAGAAGCTGCTCAATTGCTTACAGGTATCACTGGCAAGAATTGAGAATTTTTCAGAAAAGAAAGAAAACACATGAAATCTAGGAAACACTGCCTTTTCATCAAATTATAAGTATGTTTACCATTACTGTTCTGTGGCTGTTTTTGTGTGTCTGTGTTTTTTTTAATGTTGTGACCATTTAACAAATACACAAAATTCTAGGTTTCTTCACAAATAACAAAAGAAATAATTGCTATGGGAGGGGAGGGGTGTCTCCATGGCTCATGGGAAGGCTACCATGTGTCTGGGACACTGGCAGTTCGAGGTGGTGTGACATTTGAGGACTGATGATGGGATGGAGGGAAGCAGCAAGGAAAGCCCATGGGGAGGGGCACCTGGGAGTGCATTTTCAAGTCGGACTAGTTCCCAGTTGAAATCTTGCAGGGAAGGGGCATTGAAAGTTAGGAGGTTGGGAATTTAGGGTTCTAGGTGTAAAGCAGTTAAATGATGTTATCTGGGAGCCAGGCTCCATCAGGAGAGAACAAGAAATGAGTGATCTCTGTGTGTGACATGACTTTGTCTCACAAGTGGGTTGATCTGGGACTTGACAGAGCCCAAGTTCTGTTCTTTAGTGGGGTGAAAGGAACCCAGAAATTGTTGGAGAATTGGAATGTAAGATGTTTAAATAGATAGGCAGATGATGCCATCTTGCAAAGTCTGAAACTTGTGATAAAGGGGGATCTTGAATGTGAGAATGTGTGTGTACAAGACTCCCTATAGGGTTAGGGAGGTGTGGTATAGCAATGATGGCGTGGGTAGGAGGGATATGATGTGGTATTTCTTATGCGTGTTCTCAGACACAAAGAACAAAGCAGTAGCTCTGCCCTTCTCTGTGTATATGGTTACGCATAGATTCTGCTTCCTTGTGTTTAATAGTACGTATATTTTTGAACCATGAAATTCACTGCAGATGACATATTTCATCCCTAGATACTTCGTCACCTCAGAATACAGCCCTTCTTCACCAATCCATTATCACAACTAGAAACCCAATTCCTTATTTTCATCTGATACCCAGTCCTTTAAATTTCCTCAAATGTCCCAAAATGTCTTACGCTTTTAAAAACCAGGATGCAAGCATTGTACGTTGCATTTGATTGTCCACCTTCATTTTGTAAAATCTAAAGCACTCCCCCATCTCAGCAGAGGCCAGTTGTCTTAGATTGTCTCCTGTTCAGTGGGCCTTACAGAACCGAATTTGAGAACCACTGGTCCCCCTGACTTTCAAGGACCCCCAGTTAATTATGTTGGATCTTCTGTGCCCAACTTGACATTTATCACTTTCATTTAGTGACTTTGAATGCTATTTTTCTGGAGATGTGAATTTTTATGTGTTGGATTGGCAGGTAATCAAATGGGAGGTGAGACGTTTGGGTAGAATACTCTCTCCCTGAGTTATTGGTGTGTGCGTGAAGAAGGGAAAGAGAAACATCAGTTTGTTGTTCCACTTATTTATGTATTAATTGGTTGATCCCTGCTTGTGCCCTGACTGGGGATTGAACCTTCAAACTTGGCATATTGGGACAATGCTCTAACCAGCTGAGCTACCCACCCAGGGTTAAAAATGTGTTCGTTTGTTTTTTAAAAAACCAATACAGGGAGGTCCTGTGTGTCCTGCTTTGCTGCTCAGTAGTGATGTGTAACTATAGCACAGTCAGACCCTATTAGATTGATTACTGTGAAGTGCTTTTACTTGTGTATGCACGCAGTTTTGTCACCTGAGGAGACTTTTGTTTCTGTTGTAGAACTCTTCGTCATCACCAAGCTCTCCAGTGCTGTCCCTTTAGTCATACCCACCTCCCCATCCTGATCTGTCCTCTATAATTTTGTCATTTCAGGAGAGTTACATAAATGGAATCATACAGTATCTGACATTTTGAGATCCATCTAAGTTCAGTCAATAGTTCGTTTCTCCGTATTGTTAACTATTTCATTGTGTGGATGTTCCTGTTCATTTAACCTGAATCCATTGAAGGCAGTTAAGCCATGGGAGTTTTTGGTGCTCTGATCATTAGGTACATCTCATGTCTCTGGGATAGTTGCTCAAGAGTGCAGCTGTTGGGCCTGTTACAGAGTTGGTGTCATCTTCCTGTGACTGAGGAGCAGGACATGCACCTTCCAGGGTTCTGGTTCTGTGCACTTTCTCAGTTTCTGCCTTTTGACTCCCAGGAGTATGGTGCCCTCATGTCTTCCTTTGGATTAGACCTGCTACCTGCTTCTGGGACTTTGGGAACCCAGTCTGTCCTCCTCCCTATGCAGCCCCTACCTCTGGGCTCCTGCCCCTATGCTGACTGCTTTTTTGAGACACTTATTTCCCTTCATATGTGTGTGCATATGTTTGTATTCTGTTTTGCAAACATTACAGACTGGCTGGGTAGATACAAAGACCTTCTTGTAGACATGTTTCCTCTTTTGAGGCTGAGACAGAAGTCTGAACTTGCAAATTGGCTACTATCCTGTAATAACCCAGAAGCTCTCAATTAACTTCTTGTTGGCAGTTTTCCCAACTGAGTGTTTAATTATGGACTTTGTAAAACTGACTTTCCTCAGACTCTACAACAAAGAAAACGCAAAAAACCAGTTTGTGGAGTCATGAAGATTAAGGAGTGAAGCATGAGTATCAGTATGTACTTTAAACACCATGGTCATCTGATTGTGTTCTCCTTTGTGGAAATCAGGGAGAGAAAATTTGGAATTTAGTACTAGATGCTATTTTTGGACTTTTTCTGTTGGTGGAACATTATTTTGGTGGCATTTTTTGCTTTTGTATAATGCTCACTCTAGGCATTGTTTTGGCCTACGTGCCTAAGCATCACTGATTACTTTGGCAAGGCCCATGGGGTTCATATCACAAATGTCCTGCATTCAGCATTGAACTGCATCCTGTGACTAGAGAGTGTACAGGAACCTTCAGAGGAACCTCAAGAAGGTGAAAGGCCCTCTGATGAGGTCACCTAGGGATGTGATCTGTCCAGGGAAAAAGCGTAGAACACAAGTTTGGCTTTTTAACAGCAGATTCAGAAGTGTGTGTGTGTGTGTGTGTTGGGGGGTGAGTTAAAACATCAGTGTTGCTGACACATGCCATCCTGTCTGCTTCTGAGGGTAAGAAGAGCTGGATAGGTGGGCAAGCCAAGGCTGGCAACTAATCTGGTATATGAAGGTGTTGTGCCTGTGATCGGTTTGCTTGTGCCGGTGCTGCATGTCGCTGAGCCTCCCTTAGGAACTTTCTTTGCTGGGACCAATGAGGACAGGGGATCCTACCTGCAGGTCTGCATTTCTGTCATCATTATGGAAGGGGGAAGGCCCTGCTGAACTATCACAGAAAGCTGATCTGGGTTATGATGGCTCATTTCTTTCTTTCCCTGAAGTGAGGAGGGGACCAGCCCCATGAAAGCCTCCTGTCTTCAGTTATCGCAAACTTATCCATCTGGGGAACCTCTCTGTGTCTGACACTGAACTCTTTTCAGGTATAACTTAAGTAGCAATTTAAAGACCGGTTATCACCCTCTACCGCCTTGTAGCATACACTCTGTCATATATGTTGTTTATTTTTTTTAATTCTTTAGGCTTGAAAATAACCAGTGTCAGTAGTTAGGATTTGGGAAGGGAGTGTATTCAACCAACTGGATCACTGCCTTTATGGCATCTTTACTGTGAGTTTTGAAAAAAATGCAGAACAGAATCTAATATATAAAAAAAAATAAAATTTTGGCAAAACTCTTTAGGGAAATTAGATTGAATACTAATTTTTGTATTCAGCAGTGAAGTATGTTAACATTCTAAGGTGTCACGTCTGTGGTTATAGAAAAATTTTAAAGAAATCTCTAATGCATATTGAAATGATACAAATTTAAATTTCTGTATTAATCAGGAAGTCCTGTTTGCTAAAGCAGCATTAATATCATTCACATCAGTTTTTAATTTGCTATACATCTTTCTAGTACAGCAAATGCCTTTGATAACGAAAAACAATTAAGTGTTATTTACTTCGGACTGAAATAATCGATGTGGAAAGGGGGGAAAGACCAGAAGATTGTTTATATGCATATTTAATTCAGACACACAGAATTTTCATGAATAGAAAATTTTAGACTCATTTGTTTGAGTTCAAATGCTTAGGAACTCTTCAGTCCATCTGGTTTAATGAACTAATAAAACTTTGAACACAAACAAAAATGGAAAAGTTCACATTACCTTTTTTATGTCCCTAAGTATCAAATTGCATCAATTTATTATGAATTAAATTTAAAGACTATCACATTTAAAAACAAAAGTACAAGATGTGCCTGATTATCTTTTAATCCCACAAACACCCAGTATCCTGAAGGAACATGTAAACAAAACTCTATGCTTCTCAGTGGAATCCTTCTCATCTCTAGACGAGACTGTATGGTGCTGGGTCTGGTTAGTACATGACTTTCACATAAGGATGCTTTCTTTTCATTCATTGCTTTAGTGGTGCAGGAGAGAAGGGAAATTTTCAACTATTGTATTTATTTAAACTAAATCAACAGGTTTGAGCACCTGTCTTCAGCAGCATTAGTTAAGAAACTCAAACTCAAATTTGGCCTGGGCATCAGTCCCTTCCTGAACAGACGCACACACCACATGGGATATGTCACGTGAGGGGCAGAACGGAGGTGAAGCCAGCCAGACTGCTTCTGCAGGGGCACTGCTGTGGCGATGCAGTTGAGGAGCTCTATAAAACTAGAGCCACTTCCTGGCACGCTAAGGTAGATACTTATTTTTAATAAAGTCTCTTGCTTCAGAATTTAAGGGTGATCTTTTCCCTGGTCAGCCAGTTTAAGGGAATAATAAATAAAGTAGAAAAGGATGAGTTCTTTTGCATACTTCTGTGTAAGAACAGAAAACATTTATACTTTGAGACGTTCAGAAAATTCACTGTACAGAATGAACAGCTTATTTACACTTATCTGTGCAGTTTTTCTTGGCTGCTGTATGTGAACACCAAAGTTCCCCAAGATGAGAAGCCTCATTTATTCTTGTCCAAATCCCTCTGTTTCTTCTATTGCAAAAAGAAGTTTTTCCTTCAGTTGCTCGTAACTCTTGTATGGTGGCAGATCCAAGCGATTAAAACTGAACAAAATCAGATGTGTATTCAATAAAATGAAGGTTTCTAGTACGATATTTTTAAAGCACATTTCAATAAGTAGAGAGAGATGTTACTATACTACTTAACTGTTATTAATGTATACAAATTTCTTACAGTAGTCTGTTCAGACTTAAGACCTAGTCCTAAGAATATTTTAACATTTCTTGGAGAAAATGGTCCATCATTTCAATCCCTGTCTCTCCCTCTTTTGGATTTACTCATCAAAACTCAGACCCTGAATGAATTCAACCTTGTCCTTTCTCATTTCATTTACTTTGACAGGGGAAATCCCACAAGTAGGTAAGTTGGTGTCTTCTTCCAGCAGGCAGTCCCATCCTGTCTGTAGCAGTGAGCCTTGCCTTTCTGACAACTCTCAAGTCTTTCTGAAGTTTCTCCTTTCTTCAACCCCTGCCAGTGACCTCACCTTACACTTTGAGGGAAAAAAAAACAAAGCAGCAGTTGATTACTGTCTTCCTTTTACAAAATCTAAAATCTGTCTATAGTAACAACCAACTTTTCTCCCTGGCATTACAGGAAAGGCCAGTTCCTTTCAGTTGTCCTTGGAGATTCTCTGTTATGTACTCCCTGCCTGCGTGGCAACTCCTCCTCTACTGGCTTCACTAATTTAGCCTAGGCTGGTGTGCAAATGTCCGGTCACAGGAACCCTTTCACACTTGAAAGTACTGAGAACCCAAAACAGCTTTTGTTAATGTGAATTTTAACTACCCATGTTAGAAGTTAAAACTGAGAAATTTCAAAAATAACAACATTTTGAGACAAAAATAGTAATTCTCATATTTCCATAAATCTTTTCACTGTCTGGACTGACACCTATATATTTGCTCTGCAGCACTTTATGGTCTTGGTTAGTAAATGTACACCTCTAGCCACACATGTGCAGTAGGAACTAGAGATGGACTCTTAGTCACTTTTTCAGATAATTGTGGATACTACTCTTTGACACCATGCTAGATTTGACCAGGTTACATGTAATACAAGTTCTGAAATCCTATCAAAGAACTTTTTGTGCTGTTATGTAAAATCCATTGGATTGTGTTGCCCTCTGAACCGCCTTTTTTGACTTGTGCATGGTTTTGGGACATGCATTGGTCACTTGCAAATATTGGCTCACCAATTTACAATTTTCAATTGTGACACATTTAATAATGTAATAGGGAAAAAAAATCACATTTGTCAGTAACACTGACAATCTCACCAGAAGTCTTGAGAGGCTGTCAAGCTCGTGGTGTGTGTATGGACACACACCACACATACATAAACATTTTCCAAAATTCTAATCTTTGCTCAAAATCTCCACTGCCCACAAATGCTGAGTTGTTTTCCTTCAAGTGACAGGCTTCACTACTTTCAAGAAAATATTTGTCAAATACCCAAGCCTGAAAAAACCATTTGTTAGTCATTCTTTCAAGTAACGGGAGTGTTCCATAAAAAAAGCCCACTAGGTCAACCTTCAACTTAAGCAGCTGCCCAAAGGCCTCCCCTCACAACAAGCACCATCATCAGACACATGCCTGGGTATCAGACGAACAAAGTCAGTTCTCACAGCCTCATGAAGTGCAGTCCACAGTGAACCTAGGTTTGTTTTGTTTTTTCACTGTCAACAGCACATGAGGTATAGAAGGACCTGGTGAAGGGGTGGCAGGCAGTTTGCCACCAGAGTGCAGATGTGAATACCATAAAAAGGCAAAGTGTGGCTTAGCATGAACATGATTCTTGACCTGAGAGAAACACACATCAGGCCACCACCTGCTGGCAACACTGACAGTTCTGTACCCTGGTCGTTGTCCCTGATTTCTTCTTTCCTCTGGCCACTGGTTTTCCTTCCATCTCATCACCTGTTACTTAAAACACTTCAGAGGCTTCCACTTGCCCTTACAGTGAAATCCACATTCCTCACAGTAGCTTGAGGCCCTGCACAGTTAACCTGTAAAGACTGCTTACATTTCCAGAGCCCTTCTCTCTCTTCCCTGACACACTGTTCCACTCAAACCAGTCATTTCTTGCAATTTCTCACTTTCAGGGTCTTTGAAAACAACCATGTAAAAAGAATGTCTCTCTCATATCTCCATAGCAGGCTCTTCATCAAACTCCAACACGGCCCTTTCTGAGGGTT
Source organism: Pteronotus mesoamericanus (assembly GCF_021234165.1). Lineage (NCBI taxonomy): Eukaryota > Metazoa > Chordata > Mammalia > Chiroptera > Mormoopidae > Pteronotus > Pteronotus mesoamericanus. Next base: position 61,936,131 of record NW_026555321.1, read on the forward strand.
CCCTTACCACCGGGCCAGCTGTGTCTCCCACGGCCCAGCTTCATTTCCTTCTACAGACTTAGCACTGTCATTTGTGTGCCCTTTCTTGAGGGGTGCAGATTCACAGCTGATACTCTAAATATTGGTTCAGTCAGGGCTACACTTCCCACACATTCAGATTAACAAGCTGGAACCATTTGGTGCTCAGTTACAGGACACTGCATTAATCAATCTGTTCTCAAAACTGAAATGTGGCTACTCCAATGAATTAGCAGTTTTATTGGGTCTTAATATTTAGTAAAAGAAACAAAACACTGGCTTTCACCTTCCACTTAGGACTCTTCAACTTACCATGTGTGGCTCCTTGGTAACCAGGTGTCTTTCCCAACTTTTTCAATGCAAAATTTTTGAGGCCCATTACTTCCTAAACCAGGAAAATAAGACAAAATTTATCTGATCCTTCAAACTTTAGTTATATAACATGTCACATAGATAACACAGAGTGAACTACAGTGTCACTTGCTTCTGCTCAGAACAACTCCTTCTCGCTGCAGGGACCCAGCAGCAAACATCACATCAGTGCAAAGGCCAGTATCTACAGAAGCCTGCTCCCCCATTACCCCAAGAGGTAGAGGACCAGGAATGAACCTTAGGCCAGTAACTACAGTGACCCACAGAGGCGGCACTCACCCATGAGCTCAGCGAAGCCTCCAAGAGGCAGGCGGCAGGTCCCCGTGACAAACTGTAGTAGACGCATTCTCACCTCATTATCTGTCTCTTTCACAAACTGTAACAAGGTCAAAGTTAATGTAAAATAAATGCTAAATTATCTTCAGTAATGAAAATAGAAGACACAAAGTAGTCTTAAATTTCTTCCAGAAAATTAAGAATGAACTTGAAGACTTAAACACTGAAGCTGGTTCAAGAAACATGATAAAAAATGGTTGCAGCATTTACCATTTATTAGGGCCAGCTAGCTAGCTCTGTGCTAAGAACTCTACAAAGGAAGTGAAAGCTTAGAGACATCACCACTGGTCCAAGGAACCAGGACAGGTGTTAACAGCTGTCACTTCTGGAGGGTCCTGCCAGCACAGTACCATAAGCCTCTTGGGAGTGCAGCCCTTACAATACTGTGAGATGGGTCCTACATTAGCATCCCCATTACATGTAAGGAGACAAGGCTTAGAGAGGCTAAACTGTGTGTCCTCAAGTGGCTAATAGGTGGCAAAACTAACCTCTGAACGCAGATCGGGCTGAGCTCTGAACCACTGCCCTTTCCCTTCAGAGACCGCCCCCACCCCTCAAATGACCACTTCCTCCCACTCAACACCAGTTCTCAACTTTGCTCTTCACACTTGAAAACCCAAAGTATGCATTCTTACACAAGTAATCTAGTTCACTGACTGTTGCTTTTCAAACGGACACAAATGGGTTATATGCTGTAACGCTGATCTGAATTGGCCTGAGTATCTTCAGAGAACGCAGGGATACTCTGAGAGTAGACATGTACCTTACAGGTGCAACTAAACTTACAGAAGGACAAGTCATCTGCTAATCCAACTAGAACATTTTCCATGTACAATGCTGCTGCTGACATACTCCATCAGATACAGGAAACAGGTATGAGCAGGTCTGGCATACACCTCACCACTGTTCTAAAAGCAACCTAATCTGTGTGGATTTATACGGCCTAAGTGTCAGTTCCTCAGGTTTAGACACAGGTCCAAATGAACGGGCTGGGAAAGAATCTAAAGCGACGATGGCAGACCTCTGCACTGAGGACTGAAGTCACAGGTAGTAAGGGCAGCTTGTGTGTCTTTGCCTCCAGTTGCTCAGCTCTCCACTTCTCATAGCTAGCTCCTCTGCACTCAGATTCTTCTTTGAACCAGCAGACAATGTCATAGACACACCTTCCTTCTCCCTTAATGCTCCATTGAAACCATTCTCCAATGTCTTTGTTAATTTCTATTTAAGAAGAGTGGTTGCAGGGCATAGTATTGCAGTATGGATATATTATATTTACTCAGTCCCCTACTGATACCCATCAGGCTTTTCATGTCTCTGTCAGTATACCAAAATGCTGCACTAAATACTCTGGTATGTGCCGTTCTGCATGTCAGAATACATCTCTAAGATAAACACTTGGCACATACCCTTACATAAAGATACAACTTTTGGAAAATCTTTCTCTAGTAATAAAAATACCCAGACCGACTTTGCACCCGAGACAGAAGCCGTAAACCAGCTCAGTCACTATGTGCTCAGGTGAGCCTCAGTTACTAGGTTTATGTGAAGACTGTCTGTCCCCTGGCCTAGAGATTTAAAGTTTTCAAATGAACACACAAAACAGTCTATCACTGAGACCAGTACGAAGCACTTGGATGCCCAAAGGCCACCTGATATCAGCTTTAGTCAAAACAAAGGAAAGGGAAAGGAGAGTGTGGACATCACCCTATGGATTATTCTATTTCTCTAGCATATTGTCACCTTCAGGTGAATTGTCTGCTTAGACTTTCTCATAAAAGCATACTTCCTCCCTTCACTTCCAGAATTAAGTAGAATTTGTAGAGTACTTTGATATTGCTAGAAAAAAAATATTGTTACTACCATTAATCAAAGAATCTGTCGTTCATTCTTTCATCTGGAAACAGTCAAAACAAGCAATTTTTAAACATGTATTCACACTATTCATTTTTTTAAAAAATCCTCACCTGAGGATACGTTTAATGATTGTAGAAGAGAGGAAGGGCGAGAGGAAGGGAGGAAGAAAGGGGGAGAGAGAAACACTGATCATCTGCCTCCTGTAAGCGCTCCAGCCAGAGATTGAACCCACAACGCTGTATAAGTGCTCTGACTGGGTATTGAACACCCTCCCCCCCCCCCCCCCCCCCCCGCCTTCGCTCGTACAACATGTTGGTGTATGGGATGACGCTCCAACCAACTGAACAACGCAGCCACAGCCCCATACTTTTTGATTTGGAATTCAAAGACTAAACCACCATGTCCAAAAGTCTCACTTTGATCTCAATAATAAAAGTAAATAGAGAAAAACTATTTTAAATTACTGCTATATTAGAAAATATCTTAAGTACTTTGTCTAAAAAAAATAAAATCAAATACCTGCCAAAACCAAATGATCTGCTTGCTGTTTCTTGTGTAATGCCGATACACAGTATTTCTCTGCCAGTCGGCCAGGTCCACCTCCTGCATGCCACAGAGCATAACCTAGGGGAAACACAGTCTTTGTCACGGTCAGGACTTGGAGATTAGAACTATGACTCCATGTGCATGACAGACAGTGGTCACAGTAAGCAAATCCAGAACAGTTATGGCTATTTATCAGGTAGGATTCTTCAGTACCTTATCTATGTTTTCTAAACTCAGAAAACACAGAGTATTCTTCAAGAAGACTTTAGCTGTGGGCACCTGCACCGTTTCATACCACTGGGAGCATTTCATTATGTGACCATATAACACTTTATATACATTCACTTGGTGGTGGACATTTAGGTTACTTCAGATTTTGGGCTTTGAGGTATAAAGTTGTGATGAACATTATGGAAAAGTCTGTGTGTGGACATATATTTCCTTTCACTTGGGTAAATAACCTAATAATGGAACTGCCAAGACACTAGGGTGAGGTTATGCCTAACATTTCAGGAAACTAAATGGTCCCAAAATGGACGTCATTGGGCTTTCATTTGTACTTTTCAGGAACTAAGGAGCGCCTTCCAGGCTTTACCTGCTGTCATGGTATCCTTGTGCAAAACAAGCCTTTGTCAATATCTGATGCCATGTGCAGGCTGTCTTTTAAGTAAATGCTTTGAAGAGGTTTGTTTTGATGAAGTCCAATTTAGCCTTTCTCTGTGGTTTATTGTTTTTTTGTGTTCTAAGAAACTAATGCTTACACTAAGATTTTGCTCCTATTTTTCTTTTTAGCTTTCATATTTATGTTTGACTTATTTTAAATTAATCTTTGTTTATGGGCTGAGGCAAGAGTTGAGGGTAATTTTCTTCCACATGGATATCCTGGTGATCCAACATCATTTGTTTAGAAGACTTTCCTTTTCCCCACTGAAACATATTATCCTTTTTTTTGTTAAACATCAAATGACAATTACATGTGGGTCTATCTCTGGACTTTCCAGTGTTCCACTAATCTGTTTGTCTCTCCTTTGACAAAGACTGTATTATCTTAATCACCATGGCTAACAATTCTTGAAAGCAGGTATTGAAGAGCCTCCAAGTTTGTCCTTTTTCAAAATTGTTTTGGCTCATCTAGAGTTTTTATATTTCCTAGTGATTTTTGAATCAGCCTATCAGTTTTGCTGGGATGCTGACTGGGGTTGCGTTGAATATACAGATTAATTTGGAGAGAGCTGACTTTTTTACAATACTGAGTCCTTTGACATATAACCTGATATACCTCTTCACTTTTTCAAGTCACCCTTAATTTTCCTGAGCAATGTTTGAGTTTTTAGGATAGAGGCCTTACATGTCTTTGGTTAAAGTAGTTCATTTTTTTAATGCTCCAGTAAATGAGATTTCTAATTGTTCATTGCTAGTATATAGAAGATAAAAACTGACATAAAATTACTGACCTTGTACCCTACAGTCTTGTTAAATTCATGCCATTTCAAATAGTTTTTGGTAGGTTCCTTGAGATTTCCTAAGTTGACAACCAATGATGTGAAACTTTCTCTTTGTTGATGACTTTTATCAGGCTGAAAAAGCTCCCTTCTAGTTCTAGTATGGTCAGAGTTTTTATAAAGAATAACTGTTATATCTTAAAGTTTAGAAGATTTTTAACTTATAAAAAAGGGCATGATTATGACTAGATATTACTTTGAGTAATGATAAGAATACCCATTACTGAGTATTATACATGGGTAAGAGAGACAATGAAGAGGAAAAGAAAGAACAGACTAGGAGTAAAGATCAAAACAAAGCAAAACAAACCAAAACAGAATGGGTATTTTCTCATGGCTCTGCACTATGAGCAAAGGGCAAGCCAGTACCCAATAGGACATTAGTCTCATGTACTGCAAACAGCCCACTGGGTCCCAGGCTGTACATGAGAACATGCGAAGACCATCAAGGTCCATGGACCAGCACAGGCCCGTTGTGGCCTTCTGGACCTCTGCTGTAGCCACCACCCAACATCCATTCTCCAGGGAGAGCTTTCATTGGTGCCACAGAACATTTTAGGTTTATGCATTTTGAGGATCCAAAATAGTTTAATTTTCTTCAGATTCTTAGTGAAGTCTGTGATTTAGAAAATTAACACTACCCTGAAAAATATCTTCCATTCTTTCTTCTAAATGTTTCTGCTAATTTGTATAAGCAAGTTTTTAGGAAAGATGTAAACCAGGGCTAGAGATTCAACATGACATTTGGGCTCAGAGTCCTGACTTTCACATATTTCCCATATCAGTCAGAGTTTCCAGCAAGCTAAGTTCTACATAGAAATACTACTGTATAAAACATAAAATGCTAATTTTCATATGCAAGTTTGATTATATGGACAAACCAAGTTTCTTAGTAAAGGATCCAAACTGGCTAAAGTTCAAACACTGCACCTACAGGGCACTGAGAGGAAATGCCAAGGACAGTCCAGGTGCCCACATGGCAAGAAAAGACTTCATGAATTCACTGACTAATCTTTAGGAAAACACAAATCAAAACAGTGAGGGGTCATCTCATGCCATCTAGGATGGTTATAACGCAAAAAAAAAAGTGAAAATGTGTACAAATGTGAACCCCTGTACACTCTGGTGGGAATGGAAAACAGTGGGGCAGTTCCCCAAAAAAATGCAAGTTTACTTTATGATCCAGCAATCCTACTCCTTGAAACATACCCAAAGAGCTGAAAGCAGGGTATCAGCCATGTTCAGAGCAGCATCATTCACAATAACCAAGAGGTGGAGGCACCCAAATATCAATTGCATGATGAATGGATAAAGAACACATGGTCTATACATAATGGAATATGATTCAAGCTTAAAAAAGAAATTCTGACACCTGCTACAAGACAGATGAACCATGAGGACACTGCTCAGTGAAATAAGCTGGTCACAGTAAGACAGATACTGTGTGAGTCCACTTATGTGAAATAACAGGTGTCAGAGACAGGAAGTAGGTAGATGGTGACAGGCTAGGGGAGTAGGAAATACAGAGAATCTGTTTAATGGGTAGAATTTGAGTTTTTCAAGATCAGAAGTTCTGGAAATCTGTTGCCTAAGAATGTGAACATACTTAACATTACTGAACTGTACATTTAAAAATGGTTAAAATGGTGAATCTCAGTGTATGTTGTTCACACTCAAAAAATTCCAATAAACTTTTTTTTTTTTTAAACAGGTCTAAATACAGTTAAGATCACTAGGAAGTCATGACTTTAAAATCTGATCTTTGGGGCATCTCATTACTCAGCCAAGATATCAGAAAGTTCCTCTAAATGAGTAATAAGGTTACATTCACTGTCTAGGACCTGACAGTGGGCCTGACTGATGGTTCTGTACCCATGATGTCATCACAGTTCAAAGAACGTAAGCGCCTCACCCAGCAGTGGGATTTAACATCCCCTAAACATCGATGAGTGAGAAGATTTCTAGATTGCGCCACGATGTAAAACCATGTGGACATTCTTCTGTGAAAGCACCAAACAGCCCTGCCCCTACTCCTTATAATACCTAATTAAAGAGCCTCACCTCCAATTCTTTTTCATCAAAGTACTGCAGCCACTGAAGAGGAACAACTTCATTGAAACCATCCAGGAAAGCTTTGGTCTGCTCTTGCACTCCTCGAGAAAAACGCCATTCTGTCATTAAACTGAAAATATAGCATTTTAAAGTAGGTCATTTGTATGTGGTAAAAGGCTTAGGTAAAAATCCAACTTCTAATAGTCCATTTTTTCTAAATCTTCCATCTACATACTTCACATACATGTGTAGTTTTTGAGTTAACATGCATCTACACGAGGGAATCACTGCAGCACATGTGCAGCTCTCAAGATGCTTTTCAAACTGAAGAACACACAAGAGGGTCCCTGTCAGTGAGTCTGCACCATAAGCAGAAAGGGCAGCAAGAGCCATCAGACGGACTCCCCTTCTTCCTGACTCATAGCCTTCTACGGGGAAGTAACAGTATGTCACAGGGACATCAGGGATGCTAAGCTGTCTGTGGGCCTTGAGATGGGACAGGTTATGGTCACTGTTAATGTATTGTAGCTCAATGCTGATTTACTGGAGAAAAATGAGGGTTTCCTAACATTTAGAGGATAAGCCATTTAAGATGGAAACAAAATGTTCAGAGGAGTCATGAGGCAGCTGTAGAGGAGGGAGGCCCCTGTGCAGGAGCAGCCTCCCAGTGTCCCCAGCTTCTAACCCCTCCCCTGTGTGGAGGAGGAAGGTAGCTGACTTGGTTCACACACAACCTTTCATCCTTGCTGTCTCCAAAACTTCCCTTCTTCAGTGACCAAGCCCTCCATTCTGTCCAGCTGCCAACCCTGGGGCTCAGACTGCTCTTTTCCAAATGCCCCTTTCAGTCCAGTACCCCTTCCCTCCCCACCACCACTCATTAGAAGGCAACCCTAGCTCACAGTCCCCACCTTCTCACTTCCCATTCACTCAAGTTTTAAACCACAGTAGTTTGGCTTTCAACATCTCCTCCCACAGGAAGAAACAACTGCCTTCACAAATGTTACCCAGGAACTAGAAGGGCCCAGTCCTGTCCCCCTCTTCCCATGCTTATGTGACATGGTACCTGTGACAGTGACATGAGAATTCCCAGTTCTCAGAGCCCTTTCCACCCAGCAGCACCACAAGCCTACTGGTTCTGCCTACTCCTTCGTCTCTGTCCTATGAGTGAGTGTCACTGAGATCTTTGCCTTCTCATCTCTTCTAGCCATTCAACTATCTAAAGATGATTCCATTAATTACTGGTTTCAACTATCATAGAAAAGCCAATAATTCTTAAATCCCCAAATCATGCTTTTCTCCTGAAATGAAGACATTTGTAATTCATCTCTCCTTGGACATCCTGCCAGCACATCCACTGTCAATCAGTCTAGAAACTGCAATCATTACTACTTCATTTACTACTATTTCCCCACCATGTGTAAGTAATGACTTGCTCTGAACCATTCCATTCCTGCAATGTCCTCAAAAACCCTTCATTTCTATGTGTTGGTCCTCTTTCAGGTGTCTAAATCCCTCCCGCCTTCTAGATTCCTGGACCACTTCCTACCCAGGATTCCTCCCCTTTCACCCCCTTCCCTTCGATGACCCCCCAGTTCATCCTCCACAGAGACCACAACTAGCCTTCCAAAACCATTTCTGATTATCCCATCTTGTTAGGTTTTGGGAAAATACAGGTTTCCTAGAAATAATGCAGTTTCTTCAGACTAAGGCACAATGCAGCTACCACTCAAGGCCCTTCTCTGGCCACTATTTCTTGCTATTTGCCATATCCCTGGAATATCTCCATTCCTCTGCTCCTGCTGGTTTCTGCCTCCCAAAGAGCTGTCTATCCAGTCCTATTTGTGCACTAAAAACTAAGTATCACAGCTAAAAAATAAGTATTATCACATTAATTTTAAAGAACAAGGTTAAAAATCAAGATCAAACTCTGTTACTCTATCAGAGACTGAAACAAAATCCACCAAAAATTTTTATATTCAAGATTAGATATGAACTCTTTTATAGTAGGCACTAGACAGAAAAGATTTTTTCAAGTAGTGGTTACCTTAATGCAAAATATAGAATGCAAAGAAGCAAATTATGTAAGTACTGTACAAACATTTAACTGCTTCTGATATTTGAAAACATGGGTAGCATTTTTTAAATGTTTAGGTTGTGCTATTTAATAATCATTGGATTGGACTTTGGGGAAAACTTCAAGTTTAACAAATATAAAAGCCCAGTGCCTTACTCGCTACCTTTGTGTATAAACTTTCTTTAGAATGTTCCCCTAATAGGAGTGAAAAATGTCCCAAGTGCTCCAAAATGTGTAGAGGAACAGGCATGAGTGATTCCCCACTCAGCGAAAATGAGGGCTAAGTGAGTGCGGGACACTAATGACCATAACACCTGCAGGTTAAGAAGAAAGAAAGCAACACAGCCATGTCTATTCAACAGTCTTTAACTAAGAACTCCCCTTTTGGGAAATCTTCCCCCACGAGAGCAGAGGCAGCAGCATGACTGGATTTATGTTTATGGTTTTCTGCTGCCTGGTCTGTAGTGGCCCAAGATGGTTACAACCTGATGATGCCGAGTAATATGGAATGGACATACCATGACCAGCTATTAGGAAACGAGTTAATCTAGCTCTCATGACCTGCAAAAAGCTAAGAGTAATTTATATTATTACATGATCCCATTTTGGAAACAATTACAGAAAGCAAACATGGAGAATCTGAAAGGAGAAAAGGATAACACTGAGAATCCAAGTCTAGAAGGAGGGGTGAAGACGTGGTAGGAGAAATGAGAAATCTGATTGTGACACATTACCTGTAACATGGGTCATATAGTAGTCCAGGAGCCTGTGGGGCCAATCTAGTCTGTAATCTGCTTTTTGTACAGCACATGAGCTAAGAACAGTCTTTCCTGGAAAAGTTTGCATCTACCTGGCTCACAAATGGAAATGATTTCTAAAGTTCAGATATAACTTTAACAGAACACTGAGGTCATGGGAGCAGACTCCTCAGAGAAACAGGCTGAATGAAGGACCATGGACAGGGATCCACATTTAGGAAGAGGAGAGAGATATGGAGGGCTGCATCACTGAAAGATAAAGTGAAGAAACGGTAGGTTTTAGGATCATGGAACTCAAGAGGACAGTTTGAAAATGGCGTGGGAACACCTATTAAGACAGGAAGTGGGAGGGCAGGTGAGATGCCCCAGGAGATGAACCTTGCTGGTCGGTTGGAGCCAGGGTCCATGTCACATTGCCCCATCACTTGATCAACTCATCTGGAAGGAGGCAGCTGCAGGCTCTGCACCAGCCTCTGAGCATCAAGGGCAGTGATGTATGACTTGACACAGGTAGGGAACACACAAGCCAGTGGCTGTGGAGAGTGAAGATCAGTGTACACACTCTTATTTGAAGAACACAGAAGGACAGAGGAAAGTTACTGTAGTACATGTGAACTTTAGAGTATGGTAAAGCATGTGCATAGGTTGAATAGAGAGAAAATGATGGAAAGGTAAATGAGAGGGAATGAATGTGGAGTCATTCCAGAGGAGCAGAGAGGGAGGAAGCTGGGGTGCAGACAGGGGTTAGTGCCAACATGTTCTGGGAGTTCTGGAAACCGCACCCAATGTACTCGTCCTTGTTGTCCTCAGTCACCAGGATATTGGCACCTCCCAGCTTCAGGTCATGGGAGGTAACTTTTCCCAAAATCTCCATGTCAACAGAAAAGTACATTTCTAAGCCACATTCTTCAATGTTGTTGTCTCTGGGTGATAAAAATATATACACACTAGTTAACAAGACATGTAAGTTGGTTGCAAGAAAATGCCTTATTGAAAGATAAATCTTCAAACCTTATCCAGATAAGGGAATTATAAAATTCAGTATCAATGGATTCCAAATCCTTAATCGTCAGTTTTTTACTTAGCATACGCTTGTAGAATGGTAAAGAGAACCCAGTATCAATAAACTTTCCATGGAAAAGTGCCTGCCAAGAAAAACAAAAAAATGATTTAAAAATTTACAAAATAATCTTCTCATTGAGAGCACAATGGTAACAGAGAACTCATGACGCTTTACCTATTTAACTGAGGTCAAACATTCAGTTACATCACGTCCAATCGATAAGTAAGAGGGTGATAAAGGAACTTTATCAACCTTACTCTAATGTACTTTATAAAGTCAATTAACCTAACTGGATGCAGAAATAGAGAAAGGGCATCAGGCCTCCTTGACTCCTGGCTTTCACAACTGTGCCCAGGTGGTGTTCAGGGCTCCCTAGGCACACTATGCCTTCACTTCTCTGGCAACAGCCAGCACAAGGAGCCCAGTTCTGTTGGTCCCCAATCTCTATTGTGCTGTGTCCTCTAAAGTGCACAATCCATCACTAGCAAAAGCCCCCCAAACCTCAACTGTATCTCTTTAGAAAAACAGTGTCTCACCCAGGCCAGGTGGCTCAGTTGGAGTATTGTCCTGTACACCAAAAGGTTACAGGTTCAATCCCCAGTCAGGGTGCACACCTATGTTGTAGGTTTGACTCCTGGTAAGGGCGCAGTATACAAGAGGCAACCGATCAATGTTTCTCTCTCACACTGATATCTCTCTCCCTCTCTCTCTCTCTCTCTCTCTCTCTGTCTCTTCTCTCCATCCTCCATCAATAAACCTATCCTTGGGTGAGAATAAAAAAAATACAGGAAAAAAACCCCCACCATTGTCTTGCTTTAACAAAAGTCCAGAGTTTCTCTGTGAACCTTGCTTCTCCTCAAGTCCTTCAAGGGGTGTTATTTCTCTTTGTCTCCTTGTCACCAGGCCTAGAAGTGGGCGGGGATGCTCCTCCCTACGGATCCCTCCTTCCCAGCTGCCCATGACATGTGGTGGGCACCCCTGGCTGTCTGGGTTCCTCTCCATCTGTTCAGTGTCATAATCTCTACACACCCACCAGGTCCTAAAGGTTTTAATGCCCATGTGATAAGCCCTTTCTGAGCCTGGCTTTTAGTCCTTCCAGTGACTCTAGACTTCAACCTACTGAAACACATTCAGCACCTGCCAGGGGTGCTGTGATCAGCAGTACCCACAATTCCTCTGTCACCTCAGGTACATTATCTAACTCCATCCACTTCAGTGCCTGTGGTAGTAACAGCAGGGATTTCTGATCCATGGGACTTAATCCATGAACCTGCTGCCTTTTCACTCTCAGCCCTGCACTGTTACATCTCCGTGAGCTCCCTCTAGATTCCATATCTTCAAAATCCCAAGGATACAAAATCCAATTCTCAGCCTCCAGCCTGTGGCAGGATGCTGGAACATGCCAGAATGGGTGCACAACCACATGCCTGGTTCCTGCTATAGCCCTAAGTGCAGCACAGAGCAACATGGTACTGATGTCCCACTGTGCCCACACTTCTTTACTTGGCTGGTGGTAGGCTCTGCTCACCTAGGAAACAGCCATCGGTGGACTGCCATGGTCCCCACAGGTGCTCATGACCACCTTACTACTACTCTGAGCTCACACTGAGCTCTTCCTGGTTCTCATCCTCCAGGCCTCATCACACTGGCCTTGATCAGTTCCTTCCTGTCTCACTCCATCATCATCATCATCATCATCAGATGAATGTGTGAGTCCTTCCCATTCTCAATCCCACATCAATTCTAGGCACTGCCCAGTTTCTCTCTGGCTCTTTACAGCAAGCTTCTTTATATCCTTCTGGCTTTTACTCCTGACTCTGACCTGGTCACACCAAATGGTCACTGCTCAGACCTCCTCATGCTCAGACTTTCAGCACCGACTCAGGTGACAATTCTTCCTTCTTCCTTCCTTCATTTGCAGGGAATCATTCTTACAGGATTCTCTGCTCCTCGTCCTCAGCTCTTTTGCTAGTTCCTTCTCATCTCATCTCTTTGATATAAATGTTCTTGAGCTTCCTGTTTGCCCATACTTGTTCCATGACTGATCACACAGCCTCACCTAGCTACCCCCTTATTACCAGACTGGTCTGCTGGCTACTTATTCCCCACCTGGATGTCTACAGGCGTCTGAAACCTAACAAACCAAATCCAAATTCTTGCTACCCAAGACCTCAAATTTGCTCTTGCCACAACCCTACCACCTTACGAGATGGGACTGCAAACTGACACAAAGGCCTGCATTTGATTCTGTCTCACACCTTGCATCTATAAACAGTCTGAGGAGACTGTCAGCTCAAACACAGAATAGCAAACCACTTCCTACCACCTCCTTGCTGCACCACTCTGGCCCCTCACCTTCACTGCCACACATGTCCTATTTCTCCTGGGGCCTCGTCTACCCCCACTATAGTCTCTTTTCTACACAGCAAGAAAGTCAGCGCAGTAAAATCAAGATGAGACCATGTTCCTTGGATCCTGTTGCTTCTGTGCTCACCATCCTTCAGGGAATGCCTGAGAAGGATCCCTCAGTACCCATCAGCCTGGGCTCTTAAAACACCTGTACCTGCTCTACTGTAGCCAGGCCATTAGAGATCAAAATTGCAGCCCCAGCATCCCTGGTCTTGCTATTCCTTCTGGCCTAAACATTGTTCTACAAGACATTTGCATGGCAATGAACAGATGTGACCAGGGACAACACATGCCATTTCACTACTTTTGAAATAAGTGAAGTTTAAATGGAAAAATGAATAATGGCATCAAGCTTACCATGGCAATGAAGCGACCGATGAAGCAGAAATAGGAAAGGTGGTCTGGATTGATGGTGGATGCAGGATTGATCTGCAGACAGTAGTTGTTTTTGCCAGCGTACTCGAACAAGCAATACATGGGATTCAGGACTTCATGTGAGAGCAAGAAAAACCATTCTCTAGAGACAATAAGGTAAGATCATTTCTTAGCATTCACGTGCACATGGATTTAAAACCACATTAAATATACAAAGTTCCGACCAGTCCTGCACTGCTAAATATAAAGCTGGCACCACCACAGCTAATACTCTCACTTCTCTGCAGACTTGTGTGTATCCTCTCAGCTCCAACTCCACCTTGGCAGGGCCCACCTTTTCCTTCAAGTCCTGCTTAGAGCCAGCCCACTTTGTGCAGTTTTATGAAGTTATTTCCAGCATCCTATGTGTACCAGTAACTGATAAAACCTCAGAATGGTATTCATTTTTCTGCAGATGATGAGCCCCATCTATGAGACTATAAGCTCCTCAAAAGAGCGAGCCACATTTTTATATATTTTTATAACCTTAACTCTTACAGGTACTGTAGGACAATATACATTAAGTTCTAATAAATATTTGCTGGTGATATTGAGATACACAGCACTGCTGCTGTGGAACACTTTCAGTTTTACTGCCAATGCATTAAAAATGTAAAGTTAAAACGGCAAAATCTTTAAATGTGATAAATATTCTTTAATTATTACTATTTTCCCTCATTTATAAAAGTCTAATAAGTGAAATACAACCAGATAAAAGAATAATAATTTATATGACAAAATAAGCTAAATTTGCAAAAGGCTCCTAAACAACAATTTCTTCTAAAGCAGGGATCTAAACCTGGATGCTTGCAGTGATGGCTGAGTGGGAACAAGCGGCCTTAATTCACTACTTACCCACAATGCCCTGCTTTCTACTATATCCCTTATCAAAGTAATATAGGTTTTAAAGAAAAATGATTTCTGGGCATATAATCACAGTCCTCAGATGACAGGGCAGTGATGGGGACAGGAGTAAAAGACTGTCCACTAGCACCTGGGGGGCAGGGGACGTCAGCTCCTCTGATTCAGTCAACTGATACCATGTGAGAAGGTGCCCATGCGGGTCTAATGTTTTTTTAAAGAAGCCAGAAAACTTGATTCTTTAGCATAGCCTAGGAATTTTCTTTAATTTTGTCAAGTAATTTTTTAAAATTTAAATCAAAATGGGGGTCACCCCAATGCAAGCTAGATCCAGGCTGGCAGGCTGTTTACAAATGTTTTTCTAAAGATTTTAAAACATAACCTCAGAAATACCTGAATGGTAGAGAAAGAAGTCCTCAAACAAAAGCAACTGAGAAATGCTAGGTACCAATTCCTAAAACAAAATATAGTCTCAACATAGTAGCTGAACCAGGTGGACAGGTGAAGTAAGGCATGCCCCACGGAAGAAGACTTAACAGATCTGTTGAGAATGAGCTCAAATACAAAAACTAGGAACGAAGTTTCTGGTTGCTGCAGGTCACTGTCAGCAAAAGCAGCCCAGAGAAAACTGAATCCACACAGGAGGGTTGTTACATGGCATCTGACCTGTACTGACAGCAGGGAAGAGGGAAAAGTTCTAACTAGTGAGAGGTAGAGAGTCACATTTAGCACTCTCTTCACATCCTCAATAACTAAGGAGATACAGAAGTTGAAAAAAAAATCATGAGACAGCAGATGAGCTAGGAGAGCCTAGAGAAGAAAATGAAGGAAATCACGCAGAAGCAGGAGAAGGCAGGCAGTACTGTGAACACAGACATGAGGACAGGTGTGAGAAAAACCAAAACAAAATGGAAAAGCACAGAGACAGATATCAGAGAAAAAATGACAGGCATGTAAAGCTGATTCCATGTACCAATGACTGATGTTACTGAAGAAAATGGAACATGCAGAACAGAAAAAATGTTCTAAGACATAAGAGAAGAAAATTTCCCTTAAATTAAAAAAGTCCTTAATATGTTCCTAAAAAAAAATGATATAAAGCAATCAACAATGAAATCAATGAATTTCAAGGATAAGGACTGTGCGGGTCCCCGGAGAAAACTGTTTCCTACAAGGGCTGGGCTCCCACTGGCAGCACTCACATTCACACTAGAGGATGGGAGGTAATGTCCACAGAATCCTTGTGCGAGAAATCTACATCTGGTCAAGCTGCCATTTATATACAAAAGCAACAGAAAACACATTCTGAAAACTGCAGGAATGTATCACCCTTGTAAATTCTGAATTCCTGAATAAACCAAAACCAACACATGAATCAAAACAAAGAATTTGGGAATAAGAAAATTATGGTATGAAGGAACTGACTATATACAGTAAAACCATTAAAATATAAAACTAAGCTAAAATAGTTGGGGTAAATAAGGGTTCAGACCAGAATGAATGTTAAGTCAGACACTGTAAAAATAATACCATATTTCATTTCTAAGATGTACCTTTCTTTTTAATGTCTGAGCATTTCTGAAATTGAGATATATCATGATAGATGTACTATAAACATTTATTACGCTAGGTAGTGTTTCTTTTCTTAAAAAAACCTCCTTAATGATGTTTTGGATGAGAAAATATGCTAATACAACCAAAGCTAATAATCCTACTTGCACACTCCCGCCAGCAGTGCCCAGGTCCCACATCTCTTTTTGCCTGCTGCAATAAAGCTGTGACTTTATAATTCTGTATACTTATGAAATATGAGTTCAAAAAGAGAGTTGTTCCTATGCAAAGCAAGTTTAATTCTTTGGAAGGAGTTAATGGAAGTGTTTTACTAAAAAAACAAATTATTGTCAAAGTACATGTGGGCAAAGCAATTCAAGAAAAAAAAAAACAAAACAAAAGGATTTCCCAATCATTGCTTCATAAGTGTCTACTGTTAACAATATATTGAGTGAATGTGGAAAACTTTATTCTCAAAAGGACTCAGGCTTGATGAACACCACAAACATAAAACCAACACACACTGTTACAATAGCAAAAAATAAGAAACAACTTTATGCATGCTGATCCATATATTGTATCTCCATATAATGGAATGTTGTGCAGCCATTAAATAAAAAGAATATTAGCTCTATATATAATATGGAGAGATGTCCACATTTTATAAAGTAAAAAACCAAGTTGTTATATTGTACACATTGTATGATCAATTCTGTTTAAAAAACCAGCAAACGCATATATATCATAAACAGACATAAATTTATATATGTGCAGAGAAAACATATGATAACCAAGAGTAATAATAGTGGTTATCTACAGAACTGTGTAAATATTTTTTGTTTTTTAAAGTAATCCTGGATTGCTATTAAAAACATATCTTCTCAAGAATACATACATTGCAGAAAAGAAGATACACTATTTAAAAGCAGATGTTTTACTTTACCTTGCTAAACCACCATAATCAAGTCCTTCTTCTCCTCTAAATATTACATATAATCGCCTTCTCAAGTCATAGGGTTTTAATGCCATAATCTAATTAAAAACAAAAACATGGACATTTAAATACAAATATACTTCTTCCCAAAACAATTCAACTTAAATTTCATCTGTATTTTCAAAATTACACATTTCCTTATGTCATACAACAATCCCTTTAACTCTAAAGATCAATCAATTTGTTCCAAAAAGTGGTCAAGGTGTGTCTTATGCTAGCTACTTAGCTTTCTCTTACTCTCACGTCATCTCTTCTTGAACTAAATGGTGGCTCTACTTTGGGTCAGTGGCAGGAGAGAACAGTCTGACACAGAAAAGCTTTAAGGTTAGAAAATAATCCCTCCCCTTTCACTCCCCAAATTTTACCAAAATCTTGTAAAAGGTGACTTGTAACTTTTTATGGCTAGCAACACTAAATGAGAAGCAGAAGATCTTGTTCTTGGCCCTGCTTAAACATATATTCCATTTCTCAGCAGGAAAGGAACTTGGTTGTAGAAATGAATTATTTATAACATAATGCATTTATACATAAGTGTATCTTAAAACAATACCTTCAACCAACTTCATAATCCTTAATGGTTTATATTAAGGTAACTAGTAAAGAGACTATTTTTGGATAACAATGAATCCCCCATGCATGTCACAACACAAGCCGAGGTTGGCATGCGTGGTCAGAGCCCTGGCACAGGTTGGCAAAGGCTTGTTCTGCATAGCATATAGACCATGATTCTCCCAGGCAAAGCACAGAGCACAACAAAGCCCCCATGAATCTGGATGTACACTCACCAAAATAAAGCTCAGACAGAGCTTGGAACAGGTGGAACCATTTGACACTTACTTTGCTAAGAGTTTACTAACTCAAACAGAAAGAAAAGTCTGTGTAATAGCTATAGTAAGTGTCCTGTCCCCCTCTCAAAAGCTGGTCACGTAAGGCAGGATGAGAGCATCCTGACTTCAGAGTGCTCCATTCCTTTCAGGCCAGTGTGTGTGTTGTCCCTGTGCACCTGTATATACAGGGCCTTCTGAGTTCATGGGAGTGCTTTGCAGGGATTGAAATGACTTACATGAATTATTCTCCAACTCATCACCATAAAAAGAACTGTCAAGATTTTGATTTTTTTAATCTTTAAATGTTCTGCATAAGACTAAGGCAAATAAATGTACTACACTTGTTTATCTGCTTACCAGGTATTCGCTGACCACCTGCTATGTGCTGGGCTGTTCCAGGCACAACCACAGTCAACAAGACAGTCTGTGCTCCCATGGAGTGACAGCCCACTCCATCAAATGGTGCTAAGTGTCAGCAGAAAGAATCAAATACAAAAAAATAGCTTCGGGAAGGGGGCTGGAAGGGAGTTGAGCGGGGACTACCAGCTTAAATAGTGAGCTCACACAGGTCTCGCTCAGAGCATGACATTTACACAGAAATCAGCAGGAGGGTTATTAAACAAATATTCACATGGCTACAGTATCTATACCTGTTTAATTTTAATTTGGTAGTATTACCAAGATTTTTTGTTTAAGTTAAAAAGTCTTAGCAAAATAAGTGTCAAAATGTGTCACTTTGTCCCAGAAGTTGTTTAAGCTTTAGCTTAGCAATCTTGGTCATGGTAGAATGACTTTGTCTTGGCCTCAGCACCTCTGCCTGTAAAATGGAAGGATGTTGTAGGAATGAATTAAATGACAGTGCCAAGCAGATGGCAATCCCCCCAGGCCCAGTGGGGTTTATTACAACTGTTACTATAATGGGCATTTAGTAAGGTAAGTCACTGTGACAGCTGCATTCTGAGTGGTTAAAATTTCTAAAGCCCTCACTATCCCTCACAATGAGACAGGTCATGCTGGGTTATTTTGACAAAATTCTTCTCACCTGCTGAAAGGAATCTTCGAACAATGTCTGCCGGGACACGTTTATCTTTACGTGACTGGGTAGTGCATTGGACTAAAAACAAAAATAACATTGTCATATAAGTAAGCTTAGTAGACACACTGTGTAACAATACAACTAAATACTGTGACGTGAGACTCATTTAGCACTGCAGTACCTGGCATAGGTAACGGAAGTGAGCAAGCTTCCACCTAAAGCTGCGTTCGTAAGCAATCTGTGGACCACCTTTAGTTCTAAGAGAAACAGAACAAGCAGGTATTAATTCACGGTAAAGTCACATCTTTAACATTCAGTATAACATGAGTGTCCCAGAGGCCTATAATGACCATAGGACAGTTATTTGCTGGGAGACAGTGAGGGAGTATCTGCTGACCAGCAGGGGCTTGAGCAATGACGACACATGACACCTGCACATGTATGAAGGCTTTATTGTGGACTCTGCTTTGTAAAAAAAGTTAAGTGAAGTACCAACGTCCAGTGCAGACCATTTTCAAAGAGCCCCTCTGATAACTCTTAAATCTAAGGGACAGAGGACAGGTAGAAGGGACATGGAGGCAATTCTACATCTTAACCCTTAGCTGAAACTAAAACAAATTTAAGCACAGCAAGATGGGGCCCCAGAGACAGGTGGCTCAGTGGGTCAGTGAGGGAAGGAGCCAAGCTGGTGGCATGTAGGACAGGTTTTCCAAACTGGGCTCAATTCCCAGGGAAGGGCCTGGGTCTCTGCCTTGTGAGTAAGCCTGAGACATGAGCACAGAGAGCTTTCACTTCCCAAGGGGACACTTCGGAATGGAGGGAGAATGTTCTCATGAAGCCAGGTTCAAGTGCATTCATCAACAAATGTTATGAAATGTGTGCAATCAACTGGCCTTCTCCTGGACAGTGAAAATGTTCTTTGTTGAGATGAGATAGAAGGACTGTTTTTGTGAAGTTTAAGTAGAAGCAAAGGAGCCAGAAAAGAAACCACATGAATAAGTAAACTGTACATGGCATGTGTTTCTAAAAGGGGGACATGTCTCCCTGTTCCTCAAAAAGAGAGTAAGTTGTGTGGAAAGAACAGGAGGGGAGCAGGAGAGTCTCTCACTGCTGAGAAGGGTAAACAGAGTAGGGCTCACAAAGCAACACCAGCATGAAAACACAGAGGCACAGCCACAGAGACATGTGGGGGAAGGGCAGGTGAAGCAGATGGAGCAGCAGGTGTTGCAGGGACAGCTGGGTGGCCAGTGATGCTGAAGCAGAATGACGAGGAGACAAGAACCAGGAGTCAGGTACTGAGGGGCCTTGTAAGGACTTTGCTTTTTACTCTGACCAAGATGGAAACCACTGAATGCTTCTGTTTAAAGGAATGACTTTTTACTTAGATACTTTGTTAAACAGTCTAGCCGCTATAAGGAGAACCGCAGTGGCGTGCGGTTGGCATTGGAAGGAGCAGGATAGGCAGCACTGTCGGTGATACTTGAGTGACCCTGTTGGAGCAGCAGTTGGAGCACAGGGAGCTACAGTTCCTGATAGACTGAGGGTTAGTTAAGAAACAAAGAAGGCTCAGGATGGATTCCGAGACTTCAGACGAAGTATACCCAAGAGTGGGGTGGCCATCAGCTAAGATGGAAATATCTCTGGTGGTACAAGTGTTATGGAAATTGTTCAGAAGAGATGATAAGCAAAGATAACAAGGAAGCAGCTGAATAATAGAGGAAGCAAAATTTGCAGTGAAAGATTAAAGTGTGTCATCAGCATATCGATGCTTTTGAAAAGCATGACAGTGGATAAGAGTCACCTAGAGAATGAGTGCAGGAAGCTGAGGAGGGAGCTCTGGGACTTTCCTTCGATGTTGAGAGGCTGAAGAGTAAGGAGGACTCAGAAAACAGAGGAGCAGATAAGACCAGGAAGACACAGAGGAAACATGGACATTCCGACCCCATCTACTTCTGCCTAGAGAGAGGTGTACTGTGTCACATGCTCTGAGAAGTCCATGAGACAGGATGCAAGACAACCCCAGACTGACAGTGTGGACAGTACTGGTGCCCTTAACAAATTTAGGGGCAGGAGAGTGTTCCTGAGTTGGTCTAGACTGAAATCAGAAACAGCAACACAGATACAACTCCTTCAGGTTCTTTTCCTGGAAAGATCAATGATAAAAACAAATTTTTACTGAAAAGATTTATAAGGTGAAGAGTTATGGATTTTGTTTTTATTTTTAACCTAGAAGAAGTAAAAGCTGATGAGAGTAGTTTAGTGGAGAAAGAAAAACTGATGACGTAGCACAGGAAGATGATCATAATTGGAACAATTAAATGGGAAGGAAGGGACGAGACCCAGGTACTAGCAGAGGGCCTCAACTTTGACAGGAACAATGTCAGGTCACTGACAGGATCAGGAGGGAAGACAGATGCTGGCAGGTAGGCAGATTTGACAGGAGGAATTTGCAAAAAGGCCTTTCATGATGGCTTCTGTTCTCAGTGATGGAAATAACTCACCCCTAGGAGTGAGGATAAAAGAGACATTGATTGGTCAAATGCCTCAAAGATACCTTCATCTGGAAAACTCAGTCTTGTTGAGTATCTGAGTCCTGAGAATGCAGCACTGAGATGTGGTGGTCAAGGGCACAGACAGCAGACACACTGCCCAGGTCTGAAACCAACCCCATGACCTGCCGTGTGATTCTGCTCACGTCGGGTACACCCCTAAGCCTCAGCTTTTGCACTCAGAATAGGGAAAATAATAGTATCTTCCTCCAGGGGTTGCTGGAAAGTGAAATAAGCTAATGTCTGTCAAGTGCTCAGAATAACCCTTGGCACCATAGCCACTATATAAATTTTTGCTACTTTTATTGTTAAGGAATTACATGCCCCAAACCCATTCTGGGCTATTACTCAGTCAATGTTCTTGATCCAAAGTAAAATTTGAGGCTAACTTAGCAGCTAACCTACATTCTAATGAAGCAGCAGTAAGAACCTCAAGCTGTCACTTACACAGATGATTTCCCATTGCGAGGATCTTTGAACGTTGTTGTTCTGGTGTTATGATCGACAAAGTACCGCACACCTTCCCGAGTATACCTAATCTCCCAGCCTTCTGGCAGGGGCTCTTCATTCTGTAAGCTGAAAGACAGAAAGACAATCAAAGGTGACCACTCTCCAGGTACTAAAAACATCTGAATCGAGGTTTACCTTATCCTAGCTACATGTCAATACATATAGAATGATGTAAGGCTGTAATATATACATACCCTTGAGTTCTTGGATCTTCCCATTGCGTGGTTTTTGTGTTATGATTCACGAAGTAAACTCTGTCTGTTGAATCTACTCTTTTTTCTAAAAAACAGAGTGAACATAGCATTTAATAACCATTTCTATATATTCATTTCAGGTGTTTTTATCAAAAACATATTACTTACCCCAGCCTGGTGGCAAAGGCCCGTAGGGGTCATTTTCTGCAGCTAACATTGAAGCCTGATTGGAGAAAGGGTTGGAAGAGAAATAAAGTAACAGGATCTTAATATAATAGCAGAGACAAACCAAGCACTTGGCAGAATCACATTTTATAATAATGCTCTAAAAAATATAATAAAGGAATGTGAATGTAGTGATTTCAAGACATGAAGTCCTAAGTGCCGTGAGTTTAAGGGGAGTCAATCAATTACTCTCCTTCTACAATGACTTAGAAATAACACCCTGACCATCACTGTTTTCATCTCAGCCTTTCGACAATAATCTAGAGGCACCAGGTGAGAGGAGAGGAGGGCACATGAAAATGGTGGTGTTTAAATGAAGCAATAGTATTTGTTTAAAAACAGAACAATTATCACAGTTCTTTTTAAAACAAATGCCTATTCATACAGCCAGTATTAAATACGACTATCATCATTATACAAATAAACAATTATCTTTATATCCTTTTATATATTTATATATACATAAAACACTTACACTTACACATTATTACAACCCAGAAATGTATTCTGAAGCACGAGTAAACATTCTACTGTCAATTTGAAAAGAATGACAAATGTAAAATCATGACCTGAAAAGCCATTTCTCAATGATGATATGCATGCATCTTGATAATCATTTTAACACTTTGGAAGAGCTGCTGCTATCTGTACTCAGTGTCCCTCCTCTCTTCTCCCTCCTTCACAACAAGCCACTGTTTTTGGGGGGCAGTTATGTGCTGGCTAGGAAATATCCATCTCCTTTCTTGCATGCAGAGGGCTAGCTGATGGGATGATCATTCTGGGCAAGGAGGTTTGGGTAGAAGTTCCGGCTGAGGGCCTCCCTTTCCAAGTAAAAGGGCAAGGGCTTGCTAGAAAAAGCCATCTCCCTTCTATATCCCTCTCTGTCCTTCTGCCTAAACTGAGGAAGTGAGGCCCCAGGGCAGCAGCTGCACAGGATGAATGTAAGAAGCATGAAGCAGGAGGACTGAGGATGAAGGAGCCATGGCAGAAAGAGCCCAGGCCCCTGATGGCATTACTGAACCAGTGAGGATTGGCCCTGGACTCCTCCCCAGATTTGACGTTACACGTGTACAACTAGCCCTCAATCCATTCAAGGATGTTCTGTCATGTGTAGGAGAACACAGTTCTGATATACACCTGTTATCTGAGCCTGCCTTATTTCCCCAAGGTGTTCCTGTGTACACCTAAGTCCCACCAAATGCACACTCACACTACATAACCCCTGATTTACGATATTCAGCCAGATGATATGTATCACCACAAATTCTGTTTAATTTCCATGGGTAGCAGCTGGGTGACCCACACCTCCCTGGCTGCAGATAGCAGAAGAGGGGTCGCCTGCACAAGAGACCTTGTCCTCTCACCTCTGAACCAGGTGGTACTCTGACAGGCTGATTTTTCTCTTTGTATGTTTCCTACTTTCTAGTCATCTACCAGCCTCTATATGTGGGGTTTAAGTTGCCTCAAAACTATCTACAAATGCCCAGTACTTAAAATTTATATTTTATCTTTCCTATGATCAAACCCATTTAACAAAGGTTTTTTAGGTTTTTTTCCCCAACTCTTTTGTGAATGTTTACATAAATCACCAACTGGTCAAATTTTCAGGTATATTACATTTTTAGACAAAAGCATCCCAATCCCAGGAACATCTCTGGCATGCCAAAAGAGAGCAAAGTGCTGTTTAGGAACCTGGGAAAGGACCCAGAGTAGTTTGTGTATGGCGAGGCTGGCCTTAAGTAAAATCAGGAACTGCTTTTATTTAAAGCCAATAAAATGATCATCATTAAAGGTAAAAGACTGGGAATTTGTAAAGACATAGTATTTTATAAAGAAATTACAATTATGAAGCTATCATTTAATAAAGACAATGAGTAAGTTATCTTAGCACATTAGGAACATTTTTTTAAAAGCCTGAAGTAGTTATCTATATCACAAACCATGCTAGTTATTTATCAAAGGTTGTCAATGAAGGGCCCTGTAATGCAGTGCAATAGATTGTAACACATTAGACTGCAGTGCAGTAGAATGCAATGCAGAATGAAATGCAATAGGATGGAATGCATAAGAATGCAGTGCAGTAGAACAGAATACAGTAGAATGGATTGTGATAAAATGCACTGCAGTAGAATAGAATGCAAAACCAGTGCAACGAAATGCAACACATAGAATGCAATACAGTAGAATGCAAAGCATCGACATGCCGTGCAGTTGAATGGAATGCAACAGAATGCAGTTCAGTAGAATGTAACTCAGCAGAATGCAATGCAGTGACTGAGGCAGACCCAGGGCCACATGTACTCACTGAGTAGAGGTAGCGCTGGTTAAACTGCTGCAGGGCACCCTGGAGCTGGCTGCGCTGCGACTGCCACTGTTCAAAGTCCCGCACCGACTCCAGGGTTGGCCGCTGCCATGTGGTTGTCCTGGTATTGTGGTCGACATAGTACACCCTGCCACGGTCATCCACTCTTCTCTCCCAGCTACCACCAAGAAAGTGAGAATAAAAATAAAACATCTCTCAGTAGAAGACAATGGGAAGTAATTAATACTCCAAGCAAATAACTTAAAAACCAAGTCCAAGCCATGATAAAATAACTTAAAAAAATATAAATTATGATATCCTTCAGAAATGCTATGAACATGAAACTTGCTATTTATCTTATCTAAATACTTCCCATTCTACCACTACATAATTTCCAAGTATTACAGGTGGATGGTCAGTTCATGGAGTAGTCCCTGGCTGAGACAGTGGCAAGTGGAGGTTCTTACACTGAGTATGTGAAAAGCTCTTCCCCCTGCCCCTCCAGTACCGGATTGGTGGTGGGACAAGGGGAAGATAGGCACATGTGCCAGAGAAGTCAAAATGGCAGCATGAGAGGCGCTGGACCTAAAAGGCCTGTCAGTGTAGCCTGGGGAAAGATGGGAAATGAACCTACTCAAAGCATACAAAAGTCTGGGAAATTGGTCGTTTTGAGAAAGCACCTAGTTCATTCCACACCCAAGTTAATATAAACTCAGGGGAACAAAGAATGCCCTTCTTTCTTGCTCATGGCTCACTGGCTTGTGGCCTGCACTTGAACAGTGCCTCACCTGTTCCCTCCATGGACCACATGGCCTTACTGGCCACAATGCCCACGGCCTCCAGGAGGGAGACTCTCTCACCCACTTGGTGATGCACCTGCCAGTGCATTAGCACATTCTCCACCCTGGAACTACACAACCTTGTGGACCTAGCAGTCACATGACCCATGGCTGTACTGGCTCCATACGCATGCTCCAGGACGGAGCCTGAAATGGGCACCAGCCGGGAACAAACTAAGCTACCGGGATGGCCACTTAGCAGCTGCCTGCAGGCCCCAAAGGATGGTACTTTAAGGTGAAGCAGGAGCTCTGGGCACTGGTTCTTGTTTTGGTCTTACTGAGGATTGTTGGTCTCACAGAGGAGATGGGCTTTGAGATGGGGAGTCCTCCATTTTCCCAAATTGCACAGCATCAGAATAAAACCTCTTCCATTTTTCACCAGCAACTGCTTCATGAATTTTGCTTTTGTGGCATGAAGTAGAGGAACCCCCCCTTTTTCTGTTTGGTAACATAAGGATGTCTCAAAAACAGGTCATAGATTGAACCATCCCAGAATCGATCCAACTATACTTTCTCCCCCTTTTTCTGATAAGCATTTACTAAGTGCTTACTGTATTCCTGGCAATCAACACTATAGCCACTCCCGACGTCAGGATGTTAAGTCTGTCGACAGTTCTTTGCCTACCACCCTGCAGCTCATCTGAGGTGCAGCTCATCTGCAGGTGCAGTCATGGCATCCCACTTGCCAGAGCTCTCAGGGACAGCTCAGAAAACCTCCCAATTCCAGCCTCAGTGCTCCAGCCTTCCAATGTTCCTTCCAGAGAACCGTATGGAGCCACATGAACACCCTCTTGGTCCCTTTGAACAGAATGTCCTTCCCAGTCTCTGCACATCCAAACACATCCATCCTCCAGGGTCCAGTTCACCTAGAACCCATTGTGGTCATTAATTTACACAACAATCTCAGAATTCTCTCAGCAACCGATCTCACAAAGTAACATTCCTTGTCTTGAATTTTCTAGAACTGGAAGTGTGTTTTGTATTGGTGGACAGAGCCCCCGAGTATCAAAGATGACAAGGAAAAATGCCAGGTGCAGTTAGAGCATGGGAATACTATGAATAGTAACCAAGCTGGCTATCAGTGTGGTGTGCTCATGAGATGAAGACATGAAACCAAGGACGAAGGACATCAGTTTGTGAGTGGCCTTCAGTGAAAGCCTAACAGCATGAACTATATTTAATGGGTAACAGAAATATCTGCACTCATATAAACCCTCTATAGCATCAGCCAGAATGTAATGAAGTTTACTTGTGGCAACCTGTAGATCCCACTGCAAAGCACTCAAATATCTGCCAGTAAATCCCATGGAACAACCAGGTTTGGATCACTGTCTATGAGAACTACATGGATGAATTGCCTTTCATCCCTTAAAAAGTTAAACAGGCACTGACATTGGACCAAAATTCTGCAACAACCCTCAGTAACTCATTCCAGTGTTTGACAATCTCTTAGGAAGCCCTTCATGAATGTAAGGAAACAATATGCAGAATGAAAGAATAACGTTAAGTCATATGACATAAACTTGAAAACCACGTTTGATAAAACAACTGAAGGTGACAATGCTTTCACCTTACCCTGGAGGTAAAGGCTGTGGTCTCTCCCACGTGGTCGTTCTAGTATTATGATCCACATAATAGGTTCTCCCATGAGGGTCTTTTCTCTGCTCCCATCTTTAAAAAAAAAATGAAAATGTAAGTAAAAGACAACAAATAAGACAATATGAAAAATGACTGCTTATTATAATCAGGAAAGTTACAGATATGTCTCACTTTAAAAACCTACATATATATTGTAAAGTTGTTTTCTCAATTACTAGTGCTTTTAAGTTCTTACACATTTCCTTTTTTATTAACACAATTGGTTACTCAGTAGTATAGTTAGCAGAGAAAGCTAGAATATACATTAAGTTTTTAAAAGATACTAATTTACAAAATTCTAACTCATCAGAAAAAAGTAGTTCAATCCAGGTAGGAACTTCCAGCCTAATATATCAAGGCCAAGGCACAAAATGTCAGTGAAGTAATATACATTTTTGCCTGCAATTTCAAAACCACTATCTAAAAGATTTCAGCAGAAACCACCTTGAAGAGGCACATGATTCACAACTGTTAGTGTTTCTGTGCACCAACAATTCTCCCTCCATGTGCACCCAGCATCTCCTCTCTGAGCACATCTGTTCCTCTCTGAATTAGGGTAAGTCTACAAATCTACAGACACTGTACTGTATCTTTTGTTCTGATTTGAAGACTCACTCTCATTTTCTTCTCTGTGATCCCTGCTTCTTCCTCTCCAGTCCTCCCATAAAAGGATATGGAATATTTCAAATACACAAAATAAAAACCTGGTAATTCTGAGTTTAACATTCTTGTTTTCAATCTGAACACAGAATAGGGAATATTTTTCTTTCTCTTAAACACAAGAACCCAATTAAATCTGATT
Source organism: Pteronotus mesoamericanus (assembly GCF_021234165.1). Taxonomy (NCBI): domain Eukaryota; kingdom Metazoa; phylum Chordata; class Mammalia; order Chiroptera; family Mormoopidae; genus Pteronotus; species Pteronotus mesoamericanus. The sequence continues at coordinate 61,963,857 of NW_026555321.1, forward strand.
TCTTGTTTAATAGAGAGGACTTTCATGATTTTTTCCCTATGCAATGATCACACCTGCTAAAGGTATTCCCTGAACAAGGTGTACAGATAGAAGCTGTCAGTCTCCTGCACAAGAACACACACACAGGCACATGCACATATACACTCACCCTCCTCCTAACTGTCCCAAACACATACATGCTGGGCCCTTCCTTATGTGACTATGAAAACCCTCCTGACAGCTGAGTCAGGAACATAACATGAGTGCTATTCCCACCCCTGCCCTTTCATCGTCTGCCTTCTCCTTACCCATCATCATTCTAACTGCAGGTACTTGTCTGCCGCCCCAGGCGAGCACCAGAACCCCTTCCAGTCCTTGTCAGATCCCACTTCTCAGGTCCATGACTTTCACTTTCCCTGCCTGGTTGGAAAACACGAGTCCTAGGAGCTTCTTGAGGAGGACACCTGGGCGGGAAACTTGGATAAGCCTAGGTGTCTATGCGCACACTCAACAGTGCAGCTGGACACAGAACTCAAGGTCACAGACAATGTCCCTCCACAATGGAGGCACTAGCTGCAGTCTCCTAGGGCTCTTTGTGCTGATTCTGAGAAGTCTGATGCCATTTTAAAGAGTGCGAGACCTGCCTGCCTTTGTTTCTTAACCTCTGGAAATGTTTAGGATTTATTTTTTCTTCAGCCCCAATGTACTAAAACTTTCCCACCGGAGTGTCTTAATAGAGATTTATTTTCCCTTGACCTGAGTTTTGGTGATCCTTTTCAAAAAGAAAATCATGTCCTTTATATTGTAAAAGTTTTAGTTATTTTGTTAAGTATTTCCTCCCATTTTCTCTTTTTCTGAAATTTCTCTTATCAGACCTTCTATTTTATAAATTTCTCTTTTTGTCTTACTTTTTGGGAAACTTCTTTACCTTCATCAGCCAAGTCTTCCACTGAATTAGATTTCCAAGAGCTCTTGGTTCTTCGAGTATTCTGTTTTTATAACATCTCATTGCTTAATTTATGTCATACCTACTCTTATCCTTCTGAGAATATTGAAATAGTCTATTTCTTCAGGGAGCATTTTCTAGGTTGTTTTGATTTTTCTTTCCATAAGAGGTTTCCCTTGTATATCTAATGAGCAGAGGACCAAAAACTGCCTCGGGGCTTTGTGTGCCTGGGTGGGGCTTGTGGGTTGTGGGATAAATGGAAAGGCAATATGAGGCAAGTTCACTAGAGGACAAACAGCAGTGCTTTTTGTCTTTTTTTTTTTTTTTTTTTTTGGCAGGGGAGTCTTCAAAGGAAGACACTTCTAAAAGTTTCTAGTCTTCTGGGTGGAAAGGTAGAATCCTGGCTGTCAATACTCTGGGACCTGGGTAGGAAGAACAAAGTGCTTCATTCATATAAAGGGCTATAAAGCTCTTTTTCAGTTTTATCCTAAGTCAATTGCAAATATTTCCAATTTCACATTCAACAAATAAATATTCAGTAAGCACTTATGCTAGTCACTAGTTCTTAACTTTTCCAAAATGAAAGATTACTTCCAGAATTTAGTATTTTTGTTCTAAACAGATTTTCTTTCTCAAACTAAATTGCTTATTATACAGAACATTATATTCAGAACTACTTTTGGATTTCTTCTTTATATTTTTTCTACATTCTATTCTCTAGATCAAGGGAAGACAAACATTTTCTGTAAAATGCCAGAGGACAAATATTTTACGCTCTGGGATAAGAGGCAAAATTGAGGTCATTAGGGTAGATACAAACCTAATAAAAGAGAAAACTCTTGCCATGCCTCACCCTGTTTTCTGGGTTGTGGGCATGCTGGCAACATTCTGGGGACACAGAAGTCCAGGCCCAGATGAACGAGCCTGGTCAATGTTGTGTCTTTCCTGTGAAACTCTCTAACCTCCCCTGACAGCTGGCCAAGTGGAGGAACTAGCTGAGTTGTCATTTCCAGATGAGGTCCTACATCCAAGAGTGAGTCCTCAGCATGTAGGTAGTGACCAGAGCAGCCTTGGCAGCAATGCAGGAGGAAGGTGTTGGAAAGTTGGGGTGGGCAGAGATGTTACAGTGGCAAAGGAGACACTCTGGCTGTGCCTGTGAGTCCTATAAAAGTGGCAGGCTGGAATTGGCCAGAGACTACATTATCCAGTAATAGAAATTCATGAATTCACCTTAAATAGTTGCAGATTACTTAACTGATTAATGAGACTTCTCAACAGAACTCTTTATTTTCCTGGAGAGAAGTGCTAATTTGTAGCTGGCACTGTCACCTTCACCCACAATATTCTCCTTTTCAGTGTTTAGATACAGCCTCTCTGCCTCATTAAGCATATAAAAATTTTCAAAACCTACTACTTAACAGAGACCTTGTTAAAACAACAAGAAAAGTAAACTTGGAAGAATTTTGTGAAACATAATAAAAACAATAGAATTTAGTTATTGATTGCATAACTATGATTTCAAACCTGAATAACGAGAGGGTGAACTTGCCTTCTTACAAGCACAGTCCCACAGTCACCTCTCTCCTGCCATGCTCACTTGTCTTGTCTCACCGTCCCCTCAGCAGCTGATATCCCTTCACCTGTCTCAGCTCATAAAACAAGCAATTGCCCCCAGTTCTGTCTTTTCTTGCCCATTTCCACATGTGTTTACAGGGAAAGGGTAAGAGTTGCCGTCACACCCAACCCTCCTGGAGTCTACCATGCCGCAACTTGAATACAGCTCTCACCATTTCCCAAAACCACTTGTCAAAGGTCAGCAGCAACTAATCTCTTTGTTATCAAATTTTATGGCGCCTTTCATTTCTTAGCTTCCTTGAATTTTTCAGTATATTTCTGTATATGGTTTATCAACCATTTCCTTAGGTGTATTTACAAGGCAGGGCCTTTGCCCAACTGCTCACTCCCTCGAAATCACTCACTTTCACTCTAATTTACTTACTGAAAAAATTGGCAGGCACAGTTTTAGGCATGAGGGATATAGAAATGGAAAAATAAAGCCGTTTATCAATGTAGTGGAGAAAAAACTGATGATAACACAAAAATAAAGTACATCACTGCGCAATCTTACTGCTACAAGAAAAACAATACCAATTCCATCCATCATGCTGATGAAAAGAACCCAACTCTAAGAGTTCATAATGATTCCATTGATATTAAATTCTAGAACAGGGAAAACTAACCTATAATCTGTAGTGGAAAAAGTCAGAACAATGACTGCCTCTCTAAAAGTAGGGACAGGAATTGACTGAGAAAGTGGTTTGAGAGAATCTTCTGGAGTAATGGTACCTCTATAAGCGTTTGGGTTAACAATGTATACATTTGTCAAAAACTTATCAAAATGGTACACTTAAGACTTGTACATTTCTTCCTATGTAAACTTTACCTAAAAAGATTTTTAAATTCTGAATTCTAGTTAACTGGTCAAAGCTGAAGAGCTAAAGGGCAAAATGTATGGTACCTTAAAACTGCTAAACTGCATTTAAAAATTAGATGGAAAGAGAGATAAAGAGATATGAGATAAAGCAGACGGTAAAATGTCAACTGTAGAATCTGGTGATAGGTATATGGGTGTTCCCTATAAAGTTCTTCTAGTTTTCAGCATGTTTGTAAATTTTCATAAGAAAAAGTTGGGAAAAATAGAACAGTGTAAGAGTTGGGGCAGAAAGTCCTGATGAGAGCAGGGGGTGTGGGGAGGGCAGGAAAGCCCTGTGGAATGAGATAGCCTGACCTTGAGCTGTGCATATATAAGGAACAACATTCCACACAAGTGAGAGCCAATGCAGGGTCTTAGGCGAGATTGCACTCAGCATAGCACACAGATGTCATTTCCGAGACCAAGCCTCTTTCTGAGGATAGTGGAATGCTACTGACAGTTAGCTAAACAAGTGAGTAAGTAACCAGAGAGGAAACACAGGGGCACAGGAACTCAAAGATTTTTGAGGAAAGAGGGAAAGACACAGATTTGAACAATAACTGGGTTCACCAGCAGATTCCTACGGGAGCCAAAACCTGCTCCACCCTCCTGTTCCTCCTCTTCCTCACAACTAATCCCCAGGCCCATCTTAACATCACTGTGAAAGGCCAGCATCCACCTTAGTGTGGGTCATTTTATTTTCTCTCCAGGATCAGTGGCCCACAGCTCACAAAGAACTACATTTTACACTAACATCTCGTGTAAAGTTATGCTATTTATTTACAGTTGTATACAAACACACCAGGGAAACCCACATTCCGGAAACACTGCTCACTCTTACTACATATCATACACATCACTATTTCCTATTCTTATCTATACTGAGTCACTTCATTAGGTGTTCAAATTTTGTTCATAACCTGCGACATCCTCCTACTGTCCAGACCATTCACAGTGCCTGAAGCAGTGATGTGGCCCCCCGCAGAATTCAGTTTCTGTCCTTACTGCTTTGATCGAAATGCCTGCTTCCTTCATAGAACAGCTTGGCCGTTCTCTTGTCCTCTATTCAGTCTACAGGACTGCCAGCATAACCTTCATCACACTTGAGTATCACACACCCCCCTCCACTTAAAACTCATTAGTACTCACTCCTGGTTTCCAAGACAAGCTGTCAGCCCCTCTGCAGGGATCCACACTCTTCACATACTGTTTCCTCTTTGGCACTCACACCTTGTCTTCCCAATGCTGAGCTCCAGCAGGAACAGACAGTCTCCCCTGAGTGCGTCTGATCCTGCTTGGCATACTATGCTTTATTTCAAGAAAGGTAAAAACACAACTGAAACACTATGATGTCAGTGGCCCAAACACACACTTGGCTCCCCTGAGTGAGCCCACCAACACCTGCCTCAACTACTCCTCTTAAGAAAGCCACTTCAGGGTCATCTCTCCCAGAAAGACTTCTTTGATGTCAGTCGGCAGAGCAGGCCCACCACATCCTAGACTGAGCTCTGGCAGAGCTGTCACTGCACTGTGCAGTCCCTGGTTGCCTGTCTTTATCCCCTAGACCATGAGGTTCCTGCAGTAGGAACAGCTTCTCGTGTGTCACAGTTGCAGATACGTAACCAATTAGAATAAATAAGCTGTCAAAGAAAGGAGACAAAGGGACAATGAGAGATTTTTGAGAGGCAGGGAGGACAGTGTAGGGTCTGAAATGCTTGCAGGAAACAGAAGTGGGGACTTCCCATTCTGTAAATGGTTGAAAACATGTGCAAGAAAGGTCTGTCTGGACATAGAGCCTGAACAGCTAAAGTGAGGGACAGTGCAAGCCCCCATAAGGGCTCATGTGTGGGGGACCACAGCTGGAAACAGGGAGGCAGTGGGCACAGCCAGTGAGAGCCAGAGGACAGCCCTGAGCAAACCAGCTCCAGCTCTCAGTGTGAGTGGCAGGCACACTACTGACTGTATTGACAGCGTAAGGGCTGTGAGCCAGACCCTGGAGGTGTGGCTGCCAGGCACAGAGCAGACATGCCAGTATGAAAGCCATGTCCAGACCCCAACCCAGCATTTCCAACTGTATCCTGGATGCATGTTTACAAGTGTGAGCCACTAAATAAACCTTTCAAAGGCAGAGACAAGGAATCATTAATATTGGGTTGGCCAGAAAGTTCTTTTGGGTTTTTCCATAAATGGCTCTAGTAGCACTTAATTGTCTTTAACTTCATTCAAAACAATTTTGTTAGACTATATTGTGACAGCTGTCATATCAGCATGCATTTAAAAAACTTATCAAAATTTGTCAATTTTTCTGTAGCGATTCTAATATTGAAGATGGAAGAAAATAAGCACCATTTTTGGCATATTAAACTTTCTTTCAAGAACTGAAACACAAAAAAAGATTTGTGCAGTGTTTGGAGAAGGTGCTGTGACTGATCAAATGTGTCAAAAGTGGTTTGTAAAGTTTTGTGCTAGAGAGTTCTCACTGGACAATGCTCCACAGTTGGGTAGACCAGTTGAAGTTGATAGCAATCGAATCGAGATAGTAATTGAGAATAATCAACATTATACCATGTGGGAGAGAGCCAATATACTCAAAATATCCAAATAAAGCTATTGGTGAAGACAAAAAATGTGTCTTTTATTTTATGGAAAAAACTGAATGGACTTTTTGGCCAACCCAGTATTAGTATCTTCAGAGACAAGCAGAGAGTAAACAACCTGTGAGTGACCATGGGAGAGATGACTAAATGGAACACACTTCCAGAATATTTATCAAAGCAAACCCTGGGATGCTGAGTCAGAACTGTGGAAAATGTAGAAGTTAAGAATCACTGAGCAGCAATGAAAACCCAAGTTTGTAACTTCCCATCATCAAGGTTGGACAGCTCCCCAGCATTCAGGATTAACAGAGTAAAACGCTGGCCTGTTCTTGAGCCTGGGGTGTGGGGAGCAGACCACAAAGGACACTAGAGCTGAGCTTATGATGAGTGGTGCCATGGTCACTCTTAGTACAGTAAGAATAATCCAGAATCAAATCAAGAGTGTCCTGCAAATTAAAATCTTTTTTCTTTTCCTCTCATACTGCATGCATTTCAACGAGATGGTAATTGTTCTTAGTTTTAAAACAGGGGTGTCCAACCCACAACCCTTGGGCCACATGCGGCCTAGGATGGCTATGAATGCAGCCCAACGCAAAATCATAAATTTACTTAAAATATTATGAGATTTGTTTGTGATTATGTGTCACAATGTTTTTTACTATGTGGCCCAAGACAACTCTTCTTCCAACGTGGCCCACAGATGCCAAAAGGTTGGACACCCCTGAAAGGTACCTACTGTGTAGCACATAAATAGTATGAATCAGATTTAAAGTCCAATTACTGGAAAAGTTTTACACACACATTCATTCGACAGTAAAACATAATAACACATTTGCGAGGTAACGTACCCTGAGGGCAGGGTTTCTGTGCTGGCGTTCCTCCCAGGCTCCACACACCCACCCGGCTGCCTTAATTTGACTGCTTCAAAGGCAGAGCTATTTCCAGAAGCAGAGGCAGCAGGGTCTAGGTCACCACCAGCCCCAGACCCAAATGTCATGCCATCAGAGAGGACGCATCCATTGTGCTCCGAGGACACCGGCACTTCTGGAACAGGGGCCTCCTCATGAGTGGTTCCCGTACAACTTGATGACGAGGCTCCATCCTCAGGGACCGCAGTCCCTGTGTCAAGAGGGCCATCAGTTGGTGCAAGTGAGGTTGATTCTCCATTAACTGCAAAGGGCAAATGAACAAGACAATCTGACAAGGAATGACAAAGCAGTCATTACTGCACAATTAACTCAGGCAGAGCCTAATGCACACATTATAATGCCTCAGGTATTGATGAGAATCAAATAAGACAGATTCTATTTTTTTGTTGCTCACAGTTTAGAGATAAGCATGTGAATAATAAAAATTTAAGAAAAAAATATATATTCATATACAAAGAATCTTAAGTAAGGAGAAACTACCATTAGAATGCAAATGTTTTTCCTCCAAATTATCAATTCTGAAAAGTCCGCATGGGTTATAAAAAATTTTAAAATAACCCCTTTCAATCTCCTTTTTTGTATGCAAACAGTAGCTAGTAGTCTATGTCAATGGTAGGCATTAACTCAGCTAGCGCATCGCAGGGGCTGCGGAAACACTCCAGGACCTCACTCTACATGTTCTGGAGAAATAACCCAGCACTGGGATCCATTTTAAATGTGACAGATCCATTTCAACGATAGTCACTGTAATAGTGAATCAAATTAAAACTGGAAAGAGAGATTGAACAAAACTAGTTAGAATGTTACACCTCAAAGTTCACATTGAAATGGGGAGGGAGCCATAAATAAGAGTAAATGACACCAGAAGGTAAACTTGTACAGACAGAAAGAGACTTCTGTGGCAAAAGCAAAGACAAGAGCGTGCTACTGAAAAGCCAAACTTAAGATCAGATCGATCTGGTTCTGCAGCAAGGTGGGGAGAGAATGGCTTTGGGAAAAACAACAAGAATGAACTACGAGAAATAAAACTATCACAGTTACTCTGTTCCCAGCACTGTCAGAGAAAATGCAGACAAAGTGCACAGAGACGAAATCCTGGATCTCCCACCCAACGTGCACTCATAAGAACGGTCTCATCTAGCATGTACTCTCCAACAGTATGCATTTATTTTCCATAAAAGACAAGGCAGCAGTAGTCTTTTCAAAGCAAAATAATGCTAAATGGGAAAAGAGGAATGCTTGAGAAAAGATAATCCAGAACAAGAAATGGTCATAAACCTGTGTGCATACTGAAGCACAGACATAAAACATACTTACAAACAGGAAGAGGGTTAAATATTGATATTAAATAGCACAATCATGCATGTCACCTCAATGCTTAGCCCACCGTTTCATGCTTCTATTACAGCAACAGCCTCCAGATTGGTCTGCCTGCTCCCTCCCTTATCCAACTACCATCCAGTCTCCAAAGAGCAGCCACATAACAGATCTTTCACCGCCTTACTGAATATGCTGGTGCATTCCCACTACAACCAGAAAAAATTCCACACCCTTGACCACGGCCACAACAAGGACTCTACCTGGTCTGGTCCACAGCTATACCTGACCGCTCACAGTGGCTTTCCTGCTCATTCAACACCGGGCTGTTTATGAGCTGTCCCAAAGGTCTCAGAGGACCTCACACCAGCTGCTTCTCATCAGGTAGACTCCGCGCTCAATCACACTTTCAGGACAAGGTTCTTGAGTATCTTATTTAATGCTATATTTGCCCCTCCCTCACCCCAGGTTCCACATTATACTGTTGTGTTTCTCATGTTGTGAAATCATTTTATTTACTTTCATTAAGTTCAGACTACAGCAACAACTTAGATTTTTTTTCACTTTTGTATTCCTAACAGCTACAAAATGCATGGCATATGAAAACAATATTTGTTGAATCAATAAAGACAAGTCAAAGAAGAACTAAATGTACCTCTCTCAAAACTATGGAGATAACAGAGCATTAGTAGAAAAATAATTAAGTAAATGAAGGCTTTAATAACACAATCAATACCTCTGATCTAAATTACAGAGTTAGAGAGGTAGTTTTGAGTTTCTACTGTGTGTGTGTGTATGTATTCAGATTCCAACCAGACAACCTAAGAATTTTTAGAAAAATTGACATAAGTAAAGGACAAAACAAAATCCCCAGTTCTACAATCAGGAGGCCATGGTCTCATTATACTTTGATAAAACTAGAAAGAAACAAAACAAAATTTATTGAAGTTTTATCAGAAGTGTAGTATAATTAGTTACCCAGTGAAACACATTTTTAGGGGCATCTTATTTTACCATCCCATGGCCTGTGCCCATGCTAGTTTCCTGACTCTGACACTGCACTACAGTCATGCAAGATGTCAACATGGGAAGAGGCTGCGGAAGAGCACATGAGACCTTCCTGTACATTCTTTGCAACTTTCTATGAATTTATATTTTCAAAACAAAAGGTTGAGATCAAATGTCCAGTTAGTCATGCCTAAAACTTACCATACTGAACTGTGATCTGTTTTTTTAATAAACAATAATTATATATTAGAAAAAGTTATTTTACACTAAAGGTTAGGGAAAGAGGGAAGAAGTAGAAAATATATTTCTCTTAAATTCTTACCATTGTCCAAGGACTATGGTAGATGTTTTAGATTATTGTGTTTGAAACAACCCTATAATGTAGTTAGTTGAGTATTATCTTCTTTTTGTAAATGGAGGAGATAAACTTTGAGAAGTTAAATTTGTCCAACCAAGGTCACATATTGGTTAATGCATTAGGTGGCAGAGCTGGGGTTTAACCTCATCCTGTGAGAAGCAAAGTCTAATCTTTACCACATCGTGACTGCCTTCTATTTAGCTTAAAATAATGACCAATATTCAAAGCAACTAAACTTATCCAATGGATCCCCTTAGTCAAGACTTAAAAGAATGGGGCAGAGGGGAGAGAAGCCATCATATACAGTCCTGTCTCTGGTAAAATCCTTTGCCTCAAACTCCTTATTTAACATAGACCCACAGTCCCTTGGCAGTTTCACATCTCATAACTCTGTGGAACTCAAGAAGGTGAAATGACACACATTCTGTACATCACACTAACACCCAAGTAGGTGTAGGGCCCATAGTTATTAAAACACAGTAATGTTTCTGCCGCAAAAGGTAAGAAAACTCATTCTAAGCATGATAAATTCAAAACATCCTCAAATCAGTTCTAATCAGTCTGCCATTAAATGGGTTCCCACCACCTCCCAAAATTGTTTTTAAAGATTTTAGAATTTGGGTTGTTGCAGTTAAGCGATTAAAAAAACTGTCATATATTAGACAAAGAACATGCACATTCTCACCCTCACTCCAATAATGAAAACTAATTTTTAAAGTCCTTAATTTAAAAAAGGAATACCATTTTTACAGTAACAGCTTAAAAGAGATTACCATTCCTTTAAAATATATCTGAATTCATCCACTCACCCTCCCACTAAGGAACGACAGATAGTACAAAAGATACTGGTCAAGTGGTTGCTACCAACAGAGCAAGTCCCAAAGTCTTCGTAGACTGGCCAATGGAATGATGGCAATTTTCTGTCAGATGTCACCAACAATAATCAGAAGAGGTGAAAACAGTCACTAAGTTGGTTGGGGGAAAATTATTTGAGACTATCATGGCATGAAAGACAAACAGCGAAACTCAGACAATACAAAAATCCCACACATCCAGGTGCAGGGAAAGCAGAGGGCACAACAGAGGGCCAGAGCTGGGTTGCAATCCAGCGCCTACCCCTCCTAGCTGTGAGCTCCCGGGCCTCAGGTCCTCTCCAAGACTAGTATCTACTGCAGAGTTATTGTGATGGTTAAATGGAAAAACAGGTGCACAGTGTTTACAACAGGTACAGCACAAATGTTAGCCACCATTATTCTTCTGATTGTTTTAGGGTTCCTTGTAGTTATTGTGAATGTCATGGGAATTATTCATGATAATGCCTTCATTTCTAGTTCCTTACATGCATGTTTTATTTTCTCCTTGAGATTTCAGGCAAGGATAAATAAAGTGAATTTATTCCCAATGAAAAGGGTCTCTTTAAGTATCTGACAGGTTGTAGGGTGTAAATACGAGATTCTCTCTTTTGCATCAATACCTGAGTATACCCAAATGCTAAAACATGCAACAAACTGGTGGTAATGGGTTCCTATCAACTCAATCAGCCAAATATTTTAGCAAGAGGAGCTGGATTTCCAAAATTCAATATACTTTAGATGAGAGCTATGACAAGAATGAAAGAGGGTGTTGGTATAAGCCTTTCAAAAGTGAGCATTTGACATTCTTACACATTCCATCAATCAGGAGTATATTTAGGTAACAATTGGCCTTGCCACTGAGTTACTTTGAGAAAGAATGGAAGTCAATATACCATTCTAAATCCAACAATAATCAGAGAACAAATCACTCATTTTTTCGGTCATGTAGGTTTTTTTTCTTTTTTTTAAACCTCTTTGAAAAGTTTGCAAGGTAGTTACATTATTTAAAATACAATTTTTTATGGGTGCATAACTGTTTTTTTTTTCCATCATGTTTCTTTGTATGTATATTTGATAAACCAAACCCCTCTGGCCAGAAAGCACTAGATTCATGCTTTATTATAAAGAATTCTGATATTCAGATAAACCGTTTTTCTATATGTTAGTATTTTTAAAAAATAAGATTTTGGCCCTTCCTATAGGTACTTCCTCAGGCTATTTTTTAAAACTGTAATATTTAATCTAGGATAGATAATATAAGGCAGAGTTCTAGGAAACTCACTATTGTGTTTACTCATGGAATTATTGAGGACATCGTTCACATTACGGTGTCATTTCATACGCGTCCATAAAAGCTGGACTCTCAGGGTAGTACCTGTTTTAACTGATCTGTTCCTAATTTAGAGACAGTCCTGGAAAATCTATGATGACGTTTCCTTTCTTGCTTTGCTAGCAGAAATCTGTTGGCCAGAATCAGAAAATAAATGCATTTGCTCCCTACTTTTACCCTATTTAAATGATTTTTTCCTTCATTTTCCAGCTACCTTAAATTAATGACTAAAAAGTTCTATCTATTCTGGTACTTAGGATATTTAAATTTGTATTTTTTATAAAAGGTACCATTAATAAATTAATTGAATTCATTAAAAAATTCATGTCAGTTCCCATCTTTACAGAAACTTTCAGGAAAATACATGGTAAATACTCCCCAAGCTTGAGTGTAAATGCAAACTGTCTTATCTATAAATCCACTGGTTCTCTGCATGTTTCCACTTTTTACTACTTTACCATAAATGGAAAACACAGGAGAAAACACAGGGTCTGGAATCAAGAAACCAGGACTCCAGCCAAGCACACATGCTAGTTATCTTAAGCAAGTCCTAAAATATTTGGGTTTCAAGAGATTCATCTGAAAGAGTTAATATATATATAATGATCAAATAAAAAATAACATAACATTTATAGCTGATTCCACTGAAAACCATGATCAGAAGAAACCTTTCTTAGGCAGTCTTTCTATAATAGATAATACTTATTCTTGGAAAACATAAAACTCTCTGGAAGCTTTATCAGTTCACAGTACATTTTTCTACTCAGTTACATGCCAAGAAGTAAATATTTGTTTACTAACAGGAAGGTTAAGGAATCATTCATTACTGACAAATCAATGAATTCACTTAAATTCTTGTAGAAATATATTCCCTACTGTAAATTAAATAGTGATTTCTTGGCATGCATAAAGCCTAAAAATGTAGTTATCATATTATTACTGCTATGTGAAATGTGTTGTGATCACTAAACTAATACATTTTTGTCATATTTTCTGAAATAATCAAGGGAATTCAAAATTATTACCAAAAACTTCAGGCATTGGGAGGAGAATCAAGATGGCGGGGGAGTGGGTGGAAGTCACACTGACCTCCTCCCAGGACCAACCTGGAATTACAACTAAATTGTGGAGAAATTACCTGGAACAAACAACTGAACAATAGTGAGAGAGGAGCCTTGTAATCTCCGAGACAGAAGAATCGGCTTTAGCACAATCTAACTGGTATGGAATCTGGTAGCGACTTGAGGAGGTGGGCAGTGCGCCTACAGGTGGCAGCACCAGAAGGATACTGAAATGGCCAGTTGGATCCCCCCGAGAAGACTGGGGTCTAAACCATAAGCGGGGATCTCCAGCCAATAGCACCAGCACCCCAAAAGCACACAGAAAACAGCCAGCTGTGAAAAGCGGCAAGTTGCTCTCTGCCAGAGACAGGCAGCTGGAGATGCAAAGAGCCTTTTAAAATGCCAATGCATAAATTTTTACTTGAAGCCACTTACCCTGGGCTCTGGCAAAGGCGGGGGCAGAGTGGTCTAGAGATACCTGAGGAGAGACTGGGGAAGGAGCTTTGGGGAGAGAACTGAGAGAGTAGCCAGTGGGATCTCGGTGCTGACTCATACCCCAAGCGGCAGCAGCCATCTTGCTCAGGCAGAGACCACTCCCCCTGAGCAGAAGCAGCATCAGAGGATGCAACAGCCCTGCCCCCAGGTGGGACTCCAACCTGCCCTATGTTGTCTAAGCCGCCAGCTGAGTGCAAAGTGGCAGCCACAGAGAGTAGATCCCCAGCTAAAGGGGGCGCAGAGGGGTCTGGAGACACTTAAAGAGAGACTGCAGATGGAGGCTTTGGGGAGAGAACAGAGAGTAGTTGGAGGGATCCCAGTGCTCACTCCTCCCCCTCATGGCAGCAGCATGAGAGTACTCAATAACCCCATCCCCAGGAGGGACTCCACCCTGCCCTGGGCTGTCAAAGGCAGCCTGCTGAGTGCAGAGTGACTTGATTAACAGCTGAAGGAGACAGCTAAAAACAGTAGATTCCTGGAAGTCTCCAACAGACTGCTTAAGGTCAGACAGGGACAACATCTGACATCATCAGAGGCAGATCCAGAAAAGTAAAAACAGCGGTCTCCAACCATAGAGGTTCACCACAAAGTCAGGAAATCAAGACAGATCAACTTAAGCAGCAGAAACAAAAAAGAAGAATCTCACAAATAATGAGAAGACAAAATACCCCCTACTCGAAGGGAAAGGAGGAATCCCTAGAAAGGGAACTAAATGAAAGAGAGGCGAGTAAACTCTCAGATACTGAGAGTCCCAAACAATGGTTCTAAGGAAGCTCAGTGAGCTCGGAGAGAATTACAAAGTTTCCCTTAGTTACAGGAAAACTAAGAGGAACTTACTGCAAACTATATCACCATGAAAAAGGACATAGAAACTATCAGTAAGAGGCAAGAGGAAATGAAGAATCCAATTTCTGAATTGAAGAATATAGTAGAAGGAATCAAAAGCAGGCTTGATGAAGCCTAGGATCGAATCAGCAAGCTGGAGGACAAGATAGAAAAAAGCTCCCAGAAAGAACAAGAAAATGAAAAAAGACTCAAAAAGAATGAAGAGGCATTCAGGGGAATGCAGGACAACCTGAAACGTAATAATATCTGTATCACACACAGGGATACTAGAAGGAGAATAAGAAGAGGAAGGGATAGAGAACTTGTTTGAAAAAGTAATGATGGAAAACTTCCCTAATTTGAGGAGAGAAAAAGTCACACATGTCCAGGAAGCACAGAGGGTCCCATTCCAGAGGAACCCAATGAGGCCCACTCCAAGACACATCATCATTAAAATGGAAAATATCAGACAAGCAAAGAATCCTAAAGGCAGCAAGCGAGAAAGAGGTAGTAATATATATAAGGGAGCCCGAATACGGCTAGCAGCTGACTTCTCAACAGAAACACTGCAAGCCAGAAGGGAATGGCAAGAAATATTCCAAGTCATGAAAAGCAAAGGCCTGCAACCAAGACTGCTCTACCCAGCAAGGCTCTCCATTAAAATGGAAGGTGAAATAAGGAATTTCCCAAACAAAAGAAGGCTAAAAGAACACGCCTCCACCAAACCAGCACTGCAAAATATGCTAAAGGGACTGCTTTTAGATGAATAAAAAGAGTCTATGAATACCCAGTTCCTTTCATAATAGCCAATATTTGATATTACCAATGTTTTTTAATATGTATTAATCTGATTGTTTCAATGATGTGTTATTTTAAGTGTTGCCTCATTATCTGTTGGAACTAAACCTTTTTTTTATATTTCTTGCCTATTTCTTTCATTTTTAAAAAGCTTTAAATGACTTTTTGGTATTCTTTATCCATTTTTTGATAAAATATTTGTAGAAATTTATCCCTAAAAACAAAACATTAACTCTTTTTTAGATGTGTTGCAAATACTTTCCTATTCTATTCCTTGTCCTTTAACTTTTTTTATATGTATATTACTGTACAGTCTTAAATGTTTAATATAGTCATATTGTCAATATTTTACCTTATAGCTTTTGGTTTGAATATTTTACTTCAGGGTAAGAAAAATATTAGTTTGTATTTTCTCCTAAAACTCCTTAGATATTGATGTTTAACACACCTCAATATTTTTTGTATAATGTGTGAAACAGTGCTCTACATTTGGGTTATTTCAAGTAACAGTGGTCCATGCACTTTATTTGTTGAATAAGCCTTATTTTACCCACTGATTTGAAATATCAACTTAATCATATATTATACATTGCTAAACAGATACATAAGTTTGTCTCTAGAATGCTCATTATATTTCATTGATCTACTTATTTCTGTGCTGATGTCATGTTGGTTTAATTGCTGAGACTTTATAATGGTTTTACATTTTTTAATATTTTATAGTTAACTTTGACATTTAAAAACATAAAATCTGTATTTAATAAAGAAAGAAAGAGAGAGAGAGAGAGAGAGAGATGGACTTCTTACCTTTTGCAACAACATGGATGGAACAGGAGACTATTAAGCTAAGTGAAATAAGCCAGTTGATGAAAGACAAATACCATATGATCTCACCTATAAGAGGACTCTATTCAACAAAATAAACTAACGAACAAAATAAACCACAGACATGGAAATGCAGATCAGACTGAAAGTGACCAGAGGGGATGGGGAAAGAAGACAGTGGTGGAAAGAAGGGGGACTAGACAAAGTACATGTATGAATGACCCATGGACATGGACAACAGAGTGGGAACAGACTGTGGGAACAGGGGGCGGGGGTAGGAGGGGTGGAGGGGGTAAAGAGGGAAAAATTAAGACAACTGTAATAGAATAAACATGATTTAAAAAAAAATTTAGGCATTGTCATTTTAAAATTCCTGTTGTAGAACTGAGGGTTAAGCAAGACTGTGTACTAAGAAGAGTGCAGACACAGACACATAAGTGTCACTGAGTCTTCACATACATGTGTCCAAACAGCCATGCTTACCAGCATCACTGGCTGGTTCAGTTGTGAGTGGTTTGGGAGCTGGTGTGTTTTGCGGTCTGGCGGAACCCTGAAATGCAGATGAAGGTGCACTGTCTCCATTAATTACATGTGAACAGCATGAATTTTGCACCACAGCATTGGAAGGTGCATGGTTATCTATTCCATTTGAACCTTCAGGAGCCAACCTTCAAAAAAAAAAAAAAAAAAGATGTCTTACTTCAGTGAGACTAGTACAATTAAATAACTTCACATCAGAATTTTCAAAAGAAATAGTTACTGAATTCTTACCATTCAAGCAAATGGACAGATACAGAGAGTAATGAACAAAGTTATAGCATGCCTTTTTACATAAAAATCTAAATTATTTTCAGTTCTAAGTATATTCCATACTGACAAATAAATCTATACTGAAAAATACAACTATACTAAATCAAAATGAATTTAGTTCCTCAAAATAATGTTCAACTTATACATTTTAATTACTTAAGTCTAAGAATATTAATCTTTAAATGCTCTGAAAGTATCTTCAAAATGCTTGTGGAACATAAAAATCAATTTGAAATTACTGTAATTTCATTGAACACTGAAAAGTCCTCAAATGTTGATTGTAAATTATTTACTAAGCACTAAAATTATGAGCACATGATCAGAAAAAGCTAAACACTGTACTAGAGAGTTAGAATTTAAGGTATATAAATTCGCTGTAAATAAAAAAAAACTACAACTACAAAAATCAAACATTTTAAATCTTACTGGCAATTGATAGAGAGTGGGATGATACTGTGCAAGTGACCAGGAGAGTCTTTCCAAATACACAGGCCACTTTACCTGCTCTCCACAGAGCAGCTTCATTTTTTAAAAAAATATAAATCAGAACACGTCCCTTTCTTGCTTAAAATCCACTGTGCCTGGAATGAGATCTAGACTTTTGACCATAATCAACACAGCTTTTCAAAACCAACCCTCACCCTGTCTACACCTGTGGCCTATTCTCCAAGCTCCTTCCTGCTCACCTCACAGCAGGTACACTATTTTACTACATATAAAAGGCATGCTGAAATCTTCAAATGCTTATTAAAAATTATTATATGTGAGACAGTAAAGTCATAAAGACTGTAAGATTACTAAAAAATTTAATTGTTATATTCTGGAGTGAGAAAAATTTGTAGAGCATAAATTAACCAGAAATAAACTTGGGGTACTAGCATTGCCATTTCCTCTGCCTGAATGATCTTCTCTCAGAACTATGTATAAATGGTTCATTTTAGCATTTTAACTTCAGCTCCTCAGAGCTGAAGTTAAATGGCCCTTCCTCAGAGATGACTTCTGGATCTCTTTCTTTAAAATAGGATCCCTTCCATCCTGTCACCTTGTCCTATGTCAAAGACTTCATAGTTCTCATCATGGTCTCCCGATTAGCTAATTTATTTCCTCAGTTGTTCACTATCCATGACAATGAAAGTTCCGTGGGAACCAGCAATCTTGGCATTGGGACTAGTGTTTGGCGCCAAAAAGGCATTCGTAAGTACCTGATGAAGAAATGACATGCCCGTTTTCCTTGTCACCTGTGCATGTGGAGTGGGATTGTGTTGAGGAGGTGTGGACAGGTAAAGTTAAAGTCTGACAAAAGTTTGTGAGTGATTCTGATGTATACACCCCACCCTAGCTGCCTAGCAAGAAGCCTGGGTAAAGAGCTGACGGCAGTTCTCCTGGGCTGCAAAATGAATCTTTGATGCAAAATGTGTTACTATGCAACAAACAGGATTAGGTTTCAGACTAGCAGTGAGCCACGCTCTTTTAACCACCTAAAATTTCATTTCAAAATAGACATATAGACACAGATGAATATATTTTAATGAAACTAACTGTTCTACCCTTTCAGACCTCAATTTTGTCAATGTAAATTATAATATAGGCACTAAATATATTTATTTAAGCCAAGTATATATTCAAGTGCTCTATGAAAATCATTTAGTGGTAATTAAGGAGTAATGATATTAGTGACTGCAGATTAATAAAGGTGACTTTTGTCATATACTAGCATGCTTCTTCAAATGCAACAAGTCAATTTCACAGCAATATATTTCTATAATTTCAGGTGTTAATTCCATTATATATGATCTATTATAAGCTTTTATTCCAATTTATTTCAAACATGGAGTCTCTATAAATTTTCATCAAATATAAATGCAAGCAAGTTTTGAAATGGCAGGATGATTTCTGAGGAAAGACCACATCTTATGTTCTAGTGATCTTCAGGGAGCTGCAACTCTGACAGCAAGATCCCCATTTTCCCACACGATCTGATTCTATTCACTGGTAACTATGCCTAAACACAGATTTTAGAAACCCATTTGCAATAAGGAAGAATGAAGCACTGACACACACTACCACATGAGCAAATATCATGCTCAGTGAGACAAGCCAGACAAAAAGGGTCACATACAATAACAATGATACAAAATGTCCAAAACAGGAAAATCTTTTGAGATGGAAAGCAGACCAGCTGACTGCCAGGGGCTGGGAGGAGGCAGGAACTGGGAGAGAATGCTTGTGAGACAGAGTTTCATTTTGAGTGTGCTGAGAGTGTTCTCAAATCAGATAGTAAGGAAGGCTACACAACTCTGTGATTACAGTAAAAACCACTTAAGTGTACACTTTAACAGGGTAGATTTTATAGTATGTGCATTATATCTCGAAAGAACTGTTTTTTTTAAACTACTTTCTCAGGAATTCAATCAAAATGACATGTTTTAAATTTGATGGCAAACTCTAAGGTTAAAATTAAAAACTGCATATATAGGAAATGTTACATTACTTTGCCACCAACACTAAAATATGATAATCTACCTGGTCGTTGTCCTGGCTGACGGCTCTCCATTTTCATGTAAGGCATCACCATTTTGCTGTATTTCTACTGAATAACAAGAAAGAAAGAAACTGTGTTTTTACATATTTCCTGCTGATTTTTTCCCTAAATTTTAAAAACACACAGTTAGCTTACTGGTTGGAGGTGAGTTGCAGCTCGTTAGATTTTCCGGCTCAATCACCAATCCATCCAGCACAACCGTTAATTCTCCAGTTTGCACTATGCCATTCTTGTTTTCCAAGCAAAGTTTTAATTGTTCTTTCACTCTTTCCACTAGAAAAAAAAAATCCTAATTTAAAAGCTTCTGCCACATACAAAAATGTTTCAGAAATCAAAACTACGTATGAATAACGACTCTAACTTGGTACTTGTCTGCATGGGGAAGGAGATCCTTTCCATTTTTGTCAGTGGACCCCTCTGCTACAGCAGAGCTGCTTCCTCCCACACCTTCCTCAGCCCCCACCACATGCTTCCAGTAGCACTTTTAGTTGCCCCTTTGCAAAGCATAAACCTCAAGAGGCACAAATTTATCCAGATGACAAGTATAGCAATCACCTCAACAGGCTCTTCAGCCTAGGGTACCACAGGAGACCTGTGGTTGAGGCAAATTTCTGCATGAGTCAGACAGTTTGGTTACTAATTCTAGCTCTGCTACTTGTAGCTGCACTTTGAGTAAGTAGTCAAACTATTTTGAACTTCAATTTCCTCAGCATAAAATGGTGATAATAAGAGCATCAAACTCAAGGGACTGCCAGAGGTACAAATGCAACACCACACAAAATGCTCATACACATATCTGACACAGAAAGCACTCACCAAATGGTTAAGTCTGCGAAAACACTTTTCTCGTTTATATATAAGGCCAAATATCCCCTTCCTATTATTAAGATACCTAGTTCTTAAACTTAAGGTCATTTTGTTTCAACTTCTACAGAATGTAAACCATGTAATAATAAAAGAAAACCTTACAAAATACCTACCCCAAATATTTGTACCACCATAAACCTCATTTCCACTGCACATCACAAAAGCAACAATAAAAACAATTAGGGAAAGGAGGAGAAATACAAAAACAGGCATTTCAGCTTTATCTGGACTAATGATGTATAGGTGAAGAAAGCTATACTGACTCCACTTCTACTTCACTCTTGTTATCTCTCTCCAAAGTACCTGCACTTTGGAGAGTTAGCTTATTGTTCCTAATATATTTAGCTGCTTACATAGATTCTTAAAGAATAGACTTTCAAAATCCCTTTAGTGTAGCTCTCTCAGTGGTAAATAATCTCTAATTTTAATCTGTAATATTTGCATTCTCATCCTCCAGAGAGTTGATGGGCATGCGATTTCACACTGATAATGACCTTCTCTCAACACTTTGAAGATATTTCCCCACTATCTTCTCCTATAATGACTAATTCTGTATTTCTAGTTTATAAATCTTTGCAAATGCCTGTTTTTCCCTAGAGCTGCTTTTGCTGTCTTTGTGGTCAAGCACTGCACTAGGATGTGTCTACACACGACTTTTTCTTTATCATCTTTCTTGGGATAATACGAATCTGCAGATTCACATTTTTCATCAGTGTTCAAAAACTTACAGCCTTTATCTCTTAAATAACCTACTCTACTTCAACCTTCACTCCAGAAGTCAGGCAACAGTGGTCCCCAGGCGGAACTTTACAGAAAAGTTTGCCAGCCCCTGCTTATGGGGCTTGTTCTTGTAACTTACAATCATTGATGGAGAGTGCATTCTTGGACATTCATCTAAGAGTGAACTTTGCACTTGAGTACAGTCAGAGTCTATATCTAATTCTGCCAGTGGGTTGAGAGTACCTCCAAGTCCAGACTCAACTCCACTACCTGGCTGTCAGCCAAAAACTGAGAATCTTGAAAGCCATCAGCATCATCCGCAATTCTCACTCTAGTTTATAAGACTTTGTTTTGTTTTGGTTTCTTTTGGTGGGGCATAAGGAAGGCTTGAAGACCACCCCAGCCTCTGCAAAAATTATCAGTGCTATAAAAACTTGCTCTGTCCAGGACCTGACTACTGCTCTGCAGGCCAGGGAAGGGATGTTGACATCATCTGGTATCTAACAATTCTGACCGCGGAACACTGGAGTCTAACATTTTTGAATCATAAAATCGGGAGACTATCACATAAATAATTCCCATCTACACGTGTACATGTTGTGGGGGGGGGGGGTTCTATGCCATCTCAGACTTCATCCACTGGATAGGAAAAGTGCCTTGTGTGCAGGGGCTGTACTTGGGGAAGCAGCATGAACCAGCCTAACCAGCCCTAATGGGCTCCTACCACTCCTTACTCATTTCTTCCCATGGACTGAACACCAGAATTGGAGCAGGGAGAGGGGCGCAGGTCCCACCTCCCCCAACTGCAGTCTCCAATACAGCATAACAACTCTGTCCATCTCATTCAGTGATGCATCCTCAGTCTCTGACAGAACATAGGTGCTTAATGAACATGAAAACAAATTATAAAGATAGTGCTGTCCTTTGGGAACTCTAAGGCAGAAGCTACTTCTTTCCACCTCCTAGATATTCCTCTTCAGTTTTAACAGGACAGAACAATCAGAGTCTGAGGAGCCACGCATAAAACTAGACCATTTATCCTATAATCAAGAATTTGTCAAAAACATACATGCTTTCTCTCTTCACAGGAAACAAAAGGTCTTCAAAAACCTTTGTTTTAAAGGGATTTCACCCATTTAAAATAATTTAGCTCAGAGTCACATTCTGAACCTATTTTTTAAAAACTACCTGCATATTATATTACCTATTGCTGTGTAACAAATTATCCTAAAATTTATAGTCACTTAAAATAACAATAACCATATGTTATTGTTTATAATTTCTGTGTTCCAGGAACTTGGGAGAGGCTGATAATCTATACACAGAGCTGGCAAGTTGGTGCCAAAGCAGCTGAGAGACACCATAGTCTTCCCCATTTGGCTTCTCCATAGTGTCTTCACAATGATGCCTGTTTCCCGCTGAGTGAGGAACCCAGGAGACCCAGCCAGAAGCTGAACTATCTTCTGGGATCAAGCCTTGGAGCCCTGTGCCATCACTTCTGCCATATCCTACTGTCACAGAGGTCACACGAAAGAGTGACCAGAAGCAGGAGTGCTAGGGGCCATTTTGGAGGCTGGCCCACACACACATAAACATGATGATAACGGATTCAGAAACAAAACAAGTGAAGCAGTAGGCCCACAGATCCTGTAAGTCACAGATAGTTCCAAGAACAAATTAGGCTTTCTCACTCCAGATCTCCCCAGCATGTCACACTATGGGTCAGTGTGCTCCAACTCACAGATAAAATTAAGTTCCCATGTCTATCGGGTAACAAGACAAATTACAGAATTTATAAAAGAACTTAGAATAAAAACAAAGCAATAAATGTGCAAGAATAAAATAGGGAACTATTTAACATAGAATTGGAAAGGATTCTCTGAGCATGAAAACAATGGAAGATAAATTAACTTTTATGACAAAAATATTAAACTTCTAAAAATCAAAAATGAGGATAGAAAATCAAGAGGCAAATGATTAAGTGGGAGAAAAAGAGATTTGCTTTTATAGTGAGAAAAAAAGGAACAAACCAAAAGAGAAATGTGCAAAGAATAAGACAATCATGAATAGTGAAAGATAAATGAAAAATAAACATCTGACTTTATTAATACTGAAAAAATGCTTTGATTAAAAAAACATCATAATTTTTATCTGTTAGTGTTTCAAATATTAGTGTGGACACTCTCATATGCTATGTGTGAACAGATGAGGACAACTTTTCAGGAAGGACAGCCAGGCATAGCCAGAGGCTTACAACTGCCCATTCCCTTTGACCTAATAATTTCAGTCCTAAAAATCTTTCTAAAGGAGAGAAACACATTTATATCACTGAATATAAAAATATTGTTTGTTCTAAACCTTGGCTTTAAAATATCTTAGTTTGTGCTGACTGTAAGTAAATTTTTTAAAAGATAACTTTAGACTTAGTAAACTAAACAAATAACTAGTATCAGTTAAGTAAATAAGGCTAAACAAATATTTAAATAAAATTAAATTTGACTATGCTCTGTCCTCCTGTATAAAGGTCACATTTCTCTGCTGTTTCCCTACCATTCAATGTAACAGAGAAAGTTCAAGTTTAAGTGAGCTTAATGCATTTCAAAACGCTTTCCTTCACACAAACTAAGTTGGTTCTACTGCCACCATAAATCTCACTCACTGTAACCCAGTGTTTGAACTGCAGCCATCCCACTTGTCTCCAGAGTGTTTGAAGTGGCTCCCCATCAGTCTCAAAATTGAAATACAAAATGTAGCTCTGTATACACGCCAGCATAGAACTTGTCTACACTGCTCTTAAATCCTTCACCCATGAACAGAGTAACAAAGATTCTCTCCTTGACCTAGATCAAACCAGGCTCCTTTGAGCCCTCTTCTTAAACAGGCCTCCACTTGGTCCAGAAAGACTGCAAATTCCCAGCACAAATAATTAAGAGATGTGATCAAATACTAGTACAGTTTCCACCAGCTCCAGCTGTTAGCATCCCCATGGTGACCCTAGCCACACTAAAACCACCTGCTTGAGAAAGCCCAGGGCCGCCAAAGAACTGACTGCTTGTTCCTGGCCACACCCGTGATAGTTCCAAACACCCTTTCTTAGAGCTTTACTAGAAAGAGCTTGAGTACAAGGGTGAATGCCTCCTCTGTCCTGAGATGGACTTGTACCTCCTACAATTCAGATATCCTTCTCAAGGACCCAGAAGCCACTGCTCTGACATATTGTCATTAGGAAGGCCAGGGCCTCCATGTCCCCGTCACTGTGGGAGGACAAGAATTCTAACTAGGGGACAGAGCTGACTGAATTGCATTTACACGGATCAACCCTGTCTGAAGTTTCACTTCTCTGACTCAACCTAATTCGGCTTGCACCTCTCTACTCCCCCATTTTCCCTTTGAAATGTCCAGTAATTTCTGTACAAACTGAGGTTCAGTTCAAGCAGGACCCTCCTCTCTACTCCAATAGTAGAGTACTGATTAAAATCTGTCCTTACCAATTCAACTAGTGTGTCCAGCTTTGATTATCTTTGATAACAGGTGAATTTTTCCTTTGCATTAGGAAATAGTGCGGTTGAGAAGGAGAAATATATCATATTTCATAGACATCAGTGTCTAATGCTGGTGACATAAAGAAAACTAAAAATATCACACATAC
This sequence comes from Pteronotus mesoamericanus, assembly GCF_021234165.1. NCBI lineage: Eukaryota > Metazoa > Chordata > Mammalia > Chiroptera > Mormoopidae > Pteronotus > Pteronotus mesoamericanus. The sequence goes on from NW_026555321.1 coordinate 61,988,240, forward strand.
CTGCGGAGCCAATTAAAGAACTTCCATAATTCAGACTGGTGTTCACATGACCTGAACATACAACAAGGTTAACTGAGGCAGAGGTGAAGGCTTAAACCCACCAATGTTCTGAGACAATGTATTAGAGAGTTGTCTGAGCAAAGGCTCTGGATGAGGCCTATTCCTGAAGCAAGTGAAGGTGCAGGACAGAAGCTCACTGGGATTGAAACGAAAGGAGGGAGAATTTTATGTTGGGTCAGTTGTGGCCTATATTTAAGGGTATGGAAGACTATAGCAACTATATTACACCATGAAGGTTGAAGAGGTAAATATCTTCAAAAATGGAAGAAAACTTATTCAAATCAATTAATCCTCCACCCTTACCCCGGATATATCAGAAAAAGGGATATATGAAAATATGAATTTTTGAGGACAAAATGTCAGGGCCTTGATTACAGGAAGAAATTAGCCTCATACATTTGAAGAGGAACAATGACCTTGACAACTGCAAATACTTTTTTTATCCTCATCTGAGGACATGCTTATTGATATTAGAGAGGAAGGAAGGGAAGGGAAGAGAGGAAGAGAAACGTTGATGTGAGTGAGAAACATTGATTGGCTACCTCCTGCACATGCACCCCCAACTGGGGACCAAACCCCCAACCAACGTATGTGCCCTGACAGGAAATCATATCCACAACCTTTCAGTTTATGGGAAGACACTTCCAACCAACTGAGCCACACTGGCCAGGGCTGCAAATACATTTTGACATGGGAGACTGCTGGGTTCGTATCACAGTGGGGGTCGGGGGGTGATCAGGAACTGTACTCTTTTTTTCCCCTATGTTTCTTCCTAAGACTCAGTAAATGTTTATTTAATGAAGAAAAGTCCTTTATCTAAGAAAGTTAAAATACAATTAATTTTATAGGCTTCTAACTTTTCTCAAGTTATCAGAACATGTAACAGAGTATGCAACTTCTGGAAAGACAGAAAGCTTTGAACCAAGGATATCAAAAACATATCAAAACAACACATTTTTATTTTAACAAATCGTAAGTAATTAGAAATAAGAAGATAAGCTTTATAGGCTGTTAGCAAATGGAAAAATAAAGGTAAAGATCAACTCAGGTCTGATTAAAAGATTGCAGAAGTCAAAAGAATAAATCCTTAAATTGTATGAAAAAACTTTTAAGATATTAGGTAAAGGAAATAAGATTTATTGATTAATATATGCTATTTTTAAATAAAATCTTAAGAACTATTAAAAAAGAAATGTTTTGGGAAAAACTAGAAACATAATGGTAAACATCAAAACTTAAAAACAACTTTGGAGGCAACAAAGGAAGGAGTGACCGGCAAAATAGAGACCAAGCAAACAGATGATACAGATGTTATGCCCAGGAAAACAGACGACTGTGATTAAATAATATGAATATGGTACCTAAAGGAATAGCAACAACAAATGTCAAGAATCACAATGGGAAACTTAGAAATGTCTATGGTTAGAAATTTTCCTTAAAAAACCCACAGATTTCAAACTAGCAATCAAGAAAATGCACTAAGGACTTCCAGAATTGACCCTTACTAAAAAGCTAATCTGATACTGACTGTAAAAAATTAAAATTCTACAAAAGGAAGACGAAATAAGCAAGCAAAAGAAAGAAACACTTTAAAAAAGGAATAAATTTTGATTTTGAAACTCAAACATAATTTAAAAAGTCACAAGCTGCACAGGTCCAGTATGGTAGCCACTAGTACCCACATGTGGGTATTTACATTGAAATTAATTAAAAGAAATAAAATTTAAAATTAAGCTCCTTAGTTACATTAACCATATTTCAAATGCTCAGCTGTTCCATGTGGCTAGTGACTATCACACTGGACAGCACAGATATATAACACAGCCACCATCACAATGTTCTGTTGAACAGCTACTTCTACAGAACTATATTAATGAAGTTACCTTTTCATTCTGAAGACATCATAAAAATATATAAATTACATAAAAATCTAATACATCAGAAGAATGTGTAAATAAAATTCATGGCACAGGGATCACACTAAAATAAATTTAAGATTAGAAGTCAAGGTTCTGGTCAGGACAAGTGACAATGGAGGGCATGGTCTATTACTATACTGTCATTTTGGCACTTCCTTCTGGCCTCTTTATAAGATTCGTTGTATTTTATCTGTATTTAAGTGGTTCTAATAAAAATATCTGTCCCATAAAAGACAACTATCTAACAGAGAGCACCATTACTAATGAAAGAATGAGATAAGAGCTATTTTAGGTCAATACAACAACCATAAAAAATAGTTTAGGATGAGAGAAAGCTGGACCATTATCTACAGAAAAAGTTCCATCCCTATAACAGAAAAGATATTCAAAGTTTCTTCAGGTACAGAAAGTTATTACAATTTGTCTTATGTTTTTACTTGTGGAATTGTTTCTTATGTCCCCCACCTATTCCAAAAAGGATTTATCACGTTTACATAAATTTATGTTGAAAGATAAGGGTTTTAAAAAAGTTATATTCCAATAGCATTTAGGAGAAAAAATACTGAGTCCACCCCAGAGCCTGCATCACAGAATCACAGTCAAGACAAAGGCGGGGGTTGGGGGGACTGCTAGATAAGTCAAACAGCCAAATTCACCCATGATCAGAAAAATTAGTACCATGAAAAAACATGGGCAGCAAGAAAAGAAAATTAGCTTAGGTGTACTTTTTATATCTTCCCCATAATTCCATGTATATTAAAGAATTAAATATAAAACACACTAAATACATGCATAATTATTTAAATTACTAGAAGTTGACAGGGAAGCACACTCAGAAGGTAATGAGAAGATGAGCTGGACAAAGCAGGCCAAGTACCGAGCTATAAGCAAGAAATTAGACAGAGTTAACACTCTACAAGGTGTGGAAACCAGGAGCGGGACTTGATCTTCTAGCCAAGTGGTTTTCAAACCAATTTGAGAAACAGGGTTCCACAGAAATTAATTCAAGGACTGTTGGAGGTACAAGAGCAAGGGCATGTGAGTGTGTGCATACTTGTGCTTGTACAGGCAGATTCCATTGTAAGACTTTATCTGAACTTATTCAAACCTTAAGCTGTTGATAGTGGAAAGCACTGAAAAACAGAGCTGAATAAAATAGTCTCTACTTTCAAACTTCTTATGAATTTCATTGTCTATGATTCACAGTTTTATAAATGTAATCTTCAATTCCTGTAACAACAGTCCCTACTATGACCACACCATGTCCCTGAATCCAAAAATTACCCTAGAATATCATGGCCCCACAAATATTTCCACTGGTTCCAGTTACCTCTTCCATATTGTAATCTGCCTCTGAGGACTTTATCCTGTTTTATTCATTCATAGCACAAATGTTTTTAACTGTCATGCCAGAAACAACACTGGAACTCTGTAGGCACATTAGATCCAGGTGCTGTTCTCTATCTTACTCCCTCTCAGGACGTTCCTCTCTAATTTCATCCCTAAAAGCCTATACTCTCTATTCTCTGTATAGAGGCTCAGATATCTGTATAGTGGAACAGATAGAGTGCAGTACACCCCTGCACTGGAGCCCTCAGTACATGCAGACTCTATTCATGCAAGTAACAACTAATTATCAAACATTTTCTGAATATAACATCTCAAAAACATAATACCTTTTTATTAATTACTTGTCCCCCAGACCAGTGAGTGAATTTTCATTTGACAGTGGGGACAGATGAATATAAAAACACTAGCTGTTATATTTTTGTTGGTTTGCTTCTTTTTAAAAATAAATCCCACAATACCCTTCAAACTGAACTAGAGCTCACTCAACTGATGCCTAACTAAAACTCGAGTCAAGTGCTAAGAGGCTGAATGAAAGGAAGCCAAGAATGTGATCAATTAAGTGTATTTTTAAATTCTATGAGGCTGTCTAGTGTCATATTAGTTTTGATTAGAAGTAATATAAAACTAATATGACACTAATCAAAACTGAGCACCTAGGAATCAGAAACACTGTGGTTGTAGTCATAACTCTGTAAGTACTTATATTCTTGAGCAAGTCATGAATGACCGGCATCATTTTGTAAATCTGTAGGATGGAGGAGGGTATGGTAAATATTTCTTGTTTCACAAAATACTGCAATTACAGACAATAACTGATGTTCTCTTTGATAAATACAAAACTATACTTTTGCTTTTGGGCTTCAGGATACTTTCAAAGTGTGTAACATAAATTTTAAACAAACGTTAGAATAAAAACTTACACTTTCTGTTGTGTACTAACAGAACCTGTTTCAGATCTACTGTTGCTCTTCCTAATAAAGCATCTGCTTTCAAAGTGTGATGACTCCAAACTCGAAATTCCAATGTGGTCTGTGGGGTCACATTTCTGTAGGGGTGAAATTATAACAAAAATATAGAAGAAGGATATACCATTATTCTAAATGCTAATTCCTATTAGTTCCTTTACTTCAATTATTTTTTTAAAGCCATGAGTTGGTTTATTTGAGGAAAAATATTGTATGAAACAGTAAACTATTTGAATTATAAAAACAGTACATAAGGACTGTAATAGCTGGGTAAGAATTTTTGTAGTTAGCAAACCAAAACACCAGCAATACATCAATGGTACGAGATTTCACAATAACTATTTCTATTAGAAAAAATTTCTAAAGATTTAAGACAATTGATGGAATTGGTTATAATACACAAATTTATAACACTGTATTTCAGAAATACCCAAATTAAGAATAATTGATATTCTGCCCTATTTATTTTTATAAGACAGGAAGAGAAAATATGGCTACCCAGAAATAATTTACTTTATAAAGCAACAGCAGGGATTATTATGCCACCTCTGTCAAGGAAATGAAATTAACTGACTTTTTCATACTTTATATTGTCTATTCATATAAAGTCATGGAAAATGTCAGTCATTACTATGAAGCTTTCCTACAAAATAATAGTAATTTTTAAAAAGTTACAAGAAGCACACTTTCTTTTGAAGATTTTGAATCCTTTTTATGAAGTACTTACACAGTTAGTTGTTCATCCCATTTTGGATTAGAAGAACTGCTGGATTTTGCTGTTTTCTTAATTTCTCCATCTACAACTACTTCTGTATATATTGCTGTTCCAAACCAGTTCTTTTTTCTTTTTAGTTTGGCACTAGAAACTAACAGAAACATGATAATCACTAGTGAACATATGTAGCCAGAAAGCAGTATTTGTACTAACAAATCAATAAAAATGGAACTGTGCAGCCTGTGCAACTCAAGCTCTTTTCATGGACAAAATGAAAATAAAACACTACTACAAGAATATAATAACGCCTGAGAACCATTTGAATTAAAATTCAAAAACATTTTTGATGCCCTGGCTGATGTGGCTCAGTGGATTGAGTGCCAGCCTGCAAACTAAAGGGTCACCAGCTCGATTCCCAGTCAGGGCACATGCCTGGGTTGTGGGCCGGGTTCCCAGTAGGGAGCACACGCATGAGGGGCAACCACACATTGATGTTTCTCTCCCTTGCTTTCTCCCTCCCTTCCCCTTTCTCTAAAATTAAATAAAATCTTAAAAAAAAACACCAAAACATTTTTTGAATTTTAATTCAAAAAATTCAAAAACACTGTTATTGAAATATAATTCACATACCATATAGTTCACTCATTTTGACTATACAATTCAATGGTGCTTGTTCAACCACCACCACAGTCATTTTTAAAAATAGTCACCACCCCCAAAAGACACCCCATACCGACAATGGTCACCCCCCTCTTTCCTTTAAACACCTCCCAACTTCCCCTCTCTCAGCTCTAGGGAACTACAGTTGACCCTTAAACAATACAAGTTTAAATTGGGTAGGGCTACTTATATGTTATTTTGTTTTCAATAAACACATACAGCATTGTAAATATATTTTCTCTTCCTTATATTCTTAATTTTCTTTAGCTCATTATTGCAAGAATACAGTATATAATACAAATAATATATAAAATATGTTTTAATCAACTGTTATCAGTAAGGTACTGGTCTACAGTCAACTATTAGTAGTTAAGTTTTTGGGGAGTCAAAAGTTATACTTAGATTTTCAGCTATGCAGGGGATCAGTGCTCACAATCCTCACATTGTTCAAGGATCAACTGTAGTAACCTACTTTCTTTTAATAGTTGTTTAATCTTTAATTACAGTTGACATACAATATTATATTAGTTTAGGGTATAAGACATAGTGATTACATATTTACATAACTTACAAAGTAATCACCTGGTAGTCTAGTACTCATCTGAACCATACATACTTATTACAATATTATTGACTATATTCCCTATATACTATATTTTACATCCCCATGACTATTTTTGTAACTGTCAATTTGCATATCTTAATCTCTTCCCCTTTTTCACCCAGTCTCCAATGCTCCTGTCTTCTGGCAACCATCAAAATGTTCTTTTTATCTATGAGTTTGTTCCTATTTTGCTTGTTCATTTGTTTTTAAGATTCCACGTATCAGTGAAATCACATGGCTTTTGTCTTTCTCTGACCCATTTTACTTAGCATAATACCCTCTAGACCCATTCATGTTATTGCAGATGGCAAGATATCATTCCTTTTTATATGAGTCTTATTCCATTGTACATATGTACCACCAAGGGACACTTAGATTGCTTCCACATCTTGGCTACTGTAAAAGCTGCAATGAACCTAAGGGGGCATATATCTTTTTGAATTAGTGTTCTGGTAAATACCCTGAAGTGCACTTGCTGGGTCCTTCTTTGTCTCATGTTATAACCTTTGTTTTAAAGTCTATTTTGTCTGATGTGAGCATTACTACCCAGCTTTTTTTCCCCCCCATTTCCCTTTGCATTAAATACCTTTTCTCATCTCTTTACTTTGAGTCTACGTGTGCCTCTTGATCTGAAGTGGGTCTCTTGCAGGCAGCATATGTAAGGGTCTTGTTTTTTTATCCATTCTGCTTCCCTATGTCTTTTTACTGGAACATTCAATCTATTTACATTTAAAGTAATTATTGATTGGTATGTAGTTATTACCATTTTATTATTGATATTCCTATTCCTCCTCGCTCTCCCCCTCCTCTTGTAATACTGGTTTGGAGGTGGTGATCTCCTTCAGCTTTTTCTTATCTGGGAAGCTATTTATCTCTCCTTTGATTCTAAATGATAGCTTTCCTGAGTAGAGTAATCTTGGTTATGGGCCCTTGCTTTTCATCACTTTGACTATTCTGTGCCAATTCCCTCTGGCCTGCAAAATTTCTGTTGAGAAATCAGCTGACAGTCTATGGGTGCTCCCTTATAGGTAAATAACTGTTCTTCTTGCTGCCTTTAAGATTCTACATCTTTAACCTTTGCCATTTCAATTATGGTGTGTTTTGGTGTGGGCCTCTTTAAGTTCATGTCATTTGGGATTTGCTGTACTTCTGGACGTGTATGTTTATTTCCTTCACCAGGTTAGGGAAGTTTTCAGTCAGTATTTCTTCAAATAGGTTCTCAATCCCTTGCTCTCTTTCTGGTACCCCTATGATGCAAATATTGTTACACTTGATGTTGTCCCAGAGGTTCCTTGAACTATCCTCATTTTTTTCGATTCTTATTTTTGCTCTTCTGATTGGGTGTTTCTGCAGTCTTGATATTTGCACAAAGTAAGGATTTGTCTTTTGCTTTGTAAGACCAAAAGCACATTCTAGCTCTTCACTGAAAACTAGAAACAACTATCCTCACGGTAAAGAGTGCCATGGCATTACACAGCATCTCCTTCTTATACTACCTGACTCCTACCTCCTGAATCAAATATTATTTTTAATAGTCTAGATATAGAGCTTATTATACACACTATTCCACACCCTGCTCTTTCACTCAACAATACTATCTTAGAACTTGGCTCCTACTGGTATACACATTCATTTCATTGTCTACCTAGAATTCCACTGCCAGTCTTTCGCTATTAGGATCTCGTGTGTGTGCATTTATAAACAAATTTATATATAATATTAAAAACTGTCTCTACATACACATATAATATATATTACAAACTCTATACATATTACTCATAGGAAATTATCATGCAGATACTTACATTGTTTATATACAAATATAAACAGTAATTAACCATATAAATTATATATTGTTTATAATTATTAATATGATACAATACCTTATAAATTATAAACTACTATTCATATATAAACAATATCAATATCTGCAAAATAAATTTCTACAAGCAAAATTGCTGGCTTAATGACTACTCCTCCTTGAATCATGTATTCCAACTAGCAAGAATGAATGGTCAGAAGTCCCCAGTTATAACCAAGTATTTTTAATGTTCTTGTAAATGCTGTTCCCTTTCCCTCTAACACTCTCTGCTGCCAATCTAATTGGAGATGAATTCCTATTATTTCTGAAGGAATTCAAGTGTTACCATCTGTAAGTCTTTCTCTTACATATGCTGTACATCCATAAGCCACCTGCAATCCCAAGCAGACCTAAGAAACCTTCTTCTAGGTTCTCACTGCATCCAGTTAATGATCACTAGGCATGGTAACTCTCCACACAAAAACAAACCTGTCCCACCACTATATGTTCCTGGAGAACAAGCGCCTATATTTTCATATACGTAATTCCACTTACCAAATATTTGCACAATAACTGAATAGATAATATTTGCCCAATGACAGAATGGATGGCTAAATGGATGAAAGAAGGCCTTCAGCTTCCTTCCCCATCCTAAAAATCATTTAAGGACCAACTCAATGACACTAATCCCAGAACCCAAATTCTCCCATCAAAGAGAACAGATATATCTTTTCCACACCCTGCACAGGTTCTAAAAATGCTCTACTGAACAAATAAAATACCTTTAGAGGGTATTACCATTGGCCCTGCTACAACAAATATACTACAGTATGAATCTAAAAGAAAGTTTCATCTGGGAACCACTATTTTAAGTTATGAAAATAACTTACCAGTTACCTGTAACTGTAACCTTCCACTGTGGTTATTACTAGTATCAGTCCTTGGTGAAGCAGTGGCCATGTCCCAAAATTCAGCTTAAACCTATAAAAAATTCAATTTATTCATGTGTTAAACAAGAGATTATAATTCTCAATATGATTAAAACTTGTTGAATCAATTAAGAAACCACACCTGATTCAATATTTTCAACCCATCACATGCCAATGTATTCAGCGGTCCACCATTTTAAATTAAGACTTAGTACCACGAGCATTACAGACAAATATGGCCAATAAGCCACATATGAGTCAATCTGAGCAAAGAATATAGGGTGATGTGTTGATTTCTCTATTTATGGTATATTGTAATATTTATGTATGTATGAGGGAGGACCCCCCCCAAAAAAAACCAGAATTACCTTCCAGAGGGCAGGCCACTTATAGTATTGTCTTCCCCAACTAGGTGAGTGGTCTAGGAACCCATGTGCATCAGTGTACCAACTGGTGGTGTTGTGAGAGGCTACATTCAGCTTCAGTGCCTTTTTTTTTTTTGGAAGACTCTTTCAACACATTTGCCTCTTTCATGATGGGTGATTTATGAGCCCATCGGCCCACACCATGCAAATGTTCAGCAGTTTTGGAAAAACCAACATGACCTCCATGTCCCACCCTCCCTATTCACCCAATCTTGCCCTCAGAGACTTTTTATTTTTCCCTGATGAAAAGTCCTCAAAGGGAAACATTCTGCCAATGTGGAAGAGGTGAAAGAGAAAACGACAGAAGCGCTAAAAGGCATCAAAATCAATGCGTTCAAAAACTGTTTTGAGCAGTGGACAAAATGTCTCCACAGGTGTACTGCATCAATTGAGGGTACTTTGAAGATGACTGAAGTTTAAACATGTAAGAAGAAAATTCATGATTTTGTATAAATAAATTCTGGTTTTTGGGTCCCTCTTTATACGTATAATCTGAACCACCCAAGTAGCTTGCCCTTTCACCCTTTAATATTTAGTGTATTTCCTAAGAATAAAAATATTCTTTTAAATAACAACAGTATAATGATCAAATTAAGAAATTTAGTATATTACTATTACCTAAAATATGTTCTATTTTATCAACTCTCCTAGCAAAGCCTTTTATCATTAATTTTTAAACATAGGGTCTAGTTAGGGTTTAAATGCTGCATCAATTGTCATGTCCCCAGCAAATCTAGCATGTTTCTTTTTATAGATGATTTTTTTCAAGTTCTGCTTCATTCCTCTGCCCCAATTTTTATTTTTTAAATAAAATACAAAACAAAGCTACTTCATCTTTCTTCTGCATAACAAATACTTTAAGGCTAAACTTCTATCTACCCTAACCTACTGAAGATAAAGCAGAACATTCAGGGCAAGATTGAGAAATATTAATATCTTGTTTTTCCCTGTTTGTAGTCTTTTCTATGGTCCATTTAGAGCCTTTTCCAAATTCAGGGAGCCAATACTCTAAAATCATTATACTCTTTTCACTTATCCATGTTTGCACATATTATATATCTGTGTGCACGAGTATGTGCTTGTGTGTGTGAAAAGACAAATGAGAGAGCTGCTCACTATTTGAATAACTGATTTAATTAACATATAGTCTAGTCACAGGTTCTGGAACTTCATTCAGGCCCACTCATCCTACAGATCAGCAAATGGGATCCAGGGTGACATCTACCTGCAGGTACACCAGCTGCCTTATTCATATGAGCAAACCAAGGGAAATGGAAGCCTTGGAAAATCAATGAACATGAAAAAAAGCAATGGATATTGAGGGGTTTCAATTTGTAGTAATCTGGTATATACAGGGTCTGGCAGAAGTGAACGCCTGCTTGAATGGTTGGTAGGATAATAATATGGGTATAGTAATTTATAGTTTTAATTCAAATATTTCACCTGAAGTATCATACGGTATGCTTGAGTAGGATTTTGTTGTTATAGAATTACATGCTTATCATTTTATAATAAAAGATTTTGTAATAAAAAAAAGGGGCACTACTTGTGCCAGACCCTGTTGATATTTTGAAAGGTCTTCCTGCCTTAATACAAACAGATCCTGGATAAATTAAAACTACTGTATTTTTCAAACACTGTTATCTTCCCAAGAAATTATCAAGGCTACTCTCACTCATATAATGGTAGCCAAAAAAAAAAACCCACACAACAAAATTTTTAAAAAGTGAGTTGAAGTATCAGAGCTAATGGGTAACAATAAGCAAAAAAAAAAAAGTTTTTTAATTTGAGTGTTGTCCTGGATGTGCATGCTGCTAGTAGCACTGAGATCAGGAGACAGTGCTCCGTCCTGCTGTAGGGTGAGGGCTCAGGTCAGCAGGAACTCTACCATATAGCAGAAGTACAGGCACATACTCTCAGGAAAGCACTCTAATTTAAGCCACTGAGGTTATCCAAGATGAAGAGAAACCAATTATGAGCCTATAATATACAGCAAGGGTCCCCAAACCCCAGGCCAAAGACCTGTACTGGTCCATGGCATGTTAGGTATGGGGCCGCACAGCAGGAGGTGAGCAGCAGGTGAGCCTACAAAGCCTCGCTCATATGACCACCTGAGCTCCACCCCTGCTGCCACCACCACCCTCGCATCCCTCTCCCCTCCGCTGACTGTGGAAGAATTCTCTTCCGTGAACCTGGTCCCTGGTGACAAAAAGGTTGGGGACCACTGATATACAAGACAAAACTTAAAGGAAACAAGCCATCATGAGTGAGTCAGCAGAAATAAAAAATAGTTTCCAACACTACAAGGACTTTAAATATGATTACCCAATATAAACTTTTAAAAATTAGTTCAAGCAATAAAAGATAAAACATGGTCAAGCAAAAAGAGACTATGAAAATGGCATTGCATTTCGAAAAGAAAATAGAATTTACTCTTTATTTTAGAATAGTTTCAGATTTACAGAAAAATTGTGAAGATAGTAGACTTCTCATAAGCTCCACACTTAAGTTTCCTGGATTATTACACCCTAAAGTAGTATCCTGAATTTGTCTTAATTAATAAACCAATATCAACATATGAATAACTAAAGTCCATCATTTATTCAGTTTAAACAAAACTTGAGAATCAGTTAACTTGAATATAAATCTGAAAAAATTATTTAAAAGGAGTGCTGAAATAAATAGAAAATGCCAAAGAGAGGCTAAAAGACATGAAGAATAAAATGAGCTCTGACATATATTATTTACTCATAGCCCCAGAAAATGCAGAAAGAGTAAGTCAAACTAAGAGAAAATGGCTTAGCTTTCTAGAACCAGTGACAGACATTTATCCACAATTCTAAGAAGCACAACATGTATAAAAGAGGCTGGAGAAACAAAGAAATTCACACCCAGGACACACAGCACTGAAACCATAGGACACCAAAGCAGAGACAATGTTAAAAGCACCCAGAGAAAGGAAGTGAAATAAGAGCAGAGTCTCATCAGGGACAGTAAACACAGACTGTGGGACAAGCACCTACGAAGGACTAACACAAAATGGTTCTACCACCAAACTCTGGGGAACACAGAAGGCATTAAGACGTTGCCAGATAAACCAAAAGTGAAGACATTTACTTCATGACAATCTAAGAGATGTTTCATAAAAGAGTAAAATTTGTACAGGAGGAAGATCGGAGAGGCAAGGAGAGACTGGCAGCATACAAGTAAATCTAAATAAATATTGTCTGAATTAAGTAACTGTAACCAATCTTGTTATGATATTTAAACAAAAATAGTTTACATTATTAAAAACAAAGGAACAGTAGCATACAGTAAAGGAAGGACAGGGAGAGAGGACAGGAGTTAAGGTGTAAATCCTGCATTGTTCAGCAGATGGATTATGACCCATTCAATTTTAGACTATGCAGCATTGTCAGAAGGGCAATCATAAAAGAAGAGCAACAAGAGGGAATAATCTTCAAACTAGTAGGACAGAAAAGACAGTAAGAAATCACCTCAATTAAAAAAAAAAGGCTAGAAAAAAATAAATAACCAGGATATCAGAAAACACAAAGTAAGAGAGTCCAAATAGAGAAATAATCAGAACAAATATATATGGATAAATTCAAGGGGTAAGAGACATGTACAAAATAAGAATACAGATAGAATGAAGCAAAAATATGAAAAGGGACATACCAGGCAGATAAAAATTTTGTAAAAAGCTAGGTTTAGTTATAACAGTAAATAGAATTATTAAGAACAAAGGGAATGATACAAGGCTCAATTCAGTAACTAGACACAAAACTCTAAATCTTCATGCTTAAGAAAGACTGACTTTGTGATCTGTCCCTGCCCACATGCTCCAACATATAGCAGACTCAGCAAAAAAGACAACAAAGACGACTATGTTCATAAAAGACACCCAGCTGAGGACGGCCATAGTGGTAGAGGAAGCATCTATGTGCCAAACCAATCAGTTGGACGGATACAAGATTACCTGGAAGATGTTTTAACCAGCTAGCACATTAACAGCAACATGCGTAAGGCAGCTCCAACTGCCCATTGCATCCTGCCCACTGCTCCATGGGCTGCGTGGGAGCCCAGTGATTGACTGGAATTGTCTTCTCAAATTGCTACCCTACATGATGCTTCTAGGGAAACCAACTTGTGATGTGACATAAGTCTCCACCAAGGAATTATCTGGAGGATTAAGTATCAGTGCAGTGCGTTACCATGTGAACCAAATACTCCAGAGAACGTGAAAGGTTCCAATTATGCTGAGTTTGAGATCTGGATTCCCTGCTTAGTGTCCTGAGCTTCATGAAGAGTCTCTAGGTAACAGAATTCCCATGGATATGGCTGACCAAGCACAAGATAAAGACAGGAATAACTGTTCTTTCGACTGAGAAAGAAATCAGGATTCTGACAAAACAGACAGACTGGAGGAATTGTATGGCCACAGACAGCTCTGATAAGTATGTCCCCAGGAAAGATGACAACAGCTTTGAAGGTAGATATGGCAATGGTTATAGGGGCCAAGACTGCTGTGATGACTAAGGCTGCAGAGGCTATGGTAGGAGTGATGACTTCAGGACACACAGTGACAGATGTGCCCATGATACTGGTACTATGGGGGTGATTACAGAGGAACCAGATGGCTAGAAAGACTAATACCACAGATGGGACGTTCAGTCACAAATGATCACAGGTTGATGACAGAGGTCCTTCCCAAAGACCCAAATTTAATCAGAGCCTCAGAGTACTCCTAAGGAAGATGACTCCTCCTCTGATGCTCCGCAGTCTAGCTAAGCGGCTTGTCTCTGGAGGGGAAAAGCCTGTTGACCCCGCTGTGGGAGAACAAGACCCACAAGAGCAGCTACTGAAGGACAGGAGAAATCGACTCATCTATATGAACCGAAACTAGAACGACAGTCTCAGGAGTTACCCAAACTTCCAAGTGAAGACACCCAGGAACAGGAATGGTAAAGGACACAAGTGCATTGTCATCTCAGACTGGGACCTCAACTCCATATGTCAGAAGTCAGACCAGGATGCACAAAAGAGAGAGTGAGAGGTCCCTGGAAGATGAAATCCTCAGTAATGCAGAAGACTGGCACTCTGCAACTCAAAGCCTCCCAGACCTGATCAGCTGCTAGTGGTAATGCTGGCCCCTTTATCACAAGAGGATGTGTGGGTGAAGTGCTCATCCTTTGGTTTGATGTCAGAGTAGAGATCCACTAAGAGTGATGGGGAAGTGGCTGCAGGTCAACCATCTCAGGATCAGCCTGGAATGATGTAAATCAAGATGGGTGAGTGTCCCAAAAGTGGGGACTCCCATAGTCCAAAGGTGGAGGGAACAAAGACTATGGAAGGAGTCTAAAGAGAAACATGTCGAAGAGGCTGAGCCAAGGAAACCTGAAAAACCTAGCTTTTAAGTTCAGTGCTGTAAGTGTGCTACTCTCCAAGCTGATGGTGAAGATCAACACAAGGGGGAAGATTATACAGAATACACTTCTACAGCCTGTGGTTTCTCAAGTCTTTCTCCACCCTAGAACATTCTTGAGCAAATCAAATCTCTGTCCAGATATCTCCTGGGGAGAAAAAAACGTCTTAAAAAATTGTTAAAGCTACAGGAACAAGTTGTCAAATTGGCTATTGTCATGAGCAATTTCAACACATTCCAATTTCTCATAGATTAAGTGGACCAAGAAAATAACAGAGAAAAAGCAATATTTAATGAACATACACAGAATCTTATATCCAATCATTAAAAATAAACTTTCTTCTTGAGCATACGTATGACATACAGAAAATGGGAATACACAGAATGGGAAATAAAAATCACACTAAATTTCAAATATATACCATGTTGATCCCAGGCTCTGACTATAATACAATTAAGTTAAAATTCAATAATGAAAGATAAGTTTTTAGACCTGTACTTGGAAAACTATACAACACTGGAGAAAGAAAATAAGGAAGATACAAATACATCAAAGCATATACTGCGTTCATGGATTAAAAGAATTAATATCATTAAAATGTCTGTACTACCCCAAGCAATCTATAGATTCAACTCAATTCCTATTAGAACATCAATGGTATATTTCACAGATCTGGAACAAGTATTTCAGAAATGTCCATGGAACCAAAAAAGACCCAGAGAGCCTCAACAATCTTGAGAAATTACAAAGTAGGAGAGATCACAATACCTGATGTCAACCTACACTACAAGGCCAATGTAACCAAAACTGAACCCAGAAATACACCCATATCTGTATGGTCAATTAACATTTGATAGAGGGAACATGAGATCCAATGGAATAAAAATAGCTTCTTCAACAAATGGTGTTGGAAGAACTGGACAGCTACATGCAAAAAATGAAACTAGACCACCAACAAACACCATACTCCAGAATAAACTCAAAATGGATAAAAGACTTAAACATAAGACGTGACACCATAAAAGCCCTAGAGGTAAACACAGGAAGGAAAATTTCAGATATCTCACATAACAATATGTTTGCTGAAGTTTCGCCCAGGGAGAGAATAAACAAATGAGACTACATCAAATTAAAAAGCTTCTGCACAGCTAAAGAAACCATCATCAAAATGAAAAGGGAATAGACCGTATGGGAGAACATATTTGCCAATGATACATCAGACAAGGGTTTAATCTCCAAATTATATTAAGAACTCACATGACTCCACTCCAGGAAGACAAACACAAACTAAAAAAATGGATAAAGGGCCTGAATAGACACCTCTCCAAGGAGGACATAGAGATGGCCTATACACATATGAAAAGGAGCTCAACGTCTCTAGAAATCAGATATACACAAATTAAAACCACAATGAGTTATAACCTTACACCAGTCAAAATGGCCATCATAAACAAATCAACAAACAACAAGTGCTGGAGAGGTTGTAGAGAAAAGGGAACCTTAGTGCACTATTGGTGGGAATGCAGTCTGTTGCAGCCCCTATGGAAGACAGTGTGGAATTGCCTCAAAAAATTAAAAATGGAACTGCTTCACAAGATGTGGTGTGCAGAGTGACCCTCAGTCAACCAGCTGGAGGGGAAAATCCACCAAAGAAGGACCAAACAATAATCAAAACCCAATTACTTCCAAAAAGCCAAGAAAAATAGCAAAAAAAGGCATCTAAAGAGCATCATGTTCAGGAGATCAGGAGACTGCATCATTGAATCTCACAGGACTACCACCATAGAGTTTATACCACAAAGTGAGGAAGTCAAGACAGATCAATTTAAGAAGCAGAAGCAAAAAAGAAGAGTCTTACAAATAATGGGAAGACAAAGAAACAGCACCCAATCCAAAGGAAAGGAGGGATCTCCAGAATGAGAACTAAATGAAACAGAGGCAAGTAAACTATATCTATTGAGTTCAAAACAATGGTTATAAATAAGCTCAATGAGCTCAGTGAGCTCAGGGAGAATCACCAAAAACTACAGGAAAACAATGAGGAACTTACTGCAAACTATATCAGCATGAAAAAGGACATAGAAACAATCAATAAGAGGCAAGAGGAAATGAAGAATACAATTTCTGAACTGATGAACACAGGAGAGGGACTCAAAAGCAGGCTTGATGAAGCAGAGGAACAAATCAGCGAGCTGGAGGACAAGGAAGAAAAAGGCTCCCAGAAAGAGCAAGAAAAGGAAAAAAGACTCAAAGAGAATGAAGAGGGGTTGAGGGAAATACAGAACAACCTGAAACATAATAATATATGTATACTAGGGATACCAGAAGGAGAAGAGGAGGAGGAAGGGATAGAGAACCTGTTTGAAAAGCAGTAATGATGGAAAACTTCCTTAATTGGAGGAGAGAAAGAGTCACACAAGTCCAGGAAGCACAGAGAGTCCCATTCAAGAGGAACCCAATGAGGCCCACTCCAAGACATGTCATAATTAAAATGGCAAATATCAAAGACAAACCGAGAAGCCTAAAGGCAACAAGGGAGAGACATGTAGTAACATACAAGGGGGCCCCAATAAGGCTAGCAGCTGATTTCTCAACAGACACCACAGAAAAAGAATGGCAAGAAATATTCCAAGTAATGAAAAGCAAAAGCCTACAACCAAGACTATTCTACCCAGCACGGCTCTCAAATAAAATGGAAGGCAAAATAAGGAATTTTCCTTAAAAAATAAGGCTAAAAGGTTATACACCTCCAACAAACCAGCATTGCAAGATATGCTAAAAGGAGTGCTTTAAGAAGATGAAGAAAAAGAGTGAGAAAGAGGGGAACACAGGACCAGCGGGAAAAAAGAATGACTACCTAATAATAATAACTTTATATGTAAATGCTCAAGCCGGTGCGGCTCAGTGGATTTATATATACCATGTTGATCCCAGGCTCTGAGCCCAGGCTTAGTGCCAGCCTGTGAACCAAAAGGCTGCTGGTTTGATTCCCAGACAGGGCACATGCCTGAGTTGCAGGCCAGGTCCTCAGTAGGTGGTGCAAGAGGCAACCACACATTGATGTTTCTCTCCCTCTCTTTCTCCTTCCCTTCCCTGCTCTCTAAAAATAAATAAGTAAAATCTTTAAAAAAATAATAATCAAGGGAAGAATCCATCAAAAAGAAATAAACACTGTAAACATATATGCACCCAACAGAAGAGTGCCCAAATATATAAGGAAAATCTTGGAGGACTTCAAGAAAGATATAGACAGCAACATACTGATAGTAAGGGATTTTAACACTCCACTGTCAAGAATGGATAGATCTTCCAAACAAAACATCAACAAGGACACTGTGGAACTGAACCCTGCATTACATCAAATGGACTTAACTGACATAGACAGAAACTTTCATCTCAAAGAAGCAAAATACATATTCTTTTCAAATGCACAAGGAATATTTTCAAAGATATACCACATGCTAGAACACAAAACAAGCTCCAACAAATTCAAGACAACGGAAATAGTAACGCACATTGTCTCAGATCACAAGGCTTGAAACTAGAAACAAAACTCAAGGGGAAAATCTCAAAAACTTCCAAACTCATGAAGACCGACTAGCATGCTATTAAACAATGAATGGGTCAATAATGAGATCAAAGAAGAAATCCAAAGTTTCTGGATACAAATGAAAATGAACACACAACAGTCCAAAACCTATGCGACACAGAGAAGGCAGTCCTGAGAGGGAAGTGCAGAGCAATACAGGTCTACCTAGAAAAGATAGAATCATTTCAAATAAACAACCTAATCCTATATCTTTAAAAACTGGAGAAACAACAGCAAGCAAAATTCAGAGCAAGTACAACTAAAGAAATAATCAAGATCAGAGCATAACTGAATGACACAGAAACTAAAAGAACAATTTAAAGGATCACCATATCCAAGTAGCTGGTTCTCTGAAAATATAAACAAAATTGACAAGCCTTTAAGCAGACTCATCAAGAAAAAAAGGGAGAGGACCCAAATAAATAACATTAGAAATGAAAAAGGAGAAATTACAACTGATACCACAGAAATACAAAGGATTCTAAGAAATTACTATGAACAACATTATGCCAAGAAATTTGAAAATCTGGATGAAATGGACAAATTTCTAGAAACATATAATCTACCAACACCGAATGAAGAAGCAGCAGAAAGCCTGAACAGACCAATAACAGCTGGTGAAATAGAAGCAGTAGTAAAAAAAACTCCTGGCACATAAAAGCCCTGGACCAGATGGTTTTACAGAATTATACAAAACATTTAAGGAAGGGCCTGTCCTTAGACTCTTCCAAAAATTCCAGGAAAAGGGAAGACTCCCAAACACTTTTTATGAGGCCAGCATCATCCTAATCCCAAAATCAGATGAAGACACAACCAAGAAAGAAAACTACATGCCAGTGTTGCTGATGAACATAGACGTTATAATCCTCAACAAAATATTGGCAAACCACTGCTAGCAATATGTTAAAAAGATCACCCACCATGATTAAGTGGGATTCATCCTAGGTATGCAAAGACAGTTCAATATTCACAAATCAAAAAATGTAATACATCATATAAACAAAATGAAAGACAAACATAACATGGTCA
Organism: Pteronotus mesoamericanus; assembly: GCF_021234165.1. NCBI lineage: Eukaryota > Metazoa > Chordata > Mammalia > Chiroptera > Mormoopidae > Pteronotus > Pteronotus mesoamericanus. The sequence goes on from NW_026555321.1 coordinate 62,007,712, forward strand.
TATCAATAAATGTGGAAAAAGCATTTGATAAGGTACAGCATCCATTTATGATAAAACACTCAGCAAAGTGGGAATGAATGGGGCATAGTTCAACATAATAAAAGCCATATATGAAAAACATACAGCCAACATCATACTCAATGGGCAAAAACTAAAAGCTTTCCCACTAAGATCAGGAACAAGACAAGGACATCAGCTTCCACAATTTCTTTTCAACATAATATTGGAAGTCCTAACCACAGCGATCAGACAAGAGAAAGAGATAAAAGGCATCCAAATTGGAAAGGAGGAAATAAAACTGCCATCGTTTCAAGATGATATGATAGTGTACATAGAAAACCCCACAGACTCCACCAAAAAACTACATGACCTAATATGTGAATTTGGCAAAATAGGGGGAAACGAAGTCAATATTAAAAAATCAAAGGCATTTTTGTACATCAACAATGAAATATCATGATCAGAAATCAGGAATACAATCTCATTTGCTATAGCAACAAGAAAAATAAAGTACCTATGAATAAACTCAACCAAAGAGTTAAAAGACCTGTACTCAGAAAACTACACAACACTGAAGAAAGAAATTAAGGAAGACACAAATAAATGGATGCATACACTGTGTTCATGGATTGGAATAATTAACATCATCAAAATGTCCATGCTACCCAAAGCAATTTATAGATTCAACTCAATCCCTATTAAAATACCAATGACATATTTCACAGATATAGAACAAACATTTCAAAAATGTAAATGGAACCACAGACTACCCCAAAGAGCCACAGCAATTTTGAGAAAGAAGAACAAAGTAGGAGGGATCACATACCTGAGCTCAAACTACATTACAAGGCCACTGTAATCAAAACAGTCTGGTACTGGCGTAAGAGTGGACACATAGATCATTGGAACAGAATAGAGCCCAGAAATAAACCCATGTCTCGATGGTCAATTAATATTTGACACAGGGGGCAGAGGCAAAAAAAGGAGTAAAAACAGCTTCTTCAATAAATGGTGTTGGGAGAGCTGGACAGCTACATGCAAAAACTTGAAATTTGATCACCGACTTGCACCATACAGAAAAATAAACTCAAGGTGGATAAAAGACTTAAATAAAAGTTGCAACACCATAAAAGTCCTAGAGGAGAACATAGGCAGGAAACTCTCAGATATCCCACACAGCAATATTTCCACCAATATGTCCCGTAGAACAAGGGATATAAAGGAAAGAAGAAACAAATAGGACTTTCATCAAAATAAGAAGCTTCTGCATGGCTAAAGAAAATATCAGCAAAATGAAAAGTGAGTTAACCGTTTGGGAAAATACATCTGCCAATGATACCTCAGACAAGGGTTTAATCTCCAAAGTATATAAAGAACTTGCACAACTCTACTCCAGGGAGACAAACAATTCAATTTAACAATGGGCAAATGACCTGCACAGACATTTCTCCAAGGAGGACATACAGAGGGCCAAGAGACATAGGAAAGGATGCTCGGCATCACTAGCTGTCAGAGAAATGCAAATTAAAGCCACAATGAGATACCACTTCACACCGGTCAGAACAGCCACCATAAAGAAATGAACAAATAACAAGTGCTGGTGAGGTTGTGGAGAAAAGGGAACCCTAGTACACTGTTGGTGGGAATGCAGACTGGTGTAGCCACTGTGGAAAACAGTTTGGAATTTCCTCAAAAAACTAAAAATGGAACTGCCTTTTGACCTAGCGATTCCACTGCTGGGATTATACCCTAGGAATCCCAAAACACCAATTCGAAAGAACCTATGCATCTCAATGTTCACAGCAGCAGAATTTGGAATAGCCAAGTATTGGAAGCAACCTAACTGCCCAACTGTAAAAGAGTGGATCAAAAACCTATGGTACATTTACACAATGTAATACTACATAGCAGAAAGATGGAAGGCACTCCTAACCTTCGGAACTGCAGGGATGGAACTAGAGAGCATTATGATAAGCCAAATAAGCCAGGGGATGAAAGACAAGTATCATACGATCTCATCTGTAAGTGGAACCTAATGAACACAAATAAACTAACGAGCAAAACAGAACCAAAGGCATGGAGACACAGAATAGACTGACCACAACCAGAGAGGAGGGGGAGGGAGATAATGGTGGAAAGGGAAGGGATTAGGTCAATGAATGTATGTGAATGACCCATAGATACGGACAACAGTGTCCAGATTGACTGTAGGAGTGGGGCAGTGGGCTGGGCTGAGGAGGGCTCAGGGGGAAAAATTGGGGCAGCTGTAATAGAGTAACAATAAAAAAAAATTTACAAAAAGAAAAAGAATACATCAAATACAATTAATTCTAAAAATTTAAATCTAGATACTATAGAAAAATAAATCATTGACATAAATCAACGAAAGTTGGGTGGTATCATGTAATTACTCCGAAAGTTGATAGATAAATATTTCTTGTTTTCCTTTATGAATTAGATAAATATTTCTTGTTTTCCTTTATGAATTGTATCTCAGGATTACCTAACAGGGGAAATTCAAAAGAAACAAATGCCGGTAAAAGGACAAAATTAGAAAATCACAATTTTAGATAAATAAAATATGGGTCAAAGCTATAATTTAACAGGTATTAAAAATCATCCATTAAGCAAAAAATTATGAAATTTTTACTTCAGTTATTATTTTATTATTTATTAAAAATAATTTCCTGATTTTAATATGTACATATTTTAGATTTGGTTATCATTTCCACATATGGTCAGGCTTATAGAAGAATTTCAAATATCAAAGTGGGAAATTTTTAAGTCAAGTAATCATGCTGACAGTACCTGAATCTAAAGATCACACTGAGCATCACTGAAAGTCAGATAACTAGTTAACATGTGCCTCACAATTTGATGCAACTGGCAGTAGTCAGAACCACCTATGAATTTTTGTCTTAAAAAAAAAAAATACAAGTGTGAACCTGAACTAATAAAGATTATTTTTTTAAAGACAAATTTTAAAAATATAAACAGGAAAGAAAATAACACTTCTAAATATTACATGGGTCAGAAAAAACCTACTGGACATTTCTTTAAAAAAATACTAGGAATTGCCTAGTATGGCTCAGTTGGTTGGAATATTGTCCCATAAATCAGAAGGTCACGTTTTTGATTCTCAGTCACAGCACATACGAGAGGCAACCATTTCTCTTTCACACCAGTGTTTCTCTCCTACTCTTTCCTCCCTTCTCCTCTCTCTAAAGTCAATAACCATGTCCTCAGGTGATGATTAAAAAAAATATTGGGAACTGAGTAACAAAGATACTACGTACAAAAATTTGTGGGATGCATTAAAAATTATACTTATAGGTAAATCTATAGCCTTAAAAACTGATAGTAGGAAAAGTAGTTTAAAATTAATGTGTTAATAGCCCAATCTATTAGGGTGACAACACAGTAGGCAAACAGGTAAAAACCTGACCAGGAATTTTATAGACAAGGAAAGTTGTAAGGCCAATGAGTAAATGAAAAAATGTAGAATGTCATGATTCATCAGAGAAATACAAGTTAAGACCATATGAGATTATATCTTTAAACACACCAGAATGTTAAAAACAAGAAATTTTGAGAGTACCAAATAGTGGCCAAGAAAAAGTGGCACAGCAGTGGCTCTTATACATTGATACCAGGTGTTTAAATTGGTAAAATCCTGCTGGTAGGTGGACCATGTGGCACTGTCATATGCAGTTGAACATTTGCAAGTCCTTCCATGAGCAATTTTAGATATACACTATAAACATGTTTATATCTATGTACCAATTATAAGCATTCTTTGTAAAAGGTAACAGGAAAAATACTGAAATGTCCACCAATTGCAATATTAAACGAATCAGACTAACTCACACAATGGAACAGTATGCAGCAGTGGAGATGACTGACTAGAACTTCGGCATCAACACAAATGGATCTCAGGAACATAAACAGTAAAGGAAAAAGAAAAACAAATAGGGGTTCTAAGTATTAACACTGCCTTTGACTCAGTCCCACGTCCAAGACTTAGTAACACTCCACACTGAGGCTATCAAGAAATGCCTCCAATTTGTAAAGACAAGAAAGAAATGAATTCCTTTGGTGGTTGGCATGACCCCATGTTTTGCTCTGCATTTCCTTTGAAAAACACCATAATTCCACAATTGAAAACAAAAAAATCCAGAAACATGGGCCACTGTGGATCCTGAGTCTCAAAAGCTATATAATCAATAAACAATGAATGAAGGCCACTGAAGAACTGCTGAGGTCAAAGGGAATCAATCACATGAAAAGCTGTCGCCGTGAGCTAACCAAACATTTCTGCACAAACAAAATAAACTAGTATGGACATGCTTCTGCTACATTTTCACGCTGTGGATATGGAGGTTTATTTTGTGTGCGGTACAGCAATATCCACACAGTCCAAAAATAAGTCTCCATGACTATTTTCTTATTATAAATTTAAATGTGTTGGACAAAACCAAAGGGGAAGGATTGAGGGAGGGAGGAGGGAGGGGACAAGGGAAAGTGGTGGGGGTAAGGCAGAGACAAATGTATTTGGGGAAAAAAAGTTGCTAAAAAAAATGTGCATACTGAGATTTTTCTATGTATTCTTTTATGATACTTTAATGTTTTTTTGGAATTGTATAAACATTTGTAAATTAGATTGTCCTCTCTATTAAAATATCATTTGTGCAAGTTTTAAAAAATCTACAAACAAAAAATATTAAACTCAAAACAAAGAAATACATTTGTGGTAATACTATTTTAAAAAGAAGAGATTTTTAAAAACCACCTCAGACTAGCAGTTACTTCAAGGTTGAGGAAAGACAGGAACAGGAGATTATATAGGTACTCCATTAACTAACTGTTGGTATTGACCTAGTTCTTAAGTCGAGTGGTTAGTTTCCAAATGCTTATTTTTATTAACTTTCATGTTACATATAAACTGAAATGTTCAAATTATAGAACTTTTAAAAATTTAAAGAATGCACAGAAGGCAAAGAAGATTAGGAAAGTGCAGATTAGTAACTCATCAGGTATGATGGGAAGGAGTCTCTGTCTGTGGCCTGCGAGGAGCAGCAGGGAAAGGCACAGCTTTCATAGATGATGTGTACTTAGTCTGCCAAGGAAAAGACACTCTTTCCTCTACATAGTACATAAGGACTGAAGAATAGGTGAAGATAGTAATTCATGTGGAGGTAGATTAATAGAAAATCAAGGGACTTCATTAATGAATTACATAGAAAGGCAATATTTGAGAATAAAAAAGTCAAATAGGCATAGGATTAATTATTTGAGAACTGGAAGTTTAAAATGCTATGCTGACTGGGAAACAATGCCAATAAGATAAAATACTGTTCTCTACTGTCTCTGCTCCCAGATTCCCACACCTATTTCTTCCTCTGTTCTATGTCAACAAGTCCTCCAACTTAAGAGTGTATGTCTCTACCAGTAACTGCCATTTTAAACTGAAAATATGACAATGATTAAAAAAGGTACCATCTTGCCTTAAAATGGAAGATACACAGCAAATAAAATTATCAATTTCAACAAACAGTTCCAAACTTCATTTAATAACATAAAGTTGTGTGGCACTTAAAATATAATGTACTGTTTTATATATATAAAAACAAAGAATATATATATTCTTATTTTTTTAATTTTCATTTTTATTTTATTTTATTTTCTGAAAAAAGACACACCTACCCACCTACCCACAACCCCACCATAGAATTTTTCCAGTTCTCTATTACTCAGAGCCCCTTACATGCACACGCACATGCACACACACACTCCCCCCCCAGGGAACTTTTTCAACTCTCTCTTACTTAGAGCCTCTCTCTCTCTCTCTCTCTCTCTGTCTCTGTCTCTGTCTGTCTGTCACACACACACACACACACACACACACACACACACACACACACACACACCCACCCCACCCCCATCCCATCCTCGCCCCTTTCCGACTCATCAAACTAGAGATAAATGGCACTTCTTGGAGATAGGTCTGTATCCAGTGTACATGTCTGGCATCCAGCTAATTTCTTTTTTTAATTTATTTACTTTTTAAATACATTTGTCTCTGCCTTCCCCCCACCTCTTTCCCTTGCCCCTTCCCACTTTCCCTCCCTCAGCTATTCCCCTTTGGTTTTGTCCATGAGTCTTTGCTATATGTTCCTTGACTTTCCCCTTCCCTGCCCTTCCCCTGCCCCCCCTTCCCTTTTGTCTCTGTTGATTTCTTTTCCTTTCAGTGTTGCTGGTCATATTTTCCTTGCATCTTTGAATTGTTGGTTAGGTTCCGCTTATAGATGAGATCATATGATATTTGTCTTTCGCCCCCTGGCTTATTTAGCTTAGCATGATGCTCTGCAGTTCCATCCATGCTGTCGCAAAGTTTAGTACTTCTTTTTTTCTTTCTGCTGCGTAGTATTCCATTGTGTACATGTACCATAATTTTTTGATCCAATCATCTACTAATGGGCATTTAGGTTGCTTCCAACACTTGGCTATTGTAAATTGTGCTGCTGTGAACATTGAGGTGCATAGGTTCTTTTGTATTGGCGTTTTGGTGTTCTCAGGGTATAGTCCCAGCAGGGGAATCGCTGGATCAAAAGGCAGTTCCATTTTCAGCTTTCTGAGGAAATTCCACACTGCTTTCCATAGTGGCTGCACCAGTCTGCATTCCCACCAACAGTGGACTAGGGTTCCCTTTTCTCCACAGCCTCGCCGGCACCTGTTGTTTGTGGATCTGTTTATGATGGCCATGCTGACCGGTGTGAGGTGGTACCTCATGGTGGTTTTGATCTGCATTTCTCTGATGGCTAGTGATGCTGAGCATCCTTTCAAATGCCTCTGGGCCCTCTGTATCTCCTCCTTAGAAAAGCATCTGCCCAGGTCCTTTGCCCATTTTTTGATTGGATCGTTTGTCTTCTTGGAGTAGAGTCAAGTGAGTTCTTTATATATCTTGGAAATCAAACCTCTATCTGATGTATCATTAGCGAATATATTTTCCCATACGGTTGGCTCCCTTTTCATTTTGCTGATGTTTTCTTTCGCCGTGCAGAAGCTTCTTATTTTGAGGAGGTCCCACTTGTTTATTCTTTCCTTTATGTCCCTTGCTTTAGGAGACATATCAGTGAAAAAATTGCTGCGTGGGATATCTGAGAGTTTCCTGCCAATGTTCTCCTCGAGCACTTTGATGGTGTTGCGACTTATATTTAAGTCTTTTATCCATCTTGAGTTTATTTTGGTGTATGGTGTCAGCTGATGATCCAATTTCAATTTTTTGCATGTAGCCGTCCAGCTCTCCCAACACCGTTTGTTGAAGAGGCTGTTATTGCTCTTTTATGCTTCTGCCCCCTTTGTCGAATATTAGATGTCCATAGAGACCTGGACTTATTTCTGGGCTTTCTATTCTGTTCCACTGGTCTATGGGTCTGTTCTTGTGCCAGTACCAGGTTGTTCTCAGTATGGTGGCTTTGTAGTAGAGTTTGATGTCCAGTATTGTGATCCCTCCTACTTTGTGTTTCTTTCTCAAAATTCCTGCGGCTATTCGGGGTTGTTTATGGTACCATATACATTTTTGAAATGTCTGTTCTATTTCTGTGAAATACGTCATTGGTATCTTAATAGGGATTGCGTTGAATCTATAAATTGCTTTGGGAAGTATGGACATTTTGAGGATATTAACTCTTCCAATCCATGAGCACAGTATATGCTTCCATTTATTTGTGTCTTCCTTAATTTCTTTTTTCAATGTTGTATAGTTTTCTGCATACAGGTCTTTTGTGTCTTTGGTTAAATTTATCCCTAGCTACTTTATCTTTTTTCGTGCTATATCGAATGGTATATTTTTTCTGATTTCTTCTTCTTCTATTGCATTGCTGGTGTACAAAACTGCCTTTGATTTCTGAATGTTGACTTTGTATCCTGCTGTTTTGCCAAATTCACTTATTAGGTTGAGGAGTTTTTTGGTAGAGTCTACAGGGTTCTCTATGTACACTCTCATGTCATCTGCAAACAAGGATAGTTTTACTTCCTTCTTTTGTATTTGGATGCCTTTTATCTCTTTCTCTTGTCTGACCGCTGTGGATAGGACTTCCAATACAATGTTGAAAAGAAGCAGTGAGAGCGGATACCCTTGTCGTGTTCCCGATCTTAGTGGGAATGCTTTCAGTTTTTGCCCGTTGAGTATGATATTAGCTGTAGGTTTTTCATATATGGCCTTTATTACGTTGAGGAATGCCCCATTTATTCCCATTTTGCTGAGTGTTTTGATCATAAATGGGTGCTGTACCTTGTCAAATGCTTTTTCTGCATCTATTGAGATGATCATGTGGTTTTTGTCTTTTCTTTTATTTATGTGATGTATCACGTTTACTGATTTGCGTATATTGAACCATCCCTGCATCCCTGGGATGAATCCCACTTGATCGTGGTGGATAATCTTTTGAATGTATTGCTGGATGCGGTTTGCCAATATTTTGTTGAGGATTTTAGCATCTATGTTCATCAGTGAAATGGGCCTGTACTTTTCTCTCTTTGTAGGGTCTTTATCTGCTTTTGGGATCAGGGTGAAGCTGGCCTCATAGAGGGAGTCTGGGAGTCTTCCCTCCTCTTGGATTTGTTGGAATAGTCTGAGAAGGACAGGGGTTAGCTCTTTCTTAAATGTTTTGTAAAATTCTCCTGGGAAACCGTCTGGCCCTGGGCTTTTGTGTGCTGGGAGTTTCTTGATGACTGCTTCAATTTCCCCAGCTGTTATCGGTCTGTTCAAGCTTTCTGTTTCTTCCTCCTTCAGTGTTGGAAGATTATACTTTTCTAAAAATTTGTCCATTTCATCAAGATTTTCAAATTTCTTGGCATATAATTGTTCATAATAGTTTTTGATGATCATTTGTATTTCTGTGGTATCAGTTGTTATTTCTCCTCTTTCATTTCTTATATTATTAATTTGGGACCTCTCCCTTTTTTTCTTGATGAGTCTGCTTAATGGCTTGTCAATTTTATTTATCTTTTCAAAGAACCAGTTTCTGGATTGGTTGATCCTTGAATTGTTCTTTTTGTCTCTATGTCATTCGTTCTGCTCTAATCTTGACTATTTCCTTCCTTCTCCTTGCTCTGGGATTTATTTGTTGTTGTTTCTCCAGTTCTTGAAGTTGCAGTGTTAGGTCTTTTATTTGAAATGTTTCTATCTTTTTAAGGTAAGCCTGTATTGCTATGAACTTCCCTCTCAGGACCGCCTTTGCTATGTCCCATAGGTTTTGGACAGTGGTCTGTTCATTTTCATTTGTTTCCAGAAATTTTTTGATTTCTTCTCTTATCTCATTATTGACCCATTCATTGTTTAATAGTCTACTGTTCAGTCTCCATGAGTTTGCAAGTTTTTGAAGTTTCTCTTTGAGGCTGATTTAGAGTTTCAAGGCCTTGTGGTCTGAGAAAAAGTTTGGTATTATTTCAATTTTCCTGAATTTGCTGAGGCTTGCTTTGTGTCCTATCATGTGGTCTATCTTTGAAAAACTGCCATGAGCTTTTGAAAAGAATGTGTATTTTTCTTCTTTGGGATGGAAGGTTCTATATATGTCAGTTAAGTCTCTTTGATTCAGTGTTTCATTGAGCGCCACGATATGTTTATTAATGTTTTGTTTGGAAGACCTGTCCATTTTTCACAGTGGGGTGTTGAAATCCCCTACTATCAGTGTGTTCCTGTGTATATCTTTTTTGAAGTCATCCAACAATTTCCTTATAAACTTGGGGGCTCCTATATTGGGAGCATATAAGTTTACAATGTTGATGTCTTCTTGATAGATTCTTCCTTTAAGTATGATAAAGTGCCCCTCTGGGTCTCTCTTTATGGCCTTTCCTTTGAAATCTACTTTGTCTGATACAAGTATGGCAACGCCAGCCTTTTTCTCATGTCCATTTGCTTGGAATATTATTTTCCATCCCTTTACTTTCAATCTGTGTAGGTGTTTTGCTCTGAGGTGGGTCTCTTGTAGGCAGCATATGTGTGGGTCATGTTTTCTTATCCATTCAGCTACCCTGTGTCTTTTGATTGGGGCATTCAGTCCATTCACATTGAGAGATATTACTGATAGAAACTTACTCATCTTTTCTCTTTGTACTTGTGTTCCTCTCTGTCTCATTCTTTTCCTTCATCTGCTTAAAGCAGTCCCCTTAGCATATCTTGGAGTGCTGGTTTGGTAGAGATGTATTCTTTTAGCCTTCTTTTGTCTGGGAAACTCCGTATTTCTCCTTCTATTTTAATGGAGAGCCTAGCTGGGCAGAGCAGCCTTGGCTTAGGCCCTTGCTTTTCATGGCTTGGAATATTTGTTGCCATTCCCTTCTGGCTTGCAGTGTTTCTGTTGAGAAGTCAGCTCCTAGGCGTATCAGGGCCCCCTTGTATGTTACTTTCTCCTTCTCCCTTGCTGCCTTGAGGATTCTCTCTTTGTCTTTGACATTTGCCATTTTAATGATGATGTGTCTTGGAGTGGACCTCCTTGGGTCCCTCTTGAGTGGGGTCCTCTGTGCCTCCTGGATCCATGAGAACCTTTCTCTCCTCAAATTAGGGAAATTTTCCATCATTACTTTTTCAAGGAGGTTCTCTATTCCTTGCTCCTCTTCTTCTCCTTCTGGTATCCTTATTATACGGATATTATTGCGTTTCAGGTTGTCCTGCATTTCCCTAAATGCTTCTTCATTCTTTTTGAGCCGTTTTTCCATTTCTTCTTCTTTCTGCGAGCTTTTTTCTACCTTGTCCTCCATCTCACTGATTCGATCCTCAGCTTCCTCCAGCCTGCTTTGGATTCCTTCTACTGTGTTCTTCAATTCAGAAATGGTATTCTTCATAACCTCTTGTGTCTTCTTGATAGTTTCTATTTCCTTTTCCAGGCTGATATAGTTTGCTGTAAGATCCTGATAGTGTCTCTGCAGTTTCTCATAGTTATCTTTGAGCTGGCTGAGCTCATTGAGCTTCCTTAGAACCATTGTTTTGAATTCCATATCTGATAGTTCCCTTGCCTCTATTTCATTTAGCTCTCTCTGTGGGGAGTCCCCTTTTCCACTCATTGGAGGGGAACTTCTTTTTCTTCCCATTTTTGTGAGAGTCTGTTAAGTATTCTTGTCCTTTACTTTTCTTTCTGGGCTTGCCTCTGATGATGTCAGTTGTTCACCCTATAGGGGTTTGGGTTGTTTGTTTGAGCCTTTCAGGAGTCTAATGCCTGTGTCTGACTCCTGCTTGGAGCAGCTCTGTGACCCCTTCGGTCAGGGCTGAGCTATTTTGGGGGATCTCTCTGCGCTCTCACACGGGCTCCATGTGCGCATTCCCAGTGCGGCAGGGTCCCCCACCTGCCTGGGCTCGCATGTGCTTGCCCCAGACCAGGGGGCTTATTTGCGACCTCCCATACTCGTCGGGCCTCCCTGGCACGCGAACTTCGCGGCACTGGTCAGTTTATGGTCTTCTATTGCGTGTTTTCCCTGCTTTTGGCTCTTTGGGTGCGTTGCTTGCCCTCGCCAAACGGGGACTACGGAAATGGGAGGAAATCAGCTCTAGGACTCTCCGGTTAATCCTGTTTCTGGTCTCTCCTCCAGGGACTCTGGGCAGCTCTACTTATTTTGTGGGCCGCTCCGCAATCGCGGCGGGTAGGTCAATTTACGCCTGCCCTTGCCCCTCTGTGCACTCCCTCGCAGGCCGTATGGGTGCCAGTCTGTGTGAGGCCTTGCCGGCAGGTGCAAGCGTTCGCCAGCCCGCGTGGGTCACATACACTTTCGCCAACCCTCGCCGGTCACTGGGAGCAAGTGTGCGTGCCTGCTCTGGGTGTTTTGGGGGTGTCTATGTTTGCTTTTCAGCTTTTGGCTCTTTCAGGGTGTGGCCTCTTCCCACACAATGGAGACTACGGCAAGGAGAAGGAGTCGGGACTCCCCGGTTCCTCCTCCCTTTCTTTCCCCAATGCCTCCGTTTCTAGTCTCCCCTCAGGGGCCTCTGGGCAGTTCTGTGACCCCTTCGGCCAGGGATCCAACCCCTGTGCGGACTGCGTTTCAATTGCAGGCAGTCTGGTTCATGCGCACCCCGCTTCTGCCTCTTTGGGGTCGCGCCTTTCCAGCCCACAATGGAGACTACAGAACGGGGAGGGAGTCGGGACTCCCCAGTTCCTCCTCCCGTTCTTTCCCCAACACCTGTCTCCAGTCTCTCCTCAAGGCTCTCCCAGCCAGTCTGCACTCAGCCCCGTAGCTCACACGCATACAAGTTGTGTGCGGAGCACACAAAAGGCAGGTTAATTGATTCCCTTATGCCTGAGCGAGATGGTAGCTGCAGAGTGGGAAGTGCGTTATCACCTGGGCTCCACCGGCCGCCGTGTCAGTTCTCTTCACAAAGTTTTCCTCACCAGTCTTTTCCCAGGCACCAGCCCACCCTGCTGCCGCCTCTACCCAGCGATCAAGGAGGGTGGCTGCCGCTGCAACTTTTGCGTTTGCCCTTTAAATGTCTTTTTGCATCCCCAGCCACCTGTCTCTGGCAGAGAGCACCCCTAAGCTTTTTGGGGTTGTGTTTTGTCTGTATTTTCTCGGCTTTAGCTGCTGTAGTTTAGGGGTTCCTGTTTATGATTCAGACCCCGTTCTTCTCGGGGGGACGCTAACTGGCCGTTTCAATGCCCCACTGGTGCCAGTGCCCATGGGCACCCAGCCCACCCTCTCGAGCCTCCACCGCAATTCTCACCCGTTGGGATGTGTGAGAGTAGAATCCACTGTCCGCGGTACCAAGGCTCCTCTCCCACTATCGCTCCACTGCTTTCCAGGTGATTACTCCATTATTTAGTTGCAATTCCAGTTTGGTTTTGGGAGGAGGTCAGAGTGACTCCCTTTCACTCCTCCGCCATCTTTCCAATCCACATATATATATATATTCTTTAATTTGAGCATTACAGTAACGCCGTATAAGTAGGGAGGTACTATTTCATCTTACCCACAAAGAAGCTGAGCCCCAGAAGTATTAACAGACCCTATTTTTTATGACAACGTTATTACCACGTCTACACAGATATAATTAATTATTCACTATGTATGGATTTCAATGGTTAAACAGTCTTAGTTTAAAAAAAAATATTAATCACTTACTCTGTACCAGGAACTGTACTGGATGCTGGGGATATAAAGATGAGTAAGACACGATTCCTTCTTTCAAGGAGCTCATAGTCTAGTGAGGAGACAAACCGTAAACAAAGAGCTTTCAGTGCGACAGTTACTCAAATGTTAAACATAAAGTAGCACATTGGGGACACCCAAGAGGAAGTTATTGATCCAACCTTCAGGAATCAGAAGAAGGTTCATATCTTAAATTATGGAGAATATAGAGCATTCTGAGAACTTTGGGGTGGCTGGATAATGGGATGGAAGGACAGTATCAGGTATAAGACTGATAATAAACAGGATAGTCCAAATTGTATAAAATCCCATGGAACAGTTTATGTGGCACTCAAAGTATACAGAGAACAGTAATTTACAGTTTATCCTGAAGGTAACTGATGTACACTGAAGGATTTCAATAACCACAAGTGCATTCTAGAAGAATAACTTTGCCAGCAGTGGGTTTTTAAATGAATTAATCTGAACCAGAGCACTGGTAATGTGAACAAAAACCCGGAGGATTGTACAAGATCTCTGACCAGATGATTATGGGGTAGATGAAGGTTAGTAGAAAAATTCTGAAAGACTAAAATGTCCCACCTCACTATCTGGGTGGGTGATGGCACCATAACCGGGATAAGTAATGTTAAGAACAGGAACATATTGTGGTAGACAAACAGCACAAAGTTTTTAAGAGCAGATTCTGGAATCTATTTCAATTTCATCTCTAATTCTGCCACTTAACAGTTGTGTGGTCAAGTGTGGCAAAAGGAAAAACAAAGCCTGAGTTTTAACTAGCTATAAGCAAATTGGTTATTCATCCAAATGAATTTAGGTCATAACCTATGCCCAGAACATATGGCCATTTATATGTAAACTGATTATTTCCAGCTCAACCCTTTAAAAATGCCGCAAAGCAAACAAAGTTTCATTATTATTCGACTGCAAAAATAGAGTGTCCTTAATGTAGATAATAAACTAGACTTTCAGTCCTCCAAGGTTATAATCAAATCCTCACTTATAGGATATGTCTTAATTGTCTGCTTACTTTCAGATGTCACTCTTAAATCAGGAGCAACCATTTTAAAAGACAACAGATCTTACCCATTTTGCATACTATGCACAGTGTTAACATGAGGAAAAGCCAAAGAAACACTGTATCTATCTGTTAAGTAAGTTTGGCAAGAACACAAAAATGGTGGAAGACAGACTCCCAGCTTCATGCCAAGTCTAGAAGGTGATGCTAATCCACAGGAAACATCTCAGGAATGAGAGGGGGTGGTACATCTCAGGTGCTGAAGAAGTTTAGCCTAATGAATGTAGAATTTGGGAGGTTAAAAAAGCATGCAATTAGGCAAAACTACTGCATCAGCAGCACAAAATTTAAAACTCAATGAATGTGGCAGAGAGAGAGATGAACCAAGCAGCCTCTCTTGCCCTAGAATACCTGATTCTACAATTTGAAAACAAAAAATAAGTCTTTCATAAAAATGTAAACTCGAAGTAGGGAATCTGATTTTAAACAATATAGGAATGTTACTTCTATATAGGGAGAATATTTATAAAAAGACACTATTGGTCATTTCAAAGAGTTTATAAAATGAGACAGGAAACAAGAGAGTGACAGTGTGTCCTGATTTACCCAGACCAACCAGGATTGGGTCCTGCTCCTGGAAAACCCCGTAGCTGGTAAACAATGGGAGTGTCTCTAACTGTGTAGATAGCTTTTATGATGTATCTCAAAGAGATTTTTCTAGTGGAATCCTGTTATAATAAAGCATAATTCTGTTTAAGTGTATATTGTGAATAACCTAAATATTCAGAAGGGGGAGTCCATTTTATTGGATTTGCTCCTTAGGAAGCCTCAATGTCACGCTGGACTACATGCGGGGAGAAGAAGAAGCAGTAGGAAGTTTTCCCAACACATCCCACAGAATCACTTTTGCCAAACTCCCAATAATCACCATTGTGGTCTCTAAAGTCCACCAACAAATGTCCAACTCCCTGAATAGCTTCCTGATAACATTCCATCCTACCACTTTTCCCCACCCCATACCATGATCCCCACTCGACTCTCACGCCTCTGACAACAATCACTGGCCCTGGATCTGGCCAATGTCCATCCCACTGAATAGCACAGATGACAGCTGGACTCAAGGAGTCCTCTTTTGCTCACAGTCACTGAACAGTCATCTCACCACTGCGCTCTGTCTACTTAATTCAAGATCCTCAGTTCCTCCAGCAATCCTCAGTCCCAGCAGCACCTACTGGTAATAACACCACTACTGTACTTTGTTTGCACAGCTTCAGAGTTGCAAATTTCCATACAGGTGTCCTCAGAAAAAAAGGTAAAGTGCAGTCCTTTTCAATTTTAACAATGCAACGTTAACATTACTTTTTATTCCTATCCTACCTCCAAGAGGCCTTTTATTCCCAGGATCTCTCCTCAACCACTGTACATTCCCTCCACCTTGAGATAAGCTCTGTGCTGAGGTCTCAATGTACACGTTTAAATGTTTGGAGTAGAAGCTAGCTGATTTCTTAGAACTTTTTCTTGTCGATAGTGACCTCTCTGTTTAAATATTACTGATCAATCCTCTTAAATGTAAAACACAGGAATGCTACTCTCCTGATAATTTACAAGTGCCACTGGGTGAAAAGGAACACTTCCAAACGGTGTCATCCAGTGACTTGAAAAATACTTGTCATATCTCTCAGAGGACAAATAAAGGTGGGCATCTATGAGTACCCTTTAACCTCTTACTGGAGTTTGGAGGTTTATTTTAATCTAAAAATGCCCATCTAACCATAAGATGTAATAACCTCATCTTTCTCTCTCTCTCCATCTTTCTATACTTTCAGTCAATTTCCAAGTCTCTGGCACTTTACAAAGCAGTATTTTTTGATGAGAAAAATGTATTTATCTTCAAAATGCCAAATTTCCTAAGTCAGCATTAATGCCTATTCTTCTTTACCTCCACCCAATTTCATATTTTCAGCCAGAGGAGGTAAATACATTAATTTTTCCCAAACCTTCTGGTTCCGTTTTCACTCCTCCTCTACTTTTCACCTCTTCTTTTCAGCAACACAAACCCAGGTTTCTTTTCTAGACTTCTTTTTCAGACTTGTCTCACAGCTCTCCTTTCATAGATTCATTCTCTTCATATTTCTTTTACCTCTCTTTCTTGTATACAACAAGTTTATATTAAACTGTATTTTTTAAGTGTTATTCCTCTCAATTACATGAAAAAAATCTCTCTGCTTTATGATTATCTCAAAATTTTTTCTCTCAGTATATATAAAACTGCTGCTATATGGAGGTAACAAGCAAAAAAAGAAAATAATCTTAAACTGAAATGCACCATATACATCACAATTTTCAATTTTAACTATGCCACACTTGGGGGGGCCTACATAAGCAAACCCAAATCTACACCTGAATGCCTCAAGGTTGTGAAATCAAAATGCTAAGGCAACCAATCTCAAACAGCCAATTAGCTTCAAGCTACAGCCAAATAATTTCCTTCTTTGCTCTAGCACTTTCTGTCTTTCCCTGGCTCCTGTCCCAAAGCACTCCTAACAACTTCCGGCTTGGCACTGTCCTGTTCTAATAACTTCTTGCTCAAGTCAACCCTTAAAATTCTTAATATGCCCGTTTATCTTCTGACAGTTCTAAATCTTGGTCCATCTCTATATTCCTTTTCTACTGTTAATTCTCAAGCAATTCCAAACTATGTGCATTCCTTGCTCTCAGAATTACTCTATAACCTATCTATCAGTGACATAATGCAAATTTATTTCCTTTAATAAACATCTGTATTATCTTGTGCTCCTTACTGTAGTAATTAAAAGGCTTGCTGAATTTAACCTTATACCTCCTTAATTATCATGGCTTATAACACCCAAATAATTGTTGTCCACTAATTTCCTGTAGTTTACTTCCTCACTGCTCCTCATCCTAATTTCTAAGCATCCTTCAAGATTCAGCTTGTCATCTCTCCAGTTTTGGACTCATTAGTTACTGTATTTCACAGCACTGAAACCTTATTTACTTATCTCCTTACTACACTGTGAATTTATTATGACTCATTTTTTAATAATTTTTATTTTCAGTTAACAGTTGACATACAATATATTAGGTGCACAACATAGTGAGTACACATTTATATAACTTACGAAATTATCACCCAGTAAGTCTACCAGGGGTGTCCAACCTGCAGTCCATGGGCTGCATGCAGCCCAGGATGGCTGCGTGTGTGGCCCAACACAAAATCATAAATTTACTTAAAATATTTTTTTGTGATTACATGTGGCAGTGTATTTAATGTGTGGCCCAAGACAACTTTTCTTCTTTCACTGTGGTGCAGAGATGCCAAAAGCTTGGACACCCCTGGCCTAGACCCATCTGACACCATACATGGTTAATATATTACTGACTATATCCCTATATGTTACATCCCTGTGACTATTTTATAACCACCAATTTGTACTTCTTAATTCCTTTACCTTTTCCCCCGTCCCCAATGCACCTGTCTTCTAGCAACCAACAAAATGTTCTCTGTATCTATGTCTGCTTGTTCATTTATTTTGCTTTTTAGATTCCACATCAGTGGAATCGCATGGCTTTTGTCTCTGTCCGACCCATTTTACTTAGCATAATACCCTCTATACCCATTCATGTTATTGCAGATGGCAAGATTTCATTCTTTTTTATGGTTCAGTCATATTCTATGATATAGATGTACCACCTCTTCTTTATCCATTCGTGTATTGATGGACACTTAGGTTGCTTTCATATCATGGTTACTGTAAATGCTGCAATGAACATGGGGTACATATATCTTTGAACTAGGGTTTGGGTTTCTTTGAATACCCAGAAGTGGACTTGCTAGGTCCTTCTTTGTCTTTATTTTAAAGTCTCTTTTGCCAGATATTAAGTATTGCTATCCCAGCTTTTAAAAAATTTCCATTTGTATTAAATAACTTTTTCCATCTCTTTACTTTGTCTGTGTGTCTTTTGATCTCAAGTGGGTCTCCTGTAGGCAGCATATGTAAGGATCTTGTTTTCTTATCCACTCAGCCACCCTGTCTTTTGATTGGAACATTTAATCCATTTACATTTAAAATACTTCTTGGTATATAATTATTGTCCTAATATTATTCATGTTTTTTAACTTTTTTCTCCTTTTTAAAGACCTTGTCACATTTTTTTCTTCTCCTTAAATAAGAGCCTTTTACATTTCCTGTAATACTGGCTTGGTCTAGCTTTTCTCATCTGGGAAGTTATTTATCTCTCCACTGATTCTAAATGACAGTCTTCCTGGATAGAGTAACCTTGGTTGTAGGCCCTTGCTTTTCCTCACTTTAAAAATTTCGTGCCAATCCCTTTTGGCCTGAAGTGTTTCCATAGAGAATAGGCTTAGTCTTATGGGAGTTCTCTCTTAAGTAACTGTTTTTCTCTTGCTGCTTGTACAAGTTTCTCTTTGTCTTCAACCTTTGCCACTTCAATTCTGATGTGTCCTGGTGTGGGCCTCTTGAGGATCACCTTGTTTGAGACTCTCAGTGATTCCTGGACTTGTATATCCTTTTCCTTTGCCAAATTAGGAAAGTTTCAGTCATCGTTTCTTCAAGTAAATTCTTAATCCCTTGCTCGCCCTTTCTCTCTTCTCCTTCTGGTACCCCTATGATGGCTGATGTTGTCCCAAAGGCCCCTTAAACTACCCTAACTCTTGGATATTTTTTCTTTATGCTGTTCTGATTGGGTGTTTCCTGCTACCTTATCATCCAGATTACTGATTTGATCCTTTGACTCTCATCTGATCTGTTAATTCTGTCTAGTCTTCACTTCAGTTATCGTAGTTATTTTTGATGTAATTATCAACGTTTTTAAAATTATATTTTATTATTATTGTTGCCCTCATTTTTCCCCTTTGCCCGCCTCCATCCAGTACCACCACTCTCACAGGCAATCCCCACACCATCGTTCATGTCCACGGGTCATGCATATAAGTTCTTTGGCTACTCCCTTTCCTATACTGTAAATCAAGGCTATTTTGCAACTACCTATTTGTACTTCTTAATCCCCTCACCTCTTCACTCATTCTCACCCACCTCCATCCCATCTGGCAACCATCAAAACATTCTCCGTATCCATGATTCTGTCTCGGTTCTTCTTGCTGGCTTGTTTTTTAGATTGTTATTGATAAGTATGTATTTATTGCCATTTTGTTGCTCATAGTTTTGATCTTCTTTTTCTTAAGTCCCTTTAACACTTCATATAATAATCATTTGGTGGTTATGAACTACTTTAGCTTTTTCTTGTCTGGGAAGCTCTTTATCTGCCCTTCAATTCTAAGTGATAGCTTTGCTGGATAGAGCAATCTTGGCTCTAAGTCCCTGCTTTTCATCACTATGAATATTTCTTACCAATCTCTACTAGTTTGCAAAGCTTCTTATGAAAAATAAGGTGATGGTCTTATGGGAACTCCCAGTAAGTAACTAACTGCTTTTCTCTTGCTGCTTTTAAGATTCTCTCCTTACATTTAACCTTTGGTATTTTAATTATGATGTGTCTTGGAGTGGGTCTCTTTGCATCCATCTTGTTTGGGACTCTCTTTGCTTTCTGGACTTGCATTTCTATGTCCTTCACCAAATTAGAGAAGTTTTCTTTCACTATTTTTTAAAATACACTTCCGATTTCTTGCTATTTTTCTTCTTCTCCTGGCACCCCTATGATGCAAACACTGGACCTCTTGAAGTTGTCCCAGAGGCTGTTTATACTATCTTCATTTATTTGGATTCTTGTTTCTTCTTGATCTGATTGGTTGTTTTTGCTTCCTTATGTTCCAAATCATTGATATGAGTATCGGCTTCATCCACTCTACTGTTGTTTCCCTATAAGTTGTTCTTTATTTCAATTAGCATATCCTTCATTTCTGACTGTATCTTTTTTATTCTGTTGAGGTTCTAAGTTCCTTGAGCATCCTTATAACCAGTGTTTTGAAATCTGCATCTGACAGACTGCTTATCTGTGTTTCATTTAGGTCTTTTTCTGGTGTTTTGATGTTTCACTTGGGCCATATTTACCTCCTCATTTTAGCGACCTCCCTGTGTTTGTTTCTATGTATTAGGTAGAGGTGCTTTGACTTTGTTTCTTGATAGTGTGGCCTAATGCAGTGGGTATCCTTTAGGGTCCAGTGGCACAGTCTCCCCTGTCACCCAAGCTGTGTACTTAAAGTGCATCCTTTGTGAGGGCTGAATACACACTCCTCTTGTAGTTGAGCCTTGGCTGCTGCTGGCAGATCAATGGGAAGGATTCACCCAAGCCAATCAGCTGCAAGGACTGGCTGTGACCACTGACCACCAACCTCCACCCTCCATGGAGGATCAGCTCTGCAGGGGCAGGTGGTGGTGCTCCAATGTAGTCTGTAGCTGTCCACTGGGGTTTCTCTGGGTAATGCAGGCCAAGGTCAGCCCCCACCTTTGTTTTGCCTAAGGCACCCTTCCTGAGCTGTAAAGCAATCTGAGATGGCTCCACTTGTGCTGGGCTTGGAAATTCCCAGGCAAAGGCAAGCTGTAAATCTAAGCTGGCTACTGCACTAGCCAGGCCTGGGGCCAAATGAAGTCAGCTGTTGCTTGACAGGACTTAGGAAGTTGTGAAGCATGAAAAAGACCAGTCATTCATATGGAAAAGGAGACTAGGTAGATCATAAGTTGGGTGGGGCAGAGTCTCTGAGGGGGATCTCCAAGGCAAGTCAAACTGTGTTAACCAGGTTGACAGAGTCTCAGATATGGCACCAGCTTACTGGCTCTGTGTGGGGAGGGTTTAGAAAAGGTATAATAGCCTCTGCTTACTGTGATGCCAGACTTCAGTTTCTCCTTGTATACCACTGGTACCCTTGAAGCTGCCTCCCTGGTGCCAGAGCCCAGAGGGAGTCTGTGTGTGGGTTCTTTAAGAGGAATTGTTTGAGGCTCCAGCTGTGTCCTCAACCAACTTGATCCCCACTGGTTTTCATGGCTAGCAGTTGTGGGTACTTACCTTCCCAGCACTGGAACCCTGGGCTGAGGGGCCTGGTGTGGGGCTGGGACTCCTCACTCCTGAGACATCCCTCCTGAATTTTTATCCACGACATGTTCATGTGGGACTAGCCAATTCCAAGTCTAAGCCTCTCCTACCTGTCTAGATGGATGTGGTTTCTTTCATTCTGTAGTTGTCAGACTTCCATTAGACTCCATTTCTGACTATTCTGAGTGATGGTTGTTCAATATTTTAGTTGTAGTTCTGATGTGGTTGTGCAAAGAGGTGAGCCATGTCTGCCTACGTTGCCATCTTGACCAGAAGTTCGTTTGCAGTTTTCATTTCTGACTGCTTCTGTTTTATGTTTTCTATCTCTACTTGTATTTTTCCTACCTGTTGAAGTTCTCCTGAGATCACTGAATGTCCTCATAAAACCAGTGTTTTAGACTCTGCGCCTGATACATTGCTTGTCTCCATTTTGGTTTTTTTCCTAGAATTTTGTTCTGTTCCTTCATTTAGGACATGTTTGTCTCCTCATTTTGGCTCATTACCTGTGTTGCTTTCTATGTATTAGAAATATCCGCTACTATTCTTAGCAGAATGGTCTTATGTAGGTGTGCTGTGGGGGCTCAGTGGTACAGTCTCCCTGATCACCTGAGCCAGTGCTCCAAGTGTGTCCCTTGTGTGGGTTGTATCTGGCATCCTGTTGTAGTTGAGCCTTGACTATTGTTGGTACCTCGATGAAAGGGACTGACCCACAGGCTGACTGGTTATGAGGAACAGCAGTGACTCCAGTGGAGGAACTGCTGTGCAGAGATTGACACCAGTGAACAGGATTCACGTTGTCAGGGTTCTGGTGCCTGCTGAATCCAGCTTCGGCTGTACACCTCGTCTTTATATTTCCAGCCCTCAGCCCAGTTTTCAGTCTTTACTAACTACTCAATAAGTATGTATTAAATGGAGATTCACAATTAATAAAACAATTAATCCTGTGAAAACAGAGTGGTTAGGTTTTTAAAAACGTACCTATATAGCACAGAACTAAAACTTTAATAAATTAAAACATTATAAAGAAAATCCTGTACAAGTGGGAATATAAATCACCTATACCCTCTCCCATCTTTGCCCTGCTAATTCTGAGCTCCAAGTCCATATCCACCTAACCAATGTGATTTCATCTCCACAACCCAAAGTAAATGCCCATTAAAAAGTGTCCAATAGCTCTGGCCAGTGTGGCTTACTTGGTTGGAGCAATCACCCTATAAACCGAAAGGCTGCACATTCAATTCCCAGTCAGAGCACATGCCTGGGCTATGGGTTTGGTCCCCAGTCCAGACATGTACAAGAGGCAACCGGTTGATGTTTCCCTCCCTATCTCCCTCCCTCCCTTCCTCTCTAAAAAATCAATAAGCATGTCCTCAGGTGAGGATAAAAAAAGTGTGCAATAAAAAAGTGAATGTTATCTAAAATACTCCCTTGACTTACTAAATACTCAAAAGGTCAAAAGTATACAAACAAGAGAAAAGCTCATTAAACTTGGACATTTTCTAGCCTTAATTTTTCAAAATAATTTAGAGGCCATATATTAATCTCCAAATTATATATCAATCAGACTTTTCTAAAATTCTGGAGAATAATGGTTGCTTAGAACACAGTACCAATTTTCCCATAGAAACATTGTAAATGGTGGTGAGCTATCAAAACCAAGCCACAGAAGCCTACGAGACCCATAACAGCTGAATCACTTTTACAGTACAAAGAAACATATTGTTCCAGAGATGTTTCAGGGTTGCCTCAAATACTTCTTTCTGTGCATATGCATTGCTCCCACAAAGCCAAAGCAAAATTCTGAAAGAAATTTCTGACACTAAGAAAAAGTACTTTGCATGGTGCCTGGCAAATAGTAAATACTCAATAAATTATATCTCTTTTTATCCAGAACCCCCAATTTCAAACTGGTGTGTGCATGAAAATAGCTTTATTTCCTTACTATATACTAACTATAAATTCAAAAGTAAAAGGCAAATCCTCACCACTGTATTTACATGCCTCTCTCATAGCCTGCTGCCCATGAGTGCTTGATACCTATCAGCTAATGAAGAATCCTTAGTGCCAACTGAACCTCAAAACAACAAGCAGGCTTAAACCCAGAGAATCTTATTTAGTTTCAGGTGCTTTATTAAATAAACTACCTTGCTTCTCAAATTGATTTTTTTCTTAAATTGTCATCAAAATAGAAAAAGTTACAAAAATTCATATAGAAAATAGTCCTCCAAGAGCTGCCAGCTTAGATAACACTTTCCTAGACAAAAACAACCTCGTTAAATAGCTGGTGATGAGACGTGTCATCTAAATTCTCTGGGCCTGGGTAATCTTACTAAATGAGAAATGGGGCACAGACACATCATACTTTCTAGCTTAAAATTACTTGACTAAAATTACTGCGTATTTCATGAAAACATGAAATTGGAGCAATCACCCATAATCACAACAACCTAACTCACAACTGTTTTCATTTTGATACCACTAGTTTCCTGCAGTATACTTTTTTTTCCCAAAGTTGCAATCCTAGTGTACAAATAAACTTATTTTCTAGTCCCTACCCTCCATTTACAGTAAGAACTGCCCATTACAAAATAGGTTGATTCCTTGGCCAACATTAGAGCAGTTTATGCTTACAATTGTAAAAACATAGGTTTGGCAACAATATTCTAGAAGGCCACAAGATGGTGATGTTGCTCAAAAAAAAAAAAATACACCTTTTAAAAATATATAATTAAATACATTATACTAACTTACCAAAAAAAAAAAAAAAAAAAAAACCCACAATAAAACAAAACAGTTTTTCTTCCTTGTAAGGGTTGTCAAAAATGTTTGTACTTTACTAAGAAACAGTAGTGAGGAGGAAAATACTTTTCATCAAATTTAGTGGCAACTATTCTAACTTTAAAGCAAAGCAATTATGGTCCCTAAAAACAAAACAAAAACACAGGACTTGAAGAGTACTATTGTCTTTTATCATATTAACCTTTTTTTCTCTCCTTGCTCCATCCCCTTCTTCTTCAGGTCACAATAGAGAAATGAAATATATTTTTACTTGTCATGCATTAAACAACTTTATTTTTCCTAATTATTAACTTAGGAAGATGATTCCTATTTATTTTTCAAAAGGTAAATTTATTTACATCAACAAAGGAGAAGAATGTCAAAATGGTATCAGCAATGAGAATCAGTTAATTTCTTTCTAATAATTTCCTCAACTTCTTATAATATGCAATGTCATATTTGCAATGGCAAAATACCAAAACTTTTCAAACAAATCTTGTTGCATTTGGTAATTTCCCCCATGCCTTAGTGATTATCAATAGACATAGGTTTCCCATGTCTGTGCTGCATGTCAATTAAGAAATAAGATTCAAATAACACTGAGCATCTTAAAACCTGGGTTCCAAACTTATAGAATCAATTTAATATACAAAAAGTGCTTTATAAATACTCCCTAGGCAGAACAGACGACAGAGTGTACCAATGTGAGACCACCTGCACTTACATGGGTGTGTAAGTGATGCAGAAATACAGCCAGCCTTAAACCTGGAATCTGAATCAGGTCTCTGACTCCAAAACTAGTAAGAATAATGCTGACCACTTACTGGGCTCCTCTTATTTGTCAGTCACCTTACAAAAAAACTATTTCTAATTTTAACAACCGCTCTTCAAAGTTTTTATTGTTCCTACTCACAGATGAGGAAACTTAGGTTTCAGAAACTGAAAATTGCCCAGAGCCACAAAACTAGTGAGTCAGGATTTTGAACCCAGAATTCTTGGGCTCAAAGCCAATGCTCTTTTCACATCTGTATGGCAAGAACAGAATATAAAACAAGAAATGCTGAGCTAAACCCATGCCTTAAAATAAGCAGTTTGCCACATAAATCAGATGTTACTATTCACTTATTTTTTTCACTTAAACATTCACGGTAGGGTATTTCTCAGAGGCTCTTAAGCTAGTCATTGAAAATGCTTTTTCTTAAGGTTAAAAGAGAACAAGTCATCTTTAAAAAGACAATGTGTAAGAATGTAAACACATTAAGAGTGAAGAGGAGGTAAGCTGTAGGGACTGCTTAAGAAATCATTTCCATGTGTTCTGGGAAAAACATCCAGGGCAACACAACACTCTTACTTTGCAAAGATCAAACGCCATATAATTATTATTACAATCTATTTCAAAATGACACAAACATTTCCATAAATAATTGGTCATTTGTTTCAAAGTGTGGTATTTTAATGATGTAAGACTTGCTTACCAGACTTTTTTCCTTCAAATCCAAAAATTTTTAATGTTTTGATATTCAAATACACAGTACTTGCTCCATCTCACAAAGCAGCAGAAAGCAGTCATGAAAGCCTAGAGCTGATTACCATTTTGGGGTAATGTGATATGGACAATAGTGTCTCTTGCAGAGACAGAGAACCTAGGTCCAAGCTTCAACTTTTCTTTCTGTGTATATGCCACTCTGTTTCTTACTTGTAAAAGGAGGATCCTAATGTGAAGGGGGTAACTAGCATTGCTTCTAGCATCTGGACCACTGCTAATTTCCTCCAGGCTCTAGCACTACATCCACCCTAGCCACACGCTCCATGCCTATGGCAGAGCCACCCGGCAGAGCCACACACTGCACTACCACAACAATGCAGACAGCAGCAGTCACAGGCCCTGCTGCAAACCCTTCCTCTGCAGCAGGATCAGACTGCAATTATACTCAGGTAGCTGAGAGGAATATAGTACTGCTAAAGGTTTTGTTATAAATGCACAATTTCAAGATATTTTAAAGTTTACTCAAGTAACAGATACATAGTGTTAATTTACTATTTAAAAATACTCTAAGAATTTTAAAGCATGCTGCCAAGTATAAACTTTCATCAGATATCCTCACTCTTAAGAGGCAAATTTATAATTCAAAACACAGAAACTTTCCTAAATGAGATAACCAATTAAAGAGCTAAAATTTTGCTCCTTGAATAATGCGTTTCTTCTCAAGCTTAAAATAGAAATACAGGAACACAATCCTTTATCCACAAATCCAAAATCCCAAAAGTGGTAAAAACTTAAAGTTCTTTCATAACTCATTTGATGGCAAAATCTGACCAGATAGGTGGCTTTTTGTGTCCTTATATACCCATACTTAAACATTTGCCAAAGAAAGTACAGGACGCTGCACTAGACTTTATCAGGGCTTTGTATAACATAGTATATGGAATGTATTACCTTTCTAATATTAATAATAATTTTGAAACATGCCTCATATCAATGACAAGCTAATATGAACCCATCCTAGTGAATATTTACTGAATACAAAGTGCCAGGTTTAAGCCACGCAATAGATCTGTGAATTTATTATTACTACTACTTTACATATGAATACTGTTTACATATGCTAAAACTAGGGTTTAATCTAAAGTGAACACAACCACTCTCACTCAGCCAATAAATGAGTGCTGGAACTCAAATCTTTGTATTTACTTTGTATTTCACTTTACAAAGTGAAAAGCAGATTATCTGATAACTAATCACAATGTCTAACTTAGCTGTTTCCATTGGCATTTTTTTTTAAAAAAGGTCTTCATTCAAAAGACTTTCGTCTTTTGGAGGAGTATGGGGAAATTGTTTGGACAAGGAGCCTGAGGGATGCCTCCTGCAGAATCACTTCTCTTGCCAGCTGCTTACTGAAATCATCATTTATCAGACTGTGGTGTTTCCTCAGGAAAGTCCTGGGCAATCACCTTCTACCTCTTTAAACATGTGAAAGGTTCAGATGTTAAGCTCCCTTTGTATTTACATCACACAGTGTGATTCATGAGTTGTAGTTTAGAAAGTGGTCTCAGGGAACACCAAAACTCCAAAAAAGACAGATTCAGTTTCTACCAGCACTTCTCAAACTAACGTCTGAGTAATTTGTTAAACATAAAATTCTTAAGCCCTACAATCAGGGACCCTACTTCAAATGGGTACTCAACAATCCACATGGTTAACAAATATCCCAGATGACTGTGGTGATGGTGTTAACAATATCGCCTTCCCACACTGCACAGAAAAACCCTTACCAGCTCAGCCAATGTTGGATCTCTTTCTTAGATTCATTTTAGCAACTTACTTTTTATTAAGAGTTAAGAGTTGAGATTTGATATACAGCTCTGCTCATGCCAGAACTGTCCTTGAGAAACAGGCGGCTCCCAGAAAAGTGGGCTTATTTAATTGTTCAACTTAATAATAAGGAATTATGAACAATAAAAATGGTTTAAGGGCTACTTATGTACCAGGGACTAAACTTTCTACTTTACAAACATTATCTCAGTTAATCCTTACAAAAATCCAGTAAGAAAGATACTCTTTACATTTTACAGAAGATAAAACTGAAGCAACACTATTAGGCAGTATTGACAAACATCGCTCTGACTTTAAAGCTACAAACTTACTCAAATGATAGCCTCCCTTTAGTTCTTGAACTGTAAGTGTAGAGTCATTTAGTTTAAGTGTAAAGTTTGCCCTAATATAAGTTCATTTAACTAATCCTTCTGCCCCACATTAACTAAATACAAAGAGTAGGACCTCTTGGCATGAAGGGGATGCTTCACCACCAGGGTATCCATCTTAAGACTCAACAGTCTGCTTTCTCCCATTTTATTTAATCAAAATTATGGGTATACAAAACAGCTATTACAAGAACTTGTCTTTCTCAAATAAAAGGCCATCATACCTACAATTCTGTCAATGCTAGTATATTTTTAAACTACCCAAGTAATTTAAAGTAGAGAGAGCCATCGAGAAACACCGTAAGGTAATTCCATCTGTCCCCTTCTTTGTGCCCTAGCCCTTCCTATCTACATGATCATATTTCTCAGTACAGTCAAGCACCAAACTCCTCTCCACAACACCCAATGTACTATTTTTCAGAAATCTGCAGATTTGCACTAGGATGCAGAAGCCCATTTTTGAGGAGCTTCCAAAGTGCTCCAAAGCTACACCTAAATTCTTTAAATGAGATACATTGATTCCACTCAGTAACTATAATACAATAACAACAAAACACTCATTTCCTTCATTCCAGTTAGCCTAAATGTTACTTAGATGACCTGAACTTAAAAAGGCTACTAAAATAAAGTGATAGTGACATAAAGACAAGAGATGAACATAAAGTAAGAAAAACCTAGCCACCAATCTAGAAATCTACCTGTTCTTGGATGAGATGAGCATTACCTTATTCCTTGTTTCCCTAAGGAGGGCCCAGATTCAAAGTACTAAAACTGCTACATAGCTTAAGTCTCAGCTCCCAAGTTTTCCAGAAGCCCCATTTATGTAATACTCCTCTCTGGGATAATCCTGGGATTCATATTCTTGTCTAGTCCCTCTCCCTTGAATCTGGACTGACCTGTGACTTACTGGAACCAATAGAATATGGCAGAAATGATGTTATGTTGGTTCCAACACTATGGTTTAAGGAAGCCTGGTTGCTACTGCTTTTGAACTCCTGGGAGCCCTGAGCAACCATGTAAGGCCAGCAATCCTTCTGGAAAGGCCACCTAGAGAGCAAGGGGCTCTGAGACAACAGGACTATATGGTACAAGAGGAAGAGGAAAAGAAAGAGAAAGAGAAAGACAGAGAGACCAGCACCCAGCTAAAGTGTCAGCTGAATGTGGCCAGTTGAGTGACCACCAGCAAAACCAGCAGAAATGTTCAAATGAGGCCAGCCTGGCAACCTGGGATAGCAAAACTGTGATCAAAAAAAAAAGGTTGTCTTAGGTCACTTAGTTTTAGGGTTGATTGTTACACAGCAATAAGTAACCAAAATAATGCTCACCTGGTTCCTTGTGTTTTTACATAATTTGCTTAAAACCCAGAAAAAGGGAGTGTAGTTACAAGCATACCTCGCTTTACTGAACTTTACAGGTGCTGGGGGGTTGTTTGTTTGTTTTTTCCTTTACAATTGGAAGACAAGAACCTCCACCAGCAAAAAAGATGAGACCTTGCTTTAATGTGGTGTCTGGAACCAAACCCACAGTATCTCTGAGCTATGCCTGTAACTATAATTCCAAATACTCACACAATCCCAGAAGATAAAGACAATGCCCTTATGCCCTTCTTCATTTTTAAAAATTCTTTAAAGATTTTATTTATTTATATTAGAAGGGGGAAGGGAGAAAGGGAAAGAAACATCAATATGTGGTTGCCTCTCGTGGGCCCCCTGCTGAGGACCTGGCCCAAAATCCAGGCATGTGCCCTGACTGGGAATCGATTCAGTGGCCCTTTGGTTTGCAGACTGGCACTCAATCTACTGAGCCACACCAGCCAGGGCCTTTATGCCCTTCTTGACGGTGACTCTACTAAATTTCAAGTTCTAGGAGGACAGGTTTTCCTGTGTGTCATCTTAGCACTGGACCCCCAGCACCTCACACAATGTCTGACATGTAGTAGGTACACAAGTATGTGCTGTGAGCAAATAACAGATTTTAGGAATGTTAAGACAAATACTAGTCTTCTTTATAAATTAGGAACTATCTGACATATGTTTTTACATAATTTATTCCCCCAAAAGTTGTTTAAACATGAATGTGAAGTGCATACTAACAGCTTTTTTATGGTAAATCTTTCTTTTAATGATAAAGTTTTTTATGTAATGGTAAAAATCATGCAATATCATGATATAGACTTTTGGAAATCAGATTCTGATTTATTTGCTCCAAAAATACAAAATTTCATAGAGCAGGCTTTTATGAAAGAACAAACTTCATCGGTTCAGTTCCCGGTCAGGGTTGTGGGCTGGGATTCCGGTTAGGGGCATGTGAGAGCCAACAGGTTAATGTATCTCTTGGACATTGATGTTTCTCTTCCTCTCTTTCTCCCTCTCTTCCCCCTCTCTAAAAGTAAATAAATAAAATCTTAAATAAATACAAGAACAAACATCATCTGTAAAAGTAACTCAATTAAAATCCACAAGTTTCAAAAGGAACAAAAATACTTATAATACTTAATAAAGAAAATATTTCTTTAAATGAGAAATCAACGTTTGCTTTTTCCTTTACAGGAAGATAACTATTTTGTGCTAAATTCTTATAAATCTCAAAATTATCTACCAAAAGCCATGCAATGAGATTAGCATTTAAACAAGGAGGAAAGAGACAAGTTCAAATTTACACACTACAAATGTGTAACACAGATTCCAAACAGGTAACTTCAGACTCCTCACCCACAGCCTTCAACTACATTTACACTGTTGAAGAGTCATTGGGAAAAGAATACTGACCCAGGAACACAAATATGTGCTATAGTTCCAGTTCTATTTTAGTCACTGACTAGCTAGATACCCTGGAAGTTTAACTTTTTTCACTTATTTAAGCCTCAGGCTCTTCATCTAAAAAACAATGACTAGCACCTGACAGACCTATTGCTCGGCTGTAATGAGAACCACA
This sequence comes from Pteronotus mesoamericanus, assembly GCF_021234165.1. Lineage (NCBI taxonomy): Eukaryota > Metazoa > Chordata > Mammalia > Chiroptera > Mormoopidae > Pteronotus > Pteronotus mesoamericanus. The sequence goes on from NW_026555321.1 coordinate 62,038,304, forward strand.
TGATAAAGTTTGTACTGCATTATGAAAAAAATGTAAAATGAAATATAAATATCATATTCTTCTAATGTCAGAAGAACAGGAAATCATCCATGTAGTGCTTCTGTTAGACAATTTTCCTCCTTTAAGTTTTAGGAACTAGTTACTGCAAAATATGTATCACTATCATTTCCAATTTATTAGTTTTCCCACTGCTTGTTATAATTACATATTTTTATAGAAAGAGTAAAGAAGACTCCAGTCTTTCTAATAATTACAGAAGAGCTATAAAAGATATTAAGTAATAACCTTCCCTTGTTCCCTACCAGGAAAATAATCTATAGGTGCAGAAAAGTCAACAGTTTACTCATCAAATTACACTGTAACCATACTAGGGATGGTTAGTTACTTAATCCAATAAGAAAATTCACTGACTAGGTCCCAGTACTTCATTTATTTTGTAAAGTTTCCATTTTTACTTGATAAAGGCTTCCTGAATAGAGAACAGGGGGATTCTTACGTAGGGCATACCTGAATAGAAAAAAATAAGTTTTTAAAGTTTCTTATTTCATTTACTTTCCTTCCTACCCCACCCTACCCCATCCTCCAATCCAGACTGAGATTACAAAGGAAATAAATAAGTAAATGACTGGCCTAATACCACTACCTGCTCTCCATACACCCGATTCATCCCTAAGCCTCACCAGCACTCCAGCATATGGAAAGAAGATGGGTCCACACAGACAGTCCATTGAAAACCTAAGAGCCAAGAATCACAAATTGTTAACTGGAAGGAACCTCCCAAGATCATCTAGTGTTCACTGACAAGGTCACTTAAAGCAGTAACTATATCCAATGATGATAAATCAGTTGCATACATCATAGGAAAAAGAAATTAACTCCTGAGTCCACTTTACACACTTGCTAATTGAAATACCTGGGACAAATGATTTAACCTCTTGGGCTAGTTTGCTCTGTAACATAATAGCAAATACCATGTCAGTCAAAATTCACTGTAAACAACAACACAGTGTAAGGAGATAGTCCGCCTAAGTATAAATACAGTGTGTCTGTACTGTAAGGGTTCTAAGCAGAAAATGGAAGAATCTGAAGGTTCTGATGTTTTAGAAGCCCCCAAGTAATTCTGACAGCTGCTTCGAGGCCAACCCACTGGCCCATGGGTTCCTTAGATAAGCTGCAGACTCTCCACAGACTCTCTAAAATTAAAAGCAGAAAGCACAGGTTTATATGGAAATTTTCCAGGCCAGGTTTCTTTAATTTCACCAAAAATCATTAATCCCCAAAAGATTGAGAACTCCTGCTACAAAGTAACACATGCCAAAGATAAAGCTTCTGTGGATGTGCTCAAAACAGTACCACTATCCTCCTAAATAACCTGAATCAAAAACCTAATTATTTTTATTCTCTTCATTTTCTCTCTCATCATCAATTCTGTCTAATCTACTTCTTCCTCCTTTCATTCCTAATAATTACGGCCACAGCTCAGCCCCTCGCTATCTATGACTACAGCAATCACGAGATCTCTCTGCCTCCAAGTTTTCTCTACTTCAATCCACACTGCACAGATGCCAGATTAACCATCTGACAACTGCTTTACATTACATTACCAACTCAAAGTCATCTGTAAAACCCCCAACACCTACCAAATCCAAGGTCATTAGCCTGCATTAAAAGCAAATAGAAATTGGTCCAATTTTTACTTCGAGCTTTATCACTCTCACTACTGGTACAGATACTTTATGTTCCATCCATACATAATTATTTCCGTCTCCCCAGATGTATGATCTCTGTGCTCTTAGTCCCTTCTCTCTGCTGGGATTGCCTTTCCCTGCCTGCCAAGATTCTTAATCATCCTGAAAGATTTCACAAGCCACGAAACCCCACCTTCCCAAATGAAATGTGGGCTTTACCCTCTTTAAATCTGAATTCTGCAGGTACCTGAACTACCTATTAAAAGACAAATAAGCGCTAGCCAGGTGGGTCAGCTGTTTGTAGCTTAGTGCTGTGCACCAAAAGGTTGAGAGTTCGATCCCCCATCAGGGTGCACACATATGGGTTCCATGCATGGTTAAGGTGCATACAGGAGATGACCAATCGTTTCTCTCCCCCACCCCTCTAAAATGAATAAAAACATATCCTCGGGGGAGGATTAAAAACAAAAAGGCAAATGAGGCATGTATGTATAGTCCTACCCACCTAACTAGTCCCTGAAGACAGAAACCATCATCATGCACACCTTTATATTCCCCAAATACCCACCACAGTCAAGCAGTAGGTGCTTAGTAACTAAAAAGAAATTTCAGATTTTGAGAGGTGAACACTAGACTACTCTCTCTTTGAAGGCAGAGACTTTATCTGTGACACCCTCTATCACACCAGGCTTCCAAAACATAGCCCTTACTTTCTACTTTTCAAAGTCCAGGAAGAACTATTTGAAAATGTCAATAAGCTACATCTGAAAGAACTTTTCAATTTACTTCACACTTCTCAGTCTGAGTAGCTCCCAACACTTGGCCACTAAGTTTTTAATTTGAAAAAATACTAACTTTATGAAAAGTGATCATTTCCATGACAGCTAATTTACTACTTTACGGCTAAAAACAAATCACATACATAAAAGAATACCTTTCTTTTTTAAAAGATACATTCTGCTTGTATAATACACAGACTCAGTGCGACAAATAAGGTTGATTTAAAGTAAGTGTGAACTCTTGTGAAAATGTGCATCCAAGTGTTTTAGGTAAAAACACCAAAGGGGGAGAAAGAACTTTGGACATTCTCTTCCACCTCTATTACCAACAGCATTTTAAAACACAAACTCAAATCCTTTTCAACATTAGGCTGTGTGCGCGCGCACACACACACACACACTACAAAACTTATCGAACAGGAAAAAAAAGCCATGCCAAGCCTTTGGAAGAGTAAAAATGTCAACCTGACAGTGGTCTTGTCTGGTTATCACGGGAGCGAAGGCAGATTCACTCCCAGACGACGGGGTAAAAAAGAGGACCTAGCACAGGACAATTCCTCAAAGGTCGCAAAACGATGAGCCAACTACAAAATTAACATCTTGTAAAGGTCGGCAGAAGGTCTGAGTCGGTAGCAAAAACTGCAAGGTCACCGGGACCTGGCGGGTCACCGGGGTGGAGGTGGGGTGCGCTGGGGCTGCAGTTAGTAGGATGGGGTGACACTGGCAGCGATGGGGGTCTGGGCGCAAGCAGGAAGTGGACCCAGTGTCTCAGAGTGGCAGGGGGACAAGGTGAGCAGCTGGGCGGCCGCCCTGCCGACTTACCGGGACACTTCGCTCGGCCTGTGTCAGGGCCACCCGGCAGTCCCGCGTCCCCCGCCCCGCAGAGGTCCACCCGGGCCAAACGTTCAGCCTCAGGGTCCAACCCGCCCCCTGCCCAGTCGGCGCCCCGGCGTCCTCACCGGCTCCCGAGCTCGTAGAGGCGCGTCCCCAGGCGGCGGCGCCTTAGCCCTCGGCGCCCAGGACCGCCATCTCGCCGCAGGCGCGGTCCCGCAGCCAGGCCGCCCGCAACCGCTCGAAAGCGCTGTCGCTACCCGGCCCTCCCCCCACCCGCCCCACCGCGACCGCCCCCGCCGACCCACACCTCCCTCCCCGCGAGCGCGCCACCCGGCCCACAGATCCCGACCGGACTCGCTTCCCCGAGCATGCGCAGCCAGGGCGCCGGCGACGCCGCTGGAAAAGTCCGCTCCACCGGCTCTTCCGGGCGTTCAGGGAATGTGCAAGACCAGCCAATAGGAGAGGAAGGCGGAGCCCCGAGCAGTGGTAGGCGTGGCCTGGAGCTCGAGGCGGGGCTAGAGCCGTGGAGGGGCGGAGACTGGGGAGAGGCTCCGCGGGCTCGAGGGGCCTGCCGCTGACGTGACCTTCCGGCTGGGGCGGAGCAGTGCGTCTTCTCCTGGGAGGACCTCGGGCACCAGCGGTCCTCTGAAACGCTTTATAGCAAGGGTGAACTCTAAATAAGCACCACTTGACCAAGCTGGGCTCTTGAGAACCCATTACAAGAGTAAAAAACTGCCATCAGCAGAGGGCTATCACCTGTTATTAGTCACCAAATCTTGCACCCTGCCCTGCATAAGTAGAATGACAAAACACTGAGCAACTACAGGGGTCAGTCAGTTCCATGAGGCAAGGCCTGTTATACCCATTTGTACAAAATACAGATGCTGTTCTTTCTGTGCTTTTAAAAGAAAGGCTGCCTAGCAAATGAAGTCCGTGGTGACCACATTATTCAGATGGTCTTGTCAACAAAAGGTTGCTGTCACCCAGCCAACCAACAGGAGTACCCAATATGGGGTGTGGTAAAAAGAGAGACTTTATTCAGGTGAACAGTTTAGTAACTGGGGAAAAACAGGACCCAGAGGAAACCAATGATGTGCTCCAACAGATCACTGGGAGGTCCCTTATATAGAGGAAGTGTCTGCCCTGGTCCCTGATCCTTCCATTTCTATGCAAATGAGGAATCCAAATTTGCACAGTTCGGTCCAAATTACACTGTCCAGATTGGTCAGAATCATGTGTTTTGATTAGTCATTATGGAACCACTCTGATTAGTTGGTAAAGATGCAAATGAGGGTGCAGCTCCAGTTGGAGAGGGAAGATCTCAGTCCATTGGTTGGAATACAGTACCAGGAGCCTCTTTGTAAGTGTGTGCTCAGATGGCAGGAGCCCAGTGCAGGAGGCTGGCAGCCAACTCTCCAGCTTTTCCCTTATATGCAGTGGATATGAATTTGAGCCTGATTAACCACGATGAGTCCTTCTTGAGATCCACACCCTGGTCTTCTACTTTAGAGGCATAATAAAGACCATTAAGCATGAATTTCTACATCTTTTGCCCAACTGTCTCACCCAAAACCGACAAATTACTTCCATCCATACCGTGGCTGACTAGTGCTCTTCTGTCTCCAGCCTGGGTGCCTCTGCTCTTCCTCAAAGTGACATTCTTCACTGTCTGCTTGCTCCTGTGGCTTATCTACTCTCTCCTTGGCAAGTCTTTAAGCCTACATTTTCCATTGTCAAAACTCCTCAGCACAATGGCTGTATAAGTCTTTTTTTCTTAAATTTTCCCTTGACTTTAAACTCTCTTTCTTCTTCTCTCTCTTCTCCCATCATAACTAAGCTTGTAAAAGAATCATGTACCAAGAATAGCATTACATTCTGTGAATATTTGTAGGATTCAGTAAACATCTCTCGATTGAATGGATGCCCATTCTTTTCTCTCCATTGCATCCTGTGACATCATCCCTGGATTTGAAGCACACTATATTTACAATGATTATTCTAAAATATGCATCTGAGCATGTCACTCCACTGCTTAAAATTTTTCATTGACCCCTCAGTGCTTTCAAGACAAAGGTTAACATGGTGTTCAAGGCCTCTATGCTTGAATGTCCAGTCACCCATTATGAAAATGTTTCAGAGCCCTCTGTGCTCACTGATCTCTGCTTTATGGAGCAGTTTCCTCTAATCTTTCCCTCACCTTTTCTTCACCTGTCCAGTCCCTTTAAAAATAAGTTCAAGAAGATGCTTGCAAGTGCCTCTCAGTCATTAATGCATGTGTCTAGCAGAGATCTACAGTCTGTCTCTGGATGCATACAGGCTTCCTTCTATTCCCTGCTCTGTTCACCCTCACTCATAGCAATCCCAAGTTCTGTTTCCCACTTTCTTCAATTCCGTTCATAAGCTCCTAGTACTCACCCAGGCCCCTATGTTGACAGCCAAAATTGAACCAGCCTTTTATTATTACATATTTGTTTGGTTTCAAATAAACACTATTATAAATAAATGTCTTTCATAAATCATTGTCCATGTCCTAACTGTCTAGTTTAAATCCTTAAAAAGTAATCAAAGGTATGAATAATTTTAGCTCTTATGAAACATATTGACAATTGCCTCTCAGAAAGAACCTAGGTTTGGTGTCACATTACTTGGGATCAAAATGCAGCTCTGCCATACAGGGCTACATTCAGACTTTTGTGGGCCCTAGATACTTTTAGTTTTGTGGGTCTCTTCTTCCATAAAATAATATTTAAAATTATATTTATAACTGCATTGATATAAAGATGAACATATTGGTATATTATACATTAAAATGTTTTCTTCAGCCTCAACATTACTGGTAACTTGTTTTCCTTCTCATTTTAAAAGAAATTAAAACATTTTTATGGGCCCCTAAAAGTATGGTATGATGATTTGAAACAACTTCTGATGAAAGTGAAAGAAGGAAGTGACAAAGCAGAATTGCATTTGAACATGAAGAAGAAAGGAATCATGACTATGGAAGAAGTACACTTTGATATAAACAATGAAGACATCAAAATTGTTAAGATTTTGCTGACCTTGGATCAATCACCAGTTCCAAATGGAGACTGCAGCCAAGAAATCAAGAGAAGACTAACACTTGAAAGGGCAGCAATGTAAGAATTAGGAAAGATCACCAGAGCATAGATGTGTTATTAGAGACCAAACTAAGATTAGCCACATCCCTGTATTCCTAATTACAATGTATGAACATGAAAAATGAACAGTGAAGAATGCTGAAAGGAAAAAATTGATTTATTTTCATACAACGTGGGAGAATTCCACTGATACCCTGGACCACCAGGGAGGTGAACAAGTGGGACCTAGAGAAAACAAAGCCTGAAACATCACTGAAAGAAAAAATGACAAAACTGAAGCTCTCTTACTTCAGACACCAAATGAGAGTCAGGGTTCTCTGAAAATAACAACAATGCTGGGGATAGAAGGCATCAGGGAAAGGAACCATCAAATTTGAGATGCATTGACATTATAAAAGAAACCATAGGTGGAAATCTGCAGGAGCTAAGCAGGGGTATCGAGGACAGGACATTGGGCGTCACTCATTAAAAAGAGACAACTCAACAGCACATAACACACAAAAGAATGATGAGCCCAAGGCTCTGTGTCTACTCTGACAGTTGGACAAGTCAATCCTGCTCCCTCCTACAAACTATGATAGTTGGCCAAATTCACCTGACTCTGCCTTGACCAGAAAACTACCATAGTGCTGCCATATGATATGGTAATAAAATGTCAATGACTTGCTACAAGTAAAATACTTAGAATTACATGACACATAATAAAGTAATGTTCTATTGTTATAATCAAATTCTCATAGAACTCTTTTAAATTATATGATTGTTCTTCTTCAGTGTGTTGAAGTTTTTAAACTCAAAAAGAATCTGGAGGCTTTGCCAGAAATAAATGATAGAGACCTATTCAAGGGTCTTAATGTTTGCAACCTGGAAACACAGCTAAGCAAAACCCCAGAAGTGTCCCAAAGCAGAAAACAAAGTGAAAAGTTCTTATGGCAAGAGGTATTTTCTTGAAAAACCCCTGGCTGTGTTCTTCAGGTAGTTGAAGCATCATCCCATTAACCAAAATATCTCAGGTTCAATCCACGGTCAAGGCATGTACCTAGGTTATAGATTCCATCCCTGGTTGGGGCCCACATGGGAGGTAACTGATAGATGTTTTTCACATCTCTCTCTCTCTCTCTCTCAGTCAATAAACATATCCTCAGGTCAGTATTTTTTAAAATGTGCTTTCTTGAGAATTATCAGTCCAGCATCCTTAGCCCTAGGACTGGTCCTGGTCGGTTATCAGTCGGATAAACAGCAGTAGGGGTGATGGATTCCAGGAGGTCTGGTCAGTCCCTGTGGTCTAGATAATGGATGTCAGGGCGGATGCATATGCAAGCTCTTCAGAGAGGTGATCAGATGGCCTGGAAATGTGAGCCCTTCAGGGAGTAATTAGAGGGTTATTGGAAGGTTCAGATGTATATCTAGGCATTGGCCCAGGGGTGGAAAGTTAAAAAAAGTTTAAGTTTGCAGTCTAGTTAGAACAAGAATGGTCTTTCTTCATGCCCCCAACTTCATCATGTTAATAATTTTAGTAGCTAGGAAAATGACTCCATTTTATATATTCCCTGTCTTCACTCATTCCTCGAAATCATCATGGTATATTATGGGAAAATATGGAACCTTATTGTTGGTTCATTGTTCAACTTCTTACTGGGGTATTCACAAAAGGCAATTTAATATAATGTAGATATCAACCCTAATGTGACATTTTTGTTTTCTTCAATTATTTTTTTCTTCATAAGTCCTTTCCTGAGACTATCTCATTTATCTGCTTAGTTTCTTCTGTTTGATAATTTTACTTTTTTATTAAATAATTTAGTCCTTTTGGGGCAACCTCCAATTTGTTGGTCCCCATACATGAAATAATTTTATTATTACTAACATTTACTAAAAGGATAGACAGTGATGTTAGGATATGACGTGATGTCTCATACAGGGAAGTCAGGGAGGGGGAATTATATTCCCTAGACCAAAGGGATACCCCCTCCCATTCCTTCCTTGTGAGGCTTTGCAGGTCATCTGGCTGCCTTAAGTTTTATCTAAGCCAACTTTCACGATATGGACAAATAACCTCAAAAAATTACCACAATGAAATAACATTAAATTAATAGTGAAAGCATAATTGGACAAAAAAGAAAATCTTAACCTGCGATACTTGTCTCTGTGAACAAGCTTTCGGCAGCCACATTATTAAACAAGGTCTAATCAGCTCTAACAAAAAAGTCCTGTCGCCACAGTTCCAAAGTTATGATGAAACTAATTGAAATGTGAATTTTTGTGTTACTGTTAATGAAGAACTTCACCTGCATGTATTGTGCCTTGAGAAGTAACTTGATTATGAAGGCATTAAAAACTACGCACCCAAAAACATAAAAATAATCTTCTACAGTTTTTCAGAAATTTTTGATGTCAAAAGTTACTAAATCTGGAATTTAATGAAATTTTGCTAAACATAATAACACATATTTACAAAGTCTACTTACTAATATAGTTCCCATTGAAGGAAAACTGTTTTTCCTTTCAGCATGATTAAGACTGAAATAATACCTGAAGCCATAAGTCACAAACTCATTTGTATTCCTTTGCCACCAGTGTGTGAAGATACATAGAAAACATTGCAGAAGACTAAGAAACAGGTATTAGAACATTAAGTAGTGTTAGAATTTATGTAGGTTTAGAATTGGGAGGTTATATCAGCATTTCTACGGTCTCAAATTATCTTTGTTAGATTGTGTTTCAAAAGATAAATTCTCAGCAGTAAGAAAATCCTTATCAAATTTCTTTTTAAAGATGTTTTATGAGAAATATATGTTATGATGGAGCTGCTTCTTTGCCTGGAATTAAAAATTAAAAAGATAGGGGATTCAAGATGGCGGGGGAGAGAGAGGAAGTCACACTGGCCTCCTCCCAGGACCAATCTGGAATTACAAATAAATTGTGGAAAAATCACCTGGAAAACAACTGAACAACAGAGAGAGATGAGTCTTAAAATCTCAGACAGACAGAGGAATTGGTTTTAGCACAACTTAACTAGTAAGGAGTGTGGTAGAGACTTGAGAAAGTGGGCTAGACGCCCAGAGGTGGCAGCACCAGAGGGATATTGAAAAGGACAGTTGGACCGCCCTGAGAAGAGCTGGATCTAAACCACAGGTGGGGAGCTCCAGCCTATAGCTCTGGAGCCCAATAAGCACATGAAGAGCCCAAGTATGAAAAGTGGCAGAGTGCTCTCCGTCAGAGTCCTGTGACTGGAGACTCAAGAAGCCATTTAAAGGGCCAGTGCAAAAATTTGTAGTGGAAGCCACTTACCCTGGGCACCAACAGAGGTGGGAGTAGAGGGGGCTGGAGCCGCCTGAGGAGAGACTGGGGAAGGAGGCCTTGGTGAGAGGACTGAGAAAGTGGCTGGCAGGGTCTGACTCACCCCCCATTCCAGAGCTGCCATCTTGCTTGGGCAGACCACTCCACTGAGTGGCAGCAGCCTGAAAGGATACAAGCATCGCCCCTAGGAGGCTCTGCCATGGCCAGGTGTGTCTCAGGCCTGGGTGCTGAGTACTGAGCAGCAGTCACAGATAGTAGATCCTTGGCTAAAGGTGGCTCGGAGAGGTCTAGAGGTGCTTGAGGAAAGTCTGGAGACGGAAGCACTGGGGAGAAAATTGAGGGAGTAGCCAAGAGTATCCAAGGGCTGACTCCTCCCCCATATAGGACCAGCCATCTTGTTCAGACAGACTACTCCCCTGAGTGGCAGATGAAAGGACCCAATAGCACAGCACACAGGAGGGACTCTACTCTGCCCTGACAACTGAGGGCAAAGTGATGAGATTAACAAATGGAGGAGACACACATAGAGAGCAGATTCCTGAAAGTCTCTTAAAGACTGCCTATGGTCAGATGGGGTCAACAGCTGACATCGTCAGAGGCAGATTCAGAAAGAAAGAAAGAAAAAAGCAACCTCCTCCCATAGAAATTCACACCACAAAGTCAAGAAGTCAAGACAGATCAATTTAAGGGGCAAAAGCAAAAAGAAGAGTTTTACAAATAATAGAAAGAAAAAGAAACAACCCCCAAGCAAAAGGAAAGGAGGAATCCCTAAAAAGAGAACTAAATGAAGAGAGGCAAGTAAACTATCAGATATTGAGTTCAAAACAACAGTTCCAAAGAAGATCAATGAGTTCAGTAAGCTCAAAGAGAATTACCAAAAACTACAGGGAAACTATGAGGAACTTACTGCAAACTGTATCAGCATGAAAAAAGACATAGAAACTCTCAATAAGAGGCAACAGGAAATGAAGAATACAGTTTCTCAATTGAAGAATGATGTAGAAGGAATTAAAAGCAGGCCCAATGAAGCACAAGGTCGAATCAGTGAGCTGGAGGACAAAGTAGAAAAAATCTCCCAGAAAGAGCAAGAATATAAAAAAAGACTCAAAGAGAATGACAAGGCATTGAGGGAAATGCAGGACAACCTGAAATGTAATGATATCCATACAACAGAGATTCTAGAAGAAGAGGTCTTATTGAGATAGAGAACCTGTTGGAAAAAGTAATGATGGAAAACTTCCCTAACTGGAGAAGAGAGAAAACCACTCAAGTCCAGGAAGCACAGAAGGTATCACTCAAGAGGAACCCAATGAGGCCCACTCCAAGACACATCATCATTAAAATGGCAAATATCAAAGACAAACAGAATCCTAAAGGCAGCAAGGGAAAAACAGGTAGTAACATACAAGGGAGCCCCGATGTCTTCTCAGCATAAACATTATAAGCCAGAAGGGAATGTCAAGAAATATTCCAAGTCATGAAAAGCAAGGGCCTGCAGCCAAAACTACACTACCCAGCAAGGCTCTCAATTAAAATAGAAGATGAAGTAAGGTGTTTGCCAAACCAAAGAAAACTAAAAGAATTCACTTCCACCAAACCAGCACTACAAGATATGCTAAGGGGACTGCTTTCAGAAGATGAAGAAATAGAATGAGAAAGAGAGAAATGCAGATACAAAATGAAAAAATGAATAAGTAGCTATCAATAATAACTTTAAATGTAAATGGATTAAATGCCCTCATCAAAAGATGTATGATAACTGAATAGATAAGAAAACATGACCCACACATATGCTGCCTACAAAAGACTCACCTCAGAACAAAGGACCTACCCAGACTGAAAGCGAAGGGATGGCAAAAAATATTCCAAGCATATGGACAGGGAAACAAAACAGAGGTAGCAATACTTATATCAGAAAAAATAGATTTCAAAACAAGGGCCATAAAAAGAGACTCAGAAGGACACTTTAAAGTACTCAAAGGGAGAATCTATAAAGAAGATGTAAATATTATATACATATATGCACCCAACATAGGAGCACCCAAATATATAAGGAAAATCTTGCAGGACTTCAAGAAAGATATAGAGAGTAACACACAGGTAGTAGGGGATTTTAACACCCCACTGTCAACAATGGATACATCTTCCAAACAAAACATCAGCAAAGATCTTGTGGAACTGAATGATGTATTCTATCAAATGGACTTAATGGACATATATAGAACATTTCATCCCAAAGAAGCAAAATACACATTCTTTCCAAACATACATGAAATATTTTCAAAGATAGACCACATGATAGGACACACAACAAGCCTCAGCAAATTCAGGAAAATTGAAATCATAACAAGCATTTTCTCAGACCACAAGGACTTGAAACCAGAAACCAATCTCAAGGAAAAAACTCAAAAACATTCAAATTCATGGAGACTGAATAGCACACTATTAAACAATGAATGGGTCAATAATGAGATACATTATTATTAACAATGATAATAAGATAAGGAATAACAATGATAATAACTTCACTGAAAAATATCTAAAAGTGTTGTTGGATTTGAAGACAAATTAAGCATTTCATTTACAAAAAGTTAAGTGCTTAAAATTTGTTGACCTTTTCGCTGATGACAAAAGGTTCTCTATAGAGTGCTACTTAGCAGATATTTTAAAATAAGCACACTTATCCTTTAGGTTATTAAAGTAAAAGGAAATTTCTACAGTGAATAAGAAAGTAAACAATTTGGGGGGACATTAGTATTTGGAAAACAGATGTTTGGAAGTATTTCTATTAATATGTGATAGTGCCACTGAAGAATGATACAAGTGTGTCAACTATACGAATGCTTATAGTTGCAAACTTTAAAACTTTTGAAATAGAATTTTCTACCCCATCTAAACATCTTCCAAATGAATAGTTTTGAATCGTTTTGTTAACCTTTTTGATCTTGTTGTTGTTAACCTAATGCCTACATCAAGGTGAACTGAATTTCAGAAAAAAGTTTGGCATAATTAGTGTCTGGGAATGAAAAGTGAGCATTATACTTTAATTACTAAGACAATGATATATTTTGTCAACTTGTAGTAACATATTTTTGACATGCCTTTTTTATCTGTGATAGCCATTAAATTTAAGTATTGAGTCAATTCAACTTAGAACTCAACACTCAAAGTATTATATCACTATTTTACCAAGATTAAAATAAGATGATCTCATAAAGAGCAAAAGAATTTATATTATTAATGAGCATAATAGAATATCACTTTAGTTTAAAATATTTACTTATTTTATCATTATCTAACCTTTACTTAATTTTTTTTAAAGATTTTATTTATTTATTTTAGAGAGAGAGGAAGAGAGGGAGAAAAAGAGGGAGAGAAACACCATACATCAATTGGTTGCCTCTTGCTCACCCCCAACGGGGAACCTGGCCAGCAATCCAGGCATGTGCCCTCACTGGCAAGCAAACTGGTGACCTCCTGGCTCGCGGACTGGCACACAATCTACTGAGCCACATCAGCCAGAGCTCCTTAATTTTTTCTTATGGCTATGAGTGTGCATAAAATGCCAGTACCATAATACAAGTATGTAATTTATAAATAAATGTGTATAAATTTACACATAAAGTTACCTCAGTGGAGGTGTGAGTTCAGATACTTTCTACTAATCAAGATATGGGACCAAAAATGTTTGAAAATCATTGGACTGGTAAATGGGATGAAGAGAGCTTTTTATAGTTAATCTAAGAGTAACATAATATAATTGGAGGAAAAAAAACAGAGGTAATATAAACGTTTTTTAATACTGTAATATAAAACAAAAAACTGAGAATAACTTAGTATAGAGACCAACAGTTCCACACATTTCAAAACCTAGCATGATATATTCATTTCTGTTCAACAGTTGTTGGCCACCTACTGTGCTCTGCTTGTACTTGGCAATGAAAAGATGAATAAGACATAGTCTCCTGTCCAGAGCTTTCTGCTGGGTAAAACAGAGCATGTGTGACCAAGGGAAGTAGAGGAATGATGTAAATAAACAGATAATTTCTGTAAATATTGTAAACAGTATTTAAGAGGGTTCTATAAATAATATAAGATGGTGTCTTGTGGTGGTGGTACCTGAATTAAGCTTTCTTGAGAACATATAGAGAACAGTATAATTGACTGATAATAAGTTCAAATAAATTCGAAAGTATTTATTACAGTTGTTTCATTTTGTTCAATTAGCCAGTAAAATCTATAAGATAATTTATAAAGATTTCTGTCCTTGTAGTAGTCATAAAAGACCTTAAAAGTTTAGATTGCTGAAGATCTAAATACCAATTATCTGGAGCAATCCTCAGACTACACGTGTACAAAATGAATGATAAACTTTCTTTTACTCACCTTTATTCAATCAACACTTTTGAACACAGCTCTGTTTCAGGCACTGAGCTAAATGCCAGAAATATACAATCAGATAAGACACTCCTTCTGCCCCCAAAGGACTTCAAGTCTCATTGTAGACACCATGTTGTAAAGCAATATATAGAAATTAGTGTAAGAACTGGTGAAATACAGGTTTGAACAATGTGCATGCCATCATGCTGAAAAAATAAAATTGATCTACATCAGAGGCTTTCTAGAAGAAGTTAATCTAGGTCATGAAGAACAGAGAGACTTTGCCAAGGAGGCAGTGGAGGAAAAGATATTCCAGGGGGGAGAAATAGCATATGCAAGTACAAGGAAGCCTGCCACCATTTTCTAGCCTCTTATAAAAGCCTTTTTCATCCACATTCTTGTTTATCATTACTCCTCAAGTTCTTGCTTACTTAGACTAATTTTGTTAGATCAAGATTTATAAAACATTTATTTGAAGCATGCGTACAGTCTGGTTTGCCTTTGGAGAGTGGACAAATTTAGAACCACGTTCTATACCAAAAATGGTCAAGTCAAGCACTCATACAAGTTGGAGATATCAGATTCTTCATGGCTGTTGGCCTAGGAAGTGTGACATCATTGGTGGTTGCAGTGGTGACTGAATTTTGTGGCTTCCCTGGACGTGGGTGCCAATCATCACCTCCCTCACATGGTCCTTCACCTAACGAAATCTCTCCCTTAACGATACCACAGTTTCACCACTGCTAACTGAAAAGAAGAACCCATAGACAGCCGAAAGCCAATTTGGGCCAATAAGATTCTCCTTCTGAGATTCCAAGGTTAAGATGTTTTGCTTTGAACCCTTCCTTGGTGGTAAAGGGCCCTGATTAAGATATGTAAACCCCAGGCCTACTAGTTGGCAGAGAGGAACTCTACCCATCAGTATCCAAAGTGTCAGTTGTTTCAGAGCCATACCTATGGGTACAGGTGGAGGAAACACAGTCACCATAGGATCACCCACCTGACATAATAGGCCAGGAATATTGTCTCTCCATTTGAGTTTGAGGTAACCCAAAATAGCTACATAGCTTCTCACTCCAAAGTCACTTGCCTGTGGGGCCAAAAAGTACTCTACAATAGACCAGGTGTAAAAGGGGTTTAAAGGCTACAGGGGAATCTCACATAATCCAACTGTAGATAGTACTACCAGGCCTCATAAATGCTGAAAACATATTCAGACAGGCTACTTTCCTTCTTTTTTCATTTCAGGAGGCAGCATTTCTCTTCTCTGTACCTATCTATCATACCTCCATTTTGTTCTTTTACAAGAGCCTCTATTGGCCTCTGGAGCCACTTTGGCTCAGACATGACCTGCGGTTACAGCTCAGTAACCACTCCTGCTCACCAAGTCAACCCTTCTGTCCCTTAGTTCAAGTTCTTGCGCTGGTGTACCCGTTAAACAGGTGACATTTTGGGTACTGATGGATAGAGTTCCTCTCTGCCAACTAGCAGGTCAGAAGTTTAGATATCTAATTTAGGATCTACCAAGGGTTCAAAGCATAAAATCTTACCTCAGTTGGAAAAATATTCTTGACAGTACAATTGCTGGAGCACTTTAAGAACTGGCAAGTGCTGGTCCAGGGACAGCAAGGACCTGGCTTGGCCAGGATGTCATCACTGAGGGGCATGTCAGCAGTGTGTTGCAGCCACATTACAAAGAGATGGAGGTAGGCAAAATGGAAGTGAGCAAGCTTGCCTTGATGCAGAAATGAGCAGCATAATTCAGGTAGAGCAGCATTCTCTACTGAGAATGGAGGTGCATGAGCTTCAAGATAAAATGGAATGTGGTATCAATATGTTAAGGCAATCAAGCAAACAGGCAAGCTGTAAAACAGGGCATGCATGGCTGAGCAGTTATTTTTGTCAAGGAGCATCTGCTGAAAGTGGTCTCTGATTTCAGAGCAGCTCAGAGCTATTGAACACCAGTCCTGCTTCTGGACCATGAAGAGCCTTTTGGAGCCAACATGGGTCTGGGGCTAGCAGGGAGCCTTCAGGGCTGCTGTTCAGTAGGGACAAAGTTGCCCTTCATCTTCTGAATACTTGGATTTGACTTGTCCTTGATCCCCATAAGGGCTCTGATGAGTCAGACCCCATTGGAGCCAGTCTGGCCCCTTGGAGGGGATTTAAAAAAAAATTACTTATTGCCTTTAAAGAGCAAGAGGAAGGGACAGAGAGAGAGAAAGGGAGAGAGAGAGAGAGAAAGAGAGAGAAAGAGAGAGAGAGATTGAGAGAGATCGATTTGTTGTTCCACTTGTAAATACATTCATTGGTTGATTTTGGTATGTGCCCTGACCGGGGATCAAACCCACAACTTGGTGTATCTGGATGACACTCTAAGCAACTCAGCACTGGCCAGGGCAGAGGGGATTTCATCCTGTCAAATATCAAAGTTGTGGTTTATCACCCAAGTTAATTTTTTTCTTCATACTTATCACCATCTCAAAATCTTATTTATTTGCTCATTTGCTTATTGCCTCTCTCCCCAGTAAAATATAAATTCCCTTAAAGCAGAGACTTTAATTTGATTTCCCCTCATTGCTGAGTTTTATAACACCTAGAGCAATGTTTGCTTCTTAGTATGTTTTCAGTAAATATTTACCAAATATATAAGCAAAGTCCATGAACTCAGGAACATGGTCATGGGTCATGGGCCTGGACAACAAGTCCAAGTCCTGGAGATCCTGACAGACCTTGATTAACATGTCTAAGTTTAGCTTGGGATAGTGGCAGACAGGGAACCACCCATGAGGTACCTCATCCCTAACGAATGTCCATGTAACTTGAAGGAGGACAGTCCAGGCAGAGGCACCTATACCTGGCATGGCTATATCTTTTCATTGCTTCCTGGTTATATGAGAAACAACAGCGAGAACAGCATACTTCCTGTTGCTTCTGTAATGAGAGAAACAGAGTACCAATTGCTGCTAAATGTGAGAGCTGTTGTAATCTGTAAGGTCTCTACTATCAGTTCACATCTTTCCGAAGTATGCATCCTGTGTGTGGGGTCACTCCACTTAAGAACTCTTTTTGAGGAATTATCCACAAGAAAGATGTCCAAGCTACTGAAAAAGACAGGTTTGAAAATTATGAGTTTTCACCCAGGTTACACTGCCTTGGTCAAAATTATCTCCCAACTACCTCTTGACCACTGCTGAAAATGAAGTAGAGGTGGTGGTTGCCCACAGTGAATCTGGTGTCCACATGGTTCCCATCAGCTGGTGTGAGGTGCAGTGCCCGAAGACCTACAAAAAGAATTCTGGAAAGTGGCCCGAGGACAGCCTGATATCTTGGAGACCGAAGAACCCATATTTTATCTCAAAGAAGGAGGTAAATGGTTTCCAAAAGTACATATATGGAATTAAGACTCCAACAACCAGCTCTAGAAAAGTCTGCCAGAAATTTATTCTGTAGGTGGAGCATTTTTCTTGTGAACCTTTCAGTGGATTTCATTCTCTTGAGTGATAAATTTCTCTTTTGGAGGCTCAGCAAACAACTATATAATGTTGGAAATAACCCATTCCTTCTCAAAGTCTTATAAATGCTTTGTTTGTTTGTTTGTCTGTTTTGCTGTGAAAAAGAAAACATTTCTCATTGTTTTTATTGTTATTTCTTTTTAAAATACATTTGATTGATTATGCTATTACAGTTGTCCCATATTTTCTCCCCTTAATTCCCCTCTACTCTGCACCCTTCTCCCACCAGCATTTCCTCCCTTAGTTCATGCCCAAGGGTTGTGCATAGAAGGGTTTGCCATCTCCATTTCTTATACTATTGTTAACCTCTCCCTGTCTATTTTGTACCTACTATTTATGCTTCTTATTCCCTATACCTTTTTCCCCATTCTCTGTTCTCCCCGCCTCTTTTCTCCATTTCTGTGGTTCTGTTATGTTCTAGTTGTTCGCTTAGTTTGTGTTTGTTTTTTTTTAGGTTCAGTTGTTGATATTTGTGAGTTTGTTATCATTTTACTGTTCACAGTTTTTAATCTTTTTCTTTTTCTTAGATAAGTCCCTCTAACATTTCATATAATAAGGGCTTGGTGATGATAAACTGGTTAAGTGGGCTGATAAGTGGGCTATCTCCTCGTAGCTTAGTTCTATCTTTGGAGTTTTGATCTGTTCTTTCATTTGGTCCATAGTTCTTTGTCATTGCACACTTGCTACATTGGAAGGGGTGGAGCTTTAGGTATTCATCAGGGCAGGGCAACCCAGGTTGCTGTGTTGTGTCACTGTAGGTGGGGAAGGGGCCCAAGAGGGAACGATACCACTTGTGTGGCACTCAGCTGGCTTTCAATCACTCCCCCTGCTACCCACAAGGAAATTGGGCCCCTCTAGTGCTTATTCCCAGGTGGGTGAGTTTGAGTATGTTCTAGGACTCTGTGGGTCTCTCCAATGAACTCTCCTAAGAGACTGGGAGTTTCTCCTACTGTTACATCCCCCACAGATTTTTACAGCCAAAGGTTTTGAACCTTTCTTTTCCTGTACTGGAACCCTGAATTGTGTGGTCTATCTTGTTCCCCAGTTTATCTGCATGCAAATGTGGGACTGCTTGGTCCTGCAGCTGCCACCTTGCCATGTGTCCTCTCTGCCCCAGTTGCTTGACTCTGCCCTTCCTACCAGTCTGGATGAATTTATCTTCTTTAACTCCTTGGTTGTGGGATTTCATGCAGTTCGATTTTCTGGCAGTTCTGGTTATTTTTTGTTTTTAAATTTGTTGTTGTCCTTCTTTTGGTTGTGTGAAGAGGCAAAGCATATCTACCTACACCTCCATCTTGACTGAAAATCAGAAAACATTTTTATTAAAAGAAAACGATAACATACAATGTTTAAGTTTAAACATACCTTGAAGACTTACCTGGGTGTCAACAACTGTCATAGACCCCCTACCCCATCCACACCCAAATTCTGTCCTCAACTCTGTTATTGCAGTTGTTTTAAGAAGATAAAATGTAACTGTGCCTTTCTGGAGAAAGGAATATGTATCTACTTGTTTCTGCTGAAGGAGCCCTCAGCCACAGATGTGTTCTCTTTTCTAGCCTGCTTCTGAGATAGCTCTCTAGTGCCTGTCTCATCTGACATCCCAGCCTCCTCTGACACCACTGTGCTCAAAGGTAATAAAACATTTATCTGATAAGGGTAAATGAGCATATTTTCAGGAAACAGATGAAATTTCTTCATGTACTTTGCTTTTTTGAAAAGCAGCCACGTGGCTCATTACGTGTAGAGCACAAGTTTACTAGTTAGCATACAACCTTCCTCTTTAGCCTCTGTGCCTACTTCCTCTTCCTTTCTTAGAAACCTGTTTGAATGAGTACAAACTTGGCTCAACACTTTTTGACATGTAGTATGAAGCCATTTCTTAGTGTGAGCACCACCATTCCTCCAAGACATCTTTCTTTAGATGGTATTATCAGGGGGAACTAGCATTCTCATAACAACAGTAAGTTTTGTAGATGCTAAGAGGATGTCTACTTTCTATGATGACTTTCCACATAATATCCTTTGAAAGCAAGAAGTCAGAGTGAATTTTGTTTAGATGCAAAATGAAATAATCAGCTTTATATTCTAGTAGTGATATTGGCATTAGGGTTAAGTCAATCAACAGGTATTTTTTGAAAAACTCTGCTATAAAACCATCTGAGTGAGGGAATCTATATGATACAGGGAAACATAAGTGTGTTCTAAGTCTGGAAGATCTATTTGGTAAGACCGGCTGCATGTTCATTTTTAAAAAAGCAAACTATTGAAAAATTCATAGAAAGAAAAGATGACTTTTATCAGTGCTCACTCAGGGATTTGGAGAGCAAACAGGATTTAGGACATACTTAGGAGATTAGGTAAAAGGAAGTTATAGCAGTGGTTTTTATGCAATTCTGAGAAACATGGAAAGGTACAATTTGAGTATTCTCTTTTTTTAAAAGATTTTATTTATTCATTTGTTTTCAGAGAGGAGAAGGGAGGGAGAGAGGGGAAAAATATCAATGTGTGGTTGCCTCTCATGTGCCTCCTACTGGGGATCTGACCCACAACCCAGGTATGTCCTCTATACTGGAAATCAAACTAGTGACCATTTTGTTCTCAGGCCAGCACTCAATCCACTGAGCCACAACAACCAGGGCTGATTTGAGTATTTTCAATGACTGAAACTTGGAAAGATTAGAGTTTGCCAGTAAGTTGTGAAAGTTATTTGGCAATGTAAGATCCTTTAAAAATTGTCACATCATACACTTTTCTCAAGAGTGGTCTAGAGACACTTGAAGAGAGACTGAAGATGGAGGCTTTGGGGAGAGAACTGAGAGAGTAGTCAATGGGATCCCGGTGTGGACTCCTCTTCCATATGGCAGCAGACATCTGGCTCAGGTGGATCACTTCCATGAATGGCAGCAATGTGAGAAGACACAATAACCCAGCCCCCAGGAGGGACTCTGCCCTGCCCAGAGCTGTCTAAGCCTGACTGTGGAGTGCAGAGTGACTAGATTAACAGCTGAAGGAGACAGCCACAGACAGTAGATTCCTCGAAGTCTCAAACAGACTGCTTAATGTCAGAGAGGGTCAAGAGCTGACATCATCAGAGGCAGATCCAGGAAGAAAAAACAGTGGTCTCCTACCATAGAAGTTCACACCACAAAGTCAGGAAATCAAGACAGATCAATTTAAGAAGCAGAAGCAAAAAAGAAGAGTCTCACACATAATGGGAAGAAAAAGAAATACCCCCCAACTGAAGGGAAAGGAAGAATCCCCATAAAGAGGACTATCAGATACTGAGTTCAAAACAAACGTTTTAAGACAGGTCAATGAGCTCAGTGAGCTCAGAGAGAATTACAAAAAATTATAGGGAAACTACAATTTCCCCAAGGAACTTACTGCAAACTATATCACCATGAAAAAGGACATAGAAACTATCAGTAAGAGGCAAGAGGAAATGAAGAATACTGTTTCTGAATTGAAGAACACAGCAGAAGGAATCAAAAGCAGGCTAGATGAAGCAGAGGATCAAATCAGTGAGCTGTAATACAAGGTAGCAAAAAGCTCCCAGAAAGAGCAAGAAAATGAAAAAGACTCAAAAAGAATGAAGAGGAAATTAGGGAAATGCAGGACAACCTGAAATGTAGTAATATCCATATAATAGCAATACCAGAAGGATAAGAGGAGGAGGAAGGGATAGAGAACCTGTTTGAAAAAATAATGATGGAAAACTGCCCTCAATTCAGGAGAGAAAAAGTCACTTAAGTCCAGGAAGCATGGAGGGTCCCATTCAAGAGGAACCCAATGAGGCCCACTCCAAGACACATCATCATTACAATGGCAAATATCAAAGACAAGCAGAGAACCCTAAAGGCAGCAAGGGAGAAACAGGTAGTAACAGACAAGGGAGCCCTGATATGGCTAGCAGCTGACGTCTCAACAGAAACACTGCAAGCCAGAAGAGAGTTAAAAGAAATATTCCAAGGAATGAAAAGCAATGGCCTACAACCAAGACTGCTCTATACAACAAGGCTCTCCATTAAAATGGAAGGTAAACTAAGGAGTTTCCCAGACAAAAGAAGGCTGAAAGGATACACCTCCACCAAACCAGCATTGAAAGATATTCTAAAGAGACTGCTTTAAGAAGATGAAGAAAAAGGATCTAAGAATACCCAGTTCCTTTCACAGTCACCAATTCTTGATATTACCAATATATTTAATACATATTAATCTGATCATGACAATGATGTGCTATTTTAATTATTACTTTATTTGTTGAAACTAAACTTGTTGTTGTATATTTCTTGCCTATTTCTATTATTTTTAAAAAGCTTTAAATGACTTTTTGGTATTCTTTATCCACTTTTTTGACTGTGTGTAGAATTTTTCCCTGAAAAAACCCCCAACAGCTATTAACCATTTTTTAATGTGTTGCAAATAGTTTCCTATTCTACTACTTGTCCTTTAACTTTTTTATATATATATTAGTGTATCATCTTAAATGTTTAATATAGTCATATTGTCAATATTTTACTTTATAACTTCAGGGTTCAAATATTTTACTCCAGGGTAATAAAAATATTATTTTGTATTTTCTCCTAAAACTCCTTAGATTTTACATGTTGATTTTTAACTCACCTGAATATTTTTGTATAATGTGTGAAATATGGCTCTATATTTGCTTTATTTCAAGTAACAGTGGTCCATGCACCTTAATTGTTGAATAAACCTTATTTTCTCCATTGATTTGAAATATCAGTTTAATCATATATTACATTGTTAGACAGATATATACATTTGTTTCTAGAATGCTCAGTTTATTTCATTGATCTCCTTGATTATTTCTGTGCTCTTGTGATGTTGTTTAAATTTCTGAGACATTATAATGGATTTAATTTTTTAATATTTTATAAAAGATCGTGGCATTTAAAAAATAAATAAATAAAATTAATCTTCATTGCAATAAAAAAAGAAAGAAAGAAGGAACTCCTACTTTTTGTGACAACATGGATGAAACTGGAGAATATTATGTTAAGTGCAATAAGCCAGTTGAAAGAAAAATAACATATGATCTCACCTATAAGTGGAATCTATTCAACAAAATAAACCACAGGCATGGAAACATGGAGCAGAATGAAAGTGATCAGATGGGATAGGGAAGGAGGACAATGGTGGAAAGAAGGATAAGGGACTAAACAAAGAACATGTATGAGTGACCCATGGACATGGACAACAGAGTGGGAATTGATTGTGGGAGAGGGGGATGAAGGGGATGAGTGGAGGAGGAGAAAAGGGGGAAAAATTGAGGCAACTCTAATTAAACATGATTTAAGTATATATAAAAAGAACTTTTCTCATCCTTTTTTCTGGAGATGTAATTCTTTCCTGTGATGTTTTAGTGCTATTTCACAAATTGCACCAACATTCAGTAGCTTAGGACCACCATTTTATTCCAAGGATGAATGCTGAAGGTCAGAAATAGGAACAGGATTCAGTGGATCAGTGGCAGGTCTCTTCTCCTTGACATCTGGAGCTTCAGACAAAAAGACTTCAAAGCTGAGGTGGAGCTGGAGGCTGGGAGTGAGATTAGCGGGAAGCATGGTCACACATGCATCTGGTGGTTGATGCTGGTCTGGCTGGGACTTTGGATGGAATTGTTGGTCCAGGCATTTGTCAGGGCTTCACACTGCAGCCTGGATTTCATCATGTCACAAAAAGCCTAGACTTGTTTCAAAGTGGCTCAGGGCTCCAAAGATACGTGTCCTGGCTGATAAGGCAGAGAAGGTATGCTCTACCTTTCCTGATCCAGAAGTTGAGCAAGGTCGTTTCTATCCTTTCTTTTGGTTATGGGAATCACAAGTTCTCCTACCAGGCTCTTCTCATAACACCACTGAAACTATCCTCATTTGGATGAACTTTGATCATTGTGATGAAATCTTTTAGCACTTAATATTTAAAAATTTCCATGAGCTCTGTTATATGTTCTTGGCAAGCCCTCCTTGCATCTTCCTTTTCCTCTTGGTTCTGTGATAACATTCTGTCTTGGTTTTCTTCACATTACTCACAATTTCCTCCTTTTCAACTACTTTATGATTGAACACCCCATCTTTCTCAGATCACACATTTAGTGTTGATGATCCTCAGGGCTTCATTTTTCACTTAATTTTTTCCCTATAAGCCTCTTAAAACTTGTACTCTCTTTTTCTTAGATCACCTTTCCTGATAAGTTGGTTTCACATGTTTACTTCCATTACCATCATTACATGTAGTCTTTTTTTTTTTTTTAATTAATTTATTTACTTTTTAAATACATTTGTCTCTGCCTTCCCCCCACCTCTTTCCCTTGCCCCCTCCCACCTTCCCTCCCTCAGCTCTTCCCCTTTGGTTTTGTCCATGAGTCCTTGCTATATGTTCCTTGACTTTCCCCTTCCCTACCCTTTCCCTGCCCCCCCTTCCCTCTTGTCTCTGTTGATTTCTTTTCCTTTCAGTGTTGCTGGTCGTATTTTCCTTGCTTCTTTGCATTGTTGGTTAGGTTCCGCTTATAGGTGAGATCATATGGTATTTGTCTTTCGCCCCCTGGCTTATTTCGCTTAGCATGATGCTCTCCAGTTCCATCCATGCTGTCGCAAAGTTTAGTACTTCTTTTTTTCTTTCTGCGGTGTAGTATTCCATTGTGTATATGTACCATAATTTTTTGATCCAGTCATCTACTGATGGGCATTTAGGTTGCTTCCAACACTTGGCTATTGTAAATTGTGCTGCTATGAACATTGGGGTGCATAGGTTCTTTTGTATTGGCGTTTTGGTGTTCTCAGGGTATAGTCCCAGCAGGGGAATCACTGGATCAAAAGGCAGTTCCATTTTCAGCTTTTTGAGGAAATGCCACACTGCTTTCCAGAGTGGCTGCACCAGTCTGCATTCCCACCAACAGTGGACTAGGGTTCCCTTTTCTCCACAGCCTCGCCAGCACCTGTTGTTTGTGGATCTGTTTATGATGGCCATTCTGACCGGTGTGAGGTGGTACCTCATGGTGGTTTTGATCTGCATTTCTCTGATGGCTAGTGATGCAGAGCATCCTTTCAAATGCCTCTGGGCCCTCTGTATCTCCTCCTTAGAAAAGCATCTGCCCAGGTCCTTTGCCCATTTTTTGATTGGATCGTTTGTCTTCTTGGAGTCAAGTCGAGTGAGTTCTTTGTATATCTTGGAGATCAAACCTCTATCTGATGTATCATTAGCAAATATATTTTCCCAAATGGTTGGCTCCCTTTTCAGTTGGCTGATGTTTTCTTTAGCCGTGCAGAAGCTTCTTATTTTGATGAGGTCCCACTTGTTTATTCTTTCCTTTATGTCCCTTGCTTTAGGAGACATATCAGTGAAAAAATTGCTGCGTGGGACATCTGAGAGTTTCCTGCCAATGTTCTCCTCTAGGACATGTAGTCTTAATTCAAAAATTATACTCTGAACCTAGATTCATATTTCCACCTGACATTTTGATATTGGCCTAAATCCTGCCTCTAACTGCAGAACCTGAACCCACCAGTTTCTTCCCCAAATCTGTGTATCATCTTTACTCCCTGTCTTAAGGATCCATCACGATACCCCTGTTAGAAATCCATAATTCATTATTTGTCATTCTTAGTCCTTGCCCACATATACCCATGGATCAATAAATCCTTTGTTTTTTCTTCTCCTAAATATTTCTAGAATCTGTCATTTAAAAAAAAATGCCTGCTGCCCAAGATCATACTCCCAGTATTTATCAATAACTTTCCAACTGCTCTCTTCATTTTATCTTCTCTAACTATCCTAACTGCCAGAATAAGCTTTCTGTATGCAAATCTGACCTTGTGCCCTTTGCAGTGTCAAATACTTAAATGCCTGCTCTTTGTGAAGTGAGATTAAATATTTGTTGTAGTGAAGTCAAGCAAAGTGTTATTCAATGTAATATAATGTAATGATTTATTAATGGATTCATTGGGGAAAAAGAGGGTGAGGGGTAAGCTCTGCAATAACACAATTATATCCTGATCTTGTTGTCATAGACAAGGACCTCAGTTTTTCTACCTTTCCCCCTATCTATACCTTTTTGAGGCAAGAGAGTCATTATCTCCACTTTTTGAGTCTGGGCTGGTCTTGTGACTTACTCTGGCCAATAAGAAATGATGATATGTAAATTCTGAGTCTGGGTCCCAAGAGGATATATAGGCATCTTTTCAGCTGAAATCATCCTGAACCCACCAGCCCCACATCTGTCTGCAAGATGACCACAAACAGCATGAGCAAGTCCAGACGCGATCAATGATGCCCAGTTTAGGTCAGCAGAACCATG
Organism: Pteronotus mesoamericanus; assembly: GCF_021234165.1. Lineage (NCBI taxonomy): Eukaryota > Metazoa > Chordata > Mammalia > Chiroptera > Mormoopidae > Pteronotus > Pteronotus mesoamericanus. The sequence goes on from NW_026555321.1 coordinate 62,064,230, forward strand.
GGACTTGGTTCTGAGAAATAAAAGATGATTGTTGATTTAAGCCACTAAGGCGTGGGCTGGTTTGTTTGCAGAATTATGTGGTAATAGCAACTTTTTGTTCCTAAAATGCTTGACATTACCATAAGCTTGACCTTTTCCAACATTTAATCTTAAACATGTGACTTTCCAACCTTCCACTTCCCTTGTGTTAATATTCCCCGTGTTGTAATATATCTTTGATCTAAGGCCTCTAAACCAGAGATTACACTATTTCATTATTACCAATCTGTCCCCTCCCATATTCTTTCAGGGATATACTTAGGTATTATGATCTATCATTAAAATGCCTTCTAAGCCAAATCTTCCCCAAAACCTCAGCCTAAGCCTAACCCAGCTATTCATATTCTCTTTGTCTATAACAAAATGACAGAATATGGCAAAAGAAAGTCACACAGCTGTCCTTACTTCACCTCAGTTCATGACGACACATGTCATGTGAGACTCAGCATTAGCACTGCTACACTGCTCTGGGTGTTATCAAATAATGGACTTTTGGGAGGGATTGCCCAGATACTATTACCAAAACAATGCCCCCCTCTCCCTTCCCCAGGGTCCCTCAGTTGAAGTGTTACTGAACAATGGATCCTTGGAGGGGGTGCCCAGATGCTATTACTGAAACAATGACCTTGTCACCTTTCCCTGGGGTCCCTCGGTTGTAGATCTTTTGCCTGCTGCCCTTGGAATAATGGGTCTGAATGGCAGAGTTTGATGAAGAGAAAAGGAACTATTTATTCAAAAGTTATACAGGTTTGATTAATGGCTAAATGTCCCTCTTAAATCTCAAATTCCCTTTAAAGCTCCCACCACTTAAAACACCCACCAACACACAGTCCTGCCTTCCCCCCTTTGCCCAGTCAGGCAAGTTAGGCCTTTAGAAGAAAAAAGATCAGAAATCCAGAGCTCAGCTAGGCAGGCATCTCACTGTCCCAGCACAATCTGCTGCATCGCTGCGATCTCCAGTTCTTAATCCAAAACCATGTTGCACCTTCTCATGGCCCATTGGCAAGAGTCCTTTCTCCCCTTTTCTTCCTGTGTGGTCTTCCCATTGTTCTCCAGAGTCTGTATCCCTTTATCTCTCCTGCAGGCCATGTATTCCCTTCCTAGTTACAGCCTGCTTCCTAAGCCACGTAGTCAAAAAGCTTCTAGTATGACTGCCTAGCCTGGGTTTTAAACCCCTGCGTAAATCCTCCCCCAGGACCCCATCTCCAACTCTTTCAGCAGGTGCTATAACTGGGAGAGCTGCTTCCCAGTTTTCTCCTGGGTTAAAGTTATGCAAACCTCCCTGGTTAGTCTTGTTGATATGCAAAATAATCATCTTTGCATATGAAGTATGAAGCTATCCTCTTATTGACATGCAAAGAAACTCTCAGTGGCCCTCTCTTGTATTGACATGCAAAATGACTCTCAATGGCCCTGCTCCTTGTTTCCCATCACCCATGGCAGACGACCTTGGCGGGAGTTCGGGGGGAGGTGAGAATATTCTATATTTTTCTTGGATACCCCAATTTCTAGATCCCATTACAAATCCCCTTAGCGGGGTGGAGGCCTGGCTCTGTCCTGTTATGGGAACTACTTATTCTCCTGTTCCTTTGGGTGACTGCTTCATGCCTACTGCTGATCCTCAATTATTGACTTTCTTCACACTTCACTGAGAAATTAGAAGGTACTGTCTCCTAAAGCAAGGGACAGAAAGGAAAGAATAAACAAGTGGGGCCTCATCAAAATAAGAAGCTTCTGCACAGCTAAAGAAAACATCAGCAAAATGATAAGGGAGCCAACTCTATGGGAAAATATATTTGCTAATGAAACATCAAATAAAGGTTTGATCTCCAAAATATATAAAGATCTCACTTGACTCCACTCCAAGAAGACAAACGATCCAATCAAAAAATGGGCAAAGGGCCTGGGCAGGCGCTTTTCCCAGGAAGAGATACAGAGGGCCCAGAGGCATTTGAAAGGATGCTCGGCGTCACTAGCCATCAGAGAAATGCAGATCAAAACCACCATGAGGTACCACCTCACACTGGTCAGAGTGGCCATCATAAACAAATCAACAAACAACGGGTGCCGGCGAGGCTGTGGAGAAAAGGGAACCCTAGTCCACTGTTGGTGGGAATGCAGACTGGTGCAGCCACTGTGGAAAGCAGTGTGGAATTTCCTCAGAAAGCTGAAAATGGAACTGCCTTTTGATCCAGTGATTCCCCTGCTGGGACTATACCCGAAGAATACCAAAACGCCAATACAAAAGAACCTATGCACCCCAATGTTGATAGCAGCACAATTTACAATAGCCAAGTGTTGGAAGCAACCTAAATGCCCATCAGTAGATGACTGGATCTAAAAATTATGGTATATTTACACAACGGAATACTACGCAGCAGAAAGAAAAAAAGAACTACTAAACTTCACGACAGCATGGATGGAACTCGAGAGCATTATGCTAAGCAAAATAAGCCAGGGAGCGAAAGACAAATACCATATGATCTCACCTATAAGCAGAAGGTAACCAACAAAACAAAGATGCCAGGAAAATAAGACCAGCAACACTGAAAGAAAAAAGAAACCAATAGAGACAAGAGGGAAGGAGGTAGGAGGGGGCCGGAGGTGGGGGGGTGGGGAGGAAGGGAAGGGTCAAGTCAAGGAATAAATAGCAAGGACTCATGGACAAAGCCAAAGTGAGGAAGGATTAAGGGAGGGAGGGGGACAGGGGGACAGGAGAAAGTGGTGGGGGGAAGGAGGAGAAAAATGTATTTGAAAAAATAAATAAATTAAAGAAAGACAAAAAAACTTTATTATTTGTTGAGTTTCAACAAATAATAATGTAATACTTAAAATTGAAAAAAAGAAATTAGAGGGTACTATATTAAAGCATCGTCATTGCTGCTCTATGAATTCTAAGTCTTATTTTCATTTTATTCTTTCCTCAAGTCACAAGGGAGAAAAGTCTCTCTCCTACCAAAGGTTACCAGGGAACAAAGTCTCATGAGTCCTTTCCTACTCACGGACTTTGCCCTTTGGTATGCTCTCTCTTTCATGCTTTATCAATTTCTTTTTCTACTCTTTTTTTCCCAGTAGGATAACAATGTCTCGGTCAAAGACAGGCCACATATACAGCTGAAGTCTCATAGATTATAATGATTAGGATGGAGATCCCATAGATTATAATGTCACTAGTGACATTATAGGTTTGTGTGAGTGCACCATGACCTTTGTCTATTTATCTTTAAATGCTAAAATTCTCTACATTCTAATCTGGAACTTATCTCTTAGCTACCTACACACTCTGCCCTCTATGATCTCAATTACTTACATCGACTGTGATTCATTTCTCCATAGTTTCTCTGTAACATCCAGATTTATATATCCCAGTTTTTTATCATCTTCGCTTGAATATGGTCATCCTAAACTTAACAAGTTCAGAACTAAACCACTTACATCCCTTCTAGGATCTTTCTTAGTGTTCCTTATTTCAACTAAGTGGTTCAGAATCTAGTGGAAAAAGTAGATGAAAATCAACAGTTATGCAACAGTATTAGTACTTTAATAGAGTTAGACACATGATATTTTATGCTTTTAAAGAAGTATTTAATGTAACTGAATACAAAGGGGCATAGAATTCAATAAAATGTGAGCAGCAGTGACTTATGTTAACATGAAACTGGAAAAGCCAGTGTTCGTGCTGCTTGTCACCTACCAGACGCAATAAGCAGACAGGGATTTAATCTTTATGTGCACTTTATTCAGATGATCAATGATGTAAGAAGGTGGCAGTTTTGTACCCTAACAGACTGTCTTAAATTCCATTTTAAACCAACCCTTTTTATAAGAAGAAAAGTGTGTATTTGCTAATATATCTGATAAGGGATTAATATTGAAAATTTATAAAGAATTTACAAAACTCAACACCAGAAAAACCAAATGACCCAATTAAAAAATGGGCAAAGGACATGAATATATACTTCTCCAAAGAGAACATACAGATGTCCAATAGACATATGAAAAGATGCTCAATGTCAGTAAGCATCAGTGAAATGCAAATTAAGACCACAATGAGATATCATCTCACACCTGTCAGAATGGTTATCATCAATCAATTAGCAAGCAACAAGTGCTGGTGAGGATATGGAGAAAGAGGAATGCTTTTGCACTGTTGGTGGGAATGCAGACTGTGGAAAACGGTATGGAGATACCTCAAAAATTAAATATGAATATGCCTTTTGTCCCAGCAATCCCACTTCTGGGAATATATCCAAAGGAACCCAAAACACTAATTTGAAAGAATATAAGTAGCCCTACATTCATTACAGTGTTACTTACAATCGCCAAGATATGAAAGCAGCCCATGTCCATTAGTAGATGAGTGTATAAAACAATTATGGGATATTTACACAATGGTATACTACTCAGCTATAAAAAAGAAAATTTTAGCCTTTGCAACAGTATGGATGGACCTGGAGAACATTATGCTAAACAAAATAAGCCAGTCAGAGTAAGAGAAATACCATATGATTTCACTCATATGTGGAATCTAATGAATAAACTAACAAGGAAAATGGGAGCAGATAGAGAGCAGGATGACAGCTAGTGGGTGGAGGGGGAGGTGAGATGATAGAGGGATTAACAAAAGGGAAAAAGGGCTCAAGAACATGAACAACACGTGATATTTGCTGGGAGGTGGGTATAAGGGACTAAATGATAATGGAATAAAATAAAATAAAGATTAAATCTAAATAAATAAAATATAAACAAATGAATTTGAGGGTTTCTTAAATGTTGATAAGTACCTGTTATGATAAGTACCTGTTACATTTCTTCTAAAAAATGTATGTGTTGAAGTCCTATTCCCCAGTGTTGTGGCATGTGACTATATTTGAACATATAACCTTTGAAAAAATAATTAAGTTAAAATGAGATTATGAGGGTAGTCCTCATCCAATATGACTGGTGTCCTTATAAGAAGGGGAAATTTGGACACAAATCAACGCACAAAGAGAAGGAGAACCAGAGAGGAGACCACCATCTACAAAGAATAGAGGCCTCAGAAAAGACCAATCCTGCAAACACCTTGATTTTGAACTTCATGCCTCTAGAACAGTCAGAAATAGATTTGTGTTGCTTAAGCCCCTGCCCTGGTCCATGGCACTTTGTTATGGCAGCCCAGCAAATGGATACAATACCATAACATTAAAATACAAGCTACTGGCATTATTTAAGTACAGAAAAAATTCCTATACAATCAAATTTAATTATCTTATTTTTTATTTTCCCTTCCTTTTGAGTCAGACTAAAAACTGTAATAGCCAGTATATGCTCTGAAAAAGAATTCTTTTTCTCCAAGAGAGATAGTCATAGTAAGTAGGTAAAAGTGGATAGTCTGGAAAGTCTCATGCTATTTATTAAATCTGTTCCAGAACTTGACGACAAGAACTCCTAAATTCAGTAGTGAAATACCTGTCTAATGCAAAGGCAGATGGTACCAGAAAACACACACACACACATACACATATGTGGAAAAAAGCCACATTGCATCATACAGTGAAATGAGCCAAGTAAAAGGGAGACTGAAAGTTAGACGTAGGGACAGAATGATGAAAGGAAGAGAAGGAAGAAGAGAAAGAAGAAAAAAGAAAAAAAACGGAGGAGAAAGAATAAACAAGTTAGGGAAAGTGTGAGAAAGAAAGGCTATTAAAGCATTTTTCTTCTTTGTTTAATGTAAAACCTCATGGAGTTCTTCCAGAGTGGAAGTGTTTGTGTGGGTTGATAACAATGTTTTGCTGAAAACGGCCAATGTGTTAAAAAAAATTGCTGTGGATATTTATAAAATAGCACATCCAGTTTGTTCAGTGTTTTGTGGTGGTCTCATGACAACAAAGGTGAGTGGGGGAAAGCAGTAAATGAAGAGGCAGACAGTTTTCAACACAATGGCCTTTTAAAAATTGCGATGCAAAAAAAAAAAAAAACCAAAGAGAGGCTTTTTTCTGCATAACTGGTGCCAGCCGTATGATGTCTTCCAAGCAATTTATATGTTGCTACCAGTAACTGTTTTCATTCTTATTACTGGCTGATAACAGTTTGTGGCTGTCCCTTTCTCCAGAGAATTATCCCCATACAAAGAGGAGCCAGTTCTCCTAGAAAGGTACTAATAAAGAAGACATTGAGTATAACACAATTACTTCTCTAAAGCTCCTTTGGATACCTAAGCTGGCCTCTAGTTGACACCACTGTTTTGTTTTGCTTTTCATCCCCTGCCCTATTCTGCTTCCTTCCAGCCCCTTATCTTGAGCATATTTATGCCATAAATCACTGCAATAAGATGCCCACTCTCAGGCTCTGTGTTCTAGGTTACAGCCCTAAGAAGTGGCCTTTAAACATGAGAGTCCAGATGTGGATGACTTGTGGCAACCAGGACACATGGGGAACACACAAAATGTCACAGTCATTGTATTGTTGTTGCTGTGCTGTTTAAGACTTTCACCTCCAGAAAACTGTAAAGATGTGTAAAGTCACACACAAAACTTGGTGCTGTGTTTTGGGCATTTGAGAAGTAGATAAATTGAAAGGGGTTACTGAGTGTCACTGATTCATTGTAGGGAAAAAGGTTTCAGATCTAGTAATCAACAATTTAAAGCAAAACATGGAACACAAGGACCTTCTTAACTGTCTTTAAAGAGAATCTCATTGGCCATAGTTGAAGCACTCAAAATTAGGAATAGGATTTGCTGTAAAGAGGCAGAGCCAGAGAAAAGGCTAAATCCTGGTTCTTACACCTCTCCTGTGGCAAGGTTAGTGTTCTGATGGAGAAGGAGCAAGACTGAGATCTGGGATGGGGACAGCTGGGTAGATGCACTATAGAAACTTGAACTCCCAGACTCCCATTAACCCTCTGGGCCTGTAGAATTGACCTACTTTCTCCTACAAGAAGATAAAGCCACATTCACTCTCTTGCTTGAAGCCCTTGTGGAAGTCCTAATAGATTTACAAGAGTTCTGCCTTCCTCAATATCTGCCCCATCTCCCTGGTTGCAGATACATCATTAGGGTCAAATCTGCATATAACCAGACTGTAGAGGGGCTGGGTCCCCACCGGGAGGACCATCGACAAGAACATGTTGGATCCAGATACTTCTGATTTTCATGAAAGTGAATTCAGAATTTAATATCAGCCATTTTTAACCCAAAATTCTCAGTGTTCCCCTTGATGTCACCTTGTCCCCTGTAATAGTATGAGGAAGATGACAAGGGAGAAGGAAAGCTTTCCAGAGCTTCCCAGTATGAGGGGCATGGGTACCTCCCAACACAATCCTCTGTCCCCCAAAGGCTTCCACAAAGTACCACTTTACTAGACTAGTCTTCAGGCTTTCAGATTATTGTCTCTATTATTAAGCCTATCACAATTTATACACAATTAACAGAAAGAGGTTTTTAAAACACTCCTCTATTTTCTGACTATATATGTCTGAGACGAAATTTTCTTCCTATACTTCAACTGAAACAGTATTCTGCAAAAGATCAAATTTAGATGTACATGTGAAAATTCACCTATCTACTATAAAGCCCAACATCAAAGATATTTGCAACAATGCCTTTGTACTCTTTGTATTATTTTTTTGGTTTTTGAAAAATATAGTTACTTTTCATAATAGTATGCATCTAGTTAACATGTGATGAGTTTATTTTTTGAAACATTTTGTTTATTTGTTTTTAGAGAAGGAAGGAAGAGAGGGAGGGAAACATTGATGTGAGAGAAACATTAATTGGTTGCATCTTAGGAGAAGTCAACAGTCAACAATCTGTTGGTCTTGAAGAGCTCATTTTAGCCACAGCAAGCAGTAGAAACAAAGTGCTGGAGACAACAAAAAACAGGATGAGTAGTGAGATGAACATTTACCTCAAGGTCGCTATGATTTAGGGCATCCATAATACCATTAAAATGGCTGGAATCACTGAAGGAAGTGTGTGATAAAGAGATAAAAAGAAAGATGACAGAGGTTAAGGAATACCTGCTCTTCAGAGATAAGTGACAGAAGAGAATTGGTCCAATAAACCAGGAAGTCATGTTTAGAGAGAACCAGACTAGTTCCACAAAGGTAGGGGTAGTCAGTGAATCACATGCCACAGAGAAATTACAGAGGTAGAAATGGGAGGAGGACATTATGGGTTGTTTTGAGATTACTAGTGATGTCTGAATGGAAGCCACATTGCATGGATGACATGGTGGTAAGAGGCAATTTTTTTTTGTGACCTTTGTGATGAAAGAAAGGCATGGTATGGTGGTAATTTGAGGGAGAGCAGAATGACGAGAACTTTGTAATAACAGCCCATCTTCCTGGCTGCAATCAGAGTCTGTGTCCTCTGTTCACTGCTCACTGGGTTGGGGTAAGATCAACATCACTCTCCCTAAAGACAGTCTTAGAAAACTTATTCACAGGCAAGTTATCCTTCGCCACCAGTGTAATTTCAATAGGAATGAATCTGACACAGAGCAGAGGTGGGAGAATTCCAGTATTCACTGTGGCTTCACTGGCACTTTTTAGCTTGAAATAAAATGTTTCCTGTACAAAAATAATTTTAAAGGCAGTTTAGATTGAAATTCCTAAGAAGAATTAATTCTTTTTTTACATTGTATTTTATTGATTATGTTATAAGGGTTGTCCCAATGTTTGCCCCTTTTCCCTCCACCCAGTACCACCTGCTCTCTTAGGCAATCCCCATACCATTGTTCATGCTTATGGATCATGTGTAGGTTCTTTGGCTACTCCATTTCTTATCTGTACTTTATATCCCCATGGCTATTCTGTAACTATCTATTTGTATATCTTAATCCCTTCACCTTTTTACCCATTCCCCCATCTCTTCATCAATTCCTCCACACTCTAATTCTATCAGACAACCATGAAAATGCTCTTTGTATCCATTATTCTGTCTCTGTTCTTGTTTGCTTAGCATATTTTTTAAATTCAATTGTTGATAGACATGCATTTATTGCCATTTTATTGTCCATCATTTTGATCTTCTTTTTCTTAAGTAAATCCCTTTAACATTTCATATACTATTTGGTGATGATGAACTCTTTTAATTTTTTCTGGTTGGGAAGCTCTCTATCTGCCTTTCAATTCTAAATGATAGCTTTCCTGAGTAGAGCAATCTTGGCTGTAGGTCCTTGCTTTTCATGACTTTGAATATTTCTTGCCAATCCCTTCTAGCCTGCAAAATTTCTTTTGAGAATCAGCTGACAGTCTTATGGGAACTCTTCTGTAGGTAACTAACTGCTTTATTTTTGATGCTTTTAAGGTTCTCTCTTAATCTTTAACATTTAGCATTTGAATTATGATGTGCCTTGGAGTGTGCTTCTTTGTATCCATCTTCTTTGGGCCTCTGTGTTTCCTGGACTTGCATGTCTATTTCCTTCAGCAAACTAGGGAAGTTTTCTTCTATTATTGTTTTCAAATAGATTTCCAAATTTTTGCTCTTTCTCTTCTCCTTCTGGAACCCCTATTATGGGAATGTTGGCACTCTTGAAGTTGTCCCAGAGGCTGCTCATACTATCCTCATTTTTTAGATACTTGCTTCTTCTTCTTGTTTTGATTGGTTGTTTTTTGTTTTCTTATGTTCCAAATCATTGATATTAGTATTGGCTTCATCAACTCTACTGTTGTATCCCTGTAAATTGTTATTTTTTAATTACTGTATCTCATTTCGTTTTTTTTAATTTTTAATTTTTAAAAAATTTTTTAAATTTTTTAATTTACAGTTGTCTCAATTTTTCCCCCTTTGCACTCCTCCACCCATCCCACCCTACCCCCTTCTCCCACAGTCAATTCCCACTCTGTTGTCCATGTCCATAAGTCATTCATATACATTCTTTTTTTAGTCTCTTCTCTTCCTTTCCACCATTGCCCTCCTTCCCCATCCCCTGTGGGCACTTTCAGTGTGCTCCCTATTTACATGCCTGTAGTTTATTTTATTCATTAATTTGTTGAATAGATTCCACTTATAAGTAAGATTATATGGTATGATTCTTTCAAGGACTGGCTTATTTCACTTAGCATAATATTCTCCAGTTTCAAAACATTGTTGCAAAATATAGGTGTTCCCCCTTTCTTTTTTTACTTTAATGAAGATTTTATTTATTTATTTATTTTAAATGTCAAAATCCATTATAAAATATTAAAAAATTAAATCCATTATAAAGTATCAATAATTAAAACAATATGGCACCAGCACAGAAATAATCAAGTAGATCAATGAAATAAACTGAGCACTCTAGAAAAAAATGTATATATTTAACAACGTAATATATGATGAAATTGATATTTCAAATTAAAGGGGAAAATATGGCTTATTGAACAAATAAGGTGCATGGACCACTATTACACGAAATAAAACAAATATAGAGCCCTATTTCATACATTATACAAAAATATTCAGGTGAGATAAAAAGGACAAGGAATAGAATAGCAAAGTACTTTCAATGCATCTAAAACATAGTTAATAGGGTTTTGTTCTTTTTTTTAAAGGGAAAAAATTCTACAAACCTCTAATCAATAAATGGATAAAGAATATCAAAAAGTCATTTAAACCTTTTTTTTAAAGAAAATAATGGAAATAAGAAAAAATATACAATAACAGGTTTAGTTTCAACAAATAGTAAAGAAACAATTAAAATAACATCATTGTCACAATCAGGTTAAAGGTATTAAAAATATTGGTAATATCAAGTATTGGTGACTATGAAAAGAACTGGGTATTCATAGACTCTTTTTCTTCATCTTCTTAAAGCAGTCTCTTTAGCATATCTTGCAATGCTGGTTTGGTGGAGGTGTAACCTTTCAGCCTTCTTTTGTCTGGGAAACTCCTTAGTTTACCTTCCGTTTTAATGGGGAACCTTGCTGGGTAGAGCAGTCTTGGTTGCAGGTCTTTGCTTTTCATGACTTGGAGTATTTCTTGCTATTCCCTTCTGGCTTGCAGTGTTTCTGTTGAGACGTCAGCTGCTAGCCATATCAGGGCTCCCTTGTCTGTTACTACCTGTTTCTCCCTTGCTGCCTTTAGGGTTCTCTGCTTGTCTTTGATATTTGCCATTGTAATGATGATGTGTCTTGGAGTGGGCCTCATTGGGTTCCTCTTGAATGGGACCCTCCATGCTTCCTGGACTTAAGTGACTTTTTCTCTCCTGAATTGAGGGCAGTTTTCCATCATTATTTTTTCAAACAGGTTCTCTATCCCTTCCTCCTCCTCTTATCCTTCTGGTATTGCTATTATATGGATATTACTACATTTCAGGTTGTCCTGCATTTCCCTAATTTCCTCTTCATTCTTTTTGAGTCTTTTTCATTTTCTTGCTCTTTCTGGGAGCTTTTTGCTACCTTGTATTACAGCTCACTGATTTGATCCTCTGCTTCATCTAGCCTGCTTTTGATTCCTTCTGCTGTGTTCTTCAATTCAGAAACAGTATTCTTCATTTCCTCTTGCCTCTTACTGATAGTTTCTATGTCCTTTTTCATGGTGATATAGTTTGCAGTAAGTTCCTTGGGGAAATTGTAGTTTCCCTATAATTTTTTGTAATTCTCTCTGAGCTCACTGAGCTCATTTAGCTTCCTTAGAACCATTCTTTTGAACTCAATCTCTGATATTGTATTTGCCTCTATTTCATTTAGTTCTCTTTGTGAGGAATCTTCCTTTCCCTTCAAGTGGGGGGTGTTTCTATTTTTTCCATTATGTGTGAGACTCTTCTTTTTTGCTTCTGCTTCTTAAATTGATCTGTCTTGATTTCCTGACTTTGTGGTGTAAACTTCCATGGTAGGAGACAGCTGTTTTTTCTTTCTGGATCTGCCTCTGGTGATGTCAAATGTTGACCCTGTCTGACCTTAGGCAGTGTGTTTAAGACCTCCAGGAATCTACTCTCTGTGGCTGTCTCCTTCAGCTGTTAATCTAGTCACTCTGTGCTCAGCAAGCTGGCATAGACAGCTCTGGGCGGGGTGGGGCCACCCGTGGAGGAAAGGTTCTTGGGTCCTTTAATGCTGCTGCGTCTCAGGGGAGTGGCCTTTGCCTGAGCAAGATGGCTGCTGCTGTATGGGGAAGGAGTCAGCACCAAGATCCCTCCAGCTGCTCTCTCAGTTCCCTCCCTAAAGCTTCCATCTGCAGTCTCTCGTCAAGTGTCTCTGTACAACTATGTGCCCCCTTTAGCCAAGGATCTCCTATTTGTGGCTGCCACTCTGTACTCAGCAGTCAGACTTTAGCACCACTGGGTTAGTGCTTAGTCCCTACTGGGGGCGGCACTATTGTTTCCTCTCACACTGCTGCTGCTCAGGGAATTGGTCTGCCTGAGCAAGATGGCTGCTGCCTCATGAGGGATAAGTCAGCACCAGGATCCTGCTGGCTACACTCCCAGTTCTCTCCCCAAAGTCTCCTTCCCCAGTCTCTCCTCGGGTGTCTCTAGCCCACTCTTCCCCTACCTTTGCCAGAGACGACAATAAGTTGCAGTTAAATTGTGCTAAAGCTGATTCTTCTGTGTGTCCATGATTATAAGGCTCCTGTCTTGCTATTGTTCAGTTGTTTGTTCTGGGTGATTTCTCCACAATTTAGTTATAATTCCAGATTGGTCCTGGGAGGACGTCACTATGACTTACACTCACTCTTCCACTATTTTGAATTTCCTCTCTGTTTTTTTAGTTCTTCTTCTGGAGTTCTGACATTTTCTTTCATTTGAGCCATATTTCTTTGTCTCCTCATTTTGGCAGACTCCCTGCATTTGTTTCTGTGTATTAGGTAGAGCAGCTATGACTCTTTGTCTTGGTAGTATGGCCTAATATAGTGGGTGTCCTTAGGGTCCAGTGGCACAGCCTCACCTATCACCCAAGCTGTGTACTTGAGGTGTTCTCATTTTGTAGGCTGTGTACACCCTACTCTTGTAGTTGAGGCTTGATTGCTTTTGACAGGTCAATGAGAGGGATTTACTGAGGCCAGTCAGCTGCAAGGATTGTCTGTGACCACTGACAATGAACCTCTGTCCTCTGTGGAGGACTAGCTGTGCAGGAGCAGGGTGATGGTGCTCTGAAGTTGTCTGTAGCTATCCACTGGGTGTGCGGGCTCTAGGGTTTCTGGGTGGTGCAGGCCATGGTCATCCCCAACCTGTGTTTTTTCCTGGGGCCATACTGCCTGAGCTATAAGGCTGCTAATTATAATGGGCTTGGAGATTTCCAGGTAAATCTAGGCTGACTGGTGTTAGTGCCAGGCATGGGGTGACTTAGCAAGAGGTATGGCAGCTGGGAGCTCACTGAGGCTAGCTTTTCTTGTTTGAGAGAATGTAAGAAGTTGTAAAGCATGAGCCAAGACCCACCATTCATATGGAGCAGGTTGGGTGGACCTCTAAGTTGGGTGGGAGAGAGTCTCTGGGGATCTCCAGGGCAGGGCAAACAGTGTTAGCCAGGTTGATAAAATCTCATATATAACACCCTCTTGCTGGCTACTTGGCTCTGTGGGGGAAGGGTCAGAAAAGGGACAAAAAGGCCTTTCTCTGCCTTTCAGTCTGGGAGAACACTGTCCCCCAGCTCTCACCTTGACACCAGACACTTCAGTTTCTCCCTGTTTGCCACTGGTGCTGAGATGCACTGTTTGCATGGACATCAATTTATATTATATGTAATCCCTATAACAACTTTAAGATAGGTAGTATCACTCCCATTTCATGTTAAGAAAACTGAGGCTTAGAGAGTTTGATTATATTGCCCAAGTTCACATTGCTAGTAAGATAGAGCCTAGAATTACCTGTTCTCAGTGTCTCCATTGACCATATTTTTATTATTTATTTATTTTTGTTGTTCTATTACAGTTGTCCCAGTTTCCCACTGCTGCTCACCCATGCCCTGCTCACACCCCGCTCCCAGTCAATCCCCACACTGTTGTCCACTTCCATGGGTCACTTATACTTGTTCTTTAACTAGGCCCTTCCCTTTTTTCTTCCCTTATTCTCCTCCTCTGGTTTCTGTGAATTTGTTCCTTGTTTCCATGCTTCTGGTTCTATTTTGCTCATTTGATTTTTTGTTGGTTAGGTTCCTATAATAGATAGGATCATATGGTATTTATCTTTTGCCACCTGGCTTATTTCACTTAGCATAATATTCTCCAGTTCCATCCATGCTGTTAGAAAAGGTAGGAGTTATTTCTTTCTGCTGCATAGTATACCGTTGTGTAAATGTACCACAGTTTTTTGATCCACTCTTTACTGATGGGCACTTAGGTTATTTCCAGTACTTGGCTATTGTAAATTGTGCTGCTATGAATGTAGGCATACATAGGTTCTTTTGACTTGGTGCTTCAGGATTCTTAGTGTATAATCCCTGCAGTGGAATCATTGGGTCAAAAGGCAGTTCTCTGTTTATTTTTTTTGAAGGAATTCCATACTGTTTTCCACAGTGGCTGCACCAGTCTGCATTCCCACAGAGTGCGCCAGGCTTTTCTCCACAACCTCACTAGCACTTACTGTTTGTTGATTTGTTAATGATGGCCATTTTGACTGGTGTGATGTGGTGTCTCATTGTGGTTTTAATTTGCATCTCTCTGATAGCTAGTAATGTTGAGCACTTTTTCTTATGTCTATGGGTCCTCTGTATGTTGTCCTTGGAGAAGTATCTGTGCAGGTCCTTTGCTCATTTTTAAATTGGATTGTCTTCCTGGCATTGAGTCATAAATTCTTTATATATTTTGGAGATCAAATCCTTGTCTGAAGTATCATTGGCAAGTATCTTTTCCCATATGGTTGGTTCCTTTTCATTTTAATGATGGTTTCTTTAGCCATGCAGAAGCTCTTTAATTTGATGTAGTCCCATTTGTTTATTCTTTCCTTTATTTCCCTTGCCCTAGAGGGTGTATCAGTGAAAATATTGCTGCATGGGATATCTGAAATTTTACTGTCTATGTTTTCCTCTAGGACTTTTATGATGTCATGGCTTATGTTTAAGACTTTTATCCATTTTGAGTTTATTCTGGTATATAGTATAAGTCAGTGGTCTAGTTTCATTTTTTTTGTAGGTACGATTCCAGATCTTCCAACATTGTTTGTTGAAGAGGCTATTTTTACTACATTTTATGCTTCTGCTCCATTTCTATTGACCATATTTTTAAAAACAAGAATTGGGAACCATAGGTGATAAGAGGATGTAGCATTTGAAAATGGGTTTCAGTTTTCATAAATTTACAATATTATGAAAAATCTGTCATATGTGTGTAATGTTACTATTTCCTATACATTGCAAAATATCTTTTTTTGTAAATAATAAATAAGTGACACTTTTTATAATTTTATTCTTTTATTATTTACCAAAACTAAGAAATTCCAAAATGTATAATTAATGACAGGTTCTGCAGTTACTGTTGTTTCTTTCATGGTTTCATTTTTAAACCCTTTGGGAAGTCCTTTCTTTAGTTTGATACCAAATAACTAAGAAAAAAAATGAATTTACTCTCATTCATTGAGTCCCTAAGTGCCATAGAATTGTTGAGGAATGTGGTTTGTTGCAGAGGAGAATTGTATTTATACAATTTGGTACATATAGATGTGAATTTACCTAGTAGAAAGGAAGAGCCAAAGCTGTTTGAGTGTAAGACAGTCTTTTATTCTTAAATATCATTATATATATATTTATATTTACATACATAAATATATACATATTTAAAATTTTATTTATTTTTAGAGAGAAGGGAAGGGAGGGAGAAAGAGAGAGAGAGAAACATCAATGTGAGAGAAAAACATTAATTTATCACCTCTTGAATGCCCCTAATTAGGGATCTGGTTTACAACCCAATCATGTGCCCTAACTGGGAATCGAATGAGCAGCCTTTAGGTTTGCAGGACAAAGCCCAATCCACTGAGTCACATCAGTCAGGGCATGATTATATACATTTTTATGATAAGGAAATTCATTTTAAATGCTGTTACTGAAATTTCAGAGCAAAGATTTGAATGAAGTTTCTGGTTTCTTTTTCATTCTCTGTTGTTACCAAGCATTCCCTGAGCATCACATAAACAGTGCTACCTCCTATCAAACTGTGGGAGGATTTGGGTTTCACAGTTCTTAATTGGAAATAAAGAGTGTTTACTCTTATTATTTAACTATTCTTGTTGCTATTTTTTATATTCTGGTAACCATTTTTAAGTGTATAGTTCAGTGGCATTAAGCACATTCACACTGTTGTGCAACCATCACCCCTATCAATCTCCAGAAGTTTTTTATCTTTCAAAACTGAAACTCTGCCCTCATTAAGACTAACTGCCTGTCCTAGCCAGTCTGGCTCAGTTGGTAGGGTGTTGTTCTGCAGAGTGAAGGGTCACCGGTTTGGTTCCTGGTCAGGACACATGTCTGGGTTGCAGACTGGTCCCTGGTAGGCAGTTGATCGATGTTTCTCTCTCACATTTATGTTTTTCTCCCTCCATTCCCTTCTCTCTAAAAATAAATAAATACAATATTAAAAAAAAGACTAAGTACACATTATCCCCTTACCCCAGACCCTGGCAACCACCATTCTACATGTGTCTTTGTCAGTTTGATTGCTTGAGGCCCCTCATACAAGAAGAGTCATAGAATATTTGTCTCTTTGTGACTGGTTTATTTCACTTAGCATAGTGGCTTCTAGGTTCATCCATGCAGTAGGGGGTTTCATAATTTTCTTCCTCTTTAAAGCCAAAAAAAATCTTCCATTGTCTATAAATGCCTCATTTTGTTTATCCATGCATTTTTGTCAGCGGACACTGGGGTCACCCCCACCTTTTGGCTAGCATGAATAGTGATGATGTGAATGTGGGTGACAAATATGACTTCGATTCCTTGTTTTCACTTCTTTTGAGTATATGCCCAGAAGTTAAATTGCTAAATCATATGACAATTTTGTGTTTAATTTTTTGAGGACTTTTCATATAATTTTCCACAGTTTTACATTTTACCACATTTTACATTCAGCTAGTAATGTACTCAGGTTCCA
This sequence comes from Pteronotus mesoamericanus, assembly GCF_021234165.1. Classification (NCBI taxonomy): domain Eukaryota; kingdom Metazoa; phylum Chordata; class Mammalia; order Chiroptera; family Mormoopidae; genus Pteronotus; species Pteronotus mesoamericanus. The sequence goes on from NW_026555321.1 coordinate 62,081,242, forward strand.
ATTTCTCCATGTCTTCAACAACATTTGTTGTTATCTGAAGAACTCTTGGGCATAGACAGCAGTGTGATGATTGTGGGGGAAGGGGTTAGAGGGAAGTAGAAGAGGGTATACTGATGATAAATGGTAATGGAAAAAATACAATAAAAATAGAGAAAAAAAATCATCCTTATGAGTGTGAAATGTTATTTGCTTTCAAAAGAGCATGTACTGATGATTAAGAGAAACATGTCAAACCCCAACAATTCACAATATTCTTATGGGTATTTATTGTAAAGTCAGTTTGGAAGTAAGAACATTGGATAGAATAGTATTTTTAGAATCTCTGCTGAAGTATAGAAAATGGGAAAAGACTAAGCATATGTATTACAAAATTTCAACGATGAGAGCATGTATTAAACAAAAGTAACATGTCCAAGGAATATGAGGAAAATTTGGAAGAGAGAGAAAGAGAGCGCTAGGGAAGTCAGAAGTTGGTAATTTACTAAATAAAACACTAAACCATAATTACTTTTCTACTATGAACACTGAAAACAAATTCCTTTTGAGTACAAGCCTATTACATTTTAAGTGAATGTTTGGGGTTTAAGAAAGTTTATATTAGACTTTAATAATGGTTTTTGGTGTTATATTTCTTCTTAAATTATGCAAAGAGTAAAAGATAGTAGGTTTCAATGATATAGCCATCCTAGGGACACGTGAATTAGGCAAAAACAAAATTGTTTTTTATGCTAACAACCTTTCAAAGCATTTATGTGTAAATAATGGTTGAATAACTTTTCAGAAGTATGAGTGCATTGTGAATATGATAAGTTTTATATAGTGTAAGGACTTACTTAGATGTGGAAACACTATAAATGTTACTGAATAAAATATGATCTGCTTGACTTTTATTTAAAATGTCTACTCTTAGCCTAATTTTGGTCACAATATAATTTTTAAAAGTTTAAGGTATAACTTTTGATTCTACTTTTAAATGTTGGTTAATTCATAATCTTCACTAAGTGCCTGCTCTATGTAGACACTTTTCTAGGCACTGGAAATCTCTAAGTGAAAGAAAAAGATAAAAATCTTTTTTTCATAGAACTTACATTTTAGCAGAGGGAGAGAGATAATAAATAGTAGATGTAGCAAATAAATAAATTACTTAGGGTATTAGATGTTAAATATTATGAAAAAGAGTAGGATAGGGAGATGGGGGAAAGAACAAGGCATGGGTGGTCACAAGAGGGTTTGTTGGGAAGGTGACATTTCGGAAGAGCCTCCAAGGAGGTAAGAGAGGGAATAGTCAGTGCAAAGTCCCTGAGGCAGAAATGTGTCTGGCATTTCTGAGAAAAGCCAGGAGGCAAGTGTGGCTCGGTCAGAGAGAGTGAGGAGTGAGCAGGCAATAGGAAAAACATCGCAGGTACACAAAGATTTATGCGCACTGACATTCATTAATGGGTACACTGGATAAATTAGGATATCAACACAGAATCTTATATAGCCCACATTTAGAAGAATATTTAATGACCTAATAAAATGCTCGTAACTTACAGGTAACTGAGACATGTGCTATAAAATATAAGATATAAACAGAGATAGAGATTTATTTATGAATATATAATTGCACCAGACAAAGAATAATAATCCGGTGTTCATGTTATTCTGGGCAGACTTTACTTACACTGCATTTTCTATATTATTCCTACATTATTTTCTTATTTTGGAAAAGATGTTTCCAATCAATAAATTTTTCCTTAAATTAAAAAAAAGAAAGAATGAATGTTTTCAAACACCAACGACATCAAAGAACTATGAGGTGGCATCTATAATTTCGAGTAAAATAGTTTGCGATAAGTTGTACAACTGTTGAGTGGGTATTCGCTCTCCTCTCCTCACACTATGGATGGAGTCTATGCCACCAACTTCAGGGTGTTGGGCTTTGGCCAGTGAGATATTTGTCATGATGTGAACAGAAGCTTTAAATGTGCTTGGTTCTTAATTTGGTTTGGTCCTGGCATTCCAGTTACATGCCATGAAGAGAGCATGCCTCAGATAGAACTCACCTGAACCTAACCCATTATCTGGACCCATGCCAGAAGCACAGCCTTCCCACTGAGCCCAGCTTATATCAGGTGTCCCGTAGTTACCTTACAAATGAGACTTTGAACATGAGAATAAATGCTTGCTTTTGTCAGTCATTTGTTATGTAGTGTTATTGGAGCAATTACTCATCCATGGGCAGTATTTTCTTGATCAATATTGTCCAAAGCTATAATAAATAGAAGACTGAAAAGATACAAGGTCATTATTCTTGTGGATTTTTCTACCTGACCTAGGCTCTGAATTCTGACCTGTTTGTTCAGACATTGCCTCATTAAAGGAATTGAATATTGATCTAATTTGCAAGTAAATTCTCATTGTAAGAATGGAGTATGTCATGTTAAGATAAAATTCAGTAGAATCATCATGGTTGCCAAGAGTGACTTGTGTACTGATGCTCTCAGCATTGCAGTTCAACTTCTCCCTCTCTCCAGGCTGTTTTCTTCATTCTCCCATAGGTGTCATTCCTGAGATCACTCCCTTATAAATTTCCTGCTGTGAACAAACCTCCACCTCAAAGTATGCTTTCCAGGAACAGTATGTGTAGCATTATCTTATATATGCAAAAATTGGTGAAGAGATATTCTCAATATGTAAGTGTGCACACTCAAATGCCTAGAAAAATGGTACAGTAAGAAGTCATAGTATTTACTTTTCTCAATACCTTTTTTCTTTGACATTTCCTAAGAGTTTACATTAATTTTCAAATAAAGAACTTTAAAAAAATCTTTAAAGGACAAAACCAAGTATCATAAAAAGCTGTTGCAGACTCTACTAGGGCAGAGAGCTGAACCAAAAGATATCTTGAGTATAAACCAACCAATTTTGTCAAGGGGGTGGTATTTGGTTGTATAACATCTTTTGATATTTCAATAATAAATATACCTAACCCCAAACACCCAAGGATATATAATCTAAGGTGTGCAAGAAACATTTTTTGTTCTAATATCATTATTATTTTTATTTTAATAGCAGAATCAATCTAAAGAAGTTAAGTGATGCAAAAAAATGGTTTAAAAAGTTTCAAAAACTACTACTAATCCCATTATATAGAAATAACTTTAGTCCAAATATCTTTCTATACACATATGCAAGATGGAAGTATGAACATATGAATTGGTAGAAATAATTTATAATGAGATAGTGGTCTAAATAAAAAATGTTAAGTTTAAATTTGAATTTATGATCAATAAAATTGATAGGCTTAAGGAAAGAAATATTAAAATGCATTAAAAGAAATAAGGATGTTAGTAACAGCCAACACACATTGAATCCAGAACTGGGCCCAAAACTCTGGTCCCTTCCGTCTGCTTCTTGCTTCAGACTGGCACTTGAATCCTCATGGGGAATTGACCACTCTTGTGTGCTGTCAAATTGTATATTCTGTTCACTGTTTCACAGGCTGCTGTTTTTTTGACCACACTGGTTTAGTATGTATTCCATGTCTAGGTGGATTTCATCTTATCCTATGTTCTTGTACATAGATTTTCCATTTCAGGTGTGTGTGTGTGTGTGTGTGTGTGTGTGTGTGTTTTCTCCCAGAAAGAACCCATGAGTCCTGTATTCCTGGAGTTCTTTCAAATTTTGAAGATTTATTTAATGTTCTGACATCTTGGTTGAATATAAGCTCCTTGGGCTCTATGTTTTTTTTCCCCTTTACAAATTTTCTTCATATATTTCTCCACTAGATTTTGGCTTGGATCATGCTATCCCTTAATTGTTTTTTTCCTGTCTGACACCTACAGAATTTCTTCTTTTCCTGACCTTGCCTTTCTTTGTCCCTCTTGTTTTCACCTCCCTCCCTCCCTCCCTCCCTTCCTTCTTTTTCTTTCCTTCCTTCCTTCCTTCTTTATTTCTTCCTTCTGTGGCTTCCTGTTGTTAGCTCTCTTTTTATTTATTAATATAGTGGATTGTCTTCTCATTCCTTTACCCCTTATTATTGTTTGGGTAGTGTTGTTCAGAATTTATCTTTGCTCCAATATATTTAATTCTTGATTCTCTTTCCATTATGCCTATGAGGAATTGACTTTCTTTTCTGTGATACAACTTAGAGACATTTTCTGTAACACAAGGCATGACAGAAGGAGGGGATCACTCAGGGGACATGGTGTTTAGTATTTGTAACAATTCCTATGCTCTGCTCTCATATCTGAAGTCTTCTTAATGTTCTGTACTGGCTTATCTATTAGGATAAGCCATCTGCTGTGACAAGAAATTCTCAAACCTTGCATATTTAACACAATACAAGTTTACTATAGTTCACTTATGTTCTAGTCCAGTGAGGATATTTGGAGGAAAAAAGATCATAGTCACTCAGGGACCAAATTCTTTTTTTCTTGTTGGGTTGTCATCTTCAACATATGGTTTCCAAAAATCATTATGGAAAAGAAAGAGAAAATGGAGGAGCTCGTATAGGTCTAGAAGTGGTATTTTCAGGTTTTGCCTACATTCCATTGGCTAAAACTCAGTGTCATGGCATCAAGGGGGATGCAGAGGAAATTTGTGCTCAGGAGAACTTTGGATAGGTTTGGTGAACACAGAACATTGTTTCTGCCACTCGTTCCCTTCCCTACTTTAGTATTGAGAAAGTAATTGTGAAGAGAAGTCACCAGCAGGCTGCAGACTGGCTCTCTAGTTCCATGTGATTTTCTGTGAGTCAGTCTCATCATTAGCCTTCCCTCTAGAACCAGCCCCTTCCGCCCCTCATTTCTCTGACAAAAATAAAAACAACTCACTTAGTTCTACTCCTAAAGCTGAGTTGAGATATTAGCTACAATTCTCAGGAATTTGATGCTCAACAATAAAGAGGAGTAAGGCATAACATTTCAAGCACTGCCATGATGTTGTTGAGCCCCAGAGGCCTCATGTGAGTTCTCCTGCTCTTGCCAGATATGCTCCCACCTGTAGGAAAGGCTCCACCTGGCTGGTACCCTCTTAGCTCGACCACCTGCACCACACCTCGTGCTTACCCTCATGACTGTTCCTTTTGGGTCTACCTGCAAAATTGTCCTAAAAAGCCCATCACATCCTCTAGGGCAAAGCTAGAGGCACCACCTACTGGGTACTGCAAAACCTGCTGCCCAAAGTTGCTGCAGTCCCTGTTTCTGGGGGAAGTCCTTGCATGGCTCTGTGTGGCCTACAATGGCCTCCTCCCCTGTGCTGTGTAATGTCACTAATAAACTGCTGTCTCTCTCACCTGTCCAAATTTGGCTGCCGTGTGTTCAGTCTTCTCATATTGTTCAAGGTGAAGGATCCCTCCTTCGCTACCAAGGTGAATCAGAAGTTGTCAGAAGAGGAGACTTTGGAGGCTTACCACACTGCATTGCCAATTTTGCTTCAGCATCTTTTGTTCTTTCTCTTCTCGTTATTTTTGTTAGGAATACCATTTCAGATGCCACCTGATTCATTGTTTGGCTTAGCTATCTTTTTTGGGGGAGCGTCAATTACTTGTAGAAAGACAGTTTCGAAATAACTTCCTTTTGTTTCAAAATTCTTTATAGACAATGATCTTGTAGACAAGTGTGGAGGGGAGGGAATCCAGGAGCAGCCAGCATCAGTGTCACTACAGGACACAGTCAGCAAGAGAGATGGGAGGAAACTCTAAGCAAGGATGCGGAGACTGTTGGCATGCTGGTATCAGAAAGGGGACAGAAATAACTAATAAACTCTTAAAATATGAACTCACAGAAGCTATTAAAGTCTTTGAACCACATGATATTTTAATTTCATCATGCTGAAAATTCTTATTCTATGAGAGGCCAGTGGCATGTTGGTGCTAATGAGGTCCTTGGAGCACTGTCCCAGCAGAAAACCCCATGGATCCTGTGTCTTTGTGCCTGCTTCTGCTTCTAAGAGCAGTGATGCAGCTCATCAGGTGCACGAATATCCCCATGAAGGTTCATTCATGAGTTAGCACTTGACATTTCTTCTTAATCAGACAGCAAGTTGAGTGGCTCCTTCAGTGGTGCTCTGAGAACTCCTTCGATGAAATGTCAACCCACTGCCTTACAATTCCCATGTCAGCCTTCTTATTCTGGGTTTGGAATATGATTTAGTTTTCTTTTATTTAAAAAATTTCTTTTTATTGTTGTTCAAGTAGAGTTGTCTCTATTTTCCTGCCACCACTTTCACCAGCCCTACCCACTCCTACCTCCCACCTCGCACCCTCAATACTTGCCCCCTTTGGCTTTGTCCCTGGGTTATTTATACATATTCCTTGATAACCCTTCCCCTTCTTTTCCCCTGTTATCTCCCTCCCCATCTGGTTATTATCAGTTTGTTCTTTATTTCAATGTTGATGGTTATATTTTGCTTGTTTGTTGTTTTGTTGATTAGGTTCCACTTATAGATGTGTAAATGCACCATAATTTTTTGATCCACTCATTTACTGTTAGGCACTTAGGTTGCTTCCAACACTTGGCTATTGTAAATCGTGCTGCTATGAACATTGGGGTGCATAGGTTCTTTTGAATTGGTGTTTCCAGCTTCTAAGGGTATAATCCCAGCAGTTGAATTACTGGTTCCAAAGAGCAGTTCCATTTATAGTTTTTTGAGGAAATTCCAAACTTGGAATATGATTTGGTTTTCAGTGCCTGAAAGGACAAGGAGGATTTTCAACAGAAAGGATAAGTGGGTAACAACATTCATGTTGCAGAGAATTACTGATCAAAAAATTCTTGACTTAAACTATTTCAGAAAAGAAGCTCTAAGTATAAGTTTGTATCAAGTACCAATATAATAATAACAATGATAACGATAATGACAGCTAGTATATGTGAAGTAATTACAAAATATTAGGCTTATTGCTAAGAATTTAACATGAACTATTATATCTAATACATCAGCAGAAATTTAGGTATTTTTATTATCTATGTTTTGCAGATAAAGAAACTGAGACTGGGAGAGGTTGAGTAAGGAGCCACTGGTACATAGCTAACAAGTGGTGGGTCTAAGAACCTAGCCTTGGCCTTTTGGGTTTACTGTCAGAGCTCTCAACCGATCAATGAGCTGGGTGTGTTCTGGGCTACAAGAAAGAACACTCAGAATGAAGGCTACTGGGGCTGTCTTCTTCAAAATGATTTCTGTCAAACTGTAACTCAATTGCTCACTTATTCATCAGTCACGAGCTATGGTCTTGGGACTGTGAATATAAAATCGAACAAACAGAGAAAAAATGTATTTGAAAAAATAAAGAAAATAAATTAAATGAAAAAACGAACAAACAACAACAACAGAATTGGAGCTTCCATGATTTGACTTCAAAACTTACTTTATAAAGCTACTTAATAAAGAGAGTGTGATATTGGTTTAAGGATAGACAAACATATCAATAAATAAAATAGAGTCCAGAAATAAACAGAAAAAAATCGAACAAAAGATAGTCCCTGCCCTCAAGCAGCTCACAGCCCAATGGGATAGTTAGAAAACAAAGAATTGTAAATGCAGCATAATAAGGACCATGGTAGGACAAACAGTGTTAGTCATCCCACAGCTGGCTCTGGGGAGGTTTTTGTGCTTAGTGATGGGGTGCTATCCTGCTATTTACTCTCTTTTAGAAGTTCTAAAAGGTACAGTACTTTCATTCTCTTTCTTCTGTTCTGGTCTTTGTCCCCTTCTTTCATCAAATAATGAGCATTATGAAATATAAAAATAACTGTGAAAGCTGCACAATGGCTAAGAGCTCAAGTTAACCTTTCATGCTAGTTACCTTGGTGGCCTTGGTCTAGTTACTTAATATCTCAGAACTTCCTGTTTTCTCATTTGCACTTCTTAGATTGGCTGTGGATATAAACAAAATAAACCATAACTTTCTGACTGTCTTTCCCTGCTTTATTTTTCAGCATAGCCCTCATCTCTGTGGGATAGGTTTCGTTTACTTTTTGTATTCTTTAAGTTACATTTCATTTTGTTTTGATGACAATCACAGATTTATCATTGCTATCACATGTTTATTTACCTGATAGAGGTGATAAATAGAGCAGGAAGCTACAAGAAATCACAACTTTGTGAGAATGCTCTAAATTCCAAATAAAGATTGTGCCTGCTAAATCAATGATGGTGGAATACTCTAGTCCATTTATTTCTGAAGTGAGATACGATGTGAATGTGCCTAGATTCATACCCCATTTCTTGTCACTTCATATTGTTTTAGACAACATGTACCTCTTTAAAATAGACCTGCGTGATTGTTTCATTAAGTAACAAAGTTGCTCATATTTGATTCTTTCAGTACTTTATTGAATTTGTAAGTTATGCTTAATTAAAAGGAAATAATGGCTATAGAGTAAAATATTTTTTTTAGTTTTTTGGAATGTTTCTACTGAAAAAGATGAGGGTATTGCTATTTACTCACTCAACATATTTACGTTAGTATTTTATGCCTGGGGGAAGGCTGATATATTGGGATATTTATTTCTCTTTTTCCCTGCCTGCTTTTAGAAAATATTTCAAATACCTTAGAGAAACAAAGTGTGTGTATTCAATTCAAAATAAGACATATCAATTTCCTGCGCAAATACCATAATTATATGGCAAATTTTGATCCTTATTGTTTAAGGTTTGTTGTGATAAATCCCAGTTTTTCAGATTCAGTCTTGCAGTTTGAAATTCACAATAACTGGCAACTAAATAAATTATAAATGAGAATTGTTATGAGTAGGATTATCATCTCTTTAATTCCAGGTATCAAACTTAATTGCCTTGGAATTAAGTTATGTGTATTTGCCAGCCACCGAGTTATGTGTAACATTGATTTACAAGTAAAACATATTAGTCTTTTACATAAAATTGTGACTGTTAAGCCATACTACCTGTTGCTGGCACATGATGAAAACAGTGCAGCTTATTGGTTGGTCTCTCACATGCGGCTTATTGCAGTCACCTCCATGCACAGATATTTATGGAGATGGTTCCATTAGTGTCTTGACATCACTTTAAAGGTGACTGGCAATAGACGTCCTGGCTGTGGAGTAGAGAGCACTCGGGTCTTTAAGGGCTGACTTGTAAACATGTAATCAGAAGATCTGATGCTGCCTGAGAATTTAGAGCAGGTTTTAAATAGCTCACAGAGGGCTAAGCTGGTCTTTCCAAGTCCAGGTTACCAAAAATAGTTTCCTGTTTTGTGTGTCTGACCTTTCCTGGCCATAGACCCTGAGCCACAGACCCTGAGGCAGAGCAAACTCATGACTTTTTAAAATAAAAACTATGATTATAAATTTTAAGAATCTCTATCTTGGTGCTAGCACACAGCCCTGTGAGGCCCATGGTGTCCCTGAATTCAGTGGAATCACTCTTTCTCCCAAAGGCCTGTAATATAGGGAACCAGAGCCTGAGTGACCAGGTCTTGCCTCTGTCATAACATTCAGCTGGAGGCAGAGAGGAGTCTTTCAGAGACAACGTGAGAATCCCTGATATGCTGGTTAACTTGCTTTATTTGAATTATCTAATAACTTACTGATGGCTTTGCTCACTTCCTTTTGTAAGGCCTGCAAGTAGGTTCCAACATTCCTAAACCTATTTTTTGAAGCTCTCATTGAGCTTCATAACTTACATGTGAAGCCAATGGGAAGAAGAAAGATGGTTGCTATGCAGAGATAAATAGTTACTGGAATGCTACTCATTTGGAAATATTGTGAAACATGAAATATACACTAAATCAATCTGGATGATAAGCATTCAAAGGGCAGCTACATTTTGGCACTGTTTTCCACTTAAGGAACCTGCTGCTTTAGTTTGGGGGGAAAAAAGTAAGTTTCAGTGTTTTTTTTTCTGTAAAGAGATTTCTAAGTTCTCAGCTGGTAGAACTTGTTATATTCATATAAATAGTGAGTACTGATCTCCTAATGCTATTCTTTTTTTAATAAGTATTTTATTGATTATGCTATTCCAGTTGTCCTATTTTTTCCTCCCCTTTATTCCCCCCATCCCTACACCCTCCCTCACACCAGCATTACCATGCCCCCTCTTAGTTCATGTCTATGGGTTGTACATACCAGTTCTTGAGGTTTCTTCATTTCCTACACTATTCCTAACATCCCCCTGTCTATTTTGTACCTACTATTTATGCTACTTATTCCCTGTACTTTTCCCCCAATTCTCTCCCCTCTCCACACCTCCAATATCCATTTCTGTGATTCTGTTCCTGTTCTAGTTGTTTGCTTTTTTGTTTGTTTGTTTTTTGTTTCAGTTGTTGACAGTTGTGAGTTTGTTGTCATTTTACTGTTTATAGTTTTTGATTTACTTTTTCTTAGATAAGTACCTTTAACATTTCATATAATAAGGCTTTGGTGATGATGAACTCCTTTAACTTTACCTTATCTGGGAAGCACTTTATTTGCCTTTTCATTCTCAATGATAGATTTGCTGGGTAAAGTAATCTTGGATGTAGGTCTTTGCCTCTCATGATTTCAAATAGTTCTTTCCAGCCCCTCTTGCCTATAAGGTTTCTTTTGAGAAACCAGCTGATAGTCTTATGGGGACTCCTTTGTAAGTAACTGTCTCCTTTTCTCTTGCTGTTTTTAAGATTGTCTCCTTATCTTTAATCTTGGGTAACTTAATTATGATGTGCCTTGGTGTGTGCTTCCTTGGGTCCAACTTCTTTGGGACTCTTTGAGCTTCCTGGATCTCCTGGAAATCTATTTCCTTCACCAGACTAGGGAAGTTCTCCTTCATTACTTTTTCAAATAAGTTTTCAGTTTCTTGCTCTTCCTCTTCTCCTTCTGGCACCCCTGTGGTTTGGATGTTGGAAAGTTTAAAGTTGTCCCAGTGGTTCCTAAACCTCTTCTTGTTTTTTTGAATTCTTATTTCTTCATTTGTTTTGCTTGATTGTTCATTTCTTCCTGATGTTCCAAATCATTGATTTGAGTCCTGGTTTCTTTCCCTTTACTGTTGGTACCCTGTATATTTTTCTTTATTTCACTTTGTATAGCCTTCACTTTTTCCTCCATTTTGCAACTATACGCTACCATTTCTGTGAGCATCCTGATTACCAGTGCATCTGGTAGATTAGCTATCTCTTCATTGCTTAGTTCAATTTTTGGAACTTTGATCTGTTCTTTCATTTGGGCCATAGTTTTTTGCCTCAGCATGTCTATTACATCGGAAGGGGCAGGGCCTTAGGTATTTTCCAGGGCAGTGCCACCCAGGTCTCTGTGTTGTGATGCTGTATTTGGGCAAGGGGTCAGAGAGGGAATAATGCCCCTTGTTCAGTTCTCGCTGGCTTTCAGTCACTTCCCCAACTACCCACAAGCAAATTGGGCCCTTCTAGTGGGTGGGTTTGTGTACATTCTAAGACCCTGTGGGTATCTCCAACAAACTCTCCTGTGAGGCTGGGAGTTTCTCGTGTTGCTGCATCCTTGACAAGTTTTTACAGCCAGAGGTTTTGAAGCTTCCTTTTCCCTGGTGCTGGAATCCTGGGTTGTGTGGTCTCTCTCACTCTCCAGTTCTTCTTCCAAGTTTATCTGCATGCAAATGTGGGACAGCCCAGTCTGCCAGCTGCTGCCTTGCCTGCCTGGTATTCCAGCCATTGCCTTGCCACATGTCCTCTCTGCCCTTCCTACCAGTCTGAATAAATGTATCTTCTTTAACTCCTTGGTTGTCAGGCTTCATACAGTTCAATTTTCTGGCAGTTCTGGTTACTTTTGTTTTTAAATTTGTAGTTGTCCTTCTTTTGGTTGTGCAAGGAGGCAAAATATATCTATCTATGGCTCCATCTTGGCTGAAAGTCTCTCCTAATGTCATTCTTCATCAACAAAGGACTCAATTTAATTTTCTAGGAAAGTTGGTTGTAATTTAACAATGTGTATTTGCTTGTTCATAACTGTAGGTCAAGCTTTTTTCAAAGACTGTAATAGCATTTTATTCTTATTTATAAACTAAATAGATATTTCTTAAAACTTTGCACTGCATTTTTTCTACTACTTTCATGTGGGCAACATACGCAGCCTATTGTTTTCTCATTTACTTATTCCTGAAGCCTGTAGAAAACACACACACACACACACACACACACACACACACATGCACACACGCATACACACATGCACAAGCAATGCATCCTGGACCTTCACTATTTACTCTGTAAACTCATGCTCTGTCATAACATTTTTGCAAGAATATTGCTTATCATGGGTCTATTCAACTTTGTGAAACCCTTTCACATTCATAACCATACCTGTTTCTGCTTCTGTTTTTCACTTCTAATTTCTGGAGAGAAGAATCTGACTGGCCCAGCTTGTCTTTTCAATCAGGTCACAGAGAGCATGTGTAGATCACTCACCTCATATGTGCTGGGTGCCCCGGGCCAACTGCTTGCCTGTGTACATAGATATTTAAGGCAAATGAATTCTCATAGAAGGAGGTGTGCAATGCCAGGCATTGTTGGCATTTAGATATAATACAAATAGACCCAAAGGTTATCCTAGAACATTTAGCACTTTTGAAATAAATTCCTTACAATTGTTCATGGAGCTTGAACTTGATTTATTTCATAATAAGGATCTTAGTTAGGAAAAGGAATTAAAGCAGGTTGGTTGGCCCAACTGTTCTTCTACCCCTCTAGCTGGAGATTCTTCATGAATTTTATGGATTTTTTTGGTAGAAGAAATATGTGAGGAGGCATTGTCCCTCCTGTCATCCTTGAGCCCCTGATGCTGGTGTTCTGTCTGAGCTGTGGTGGCTGTCTTGTGACCATTAAGGGAGGGAAGCCACTGAACTGAGGGCAACCTGTCTTCCTCTGGCACAAGAAAAAAAGATGACTATAGAGGTCCTATAACTTGATCTGCATGTGATCCTAATTGACACAGTAAAATAGGGCTGTACTTAATATCCTTGTGTCAAAGGCATAGAAGACTCATGATCCTGAAGCCACACTGAACATTGTTCCATTTTTCAATGCAGAGAAAAATTTCAAGGCCAACTTCAAAATTGAAAAGTGCATTTGTTAGTATGCCATTTCCCCTTCTGTTTACCATCTTTCCTTCCATCAGTCTAATTGTGAGTCCCACCTCATACGCACTGGGCAAAGTGCTGTTTTATAAACAGTGGTTTTTATAAACTGACCATTATTGTAACTCAAAACATTATTACAAATCAAAAGAAAAACCTCTCCCTGGAAGAACTTCCAAATTTTAATAGTTCAATTTAATTAATAGTGAAGGATCTATTAGATCTCCTTCCTTTTCATCTTCATCTTGCTCCCTCTGACTCCTTGCTTCATCTCCATGTCTGTCTTTATTGTGTTCTTACTCTCCACTTTCTTTCTTATAGTTTGTTCTTTCATCAGTGTAATGTGATAAGTTTTCCATAAAGAATCCAGATTTTTTTTTTTTTTTTAGAATTTAGGTAGCTTTGTGGGAAACAGCTTTTCCTTATGAATTTTGTGGAGATTTCACCAGCATGTTATACAGCAGAACCAGTAATGGAAAAATTTTCAGATCTTCAGTTTTAAGTAATTTCCCCCATTCTTTTTTCTGTGCACACATACTTTTTGTTGAAATACATGCTGTGATGTCACTAGTGTGGATGTTTGATCCAAGCCAAAATATGAGAACACAAACAATAATTACATTTGATTATTTACCTCTATTTTTCCATTCATGTGTATAAAACTGCTATGTATTTTAATTTTATACCTACTAGCTAAATCATATAACTCCATCAGTGTCTGAGAAATACAGTAGGATTAAGTAAGATAATTTGGTATGCTATAAATGCTTAAAAGTGAACAGGATCAGAAAAAATGTTTAAAGTTGGAGCAAAACATATTGAGTGCCAACTTATACCATTTCCTTGTACAAGGAGGTCTACTTAGTATGTAAATGAGAGAAACAAAACAGAGCATAATTTCCAGCTTTTACTCAATTCAATAAAATTAAAATAATGTATTGGTTTCCCTGCCCACAGCAGTGTGAAAATCTGAACAGATGTTATTTAACCAGAATCCAAAGTTCAGGGGAAAGCTCGCTGAAAGATCTGTAACTTTAAAAATCACTGTTTGTAGAAGTAAACCTTTGTTCCTAGTCTGTAAATTATTAGAATAAGGAAGTAAATGAGTTCCCAGGTCTTCTTGTACACACAATGGGTTGTTTCCTGACTGGAGGGGGTGACATAAATTGCTATGACTGGATCCCGAGGCACAGGACAACGTTCCTGCCATATTCTCTGAAGTTCAAGCTGAGAACCTCAATGGAGAGTGTAATTCTTGTTTTAGAAACTTTTCAAATGTCAATACCATTATTTTCTGAGAAATTCACTTTGATTTTTTTGACTCGAAATTTTTAATGTTCCTGAGGCAGAAAATGTAGTCTAGTCATTTCTAAGTAAAAATAAATTCAGTTATTTTTTCAATCACTTGATTTTGAAATTTAATTGTATTCCAGGTATCCTCACTTGGACCCCCATGTATCCTGTTTTCTTGCTATCCTTTTTCATGGGTTGAATTTTTACATATTAGGGGCTCATGCAACTGCCACAAGGGATAATTGAGCAGGGTCTGATCTCATCTGGGTCTTGATTTGTTCTGTCCTACCTGGATCCTTACTTTCTATATAATTTATCTATCAGATCTGTGCCAAAGGCAAAGTATGATGTGTTCTCAAATGGCGAGCTGGATGGAATGTGTCATCTCTGGTGATTCCCTGAGCCCATCCTTATCATTTCTGTTTTGAATATGGCCCATCTAGGACCTGCTGGGTAAGAATCTCTCAATTCTAGCTGTAGGACCATCTGCAAAGATAAACATGCTTTCTTCCATTTAGTTTCTATGCCCCATGTGAGGCCAAAGAACTTTAAAATCCACAGGTGTCTCTGGAAGATGGTACATCTCTCTCACTCTAGGCCTGCCACACCACCGTCTCTATCTCCCCACTCTTTTCCTATTTCCTGAGGGTACAGCTGGCTCCTGACTTGCAGAAATCCCCAGGGGGAAATCAGGACAAAGTTTATTCTATTCTTGGTTTCCCATCAATACCTCTGCCTCAATATCCAATAACTCAGAAAAGATGAGCTAAGGACAGGGGGCCAACTTTCTCAATTTGCTTGAAAATGAAGGGTTCCCACATGCAGCACCTTCAGGTGCAGAACATAGAAAAGCTGGAGTTGGTCACTCTTGAAGGGGCATGTCCTCCACAGAGTACTTAACACTCTTTCTCCTCAGATGTCTCTACTTATCTAGTGAGGATCTCTCAGATCACTTTTGGTCTTTTGAAATATTCGCTCTCTGCAAATGGCCTTTTCAGCTTAGATGCGAAGAATCTAGCATCTATTTATTCCCCCTTCACCTGGGAAATCACAGGAGGAAATGCATACTATCTTCATCCATTTAATTATGTTTGGGGCATCAATAGGAAATCAGAAGAAATCAGAGAAAATACCAATTAATACTTCATATAGCACATTATTACACCTAAAAAAAACTTTGTTGAGGTATATTTGACACATAAAATTCACACATTTCAAGTGTACAATGCAATCATTCTCAGTGCTAACCTCAACCCCAGGCAACCACGAATTTATTCTCTATCTCTGTAAATTTGCCATTTCTAGATATGTCATATAAATGAAATAATACAATACAGAATTGAGCAAAAGTAGGTTTACAGTTATGAATACACAAAACAGAGTTTATTCTTTTATCATTATTTATTCATTATTGTATTATTTTCTATACAAACAACTGCTTTTGCCCCACCTTATGTGTGATCTCTTTTGTTTAGCTGCTTTCACTTAACATAATCTTTTTGAGGCTAATCCATGGTGTCCATGTCTCAGTACGTTGCCCTATATTTGCTGAATAGTATGTCATTGTATGGATCTATCATGTTTTTTCCCCTTTCTGTTCATCAGTTGATGGACACTTAGATTGTTTCCAGTTTTGGGTTATTATAAGTAATGTTGTTAGGAACATTTTTGTGCAAGTCTTTGCGTGTGTATATATATATGAAATAATGTTTCAGCACTCGGTGCTTGCTTGGGACTCATCACACTTGCTAGAATTGGTATGAGTCATGACACTGACCCTCAAGAGAAAATGCTTCATTGTATGGTACTGGTCAGTATCAGCACTCAACATGAGTTGCAGAATAAATTAACAATGGGTATTGAGGTACCACTGTGTGTGTATGTGTGTGTATATATATATATATTTCTTCAGTGCTTAGGTGTGGGATTTCTGGGGGATAGAGTGAATTAATTTTAGTATTTTGAGAAATGACCAAACTTTTCCAAAATGGCCACACTGTGTTACATTTGTGCCAGTAATGTAGGAGGGCTCCTGTTCATCCATAATCTTCCAACACCTGTCACTGCCCGTCTGACCTTTAATAACCATTCTGGTGGGTGGGAAATGGTATCTCATTGCGATTTCAATTTGCATTTCCTTAGTGACTTATATTGTTGAGCATCTTTCCAGCGGTCTTTGTTTTGTTAGTCATTTATATATTTTCTTTTGTAAATGCCTGTCCATGTTACCCATTTTTGATGAATTATCTTCTGAGTATTGAGTTGCAAGCATTTTTTCTAAATTCCAAGTATAAGTCCTTTATTGTACAACATGTTTTGAAAATAAAGGGTCTGGCACAAATAATACCCTTTTTTATTACAAACTCTTTATTACAAAATCATAAGCATGTAATTCTGTAACATAACAATATCACACTCAAGTACACATATGACATTTTAGATGAAATGTTCAAATTCAAAGAGTAGAGTCTTGATCTAAAGATGGCGGAGGAGTGAATGGCAGTCACGCCGACCTCCTCCCAAAACCAAACTGGAATTGCAGCTAAATAATGGAGTAATCACCTGGAAAGCAGTGGAGCTATAGTGGGAGAGGAGCCTTGGTGCCGCGGACACTGGATTCAACTCTCACACATCCCAACGGGTGAGAATTGTGGTGGAGGCTCAAGAGGGTGGGCTGGGGGCCCACGGGCACTGGCACCAGAGGGACATTGAAACGGCCAGTTAGCTCCCCCCGAGAAGAACGGGGTCTGAATCATAAACAGGAACCCCTAAACTACAGCAGCTAAAGCCAAGAAAATACAGACAAAACGCAACCCCAAAAAGCTTAGGGGTGCTCTCTGCCAGAGACAGGTGGCTGGGGATGCAAAAAGACATTTAAAGGGCAAACGCAAAAGTTGCAGCAGCAGCCACCCTCCTTGATCACTGGGTAGAGGCGGCAGCAGGGTGGGCTGGTGCCTGGGAAAAGAATGGTGAGGAAAACTTTGAGAAAACTGACTCAGCGGCCAGTGGAGCCCGGGTGATAACGCACTTCCCACTCTGCAGCTACCAGCTACCATCTCGCTCAGGCATAAGGTAATCAATTAACCTGCCTTTTGTGCGCTCCACACACAGCTTGTACACCTGTGAGCTGCGGGGCTGAGTGCAGACTGGCTGGGAGAGCCTTGAGGAGAGACTGGAGATGGAGGCGTTGGGGAAAGAACAGGAGGAGGAACCGGGGAGTCCCGACTCTCTCCCCTTTCGGTAGTCTCTATTGTGGGCTGGAAAGGCGCGACCCCAAAGAGGCAGAAGCGGGGCGCGCATGAACCAGACTGCCTGCGATTGAAACGCAGTCCGCACAGGGGGTGGATCCTTGGCCGAAGGGGTCACAGAACTGCCCAGAGGCCCTTGAGGGGAGACTAGAAAAGGAGGCGTTGGGGAAGGAACGGGAGGAGGAACTGGGGAGTCCCGACTCCTTCTCCTTGCCATAGTCGCAATTGCGCGGGAAGAGGCCACACCCCCAAAGAGTCAAAAGCTGAGAAGCACACATAGACAACCCCAAAACACCCAGAGCAGGCTCGCACACTTGCGCCAAGTGACCGGCGAGGGTTGGCGAGCGTGTGTGTGACCCACGCGGGCTGGCTAATGCTTGCAACTGCCAGCAAGGCCTCACACAGACTGGCACCCATATGGCCTGCGAGGGAGTGCACAGAGGGGCAAGGGCAGGCATAAATTGACCTACCCGCCGTGATTGCGGAGCGGCCCACAAAATAAGTAGAGCTGCCCAGAGTCCCTGGAGGAGAGACCAGAAACAGGATTAACCGGAGAGTCCTAGTGCTGATTTCCTCCCATTTCCATAGTCCCCATTTGGCGAGGGCAAGCAAGCACCCAAAGAGCCAAAAGCGGGGAAAATACACAATAGAAGACCCTAAACTGACCAGTGCTGCGAAGCTCGCGTGCCAGGGGGGCCAGATGAATATGCGAGGTCACGAATAAGCCCCCTGGTCTGGGGCAAGCACATGCGAGCCCAGGCAGGTGGGGGACCCTGCTGCGCTGGGAACGCTCTCAAGGAGCCCGCGTGAGAGTGCAGACAGATCCCCAAAAATAGCTCAGCCCTGACCGAAGGGGTCACAGAGCTGCTCCAAGCAGGAGTCAGACACAGGCATTAGACTCCTGAAAGGCTCAAACAAACAACACAAGCCCCTATAGGGTCAACAACTGACATCATCAGAGGCAAGCCCAGAAAGAAAAGTAAAGGGTAAAAAATACTTAACAGACTCTCACAAAAATGGGTAGAAAAAGAAGTTCCCCTCAAATAAGTGGAAAAGGGGACTCCTCACAGAGAGAGCTAAATGAAATAGAGGCAAGGGAACTATCAGATATGGAATTCAAAACAATGGTTCTAAGGAAGCTCAATGAGCTCAGCCAGCTCAAGATAACTATGAGAAACTGCAGAGAAACTATCAGGATCTTACAGCAAACCATATCAGCCTGGAAAAGGACATAGAAACTATCAAGAAGACACAAGAGGATATGACGAATACCATTTCTGAATTGAAGAACACAGTAGAAGGAATCCAAAGCAGGCTGGATGAAGCCGAGGATCGAATCAGTGAGATGGAGGACAAGGTAGAAAGAAGCTCTCAGAAAGAACAAGAAATGGAAAAATGGCTCAAAAAGAATGAAGAGGCATTTAGGGAAATGCAGGACAACCTGAAACACAATAATATCCGTATAATAGGAATACCAGAAGGAGAAGAGGAGCAAGGAATAGAGAAACTCCTCGAAAAAGTAATGATGGAAAATTTCCCTATTTTGAGGAGAGAAAGGCTCTCATGGACCCAGGAGGCACAGAGGAACCCACTCAAGAGGGACCCAAGGAGGTCCACTCCAAGACACATCATCATTAAAATGGCAAATGTCAAAGACAAAGAGAGAATCCTCAAGGCAGCAAGGGAGAAGGAGAAAGTAACATACAAGAGGGCCCTGATATGCCTAGGACCTGACTTCTCAACAGAAACACTACAAGCCAGAAGCAAATGGCAACAAATATTCCAAGCCATGAAAAGCAAGGGCCTAAGCCAAGGCTGCTCTACCCAGCTAGGCTCTCCATTAAAATAGAAGGAGAAATACGGAGTTTCCCAGACAAAAGAAGGCTAAAACAATACATCTCTACCAAACCAGCACTCCAAGATATGCTAAGGGGACTGGTTTAAGAAGATGAAGGAAAAGAATGAGACAGAGAGGAACACAAGTACAAAGAGAAAAGATGAGTAAGTTTCTATCAGTAATATCTCTCAATGTGAATGGACTGAATGCCCCAATCAAAAGACACAGGGTAGCTGAATGGAAAAGAAAACATGACGCACACAGATGCTGCCTACAAGAGACCCACCTCAGAGCAAGACACCTACACAGATTGAAAGTAAAGGGATGGAAAATAATATTCCAAGCAAATGGACATGAGAAAAAGGCCGGCGTTGCCATACTTGTATCAGACAAAGTAGATTTCAAAGGAAAGGCCATAAAGAGAGACCCAGAGGGGCACTTTATCATACTTAAAGGAAGAATCTATCAAGAAGACATCAACATTGTAAACTTATATACTCCCAATAGAGGAACCCCCAAGTTTATAAGGAAATTGTTGTAACACTTCAAAAAAGATATAGACAGCAACACACTGATAGTAGGGGATTTCAACACCCCACTGTCAAAAATGGACAGATCTTCCAAACAAAACATTAATAAACATATCGTGGTGCTGAATGACACACTGAATCAAAGAGACTTAACTGACATATATAGAACCTTACATTCCAAAGAAGAAAAATACACATTCTTTTCAAATGCTCATGGCAGTTTTTCAAAGATAGACCACATGATAGGACACAAAGCAAGCCTCAGCAAATTCAGGAAAATTGAAATAATACCAAACTTTTTCTCAGACCACAAGGCCTTGAAACTAAAAATCAGCCTCAAAGAGAAACTTCAAAAACTTGCAAACTCATGGAGACTGAACAGTAGACTATTAAACAATGAATGGGTCAATAATGAGATAAGAGAAGAAATCAAAAAATTTCTGGAAACAAATGAAAATGAACAGACAACTGTCCAAAACCTATGGGACACAGCAAAGGTGGTCCGAAGGGGGAAGTTCATAACAATACAGGCTTACCTAAAAAAGATAGAAACGTTTCAAATAAAAGACCTAACACTACAACTTCAAGAACTGGAGAAGCAACAACAAATAAATCCCAGAGCAAGTAGAAGGAAGGAAATAGTCAAGATTAGAGCAGAATTGAATGACATAGAGATTAAAAGAAAAATTCAGAGGATCAACCAATCCAGAAGCTGGTTCTTTGAAAAGATAAATAAAATCAACAAGCCTTTAAGCAGACTCATCAGGAAAAAAAGGGAGAGGACCCAAATTAATAATATCAGAAATGAAAGGGGAGAAATAACAACGGATAGCATAGAAATACAAATCATCATCAGAAACTATTATGAACAATTATATGCCAAAAAATTTGAAAACCTTGATGAAATGGACAAATTTTTAGAAAAGTATAATCTTCCAAAACTGAAGGAGGAAGAAACAGAAAGCTTGAACAGACCGATAACAGCTGGAGAAATGAAGCAATAATCAAGAAACTCCTAGCACACAAAAGCCCAGGGCCAGACGGTTTCCCAGGAGAATTTTACAAAACATTTAAGGAAGAGCTAACCCCTGTCCTTCTCAGACTATTCCAACAAATCCAAGAGGAGGGAAGACTCCCAGACTCCTTCTATGAGGCCAGCATCACCCTAATCCCAAAACCAGATAAACACACTACAAAGAAAGAAAACTAAAGGCCAATTTTGCTGATGAACATAAATGCTAAAATCCTCAACAAAATATTGGTAAACCGCATCCAACAATACATTAAAAAGATTATCCACCACGATCAAGTGGGATTCATCGGAGGGATGCAGGGGTGGTTCAATATACAGAAATCAGTAAATATGGTACGTCACATAAATAAAAGAAAAGACAAAAACCAGATGATCATCACGATAGATGCAGAAAAAGCATTTGATAAGGTAAAGCACCCATTTATGATCAAAACACTCAGCAAAATGAGAATAAATGGGGCATTCCTCAATGTAATAAAGGCTATATATGAAAAATCTATAGCCAATATCATACTCAACGGGCAAAAACTGAAAGCTTTCCGACTAAGATCGGGAACACGACAAGGATGTTAGCTGTCACCGCTTCTTTTCAACATTGTATTGGAAGTCCTAGCCTCAGCGGACAGACAAGAGAAAGAGATAAAAGGCATCTAAATAGGAAAGGAGGAAGTAAAACTATCCTTCTTTGCAGATGACATGATAGTGTACATAGAGAACCCTGTAGACTCTACCAAAAAACTCCTCAGCCTATTAAGTGAATTTGGCAAAACAGCAGGATACAAAGTCAACATTCAGAAATCAAAGGCGTTTTTGTACACCAGCAATGCAATAGAAGAAGAAGAAGAAATCAGAAAAAAAAATACCATTCAATATAGCAAGAAAAAAGATAAAGTATCTAGGCATACATTTAACCAAAGACACAAAAGACCTGTAGGCAGAAAACTATACAACATTGAAAAAAGAAATTAAGGAAGGCACAAATAAATGGAAGCATATACTGTGCTCATGGATTGGAAGAATTAATATCATCACAATGTCCATACTACCCAAAGCAATTTATAGGTTGGACGCAATCCCTATTAAGATACCAATGACATATTTAACAGAAATAGAACAGACATTTCAAAAATTATATGGAACCATAAACGACCCTGAATAGCCGCAGCAATTTTGAGAAAGAAACACAAAGTAGGAGGGATCACAATACCGGACATCAAACTGTACTACAAAGCCACTACACTCAAAACAATCTGGTACTGGCACAAGAACAGACCCATAGACCAGTGGAACAGAATAGAAAGCCCAGAAATAAGCCCAGGTCTCTATGGACATCTAATATTTGACAAAGAGGGCAGAAGCATAAAATGGAGCAATAACAGCCTCTTCAACAAACGGTGTTGGGAGAGCTGGACGGCTACATGCAAAAAATTGAAATTGGATCATCAGCTGACACCATACACAGAAATAAACTCAAGATGGATAAAAGACTTAAATATAAGTCACAACACCATCAAAGTCCTAGAGGAGAACATTGGCAGGAAACTCTCAGATATCCCACGCAGCAATTTTTTCACTGATATGTCTCCTAAAGCAAGGGACATAAAGGAAAGAATAAACAAGTGGGACCTCATCCAAATAAGAAGCTTCTGCATGGCGAAAGAAAACATCAGCAAAATGAAAAGGGAGCCAATCATATGGGAAACTGTATTCGGTAATCATACATCAGATAAAGGTTTGATCTCCAAGATATATAAAGAACTCACTCGAATCCACTCCAAGAAAACAAACGATCCAATCAAAAAACGGGCAAAGGACCTGGGCAGATGCTTTTCCAAGGAGGAGATACAGAGGGCCCAGAGGCATTTGAAAGGATGCTCAGCATCACTAGCCATTAGAGAAATGCAGATCAAAACCACCATGAGGTACCACCTCACACCGGTCAGCATGGCCATCATAAACAGATCAACAAACAACAGGTGCTGGCGAGTCTGTGGAGAAAAGGGAACCCTAGTACACTGTTGGTGGGAATGCAGACTGATGTAGCCACTATGGAAAGCAGTGTGGAATTTCCTCAGAAAGCTGAAAATGGAACTGCCTTTTGATCCAGGGATTCCCCTGCTGGGACTATACCCTGAGAACACCAAAACTCCAATACAAAAGAACCTCTGCACCCCAATGGTCATAGCAGCACAATTTACAATAAGCAAGTGTTGGAAGCAACCTAAATGCCCATCAGTAGATGACTGGATCAGAAAGTCATGGTACATATACACAATGGAATACTATGCAGCAGAAAGAAAAAAAGAACAACTAAACTTCGCGACAGCATGGATGGAACTGGAGAGCATCATGCTAAGCGAAATAAGCCAGGGGGCGAAAGACAAATACCATATGATCTCACCTATAAGTGGAACCTAACCATCAATACAAAGATGCAAGGAAAATAAGACCAACAACACTGAAAGGAAAAGAAATCAACAGAGACAAGAGGGAAGGGTGGGGGCAGGGAAAGGGAAGGGAATGGGAAATTCAAGGAACATATAGCAAGGACTCATGGACAAAACCAAAGGGGAAGAGCTGAGGGAGGGAAGGAGGGAGGGGGCAAGGGAAAGAGGTGGAGGGGAGGCAGAGACAAATGTATTTAAAAAGTAAATAAAAAAAAATTCAAAGAGTAAATTATTACACCCATATTATTACCCTACAACCACACTCAAGCAGGTGTTACTTCTGCTGGACTCTGTATTTGCTTACCATTTATTGTTTGTCTTTTAATTTCCTTTCTTTCTTTTTCTTTTAATTTTAAATTTATTTACATTTTTTTTCAAATATATTTGTCTGTGACTAACCCACACTGCTTTGCCTTGCCCTCTCCATCCCTCCCTCCCTCAACTCTTCCCCTTTGGTTTTGTCCATGAGTCCTTGCTATACATTCCTTGATTTTCCGCTTTCCTTCCATTTCCCCCGTCCCCCTGCCCACTTACCCTCTTATCTCTGTTGATTTCTTTCTTTTTTTTTTTTAATTAATTTATTTACTTTTTAAATACATTTGTCTCTGCCTTCCCCCCCCCTCTTTCCCTTGCCCCCTCCCACCTTCCCTCCCTCAGCTCTTCCCCTTTGGTTTTGTCCATGAGTCCTTGCTATATGTTCCTTGACTTTCCCCTTCCCTTCCCTTTCCCTGCCCCCCCCTTCCCTCTTGTCTCTGTTGATTTCTTTTCCTTTTTGTGTTGCTGGTCTTATTTTCCTTGCATCTTTGTATTTTTGGTTAGGTTCCACATATAGGTGAGATCATATGGTATTTGTCTTTCACCCTCTGGCTTATTTCACTTAGCATAATGCTCTCCAGTTCCATCCATGCTATCGTGAAGTTTAGAAGTTCTTTTTTTCTTTATGTTGCATAGTATTCCATTGTGTAAGTGTACCATTATTTTTAGATCCAGTCATCTACTGATGGGCATTAAGTTGCTTCCAATACTTGGTTATTGTAAATTGTGCTGCTATGAACATTGGGGTGCATAGGTTCTTTTGTATTGGCGTTTTGGTGTTCTCAGGGTATAGTCCCAGCAGGGGATCACTGGATCAAAAGGCAGTTCCATTTTCAGCTTTGCGAGGAAATGCCACACTGCTTTCCCCAATGGCTGCAACAGTCTGCATTCTCACCAACAGTGGACTAGAGTTCCCTTTTCTCCACAGACTCGCCAGCACCTGTTTTTTGTTGATCTGTTTATAATGGCCATGCTGACCGGTGTGAGGTGGTACCTCATGGTGGTTTTGATCTGCATTTCTCTGATGGCTAGTGATGCAGAGCATCCTTTCAAATGCCTCTGGGCCCTCTGTATCTCCTCCTTGGAAAAGCGTCTGCCCAGGTCCTTTGCCCATTTTCTGATTGGATCGTTTGTCTTCTTGGAGTAGAGTCGAGTGAGTTCTTTATGTATCTTGGAGATCAAACCTCTATCTGATGTATCATTAGCGAATATATTTTCCCATACGGTTGGCTCCCTTTTCATTTTGCTGATGTTTTCTTTCGCCGTGCAGAAGCTTCTTATTTGGATGAGGTCCCACTTGTTTATTCTTTCCTTTATGTCCCTTGCTTTAGGAGATATATCGGTGAAAAATTGCTGCGTGGGATATCTGCGAGTTTTCTGCCAATGTTCTCCTCTAGCACTTTGATGGTGTTGTAACTTATATTTAAGTCTTATCTGTCTTGAGTTTATTTTTGTATTTGGTGTCAGCTGATGATCCAATTTCAATTTTTTGCATGTAGCCATCCAGCTCTCCCAACACCATTTGTTGAAGAGGCTGTTATTGCTCCATTTTATGCTTCTGACCCCTTTGTCAAATATTAGATGTCCATAGAGACCTGGGACTATTTCTGGGCTTTCTATTCTGTTCCACTGGTCTATGGGTCTGTTCTTGTGCCAGTACCAGATTGTTTTGAGTGTAGTGGCTTTGTAGTACAGTTTGATGTCCGGTATTGTGATCCCTCCTACTTTGTGTTTCTTTCTCAAAATTGCTGCGGCTATTCGGGGTCGTTTATGGTTCCATATAATTTTTGAAATGTCTGTTCTATTTCTGTTAAATATGTCATTGGTATCTTAATAGGGATTGCGTCCAACCTACAAATTGCTTTGGGTAGTATGGACATTGTGATGATATTAATTCTTCCAATCCATGAGCACAGTATATGCTTCCATTTATTTGTGTCTTCCTTAATTTCTTTTTTCACCATTGTATAGTTTTCTGCATACAGGTCTTTTACATATTTTGTTAAATTTATGCCTAGGTACTTTATTTTTCTTCTTGCTATATCAAGTGGTATTTTTTTTCTGATTTCTTCTTCTATTTCATTGCTGGTGTACAAAAATGCCTTTGATTTCTGAATATTGACTTTGTATCCTGCTGTTTTGCCAAATTCACTTATTAGGTTGAGGAGTCTACAGGGTTTCTATGTACACTATCATGTCATCTGCAAACAATGATAGCTTTACTTCCTCCTTTCCTATTTAGATGCCTTTTATCTCTTTCTCTTGCCTGACTGCTGTGGCTAGGACTTCCAACACGATGTTGAAAAGAAGCGGTGAATACGAACATCCTTGTCGTGTTCCCGTTCTCAGTGGGAAAGCTTTTAGTTTTTGCCCGTTGATTATGATGTTGGCTCTAGGTTTTTCATATATGGCCTTTATTACGTTGAGGAATGCCCCATTTATTCCCATTTTGCTGAGTGTTTGATCATAAATGGGTGCTGTACCTTACCAAATGCTTTCTCTGCTTCTATTGAGATGATCATGTGGTTTGTGTCTTGTGTTTTATTTATGTGATGTATTATGTTTATTGACTTGCATATATTGAACCACCCCTGCATCCCTCCGATGAATCCCACTTGATCGTGGTCGATAATCTTTTGAATGTGTTGCTGTATGTGATTTGCCAATATTTTGTTGTGGATTTTAGCATCTATGTCCATCAGTGAAATTTTCATCCAGTTTTCTTTCTTACATGGTCTTTATCTGGTTTTGGGATTAGGGTGATGCTGGCCTCATAGAAGGAGTCTGGCAGTCTTCCCTCCTCTTGGATTTTTTGGAATAGTCTGAGAACGACAAGGCTAAGCTCTTTCTTAAATGTTTTGTAAAATTCTCCTGTGAAACCGTCCGGCCCTGGGCTTTTTGTGCTGGGAGTTTCTTGATTACTACTTCAATTTCCCCAGCTGTTAATGGTGTCTTCAAGCTTTCTATTTCTTTCTCCTTCAGTGTTGAAAGATTATTCTTTTCTAGGAATTTTTCCATTTCATCAAAGTTTCAAATTTCTTGGCATATTATTGTTCATAGTACTTTCTGACAATCCTTTGTATTTCTGTGGTATCCGTTGTTATGTCTCCTCTTTCGTGTCTGATATTACTAATTTGGGTCCTCTCCCTTTTTATCTTGATGAGTCTGCTTAAAGCTTGTCAATTTTATTTATCTTTCAAAGAGCCAGCTTCTGGATTGGTTGATCCTTTGAATTGTTCTTTTCATCTCTATGTCATTCAGTTCTGCTCTAATCTTGACTATTTCCTTCCTTCTACTGCTCTGGGCTTTACTTGTTTTGTTCTCCAATTCTTGAAGTTGTAGTGTTAGGTCTTTTATTTGAAATGTTTCTATCTTTTTTAGGTAAGCCTGTATTGCTATGAACTTCCCTCTCAGGACTGCCTTTGCTGTGTCCCACAGGTTTTGGACTGTTATCTGTTCATTTTCATTTGTTTCCAGAAATTTTTTTATTTCTTCTTTTATCTCATTATCGACCCATTCACTGTTCAATAGTCTACTGTTCAGTTTCCATGAGTTTGCAAGCTTTTGAAGTTTCTCTTTGAGGTTGATTTACAGTTTCAAGCCCTTGTGGTCCCAGAAAAAGTTTGGTATTGTTTCAATTTCTCTGATTTGCTGAGGCTTGCTTTGTGTCCTATCATATGGTCTATCTTTGAAAAACTGCCATGAGCTTTTGAAAAGAATGTGTATTTTGCTTCTTTGGGATGTAAGGTTCTATTTATATCAGTCAAGTTTATTTGATTCAGTGTGTCATTCAGCTCCAAAATAACCTTATTGATGTTTTGTTTGGAAGATCTGTCCATTTTTGACAGTGGGCTGTTGAAATCCCCTACTATCAGTGTGTTGCTGTCTATATCTTTTTTGAAGTCATCCAAGATTTTCCTTATAAACTTGGCAGCCCCTATGTTGGGTCCATATAAGTTTATAATGTTTATGTCTTCCTGATAAATTCTTCTTTCAAGGAGTATATAGTGTCCCTCTGGGTTTCTTTGTATCACCTTTGTTTCGAAATCTATTTTTTCTGATATAAGTACTGCAACACCTGCTTTCTTCTCTTGCCCATTTGCTTGGAATATTATTTTCCATCCCTTTACTTTCAATCTGTGTAGGTCTTTGGCTCTGAGGTGGGTCTCTTGTAGGCAGCATATGTGTCAGTCATGTTTTCTTATCCTTTCAGCTATCCTGTGTCTTTTGATCCATTTGGTCCATTTACATTGAGAGTTATTACTGATAGAAACTTATTTTTTTTTCTCTTTGTACCTGTGTTTTTCTCTTTCTCACTCTTTTCATTCATCCTCTTAAACCCGTCCTTTTAGCATATTTTGTAGTGCTGGTTTGGTAGAGTTGTATTCTTTTAGCCTTCTTTTGTCTGGGAAACTTCTTATTTCCCCTTCTGTTTTAATTGAGAGCCTTCCTGCATACAGCAGCCTTGGTTGTAGGCCCTTGCTTTTCATTACTTGGAATATTTGTTGCCATTCCCTTCTGGATTGTAGTGGTTCTGTTGAGAAGTCATCTCCTAGCTCTATCAGACCCCCCTTGTATGTTACTTTCTCCTTCTTCCTTGCTGCCTTGAGGATTCTCCCTTCGTCTTTGATAGTTGCCATTTTAATGATGATGTGCCTTGGAGTGGACCTCCTTGGGTCCCTCTTGAGTGGGGCCCTCTATGCCTCCTGGATTCATAAGACCCTTTCTCTCCTCAAATTAGGGGAATTTTCCATCATTACTTTTTCAAAGAGGTCTCTATGTATGGCTCCTCTTCTTCTCCTTCTGGTATCCCTATTGTGCGGATATTATTGCGTTTCAGGTTGTCCTGTATTTCTCTAAATGCCTCTTCATTCTTTTTGAGCTGTTTTTCCATTTCTTGTTCTTTCTGGGAGCTTCTTTCTACCTTATCCTCCATCTCACTGATTTGATCCTCGGCTTCATCCAGCCTGTTTTCGATTCCTCTGTGTTCTTCAATTCAGAAATGGTATTCTTCATATCCTCTTGTGTCTTCTTGATAGTTTCTATGTCCTTTTCAGGTTGATATAGTTTGCCGTTAGATCCTGATAGTTTCTCTGCAGTTTCTCATAGTTCTCTTTGAGCTGGCTGAGCTCTTTGAGCTTCCCTAGAACCATTGTTTTGAATTCCATATCTGATAGTTCCCTTGCCTCTATTTCATTTAGCTCTCTCTGTGAGGAGTCCCCTTTTCCACTCATTTGGGGGGAACTTCTTTTTCTTCTCATTTTTGTGAGTCTATTAATTAATTAATTAATTAATTAATTTTTGCTTCTGATTCAATTCATCCATCTAGATTTCCTGATTTTGTGAATTAAACTTCTATGGTAATACATGGTCTTTTTTTTCATTCATTCATTCATTCATTCATTCATTCATTTATATAGTTTATCTTTACTTTTCTTTCTGGGCTTGCCTTTGATTATGTCAGTTGTTGACGCTATACGTCCTTGAGTCATTTATTTGAGCCTTCCAGGAGTCTACTGTCTGTGTCTGACTCCTGCTTTGGGCAGCTGTGTTACCCCTTTTGCCAGGGATCCCCTATTTCTGTGGATCACCTTGCACTCTAAAACCGGCTCCTTGAGCGTGCTCCTCCCACGGCAGGATCCCCACCCAGCTGGACTGGTGCATGCTTGCCCCAGCCCAGAGGTGCTTATTTGTGACCTCCCGCACTCATCAGTTTAGGGTGTTCTATTGTGTGCTTTCCCTGCTTTTGGCTCTTTGGGGGTGTCTCCTGCCCCGCGCAAAATGGAGACTATGGAAATGGGAGGATGTCAGCTCCAGGACTCTCTGGTAAATCCTGTCTCCAGTTTCTCCTCCAGGGTCTCTGGGGAATCTTGTGACCTCTTCCGCCAGTGATCCACTATTTCTTTGGACCGCTCTGCACTAGCGGGCCCGTGCCGGCCAGTTTATGCCTGCCCTTGTCGATCTGTGCACTCTCTCGCAGTCCCTGTGGTTGCCAACCCATGGTAGCCCTTGCCAGCCCACGTGGGTCTGCACACACGCTCGCCAACCCTCACTGGCCTCTCGGTGGATGTGTGTGTGCAGGCGCGCCTGCACTGGGTGGTTTTGGGCTGTCTATTGTGTGCTTTTCAGCTTTTGGCTCTTTGGGGGTATGACCTGTCCGCACAATGGAGACTATGGAAAGGAGAAGGAGTCGGGACTCCCTGGTTTCTCCTCCTGTTCTTTCCCCAACGCCTCTGTCTCCAGTCTCTCCACAAGGGTCTCTGGGCAGTTATGTGACCCCTTCAGCCAGGGATCCACTATTTCTGTCGACCGTGTTGTATTTGCAGGCCATCTGGCTCCCATTCGCCTGTTTCTGCCTCTTTGGGGGCATGTTCTGCCTATGCAAAATGGAGACTACGGAATGGGGAGGGAGTTGGGACTCCCCGGTTCCTCCTCCCGTTCTTTTCCCAATGCCTCTGTCTCCAGTCTCTCCTCAAGGCTCTCTATGCAGCTGTGTGACCCCTTTGGCCAGGGATCCTCTATTTCTTCCAGTTTGTCTGTACTTAGCCCCCCAGCTCACAAGTGCACAAGCTGTGTGCGGAGCGCACAAAAGGCAGGTTAATTGATTCCCTTATGTATCATTAGCGAATATATTTTCCCATATGGTTGGCTCCCTTTTCATTTTGCTGATGTTTTCTTCATCTTCTTAAAGCAGTCCCTTTAGCATATCTTGCAATGCTGGTTTGATGGAGGTATATCCTTTCAGCCTCCTTTTGTCTGGGAACTCCTTATTTTGCTTTCCATTTTAATGGAGAGTCTTGCTGCGTAGAGCAGTCTTGGTTGTAGGCCTTTGCTTTTCATGACTTGGAGTATTTCTTGCCATTCCCTTCTGGCTTGTAGTATTTCTGCTGAGAAGTCAGTTGCTAGCTGTATGGTGGCTCCTTTGTATGTTACTGCCTCTTTTTCCCTTGCTGCCTTTAGGATTCTCTGTTTGTCTTTGATATTTGGCCTTTTAATGGTAATGTGTCTTGGAGTGGGCCTCACTGAGTTCCTCTTGAATGGGACCCTCCATGCTTCCTGGACTTGTGTGCCTTCTTCTCTCCTCCAGTAGGGAAGTTTTCCATCATTACTTTTTCAAACAGCTTCTCTAGCCCTTCCTCCTCTTCTCTTTCTTCTAGTATCCTTATTATACAGGGATACAAGAAACGTATTATACCATTATGTTTCAGGTTGTCCTGCATTTCCGTCAATGCCTCTTTATTCTTTTGAAGTCTGTTTTCCTTTTCTTGCTCTTTCTGGGAGCTTATTTCTACCTTGTCCTCCAGCTCGCTGATTTGATCCTCTGCATCATTGAGTCTGCTTTTGATTCCTTCTGTGTTCTTCAATTGAGAAATTGTATTCTTCATTTCCTCTTGCCTCTTACTGATAGCTTCTATGTCCTTTTTCAGGCTGATGTAGTTTGCAGTAAGGTCCTTGTGGTTTCCCTGTAGTTTTTTGTAATTCTCTCTGAGCTCACTGTGTTCATTGAGCTTCCTTAGAACCATTGAATTCAATATCTGATCATTTTCTTGCCGCTATTTCATTTAGTTCTCTTTCTGGGGATTCCTCCTTTCCCTTAGATTGGGTGGAGGTGTTTCTTTGTCTCCCCATTATTTGTCAGACTCTTCTTTATTGCTTCTGCTTCTTAAGTTGATCTGTCTTGACTTCCTGGCTGTGTGGTGTGAACTTCTATGGCAGGAGACTGCTGTTTTTTCATTCTGGATCTGCCTCTGGTGATGTCAGATGTTGAACCTGTCTGACCTTAGGCAGTCTGTTGGAGACTTCCAGGAATCTACTGTCTGTGGCTGTCTTCTTCAGCTGTTAATCAAAGTTGCACTGCATGGCAGCTAGACGGGGCACGCTGCCTCAGGGGAGTGCTGCTTTGGTCTCTGGCTCATCCAGGCTGGGACAGCAACTGTCACGCCATGGGGAAGGAGTACAGCGTAGGGAGCATGGTGCTCCCTGAGACTGAGGGAAACCTTCGGGGCCATCTGAGATGGGAGCCGGGCCCTGAATCCTGTAGAGCCCGTTCCAGGGTTATCACAGATGAGGGGATTAAACAGAAATCATCACAAACTCTTCTCTGTTTGCCAGGAGAGCAGACATGGGC
This sequence comes from Pteronotus mesoamericanus, assembly GCF_021234165.1. Classification (NCBI taxonomy): domain Eukaryota; kingdom Metazoa; phylum Chordata; class Mammalia; order Chiroptera; family Mormoopidae; genus Pteronotus; species Pteronotus mesoamericanus. Next base: position 62,113,099 of record NW_026555321.1, read on the forward strand.
ACTTCCCTCTTATTGCCATTGCCCTTTGTTCCAAGGCTTTTATTGAAAATCTTATCAGTGGGGCTAAGTAACAGGAATGCATAGGTTATCTCATTACATTAGTATGTTAAGTTTCACAGAGAATATATGATGCTTTTAAGAAGACAAGTGACAGGAACGCACTGATTTACACGGGTCCAAGAGGAGACCAGTATAAACAAGTGAAAGTTTAAAGATAAGGAGAAAATAGACATAAGGGCACCTAAAGATATAGGGTAAGGTGTGTAAATAATGTAAATGTCCTTCTCAGCATGAGCTGCCAGAGCTTTGAGGGAAGAACAAAGCACACTTTAAAGAATTTACTTTTAGGCCTGATTTCCCCAGGAACCACCAGATCTGATTTAGGGCTAATTCCTGCACTGTTTCAAGCCTGAGCCAGGTGTTGGGAGGGAAACACCGAATAAGGAGACTGCTTTTTGGCTATAATGAAGACTCTAGCCATGTCCAAGCCAAGCTGAGAGGTAAGGGGGTCTTTTTGCCCCTTCTCTGCATCCCCCAATTTCTTGTCTGCTCCCTATACTGACTGGAATCTGTCTTAGGTCGCCCCTTTCCTGAGGGGTCTTATCTGTCACTGATGCCTGGTCCTCCACGGCAAAGCAGAGAGGCAGGAGCTACTCCCTTGCCAGGGGGGACAGGCTATGTCTCCTCAGAAGCCTGTTTTTCCAAGGCATCCTGATTATTTACAGCCTTGGGGCCCTTCAGCCTGTTGGCAGGGTTACAGTTCCTGAAACCAGGCAGGGCATTTCCCCAAAAATCTAGTCACGCTGCACTCAGCAGTCTTGGATGTAAGTGTTTGCCTTTCATGACTTTGATTACTTCTTTCCAGTCCATTCTTGCCTGCAAAGTTTCTTTTGAGAAATCAGCTATAGTCTTATGGGAACCACTTTGCAGGTAACTGTCTCCTTTCTTTTGCTGCTTTAAAGATTTCTTATCTTTAATCATGGGTAATGTAATTATTATGTGCCTTGGTGTGTGCTTCGTTGGGTCCAACTTCTTTGTGACTCTGTAAGCTTCCTGGATGTCTTGGAAGTTTATTTCCTTTACCAGATTGGGGAAGTTCTCCTTCATTATTTTTTTCAAATAAGTTTTCAATTTCTTGTGCTTCCTCTTCTCCTTCTGGCACCCCTGTGGTTTGGATGTTGGAATATTTCAAGTTTTCCCAGAGGTTCCTAAGCTTCTCCTCATTTTTTTTTTTTGAATTCTTGTTTCTTTATTCTGTACTGGGAGAATGTTCATTTGTTTCTTCTTCTCCAAATCATTGATGTGAGTCCTGTTTCCTTCACTACAGTGTTGGTTCCCTGTATATTTTTCTTTATTTCACTTTGCATAACCTTCACTTTTTCCTCCATTTTGTTATCATAATTCATCATTTCTTTGAGCATACTGATTACCAGTGTTTTGAACTGTGCATCTGATAAGTTAGCTGTCTCTTCATTGCTTAGTTTTATTTTTGGAGTTTTAATTTATTCTTTCATTGGGGCTTTTTTTTTTTTTTTTTTTTTTTTTTTGGTCTCAGCATGCCTATTACATTGTAAGGGGCAGAGCCTTAGGTATTTGCCAAGGTGGTGATATCCAGGCCTCAGCATTTTTCTCCTGTATGTGGGGGAGGGGTCCAAGAGGGAACAATGCCACTTGCTCAGCTCTCAGATGGCTTTCCATTACTTCCCCTACTACCCATGAGCAAATTGGGCCTTTCTAGTGTTGATTCCCAGGTGAGTAGGTTTGTGTACATTCTGGGACCCTGTGGGTTTCTCCAACAAACTCTCCTCTGAGTTTCTCCACCACCACTATCCCCACAGGTTTTTACAGCCAGAGGTTTTGAGCCTTACTTTCCCCACACTGGGACCCTGTGTTGTAAGGTTTGTCTCACCCCCTAGTTGTTTCTCCTGGTTTATCTGCAAACAAATGTAGGACAGACTCGTCTGTCAACTGCTACCTTTCACACCCCATCCTCCAGCCACCGCCTTGCTGTGCTTCCTCTCCATCCCAGCTGCCAGTCTCCTCCCAGTCTGCATGAATGTTTCTTTTTTAACTCTTGGTTGTTGGACTTCCATACAGTTCAATTTTCTGGCAGTTCTGGTTATTTTTTGTTTTTAAATTTGTTGTTGTCCCTCTTTTGGTTGTGCGAGGAGGCAAAGTGTATCTTCCCTACACCTCCAACTTGGCTGGAAGTCTCTATAGAGTTTCTATGTACACTATCATGTCATCTGAAAACAATGACAGTTTTACTTCCTCCTTTCTGACTTGGATGTCTTTTATTTCTTTTTCTTATCTAAGTGCTGTGGTTAGAACTTCCAATACTATGATGAATAGAAATAATGAAAGTGGACACCTTTGTTTTGTCCCTGATATTAGTGGGAAAGCTTTTAGATATTGTCCATTGACTATGATGTTGGCTGTATGTTTTTCATATATGGTCTTTATTATGTTGAGGTATACCCCCTTTACTCCCACTTTCCTCAATTTTTTTTATCATAAATGGGTACTGTACCTTATTAAATGCTTTTTCTGCCTCTATAGATATGATCATGTGATTTTTGTCTTTCCTTTTATTTATGTGATGTGTTACATTATTGATTTGTGAATATTGTACCATCCTTACATTCCTGGAATGAATCCCACTTGATCATGGTGTATGATCTTTTTAATGTATTGTTGGATGAGGTTTGCCAATATTTTGTTGAGGATTTTAACATCTATGTTCATCAGTGATATTGGTTTTCTTTCTTGTTTTGTCTTTATCATGTTTTGGGGTTAGTATGATGCTGGCCTCATAAAAAGAGTTTGGGAGTCTTCCCTTTTCTTGGACTTTTTGAAATAGTTTGAGAAAGATAGGGGTTAGCTCTTCCTTAAATGTTTGACAAAATTCTCCTGTGAAACTATCTGGCCCAAGGCTTTTGTTTGCCAGGAGTTTTTTGATTACTGCTTCAATTTTAGTAGCTGATATTGGTCTGTTCAGGCTTTCTGCTTCTTCTTCATTCAGCATTGGAAGGTTATATTTTTCTAGAAATTTGTCTATTTCATCAAGGTTTTCAAATTTCTTGACATATAGTTGTTTGTAGTAATTTCTTACAATCCTTTGTATTTCTGTGCTGTCGGTTGTAATTCCTTCAGTTTCATTTCTGATTTTACTTATTTGGGTCCTCTCCCTTTTTTTCTTGATTAGTTGGTTAAAAGCTTGTAAATTTTGTTTATCTTTTCACAGAGCTGGTTCCTGGATTTATTGGCCCTTTAAGAATTTTTCTTTAATCTGTATATCGTTTCATTCTGCTCTGATCTTGATTATTTCCTTCCTTCTACTCACTCTGAACTTTTTTTGTGTGTTGTTCCTTCCAGTTCTTTTAGATGTAGGATTAGGTTGTTTATTTGTAATTCTTCTATCTCTTTTAAGTAGGCCTCTATTGCCATGAACTTCCTTCTCAGGACTGCCTTCACTGTGTCCCAAAAGTTTTGGACTGTTTCTTCATCATTTTCTTTTGTTTCCAGAAAATTTTTGATTTCTTCTTTGATGTCATTGTTAACCTATTAATTGTTCAATAACCTGTTTTTCAGTCTCCATGATTTGACTGTTTTTGTGTTTTTTCTTTGAGGTTGGTTTCTAGTTTCAAGCCCTTGTGGTCTGAGAAAATGCTTGTTATGATTTTGGTTTTCTTGAACTTGTTGAGGCTTGTTTTGTGTCTTATCATGTGGTCTGTCTTTGAAAATGCTCCATGTGCATTTGAAAAGAATGTGTATTTTCCTTCTTTGGGGTGACCTTTCTTTAAATTCTTAGGTGTCTTTGAAGAAGGGGATTTCCTGTGTCTTCACTTGATTAAAATGTGACTTATCTATCATGATGTAGTTGTGTGGGTAATGCCTGTGCAGTACAGGGCCTAGCAGATAGCATCCCAGCAGTAGCATTTACCCAGTATCATTCAATCTGAAATAATGCGTCTATTCAGCTTAGAGATGTAAAGTATCTGGGTTTGGAGATGTCCTTTCAGAAAGCAGAGAAGCAATCTGGGAAGATGATCCATGACCTTTGTAGGCAGACTCCACTCTTCATCTCTCTTCGTTCTTCAGAGATAGTATCCACACATGTCACAGGACTTGTCAAGTATGCCATAACTTGATGTGTTGACTGATGTTATGTGTCAAAATGGCTGTGCCACAGTGCCCAGAGATTTGGGGAAAGATTAGTCTGGATGTTTCCAAGAAGGTGTTTTTTTTTTTTTTTTTTTATAAGATTAACATTAAATCAGTGGACTTTATGGAAAGCTGGTTGGCCTCCTTAATGTGGGTGGGCCTCATCCAATCATTGAAGGGATTGTTAAAAAGACCTCTGCTGAGTTAGAAGGAGTTCTGTCAGCAGATGGCCTTTGGACTTGAACTAGAATAGCAACTCTCCAGCCAGCCAGCCAACACTATGGATTTTGGATTTGCTAGCTCCATAATTGTGTGAGCCAATTCCTTAAAATCTCTCTCCCTCTGTCTCTCTCTTTCCCTCCCTCCCTCCCTGTTCCTCTGTCTGTATATACACATCCTATTGGTTCTATTTCTCTGTAGACCCCTGATTTTCTCTGCCAATTTAAAGATCCTATTCTTGTTCATTAGGACAACCCTGCCATTTCTTCACACTTCATCCCTTTTTAGCATATTGTTAAAAATTACTCAAACAAACAATAACATGTTTAAGTTAGTAGGGTAGATACATCTATTTATATCATATTATTTACTTCCTGAGACTTGCCCACATGGACTTTATGGTTCAACATTCCCCTCACATGTACATTTAGATAGCTGCCTCACTTTCTCATTCCTGAAGTTTCCAACACGGAATGTGGCAAAATAATTCCTGGGTTTTGGTTTCATAGAAGTCATTTGTATTTTGCAGATTCAGGACCAGATCTTCAGATTCTGGGGATATGGGAGATATTAAGTTATAAATGAGGAGAACCACATATTTTATTTTATTATTTTAAAATATTTTATTTATTTATTTTTAGAGAGAGGGGAAGAGAGCAAGAAAGAGAGGGAGAGAAACATCAATGTGGGTTGCCTCTTGAGCACCCCCTACCAGGGACTTGGGCCACAATCCAGGCATGCTCTGTGGCTGGGAATCAATTCAGAGACCCTTTGGTTTGTAGGCTGCCACTCAATCCACTGAGCTGACCAGGCAGTGTTCTATTTTATTCATATAGGAATTAGAAGAAAGGTTAAATGTCTACATCATCCCCAGAAAGGAAATCACCTGCCAATGCTTGTGTTGTTTGTGGTGTAAGGGTCACTAGTGGTTTAAGGTGCTGATCTTGTCTTTGGACAGTTTTGCCTTTCCATACTGAGTATAAAAAAGACACACAGTACTTTTGTGGAGCAAAGTTTCAGGATTGTATTTTAAATAAGGGACTTCTGTTACTTTAAGATGAGGGTAAAATTTGTGTGTGTGTTTACCATAATTTATTTACATAGCCCCTAATTATTGGTACTTACTTTAAATAGTACAATAATGAACATTTTTTAGGAGACAAACTACCAGGTCAAAGGAATATTCAAGTTTGATTGTAAATATTACAAATCCTTAAAATTTGTATTGTACCATTTTGTGTGCCCACCAACAGTGTATGAACATGCCCATGTCAGTACCTTTGTTGACATCAAGTAATCTTACTTAAAACAATCTTTGCTGTTTTAATGGGTAAAAAATGATATGTGCATATGCCCATGTAATGTTGATTTTCTGCCTCAACAAATGCAGGATGTTATTATTTTCTTTTTTTTAAAAGCAGGAAATCTTTGTCTCTTTATACTCTTTCTTTTTATTTGTCTGAAAACATGGGAGAAGTAATTTTTGAGGTTATAACAGTTAGGAGATACAGGACAATCACCAGCACCTCAAGTCTAACAAAAATTTGAGTTACAATTCTTTGGATTTGCTATACCAGCATTTCTAAACTCACACTTAATTTCCTATTATGCTTTATTATTTAACTCTGTGAAGTTAGCTACTTTCTTTTTGCTAGCCATCAGAAGGAATAAAAAAATACTCAGCAAGGAACCAAGCATGTCAAGATGAGAGGAAAAATTAAACTTTTCTTTATTAAGTTATAAAATTAGAGTGGGTAATTTCTTGGGTCCCTCCCAGGTATAAATGACAAGCCTATGCTTTCTTTCTTTCTTTCTTTCTTTCTTTCTTTCTTTCTTTCTTTCTTTCTTTCTTTCTTTCTTTCTTTCTTTCTTTCAAGATTTTATTTATTTATTCTTAGAGACAGGGAAGAGAGGGAGGAAAAGAGGGAGAAAGAGAGGGAGAGAAACATTGATGCATAAGAGAAACATCAACTGGTTGCCTTTTGTATGCCCCCAACTGGGGACCTGGTCTGCAACCCAGGCATATGCTCTGACCAGGAACTGAACCAGCAACTTTTTGGTTATTGGGTCGACCTTCATCCATTGAGCCACATCAGCCAGGGCAAACATGCTTTCTTGGTCCTGCACTGCTAAGTGCAAAAACAGAGGAACTCAGTTCAGTTTCTTTAGATGATAGGAGGGCCTATTCTGCTCATTCTTACTAATACTAATACAGGATATTAAATTAATATTTACTTAATGAGTAACTAGTAATCAGTAATCATTAACTAGTAAATGAGCAGTTCTTTCCATTTCTGTAAAATAAATAAGAATCTTTATAATTTCCCCAATTATTCTCACTTTTACTTTCATAGCATTGATTGTAACAACCCTCATTTCTTACACATCTTGCTGAAATAGTCTTCTAACCCAATGACTCCAGAATATGACCTATTATGAGAATTGTGAAGAAAGATTGGAAGAACATAGATTTGAGTCCCTTGGCAAATTTAATTTAGTAGGGTAAACCCACCAAACTTATTGTTTTTTTGAAATATAAATTAATTAGAAAAGTAATATATTCTTATTGTAAAAGATCTATCTACACATAAATATCTATAACAAAACAAGTAAGGATTTAGGCAGTTCTGCTGGGAGGTAATTTGATGAGTGTGGTGTATAAACTTACAGTTCTGTTTCTGTAAAGTTAAGCATACAAGTACACTTATGCACACATATTCTAGTTTTTAAATAAATGGAATCATCATTTGCAATACTTTGAAACTATTTTCTAATCTAACTATATTATAACATGGACATTATTTGCTCACTGTTTTCCTCATTTAACACTCTATTTCAGAGATCTTTTCATGTCACCATACCCCATTATGCTTCATTCTTTTTAGTGGCTATTTAGTATTCTAAAGTATAGTTATTTTTTATTTATTCTTATGAAAAGTAATGATAAAATCCACAGCCTTGTGCATATAACCCTGTACATAGATATTAGTGATTATATTAGAAAAGTAAATTTTTCAAAGTGATGTTGCTCAAAGTAATAATTTTAAGATACTGCTTAATCACTTTCCAATAAGACTGAACTACCCACTTACCTCTCATTACTAATGTATAGATACCTTTTTTCTTCTATAACTTTGACAATTTTACTGTTTTACTGGTGTTGGACCTCCTCGGCTAGTCTTCTGATTCACGTATATTTTCTATCCTATTTTTAATATTTATGTACTTGTTTGTTTACTGTTACTATTCTTCTCTGGAGATTTCCTCACGCTTGACCCCTTCCCATTTTAATTATCATGTTTTTAATTTCCAAGGTCTTGCTTATATTACTTTTCAATAGTATATTGTTTTGCTCATGGGTGCAATATCTTCTCTTTTTCCATGTTTTCCATGTTGAATTAGAGGCTTTCACAGCTGTTTCATCAGCTTTGATGGTCTTGCTCATGAGCAATACTAAGGGACCAAAGAGCTGATGGCAAACTCTGAATGTATGCATTAATGAAGCTTAGCATCATTCAAAGTGAGTGTATGGTGATTTAAGTGGGCCAATTGTTAGAGGACCCCAAAGTCAGAATCTGTAGGTCTATCATCTTGGCTGGTGAGGTTCTCCAGAGAAGCTTTTTCACTTTCTTCCTGAAAGGTGGAGCTCTGACTGCTGAGGACTGGGTCTCACCTTCTTTGTCTCAACAATGTAAATTGTTTTAGAACAAAAATATAATGTCCTCATTGTTTCATGGTTTAATTCAATATTTCTTCCCTTTCAACAGACAGCCCCACTCACAGATTAAATTTTGTGTCAACCCATTTACATGTGGTACCCAAGGCACAAAAGCTACTGAGATGTCCTGCAGTTTTATCACTCTTCAGTCCCACATTTTTAGTTTAATTGCTTGTTCAAAATTTCTGCCAGGTTAAAGTCTTATGGAAAATGATGTGTTCTGTGGTAAGCTAGAAAGTTCTTTATTCCATGGAATCTATGATTACTTTAGTACAGGATGGAGAGCCTATTGGTTGTCCCTTTCTCCTTTGCTAAGTGAAAACTAATTTTATTCAGGTAAAAAGCACAATCACTCCCAGCTTCAAGGGTTGGATCAGGGTTGATCTTAGGCAATCACTGTAATGCATGCTTCTTTCCTGTGCCTAGCTTATGGGTAGGCAGGTATGTGACCCAGTTTTTGCCAATGGAATGTCAGGAAGAGTCAGAGGTACAGTTTATAATCAAGATTTTTTTTCCCAATTAAAGCACAGAAACCAGAGCAAGTTCTCCATTCCTCCATTTTTTAGATTCTGTCATGTAAAGACATGATGGTTGAAGCTCTACTAGCCATCATGTGGCCCTGAAGTGGAAGTCAAGAGAACCAGACAGAAACCTCATTTGGTTAACCTGAAAATGTAGTCAGCCTTGGGACCCCTTGTCTCTGGACATTTTATTATGTAACTTAATTGAATGTGCCTTTATTTAGAAACTTTTACCCAGTTATTCTACTTTAGCCCAGAACATTTTAATTGGCAAAAGTTATCTAGTGTGGGATGTGTAGTGGTCACTTAGTGGTGAGAGATGATTGTCACTTGCTTTGAACCTGTTTTATCACCTGCACACTGGAGTTAACACCAGCCACCACTTAAGGTTTTTAAAATGAGAATTAAACTAGATATTTTATTAAAATGAGATAGAATGTTTTTCTCAGCATCTCACATAAGGTAAACTCTAAATAAATAGTAGTTAACATTATTTTAAATTAATTAAGACCTCTATCTTCTTTTATTTTAACAAATGTCTTAATAATATTCATGTTTTGGCCTAATGAAACTATTAAAATTGGAGGCAGGCACAGCCATACATTGGCACATATAAATACTCCATAAAATATATGAAACAAGTGAACATAGGTATGCAATCTATTCTTATTAAATGAATTAATAAAGGAACAAATGAGTTGAGTTTTGGTAGTTTCTAGTGACTAATGGTTACTCTAAAATGTTAGAAGAAATTATACCTGAATAAATTCTGTGAGAAATTTAATAGTTATAGTTCCCCTAGAGAAGGTAAAACAGTATGATAATTGGCGAAATATGGAATGTTCCCCATTGAACGTTGCATCATTTCATTGACTACTGACAACAGTCCATTGTATCATGGAGAATTATCCTGGAGTGTCTTGTGGGAAATTTCTCTGAAATGTGTTAAGAACAGATTTTGTCTCTTAGCATATTTGGCATTTTATTTGAAAATCTTACAGGGTAATGTAGTGTCAAATTTTAACTTCTATAATACATTTAACATTGCTCCATAAGCAGAACTCATTAAAACAAATGGGACTCACAAGTGATGGTTCTACAGAACAAAGGGTCCGTAAGAAAAGCTGTGGCCTCAGAAATTCTCTTCCCTTCTGAACTGATGGGCCTGTTCTGGGCACCAAGCAGAGTTTCAACCTGAACTCCATCAGCTATTGGTCCTAATCTTATTACAACAGTTTGTATTTTATAAAGAAATACTGAACAGAAAGTTGAAAGATAATGTTGTTTCCTTTTGCTCACAGGAAACATGCATTGTGTTTCTCACTGAAAAATATCCTGGCTCACATAATTCTTGATGTCATACCTGAGCTCAAAGAATTGCCATTCTTGTTTGGGAATTTTTTGAAAGTCTGATTGTAAATTTTGCAGAAATCACAATTTAAACAGCAAGAGCTCAGGACTTCATGATGTTTTTGATGCTGGTTCAACAGAATCCAAGTTACCACAGGTCAGTATAAAGAAAATGACTTAAATGACTAAATCTGTGTAGTCCTCTGGAAAGAAGTTGGTGATTTATGTCTGAATATTTTATGAGCTTAAAGGCTAACTCAGAGAGATACAGTTTTAAAAAGCCATGGCCCTTGAAGAATTAATGCTGTAGTTTCTTCAATTGCTCCTTTGGAAATCCATTGAAAGATTATGGGCACATGTCTGTGGTTGAGGGAAGGGCCACTAATGGGACAGTGCTATATGCTTTCTTCATCTTACATATGGGCTGAAAGTGGTCTTGTTGAATCTCAAGGAATTAGTTGGTGGATGTAGATAGAACCTGACTGCACTGAGGACATTTTCAGCCATGGTAAAAGAGGTAAAATGATGGCTCAGACTCCAGGGTGAGAGAATATTCAGCAAAAGAGAATGAGAATGACAGTGATCACTGTCCTATTGAGGCAGAGCTCCTGCTTGCAGGGACACACTGATGATGGACGTGTGTATGACAATACCCATCCTCTTAGGAATGCTGTGAGGCTCACAGGAAATTATGCACATAAATTGCTCAGCATATAATAAGGACTCAGCAATTGTAGTGATCCATGCAGTAAAAATAACTATTTTACAGGGGAAATTTTTAGATTTTTTTCACTTTTTATGTTTATTTGCTTAGTTTTTAACATCTAATCTTTACTGTATTTCTCTTCCATTACCATTTGGTCATCTTATACTTTCCTCCCTCAGCAATCACCACATGGTTGTTCATGTCCATCAGTCCTTTTTCCTTTTTGCTCAGTCCCTCTGCATCCTAACCTCTTCTCACACTAGTTGTCATCTGCTCTCCATCAATGATTCAGTCCCCAATTTTCTTTTTCTTTTTTTTTTAATTAATTTATTTACTTTTTAAATACATTTGTCTCTGCCTTCCCCCAACCTCTTTCCCTTGCCCCCTCCCACCTTCCCTCCCTCAGCTCTTCCCCTTTGGTTTTGTCCATGAGTCCTTGCTATATGTTCCTTGACTTTCCCCTTCCCTTCCCTTTCCCTGCCCCCCCCCTTCCCTCTTGTCTCTGTTGATTTCTTTTCCTTTCAGTGTTGCTGGTCATATTTTCCTTGCTTCTTTGCATTGTTGGTTAGGTTCCGCTTATAGGTGAGATCATATGGTATTTGTCTTTCGTCCCCTGGCTTATTTCGCTTAGCATGATGCTCTCCAGTTCCATCCATGCTGTCGCAAAGTTTAGTACTTCTTTTTTTCTTTCTGCTGCGTAGTATTCCATTGTGTATATGTACCATAATTTTTTGATCCAATCATCTACTGATGGGCATTTAGGTTGCTTTCAACACTTGGCTATTGTAAATTGTGCTGCTATGAACATTGGGGTGCATAGGTTCTTTTGTATTGGCGTTTTGGTGTTCTCAGGGTATAGTCCCAGCAGGGGAATCGCTGGATCAAAAGGCAGTTCCATTTTCAGCTTTCTGAGGAAATTCCACACTGCTTTCCATAGTGGCTGCACCAGTCTGCATTCCCACCAACAGTGGACTAGAGTTCCCTTTTCTCCACAGCCTCGCCAGCACCTGTTGTTTGTGGATCTGTTTATGATGGCCATTCTGACCGGTGTGAGGTGGTACCTCATGGTGGTTTTGATCTGCATTTCTCTAATGGCTAGTGATGCAGAGCATCCTTTCAAATGCCTCTGGGCCCTCTGTATCTCCTCCTTAGAAAAGCATCTGCCCAGGTCCTTTGCCCATTTTTTGACTGGATCATTAGTCTTCTTGGAGTAAAGTCGAGTGAGTTCTTTGTATATCTTGGAGATCAAACCTCTATCTGATGTATCATTAGCAAATATATTTTCCCAAATGGTTGGCTCCCTTTTCATTTTGCTGATGTTTTCTTTCGCCGTGCAGAAGCTTCTTATTTTGATGAGGTCCCACTTGTTTATTCTTTCCTTTCTGTCCCTTGCTTTAGGAGACATATCAGTGAAAAAATTGCTGCGTGGGATATCTGAGAGTTTCCTGCCAATGTTCTCCTCTAGGACTTTGATGGTGTTGCGACTTATATTTAAGTCTTTTATCCATCTTGAGTTTATTTTTGTGTATGGTGTCAGCTGATGGTCCAATTTCAATTTTTTGCATGTAGCCATCCAGCTCTCCCAACACCATTTGTTGAAGAGGCTGTTATTGCCCCATTTTATGCTTCTGCCCCCTTTGTCAAATATTAGATGTCCATAGAGACCTGGGCTTATTTCTGGGCTTTCTATTATGTTCCACTGGTCTATGGGTCTGTTCTTGTGCCAGTACCAGATTGTTTTGAGTATAGTGGCTTTGTAGTAGAGTTTGATGTCCGGTATTGTGATCCCTCCTACTTTGTTTTTCTTTCTCAAAATTGCTGCGGCTATTCGAGGTCGTTTATGGTTCCATATAAATTTTTGAAATGTCTGTTCTATTTCTGTGAAATACGTCATTGGTATCTTAATAGGGATTGCTTTGAATCTATAAATTGCTTTTGGTATAGTATGGACATTTTAAGGATATTAATTCTTCCAATCCATGTGCATGGTATATGCTTCCATTTATTTGTGTCTTCCTTAATTTCTTTTTTCAATGTTGTATAGTTTTCTGCATACAGGTCTTTTGTGTCTTTGGTTAAATTTATCCCTAGGTTCAGTCCCCAATTTTCTTGTTAGTTCAGATATTCATTAGATTCCACATATGAGTGAAATCATATGGTATTCCTCTGTTTCTGACTGGCTTACTTCACTTAATATAATGATCTCTGGGTCCATCCATACCATTGCAAAAGATAAAATTTTCTTCTTTTCTTATAACTGAGTGGTATTCCACTGTGCAAATATCCCATAGTTGTGTTATCCACTAATATATCAATGGACACATGGTTTACTCCTATATTCTAGTGATTGTAAAAAATACTGAAATGAATATAGGGGTTCTTATGTTCTTTAGAATTAGTGTTTTGGGTTCCTTCGGATATATTCCCAGAAGGATTACTGGGTCTGAAGGAAGGTCCATTTTTAATTTTTTGAGGTATCTCCATACTGCTTTCTACAGTGGCTGCATCAGTCTCCATCCCCACCAACAGTGCAAAAAGGTTCCCCTTTCTCCAAATCCTCGTCAGCACTTCTTGTTTGTTGCTATATTGATGATAGTCATTCTGATAGGTGTGAGATGATATCTTGTTGTGTATTTAATTTTAATTTCTCTGATGATTACTGACACTGAGTGTCTTTTCATATGTTTATGGGCCATCTGTATGTCTTCTGCGGAGAAGTGTTTATTCAGGTGCTTTGCCTATTTTGTAATTGAGTTGTTCGGTTTTTTGGTGTTCAGTTTTGTAAGCATTTTATAAATGTTGGATATTAACTCTTAATCAGATGTATTGGTAAATATGTTCTCCCATTTTGTGGGTTGTTTTTTATTTTATTGATGATCTCCTTTGCTATGCAAAAGCTTTTTAGTTTGATGTAGTCCCATTTATTTATTTTTTTCATTTCCCTTGCCTCGGGAGATATATCTGATAAAAAAAAAATGCTATGAGCAATGTCTGAGATTTTGCTGCTTATGTTTTCTTGTAGGATTTTATGGTTTCAGATCTAACATTTAAGTCTTTGATCCATTTTGAATTTATTCCTGTATGTAGTGTAAGAAGGTGGTTTAGTTTCATTTTTCTTCATGTTATCCAATTTTCCCAACACCACTTATTGAATAAACTATCTTTAGCTTATTGTATGTGCTTACTTCATCTGTCAAATATAAATTGACTATAAAAATATGGGTTTACTTTTCAGCTCTCTATTCTGTTCCATTGATATATGTGTCTGTTTTTATGCCAATACCATGCTATTTTGATTACTATGGCATTACAGTGTAGTTTGATATTAGGGAGTGTGATTCCTCCAACTTTGTTTTTCTTTCTAAGGATCACTGTTGCTGTGCAGGACCTTTTGTGGTTCCATATAAATTTTTGAAATATTTGTTCTAGTTCTGTGAAGTATATCATTGGAATCATGATAAGAATTGTGTTAAATCTATAGATTTCTTTGGGTAGTGTTGACATTTTAATGGTGTTAATTCTTCTTATCTATGAACATGGTACGTGCTTCCATTTATTTGTATCTTCTTCAGTTTCTTTCTTCAGTGTCTTATAATTTTCTGAGTACAGGTTTTTTATATCCTTTGTTAGGTTTATTCCTAGGTATTTTATTCCATTTTTAGAAATAGTGAATGGGATTATTTTCTTAATTTCTCTTTCTGTTAGTTTGTTATTGGCCTATAAAAATGCAATTGATTTTTGGATATTAATTTCGTATGCTGCTACTTTGGTGAATTCATTTATCACTTCTAGTAATTTCTTGATGGAATTTTTTTTGGTTCTCTATATACAGTATTATGTCATCTGCAAGTAAAGGCAGTTTTACTTCTTCCTTTCCAATATGGATGTCTTTTATTTTCTTGTCTGATTGCTGTGGCTAGGACTTCCAATGTTATGTTGAATAAGAGAAGAGAAAGCAGACATCCCTGCTTGTTTCTGATCTTAAGGAGAATGCTTGTAGTTTTTGCCCATTGAGTTTGAAGCTGGCAGCAGGTTTGTCATCTATGGCCTTTATTATGTTTAAATGTGTTCCCTCTATTTCCACTGTGCTGAGAGTTTTTATCATACATGGGTGCTGTATTTTATTAAATGCTTTTTCTGCACCTATTCATATGATCGTGTGGTTTTTATCCTTCATTTTGTTTATGCAGTGAATCATGTTTATTGATCTGCGAATATTGTACCAACCTTGCATTCCCAGAGTAAATCCCACTTGATCACGGTGTGTGATTATTTTGATGCATTGCTGTATTCGCTTTGGTAACATTTTGTTGAGGACTTTTGAATCTATGTTCATCAGAGACATTAGCCTATAATTTTCTTTTTTGCAGTGTCTTTATCTGGTTTTGGCAATAGGATAATGCTGGCCTTGTAGCATGAGTTTAGAAGGCTTTCCTCCTCTTGAATTTTATGAAATAGTTTGAGAAGGAGAGGTGTTAGTTCTTCTAAGAATTTTTGGTAAAATTCACCTCTGAAGCCTGCCGGTCCCTGGTTTTGGTTTCTTTGGAATTTGTTGATAAGTACTTCAAATTCACTGGGCATATTCTGGGTCTATTCAGATTCTATGATTCTTCCTAATTTAGTTTTGGAAGATAGTATATTTCTAGAAATTTATCCACTTTGTCCAGTTGTTCAGTTTGTTGGCACATAGTTGTTCATAATACTTTCTTACAACCCTTTGTATTTGTTTGGTGTCAGTTGTTATTTCTCCTCCTCTTTCATTTCTGATTTTATTTATTTAGGTCCTTTATTGTTTTTCTTGATGAGCCTGGTTGAAGGTTTGACAATGTTATTTATAATTTTGAAAAACCAGCTTTTATATTCATTGATCTTTTGTATTATGTTTTTAGACTCTTTTGTTTATTTCTGCTCTTATCTTTATTATTCCATTTCTTCTACTCACTTTGGGCTTTGTTTGTTATTCTTTTTCAAGTTCCTTTAAGTGTGAAGTTAGATTGTTTATTTGAACTTTCTCTTGGTTTTTTCTTCTTTTCTTTCTTTTTTTTTTTTAAATAGGCTGTAATGCTATAAAGTTCCCTCTTAGGATTGCTTTCCCAGTGTTCCACAGATTTTGGATTGTTGTGTTCTTATTTGCTGGGAACCGTCCCTTCTGGTTTCAGGGACTGCAGCCCTGCCAACAAGTGAGAGGGCCCCAAGGCTGGAAATAATCGAGGAGGCCTTGGAAAAACAGGCCACTGAGGAGACAAAACCTGTTCCCCTGCCAGGGGCACAGCCCCTGCCTCACATCACCCTGCTTGGCCCCGTGATGGTTGGTAGTCAATGATGGGTAAGATTCCTTGTGAGGAGGGATGAACTAAGACAGACATGGCTGGTATGGGCAGCAGACAAGGACTTGGGGAACACAGAGAAAGGGCAAAAAGTCCCACACCCTTTGGCTCAGCTTGGACTTGGCTGGAGTCCTCATTCTACTGAAGAAAGTCTCCTTATCTCTTGATGGCTCTGCCACACCCACCTGGCTCAGCTTGAAACAATAATAAAGGCAGGTACAGCCCCAAACTGGATAGGGTGGTTCCCAGGGGGAAATGAGGCCTAGAAGTAAATTCTCTGAAGCATGCTTTGTTCTTCCCTCAAAAGCTATGATAACTGGCTCATACTGGGAAGGAGATTTACATAATTCATAGACCCTGCCTGAGGCAGATCTCTTGTGTTTCTCCAATTTTTACCTATGATCTCTATTTGTCTTCTGTTAACATACCCTTTTGACATTGATTGATGAGCTTTGCATCCATCCCCCTGTGCATATGGTTCTTAATAAAAGCCTTTGGAAACGGGGGCTTGGGGCCTTCTCCACTAGAGGGAAGAGCCACGTCTCCTCTTCTGGGAAATAGAGAAGTGTTTGTGACGACTCATGTTTATTCTCCCCATCCATGACAACACTGAGACAGGCTCTGTGGGATTCAGAGCCCTGCTCCCTCCTCAGCTGGCTCCAGACAGTAACCCCCAGATCCAGGAATGCCCTGCATGGTGCTCTCCACAGCACTTATTTTCATTTGTTTCAAGGTATCTTTTGATTTCTTCCTTGATCTTTTTGTTGACCCATTCATTGTTTAATAACATGTTAGTTAGTTTCCATGTCTTTGGGTGTTTTTCAGTGTTCTTTAGCTTTTTCTTTCCTGGAAATCTCCTAATTTCCCCTATATTAAATGAAAGTCTTTCTGGGTAAATTAGCCGTGGTTGTAAGTCTTTTCTTTTCATAACCTTGATTATTTCACAGTACTCCCTTCTGACCTGAAGTGTTTCTGTTGAGTAATCAGATGACGGTCTAATTGGTGCACACATATATGTATATAATTGCTTTTCTCTTGTGGCTTTTAGGATTTTCTCCTTGTCTTTAAACATTGTCATTTTAATTATGATGTGTCTCTGTTGGGTCCAACTTGTTTGGGACTCTGAGTTCCCAGAAATTCTGTGCCTTTATTTCTTCTAATAGGCCATTATTTCTTCTAATATGTTCCTGATCCCTTGCTCATTCTCTTCTCCTTCTGGTATTCCCATGATGTGGATGTTGTTATACTTCATGTTGTCTAAAATGTTCCTTAAGTTCTTCTCATCTTTAAAAATTCTTTTTCCTTTTGTTGCTCTGCCTAGGTGTTTTTTCCACCTTGTCTTCCATATCACTGATTTGATCTTCTGTTATCTAACCTACTGTTTATTCCTTCCAGGATATTACTTATTTCAGATATTGCATTTTTTTTTATGGTTTCTATGTCTTTTTTTCATGCTGTTAAGTATCCTTATAATCATTACTCTAAACTCTACCTGATAAATTGCTTGTCCCAATTTTATCTAGCTCTTCTTCTGGAAAATTCTATTGTTGTTTCATTTGGGATGTTTCTTTGTCTTCCCATTTTGGCTGTTTCTTTGTATTTTATGCCTTAGTCATTAAACTAATCAGTTGTTAAACTAATCAAGCTGTAATCAGCGGCCTGGCTTAAGCTCCACAGGGTGGGGCAGAGTAGTGAGGGTGGGACTATTGCCTCCTCTCAGGGAGATGCCTCTTTTAACAGAGTGCTCTGCCTGAGAAAGATAGCCTCTACAATATGGGGAATGACTCGCCACAGGGATCATGATGGCTGTTCCTTCAATTCTCTTCCTGAAGCCACCAAACTCTGACTCTCCTCAAGCATCTCTAGTCCACTCTTCCCTTCTTCTGACAAAGCCCAGAGCAGGTGGCTGCACACTAAATTTTGTGTGTTGGCCCTTTAAAAGGCTCTCTGCATCTCCAGAGATCTCTCCTTGGCAGATAGGACCCTTGCTGCTTTCCACAGCTGGATGTTATCTGAGTTCCTTTCTGGCTCTGGTGCTTAGGCTGAGGAGCTCAACTTGGGGTTTAGACCCCACCTTTCTCAGGGGTAGCCTCCTGACCACTAAAATATCCCTCCAGCACTTCAGCTGCTGCCCATGGGAGCTGAGCCAGCCCTTGTATGCCTCCTCTGCACTCCCTACCAGTCCTGTTGCGATGAAGTGGTTTCTTCTGTCTGTTCTTGGTTATAAGGCTTCTTTCCAGCTAGTGTTCCATTGGATAGTTAGGATTATTTCTCTACAATTTATTTGTAATTCCAGATTGGTCTTTGGAGAAGGTTAGTGTAGCTTACACTTATTCCTCCACCATCTTGGATCACCCTTAGATTACCTTTAAATGCTACTCTAAATCAAGCAACTATGAAATGAGCAAATCAGCATTCAATCTCAGATGTCTTTGTTTTCTTGATTTTTATTTTTATAACAAGGTAGAGTGGATGAAAGAATTTCTGATGTTTTAAGAGAGAGTTGCCTCACATTCCACAAATATCAAATCTTCTTAAAATACACTAGAAAATGTTCAGTGAAATTGAAAACAATAATGCTTATTGTTAGAATCAGAGCTCATTGCCAAATAGTATGTCTAACATTGTGCAGAGGTTACCTGTGGGCCTCATCTGCCTCACAACCACCTCCTCCCTTCTTTCCACTATGTTTTTATTTTTTTTATCCTCACCCAAGGATTTTTTTTTCATTGCTTTTAGAGAAAGAGGAAGGGCTAAGGGGGAGAGAGATTTGAGAGAGGCTCATTGATCAGTTGCCTCTTGTAGACTCTCCAAGAGGGGATCAAGCCTGCAACCCAGATATATTCCCTGACCAGGAATCAAACCAGTGACCTTTTGGTGCATGGGATGGTGCTCAAATCAACTAAGCCACCCTGGCCAGGGTTCTCTGCTACTTCTTACCAACTTTATAGTGTACCCTTTGGATATTCCCAACAAGAATTAAATAATGGTTGTGTACTTGAGAAAAAATTGAAAGTTTTAAAGGACATAGCTAAGTTATATGTTAGTTTCAAAATCTAAAAGTATATATTTCAGAACCCAGAGAAGCAGAAAAAAAAAGAAACCTCTCAAAGCTATGTCG
The DNA here is from genome assembly GCF_021234165.1 of Pteronotus mesoamericanus. Lineage (NCBI taxonomy): Eukaryota > Metazoa > Chordata > Mammalia > Chiroptera > Mormoopidae > Pteronotus > Pteronotus mesoamericanus. The sequence goes on from NW_026555321.1 coordinate 62,132,225, forward strand.
GGAGGCAAAGGAAAATATTAATCCATTTTGAGAATCAGGAATGTAATTTAGCATAAGACATGGATAAAAGCATCTCTGGCCCCTAACTTAGTAATACAACATTTTTTGAAACTTACTTAAAGGGTAAGTTCCTTGGGGATTTGCTTATAATGTACTTATTTATTTATTTAGAAGATTTTATTTATTTATTTATAGGAAGAGGGGAAGGGAGGGAGAAAAATATCAATGTGTGGTTGCCTCTCGTGTATTCCCTACTGGGGACCTGGCCTGCAATCCAGGCGTGTGCCCTGACTGGGAATCAAACCAGCGATCCTTTGGTTCATAGTCAAGCATGCAGTCCACTGAGCCACACCAGCCAGGGCTGTTTTTCTCAGCCTGGGAATAACCATATTTTCCAACTTGGTTTCTTTCTTTAAAAAAAAAAGATTTTATTTATTTATTTTTACAGAAGGAGAGGAAAGGAGGGAGAAAGAGAGGGAGAGAAATAGCCATTTCACACGCCCCCAACTGGGGACCCAGCCCACAACCCAGGTATGTGCCCTGCCAGGAATCAAACCAGTGACTTTTTGGTTAGCATGTTGGTGTTCAATCCACTGAGCCATACCTGCCAGGGCTTTCTTAATGTTAAAAATTATTTCCAAATACTTGCATTTATTTTAAAAGTTATTTCTCTGATGGTGAGGATAACATTTCAACATGGCCCAAAGTTTTATGTCAGTTGATCCAGCCTCAAAGAAGCAGTTATTTTAAGTTGAGGTTTAGCTGATCTGAAGCCCTTGCTCCTAAACAATACACAGGTGCACATGGCTGATGGCAGCTCTTTTGTCCACAGCACTGGTGCATGGGTCCCCTTCCTTCCTGTTTCTCTCTGTGCAACAGTGCCTCTCTTCTTGTCACTGCCTGGCTTCTTTAGCTTTCAGATTGCACTTGGCCCTTTAGCTTCAGCCTTGACTTTTTCTGAGCTTGGTCTCTACATCCCTAAACTCCAAACCTAAAGAAAAAACTTATAGACCAGCTCACCTGGGATGTAGAAGAATGGCAATTAGTCCCTCATGGTCCAAATGGCCATGGACAGGGATCAAGGCCACAGGAACAGCAGGGGCCTGAAACAGAGACAGGCAAGCAGAAACAGGATTGCTCTCTGAAACACACTCTCAAGTTCATAACCTTTTTGTATCCTCAAAATTTTCTCCCAGCTCTCTTCCTTAAATGTGTTCCTAATAGTGGTAACTGTACATTTTAGATGATAAATGACAGAAACCCACCTACAATCTACTTAAGAGGGCAGGACAATTTTCTCAGCTGTCTCAGAGCTGGTCCTTTCTTATTCACTCTCCTTCCCCTTGCTGTCAGTGTGATTTTTCTAAAACCAACCTTGATCATGTCACTTACCCAAATCATAACTCCTTTATTGACTGAAGGGTCTAGACCACTCACCTTAATTTTGCATAATAGGTACTTCAGGAACTAGTTTCTCTCCAGACTCATTTCATCAGCTTCTTCAGATTAACAAAGTTCAGTAATACCAAACTAATCACAGCTCCCAAGTGCACAGTGCTGTCTGTTTCTTCCACCCTTAGTAGGGGTTGTAGGCTTTGAAAATGCACTTTCTATGGGGTGTGCCTCTATTCCTCTGTTCTGTTATGTAACAAATTCTCAGATAACCTCAAGACTTTTAACATACATCCTTTAGAGCTTCTAATAACTCCTTCAATATGCACCAGTCTGAGTTACATCTGTTATGATGCTAAGCATACTACTTCTATGTCTGTACCTTTATCTTGAGGGAGAACTTCTCTTTTTATTCCTTGGGATTTGTCTTCTCCCTAGCATACTGTAGGTGTTTAATAAAGTGTTAACATTATTAATTAATTTAAAAAGATAAAAATATAGGGAAATCAGTGATCTGTGTATAGCTATATGAGTGTGTAAGCTGAGGACAAGTTCCCCAATAATAGTACAAGCAAATTGGGGTTGCTTCTTAGTGACCGTGATTCTCTGCCTGCCCCAACTGGACTGCCTTCCTTGTCCTTCTCCACTCCACATCCTTTGAATTAGTTGATAATCCAAGGGCAGAGATGCTAAGTCTGACTGGGCCAATAGGGTATTCTCTCCCCAGACATTTGAAAATGAGTTGAAATATGCAGAAACAGAAGTTCTCAGCTGAGTCAGGTGCCCTGAGTGTCCTGGAGAGGTTCACAAGCACCAGCCCTGTGATTCCTGGACTTGCTCTAATTTCTGTCCTCTGCATCGTGTGTCCTGCCCTTCCTCTGAATTTATGAGCAGACTTTCAACACCCTCTCCTATGTTATGCAGATTAGCTAGTCAGTTTCTTTTGATTGAAAATAAGACTTTTAACCAAAGCACACCTTATAAAAGAATAGAAGGATTGCAAACACCTTTGGCAGATTCTCTGTCCTGAGGGTTAATGGTTAGGCTCTTATAAACTCACAGAGTGAAACTTTTTGAACACACAGGTGTTACAGCCCAAAGACACTGGATTTAGCAGAAGCAATAGTAGACAAATATACAGTAATCTTTTTTACAAACCATATCAACACAATTTAAATTAGTTCTTTTTTTTAGATGCCTTATTTTCATATTTTTCCAATCAACTAAGAATGTATTTTATACCCTTCAAGAAAATGACTTTTCACTTTAAATTTGAAATGCCATGTCTAGCTAGAAAAGGATTTGGGCTTAAATTGTTTCTATAGATTAGGTCTGCTTTCTTTCCATGAAATTAAAATAATGTGGTCTATACAGTGTAGTATATGCTATTTCCATGGCAGCAACATGGGAAGCTTCCCTTAGTAATTAGCCTGATGTACGGTGAACTTCCTTCCACCTGAAGATGAGAGCTTATGAGATATGACATTTTTATAAACATCATTTTACATGATAAGAACCCCAAAGAGTGAAATCTATCCAGACAAAAAGAAGGAAAATGATGTGCCTGCCTGAAGTGCTAAATTCCAGCTAAGGGCTGGCAGAGCCTGGGGAAAACAATCCCTGCTGCCATGTTTTCACAGGGAACTGTAGGCTCAGTTCACTGCTGCAGCTAGGCAGTTGGCATTTCTACCACCTGGGTCCTCAAGAATCATTACAAGACATTATTTCAAATGTATTTGGAGTGTGTAGCAGTAGGCCTATTCAGCTCCAGCACTTTCTATCAACCAGAATGCTAATGTTATCAAAAGTCTTCACATTCCAAGGTGATTGAACAAAGTAATCTCCACTCTCAGGAAATAGGAAATAATGGAGCCCTAGGGCACACTGAGAATTCAAGTCTGCATCCCATGCCCAGGTGCTGATGTAAGCCTCTGTTTACCCTTTCACAGCTAATTCCAACCATAGGAAAGTTTGCTTTTATTGCTCCCAGTGGAGGAGCAACAAACCAGACTCAATAGAAGAAAGCTGTAAGACAGTAATAAGAATAACTTCTATTATACTGACAGTAAGAAAAGGGGCAAGGAAATTACAGAAAAAGCAACCATAAAATTACAAACTGTGTACTTGGCTGCAATCTTTTCAAAGAAGTGATGTTGGGGACTTTGGAGGGAACTCTGAATGTCATTTGGGTTTGTTTGAAATGATTTTTATCTCTCTCTTTTTTCTAAAGATCATTTTCTTTTTCTCCCTTAACACACATTAATTTTCATTGCCAAAGTCAAATACTCTGGGCTTCTGCTTTTGTCTCCGTGCCTTGACTGTTTTGAAAGAGTGAGATAATGTTATTAGTTTAATAAACAAACTGCATAGCTGTTTATCTGGCTTGATAATTCAGTAGGATTTTTCTCCTTTAATATACTCCACAAACACGGGAATTAACCAGCTCTTGATGTACTCTAGATTTCTGTGAATTTAAGTTTAAGTGTTTGGGCAGCAGGCAAATTGGGTAGAGTCATTACTCAGGTTTATCTTGCTGTACAGGGGATACCATGGAGCAATTTTGGTGAATTTACCTGTCTTTCAGTTCTCTCCTTTGTAGATACCTGTGTTTGTGGACCGTGGGAGGTGGGCTCCAATTAGTTAAGTGGTTCATGGTTGACATGTATTCCTGCGATGGAATTGGCCCCCTACCTCTGACTGTGAGCACTGAACCATGTGGCTGAAGGCAGAGAACACAACCTGGTTGTTCCCACTCTCTTAGTGGAAGCTGTTCTGGGTGCAGCCTTATGGTTCCCCTTTGGTTCTGAGGGTTGCGTGTGGGTGCTGATCCATTCCTTGCACTACATCTGCGTTTATTCATTCCACAAATGTGTTGGATGTTCATATGATGTGCTGATACTATAGGAATGTTGGAGATTTAAGAACCATGAGCCAGCAGCATCCCTATCTTTCAGGTGTTTCTGTGTTTTCACTGAGCAAGGTGGTGGCAACCCTTCAGAGTAGTTGCTTTGTGTGGGCACTGAAAATATCTGTGTCCCAGAGGGAATTGATGGATCCCCTGGCCTAGTTATGTTTTAGGCATCCCTTGTGCTAAGTACTAAACTAAACAAGGAGAACATTAGACTGTGGCAGCTCTAATATTTTAGCACTCTACATTAAGGAACCCAAACCTCAGCCTTGTGAAGGCCTTGGGGTCAGGAAATCAAAACTGAAGAACAGCTGATCACCAACAGTCAACAGGTCTTTTCCAAATAAGACAACCGCTTAAGATACAGCCATTGAAAAATGTCTTTGCTTTGCTTCTGCCTTTTCTCTAGAAACATCTTTCTCCTTGGCTCTTGTCTGTGGGGCACTTCTAACCACTTCCAGTTGGAGCTGCCCACATGGAATAGTTTTTTTCTCAAATAAACTCTTAAATTTTTAAACATGCCTCAGTTTCTCTTTTAGCAATTCTTTGATTTGAATCACAGAATCTTCCAGGTGGAGGATTTGTTCATTCATTCATTAGACAGGCATACATTAAATGCTGTAGCATGTCAGGCTCTGTGCCAATACTGAGTATGCAGAAGTGATTAGAATAATACATCTTGTGTTCTCATAGACCTTAGTTGGATGGGGTAAATCAACATTTCCAAGAAAACAAGCATATTTATGCTTACGAACTGTGGTAAGAATTATGAGGTCAAGAACTGGATGGTCTGATAGAGACCAGTACAAGTCATCCCCTTAAGCCTGGAGGACCATAAGGAGGTGAATACACAGTTTCTGTGTTCTGGTGGTTTGCACAATTCCAAAAATAAGACAGGTGCTGACTGGAGGGGGGCATTGTGGCATTATGATGACCTCAAAACCTGAAGGAAAGGAGCCTGCCATGTGAAAATCCAGTCCATGTAGAGATAAGGGCCTGGATGTGGCCCCAGTGGATCACATTCTGAGTATTGGAAATGTGAAAGAGTCCAGTGAGGTCAAGGTAGTAGCTGAGACACGTCAGCAAGAGAAAATGGCAAGGCAGGAAAGAGCAGACCATCCTGAACCTTGTAGGTCATAGCGAAAATTTTACTTTATTTCCAATGCAATGGGGTGCCACATGGAAGATATTTAACGAGGTAAGAAAGTGTTATGTTTTAAAAAGCCCTTTCAGCTTTGGGGTTATGACAGCATAAAGACTAGTTAGAGGTATATGGTCCTGATCCACATGAAAGATAATGAAGGACTGAGTTTAGGTGGTGGATTAAAAAAACATTTATCTTTGTCAGTAGTAGTGAGAGAATTTTTTGATGGGTTGTATTGGGTTGGCCAAAAAGTCTGTTTAGTTTTTTCTGTAAAATAAAAGACACATTTTTCATTTTCACCAATAACTTTATTGATTTGGATATTTTGAATATGTTGGCTATCTCCTGCTATTGACTTCTACTGAGTAGAGGCCAGTGGTGCTGCTAAACATCTTACAATGTATAAGACAGCCCCACAGCAAAGGTTTTTTTGGCCAAAATGTCAACAGTACCAAGAAACTTTGCAAACCACTTTTGTCACATTTGACTAGTCACAGCACCTTCTCCATACACTGCACAAATATTCTTTTTTTGCATTTCAGTTGCATTTTTACCTTTCTTGAAATAATAAAGCTTAAAACACTGACAATATTGCACATCTTCCATCTTCAATATTAAAATGGCTGCACAAAAATTTACCAATTTTGATATTTTTTAAATGTATGCTGATATGACAGCTGTCACAATACAAGCTAACAGAATTGTTTTGAATGAAGTTAAAGACAACTAAGCACTACTAGAGCCATTGTATAGAAAAAGCTAAATGAACTTTTTGGTCAAACCAATATATTGTGGGCATGAAGCTGTCATGATAGAACTTGGCTATTAACATTTTAAACTTAAAATCTTAATGAACTAAAGCTTTGATAACTGGAATTCCAAATAATTTTGTTTTTGGCACCGAGGGTTGAACACTGGCAAATGTATTTCCAACTAGAAGTCTCAGTTACACTGAGCATGACATGGCCTGGTATCCAGTAAATACTCAGGTACATATTAACTCATTAAATAAAGTAGGTAGTGTTTCTACTATACAAATAATTCATAAAAGTAAATTGTTAGTGGTGGGAGCTGGGGACTACAGCCAGGGTGACAGAGACTGGTGGGAGGCCAGATAGAATAATGAAGATGTAACTGAGGGGAAGGAGGGCAAGAAATTGCTGAGGGCAGCTGGTTTGGGCTCTATTGTAGTTTCCACACCCTGTTTTTATATTTATAGTTTGTACAGTTTATAACCACACAATAGTCCAAAATGACACCAAAACTCCTAGTCTCTCATCTTGGGAGAGGTTAGGGCCAGAAGCACTAAGACTGATGCCCTCTGCTTACATCACAGGCATCCCTCAGTAGCTTTCTGGTTGGTACATAGAAGAATTAATGCTTCCATTTGCTGAAAGGAAAATGACTCAAAATGAATGAGATGAATTCAACAAGGAGAGGCAGCACTTGTCACGAGCATATCTTTGTGATACAGTCTTTCTTATAAGTAAGCCAGGCAACTGCTCAATTAGCTACCTTCTGAGCCTCCCAGCACCAAGGAATGAAGAATTATACACAGTAACAATGCTAATAACTCAGCTTTTATTGAGTGCAAGTTTGCTCAAAGTAGAACATCCACATACATTAGAATCTTACTCACACTGTAACAATCTAAGAGAAATATAACACATACACAACAATCAATGGGGGATAATGAACCCAAGTCCCAGAGTCTCAGGCTGCAGGTCTGGGAAAAAGCATGGTGGGCAAGGGAGTTGTCAGCATCTTGCAAGGAAGGATCTCCAGGGCTAGGTAGGCAGCACAACAGGCGAAGTCCTCAGTCCATCAGGGCAGAGCCTCCAGTGGCCGATGTCAAGGGATATCCGTGTGGCATGGAGCAGCACTCTGGTGTGTGGAGCTTGGCTGTCTCAGCAGTGTTCTGGAGCCTGCCTCAGTTATACCTTGAAAGTGGTATATTCCACCCTTCTGGGTCTTTTTGATAAATATCTTGGCACCACAGATGGCAAGTGTGAAATTTGCCCAGGAGCCTATGAGTGGTACATGGCTGTTCTACTTGACACCCCTGCTGGCAAGTATGGAATTTCCCCAGAAGACTATGGTGGTCCTGCTCTGCAGACATGGCTACTCTGACTATGTGTGCAGCTATCTTAAGTGTGTCTCCTTGCCAGACATCTCTGCTCTGACCACATGGGCAGAAATGTCTCCTTGCCAGGTGAATTTACTCTGACTTAGGTAATTTTTCTCTTAAACCAAAGTGTCAGGGCTGACTGACAGCCATTTTAGTTGACATAAATGACTCCACTTTGTTTTATATACTTTATTCTATCTTGATCAGACCAATGCCATTTTATTGGTCTTTCTAAGGACTGTGGTGCCAAACCTTTCAGTCTTTGTTAGAATGTTATCTTCTGTTCCACCAGGTCTGACACATCTGACATTGTTAACATTATCTTTTAAGTGGTAGGCTTAAGAGTTATTACTAATGAAACACCTTGTGGGGGTTCAGAACAAGCCACTCCAAGACGTGCCTATATGGTATAAAGATTGTTTCAAGCTAAAGGCAATTTTAGCTTCAGGCTCAAGAGAAACTTATAACCACCACCCCTCCCCACTTAACTACTTAGAACTTGAATTATGAACCTTGCCCATAATCAATTATCAATGATAATCTTTGATTCACCTATAATGTCAGGGAAAACTTATATTTACTAAACATCTGTTCTTATCATCTTGCAATGACCTTTTGGAGCTCCCAAGGTCACTTACCTCATCCCTAGCTCAGGATGTCTTCTATACCTACATTCCTCTTTGTCTCTGATTCTCTCATTTATGCAGGGTCCTCATATGTACATATGTGTTAAATTTCATTATTTTCTCTTGCTAATCTATGTCATGTCTATGTGATTATTAGACCAGCCAGAATAACCTTGATGTAGAGGAAAGTTTCTTCCTCCCTCATAGCAGCAAGTATGAACTTTCTATTTAGGAACCACTTTTATTTTGAAAGAAAGGACCTGAGCAGTGTGTATTTCTTTTCTTTCTTTGGGCAGCTCTGTGCACCAGTTCTACTGAAGTTTTATGGAGAATCTACAAGTTGCAAATTGACCCTGTGCTTTATGCTTCTTAATGTATAAATTACTGTTAGTGAGGTTATTTTCTCTCCAGGCAAAGCATGAAAGAACCATAAGAAAGAGCTATATCTTTTGTTTACAGAAAGCTGCATAAGTTATTAGTTGTAGCCTCAATAACAAACTTAACATTTACTTGCATCCAGGGAATCTAATTCAAAACTGGCAGCTCTTCTGAGCTTCCCAGATCAAAGTGTATTAGAAAAAAGACAATCTTTCCTATAACATGTGGTCCAAGTGGGCTACATACAACTCTGGATTTTTGTGGATAAACAGTTAAAAAGTAAAACACTTAGTATTTAGGCTCATGGAGAAGCATGAAGAGCTGGAGTAAAACACTTTTATTAGATTTGATTTTTAACACTGCAAAATAAAAGTAGTGGAAGTGCCAAAGGATTAATTAAGATTAATGCTTAAGGCCTGGTGAAGAATCAGACACAAATGTGGAAACAAGATTTAAGGTGCAGGAGAAAATGAGAGCTTTGTTTCAGGGCTGGTTTACTGTGTTTCCAGTGGGTCTGCAATTCATGAAGGGGTCATGTGGCTTCCTTCTGTGTAACCTAGATAATCTAACTCAATTCCTTTCATTTTTAGTAGCTTCCTCTTTAGATTTATGGTTTTTCTGCATCTGATGCCCTGTACTGGGTTATAGAATTGGAATGTAGCTATTAATTTTAGTTCGATGTCTTTGTGAGATGCATTCTGCGATCCACACGATGTTTCTCATTTCTTGTTCCCTCAACTTCATGTAAGCATAAAACACGCCACAGTGGAACTGCCTGTTGAATGCCAGCACATTCATTTTCACCTAGCACAGAAAAAAAAATAATGCAGACCATCAGCTTATTTAGAGATTACTCTGCTTACAAAATAATAAACTACAGATTGGCTTGTGCTTGAGCATATTAAATGCAAACAATAGTAGTTTAAAAAGTAAGCTAGTAGAACCACAAGGCAATCTCCAAATCTTGTCCGTGTTGTAAGCACAGATTCTTAGGACCTTGATTGTATGTGTGTGTGTATGTGTGTGACTTTGGTGTTATATTTACTTGGCTTCTAGCTAGTGCGCTTATCTCATTTAGGGAAAGTATTTTTCCTTGGTCTCAGCTTTTAAACATTTAAAAAGGTTTTTAAGACTGTCTAACTCCCCTCTAGGACAACATCCCAGACCCCTGGAATTTAATCTTAGAGGTATTATGAGATTTTTCTAGGATGGTCTGCAACAACCTGACTTAAGTTTCAGTTGTTTTGACAAACACAAAGAGCAGTGGAAAACATTCAGAATAGGACTGACAAGAAGCCCCAACACCCATTATGCTTGTAGGGGCTTGTGCAGCCTCACAGTTTATGTTAATTTCAGGGTTCTCTGTTGGTTCCAATCAATTGAATTAGAAGGGCCAGTGGTCTGGAGAAATGAATAGAATACACTAGAAAAATTTTCTGGGTTTGGGGGATTTTACCTGGTACCAAAAATATAAGACAATATAACACAATAAAAAAAAAAGTCCCCTTGTTGACTAGCTTACTGCCCAGAAATTGACTAGAGATGAATTAAATACCCTTTTTCCTTTTTAGGAAAATAGTGATTTGGAGATTAACAGCTGAAGGAGACAGCCACAGACAGTAGATTCCTGGATGTCCCGAACAGACTGCCTAAGGTCAGACAGGGTCATCACCTGACATCCAGAAAGTAAAAACAGCGGTCTCCTACCATAGAAGTTCACACCACAAAGTCAGGAGATCAAGACAGATCAACTTAAAAAGCATAATTAAAATAAAAGAGTCTCACAAATAATGGGAAGACAAAGGAATACTCCCCACTCAAAGGAAAAGGAGGAATCCCCAGAAAGAGAACTAAATGAAAGAGAGGTGAGTAAACTGTCAGATATTGAGTTCCAAACAATGGTTCTAAGGAAGCTCAATGAGCTCAGTGAGCTCAGAGAAAATTACAAAAACTACAGGGAAACTAAGAGGAACTTACTGCTAACTATATCAGAATGAAAAAGGACATAGAAATTATCAATGACACAAGAGGAAGTGAAAAGTACAATCTCTGAAGTGAAGAACACAGTAGAAGGAATCAAAAGCAGGCTAGATGAAGCCGAGGATTGAATTAGCAAGATGGAGGACAAGGTAGAAAAAAGCTCCCAGAAAGAGCAAAAAAATGAAAAAAGACTAAAAAAGAATGGAGATGCACTTAGGGAAATGAAGGACAACTTGAAACATAATAATATCCATGTAATAAGGATACCAGAAGGAGAAGAGGTTGAGGAAGGGATAGAGAACCTACTTGAAAAAGTAATGATGGAAAACTTCCATAATTGGAGAAAAGAAAAAATGACACAAGCCCAGGAAATACAGAGGGTCCCACTCATGAGGAACCCAATGAGTCCCACTCCAAGACACATCATCATTACAATGGCAAATATCAAAGACAAACAGAGAACCCTAAAGGCAACAAGGGAGAAAGAGGGAGTAACATATAAGGGAGCCCCCATACAGCTAGCAGCTGACTTCTCAACAGGAATACTGCAAGCCAAAAGGGAGTTGCAAGAAATATTCCAAATAATGAAAAGGAAAGGCCTGCAACCAAGGCTGCTTTACCCAGCAAGGCTCTCCATTAAAATGGAAGGCGAAATAAGGAGTTTCCCAGACAAAAGAAGCCTAAAAAAAAAATACACCTCCACCAAACCAGCACTGCAAAAGATGCTAAAGAGACTGCTTTAAGATGAAGAAAAAGAGTCTGTGAATACTCAGTTCCTTTCACAGTTGCCAATACTTGATATTACCAATATTTTTAAATGTGTATTAATCTGATTATGCCAATGATGTGTTATTTTAATTGTTCCTTTATTACTTGTTAAAACTAAAGCTGTTTTTGTATATTTCTTGCCTATTTCTATTATTTTAAAAAAGCTTTACATGACTTTTTGGTATCCTTTATCCATTTTTTATTTAAATGTTTGTAGAATTTTTCCCCCCCAAAAAACCCCACAAACCATTAACCCTTTTTTGGATGTGTTGCAAATAATTTCCTATTCTATTACTTGTCCTTTAACTTTTTTTATATGTATATTACTGTCTTATATGTACAGTCTTAAATGTTAAATATAGTCATATTGTCAATATTTTACCTTATAGCATCTGGGTTTGTATATTTTAGTTCAGGGTAAGAAAAATAATAGTTTGTATTTTCTCCTAAAACTCCTTAGATTCTACATATTGATTTTTAACTCACCTTAATATTTCTTGTATAATGTGTGAAATAGGGTTCTATATTTGTTTTATTTCAAGTAATAGTGGTCCATGCACTTATTTGTTGAATAAGACTTATTTTCCCCATTGATTTGAAATATCAACCTAATCATATATTACATTGTTAGACAGATAGATACATTTGTCTCTAGAATTCTCATTATATTTCATTGATCTACTTGATTATTTCTGTGTTGGGGTCATGTTGGTTTAATTGCTGAAACTTTATGATGGATTTAAATTTTTTAATATTTTATAATTAACTTTGACATTTAAAAAAATAAATCAGTCTGCATTTAAGAAAGAAAGGAAGGAAGGAAGGAAGGAAAGAAGGAAGGAAGGAAGGAAGAGAGAAAGAAAGAAAGAAAGAAAGAAAGAAAGAAAGAAAGAAAGAAAGAAAGAAAGAAAGAAAAAAAAAAAGAAAGAAAGAAAGTTGGAACTCCTACCTTTTGTGACAACATGGATGGAACTGGAGAATATTTAGCTAAGTGAAATAAGCCAGTTGATGAAAGACAAATACCATATGATCTCACCTAGTGGACTTTATTCAACAAAATAAACTAAAGAACAAAATAAGCCACAGGCATGGAAACATGGAGCAGACTGAAAGTGACCAGAGGGAATGGGGAGGGAGGACAGTGGTGGAAAGAAGGGGAAAGGACTAGACAAAGAACATGTATGAATGACCCACGGACATGAAAAACAGAGTGGAAATTGACTGTGGAGCAGGGAATGGGGTGGAATGGGTGGAGGGGGTAAAGGGGGGGGGCAAATTGAGACAACTAGAATAGAATAAGCATGGTTTATAAATTTAAAAAAATAAAAAAATGCATAGAACAGTAAAAAAAAATGATTTGGACTCTGTATGGATTTCCATAAGAACAATTCCTGTTATAACTGTGCTTTGAATTTAACTACAGTATTATAATTGTAGTTAAATCCGTGAAGGGATGGACTAGGAGTGAGGTGCTTCTACCAGAATGTGCACCATGAGGACAATCTCTGACCACAAGTACACTTGGCATTGTTTCTCTTTTTCATTATGGAAGTACTGCTTCTTTCCAGAGTGCTACTCTGCATATTTGTCTGGGCTGGGCAATTCCACAAGAAGCTACCATATGTGAACTACAGGGCCTATTTAAGTAGAGATCTTACACCAATGTAAGAAGATATTTAAAACCCAAAACAAGAGAAAAAATACGCATAAGCTAATAGCATTTCCATGACTAGCATACCTCATACTCATAAAACACATCCTCCAAAGACTTTCCCCCACTGCCATCATTCACAGCTGCGAACAAAGGCTTGTATACCTTAAAAACAGAAGAATTTATTTTTAAATAAATTTTCATTTCTTATAAATATGATTATATTTTCCTAACAATACAGAAATTGTGCATTTATTTTAAAAACTTATCCAGAAGGCTGTAAACATCAAGGTTTCTGAATGAATGTGGTGGGATTGCAGCCCACTGGGGGATGCAGACAGCGAGGCCAGAGGGCCACACATCCTCTTCAGCATGAAGATGTGAGCTCATCTCTACAGTCAGGCTCAGGGCTTGTTAGCTACATTCCAGTGGCTCAATGAACACTCCCTCAGTTTGAGTTCATGGGCTCTTTGGGATGACAACTGATAAAGTTCACATGGAAGTTCAAGTGTGGAAGAGATGGAAGTTGGGGAGAAGCTCATGATTTAATATTATGCTATAGAGCCTCCTGCAATGACATGAGATGTTACAAAGGTCTGAGCATTGTTTGCTGACTTTGATCTTTCCCAGAGGGCTTTAGGAATCCATGGGGAAAGATGAGAGGAGGGTCTTTCCAGCTCTGGAAAATTACCTGCAGGGTCTACGTATTACATCTGTAAGTTAGAAGGGATGGGATGGGAGGAGGAGCATAACCTGAGCAGAGAAGATTTAGGCTCTGTCTCTTTCCATTCCCGGCTCCTGGCCAATGAACCCAGGGTGTACACAAACTGACATACCCATAGTATCCCTCATATTTCAAGCAGACATTCAGTACCTGACACTGTTTACCCACTGGGCGCTCCAAAGAACCACTGGGTCAAGCTATCTTACATAACACTGATGTGAGCCATGTTTCCAGAACACCCGTCTCTTGGGGAATTTGCTTTATCAAGCACATCAAAAGAAGTGCTCCAAGGACTGCTTCTTGAAGAATTAAACAGTGCTTGCCTGGCATGAACCTTAAAGAACACTCATTTATGTTAGAAACTTGAAGTATTTCTATGGGAGAGACATCACAGCAAGAGATATGGCTTTCCACCTTACAAATATTACAAATGTTGTAGATGAGAAGTGTCAACATGATATGTGCCTTCTAAAGCACATGTGAAGTCACACAGATGTCTGGGGAACCTGGAATCACGTACTCCATAGTGGTCTGCTACCCTCTTCATCTGTTCGAAGTCATCTGCTTGGGCCAGCAGGTGCAGCCCCTCAGGGTAGAGCTTGCCACAGGTCGGGTACAGGGCCTGCCGATCATCTTTGCTTAATTCTGTGCCAAAGGAGTTAAAAGTGATGGTAAAAGCTCGTCTGTCGGCCTCAAACTGAATTAGCAAGAGATAAAATTAGTGAGATATAATCATCTACTGAATGTCATAAACAGAGCCCTGAAGACACAAGACCATATTCAAAGTGATTTGCTATCCTTTTGCATCTATGTCTAATTATAATACAGGCATGCCATTAATGATCCTTTATTCTCTTCTCATTATGGAGAAATCTATTAGCCAGAGAAGGATCACACAGCAATGTTAATGGCCTATATGGCTCTTGAAACCCTATCCTTTAGTTCCCAGGTACTCATTTACTCACTACCAGTTTCAAATGTCTCTTCCATAAAAACATGAGTAATACCTACTTGTTGGGGTCCATTCACAGACAGAGCAAGATAATGTAAGTGGAAATATCTAGAGGGACGTTTGGAAGAAAAGTACATGCCATACCTGTTCATATTCTTCTCTGATTATTGGTGTCAGTAGGAAATTTTTTACAGGATGAAAATTTGTGCTATTACCATTTGGATTCACATGGTTTTGGTTTTCTTTTCTTTTCTTTTTTTTTTAGTCCTTGCTTAAATATCAATGAATCTAACTCTGTAGCTAAGAATTTTGTGGCTTGGGGCAAGTTATCTCCCTCTCAGGGTCTCAGTTTCCTTTGTTGTAAGGTGATGGGGATTGGTACTTGAACAAAAGCCTCATGTTAGGCCTCTCCAGTTCATCTAACCAGTCTTTCTTGAAATTTCCTTCTATTCCTTTGGTCTCTGTGTTTCTTCTATCTCCTGGCTCTATTCTGACCAACCCATCTCAGCTTGGCCTCCACCTACCTGGCTGTTTGTTGTGGTGCCCTTGGGCTAAGAAACTCTTTTGGGTGCCTGAGGCATCCTGCACTTAATAGATTATTTTAAAATCTTCATGGATTTCTCTCCCTACTGTGTTCTAAAATCTTTGCAGGATCACTTGCTCATTGTTCATTTTTGAATACCCAGTGCCTGACATGTAGGAAGATCTTAAGTGTGTACTGAATCCAACAGAATGGTCTATGATTCTGCTACTTTAGATGTCCTTCAATTAGCTTCCTTTTGACTAGCTGATAACAAATCCAGACTTGCCCTGGATTTTACTGGGACTCTTACATAAGAACAGGTGTTTCCCATGCCGAGTGAGTTAGTTCCTTCTGATCCTTCTGAGCACTCTCATGGAAATTACTAGTAAGCCAGAGTCAGGGGCTGCCTTATTAGGAGGCAAAGGCAGTTGCCTCCAGCCCCTGAATAAAACTAGTCCTGTTGGTAAATTTAGGCCTTGCAGGTGTTAAGAGAAGAAGAATATTCATGGCAAAATAAACCTTGAAATAAAAATCAGGGCAGGGGAGAAACAGTGGAGTTAATTAATTGTTCAGAGTTCTTCAGCACGCTTCCTTGTGGTCAGATCATAGGATTTTCTGGAGAGAACTGGTGTGCGGGGCATGGAGGAAGGTGGAAGCTTTTCGCAGGCCCACAAAGCACAGTCACAGCTCCTAGCTGGGAAAGTGGGGAGATGAGGGAGGGACAGGGAAGTGGACACAGAGCATGATGGGCTTCACAGGCTGTTGCCAAGAGGGCAGAACCATGACTGAGACAGTGGGCTACTGAACAACCCATGCACTAAGTTCTAGTTTTGAGAACATGTCTTCTCTTTGCCTAAAATGCACATACTCCATTCCATAACAACTTGTTGAAATCCTACCTGCTTTTGAGGATCCCGTCAAAAACCACTTTTTCATAAAAAGTCTTTCTATTTCTTCCCTAACTGGATATGATTTCCTTTGACTCCTATTATACTGCAATTTCCCTTTTTTTTCTGTCATATATTGACCTTACCGCATTCCCCTGGTCTAGAGGCTCTATCTGTGTGTGAACATCTGTGCTCTTAGTGAAAAGAACTATAATTTGGAATTGTAAAAAGGCTGCACTGTCCCTGGCCACCCCTAAGCAGACATTGGACACACATTATGGATCTGATTATGGAGGAGAGGAAATGATGCAAGATTTGTTTCTCTGAAGCCCTGTATCTTCTGGAGAGGGGTTGGCATCTGTGGGCACAGAGAATGTCAAATATCCTGTCTTCTTCATGCCTGCCTACATATACTCATTTATTAGGAAAGCACAATTTTTGTTGTTGTCGTTACAGAAGATAACAGTGTACTTTTGACTTATTCAAAACTACTATCAGTTGCACCCAATAGAGCTGGGCTGTCTGGTCACCTGTTTTTGCCAGTTCACACCTCGAGGGGGAAGGGGTGGGGATGTGGGTGGCCATGGAGATGGACGGCAGTGACATGAGACAGATACATTCTGGGTACATTTTTCACTGTTCCATTAACCACATATTGTCTGAAGAGCAGAACTGAAAAGCAGCATGTGTGCCCTGAGCATAAGTTAACTTTTTCTTTATATGAAGTAAAATTTTGTAATTAGGTCAAATGTTTGCATGTAAACCCAGGTAACGCTCTCCCGCACATTCTCCTGTCACATGAGATTAAATGGGAATATATGTGGGAGAATTTTGTAAACTGTTAAGTTCCCTCTGGTTGCACAAACAAAGGGAGAAGGCATTACATGATCTGATATATTTATGTAAATCTGACAAATCTGATCATATCAAGAAGTTACGATTGCATGCCATGTGTAATTGATCTATATAAATGTGTACAGATGATTAAATATATTTTAATTTTTAATGCAGATTGAAAAAAATCTAATCTAATATGATAGTATCAAAGGTATAGGAAAGGGGCTGTGAGACCACTGGGTATGTGATAAGTCTTCTTTCAATACTATGCTGTCCTTTTTACAGAGACATCATTCTTATCGAGTTCTGCTATTTTATAGCATATGCAGTGTGATCTCACTTATAACTTAACACTTACTTTTATGTAAGAATTGTTAATTTAATGTAGAGATAATATAACATAGTGGATAAACATGTAGGAATTGGAGCCAGAAGCCAGGATGCGGGAGTTCAAATCTTGACACTACCACTAACTGTGCATCAGTCAAGTTATAGTCTTCTCTGTGCCTTAGTTGCCTCTTTTGAAAAATGGATACTAAGCTACTCATATCTTTGTACTATTTTGAAGTCCAAGTGAATTTTTGTATAAAAAGCATGTGGGACAGTATCTGGCACATAGTAAGTATTAGCTAGTTAGTAATAGTCCCACTGTATATCTTTTGTTAGTTTTAATATAACTCTTATTTCACTCATTTTGTTGGTATGAAGTATATGAAGCATTTCTAAACCACAGGAATTATGCCATGTAGAAATTATATTTTGAGCCATGAATAATGTGGCTCTTTCTAGTGTGGCTAGTAATGAAATTTATAAAAACAAAAGGACAGGGCTTCATGAGGTCACCAGGTTACTCATGTGACCAGCACATCTGAAAGAGACATATGCACTTTCTGACGTTGAGTATACCATGAAAAAAAGTTATTTATTTATCAATGCCCACATTCTATGTGATATAAATAAGAACAAAAAATAACTTTGAGTTCCCTATTGATAAACTTTTTACTTTTAGGACTCCTTTGGCTTTAAGAGTTTAACAGAGGATAGCAAAGTGTTCTTAATGAAAATTTAAAATTCACATAACATAAAATTTAAATGATTAGATTTTTTGAGGGAAACTAATTTTACCATATGCAGTTTCAGAACATTAGGTTACAATACATGCAGATAAAGTTATTCAGGTTTTTCTTTCCTTGGTTTTTTTCTGAGACTTGTTTTTTGCATAAATGGTAGTTCTTGTCAGGCTTTTCTTGAAATCAGAAGTCATTGGAATATTTAAGGATCTACTCACCAATGAAGTCACTGTCACAGATAATGTAATAATTAAAGATATTCTTTGGACAAAATTTGGTTTCACAGGTATTTTCTAAGCCCAGAATAATATATGTGTATATATATATTATTCAATATTATTTTAAAATATATATATTAATGTTTAAATCCAAATGACTGAGGAAACCAGCAAGAGAGATCTACAGATACAGACACTGCTGAATGCCACCTATGCCCAGATGCCTGAGACCCTTCTGATGTCTGAATTTCCTGTGCATTTGCAGATAACAGTTGACACAAGAGACCTTAGGGCACAGATAAAAATCTCTAATGATAAGAGTATAATAACATCAGTTAGAGGGGTAGAAGCCAGAGTGAACCCCTAACCATAGTCTTTCTAACCAGCACTGTGGTGCTTGAGGGCTTCTTGTGACAGTTTTATGCCAGGATTTCCACAGGGGACAATGCCTACCTTGGACTTCGATGCCAGCTTGTGAGGTCCCAGTTGACCCATGTACCCTTCCTGGAGGGAAGCTGGGTGATCTTATGAGTTCCCACAGTGCAGTAATTGCCATGGATTCTTAAAATTTTTTATTGTATTTTATCCCATTCCATTTAGTCCCCTTATAACACCATCCACATCCTCACTAGCATTTGTTGTTTGTTGATTTATTGATGATAGCCATTCTGATAGGTACAAGATGATTTCTCATTGTGGTTTTAACATGGATTTCTCTGATTAGTGATGTTGAGCATCTTTTCATATATTGTATATCTGTATGTCCCCTTTGAAGAAGTGTCTATTCAGGTCCTTTGCCCAGTTTTTAATTGGGTCGTTTGTTTTTTTGGTGTTCAATTTTGTAAGTTCTTTATAAGTTTTATTTATTTTTTAAATTAATTTATTTTTTCAAATACATTTGTCTCTGCCTACTCCCCACAGCTTTCCCTCACACCCTTTCCCCCTCTCTCTCCCTCAATCCTTTCCCACTTTGGCTTTGTCCATGAGTCCTTGCTATATGTTCCATGAGTTGCCCTTTCCCTTCCTTTTCCCCACCCACCCCTCCTTCCTTTCCTTTTGTCTCTGTTGGTTTCTTTTCTTTTCTTTTTTTTTCAGTGTTGCTGGTCTTATTTTCCTTGCATCTTTCTTATCAGATGCATTGGCAAATATGTTCTCAAATTCTGTGGGTTGGTTTTTTTTTTTAAATTTTGTTGATGCTTTCTTTTGCTGTGCAAAAACTTTTTAGTTTGATGTAGTCCCATTTGTTTATTTTTTTCTTTTGTTTCCCTTACTTGGGAAATATATCTGATAAAAAATTGTTATGAGCTATGTTTTCTTTTAGGATTATTATGATTTATGGTCTAAAATTTAAGTCTTTAATCCATTTAGAATTTATTCTTGTGTGTGGTGTAAAAATGTGGTCTAGTTTTGTTTTCCTACACATTATCTGCCTAATTTTCCCAACACCATTTATTGAATAAACTATCTTTAGACCATTGTATGTGCTTGTTACTTCTGTCAAACATTAATTGAATATAAAGCTGTGGGTTTATTTCTGGGCTTTCTATTCTGTTCCATTGATATATGTGTCTGTTTTTATGCCAATACCATGCTGTTTTGATTAGTATGGCCTTACAGTATAGTTTGATATTAGGAAGCTTGATTCCTCCAACTTTGTTCTTCTGCCTCAGCATCTCTGTTGCTATGCAGGGCCTTTTGTGGTTCCATATAAATATTTGAAATACTTGTTCTAGTTCTGTGAAATACATCATTGGAATCTTGACAGGAATTGCATTGAATCTATAGATTGCTTTGGGTAATATGAACATTTTAATGATGTTAATTTTTCCTATCCATTAACACAGTATGTGCTTCCATTTATTTGTATCTTCTTCAGTCTCTTTCTTCAGTATCTCATAATTTTCTGAGTGCAGGTCTTTTACATCATTGGCTAGGTTTATTGTTAGGCATTTTATTCTTTCTGAAGCAATCATGAATGGGATTGTTTTCTTAATTTCCCTTTCTGTTAGTTCATTATTAGACTATAAAAATGCAACTGATTCTTGGATATTAATTTTGTATGCTGCTACTTTGCTGAATTCATTTATCACTTCTAGTAGTTTCTTGGTGTAGTTGTTGGGATTCTCTAGGTAAAGTATCATGTCATCTGCAAATAAAGGCAGTTTTACTTCTTCCTTTCCTATGTGGAAGCATTTTATTTCTCTTTCTTGTGTGATTGCTGTGGTTAGGACTTCCAATACTATGTTGAATAAGAGAAGTGAAAGCAGACATCCCTGCTTGTTTCTGATCTTAAGGGGAATGCTTATAGTTTTTGCCCATTGAGTTTGAAGCTGGCAGCAGGTTAGTCATCTATAGCCTTTATTATGTTTAAATATGTTCCCTCTATTTCCACTGTGCTGAGAGTTTTTATCATGCATGGGTGCTGGATTTTATGAAATGATTTTTCTGCACCTATTGATATGATCATTACTCTTCATTTTGTTTATGTGGTGAATCATATTTTTTTGATTTGTGAACGTTGTGCTGTCCTTGTATTCCCAGAATAAAACTCACTTGATCATGTTGTATGATTTTTTTGATGCATTTCTGTTTTTGGTATCCTAATATTTTGTTGAGGATTTTAGCATCTATGTTCATCAGGGATATTGGCCTATAATTTTCTCTTTTTTTGTAGTGTCCTTATCTGGCTTTGGAATTAGGATAATGCTGGCTTTATAAAATGAGTTTGGGAGCCATTTCTCCCCTTGAATTTCATGAAATAGTTTGAGAGGAAGAGGAGTTAGTTCTTCTCAGAATGTTTGATATAATTCACCTGTTAAGCCCTCGGGACCAGGGCTTTAGTTTGTTGGAAGTTTTTTGATTACTGATTCAATTTCACTGGGTGTACTCTGTCTATTCAGATTTTCTGATTCTTCCTAATTTAGTTTTGGAAGATCATATGTTTCTAGGAATTTATCCACTTTTTCCAGTTGTCCAGTTTGTTGGCATATAGTTCATAATATTTTCTTAGAATTCTTTGTATTTCTTTGGTGCCAGTTGTTATTTCTCCTCTTTCATTTCTGATTTTATTTATTTGGGTCCTCTTTCTTCGTTCCTTGATGAGTGTGGTTAAAGGTTTGTCAATCTTGTTTATCTTTTCAAAGAACCAGCTCTTGGATTCATTGATCTTTTGTATAAATTTTTAGACTCTATTTTGTTTATTTCTGCTCTGGTCATTATTATTTCCTTCTTTCAACTTATTTCGGGCTTTGTTGTTCTTTTTCAAATTCCTTTAAGTGTAAAGTTGAGTAGTTTATTTGAGCTTTTTCTTGTTTTTTGAGATAGGTCTGTAATGCTATGAATTTTCCTTTTAGGATTGCTTTCCCAGTGTTCCACAGATTTTGGATTGTTGTGTACTCATTTTCATTTGTTTCAAGGTTGCTTTTGATTTCTTCCTTGATCTTGTTGTTAACCCATTCATTGTTTAATAACATGTTATTTAGCTTCCATGTCTTTGTGTATTTTTCAATGTTCTTCTTGTGATTGATTTCTAGTTTCATAGTGTTGTGGTTAGAGAAGACGCTTGATATGATTTCATTCTTCTTAAATCTATTGTGACTTGATTTTTGTCCTCACATATGGTCTATCTTAGAAAACACTCCATGTGCATATTCTACTGCTTTGGGATGAAATGCTCTGAAAATATCAATTAAATCCACTTGATCTAATGTGTCATTTAAGGCTCCTATCTCCTTGCTGATGTCCTGCCTGGAAGATCTATCCAGTGATGTCACAGGGGTGTTAAAATCCCCAACTATGACTGTATTTCTGTGGATCTCTCCCTTTATGTCCATTGAAATTTACTTTATATATTTAGGTGTACCTATGTTAGGTGTATAAATGTTTATTAGGGTTTTGCTCTGTTGTTGTTGTTCCCTTTATCTTTATGTAGTGTCCTTCTTTGTCTCTTACTATAGCTTTTGTTTTAAAGTCTACTTAGTTGGATATAAGTATTGTTACCCCAGCTTCTGTTTCCTTTCTATTTGCATGAAATATCTTTTCCCATCTCTTTACTTTTAGTCTGTGTGGATCTTTCAATCTGATATGGTTCTCTTGGAGGCAGCATATATATGGGTCTTGTTATTCATTCAGTTACCCTATGTCTTTTGGTTGGAGCATTTAAGCCATTTACATTTAAGGTGATTATTGGTAGATATGTATGTAGTGTCATTTTATTATTAGACTTTTTTCCTCTCTTTTTTTCTTCTTTTTCCTCTTAAAGCAAGTCCTTTAACATTTGATATGGTACTATGGGCTTGTTATTAACAAACTCCTTTATCTTTTTCTTTTCTGGAAAGCTCCTTACTTCACCTTTGATTTTAAATGATTGTCTTGCTGGTAAAGTAGACTTGGTGGTAGATCCTTGCTTTTCATTACCTTGAATATTTCATGTCACTCCCTGGTGGCCTGAAATGTTTCTGTTGAGTAATCAGATGACTACTTGGTTCTCCCTTGTATGTACTACCTGTTTTTTTCTTGCAGCTTTTAGGATTCTCTCCTTGTTTTTTAGCCTTGTCAATTTACTTATGATGTGTCTTGGTGTAGGCCTCTTTGGGTCCAACTTGTTTAGGACTCTCTGAGTTACCTGGAATTTTGTGTCTCATATTTTCATCAGATTAGGGAAGTTTTCAGCCAATATTTCTTCTAATAGGTTCTCAGTCACTTTCTTGCTCCCTTCTCTTTCTGGTATTCCCATGATGTGGATGTTGTTACATTAATGTTGTTCAATATGTTTCTTAAGCTCTCCTCATTTTTTTAAATTCTTTTTTCTTTTTACTGTTCTGCTTGATTGTTTTTTCAACCTTACCTTCCAAATCACTGATTTGATCCTCTGGTTCATCTAAGCTACTCTTTATTCCTTACAGTGTATTACTTATTTCAGATACTGCATTTTTTATTTAAGACTCATTTTTTATGGCTTCTATGTCTTTTTTCATGCTGTTGATTATCCTTATAATCATTATTCTAAACTATCTGATAAATTGCTTGTCTCCATTTCATCTAGTTCTGGAGAAATCTCTTTTACTTTCTTGGGGTCTGTTTCTTTATTTTTCCATTTTAGCTGCCTGTTTGTGTTTGTTTCTGTGCAAGACTCTGTTGTAGAACTAAGTCAAACCCTGCCTGGGACTAGCCCTGGGCAATCTGTTTGGAGATATCAGTGATCCACAGTGCGTGGCTCCCTTTTCTGGGCATATTTGTGTGCAGAATGAACAAGGCTGCACATCAAGGCCAGGTTTTATCAGCACCAGGCCTGGGGAAGGGTCAGCTGAAGCCTTAGAGCTTCCAGCAATTTACCTCTGCCTGCAGGCTTTCTGTAGAGTTAATCAGTGAAAGTCTTCCCGGTGTACTCCTCAGCAGCAGGGCTTTAGCACCACAAGGTCAGGCAGAGTAATTCCTATGGTCAGGGCTATTGTTTCCCCTCAGGCTGATGCCATTTGGGGAGGAGTTCTTTGCCTTAGAAAGATGGCTTATGCAGGATGGGCGGTGACTCAGCACGTGGATTCTGGTGGATGTTCGTTTAGTTCTCCTCCTAGAACTAGCAGACCCAAATTCTCCTCACACATCTCTAGTCTACTCTGCTCTCCCTTTGTCACAGCCCAGGGTAAGTGACTGCAAATGGAAACTTGTGCTCTTGACCTTTAAAAGGCTCTCTGCATCTCCAGCTATCTCTCCCTGGCAGAGGGAAACCCCACTGCTTTCAACAGCCTTATGTTATTTGAGTTCCTTTCACAGTTCTGGTGTTGTAGGCTGGAGAGCTAAGTTTGGGATTTAGACCCCACCCTTCCCAGGGGTAGCCCCCCAGCTGCTGAAATATCCCTCCAGCATTTAAGCTGCTTCCCTTGGGAGCCCAGCCAATCTTCTCACACCTCCTCTGCACTCCCTTACAGTCTCATTGTGGTGACATGGCTTCTCCCATATGTCCATGGTTATAAGGCTTCTCTCCAGCTAGTGTTCAGTTGGTTATTCAGGATAATATTTCTGTAATTTAGTTGTAATCCCAGGTTGGTCTTGGAAGGAGGTTAGTGTAGCTTCCATTTACTCCTCCACCATGTTGGGTGTCTTGCCACAGTTTACTAACCTTTTAACTAATTATGATTTTTATTCATACTATACAGCATACAGCGAACTGAATGATGTTCAAACTTTTATAAGCATAAGCATTGTTCCTTTCTAATTCCAAATAACTCTCTGATATAGAAAACTTGGAATATATCACTCATAACTGAAGACATTAAATGACATACCTATAATAAAAGATATTGCTTATTTTATTTTAGATAAAGGAACTTCTAAGAAAAAGAAATAGTAGGATTATATAAATGAGATGTGTGTAAGCACAGTATTTGACATAAAAACTTCAAGGGCTCTTTCTTACCTCAAGAATGGGACACATAATCTCTGCCGTGACATCACCATAATTCTTACAGAATTTATAGAATGCCTCCAGGTAAGACTTAAAAAGAAGAAAGATCATAAAACAATAAGATGACTATATGCTCCTTTTGGAAATTTCCAGGTCAGTTTTTCATGGCTTATTAAATGCTTTAATGGAAATTGAATCACTTCTCCCATAGGGAGATATTTTATAATAAATTTGGAAGAAATTTTCATATTAAAGCACATTGCACAGTATGAAAAAAGAACTTCATGAAAGAACAAAATTGTACTTATCATATCTTATAATTAATGACAAGTGCTTTTTTGAATGTATCATGGAATCTCACAGAGTTAGTTCTTGCCACTCTGACCAGAGTGCAAGACTCCTTTATAAGCTCAATGAGTAACGTTCGATTTGGTTCAGTGCAGACATTTCATCTCTCAGGAGATGCATTTGAGGTCGCTTTGAGCACGAAGGGTACAATGAGAAGGCAGTGGCTGGGCTGCCATCAGCCTGTCTGTGCCTGAGTCCCAACATCACTACTCACTAGTGAACTGACTTCAACTGTCACCTCACTTTCATGCCTCCATTTTCTCATCTGAGGAATGGAGATGGCACAGTTTTGCTTGATTGATAGAGTAAGTTAATGTATATATATTACTTACAGATGGTGCCTTCTGTTAGCTGTATTCAGGGTGCCTCTTGTAAGGCGTTAAGAGCCCTTATAATGTAATGCTTTTAAGAGGACCATGTTTCAACATACCATGGTACATATATATGGCATGGCAGTCTACATCTATTCAGCTACTCTGTGAGAATGTCCAAAGACACTATGGTGTACAAGTGAAAAGGCAGAGTTTACTCAGACTCTGTTACATAGAGATCCTCAGATGCTGGCAGCACAGTTCAGAGAATCAGCTGGCCAGACCATGGAAAGTGGTACAGATGATGTCATGTGCAGTTTGTCACCTTGATATGCTGCCCACTGTCAGTAGGTTAACATTGTATGGACAGGGACTCTTTCACAGGATGAAGGACAGAGATGAACTCTACATAACATTATGTTCACTATAAATGCTGGTTGTTTTCAAATCTATCCATCAATTGATACCTTTTATGTTCTAAGCAAAGATGTGGAGATACAGAGAAAATTGGGGTGTTACCTCCCCTCAACAATCTTCTGGTTGGGAAAGCTGACATGTATGTATACTCCAAATATGCCTCACTTCATACTTGCAGGAACTGGCTAATAGGCAAAGTCACTTCTAAGAAAAAACTCTGGTTATAACATATTATGTAATAAAGAAAAACATATTATTTGGGAAAACAGTTACCTTATACAGTTTATTGCGCAGTATTTCAATATTCAGTTCATCTAATGTATTTTCGGACATGCAGTCTTGAAAGAATGGAGCTGAGAAGTCATCGTATAAAATAAGTTAATCAGAAGCATGATTATAAACTGTAGGAAATGTCTCCTGAATGCACCACCCCATGTTCACCTGACTAGGACAGTGGAGTTTCATTCCATAGATGCAATCAACCTAATAGTACTGATGGCAACAGGAGTGACTGTTTATTAAGGATTTACTATGTGTGTGTCCTACACAACACATGAGATATACTTTAAGTGAGTTAATCCCCACAATGCTTGGAACTGTTTACTTCAAGGCTCACTTTTTGAAGTCTCTCCATTATCAAATAGTAATACTTAACATTTGTGACCTCACTGTGTGCCAAACATTGAGTTGTACTTATTTAGTGTCTTCTTTTTGTTTCAAAACTCTAAAATGGGGGAACTAAGGGAAACTGAATTACCCCATGTCACTTTGTTGGGACCAGGTAAAGCCAACTTCATGCTTATGGATATCTGATTCCAGACCCATCCTCTTTCCTCTGTGAGCTGTACCCTTAGCATTGGACACTTGATGACACAATTTTTTTTCTAATTTTTTTGTCCAAAATGGCATGATTTTGAAAAATGATCAACAGTGCATTGCTACTGTCCAAAATTTCCTAATGATGATGCTTACAAAATTGCCCCATTAACATTTTGAGTGCTACGTCAGGCCATTTGCAGACAATCCTGAGCATATCAGAAAAAAGGCATTCCTAAAATTTCCAAAAAAAAATGTTTCCTAGGATTTAAAATAAAAGGAGAAGGCATTAATCCTTTTTTAAAAAAAGCTACAAAATTAATGTTTTGAAACATTGCAAGTTCTTTCATTTATTTGCTGTGGTCTCGTACAAAGTACAAGGATTTGGAGTTTGGGAGGTGAGCCTCAGCTCCTTTCAGCTATGGATAGTTTGTAGGTAACCCTGGCAGGTATTGGCTTGGCCAAAAAGTTTGTTTTTTTCATAAGGTGGCTCTGGTAGCACTCAGTTGTCTTTAACTTGATTTGAAACAATTTTGTTAGATTGTATTGTGACAGCATCGTATCAGCGTGCATTTAAAAAGAACTAATCAAAATTAGTGAATTTTTGTGTACTTATTTTAATATTGAATATGGAACAAAATACACAACATTTTTTCCATATTATGTTTTATTATTTAAAGAAAGATAAAAACACAACTGAAATACAAAAAAAAAATCTGTGCACTGTAGAGAGAAGGTGCTGAGGCTGATCGAATGTGTCAAAAGTGGTTTGCGAAGATTCGTGCTGGAGATTTCTCACTGCATGATGCTCTACGGTGAGGCAGACAAGTTGAAGTTGATAGCAACCAAATTGAGACATTAATTGAAAATAATTAATGTTTATGCCATGTGGGAGATAGCCGATGTACTCAAAATGTCCAAATCAATAAAAAAGTGGGAGAATCAAGATGGTGGAGGAGTCAATGGAAGTCACACTGACCTCCTCTAAGAAACAATCTGGAATTACAACTAAATTGTGGAGACATCACCTGGAACAAACAACTGAACAATAGCCTGAGAGGAGCCTTGTAACCTCAGACAGACAGAAGAATCAGTTTTAGCACAAACTAACTGGTAAGAAGTGTGGTAGAGACTTGGGAAGGTGGGCGGGTTGCCCACAGGTGGCAGCACAAGATGGATATTGAAATGGCCAGTTGAATCCCCTGGAGAAGAGCAGGGTCTAAACCATGAGCAGGGATTTCCAGCCTACGGCACCAAAACCAAAAAAAAAGTACATAGATAACAGCCAGCTGTGACAAGTGGCAGAGTTGCTCTCTGCCAGACAGGCAGCTGAAGATGCAAAGAGCCTTTTGGAGGGCCAACACACAAATTTTTTTTGCAGCCCCTTACCCTAAGTTTTGGCAAAGACAGGGGAAGAGTGGACTGGAGAAGCCTGAGGAGAGACTGGGAAAGGAGGCTTTGGGGAGGGAACTGAGAGAGTAGCCAGCAGGATCCTGGTGCTGACTAATCCCCCATGAAGCAGCAGCCATCTGGTTCAGGCAGATCACTCCGCTGAGTGGCAACAGTGTGAGAGGACCCAATGACACTGCCTTAAACAGGACCTCAGACACACCCTGTGGTGTTTCTAAGATGGCCTGCTGAGTGCAGAGTGGCAGCCACAGATAGTAGATGCCTGGACAAAGGGGGTGCGGAGTGCTCTAGAGAAAATTGATGAGAGAATGGAGATGGAGGCTTTGGGGAGAGAACAAATAGGGTAGCTGGCAGGATCCCAGTGCTGACTCTTTCCCCATGTGGAGGCAGCCACCTGGCTCAGGCAGACCACTCCTCTGAGCAGCAGCAGTGTGGGAGGACCCAATGACTGCGCCCCTGGGAGGGACTCTGCCACACTCTGTGGTGTCTAAGCTGCCCTGCTGAGTGCACAGTGACTAGTTTAACAGCTGAAGGAGACAGCCACAGACAGTAGATTCCTGGAAGTATTGAACAGACTGCTTAAAGCGAGACAGTGTCAACATCTGACATTATCAGAGGAAGATCAAGAAAGAAAAAAACAGTGGTCTCCTACCATAGAAGTTCACACCACGAAGTCAGAAAATCAAGACAGATCAATTTAAAGCAGAACAAAAAGAGAAGAGCCTCGGATATAGGAGAAGATGGCGGAGGAATGAATGGGAGTCATGCTGAACTCCTCCCAAGACCAAACTGGAATTGCGACTAAATAGTGTTGTAATCACCTGGAAAACAATGGAACGATAGTGGAAGAGGAGTCTTGGTGCTGCGGCGAGTGGATTCGACTCTCACACATCCCAACGGGTGAGAAGTGCAGTCCAGGATTGAGAGGGTAGGCTGGGTGCTGAATAGCGCCAGAGGGACATTGAAACGGCCAGATAGCTTCCCCCGAGAAGAACGGGGTCTGAATCATAAACAGGGACCCCTAAACTACAGCAGCTAAAACCAAGAAAATACAGACAAAACGCAACCCCGAAAAGCTTAGGGGCGCTCTCTGCCAGAGACAGGTGGCTGGGGATGCAAAGAGACATTTAAAGGGCCAACGCAAAAATTGTGGTGGCAGCCACCCTCCTTGATCTCTCGGCAGAGGCGGCAGCAGGATGGGCAGGTGCCTGGGAAAAGACTGGTGAGGAAAACTTTGTGAAGAGAACTGACACAGCAGCTGGTGGAGTCCTGGTGATAACGCACCTCCCACTCTGCAGCTCCCATCTCGCTCAGGCATAAGGGAATCAATTAACCTGCCTTTTGTGCGCTCCGCACACAGCTTGTACGCGTGTGAGCTACGGGGCTGAGTGCAGACTGGCTGGGAGAGCCTTGAGGAGAGACTGGAGACGGAGGCGTTGGGGAAAGAATGGGAGGAGGAACCGGGGAGTCCTGACTCCCTGCCCTTTCAGTAGTCTCCATTGTGGGCTGGAAAGGTGCAACCCCAAAGAGGAAGAAGCGGGGCGCGCATGAACCAGACTGCCTGCGATTGAAATGCAGGTCACACAGGTGGTGGATCCTTGTCCAAAGGTGTCACAGAACTGCCCAGAGACCCCTGAGGAGAGACTAGAAATGGAGGCATTGGGGAAAGAATGGGAGGAGGAACTGGGGAGTCCCGATTCCTTCTCCTTGCTGTAGTTTCCATTGCATGGGAAGAGACCACACTCCCAAAGAGACAAAAGCCAAAAGCACACATAGACAGCACAAAAACACCCAGTGCAGGTGTGAACACTTGCACCGAGTGACCGGCAAGGGTTGGCGAGCGTGTGTGTGACCCGCGCGGGCTGCCGAAGGCTTGCACCGGCCAGCAAGGCCTCCCACAGATTGGCCTTGTGAGGGAGTGCACTGAGCGGCAAGGGCAGACATAAATTGACCCGCCCGCCCGTGATTGCGGAGTGGCCCACTAAATTAGTAGAGCTGCCCAGAATCCCTGGAGGAGAGACCGGAGACAGGATAAACTGGAGAGTCCTGGAGCTGACTTCCTCCCATTTCCGTAGTCCACATTGGGCGAGGGCAAGCAACGCACCCAAAGACCCAAAAGCGGGGATAACACACAATAGAAGTCCCGAAACTGACCAGTGTCGGGGAGCTCACCGGCCAGGGGGCCAGATGAGTCCACAAGGTCATGAATAAGCCCTCTGGTCTGGGGCAAGCACATGAGAGCCCAGGAAGGCAGGGGATCCTGTGCCACCGGGAGCGCGCTCAAGGAACCAGTGTGAGAGTGCAGAGAGACCCAAAAAATAGCTCATCCCTGACAAAAGGGGTCTCAGAGCTGCTCCAAGCAGGAGTCAGACAGTAGACTCCTGGAAGGCTCAAACAAACAACCCAAGGTCCTAGAGGGTCAACAACTGACACCATCAGAGGCAGACCCAGAAAGAAAAGTAAAGGACAAAAATACTGAACAGACTCTCACAAAAATGGGAAGAAAAAGAAGTTCCCCCCAAATGAGTGGAAAAGGGGACTCCCCACAGAGAGAGCTAAATGAAATAGAAGCAAGGGAACTATCAGATATTGATTTCAAAACAATGGCTCTAAGGAAGCTCAATGAGCTCAGCCAGCTCAAAGAAAATTTGAAAAACTGCAGAGAAACTATCAGGAACTTACAGCAAACTATACCAGCCTATAAAAGGACATAGAAACTATCAAGAAGACACAAGACGATATGAAGAATACCATTTTTGAATTGAAGAACACAGTAGAAGGAATACAAAGCAGGCTGAATGAAGCCGAGGACCAAATCAGTGAGATGGAGGATAAGGTAGAAAGAAGCTCCAAGAAAGAACAAGAAATGGAAAAGTGGCTGAAAAAGACTGAAGAGGCATTTAGAGAAATTCAGGTCAACCTGAAACGCATTAATATCCATATAATAGGGATACCCGAAGGAGAAGAAGAGGAGCAAGGGATAGAGGACCTCCTCGAAAAAGTAATGATAGAAAATTTCCCTAATTTGAGGAGAGAAAGGCTCTCATGGATCCAGGAGGCACAGAGGACCCCACTCAAGAGGGATTCAAGGAGGTCCACTCCAAGACACATCATCATTAAAATGGAAAATGTCAAAGACAAAGAGAGAATCCTCAAGGCAGCAAGGGAGTAGGAGAAAGTGACCCAAGGGGGCCCCGATATGCCTAGGAGCTGACTTCTCAACAGAAACACTACAAGCCAGAAGGGAATGGCAACAAATATTCCAAGTCATGAAAAGCAAGGGCCTACAGCCAAGGCTGTTCTACCCAGCTAGGGTCTTAATTAAAATTGAAGGGGAAATAAGAAGTTTTCCAGACAAGAGAAGACTAAAAGAATACATCTCTACCAAACCAGCACTCCAAGATATGCTAAGGGGACTGGTTTAAGAAGATGAAGGAAAAGAATGAGAGAGAGAGGAACACAGGTACGAAGAGAAAAGATGAGTAAGTTTCTATCAGTAATATCTCTCAATGTGAATGGACTGAATGCCCCAATCAAAAGACACAGGGTAGCTGAATGGAAAAGAAAACATGACCCACACAGATGCTGCCTACAAGAGACCCAATGTAGAGCAAGAGACCTACACAGATTAAAAGTAAAGGGATTGAAAAATATATTCCAAGCAAATGGGTATGAGAAAAAGGCTGGGGTTGCCATTCTTGTATCAGACAAAGTAGATTTCAAAACAAAGGCCATAAAGAGAGACCCAGAGGGGCACTTTATAATACTTAAAGGAAGAATCTATCGACATGAACATTGTAAACTTATATGCTCCCAATATAGGAGCCCCAAGTTTATAAGGAAATTGTTGGAACACTTCAAAAAAGATATAGACAGCAACACACTGATAGTAGGGGATTTCAATACCCCACTGTCAAAAATGGACAGATCTTCCAAACAAACCATCAATAAGGATATTGGGGAGCTGAATGATGCACTGAATCAAAGAGACTTAACTGACATATATAGAACCTTACATCCCAAAGAAGAAAAATACACATTCTTTTCAAATGCTCATGGCAGTTTTTCAAAGATAGATCACATGATGGGACACAAAGCAAAACTCAGAAAATTCAGGAAAATTGAAATAATACCAAACTTTTTCTCAGACCACAAGGGCTTGAAACTGTAAATCAACCTCAAAGAGAAACTTCAAAAACTTGCAAACTCATGGAGACTGAACAGCAGGCTATTAAACAATGAATGGGTCAATAATGAGATAAGAGAAGAAATCAAAAAATTTCTGGAAACAAATGAAAATGAACAAACAGTCCAAAACCTTTGGGACACAGCAAAGGCAGTCCTGAGAGGGAAGTTTATAGCAATACAGGCTTACCTAAAAAAGATAGAAACATTTCAAATAAAAGACCTAACACTACAACTTCAAGAACTGGAGAAACAACAACAAGTAAATCTCAGAGCAAGGAGAAGGAAGGAAATAGTCAAGACTTGAGCAGTACTGAATGACATAGAGACAAAAAGAACAATTCAGAGGATCAACCAATCCAGAAGCTGGTTCTTTGAGAAGATACATAAAATTGACAAGACTTTAAGCAGACGCATTAAGAATAGAAGGGAGAGGACCCAAATTAATAATATCAGAAATGAAAGAGGAGAAATAACAACTGATACCACAGAAATACAAAGGACTGTCAGAAACCACTATGAAGAATTATATGCCAAGGAATTTGAAAATCTTGATGAAATGGACAAAGTTTTAGAAAAGTTTAATCATCCAACACACAAGAAGGAAGAAACAGAAAGCTTGAACAGACCGATAACAGCTAGGGAAATTGAAGCAGTAATCAAGAAACTCCCAGCACACAAAAGCCCAGGGCCAGACGGTTTCACAGGAGAATTTTACAAAACATTTAAGGAAGAGCTAACCCCTGTCCTTCTGAGACTATTCCAAAAAATCCAAGAGGAGGGAAGACTCTCAGACTCTTTCTATGAGGCCAGCATCACCCTGATCCCAAAACCAGAAAAAGACCCTACAAAGAAAGAAAACTACAGGCCCATTTCACTGATGAACATACATGCTAAAACCCTCAACAAAATATTGGCAAACCTCATCCAGCAATACATTGAAAAGATTATCCACCACGATCAAGTGGCATTCATCCCAGGGTTGCAGGGATGGTTCAATATACACAAATCAGTAAACGTGATACATCACATAAATAAAAGACAAAAACCACATGATCATCTCGATAGATGCAGAAGAAGCATTTGATAAGGTACAGCACCCATTTATGATCAAAACACTCAGCAAAATGGGAATCAATGGGGCATTCCTCAATGTAATAAAGGCCATATATGAAAAACCTACAGCCAATATCATACTAAACAGGCAAAAACTGAAAGCTTTCCCACTAAGATCGGGAACACGACAAGGATGTCCGCTCTCACCGCTTCTTTTCAACATCGTATTGGAAGTCCTAGCCACAGAGGTCAGACAAGAGAAGGAGATAAAAGGCATCCCAATAGAGAAGGAGGAAGTAAAACTATTATTGTTTGCAGATGACATGATAGTGTTCATAGAGAACCCTGTAGACTCTACAGAAAACTCCTCAACCTAATGAGTGAATTTGGCAAAACAGCAGGATACAAAGTCAACATTCAGAAATCAAAGGCATTTTTGTACACCAGCAATGCAACAGAAGAAGAAGAAAGCAGAAAAAAAAATACCATTTGATATAGCAAGAAGAAAAATAAAGTAGCTAGTCATAAATTTAACCAAAGATGTAAAAGACCTGTATGCAGAAAACTATACAGCAGTGAAAAAAGAAATTAAGGAAGACACAAATAAATGGAAGCATATACCGTGCTCCTGGATTGGAAGAATTAATATCATCAAAATGTCCATACTACCCAAAGCAATTTATAGATTCAACGCAATCCCTATTAAGGTAACAATGACATATTTCACAGAAATAGAACAGACATTTCACAAATTTATATGGAACCATAATAGCCTCAGAATTTTGAGAAAGAAAAACAAAGTAAGAGGGATCACAATACCAGACATCAAACTCTACCACAAAGCCACTACACTCAAAACAATCTGGTACTGGCACAAGAACAGACCCATAGACCAGTGGAACAGAATAGAAAGCCCAGAAGTAAGTCCAGGTCTCTATGGGCATCTAATATTTGACAAAGGGGGCAGAAGCATAAAATAGAGCAATAATAGCCTCTTCAACAAATGGTGTTGGGAGAGCTGGATGGCTACATGCAAAAAATTCAAATTGGATCATCAGCTGACACCATACACAAAAATAAACTCAAGAATGATAAAAGACTTAAATGTAAGTCGTGACAGCATAAAAGTCCTGGAGGAGAACATTGGCAGGAAACTCTCAGATATCCCAAACAACATTTTTTTCACTGATATGTCTCCTAAAGCAAGGGACATAAAGGAAAGGATAAACAAGTGGGACCTCATCAAAATAAGCTTCTGCAAGGCTAAAGAAAACATCAGCAAAATGAAAAGGAAGCCAACCATATGGGAAAATATATTCACTAATGATACATCAGATAGAGGTTTGATCTCCAAGATATAAAAAACTCCCTTGACTCTACTCCAAGAAGACAAACTATCCAATTAAATAATGGGCAAAGGACCTGGGCAGATGCTTTTCTAAGGAAGAGTTATAGAGGTCACAGAGGCATTTGAAACGATGCTCAGCATCACTAGCCATCAGAGAAATGCAGATCAAAACCACCATGAGGTACCACCTCACACCGGTCAGAATGGCCATCATAAACAGATCCACATACAACAGGTGCTGGTGAGGCTGTGGAGAAAAGGGAACCCTAGTCCACTGTTGGTGGGAATGCAGACTGGTGCAGCCTTTGTGGAAAGCAATGTGGAATTTCCTCAAAAAGCTGAAAATAGAACTGCCTTATGATCCAGTGATTCCTCTGCTGGGACTATACCCTAAGAACACCAAGACACCAATACAAAAGAACCTATGCACCCCAATGTTCATAGCAGCACAATTTACAATAGCCAAGTGTTGGAAGCAACCTAAATGCCCATCGGTAGATGATTGGATCAAAAAGTCATGGTACATATACACAATGGAATACGACGCAGCAGAAAGAAAAAAAGAACTACTAAACTTCACGACAGCATGGATGGAACTGGAGAGCATTATGGTAGGCGAAATAAGCCAGGGGGCGAAAGACAAATACCATATGATCTCACCTATAAGTGGAAACTAACCAACAATACAAAGATGCAATGAAAGAAGATCAACACTGAAAGGAAAAGAAATCAACGGAGACAAGAGGAAGGAGGGGGGGGGCGGGGACAAGGTAGGGAAGGGGAAAGTTAAGGAACAGATAGCAAGGACTCATGGACAAAACCAAAGGAGAAGAGCTGAGGGAGGGAAGGAGGGAGGGTCTAGGGAAAGTGGTGGGGGGTTGGCAGAGAGAAATGTATTTGCAAAAACAAATTAAAATAAAATTAAAAAAAAAGAGAAGAGCCTCATTAATAATGGGAAGAAAAAGAAACACCACACAGTCAAAGGGAAAGGAGTAACCACCAGAAAGAGAAATAAATGAAATAGAAGCAAGTAAAGTATCAGATATTGAATTCAAAACAACGCTTTTCCTAAGGAACCTCAATGAGCTCAGTGAGCTCAGAGAGAATTATGAAAAACTACAGAGAAACTACCAGGAACTACTTCAAAATATTTCTGCATGAAAAAGGACATAGAAGCTATCATTAAGAGACAGAGGTAAAGAATACAATTTCTGAATTGAAAAACACAGTAGAAGGAATCAAAAACAGGTTAGATGAAGCAGAGGATTGAATCAGCGAGCAGGAGAATAAGGTAGAAAAAAGCTCCCAGAAAGAACAAAAAAGAATGAAAAAAGACTAAAAAAGAATAAAGAGACATTGAGGGAAATACAGGACAACCTCAAACTTAATAATATCTGTATAACAGGGATACCAGAAGAAGAAGAAGAGGAACAAGGGATAGCAAATCTGTTTGAAAAAGTAATGATGGAAAACTTCCCTAATTGAAGGAGTGAAAAAGTCACACAAGTCCAGGAAGCACAGAGGTTCCCATTCAGGAGGAACTGAATGAGGCCAACTGCAAGACACACCATAATCAAAATGGGAAATATAAAAGACAAGCAGATGAACCTACGTACAGCAAGGGAGAAAGAGGTAATAACATACAAGGGAGTTCTGATACAGCTAGCAACTGACTTCTCAACAGAAACACTACAAACCAGAAGGGGATGGCAAGAAATATTCCAAGTCATGAAAAGCAAATGCCTAAAACCAAGACTGCTCTACTCAGCAAGGCACTCTGTTAAAATGGAAGGTGAAATAAGGAGTTTCCCAGACAAAAGTAGGCTGAAAGGATACACCTCCACCAAACTCCACCCGTATTGCAAGATAAGCTAAAGGGACTGCTTTAAGAAGATTAAGAAATGAGTTTATGAATATCCAGTTCCTTTCACAGTCACAAATACATGATATTACCAATATTTTTAATACTTATTAATCTGATTGTGACAATGATGTGTTATTTACAATGTTCCTCTATTATTTGTTGAAACTAAATTTGTTTTGGTATATTTTGTACCTGTTTCTATTATTTTAAAAAATCTTTTAATGACTTTTTGGTATTCTTTTTCCATTTTTTATTAAATGTTTGTAGAATTTTATCCTTAAAAAAATTAATGCTTTTTTGATGTGTTGCAAAGACTTTCCTATTGTACTTGTCCTTTAACTTTTTAAATATGTATATTACAGTATAGTCTTAAATGTTTAATATAGTCATATTGTCAATATTTTACTTTATACCTTCTGGGTTTGAATATGTAACTACAGGGTAAGAAAATTATTATTTTGAATTTTCTCCTAAAACTCCTTAGATTTTACATATTGATTTTTAACTCACCTGAATATTTCTTGTTTAATGTGTGAAATAGGGCTCTACATGTATTTTATTTCAAGTAATAGTGGTCCATGCACCTATTTGTTGAATAAGCCTTATTTTCCCCTGATTTGAAATATCAATTTAATGATATATTACATTGTTAGACAGATATATACATTTGATTTTAGAGTACTCAGTTTCTATCATTGATCTACTTGATTATTTCTGTGCTGGTGTCATGTTGTTTTAATTGCTGAGACTTTATAATGGATTTAAATTTTACTTTTTTATTATGCAAATATATTTGTCTCAATTTTCTCCCTACTATTCTCATCTCACACCCTCCACCCTCCACACTCAGTCCTTCCCCATTTTAGCTTTGTCCATGAGTCCTTTATACATGTTCCCTGACTTGACCCTTCTCTTCCCTTTCCCTGCCCTACCTTCCCTCTTGACTCTCTTGGGGTTTTTTTTTCAATGTTGCTGGTTATATTTTCCTTGTTTGTTTGTTTTGTTGGTTAGGTTCCACATAGGTGAGATCATATGGTAATTGCCTTTCACCCCCTGGCTTATTTTACTGAGCATAATCCTCCCTAGTTCCATCTGTGCTGTCGCGAAGGGTGGTAGTTTTTTCTTTCTTTCTTTCATCTGAGTAATATTCCATTGTGAAAATGTACCATAGATTTTTGATTCACTCATTTACTGATGGGCATTTAGGTTGCTTCCAGCACTTGACTATTGTAAACTGTGCTGCTAGGAACATTGGGGTGCAATAGTTTTTTTGAATTGATGTTTTGGGATTCTTAGGGTATAATCCCAGCAGTGGAATTGCTGGGTCAAAAGGCAGTTCCATTTGCAGCTTTTTAAGGAAATTCCAAACTGTTTTCCACAGTAGCTGCACCAATCTGCATTCCCACCAACAGTGTACCAGGTTCCCCTTTCTCCACAGCCTTGTCAGCACCCGTTGTTTGTTGATCTGTTTATGATAGCCATTATGACTGGTGTGAAGTGGTATCTCTTTGTGGTTTATTTTGCATTTCTCTGATGGCTAGTGAGGCTGAGCATCCTTTCATATGTCTCTGTGCCCTCTGTATCTCTTCCTTGGAGAAGCATCTGTCCAGGTCCTTTCCCCATTTTTTACTTGGATTATTTGTCTTGGAGGGGAGTCATGTGAGTTCTTTATATATTTTGGAGATCAAATCTCTATATGATGTATCATTGGCAAATATATTTTCCCATACTGTTGGTTTCTTTTTCATTTTGCTGATTTTTTTTTAGCTATGCAGAAGCTTCTTATTTTGATGAGGTCCCACTTGTTTATTCTTTCCCCTATGTCCCTTGCTTTAGGGGACATATCAGTGAAAATGTTGCTGTGTGGGATATCTGAGAGTTTCCTGCCTATGTTCTCCTCCAGGACTTTTATGGTGTCAAGACTTACATTTCAGTCTTTTATCCACCTTGAGTTTATTTTTGTGTATGGTGTCAGCTGATGATCCAATTTCAATTTTTTGCATGTAGCTGTTTAGCTCTCCCAACACCATTTGTTGAAGAGGCTATTTTTACTCCAATTTATGCTTCCACCCCCTTTGTCAAATATTAATTGACCATAGAGACATGGGTTTATTTCTGGGCTTTCTATTCTCTTCCACTGATCTATGTGTCTATTCTTTTGCCATTACCGGACTGTTTTGATTATAGGAGTCTTGTAATAGAGTTTTATGTCCGGTATTGTGATCCCTCCTGCTTTGTTTTTATTTCTCAAAATTGCTGCAGCTATTTGAGGTTCTTTATGGTTCTATATAAATTTTTGAAATGTCTGCTCTATGTGTGTGAAATACATCATTCGTATTTTAATAGGGATTACGTTGAATCTATAAATTTATTTGGATAGTATAGACATTTTGATGATGTTAATTCTTCCAATCCATGAACACAGTGTGTGCTTCCATTTACTTGTGTCTTCCTTAATTTCTTCCTTTAGTGTTGTATAATTTTCTCTGTACAGTTCTTTTACTTCCATGGTTAAATTTATTCCTTGGTACTTTATTTTTTTGTTGTTATAGGAAATGGGATTTTTTTCCTGATTTCTGCTACTGATATTTTATTGTTAATATAAAAATGTCTCTGATTTCTGAATATTGACTCTGTATCCTGCCGTTATGCCAAATTCACTTATTAGGTGAAGTAGTTTTTTAGTGGAGTCTATAGTGTTTTCTTTGTACACTATAATGTCACCTGCAAACAATGGTAGTTTTACCTCCTCCTTTCCAATTTGGATGCCTGTTATTTCTTTTCTTGTCTGACCACTGTGGCTAGGACTTCTAATACTATGTTGAATAGAAGTGGTGAAAGCAGACATCCTTGTCTTTTTCCCAAACTTAGTGGGAAAGCTTTTGGTTTTTCCCAGTGAGCATGAAGTTAGCTGTAGTTTTTTCATATATGGCCTTTATTATGTTGAAGTATTCCCCCTTTCTTCCTATTTTGCTGAGGTTTTTATTTTTACATAAATGGCTGCTTTTTCTGCATCTATCGAGATGATCATGTGGTTTTTGTCTTTCCTTTTGTTTATGTGATGTATTATGTTTATCGATTTGTGGATATTGAACCATCCTTGCATCCCTGGGATGAATTCCACTTGATCATGGTGGATAATCCTTTTGATGTATTGCTGGATGCGGTTTGCCAATATTTTGTTGAGGATTTTAGCGTCTATATTCATAATCGATATTGGCCTGTAGTTTTCTTTCCTGGTTCTGTTTTTATCTGGTTTTGGCATTAGGATGATGCGGGCCTCATAAAAAGAGTGTGGGAGTCTTCCTTCATCTTGGATTTTTTGGACTAGTCTGAGAAGGACAGGGGTTAGCTCTTAAAGGTTTTGTAAAATTCCCCTGTGACACCGTCCTGCCGAGGGCTTTTTTTATGCTGAGAGTTTTTTGATTACTGCTTCAATTTCACGGGTTATTATTGGTCACTTCAAGCTTTCTGCTTCTTCTCCATTCAGTGTTGGAAGATTATACTTTTCTAGAAATTTGTCCATTTCATTGAGGTTTTCAAGTTTCTTGGCATATAATCGCTCATAGTAATTTCTTACAATCCTTTGCATTTCTGTGGTATTAGTTGTTATTTCTCCTCTTTCATTTCTGATATTATTCATTTGGGTCCTCTCCCTTTTTTTCTTGATGTGTCTGTTTAAAGGCTTGTCAATGTTTTTTATCACTTCAAAGAAACAGCTCCTGGATTTATTGATCTTTTGAATTGTTCTTTTATTGTCTATGTCATTCACTTCTGCTCTGATCTTATTTCCTTCCTTCTACTTGCTCTGGGATTTGTTTGCTGTTTTTCCAGTTCTTGAAGCTTAAGGTTATGTCATTTATTTAAAATGTTTCTATCTTTTTAAGATAAGTCTGTGTTGCTATTAATTTCCCTCTCAGGACTGCCTTGTTGTGTCATAGGTTTTGGACTATTGTGTGTTCATTTCCATTTGTTTCCAGAAACTTCTTGATTTATTCTCTTATCTCATTCTTGACCCATTCATTCTTTAATAGTTGGCTATTCAGCCTCCATGAGTTTGAATGTTTTTGAGTTTTTCCTTTGAGGTAGGTTTCCAGTTTCAAGCCCTTGCAGTCCAAGAAAATGCTTGTTATGATTTCAATTTCCTTGAATTAGTTGAGGCTTGTTTTGTGTTTATCATGTGGTCTATCTTTGAAAATGTTCCATGTGCATTTGAAAAGAATGTGTATTTTGCTTCTTTTTGATGATAGGTTCTATCTTTATCAGTTAAGTCCATTTGATCTAGTGCTTGGATCAGTTCCACAATATCCTTGTTTATATTTTGTTTTGAAGATCTATCCATTTTTGGCACTGAGATGTTAATATCTCCTACTGTCAGTGTGTTGCTGTCTCTATCTTTCTTGAAGTCCTCCAAGATTTTTCTTATATATTTGGGTGTTCTTATGCCAGGTGCATATAGGTTTACAATGTTTATGTCTTCTTCAGTGGTTCTTTATTTGACTATATTTATAAAGTATCTTTTTGAGTCTTTTGTCAGAGACTTTTGTTTTGAAATGTATTTTGTCTGATATAAATATTGCTACCCCTGTTTTTTTCCCCTGTCCATTTGCTTAGAATTTTTTTTCCATCCCTTCACTTTCAGTCTGTGTAGGTCCTTTGTTCTTAGGTGGGTCACTTGTAGGCAGTATCTGTGCAGGTCATGTTTTTAATCCATTCTGGTATCCTGTTCTTTTGATTGGAGCATTAGTTCATTTACTTTTAAAGTTATTATTAATAGGTTTTTATTCATTTTTTCCCTTTGTACTGGTGTTTTTCTCTTTCTCACTCTTTTTCTTCATCTTCTTAAACCAGTCCCTTTAGCATGTCTTGTAGTGCTGGTTTGGTGGAGACATATTTTTTTAGTCTTCTTTTGTCTGGGAAACCCCTTGTTTCACCTTCCATTTTAATGGAGAGCCTCATTGGGTAGAGCAGTCTTAGTTGCAGGCCTTTGTTTGACTTGGAATATTTTTTGCCATTCTCTTCTGGTTTGTATTGTTTCTGTTGAGAAGTCAGGGACTAGCCATATCAGGGCTCCCTTGTATATTTCTACTTTTTTCTTCCTTGCTGCTTTTAGGATCATCTGCTTGTCTTTGATATTTGCCATTTTAATGATGATATGTCTTGGAGTGGAACGCTTTGTGTACTTCTTGAATGGGACCCTCTGGGCTTCCTGGGCTTGCGTGACTTTTTCTCTCCTCCAATTAGGGCAGTTTTTCATCATTACTTTTTCAAACAGATTTTCTATCTCTTGCTCCTCTTCTTCTTCTTCTGGTATCCCTATTATACAAATATTATTACATTTCAGGTTGTCCTGCATTTCCCAAAATGCCTCTCCATTCTCTTTGTTTATTTTTTCATTTTTTTTGCTCTTCTGGGAGCTTTTTTCTACCTTATCTTCCTGCTCACTGATTCGATCCTCTGCTTCATCCAGCCTGCTTTGGATTCCTTCTACTGTGTTGTTCAATTCAGAAATTGTATTCTTCATTTCCTCTTGTCTCTTATTGATAGCTTCTATGTCCTTTTTTATGCTGGTATAGTTTGCAGTAAGTTCTTCATAGTTTCTCTGTAGTTTTGCATAATGATCTTTGAGCTCACTGAGCTCATTGAGGTTCCTTAGGTGCGTTGTTTTGAATTCAATATCTGATAGTTTACTTGCCTCTATTTAATTTAGTTCTCTTTCTGGGGATTTCTCCTTTTCCTTGATTGGGGGGGGTGGTGTTTCTTTTTCCTCCCATTATTTGTAAGACTCTTCTTTTTTGCTTCTGCTTCTTAATTGATTTGCTTTGATTTCTTGACTTTGTGGTGTGTACTTGTATGGTAGTAGATGGCTCAATTTTTTTTTCAGTGTCTACCTCTGATTATGTCAGATGTTGACCCTGTGTGACCTTAGGCAGTCTGTTTGAGACTTCCCAGAATCTAGTGTCTGCATCTATTTTCTGCAATTGTTCTTCTAGTCACTCTGACATCAGCCATCAGGCTTAAGCACCACAGGTTGGGTCAGAGCCTCCCGAGGGTAGCATTATTGTGTCCTTTCAGGTTCTTGCCACTCAGGGGAGTGGTTTTCCTAAGCAAGACAGACACTGAAGATTGGACAAGGAGTCAGCACCAGGATGCCCCCAGCTACTCCCAGTTCTCTCCCAAATGCCTACGTCTCCAGTCTCTCCTCAAGCATCTAGACCACTCTGTGTCCCCTTTTGCCAGCCATCTTCTATCTATGATTGCTGCTCAGAACTCAGCACCCAGGCCTGTGCACAACTCCTGGCTGGGGTAGAGTGTCCTGAGGGCAAAGTTATTGTTTTCTTTCACACTATTGCCACTCAGGGGAGTGGTCTGTCTGCACAAGATGGACACTGAGGATTGGGTGAGGAGTCAGTACCAGGATTCCCCCAGTTACTCCCCCAATTCTCTTCACAATGCCTCTTTCTCTAGTGTCTCCTCGAGTGCCTTTAGACAGCTCTGTGTCCCCTTTAGTCAGGGATCTAGTATCTGTGCTGGCCACTCAGCACTCAGCACCCAGGCCCATGCGCAACACAGGGTCCAGGTAGAGCCTC
Organism: Pteronotus mesoamericanus; assembly: GCF_021234165.1. Taxonomy (NCBI): domain Eukaryota; kingdom Metazoa; phylum Chordata; class Mammalia; order Chiroptera; family Mormoopidae; genus Pteronotus; species Pteronotus mesoamericanus. Next base: position 62,175,159 of record NW_026555321.1, read on the forward strand.
CTGAGGGTGAGGCTATTGTGTCCTTTATGCCTGAGCAAGATGGAAGCTGAGGAATGGGATGTTAGTCAGCACTGATGACCTGCTGGCCACTGTCTCAGTTCTTCTTCCAAAGCTTTCCTCACCAATCTTTCCTCAGCCCACTCTGCTCCAGCCCACTCTGCTCCCACCTTTTCCCAGAGGTCAAGGAAGGTGGCTGCCACTGAAAGTTTTTGTATTGGCTCTTTAAATGGCTCTTTATGTCTCCAGCTGCCTGTCTCTGGCAAAGAGCATCATTAGGCTTTTTGCAGTTGTCTGTTTTCTGTGTGCTTTTTTTGGGCTTTGGTACAGTAGGCTGGAGGTCCCCACTTATTATTCAGAACCTGCTCTTCTCATGGGGATCCAACTAGCTGTTTCAATATCTCTCTGGTGCTCCTGCCTGTGGGCGCCCAGCCCACCTTGTTGAGCCTCCACCACACTTCTTACCCATTAAGGTAAGTGAAAGCCAATTCCTCTGTCTGTCCCTAAATTTTTAAATATTTTATAATGGATCTAGACATTAAAAAAAATAAATAACTAAAATCTATCTCCATTTTTTAAAAAAATGAAAGAGAAAAGGAACTCCTACCATTTGCAACATCATGTATGGAACTGGAGAATATTATGTTAAGTGAAATAAGCCAGTCGGTGAAAGACAAATAACATATGATCTCACTTATAAGTGGCATATATTCAACAAAGTACACTAATGAATAAAATAAACCACAGGCAAGGATACATGGAGCAGAGTGAAAGTGACCAGAGGGAATGGGGAAGGAGGACAATGGTGGAAAGATGAAGAAGGAACTAAACAAGGAACATGTGTGAATGACTAATGGACATGGACAACAGAGTGGGAATTGACTGTGGGAGCAGGGGTGGAGGGTGGGATGGGTGGAGGAGGGCAAAGGGAGAAAAATTGAGACAACTGTGATAGAATAAACATGATATAAAAAAAAGTAATTGGTGAAAATGATAAATGTCTTTCATTATACAGAAAAAGACAGAGTACTTTTTGGCCAACCAATAACTTCATTTGTCTTGATCTGAGAAATTAGGGAGCTGTACTAGGTGTTTCCTTCATGTCCCTTCCACTTCTGGCAATCCCTATAGACTGACACTGTACTCATGGGAAAAACCGTGATTTGGGTGTACATTTCCTGAAGACAGTGACAACACTCAAAGGCATCTATAGCATCATGTCCACATTCATACCTAAGGGCGTTTCCACCAGGACTGCATTGAAGAGGTCGGAAGATGTCTCTGCAATGTTGACTGCTTCCATTTCTGTGAACCGGCCCAGTGGGTGGCACTTCCCCAGAACTTCCTTCACAGACTTTTTTTGCAAGGTGCCGGTCAGCAGTAGAATCACATTGTCAATCATGTAGCTGCACCTGATGCAGAAGAAGGTTTGGACGTTAGGAAAACATCTGCATCCGAGTAAAATGCACCCCACTCACTGGTAAAACCAACCATCAGGCCCCAATGCTTTGGTTAAGGAAATATGTGAGTCTCTTCCTTTTAAACTGTGGTGTGTGAGAGATGTGAGTGAGTAAATATTGGACTCCATAGGGTGCCAGAGTTGGAAAAAGCACATTCAGTGCTATAATAGCTGATTAATACTATGAGAAGATGACCTCTGCAGGTAACTGTCACATGAGTGGGGTGAGAGTGAGGGTATAATGTGTCTGCTTTATCAGGATGGATGGAAAAAGGGCTAAAAATTCTGAGAAAGGCAGACCCAGAGTGATTTATTCAATTTTGAAAACTGAATATTTAAATCTGTGATGAAGTTCAGCATCAAGGATTCAAAATTTAAAATATTTAAAAATAAGTTTAAAAAGTTAAATATATTTTATTAGTACTTAATATTTAGATAATAAAAAAAGATTCTGTATTCTTCTCTTCTTATGAGACCAGGTGGTGAACTTTGTAGCTGTGCCACTCTCCCCCTCCGCCCCATCCCTAGGAGTCCTGATTCATATTTTATGTGATTCCTTACCCATGTGAGCCCTGCTGGGGGATTCCCCATGCTTGTTCACTCACAGGCTTAGCACCTAGGAGAGTCTAGGCACTGAGGTCAAGAAGTGACAGAAACACAGACCTTCCTTCATAGAGAGTCCAGTTTAGGGGAGGAACTGGTACAGAATCCACTAGAATAAATTGTAGTGAAATGTACACACTCTGACAAAAAAGTGACAAGGTAGTTTGGGGGTGCAGAGCCAGCAGTCAATCTGTCTGGGACCAGGCTTTCCAGGTCAAGCTGAAGCCTGCAGGGTGAGTAGCTGTCTAGGCAGACAGCTTGGCAGTGGGAAGTGTCCCCATGCCAGAGGACATTTGTCTAGGCTGGAGCACAGATGTCTGGCTATGGCTGGGCACAGAGTCCCGGCAGTGAAGATGTACAGTGTGGCAGTTAGCAGTGATGGGAGATTCAAATGCCTGTAAGAAGAAGGGGAATCATGGTCTATTTGGAATATGGACTACACAGGAGGAGAGGTAAGTGCTTACATAGCAGGGTGCTTCACACAAGTTATTCTATTTAATCATGACAACACCACCATGGTGGCAATAGGTAATGTCTTCTCCATGACATGGCTACTGAATGAGGGAAGTGAGAAACACACTTTGTAACTTTCCTCTAAGCTCTCACATATGCTGCCTAGTAGTTGAGGGTGACAAAAGTCTCGGGTTGTGGAACCATTATCTGGGAGAGAGAGTTGGTGGGGAAACAGTGCTGTGGGGGCAGGTTTAGGTTAGGATAAGTTCAGTGTGCCTGGAAGCTTTCCAGAGGTCATGCCTGGTAGTTCACCAAGGCACAGTCCTGAGCCAACAGTGGACAGAGACATCAGTGGGGGTACGGGGGGGGGTTTAGGTAAAGGCATTGTCATTGGGAATCATAGCCTAGTGTGAATTGAGTTCTGTCCTGAGAACTCAGGGAAATCTCAACATCTAAGGACCTTGATGAAATCTAAGAATCACTGATAGATTGTAGGAGGAAAACCAGAAGAGAGAATTCTGGGAAGTTCTAGAGTTCTAGGAAGAAGGGGCCAGAGCATCAGAGGCCAGGGGAAATGCAGGCAGACATGATGTATACACAGGATACAGACACTAAAAAGTCACCTGGGAATGCAGGGAGGACACCATCTCTGGACTTTGTGGAAGGAGGAGGAAAGAGACAGAAACCTGGTGCCTGTGTGTTTAAAATGAGTGGAAAATAGAGTTTTAACAACTCTATTGTTAGGAAGGGAAAGATAATGGTATGTTCGCCCAGCAGTCATGGAGGTAGTTCACTTTCAGTTTGGATATTTGCTTTTTTAAGATGAGAGAGAAGTGAAGATGTTTAAGCAAAAGGGTGAGGTGTTGGTCAGAAGAGCAAAAGGACAACTAATGGGTAAGTTGAGGTCCTCTAGTGAAGGGACAGTGATGGGACTCAGTCACTACCACAATCCAGGCTTGGAAATAACACTTTTCACTGGCATGTCCTGGAGTCAGGATGCATGGCTGACTGACTTCCTTTGCAAGGATGTGCTTCCTGCTGGGAAAGAGTCTCTTTCGTGGTGGGGCTCTGCAGTTTGCCCCACTAAAAGTCTAGTTAAGGAAGTTTTGAAGCAGGAAATTATGTCTTTACAAAATGTACATAACTATAAAGTTTCTTCACTCCCAAACAGTAGAACCAAATGTAGACATTATGGAATTTTAGAACCCTTCTCTCTTGAAAATGACATTCCTGTGGAAGTGCTTATCTTTAACTGTCTCTGTAGGGCTCAAAAGCTATTACCTGAGGGGGCAGCAGCCAGTACTTAGTAATCCTTAGCAGACATTTTACTGATTCTTATATCACCCCTATAATGCAGACATGAGCTGCCAACATTCTCAATCTGAAGATGACTATTTGACCAATGTTGATGGCCAACCAATGTCAACAGTGTGTGTGTGGATGTGCACAAGGGTTTACTGAGTATTGTTATCTTATATAGCAAAGAGCTATAGAGATTGGATTCTGGTTTATTTCAACTCATTACTTAAGTGGCTTTGTTTCTAAGATGGGACAATAACACTAGTTCTCATAGTGTTGTTCAGGAAATGAAGTGAGAACACAGCCTATATCAGGGTCAGAAGCAGGGAGGGGTCTCTCCTATCCCTTCCTGAATCTCCTTCACATGTATACACCAGTATATAATAATCATTGGCGCTCTGGGTTGACAGGTGATATCGGACCAGAAGACAGTTTACTTTCTCCAGACTAATCTTTACAGACTTTCAGGGCCATCCATATGGTGGTTAGCAATGAAATCACTGCTGATGGTGCCTGAGTAATTTTTGAGCTTAAAAACACCTGGGAATTCGCCTGGTTCAAAGCACTCATGTTTTGGGTACCTGTGCTCCTAAGTGATGTCAGACCCAGGATTAGTGCCTCTTCAGTTAGGCGAATTCCTTTCCTACTCATGCCGTAGAGTCTACAATGTAGAGAAACATCCTCATTTATAGCCTTTCTTAAATATTTTATTCTATAACTGGTAAGGCACCTGTAGGAATCATGAAGTCACCTAAAATCATGATGGAGAAAGGGACTCAATTTTGAGAATATCCAGTTGTAAAAATAATTTTTTAAAAGTACATATGCTTGAGATACCACTTCATACTGGTCTGAATGGCCATCATAAACAAATCAACAAACAACAAGTGTTGGTGAGGTAGTGGAGAAAAGGGAACCCTAGTACTCTGTTGATGGGAATGCAGACTGGTGCAGTCACTATGGAAAACAGTATGGGATTTCCTCAAAAAACTAAAAATGGAACTGCCTTTTTACCTAGCAATTCCAGTGCTGGGATTATATCATATGAATGCTGAAACACCAATTCAAAAGAACCTATGCATCCCTGTAAATACAGCAGTGTTATTTACAATAACCAAGTGCTGGAAACAGCCTAAGTGCCCATCATTAAATGAGAGGATCAAAAACCTATGGTGCATTTACATAATGGAATACTACACAGCAGAAAGAAAGAGGGGGCTCCTACCCTTTGCAACAGCATGGATGGAGCTGGACAGCATTATGCTAACTGTAATGAGCCAGGCGATGAAAGACAAATACCATATGATCTTCCCTTTAAGTGGAACCTAATCAATAAAATAAACAAGTGAACAAAATATAACCAGAGACATTGAAAGAAAAACAAACTGACAGTAACCAGAGGGGATAGGAGAGGGGGATAATGGAGGAAAGAAGGGGAAGGGCCACCAAGGAACATGGATAAAGGACCCATGGACAAAGCCAAGGAGGGGTGGGATTGAGGGTGGGGTGGGGAAGAGAGTTGGGTGAAATGGAGACAATAATATTTGAATAGTAACAAAAAAATAAAATAAACCTTAAAAAATGCCAACTCTTTGAGGTTCTTTCTATGTGCTCTGGACATGTACATGCTCTTATTCAACCTCACAATTCAATTCTGTACAGACCATGATAGTCACCACTTCACAGGTGAGAAACTAAGGCTGAGAGGTATTCACACCTTGTCTCAGGTAACTGCGGGAAAGAGGCAGAGTCAGACCTTAAAACCAAACTCTGGCTCCCTGTTAGGTTCAGAAAAAACACCTCAGGGTCAGACAACACTTTGACATTTACTTTTTGGTCTTAGAGCTACTCTTTCTCCTTTGCTCTCAATATTGTCTAAGGATCTTGAAAGGAACTATCATACCTTTTCTATTGATACATTTCAAATTGTGAGCTAATGGAACAGTTGTGAAAAGGTCAGATGATGGAGAGCCATAAATGTGGCATGTTAGAAGAACTGTTCTATGGTTAAAAGATTGAGGTATTTAAATATTATTAAGTAGCTGAGAAATGACTCATTCACTGAGCAATCTGATGAGACAAAAGAGAAATGTCTTCTAAAAGCACAGTTTGGTGAAGCTCAAATAAATCCATAAGGAATGTGTCAGGTTCTTTCTGAAGATGCAGTTACCAAGGGCAGGAGTCAAAGCTGGAGGGGTTTTGCACATCCTTTGAGGTTTCTGTTGTTAGATCTTGAGCTGAGCTTGATCCTGTATTACCTGCCTTCCCCAAACCATAGTGATATTCAATGTGCACAAAAAGTAAGACATTCATCCATGGAGGATCACAAGGGAACCAGAGATTTTAGTAAATTTATAGAACATTTGAAATGGATAGAATCTTATTGATGGGTGAAAACAAAGAAAAGCCATGGCTCAGAATGCACACATGACAAAGCAGCTCAGTACTGGGAAATTTCCAAGGAAGTGTCAAGCTTGCCTTGGTTCAGGAAGAGAGGCAAGGTGGGGGTGTAAGGTAACGGGTTGGGGCAATTCAGTGGGAAAGTGCTGACTATCACTGTCTTCTCATGGTCACATTCAAATGCACATGACAGCAGTGTGTAAATCTTGAGTTGTCACTGTAGAAGAAGCCCAAGCTATGAAGCAGATACACCCAATTCTGAACCCACCTATGACTTACAAATGAGAGCTCTATTTCCTCAGTCTTAAAAAGGAAGTATTTTTTCACCTGCAAGTGGTGGCATCAAATTTGCAATACATATGACAGCCTTGATAGAGTGACTTGACTAAGGAAGGTCACACACCATCAGAGGAAGGTGTCTTCCTATAAGCTGTACTTTGGAGGAACAGGAGCAGAAAACTATAAGCCACATCATTTCTCATGTAAAAAATTTGCCATTTTTATATTCTTATTAAACCTGAGATTTCTATATCTTTGTCATTTTACACTTAGCTCTACTCAGCAGAATCCTTTCTAAATGTACCTATTGCTCTTAGAAGATAAGGGGTTATTATCAATCCAGGTGTGGTGTGGAAGACTGGACTGTCTATAAGACAATAAATCATGCTCCTTTATGTGATGTTAGCCCAAAGTGTGACTTAAATATATTTTATAAAACTTGTTACCATCCTGTTTTACATATTGGAGTCCTAGAGTTACCCTTGTGTGGTTATTATTATTATTATTATTATTTTAATCCTCACCTTAGGATATATTTATTGATTTTTGGGGAGAGAAAACAAAAAGAGAGAAACATTGATGTGACAGAAACATTGATTGGCTGCCTCCCACAAGCATTCTGATCAGGGATTGAACTCACAACCTAGGCATGTGCTTTATGATGTTTCCTTTAAGATTTCTGAACTTTAAGAGGTTTGATGTTATCATTTTGGGAATATAATTATTAATCTTGAAACAACACTGGTTAATTAGTCATAATTTATGATAATTGTTTTTATATATAAAAAAGCCTGACTCCCTGTGTTAGATGGAGTTTCTTCAAGACAGCCTGATTGTCTCCCTTTGGGCATGACTGCATAGCAACTAATTTCATAAACTTAGTGATTATAACAGATTTATTTCTAAAGGCATTGTGACTTGCCCTGGCTGGCATGGCACAGTTGGCTGGAGCATCATCCTGTAGCTGAAAGGTTGCCCATTCAATTCTCAGTCAGGGCACATGCTGAAGTTTGCAGCCTGATCTCCAGTTGGAGCAGCCTATTGGTGTTTCTCTCTTGCATAGATGTTTCATTCTCTACCCTCCTATTTCTCTTGAATGAGAATAAAATAAACCTTCAAAATAAATAAAATAAAAGCATGTGACTTTATCACAGGGGCCATGTCCTGATATCAGGTGTCTTTCCACCTGAGAGACTGGGTCTGCAGCACTTTATGCAGTATTTTCAGTAATGATTCTGCACCAGGTGACCAGAATGATAAGGTTTCCCAGGTCACATTTGTCCATGTGGAAAATACAGCTATAGGGACATAAAATACATAATCAGGGGTCACTCTTCATGGAAAGGACTGGGGTGTGTGTGAAGCATATTTGATGTAAGTTAAATAATTTCATTCCTCAGTGAAATTCTATAAAATGTGATCTCTGACCAGTATTGCTTAGTTAGTTGAGTATTGTCCTGCAAGGTGAAGATCACTGGTTTGATTTCTAGTCAGGACACATTCCTGGTTGTGGGTTTCATTACCAGTTGGGGTGCATGTGAGAGGCAGCTGATGGATGTTTCTCTCTCACATCAGTGTTTCTCTCCCTTTCTTCTTCCCTTCCCTTCTCTATAAAAAATAAATAAATAAAATCTTTAACAGAACTTAAAAAATAAAGTGTGTTAATCTACCTTTAACATTTCCTCCTTGTGACCTGGACAGCAGGGCCATGTTGGAAGTCTTTTCCAATGTGTTCATTTTCAAATGAAAACTTTCCTTGATTACATTGATGAATGCGTCTGTTATGTTCCAGGTTCATTCAATCCAACACTAATTCCACATGCTCACTTGGGATAGCCCGGCTATTTGGTCTGATTTGCTAAATAGCATGTTGAGATTCAGAGAGTATCCCCATAAACCTTCTGCTTCCTCCTGAAATTTGACATTTTGAGTAACATTTCTTACTTATCTGAAGTTTCTCTTTTTAAAATAGAGAAAAGGGAAAAAATAAAATAATTGTAAAAAGCAATTAATTTTGCTCTCAGACTCATTTTTTCTTCTAGCAAAATAAAATACTGAAAAATTACTTTGATGTTTGCACTTCCTATAACAGTATATTTTAGAACAATATGATTTCCCAAACTCTTAGAAGCTCTGGATTCTTTAGAAAACTTTCTTTTAGTACTTCAGATTCTCTATAGTCTTGCTCTAACCTGACAGTTCACATAAAAAATTCTTCCAATTTATTTGTCCTTTTCTATATCAGTGTCTTTGTTTCTACTTTCTCTAAATGTAGAAGTTTCTCTTCCCCAACAATTATTAAAAGTTGAGATCCTTCCTATCCTTTAAGACTATAATCAAATACCACATTTTTTATTAAACTTTTAAAATGTCTTCAGCTAGAAGTGATTTTATTCCACCTAAATTTTTATATTCATATTTATCCTGGGTTGAAATTAATTTTCAATATACATTGGCATTAACCATGCTGAACATGAGGAATAGTTAGCTCATTCATTCACCAATATTGGTTATATATCTAAGGAGATAAGACGTGGATTCTAGTACTACTATTGCTGTTGTTCAGTTATGTGCTTCGGATAAGTCATTTCATATCTTTATCTCAAATGCAGTCATCTAGAGATAACTCCTACACATCTTTACTAGCTATAATATCCTTAAAGGCAAGGACTTTGTTTGGCACATTTTTATGGCCTCCAAGAGGCCTGAACCATTGTGCACAGTACACAAACACAATGATGACATTTTTCAATGAATAAACTTTCCTCTCTGTTCATACAGTTATGCTAACTCTGATGCCCCCTGAAGTATACAGAAGTGAAGCTCAGAGAATTTTACCCAGAGCTTCCTTTCTGGGGTCATGGCTGCTTAGTCTTTGCTTTTTCTATCCTTTTCCATTGAGGAGAATTATAACTTTAGAGAGATTGCTCCAACGTTGCCCCTCCTCCAGCCATGTTTGTGAACATTATGTAACTCACAGGAAAATACCAGTGAGGAATTCTTCTTGCCAGTTCCATGGGTAAACATGTTAAGTGTTCATCATTACCAGTTTTTCACACTGTTGCGAACAGTAGTGAGCAGATCTCATCCTTATCATACTCAAAACACTGGTCATAACAGGTTTGAGAAAAATCTTATTTCTTATGACAAGGAAAGAAAAAAAAAGCAGAGCTGAGAGGATAGGAGAGAAACAAGTATGAGAGAGCAATCTGCTAATATCTATCAAAATCTAAAATCTGCATATCCATTGACAAAGCAATTTCACTCCTGGAATCCATCCTAAAGAAGTTCAGGCATGAGAAAGCCCAGATACATGTACAATGAAGTCTGTTGCAGCAGTAAATGAAATAGCAAAGAAATGAAACCACCTAAGTGGACAAAGGGGGGATAGTTAATAAATTACAGCACACCCAACACAATGGAATACATTATTTACTTTAAATAAAAAAGATGTGTATGTACTATGTAGAAAATTCTTAATAGATTAAGAATTAAGATATTAAGGAGCCCCCCACACCAATACCCCAAAACAAAGAAACCCAGACACAGACAACAGTATGTAATTACCAGAAGGAAAGGGGGTAGGGATTGGGTGAAAAAGGGTAAATGGTGATGGAAGGAGACATGACTTGGGGTGGTGAACACACAATAAAATATACAGATGATGTATCATAAAATTGTACATCTGAAACTTTTATAATTTTATTAACCAATGTCACCCCAATAAATTCAATAAATAAAAAAAACTAAAAAATATACATGTTCTTCTTTTCCATTAAAAAGAAAAAATAAAGCAAACAAGATAAGATAAAATGAGGTCCTTACCTATCTGAAGCAGCAGGGTGGATTTTGGTCTCTGCAGACTAGGATGGCTTCACCTCTCTTTGCTGGAACAATTGACTGATGGGGGCAGGGTGGGGGGTAGTGTGGGGGTACAGTACTTTTAAGAACTGGTTAGTGGGAACAGTCATTGCCCCCTGGTGGATGATTGATGCTTACCCAGAAAGCTGAGGAAGAGCAAAGGAAAAGATCTTGTAACCCTCTCGGGGTAACTTTTGTACAGATGGCAACCTAAACACTTCCACATCCGTGATCTTAAATTAATGTCTTTAACCTTTGGGAACAAATTTTGCTGATGTCTTGTGGCATCCGCCATCCAACAGCAGTGTTCTCCGCCAGATTTGCCTCTGGTTTTTACCCCTAACAAACTAGCTAATAAATCACCAATGCTCAAGTGTTATATAAAATATGAAGTTCTGAATTGTCTGGGAAGATTTTTCTAGCCCTGTGTAAAGTGCTGCTAATTACAGGATATCATATTGATTCAACAAATATTCAGTTGTTCTGTATTATTGATTCTAGATAGAGATACAAAAAAGAAATAACAACGAGTTCACAGCAAGAAAGACTGCTTTCTCATACTTATTTCTCTCCTATCCTCTCAGCTGTCAGAAGAAATAAGATTTTTAAAATTAAGACATGTCCATTACTAAAACCACTAGCATTATACTATTACTACTCAACTACCTCTCTACTTCAGATTGTCCATTAACATTCTACCCAGGGCTCTGTGACCATGTGTATTATGTACAGTTTTAAAATATAGCTAATGACAAGAAATATTTGGAATCTCAAGTAGTTTTTTTTAGAAACAGAGTATATTTTAATTATGCTTGCTTAAATAACACTAAGTCTTCTTCCATGTTTAAGATTCTAAAATTAGGAAACAATAAATTGTGGAATCATCACCTAAGAGGAACCATCGACAGAATGAGTCAGAGTCATTCTAGAGACAGCATTTCCCCATACATTTGGGACAAATTTCCGTCATGTGAGACCTGACCCTCAATCCAAAACGTATAAAACCTGGCAGCTTCCTGACTCACTTAAAATTAGGTTGTCATTTTCATCATCATGGTCAGATTTTCTTAATTCACTTAAAATCTGAGCAAACTAATTTTACAAAGCTTACTTTTAAGAATTATTTCAAACCATGATGTCTCTCCTCATAGATCTGTGGCTCCAGCAAGTTACTGCCTTAGAATTTAGTTTCTTCATCCTTAAAATGGTGATAAGACTACTCAGGAGGATTAAATGAGACACTGTGTATAGAGCACAGAGAAGGGCCCAGGAATACTATAATATTCTGCAAATATTGTCGAATACTTTGCCTGTTATTTCTACTCCCACAGAACTAGGGCCATCTGGTCTTGCAGCTCAAGGATCTTAAATATTCCTGACATTGACATCTAATGACCCATGTCAGACATCTATGCAGGATGCATCACAGGTGACACTGATGATTGTATAAGGAGTTGGATCTGACTCAGTCCTAAACCCAAGCATTGTGCATTTCACCCAGCCATAATGGGAAAGAAGAGTCCTGTGAGCAAAACTGGCCTTTCCTTTTGCCTATTTACATTGTGGGTTTCTGCTTAAGATTTTTGTATTTAAGGAAGGGTCTTGCAGATACCAATACACACACTCATGAAAGTACTCTGAGGTGATAAAGCCCAGCTTTCTTAGCCAGCTGTTGGAGGTTGTCCATAGCCTGGCCTTAATTTACTTCTCTGGCTTCCATATCCCATGTCTCTCCCTCCCTTTCTGCACCCCTACTCCAGGCATACTGACTTGTTACTCATCACTCACGAGGTTTCAGCCCAGACACTCAGCCTTCTCTGGCCCTCAAACTCTGCCCATCTCTAGGTATGACAGCAAAACCATCCTGCTGGGAAGATTTTCCACAATTGTCTCAAAGAAACTGAGTAAAACCCAAGTTCATATTCAGTTTTTCTCCCTGAATAATTGTATATTTGTGGATTCTTAAAAAATGTCAGCAGCTATGTTTTGCCTGTGAGTGAAGTCCTGACCCACAGCACTAATGGGAAGCCTGATGGCACAAACAAGGAACCTGGTACTGACCAAGTCTCAGACAACCTCATCCTGTTGCCTCCTCAGACTATGGTCACATCTTCTTGCTTATTTGCAGAAACAGCAGAGGAAAAACTGGATAGCTTTTGGGGAAAAAACACTCATTTGCATCCCTAGTTTCATTCTTTACATCAAAATACATTCTAGATGAACCAAAGTTTTAAATGTAAAAAATGAAACATTAACAATAAACGAATGGAAGAAGAGACACATGAATTTATGAATTTGGAGTGGGGAAAGCTTTTCTACACAAGATAAAATAATCAGAAGTCAACAAATGAAAAGATTGATGATTATAGCTAATTAAAAATTTTCAATGTTTCTACAACAAAGAAGCATAAATATTAAATTATATCAAACTGAGAAAATATATATTTTCTTTGCAACATATATTATGAAGGACTAATTTTCTTAATTTATAAGAAGCCCTTATATATCAACCAAAAATTACTAAATACACCAAAAAAAATAGGTAAATTATCTGTCAGGTAGCACATACAAATGACTAATAAGTTGAAATGATGTTCGATTTTTTTAATTAAAAAATATAAATTAAAGCAAAGACATACAATTTTTTTAACCTGTTGGATGGGCAATTAAAAGATAATATCCGATGTTCTTAACGGTGTAAGAACACAGGTTTTCTCATGCACTGTTTTGAAAGTACAACTTAGCAAAATTTACCAAGAAAAAAATTCCTTTGATTCATTAGTTCCACTGCTAGAAATTTAGCTTGGAAATAAATTCAAGACCTACAGAGTAATAAGCTAATTGCTAACCTTTTTGTAATGAAAAGAGTTTAGTTATTTGTTAGTAAAAGACTGGTCAATTGAGTCATGATACCTACCAAACACAGAATTCTTTGCAGTTATTAAAAAAAGAATAATGTCGACAAGGAAAGTTGTTAGAAATATTAAGTGGGAAAAATTTTGGAAGGTATATGATTGCATTCATATAAATTTGAAATGCAGGTGGATGGGTTGAGTATGTACATGGGTTAAATACATGAATGTAAATATTTTTCTGGAAGAGTACCTAAGTGATTACTTTTGGGGAGGGAACTGAATGGGGAAGCAGGGAACATGTGGAGTACAGGAATAGTTTCATTTTATGCCTTTCTAAACCAGTCTAAGACCTATGCCTTGTATTCACAACTTTGTATATTGCATTTAAATTGTATGCACATGACACATAGCCCAGATACTGAGGACCTTTGTTCTCAGCTTGCCACCTGGAGGGCCTAAAATTTCAAGTACTGGATATAATTTATGAACTGGATTAGTAAAAGTACCATTTTACTACTCTGTATAAGTTCAACATTTTTTAGAATTAAGGTCCTTTATATTGAAGGACTGTAACTACTGGTGACAGAGAAGGATAAACATGCAACACATGTAACCATGATGGGAGCTCCTTATCCTGCTCCAGGGGGAACTATGAAAGGGCAGATATGGCCTGAAGAACAGTTTGTGGTATTTCAGTCCAACCTCGACAAGTGATCCAAAATGTCACACAGTACCTGTTGTCAGTCCCAACAGCCCAAACACTTTAACCATCAACGCCACTTGTTATAAAAGTGAAAACTTGCCCTGGCTGGTGTGACTCAGTTGGTTGGGCATTGTCCCACAAAGCAAAAGATCACTGATTTAATCCCTGGTTAGGGCACATGTTCCTGTCCTTTGTCCATTTTATAATTGGATTTTTTTGTCTTCCTGGAGTGGAGTTCTGTGAGTTTTTTATACATTTTGGAGATTAAACCTTTGTCTTAAGTATCATTGGCAAGTATATTTTCCCATACACAAATATATTTACCCATTTGGTTGGTTCCCTTTTCATTTTGCTGATGTTTCCTTTTAGCAGTGCAGAAGCTTTTTAATTTGATGTAGTCCCATTTGTTTATTCTTTCCTTTATGTCTCTTGCTCTAGGAGACAAATCAGTAAAACTATTGCTGTGTGGAATATCTGAAATTTTCCTTCCTATATTCTCCTCTAGGATTTTTATGGTGTCATGACTTATATTTAAATCTTTTACCCACCCTGAGTTTATTTTTGTATATGATATAAATTGGTGGTTGAGTTTCATTTTTTTTTGCATGTAGCTGTCCTGATCTCCCAACATCATTTGTTGATGAAGCCTTTTTTACTCAATTTTATGCTTCTGCCCCTTTTTAAAAATATTAATTGTCCATAGAGACATGGGTTTATTTCTGGGCTCTCTATTCTGTTCTATTGCTCTATGTATATGTTCTTATGCCAGTACCAGACTCTTTTGATTACAGTGGCCTTGTAATATAGTTTGATTTCAAGTATTGTCATCCCTCCTACTTTGTTCTTTCTCAAAATTGCTGAGGCTATTTGGGGTCATTTATTGTTCTATATAATTTTTTGAAATGTTTGTTCTATATCTGTGTAATATGTCATTGGCATTTTAATAGGGATTGCATTAAATCTATAAATTAAAATCATTTTTTAAGAAGAAAACTGACCACTTTATCCAGAGGCTACCATCTACGTAATCATGTAGATAAATAAGCAAAATGTGTTTTCTAATAGTGGAAACACGGTTCCTGAGCTTATCAGTTGCTAGGGTTTGAATATATTGACGTCTACAAACAATAGAAAAGATCTTAAGCCAAAAAATCCACCTAAGATCCCACCTGTACCTGTTGATATGACCTCATACCAGGACTTCTTAATACCACTTACGTAATGTAGGTGAAAAATGTACTCAGGGGCTCCAGGGAATGATTCCGGAAATATTCAAATTCTCTGCACAGCTTTTTCTTCATCTCAGTGTCAATTTTGGAAACAGTGAGAGGGTTGACTTGATTGGCCAGGAAGTTGCCATAATCAGTGGTCTGGAGATGAACTTTCAGATCTGAAATTGAACAAAACCCAAAGTAGGTTAAATTTTGAACATGCATGAATAGCCTTTACAACAGTAAATGAATTTATGTTAACTTCATGATAAATGCATACTTAATTATTACTACTTTCTTAGATCTTAACATGAGATCTATATATCATTTAGATGAGTATATTTCTCTGAAGCAAGAAATAATTCAATATTAATACGGACTCATTCTAATACAATATACACATTTTCATTACCTAAAAAATCTAGACTTATTTAGCACAGCTGAAAGAACATTAACAACCACCCAGTGCAGACATGGCAAGTAGGTTTTACTGGAGCCAGTTTTAGTCATTTGAAATACCTGCTCAGAAAACTGTTGAAAAGGAACTAAGGCCCAGCTTGATGGAAAAGAGACATTTATCAGTAATGTGGGCCAGTGATGCAGGAGGTGGCAGGGGCAGTTGTCAGCCCCCTTTTATTATAGATGAAGAAACTGAGTCTCAGGGCCTAAAGGGTAGAGTTAGTAGGGGAGCTTGAACTAGGAGATGGGTCTCCTTACTCTAAAAATCTAACATCATTTCTACAGGACCATGCCAACATCCTTTAAACTACAATGTTTTAGACTTCCAGATAACTGAATTAAATTCCAACTTCATTTACTGTGGCTTTGCTCCTGAGCAAACCATGTATTTTCCAGCATCCATACTTTTGTTAATGCTGGCACTACCCTACTCTTCAGGAGTCCCTCCACCTTTTTCCAGAGTTGCCCACTATAATGAATTCTTCAACATTAAAACAATAGTTACCAGTGACTAAATGCTTATTATGTACCAGGCATTGTACTAAGCTTGTATTATCTCATTTAATACTCATGGCAATCCTATGAGGTGGGAATCATGTTTATCACCTTTTACAGATAAGAGCACTGATGCTCAGAGAGGTTAATAACTCGCTCAAGATAACAATGAGAAACAAATTAAAGTCAGATTTATCTCGTTCTGAAGCCCCTTAAAAATCTCTATTTTATTGACAATCAATTAAGTTAGGTTATTAATTGCTCTGTATACAGTAGCTTGAAATCTGTTGGTAGAATTATTTACTCTCATGCATTTGAATTTCAAAGTTCTTTGATGATAACTTCTAGCATAGCACCTGTCACAAGATGTTACATAGTCTTAACTATGTTAACTCCAAAGAGGTAGTTACATTAGCTTAGTTATCTCCTTTATCTCTGGCTCCTTGTGAAGCACCCCACATTTTAAGTGTTATTAAGTATCTGAATACCAAAAATGTCTTTGGCA
Organism: Pteronotus mesoamericanus; assembly: GCF_021234165.1. Lineage (NCBI taxonomy): Eukaryota > Metazoa > Chordata > Mammalia > Chiroptera > Mormoopidae > Pteronotus > Pteronotus mesoamericanus. Next base: position 62,191,738 of record NW_026555321.1, read on the forward strand.
CCATCTCACACACAACTGAGCTAATATAGCATCCTGGTGCTCATTGGATTCTTCATTCAAATGTCGATTAAGCATCTTCTATATGCTTTTACCATAGGAGACCCAAAGATGGACCAGATGTATTCCTCATCCCCAAGGAAATGCAATCTGCTTGGGAAAGAAACACCACAAACAGATGGTTCAACCATGAGCTAAGTTCAGTGATTGAGATCAAGATCTTGACAGATGGGAATGCAGACAACGAGAGCCAAGTCCACAGAGATAGGAGCACTGGAGCTAAGGAAAGTTTATTGGAGGATGCTAAATCAGAGATGAGCCTTAGGTGCCAGGTAGTAGTCAGAGGAAGGCATCCCTTGAATTAGTGCAGGTATGGGAGGTGCCACAGCTTACAGCAACTCCATGTTGTTGAAACTTCAGAGGAGAAGGGGAGGTAAGAAATGAAGCCAGAGAAGTAAGCAGGGGTATCCCAAGAAGGGCTGGGTAGGACATCCTTTATCCCGATGACAACAGGGAGCAGCTATGGGCTGTGGGTTCTAGGACGAGGGTGTTGCAGGGAGGCATCTGTGATTCTTAAACATCTGAGATTCAGTGGCAGGTCTTCGTCCTCAGAATCTGGAGTAGATTATACATCATAAAAGTTATTTATGTGAAGAATTTACTTGCTCAATTGCCTATTTAATTAACTCATTAAAAAAATTATAACTCTTTTGCCATGTCAAGTGGGTTTTTTGGCAGTTCAGATTTTTACATTATTTGACAGTTGCATTCTCCATGCTAAGAGTCCTATAATTTTGCCAAAGGAAGGGATACAAATGGCATTTCTTTTAAAACCATGATATTTTCCTCATGTGATGTATATTTCTTTTAAGCAAAACTTCAAATCTTTCAACTGGCAGAGACATCCTGCAATTAGATGTGTCCAGTGGCCTGGACCCCATAGAAATGTTGCACCGCTGTATGTGATGGGCAGGCAAATGCAATGGAAGGGACCTTCTGTTCCAACACCAAATACCCAAGGAACAGTTTCATTCAGAGTCTAAGAAAATCTTAGGGTCTAAAATGCTTGCTCTCAGACAGTGGTGGACCACCGATAATAATAACAATGCTTGTTTGTGTAGAATTATAATTTTCAAAGTGGGTTCAGTCATTCTTGCCTTCATTTTCCCAAGTGCTTATCTAAATAAGTATCTCTGTGGTCAAATGCATTTGGAATAAACAGGCTCTTATCTGCAGGAATTGAGAGCTTATGTTGTATTCCTTTGAGTAATGTGTGGTACAGGACCTCCCCAGCCACTAGAAAACAATGGAGCGACCCACACAGCACACTTGAGAAAATTATGGTGCTTTTTCATCCAGAAGTTTTGTGACAAGTGGCATATTTTTCCTTCTTTACTCAAAGAGAAAATGAAATATTTTTTAAACTGTGGGAGCATTACCAAATAAATCAGATTATTAGGTCCCAAACATTGAAAAAAATAAAGGCCTCAACTGGGCTCTTACAACAAATATCAGAGTGTATCACAGAGGAGTGTGTGTGTGTGTGCAGGTTTGTACCCAGGGTTGTAATGAAAAATGGGTCTCCAGTGGGCTCAGGGTTCTAGCGATTTGTTGGGCAGATCAATTTTAGAAAATGATGAGAGTTAGTATTTGTTTTCTGGCAGCTTCCTCTCTATAAAAGGGAATGTGCACACCTCTCATTCTTCAGGTCGGTTAGGCAAGGAAGCCCCTCCAGAAGTACCTGCGAAGGGCACCGTCCTTGCTCAGGCCCTGCATTTCCTCATACTCTGAAGTTTCCTCATCTACAAAATGGGTATAGATTCTATGCTTTTGGGTTGTTGTAGGGATTAAGGGAGCCGGAAGTGAGGAACTAGCATGTAGAAGTAATCACATAATATTAATTTCTTTTCCTTCTCACTTACACCCATTTACATCCAAAATAATTTGATTCAGTTGGCTAAGGACTGTGCTTTTTTACTCTCTAACCAGAGATTTATCAACCTACATGTTAAAACTGACCATCACATTTGATAATTACTCCTATTTTAGTAAATATATCAATATTTTTAAAACCAGACTTCTTACGCCATGTTTGCTAATTTACCACCATCTTACAATGATAAACCTTCAAGTCCTCGTTGGTGCTTTATCACATCGCCTGCATTTTCTGCAAAGACCTCCAAGCCTTATTCCTTACACCTTTGATTTAGAACCATGGGCTGCCTACCAGGTCACTGTGGCCATCTCCTAACTGACTCTTCACAGACAGAATGGTTTGAACATACAATGTGTCTTAACCTTAACAATAACTCCTATTTCATAAACAAAGAAACAAAGGCCCAGAGAAATAACCTGTTCATGTTTTGCAAGTGTTGAACTAAAGACCAGACATGTCTCTTGTTCTCATTCAGTATTTCAAAGCTCTACAATCAGACCTTCAAAGTCCTTAATCACGTTTCCCAGCTGAAATTCCAGCCTTATCTCCAGGCATTCTAGTATTGCAGCCAAACTGGCTTACTCTCCACCCAAACACTTTTATTTCTAACTGTAACTTTGAAACAGGAATTATTTTAGGAATTCAGGAGTACAGCAGAGAGAGGAAACTAGTTCTTGTTGTAGACACACTGTTGTTTAGGAGTACTTAGGAGTTCCCAGAAATTTTATGATTTACAGTTTACAAAACATCTTCAGGAAACAGAGAGGTAGGACAGGGAAACATCATCTAAGGAGTTTTATCTTTCTTCTCTAGCATGGAAGTCCTTTTAGGTCAGGGACTATACTTTTTTTTTCCTATCTACACCTTTTTGTCTGTAGCTACATAGTGATTACTATATATGGTGGTTGAATTAACTCCCAATTGGAAAGGAATTGGAAAGGCACAATTGGAAAGGAATAAAGGTTGTGCCCACCATGAGGATGTCATTGTTAGTGAGATATAATCTGTTCCTTTTCCTCCATTCCAAAGAAAGGTGGCTGACAGGAGACAGTAAAGGGGGATCCCCGAGTCTTCTCACCATACCTGAGAGCTATGCACACTTCTACCATATATTTTAGAAAAGAGTATTTTTACTAAATTCTGGAGCTCTGAGGTATTTCTTGTACCACCTTGTTTTTCTTGAAGAGGAAATAATATTTATAACAGCCTTATTTATAATTTAAAAAATCTGATGAAAATAGAGGTGTTGGCCTGGCAAGACCCAGAAGAACCTCAAGTGCATCTTAGTCAGTGGAACAACCACTCTGAAAAGGCTGCAGACTGTGATTCCAGCTCTGACCTTTTGCAAAAGGCCACACTTTGGAGACAATAGAGAGATCAGTGGTCTCAGGGGTGAAGGTTGAGGAGGGTTTTCAGGGCAATGAACCTAAAACTGCTCTAAAAACTAACATCTTAATACGAATATGATGGTGGTAATTCTTTTACAGAATACTTTCTGCTCCTTCACCATTATTATTTTGGTTCAAGTCTCTATTAAAGAATTCAAAGGTTTCTGTGTGGATACAGCCTCCAGGCAGCACCCAGTGCACAGGCCTTGAGATCAACTTCCCTCTCTGGTTCCTGGGAAGACTGAGTCAAAGCTTCTCAGGATGGACTCTGTGCACTGTCGGTAAGGGGCAGGCCTAGGAATAAATGAATACTTCTGACAACACTCGTTCAATTTTTCACAAATACGAATACTGGGTCTTTTCAAAGCTAGTATGGATGATCTTCATGTTCTCTCTTCCAAATTCCAAACCTTATGTGTTCCTTGTAAATGGCTCTGGAACAATTTGCTGATAACAAGACACCTTTCTTTTAAAGACTAGAAGACTTATCTTTACCAAGTTAGCTTTTCTGTTAGAGAAAGTGTCTGCTTCAGCACACAGCACCCTCATGACACTGTTACCCCTACTCTTGTTTATCTATCATTTTATGGTGGATATTGTATGCAGAAGTAAACAAAATCCCAAAGTTCTTAACTTCTAATAAGGCAGCTGGGAAGGTGGCTGTGTTTCTCTCAATGCATTTTCAGATGCAACAGGTACATTGACATTCACAAGTTAATTACTAACCATACTGTGAAATAATCAGGCAGAGTGGACATTATTTTCTATGTCACAATGGAGCTGTCAGTGATTGGGACCTATTCATGGAGCTTCAACTCATGCTCAGGGATAAATATTTCAGTGAACAACAGACACAGATATATCCCTGTCCTCCATCCCCAACAATAGTGTTAGATTAGTCATGGCCTCTGTTTCCTCAGCTTATAACCAAGGACATGTAATCTTTATTTTATTTAGACTCATTTTCTCAGCAGTCATTATAATTTATAGTTTCATGATTCACACTGATATTCCTAAGAGTCCCCAAACCATAGATTGGCACTGATTCAAACATAGTTGTGCAATTGAAAAAATACGGTTTTGGGAGGAAAGAGACACGAGATGCAAAGACAACAAAGCCACAGTGTGTGTAGAGAGTCTTCAGCCAGGGTGCAGGGATGACTTTGGTGGTCCTCCACTCCCAACATCATATGGAGAATTCTCTGTGTGTGTACCTGTGTGTATTTTACTAAAAAGATTCCTTCTTCAAGTCTTCAAGAGTCTGAAAGCTTTCTTTCCCTCCCAATTTGAAGCTGACAGTCGTTCTTCCTTGAATATTTTTAGTGAGTAGGCTAAAGCCTTATTGCCTATCTTGAAGACATTTACTGTATTGCGTTTAAATCTGCATATTTTAACCCATTGAAAAGCTTGCCTTAAAACTAATCAGAACTTATTCAAATTACTTCTCTCAGAAACAGTCTTTCTGTCCTGTGTTCATTAATTTTTCTACCTCAATTTATGCAGATTTTCTATACATGATTGAGAAACCCTGCAGTCCCCAAACTCCTAATATAATATCCTAAAGTGATTTAGGAGCTGGGATTATGTTGTGATTATTTGTAGCCAACAGAGTTAGTTAGCATCTGGAAGTTTTTTCTGGCTCTTTAAATTGCTAATGGGAGGAGATGGTCCATTTCAGCCTGGGCAGGTTGGCCTTTGCTCTTGGCTGTAACTGGTCAGAGCCATAAACAAATGATCTCAGGACCCTCAGCTCCACTTGAGAAGCTTGCAAAGTCACCTTCACATTTTTTTCTGCTTTGTCTTTGCTTTCTGCTACTTTTCCTGGCAGTCTGGACCCTTACTGCTTTCTTGCTTTTTCTAAAATAATTTGGAAGTTGGAAACAACCTTCTTATGGACACATTACAGTACTGATTTTATTATGTTTCAAAATGAGTCAGTGTAGCTGTTTTTAAGAATAAAAATACTATATCATAGATGTGACATCTTTGGTAAGAATTTGAAAATATTGAAGCTTAAAGATAATTTCCAGAGAGGGGAAAATGGGGGGGTGTCAAATAATAGAAAGTTTTGATTTTACAAGATGGATAAGTGCCGGGGATCTACAGTACAGCATAGAGCCTATAGTTTATAACCCCCGACTCCCTGGCAAATAATAATAACGAAGCTGGAGGAGACATTTAGAGGTGATAGATAGATTTAAAGCACATATTGTAGTGATGGTTTCTCATATATTTATCTCTAAATTCATCAAGTTATATATATTTAATATATACAGCTTTTTGTATATCAATCATACCTTAATAAGGTGGTTTCAAAAAACAGCTAATTTCCATTTACAAAGTGTTTCACAATTCTGACAACATTCTCTCATATATAACCTCATTTATGTCTCCAAACAACTTGACAAAGCAGATGTTACCTTTGCATTTTATGAGTGAGAACTCTGCTCAGCCTGGAGCCCCAGGTCACCTACCTGCACCTGGCAGAGGTGAAAGACCTTTGGGTCAGGCCTCACTGTGGTTTATTTTAAGCTTCAGTTAAAGAGAAACTTCAAATAAACTAAAATAAGCTCTATGAATAGATATTGAGAAACTGGGAATAGAAAGAATTTCTCTGGACTAAGGTTCTTAGCCTTTTTTTTTTTTTGGCCATAGATCCCTGGGCAATTTGGTGATGTCTTTCTCCAAATAATATTTATAAATATGTAGAATAAAAATAGATACGATTTCAAAGGAAACCAAATATATTACAATATAGTTATCAAGATATTTTATTTACTTATTTATTTATTATTTTTGGTGGAGAGGCATAAGCAACTGAAATTTATTGTATTAAAATTTTGAAGGCTAGGCATGCAAGTTTAAGGTGTTGGCAGGGCTGATTCCTTCTGAAAGATTTGGAGGATGATCATTTTCACTTCTCTCCCATGTATTTTTGGCACTTTGGTTTATACAATATAACTATCATCTGGATTTTTGCCTTCATCTTCACATGGTTATCTCCCTTTGTGCATGTATATATCCAAATTTCACCCTTTTTATAAGGATAACTTAAATTAGGGTAGGGATCTACCCTAATCCAGTATGGTCACATCTTAACTCATTACATCGGCATTGATACTATTTCCAAATAAGGTCATATTTTGAGGGACCAGGCATTAGACCTTCAATGATGAATTTTGGAAGAACGTAATTCAACCCATAACACTACATTTGGATTACTTGTTATTTGGGCGGGAAAAAAGATGTTACAGTCTTCTTAAGCCAGCAATAGACTCTTTTCTTAAAAAGTGTAGAACACTAACTTCAAGGGACATCCTGTGCAATGACAGAAATCATGTGAGTTAACAAATCTTTGTGATGAGTATAAAAATAGGCACGATGCAGAGTTTTTAACTGGGAAATATTAGTGGAGTTTGTAACTAACTCAGATACTTAGGATGAGATAGCGAGGGTGGTGTTTGAAGGTGACTTTTTTTCTCACAGACTTACAATCCAGGTTTATTAGACATTCTATCTTGACATAGTTTCTACAGATTTCTCTGATCGCTGGCTGTATAAGGGGTGAGGAGAAGGCTGTCCACAGAGTCAGGAAAGATGTCAGGATTAGAATCCTCTCTCCGAACCTCACAGAGACAGGGTTAGGGGGTTAGCCTGGGTTGAAAGGGTTTAGCCTTCTGCTGCCCACCGTTCCCCTAGTTGTAAGTCTTAGGAGGCAGAGGAGAAAGAGAAACAGATAATGTCCCCATATGGGCCACCAAAATGTTAGGGTGGTCAGCGACATGGGCTGTGAAAGAATTCACAAAGAAAAGAAGGTACAAAGAGTAAAGTTTTTATTTTACTTTCCCAATAGAGGGAAAAAGCTAAGTGTAGAGATACACACCAGCCAGATACAAGATATTTTAAAATATATAATACTGTGCTCCTTTATTAAGACATTAAATATCACAATTAAGGGATGAGAGCAGTCTTTTCCATAATTTTGAAAAAAATAACTGATATAAGGATCTGAACTCTATAAGGACCTGAAAATACCAGAACTGTATAAGGATCTGAAAATACTGACTTTCTATTGGTAAGATTTCACTTAGAGAATACTGAACACAGAGATGTGATTGTTTTTCTGATCCAAGTTCATGGACCCTTGAATTCTGGACCTTTGGGATTAAGATCCTGCTCTGGGCTCTCAGGCCCTGGGACCAGTCCCTCCCGTAAGTCCTTGAGGGCCAGAGTCATTATTTCATCTCTAACCTGTGAGAAGATTAACTTACCCTCCAGGGTCTCACACTGGACCAGGTTGATGTAGTCCTGCTGGGTCAGGAGGCCAGTCTTGCACCCTCGCACCAGGCCCTCCAGGTAGCCATGGTCCACATTGAAGCATAGCTCAGCAACTTCCAGCATGGGGACAGGTCAAGCAGGTCAGGCTGGGACAGCAGTGTCCTGGGAGCCCCAAAGACGTGTACTGGTGTGAGAGTGCTGGCTGGCACAGGATTATCAGGAAGCTGTCCAGCAGCTGATAGTCAGGCTTTTGGTGACTAGTTTCCTCCTGTTTCAGTGGCTTTGAACATAGAGTGCTCAGTCTTATTTACAGTAACAGTGAATAAGCTTTATAACACATCAACCCAGGAAGCCACAACTACAAGGAGGAAGGAGTGGGTCAGGGCTGGTTCTGTCCCACACAGAGCCACAGGCCCCTTCCCAGCTTTGCTATTGGAAGGGGAAAAACAGCTGAATATTTTGTAAACATCTCCCTCTTCCCAGTTGAGATTTCAAATGTAAATTACATTTGTCCTCATTTTCTTCAGGAATATTAATGTAAAGAAAGAGGAGGCCTTTTTTAAAAAAAAATTATGTTATGCAAATACATCCGTTATGAACAGGCAGACTGAAGAATCCCGAGAAGTTAATCTGGCATTTTTTGTTTGTTTTTCTTTAAACTTTAAAACTTTTTGTTAAGAGATATTTCAAACATACACACAAAAAAGCAATGCCATAATTAATCACTATGGATCCATCACCCAGCTTCAGTCATGTGCTCTTGGCCAATGTTGGGACAGCTTTGCATCAGGCTTTCTCTGTAAAGGGCCAGATAGTAAATATTTCTGGCTTAGTGGGTTCATAGAGTCTCTGTTGCAATCAGTCAACATGGCCATAGTACAGAAAGCAGCTACAGACCACACAGAAATGAATGGGTATGACAGAGTTCCAACCAAACTTTCTTTACAAAAACAGCTGATGGGCCAGACTTGGCCTCTGACCCACTGTTTTCCAAACCCTGATCTCTGACCTTGGCCCCTTCCTTCCCACAGTGAATCATTGTCACGTAAATCCAAGATATCCTGTTATTTTATCCATAAATATTTCAGTAAGTGTCTCTAAAAGATAAAGACCCTTTTACAGTATAATAATACAATTATTACTTAATATTAAATATATTTTCAATGTTCAAATTTTCTCAACATAAATTTTATGTTGTTATACTTGGTTTATTTGAATGAGGAGACATGACATTTGATTTATATTCCCTTAACTTCTTGTAGGTACACTTCCCCTTCCATTATTCTGCTTTCTGTTTAACAAACTGGGTCACATGTTCTGCAGTTTTGGAATTTGCTGATACCATCTTGAGGTGTCATTTAACTTATTCCTATAAGTTGGTAAATTCCTATAAGTTAGTAGTTAGATCTAATACTTTATGTTATATTCTTGGTGTTTTTTTGTAGGAACACTTCACATCTGTTTTGAATACTTCCATCAGGGTGCAGGTAATGTCCTGTCTGTCCTTCTTTAGTTTTTAATGTTAGCAGCCATTTATGATCACCATCTAGATGCAGTTTCACGGAAGTAACAAAATGATTAATTTAAAAATTTTCATTCCTTCTTCATTTATTAACTGAAATATTTCCATAAAAAGAAACTTTTCATTTTTTAAAAATTTATTTATTTTTTATTATTTTCCCATTTATTAATTTTTCATTTATTTATTTATCTATATTTAATTAATTAATTTATTTTTTCAAATACATTTGTCTCTGACTACCCCCCACCACTTTCCCTTGCCCCCTCCCTCCCTCAACTCTTCCCCTTTGGTTTTGTCCATGAGTCCTTGCTATATGTTCCTTGACTTTCCCCTTCCTTTCCTTTTCCCCCCGCCACCCCTCCCTCCTTCCCTCTTGTCTCTGTTGGTTTCTTTTCCTTTCAGTGTTGTTGATCTTATTTTCCTTGCATCTTTGTATTGCTGGTTAGTTTCCACTTATAGGTGTGATCATATGGTATTTGTCTTTCGCCCCCTGGCTTATTTCGCTTAGCATAATGCTCTCAAGTTCCATCCATGCTGTTGCGAAGTTTAGTAGTTCTTTTTTTCTTTCTGCTCCGCAGTATTGCGTTGTGTAAATGTACCATAATTTTTAGATCCAGTCATCTACTGATGGGCATTTAGGTTGCTTCCAATACTTGGTTATTGTAAATTGTGCTGCTATGAACATTGGGGTGCATAGGTTCTTTTGTATTGGTGTCTTGGTGTTCTTAGGGTATAGTCCCAGCAGGGGATCACTGGATCAAAAGGCAGTTCCATTTTCAGCTTTGCGAGGAAATGCCACACTGCTTTCCCCAAGGCTGCAACAGTCTGCATTCTCACCAACAGTGGACTAGAGTTCCCTTTTCTCCACAGACTCGCCAGCACCTGTTGTTTGTGGATCTGTTTATGATGGCCATGCTGACCGGTGTGAGGTGGTACCTCATGGTGGTTTTGATCTGCATTTCTCTGATGGCTAGTGATGCTGAGCATCCTTTCAAATGCCTCTGGGCCCTCTGTATCTCCTCCTTGGAAAAGCGTCTGCCCAGGTCCTTTGCCCATTTTCTGATTGCATCATTTTTCTTCTTGGAGTAGAGTCAAGTGAGTTCTTTATGTATCTTGGAGATCAAACCTCTATCTGATGTATCATTAGCGAATATATTTTCCCATACGGTTGGCTCCCTTTTCATTTTGCTGATGTTTTCTTTAGCTGTACAGAAGCTTCTTATTTGGATGAGGTCCCACTTGTTTATTCTTTCCTTTATGTCCCTTGCTTTAGGAGACATATCAGTGAAAAAATTGCTGCGTGGGATATCTGAGAGTTTCCTGCCAATATTCTCCTCTAGGACTTTTATGGTGTTGCGACTTATATTTAGGTCTTTTATCCATCTTGAGTTTATTTTTGTGTATGGCGTCAGCTGATGATCCAATTTCAATTTTTTGCATGTAGCCGTCCAGCTCTCCCAACACAATTTGTTGAAGAGGCTATTATTGTTCCACTTTATACCTCTGCCCCCTTTGTCAAATATTAGTTGCCCATATAGACCTGGGCTTATTTCTGGGCTTTTTATTATGTTCCACTGGTCTATGGGTCTGTTCTTGTGCCAGTACCAGATAGTTTTGAGTATAGTGGTTTTGTAATAAAGTGTGATGTCTGGTATTGTGATCTCTCCTACTTTGTTCTCCTTTCTCAAAATTGCTGCAGCTATTCAGGGTTGTTTATGATTCCATATAAATTTTTGAAATGTCTATTTCTATTTCTGTGAAATATGTCATTGGTATCTTAATAGGGATTGTGTGGAATCTATAAATTACTTTGGGTAGTATGGACATTCTGATGATATTAATTCTTCCAATCCATGAGCACGGTATATGCTTCAATTTATTTGTGTCTTCCTTAATTTCTTTCCTTGGTGTTGTATAGTTTTCTGCATACAGGTCTTTTACCTCCTTGGTTAAATTTAATCCTAGGTACTTTACTTTTCTTCTTGCTATTTTGAATGTTATTTTTTTTCTGATTTCTTCTTCTATTTCATTGCTGGTGTACAAAAATGCCTTTGATTTCTTAATATTGATTTTTTATCCTGCTGTTTTGCCAAATTCACTTATTAGGCTGAGGAGTTTTTTGGTAGAGTCTACAGGGTTCTCTATGTACACTATCATGTCATCTGCAAACAATGATAGTTGTACTTCCTCCTTTCCTACTTGAATGCGTTTTATTTCTTTTTCTTGTCTGACCGCTGAGGCTAGGACTTCCAATATGATGTTGAAAGAAGCGGTGAGAGCAGAAATCCTTGTCGTGTTCCCAATCTTAGTGGGAAAGCTTTTAGTTTTTGCCCTTTGAGTATGATGTTAGCTGTAGGTTTTTCATATATGGCCTTTATTATGTTGAGGAATGCCCCATTTATTCCCATTTTGCTGAGTGTTTTGATCATAAATGGGTGCTGTACCTTGTCAAATGCTTTTTCTGCGTCTCTTGAGATGATCATTTGGTTTTTGTCTTTTCTTTTATTTATGTGATGTATTACGTTTATTGACTTGCATATATTGAACCATCCCTGCATCCCTGGGATGAATCCCACTTGATCGTGGTGGATAATCTTTTCAATGTATTGCTGGATGTGGTTTGCCAATATTTTGTTGAGGATTTTAGCATCTATGTTCATCAGCGAAATTGGCCTGTAGTTTTCTTTCTTTGTAGGGTCTTTATCTGGTTTTGGGGTCAGGGTGATGCTGGTCTCATAAAAAGAGTCGTGAAGTCTTCCCTCCTCTTGGATTTTTGGAATAGTCTTTGAAGGCCAGGGCTAAGCTCTTCCTTAAATGTTTTGTAAAATTCTCCTGTGAAACCATCCAGCCCTGGGCTTTTGTGTGCTGGGAGTTTCTTGATTACTGCTTCAATTTCCCCAGCTGTTATCGGTCTGTTCAAGCTTTCTGCTTCGTCCTCCTTCAGTGCTGGAAGATTATACTTTCCAGAAAGTTGTCCATTTCATCAAGGTTTTCAAATTTCTTGGCAAATAATTGTTCATAGTAGTTTCTCACAACCCTTTGTATTTCTGTGGTATCAGTTGTTATTTCTCCTCTCTCACATCTGATATTATTGATTTGGGTCCTCTCCCTTTTTTTCTTAATGAGTCTACTTAAAGACTTGTCAATTTATTTATCTTTTCAAAGAACCATCTTCTGGATGGTTGATCCTTTGAATTGTCCTGCACAGCAAGTTTTTCTATGTCATTCAGTTCTGCTCTAATCTTGACTATTTCCTTCCTTCAACTTGCTCTGGGATTTATTTGTTGTTGTTTCTCCAGTTCTTGAAGTTGTAGTGTTAGGTCTTTTATTTTAAATGTTTCTATCTTTTTTAGATAAGCCTGTATTGCTATGAACTTCCCTCTCAGGACTACCTTGCTGTGTCTCATGGGTTTTGGACTGTTGTTTTTTCATTTTCATTTGTTTCCAGAAATTTTTTGATTTTTTCTTTTATCTCATTATTGACCCATTATTGTTTAATAGTGTACTGTTCAGTCTTCATGAGTTTGCAAGTTTTTGAAGTTTCTCTTTGAGGTTGATTTCCGGTTTCAAGCCCTTGTGGTCCAAGAAAAAGTTGGTATTATTTCAATTTTTCTGAATTTGCTGAGGCTTGCTTTGTGTCCTATCATGCGGTCTATCTTTGAAAACCTGCCATGAACATTTGAAAAGAATGTGTATTTTTCTTCTTTGGGATGTAAGGTTCTGTATATGTCAGTTAAGTCTTTTATTCAGTGGGTCATTCAGCACCACAATATGTTTATTAATGCTTTGTTTGGAAGATCTGTCCATTTTTGACAGTGAGGTGTTGAAATCCCCTACTATCAGTGTGTTGCTGTCTATATCTTTTTAGAAGTCATCCAACAGTTTCCTTATATACTTGGGTGCTCTTTTATTGGGAACATATAAGTTTAGAATGTTGATGTCTTCTTGATAGATTCTTCCTTTAAGTATTTAAAGTGCCTCTCTGGTCTCTCATTATGGCCTTTGTTTTGAAATCTACTTTGTCTGATACAGGTATGGCAACACCGGCCTTTTTCTCTTGCCCATTTGCTTAGAATAATTTTTTCCATCCGTTTACTTTCGATCTGTGTAGGTCTTTGACTCTGAGGTATGTCTCTTGTAGGCAGCATATGTGTGGGTCATGTTTTCTTATCCATTCAGCTACCCTGTGTCTCCTGATTGGGGCATTTAGTCCATTTACATTGAGAGTTATTACTGATAGAAACTTATTCATTTTTTCTCTTTGTACCTGTGTATTTTTCTTTCTCACTCTTTTATTTTATCTTCTTAAACCAGTCCCTTTAGCATATCTTGCAGTGCTTGTTTGGTAGAGATGTATTCTTTTAGACTTCTTTTGTCTGAGAAACTATTTCCCCTTCTATTTTAATTGAGAGCCTTCCTGGGTAGAGCAGCGTTGGCTGTAGGCCCTTGCTTTTCATGGCTTAGAATATTTCTTGCCATTCCCTTCTGGCTTGTAGTGTTTCTGCTGAGAAGTCAGCTCCTAGCTATCGGGGCCCCCTTTTATGTTACTCTCTCCTTCTCCCTTGCTGCCTTGAGGATTCTCTTCTTGTCTTTGATAGTTGCCATTTTAATGATGATGTGTCTTGGAGTGGACCTCTTTGAGTCCCTCTTGAGTGGGGTCCTCTGTGCCTCCTGGATCCATGAGAGCCTTTCTCTCCTCAAATTCAGGACATTTTCCATCATTACTTTTTCGAGGAGGTCCTCTATCCCTTGCTCCTCTTCCTCTCCTTCTGGTATCCCTATTATGTGGATATTATTGTGTTTCATGTTGTCCTGCATATCTCTAAATGCCTCTTCATTCTTTTGAGTCGTTTTTCCATTTCTTGTTCTTTCTGGGAACTTCTTTCTACCTTATTCTCCATCTCACTGATTCGATCCTCAGTTTCATCCAGCCTGCTTTGAATTCCTTCTACTGTGTTCTTCAATTCAGAAATGGTATTTTTATATCCTCTTGTGTCTTCTTGATAGTTTCTCTGTTCTTTTCTAGGCTGATATAGTTTGCTGTAAGATCCTGATAGTTTCTCTGCAGTTTGTCATAGTTTTCTTTGAGCTGGCTGAGCTCATTGAGCTTCCTTAGAGCCATTGTTTTGAAATCAATATGTTATAGTTCCTTTGCCTCTATTTCATTTAGCTCTTTCTGTGGGGAGTCTCCTTTCCCACTCATTTGGGGGGAACTTCTTTTTCTTTCCATTTTTGTGAGAGTCTGTTAAGAAATTTATTTATTTATTTATTTTTGCTTCTACTTCAGTTGGGCCGCCTAGATTTCCTGACTTTGTGGATTAAACTTCTATGGTAGTAGGCGGGTCTTTTTATTTATTCATTTATGTATTTATTTTTTTCCTTTACTTTTCTTTCTGGGTCTGACTCTGATGATGTCAGTTGTTGACCATATTTGACCTTGGGTCGTTTGTGTGAGCCTGCCTGGAGTCTACTGTCTGTGTCTGACTCCTGGTTTGGCCAGCTCTGTGACCCCTTCGGCCAAGGATCCACTATTTCTGTGGACTGCTCTGCACTCATGGGCCCGTGCGGGTCGATTTATACCTACCCTCCCCGATCTGCGCACTCCCTCAGCGGCCCCATTTTCCCAACCTGTGGGAGGCCTTACCAGCCCGCTCAAGCCTTCACCAGCCTGCACAGGTCCACACACACACTCGCCAACCCTTGCCGGCTACTCGGCGCAAGTGTGCGCATCTGCACTGGGTGGTTTTGGTCTGTCTATTGTTTGCTTTTCAGCTTTTGGCTCTTTGGGGGTGTGCCCTTTTCCTGCACAAGGAGACTAGGGAAAGGAGGAGTCAGGACTCTCCGGTTCCTCCTCCCATTCTTTCTCCAACGCCTCCATCTCCAGTCTCTCCTCAAGGCTGTCCCAGCCAGTCTGCACTTAGCCCTCCAGCTCACTGGCGCACAAACTGTGTGCGGAGCACACAAAAGGTAGGTTAATTGACTCCCTTATGCCTGAGCGGGATGGTAGCTGCAGAGTGGGAGGTGAGTTATCACCAGGGCTCCACTGGCTGCAGTCTCAGTTCTCTTCACAAAGTTTTCCTCACCAGTCTTTTCCCAGGCACCAGCCCACCCTGCTGCCACCTCTATCTAGAGATCAAGGAGGGTGGCTGCCACTGCAATTTTTGTGTTGGCCCTTTAAATGTCTCTTTTCATCCCCAGCCACCTGTCTCTGGCAGAGAGCGCCCCTAAACTTTTCTGGGTTGTGTTTTGTCTGTATTTTCCTGGTTTTAGCTGCTGTAGTTTAGAGGTCCCTGTTTATGATTCAGACCCTGTTCTTCTCGGAGGGAGCTAACTGCCCATTTCAATGTCCCTCTGGCGCTGGTGCCTATGGGCGCCCAGCCCACCCTCTGGAGCCTCCACCGCACTTCTCACCCATTGGGATGTGTGAGAGTCTAATCCACTGTCTGTCCGCGGCTGCAAGTCTCCTCTCCCACTATAGTTCCATTGTTTTCCAGGTGATTACTCCTGGAAATTAGTCGCAATTCCAGTTTGGTCTTGGGAGGAGGAGGTCAGGGTGACTCCCATTCACTCTTCCACCATCTTTTTTCAAATGAAAGAAACTTTTCAACATCAAATCTTCGTTACCCTAGTTTACAGTTCATTTAAGAAGGGCAGGATAAATGCTTCATTAGTTATGTTTCCAGATAATGAGTTGGTACCTTTGGATCCTCTAAAGTGACCAATAATGGTTTTAAATAAAAATGTTTATGAAATTGTGCATTTAAACACAATTAGCAATCTAGGGGGAATATGGTGGAAGAGTGAGTGGAAGTCACACTGACCTCCTCCCAGGACCAAACTGGAATTGCAACTAAATTGTGGAGAAAGCACCTGGAAAACAATAGAACAATAGCAAGAGTGGAGCCCTGGAGCCTCAGACAGACAGTGGAATTGGCTCTCACACAACCTAACGTGTGAAAACTGCGGTGGAGGCTCCAGAGGGTGGGCTGGGACCCACGAATGCCAGCACCAGAAGAATATTGAAACAGCCAGTTGGATCCCCCTAAGAAGAACAGGGCCTGTATTATAAACAGGGACCTCTAGCCTACAGTGTCAGAACCCCAAAAAACACACAGACAAAAGAAAGCTGCAAAAAGCATAGTGGTGCTCTCTGCCAGAGACAGGCAGCTGGAGATGCAAAGAGACATTTAAAGGGCCAATGCAAAAATTTGCAGTGGCCGCCACCTTCCTTAGTCTCTGGGCAGAGGCGAGGACAGAGTGGGTTGGAGCCTGAGGAAAGATTGGAGAGGAAATCTTTGAGGAGAGAACTTAGATAGTGGCCATTGGGACCCTGGTGATGACTCAATTCCCACTCTGCAGATTCCGTCTTGCTCAGGCATAAAGGGCACAATAGCCTCACCCTCAGGAGGCTTGCCCTGGCCAGGAGTTGTACACAGGCCTGGGTGCTGAGTGCGGAGTGGCCAGCACAGAGAGTAGATCCCAGGCTAAAGGGGACACAGAGCTGACTATAGATGTTTGAGGACAGGCTGGAGATAGAGGCATTGGGGATAGAACTGAAGGAGTAGCTGGGGTGGATCTCAATGCTGACTTCTCCCTTATTCCACAGTCACCATCTTGTTTAGGCAGGCCATGCCACAGAGAGGCAGCAGTGGCACAGGAAACAATAGTCCTACCCTCAGGAGGCACTAATACACTGATAGTAAGGGATTTTAACACCCCACTGTCAAAAATGGGTAGATCTTCAAAACAAAATATAAACAAGGATATTGTGGAACTGAATGATGCATTAGATCAAATGGACTTAACTGACATATATAAAACCTCTCATCCCAAAGAAACAAAATACACATTCTTTTCAAATACACATGGAATGCTTTCAAAGCTAGACTACATGGTAAAACACAAAACAAACCTCAACTAATTCAGGAAAATTCAAATAATAACAAGCATTTTCTTGGACCACAAGGGTTTGAAATTGGAAACCAACTTCAAGGAAAAACCTCAAAAATTTTCAAACTCATGGAGACTGAAGGGCAAACTATTAAACAATGAATGGGTCAAGAGTGAGAAAAGAGAAGAAATCAAGAAGTTTCTGGAAACAAATGGAAATGAACATACAACAGTCCAAAACCTATGAGACACAGCAAGGCAGTCCTGAGAGGGAAGTTCATAGCAACACAGGCTTATCTAAAAAAGATAAAAACATTTCAAATAAGTGACCTAACCCTAAAACTTCAAGAACTGGAGAAACAACAACAAGCAAATCTCAGAGCAAGTAGAAGGAAGGAAATAATCGGTCAGAGCAGAATTGAATGACATAGAGAATAAATGGACAATTCAAAGGATCAACAAATCCATGAGCTGATTCTCTGAAAAGATAAAAAAAATTGACAAGGCTTAAAGCAGACACATCAAGAAAAAAAGAGAGAGGACCCAAATGAATAATATCAGAAATGAAAGAGGAGAAATAACAACTGATTGCAAGAAATGCAAAGGATTGTCAGAAACTACTATGAGCAATTATATGCCAAGAAATTTGAAAACCTCGATGAAGTGAACAAATTTCTAGAAAAATATAACCTTCCAAAACTGAATGAAGAAGAAGCAAAAAGCCTGGACAAACTGATTAACAGCTGGGGAAATTGAAGTAGTCATCAAAAAACTCCCAGCACACAAAAGCCCTTGGCAGGACAGTTTCACAGGGGAATTTTACAAAACACTTAAGGAAGAACTGACACCTGTCCTTTTCAGAGTATTGCAAAAAATCCAAGATGAGGGAAGACTCCCAAACTCTTTTTATGAGGGCAGATCATCCTAATCCCAAAACGAGGTATAGACACAACCAAGAAATGAAACTACATGCCAATATCAGTTATGAACATAGACCATAAAATCCTCAACAAAATATTGGCATACTGCACCCAGTAATACATTAAAAGGATCATCCATCATGATCAAGTGGGATTCATCCCAGGGATGTAGGGATGATTCAATATCCGCAAATCAATAAACATAATACATCACATAAACTAAAGGAAAGACAAAAACCACATGATCATCTCAATAGATGTGGAAAAAGCATTTGATAAGGTACAGCACCCATTTATGATAGAAACACTCAGTAAAATGGGAATAAAGAGGGCATACCTCAATGTAATAAAGGCGATTATGAAAAATCTACACATAACATCATACTCAAAGGGCAAAAACTAAAAGCTTTCTCACTAAGATCAGGAACAAGACGAGGATGTCCGCTTTCACTACTTCTATTCAACATAGTATTGGAAGCCCTAGCCACAGTGGTCAGACAAGAAAAAGAAATAAAAAGCATCCAAATAGAAAAGGAGGAAGTAAAACTATCATTGTTTGCAGATGACATGATACTTTACATAGAAAACCCTATAGACTCCACCAAAAAACTACTTCACCTAATAAGTGAATTTGGCAAAACAGCAGGATATAAAATCAATATTCAGAAATTGAAGGCATTTTTGTACACTAACAGCGAAATATGAGAAGCAGAAATCAGAAAAAAAATATAGGCCATTTGCTATAGCAACAAGAAAAATAAAGTACCTAGGAATAAATTTAACCAAGGAGGTAAAAGACCTGCACACAGAAAACTGTACAATATTGAGGGAAGAAATTAAGGAAGACACAAATAAATGGAAGCATACACCATGTTCATGGATTCTAAGAATCAACATATTCAAAATGTCCATACTACCCAAAGCAATTTATAGATTCAACGCAATCCCTATTAAAATACCAATGACGTATTTCACAGACATAGAACAGACATTTCAAAAATTTATAAGGAAGCATAAATGACCCCGAATAGCTGCAGCAATTTTGAGAAAGAAAAACAAAGCAGGAGGGATCACAATACTGGACATAAAACTGTATTACAAGGCCACTGTAATTAAAACTGTCTAGTAATGGCACAAGAACAGACACATAGATCAGTGGAACAGAACAGAAAACCCAGAAATAAACCCATGCCTCTATGGTCAATTAATATTTGACAAAGGGAGCAGAAGCATAAACTGGAGTAAAAATAGCCTCTTCAACAAATGGTGTTGGGAGAGCTGAACAGCTACATGCAAAAAATTGAAATTCGACCACCAACTTACACCATACACAAAAATAAACTCAAGGTGGATAAAAGACTTAAATGTAAGTCGTGACACCACAAAAGTCCTAGAGGAGAACATAGGCAGGAAACTCTCAGATATCACACACAGCAATATTTTCACCAATATAGCCCATAAAGCAAAGGACATAAAGAATAGACAAGTGGGACCTCATCAAAATAAGAAGCTTCTGCATGGTTAAAGAAAACATCTGCAAAATGAAAAGGGAACCAACTGTATGAGAAAATATATTTGCTAATGATACATCAGATAGAGATTTGATCTCCAAGATATGTAAAGAACTCACTCAACTCCACTCCAAGACGACAAATGATCCAATCAAAAAATGGGCAAAGGACCTGGGCAGACGCTTTTCCAAGGAACAGATACAGAGGGCCTAGACACATATGAAAGGATGCTCATCATCACTAGCCATCAGAGAAATGCAAATTAAAACCACAATGAGATACCACTTCACACTGGTCGGAATGGTCATCATAAACAGATAGACAAACAACGGGTGCTGGCGAGGCTGTGGCGAAAAGGGAACCCTAGTACACTGTTGTTGGGAATGCAGACTGGTCCAGCCACTGTGGAAAACAGTTTGGAATTTCCTCAGTAATCTAAAAATGGAACTGTTTTTTGATCTAGTGATTCCACTGCTGGGATTATACTGTAAGAATCCTGAATCAGCAATTCAAAAGAACCTATGAACCCCAATATTCATGGGGTTCCAAGTGTTGGAAGCAACTTAAGTGCCTATCAGTAAATGAGTGTATCAAAATATGGTACATTTACACAATGGAGTACTATGCGAAAGAAGAAAAGAAAGAAAAGAAAGAAAAGAAAGAAAGAAAGAAAGAAAGAAAGAAAGAAAGAAAGAAAGAAGGAAGGAAGGAAGGAAGGAAGGAAGGAAGGAAGGAAGGAAGGAAGGAAGGAAAGAAAGAAAGAAGGAAAGAAAGAAAGAAGGAAAGAAAAGAAAGAAAGAAAGCGAGCTAGTACCCTTTGCAACAGCATCGATGGAACTAGAGATTATTATGCTAAGTGAAATAAGCCAGGGGGCAAAAGATGATATGATACCATATCATCTCACCTATAAGTGGAACCTAACCAACGATACAAACAAGCAAGGAAAATATAATCAGCAAAATTGGAAGAAAAAAAAATCCAACAGAATCAAGAGGGAAGGGAGTATGGGTAAAGGAAAGGGGAGGGTCAAGTCAAGGAACATGTGTGGAGGACCCATGGACAATGCTAAAGTAGGGAAGGACTGAGGGAGGGAGGTGGGGGAGGGGGGCAGGGGAAAGTTCTGGCGGGAAGGTGGAGACAAGTTTATTTGAACAATAAAAAAATAAATAAAATAAAATAAACAGTATGTTCTTCTGAATAACTGTGTTGGTCTTTGTTCCAGGCTCATTATGTACAGTGTTGCCCGGACCTGGCACCGGCCATTTCTCTGCTGTTCATCATGCGTGTTGAGAAAAAAGACAAGTCCGTGCAGCGCAGTGGGCAATGCGGTAAGCAGTGCAATGCCCCACTTGGGCAGCAGGTTCTAAGACAGGCTGTGCTCAGTACAGTCAGGGTTTTTGTGGATGGGTCCAAGGTCACCTTTCTTTAACTTCTTCCTCCAGTACTTACCTTTTTCTAACTAGAAGTATCAAAACAAAACAACCCTCCCATGTTGTTCCAAGAAAAACATTGTGCCAAAGAACTCAGTGTTAAAGGCACATGAATTTAACTTCTATCCCTACCTGATGCAAGTGGCTTTCAGTGAGAAAAACCAGAGAGTATGTGACAGCTCAGGACAGGGGTACTCCAGACAAACCCAGGTTGCTCTGACACTGATTCAGGGACACTCCTGCTTTAATTTGCTTCCCACAGATGGAGGAGAGTCTGCAAATTGTCATCAGATTTTCTGGGCCTTTCGGCCAGAAAGATTCTTATGTTTGAGGTTAGGGATGGCACTCTAAACTTTGTTAGTTTTGAATAATTCAAAGTTTTAAGGGTGTCTTAATATTTTCTTTTTCCTGAAAAGAAAAGTATTTCAGCTGTTGGCTGGCTGCATGAAATCTGTCCTCTCAGTGATTTACAAAGTGCTGTTTGCCCTAATGTTTTTATACAGTATTAATTAAGTCTGGGCCTGGTATTATGTATGTCTTCCTTCAAATGTCTCATTGCTTTTCAGTGACCCTATTTCATTTCTCATCACAAAACCTGTTCCAATGGCAAAAGTTTTTAGTCTCACTAAGAGAGAATCAATCATCACTCATAATATTGAGATACAATATTTACATAGGTATCACTATAAAGCAAAGGCAAAGAGTCCAAAATCTTGGAATGACTATTTATTTCAAAAGCTTAGGGTCATTAATCAGTACTCTCATCCAAATTTTATATTCTAACTTGAAAGGAAATGAATAATTGCCTGAGCAAGATGATTACTTTCCCTATATTTTATATTTTGTTCTACCTTTATTGTTTTCTGCTTACCAGTGCAATGAATATTTTTTGCAAAATTCCAACCTTGACAAAAATTTATGAGATGGGAATTCTTATAATATCAATCTGAAGAGATAACACTACTAATAGTTTGGGAGAACATTGAAAAATGTTATTTAAGCTTCAAAATATTTGCTGGTCATGGTGCCAGTTTTTCAAAAAGTCATTTTAGTTTTGAGCCACAAGAGGTCACCATAACATCATAACAAGGATCTTTTCATTTGCTTTACCTTTCCTGTTCAATTTTTCATATGGAAAATATCACATCCGAGTTTAGACAAGTGGCTTCCAGTTGCTTATGTTAAAAGATTTTTTTTTAGATGTCGCCCTCAGCCACAGGAGCTTTGTTGTTCCCCATCCCTCAAACATTGTTGGCCTTACAATTAAAGTAAGGAAGCCCTTCTTTTGTTGTTCCTAAACAGCAAATTACTTTTTAAAATCTTTTCATCTGTTATTTCACAGTTTGGGTTCATTTACCATTTTTATTCACAGACTTATCACATCGAAAGATGTTCTGTGAAATAGGGTGGAGATGGGTGTGAAAAGTCCTATGAACAAATAGGCTTGAGAAACGCAATAGGTAGTAGGTCCCACCTTGTACCATCAAAGTGCATACTGCCAAAATGAACTCTCTGAGAAGTCCTTTGCTTTACCTTGAAACAGCATTTTCCAGTCAATGGACTGGATGAGGGCTCCCTCTGCTTGGGCACTTCATGCCTTTAACAACCTGAAGAAGTAGTATTCTTTGGCACATTATTTGAAACATTCTGATTTATAACATTAGTTATTTTTTTAATGTTATGAAATTCATATATAATACTCATATAAGTATTCAATTTATTTTTAACTTGAAAAATTTTATTTTTTGAATTCAGATATATTTTAAAAATTAAGAGCTTTACAGTGTTCTCTTCTCCAAATAGTTCTCATTTAAATTTTTTTTTTAAATCTTGATGGCAGAGATCTCAGAACCTGTTTTGCTACAGTGGTAGCCTGTATGGTAATTACATGAACTAATGATGAAAAATTCACCAGCAGAAACAACAAATGGCATTATTATGCTGAGAATACTATTTCTATGAGAAAGTATGAACTAAGAAAAATGAAATACTATCGGAAGGGAAGTCATTATTTTACATTATTGTAAGTCTAGAAAAATATCACAGAAGAAAAATTTGTAATCAGAAAAGGTTTTATACTAACAAGGTTTTATAATGTCACACCAACTGCAGAGATAGGGAAGAACTAATGGCTTTTTCAGGCTAATCATTAAATTTCATTATATTTCCAAGTATTAGAAATATCTCTTTTCTAGTAAAGAAAAATGGGCCTGCATACAACTCAAATCAACTAGTCCTGTTTCTGCAACATATAAAGTTTTTTAAAAATGACTATTTTATTTGGTATGCTAATTTCTCTTAAAAATTGTTACAAAATAAATTTTAAAATATTTGAATTTTTTTTCCTCTTTTTTCCTGGAAACTTCTTGATGTAAAAGCGCTTCAGTTGCCACATAGAATAGAATTATAAAACATATTGGAGATAACAAAGAACTTAGGAACATCAAGAACAGCCTTATTACCTTAAAGAAAGAGAAACCCAACTTCCAAAGGAAAGGTTAAAAAATTTTTCACTTTTTAACAGCATCATACATCAATAATAACAGAACTGGGGAATAAAACAAAGATATTCTGACTCCTGGCTTATGATTTATTCCACTATTTAAAAAGTGATTTATATTGTTAGTAGGGGTGGCTAGAGGGTGGTGGGAGGCTAGCATCCTCTTGAGCTGGTTGGATTCCAGCACCCTGACGCATGTTTGGTCAGGTCACTTTGTTGAGTGACACCACTGTGGCATCTGAGGAGCTGTCGGCCAGCCAGTGTGCCGGGAAGCAGCAGCAGCCTCTACGTCAAAGAGAAGCTGAAATCCATCCTCCGTCACCGTTCTTCAAAATGCAGTGGAAGGTACCAAGGACTGTATTCTGACTGGCACATAGGACATGCATGGAAGCACATAAAGCTGGTCTTTTTGGACATTGTCAATATATAAAGGGACCATTACTTTTGTATAGAGCTGAATCCAGAGTAGTTTTGGTAGAGGGTCCTCAAAAACAACAGCTGCACTTACCTGCTGCCCAGTGTACTGCAAAGGGAAGGAAGCCATTGGATGGTCATTCACCTCAATGGGGGTTTTTTCACCATAAACAGTGGAAGCAAGATATTTTCTCCAAGAGGGTTATATCATCTAATGCTACATCTCCAGGTACTCCTTCAGAAAAAAAAAAAAAGAACCTGATCTTTTACAAGACAAATCTATTAGTCTTTATCAACGATTTAAGAAAACATTTAGACAATATGGGAAAGTTTTGATTCCAGTGCATCTAATAACTTCTGGTGTTTGTTTGGAACATTTTATTATGCATCCATAAAAGGAATGAATATCATTCCTTTTCTAGAACTTATTGGGTTACCTGACAGCATGGTAAACATTCTGAAAAATTCCCAGAGTGGAAATGCACTAACAGCATATGGCTTGTTTAAGATTGTAACGCCTGCCTGATATACCATGACTTTAGGGGGAACCTCCTTCACTGTGAAGTATTTGCATAGTCACGGCTATATGTCAACACCACCCCCTCTTAAGGAGTATCTACAGGACAGGATGGAAGAAACAAAGGAACTTCTCACAGAGAAAATGGAAGAAATGAAAAATACACTCACTGAAAAATTACAAGAAACCAAAGAAAAAGTTTCTTTATAAAAAAAAAGTGGAATAGGGTCCCTTATGTAACAGGTTATAAACAATTCTTGCACTTTAACCCTTTAGAAACTTGGGACAATGATACATGCTTCTCATTATATTTTTGGTTAGTTGCCTAACTATGTCAGCCACTTCTCTGAGGATTATAAAGAACTAAGAGAACCATTTTAATGATAAATATCACTAGAAAAATCAGTGTGTTTTGAAAAGAAAAAAATGAACCCAATATAAGAATTTCACATCAATAGCAGCAGTAAGCAGTGGTTAATATCTTGTAAGTCAGCTCTTTTTCAAGATCTTCATAATCATATTTGCTTTATGTTTCATTGCAGCTAAAATTGAGGCAGACAAGGCGACTGACTTCTTTAATAACAGATGTGGCCCTAGGCAGAAAGGTAACACTGGGCCTTCATTTTTATGCTGTTCATTGAGGTTTTAACTATATTCAGTTCTTAATGTGGAGACAAACTATCATCATCAAAACTGCCTGTGAATAAGAGGATATTTAGCCTTTTTATAAAAAGTGTGTAATAGTTACATACCAGGTAAAGTACAAACTTTATCTGAAGAAAGTTGAATAAAAATTGAGTCATGTATGTAGGATGCATTGGTTATATGTAAATGAAAATATTGACCATTTAAAAATGATTTTTACTTGAAGCTTGTCATAAATCATTAATTTCTTACAGCAAATATATATGGCCATAGTATGTTTCCACCTAGAACATAAAGCTGCCATGAGTTATGTCCTCTCCAACTAATTTTTCAGAGGAAAAGTAAAGATAATTATACCTTAAATGCACTGTGAAAATCAAGTTATCTTAGGCAGCGACTCGAGCTTGTGGTTCTCAAGCAAATGCAGGTTTAGAAGGATGGAAAATGGAACCATGTTGTCATAGAGTTGACTCACTCTCCCTGCCACCTGGCAGGTCTTTGTCTCAGCAAGCCAGTGCTCTTTCCCAATATGTTCATTCCAAAGTTAATGTTGATCTCACTGAGAAAAATTTTTTAAATTGTAAGTGCTTCTTTTTCCCTGATACTTAATCTTTGCTTGCGCATTTTACTTGACTTTTTTATAGAAAATCTGTCATTGAATTATCTGCTTGGAATGAAATTCAGCCATTGTCAGATAGGGAAATTAAAAATAAAAAAGTAAAAAATAAATAAAAGTGATTTATAAACTGTTCGTAATTTTATACAAAAATTAGCTCATTACTATACAATTAACCTTAGAACTATATCAAATGGGTTTTTCCTTGGAGAGAAAACCTTCCACTAGAGAGTTCTTTATTTCCACTACTAGATGGCAGGCCAATTACAAAGTCATAAAAGACAGGGGGCAAGAGTGGATGATGCAGTCTTGCATGTGAAGTGTGCAGGGCCACAGGCAGGCTGGAAACTCAAACAGGATTTCTTTGTTACAGTGTTGAGGGAGAATTCCTTCTCTGGGAAATCTCAGATTTTACTGTCCAGGCCTTCAGCTGATTTGATGAAGCCTGCCACATTAACAAGAGTAATCTTCTTTTCTCTTTTTTTGGATCTTGATGAAGTCAGAACTAAAGTTGCAATGTTGTACAAAGTTGAAAGAGCATGTATACAGGAGGGGCAGTGTAAATGTTTGACTTACGAATGACTTCAGCAGTCCAAATGACTTTTAAAGAAGAAGAGACAGAAGTACGGACAGTTCCTGGGACTATGGGACAGGGGACAGTTCATTGTAGGGTGCTGCTTAGAGTCCTGACTACAGCCACAATGCCGTGCTTGGGTCCCTGCCTCTGCACCAACCTCACAAAGCTGACTCAGGTCTAGGCTCACATTTGTGCCTCCTCAGAATCATTTTCATCACATCACATTGGATTTATGTTTTCATCACATTTACTGATGGATATCTAATTTGATCTATTATTTTTTATAGGAGTGAACCTGATTATTTTAAATTCAGTTCAAAAACCCCCATAACAGCAAGATAAATGAGGAAATATTGGTCAAACATCATTCGTGCACTAATCACCACCTCAGTCTTTTCCACCCATGATGTAGATCCCTGGAACTCCCAGAAGCAGAAGTATCATTTTTTTTAAAGGCAAGAAAACAGAAAACGTTTTGTCTGCGTTTTCTCAGAAGGAAACAATTAAGTATGGAGGGATCTTTGAGTTAGCTTGGTTCTTCTTGTCTCTGTTGTCTTCTGGAAGCTGCCTTGGCCTAAGCTGCTGTTAACCATGCTTCTTGTTCAAGTGACTCCATCATGGGGCCATCACACTGGAGTGTGTCTGAGCTAGAATAATATAAGGCACATCTCAGGTGCCCTTAAAGAGCTGGTTGCTCTCAGAGTCCCATCCCATGCTGTCAGGTTGTCCTGAAGAAGCACCATGTTTGCAGACTATCAGCTCCAGATAACACCATCACCATGAAAGTGTTTAAGTCCCTGTGTTTACTTGCTGCTTAAATACACACATTGCAATGCACACATTGCAAAAGAAAACATTTATGCAGCTTTTGAGTTTTTTCTATGTCCCTGGCTGCAGTTCTTGGGAAGGTAATTCTTTTGTTGAAAGACAGGTTGGACAGGCTGACATCTTGCTGAGGAAGGTGTTCATCTCGGTCTGTATTCTGAAGCCAGACTGCAAAGACCCTACCCAACAGTACAGTGGCTTCTACTCTGTGTATTGTGTTTTCCCTACAGATAGAAGACAGCTTGGGGACTTCCAGCCAAGATGGAGGTGTAGGTAGATATGCTTCATTTCATTGTACAACCAAAAGAAGGATAACAACCAATTTAAAAACAAAAAACAACCAGAATTTCCAGAAAATTGAACTGTGTAGAAGTCTGAAAACCAAGGAGTTAAGAAACATTCATCCAGACTGGTAGGAGGGGCAGAGATGGGCAGCCAGGGTGGAGAGGGCATGTGGCAAGTCTGTGGCTGGCAGACGTGGGGTCCCACATTAGCATGTGGATAAGCCAGGAGGAACAACTAGGGAGCAAGACAGACTGTGCAACCCAGGGCTCCAGCATGGGAAGCTAAAGCCTCAAAATCTCTGGCTGTAAAAATCTGTGGGAGTTTCAGCAGCAGCAGAAACTCCCAGTCTCACAGAAGAGTCCATTGGAGGGGCCCACAGGATCGTAGAACGTACACCAGCACCTTCACCTGGGATCAGCACCTGAAAGGGCACAATCTGCTTGTGGGAAGTGAGGAAAGTGACTGAAAGCATGGCAAGAGCCAAGCAAGCAGCATTGTTCCCTCTCTTACCCCTCCCCCACATACAGCACCACAATGCATCAAAGTGCATTGCCCCGCCCAGGTGAATGCCGGAGGCTCTGCCCCTTACAAAGTAACATGTGCATGGAGACAAAAGCAATATGGCCCAAGTAAAAGAACAGATCAAGACACAAGGAGATAGGCAAACTATTAGGTGCAAATTTAGAAACACTGGTAATCTCACAGAAATGATTGAATATGGCTGCAAAATAAAGGAAGAAGTGAAAGCTATGCAAAGTGAAATATAGAAAAATATACAGGGAACCAACAGTGAAGGGAAGGAAATGGGGACTCAGATCAATGGTTTGGAACAAAAGAAAGAAATAAACATTTAACTGGAACAGAGTGAAGAAACAAGAATTCAAAAAAAAAAAAAATGAAGAGAGGCTTAGGAACCTCTGGGACAACTTTAAACATTCCAACATCTGAATTATAGGGGTGACAGAAAGAGAAGAGGAAGAACAAGAAATTGAAAACTTATTTGAAACAATAATGAAGGAAAACTTCCCCAGTCTGGTGAAGGAACTAGATGTACAAGTCCAGGAAGCTCAGAGAGTCCCAAAGAAGTTGGACCCAAGGAGAAACACACCACAATACATCATAATTAAATTACCAAAGATTAAAGATAAGGAGAGAATCTTAAAAGCAGCAAGAGAAAAGGAGATAGTTGCCTACAAGGGAGTTCTCATAAGATTGTCAGATGATTTTTCAAAAGAAACCTTATAGGCAAGAAGGGGATGGAAAGAAGTATTCAAAGTCATGAAAAGCAAGGCTCTACAACTTAGATTACTCTATCGAGCACAGCTATCATTTAGGGTGGAAGGGCAGGTTAAGTGCCTCCCAGGTAAGATAAAGTTAAAGGAGTTCATCATCACCAAGACCTTATTATATGAAATGTTAAAGGAACTTATCTAAGAAAAAGAAGATGATCAAAACTATGAACAGTAAAAGGACAACAAACTCACAGCTAGCAACAACTGAACCTAAAAACAAACAAATAAAACAAAAACAAATGAAGCAAACAATTAGAATAGGAACAGAATCACAGAAATAGAGATCACATGGAAGGTTATTAGCAGGGAGGAGGAGAGTGGAGAATGAGGAAGCAGCATAATTGGTAGGCATAAAATAGACAGGGGGAGGTTAAGAAAAGTATAGGACATTGAGGAGCCAAAGAACTTATATGTACAACCCATGGACATGAACTAAGAGTGGGGAATGCTAGAGGAAGAGGGGGTGCAGGATGGAGGGGGATAACTGGGAGAAAAAATGGGACAACTGTAATAGCATAATCAATAAAAATACTTATAAAAAGAAGATAATTTTGGCCTTACTAACACTGATTAATTAATGCTAAAACATGATAATCATAGTGGTTTGTGAAATGACATTCTGAAGAAATCAGGCTCACCTTCTGGTTATTGGTGTTTGAAAACTGGGTGAAGCATCTGACAGTGACCAGATACCAACATAATTGACCTTAATATGTCTATATACATGAAGAATTCTTTTAAAAAATATTTTTGGAAAGATTCTTATTATTTACTTCAGAATAAGAGATGATATATTTTTAAAAGATTTTATTTCTTTATTTTTAGAGAAGGGAAGGGAGAGAGAAGAGAGGGAGAGAAACATCAATGTGTGGTTGCCTTTTGGGTGCCCCCTACTGGGGACCTGGCCCACAACCCTGGTGTGTGCCCTAGACTGGGAAATGAACCAGCAACCCTTTGAATCACAAGCTGGCACTCAATCCACTGAACCACACTAACCAGGGAGAATAATAGATGATATTAATGACTGAATTTAAAATCCTGGGACCCATAAATATTTAAAAAATTTAGAGCAAGACTAATAAAAAAAACTCAAAAACATAGTGGGAAATCATGTCTATTTTCCATTTTTCTATGTCATTATATATATTTCTATTTAATTATGGAAACACACACTATTCAAATTTGTTTTATTACCCATGGTAGGAAATCAGTTAGAACGACATTCTTTCAAAGGCAGAGAATGTAATCTTAGTCCAAAAATTTACTGAGATATCAAGGATCCTTGAAATTTGGTTAAATATCTTCTAATCTGCAGAATTTATTGTGGAAGATTTATTTTTATATGTTGATACTTTTTTTAGCCAACCTGTAGCTAACATAGGTGAATATTAAATTATTCACAACGAGGTACTCTTTGTTGGATTGAGGTTAGAGAGCATAGAGATTTACAGCAGGTGCAGGGAGTCCATGTTGCAGGGATTGTCTGCACTACTTCTTTGTTTTCCAATCAATGGCTCCCTTGTCATCAAGGCTATGGTGATATATTGTGAGGCCAGAGAAAAATACAGTCCCAGCCCTGAAAGTGGTGGGAAAGAATACAAATCTGTAGAACACAATTTAGTCTCTCAGATATTTTGTGATGCTCCAATAGCTTTTAAGCTTCTGCAGTTATGAACCCAAACCCAAATCAACCTGCTATTTTCCAGCCAATCTGCTTTTTCTTTTAACAGTTACTCATACATTCAGGTCTAAGTAGTCACATAGAGTTTAAGTAGTTTCCAGGGGAAGAATGCAAGGAAAATTATGGTTTCAGAATATAAAAAGCAACTGATATTTTTGTATCTTGACAAATCGAACTGTGAAATTATTTTTAAAATGGGCTGACAAATGAGATAAGACTAGACTAAGAGGAGTAACAGTTGTGGGACGTTTAAGTATTTTGTTTCTATTGACTAAACAGAAAAATTGTAAGGAATACTCCTATAGGAATATCTGGTTTAAAACTAGCCAGTGTTCCTTTTAATTGGGTGAGAGATATCACCATAAATTGATTTTAGTAACATTACTTGTCTCCACACACCAACAAGGAACTTCCTTTATTGAAATAAAAGCACTGTTCCTTCTTTCAGATTTTTACAAAAGTGTTACAAAATACTCCATTCCTCATTGTTTTGGTTGAACACACACATGGAATCTATAGGAAATGGATTATTGACCCCATGGTACAATCACATTATCTGGGGCCCGAGGGAGATGAAAGATGCTTGGATGGATTTGAGGAAGAAGGAAGGACAAATGAGCACTGTTCACAGAGAAGCAAACAGATTAGTTAATTAACTAGCAAGTTCATAGTTTCCACTCAAGGGAAAAGGTCTTTGCTCCTAACACACAAGCAGGATGACTTGCTTCTGGAGACACAGGGATGGATGGGAACCCCAAACAAGGCATACTTTTATCAGTAAAAAATCTATGTGAACATGATTACTAGTGTCCACTGATGGGTTGGGTGTGGGGCTTTTGAGCAAACACCAGTGTTTCAGGATGAAAAGAAATGTAGATACTTTTATTTATTTTTTGAAATTTTTAAAAAATTATATCTTATTGTTTATGCTATTATGGTTGTCTCAATTTTACCCTCTTTTCCCCCTTTACCCAGACTGTCTCCACTCCCTCAGGCAGTCTCCACACCATTGTCCATGTTCATGGATCATGTATGTGTCTTCTTTGGCTATTTTATTCCCTATGCTGTTCTTTATATCCCCATGACTATTCTGTAACAACCAGGTTGTACATCTTAATCCCTTCATCTTTTTTGCCCATTCTCCTGACCGTCCTCCCATCTGGCAACCATCAAAATGCTCTCTGTACCTATGGTTTTGTTTCTGTTCTGCTTGTTTGTTTTATTGGTTTTTTTTTAGCTTCTATTGTTGATAGATGTATTTATTGCCATTTACTGTTCATATTATATTTTTGAACTTCTTCTTCTTAAAGAAGACCCTTAAACATTTCATATAATACTGGTTTAGTGATGATGAACTCCTTTAGCTTTTTCTTATTTGGGAAACTCTTTATCTGTCTGTTGACTCTAAATGATAGCTTTGCTGGATAGAGTAATCTTGGTTTTAGGTCCTTGCTTTTCATCACTTTGAATATTTCTTACCATTTCCTTCTAGCCTGCAAAGTTTCTTTTGAGAAACCAGCTGATGGTCTCATGAGAGTTCCCTTGTAGGTAAATAACTGCTTTTTGCTGGCTGCTTTTAGTATTCTCTTTTTGCTTTTAACTTTTAGCATTTTAATTATGAACCCTCTCTGGATTCATCTTGTTTTTGACGCTCTGTGCTTCCTGGACTTGTATGTCTATTTGATTCAACAAGTTAGGGAAGTTTTCTGTCATTATTTTTAAAATAGGTTTTCAATTTCTTGCTCTTACTTTTCTCCTTCCAGCACCCTTGTGATGCAAATGTTGGTACACTTGAAGTTATTGCGGAGGTTGCTTACATTGTCCTCATTTTTTTAATTCTTTTTTCTTCTTGTTGTTCTGATTAGTTGTTTTTTGCTTCCTTATATTCCAAATCATTGATTTGATTCTCAGCTTCATCCACTCTATTGCTGATTCTCTATAAATTGTTCTTCATTTCAGTTAGTGTATCCTTCATTTATGACTGTTTCTTTTGACAGTTTCCATGTCCTTTTTTTATGCTGTTGAAATTTTGTTATCTGCTCTTTCCCTAATTTCATTCAGCATTCTTATAACCAGTGTTTTGAACTCTGCATCTCATAGATTTCTCGTCTCAATTTTGTTTAGTTCTTCTCCTAGAGTTTTGTTCTCTTTTTCCATTTAGTCCATGTTTTTTGTACCCTCATTTTGGCAGCCTCCCTGTGTTTGTTTCTATGTTGTAGGTAGAGCTGCTATGTATCCCAGGCTTGGTGGAGTACCCTAATGTAGTAGATTTCCTGCAGGGTCCAATGGCACAGCCTCCCCTATCACCCAAGCTGGGTACTCAAGGTCCACACACCATAAGGACTATGTACACCCTCTGCTTGTAGTTGAGCCCTGATTGTTGTTGTAAGGTCAATGGGAGGGATTTACACAGACTGACAAGCTGTAAGGGCTGGCTCTGACCACTTACCACCAACCTCTGACTACTCCAGCTGCGCTGGAACATCAGCTGTGCAGGAGCCCACTCCACAGAGGAGGACTTACTTCAGAAGGTTCTGGTGCCTGCTGAGTCCACCGCTTGAGTGTGTCACTTGTGGAGGTGGTTGGGTGGTGGTACTCCAACGTGGTCATAGCTGTCCACTGGGTGTGCTGGCTCTGAGGCCTCCCAGAAGGTAAAGGCCAAGGTCATCCACCGCCTGTGTTCTGTGTGGGGCCACCTGGTATAAGCTACAAAGCAACTGCAGATGGCTGCTACTTATGCTGGACTTGGAGGTACCCAAGCAAGACCAAGCTGTGAACTGAGGCCAGCTGCTGTTAGTGCTGGTCCTGGGGCCACTTAGCAAGAGGTAAGGGGCTTACAGGCCAGATGCTGCTTGTTTGAGAGGATTTAGGAAAATCTGAAACATGAACCAAAATAAGCCATTCATAATGAAAAACCATTGGAAGCAGCTGGGTAGGCCCAAAAGTTTGGTGGCACAGAGCCTCAGGGAATCACCAGAGTGGGGCAAATATTGTGAACCAGGTTGATGGAGTCTCAGATATGGCACCAATGTGCCAGCTCTTTGGAGGGTGAGCTCAGGAAAAAAAATGGCTTCTGCCAGCTCTTCTGTCTGGGAGAAAGCTGTACCTCAGCTCTTGCCCTGATACCCGACAATTCAGTTTCTTCTTGCATGCCTCTGGTGCCTTTCAAGCTCCTGCCCCCATGCTGGATCTCAGAGGGACTGACTCTGAGTAAGTTCATGTATGGGACCTTTAAGAAGAACTTCCTGGGAATTCAGAAGTTTCTGCCTTCCACAGCCTCAATCCCCACTGGTTTTTATAGCCAGGAGTTATGGGGACTTACCCTCTTGGCTCTGGAAACCTGGGCTGGGGGACTTGGTGTGGGACTGAGACCCCTCACTCCTGAGATATCTCTCCTGCTTTTTATCCACCACATGTCAATGTGGAACTAGCTTGTTCTGCATATTTTCCACTCCTACCAGTCTCGATGTGATTTCTTCTTTAATTCTGTAGTTGTAGGACTCCCATCAAGCTGGATTTCTGATAATTCTGCATGATGGCTGTTTTATAATTTAGTTTTAATTTTGATGTGGTTTTGTGAGGAGGCAAGCCATGTCTACTTAGGCCACCATCTTAGCTTTCTCCTCAATCTAGATACTTTTTAAAAAGCTTTTTAGCTGAGAAGGGTCTCAAATAAAAGAAAGGTCAGGAAGGTTGGATGGAGGTTAGAAATAATGGCAAAGGTATTCTGTTAACAATGGACAGGCTGTAGTTGTACTTACTTTGCTATTCTATATGTGCTATAATATCCATAGCATTCACTTTGAAGAAGAAAATCAGTAACTATTTTAATAATGATAGTTCTAAAGCAAATGATTTCCCCAGATGTCATGAGAAAAGTAAGAGTTGAATTCTGTCACTTCAACTATTTTTCCATTCTCTTTCTCTTTTACAAATCCATTTAGTAGGACTCAGTGTACTTTCTTTTTTTAATTTGCAAAAAGAAAACTTCAGTTTTGTGATTGTCCATTCTATTAGTTTTGACAAATGCAGAATCCTGTGACTACCATTACCATCAAGATACAGAATAGCCTCATCACCCCCCAAATTCCCTCCTGCTACAACTTATAGCTACCCCACTCTGAATCACTGAGACCACTAATCTGTTTTTTCCTATAGTTTTACATTTTCCAGGGTGTCCTATAAATAATCATTCACATACTATTCATTTATTTTTTGACAATACCTCCAAAATCTCAAGGAGATTTATACGCTTTTTAAAAGAGGAAGGAATGAATTAAAGACCTCATAGGTGCCAGGTACAGTACAGTTGTTATAGTGGCATTTAATTATTTTGTAAAAATGTAAAAGGAGGATGAGTCATGATTCCTAGACTCTGAAACTCCTGTTGATCAGAGTCTACAAGACTCTGGCCCTGAAAGATCAGGCAAACTCAGGTACATTGAGTGAAAGTGAAGGGACCTTGGATTGAGTGGAAGGAACCTAGGATGTTGACCCTAGGTTCCTTCTGCAACAGGAAGAGCAGTTGTCTGTGAAGGGAAGACCATTTCCTGTTGGCTCTGCTAGAGCTGGTTGTAGGCACAGTCCTTGATGAATGAATGAGTGGTGTTTGAAACTTTCAGAGGTGCTATGAGGGAACATTTTTAGGTGAAATTGGTTGCTGATGTGACTTTTGTGATGGGTTTCCAGGATCTGCAGACTTTTGGCACTGTGGTCTCAGTGAAACACATTCTCAATGTGGATGGGACCCTCTCCTAGTCAGGGGTCCTGGAGAGCTGCACTGTCTTTTGAAAACCTTGAGACAAGTTTGGTTAAAAGTTTCCTGTCTTTTCTTGAATATTAGATATTCCTTTATACCAAATGGCTCTCTTGCTATCTGGCCAGTGGTCTACTTTGTTGGAAAGTAACGGTATTTAAGCATTCTCAGGGCCAAATAGGGGTCAGCTCTTGTTCAAAATAGCACAGTAATATTTTTATTTTGTAAGTGGCTTTGGATAATGATGATATCATTTTTTTTAAATGTCAGGTTTTTGTCTAAAGGGCTGCAAAGCACTTTTTTAGTGTACCCACAGCTAAGTAGCCTCTCTGGGGTCAGAAAGCTTACCTTGATGAGTAACTTTTACTGTTGTACTGATATCTTAGACTTGGAAATATTCTACTACATTTTATTTTAAAATGTCTCTGAATCCATTAATTTTAAGGGATTATGAATTCATACAAATGATTTAAATACACACAGTAAGGTAATATCTTGTAATATTAATGTTGTTTTTTACTTCCCCCATTCACTTATGCATGGCCTTTCATCCACATTAACTCAAGAAGTAAGGTTGTTTTCCTGGGAACAAAAGATCAAGAAATAGCTTGTCAATCTCTTTTTTTTTTTTTTAAGTTATGCAAGTCCCATTCTTGATGAACATCAGGAAGAAAGCCCCAAGATAAACACACCCCAGGTGTTATGAATTAACAAGTGATTTGGAAAGTTGCAGTACTCATACCATTCTCTCCTCCCTCAGCACAGAAGGAGGGTGTCTAGGAAGAGGAGAAGTTAGGGTAGACAATCAGGAGTTATGATTTTTTTTAATAGTAGACTGGAGGAATTGGACAGAAGATAAGGGGACCCAACTGGCCCTGTTGGAGGAGCTGGGCACAGCAGGAGGCTACTGGGGACCACAGGGCTAAACAAGGCTCGTAAGCCCTTCAGAGAAGCCCAACTTGTTAGGCCATTTGTCCCTTCACTGTAGGAGACACAGTAGATTCCAGAACACATTGATGTTCCTGCAACAGAGGGTGGGTACCCTCTGTACTCAAAGGGGAAGGGGAATGTGGAAGGGAAAACACCAGCCCTAGACTTAGGTGAGCCTTGCTGGCAGTGAAACCAGAAAAGAATGAAAGAGAATTATTCAGCTATTGAAAACAGGCAGCCCAATTACAGGATCCATGTGACACAGCTAAGCATGGTCTTCACTAAAGCAACAAAAATTTAAAATTTAATCCTGGTGCCTCCTTCTGTCCAGTCAGTGCTCATATTCTTTTTCGAAGATAATTTTAAAATTATATGTATTGGGGTGGTGCTGGTTAATAAGATCATATAGGTTTTTAGCGTACATTTCTGTGATACATCATCTGTATATTGCACTGTGTGCTCACCACCCAGTCTAGTTTCTTTCTGTCCCCATATATGTGGCCCCCTTTATTCTCTTCATCTTTTCCCCACCCCCTTCCCTCTGGTAACCACCATATTGTCTGTATCTATGAGGGTATTTTTTTGTCTGTTTTGTTTACTCATTTGTTGCTTTCAGTTTTATATCCCATATATGAATGAAATCATATGGTTCTTGACTTTTTATGTCTAACTTATTTCACTTATCATGACATTCTCAAGGTCCATACATGTTGTCACAAATGGCAGAATTTCATTTTTTCTTATGGCTGTGTAGTATTCCAATGTATGTATGTACCGTATCTTCTTTATCCAATCACCCATCGATGGGCCCTTTGGTTGTTTTCACCTACTGGCCACTGTGAATAATGCCGCAATGTACATAAGGGTGCATCTATCCTTATAAATAAATGTTCTTAAATTTTTGTGTAGACACCTGGAAGAGGAACTTCCATACTGTTTCAGAGTAACCTCCATATTGTTCCTTTAGTGTCTGCCTCTGTGTGTGTCAGACTCACAGCAGGTGATCACCTGACCTTAACACCATTATCAGTGAACCCTCCTGGGGACAGGTTGGCATTTTTAAGAGTGACAAGTTAAAGATAAAAATCTGTTCTTGACTCAAGACATATCACAGTGGACTTTAAAGTTTCAGGAAGTTGGATGAGAAAACTTGATAGAATCAGAAACAGAATAAACTCTTGATACACGTAACAATATGGATAAGTCAAAATAATTATGCTGAGTTAAAGGATAGGAAAAAAAGTGTTTATACTAAAAGGTACAATTTATACAAAACTTCAGAAAATGCAAAGTACACTATAGCAATAGGTTGCAGACCAGTAGTTGCTCAGGGACCTGAAGGGGTGGGAAAGAACAGAAGGGAGAGAGTCAAGGATGGAGGAGGTTTCTGGGATGATGGATGTCTCCAGTATCCTGACTATGCTGACAGTGTCATGGTTGTACACATCTGTCAAACATATCAATATGTGCACTTAAAATATGTGCAACCTTCTGACTTCCCCCAGAGCTATTGCCTTTTTATTTGCTTAGTTTTTTATGTATCTTATACTATATACTTATTTTTCTCAAGTCTCCCAGTTATTTCTTAACAGACATTTCCTCACAAACAGATCAGAAACCCTATCACCTACATATGTTTGATTGTTTTCTTCTGACGTTTCTTGGTCATTCTCTTCCAGCCTAGACTGGAGGCTCTCTTGGGCGAACTTAATGGTGGATCCTGGCACTTCGTCCTCTCTGTTAAATCTCTTTGTTTTCTCCTGGGTCCCTGGTCTTCATCTTTCTTCACTTATTCCCTTATTTCTGTGGAGAACATCCTCCAGGGATTCCAGGAAAACTCCAGACCTGGAGATTTGCATTCTCTGGAGAAGTTTCGTATACCTTTAATGTCTAGAGAGGTGTTTTTTCTACCATTTCTCTTGATTAGTTGCTTGGCTGAGTGTGGAATGTAGGACTGAATATCCTTTTTATAAAATTTTTTAATACAATTTTTAGATTTCTTTATTTTTTAAAGTATATTTTATTGATTATGCTATTACAGTTGTCCCAATTTTTTTCCCTTTTTTTCTCCTCTGTCCTGTACCCCTCTACCACCAGCATTCCCTCACTTAGTTCATGTCCATGGGTCATGCATATAAGTTCTTTGGCTTCTCCATTTCCTATACTATTCTTAACATCCCCCTGTGTATTTTGTACCCACTATATATGCTTCTTATTCCCTGTACCTTTTCCCCATTCTTCCCTCACCTCCTCCCTGCTAATAACCCTCCACAGCGATCTCCATTTCTGTGATTCTGTTCCCGTTCTAGTTGTTTGCTTAGTTTGTTTTTGTTTTTAGGCTCAGTTGTTGATAGTTGTGAATTTGTTATCATTTTACTGTTCATAGTTTTGATTTTCTTCTTTTTCTAAGATAAGTCTCTTTAGCATTTCATGTAATAAGGGCTTGGTGATGATGAACTCCTTTAACTTTACATTATCTGGGAAGCACTTTATCTGCCCTTTCATTCTCAATGATAGCTTTGCTGGATAGAGTACTATTGGATGTAGGTCTTTGCCTCTCATGACTTCAAATAGTTCTTTCCAGCCCCTTTTTGCCTATAAGATTTCTTTTGAGAAATCAGCTGACAATTTTATGAGAACTCCTTTGTAGGCAACTCTCTCCATTTCTCTTGCTGCTTTTAAGAGTCTCTCCTTATCTTTAATCTTGGGTAATGTAATTACCCGGTGTGCCCCAGTGTGTGCTGCCTTGGGTCCAGACTTCTCTGGGACCCTCTGAGCTTCCTGGACTTGCACGTCAAGTTCCTTCACCAGATTAGGGAAGTTTTCCTTCATTATTTTTTCAAAAGTTTTCAATTTCTTGCACTTTCTCTTCTTCTTCTGGAACCCCTGTGATTTGGATGTTGGGACGTTTAAAGTTGTTCCAGAAGTCCCTAAGCCTCTCATTTATTTATTTATTTATTTTTTGAATTCTTATGTCTTCATTCTGTTCCAGTTGAATGTTTATTTCTTTATTCTGCTACAAATCATTGATTTGAGTCCTGGTTTCTTTTCCTTCACTGTTGGTTCCCTGTATAGTTTTCTTTATTTCGTTTTTCATAGCCTTCACTTTTTCCTATGTTTTGTGACTACACTTGATCATTTCTGTGAGTGTCCTGATGACCAGTGTTTTGAACTCTCCATCTGATAGGTTGGCTATCTCTTCATTGTTGAGTTGTATTTTTTTCTGTAGCTTTGATCTCTTCTTTCATTTGGTACATATTTATTTGTCTTGGGGCTCCTGTTATGTTTTGCTTCACTAAAAGTGAAGCAAGAGCTGAGCAAACAATGCCACTTGCTCAGCTCTTGCTTCACTTTCAGTCACTTCTCCTGCTACCCACAAGCAAATTTGGCCCTTCTGGTGCTGATTCCCAGGTGGGTGGGTTTGTGTGGGTTATGGGACGCTGTGGGCCTCTCCAACAAACCCTCCTATGAGACTGGGAGTTTGTCCTGCTGCTGAAACCCTGGGATGCACAGTATGCCTTCCTCCTCTGTTGTTCCTCCTGGTTATCCACATGTAAATATGGGACTACCCTGACCACCAGCCACCATCTCACCTTCCCCATCCTCCAGCCATTGCCTTACTGCGTGTCCTCTCTGCCCTGGCTGCCCGTCTCCACCTCTCCTACTAGCCTGGATGAATGTTTCTTCAACTCCTTGGTTGTTGGACATCCATACAGTTCGATTTTCTGGTAGTTCTGGTTGTTTTTATTTTTAAATTTGTTGTCCTTCTTTTGGTCATGCAAGGATGAAAAGTGTATCTACCTATGCCTCCATCTTGGCTGGCAGTCACGATTGAAAATCCTTTTCATGAAGAATTTGAAGATTTGCCTTCTCCCTTCCCTTCTTTCCCCTCCATCCCACCCAAGTTTCTGGTGTTGCTTTAGGAGTACAAGGTTAATCTTCTACTTGATCCTTAGTAGATGGCTTTTTGTTCTCTTGGAAGCCCTGGCAATTTCTCCGTATTTTCAGTGTTGTAAAATTTCCTGGTCATCATTTTTTGTTGTTGTTCATTATGCTGGGTACTCACTGGGTCTTTTAGTCTGGATTCCAAGTGCTTCAGCTTTGTGAAATATTCTTGATTTCTCCCTTTTACAAATTCTTCTCACCTGCCTTCCTTCTTTCCTTGGGAACTTCACTTACTAGATATTTACTTTCAAACCCTTTCATTGAATATTTTCTTGCTATAATTTTTTTATTCCCAAGGACTTCTACTTGCTGTGTTCTTTTTTAAAAAACAAACAAACAAACAAACAAACTAGAAACCTGATGTCCCTTGATTCAATATTTGATATCTTTCTAAGGATATAGAAATACATATTCTACATATATATTTATCTAAACGTGTATGATTTACATGGTTTCTGTGTGTGATATATACCCAATGAATGGCGTATAAGCCAAATTATTTCACTATTAACAATTTTAAAAAAAATATTATCAAACAGTTCTGATTTGGAACAACAGAAATCTTCTAAAGCTAACAGAATTGATTAGCTTATACAAGGAAAGATTTTATATCTCTGAAAGAAGCTTTGTTGTTTAGCAGGTTCAACAAGCCATTCTAAATCAGCTCGACCTCTTCCTGAAGAGGTGTTGTTGCACAAACAGGGCAGTGGTGATGGGTCCTGGTCCCAGCAGATCACACAGGTAGATGAAGCCCTGCTATGCTCTCTGTAAATTTATCCAGGGGCTCACATCAAATGGGAGGCTGTGGTTATGGTCATTTAAAAAATGTCTGTTGGCTTATATTTAACTGGTAATTCCCTGTGCCACTGTTGATTTTTTTATTTTAAATTTCTCTTTTGTCTTCTAAGATGTCTGGGGGCTCCATTTACTCACAGATCCACTCTGTGTCCACAACATACTTCCTGTTCCAGATATAGCTGTTTTTAAAATGGCAGATTAGCTTTAAAAATGTCTACAAAATTTAGTTAAATGACTCATTCTATATCAAGAAAATAAAAGTCTCCCTTAAGGGTCATTGTTCAGTGTCCCTTGATACTCTGGTTTCCTAGCTTCCTCTTTTAACATCTAAATCCTGATTCTCAGGTAATTTCTTACCTGAGCAAAGACAGATTTTTATGTTTACTTTTCTTCTAGATGAATGCATATGTGCGTCTATGCTGGTCATGGGTGCACAGTTGGAGATCCCCGCCCATCTCTTCATCACCTGTATGGTACCCAGAGGTAGGAGCTTACTTCTTAGTAGACCAACAACTTGGCCCTTGGTTCCTCTATTTTTTTTGCCTCTAAAAAGATATTTATCTATATTTTTTAATTGTTGTTCGAGCACAATTGTCTCCATTTCCCACCACCACTCTTCTGCACCCCACCCACCGCCACTTCCCACACTCAATCCTACCCCCTATCCCGTTGGCTTTGACCATGGGTCCTTTATACATGTACCTTGATGACCCTTCCCCTTCTCCCCCTGCTTTCCCCCTTCCCCCACCCCAGTTACTGTCAGTTTGTTCTTTATTTCAATTTGCTTGCTTGTTTGTTTTGTTGATTAGGTTCCACTTATAGATGAGACCATATAGTATTTGTCTTTCACTGCCTGTCTTATTTCACTTAGCATAATGCTCTCAGTTCCATCCATGCTATAGCAAAGGGTAGAAGCCCCCTCTTTCTTTCTGCTGTGTAGTATTCCACAGTGTAAAGGTATCATAGTTTTTTGATCCACTCATTTACTGATGGACACTTAGGCTACTTCCAGCCCTTGGGTATCGTGAATTGCGCTGCCATGAACATTGGGGTGCATAGGTTCTTTTGAACTGGTGTTTCAGGATTCTTAGCATATAATACTAGCAGTGGAATTGCCAGGTCAAAAGGCAGTTCCATTTTTAGTTTTTTGAGGAAATTCCATACTGTTTTCCACAGTAGCTGCACAACTCTGCATTCCTACCAACAGTGCAGTAGGGTTCCATTTTCTCCACAACCTCACCAGAACTTGTTGTTTGTTGATTTGTTTATGGCAGTCATTTTGACCAGTGTTAAGTGTCATCTCATTGTGGTTTTAATTTGCATCTTTCTGATGGCTAGTGATGCTGAGCACCCTTTCATATGTCTCTGGGCCCCGTCTATGTCCTCCTTGGGGAAGTGTCTGTTCAGGTCCTTTGCCCCTTTTCTAACT
Organism: Pteronotus mesoamericanus; assembly: GCF_021234165.1. Taxonomy (NCBI): domain Eukaryota; kingdom Metazoa; phylum Chordata; class Mammalia; order Chiroptera; family Mormoopidae; genus Pteronotus; species Pteronotus mesoamericanus. The sequence goes on from NW_026555321.1 coordinate 62,233,821, forward strand.
GGATTGTGTGTCCTCCTGGAGTGGAGTCATGTGAATTCTTTATATATTTTGGAGATCAAACCCTTGCCCAAGATATCATTGGCAAATATGTTTTCCCATACAATTGGTTCCCTTTTCATTTTTGCTAATGTTTTCTTTAGCTGTGCAGAAGCTTTTTAATTTGATCAGGTCCCATTTGTTTATTCTTTCCTTTGTGTCTCTTGTTCTAGGGGACATATCGGTAAAAATATTGCTGCGTGGTATATTTCTACCTATAGTAGAGATTGCTCGCTTCTCCATATACCTGCCAAACTGAGTATTACCAATCTTTTTCATCTTTGCCAGGCTCTTAATTCTATCCTTTAAGAAGTCCCCAGAGAAACCTGAGTTTGAATCTCAGCTTTGCCATTGAATAGCAGTGTGCCCTAGTTTACTTATGTATGAAATAGAGATAATACTTTCTTCCTTATCATAACACTGATGTGAGATATATCACACATGTAAACTGTCTAGCATAGAATGGGAATATTAATAATCCCCCAACAGTTGGTTAAAGAAAATTTTTCTAGGTTATTTTTTTGAGAATAGAACAATATTTAGAAAGGACATAATCTCACTCTCTTTAGTGGCATTTTCAGAATAAAGTAGGGTATTATTTGAATCCCCAGAAATTGATAGCTACCAATCCTTGATTCTCATGGAGAATGGGTAGGGAAGCCAGAGAGAAAGAGGGAGAATTTTCAATTGGGGAAAGCTGTTTCTCGAGCATGCTAAGCTTGTTTCTGTCTTTCTCACTTGCTGTTTCTTTGGCTGGGAGGATGTTTACGTCACTGATGTTTATATAACTGGCTCCTCTTGTAGGATTGTAGGTTAAATTTGAATTTTTCAGAAAAAGTTCACTCCTAACCCCTCAACTCAACGTAGCCTTTACCACAATCATTTGTTGTTTGTTTATTATATATGTTATTTCGTCTGTCTCTCCTCCAGAATGGAAGCTTCTTGAGAGCTGGCATTTGTCTATTTGAATCAATGAATCCCAACTGGTCACACACATATGTACTTGGCACATAGTGGATATTCAGAAATATCTGTTGAACAAATGTTGGAATGGGTAGACCATGTTTTAGCACTAAGAAAGCAAAGCAAAAAACGTGAATCATTGATTTATTACTGGTAACTTACTCCTCTTTCTATACGGATAACACTTAATAATGGTCATGAAGCCTGTGTTCAGGAAATCAAGGGGCAAAGAGCTACTTTATTCTACAGTTGATGGTAGAGCCATAGACATTGACAATGTGTTTTTGAAGCAACTTATCAATGGTCAGCTCCAGTCTGAGGAAAAATATTGTGAACAGAGGATGTCATAGTGTTTCACATCCTAATGGTCAGAACTCACATGCTGCCACATAATTGCCCAGGAAATGCCCCATCATTGCCCAGAGGAAGCTCTGGAATACCTGTTGTCCCTTGAACACCTGCTGTGGGCCTTAGTTCTTTAATAAGCACAACCTGCATTCAGCTTTTTATACTTCTGTCCATTAACACTCGTCTACCAGATGTCTTAATCCCAAATGTTCATGCTTTCTACACTCAAGCTCAACACTAGTTCAACGTGCAGTGCTTTCCACTGCAAAGGATCATTCCTCCTCTCTGACCTCTCATGCAATGAGAATAATAAATTAGGACATACTGTAATGACACTCTTCCTCTATTGAACAATGGATGGCTCAAGAACAACCATCAGAAACCAGAAATAATTAATGAAATAGTTTGAGAATAGGCCAAAGGACTGACAGAGGAGCATGTTTTAAGTGCATCTCCACTGAGACAGAAATTCCATTGTTTGAAGGACACACTAGTGTTGAGTTACCCAGTGGGTTCTTGTGGTCCTTTTCAGGCCTCTGAAATTCTCACAGGAGTCTGTATATTCTATCTTTTCTGGGAGCATTCAACCAACACTAATGACAAGCCTATGGTGTTAGTGGGAAAACTTTAGCTGTTTCTGTTGGTTTGATTGAAGAACTGGGTAGATATGGAAGTGTTACCCATTTTCTGATGTTTCACAATCATTAACAGTACCTAACATTACTGAGCAGTGAAGGTCCCTTAAGCACATTTGTAAGTGCCTAACAAGTGTTATCTCATTTTGTCTTCTTTCTTAAAGGCACATTTACAGAAGGTGAAAGGGTTTAGGTAATTTTGTCAAAGGTCAGAGAGCAGAGAGATGAAAGAATAGAGAGCAGAATCAGAAATTTGATCCCAGCTAGTTTGACTCCATAGTTGGAGCACTTAACCTCTGACCTCCTCTTGCTCTGGTAAGTGTGAATGAGCAGTGATAATAGCAGACTTAAAACACAATAGTAATTGTCTGCAATGAATTTCAGACAATTCAACATATGCAACCCAGAAGCACATCTTCCCCATGCCAAAGATAGTCCACTTGAGACGCTCAGCTCAAAGGAGATAAAACATCATTTGAATTGTTTAATTATTTATAAGAAATGACATATCTGTTTAAGAAAGATGTAGTACTGTACTGTGTCAATTGTTTTATGAAGAGCTCCAGAGTGGATTTTCCCATCAGTTGCCACTAGATGATGCACGGGTTATGCAAACAATCCAAACCCCTTCTTGAGAGAAATTACCCCAAAGCAAAAGGAAGAAAAATTCAGCAGAGAATGATAAATGTGTAATTTGGATGTAGTTGAAGGTAGTGATGTCTTACACAATGGCTTTCTAACTGTGTGAGCCTGGTTTCCAGTTTCTTCCTTTTTCCTTTCAGAATAAACATTGATGGCTACTTAATCTTGAGTTCAAGAGGATTTGAATAATAGCCAAAAGCTTTCTCAGAAAACTGTATGCCCATAATTGCAACCAGGGTTGGCACTTGGAAAAAGACATCAAGAAACAAATTCCAACAGAGGACATATCTGCTGCTTGTGTAACATGTGCTTCCTGTAACCAATTGAAACCTGCAAATAGTTTTTCCTTCCTCATTTTCTTCTATTAGTCTGTAATAAAAATGGCCACAAATAGCCAGTTACTACTTCCTAGCAATCATATGACCAACCACTATTATGGTATTGTAAAATTCAGGGTTGTTCAGTGAACAGGACCAGAACATTCTTGGAGATTTCATGAACATATCAGTATATTTTAAAACCAAAGGGAAGTCACTTATTCCTGTTGAACATTTTTTATTTTTTTCACAAAAGGAAATGTCAGTTATGGGTAGCTCTGTCATATCTAAGGACAGAGAAGAGGATGGGTGTTGCAGCTGCAGACACATGGTGCAGACATGCTCTGTTGTTTCCTTCTGATTTATGTCCTATTTGCACATCTAAGGATGCACAACAGCATTGTATTTGCTGAAGAGGTAAGGATTGCTAATTAGCTATGCAAATGTGGTGGTTGGAATTAGGAATTGTGCAAGGGAGTCATAGCATGTGTTCTATTTTCACACACTCTGCAGGTCCTGCTGTGAAAAAAAGGATGATGATGACCTGATAGGTACCAATGTACACATCTAGATCAACATTATTTGTTCACTATATGAGCAGTTCTTTTTCTATTTTTTCCTCCTTAGGTAAATATAATTGATTGATTGTTAGCTGTTAAATCCAGTTTTCATTTTGATTTTTGACTAGGTCCCAGTTTTTGAATTAAAAACTCGATAACACACAAATGAAATAAAAATGTCAACAATGGTCTTATTGTCATGATGCTTATCTCACTTAGATGAAATTTGCTGATCTCATGTGTCTTTCTTTGGTAGATTCTGAGTTGTGACTTCTTTAAATGGGCTGTATTCTTAGTCTGGAGCTAGCAAGGCACCAACACAGCCTACAGGGATGGCGTAGCCATGGTGGGGAGGGTGGTTCTCTCTCTCCTAGGGCTAGGAAAATGTGTGGTGTTCTCTAAAGACATGCCATTCGGCCCTGGCTGGTGTGGCTCAGTAGATTGAGTTCTGGCCTGTGAACCAAAAACATGCCATTCATTTTGGGGCTGACCTCCAAAACCAACGTTGGCCTATCTTAATTGTATTTACTCTGCTCAATTCTATGAGGAAATAGACTGCATTTTAAGTTGAAACATATTGTTAAACATCATAGTTTTCCTCAGCATTAGAATCTCTGAAAATAATTGGTAGCATTGCTATTATTAAAAAAAACCCCAAAACCTTGTAAGATTGTTATATATGACATCCCTGTACAAATCATTAAAAAAATTTTTTTCCCTTTCAGAAATTCTTTCTGTAAGAGGTTTGCTGATTAAGACAGGAGGGGGGTATTTTCACTGGTCAGAATCATCCGTAACAGCAGATTTACTCCTAAGAGCATGCTTGGTAATATGTGTATTATTTATATACTTTATAATTGTTTGGTAATTTATTTAGGTTTACAGAGCACTGTTTAAATTTATTATCTAGTTTAATCTTTAAAATATATTATTCTTTTACACACAAGCAAACTGGAGCTTAGAGAGTGAAGGGAGTTTGCTTAAGGTCCCCAGATAGCAGGTGGTCCAACCAAACACAGAGGGAGTTTGTCCACATCACATGTGCATGTGTTGGTGTTTGCAGAATAAATACAGGACATGGCCTTGCCTTTAAAAAACCTCCCATTTATCTGGGAAAGTGATAGATGCCATGAAAACCACTTGGATGGGTGGTAGATAGGGATAATTCTGGAACAAGATAGACAGACTTTGGCACTCATAAAAACCTCGTTCTTTGAATTGAATAAAGTTGTACATAAAGTGTAAGACAGAACATCTTTTAAGTGATAAAAGGGTCCATCACAGACAACTGTTCTCTAAAGATCTCAGAGATAACTTAAGATTGTCTAAATGCTTTTTAGCCTGGATTTCCCTCCACATGAATGTCCATAATCCTCACTGGCATGTGCCTTCCTGGCAGCCATGCTGCACACAATGTAACAACACAGGTGGCCAGGCTGTGTCCTTGAGAAAGGTGTTCAGCTTTAGGTCCCAGCTGGGACTCAGCCAGGACCTGTAGCTTGATGTATGTCAGCTACCTCCATTGAACATGCCACTCAAAGTGACCTTGGGCTCCATCTTATGTCGAACCACTAACTCGTGGTTAATATTCAGCTGGGCTGTTAACTAGAGTACAAACATAGGGCAAGAGTTGCAATCTGTTAATGTTTCCTTAAAATCTTGTTAAGTAAGAACTAAATCCATCATTAAAGAAGACAACATAATTTAGGTGCTGTAGTTAGCAGTTCAGATGTGTATCTTTGTAGAGGTTATCTTTAAGGTCTTTTTTTAATTAACATAATTGTATCTTGGATAATCATAGCCAAGGGGGACTGGGAACTGCCAAAATTCTCTTGCTCAAACAGCAAGGAGTGTGCTTGTGCTTACCTCATTGTTAATAAGAATAGCGTTGGAGTAGTTCAAATCTTTGGAGGGAAAAGAGACAACTTAAGAGTAATTAGCTCAAGTTTTTTAAAAAATGTAATTTTTAGTATCTTGTCTTATGTGGAGATGGTGTACATAAAGCATATGCACAGCATCTTGCATGGAGTAGGTATTCAGCCTAGTGTTTGTGATAATCAGAGATTAAATCCTCTATCATTGACCAACTCTGGTTTGTCTGTTTCCAGAGCCTTTCATGCTTATCCCATTGTGTGCCAATGATGCTGACCTGATTGGTTCTACTCCTCTTACTTGGAGCTCTCCTAAGACAAGGACCATGTGTTCTCATCTTTCTCTCCCTGGCAGCTACCTTATCACCTGGCCAACAACAGGTACTAACTCAGCTTTTGTCAAAGTGATGCCTCTAATCCAGCTTTTCTCTGTTCACTGTTTCATTTTGACCCTTTGATCACACAGAGTCTAATCGCATCTGTTGAACTTTGAACATCATCTCTTGCCTGTAATTTTGTGTGTGTGTGTTGGCTGTTGTCATTTTAAAAGTATATTTTGTTTATCATGCTATTACAGTTGTCTCAACTTTTTTTTTCTCCTTTGCTCCCCTATGCCTGGTACCTCCCTTCCCTCTAGCAATACTCCCCCACTTAGTTCATGTCCATGAGTTATGTATATAAGTTCTCTGGCTTCTCCATTTCCTATACTATTTTGAACATCCCCCTGACTGTTTTGTACACACCAATTATGCTTCTTAATCCCTGCACATTTTCCTTCATTTTTTCTTTCCCTCTCACTGTTGATAACTCTCCATGTAATCTCCATTTCTATGATTCTGTTCCTGTTCTAGTTGTTTGCTTAGTTTTTTTTGTTGTTGTTGTTGTTTTTTTTTTGTGCAGTTGTTGATAGTTGAGAGTTTGTTGTTATTTTAGTCTTCATAGTTTTGATCTTCTTTTTTTTCTTACCTAACAACCTTTAACTTTTCATATACTAAGGGCTTGGTGATGATGAACTCCTGTAGCTTTACCTTGTCTGGGAAGCATTTTGTCTGCCCTCTCATTCTAAATAATAGTTTTGATGAACAGAGTAATCTAGGTTGTAGGTCCTTGCTTTTCATGACTTTGAATACTTCTTGCCTGCAAAGTTTCTTTTGAGAAATCAGCTGACAGCCTCATGGGCACTCCTTTGTAGGTAACTTTCTTCTTTTCTCCTGCTGCTTTTAAGATTCTCTCTTTATCTTTAAACTGTGGAATTTCAATTATGATATGTCTTGATGTTGCCTTCTTTGGGTCCCACTTGTTTGGGATTCTCTGTGCTTCCTGGATTTGTATGTTTATTTCCTTCTCCAAATTAGGGAAGTTTTCTTTCATTATATTTTCAAATAAGTTTTAAAATTATTGCTCTGCCTCTTCTCCTTCCAGTATCCTTATGATTCAGATGTTGGCATGTTTGGTGATGTCCCAGTCTTTTTATTCTCTCCTCATTTTCTTGAATTCCTGTTTTCTCATTGTGTTCCACCTGAATGTTTGCTTTTTCCTTATGTTCTAAATCATTGATTTGAACCCTGGTTCCCTTCCCCTCACTCTTGGTTCTCTGTGGATTTTTCTTTGTTTCATTTAGTGTAGCCTTCATTTCTGCCCTTAGATGTTTGCTGTACTCAATGACATCTCTAAGTGTTTATCACCAGTGTTTTGAACTCTCCATCTGATAGGTTGGCCATCTCTGTTTTACTTAGTTATTTTTCTAAAGTTTTGATGTGTTCTTTCATTTGGGCCATGTTTCTTTGTCTCCTCAACTTGGCAGCCTCTCTGTGTTTGTTTCTGTGAGCAGCTTTGACTCTATCTTGGCACATCTGTTGTAAGGGACAGAGCCTTAGGTATTTGCTAGGGTGAGGCAATCTGCTTTGCAACTTTGTGTCACTGTATATGGGGGAGGGGTTGGAGAGGAAACAATGCTGCTTGCTTGACTCTCTTTCTCATTTCCAGTCACTCCCCCCACTTCCCATATGTGACTGGTTCCATTCTAGCTACTTCCCTGGTGCTGAATCCCAGAATGGGTGGGTTTGTGTACATTCCAGGGTCATGTTGGTCCTTTAAGTGGACACTCCTGAGAGACTGGCAGTTTCTTCCACCACCCCAACCCCCACTGATTTTTACAGCCAGAACTTATGAGGCTTTATATTCTTGGTGTTGCGTGCTCACTTTGGCAGCAGATATACTAAAATTGTAATGATACAAAGAGGATTAGCATGGCCCCTGCACAAGGATGACACACAAATTTGTGAAGGATTCCTGGTGCTGGAACCCTGGGCTGAGTGGCCAGGTCTGGGGCTGGGATGGCTTGCTCCCCAGGTGTCCCTTCCAGTTTTTATCCACCACATGTAAATGTGGGACCATCCATTGCTCCAGCCACCACCATCACTATCTTCCTGCCACTGCCTCGCTGCCACCATACCATGCCCTCTCTGCCCTGGCTCCCCATCTCTACCCTTCCTACTCATTTGGGTGAATATTTCTTCTTTAAACTGTTGGTTGTCAGACTTACATACAACTTGATTTGTTGGCAGTTCTGGTTGTATTTTGTTTTGAGATCACTTGTGATCCTTCTTATGGTTGTGCAAAGAAGTGAAGCATGTCTACCTATGCCTCCATCTTGGCCAGCAGTCTTTGCCTACGATCTTGACAGCCCCACTTACTATCTGTATTTCTCTTTGGCTCCCCATGACTCTCATCCTTCATTATTAGTTCAGTGCATCAGTAGATTTTATAAAACAAAGATGATTATGTCTTCTATTGCTCAAAATTTTGGTGCTTTCCAAAATCCTCTGGGATAAATACATGAACTCTTTTCTATGAAGTGCAAGATCTTTCTATGGGTAGATGTTTACTTCTACCAGGTCCAGGTGATTCAGCCACTCTGCTGTTTTGTTTGACAGTCCAACTACACTCAGCTTATGCTGTGCCTCATCATTCTCCAGCTGCCAGAATGTAACTCCTGTCTTCAGAGCCTCTTGCTTCTCTTATTGATTCTCCAGCTGGCAGCCCAATTTATATCTCTCTTCTGAATCTTTCTCTGGTTCTCAAGGAGACCTGGGCTCCTTTCCTTTGCTCTTACCCCCACCTGTGCTTACACATATCTTTATTAAATCAAATTTTTTCTTGCATTAAAATTGTGTGTTTTTCTGTCTACTTTCTGTCAAGACTTTAGGCTTCTAGAGAGTAGGGTACTACTTGGCAAGTATTAGTAAAAGAAATGGATGCCTGAATAAATAAATGAATTTCATAGATAGGACTACAAAATTGTCTTCATAAACTCAGAAATTCAAAAAGAAAAATAAGTTCTCCATAATCTGGAGACTTGTGGAAATGACTAATACAGCAAAGGAAGAAATGGAGTAGAAAAAGTACCAAGTGCTCATTCCCTGATTCCTACCACAGACAAGCCAGATGTCCTGATGCTGCCCGCCACCCCCTTTCTGTTTTAAGAAAGAAACAGAACAGCACAATCTACAAGAAATTTTCCATGACATTAAAGTGTATCATGAAAGCTGCCAAACAGCTGGTGAGATGAGTGAAAGTCAATATAGTCATTTTATATAAACTGTCACTTGCTTCTAAAGAAAAAAAGACACTGTACAGATCTTCCCTGAGATGCTGCAGCCTGGTGGGACCATATTGGCTTCTGGGGACAGGATCTGCACTGAGTCATCTTTGATTTCCTGAGATGCCTGACACAGGCTGCAGGCACAGGAAGAGTTTACTAAATGCACATGGAAAAGAATCATCTTATCTTAGAGGCATTGGGCAAGTCACTTAAGAGTACTGGGTATTGTCTTAATCTCTGGATTATTGTACATAAGTGAGAAGAACACTGCTGGTTGGGAACATTTCCATTGAAAATATATTAGGTAGTCAATGAGAACAAACAGGATATGTCTACCAATGCCATCTGCATGAGAAGGGAAAATGAATCAAAGGTATTTTGAAAATGAGGCCTCTGCATGGTTAGAAACAGTGTGTCCCACCATCATGCACCTGCTGCTTAGTGAGTCTTGTAAATTTTGGCCTAAATATGAAACTAAGGACAGGGGGTCAGGAATCATTGAAGCTTCATCTTGTGTGTTCCACCAAGAGCAGGTCTTTGTTCAGTTCCTAAAACAGGTGTTTGTCTCCTTTCTTTTCACTTAAATCTTTCTGTCACTCAGCTTGGCTAGGTGGTCTGGCCATAGGGCTCAAGCAGCTGCGGGCAGTGGCTGAATTGGACAACCAGGGGCTGCAGTGGCTGGGGGCTCTTCTACAAAAGTCCTAGATGTCCCTATGTGTCTGATGTGGTGACACTGGGCTTCTTTCCTTGTGCCACCCAAGAAAGTTGGACAGCTTCCAGGGTAGCCCAGGACTCTGGTGGGAGTATCCAAGCTCATTGGTAAGTATGACTTGGCCTCAGAGGTTACACAGCATCATCTCTGTTCATTCCAATGCTTTCAAGTGCATCGTCAGACTGCCCATGGTCAAGATGGAGGGGCAGTTGCAAGGTCCTAGAGGACTGTTTCTGTGGGAGGCAGTGTTGCAGCTATGCTTGGGAAATATGATCCCCTGGCCTCAAATGTAGGAGCAGCCTGTTTTAGAGAATGTCAGCATCAGATAGAATGAAAATGTGGCCTTTGGCCTTCGTTGTGTGAAATTAGGAAAAACAAGTCACGGGAACCTAAATGTCAGGTCAAATAACTACTCAAGGGTAAAAACAACCTTTCTACTGCTATTCTTTCACTTTGGGATTAAAACACTGTAGTTATGTTTAACAAAATAAAAACGTGATTTTTCCAATTGGTACTGCCATGTATTACTCTATAATGAAAAGTAATGATCCCAGATCTCTATAATAACTTCACCATTTCAAATTCTTTCACTAGACCTAGAAAAAAAAAAGTTGATTCTGATAAGTTTTATCTTGCTGCCTGAAAGAAGAAGTAAACCACTCAGATGTGTTATCTCACAGTCCCAGAAGAATGTGAGGACACTGTGCATGCATCATGTGACCCCTTAAGAAGCTGAAGCCAGGACTCTACCCTGGATATTTTGAAAATGGTTTAGTTCTGGCGGGGCTGATTAAAAATGTAATGGAAAACACAGATTCCTGAATTACAGATGGATAGGAACCAACTTTCAGATGTGGGATTCTGTCAGCGGAGAAATGAGTTATCACTCAGAATTATTCATTTCTTTGTTATCTTGTGTGAACAGTTTAGCCTCCTCCCAATTACATTCAAGAAGACTTAGAACACAGGATGCTGGGTAACACAGCTTTGTTAATGGACAGCCATTAATATACTCTCAATTTTGACTGGTGAGGAACTGGTGTCTGTCATCTATTTCATTCTGTTGTTGTTTTGGAAAGTACTCTTTTGTGAGTACCCAGGAGAGGCAGCTCTCCATGTAAGTGAGCCATGCAGAGTTGTCTCTCGCTCCAATTTGCCTCTGATGTCAGCATGATAACTACTGCCCAGTTTTCACACCAGGTTTCCAATATACTTTTAAAATCTCGCCCTCCTTATCTCCCTCCCTTTTCTCTCTCTAAAGTGGGTAGAAAAATATGTAAGAAGAGTTGCCTCTCCTTTTCATTTTACTTGCTGAACTTTTAGTTCTTCTGCTTTGCATCTCTATAAAGATATTTGGGCAGGACCAAAAAAAGAACACACCCCAAATGAGAGAAATAAGTCGGTCTCTGGTTGTGGGATAAATGTGTTGGGCTGAAAATGCCTTGTGGAGGGTCACAGTCTCCAGAGTCTTCAAGCTCTTGCAGTGATAAGCCTGGTGAGAAAGGCACATGTGAAAAAAACATGATAGGTGCAATTAGCAGCACATGGCCCAACTTCCCCACCATCTTGTAAACACAAAAGCTTGGGGTTTCTGCAGTGGTTCTGCTTCAGAATTTCCTGGTAAGTCTGAGTTCACACAGCTCTTTGCACAGATGATTTAGGGGATCTTTTTCTCCTGAAGCCAATATGGCCAGATATTTCCTCAGGAAAAAAAAAAAAACCAAAAAACAAAATTGAGAATGTCAACAGCAGCCTTCCTTTCATCTTATTACACCCAACTGTAAGTAGGTACAAACACTTTTTTCAGACTTATCTACATTTACAGTTAGAGTGTCAAGGCAGAGTGGAAGCAATTTGTTCTTCTGTCACAGGTAGATAAACACAGCTCTTTGGTTATTGTTGAGTGACTTGAGGATCAGTGGCTTCCTGCATTAGACCATCTGGGTTAGACTGATATGTTACAACTGTCTTCAAGTGGAATTTAAGAATTCTAGTCCATCAAACACTACCACCAACTTTGAAAACAGAAATAACTTGCAGGGTCAACTTCCTCCACATACTTACATCTTCATATGTCCAAGAAAGAATACAGATTTTGGTTATGTTACTTGAACCTCAGATGCACAAAAAAATCAGCCACCTTAAAAATAACAGAAGAATGACAAGTTTTATCTTTGGTGAGCAGATATTGATGGCAGTGAGTGGAGTGTGCTGAAGTTTAAGGGACTGATGGTAGGGAAGTAATGTGAGTGATGCTTCTAACTTCAGAAGCTTCAGTTGCACAGACATCCAGGATGTTAGAAGCTTTGCACATTTCCAGGGAGAATAAGAAAAATTAGAATACTGGAGTCAAAGAGGCATCTAAAATACAATGACTCACTTTCCCTTTCATTTAAATAAAAGCTCTGAACATAAAAATGTGGCCTCAATACATCTAAATATGACACCAGGGAAAGAAAGTAGGTTGCCAAATGAAGTAACAAGACAGAGGTGAGTGGTAATTAGCAATTTCTTAAACATCTACATGCCTTAAAAAAAGTGCCACTGATGGAGCTGGAGGATATAATCATTACAAGCCCATGCTCAGGAACCAGAGTGATGTGTTCAACACAGACACTATGTCACTTAGCAGTAGCCTTCCTTCAGGCAGGTCACTTTATTTTTGTTCAACTCAATTTCTTCATCTGTAAGATGGAAATACTGGTAGTGTCTGTCTCCTGGGAAGATAGTCCTTGGAAGAGTGGGTTAATTAAGATAATATATACACAGCACTTAACAGAGTGCCTGGGCCATAATGACTATTCAATAAATCCAAAGAATTATAATGATGATGAAGATGATGAGTACCATTTAGAAAAATAAGGTTCTTGAGATCTGAGAACCTATAATCCTGGAAGACTCCAAATATTCTGTGTAATGAAATATACAGGTTTAATTTTGGTGTTTTGTTACTGTAAAACAATGACAAGGACTAAATAGGCTGGTTTTACCTTTTAAATGAACCAGGCTATTATATATAAATAAATCAACATAGGCCAAAATATTAACCATATGTGAAAGCCCCAGGCAACAACTCAATGTTACAGTTAGAAAATATTGAAGTATAATCCTGCAGTGTGCCTGAACACAATCAGGTACATCAAAGATACACAAAGTAAAGAATAGGGATAACCATTTCTGGTCGCGAAAACCTTCTGTCCCAAGTGAAGACCCAGGGACAAAGAAGGTGATGTACTCCACTGCAATAGCTCAGAGCCAGGATTATCCAACAAGGGTGTGATTACAGCCCATTGCTTTCCTGAACATAGCTCACACTTGCCTTTCCCTCCATTCTCATGCTTAAGCCCTTAACTTTCCTTCATCCAGCTCTCCACCCCTCCTCCCCTCTGATAGCTGTCAGTCTGTTCCATGTATCCATGACTCTGTTTCTATTTTGTTCATCAGTTTATTTTGTTCATTAGATTCCATATATACACACACACACACATATATATAAATAAAATCTATATATATGTGTATATATACACACAGCCATATCTCAGCCAGACATATCTATCTATATATCTATATATCATATATATATACACACATATATACATATATATATATGATCATATGGTATTTGTCTTTATCTGACTGGCTTATTTCACTTAGCATAATAATCTCCAGGTCCATCCATGCTGTCACAAAAGGTAAGATTTTCTTTTTTCAAGTGCCCATCAGTAAATAAGTGAATAAAAAAGCTGTGGTACATTTACACAATGGAATGAAGTCAACATTTTAAAAGCATATTTTCTGTTGTTTCCTTTAAAATTATAAGAAGAGAAGAGAGAATCAAGATGGCGGAGTAGTAAGTGGAAGTCGCACTGACCTCCTCCCAGGACCAACCTGGAATTACAACTAAATTATGGAGAAATCTCCTGGAACAAACAACAGAACAACAGCGAGAGTGGAGCCTTGTAACCATTGAGACAGAAGAATCAGCTTTAGCGCAATCTAACTGGTAAGGAGTGCGGTACAGACCTGAGAAAGCAAGGCGTGGCACCCACGGGCAGCAGGATCAGGAAGATATTGAAACAGCCAGTTGGGTTCCCCTGAGGAGAGTGGGGTCTAAACCAAAAGCGGGGATCTCTAGCCTACAGCACCAGAGCCCAAAAAGTGCACAGAAAACAGCCAGTTGCAAAAAGCTACAGGGTTGCTCTCTAACAGAGACAGATGGCTGGAGACACAAAGAACTGTTTAAAGAGCCAACACATAAATTTTTATTTGCAGCCACCTACCCCTGGTCTCTGGCAAAGTTGGGCTCAGAGTGGGCTAGAGATGCCTGAGGAGAGACTGGGGAAGGAGGCTTTGGTGAGAGTACTGGGAGAGAAACTGGTGGGATCTCAGTCCTGAATCATCCCCCATGCATCAGCAGCCATCTTCCTCAGGCAGAGACCACTCCCCCTGAGTGGCCCCAGTGTCAAAGGACCCAATAGCCCCACCCCAGATGGGATTCCACCCTGCCCTGTGCTGTCTAAGCTGCCTGCTAAGTGCAGAGTGGCAGCCACAGACAATATATCCCTGGCTAAAGGGGGTGCAGAGAGGTCTGGTGACACTTGAGGAGAGACTGGGGATGGAGGCTTTGGAGACAGACAAAGAGAGTAGCCAGTGGAATCCCAGTACAGACTCCTCCCCCATATGGTAACAGTGTGAGAGAACCCAGTAGCTCCACCTCCAGGAGGGACTCTACCCCACTGTGAGCTGTCTAGGGTGGCCTGCTGAGTATAGAGTGAATAGATTAACAGTTGAAGGAAAGAGCCACAGTAGAAAGAACAGTAGATTACGGGAAGTCTCCAACAGACTGCCTCAGGTCAGACAGGGTCAACATCTGACATCATCAGAGGCAGATCCAAAGGGTAAAAACAGCGGTCTCCAACCATAGAAGTTCACACCACAAAGTCAGCAAATCAACACAGATCAACTTAAGAAGCAGAAGCAAAAGAGAAGAGTCTCACAATAATGGGAAATAATAGAAACACCCTCCATTTGAAGGGAAAGGAAGAATCCCCACAAGGAGAACTAAATGAAATAGAGGCAAATAAAATATCAGAGATTGACTTCAAAATGATGGTTCTAAGGAAGCTCAATGAGCTCAGTGAGCTCAGAGAGAATTACAAAAAGCTACAGGGAAACTATGAGGAACTTACTGCAAACTATATCACCATGAAAAAGGACATAGAAACTATCAATAAGAGACAAGAGGAAATGAAGAATACAATTTCTGAATTGAAGAACACAGTAGAAGGAATCCAAAGCAGGCTAGATGAAGCTGAGGACCAAATCAGCAAACTGGAGGACGAGGTACAGAAAAGCTCCCAGAAAGAGCAAGAAAATGAAAAAAGACTCAAAAAGCATGAAGAGGTGTTCAGGGAAATGCAGGACAACCTGAAATGTAGTAACATCCATATAATAGGGATACCAGAAAGAGAACAGGATGAGGAAGGGATAGAGAACCTATTTGAAAAAGTAATGATGGAAAACTTTCCTAATTGGAGGAGAGAAAAAGTGACACAAGTCCATGAAGCACAGAGAGTCCCATTTAAGAGGAACCCAATGAGGCCCACTCCAAGACACATCATCATTACAATGGCAAATATCAAAGACAAGCAGAGAACCCTAAAGGCAGCAAGGGAGAAACAGGTAGTAACAGACAAGGGAGCCCCGATACGGCTAGCAGCTGACTTCTCCACAGAAACACTACAAGCCAGAAGGGAATGGCAAGAAATATTCCAAGTCATGAAAAGCAAAGGCCTGCAACCAAGACTGCTCTACCCAGCAAGGCTCTCCATTAAAATGGAAGGCAAAATAAGGAGTTCCCAGACAAAAGGAGGCTGAAAGGATACACCTCCACCAAACCAGCATTGCAAGATATGTTAAAGGGACTGTTTTAAGAAGATGAAGAGAAAGAGTCTATGAATACCCAGTACTTTTCATAATCACCAGTACTTGATATTACCAATATTTTTAATACCTATAAATCTGATTGTGACAATGATGTGTTATTTCAATTGTTACTTTCTTATTTGTTGAAACTCAACCTGTTTTTGTGTACTTCTTGCTTGTTTCTATTATTTTAAAAAGTTTTAAATGACTTTTTGGTTTCTTTATCCATTTTTTGACTGTAAAATTTTTTCCCTGATAAAAAAAATAAAACTATTACCCTTTTTTAGATGTGTTGCAAATATTTTCCTATTCTATTACTTGTCCTTTAACTTTTTTAATGTTTATATTACTGTATAGTCTTAAATGTTTAATATAGTCATATTGTCGATATTTCACTTTATAGCTTCTGGGTTTGAATATTTTACTTCAGGGTAAGAAAAATATTATTTTGTATTTTCTACTAAAACACCTTAGATTTTACATAGTGATTTGTTTTTAATTAATTAATTTATTTTTAAAACATTTTTCCAATAAACTTGTCTCCATTTACCAGCCACCACTTCCCCCTGCCCCACCTACCCCCATCTACCCTCCTCAATCCTTCCCCACCTTGGCTTCACATCTGTTCCTTGATCTGACCCTTGTACATAGTGATTTTTAACTCACCTGAATATTTTTTGTATAGTGTGTGAAATAGGGCTCTACATGTGTTTTATTTCAAGTAACAGTAATCCATGCACTTAATTTTAATAAGCCTTATTTCCCCATTGATTTGAAATACCAATTTCATCATATACTACATTGTTAGACAGATATATACATTTTTTTCTAGAATGCTCATTTTATTTCATTGATCTACTTGATTATTTCTGTGCTGGTGTCATGTTATTTTAATTGTTGAGACTATAATGGATTTAAATTTTTAAATATTTTATAATGGATTTTTGACGTTTAAATAAATAAATAAAAATCAACATGCAATAAACCTTTTGCAATAACATGGATGGAACCAGAAAATATTGTGCTAAGTTAAATAAGCCAGTCGGTGAAAGAAAAATCCCATGATTTCACCTATAAGTGGAATCTATTCAACAAAATAAACTAACGAACAAAACAAACCACAGACATGGAAACATGGAGCAGACTGAAAGTGACAAGAGGAGATGGGGAAGGAGGACAATGGTGGAAAGAAGGAGAAGAGCTAAACAAAGAACATGTATGAATGACCCATGGACATTGACAATAAAGTGGGAATTAACTGTGGGATAGCGTGGTGGAGTGGGATGGGTGGAAGAGGGAAAAGGCAGATAAAATGAGACAGCCATAATAGAATAAATGTGATTTAAAATTTAAAAAAAATATATATCCATGCTTTGGAAGCACACAGCCTGGGATTTTGCAGAGCTCATTAAAGAGTAATATGCCAGCATTGAGGAGAGAAGCCAGCTGCCTTTCTCTGCACCCCCAGGGTACGTATGCTGTGTTGCTTCCCAGCCTCAATTTATTGCCCCACAGATGGGAACCAGTTAAGTGCAGTAAGAGAGAGAGAGAGTACAGACAGTGGGGTTGGAGACAGAAGGCACCAAAAGAGATGGCGTGAGTAGGCAGCAAATTCAGTGCAAGAATAATTTGTTCCTTGCCAGACAGAAGCAAAAAGTAGTTTCGGGGTTAATAATGAACACTATTTATTGATGAATCTATGAGTATGTGGGCTGTAACCAGGGTAATTGGGCAGTTTGGTAAGTTCCTAGTGAGAGACTGAAAAACGATTCATCTGTGCACGTCTGCCCCCTGCATCACCAAGCACCTGATGCTTTTACCTGCTGCAAGCACCTGACTGAACTCACCTGTGGGTCAGGGATAGGCACTGCCAGCAGCTGAAAAATTTAGCCTCATTCATCATCAGGAAACGGGAAGATGACAGAAAAGAACGAAATTATGAAAAAGTAAAGAAGGACCTTCTGGAGAAAAACATGAGTCTATTTCTAGACATACACAAGTACATAATAAGAATCTGTGCATTACAGTGACAAGATTATTTGAAACAATAGATCTTCAGCCCTTTATCATCCCAGCCAGTGCTCAAGCAGGGGACCCAGCATCTCTGGGGTCTTACCTAATACCTCAATACCCTTATCACTGGTCAATAGCATGTAAAAGAACTCTTTCTGCTTAATGTGCTCAGTAAAAAAAAATTATCTCTGACTGAGAAAAATCATTAGCTAATCATGTCAGATTAGCAGAGCCCATGAAGCCTGCAGACATATTGGGAAGATCCTGAGTGGAGACTCATGACTTGTTGAAGTAGGAATTTCTGTGAAAAGAATTGAGGCCTAATATGACTAAATATATTCCTAAATTTTCACTGATCAACACATACAAGGGTTCTTCTTAAGCAGGATGGTCAAATTAGCCAGTCCCGGTTGCCAGGTTTCTAGAGTGCCATGACTGAATGTGTGTCTATGTATCAGTCCACCATTTTCCGTTCACTTTAATTCTATAATGAGTTACCGCTTTAAACCTAGAACTTTAATATGACAGAGGCTTTCTGATTTATCTCCCAAAGATTAATTTGGATAATACTAAAGAAGGCTGATGGTTGAAAGACACAGTTTTTCATCAACCTGCAGGCATAATGTTACAGAATTTCACTCAGACATTTTGATCTTTGTGCCCTATAGAGCTAAAACTACCAATAAATATGGCTGCCAAGATGCAAGAGAGGATCTATCAGTGTTCTTGCAAAGAATTTTTTAAAACACATGCACTAAAAAACATAATATCAGAAATGGCAGAAAGATCTTAAAAAGAAAATCATTTGGAATTGATGACTTTTGTATTGTCTATCTCCACACCAAAACAATGACTTAAATGTTGTTCTCTGCCAGGAAACAGATGCTGGGATATACTGATCAACAAGGCATTCATAAATTTTAAGCCTTGTCTTATTTCACCATTCATCATAAACAGATTCTCTGAGAAGTCATTGTAAAGCAAATTTGAACATACTTTACTTTAAACTTCACATTCATGAATTCAAAGAAAAGAATAGGAAGATGAATATACTTTGCAAAACTAGCACAGCATGTCAGATATAGCTATCTTATTTATTTTTTATTTTTTTAAAGTTTATTTATTTATTTTTAGAGGGAGGGGAAAGGATGGAGAGAGGGAGAGAAACATCAATGCGTGGTTGCCTTTCATGTGCCCCCTACTGGGGACCTGACTCACAACCAAGGCATGTGCCCTGACTGGGAATTGAACCAGCAATGCTTTGGTTCACAGGCAGGCACTCAATCCACTGAGCCACAGCAACCAGGGCAGATATAGCTATTTTAATATTACACAAAACTTTCTCTTAAGCAAAAGTATGAACAAAGATAAAATCATTTCACACTGATAGAAGGTTAATTTTTTCACAAAGATATCACACTGTTAAAATTTGTAAGCTATTAATAAACTAGTTTCAAAATACAAAAATTAAAACTTGCCAGAAACACAAGGAGAAATAGATAAATATACAACCACAGTGGGAGATGTTTGTTGTTGTCATTGAAGGGACTTCCCCACATTGCACAGGCACAATTTTAATACAATAAACTGTTTCCTGTATAGTGTACAATTCAATGAGTTTTGACAGATGGATACAAGATGTTTCTCTCTTTTTTTTTTTGTTTAACCCTTACTGAAAATATTCTCATTGATTTTAGAGATGGGGGAAGGGAGAGAAAGAGAAAGGTAGAAAAACATCAATGTGAGAAACATCCATCAGTTGCCCCTCGTATACACCCTGACCAGGGACTGAACCTTAACCTAGGCATGTTCCCTGACCAAGAATCAAACTTGTGACCTTTTGGTTTATGGAACAATGCTCCAACCAAATGAGCCACACTGGTCAGAGAAATATAGGACACTTCCGTCTCCCCAAAAGTTTTCTGATGTCCTTA
The DNA here is from genome assembly GCF_021234165.1 of Pteronotus mesoamericanus. Lineage (NCBI taxonomy): Eukaryota > Metazoa > Chordata > Mammalia > Chiroptera > Mormoopidae > Pteronotus > Pteronotus mesoamericanus. The sequence continues at coordinate 62,253,381 of NW_026555321.1, forward strand.
ACAGTTGATCCCTTCCTTGACTTCCGGTCTTGGGCAACCACTAAATCTGTTTTGTTTCTTTTTTGTTTTTTGGTTTGTTTGTTTTTCTTCCCTCTATAGGTTAGTTTACCTTTTGTAGAACTTCTGTAACTGAATCATACAGTCTTTATTTTGTATCTGGCTTCTGTCACTCAGTATGGTGATATTAAGAGTTATCTCTGTTGTTACATTTATCAGTAAGTCATTTTATATTGCTTAGAGGTTATTTGTTTGTATGTATATACCATGGTTTATTTACCAGCTGATAGACACTGTAGGTATTTCCTGTTTTTTGCTCCCCTAAAATTTACCTTTCCAAAAAAGGGTTTGATTGTGATGGGAAAGAAGCATACAGGGATTCCAGTAAAGTTCTACAGGAGGTGATACAGGTATGTGTTTAATAATTACTCCCTGGAGTTTGCACACAAATTGTATTTGTGTTTTTTGTCAGTATGTTAGATTTCATCAAAGAGGGAAAAAATCAAGATAAAGTCAAGGAACTTATATCAAGGACTCATGGACAAAGCCAAAGTGGAGAAGGACTGAGGGAGGGAGGTGGGGGAGGAGGGCAGGGGAAAGTAGTGGTAGGAAGGTAGAGACAAATGTATTTGAACAACAACAAAAAAAGATAAAGTATGTGAGACTGTATCTGCATAAAAGTGATTTAGTCGTTGTTTAGTAGAGAAAGTAGCTCTGACAAAAAAGAATGTGGGCACTGTTGCTCACTCTCTTAGCCCCTGTCACTTAGGAAGGGAGGATGGTAAAAGCAGAGAAGTTTTGTTCCATCATTTTTTAATTGTACTATGCTCTAACCCTGGCAATGGCATCATTATTATTGCTATTATTGTTGTTGTTGTTGTTGTTGTTGTTATTAAATGACTTGACTCAAAGATTCCAATTTATCTGTTTCTGTCTTGCTTGAGGGCACTTTGCCCTAGACAGCTGGGAAGATGTACCACTAGGCACTCTTTCAAAACAGAACCTGCTGTGAGGTGGTAGGTGGCAGATAATACCAGTGGCTGCATCATCTGCCCTGGAGTACGGATCTCTGTGCTACACTGCACTCAGGGCTCTTTCCCCCAATCCTTGCCCGCCCCAGCCCTGACCTCATACTATCTGTTGGTATCTCCCACTGCTTCTGCTCCCTCTCCATTTTAACTCTCACAGGACTTTCCCCTAATACACCTCTTGCTCTTCTAACCCTGTCTTAGTGTCTTGGAGGACCAGAACTGACTACCATGTGCAGAATGGTGTTTTGATGAGCAAGAATTATTAAAACTATAAAAAAAAGTTGTATGAGATATTTGCAGAGACTGAGATTTCTCACTTGAAAGCAGCCTAATACAGACAACGCAAACCAATTTTTAAATTTCTATTTGATCCCATTGTTCCATGTAAACACAGCCAGAGACTTAGAAATTCATATTTTTACCCCCTAAATCCAGGCATAGATCAATTGAATCTTCAAAATGCTTTTTATTTTGCATATTAAAATGCATATTGTTTCTCCCCTTTACTCATTTCTACATTAGATACCAAATATTTTTGAAATAAATTTATTAAAGGTCCAATGAATCTGGACTTACTACAGTCTCTCAAAATAGAGCTACCTAAAAAAAAATGTACTGGGTTAATTTAGAAATGTTGCTAAACTATAGGAGTCAGATGATACAGAGTTTGAAGATTATAGTAAACAGAGTAGCATAAAAATTCTTTGTATGCATGTTTTGTTTTTATGTCCCAAATACTTATAAAACCAGCATCCAAATTAAAATGATTTTTGCACAAACTGTGAATTGAAAAGTTCAAGAAACAAGTTAAATGTACTCAAATTTATTTCCTTTAAAAACAGTCATAGAGGAGAGAAGATGGTGGAGGAGTGAATGGGAGTCACGCTGACCTCCTCCCAAGACCAAACTGGAATTGCGACTAAATAGTGGAGTAATCAACTGGAAAACAATGGAACTATAGTGGGAGAGGAGCCTTGGTGCTGCGGAGAGTGGATTCGACTCTCACACATCCCAACGGGTGAGAAGTGCGGTGGAGGCTCGAGAGTGTGGGCTGTGTGCCCACAGGCACTAGCACCAGAGGGACATTGAAATGGCCAGTTAGCTTCCCATGAGAAGAACGGGGTCTGAACCATAAACAGGGACCTCTAAACTACAGCAGCTAAAACCAAGAAAATACAGACAAAACGCAACCCGGAAAAGCTTAGCGCTGCTCTCTGCCAGAGACAGGTGGCTGGAGTTGCAAAGAGACATTAAAAGGGCCAACGCAAAAATGGCAGTGGCAGCAACCCTCCTTGATCTCTGGGTAGAGGTGGCAGCAGGGTGGGCTGGTGCCTGGGAAAAGACTGGTGAGGAAAACTTTGTGAAGAGAACTGACACAGCAGCCTGTGGAGCCCTGGTGATAACGCACCTCCCACTCTGCAGCTCCCATCTCGCTCAGGCAAAAGGGAATCAATTAACCTGCCTTTTGTGTGCTCCGCACACAGCTTGTACGCCTGTGAGCTGCGGAGCTGAGTGCAGACTGGCTGGGAGAGCCTTGAGGAGAGACTGGAGACAGAGGCGTTGGGGAAAAAATGGGAGGAGGAACCAGGGAGTCCCGACTCCCTCCCCGTTCTGTAGTCTCCATTGTGGGCTGGAAAGGCGCAACCCCAAAGAGGCAGAAGCGGGGCGCGCATGAACCAGACTGCCTGCGATTGAAATGCAGTCTGCACAGGGGGTGGATCCTTGGGCGAAAAGGTCACAGAACTGCCCGGAGACCCCTGAGGAGAGTCTGGAAAAGGAGACGTTGGGGAAAGAAAGGGAGGAGAAACCAGGGAGTCCCGACTCCTTCTCCTTGCCATAGTCTCCGTTGTGCGGGAAGAGGCCACTCCCGCAAAGACCCAAAAGCTGAAAAGCACACATAGACACCACAAAAACACCCACTGCAGGCACGAACACTTGCGCCGAGTGACCCGCGAGGGTTGGTGAGCGTGTATGTGACCCGCGTGGGCTGGCAAAAACTTGCACCGGCCAGCAAGGCCTCCCACAGATTGGCACCAATACAGCCTGATAAGGAGTACACAGAGCGGCAAGGGCAGGTGTAAATTGACCCGCCCACCCGCAATTGCAGAGCGGCCCACAAAATTAGTAGAGCTGCCCAGAGTCCCTGGAGGAGAGACTGGAGACAGGATTAACCAGAGAGTCCTGGAGCTGACTTCCTCCCATTTCCGTAGTCCCCATTTGGCAAGGGCAAGCAACACACCCAAACAGCCAAAAGTGGGGAAAACTCACAATAGAAGACCCTAAACTGACCAGTGCCGGGCAGCTCACTGTCCAGGGGGGCCAGATGAGTATGCAAGGTCGCGAATAAGCCCTCTGGTCTGGGGCAAGCAGGCATTAGCCCAGGCAGGTAGGGGATCATGCTGCGCCAGGGAGCGTGCTCAGGGAGACAGCATGAGAGTGCAGAGCAATCCCACAAAAAAGCCCAGCCCTGACCGAAGGGGTCACAGAACTGCCCTAAGCAGGACTCAGACACAGGCAGTAGACTCCTGGAAGGCTCAAACAAACAACCCAAGATCATATAGGGTTAACAACTGACATCATCAGAGGCAAGCCCAGAAAGAAAAGGACAGGACAAAAATGCTTAACGGACTCTCACAAAAATGGGAAGAAAAAGAAGTTCCCCCCAAATAAGTGGAAAAGGGGACTCCCCACAGACAGAGTTAAATGAAATAGAGGCAAGGGAACTATCAGATATCGAATTCAAAACAATGGTTCTAAGGAAGCTCAATGTGCTCAGCCAGCTCAAAGAAAACTATGACAAACTGCAGAGAAACTATCAGGATCTTACAGCAAACTATATCAGCCTGGAAAAGGACAGAGAAACTATCAAGAAGACACAAGAGGATATGAAGAATACCATTTCTGAATTGAAAAACACAGTAGAAGGAATCCAAAGCAGGCTGGAAGAAGCCAAGGATCAAATCAGTGAGATGGAGGACAAGGTAGAAAGAAGCTACCAGAAAGAACAAGAAATGGAAAAGCAACTCAAAAAGACTGAAGAGGCATTTAGGGAAATGCAGGACAACCTGAAACGCAATAATATCCACATAATAGGGATGCCAGAAGGAGAAGAAGAGGAGCAAGGAATAGAGAAACACTTTGAAAAATAATGATGGGAAATTTCCCCAATTTGAGGACAGAAAAGCTCTCATGGATCCAGGAAGCAAAGAGGGCCGCATTCAAGAGGGACCCAAGGAAGCCCACTCCAAGACACATCATCATTAAAATGGCAAATATCAGACAAGCATATGATCCTAAAGGCACTAAAGGAGAAACAGGGAGTAACATACAAGGGAGTCCCATATGACTAGTAGCTGACTTCTCAACAGAAACACTATAAGCCAGAAGGGAATGGCAACAAATATTCCAAGTCATGAAAAGCAAGGGCCTAGAACCAAGGCTGCTCTACCCAGCAAGTCTCTCAATTAAAATAGAAGGCAAAATAAGGAGTTTTCCAGACAAAGGAAGGCTAAAAGAATACATGCCCACCAAACCAGCACTAAAAGATATGCTAAAGGGACTAGTTTAAGAAGATGATGAAAAAGAATGAGAAGAAGAAAAACACAGGTACAAATAAAAAAAATGAATAAGTTTCTATGAGTAATAAGTCTCAATGTAAATGTACTAAATGCCCCAATCAAAAAACACAGGATAGCTGAATGGATAAAAAAAACATGACTCACACATATGCTGCCTTTATGAGACCACCTCAGAGCAAAAGACCTACATAGATTGAAAGTAAAGGGATGGAAAAAAATATTCCTGGCAAATGGGAAAGAGAAGAAAGCAGCAGTAGCAATACTTATATCAGACAAAATAGATTTCAAAACAAAGGCCATAAAAGGAGACCCAGAGGGACACTTTATAATACTTAAAGGAAGAATCTTTCAAGAAGACATAATCATTGTAAACTTACATACACCCAACATAGGAGCACCCAAATATATAAGGAAAATCTTGGATGACTTCAAAAAAGATGGAGACAGTAACACACTGATAGTAGGGGATTTTAACACCTCATTGTCAATATTGGACAGATCTTCAAAACAAAACATCAACAATGATATTATGGAGCAGAATGATACACTGAATCAAATGAATTTAACTGACATTTACAGAACCTTACATGGCAAAGAAGCAAAATACACATACTTTTCAAATGCAAATGGAAGTTTTTCAAAAATAGACCACATGATAGGACACAAAGCAAGCCTCAGCAAATTCAGGAAAATTGAAATAATACCAAACTTTTTCTTGGACCACAAGGGCTTGAAACTGGAAATCAACCTCAAAGAGAAACTTCAAAAACTTGCAAACTCATGGAGACTGAACAGTAGACTATTAACAATGAATGGGTCTAATGAGATAAGAGAAGAAATCAAAAAATTTCTGGAAACAAGTTAAAATGAATGGACAACAGTCCAAAACCTATGGGACACAGCAAAGGCAGTCCTGAGAGGGAAGTTCTTAGCAATACAGGCTTACCTAAAAAAGATAGAAACATTTCAAATAAAAGACCTAACACTATAACTTCAAGTACTGGAGAAACAACAACAAATAAATCCCAGAGCAAGGAGAAGGAAGGGAATAGTCAAGATTAGAGCAGAACTGAATGACATAGAGATGAAAAGAACAATTCAGAGGATCAACCAAGCCAGAAGCTGGTTCTTTGAAAAGACAAGTAAAATCAACAACCATTAGGCAGACTCATCAAGAAAAAAGGGGAGATGACCGAAATAAATAAAATCAGAAATAAAAGAGGAGAAATAACAACTGATACCACAGAAATGCAAGGATTGTAAGAAACTACTATGAACAATTATATGCCAAGAAATTTGAAAACCTCTATGAAATGGACAAATTTCTAGAAAAGTATAATCTCCCAACGCTGAAGGAGGAAGAAACAGAAAGCTTGAACAGACCAATAAGAGCTGGGGAAATTGAAGCAATCATCAAGAAACTCTGGGCACACAAAAGTCCAGGGCCAGACAGTTTTGCAGGAGAATTTTACAAAACATTTAAGGAAGAGCTAACCCCTGTCATTCTCAAAGTATTCCAAAAAAATCCAAGAGGAGGGAAGACTCCCAGACTCTTTCTATGAGGCCAGCATCACCTTAATCCCAAAACCCGATAAAGACCCTTCAAAGAAAGAAAACTACAGGTCAATTTTACCGATGAATGTAGATGCTAAAATCCTCAACAAAATATTGACAAACCACATCCAGCAATACATTAAAAAGATCATCCACCATGAGCAAGTGGGATTCATCCCAGGGATGCAGGGATGGTTCAATATACACAAATCAATAAATGTAATACATCACATAAATAAAAGGAAAGACAAAAAACACATGATCATCTCGATAGATACAGAAAAAGCATTCAATAAGGTACAGCACTCATTCATGGTCAAAACATTCAGCAAAATGAGAATAAATAGGGCATTTCTCAATGTAATAAAGGCCATATATGAAAAACTTACAGCCAACATCATACTCAACGGGGAAAAACTAAAAGCCTTCCCACTATGATCGGGAACATGACAAGGATGTCTGCTTTCACCACTTCTATTCAACATGGTACTGGAAGTCCTAGCCACAGCAATCAGACAAGAAAAAGAAATAAAAGTCATCCAATAGGAAAGGAGGAAGTAAAACTATCATTGTTTGCAGATGACATGAGAGTGTACATAGAAAATCCTGTAGACTCCTCCTAAAAAAAATACTCAACCTAATAAGTGAATTTGGCAAAACAGCAGGATACAAAGTCAACATTCAGAAATCAAGGACATTTTTGTACAGTAGAAATGAAATAGAAGAAGAAGAAATCAGAAAAAAATATCATTCGATATAGCATGAGAAAAATAATGTACCTAGGAGTAAATTTAACCAAGGAAGTAAAAAACCTGTATGCAGAAAACTATACAACATTGAAGAAAGAAATTAAGGAAGACACAAATAAATTGAAGCATATACCATGCTCATGGATTGGAAGAATTAATATCCTCAATGTCCATACTACCCAAAGCAATTTATAGATTCAACACAATCCCTATTAAGATACCAATGATGTAATTCACAGAAATAGAATAGACATTTCAAATATTTATATGGAATCATAAACAACCCTGAATAACTGCAGCAATTTTGAGATAGGAAAACAAAGTAGGAGGGATCACAATACCAGACATCACACTTTATTACAAAGCCACTATATTCAAAACTATCTGGTACTGGTACAAGAACAGACCCATAGACCAGTGGAACAGAATAAAAAGCCCAGAAATAAGCCCAGGTCTATATGAGCAACTAATATTTGACAAAGGGTGCAGAGGCATAAAGTGGCCTCTTCAGCAAATGGTGTTGGGAGAGCTGGACGGCTACATGCAAAAAATTGAAATTGGATCATCAGCTGACACCATACACAAAAATAAACTCAAGATGGATAAAAGACTTAAATATAAGTCGCAACACCATCACAGTCCTAGAGGAGAACATTGGCAGGAAACTCTCAGATATCCCACGCAGCAATTTTTTCACTGATATGTCTCCTAAAGCAAGGGACAGAAAGGAAAGAATAAACAAGTGGGACCTCCTCAAAATAAGAAGCTTCTGCATGGCGAAAGAAAACATCAGCAAAATGAAAAGGGAGCCAACCATATGGGAAAATATATTCGCTAATGACAGATACATCAGAGAGATGGTTTGATCTCCAAGATATATAAAGAACTCACTCAACTCCACTCCAAGAAGACAAATGATCCAATCCAAAAATGGGCAAAGGACCTGGGCAGACACTTTTCCAAGGAGGAGATACAGAGGGCCCAGAGACATTTGATAGGATGCTCAGCATCACTAGCCATCAGAGAAATGCAGATCAAAACCACCATGAGGTACCACCTCACACCAGTCAGAATGGCCATCATAAACAGATCAACAAACAGCAGGTGCTGAATAGACTGTGGAGAAAAGGGAACACTAGTCCACTGTTGGTGGGAATGCAGACTGGTGCAGCCATTGTGGAAAGCAGTGTGGAATTTCCTCAAAAAGCTGAAAAGGGAACTGCCTTTTGAACCAGCAATTCCCCTGCTGGGACTATACCCTAAGAATCCTAAAACGCCAATTCAAAAGAACCTATGCACCCCAATATTCATAGCAGCACAATTTTCAATAGCCAAGTGTTGGAAGCAGCCTAAATTCCCATCAGTAGATGTTTGGATCAAAAAATTATGGTACATTTACACAATAGAATATATGCAGCAGAAAGAAAAAGAGAACTAATATACTTTGTGACAGCATGGATGGAACTGGAGAGCATTATGCTAATCGAAAGAAGCCGGGGGGCGAAAGACAAATACCATATGATCTCACCTATAAGTGGAACCTAACCAACAAAACAAAGATGCAAGGAAAATAAGACCAGCAACATTGAAAGAAAAAGAATCCAACAGAGACAAGAGGGAAGGAGGGAGGGGTGGGCGGGGGGTAAAGGAAGGGAAGAAGCAAGTCAAGGAACATATCGCAAGGACACATGGAAAAAGACAAAGTGAGGAAGGATTGAGGGAGGGAGAGGGAGAAGGGGGCAGGGGAAAGTGGTGGGGGGAAGGCAGAGACAAATGTATTTGGAAAAATAAATTAATTAATAAGAAAAGTGTAATTAATAAAAATCACTACTAACTATTCTAATAAGACAATTAATAATAAGTCTAATACAAGCTGCTATGCATTGATGTATATAATAGTCTGCTCTTATCCACTATTTTGTTCTCCATGGTTTCAGTTATGTGGTTTCAGTTACATGGTCAACTTCAGTCCAAAATTATTAAATGGGAAAGTCTAGAAATAAATAATTCATAAGTTTTAAATTATTCACCATGATGAGTAGTATTGTGATGAAATCTTGAGCCATTCTGCTCCATCACAATGCATTTGTGAACCATCCCTTTGTCCAGGGTCTCTGGGCCTTATATGCTCCCTACTCGGTAGACACTTAGTAGCCTTCTGGTTTATTAGGTGGACTATTGTCCTATTGCAGTGCTTTTGTTCAAGTCAACCTTTTTTAAAACTTAATAATGACCTCAAACTGTAAGAGTAGTTTAAACTTTACCATAGATATGTAAGAATAGGAATAAATATATTATACATTGGGTTGGATACTACATATTTGCAGTTTCAGGCATCCAGTTGTGGTGTTGGAGTATATGCCCCACCGATAAGGTAGGGTAGCTGTTCTATGTGTCAGCCACTTAAAACTGCCCTATGAGATAATTATAATATGATTGCAATTTTATACATGAGGCAACTGAGACACTATGATAACTAAATAATAAGATTATGCAATTAAGAAGTATTAGAATGAAAATTTGGATCTAAATAAATTTACTCCCCTTGTTTAATTATTAAGCACAGTGACCTTCTAATAACACTCTGACTGTATCTTTTAAGCATTCATATCTGTGCCCCAGGGAAATGTTCTCATCAGGAGCTCTAGGAGTTCCATCTTTCAGTCAATAATTGCAGGTGAGAAAGCCAGTTTTCTATTCTCCTAATATAAAACCTTATAGAAAGCTTCTCAAGTTGAACAAACATTTAGGGACTATCTACTATGAATAAGGCATTCTATTCAGTGAATTTTGAATGTTTTTCAGTAATTTCTCCTTGAAATCCTTTTAGTTTATAACATCATTACCATCAATTTATAGAGAAAAAATGAAGTACAAGGGAAGATAAGTCATATGCCCAGATTACCTAGTTTGTAGACAGCAGAGGAGGAGTTCACAGTATTCTTGCTGACTTAAAATCCCATGCCTATTTCTATTGGGAGAGAATTCATGAACATAAACATAGAAAATGAAGCAAAACCCAGCAAAGGCAATTCTTTTAGGATGGGCTGGGCCTTAGACAAAGATGACTTAGGCACTGTGGGAATTTCTGCCAGCTCTGGATTCTTGGCAGTTGGTGTGTGTCTCCTCCTGCTGGTTCAGAAAATGTGCTTGTGTTCAGGCTGGTAACCCAACACCCCTAAACTGAGAACTACTGTGCCTGCTGTGCGTGAAGGGGATGTGCAGTATGTACTTCCAAATATACCCCAAATAACATAGTAAAGGCCATTATGGTCTGGGTTATCCTAAAGATTTCACCTTGAACACTCCAACTCTCTTCCTACGGAGAAACCTATGTGAGCATTAGGGTTTAGCTCACTGTTGCACTGTGCAGCGGCTATAGGGGCGCGCTGCCACGGGGGAGTGCTGCAGAGAACCCAGTGCTCCCTGAAACCTGAGGGAAACTGGCCAGGGCTAGCTGAGGTGGGAGCAGGGCTCTGAAATCCACAGAGCCCATCCCAGAGTTGCAACGGATGAGGGAGAATAAACACAAAACATCGCAAAGACTTCTCTGTTTGCCGGGAGAGCAGACGGGGGCACTTCCTTCACTGGAGAAGGCCATGGAACATCCCCCTAGTGGGGAAGGCCGCTTTGCTCTTTGTTCCAAGGCTTTTATTGAAAAACTTATCAGTGGGCTAGGTAACAGGAATGCATGTGTACACTCGTTACATTAGCATGTTAAGTTTCACAGAGAATAGATACTTTTAAGAAAACAAGTGACAGGAATTCACTGATTTACATAGGTACAAGAGGAGACCAGTCTAAACAAAAGAGAATGAAGATAAGGGAAAGTGCCTTAATGATAAAGGGTAAGGGGTGTAAATAATGTGAAGGTCCTTCGCAGCATGAGCTGACCAGAGATCTGAGGGACGAACAGAGCACACTCTAAAGAATTTACTTTTAAGCCTGATTACCCCAGGACCCACCAGATCTGATTTAGGGCTGTTTTTCCTGCACTGTTTCAAGCCTGAGCCAGGCAGGGGGAGGGAACCACCAAGGGATAAAGAGATTGCTTATGGGGTGCAATAAAGACTCTGGCCATGTCCAAGCCACGCTGAGAGGGGCAGGGGCCTTTTTGCCCCTTCTCTGTGTCCCCCAATTTCTTATCTGCTCCCTATATCAGTGGATGCCTATCTGAGGTTGCCCCTCCCCTGAGGGGTCTTACCTGTCATTGACAGGGATCATCACAAGACAAAGCACAAAGGCAGGGGCTACACCCTGCCTGGGGGTACAGGCCAAGTTGCCTCAGGAGCCTGTTTCTCCAAGGCCTCCAGATTATTTCCAGCTTTGGGGCCCTCCAGCCTGTTGGCAGGGTTACCGCTCCTGAAATCAGGCTGGGTGTTTCCCAGCAGCCCCCTATACCTCCCTGGTTTCCATACCACCCTGATGAGGGTGTCAGCATGTGATGCGACATCTGTTTTCCATGGGTCCTTTAATACAGACCCTTTGCCTTTGCATTTTCAAACTCCAAGTAAAGAAAACATTTGTGAACATTTTACACTCTGTCCCTTAATAATATTACTAACTTGTCCATAAAGTTGGCATCATGATCAACTTCCCACTACAATCCCAATTCACATTCATCATGAATACAGATTGCCATGGAAGCACCAATCAGACAAAGACTACTGGACACCTGTTCTCCCATCTCAAACATGTGATTTGTCAGTGGACAAATCAAATGTGGGCAATGCCTTGCTCCAGTTGCAATAACTGCAGATTTAATATTCATATAGATAAGTGTAAAGCCTTGTCCTTTCCTTATCTTGAATTTGGAAGTTCCTTTGTGGAATGTTCTGAGCTTCTGACGTCTCTCCCTTTGAAAACCTAATCTCAGCTTCTTTATACAGCACTTGTGAAAGGTGGAAACTAATTATAACCATGACTCTGTTTTTGAAATGAAATCCAATCCAAAGTATGAATATCGTTAAGATTCTGTCCAGCTGTGGCATTTAGAGTCATGTTGGGTGTTTTCAGTTCACAGAGCTGAGTTTTCCTTGTAGGGAAGTTTGAGCATTGCTGACACAGAGATGACTGTCCAGTGTCTTCTCTGTGTTTCCAAAGCCAGGCATGGTATCAGCAGAGTCAGCTTTTCCTGTATGGTTAAGCAGGAAGGTTTTCACACAGCCACCATCACTTTCCTTTGCTATTTCTTGGTGTCACTGCAGTCCCTGAAGGTCCCCATTCATTTCTCTGTTTCAAGCCTTAGTTGTTGAATCTTTCTAAAGTGAAGAAAGTCAAAAGCTGATTACATGAGAGACAGCTGCCAACAGCCAATACTAGACTGTTTTGATCACAGTGGCCTTGTAATATAGTTTTATGTCAGGTGTTGTGATCCCTCCTACTTTGTTCTTCTTTCTCAAAACTGCTACAGCTATTTCGGGTCATTTATGGTTCCATTTAAATTTTTGAAATGTTTGTTCTATATCTGTGAAATATGTCATTGGTATTTTAATAGGGATTGCATTAAATATTTAAATCACTTTGGATAATATGGACATTTTGATGATAATAATTCTTCCAATCCATTGCCACAGTTTATGCTTCCATTTATTTATGTCTTAATTTCTTTTTTCAGTGTTGTGTAGTTTTCTGAGTAGAAGTCTTTTAACTCCTTGGTTAAGTTTATTCCTAGGTATTTTATTTTTCTTGTTGCTATAGAAAATGGGATTTTTTTCCTCCTTATTTCAGATTCTGATATTTCATTGTTGGTGTACAAAAATACCTTTGATTTCTGAATATTGACTTTGTACCCTGCTGTTTTGCCAAATTCATTTATTAGGTTGAGTAGTTTTTTGGTGGAGTCTACAGGGTTTTCTATGTACACTCTCATGTCATCTGCAAACAAGGATAGCTTTACTTCCTCCTTTACTATTGGATGCCTTTTATTTCTTTTTCTTGTCTGATTGGTGAGGCTAGACCTTCCAATACTATGTGGAATAGAAGTGATGAAAATGAACATCCTTGCCTTGTTCCCAATCTTAGTGGGAAAGCTTGTAGTTTTTGTTCATTGAGTATGATGTTGGCTCTAGATTTTTCATATATAGCCTTTATTATGTTGAGGTATGACCCTTTTACTCCCACTTTCCTGAGTGTTTTTTATCATAAATGGGTGCTGTACCTTATCGATGTTTTTTCTACATCTATTGATATGATCATGTGATTTTTGCCTTTCCTTTTGTTTATCTGATGTATTACATTTATTGATTTGTGGAAATTGTACCATTCTTGCATCCCTAGGATGAATCCTGTTTGATCCAGGTAGATGATCTTTTTAATGTATTGCTGGATGTGGTTTGCCAATATTTTGTTGAGGATTTTAGCATCTATGTTCACCAGAGATACTGGCCTGTAGTTTTCTTTCTTTATTGTGTGTTCATCTGGTTTTGGGTTTAGGATGATGCTAGACTAATAAAAAGAGTTTGGAAGTCTTCCTTCATCTTGGGTTTTTTGGAATAGCCTGAGAAGAATAAGGGTTAGCTCTTTCTTAAATGTTTTGTAAAATTCTCCTGTGAAACTGTCTGATCCAGGGCTTTTGTGTGCCGGGAGTTTTTGATTACTGCTTCAATTTCACCTGCTGTTAAGGTCGGTCAGGCTTTCTGCTTTTTCTTCATTCAGTGTTAGAAGGCTATATTTTTCTAGAAATTTGTTCATTTCACCTGGGTTTCAAATTTCTTGGCATATAATTACTCATAGTAATTTCTTACAATCCTTTACATTGCTGTGGTATCAGTTGTAATTTCACCTCTTTCATTTCTGATTTTATTTATGTGGGTCCTCTCCCTTTTTTTTTGATAAGTCTGCTTAAAGGCTTGTTGATTTCATTTATTTTTTTTTAATTCTATTTTAATTTATTTTTTCAAATACATTTGTCTCTGCCTTCCCCCCACCACTTCCCTTGCCCCCTCCCTTCTTCCCTTCCTCAGCTCTTCCTCTTTGGTTTTGTCCATGAGTCCTTGCTATATGTTCCTTGACTCTCCCCTTCCCTTCCTTTTCCCCGCCCCCCCCTCCTTCCCTCTTGTCTCTGTTGATTTCTTTCCCTTTCAGTGTTGCTGGTCTTATTTTCCTTGCATCTTTGTACTGTTGGTTAGGTCCCGCTTATAGGTGACATCATATGCTATTTGTCTTTCTCCCCCTGGCTTATTTCGCTTAGCATAATGCTCTCCAGCTCTATCCATGCTGTCGCGATGTTTAGTAGTTCATTTTTTCTTTCTGCTGCGTAGTATTCCATTCTGTATATGTACCATGACATTTTGATCCAATCATCTACTGATGGGCATTTAGGTTGCTTCCAACACTTGGCTATTGTAAACTGTGCTGCTATGAACATTGGGATGCAGAGGTTCTTTTGAATTGGCGTTTTGGTGTTCTTAGGGTATAGTCCCAGCAGGGGAATCACTGGATCAAAAGGCAGTTCCATTTTCAGCTTTTTGAGGAAATTCCACACTGCTTTCCACAATGGCTGCACCAGTCTGCATTCCCACCAACAGTGGACTAAGGTTCCCTTTTCTCCACAGACTTACCAGCACCTGTTGTTTGTTGATCTGTTTATGATGGCCATGCTGACCGGTGTGAGGTGGTACCTCATGGTGGTTTTGATCTGCATTTCTCTGATGGCTAGTGATGCTGAGCATCCTTTCAAATGCCTCTGGGCCCTCTGTATCTCCTCCTTGGAAAAGCGTCTGCCCAGATCCTTTGCCCATTTTTGGATTGGATCATTCGTCTTCTAGTCGAGTGAGTTCTTTATATATCTTGGAGATCAAACCATCTCTCTGATGTATCTGTCATTAGCGAATATATTTTCCCATATGGTTGGCTCCCTTTTCTTTTTGCTGATGTTTTCTTTCGCCGTGCAGAAGCTTCTTATTTTGATGAGGTATCACTTGTTTATTCTTTCCTTTCTGTCCCTTGCTTTAGGAGACATATCAGTGAAAAAATTGCTGCGTGGGATATCTAGAGTTTCCTGCCAATGTTCTCCTCTAGGACTTTTATGGTGTTGCGACTTATATTTAAGTCTTTTACCCATCTTGAGTTTATTTTTGTGTATGGTGTCAGCTGATGATCCAATTTCAATTTTTTGCATGTAGCCGTCCAGCTCTCCCAACACCATTTGTTGAAGAGGCTATTATTGCTCCATTTTATGCTTCTGCCCCCTTTGTCAAATATCAGATGCCCATAGAGACCTGGGCTTATTTCTGGGCTCTATTTTGTTCCACTGGTCTATGGGTCTGTTCTTGTGTCAGTACCAGATTGTTTTGAGTATAGTGGTTTTGTAGTAGAGTTTGATGTCTGGTATTGTGATCCCTCCTACTTTGTTTTTCTTTCTCAAAATTGCTGAGGCTATTCAGGGTCGTTTATGGTTCCATATAAATTTTTGAAATGTCTGTTCTATTTCTGTGAAATATGTCATTGGTATCTTAATAGGGATTTCATTGAATCTGTAAATTGCTTTGGGTAGTATGGACATTTTGAGGATATTAATTCTTCCAATACAGGAGCACGGTATGTGCTTCCATTTATTTGTGTCTTCCTTAATTTCTTCCTTCAGTGTTGTATAGTTTTCTGCATACAGGTCTTTTACGTCTTTCGTTAAATTTATCCCTAGGTACTTTATTTTTCTTGTTGCTATATCGAATGATATTTTTTTCTGATTTCTTCTTCTTCTATTGCATTGCTGGTGTACAAAACTGCCTTTGATTTCTGAATGTTGACTTTGTATCCTGCTGTTTTGCCAAATTCACTTATTAGGTTGAGGAGTTTTTTGGTAGACTCTGCAGGGTTCTCTATGTACACTATCATGTCATCTGCAAACAAGGATAGCTTTACTTCCTCCTTTCCTATTGGGATGCCTTTTATCTCTTTCTCTTGTCTAACCACTGTGGCTAGGACTTCCAATACGATGTTGAAAAGAAGCAGTGAGAGAGGACATCCTTGTCATGTTCCCGATCTTAGTGGGAAAGCTTTTAGTTTTTGCCCTTTGAGTATGATATTGGCTGTAGGTTTTTTTATATATGGCCTTTATTACGTTGAGGAATGCCCCATTTATTCCCATTTTGCTGAGTGTTTTGATCATAAATGGTGCTGTACCTTATCAAATGTTTTTTCTGCATCTTTTGAGATGATCATGTAGTTTTTGTCTTTTCTTTTATTTATGTGATGTATCACATTTACTGATTTGTGTATATTGAACCATCCCTGCATGCCTGGGATGAATGCCACTTGATCGCGGTGGATAATCTTTTTAATGTATTTCTGGATGCGGTTTGCCACTATTTTGTTGAGGATTTTAGCATCTATGTTCATCAGCGAAATTGGCCTGTAATTTTCATCTTTGTAGGGTCTTTATCTGGTTTTGGGATTAGGGTGATGCTGGCCTCATGGAAAGAGTCTGGGAGTCTTCCCTCCTCTTGGATTTTTTGGAATCGTTTGAGAAGGACAGGAGTTAGCTCTTAAATGTTTTGTGAAATTCTCCTGTGAAACCGTCCGGCCCTGGGCTTTTGTGTGCTGGGAGTTTCTTGATTACTGCTTCAATTTCTCCAGCTGTTATCAGTCTGTTCAAGCTTTCTGTTTCTTCCTCCTTCAGTGTTGGAAGATGATACTTTTCTAAAAATTTGTCCATTTCATCAAGGGTTTCAAAATCTTGGCATATAATTGTTCATAGTAGTTTCTGACAATCATTTGTATTTCTGTGGTATTAGTTGTTATTTCTCTTCTTTCATTTCTGATATTATTAATTTGGGTCCTCTCCCCTTTTTTCTTGATGAGTCTGCTTAAAGGCTTGTCAATTTTACTTATCTTTTCAATGAACCAGCTCCTGGATTGGTTGATCTTTTGAATTGTTCTTTTAGTCTCTATTTCATTTGATTCCGCCCTAATCTTGATTATTTCCTTTATTATACTTGTTCTGGGCTTTGTTTGTTGTTGTTTCTGCAGTTCTTGAGGCTGTAGTTTTAAGTTATTCATTTGAAATGTTTCTATCTTTTTTAGGTAGGCCTGTATTGCTACGAGCTTCCCTCTCAGGACTGCCTTCACTGTGTCCCTTAGGATTTGGACTGTTGTGTGTTCATTTTCATTTGTTTCCAGAAACTTGATTTATTTTCTGATCTCATTATTGCCCCATTCATTGTTTAATAGTATGCTATTCAGTCTCCATGAGTTTCAGTGTTTTTGAGTTTTTTCCTTGAGGTTGGTTTCTAGTTTCAAGGCCTTGTAGTCTGAGAAAATGCTTGTTGTGTTTTCAATTTTCTTGAATTTGTTGAGGCTCATTTTGTGTCCTATAGTGTGGTCTATCTTTGAAAATATTATATGTGCATTTGAAAATAATGTGTATTTTCCTTCTTTGGGATGATTTGTTCTATATATAGCAGTTATGTTCATTTGATCTAATGAGTCATTCAGTTCCACAATATCCTTGTTGACATTTTGTTTGGAAGATATATCTGGTTTTGATAGTGGGGTGTTAAAATCCTCTACTTCAGTGTTTTGCTGTCTATATTTTTCTTGAAGTCCTCCAAGATTTTCCTCATATAATTGGGTGCTCCTATATTGGGTTTACAAGGGTTATATCTTCTTGATGGATTACTCCTTTAAGTATTAGGTGCTGTACTTCTTTGTCTCATTTATGGCATTTTTTTTGAAGTCTATTTTGTCTGATATATGTATTGTTACCCTGGCTTTTGTTACTGGCCCATTTGTTTGGAATATTTTTTTTCTACCCCTTTACCTTCAGTCTGTGTAGGTCCTTTGTTCAGAGGTGGTTCTCTAGTACAGCATAAGTGAAGGTCATCTTTTCTTATCCATTTTGTTACTCTATGTCTTTTGACTGGAATATTTAATCCATTTACATTCAAAGTTATTATTGATAGGTACTTATTCATTTTTTCTGTTTTTACCTGTGTTCCTCTCTGTCTCACACTCTTTTTCTTCATCTTCTTAAAGCTATCCCTTTAGCATATCTTGCAATGTTTGTTTGGTGAAGGTGTATTCTTTTAGCTTTCTTTTGTCTGGGAAACTCCTTATTTCTCCTTCCATTTTAATAGAGAACCTTGCTGGGTTAGAGCAGTCTTGGTTGCAGGCCTTTGCTTTTCATTATTTGGAATATTTCTTGCCATTCCCTTCTGGCTTGCAGTGTTTCTGTTGAGAAGTCAGCTGCTAGCTGTATCGGGGCTTCCTTGTATGTTACTACCTCTTTCTCCTTTGCTTCCTTTAGAATTCTCTTTGTCTTTGATATTTGTCATTTTAATCGTGATGTATCTTGGAGTGGGCCTCATTGGGTTCCCCTTGAATGGGACCCTCTGTGCTTCCTGGACTTGTATGACTTTTTCTCTCCTCAAATTAGGGAAGTTTTCTACCATTACTTTTTCAAATAGGTTCTCTTTTCCTTTCTCATCCTCTTCTCCTTCTGGTATCTCTATTATATGGATATTACTACATTTCAGGTTGTCCTGCATTTCCCTGAAAGCCTCTTCATGCTTTTTGAGTCTTTTTTCATTTTCTTGCTCTTTCTGGGAGCTTTTTCTGTACCTTGTCCTCCAGCTCGCTGATTTGGTCCTCAGCTTCATCAAGCCTGTTTTGGATTCCTTCTACTGTGTTTTTCAATTCAGAAATTGTATTTTTCATTTCCTCTTGTCTCTTATTGATAGTTTCTATGTCCTTTTTCATGCTGATAGATTTTTCTGTAAGTTCCTCATAGTTTCCCTGTAATTTTTGGTAATTCTCTCTGAGTTCACTGAGCTCATTGGGCTTTCTTAGAACCGTTGTTTAGAACTCAATATCTGATACTTTACTTGTCTTTATTTCATTTAGCCCTCTTTCTGGTGATTCCTCCTTTCCTTTCAATTGGGTTTTTTTTTCCTTTTGTCTTCCTATTATTTGTGAAATTCTTCTTTCTTGCTTATGCTTCTTAAGTTGATCTGTCTTTACTTCCTCAGTTTGTGGTAGGAAGTTGGAGAACCTGTGAGATTCATTGGTGTAGTCTCCCTGACCTCCTGAACTTGATGCTCTTTGGATGCCTTTTATGTTGTTTATGTTGGGTCTCTGGAAGAAATTGGGTTTTGATTGTTGTTTAGTCATTTTTTGGTGGGTTCTTCCCTCTAGCTGGTTGACTGAGGGTCACTCTACCCACCATGTCTTGTGTTTATTTTTGTGCACGTGCTGCCAGAACAAAACCAGAAATCCCAGGAAACAAACCCACATCCACAAAAGTAATTCCCCCCGCACAACCTACCCTCAACAACAAATGAACCAGTATTAATAAGGCTGTAAAGAGGTTAAGACTATTATAATAAAGGATAGAAATAAACTATTAGTATAAAATCTAATGACTTAGTATGCACAAACTTGATAGTCTTGTAATGAATGTTAGAATGTTATGCAGTAAAGAAAATATTGCAAATCATGGAGAAGACTACAGTGGATTTCTTCTCAGTAGCCTCTAGTATTTACTGCTGTTTTTCCTGTCTGGATCTGCCTCTGATGATGTCAGCTGTTGAACCTGTCTGACCTTAGGCAGTCTGTTCGAGACTTCCAGGAATCTAATGTATGTGGCTGTCTCCTTCAGGTGTTAATCTAGTCACTCTGCACTCAGCAGTCAGGCTTAAGCACCACAAGACCATGGCAGAGTCCTTTCTGGGGGCAGGGCTATTGCTTCCTCTTATGCTATTGCTGCTCAAGGGAATGGTCTGCCTGAGGAAGATGGCTACTGCTGTATGGGTGGTGACTCAGCACCAGGATTCTGCTGGCTGTTCCCTCAGTTCTCTCCCAAAAGCCTCCCTCCCTCATCCCTCTTCAGGCATTTATAGCTCACTCTGCCCCGACCTTCATTGGAGCCTAGGGTAAGTGGCTGCAGATAAA
Source organism: Pteronotus mesoamericanus (assembly GCF_021234165.1). Taxonomy (NCBI): domain Eukaryota; kingdom Metazoa; phylum Chordata; class Mammalia; order Chiroptera; family Mormoopidae; genus Pteronotus; species Pteronotus mesoamericanus. Next base: position 62,273,181 of record NW_026555321.1, read on the forward strand.
AATTTTTGTGTTGGTCTTTTCAATTTCTCTTTGCGTCTCCAGCTGCCTGTCTCTGGCAGAGTGCAACCGTGCCACTTTTCATAGCTGGCTGTTTTCTGTGTACTTTTTGGGCTCTGGTGCTCTACGCTGGGGACCCCTGCTTATGGTTTAGACCCTGCTCTTCTCAGGGAGATCCAACTCTCCCCTTAAATATCACACTGGCACTGCTGCTTGTGGTTGCCCAGCCCACCTTTTTGAGTGTCCGTTGCACTCCTTACCTGTTAGGTTGTGCTAAAGCTGATTCTTTTGTCTGTCCAAGGTTATAAGGCTTCTATCTCACTATTGTTCAGTTGTTTGTTCCTGGTGATTTCTCCACAATTTAGTTGTAATTACAGATTGGTCCTGGGAGGAGTTCAGTGTGACTTCCATTCCTCGGCCATAGTGCCCCTCCTCTAGAGGCATTCTTTTGACAATCCAGGCAGCTTACAGGGGTTAAAACTCACCTGAATATTAGGAATCTGAAAGGTGCCATCATTTTCATATGGGAGAACCTATAATGGGCAAGAACAAAAAAGAAAATAAAAAGCACACCTCTAAGTTCTCCTGGCTTGCCTGTTTAGACTTTTTGTATTTCTATCCAATAAATGATATAGAGAACTGAGTTTGAGTCCTATTCCTCTATTACCAGTGGTATTATCTTGGACTTGTTTATTTTCTTCTTTGAATCTCAGTTTCTTCATACAAAAATGGGAATGATAACTTACCTACCTCATTGGACTGTTAAAAGTGTTAAATAAAATAATGTTTGGAAAGCACTTAACACCATATACTATTAATACCATCCTATACATTGATATTCATATATTTAGCCTGGCCCATAGTAGATGCTCATTATTACAGGGATAGAGGGCAGCTATGGTTGTTATCTGACATTTAAACAAATGATTGCTTTGTCCTCTGCTGATATGTGGTTCCTTTCTCTCCAAAAACAACTTGTAAGGTTTTCATCAAGGACCAAAAAGTTTGTTTTCATTTTTTAATCTTCTCAAGTTATGTAATACAGAAGTACAAGCAAATATTGGGAGAAGAGAAAAACTAGATAGTTTTCAAATGTATCAATCTAAAATTTATGAGTCTTGTAGAATAAATGGATTTTTTTAAACTTTGTATGATATTGGCAAAAGATACCCTATTTCCATTTTGGTTTTAATCCTGCTTAGTATGGAAAGATCATTAATAATTCATAAGCAGGGCATTAAATATTCTGGAATTACACAGTGAGAATATTCTCCCTTCTCAATTATCTTTCATATCCTTTTGATTATGTCAAGTATCTCAGTTCCAAATTTCAGTACTCTTCTTTGTTAACAAAGAGAGATGATGGGATCAGGCTGAAATTTTAGGGGATTAAATAATAATGTATTGTTTTCATTGTACATATTTTTATGTTTAACTTATATTTTTGTTAAATTAAACTGGTTAGTAAAATAGCATTTGTTATTAAAAATTTTTTGAATTAAAAAGTGAACCATTTAAAGAAAAATATTTAGTAAATAGTAGCACAATTGATACTTATGTACAGAAAGAGCGTGACAGTGGTAGCCTCCAATTGGGAGAAGACCAGACTTGATGACCTACCGCTCTTCCTTCAGATTTTGGGGGCTCTTGGTGGCACAGTGAATCACCCATTAATGCTGTTAGTGCTGGGAGAGCTGGTCTGCAGTGGGCAGTCTAAGATACCAGGTTGGAGAGAACACTTTCCCCACCTCCTTCTGGATATGCCTATTCCTCAAGGGCTGCAAAGAACAGAAAAGGAACAAGAAAATGAGATTAAGTAAGAATAAGGTTATTTATTTCCAGATCACCTGGACATGGCATGTTTTCTCAAAAAGAAAAAAAAAATTCTCTTGTGAAAAGAAAAACAGCTGTAGTCTGAACACAAGTCTCATTCATTTTAACCCAGAAATCAAAATATCTTAGTAGTTGAAGCTAATGGGTTATTCATGGGCTGCTTTTTTTTTTTTTTATTCTCCCTGAGGGAAGCAGGGTACTCTCCAGTATCTACAGGAGATGATTTTACTTTATAAATAATTCCTCTCTTTCTCCCTCTTCCTCTCTTCTTTTTGCTCTCTCTACTCCTCTGAGATCTTTTCCATTACCTCAAAAGTATTTGCCTAGAGAATATGAAATGATTCTTTCACTGAGTTCAATAAAACACTTGACAGGCAGAAGCCTATGAAAGCATTAATGAAAACATTGTAGCCTGATAAAATTTATTCCCAGAACCTACAATTGTATAGTGTCTGTATTAATACTAAAGGGTGACTGAAATTTGATTTTTTGCTCCCTTTAAATTCTGAACACTAACAATGTCCACTGACTAACAGACCTATTACTCTATTTAACTCTTATTACTCATTTGTGCTTTTAACTGTTTCTATAAAGGTTAAGATTTAGCAGATGTTTACTGGAGTGTGTGTATTGCTTAGTTCATGGGAAATAAGGAAAGGGTGGTTGTATACAGAAGTATCTCAGAGATTATATAGCTGATCCCACCACTTTCCCAGGAGACCAATATGGCACACTGACAGATTAATGAGTTTGCCAAGGGTGATACCATATGATTTCCCAGAGCTATAACAGGGACCCTGACCCTGGCCTCCCAGTTAACACTCCATCATAGGTTCCTCTTCCAAGGACCATGGAGCTGGGAACAATTTAATCCCCTGTGACACATATATCTTAATAATCTCCTCAGTTGCTTTAGAAAGAGGATGATCCTAACCATCCATTGCTGTGTGCTCAGCTTTTTATGAAGCACCCCACAGTGTACTCCTTTTGAATCCTAAACATAAACATGCACTTTCTGTTAAGACCTTCCTATAATTGAGATCAAAGCTGTCACTGGAGCTTTCTCAAGAGTTGAGTTTCTTTCATTTCCTTTTTCAGGAATTTGAACTTGAAGAAATTGCACCTCAAGCTGTTGTTAGCCAGTATCTACCAGTCTTTTCTTCAAAACAATGTCTTTTCTTTCATATTTGTTCCTTTTATTAACAATGTTGTAGCGTTTATTTGCTGAAGGGAAGGGAGAAAATAATGATCATCTAGGCAGAAAATGAAATATTTTGAGACATATCAAAGTCTTTTAATTTGATGGGTGGTTTTACACAGAGATATGGACATCATTTTTTAAGATAATTTATGTCTGCAAATGAATAATTTATATCTGTGAATATAAGCTCACCCTATATATTAAGCCAGGATTAAATATTGTGATATTTGGTTTTTATGAAGCCATTTGTACTCTCAACCAGTTTTATAGACTGAAAGAATTTGCTTTTCACAGTTTGAATGGTGTTGATCCTCTTGGACTATGACCATGTAAGGAGGGCCAATCCATATTTACTGCCTCCTAAAAGACCTTCATTTTATAACCACAGCCCTGAATCTTGCCAAATGCCAGTGCCCAGATCACTCACTGAAGGCCACAAAGTCCTGGCTTTGCCAGAGGCCTGTCAGTCTAACTAGGCCTGTCAGTCACACAGCCCGTGAAAGCTTAGGAAATTAATTGGTGCTTTTTCAAAAGCACCTGGTTCATCCCAAACTCAAGCTAATATAATCCCAGGGAAACCAGGGGAACAAAGAGTCAAATTTCTCTTTCTCTCTCTCCCTCTCTCCTTCTGTCTCTCTCCCCCTTTTTTTCTCTCCTTCTTTCTCCTCCTGCCCCGCCCCTTGCCTCTCTCAGAAACACACACTTGCCCTTGTGTGTGCATTCTTCAGGAGTGTTTGACCATGCAGGTCTAGCTTCTACCAAGCCTGCTCCAGACTGCAGGAGCTCCCAAGATACTGGACTTTAATATGAATGAGAAACTCTGGACATTGACTGTTTGTTTTGGCCTCGCTGAAGACACATTTGGACTTTTTCCATGGCGGGATGGACAGAGATGGGACTTTGGAAGCCCAGGGGCAGCTTCTATTTCCACTCGAATAAATCATCTTGCCATATCACAATCTCCCATGTGTGGGTCCTTGGAATGTTTTCCTTGTGATCCCCTGGAAGAGCCTGACTTCCTATGCAGAGCATGAGAAACATGGCCTTGAGGGTCCATGCAAGCTGTGCACAACAAAACATACATTGTCATGTTTTTGTTTTGTTTTGTTTTGTTTTGTATTTCAAATCCTAGACTCTCATTCTTTCTCCTGCTTTATCTCATCTCCTACTCAGTGCACAACTTCAAACAACAGACTTAGTAACTATTTATACGTATCCTCTCAGTAATGCTTGGCTATCCAGTGTTTGGTTAATGATATTTAAAAATTCAAAAGGGTGAGAGCACGGGCCAAGACCATTCTTTTAAACTAATGTCTTTTCCTGTTAGAAAGACACTTTCTTGAAACATACTTTTTCCTGCTCTTGAGTTTATCTAAAAGGACCTATAGCAATTAACTCAGAAGAGAGGCAGTCTAAGTATTTAATCTTTTCATCAGAAAGTCACTGAAGAAAACAAACTAGATCTCCATAATTCAGGAGGAATTTTTCTTCCCACAATTATCAAATAGTCAATATATTTGGAGCTGGGATTACATATGGTAAGGTTTTAATAAATAAGAATGCTTTCTATTTGCTGTATCTGGTTTTAGTAAGAAAAGTATCTTCTATTGTCTATAGTCTTTGATTTGTGCTCAGTATTTTCCACCTAGATTTAAAGGAGTTGGCAGTATTTCCAGATTTACAGAAATAGCAGGTATAATTTTATTACCCTTATTCACCAATCTCATAGTTGTTTCTGATTTGACTAATCGCCAATAGTATTATCTTCATCACAACGGCTTCAGTAAGTTCTTTTTCTGAAAGAAAGGATAGCTGAGTAAATAACTGAAGTACTAATACCAACCTCTCTGAAACACTCTTCCTTAAATATTGCTATGTGCCCACTGTGTTGTATCATGTTTAGTATAATTTCACAAGTATTGACAGAGATTTTTTTTGCAGATTTATTGAGCTACAACAATGAGGTACACTTGTTTAAATTGCAGAGTTCCATAAGGTTTAAACTATGTTTGCATCTATGAAGCCAAATTGTTGAATTAGTGTAGCTCTTTTAATAGTCACATGAAATTTTTAATCCAAGAAATTTTCTAAAAGAATTTTTTAAAACTGAAGTCACAATTTAAGGGATTAATTCCCAATTAGCCAGTATAAGCACTAAAGGTAATATATATGAGGAGGTATATGGACTAGAATTAACTTCATAATAATCCTAAAATGACCAATATAAAAAAATGTGCAAAGGACCTGAACAGACACTCCTCCAAGGTGGACATATAGAGGGACCAGAGACATATGAAAGGAGGTTCAGCATCACTAATCATCAGGGAGATGTAAATTAAAACTACAATGAAATACCACTTCACATTGGTCAGAGTGGCTATCAAAACAAATCAACAAATGACAAGTGCAGACAAGGTTGTAGAGAAAAGGGAACCCTAGTGCACTTGGTTGGAATGCAGACTAGTGCAGCCATTCTGGAAAACACTATGGAATTTCCTCAAAAAACTAACAGTGGAACTACCTTTTGATCCAGCAATACCACTGTTGTAATTATACTCTAAGAATCCTGAGATACCAATTCAAAAGAACCAGCCTAAGTGCCTATGAGTAAATGAGTGAATAAAAAAAACTGTGGTTCATCTACACAATGGACTACTATGCAGCAGAAAGAAAGAAGGAACTCCATCCCTTGGTGACAGCACAAGTGGAACTGGAGAACATTATGCTAAGTGAAATAAGCCAGGTGGTTAAAGACAAATACCATATGATCTCACCTATAAGTGAAACCTAATCAACAAAACAAACAAGCAAGCAAAATACAACCAGAGACATGGAAATAAAGAATAAACTGACAGTAACCAGAGGGGGTTGGGGAGGGGAATAATAGGAAAAAGAAAGGAAGGGTTATCAAAGAACATGTATAAAAGACCCATGGATCAAAACAACGGGGGTGGGGATTGAATGTGGGAGGTGGGGGTGGGTAGGGTGGGGGAGAATAATAGGGGGGAAATGGAGACAACTGTAATTGAACAGCAATAAAAATAAATAAAATAAAAAAGCAAAATGACCAATATCTTTATTTGCTTGTTTTTACTTAACATTTTCTCAATGATATTTTATTAGTTAATGGGACATCTTTGCAGTACAATTATTTTTCCAAAATCTGTGATAAATTTATTTGAATCTGTTTATTGTTATAACAAACATTCATTTGAACTAATTACCACATTTCAAATTCCAATAAAAAATAAGATTATTTGAACAATTAGGTCTCTTTTGAAAATGTTCTGTGAACCCCAAGATGTATTAGTCCAAATCTTAGTCAAACATTTCCATCAAAAAAATATAAAAAGAAAGAAAATGTGTGTCATTGGCAGTCCTCCACATTGTTGTCAGTTCCAGATGTCTAGAAGATATGCACGTTGTTACCTGTCTGCCTAGTCTGATAATGTCTGCATTCAGAGTTGCAATTAGGTCTTGCCCAGCCAGAGGAAGGCTGTCACCTAGCCTCATGTAGGTTTCATGGCAATACCTCCTAGTCTCTTCCTGGGTACTTGTGACCCCACCAAGGGGAGAACAGATAGCAACTCTTGTAGCACAGTTTCTCAGGGTCTGAAGTGGCTTCTTTTTCTTGCAATTGAAATGCCTAAAGCCTGGTGTTTCCTAGCTCAGAAAAGTCATCTATTCCTGAACTGTAAAAACTTATTCTTTATGCCACATGGATATTGATTTTTGAGTACCTTTATTTCTCCAGATACTTGTACTTTTGAAGATGTCTATGCTATTTTTAGGCCTCTGATACCCAGATAATGTAAGGGGAGACAAAATACTGTTTTCTGCCTCTATATAAACAGTATGTTTAAATAGATCTCAAACAACAATAATGGTCTCAGGAAATGGTTAGGGCCCTGGGTCTTATACAAGAGTTGAGTCCCTTGAAGAAAGTATCTTTTTGCATCTTCAGTGAGCTGAGAGTGTCCACAAGTAACCAGTATTTAACAGTTATTTATGAATGAATCTCTCTGGCCTGGAAGAGAGGAAAAACCTGTATAATGGAAGACTATAGGCAGCAGGGGGCAAGCATAAGAGAAATGTAGCTCAGTTCAATTTTGAAAATTAATTTCTGGTTCAAACATTATTTGATATACATTTCAGTAGAAATTTTTAAAAGTGAGCACTATTACCATTGTTGAACACTATGTCTGCCTTCTGGGTTAATTGTGGACTTTATTTGGTCCAGAAATACACTGTTGAGACAGGTCTATAAACTCAAGGAAGATCAGGACCTCTACTGTCCAGTGTAGAATTCTGTGGGATGAATCCTCACTGTGACAAGAAACATGGGTATGTGTACTGTAGAGAAGACTAGTTTTAGAAGTCTGTTGTATTTTCCTAGCTTTCAAGGTAAAGCCTTTCATGCAAAGATGCAATGGTTAAATTTCAGAGATTCCTACCATCCTTAAGCTTCTTGAAAAGTGTGAAAAAGTGTAAGAAAAAGGAAAACATCTAGTTGTATCTTAGTAATAAAGAAAAATGGATTCTTTTCATTTGAAAATGAAAAGTATTTATTAAAAATCTTTTAAAATACATTGGTCCGTATCTCTATATCAATAAATACATTATGCTAATTTACACTTGAATACAATTGAATCCTCAGAGTTCTGGACTCTTGGTTTCATGGGTTGTGGTTTTTCCATCATTGTTAACCAAATTCTTGATGAAACCTAAAATACAAGGGTGGGGAAAAAGTAGGTTTACAGTTATTTCTATGGAAAATAATACAATAATTAATAATACAAGAAAAAACTGTTTCATGTACTCAAAATTATAAACCTACTTTTGCCCACCCCTGAATAATACAATACTTTTGAAAATAAAATAAAATAATATTCCAGTGGTTAGGAGTAAAATAATATGAAAATATAATCTCATATACAATCTGGGGAAGTAAAATAAACAGGCTATGTCTGGTCAGCAAAATGACACTTCTAATACCAGGAAGACTAATTTTCATTGAGTGTGAGATGCCATAGATTAGGAGATATATGATTAACTTTTGTGCCACTAAAAAATAATAGTTAATTATATTTGTAGTATGTCAATGATTAAGATGCTTCCTGTTTTAAGAGATGTTAAAATACAAAAAGAGTGTGCACCATGGCAGTGATGATGCACCGCATTTCTGACATCACAGAGAGGGTAAACTGTCGTCAGTACAGAAGTGCTTGTCGTGGTGTTCCTGACATCAGCATGAAACATCTGGTCATGGCTAGAACCGCAGGTTTACTGCTTAGGTTTCAGCCAGGTTGTGCAGACAGGTTTGTCTTTGTATCAATTAGTTTCCTCCTAGCAATTACAGATGGCAGAATATATCTTCTCCTTTCTATCTGATAGCCAGAATTAAGTATTCTACACCTGCATGCCCATTTTAAGTCTGTATAATTAATTCTGGGCCATTTGAATGATAAGGAGCATTGCTATGTCAAACATTTTACTAAACAATTTTGTTAATAAGCAGCCATTTATCATGGCTCAATTTTACCTCACTGTGTGAAAACAGCAGACAAATACAGTTTCTTACTAGACCTTGACTTGGTGTGACAGTCACCTGCTCTCTGCATATCAGCCTCTCCTAGTCCCATGTCCAGCAATGGTCCCTCCAGCCAAAACAGTCTTGCTGCTGTACTAGGGTCCCAGACTGTGGTTTCTATTAGGGCAACAAGATTTCAGTTTAGGGTAGCAGGAGCGATAAGATCTAAGTTCCAAAAAAAAAAAAAGAGTAAGCAATGGTCTGCCCTTTGAGACCTGAGCTGCCCACACACCAACCTGTGTCTCTAAAGCCTTTAGAACAACACAATGGAGACAAGGGGACAGAAAAGTTGAACAAGATGTTCAAATTCCTCTATATTTTAGGTTTTAGGAGAAGTCAGTTATATATCTTAGAATCCTTTGATTGCTTTTAAATTTTTTTTGTGTTTCCTCAATCAGACCTATTGAACCGGCTGAAATATTCCCTTTGCTTTGTAAGAACATTATCAACTGACTTTTTTACAAGTCTAAGGGATCACTTAAAAGTTAATAATTTAAAGTGCCTAGTTTAGAAAAGAAGAGTCATCACAACTATAACATATGCTTAAGATTGTAGTCTTGTGATTCTTTTTGAGGTTAAAGACCAAAATTAAAAAAATAATAACACTCTCTTATTAATACCCTCTTCAGCTGAATTCTAAGAGCTACTAATCCTTGTGCTGAATTTTATGGCCCAAGCTTTTCTTTTTTAAGAAAATGTAGGAACAAGTGAATGTATTATTGTAAAGAAGAGTTTCTTATAACAGAATCATTCATATAAATGTTTATGCTCTTCTATATTTAATAAAGCATATAATATATATTGATTCAAATAGAATAGCCACATGAGCTTTCAATATTGGCCATATAATTAGGAATCTGTGAGTTATTACTGACAGCTGGTGACTTAGGAGGGCCCAGGTTTAACATGGAAAGGGTTGACCTAACTTTATTAATTCTTCATTTTATTAGGAAAATGAATATCATGGAATTTATTAACTATGTAATTCAAGATATTTTGTTTATTTGTATAAAAAAAGCTTTGTTAAAACTCTGGAAATTTGTGCTTATTCTTGGGCTTTACTATTTCTGCCAAGATGCTTTTGGAGAATTTACATGAATGTTTAGAGTTCTAAGAAGTTATTCAATGTCCCAAGAATGATTTTGAAAAAGCATAAGACACACAAGTAATGAATTATACATGAAGACCATGAAACTGTCGGGGATGAAGGAGGCTCAGGACCTTTTCGCTGAGCTTCCTAGGGAGTTTAAGCTTCCCAGGAACATGACAATTTGTGAGGAGTTCATGGTTACTCTCTTTAGCTTCTCAAAAGAGTCTATTTGGGAAAAAAAAAAGGTTCGAAACCCATGGTTTAGGTCCCCTACTGTTCTAAAAGTAATCAATCTTATTTTTACTATTAGCTTAGTACCTAGTTAACCAATAGGCACTACCTTAGTCCCTAGAGTGACTAGGATTATTTTTTAATGCAGAGGGTCCAAAGTTTAACCACAAAGGTCACACCTCCTTCCTTGTATGGTTTTCACTTTAACATCATCCATTAACTCCTAGACTTGGGGTTTCTCTTGTTCTGACATAGTCACGGTGGCACAGCCGTGTGTGTGTGTGTGTGTGTATGCGCGCGCGCGCGCGCGCACGTGTCCCCTGGCTCACCTGACTTAAGCCCTTTCCGGAGTGGCTCTGGTCCCTCATGCAGCCACAAGATGCTGGACTACAGTCCCCATGAATCAGAAAGCTGAAGATGGTTTTGAAAAAAAAATAGATTAATCGTCATTCTTTATTCCTGAACTGTGCTATTACTAGTTTGATACAGTTAAACATGAAATGAAACAGACATATTTAACTACTAAACACTATTTTCATTTATTTTATTTACTGTCACACCTCGCAGAGATAGTATCCTTGGACAACACTTTGAAAGAGGTGACTGAAAGAAGAAGTCCAGAATTACAATTCCATCATAATTGTTATCTTCAGTGACAGATAGTCTTCTAAGTATACACGGTGTCTGAGGACTAGTTTTTATCTTTGGTCTTCATTGTGTGGATTGTTGTTTTTATAGCTTGGCAAAAAACAAGGTCTTTTGAAAGACTCTAGGGTATAGTTTTCCTAAAGAAATTAAATTCAGTAAACTTATTGAGCCCTTACCATGTACAAGGTGCTGAAAATCAGGGAAAGATAAAATTAAGACAATTTGGTCTTAGACCAACATTTTACAAAAGAGCTCACAGACTCCTGCAATCTATGTACATAATACAATTTACATAAATTACTTGGGAGAACTATCCTGCCTGTCATCCTCTGGGAGGGGGTAGGTAACCTGTGATGGGAGGAGAAACTCTTCACAAAGCATGTGATTTTCAGTCAAGGTCTTAAAGTATGGGCTGTGCATGTGGCATTGTTTGTCCCTTGACTGGAAACACAAAGGAAAGATAAGGCATAGAAGAGGTGCGGGTGCATGATTTGTTCAGACAATGGTCACTGATCCTGGGGCAGGAGTGGAGAGGCTGTGAGGAAACACTAGGGAGGTAGGTGAGGATGGTGAGCTGTGACTGTCCTCATTTAAATGACACATGCAGCAATATACACTTTTTCTACAAAACTGTATCCAAAGCAGAGTGAGCAAGGAGTATTAGGGTCTTGTTTACAACTTACTTTTTGTCTCTTTCTTTTTAAGTGTCTATTTTTTTTAATGTTTTTTTCAATTTACCTATTAGTGGAACAGTAAATTGATATCTAATGTCAATTAATACACATCTACTGGGAATTCATGCATAACTCTTCCTGACAGCACAGTCTGAGCCTGGGGATGAGGGAGGGAATGACCACATTTTCTCCAGTCTCAAGTAGGGGATGGAAGCAGATGAACTTCTGCATTAGATGGTGGAGGTTATTAGATCTGGATCTTGGAGATGATAATTGAACCCAGATGACTGACAGCACAATAACTACTACAATGATTCACCGAGACCTACATGGTGTGTTGGTGGGAGAGTTGGTTCTGGATAACCACCTGCATTTCCATCAGGAAGCTCCCACGTTTTTGTTTTTTTTTCTTAACCAAGGACATTCTTGCCTTTTAACAATATTCTGTCAGCAAGCTGAACATACATCCTGTGTTTGTGGCACTGACAGATAAAACTCAAGTACCGTTAGCTAAAGCACAATGAAAACTAGATATGTGAAAGAGCACCCTAATGACTGGCAGTATTTTAGGGAAAAAAAATCCTCATTTTTAAAAGAGCATTTAAGGTGAAAGCTTGTTATCTGGAAGACTGTCCTATGCTATAACCCTCTACTCTCCAAGCTGTCCTTGATAAGAGAAACATTGGGCTGGCTGATAATCTAACTCTCAAGTCCCCCGAAAAGCATCAAGTCTTTGAGCTTAAATTGAAATTCTTACAGCACAATATTGCCCTGTTTTGAAATTTACCCTCTCTGTCCTCTTTAAAATTATATTTAGGAAGAAATCACACCCAGCCATTACAACACAGATTCAGCCTTAAGGTGGAAGTCTTCAAAGCTTTATATTTTCATTGATTCCAGTTCCACTGCAATTCCATGGGGGTTTGTTTGTTTGAACTATTTCCTTATCTGTTTCAAGTAAGTCAAATTATATTTTAAATTAGAGGCCACAGACAGGCAGTTTATGAGTAGAATCTGACTTACAGATTGTTTTGGTCTTTGTTTTTCCCCCACCTAGCTTTTTAAATAATTTTTAAATTTTGGAAAATAAAGTTTAATTTAGAAAATTTGAACAAGGAACATCTATACGTGCTTTATTCAGACTCACCATGCTTTACACATTTTGCCGAGTTTGTTTCATCATTGTTTCATCTTCTCTTTCTTTCTCTCTCTCCACACACATACTATACACACACAGTTTTTTATACAGTTCCGAAAAGCTATTTGACAATAGACTTCATCTATCATTCCCTTTTCCTCTTTAAAACTTCAATGCATATTTTCTAAGAACAATGATAATTCCAGTATAAGGATAATTTCAATATCTTTGGGACAATAATCAAATTTAGATATTTAGCACTGGTTCATTTCTCTACCTCCTGAATTCCATTTCAGCCCCCTTATCCCCTCATGCCCCTACAGCAGTTTCCCAGGAGGCTTCAGTGCAGAGTCCCATTTTGTATTTAGCCATGTCTGTTCAGATTTCTCAGCCTGGACCAGTTCTCAGGATTTCTTGAGTTTTGCTTGTTTGTCATGACAACTGCAATGTATTTGAAGAATTCAGGCCACTTATTCTTATAGCATGTCACTTCATTTGGGTTTTTAAATGTGTCCTTGTGATTAGATTTAGTTTACGTATTTTAGGCTGGGATACTACAAAACAGATGTTTAACCATTGAAAAAATAGTTTAAATTATTTTACATAAGAGGCTGATGTAAATAGTTTTGGTATGGGAAGAAATTATTTATTATGCAAATATCATAAGTGTTTTACAAATTTTATTTTTATATGCATGTGTGTGGGTTTTTTTGGCATTTAAGAAAGACATTTACCATAGACCTTCCCATCTGTTCCACTTGTAAGCCATTTAAAAAGTGAGTGAAAAGTCAGCCCTTGAATACAAAAGGTAAATATAATAAATAACCTTGAATAATTTTTTAATAAGCAAGGCCCTAATTAGCACAGACATTTCATCCAGGAGACTTAAGTTCATTTAAAATTAAAAAAAAATCCTCTTACCATTTCCTACATTAATTTTTAATATGGTTTTATTGCATCATCTTTTTTGTTTTTAAAATAAGTAATCTTTATTATATTTTTTCCATTACCATTCAGTTCTTTTATACCTCCCTCCCCCTAGCAATCACCACACTGTTGTCCATGTCCATGAGTCCATTTTCCTTTTTGCTCAATCCCTCCTCCCTGTAACCTCCTCTGCCCCTACTAACTGTCCTCTGTTCTCCATATGTAAGTCTGTCTCTGTTTTGCTTGTTAGTTCAATTTCTTCATTAGATTCCACATATGAGTGAGATCATAAGGTATTTGTCTATCTTTGGCTGGCTTATTTCACTTTGCATAATGTTCTCCAGGTCCATCCATGTTGTTGCAAATGGTAAAATTTTCTTTTTTTTACAGCCAAGTAGAATTCCATTATTTAAATGTCCCATAGTTGTTTTATCCACTTATCTATTGATGGATACTTGCACTGTTTCCATACCTCGGTGACTAAATAACACTGCAATTAACATAGAGGCATTTATGTTCTTTTGAATTAGTGTTTTGGGTTCCTTCAGATATATTCCAGGAAGTGGGATTGCTAGGTCAAAAGGCAGATCCATTTCTAGTTTTTTGACGTATCTCCACGCTGTTTTTCACAGGGGCTGCACTGGTCTGCATTCCCACCAACAGTTCAAAAGTGTTCCCCTTTCTTTACATCCTCACCAACACTTGTTTTTTGATTTCTTGATGATAGCTGTTCTGACAGGTGTGAGATGATAACTCATTGTGGTTTTTATTTGCATTCTCTGGTGATTAGTGATGTTGAGCATCTTTTCATAGGTCTATTGGCCATCTGTATATCCTCTTTGGAGAAGTGTCTGTTCAGGTCCTCTGCTCATTTTTTAATTGGATTGTCTGTCTTTTTTGGTGTTGAGGTTTGTAAGCAGTTTATAAATTGTGGGTGTTAACCCCTTATCAGATGTTTTGGCAAATATGCTCTCTCATTCTGTGGGTTGTCTTTTATTTTGTTGATGATTTCCTTTGCTGTGCAAAAACTTTTTGGTTTGATTAAGTCTTATTTGTTTATTTTTTCTTTTGTTTCCCTTGCCTGGGGTGATATATCTATTAAAAAAATTTCTACAGCAATGTCCGAGATTTGGCTATGTTTTCTTCTAAGATTTTTAGTTTTGGGTCTAACATTTAAGTCTTTGATCCATTTTGAATTTATTCCTGTGTGTGTTGTAAGAAGGTGATCTAGTTTCATTTTTCTGCAAATATTTGCCCAATTTTTCCCAACAGCATTTATTGAATAAACTACCTTTAGCCCATTGTATGTGCTTGCTCCCTCTGTTGAATATTAATTGACTATAAAGGTGTGGATTAATTTCTGGGCTCTCTATTCTATTCCACTGATCTACTTGTCTGTTTTTATGCTAGTATCATGCTGTTTTGATTACTATGGACTTGTAGTATAGTTTCATATTAGGTGGCATGATTCTTCCAACTTTGGAGTTCTTTACCAGGATCATTGTTGCTATGGAGTATCTTTTGGGGTTCCACATAAATTTTTGGAACACTTGTTCTAGTTCTGTGAAATACATAATTGGAATCTTGAATGGAATTGCATTGAATGTATGTTTCTTTGGGTGGTATGGACATTTTAATGATGTCAATTCTTGTTATGTGCTTCCGTTTATTAGTGTCTTCTTCAGTTTCTTTCTTCAGTGTCTAATAATTTTTTGAGTACAGGTCTTTTACATCCTTGGTTATGTTTATTCCTAAGTATTTTTTTCTTTTTGAAGCAATTTGATTGGGATTATTTTCTTAATTTCCCAGCTGGGTGTTATTTCCATTAGTTTGTTATAAGCATATAAAAATGCAACTGATTTCTGATTATTAATTTTGTATCCTGCCACATTGATGAATTCATTTATCAGTTCTAGAGTTTCTTGATAAGGTCTTTGGGATTCTCTATGTACAGTATCTCATCATTTGCAAATAATGACAGATTTACTTCTTTCTCTCTAATTTAGAAGCCTTTTATTTCTTTTTCTTGTCTGATTGCTGTGGCTAGGACGTCTAGTACTATGTTAAATAAGAGAGGTGAAAGCAGAAATCCCTTCTTGTTCCTGATCTTAACGGGAATACATGTAGTTTTGCCCATTGAGTATGATGCTGACAGTGGGTTTATCATATATGGCCCTTATTATGTTTGCATATGTTCCCTTTATTACTACTTTGCTGAGAGATTTTATCATAAATAGGGGTTGGATTTTATTAGAAGTGTTTCTGTATCTATTTATATAATTGTTCTTTTTACCCTTCATTTTGTTCATGTGGTGAATGACATTTAATGATTAGAGGATGTTGTACCATCCTTGCATTCCTGGAATAAATCCCACTTGATCATGGTGTATGATCTTTTTGATGCATTGCTGTTTTTGTTTTGCTAGTATTTTGTTGAGGATTTTTGCATTTACATTCATCAAGGATATGAGCCTATAATTTCTTTCTTTGTAGTGTCTTTATCTAGTTTTGGAATTAGGATAATGCTGGGCTCATAAAATGAGTTTGGAAGCATTCCTTCCTCTTGAATTTAATGAAATAGTTTGAGAAAGAGATGTATTAGCCCTTCTTGGGATGTTTGTTAAAATTCACCTATGAAACCATCTGATCCAAGGATTTTTGTTGTTGTAGTTGGGAGTTTTTTGATTACTGCTTCAATTTCATTAGGTATAATCACTCTATTCAGATTTTCTGATTCTTTCTGATTTATTTTTAGAAGATTGTATATTTCTAGGAATTTATTCATTTCCCCTGGGCAATAGAACCCCTTCTGCTTTTCACAGCTGGGTGTTATTTGGTTTCCTTTCTGGCTTTGGTTTTGTAGGCTGGGGAGCCCATTTGGGGTTTAGACTGCACATTTCTCAGGCGTAAACTGCCAGCTGCTGAAATATTACTCCAGCACCTAAGCTGCTGCCTGTGGGAGATCAGCCAGCCCTCTCACACCTCTTCTATACTCCCTACAAGTCAGGTTGTGCTGAAATGTTTTCCTCTGTCTTTCTGTGGTTGTAAGGGTTCTCCCCAATTAGGGTTTAGTTGGTTATTCAAGATGCTTTCTCTACAATTTAGTTGTAATTCCAGATTGGTCCTCAGGGGAGATTACTGTAGCTTTCACTTACTCCTCTGCCATCTTGGATCTTGCACCATTTTGGATCTTGCATCATCTATTTTTTTTTTGAAGATTTTATTTATTTATTTTATAGAGGGGAGAGGAGGAAAGAAGAGAGAGAGAGAGAGAAACATCAATGTGTTGTTGTCACTCATGCACACCCTATGAGGGACCTGGCTTGCAACATGGCATGTGCCCTAGACTGGGAATTGAGCCAACGATCTTGGTTTTCAGGCCAATGCTCAATCCACTCAGCCACACCAGCCAGGGCACATCATATTTTTAAAAGATTCTTTTTTCCGATATGATAATTATGCCTTTCATAGCAGAAAGAGAAAATGTTGGAACATTTCCCTTTGTCATTCATTAACATGATGATCACCTTAATTATCAGACCTATTATTTCTTTTCCTGAAGCTTCACTTACCTCAAAAATTTTTTTTATTTGTTCTTGACATTTTTTTTTCAAGCTTTGGTTCATTCCCACCTTTGTGACAGTGTTCTTCTGGCAGGAGAATTTCATGTGGTGCATTCACCTTAACTGTGTCATGATTTAATCTAACATTGACTGTGCACATTTAATTTTGAGATTCCACCAGCCCTTCTAAATACATTCTTCTAAAGTTTAAAATTAACCTGATATTTAATCCATAGCATCTGGAAAAATATACAATGTCTAATACCTAGTGAAGGAAGTACAGGCAAGTTCAGATCCTGTTAATAGGTGAAACCTGAATGAAAAACACTGAAATAGAAAATTCTCCAGGGGGCCAGCTGGTGCTCTTGGCAACTCGAAATGCTTGCAACTCTGAGTTACATGACCTGGGCTCTCTTTCCTCAAATGCTACTATTATCACACTGGCTTTTGGTTTCTATTGACCCATATAAGTGACTTTGGTGGATGGGGCTATTAAAGTCTCTCTTCTCCTAGGTCTCTTCAATAGGCACAACTGGAAGTACCTGCATATTGCAGCAAAAATTGACCAACCACTCTTTATAGCTTTATTCTTCTGGTTGTTCATGGATCAGTTCTCTGTTGCTCTGCAATTCTCGTATTATTGTTTTTAATCCTCATTCGAGAGTATGTTTTTTATTGACTTTAGCAGGAGGCGGCGGCGGGGAGAGAGAAACATTGCTCTGAGAAACATCAATTGGTTGCATTCTGTGTGTGCCCTGATCTGGGATCAAACCCACAACCCTTGGTATATGGGGATGATGCTCCAGCCAACTGAGAAACCCGGCCAGGAAGCCTATTCATTTTCACAGGTGGAAAATGTTTTTCTCCATTCTTAAGAAAGAATAGTGAAACAAAAGCATCTAGGCACATTGGTGTTTAACTTAAGTGAGACCTTGGCTAATTAAAATTAAGAATGCATATAATGAAAGGTCAGGATCATCTGGAAATAGGAGAAACTTGCCAAATACAATGCTGAATTAACACTCAAGAAGAAGCCAAAGTTTGTCCTAAAAACATAGGAAAATACAGCCTTGAATTTAGTGAAGTTAGTAAAATTTTCCCAGAGTATTTATCCTACAAATTCAGTTTAGACAGAAAGTAGAAATCAACCAATCTAATCTTTATTTTAATTAGCTCTAAACCACATGTTCTGGTTGAGAAATAGGCCCAATAATGAAACATCAGGGAAATTCACATGAAATCTCAATCTCAATTCCCCTACATCAATTAGAAACAACCCTAGACTACATTTGATAGTAAAGATAAGCTTCAGGGGGGTTAAATAATTTGTTAAATTATACCTCATACAGTACAACAATTGTTAGATGAGCTAAGAATTTATTTAAATTTTGGTTTGTGCAATCACTCTAAGCTCCTATCCTTTCCCCAATAGCTTACTTCCATCGATAAGAGAAGATTTCTGTCAAATGCAGTCATCCAGCAAGACCTTGCTTTTACAGCCCTGGCCTTCACCCTTGGCCTTTTATCAACTTGGCCTTCAGTTATGCCCTCAGCTGGGGACTCATTCTGGTTCTTTTTCAGGTAGTCACTATCTTAAAACTCTGAAATCATAAACAAAAACTAAACATTTTATTGACATCATCCTCATTATTAGAAGTGATACAATGAATAAAGATTCCAATATTTTCCAGAACAAATGTTCTTTTCAGTAAATAGTCACTCAATAATTGTTCTGTGACCATTAAACATTATAATGACAGTTCTTCAAATGACCAGAGTCATTACTCAAAAGTGTCCTTCCACGCAGTAACTGCTCCTGTGCTTCCACATGATTCAAACTTTGTTTGGGGAAAAATGGGCTTTGTGTCACCAACAACAAAAAAAATCACTGTTTTTTATGATAATCTAAAACACTAAAACTTGCATTACTTTTATCCAATCAAGCACATGGAAATATGTATTGGAAGTATTGTACTTCTAGTATGTTGCTGAACATTTATCATGTGCCAAGTACCACTTTTAACATTGTTACAAAGATTACCTCATATTAATCTGGATGTCACCTCCTCTGAGATGGAAGCTATAATTAACTCAATTTTGAAGAGGAAGAAATCGTTTAATAGAAATTCCTGTGTCACCAAAAGTCACACAATAAATAAGTGAAGCTATTAAAATAATTCTTGGGAGTGGAAATGAAGTCTTATTAGTAGTAGTGAGAGTAATGAGAAGGAGGCTGGTTACCTGAGAAGTAGAAGGAAATGAGTGACAACTGGGAAATACTTGGTGGTTGTCCCTGGGAAGGCACCAGAGAATCAAAGGAGACTCCAGTCATCTCTGAACTTTCCCAAAGCCAGACTATACTCACCAAAAGTCGTGTTCTACCTCACAGCTCCTAGGTATAGATTTGAGGAGGGGGAAAGAAAGTATATGGGGAACACCAGTAATACTGTCAACAATTAAAATAAATCTTTGGAGGTTCAGAGGCACTACAATAGGTTTGGTGCTGATACCTCCAGCATATCTCTCCTAATCTCCAACTTGACTCTAAGGTCATTTGGGTACACAAGCCTCCTGTTTCTCATTTCATCCAAAGAAGAACCAAATGAAGGAGGTGACCCTAGAAAACAGCATGGAACATCCACAGGAAGGTTGAGAGATAGGTGACAGGGAACAGAAACTTGAGAGGTGGACTGGAGATCTCAAAATTGGAGGTTAGTCACCCATAATATGTGTGGTGTCATCACCATAAACTGGTCCAAAGTTAAGACTTTTTGTCTAGCAAAGAGCAACTGATCTAATGATCTACAGAGTTTCTTGGATTGTGTTTTTCTTGAAATTGCATTTCATGAAGACTGGATTCTAATGAGCTACAATCCTGCATTGTGTTCTGCAAACTAAATTCACAATAGATATCCTCTCTGTTGTTCTTTGTCAGAGTTGTCAAACTCCAATCTGTACACTAGGATTAATCTCATGTCACTAAACTTTCTGTATCTGGTTACGAAAGCTCCAGGCTGTGTATGTACAAAACAAACAAAAGCCAAAGAAGGACAAAAGTTCATTCATGAGAGTTTCAGAACTGTAGTAGAATAGGGAAACTTTTGTATTCCATTTAAATGGGATGAAACACATACCATAGATTATCCTCATTGTCTGTTTTGTCACAAGGGTAGTTAATGACAATCACAGCTCATAATTCTTTCCTTCATTCCTACTGACAAACATCCATTCAGATCATTCAGAGGAAGAGTGGGGAAGATTTCATTGAAACAGGATCAAATATTCCTGCTTGATTTTGAAAATGGTTTCATTTAAATCCAATCATTTCTGAGTAGGATTTTAATATTTAATATTAATATTAAATGAATAAATTAATAATATAATATAAACACATTAATTAAATTAATATTTTAATTAAAGTTGGTTTTTTATATTAATATAGTGATGATTAATCATATAAAAATAGATTTATTATAAAATTTTTAGGCATGAAGTAAAATGAGACAACAGGACCATTCTGACATAATGATGAATTGTTTAAATTCCCTTTCTTGTTCTGTCAGTCCCAACAACTGGATTCTGGTAACTGCTAAGGGTTTAGTTGTATGAAAGAGGATATCTCCTAAAAGTCTTCCACATTCCAGTAAAAGACCAGTCTGCCTGCCTCAAAATGTACTTGACCTACTTACTTGCTCCATTTTATCACCATATTTCAACTATAATTCTGACCTTAAGTCACTTCTGCAAATTGAATTAAAAAATTTAGTCTTTACAAATCCATTCACTTCTTTATATGACAATTCTTGAACATCTACTCTGTGTGCCAGGACTGTGGCTAGGGGCTGGGGATATAGAAGAGTAAGTCATTCTCTTTAACTTTAAGAACTCAGCACTGACTTGGTGTGGCTCAGTGGATTGAGCCTCTTCCCACAAACCAAAGGTTGCTGGTTTGATTTCCAGTCAGCGCACATGCCTGGGTTCAGGCCAGGTCACTGGTTGGTGGCATGTGAAAGGCAACCAAATGATGTTTTGCTCTTTCTCCCTCCCTTCCCCACTCTCTAAAAGATAAATAAATAAAATCTTAAAAAAAAGAACAGAACTCAAATATTTTGCTAAGATCAGTAATGGAGATAACATAGTACTACCTGACACTTATTGAGCATTTACTATGTGCCGAACAGTTTTCTAAGAGCTCTATGTGGATAAACTCTTTTACTATATGACATTTTTTTTGAGATAGACACACAATTATTCCTATTTCACAGGTGCAGAGAGAATTAACTGGCTTTCCCAAGGCCACAGGACAATAGTTTAAAGATAGGATTCAAAGGCAAGCAGCTAGACCAGAGCCCACGCTCTCAATACTCTGCACTGATGTGAGGACATGTCATGGGAACTGTAGAGAGTGACATATAGTATGTGAATGGAGAGTAGTTCCCTGCTGCTCATGCTGGAGGGCTCTGCAGAAAACTGGTAGGAATCAGAAGGTAGATGGACTGGCAGGGAGGCTGAGCCAGTTGGTGGAACCCCATCAGGATGGTCCTGGTGACACTCCTTAGGAATTTGGATCT
Organism: Pteronotus mesoamericanus; assembly: GCF_021234165.1. Lineage (NCBI taxonomy): Eukaryota > Metazoa > Chordata > Mammalia > Chiroptera > Mormoopidae > Pteronotus > Pteronotus mesoamericanus. The sequence goes on from NW_026555321.1 coordinate 62,294,644, forward strand.
TATCCTATTCTTTTTTATTTAAATTTATTCTTAATATAGATTTTATTGATTATGCTATTACAGTTTCCCCATTTTTTTCTCTCCTTCCTTCCCCTCCACCCTGCACCACCCTTCCCTCTAGCTTTCCCCCCGTCCTTAGTTCATGTCCATGGGGTGTACATATAAGTTCTTTGGCTTCTCCATTTCCTATGCTATTCTTAACCTCCCCCTGCCTATTTTGTACCTACTATTTCTGCTGCTAATTCTCTGTATTTTCCCCCCCATTCTCCCCCTCCCCATCCCCTCTGATCTCCATTTCTATGTTTATATTCCTGTTCTAGTTGTTTGCTTAGTTTTGTTTTTTTTTTAGGTTCAGTTGTTGATAGTTGTGAGTTTGTTGTCATTTTACTCTTCATAGTTTTGATCTTCTTTTTCTTAGATGAGTCCCTAAAACATTTCATATAATAAGTGCTTGGTGATGATTAATTCCTTTAATTTTACATTATCTGGGAAACACTTTATCTGCCCTTCCATTCTAAGTAATAGCTTTGCTGGGTAGAGTTATCTTGGATGTAGATCCTTTTCTTTCATGGATTTGAATACTTCTCTCCAGCCCATTCTTGCCTCAAGTTTTTAGAGAAATCAGCCGATAGTCTTATGGTCACTCCTTTGCAGGTAACACTCTTTTTCTCTTGCTGATTTTAAGATTCTCTCCTTATCTTTAATCTTGGGTAATGTAATTATGATGTGCCTTGGTGGGTGCTTCCTTGGGTCCAACTTCTTTGGGACTCTCTGAGCTTCCTGGATCTCCTGGAAGTCTATTTCCTTTGCAATGTTGGGGAAGTTCCCCTTCATTATTTTTCCAAATAAGTTTTTAATTTCTTGCTCTTCCTCTTTTCCTTCTGGTGCCCCTATGATTCAGGTGTGGGAACATTTAAAGTTTTCCCAGAGGTTCCTAAGCCTCTCCTCATTTTTTTGAGTTCTTGTTTCTTCATTCTGTTCTGGTTGAATGTTTATCTCTTCATTCTGCTCCAAATTGTTGATTTGAGCCCCGGTTTCCTTCCCTTTACTGTTGGTTCCCTGTATATTTAACTTTATTTCACTTTGCATAGCCTTCACTTTTTCCTCCATTTTGCAATCATACTCTAACAATTCAGTGAGCATCCACATTACCAGTGTTTTAAACTGTCCATCTGATAGGTTGGCTATCTCCTTGTTGCTTATTTCTATTTTTGGAGCTTTGCTCTGTTCTTTCATTTGGGCCATATTTCTTTGTCTCAGTGTGCCTGTTACATTAGGAGGGGTGGAGCCTTAGGTATTTGCCAGGCAAGGCAACCAAGTCTCTGAGCTGTGATGCTGTGTGTTGGGGAGGGGTCAGAGAGGGAAAGATGCCTCTTACTAGGCTCTCTCTGGCTTTCAGTCACTTCCCCCACTACCCACAAGCAAATTGGACCTTTCTGGTGCTGATTCCTGGGTGGGTGGGTTTGTATGCCTTATACAACCCTATGCGTATCTCCAACGTACTCTCCTTTGAAGCTGGGAGTTTCTCCTGCCCCTGTAACCTCCACAGATTTTTACCTCCAGAGGTTTTGAGGCTTTATTTTCCTGTGCTAGAACCCTGGATTGCATGGACTGTCTTGCTCCCCAGCTGTTCCTCCTGGTTTATCTGCATGCAAATATGCCTGGTCCACCCAGTCCTACAGCTGCTGCCTTGTTGCACATCCTCTCCAGCTGCAGCTGCCTGTCCTACTACCCCTCCTACCACCCCTCATATTGGTCTGAGTGAATGTTTCTTCTTTAGCTCCTTGGTTGTTGGACTTCAAAACAGTTTGATTTTCTGGCAGTTCTGGTTATGTTTTGTTTTTAAATTTGTTGTTTTCCTTCTTTTGGTTGTGCAATGAGGCAACATGTATCTACCTATGCCTCTATCTTGGCCGGAAGTGTAATTATCTGGAACTTATCTTATTCTTGATACTCAACTACATTTTTGTTTTTGTTTTATTGTTTGTTTCCATTGTTTTGAGCAACAATTTCTGAACTGGTAAATATTGAATCACTTTTCTGGCTTCAGGCCTCAGTTTTCTTCATATACTTTAAGGAGTATGATTTATATGACTATTTGGATCCCTTCCAAGATTTAAAGATTTATTTCTGTCTGTCTAATCCCTTCAGCTCTTGTTTGTGTGATTAAGTTTTTTCTAAAGCTCAACTTTACCATGTTTATATATCTCTGCCTCAGCTCAATATAGAAGGAAAGTCTGGCAAAACCAAGTAATTATAGTTTAAAGGAGCAATGTTCCCTTTATTCATTTCAATGAAGGAAGTGATCATGATGTTAAAGAATGACCCAGCAAGAGGAAAATTACAAGTTAGGTGCACATGGGGGTAAAACCAAATTATATACTAGTAAGGCCTCGTTCTCAGAAAACATGATTACCACAGTGTGTATGGATCTTTTGTTCTTGGCTCTCCTGATCGCAGTGAACTCTGGTTCAGAGCTGCAGCGTAGTCCTGTCTGCCATCTTTCAGTCACCTCACTACCACTTGTTGCCAAAATGATATTGTCTTGCATCCCAGTCAGTTGTCTCCTTCCTGTCTGTTGACCTCCTCTGGAACCTTCCTCTCTTGGAGACCTTGCTGTGGAATTCATGTTTGATCTGTCCTGCAGATCACTGTCTTTTCTCTCTTACGACAGCCAGTGAAGGTGCTTCCCACTTCTCCAAGTGTAGCTTCATCTCTTCCATACTCATTTGTAAAGTTGAAACTAATTTCTTTCCATTTGTCAGAAGTTTCTTGAAAACTACTTGTTTGCAAAAATTTCTTGGTTGTTTTTACTTTAAGATTTTAGTTCTATGTAGGAAAAGGAAACAGTGAGGCACATAAGGCATATAAAAGAGTAAAGTTTCCTTCTTTCTTTCTCTCTTTCCTCCCTCCTTTTTCATTCCCTCCCAACCTAGAAAGGATGGGAACCAGATTAAAAGGCTACTAAAAGAACTTGATCAAATGACAGGAAAATTTGTGATTGGGGAAACAACGCCAGATGGGCAATAAGAGGAAAGTCAGGAATAAAGTTAATTTCAAGACAAGTAATGAATCCTCTGTGTACATTTGTAAGAGGCAAGACTCAGACTTAGCTCTGGCCAGGACAATGGCTGCTGCTTCACTGCAAACCTGACTCTTTATCCAAGAGAGAAACAGACACCAGGGGAAAGGCAATATTTTGTTCATGAACCCTCCTAAAAAAGATCTACTCTGCACTGCATGCCCTATTCTTACAGAAATCAACCCACAGAGAAGACTTTTAAGGTCTCTACATTGGGGCTTCTATCATGACAAAGCCAATTCAGGTAAAATGACTTTAGAGGGTACCCTGTTGTTCTGTGAGCTGCCATGTGCTAGGCGGGTTGACCCAGAGGGGATCAGAAGCTAGAGAGCAGCTGTGTGAGTCCTATGGTTCACTATTCACAGGAGACAATAGAGCAGGAGAAAGACTTTCATGGCCAAAGTCATTGGGATTTGTGAACTCTCTTTAAGGATTGAAAATGTTCATTAACATGTAAGGGCTCTGAGAAGACCTATTTTTTTCCCTAAACATGTTTTAACATGGAACATGTCATTGTGTTGTAGTTGCCCAATTCATTGCTTGGGCCACTTTACTATGTTCAAGATACAGATTAGTAGTTAAAATTAATTGGATTAACCAAACACAAATGTTTATTTTATTTTCTTAACTATATTAGAAATTATACCAGCTATTACATTATTATACAAAATAATGGTGGAAAATTGATGAAATTTAATTAACTCTTACTAAAAACTTCAATAACATTTTACTTTGGGTCAATAAATCTCTTTCCTTTGGAATATAAGAAAATGTTCATTGTTTAAAAAATGTTTAAAAAATGACTACTTCTAATACTAACATTACCCATATTTATTTACAGTTTTTCAAGTATACTGAACATCAATTTAAAAAAAAACTTCAAAAGCTGGTGATTGAGGTTTTTTTGAGCAGAGTTTTTCTTCTTCTGTTTTCACTATACTAGTTAATCATTTTATATATCATAAAGCTCACTGCGATTAAACTTGTAAGACAGACATTTCTTAGATATACACCAAAATCTCTTGCAGTGAGCCTTGTGTATTTAACCTCTCAGTAGAAGTGAACAATTAACAATATTATATTTTATTAGGTTCCTTTTTCAGTCTAAAGAGGCAGAAAATTAATGAGAGATATTTAAAGAAACACTGTCCAAGCCTTCTGGCTCTAATACTACATGTGCAAAATTCTCCCCAGCACTATATTTTCCCCAAGCAAACAAATAAATAAACAAGCATCAATGAGTGAGTTGTGCATGAGTCGGACGGTCTCTCTAAAATATTTTCCAAGCAGCACCTTTGCAGTATTTCATTCACTCCCATTCTCAGTCTGTTCTCTGACCTTTCATTGTACAAACCTTCTATTTTGGGATCACTATTTGTCTGGGGTATAATGCACATTTTAGCCTATCTTCACTTTTAGAACCCACATAACAATTACATTCTCTTACTGAGAAAATTACTAGGCAGAGAGAAGAAATCCTCTCTACCACATCATGCTTTGCTGGTCAGGAGTTCTGCACATTGTATATTTTTTAAAGGGTTATAAATATTCAGTTGAAATCTCCTAAGAGATTTTAAAGGCTGGAGACAATATAAAATAACACGGTCAGAGAGGGTCCTGCCCTGTGATTTTACAGGTGCAGACACTGAAGGTCAAGGGTGTAAAAGGGTTTTCCTATGATCACATATGAATTAGTGGAAAAATGAGAACACAGTCTAGAGGGTCTTATTCTTAGACCAGTGGTTTCCCATGAAAATGGACTGATAACTTAGAGAAACCCCTATAGATAAATCACATGTCTCTTTCTGTCAATCAAATAGGTTTTTAAAAGCACGAAGTCATAGAGTTTATACTTATTTATTAAGTACTAACTATATTGGTAAATATCATGATAGCAATACAATGAGTCAGCATATCCTAGGATATGAAGTGATTTTGTGGTTTGAAGGAAGTTCATCCACACTTAGGCCACTTATTGAACTAAGAAAATATACGACACATATTCCTTATCTTATTGACCATCCTTGGTCCTTTTGCTCTTTGAAGTCCAACCACCATCTAAATGCTGATGGCATTTGATGTACACATGTCTAGCCCAGACATTTGTCCTGAAGTCTATGGGATGTCTTCTCTCCTAAGTTCCCTAGCACAAAGAAAACTGAGTTCATCATGTTGAGCCCTCAATCTTGTCCTTGCCCTCAATTCTTATCTCAGAAATGCCCTCACCAACCTATAGCTTTCCAGCCTGAAAATCCAGGTACCAAGCTGGATGACTTCCTCTCCATCAATCCTCATGTCCAATCATTCACCATATCCTAGAGTGATTACTTCCTTAGTATCCCTTACAGGTGTGTCCAACCTGCAGCCCTTGGGCCACATATGGCCCAGGATGGCTATGAGTGAGACCCAGTACAAAATCATAAATTTATTTAAAATTTTTTTTTTGCTTATCAGTTTTCATTAGTGTTTGGGTATTTAATGTGTGGCCCAAAACACATCTTCTTTTTCCAGTGTGGCCCAGAGACACCAAAAGGTTGGACACCCCTGTATTATCTTTCCCATCGATGACCTTTCCATCTTCTCTGCACAGCTTTAGTTCAAGTTCTTGCCATTTCTGCTGAATTGCAATAGCCTCTGAGTAAATTTCCTACATTCTCTTTTTAGTTTGATGTTTATTTTGCTTTTGGTGTCAAATTTAAAAAATTATTGCCATGATTGGCCTACATTTTCTTCTAGAGTTTTATGGTTTCAGGTTTTATGTTTGTCTGTAATCCAATCTGAGGTGAGTTTTGTACATGGTGTAAAACAGGGGTCTGGTTTCATTCTTTTGCGTGTGGCTTCCCAATTTTCCCACCACAATTATTGAAGAAACTGTCCTTTTTCCATTGTACATTCTTAGCTCCTTTGATATAAATTAATTGATCACTATTTTTCTCTTTAAATCTTGGGTGGAGTTGGGGCCACTGCAGGGGTGAAGAGCAATGGGTAAAAGTGCCATGAGGAAGCAAAGACATTGTCTCCACTTCTTACTCTTTTAAGTGAAAAGTAAAAGGAGAAAATGTAGGTCCTTCTGAGAACAGGTTTCAGGAAAGGAAGGGATACTGAGAAAGTTGAGGATGTAAAGCCATATTATTACCATGTTCCAGAAGCACAGCCAATGTGTTTGGATGTAAAGAAATAATAGGTTTTGGTTTCAAACAATCTGGAGACATCAGGTTGGTTTAACAATAAGCTTTTTTATTAGTAATAGCTGATGAAACCAGGAAAAAGTGAGTGATTGATTCTCTCTTGGACAACGCTCAGCGTTTGGCTTGGTGGTAATTCTATGGCTGTGGTGTGGATCCAGGGCTCATTTTACCAGCGGCCCTCCAGGGACTTGTAGTGAGTGTGGTAGGTGGGGTTGAGGAAGCACTAAAATGGTCCTGCTTGGGCAATTTAGTAAGTCACATGACCCCAGTTGAAGAGAGGAAGGATATGGCCATGACCAGGTGTCCAGATTCCTTGGCTTTCTCATGAAGAGTGTTGCATGGACTTCTAAATGAAAAGGCCTGGGGAAAATTCTCTTATGTTTTACAGTGTCCTGTCTGTTCCTTTGTAGTTGCTGGTGTAAATAATAAAAGAATGAGCAGATCATCCATTAATTCTAGAATCTTCTATTTCCAGAGAGAAGAAAGAAAACTCTTTTGAAACCTATGTCATACTCAGAGACCTAATCTGGGCCTTTCAACATTTTTGGTTTTCAGCGCATCCTCAGATGAGCCCTTCATGGCAGAGCTCTTACTATGTTTTGATCTTCAGTTGTCTACCTCTAGCCCCATGATTTTCAACCAGTGTGCCACAAGAATTTTTAAAACCGGCAATATCTGACTATTTAGTCAAGGGGACTGACCTCTTTTTTCTTAGGTTGTCAAATAAAAAAAGACAACAGCCAACACAACAATAGCTGTCCAGTGGGAATGAATCAAAATTATACCTATTTTTCTTGTTAGATCATGTTTTTTGGTATGCTGTAGAATTTTAGCAATTAGTTTATGTGTACCATGAGGTGAAAAAGGTTAAAAATTGCTGCTCTAGCCTAATATTTATTAACTGCCTTCTTCCAATGGTAAGAGCTTGACAAATTTTGTTTGCTAGATGATAACAATTACTGTGTTATTTGTCCAGCTTCATTTTATGCACCCATTTCCTTCACTCTCAGCCTTCATATTTAGAAATGCTTGTTTCCTTAGCTGAGTTTCTTGGGTCATAGATATGGTGATTTACCTGGCACTGGACCGTGTCTCCATGGAACCTCTGACAACCTCACTGCATGTGAAAGTTTACCCTACAGAGTTTCCTGACACAGGATCTGAGAAAAAACAAATGAACACTAGTGTGCCAAGAATCAATGATTACCTTTGATATTTCTATAAGCTGTTTCCTTCCTCCTGCAAAAATGGTCAGTTGCAGATTGCCTGCTGTTTGATAGTTATGGCATGTAGAAATTTTGAGAATATGCCAGATTTTAGCCATAGGCATAAAAGTTGAAGTTAAGAAATAAAAGGTCATGAATTTGAGCTTTCCTGTTCTCAGCAACCATGATCTGCACAGTGTTTACCCCTGAGGGTGAAATGGTTCTGCTTGATCAAATAGCACCACAATGAGGTCTAAGCCCAAGTCCTTCCTGACTTTTGTTTACTTAACATTCTCTCCTTGACCTCATCACAGAGAGGCCAGAGGGCTGTAATTCTTATCTGGAAAGCACAACCAAGAGTTCCTTGCTTTCTCCATTTACTGTAAGGTCTTTAAGGAAGCTGGACAAGCTTCTGTTTAGAATTATGTGCACATAGTCTAAGCCACCTCTTCCTGAGCTCATGATACAGCCTTGAGAAAGTGAAGACCTGGAGAGTTCTCTTCATATATTATTCCTTGTTCCTAGTTCTTGATTGAGTTTATAGAGTTTCTTTTTTTTGTTTGTATGAGGTTTTTTTTGTTAGAATTGTTTAATTGTAACTTGTGTTTGTTTGATTTGTATATTCTTGTTTTGTATATTTGTTGCAAACAATTGGTTGTTTATGTGGTCATTGAACCTCAGGTCCCATGTTCTGATGTCTGTTTTAAACATAAATAGCAAATGCAATTAGCTGCGTATGCCCAAGGGAAAATGAAGCCAGGCCAAGGAAGCTGAGATTCCTGAACTAACTTGATTTCTCCACATCCTACAAAAATGCCCCACTCCTCCAAATCAGTCCTAGAGAAACACATGTGCTTCTTTTTAAGAAGCTGACCCTGCTCTCACAAATTTAGAACGAGTTTTTCAGAACTGTCTACACAGCTGCTTCCTTAGCCATCCAAGAAAATGTGGTTCATTTCCTGAATCAGTGCCTTGATTATATTAAAAACAAAACAAACAATACAAACCCTCTATGATCCACCTTATTTATAATAACTAGTTGTCAGTAAAGTTTGAATGTTTCCAAAATAACAAGTCTTCTCCCAAGGTCTCTGTTGCAGATATTGGTGTATTGAATTAAACAAAAGAAAACAAAAAACTGAATTGGGGGTCAGAGAGCAGGAGTTGGGGTTCTTACAGGTAGAATGTTGACTCTGTGAATGTCACTCATTTTTCCAAGTCCACATCTTTATTTGGACATGGTGGATACTGATCCTCCAGGTCCCTGCTGAGCACCTGTTAGGAGAGCCTGCACATGTGCCTTGTTTTTATCAGGGTTGAATCACACCAAGTTGAAGCATGGCCTGTGGATGAAAGTATTAGATAACTAACATACCTCTGGCCCTGAAAACAAATGAAGAATGTCTGAAAATGTTTTGATCACTGGCACCTTCACCCAAGTAAATATTTGGCTTACCATATTGCCTGGAACTCAGTAAATATTTATCAAATGGATAAATTTACTGAACACCAGAACTTCAGGAGAAAAATCAATAACCTGACTCATGGCCTTGTAGCATCTGTGAGGAAATGAATGAATTTTACTCACTGGTGAAATATGCATTCTTACATATACATGGAGGTATCTGAGAGAGCTCAACTCTTACTTCATACCTTAAGGAAGGTTTTGAGGAAGGAGACAGCATAGGAAGAACTCTGAGACTGCGCTGCTGTTACTGGTCAGCGTATAGCATCCTGGTTGCCAGGAAATGCCTTTTATCACTTAGGTAGAATGAATAGCAAACCAAGGCAGGGAGGAGGAAGACAACAGATTTCACCCAGTAACTCAGCAGTCCTGAGCCTGGTCCAAGAATATTGCCAGGTTTTCCAACATTATAAGAAACACTATATTAGCAAGGAAGGAGGGAAGTCCTTCATATTCTATATAGTGTTTCCACTATCTGGAAAAGAAAGCCTTGAAACTGTGTTTTTATCCCAAGGCCTGGAATGATAGAAAGAGGCCACAGTGCCCAAAGCAGCAGCCCATAAATAACTTTGGATAACTGCCCCAACTTTAATCAACATGTAATTATTCTACTCCCATCCCACCAACTATATAAGTCTTCAGAGCAAAGGACTCGCACTCTAGGTGCTCTGGGTGCTCTGGGTGCTCTTGGATCTCTTGGTTCTCTAGCCACCCTGGGGCTTGCCACTCTGGCCTTCAGCTGTCCTCACTTTTGCCACCCTGCTTTGCCCTGAACCTATGCCTTTCACCCCCACCCCCATCTTAGCTAGGCCTGTTCTCTTCCATGGGACTAGATCACTAATAAACTCTGATTGCACACTAATAGATTTGCTGATATGTAATTCTTTACAGGCATCAGTAAAAAGAACCAGATCTCTCCCATCAACAGTTTTACTTGAAGCCTAATTTCCTAGAGACAGAAATTCTGTTTAACAATCTCCTAAATAAACTAAAAGAGAGATATTTCAGTGATTGCTTTTCCTGGCCTGATCATTGACTCTGGGCTCCATTTGAGGATAAAAAGCTCTCCTTCATTTATTGCTTTATTAATCATTTTATCAAGCACCCTGAGTGATGGACAATGGGGATTTTCTAGATGAAACATTCTCCCAGCCTTTGAGATGCTCACATTGTTGGTTTGTAACTTTCTTGGATCCAAAGGCTCTTGAGGGCAGATAATCACACCACCACAGTGAGTACCTCCACGCTAATGACCTCTCCAGGAATAGAAGTGTCTCACTGTTACACCAACATAAAGGGCCCTACAGGCAAAACAGAAAGGGAGTTACTTGGAAAACTGGGGCCAGGTAAGAGCAGCCTCCTATAGAAGATTTATAGCCACCAAGGTCTAGGACAACTACCTACTATCGCTGCTCAATTTAAAAATAATATTAATCATAATAAATTTTTATAGTGCTTTAGACATTATCTTTATTTCATATATAGAAACTGGGGCTCAGAGAGCCAAATAAGCATAGTTGGGGGTAGTGGACACAGCCAAGGTAAAATTTTGGGTCTCCAAATTCCCAGCCCAGAACACATTTGAACATGCCATGATGTCCTCTTTTGTCTGCTCCCTTTCTTCCCCTTTGTTTCTATATTAAAAATTCACAAACTTGACTTTAGGATATAGTAAAAAAGAAAAACTTGATCATTTCATTAACCAAGATTTTCTCTCAAATGAAGGAATAAAATAGATTTTAATCCAAAGATGGCTTAATTGTCAGGTTCATGAACATCAAGAAACAGTCATTATCATTGACTGAACTATACAATACCCACAAATGTTGTATCTATGTAAGGTTTCTTGATAATAACAACAAACCTCTTATATTTGCATGTGGTAAACATTTACTCTGTCATAAAAGACCAGAGATACATAGAAGACATTCCAAAAAATTAGTGTGATATAGTTATTCTAATTTTACTAATCCAGCATGATTAAGAATGGATTCACACAAAATTATTTTGTCTCGGGATTTTTACTTAACTGGCATTAAGTCTGAGGGACCCCAATGTGCACCAGCACTTATCAATGAATGGATTTGATGTTGACATGACCAGAGGCATACAAGTGTGACAGCAGCACGGCCAGCTAAAGTAGGAATCATCTCACCCTGACTTTGCAAGGAGCTCTGAGCCATTTGGTTGTATTCTGGTGAAGCCTATGCCTTGGGAGGGTTTATACTGCCAGGAGTGCTTTAAACACAAGTTAAGAGCAGGTCTTTTCTTTCTTTTTAAATTTTTACTTATTTATTTAAATTTATAAATCATGTTTATTCTATTAGAGTTGTCTCAATTTTTATCCCTTTACCCCCTTCCACACATCCCACCCTCACCCCCCACTTCCACAGTCAATTCCCACTCTGTTGTCCATGTCCATGGGTCATTCATACATGTTCTTTGTCTAGTCCCTTCCCCTTCTTTCCACCATTTTCCTCTTTCCCCATCCCCTCTGGTCACTTTCAGTCTGTTCAATGTTTCCGTGCCTGTGGTTTATTTTGTTGAATAGAGTCCACTTATAGGTGAGATCATATGGTATTTGTCTTTCATCAACTGGCTTATTTCACTTACCTTAATATTCTCCAGTTCCATCCATGTTGTCGCACAAGGTAGGAGTTCCATCTCTCTCTCTTTCTTTCTTAAATGCAGATTGATTTTATTTTTTAAATGTCAAAGTTAATTATAAAATATTTAAAACATGTAAAACCATTATAAAGTCTCAGCAATTAAACCAACATGACACCAGCACAGAAATAATCAAGTAGATCAATGAAATATAATGAGTATTCTAGAGACAAATGTATATATCTAAGAATATATGATTAAGCTCATATTTCAAATCAATGGGGAAATTAAGGCTTATTCAACAAATAAGGTACATGGACCACTAGTACTTGAAATAAAACAAATATAGAGCCCTATTTCACACAGTATATGACAAATATTCAGGTGAGTTAAAAATAAATATGTAGAATCTAAGGAGTTTTAGAAGAAAATAGAATTAATATTTTCATGACCTGAAGTAAAATATTCAAACCCAGAAGCTATAAAGTAAATATTGTAATATAACTATATTAAACATTTAACTATAATAATATACATATAAAAAAGTTAAAGGACAAGGAATAGAATAGAAAAGTATTTGCAACACATCTAAAACATGGTTAATAGGGGTTTTTTTGGGGGGGCAGAATTCTACAAACTTTTAATCAATAAATGGATAAGACTACCAAAAAGTCATTTAAAGATTTAAAAAAATAATAATAATAGAAACAGGCAAGAAATATACTAAAACAGGTTTAGATTCAACAAATAGTAAAGAAACAATTAAAATAACATCATTGTCACAATCAGATTAATGAGTATTAAAAATATTGGTAATATCAAGTATTGGCAGCTCTGAAAGGAAGGGGGTATTCAAAGAAACTTTTTCTTCATCTTAAAGCAGTCCTTTTAGCATATTTTGCAGTGCTGGTTTGGTGGAGGTGTATTCTTTCAGACTTCTTTTGTCTGAGAAACTCCTTATTTCACTTTCCATTTTAATTGAGAGCCTTGCTGGGTAGAGCAGTCTTGGTTGCAGGCCTTTGCTTTCCATTATTGGAATATTTCTTGCCACTCCCTTCTGGCTTGCAGTGTTTCTGTTGAGAAGTCAGCTGCTAGCTGTATTGGGGCTCCCTTCCATATTACGACCTGTTTCTCCCCTGCTTCTTTTAGGATTCTCTGTTTGTCTTTGATTTTTGGCATTTTAATGATGATGTGTCTTGGAGTGGGCATAATTGGGTTCCTCTTGAATGGGACCCTCTGTGCTCCCTGGACTTGTGTGACTTTATCTCTCCTCCATTTAGGGAAGTTTTCCATCATTACTTTTTCAAACAGGTTCTCTATCCCTTCCTCATCCTCTTCTCCTTCTGGTGTCCCTTATATGGATATTATTACATTTCAAGTTGCCCTGCATTTCCCTAAATGCCTCTTCATTCTTTCTGAGTCTTTTTGATTTTCTTGCTCTTTCTGGGAGCTTTTTTCTACCTTGTCCTCCAGCACCCTGATTCGGTCCTCAGCTTCATCTAGCCTGCTTTGGATTCCTTCTACTGTGTTCTTCAATTCAGAAATTGTATTCTTCATTTCCTCTTGTCTCTTATTGATAGTTTCTATGTCCTTTTTCATGGTGATATAGTTTGCAGTAAGTTCCTCATAGTTTCCCTGTAGTTTTTTGTAATTCTCTCCAAGCTCACTGAGCTCATTAAGCTTCCTTAGAACAATCGTTTTGAAGTCAGTCTCTGATATTTTATTTGCCTCTATTTCATTTAGTTCTCTTTGTGGGGATTCTTCCTTTCCCTTCAAGTGGGGGGTGTTTCTATTATTTCCCATTATTTGTGAGACTCTTCTCTTTTGCTTCTGCTTCTTAAGTTGATCTGTCTTGATTTTCTGACTTTGTGGTGTGAACTTCTATATTAGAGACCACTGTTTTTATTTTCTGAATCTGCCTCTGATGATGTCAGATGTTGACCTTGTCTGACCTTAGGCAGTCTGTTTGAAACTTCCGGTAATCTACTGTCTGTGGCTATCTCCTTCAATTCTTAATCTATTCACTCTGGACTCAGAAGGCCACTTTAGTAACAGCTCAGGGTGGGGCAGAGTCCCTCCTGGGGGCAGGGTTATTAGGTACTCTCATGCTGGGGGCGGGGAGGAATTTGCACTGGGATCCTGCCAGCTACTCTCTCTGTTCTCTCCCTAAAGCCTCCATCCCCAGTCTCTCCTCAAGTGTCTCCAGACCTCGCTGTGCCCCCTTTAGCCAGGGATCTACTGTCTGTGGTTGCCACTCTGCAGTCAGCAGGCAGCTTAGACAGCACTGAGCAGGGTGGAATCCCATCTGGGGGTGGGGCTATTGGGTCCTTTGATGCTGGTGCTGCTCAGGGTGAGTAGTCTCTGCCTGAGGAAGATGGCTGCTGCCGAATGGGGGATGAGTCAACATCGAGATCCCACCAGTTACTCTCCCAGTTCTCCCCCCAAAGTTTCCTTCCACAGTCTCTCCTCAGGCGTCTCTAGCCCACTCTGCCCCCAACTTTGCCAGAGACCAGGGGTAAGTGGCTGCAAATAAAAATTTATGCGTTGGCCCTTTAAACAGTTCTTTGCATCTCCAGCCGCTGTCTCTGGTAGAGAGCAACCCTGACACTTTTTGCAGCTGGCTGTTTTCCGTGCACTTTTTGGGGCTCTGGTGCTGTGGGCTAGAGATCCCCGCTTTTGGTTTAGACCCCGCTCTCCTCAGGGGAATCCAACTGGCTATTTCAATATCCTCCTGGTCCTGCCACCTGTGGGTGCCCCGCCTGCCTTCTCAGGTCTCTATGGCACTCCTTACCAGTTAGGTTGCGCTAAAGCTGATTCTTCCATCTCAACGGTTACAAGGCTCCACTCTCACTGTTCTGTTGTTTGTTCCGGGAGATTTCTTCATAATTTAGTTGTAATTCCAGATTGGTCCTGGAGGAGGTCAGCATGACTTCCACTCACTCCTCTGCCATCTTGATTCCCCCAGGTCTTTTCTTTCAATAGGGTTTTTGACGCTGGAGAGCCCCATGTAGAAACCTAGCTCCCCATTATCAGCTGTGTGCTTCAGTCTTCCTTTGTAGTTTTCACCTCAGTCCTGATGTGATATGAAGATAATGATGCATATGAAGATAATGGTGCAAAGCAATCATTCAGTAAATAAAAACTTTCAGAGCTTGATAGAGAAAAACTATTGCATGCTTATCAGCATCTGTTTTTTGGGAAAAAACAACATGTAAGCATCCCAGGGATCTGTGTTCATGAAGGTAGGAAAGAATCCAAAGAAAGGCACCTACATATGATCAGGTCTCCAATGCAGGCCAAGTGTGGTCCTGTCTTGCACACCCTTACCTTCTTCCCACTGAGTTATGTATTCCTGACAAGGAAAACCATATATCTGCGTACACAGGTTTCCTGTCACAGCCTAAGTCCCAGTGACCTTGACCCTGGGAAACCTCATGCAAAAATATTGAGAGGTTTTGCCTTGGGATGAAGCAGACTTCTGCAGATTTCTTCAGTTGGTTATTCAGGTTTATTGCTCTATATCTTACTTGTAATTCCAGTTTGGTCTTAGGAGGAGGTGAGTGTAACTTTCTCTACTCTGCTGCTACCATGGATCCTAGAGACTTCTTCAGGAGGAACAGTTAGTAAGATTCACACGTTCAGCCTAATGACAAAGTCTCTGTCAGGAGGTCCTGAGGGGATCAGCACAGCATGGGTTGTGTCATTCAGTGCCACTCAGATCCACTGGGTGTGGGATTTTTTGCCCATGTTCCTTGAGTTTAAATCTTGGTTTACTTGCTTAGTGTCTGGCTAGTTTTTTGTTGTAACAGAATACCTTAGTCCCTGAACACAACACCCACCTTCTAGCTCAGAGTTCTGTAGGTCAGGAGTCCAGCAGGGTATGCCTGGGTTCCCTGCTCTTCTGTGCCTGACAGGGCTGAGGTTGTGGTGTCAACTGGGCTGGCTCTCATCTGGAGGCTCTGGGGAAGAATTCACTTCCAAGGTCACTCATGTTTCAGCAGAATCCTGTTTCTTGTGAGGTCCCATTTTACCAGCCACTGGCCACTATGCCTCCTTAGTGCCCACCCATACTCTATCACACACTCTCTTCATAATTCAAAGCCAGCAGTAGCATGTTGAGTACTTATCATGCCTACAAACTCTCTGGTTGTAAATCTTAAAATCTGTTTTTAAAGAACTCACTCAATTGGATCAGACTTACCTGGGTTAACCTCTGAATCTTAATGGAAATTGACATGGAACTTTTAAGTCCATCTGCAAAATCCTTTGATGAGCAGCACCTATATTTGTGTTTGAGTATCCAGAGGATGGTATCTGGAGGTTCCTCTTTGGGATTTGTTACCATATTACCTAACTTCTCTGTACCTCAGTCTCCTCATCTATAAATTGTGATAAAAACAGTGCCTACTTCATAAGGTTGTTATGGGAATTAAATGACATCATATATGTAAAAAGCCTAGAACAGTTCTGGTACGTTGGAGAAAGATTATGAAGCATTTATTACTCTTAGTTTTTAGGCCTAGGGCCTGTGACCCAGAAGATGGTGCTTAGTTAGCTTGCTGGAGATTTCTGAGCAAGTATAGAGCCCGTGGAAGCAGTGTTGGTGCCAAGCAGAGACAGATGTGCCTAGTGGGAGAGAGCAGGGCTGTGGAGATACCAGGCAGACAGGGGTGTCCAAAAAAGGGGGTACAACGAAAAAAAGAAAGAAGAAAGGCCAGAGTCCCCTGGAGACTGGCCAGATGACCCTGCACACTGCTGACATTGTTCATGGATGCCCAGAGATGCTTGAGAGGACTTCTCAAGCTCAGCTGAAGCTCATGTGAAAATCCCTTGGGAGCTTTTCAAAGATACTTAGTCTTTGCCTCACCCTAGACCAATTAAATTACAATTTCAAGCCTGTGTCTACATAGGTTTTAAAAGCTTTCTGAGTATTTCTATATACTGGGAGGATTTGGAACTATAGGCTAAAGGGAGATAGGAAAATACTAAACACTCCTCAAAGAGACCAATGAGTTGCCATTCTTGACAGGCACACTCTCTAGAGCTGAATAGGAAACAACCTATTTTGAAGGAAATTCTCCTTTTCTTTTGGGCAGAAAGCACCTGGGCTTCCTGTGGGACTGATGAAGGCCCAGTTCTGGCCTGGCTGTAGCCCAGGCTGGATACTGGTGCAAGGGGCCATTCCCCAGGGGCAGATGGACATGAAACAATGGTGAGGACCCTGCAGAGGGAACACCTTCTCCGTGGGTCTCATATGCACCTACCAGCCAGCATGCTGCCCTTGCCCAGCTGGGTGGTGCAAGAGATCCATACTCCAATTGTAAATGTTGGGGGACTGGAACTGATCTCAGTATGCTGGAGCCTTGACCTCCCCTGGGATGGCCCTCGTCTAGCGAAGTAAGGATTATATGTGGGAGCTGATGTGCTGGGTTTTTTAATCAACAGATTTGTCTTGGCTGCCTTGAAAGCAGAGTTTTGGCCCCTGGGCATGCCTGAAGCAGAAAAGACAGCTGAAAGAGGTTACATGTGAGTTGGCAATGAGGAAACTAGTTCAGGGTTTCAACCTGGCCTTTTAACAGCAAAGGCAAACCAGAATCTGTTTTGTGGGAAAGAAAAACATGTAAATTCCTACATTAAATTTAAAACATTAAATTCCTACTTCAAATTTAAAAATTTTTTTAAACCTGATAATTTGTACTTTAAAGCATTTAATAATACCATCTTTATTTTTATAGCTTTCCAGTAAAAGTTTAACTTTTAAACCTGCTCTTGGATGAGAATATTGTCATTAAGGTCACATGAAGTGGTTTTAATCTTTATCTTTTGAGCACTTTCTTGAAAAGTACATTTCCTGGCAAATTATTCAACCCCCCGTGCCTTAATTTTGGGTCCCTTCACCACCCCATGTATAGGTGGAAGAAGTTGAATGAATCCAGGACCTTGGGCATTTCCAGTCCTCCTCCTCGGGAACTCAAGGCTCAGGCAATCATTTAATGCTTTTCCTATCTCTACATTGGTTTTCTCACTGTGCCACTTTGGCATTCCTTTCTGTTCTAGGGCTCCGTGCAGACTAAATAGCATATCAGTGAACTGATCAAGTGGGGAAGGAGATTATGGGCTGCAAGGATCACTCAGCCCAGAACCCTGAGTGAGGGTGCAAGCCTGAGGGGGAAAAGGCCTCAGTGAATCAGGAAATGGAAAGCAGAATGCAGCACGGCTGCTTTCTAGACATGAGATGGCAAATAGAAAACTGTTTCTGTTTCTCCCTTAAGGAGCATCTGTACTATCTCAGAGCTGATCAAAACAGTCCTTAAGTCCATCAGATACAAAATGTAGGGTGGGGCATAAACTTTTTTGCCTATTCACAACTATAAACTTACTTTAGCCCCATGCTGTAGGTAAGTTATTCCAGCAGCATATTCTCTTTTTTAAAAAATTATATATTATTGATGGTGCTATTACATTTTTCCCAATTTTCCCTCTTTTACCCCTCTCCACCTGGCAACCGACACTCCCTCAGGCAATACCCCCCCCCCCCCCCCTCAGTCATTCATGCCCATGGGTCATGTGTATAAGTTCTTTGGCTACTCCATTTCCTAAACTGTATTTTACATCCCTATGGCTATTCTGTAACTATCTGTTAGTATTTCTTAATCCCCTCACCTTTTCACCTATTCCCCCACATACCCTTCCCATCTCGTCACCATCACAACACTCTGTATCCATGATTCTGTCTCTATTTTTCTTCCTTCCTTTGTTCTATAGATCTAATTGTTGATTAATATGTATTTATTGCCATTTTATTGTTTTGATCTTCTTTTTCTTAAATAAGTTCCTTTAACATTTCATGAAATAATGGTTTCATGATGATGAACTCCTTCAGTTTTTTCTTGTCTGGGAAGCTCCTTATCTGCCCTTCAATTCTAAATGATAGTTTAGAATTGAAGTTAAATGATATTTCTTGCTGGGTAGAGCAACTTGGCTGTAGGTCCCTACTTTTCATAACTTTGAATATTTCTTGCCAATCCCTTCTAGCCTGCAAAGTTTCTTTTGAGAAACCAGTTGACAGTCTTATGGGAACTCCCTTGTAGGTAACTAACTTCTTTTCTCTTGCTGCTTTTAAGATTCTCTCTTTATCTTTAACCTTTGCCATTTTAATTATGATGTGTCTTGGAGTGGGCCTCTTTGCAACCATCTTATTTGGGACTCTGTGCTTCCTGGATTTGCATGTCTATTTCCTTCACCAAATTTGGGAAGTTTTCTTTCATTATTTTTTCAAGTAGATTTCCAATTTCTTGCTCTCTCCTCTTCCTGGTATTCCTATGATGCAAATGTTGGAATGCTTCAAGATATCCCAGATGCTGTCTACACTATCCTTGTTTTGGGGGGGTTCTTTTTTCTTCTTGTTGTTCTGATTGGTTGTTTTTTGCTTCCTTATGTTCCAAATCACTGATATGATTCGTGGCTTCATCTACTCTACTGTTATTTCCCTGCAAATTGTTCTTTATTTCAATTAGCATATCCTTCATTCCTGACTGGATGCTTTTTATGCTATTGAGGTCCTCAATAAGTTCCTTGAACATCCATACAACCAGTATTTTGAACCCTGCATCTTCATTTTGTTTAGCTATTTTTCTGGAGTTTTGGCCAGTTCTTTCATTTGAGCAGTGTTTCTTTGTCTCCTCATTTTGGCAGCATCTCTGTGTTTCTTTCTATGCATTAGGTAGAGCTGCTGTGAGCCCCTGTCTTGGTAGCATGGCTTAAGGTAGCAAGTGTCATGAAGAGTACAGTGGAAGAGCTTCACCTATCACCCAAGCTGGGTACTCAAGGTGTACCCTTTATGTGAATTGAGTACATCCTCCTCATATAGCTGAGACTTGATTGCTTTTGGCAGGTCAATGGAGAGATTTACCCAGCCCAATCAGTTGCAAGACCACTGACCACCAACATCTACCCTTTGTGGACGATTAGCTGTGCTGAGGGCAGGGTGATGGTGCTTCAACATGGTCTGTAGCTGTCCACTGGGTGTGTAGGCTTTGGGGTTTTCTTGGTGGTGCAGGGCAAGGTGAGCACCTACCTGTGTTCTGCCCAGGGCCACCCTGCCTGACCTATAAAGCAATATGAGGTTGCCACTTTTGGTGGTCTTGGAGATTGCCAGGTGCAGCCAAGCTGTGAATCTAGGCTGATTGCGGCTAGTGCCAAGCCTGGGCCACTTAGCAAGAAGTATGAGGGCTGGGAACTTACTGAGGCCCACCAGCAGCCATGTTCCCAAATCCAGGTTGCCTCCCTTGTTGTGAATTATGCATGTTCCCTAAATTATGTGGCAAAGTAATTGACCAGAATTGTTTTGAGTACATTAACTTACTTTTACTTTTTTTTATAGAATAAACTTTGTTTAAATTCATTATTTTTTTGATATGTAATATGATTCATGGAAAAAGCATCTGTAGGTGCTTTTAAAGCAAACATGACAGAATAGGGCTGTCCCCTGCTTTGTGCTCAAACTCAGAAATAGCCCTGAAATGCCTCTTTTAGCCACTTGCCAAGGCTGGAGAGTATAACCTCTGGGTCTGTAGAAAATCAATTAGTGATCTGGATTTTTTGATACCTGTTTTAGCTATTCCATAATTTTTTCATTCAAAAAATTCAAAACTGCCTGCATATGTTGAAGTCCCAGCAAGAAAAGGCAGGTGCTATTTCAGGCTCTCTCTGAGGACTGTCCTGGGTAGGGAGGTAGATACATCGAGGGTGCTATTTTCAGGTTCCTGAATTCCAGAAAGACTGGCAAGCTGGAAAGAGACCAGAAGTTTGGAAGGAAATGATTAATGGCTGAAGCAGGCAGAGCTGGGGAATGACTCCTCAAAGATAAAGCTGACAACTCATAACCAGGGGCAACCAGAGAAGGCAGGAAAGAAATCCTCACGAGGATCTGCCCACAGGAAGATCCACATATTTTAAAGGAACCAGAGCTAAATTTATGTTAAAAAAATACACTAGGCATGTTGGTTCTGAATCCTGCCAAGTCCTGAGGCCTGAGAATCAGGAATTCTGGAGACAGACCAGTGTCTCTGCCTTGCATATTAGCTTCCCAAGGAGATTGCCAAAACTACACCCATGTCTCCACTATCCACATTGGGAAAATCTGTGAAAGCACATTTTTAAAAACTAATATTTGTCACAGAGTCTTTTAAATAGCAACATATTATACATTATTATAGCAGAAAACTGAAAGTTACTTAAATGTAGAAACCTAATTTTAATTCGAATAGCAATGAAACAACTTATTATGATGTCTTTTAACCATGATTATATACACAAAACTTTGGAACTTTTGTGCTCTATAGATCAGTGCTTCTCACACATTAATGCGCATGCAAATCACCTGTGGGTTTTATTTTACTCTGATGGTCTAAGTGGGGCTTGAGGTTCTGTCTCTCTGGAGCTCTCAGGTGAGGCTGAGCCACTGTGCCAGGTACACATGGGCAGTTGTGAGGCTCCAGTACCTTAATTAGCTTTTTTTTTTCCATATTCTTAGACCGGGAAAACCTTCCAAATGATTTCTAAGTGTGATTTTTTTGGCACGTTCATTTCCAGTCCAGGAGGGTAGAGTTGGAGGAAGACTTTTTTTAAGGTATCATGAATGACTCAGCATTTACCTTAAAAACATTTAAGTTATGGAGAAAGCATATTTCAGGTAAAGAAATTCAGTTCCTACTATTTCCAAAAGAAGTTAATTCATGCAGTCCAAAATGATGTCTTGAAGTAAAATGTTAAATACCCTAAATAAACTATGAGCATGCGCACGTGTGCACACACACACACACACACACACACACACACACATAACAGCAGTATTTTCTTTTGTGCTTGGAAAATAACTTGCCTTGATGAGTATAGCTAGTTTTTTTGTTTTGTTTTGGTTTTGTTTTGTTTTGTTTTCTTTAAAAAAATGCAGTGCCTCATCTGCACTCATTGCTCATATAAGGCAAACTTCATGTAGCCAAGAAGGTCAAGATGCCACTGGAAGGACAGAAGAAGGCCAGCAAGCAAACACACTTGAATTAATGTTTTTAAAATTGTTTCTAATCATACACAACACTCAAGGAAGGAAAGAGCTAACACAGGTGGAGTCATTTTAACCTGGAGCCAGAGCCATCATTCCAGAAGAACTGCCCAAGCATCCTGCTCTTTGAACCTCAGGACTATTGGAGGAGGCTAAACCAACAGTGACTTCCAAATACTTTTTTTTTGTAAAGCCGGAAAAAAGCAGACATCCTGACCACAAGAACTAATGATTATGTACTCTTTATCCAAAGGTAGAATGAATAACCAGCCATGTATAGCTAAAGAATAACTCAGCTTGTTAGCATCAATAGAAATTTCTTTTCTCTTTTCATGTAATTATTTTCCTTTTCTCATAAAAATTCCTTGTCTTCATTCTGTAATTGGGACACTATATGATTTTCTGCCTGAATCTGTGCTTCCAAAATGCAATTCTGTGATCCCAAATAAATAAGTGTTGACTCTCATTTCAGCCTTTAATTTTAGGTTAACAGGGTACTGCCCATATTCTTTGGGAAATATTTTCTTTTTTTTCTTGACACAGTGACTTAAGTGAATTAAACAAGCACAGACTCTCACCTTTTCAATAAGAAACACTACAACAGGCCTGATGTCTTTTTAGGAATTTGGTTCTAAAAAAGACTTTCTTTAACATTATAATTTATTGCCAACTTTTAGTTTACCTGGGTTTGTTTTCTTTTATTAAAATTTTTGAAACTTTAAAATATCTGTAAATTGTCTGGGTGGGTTTTTTTTAGTATATTTATTGATTGTACTATTACAGTTGTCCCATTCTTTTTCTTGCCTTTACTCCCCTCCTCCCAGCATCCCTCTTCCTTAGTTCATGTCCATAGGTCATACATATAAGTTCTTTGGCTTCTCCATTTCCCCCATTATTCTTAACCTCCACTGGTCAATTTTGTACCTATCAATTATGCTTCTTATTCCCTCTACCTTCCCCTCTTGTCCCTCTCTCCCTTTCTGCTAATAACGCTCCATGTGATCTCCATTTTTGTGATTCTGTTCCTGTTCTAGTTGTTTGCTTAGTTTGTTTCTGTTTTTTAGGTTCAGTTGTTGATAGTTGTGAGTTTGTTGTCATTTTACTGTTCATAGTTTTTGATCTTCTTTTTCTTAGATAAGTCCCTTTAACATTTCATATAAAAAGGGCTTGGTGATGATTAATTCCTTTAATTTGACCTTATCTGGGAAGCACTTAATCTGCCTTTCCATTATAAATGATAGCTTTGCTGGATAGAGTAATCTGGGATGTAAGTCCTTTACTTTCATAACTTTGAATACTTCTTTCCAGCCTCTTCTTGCCTGCAAGGTTTCTTTTGAGAAATCAGCTGATAGTCTTATGGGAACTCCTTTGTAAGTAACTGTCTCCTTTTCTCTTGCTGCTTTTAAGATTCTCTCCTTATCTTTAATCTTGGATAACTTAATTATGATGTGTCTTGGTTTGTGCTTCCTTGGGTCCAAATTCTTTGGGACTCTCTGAGCTTCCTGGACTTGTATGTATATTTCCTTCACCAGATTGGTGAAATTTTCTTTCATTAGTTTTTCAAATATGTTTTCAATTTCTTACTCTTCCTCTTTTCCTTCTGGCACCCCTATGATTCAGATGGTGGAATGTTTAAAGTTGTGTTGGAGTTTCCCAAATGTCTTCTCATTTTTTTGAATTCTTGTTTTTTTATTCTGTTCTGGTTGAATGTTCATTTCCTCTTTCTGTTCCAAATTATTGATCTGAGTCCTGATTTCCTTCCCTTCCCTGTTGGTTCCCAGTATATTTTTCTATATTTCACTATGTATAGCCTTCACTTTTTCCTTTATTTAATGACCATATTCAACCATTTCTGTGAGCATCCTGATTGCCAGTATTTTGAACTCTGCATCTGATAGGTTGGCTATCTCCTTGTTGCTTACTTCTGTTTTCTGGATCCTTGATCTGTTCTTTCATTTGGGCCATATTTCTTTGTCTCGGCACACCTGTTATGTTGTAAGAGGTGGAGCCTTAGATTCGCCAGAGTGGAGCAATCCAGTTCACTGTGTTGTGGTGCTGTATGTGTGAGAGGGGTCAGGGAGGGAAGAAGGCTGCTTGCTTTGCTCTTGCACTACTTTCAAGCAACTGGCAATTTCTCCCACCACCACAACCCCCACAGGTTTTTACACCCAGAGTTTCTGATGCTTTATTTTGTCCATGCTGGAACCCTGGATTGTGTGATCTGTCTCACTCCCCTGTTGTTCCTCCCAGTTTACCTGCACACAAATGTGGGACCACCAACTCTGCCAACCACCATCTTGATGTGCATCCTCTCTGCCCTGGCTGCCCCATCTCCACTCCTGCCAGTCTGGGTGAATGTTTCTTCTTTAACTCCTTTGTAGTTGGGCTTCCATACAGTTCAATTTTCTGGCAGTTCTGTTTGTATTTTGTTTTTAAATTGATTGTTTCCTTCTTTTGGTTGTGTAAGAAGGAGAAGTATATCTACCTACTCCTCCATCTTGGCTGGATCTTGTCAAAAAAAGTAAGATGTCTGGGTGCTATGCTCTCAAATGCTCATCAGTTTTAGATACAGGGAGTAGACTAATTTAAACTCGAGTATTTTAAATCCATGGCTACTATACTTAAGTAATATTACAATGTCCTTAGAGTACAGTAGAATAAGTGAATAAGAAAATAGTGTTTGATAACGAGTATAAGATGAAGAAGTAATTTACTTTTCTTAATGAGTATTCTTTCCTGATTGTGTTCCCTAGTATTCATAGCCTTTCATATTTCAACGACCAAGTGAGAGTTACTTAAATAGAAGAATCTGCCCTGGACTTAGAGATTTTGCTCTTCCAAAAAATTTTCCTACTAAAAGTGTTAGAAAATACTATCATTTCCCCACATTTCTGTTCCAGTGGCTATCACCCACAATGGTCTTCTGGGACTGTGTGTACCTATGTAATTCTATATGCTAGCCATGGCTACTTGTGGTTATTGAGTACTTAAAATGTGACCTGTTTAAATTTAGGCTTCCTCTAAGTACAAAAAAAATGTAAAATAGCCTATTAATGGTTTATATATTGATTTCATGTTGAAATAACATTTCAGATATGTTGGATTAAATAACATTATTAAAATTATTTTCTCCTTTGCTTTTCACTTTTTTAAAAAAGTGACTATTAGAAAACAAATTTTAAATGACATAATTGGTTTACATTCAATTTCTGCTGGACATTGCTATTGTACAGTAATTAGCTAGATTACTCATTTTGTTTTGCAATAATATTCTATTTATTATTTGCTATCCCTAGGATAAGCACTTTGCCTATATTAACTCACTTAATTTAATTATCTCTATTTTACAAATGAGGATATTGAGCTCACAGAGATCAAGTAACTTACTCAAGTTATACTTTGAGTATGTGGGAGAGATGGGTTCAAAACCACATCTGAGTTCAAAGCTCATCTCTCAGCCAAGAGTGTCACCAGGCCAGGGCCAGAGTGAGGTGGGAGAGGCTTTCACCTTGGGTGCAAAACTTAGGGCACTAATGGACTCAGTAATCAAGATATATAATACTTCAGTGGAATTTTTTTAAGTCAAAAGTAGTGTAAAAACCATAGTGAACAAAATATCAAATTTTTAAATAAAGACAGAATTTGATCCTGGATTTGTATGATGTGGCCTCACTTGCTCTTGGAGAAGTGACCAAATCTCACATGTCACAACTCTCCGAATGGTGCCCAGGCCAAATGAAGGGCTCAGCACATGGAAGGTACTAATAAATATGTGTACAGCAGAAAGACGGAAAGAAGATAGATCAAAGTGTTTAGAGAAGTTTTCTCTCTCTGCATATTGGGGCCAGGATGTTTCCCCTATCAATTATATAATATATAAAACTTTTGCAATTAAAAACAAAAGTTTCAAATTTTGCTAAATAAGCTCCAACCTCATTTTGAAACCATGAGTAAGCCCATTGAGCTGAGAAAGATACTTAAAACAATCTTATAGAAGGAATGAAAGTCATTACTTTCACAGCCAAATTTAACAAATTGTATATATTGTTGGGTAATCCTAGCCTGTCCACTTAATTCCCATTGTTCAGCATGTGAAGGACAGGGTGGACCTTTTACAACTGGCCTTTCCGAACACTGATGGTATGATATGGGCTGTAATAAGGGATAAAGGAACCCAATTATTTGCTATGTTAGAGGTTCTCAATGGGGACAAACAGAATTTACTGTGGAACTTTTCACCCTCCCCACCCTCCCCTATCACATGCACCACAACTTCTCTATCTATCTAGTCCCTTCCTCAGCTGAGCTGCTTCAAAATATAACCTCCTTTCCTTGTTTGACTCATTCCTTCTAACCCCCACCCCTGTCTCTACGTGGAAATCACTCTGGTCATGGCTCCCACGGACCACCTTGTGGTCAAATCTAGCAGACAATTTATAGTTCACATCTTTTTGGACCTCTTGGCTGCTTTTGACACAGTTGATAATTGCCTCCTTTAAATACTCATTTCTTGGCATCCTTAATTCCATATTCTCTTGATTTTCATCCATGTTCTTGGGTCTTCCTTCTGAGTTTTCCCCAAAAGACTTTCCTAGTAGAAAAGTAGCCCTCCCTGCTGAATAGTGAGGAGTTGCTGTAAAATATTCAGATGTGAAAACTTTAGGATGCTATGTTCAAATAGTTGGACACTTTTGGAGACTCCAGAGAGTCTGAGCAGGTGGAGACCAGGTGAAATCCCTGAGTGCTGATCCTATGAATAACAGTAACCGCAAGAAGCGCTCCTCCCTGCTCCTGTCTGTCATGCTGTGAAGTCCTCCTATGTCAGTGTCCCCTCAATCTTCACCATGTGTGTCCCTTCACCTTTAGAAACTTTAATTCCTACGCTAGGTTTGAATTGCTCCCCCAGGGTCCATCCCATCCCCTACTTTCAAATAATTAAATCAACAATAAATAGCACAGACAGTATGGGTTACTCTGCTAAAAACCTCTGGTTTCTTTATTGCTCTCCCAACCAGCCCTTGTCTAAGTCATAGTTGCCACTGAAGCATCAGCGTCTGCAGGAGAACCTGGCACATAATTGATGGACATCCCAATACAAAATGACCTCCAAAAAAAAAGAACATAGTTGTGTTGCAGCCTCTCCAGGCTAGGCAGGTCCTTTCAGGGCTGAGGTAGATGGAAGAAGATGCGTGGAGCCTTGGGGATCCTTGATAGGCCTTTATTTGGGAGAGTCAAACAGGCATAAGCCCCGGTCTCTGGGGAAATCACACAAGCCACAAAGCCCATGTCCAAGTCAGCACCCAAACTCCCCACTCTTTCAAAGCTCCTATCCCTTAAATACTAGTCCTAAAGAAAGCAGGCTACAGGCCATAAAATGAAGTAACTATCATAAGCTGTGCATGCGAGCATACTCAAGGCTATGGGGCAGTTTATTGCACCCAGGCTCAAGGCTGTGAGACCCAAGGCTCAAGGCTGTGGGAACACTGCTTGATCAGCCTTCTTCAAGGTTGTGAGGAGCTGCTCCCTCCAGTTACCCCCGCATCTGGGTGAGGGAGCCAGACCACCTCCACCTACCCTACAGTAGTCTATTACACGTCTGGAAGTCCAGCATAGAGCATACCAGTGGCTCCATAACCTGGCAGGAGTTAATGTGCTCTCAGTCTCACCACTTAGTTACATTTTGGTCATCCTCATTTTAAGCCTGATCCTGTAACCAATATGGCAGCCAGCTGGAGTAGACAGTCTATACTGGTAACCAGGCCCGTCATCTTACCTGCAGAAGGCCAGATGAAATCACACACATTTGGAGCACTTTACCCAGATATAAAAATTCTTGGGATGCATAGTGTATAAAGCCAATCGTATTTCACATATGTAATTACAGGCACCAAAGAGAAAACAAACTCTTTTCAATTTCCCAAGGTGTTACTATGTCTCCACATTCTTCTAAACCAGCCAAGCCTTCCTAGGAGAAAGTTTTCAACCTTTGCTCAAGAAATGTGCTTTCCTCACAAATTCCAGTCTGCTTTTCCATTCCCCAGTTCCTAGGACTGTCCACCTCCCAGTCCCTCAGGAAACTTTTCTGTATGATTCTCTAACACTTGCACTCAATCTTCAGGGGAAAAAATACATAATTTCAGAAATATTGAGAAAACTCTGTTGAATAGATCTCCCTCCTAAATATCTTCAGTTTCCTCTGACTGATTCAAGTTGCCCAAACTCCAAGCACTAATCCAAAATTGTGGAAGAAAAGCCAGTTTCTCAATGCGATGCAACTCGCTAGAGGTTTACTGGCTTTGTTGTGTCCCTTCTTCCTACTGTGTTTCAAATCTGTATTTCCTTTCCCTTGGTGTATCTGCTATTTTTAGCTCAATGCCTGTCCTTTCAATTTGTCAGTCACTTTTATCCCAGATTAAATCCTCAGCATTTTCTCACAGCTTTGGATGCACTCTGCCCCCATGGGTCCTACTCTTGACTAAGTCCCTCTGTCACTCTGCATATGAGGCCCTCTCTCCTTGGGCCCTGCCTTCCCTCCCTGTTTAAATTCCTTCTTTAATCCTTGTTTATCAGTACTAGTCAGTCTAGGCACTGAAACTCCCTGTTCATCAATGAGGGACTTGCATTTACAAGGTATTAAACACCCTTGGCCATCCCAGTGGGAGGGACAGGCTGTCCTGGGTTGGAGTGCATGGTTCACTCCAGCAGGCTGGGTCCCTGTCTGCTTCTGCTGTAGCTACAGGAGTCTGGCCAGCTGACAATCAGGCTCACTCCACAGAAATCACAATCTAAATAATGATCAGTGGGACCTAATGAAGTCAGTCTTGCCTGGTTGGTAACATTGGAAGGGTATCTTTTCATAAAGTTGGGAAATATCAATTATTGCAAAAAAGAAACATGATAATTTAGATCAGAGGTGGGCAAACTGTGTCTGTAAGGAGCCAGATAGCAAATATTTAGGCTCTGCGTGCCTCATGGTCTCTGTTGCAACTACTCAGCTCTGTCTTTGGAGGCAAAAATGGCCACAGACAGCATTAAATGAGTGACATGTCTGTGTCAAATGAAATGTTTATTTATATAAACAGGTGGGACAGATTTGGCCCTCGGCTGTAGTTTGCCAACCACCAATCTGGATGACCAGACCACAAGCTAAGTGAAGGGCCCTGGGCTACCAGGTGCATCAGGAAGCTGAGAAAGCAGGTACTCTTGATGGAATATCATCTTTTCTGGTGATAAATAATATTAAACAGTTGTATTGAAACAAACCCAGAGAGTTTATGGAATGGAATACAACATTGCACCTTGTTGAGCAGGCTCTCAGGATCTCATTTTTTGATCATCTTTTGCTATTTGAGGAATATTGGTGGGAAAACTTGAGAAATGCTGATAGACACTTATATAACCAGTGACTACTTGGGAACACCCCTGTGATCTGTCTGATCGCAGGGCCTTTGCTTCCCCCATGGAAGTCTGGAATGTAGCTAGCTCCTGTCCCATGACCCTAACACTAACAAGCTTTGTGCTCTTCAAGGATTTCACCCGGTCTGCACCTGCTCAGACTCTCTGGTGTCTCCAAAAGTGTCCAACTATTTGAGCATAGCATCCTAAAGTTTTCACATCTGAATATTTTACAGCAACTCCTCACTATTCAGATTCTATGGTTGTGATTTCACCTGCTCACACAATTTATTGGTAACCCCAAATCAATACTCATGACATTTCCATGCTCAGTAGCCACCATGTGCCAAGAGGCAAATGTTTGAGTGGCCCAATTCTCAGTTTCCCTGCTGAAGTCAAACAAGAGTCTTTCTGCCTCCTTGTTTCAGTTCTCAAACTGTCACATGACTCTTTTGTGCAGGGTATTTAGTGCCATATTTTTCACATTTTTGCTTTTTGTGGATAGTTTTGCTAGTTATAATGGCCCCCAACATAGTGCTGGGCTCTACCTGCTATCTTAGGTGCAGGAAAGTAGGAATGCACCTCCTAGATAAAATACCTGTGTGAGACGAACTCCATCTAGGCATGAGCCAGAGTGCTAATGCTATGAATAACAGTAACAGGTTGTGTAATGATTGGTTGTGACCAGAAGCTCCCAGGAGCCAGCTCTGTTTCCCTAGAGCAACAACTCAGTGTTTGCTGATTCAATGTTTAGTTACTTTACAAAACAAACCAGCACAAATCACAGGAGCCACACTGCAGTCCCACAGACAACATGCCAACAATGACCTCATGGGTCACGTTTTTTGGCTACACTAGAATCCCTCCAGTTTTTTCATGCCAACGCTAACATCTTGTGGTCAGTTACATTTTTCTAGTCTGGTATCATCTACCCATCCACTCACTAATATAATAATACAATCAGTAAGTCTTTTTTTTGAGTATCCACCTTATACATACAGTGTTGATAGTGAAATTACACTGAAAAAAAAAATGTCCTTCAAGGTTCCTGTCTTGTAAGGAGATAGTCAGCACACTAACACCTGGAACCTCTGAGCAGAGCCAGGAATATACCAGGAAGGCTGGAGAGTGAGTGAGACACCCGGGTTGACATGGTCTGTGAGGACTTCCTGGAGGAGTTCTTTGGAACACAAAACAATTTAATTGCTGTTAATGTGATTCAGCAAACATTCATTGGTTCTTTCAGGTCTGATATGTAACACCTCGGTGCATATCCATCACATCTAGATCATTGCAGTTTTCCTGCCCAGGAACAAAAAACAACCACAGCAACAAGAGAACTAAGAAATGACAGAGAATGTCCACAAGAGAAGTGAAGTTTCATTACACCACCTGGTCAAGTGTCTTTATATCCCAACACAATAATTCAATTTCCTTTTCCTGTCCTCACAGATTCTGAGGATCCTGCAAAATGTGAGAGTTCTGCTCATTTTTCTGGTCTACTTTTACCTAAGGTGATGCTCTTCAGGTCAGATCACAACATAAAAAATTAAGTGTTTTTTTCACATGTCTTTTAAGAAGTCACAATTTCTTCTCATATTAAATTTATGACAGGATTATAAAACAAAAATATAAGAAGTATTGAATCTTACAAACTATTGATTGGGCTGAAGAGTCACCTAGACTTTGGAGAACAAGCTACAATTCAGCTTACTATAGTTTTTCACTGCTTGTCACAAAAATACCTCAAAGCTGATCTGTAGAGGCCAATGGGGTTTATAAATGAAAAACCTGAGGCAGGGAAGCTGTAGTGATTTTTTTTTTTTTTTTTTTTTTTTTTTTTGTTATGAGTCAGCAGAGCCCTGGAAAGCCTTGAAGAAATTGAAGCTGCAGGCAATTTGGGGCCAGACAGTTCTGAAGTCAGCATGTGACCTTAGGATTTGAAATTAAAAGTTATAATTAACTTTCTAAGTTGAAGCTTTGTTCTGGCCTATTCATTTTGGAATACTGAAGACATTCTCTTAAGAAATCAGTAAAGGAAGGCTTAGTATAAATGTGGGACCTCAGTGAGTCATGCCTGCTAGTATCCCTGCTGATATCATGACACATACAACTGTGACAGATGTACAAACAGGAATGAGTAAATCTATTTATTCATAGGTGAATGTCCACCTGAGTAATGGAGTCTTAGTCATCAGGAAGGTAAAAAATAAATAATCACAACTCCTTATTGCTTCAGGAAGCTGGTGCATGGTTAAGTGATGGATTTTGAAGTGTGGACCAAGAATAAGAAGTAAGGTGGCTGTTTAAGATGACAAGAAAGTTCAAGAAAGAAACAGGGAAGTTGGAGGGCTCAGGCATTTGGTCAGCTTTGCCTTTAATGTGTCTATCTTCCTAGGTGCATGACGTCCTGTCTGCTCCTTCTGCAACAGTAAGGGACTGGACCCGGTGGTCTCTAGCATCCCATACAGCTCTCGGGCTTCTGACCTGCTCCCACTGGTGTCCCAAGAGAGACCCCCCACTCCTGCAGCCACCACCCACAGAGCCATCTCCAGGCAAACAGGACAGTATCACCAGCACATGTCAGAGGAACAAGGAGATAGAAGTCTGGCAGAGCAGAGCTCAGGTCATTTCCCAACTTACTGACGGAGCTGATGGTGGTTCCAGGCTGACTAGTGCTGTGGTCTCAATTTCTTCATCCATAAAATGGGGGGGGAATCATACCTATTTTACAGTTTTCTTGTCTGGATTGAATAAATAAGCTAATGCTAAGTGACTCTGCCTGAAGAATCCCAGGCATGTAAAAAATTTAAAAAATCTGAACTCCTGTCCTGATTCCCTGCCCACTGCAGTTCTTTAGAACTTAGGGACAGAGGAATAGTCAAGTTGCAGACAGCATTCAGTGATGAGGGGCATACCCACCTCCTTCCCTTCTGACCCCGTTGTGTAGGTGGTTACACATTCTGCTTAGACAGCAGGTCCAAGCAGTAAGTTCAGCACTAATACTTTGTAGTGGGTGACCCAAACCAGCCCACCTACTAAAGAACAAGCGAGAGCCAATAGAAGCCTGTAGGCACTTTGGACGAATGGACATTTCATACTAATGTCACATGTGTGGGGCAAAAGAGCAAAAATAATATAGAACACAAGACCCTCCTATTATGGGCAGTCAGGATCATTGTAAAAATGTTGACCAAATGAAACCACATTGCTCCAGAGAAATTAGAGGAATTGGGCAAGATTGTCCTCCCAGAGTCAGGATTCAGGTGTGGTGATGCTAACATGGTGATTCTTTTTTATGTATTTAAAGCCAACTACACCAAGGAAGAGGTATAAAGTTTACCTTCTGAACTCAGACTTTCAATAAACCATGTTAATGTGAAGGTTTCTATGCCCATTAAATATGGCAGTGGCACAAAGAACACTTAAGACAAACTACAGACCTGGACAATGAGTCTGGACAGAGTGTCTATGAATTTGTCGTAGAATGCAAATTCCCTGCAGTCAGATGGTCGCCCTACAACCTACTAGGTTCATGCCCACTCCCCTCTGTGTCTGCCCCAATGCTAACAAATTTCTTTTTCTCTTAGCTTAATTCTAAGAAAAACAACTGTGGTCAGAGAATGGCAAAAAAATAAAACAACCCAAAAACTTAAAATGCTTCAGACAGCACTTACAAAGTCTGAGCCCTCCTTTTTGGAGAAAAATCTTAGACATACAATAACTGAATGCCCAGAAGCCACACTCTTATATGTGCACTGGAAAGAGAAACCAAGGCTCCCATCAAAGAATACAGGAAGATCCTGAATGTACAACCAGTTTCTTTGGTGCCAGGAATGTAGCTGGGACTGGAAAATGCAAAAACTGAGAAAGTCTGGTCTCTGACCTTTGCCATTAACAAAGTAGAAACTCCATGAACTTCCATCTGCACAGGCAAGTGTACAAGGACCTAAGCAGCCAAGATATCTCAGATGGTGCAAGAAAAAATCCCAAGTAAGGTAACAGAGGAATGAAGACTTTCACTTGAAGGTACACATTTGAAAGCCAAACACTTGAGGTACCTAGGCTAGATTCAGTAACTCAAGAATCAGCCTCCCAACTCCTATCACTTTATCTGTCTGACATTCTTTTCAAATTGGCTCAGTTTCTATAGAGTAAGAGAGTAGGTTCTCCCTACTATGTATGTGCCTTAACCCCACAAATCCCCCAAAATCCTAGGGGACAGTTTTGTGAAAAGAAAGTAAGTGATCTTGAAGTAGTCTCCAGGGGTGGACAGGATACAAGAGATGAGGGCCCCCAGTCCTAAACCCTAGTTCAGCCCCACTCTTGGAGGCACTATTGAAGCATGAAAAATTCTCTTTTCTTAGTGTGTTCCCTTTTACAGTGAATACACCAAAAACTAAATAAGAAAACCAGTGAATAGTTCTGAAAGAAAAAAAAACTGTGATAGAGCACTAACATGAGCAAATATTAAAATGTGTGTGCATACATGTGAGAAATAGTGAGACAGCATTGCATGAATAGATGGAATAAAAGTACAAGATAGGAAGTCCATAAATGAACAGAAAGTCCAGACACACATAGAAAGTCAGATCTAAGAGGGAATTTAGTATCTAATGAAGGTGGTATCTCAAATAAATATAGGAAAAGGGGCTATTTTATATATGTGGTGTTGGACATCTGGGTGACCATCTGGGAAACACAAAGTTGGCTATAACTCACATTCAACTAGAAGGATGAATTCAAATAGATCAAAAATATAAATGTCAAAAAAGAAGAAATCCTAAAAATAATACATAAAAAATGTGGAAGAACTCCTTTATAATTTGAAAGCAAAATCATTATCAAAAAATTGTTAAACTAAATAAAAATGTATTTTAAAAGTCTGTTTAGAAAAAATATTAAAAAATTGACATTAGAAAATTATTTGCCACTCATATCATAACTATCCCTATATATATAAAGAGCCTCTAGAGAAAAAACAACAACCCCAAAGAAATGTGAACAAAGAATGAACAAATGGTTCAGAGAGATTAAATTAAAATGATTCAAATATATGAAAAAATACCTCATCAATAACGATATGTATGTGTGTTAAAACTACACTGAAACACAGAGGCTTCATTGTGGATAAATAGGTGTCATCAGGTTCTGTTGCTGGGAGGGGACTATGACTATAATTACAGAGAATAATTTTACATTATCAAAATTATAAATGTATATTATTTTGAACCAAGCGATTCCACTTCCTGATATAGGCACAAATTTTCTGCTACAGCACATTTTTATAATAGTATAAGTGTCCTTTTGTGAGAGTGGTTAAATAAATTATGACATATTATTATGATAGAATACTATGCAGCTATTTACAAGAAAGAAAAATGCTGCATAGACTGATATAGTAGGAGCTCTTTGGTTCACTGATAAGGAGGAATGGGTTCGGTGTAATATGCCTCTTTGTAGGTAAACATGTGGTAAATCAGAACCTGTACTCACATTTGTTGTTACACTCAAAAAGATTCTTAAAGGACATCTGAGATATTTCTAATAATAGCTACCTGGGTGGTGGAGGGTTGGTCAATAAGGGTAGGAAGAGGAATTTTAGTTCTCCAAAAGAATGGGCTTCCAAAGCTACACATGCATAGATTAGAGGCACAGACTGGGATCGTGGAAATGACTGGCCTTGGTGGATAGCACAGGATCAGACAATTGGCTCTGGTTCATTATCCCAGAGTTCTTCCCACCTCGCAGCTGTAAGAGCACAGTATATTCCAGAATCAAAGATTGGAGCTGGAAACTACCTCAAGGTGCTATTAGACAAAAACTTCTGCTTCTATCTCTTTTACTTATTTTGTCTTCACTAGACCATCATTCTCAACCAGGGTAATGTTGCCCCAAGGGGACATTTTTGGTCATCACAAATAAGAATATATATATTTGGAGTAAAATGTCAACAGTGTTGAGGCTGAGAAACCTGGGAGAAAAAGCAAACCAGAAACAAAGAATCTTCCAACAAAAAGAAGAGTTACACCCCTCAACCTACTCACGTGTCTGAGTCCTGTACTGAGGCATGAGGCAGAAAATTTTTCTCTGCATTGGAATGACAAACACCTAATCTTGAATAAACATAAAACAAATGTAAAGAAAAAGGCTATTTGAGGAGGTCTTGGTCATGGATCTGCTGGTAGACAGAGGGACTGTCACTTTGGCCTGTATGTAGAGACCAATCAGTAAAGACTGACTCTTCAGAACTGGGATGAAGAAATAAACAATTGCCTCTGGGTTGTACACTTTGAACTTGTACATTTTGGGTGTATGTGTTAGATCCTTCCAGTGGTCTAAGCCCCATCTTAGAGATATATTATCCTAGGGCAAAGGGGAACAGTAACCTAAAAAAGGCTGGTGAAGCATGTACATTATATGCCAATGGACAGTTTTGGAGACCTCAGGGTAAAAGTGAAGAGTGTGAAGTGATGACTGAATTTAACCTCCACCACCTGCAATGGACCTTAGACCCTTAGCAGCAGGTTCCCCTTTGCAGATGCTAAATACGGAAAGCCTTCTGTCTGAGAATACTTACCCTTCCCCTGGATTCAAGAAGCTATGATAATCATCTTGATTCTGGAGGAAAAACTTAAGAGAACAACAAAGCTGTGCCTTTTTATAAGATTGTAAGAACCCAAGAGTCAAAGTTAATCTCTCTCATCCTCCTGAGCTAGTCCTTTAATCTAAAATTCAGGATGTACTTCTGACCCTGTCACTTAAATTGAACTCCAACACATTTGATGCTCAGATAAGCTTTCCAAATAGAGATCTAGTGAGCACTGGCCTTTACAGAGTGTGTACCGTCCACATGGCAGTGCCCAAACTGAGATACTTAGAAAGAAGGACCCACGTGGTTTATTCCACTCAATCAAGGGCATGTGAGGTATGTCCACGTGGTTTATTCCACTCAATCAAGGGCATGTGAGGTATGTCCTTAAGAGATTAATTCAAAATCTCTTGACATTGAGTTTGCAATGAAATGTCTTCATAAGTAGGAATTAGTTCATTACACACTCTCTAAGTCTCTGAGTCCATGTCACATGTCTCATTTCTGCCTTGGATGTCATCTTGGCCTGAATCAGTGCTGACCATCCTACAAGAGCCAGGCAAACTAAAAATAGCAGTAAACACAGGTGATCAGAGCTCCCTGCTGCTCTAAGGATGCTTTTTCTTTCCTGTTTTTTTTAATGGTGCAATGAAGCCTTGTTGTGTCTAAAAAGTGAATTTTTATAGGAAACACACACCTGAGAGTATATCAGAGTTCTCCACACCTCACTCTAATCCCCATAGTTGAAAAATACATGCATATATGATTAATCCCAAGCAATAAAAGTGAATTTTTCTAGTTCTTTATCCTGAACCCTCAGTGTGAACTCTGCACTCAGATCAGATACAATGAGTCACCTCTTTGCCCTAAAGCAATTACTCTCCTTTCACAGCTGTTTCCACCCAAGTGCCTACATGTGATAATTATTTAATAGATATCAAATAAATTAATCAATGGCTATATGTTGTATCAGTCAGGAGAGCCTAGATTGTGCTGCAGTAACCAATAACTCCAAATGTTTATTTCTTGTTTATGTTTTAAGTCCCTCAAAATCAGCTGTGGCTCTGTTCACTTCATTTATTTCACTGGCCAAAGAAAGTCACATGTTCAAGCCTGATGTTGGTGAGGTGGGATAGAATAATCTGCTTTGAGGGACAGACATCAAGCACCACAAATATTCACTTTTCTCAACTTCCCCATGTAGAACACATGTACC
Organism: Pteronotus mesoamericanus; assembly: GCF_021234165.1. Classification (NCBI taxonomy): domain Eukaryota; kingdom Metazoa; phylum Chordata; class Mammalia; order Chiroptera; family Mormoopidae; genus Pteronotus; species Pteronotus mesoamericanus. The sequence continues at coordinate 62,331,457 of NW_026555321.1, forward strand.
CAAACCCCACAGGAGATAACCCTACTAACCATGGTGTCAAGCTAACAGTCTAGGGGTTCACTGGTTTGGAGACCCAGGAACAAGTTATTAACCCCACACACATACACTGCACAATGGCTGAACAAGTCAGGATGACTGCAGTAAGCATTATCATTCAGAAGAGGGACAAATGGGAGCCATAGTGTCACTGGTGTCCAAGAATCTGAGATTACATTGGAAATTGTAAATGGCCGACAACCTGAGGGTGGGGATGTTCCTAGATAATTCTCAGATTGCACCCTGGAAATGGCTATGGAGCTCCCCATTCTCCTGGGGCTCTCACCCTACCCTCTGAGAAGTCTTCCTGTCCATACTCCTTCAGGTGACATCTGAAGGGGTCACCTGCAGCCATGCCCGCAAGAAGGGCTGAGCAGCATTCCCAATTGGCTTTGTACCCATGGAAGTTTAAGGCTTGAGTCTCAGAAGTCAGTTTCTTTTAATCCATAAGGCATTTTCATGACAGTATAGTTGACTCCTTATCCATTTGACTCCAACAGCTCTGCTGTATCACAGACAGGCCTCCTTATGCACTAAGTTATGTGTCTTGAGGCTCTCATGCTCTTTCAGGGATGTCTCACCCATCAGTCTTTTCTTTAGCCCTTTGTTCAGTGCAAGATGTATGAGGTGTCACATTGATCAATTCAAGAGTTTTAACAAAGGATATAATGGCCATGCTCATTTTGGACTTTGCTAAATTTTATTTGACTCCTTTTGTCATCCAAAGGCCATCTCTGTTTTATCAGTCATGGGTTATACTTGAGGATGGGGTGCCTCTTCCAACCTTGAAAGTTCCTGAATGTCTTGACTTTTCCTATTTTATTTTATTCCTTCTTATGATACTTTCTGAGCACTTCTCTGTCTGATAAACCATGCCAAATATGGTCAACGGCAACTGAGGAACAGCACTTTCTGACTTCTCAGCCTACAGCTGTGAGCTTATTACTTGCTTGTAATTTGCTCTCTAGGTTATTAGAGGCCAGTTATGTGAAATATTTTACCATTTCATAACATGAATTACCATAGGACCAACCTCAAGCAACTACTTCTTTCTCCCCACAGTCTGGTTTGGAAGGCATTGAAACATATTTTAGGGTTTTTTTCATTGTTTAGGCACCAATTTCTGTGTCAGTGGAGGCTAGGTGATAGAACAGTAATAAACAACCCCACATCTCAAAATCTTGGTGACTATAACCACAAATGTGTATTATAGCTCCTGCTGCATGTTCATTGTGTCCTGGTCCTGCTGTATCTAGGTGTCCTTCTTTCGGAGCCACTGCTGGGAGGTTAGACATTTCATTGACCTAACAAAACCACGTGGCCACACCTGACATCAATGAGGCTAGGAAATCCAACATTTCCCCTGGGAATGACACTGTATATTTAGAGACAATTATACAATCTTAATTATGTGAGGATATTTTTATGATATTATGATATATTATGGTTTAATATAAAAACCAAAGAAAAAAATTAGAGTATGGGCACTGGAGTCAAATTATCTTCACATCCTTGCCCTGATACCAGTACAAGTACTTAAACTCTTATGCTTACCTCCCTCTTTGTAAAATTAAGATAAAAATAGACCTAGTTTATGAAGCTGTGTAGAGTTGATGTAAGACAATGTCTGTAATCTTTAGAAGGCTGTCTGTTACCCAGTAAAAGCTTATTCAATATGGCCTCTCATTATGGTATCCCTATTACTATATTTATGCATATAACCACTTGATAAATCAATAATGCTCTTTCTCTTATTTTATCCACAGCTTGGATTAGTTTTGTAATTGTTAAGTAAAAGTTAGTGGAGTTCTCAACTAAATATGAAATACTGGAGAAGAATATTCAATAATATTTCTGAGACAAAATCTCACCTTTGCCATACATTTATGACAGCACAATTTGAATTTCAATTAAAGTCTTTTTAAATCTATTAAATTCTATAGTCACAAACAGCAGTGCCCAGAGCACAATCACATAAAATTAATTCAAGAAGCCAGTTTACACTTATTTTTTCACTTGCATATGTTTAGATTTCCTTTTTTATTATAATTTTATATATTATACTATTACAGCAGTTGTCCCATTTTTCCCCCTTTCCTCCCCTCCATCCAGCGACTCACTCCCTCAAGCAATACACCTACCATTGTTCATGCCCATGGGTCATGTGTATAAGTTCTTCGGCTACTCCATTTCCTTTACTGTACTTTACATCCCATGGCTATTCTGTAACTACCTATTTGTACTTCTTAATACGTCACGTCTTCATCTATTCTCCCATATGCCCTCTCATCTGGCCACCATCAAAATACTCTCCAAGAACTGGAGGTCGTGGCAACACAGCGGATGGTGCTGGGAACTGCGCGAGGCCGACCGAGCGGAGCCTCGGGCTTCTGTTCTCTTTCTTCTGAAGGACCGTACCCCTGACTGGGCAAAATGAGGAAGGCAGGACTGTGTATGCTGATGCTTTGATTCATGCTGCAGCTGCCTCCATTTCCCAACGGAAGGATTTTGGTCCTCACGGTAATGCAATATCTGAAAGGGCTGCTTCCTGTGGACATCTGAATCAGTTCAGCAACTTCCGGTAGCTGGCTACAACTATCTCTGGGGCCAAGAATTCTGGTGTTCCTCGCTTGCACCTGGCCAGCAAGGCCTCCCACTGATTGGCACCAATAAGGCCTGCGAGGGAGTGCACAGAGTGGCAAGGGCAGGCGCAAATTGACCCGCCCGCCCGCGATTGTGGAGCAGCCCACAAAATTAGTAGAGCTGCCCAGACTCCCTGGAGGAGAGAATGGAGACAGGTTTAACGGGAGAGTCCTGGAGCTGACTTCCTCCCATTTCCGTAGTCCCCATTTGGCGAGGGCAAGCAACATATCCAAAGAGCCAAAAGTGGAGAAAACACACAATAGAAGACCCTAAACTGACCAGTGCCAGGGAGCTCGCTGGCCAAAGGGGGCAGATGAGTAAGAGAGGTCACGAATAAGCCCCCTGCTCTGGGTCAAACACATGCGAGCCCAGGCAGGCGGGGGATCCTGCCGCCCGGGAGCGCGCTCAAGGAATGGGCGTGAGAGTGTAGAGAGATCCCAAAAAATAGCCCAGCCCTGACCAAAGGGGTCAAAAAGCTGCTCCAAGCAGGAGTCAGACACAGACAGTAGACCCCTGGAAGGCACAAACAAACAACCCTAGGTCATATATGGGTCAACAACTGACATCAGAGGCAGGTCCAGAAAGAAAAGTAAAGGACAAAAATACTTAACACACTCTCACAAAATGGGAAGAAAAAGAAGTTCCCCCCAAATGAGTGGAAAAGGGGACTCCCCACAGAGAGAGCTCAATGAAATAGAGGCAAGGGAACTATCAGATGCTGAATTCAAAACAATGGTTTTAAGGAAGCTCAATGAGCTCAGCCCACTCAAAGATAACTATGAGAAACTGCAGAGAAACTATCAGGATCTTACAGCAAACTATATCAGCCTGGAAAAGGACAGAGAAACTATCAAGAAGACACAAGAGGATATGAAAAATACCATTTCTGAATTGAAGAACACAGTAGAAGGAATCCAAAGCAGGCTGGAAGAAGCTGAGGGTCGAATCAGTGAGATGAAGGATAAGGTAGGAAGAAGCTCCCAGAAAGAATAAGAAATGGAAAAATGACTCAAAAAGACTGAAGAAGCATTTAGGGAAATGCAGGACAACCTGAAACGTAATAATATCCGTATAATAGGGATGCCAGAAGAAGAAGAGGAGCAAGGGATAGAGAACCTCCTCGAAAAAATAATGATGGAAAATTTCCCTAATTTGAGAAGAGAAAGGCTCTCATGGATCCAGGAGAACACAAAGAGGTCCACCCCAAGACACATCATCATTAAAAAGGAAATTGTCAAAAACAAAGAGAGAATCCTCGAGGCAGCAAGGGAGAAGGAGAAAGTAACATACCAGGGGGCCCCCATACACCTAGGGGCTGACTTCTCAACAGAAACACTACAAGCCAGAAGGGAATGGCAACAAATATTCCAAGCCATGTAAAGCAAGGGCCTGCAGCCAAGGCTGCTCTACCCAGCTAGGCTCTCCATTAAAATAGAAGGGGAAATACGGAGTTTCCCAGACCAGAGAAGACTAAAAGAATACATCTCTACCAAACCAGCACTCCAAGATATGCTAAGGGGACTGGTTTAAGCAGATGAAGGAAAAGAATGAGAGAGAGAGGAACACAGGTACAAAGAGAAAAGATGACTAACTTTCTCTCAGTAATATTTCTCAATGTGAATGGACTAAATGCCCCAATCAAAAGACACAGGGTAGCTGAATGGATAAGAAAACATAGCCCACACAGATGCTGCCTACAAGAGACCCACCTCAGAGCAAGAGACCTACACAGATTAAAAGTAAAGGGATGGAAAAAAATATTACAAGCAAATGGGCATGAGAAAAAGGCCGGGGTTGCCATACCTGTATCAGACAAAGTAGATTTCAAAACAAAGGCCATAAAAAGAGACCCAGAGGGGCACTTTATAATAGTTAAGGGAAGAATCTATCCAGAAGACATAAACATTCTAAACTTATATGATCCAAATATAGGAGCCCCCAAGTATATAAGGAAATTGCTGGAAAACGTCTAAAAAGATATAGACAGGAACACACTGATAGTAGGGGATTTCAACACCCCACTGTCAAAAATGGACAGATCTTACAAACAAAACATCAATAAGGATATTATGGAGCTGAATGACTCACTGAATCAAATAGACTTAACTGACATATATAGAATCTTACATCCCAAAGAAGCAAAATACACATTCTTTTCAAATGCTCATGGCAGATTTTCAGAGATAGACCACATGATAGGACACAAAGCAAGCCTCAGCATATTCAGGAAAATTGAAATAATACCAAACTTTTTCTTGGACCACAAGGCCTTGAAACTGGAAATCAACCTCAAAGAGAAACTTCAAAAACTTGCAAACTCATGGAGACTGAACAGTAGGCTATTAAACAATGAATGGGTCAGTAATGAGGTAAGAGAAGAAATCAAAAAACTTCTGGAAACAGATGAAAATGAACAGACAACAGACCAAAACCTATGGGACACAGCAAAGGCAGTCCTGAGAGGGAAGTTCATAGCAATACAGGCTTACCTAAAAAAGATAGAAACATGTCCAATAAAAGACCTAACACTGCAACTTCAAGAACTGGAGAAACAACAACAAATAAATCCCAGAGCAAGGAGAAGGAAGGAAATAGTCAAGATTAGAGCAGAACTGAATGACACAGAGACAAAAAGAACAATTCAGAGGATCAACCAATCCAGAAGCTGGTTCTTTGAAAAGATAAATAAAATTGCCAAGCCTTTAAGCAGACTCATCAAGAAGAAAAGGGAGAGGACACAAATTAATAATATCAGATATGAAAGAGGAGAAATAACAACTGATACCACAGAAATACAAAGGTTCATCAGAAACTACTGTGAACAATTATATGCCAAGAAATTTGAAAATCTTGATGAAATGGACAAATTTTTAGAAAAGTATAATCTTCCATCACGGGAAGAGAAAGAAACAGAAAGCTTGAACAGACTGGTAACAGCTGGTGAAATTGAAGCAGTAATCAAGAAACTCCCAGCACAAAAAAGCCCAGGGCCGGATGGTTTCACATGAGAATTTTACAAAACATTTAAGAAAGAGCTAACCCCTGTCCTTCTCAGACAATTCCAAAAAATCCAAGAGGACGGAAGACTCCCAGACTCCTTCTATGAGGCCAGCATCACCCTAATCCCAAAACCAGATAAAGACCCTAGAAAGAAAGAAAAATACAGGCCAATTTCGCTGATGAACATAGATGCTAAAATCCTCAACAAAATATTGGCAAACCGCATCCAGCAATACATTGAAAAGATTATCCACCACGATCAAGTGGCATTCATCCCAGGCATGCAGGGATGGTTCAATATATGCAAGTCAATAAACATGATACATCACATAAATAAAAGAAAAGGCAAATACCACATGATCATCTCGATAGATGCAGAAAAAGCATTCGATAATGTACAGCACCCATATATGATCAAAACACTCAGTAAAATGGGAATAAATGGGGCATTCCTCAATGTAATAAAGGCCATATATGAAAAACCTACAGCCAATATCATACTCAACAGGCAAAAACTGAGAGCTTTCCACTAAGATCGGGAACACGACAAGGATGTCCGCTCTCACCGCTTCTTTTCAACATCGTATTGGAAGTCCTAGCCACAGCAGTCAGACAAGAGAAAGAGATAAAAGGCATCCAAATAGGAAAGGGGGAAGTAAAGCTATCATTGTTTGCAGATGACATGATAGTGTACATAGAGAACCCTGTAGAGTCTACCAAAAAACTCCTCAACCTAATAAGTGATTTTGGCACACCAGTGTGATACAAAGTCAACACTCAGAAATCAAAGGCATTTTTGTACACCAGCAATGAAATAGAAGAAGAACAAATCAGAAAAAAAAAATACCATTCGATATAGCAACAAGAAAAATAAAGTACCTAGGAATAAATTTAACCAAAGACGTAAAAGACCTGTATGCAGAAAACTACACAACATTGAAGAAAGAAATTAAGGAAGACACAAATAAATGGAAGCATATACCATGCTCATGGATTGGAAGAATTAATATCATCAAAATGTCCATACTACCCAAAGCAATTTATAGATTCAATGAAATCCCTATTAAGATACCAATGACATATTTCACAGAAATAGAATAGACATTTCAAAAATTTATATGGAATCATAAACGACCCTGAATAACCTCAGCAATTTTGAGAAAGAAACACAAAGTAGGAGGGATCACAATACCAGACATCAAACTCTACTATAAAGCCACTATACTCAAAGCAATCTGGTACTGACACAAGAACAGACCCATAGACCAGTGGAACAGAATAGAAAGCCCAGAAATAAGCCCAGGTCTCTATGGGCATCTAATATTTGACAAAGGGGGCAGAAGCATAAAATGGAACAATAATAGCCTCTTCAACAAATGGTGTTGGGAGAGCTGGATGGCTACATGCAAAAAATTGAAATTGGATCATCAGCTGACACCATACACAAAAATAAACTAAAGATGGGTAAAAGACTTAAATATAAGCTGGAACACCATAAAAGTCCTGGAGGAGAACATTGGCAGGAAACTCTCAGATATTCCACGCAGCAAATTTTTCACTGATATGTTTCCTAAAGCAAGGGACAGAAAGGAAAGAATAAACAAGTGGGACCTCATCAAAATAAGAAGCCTCTGCACCACAAAAGAAAACATCAGCAAAATGAAAAGGGAGCCAACATATGGGAAAATATATTCACTAATGATAGATACATCAGATAGAGGTTTGATCTCCAAGATATGTAAAGAACTCACTTGACTCCACTCCAAGAAAACAAATGATCCAATCAAAAAATGGGCAAAAGACCTGGGCTGACGCTTTTCCAAGGAGGAGTTACAGAGGGCCCAGAGGCATTTGAATGGATGCTCAGCATCACTAGCCATCAGAGAAATGCAAATCAAAACCACCATGAGGTATCACCTCACACCGGTCAGCATGGCCATCATAAACAGATCAACAAACAACAGGTGCTGGCGAGGCTGTGGAGAAAAGGGAACCCTAGTCCACTGTTGGTGGGAATGCAGACTGGTGCAGCCTTTGTGGAAAGCAGTGTGGAATTTCCTCAAAAAGCTGAAAATGATCCAGTGATTCCCCTGCTGGGACTATACCCTAAGAACACCAAAACGCCAATACAAAAGAACCTATGCACCCCAATGTTCATAGCAGCACAATTTACAATAGCCAAGTGTTGGCAGCAACCTAAATGCCCATCAGTAGATGATTGGATCAAAAAGTCATGGTACATATACACAATGGAATACTACGCAGCAGAAAGAAAAAAAGAACTACTAAACTTCACGCCTGCTTGGATGGAACTGGAGAGAATTATGCTAAGCGAAATAAGCCGGGGGGCGAAAGACAAATACCATATGATCTCACCTATAAGTGGAACCTAACCAACAATACAAAGATGCAAGGAAAATAAGACCAGCAACACTGAAAGGAAAAGAAATCAACAGAGACAAGAGGGAAGGGGGGTCGGGGACAAAGAAGGGAAGGGGAAAGTCAAGGAACATATAGCAAGGACTCATGGACAAAACCAAAGGGGAAGAGCTGAGGGAGGGAAGGAGGGAGGGGGCAAGGGAAAGTGGTGAGCGGTAGGGAGAGAGAAATATATTTGAAAAAATAAATTAAAATAAAATTAAAAAAAAAAAAACACTCTCCATATCCATGATTCTGTCTCTGTTTTTCTTGTTTGCTTTTTAGATTCAATTGTTGATTGATATGTATTTATTTCCACTTTATTGTTTGTAGTTTTGATTTTCTTTTTCTTAAATAAGAGTCTTTAATGTTTCATATAATAATGGTTTGTGATGATGAACTCCTTTAGTTTTTTCTTGTCTGGGAAGTTCTTTACCTGCCTTTCAATTTTGAATGATAGCTTTGCTGGGTAGAGCAATCTTGTCTATAGGTCCCTGCTTTTCATGACTTCGAATATTTTTTGCCACTCCCCTCTTCTAGCATGCAAAGTTTCGTTTCAGAAACCAGTTGACAGTCTTATAGGAACTCCCCTATAGGTAACTGTTTTTCTCTTGCTACTTTAATATTCTCTCTTTATCTTTATCCTTTGACATATTAATTATGATGTGTTTTGGAGTTGGCCTCTTTGCGTCTATCTTGTTTGGAACTCTCTGTGCTCCCTGGACTTGCATGTCCATTTCCTTCACCAAATTAGGGAAGTTTTCTTTCATTATTTTTCAAATAGATTTCCAGTTTCTTGCTCATTCTCTTCTCCTGGCACCCCTCTGATAGAAATGTTGGAACTCTTCAAGTTGTCCCAGAGGCTTTTCAAACTATCCTTGATATCTGGATTCTTTTTCTTCTTGTTTTTCTGATTGGTTGTTTTTTGCTTCCTTATGTTCCAAATCATTGATTCGATTCTTAGCTTCATCCACTCTATTGTTGATTCCCTATAAACTGTTCTTTATTTCAATTAGTGAATTCTTCATTTCTACTGAATCTTTTTTATGCTGTTGAGGTCCTCACTAATTTCATTGAGCATCCTTATAATCAGTGTTTTAAACTCTGCACCTGATAGATTGCTTATCTCCATTTTGTTTAGCTCTTTTTCTGAAGTTTTGATCAGCTCTTTCATTTGGGCCATGTTTCTTTGTCTCCTCATTTTGTTAGCTTCCCAGTGTCTGTTTCTATGTATTTGGTAGAGCTGCTATGACTTCCTGTCTTGGTATTGTGGCATAATATAGTAGATATCCTGTAGGGTCCAGTGGCATAGCCTCTCCTATCACTCAAGCTGGGTATTCGAGGCGTTCCCTTTATGTGGGCTGAGTACATACTTCTCTTGTAGTTGAGCTTTGGTTTTGGCAGACCTGTGGGAGGGATTTACCCAGGCCAGTCAGCTGCAGAGATTGGGCCTTATCTTACTAGTATTGGAACCCTGGGATGGATGGCCTGGTGTGGGACTGAGATGCCTCTCTCCTAAGATATCCCTTTTGAATTTTTATCCACCACATGTGGATGTGCAACCAACCATTCCTCATCTGTGCCCCTCCTACCTGTCTGGATGGATGTGGTTTCTTTACTTTTAGAGTTGTCAGATTTCCATTCAACTCAGTTTCTGATGGTGATGTTTGTTCTATATTTTAGTTGTAATTTTGATGTACTTGTGTGAAGAGGCAAGCTGTGTTTACCTATGCTGTCATCTTGACTGGAAGTCACCAATTACACTTATAATTCTATGTGATGAGACTGTTTCATATAGTGCTATATTAGATGAAGGTAGATAAAAACCTCAGTTAATTGTGTATCCAAAAATGATTCAATCCAATATTTCACCTCTGTACATTAGGTAAAACATAACAAAGTGTTGGTGAGGAAGTGGCCACATTTTTAGAAATACCTGTGTGGTTAAAAAGACAGAGATAATGTTTTCCATTTATTTTGTAAAATTTCCAGCTAAAGTAAAGATAATCTGAAATGATTTTTAAGATAAAATAAAGTATAATACTTAGTCTGGAAATCTTTTCAGAGTCTAGGCTAGATGAGTACTCTGGAATTATGACATTTGTAATTACATGTGTGTCTTACCTTTGTAGCTGACCAGTTCTACGAAACAGCACTGTTTTAGAAAGTGGTATAAACATCTCACTCAGTATCTTTCAAATTATCTTTCATTTTGCTTTTATTTAATTCTTCCCCCCTCTAAAATCTGTGAAGCTACTTAAATGTGGTCATTAACAAATGTAGAAAACTTATATTGACTGATCAACAAAGTATTTTTTTCAATGCTTGTAGCAGAGGATTTGTACCTGGCTAAGTGCTCTTGAAAAGCTTTCTGGCTTCCACAGAATTTTATTACTGCCTGAATAAAATTTAAGTGCTTTCAAAAAAGGATGAAGTCTTGCTTTCTATTTTTATTATGTCCATAGTTCTCAAATGTATTGGGCGATTGCTAGTGAGCTAATTAGATCCCCTAATCAGTGATGAGACATTGCAAATGATTGCCCTTAATTGTATGCAAACAGATTATTTATAACCCTTTGCATCTTTCTCCAGCCCTCATCCTATGCCCCTCTCCAGAGAGCCTCTTGAGGCTGAAAGGACACAAATGCCTGGTACAAATCAAAATCTCCCTCCTTTCCCCCTAATCCCAACCACTGAGGCCAAAATTTTATCAAAATAACAATTTAAAAGGAAAATACACTGAGAAAAAAACATATGCTATTGATGTCTTTAAAAGTCAGGTTGGTCATTTTCTGTCCCCCACAGATTTTCCAGATTTTTAATAGAATGAATATATGGCCCCTAGTTAGTTATTATTTAATTGACATATAATAGTTACTCAACTCAGTGTAAGACTTCAAGGGTCAAATATAGTTGTTAAATTTGTACTTTTTTTTACTTCAGCAAATTAATTAAACATAAAATTCCACTGTGTAAAAGGACCAAGTATAGTTATGTGATTAATGACATCATTATGTATACATAAAATAATTTAAAAGTGAAATGAAAAATGAAAATCTGGTGTCAAGATTTTGGTCATTGTTTTCACAAACTACTGTGACATCAACAAAACTTTCTCAGGAATATTTTTTTTTACAACTACATCCCTATATCTATAACAGGGAACTTTCTTTCCAAATTAAAACAAATTAGAGAACACCATTATTTTGCAGGACTCTGCATAAAGCTTTAGCAGTTGACAAATTTGTTATATTAATGTCAAACCACAGAAGAGACTATTTGAGAGTTTGTGGCTTAAAAGACTGGTTTTATTTTGGTAATTTTTGTGAGAGAATCACTATTTAAAAGCTGCTGCTAGAGACATCTACAACTTCTGGCCCTGATGGAGGCATAGGTAGATAGACTTTACCTCCTCACATAACTAAAAGAAGGACAACAACCAATTGGAAAACAAAAAATAACCAGAACTACCAGAAAATCTAACTGTATGGAAGTCCATCAACCAAGGAGATAAAGAAACATTCATCCATACCAGTAGGAGGGGCAGAGACAGCCATTAGGGGCAGAGAGGACATGCAGCAAGGCATCAGCTGGAAGACCAGGCAGGTGTAGTGTTGGCTGGCAGACTGGGGTGGTCCCACATTCCTGTGCAGATAAACCAGGAGGGAGGAAGATGGTGCAACCCAGGGTTCTTCTGTAGGAAAAGAAAGCCTCAAAACATGTAGATGTAAAATCTTGGGGGGGGTCCCAGTGGTGGGAGAAACTCCCCACTCACAGGAGAATTCGTTGGAGAGACCCAGAGAGTCCTAGAATGTACACAAACCCACCCACCCAGGAATCAGCACCAGAAGGGCCCAATTTGCTTGTGGGTAGAGGGGTAAGTGACTGGAAGCTGGTGGAGAGCCAAGCAAGTGGCATTGTTCACTCTCTGACCCCTCCCAGACACACAGCATCACAACCCAGAGACCTGGGTCGCCCAGCCCTGGCAAATACCTAAGACTCCGCCTCTTCCAATGTAACAGGTGTGCGGAGACAAATGAATACGGCCCAAGTGAAAAAACAGAGCAAAGCTCCAATAATAGAACTAAGCGATGGACAGGTAGCCAACCTATTAGATGCACAGTTCAAAACATCGATAATGAGGAGGCTTACAGAATTGGTTGACTATGGTGGCAAAATGGAGGAACGAGTGAAGGCTATGCAAGGTGAAATTAAAAAAGAAATTTACTGGGAACCAAAAGTAAAGGGAAGGACACCGGGACTCAAATCAACAATTTGGAGCAGAATGAAGAGATAAACATTCAGCCAGAACAGAATGAAGAAACAAGAATTCAAAAAATTGAGGTGAGGCTCAGGAACCTCTGGGACAACTTTAAACATTCCAACATCCAAATCATAGGGGTGGCAGAAGAAGAGGAAGAGCAAAAAATTGAAAACTTATTTGAAAAAAAGTAATGAAGAACTTCCCCAACATTGTGAATGAAATAGACTTCCAGGAGATCCAGGAAGTTCAGAGAGTCCCAAAGAAGTTGGACCCAAGGAAGCACTCACCAAGGAACATATTAATTACATTACCCAATATTAATGATAAGGAGAGAATCTTAAAAGCAGCAAAAGAAAAGGAGACAGTTACCTGCAAAGGAGTGACCATACGACTATCAGCTGATTTCTCTAAAGAAATCTTGCAGGCAAGAAGGGGCTGGCAAGAAGTATTCAAAGTCATGAAAGGCAAGGACCTACATCCAAGATTACTGTATCCAGCAAAGCTATCATTTAGAATGGAAGGGCAAATAAAGTGCTTCCCAGATAAGGTAAAGTTAAAGGAGTTCATCATCACCAAGGGACTGTTAAATGAAATGTTAAAGGGAATTATCTAAGAAAAAGAGGAAGATCAAAAACTATGAACAGTAAAATGATAACAAACTCACAACTATGAACAACTGAACCTAAAAACAAAAACAAAAACAAACTAAGCAAACCACTAGAACAGGAACGGAATCACAGAAATGGAGATCAGAGAGGAGGGGGAGGAGTAGAAGGGAGAATGGGGGCAAAGGTACACGGAATATGCAGCAGTAAACATGGAATAAACTGGGTACTCAGACTCTTTTTCTTCATCTTAAAGCAGTCCCTTTAGCATATTTTGTAGTGCTGGTTTAGTGGAGGTGTATTCTTTAGTCTTCTGTTGTCTGGGAAACTCCTTATTTCGCCTTCCATTTTAATGGAGAACCTTGCTAGGTAGAGCAGTCCTGGTTGCAGGCCTTTGCTTTTCATTACCTGGGCTATTTCTTGCCAATCCCTTCTGACTTGCAGTGTTTCTGTTGAGAAGTCAGCAGCTAGCTGTATTGCGGCTCCCTTATATGTTATTACCTCTTTCTCCCTTGTTGCCTTTAGGATTCTCTGTTTGTCTTTGATATTTGGCATTTTAATGGTGATGTGTCTTGGAGTGGGCCTCATTGGGTTCCTCTTGAATGAGACCTTCTGTGGTTCCTGGACTAGTGTGACCTTATTCTCTCCTCAAATGTTTTCCATCATTACTTTTTCAGACAGGTTCTCTATCCCTTCCTCATCTTCTCCTCCTTCTGGTATCCCTATTTTGTGGATATTTTTACATTTTAGGTTGTTCTGTATTTCTCTCAACACCTTTTCATACTTGTTGAGTCTTTTTTTCCTTTTCTTGCTTTTTCTGGGAGCTTGTTTCTACCTTATCCTCAAGCTCGCTAATTAGGTCCTCTGTTTCATCTAGCCTGCTTTCGATTCCTTCTACTGTGTTCTTCAATTCAGAAATTGTATTCTTCATTTCCTCTTGTCTCTCATTGATAGTTTCTGTCTTTTTTATGCTGATAGAGTTTGCATAAGTTCCTCATATTTTCCCTATAGTTTTTTTTTAATTCTCTCTGAGCTCACTGAGCTCATTGAGCTTCCTTAGAACCATTGTTTTGAACTCAATATTTAATCATTTACTTTCTGCTATTCAATTTATGCTTTTTCTGGGGATTCCTCCTTTCGCTTGGAGTGGGGGTTGAGGGTGTTTCTTTGTCTTCCCATTATTTGTGAGACTCTTCTCTTTTGCTTCTGCTTCTTAAGTTGATGTGTCTTGATTTCCTGACTTTGTGGTGTAAACTTCTATGGTAGGAGATCACTGTTTTTACTTTCTGGATCTGTCTCTGATGATGTCAGATGATGTCTCTATCTGACCTTAGGCAGTATGTTCAAGAATTCCAGTAATCTACGGTTTGTGGCTGTCTCCTTCAGTTATTAATCTAGTCACTCTGCCCTCAGCAGGCCACCTGAGACAGCTCAGGGTGGGGCGGAGTCCCTTCTGGGAGGCAGGATTATTGGATCCTCTCATGGTGCTGCCATATTGGGGAGAAGTCAGCACTGGGATCCCACTCACTACTCTCTCCATTCTCTCCTCAAAGCCTCCTTCCCCAGTCTCTCCTCAGGTGTCTCTAGCACACTCTGTCCCCACCTTTGCCAGAGACCAGGGTAAGTAGCTGCAAATAAAAATTTATGCATTGGCTCTTTAAAAGGTTTTTTGCATCTCCAGCCACCTGACTCACAGAGAGCAACTGTGTTGTTTTTTTGCAGCTGGCTGTTTTCTGTGTAGTTTTTGGGCTCTGGTGCTGAAGGCTAGAAATCCACATTTGTAGTTTAGACCTCGCTCATCTCAGGGCGATCCAACTGGTCATTTCAATATCCTTCTGGTGCTGCTGCCAATGGGCTCCCATCCACCTTCTTGAGTCTCTACCATACTCCTTACCAGTAAGATTGTGCTAAAGCTGATTCTTTCTCTGAGGTTATAAGGCTCCTCTCTCACTATTGTTCAGTTGTTTGTTCCAGATGATTTCTCCACAATTTAGTTGTAATTCCAGGTTAGTCCTAGGAGGAGGTCAATGTGACCTGCACTCACTCCTCCACTATCTTGATTCCCTTCCAACAATGGTTCTTTTAATTATGAAAGAGATAAGGGAAATATCCCAAGGATCAACTTTTCAAGGATCTGGGATATAAATATTGGTGGTGGATGAAATTAGGTACATTCCACAAACATGCATTTGAACCTTTGGTTTTATCATGGAGGAAAAGAGTCATTTCATGGGAAAAGGTTGATCCCAGAGACTTTCTTTTAAGGTCCAGAGTAGTCTGAGAATATTTGATGGATTGGTGTGCTCCTAACAGGTTAGCAGGAGCCCCTAGGAGAAACTCATCACAAGAAACAGTCTTGTCTCAGCTGACCCGAATTCAACGTCAAGGCCCTGGATACGAGAGAGGAGGACTAGCAGTGCAGTGTGGCTGCACTTGAATGAATTTTGAAATCTTCAAAATACAACTGCTGAGCACTAAAAGCATTCTCACTTGTGAGTTTTAACCCATTTTGTCACAAAATACTATAGTTCAAGGGACTGAGGATCCTTGTGTACCCTGAGAAAGTACTGCAACATTAGAAGCAGATCTTAGCTAGTGAGTTGACCATACATTTTTGTTTCCTATTCTTTGAGACTGTTGAATTGAACACTTTGACCTATGTAAGCACTATGGAAAGAGAGGATATGCAAGTGGTTGATCAGAGAAATACATGGGTCATACCTTAGAGCATTTAGAGGCAATTTTCAGGAGGTGTGGATTAAAACTCATTATTTTTTCAAAGTACCCCTGGTGTAGCCAAGGTTGAAAACAGACTTAGTTCATCACAAACTAAGAATGACATGGTATCCTTTCCTCCCTTGGCACTTCTCCACAAGCCTCAGCTCCTTCTCAGGCATTAAGTGAACTGTGGGCTTTGTGAATCAACATGAACTGAGAACTTAGCTTCCTTCTTTATATGATTATAGTCCCTGATTCTTTTGTTCAACATTGCATAAGTACTATGAACACTTATCTTATGCAGCCTAACTAAATGCTTAAAAAAAAGGATGCCCCCAGAATAGTCTTGTGTTCTGCAGGACTGAGTAGGTTGCATCAATTTACCATCAATGCTAGATGGAAGCACAGACTGTTCATCCATCTCAAAGATAGAATCAGTTATCTTATCACTACATAGTGCTGTATGTAATTCTGAAAAACAAAAATCAATTGATCTAAAGCTTATTCCCAAATATTTTTTCTTCAGAAAAAGATCACCAATTCCTCATGAGATTTCCTGTTTTAGCCAAGTTTGAAATAAGCTGAACTCAGGTGATCCTTGTATCTAGTGAATTTTCATTTTGTCTTAGTTGAGAATAATCAGAGACAAACAGAAAAAAAAAAACAGTGAGGCTATTCACATTTGTTCCAATCTAAAGAAACATAAGGATGCATTTTGTTATTCAAAAACATCTAACTGCTTATTATTAAGTAACCAAATAATATTAATTACATTTACAAATACAAAAGGGAGAACAATTGTTTCTAGAGCTTTTGGTTTGGAGGCAAGTTTTTTGCAGGTGATTTTAGAATTTTTTTGTTGTTGTTGTTAAAAGGGGATTTTTATTGTTTATTCTACTAAAGGTGTCCCAATTTATTTTTTCCCTTTTGCCCCCTCTACTCAGCCCACCCATTGCCCATAGTCAATCCTTTCTTGGTTGTGTACATGATCATTCATCCATGTTCTTTGACTAGTCCCTTCCTCTTCCTTCCACCACTCTCCTCCCTCCTCCCCTACTATATCTATCAGTCTGTTCCATGTTTCCATGTCTCTGGTACTATTTTTCTCATTAGATTCTAGTTAGAAATGAGATCATATGGTATTTGCCATTCACCAACTGCTTTATTTCACTTAGCATAATAGTCTCCAGTTCTATCCATGCTGTCGCAAAAGGTAAGAATTCCTTCTTTCATTTTGCTGCATAGTATTCCATTGTGTAAATATACCACAGCTTTTTAATTCACTCATTTACTGATGGGCACTTGGGCTACTTTCAACACTTTTTCAATCACTGCTTCAATTTCACTCATTGTTATTGGTCTGTTCAGGCTTTCTGCCTTATCTTGATTCAGTTTTGGGAGATTGTATGTTTCCAGAAATTTGTCCATTTATCTAGGTTGTCCAGTTTCTTGGTGTATAGTTCATAATAATTTCTTATGATTCTTTGTATTTCTGTGGTATTGGTTCTTACTTCTCCCCTTTCATTTCTGATTTTATTCATATGGATCCTCTGTTTTTTTAAAATTTATATTTTATTGATTATGCTATTACAGCTGATTTTTCCCACTTGGCCCCCCTCCACCCAGTGCCTCCTAATCTCATAGGCAATCCCGTCACTATATTTCATGTCCATGGGTCATGTGTATAAGTTCTTTGGCTACTCCATTTCCTATACTGTATTTTACATCCCCACAGCTATTCTGTAACTACCTATTTGTACTTCTTAATCTCCTCACCTCTTCACCCATTATCCCCCTCCCCCATCTGTCAATCATCTGATAACTAAATTCTTTTCTCTTGTTGATTTTAAGAGGCTCTGTTTATTTTTAACCTTTGCCATTTTAATTATGATGTGTCTTGCAGTGGGCCTCTTTGCATCCATCATAGTGGGGACTCTCTGTGCTTCCGGGACTTGCATGTCTATTTCCTTCACCAAATTAGGTAAGTTTTCTTTCACTATTTTTTCAGATTGATTTCCAGTTTCTTGCTCTTTCTTTTCTCCTTTTGGTACCCTTGTGATGCGAATGTTGGAATGCTTGAAGTTGTCCCAGAGGCTGTTCAAAGTATCCTTGATTTGAGGGTTCTTTTTCTTCTTTTTGTTCTGATTGGTTGTTTTTTTTTTTTTGCTTCTGTTAGTTCCAAATCATCGATTGGATTCTTAGCTTCATCTACTCTACTGTTGATACCCTGTAAATTGTTTACTTCAGTTAGTGTATTCTTTGTTTCTGACTGGATCTTTTTTATACTGTTGATGTCCTCATTAAGTTCCTTGAGTATCCTTATAGCAAGTATTTTGAACTCTGCATCTGATAGATTGCTTAATTCTATTTTATTGAGCTCTTTTTCTGCAGTTTTGTTCTTTTGTCTCCTCATTTTGGCACAATCCTTGTGTTTCTTTCCATGTATTATGTAGAGCTGCTATGACTCCCTGTCTTGGTAGTATGGCCTAATGTAGTAGGTGTCCTTGTAGAGTCCAGTGGTGCAGCCTCACCTTTCACCCATGCTGAGTACTTGAGGTGTGCCCTTCATGTGAGTTGAGTATACCCTCATATTGTAGTTGAGCTTTGGTTGCTGTTGGCAGATCAATGGGAGGGATTTACCTAGGCCAGGCAGCTGCAGAGATTGGCTGTGATACTTATCACCAACCTCTACCATGTGTGGAGGACTAGCTGTGCAAGTGCAGGGTGGTGGTGCTTAGATGTGGTCTGTAGCTGTCCACTGGATGTGCTGGCCCTGGCGTTTCCTAGGAGGTGTAGACCAAGGTCAGCCCCTACCTGTGTTTTGCCCAGGGCCACACTGCCTGAGCTATAAAGCAACCTGAGAGTACTACTTTTCTTGGTCTTGGAGATTCCCAGGTGAAGCCAAGCTATGAATCTAGGATGGATGCTGCCAGTGGTAGTCCTGGGACTCACTGAGGCCAGCTGTGGCTTGTTAGATGTGATTTAGAAAGTTGTGAAGCATGACCAGCTATTCATATGGAAAAGCAGCTTGGGTGAGCCCATAAGTTAGGGGTGGGGAGGGTGGAGTCTGAGGATCTCCAAGGCTCATCAAACAGTGTTAGCCAGGTTGATGGAGTCTCAGATAGGGCACCAGATTTCTAGCTCTTTGAGGGGAGCATTTTGAAAAGGAACAATGGCCTTTGCTCACCTTGGTGACAGATACTACAGTTTCTCCCCATATACAACTGGTGCCTTTCTAGCTGCTACCCTCGTGCTGGAGCTCAGAGTCTGAGTAGTTTAGTCCATGTGTGGGTTCTTTAACAGAAACTGCTTGGGACTCCATAACTTTCTTCCACTGACTCAGTCCCCTTGGTTTTTGTAGCCAGACATTGTGGGGACTTATCTTCCTGGTACCAGAACCCTGGGCTAGGGAACCTGGTGTGGGGCTTGGTTTCCTCCCTCCCTAGATATGCCTCCCAAATTTTTATTCACTACACATAGGTGAGGGACCAGCCTTTTTTATGTCTTTGCCCCTTCTACCAGTCTGGATGGATGTGGTTTCTTTGATTCCATTGTTGTCAGGCTTCCATTCAACTCAATTTTGGATGGTTCTGAGTGAAAGTTGTCCTATATTTTAGTTGTAATTTTGATGTGGTTGTGTGAAGAAGCAAGCCATGTCTGCCTATGTTGCTATCTTGACTGGAAGTCATCACAGCTATTTTTTCATATCCATTTGCTTAGAGTATTTTTTTCCATCCCTTCACTTTCTGCCTCTGTAGATCTTTTGTTCTGAAGTGGTCTCTTGTAGACAGCATATACATGGATTATGTTTTCTTACCCATAGCTACCCTATGCCTTTTGACTGGACCATTTAATCCAGGGGTATCCAATCTTAGGCCCACAGGCCACATGTGGCTCAAGATGGCTATGAATGCAACACAACACAAAATCGTAAACTTACTTAAAAACTTTTTTTTGGCTCATCAGTTTTTGTTAGTGTTTGTGTATTTAATGTGTGGCCTGAAACAACCCTTCTTCTTCCAGTGTGACCCAGAGATGCCAAAAGTTTGGACACCCCTGATCAATTCATTTACATTTAAGGTTACTATTGATAGGTTCTTGTTCATTACCATATTTTCCCTTTGTACCTCTGTTCCTCTCTCTCTCTTTCTTCTTTTTCTTAAAGCAGTCCCTTTAGCATCTCCTGCAGTGCCAGCTTGGTGGAGATGTACTCTTTTAACCTTCTTTTGTCTGGGAAGCTTTTTATTTTGCCTTCCATTTTAAATGAGAGCCTTTCTGGAAAGAGCAGTCTTGGTTGCAGGTCCTTGCTTTTCATTACTTAAAATATTTCATACTAATCCCTCTGGTTTATATTGTTTCTGTTGAGAAATCACCTGATAGTCTTATTGGAGCTACCTTGTATGTTACTAGCTGTTTCTCCCTTGCTGCCTTTAAGATTCTCTCTTTGTCTTTAAATTTTGCCATTTTAATTATGATGTATCTGTAGTGGGTCTCTTTGGGTTAATCTTGATTGGGACTTTCTGGGCTTCCTGAGCTTGCATAACTTTTTCCCTTACCAAGTGAGCAGCAACTGAGCAAAGATTAATAACAGTGGAAAGAAATTAAGAATATTGTAAAGTAAGAAAATGGAATATGAGATGACTAAAGGAGAAAAAAATGATTTTTAGAGGGAAGAGGGAGGAGAAATGATAAGAGTAGAGAATAGAAACAAGGTGAAGAAAGGAAGAAAATATAATTTAAAACATATGTAAAAAAGGTAAGGATGATGGCAAAATGGAGTAAGGAAAGGGAAGAGTATAATATAAGGTTTGAAAAAATTAAAAAATAGTGACCCAATAGGAACAAAATTGAAGAAAAAAACACAACAGGTTCAATAACAATAAATGAGGAAAGGTTAATAAATGGTAAAGAAAATAAGAATACTGTAAGAAAGAGAAAAGAGAATATGAAATGTCTACAGTAAAGAAAAATGATTTTGAGAGGATAGAGGGAGAAGAAATGATAAGAGTAAGAAATAGAATCCAGGTTAAGAGAAGGAAAAAATAAAATTCCAAACTTAAATAAGCAAGGACAGGAGGAAGGCAAAATTGAGTAAGATGGGAGAGAGTAACCTATGAGATTTGAAATAAAAAAGAATAATGAACAAATAAGAATAAAATTGAAGAAAGTCAGCAGTAACCACACATTCATGCCAAACAAGCAACAATTAACGAAA
Source organism: Pteronotus mesoamericanus (assembly GCF_021234165.1). NCBI lineage: Eukaryota > Metazoa > Chordata > Mammalia > Chiroptera > Mormoopidae > Pteronotus > Pteronotus mesoamericanus. The sequence goes on from NW_026555321.1 coordinate 62,352,356, forward strand.
GTGAAAATAAAATAAGAATATTATAAGAAAAGGAAAAAGAATGTGAGCTGACTAAAGGAAAGAAAAAATGATTTTGAGAGGATAAAAGGAGGAGAAATAATAAGGGTAAGGAATAGAAAGAAGGCATAGAAAGGGGGAAAATAAAATTTAAAACAAAAATACAGGGGAAGAAGAAGGTAAAATTTAGTGAGGCAAGGGGAGGCTACAATGTGAGATTTGAAATAAAAATAAAATAAAAAATACATAAACATCTATATAAAAAGAATAAAAAATAAACTACAAAAATAGTGAATTAGTTGAAATGCAATTGAAGAAAAAGAGGAAATGTTAAAAGACTATGTGAGAGAAAAAAAATAATGTAATTTCTGAAGAGGAATGAGGTGGAATTCATCTCAGCAGAGCAGGAGATGAATTCTCCTGTCTTCTGTTTTCTCATTCTGGATCTACCTCTGGCTTTTTATCAGCTCAATGTCCAGTGGTAGGTCATCCAACTTCTGGTAGCACCACACATACCACCTTTATCTGTCTCTGGAGGGGGTTTCCATTGCAATTGGGAGGTTGGGACCTCTGGGTGGCACTGTTCAGTCTTCTAGGAAAATTGTGGGTGTTTTCCTCCTGCTCCTGCCTCACCCATTTTTGTCTGCCCCAGATTATTTTCAATAATGTATAGTTTCTGATGAATAACTGTCCATTTCAAGGGAGGGGCCAAGCTATGTAAGAGGGTCAGCTCTTTCCTGATTGGTGCCAATGGCAGCTATGTGTGAGAGCCAAGGCTTGGTGGGGTCCTGTTCCCCCTTGCTTGCCTCAGTGGAATAAGGCCCTAGAAGCTAGTATATTTTACATACCTGAGAAAGGTACAAAATGTGCCCTTTTAGTGTTTCTTTTCCAGTCTTTCTCCTGTGGATATGCACCCTGCAAGGGGTTCTTGAGCCTGTCCTGCCTGTTTTGCAGACCTTCCCCATTGGATGCAGTTCTTACAATCCTGCAGGAGGTAGAGGCTGGGTATACCCTTCCCTTTCCAGAGGTTTGAAATCTGCGGGGCTGTGCATAATCTCAGGTGCTCAACTCTTGTCAGTCCATTTCCCAGCCAACTGCCCTCATAGCAGACACAGTTCTGACCTCTCTGTTCTACACAGCCCCAGCCTGTTAGCCACCCCAGGCTGAGGACCAGGATTCCCATTGCTATGTAACTTTCTGACCTCTCTACCCAGCTGTATTCAGTGGGAGCAAACCATGCTTTCAATCTTGTCCCTTTGCTGGCAGGGCAGGTGTGCATTAGGTCCCTGCCCAGTATGCCTAAACTTCCCTGTTAAAAAGCCTCTCTGTGGCATCCCCAGTGCAGTACCGAGTCACTGTTCAGTTTTCCACACACACCACCTCTCCAAAAAGCCAAAAGTCTCTCAGTCGTAGCTGGTCTCAACCTGCCTTCAACTGACCGAAGTGTGGCCCCTGATCCTTTTGGGAGATGGAATCCCTCTCTCTGGCTCTCTCCCAGCTGGCATTTGGCACTGCAGCTATGGACATGCCATTCACTCTGTGTGTGTGTGTGTGTGTGTGTGTAGCCTGGATCTCCCCAATTTCATATATCTTCCCAAGTCACTCTCAGCCAGGGTCTGAGTATTCCCTGCCTTGGGAGGGGAGGGAGCTGCAAAGCTGTGATTTCTGACTAGTCTCTCCATGGCTGCAAGTACCACATGCAAGGTACTTCCCCTTCAACCTATAAAATCTCCTTACCACCCATTGTGAAGCATATTCTGTACTCCTTGGCTTTCAAACTTTATATTAGCTAAGATGTTAATCGTTCAGGTTATTTATCAGATCAGCTGAGAATCCAAGTTGAGGGCAAAAGCAAGTAGACTCAGCTTCCACCTACTTGGCCACCATCTTCCTCATCCCTAGAATGTATTTTTAAAAGCCCCATTATGATTCACTAAGGACAATTTGTATGGTTTCCATAGTGATATGCAAAATGAGTGTAGCTTCCATCAAAGAAGGTGATTACATTAATAGGTGGTTTAGCATTTCTATTGAATATGAAGATTGCCTAATATTTTAGTATAATTGAGCTATCTTAAATTAGTTCTCATTTCTTAATGGATACATTGAACATCAGACTGTCTACTTATGAAATGAGTAATCAAGCCCACTTTGCTTGAAATTTTAAATAGTCTCAGAGATACTGAAAGTTATTCTGGCATTACCTTGCTTATTATGAAGAGCATATGAATAACTACTTCAGGTTATTACTCAGGAAGCATTTTTTAAATAACTTCAATGCCATACAAAGAAGAGGGGTTGGAAGGAGACGTTTGAGCAGATACAAAGTGAACAGACTTTTTCCCTCAAGCCTGGACATGGGCCTTTGTCAGGCATTGAATCTGCTGACTCCTTGATCTTGGACTTATCACCCTCCAGATGGTGAGAAATAACTGTCTATTGTTTAACCTACCCAGTCTCTGGTGTTTGTTATAGCAGCTAGAGCTAAGACATAAATACTAATAAATTTTAGTGGGAATAACATCATAGGGATAAATGAATAATTTGTAATTTTTGATCATTTATTACTGTCATGTATTGCTTAATGACATTATGCAACTTTGTCATGTGAACATCATAGAGTACATTTTCACAACATAGAAGGTACAGACCACTGCACAGTTAGGCTATATGTATACCTATTTATGATGAGTGAGGTAGAAGGAGAAAAAGTTAAGAATCACTGAACAAGCTCAGCTAGTTAATCCCTCTGTTAGAACAAAAAAAGACTCAAGGAGCTTAAGCCCTTTTTAGTCTCTTCATGCAGCTTAACCAGTGGTTCTGTTTGGGATTTAATTTCCACTATAGTAACAACCAAAGTCAGCATTTATGTACCTAAGAAAATAGGGGGTAAAATATACTACCATCTTTTTGTGGTACTATTATCTATATTGAGATATGTTTTGATACATCAATACTTACCAACATGTTATAACTACCCACAGTATTCAGTACAGTAACCTGCTGTACGGGTATGTAGCCCAAGAGCAATAAGTAACCATATAGCCTAAGTGTGCAGTAGGCTGTACCATCTAGGTTGTGAAAGTGTACTCTATGACGTTCACATGAAAAAGTTGAATAACGTCATTAAGCAATACATGACTGTAATAAATGATCAAAAATTAGAAATTTTTCAAGTTTATCTCTATGATGTTATTCCCACTAAAATTTATTAGTATTAATGTCTTAACTCCAGCTGCTATAACAAACACCAGAGACTGGGTAGGTTAAACAATAGACAGTTATTTCTCACCATCTGGAGGGTGATAAGTCCAAGATCAAGGAGTCAGCAGATTCTATGCCTGGAGAAGGCCCATGTCCTGGCTTGTACATAGCCACCTTCTAGCTGTATCTTTGCATGACCAAGAATAAGATCATGTCTCTGATGTCTCTTCTGATAAAAGCACTAATCCTATTCACTATTCACCCTCATGATCCATTTATTTCCAAAGGCCCCATCCCTTAAATCCTCCTAATTTGGAAGATTAGAGTTCCAATATATGAATTTTGGGGAACAAACATTCAATCCATAGAATTATATGCTTTCCTGAAAGAGAAACAAAAGGTTATATCTTTGGTTCTACTTTGAGAATTGTACATAACCATGGAAGATATAGGTCCATGTGAATGAGTTCCAAATTTGAACATCACTCATTGTAACAGAGGTAGAGGAGAAAAAATTTAAGAATCACTGGACAAGCTCAGCTAATTAAGTCCCTCTGTCAGAACACACACAAAAAAAAGTTGTCAAAGCAAAATTACTTGGAACAAAAGCACATATCATGATCAAAGGATTAAAGAAAACCAGGAGTCAAAGTCTGTTGGCTTTAACACCCATCTTGTGTGAGAACCCATTAGATCCCACACCCAGACTTGTACAATGGTTTTTTATAAAAGTAACTGCCCTTTAAGTTGAGAGAAATTTTTTTGTATTGTACATAAATCTTTCAGAAAGCTCCAACTAGTAAAATTTACCAGCAGTGTCAAAAAATTTCAATATAAGTTAAACAAAATTATGTTTCTTAAATTAATATTTTTTTTTTGCTTTGCTCCTGACCATCTTACATATATTACTAGGTTCTTCCTTTGAATGATGAAACACCATGATGATTTTATTTTTAATTTTTATATTTTATTGTTTATGCTATTATAGTTGTCCCATTTTTTCCCCCTTTTCTGATCTCTACCCAACTCCCCACCCACTCTCTCAAGCAATCCCACCATTGTACCTGTCCACAAGTCATGAGTATATGTTCTATGGATTATCCCTTTACCTTCTTTCCACAAGTTCTCATGTCCCCCACTTTCTCTGACAACTGTCAATCTGTTTCATGTTTCTATGCCTCTGATTCCATTTTGCTCATTAGTTTATTTTGTTCATTATAGTCCTCATATAAGTGAGATTATATGGTATTTATCTTTCACTGACTGGCTTATTTCACTTAACATAATAGCCTCCAGGTCCATCCATGCTGTTGCAAAATATAAGAGTCATTTCCTCTTCTTCTTCTTCTTTTCAATATATATTTTATTGATCATGCTATTACAGTTGTCCCATTTTTTTTCTCCCCTTTATTTCCCTCTGCCCTGCACGACCCATCCCACCAGCATTTCCCCTACCTTAGTTCATGTCCATGGGCCATATATATAAATAATTTGGCTTCTCAATTTCCTATACTATTCTTAACCTCCCCCTGTCTATTTTGTACCCACTATATATGCTTCTTATTCCCTGTACCTTTGCCCTCATTCTCCCCTCTACTCCTCCCCCTCCTCTCTGATCTCCATTTCTGTGATTCCGTTCCTGTTCTAGTGGTTTGCTTAGTTTGTTTTTGTTTTTGTTTTTAGGTTCAGTTGTTCATAGTTGTGAGTTTGTTATCATTTTACTGTTCATAGTTTTTGATCTTCCTCTTTTTCTTAGATAATTCCCTTTAACATTTCATTTAACAGTCCCTTGGTGATGATGAACTCCTTTAACTTTACCTTATCTGGGAAGCACTTTATTTGCCCTTCCATTCTAAATGATAGCTTTGCTGGATACAGTAATCTTGGGTGTAGGTCCTTGCCTTTCATGACTTTGAATACTTCTTGCCAGCCCCTTCTTGCCTGCAAGATTTCTTTAGAGAAATCAGCTGATAGTCGTATGGTCACTCCTTTGCAGGTAACTGTCTCCTTTTCTTTTGCTGCTTTTAAGATTCTCTCCTTATCATTAATATTGGGTAATGTAATTAATATGTTCCTTGGTGAGTGCTTCCTTGGGTCCAACTTCTTTGGGACTCTCTGAACTTCCTGGATCTCCTGGAAGTCTATTTCATTCACAATGTTGGGGAAGTTCTTCATTACTTTTTTTCAAATAAGTTTTCAATTTTTTGCTCTTCCTCTTCTTCTGCCACCCCTATGATTTGGATGTTGGAATGTTTAAAGTTGTCCCAGAGGTTCCTGAGCCTCACCTCAATTTTTTGAATTCTTGTTTCTTCATTCTGTTCTGGCTGAATGTTTATCTCTTCATTCTGCTCCAAATTGTTGATTTGAGTCCCGGTGTCCTTCCCTTTACTTTTGGTTCCCAGTAAATTTCTTTTTTAATTTCACCCTGCATAGCCTTCACTCGTTCCTCCATTTTGCCACCATAGTCAACCAATTCTGTAAGCCTCCTCATTATCGATGTTTTGAACTGTGCATCTAATAGGTTGGCTACCTGTCCATCGCTTAGTTCTATTATTGGAGCTTTGCTCTGTTTTTTCACTTGGGCCGTATTCATTTGTCTCCGCACACCTGTTACATTGGAAGAGGCGGAGTCTTAGGTATTTGCCAGGGCTGGGCGACCCAGGTCTCTGGGTTGTGATGCTGTGTGTCTGGGAGGGGTCAGAGAGTGAACAATGCCACTTGCTTGGCTCTCCACCAGCTTCCAGTCACTTACCCCTCTACCCACAAGCAAATTGGGCCCTTCTGGTGTTGATTCCTGGGTGGGTGGGTTTGTGTACATTCTAGGACTCTCTGGGTCTCTCCAATGGGCTCTCCTGTGAAGCTAGGAGTTTCTCCTGGTGCTTCACCTCCCACAGGTTTTTACCACCCAAGGTTTTAAGGCTTTCTTTTCATACACTGGAATCCTGGATTTCATGGTCTGTCTTACTCCCCAGCTGTTCCTCACAGTTTATCCACATGCAAATGTGGGACTGCCCAGTCCTCCAGCCTCCACTCACCTGCCTGGTACTCCAGCCTCTGCCTTACTGTGCATACTCTCCACCCTGACTGCCTGTCTCCTACCAGTCTAGATGAATGTTTCTTCTTTGGGTCCTTGGTTGTCGGGCTTCCATAGAGTTCAATTTTCTGGCACCCTAGTTAGTTTTTTTGTTTTTAAAATGGTTGTTGCCCTTCTTTTGGTTGTGTGAGGAGGCAGAGTGTATCTACTTACACCTCCATCATGCCCAGAAGTGTTCCTTCTTCTTTGCTGTTGAGTAGTTTTCCATTGTATAAATGTATCACAGCTTTTTTAATTTGCTCATCTACTGATGGACATTTAGGCTGTTTCCAGATCTTGGCTATTGTAAATAACATTGCTATGAAATAGGAATGCATATAGTCTTTTGAATTGGTGTTTTGGTATTTTTAGGATATATTCCTAGAAGTGGAATTGCTGGGTCAAAACGCGCTTCCATTTTTAATTTTTTGAGGAAACTCCATACTGTTTTCCACAGTGGCTGCTCCATTCTGCATTCCCACCAAAAGTGCACCTTTTCTCCACATCCTTATCAACACTTGGTTTTTGTTGATTTATTAGTGATAGTCATTTTAAAAACAGGTATGAAGTGATATCTCATTGTGGTTTTAATTTACATGTCTTTGATGATTAGTGACATTGAGCATTTTTTTTCATGTATCTATGGGTCATCTGTATGTCCTCCTTGGAGAAGTATTTATTCAGACCCTTTGCCCATTTTAAAATTGGATTATTTATCTTCCTGGTATTGAGTTGTATAAGTTCTTCATATACAAGTTTTTTTGTCCATAAGGTATCCAGCCATGTAATATGAAAAATAGAGACATTTATTGAAGAAGATACAAGATACAAGAAATATGGTACATAGGGCAAAGAATCTTCAGTTTCCTTCAAAATAGACACCTTGGGACCTCACACAGTTCTAATTGTCATCAGCTGTCCCATCGTATTTTCCTGAATCTCATCAAAGTCTGAAATCTCTTCCCTTTCAAAGGTAATTGTAGTTTTGGGAAAAGCCAGAAGTCACAGGGCACTACATCTGGGCTGCAGTGGGACTTAGTCACCTGGGTGATTTGACGTTTCACTAAAAAACTCTGCATGGGATATGATGCATGAGCAGCACATTATTGTGGTGAAGCTGCCAGTTACCAGTTGCCCATAACTACAGATCTCTGATTCATCCGAATAGTTTCCTTGTAGGAATGTTCAAGCTTAATGCAAAATTTGATGCAGATTCATTGTTCTAACTTGCTCAGTTATTTTGAATACAACTGCCACACAATACACATGCTCACTCAATTCATATACCACCCCCACTGACTAGTACAATGGAGTTGTCATTGTTTACACATGTGCAGTCCAGTCCACTCTCCTTGGCTGCCAAGTTACATCAATGCCATGCAAACCATTCTCATTATATTAACAATGGCTGGACTTTTCCTGGACAGACCTTATATTTTGTACATTAAACTCTTATCCGATGTGTCACTGGAAAATATGTTCTCCTATGTAGTGGGTTCCCTTTTCATTTTGTTGAAGGTTTTTTGTTGTTGTTGTTGCTGTGCAGGAGCTTTTTAATTTTATGTAGTCCCATTTGTTTATTTTTTCCTTTGTTTCCCTTGCCCAGAATGTATATGGGCAAAAATATTGCTATGTGAGATATCTGAAATTTTACTGCTTATGTATTCCTCTAGGATCTTACAGTATCATGACTTATATTTTAAGTCTGTTATCCATTTTGAGTTTATTCTAATATATGGTATAATTTGGTGGTCTACTTTAATATTTTTGCTTGTACTAGGCCAGTTTTCCCAACCCCATTTATTGAAGAGACTGTCTTTATTCCATCATATGCCTTTGCCTCCTTCGTCAAATATTAAATTGACCATAAAGGTGTGTGTTTATTTCTGGGATCTCTGCTCTCTTTAATTGATATATATCTCCATTCTTTGCTAGTATCAGGATTTTTGATTAAAGTTGTTTTAAAATATAATTTGATATCAAGTATTGTGATCCCTCCAACTTTGTTCTTCTTTGTCAAGACAGCTGAGGTCATTTGGGCTCTTTTTTGGTTCTGTAGAAATTTGTGGAATATTTGTTCTAGATCTGTGAAACATGCCATTGGTATTTTAATAGGAATTACATTGAATCTATAGATTGCTTTGGGTAGTATGGACATTTTAATGATGTCAGTTCTTCCAATCCATGATATGCTTCCAATACATTATATGCTTCCACTTATTTGTATCTTCCTCAATTTCATTCTTCAGTGTCCAAGACCATGATCATTTTAGCTGTTCAATGCAGAAATATGGGTGAAAAATAAGCCTTATGTCTGGGCAAGACTTTGGTAAAAGTTATTATCAGAAGAAACTGCCAACCCTTCTCACTTCATTCATGGTGACTTTTCAGAGCAAATGCATCTTCTCTTGATTCAACAACATACCTAGGAAGTGACCACCATGTACTAGGCATTGTTTTAGGTGCTTGGGATGAATCGCTGACAAAATAGATTTCTCTCCTTCTGGAATTTAAGTTTCATTCTTTCCCACAGCATAATTCTAATTATTTGATAACTGTTTAAAAACTTTCAGTAGTTCCCCAGTTTCTAAGTTAAAACCAAGTCCTATATAATAGAATACTACTCAGCCATAAAAAGGAATAAAATTGTAGTTTTTGTAATAGTATAAATGAACCTAGAGAGTATTATGCTAAGTGAAATAAGTCAACCAGAGAAAAACAAATCCATGTTATTTCACTTATATGTGGAATCTAAAGAACAAAATAAACACATAGACAAAATAGAAACAGATTCATAGATAGAGAATGGACTGATGGTTGTCAGAAGGGAGGGGGTTGGTGGATGGGTGAAAAAGAGGAAGAGATTAAGATGTGCAAATTGGTAGTTACAGCATAGTCAGAAATGTAAAGTACTGCATAGAGAATATAGTCCATAATATTGTAATAACTATGTATATGGCCAGGTGGGCACAGGAGATATTAGGAGGAACACTTTGTAAAGTATACGATTCTCTAATCACTATGTTGTACACCTGAAACTAAGATAAAATTAAATGTAAACTGTAATTGAAAAAGAAATTAACAATTTAAAAGCCAAACAAACAAACTTCTTTGACTTTCATTAAGACAGCCCACAAACCGACTCAAGGTATCTTTTCATATTTTTCTCTTGTTTTTCACTTTCTTTGAGATGACTTTACTCCTCAGTTAAATTGGGAGAGCCTGGCCCTCAGGTTTTCACCTGCCCAGAGTGCCTGCATGCCTTTGTGTCATCATCTTCTTCAGTCTTTTCTGTCTTATTTTTCTCTCCCTCTCTTCCTCTGTTCTGATCCCTTCTCCTTCCTACCAAGTCACTTGTCCTTCTCAGCAGATATGAATCAAATACCTGCCACATACCGAACACTGTGCTGATGCTGGGAGGTGAACAGTCTTCTCTTGTTGAGATGTGAACAGGCAACACTTGGATTTGAGCACCAAATACCAGTAAAACTTGGATGAGGGTGAGACAGAACAATGTCACTCAAATGTCCTGTGACTAGTTATTGGCCACTGTCAAGTGATAAATTCCAAGAGAGCTGGAGCCATGGGTGCCATTCACATTTTTGTCCCCAGCCCCTGGCACATTTTCTGTTATGTAGCTGATGCTCACTTAATAATTATGAGACTCCCAGATCCATGGAAAGAGGGAACCTGGAAACCTTGGAGTCTGAAGGATAAAACCAGTTGAGAACTGTGCCTCAGATACTGTTGACTTGTTACCTATCTCTGAACTGTCCCTGAGCCGATAAGGTGTGGGAAAGAGAACATATTTATTTTAAAAATATATCTTTGGAATCCAAGGCTGAGAAAAAAAAATTTTCAAGTTCACTTCCTTTTATCAGGCACTGAAAACCGCATCCATTTTCCTTTTCTATTTCTTTGCGGAGAAACTCAGCTAAAAAGTGCTTAATTCTCAGCTCCATCTGAGCCTCATCAGTGAGTGCAGGTGCTAATACCTTTTCCATCAGGGTGAAGATCAAGTGTAATAACTGATAACTATGCAGACTCAGTGCTATGGGAGAAGCTAAGTGTCTGCTTCTGGATACAGGGCCAGCTCTTACAGCCCCATGCATCCTGCATTCAGAATCACAGCATATTACACATGGTCAGTGATGAGAATTCTTCAGCCAGAGAACCAGGGTTCTATTCCTGCCGCTGTACTTCCTCTTCACTTTCTTTCTCATCTAGAAAATAGGGATAATATTAGTAGTTACCTCTTAGGTTTGTAAAAAATAAATGTTACTAAATATAAAGGGCTCGAGGTCCATTCCCAGCACACGATAAGCACACAGTAAACTTTAAATCATAATATTCTTGGTCCTAACCAAAAAAGAGCCTTCATAGTTGGAGCAGCACAGAGATCTGAGCAGGACTTCTGGGCTCAGGCCAGCTGGGTACTGCTCCCTAGCTTCCTTCTCAAACTCAAGCAAATGACCATCTGAGTTTAAATGTCCTTACTGCTAAAATGAGAATACTAACAGTACCCATGTTATAAGGCTTTATGAGGTTTAAATTAAATAATTGATCTGACACAACAGAATCTGGCACACAACTGAACACTCAGTAGTTATTGGACCTTCTTATTATGAAAAAAACTTATAACTCAAGGTGTTCATATGCAGTGGGAGAGAAAGAGAGATGTAACGCACAATTACAACATAAATGGTGAGCGTGGGTGGACATAACAGTGCTGGGTAATGGGATGAGAGGCAGACTTGTTTATGAGGACTATTAACTAAATTACAACCTAATTGATAGTTTACAAAATATATTTACTCAGATATATTACAATCATTCAATTACCTGATTGGGATAACAAATATTGACAAAGAAGAGGAAAACCCACTAGGTAAAATAAGCATTCTCTTAATAGGATGACTTTGTTTTGTTCATAAATGACTTAAATGCATTTCATTTATTCTAGGTTTCCTAAAAGATTGTTCAACTGTGGTAATAACACTGAATCTGGTTCTTCATAAAGGCAAATAATATGCTTCATTAGGATTGCAAAAAATGATAGCCTGATAACACCGGGTTATTTTCACAGCTTTCTTCACACCTCTTCTGTCACCACCTACTAATTCTTTCTGTACCTTTCTTTTTTTTTTTTAGAAAGAAGATCAACATTTTTTATATTTTTTAAAAAGATTTTCTTTATTTGTTTTCAGAGAGAGGGGAAGGGAGGGAGAAAAAGAGGGAGAGAAACAATGATGTGAAAGAGAAACATCAGTTGGTTGCTTCTTGCAAACCCCCAACCAGGCACCTGGCCTGCAACCCACGCATGTGCCCTGACCAGGAATCAAACCAGTGACCTTTTAGTTCATAGGACAATCCTCAATCCTTGTCCTCCCAAGAAAATCACAGCCATTGTCTGCAGCTGTGTCTGAAGAGGTTGCCTGTGCCCAAGAATTTTGTGTTATTTCTTCACACTCCTCATGCCATCTGCCTGTCCTAGTCCTTTTGTTCTTTCCATTTTGATTTTTTTCTTTGACTATGCTGAGAAAGATTGAAGTGCAGATAACCACTTTGTCTGAGTATATTATTGTTATGTATGTCAAGAATGTTGAAACTGAAGTTATCAGAGCGAAAGACACCTGACCCATGTTGGAGTCTCAGTGTAGTGGTTCACGATGGGCATTTATTACACAGACTAATTATTTTGCATCTGGTTCTGAAGAATACTGATTAGCAGAACATTCTGGTTGATGCAGTTCTGAATATTTGAAAACATAAAAGTCTCTTTTTGATTTTTCCACTGTTCTGCTTGCCCTTGGCTTTTGGTGCTTTCCAGTTCATATCTGGTTTGAAATATTTTTTCCTTATTCTTTCTTCCCCTTAGAGAGGAATGTAAAAGTCTGAAGTTTCTGTTCATGTGACTGATAAAAGGTATATAATCCAACCAAACCATGCAGAATCTTCCGTCTCTGTGAGATAACAAACTAATTTGAACATGTTATGTCCCAGAAGCATCTTGCCAGAATTGAGGGACTATTCTCTCTGCAAATAAGGGCCTGAGTCTCAGAGAGGAAAGGCTTACACTTTCTTAAAGAGCTTAACGTCAGTCATTTTGAGTTTATTTATGGATTGAGAACATGCTGTCTTAATCTTAACTAAGACTGAATGGAAAAGAAATCACATGCTAATAATTTTAGTGCTATATTAGTGGAGACTTTATCCATCCTTCTGCCCTTCTTTCTCCACTAGTTTTAATATCACAGTCATAACCACTAGCCTGCAGCTCAGTCTTATGTCCTCCCAAGTTCACATGCAGTGGGCGTCAGGCTTCCCACTGACCTGAGTCAGTCATGTGGTCAGGTTGGTGAAATGCACCACTGGATTCAGGCAGAGGTGACCTCCTCTCCTCTAAGAATTAGGACTGAACTCTGGGGAGGAATGGCTTAAATGGAATGCAGGGTGTTATTAACACTCAGCAAAAAAACATAAAATGAAATAGGCACTCATAAGACATTTACTGATAAGTGGTATCATGTCACTTAACAATCAGTTAACGTGTATTGAGCACTACTGGCCAAATGTTTATGATTGCACTGGCTCTAAATAGAAAATAATTTCTTGTGTTTTTCTCTGTGACAATAACCAGCAGAATTAGACAGAATTTTGCTTTTTACAACTCTCAGACCCATACTTAAAAATTCAGTATACTTGATAAGAAATTAAAAATCATAGAATATTACATCTAGAAAGAGTCTGAGACTTTATTATAAAAAATAAGAACCATTAGCGGTGGTAAAAAGTAGAGCGGAGTTCTCCAAACCATTTTGATTAAAGTCTTCTCTAAATAGAAAATTGTTAAATACATGTGTATATTACTAATGAACTATATTCCTCCACTGCTCTATTAATATATTGCACATATAAAATGTACACCAAAGTAAAAAATGGAGAATGCTTTACAGATGAAATAGGTGATATTTCATAAGGTCTTGCTAACCATAATGGTTTCATATTATCATTTGCACAGTTCACTTCTCAAGATTCATCACTAACAATGGTAGATGAAAATCCATGTTCCGTATATTTTTTCATAATTTCAAATATTTTGGCCAACTTATTTCCAGCATTACTTAAATAGATTTTTTTTAAAAAATTAGCATTGCTAATAAAATGCTAATAATCTTTGTGATTACATGAGTTAATTATTTCAGAAACCTTTTCTGAAAGGGAGTTAAAGTATCTAAATTAAGATCCTAGTGGTCTGAGGTCAGGCTGCCTCAATGGCAAAGCCTACTGCCTGCTGCTGGTGTGACCTTGGGCAAGTTACTTTTTCACTTCAAGGCCCAGTCTCCTCATTTATTAAATGGTACAATAATATCAGTGGCACAATCTTATAGGGTTGTTTTGAGGATTAAATGAAATAACATTTGCAAAAACTCAGGAAAATGTTTGATACAAGGGGATCCTTTGTGTTAGGCCCTGTTTTCATGGTCATTCTAAGAATAAATAAAAATCTTTACAGTCACTTTTCATTCAAAATGAATGTAACTATATAACCCTTTGATAATATGTATATACTTATATATAAATATCTCTATCTAAAGTATATTTATACACAATATATTCTCATAATGTAGACTACCTAGTCCATCATATAGAGAACAGCCATTACACAGTGAAGTCTGGAACACCTGGGTCTCTCTAAAACCCTTTGCATGCTCTGAGAGGTCAAAAGCATTTTCATAATGATACTAAGAAGCTATTTTTCTTTTTCATTCTCATTGTTTTATGAGGTTACTGTGTAGTTCTCTAGAGGCTACATATATGATATTGCAACAGACCAGATGAAGAAGCAGATATGAGGCTCCTGGTGTCCTCTACTGAGCCAGATGTTACAGACATTTGTAAAAAATCTACAGGGACTTTAAATAAATAAACAAGTAGGTAGATAAATAAATAAATAAATGATTGTTTTAAAAAAAACCGAACCACTCTTCTCACTAGATATCTTTAATTGGAAAACATTTTTTTTCATAAAAAGTTAAGTATATCATTTATATAATATACTTTTAAAGAACAAATTAATAAATATATAATTTTAGAAGTTCTCAGTTTTATTTTCCAATGAGGCAAATTTTGATAGATGTAACCCACACAGCAAAAGATTTTTAATCTTTTAATTTTTAATAATTTTTGTGTAGTCATAAAACCAGCAAGTTTGGGAATTGCTGATACAAATTGTTAATGAAAGAGCTGACATCCTTTTTAGCCACTAAAATTAGTGATACATCCTATTCTTTCAGCCTGAAAGTAGACCACATTGTTAACATGAGGTTCAGCTGGGTGCCCAGAACTCTCTGGGTGAGGTGGCTCTGAGATGTGGGGAAAACCCTGGGCACCCTACCTGGTAAGCACCAGGGGTCCATAGCGGGAGGAGACTGGAGCATAGCATCATGGTTGTTGAAAACGGACCCAGAAATTCTTCACACCTTACGTAGCTAAGGTCACAGCCCATTAGTGATCGAGCTGGAATTCCAAATGGAGTGTTCCTCACCCAGTTTATCTGAGGTGAAATTTCAGATAGGAAGATTCCAGAACTTCAAACATTCTCTTCTGTCTCATAATTCCTTTGAAATGTAGTAGAAATAAAAGGAAAAAAAATCACTGTGGTCACTATGAAACATTTGCTTATTATACCGTAATTACATCTGAATCTCACTATGAATCTCATTCTACCATTGTCCATTTTAACAAGATCTCAGAAGATCTACCAAACAGGAACACATTCACATTTTTCTAGTTGTAAACTATACAGCTTAAGGACATCGTTTTTATTTAGTCAAATTTTGTACATCTCCTTGCAAAATTGCTCAACCCAGAATCTGGATTTTCTCCACAAAATGTCTTATATAAAAGTCACATTGCTCTATACTGCCTACGTTGTAAACCTAAATAAAGAGGTAGGTATTCCAAGACAAGCTCAAATGACCAGAAATCAAGGAACTGCGATTTGAAAAAAGTGAAGTGTAGCAAGCAGCTCGCAAGTCCACAGAGAGTTTGAAGTGGCTACGTTCATCGGAAAGGAGTGCAGAGGGGGTCCAGCCAAAGTCCTGGCAGAAAGCACGTTGGCTTGAAGATGAGGCAGAGTTCTTGGTGGATGTTCATTGGTCGGGAGATAAGTTCTGGCTTTCTGTATGTCACGCATTGACTGGAAGTCAATGTCACTGTTCCTAAGTTTCATTTGACTGAGGGTGCACGTGTAAATCTTCATTTCATATCCTCTGGTTCCATCTTACATTGAAATACTTTCACAACATCTGCTATTTTCCCTCCCCACCTTTTCTTTATTTTTGAGAGAGATTGTTAAACATATATCATGGTAGTGTCATTGACAAAGGGGCCACATACTAAGCCTGACAAGCTCGGGAGAGGCTTGCATAGCGAGTTCTACAAACTCAAAGACCTAAAGTAACCACATAGGATGGTCTGAACATAAAACTTCCTAACTAGAAGTGAGTCATGACTGGTACTCATGTCCTAGGCCTGCAGTTTCCTTGACAAAGGTCAATTGTTACCTTAACTCAGCATGTCAATTGTGGTATTGCATCTCAGATAACATACCTTTGGAATGTCAGAGTAATCTTCTCCAGACCCCCCAGGGCACAACCTCCACACCAGAGCTGGAGAAGATGGAACCTCTCATTGTTATCTTGTTCTCCTAATACCATCTTTGTATGCTGTAAATGTTTATTGTTAACTATCTCGTTACTACCAATGTTAAAGAAGTAGGTGTCTCTTCATTTCACTTATTATCTAATTCCAGAGATTTCTCTGCTTTTCTTTCTTCTGACTCCCTAATCTGTCACCAAAGGGTTCCATGTAACCCACTTACATCTTCTCCTTTGATTCTAATGTATAAAATAAGCTGCAGAACTGCCACTCTCCAGAGCATCTTCTCGATCCTTTGAGATTTTACTTCCTGGCAATTGTTATCAGTTTGGCTCAAATAAAGTCATAAAAGTCCTTTACAGGCTTGGATGTGTCTCATGGTAATATTAGCAATGATATATTTCTTCCCTTCTTTCCTCAAATAATTGAAGCTGGCTGTAACTCATCAGCTGAATTTAACAGTGAAAGAGTCTTCATTCTTACTGCAATCCCTTGATGTTTAAAAATGTATGCTGGGAATTAGTCACTAAATTCTGTTTGAAATCAACTTTTCAAGGTGACTTATGATTATGTTTAACTTCAAGATGGTGGTGGGTGGAGTGGCATAATTTGTTTACTTGGGTAGTTTTTCTCTAAAGTAGTAGAACCCAAGTTTGAGTGTACATTGTCTCCCTAAACTCATAAATTCTAAGGATATTTAAATAATAACAGCTGTCACAGTGTCCTAGAAAATTTTGAGGCAGCTTAATCCTGCCTAGTACAGGCAGTTGTAAAGCAGCTAATAATCTGATAATGCTGTTTTTGTCTTACAAAAAATAGTCTGTAGGCTGCATTGGATTGCAGCCACCAAGTTAGCTGAATGCCTCTGCTTGTCCTCTGTAGCTTTCTTCCAGGTTATTATTGTTGTCCTTATTTCAAGAGGTAGGTCCCATCTGCCATGGTTTTTACAGAAAGTCTCAGAGACAAGGGTTTTATCTGTTGTAAGGAAGGGAAAAAAAATGTTCTCTCTCTTCTTCTGAATTCTTGGCTGGATAGACACCCTTGTAATAAAAGATAGATTAACAGAGGAAAAGAAAAACAATTTTAATTACATATGGAGCCCCACAGAGACCTGAGACTGAAAAGAAAGCCAGACAACTCAGGCTCATGTGCCCTCCTGAGCTAAGGATGGGGCAAGGTCTGGAGCTTCTGAGCAGGGAGGCAGTTAACCTGGAAAGTGAGAAGAGTCAAGGTTGCCCTGACCAGCAGACAAATCTCTCAGGTGCAAAAGTTATCTTTGATAATAATTATATTCCTGGTAAGACCCTCCTTCTAATGCAAAGTTCCTTTCTAAGTTTCCTTACAAAAGGGTAACTTTTACTCAGTTTTCAGAGCTTCTGTGTCTGCAATGTTTTAAAAATAATCAGCTGAAAAACTCCTTTTTTCCAGAGGCATATTTGGGGTGGACATGTGACCATCACTGTGCACCCTGCCTTGTGACTGTAGACAGGCTCTGTGGTCAGACAGGCCTGTGCTAGCTCAGCCCACCAGCCCCACTGCCCTCAAACTATAAACTCTAAATTATGCTGAATTAGTTCCTATGTGTTTTGCTATGCAGGTTAAATAAGGCCAAGTTTGGTAACACCCAGTACAGTTTTCAACACCTAATACACATGCCATACAGTTTAGCCATTTTAATTTTTTCCTAGGGGGCTGAGGGTTGAGAGCGAGAAGCATAGGAAAACATCAAAAAGGAAAAAAAGAGAAAGTTTAACATAACAAGGAAAAAAATAGTTGTTTTTTTTTTAAAAAAAAAAGGATTGATAAATACAGGAACAAAAAAAAAAAAAGAGGAGTTTTGACTGTAACAATTGAGGAAAATAAATAATAAAAAAGACAAATCAGTTGCCAAAATGTATATTGAGTTCAGAACTCAAGTCAGAGACTTCTGAATGTCAAAACAGTACTATTTGGGCAAGCACAGATAAAATTACTATTTAGACATATGTGTTTCTATATGGTCTAGTAACTTCTTTTGGTTTTGAAGAGCAGGGTGTATCTGGAGCCTGGAA
The DNA here is from genome assembly GCF_021234165.1 of Pteronotus mesoamericanus. Classification (NCBI taxonomy): domain Eukaryota; kingdom Metazoa; phylum Chordata; class Mammalia; order Chiroptera; family Mormoopidae; genus Pteronotus; species Pteronotus mesoamericanus. The sequence continues at coordinate 62,370,344 of NW_026555321.1, forward strand.
GGCCTGAGCCACTCCCAGAATCTGCCCAGAGGTCTGGCCTTTGGGAATCATCTGTCCACCTTGGTGCCGTCCTAGCCTCAGACTCTCTCAGAGACACAGAAGCTATTTCACAATTATGGTAATGATGTAACCAATCTGATCCCCTGATCTCTGCCCAGAGAATTTCCAGGAGGCTGGGCAAACAATCTTGATCTGTCATGTTCCTTCTATCACCACCTCCCAAAACATGAACTTAAGAGTTAAGATATTTTTCAGGTTCCTGCTAAATACCAGGGCATCCTTTGTCCCTTAGAAGAAAGAGGAAAAGAAATTGTTCTCTTGTGTGATTTGGTATTTCAGTCTTGAACAGCTTGGCAGAAAGAATGCAATGCAGAAGTTTGTATTGTGTCTGGATTAAACTCCAGGTGTTTTATACATACTGCAAGTAAAACATAAAACAAATAATAAATTACACCAAATCTGCCTGTTTTACCATGAGACATTGGGGAAGAGGAGGAAGTTAATACTACAGTTAGAATTTAGGGCATACACGTATACTTTCTGAAGTTATTCTTATACACTGTTCCCTAGTGAAACTCCAGCTAAGTGGGCAGGGAAATTTTCCTGTGTTTAAGTTCCTCCTTGCAAAGTGGCCTTGGCCTCATTCTCTTTCTCCTCAGTTAACTAATGCACTGGGTCCAGAGTTCTCTCCCTGTTGGCTGCAGGCAGCCCTGGGCTGAATTACCATCAGTGGCCACTGCTGTGCAGAATCTGATAAGTTGGCCTCTCACTATCAGCCAGTACCTTAAAACTAAAACAGCTAAAACAAGGAAGGCCTTATTTGAGCTTAGAAAACCTGCAGGGATACTTGTTTCTCTTGAAAGAGAAGAGCAAAGAATCAAAACGTGAAAAATCTGAAGTGAATCAATAGACATTTAGATATTTTCTAATGAGGAATAAATTAGGACCCCTCATGTCACTTCAGACATTTTAAGGGAAGGTTGGTCAGAAAATAGTCATCTGTTGCTCTTTCATAAACATTGACTTGTACTATTTGGTGTAAATCCCAGAAAAGTAATTTAAGATAAAAAAGATGTGAATATGCCAGCTCTGGCTAAGGAGTCACCCAAGAATATGTCAGAGCTTACAGTGGGTCATGTCTTAGCTCCCAGATTCAGCTCTGCCCACTATGAGGGTTTATAGTGCCTGACTCCACTCTGATTTAAGCTTAATAAGGCTTTTAAAATCCTTTCATGTATGATTCTCTAGCATCTACTCATCCATTGGACTAATATTTCTTGAAGGCTTAAGGTTGTTTTAGCTGTGTTCTGGCTCCCAAATATCACTAACCCAACCTGTTGACAACACCATGTGAGGTTATGGGGTTTACTGGTGAGGGGCATGGCCAGCCCAGTCAAGCAATGTCCAGTGAAGAAGGCAGGGGCAGGATCAAGTGAGGACTGAGAGTCTGGCTCAAGGCAAGAATTTCAACTGGAGGGTGTTTGATTAGGATTGGGAAAGCATCACGATATAACAATTTAGAATTGGTGGAAAGAGCAAGGCAAAGGATTTCTAAGGCAATGAAATCAAAGACCCTTCCTATGCTAATTTTCTGTATTTTCTATTGGAGAGTTGACAGGTCTTTCTGGAAGTTAACGTAATGAACACTGAGTTCCTGGAATGCGAAAGTTATGTTAATGAAGACAGAGGACAGGATGGTCATGTCAGTGTAGTCAGGAAGCTGTGTGTGGGACTTTGGATCCACCAGTGGACAAAATGACAGGAATCCTTGCATTTGTAGAGTTTGCATTCTAGAAATTTCAATCAATTTAAACATGAATAGTTTAAATTAAGTGCTAATCATTGGCTAATTCTTTCATAGTTCAGATTCAGACTGTCCAGACACCATTTCTTCACTAAGTCACTCAACAAGGCTTTGTGGATACTTCCAAATACCTGGCCTTGAACTGGGTGTGGTGGCAAGATTCTGACCTCAAGAATTTACTATTGAGCTGGTGATACCACCTTGTAAATAAATGCCTATAACAATAAGCTTCTAAGTGATTCCTATGAAAGACTTATTTATCTGTTTAAATTAGTATTTATTCTAGCAGAGTGATTGCCCTACTTAGAAAAGCACTGATTTTCCAATGTCAATGCCTGAAAAGGAAAAGAGAGTGGATACAAAGGTGAGCCCATAGGCTGCTAGTCCAAGACAGTTAAATGTGTCAAAGGGACTACACATTTGAATAGAACCCAAGTATAAGGCATTTATTTGTTCTTATGACTAAACAGTAAATTGCTGCTTGTCTCCTCCTCCACTTCTCCACCCAGCTCTATTGTCCTACAGGTGGTTTTAACAGTGAGTTAGGATTTCCCAACCCACAGGACTTGGAAAGCCTGGCAGGCAGGGTACCTGTGAAGAGACTGGCCACAGGGCAACTGGGAGGCGGGAGCTGAGCTGCCTGGAGAGGCCTGCCAGCCCTGTCGTAGGCTGACATTGTCCTGGGGATGAAAAAAAGCTCTGTAGTCCTGACTCAGCTTGCTTCTGACCTTAGCCCTTCCTTCATTTTTTTAGTCCTGATAAATATGTGTCATAAATTAGAGCTTTACCCTCAGCACAAGCTGCAATTTCTGGCAGACTCAAAAGCCTGTCTCAGTGTATGAGAAGCTGCCAGGCCCTTCCCTGATCCACATTGGACTTAACCATTAGCAATCTCTCTTTCTTTTCTAGAAGTTTCACCTTTGCAAGAGGATCTCAAAATATAAGGCAAGTAAACATATTATGAGCTTTTATTTTATATACAAGTTAACATAGTTATCATTTCACTAGAAACAATCTTTATTTAGAGGAAAGAGACAAGTCAACCTTTTCACTGTGCTGTAATTATGATATATTTAATTCTCATGCATCTTGTTTGATGTATATTTTTTAAATGTCGAACTTCAAAATCATGTTCATCATATAACACCTAAAAAAATAGACCTGTGTTCATAAATTGTTAAAACTGAAGATGTTAGTGGCCATCTAGCTCTAACCCCCTACTTTTCAGACAAATGAGCAAAACCAGAGATGGGTCTACTGAATGAAGCCCAGTCACAGAGCATGTTAGAGGAGGAACCAAGCCAAACCTGAGGTCTCTGCCCAATTTGCACCACTCTGCTTTTCCTGAGCAGTTTTTCTTCTAAGGAAACATGACACAGTAGAAAAACTACCTTCTTTTTAAAATTGCTTTTAAAAATTAACAAAGTAATATATACATGCTGAAAACAATATAGAAAACTACAAAGTGAAATATTAGAGCCCTAAGCTTCCCTTTGCTCCCTGTCAATTGTATTCTTACAGGCCTCTTCTCTTGCACATGAAAAACATAAAGAATATAAGGATACTTATTTGATTTCTGTTTGTAGGTACCAAATGACACTATATTTTGGACTTTGATTTCTTTCTGAATAACTGGTACAAAAATGTTTCAGTGTTTTCTTATCAGCTGTTCTAAGAGAGTCCTAAAGATGAAACTTCTAGGCCGAAGGGCTTTGACATTGTAAATTTTGGACTTAAAAGCTCGTAGATAATGCCAGGTTGTCACCCCCCCCAAAAAAAATATTACACCCCAGCAACAGTGAACGTAATATTTTTTTCAGCAGTATCTGGCTGGTGTTTGCACTACTGCCCTGCATTACAGGAAGCACACTCCTGAATCTTAACAGGAGCTGAAATAAGTGGAAGGGGAGGGACAACCTGAGCCAAATCTGAGTGGGTAGGAGAGGCACAGGCCTTAGAGATGGCTGTAAGGGGGGATGTGGGTGTCAGCAAAGTGCACACAAGCTCCCCCTACATGTCTTCCTGGCTTCTTCAGGAGCCTTTCCTACCCTCCTTTCTGAGATCTGTGGTGATCATTTTTACCTACCGCATGTCCAGGCAGCCTAGAGTGAGATCACCCACTCCATCTACAGACCAAAGCCAAAGTCAGGTCAACCCCTAGACTGGATGATGGAAGCAGAATCCTGCCAAGAAAAGGGAAGAAATCACAGATCTTGGAAACCCAGTGATTCTGGCAGATGGATTCAGTTTTCTTTGTCATCTCATAGCACAGTTCAGAGTACAGGCTTTGGGCTCCAATCTAACTTCTGTACGTCTCAATATTTGTTTCCTCCTCTGTATATGCAAATAAATGTGTTAATGTCATCAGACTAAAGGCTTCATTTGCCCAATCAAACAAAACCCTGGCTGGGTGTGTGGCTCAGTTGATTAGAGTGCCATCTTGATACACCAAGGTTTCATGTTCCATCCCCCAGTCAAGGAATGTAAAAGAATCAAAGAATCAATCCTCTCTCTTTCTAAAAAAAAGAATTTTTAAAAAAATAAAATAATAAAATAAAACAAAAGGCCCAGTCAAACACAAATAGGAACTTTCATCCAAGCAAGTAAAAGTTTATTTTTAAGGAGATGGCACCAAGTGCAGGGTACAGGTGAGCTTGTGCTCAAAGATCTGACTCCCTGGAGGCTTCTAGAGGATGTGTTATATAGGGGACTAAGGGAGTTGGGGTCATGTATTCTATTCATTGGTTGGACCTAGGATAGGGATAGTTGATGAGTATATCTGGTCCTGATGTCAGCCATGGCAAGTGAGGGTGTAGTCTGAAGGGTCAGTCCCTTTCATGGGCCTGGAGCTGAAACACAACTGGAGTCAAGATGTTAACTCTAGTTTGATCAAAACTCTGTTTCTGTGGTCAACAGACCTGTGGCTTTGTTCTTCAGATAGTTTGACCTTGACCAGAATCTGATGTCCTAAGGGCCTAATGGTTAAGAGAGTGTGTGTATGGAAACAAAGGAGAAAGGGTCATGTTAAAGAAATGGAGTTACTGCATGAAACTCCATTTAATGGAGTAGCATTAACTTTCTCTTGGGTCATGGTGAAGATTAAACAGAGTAACAAGTCTTAGAAGAGTGATTTTCAAATATGAAACTCACTAGTAAGGTTAACTTTCTATTATAATACCATAATAATTAACATTACATGGTTTCATACCATTATAATATAATTTTAATATTTTAACAATATTATTCAAAATGTATTAATGATATTACTTAATATAATTACCAGATTCCTTATTTGTTTTATTAGTTATCCATCACTGCATAAAAATTACCTCCAAACCTAATGTAAATCAATGACATTTACTAACTCAACTTCTGTAGGTCAGGACCCTGGGTATGGCTTAGCTGCTGTTTTCCCTCAGGTTCTCTCTCAAGGCTGAAGTGAAGGGCATCTCAAGGTTCCCCTGAGGAAAGAGCCACTTCCTTCCAAGCTCCATGTGGTAGTTGGCCTGATCCAGTTCTTTATAGGCTGTGGCTGAAGGTTGCCCTTATTTCTTGTCAGATGGACTTGTCCAACATGGCAGCTTGTCTCATCATCAAGGTGAGTGAGATAAGACAGCATGAGGAAGAGAACACCAGGAAGACAGACGTCTGAGTTTTTAGACTTTAATCTCAGAAGTAACATATCATCCCTCTGCCACATTCTATTCATTAGAAATGAATGGCTAGGTCCAGCCCCCACAGAAGGGGAGGGATTACCCAGGAATTAACACTGTTGGGGAGGACTTTATGAGTCATTTTAGAAGCAGCCTTACATAATATCTGGGCCCTACAATTCACAACTTGGTAGACAAGATAAAATAGAGATATTTACAAGCACTATCAAACTGAGCTAAAGACCAAATTGGCTCTAGATCATGTTAGGGTTTAAAAGAAAGAAAAACATCTTGCTTGCCTGCCCTGGCCAGTGTAGCTCAGTGATTGGAGTGTCATCCTGTAAGAGAAAGGTTGTGGGTTCCATTCCTGGTCAGGGCACATACCTAGATGGTGGGTTCATCCCCAGTCACAGAGAGGATTCCTAGTTTGGTGCATGCTAAGGCAACCAATTGATGCTTCTGACAGATTGATGTTTCTCTCTCTCCCTTCCCTTTTCCCTTCCTCTCTCTCTCTAAAAAAAAGAAAATTAAAATGTCCTCGGGTGAGGATAAAGGAAAAAATTAAAAATAAAATAAATAAAAATATCTTGCTTGTTTAATATTCTTCACAGCAAAGAAATAAAGTTCAAGACAATAATATATCTGGGAACATTTGAAACAGATCCCAATACATATGGCACTGAGGAAGATGGTAGCTTAGCTGTAAAGAACAACCACATAATGTATAAGTGACTTCCATACTCAAGAGCCCTGTGAATTGGTTTCTTGCCATTATGATGGAGGTAGAACATTCCTGGGAGAGAAAATATTTTATTAAAAGTTGAAAATGCTTTCAATCTGGGTAAATAAATGGCCACATGACTAAATCAACTTCAGTGGACTGGTTGACACTTTTGCCTTCTGGAAATCTGCTAAGGAGACACTGTCCATTTATTCAGTGTGGGGGAAGAATCAATTAATGGTTTTGATACAGTGAAACCCTCTGGAAAAAAATAAAACTCTATTTTTTACATAAAAAAACAGATTTCAAATGGTTCTAATATTTTAATAAGAAAAAATAAATTCACCAAGGTACGAGGAAAAATGATTTTCTAGCTTTAGAGTAGAGATGTCATTTCTGTTGTAGGAGCCAAACTTAGAATTCATAAAATAAAAGCATCATACATTTTAATAGCTAAAAATTAAAAACTTCTCCATTGCCACAAACATGGTAAAAATGAAGGCATAATCATTTGATATGTATAAAAGAAGCTGAAACAAATATATGCAACATACGTATAATCTTGAGAGAAAAAATAAAAATATTAATTTTTCCCCCATCTCCAGATTTTTCTGTGTCTCTTAGACCACACATGACTACAGCCTCACTGCAATCTCAGGCCAGTTGAATGGGGTATGAATGGGCATAAAAGACTTGTGAATGAGGGGTGCAGTTTGTGCAAGGACAGAAGAATGGCCTCTCAGTCTATGATAAAACACATTGTTAAAGGTTAATTCATCCTTTCAACAATAGACTATGAGGTCTCCTAGGACCTAGGTGCTCTGGAGGATTAAGAAAAAAAGAATAGAAGGCTATTTTATGATTTTGATGATATGTTATCTAATTTGGGAGCAAAAAGTGCCTACATGAAGTGACTTAAGAATTAAATACAATATAGTACAGTTATATCTCAAGTAAGTTCAATCCAGCTCACTAGAGCCCTTAATTAACATTTTTGCCCCTTTTTAGTTGCCTCTATAAGAGAATGACAAATAATAAAAAAAAATGGAAGAGTTGGGATGTAGAGAAGACAGAGAGGGGGGCACTGCAGAGCAAATAGGTGCCCTTGTGTTCCCTGGCTTGGTCCCCTCCCCACCTTCCCACAAAGCTTCCCTGGGAAGCTCTGTCAGCCTCTGGACACTCAGGGATGTTTCCATTTCAGGACATCCATGCTGTTCCATCCTCCTGAGTCACTCCTCCCTGTTTACACTTTCCCTTCTTCTCACTTCAGGCCTCTGCTCCAATGACACCATCCCCAACATGTCCCTGGGCATTGCAAGTCATCAGCCAGCTCTCTGTTGTACCTGGGTCCCACTCCTCTTCCTCAGCTCCACTTTTCTGTGTTGCTCTTTCTGCCATTTACCCTGCTATTTATTGTCTGTTGCCCACCTTTCTAGAAAGTGAGCTCATGGGAGTGGAAACAGTTTTTTCACTGTTGTACCTCAAGGCCTGGAGGAGAGTCCTGGCACCCAGGAAGAGCTCAGTAACTGTTTGGATGAATGGATGCACATACTTCATTGTTTACCCCAACAACTTCTAGCCTCTATCATTCCTGTCCTTGGAAAAATCACCTGTTTCTCTATAAAGTCACATTTGCATTCTGTACCATGATCATCACTTCACATATTATATTCTCCTGTTGGACTTTAAGTTTCTTAAGATAGAGTCTATTCCTCATCAGGGCCTGCTACATAGTAAACATTGAAAGAATGAAGAAATTTGACCTTAATGATTCCAGTGCCTGGAAGCATGGCAACAACCAATATCCCCAAAGTAAGAATCAACCCATTAATATATTTTGTTTACTAAGGCAAAAAAAATTATATCTTAGAAATGTTTCTCCAAGGGGGTGACTCAAAGGGGCCTTTGTTGAGCTCTCATGTCACTATGAATCCAATTAGCCAGTATAATACCTTTTGTGAACATTCTGACTTAGCTGAGATAAAATTTCATTGGAAAAAAACAAATGATTCTCACTTTCATTAAATGAAGGAAATGAAACAAAACATACAAATGAGTGCTAAATACATTAACAATATTCCATGGAAAATAAGGACCAACTCATTTGGGTGCAGGAAGAAATATTGCTGCCTTGGACATGGTGGTATATGTATGCTGTGTGATTTTTAGCCCCCTGTAAAATCTGTGACTGTAATTTCCCTGACTTACATTAGTCCTGGTCTCCAAATACAAGTATTCAGCAGGAGTATGACAAGTGCAGTGACCAGGTGCTTGAAACATGCCTTTGTGGGTCCAAAAAGACAGAGCACATAGAGTCAGACTGAGCTTGAAGTGGCCAGGAAAGAAAAGTGTGCCTGGGCATATGGGGCTCATGGAGTCCCACAGAGGACTTACTGAAGAGGTACACAAGAAGTGGAACATTAGAAGTCCACAAGGGAGGGTATGGCAGCCTCGATGCAGAATAGCTTGTTCAGCATATTCACATCCAGCACTCAACAACAGGACTCTTGTCCTGGGAGATTTGTTTTCAAATGTAGACTTTATAGCAAGACAAATCACTGGTCACAGAGAGAATTCATCAGTACCTCAGCAATGTACCTAGTGCCCCAGACATGCAGGAGTAGGCAGGTAGGAATATAAAGAGAAATAAGACAAGAGGCTGTTTCCTAGTAATTGTGCCTAAAACAGACTTGACTCAGTAACTCCAGAGAGGAGGAACTGGCCTTGATGGATGGAGGAACTTTACTCCAGCAGGTGAGGGCTGGATGACTCAGCTGGGGAGAGGTGAGTGGTGTGGAGCTAGTAACCTGTCCTTTACAGAGAGGACAAAGAAACAATAGACTGGAGTGCAGGCTTCCCTCCTTGTTCTTGTCAATGGCATTTTTTTCAGCACAGGGATGAGTTCTGGGCTCACATAGGTCTCATTTATCTTGTATACTAAGATACAAGATATCTTAGTGACTTAGTCACCTTGGTGACTGTCTCAGGGAGAAACAATATAGGCTAGCAGCCTGGACACTAAGGGTTTCAGTCCTAGCATTTGATGTATTCATTGGATGCCTAGCATTGGATGCCATTTTTAATGGCACCAATATGGAGAACCGACTAATTCAGGAAATGAAAGATTTTGGGGGGAATTATTTAGATAGACAGTGCATTTAGATAATTATACAAGATTCTGCTTTATTTAAGTGTTGCCCACACAGGCTATGTAATATCATCTGCCATCAGAAAAATGTCTCTTCTCACATAGTGGGGTGATTACAGAGCTCTGGAAATAAACTCTGCATCAATCTTATGGTTGAGAAAGAAGTGGAGCCGAGATATTGAGATCAGAGGGAAATATAAGATCTGAGGTATGTAGTTTATATTTTTTTAATAAAGGAACTATTATAAGGAACTATGCTATGTCCAGAATGAACATAGCTGGAATTCTGCTTCTGACTCTGGAAACAATTAGAATGTCAGTGCTAAGATATGTTGACACCAAAAATTTAAGAATAGAACCAAAGTAAGGGTGGAGGAAAACATGGAACAAAACAATTACCCATGCCCCCCGCCATCTTCCCGCAAAGAAGAAAGGAAGCCAGGGAAGCAAATGAAGAAGATAAGGCAGGGTGATTCCAGGAGACGTGATGGAGGGCCCTAGCCCAAGTGGATTTCTGAGGCTGTGACACAAGCCAGGATGAGCCTAATCAGGGATGGGCAGATTGCCCATGATGGAACCATTCAATGGCCTGAGCTCACGCCACACAAAACAAGGTGTAATAACTTGTGCATGATCCAAATTCTAGCCTAGGAATTCTCAGAGACTTTCTCATCTTGCGTGACCCTAAATTGTATGGGAAACTGAGTGTAGAAACTATGTACCCCAGTAATAAAATAAAGACTTTGTAGTAGATATTTCCTGCACAAATTATAAGCAAGAAGATTTTGTTGAAACAATTTCCAAGTGTTTCCTTTTGTCTTTCATAATATTGGATTTTTTTTCCCCTGTCCTTTTCAAGTTCATTGGAGAAATTAAGATGCAATGAATTATTCATAGAAAATTCAGCCATATTAGCAAGTTCCTAGAGGCAGAATCTGTGTTTTTCTCATTCTTTCATACTCCCATGCCTACTTTAATGCTAGGTACATAGGGGACTTTAAACATTACTGACAAATTGACTTTCATTCAGGAAACTGAAAGTGTGTTGTGTCCAAGCTGTACAAGCTATGTTGTCCTCTGGGTTAGTTACAAGAGCCATTCACATCCTACAACTAAATTCAAGGCATTGGGTCAACACTCTTCTTGGATGCATAGATTATTACAATTCCAAATTACAATACTTCCTTCTATGGTTTTAAATAAATAGATTAGTTCTACAAATTTGAGTTATTTTACAATTAAATTTTTCTTTTTAGCTTCTCCTTTTCCTATTAAGAAAAAGAACTAAATTCTAGTGCTTAAATAATTTTAAAAAGTATACTCCTAAAATCATAAGAAATTTGTTTTTATAGTTTTAAGGGCTTTCATTTCGTCCTCCCATCATATATTCTAGTTATTTTGTTTTCTGCCTCAATTACCTGACTCTTGAATTCATCTCTTTTATTCAAGATCTTTTCCTAATATTTTCTACTCATCGAACTAAGAGTATTTATCAGTAATCACCATGAGCTCTTTCGCCCTCTTCTATATCATTGTTTTTTCCTTCCCAAAATTAGTCCTTGGTGCATTAATTATTCATTATTTTTAACTGTTACTTTACAGAAACAAATCCTGCTTTTCTTAAAAATTTGGCATACTTACAATATAATGATTATTTCCTGATTCATGGAGCTGTGTTTCATGTCCTGTCTCTTTACAAGAATAAACATGTTTTGCAATAGTGGTTCATTGGAATCTTTCTTTATAAGGAAATGTGAACAATTGCATGTGCTTTGACTCAGATCTGACTCATCAAGCTCACTTCTGAAAATCCTTTTATTGATCAAGTTAGTATTTTCCTAATTCTGAAATCATATGTTTCCACTTTAAAAGATAAATTTATCTTTGAAAATAGAAAGTAGACACCATGCTTAAACTTATCCATGCAAATAGAACACAAAAAGTGAGAAAAAGAAATAGTGGTTCACGCATTGCTTGTTCTCAAGAAATTATTTATGTGAACCACAGAAATACTGGCTTCTCAGCCCCGTGAATTCTGGACACCCTGCTATTTTTCTCACTTTGCATTTTAAAGCAGGTATGCAACATTGTTATTACAATGGGTGACTTGTTTCACATATATTTAGCATTTATAAGCTTCCTAACCCTTAGACTCTAATTCATAATTTTTAATCAAAAGTTTGAATTCTTAGATATATAAAATAAATATATATAATCAAATTATAAAATATAAATTTTAAGTATTTGGAAGAAATTAATACTTGATTTTTGATATAAAAATAGAATAATACACTTGATGCAATTAGGAATTTATATGATGTTACTTATAATTAAATAGTTATAAATACATTATCTTTGTCAAAAATATGGTGTGGTTTTATAAATTTGACAAATTTTGAGACATTTCTACTAATGATTGGTAGGATTATATCCATTTGCTGTTGAAACTGTGTATGAGTTTTAATAAAATAATGGAAGATGGGAGATTTTTCCAAATGTGTGTTCAGTTGTCTGGAGGTGGGGTTCTGACTAACCCTCCCTCCCATTTCACAGGCTGTGTGAACTTATACATGCTGCTTAATCCTTCTGTGACTCCTTTCCTCACTTTTAAAACAAATTGATGATAACAGTCCACCCTCACTGGGTCACTAAAGATGTTGGTAATGAGTTGGTTGGTAATCGTCCTACCTGTCTGAAATACAACAGAGACCCTGATGTGGCTGGGGAAGTGGCCCTGTCCCTTCATGACCAGCAGGCTTTATGTTACATGTCCTAATGTACATTCAGTCACCCAAAAACAGACTTTACATTGTGTTCCTTTGAAAACCTATCAGGAGCTCCTTCAAAATTTTAGCATCAAAGTCCTCTTTGTGCTTTCAAGTACTATAACATCATATTACTGAATGTATTATTTGTTTTCACTTTAAAATCTGTTTCCTTGTGACCACTAGGCCCTTCCTCTCCAGGGATCAGAGAGCTGTTCCCATAAGGGACTCCTGTACAAACAGATGGGAGGATTAGAGGGGGAGGGGTGGGCCTACAGCTACTCAGGTGTAAAGCACATGAATCTCAAGTATTAGGGACAGGGTGGAATGGCCCTTGACTCCCGCCTGGGGTATGGTCTTATCCTTCCTTCCTGAAATACTGTTCTCATAAATGGCAAAATTTTGACTTTTAAAATTTAAGTCAGTGTTCTTACTTTCCTTCCCACAACTTCAGCTATGAAGGAAAATATATTTTTTTCTTAAAAGTTTTTTTTTTTTTTAATTTAAAACATTTGAAAATGTAATAAAACCTTTTTTGGAATCCAAAGAAAGCTCTGTATAAGCACATTTTTTTTCAGGTTTCATTTTCCATTTCCATAATTAAATAGAGTAGAGGGGAAGCCTGGTTAACCCTGAACCTGAATTTCCCCTTTTCTGAAAGACGAATGGGCTATTAAGTTAGAGGAACCACAATTAGGATTTGCAATAGGGAAAAATATCCACAGAATAAATGATATTTGGAGTATAACTTTTACTTCTACTTTAAATAATATGGAAAAAAACAAATATTTCATAGCACTGACTTCAAAGAAGATATTTCCTCTTGGAAGCCAATTGCTCCCAGTGTTGGGTCTCTATAGTGACAGACAACAGAAAAAGAGATTCTTTCATTTTTTTCTCATCAAAGAAACAGGTTTCTCACAAATTCCCTGGGCATGGAGCTCAAAGTAGGACCTAGAAAAATCTCCCCTGTGGAAGCCAGTAGCAGGAAGGCAGCACCTCACACAAATGTAAACTCAGGAGCTCTGGGCGCAGGTGTTCTTTCGGCCTCAGTTAATACTGAGTAATTTATAAAAAGAAAAAAATGTTAAAGTTCTCAGTCCCTAAATATTTAATAAGCAAATGTCAACACTTCTCAAATGACATCTGAAATGTAACCTTTACAAATGGATATTTCAATTTCTGAAAATAAAAGTAAACCAGTAAGTACTTCTAAACATATAACACTGTCTGAAGAGAGAATGATATTTTACTGGTAGACCAGGCCTCCAGAGCAGCCTTGGCCATGGGAGAATTAAATAAAGAGGAAAGTTATGCATGCCATTATAGATTCTGTCAGCCATGTTAAGACAGGATGAACAAAATTTATATTTAGTAAAGCAAGTCTCTTCTCATCTCATCCTTGGAATTATTAACCAGGCACAAACAATAAACTGTTATTTTTAAAACCAGAACTATGCTGTCTGTCACCTGACCTCATTGGTGTGTGGATTCAAATGAGGCCCTTACATTGTGTAGAGGCAGCATTCACTCAGCTTAATGACACTATTCAGCCAAATTCTGAGGACCCCTCTCCTGTTTCTTCCTGTGGGCTCATGACTCAATGTGACTCCATCATTCATGTGATGTCCCCAGACCAGGGCTCAAAATACTCTACTTGAGCCGGCTCAGTTGTACTCTGGCAATGATCTCAGGACCACTGCTTTCTGCACTTGTACTACTGCAAGGCATCTCACGAGGGTCTGCTGGAAAACCTCTGGAAAATGAGGTGGCAACCTCTTTGTCCTCTGAATTAGCTGTGTGAGTGTAGTGGTCAGCAGAGCTGTGTATGACCCATGCATGAGATCTCACTATGATTAAACACAAACCTTCTGGTATGACAGTGGGTCCAGGGACAGCCCTTCACTGGACACAGGTTTCCCTCTCCCTTTGGTCTTCTTGTTTGGGATCTTTTAGGTCCTTCTTATAATTTGTCTTCTATCATTTTCTCTCTCCTTGTTAACCAGGCACAAATTCATAGTGGATCTCAATGGTAGACAAGGTTCTAGTCCTCACAAATGGTTCCTCAGCCATTGTAAAGCCAGCAATTAGATAACAGAGAGGAGAGGGTGTTACTGGTTTCACACCCCCCAAAAAACAGAGGAACTCTCAACCCTGAACTTGATTCAGAAATGTCTGGGTTCTGAAAGCATTTTTCTCAGTATGCTGAGATCATGTTTCTAGTCATAGTATCAGTTTGGCTCAAATAAAACCTTATAAAAATTTTTAAAAATCTGCCCTGCCTGATGTGGCTCAGTGGATTGAGTGCCAGCCTGGAAACCAAAGGATCACCAGTTCAATTCCCAATGAGGGCAAATGCCTGGGTTGCAGACCAGGTCCCCAGTGGGGAGCACATGAAAGGCAACCATACACTACTGTTTCTTTCCCTTTCTTCCTCCCCTCCTCTATATAAAAATAAGTCTTTGAAAATAAAAAATAAATTTTAAAATATCTGAAATTTCTGTGTTCTAATTTTAAGATCACCACTTACTAGAGTTGTAACTTAGCCATTACTTAACCTTGATGCAGTTCAGTTTCTTCATATCCAAAATTAGAACAATTATACTTATTATAGGAAAAACTCCTAGAAACTCGGTTCTTCTTGCTGACACAGTAAAGAATCACAGATCAGCAAGCCAACCAGCCTGCAAACAAAGTTTATTCATGTTAAGTTCTAATGGGAAAGCAAGACAAGAAAGGTTGGCAAAAAGCAGGGTAGCCAGAGCCTGGGTGCCCAGCACTCAGGTGGCCAGAGGCCAGGTGTCCACAGTCCCCCTGCCACCATGTGGCAAAAGAGCCAAGAGAGCAAGTCCTTTGTTCTGAGGACTTATATAGTTGGTGGGACAGGGATGAAGAAGTTACATATTGATTGATGGGTAAAGGTGGTCAGCTATTCCCCAGGAAGATGTGACTACCTACCTAAACATAGGTACATGTGGGATCTGTTAGCCCAAATCCTTATCTTGCTCTAGACTCTATTTGTTCATTTTGCATACATGACAGGAGGCAGGCAGTTAACTAAAGTTGTTTTATGGGCTTTTTGGGGGGCACTATAGACCCGTCCGTAACCCCCTTCCAGGCTTTGGAAAGAATATACAGTCTCAAAGTTTTCCTTTTCCCATCTAGGGGAGATGATACACAAAGACTCTCAAGGACTCCACCCTTCCTGCACTATCAAAGTTTACTTATGTTGTTTGTAATGCCTGGCAGTTTTATCAAACCAGGCTTAGGACTACTGGGTCAATGGGTGAGATATGTCTTCCTTTGCTTTTAGCCTCCTGTATTAACTTCGTTATATTGCAAAGGTAAGAGCCCTGCCTTTATTTTCCTTCTGGCCATTCATTCCTTGCTGCCATGGTAACACTTAGCAAACATCGCTACTTTGAGATTAGAAAGAGATAATGTAAAGAGAAGCTCTTTGTAGAAAATTCTCAATATGAGGTATTATCTATGTGGCAAAAACCCTCACTGGACTTGTTGCCTGATTTCAGGGGCACATGGATGGGGACCTTGTCATCAAAGCAACTAAAATCTATCAAGCTAACTGGAGAAGTTAGATGTAGGCAACTGAGTCAGTACAGATAGGTTAGTGTCCAGAAAGAAGGGTTGACTATCAGTTCAATATGATGATATATATCTCTTTGAGCTCAACTCCCAGCTGGGCTCAGGTCTCTCTAAATACTTAGTGAGGAAGTTGAGATTTTTCTCGATCAGGGGCAAGCTTTAAGAAGCAAGTGAAGGGTCAAGATTGTGGTATGAGCAGCAATGGCTTGCTTCTTCACACAGCATATCAAAATTACAACTAAAATTAGAACAACCACCACTCAGAACTGTCAGAAATAGAGTTTAATGGAAGTCTGACAACTACAGAATTAAAGAAACTACATTCACCCACACTGGTAGAAGGGGTAGAAATGCAGTATGGCCTGGTCCCACATTTCATGTGTTGTGGATAAAAATTCAGGAGGGATATCTCAGGACTGAGTAGTCCCAGCCCCATACCAAGCCACCAGCCAAGGGTTCCAGTGCCGGGAAAATAAGTCCCCATAACTTCTGACTGCAAAAACCAGTGGGGACTGAGTCAGTGGAAGAAACTCCTGGAGTCCCAAGCAGTTCTTCTTAAAGAATCCACACACAGACTTACTCAGGCTCACTCTCTCTGAGTTGAAGCACAGGGGTATCAGGTTGAAAGGCACCAGTGGCATAGGGAGGAGCTTAAGTGTCTGGCATCAAGGCAAGAGCTGGGGGACAGCTTTCTCCTAGGCACAAAGGGGGGCAGAGGCCATTGTTCCTTTTCTGAACCATCCCCTCAACAGAGTCATAGAGCCAGCAGGCTGGTGCCATACCTGAGACTCCATCAATCTGGCTAACACTGTTTGACCTGCCTTGGAGATTCCCAGAGACTCCACCCCACCCAACTTATGCGTTCACCCAAGCTGCTTTTCCATATGAATGGCCAGTTTGGGCTCATGCTTTACAACTTTCTAAATCCTCTCAAATAAGCACCAGCTGTCCTCGGTGAGCCCCAGGGCCAGCACTAGCAGCAGCCAGACTAGCAGCAAAGCAGCTCTGGCTTTGCATTGGAATCTCTAAGCCCACCACAAGTAGCAGCCATCTCAGATTGCTTTATAGCTCTCTGTTATTGCTTTGTAACACAAGTGGGGCTTACCTTGGCCTGCACCTCCTGGGGAACCCCAGGGCCAGCACACCCAGTGGACAGCTGCCATGCCAGAGCACCACCACCCTGCCCCCACACAGTTGGTCCTCCACGGAAGACGGAGGTTTGTTGTTAGTGGTCACAGCTAATCTTTGCAGCTGACTGGCCTGCATAAATCCCTCCCACAGGTCTGCCAAAAGCAACCAAAGCTCAACTACAACAGGAGTGTGTACTGAGCCCACATAAAGGGCACACCTCGGGTACCCAGCTTGGGTAATAAGAGAGGCTGTGCCACTGGACCCTACTACAGGACACCTACTACATTAGGCCACACAACCGAGACAAGGAGTCAAAGCAGCTCTGCCTAATACATAGAAACAAACACAGGGAGGCTAGCAAAATGAAGAGACAAAGAAACATGGCCCAAATGAAAGAACAGATCAAAACTCCAGAAAAAGAGCTAAACAAAATGGAGATAAACAATCTATCAGATGCAGAGTTCAAAACGCTGGTTATAAGGATGCTCAAGGGACTTAGTGAGGACCTCAACAGCATAAAAACGATCTAGTCATAAATGAAGGATTCACTAATTGAAATAAGGAACGATTTACAGGGAAACATTAGTAGAGTAGATGAAACTGAGAATCAAACCAATGATTAGGAACATAAGGAAGCAAAAAACAACCAATCAGAACAACAAGAAGAAACAAGAATCCAAAAACATGAGGATAGTATAAGCAGCCTCTGGGACAACTTCAAGCATGCCAATATTCCCACAATAGGGGTTCCAGAAGGAGAAGAGAAAGAACAAGACATTGGGAATCTATTTGGGAAAATAATGAAAGAAAACTTCCCAAATTTGGTGAAGGAAATAGACATGCAAGTCCAGGAAGCTCCGAGAGTCTCAAACAAGATAGATGCAAAGAGGCCCACTCCAAGACACATCATAATTAAAATGTCAAAGGTTAAAGATAAAGAGAGCATCTGAAAAGCAGCAAGAGAAAAACAGTTAGTCACTATAGGGGAGTTCCCATAAGACTGTCAGCTGATTTCTCAAAAGAAACTTTGCAGGTTAGAAGGGATTGACAAGCTATATTCAAAGTCATGAAAAGCAGGGCCCTACAGCCAAGATTGCTCTACCCAGCAAAGCTATCATTTAGAATTGAAGGGCAGGTAAAGAGCTTCCCAGATGGGAAAAAAACTAAAGGAGTTCATCTCCACCAAACCAGTATTTTATGAATGTTAAAGGGACTTATTTAAGATAAAGAAGAAGATCAAAACTATGAACAATAAAATGCAAATCTATGAACAATTGAATCTCAAAAAGCAAACTAAGCAAACAAGAAGAACAGAGACAGAATCGTGACTATGGAGAGTGTTTTGATGGTTGCCAGGTGGGAGGGGTTGTAGGGGAATGGGTGAATAGGTGAAGGGATTAAGAAATACAAATAGCTAGTTACAGAATAGCCATAGGGATGTAAAGTACAGCATAAGAAATGGAGTAGCCAAAGAACCTATGCATGACCCATGGACATGAACAACAGTGGGGGGATGGCCTGAGAGTGGTGCTGAATGGAGGGGAGCAAAGGAGGGAAAATTGGGACAACTGAACTAGCATGATCAATAACATATAATTTTAAAAAATAAAGAAAATACAATGAAAAGAAACTAAATAAATAAATAAATTAGAGCATTTGGACATAAGGAAAGTGTGGGAAGGAAAATAATAAATGTGTGGTATAACTGACGTACAGAAATAGAAATGTACAATAGATACAGGCTAGTGACAGTTGTCTCTGTACTTCCAGCAGCCAGAGCAGAGTAGAATGCAGGATCAGTCACATGGCATTAAGTGTCCTTGAGTAAACAAAACAGTTACTCAGATGAATCTCAGCCTTTTTGACCAAGAGATCTGGGAATAATTTCTGATGGGTCTTTGTCACCAACATTGCCAGTTTTCTGTGAATATTCTTGGGAACATTTTGCAATACTATACTATAAATTCAGGCCAAGGCATGCTTATGTAAAAATAATTAATAAACAGGCAAAGCAATACAGTGTAAGCATACAGCTCCCTGAGAAGAATCACTTTACTGTATGGATAAAGGGAACTTACTTTGGGATCAAAGTGGTTCACGTTATCAGCTCTGCCTCTTGTGCAAAATGGAGAAAATAGCTACCATGACATTGCTGTAAATTCACAGTTAGGTAAAGGTCTCAGCAGTAGTATAGAATAAGTGCTCGATGATTGTTTTTATTTTTATTGTGCATTTTAGTACAAAGAGAACATTTAGAACTGGAGAACTGACTATCCATCCATTAGGTGTCCTTCAAAGGAACCCACTCTCATCACAAGTCTTTTACAGAAGAGTCAGTTGTACAAGAGAAACTGATGTGCAGATAAGTGACTGAATGCTGAGGGAGGGGAAGCCAACTGGGTAAGAGAAATACTGGACAGGAAAGGCTGCCCATAGGAGAACCCTCCAATAGGAAACAACAAAATCTTCCTCAAAAAAACCATGTACGGGCAGAGACTGAGCCCCCAAAGTTTCAGGCCATGACTACAAATAATATGACTTGTAAATTTGTTTATTGTTTGGTTTGGTTTTTATTTTTTTATTGTGGTTCAATTATAGTTGTCCCAATATTTTCCTCATTGCTCTCCCCTGCCCTTCCAATCACTAGTGGTAAATACCGATGCTGTTGTCCTTGTCCATATGTCCTTTATACGTGTTCCTTGACTTGGCCCTTCTCTTTCCCCTTATTCCTCTCCCCTCTCACATCTAGTTACTGTCAATGTGTTCTTTATTTCCATGTCTCTGGTTCTGTTTTGCTTGTTTGTTTGTTTTTTTTGATAAGCTCCTACTTACAGGTGAGATCATATGATATTTGTCTTTCATTGCTGGCTTACTTCACTTAGCATAATGCTCTTTAGTTCCATTCATGCTGTTGTGAAGGGTAGGATACCTGTTTCCTTCCTTCCTTCCTTTCCTTCTTTCTTTCTTTCTTCTTTCTTCCTTTCTTTCTTTCTTTCTTTCCTTTTCTTCCTTCCTTCCTTCCTTCCTTCCTTCCTTCCTTCCTTGCTTCTTTCTTTCTTTCTTTCTTTCTTTCTTTCTTTCTTTCTTTCTTTCTTTCTTTCTTTCTTTCTTTCTTTCTTTCTTTCTTTCTTTTCTTTCTTTCTTCTTTCTTTCTGCTGTATAGTACTCCATTGTGTAAATGTACCACAGTTTTTTGACCCACTCATTTACTGATGGGCACTTAGGCTGTTTCCAACACTTGGCTATTATAAATAATGCTGCTATGAACATTGGGGTGCATAGGTTCTTTTGAATTGCTGGTTCAGGATTCTTAGGATATAATCCCAGCAGTGGAATCACTGTATCAAAAGGCAGTTCCATTTTTAGTTTTTTTGAGGAAATTACAAACTTTTTTCCACAGTGGCTGCACCAATCTGCATTCCCACCAACAGTGCACTAGGGTTCCCTTTTCTCCACAGCTTTGTTAGTGTCCTCCTTTGAGAAGCATTTATTCAGGTCCTTTGCCCATTTTTTAAAATTGGATTGTTTGTCTTCTTGGTGTGGAGTCATGTGAGTTTTTTATATATTTTGGAGATCAAACCCTTGTCCGAAGTGTCATTGGCAAATATATTTTCCCATTTGGTTGATTCCCTTTTCATTTTATTGATGTTTTCTTTAGCCATGCATAGCTTTTTAATTTAATGTATTCCCATTTGTTTATTCTTTCCTTCATATCCCTTGTCCTAGGGGCCATAGCAGTGAAAATATTGTGATGTGGGTATCTGAAATTTTCCTATGTAAAATAGGAAAATTTCCTATGTAAAATAAAAGCCTATGTTCTCCCTTAGGCTTTTATGGTGTCATGACTTACATTTACATCTTTCATCTATCTTGTGTTTATTTTGGTATATGGTGTAAGTTGGTGGTCTAGTTTCATTTTATTGTGTGTACCAGTCCAGTTCTCCCAACATCATTTATTGAAGAGGCTGTTTTTACTTCATTGTATGCCCATGCCACTTTTGTCAAATATTAATTGACCATAAGAACATGGGTTTACTTTTGGGCTCTCTATTCTGTTCCCTTGATCTATGTGTCTGTTCTTATGCCAGTACCAGACTGTTGTGATTACAGTGGCCTTGTAATATAGTTTGATATCAGGTATTGTGATCCCTCCTACTTCATTCTTCTTTCTCCAGATAGCTGAGGCTATTCAGGTTCCATATAAATTTTTGAAATATTTATTCTATATCTGTAATATGTCATTGGTATTTTAATAGGTATTGCACTAAGTGTATAAATTGGTTTGGGTTGTATGGACATTTTGATGATGTTAGTTCTTCCAATCCATGAACACGAAATAGGCTTCCATTTATTTGTGTCTTCCTTTATTTCTTTCTTCAGTGTTGTGTAATTTTCTGCATACAGGTTTTTTACATCCTTGGTTAAGTTTATTCCTAGTTTCATTAGTCGAGTTTCATTTTTTTGCATGTAGCTGTCCAGATCTCCCAACATCATTTGTTGAAGAGGCTATTTTTACTCCATTTTATGCTTCTGCCACTTTGTCAAATATCAAATGACACTTGATATTTGGGTTTATTTCTGGGCTCTCTGTTCCATTGATCTATTCTTATGCCAGTACAAGACTGTTTTGATTAAAATGGTTTTGTAATATAGTTTTATGTCAGGTATTGTGATCCATCCTACTTTGTTCCTCTTTCTCAAAATTGCTGCAAATATTCGAGATCATTCATAGTTCCATATAAATTTTGGAAATGTTTGTTCTATATCTGTGGAATACGTCATTGGTATTTTATCAGAGATTGTGTTCGATTTATAAATTGCTTTGGGTAATATGGATGTTTTGATGATGTTAACTCTTCCAATCCCTGCACAAACACGGTATATGCTTACATGTATTTGTATCTTCCTTAATTTGCTCAGTGTTGTGCAGTTTTCTGAGTATAGGTCTTTTACTTTCTTGGTTAAATTTATTCCTAGGTACTTTATTTTTCTTGTTGCCATAGTAAATGGGATTTTTTCCTAATTTCTCTTTCTGATATTTCATTGTTGATGTACAAAAATACCTATGATTTCTGAATATTGACTTTGTATCCTATCATTTTGCCAAATTCACTTATTAGGTCTGGTAGTTTTTGGTGGAGTCTATAGGGTTTTCTGTGTACACTATCAAGTCATCTGCAAAAAATGACAGTTCTACTTCCTCTTTTCCAATTTGGATACCTTTTATTTCTTTATCTTGTCTGATTACTGTGGCTAGAACTTCCAATACTATGTTAAATAGAAGTGGTGAAAGTGGACACGCTTGTCTTGTTCCTGATCTTAGCAGGAAAGCTTTTAGGTTTTGCCTGTTAAGTATGATGTTGGCTGTAGGTTTCTCATATGTGGCCTTTCTTATTTTGAGGTATGCTTCCTCTACTCCCAAGTTGCTGAGTATTTTTTCATAAATGTGTGCTGTTCATTATTAAATGCTCTTTCTCCATCTATTGGTTTGATCATGTAGTTTTTGTCTTTCCTTTTTTTTATGTGATATATTATTACATTTATTGATTTGCAATTGTTGTACCATTTTTGCATCCTTGGGATGAATCCCTCTTGATCATGGTATATGATCTTTTTTTATGTATTGCTGGATGCGGTTTGCCAATATTTTGTTGAGGACTTTAGGGTCTATGTTCATCAGCAATATTGGCCTGTAGTTTTCTTTCTTTGTTGTGTCTTTACCTGGTTTTGGCATTAGGATGATGCTGGCTTCATTAAAAGAGCTTTGGAGTTTTCCCTCTTCTTGGACTTTTTGGAATAGTTTGAGAAGGATCAGGGTTAGCTCTTTCTGAAATATTTGATAAAGTTTTCCTGTGAAGCTGTCCAGTCCAGGGCTTTTGTGTGCTGGGAATGTTTTGATTATTGCTTCAATTTCACTAGCTGTTATCAGTCTGTTCAGGCTTTCTAGTTCTTCTTGATTCAGTTTTGGAAGATTATATGTTTCTAGAAATTTGTCCATTTCACCCAGGTTTTCAAATTTCTTGACATATTAGTAATATGCCAAGTAATAATTCCTTACAATCATAATAAATCCTACAATCCTTTGTATTCCTGTAGTATCATTTGTAATTTCTCCTATTTCATATCTGATTTTATTTATTTTCGTTCTCTCTTTTTTTCTTGATGAATCTGGTTAAGGTCTTGTTGATTTTGTTTATTTTTTCAAAGAACAAACTCCTGGATTTATTGATCCTTTGAATTGTTCTTTTAGTGTTTGTGTCTTTTAATTCTGCTGTGATCTTGTTTATTTCCTTCCTTCTACTTGCTCTAGGCTTTGTTTGTTGTTGTTCTTCCAGCTCTTGTAGACTTAGTGTTAGGTTGTTTATTTGAGATTTTTCTATCTTCTTTAGGTAAGCCTGCCTTGCTATGAACTTCCTTCTCAAGACTGCCTTCATTGTGTTTCATAGGTTTTGGGCTGTTTTCATTTGTTTCCAGAACTTTTTGATTTCTTCATTGATCTCGTTATTTACCCATTCACTGTTTAATAAGTGACCTGGAAATTTTTTGAAACAAAGTTATACCTGTTTTTATGTGACCACAGAAATACGACTCCAAAAGGCACCATTGACTCTCATCTTCTGGCAAGTCCTTTAGACGTGGCTGCTAAGGCCATTGTTTCAGGTTCATACAGAGGTGTGCTTTGAGTGTATTTTATGTTATTGCACATCTTAATTGTGGTTTGCACACTACAACATTTGTGTTTCTTTGGACAATAGAAATATTTAAGAGTTTGGGGTTGATTTTAGAGACTTCAAAAGTCATTGAGTAGATAATAGGGTATACAGACTTTAAGAAAAAAAAATTAACTCTAGGTGTTGAATGTTGGGTTTCAGCTACAAGCTTCTCAACTTATAAAATATATTTTATTCCCAGCAGGTCAATAGATGGTCACATCCAGAATTCTGGAATACTGGAGCTTCCTACATGATTCTAATCTCTTCTTTTCACAGTAAAAATCACCTATGTTTGAAAGAGCCCCTTGACCATGGGAAGACTACCACCTCACTCCCTTGAAATACTGGGGAATAACTTGAGATCCTCTGTGTGGTGTCTTTTCTTGGTCCCATTCCAGTGGGAAGTGGCCTGGACCCAATTCCACCCATACTTCCTATGGTCTCTGCTAGAATTGTACCACCGGCAAAAATGTTGCCCTCTATCACATTTGTTAGGCTCCTCCAGCCTATACAAAATAAACAGATGTATTTTGACTTTTCCTTTCCACATGTTTTCCTATGTTTAAGATTATTTTGAGCAAGTAATAAAGCATTGTCATTAGATCATTCTTAAGAACCCACTAAATAATAAAAGACATTACATCATGCTGCATAGTTTCACAGGGGTTGTAGCCAAGCATCACCACAAATGGGTAGCTTAAAACCACAAAAACACATTGTCACACAGTTCCAGAGGCTAGAAGTTCAACATCAAGGCAGGGCCACACTCTCCTTGGCACCTGTACTAGACAATTCTTCCTGCCTCTCTTCAGCTTGTGTGGTTGACCAGCATCTTCGGTGTCCTTGGTTTGCAAACATGTCCTCTAATCCTCCACCTTCACATGGCTTTCTCCTATGTGTCTTCACATCACCTTTCCTCTGCGTGTGTCTAGTTCTCTGTCCAAATTTCCCCTATTTATAAGGACACCAGTCATATTGGGTTAGAACCCACTTTAATATTCCCATTTTAACATGATTGCCTGTGTAAAAACCCTATTTCTAAATAAAGCCATATATCTTTTTGGGTGGAGGACAAAATCCAACCCATAATACACATCATCTCTACACCATTCTGATTACTCACAACACACAAAGTACTATGCTTATATTTGGTTAACAACTTCAAAGTGGTTTATACTTCTGGGAGCAATATGTAGATAGGGCTTGAATAAAAAGAATACTCAAAGTGGCACCTTCCCCAGGAAGCTTTCTTTTACATTGTAATCCTGTGCCCCTGGCCCCAGCTGTGCTCTCACAGAACGCTGCACAGGCACTGAGGCTGGATTTATCATGCTGCTTTTATAAATCACTTCTCAAGGGAAGACAGCAGCTATTTAATCATCCCTAGTGCTTAATAAAGTGTTTGGCACACAGCTTCCCCTTAAAAAGTATTCATGGAATGAATGAATGAGTAAATAAATGAATAAATGAAAATGGGGCCAGGTTGGGAAATGACCCCAGTCATTGAGCCACCTCATCATATCTAGATTTTATAAAATAGGTTAAAAATGCTTGGTATTTTGGATATTTTAGGTTGCCTACATGGGGAATACAGATGCCCCTTTCCTGTGGCAACATCCAGAGCCAGGTAGGAAAGGCACCTAAAAGGATCCAAAAAAATGGGTCCTAAGCAGTTGAGGGAAACCCAGAGATCTCCCCAGATTTTTATGTGTTTAATGGGGAAAAATTCATCTTCACATGTATTAAAAGTGATCAAATAAGAGAAAAAAGTAAACAATGACTTTTGGAGCTATGGGGTGAAATCTCTGAACAGAAGAAAAAAGCCATGGAACCCTCAAGGCAGCCTCTCTTCACTGCCTGGCAAAGTGGTAAAGACATTTCTTCTTTTCCAAGGACTGTTACAAGTGGGCTGATGTTCAAGTCACTCTGGCTGTGTGGCCAGAGTTCATTGCCGCTCACTGTGGGGGCTAGCTAGTAATTCCACAACAAACACTTTGTCTACTGAAAAGTAAGTTTGCCCAAAATGTGGTGTAAAATGAATAACACATTAGACAAAACCCAACTTTAATGTATTTTTCACTGCAAAAGAGAGAAATTCCCCCTCTATTGGTCTGGTGAAGGGGACAGAGCTCTGGACATGAAAACAGAAACTGGACTTGAACCCGAGCTCTGTCTTTGACTGGCCAGGATCTTGTACAACTTACTTAGCTGCTCCAAATCAACGTCTATTTTGTAGTAAAAAAAATGGTAAAATGATGCCAGTTCATAGGATTATTATGATAAGCAAACAAATTCACATAAAAAATAAGTTGGTGTGTCTGAGACTAACTCGATGTTAGAATCTCTTTTATTTAGTGGAAATGAATAATTTACTTTCTTTGATTGCTTTAAAAGCTACAGTATTTAACAAAACTGTTTTTGAGTCAATAACCTAAACCACAGGTTTTACTCACAACAAAATTAAATATTAATACTCATTAATCCCAGAAGAAGAGGCTGAGTGTGGTTAGTGGGAAGACCTCAGACAGTAGAGGGAGCATGGAAGTGAAGCCCAGGACAGGGTACATTTCAGGGTGACCTCTGAGCTGTAGCCTGACTTTGCCTGGCATTCCTCAAAAAACAGGGAGACACAGGAGCAAAATGTAGCTGGGTGACACAGAACTCTCTTAAATGAGTGACTTCTGCATTTAAAAGAAAAAAACTAGCCCATGAACCCCCACATGCAAACTCTTTGCTCCCACTCAGGTATGAAGAATCAGTCTCTACATGTGAGGTCAGGGTGCCTGTATTTTTAAAAAAGCTGCCAGGCATCCAAATTGGAAAGATGGAAATAAAACTGTAATTATTCACAGATAACATGATAGTGTACATAGAAAACCCTATAGGCTCCACTTTGGCAAATAAGCAAGATACAAAGTCAATATTCAGAAATATATGGCATTTTTGTACACAAACAATGAACTATCAGAAAGAGAAACTAAGAAAACATCCAACTTACTATAGCAACAAGATAAAAATAAAGTACCTAGGAATAAATTTAACCAAGGCAGTAATAGACATGTACTCGGAAAACTACAGAACACTGAAAAAAGAAATTGAGGAAGACACAAATAAATGGAGGCATATACTGTGTTCATGGATTGGAAGAATTAACATCATTAAAATGTGTGTGCTACCCAAAGAAATCTATATATTCAACACAATTTCTATTAAAATACCAATAGTATATTTTACAGATCTAGAACAAATATTACAAATATTTATTTGGAACCAAAAAAGACCCAAATAGACTAGTTATCTTGAGAAGGAAGAACAAAGTTGGAGGGATCATAATACTTGATATGAAATTATACCACAAGGCCACTGTAATCAAGACATTCTGGTACTGACATAAGAACAGATACGCAGATCAATGGAAGAGAATAGAGAGCCCAGAAATAAACCCATGCCTTTACAGTCAATTAATATTTGAGAAAGGGCAGGAGCGTACAATAGAGTAAAAATAGCCTCTTCAATAAATGATGTTGGGAGAACTGGACTAGTACGTGTAAGAAAATGAAACTAGACCACCAACTTCCACCATACACCAGAATAAACATAAAATGAATAAAAGACTTAAATATGTCATGATACATAAAAGTCCTTGTGGAAAATTAGGCAGTAAAATTTCCATGTAGCAATATTTTTGCTGATGTATCTCCCCAGGCAAGGGGGAAAAAGTAAAAAATAAACAAATGGAACTACATCAAACTGCAAAGCTTCTGCACAGCTAAAGAAACCATCATCAAAATGAAAAGGGAACTGACTCTATGGGAGAACATATTCACCAGTGATAAATTGGACAAGGGTATAATCTCCAAAATATATAGAGAACTCATATAACTTAACACCAGGAAGACAAAAAATCCAATTAAAAAATGGGCAAAGGACCTGAATAGACACTTCTCCCAGGAGAACATACGGCCCATCAACATATGAAAAAATGCTCAATGCCACTTGCCATCAAAGAGACACAAATTAAAACCACACACCTGTCGGAATGGCTATCATTAACAAATCAACAAACAATTAATGTTGGCGAGGTTGTGGAGAAAAGGGAATCCTAGTACACTGTTGCTGGGAATGCAAACCGGTGCAGCCGCTGTGGAAAACAGTATGGAGTTTCCTCAAAAAATTAAAAATGGAACTACTTTTGACCCAGCAATTCCATTGCTGGGCATATATCCTAAGAATACCGAAACATCAATTCAAAAAAACTTATGCACCCCTAAGTTCATAGTAGCACTATTTACAATAGCTAAGTACTGGAAACAGCCTAAGTACCCATTGGTAAATGAATGGTTTAAAAACTGTAATACATTTGCATAGTGGAATACTATGCAGCAGAAGTAAAGAATAAGGAATCCTACCTCTTGCAACAGCATGGATGGAACTGGAGACTATTATGCTAAGTGAAATAAGCCAGGCAGTGAAAGACAATTACCATATGATCTCACTTATGTGTGGCATTTATTGAACAAAATTAAGTAACGAGCAAAACAGAAGGAGAGACATTGAAACATGGAACAGATTGACAACTTCCAGAGGGGAGGAGGCCAGGGGGAATGATGGGAATAAGGGGAAAGAACTAGTCAAAGAATATGTGTGAATGACCCATGGACATGGACAACAGTGTAGGGATTGACTGTGGGAGTTGAAGGTGGGCTGGTGGAAGAGGGCAAAAGGGGAAAATTGAGACAACTGTAATACAAAATAAGCAAAAATTAAAAAATTAAAAAATAAAAATAAAGCTACTGGGATCCTTCTGCTCAGCTACTTACAGGAGCCCCTGTTAGAGGTGGTCCTTTGAGATTTACAGGTAGTATTTTCAGATGTCATTAATCATGGCTCTAAACATGAAGTGGGACAGAGGATTCCACCTGTCGCATATGGAAAATTTTGCTTGCAAAATTGTGAATAGTCATCTCTTATGTAAGATGTCATTTGTTAACATATGCTGTTCCTTTGAATCCTAACTGACCATGACTAACAGGATTTTAAATTTCCTTTATATGGGTGTGAGAAATTTGTGTGTGTGTTGGAGCCCTTGTTGCATGTCCCTGGTCTACACACTCCTACTGAACTTTTCTGCCTCTCATGTATAGCCTGTACAACCCTGGGAAACAGGTACTGCTCCCCTCCCTGAGCAAATGTGTCAAGAGGTTCATTATTTGGCCACAATCACATAGCAGGTACAAGCATCAAGATTTGAACCCAGGCAACTCACTATTAAGGCTCTTCACTACTATTATCATGAGTAGGAAAATCATTCACTCAAAAATATTATTTTCATGTACTATGAGGGAGGTAATGTGATAGGGGTAAAACCACCATGATTAAAAAATATCCACGCCTTCAGGCTGCTCACAGTCTAGCAAGGAGACACAGGGATCCAACAGGCCAGCTGCAGAGCAGTTTTAAGAGGGCCAGAATGGGGGAGGCCTAAGGTCCATGCAGACACAAAGGAAGGCTTGTAACTGGATGAGTTGGATTGCACCCTGGTTAAGCAGAGGCCTTGGAGCCATGCTACCTGGATTTTAATTGTGATTAAATTTAATTGTGATTAACTGGATGTTCAGTGTGATAAAGCTTTGCATCGTTAATGTGTTTCTGAAATGCTCAGGGCCTCCCTCATAGAAACACACACAACCCAAACCCAGAAGAAAATTAAATCACTGGTCTCTGTGCAGACCAATTGATCACAAGAAGTAAATAAGAATGAAAACAAATTTAAGTTTTCATATAATTTTCCTTATGTTATTCCACTAGTCTTGCGGGGTTTTTTTTTCCTCCAAGAGTATTTGTGAGAGAACTTTCTGTGTTTTTTGATATAGAAAAACAGAACAAAGCATTCTGTTCTTCTAAAAGTCTCACCAACAGCTTTGAAGGTACTTTGGCAACCTGTATTTCCCTCCAAAGGCCTGTGTACTTCATAATTATGTTTAGTTTAAAGTTTATTATTTTTTTATTTCATTCAAAGTTTAAATTTCAAACTCATTAAAAGATCATCTATATTTTTCATATCCCTTTGAGAAAAACTGACCTGTTTTTTCCTTGTTTTGTTACGGTCATTTGTTAGATGCTCCTCTGTGTCTGGCCTATTCACCACAGCTGGCCTGGGTTGAAGTAGCTGTGAAACCTGAACATCTCAGTGACAACATTGCAGTATTAACAACTCTTACTGCCATCTAATGAAATAGCAAGTCTTCTCCATCAAGTACAATTAGGCAGAGTCCTCATCCGGTAAACTTACTGCACCTGACTGACAGCTTGGCAGACGAAAACCTGAGAAGTAGAGAACAGCGATATTCACAGAAGAATCCAACTGTCAAGTCACTGAGTTCTGTAAGTATGATGTCTGTCATCTCCAGTCTCAGGTAAGGTGGCCCCAGGCAAAACATAATTAAGACAGCTATGTCCCAGGTGTCCCTTCTTCCCATCGGCCTCCTTATTCCTCTAAATCTCAACTCAGATGGGTTGTATTTGTTCTAGTCAATCTGTGTTTAAATTCTCAGTGACAACCTCTGCAAAACATATTGATGGGGATGGGTGGAGGAAGCAGACATGATACCTGCTAAGAGTGTGTATTAGAAAACCAAAACTCCTCCAGCTTTCCAACAATTTGGCCATAAAAATCACAGCCTCGCTGATGAGGGAACCGATGTTCCTGAATGCCAGCCCAGCCTCCCACTCTGTTCTGCCTCTGCTCTGACATTCGTTTCATTCAGGAAGTGGGAAACTGTCTTTAAAGTAAGTGGCTCATGAAACATCTCCCAGATAAACATTTGAAAAGAAAGTATGGGGTTATTTGATACATATATGTGAATTATTTGTTCAGCAAATACTGATTGTGCAAAAAAAACACACAGAACATATGAAAACCCCTACCTTCGAGTAGACCAAATTCAAGTAAAATGATAAAGGTTGTTCCAGGTAAATGTTTGGATGGGACAGTCCCTTATAGAAAAAGAATCAATTGAATTTTTGCTTCAGGTATCTTTTCTAGAGAAGTACAAGTGTGTGTGTGTGTGATATATATGTATATATGTGTGATATATATGTATATATGTGTGTGTATGTATATATGTGTGATATGTATGTGTGTGCGATATATATGTGTATGTGATATATATTATATATGTGTATATATGTATATATGTGTGTGGGGGGGGTGTGTATGTGTGTAAGTCATCATGCAGCATAATTTCTACAGTGAAAAACTGAAAACAAACTAAATACCCATCATGGAGGGAACAGTTAGACAAGTGGATGTGATTCGTGCAAGCCAAAATCCCAGATGTAAAAATGAAATTGTTCACATCCCTTATTTTTCTATAGTGGAAGATAAAGATGATACTTTGAGCTCTAATTTAATTTGATCACTTACAGCCAAACTTGGTCAATTCAGGACTTTCCTCTTCTTTTCTTTCCCTGGAGGCTGTGTACATCCCCAAGTGTTAAAAGAGCTTCAGACTCAGGTGTGGTGGCCATTGCTGGGTATCTACCACACTCAAAGTACTGGAGGGACAACACATTCTCAAGGCATGGACATCTGATGTACCTGCTCTCAGACTTTACCGCCTTCCCACTCCAAGCCCATCAACCTTCCCTGATGTGGCTATAACCCCATCTGCTTCATGTTCAAGGTTAGTTCCACTTTCCTGTGGAGCAAATCATTTCTTCTTCAAAGCCAAGATGTCCTTCCCAATTTGTGAGCTTTCTTGCACCTGTGTTTCTCTTTTGGAATATTTCTCCATCTTTGGTGAGCATGAGGAAATGCAGCCATTCTCCCTACCTACTAAGGAGACTGCCTTGGGCCCCTCTTTTCTGGGAACTGCACTTGTCACCTCTCCCTCTCTGTTCCTGCTTCTGCTATAATAGGGGAGAGAGATATGAGGAGCCTGTGCCTTTTAGGATCAGGAAGTGGGAAATTTCTCTCTACCCGCAGATGTCTCAAAACTTGTCTGAGGATCTGCAGCTCTCCTCTTCCCCCTGCAGTGGGGTACCTTCAAAAGACAGACAGACATGTCTCCCACTCATATGCTCTTCTCACAACGAGATTGCTGACATTTCTCTCACTGAGAGTCCAGGTATGTCCATGTTCTCCCCCTTTGAACCTGGGCAGGACTCTGTGACCACCTAAACCAGTGGAGTGTGGTAGAAATGACACTATGGGACTTCTTAGCTAGAGCATCAAAATGCCATGTACTTCCACCTTGTTCTCTTCAGATACTTGCCTTTGGAGTTCTGAGCTTCTGAATAAGGAGTCTGGTTGACCTGAGACCACCCCATTACAAAGAAGCCCAGACTGGAGCACCTGTAGCAGAGACAACAAGGGAGGCCTTTTTTTAGTTAAAGGTTGTAACATTTTTAGCTCCTTAACCCCTGGGCTCCATTTGTCATGAAGGTGAGAGACAGAGAAGCCCTTCATCCTGTGAGGAACTTGAGGTACAAACATGTTCACAGTCTTATTTTAACTGTGGGTAGTTTTCCTCACTTAGAACTATCAGGCAGGAAGAGTTTATAACTAGAAATCAATGTATAGAAATTTCTTGGTAGAATATATGGACAGATATGTAAACAGATGGATAGATGAGTGATGGGTGGAAATATGGATGGTAAGAGAAAAATAGAATGAGAGAGAGGGAGAGACTATTTTCCTTTTAGTCCTAAGAATGACTTATGTTAAGAAGTATTAGTTTATCAAATAGACTTTGTATGGGAGTCATATTTTGAGATCTGGAGAGTTCAATGCCTTTCTGAATGGTTCACATAGTTTGTATGGTTGAACCCTTACTCTAGCTCACTTCTCAGTGAACCTAAGGGAAAATAATTGTGATTCAAATAAAGCTAGCCCACTTTAAGACATGTCTCAGTTTAGTATGATGAAAAGAAAGAAAGAAAGAAAGAAAGAAAGAAAGAAAGAAAGAAAGAAAGAAAGAAAGAAAGAAAGAAAGAAAGAAAGAAAGAAAGAAAGGAAGGAAGGAAGGAAGGAAAGAAGGAAGAAGGGAGAAAGGGAGGAGGGAGAAAGGGAGGGAAGGAAGGAGGGAGGAAGAAATAAAATTACAGTTACAAAAATCATTGAAAAGTAACATATATCTCTACTAAAAAGCTCTTGAAAACATCCAAGGGGAAATTATGTAATTATGTGGAGGGTTTTGCATAGTACATTACAAATTCAACTTCCTAAAATTCCTCATTAGACATCCCTTTCTGTCTGCAAGTTCTTTGTGGTTATCCAAATCTCTGTACACCCTCAACCCCATTATGAGTATGTCTTTTCAAATGACCTTCCTTCATGTAGAGCAAACCATTTCTCCTTAAAAAAGGTGTAATAGCATGAATGGTAAAAAGGGAGGGGTTGTAATTATTTATTTTTGTTTTTGTCATATAGAGATTGGCCTTTCCTTTCTCATTAGGAACAAAATTTAAATATGGAAATACAAATTCATTCCTGTGGAATTACAGATTTATTTCAAAGTTATAAAGTACATGTCCCACCAGGTGTCTTCCCTTAGTCCTGAGAGCTGGCAATTCCTTGATAAGGAGAGAGGAAGGAGGGAGGGGGAAGGAAGCTCAGGCTCATCCTGGCTGAAGAGGAAGTGCCTGCCTCTCTGGGAGCACTGGAAACCTCCCAGGATCCAGTCTGAAGACCTGGTATCAGGCCTGGCCAGCCTGCTTCCTGCTGGACTGACTCTGTGCATGTCACCCATCACATGGTGCCTCATTCTTCCCATTGGTAATTTGGAATAGTGTAGACCAGTCCTCATCACACTGCAGCTGCTGCCCCACAGATGAAGCAGCTTTGAAAATTACAAGCTCAGTCCAAATGTAAGAGACTTTATGGCTCCAAGAAAAAATGTTATGGGTCTCCCTCCTCTGTGTGAACTTTTGGGACAGTTTTTGGCTTAGAGGACTGTATTAGTCTCCTAGGGCTGTTATAACAAATCACAGACTGAGTGACTTAAACATCAGAAATTTATTTCTTCACACAGTTCTGGAGGCTGGCAGTCCAAGATCAAAGTGTCAGCTAGTTGGTTTTATTCTGAGCTTCCCTCCTTGGCTTGTAGATGCCACCTTCCAACTATGTCCTCACCTGGTCTTTCCTCTGTGTGCCTTTGTTGTAATCTCTTATTCTTGTAAGGACTCCAGTCATAGCAGATCTGAGCCCATCCCAATGACCTCATTTATCTTAGTCCCTTCTCTAAAGACTCTCTCCAAATACATTCTGAGATATGTGTGCTAGGATTCAACATATAAATTTTGGAAGGACAATCAGCCCATAACAGAGACTGTCACTTTTCTTTTTTGAGGTGTTAATTTTACTTTCGTGATTTTGTTATATTACTGACCTGTAACTGCCTCAAGTTGTTTTGTGTACAGTCAGACTAATGTCCTGGTTTCTTTTCCATTTCTCCTCTTGCAATTTGAAGAAACACTGAAATTCTGAATCCTGTATTTTCAGTGGGTTAACTCAGGTTTCAGGAAGGAGGAGTAATGTCTGTGAGACCTTGTGATTCAATCTCCTTTGAGACTATTTGTGGTTTTCCTGCCAATTCACAATGAAGTAAACATTACTAGTGATTCATCTTAGTAGATAACCAGCTTCTAAAAAAGAGAGGACATTTCCATTATTCCAGACCTGCTTTAAAGTAGTAATTCATCATTCACTGTAATTGCCCAAACCATCTTCTGGTGACCAACTAAACCTAGTACATTTTTGTGCTTTTGACATAAAACATAAAGAAATGGAAACTTTAATTTTCTTTAATCTCAGTAAAAATTATATTAAAACCATGAAGTCCAGAGATAATTCCTCAGCAAATGTTAACCTTTTGTATATTTTAGGCATGAAAGTATAGAATATATTTAATATGTATTTCAGATATATATTATAGATATATTATATCCAGGTTATATTATATGTTATAAATGGATATAATATGGATATTTTATGTGTACAGAGATATATATAATTAATATTCCCAGGATTTATAACCTATGGTATAAATGGAGTCGCTTTAACAGAAATAATTCAAATTCCACTAACTTATCTTTTTTTATGATGGGTTCTTCTTACTAAGTCATATGTTATTGATCATGCTAGTTCAGTTGTCCCAATTTTCCCTCCTTTGCTCCCCTCCATTCAGCACCACTCTCAGGCCATCCCCCCACTGTTGTTCATGTCCATGGGTCATGCATAGGTTCTTTGGCTACTCCATTTCTTATGCTGTACTTTACATCCCTATGGCTATTCTGTAACTAGCTATTTGTATTTCTTAATCCCTTCACCTATTCACCCATTCCCCTACAACCCCTCCCACCTGGCAACCATCAAAACACTCTCCATAGTCACGATTCTGTCTCTGTTCTTCTTGTTTGCTTAGTTTGCTTTTTGAGATTCAATTGTTCATAGATTTGCATTTTATTGTTCATAGTTTTGATCTTCTTCTTTATCTTAAATAAGTCCCTTTAACATTCATAAAATACTGGTTTGGTGGAGATGAACTCCTTTAGTTTTTTTCCCATCTGGGAAGCTCTTTACCTGCCCTTCAATTCTAAATGATAGCTTTGCTGGGTAGAGCAATCTTGGCTGTAGGGCCCTGCTTTTCATGACTTTGAATATAGCTTGTCAATCCCTTCTAACCTGCAAAGTTTCTTTTGAGAAATCAGCTGACAGTCTTATGGGAACTCCCCTATAGTGACTAACTGTTTTTCTCTTGCTGCTTTTCAGATGCTCTCTTTATCTTTAACCTTTGACATTTTAATTATGATGTGTCTTGGAGTGGGCCTCTTTGCATCTATCTTGTTTGAGACTCTCGGAGCTTCCTGGACTTGCATGTCTATTTCCTTCACCAAATTTGGGAAGTTTTCTTTCATTATTTTCCCAAATAGATTCCCAATGTCTTGTTCTTTCTCTTCTCCTTCTGGAACCCCTATTGTGGGAATATTGGCATGCTTGAAGTTGTCCCAGAGGCTGCTTATACTATCCTCATGTTTTTGGATTCTTGTTTCTTCTTGTTGTTCTGATTGGTTGTTTTTTGCTTCCTTATGTTCCTAATCATTGGTTTGATTCTCAGTTTCATCTACTCTACTAATGTTTCCCTGTAAATCGTTCCTTATTTCAATTAGTGAATCCTTCATTTATGACTAGATCGTTTTTATGCTGTTGAGGTCCTCACTAAGTCCCTTGAGCATCCTTATAACCAGCGTTTTGAACTCTGCATCTGATAGATTGTTTATCTCCATTTTGTTTAGCTCTTTTTCTGGAGTTTTGATCTGTTCTTTCATTTGGGCCATGTTTCTTTGTCTCTTCATTTTGCTAGCCTCCCTGTGTTTGTTTCTATGTATTAGGCAGAGCTGCTTTGACTCCTTGTCTCGGTTGTGTGGCCTAATGTAGTAGGTGTCCTGTAGTAGGGTCCAGTGGCACAGCCTCTCTTATTACCCAAGCTGGGTACCCGAGGTGTGCCCTTTATGTGGGCTCAGTACACACTCCTGTTGTAGTTGAGCTTTGGTTGCTTTTGGCAGACCTGTGGGAGGGATTTATGCAGGCCAGTCAGCTGCAAAGATTAGCTGTGACCACTAACAACAAACCTCCGTCTTCCGTGGAGGACCAACTGTGTGGGGGCAGGGTGGTGGTGCTCTGGCATGGCAGCTGTCCACTGGGTGTGCTGGCCCTGGGGTTCCCCAGGAGGTGCAGGCCAAGGTAAGCCCCACTTGTGTTACAAAGCAATAACAGAGAGCTATAAAGCAATCTGAGATGGCTGCTACTTGTGGTGGGCTTAGAGATTCCAATGCAAAGCCAGAGCTGCTTTGCTGCTAGTCTGGCTGCTGCTAGTGCTGGCCCTGGGGCTCACCGAGGACAGCTGGTGCTTATTTGAGAGGATTTAGAA
Source organism: Pteronotus mesoamericanus (assembly GCF_021234165.1). Classification (NCBI taxonomy): domain Eukaryota; kingdom Metazoa; phylum Chordata; class Mammalia; order Chiroptera; family Mormoopidae; genus Pteronotus; species Pteronotus mesoamericanus. The sequence goes on from NW_026555321.1 coordinate 62,406,814, forward strand.
AGTTGTAAAGCATGAGCCCAAACTGGCCATTCATATGGAAAAGCAGCTTGGGTGAACGCATAAGTTGGGTGGGGTGGAGTCTCTGGGAATCTCCAAGGCAGGTCAAACAGTGTTAGCCAGATTGATGGAGTCTCAGGTATGGCACCAGCCTGCTGGCTCTATGACTCTGTTGAGGGGATGGTTCAGAAAAGGAACAATGGCCTCTGCCCCCCCTTTGTGCCTAGGAGAAAGCTGTCCCCCAGCTCTTGCCTTGATGCCAGACACTTAAGCTCCTCCCTATGCCACTGGTGCCTTTCAACCTGATACCCCTGTGCTTCAACTCAGAGAGAGTGAGCCTGAGTAAGTCTGTGTGTGGATTCTTTAAGAAGAACTGCTTGGGAGTCCAGGAGTTTCTTCCACTGACTCAGTCCCCACTGGTTTTTGCAGTCAGAAGTTATGGGGACTTATTTTCCCGGCACTGGAACCCTTGGCTGGTGGCTTGGTATGGGGCTGGGACTACTCAGTCCTGAGATATCCCTCCTGAATTTTTATCCACAACACATGAAATGTGGGACCAGGCCATACTGCATTTCTACCCCTTCTACCAGTGTGGGTGAATGTAGTTTCTTTAATTCTGTAGTTGTCAGACTTCCATTAAACTCTATTTCTGACAGTTCTGAGTGGTGGTTGTTCTAATTTTAGTTGTAATTTTGATGTCATCTTTGGAAGAAACAAGCTATGTTTACCTATGCTGTCATCTTGACCGAAAGTTTCATTTTATTGTATGTATTTTTAAAACCTACTCAAATCTTTGATGAAAATAAGCAGAGTATATTATGTTAGTAAATACAATACATTCATTTTGATTCTAATTAATTTAATTGGGAAGTACTTTTTCAAAGATTTATTATATTACCAGAATTATTCTAGGCACTGTATATTTACTGAGACTTCCAAATTAAGAACTGTAACATAACCTGTATATTATTGTGTTTGAAATAAAGTTTTTTATTCTATTTCTTATTTTCTTAGCCAAGCAGTGTCTAACCAAAAATATAAACCTAAGACTTACAGGAATATAATGACTCTGGTGCTCTGCCTCCCTTGTCCTACAACACAAAGGCCTTTACATCTATGTTTTAACCACATTGAGTACTGTCAGTCTGCAGAGTTTGATACATGAGGCATGAAGCTCAACTAATTACACCCAGACATGTTCAGAACCCAGATACAGGAGAGGATCAGCAGTCTCTCTGACATCTGTGGAGACTTTAATTCATCTTCAAGACTACATTTCCACATCTGGGTAATGTACCAGAACCTCTAGGTATGAGAAGGGGAATGAGTCACACTTTATATAACCCTTTTTATTAGACAAAAATGAAATGTAATAACAGAACTCAAATGCAAGCTAGTGTTTCCTGTTGGGACTCTCAATCCAATTCCCTAGAGAAAAGAAGGATAAAACTGAGAGATTCATCAGAATCACGCATATCACACATATGTAATTCAGTTTTGTTTTCCTAGCAGTTTATGTCGCTCCTGAGTGCTCTGGTCTTTTTGAGAAGATGAATTAATTATTAAACAATTTCTGTAAAGCTACTTAAGTTAGCTTTTTCTTCCACCCTAAGAGCAATAATACAAACATTGCATTAGCAAAGTATGATGTAATTGAAGCTTCAATTGATTTCATTATTGACAATATGTCAGCTAAATTAGGAATTTAGCATTTGCTCCCACATCTAACTTTTATTTTCTACAAAAGGAAGAGAGGGTAGATACTTTAAACTTTTTGGCTATTTACTTGGAAAACATGTATTTTAATGTTTTTTTCACCACCACAACTGCTATCCACTGTTCTAATGGAGATCCCTCCCATTAATAGGCTTGTTAATTTTTATAGTTATTTCTAGAGAAGATTGGTAGTGAATTTTGTCAAGGCAAACAAGGTCCCTAAAAGCTCCTAAGAAAGGACAATAGAAATAATAAGTTGATATTGGAATTCTTCATCTCTGAGCATATTATCAATCATATTTGAAATGGTCTGACTTTATCTCTGGTTTCCTGGTTCAAGGATTTTAACATTATATAAACACCATCTTTATATTAGGAAACCTGAACTATACTTACAAGAAGGGCCCAATTAAAATCATTTTAGTGATGGGTAGATTTCTGTGTCAAAGATATCAAGCATTATATTATGACCCTGCTTAGGTCCTGCTCAGGGTAGAGTTGATCTTTCAAACCAAAGAATTTTTTTTGATGAATCATTTGTGCAACTCTTTCTAATCAAAGTTAATGACAAATGAAAATTAAAAGTCTGATAATCACAATTAATTTCATTTAGAGTGTTTTCTGTCATGAATCACTGACAACCTTTCCAGAAATGGCTTCAACTGTGACAGGAAGTTGATGGATTCATGTAACTGAGTCCTCAGGTGCCAGTGGCTTCAGAGTTTTGCTCCATTTTCACGTTCTTTTCCAGTTGTTTTGGATTTGTATTCAGATGGATCCCTCTCTCACTCAGAGAGAATGTCTCAGCCAGTCAAGACTTCACATTCATGTGCACAATGGCCAGGAAGAGATCATTGCTTTGAGTAACTCTCTGAAAAGCAAGCAACACCCCCTGCTCCTCAACAAAAAATGCACAGCTCATTCATTTAAATTTGACCACATTTCCATTGCAGAACCAACCAGAGAAATGCCTGCCCTTCTGGGCTTGTCCCTGGGCTCCTTATGCCAATTATCATGGCAGAGGGTGGGCCTGCCCTGACATTGGACCACTCAGGGCTTCCCACCAGACATGAGAGAAGCTGAACCCCTCCTCCTACCACCACAGGCTGGACATCAAGCATAAACAGAAGGGTGCCAGCTAAGGTGACCACTTTAATTCTTAAACTCCTTCCCATGTTCTTTTGTTCAACTTTATTCACAGGAAATGGGTGGGGGCATAATTCAGAGCCCAAAAATACACAAAAGAGGTTAAAAATAACTATTTTAGGCAGAAGTCTAAAAATGATGGTAAATCTAAAGTGATTTTACCAAAGACTCAAACACTGAACTTTACTTGAATTCCAGATCAAAGAAATGCACCCTTTCATAATATTTTATTATGGTTTTTAGGAGGAACTTTGCTCAAAAGACATTAGAGCAACTGGCTCCCAGATGTTCTGTTGTTCAAGAAAATTAAATTCAGCAGAGTTGAGAATTCACAGCTTCTAGCTCCTCAGCAATGTCACCCTGTGGGAATTGAGGGCAGAGAGGCTCCTTGTGACCCCCATGGAGACAGGCCTGCTACAGCAGCAACTCCTCAGCAGTACTGGAAATCAGAAATAAATACAGGGAAGAGTTATCAGAACAAAACAGTAAGTTGAGCCTTGTGCATCCATGCAGGCAAATGATGCAGAAGCACAGGAGCAGAGTTAACTCTGCCACTAACTGTCCATGCTGAATTTTCTTTCTTTTAATGACTATTTAGAGAGATAATAACAGTATCTAAGCATCTAGGGAAGATTCTAGTACCTCTTCTGAAAGGAAAAAGATGTGCTAACCCAACCAAAATGGTAAATTTAGGTATTTGCCATAGGAGTACTTACTTCCTACTTTGTGTGAGAAGTTGTTCTTTTAAAACAAAAGCATTTACAGTGTTTTCTACTTGAATCTTTTCATTTTTAAGTCTCTTAAAATTGAAAAATTGAAAAGTCTCTAAGAAATCCTGTCAGTTTCACAAAGAAGTCATTGAACCTACTAAGTAAGCTCCTTTTAAGTCTGTTAGTACCTTGGGTGAGGCAGATGCAGGGAGTTGGTCTGTCTGGACGTTGGTCAAGATCCAGGCTGGGTGCTACATGGCACATGCAGTAATGACCTAGTCTCTTGAGCTCCACTGGCAGGAGAAGGGGATTTTTCAATTCATTCATTCATTCAGTCAGTCACCAAGTAGCCTGTGTGCTTCTTCATACTAAGCTCAGCGTTTGGCCTACTCCTCCCTTTCAACCTGGTAGGTTATTTGTGTCTTAAAATCTTACTATTAATTGAAACCAAATCCACTTTAATAACATGCCTCAGTAGGATTTCAATGGCACTTTATTGCTGTGAGCTAAGTAGGATTCCACCCCTTACCCCCACACAGGCTCAAAAAGCTCCAGTTCCCTGAGAGATGAGAACAGAGAAGAGGCAGTTGAATCTACCTTCCCCTCAGGAAAACAAGCAGACTTTCCCTATGAACATATAAGCATATGTCCTTTCGGTTTCTGATGGATTCATTGATTTACTTGGTTTATGTTTCAGTGTCTTTTTTAATTGAATTTATTGGGGTGACATTGTTTAAGTGTCTTTTAACCCTTTGTATTCTATACTTTAAACCATTTGTTCATATCTGTTCAGAAACAGATGGAACAGAATCAAGATGCAGAGGAGTGAATGGAAGTCACACGGACCTATTCCCAGGAACAACCTGGAGTTACAACTAAATTGTGGAGAAATTACCTAGAACAAACAACTGAACAATAGCAAGAGAGGAGCCTTGTAACCTCAGAGACAAAAGAATTGGCTTTAGTGCAATCTAACTGGTAAGGAGTGTGGTATGGACTTGAGAAGGTGGACGGGGCGCCCACGGGCAGCAGCACCAGAAGGATATTGAAACAGCCAGTTGGATCTCCCTGAGAAGAGCAGGGATCTCCAGCCTAAAGCACCAGAGCCCAAAAACTACACAGAAAACAGACAGCTGCAAAAAGCGGCAGGGTTGCTCTCTGCCAGACAGGCAGCTGGAGACACAAGAACCATTTAGAGAGCCAGGGCATAAATTTTTATTTGCAGCCACTTACCCTGGTCTCTGGAAAAGGCAGGGACAGAGTGGGCTAGAGATGCCTGAGAAGAGACTGGAGAAGGAGGCTTTAGAGAGAAAAATGAGAGAGTAGCCAGCAGGATCTCGGTGCTGACTCATCCCCCATGTTGCAGCAACCATCTTGCTCAGGCAAAGACCACTCCCCCTGAGTGGCAGCAACATCAGAGGGCCCAACAGCCCCACCCCTAGGTGGGATTCTGTCCCACCCTGTGCTGTGTAAGCCACCTGCTGAGTGCAGAGTGGCAGCCACAGATAGTAGATCCCTGGCTAAAGGGGATGCAGAGAGGTCTGGAGACATTTGAGGAGGCACTAGGGATGGAAGCTTTGGGAAAAGAAGGGAGAGAGTAGCTGGTGGGATCCTAGTGCTGACTCCTCCCCCCTATGGCAGCAGTGTGAGAGGACCCAATAACACCGCCCCCAGGAGGGACTCCACCCCACCCTGAGCTGTCGAAGACAGCCTGCTGAGTGCAGAGTGACTAGATTAACAGCTGAAGGCAGACAGCCATAAACAGTAGATTACTGGAAGTCTTGAACAAGCTGTCTAAGGTCAGAGAGGGATGACATCTGACATCATCAGAGGCAGATTCAGAAAGTAAAAACAGTGGTCTCCAACCATAGAAGTTCATACCACAAAGTCAGTATATAAAGACAGATCAACTTAAGAAGCAAAAACAAAAAAAGAAGAGTTACAAATAATGGGAAGACAAAGAAATACACCCCCACTCTAAGGGAAAGGAGGAATCATCAAAAAGAGAAATAAATGAAAGAGAGGCAGGTAAACTATCAGATATTGAGTTCCAAGCAATGGTTCTAAGGAAACTCAATGAGCTCAGTGAGCTCAGAGAGAATTACAAAAATCTACAGGGAAACTACGAGGAACCTACTGAAAACTATATCAGCATGAAAAAGGACTTGGAAACTATCAATAAGACACAAGAGGAAATGAAGAATACAATTTCTGAATTGAAGAACACAGTAGAAGGAATCAAAAGCAGGCTCAATGAAGCTGAGGACCGAATCAGCGAGCTGGAGGACAAGGTACAGAAAAAGCTCCCAGAACGAGCAATATGAAAAAAGACTCAAAAAGAATGAAGAGGCTTTCAGGGAAATGCAGGCCAACCTGAAATGTAGTAACATCTGTATAATAGGGATACCAGAAGGAGAACAGGATGAGGAAGGAATGGAGAACCTGTTTGAAAAAGTAATGGTGGAAAACTTACCTAATTTGAGGAAAGAAAAAGTCCCACAATTCCAGGAAGCACAGAGGGTCCCATTCAAGAGGGACCCAATGAGGCCCACTCCAAGACACATCACGATTAAAATGGCAAATATCAAAGACAAACAGAGAATCCTAAAGGAAGCAAAGGAGAAAGAGGTAGTAACATATAAGAAAGCCCCGATACAGCTAGCAGCTGACTTCTCAACAGAAACACTGCAAGCCAGAATGGAATGGCAAGAAATATTCCAAATAATGAAAAGCAAAGGCCGCAACCAAGACTGCTCTAACCCAGCAAGGCTCTCAATTAAAATGAAAGGTGAAATAAGGAGTTCCCCAGACAAAAGAAGGCTGAAAAGATACACTTCCTCCAAACCAGCCCTGCAAAATATGCTAAAGGGACTGCTTTAAGATGAAGAAAAAGAGTCTATAAACACCCAGTTCCTTTCAGAGTTGCCAATACTTGATATTACCAATATTTTTTAATATGTATTAATCTGATTATGATGATGATGTGTTATTTTAATTGTTCCTTTACTGTATGTGGAAACTAAACCTGTTTTGTATATTTCTTACCTATTTCTATTATTTTTAAAAAGCTTTAAATGACTTTTTGGTATTCTTTATCCATTTTTTGATTAGTAGAATGTTTTCCCTAAAACCAAACCAAACCAAACCAAATAAACCATTACCCCTTTTTAGATGTGTTGCAAATACTTTCCTATTCTATTCCTGTCCTTTAAGTTTTTTATATGTATATTACTGTACAACCTTAAATGTTTAATATAGTCATATTGTCAATATTTTACTTTATAGCTTCTGGATTTGAATATTTTATTTCAGGGTAAGAAAAATATTAGTTTGTATTTTCTCCTAAAACTCCTTAGATTCTACATATTGATTTTTAACTCACCTGAATATTTATTGTGTAATGTGTGAAATAGGGCTCTATATTTGTTTTATTTCAAGTAATAGTGGTCCATGTACCTTATTTGTTGAATAAGCCTTATTTTACCCATTGATTTGAAACATCAACTTAAGCATATAGTACATTGTTAGACAGATATATACATTTGTCTCTAGAATGCTCATTATATTTCATTGATCTACTTGATTATTTCTGTGCTGGTGTCATGTTGGTTTAACTGCTGAGATTTTATAATGGTTTTACATTTTTTAATATTTTATAATTAACTTTGACATTAAAAAAATCAGTAAAATCAATCTACATTTGAAAGAAAGAAAGAGAGAGAGAGAAGGAGATAGATCTCCTATGTTTTGCAAGAACGTGGATGGAACTGGAGAATATTAAGCTACGTGAAATAAGCCAGTTGATGAAAGACAAATATCATGTGACCTCATCTATCAGTGGACTCTATTCAACAAAATAAACTAACAAACAAAATAAACCACAGACATGGAAACATGGAGCAGACTGAAAGTGACCAGAGGGGATGGGGAAGGAGGACAATGGTGGAAAGAAGAGGAAAGGACTAGGCAAAGAACATGTATGAATGACCCGTGGACATGGCGAACAGAGTGGGAATTGACTGTGGGAGTGGGGCAGGGGGGTGGGATGTGTGGAGGGGGGTAAAGGGGTACATATTGAGACAACTGTAATAAAATAAACGTGATTTATAAATTTTTAAAAATGTAAAAAACCAGATGGAACATAAATTTAAAATAAATAAGTCTACATTTAATTTATATATAATAATTACAGAGTTTTCAACAGTTAAGCCACATAATATATTGGTATATTTGTTCATATTTGCGAAATTAAATTGATTGACCTTGCTACCTGCAGGATGAATATATCACTTTACTGTTTTTATAAGAGATTTAAACTTTATTACGCTAAATAGGGAATGTGGCTGGCTGCTTAAAAAATATAGCTCTCATCTTAACTCAAAGTAATGAAGATAGAGAAAAGTTATAAAAAACTGTGCCCCTGTTATGTTCTTGGGGAATATACAATCATTTCAAACACATTTAAGAATAATTTGTTTAAAATGTAATTCAAGCTATAATTTATTTTATTTTCATATATTTATTATCATTTTCTTTATACTCTCTGCTGAAACAAGAGTTTGCCTCTGTGTCTGATAATATGTGTTTTTAATAAGGTTATGGAAGAAATTTCAGCTTTAAAGCACATAAGATCTTGTAAAAGTCCTCCAGTCTGATTCTCAGACGCAGATTCAACAAACATTTATTGAAAAGTTACAATATGCACTCCCCTGTGGCAAGTGCTTTCTCACAATACCTTACTTGATCTTTAAACAATGTGTTGAGGAAGGTATGATTAACATCTCTGTTTTACAGACGGGAAACTGATACCCATGGGGATTGAGTAAGTCACTTACTGTCAACAAATGTAGAATAGAAAATGTCTATGAAACAGTAACTACTCACAGCAGGCATTCATTCAATGCTGACTGGCCTTAAAAATACAAAGCTTGGGAGAAAGATGGCGGAGGAGTGAATGGGAGTCACGCTGACCTCCTCCTCCCAAGACCAAACTGGAATTGCAACTAAATAGTGGAGTAATCACCTGGAAAACAATGGAACTATAGTGGGAGAGGAGCCTTGGAGCCGTGGACAGACAATGGATTCAACTCTCACACATCCCAGTGGGTGAGAAGTGTGGTGGAGGCTTGAGAAGGTGGGCTGGGGGCCCACGGGCACTAGCACCAGAGGGACATTGAAACGGTCAGTTAGCTTCTCCTGAGAAGAACAGGGTCTGAATCATAAACAGGGACCTCTAAACTACAGCAGCTAAAATCAGGAAAATACAGACAAAACGCAACCCCGAATAGCTTAGGGGTGCTCTCTGCCAGAGACAGGTTGCTGGGGATGCAAAGAGACATTTAAAGGGCCAACGCAAAAATTGCAGTGGCAGCCACCCTCCTTGATCTCTGGGTAGAGGCGGCAGCAGGGTGGGCTGGTGCCTGGGAAAAGATTGGTGAGGAAAACTTTCTGAAGAGAACTGAGACAGCGGCCAGCTCCGGTGATAACGCACCTCCCACTCTGCAGCTACAATCTCGCTCAAGCAAAAGGGAATCAATTAACCTCCCTTTTGTGCACTCCACACACAGCTTGTGCGTGTGTGAGCTGGGGGAGCTAAGTGCAGACTGGCTGGCCCTGAGGAAAGACTGGAGACAGGCTTTTGGGAAAGAACGGGAGGAGAAACCTGGGAGTCCCGACTCCTTCTCCTTTACCTAGTCTCCATTGTGCGGGAAAAGGACACACCCCCAAAGAGCCAAAAGCCGAAAAGCAAACAATAGACAGCCCAAAACCACCCAGTGCAGGCGCACACACTTGCGCAGAGTGGCCCGCGAGGGTTGGCGAGTGTGCGTGTGGACCCATGCGGGCTGGCTAGGGCTCATGCGGGCTGGCAAGGCCTCCCACAGGTTGGCACCAATGGGGCCTGCGAGGGAGTGCACAGATCAGCGAGGGCAGGTGTAAATCGACCCGCGCTGGCAATGAGTGCAGAGCAGGCCACAGAAATAGACGATCCCAGGCTGAAGGGGTCACAGAACTGCCCAGAATCCCTGGAGGAGAGACCGGAGACAGGATTAACCAGAGAGTCCTGGAGCTGACTTCCTCCCATTTCCGTAGTATCCATTTGACGAGGACAAGCAACACATCCAAAGAGCCAAAAGCGGGGAAAGCACACAAGAGAAGACCCTAAATGGACAAGTGCCGGGGAGCCTGCCAGCCTGTGGGGCCAGACAAGTATGCGAGGTCACAAACAAGTCTCCTGGGCTGGGGCAAGCATGTGCAACCAGGGAGCGTGATAAAGGAGCCAGCAGGAAAGTGCAGAGCAATCCAAAGAAATAGTGGATCCCTGGCCAATGGGGTCACACAGCTGCCCAAAGCAGGAGTCAGACACAGACAGTGCACTCCTTGAAGGCTCAAACAAACGACCCAAGACAATATAGGGTCAACAACTGACATCATCAGAGGCAGGCCCAGAAAGAAAAGTAAACGACAAAAATGAATAAATAAATAAATAAAAAGACCCGCCTACTACCATTGAAGTTTAATCCACAAAGTCAGGAAATCTAGACGGCCCAATTAAAGCAGAGGCAAAAATAAATAAATAAGTAAGTAAATTACTTAACAGACTCTCACAAAAATGGGAAGAAAAAGAAGTTCCCCCCAAATCAGTGGAACAGGGGACTCCCCACAGAGAGAGCTAAATGAAATAGAGGCAAGGGAACTTTCAGATATTGAATTCAAAACAGTGGTTCTAAGGAAGCTCAATGAGTTCAGCCAGCTCAAAGATAACTGTGAGAAACTGCAGAGAAATTATCAGGATCTTACAACAAACTATATCAGCCTGGAAAAGGACATAGAAACTATCAAGAAGACACAAGAGGATATGAAGAATACCATTTCTGAATTGAAGAACACAGTAGAAAGAATCCAAAGCAGGCTGGATGAAGCCGAGGATCGAATCAGTGAGATGGAGGATAAGGTAGAAATAAGCTCCCAGAAAGAACAAGAAATGGAAAAACGACTCAAAAAGAATGAATAGGCATTTAGGGAAATGCAGGACAACCTGAAATGCAATAATATCTGTATAATAGGGATACCAGAAGGAGAAAGAGAGGAGCAAGGAATAGAGAACCTCCTCGAAAAAGTAATGATGGAAAATTTCCCTAATTTGAGGAGAGAAAGGCTCTCATGGTTCCAGGAGGCACAGAGGACCCCACTCAAGAGGGACCCAAGGAAGTCCACTCCAAGACACATCATCATTCAAATGGCAACTATCAAAGACAAAGAGAGAATCCTCAAGGCAGTAAGGGAGAAGGAGAAAGTAACATTCAAGGGGGCCCCGATACGGATAGATGCTGACTACTCAACAGAAACACTGCAAGCCAGAAGGGAATGGCAACAAATATTCTAGGTAATGAAAAGCAAGGGCCTACAACCAAGACTGCTCTACCCAGCAAGGCTCTAAATTAAAATAGAAGGGGAAATAAGGAGTTTCCCAGGCAAAAGAAGGCTAAAAGAATACATCTCTACCAAACCAGCACTCCAAGATATGCTAAAGGGACTGGTTTTAGAAGATGAAGGAAAAGAGTGAGAAAGAGAAAAACACAGGTACAAAGAGAAGAAATGAATATGTTTCTATCAGTAATAACTCTCAATGTAAATGGAATAATGCCCCCATCAAAAGACACAGGATAGCTGATAGGATAAGAAAACATGACCAACACATATGCTGCCTACAAGAGACCTAGAGACCTACCTGAGAGCCAAAGACCTACACAGATTGAAAGTAAATGGATGGAAAAAATATTCTAAGCAAATGAGCAAGAGAAAAAGGCCAGGGTTGCCATACCTGTATCAGACAAAGTAGATTTCAAAACAAAGGCCATAAAAAGAGACCCAAGGGGCACTTTGTAATACTTGAAGAATCTATCAAGAAGACATAAACATTCTAAACTTATATGCTCCAAATATAGGAGCGCCCAAGGATATAAGGAAATTGTTGGACGCCTTCAAAAAATATATAGACAGCAACACACTGATAGTAGGGGATTTCAACACCCCACTGTCAAAAATGGACAGATCTTACAAACAAAACATCAATAAGGATATTGTGCAGCTGAATGACACACTGAATGAAATAGACTTAAATGACATATATAGAACCTTATATCTCAAAGAAGAAAAATACACATTCTTTTCAAATGCTCCTGGCAGTTTTTCAAAGATAGACCACATGATAGGACACAAAGCAAACCTCAGCAAATTCAGGAAAATGGAAATAATACCAAACTTTTTCTTGGACCACAAGAGCCTGAAACCGGAAATTAACCTCAAAGAGAAACTTCAAAAACTTGCAAACTCATGGAGACTGAACAGTAGACTATTAAACAATGAATGGGTCAATAATGAGATAAGAGAAGACATCAAAAAATTTCTGGAAACAAATGAAAATGAACAGACAACAGTCCAAAACCTATGGGATACCGCAAAGGCGGTCCTGAGGGGAAGTTCATAGCAATACAGGCCTACCTAAGAAAGATAGAAACATTTCCAATAAAAGACCTAACACTAGAACTATAAGAATTGGAGAAACAAAAACAAATAAATCCCAGAGCAAGTAGACAGAGGAAAATAATCAAGATTAGAGCAGAACTGAATGACATAGAGATGAAAAGAACAATTCAGAGGATCAACCAATCCAGAAGCTAGTTCTTTGAAAAGATAAATAAAATAGACAAGTGTTTAAGCAGACTCATCAAGAATAAAAGAGAGAGGACCCAAATTAATAATATCATAAATGAGAGAGGAGAAACAACAACTGATACCACAGATATATAAAGGATTGTCAGAAAATACTATGAACAATTATATGCCAAGAAATTTGAAAACCTGGATGAAATGGACAAATTTTTAGAAAACTATAATCTTCCAACACTGAAGGAGGAAGAAACAGAAAGCTTGAACAGACCAATAACAGTTGGGGAAATTGAAGCAGTAATCAAGAAACTACCGCCTCACAAAAGCCCAGGGCTGGACGGTTTCACAGGAGAATTTTACAAAACATTTAAGGAAGAGCTAACCCCTGTCCTTCTCAGACAATTCCAAAAAATCCAAGAGGAGGGAAGACTCCCAGACTCTTTTTATGAGGCCAGCATCACCTTAATCCCAAAACCAGATAAACACCCTACAAAGAAAGAAAACTACAGGCCAACTTCCCTGAAGAACATAGATGCTAAAATCCTCAACAAAATATTGGCAAACTGCATCCAGCAATACATTCGAAAGATTATCCACCATGATCAAGTGGGATTCATCCCAGGGATGCAGGGATGGTTCAATATATGCAAGTCAATAAAAGTACTACATCACATAAATAAAAGAAAAGACAAAAACCACATGATCATCTCGATAGATGCAGGAAAAGCATTCGATAAGGTACAGCACCCATTGATGATCAAAACACAGCAAAATGGGAATAAATGGGGCATTCCTCAATGTAAGAAAGGCCATATATGAAAAACCTACAGCTAACATCAAACTCAATGGGCAAAAACTAAAAGCTTTCCCACTAAGATCGGGAACACGACAATGGTGTCCGCTCTCACCACTTCTTTTCAGCATCGTATTGGAAGTCCTAGCCACAGTGGTCAGACAAGAGAAAGAGATAAAAGGCATTCAAATAGGAAAGGAGGAAGTAAAGCTATCATTGTTTGCAGATGACATGATAGTGTACATAGAGAACCCTGTAGACTCTACCAAAAAACTCCTCAACCTAATAAGTGAATTTGGCAAAATAGCAGGATCCAAAGTCAGTATTCAGAAATCAAAGGCAATTTTGTACGCCAGCAATGACATAGAAGAAGAAGAAGTCATAAAAAAAATATCATTCGATTTAGCAAGACGAAAAATAAAGTACCTAGGAATAAATTTAACCATAGAGGTAAAAGACCTGTACGCAGAAAACTATACAACATTGAAGAAAGAAATTAAGGAAGGCACAAATAAATGGGAGCATATACCGTGCTCATGGATTGGAAGAATTAATATCATCAAAATGTCCATACTACCCAAAGCAATTTATAGGTTCAATGCAATCTCTATTAAGATACCAATGACGTATTTCACAGAAATAAAACAGACATTTCAAAAATGTATATGGAACCATAAACAACCCCGAATAGCCGCAGCAATTTTGAAAAAGAAACACAAAGTAGGAGGGATCACATTACCGGACATCAAACTCTACTACAAAGCCACTGTACTCAAAACAATCTGGTACCGGCACAAGAATAGACCCATAGACCAGTGGAACAGAATAGAAAGCCCAGAAATAAGCCCAGGTCTCTATGGGCATCTAATATTTGACAAAGGGGGCAGAAGCATAAAATGGAACAATAATAGCCTCTTCAACAAATGGTGTTGGGAGAGCTGGATGGCTACATGCAAAAAATTGAAATTGGATCATCAGCTGACACCATACACAAAAATAAACTCAAGATGGGTAAAAGACTTAAATATAAGTCGCAACACCATCAACGTCCTAGAGGAGAACATTGGCAGGAAACTCTCAGATATCCCACGCAGCAAATTTTTCACCTATATGTCTCCTAAATCAAGGGACATAAAGGAAAGAATAAACAAGTGGGACCTCATCCAAATAAGAAGCTTCTGCACAGCTAAAGAAAACATCAGCAAAATGAAAAGGGAGCCAACCGTTGGGAAAATTTATTCGCTAATGATACAGCAGATAGAGGTTTGATTTCCAAGATATATAAAGAACTCACTAGACTCCACTCCAAGAAGACAAATGATCCAATCAAAAAGTGGTCAAAGTACCTGAGCAGACACTTTTCCAAGGAGGAGATACAGAGGCATTTGAAAGGATGCTCAGCATCACTAGCCATCAGAGAAATGCCAATCAAAACCACCATGAGGTACCACCTCACACCAGTCAGCATGGCCATCATAAACAGATCAACAAACAACAGGTGCTGGCAAGGCTGTGAAGAAAAGGGAACCCTAGTCCACTGTTGGTGGGAATGCAGACTGGTGCAACCACTGTGGAAAGCAGTGTGGAATTTCCTCAAAAGCTGAAAATGGAACTGCCTTTTGATCCAGTGATTCCTCTGCTGGGACTATACCCTAAGAATCCCGAAATGCCAATTCAAAAGAACATATGCACCCCAATGTTCATAGCAGCACAATTTACAATAGCCAAGTGTTGGAAGCAACCTAAATGCCCATCGGTAGATGATGGGATCAAAAAAGTATGGTACATATATACAATGGAATACTATGCAGCAGAAAGAAAAAAAGAACTACTAAACTTCGCGACAGCATGGATGGAACTAGAGAGCATTATGCTAAGTGAAATAAGCCAGAGGGCAAAAGACAAATACCATATGATCTCAACTATAAGTGGAACCTAACCAACAATACAAAGATGCAAGGAAAATAACATCAGCAACCCTGAAAGGAAAAGAAACCAACAGAGACAAGAGGGAAGGAGTGGGGGGCGGGGGAAAAGGAAAGGAAGGGGAAAGTCAAGGAACATACAGCAAGGACTCATGGACTAAGCCAAAGGGGAAGAGTTGAGGGAGGGAGGGAGGGAGGGAGGGAGGGGGCAAGGGAAAGTGGTGGGGGGTAGGCAGAGACAAATGTATTTGAAAAAATCAATTAATTAATTTTAAAAAAAACGTGAACTTTAGAAGACTATAAGACCACAGGATAGATAGTTTAAAATGTCAAATCATTTTTTTTCTGGTGAGATTAAACCATATTATGTCTACCAGCCAAAAAAAAAAAAAAAAAACTTTGTAAGACACATGTTGCTTCCTTTTTGCATTTTTAGGTCCTATGCCACTAAATGAGTAAACCTGAGGCCTTGATTATTTATGTATTTATTTGTGTAAGTAATCTGTTATTTTACCTGAGTAGAATATTAAACTGTGTGCCATTTTTAACTCTTTAAGCATGATTAAAGTCGATCTCCAATTATATGTGTCATTAGACCAACACATTTTTCTCCTTTATTGTTTTATTCAAGTATCTAAGAGAAATTTTTTCAGCTAATGTAGTTGGAGATTCTTTTAGTGAATCTAGAAAAACATTTATATTTAATCAACGCTTACACATTCTACCATTGATGTTTCGGGGGTGCAAATAGCAAATTTTATTAAGGTCAAACTTTATGTTTTACTAATCTTTTTCCCCCAGCACCTACACAGTTCTTTATACATCATAGACATTCAATAATTACCAGATAAATGAAATAACATATGAATAATTTTTACACCGAGTGTCACACAAACATGTTCGCCCATTTAGTGCAGTAGGACCTAAGAATGCAATAAAGAACCAGTTTGAAAGATTTGTCTTGAAAGGCTGTCCTTTCAGGATCAACAAGCATTTACTGAATTCCTGCCATATGTTATACTGATTCATGGGCATTTTCCATTCTACTCATAGGACAGTAAGTAACTTACTCAATCCCCACTGTTATCAGTTGCCTGTCTGTAAAGCAGGGATGTTAATCATACCTTCATCAGAACATTGTTATAAAGACCAAATAAGGTATAGTGAGAAAGCACATGGTCTTATAGATAACAGAATGTGAAAGAAAGAGGGAAGAAAGGAGGAAAGAAACTAACAATTATTGATCATTCATGTGTCAGGTATTCCTCTGCTCAGTCCTTTAAAATGAGTTGTCTTTTCCGTCTTTCACACAAGTCTCTTAAATATATTATCTATATTTTTTGGAAGATGGCAAGATTGAGGCCCAGAAAAGTTAATTTCCTTATATGGCATATCTGGAGTCAGGGCCTGATCTAACCATGTTCCTACTCCAACAGTTAAATGCAATATCATCACAAACGTTAGCAAAAATGTTGTCACATAGCTATGACATATGGCTTTATATTTTGCTTACGTTTATTTTGAAGAAGAAAAATAATGGTGTTATGTAAAAATTCTTAAAACTCTGCTAAACTTTATCATTCCACTTTAGCTGTTGACTACATGTCATGTGTCATTCACATGAACACAACACATGGGAAGAAATTCTGTACCTCTGATTCAAAATGGATTTGTAATTTATTTACAAAGTCTTCAAGCAATACCAAGGCAATAAGTAAACAGCTTTGCTACCATCTTGGTGGAAGAAACATGTTTAAGTGGTGTCTTGTTTAGATTTTAAAATGAAGAATTCATAAGATACTTTTCCTGTGCATTCCTGAAAGACTGGAAATCTTGCTTAGAGCCCTGTGTGAAGTGCAGTGACCTTTGCTTCTGTGTAAGGAAGGCACTTTGGGTTATCAGGAGGAAAGAATAACAGGCTGCCTGGAGGAAAGAGAGGCTAAGAATTTACAAGCAGTGACAGAAACAAGGTGGGCAGAGACCCCACAAGCATGGCCCTTCCTCTTCTCTCTAGGCCTCCAGGTCTTTGTGTCACAGGTTCTGTGTCCTGTTTGCTCCATCCTCTGACTGTTAGACAATCCTTTTTATGGTCTCTGGTATACTTCATAAGGAAAGTCTGTGCGACAGGGGACCTGGCAGCATGATGGTGGCTAGTGTGTTACTTCCTAAGTCTTGGACCTCATGATCTAATTGGCTGCAAACGGAGTTTAGCTAACACTCTGCCCAATCA
The DNA here is from genome assembly GCF_021234165.1 of Pteronotus mesoamericanus. Lineage (NCBI taxonomy): Eukaryota > Metazoa > Chordata > Mammalia > Chiroptera > Mormoopidae > Pteronotus > Pteronotus mesoamericanus. The sequence goes on from NW_026555321.1 coordinate 62,424,001, forward strand.
TTTCAACACAAGTTTTAGGCTTTGTTTCCTATCCCTGCAGAGCAAGGGAAAATTGTGTAAGGTATTGATTCATAAGTACTTTAAAAAAAATAGATTTGAAATACAGATGTGCCAGCATATGACATTTAAGAAGTCTGAAAGTGAATTGTTTCTCCTCAAAGATTTAATGAGTTGAACCAAATTCATGTACTACTTACTTTATACAAAAATGTCTTTGTCAACTAACAGAGCTGTTAGAGTTTCATTTTCCCTAAATATTAAAAAAGTATGGCACACTGGTCACCATGTCCTATAGCAATGCATGCAGAAACAGCTATGCCTCATGGTAACAGAGACTTTCGACTAACACAGTGCTGTTGAAACACAGGATGTGGGCAGGAGACTCATTGCTTCCCCCAAAAGGAAAGTTTCTCAGAAAACACATTTTATACCATCAGCGACATGAGCGTAGCTTGCTAAATATTTACTTTGTTCAGTTTGGCACCTACACAAATATTCTGTGAAAGTGTCTGCTTATTGTGAAGAAATAAATTTATATACAGCACACATGGACTCTAGATTGTGCTTTTTTCAAATATGTATTGAGTTTCTGTTGCAGTCATTAAAATTTGCCATATGTATTCCATAAATTATTTAAAGGACAGTGAAATTTTCTAAAAACACCTTGTAACCTTGTGGCTAGAGCAACTATTTTGTAGCTAGTAAATTTACCTGAGGGGTAGGCAAATAAAAATGAAGCAAACTCATTGAAGGCTTGCTCACTGGCATACTGGAAAAGACTGTGGAAATGCTTGGGTATGCCTCCCCTCAAACTGCTCATTGAACTCAACTAGATCAGCAGAAAAATCAGTGGTGGCTCCTGTCAGCCCTTGACAGCTCTATCCCTCCCTCTGATGCTTGTGTCCCCACACACTCATCCCAGGGCTGTCATTCCACACTTAATAGACCATTTGTCCATGGATGTCATCCAGCCTCAGAGATGTTCCTTGAGTTGTACTCTGAAGAATCGGCATTCCACTGGGCTTACAGCACGGCTGACTTTGTTCTCACATGAAAGCCTCACGTGATGTAGGAGGCAGCCCTATGCTCACCTATTCAGTTATGCATTTTCATGAACCTGGAAAAAATCCAACTGCTGCTTTATGAAATGGATCTCTGCAAGGATGAACCAATAAATCCTTAATTGTCTTAGCCAAAACTTATTGAGCACTAACCATTAACAAAGAATGGTGTTAAAAGTTTTACCTGGGATACCTCTTTAAATCCTCAGAACAACCCTCACAAGTGAGTACTCCAGTTATCTCCACTGAATGATGAGAAAATTGAAGCCAGGGTAAGTTACAAAGCTTACCTGTCATCTCACAGTGAGGGACAGCAGAGCCAGTGTTCAAACATGGCAGCTTAGCCAACCTCACATTCTGAACCTCTTCCTTATTATAGCTGAATCAGTAAGGTGGAGGCTGCCGTGATCCTGAGGTGAGGACATGGCCTTGGTTTTGTCTGATAAGAAAACATCTTATTTTGAGTATATGTATAAGAACAACTATCTACTGAGCACTTCCTATGAGCCAGACTGCACTGCCCTTTGACCATATCTCATTTCTTTGTCATCAGCACTGTGATATATATTATGATCCTCACCTTCTGGTGAAGCAACATATCTGAATCATTAAACAATGTGTCCAAGGCCACACAGTGGGAATATCCATTTCTCAGTAAGACTCTTACAGCTATACTTTCTGCTCTAAACTTCCATTTTTTATTACACTCTCTTTTTTATGTATTTCTGACACCTTATTTATTAACCCACATTGAAATATCATTTTCCTCAAAGCTGACATCTCTATGTTATTGTTATGTAAGCTCTTTGGAGTTATTAATTTCTCACAGAGTGGTCAGTAATAAAACAAGTAAAACTGTCAATCTGAAATAGATTCGTTGCCTACCTTTCAAAAAAATTAAAATGAGACCAAAGGGGAGGAAATCCCAGCAGCTGGGAGCTTGTCTCAGATTCTACCTGTCCAGGAGCTGCAGACTTGTTCTGCCAGCCTGTTAGGAGAGACTCCAGTGTGGTTTCCTTGATCAATAAAAGCTTTAAAATATATCCTTCAATGTATGTTGCAGAAGGCAGTGCAATAAGAAAGCAAATGGATTTTATTTTCTGGTTGCCTAAGTATTTTCCAGACTTGGAAGCAAATGGGAGAAATGCTTGTTTTTCACCCATCTGGTATTTTTGGTTCCTATTAAAAAAAAACAAAAAACAAACAAACAAACAAAACTTCACAGAATGGTCAGGACATGCATGAATGTTGGAGGTATCATCCAAGAGAGAAGACAGAGGGTCTCCTGAGGGCCAGGAGGAACAGAGGGAGATGACATAGTCATTCACACTGTTTGAGAGCAGTGGCCTGGTCTGCATTGGATTGATACTGAACACTTCACTTTACTTCACTTTTAGTCACCTTCAGGTCCGTGGTTCTTCTTACTGGCTCTAGTTGATATTTTTAGTGCTTTCTAAGCATGCTAGCATGTCTTTTACATGCAGTAGCTCACATGAATTTGATGTGATTGCTAGTATTATAATCTTGTTACACATGAAGAAAGGTGATTTAAAGAGATTAAAGAATTTGCCCCTCTTTGTGCAGCTAAGAGAGGAAATGCCAGACATTGATTCCAGACATCACACTGCAGAATCCAGCACGACCATGTGCCATTTGTCATCTTTAAGTCCCTTTCCCGTTTGTGCCATGGGCTTGAGGGCCTCTCCAAATTCTAAGTGGGATTTATAAATACTTGCCTGTTTTATGCAAAATATGCCAGTTTTCAACTGACAAGTGAGGAATGAACCATTAGATAATATAAAACTAATTTCCATTAGACTTTTAAAAAATTATAAAATTTTCCATTTTATTTTTAACTGTACTCAGTATTAAGTAGTATTAAGCACATTCACATTGTTGTGTAACCATCACCAACATCTCCTGTAGTGAAACCATTGTTTCTTCTGTGCATCCCATCTGCTCTTATGACCCTGTGGAAGGGTCCAGGTCAGTGCTCCTTGTGTGAGGTGCACTCCTGTCCTATAAGGAGAGACAACCAACTTTCTGACCCAGTGTGAAAAAGGGGAAGAAATAGGGAGGAAGATGTCAGAGCCCATGTCCCTGTGCTCCAGTCCTTTTCAGAATCAAATCTGGGTGTTGAGGGAAGCAAGCATACATTACCAAGTCAGAAAAGGCAGGCTGTCCCCATGGGATTCTTCCTGTGACAAGGGCATCCCTATATACTGTTCCCTAGGTCATGATAAGGGGGTACAGGACTTTGTAACCATCAGGGATAAGTTCAGATATGGGTCCCTCCAAAATCAGATGAAGCCGGTGTCAACACACACAGGTGCAGGCCTGGGTAAGCCCAGGCCAGCCACTCCACATCAGAGGTCTAAAAGGACCAGGAGACAGTTTACAAATCGAGGCACACATCCCAGCCACACAATAACACCCTCCGTGTGGGCCCATGTGGGAGTAGAGATACAATATCTAAAAAACCTGTTTAAAACAGAATAGACTGAGGTGTCATTTATTTTATTTCCAAAGGGCATATATTAATTATGTTCCACCTTCTCTCCCTTGATGCAAATATGAAATGATCTTCAGGGTTTTTTTCTTTTGTGGAGGTGCCTTTGGTCATGAGTAAGCCAACTATGATGACTTATTATTAACAATGAATTAATGTGAATTAAAAAGTATACATTTGTTCCTCTATTATTACTCACAGCCAAACATAAAATACAATCATCCAAAAGAGAATTCCAGATTTTATTAGAGAATATATCTAAAATACAACATTTATTAACTTAGGATATATTATCTGGATGGAAATATACTCTGTATCACAACTATAATTGTAACAAATTTTACAGATAATACCTCATTTACACCTCTTTAATTCAAAAGTCACTAAATTACAACAGAATTCATATTTAAGATAACTTTGTTATAAATATATAAGAATTTTAAAGTATCTCTTTCACACAACATCTTGGAGTCAAGAACAATTATTTTGTCTGGTTTATGTTATACAGAATCATGAATATTTTACCTGATTTATATCACACAGCTTAATTTACCTCATGATATGGATTTTAGCTCAATCTATTCTCTTGTTTATTAAAAACAACACTTTAGCATGAGTGCTCATCGTCCATATGCTGTGAAGAAAGTCAAGGTACCTTTTCCTATCTCTTTAATTATATTCTCTATTAAAGAAAGGCCACATCTGTAAGCAAAACATCTGTCACAGCAATTCTATGAAGCATGACATCTGGCTAGCTCTTCTCACTTTAATAATAAGCATATCAGGTTAAAGATGAAGGGCATAGAAAAACAGACTACCAGAGGCCAGGGTCCAATTCACCCAGTAGATTTGTGCTCAGCTGCAGGGAAACCCAAAGACTTGCCATTGGACACTGGCCCTGGAACCATCTCATTTGATGGATGTCCTGACCTGCCGGCCATGCAGGGGCTGCGATGGGCGCCAGTTGTCCACCATGGGTTTTTCCGCTTCCCCCTCCCCATTGAAGTTAAGCTGACGGAACTTCATCATCTAAATGACACAGTAAAAGATATAAAAATTAAAAATAAAAGTTTTACAACAGTATTGACTTAATTGTTGAATTATATCTTGAAATACGCTCCCCCAATATTCACAGCACCATGCATCCATGTTCATGTTTGATTTGATTCCCAGTAGATATATGATCATATATAGATTATATACATACACTTTTATTTAGAGAAAATCCATTTCTCTAAAATAGACATAAAATTATTGCTATTGTTTGGAAGGACATTTTCAGTTAACTTTCTGTTTTCCTTTTGATTTTATAATCAGAAGCCTGTAAGATACCTCTAAGATGTAAAATAATAACAATTCTGGATTGCAAATTAAAATTTTGTTTTCTGCCCCAAGGGAGAGAAACTACAGCAGGTGCACAATTAGATAAAGTGGTCCAGGATCTCTAAACCCAGCAGTGGGAAGGTAGGCTGGTGTCTCTGCTTAAGTATACAGAAACATGGAAATGAGTGGACCCAAGCTGGGAGTTCGGTCCTTGTCTTGGTTGATTTTTATTCCCTTTTAAATTTGTTCCCTGGCCCCATGAGGGACACAGGTATCTCTCAACCCATCTTCCACATTCTTGGAGGCTGTTTTAAAAATTGATTCTTCCCTTTCCCTAAGCAAGACTTGATCTAAATGAAGAAGGAGTATGAATGACCCATGAATATGGACAACAGAGTGGGAATTGACTGTGGGAGAGCGGAGTGAGGTGGGACGGGTGGAGGAGGGCAAAGTGGGGAAAATTGAGACAACTGTAATAGAATAAACATGATTTTCAATATGAAAGAAAGAAAGAAGGAAGGAAGGAAGGAAGGAAGGAAGGAAGGAAAGAAGGAAGGAAGGAAGGAAGGAAGGAAGGAAGGAAGGAAGGAAGGAAGGAAGGAAGGAAGGAAGGAAGGAAGGAAAGAAGGAAGGAAGGAGGGAAAGAAGGAAGGAAGGATGGAAGGAGCTTAGTGGGCATGAGTCAATAGCCTTTCACCTGATCTCTTTCAGTAATATTTCCACAGTCACCCCCATGTAGTCAATTTCAATCTAAATTAATGATGGTGACCTGCATCTGCACCATGATGACTGCAACACATTAATCACTTGACCACCACAAACCACCACACCATGTTGGAGAGGTAAGTTTTCTGTCCCAGTTGCTGCAGCTACAGGGACTTACTTTTAATAGACACCTTTCCTCCAAGGCCTAACTCTCCCCTTCATTAAAATTCAGGAACATTTGAATAAAAATGAAATGGCAGTAAACTCAATGTGAGTGAGCAGGAAGCTGAGGATTATTCTGATACTGTGTAACCTTGAATATGAAATCTCATTGCCCTGGGCCTTTGTTTTCTCAGTGTTCACAAAAAAAAAAACCCAAACCATTTATTGGTGACACATACTTTTCTCACCTAATCCTCAATTTTGCCCAATTCTATGGCCTAAGATTAAGGTTAATAACAATGTTTAAATGATGTTTATTTGCTTAGCTCTGTGCATACTAATTCCACAGCCAGAAGCATTAGGAGGATGACACCAGGTCTGCCTGACTCTACAGCTCCTGCACCTGGACTGCATGCCCCATCTGAAGAAAACTGACCTGTTCACTGCTCACACAGATGGGTTCCCTGAGCACAATCCAGGTCACGCACTCCAGGAGAGGAGGGGTAGTCAGGGAACCTGGGTAGGTCCAGTAGTCCAAACTCGCAGGAAGGAGCCCACGAGGGTCAAAGTCAGTGAAGGTGGCACTCTTACCCTGGCACATGGCAAACAGGTTAAAAGTGTCACATGATTAGAATAGGAGGCAGGAATAAATAACAACCACAAACTTTTTTTAAGGAGAGTTCCACATTCACCAGAAAACAAAACAAAAAGTGCTTAACAGAGACATTTGACTTGGAAATATAGGTTGACAAAGATGAGCATGAGAACCTGACTCATTTCACTTAGCTCTGTGCCCTCAAGGACCATCCATGTTGTCACAAATGGCAAGATTTCATTCTTTTTATGGCCAAATAATATTTCACATCTTCTTTATCTGTTCATTCATTGGCAGGCACTTAAGCTGTTTCCATGCCTTGGCTGTTGTATTGTAAATAATGCTGCAGTGATTATGGGGGTGCAGGTATCTTTTTGAGTTAGTGTTTTCAGTTCAGGTTTATTTTATGATTCAAGGGGGTCAAGCTAGAAGTAATAGATGAGCATTTCAGAAGATAGAGGCTATTTCAGTTTGAGGATGAGCTTCATGAAGCCAAGGCTGACACTGGTGATTGCAGTATTCAATTTACACAGATGCCCAACAACCTCAACACAGCTGTGGTATAGAAAGGGTTTAAACATAGGATGAATCATTTTGAGGTCACAGAATATAAACCTCCATGAAGGAAGGCCTTATTTGCTGTGTTCACATTTTATTGGGTTGGCCAAAGAAGTTCTTATTTTTTCCCCCTAAGATGGCTCTTGTAGCACTTAATTGTCTTTATTTCAAACAATTTTGTTAGATTGTATTATGACAGCTGTTGTATCAGCGTGCATTTAAAAAAAACTTATCAAAGTTGATGAATTTTTGTGTAGTCATTTGAGTATTTAAGATGAAAGAGAATTCACATTTTCAGCATATTATGCTTTATTATTTTAAGAAAGGTAAAAAACAACTGAAATGCAAAAACAGGTTTGTATTGTATAAGAAGGTGTCACAACTGATCAATTGTGTCAAAAGTGGTTGTGAAGTTTCATGCTGGAGATTTCTCACTGGACAATGCTCCACAGTTGGGTATACCAGTTGAAGTTGATAGAAATCAAATTGAGTCACTGAGGACGATCAATGTTTTATTATGCGGGAGATGGCCAACATACCCAAAATATCCAAATCAATAAAGTTATTGGTGAAAAAGTGAAGTGTGTCTTTTATTTTACGGAAAAAAACAAAACAAACTTTTTGGCCAACCCAATATTAAGCGACTGGCACAGGGTAAGTACTCAAGAAACACCTGCTGTATGAATGATTGAGCAGGTGATCTGTTAGTCTCCTTTCAATTATGAGTCTCTGACTCTTGTATATGGATGGTTGAAGGAAGAGAAGCAAGATTACACAAGTAGAAGTCTTAAAATTAAACTAACATAAGGATCAACTTCTGGATAAATAAGAGTTAAATAAATATATAAGCAACATTTAATCTTTATAAATCTCTGTTCCAAACACCACTTGTCAAACTGAAAGTATCCAATTTGAACAAAAGAATTTCCCAAAACCAGTGGGTTATGGAAAACCAATACTCTATTAGGAGGTGACAGAAAATTCAACTGTACCTTTGTTTTAATGGAACCCAGCACATCAATGACCTTCTGTAGGCCTGGTTTAGCATCGCCAATCTATAGAAAGACACAAGGGACAAGATATTGTTTTCTAGGTGGTACAATACCAGTTTGGATTTCAGCAGCTCTATTATAAAATTTTTCCAAATTGCAAACCAAAACCCTACATTTGCTACATGACACCTGTCAGTCTTAGTGTGATTACACAGCTTCCTACTAGTGCTGATAACCTCCCTAGCTTCTTTCCTCCCAGTTCCCTTGAAACAATCCTCTCAACAAAGTGTCACCTGTGCCTTCCAACTGCAAAAGAAAGAACACTGGTCAAATGCTCACCTCAATCTTTTTGCAGGATTTTACCTATTACCCTCCCTCGCTTTGAACACTCTCTCTCCTTTGGCTTTCCTTCTGCCCTCCTGTCTACCGAATCCCCTTTGACTCTGTGTTCCTTTTGGCATGTAATCAGCATCTTTCTTGAGGCCCTAAATGCCTTATGCTTTGCAGTTCCTCAGGGCTGCTTGCTCAGCAGCTGTACTTTCTTCCTCTTTGTGCTTTCCTTGGATGATTTCATATACACACAGCTTCTACCTTGACATAGTTCTGGGCCCGTGACTCACCAGCCCAGACAGTTCTCCACTGGCTTCACAACTGTCTAGAGGGCAGCTCAACCTATTTGTCCACTGTTGCATGAAATTCTCCAATATGGAGCCACTGTCCTTCACTCTTGCAACACCTGGTTTTCATTTAGCATTACGTGGGGTTCCAAATGAGTCACTCCTTGATATGCCTCTGTAAGATGCAGATTTTTTTAGCTAAAGTCAACTTTAGCAACAGACTCAAAACTTCTGCACCCCTACATTGACTGCCCAGAATAATTTTTGAACAAGAGGCCTTGTCCATAAGTGATTATCAGAGATAACTCCTTTCGACACAGCTATAGAGTAGGACAAACTTCTTATCTCCCTGCAATGACATTTTGAAGCCCTCAAGGCACCTTACCTCAGCACTAGCTCAGGATGTTTTACAAACCCATGTTCTCTTTCTGTCTCTGAACTGCTCCTACATGAGGATCTCTGATTCTCTCATGTAAATAGGGTTCTCATATATATGTATGTGTTAAATCTGGTTATTTTCTCTTGTCTTGTGTCTGTTTGATTATCAGAGCAGCCAGAAGAACCTTGGGGGTGGAGGAAAGTTTGTTCCTCCCCCACAACCATCTATCATAAAACAGTACTATCCAGCTCCGGGCTGAATTTAAAAAAAGAAAGAAAACAAGTAGATATGGGCAGTATACCTCTTTATCATTTCACCTTTCACAGGTACACATCTTCAAATTTACATCTAAATAGTACCCAATAAACATCACTCAAATTGTCTTCTGTCCCATTTCCACCCCTACGGGCAGATTTAAAGGAAGCCTGAAAATATTTCAGAGCCAGCGACATTTCCCAGGCTCTCTGTAGAATGTCTTTGCTAGAAATGTCTTGTCTGGTTACTCTTTCCTGAAAACAGGGGGAAAAACAATTGGGCCATCCACTAACCTCCAAAAAAACACCCAAAACAGCAAGTCCATCAGGTTGTTTCACAGCTTTTCCAAAATCCCCATACTTGGTGTTCCAATGAACCAAGTGAAGCTGCCACAAAGACAAACCACGAACAGTGATGACATACAGAAGAAGAGATACAGACTGTCCCCAGTGGGCTTTTCTCATAGCTAAAGGTCCCCAAAAGTAGGCAATTTTAAATATAAGCCTTTCTTTCATTTTAATTCTAATTACTATCTGGCATACTAGCAAGTGATTTCATTAACAACAAGGAGCTGTATATCCTCAGGAAACACACAAATTCTGTTTCTAGATTCATATGAAAACAGGATCCTCCCACTTGAATTCATTCACTTTGTGCAAACACTGTCCTTAGAAGTAGTAGAGAAGTTTTTATAGTGCGACTTGTAATATCACAAAGAAAGGCATGTGATAAGTAAATGTGAACGTCTTTTGTTAAAGAAGTGGTTCCTCTGGTTTGAGTGGAATTTACAAATTTAAGCTTTTGAAATTAATGCTAAATATCCCTGCATTTTTCCCAGAAAGAAAATAAGCATATGTTACCTCTGCAGCATATTTCTTTTTGTCCACAGTGTGCTCAGAGCCATGCCCATCAGATGAACCCCAGTGAAAGTGGAACTGAACCAGTCTGTAAGTGTCAGTGAGGGGTCCCCCCTTCAGCACTGAAATATAAAAATATACATATGTATATGTGTGTATGTCTATACACATGTGTATACACTCATACATGTGCTCATGAAACAAAAACTATAAAATTTAATCCCGTTTTACAGTATGTACTACATTTATGCCTGTAGCAACATTTTCACTCTGAAAATGAAATCCAGACTCAGGTTTAGTCCACAGAGCTAAACAAAATCTTTTCAACTGTTTTTTTTTTTTCTTTCCTCACAGGCTTTGCATAAAAGATGCATGCTTTTCCCATCTGTTTTCTGGGCACAGTGACACTTCTCTTCTGGGCTTGCTTTGGGGTCACAGGTTCAGGATCAGAGAGTGGAAATTTTAAGGGAACTATTAACTGCTCTTGTGAGTCACAGGGGAAGTAAGTTTCCAGGCATTGCTGGCCAGAGCCAGTCTCTTGCACTTATGCAAACGTGGGAACCTCTCTCCCCCGCAGGCTGAGGACTGTCCCACAGTGGCTCAACTAACCTCTCATATCAGTCTTACATGCCAGAATTTCTGAAATATAAGCATTCTTGATCTAAGGCTATAAAATCTAATTTTCCTCACATAGGCTTTCCAAATTCTGTAGTGGCAGTGATAATCCAACTTCAAAAGCTACTGACTAGCTTTGTCCCCTTAAAATTTTTTATTTTACCTCTCTGACCTTAACTTCCTCATCTGTAAAATGGGTACAACCAATTGTTTATTACTCCACTAAGTACTGATCACTTACTATATGTGGTGTGAGGTGCTCTATTACTTCCAACAGCTTCAAATTCTAACTTTAATAACTATCTCATGATGCTACTATTCTGGTATTAACAGAACTTTGTTACAGTAAAATCTGTATTAGAAATCATGTTGTTAGATCTTAGTCCATCTGTATATAATTAACTAGTTGTGCCTTAAGAGAGGATTAAAATAGTAAGAAATCACTGCTTTCTCCATCCCCTCCAAGAAACTTATTATTTTACTTATATGTATTAATGAGATTTAACCAGTATATATATTAACATATTTTTAATACTCACTCGAGGATATGTTATTGCTTTTAGAGAGAGAAGAGATGAATGCGGGGAGGAGAGAGAAAGAGAGAGAAACATTGATGTGAGAGAGATTGATTGGTTGCCTGCTGTATGCGCCTGGACCAAGGATCGAATTCTCATCCTAGGTATGTGCCCTGACTGAGAATCAAACCTGCAGTCTTTTGGTATATGGGACAATGCTCCAACCAAATGAACCACCTGACCAGAGCTTAACCATTATATTTTAAAGCTTTTATAATTAGTTTAGCTTAATTCTACTACTTCCATTTTATTTTATTTTTTCAGAAATGGGATTAAAACACCTGTTCCTATAAGGGTATTTTATTAGCTTTGGTTTATAATTTATAAAATAATAAGTCCAAACTTACTTTGGCTTTGCAAAACAAAGGGACAGATTCTGGCCGTACAACAAAGTTTGCTGGCTTCACTTTACCTAAATGTGCTCACAAGGTAGCAACATACATTCATCTTTTCAAAGAAAAGATAAAGCCAATGCAAGATATTTAGGTGGAGGGCCTTTCTGTGGCTCCTGATACGATGTTTGGCTGCCAGCTCTGCCTTTCAATGAGGCAAGAGAAAAGAAAGAATAAAAATTAAAAAAGAACCAAATTATAAATGATGTTATATTACAGAGCTGTTAAGGCACACAAATTTGCCTGTATTCTAATAAAATCACATCTCCTCAAACCAAAAAACAATTAATTGTAAAAGTTTTTTTACCCTCACAATTCCATAAGGAAATAATTAGCCTTATCATCACAAATAGACTTTTTTAAAAATGAGAGAATTCCTATTTTTCATGATATACCCTTAAAACAAAATATTTGTTTATGAAATAAATTGATGTTGAAGTTAACTCCTTTGTAACTTTTTAAAACTACTAACAGGATAGCTGATCAAAAAAACCATTTGTAACATCATTAATTCTACCAAGTGGCAGAATAAGTTAAATAAAATCAAAATAAGCATCTGAGATAACTGATATTTGTAAATGTATCTCATTTCTGTGAAGAATCATAGTAAAATCTTAAAATTTAAAGATACTAAAGCTTAGTGCTGTTTCTTATTCACTCCCTTGAAGATCTAAACAGTCCAACCTAATTATTTCAGAGAACAGCTAGAATTAGGTAAGTATATATGAGCTTTTATTAAACAAGACTTACTAATACTAAAAGAAAAGAATAGAAAAGAAGTGCTCTGGGTTCAATGATTATCAGTACTAATCTGCTACTACCAGATACCTGTTTTAGCTCCTATTAAAATAAAACTATGTTGCTATATAAATTGGAAGCCTATTGTAATTAGAAAAGATTATTAAATTATTAAAGTGGAATTGCTATCAAAAGAGTATTTCTGGTCTTCTTCAACTAGTTGGTTATTTCTCAAAAATTCTTAGCACGAAGTCAAGTCAATGAAGTTCCTCAAAAGCATTGTTATAATAATAAATTTCCATAAATTATAATAAAGGCAGCATATGTTTTTTCATTTGAGAATAAGAAAAGACAATATTTGGTTGAAAGACAGAGAGTGGATGCCATATTCCAGATCTACTTATTTACTAACTTACTTTGATTGCCACGTGTCCCTGTCCAAACTCTCCCAATTTAAAATAAAACCTGCTTTTGGAATGCAAAAATAATTTTTAAAAATAGAAGAAATTGCTGACTGCATAATTACTTTCTCTAAAATTTAGATATGTAGTGGGCTCTGACAAGCTGACAGTTCACTGTATCACAGACATGTCTTCCATGAGGGATGGACAGATAGACGTGGGCTTTCTGTTAAATTTAAATCCAAATCTCAACACCAAGAGCTGCAGTTGGTTTGAATTTTCATGATCTGTCATCAGGTGTACCAACTTAATGCATAACACAAAACAAGAACCAAGTATATATTAGACTAACCTGCCTTCCATATAGTTTACATGGAAAAATTATGTAAAGTATATGTTATTTGTGAAAATTAGACATTCGCAACATTCATGCTGAGATAAATCAGGCCAACTATACAAATTAAAATCTGAAAACTTAACATTTTTGAATTTTTTCTTTCTAATCACTTTATTACTACTGAATATAAAATGCATCCAAATGATAAACTAAAGACTTCAGTGAATGTCAATAATCTCTCTTAGATTCAAAATACAAATAAACTAATCCAATCTTCAGTTTATAATTAAAATTTAAGGGGTTTCCTATTAATGAAGTAAATAAATAAGTCCACTAAAAGCAGAGCAATTCCAGCAGGTGAACAATCTTCTTCATGGATAATTGGGAAATTACTAAACCATGCATTTCCTCTTTTGCTTTCTCAGCAGTAGTCAATAACCCTTGGCCTACCTACTAAAGTTAAGAAAATGAATGTCACTGTCAAAAAAAACTGAAAAAGATGCCTACATTCCATTTCTTTTAAAGGAGTGAAATGTTCGGCTCCCACTTTGACTACAGTAAACACTGAAGATTCAAGAGAACAGACGGTTTTAGATTCAGTTATATGGCAAGAATAAAAAAAAAATCTTTTGACATGATCATAATTGAACACAGTGGTGGTCAGCTTTGCAGGTAGGTACTAAGGGCCGTGCTCACATCATGAACAGTTTTCATGCCAAGCTCTTCTATTTGTTGTGGTTATGTTTCCCATTAACCTAAGGCTGTGGAAGAAAAGTTTTAAAGCTTTTAAAAGTTTTAAAGCAAGGCCCTGAAAAGCAAGCAGGAGACTTGTAGGAAGATGCAGCATATCAACCAGACCATGGTCTGCTTGCGCTGAGCCTAGGAGAACTCAGCTGTTTTTCTTCTTCTTTCTTGAATTAATATAAACAGATAAAAATATTCCAATTTCTAAAAAAAAAAAAAAATGAGAATAGTGTATGGGTTGGCCCAATAATTCAGGCATTGATTTTTCTATGATATTTGCCTTTAACTTTGCAATAATGCAAGGGTTTTAAACTCATTAGTAAAAGTTAGTAAGTTAGCAGGAATTTGTAATTGTGACTACTATTCTTTTCTCTCAGATAAAGCTAGTAATAAAAGTTCTCAAGCAGGGAAAGTTATTTTTTAATAATTAAAAAGAAACCCTAACAGAGTTAATGGTTTTTCATTAATTTAAAGTGGTTTATTTTAAAGAAATTTAGAAGATTGATGAGAGCTTTAACCCAAACTTCTAGTTTCAGCCTATTAACTAACTCCACATGTACAAAGAATTACCTCAAGCTTAAACACAAGCAATAATTCTGCCAGTTCATTCCCTGATTCCCAAATATTTAAGTTTGGGTGTATAATAACATTTAGGATATTATTTGAATATCTGAATGTATGAGAAGTTGTAGAAGACTGAAATCTCACTTGCAAGGGAAAAAAAGGAAATGAACTTAAGGATTTAAAAGTACAAAATAAGTGGGAAATAATATAAAGAATGTTAACACTATAATAATAATGTCTGACAAAAGGAGGTGTTAAACTGAAGCCTTAAAAATTTGAGTGCCAAACTGAAAAATTATTTTGAGATTTAAGTGTACAGAAAAGCATATCATTGTTTTAACATGGTATGTACACACTAAGTGTTAACTATGGTTATTTTCAAAGATTTTTATTCCATTTCTACTTCTAAATGATTGCCATGTAGTCTCACTCCAACAAACTGGAAAGGAGGTGACAAGCAGGTTTCTTATACTCTGGCATCTGTTTCTTCATGTTTATTTTAAGTGCTAACCTGAGCATCTAGAATCTTTAAAAAAAAAAAATCTAAAAAGTGTTTTTCTGTATGATACAATTGCTTTGGTTTTGCTTTTTAATTCTGTAGATGGGTTTTTCTTTAACGTCAGTTTAATACATTCTGCATTCGAGGAAAATATTGCTTCCCTGTGTAATGAAAACAATGGAAGAAGTTGTAGTTTTGGGCAGAGTTACAAAGGAGTCTTTCACAAGTAAGGAGAGCAAGTTTTTCCACCTTCCACTTGTTCATTTCAACAGCCTCCTTGCCGATCAAGAGCAGTTACTGTGCTCTCACAAGTCCCCTGACCTATCTACTTCTTTTATCTGGAGCCCCCTCCAAATCTTAGCATAAGCTTTACTTACCCTGCAAAGGCCTTCCTGGCTGACTCAGGCCATCTCCCAAGACTCCTTGTGTTTCCACAGTCCCTGAAGTACTTCCTGTTGCACTTATCAAAGTGACTGTCAGAACCTATTACTTCCCCATCCTACTAGATTAGGCACTCCAGCAAGGACTCTGGATACAGGGCAGAGATGGGACTGGGCCTCCATCCTGCCCTCAGGGTGCCTGGCTTACTTTGCATTTCATTTTGTTAGTAAGAATTTTAAAAATAAGAATTAAGTGAAGCATGCATCTCTAAAAATGTGGGTTTGAGCCCCTACCTAAACCGCTTGATTTTCATATTTTACAATGTAAACACTGCCACACTTTAATATGTGTTACTCACAAGAGAAGTAGAAAGCTCTAATCAGTTATTGCTTGTGTAGAAATCCATCAGAACTTGGCAGATACTATACCCAATATAGTAATGCCACATATGAAATCAATACATGCTTTAATAATAAATGGGACATTCAGAAACAGTGAAAAATAAAAATTTAAAACACCATCAAGTGATGGGATTTAACCTTAAAAGCTCATTAAAATCTCTTTCCTTTGTGGTGGACACTACTCTTACTCCAATTTTCACAGGTAAGAATATGAAAACTTAGGTCAGGTAACTGCCATTCTCAGGGCTTCTGGGCTAGTTAGTGGCAGAACTGGAACTTGAATCCAGGTCTGTCTGACCCCAGTCTAGGCTCACAGTTACCAGACTAAATACTGAAATATACTTTCCAAAAATACATATTACTAAAACAGTTTATTTCTGCTCCATTTGTTTTCTCATTGTTCAAAAAAAAGACCTTAATCATTCAGTTGGCATGTACCTTTATACTGGATTCTGTGTAGTACCCAGTGAGGTTTGTAGCATCCAATGAGGTATGTAACTGGTATAGCCACTGAAAACAAGGATTTCACTGGCAATGCTGACTTACATTGTGTCTCTTTAAAAAAAAAAAAAAAAAGCTGACAACTACAGACTAACGTAGCTGACTTCGTTCAGTTTTTAAATAACTAAACATAAAGTTTTATAGTATCCTTTCTATAGGTACAATACTGCCAAGACCTTTGGCCTTATCCTATTATAATCTAAGCACACTATATTCTTTACATAAAGGAAAGAAATTGTTTCCCTTACATTTAACTTAATCATCAGAGCATTGCTTCTTTAATCATCATGAAGCATGCTTGGGAAGGCAAATACAGAAGAAACCCCAAAGGAGTGTCTCCGGTGAACACCTTCCACTGAATCTAATACTCAAAATCTAGTAAATCATGACACTGAGCCAGAATGCGTGTGTCTGTGTCTGCACATGTGCATGAGTGTGTGTGTGTGTGTGTGTGTGTGTGTGTGTGTGTGTACTAGATGAGGTGACCCAGGGCACAGGTTGAAAACATTTCTCATATTATCTCTGCATTTTCCTCCATAGAATTTTCTTCCAAAAATCGCTATTTTAGAAAGCCAAATTCCAAAAAATTTTTAAAGGAGGATGGGGTAGAGGAGAGAATTTTTTCAAAACTGTACTGAATGCATTGGATGGGTACTAAAAAGGAATAGTCACTTTGACTATAATGGTTATGATTATATTTATATATTAATACTATAGGTAATCACTGCATGGTTTTGACAGCTCCATCATATATTTTTTCTCATTTTCTCCCAACACTCCTCCCACTCCCACAACACCAAACCTCATGTGTTTAAAGCAGCATTCAGTGACTTTCAGAGGACAGCACTCAGGAAAATAGGGCACTGGCAATAAAATCAACCAGTGGGCAAAGAAGGCTGCTACTATGTCTGAATGGGGGTGTTCTACTTCTAAAAAAAAAAAAAGTTGGCACTCTGTAAACAGCTCATTACAAACAAATTATGGCAACTGGTTTTGTCATTAATGGGCCAAGTATACCCACCAACTCTAAACCATCTTCATCTGTGCAATGAGTTTCTGGGTAGATACCAAGATACACTTGCCACCTTTATCACACCAGCCCCAAGGCCCAGAAAATACTCAGAAATATTGTTTCCAAGAATTTCAGTGTTTTAAGTTGTCAGGTTTTTGTCACTCTCCACACTGTTACCCTGAAGATCACACTCAAATGCACTTTTTATTGGAGAGGCATCCATTCTGGAAAACAAATATTTTAGACAAAAATCGTAAAAGCCCTAATTTTGCAAAACTCATCATTGCTGGTCTTTCTTGCCAGGGGACCTTGCCTTTTGTGACTTTTCAGAGGCATATTCCAGTTTCTCAGTGCCTACATTTCAGAGAGAAACAGCTACAGGTCACTTCAAGGTCATCAGCCTGTCCCTAGGAGCCTGGCACTTTTGCCAGTTCCCAGAGTGGCTCTTACAGGGCTGAGAAGGGTCTACTCATTCATCTGGGAAAAAAGGTTCTGGATAAAAAGCACTAGATATTTTTTAAAACACTAACCTGCTTTGTCCTGGGAGTCATCAAACTCCACATTGAAAGCATGACCATTGTTGATGATCCTCCTGGATGTCGCCTGCTCGTAGGAAACACACAGAGGCTTCAGCTCTGGATCGTGAACCGCTGCTCTGGTGTCAATATCAACAGGGGACTGGCGGTTGCCCTTGGCAATGGGGAAGTCCTTGTACCAGTGCTCGGGTCCTAAGTTGAGAAGGAACAGAAAGGATGTGTGAGCCCCCTGTGTGGGGATAAGCACACCTACACTCCTAAGAAAGGGTGGTGATACTCGGTTGGTTTCCAGTTTGGCAGCACCACTGAGCTGCATAACCTCTGGGAAAACACCGTGCCTCGGTTTACCCATTTGCATTATGGGTTAATAATGACGTCTGCCTGTAGAGAGATGTTGTGAGAATGGGTATCCATACACGGAAGCTCTTAGAACAGTGAGCACCTTGCAACTATTGGCAATTTTCACACTTGTGTTACTGAAATGCAGCAATGGGCAGGCAACTACCCCCAGGCTGGTGGCCGGGATTTGGGACTTGTAAGCTCACTTCAGACATCCAAGAGGCCCGGACTGCAGTCCTCCTGTCCTGGTGCTGGATGGAGGGCGGTCTTGGCTCAAGAGACCAGGATTGATAACGGCCAGGGTCCCCCCAGCCTGGAAAACCCCAAACTCCCAAAGACGCGTCTTGCTGTTGCGTCTGCTGGCTCACAGAAACCAGATCCATGGCTGGTAAAACCCGGCTCCTGGTGATCCCCTGACATTAGGGTCCAGAGATAAAGGGTGAACTCAGGTCAGCGCAACGGGTTCTAACGGGCCCCTGAAATACCCGGGACAGGTGGGGTCCAGAGCTTTAGCCACAGGTGGCTCTGAGGATGGTGTGTGTTTGAGTGTTGGGTCGGGGAGACAAGGAGTCCCTTATTCTTCTGTCATCAACCCCTAACATTTCCAGTTACAACCTTTCCTCGCTTTTCATAGGTCCAGGTAGGATGGTCCCCGGCGCAGTACCCAGGAGAGACTGTTCTAGTGTCTCGCGGTGAGGCTGCACCCCCCGCACGCGCGCGCACACACACACACACACACACACACACACCCCCTCCTGGGGCCTGCGCGCGTCGGATGCCGGATAACGAGCATCGGACGCAGCCGGGGCGGTAAGCACCCGTGCCAGGGGCCCGAGTTGGGGCTGGGACGCCGGCGCACGTGGGCCGCGCGACCTGGAGTCCGCCGCCAGGGAAGGTGTAGGGCCTGGCCTTCATCCCGTGCACTCACCGTTGTCGGGGCCGTATCCCCAGTGGTGGGACATGGTGGTGTGGCGGGTCGGGCAGGGCAGGAGTTGGTGCGGATCCTGCGGTGGCTGCTAGGGCCCGGCACGGTGTGTCCGCGTTTGCGCCGTCACTGGCTTTTATAGGCTCCCGCCAACTT
This sequence comes from Pteronotus mesoamericanus, assembly GCF_021234165.1. Taxonomy (NCBI): domain Eukaryota; kingdom Metazoa; phylum Chordata; class Mammalia; order Chiroptera; family Mormoopidae; genus Pteronotus; species Pteronotus mesoamericanus. The sequence goes on from NW_026555321.1 coordinate 62,443,130, forward strand.
GGTGCTGGGGGTGGCCGGGGAGGAGGCCCAGGAGGACCTGGAGGCGGGAAGGTGAGGGCGGAGGTGCTGTTTCGGCGTCGAGGGCGGGCCGGGCGGGGATAGTGTCCTTTCGGTTGCTCCCGCTGCGCTGGGATCACTTTTCCCGTGGCCGCGCCCGGGTCCCTGGGCTGCACCGGCTCCGTGCTCCCAGTCGCGCGGGGCTGAGGGGCGTCTATGCGCACCCTCCCTCCGAAACGCGGAGTCTGGTGGCGGAGCCCGCTGTACGGCCCCGGGCCCCGCTCCTTTACACCCTGACCCATTGTGACTGTATCCCTAGCCCCGAGCCAGGCGATCTCCTCCGCGCCGGGGTCCCAGACCCCAAGACCACCCCCTTTGTCCCCGCCTCAGCTGGGAAGCCTGTTCCGGAGCCGTGACCTTGGGACAAACAGGAATGCGGTCCGGGAGCCTAGATGCGGAGAGCCCCGCGCCCCCCGCTGGCCGGCAGCAGAATGAAGCCCAGGAAGGCGCGGGGTGATGGACAACCACATGTCAGGGATGTGAATACACCACTCTGTAAAGGCAGCGCTACCAACGCACTGGGCGTTTTTAGGGGTTCCTACCACCCTCCCGTTCTACAATTAAAGCGGCCAGAGACAGCACTAACTCCGTGTCCAACAAGCAAATGAGGTTACCTGCCCTTAGTAAACTGCTTTTCAGACTTTTAACAATGTAGTTTCTAAAAGTGTCTGTTTTTTCATGTTAGCTAGTAACATTTAAACCTTCTATTAGCAATTAAATCCACTGAATTTTAAAGAGAAGTTGAAGAATTGAAACGTTACCAAGTTTCAAGTTAAACCAGAATGGGAATGGAAAGATTAAATGGGACAATGACACTAGGGGGGGAAAAAGGCAATTTACACATTTGAATGTTCCATGAAGTTGCCAAATGTACCACCAAGAAATAATACAATTTAATAAGAATAAAAGTCCACTTGGTCTTACTTCATTGGTTCTCAACTGGGGGTAGTTTTGCCCCACAAAAAATGCTGACATTGTCTGGAGACACTTTGGTTGTCACAGCTAGTGGTGTGTGCTGCTGCTGGTCCAGGGTGCTGCTAATCACCCTACGGTGTGCAGGACAGTCCCTCAAACAAAAAGTAGTCAATCCCAAATCATGATACCAAGATCACAAAACCCTACTTAAGAATATTTATGTTTAAGGATGCCTTTGTGAAAGGTCTGAAAAAGTTATGTATGTGTCAGGTCACATGTGAACCTTAGGAAAATGCTTTTCCCAGAATATGCCTTCAGGCATATTTTGTTGATAGGATTCTGTAGAAAAAGAATAAAGTGGCACCTCTGTATTTTAAGATTACCATCTATTCCACTGTGCTTGCACACACTTCCCATGCTGGCCTTCCTTCTGGAATCATGACAGCTTCCTTAATTTAGTAATAGCTTCATCGCATGATGAATCTTTTGCTTATAAATCACCACCACACATGGGGAACTTTTTACTTCCTTTTAGAAACAAGATCAACTGAGCTTTTCTCCATGCAAGGGGAAATGTGGGCATTGTAAGTGTTTCCTCCTGATCAAGGACAAGAGTCAAGATTCACCAGTGTTGTACATGAGAGGCAAAACAGCCTTTCCCTCCTCAAATTATGCCCTTCTGCTTCCACTGTCAGTGAATCCCTGCTTGGTGAGACAGTGAATAAACTGTAGTCCACACTGTGAGAAATCATAGAACAGAACCAAGTCCACCGGTGTCAGGGGAATCTTGCAGCCTGGTCTTGTTAGCAGAAGGCTCACACCTTGGGGTGTAAGTGACAGCCACTCTCCGGCAGAAAGAAGATATGAGTGTTTTTATTTATAGATTTTTTTTATCCTATAAACGTGTGTGTGTGTGTGTATAACACTGTGTGTCTATCCTTTCTTTTTAAACCCTGTACTAGGATTTCATGCTTTAACACTGTGCTGTAGTGACCTGCATCATCCAGAGTTTGGACTCATTTTGGCCAAGGAATGCAAAAGACCCAAACCGTGTTTTGCAGGTCACCTGTGCCCTTGGTTCTGCTATCTGTTCCTTCTTTCCCATGGCACTGATATCACCATTTACCATGTACTTCATGCCCACTGTGCTGGGCACCAAAGTCATGCCTGATAAGCCCTTCCCTCTGGTTGTTACTGCCATGTTTCCTACAACTTCTCTGGAGTAATATTTAGAGGTCACCCTTTTCTATTTTTTCTTCTCCTTGATATTTCTAGGTAGTTCTTTGACTTTGTTTTCTTTCTTTCATACTCTATACATAAACACTCTTGAAAAATATGAAATCCTTTCAATAAGAGGATTTTAAAGTCATATGTGTGAACTTTTAAAGTTATATATCAAGTATGGAATACTTTTGCCCAACTAAGAGCTCTACCTTCTTAGTAAGTTACTTTCTTCTTGACTCCTTGTGGTTATTTTCTAATTCCTTTGGAACATGCTCTCGCTCTTGGGGCTTAATCAATGTTTCATATCAATTAAGCTGCTTAGGACAAGAGGTTTAGTACACCTTACCATCTTGACAACAGGCTCTTTGTTAGAGAAAACAAATTAAAAAGAAGAAATTAGATCTCTCCTGATTAAATATTATTAAAATACTTGTTTAAAATTTTAAAAATTATAACACGTATGCAGTTTACATAAATTATGAGCTGAGCCATAAAATACCATTCCCACCACCACCATCCCAAAATAAACCCTGAGTTTGATCTCCAGTAAATTCACTGCCTGAGTGAAATTTTTTTTTCCCCTAAGTAAGTCTCAACTACATATAAGTAAGCTCTAGGTAGTAATTACACATGCATAAGTACATATGTGGCATATAGTTTGTATTGTTTGTGGAGGGCAAGAATTTACCTGAATTGACCATTTGGTAGGTTGGGGTGGTCAGGAATGTGTTAGTTGAAAATATTTATTGAATTTTCAAAATCATCCTACTTTGCTCATCTCTGGCCATAACGAGACTTTGAGTTAGGAAGACTTATCTGTATTACTTGTGAGCAATTATTGTGAGGTCTTCACACACAAAGCTGAGTACATTGAGAGCAAAAGTCAAGTGAGAAAACTGAGGGGAAAGTATAGAAGTTCAAGCTCAGGGAAAAACTGCCAATTACTGCCACTGGAGTCTAGTGTCACAGGCTCATTGCCAACCTGCTTCTTCGATTTGCATGTAGAAGCACAGGTGCTAAAGGAGATAAATTTCTGGGTAAAGGATGTCCATTATAGCTTTAAAAACCTGCATCTTCTATACTAAACTAGTGTTCTATACTAAACTAAATGCATTTTTAAAATTTAAATTTGTAAATGACAAGGTTTGGGTTTATATTAAGCTGCTTCTCTTCTCCCGTCCACAGTCTCTTTATAGAGAAGCCTGCATAGCAGCAGTAGAAACCCCTGTGGGTACTCCTCCAAGAACTCTAAGATGCCCACCTCCAGCTTTCTTGGGATGGAGATAGAGCTCACACCAGCTCATAGTCTTAGAGAGACATTCAGCATTTTAGGATTCTCATTGCTTTATCCTCCAATCCATTAACCATCCATCCTTCTTTCCTTCCATCTATCCATCTATCTGCCCATTTCTCCCTCCATTCAACAAATACTTTTTGAGCACTGACTAGGTTTCAGATGCTGTGTTAAGTATTGGGGCCTAACAAGACCGGTGGAGTGTAGAGTCCTTACCTCCCTAAAGCCATCTGACCCTCATTACTCTCTCTCTCTCTCTCTCTCTCTCACACACACACACACACACACACACACACACATGCACACATCAACTTACATCACAGGTAGGATTTAAAAATATTCTTGTTATTCCTAAAATTCATTTCCAGTGCAAGAACCCAACCCTATCTTTCCTTTGAAGAGCAGCCCCTTTATGGCTAACTTTCTACATGCACCTTTCTTGCTAATTTCTTAGTTTTTCCCAGGGCAGGCCCTGCTTTCTGCCTGCTCTGCTTGGCTTGCACAATCTCCCTACACAGACAAGCCCTCTCTTTGGATCCTGATCCATCCACATGCCCTAGGATCTGCACCAGGTCTTCCATTAAACTGATCACACCCAAGAGCAGAAGTGTGAATTCTATGAGTCTAGGTTGCATAGTATTTTCAGACACTGCATTTCTAATATACTTTAATGGGAGGTAAGTATCCTTGAGGGAAAGAAGCCCCTTGAACAAATGTGTTAGGAACTATTCAAATTTTAAGCGAGTTGAGTATGATAAAATTTATGGACATGTTGAAACAGAGAGTATGGATATTTAAAGGCCAAAAATATTTTCCTCAAGCTCCAAGGCCCTTCCTCTACCTGGGGATAATTTAAAAACAAGGGAGAATTAGATTCTGTTTACTGCTCAGAGTCAAGTCTCACTGGCTAAAATTAGCTGTTAAATCACTGGGTTTTATGCTGCTGCAGTGCATGTGGTCCCCTGTGACCATGCTCTTAGACTTGCTCTCCCCTGCTGATTACCCGTGATTACTACCTGGTCAAGTTGTCAGTTGGCTGCCACCAAGCACCTTCAAATTCAAAGCAATTCATTAGTTCCCAAGTCATTCCCTTGATCCTGGATTTTATGCCTAATCTCTTTTATTATTATTATTATTATTATTATTATTATTATTATTATTTTGTGTGTATGTATGTGTGTGTACAATGGGATTGAGTTACCCCCAAATGCATAAATTAATCTCCCAGGTTGATGTGTGTGTCTTACCCAGGATTCTGATTCTGTGATGTGTGCAGACAAGTCCCATAATTTCATTGCAGGAGATCTTCTGTACTTATAATGATGATGGCTTTCTCCTTTGTGCAGCACACCAAAGTTCTGCCCAGCCAACACTGAAAAGTCAGTACAACAGAGGGTACATCAATCATCTCACCTCTCATCCCAGGTTTATTTTCTAGGTGTTTTGTCCACTGTACATGTGCTATGGTAAGCTGTCAACTTTGGGGCAGAATCTTCCCCAGGTAAATCCTCCCATCTCCTCTGGGTCACCCCTGGGGCACTGTGCTGGTTTCTGATTTGGCCACATCACATGGGACAAGTCATTGACTTGTTTTTAAATTTCATTTCCCCCAATGCCAAGCACAGAAGGGAGACCATTAGAAGAGCCTGTTATAGTAACTCCTACACTATTATCTGAATTGACAACATGTGGGTTTATGATGTTACTAATAGATAACATAAGGAAAGAAACATGATCTAAGGTACCGAATGAACCATTAGAACTCTTCTCGGTTGAAGTATAGTCAATGTATGAAAGATCCTTGTTCACCCTTACAGAGTTTATGACCTGCTACAGTAACTAATCTAAGTGGTTTATATAAATTTACTTAACTCATTTAATACTTAAAACAACCTTCTGGACAAGTACTACATCCTTCTTATTCACAGGTGGGGACACTGAGGCATGAAGAAATGAACATGCCTGAGGCCACACATTTAATAAGTGTTGTGTGAATTGAGCCCAGACTTCTGAACAGAGCTGTAGAATGTTTCTTTCTCAAGAATTTAAGTTTTAGTTCAATAATTACTATTATTTAATCCCTCAGGACTCATTTTTGACTATTAAAATTCTCAAAAATATGTAACATTGCCTCCCCACCTTTTCTTTGTAGATAGATATTAATGATTAATTAAATGTTTGAGAAGAGTAGATAGGGTGTTCGGGAATAAGATAACAAACCTCATAGCTCTAAAACTAGCAGTAATAAAACACAGCATGGCTTTTTATCTCAGGCATTTTTGCAGTAGTTGTGCTGCCATCTAGTGACCCAAATAGAAAATAATATGCAATCATGGTTTTGCTGTCTCATTTGCATTTTAAGTCTTTAAGTGATGCCTTAACGGTAGTTTTCAATAATAACTAAATATGCATGTATTAAATCAAAAAAGTTATCATTCTTTTTTTCTTACCATTCTCACTCATTCTTCTACAATAATATAATATGCTCATTAATTATCAAATAAGAAGATATTAGATGAGAAATTGACATCTAATTAATTTTACTATGTATGGTTTTGAGCCATATGAATTTTTTTAAATTTTATTTTTGCCAGTTTATACTTGAATAGCTAGCATAGTGATTTTTCACAAATACACCCGCTTGTTTATAGTTAATTCCAACTATTTATTTAGTTAGGTAAGTAATCACAGGTAGACACTAATACCTGCAGTTTTACACATTCTGTGTAGAACATGTCCTGATCATCTGCACAAACATTTTCAAAGAATTTTGGGTCGGTGGTCCTGGAAAGCCATTTATTGCTTCATAAATATATTGTCTCCCCATTAAAAGTTGCACCCTGGAAACCAAGCAGCGCTCAAATTCAGCAAATTCTTTTTTTTTTGTTTTTGTAAATCATGTTTATTCTATTACAGTTATCTCAATTTTTCCCTCATTACCCTTTTCCACCCATCCCAACCCCATCCCCCACTCCCACAGTCAGTTCCCACTCTGTTATCCATGTCCATGGGTCATTCATACATGTTCTTTGTCTAGTCCCTTCCCCTTCTTTCCACCACTTTCCTCTTTCCCCACCTCTCTGGTCACCTTCGGTCTGCTCCATGTTTCCATGTCTGTGGTTTATTTTGTTCATCAGTTTATTTTGTTGAATAGAGTCCACTTATAGATGCGGTCACATGGTATTTGTCTTTCATCCAGTGGCTTATTTCACTTAGCTCAATATTCTACAGTTCCATCCATGTTGTCGCAAAAGGTAGGCATTCCATCTCTCTCTCTCTCTTTCTCTCTTTCTTTTTCTAAATGCAGACTGATTTTATTTATTTTTTTAAATGTCAAAGTTAATTATAAAATATTAAAAAATTTAAAACCATTACAAAGTCTCAGCAGTTAAACCAACATGACACCAGCACAGAAATAATCAAGTAGATCAAAGAAATATAATGAGCATTCTAGAGACAAATGTGTATATCTGTCTAACAATGCAATATATGATTAAGTTGATATTTCAAATCAATGAGGAAAATAAGGCTTATCCAACAAATTAGGTGCATGGAACACTAGTACTTGAAACAAATAGAGAGCCCTATTTCACACATTATACAAAAAATATTCAGGTGAGTTAAAAATCAATATGTAGATTCTAAGGAGTTTTAGGAGAAAATACAAACTAATATTTTTCTTACCCTGAAGTAAAATATTCAAACCCAGAAACTATAAAGTAAAATATTGACAATATGACTATATTAAACATTTAAGACTATATAGTAATATACACATAAAGAAAGTTGAAGGACAAGTAATAGAATTGGAAAGTATTTGCAACACATCTAAAAAGAGGTAATGGTTTGTCATTGTCTTTTTTTTTAGGGAAAAATTTCTACTAACATTTAATCAAAAAATGAATACAGGATACCAAAAAGTCATTTAAAGCTTCTTAAAAATAATAGAAATAGGCAAGAAATATACAAAAGCAGGTTTAATTTCAACAAATAATAACAGAACAATTAAAATTACACATCATTGTCACAATCAGATTAATACATATTAAAAAATTTTAGTAATATCAAGTATTGGCAACTGTGAAAGGAAGTGTGTATTCATAGACTCTTTTTCTTCATCCTAAAGCAGTCCCATTAGCATATTTTGCAGTGCTGGTTTGGTGAAGGTGTATTCTTTTAGCTTTCTTTTGTCTGGGAAACTCCTTATTTCTCCTTCCATTTTAATAGAGAACCTTGCTGGGTAGAGCAGTCTTGGTTGCAGGCCTTTGCTTTTCATTATTTGGAATATTTCTTGCCACTCCCTTCTGGCTTGCAGTGTTTCTGTTAAGAAATCAGCTGCTAGCTGTATCGGGGCTTTCTTATATGTTACTACCTCTTTCTCCCTTGCTGCCTTTAAGATTCTGTTTGTCTTTGATATTTTGCATTTTAATGATGATGTGTCTTGGAGTGGGCCTCATTGGGTTCCTCTTGAGTAGGACTCTCTGTGCTTCCTGGACTTGTGTGCTCTTTTTCTCTCCTCAAATGTTTTCCATCATTACTTTTTCAAAGAGGTTCTCTATCCCTTCCTCATCCTCTTCTCCTTCTGCTATCCCTATTATGTGGATATTTTTACATTTCAGGTGGTTCTCCATTTCCCTCAACACCTTTTCATTCTTTTTGAGCTCTTTTTTTCCTTTTCTTGCTCTTTCTGGGAGCTTTTATCTACCTTATCCTCAAGCTCACTGATTTGGTCCTCAGCTTCATCGAGCCTGCTTTGGATTCCTTCTACTGTGTTCTTCAATCCAGAAATTGTATTCTTCATTTCCTCTTGTGTCTTATTGATAGTTTCTATGTCTTTTTCATGCTGATAGAGTTTGCAGTAAGTTCCTCATAGTTTCCCTGTAGCTTTTTGTAATTCTTTCTGAGCTCACTGAGCTCATTGAGCTTCCTTAGAACCATTGTTTGGAACTCAATATCTGATAGTTTACTTGCCTCTATTTCATTTATTTCTCTTTCTGGGGATTCCCCCTTTCCCTTCGAGTGGGGGTATATTTCTTTGTCTTCCCATTATTTGTGAGACTCTTCTCTTTTGCTTCTGCTTCTTAAGTTGATCTGTCTTGATTTCCTAACTTTGTGGTATGAACTTCTATGGTAGGAGACTGCTGTTTTTCCTTCTTGTATATGACTCTGATGATGTCAGATGTGATCCCTGTCTGACCTTAGGCAGTCTGTTCAAGACCTCCAGGAATCTACTGTCTGTGGCTGTCTCCTTCAGTTGTTAATCTAGTCACTCTGCACTCAGCAGGCCACCTAAGACATTTAAGGGCAGGGACAGAGTCCCTCCTGGGGGCGATGTTATTGGGTCCTCTCACACTGCTGCCATATGGGGGAGGAGTGAGCACTGGGATCCTGCAGGCTACTCTCTCCATTTTCTCCCCAAAGATTCTGTCCCCCAGTGTCTCCTCAAGTGTCTCCAGACCTCTCTGTGCCCCCTTTAGCCAAGGATCTACTATCTGTGGCTGCCACTCTGCACTCAGCGGGTGGCTTAGATGGCACAGGGCGGGGTGGAATCCCACCTGAGGGTGGGGCTATTGGGTCCTCTGATGCTGCTGCCGCCACTCAGGGGGAGTGGTCTCTGCCTGAGCAAGATGGTTGCTGCCGCATGGGGGTTGAATCAGCACTGAGATCTCACCAGCTACTCTCTCACTTCTCTCCCTAAAGCCTCCTTCCCCAGTCTCTCCTCAGGCATCTCTCACCCACTCTGTCCCTGCCTTTGCCAGAGACCAGGGTAGGTGGCTGCAAATAAATATTTATGCATTGGCCCTTTAAATGGTGTTTTGCATCTCCAGCTGCCAGTGTCTGGCAGAGAGCAACCCTGCTGCTTTCGCAGCTGGCTGTTTTCTGTGTACTTTTTGGGCTCTGGTGCTGTAGGCTAGAGATTCTGTTTTTGGTTTAGACCCCGCTCTTCTCAGGGGGATCCAACTGGCTGTTTCAATATCTTTCTGGTGCTGTGGGCGCCTTGCCGGTCTTCCAGTGTCTCTACCACACTCCTTTCCAGTTAGATTGCACTAAAGCCAATTCTTATGTCTCCGAGGTTATAAGGCTCCTCTCTCGCTCTTGTTCAGTTGTTTGTTCCAGGTATTTGCCCCCAATTTAGTTGTAATTCCAGGTTGGTCCTGGGAGGAGGTCAGTGTGACTTCCACTCACTCCTCTGCCATCTTGATTCCTCTTTCTTTCCCAAATTCAGCACATTCTTAATTCTGATGACTCATTCAAAGACTTTTAAGGATATAATCATCTGAATGTTATGACACAGTTCAAATTAGTTTCTGCCTTAGGTTGAAATTTAAAAATACATGCAAGGATTCTACTCTGCAGGACAGAAGGTGGTTGATGCTGACACCTGGTCATCCCAGAAGCCCCTAGCCCAGATTTTCTGTGGGCTGTGTGCATCTGAAATACAATTGTTTGGAAGCCTGCACAAAATCAGGAAAACCACCCCCACTGATTAAGGACACAGTGTAGCTTCAGTATTCAAATGGATATTTTATATAGCATATAGTATAAAAATACAGTACTCGAATGGACTCAGCACTATAAGCCCAGGGAGAAGTTGCGAGGAAGTTTTAAGTTGGATGATAATTGTGGACATTTAGTAATAACCCACACTGGTATTGGAAAGCTAATGCCTGAAGCTAAAGAAATCATTTCCCAAGAGATCTAAACTAAGATGAGCAAAACCTAGTAAGTTTTAATCATGTCAAGCAATATTTTTTTCAAGAAGGTATTTGTCCTGGGTTCATCATTTACTCGCTGAATATTTATTGAATGTGTATTAAGTCCAAGGCACAATATTAGGCAATAAGGGGAATGTCAGTGTCCAAACTCGTATCTATGCCTGATGGAGCTCATGGTCCAAGGAGATGGCTATCCTGAATGGATGTTTTCTCTTAAAGCAGTTCTAACCTGTGGAGCCTGTGTACTTGAACCCTTCTGGATGACACCATTACATATGTCTCCCACATAGAGTGTACGCTGGCCACATCTTACAGCACTCCGCCATGACCATGGAATGAATACCTGAGAGAATCAGCTGTGCATCACCACTAATTGATGAAAGCACCACACTTCCTAATTTCAAGGGATTTATTTAACACATCCATTTCTCACTGACCAACCTAGTTTCGTTTCACCAAAATGGCAATCTATTAAATTACTTTCACATTCCAGGACTCTGTCACCTAACTTCTGGCCTCACAGGACTCTCCTGACCCAATGCCACTTTCATTCTGCAGGATAACAAATTGCAGCTGTTTTCTAAAGTAAGTTAACATGTCAGCCAGTGACGTGATGAAACACATGTCAAAGCCACTAATTGCAATGTTAGACTTCATGTCTAAAGACAATATTCTGAAGGTCTAAGTTGATAGACTTTTGATGTGTTGGACCAGGGTCATTCCTTGTCCCTCAGAAGTGCCTGCGGTATGAACTCCAAATCCTAAACCTGCTTCCAGACTGGAGACTACTCTGTACTTTTAGATCCATGGCCACATTTTCCTCTTTTTGTGTGAAACTTCATTGGATGGCTCCTGCTAACTGCCTTCACTGCTCTGAGTGGAATGTATAACCCATCCAACCCAACTCAGAACTCGCGTTCATTATTGCCACCCCTCAGTTATCAAAACAGATGTACAAAGTTTGCCATTCTTAGTTTTACTCTGCCTTGTCATGTGCCATCTCTTTTCATTAAAAAAAAACATCACAACACTGAACTCTGCATTCATGTCTTTATTAGTCTGGATGATTAGCCCACCTGCCTTACTTTGAATTCAGGCATTCGCCCCTGCATGTGCCGGGAACTGTTCATCCCACTCTCAAATTAGAAAGATAGAAGAGGAAGTTTTATTTTTAAAAGCATGCAAATATCAAAGTAGTAAAATTAAGAATAAACGGCCCTCCTTCAGGTAAAGGAAAATATTAGGATAAAGTCAACCATCTTTAGGAAGGAAAAATTCAAACACTAGCTCATGTTTTTTTAAAACTCCTGGTCAAATGCATTTTTTTTTCATTGATAATTAAAACCAGGTCATCTTTGTAAGAGCTAGATTTTTAATACATCATGGACCTCTTGTTGGTTTTATCTAAGAGTTAAAACATATTATTATCTCAATCCTTGGTGTCCATGGTCATTTTATCTCTGTTTATATTTAATTGCTGATGACTTATACACCTCTATACTTACATAAAGCATTAATCACTATTTCATTAATATGGACAATGCATAATATGAAAATAGTAAAATTGAAGTTCTGTGAAATTTGTGATAAAACAGAAATGGTGCCCAAAAGCCCTTTTTCTGTGTCTACTCCTCTGTTTCACTTTCTTTGAAACCTTACTGTGAATGCTACTTTTATAGGAAAGGTGATTATTACAAAGGCCACATGCTTTCCTATTTAATCCTGTCATCAGTAACTTTAGTTTTTTGGTGATTATATTTCTCTCATTTATTGCTCAATGTGGAAGCTGAAATATACTTGGAGTAAGTAGCACTGAAAGTGGGCCAGGAACCAAGCTCTCCCAGGCAGGTTTCCCTTCCTGGGAGTGCTCATTTGAAGGAGGCTCTCACCACCCTGCCCTTGATGGGCTGTGGGGGGCGCCAGTTCCCCACCAGGGGCACTGGGGGCTCGTTCTCAGCGCTGGACAGGAGGCTGCGCAGCTTGGCCATCTGCAAGGGGCAAGAAAAGGTGATCAGCTCCAGACTGGATCAAGTGGACTCAAGTTGTGTGAGACAGAGCTATAAACTGATGGTTTTTAAACAAGACAAGCAACCCACAACACCTACCCCCACGTTCAGTCCAGAGTTACCAGGTAAACCATTCCTGGTGATATAGACCTTTTATTTTTGTGTAAAAACACTTTTTTAAAAAAATACAGGACTGCCACGCCCTCTTATGAAACCCTTTTCCTCCTGAATTCTGAAGAATTCTTTTTATCTGAAAGTTCAGTATAGAGTGTATACCTCATGTAGGAGGGGAGACAGTGTTGGAGCAAATAATACATGTAAGTCAATGGCCTTCATTGATTATTTTTTAAAAGGCAGAAAGGAACAACAGTCATGTTACATTTTAAATTTTCAGATCTGATTGTTTTCTTAAGGGAGAAGAATTTAGGAACTTCTTATCAGTAATGCTATATTTCTATATGAAAACATTTTTAGCTTTTCTCAAGATAATTTCATTCCTCTTTTAAAATATTTATACCAATGAACCCAATGTTTAACCTGATTTGCTGATGAAAATGACCATGTGTATTTGAGTCCACAAGTCGCAGAAATAGAGAAGCGGCTGTATTAGGGATATGAGACACTGGGAAACTGACTTGACTATTAGACATTCCCCACTGAGGGTCAAGTCTGTGTGCTGTCCACCTGCTTTAATCTGTTCTTCTCCATGTCCCTGCCCACTCCTTCCCTCCATGTCTTTTCTTGAGAGTTTCTTTAATAAATGTTGCCAAGGCATTCTTTAGATCAACAGTAAGAAAGGAGGACTGAGCAGAGAGGTCAGAGGTACTGGAAGCAGACAGACCAGAAGTGGAATCTCCTTTTCTGCACTTGGCTGTGTGATCATGAGCAAATTACTTACCTTCTCTGAATCTCAACTTACTTACTTGTAATATTGGAGAAACAGAATATACCTCATAGGATGACAAATCCCTCCCTTTAGCACCCTTCTCCCCAGGCCAGGAGCTGCCCTCCCATTTCCTAACCAGTGTTCCATACTTGCTGCCAAATTAACAAAAACTAACTGGAGTGAATCAATACCCTTAAATATTTCAAGAGTATAAACTTGGTCATTGTTCAGCATCACTGCCCTCTTAAAACGATTTGTGTTATCCTGGTACCCTTAGGAAGTCAAGTTGTAGGAAGATGAACATGCTGACTGTAACTGCCAGGGCCAAGTATGAAACCTGTCATGTAAGGCTACTTCATGAGCATCCATGAGGCAGCTGGATACTACCAATTTAGCATCTATTTCCACAGAGCCGGCCAGCAATGAGTCTATGCGTGCCTCACCTGGTCGGAGCTCACAGTTATGGGCTCCTTGAGCAGTAGCCATACAATGCATTCTTCACAGGGCGGCGTGGTAAAGGAGCCATGGTAGGTCCAGTAGTCACGGCAGGCAGGGAACAGGCAGGATGGGTCAAAGTTTGTGAAGGGCGCCTCCTTGCCCTGCAGAGCAGACAGGCAGGTGAGGTGGGCAGGTGAGGTAAGCAGGTGCTCTGAGCATTCATACTGCCCTTCCCAAGGCCCTCACCACTGTATTTGTCAGAATAAATTCAAAGGCAGTAGAGAAAATGGCACTTTCAAACAAAGTGCATGCCTTTGAGATAAAGAGCAAAGGGGAAAGCAAGCTTAAATGGTCTGACTTTATCTGGGACAGTCATTGTAATATTTATTTTTTTTTCACTGTCAGTAGAACTATAATTCTATCACTAACAAAAAGGAGGAACATATATAAACCACAAAAGAAATAGTTCATATCAGTTAATGCTTTTGGTCTTAATGATAAAAAACAGGCTCATGTTTTTATTGAATACTGAACATACTTTCTATGGTGGTAAAATGTACTAGTATTTGATTAGAACAGTCCAAAAGACAACTAAAATCAGTGTGTTAATTGGGAGAGTCTATGTTTGTAAAGTTAAAAAAATATATACACACTGCCCAAAAGAGAAAGGGCAACCCCAGGAACCAAACATGTTGCCTCTGCAAATGTATGTGTCCATGTGCTATGAGTGTATGTTGTGTGTGTGTGTGTACATGGTATGTGTGCATGTGTGTGCATACAGTGTGTGTGTATACAGTATGTATGCATGTGGTGTGGTATGTGTGAGCAATGTAGTGTACATGTGCATGAATGTGGTGTGTGTGCATGTGTTTATATTGTGTGTGTGCATGTGGTATGTGTGGCGTATGTTGGCAGATGACCACTCTCATCCACTTCACTGAGAAAGTAATTATCTGACAGACTGACAGTGAGCATTAAATAAGCTTTTGTATGTGAAATTGCTTTAAAAACTATAAGTATACAAATATAATGGCATTATTTGTTCTATTTGTACTTAGCATATTCATCAGACTTAGTAATAAACTTTAGGTTAAAGAAATATACTAGAAATATAAAAAGAAAAAATTGACAGAACTTGCTTTCTGATCTTAGAGGGAAAGTGAATATTTTTTACCTTTGTCTTAATTTTGTCCAGTGCGTCAAGAATCAGCTGGAACTCACCCTTCTCACGTCCTATCTGTAAGAAAATAGAAAACCAATGATTACATTTTTTCCTTCTTCATAATTTGGTATTGTTTTAAAAACTAATTTTGATCCACCCATCTGCAGCCAGTGTTTTATAAATCTGCCAGGAAACCAAGTACTAAGCAAAAACATAAGTTTATTTCTCTCCCTAAATTTTAGAGTATATATTTGCTGAACTAAACTTGGACTCCAGGCCTCTGAAGTACAGAACCACAAAATTACATGTTGCTCTGCTTCTATGTCCTTGACCTTCTCTGCAAAGTCATCTTACTTTTTAAAAATAGAATTAAAACAAAGATGGACTCAATGTATCTAAAACTAAACTCTCTGTCTTTTCACTCAGATCCACTCCACTTCCTGTTGTGTTCAGTTGAAGCAGAGAAATGACCCAGTGAATTAAGAACGTAAGACAAATTAGGTCATTCAAAAAGAAAGAAGCTAGATTTTCACCCCTGGCTTAAAATCTAAATTATGTTACCACTAAATTCTTGTGTTGATGACACTAAGTCCTTCTTAAACCGATACTGGCTCGACAACACACATATTCCCTGTGCTGTCTTAGCAGGGACTATGAGTTTCGTGGCTACAGGATTGTGCAGCCAGGCTCTGGGTATTGCAGCATCCCCAACACTGGCTTTGCAGGTTTCCAGGGTGATGGGTATGAATAGTGGGAAAGGATAATGGGCCCTGCCCTCACCAACACCATAGTGCCACCTTCAAAGACTTGACCCCAGCCCACCCTACACATATGCACTCATCTATAGATCCACAACTTGAGAAATGTGGAAAAGGGTACATTTTTAAGGGAAAGCAAACATTTTAAACTGATCTTAGCAGAAATATCTTAATTAGTTGAATGAATACTGAAATTCATTCTTCTCCCCTTTAAAGAAAAGGAGAGAATGAAAGATGTTATCTTATGCTTGGGTAAAGAAGTCAATTTAGGAATAAATAACATGTCAATTTTTACCTTACCTTCAGAAAAATGCCAACCACGGCTGTTCCATCAGGTTGCTTCAGAGCTTCTGCAAACGTGTTGTACTTTGGATTCCAGTGAACCAAATGCAGCTGGGAACACAGAATGCAATTTATGAGGTAAATTCTTAACATGAGGAAGCAAGCATCAAACTATTCACAAGAAACCCAATAGTTATTCAGTGTAAGGCTGCCAAATGCTTTCAGAGAAGTTGACAGAATTGTAAATATTAACATGCAATATTTTGGTGACATTCTTAATGGTACAAATGTATATAAAATTAAGATAAATAGATCTAGGACTTTGTAATAAACAATGAATATAAATTGAACTTTTAATTCAAAGATTTGTTTTAGTTTTGCACAACATTACTTCTTTTTCTGACCCAGTGAAACACAGAGCTATAAATAAGAATCTGCTAACATTCTAAATTCACAATTAGTTGAGAAGTAGGGGAGGAAAAAGAAGGGAACATGAACATTTTTATTTTATTTTTTTTAAGTATGTGGGGTTTTTTTTAGATTTTATTTATTTATTTTTAGAGAGAGAGAAAGGGAGGGAGAAAGAGAGGGAGAGAGAATCATCAGTGTGTGGTTGCCTCTCACACACCCCTCACTGGGGACCTGGCCCGCAACCCAGGCATGTACCCTGACTGGGAATCT
The DNA here is from genome assembly GCF_021234165.1 of Pteronotus mesoamericanus. NCBI lineage: Eukaryota > Metazoa > Chordata > Mammalia > Chiroptera > Mormoopidae > Pteronotus > Pteronotus mesoamericanus. The sequence continues at coordinate 62,459,549 of NW_026555321.1, forward strand.
TACCAGTGACCCTTTGATTTGCAGGCCAGCACTCAGTCCACTGAGCCACATCAATCAGGGCCGAACATTTTTATATCTACCTCTTTTTTGCAGCCAGTGGTAACCTAATCCTAATTTAGAATGTAGGCTCCAGTTAAATCAGTCAAAGGCCCATATTGAGCTACATAGAATGGCAAGAGAACACAATAACTCATAGCAATTAAAACTATTCCATTCAAAATCAAAGTGTGAGATGGTCCCAGATACAGAGGTCAAACTGCAAACCTTGTCCACTTTTGTAAGAAACAGACTAAACTTTGCTCAACAATGATGGGGAAAGATATTTAGAGGCATTCACAATAGTTAATCTATGCTGCCACTGGCTCTACAGATGGGCTGTGGAGAAATGGGATAACCACAGGGAAGTATTTTGGGTCTTCAAAGTTAGTTTAACCAACAATTCAGCTGTCTAAGAAAGTGTGCATGGTGTCCCTAAGTTCCTATGCAGATTGGAGCCTGCCTGAGGAAAGAGTAGGGTGGGAAAATGGCATAATGCTCACCTCTTGGGCACTTGTCACCTCTTATAGACTTGGCTTTATGGAGAGAACACGCAGGAGGCTAGTCTTAATTCCTTTGAATCTGGTGCCTTGAGCTGAGCTACAAATCATGTTTGTTTGTTTGTTTGTTTTGATGGGTTAACTGAGACAAAGGGTAGTATTTGCTCACATTAAATTAAAATGTGTGAATAAATATGTGCATATATAATTACACATACACATATATGCACACCCTTCATTAAGAGAAAAGAACATAAGCATTAGCTTGAATTACTGAATGTTATTTTTAAAGCACTGTGTTCTTTAAAAACAGAGGCAGTTTAGGATGCTGGACAAGATAATGAACTCAGATGCCAGTCTGCATAAGGCAGAGCCCCAGGTCCAGCACTCCTTGGCTAGATAACTTGTCTGTGCCTCAGTTTTTTCATTTTTAACCAGCCTTTTAAAGTTGCTGAGAGGAACAAACAAGTTAACTTTTGTAAGCATCAATGTTAGTTACCTTTATTTTTTCAGTCCCTTCAGGGCCCTGATCATTTTTTTTTCCTATTGAACTGTTACTCATCTTCTTAAAATCACCTCAAAAGCCTTCCCTCATGGTGCTGATGCCCCTGTCCTCCCTTAACTGTCTAGCCTAGAATGTTGGGCAGCTTCAGGTCAGGCTGAAAAGATTACAGCTCCTTTCACCATTAGAGACTTGACACAGAAGTGGTGGATGCGGCTTCATGGTTTTTCTGTTCTCACTGTGTGAGCCCCAGAGTGAGTGACAGCTGTGCCTCCTACCTCCGCTGCATACTTGACTCCATCCACAGTGTGCTCAGAACCGTGATCATCAGAGGAGCCCCAGTGCAGGTGGAACTGGCGGAGCCGGTAGGGTCCACTGAGAGGACCACCCCTCAGCACTGTGATTCAGAGAAGATGGGTCAGCAGTGAACTCAACCCCCTTCCTGAACCCCACTTTAAACACGTGCTCCGATGGACAAGGTATGATGGGCAAACAGGTGGGCCATACATTGGCTCCCTTCTCACAAAAAGTCTTGGGATCCATCAAAGTCAGTGGTGTTTCTCTTCTGTCTTATATGTTTACTTGTTTTATTATTGTAAAATGTCAGTTTAACATTTATGAAAATAAAAGTAAAACAACAGGTGGGCAGTAAAGATATAGAAAACTAAAGTATGGGTTGGTCACATAGTGCAGTGGAAAGATGTGACTCACAGTTGAGAGCAGACAGATGTTGGTTCCAGAGTTGTCCACCCCTCAATTGTTGTGTGCCCTCAGGCAGGTTGCTAAATTTCTATGAGCCTGTTTTTGCATCTCCATTAAGATGGTAATAATACTAACCTTTCTGACCTGCTCTGAGGATTAAATGAGATTAAGGACTTTTAAGTGTTCATCACAGTGCCCAGCATGGTATGCAATAAGCAAATGTGAGTTCTTTCTCTTCATCTTGTGTCCAAATACATTTTAAGACTACAAGGAAGAGCTTTTGCCCACATCTAATTTAGACTGTCTGTTCAGATAAGATGAAAAGGGAAAGTCAGAAGTTTCCCAGGGAATCAATCAATGTGGACAACTAAACTAGATAATTTTCAGTAGTATGAATTTGAGATTGTTGTCCAAATACCTCAAACCTGTCATTTAATTTGGTTTCATGTCACTCAGGCTAGGGAGTGATTTACAGGTTAAAATATTCTTTAAATAATATTGGATAATATTAAATAATATTGGAGATAAATATTATCTCATGAGTCCCATTGATTAGGATGAACTATATGATTTTTGCTTACCACAATGGCATATTCATGTGGTCCAACTTAATAGATACTGTTTAATTTTGTTGTTTATCTTTCAAAATGGAACTTGATTTAGATAGAGAAAGGAGAAAAAAGTAACAAATAGCAACATGACATTATTGCTTAAGGAAATATAAATTTCTATGACATTCCTGACTTGGAATTATGACTGTTATTCTTTATGATAACATCATTGGGAATATTCATTTATGTACACCAATAAGAATAATCTTAACTCTTTTTATGAACACAGTTATAAGATGTATTATTGTACATCAAGCACCAAACTATTCAAGGAACAAAGAATCTTACCTTATGTACAGTGAAAAAATGCATTTCTAATTAACCTATTTTTATTTCACTGATTTGCTTAATAGTACAGGCATGTGATTTTTCATTTCCCCACAAACACAAATCATTACCTGAGAAGAAATTGTTAAGTACTTCAAAAACACTCACAAGAAGGATTAATCAGATACACTGATTATTATCTTATAAAATTATAAATTTATAAATTATAAAATATTAAGGGCAAGTCTTCTTGCCCATAATTAATACAATGGCCCTGTTCCTCACTCCACCCCCAGCTTTGGCCCCCACCACATACCAGGGGAAGTGTGGCCCACTTTGTTTCTTTGTTACGTCCCTTGCTTCATAGAATGAAATGAAAATACTTGGGAAGAAGCCTTGGGTGTGGGCCATCAGAGCCTGGAGAACACTCAGCTCTCACCTGTGCTCCCTGCCGCCACCTCCCTACGCACTCCATCTCAGGGGTACATGCAACTTTTACCCTGGGCATGAGCCATGCTGCAGGAGCAAAAGGCAAGGCGGACACATCCCTCTTCAGTGCACACAGGTACTTCTTCACGACCAGAGCAAAGTCAAAATGTCATCTCCATTTTCAGAGATGAAGTGTCCCCTCTCCCCACTAACTGTGACTGTGCCATAAATTACATTTGCCTGTACCGACGTTGAAACCTCCATGTGCTCCTCTACCTAAGGGTCATACTTACTTGAACGATCAAAAGTATCATCAAACACAACCCTGCAGGTCTTCCCATTGTTCAGGATGGTCTTGCAAGAGCCAGGGTCATAAGAAGCTGACCATGGCAGCAGAGAAGGATCATACTTAATGTCCTTAGTATGCAGCTCGATGGGCGACTGGTTGTCTCCCTTGGCAATTGGGTAAAGCTCATGCCAGTGATCAGGACCTAGGACATCAAGTTGAGGGGATTTGTTAATTTGGTGGCACGACCCAAACCCTCTTTCTAGTTGATTACACCAGCAGTGACTGTGGAAGTTCTTGGGTTTCAGACGGGGCAATTCAAGGTTCAGAGCATGAGACGAGTTTGTTACTAGTGTACTGAAGACTCGAACTCCTTGCCTTCCCTCTGCTTGCTCAAGAATACAGACTCAAAGGCTTGTTTTTGAAATGGAATTCACTCCTCCTTTGACCAAGGCCATCTTCTGTCATCCTTCTGGAAGAAAAGCACTGACCACAGGTGGTTTTCAGAGCATCACCCTGTCTCATATGCAACCTGCTGCAGGCAGAGCGAGCGCTCCTATACCTGCACCAGGCTCAGAGAGGTGAGTGCCTGCCCAGGGCCAGGAATTTTAGGGACACTCAGAATTGCACCTCTCATGACTGACTCCTCAGAGGATGTGTGGTCTTGGCAAGTTACCCAGCCTCTCTGAGCCCTGTTCCCTCTTAAAGTAGTAACAACTCTACACTAGGAAGAATTTCCAAGACAAAGGGAAACGCTCCGCGGCTTTGGCGCTTGGTAAGTATGCAGTGAATGTTCCATCCGAACCCTTTCCCCAACGTTTCCTGAAGTTGCCCACTTTCTATGCAGTGCGGGGTGTCTCAGGCATGTCGGGGACTCACCATTGTGGCTGGCGTAGCCCCACTCCTTGGCCATGGTCGTTCTCTCGCCTTGTTGCTCCTGCCCGCTCTCTGCGCAGAGCCTCTGTGCGAGCCGTGCCTTTTATCCATGTCCCCACACCCATCATGGCCTTATTAGGTCAGCGTGGAAGTGGGGCGGGGGGCGGGGGAGGGGGGAGCGGCGCGGGGGGGCGAGGGGGGCACGGCGGGCCAAGCTGGTTGGAGTGGTATTCTGGAGGCGGGGTGGGGAAAGCTATTGAATGCCGAGGGCCGGACAGCTGTCTGCTGGGGTGGGCGGAGGTCCCCCATGTCACCTCCCGTCTGACCCCTCTCCTGGAGCTGCGGTGCCTTCGCCTGGTCCCCCTTGTCTCCCCATGCATTATTTTGAGGGGGAGGGGGAGGAGCGACAGGGTGTCGCAGTTGTGCTCAGCCGCCACCTAAGACCCCCGGCGGCGCTGGAGGATGTGCTGGGAAGTAGCTGTGCGGTCCCCCGACCCAATGACGCCCGCAGGAAAGAATGCGCTTGCTTGCCGGGCGAGTGCGGGACTCCCTTGCAGGCGACTTGGAAAGTTCTAGGAGGACTGATGGGAGGGAGGGCGGGGAGGGCAGGGCCCCAACTCTCTTAGCCTTGGAGTCTGAGGACAGCGGTCTGTCCTGGAGCCGCAGCAGCCGGGGTCCCCGCGCAGACTTAGGGTCCCCTTGGCCAGGACACAGGCGGGGCTCGGAGACCCGCTGAACGCAGAGCCGGAGCCTGCAACCATGACCCCACACCTTGAGCGGCTCCTCTGCTCACAAAATCAGAATATTCTGCAATATGAAAGGCATGGACATAGAGTCTGTGGTTTAAAATGAATGACCTCACTGTCCAAGACGAACTGAAATGTTGGGAGAAAAATTTGGGCATCAGGTTTTCAGAATTGCTTTGATTTTTCCTCAGTCTCCCAAATTGTTTATTTGTTTGTTGTTTGTTTGTTTTAACGTGATGAAACCGCGGAAAGGAGAGAGCTGGCCTATGCAGGGCCACATGCCACGAATTTATTTTCAAATGTCTGCTGTGCTTCACATGGCAGAAATCAGTGTAGTAGACATTTATATTCTAAATTTCTTCTTGGTTCGAACCAGCAATAATTTTAAAAAGACAGCAAGGGAAGACAAACTTAATGTCAGTGCTCTCTTGAATAAGGGTGCAGTCTATATATCCTTATTTACTCTATTATTGATGGTGGTATTTTGTATTTGGGGATTACAAAGCTTGAAAAGGAACTCTCTCATCACGGTAAAGCTAGCTCATCCCCAAGGCATGTGGAATGATTGGGTACACTCATAACCTGGACACCAGGAGAGTCACTCCCCAGGGTATTTTTGTGACGGGATTATTTGATCCACACAATAGCTGTGCAGAATCAAGAACTAGATAGTTTGGAAAATCCAAGCAAACACAGCAAAGCAAGAGACTTCAGACTCGGAACTCTGGGTTGGAGCAGAAATTCTGCCCATTTGGCCTGTCAGCGCCTGTTCTCTGCTTTTGCTGTGATAATGTGATGTGTAGTTTATGGTTGATGAAGGTGTTTTATGTTTCTTATTGAGGGCATAATTGTGTGTATTAGTAAACTATGATCCTGTTCCAATTCATTAAATTGTTACAATCTTTCTTTTTCTGGTTTGTGTGGTTAGAAGATAATTTAATGTTATTTAATACAGTCATAATACAGATAAGTGTTTAATAAATTTTTATTCCAAGCAAAGCCAACAATCTAGGAATTCATCACAGTGTTACTGTTTAGGCATAGAAGTTTTAAAAATGGATTTTTATTAAAATAAAAAGACTGCATAATGAACAAACAATAAATTAAAGCCTTGCACTATGGTACATAATTTCAAATGAACACTGGGTAATACTTGCAAAATGAACTATTTAATAGTTTTAGGTGTGCCATCTTGAAAAATGATCATTTGTGTGTTCATTTTATTTTCTTATAAGTTAGTAAAATTTGAAATTGAGATCAAAACATGTTATTTCAGACCACAATATACTTTTCAGAAACCACAAATTAATCATTTGCCTCTTAACTGATATACTCCAGCATATTTATTTATAAATTTCAAAATTCCCTGTCAACAGAGTAGAGATAATTCTAAATTTTATCTAAGACTAAGATTTCTGGAATGGCTTAAAGGAAAAAAACAATTAGGTACACACTGAGATAAATAATGCCAGCAAAAGAACTAGGAATGATTAACCACAAATAATTTCCAAGCATCCTGATAGTGCTTCTCCCAGCATGATTACTGGAAAGTTGATGTATTTGTAGGATTTTTTTCCCCTCAAAATGAGTATATTCATATAGAGGCAGGGAGAGAAAGAGAGAGATGAATATAAACAGAGCAATCCAGGAGGGGAATTTGGGTAAACAGAAGTTTGGGGACAGGGATGTCTGATTGTGGAAGTTTCAACTAGGTTGTATGTTAAAATTATAAACTTGGAAGGTCTAAAGTGATAAAATTTAAACATATTTTTACTCTTAATTTGGCATTTTATTTTGCAAGATACTGGGTAATATAACTAAGTTAAATATGCAAGTTTATAGCATTTGGTGCTTCTAGAGCATCAGGAAAAAAAGGAGAAATTGCCTCTTTCTTTACCTTTGTGATCAAAGCATAAATTAAGATTTGAAATGATTGCATAATTGTGTTCAAATATTTTATATGTTATAGAAGCATATATTTTCTACTACATTTTTATTTTTGTAGGACAAGGTTTGTGATAGAAATAGAAAACAATAAACATAAAAATAAAATTTAATAATTAATAATAAAACATAAAAATGCAAAATTAAATCAAAGAAATTCAATAAAAATGAAATAAGTCCAATAAAAATCAAATCTGATAAACCTAAAATATCATCAAATCTAATACAAATCAAAATTTTAAATCAATCTATTTAACTGTCATAGATAACTTTTATATTCTTCCTTGAAACTGTCATTTTTTTTTTCTTCCTCTCATCCACAAAAAAATCATTGTAAGGAAGTTTGGCTCACCATTTTATATGTGAATGTGACAGGCTCAGTTCTCAAGTTTGACACCAGTGACAGCTGAACCACTTGGATGGGATCTTAAAATTTGGCTCTCATTCATGGCAAATATATCAGCAAGCAGCCTACAGCCTTGTCCCAATTAGTGTCCCTCACTAAATGCAGCCATCTGAGATAGTCACTTTACTTGAAGATGAGAACATGCATGTAAGGGTGTGAGGCCCCTGTCTAATGCAATAAGATTTGATCATCAGGGTTCATGAGTTCAAACTCTTTTCTTCCAAATACAGACTCCTCTTATAAAATATAGTAATTGCATGTTAAACAGGCAAATTCATTAATTAAACTTCACGATACCTTTGCTTGGGATCAAATTTAGGTTGCCAAGTCTAGTTTTCAATAACTTAAGGACAATTTTTTGTTGTAAAATTAACATGTGGGATTGTGTTTTGTTTTGACATTTCATAGCACATAGATGGCCAGTGCCCAAATTTTTCTTTGGTGTCAGGCATGTCCTCTAAGAAATGGAAAGAGTGATACCTGCCTCCCAGAGGTCTGTGTGGCTTACATGAAATCATGAAGCAAAGCCTCATCATAGTGCAGACAGTGTGTTTGTCATTCAGCAACTTAGTACTTTCTCTGGTCTTGTTCATTTTTTCCAGTGTCTCTCCAGGAAGTCACCTACTCCACCCTCATTCCTTGTCCTTTGCAAGCAGTGCCTCTGTCTGTGCACACAGCAGAGCCCAGGCTGACCTGAAGACAGCACCCCAATTGTGGAAGACTCAGCCTGCAACTAGCCTGCAACTTTCCTGCCACCACGGGGCTGCTGCAAACCATGGCCAGGATCCTTCACACAGCGGGCATGAAAGTTAACCTATTTAACCAAGTGTGACCAATTCCAAGTAAAATCCATTCATCTTATCTAAGAAAATTAACTGTGATAAGAATTAAAGAGAATATGATTCCAACAAAGCTTAACACCTCTTTAGTATATTATTTGACAAACAAGTTATTAAATGTGAAATTCAGCTCCTCTAACTAGCATTCGGGAGTCTTCAGATGTCTGCCCTACCTGCTTGACAGCCTTCCTCCAGCCTTCCTGTCCATACTCACCCACGCTCCACTTCAGCTCTTTTTTTTGTGTTATTTTAACTTTTTTATGTGAATTACTGTGCTTCCCTGGGAAAAAATCAAATGGCAACCTCACTTCTATAGAAGGTATAACAATCTCAAGCCCCCTTTCTCCTGTAAAGTATTGCTACCCTGAGCTGGTCAGGTGACTTTTCAGAATAATCATAATCACCCTGGACACTTTACTTGATTATTAGTGCCAAATGAAGTAACACATGTACAAGTCCTTGATAACTCACATTTCTCACTTATCATTATTCCTACTTTACAAATTTAATTGAATAAATATTTAAGAGCTGGGAGTTCTCAAAACATTGTCTTAAAAACTATATGGGCTAATTTGCAAAGCATAAGCCTAGTAAATCTAAAATAATGGATTCTTAAAGACATTAAGAGACAGTAGAACACTGACTGGTGTGGCTCAGTCGATTGGGTGTTGTCCCCCAAAACCAAATGTTGCCAGTTCAATTCCTGGTCAGGGCACAGGCCTGGGTTGTGGACCCAGTCCCTGGATGGGGCATGTGTGAGAGGTAGCCAGTCAACGTTTCTCTCTCACATCCATGTTTTGCTCCCTCCCGTTCTCCCTTCTTTCCCCTCTCTCTAAAAATAAATAAATAAAACTTTTGAAAAAGAGAGATAATAGAGATGACTTTTCATCAAATATCTGAATAACACACAAAAAAATATTTGTATTACTCAAATTTTATAGCCTTTAATGTCATTGAATATTTCTTTATTTTTCCAAAATTAAGTAATCAAGACCAATAGGAATCTTAGAATTAGTGGACTGCACCACACAGCTCTTTTACCCTATTTATTCCAAATAATGAAGTTTAGGTAATCTGTTCTTAAAGTATTTTATCTTGATATAATTTCACAATTTTCAATATTTTAGCTTAATTGAGGTATAATTGACAAATAAAATTGTAAGCTATTTAAAGAGTACATCATTTATTTTTGTGTAAATTTTGTAAAATATGAGGTAAATTATTACAAAAAATAAAGTATGCATTGTGATGATTTGATACACATCTACACTGTGAAATCGTTCCTCCCATCTAGTTAATTAACAAATCCATCGCCTCACCAATTTATCTTTGTGTATGTGTAAGAACATTTAAGTTCTACTCTCTTAGCAAATTTCAATTATGCAATATAGAGTTACATTAGATCCTTAGATCTTCTTCATCTTATAGCTGAAAGTTTGTACTCTTTTACCCAGCTATTCCTATTTCCAATTTTCAATATTTTTAACAGTAAAATTTTTTCTCTATGAAATGCTACTTAATATCTTTATTTCCTCCTATGTAGTTTCCACTAAGAAAAAAAAAATGCTGTCAATTAAACCACCAAGGACTCCATTTAAAAAATCTCATCAACATTGTTTCAGCCTGCCTCATAACCTAAGACCAAGATATGATTCATTTTTATTTGTTCTCTTTAGGAAAAGTTATTTGAACACTTCTGATTTTGCCTGTAAATGATAAAGATTATCTTGTCATTGTGGGGGAAAAAACCCCAAAATTTCTGTTCAGTTATGGTTCTATAATGTTGTTTGTTACTTTGTTTTATTCAACCTAATACATCCTCTTATTTGTAATGTTTTTAGGAAAAAATTACTTAGTGTGATATAATGTTAATTTCTCTTATAAGTGACAGTCAACAGAAATTCCTGGCATATAGTCTTTGGTATTTAAATCACTGAAAATTAGTATGGAATTTTGAGATAAATTTTTCAAGCTAGAAACTTTCTTAGTTGATAGTTATCACATTAAAGAAAAACATAAGAACATAATATGGTGATTTTTCTGGTTTTCAAAATGATTATAATATATCCTCCTTTGTAGGTAACATAAAATCAGGAGGAGAACTTCATTTGGAGAGTGAAGAGTTGCTTTGAACTATGGATTTATGTGCTCTGAAACATGAGCCCTTTACCTTGTTTTAGCAGAGTATGTTTATGATAAAAATTTTAATATATCATCTCTGAAATGCCAGCTCACTATCTCTCAGAAAAAATAGATACAGTAATCTTTCTCTGTAGCCTTGAAAGGTAGAATGCAATATGCATGCTAATCATATGAAACCTTGAATACTAACAGTGTTGAGTGAAATCAATATAAGTATTGATGTCTAGAACACATTTTTTTTTTTACATGCTAGCATAAATGTTTTCCTGGAGCTAATTCAGTGTGCAGCTAGAAGCTTTTGGAATCACAGATTCATATCAGAATTAGCTGAAATACAATGTGTTTTTCTCCACACATTAGAAGTATCGTGTGTATTCAAAAGACCTTAAGGAATTTATACTCAACACTAAAGGAAATTATTTTGTAAGATCCACTCTACTTTAACCTTAAAACAAAACATTGCTGAAGAGAAGCTATAACTGGTCTCTTCAGACTATCCTACTGATAATGGAGTATAAGTAGATGAAAAGTACGTGTATGACATGTAAAAATGAACTGCAATTTGTGAAGAGTCAGAGCTTCTTTCTTAGGGCAATGAAAGCTTTCATATCTTACTCTTTAGGTCAGAGAACCTAGTCATTGTTATTTAATCTTTACAAACATCAACAACATAGAAAAATTGAAAAGCACACCACATTTCAGGATCAACAAAGTTTCAGTCTAGTCTTGATGTATAAGGACAGGCAAGAGCTGGTGGGACAACAGTGGGATGAATGGGAAATAACACAATCAGAGACCAGAGCATCCTGCTCCTGCCTGGGGATCTGTCTGACCACCTCCCCAGTTAATCCCTTATTAAACTCTCAGGTTCTGCTTACAGTTTGTCCATTCACGGCTTGAATCCTCTGGGGTGCCCAAGTGGACCAGATTTTTGGTTTTCAGTTTCATGTACAGTAGTAATCATTTATGATTGACTTTAAAGACATTTCTCTTTTCAGAAGGTGCCACGGAGGCTTAGAAATGACAAAAAATTCACACAAAGAAATCTCCATTCAAAGGGGATAAGTAAACCTGTGTATCCTGGATAAGAGAACACATGAATACCTTGGTCATTTATTTTTTAAATGCACACTGATATGACAGCTGTCAAAATACAATCTAACAAAATTGTTTTGAATGAAGTTAAAAACAACTAAGCACTACTAGAGCCATGATAAGGAAATAACTAAATGAACTTTTTGGCCAACACAATATTTGGACTCACAATTTCTTTTCTAAGTTATTATTTTTTTCATGCAGTGATCAGAACTGAGTCTGCGGGAGGAGCTGATCAGATCCTTTCACCTCCGGCCTAAGTCATAAACTTCTCAGATTGATGTCTGATTGATAGGATGAGTAGTGAGTGTTGTGTTGTTGTCTGGGGTTCAGTGCTCAGATTGCAAACAGCCCCACTTCCTCATCTGGGGTAGGTGATAAGGGACATGAGGGGCAGTCACTTTTGGCTGACAGTGCACAAATGTCTCCTCTCCATGATTGAGAAGTGACCCAACTCCCAAATTGAGTTAGCAAAATGATTCCATCAGTTGTGACTGAGGAACAACTATTTCTTCACACTTTATATCACTGGCATGTTGTTACTAAAAATCTACTTTGATTTTTTTAAGGTACATTAAGTAAGCAAAAAAAATATTTCTTTTTGGCAATGGTGAACTAGAAAGAGTTGCTCATTATTACTTGGCCTGTAAAGAATTTTATTGCTCTTATAATATGAATAGAGTAATCAAAAATTTGGAAACATAAGTACTGAATTGAATAAAAATAAAAATAATAATAATATTTTATTTTATAAAAATATACTTTGACTTGAGCATATATATTTCAATTTAGATTTTACGACAGATATCAATAAATGACATGTCACAAATTTTAGCACCAATTTTATCTTTCATAGATAGTTTCTTTGCCAAACAATCGACAGAAACTTCTGAAGTTACTATATTCCTTTTCATAATTTTTAAGGTCATTACAGTGCAAAAGCATACTTATTCAGTTCAGTGACTGGTCGACACTGTTCTCCAGCCTCTGATACTGGTGACTCCTGATCCCAGTAACCATTCCTTCTGAAGTTACTGACTTCATTTGATGTGCTAAATCAATGAATTCCAAATGAAACTGTTTTTGCAAAACCCAAAAGGTTTTTAAAAGCATATTTACACAATATAGTAACAGTGAAAGAATATCATTTATTCATGCACTTGACACTGCTATTTAATACCTCCTGTGTGTCAAGCTCTGTCTGGGTCTCAAGAGATCTTTGGGAGCAAGTGAGAGTATACTCCTCACTGAGCTTACATTCCAGGCAAGTGGTGCTGACTAAAATGCAAGTCAAAAAAATTTTCATTGTGGCAGATAGGGAAGAGTCCACAGGGGAGGCTGGAAAAGAGGGACCTTATATATACTCATTTTGGAAGAGTTTGTGGAAGAAGTGAATAAAAGAAATAAAGTGTAGACAAGCATCAACTATTAGAAGAGTTCAAGGAAAATCATTTCAGATGGAGAGAATTTAAGAATACCATGGATGGAGGGTGGGAATTCAGGGAAGCGGGGGATTGGAAAGGATGGTAGAAGCCAGGTCTGGAGGGGCCACTGTAGGTTATGGTGAAGAGATAGTAAATATTTTGGAGCAATAGCAAGTTGTGGGAGAGTGTAATGCTGATGAGAACACAGCCCAAATCCCCTTTGAGATCACTCTGACCACCACACATGGAATGGAGTGGGTGGGAGTGAAGGTAGGAAATCAATGGGGAATGATAATTTGCATTATTATGATTCTAGTAAGACATTTTCTTCATGTGGTAAAGTTACAGATCTCAAATAAAATGTATTGTTCTATAAGAGGGATTTGTATGTATACATGTGGAGGAAGAAACAAGAAACAAGTCTCTTCTGCATTTCAACATGGTTACCATTGAAATAAGAGAATGGAACTACAAAAATAGAATAGTTATCACTGATAGATTTAGGGTAACCAATAGGTCACTGATGTCATCACTGCTGGTCTCCATTTTATAGCTAGAATTGGAGAGGCCACAAAACATTGTAATTAAGAGCTGCAAATTAGACTTCTTGGACCTGGACACCAACCCCAGCTCAGCCATGTACTTAGGACCAGTTACTTCCCTGAGTGTCAACTCATTAGTAGAAAGGGTTGTGAGGTGCTTAGAATATTGCCTGGCATTTCTAAGCATTTGGTCAGTACTAGCTTTAAAAAGAAAGAAATGTAAAATAGATAAATTTTTGTCCAGGTTAATCAGTTCCCAATTAAATAAACACTTCGGAAGACAGGAAACAGGACTGTCTTGCTCCTAACCAAATGCCCAATACTTAGCCCAGGACTTGACATCCAGTGGTCAAATGATTAACAGCATTTAAGGCAGGCAGGCAAAAGGAAGGAATGCTAGGGGAAGGACAGGGAGAGAGAGAGGAGTTTCCAACCAATAGTAAGTGAATCATCAAGGACAATTCCTTTCTCTTGCATTAAGGGAAATAAATTGTTTTTGTTCAAAAGATTTGATTCTATTCCCTATGTTGTACATTACATCCCCATAACTTATTTATATTAGAACTGGTAGTTTGTAATGAATCACTATGACATACACCTGAAACTAATAGGATATAGTATGTCAAACATATGTAAATAAAAATCACCATAATAATAGTGTTTGACAGAAGCTGAGACATGTTAAAGATTTTGGGAGACTATAGAGGATGGGAATAGGGAATCTAGAGTTGTTTCTATGCATGTGCAGTATACCTAGGATATTGCATATATGTATAGAGTCCATTGTAGTGTCTGATTTCAACTTCTAAAATATTCCCCAATTTGATCCACTCATCTCCATTTCCACTGCTATCATTCGAGTCCAAGCCATAGATATTCCTCACCTAGACTCTTGTCATCTCTTCTTTTTTTTCCTAGAGAATATGAATCTCTCATCCTGCTGTGTCTTCTACCTAGAGAGCTCCACCCCTGATGTGTACAGAGACAGTTTTTTCTGACATTTCAGTCTTCAGCTTAACTGTCATCAACTTATAGTGGCCTTGATTGGCCACTCCACCTAAGCAGATCCTCCTTCTTAAGTCTTATGAGTGCACTGTATATATATTCTTTCTTCTACTTGTCAAATGTACAGTTATTTCACTTAACTCTTTGTTTCCTACAATGAATAAATTAATGGATAAATAATTTATTTCTGATTTGATGTCCCAAAGTTACTCTGAACTGGACAAGAACTTATTAAAGAAAAAAACATTTCCCAAAGACAGTTTTGTGGTGGGACCTACACATTGAAGTTAAACACATATTTTTCCAAACCATATAACAGAAAGCACCTGTCAGTCACTATTTATAGGAAAATAAAATAATATGAGTTGCTGGAAAGTCATCTGCGTAGCACAAGAGTCAGTATGGTAATTTCCATCCCGTGGTCCTTCCATTCTTTGGAAAGCATCTACTCCCATGGCATGGTTACTGAAATCCCAATTCAGGAATGAAAATCTGAAACCATGCTATCTGCTTTTGTGTCCTCTGGCAATACCTCATTCAAAATAATCCAAGAATGAAAATAAGCTTAGCCATTTGCTTTTTTAAACACTGAACATGTCGATCCTGAAATTCCACTGGATAGGCATTTACTCTTCACAAAGATAAGAGTTCCTGTTGACCTTGCCTTATTCAGGCATCTAACAATACAATAGCCTCTGATATATGTTCACTCTGAACAGATGGAATTTAAACCAAATTATCTCACAGCCACATCAACCCATCATAACGCATTAAATAACAGAGAGTAGAAGAGATTTTAGGGGATGCATTTAAAATCTGAGGCTCTGAAATGACAGTGTACTGGATTTGAGAGCTGGTTCTCCACTAACATGCCATGTGCCCTTGAAAAAGTTACCCTACCTATCTAATGCCTCTGATTTCTTGGTCTATAAAATGGGGATAATAAGATATTTAATCAAATTCTTCTGAGAACTGAGTATGATAGTGCATGTAGAATATTGACTATAATATCTTTGTCAATCCATATTAGCTGATATAATAGTAATGGTTATTACTACTGATAGTAATAGTAATGGTAATTGGCTCTTTGAGTTCAAATGGATCTTATGGGTCCTTGAATCCAACCTTCAATGAAGTTCCAGAAATCTCCTCTAAATTATTTATAAATCGTCATCCAGACTCTCATTTTCAGTAATTCTAATGAACAGCTGCTCTCCAAATTAAAAAGAAAATTATTCCATTTTTTTACAAATCCATTTTTTTGTATAATAATTATGGGAGCATAAACCTATCTTCTTTTCTCATTTGGGTCCCAGTTTTGTCCATTAAACAGAGTTAGATTAAACCAACAGCCATAAGATATCCCTTCAAATCTTTGCAAGTGGCCATTTTACTTCCCCTTCTGCCATCACCTACTGCATTGTCCACATTTTCATATTGAGCTAAACACCCACAGTGACTCGGTTCACTCTCCTGATCATTCTCCTCTGAATAACAGCTGAATAAAACTGAATGACATACTTCAGAATTGTATGACAGAGCAGTTACCAGAAGTGCAATGACCTCCCTTTTTCTAGATTCTGCATTTCTTTTAATGCAGGATAAGATGCCTCAGTTTTCTGGCTCATACTTTCAGATCATACTGAGCTTGCTCTCAATTAAAACATCCAAGTCTTTTTCATGTGAATGCCTGTTAAGCCAGTTCCCCCTGCATCTTGTATTACTGTCAGTTCAGAGTTCTAGTCTGATGAAATCTTTTTGAATCCTGACTCTTTCTTTGAGCATATTAATGATCACATCCAGCTTTGTGTCAACAACAAACATGGCCAGCCTGCCCTCTGTGTCTTCATTTAAGCTGTTGATACGACTATCAAATAAGATCCGGTCTTGGGCAGAAGCCTGTCCCTTGGGGTTGAGATGAGTCCATGAATTAACTTTCTCTGCCTAGAGTTATCCAACTCTTTGTGAGTCTCCCTAATTACATTGTCACTTCATTCCCATTCTCATGGGCTTTTGACCCAAATATAACTGGGTTTAAATCCTTGCTTCAATACTTGCTACCAGAGCTTCTCTCTCCTAATTTACAGGATAGTTTTTGATTAGTAGTCTAGTTCCATGAACTCTTTTTTCTTGATTAATTGTGTTGTCTATGTCTCCGGTACAATGTTGGATTGTACATTGAATGTTGCAGTGGTGAGAGCATACATCCTTGCCCTGTTCCTGATTTGAGGAGTAAGCTTTCAGTCTTTCCCCTTTAAGTTTCATGTTAGCTGTGCGTTGTTTGTAGATTCTCTCTATCAAGTTGGGGGAATTTCTCTCTATTCCAGCTAATTTTTAAAAACTCTATTTAACTAATGTTAAATTCAATATTTTATATGCAAAAATAGAAAGCAGCCTACCCATTTTTTACTTCTTTTCCACAGATACCTTCATTTGAATTAGCAAGAGTCTCCTGAATCTGAAGCCTGGAGAAGGATCAGTGGCATTCCTCCAAGGACATTTATATTGTCCAAACATGTTCATAGCCAAAGAATTTTTCATTACAGGGAGTTTCATGAGATTGAGATAAAATCCCTAAAATCCAGAGCAGCAGTGTTCCAAAGGTTGGGGGTGATGTTTTCTTTATTTGAATGGAAAGAGATAGAAATTACCCATATTGTGTCATGAATAATGCAGTTTTTTCCCAAATTTTTGAGGGAAAAATAACAATGCTCATATACATGGGTAGTGCTAATTCTGTATCTCCATAAATGTTTAATTCTTTTATTTATGTTTATGCATTCAAGGCAACTCTAGAAAGCTATAATGATATCAGTATGCAAAATAATACCCTGGAATATGAAAATCAGTTTTGTTTCTAAATATAAAATTGAAAAAATTAAATTAAAATGAAAGATTTTTTTCTGAAAGTTTGGGCCAAAAACGTGAGGGCACATTATACATGGCAAAATACAGTAGTATGTGTTGAGCATCTAGTAGATATAAAGCCTTGTCATGGTCCTTGTGTTAACACAAAAAGCTAAAACCTATGGTCCCCACATGAAAAATGATGCACTGACATCACACAGCTCAGACAGAGATCAAACACTAACCTGCCCTGAAAACCGAAGTCTGTCTTTCTAGGCATTTATGCAATAATAGAACTCAGACTAGACCCATACCAAATAGTAGTGGCTACAGAAATTCAAACCATAAAAGCTGTCTAGCCAAATACAGAATGGTTGAGTTACATCCAATCTGTACTCAGAAACAGTTAATTGAAAAAAATAGCAATGTATATAAAAAAATCAATGTTTGGTTTGTGAGAGGAAAGGCAAACAGAGACCCAAATTCCTACCTCTCCCCCATATACACAAAAGAGAAAATGTTTTATTCCAGTACCTTATACAATTCTCTTCAAAACTTTTATTTTCAGCATAGTTTAGGAAGCATGGTAAGTATTTGACAAATATAAAAGTGGAAAATGACATAATGGTGAACATTCAAGATGGGTGTGTGAATCTTTGTTCAAATGCAAAGCATACAAGGGGGTGGGATCTCTCCTCCCCTTTGCAAGCTGCAGATATCACGCAGTTCCTGAGGTCCAGTCCCTCCTGGTGAGTGCACAGTAACAGGTCCCTAGGGGCCTGATCTCCACATAGGGCAGTGAGCTCTGCACTGAGGGAAACTTCATTGCACAACCACAAACAACACTTATCTTGGCCAGATGTGGTGAAAGTTCGCCTCCCTGGTCAATACAAGGATTGTGAAAGGACTGTGTATGACCTGGCACCCACACAAAGCATCCCTACCGGAAAAAACCAGCTCAGTTGCCTAGTTCAACTGAGGAGCTGTCATTAGTGTTAGTACGGTGACCACATAATTTATCATTCAAACCAGTACTCTTTGAGGGGGATGTTAATAAATACTCTGGGATAACAGACATAAACCAGCATTGCACCAGAAAGTGGAGGACTTACATACCCTAACAACGAGTATCACTTTTGTCATGAAAAGGAGACAACTGTCTAAATGAGACAGGATAGTAAGAAGCTAGGAAAACTCCTGGGCAAGTGCAATGGAGAAAATGAGATAAGAAAATTAAACGAGGCCCAACAGTTTGAGCAATTTTCAGCCAGCCAGTGAATGGAGAGAACGTATCTCCCCTGACCAAGGACACGAGTGTAAATGGTTTGTTTATACCTCTCCTCCATTACCAGAGAATGTATAACCTCCCATTCTAATGCAAATGGAGTTATAACATGAGATAATGCCTGAGCCAGCTTGGGAAGAAGCTAAGGACTTCCCTTTCTGCTCCTCCTCCCCCGCCAAGAGAAAGCATGCACCTGCTCTCCCCCTAGGAATTTCCTTCTCCCAAATTCTTACATCTTCCCTATATAAACTTGTTTATGATAAGATAAGATGGGTGTTAAAGTTTTAATCCACCACCTTCTCCGACTGCTAGCCTCTGATATTAATAAAAGTGCAAGTGTTCTAGAAACTCGGTTCTTCTCACTGACACAGTAAAGAATTACAGATCAGAGAGACAAAAAAGGATAAGTAAGAGTTTTATCAGTATATTCTCAGGTGAGAGGATGGGACGGCTGAGGGTGGCAAGAAAAGCTTACCTCAGAAGCAACAGGAGAGCCTAGGCTGGGCTGACTTAACTTTTTGGGAAATCAGAGAAATGGGGTCTTAGGGACAGGTTCAGGGGATTAACTGCCAGCTTCCCACTGCCTTAGAGTTTAGGAGATGTGTGCCTGTGAAGAAAGAAGTGGTGGGGGCAGGGGAGAGAAGAAAAGGAAGATGGCACTGGCTGATCCCCAGAGGAAGAGCTCATGTGCTGGGTCCTCTGTCCTGAGGCTTTTATATCTGTTTCTGAGGCAGAAGATAGTCAGGAAGGGGGAAACTCCAGCGGTGCCCCAGGGCTAAAATAAAGAACATTGATAAAGGGCAGAGACCCTGTTCTTAGACTAGTAGTTCCTGCTTTCTGTAAAGGCACTGAATCCTAGTGAATCAGGAATAAACCTACACAGAAGATGCTACCTGACCCCTGCTTCATTATAATAACATTATAATAAATTAGCTTTGTGGGACTCCCTTCCTGGTAACCAATCAGGGAAATCATGGGAGACCACATGCGCATTAACTTTAAAATAATATAACTACTTGTACATGTGCAATAAAAGCCCACCAAAACTAGCCTGAAGAGACCTACCCTAAAAGAATAAAAGCCCTCCGGTCCCTGAGGTCAGGGCTGTTAGGCTCTGCCCCGCTCTGCTCAGAGTTGGCCTGCTCCCATGTTCTGTGTGGCTTAATAAACCTGCTTTCTCTTGCTTTCTGCTATAAACTCAGTGATTTCGGTTCAATTTTTTATCTGCAATGACCAAGAACCTGGTTACTGGTGCCCACCTGTGACATTTCCCTATTCCACTTGCCAAGGAATTTTCATAGCTTCTTACTACTCTATTTCATTAACCCTCAGAGACTCCCATCCCTAAAATCTTTTAGCGGTGATGAGAGAGGAGGGTTTCTTTGTCTTCAATAACTCCTTCCTGCTGATAAAGATCATGGTCCCTGCCTGAATAAGGTATGGAAGTCTCTTCCTGTCTGACTTAAGAGACAAAGGAATAGTACCTGAGACTGGAACAGAAAGGCTCTTATGTTAGCCTATTCTTCCAAAGGAGGGATAGGCTAGACTACTAAAAGCATCATCATCTTTATATGAAATTGTTGTATCCGACTCAACCATTTATTCCTTAAAACAAATCAATTCAGGCAAACCATTGAGTCTCATATCAGGAGTTGGCAATGTAGATGGGCTTCTAAAGTGAGACCTACATTGTGTTAACAAGCAATCAGGTAAATAAGGTCATAGTATACGCTATGAAACAGAAAGAACACAAAGGTTAATGAATAGAGCAAATCATAAACCAGTTTCTGCATCTGCAAGACTGTCAGTTGAGAAGACTCCCAAATGCAAGACTTTTGCTGGAATGAAATTAAGCAATGACAATTGCATCAGTAGTTCTCAATAATTTAAAGTCAAAGGGTTGGAGAGAAAGATAAACCATTAGCTTGAAAAAAAACTAGAAAATTAAGATTCAATTCAGTTTGTGGGTGACAATTTCAATTTGGCCTAATTATCTGTACAAACACAAGAAGAATAATTGATCATGAGGTTCTTTCAAAACTGCTTTTCTGGAATTTCACAAGGAATCTTCAGATTGAGCTGTAGCAACCTCTCAGGGCGCAGAAACCAAGCCACAGAGTTAGTATTTGGCTTTGCCTGCAATAACTATAAGTTTGGATGGATTCCTCAAGTTACTGAGGTCCCCAAAATGTCTTGAGATTCCTTTCTTGCCATCTTTCAGGAAAGCAACATTTTTCCTTTACCTAGAAAGACTGCCATGACTCACATGATTAAGCAAAGTACCAGGCTGTTTCTCCAAGGCGCTTTTATTGGCTTCAAAGTCAATCTTAATTCTTTATGGCCCTCTGATGGCATCCAGAGTTCAGGCAAGACCCTTCGATCATGACATTCAGACAAAGACTTAGTTGATAAAATCACATTTGGAAACTGGTGCTATTATAAAGAGAACAGATTTTTATTGGGTTTATGCAGACAAACATACTGCCGTAAAAATAATACTCATTAAGAATTACCAAATTCTGGAAGGATTAGGTAGGGAGAAAAATATAAATGTTTCAATATTGTTTATGAGGGTATAATTTACAAAGTGTTTAGGGGAAAATGTTTCTTTATATCTGGAAAACAAAAAGTTTTAAAATTAGCAATATTTTAAACAAAGTCATAGGAGTAACAATTAGCTTAAGTTGATTTAGTCCCATATAACCAATTTTGTTTGTCTTGACTGCTTACCAGTATTTCCATGAATCCCGTTAATCCTTAAGGTTCTATAAATCTTCCTTTACTTCAATGATATGACCTATTTATATTGTAATTTAGAGTAAGTCAGAGTCCTTTTCATGAACCTATCTAAAGATACATTTGCAAATGCATTAGAGTAAAATAGTGACTGTTTATAAATGACAAAACTTAAAATAATATGGTTGTTTTACCAAAGAAAAGTGGGGTCCTGCTGCTTACCACCACCCTCTAAGCAAAATTCTAGAGACAAAGGTTTGGTGATAAAGGAATCTTTATTTAAAAATTTCCTGCTTTTGGAATAGCAGTTTTCAGCATGGATTAACCACTTAAGCTTATTGATTAAGGCAAAATCCTTAAATCTTTAGTTACAGCTTTAATCACTTAAACCTATCGATTAAGGCTAAACTCTTTAACACCTGAGTTATATCATTCTCCTTGCTAGTTTTTAATTATTTATTTCTATAGGGTTAGTTTATAAACTAAAACAACATAAGATACAAAAGCTATAAAATATTGGAAGAATGGTAGGCTTCTGCCTCAGAGCTCATCTACTCTAGAACACCCAAAGGAGAATAACCCTGCCACCCTTTGCCGGGACACTCCAATCTTAGGCTGTACTTGGAGTTCCTTCCCATCCAAAATACCATCCTTTGGGAAACACAGGCAGCTGCAGCATGATCATCCAGGCATCATCAAGGAAGAAGAGAGAGCCAGGAAGCCAGAGAGCCAGCCTGAGAGCCTTTCTTTTATTTTATATCTTCTAATCCATAATTCCATGCACTCTGGAGGCATTCAGTTCCTCAGCCAATCCTGCCCTAGACTGTTAACCATTGCTTCAGACAACCTCCTTCTATGATCCCTCCCTACTCCTTCCCAGTGATTTGATCAGGTCTCTCTATCAGTTATAGATTTAATTGAAATATAATTGATAAAGAAATTTGCTTCTTTGTAAGATATAATATTTCAAGATAATTTCTTGGTAAGTAATAATTACACTGATATAAAAGAATAATATAATGCTCTTATTTTTATTTTTAACACACAATCTCAATATATATGAAGACCAAACAGTATGTAAGGTTTTAAAATGTTCTATAGGACTAATCAGAAGTGTGCATTGAGCATTGGAAACAGTTCATAAATTCCCAATATGCATTATAATATGGGTTACAAATACCCAGAATACCACTGCTTGATGTCCCCAGAGGAAACCATCCCTTTTGGCTTGTACACTGTCACTGATAGGACACCTGCTACCCTTCAGAGCTTGTTGTTTGAACTTGATTTTGAATCTTTGCAAGTTCCTCCCTGGGACAGGTTGAAATTTCTAGAACACCTATTTTGATAAAATAATGTATACAAATAGAATATAGTTATAATTCTGTTTGGCAAAACTTCCTGTGTAATTTTGAGCATATTAAACAGGCCTCATTAGTTCATAAACTTTTATGAGAAGAGAGAACAAATCCTTGGAGTATTCCAGGGGTCCATTGGGATAACTCAAAGCCATTTCTCAGTTTTTTAAATTTAAACTTTGGAAAAGTTGTTAAATATACTTAACCAAAAGATTATAACATAAACTTCTTGTAAAACAACACATTTTTTGGTAATAACCCTAAAAGATATTAATCAAATTTAAAACTAGTTTTAATATCAAATATTTTGTCTAGGACATAGGATCCTACTTAAAATACTTATTTAAGTATTTAATATCTTTAGGCCAATAAATATTACACCATAGTTTTGCCATTTGGAGGCAGAAATGCACCATATATAATACACAAACACATATCACATGAAGACTAAACACATAAAGACTATACACATAATTTGAATCACAAATTTAAAACTTTTATAAACTTCTGCAGTCTTCACAAACCTTTCTGAAACTTTCACAAACTTTATCTCTTTAGAAATAAGCATCTTTAGAATGACTCACTTTCAATCCCTGTCCTTCAAAATTGCATCTCCACATCTTAAGCCTTCTATTATTAAAACCATACATTTTTTTCTAATTTAATTTGAACTTTTAACCTTTAGAAATCTCAATTTGTAATGATAAACAGAAAGCAACCAGTATTCCCTAGATTGACCTCACTATAAACACATTTCATGACCTTTGGAAATGTAGGTTCCTCTACTGGCAAACACACTCTCACTTTCAAAAAGCATGCTTTTAACAAAGCGTAAGACATTTATCATCAGCTCCAAATCCACTCTGCAGCCTCTTTATAATATAAAACCAAAAGCAGCTAAACTTAAATTACATTGATTTGCTCAGCTATAACTAAGGTTTTCCCCCTTTTGATAAAAATTATCTCCATAAATTTATATTTTAAAACATGACCTAGACAAGTGAAAAAGACCAGGTATTTGCATTTCAAAAATGTATGGAAAGAAAAGCAAGCTAGAATGACTTTGACTTCGTAAAGCCAATTACCCATAAGTTTTTTTAAGGTAAATAGTGGAGGTTTTGGAAAGGTAAAAGGATTTAATGGGCTTTCAAAAGTGTTCTGGAGCCACACCTCTGGCCCTATGAAGACTTTATTCATATAACAAGGAGAGTTATTTTTAATATCTCAATAGCTGGGTAGCCATTCAAATATTTGTAAAAGACTGACAAGTCCATTTACCCGTATTTGAAATATTTTTCCATCTGGGTACATATTTCCAGTTTGCTGACAGCACATAGATTAGGATCATCTCTGAGAGTCATAAAGGCCTAAATTTATGGAATCTCCATCCATTTCTCATGGAAATACTAAAACAGGTCCAGCTGCAAGAAAGCATTAAAATTAAGGGCATCACTGACTAGCCAAACCTCTCCATTGCTCACTTTATATTGGAATCAGGCCATGTTACAAAAGTAGAGTGGCCTCTTTCTTGAGAGACTCGGGGTTAAATTCCTCCCAAATGGTGAGTATGTAGTCCAAAAAGGGACTCTTCAGGCACTGTGGACCAGTTTTGCATCTACAGAGAGACAGATATGTAGCAAGCCAAGAGTTAGAGGTATCCCTGCCAGTCTGTGAGCTGTTTTGGGCCATTCTGAGTAGAGCATCTACCCTATTAAGCTGTCCCTTAGACTCTCATGGAAGTTAATAATGAAGAAAAGATGGTTACCAAAACTCTAGTCAGTCTCAAGATAAGTTTCCTCTTAGGAGTTCCTTTAAAATCAATATTTTTCCATTTGGTCACGTATCTGGTTCATTTAGTTCTAAATACATTTCACTCTACCAGGTGAATCAGGACATATTTGGTAAAAATATATGTTGCCCCACAACATTTCCTAGTTGGAAGTAAACAGGTCCTGATTTAAAAGCAGGCACTACGTGATTGTTTTTACCATTTGTATAGAAGCTTACTCTGAAGGGAGGGTGATAGTTGCCAGAGAAAAAGAGAGGAATTAGGTAAGTAAAGTGAAGGGATTAAGAAAAAGAATTGGCAGTCACAATGCTGTCATATGAGAGAATGGGATGATCAAATCCTTTTGTAAATTTAGCTGAATTTGCAAAAAACTGCCAAGTCTGACCTCAGTTTGGGAGAGGTCTGACATTGCAAATGGAGCTTAGATCCAAATAATGCCCTCCGATCCAGCAACTTTGCAGAGAGGGAGTTAGGTCTCTAGTTTAGGGGGTTACTGAAGGGATGGCCAGAATGGAATGACTGGGAGATACCCAATCTGAAGGGTGGGCAGGGTAGAGGTCTGAGGAGGAGAAGTAGGGAGAAGAGATGGAGGAGGGTGTTAAAGAGTCAGGAGAAGGGGTGGGAAAGCGACTTGAGTTTAAAAATGCCACCTTTTTCCGTTGGCCTTCAGAGGCAAGCCCTATTGTTTCCAGGATTTAGCAACTCCCAGGTCTCCAGGAGAAGAATTTAGAGTGCTTTGCAAGATGGCAAGTGGGATGGCAAGAGTCAGGGGTATGAAATTTTCTCCCTCTTTGTACCATTGTTTTTACTTGGGCACAGTGGGGCCAAGCCTACTTTGAAACCTGAGTTGAACGCAGAACTTGTGTTAGGCAGGTAAGGCATAGCATCACCTGCCTGTTGAGTAATACTGATTAAAAGAGCATGGTTTTAAGGGGTTAGAGTGCAGCTCAGCTGGAAAGCAAATATAGCAATTACTCTGTAGCAAGATAAAGAGTGGGGGCTGGTGGTAGAGATGTAAATAGAATGGTCAAGAAAGGAGGGGAAAAAAACTTACGAGAGAGGCAAATTTGAATGAAAAGATACAGTAAGGAGAAAGAGGCCTAGAATCCCTGAAGGTTAAAATCTTGTCTCTTCCTCTCAAAAACTAAACCTAAGTAGGGGATTGATATGGTGACAGTAAAGGTCAAGTTGGAGGAAAGCATTACAGATAAGAGATCTGTTTATGGGCCAGACATCTTGGTCATCCAGTTTTTATTGAGGTCAGGCCATGTTGCAATGGAAAATCAAATACCTGGGCTTGAGGTCCCAGAGCCTTCAAGTTCTTAAGTATAATAAAGAGAGATCTGATCAGGTTCCTGGAGAGGAGTAGGGAGGAGCCATAGAAAGAGGTTCTCTGGGGCAATGGTAAACAGCCTAGAATAGGACTGGCTGAGAAGCTGAATGTTTATGGAGTACGTGGAATTATGGGCCAAACGATTTAACATAAATGGAGAGTGGAGACTGGCTCCCAGGTTCTCTTCCTTGAGGATGCTTGGATGATCATGTTGCAGCTGCCTATGTTTCCCAACAGATGGTATTTTGGATAGGAGAGGAAACTCCACACACAGTCTAGGATCAGGCTGGCCAGACAGAGGGTGTCAGGGCTATTCTTTTCTAGGTGTTCTAAAGGGTATGGGCTCTGAGACAGAAGCTTGCCATTCTTCCAAAATTGTGTAGCTTTTGTATCTTATGTTGTTTTAGTTTATAAACTAGTCCTGTAGAAATAAAAACTAAAAGCTAAAAACTAATAGGGGGAATGATAGGGGAACTAAGGAGTGAAAGATTTTAGCCTTAATTGGTAGGCTTAAGTGATTAAAGCTGTAACTATACTTAAAAATTTTACCCTTAACTGATAGGCTTAAGTGACTAATGCATGTGGAAAACTGTTATTGCAAAATTGTGTAGCTTTTGATTAAGATTCCTTTCCTTTATCACAAAAGCTTTGCTTCCAGGATTTTGCCTAGAGGGTGGTGGCAGAAAGCAGGACCCCACTTACTGTTCAGTAACAAGGAGATAATATCCCAGTGGGGAGTCCTTGGGTACTGCCCATGGTAAAAGGGAATGATATGTCAGGGATGAGAACAAATGGGGGAAGTGGTTAGGGAGTGTGTCCCCAACTCAAATGACCTAGATATCTGTCACCAGAATCTGGCATCTCTGAATCTGAAGGCAGACCAACCATGAAGATTTGTCTAAGAGTCAGGTGTTCCGGAACCTGAGAGCAGGTGGAACCCAGCAGGGTGACAGCTGGAGGCAGCGCTCACAGATGAAACCCTGGGAAAGTGATAGACCCAGTACTGTGGTTTACAAAAACGAGATGGCGGGGCGAGGGGCTAAGCTATCACTTTTGACAAAACTTATATTTTCATCCTGAGATTCACCAATCACTGGCTGTGTAGGGGGTGAGGAAGAGGCTTTCCAGTGTCAAGAAGGACAGAAAAAAGATTAGAATCCTCTCTCCAAACCTCACAGAGATAGGGTTAGAGATTAGACTGGGTCAAGCTGCCTGCTGCCCCCCTAGTTGAAGTCTGGAGAGTTGGAGGAGAAAGAAAAATAGATAATTGTCCTCATTCAGGACACCAAACTATCAGGGTGTTTAGTGACATGATCTGTGAAAGAATTCACAAGAAGAAGAAAATGCAGAGGACAGTTTTTTACCAAGAGTGGAAAGGGGCATGGTGTGGACAGACACACTGGCATTGAAGGGTGGGGGCTTTGAACATTTACTGGATTATAATTGGATTATAAAACGGCGGGCGGGGGGCTGGTTTCTGTTGTGTGGCCTCTGGGCTGTTGCGGGGGTTGGGGGGGTTTGCAACACAGGAGGTCTCTGTTGTTTTTGCATAAACTGCAATTTGTTCCAATGTTATCCTCTGCCTGTGGCTGTGTGGAGCTATTACTCATGCCCTGTTCTTGCTTTCCAGTAACTTATAGTCCTGGGAACCTAAGCTCAGAAGAGTAAAATGACAGTCATATTTAACAAGGTCATAGGCCTGCTCAGCAAATGGTGCCACAATAGCAAATGATTCAGGCTTTAATCTTTCAAGTAAGAGTTTTATTAGTATGTTCTCAGGTGAGAGAATGGGACTGCTGAGGGTGGCAAGAAAGGCTTAGCATAGAAGCAACAGGAGAACCTAGGCTGGAAATGGGGCCTTAGGGACGGGTTCAAGGGATTAGTCTGGGACAAGCTGCCAGCTTCCCATTGCCTTAGAGTTTAGGAGATGTGTGCCTGTGAAGAAAGAAGTGGTGGGGGCAGGGGAGAGAAGAAAAGGAAGATGGCACTGGCTGATCCCCAGAGGAAGAACTCATGTGCTGGTCCTTTGTCTTGAGGCTTTTATCTCTTTCTTGCAGGCAGGAATTTTAGAGGAGGTCTCAGAGGAGGGTTTCAGAAGAATGCTCATCAGTTCTTCAGGTGTGTTCTTTCAGTGTTATAATCTCCTCTGATTGGTCAGTGGCAGGGCAGGGAGTCTTCAGTCATTGGAGTTGGTTCTGGCATCACCTACCTGGTTTTGCTGCTTTTCTGGGCCTGGAGCCGAAACACAACTGAGGCCTAAATGTTAACTCTAGGAAGGTGACCTTTTGTATCTGGTTGTAAATTGCTTGGCCATTGTGTTCAGCTATCTGTCTCGGTTTCCCTATTCCACTTGCCAAGGAATTTTCCTAGCTCCTTACTGTCCTGTTTTACAATTATAACCCAATCCCTGTCTCTCCTTTTTGGCTGAGTGGTGACAGGCAGCACAAGCCCCAAACTCCATTGTCCTCTGGTTTCATACACTGGTTACGTGCACCATGTAGTGCTGCCAGTGCTCTGGTACCATTTTGGATGGAGAAGTCTGCATGTCTTGACCACCTAGAAGCATAGCCCATTGTCTACCAGCAGAGGTCCCTGTGTGCAACAAGAACACTGTTCGATTTTGCCTTTTGTTACAAGAATATGAGCTCTGAGGCAAAGGGCAGTAATCCGGAGAAAACAATTGCTCTCTTTTCTGTGGCCTCATAGCATTGTTCATATTTAAGTTCTGGTACTTAGCAAGATCTGTGGCCCTTTGTCTGATTCTTTGTCTACTTGGGAGGAACTCCAATACAAGGTCATCTCTGTGGCCTAGTATTTAGCAAGAACTTCACATGCATCTTCCGTAATAAATGCATGAGTGGTGAAGGCAAATAGTGGAAATACTGTTCTTAATTCTGAAACTATAGGATTTGCTGCATGGACTAACACTGGACCCAAGAAATGATTTTTTCTTTTTGCTTATTTTGAACTAACTGACCAACTTTCAGAAAGATCCTCCATGAAAATATGAGTGCTTCTCCCCCTCACTTCTCCTTTGCTTTCAAATGCAAATATAAGAGTGAAAGCAAAATAGGCCTTTTCAGGTTTGTTCCAAGAGAACAGCAAGCTGAGAAGCTACTTTGGCTTCATGGTTACTTCTTTCAAATCTGTAGGCCTTCTTGCCATTTGAGCTCGGTCCTATAGGCAATCAGTGTTTCCAGCCTATTTCTGAGTCTGCTGAGCAGATCACAGCAGTGTTTCCCAAGATGACTGGAATGGCAGATATTCTTTTTGAATTCACCCTCCGCCATACCTTCCTTTCTTCTCAGCCACCATGGAACCAGAGTGCTAAATGAAGAGCTGACATATGTCTTCAAGCAGCCAACTTCATTTCTGTTTATTTCACCTCCAGGAATATTCTTTGGCTAGGAGTCCTGAGATTCCTGGGCCTTTAGTGCTGGCTGCTCAGCTGAGACAGACAATGACAGACTTCCAAGATAGCCTTTGGGCAGAAGTCCACCTGGGTTTCGCCAAAGTCTCTTTAGAAGTCCACAGGCACATGCACATGGGTTTTTGGTAGCAGCTATGGAAGAGTTGAAGCATCGTATCTTTTTGGAATGAAGTAGGATATAAATAAATGGAAATGATGTAGAGTTTCATTTCAGATATTTGTTTACAAGGAAAAGATATGATCCTTCCCCCGATCCTCCATACTGCTGCCAGTGTCACATTCCTAAACTAAGCAACTGATCCTAGCACGGCTCTTCCTCCAATACTTCAAGCCTGTCTTGACCCACCAGTTCACATTTCTTTCCTTCACTTTCCAGGCCTGGGAACCATAAACCTCCCAACTCACCTCCCACCACTCTGTGACATTCCCCTTCCATTCCTTCCTGGTGACACAGACTCATGGTGAACATGGCCCCCATTCCATACACTGTCCACTCTGCTAGGTGACTGTGCAGTGTCCGCAGACTGCCCCATTCCCTCCATCTGGACTGGCCTGGAGACTTGCTTTGCTTAAAGTGTGATTTGTGCTGGTCTCATGTATTTTCTTCAAGAGACCTATGTACTTGTACTTTCTCATAGAATCCTGCCTCTCTTAGAACCAAGCCCAGGTCAGTCTGATGGAAGACAAGCTTTCACATAGAGCAGAGACAAGTCACTCTGGTGGAAGCCTATGGGTGAATCAGCCTCCAACCCCAGGAAGATCCCAGCTAATCCCAGACACATAAGTGAGCCCTGCTTAGATGGGCAGAATGCAGCAGACCCATACACCCATGCAGCTAAGTACAGATTCATGAAATATATGAAATGCTGGTTGTAAGTCACTGGATTTAAGGTGATTTGATATACATTGCGTATCAGTAAGACAACTAATACACAACCCAACTCCTGACAGTTCCTGCCCCCAAGGGTTCTTTCACTCCTTCAGTGTTTTTTAAGATGCTGTTTTCTATGCTTAGAATAAGTCTCCATTCTGTCCATAATCATTAATATGTCACCATATTGTTCACCATTTTGCTCCTTGTCCTTGTCTTTATAACTCCATGTGCCTCTGCCAAACTCAGCAATACTGCAAGAGACTAGGGTTTCCCTCATTTCTCTCTCACATCAGAGTCATTTGCTCTCTCCTTCCTGCCTCTTAGCACTTCCCAGTTGTCACATTATATTAAATTTACTTTTCTGTCTCTGCTAAATTGTAGGCTCCTTGGGAGAAAGACCATCTTAGAACAGCCAGGGCTCTAAGTCAAGGCTACACATTTTAGATGCACAACTATATTAATTTTCCACTAAGAGTTTGTCTCTTATCAATGAAGCTCTACATTCATAAAATAAAGATGTGGAAATATGATACAGGACAAGTGTGGACAATACGTTAGTTACCTTTTAGTTATGTGTTAGCACTATGCCAGCATTGAGGTAACAAAAAGCAAGTTTAATTAAGCCCATAAAAAATAAATTAAGGTGTAACCCCCTAGTGATCAGATTTATCAATATTTTATTTTTCTGTATCTAGAAACCAGAAGGAATATTCTTATTGGGGCTAATGGTATATGGCAGAAAAGTGGTTTTCATTGCATAGTAATTCTGTCTTGGCAAATGTGTTTCAATACTATATGCAATTCCTGCTCATGGTGTATATTTTCTGACCGGAGGAGATGATACGTTAATGCACTGAATTTGTTTTATGTTACAGTATGTTCTTCCTTTTTTCATGTCACCCGTGTTAAGCAAGTATTTTCAAATTCCTGAAATAAAGACTCTATCCAGATAGTTCAAGTGATGGCAGGTAATTGTAAAGATACAAAGATAAGGCCAACAGGATCTAGTTGAAAAATTCTGAGGAAAGGAACTGCAGGACAGCTGTGTTATAAAGAAAGGAACTAGGAGGGTGATAAATATGTGACCTGTCCCATCATCTGCGAGAGTCACACATGTTCCCTGCTCCACAATCTCCACTGACACTTAGGTTCAGCTTCTCGAGACTCCAGTCTACCTCCTTCAGGGTGTCTCTCTTGGACTGACCCATCACCTTCTGCTGCTGCCTGAGAATTGCTCCACTCCATGTTTCTGAACTCTGATTGCCAAGAGAAATAATTTGATTGACACAACTCTTTCCCATTTGGCTCAAACTCTCCACAGCAGGTCTCACAAGCTATGAGCCACCCTGAGGTTGACCACCTCACTCCTTTGGGAAGAAGTGCTGTGTCAGCCTAGGAGTGAAGAATGAGATGTACATTTCTTCTGGGGCCTTAAATATTCATCATTAGCTTAGACTTTATTTCAAAGAGAAGAACAGGAACAAAATTTTAAGATCCTGATCATTGACTTGTTTTAAAAAAATAGACTTTATTTTTATAGCAGTTTTAGGTTCACAGCAAAATTGAGCAGAAGGTACAGAGAGATCCCATGTACCCTTGCCCCAGTGTGCACAGTCTCTCCCACTACCAATGTCCTTCAGCAGAGGCAACATTTGTTGTAATTCATGAACCTATACTGACACATCATTGTCATCCAAAACTCATAGTTTACATTAGGGTACATCAGAGTTGGACCTCTATGGGTTTTCACTAATGTATGACATGTATCTGCCATTATACTATCAGACAGAATAGTTTCATTGCCCTGAAAATCCTCTGTTCTCTGCCTAGTCTCCCTGTTTCCCCAGCTCCTGACAACCACCAACCTTTTTACTGTCTCCATAGTTTTCCCTTTTCCAGAATATCATATAGTTGGAATCATACAGTATAAAGCCTTTCCAGGTTGGCTTCTTTCACTCAGTCATATGCATTTAAGTTTCCTCCGTGTCTCTTCATAGTTTGATTGCTTTTTTTTCCCAAGCGCTGAATAATATTCCATTGTCTGGATGGACCACAGTTTATCCATTCACCTATTCTAGAACATCTTAGTTGTTTGCAAGTTTTGGCAACTATGAATAAAACTACTCTAAACATCCATATGCAGATTTCTGTGTGGACATTAGTTTTCAACTTAAGAGATTGCTGGGTCATATAATAACAGTATGCTTAGTTTTTTAAGAAACTACAAAACTGTCTTCCAACTGGTGGACTTTGAAACTTCCTGCTCTGAAAATCTTAATACTTACTGCTGAGGCATGGAATTCTCAGTTATACAATACAACTCAACTGTGCTCTGGTTAGTCTGTGGAAACCCTCTGCCAGGGTCCTTCTTGCCTCATCCTCTTGTTTTTTCCAACAATCTCATAATCTCTACCCCTCACCCACTACCCGCCCACAATACAAAATTGCAATTTCAGACAATATGAGGTGACCAGGCTTGACCCTCTTTGACTGCAAAGTTACCTGTCCCCTACCTGTCCTTTTATCTGACACAAAAACCACTGTCTTCCAACAAAACATGGTCCTTTGCTGGATTCCAGGCACTCTGTACTTTAAAACATGATCTTATTTAAGCCCTATAAGTACCCTATGCAGTTGCTACTTATACCCACTTTTACAGATAAGGAAATTAAGTATGAGAAATGTTGGGAACGTTATCAATGGCCCACCATTGTGACTAGATCAGGTGGAACCCATCCCTCTGGCAGGTGACTTGCCTTTGCACAGTAGAGTCCTAATAATTAATACCTGCCAACATGGTATCTGCATGTCAGAAATAAACTAACAATGTAAAATTATACCCACAAAAGAGGGACATTGTTAGGACAATATTTACCTTAGATTGTTTTAGTTCATCATTTATTTTCTAATAGATTTGGCTGGTCTTTTTTCCCATCTCTCTTTTATCAGAAGCAAGCTTAGTGTTATATAAACATATAATCACATTTCCCACAAGACAAAGTGGTCAGAGAAAGCCAGCAGTGACAACATGTACTAAACATTAAGGAAGCCTGAAGCCACACTTAAATTTCAGGTGGAGTCAGTTGTCCTCTTAGATGTCATCATTGCCAACAAGAGTTTTTATACTCTGGCTCCAGAGTCCTGGATTTTGAGTGATAGTTCCAAATGGCTGATTAAAATCTGGGATCAAAAAGCTACAGTCATGGCACTGAATCTAAGGGCAAGATTGATTGTACATTTGCAAGCTTGGCAGCTTTTGCAATGATGATTTAGGGCAGCTATTTTCAATTGGTGTGCCACAAGAATTTATAAAACATGCAATACCTGGCTATGTAGTCAAGGGCACTGACCTCTTTTTCCTTAGATTATCAAATTAAAAAATGACAACAGCCAACACAACAATAGCTGTCTGGTGTGAATGAATCAAAACTATACCTAATTTTTTGTCAGATAAGCAAAATATAAAATATATTTTTGGTGTGCCACAGAATTTTACTACTTAGTTTATGTGTGTCATGAGATAAAAAAAAATTGAAATCTACTGACTTATGGTAATCAACTTACCCTTTCCCCTTTCTCCAAGATTTATGGAGAATAGCTTTATTTTTGTAGAGTTTTCTTACTTGAGAGATGATGCTTATCACTCTGACCTTAAGACTGATTCAGAAATGCACACCAAATCATTTAATATTTTTCCATAATAATAATATTAAAATATTTTTAAAATGTAAGATAAATTTCCCCTAAAGTATTCATTACCAGTTCTAAACTTCTAAATAAAATCTGAACACAGAATTTATAAATTATCTACATTCTGTGTCTCTCCTGTTGTTTTTACCTAGCTGTTGTCCAGTTACTAAAAGCTTCATATAGAATGAGAAAATAGGAAAACAACTGTGTATATGCTTTTTAAGAAGAAAAAAACTGGAAATTTATACAACTGCATTCCATTAGTCATGCATTAAATTTTCCATGTATTCGTTCCCTATTCCTATTACACTCTGGTAAAGAGACTTAGAAAAATTTCTTCTTTGAGCATATAACTAAGTTTGTATTCTAAAATTTAAATAAAGTCACCTGAAGATGGATTTTAGTGGGCATACAGTTTCCCTTTAAGAAATAACTGTTGACTAAAGAAAAAAATATGGATAAAATCATTGGAATGATTCAGAGTTCTCTTTTTCATTTTTGGAATAAGCTGATCAGTAACTTCATGTGTTGCAAAGGAGATTTCAGTCTGTTAATGAGTTAAGTAGATTTGGAACTATATTTTCACCCCACTGCTGCTGGCCAGTGTCCTAGCCTTGGACCCTTTCTCCTTTTTTAAAATATCTACCTCAAATATGGTCAGTGCATGGCCATCACCCCTGAGTAGAGCAGTTGTCTATGCTTTCAAATATTACCCAGCTCAGATTTTTTCAGCCCAGCTACAGGTCCTCTCCAGTGACCTTCAGCCAGCCTGGTCCTGGCATTGATGTAAGAACAGGATATTAAAATATTCCTGTGCATGTTTGAAGTTGACACTCACTGCCCATCTTTAAAGTGTCTCCAGACAGGTGTCAAGGATATACCGTCCAAGAGTGGCAGGAACCATCAAAGCATTATTTGTGAAATCAAGGCACTGTCGTGATGATATTCATGGAACACAATCACAAAGCTTATAGGTCATCTTGTCCAACTCTCTATCTAATTCAAGAATTCCTTCTTTATTATTCATGGTGGAAGAAAGATAAGGAAAAACATGGAATTCATGGAATCAGAAATTTTGGGCCTGAATCCTGGCTCTGGCTTATCCAACTCTGATGTTACCTTTGATCTTGGGAAAATGCAAACCATCTGTACAGCAATTGCTCATGTACTGGGTACATTAATAAATAATCCCACTGCATGCACATGACAATCCCTTGGAGTTGTATGTGCAGTTCTCTAAATCACTCTCTGTCTCAACTGTGTTCTTGGACATGGCATGCTCTGTCTGGCATTACCTTTGCTGTATCTCTCACCATGCCACCTGGTTAACTTGCACCTGCCAAAGGAAATCTCTCCGTGAGAGCCCCAGCCCAGCCACCTGAAGTCTAAGGGACCACTGTTAAGTAGCCTATACTTCTTTATGTCACTGAACAAATCATGGGGCAATCGTGTCTCTCCCTTTGCCTGCCTGCTAGACTGTGACTTCCAGAGGACAGGGACTGTGTTTTACCCCTTAAGTTATGTACTAAATTGTGTGACCAATTATACTGTTGAGTCCTATTTTAAAAAGACCAACCGAGCTGGAGTGATTTTGCCTGCTGTACAGCTCAGCGCGGCTTTGTGATATCTGCAAAACTCTACGTACTGCCCCAATGATTGTAATTCAACCATTTACCATGTTAAGCCTCTATGGGACCAAGTCCAATGTCACCACAATGCTTCCAAGGTTCAGGATGTTGCTAATACCGTCACCTCTCCTGCCTAAAGGGTAACTTTACTAAAGTATCCACCCTGTGTGCCCTCCTAGGGCTGACAGGAGAATCCTGCTGACTTCCCAATGCTCAAACCACTCATTCTCATACTCTTCTCTTCTCCTTCCCCATTTTCAGCACCAACTCCTCCACCTGTCTCTCCTCTCCTCAAGTGTCTACCCCTCTTGCCCTCCAAAAGACTACAAACAGGTAAAATTGTCCCTCCACCTTGGATATGTGGACAGACCTCTGACCACATATGTATATCAGTCTAGAGTGGCCTCTCACACGTTGACTCTCTGTAACTGTTGGACTTGCCATCAGCCTGCTTCCACATACCCCGTACCACAGATTTATCCAGCTGATGTCTGGCTAAAGAAGGAAAATATTGGGAAATTCACACATATTCCAAATTGCCATCTCCCCTGGGGCAAGTTGCAACTGCTCTCATATTTCCTTTATAATCCTACAAGCAAGGCACAGAGGTTCCAATTTTTCCAGATCATTGACAATGCTTGTTATGTTTTGATTTGTTTTTAATAATAGCCATCTACTGCTTGTGAAGCACATTTCTTCCAAAGATGGCTCCCCAAAACCCGTGTCTTCCCTGGAGTTTAAAACTTCCTTTGTGTAGAACTGAAAGTACCTATCAGAACTCTGCTGCTCTGTAATCGTTGTGTGCAATTAAGTTCTTATCAGTATAGTAAAATCTTTATTCTCATTCTCTAATGCTCACTCATACTGGGCAAATGATTTTATTGCCTCATAAAGTTGTAAATCAAAGGATGCCTTTGGATATTTCTTTAGACAAATATTGTACTGAGTGGACTCTACCTATTGCTGACCAGATTTTGGTGCTCCAAAGGGCAAGATAGGGTCGATGGCATTTGTTTTAGGGTGCTACCTTTGCTGGACTGATTTCTGCTTGGGTATGCTACATGGAAAAATAAAACCTGCAATATTTGGGGATCCCATTCTGAGGTGGGCCTTGGGGTTCATAAAAACCCTGAAGTTGGGACATGTGTCTGAGAACACATTCCTGTCCATGAAATTCTATCAATGAAAATGAATTCTTTTATTTATGGCCCTTTAAGTTTAAAATCACCATAAAAAACACAGATGTGACTGAAAGAAGTGAATGTTTTAAACCATTTCCTGCCTTTAAGGCACTGGTGTGAATTGTTTTCAAGACAGCTAAATAGTCAAGGTTAAACAAATTTGAATTCGGAGTTTGATGGGTCACAACTTCCTTGTTTTATGTGCAAAATCAGTTGCTCTGCACTTCACTTTTTATACTTAAAATACTACAAATACGTTGCCTACTCTCATGATTTCATCCGTCAGTCTTTAGGTTATTTTGAAGTGCCTGCTCTTATAAACTCTGTTTCCATAATATCCTTGTACATATATTTAAAATTACTCTTGTTAAATTTTCAGTAGCAATGAGCTCTATATTGCGGCCCAACTCTGTGTTCATTTTAAATTCAAATAAGTATTATAAACTAGAGATTATAGCATGTTCTATTTCCACAAATAGTATTATCAAGGTTGTGAATTTTGTCGCCCTCCCAATGTCCCCCTGCCCAGTCCTTATGGCTTCTCATTGTTTTGATTTTCATTCACACATTATTGGCCACAAATGAACAAAGGGGCAAAGGTGACTCATCTCTGTTCCAGATGAGAAAGGGCACAGTGGGCTTCACCCTCCTCAGCTGTGTGGATTAACCAGTTCTGCTCAAGTTTACAACTCTTCCTCAGGGGTGCTAGAAGCCGGTTGCTTCCTAGACCCTGGCTCTGCTGACTTTACTGGCTGAATCTTGCCAGCAGGACCTTGGCAAAGAGAGGGGGTCATAGATGTGCAGTCAGACCATCAACTTTCCCAGTTCCCTGTGTTCTCCTGATCTGCGTGCCCAAAGATAGTGGCCACATTTGTTCTCTATGAACTTAAAAATAGGTTAACAAGTCCAGGCTACACTGAAAGTAAAGGGGAGAAAATTGTTTAACTGTTAAACATGGATCAACACTTTATACATTTATTTAGAATAAAACACAAGCAAAATCTAGTAAATGATCTACTAATTCTTCCAAGTGCTAATCTTAAAGCCTAAATTGTGTGTGTGGATGGGTCCACAACACTGTGGCATAAAGACCATGACTTCCCAGCCTGCAATGTGAGAAATTCCTTTTACCATAATCATATTAGGAAGGCTGTGTCTAGCCAAGCAGGCTTCACTTTCTTAAGTCATAGAGCTTTATCAGGTCAGGCAAAGTTTCGGAACAACTTAATCTCATCTTTCATCATCCATTGTGGTGGAACCGAAGCTGACTACTTCCAGATTTATGTGCCTGTAAGTTTTTCATGTTGTTCTGAAATGAGGCATCTGTGTGTTTATTCCCCCAGATAATCCTGTGTGGAATATAGAAGTTATTTTTTTTATAACTAATGTAATATTGTCTTCCAAAGCAAATGTTATAACTCAGTTCAGACACCTTCACTGTTTTACAGACTGATGATGATCTAACTAAGAATCCTGCTTCCTATAGCCCAGTTCATCTCTGACTCCAGGCTCTTCCTTTCAACCCCATTTGTCTACCCATCCTCCCATATCACTTTAGATCTCTGTGCTGTTGGACTTCTTCATCCATCTCTTGGCCACAGAGGGAGGGCAGAGGGCTGCCTTCTGACCCGGTACTAGGAGTTCTGCCCCCCTACCCTTCAGCTGTCTCTGCAGATGGCTAACACTCAGGCTAACTCAATATTCCCAGCTCTGTCACAGTTCATGAGCTATTAAAACTTGAAACATATTTATTCTTTAGTTAAGAAGGTTCAGATTTCTGGTGATAAGATTAGACCAGGTCTAAGGTGAGGGGATGGTATCTCTCTCTTGAAAATGGTGTACCAAGATTCTGGTACATTTTTCAGAGATGATGTTTCCTGGCTTGGTGTCACTTCAGCCATTATACCTGATTGAAAATTCTGTTATTTCATTTCCATGTGTATCTTATTCTTGTGGACTTAAATGGCTCATTCACAGCATCACAGACTTCCCATGAAAATAAATTAACAAACTCAATTCACTTGTTTACCCATCTTAACATTTAACAAATATTTTTTATCTGCTAAGGATAGTGGGAAATTTCTGGAATCTTATAATCTACCAGCCAGTCAAGTATATGTACAAATATAATCAAGGTTTGAATTATGAGAAGTATCATAAGAAAGACACAAAACAAATTCTGTAGCCACAGAGATCTCTTCCAATTTGGGAAAGTATGGATGTCATGAAAGACTCAATAAGGTGATCTGTATCATCCAAAATGCACTTTGAGTAATAGGTTAGATTTTCACAAGTGGATATGCATATTCAGAATAGGATGCTGGATGGTTCCTATGAAAGAACAACACAGGGCAAAACTTGATGGTAGAAAGACACAGAATCAATTTGGAAATAACATATAGTCTTGCCTTCCTTAAATATAAATAATATAAAGGGAACCAGCAAGACCTAAGATGGAAAAGCAGATTTGAGGCCCTTGAATGCCAAGCAGCAGTTTCACCTTTTACACACAGCAGTGAGAAGCTGTTGAAAGTTAATGAACCAGTAAGGCTGGGTTGATAGATGGCAGCATAGGAAGACCCTGAGCTCACTCCTCCCACAGAGACAACAAATATACAGCTGTATGTGGCATAATTTTCCTCTGAAAAGAATCTTAAAGCTAGATGAATATCATCTCCATAATGAAAGATAAAAGAGATGCATGGAGATGGGCAAGACAGCAGAGGCAGAATCTCTCCTGGGGCCCCACCTAACCATGGTGACCCACAACTGGGAGGGATTAAAACAAATACAGAATTCTCCTCTGAGGAGTGAAAGGACTGTGCCCCACATCAGGTACCCTGACCCTTGGATTTGATGCTAGGAAGATGAGCCCCCAAAATGACTGTTTTTCAGAATTAATAGGGATTAAATCTAGGAGAACCATAAGACTCTAGAGAATCTAGAGAATGAAGAACCTGATCTTAAAGGGCTCACACACCGAGCCATTCACCCTAAGATCCAGTGCAAAAGCAGCAGATTAAAAGTATCTAGACAATAAGAAAGGGAGACATACTTGCTAAGCTTATAGCAACTGCCAGAGAAAAAGGAATCTGCTGGGACTTTCCCCGGGGACAGAAGGGCTGGTGGGTGCCATTTGCTCAACCTCATCCTAACTTGCTGGTAACAGAGCTGGCTGGTGCCATTTTTGGTGACCTTCCCCTAGGCTGCTAATGCTGGAGGGCATTCTCCACCCACTCCATGCAGCAACCAGGCTGGGTAAGCCCCCCAGCCCTCCTCCCCACCGTCATCTGCACCACAACTGAACCAGGTGAATACCCTGAGCCCTGCTCACTCCGCAGGGCAGCTGCACTGCCTCCAGGCCAGGGGAGCACACCATGGCCCACTTCCCCTGTGCCACAACAGCTACATCATGTAGGTAAGCACACTACATCCTGTCCCCACACAGCAACCATGCCACAGCCAAGCAGGGAGAGCACCCTAAGCTCACCACACTCAGGAAAAAAAAAATGGGTGAACATAATGAGAACTTCAAAAAAGACAGAGAATGTAAAACAAAAATACCAAACAGAAGTTATGACAGAACTGAACAATACACTAGAGTAGTTCCACAGCAGACTGGATGAAGTAGATGTACATATGAATCAGTGAGCTGGAGGACAAAACAATGAACACATCCAGGCAGAGCAGCCGAATGAAAAAGCAATTTCAAATAGTGATATCATAAGGAGCCTCTGGGACAACATCAAGAGGAAAAACATTTGCATTATAGGTGTCCCAGAGGCAAAGACAGAGAGGATCAGAAAAATTATTTGAAGAAATAAATGCTGAAAACTTCCCTAATCTGGGGAAAGAAAAAGACATCCAGTCCCAGGAAACTCAGAGAGTTCACGATAAGATAAACTCAAATGGAGCCACACTAGGACACATTAAAATTAAAATGGTAAAATTTTAAAATAATCTTAAAAGTTAAAAGACAAAAGAAGTAAAATTAACTAAAATTACAATAATTATTAAAGGAAGCATAAAATAAAAAGGTATAAAATGTGTCATTAAAAATATAAAACTTAAGGAAGAAGTAAAAGTGTAAAGCTTTGGAATGCATTCAAATTTAATTTGCTATCAACTTAAAAATGACTGGTCTACGTGAATATCCTATATAACATATAGGCTGTTATATGTGAACCTCACAGTAACTACAAAGAAAAAACTTACAGTGAACACAGGAAAGAAAAAGAGAAAGGAATATAAACATAAAAGTAAAGAAAAGTCATCAAACCACAAGGAAAAAGGGAAGAAGAAAGTAACAGAAAGGAATTACAACAGGAGCCAGAAAACAATGAACAGAATGGCATACTTACTTTTCAATAGTTACTTTAAATGTAAATGGTTTAAATTTGCCTATCAAAAGAAAGAGAGTGGCCACCCAGTCCATGTATGGTTCAATTGGTTGAAACTTCATCCCTTAACCTAAAGGGTTGCATATTCAATTCCCCATCAGGACACATACCTAGGTTGGAGGTTCGAACCCTGGTCTAGGTGTGTATAGGAGGCAATTGATTGATGCTTCTCTCTTGCATCAGTGTTTCTCTCTCTCCCTTTGTCTCTCTCTAAAGGCAATAAAAAAGTGTCATCAGGCAAGAAGAAAGAAAGAATGAAAGAAAAAAAGAAAGAAAGAAAGAGAAAGGGAGGGAGGAAGAGAGAGAGGCTAAATGGTTAAAAAAAAAACCACAAGATGTAAATACTGTCTACAAGAGACCCACTTCTGAAGTAAGGACACACATAGATGGAAAGTAAAGGGATGGAAAAAGATATTCCATACAAATAGGCACAGAAAGCTAGGGCAGCTATATTCATATCAGACAAAGTAGATTTTAAAACAAAGACTGTAATATGAGATGAAAAAAGGACACTATATAATGATAAATGGATCAATCCAGCAAGAATATTTAACATTTATAAATATATATACACCCAACATAGGAGCATCAAAGTATAGA
Organism: Pteronotus mesoamericanus; assembly: GCF_021234165.1. Classification (NCBI taxonomy): domain Eukaryota; kingdom Metazoa; phylum Chordata; class Mammalia; order Chiroptera; family Mormoopidae; genus Pteronotus; species Pteronotus mesoamericanus. Next base: position 62,501,052 of record NW_026555321.1, read on the forward strand.
AAGCAAATATTCATGGGACTAAATGGGGAAACTAAAAGCACTACCATAATAGCAGGAACTTTAATCCCTACTTAACAGCAATGGATAGACTATCCAGACAGACAATCAATAAGGAAACATGAGCAAAAAATTATTCTAAGTTCATCTGGAGGCAGGAAGAGCCCAAAGTGAGGGCAAGTCATTCAGTTCATGTTGACCCTTTTGCAGAATTACTGAGTCGATGAGTTTTTAGTAAAAAGAGTGACATTGTCACAAGTATGCCTCCAAAGTATGTAAATCTGCATTTCTTAAATGATTAGCAGACAGCATACTTGATAGCATTTTTAATTTAAGTGAACAGAAACATTTATTGTGCATGACACTCTTCCAAGGTCTGGAAAGGTGTGGGCAAAGGTTAGTTTTAAAATTAACTGTTAAAAACTGAAGTTTCTCTCAGTTGTAGTAAATGCAACAAGGGGCTACCAGAAGCAAAAGTGTTGAGAAAGAACAATGTTCCCTTTACTTTATCCTTAAACTGTGAGTGGCTGGACATGCAATAAAACACTAACCACGACCACTAAGGAAACCTGTGTAGACATAGCATCCATGCAGTGAACACTGCTGTACTTCAGATATTGTGCTAAATGCTTTACATATGTCATCTAACTTTTCCTATTTATTACCATTTTTTAATTTGAGATATACAATGCTTGTCTTCTTGAGTAGCTGGTGGTTTCTGATTGTGATCTCATGTTTTGATCATTATTTGTGGGAGTCCTGAGTCCTAAATTGGACAGCCTTTCCAGTTCAGTTTCTTAGGAATCTTAACTCAACAGGAGAGTCACGTGGTCAGCTTCCAGTGGCCCAAGCCTCAGAATTTGCTATTGGTACCTGCTCTCAGGGTGATATCTCACCTGCCTCTAAGGTCCAGTTCTCACTTTTTGGGGGATTCTGTTTTGATTTTGATCAGAGAGAATGCATTTCCTGGAGAGATCAATTACTTCTTGCATGACCAACATTTTCTCCAAAAGTCTGATTTCTCCAAAACTGGTAGTTCCAAAAAAGAGAAATGAATGTGGAAGAGGATACTGCTATGAAATTGGATAAAGTTGATAAACTTAAAATACATTTTGAAGGAAGAAACAATTTTGCTAGTGGTTTGATATGTAGATTTCATGAAAGGAAGCATTCTGAGAACTTCCAGAGTTCACCCCTGAGAAGTTGGGGTGGTGATGGTGCCTTTACAGAGGCTTCCTGGGGTTACAGACAAGAGTTACATCTTGGACACACTAACTTTGTCAGATCCTGCTTTTATTCAGAAAAAGCTTTAATGTTGAGTGCCCAGACCAACTTCAATATTTGTTTTTTAACTTGTAGACTGACAAGGAATTGTCAGTAACGTCTTGAGAACACATGTATGTATGCCTGTTTTCAGAGAATGCTGGTATTTCATCTCTTTAAAAAAAATTTTTTTATCCTCACCTGAGGACACTTATTTATTGTTTTTAGAGAGAGAGGAAGGGAGAGAGAGAAGGAGAGATGTTTCAATGTGAGAAACATTGATTGGTTGCCTCCTATATGCTCCTTGAGCAGAGATCAAATTTGCAACCTGGGTATGTGGCCTGACCAGGGATCGAACCTGCAACCTTTTGACCCCTGCAGCCTTTTGATCCACAGGATGATACTCCAACCAGCTGAACCACATTGGCCAGGGTATTATTTCATCTTATAAATAAAACCTGGTTGGCTTGATTTTCTATTTAAGATATTAAGTTAGTGAATATTTCAAGCAAGTATGATTAAAGGAGATAAATGAATGCAAAATATCATAAATTTTTTTATCTTTCTGGAAGGATTTATGGAAAAAGGGCTGTGGAATTTGTCCCCAAAGATTGGTTGACAAGGATTTATAGGGTTTAAGCTGTCTCTCTGTATCTTTATTTCTTGTTTGGTTTTTAATTTCTTTTTTTAACCAAAGGAAACATAATCTGTGTGGAAGATCAGCACATGCTCTCCAGTTCCTCCCTGGAATCTGGTCTCCTTGTTGGTGTATCATATATAATATCAGTAAATAGGTTTTCAGCCAGCTGTGTCCACTTCAGAATTTAGTTTTCAGAGAATCTGGATGCTCCAGGATGTTAAAAGGAGGCTCATGCTCAGAGACAATATATGTCCACATTATTTTGGCCATGGTGGAAGGAGCTGTGTTGTGACCTCCACTAAATGGCCAATAAGATGTGAAGTGCCTTTGCAAGCAGCTCCCACTGAGTTCTTGCACAAATGAAGAAAAACCGACAATCACCACTGACAAAAGTGTTCTTCCTTTTCTGCAGCTTCCCCTTCTGCCACAGTGGACAGGGAAGAGGTGGGAGATCATTCTACTGTGTTTTTCTGGACTCACTCATTCAGCTTATTTAACTGGAATATGGGCAGGAGGTGAGTCTGATAGGGGAACTCAAGAGTTAAAGATTTTAGCTTTAGTTGATAGGCTCAAGTGACTTATGCATGTAAAAACTGTTATTGGAGGAACTGGAATGCATGACTCCAGGAGGTTGACAAGCCATTCAACCTTTGTGTCCCAGGGATCTACCAGTGACGGGGATGGTATCTGAGCCCTTATATTCTATGGAGGAAATGCCTATGATGAAGTAAAGAATGGTCGATCAACAGATAGTGTAGTAATAAGAAAATCAACTCCAAACTGCAACTCTTTTCCAATTAACCATTTTTTCTAAACTCCTTATCTACCCTTCTATCCAATTAACATTTTTACAAACACTTTACTCGTGCTTTTTCCTCCTTATAAAAATGTCTACTTGAGATGTTTAAATAATTTTTAAGGGTACACAACCTGCCAACTTTTCTGATCGCTAGCTATCTGAATAAAGTGCCCATAAAGATTCAATCCTTGTCTCTACTTATTGGTTCTGGTAGTGACAGGCAGCATGAATCCTGACTTTTCCAGTTTCTAGTCCATTTGAAACCCTGGGATAATGCAGTCTTACTTTCCAAGTGGTATTTCCTTTTGAAGGAGGTGGAAACCAGACCAGGCTTTCTCACATGGCTCTTGTGTGTTCTAAACACACACTTACCAGGCCTCTGCTTGTGTTATCTGCTGATGTCCCATTGGCCAAAAATGTCATGTGGCCAAGCCCACCATCAGTACAGTGGGGGATCCATGAGGACATGGATTCCAATAGGCAGCAGATTCCATGGATCCCTGATAGCCAGTAATGTGACCAAACCCAAAGACCTGACTCATTTCCCAGAATATAGAAAGCTCTTTTTTATCTCAGGGTGTTTTCACAGTCTCTTTTTTTATTAATTCAATCAATGTTTAGAAACCCACCAATACTGGGCAGAATGCTCTGGGATCTGGTGAATTTTCCCTTCTGAAGGGGGAAGCACACAATTAGCAAGAGCAGAAATAAACCAGGTAACTTTAGATGGTGAGAAGGGCTCTGAAGAAATCAATCAGGGTAGTGGGTAGAAAGCGCTTGCCTGGCAGAGTGGAGTCAAGTGAGGTCAGGAGGGCCTTCTGAGGTGATGGCACTGAAGTCTGAATGATGACAAGGCTGTGTGGCATAGAGGCTGAGAGTTTCGGACAAGACCCAGCTCATGGCCCTGCACCACAGCCCTCTCTCACCTGACCCCTCCTGTGTCCTCTTGGCCCTGCTGGTGGCTTCTCCTCTTGACCTCATGCTCTTTTTCTTCCATAGGCTTTTTCTGTGTCTAGAGAAAATGTCCAGCCTGTCCTCACCACTCCCTGCCTCATTTACTCCTTAGGAGAACTCACCACAATTTTTAATTAAGTCCCCAATAAATTATAATACTGTGAAGATAGTGTTGTGTCTAAATGTTTCTGGGATGTTTTTTATAGATTATAATTATTCAATATTCAAAATAATTGCTAATTGAAAAGATACATGTATTCACAGTTACTCCACAGCTGAAAGTGTAACTACAGGTACCTGGAGTGCTGGGTGGAACAGGTTCCTGTGTCTGGTTTTTGATAGCTATGCTACTGTTGCCCCTGGCTTCAGGCTGGGGTGGATTCCTTCTGGGGGCATCATTGCAGGGGCTCTTTAGAAATTCCTGACTCTACACATAAGGCCAGCACTGCCCAACAGGTTTTAGTAAATTTAAATCCCAGAGAGAAAGCCTCAAAGTCTAGACCATTTTTTTCATAGAGGATTCTCATTGGAGTCTTACAAAAAATTCCTACCTCTTTCTCCTGCTACCTTCAAACTCTTCATTTAAAAAAAAAGATTTAATGATGTTTCATTAAACACTACTTCTTCTGAAAATGATAGCAGTTCTCAATCATAGTGTGCTTTCCAAGTACCTGACACATGAAGCATATTATCACCTACCCTCACTATAGTACTGCAAGGTAGGAGTTCTCTCCTCGTTTTCAGATGAGAAGACAGAGGCTTACCAAGGTTACACAATGTCCACAATGATATCCAGGGGCTAAATTGTAGATGGGGCCTTCAGATCCACCAGAGCCTAGATCTGATGGCCTACCTACCACCCCATATCTGTTGTGTTCACCCACTCAGCATAGGAAATGGAAATACAGACCACTCTGCCTTGCTCCCAACTCTGAAATCTGAAACTTTCTAAAAACCAAAAGTTTTTCTGCAAAAAACTGTCCTGACTTGACCTGAGCTCATTTGTAAAACCTGAGTGGATGCAAATCTCTTTATAGTAGGCGTTTATTCACTTGGTATGACTATGCATACCTTTGCCTCAAAAATATGATGTGTTAGGGAATTCCAGTCAAAATGGAGGCATAGGTAAACACACTTCACTTCCTCACACAACTACAGAAAAAATTACAACTAGACCACAAAACGCAGAACCATCAGAAAATTGAGCTGCATGGGTGCCCAACAACCAAGGATTTAAAGAAGCCTCATTCATCCAGATGGGTGCCTTTTCTACAGTAGGCCTTGCTACTAAGACAAGGACTCGAAGCAGCTCTACCTAACACATGGAAACAAATACAGGGAAGCTGCCAAATTGAGGATACAAACACATATGGCCCAAATGGAAGAATGGATCAAAACCCCAGAAAAAGAACTAAACAAAATGGAGATAACCAACCTATCAGATACAGAGTTTAAATCACTGGTTATTGGGATACTCTAAGAACTCACTCAGTACAGCAACAGCATAAAAAAGACCCAGGAATAAATGAGGCTTACATTAAGTGAAATAAAGAAAAATTTATAGGGAACCAACAGTGGAAGGGCTTACATTTTACCAGACACTTAATATGTGGGGGAGCAACGTGAGTGGCAGCTCGTCTCTGGTCCACCAGCCAACTGCCTTGGGGATGGAGTGCATCACAGGGAGCATGGTATTCCTGGATCTGAAGGTTAGTGTCCCAGGCCAGCTGAGATGTGAGCACGCACTCGGAATCCTGCAGAGCCCCTCCTGAGGGTGTCACAGATCGGGGGGAATAAACACAAGTCGTTCTAAACACTTCTCTGTTTGCCAGGAGAATGGACATGGCTCTTCCCTCTAGAGGGGAAGGTCCCAGGCCCCTTTGTTCAAAGGCTTTTATTGAAAAGTTTATCGGTGGGGCTAGGTAACAGAAATGTACAGGTTATCTCATTACATCAGTATGTTAATGTTTACAGAGAATAGATGATGTTTTGAAGAAAACAAATGGCAGGAACACACTGACTTACATGAGTCCAAGAGGAGACTAGTAAACAAGAGAGACAAGTAAACATGAGAGCGTAGTAAACATAAGAGTGCCTAAGGGTATAGGGTTAGTGTCTGTGAATAATGTAAATTTCCTTCCCAGCATGGGCTGGCTATAGCTTCTGGAGGAGAAACAAAGCATAATTTAAAGAATTTACTTTTCAACCTGATTTCCCCTGGGAACCACAGGATCCAGTTTAGGACTGTCTCCAGTATTGTTTCAAGCCTGAGCCAGGCAGGGGGAGAGAGCCGCCAAGAGACAAGGAGACTTCTTTCAGATAGAATGAGGACTCCAGCCATGTCCAAGCCTCTGAGGGGTGCAGGCCTTTTTGCCCTTTCTCTGTGTCCCCCAAGTCCTTCTCTCACTGCCCATACCAGCCAATGTCTGTCTTAGGTTTTTTCTCCTCATAAGAAATCTTACCTGTCATCAACAACCGACCATCACAGGGCCAGGCAGCATGATGTGAAGGAGGTAGGGTCTGTGCCCCTGTCAGGGGCAGGTTTTGTCTCCTCAGTGGCCTGTTTTCTCAAGGCCTCCTTGATTAGTTCCAGCCTTGGGGCCCTCTCACCTGTCGGCGGGGTTACAGTTTCTGAAACCAGACCCGGTGTTTCCCAATACTTGATATACACCATTAGCCTTACAACTCTGTAAGGTTGTTTTTATTATTTCTGTTTTACAAATAAGAAAATTGAGGCTCAATGAGCTAAAATATCTGCTTCCAATTATACAAGTAGAGGGTCTGGGTGAGTAATGAGGGGCCAGGTCCTCTCTGGTGCTTCACAGGAGCATCTCCTGAAACTAATGCTACCTGTGTATGAACTTCAGGAGAGTTACAGGGAGAAGGCACATTCTTTCTGGTCTTCTATTCTTACTAACATTAAGTGATAAAATTAAATGTATTTTTAATCTTAATACTCCTGAATGCGGTGGGAAGACCCCTTGACCTGGAAGGATAAAATATCAATACAGCCACTCTGGAGTGTGACTCAAGGCAAAGTGACAAAATATTTCAGCCTCAATCTCTTCATTTATGAAACAAAGACCATTATATTCAGTCCCCATGTTGGCCTGGGAATTACATTAGATAAGAGGAAGACCAAATGCATAGGCTACTTTTTCCTCCATGTAAGGGTCACTATTAGAATCTTAGAACATAGTTTAAAGACATTAAAAAGAACAAAAATCTACATTTATGAGGTTTTAATATTATCACTCCTCCTTTATCCAGTACTTTTTCTCTTAGTGCCCAGTAAAACATGCCATTAATTTAAACCTTATTTATAATGACTAGAAGTCATCTAAAGTCTACCAATGAGGATGGCTAAATAAAAAATGATCCATAAAGGGTGGTGATCCATACAGTGGAATACCATGAAGTCCCCAAAGAAGTATTCTTTATGTAGTGATATGGCCACATTTCAACATGCTAAGGGAAAAAATTAAAGGCCAAGAAGTGTTTCTAGTAATTGTGTTTTTAAAATGAGAAAACAGATGCACTTGTTGTCATGTTAGGCATCAAATATCTCTAGGAGAATATGAAAGAAATTGGCTTGGTTTTCTCTGGGCTGGAGGTAGGAAAGGAGAAGTTTTTATTTAGTAGCTTTTTATTCCTTTCGATTTAGATCACCCTGAATATACTTTCCATTAAAAAACTAAAGTTAAAAATAAAAATATCTGTGCATTATATTTGCAATACAGAGAATTCTAAGCTCAAATGCTACCCAAATGCACAGTCTCATATCTAATGTGTCATTAGAGTGGCTCATAGCTAACAGGTCTTGTTCTTCTTAGTTTCACTGTGTTCTCATTTAGGTTGGATGCTTTTCCTCACATTTTGATTACCGGAGAGCATGCACTGCCCTTCGCTGCTGGCTCAGGCCAGCCTGCACTGTCCCCCTGCTGCTCGGGTCCCCATGCAGTATTGTTCCCTGGCCTGAATTCTCAGCCTCTGGTCCAAGCAATCACCTGGGTCTGGACTCAACTTATGGTCAGTGTCAGGTCACAGAATGGGGGGACAAGAGGAGTCTGGACTTGAAGAAGGGCTGGACTGGTCAGGGGGAGTCCTTCTGTGATTCTGTGCTGGAAGATCTGACCCCAAGTCAAAGGCAAGTTCAGAGCATGGGATAGATTGGGGAGAAAGGAACTAGGGCTGAGGTCCAAAGAACAAAGACGCTGAGATGGCATCAGACAGGACTGAAACCCAGCACATAGGTCTAGGTTTGTCATTCAAGTTAGCATAAGAAGAGATCAATTTCCAGAAAAAATATGTTCACAGGTGTCCATGCCAGGATGGGCTATGACATTGCCCCTGGACTGGCTTTAAGCACTTTTTCTTCCTGAGGACAAAGGGAAACAGGATTCTGTAAGTGCACAGGTTACATGTAGCAGAACCAAATGACATTCTTGCCCCTCCTACACCCAGTGTGTCTAGCCCAAATTTTATACCCTAAGAAGCCATTGATCATGGCAATCTCAACACACTTTCACCATCAGTTCCCTGGAGTTAGGCTGAATGATTCTGGGTCAACCCTGATGGTTCAGGAGGCAGGCTGGTGATTTTAGTAGCATTGTGTAATTGTGTCACAAAATAATTTCCACAACCAGTGTTGTGGGGCCGAAGGCAGTGCCCAACTGCCGTGGAGCCATGTGTTCTGTTCTTTGTTCCTATTGTGATGAAGGGATTAAGTTGTGCCCAATTTAGCTCCATCTGGACACAAATCCTCTGTCAGGGCTGTTTTTCAGTCCTCCTGGATTCGATATCCATACTCAGAATCTCCACTGTACAACCATTGATCATCAATCTTTGTGTTGGTTCAACAGCAGCCTTAAAGTGAGAAATGCTGTATCAGGTCCCACCTGTAGACTCACTGCAGAGGTAGTAGAAAGGCCTGGATTGTCAAGTTCAGGTTGAAGAGGCAAGTGGGAAGGAGACTGAACACAGATCATCATAAATCAGTTGTTTTAGGCAGGACACCTGCCCTGTCAGTCTCTGTGACATCCAAATGAAAAAATGGTGATCTAGGGTTACCCTCAGGCAATGCCAGCAGCCACAGCACTGAAAGGTCATATCTATTACCATCAGCATTTCTCTCTCTTGGGCTGTTTTTTGAGTGGATGTCAGTCATACTTATCTCATGCAGAAGGCATGTTCTTCAGGTCACAACATTACTGCTCATATTTGGTCGGATAAAAGATACCCTGTCATTCTTTTTTTCAGAATTTGTTTAGCTGCTGCTAAGAGGTGACTCCTTTCTTCCTTACCACTCCACCTTATGTTTTAAGGATTCGAATACTTAAGCCAAATTTGAATTTGCCTCCTCATATTTTAAAGTTAAAAAAGAAGATTCTTTTAAAAACATTATAGTAACCAAAACACATGGTACTGTCAGCCCCATGCCCAGAAGGGATCGATGCTTTTCTGGAAGAAGCCACTGGCCTTTACTAATCATATCATGTTCAGCAGCAAACAATTTGGCACTCTATGTGTAATATCAGAAGTCAGGGGAGGGCTCCAAAGACAACCTTCACCAAAAACAAAATCAAGACAGAAAACCGTACAACTGCTGGTGCCAGCTGCAAGCATTACACAGCAGAACCCTCCCAGCTCCATGGAGGACTCTGAGAACTGGAGCCAGGCAGGGGCACAAAAGACACACTGTGACAACTTCCAACAGAAGCCAGCTAGCACTCCAGGATGACCAACAGGAGGAATTGATAGCACTGTCTGGAATCTCCACTCCCAGATCAAGTCAGTGCATAAAATCAGCCTCTTTGTTCTGGAAAGTCTGCATTCCAACTGGAGCTTGGTGCTTAGCCACTTGTGTCCTCAAGGACCCCTTTGGGCTCCATTGGTCTCCACTTTAAAAGCATTATTGACATGAACCAGGGAGGTGATTTTCCTGGCATTCTTTCTCACCATACTGATTCCAGCTCCCTCCTAGGCGATGATGGAAAACTTGCCAACATGTCATTCTCTTATTTTGTCATCCTCGGGCAGCTGTACAAAGGTTATGTGGAACTTTACCAGCTAGTTAAAGAGAACCTAGGAAAGTCTTAGAGGATTTAGGAATATTACTGCAATATCTGAGCATCGCCTGTTAAGAAACTCTACCCCAGGGCCAGATAAACTAGGTGTAAGGGGTATGTGGTCAGGAGGCTTTTGCCTGGCACTTTCCACTCTAAACCCTGGAGGTTTGAAAGCCAAGACCTTTCAAGTCACAATTGAGAACCTTTGCCAAAGCAAACAATCCAAAGTCTTATGATTCTAGAAGCTAAAGAAATCCTAAGAAACCATGGAATACTCTGTGCTCTGTCAGAGATATTTCAGAGTCCTTAAAATTCTTCATTTACTTGGAGCCAAACCCATATCAGAGATCAGCTTAGTGTAACATATATTTTTAGGTAGCCCCTACTTATTTGCAACTTAGAAAACAAATTGAAAAACAGAGAAAATTCAGACTAAGACACATGACCTCAACTAACTGAATTAATTGCCAGAGTAATTTTTTGTATAAGAGAGACAGGATCAGGGAGGACTTTCATTAAAATCTTGCTATTTTGTCTTGGTTAAAAGGACAGGTGTCTTGCATGATCTCTGAAATCTTGTTGTGAGAAGTCCCATATAAGCTTCTTTTTTTTTTCTTCTAGCCCTACAAATAGAAGGAAGGAGGACTTATTATGTTGCATTCTGTGCTCTGCTCCTTCATCCCAGGACTGGGAGAAATGAAGTAGATTTTTGTGGAAATATGTGTTCACCAACTACTCTGGAAACAACGAGTTCAAATCATGTATTGTTGGTTTCTCCACAAAATTGCTGGAGGGGTGTGTATCATGCTCCATGGGCCTGAACAGGCTGGATTTGGAAACACAAACACCAGAATACCTACTCATTCAGGAGAGATAATGGCCCATCTCATACCTGGATCCCCACGGACAAAACCAAGCTCTGTCAATGTTAAAGGTGTGGGGTATATTTTAGGGAAATTACAAGTGACTGTTTCATGGTAGTAGCTCACCAGATCACCGAACTCATCTATTAACGAAGTACAAAGTGATGGGGAAAAAAAGATTCTCGTTAGTTTGATTTTATAATTTGTCTTAATGGAAAGAACACTTGGTACTGTTTGAAGACCTGACATTCTAGCACATCTGACTTTGAATAAGTGGCTTAGGGTCTTCATCTGTGACAGCTTTTTTTTCTTCATTTTGTAATAGGAATGCTGATATTTGTTCTATACATGTCTTCAAAGCCATAAATAAGGTCATATGAGGAAAAGTACAGTGAGTAAAAGCCGTTATTTGGTAGAGCTATTCTGAAACAAAGAATTTCTGTCTAGAGAAGACCTGTAATCATTTCATTTACTTCTTACCCATTTCTTAGGAAAAGCCCTGGGGAGAATTATGTCCCATGCTTTCAAGGCTTATTAGGCAATTACTTCATCTATCAAAGTCCTAGAAGTTCTGACACAGCCCCATGTCCCCCTTAGTTCTCTCCCACCTACTTAACCAGAGTCCATGTTTTTTTCCATTATTATCAGTATATTCAGTAAGAGAAAAAATAATAGCTGTCTCTAGCAGTACATCTGTTATGTGTCTTTCTCTCATCCTCATAAAATTCTCTTTGAAGTGAGTATTATTATTACCCTAGTTCACAATAAAGAAAGAGTATTACCCAAAGAATGGGGTAGGCAGAGAGAAAAATTTTATAGTTAATGCTAACACCTGAAAATGGCTGGAAGGAAAGACAGTCTTTAGAAACTGAAGGGTTACTATGGATATGGCTTCATCCCCATAGGGGCCTGTATTCATTAGTTAAGATTAACAAACAAGGCCTGTGTACAATACTTCCATGCACTACACCCTTGAATAATGTGGTATTCTGCTAACCCTTGGTTCAATTAGTGCTCTGGCTCTTTTTTTTTTTTCTTTGACAGACCTACCAGGACAAGGATCAGTCAAGACAATCTTCTGCAGGTAGCAATCAGTGTTTCCACTATGAAAAGCATTTGGTTGTTAATTCTCTCTTGAGCATTTTATTCAAACCCCACTACAGAGCAAGGCTCTGTATTTAGCATGCTGACCCAATGGATAAAAGGGCATTACAAAAAATAAATGTAAGAAAGAATTTCTTCTCTAGAGTTGGGTACTAGTAAAAACATTAAAGAATTTAAGAAATGTTATGGGGAAAAGATTAATTTGGTAAAACAGTATTTTTTGAAGTGACTAAGAAAATTCAGTATTCTTCCTAAAGGAGAAGGCATGAGAAAAGATAACATTCAGTGTCTTTAAAAAGTGTAAAAGTGACCAAATGTCACTTTTGACATATCACCTGAGAATGTTTGTTAAAAATATAGGTTCCCAGGCCTTACATGCAAAGATTTTGATACAATAGGTTCTATATTTATAGATTACTTCTGCACAAATAATGCTTTTGTCCATAATAAACCTAATGCATAATAGGAATGCTTAATAGCATTCTAACCAGGATCTAACACCTTCAGAAGTGCTTGTATTTGCCACTAAATTAACACTAGAATATTTCTAATTTACAACAAAAGATGCAAGAAATAATTTTATACTCATTAAATTAGTGGTATCAAGATTAGTGACTGACTAGGAAGAATTTGCTCTTGAACAAATAAGACACATGAGTGGACAAGTCCAACCCTTGAGTGACATTGCTGTAGTATGTCAACCTAGGCCCCACAGGGCCCAGCTGCCTGACCTACAACCAAGATCACCAGCCTTGAAGTCATTGAAGCCTGTTTAGAGTGAGCCCTTCATATCAAGTGCTGGTAAGTGAGCCTCACTTGCAGCTGGCCTTTCTCACAAGTTGAATGACTATTTTGCACCTGTTGGCTAAGAACAAATATACATTTGCAGAGGTTAGTTAAACTCAAGTTTGGTCTGCTTTCATTGAAATATATCTTTGGGTAATTAGATTGTGGAAGCAGATGCATAGAGCCCCCAGATATGTCTAAAAAGGCTATCAATACTTACTGGAAAAGCTTGGTAATTGTTAGCCTTCCAAATGGGCTTAGGTCACTTTACAAAAGTGAAGGATTGAATGAGACATACATGTGCATTTTAATTCACACATGTGAGTCTGAGATAGGTGATGTACAGACCAGATATTAAAAAATGTTGGTTTAAGAAAGGTCATATTCAATTACAAATGAGTTTTAGGAATCTAGTCTTTGATAAAAGAGTTTGAGAGCTAACAAAATTACTAGGGGAATCAGCAGAAACTTTTTTTAAACCTTAAAATAACTTTTAGGTAGATGGACCCCCAAAAAGGTTGGACAAAAGATGTTATGTCAAGGTGACTGATTTGACTGACCTTTATCTCCCTTAATATTTACACTTGAAAACTTATCTCCTTGCATAGTTACATGGAGGATTTGGTTAAATCTGTTGCAAGCAGATTTCTGTTATGCAGTAGTTTGAATTTCTGGCCACATGTAATATTTGAACTATTTTATTTTATTTAATCATGTATTTACTTGAGAGTTAAAATCAAACTGTTTTTAAGGGCAGGGGATGCTGAAGTTGAACATTTACACCTGTGAAGTATTTTGTTTCAAAAATACAGTATTATGTGTATTTTTTAGATGAAAAATAGTGCTTAATAATGTAATCTGTAATATGACTCATCAATTTCCCCCAACAGTCACAGGATATAAGATACAAATAGTATTTTGGTCAGTTGTAAAAATAAATGTAAGAGTACAATTAACCCACTCAGGCTACCCATTCATCCAGTGGAAGACATTCCTAACCATTAGCCTAAAAGTTTACCAGCCTATATTCTTAGTGTTTCAGTATATCTTTCCAACTAGTAATTTCAATAAACATGAGAGTCAACTAGATATATTTAAAATTTAATGTTTGCAAAGGCATGAAATTGTAAGAAACTGAGAATGCCCCTATCTGGATTAAAATAGCCACCTACAGAGAGTTGACTTAGTTGTTAAATAAAAAGCACTCATTAGTGGATTTAAAAATTGCCTTCAAAAATAAAAATGAAATGTTCCAAGATAGGAAATACAAGGTTGAAAGTGTTGTAGTGATTACAGTGACAAAAACCATAAATTTTTGAAACTCATGTAAAAAAGTTCAAACCACATTGTAGGAGTTAAATTTTGACACTTATAAAGACCAACTTTTAAGTCACTCTCCTGGCAATGAGTGACAAACACAGGTGGATCACTTCAATCCTCCCATGAATAGAACTGAGAAAAGAAAGGTTTTTTCCTTAGTTCCAAATATAAGCATGAATTCACCTGCAGCAACTCCTGTTCACACATCCACACATCAGTGTGTCACACATCCCTGTGTTCAGATTGGCACATTTGGGCCATCGCAAACCCTGTGGAACAGCCTTCCCTGCTAAGTCTTAATAAAATACAATAATTGAATTTAAAAATGTCTATTTAATCATTTGCCCTATGATTTATTGGACATCACTATTTTCCAGGTATATTATAAATCAAATGAAGAGTGGTGAAAAATGTAATCAAGGTCTTATAATCATTTTAGAGATGGTTATAGACATGAAGCAAGTAAATTAATTTTAGGGTGCAAAAAATGCTGTAGAAGAAATAAGAGAGAATGATATAATGGAGTTGTTTGGAGGTCAGGAATGTCATCTCTGGGCAAATATCTGAATTCAGAGCAACCCAAAGGGGACAGCAAGTGCAAAAGTCCAAACATGGAGAGAAGGTTGTTATGGCTGGAGACAAAGACATCCACTGGAAAGAGTGAAGCTGGTAAAACATCTCATACCTGTGACAAGAAAGATCAATTGGAAGGAAATGAGAGATGTGAAACCCAGGTAAGACATCCTGCCATGGAAATCGATTCATGGGATTTCTAGCTGTCTCAATGCAGAAATACCTGAGCTAATATAGAATGGTAATTCTCCACAATCCACTTCTTCACCAGAAAAAAAAAGCTTTATCTTTCCACTCTAAACAATACACTTGTGGAGGGGAAGGGAAGTTAAGGAGATACGTGAGAGGTAAACCAAATTCAATCATTTAAAATTACACTTGGGTTCTGGCTGGGTGGCTCAGTTGGTTGGTGCACCAGAAAGTTGCAGGTTTAATTTCCAGTCATGGCACACACCTGGGTTGCAGGTATGGTCCCCATTGAGGGCACTTGTGGTAAGCAGCTGATCGATGTTTCTCTCACATTGATGTTTCTCCCCCCACCTCTGCCCAATCCTCACTCTCTAAAATCAATAAAAACATATTTTTAAAATGACACTTGGATTAGAGGAAAAAGATGGTAGAGGAGTGAATGGGCGTCATGCTGACCTCCTCCCAAGAGCAAGCTGTAATTGTGGCTAAATAGTGGAGAAATCACCTGGAAAACAATGGAATGATAGAGGGAGAAGAGCCTTGGAGGTGCGGACAGACAGTGGATTCAACTCTCACACATCCCAATGGGTGAGAAATATGGTGGAGGCTCGAGAGGGTGGGCTGGGCACCAGCACCAGAGGAACATTGAAACAGCCACTTGGATCACCCTGAGAAGAACAGGGTCAGAACCATAAACAGGGACCCCTAGACTACAGCAGCTGAAACCAAGAAAATACACAGACAAAACGCAACCCCAGAAAGCTTAGGGGTGCTCTCTGCCAGAGACAGGGGGCTGGGGATGCAAAGAGACATTTAAAGGGCCAACGCAAAACTTTGCAGTGGCAGCCGCCTTCCTTGATCTCTGGGTAGAGGCAGCAGGAGGGTGGGCTGGTGCCTGAGGAAAGATTGGTGAGGAAAACTTTGTGAAGATAATTGAGATTGCGGCCAGCAGAGCCCTGTCATAACTCACTTCCCACTCTGCAGCTACAACCTCACACAGGCATAAGAGAATCAATTAACCTGCCTTTTGCATGCTCTCCACACAGCTTGTGCACGTGTGAGCTGGGGGCTCTGTGCAGACTGGCTGGGAGAAATAGAGGATCCCTGGCCAAAGGAGACACACAGCTGCATAGAGTCCCTTGAGGAGAGACTGGGGACAGACGGGTTGGGGACAGAAGGGTTGTGGAAATAACTGGAGGGTTATCTGAGATCCCTGGAGCAGAGTCCCTCCCCATTCTATTGTCCCCATTTGCGCAGGCAGGTCACGCCCCCAAAGAGCCAAAAGCAGGGAAAGCACACAATAGAAGACCGTAAACTGACCACTGCCAGTGCCCCTGCTGCGTGGCAGATGAGTGCGTGAGGTTGGACAAGTACAGGGCCCAGGCCCGGGCGTGGGCACGCCTGGGCCAGCAGGATCCTGCCCACCAGTGAGTGCGCTCAAGGAGCCCATGTGAGAGTGCAGAGTGATCTGCAGAAATAGTGGATCCCTGGCCAAAGGGGTCACAGAACTGCCAGAAGCAGGAGTCACAGACAGTAGATTCCTGGAAGGCTCAAACAAACGACCCAAGGTCGTATAGGGTAAAAAACTGATATCATCAGAGGAAGACACAGAAGGAAAAGTAAAGAATAAACAATTCAATAAATAAATAAATAAATAAATAAATAAAAGACCCACCTACTACCATAGAAGTTGAATCGACAAAGTCAGGAAATCTAGATGGATCAATTGAAGGAAAAGCAAAAATAAATAAATAAATAAACATAATAGACTGTCACAAAAAGGAAGGAAAAAGAGGTTTTCCATAAATGAGGGGAAAGGAGGAATCCCCACAGAGAGACCTAAATGACATAGAGGCAATCAGATATTGAATTCAAAACAATGGCTCTAAGGAAGCTCAATGAGCTCAGCCAGCTCTAAGATAATTATGAGAAACTGCAGAGAAACTATCAGGATCTTACAACAAATTATATCAACCTGGAAAAGAATGTAGAAACTATCAAGAAGACACAAGAAGATATGAAGAATACCATTTCTGAATTGAAGAACACAGTAGAAGGAATCCAAAGCAGGCTGGATGAAGCCGAGGACTGAATCAGTGAGATGGAGTATAAGGTAGAAAAAATCTGCCAGAAAGAACAAGAAATGGAAAAAAGACTCAAAAAGAATGAAGAGGCATTTAGGGAAATGCAGGACAACCTGAAACGCAATATTATCCGCATAATAGGGATACCAGAAGGAAAAGAGGAGGAGTAAGGGATAGAGAACCTCCTTGAAAAAGTAATGATGGAAAATTTCCCCGATTTGAGGACAGAAAAACTCTCATGGATACAGGAGGCACAGAGGTCCCCATTCAAGAAGGAGCCAAGGAGGTCGACTCCAAGACACATCATCAATCAAATGGCAAACGGCAAATATCACAGCAAGGGAGAACCAAGGAGTAACATACAAGGGGGCCCCGATATGGCTAGGAGCTGACTTCTCAGCAGAAACACTACAAGCCAGAAGGGAATGGCAACAAATATTCCAAGTCATGAAAAGCCAGGGCCTACAACCAAGGCTGCTCTACCCAGCAAGGCTCTCAATAAAACAGAAGGGGAAATAAAGAGTTTCCCAGACAAAAGAAGGCTAAAAGAATACATCTCTACCAAACCAGCACTCCAAGATATGCTAAAGTGACTGGCTTAAGAAGATGAAGGAAAAGAGTGAGAAGAAGAAAAACACAGGCACAAAGAGAAGAAATGAATACATTTCTATCAGTAATAACTCTCAATGTAAATGGACTAAATGCCCCCATCAAAAGACACAGGGTAGATGAATGGATAAGAAAACATGATCCACACAGATGCTGCCTACAACAGACCCACCTCAGAGCAAAACCTACACAGGTTGAAGGTAAAGGGATGGAAAAAAATATTCCAAGCAAATGGGCAAGAGAAAAAGGCCAGGGTTGCCATACTTGTATAAGGCAAACTAGATTTCAAAACAAAGGCATTAAAAAGAGACCCAGAGGGGCACTTTATAATACTTAAGGGAAGAATCTATCCAGAAGACATAAACATTCTAAACTTATATGATCCCAATATAGGAGCCCCCAAGTATAAAAGGAAATTGTTGGAAAACTTCTAAAAAGACATAGACAGCAAAACACTGATAGTGGGGGATTTCAACACCCCACTGTCAAAAATGGACAGATCTTCCAAACAAAACATCAATAAGGATATTGTGGAGCTGAATGACGCACTGAATCAAATAGACTTGACTGACATATATAGAACCTTACATCCCAAAGAAGCAAAATACACATTCTTTTCAAATGCTCGTGGCAGTTTTTCAAAGATAGACCACATGATAGGACACAAAGCAAGCCTCAGCAAATTCAGGGAAATTGAAATAATACCAAACTTTTTCTCGGACCACAAGGCCTTGAAACTGGAAATCAACCTCAAAGAGAAACTTCAAAAACTTGCGAACTCATGGAGACTGAACAGTAGGCTATTAAACAATGAAAGGGTCAATAATGAGATAAGAGAAGACATCAAAAAATTTCTGAAACAAATGAAAATGAACAGACAACAGTCCAAAACCTATGGGACACAGCAAAGGCAGTCCTGAGAGGGAAGTTCATAGCAATACAGGCTTACCTAAAAAAGATAAGAAACATGTCCAATAAAAGACCTAACACTACAACTTCAAGAACTGGAGAAACAACAACAAATAAATCCCAGAGCAAGTAGAAGGAAGGAAATAGTCAAGATTAGAGCAGAACTGAATGACATAGAGACGAAAAGGACAATTCAAAGGATCAACCAATCCAGAAGCTGGTTCTTTGAAAAGATAAATAAAATTGACAAGCCTTTAAGCAGAATCATCAAGAAAAAAAGGGAGAGGACCCAAATTAATAATATCAGAAATGAAAGAGGAGAAACAACAACTGATACCACAGAAATACAAAGGATTGTCAGAAACTACTGTGAACAATTATATGCCAAGAAATTTGAAAACCTGGATGAAATGGACAAATTTTTAGAAAAGTATAATCTTCCAACACTGGAGGAGGAAGAAACAGAAAGCTTAAACAGACCGATAACAGCTGGGGAAATTGAAGCACTAATCAAGAAACTCCCGTCACACAAAAGCCCAGGGCCGGACAGTTTCACAGGAGAATTTTACAAAACATTTAAGGAAGAGCTAACCCCTGTTGTTCTCAGACTATTCCAGAAAACCCAAGAGGAGGGAAGACTCCCAGACTCTTTTTATGAGACCAGCATCACCCTAATCCCAAAACCAGAAAAAGACCCTACAAAGAAAGACACTACAGGCCATTTTCGCTGATGAACATAGATGCTAAAATCCTCAACAAAATATTGGCAAACCGCATCCAAGCAATACATTAAAAAGACTATCCACCATGATCAAGTAGGATTCATCGCAGGCATGCAGGGATGGTTCAAAATACGCAAGTCAATAAAAGTACTACATCACATAAATAAAAGAAAAGACAAAAACCACATGACCATCTCGATAGATGCAGAAAAAGCATTCGATAAGGTACAGCACCCATTTATGATCAAAACACTCAGCAAAATGGGAATAAATGGGGCATTCCTCAACGTAATAAAGGCCACATAAGAAAAACCTACAGCAAACATCAAACTCAACTGGCAAAAACTAAAAGCTTTCCCACTAAGATCGGGAACATGACAAGGATGTCCGCTTTCACCGCTTCTTTTCAACATCGTATTGGAAGTCCTAGCCACAGCGGTCAGACAAGAGAAAGAGATAAAAGGCATCCAAATAGGAAAGGAGGAAGTAAAGCTATCCTTGTTTGCAGATGACATGATAGTGCACATAGATAACCCTGTACACTCTACCAAAAAACTCCTCAACCTACTGAGTGAATTTGGCAAAACAGCAGGATACAAAGTCAACATTCAGAAATCAAAGGCGTTTTTGTACACCAGCAATGCAATAGAAGAAGAAGAAATCAGAAAAAAAAAAAACATACGATATAGCAAGAAGAAATATAAAGTACCTAGGAATAAATTTAACCAAGGAGGTAAAAGACCTGTACGCAGAAAACTATACAACATTGAAGAAAGAAATTAAGGAAGACACAAATAAATGGAAGCACATACCGTGCTCATGGATTGGAAGAATTAATATCCTCAAAATGTCCATACTACCCAAAGCAATTTATAGATTCAATGCAACCCCTATTAAGATACCAATGACGTATTTCACAGAAATAGAACAGACATTTCAAAAATTTATTTGGAACCATAAACGACCCCGAATAGCCGCAGCAATTTTGAGAAAGAAACACAAAGTAGGAGGGATCACAATACCGGACATCAAACTCTACTACAAAGCCACTGTACTCAAAACAGTCTGGTACTGGCACAAGAACAGACCCATAGACCAGTGGAACAGAATAGAAAGCCCAGAAATAAGCCCAGGTCTAAATGGGCATCTAATATTTGACAAAGGGGGCAGAAGCATAAAATGGAGCAATAACAGCCTCTTCAACAAATGGTGTTGGGAGAGCTGGATGGCTACATGCAAAAAATGGAAATTGGATCATCAGCTGACACCATACACAAAAATAAACTCAAGGTGGATAAAAGACTTAAATATAAGTCGCAACACCGTAAAAGTCCTAGATGAGAACATTGGCAGGAAACTCTCAGATAGCCCACGCAGGAATTTTTTCACTGATATGTCTCCTAAAGCAAGGGACAGAAAGGAAAGAATAAACAAGTGGGACCTCATCAAAATAAGAAGCTTCTGCACAGCAAAAGAAAACATCAGCAAAATGAAAAGGGAGCCCACCGTATGGGAAAATATATTTGTTAATGATACATCAGAGAGAGGTTTGATCTCCAAGATATATAAAGAACTCACTCGACTCCACTCCGAGAAGACAAACGATCCAATCAAAAAATGGACAAAGGCCCTGAGCAGATGCTTTCCAAGGAACAGATACAGAGGGCCCAGAGACATTTGAATGGTTGCTCTGCATCACTAGCTATCAGAGAAATGCAGATCAAGACCACCATGAGGTACCACCTCACACCGGTCAGAATGGCCATCATAAACACATCAACAAAAAACAGGTGCTGGCGAGGCTGTGGAGAAAAGGGAACCCTAGTCCACTGTTGTTGGGAATGCAGACTGGTGCAGCCGCTGTGGAAAGCAGTGTGGAATTTCCTCAAAAAGCTGAAAATGGAACTGCCTTTTGATCCAGGGATTCCCCTGCTGGGACTATACCCTGAGAACACCAAAACGCCAATACAAAAGGACCTATGCACCCCAATGTTCATAGCAGCACAATTTACAATAGCCAAGTGTTGGAAGCAACCTAAATGCCCATCAGTAGATGACTGGATCAAAAAACTATGGTACCTCTACACAATGGAATACTACGCAGCAGAAAGAAAAAAAGAACTACTAAACTTCGCGACAGCATGGATGGAACTAGAGAGCATTATGCTAAGCGAAATAAGCCAGGGGGCGAAAGACAAATACCGTATGATCTCACCTATAAGCGGAACCTAACCAAGAAAACCAAGATGCAAGGAAAATAAGACCAGCGACACTGAAAGGAAAAGAAACCAACAGAGACAAGAGGGAACGAGGGAGGGGGAGCGGAGGAAAAGGAAAGGAAGGGTCAAGTCAAGGAACATATAGCAAGAACTCGTGGTCAAAACCAAAGTGGTGAAGGATTGAGGATGGGAGAGTGGGGAGGAAGTAGGGGAAAGTGGTTGTGGGAAGGCAGAGACAAATATATTTGGAAAAATAAATTAATTAATTTAGAAAAGGCACTTGGTTTTGCATTTCCTTATTTATAGACTAACTCCCATCCCATAGCATAATGCACTGTGAAATATTTCCCCTTAATAATAAAAATGGTAAATATTTTATCACTCTCCATATTTCTTTTTGTTTTTATTTATTGCAAACAATTTATTTATTGTGAAGGAAGAGATAAAATTTTAGCATATGGTTTAAGGGTGGATCTCCTCAGGATAATATGAGCAATTTATCTTTAAAATGTTTTCAGTAATATTTGGCCTTTGAAATGCCTTTTCATAAGGTAAAGGAAGATAATCTCTCTCTTTATTTCCCATTCAGCCTATTAGGGCATTTTCATCAAATTTCAAAATTAAACCAATGTAGTTATTAAAATTAAACCTTCTACACATTATTCTTTTAACACTTAAAAATCTCTATTTACAGTGCTAAAATATTTATGCTTATTCTTCCCAATTTTATTGAAATATAATTGGCATATAACTTGACACTTTTCATGTTATTAATTAAGCAATTTTGTATCAAATTTCTTTATGTACCTTTGCATTACTTAAGAAAATATTTATATATATAGTTTGTTAGTTTGTTTTTCAAACAGCTTAGTTGATCCTGTTCAGTTTCAAGTCCATATGGATTTATCTGGCCTATTCTATCATGAGAAATAAAGAGCCTTCCTTCCTCTGTGTGTGCTCATGTATTTAATGGCTTTCAGAAGTAAACTGCTGAGAAGAGCAGAGGCTGAGAGGCTGAACTCCTCAATGTGCAAAAGCAGTCCACAGACTACAACCCAGGACAAGGACCTGGGAGGGGCCACAGTAAAGGTTAAGTGTAACATGAGAAGTTGAAATTTTGTACAGATTTTAAGTTGAAAGAGGAAAACAGAAGAAAGGTATAAGGAGAAATGGGGATATTAATTCTTCCAATCCATGAGCACGGTATATGCTTCCATTTATATGTGTCTTCCTTAATTTCTTTTTTCAATGTTGTATAGTTTTCTGTATACAGGTCTTTTATGTCTTTGGTTAAATTTATCCCTAGGTACTTTATCTTTTTTCGTGCTATATCGTATGGTATATTTTTTCTGATTTCTTCTTCTTCTATTGCATTGCTGGTGTACAAAAACGCCTTTGATTTCTGAATGTTGACTTTATATCCTGCTGTTTTGCCAAATTCACTTATTAGGTTGAGGAGTTTTTTGGTAGAGTCTACAGGGTTCTCTATGTACACTATCATGTCATCTGCAAACAATTATAGTTTTACTTCCTCCTTTCCTATTTGGATGCCTTTTATCTCTTTCTCTTGTCTGACTGCTGTGGCTAGGACTTCCAATACGATGTTGAAAAGAAGCGGTGAGAGCGGACATCCTTGTCGTGTTCCCGATCTTAGTGGGAAAGCTTTCAGTTTTTGCCCGTTGAGTATGATATTAGCTGTAGGTTTTTCATATATGGCCTTTCTTACATTGAGGAATGCCCCATTTATTCCCATTTTGCTGAGTGTTTTGATCATAAATGGGTGCTGTACCTTGTCAAATGCTTTTTCTGCATCTATTGAGATGATCATGTGGTTTTTGTCTTGTCTTTTATTGATGTGCTGTATCACGTTTACTGATTTGCGTATATTGAACCATCCCTGCATCCCTGGGATGAATCCCACTTGATCGTGGTGGATGATCTTTTGAATGTATTGCTGGATGCGGTTTGCCAATATTTTGTTGAGGATTTTAGCATCTATGTTCATCAGCGAAATTGGCCTGTAGTTTTCTTTCTTTGTAGGGTCTTTATCTGGTTTTGGGATCAGGGTGATGCTGGCCTCATAGAAGGAGTCTGGGAGTCTTCTCTCCTCTTGGATTTTTTGGAATTGTCTGAGAAGGACAGGGGTTAGCTCTTCCTTAAATGTTTTGTAAAATTCTCCTGGGAAACCATCTGGCCCTGGGCTTTTGTGTGCTGGGAGTTTCTTGATTAGTGCTTCAATTTCCCCAGCTGTTATCGGTCTGTTCAAGCTTTCTGTTTCTTCCTCCTTCAGTGTTGGAAGATTATACTTTTCTACAAATTTGTCCTTTTCATCAAGATTTTCAAAATCTTGGCATATAATTGTTCATAATAGTTTCTGATGATCATTTGGAAGAATTAATATCCTCAAAATGTCCATACTACCCAAAGCAATGTATAGATTCAATGCAATCCCTATTAAGATACCAATGATGTATTTCACAGAAATAGAACAGACATTTCAAAAATTTATATGGAACCATAAACGACCCCGAATAGCCGCAGCAATTTTGAGAAAGAAACACAAAGTAGGAGGGATCACAATACCGGACATCAAACTCTACTACAAAGCCACCATACTCAAAACAGTCTGGTACTGGCACAAGAACAGACCCATAGACCAGTGGAACAGAATAGAAAGCCCAGAAATAAACCCAGGTCTCTATGGACATCTAATATTCGACAAAGGGGGCAGAAGCATAAAATGGAGCAATAACAGCCTCTTCAACAAATGGTGTTGGGAGAGCTGGACGGCTACATGCAAAAAATGGAAATTGGATCATCAGCTGACACCATACACAAAAATAAACTCAAGGTGGATAAAAGACTTAAATATAAGTCACAACACTATCAAGTCCTCGAGGAGAACATTGGCAGGAAACTCTCAGATATCCCACGCAGCCATTTTTTCACTGATATGTCTCCTAAAGCAAGGGACAGAAAGGAAAGAATAAACAAGTGGGACCTCATCAAATTAAGAAGCTTCTGCACAGCAAAAGAAAACATCAGCAAAATGAAAAGGGAGCCCACCGTATGGGAAAATATATTTGTTAATGATACATCAGAGAGAGGTTTGATCTCCAAGATATATAAAGAACTCACTCGACTCTACTCCAAGAAGACAAACGATCCAATCAAAAAATGGGCAAAGGACCTGGGCAGATGCTTTTCTAAGGAGGAGATACAGAGGGCCCAGAGGCATATGAGAGGATGCTCAGCATCACTAGCCATCAGGGAAATGCAGATCAAGACCACCATGAGGTACCACCTCACACCGGTCAGAATGGCCATCATAAACACATCAACAAAAAACAGGTGCTGGCGAGGCTGTGGGGAAAAGGGAACCCTAGTCCACTGTTGGTGGGAATGCAGACTGGTGCAGCCACTATGGAAAGCAGTGTGGAATTTCCTCAAAAAGCTGAAAATGGAACTGCCTTTTGATCCAACAATTCCCCTGGTGGGACTATACCCTGAGAATACCAAAACGCCAATACAAAAGGACCTATGCACCCCAATGTTCATAGCAGCACAATTTACAATAGCCAAGTCTTGGAAGCAATCTAAATGTCCATTAGTAGATGATTGGATCAAAAAATTATGGTACATATACACAATGGATTACTACGCAGCAGAAAGAAAAAAAGAAGTACTAAACTTTGCAACAGCATGGATGGAACTGGAGAGCATCATGCTAAGCGAAATAAGCCAGTGGACGAAAGACAAATACCATATGATCTCACCTATAAGCAATGCAAAGCTTTGCAAAGGAAACAATGCAAAGATGCAAGGAAAACATGACCAGCAACACTGAAAGTAAAAGAAATCAACAGAGACAAGAGAGAAGGGGGGGGCAGGGAAAGGGAAGGGAAGGGGAAAGTCAAGGAACATATAGCAAGGACTCATGGACAAAACCAAAGGGGAAGAGCTGAGGGAGGGAAGGTGGGAGGGGGCAAGGGAAAGGGGGGGGAGGCAGAGACAAATGTATTTAAAAAGTAAATAAATTAAAAAAAAAGAAGAAATAGGTGTTGTGTTAGGACTCCAACCCTAGGTGCTCATTAAATTTTAAACACACTCTCCAGAGTTTTCTACTCATGGGGACACAGGCACACCCTGGGTACATAATGCAAGAGTCATGGTAGTTTAGGTTCAAAGTAATTGTGCCTCAAACTTTAAATGAATTACCATCCTGTATGAATGTGGTGAATCACCATGTCATCATGTAATCGCAAAAGGTGTTGTCTTTTTTTTCCAAATATATTGGTTAATATATTGGCTCAATTTAAAGTTTTTTAATACCAAAGTATGAAGTGTTAGGAGGCAAATCATCTGGCAAAGTGTTGCCTGTCGCTGTCGCTGTTGCTGTCCACGCTTTGGCCACCTGAGCCTGCAGGGCTGGCATACAGTGAGCCTGAGGATTAAGCTTGACAGCTGCTCATGTGAGCCAGACCAACCCAGATCCACTAATCCAGCCCTCCAGAAAACAAAGTCAAGTACAGGCCAGTGGGCATCTGTTGATGGTAGGTTAAGAAAGAGCAAATGCTTTGAAATTCAACAGATCTAGCTTTAAACCCCAGTCTTACAGGATGTCAGCCACCACTTACACACCTTGTAACCCTAACCAGGTGTCCTTACCTCTGTAAAGCATCAATGTTTTCACATGTAGAATACAAATTTGAATGCCAAATTTGGTTATTGTGAGAATAATAATGAATTAATGCATGTAAAGTTTTTAACATAGCATTTGAGATGTACTGAGTCCTCAATAAATGGAACCTTAAAAAAAATGTTCCCTTTTCAGCCTACTGGTTCCTTCTGCCTACTAGAACATGAAGAAGAAAAATAAAAGCCAGCTTCTTCCTGCTCTGTTCATGAGGCATAGTCACTCCACTTCCCAGGCAGTTGGCCATGACTAGCCAAAAAGGGACAAATGACATCTCTGCTCAGCCTTGCATTAGATTGCACCAGACCTCCTCATCCTTCAGAAAATTCCTGAGCGAGAGAGTTTTGACCACCAGGCATAAAAAGCATCACTTTATTCTCTGGTGCTGGGTCCTCTGAACACAATTAAAGCCATGGAAATGTGGACCCGTCTAGGTTACACAAAGTCAAATAAAGCACAATAAGTCATTATAGGTTCCATGTGGTTTAGAAATAAGATTCAGCACTTTAAAGAGCAAAGAGAACATTCTATGTTACTATCTATTCAGAAAACTCAAGAGGATCCCAAATGCTTCCTGCTGGAGAAAGTAGACCTCCAAAGGGAGCTGGAGGGCAGTATGGCCTGCCAAGAAAACTTTTGATGAACAGTATACATTGTGACCCAGTTTTCTGTGACTTGATGGACCTGTGTGATGAATTCCTTTGACCTAAGGAGACAGAGGCCAAGAAGCTGCTCATACTTGGACTAAACAAAATTGTGCAACAGTATCAGACCAGTTTCACTGGGTACTTCTTTATATGACTATCAGTCTCTCTTTGGTAAGAATGCACCCATTTTGCAATTCAAAGTGTTAAAACAACTACAAATTAATTCACATGTAGACAAAGACATGTGATAATGTCGTTAAAATGTTGTGGGCACAATTCATTCCAACCAACATTTACTTAACAACCATAATACGCTAGGCCCACTGCCAGGACCTCATCCCAGATCCCTCCCAGCCTTGCTTGTCATTTTCATTTCCACAGCTTTGTCAAGGTCATTGTTTTTTCCTGGGACCATGGCCACTCTGATTGGTGTCTCTGCCTCTCTTCTTGGCCTTTTCCATGGCAGGATTCCATATAAACAAGTTCCTCCCCTGTGAGAACCCTGTAGGGTACTCCTTGTTTCAGGACAAACTCCAAATGGCTCTTAAGACCTCCATCTCCTAATGTACCTCTCCTACCTCACCGCCCACTACTCCCAGGAAGCCTCCTGTATTCCAGACATGCCTGAAGTTCCCTGAACAGGCTGCACTACTGAATAACACAGTGCCTTTGCATATGCTGTCAGTGTCACACCCCACATGGCTCTGTCTCCAAGGCTCAAAAAAACATCTGTCTAAACTAAAAAATTCCGTCGTCCCTTATGTAGTGGGTACACAGTGTGCCCCTCTGACCCAAGCAAGAAGGACCCTAGGCTGGGCCCTGAATGTGAAAGTCCTCTCACATCACAAAAGCAAGTTCATCAAAGAACAGATGGACACTTCTTTTAGGATCTGGTGCTCAGTACTGGGCAAGAGTCACACAACCCAAGACATCTGCTTTTAGGACTAGCATGACTCAGGCTCTGAGGAAACACTGCTCCATCTCTATGTCCCTGAAGCAAAAAGCACTTCAGCTAGACAATGCAGAGGTCAGCGGGTTGTGCCGCTGCCAATGTGAGAAACACTGCTGCAGAATGCGGGGAGAATCCGAGCAGTAATTGTGCTTAAGTGATTGAGAGGCAGCAGTCATCATGCTTTCCAGGTAGCATACGCAGTAGATTCCCACAAAAGAAGCTGCGATTCCCAGTGTAGCCAAGTACCCATTTTCTTGTTTGTCTATGTGCTCAAATTCATGGTTTCACAACTACTCACAATTTAGCAAGTATTCACAAAAGTTGCACATAGCTACTAAGGAATGTTTTGAAACTTTACACAATTTCCTTGACTCTTAAATTTGTATATAAACAGGTGTAGCATGTGACTCATCAATCTGATTAGCAACTACATGGACATTGGTTTCTAGAACCCCAAATCATTGTATTTTTATAAAAATATTTAATAAAATTGATTTAAAGCCCTGGCTAGCCTGGCTCAGTTAGTTGAGTTTGTCCAACAAAGCGAAGTGTCTCTGGTTCAATTCCCAATCAGGGCACATGCCTGGGTTGTGGGTTCAACCTCATGTCAGGGCACATACAAGAGAAAACCATCTCACATTGATGTTTCTCTCCCTCTCTTTCTCACTCCCTTCCCCTCTCTCTAAAAAGTAAATAAATATTTTTAAAAAGTAAAATAAAATAAAATTTATTTAAATTTTCAAAAAATTTATTTAGAAATTTCAGCTTTAGCTAATTAAAAATGTGTAAGTCTTTTATATTTTTTAATGTATAGCTATTAATACTTTTTATGAAAAATCAATTTTTGAAAAATTATGAAAATAATTTAAATTTTGTGCACTTGTTTTAATTTACAATTTCATGATTATATATTCAAATTCTATATGC
Organism: Pteronotus mesoamericanus; assembly: GCF_021234165.1. Lineage (NCBI taxonomy): Eukaryota > Metazoa > Chordata > Mammalia > Chiroptera > Mormoopidae > Pteronotus > Pteronotus mesoamericanus. The sequence continues at coordinate 62,529,373 of NW_026555321.1, forward strand.
TTTGAATAAAAATATATAATTAGACACAAAATGTATATTTATATATACTTATATGTATTTATATATAAATATATAAAATATATATTTAGACACACAATAGTATACAATTATGATAAAATTTTTATTATAAAATTATTAGTTACTTTGATAAAATTAAGATTGGAACATTCATTTGTGGGAAAAATAAATTTTATTTATGAATTATGCTTATTTTTATTTTATTGCTCACTGAAACAGAGCCCTTCAACAAAATACACAGATAGCCCACTAATACTTAAATTCAGTTGTCTTTGATATTCTGGCAACTTTTAGTAATAAAAACTCATGGATTTACACATACTTTTGATTTTCTCATTATAAAAGCATCTTTGTGAAACTTGACTTAATATGTTCAAGTATTTGGACATATGGAGTGTGGGGCTCCATCTCCACCTCTTCCCTAGCCCTTCCCATCTTAAGAGTAGACCTTTGGTTACATTGTATCTCCACTCAGATTCCATAGCCACTATGCTGTGCATTGTCTTCTGCGGACAGGCAACATTGTGTTATAATTATTTGTTCACACATCTCTCTTCACCACTAAACAAAGACTTTATCTTTGGAAACGAAGTGCCTAGGACAACTCCTAACACATGGTAGGAGTTAAGTAATTGGTTGAATTAATACATAAATAAAACCAGGTAATGCTGTTTAGGACCATGAACTCCTGAGCCTAATTGCTCATGTAGGAATCCTGGCTCTGATTTTCTCTTAACCTGGAGTAGTTACCTTAACCTCTCAGCCCCTCAGTTTCCTCATCTATAACAGAAATAATAAGAGTGTTGTTGAGTGTTGTTATTAGCATTGAAATAATAAATGAGTTAATATTTGCAAAGACTTAGAGATGTGGCTGTACATTTTTAGCTAAATAAATCCCTAGTAAAGCCATTTTAACACATTCTTAGGTTTCTCTAGAAACTTTAATTTTTCTTAAATTGTCATAAAAATATTTCAAAGGAAAAAAAGTGTTTTGAGTCTCAACAACAAAACATTTATTGTTTAGTTGGCAATAAGTAAAATAAGAGTAATTTTATTGCTAAATGTGATTAAAAGCATTGAGTTTAAATATTAGCCATTAGAAATTCAGCACACTTATAAATGACCTTGGATATTGAAGTATTTTATGAGTGCTATTGTTCTGATTCTATGGTAAAGGAAGTACGTGAGAATTACGAGTATCTTCCTGGGGAAAAAAAATGATATGTGATTATTTCTGTCAGGTCATGTTCAGAGCTTTGATGATGATTTGCACACTCCTTTCCAGAACAAATTAGAATTATCCTAGCAGCATAGATGTCTGTGACTAAGTCACTTTTCACTGTTTTCTATGCTATTAAGTTCATAAACTTCTCATGAGACATTCTCTACCCTCAAAGATGTTATAGTCTAACAGGACAATAAAATCGACAGGCGGAGGTTTCATAAAATGTACCTGCTAACAGGGCCAGAAACAGGAGAGATTTAAGTTTACAAACCCAGGAGTGCTGCATAATTCTGTGTTGATGCTGGCATGCTGAACTAGGCAGTGTACACAGAAATAACATAGTGAGAAGTTAGAGGAAATGTTACTGGAGGAAGCATGCGTGGAGGGAGAGGGACAGTGATTTCCCTGCTGAAGCAAGAGCACTGCACATGAGATTTGGTCAGGAGGGTGATGTCATACTAGGAGTGCCATAGATTTGTACTAAATCCATAAACTCATCATTTAACTGCTGGAACTGAAGGAAGGATCCACAAAAAGGAACAGAGAGAACCCTAAGATCATTGCACTCTGAAATGCAATTTTTCTTCTGTGAACACTTTTATTCTGTTTATATATTCACTGTATATTCTTTAAGAATTTGTTACAAGTAAGAGTAACTTTTAGGAGGAGTCATTAAAGAAAGAGAAAGAGTGAAAACAATCAATGTACCCATGGAGCCCTTCTCCCCACATTCACCACACTTGTAATTACTGACTGGTGTTTGTGACTTCCATGAAGTCAGGGATCCTATCATTTCACTGCCACATTCCAACTGCCTAACCCATAGTAGGTGCTCCATAAATATTATTCATTTATACAGACAATTCCTTTGTCAATAAGGTAGGTTTGTTTTGTTTCTGTTCCAAGTGAAATTTTGTTCTTCTTGGGGAAGGAAAAAATAAAGCAGATTCGTGGAAATAAACAGAAAATGTCTCCCAGAATTCTCATGGGAGAGTAGCAAGGCTTACATAGAAAATACACTGGTTTTCCTTATTCCAAAATCTTCCATTTCCTAAACTTCAAAAATAGAACAAGTCCACTTAAAGGAATATGACCAGCAAGAGAGGATGGACTGGAGTTAGGCAAATTGGGAAGAGGGAAAGCAGATTAGTAGAGAGACTTAAGCAGTCCTCTGCACATCATTTTCTCATGTGCTAACTAGGAATAATTTTTTGAAACAAGTGATTTTTGAAGAATATTCTAAAGAACTACATATTAAAGAAGAAAATGCAGCATCCATATTCAATGCATGTTTGTTCAATCTATTGAGTAGAAATATTTATTGTCTTTTAAAAGAGATATTTTTAGGAGAAAAGGAGAAAGTTGATTTAAGTTTAGGTAAGAACTTGGGTATAAAAACTTTAAAAGCCCATTTGAAAGGCCTTGCTAAGAAATTCCCCAAATCCACTGGAAGTTTTTCATCATTTTCCAGTTTACTGGGATTAAGATATGCTTCTTTCTTTAAACACTCTCAACATGTTTGAGGAAAGAAACTAACTCTCGTCTGCAGTTTCCATTTTCAAACATCTTCCTCCATCTGTGTCATGATGCTTTTAGGTCTATTGTATTTCCCTTCAGGACCTTGTGAGTGGGCAACTCTGGAAAAACAGATTTAGAGACTAAATATCTGCCTGCTCAGCCCAACCTGTTTTAGGAAACATTTCAGAAGTAACTTCAAAGATTAATTTTAAAATTGCCCACATTTCACTCTGGTATAACATTTTATTTATTTTTTTTTCACATTGATACAAAAATCTATATTTTGAAAATAGAATGCATTTCTCAGGTAGAAAACTCATGATGAGAAAATCAACATGGCAAATATTAAAGTGGGAGAGAAGACCTGGTAGGAAATACAAGGAAGAAAGAAAAAACCTTAAAGGTAAGGAGATAACCCAATCTTGAAGTTAACAAAATAAAGAAGAAACTCCTGAGGATAGATTTCCATATTTTTTCCTAGATAAAGATACATACCAGAACATTTTTTCACAACCCTTCTTTTCCCTTCTTTCATCAGTTACCTTCAGTGGCTCCTATTGCTTTGAGGATCCATTTTATTTATTTATTTTTTCTAAGCTATAGTTTTTTATTTTTATTTTTTTAATTTATTTACTTTTTAAATACATTTGTCTCTGCCTCCCCCCCACTTCTTTCCCCTCCCCCCTCCCTCCTTCCCACCCTCAGCTCCTCCCCCCTGGCTCTGTCCATGAGTCCCTGCCATATGTTCCTTGACCTTCCCCTTCCCTTCCCCCTCCCTGCCCCCCCTTCCCTCTTGTCTCTGTTGATTTCTTTTCCTTTCAGTGTTGCTAGTCTTATTTTCCTGCATCTTTGCATTGTTGGTTAGGTTCCGCTTATAGGTGAATCATATGGTATTTGTCTTTCGCCCCCTGGCTTATTTCGCTTAGCATAATGCTCTCCAGTTCCATCCATGCTGTCGCGAAGTTTAGTAGTTCTTTTCTTCTGTCTGCTGCGTAGTATTCCATTGTGTATATGTACCATGACTTTTTGATCCAATCATGTACTGATGGGCATTTAGGTTGCTTCCAACACTTGGCTATTGTAAATTGTGCTACTATGAACATTGGAGTGCATAGGTTCTTTTGTTTTGGCGTTTTGGTGTTCTTAGGGTATAGTCCCAGCAGGGGAATCCCTGGATCAAAAGGCAGTTCCATTTTCAGCTTTCTGAGGAAATTCCACACTGCTTTCCATAGTGGCTGCACCAGTCTGCATTCCCACCAACAGTGGACTAGGGTTCCCTTTTCTCCACAGCCTAGCCAGCACCTGTTGTTTGTGGATCTGTTTATGATGGCCATTCTGACTGGTGTGAGGTGGTACCTCATGGTGGGTTTGATCTGCATTTCTCTGATGGCTAGTGATGCTGAGCATCCTCTCAAATGCCTCTGGGCCCTCTGTATCTCCTCCTTAGAAAAGCATCTGCCCAGGTCCTTTGCCCATTTTTTGATTGGATCGTTTGTCTTCTTGGAGTGGAGTCGAGTGAGTTCTTTATATATCTTGGAGATCAAACCTCTCTCTGATGTATCATTAGCAAATATATTTTCCCATACGCTTGGCTCCCTTTTCATTTTGCTGATGTTTCCTTTAGCTGTTCAGAAGCTTCTTATTTTGATGAGGTCCCATTTGTTTATTCTTTCCTTTATGTCCCTTGCTTTAGGAGACATAGCAGTGAAAAAATTCCTGCGTGGGCTATCTGAGTTTCCTGCCAATGTTCTCATCTAGGACTTTTACGGTGTTGCGACTTATATTTAAGTCTTTTATCCACCTTGAGTTTATTTTTGTGTATGGTGTCAGCTGATGATCCAATTTCCATTTTTTGCATGTAGCCATCCAGCTCTCCCAACACCATTTGTTGAAGAGGCTGTTATTGCTCCATTTTATGCTTCTGCCCCCTTTGTCAAATATTAGATGCCCATTTAGACCTGGGCTTATTTCTGGGCTTTCTATTCTGTTCCACTGGTCTATGGGTCTGTTCTTGTGCCAGTACCAGACTGTTTTGAGTACAGTGGCTTTGTAGTAGAGTTTGATGTCTGGTATTGTGATCCCTCCTACTTTGTGTTTCTTTCTCAAAATTGCTGCAGCTATTCGGGGTCGTTTATGGTTCCAAATAAATTTTTGAAATGTCTGTTCTATTTCTGTGAAATACGTCATTGGTATCTTAATAGGGGTTGCATTGAATCTATAAATTGCTTTGGGTAGTATGGACATTTTGAGGATATTAATTCTTCCAATCCATGAGCACGGTATGTGCTTCCATTTATTTGTGTCTTCCTTAATTTCTTTCTTCAATGTTGTATAGTTTTCTGCGTACAGGTCTTTTACCTCCTTGGTTAAATTTATTCCTAGGTACTTTATATTTCTTCTTGCTATATCGTATGTTTTTTTTTTTCTGATTTCTTCTTCTTCTATTGCATTGCTGGTGTACAAAAACGCCTTTGATTTCTGAATGTTGACTTTGTATCCTGCTGTTTTGCCAAATTCACTCAGTAGGTTGAGGAGTTTTTTGGTAGAGTGTACAGGGTTATCTATGTGCACTATCATGTCATCTGCAAACAAGGATAGCTTTACTTCCTCCTTTCCTATTTGGATGCCTTTTATCTCTTTCTCTTGTCTGACCGCTGTGGCTAGGACTTCCAATACGATGTTGAAAAGAAGCGGTGAAAGCGGACATCCTTGTCATGTTCCCGATCTTAGTGGGAAAGCTTTTAGTTTTTGCCAGTTGAGTTTGATGTTTGCTGTAGGTTTTTCTTATGTGGCCTTTATTACGTTGAGGAATGCCCCATTTATTCCCATTTTGCTGAGTGTTTTGATCATAAATGGGTGCTGTACCTTATCAAATGCTTTTTCTGCATCTATCGAGATGGTCATGTGGTTTTTGCCTTTTCTTTTATTTATGTGATGTAGTACTTTTATTGACTTGCGTATTTTGAACCATCCCTGCATGCCTGCGATGAATCCTACTTGATCATGGTGGATAGTCTTTTTAATGTATTGCTTGGATGCGGTTTGCCAATATTTTGTTGAGGATTTTAGCATCTATGTTCATCAGCGAAAATGGCCTGTAGTGTCTTTCTTTGTAGGGTCTTTTTCTGGTTTTGGGATTAGGGTGATGCTGGTCTCATAAAAAGAGTCTGGGAGTCTTCCCTCCTCTTGGGTTTTCTGGAATAGTCTGAGAACAACAGGGGTTAGCTCTTCCTTAAATGTTTTGTAAAATTCTCCTGTGAAACTGTCCGGCCCTGGGCTTTTGTGTGACGGGAGTTTCTTGATTAGTGCTTCAATTTCCCCAGCTGTTATCGGTCTGTTTAAGCTTTCTGTTTCTTCCTCCTCCAGTGTTGGAAGATTATACTTTTCTAAAAATTTGTCCATTTCATCCAGGTTTTCAAATTTCTTGGCATATAATTGTTCACAGTAGTTTCTGACAATCCTTTGTATTTCTGTGGTATCAGTTGTTGTTTCTCCTCTTTCATTTCTGATATTATTAATTTGGGTCCTCTCCCTTTTTTCTTGATGATTCTGCTTAAAGGCTTGTCAATTTTATTTATCTTTTCAAAGAACCAGCTTCTGGATTGGTTGATCCTTTGAATTGTCCTTTTCGTCTCTATGTCATTCAGTTCTGCTCTAATCTTGACTATTTCCTTCCTTCTACTTGCTCTGGGATTTATTTGTTGTTGTTTCTCCAGTTCTTGAAGTTGTAGTGTTAGGTCTTTTATTGGACATGTTTCTATCTTTTTTAGGTAAGCCTGTATTGCTATGAACTTCCCTCTCAGGACTGCCTTTGCTGTGTCCCATAGGTTTTGGACTGTTGTCTGTTCATTTTCATTTGTTTCAGAAATTTTTTGATGTCTTCTCTTATCTCATTATTGACCCTTTCATTGTTTAATAGCCTACTGTTCAGTCTCCATGAGTTCGCAAGTTTTTGAAGTTTCTCTTTGAGGTTGATTTCCAGTTTCAAGGCCTTGTGGTCCGAGAAAAAGTTTGGTATTATTTCAATTTCCCTGAATTTGCTGAGGCTTGCTTTGTGTCCTATCATGTGGTCTATCTTTGAAAAACTGCCACGAGCATTTGAAAAGAATGTGTATTTTGCTTCTTTGGGATGTAAGGTTCTATATATGTCAGTCAAGTCTATTTGATTCAGTGCGTCATTCAGCTCCACAATATCCTTATTGATGTTTTGTTTGGAAGATCTGTCCATTTTTGACAGTGGGGTGTTGAAATCCCCCACTATCAGTGTTTTGCTGTCTATGTCTTTTTAGAAGTTTTCCAACAATTTCCTTTTATACTTGGGGGCTCCTATATTGGGATCATATAAGTTTAGAATGTTTATGTCTTCTGGATAGATTCTTCCCTTAAGTATTATAAAGTGCCCCTCTGGGTCTCTTTTTAATGCCTTTGTTTTGAAATCTAGTTTGTCTTATACAAGTATGGCAACCCTGGCCTTTTTCTCTTGCCCATTTGCTTGGAATATTTTTTTCCATCCCTTTACCTTCAACCTGTGTAGGTTTTGCTCTGAGGTGGGTCTGTTGTAGGCAGCATCTGTGTGGATCATGTTTTCTTATCCATTCATCTACCCTGTGTCTTTTGATGGGGGCATTTAGTCCATTTACATTGAGAGTTATTACTGATAGAAATGTATTCATTTCTTCTCTTTGTGCCTGTGTTTTTCTTCTTCTCACTCTTTTCCTTCATCTTCTTAAGCCAGTCACTTTAGCATATCTTGGAGTGCTGGTTTGGTAGAGATGTATTCTTTTAGCCTTCTTTTGTCTGGGAAACTCTTTATTTCCCCTTCTGTTTTATTGAGAGCCTTGCTGGGTAGAGCAGCCTTGGTTGTAGGCCCTGGCTTTTCATGACTTGGAATATTTGTTGCCATTCCCTTCTGGCTTGTAGTGTTTCTGCTGAGAAGTCAGCTCCTAGCCATATCGGGGCCCCCTTGTATGTTACTCCTTGGTTCTCCCTTGCTGTGATATTTGCCGTTTGCCATTTGATTGATGATGTGTCTTGGAGTCGACCTCCTTGGCTCCTTCTTGAATGGGGACCTCTGTGCCTCCTGTATCCATGAGAGTTTTTCTGTCCTCAAATCGGGGAAATTTTCCATCATTACTTTTTCAAGGAGGTTCTCTATCCCTTACTCCTCCTCTTTTCCTTCTGGTATCCCTATTATGCGGATAATATTGCGTTTCAGGTTGTCCTGCATTTCCCTAAATGCCTCTTCATTCTTTTTGAGTCTTTTTTCCATTTCTTGTTCTTTCTGGCAGATTTTTTCTACCTTATACTCCATCTCACTGATTCAGTCCTCGGCTTCATCCAGCCTGCTTTGGATTCCTTCTACTGTGTTCTTCAATTCAGAAATGGTATTCTTCATATCTTCTTGTCTCTTCTTGATACTTTCTATGTCCTTTTCCAGGTTGATATATTTTGTTGTAAGATCCTGATAGTTTCTCTGCAGTTTCTCATAGTTATCTTTGAGCTGGCTGAGCTCATTGCACTTCCTTAGAACCAGTGTTTTCAAGTCAGTATTGATAGTTCCCTTGCCTCTATTTCAGTTAGCTCTCTCTGTGGGGAGTCCCCCTTTCCACTCATTTGGGGGGAACTTCTTTTTCTTCCCATTTTTGTGAGAGTCTGTTAAGTAATTTACTTACTTATTTATTTATTTATTTTTGCCTGTGCTTCAATTGGGCCATCTAGATTTCCTGACTTTATGGATCCTATATGGCCTTGGGTCGTTTTTTTGAGCCTTCCATGAGTCTACTGTCTGTGTCTGACTCCTGCTTTGGGCATCTCTGTGAACCCTTTGGCCAGGGATCTACTCTTTCTGTGGATCACTTTGTACTCTCATGCTGGTTTATTGATCGTGCTCCCCGGCGTCACAGGATCCCCCGCCCGCCTGGGCTCGCGGGTGCTTGCCCAGCCTAGGGGCTTTCTTCGCAACCTCGTGTACTCGTCTGGCCTCCCAGGCTGGCAGGCACCCCAGCACTGGTCCCTTTAGGATCTTCTGTTGTGTGTTTTCCCCGCTTCTGTCTCTTTGGATGCGTTGCCTGCCCTCGCCAATTGGAGACTACAGAAATGGGAGGAAGTCAGCTCCAGGACTCTCTGGTTAATCCTGTCTCCAGTCTCTCCTCAGGAGTCTCTGGGCAGTTCTGTGACCCCTTTGGCCAAGGATCCACAAGCTGTGTGGACTGCGTTTCAATCTCGGGCAGTCTGGTTCGTGCATGCCCCACTTCTGCCTCATTTGGGGCGCGATTTGCCTGCCCAAAATGGAGACTACAGAATGGGGAGGGAGTCGGGACTCCCTGGTTCCTCCTCCCGTTGTTTCCCCAACACCTCCCCCCAGTCTCTCCTCAAGGCTCTCCCAGCCAGTCTGCACTTAGCCCTGCAGCTCACACGTGCACAATCTGTGTGCGGAGCGCACAAAAGGCAGGTTAATTGATTCCCTTATTCCTGAGTGAGATGGTAGCTGCAGAGTGGGAGGTGCGTTATCACCTGGGCTCCACCAGCTGCTGTCTCAGTTCTCTTCATAAAGTTTTCCTCACCAATCTTTTCCAAGGCACCAGCCCACCCTGCTGCCGCCTCTACCCAGAGATCAAGGAGGGTGGCTGTCAAACTGCAATTATTGCCTTGGCCCTTTAAATGTCTCTTTGCATCCCCAGCCACCTGTCTCTGGCAGAGAGCACCCCTAAGCTTTTCAGGGTTGAGTTTTGTCTGTATTTTTCTGGTTTAGCTGCTGTAGTTTAAAGGTCCCTGTTTATGATTCAGACCCCGTTCTTCTCGGGGAGAGCTAACTGGCCATTTCAATGTCCCTCTGGTGCTTGTGCCCGTGGGCACCCAGCCCACCCTCTGGAGCCTCCACCACACTTCTAACCCATTGCAATGTATGAGAGTTGAAACCACTGTCTGTCCACGGCTCCAAGGCTCCTCTCCCATGATAGTTCTGTTGTTTTCCAGGTGATTACTCCACTATTTAGTCACAATTCCAGTTTGGTCTTGGAGGAGGAGGTCAGCGTGACTCCCATTCAGTCCTCCGCCATCTTTCCTCTCGCAATGAAGATTTTATTCAAGGCTCCCATTTCAACCATCTAAGGAACTGTATAAAAGGCCATACTTTATCTCAAATGTCCTGAACAAGGGCACCTGATCTCCTGCAAAGACAGAGGCAGAGTGGGCTAGAAATGCCTGAGGAGCGACTGGAGAAGGAGGCTTTAAGGAGAGAACTGAGAGAGTAGCCAGCCCTTAGTTTGATTTTTAGATTCAATTATTGATTGATACATATTTTTTTTTGCCATCTTATTGTTCATAGTTTTGATCTTTTTCTTAAATAAGTCCCTTTAACATTTCTTATAATAATATTTTGGTAATGATGAACTCCTTTAGTTTTTTCTTGTCTGGGAAACTCTTTATCTGCTCTTCAATTCTAAATGATATCTTTGTTGGGTAGAGCAATCTTGGCTGTAGGTCCCTGCTTTTCATGAATTGAATATTTCTTGCCAATTTCTTCTAGCCTGTAAAGTTTATTTTGAGAAATCAACTGATAATCTTATGGGGACTCCCTTGTAGTTAACTAACTGCTTCTCTCTTGCTGCTTCTAAGATTTTCTCTTTATCTTTAACCTTTGGAATTTTAGTTATTATATGTCTTGGAGTGGTCCTCTTTGCATCCTTCTTGTTTGGGATTCTCTGTGCTTCCTAGACATTTATGTCTATTTTCTTTATCAAAATAGGGAATTTTTCTTTCATTATTTTTCCAAATATATTTCCAATTTCTCCCTCTTCCTCTTCTCTTTCTGGCACTCCTATCATGCGACTATTGGAATGCTTGAAGTTGTCTCAGAGATTGTTTACATTATCCTTATTTTTTTTTAATTCTTTTTTCTTCTAGTTCTGATTGGTTGCTTTTTGCTTCCTTATGTTCCAAATCATTGATTTAATTCTTGGCTTCATCCACTCTACTGTTGTTTCCCTATAAATTGTTCTTTATTTCAATTAGTGCATCCTTCATTTCTATGGATCATTTTTATGCTATTGAAGTCCTCACTAATTTCCTTGAACATCTTCATTGCCAGTGTTTTGAATTCTGCATCTGATGGATTGCTTATCTCTATTTTTTTAATTCTTTTTTATGGAGTTTTGATCTATCTTTATCCGGGCGATATTTCTTCATCTTCTCATTTTGGCAGCCTCCCTGTGTTTGTTTCTATGTATTAGGTATTGCTGCTATGACTCCCTGTCTTGGTAGCATGGCTTAATGTAGTAAGTATCCTCTAGGGCCCAGTGGCATATCCTCCTCTATCACCCAAGCCAGATACTTTAGGTTCACCCTTTGTGTGGATTGTGTACACTCTCCTCTTGTAGTTGAGAGTTGATTACTCTTGATGGGTAAATGGGAGGGATTTACCCAGGCCAGTCAGTTGCAAGAACTGGCTGTGGCCACTGACCACCAACCTCCACCTTACATTGAGAACCTTCTGTACAGGGACAAGGTGGTGGTACTCCAATGTGGTCTGTAGCTATTTACCTGGTGTGCAGGCTTTGGGATTTCCCAGGTGGTTCAGTCCAAAGTCAGCCCTCATTTGTGTCCTGCTTGGGGCATCCCTGCCTGAGCTATAAAGCAATCTGAGATGGCTGCTAATTGTGCTGGGCTTGGAGATTCTCTGGCAAAGCCAAGCTGTGAATCTAGGCTGGCTGCTGCTAGTGCTGGGACTGGGGCAACTTAACAAGAGGTACAGGGACTAGGGGCACACTGAGGCCAGCTATTGCTTGTCTGAAAGGATTTAGGAAGTTGTGAAGCATGAGCAAAGACAAGCCATACATATGAAAATATCATGGTTAACAGTTTGAGTGGCCCATAAGTTGGTGAGGACAGAGTCTCAGGGGATCTCCAGGGTGGGGATAATCACAATAGCCAGGTTGATGGAGTATCAGACATGGCACCCACCTTCCAGTTCTGTGGCTCTGTTGGATGAGGGCTCAGAAAAGGGACAATGACCTCTTCTCACCTTTCTTTCCGGTGGAAAGAAAGTTCTCCTCTAGCTCCCATCTTGATGCCATATTCTTCTGTTCCTCCCTGTATGCCACTGGTGCATTTCAAGCTGCTATCCTGGTGCTAGAGCTCAAAGGGAGTGAGTCTGAAGAAGTCTAATTGTGGGCTCTTTAAAGGAAACTGCTTGGGATTACAGGAGTTTCTTCCTATGACTCAATTCCCACTGGTTTTTGCAGCCAGAAGTTATGGGGACTAATCTCTCTGGCACTGGAAACACGGGAAATGGTATGGGACTCGGAATCCTCGCTCCCAATATATCCCTGAAGAATTTTTATCCACCATGTGTGGGTGTGGGACCATCCAGTTCCACACTCCACCCCTCCTACCAGTCTGGATGGATGTGTTTTTTTTAATTCTGTAGCTGTCAGATATGCATTCAACTCAGTTTCTTATGGTTCTGAGTGATGGCTGTTCTATATTTTAGTTTTAATTTTGATGTGGCTGTGCAAAGAGATAAGCTCTGTTTACCTATCTGACCATCTTGACCGGACGTACTCCCTTTCTTTTATACATCACACACACTTTCCTATTGCATAAATTTCCTCCATCTATAGTTCATTCCCTGTTCCTGAATCTCCTCCTAGAGGACTGGATCTTCCTAAATCAGGGTCAGAGCTAGAACACTGGAGATATGAGCATAACTTGGGGAGTCATAGTAAATACCTAATATTCATTTTAAGTGCAGAAAACTAGGGGAAATTGAGGGAAGGAATCCAACCTTAACATCACATAAAGACAACTTAAATGGTTTCTATTCATGGTAGTCAAAAAATTTAGCAACTGCTTGAAGTTTAAAAGCTCATTGGCACAAAACCACAATGAGATACCACATTACCCCTATCAGGATGGTGTTGGGAGGATGTACAGAAATTGGAACCCTTGTGCATTGTTGGTGATCATGTAAAATTATACAGCCACTGTGGAAAACTGCTATGCTAAATATAAAACTGCCATATGAATTAACAACTCTACTCCTAGGTACATATATACCCCATAGAATTGAAAGCAAGGACTAGGAAGGATACTTGTAGACTAAGGTTCATAGCTGCATCATTCTCAACAGCCAAAAGGTGGAAGAAACCCAAGTGTCCATCAACAATGAACGGATAAACAAAATGTGGTATATACATGCAATGAAATATTTTTCAGCCATAAAAATAAAGTTCTAACATATGCTGCAACATGAATAAACCTTGAAAACATTATGGTAAGTAGACAAATCAGACACAAAAGGAAAAATATTGTATGAGTCTACTTATATGAAATATCTAAAATAGATAACTTCATAAAAACATAAAGCAGATTAGAAGTTACTAGGGCTGGGAGGAGGAATAAATGGAGAATTATTGCTTAATGGGTACAGAGTTCCTTTTTGTGGTGATGAAAATGTTTTGGAAATCATGGTTATGGTTACACAATATTGTAAATGTAATGAATGTCACTGAATTTTACCCCTAAAAATGGTTCAAAACAACAAATTTTGAGATATATATTTATATATATAATCACAATTTTTAAAAATCAATAATGCAACACCAAAAAGCATTTAATTGTACACTTGTGTAGGGAAGTGAATTGTATGGTGTAGGAGTTATATCTCAATAAAACTGTTTTTTTTAAAGATCACTTATAAAAATTCTCCCTCTCTGCATCTGAATTACTAAGGTTAGAAGCCATAAGAAAATTTGAAAAATACTTTTAGAATTATGTTTCAGTGGCTAATTTTCTTTCTCATACTTTCAGTTCCTGGTAGTATAGAAAAATGCCTTACCTGCACTATGTTATATTTCAGCCATATTTTTTTAAGTGTGCATATTCCTATATATAACAGCTTAACTCATGGTTTGAATTAAAAAATAGCTGATACTATTGGTTTCCATCAGAGCTGGGGTTTCTGCTATGAAAAGGGTGAAAACCACTGTCAATGAAGTTAGAAAAAAACAGCTAACCGGAGGTTGAGATAACTCCTTTTTTAAAAGTTTTTAAAGTGCTCAAAAACGGTTTTGAGAAAATAATATATATCTATTTTTCTCCATAAGTAGAAAACAAAACCCAGCTTTTGGAGGAAATCTTTCTTGTGTCTCAATACTCAAGGATATGTAATAATAATAAGGAAAGAGAATGACTGTCTATGGTACAAAAATATCTGCTTTTAGAATGAAAGAGAATCATCCTGGTATTGTGGTGGCTTTGAGCCCTTTCTCTACCCTGATGGATGGGCCACTTAACATCTTACTTGTAGTTCCTGTTAACTTCTTGCCTGAAGTTTTTCTCATGTAGAAGTAGGATACTTGTGAAGATCAAATGAGATGTTTGGAAAAGTGATCAGTAAATGTTAATTTTCAGCAGTGAACTAGAAAAGTCAACTGAGAAGAATATGTATGATCTTCAAATTTTTCAGGCAGAAGCTGAGGATTTTATTTCTTCATTCCAGCAGAACAATTAAATCCCTCCAACTGAGCCACTCCACTGAGTGGGAACTGCCTGCCCCCCACCTCTTGAAGAACCACAAGGGTGTGTGCACTGCATCCTTCTATGTATGAGGCCTAACTCCTCTTCTCAGGTATTTATGATTATTATCATAATGTATCCCTGTACAAGTTTTCTGCTACTTTCATAAAAAATTACCAGCTCTTAGTGGCTTAAAACAATACTGATGGATTATCTTACACTTTTCCAGGTCAGAAATTCTCCATAGCTTTCACTGAGCTAAAATCAAATTATTAGCAGGACTGAGTCCCTTCTTTGGCAACTCTAGGAGTGAATCTGTTTATTTAACTTCTGTAGCTTCCAGAGGTCACCTGCATTCTTTGGCTCATGTCTGTTACCACAATCTTTAAAGCACACAGGCATACAAATGGCCGAAAGGTACATAAAAAAGTGCACAACATTACTAATTATCAGGGAAATGCAAATCAAAACCACAATGAGAGCTCACACCTGTTAGAATGGCAATAATGCAAAAGACAAGAGCTAACAAGCATTGGCAAGGATGTGGAGAAAATGGAACTTGTCTACTGTTGGTGGGAGTGCAGATTGCTATAGTCACTACAGAAAATAGTATGAAGGTTCCTCAAAAAATTAAAAATTGAGCTGCCACATGACCCAGAAAACCCCCTTATGGATATATATCCATGGTAATGAAATCAGTATCTCAAAAAGATATCTGCACTCCTATATTCACTGCAGAATCATTCATAATACTTAAGATATGGAAACAACCTAAATGTTTGGCCATGGATAAGTAGATAAAGAAAATATGTGTACATATGGTATGTGTGTGTGTGTATATATATATATATATATATATATATATATGATATATACAGGGATGGGCAAACATAGGTTTACAGTTTTGAGTATGCAAAACAGAGTTCATTCTTTTATTTTTTAATTATTGTGTTATTTTCCATATGAACAACTGTAAACCTACATTTGCCCACCCTGTGTATATCACATATAATAACATAATTTATTCAACCATTAAAAAAAGAAATTCTGTAATTTGTGACAACATAGATGATCCCAAAGGACATTATGCTAAGTGAAATAGGCCAATACAGAAAGACACACTACATGATCTTACTTTTATATTAAATCTAAAAAGTTGAATTCATAGAAACAGAGTTGAATAGTGGTTACCAGGGCTAAGGGACAGGGGAATTGGGGAGATGTTGGTCAAAGAGTACAAGCTCCCAGTTACAGATGAGTAAGTTCTGGGGATCTAATATACAGTATGATTAATAATAGTTAATATAGTTAATAATATTGCATTATATACTTAAAATTTGCTAAGAGAGTAGCAATGTTCTTACCACACACATAAGAAGGTAACCATTTGAGGTAATAGATGTTAACTTGATTATGGTAATCATTTCATTGTGTATTCATATATTAAATCATCATGCTATACATACTAAAAATCATAATGTATAGCCCTGATTGGCATGGCTCAATTGGTTGATCTTTGTCCCACAAAGCTAAGGGTTACTGGTTCAATTCCCAGTCAGAGCACAGGCCTGGGTTGCGGGCCCAGTCCCCAGTTGGAGCATGTGTGAGAGGCAACCTTTGATGTTTCCCTCTCTTTCTCCCTGTCTTCTCCTCTCTCTAAAAATAAATAAATAAGGTTGCCGCCTTCTCCGCCATAGGATGGCTGGTCAGAGAGACTCCTCACCTGCAGGAATTTTCAGAAAGCTCAGAACCGAAATGAATGTGAATTGAAACCACTCTTCTTGCCCTTGGGTTCCTGGGTAGACTGTCTGGGAGGCAGAGACGCATGCTATGGCCAGAAGGTGGCAGTATGGGCACATGGCAAGGCCAATGGAGGGAACCCATTCGGGAGGACAAGGACTCCTGGGAGCTGGTTCTGCACATCTCTGAAGGTACATTGGGAAGACGTTTCTAGTACACCACATGAAGAAGAACAAAACTGGAAGAAGGAAAATGGAGGAGGAGTGAGTGGAACTCACGCTGACCTCCTCCCAAGACCAAATGAATTTTGACTAAATTTTGGAGAAATCACCTGGAAAACAATGGAATGATAAAGTGAGAGGAGCCTTGGAGCCACGGACAGACAGTGGAATCGACTTTCACACGTCCTAACGGGTGAGAAGTGTAGTGGAGGCTCGAGAGGGTGGACTGGGCACACACGGGCACCAGCACCAAAGGGACATTGAAATGGCCAGTTGAATCCCCCTAAGAAGGACAGGGTCTGAATCATAAGCAAGGACCCCTAGACTATAGCATCTGAAACCAAAAGAACACACGGATAAAATGCAACCCCAAAAAGCTTAGGGGTGCTCTCTGCCAGAGACAGAGGGCTGGAGATGCAGAGACATTTGAAGGGCCAAAGCAAAAAGTTGCAGCGGCAGCCACCCTCCTTGATCTCTGGGTAAAGGTGGCAGCAGAGTGGGCTGGTGCCTGGGAAAAGATAGGTGAGGAAAACTTTGTGAAAAGAACTGAGATGGTGGCTGGTGGAGCCCCAGTGATAACGCACCTTCCACTCTGCAGCTACCATCTCGCTCAGGCATAAGGCAATCAATAAACCTGCCTTCTGCGAGCTCCACCCAGGGCTTGTGCACATGGGGGCCAGGGTTCTGAGTGCAACACAGCCAGCAGAAATAGTGGATCCCTGGACAAAGGGGACACAGAGCTGCCTAGAGACCCTTGAGGAGAGACTGGAGACAGAGGGGTTGGGGAAAGAACTGGAGAGGTAGTCAGGGATTCCCAGAGCTGACTATTTCCCCATTCCGTAGTCTTCGTTTTGCACAGGCAGACCGTGCCCCAAAGAGGCAGCAGCGGGAAAGGAAATAATAGCCCTGCCCTCGAGACAGTCTGCTCGGATAGGAGTTGTATGCGGGCCTTGGTGCTGATGCCTGCAGAGATAGTAGACCCTGGGCTAAAGGGGACACAGAACTACCCAGAGACTCTTGAGGAGAGACTGGAGGCAGAGGCGTTGGGGAGACAACTAAGAGAGTAGCCGGGGTGGGGGGAGGATCCCGGTGCTGACTCCTTCCCCATTCCATGGTCTCTATCATGCTCAGGCAGACCACTCCCCCTGAGTAACAGCATCCAGTAAGGACAAAATAGCCCCGCCCTCAGGAGGAGCTTCCACACCCTGTGGTACCTAAGTTGAGAGGAGAGTGACTAGATTAACAATTGCGGGAGACAGACGCAGACAGTAGATTCCTGGAAGGCTCAAACAAACAGCCTACAGTAAGACCGGGTAAACAACTGACATCATTAGAGGAAGACCGAGAAAGAAAAGAAAAGAATAAACAAACAAACAAACAAATCTGACTAACTACCAAAGAAGTTTAATCCACAAACTCAGGAAATCAAGACTGATCAATTGAAGAAGAACAAAAACAAAAAAAACAAAAAAACTCTCACAAATAATGGGAAGGAAAAGAAATATCCCCCAAATGAGGGGAAAGGAGAAATCCCCACAGAGAGAGCTAAACAAAATAGAGGGAAGTGAGCTATCAGATACTTAATTCAAAACAATGCCTCTAAGGAAGCTGAATGGGCTCAGCAAGCTCAAAGAGAACTATAAAAAACTACAGGGAAATTATCAGGAACTTACTGCAAACTATATAAACCTGGAAAAGGACATAAAAACTATCAAGAAGACACAAGAGGAAATGAAGAATACCATTTCTGAATTGAAGAACACAGTAGAAGAAATCAAAAGTAGACTAAATGAAGCAGAGTATTGATATAGCCACCTGTAGGACAAGTACAAAAAAGCTCCCGGAAAGACAAGAAATGGAAAAAAGACTCAAAAAGAATGAAGAAGCATTTAGGGAAATGCAGGACAACCTGAAATGCAATAATATCCGCATAATAGGGATACCAGAAGGAGAGGAAGAGAGCAAGGGATAGAGAACCTCTTTGAAAAAATAATGATGGAAAACTTCCCCAATTTGAGGAGAGAAAAAGGTCTCATGGATGCAAGAAGCAGAGGGCCCCATTCAAGAGGAACCCAATGAAGCCTACTCCAAGACATATCATCATTAAAATGGCAAATATCAAAGACAAAGAGAGAATCCTAAAGGCAGCAAGGGAGAAACAGAGAGTAACATACAAGGGAGCCCCAATACGGCTAGCAGCTGACTACTCAACAGAAACACTACAAGTCAGAAGGGAATGGCAAGAAATAGTCCAAGTAATGAAAACCAAAGGCCTACAACCAAGACTGCTCTACCCAGCAAGGTTCCCAATTTAAAATAGAAGGCAAAATAAAGAGTTTCCCAGGCAAAAGGAGGCTAAAAGAATATATCTCCACCAAACCAGCACTACAAGGTATGCTAAAGGGACTGGTTTAAGAAGATGAAAAAGAGTGAGAAAGAGAACACAGGTACAAAGGGAAAAAATGAATAAGTTTCTATCAATAATAACTCTAAATGTAAATGGACTCAATGCTCCAATCAAAAGACATAGGGTAGCTCAATGGATAAGAAAACATGACCAACACATATGCTGCCTACAAGAGACCCACATCAAAACAAAGGACCTACACAGACTGAAAGTAAAGGGATGGAAAAAAATATTCCAAGAAAATGGGGGCGGGGAGGCAGGGTTAGCAATACTTATATCAGACAAAATAGATTTCAAACCAAAGGCCATAAAAAGAGACCCAGAGGGACACTTCATAATACTCAAAGGAAGAATGCATCAAGAACATAAACATTGTAAACCTATATGCACCCAACATAGGAGCACACAGATATATAAGGAAAATCTTGGAGGCTTCAAAAAATATATAGACAGCAGAACACTGATAGTAGGGGATTTTAATACCTCACTGTAAAAAATGGACAGATCTTCCAAACAAAACATCAATAAGGATATTGTGGAGCTGAATGACGCACTGAATCAAATAGACTTGACTGACATATATAGAACCTTACATCCCAAAGAAGCAAAATACACATTCTTTTCAAATGCTCATGGCAGTTTTTCAAAGATAGACCACATGATAGGACACAAAGCAAGCCTCAGCAAATTCAGGGAAATTGAAATAATACCAAACTTTTTCTCGGACCACAAGGGCTTGAAGCTGGAAATCAACCTCAAAGAGAAACCCCAAAAACTTGCAAATTCATGCAGACTGAAAAGCACACTATTAAACAATGAATGGGTGAACAATGAGAAACGAAGAAATAAAAAAATTTCTGGAAACAAATGAAAATGAACAGACAGCAGTCCAAAACCTATGGGACACAGCAAAGGCACTCCTCAGAAGGGAGTTCATAGCAATACAGGCTTACCTAAAAAAGATAGAAACATGTCCAATAAAAGACCTAACACTGCAACTTCAAGAACTGGAGAAACAACAACAAATAAATCCCAGAGCAAGTAGAAGGAAGGAAATAGTCAAGATTAGAGCAGAACTGAATGACAGAGAGACAAAAAGAACAATTCAAAGGATCAACCAATCCAGGAGCTGGTTCTTTGAAAAGATAAATAAAATTGACAAGCCTTTAAACACACTCATCAAGAAGAAAATGGAGAGAACCCAAATAAATAAAATCAGAAAGGAAAGAAGGGCAATAACAACTGATACCACAGAAATACAAAGGATTGTCAGAAACTACTATGAACAATTATAGGCCAAAAAATTTGAAAACCTCGATGATATGAACAAATTTCTAGAAAAGTATAATCTTCCAACACTGAATGAAGAAGAAGCAGAAAGCCTGAACAGACTGGTAACAGCCGGGGAAATTGAAGCAGTAATCAAGAAACTCCCAACACACAAGAGCCCTGGTCTGGAAGCTTTCACAGGAGGATTTTACAAAACATTTAAGGAAGAGCTAACTCCTGTCCTTGTCAGACTATTCCAAAAAATCCAAGAGGAGGGAAGACTCCCAGACTCTTTTTATGAGGCCAGCATCACCCTAATCCCAAAACCAGAAAAAGACCCTACAAAGAAAGCAAACTACAGGCCAATATCGCTGATGAACATAGACACTAAAATCCTCAACAAAATATTGGCAAACTGCATCCAGCAATACATTAAAAAGATCATCCACCACGATCAAGTGGGATTCATCCCAGAGCTGCAAGGATGGTTCAATATATGCAAATTAATAAATGTAATACTTCACATAAACAAAAGAAAAGACTAAAACCACATGATCATCTTGATAGATGCAGAAAAAGCATTCGATAAGGTACAGCACCTATTTATGATCAAAACACTCAGCAAAATAGGATTATGGGGACCAACCTCAACGAAATAAAGGCCATATATGAAAAACCTACAGCCAACGTCATACTCAATGGGCAAAAACTAAAAGCTTTCCCACTAAGATCAGGAACACGACAAGGATGTCCGCTTTCAGCACTTCTATGCAACATCGTATTGGAAGTCCTAGCCACAGCGGTCAGACAAGAGAAAGAAATAAAAGGCATCCAAATAGGAAAGGAGGAAGTACAACTCTCTTTGTTTTGCAGATGACATGATAGTGTGCATAGAACACCCCGTAGATTCCACCAAAAACTACTCAACCTAATAAGTGAATTTGGCAAAACAGCAGGATACAAAGTCAATATTCAGAAATCAAAGGCATTTTTGTACACCAGCAATGAAATAGAAGAAGAAGAAATCAGAAAAAAAAATACCATTCGACATAGCAACAATAAAAATAAAGTACTTAGAAATAAATATAACCAAGGAGGTAAAAGGCCTGTATGCAGAAAACTATACAACATTGAAGAAAGAAATTAAGGAAGACACAAGTAAATGGAAGCATATACTGTGTTCATGGATTGGTAGAATTAATATCATCAAAGTGTCCATAGTACGCAAAGCAATTTATAGATTCAATGTCATCTCTTCTAAAATACTAAAATAGAACAGACATTTCAAAAATTTACATGGAACCATAAATAACCCTGAATAGCCGCAGCAATTTTGAGAAAGAAAAACAAAGAGGAATAACAATACCTGACATCAAACTATATTACAAAGCCACTATACTCAAAACAATCTGGTACTGGCACAAGAACAGACCCATAGAGCAGTGGGACAGACTAGAAGGCCCCGAAATAAGCCCAGGTCTAAATGGGCATCTAATATTTGACAAAGGGGGCAGAAGCATAAAATGGAGCAATAACAGCCTCTTCAACAAATGGTGTTGGGAGAGCTGGATGGCTACATGCAAAAAATTGAAATTTGATCATCAGCTGACACCATACGCCAAAATAAACTCAAGATGGATAAAAGATTTAAATATAATTCACAACACCATAGAAATCCTAGAGGAGAAGATTGGCAGGAAACTCTCAGATATCCCATGCAGCAACATTTTCACTGAGATGTCTCCTAAAGCAAGGGACATAAAGGAAAGAATAAACAAGTGGGACCTCATCAAAATAAGAAGCTTCTGCATAGCTAAAAAAAAATCAGCAAAATGAAAAGGGAGCCAACTGTATGAAAAAAATATATTTGCTAATGATACATCAGATAGAGGTTTGATCTCCAAAATATATAAAGAACTCACACAACTCCACTCCGAGAAGATAAATCAGCCAGTTAAAAATGGGCAAAGGACCTCAGCACTTTTCCAAGGAAGAGATATGGAGGGCCCAGAGATATTTGAAAGGATGCTCAGCATCACTAGCCATCAGAGAAATGCAAATTAAAACCACAATGAGATACCACATCACACCGGTCTGAATGACCATCATAAAAAGATCAACAAACCACAGGTGCGGGCAAGGCTGTGGAGAAAAGGGAACACTAGTACACTGTTGGTGGGAAGGCAGACTGGTGCAGCCATTGTGGAAAAGTGTGGAACTTCCTCACAAAACTAAAACTGGAACTGCCTTTTAATCCAGTGATTTGCCTTCTGGGACTATACCCTAAGAACCCGAAAACGCCAATTCAGAAGAACCTATGCACCCCAATGTTCACAGAATCACAATTTACAGTAGCCAAGTGTTGGAAGCAACCTAAATGCCCATCAGTAGACGAGTGGATCAAAAACCTATGTTGAGAGAATCAAGTTTGTGGAGGAGTGAGTAGAAGTCACACTGACCTCCTCCCAGGACCAAGCTGGAATTACAAGTAAATTGGGGAGAAATCACCTGGAACAAAGGGCACATGCCCTTTTAGAGGAATTTCTGACCTTTACCAAGTTCCAGTTGACTATCTCAGGCTGTCCCTTTACCTAGAATGATTCATTTATAACTTCCACTCTTGTCTCGCTTGGCCCAGCTTTAGTAAACTCTTGCTCAAAGCCTGTGAGATGGGCTGATACTAAAATCAAAGTCTGATGCAAGACTCCTCTGCTTGTTAAACTCTGCTCCAAAACTCTGAGGCTGTCCATGATGATTCCACACATTGGTGCCAGGCTGTGGATTGCTGAGACCTCAGAGTCTGGTCAGGGCTGTGGCCATGGAGGAAGCTACCTCTCTCAGGTATTCATTCCTAGTGCCCCTGCCTTGTTTCACAGTCCACCTGTGGCTGGGGTGGCCACTCTGGGAGGACAGGGAAATTCCAAAGCCCCACCACATCCAGCAGAAACACTAGGATTGTGCCCTTGCTGGTAAAGGAAAGAGGAATTACTCTTACACACATCTTTTCTGGGAAGTACAGCCAGAAGTTAGATATATTTTTGCTACTTATACTCTTAAATGCTTCTATCCACTCTAATTTCATGAAGGAAAACCATCCAAATTTAAGAATATCTTTCTATTACAGAATAAATGAGTGGCTATAATTCATGCTCATAGGTCCATCTCTCTCACAAGACTGGTGGCTTGAGATTCTGGAAAAATGTCTGCTCATTTTTGTGCACCAGGACCCATCACAATGTCTGGCATAGAGTGGGGACTCAGTAAAGGACAGCTGGATACATAAATAACAAATATTGGTGAACAACCATTATTTACTTTTTATTAACACACCAGTGGTTATAACCTGTTTACAAATAAATGAGTTTGTTCAATAATATTAAACAAGCAAGTACTATGTGCCTGACAATGTGTTAGTTCTGGGGATGGAAATATGAAGTAGAAATTACATGTACCCATCCCTGAAGAGCTGCTATCATCCAGGAGTGGGAGAAGCAGCTAGAGGCACTTGCATTTAAGGTGGACTGAGTGTGAACAGAGCAGTCAGGGCTGAGATGAGCAGCTCTAGCACTTCTCCACAGAGAGAAACAGAGTCTTCAGGATTCCCAGAAAAGGCTTTGACTGGTTTCCCAGACAAAGAAACAGAGGAAGAGGATTTAATGGGAGAGGAAGATGCATGTGTGAAAAGAGGGAGGAAGAACAGGGCTGTGTAGAGAATAGCAGGGGTGTCTGGACACAGCACAGTGGGCTGGAGCTGGGGAACCTGTAGGCAGGACCTCAGGAGAGATTAGACTCTGTTATGGGACTGTAGCCCTCACCAAGCTTGTGGCCAGGGAGCATCACCAGCCCTGAGTCTTAGAGATGATGAGTTCAAGGGTGGGGCAGCGGCTGAAGGCAAGAGAGGTCGGCAGTGATAGCCTGAGTGGAACCCATGGGGAAGGACAAGTCCCTGCTCCAAGGAGACTCTCATGGTACACACAGTTCTAAGACCCAAGTGAATGTATGAGATTGGGGATTCTGTGGCCCCTTTAGTTCAATCCCAACTGTGCCCCACAGAGCAAACTTAACATAAAATTTTCTATGTGAAAAGACAAACATGACTCCCAGTTAAAATCTGGGAATTTTCTCAAATACATATTGATTGACTGATTTTTTTTATTTTTTAAGTATATTTTATTGATTATGCTATTACAGCTGTCCCATTTTTTTCTCCCCTTTCTCCCCCTCCACCCTGAATTCCATTCCCACCAGCATTCCTTCCCCTTAGTTCATGTCCACGGGTTGTACACATAAGTGCTTTGACTTCTCCATTTCCTAAACTATTTCCTAAACCTCTCCATGTCTATTTTGTACTTAACAACTATGCTTCTTATTCCCTATACCTTTTCCCTGATTCTCCTCCCTCCCCCTCCCCACTGATAACCCTCCATGTGATCTACATTTCTGAGATTCTGTTTCTGTTCTGGTTGTTTCCTTAGTTTGTTTTTATTTTCATTTTTTAGGTTCAGTTGTTTATAGTTGTGAGTTGTCATTTTACTGTCCATAGTTTTTGATCTTCTTTTTCTCATATAAGTCCCTTTAATATTTCTTATAATAAGGGCTTGGTCATGATGAACTTCTTTAACTTTACCTTATTTGGGAAGCACTTCATCTGCCCTTCCATTGTAAATGACAGCTTTCCTGGATAGAGTAACGTTGGGTGTAGGTCCTTGCCTTTTATTACTATGAACACTTCTTGCCAGCTCCTTCTTGCCTGCAAGGTTTCTTTTGAGAAATCAGCTGATAGTCTTATGTGATCTCCTTTGTAGGCAACACTCTCTTTTTCTCTTCCTGCTTTTAAGATTCTCTCCTTATCTTTAATCTTGGGTAATTTAATTGAGATGTGTCTTGGTGTGTTCCTCTTTGGGTCCAATTTCTTTGGGACTCTCTGAGCTTCCTAAGGCTTCCTAGAAGTCTATTTCCTTCTCCAGATTGTTAGAATTTTTCCTTCATTATTTGTTCAAATAAGTTTTCAATTTCTTGCTCTTCCTCTTCTCCTTCTGGCACTCCTATGATTCAGATGTTGGGATCTGTTCCAGTTGAATGTTTATTTCTTCCTTCTGCTCCAAATCATTGATTTGAATCCCGGTTTCCTTCCTTTCACTGTTGGTTCCTGGTATATTTTTCTTTATTTCACTTTGCATAGCCTTCACTTCTTCCTCTATTTTGCGTCTGTACTCAATCATTTCTGTGAGCATCCTAATTACCAGTGTTTTGAACTCTGCATCTGATAGGTTGGCTACCTCCTCATCGCTTAGTTCTTTTTCTAGAGTTTTGATCTGTTCTTTCATTTGGGCCATATTTCTTTTTGTCTTGGTGCACCTTTTACATTGTAAGGGGCAGAGCCTTAGGTATTTGCCAGGGCAGGGCAATCCTCTTCACTGTGTTGTGGTGCTATATATCGGGGAGGGGTCAGAGAGGGAACAATGCTGCTTGCTTGGCTCTCGCTCTGCTTTTAGTCACTTCCTCTGTTACCCACTGCAAATTGGGTCCTTCTGGTGCTAATTCCTGGGTGGGTGGGTTTATGTATGTTCTAGGATCCTGTCAGTCTCTACAACAAACTCTCCTGTGAGACTGGGAGTTTCTCCCATCACTGCAACTCCCATAGATTTTTAGTCAGAGGTTTTGAGGCTTTGGTTTCCTTCCCTGGAACCCTGGGTTGCACAGCCTGTCTTGATCCCCAGTTGTTCCTCTCAGCTTATCTGCATGCAAATGTGGTACCATCTGGTCCACCAGCTTCTGCCTCGCCTACCTGGTCCATAGCCTTGCCACATGTCCTCTCTGCCCCAGCTGCTTGTCTCTGCCCCTCCTACTGGTCTGGATGAATGCTTCTTCTTTAACTCCTTGGTTGTTATACTTCCATACAGTTCGATTTAGGGAGCTCTGGTTGTTTTTTGTTCTTAAATTTGTTGTTGTTCTTCTTTTGATTGTGCAAGGAAGCAAAGCATATCTACCTATGCCTCCATCTTGGCCAGAAGTCCCTCAAACATGTATTTAATGAAGACATTCTTTCCTTGTTTGCTCCATCCTTATTGCTGGCATCTGTAGACACTAGAATGTCTCTGCTTTATAAGAAGAGAGATTAGCATTTAGGGGCAGAGTGTGACATTCCCCAACCATGTTCCCCCACTCTATGTAGGCTGATGTCACCTGGAGTTGACAGAATGGTAAAGCTGCTCTATTCTTTGCTGAGCTCAAAAGCAGAAAGGCCAATGGGAGGATTTACATGCTCAACTGAGGAAAGTAAAGCCATGCTTTAGAAAGCAACCCTCACCCTTTACATTATCAAGTGCATTGGAAATTACTGCAAATGTGGGATTCACAAGCATGGAGTCACACCTGATTCATTTGGTTCCTTCAATTCTCCACTGCTTTATTCAATTCATAAAAAGTAAAGCACATTATCAAACCTTTATGAGAGCAAAATACACTGAAGATTCACTTTTTAATCCCTGAAAGGCAAAATGGTCAGAGTTGTTATTGGTGTGGAAGTGAAAATATGAGTGGTTTGTTTTTGTTTTTGGTTTTGGTTTTTTTTTTTTTTGTATTTGATGTGATGTTTTAAATCCACTGTCTGTGTGAATTAAATATATTTACATTTCCTGGTAGTGCCCTGATACTTCAGGTATTCCCATTTGTTAAATGGAAATAATGACAGTGCCCAGGTCCCGAACCTCCAAAGAGTTGATTTGTACAGTGTTAAGAACAGTCATCATGTTTTAGTTGTTATTAGTAATATTAACACTTATTAGACTCAGTTGTGATTTAAAGAGAGAGAGAGAGAGGGAAAGAGAGAGATTCTTTCTCTTTCACTCAGGGTGGTAGGTCCCCGCCCAGCTCTGTAGGTGGGAGCTGACACTTCCCAGAACTCAGCAGTTGGAGTGCTTCCACAACCCTATCCCTTTGTGACACTTGAGGGAATAGTATTTCCCTCCTCAGACCTCCAGGGCAATAAGCACACTCAATACAGGGACTCAAAGGTCCATCTTGCACAATCCTGACCCCAGATATTTTTACTTTAGGCTGTAGTTTTTCCTCGAACTTGATGTAGATATACGGGACTTAAAATAAGGTTTCAATATGTAAGTACATTGACTATATATTAAGTGGGAAGAAGATCCATGTTTAGATAATGGTACCTGCCATATAAACATGGTGATGTGCTTCAAGGACATTTTTGTCAACATGGGACCCATATACAATGGTGCACCCAGCAGATTGCAATCTAGTAAGGAATTCCTACACCTAGAGAGTCCGGGCGTGCTATTGTCATGGCTAGGCTGACATCTTGGCCATGCTGACATCTTAGCATCATTACTCACATGTTTGTGGTAATGCTGGTGCAAACAGACCTACTGCACTGCAGTCATATAAAAGTATAATACATATAGTTATGTATACTACGTAACACTTGATAGTGATAAGTATGTGTGTTATTGGTTGGTGCATTTACTATACTATAATTTTTATTGTTATCTTAGAGTGTAAATTTTCTGTAAACAGTAGCTGTGTTAAACCAGCAACAGCCTCATACATCTTGTGTTTACCATGTCTCTCAATGACATTTTCTCTTGTGCTTTGTTAATCTCCCGTTGTTTGTGGAGTAATGTGCTGTGCAAGTTTGTAGCCCAGGAGTAATGACTATACCATGTAGCCCAGGTGTCCAACAGGCTAAAACATCAAGGTTTGTGTAAAAGACTCTGATATTCTCACAATAATGAAATCACCTAACGATGCATTTCTCTGAATGTGTCCCTGTCATTAAGCCATATGTGAAAGTACAGGAGCAGTAGGATGCTTTATCTCTTACTGTTTTTTTCCTCCTGTTATGCAGCTGTTTGCTAATGTTCCCTACAAGTCCTTATCCAAGCCTTTAATTTCAGGGTCACATCAGAAGCAGCAGTTTCTTAAATACAGCATCAGCATCATTTTTATATCAACGTCACTCAGTTACTCTGCAAACCACACTGGTTTACTTGCTGTCTAAATATGTTCATTAAAGTCTTACAATTTTTCTAAGGCTGACTGACTTTAATGTAGTATTTAGAGAAAAACTTCTGGGCTTATATTCTTACAAAAGCAGTCTCCCCTCACCCTTTTTTTCTTTAGTACTTTCTAAACATGACTTTGGGGAGCACCAAACATCAGCAGTGACACCTAGTGTTTGAATCTAGAAGGCATCTTCCTAGTTGACTGGTTCTCATTCATGTGATAACATTTACTGAGGGTGCCAGGGCCTGTGAAAACCCCATTGAATCCTCAGCTCCTCTCAGAGGCATGTCACATTTGTTCATACTATTCTTTTTTTTTCCTTTTTTTTTTTGTGGGTTAAGAAAGTGAGACCTGGAGCAGTGCAGAGACTTGTCCATGCTGCCCTTCCTCCTCCCTTTCCTAGATGAGAATAGGCACTTTTTTCTCAGC
Source organism: Pteronotus mesoamericanus (assembly GCF_021234165.1). Taxonomy (NCBI): domain Eukaryota; kingdom Metazoa; phylum Chordata; class Mammalia; order Chiroptera; family Mormoopidae; genus Pteronotus; species Pteronotus mesoamericanus. The sequence goes on from NW_026555321.1 coordinate 62,557,745, forward strand.
CACTGCCCATAAGCTCAGAGTCCAAAATCCTGCAGAAAGAAGAGCTTAGAGTTGGCCTTGTGGAGTCTCTGGAGCAGAGACAAGCCCCAGAGAAGTAAGGACACCCAGAGCAGGTGGCAGTGTGCTCCCAGCAGGGATGGTGGCCTGGAGAAGCACCTGGGGGAAGGTGAGAGTGCTTTAGAAGACTAGTGTGAGCTGACTTAACCTTGAGCTCAAATGAGACACTCCTTTGGAACACTTATAAATAAAGGAGGAGAGAGACACCTTGTGGGGGCCAGAGCCCAGCACCCACAGATGGAGGCAAGGCAATGGCCACATGTTAAAGGCCATGGTGTCCAGCTTCCTGCCAGTCAGTCTATGCCCAGAGAACAAACCAGCTTTTTTTTTCAACAGCACCCCTGATGGTTTACAGAGGAACAACCCCCTGTTGTTTAACTCCTGCCCTTTCCACTCTTTAGGGGGACTGTGCTCATTTTTCCTCTTATGGTTTCTTTAATTCCTATTAAAATACTCTTTTTCTTTTGCTGTGTATTCTCCCTTTCAAATACTGGCTATTTACTGTGAGGACGTCTTCCCTCCCATCTCCTTTTGAGCTTCACCTTAGTAGTATTGCTCTGGATGATAAGGGGTCCAAGGCAAAGCCACCACCTGACAATGGAAACATAGCATTCATTGAATTATGAGTGAGGGTCTTTGAGTGAATCAGCTACCTGGCAGTAAGAGCTATACCTTTGAACATTGCATGAAAACTCCTTTCAAGGTACCAAAGCACTATTGAAAAATAACTTGTGAACATATATGTATATGCATTTTTACACTAACATCCTAAAGACTTCTATCTTTATAAAGTATTTTTAAAAATATCTTCCTAAAATATTTTATGGAATGGTGCATAGTCTATATAATAATAAAGTTAATATATAATTATAACTTTATACCCAATATTCTAAAGAAGCAAAAAACTAAATCAGAAAATTAAACATTATATTGTGAACCTGTTATTTTATTTTTTTGTGGAGACGTATATGTTTTTGACATATAATACTGTGTAAGTTTAAGGTATACAGTGTGTTGATTTGATATCTTTACATAATGCAATGTGATTTCCATCATTGGGTTAGCTACCACCTCTACCATGCTATGCAATCATCATTTCCTTTTCTGTGGTGGGAATATTTATGATCCAGTCTTTCACAGCTTCGAAGTTTATAATGCAGTATTGTTGACTGTAGTCACTAGGCTGGGCATTATATCCTGGGACTTATTCATCTTCTAGTTGCAAGTTTGAGCCCTTTGAACAACTATGTATGTTATGGTAAATGCGCATGAAAAAATATTCATTTGCTCATTAAAATATTTATTGATATCTATCACAAGCTAAGCACTACTGGATGCTGGGAAGACTTGTTAAAAAAAATCATTGTTCTTAAGAAGTTACATTCTGGTGGGAGAGATAGAAAGATGACATTAGAAATCCACAGCCTAATGTTCCGTGTCTTACGCTAAGTGCTATGAAAGAACATAAAGCAAGGTCAGGAAAATAATGGCATGACTTGGGAGCAGTCAGAGAAAGGCTCTTTGAGGAGGTGACAGATGAAGAAGTGAGGATGAACCATGTGAAAACCCAGGGGAGTGGCTCACAGCACAGAATGTCAGAAGTGACGATCAGGAGGCCTGTGGAGGGAAAAGGAATGTGGGGGCCAGACACTACGGCATGGGACAGCAGCCTAGAGTGGGGCAGCAGGTGCCTAGACCACACAGAACCCTGTAAGTCATCTCAGGACTTGAGTTTTCTTCCCAGTGACAGGGAGGTGCTGAGCAAGGAGCTACGACGAGAAGACTAGGGAGCTGAGAGCAGCAGGGAACCCTGGGGTAGGAGAATCCTCAGCCTTGCTCACAGGTGGATGTGGTTCGGACAGGGGTGAGCATGGCTGTGAATCTTGAGGATCTGCTTAAGGATGCCATTTGCTGAGATAACACTCCTGGGAGAGGTAGGTTGCAGGGATGGTGTGTGGAATGGAGATTTCTGTGTGGACGGGTGGTTGGGTTTCAGGTGTCTATCACACATGCCACAGGGCAGTCCCAAAGGCAGCTAGACAGAATTTCAGGGAAAGGGCTGGAGCTGGACTTACGAATATAGGTGTTATCAATATAGTGAATGTTATATAAAGTCATGGGTCAGAAAAAAATCACCCAGAGAGGGAATGAAGTGGAGAAAGAACAAACTAGAAAAAAACAGCTGGAGGGAAGGGAGGAAACCATGCATTTCAGTGGAGGACAGAAGAGGTGGAGAAGCACACCTATATATATGTATGTTTGGGGGCACATGTGTATATCCATGTCTGGTAAATCATTAAATTGGCAATTACACAATTAGTATTTCTCAGATTCTGTGTCACAGCTAAGGAGGAGTAAAGGAGGTGCAAAGGAGCAGCAGAGACAACTTTGGCTTTGATTTATGACGTAGTTGCAGAGTTGTCACAGGTAAGCTCACCTGTATGAAATTATCACAGAACAGGATGTGGTTAAGGTTCTCCAAGTCATTTGAAAGATATCTGATTTGGTGGTAAACTGACACATTTACAATAAACATTACTCAGAGGGACTAATTCAAGCATTAGTCTATTATTGAACATTAGAAAGTAATAGATGTAACTCAGTTCTTTCATTAAAAATTTCAAATGGAATGAGTCCTTATAACCTTTTCATCTTACTAATTGTTAACAAGGATCATTTTCATTACCCATGACAAGGGGAATTTGCTTCTCATAGGATGTGTATCCTCATAATCAAGAAAACAGCTCTCTGCTTCCTCTTTTACTTGATATTGGTTATAAGTCAGATTCAGCTTTGCTTTTTCTTAATAGTGTCTATTAAGTATATGAATCATTGGGGCTCGAATTTCAAATTCTTGTCATGAGTGAGCAAACAGCTAACGGTGTGTGTCTGGGAAGCTGTAAACACAACAGAAGCTTTCCTTGTTTAGTTGGGAGCCAAATCCATGTGTGTTCAGCACCAGTTTCTAAAAGGAAAAACTCAAGACAGTACAGTGATGACCCAGCAAAGCAGATAAGGGCTGGGGCCCTGTTGTTTCACTGCCTCACTGCAGATATCTAATGGGCATGGTTGCCATGCCAAGAGAAAGGTTAGGTGAACAATACTCAGGGGGGACCCTTGGTATCAGGGGTGTAGAAGTTTTGTGGATCTCAAAGATTCTTATTACACAAAAACCCTGAAAATTGTCTTCTAAAGTCTCTACACCTGCATAGCATTTACTTGGTCACAGAATTGTGATGAACCTGACTCAAATAGATCAGTCAGTGCCTCTCATTTCATGTGTATTCTTGATTTTATCTTACTGCTTCTCATCTGCATCAAAAGCTAAGTTTTCCTGGAAGGAAATTCCCACAAAAATAAATCAGTGAAATGAAGAAACAGGCTATATTATTTTAGGTATGCTGTATCATTTTCTTTCTTTTTTTTTTTTTTTTTACCCATTCAATAAGTAGACGTAAACATCACCATTGTGTACTTGGGGACTCCACTGCGACTTTCCAAAAAAAAAAAAATCCTGAAAATAAGAAAAAGAAGTTTAAAGTTCTATATATCAGCCAAAGAACTTTAAGAGTTGGGTTTTATAACCTGTACCTTATAGATAAGAGAAGACATATAAAAACTCTCCTTAAAGGTCAGAGTAGCCTTTAGATTTGAAACTATTTGATTTGAGTGAACGTGCTGACACGTTCAAAAACCAGGGAAAGGTTGATTTGTCACAGAAGAATAGAAAGCTAAAAACCACAGTAGTACATATTAATGGAGTTTATCCAAGCATGACCCAACATTAAGAAAACATTATCCAACAGACTGAGTATTTTAGTCCTCTTGGAAAGATTGTCTATATTTTGGAGATAATGCTGGGAGGTACAGCCGACAAAATTCTATTTTTATGAAGTCACTTTGAAAATCACCCTTTGGTGAGTTGGACTTTTCAGACTATTTCAGGTCTAATAACACAAAGCACTTAACTTCTATTTGTATCCTTTGTTCTGAGTTCCATACTCACCAAGACAACTTCTGATTCTGATTAATTGTCATGCTGATTAGAGTATTCCAGCTAATACAATACTTGAATTACTCTTTATGCAATTATAATTTGACATTTGTTCTATATATCAGACTTGTAAACTCTGTTACAGTGTTTCCACCCAAGAAAGAAATTCATTGTGCCAACAAATTAGGTTTCTGACCTTGCAGAGGTAAGGGCTTGACTCTGGACCTGAAGGACTTTATCAAAGTGTATCAAATCATGAGACTCCTTAGGAAAATAGTCCCTTGGCTTACACCGAGCCACACATTCCCTTTTGCATTGCTATGACCTAGGAAGAAAGCTGCATCATCATTAACCTGTCAAGATAGATTATTGCTTTTTTTCTGACAGAAGAAGCCAGAACTGGAAGAGATGGCCCTCAACAGGCTGGGAGGGTAAAGGAGGAGAATGAGGGGGAGGGCAGTAAAATAACAAGGTAAGACTGGGAAAGGATGTGGCAAAGAAATGTGGAGTTCACGGTCAGACCATACAGAAATACATGATCAGAAAAAGGGAAAGGGCTGGGAAGAAGATTTTCCAAAATGGAATGCTGAGAACAGGGTGACAATTTGCTAGAGGCAAACACAGGTGAGACATTTATGTTGGCAAAACCCAGGGAACTTCTCAACCAGGAACTTGAGGACTACAGTATGTAGTCTGGACCCAAATTCAAGGACTTAACCCAAACTTAGATAAAATGATACCGTTCCTCCAGAACCTAAGCAGAAATTAACACAAATTGCTTGGCTTGGAGTTGATGTTGGGAAGTGGTAAGAAAGGTGTAACAGTAAAAATGAGGGGGGGCCAGAAAGGAAGAATGAACCCCCAAGTACCTGAAACAGAATAATTAATACCGTATCAGATAATGTGAGATGATGGGACTGTGATTCACCTTTTATGGCAAATTGCATCAGAAAGCAAAGAGGTGGGGTCATGTTGAAGGACACAGGCCATGTCAAAGGACAAAGACCAGAATGAAGATGATCCTATTGGCCAAATTAAAAACAATCTACCAGTGAAAACAGATAGCAATAATGATAACAGACTAGAGCCCACTGAATGACATAAAAATTGCTAAGTCCATATTGGAAATAAATGAATAAATTAGAAGTTTAATGAGGTACAGGATATTTACATGGTCTCAATGTACATCCCTGCACAAATATGTGTTTGCTACGGAGGATAAAATAGTAACCACAGTGGAGAAGCTTCATAGACATCACCTTAGCCAGTGATGAAAGTGAATGTATGCTATAAGGAAAGTCAGAGGAGGTTTCCTGATCACAGGCAGTGAGGAGAGTGCAGCATGGGCATTGCTCTGGGGATAGTCCTGCCACCCTCACATAGTCTGAATCTAAGCACAGTGAAACAGGGGACAAACACAAATGAAGGGACATTCTATAAAATAACTGGCCTTGTTCTGAGTGGTGTGGCTAAGTTGGTTGGGCATCATCCTGCAGAGCAAAAGATTGCTGGTTCAATTTCCAGTCAAGGCATATGCCTGGGTTGAGGGCATATGCTCCAGTTGGGGTGTGTACAAGAGACAACCAATCAACATTTCTCTCTTGTAGCAATGTTTTTCTCTGATTAACTGGAAGGCCGGCAGCCAGGGAAACCCCACTGTCCTGGGCAAAGCCAGAGGGTCGGTCACCATCGGTGGGAACCGCCCGACTCCCCCACAGAGGGCAGTCACACAGTGACTCTCTGCGAGGTGCACTCTTTCTTCCTCCCTTCCTCTCTCTGTGAAAATAAATAAATAAAATCTTAAAAATAACTTGCTTACCACCTTCAAAAGAGTAAGGTCCTAAAAAGCAAAGACAGACTAAGGAACAGTGTCCAGTCTCCAGGGGAGAAGGTGGTGACAAGGCCATGCCTTCTCACGGTCAGCTGTTCCATGTCATGTAGGGCAAATGTGTCAGCTTGTAGGACACAGACATTCAAGTTTGTAGCAGCAGGTTACAACTTACTCTTCAGTAATTCAGAACAAAAATTGGTTTTTGCTCTGCTTGCAGTTTTTCTGTGAGTTTGAAATTATTTTCTACATAAGTATAAAAATGTAATCTTGTCCTGTGTCTCGCATAACCAGGCCCCTGATACAGTTCAGTTTGTCTCATTTTATTATACTGTGGTTGAATCCAATTTAAATTAAAACACAAAATGCGTAACAAACATACATCCAATACATGTTGTAGGAAACAAGAGAAAACTCTACTAGCTTTTATAGCTCTTTAATAGTCTCAGAAAATAACTTGAACACATCCTGACAGCTTTTGCCTCTGAGAAAAATAAATTAGCAGACAATCTTCAAGGAAACATTTTTAGTCCATCAAAGTCCAATTTGTAGCATAGAACCAACCTAATACTGTAGCAGAAACCACAAGTTACAAAGCGATACTTCTCACACCCAGTAATTAGAATCCCCACCCCACACACCCTTCCAGGTACAACAACTTACCATCTCTGAGTGTAAAACACTTCTTTCTCAGACTGGGGTACTTCACAACATATCTTTCCAAACTAAAGAAGCACCTTCCCATTGGTATTTTTAAAACAATTAGAATTTCTGTTTACACAAGTAGATTTAATAAGTATTACTTTAAGAAGAAACCATTTTCAAGAGCTAGCTTACATTTTACTTGTTACCTTAACTTAGGGTACATTGACCCCAAGCAATAAGAGAATTATCAAAGATAAGATAAAATTAGAAAAAATAATTGATTCATTAGATATTTACTACATCATTAGAATTCTCTGTAAGGCCTCAAGCTGGATACTGGGGAGGAGGGGTGATGGTAAGCTTCACAATGACTAAGCCATCGGCCTCAGTCTCCAGGAGCCTGTCTTCTGCAACCACCTGCCTCACTGTTACACAATTTACTGACATGCAGTTACCCTGTCAGGAAAACTATCACAGAATATATTTTCAGTTATAAAATCTACACCCAGAAGAAGAGCAGTATCCTAAGCAAATCATCAAAATCAAGGAAAGTTGGTTAAACTTCTCTCAGACCATGATAGCATGTGGTCAAGTCTTCTGTGTGGTTACTAAATTAACGCATAATCTTAGTCCTTGTACTAGAAATAGCAAAGAAATCCCCCAACCCCATCTTCATTCACACAAAACAAATAAAAATATACCAGAGTAATAGGTTAATGTGAACATCAAGGGCCACCTTGCAAAATTACTTAAAGACTAAGGGACATGGTTAAGGGAAGATGGGTTTTGCCCCAGAAATGGGTGGGTTTATGGTCAGCTTGTATATTTATCTAAGACTCAGGTAAGTTTTCCCATCCATTGACAGAAGAATGAGCTGCAGGGACTGGCCCTGCTCTGTGGCCAAAATGCAAGGCAGAGTGGGCCATGCATCACTGTGTCTCGACAGCTTGCACTGTGTCTGTGAGCTGCTCCTTTCAACGGACCTCATGCCCTGAGTTGGCCAGCACTGCATCTCATCAGTCCCTCGCCAGTTATCATTAATATCACCAGTGAATGTGATGTGCAACCATTCATTCAAGTTTAAACAGCCACTTATATCCTGAGGAATTCTTCACCACAACTGTGTGGGTTATTTTGCTGATCTGTGGAGTAGACATAGGAAGTAGTTATATTTCACCTCCACTCCCAACAACTGTCAAATTGTTCATTTGACCAAAGGCATCATGAATCAGCAACATAATCAAAATTAAGAGAAATTTTAAATTCTCTTTAAAATTGGAAACCTTGTCAACTTTTTATGAACTGGAATGATATCAAGACATTAAGCAAAATCACTCGTTTAGAAAAAGGTGTCCCAGTTCTATTATTCTGGAAACAAGCTTAAGTTTTTCACAAACATCACAGAAAGACATGACTAATTCGGTCTATACAAGAAGGGAAAATATTTCATACATCCTGAGGTTTGCCATACTGGCATGTTTTCCCCCAGGTTGAAGTGGATACATTTCATGGATTTTAACACATGTGATACAGTGTTTCCTGTTGAAGACCCAGGAATGCAAATCCAAGACGGATATGTCAAGTCTGTTTGATGAAAGGGATCTGATTTTCTTGGTGCTCCTGAGGCTGATAGCACAATGGTACCCACAAACTAGAATTCTAGGAAAGAATCATCAGTAAGGATTTTTATGTCCTATTTGATTTTGCTTTCTCTCCGCAGGTATGTTTGGGGTGGTCCACTGGCTACAGCTTTTAGTGGAATGAGGCCCTCACTTGTCGGCCCTTCAGAGGCTGTGGTGGACGGTGATTGCTCAGCAAGAAGGTGGCTGCTTCACCCTTGGCGGTGCAGAGGAGGGTGCGGAATGTGGCCAGCTGTCAGTGGGAAGAGGAGACTGTGTCAACATACAGGGTGAGCAGTGTTAGCGCAGTGACCTGCACAGAAAGCTGAGAAACATATCACCTTTCCTCTACCAGGAACTAAAAATACTGCAATGAAAACTTTTTAAGTTATGGATCATACCTGATAAAGCAATTCTTTTGCTAAATTCTTACCATTCTACAAATATGTATAGCTTCAAAAATTTAGTGTATCAGCATTCTTTTTTTTTAAATTTATTTACTTTTTAAATACATTTGTCTCTGCCTCCCCCCCACCACTTTCCCTTGCCCCCTCCTTCCTTCCCTCCCTCAGCTAGCATTCTTTATTTGAAGAGCAAAGTCATGAGAGGAAGCATTTGAAGAGTGGTTTAAAACATTGAAGAGTGGTTTCATATCCAGAAATTAGAGAGTGTCACCTCAAGGCAGAATGGGACAGTGGAATGAGACTCAGGCTTTCTCAACAAGGTCCCAGGTCTGATTCTGCCACAACCTGGGTGACCTTGGCTTTACTTTCCTCAGCATGAAGTGAAGCCTTGGGTTAGATCACCTCAAGGGGTATCTTCAGCTTTTGTATCCACACTGAACACTCGCAAGCTTCCTAATATCACACGGGCCCAATTTTCACAAGAACCATGTTCATCCTGGAGCATTTTGATTTTTAATTATTATTTTCCTTTAACTAGAAAAAGTTGCTTGTTTTCAACATTCTTGTGCCTCATAAACAACTATCTATGGAAAAAGCGTAAGGCCTTTCAACCTCTAATAATGTTTAAGCACAATTTAAGTGGTATACACATATTTCTCACCAAAAGGGTTTAATTTTTCTCATTGCAAAAAGCTTACTTACCTTAAAAACATTATACAATACCCAAGTATCAAGAGAAAAAATAGAAATTACTAGTAACCACACCATGAGGTATGACCACTGTTAACATTATGAAGTATTTTTCTATGTATAAATGCACATACATATTTGTGATGTTTTATTACAAAAAAATGAGCTTAACTAAAATACTCTTTTGAAATCTTATTTTTTCTATATATGGGGTGTGCAAAAGTAGGTTTAGAGTTGTGAGTATGGAAAACACAGAATTTATTCTTATATTGTTATTAATTATTCCATTATTTTCCATATGAACAACTGTATACCTACTTTTGCCCCACCCTATTTAGACATCTTTGCATATTAATAAATATAAATCACTATCACTATTTTTAATTGCTGAAAATATTTCTATTATAGGCATGTTTAATATTATTTACTAGGATTTAGCATAGGTCTACAGCAGAAAAATAAAGATAGGGTAAATGCCTTGAGTAATTCTACTATCTTAAAAATGTTCACCAAGCCGGCGGAAAAGTTGGTGGAGGAGTGAAAGGGAGTCACGCTGACCTCCTCCCAAAACCAAACTGGAATTGCAACTAAATAATGGAGTAATCACCTGGAAAGCAGTGGAGCGATAGTGGGAGAGGAGCCTTGGTGCCGCGAACAGTGGATTCTACTCTCACACATCCCAACGGGTGAGAATTGCGGTGGAGGCTCGAGAGAGTGGGCTGGGTGCGCACAGGCACTGGCACCAGAGGGACATTGAAACGGCCAGTTAGCGTCCCCTCCGAGAAGAACGGGGTCTGAATCATAAACAGGAACTCCTAAACTACAGCAGCTAAAGCCGAGAAAATACAGACAAAATGCAACCCCAAAAAGCTTAGGGGTGCTCTCTGCCAGAGACAGGTGGCTGGGGATGCAAAAAGACATTTAAAGGGCAAACGCAAAAGTTGCAGCGGCAGCCACCCTCCTTGATCGCTGGGTAGAGGCGGCAGCAGGGTGGGTTGGTGCCTGGGAAAAGACTGGTGAGGAAAACTTTGTGAAGAGAACTGACACGGCGGCCAGTGGAGCCTGGGTAATAACGCACTTCCCACTCTGCAGCTACCATCTCGCTCAGGCATAAGGGAATCAATTAACCTGCCTTTTGTGCGCTCCGCACACAGCTTGTACGCGTGTGAGCTACGGGGCTGAGTGCAGACTGGCTGGGAGAGCCTTGAGGAGAGACTGGAGACAGAGGCCTTGGGGAAAGAATGGGAGGAGGAACCGGGGAGTCCCGACTCCCTCCCCGTCCGGTAGTCTCCATTGTGGGCTGGAAAGGCGCGACCCCAAAGAGGCAGAAGCAGGGTGCGCATGAACCAGACTGCCTGCGATTGAAACGCAGTCCGCACAGGGGTTGGATCCCTGGCCGAAGGGGTCACAGAACTGCCCAGAGGCCCCTGAGGGGAGACTAAAAATGGAGGCATTGGGGAAAGAAAAGGAGGAGGAACCGGGGAGTCCCAACTCGTTCTCCTTGCCATAGTCTCCATTGCGCGGGAAGAGGCCACACCCTGAAAGAGCCAAAAGCTGAAAAGCAAACATAGACACCCCCAAAACACCCAGAGCAGGCGCGCACACTTGCGCCGAGTGACTGGCAAGGGTTGGCGAGTGTGTGTGTGACCCACGCGGGCTGGCGAACGCTTGCACCTGCTGGCAAGGCCTCACACAGACTGGCACCCATACAGCCTGTGAGGGATTGCACAGAGGGGCAAGGGCAGGCGTAAATTGACCTACCCGCCGCGATTGCGGAGCGGCCCACAAAATAAGTAGAGCTGCCCAGAGTCCCTGGAGGAGAGACCAGAGACAGGATTAACCGGAGAGTCCTAGAGCTGAATTCCTCCCATTTCCGTAGTCCCCATTTGGCGAGGGCAGGCAACTCACCCAAAGGGCCAAAAGCGGGGAAAACACACAATAGAAGACCCTAAACTGACCAGTGCCGCGAAGCTCGCGTGCCAGGGAGGACAGATGAGTACGGGAAGTCGCGAATAAGCCCCCTGGTCTGGGGCAAACACAGCGAGCCCAGGCAGGTGGGGGACCCTGCCGCGCGGGGAATGCGCTCAAGGAGCCCGGGTGAGAGCGCAGAGAGATCCCAAAAAATAGCTCAGCCCTGACCGAAGGGGTCACAGAGCTGCTCCAAGCAGGAGTCACACAGGCATTAGACTCCTGAAAGACTCAAACAAACAACCCAAGGCTGTATAGGGTCAAAAACTGACATCATCCGAGGCAAGCCCAGAAAGAAAAGTAAAGGACAAAAATACTTAACAGACTCTCACAAAAATGGGAAGAAAAAGAAGTTCCCCCCAAATGAGTGGAAAAGGGGACTCCCCACAGAGAGAGCTAAATGAAATAGAGGCAAGGGAACTATCAGGTATGGAATTCAAAACAATGGTTCTAAGGAAGCTCAATGAGATCAGCCAGCTCAAAGAGAACTATGAGAAACTGCAGAGAAACGATCAGGATCTTACAGCAAACTATATCAGCCTGGAAAAGGACATAGAAACTATCAAGAAGACACAAGAGGATATGAAGAATACCATTTCTGAATTGAAGAACACAGTAGAAGGAATCCAAAGCAGGCTGGAGGAAGCTGAGGATCGAATCAGTGAGATGGAGGACAAGGTAGAAAAAAGCTCCCAGAAAGAACAAGAAATGGAAAAACGACTCAAAAAGAATGAAGAAGCATTTAGGGAAATGCAGGACAACCTGAAACGCAATAATATCCGTATAATAGGGATACCAGAAGGAGAAGCAGAGGAGCAAGGAATAGAGAACCTCCTCGAAAAAGTAATGATGGAAAATTTCCCTAATTTGAGGAGAGAAAGGCTCTCATGGATCTAGGAGGCACAGAGGACCCCACTCAAGAGGGACCCAAGGAGGTCGACTCCAAGACACATCATCATTAAAATGGCAAATGTCAAAGACAAAGAGAGAATCCTCAAGGCAGCAAGGGAGAAGGAGAAAGTAACATACAAGGGGGGCCCCGATACGCCTAGGAGCTGACTTCTCAACAGAAACACTACAAGCCAGAAGGGAATGGCAACAAATATTCCAAGCCATGAAATGCAAGGGCCTACAGCCAAGGCTGCTCTACCCAGCTAGGCTCTCCATTAAAATAGAGGGGGAAATACGGAGTTTCCCAGACAAAAGAAAGCTAAAAGAATACATCTCTACCAAACCAGCACTCCAAGATATGCTAAGGGGACTGGTTTAAGCAGATGAAGGAAAAGAATGAGACAGAGAGGAACACAAGTACAAAGAGAAAAGATGAGTAAGTTTCTATCAGTAATATCTCTCAATGTGAATGGACTCAATGCCCCAATCAAGAGACACAGGGTAGCTGAATGGATAAGAAAACATGACCCACACATATGCTGCCTACAAGAGACCCACCTCAGAGCAAAAGACCTACACAGATTGAAAGTAAAGGGATGGAAAATAATATTCCAAATAAATAGACATGAGAAAAAGGCTGGCGTTGCCATACTTGTATCAGACAAAGTAGATTTCAAAGCAAAGGCCATAAAGAGGGACCCAGAGGGTCACTTTATCATACTTAAAGGAAGAATCTATCAAGAAGACATCAACATTGTAAACTTATATGCTCCCAATATAGGAGCCCCGAAGTTTATAAGGAAATTGTTGGATGACTTCAAAAAAGATATAGACAGCAACACACTCATAGTAGGGGATTGCAACACCCCACTGTCAAAAATGGACAGATCTTCCAAACAAAACATTAATAAACATATCGTGGCACTGAATGACACACTGAATCAAAGAGACTTAACTGACATATAGAGAACCTTACATCCCAAAGAAGAAAAATACACATTCTTTTCAAATGCTCATGGCAGTTTTTCAAAGATAGACCACATGATAGGACACAAAGCAAGCCTCAGCAAATTCAGGAAAATTGAAATAATACCAAACTTTTCTCAGACCACAAGGCCTTGAAACTCGAAATCAACCTCAAAGAGAAACTTCAAAAACTTGCAAACTCATGCAGACTGAACAGTACACTATTAAACAATGAATGGGTCAATAATGAGATAAGAGAAGAAATAAAAAAATTTCTGGAAACAAATGAAAATGAACAGACAACTGTCCAAAACCTATGGGACACAGCAAAGGCAGTCCTGAGAGGGAAGTTCATAGCAATACAGGCTTACCTAAAAAAGATAGAAACATTTCAAATAAAAGAGCTAACACTACAACTTCAAGAACTGGAGAAACAACAACAAATAAATCCCAGAGCAAGGAGAAGGAAGGAAATAGTCAAGATTAGAGCAGAACTGAATGACATAGAGACAAAAAGAACAATTCAGAGGATCAACCAATCCAGAAGCTGGTTCTTTGAAAAGATTAATAAAATTGACAAGCCTTTAAGCAGACTCATCAAGACAAAAAAGGGAGAGGACCCAAATTAATAATATCAGAAATGAAAGAGGAGAAACAACAACTGATACCACAGAAATACAAATGATCATCAGAAACTATTATGAACAATTACATGCCAAGAAATTTGAAAATCTTGATGAAATGGACAAATTTTTGGAAAAGTATAATCTTCCAACACTGAAGGAGGAAGAAACAGAAAGCTTGAACAGACCGATAAGAGCTGGGGAAGTTGAAGCAGTAATCAAGAAACTCCCAGCACACAAAAGCCCAGGGCCAGACGGTTTCCCAGGAGAATTTTACAAAACATTTAAGGAAGAGCTAACCCCTGTCCTTCTCAGACAATTCCAAAAAATCCAAGAGGAGGGAAGACTCCCAGACTCCTTCTATGAGGCCAGCATCACCCTGATCCCAAAACCAGATAAAGACCCTACAAAGAAAGAAAACTACAGGTCAATTTCGCTGATGAACATAGATGCTAAAATCCTCAACAAAATATTGGCAAACCGCATCCAGCAATACATTCAAAAGATCATCCACCACGATCAAGTGGGATTCATCCCAGGGATGCAGGGATGGTTCAATATACGCAAATCAGTAAACGTGATACAGCACATCAATAAAAGACAAGACAAAAACCACATGATCATCTCAATAGATGCAGAAAAAGCATTTGACAAGGTACAGCACCCATTTATGATCAAAACACTCAGCAAAATGGGAATAAATGGGGCATTCCTCAATGTAAGAAAGGCCATATATGAAAAACCTACAGCTAATATCATACTCAACGGGCAAAAACTGAAAGCTTTCCCACTAAGATCGGGAACACGACAAGGATGTCCGCTCTCACCGCTTCTTTTCAACATCGTATTGGAAGTCCTAGCCACAGCGGTCAGACAAGAGAAAGAGATAAAAGGCATCCAAATAGGAAAGGAGGAAGTAAAACTATCATTGTTTGCAGATGACATGATAGTGTACATAGAGAACCCTGTAGACTCTACCAAAAAACTCCTCAACCTAATAAGTGAATTTGGCAAAACAGCAGGATACAAAGTCAACATTCAGAAATCAAAGGCGTTTTTGTACACCAGCAACGCAATAGAAGAAGAAGAAATCAGAAAAAAAATACCATTCGATATAGCAAGAAAAAAGATAAAGTACCTAGGCATAAATTTAACCAAAGATACAAAAGATCTGTATGCAGAAAACTATACAACATTGAAAAAAGAAATTAAGGAAGACACAAACAAATGGAAGCATATACCGTGCTCATGGATTGGAAGAATTAATATCCTCAAAATGTCCATACTACCCAAAGCAATTTATAGATTCAATGCAATCCCTATTAAGATACCAATGATGTATTTCACAGAAATAGAACAGACATTTCAAAAATTTATATGGAACCATAAACGACCCCAAATAGCCGCAGCAATTTTGAGAAAGAAACACAAAGTAGGAGGGATCACAATACCGGACATCAAACTCTACTACAAAGCCACCATACTCAAAACAATCTGGTACTGGCACAAGAACAGACCCATAGACCAGTGGAACAGAATAGAAAGCCCAGAAATAAACCCAGGTCTCTATGGACATCTAATATTCGACAAAGGGGGCAGAAGCATAAAATGGAGCAATAACAGCCTCTTCAACAAATGGTGTTGGGAGAGCTGGACGGCTACATGCAAAAAATTGAAATTGGATCATCAGCTGACAACATACACAAAAATAAACTCAAGATGGATAAAAGACTTAAATATAAGTCGCCACACCATCAAAGTGCTCGAGGAGAACATTGGCAGGAAACTCTCAGATATCCCACGCAGCAATTTTTTCACTGTTATGTCTCCTAAAGCAAGGGACATAAAGGAAAGAATAAACAAGTGGGACCTCCTCAAAATAAGAAGCTTCTGCACGGCGAAAGAAAACATCAGCAAAATGAAAAGGGAGCCAACCGTATGGGAAAATATATTTGCTAATGATACATCAGACAGAGGTTTGATCTCCAAGATATATAAAGAACTCACTCAACTCCACTCCAAGAAGACAAACGATCCAATCAAAAAATGGGCAAAGGACCTGGGCAGATGCTTTTCTAAGGAGGAGATACAGAGGGCCCAGTGGCATTTGAAAGGATGCTCAGCATCACTAGCCATCAGAGAAATGCAGATCAAAACCACCATGAGTTACCACCTCACACCGGTCAGAATGGCCATCATAAACAGATCCACAAACAACAGGTGCTGGCGAGGCTGTGGAGAAAAGGGAACCCTAGTACACTCTTGGTGGGAATGCAGACTGGTGCACCCACTATGGAAAGCAGTGTGGAATTTCCTCAGAAAGCTGAAAATGGAACTGCCTTTTGATCCAGCGATTCCCCTGCTGGGACTATACCCTGAGAACACCAAAACGCCAATACAAAAGAACCTATGCACCCCAATGTTCATAGCAGCACAATTTACAATAGCCAAGTCTTGGAAGCAACCTAAATGCCCATTAGTAGATGATTGGATCAAAAAGTCATGGTACATATACACAATGGAATACTACGCAGCAGAAAGAAAAAAAGAAGTACTAAACTTTGTAACAGCATGGATGGAACTGGAGAGCATCATGCTAAGCGAAATAAGCCAGGGGGCGAAAGACAAATACCATATGATCTCACCTATAAGTGGAACCTAACCAACAATGCAAAGATGCAAGGAAAATATGACCAGCAACACTGAAAGGAAAAGAAATCAACAGAGACAAGAGAGAAGGGCGGGGTAGGGAAAGGGAAGGGAAGGGGAAAGTCAAGGAACATATAGCAAGGACTCATGGACAAAACCAAAGGGGAAGAGCTGAGGGAGGGAAGGTGGGAGGGGGCAAGGGAAAGAGGTGGGGGGGAGGCAGAGACAAATGTATTTAAAAAGTAAATAAATAAATTAAAAAAAACCCAAAAAATGAAAAGGTAAAAACAAAACAAAACAAAACAAAACAAAAAAATGTTCACCAAGCCCTGGCCAGCATGGCTCAGTTGTTTGGGTGTCATCCCACAAAGTGAAAGGCCACTGGTTCCATTTCCAGTCAGGGCACATGCCTGGGTTGTAGGTTTGGTCCCCCGTCAGGCTGTGTGCGAGATGCAGCTGATGGATGTTTCTCTCTCACATCGATGTTTCTCTACCTCTCTTTCTCCCTCCCTTCCTCTAAAAATAAATAAATATTAAAAGAAATGTTCACCAAAAATATATTACCAATTAACACAAGCAAGTTTTGGGTATTTGTTTTGCTGTTTTGGGTGAGAACAAACCATTAAATTACTGAGAATGAGAGCTTCCCTTTTCTAAGCTTTGCTAGTCACTTAATCATTAAGTCAAGGAAATTCAGACTGGGACTCATCAGTTAGGTTCCCACCATCATCATGAACCTGAAACATTTCCCATAGTGCACTTGCCAGGCTGGGAGGCAGACACACACAGGGAGGGTCCTTCATGTAAAAGGCAGCAGTTTATAACCACTCTTTGGGGAGGTAAATTCAGGTCATACACAAGCAGCTGTGCATTTCCACAAGTGATATTTTGAGGCGTCCTCTAAAAGGGTATAGGTATGGGAAGTATTTACTACTTGTTATCATTCATGTTTCATTAGAGCAAACATTACAGCTAAAGCTAGATGAGACAGGTAATTCTTAGAAGGGTCAAGCAGCAGAGGCCACAAGGAAGACCCCCAGCTTAGTGCAGACCCCAGTAACCCTGGTCTGTTTGGACTCCAGGTGGGAGGCTGCTCAGGGATCATGAATCAGGGCACTCCCTCTCCAAAAGCACAACCAGTCTCTTGGAGAAACTAAAGAGTCTCTCAAAATTCTCCCCACCCCTTTTTGATCCCCTCGCAAGCTGACCATGGCTCCCTACCTCTCTGATACCTTAGCCTCATGGGTCTATGGCTGGAACTTACTCTAGAACTTTCTCTGACCTGCTTGCTCATTTTGGTGAAACTTACTGAACTTGTCTTGATGTTCCATCAAACCCCTTCACTTCCTGACTCTGCATCTTCCTCCCAGTCACTTAGCCCAGTGAGGTAGGTCCTGTACCTGCCAGTCCTTGCTCAGATTTGCTTCTCTCAGCTCTGGTATCCCCTGCCGCTGCCCTGGCCTCAAATGCACACCTTGGCTGGCCCCTATCAGTCTCATCCCTTCAGTGCCCAGGCTTCATTCAGGCAAAAAATCTACCCCTCTGTCACTAAAGCTGACTCTGCACCCACCTGGCTCTGGATAAGGGCCTCCCCAGGTGAGCCTGGATGCTCAGGTGGGTGTGACCTGTTTTGCTATTTTCTTTGGCTCAATACTGCAATTTTCATTTCCTTGTGTAGTAATCCCAGTAAACAGAAATACAGGGTCCAGCACAAATTATGCCCCCTTGTTATTACAAAATCATCAGCATGTAATTCTGTAACATAATATCACACTCAAGCACATAATGTGACACTCCAGGTGAAATGTTCAAATTTCTGTCCATCTCATACGGGACATTCACATACCCTACCAACCACACTCAAGCAGGTGTTACTTCTACCAGACCCTGTACTCTTTTCCAGTGTTTTGTAAATAGATTTGTGTCACTCTGGTACTCAAATGTGAGCCAAAGTTAAATCATAATAAAAATAAGCTCTATTATTCAATATGATGCGCCAGACACTGTGCTAAGTGCTTTACATTATGTTATCTCACTTAATCCCCCAAGTAACCCTGTCAATAATGTACTGTTATCCCCATTTGGAGATGAGAAACTGAGGGAGAGCAAGGAAGATTTGTAGACAAGTCATCTGGCAAACAAGCCATAGCACCTTAGTGTACCTCTAGCTTTGTCTTTTCTTTCCTCCCCCCCCCCCATTTTCCCAAATCTCTTTTTATTTACTTTTTATTATGAAAACTGTAAAACATGCACAAATGTAGAATAATAAACAATGATGAACCCATCACCAGCTTCAACAACCATCCATCCACACATGGCCAAGTACATCATTCATACTCCCACCTATTCTCTCTCTCTACCTCCTGTCCTGCCCAACTGGATTATTTTGATATAAATTCCAAATATATCATTTCAGGTATAAACCTCTCAAAGTATAACTCTAAAATAAGGGACATTTCTAACCCTATAAAGGCCCCAAAACAAACTTGTTATGGTTTCTGAGTGCCTCTACCACTCAGTTCCAACTAACCTAGATTATCTCCTGTCACTTCCACAAACAGGTCCAACTCTCAGCTATGTGGGCGATGGGTGGTCCCAGAACACCTGAATGAAATGATTTTGGGTGATTTTGAGATCATCTCCCAGAGCTTCTGAATCAGTTTCTGCTAAGGCCCAAAGACCAACATTCTGATAAGCATTCCTAGATTATTCGTGCAGGCACTGAAGTTTGAGAACCTCAGTTGCAGATTCACCACATATTCACTGCATATCCTTTTCCTGCTGTTTCTTCTTGAAATTCCCCTTTTTCCTGACTCCCCTCAGCCTGTAGTCACCTTCTGACAAGCCCACCTACCAGCTCTTTCATGGAGTCTTTTCCTGATTTCTCCAATGAAAAATCATCTCGCTCCTTCTGCACTTCCCATATACCTATGTTCTATTCCAGTACCAAGCACAGCCATGGTGTCACAGTTTCTATGCATTTCTTTTATCTGCTCTGTTAGATTATAATCTACTGGAGGAAAAGAGCCACTTTTAACACCTCTTTGTATCTCTTGCACGAATTAGCAATTATTAAACAATTTTAGAGTTAATTTGTACTTTCTCCTGCAGTTTAGAAATTTAATTTCAAAGCTAACTATATAGAATTTTATATGTTGAGTCAAAATTAATGTTCAAGTGAATGAATTCTTTCCTCATTTCATAACTATTCTAAAGATGCAGAAGTAAAGAAAAACATTCTTGGGTCATTAATTATCGCTAATATGAAATATAAAATTTTACTCTTAAGAAAGGCCATTAGAGTTTTGCTTCCAGAAGTGCTGGACTAAGACCCTGCAGACAACCTCCATGTAGAAAACAACTCTAAAACCAGACGTGATGCAAAAGCAACTGGCTGCTGGAACTGGATGGAGTAGGAACACAAGCTCAGGAACTTGGGGTTGTTCACACTCACAGGAAGGAGTGGTAGGAGTTGTACAGTGTGTCCTTGTCTTTCTAGTTTATGGCCAGGAGTTGGGTAGAATCTGAGATAGGGACACCTGTCTTACAAAAAATGAGCCAGAGAAAGATCCCCAACTCCATATCCACAAACCATGCAAGGTTGAACTGAGACCAGAGCTGCAGCACAAGAAAAAGAAATTTGCAGTTCAAGCTGAGCCAGGAAAATAATGTGCTAACACCAAGGAAACCCTACTCATCAGAGAAAAATAACATAATACAGAATCTCCACACTTTAATATTCATAACACATAGAATACAATTAAAAAATTACTCAACATAAAAAAATGGAACACATTTTCAAAGAAAGAAAAATCAACAGAGTCAGACACATGATGAGCCAAATTTGGAACTTACAAGGATGTTAAATTGGTTACATGAAATTAAACAAAGCATCTTTTTTAATGCATAAGAAATCTCAGCAGAGTGGAGGGAAGTATCAGCAAAGAAACAGAAATAATAAAAGAAAAACAAACAGCAATTTTAGAACTAAAAATACAATTTTTAAAACAAAAGTTTACTGGACAGACCTCACAGTCATATTGATATGACAGAGGAAAGCAAATGAATTTGAACAGAAATAAACAGAAATTATCCACAGTGAAGAATAGAAATAAACACTTTTAATAGAGCTTCAGGGATGATATTAAAAGGTTAAATGTAGGTGTAATTAGAACATCAGAAGGAAGAAATGAAGAGAATGGGGCACAGCATACATAAAATTTAACTCACAAATAAGCAAAGACTTAAATGTAAGAGCTAAAACTATCACTTAATGTAGAAAAATATCTTAAGGCATATAGTTAGGCAAAAGACTTCTTAAACAGGTATATTTTGCACAAACTGTAAAAGATAAGTTGATAGAATGGATTTAATTAAAATTAAGAACTTTTCCTCTTCAGAAAACATAGTTTCAAAACAAACAAACAAACAAACAAACCACAGACTGTCAGAAAACTTTTGCAAAAACATGTATTGAAAAGGAGCTTTTATCCATATTGTATAAAGATTTCTTGCAACTCAATAATGAGAAGAGACAGAACCCAATTTTAAAATGAGCCAATGATTTGAATAGATACTTCACAAGAAATTATATACATAGCCATTAAGCACATGAAAAAATGCTCAACATCACTAGTCATCAGATCAATGCATATTAAAATCACACAGACCCACTAGAAAGGTTAAAGGTAAAGACAGACAACACCAAGTGCTGATAAGTATGTGGACCAATTAGAAATCTCATTGCTGCTAAGAATAGAAGAAGGAACAGCCCTTTAGAAGACAATATGGGGAGTTCCAAGATGGTGCAGGAGTGAATAGAAATCACGCTAACCTCCTCCATAGGACCAATCTGGAATAACTGCTATACTGTGGAGAAATCACCTGGAAAAAACAACTGAACAATAGCAAGAGAGAAGCTTTATAACCTCGGGCAGATAAAAGAATCAGCTTCAGTACAACCTAACTGGTAGAGAGTGCAATGGAGACTCAAGAAGGCTGGCTGGGTGCCCACAGGCAGCAACACATGAGGGATACTTAAGCAGTCAATTGGATCACCCTGAGAAGAGTGGGGT
Organism: Pteronotus mesoamericanus; assembly: GCF_021234165.1. Lineage (NCBI taxonomy): Eukaryota > Metazoa > Chordata > Mammalia > Chiroptera > Mormoopidae > Pteronotus > Pteronotus mesoamericanus. Next base: position 62,579,154 of record NW_026555321.1, read on the forward strand.
CTAAACCCTAAGCTGGGATCCCCAGCCTACAGCCTAGAGCCCAAACAGTTCACAGATAACAGCCAGCTGCAAAAAGTGACAGGGTTGTTTTCTGCCAGAGACAGATGGCTGGAGACACAAAGAGTTGTTTAAAGGGCCAATGCACAAATTTTCATTTGCCACCACTTACCCTGGGCTCATAGAGACACCTAAGGAGGGACTGCAGACAGAAGTTTTGGGAAGAGAACTGAGAAAGCAGATGCTGGGATCCTAGAGCTGACTCATCCCCCATGTGGCAGCAGCCATCATGCTCAGGGGGACCACTCCCCTCTGAGTGGCAGCAGCCTGAGGAGAAATGATAGCCCTGAATCCAGGAGGGATTCTGCCCCACTCTGTAGTGCTTCAGCCTGATCATTGAGTGCAGAGTGACTAGGTTAACAACTGAAGGAGTCAGCCACAGAGAAGTCTCTGGAAGTCTCAAAATGGCTGTTTCAGGTCAGACAGCGTCAACATCTAACATCACCAGTGGTGGATCCAGAACAAGTAAACAGCAGTAAATACTAGAGGCTACCAAGACAAAGTCCACTGTGGTCTTCTCCATGATTTGTGATATTTTCTTTCCTGCATAACTTTGTAATGTTCATTTCTTGTCCATCAAGTTTGTGCATATTAAGTCATTAAACTTTATACTATAGTTTATTCCAATTCACATATTTTGACCCTCCCTTCTCTTACCCCATTTTATCTTCTTTCTTTTCTTTATTTTCATTTTAAATTTTGTTTCCTCTTTTTCTACAACTTGTTTACACTCCACACTCTTATTATTTTTCCCCCATCCAGCCTCTCAAAACCAATTTTCTTGTCAATGGTCATCTCACATCCTTTTTCCCAATCTTAAAATACCTGTGTTCTCTCTCCATCTTTAGCAATCTTTGCATGTTAGTTGTGGATAGGGTAGTTATTGTTGAATTTTTTCAATTTTATCTCTAAATCTTCACTAATTTTGTATGTCAAATCTCAGATTTTACCATTCCCTTCTCTTACTTTTTTTTTCATCTCAAATTTTAATTTTGCCCCATCTTAACCTGTTTTTTCACTCATTTTTCTCCTTCATCCTTTTTTCTTTTTTCTCCTTTTTTTCTTTTTGTTTCAAATTTTAATTTTTCCCTCTGCCTGGTTTTTGTTCCTCACTCTTGGTATTTCTTCTTCCTCTGTCATCTCAAAATCATTTGTTATTCCTCTAGACATCTCTTAAAGCTTTTCTTTCTTTCTCTTTTCCCTCTTATTCCCATCCCACCTATATTAATTTTAGCACAGTTGTTATTGATAGTGCTGTGGTGGATCTTTCTCTCCAATTTGGCTCTTATTTATTTATTTACTTATTTACCTGTTTTTCCTTCCTTTTTCTTTCTCTATCTCATGTTATTTTATTTTAGTTTCTGTTTAAACCTAACACTATATGCTTCCCTTCTCTTACTCCATTTCAATTTCTTCATTCCCTTTTTTATTTATTATGTAAATTTTACTTTTTCTCTTCTCATTACTCTAATTCCCAACTCTTATTAGTGCTCCTCTCTCTATCCTCTCAAAATCATTTTTCTCTCAGTAGGTCATATCATATTCTCTTTTCTTGTTTATAATAGTCTTACTGTCTGTACACTCTTATTAATACTGGCTTATTTCCTGTTGATAGTGGGATTGCAGGTGGGGGTTACTTTTGTGGGTGTGGGTTTGTTTCCTGGGCTTTGTGGTTGTGTTCTGGCAGCATCTGCATGACAATACATAAGACATGGTGGGCAGAGCGACCTTCAGTCAACCAGCTAGAGGGAAGGGCCCAGAAAGAACAATCATCCAACAATCAAAACTCAGTTGCATTCAGAGAGCCAACATAAATGGCATAAAAGGCATCCCAAGAGCATCAAGTTCAGGAGATCAAGGAGATTGCCCCACTGAATCTCACAGATCTCCTATCAGAGACATTCACATCACAAAGACAGGGAGTCAAAAGAGATCAATTTAAGAAGAAGGAGCAAACAAGAAAAGTCTCCCAAAAAATGGGAAGACAAAGAAACAGGCCCCAATAAAACGTAAAGGAGGAATCCTCAGAAAGAGTGCTAAAAGAAATAGAGGCAAGTAAACTATCAGATATTGAGTTCAAAATAGTGGATGGAAGCTCAATGAGTTCAGTAAGAATTACCAAAAACTCCAGGGAAGCTACAAGGAACTTACTGTGAACTATATCAGCATGAAAAAGGACACAGAAACTATCAACAAGAGCCAAGAGGAAATGAAGAATACAACTTCTAAATTGAAGAACACAGTAGAAGGAATGAATCAAAAGCAGACTAGCTGAAGCAGAGGATTGAATCAACAAGCTGGAGGACAAGATAGAAAAAAATGCCCAGAAAAACCAAGAAAATGAAAAAAGACTAAAAAAAATTAAGAGGGATTAAGGAACTACAGGAAAACATGAAACATAATAATATCTGTATAATAGGGATACTAGAGGAAGAAAAAGAGGAGCAAGGGATATAAAACCTGTTTGAAAAAGTAATGATGGAAAACTTCCCTAATTTGAAGACAGAAAAAGTCACACAAGTCCATGAAGCACAGAAGCTCCCAATCAAGATGAAATCAAAGAGGTCCACTCCAAGACACATCATAATTAAAATGGCAAAATTCAAAGACAAAGAGATAATCTTAAAGGCAGCAAGGGAGAAACAGGAAGTTACATACAAGGCAGCTCTGATAAGGCTAGCAGCTGGCTTCTCAACAGAAACACTACTGGCCAGAAAGGAATGGCAAGAAATATTCCAAGTAATGAAAAGCAAATGTCTGTAACCAAGACTACTCTACCTAGCAAAGCTCTCAATCAAAATGGACAGCAAAACAAGGAGTTTCCCAGACAAAAGAACTAAAAGAATATACCTGCACTGAACCGCCATTGCAAGATATGCTAACGGTACTGATTTAAGAAGATAAAGAAAGAGAGAGGAACACAGGTACAAAGGGGAAAAATGGCAATGAATAAGTACCTATCAATAAAAACCTTAAATGTAAATGGATTAAATGCTCCAATCAAAATACATAGGGTAGGTGAATCAAAAAGAAAATATGACCCATACATATGCTGCCTACAAGAGACTCACCTCAACAAAAGACTTACACAGACTGAAAGTAAAGGGTTGGGAGAAAATATGCCAAGCAAATGGACAGGAAAAAAAAAAAAAAGCAAGGGTAGCAATACTTATATCAGACAAAATAGACTTCAAAACAAATACCATAAAAGAGAAAAATAAGGACACCATATAATACTTAAGGGAGTAATCCATCAAGAAGATATAATCCTTGTAAACCTATATGCACCCAACATAGGAGCACCCAAATATACAAAGAAAATCTTGGAAGACTTCAAGAAAGATATAGACAGAAACACAGTGATAGCAGGGGATTTTAACACCCCATTGCCAACAATGGATAGATCTTCCAAACAAAATATCAACAAGGATACTGTAGAACTAAATGGCACATTAGATGAAATGGGCTTAACTGATATATATATAGAACCTTTCATCCTAAAGAACCAAAATACACATTCTTTTCAAATACACATGGGACATTTTCAAAGAGAGATCACAGAGCAGGATATATAACAAGCCTCAACAAATTCAAGAAACCTGGAATCATAACAAGAATTTTCTCAGACCACAAAGGCTTGAAACTAGAAACCAACCTCAAGGAATAAAAAGCATTCAAACTCATGGAAACTAAGTAGCATGCTATTAAACAATGAATGCATCAATAACGAGATCAAGGAAGAAATCCAAAAGTTTCTGGAAACAAATGGAAATGAACACACAACAGTCCAAAACCTATGGAACACAGCAAAGGAAGTCCTGAGATGGAAGTTCATAGCAATACAGGCCTACCTAAAAAAGACAGAAACATTTCAAATACACAACCAGGCCCTACATTTACAAGAACTGGAGGAACAACAACAAACAAAGCCCAGAGCAGGTAGAAGGCAAGAAATAATCAACATTAGGGCAGAATTAAATGGCATAGACTAAAAGAACAATTCAAAGGATCAATAAATCCCGGAGCTGATTCTTTGACAAGATAAAATTGACAAAACTTTAACCAGACTCATCAAGAGAAAAAGAGAGAAAAAGAGAGAGAACACAAATAAATAAAATCAGAAATGAAAGCCCAGCCTGATGTGGTTCAGTGGGTTGAGTGCCAACCTGTGAACCAAAATGTCACCAGTTCTATTCCCAGTCAGGGCACATGCCTAGGTTGCAGGCCAGATCTGAAGTTGAGGACATGAGAGAGGCAAACAATCGATGTATCTCTCACACGTCAATGTTATTCACCCTCTCTTTCTCCCACTCTTGCCCTCTCTCTAAAAATAAGAAATAAATAAAAATAAAACTTAAAAAAAAAAGAATATGTCTTTTTCCTGGCTGATGTGGCTGAGTGGATTCAGTGCCAGACTGTGAACCAAACAGTCACCGGTTCGATTCCCAGTCAGGGCACATGCCTGGGTTGTGGACAAGGTCTCCAGTAGGGCCACACAAGAGGCAAACACACATTGATTGATGTCTCTTTCTCTTTCTTTCTCCCTCCCTTTCTCTCTCTCTAAAAATAAATAACTAAAGTCTTAAAAAAAAGAAATGAAAGAGGAGATATTACAAGTGATACCACAGAAATACAAAGGGTTGTAAGAAATTACTATGAACAATTATATGCCAAGAAATTTGAAAACCTGGGTGAAATGGATGAATTTCAGGAAACGCTTAATTTCATAAAACTCAATCAAGAAGAAGCAGAAAGCCTGAATAGACTGAAAACAGTGGAATTGAAGTGAAATTGAAGCAGTAATAAAAAAAATTCCTGGCACACAAAAGCCCTGTAAAGAACAGGAGAATTTTACAAAACATATAAGGAAGAACTAACCCCTATCCTTCTCAAACTATTCCAAAAAATCCAGGAAGAGTGAAGACTCCCAAACTCTTTTTGTGAGGACAGCTTCATCCTAATTCCAAAATCAGATAAAGACATAACAAAGAAAGAAAATTACAAGCAAATATTACTGATGAACATAGATGCTAAAATCCTCAACGAAATTTGGGCAAACCGCATCCAGCAATACATTTAAAGGATCATCCACCATGATCAAGTGGGATTCATCCAGGTATGCAAGGACTGTTCAATATTTGCAAATCAATAAACATAATACATCACATAAACAAAAGGAAAGACAAAAATGCACATGATCATATCAACAGATACAAAAAAGAGCAATGGGAAAATACTGTCACCAACTTACTAGAAAGAAGATTTGTGGTGGGATTGAGAAATTAATGCTGATGTTTCCCAGCAACTTCAAAAATAAAGAGGTGCCATCATCGAGATTAAAAACTATCTCCCTCAAAGTAATTCAGTGGCATATACGAAAGACATTTTCTTTTTTTTAAGTATATTTTATTGATTATGCTATTAACAGTTGTCCCATTTTTTTCTCCGCTTTATTCCCCTCCACCCTGCACTCCCCTCCCGCCAGCATTCCCCTGCCTTAGGTCATGTCCATGGGTTGTACATATAAGTTCTTTGGCTTCTCCATTTCCTATACTATTCTTAACCTCCCCCTGTCTATTTTGTACCTACTATTTATGCTTCTTGTTCCCTGTACTTTTTCTCCCTTTCTCCCCCCTCCCCATTGATAACCCTCCATGTGATCTCCATTTCTGTGGTACTATTTCTATTCTAGTTGTTTGCTTAGTTTGTTTTTCTGTTTGTTTTTAGGTTCAGCTGTTGATAGTTGTGTGTTGTAATTTTACTGTTCATAGTTTTGGTCTTCTTTTTCTTAGATAAGTCTATTTAATATTTTATATAATAAGGGCTTGGTGACAATGAACTCCTCGAACTTTATCTTATTTAGGAAGCACTTCATCTGCCCTACCATTGTAAATGATAGCTTTGCTGGATAGAGTAATCTTGGAGGTAGGTCCTTGCCTTTCATGACTTGGAATACTTCTTTCCAGCCTTTCTTGCCCGTAAATTTTCTCACAAAAGACGTTTTCATTTTATTTTATATAAAAGGGCCTGGCAACTGAATAATCTTACCAACCTGCCTGTGTTTTGGATTTTTAAATGTATTTTTAGAACATTTTTTGATTTACATAATTATTGGAAGATAGTAAAAGGTTTGTCATACACCTTACACTCAGGTTCTTCTATTAATACCGTCTTATATTAGTATGGTACATTTTCAAAATTAACGAACCTGTATTAATCTTATACTTAACTGAAGCCCATCCTTTATTCAGATTTCCTTTGTACCTAATGTCTTTTTCTGCTGCAGGATCCCACCATGAAATGGCATTACATTTAGCAGTCATGTCTCCTTGAGCATTTATTGATTATGACAATTTCTCAGACTTCCCTTGTTTTCGGATGACATTAACATTTTTGAGGAGTACTGATCAGGTTTTTGCAGAATGTCCCTTAATTAGGCTTTGTCTGATGTTTTTCTCATGGATAAGACTGGGATTGGACTTTAAAAATATCTTTTCCTGTATTCTCATCTTAAAATCACTATAATATCATATTGTAATAATTTGGATTATTACTCAGATAATCATTTGAATCTGGTTACAAAAAAATGTCTGAAAGTGTTTTTGCTACTGTAGTTTAAGTGAATGCTTGAAAATGAATTACCAATCACACTAAAGCTCTAAAATTCAGCTATTATTTTATATACTCTATTGTACAAAAAAACAAATTAATAATTAACATTAATTAATTGAGCCTCAAATAAAATACAGTAGTGAATCCACAGCTAGGCAGCCATAATTTCAAAAGCTGCAGAAAGTTATATTGCTTAGGTTAACTTTATGCATTTTAAGGAACTAATATATATTTTGATATATTCTCTTTCAAATCACAGGTAGATTTTTAAAAGTTATTTTCCAAGTACCTTTAAGGAATAAAGATTTCATTGAAATACGAGAAAAAACATGACCCCTTTATTGTTACTGCCTTGATATTATAATGTTTTAACTCTTACTATTTCTCTAACTCTTCAGATTTAACAATGAATTGTGAAAGTAAACACTTCAGCACATGAAAGGGAGAAAATAAAATCTGTTAGTAGGGCCACTGACTCAGTGACAGATCATTATTCTCATTACAAAACTCACTTTCTTTTTAAAGGAAAAAATTCACAGGAATTTTTGTGTCAGCCAAACTCTGAATTTCTATCCAGACCTTTGTAAAATGTTTAATAAGTATGCCCCAGGCACTATTTGGCTTTTATCCTAAAGACAAAGTCAACAGAAGTTGCACATGTTCCTCATGCAAGGGGAAATATTCCCTGACATGACCTTGGTAAAGATCAACCAGCTATCATCTTTGGAGGTAAAAATAAACATAGGTAGGTGGGCCAGCCCTGAACAGAAGGACTTTATTAGCTGCAAAAGTTACTATACTATGTTCTTGCTAAGGTCTCTCAGAATGTAAGTCAAAAAGAATAAAATAAAAACCCACTAAGCTCAGCATCCCAGGATACACAGTCTACCTGTCAGACAGTCAGTAGATGGTTTCTAGTCCCTGAGCAGAGCTTCTGGGCAAAGGCATCCTGAGCCTGCAGACTTAACAGAAAAGTGAGTGGGGAAGTGTCTTTACAGGAAGAACCCGCAGCCTCTTAGTAAATGCTTAATGCCCCTGAGGCAGCCCCACAAAAGCTTTGTCAACAAAAGGCAAAAAAAAAAATCACATAGATTTCTTCTTTGCTGCCCCCACTGTCTCTGTTCTGAATGTGAAAACTGTAGGAGGGCAGGTCTAGGGACTGAGGTCGAAAGGAGAATGCTTTGTAAGAGGAGCATCTCTCCTGATTTTTCCTTTGTAACCAGCCCCTTTATATCCCAGACCAAACAAAAGGAAGCAGAAACAAACAGTGATGCTTTCAACAGGGTGCCTCACTTCCACCAGTGTGTCCATGCACATGGCATCTGTGAGAGATGAGGAAGAAATCATCGAATTCCAGAAGGTCAAAAAAGAAAGGGAGGTAAATCTCATCTTGTACAACCACCATCTAATTAATAAGGGGAAAGCACAGGCTTCATAGCATAGCAGAAATTAGAGCAGGGTTTAAAAAAAAATTCAGCCCAGTTTCCTCTAGGGCAGCAATTTTCAACTGGTGTGCTACAAGAATCTTTAAAATATGCAATACCTGACTATTTGCACTGACCTCTTTTCCCTTAGAGTGTCAAATAAAAAATGACAACAGCCAACACAATAATAGCTTCTAGTGAGAGTCAAAATTATACCTATTTTTTGTCAGATTGGCAAAAATATATACTTTTTGCAGAATTTTAGTAATCAGTTTATGTGTGCAATGAGATAAAAAGGTTGAAAATCGCTCCCCTAGAGGATCAAATGATCCTGGAGAAGTGGTGTACCTGTTGAGAGGTGATACTTATAGGCTGTTTCAAAATGATCCACGTGACACTTTCAAAAAGAGGTGGGACTGTGAGAGACCCAGGGTAAGTCCAGTAATCCCAGGATGAAGGAAGCAGACATAATGGGTCAAAATTCGTGAACTGAGTTTGTTTACCCTGGGGCAGAAAAGAGAATGCCACAAATTACAATGGGAAACCTTTCTAGAAACCTCAAAAACATACATCTAATGAAATACAATTTCACTGGAATTTATTCATTCATGGAATTATTTAGTAGCTGCCTTTTGTATTTTAAAAAGAGAACCTGCCTTAATCTAAAAAATTTAGAGGAAATCAGGCATCACTTAGATTTATTTGAGAAGGACAAAATTTTTCATATAAGTGGTTTTAAAATGTGTTGCAACTAGCCCTGGCTGGTGTGCTCAGTGGACTGAGCTCCAGCCTGTGAACCAAAGGGTCACTGGTTCAATTCTCAGTCAGGGCACATACCTGGGTTGGAGGCCAGGTCCCTGGTGGGGGGTGCATGAGAGGCAACCACACATTAATGTTTTTCTCCCTTTCTTTCTCCCTCCCTCCCCATCTCTCTAAAGATAAACAAATATAATTTTAAAAAAATAAATAATGAAATAAAATGTGTTGCAGCTAAAGTCTTATTCTGTAAAACTTCAATAACAGAAACTAATCATGCATAAATAGATTTCAGGAGCTAAATGGTGACAGGTTACTTCTGCTCTATTGGTTAAGAATGTTCCAATCTGCTTCACAGCTTCACAGGCTGTCTCAGGCCTACAGTTTTAAAAGAAGGTAAGAGAATGCAGCAGAAAACAATGAATACATTATTCATTAGTCAACAGGAATTAATTTTACCTTTTCTTTAATAGAATCCAAAATGTCAATAATCTTTTGCAGTTGGGGATTAAATTCACCAATCTGAAAACATGACATTTCACAAGAAATGGTTACTGTCTCAGATCAAGTCTGAATTATTCCATGTCAGTCACTATTTTTAAATTTCTTTAAAACAAAAACAAAACAAAACAAAACAAAAAACCTAAGCCAGCCCAGAACAAACAGTGAGTGTTCTATAATGACACCATCTTTTACCTCTAGCCTTATCCTGCTTAAAGAATCTAAACAAAATAATATTACAGGATTCCTTGGCCGAACTATAAGTTGCACCCCCAAACTGGTAGTAACAGCTTCCTATTTCTTCAACTTTTTGAATGTTTCAGATGCAGGCTAACTTGAGAGAAACCTGGCTTAAGAAATTCCCATCATACCTGCACTATGAAACCAGGTGTGACTTTCAGACCTTCCATCCAAACAGACTATTGTGACATCAAAGCATTAGAGGAAAAAGATGTCCCACATTCATCCTCAAATGACTGGAGGTTCTGAATTAAGGTAATTTGTCGTCCTGAGCAGAATTCCTCAGAGAAATATATGTACTTTTTTCCCATTAGAGTGGGTGTTGGAACAAAAAGGAACACCCTACAAGAATGTGGTCCCAGTAGGAGTAGAGCAGCCTCACCCACTTACAGGTGTGGCCACAGTAATATCTGTCTGATCTCTTGTGAATAAGACACAAAAAATACAGCAAAAAGTGGTCATTGCATTTGGGACAACAAACCATTGTGGTCAAACCAGTGCTTCAAGAATCAGGGAGTTAAGCTCCACTCTGCCCCGTGTCTCTAAAAATTGTGCAATCAGAAGAACCGAGAATAAAGATTTCCTTCTTGGGAGCTTACCTGTTACTTTGGGCACTACTATATTGCTGCTAGTCAATTAAAATGATCAATGGACAACCAGAAGGATCATAAGACAAAGCTCCTAGGATAGTTCTGGGTCCTGGGATTAACTATAAACATATAGAATTTTAATGTCCATTTCATAAGGAAAACATTAAACCTAGAACTAGTTTGCTATTAAAAAATCATAGAATGTCTGCTTCATGACTGAAACTCTACCCAACATGGCTGATTAATTATTTCAAATTTGAAACCAGTGTGTTACCACCTGTAAAAACACTCCCAAGACAGCTAGTCCATCAGGCTCATGAGCTGCCTCCACGAAGCTGGGGCATTTGTCTGAATTCCAGTGAACGACATGGAGCTGGAAAGAAAGAACATAGCTTAACTCCAACATTATTTTTTAAAAACATTCTCAAAAACATAAATGCAAATGGAGCATATATACAGATGCTCTGGGGCTGTACATTTATATGCATAATGCATTATACATATTCATGTCTACATTGATGTTTAGAAGGGTTCCAGAGCATCCTGCCACACCCCAGGAACCCGAACAATCTGCAGCCACTGTCCCCAAGTGACTTAGAGCTCCCGCGTTTCCCACACCCAGGACTCAGTCAGGCAGCCTGAGATCGGTCTCCAGGTAGTGACAGAGTGATGACTAAGAGGCAGGTGGGGAGGTCAGTGGGCACCCAGGGACAAATCCTGCCATGAGGATAGTGCCGGCGGTCCTTGGGACTCCCCAGTCAGATGCTCACCACTGTAGCTGAAAATGCTACATTTTTATGGCTTGAAAATGCAAATTTCTCAAAAGAGTAACTATTTTAAGCAGTATTCACATACTTACTACCTTCTCAGACTATGTTCAGATTCCTTGCTAAGATCATGTTTTCATAGGGAAAAAGAGCTTTCCGGCCTTAGAAGCAGAGGTGTCAAAGGAAGGAAAGGAGAGGCAGTTGGTCCTACTGAGGAGGGGGGAGAAAGAAGGGAAAGGGGGAAGTGGAGGACCTGGAACTCCAGAAAGTGGCTTTACCAACTTCCAAACTCATCCCCAATGCTCCTGGTCTTCTGCTAAAGCCAAAAGTGTCCCACATATCCTCCCATATCATATGCAACACAGTATACCACACATATGGACAAGTGGACAGGCTGCAGAATAACACACAGTAAGGCAGAAAGTCACTCCTGGAGGGTCTGCATTCCTGGTTAAGGGAAGGACAAACTGAAATGGAAGCCACAGGACAATGTGGCACACCCTGATGGCATGGCCAAGATCACGACTGGCCATGCTGTCCAAGGACCTGTGAGAGAAACCAGTTCAGATAACACTTCCAAGTGACTCCTCTGGTGCCTCAGGGAGGAAACATGAAGGGTTTCAGGCACAAATTGCCTTTCTAGCTAACTGCTAGGGAGAGGATGTAGCATACTCAAACACGTTTTTATCCCATCCTTTAAATCTGAATAATGAAGAATGACCATAAGCAGTGAACTATAAAACTATGAAACAGTGCACACCCCTCCACTCCCAGACAGTGGAGGAAGATTGGCTACCCAGACAGAGAGATAGTGGTTTCCATGTTCCAAGTTATGAGATAGTGGGAGGAAGGAACCTGAGACACTGGATGATGAAACACATCCCTTTTGGCTCACACAGGATAAGTGATGCTCCACCAGGAGGGCTGGGAAAGGACGTCAACATTCATGCCCATGCACCAGTGCACTTGGTAAGAGATGACACCACAGAGAAATATGGGAAGCAACCCCTTAGGTTCACAACCACCACTGATTAAAACATGAATGTGTAATCAAAGAGAGAAGGAACTAAGTATCCTTCTACTAGTTCAAGAGCAATAACTGTTAGAGACAATATGGGAAACTAGAAGAGGAAAAATCTTTTGTATGTTTTAAACAGGTCCTTCTCTCTCCCATGCATCTTGCTTAAACAGCTGCAACACCTTTAAAGGAGTTGATGTCACTTCCATTAGCATTTGTGTTTGAACTGAGAAAGAGCAAACTCACATTTCCTAACAGTGACAGCCGCAGTGATTTAAGCTCCAGGACAAGAAGTTATTGTAGCCACTGCAAAAATGGAAATGATAAGATTCTCCCCTACTGAAAAACAATTTCTGAATAATAGTATTATTCAACTTTAGTATTTTTAAACTGTGTACTATTCACATAGAATATGCTTAGTATGCCAAAAATCACCATAATGTTGAAAATACAGTTTTACACTCAACTACATATTTAACATACTTATATATATTAGGCATAAACTGCAATCAGATAAAGTTCCAAATATGCTGTGACTGTTAGCTTACTTTACATAGATGTGTAACTCGGGATGAAGCTTTTCATGAGTTACATCCCTTCAATCTTTCTGTAGCGTCACAAGTCATCAGATTTGGCTCCAATTCAAATTTTCATATGTTACAGCTTTAAAAGGTTTTTTCCTTTTCTTTTTTTTCTTTTTTCTTTTTATTTATTAAGAGGACACAACATGATGATGGTCCTAAAGTCAGGTACAAAAGTAACTTGAAAAACCGCTTCCACAACCTTCTAATCTTGTCTCCAGGCTTCCCTGTTAGTGCAGACTCTTCTCCAGAGAGAGCTAGCTGTTTGTAAAATGTAAAGCAGAGCACTGTCATCCCCCTGCTCAAAACCTCCCATTGTCTTCATCATTCTACACTAAGGGTGAACCTGAACTGCAAGTCAGGCATTACGTAGCTGACATGGCATGGCCCCACCTGCATCTCTGGGATATGGCTTTGACATCTCTCATGAATGTTAATCCTATAAACCAACATCTTTGTCTTCTCAAAAACGCTGACCTCATTCCTGCCCAAGAACACCTATACCTACTGTTCCCCCCTTGCTGGATTTTCTTAGAGTGGCTTCTAGTCATTCAGTCTCGATTCATGTAGCATCTCAAAGGGGCCCTTTTAACCACTCAGTCACTCTGCAAGATCACATGGTAATGCTCCTGTGAGAGAACTTACCCTGTATTATTCATGCGATTACTGTCTGCCTGTAGCAGCATTCCAACCTTGAGTTGTCACCAGACTTCCTACCTCTTCAGCAGCATCCCTATGTCACAGCACACACCTGCCTCCTCCTTCTTTCATCCTAAAATTCCATAACCCAACGAAACTGATGGATGCCGCACTTCTCACTGGCCATCTGGCCACCTACACTGTCACCCGGACTCCCCCAGGGCCATGACCATTTTTGCACTTAAAAATATTATTCAAATATTTTAAGTGCAAAAATCATCACTTTCCAATTCAAAGACAGTCAGTGACTTCTCTCCCGCACTTAAAATAGAGTTCACAGCCCTACCAGTTCCAGCCACCGAGCTTCTGCCACATCCCACTGTGGTCCATGCTCTAATCACACTGCATTCTCTCCCATCCCGAGCCACACATGACTCTGGGCAGGCCCACTGCTGCCTGTCCCACTGCCCGGCTTGCTCCTGGTTCTCCACAGGAATGCATCGCTGACCATTCCACTTCTGCCCGGCACTCCCTTTGGGATGAACATGGTAAGCTGGGCAAAAGTGGGAGATGAGGTGGGATCTCAATGAATTCATAGAGTGAATGAAGGAATGCAGGGGTTCAGGGACAAATGAGCTAATGAAATGAGAAAAAAATCCTCTAATACCCATTAAAGCCCAGTAAACAGTTCCAGTTGAAGCCTTACCCACTTGACAAGGAATGTCTGTAAAGGATCCTTGCAAGTCAGAACTCTGAGCCTCTGGCACACTTAAGGATAATGGGGCATTCTTGGGAGACCATCATCAACTGAGAATAGCCTCCCCAAGTGTCCATGTTCAAGTGTGTGGAAGGTGGAACCACTTTTCTGGAGCTGTTTTGGAAAATGACAAGGAAGTGACTCAAAGCCAGCTGTTCAGCCCCACAGAGCTTTTGAGATTTAGAATATATTAAGTTTCGACACAAAACTTTACAAAGTAAACATGAAAACTATTTGACAATATAAACTGAGGCACCATACAGACTCAGGTTCCCACTTTCCACATTCTGGGTATCTCTGTTCATTGTCACAGAGCAGCTCCCACACTGGGAGCCCCTGGTCTCAAACAAAGAGCTTCAGGAGGCAAATGGACCTTTGGTTAATAGCCCCAAATAGCACATATACATGTGCTACAAAGGAGGACCTAACTCCCCAGTTCAGTAACCCTGAGAAAATGAAGGAATGCCAAACCTGCCTGGAACATCCTCTATCTGCCTAGATGGCTCTCAGATCACACATACTGTTCTCTCTGAAGTAGCCTTGGCCAAGTCATATAATAATTCACTTCCATCTCATGGTAAACTTAGGGGTTAGCAGTATCTAACTGTATTAAAATTTGAGCATGATATGATTTGTCCTTTAGCCAGAGGATTAGAAAAAGTAGAGTTTACTTAATGAATATAATCATAAAGAGAAAGAGTAACTTCCCAGTGAAAAAGAGTCAGAAGCACTTTATTGTGTTCTGCTTTACTGGAGACTGAATGATTGACAGAGATCCCATTTCATACCTGTAAATGTAGAGGTAATGGTGGGTTTAGGAGAGTTTGTGTGTTTGATTTTTTTCCCCGAGAGGAACTTTGCCACTTATTATCACCTCTGTAATATGGACTTTATATGATGTAAGCATATATCTGTGTCTGGACCAAATATGCATACAGGTGGACCTAAAACAAATCTTTCTCTCCCTTCTCAGTGGCCTTTCAGGCAATAGGACAGATATTGTAGAAAGAGTCTGTAACTGGTATCAGATAGACTTGATATATCCTGGATCAGTTACTTAATCTCCTCAAGTACCCAGTTTGCTCATTTTTACAATAGACACAAGATGCCTAACTCTCAGAGTTGCTCTAAGGCTTTATACATTGATAAATTCTTATACTGATGGAATAAAGCAGTTTCATAGACTGTGATACCTAATGGGCTTGGGACCTACTGGGGGCTGAGGAAGTTGTCCTCCATGTTCCTTTCCTCCCACCAGAGAAGACAGCTCTGAGCCATGAGCCTGCACTGGATGGCTTACCTCGGCAGCATACCTCACTCCATCCACAACATGCTCAGAGCCATGGTCATCAGCAGAGCCCCAGTGCAGGTGAAATTGTCGCAACCTGTATCTTCCAGTAAGTGGACCCCCATGCAGAACTAGACATGAACATATTTTAAATTATTAGCAAGAAAGTGTTTCCATGTGCTCCCCAACCCACAACATTTCCCTGAATTGCTCAACATGTCCATGTCCTCCGAGGAATGTTTTACAAATGTGCCGTTGAGTTTGCTGACAGGAATCCAACTTTCAGGTGTATGAGGAGTGAAAAAAAACATTTTAAAAGGCGAGAGAGTCCGAAATACAGGTTTGTATGGAACACGTGTTTAAAGACTTGTTCTGTTTACTGGAGTATGTCAGGCTCTGTACATAGGAACATGATGTGCAGGGTGCATCCTGTACTCCATGGAGCAGCCCAGCTCTCCAAGATGGTTCACAGATAAACTAACTTAAAAGGTACATTTCCTAAGTGACAGCACACAGCACAGGTGCAACGGTCTTCAAGTGAAATCAACAGTCGTGTTGTCCTGTTTTTTCTCTTCTGTGACACAATAAGACCTGAGCTGAGCCAGAAAGTCACCCTTTCACAACTAAAATGCAGATTAGATGGCTCGAGTAATCAGTGTGGAATCGACTTTGGGAGAAGACATAAACAAGATGGCTCAGGAGAAAGACCATGATATGAAAAAATATACATCATCAGGGGAAAGTCCAAGCATTATGGTTGATATCTGGCAAGCCTGCTTTAAATCCAGAGTTTAAACTGAGATTAGCACAACTCTGCTTAGTTATGCAGCAAAGCTTGCCTGACACTTTATATAGTTGGACCTCACATGTGAGTGTTTCCTCCAAAATATCCACCCTGTGATCATGACCAGCAAATACCTAATGTGAAGACTACCTCTCAGAGCAGGGCTCTGTACAGGGTGGGGAAAACGAGTCAAAATATCATTAACTTAGCACTGACTTTGAGATAGTTTGTAATAAAATAGTTAAACTATGGTATAAAATAAATAATGGTGGCAAAATTATTCTTAATGAGAATTATTTAGTGTTGTCATGTCAATTTATTCATCTTATTATCCAGCCTAGATGAGTAAATATATATTACTGTCTCCAATTTAAGTCTAAAAATAAGAGATCATTTCTCCAAAATCGTACTTGGCATACTATAGAATTCATTTACCATTTCATTCAGAATTTTTAAAAAATCTGTTTCAAGTAATGTACTCAGATAAGAGGTCTACAGAGGTTAAGAAACCAGAGTTAAATGCCATAAAAGATTGGGGGACATGTAATATCTTGGTAAAAGGGTCTTTGTTATTTGCTGTATGACTCGAAATTCAACAATGTTTTGAAATTAGAAACATATGTGTTACTCTATTGCATTTGGCTTTTTTCTTTTTTATTATTTATTTAACATTATATTTCACTGATTTTGCTATTACAGTTGTCCTGGTTTTCCCCCTTTGCCCTCTCCACCAAGCACCCACCACTCCCCTCAGGAAATCCCCCCACCATTGTTCATGTCCATGGGTCATGTGCATAACTCCTTTGGTTACTCCATTTCCTATGCTGTACAGTACATACCCATGGTTATTTTGTACTACCTATTTGTACTTCTTAATCCCCTCTCCTCTTTACCAATTACTCCACACTCCCCTCCCATCTGGCAACCACCAAAATGTTCTCCATATCCATGATTTTATCTCTATTTTTCTTATTTGCTTAGTTTGTTTTTTAGATTCAGTTGTTGATAGATACGTATTTTTGCCATTTTATTGTTCATAGTTTTGATCTTCTTTTTCTCAAATAAGTCCCTTTAACATTTCTTATAATAATATTTTGGTAATGATGAACTCCTTTAGTTTTTTCTTGTCTGGTAAGCTCTTTGTTTGCTCTTCAATTCTAAATGATATCTTTGCTGGGTAGAGCAATCTTAGCTGTAGGGCCCAGCTTTTCATGACTTTGCATATTTCTTGTCAATTTCTTCTAGCCTGTAAAGTTTATTTTGAGAAATCAACTGATAATCTTATGGGGACTCCCTTGTAGGTAACCAACTGTTTCTCTCTTGCTGCTTTTAAGATTCTCTCTTTATCTTTTTAACATTTGGCATTTTAATGATTATATGTTTTGGAGTGGTCCTCTTTGCATCCATATTGTTTGGGATTCTCTGTGCTTCCTGGACTTGCATGTCTATTTGCTTCACCAAATTAGCAAAGTTTTCTTTCATTATTTTCCCAAATAGATTCCCAATGTCTTGCTCTTTCTCTTCTTCTTTTGGCAATCCTATGATACAAATGTTGGACTTTTTGAAGTTGTTTCAGAGGCTCCTTACACTGTCCTTGTTTTTTGGATTCTTTTTTTCTTCTTGTTGTTCTGATTGGTTGCTTTTTGCTTCTTTACATTTCAAATCATTGATTTGATTCTTGACTTCATCCACTCTACTGTTGTTTCCCTATAAATTGTTCTTTATTTCAATTAGTGAATCCTTCATTTATGACTGTATCATTTTTATGCTGTTGAGGTCCTCACTAAGTTCCTTGAGCATCCTATGACCAGTGTAATGAACTCTGCATCTGATAGATGGCTTATCTCCATTTCATTTAGCTCGTTTTCTGGACTTTTGATCTGTTCTTTCACTTGGGTCATGTTTCTTTGTCTCCTTATTTTGGTAGCCTCTCTGTGCTTGTTTCTATGTATTAGGTAGATCTGCTTTGGCTCTGTGTCTTGCCAGTGTGGCCTAAAGTAGTAGATTTCCTATAGGGCCCAGTGGCACATCCTTCCCTATACTGAAGCTGGGTACTTGAGGTGTGCCTTTTGTGTCGTCTGAGTATACACTCCTTTTGTAGTTGAGCCTTGGTTGCTGTCGGCAGATCAATGGGAGGGAATTACCCAGGTCAATCAACTGCAAGGATTGGCTGTGACCACTTACCATCACCCTCTGCCCTCCGTGGAAGATCAGCCATGCAGGGGCAGGGTGGTAGTGTCCAATGTGGAATGTAGCTGTCCACTGTGTGCACTGAACTTGGCGTTTCTCAGGTGGTGCAGGCCAAGGTCAGCCCCTCACCTGTGTTTTGCTGCAGACACCCTGCCTGAGATATAAAGCAATCTAAGATAGCTACTAGTTGTGCTTGGCTTGGAGATTTCCAGACAAAGCCAAGCTGTGAATCTAGGCTGGCTGCTGCTATTGCTGGGCTTAGGGCTCAATGAGGACAGCTGTTGCTTGTTCCAAAGGATTTAGGGAGTTGTGCAGCATGAGCCAAGACCAGCCATTCATATAGAAAGGCAGCTTGGATGGGGTGGAGTCTCTCGGGATCTTCAAGGTGGGTCAAACAGTGCTAGATAGGTGGATGGAAGCTCAGACAATGGCACTGGCTTGCTGGGGAGGGTTTAGAAAAGGGACAATGACCTCTGCTCACCTTGATGTCAAATACTTCAGTTTCTCCCAGTATGCTGGTGCCTTGTAAGCTGCTACCTTGGTGCTTAAGCTAAGGGGGAGTGAGTCTGAGTCCATCTGCGGGTTCTTTAAGAGGAACTGCTTAAGGCTCCAGCAGTTCCTTCCCTGACTCAATCCCTGTTTGTTTTTGCAGTCAGAAGTTGTGGGACCTTATCTTCCTGGCACTGGAACCCTAGCTGGGGGACCTGGTGTGGGTCTGGGACTCTTCGCTTCCAATATATCCCTCCTGAATTTTTATCCACCATACTCAGTGTGGGACCAGCCTGTTTTGCATCTGCATCTGTCCTACCAGTCTGGATGGATGTGGTTTCTTTAATTCCGTAGTTGTTGGACTTCCATTCGACTCAATTTCTGGCAGTTCTGAGTGATGGTGGCTCTATATTTCAGTTGTTATTTTGATGTGGTTGTGTAAAGAGGCGAACCATATCTGCTTATGCTTCCTGCTTGACTCGAAAACTCCCATTTGACTTTTAATGTTGTTAGTAACTTGCCAATCCTACACATTTTCTGAAACTATATTGTAGTCAGCTGCCTTGAATAATAAGTAAGACTGGCAACACAATCAGAAAAAAATGTATTTAAAAACCACCACACTTGTCTCTTCATATAGCTTCTGTCTATCCCATTAGGATACAAACTCCTTTAAGGTGGATCCATCTTGTTCCTTTGTGCCCTCAATACCTAGGATGGTACCTAATTAATAAATACATTGGCATAAGTGCAAGGTTGCTACTGAAGTGACCTGGGAATCACAAAAGAGCATACTCTAGGACCCATGAGTGCAATGATGAAGTACAATCTAATCACTCCTTATTCTAGAATTAGCAATGTAGCCTCAGTTTTATTTGTTTTTTACATGTGAGATATTATAAACAGTATCCAACTATAATTGTGGGTGGTGTGACTTTATATTTAGGAGCCTTGGACTACTTGCCACATGACCATATCTATGAGCCCATTACATCAACCATCTCTATTAACTCAGATTCAACTGAGGGTGTGAAGAAAAGACAAGTGAATATATATAAAAAGTGAGATCCTTCCTCCCCCTAAAAGTTGAAAATACCAAGTGCTAATCTTTCTTTGTGCATTGTTGCAATGATCTGAATAATATAAATCACTTTTACAAATTTGACAAGTATCAGGAAGAAATTTTATGGACTTATACTTTTTACTAACAATATAGCATTTCATAAATACAGGAAATTATTATTAAACCAAAGCTGAGCTTAATGAGTAAGTGAAAACTTTCTTCCAATTAAGAATTAAAAATTTTTAACTATATTTATCATTAGTAGAGCTAATACAGGATCATCTTAATATTAGAGTAAAGGTAAAAATAATTTGTCAGAAGCCTTAAAATATTATTCTCTCTAACCTTCCCTCTGGTCTTACTTCTAAAGTCTATACCATCTATTTCTCTGAACCGTATCTGTGCTTAAAGAAGGATTCCTTTTAAGGATATATGCCTTTCTCTTTCATTTAGCTCATTTGTTATTTATAAATAATACTAAAGTTTATTTGGTTGGTCCATTATTTATTGACCATGTGAAAGACACTGTCCCATGAACTAATCAAACAGAACTTTTATTACAAGTTCCAGCAAAGTACTAACAAGGACATACAATGCATAAGTGTTTCAAATATGAGAGAAAAGAAGGTACCGTCCAATCGTCCAAGCCCCCCATTTCTCTCCCAAAAAAGCCAACCTGATTTGTCCTCCGTGTCATCAAAGTCAACGTTGAAGGAATGGCCACTGTTACTGATGATTTTTGCTGAACTTGCATCATACTTGATACAAAGAGGTCGAAGGGAAGAGTCATACTTCGCTTCCTTAGTTTTAATCTCAATCGGAGACTGCTGGTCCCCATCAGCGATAGGGAAAAGTTCATTCCAGTGAGCAGGACCTTGAATACACAGGACCAAAAGAAAAGGACTAAACAAGTGATTTTATCAACAAATACTTGCTGCTTGCAATACACTGTGCTTGAGACTGAAGAGAGAATAAGGATTAATAAAATAAGGTCTTCATCCTCAGGACCTTTACATTTAATTGTGTTGTTGTTTTTAGAAGACTAGTTGCTCTTACTATAGGTATGGAAACTTCCTGGTTTACTTTCATTCATTTTCAGAGTTAAATAAATCCTTGTAAATAAAAGAGCATGTACACTTTATAAGGTACTTTCCAAAGGTACTATTCTACCAAACTGAAAACAATAGCACAGTTCATTACTGAGAACAATGAGATTCAGTCTCAGCTCCAGGAATGAGCTGTGGTAGCTGCAGAGCTCAGCAAGTTTACAGCTGGAAGAACTTAGAGAACTGAGTAAGCACAGAAAGAGTATGTTCTTGGGAATGTCTCCTTTCTTCTATCACTTGGTGGTATCTTCCGGTATCACCCAGCCCTCACTCAATGACCTGTGATGTGTAACAGGTAATATATAAATTCTTGGATAATCCAATACAATGGCTGTACCATGTCAGGAAATGCAGTATTGTGGATTATCTGCAGTGGAGTAAGGTAACAATTTATTTCTCTTTTTCTACATTTCAGGAGGTCCTTCTGTGGTTATTTTGCCAATGCTACATTTGAATTCCAAAACACAGGACAATGGTCACTCTGATTGTCTATTCAAAAGCCAAAGCTGCATCAAGTTCCTAAATCAGACATGTTTGGTAAATTGATGTGAACCAATAAGCCAAAAATTCTCTTGTCTAGTCTCTGCATTTCTCTGAGAGACTCAATGTGAGTTCTGCCTCTCAGGATCAACAGCAATGGGGCAGTTCTAAGCAAGCTCGAGGTCCATTGACAGATCTTCCTCACTCACAGGTCAGAGGTTATTGTCTCCTCCACTGATCTGCAGCCTACACAGCCACCACCAGCTAAGAAAAGCTCAGGGCCACTGGCTAAGCTCTTCCTTCCTCACCAACCAACTTACCCGGTTTTTCCAAAACTCAAGTACTTACAAAAATGAGCATGACAATTAGCTAAACATTGGTGACTAACAACATATATATTTTTAAAAGATAAGATTAATAATAATATTTCATGTAAGTTAAATATTTCACGATTAATAACAACTTCGATCTCTAAATCTCATGTCTGTGATTACTCATTTGGTAAAAAAGGAAGCATAAATGTCTTCCTTTACATAAGCTTCAGGTATAAAATGTCACAACATGAATAGACAACCACACACACAACTCAGAAGTTATTCTCTCATGAATGTGACGTTTTGGACTTCAAGGCAACTTGAACATCGGAAGCCCTTGCTTACAACTTACTACAGAAAAGGAATTGCTTTTCCTTATTTATTAAGTATTCTCACACACCTTCCTAGTACTCTCAATGTATACAATCTAGTCTTTTTTTTGTGTGTGAAAAAGTTTTCTATTTCACAGTCACCAAGTATGACTTCACATAAAGAGAATTAGATTTCAAGTAAGCAATGGGTGTGTCACAACATGTTGTTGACTTTTTTCCAACCAGGATAGTTTTTCTCCTCCTCCTAATTACTTTATTCTCCTCTTTCCAGTTCTTTATAACCAGAACCATTTTGAGATACTCAATATTAAATATTAACTACTAGGGTAGGTTCATTTCCCTGCTTCTTAAGAGACCCCTTTTAAAAAGTTTTTCAAAACCTCCAACTTTAAAAACATTTAAACATGGTTCTTAAGGAGAGACATATGAGTTCTGTCCAGAAGGTATCCAGCCATGCACAATGAAAAATAGAGACATTCATTGAAGAAGATACAAGAAACATTATACATAGGACAATGTTGCCCCAGTCCCCTTCAAAGTATGCACCTTGGGACCTCACACAGTTCTCCCAATTGCTAACAGCCGCCCCACTCCTAATCAGCCACCTGAATCTCATCAATAGTCTGAAATTTCTTCTCTTTCAAAGGTGATTTTGGTTTTGGAAAAAGCAAGAAGTCTCAGGGCCCCAAACCTGGGCTGTTCGGGGACTGAGTCACCAGGGTGATTTGATGTTTCACCAGAAAACTCTGCACGAGATGTGATGCGTGAGCTGGTGTGTTGTCATGATAAAGCAGCTGACCACCAGTTGCCGATAGTTGTGACCTGCTGAACCATCAAAATAGTTTCTGAGGAGGAATGTTCAAGCTTAACACAAAATTTGATGCAGAGTAGTTGTTCTACTCACTCAGTCTTTTTGCATATGACTGTCATACAGTACCCATGCTCACTCAATGGCATCTACCACCTCCACTGACTAGTACAGTGAAGCTGTCATTGTTCACTCATGCGCCTTCCAGCATTCCAGTCCATTCTTCTTGGCTGCCAGGCTACATTGATATCCCACAAATTATTCTCATTATATTAATAATGGCTGGACTTTTTCTGGACAGATCTCATATGCTGTTTCTTCCACTGATTCAGGAGCTTTTGAATATCCTTAGTGATACATAGTTTTCAGTAATTGTCACACTTTCTAAACTAAGCCAATAAATCTAAGTTTAGTGGAAAATATTCTAAGCTGTTTGTGAAGGTGGTCCCCCACTTCCAAGGCCTCATGTCGCCTGCTCATTCATGGCCTTTGTCAGTCTAAGCAGAACAGAACATCAGACTCACCAGCCAGGGTGCATCATTTCCAGCAGGATTTTTGTCACAGGAGAGCCCTCAGAGTGCTATTGCTTCTAAAGCAGGGAATGGCCCAGCAATTCTTAGAGAACAATGAAATCAGTCTTTGCTCGTGGCTTTCCTAAGAAGGGTTTTTAAACTTTCTAAAGATAGCTTCAATGTTTTTAACATATTAGAAAGTAATCAAACTCATTGATCAAAAATACTGCTCTTCCTAACCATAATTACTGTTGTTACACAGTAACAGTTAGTTAATAATAATAATACAACCCTAGCCAGGTGGCTCAGTTGGTGGGATTGTTGTCCAAAAGGTTACAGTTCCATTCCTGGTTATGGCACATACCTAGCTTGTGCCACATGATTCTGGGTTGGGGCGCATACGGGAGGCAGCTGATCTATGCTTTTTTCTCACATTGATTTTTCCTCCTCTCCCCCTCTTCCTCTCTTTCCCCCTCCTCTCTCTCTAAAAATCAATAAACATATCCTATGGTGAGGATTAAAAAATAATAATAATAATTATTCCAACAGAGAGGAAAATTAAAAGAAATCTAAACATAAATTGGAAATTAACAAAATGTAAGATTATAATTATAGCCTTCATCAAAAAGTAATCCACCCAAATTATTCATTTCATTTTTAAAGTCCTAAATTTTACCTGCTATTTTTTTATTTTTAAAAAATATTTATTTATTTATTTTTAGAGAAAGGGCAACCACACATTGGTTGCCTTTTGCATGCCCCCCCCCCCCCGCAGGACCTGGTCCACAGCCCAGGCATGTGCTCAGACTGGGATTCGAACTGGTGACCATTTGGTTTGCAGGCTGGGACTCAATCCATTGAGACACAACAGCCAGAGCAGCTGTTGTCATTTTTAATTAGCAAGTCAATCATAACTTCAAAAGGCTACAGCTAGAAGTGAAACCTTTCTGCCCTGGCCAGTGTGGGGCTCAGTTGGTTGGAGCATAGTCCTGGAACTAAAAGGTTGCAGGTTTCCAGACTGGGAACATGCCTGGGTTGTGTGGTTCAATCACCAGTCCGGGTGTGTATTGAAAACAACCAGTGGATGTTACTCTCCCTTCCTCTGTCTCTAAAGAGCAATGACAACAAAATAAAAATCAAATAAAAATGTCCTCTGGTGAGGATAAAAAAATTAGAAAAAGAAGTGAAAATTTTCTATTTTTTTGTGAAAGTAAGGTTTCTATAAAATAATACTATACATTACTAATATGTTCAATAATAAACATATTAGTCCAAAAATTATTATCATTATTATTCACAGGACTAATTTTGAGAGTGATTAACTATAAGTCTTTGTTGCTGTAACTTTGCAATTAGTTCAAATAAATAGTATTTGAAAGAATAAGTTTAGTTCAATTTAACATAAAAAGTAAGAAAATGTTTTACTTTTGATAGTTTAAAGTAGATAAGAAAAGTATTGTACATGTCTTATTACTGCTGCACCCATCAATAAATGCATTTTGCCCACGCGTTTTAATTTCAATCACACTTTGCTGATTCTCAGTGTCTGCAGGGTGTACGCCAAAGAAGAAGAGGGGAAGACTGGAAGGAGCCTGAACTCCACCTTCACGTTCCAGGAAGAACCTAAGCCAGTGTCTGAGCCTAGCAGGGGCACAGGGCGGTGGCAAGTGTCATAGTTACCAAGAAAGCGGTAGTCTTTGGGTTGCCAAGAAGGCGACCTGAGTTTTCAGAGCTGCAATTCAAGTTATTCAAATTTCTTAAATATATTTCCCCGTGTTTTCCATTATTTGTTTTCCCGGAGTGAATAATGAGCTTACAAGACTGAAAGGGAAGTTGTCCTCGGGTCATTAAAGTGTGTCCTCAGACCACCTTTAACCCAAACGTGCTATCACTGGGGCAAGTACGCCCCACCCCCGCCTTCCGAAGGGCGGTGCACTAACTGACGTGAAGTTTGGTGTTTGGGGACCCCTGGCAGGCTGTCACCCCTGTACCAACACCCCAAGAGCCGCCCCCGCACGTCGTCCCCGAAGGCCTCAGGGCAGGGGACCCAGATGTCCAGGCGGCTGTGTGCGCTAAGCGGGACTCTCGACCCCCCGGCTACCCAGTCTTGTCTGCCCGCGGGCGCTCACCGTTGTGCTCTGCGTACCCCCAGCTGAGCCTCGACATGGTCCGGAGAGCAAAAGGGCCGGATTGCAGGGAGTTCGGGCGGAGCCGCGCAAATCAGGGCGGTGCGCGCACTTGCCCCGGAGCCTGCGGGGTGTTCGGGCCGGCCGCCAGGGGTCGCGCGCGGGGCTGGGTCGAGCCGGGGCCCTTGTCCTCTTCTGTTCTGAACCCAGAATAACGCGGGTGGTGGGGAGGCGAAGATGGAAGGAGGAGAAAGGCTCCGGGGGCTTCCCACCTGCGGCACGAGTCCCGGAAGAAAGAAGCGCTGCCCGTGGGCTGTCCCATAGGGTGAGTCACCGGGGGTAGCCCTGGTGGCGGTACAAGCTCAGAACAACCAGGAAGGCGGCAAAGCCCAAAAGTAACTAAGCAGTTACTTTTGAACGTTGAAGGGACGCGCCCTGTTCGGGCCGACACTTTTATCCGCATTTTACAAGACGTCTTCCCAGCAGCACCCGCTGCGGAAGATAACTACAAATGCCGCAGAGTCAGAAGGGTTCAGTGACCGCCCCTGGCCACAGAAAGGAGGGCCTGCAGGTCCCTCCCGCACCCGCATCCCTCCGGCTCTCTGTCACCCTCTGCATGCTGTGGCCCGAGTGAAAGCACCAAGCATGGGTGTCTGGGTCCCCAAGTTCTACTGCCCTTTGCACCCCGCAGGAGCAGGGTGTTCAGGCTTCTCCTGGATGCTCGGTGGCCTTCCTGCCCGGGACCGAAGCGAACTTTCTGTCTTGAAGGGGTGGCTGTGCTGATCTCCCAGTGAAAAACAGGCACTGTGCGGCCCTCTGGGATTATAATTACTGTTCCAGATGACTAAGGCTTTTAGTTTGGTCCCTTTGAAAGTTCAGACTGAACTGTGCAGTGTTTCTTATGGACAAAGTAGTGCAAAGAACTTCTTGGTGGCGCGAAACTTCCATTAAGGCGGAAGAGTGGATGTTCAAATACCATCTTTCCTTTCCTCTTGTCCTCTAAACAGCAGCCGCACAACGTGGTAACTGCATGCCCCACTAGGTCTGTCTTTTGATAACTGATGTGTTGTTTAGGGACGACTAA
Organism: Pteronotus mesoamericanus; assembly: GCF_021234165.1. Taxonomy (NCBI): domain Eukaryota; kingdom Metazoa; phylum Chordata; class Mammalia; order Chiroptera; family Mormoopidae; genus Pteronotus; species Pteronotus mesoamericanus. The sequence goes on from NW_026555321.1 coordinate 62,605,672, forward strand.
AATAGGATCAATTTGAACTATTCTCTAGATTTCACCTGAACACTCCTGTAGTGGAGCCTACCTCCTTTCTGCTTCTGTGGTTGTTCCTGGGGTTACAGCGCAGCAGGAGGAAAAGTTTTCTACAGCACTAAGTACAGTCAACTTCATGCCCCTCTTGCACCTAAGGGAAAGTCCAGCATCTCTCATCCACCTCTCTGGCACATTTGGGTTCATTTGTGCCAGTATAATAGGAACCAAACTTTGAGGAATAGGTTTGAATATATATTAAATGACTTATCCAAAATTAAAAAAGAAAAAAAACTCATAAAAATCAAAAGTAAGCACCAACCAGATTTAAAAATGGGTTAAAGACCTTAACAGATACATCATCAAACAAGATACACAGATGGCAAATAAGCATATAAAAGATGCTTCACAGCACATCCCATTAGGGAACTGTCAATTAAAACAACACTGAGATCCTACTACATACCTATTAGAATGTCCAAAATCCAGAACACCTATAACACAAAGTACTGACAAGGATATAGAGCATCAGGAACACTCACTCATAGCTGGTAGGAATGTGAATAGTGTAGCCACTTTGGAAGACAGTTTGATGGTTTCTTTAAAAAAAAAAAATACTCTTAACATATGATCCAAATGAGCTGAAAACTATGTCCACACAAAACTTGCACATGGATATTTATAGCAGCTTTATTGATAACTTCCAAATCTTGGAAACACTCAAGATGTCCATCAGTAGGTGAATGGATGATTAAAACTGTAGTTCATCCAAACAATGAAAAATTATTCGGCACTAAAAAGAAATGAGTGTCAAGCCATGAAAAGACATGGAGGCACATTAAATACATATTTCTAAGTGAAAGAAGCCAATCTGAAAAGGCTACATAGTGTATGATTTCAACTATGTAACTTTCTGGAAAAGGCACTATGGAGACAGTAAAAGATCAGTGGTTGTCAAAGGAAAATAGGGGATAAATAGAGCATAGAGGGTTATAGGACAGTGAAAAAATCTGTATGATTCTATAATGATGGGTACATGTCATTATGGATTTTTCCAAACCCATAGAATATACAGCACCAAAAATGAACCTAAGGTAAGCTATGAACTCAGGTGATGACAAGGTGTCAATTTAGGTTCATTTGTAGCAAATGTACCCTCTTGTGGAAGGCATTAATAATGGAGGAAACTGTATTTATATGGGTAGGGGGTACATGGAAAATCTCTATACTTTCTTCTCAATATTGCTTTGAACCTGAAGTTATTCTTAAAGTAATAAAGTCTTAGAAAAAGGTAAACCCACAATAAACTAACAGGGTCATGTAAAATATACAACACCCACACAGGCGCTAGATTATAGGGGGTCTCACACCAAATTTGGGATTATTTGGCCATCAAAAAGAAGAATAGTGGCAATAGATTATAACCTCCTTCCCCCAAAATACCCATGGGTCGAGAGAGAGACAGAGAGAGAGAGAGAGAGAGAGAGAGAGAGAGAGAAATTCTTTATGAGAGAATGCCAGCTATTGAATACAGATGAAATGATAGAATTTTAAAACAATCATTTTTGCAAGGCCAATATAATACCTGGTTCAGGCAAGGATCAGTCATGGGAGCTAAAACTTCTGGACAAAAGGTTATGGGCAGACAGGATATTTACACAGTCTAGGATTCAGAGACAACATGTACATAAAAACCAAACACAATATGTGATTCTCAGTTAGGTTCTACATTGGCGAGGAGGGGGAGCAAAGCTGAAATAGATGCTTTGGGTCAATTGGAGAAATGTTGACACAGACAACATGTAGGTGGCCTCACTGAATTGGTGTTAACTTTTTGTAGGTGTGATGAAGTACTGGGAAGGCTGTAGGAGATGAATGCCGAAGCCACAGGGCTGAAGTACGCTGATGCCTGCAACTGGCTCACACACGTCTTGGTCAGTAACTGATCGATCCAGCTGAAGGATATGCGTATGCTCATGATATTATTTTTACAATTTTTCTGTACATTTTAAATTTTTTCCAAAAAAATTTGGAGTCAATGAAGCTATTAACTTGCTAAATAACCCTTTATAACTGTGGATTTTCTCCTTGACAAAGAGCCTCTGTTTCCAGGTTCACAACTATCCGGTACAAACAAGTAAAAGATTAACACTGACCAGTGAACCCAAGAATCCTGACCAAGGTCATGGTCATCAACTCCACTTCACTCTTGAATCGATTCTATCCAGTCCAGCCTTCTGTGCAGCAAACATGCTTAATCAGTTCTTCAAAGCATCAGATGCTGTATATTATAAGCTGCACTCATAAATTATAACCCTAGCCATAAAAATAATTGATGGAGTAGTAATATATTAAGGAAAAATTAAAGTGATGTTGTTGATACTGAATGAATTGATACTGTTTTATTAGAGCTTATGCACAGACTCTCTGAAATGCACATTTTTCCCAAGTATTCCTTTTGGAAAGCCTAAATGTGAATCCAAGTGGCTGATTTTACCAAGCAGAGAAATGACCTTTTTCTGGGTAGCAGGAGCAAGATTCCTGTTACCTAGACAGGCAAGACATTCCGTGGGACACAGCCATGGTCTGTAGAGTCCCAAGTCCAGGGTGCTCTCCAGAAGTGCCTATTTCCTGCATCATTGCATCCTGTGGTTTGCACAGTTGGGACTTATTAACCACAAGAATGTCTTATCATTTGCTATCTTGTGAAAGGTGTTGATTTTATGGAGCTCACATATGGAGTTTCTATTATTTTACTTCCCCATTACTAAGGTTACCCTACCATGTGCGGGGGTGCATAACACAAGCTGCCTAGGAGAGATCTCACCAGGAGATTGCACAGAGGCCCAAGGGTCCAAAGGACTTACTCAATGACCCAGGTTTCATGCTAGAAAAATTCTCAGGCCAAAATTGAAAGGGTAATTCCAGTGAATCATGGCTCAAGTCACTTCTCAGATTCCAGTTTTTAGAAACTGGAGGCAAACATTTTGTCCGTTCCTGTCAGACAAGAATACATTCATTGCTAAAACCATACGCTCTACATTTCTGTTCTGTTTCTTCCCATACAGTTTTTAAATAATTTGTCCATATCCTATTTTTAGTGTTGCATATCTTATCTGAGCATATTACAGAAGCAAAGTATGAAAAACAAAAGGAGAGAGCTAAGATTACTTAAAAGGAAGTGAAATTGTATTGACAGCAGAACAATATTGAAAAGTCCAGATAATTCAGGCCAAAAGAATCCAGCTGTCAAAGAATTTAGTCAATTATTCCTTGGCTTCAATAAGTAAGTCAGCATCATTCTATTGCTGTATTGTAAGTGTTCATAACCTTAGATCTTATTCTCAGATGTGCTCCCCAAGAAAATATTAGGGGATGCTTACAAAGCTTTATGTGAAAGGATGTTCATCACAATGAAATTATAATAGAAAAAAATCTAGAAACAGAAATGCAAATGATAAGAGAGTTGAAATAACTTATTGTATATCAAAAAGACGTGACTTTAGAAAGACATGAAATATTGCATTTAAAAATATACTTAACAATTGTTTATATTTATATTTATAAATTATAAATTTTTATCTAGAGAATAATTCTCATTTTTAATTAACAACATAGTATATTTGCTAAGAAGAAAAGGCTGCAAAGAAATCTGTTTTTCAAAATCTGAGTGGTGGAATATCTTCATTGTTCAAACGTGTTTGTTGGGATCTCTTTATGTGCTGGCACTGTTTCTGACACAGGGGATGGTGCAGTTGCACAGCCAGCCCCTTGTGGCATCTCCTTCCTCCCTGAATCAGACTGGCAAAGTGACAGTGTGTGACTTCTGAGTCCTGGTCACTAGAGACATTGCAGTGTCTTCCTCTTTTGGATCCTCAGTCTGGGGGCTGTCTGCTTCCACTTCATGGGGACATGCAGGCCTGCAGAGAGGTCCTCCTGGAGAGGAGTCAGGTACCTGGCAGTGGCCAGCACCAGCTGCAGCCCTGAGCTATGTGCTTGGCTAGCCGATCCCCAGCCCCAGCTGAGCCTTCAGAAGCCTGCAACCCAGCCAACATCTAACTGAAACCTCATGAAAGATCTGAACCAGACCCATCCAGACAAGCCCCTCCCAAAGTCCATCCCCACAGAATCATGAGATAATAAATAATGACTGCTGTTTTGAGCAATTCAATTTTTGCGTGATTTGTTACACTTTAGAAAACAAATACAGCTGCAAACAAAACCAGATAGGAAAGCTCTGCCTTTATGGAGCTTACATTCTAGCAGAAGAGAGATAATAAGCAAAATAAATAAACTATGGTATATGATAATAATGGCATAGCAGGAAGCAGGTTGGGGAATAGGAGGATCCTTGATTTTACAGAGGTAGTCATGAAGCCCTCTCTGAAAAGATGCCCTTTGAAATAAGACCTGAGAGGTGAGGGAGGAGCCTTGCAGACATTTAGGGGTCAATGCCCCAGGCAGGTGGTCCAGAAGCAGGAACATACCTGCCATGATTACAGGAGAGTAAGAAAGCAGTGGGGGGTGGTGTGCCCGAGGGGACCACAGAGCTGGCCACAGAGCTACAGGCCCTTGTAAGTGCTTTGGGTTTTATTCTGAGTGATGTGGGAACATCGAAAGTTTGGAGCTGAGGAATGACATGATCTGACCACCTTTTCAGCACAACTCCTCTAGCTGCTGGGCTGGGTAGAGATGAAAGCAGAGGAACCAGCTAGGAAGCCATTACAACAATCCAGGTGAGACAAAGATGATAGTGAGTGGGATCAGAACCCCATCATGGCTGGTGGTGCATTTCTTCTTTATGCTTTTCTGTATTTCCAAATTTCTAAATGACTCCATGACTTTTCTAATTCAAAAGGAGAAAAAGAAGTTTTTAAGGATCCAAATGTTTGTTTCTGGTTGTATTTAATCATAGTATGGCCACCCATGTAATTCTTAGCAAAATTTTAGCACAAAAGGGTTCTAAAACACACCACAGAGAGTCAAAAACTGTCAACTTTGGTCTGTGAAAACTAACAATTTTAACTGAAAAACAAAATCACTGTTGAGCTTTAGAAAGCTTGAATGTTTACTTATCAACTAAACTTGATAATTACAAAGCACAGCATCCTTTTTTTTTTTCTTTAAACATTGCTGAAATTTAGAGTGTTAAATCCCAGTTTAATAACAAACACCATTCTTTGTCCTTGCCAGTTTTCTGGGTTTTAAACATGTACGTGCTGTTTCACAATTCCTGTCCTTTTTAAACCTTTACTTTCATTTTAACCAAGCATCATAAAATGTGAAGGACTTCATGTACCCTATAAATATTTTTATGGCCTTTGTGATATATATTTGACCATTTCCAACCTTCAGTTATTACATATGTCTTTGGTGACTGTCATTATTTCAGGTTTGGGATTTCTAGGTATTCAGCCAGGAGATTACTCTGGATAAAATCTGCTTCTTTAAATTGAAACACATTTGTGGAGCACCCATTGCTTCAAGGAACAGAGATAAAAAGAAGTGTTCCTCTAGGTACTTTGTCACTTTAGAATCATTTTCCATGTACTGGCTACAATCCTTGCTTTTTACACATCAGGGAATTTTCTCTCATTGAGCAAATGTTATGTCACAGCTCTGTGCACTGGAAATACGGAACCCTGGGTGAGATACAAACGTGACAGAGTAAGAGACCTGGCGGACTGCATGGATGATTGCAGACAAGCAGACATACAGGTCGTGTGACATTTGAATTATAGAAAATGCAGAGTGATTCCAACTCTTGGCTACTGTAAATAGTGCTGCTATGAACATAGGGGTGCATAAGTTCTTCTGAGTGGATTAAAAACTGGTACATTTACACAATGGAATACTATGCAGCAGAAAGAATTCCTACCTTTTGTAACAGCATGAATGGAACTGGAGGCTATCATGCTAAGTGAAACAAGCCAGTTGGTGAAAGAAAAATACCATATGATCTCACTTATAAGAGGAACCTAATGAACAAAATAAATTAATGAGCAAAATAGAACCAGAGGCATAGAATCACAGAATAGACTGACAGTAGTAATAGGGGAGGAGAAAAGGGGCTGTTTGAAATAAGATGAAGGGGTTAGTCAAGAAACATATATGAAAGACACATAGACATGGACAACGGGGTTGGGGTTGACTGTGGAAGTAGGGGGCGAGCTGGGTGGAGTGGGGCCAAGAGAAAAATAACTGGAACAACTGTAAAGCATTAAAAAAAAAGAAGAGGAAGAACGAAAGAAAGAAAATGCAGAGTGAACAGCTAACGCCTGAGATCTGCGTCCTGCGGAAGTCATTTCCCTTCACTACAAATGGTTAACTGTTTTCTATTTAAAATGACATAGAAATGTCAGTACGTATACATTTGTTTGAAACCTGGCTTTTTTTCTACGACGGCAAAAAGGAATTAGGGAAATACGTGACACTTTAATGCAGAGATGATCTTGGAAGCACGGGATCACTTTCCTAGAAAAGTCAACCTAGAGGTCTTAAGTGGGAAGTCTGTAAATACACAGCCTGAAGGCAGACGTGTTTCCTCTGCGTTTCTGATGCTCCCTGATCCTCGTTTGACAGCATCTTCATATCGCCCTGCACCCTTCCCTGTTCCATAGGTTGCTTTGAAGGAAACCACTCCCCCCAAAAACACTGCGGCTCCTCGCGCGTAGACACCACCTGGGGTGTATGTAAGTCCCCCCACCTGGGAGCGAAGACACCGCCGGAGCAGCGGGCGGGGACCACTGCTCGGGTGAAGTCTTCCCCGCTCGGTGACGAGGAGGCGTTCCTAACGCGAAGACCTGGGGAACTGGGGGCGGGACTTCCCATGGTGGGCGGGTCTTCACTCTAGGGGCGGGGTGTTGCGAGCTCAGTTACAGTGCCCGGAAACGAGAAAGGGCCCTGGGGGCGGGACTACGTCAGGAGGCGGGAACTTGCTGAAGGACGGAAACATATCTATTACGTTGATGGGCAGGGTTTCATTTAGACTGTGGGAAGCCCGCTCTGTGGGCGGAGCTTGTCTGTCCACGAGCTGATTCACGAATGAGACTTCGCTTTATGGACTGAGCTCTGCTTGGTGGGTGGAACCAAATATAAGAGAGGAAGCTTAATTGGCTATCTCTCCTAGAACTTCCTGGATCCTTCCTGTTACCGGGAACTAGGGCGGTTCTGTGAGTATGTCAGAAGTCTGCTTCGGGAGAAGGTGGTGGGTAGTTTTGGGGCTGGGACAGGGCTGGCGGGCCTCGCACCGCTGCAGCCCGGGATCCGGATTCGCCGCGCTCTCTCTGGAAGCCCTTTTCGGCGGCGTGCCGGCGGGTGGGAATCAGCCCTGGGCTTGGGACCAGTTTTTTTAGTGTCTGTTGTCATCATGGTTTACACGTGGTTGCCAGTGATATTCCCTGCCCCCGCCCCCCCCCCAAGAGAGTATTACCTCCACGAACCTGCCTTTGACAGCACCTATCATTACTTGTCTGTGCCACATCTGGTATATAGTAATTGATTAATGAGTACTAGATAATTGGTTGGATTTTATTTACTATTGGAAGGATTGTAGATCATTTAATTTGGGGGAATTTATTATGTGTATGTTGTTTCTTCTATATTAATGTATTTTTTTATCGTGTTCATTATTTTTAAGTACTATTGGGGTCAAAAGCGTTGCTGTTACGTAGTTGCCTGAGGTCAGACGTGGGGGATGTAAACTTGAGAGAGACAATGTGAGCAAAGGGAAGGAAGCCAGGATGTTCAGGTATCTTCAGAGAACAATATGCAGAGCAGGTGGATGCAATATGGAGAGGTAGCAGGGGAGAGTGTGACAGATGTATGCTGGATCCTAGGTACCATCAGTAAGGACAGAGCAAATTGCTTCTTGTGCCCTGGAGGAGCCGTCACTGTTTTTAATATTGGAAGGTTCATGTCGTAGATAATGCTGGATAGACTTGAATGCATGTGGCTCAAGCCAGGGGTGAGCAATCTTTCTGTAAAAAGCTAGATAGTAAATACTTTAGGCTTTGTGGGACACAATTGTAGCAGGAAAGCATCCATAGACAATACACAATTGAATGGACATAGCTATATTCTAATAAAACTTTTACAAAGACAGGTACCTGACGTGATTTGCTCTGTAGGTATAGTTTGCCCAGCCAGTGGTTTAACCAAATAGACCTAGGGACTGTAGCAGTAACTGAGTAAATATTATGTCATACTTTTTATTGCATTTTAATTTAAGTAAGGTTGGCCAAAGGTAGGTTTAGTTGCCTGTATGGAAAGTAATACAATAATTAATAAATAACACAAGAATAAACTGTGTCACATACTTAGAGCTGTAAACCTACTTATGCCCCTTCCTGTACAGGAGAGGCTACTAGGTCTAGCTTTGATTCTTGGCATTCCCTGATTATGCCCAGTGTGATAATGGGCACATTAACTTCCCTTTGCATTAATTTTGTTTTTAAGTTTGTAGGATGGGGATAAACAGTATCTTCCACAAAGTGTTATGAGGATTAAATTAGTCAAAGCACACAAAACATAAGCATGGTACACCTAGCAAATCTTTACTAATATTTTAAAGATTGTTCATGTGCATTGTTAAAAACATTGGAGAGATGTAAGGTTGAATTTACAGGCTTAGTGCACGTTTGGCTATAGAACAAAGAATATCTGTCTGAAGTTTCAAGGCAAGAGCCATTCACAGAAGGGTGACCTGAAAGTCATGAAAGTAGTTTAAGGGAAGGGGAGGTAGGAAGTGCAAGATTAATGACTGATTTTGAGGAAGGGCACAGTGGAGAGGAAGCGGGGCAAGTAGACAAGAATAAAAAGAAGGGAATCAGTCTTATTGTGTTGATGTTAATAATTCAACCAGCAGAAGTGATTGTGGCATCTTCAATGGGCCAGGTGCTGGAGATACAGAAAAGAATTAGATACCTACTCTGCACTCCAACAGCAGAAAATGTAAAGGTGGCAAAAGACATGGAGATAATTTAATATATACAGCAACTTTAAAAATAATCAGCCGTAAGATAGAATTTCTTAGATTTTAATTGGTCCCTTTACTCTAAAAACTTAAATCGATTTATAGTCATAAATGCGGGCAGCTTGAGCTCCTTTTATCTTTCTTTTTTTAAAGATTTTAGTTATTTTTAGAGAGGGGAAGGAAGAGAGGGAAACATCAATGGGTGGCTGCCTCTTGAGCACCCACTACTGGGGACCTTGCCCACAACCCAGGCATGTGCCCTGAGTAGGAATGAAACCAGCAACCTTTTGGTTCGCAGGCAGGCACTCAATCCACTGAACCACACCAGCTATGGCCTTTTCTTTCTTTTCTAGACAATGGCCAAGAACAAACGAAAAGGGCAGAAGTCCAGGAATGTATTTCACATAGCCAGCCAAAAAAACTTTAAGGTTAAGAGTAAAGCAAAACCAGTTACCACTAATCTTAAGAAGGTGAGTATTAAGCAACCTCACTTTAATGTCTACAAGCAAAGCATAATGGTTAAGCTACTGAGAAACTGAATGCTTTTATTTAAAACAGGTTCTTAGCCCTTTCTGCATGGGCAAGAGGATTTTAAACATTTGTTTAAAAATATGGAGAAAAATAACATCTCTTTCTTGAATCCAAATGTACAAAAAGAAAAAAAATTCATTACAAATGTGTGAAGCTCCATGTAACAGTTTGAGAGTGTTATTGGAGTACAGAAAAAAAAAAAAAAAACCAAAACAAACCTGGTATCAGAACCAGTTCTTACCTCTGAACTCGTACATATTCAAGAACCTGTCAAATGAAGATACAATATTTTATTTCTTAAAATGCAGATTTTGAAAAGTTTATCTTCTTTGTTTTTACTCAAAATATTTGGGAAATGGGAAATTTCTTCATCAAGATATTGTAGGTTCCTCAAGAAAATGTTTTCAAGCTTAAATAGTATATGGTGGCAGCTCTTCAAGACTTGGTAATTATCATAATAATCCATTGAAATGTAACATTTTTCAGTTTTCATGAACTGAGTTCAGCTTTTTGATCAAGCAGTTTTATGACTTTGGAAATGCTATAAAGGAAATAAAGCTGGGTGATATGATGGGGCTTTGGAGTGACAATTTTACATAGAACTGTCTTCAGAGTTGACACTGGAGCCAAGACCTGAGGGATAAGGAGCTAGTAGTGATGCAGAGCCAGGAGGCGCTGGGAGCAGTGTATTCCAGGCAGAGGACAGCAAGGCCTTGAATATTATTTCACTAGATGGAAGTGCTGGAAGCCTCACGTATGCTGGTGGGAAATGGCAAAGAGAGGGAAGTCTGCGGGTAGGCAGCCTGGAGGTGGTGTTTTCTCAGAAGTTAGCCTAACTTATGAGGGGATGGCATAAGGATGCCAGGCACCATGTAAAATGGTAAATTGGTTGGTTTGTGGCCATGGATTTAAAGGGAAGCCAATCACCCAATTATGATTTTCTATGGCTTCAGTTTTAGGCTCATTAAAGTATGATGGTTAACTAGGTTGCCAAACAAATATAGCTAAGGCAGAGAAGTTAAGGAAAATTAAGTGACTGATGAAATAATAGTCATGGGATTTGTGCTGGCTAAAGGGAAAAGTGAGGGTGGGTAGGAAAGTGAAAAATAATCAAAGTTTAGTGAAATTTTAAGAATTGTGAATAGGTTAACGAGGACAGGAGATGGGGACCTGGAGAGATGTTGAGGCCTTAGGTTTTTGTTGAAGCCACAAAGTAGTGATGCCAGGTCTGAGAGGTCAGTGAGCTGAGGTTCAACAACTTTCATGAAGGAACAAGTAATCCTGGAGATGGCAGGCGACAGTGGGAAGGGAGGGGGGTAACAGGTACACAGAAGCTGAGTTTTGAAGGAGAAATGGCTTGGGAACAGCAAGAACAGGACCGCTATCCTACTGTTCAGGTTTAACAGAGAGGGGCTGCCAGATGGTTGGCCTCAGATTGCCAGGGACTTCCATCAAGGCAGTCAAGGAGGGGCTGAGAGGTACTGCTAGCAGGACACTAAGCATGGGATCCAGGCTGCTTGTTTCACGGGTGAGAGATGACAGCTCTGTCTAGAGTGTGGTCCCTACTTTGGTCTTTGTGTACCAGTGAAATCAAGGTATGGATATTCCACATAATTTTTTTTTTTTTTTAAATAGAAACTTTTGTCTAAAATTTCCCAATAAGACCAATAGTTTTAGTGTGAATTATCCCTGCAAATTGGTACAGTTAAGTTTTTTTAGATTTTAGCCTTAAAAAAGTTAAATTGAGGTTGAATATATTTTAACTTTAATGGTCAGCAGATTGTGGATTAATGTTCTTTTCCTTTTTTTAAAAGATAAACATTGTGAATGATGAAAAAGTTAACAGAATGAATAAAGCTTTTGTTGATATACAGAAGGAGCTTGCTCACTTCTCAAAAGGCCTTTCCCTCGAATCTCTGCAGAAACAGCTGGTAGGTAGAAATCACTTCTTTTAACTAAACTAAAGACTAATAAATTAAATCCCAAATTTCCTAACCTGTAAGTTGCATGCAATTTTTAGTGCTTGGCTCTCTGGGATATGTGGCTGTACAGTATATACAGCATATTCATAAAACATTGAGTATAAACATGACAACTTACTGTTCTATGTCCAAAGGTATGACTAGAAGAAATTAAATTGGATAATAGATTATATGTCATTTTGTCCACTATTCTTATCAAAATTTTTAACTACTGTATAATTCTTTCCTCCCTCCAGATTCCTCAGCAGTGTCATGAAAACGAACCAGTTAATGTTGAAGAAGCTACTAGATTAATGGCTCAGTTGTAATGCACTGGTGATGCATCAAATTCCCCCAAAACACCAATAAATTAAATGTTCTATACAATTTTATTTTTAAAAATCTTGTTAATGTACAGGCATTGGCACATTTTAAAAACGAACTACATAAACATCTTTCCTATAATCTAGGAAAGTGGAATGTCAGAAGTCAACCAAACGTGATAAACTTAAAGTGCTAAAACAGAAGGCACTTCACAAACTCTGTTCACGGAAACTGACTATATCTTAGTCTACACCCCTTCACTTTATACTTTTATGGCAGTGAATGTCTGTCTGGATTGGAGCACACAGAAATACCGAAAGTTTTCTGGCAGTAAAAGCGTAACACATATAAGTAATGAGCCCTTGGCCAACATTTTCGTTTTTGATGACCTTAATTTAAGTCTACTTTTAACTTTCCTCTCAAAGAGTTAAAAAACAGGAGTCAGAATTGTAAGAAAAGTTGAAGTCTCAGAATGCAGTTTCTCGAGGGTGGGGCGTGGGTGGGTATTAAACCACTTTACCCTGAAGCAATAGAGCCCTTTCTGTTCATGGTTGAAGTTTTGTGAAGTAAGAGAGAAAGTACTAGGAAAGAAGACTTAAAAATCAGTGAACTAAACAAGTATTACGTTCATTATAAATACTTAGGTTATTAGGAAGTCTACAATATTACATAGTTAGAGGTAGATAATAGTCCCAGGTTTCCACTGAATCTAATAATTTAGTATCTGGACGTCAAACAGGTCACACACTCCTTCATTATCGTCTAAATTAAAGCTGTAGTCATCTGCTGGGGTGGGAGAGAGCCGGAGGAGAGGAAACACTGCAAACAAAGCACAAGTTCAGGGTTAACAACAGCTTCTAATGCACAAAACATAAAGCCATCCATTTAATTATGGTTTCTATGTTATGCAAGAATTTAAAATATACACTAGGAAAAGTAAAGACTGAATTAACGATTTGTTTAGTGTGTGTTTTGAAAGATAATTTATGCATTGATTATAAGCATAAGCTTGAGAAATAGGTTAAAATTTTTACTGGTTGAACTTGCCACTAAAATAACATCATTCAACAACATGGGTCCAAGTAGTTTCTCTGATCTGCTAAATGAACTACTACTTTGAAAACAGAATAAGGAACTAGAATTAGTTTAATAATTGTGTTGGTAGACTCAATAATTGTGAAGAAATTAATAATTTCTTTAGAAATGTTGAAGGAATCGAAGTGGTTACGGTTCCATTTGCTAACTTAACGGCTGCTCCTTCCCAGGTCTCGGCTGTAGTTGTTAGGGGCCAGAACTCTAAATCTAAGAACTTATAGAAAGGTGAAACCAAGAGAGTTATCACTGAAATAATTACAATATTGTAGCTGTTGATTTTTAGGAAGGATTTTGTATTATATGATGATATGGCCTGTGTCAGGAACAGTGCAGTTCATGTCCTGCAGTAGCGGGGGTAACTTACAAAGCTGTTCTGTTCCCCCTCACCCAAGGACATTTTTTCATTGCTTTTAGAGAGGAAAGGAGAGATACAGAAACATTGATGGGTTACCTTTTCATATGCGCCCCAACTGGTGATCAAAACCCATGATCTTTGTCTATGGGATGACACTCCAACCAAGTCACAGGAGCCAGGGCACAAAACTGGGTTTTCAGACTGATTACTTGTGCACTTATATAATTTTACAGTTCTTGGCCAGATTCTTGAGGAATGAAAGGGCTACTGTGCCACCAGCTTAGAAGTTTATTCAGTGTAGGGTAAGTGTACCCTCATGGAGTCTTCCCTTGAAACGCAGGCAAAGACAAATGCAAGAGGATGCCTATGATTTACTCTTAAAACATTAAAGGAGAATGTTTTTATGACTTTTCCTTGTATATTAAGTAAACAATAAATGATGTGCCATTTATAAATTCCAGAAAAATGTATTAATTATAAGGTAGGTAGTAAAATTTTAAATTACTTACCATCAGAAGACATCAATTCATCAATGATATCCCCACTAACAGATCCTGTTGGAAAGAGAAACGTGATAAACATTTTGTGACATTTCTGTAATAGTAAAGGCTGTTGTATTTCAACACAGTATATATTAAGTATATTAAAAGAGCAGCAGCTTCATTAACAGCATAAAGTAACATACTAGAACTTTGTGGAAAGATACTTTCATTCACACCTACTCTGTTTGGTTTTAGACTTCCGAACTCAAGATGTAGACCAAAATCAACCTCCTCCCAAAACAGACTCCTGGGTTTTACAGTCAGTGGTGCTGTAATTCTCCATCACCTGACCTTAAATTGTCACTTTCTGTTCCTCCTGTTAGCTTTATCTCCAGATCTCACACATCATGTAGTACTTATTTTGCCTAAACAGTATTTCTCATGCATTCATTTCTCTTTCTGTGCCCACTGTCACGATGGTACTTTGGCTTTAATGTTCTCACAGCTGCACAAGTACCTATGCCCTCCGCTTCCTGGGCACCTTCTCCCTAACCATGTCCCATGGCGGTCGGCGCACTGTGCATTCCTCCACAGACCACTTCTCTGGTCACAGACCCTCACTGGCTATCCACTACCTCCTCACTCAGTCTTACATTCAAAGCCCTCTTCAATCTAGCCCCAAATTACTTTCCTTACTACTTCCAAATACAAAATCATATATAGAAACTGCTCAGAATTTTTTGAATGCTTTGGAAGTGATATACTAACTGGATCTGAGTTAAGTCTTAAAAAGCTTGCTTGCCTTCTTCATCCCCATTAGATTATACTTAGAGGACAGGTTTTTTAAGGACCAGACTTTCTGTCATGACCCTCGTGATCTAATGTAGAAATTCTGACAGCACAGGAGGGAGGGTTTGGGAGCACAATGCTGAGTGACACTCCACGTGCTGTCGGACCCTTACAGCTTCACCCTGCAGTCCCATGGACAGCCAGGATAGCAGTCTCCTGCCACAACCCAAGACAAGTCCCAAGGTACAAATAAAACTCTGTACAGTGCAGCTTGGAATAATCTGCAGCACTCTGTCTAGACAGGTATTGTCCTTTACTGAGCAGGTATGCTTTCCAGATACAAGTAAAACAATGAAGAATGAAGGAAGAGGAGGCATTATGTCACTGCATGCTCTATAGCCCGACTGTTCTTCAAGGTGGTTAGAGTACATGTCAATAATTTATCCTCAAGGTACTAAGAGAGATAGCTGTACAAAGTAAACCTCAGATAAAATGTAGACGTGTAAATAGTAACAGGGGTTCTGGCTACTTCTGAGAATGGAATCCCAAAGAAAACTGAGCTTTAGATCCACTAAACAGTATACCCTTGCTGAGTATTTATAGTTCTATATACAGATTCAACAACATTACATTCTATACATTGTATGTTTCTGAATATACAATTGGATGGTGTGTGTAAAAAATGTATCTTAAATCTGCAGTAATAACTAAAAAACATATGATAATACATGTAATTACAATAAAATATTTAATAATAAATAATATAGCCTTGGCTGGTGTGGCTCAGTGGACTGAGTGCCAGCCTGAGAACTGAAAAGTTGGCTGGTTCGATTCCCAGTCAGGGCACATGCCTGGGTTTCAGGCCAGGTCCCCAGTTCAGGGCGTGTGAGAGGCAACCAATCGATGTATCTCTTGTACATGGATGTTTCTCTCTCTCCCGCTCCGTTCCCCTCTCTCTAAAAATAAATAAGATCTTAATATGTATATAAAAAAGAAAATATTTTAAAATTTCCCTCATAAAACTTGTCCCCATGCTGGACATATTAAGATACTAATATGTATTGATTAAACTAAGCTATTTGCCTCCTGTATCAGATAATAGAGTCACATGACAACCAATGACTTTCTAAAACAAAGGCTCTGGGCCCACCTGAAGCTAAGTCTGAGGCCGGCACGTGCTGGGGGACCTGGTCTCTTTCAGATGTGGGCTGCCCAGAGGGGCTCCGAGTGGCCTGGCTGGGCTTGTGTGGAGTCCGGGGAGTCGAGGGCTGAGAAGAGGGCTGTGTGAGGTCGTCTGGTGGGGGGACCGGAAAAACCACGGGGTGAGACGAACTGGACTCTTTATTTATAAGCAGTACGTGGATGGGGCCCGAGTGACTCTTTAGGTTGATCTGGTATTTCTTCTGTCCATTCTGACCCTTGAAGTTTTTAAGTATAACCAAATGAATAAATATTGACATTAAAAATGAGATGAAGCTACCAGGGACTAGCTAAATTTGCACAACAAAAGAGAATCAGTAAGTCAAGACACAAGAGTGGAGACCAAGAGTAGGGCTCAATATTAAGGCTCTAAGCCACCTGCCCCTGAAAGTAAGCTTTTTTCAAAAACAGCATCAAAAGCTCTCAGTTGTAGAACTGTAGCAAGCTTCCATTTTAATGTAATCATTACTCCTCACATTCTTTCTATGTGTGAACACCATCCCGGTTGCAGGCCGCTGTGGATGTGGTCACCTCAACATGATTTGTTTAATGACAAACATTTCACAATTCAAACTCTGTTTTCCACTCAGTAAGCATAAAAAACACTGATTTTCCTACAGACACATAAGTGCACCACCCCTGTATTTTAAAAGGTTATCTGCATCCTGAGGCTTCAGAATCCAATCATATAATTGCCTAAACACAAACTTCCAGAGTAGCTGGGACAGGAAAGTGGATGACAGTTACTATCTTTTTCTATCCTCTTCTTTGTTTGGTACAGCTTTCAAATCAATTTTAGGAACTCTGAATCCAAAATTAAATCATGAAACATATATTGCAGAGTCAATAAGTATATTTGACTCAATAAGCAAAAAGTGTTTTCAAAAAGGCCCAACTTAAAGCAATATATTGTTAATATTTAAATCAAACGCCTTCCTCAGTCAGGATTGGTACATCAGTTACAGATATACTTAAACTGATTTTTTTGATGTTTTAAGGTTATTTATTATATCTTGACTCATACCTTGATATCCTGTAGCCAAATAAATCAAATTAAAAATAAAATGTTACATAATTCATTCAGTTATGTCTACAATTTTACTAAACTAATGAAGACACACAAATTTAGTATCAATATCCTCAAACAGACAACCTGATAGTGTTCACACATAATTAGCTTATGTTCGGTGAAAGAAAACACATTTGTGTCTCTTGAGACAGCAGGTCCATTGTAACAAGTCCCCAATGTACCATTTCTGGAATAGGAACCTCCAGCTGTGTACCAGAAGGTGCCTGAATGGCCAAAAGTGTGTCACCTGTCAAAAAAAATAAAGATTTTTAAATTTTAGAAAATACTATCAATCCAGGAATAGAATGGCAACAAGGTGGACCCTGGAGTAAGAATGCCTGGGTTCAAACCCTAGGCTCAGGCATGGATTCCTAGCGAATATAACTTACTGCATAGGATTGTTCTGAGGATGAGGTCATATATGCATTAGACCTCAGAACAGGGTAAACTCTCAGTGTTAGATCTATTGTCATTAACAAGTTCACCTCAAATTAATTTTGCTTTCACTTAGTCTCATGTTAAGTTTGAGACCCTAGAAACCTTTTAACCTCAATTAAATCACACTGTTTACCTGAAATATTTAAACTACGTAAATGACTGGGGGCATCAGGGTAAAGTGTGACACACTGAAATCTTGAGCTTACATGAACTTACTTGTGAAGCCAAATTCTACAGCTGTCTCTGGGGAAGACTAAGAAGACTTCCCCGGTGGTAGCCAAGTGGAGCAACAGCCACACCTCTGCCCGCAAAGTCAGTGATGTTGTGCTCTTGAGAGGCATGATTAAATAAAATGTGCATGCACAGTTTCATTTACTTGTGTTAGATACAATTACAGGAACACAGCCCCGCCCTTTCAGCTATTAGTCCAATATGTTTTCATTTCTGGGGAGATCACAAGACAGGGTGAATGGGGTGAGGAACAGTTTTCTTGGTTATAAACCGATTCCCTAAGAGTCCTCATGCTTTCTCTGTATTCCATTTGTGACCAGCACACTTGTTGCAGTTTCATAAACAGAGCTGATGAGCACCCTGTTCAAGTTCAAGTTCCATCACTAACTGTGAAACTGTGACTGAGACTATTGTTGCTTCATCCTGCTCTCACTGGGCTGCTGCCCCTCCCACCCAGTTTATTGCTATCAATGCAGACAGTGATGGACCTGTGAAAAGCAGTTACTGTCACGGAAACAGAAATGTGAGTGGCCTACAAATATGGCACACTGCAAAGTGACATGAGATGTCCACTCCTGACAATAACAACCAGTGAGCACAAGGGATTCTGATTCACTGCAGTAAACAGGTTGAGCAGAGGAAGAACGTACTTACCGTTAAAGCAATTGCAGATGTCCTCATGAGTTACATAGGAAAACGTACTGTCCTAAGAGTTAAGGAACAACATTTGTATCAAGGTATAGGCGTTTCCATTAAGATAATCTGAGGCCAAAATAAACAAAATGACAAATGCTTGTGGGGCTCTCACCCATGGTCAGATTAAAAAGAAATCTTCAGTCTGAAAAACTAAAGACAACCAACCAAAGGTCCCCAAAAGGAAGGCCCATTCTGGGCTCTGAGAAGAAGCCACTTTAGATTTCTGTAACATCTGAGGGCCCTTGCGAGATAGATGGAAAACCTATTCATCAAGGGAGACAGGCTTCTGGGGGAAGGATACTGATGGGGAAAAGGAAGCCACAACCACAGAAGCCACCAAATCCAGAACTTTCTTAGGCTGCAATTTGGGGAACTGGGAGTGACCAGAACCTTGGAAAGCAGTGCAGCAAAGCCCAAGATTAGCTAGTTCAATGGGTTTTGAATCTTGGGGATCCATCATAGCGCCCATCTTGAAAACCCACTGTTACAGAACTTAAGGAGCTCTGACCCATAGAAAGAAAATAACAAGTAACATCGAGGACTTGAGCATGGAGGACAAGACAACATAAAACATAATTGTATACCTTAGTCAGATGCTCATGAGGGCACAAAATCGATGCAGTTAAATGTTCCATAGAGCACAGGTATGCTCACAAATCATGAGCTTCAGATACCCAAGAGAACAGCGATTATAAGGAACATGAAGTGTATCGCTCATCTTTCCGAATATGACAGACACACTGGCCTTGGAACCAGCCCTCCCATCTTGAGTTAATATCAGGCTGAAAGTATCCTGGATTGATTTCAAGGCCCATGATATTTCATTTTCCAACCAACATTAATTTTTCAAAACTTTGAGAGTTGCTGACTACCACTTCAGAACATGGAACACAATGATTTAATAACCTATGCACTCACAATGACATCTAAAGTTCACCGTCCCACTGAGCATACTGGCTTGTGTATCACATCCTATCAATGGGTAGACCAAAAGTAGATGAAATTGTTTTTCTCAATGCAGCACAGGAATGGTATTACTAAATAGACTATATAACTAAAAAAGGTAAAATATTTAAATTATTAGAAGCATAAAATTGTTATATTTACTTCCTAAACTTAAATCTCTAAAAACATTACAACAAACTACCCAATGTTCTACCTGGAAGAATGTCAGGTAACATGTCCTCTCTGGCTGTACGTGCACATGTAAGTTATGGAAAAGGATATCTATTATTAATAGAATCACCCATCACATTTTTGATGCTCTGCTGAAGCCATGACTTCTGCTGATCCAGTTCTCTTTCCTTCAGTTCCAGGTCCTCAATCTCAGCTTTGAGATCTCGCAGTCTCTCCAGGACCTCTTTCGTGTTGCAGCCAGCACCTACACCTCTTAAAAACAGGTGAGAATCAACATGCTCACATCAGACCTAGGTTAACATCACTTGATTTTTATAGCAATAAGATTGACTTAATTAGCAATGTATTCAGGACAAAGATCTTTACACTCTTCTAAAACTCAAGGATTAAAAAATTAAATACCATACCTTTGAACGTGTTTGCTTAGATTATTTTTTGGCAAGAAGAATGAAATTACAAAAATTCTCAATGTTTTAGAGTGGTTTTTGTTACCTGGAAAGTCAGGCTTGTGACAGATGCACCAAAAAGATATCATGGCTAGTCACACTTGGACATCTCACAGTTACACTGAGATACAGATAAAACAACTTATAACCTTTAAATATTTGGGTGGGATTTTGACTAAAGAAAAAAAAAATGATGGCCAAAGGGAACAAATTTGCAAAACAGAAAATATTTGTCACATTCAAACATATTGTATAACCATACCACAGTTAACAGGACATGTATTTTGATCAATTATTACTTATAAGGTCCATTTCTCTATATATTAATATGTAGTTCCTCCTCGCAAGGAGTTTATATTAGTTAACGGGCTGACAAACACTTAGGCAGAGAGGGAATAAGAACACGAAGCAATGTGCAGGGTGTGCCAAATGAGGGCTTAAGGGAGAATTATGATTTGAATTTGAAGAGTATAAATTAAACAGCAGAGAGCAAGGGAATGGCCTAACTCAGGAGCAATACACAGGGACACACACAGAAGCCCTGAGAGGCAGGTCCTGGGAAAAGTGGGTCCCAGTATGTGACCAGAGGACTTAGGAGAGACAAACAGTGGAAAAGTTGGATTTTATAGAACACTAGGAAGAAAAAGCAGGGTTTTAGAATAGAGCACTGATTTATAACTCACTTCCATTGGATGCTATTTTTTGACTTTTTCTCAATCAGGTCAATTCCTTCTAAGACATTGGTGATATCATAAATTCTTCTTTTTTGCCTCACAGCCAAAGTATCTGCAGCCTGTTTTAAAGAAAAAAGGACAGAGGGAAACAAAGACCAATAACATAAATTAAAATTCATATTTTAAAGCCCAAAACTTTGGTTATTAAGTTCACAGCAAGAGAGCCCAATCCCAGATCTGACCCACACAGCTGTTAGGAAAAAGAGCTGGGTGTATTCAAAAGCAGCTCTCACACTCTGGGAAGATCACAGAAATTATTCAGTTTAAAAAGCTGCAGATGTTGAAATGGAAAGAAAATAACAAGGTCAGGACACAAAGCCCACAGAAATGAAAGAACAGTGAGAACACTTCATATCATATTATGGACTAATCCTGGGTGATGCAAACTGCTGACCCTTTCAAATCCTATCTCATTTCTTTGTCCATAAAGTCTTGTCTAAAGACAGCTTCAATTTTTCTTGGGAAACTTTGAACAATTATATCTCAGCAAGTTTTAAAATAATTCAGTCAACATATTTGCGGGGGGAGGGGGGGGATTCTGAAGGATGAATGCACGCATGGTAAAACCCTGAAATACATTATCAGCATTTTTTACACTCACAGTGAAAACCAGACAAACGGTATCGAATCAACAAGAAGTCAAGCTCTAGTCTGAGATGGCACCAGCAAATGGTATACAAGAGCTTGGTACTCTCACTCACATTTGACAAGCTCAACAAAAATACTCAAGTTGTGACTGAATTCAGGAATGCTGACAGTTCCTCCAACTAGTTGTCACTCACATTTCTCACACCTGTTCCCTAAGCAAATGAATGGAAACTGAAAGAAGGGAGCCCTCACAGCTCATTTTCAGAGTGGATTAGGCAAAAGCCTACCTCAATATGCAGTCACATCCTCAGATTCATGGCAGTCATGAAAAAACAACTTTGTGTTCTTACTGACAACATTTAGCAAGTTATCTAAGTTAATGAATGGCACTGAGCCTCATGTATTGGTTATCAGCCATCCCAGGACATCACTGCTTTCTTGATTCTATAAAAAAGCAGCTCTTATAAAACCCAGTTTTGCAAGCTGGACCCTCCCTCTACGGGAGCAAGTGTGACCAACAGTTCACCTCACAGGCATCTGGAACCTGTGCGTGCAACATTGGTCCTAGCAATCCATTTGTTGTGCCACCAAAATGTCCAGGTTACTCCTACCCAGTCACTCAGATCTTCAGGGAGGGGATCCATGCCTCAAACAGTGGACAGGAGAGTAGGCAGGATGTGGCAGAGACAAGGGAGAACTGGAAGCGAGGCTCTTTGACCTAGACAATTATAACTAGGACCGGGCCTGGTCTCACTGGTTCTCTCTTCTCTCATGCTCAGCAATCGCTTTCTGTGTATCTATCTTCACAAGAGTTTCGGTTGTATAGCATGAGGCTGTTTTCCTGAAGAGCAGTAGTCACTGCAGAGTTAACTGTAAAAATTGGAGTTGTGGGTACGTTTCTCACTTTCCTCTGATGAGGTCCCTTGAGAGGGAGCCCGGGGCTCCCAGGCTGCTGGGTCATCTGCATCTAAGACCTTAGACATAGCAGCACTATGGCCACCCAACAACGGTTCACTGTTTAGAGCACCAGGACATGTCTGCATGAACCAGACCACAAGAGCTGTCCTAGGTCATTAGGCGAAGAGCCATCAAATATCGCTTTTAGCTCAATTTTTAAAATTTCTTACTCCTTAACAACTAACAAATTTAACCCTTGATTTCCAAAACTCAACATTATTTCCTAAATACTCTTTAAGCACATAAGCATATAAATGGCCAACATGTATGCCCAAGAGCACACCGCTTGGACAGGACTTGCAAGAGGCTTGCACATTAGCAGCCACATCAGCCTTGGAGCAGGTTGGAGCAGGGCATGCCAAGGTGTCCAAAGGTCAACTGGAGGAAACAAGGGACAGCTGGCCCTAAAGTCAGAAAAGGAGGGAGGGGTCCTGGAAGCCAAGGGAAGAGTGAAAGAAGGTAACTGCATCAGGAGCTGCTGTGAGGGAGTCAGGAGCACTGACACGTAATCCCTGGAGATGACTCTGGAAGGACCACTGGGGTCCATGTCACAGCTGTTGGGGCAAGTAACAAAACTCAAAGTCTTAATGGAGAAGAGGTATCAGAAAACTGGGGTAAAAGATGAACAATACCAGGGGCTCTTGGGCAGCAGCTGTAGGGAACTGTGGGGTCTCTCCAGGAAGTATTTTTTCAACAAAGGTGCAGGTAGGATGGTAGGCAGGTAGGGAGAGGTAGGACATCTCCATGTGGTAGATTTATATTTTCTTATCAGTGGGCATGCAATGAAGGGGGAGGGGAGGTAATGGCTGAGAAAGGAGGAGACTATGAAATTCCCCTGCAGGAGCAAGAGAGAGCAGCAGAAGGAATGCTGGGCCCCTTGCTGCTTGGCGGTGAGCTGCACTGACATCCCAGCATCACTGGTTTCCTCCAGCCTTGGGAGATGGTCCTGGATACTGATGAGGGGTGCTCAGGGCAGAGTGGCATATGCTCTTCCCACACTGCCACAGTCATGTGCTTCAGGTTTGCTTAACAAAGGCTGTATTTGCTGTTACAGGGTTTGACTTATACAGCCATGACAGAAGCACCTAATTGTACCACACCAACTCTTTTTCAGGAAAATACACAAGCAAATGTAACCCTCAGGGGGAATAGATTTCCCCTCCAAACATTAAATCCTGTTCTAATAGTGTCACCGATGGTGAGCAAAGTGATGCATACATAGGTGGAACAAAATTCAAGCCAGGACGCTGCTAGGAGTCGGGCAAGACAAAAAAATTAAGAGATGAGTTTCCTTACAAGTGCTGAACAGGGCTTTGTCCCTTCTGCACTTTATTTGCTTAGGATTAATTGCTGCTCATTTACCCAAGGATGTTCTGATGGCATGAGGTCCTGAACATGAAAGAGTAACTAGGGAAACACCCTGTCTCTCAGGTTCTCCATTTGCTGTGCAGGTTGGCTGTTCTACTCTGGGATTACAGCTGTCAGTACATGTGCTCTCAGTGTTTGGGCTGCTGGGCATCACAAACAACGTGACTGCAAGAAAGGCCGGCATCCAAACCCACAAACATGCAAAAGACACTGCATACAACCAGTTTGTTACATACACACACATATGAAGTGACAGCCTGGGAAGTAAGGTGGTAGGATCCCAAGTAACACAGCAAGACTGCTCATGAAATAAACAAACAAACAAAAAGTATGTATGTATGTATTTTAAATCCTCAACAGAGGTTATGTTTATTGATTTTTAGAAAGAGAGGGAGGGAGGGAGGGAGAGAAAGGGAGAGAGGGCATAGGGAGGGAGAAGAGAGAGACAGAGACAGACACGGATGTGAGAAACATGGGTCAGCTGCCTCCTGAGAGTACTGAACCCTCTACCCAGGTATGTGCCCTGACTGGGAATCAAACCCACCTTTCTGGTGTACAGGACGGGTGCACCAACCAACTGAGCCACTCATGAAATATTTTACTGAGAATTTCAAAAAACCCAAGTGAACTCATTTTCAACTGTGCCCTACAGTGTACTATGTCTATCTCAGAATTTTAAATAATTTCAAACAGTTACAGATAATTAATATAGAACCTTTATAAGCCAGTAGGGGTAATCATTATAGATCTTTCATAGAGGTTACCTAATTCTAAATGGTCACAACTGCTTTGTAAAGTACCTATCATTCTGTTTTATAGGAAACAAATTCAGGAAGTTAATGAATACCCACCCAGGCAGAATTTGGCATTACTTATACATTTGTGAAATACATTTGTGGCAAAACATTTTCAAATGGGCTTCCATACTTTTAAAAAGACTTTAAGTAAATATGTGCACAGTCAAAAGTTCCCCATCTATATAACTGCCCTGAAGAAGCAATTCAGGTGCCACTGATCCACAGGTGCTTTCACCTGGAGTGTATGAAATGGTCTGAAAAAGGAACATCTTCATTTCTACTTATTCATTTGAAAATAATAAACAGTAACAAAAAATTGTATACATGTCTAAGACTTGGGACTGTGGTGACACATTGTACAACGAGGCTTAAAAAATTAAATAGTCTCGTAGAAAAAAGAGGTGAGGTGGAAGCCAATGAGAAAAGAGTTCCTGGAAGAGGCTGCTATGTGCTTTGAGTTGAAAAGGCAGAGGGCATTATCAGATAGGAAGTTAAAACCCAAGAAATACCTTACTTCAAGGACACAAAGGCTCCCCCAAGAAGCAGCATATTATGTATTTTAACTCCAACTGAGTACTTGGGCCCACAGGAATCTCTCCTAGAAACATAGTCAGTGTATTCCTTACCTCTGGACTCACGATTTTTGAAATGCATGTGCTTTAAATTTGTTCCAATTTTTATTTCTTGGTTTTTAATAGACTGAATAGCTTTTACAATGGAACTCCATTTTTATTGTCTTAACTCAAGAAATGCATTGCTAAGATATAGCACTGTGTTCCTTATTTTTCAGTAGTACTGTATATGTAAGAAATTAGAAAAGAAACAACATCCATGTGGTCTCGGATATTTTATGGTATCCAAGATACGTGGATGTGAAGGTTGATATAATTTTCATATTCACGATATTCACAAAAAATGATGCTTCTCTAACAGCCTCTTAAAAAATACCAAGTATATAACTCAAAAGTGTCAGTAACTCATGATGAAAACAGACCCCCCAAAAGTAAAAATGTAAGACAAAAATGTGATTTTATAATTTTACATTAGAGGAAATGTACTGTCAAAAATGTGTTAATGATAAACAAAACAAAATGCGTTAATGATGTTTTCCTATGGTGCACAGTAAGAAACATCACTGGGAAGATTTCAATGTAAGATTTTACATATATATGTAAGTGAATGAAAAATATATGTAAATAAATGATGTATTTTTTCATACATATGTGAAAAAGAATGAATGCTCTCTAGAAATAAAAATCATTACTAAGACAATGTTATTGCAGAAACCTCTGAACTTTTAGGAAACTGTGAATAAATATCAAATGCACTTTCTGTTCATTGGCCCTGTGACTCCAAAGAGCAATTTCATGAAACACAAGGAAGCCAAAGAATCCAAAGGCACACGGGGCTCAGCTGTGTCATATCCCCAGGCCAGTGGAGGGAGAAACCCAGAAAGGCAGTTCTCAGAGTTCTTTTTTTTCTGGAAAACCCCAAATTTGCCATATTCCTTTTACTCAAGTCACAGGATACAACTGAATTTCTTCATTTTCAACAGCAGTTTTTAAGTTGTGTTTTTGTAACATCCTCATGACTATCTGTGAAATTTTTTAAACAATGCATTTTAGTTCATGACCATTTTATTACGGTGTATTTGCAGCACAGTCATTTAGGGAAGGAAGGGGCTGTGGGAAATGAGAACAGGAATTTGCATAGGTGGGATCCTCAAGACCACCACCCAATGCAAAACACACATGCAATTGTTCATAGCAGAGACAGAGCCAAGACACAGCCACTTAACTGAACACCGAGGACACCCAGGGAAGAGAGGACCTGAAGACACGCCACCCAAGGCAATCTCAGGTCCCAGGATACTCCCATGGCCACAGTCACACCGTCCAGCCAGGTGGGCTTCCTGGGCTCCTCTGGGTGCGGGTACAAGGCTAGGTGTTAGCTCTGGCTAAGGACAGTGTCTGGGGGACATATGCAGACTGTGGCTGATCGCTTAGTACTTTGTGTCATTCGTGTGTTTACAGCCCGGTTCTTACTTAATCCTGGCGCTTGGTGACTTTTCAATGCGGTGGTCCCCTTGTGTCCCTCGATGCATCCTGGCAAACTCTGGCTGGGGGGGTCAGGTCACTGTGTGTTACCGCAGACATTCCGTGCACGTAGTCATGTAAAGGACCTGAGCTAGAGCCCAGGACGGGGTGTGCCCCAACGACACAAGCGACTTCAAAGGAAGAGAAGAGCCCTTCTCGTGACCTGGTGAACCCTACCTTAAGAGATCTGTGACCGTTGCCGAACGAAGTTACACATCAACTGTCCCCCACAACCGCTGGACCATGAAAAGCGGACGACGGAGAGGATTTTGTTAACCATTATTTTAATGGGGAAGAGCTGAGGGGGTCACAGTTTTTCCTTGTTTCATCCGGAATGGGTGGTTAAATAGCTTTTGTTTTTGTTTTGAACAAGGCGCGCACGGTGGCCATCAGAACGGCCCATGGAAACCACCGAGTCTCAACAGCGGTGATCCCAGAATGCGGGCCCGACGCGCGGCGGAAAGCGGCTCTTTGTGGAGCGCGGGCCGGGCAGTGGCCACGCGGCGGGTCAGGCGCAGGGCCAGCATCCCCTCCCCCCGCCGGTTCTGCCCCCGCCCCCTGCGTCCCTCGGTGGCGCGCTCACCGCCTTGAGGTCCAGCACGCCGTCCTGCGCCTCCTGCAGCAGCGACACGAACTTCGCGGTGAGCAACCCCAGGCTCTTCTCGTGCCGGCTGCTCCCGCCTGCCGGGCCCCCGAGCTGCGGTGGCGGAGCGGGAGACGAGGGGGGCGGCCGGTGGCCCTGCGCCTGGGCCTGCGGCGCCCCCTGCCCAGAGCTCCCGGGCTCGGCCGCCGCCATCCCCGGAGTGCACCCCGCCGAGGCCGAGTTTAAATGGCAGGAAGTGACGCCAGGCACGGTTGCTGGGAGACGCACTAGCGGCGGGGGGGGGGTGGGGTGGGGCGGAAAAAGTAGGTGGAGCCTGAAGGAGGGGGCGGAGCCAGGGCCTTTCCAGGCCCTCCCCGTCTTGTACGCAGAGCTAGAGTTCCACAGCTCACAGCTCTATCGGGCCCCATCAGGGTGGCCCCCGACCCCCGGCCGAACGGGTTATTTCCCGACTATTGAATCCCATGGACCTGCACGTCTATCTTTGTACCAGTAACATAGTCTCTCGGTTACTGGTCTATTAAGTTTGGAAATCAGTAATGTGCGGTTCTCAACTTTATTTTCCTTTTTCAGCATGGTTTTGGCTACTTTAGGTCTCTTTAATTTCTTTGAATTTTAGGATCATTTTAGAAACTTATGCAAACAAGCTAGTTGGGGTTTTGATAGGGATTGCACTTGAATCCTTAGATAAATTTGGGAGAATAACCATATCAACAATGTCTTCTAACCCATGAGTATCTTTCCAACTGTTTTGATTTGCCCTTCTTTTGTTAAATTTAACCTAATAACTTTCTTTTTGATGACATTGCCAATGGATTTCTTTTTAAACCACTTTATTTAGGTACATTGACATGTAAAACATGCACATATTTATTCAATGTAATGTCATGAAGTTATCAAGATAATCAACGTAGTCATCAAGTCCCAAAGTTTCCTCCCATCTCATTATTATGTCCTTGCTTTCATTGCTGATTGTAGTAACTTGAGTCTTGCTGGTTCTTCAAGCTTGTGAGAAAGGCTGTCAGCCTGCCCAGCCTGGTGACTTGACTGATGGAGCTGAGCAGTGGGGAAACCCATCTCCTTGGTCACAATCCACCATGGAATTTCCTTCAGGCTGAGCAAGTGATGGGAGATGGATATAGTTTGGAGCCTCAAGCTTTTGCTATCGATGGAGATTTAGTAAGTCCTATTCAATAAATGTCTTTATTTGCTATATGCTCTTAGGGCAATTTTCAGACTGTAAATGGGTGTTTTAAAATCTTTGGCAGTTAGGGTTGTTTTGCTGGGAAACAGGACAGCAGAGTTCCGCATGCTCGATTCCAGAAGTGGAACCTGCTGTTGACTTTTTAACTATGATTACCATATGCATTTTAATTTATCAGTTGTCTTTAGATCAGTATTAACTTGGTAAAATAAGTTGCTACAATATAGCTCTATTTCCCTCTTCCAACTTTATGCTATTTTTTCACATATCACATCTATATATACTATAAATCCAAGTGTTATAATTGCTTTACATAGTCTTCCAATAGAAAAATATACTTAAGAGCTCATGTAAAAACTTACCCACATTTGTTTCCAATATTCTTTATTTCTTCCAGTAGACTTATTTCTCCCTCAAACTCCAGTGGGTTTGAGTTATTGTCTGGTATCATTTCCTTTTAGCCTTTAGGACTGTCTTGTAACCTTTTTTTGCAGGTAGTTTGGCTAGTAATATGTTTTTTGTCCTCCCTCTGAAGGATGTAGCATTCATTGACAGTTTCTTGTCTTTCCACATTTTTAAATGTCTTCCTGTCTTTTGCTGTTTCTGAGAAGTCCACTGTTAATTAATTATATTGCTCCACTATATGAGATAAACCATATTATCTTGTTGCTTTAGACTTTCCCAACAGTTTGATTATGAAGTGTCTAAGCGTGGTTCTCTTCATTTGCCCTGGGTTTTATGGGAATCCTTAGGTCTACAGGTTGATCTTTTCTTTTGGTAAAATACAGGAAGTGTTCAGCTACTATTTCTTATGTTATTTCTTCCCCCCAACTCCCATTACACCTTGGTATGCTCAATGCTGTTCCACAGATGTCAGTGTGAAGCTTGCCCATAATGAAATGTGCTTCTCTCTTTTAGAAGCACTTACATTTTTTCTGATTCCATTTAATTGTTAAAAACATGGTATCATATTCTGTTTCAAAAAGTGAGAATAGTATTAGGTTTTTGTTCCATATACATATGAAGAAAAGAGATGACAAAAGCAAAATAGTAATAGCCAGAGAAAATGAAAGAAAACTGTTTACAGTTACAAAATAAGAATTCTCTTCATATATACAGTGATTAAAAGAAAAAAATGAGAAAATGAGGGTATAAGAGTACTGTTCCTCTTGAGGAGCAATGTTTATGAAACCTTAAATGTAATATCTAATAAAAAAGTCAAATGTATTACAAAAAAGGGGTCATTATGAGTGATGTGGAGAAGGCAATATATGCTTTCTTAAGAGTGCCACATCTTTTGACCATACAGATTTCAGGTACTTTTTGGCTCTATTGTATGAGCATTTTGAAAGAATGGAGCTACATCAACTAAAAGACAACCAATGAATATAATTAGTTCTTCATTAATACAATAAGGCAACAATCATTAAAATACTTTCCCTAATATAGTCAAGAGCTAACTTAATTTCAATTTACATATTTATAGACAAATGTGTAATTACTGAACAATTGTATAGCACAGAAACAAAAAAGTGTCTTAAATCTAGTTATTTTGATAGGTTTTTCTAATACACATATTTATCAACAATTTATTATAAAAACCTACATATACAATTAAATACTTTTTCAAGTCTTTTAAAATATAATCAGAATAAAATGTGTAGAAAGAGACATTTCAAAGTCGTGGCAGTTACTACTGTTACAATATTTAATCATTTTTACAATAGGTCTGCTGGTCCATTTCAATTAAATTCATTCTCAGAATCATTACAAATCTTGTTGAATTTCATTTAGCGCAAAAGCCAGTTGCTTAATTTTTGCTTCCATTGCTTTTTTGTTCTTGCAGTTTTCTTGCAGAAGTTCACGCATTTCTTCTTCAACCTGATGAACCTAAATCAAATATAAATTTTACATTTAAATTTCTTAAATAGATTTTAAAATGCATTCTGAAAGAAAAAAGTCAAAAATTGATTCTTATGCATTTTGCAATTTGAGACATTTATTTAAAGCAAAGAGGTGAGTAAAAGGTAACTTGTTCAAATACTAATTGGGAGTATGATGTTTATGTTGTATACAAAGTACATACATGTATGTTACCTATTTCTCATAGATTCTGGTGATGAACACATGGTAAATGATTTAAACCCTATTTTAGAGTTTAAAAAATCTGTTGAAGGTTGTGCAGCTTCTCAGTAGCATGTCTGGACAGAAAGAGTCTTCTGGCTTAATCTTTGCACTGTCCTGTGATGCCACGAGGGCTGAGACATGAATTCACCTTAAACATGAGACCCTGAAGGACTTTCAAACCTGACATAACCTCCCCTCCCGAATACTATAGTCAAGTTCCTACTGCATTTCTACAGTTGCTGTTGGTGCTTATAAATTGCCATCTATCTGAGAGGTCATTTTATCATTTATTCCTAACCTACACTTCCTGAGAATTTTCTGTAATTGATACTATAAATTTCTGCTTGAAATTCTCTTCTATGATAAATACAGCTTTTCCAGCAGAATTATCACAATGTCCATCCCTTTTCCTAATCTCTAGTACAGATTTACTATTCTTTCTCCCTCAGAAAGCTAAAACTTCTCCTATTTCTTTTTCTTGACTATCACATGTAAGCCCTGGTGCCATTACTCTTAACTCATGAACAGACATCTCCTTAATGTTACACTGCATCAGCAGGAGGGGTCCAATTCGGAACTCAGCGTTTTCCCTTCAGCCAAGGGCCTAAGCTTATACTTTACTTAGTACCTCATAAACCCTTGCCAAACTCCTCAGATTTTAAATAAAACGTGAATCATCTGTTGACTTGACAGGAGATAAAGAATTTTGAACAAAGTATATTTTCTTATTAATTGTGATTATTTTCAAAGCCCTCATCCATCTCTCTTCAGACTCCTGAGGGTAATCAATGTCCACTAATCAAACCACCTTGATCATAATGATACAGAGTATCCCTTTCCCCTTCTGTTGTTTGACTCTTTTCCAGCTGCTTTTTTCTGAGTCTCCAGTCTTACAGAAGATAGTCATCCCACTTATCCAAGGGGATATGTTCCAAGACCTCCCAGTGGCTGCCTAAAACCACGGATAGTACCAAACCCCATATATGCTACATTTCTTCTTACACATATATACCTATGATAAAAGCTTAATTTAAAAAATAGATTTTTAAACACAGCAAGAGATTAACAATAACATAATCAGAGCAAAATACTATCATAAAAGTTATGTGATGCGATCTCTCTCAAAACATCTTACTATTCTGTACTCACCCTTCTTATTCTTGAGATGATGTGAGGTGATAAAATGCCAAACCTATTCCTGAATCTGTGACCATCCCTCACTTGCAGTAAATGGCCTGGTGTCACTCATTTCAGGGGCTCCCTTGCTGAAGTCCTCACAAAGGCTCAGTGCTTTCTGAGCAACATGTTGCCATCAATAGGAACATATTTTCTGTTCGTGTCTTCCACCCACAAATTTAATGCCTTTTTCATCTTAGCTAAGCACTCATCACTCTGTGGCCGTAACATTTGCAGTCTGAGGTACAACGGCAAAACTAGCACAAGTTTCTTTTTCCTTCTTCAGATCTTCATGATAAGAGATTCATTCTTAATGTAGATTTTAGCAACCTCAGCATATGATTTTTTCTTTCCTTATAAAGTCCAGAATGTTCACCTTTCCACTTAAAGGAAGCTCTTTACGGCTTCTCTTTGGCGTGTTGGAGTTGCCAGCATCACAGCTCTTGAACTTTGGGGCCATTATTAAGTAAAATAAATGTTACTTGAACACAAGCACTGCGATACCATGACAGTTGATCTGATCACCAAGGTCGCTACTAATGCCAATGGGAAGGGAGTACATACAGCATGGAGATGCTGGACAAAACGATGATTCACATCCAGGGTGGGACAGATTTCATCATGCTATTCAGAATGATGCTCAGTTTAAAACTTATGAATTATTTCTGGAATTTTCCACCTACTATTCAAACCACAATTGACCGTGGGTAACCAAAACCTCAGGAAAAAAAAGGTGCATTTGGGGGAAGGGGACTATTGTATCTGTTTCTTATTACTTCAAAATCAGGGAAAAATAAAATTTCACAACTGTCCACTCAGCTAGTGATCTCAAAAGAGGGGTCACATCTGAATTACCTGATGAGTTTTAAAAATACCTCGATCTGACCCCAGACTCAGTGAATGAAAATCTCAGGGGGAAGCTCAAGCATGTGTATTATTAAAAGCTCCTTTGTCAATGATATTAATAAGATAAACTTGATAGTCCCGAACCCTAATTATTAATAAAATACTTCTTGAGAACTTTTCCAGAGTAGTGATGGATTGTATTTAATATGTTCAATTCTCACCCTGCTTATGTGTAAGCAAACAGGCTTTGCTCTGAGACTGGTCAGGGAGATGGTGGACTTTATTGAGAGATCACGGAGCAGGTACATGCCAGAATCAAATTTTCAATTTTGGTTTCATTAGAATTATATTCTATAACCAATCTAAGTATTACAATACTTTGGCCTGGCTTCATGATAGTTTGGCAACATTCTTCAAATCTATTTGGTTATTAAATCATGCTGCCTTTTTTCTTTATAATTCTCAATTTATTTAGCTGTAACAATTTGATACTGATAATCCAAGTGCATTTCACTTACAGTACCTTTAAATTTGCAGAATCAATATATTTCTGCTTTTCATTTTCCAATTGTATAATTTCAGCTTGATGAGCTTCAACAATTGCTTCAACTTGTTTTTTAAAGGCATCATCCATACTATGAAGCTTCTCCATAGCATCCCTTAAAAACAGAAAACAAAACCCAAGCATCTCTGTGTATAAAAGTTAGGATTTCTTTTTCTTCTGAGAGGGCAGCTTGTATATTCTTTTTTTTCTCAAGTATTCACCCGAGGATACATTTACTGATTTTAGAGAGAGAGGAAGGGAGAGAGAGAAACATCGATCAGCTGCATCCCAGACCGGGGACCAAACCCACAACCCAGGAATGTTCCTTGATTGGGTGGTGCAGAGAGATGCTCCAACCAATAAAGCCACCCCATCAAGGCAATGTGCATATTTTAATAGATGTGTAACTCCATTAAATAGCAAAGGGCTATCTATTTCAGGTAACTTCAGAGAGATATAAGCAGTTCACCATCCAGCAGAATCAGTTAGTAGCAGGATAGGGTAGAGTAACCTTTGCATATCTGTTACATTTCACCCTCCAAAAGTTTGAGTAATCTAGTTATCACTTATTGAATCTAAGGAAATTGTTTATGAGCACCTTCACAGATATCTACCATTAGTTCTTTTTCCTCCATGTATTTGCAGTGTGCTAATAATTTGAGAAGTGTATACCACAGACAGGTTTACATTTATAAACAGGTATGTCTGGCTTTCCTGTGCTAATGCTTATCAGATAAAACCCAAGGTTAATAAACACATTAAGTAGTATTCACAAAACTTTAGTGCTAAAAGTTTCTTATAGGCAAAACACCAATTCCTTTATATTAAATATGAATGATTTTATTTAAAAAGATTCATAATGAAAACATTTCCTAGTTTTGGCATCAGCCATAGAAATGGCAGACTGAACATTAGTCTCTTGTATTCCCAGTTACAACACAGTAACCAGGTGACTGAGGGCAAGTTAAACTCTACACTGAGGTTTTTCAATATAAAATAGAATAATCCTGCCTGTTCTGTCAACCTCACTGCTGGGTTAAAAATAAAAGATAAGAAAAAAATATCAATTTATACATTAAAAAGCTATACAAATAAAAATCTATTTTTATTAACAGTAACTCACTTATTTTATTAAAATTCTATTGAATTAAAACTCTTATATACTGCCCTGGCTGGTGTGGCTCAGTGGATTGAATGCTGGCCTATGAACCAAAAAAAGGCCACCAGATGATTTCCAGTCAGGACACATGCCTGGGTTGTGGGCCGGGTCCCTGGTGGGAGATATGTGAGAGGCAACCACACACTGATGTTTCCCTCTCTTTCTCCCTCCCTTCCCCTCTGTCTAAAAATAAATAAATAAAATCCTTAAAAAAATCATGGATACCGATCTTAGTCATAAAGGCATTAACACAGAAAATCAGGTCTAATGTTTTGCCATGAATGAGTGACACATTTAACAATGGAATATAAGGGATTCTAAAACTTGTCAGGCTTTATGATTTTTATTAAGTTTTGGAATTGTTATTTATAGCAATGATTCTTTCTTACAGGATCTAAAGGACTGACAATTGCAAAGGTGTGATGGGCAGGAGAGAAAGTTGAACAGGTCCCAAGCTGAGGACTCTGGAACAGTTGGTTAAAAACAAAGCACAACAGGGTGTGTTAACAGGCAAATGAGTAACTACTGTCAATCAAACCTTTCTGGAGAGGACTAACACTATCAATTTCATGGAGTTAAAATATGAAGAATCCAACTCCAGGTCCCATGAGATATGCTGGAATGGGAACTCCTGCTATGGGAGTCTATGTGCCCTGCTGTCTATACCACTCTGTATCTCAACATGAGACTGACTGTGAAACCGCACTACCTATTTCCAAGGCAGTCAACTTTATAAATTACTTTAACAGGTCTAGCTATAGATCTTAGAAGGTAAAACTTGCATTTCCTCTAGAGCATTTAGGAAATCCACACAACCAACACCCAGGAACATGTTTTTTCCCCCTTTGAAATCAGCTCTTGCTTCTCTAACTCAGTGCCCCAAAGGTCAGGCAACTTACTCTTCTGAAGTCTAGGCAATGGCCATAAATACCACTGGCCACTGGCTGCTTTCAAATACCACTGGCCACTGGCTGCTTTCAATCACCCAGTATGGAAACAGCAAGCACAATAATAAAAACAATAGTCATACAGTAATTACTATGTGTCAAGCCCTATATTCTCTCTCTCTCTCTCTCTCACACACACACACACACACACACACACACCCCCCCCCCCCGCCTTAAAGCTCACATCAACACAATGGCAGAATGGGGGAACTATTCCTTTCCCTTTTTCCCTTAATAGATGGAATGATAGAAAGGAAAGGAAGTATTCGCCAAATAACTGCCTCCAACATGTTTTTAGCTTCCTCCCCTTCCCTCTTTCTTTCTATGCATCTCACTCATCCCAATTCAGTGTTTCTGTTTACAGAGGGCCCTGGCACTTGAGGACTTAATGCTTACTTTTGCAGTTCAATACTTTTGTCCCTCTCTGCTTTGAGTTTCCTTTCCTTGTTTTCAAATTTCTCTTTCACTTCTTTTACTTGCATTTCCAGATTACAGAGAAGTTCCCCTTTATCATGCCACTTTTGATTAAGTGTACTGTATGAGAAGAGATAACGTTAAGAGATAAAATCGGTTATACAAAATTATTAAGCCACATTTTATTTCTCAATGGCAAATACCATAGAATACCTGTAAGCTTTTCTAATTTCTTCAAGTTCTAATTCCTTTATTTGCAACTGCTGTTTTAGTTTTTCTTTTCTTTCATTGTGTCTTTCTAGTTTCTCAATTATGTCATCTAGTTGTGAAGATTTTTCATCAAGTTGTTCTTGAGTACATTTCTGTATTTCAGTGATCTTTTCTTGTAATATTTTGACTTGTTCCTCTCTTTCCTGTAAACACTTCAAGAAAATAATCAGTACTTTATTAATCCCAGATGTCTCATTTCCTAATTAAGTAGACATGGTTTAAAATTATTATAAAAACTACAAGTTAGAAATAAATTGAATGTTCAATGAGTATTTTAGAAAAGATTTACAGAATATTGTTTATCACAGTCAATAAGAAACATCACTACTACTTTAAGTGCTATTAACAAAGAAAATTTTTGTCCTATTCACACTTTTCATTTCAGGAAGTTAGTAATTATTATTCACACAGAATAGAAGGAAAAGAGAAAGTAGCAGAATGAAAATTTCAATTAACATGATTCTACATTTGAAAGAATCTGTGTTCTTATGACAGAAAGAACCCCAGGTGGCTGACAGCCATACAGCAAAGGCTAATTGTTCACTGGATGCAATGGCACAAATCACACTATTTCTACTGTGCAAATACTTTAAAATAATGATTTCATCATTACTAAAATGTCACATGCAAACAGGTTTTACATCTCCCAAAACATCCTCTAATATTATGTCTGCTGTACTGTGAGTCAACACGCAGAAGGATCAAACTACCTAAGGCTCTGTGCACTGTTTGTAGACTCTAGGTCTCATGTAGGCTGTTTATCCCAATGAACTTGGTCTGCTGTAGTGGGTTGTCTGGGCCTCTGGGGCAGCCTGCTGCACACGAGCATTGGGCTGCAGGTGAGAAGATGGAAGTGGATCTTACTTTTGTCCTGATTCTCCTCTGCCCAACTTACCTTTGCTTTTTGTTCCTCTTGGGAAGATGGAGGCAAACAAATGCTGGACAAGTCTAATTTAAGTACAGATTCTTAAATCTCACACAGAATGTGGTTCAGTTCCTCAGAGTGTTACAGAGCTAAAAATTCTAAGCAAAGGTAGTCAGGTAGTCTTGACCAACATTTGCATAAGTCTTGAATTGTTTATTTTCTCCCACAACTCCCTGAACTACTTAGGAGTGGGCAGTCTTGATACATGTTATCAAGACACCATGAAAGTCATAAAAGATTCTTATAAAATAACCCTATTAATAATAACAATAACATTGCAGCATCAGAGTCTTGTGATCCATTTATACTAAAAAGTACCAAAATAATACATGGAGAGGAAATGGAATTTCAAAAATTTCTGTTTCTGACTCCCATAATCAGAAGCTAATTATAGAATTAGCTTAGTTGAATACATCAAACTCCAAATTTTGTCGATTAGGTCATTATCCCCTTAAGTTATTAGTTATGTTGACTTTACTGCTAAAAGAAATTATGCCTGGCTGTCTCTATATGTTACATGATTATTTGGAAAGTACCATTAATGCTCATATCTTAGAGGCTGATAGAATGTTCTTTAAATGTATTAAATTGTGGGGAAAAAAATAAAGGTAAAAAATCTACAAATGTTTTATATATTTTGCTAAAAACCTAAAACTAAAATCTATCTGTTTTTTGGCTCCACTATGTCATTAAGTCATTTCCTTCTAAAACTCTGCTCAGATTGAGAAAGCATCAGTCTTACTGTGTGGTTAGTCAAACACAATGCACTGTACCAAATGTATTGTCTGTTTTGCCTTGTGAAACTTAAATACAATCACCAGTCTTTCTGTTTCATATATTACCTTAATTTAAAAGAAAATAAGCTTGGTTAGATTTTTAAAACAAGAAAAAAGGCTAACTGCTAAAAAATTTTAATAATTTTCAATGCAGCCTGGCACATATGACCAGTATATTTGAAATACTGAGTATACTAAGACCAAATTTTCAATTGAGGAAGTACCAATATAATTGTTCAGGATAGTTCAGGCATTCATACCTACATTTAGCTATGAATAAAGCAATATGGGAATAAATAGGTTTCTTTATTTTCTGTACTTGATGAAATTAAATTCTAAGGAGTTTCTTAAAAATGACTAAGGGAAAAAAAAATCATATCTTAGGTAGTTACAATTTGTCTAAAGAACGAGTTTCTAATTTTATGGGTGATAACCCCATTAAGGAGTTCCTTTACAAAACCCCTTTTCAGTTATTTTTATACTTAAGAGATAGCCTCTAAAAGAAAATTTTGAAATTCAAATGTGATTTAATGCTCAAGATAATTTTCAGAAAATCTCTCCAGAGAATTTTTATATAAGATACTTTGAAACAAGTGATCTTTGTAAGTATTCTTTCAAGATAGGTCCAGCTGAAGAAAAGTGTACACATGGTGTCTTCAGGAACAAAGAAGAAACTTGTAATCTATTCATATGCCTTTAAGGATAGGAGGTTTGTCATCACTTTGAGAAGTGAGTTAGCAATATTGAAAGATATTAAACAATGCTTTAAAAGAATATTTTAAACATATAAAACATTCATTTTCTTATGATTCCTAACCTTTCATTGACACTATTTCCAGTTATTTCAAAGGGCCATAAGAACATTCTCCGTAAAATTTTGAAGTGAAAGTAAATGCAAGTTAATAAATGAGTATCATGTACCACTTTTAAAAGCAAAGGGGCAAACATTGCAAAAGGAAACACATGATAATCTGTCCTAAATTTCTTAACAGTTGGGATTCATAGAAACAAGCATTTATTGGATACTCTGATCCACGTATTTTTAAACCTGCCATATGCCCTCCTCCCAAAATAAAACATCAAACTTACAACTTTTAATTTTCTGATAGTCTCAGTTTGGTCTTCTATGATTTTGCACTTAATTCTTAATGTGTCATTGTCACGCTCACTTGCCTTCCGCAGAGATTCATTTTCTCTACATAAACTTTCAATCTGTGCCTCTAGTTTCCCACGGTCCTGGGCTAGACAGGATCCTGAGAAACAAACATCACCAGTAACAAACTTTAGAAGACCATGGAGGATTTGTATTTTGTAAACATATATGTTTTAACAATGTATAATAAAGTAAAACAAAAAACTAATTAAAGAAAGAAGATAGATGTTATTAGCACAGTAGGAAGAGGAAAGGGCCAGAGAACAAAAAGGCCTTTCAAACCCCTGTGGCTATTTGAAAACCTAAAACCACAAACTGAGAACAACTAACTCAGGCAGGTACTATCATATTTAATTGGTCATATTATGGCACACAACCAACCAAAATCATGTGAAATAATCCTATGTGGAATGACAGATGAACCATGCTCCACTGAAACCAGTATCTGTGAAGTGTCTGTGAATGCCCTAAAACAGGCCATCTCTTGCTGTGCAGTGATTGGAAAGAAAATGGCCTGAGTGTCAGTTTACCTAAGCAGACAGTGGTGTTCATCGATAGATCATTTTACTTTTTTCCATGTATAACAAGATAACTGTTGCTAACTTTTTTAGAAAAAATCTGAATGCTGCTGTATCTGTACAAATAATGCAAAATCATTGAATAAGAAATAAGTACTTTCAAAAACTTATTCAGCTGTAGCACTCTAAAGGTATACGTTGTCCAGAAGAGTAACACAGTTATACTGGGAAGAAAAGCAACAACAAAAGGATCAGAGTGATAACTCATAATTGGTACAATAACCTATTTCCTGTTTCCAAGAGGAACATGGAGAGCGTGGCCATCGCTCCTGGTTGTAGGGGCAGGGAAGTCCTTCCTTTTCTCTCTAATATACAGATTTATTCATTTAGAAAAATGGGCTATTTTCCCTTTTAAAATTTGAGAATTTTACCTTGTTGTGCCAGCTCATGTCCCCACACTTTTCTTTCTGTCCTTAAACCGTAAATTAGTGATTCCTTGGCTGCTAGCTCTGAAATAAGCTGGACCTTTTCATGCTTGAGAAGCTCAATTTGGATACTCTTCTGCTTGTCATCTTCAATCAAGATTTCAAGGGTGTTGATTTGATTCTGTATACTCCCCAAAAAATTGAAAAAAATGCAAAGTAATTATTATATTTAATTTTTTATTTTCTACTTTTTGAATTTTATAAGAAAAAGTGTTAATTAAGCAAATACCAAGTAAATGTCCCTCAACTGTACATCGGAAAAAGTTTTAGTTTTATTAACTGAAGATAAATGTAGGTCAGGAAAAAAAAAGTCAAATTCTAACAGGCTACTCCTTCAAACACTCTGAATTTTATTCTAATACCTTAAGAGAGGAACTACACCTGTAATACTCAAAATTTCTTCGTATTTACATCAGCAGTCTAAAGGTCACTTACAGGGAGGAAGTTCTCTTGGGCAAAATATCCCTGAAGTTTAAAATGGCAACAACAGAAATTAATTTAAAAATTATTACAGTAGGTATATCTAAAAAACTACCATTACACAAAAGTAGTACCAGTGACTCACGTTATATTTCCCAAACTCCAATTATTTGAGCATTGTCATCAGAATTTTTGCTCTATCACTGTGCAACTGGCACCTAGTTACTTAGTATGTTTCTTAAAATTAATTGACTTACTTTATTTAAATACTATTTTAGCATAAACAATATGTTCTGAAATCACATTACTCTCCTAGTTTTATTATTTTTCTCATAGGCATCAAATACATAATTAGTATGTTAAAATTGTGCACTTCCTAAAAATTACTACAGGCCCTTGAGAAAATGATGAAACGAATTGAAAAGAAAATGTTACAATGTCTTACCTGCAAATTTGCTGCTGTTTCCTGTTTTAATTTGGAAACTTCTGCCAGTTTTGTCTTTTGCTCCTTCACCATACATGTCAGATCTTTAATTAAAGAGGAAGACTCGTTTTCTTTCCGCTGAGCCCAAACTAGAGCATGTTTGCTCTTTGCTAACTCAGTTGCAACACTTTCAAAACCATCTTTAACCTATATTTTAAAATTGCATCATAAATATCAGTTCTCCAAATATTTAGAAAATATTTGTTTCTGGAAACAGCTTACTTCTTTCATGTTTAGAATCACAGAGGTTTAGCACAAGAACTCACAGATAACTGGCTTTGCAGGCTAGGCCACGTGGTCTGTGTTGAAAGTACACAATAGCACGGCTGTATTCTAGTAAAACTTGACAGACAGTGGCCACAGCCGGGATTTATTATGCCAATCCCTGCCCTACAGAAACAACAGATTCAGGTTTCCCAATCCTCTCTGTACCTGATCATTTAACAACTTCATTGGCTTTGACAACAGCACTGACAAGCAGGTATTATTTCAGCAAAACAACTAAGGCTCTAAGAATTTAAGTGATCTGCTTAAGATCAGATAGCCAACATGTCAACAGAGCTAGAAGCTAGAACTCTAAAAAGTGTGGTTCTCTCATCAAACCATATGTTGCTGGTTCTGTTTTCAACAAAAACCTAAATGCCAATTCTTACATCTTTAAATCTTCTGGCTTCGACAGTTAAAGCTATACGAAATTCATTCTCTAAATCCAGGTACTGCTGATTTAATGAGTCGATTTTTTCTTGGTATTCTTTTATCTCTTGCTCATGCTTTGTCTCTTCTTTAGCTACTTCCTTAGCTAAGGCTTCCTGAAACTCAGCATCACTAAAAAACTCCCTTGTTTCAAGTTCTTTCCTAGAATGAAAAACAAATAAAAATCACAGGATGCTGTTCACTTGGAAAGAAAACTTTTAAAGGTCTTTAAATAGTCATTAAATAGCCTATATTCCCTAATATTTATTTAAGGTGAGCTCTTCACTTTCAAACACAGAAACTGGGATAGGACAGAGAAGGAGTATGAGATTTACTTGATTGTTCAGTGGGGATGGGGATCAGAGTAGTGTCCCATTTCTAGGTTCATGGAGATAGTTCAGGGTCCCTGTATGGTTACAGCTCTAGGGTTCTTCAGAACCTCTACATCCTTGTACCTCCTGTTCTGGCTGAGTCTTTGATATACAATAAACATAGCCTGACTGGTACTCGTGGTTGGTTAACAGGAGAAAAAATCTGTTAAACTGAAATTATTCACCAATCTTTTAACGTAAGGTCAGTTTTTTCTCTATATGTGAGCTCATTCCTTAGAGTTCTCTACTATTTTTCCTGATTAAATCAAGCCCATAATACAAAATCCATTATTTCTGGTTTTGGTTTCTTTATATTAGAACAAGTAAAAAAATATCTGTAAAACAAGCTAATTACAAAATTTTAGATTTGTTAATTATTTCCCTCAATCTTTTATAGCTGTCCTGCCCATACATAGGGTGTCAATTTTCCCCAGAGCATCTACATTTAACTTATACGTGAAATCACAGAATTAGCTGAGGGTATTAGGAAATAAGCAGCTGAAAGCATCTCCATCACTGCAGACTGAGTGCATGACAGGTATACTGCAGCCCCATGGATCCAGCTGGCCTGTGCCCTTTTCCGGAAACAAACTTTTATTGGCACACAGCCAGACTGGCTGGCTTACATTTCTACAGTAAAGGCAGTTAGATGTGGCCTGCAAAGCCTGAAATACTTTCTATCTGGTCCTTCACAAGAAAAGTCTGTTAACACCTGCTTCACACGAACAAAGAATACTGAATAACTCAATATGCAGTGACCTCGAGATCCATTAAAACAGTTTTCTGTTGGGTTTGCAGAAATGCAAACACAGCTTCCCTGCTGCAGCCCACACCTCAGTAAGTCACCTGTGTGTCTGTAAGCTGCCAGCTCTGCATTAGAAACCAACTTAGATGGTCGCACAAGCACATCCCTTCCAGGAGCTCTACCAAAAGCCTCTCCACTGCTCAGTCCCCAGCTAGTGTTTGTGGAGTGGGGAGGGGGGAAGAATCAAGTGGCTTCTTTCCTGTGCTTGAATGGCAACATTTCCTGGTTCATTTTCATTTACCTGTGCTCTTGTTCTTTCAGTTCAAGAAGCTCATGAAGCTGCTGCACCTGCTCCTTTTCTTGATGAAGGGAAGTTCGCAGTAAGTTTATTTCTCGGTCAGCAGCTGCAGCTTTGAGCTCCACCTCTTCAACAAGTCGCATCTGAGGAAAAGACACACAATAATAGCCTTCAGATTCTCCCTGCTTCTACTTTAATGCCCATTTCCCAGAGAAAAGTACCTTTTAAATAACAGAACCTATTGCCCAAGTTGATTTTCAAAATGTCATAGAAGAATGATGCTGTCGTCACATGAGGTATAGCCTCCGAAGCATCCAACACACTCTCGTTGCCTATAGATCTTAATCAAAATTCTTACTTAGAAAGTGTGAGTGAAATACCTTCTGAACAAAACAGAAACAGGCCCACAGATACAGAGAACAGACTGACAGCTGTCAGAGGAGACGGGGGCTGATGGGCTGGGTTAAAAAGTTGGAAGGAATTAAACAAAAAATAAAAAAAAATACAAACAAAACAAACAAACAAAAACCTCACAGACACAGACAACAGTATGGTAATTACCAGAGGGAAAGGGGGGAAAAAGAGAATAATGAGGGGAGGAGGCTTGATTTTGGGTGGTGAACACACAGTACAAAATGCAGTTGATATATTATAGAATTGCACACCTGAAACATACAATTTTATTAACCAATGTCATCCCAATAAATTCAATAAAAATATGAAAGAAATACCTTCAGGCGCCCCAAAGAGACTTTAAATCCTGGCTCTTGGAACACAAGCCCAACAACTTGCCATATGTCCACCAAGTTTTCTGGTTGCCTTGTGAGTTCTAGGAGCCTTAATTCAGAAATAACTTCACAGACTGAATTGCCATAACACTTAATTTTTGCACATTCTAACATCTCTGAGTCTACTGAATAACCAGAGTTGTTTCAGTACAGAGCTAGGACTGGGTGTTAACTCAGTGGCTAACAGACAGAACAGAGAGATACCTGGGCTGCTTGCTGCTGTCCTTTCTGCCTCTCCATCTTTTCTAATGCTCTCTCCAGGGCTCTCAAGTGCCTGATGTGATCTTCTTGCTGATCTCTCGCTTTAATTAATTCAATAGTTAGTTTTTTAATTTCATTTTGAAGTCTGTGAACCATAATTTCGAGTTGCACTTTGGAATTTCTTTCTTTAAAAATAATTTCCTTTAACCTAAAGCACAAATCAGATGTGTATATTATACACAAAAATGAACAAAAATTGTAGTCAACATCAAAGGTCACAG
Source organism: Pteronotus mesoamericanus (assembly GCF_021234165.1). NCBI lineage: Eukaryota > Metazoa > Chordata > Mammalia > Chiroptera > Mormoopidae > Pteronotus > Pteronotus mesoamericanus. Next base: position 62,649,372 of record NW_026555321.1, read on the forward strand.
TAGAGAGGAATATTTGAAGTACTTTTGTAACTCATCAAATTAAAAAAAAAAAAAAGGCTGAAAAACAGAATAATATGTCTCTTTTCCATCCCTGAAACTAAATTGTGTCAAAAGGAAAAGCATTCTACCTGAATTAATGAAACTTAATCTTATGTGAACTTTATTCAATAGCAAAACTTTACTGAACACTTGTTTCAGGCACTGTGCTAGATGTGGGCTTAAAATTCAACGGCATGAGCCCTGACCAGATGGCTCAGCTGGTTGGAGCAATGCACCATACACCAAAACGTTGCACGTTCAATCCCCGACCAGGGTACATACCTGGGTTGCAGGTTCGATCCTCAGTCAGAGCACATAAGGAAAGCAGCCAATTGATGTTTCTCTTCACCCGCCCCCCGCCCGCCTTTCTCTCTAAAAATCAATCAACATATCCTTGGGTGAGAATTAGGGAAAAAAAAAAAAAAAAAAAATAGCTGGCAGCATTAATAAGGTACAGCCCGTTCCTTCAAGGAACTCTTGCTGGTTTTCACTTGGAAAACTTACTAATCTGACACCTCCAGCTGGAGGGCCCAAATAAATATGGCCAGCATTCTTTGTTTATGCAACAAGCTAATGAAGTACTAAATCTTTAAATACAATTAGTTCAAATTGAACTGAAACTACATACACTGGTCTCACTTCAGCTGGTCTAAACAAAGGTGTTCCAACTGCGAGTTCAGTGCTGTTTGGGTGATGAGCTAGCTCCAGTCATACTTTCCCCTTACCTATCTGTGGTGAGTAGAGCTAGGCTATTGATGTCTTTCTTTTCATTTGCATGTTTATGTAGTTCATCAATATAATCCATAAGTTTCTTTTCGGCTTGTTCGGCTTTCCATCTCTTCTCTCTCTCCTGGTCTAGTTGTTCAAGGAGTATCTGAAAGAAAATAGTAGTGTTATGTGAACTTTGAAAAGTTACCCATTCTCTCATTGCCCAACTTTCTCATTTATAATATGGGAATAACAGCATCTCATTCAGAATGCTGTGAGAGAATTAAACTAGGGTAAGTGAAGCATACAGAACAGTGTCCAGCACTGAAAGATCACTCAGGAAGTGTTAGCTGCCTTACTATCATAATGACAGTTACTGTTGTTTTTCTCAATATTAAAGCCTCTATATTTGAGAATAAAGGGAGGAAGCCCACAGCATGAAAGGTGAGAAACAGTTTAAAAAGCAATTATGGTATTGGAAGAGGAGTGCACATTTTAATCAAGACCAGTACTTCATAAGTAAAATTAGGGCAAGTTAATAAAATTACAGAGAAATCAATGTGTACTAAAAATTCTTAACACTTGAGAATGATTAAGGCAAATACTGAAGAATTTTTAAATTCTTAAATGCCGCTTAATCTGGAATCCATGAGTTCAAAACTGGGTTTTGGGGGAGTCCCTGACTTTACACACATTTTGTGAGTGTGAATAAATGTAGACTTCTCTGAGAAGACCAACAGATTTCCATAGATATTTTAAAATGTCTGAGGCCCAAAAGTTAGGAACCACCGCTTAAGAAATAAGAATTTGAAAATTTAAACAAGTTTCTTCCCCCACAACTATTTAACACATGATTTCACTAAAATCTGATTTTAAATAAACACATAATTTCCATTCCTTTAAAAATTATAAAAGTAATAATATCAGACAAAATCTAGTAACCAGAAAGAAAAAAATAATTTTCATCACTCCAATAAAAATATACACAATCTTTTGTGCTCATAAAAACATGCATTATTTTTCTGGGACTGGCTGTATTTAAAGCTATTCACATTTGCCCTGGCTGGTATCAGTGGGTTGAGTGTTGTCTGCAAAGCCAAAGGTTGCCAGTTTGATTCCTGGCCAGGGCACATGCCTGGGTTGCGGGCCTGGTCCCCAGTTGGGCTCTTGCAAGAGGCAAACAATTGATGTTTCTCTCACGCATCGATATTTTTCTTCCTCTCTTTCTCTCTACCTTCCCCTCCCTCTAAAATAAGAAAATAAAATCTTTTAAAAGAAATTATTCACATTCATTTCTCATGTATCTCTTGAATCCTACCCGGTAGGTGTTGTCTTCAGAGCTGCTGTTTTCAACTTTAATTAATTCTGTCTTCTGCTCTTCAGCTTCCTCTAATCTGTTACAGTTTGCTAGAGATGATCTTACATACAATTCTTTAAAGAAAGGCTGTTTCATTTTACGATTATAACTGTAAAGAATAAAACACAGACAATAACCCATAGAAACGGTCAATGTTTATGTTTTTTTACAACAGAAGTAAGGACAGATACAGGGATCTTCCTGTATAAATTTATAAGAATGTACTGACCAAATCTGAACTGGCAAGGCTGAAAAGTCATACATTTGACATTAGTAGAGTAAAAAATATCAACCAGAGAATAAGGAAGAAGCTAGCAGTTATTAACTTCTGTGCACTTTATTTCAATTTAACTGAAACACATACCTTATAAATGGGTTGTTGTTTTTATTGTGGTGCTTAATAGTCTGAATTGTTTTGGAATAATATGGGATTTTTGATCTCCTAGGAATTTTTCTATTACATTCTTTTCTGTTTACATAGTCACTTTCAGAAGTCATATCTGTGTCTCTTTTTGGTCTCAGGTCTTTCTCAGGAACATTATCTAGTAAAGAACTAGAAGTCTAGAATTAGAAAAACAACAAAGTTTGTTAAAAGGTTGATTTGGTATAAAAGACTAAAATTTGAAATCTCCTAAAATATATGATGACCTTTTACAAGATTAATGGTTTATAAAGTATGTTTGAAAATAAATACAGGAACTCTGCCTCTGGTATGGACAAGCAAGTTCCTCCAAGGTTGACTCTCTCAAAGTAAGAATGATAAACTCTGAGAAAAATACAAATAAAACTACAAACAAAAACTATTCGGAGGCCCTGAAAAGTGAAACAGGCTTATTCTAGAGGGGAGTTGACACTTTGGAAAATAACCAGAATGGGGTATTTCTGTCTTTGTGGTTTTTAGCCTGAAAACATACCACAATGTGTACTATTACGGAGGGGTGTCCAACCTGCAGCTCGCAGGCCGCATGTGGCCCAGGATGGCCATGAATCCAGCACAGCACAAAATCGTAAATTTACTTAAAATCTTTTTTTTTTTTTTTGCTCATATTTTTCACAGTGTTTGTGTATTTAATGTGTGACCCAAGAAAACTCTTCTTCTTCCAGTGTGGCCCAGAGATGTCAAAGGTTTGGACATCCTGATGGGAGTCTTAAATTCAGGTATAAAAATCAAGTTTTGGGGTCTGATGATTCAGAGGACAGTAGAGAGATGGCAAGAAGCCAAGTAAAGGACAAAATTCAGCCCAAGAGACAAAAGTGAATAGTTTAAATCAATGCAAGTTAAATGCTTGCCACAACAAATATCGAACTCTTTGGAGACTCATAACTGTACCAAGTCTCCATAACGTAACATTCACGATATCAGGAATAAAAGCCAACAATTGTCATAGGAAGAGCCAGGAAAGTATGACTTACTCCCAAGAGAAAAGGCAATCAATGGAGACCTAAACTGGGGGAACACAAATGTCCAAATAAGCAGACAATAACTTTAAAATAGTGGTCATAGCTGTGCTCAATGACATAAAAATTATGCTCGTCATGAATAAAGAGAGAAGAAAATTCAGCAAAGAAAGGGAAATTATTTAAAAAAAGAGGAAATTTCACAATGAAAAGTACAATGTCAGAAGTAAAAATTCACTGGGCTTCATAGAAGAATGAGGTGACAAAAACAGTAAGTGAACTTGAAGGCAGTTTAATATAAATTATTCAATATGAAGAACACAGAGAAAAAAGTTGGTAAGGTAGATATTTAGAGTCTCAAAGAGCTGCGGTTCAATATCAACAGATCAAGTGGGATCTGAATAAAGAGAGGAAAGAGAATGGGACAGAAAAATATTTGAAGAAGTGATGTCCACATTTTCCTAAATGGGTAAGGAAATAATTTAAAAATTTATAATGCTCAGAGAAACAAACCTGAAGCACGATAATATGAAGAAAACCATCCGTAAACACAATGTAGTCAAACTGCTAAAAACCAGGGGTAAATGTTAAGAAAATTAACGGGAGAAATAAGACAAATCCACAATCACATTTTAATATCTTGCATGCAACTGAAAGAACTAAAAACCAAGTCAGTAAAGACATGAAACATCTGAAAATACTATCAAGCATCCTATTCTGACGTCACAACTGTAGGACACACATCCTGTTCAAGTGCACAAATAACATCCACCAAGACAGGCATATGCTGGTCAATGAAAGAAGTCTGAGTAAATCAAAAGATGGAAATTACCCAGAATATGTTCTTTGAGAAAAAAGAAAGTAAATGAGACACTTCTAAATAATTCTTGGATAAAGGAATCACAAGAGCAATTAGACAACATTCCTAGCTAAATAATAATGAAAAGAAAAAAATCTTTCAAATATGGCTAAAGCAGTGCTTTAAAAGAATATTCATCGCTTTGAATCATTAAATTAGAAGACATGTCCAAACAAATTCAATAACCTAAGCACTTACATTAAGAAGCTAGAAAATGAAAAGTAAACTAAAAGTAGAAAAGAAATAAAATGTAGAAACTGTGAAAAAGTAGATACAATTAACAAAGTTGATTTCTGCAGAAATCAATAAAACCCTCAGCTAAATTGACTAAGAAAAAGAAAAAAGAGTTGCCTTAGAATTAATAAAGAAATTGAATTCATTATTAAGAACCTCCCAGGCCCAGATGATTTCGCTGATGAACTCTACAACATTTAAGGAAGACATAATTCCAGTCTTACAAAAACTCTTAGAAAACAGAGAAGGAGGGAACAGTTCATTTACATAGGCAGCACTAACCCCTGACATTAAAACCACAGACCCTACAGTAAAAGCATAAATCAATATCCTTCATAAGCAAAGACATAAGACCCCTTGTTAATACACCAGCAAACTGAGTCCAGAAATATATAAAAAAGAATTATCATAATTAAATGAGGTTTATCCCAAGAATGAAATGTTGAACATCATAAAATTAATTAATATAACTCACCCTATTATATGAATAAAGAGGAAAATCATATGATCAGTTCAACAGATGCAAAAACATTTGAAGAAAAAATAATTCAACACTATGAGAAAATTCAGTACACTGGGAACAGAGGTAAATGTATTTTGATAAAGAATACCTATAAACAACATGTAACTAACATCGCACTGAATGGCCACATAGAACATGCTCTAGAACCAGGAAAAATGCCCACCTCATCATTTCTCTTTGCACTGCACTGGAGACCCTAGCTGCTGCAATACAGCAAAAGGAACAGCATTAAGATCAGGGAAAAATAAGAAGTCTCTAGATGATTGTTCTTGTAGAAAATCATCAGAAATATATAAAACAAGGACTAGAACTAATAAGTTTTTAGCAAGGTCACAGGATACAAGAATCAACTACATTTTTACATACAAACAGCAATCAATTGTAGTTTCATATACAAAACTACAAAAATTGTTCAGTTATGATCATGTTATAAAACAAAATTCTTAGGAATAAATTTAATAAAAGATGTGTAAAACTGGAATGTTGAAAAATACTGCTGAAAACAATGAAATGAATCTAACTAGAGATGTGTTCACAGATTTAAGACTCAGTATTAAGATATTAATTTTCAAGAAAGAGATAAGCTGATCTTAAAGCTTAAAGAACTGCAAAGAATCTAGAATACCCAAAGTAATTTTGGAAAAAAAAAAAAATTGGAAGACTTATATTAACAGACTTAGAAAACTACTATGAAGAAACAAAAATCAAGACAGTATGGTTTGGGCATAGGATCAAAAAATGGATCAAAGAAATAGAAAAAAGGGACCACGGACAGATTCTATAGTTTGTGAGGTCATGTGACTTTTTTCAACACAGGTGTCAAAATAACCCAGGAGAGAAAAGCCTTTCCAGCAAGTGGTTCTGGGAGAACTGAATATCCACAAGGACAGGAATAGATTCAACCTTGCCTCCCTATAGACACCTCAGTGCAAAAGTAAAACCATAGCTTTTTAGAGAATAATAGAGGGGAATGTCTTTGTGACTTGGGGATACCCAATAGTTTTAAAATTCACAGAAAGCAATAACCATAAAAAAAAAGAAAAAGATAAACTGGACTTCATTAAAATAAATGAATATACAATCCACAATTTGAGAGAAAATATTCACAAATATTTGACAAATACATTTGACAAATATCTGATATTAGAATGCAGAGTATATAATGAATTCTTTCAACCCAGTAATAGTCTAACAACTCAATAAAAATATGGGCAAAAAGTTTCAACAGACACTTCACACAAGATTTATGAATATTCAATAAGCCCATAAAAAGTGCTCAACACTGACAATCATTAGTGATATTCAAATTAAAGTCATAATGAGTACCAGAACACACCCAGCAGAATGGCTAAAATAAGATCAGCACTGACACCCACACTGGTGAGGATGTGGGAAACTGGACAGTTTGCATTGTTGGTGGGACTGAAATGTATTGACCACTCTGGGTAATCTCTGGCGGTTTCTTATGTAACTGTATACACACTTAGCCTATAATCCAGAAATTCACCTTCTAGCTTTTTATTGAAGAAAAAGGAAGACATGATTGTATAAGCTCACAAAAAGACTTGTACAGTAATGGTCATAAACCTGGATGTAACCCATTGGAACCTCAAGAGGGCAATGAAAAATAAATGTTGGTACATTCATACAACAGAACACTACATAGCAATAACAAACTAGGGATAGATAATCCGTGCATTGGATTCAAGGACATCGGGTAGTATATCAGGAGATTTGGGATTGAAGCTCAAAGAGGTCTTACTAAACAAAGAATTCTTAGATAAACTCCTGGGTTTCTTTTCCATATAACAAGAACAGTGATGTATTAATTCCTATCTACTTGACTGGGTTGTAGTGAGAATGATATGACAGTGTAAGAGAAGCTGCCAAGTTCATTTCAAATTTGAATTAAGCTGAAATATAAATTCACTGGTCGAAAAGCTGGCCATTAGACAAAATGGAGATGAAATCTAAGGAAATGGAGGAGTCGAAAAGCTTAGTAATATGTCATCAATGATGTCAAAAGAATGTTAGGCCAGCACTGTGTCCCAGCTCTATCACTATCTCCAACTGTGGTCCCAAATGAAAATCTCTCTGGGCGCCCTGGCACGAAGAATCCCTGCAGCCTCAGTCACTTACTCACTCACTCACCTAGGGCAGGCCTTGTTTATTTAGCATTATTAGTGTCATAGCTACAACAGTTCAGTATGATTAAAAACCCACTGAACTGTAAATATCCCATAAGCATTCTCTGTTTCCTACCCTTACCTCATCTTTGGAAAAAAAAGTGAACATTACAAGTTGTGAAGTAATACTGACAGATACTTGATTAACAGCCTAGTCTCTCTATCAACAACCTTTCTACCCTACATCCAGGTTGAGGATAAGGTAATAGTCTTCTGTGCGCTAGAAGGTGTGGTGGTCAAGATAACACCTGCCTGCCGGTCAGAGCGAGGGCTGTAGACCCAAACAACAAGTTCTAGGAATTGTAGTTCATCCACACGTTCAAAGATTCTAAAAACCAGTGCAAAGGGTAAAAAAGAATGAGTATCTTAGGGAAGGAGAGATTAATGGGGAAGGTCTACTGGAAATAGAAGTTGAAGCAGGAAGTATATAAATTATACTTGATTTCAGCTGTGAGTCCCAGAAGTCGTTTTGGCCATCAAATGACTGAAGAGATAGGGGAGGTCAAAAGAGACTCAAAATTCTCCATGTTAGCAGATGTGAATCCTGAGTTCTGCTTCCTTCATTTTGAAATAATATAGGTAGGTCACTGAAAATAAGGTGAAGTACAACAGAAACTACTTAACAAAGCTTTGAAGGAGGACAAGGAAAACGAAGGGAGAAAGGGTGTCACCTTTTCCTCCTATTAGTACTATAACAATTCTGTTTCTGGAAAAGACAAAAATATACACACACACAGATACAGTAAAGGCGTTCGAATTGGTCCACTTGAACCCATTTTTTATTTTAAATTTTCTGAACTCCTATTTATTCAACAAATGCACTGTTTAGAAAAATAGAAAAATAGTTACTTCATTGAGAAGCTGTAAAAACTGATCATCTAATTTCTGAAGTTTCATCTCATTCTGAAAATCGCCTTCATGATTAACCTTCTTTGGCTCAGAAGACGGACATACAGACATAAAGGATGGCAAACCATTGTCCGTCGGTGTACTCGCAAACTGATCCAGGGGAGCCATCTCATCTATGCGGGCTGTCTCCACTGGCATGATGTCAGTGATCTAGGACAGACACAACCCAAATCCTTAACATTTATGCTTACTATTAATCAAAAGATGAAGTTACCTTTATATTAGGAAAAAACCCAATACTATACCTCATCTTCACTTATATTTAGGGGAGAATTAGATGAAACTAAATTATCCAAAAGACCTTCAAAGCACTGCAGACTTGATGAATTTATTTGTGACAGATTTACTGGTTCACCAAATATGTTCTTGCAATCCAGGATTCGAAGCTGTGGCAAGGTCTGGAGCATAACCGCTCTGTATCCTTGGAAACAAATCATTCAAAATGAAAAGTCAGGCATTAAAAAATGTTAGTTACTTCTAGCATCAACTAGATTCATCAACTACCAGATACATCACCTACAGTTGCAATGTTATAAAAATATTTCATTATGACATGTTAATTTCGAGGCACTAGCTTATCAAATGTAACTGTCTAAATAGAATGATTAATCTGTGCACTCTGTTTTTAACAATTTAGTTTGTCTAAATGAAATAATTTATTTGCAATCATGTTTTTCTAAATACATAGTAAAAAGTTACAAGTTTAAGACAAATAAAAACAGGTTAAAAACACCAGTTGCTTTGAACAGTGTTACAAAAATTTGAACATTGTTAATTAGTTCTTACCTGGTACACGGCAGACAGGATTATCCTCACCATCCTTTTCCAGAACAAGATTCGTCAGGAAGTGCAAGCCCACTACACACTGAAGTAAGTGATGGATGCTGTCTAAGCAGTTACTGTGCAGGTCGATATATTTAAGTTTATGTTTGATTCCATGAAGGGGCATCAAACCTGTAAGCCAAAAAAACCCTGCTGATGTCACCGCAGCAGCTACCCGAGTATCTCACCAAACATTTGTAGGTGGGTTCTATTTTGAGAGGCAAAGCAGCAGCATGACTGATGACTCGCTGTGAAAGCAGCTCTCATGAGGTGGGTTCAGTTGAGTCAACTGTTGCTTTGAAGAACAGAGGTTCCTGGAGCCTGGTTCTCTTCAAACAAAACAAATGGGCCTCCCCAGGCCATGGAGATACTTACAGAACAGCATAAAGAATGGCTCCAGGCTTCTTTTTCATAAGCAGACACTGAGTACACTTCAATTGTTGGTTTGAGCATAAAATACAAACAGCACGCCTTTTGATTTAGTTCTCTGGTAATATCTGTAGCTTCAGCTTACCTACAGTGTGGTGGTGCTAGGAAACCCATCCTTGGGCATCCTCTGACTTGGCTCAGCTGTGGTGCCCCAGGGCCATGCACCCTGCTGGCATACCCCCTGAAGGACTGGCTGTTTCTCTATTTTGCTTGTTAGTTCATTTTGTTCATTAGATTCCACATATGAGTGAAATCATATGGTATTTTACTTCTTCTGACTGCCTTATTTCACTTAGCATGTTCTCAATTCACATCCATGCTATCATAAAGGGTAAGATTTCCTTCTTTTTTATGGCTGCAAAGTATTCAATTGTGTAAATGTACCACAGCTTTTTTATCCACTCCTCTACTGATGGGCATTTGGGCTATTTCCAAATCTTGGCTATTGTAAATGATGCTGTTACAAACACAGGGGTGCAACTGGCTGTTTCTTTCCTGCCTCAGAACTTGCTTCCAAGTGGCGCTTCCTGAGCAACACTGTGGCATGCAAGTGTGAAGGCATCAAAGCCGGCAGGGCTCCCCTCAGTCCTAGAGAAGGGAAGTTGTCAGTGGACCAGCGCCCCAGCCTCCCTTCTTCTGGAAGGGCTGTTCTGAAATTCAGCCTACACTGAAAAGGTCCTGCTCCATGTTGCTGGTTGTCCCCTTAGAGTGGCCCTCCTCCATCCACATGCTCTCCAATGCCTCCCATCATGTCACATGCTAGGTCTCCAGCCAACCTCTGACCACACACACACACACACCCACCCACCCACACCCCCCCAGCAGGTTTCTCAACCTTCATTTCTCCATTTTCCTTCCTAATCATCCCACATTAGAAAGCACTCCCATCATCCCCTATGACTAGAGAAAACTCATGTTCATTAATTACCTTCAACTCCTTTTTCCTTCATTCCCTAATCTTATCCATCAGCAAGTCCTATGATGTCTATCCACAAAACACATTTACCCATCTCCAGTCTCCACCCTAGTCCAAGTCACCATCTTCTTTTCTGGACACTGTAGCAGTTCTCCACCGGATGCCTGACTTCCATTCCTGTCCTCCTAAAATCTACTCTTCCTCACTCAGAAGCCAAAGTAATCCTTTAAACACATGCACTATGTCACTTGTTTAAACCCTCCAATGGCTTCCTATTGTACCTATGAAAATATGCAAACTTCACCCTTTGCCTACTTCGTCTTTCTTCTTGAATACAAAGCCCTCACTTGTTTTGCTCCAGCCACACTTCCTTCAGACTCTCTATCATGGGAAGCTTGAGCAAGCCTTAGTGTCTCTGCATGCTGTAGCATATAAACTGCAATTATTTATCAAGGTGTTTCTGAACAAATAAAATTAAAAATAAGAATTATCTATTAGAACTTCCAGGGTGGTCTACTATACTTTTATATTCCTTATCAGTAAGTCACTAAAATTCATCCTTTTTAGGTATGGAGTTTGCTGCACTTTCACCAACATACAGTTGTTTAACTATGATTGAGATACAGAATTTCCACCACCCCAATCAGTGTCTCCCTATATAGCAATTTTCTCTCCCCATCTTTAAGCCCTGGCAACTAATGATCTGATTTCTACCTTTATAACTTTGCCTTTATCAGAATGTCATATAAATGGATTCATACAGTGTAGCCTTTTGTGTCTGGCTTTCACTTAGCATAATTCTTTCTAGATTTATCCATGTTGCTGCATGTATCAATAGTTCATTCCTTTTTATTGCCAAGTAGTATTCCATTGTATGGATGCATCACCATTTATCTGTTTACCAGGTGACAGATAGTGGGTACTTTCCAGGTTTTGGAGATTATAAATAATCATAGAAACATGATGATATGAAAAGCTATATAATCATATAAACACTCATGTATAGGTCTTTGATTAAACATGTTTTCATTTCTCTTCGATAAATGCCTAGAGTGGGATTACATGATATGGTATGTGTACATTTAACATTTTAAGAATACTTCAAATTGTTTCTCAAAGTACTTGTACCATTTGAACTCTACCGGCAATGTATGTATGTTCTAGCTGCTCCACAATCTCACCCGCACCACATGCTATAGTTTTTAAAGCTACCTATTCTAGTAGGTATGAAGTGGGTCTCATTATGGTTTTAATATGCATTTCCTCAGTTACTAAGGATGCTGAACATTTGTATATCATGTGCTTATTTGCCATTTGGAAATCCTCTTGGGGAATCGTGTGCTCAAATATTTTGCCTATTTTGGGAGGCTGCCACGATCTTACTTGTTTTTCTTTCTTACTACACTGTTAAGCCCTGCGACAAGAACTTTATCTTTTGATACAGTGATTTTTAATAAATACTTGAGTAAATAAATGAACTTATCCAAGATTCACATTTTTCAGATAAGAAAACTGTATAAAAAAATAGCTTTACTCAACAGTGCACAGCAGTAACAGATCTATAGCCAATACTCAATCTTAATACTTTCACATCTTCGGGGAGAAAGCTTAAAAAATTAAAATACTGCTGCTACTTAGGCTTAAGGGTAGGGATTAGATCATTTCATTTTTCTGTATACTAAACACCTAATGTAGGGTAGTGTTTTTTCAGTAGGGGAGAAAACAAACATGAGTAAGGCTGTTTCAAATATTGATAAAGATCAGAAGATAATTAGAGGAACTGCCAGGTCTAATTGGTTATTTGAAGAATAATTATGAATGCTAAAGTCAAAAAGAAAAAAACAATATATTTCATCCTCAATTTGCCATAGCCTTTGGGATGCTATATACACGTACTGTCTGATATGGCAGAATGACCACAGGTGGCTTTGTAATTTTAAATGAAAATGTTATTAAAATAAAATGACAAATTCAGTTCCTTAGTGCATTAGGCACATTTCAAGTGCTCAAAAGCCACATCTGGGTATTGGGTGCCATCCCAGACAGCAGAGATGTAGAATATTTTTACAAGAGAACTGTAAAAAGTTCTATTGCAACAATTTTTCTCTATAGAACAGTATATTCACTTATTATCTAAGATTAAAATATTAGTTCCCTCAAATGAGGTCTCTCCTATCCTATTTTTTTCTGTTACTGATCATTCTAGTTTTTGTTCCAATTTTTCATTCAGGTATAGCTGTGGCACCAACACATTCTCTAGGTGAGATTTTTGGTCAAAAATTGTATTATTAAGATTTTTGACATGCTGAGCTCGGTCTAACTCACCGCATATGGCAAATATTCAGGATTATAGGAAAATTAAGCAAATCTACTTACCACTAAGATCATTTATGTGGTTATAGGATAAATTCAGTCTAGTCAGATTAATTAGTGATTCAAGCCCTAAAATAAAATAAAATAAAATAAAGCTTTTGCAGGATTCAAATTAATTAGAGCTACATAATACTACAATGCTATTTTGTTTTGTTTTGAAGCAAATATTCAGTCTCAAATTAAACAACAGTGAAATCCATTTTATTGGTATTTTACAAAATAAAAAGATAACTTCTCTAGAAGATAAACTTTTATATAATAAATTTTAGAGTCAGTTTTCAAAAGTTTAACGTTCATCCTTCTTTTGGGAAGGAAAGAAAATGGACTTAAATGATCTTCCTTATTCAAAAGATTACATGAAAATCACTTACAAACCTTCTATTCTTGTGATCAAATTGCAGGACAAATTTAAAGTGCGTAGTTTTGTCAATGTGCTTAGTCCTTCGATTTGACTTATTTGATTAGATGACAGATCTAAATGTTGCAAATTCCAAACATGATCAATGGCTTCTATCTTTGAGATGTTGTTGCAATGCAGATTGATGGCATGGAGGGTTGAATCTAAGGATAACTCTGATATGCTATAAAAGAAAACATGTATTATCAAAAACAAGTAAAAATGAATTTTTAAATCATGAACAAAAAATTAAAATTTACCCAATACCCTGGAGATAAGTGTGAGCTCTACTCATTCTATAATGAAATCCTTCCTACTTATAAGTAGCCTTTAAATGTCTCATAAGGTGCAATGATTTGTATCACAAACCAGCATTTTGGACCATTTATATAAACAAGAAACCCTCCCAGGAGAGGCAAGTGACCCTAGGAATTTCTAGTTTCTCTATGCAAAGTCATCAGCACCCAGTGAGGGCATCAGTGTAAAAGCCCTGGATCCTAATAGCCCAGAGCAAATCTGCACTCTACCACCTTTTCTGCTGTTAATTGAGTAAATGAGTTAACCTCTCCAAGCCTCAGTTTCCTCATTTCATTCAATTCTCAAAATTCTAAACAGTAGGTATCATAAGGAAACTGAAGTTTACAGAAATGAAATGTGTCCAAGTTCTTGTAGTTATTACCTAACTGAGCCAGTATAAATCCAGATCTGGCTCTAGAGTCTATAATCTTACTTATCTATCTACAATGGCTACTTAACCCAGAATGTAACTGATTTAAAAAGAAATCATTGAGTATTGCTATTTCTACTGAAAAAGTGCCTATCTACCCTCCTTGACATTTGAAATGTACCACCCGTAAACGGAACTTATCTCTTCATTCTCTCAATTACTGCCATTTAAACTTGAACCTCTCTGAAGACACCAGTTCCAGGAATACAAACTAGCATACATAGTTGAGGGGAGCTGTATAGAGGCACAGTCGAGAACCAGGACACACAATGACATGGCATCTGCTCCATGTTCTGTGTACCCCTGTAGAAAAAGATGCAGTATTTCTACAGGTCAAACTAGCAATATCTATAGGTATGACTGAAATATTTCCCAATTATGTAGTTTCTGTCATTTACTGAACTATTTAGTCCAGATCTTATGCTATTAGCACGTGCTCTTAATGACAGCTATTTACTTTCTGAAACATTTCTGCTTTTGGAAATTAGTATTGTGCAGATTATGTGACACTGCAGAAAAAGCAGACAGAAATGTGTGTGAATTCGAACCCAATCGCCCATCAGGTGCATTAGGTTGGAAAAGTTATTTATATCCTGAATCTCAGATTTGTCACTTGTACAATTACCACCTTGCAGAATTGTTGTGAGGATCGGTGATAATACATGTAAGATGGACACACAGATGGCATTCAGTAAATGACAGTTACGATTAAATATAAAATATTCCTTTGAAAAAATAAGTCTTCCTGGGGTCTTCTGGCAAATTCTGGGCCAGGATCCAGAACAAGATGTTTAATTATGAACAGCCAGGCTCGCAAAGGAACAGCACGTGAAAAGGCACAGAGGAGCAGAGGCTGGACCTGGCTGTCATTCTGCCTGGCGAAGTAGACTGCCGGTGGGGAAATGGTTAAGAGATCGGGATGAGGAGAGGTGGGAAGGGGCCTGTCAACAACACACAGAAACAGCCAGGTACATCATGCACAAGACTGGATTGCATGAAAGAGGGATCGGGGACCTCAAAAGGGTTAAGCTTAGTACTTGCAAAAAATATGAGAACATATGCACCGCGGGGCTCTGCAAAGGACAAACTGGAACGGGGAAAAAGACCCGAGGCACGGCCAGTGAAGGTGGGGCGGAGGGCTGGGGTGTGAACACGGCTCCACAGCTGCCGATGTCGAGAGTGTCAAAGAAGGGTCAGCGCAGGGACAGGCAGGATCAGGGGAGGCGGGGGTCCTTGGCAAAGCAAGGAGGACGCCAACAGTATGCCATAGAACAGGACCGCAGAGGAGGGAGAGAGCGCGGCCCCTGCACCTCTGAGGGCAGTTTCAGAGTGGGTCCCAAGGAAGACGCCAGTCCCTCGGGCACCCTTCACCTCCGCAGGCCTTTGTCCATGCAGCACAGGTCTCCGTAGCTGCTGTCGCCGTCCTCATTCTCGACTTCCGCCTCCACGGGTGCCTCCATAGATGCGGAGCTGGGTCTCAACCGGCGCCCGGCGCTGGGTTCGACCTCCCGGAACACTCCTTACGACGAGCGTAAGTGCGGACCGCGGGGCGGGGCCAGGGCTCCCTCCAACCGCCGGCCGCACTTTCCCGCCTAGCCGGCGCTGCAAAAAGGGAAGTCGCGGCTTCCGCGCCAGAGGCTTCCGTTCCTTTAACGGCAGCATTGGCGCCAAGCCTGGTACTTGCCGTAAAGCGAGCAGCATTCGGTGGGCGGTATTGAAAGCGAGTGAGTCGTTTCTGTGGCTTTTCTGTGTCATTTTTTTGCGTTGCTGGCCCTGAGTTCTGAAGACGGTTTCACAACAGCTTGTCCCTGCAGATCTAAATTCTTACACATTCACAGGTTGTCCCCCATCGGTCATGATTGGTTAATGTTGGGGATGACTTCCAATGCCTGGTCCGCCCTCTGCAGCGAGGAGTCAGGGGGCCCATTTTTGTTCTGGGAGCTTTCATAATTCAGTAGGGGAAGCAGACGGGGTGAGCGCTGATGAGACGATGTAGGGGTAATACTGGACACCATGCTGACTGAAGGAACTTTCGTCTTACATGCCTGACCATGACTCCATGCGTTCAGTAAAATTCCATTGTTGAATTTAACCTAACCATTCTTAATGGAAAGAATGTACAATGACATCCTTTCTTAACATCAGTTCTGCAAAATAGTTGTTTTGTCCAATTACCATGAATGTTTGTGCAAGCATTATTTTACAGGCCCTTCAGATGGTTCACTGACCACGGAAAACACCTTGTGACTACCTGGGAATCAATTTTAGCCTGATTACGACCGTGGGACAATTGACCTCATCCTTCCTTATTCCCAAGCCCTACACCCATCCCAAGGCCCCGGTATAAGACACCCTCAGAATTTCTCAGGGAGTTCGACTTCGCTCTTCTGGCTGACTTCCTTGTGCACAAGTTCTTTTCAATTAACTCTGTTTGCTTGATCTTGTACTGAGTTCAATGCTCATTTTTATGACATTAAGACTCAAGAACCTGGCATTCAAGGTCGGGTAACATTAGGAAGAGCAAAGGAGCAATGAAGCTGACTGCAAATGCTATCGGTAGTGGGGTGTCCTAAACAGAGGGTATTGATGATTGGGCATAGTTATGCTAGGTCAGGGGAGCTCTGAGAATGCATGACATTCCACAAGGAAGACAATACCTGAAGAAAGTCAACCTCCTCATTAGATTGCTCTCTGAATCCAAGGTATAGCTCAACTCTGAAGCTATCACTACTGATCTGATGTGCTTCCTCATTACTTATTAAGTAAAGGCCTAACTTTCTCATTTAATATTGAAAATATTTACAGGCTTAATTATTATTAGTTTACTGTTTAGCGGGCAGTGCTCTGCCTCCGCTTCCCCTGGCTGAAGAAGTCCTGCTTATTTGTTCAAAACGTGTAACCATGATTCTCTATTCTGATAACCTCACGCTTTGGCATGTGTCTCCAGATCGTTCCAACAAGAGGTGGAGGTAGAAACTCTTTACTGGCTTTTTGATTCTTGGCTTACTTGTAACTATTTTTTTAATCAATCAAATTCATTGGAATGCTAGTCCTAGTCCCAAGACATCTAATGCTAAACCTCAAGACATCTTGCATGCTTCTGCTCACTCTGTTGGAAAACAGTCCACGTTGAATACTAACCTCACTTCACAGCTGGATTTCTGAGGCTTCCCTTCTTGACCATCCTGGCAATTCCCTTTGCCTTTTCCCCTCTTTGGATATTGTGTCTTGGGCATCATGTTTTCATTTTTTTCTTGGTTTATACTCTGCCATGGTATATGTTCTACAGGAGCTTCTTGAAAAGGGTTGTTACTTTATTAGTGTCTTCAAGCTTGCGATGTTCCAAGGGTCATCTTACGGGTTCCCAATGGTCTTAGCTTTCCACTTACGCTAATGCCAATGTCAATTGCCACTTATCATCCTTTCTAAGTTCCAAAATTTGGTTACATCCCTAATCTGCTGTTGTGTCTTACTGATCTTTTTATCACTATCTGTTTATGTGTATTTGATTTCTTTCATGTCACATTGTGGAGGACTGTGAAGACTGACATCCAAAGCCAGGCTAAGTGCTTGGCAAGCCACACTTCAACAACCTGCATCTGCAAAGCAGAACAAGCTGGCAGCTGATGGCAGCCAGAACCTGGGGGTTGAGAAGGAAATAGTTAACCGTAAGCTTCAGCTGAATGTGACTGCAGCTTTGGCAGAAGAAAGTTTGATCATTTAGGTAGCCTGGGAAATGAACAACCTTTGCCCATAGCTGCAAAATGTCCTTGAGCCTCATCTAACCAACTCCCATAAAATAAACATGGAGACTGTGTTCAGGGTCATTGTCTCTCCATCGGAGGACAATGCCCCACCTGGCCCTCGCTTTTCCTTAGACTGTCTTATGTTGTGTCTTTGCGTTGTGTTGTGTCTCTCTCAGTTTTTTGTCGCCCCGGCTCAGGGACCTCCACTCCACATGGGTCACGCCATCACATTAGTGGGGTTTCAAAAGGAATCAGGTAGCAACACATATCATACCAACCAGCAAAGCCTTATTACATTTTTATTAACCAGAATTATAGAATGACTAATACGGCATTTATATGGTGAAGGGAAGAGGGGGGAAAAAGTCGTTCAAGTGGCCATTAAATTGCTGCAGTCACATGGAGATTATGCCTTCCTCACTGTTGAGCATACTATGTTTTCTTTGGCCCTATTTCATTGTTAGCGTTGCTAGACAAAATGGACACTAGATGGCTGTGAAAGCATCTATATTCTGAACAAGCCATTTAGTTCAAGTCACCATATAATATCTTCTATAAGAAAAACATTTAAATACACACACACACACACACTATACACATATATTTGGTTATAAGAAAATGAGTTTAAAGCTACTACTAGTCATTCAGGATCATTCAGAAACTTGTAAATTTTCTAAATGTTCTTTATTAATAGTCTATAAACATTTGTTAAATATCTGCCAAGAACCAGGTTGTGAGTGGTGCTGGGGCCATAAGGATAAGCAATGCAGACATGACCCTGTCCACATGCAATTTACTGGCAACAAGAATTCAGAAACAAAACAATGATTACAAATGATAAATTGGAACTGTCTCAAGTATACAAAGTTTGTGAAAAAACATAAGATGCTACTGGAATATAAATCAGAATACCTAGCACAGACTGCATGAAGGAAGGCTTCTGAGGAAGTAAGGTCCACTCTGAGTCTGCAGGATAAAGACTGTTAAAGCAGCTGTTGAAAACATGTCCTTTCAAGGCTGAGGGATGTGAGAGGACATGGAATGGAGGTAAGGCCATGCTGCCGCTTTGGGAGCAAAAGTAGGTAGGGGGAGAGTGGAACACAAGACTGGTGAGCTTCCCAGGGTCCTATCATGAAAGGTCTTGGATTTCATATTGGATCTTTGGCAGGTGGGCATTTAAGAAGTATTTTAAGCATACTAATCTTGTGATTGCATATACATTTTTAATAGATAACTTACCACCCTTGCAGTATGGATTAGATCTTGTGACGTTTCCAACTTTTCTCAAGTTATTTAAATTATTAGATTAAAAATGTTCAAGAAATAACTAGTATCAGTGTATAGGAATAGTGGCTTTGGGGATCTAACTTAGGTCTAGTGAGAGACAAAGAAGCTCCCAAGATGAAACACTCAAAGGAAAATTTAGAAGAGGAATATGTATGAATATATAACTATACAAAGCATGTATAATGTACAAATATATGTATATATATAACCACTGCTAAATGCTCACAGTTAATATGACTTTTATTATAATTATTTTATTTTCCTAATATTTTATCATCAGTTGATACTTTTTTGGAATTATAAGCTGTGAAGGGATTCAGAATGAGTTACAAGGCATGGCTTTGCCTGCTTTTTGTCATTTATATTATGGATACCATAATATTCTCTGCTATGAGTTTGTAGTAGCATGGACTTTATCAATAGAGTCTTCCTTCGGTCTAAGGGAAAAACCCAAGCAGTAGGAACACATTGTATAATTTCATAGAATTTTTAAGATATTTAGAATTTTACATCTTTTTAATTTATTTTTTTAAAATACATTTGTCTCTGCCTTCCACCCATCACTTTCCCCTGCCCCCTCCTCCCTCCCTCCCTCAATCCTTCCCCTTTCGTTTTGACCATGAGACCTTGCTATATGTTCCTTGACTTTCCCCTTCCTTTCCTTTTTCCCCACCCTCCCTCCCTCCTTCCCTCTAGTCTCTGTTGGTTTCCTTTCAGTGTTGCTGGTCTTATTTTCCTTGCATCTTTGTATTGTTGGTTAGGTTTCGCTTATAGGCGAGATCATATGGTATTTGTCTTTCGCCCCCTGGCTTATTTCGCTTACCATAATTCTCTCGAGTTCCATGAATGCTATCGTGAAGTGTAGTAGTTCTTTTTTTCTTTCTGCTGCGTAGTATTCCATTGTGTAAATGTACCATAATTTTTTGATCCAATCGTCTACTGATGGGCATTTAGGTTGCTTCCAACACTTGACTGTTGTAAATTGTGCTGCTATGAATATTGGAGGAAAATAGGTTCTTTTGAATTGGGTTTTGGGGTTCTTAGTGTATAATCCCAGCAGAGGAATCACTGGATCAAAAGGCATTTCCATTTTCAGGCTTTTGAGAAAATTCCACACTGCTTTCCCCAATGGCTGCACCAGTCTGCATTCCCACCAACAGTGTACTGTATTCCCTTTTCTCCACAGCCTTGCCAGCACCTGTTTGTTGATCTGTTTTTCAAGGCCATTCTGACCGGAGTGAGGTGGTACCTCCTTGTAGTTTGAATCTGCATTGCTCTGATGGCTAGTGATGCCGAGCATCCTTCCAAATATCTCTGGGCCCTGTGTATCTTTTTGGAAAAGCGTCTGCCCAGGTCCTTTGCCCATTTTTTGATTGGATCATTTGTCGTCTTGGAGTGGAGTTGAGTGAGTTCTTTGTATACCTTGGAGATCAAACCTCTATCTGATGTATCATTAGCGAATATATTTTCCCATACGGTTGGCTCCTTTTCATTTTGCTGATGTTTTCTTTCGCCGTGCAGAACCTTCTTATTTTGATGAGGTCCCAGTTGTTTATTCTTTCCTTTATGTCCCTTGCTTTAGGAGACATATCAGTGAAAAAATTGCTGCGTGGGATATCTGAGAGTTTCCTGCCAATGTTCTCCTCTAGGATTTTTAAGGTGTTGCAACTTATATTTAAGTCTTTTATCGATCTTGAGTTTATTTTTGTGTATGGTGTCAGCTGATGATCCAATTTCAATTTTTTCCATGTAGCCGTCCAGCTCTCCCAACACCATTTGTTAAAGAGGCTATTATTGCTCCATTTTATGCTTCTGCCCCCTTTGTCAAATATTAGATGCCCATAGAGACCTGGGCTTATTTCTGGGCTTTCTATTCTGTTCCACTGGTCTATGGGTCTGTTCTTGTGCCAGTACCAGATTGTTTTGAGTATAGTGGCTTTGTAGTAGAGTATGATGTCCGGTATTTTGATCCCTCCTATTTTGTGTTTCTTTCTCAAAATTGCTGAGGCTATTCGGGGTCGTTTATGGTTCCATATAAATTTTTGAAATGTCTGTTCTATTTCTGTGAAATACGTCATTGGTATCTTAATAGGGATTGCTTTGAATCTATAAATTGCTTTGGGTAGTATGGACATTTTGATGATATTAATTCTTCCAATCCATGAGCATGGTATATGCTTCCATTTATTTGTGTCTTCCTTAATTTCTTTTTCCAATGTTGTATAGTTTTCTGCATACAGGCCTTTTACGTCTTTGGTTAAATTTATGCCTAGGTACTTTATTTTTCTTTTTGCTATATCAAATGGTATTTTTTTTCTGATTTCTTCTTCTATTGCATTGCTGGTGTACAAAATGCCTTAATTTCTGAATGTTGACTTTGTATCCTGCTGTTTTGCCAAATTCACTTATTAGGTTGAGGAGTTTTTTGGTAGAGTCTACAGGGTGCTCTATGTACACTATTATGTCATCTGCAAACAATGATAGTTTTACTTCCTCCTTTCCTATTTGGATGCCTTTTATCTCTTTCTCTTGTCTGACCACTGTGGCTAGGACTTCCAATATGATGTTGAAAAGAAGAGGTGAGAGCGGACATCCTTGTCGTGTTCCCGATCTTAGTGGGAAAGCTTTCAGTTTTTGCCCGTTGAGTATGATGTTGGCTGAAGGTTTTTCATATATGGCCTTTCTTACTTTGAGGAATGCCCCATTTATTCCCATTTTGCTGAGTGTTTTGATCATAAATGGGTGCTGTACCTTATCGAATGCTTTTTCTGCATCTATCGAGATGATCATGTGGTTTTTGTGTTTTCTTTTATTTATGTGATGTATCACGTTTACTGATTTGCGTATATTGAACCATCCCTGCATCCCTGGGATGAATCCCACTTGATCGTAGTGGGTAATCTTTTGAATGTATTGCTGGATGCGGTTTGCCAATATTTTGTTGAGGATTTTAGCATCTATGTTCATCAGCGAAATTGGCCTGTAGTTTTCTTCCTTTGTAGGGTCTTTATCTGGTTTTGGGATCAGGGTGATGCTGGCCTCATAGAAGGAGTTTGGGAGTCTTCCCTCCTCTTGGATTTTTTGGAATAGTCTGAGAAGGACAGGCTTAGCTCTTCCTTAAATGTTTTGTAAAATTCTCCTGGGAAACCGTCTGGCCCTGGGATTTTGTGTGCTGGGAGTTTCTTGATTACTGCTTCAATTTCCCCAGCTGGTTATTGGTCTGTTCAAGCTTTCTGTTTCTTCCACCTTCAGTGTTGGAAGATTATACTTTTCTAAACATTTGTCCATTTCATCAAGATTTTCAAATTTCTTGGCATATAATTGTTCATAATAGTTTCTGACGATCCTTTGTATTTCTGTGGTATCCGTTGTTATTTCTCCTCTTTCATTTCTGATATTATTAATTTGGGTCCTCTCCCTTTTTTTCTTGATGAGTCTGCTTAAAGGCTTGTCAATTTTATTTATCTTTTCAAAGAACCAGCTTCTGGATGGTTGATCCTTTGAATTGTTCTTTTCGTCTCTATGTCATTCAGTTCTGCTCTAATCTTGACTATTTCCTTCCTTCTCCTTGCTCTGGGATTTACTTGTTGTTGTTTCTCCAGTTCTTGCAGTTGTAGTGTTAGGTCTTTTATTTGAAATGTTTCTATCTTTTTTAGGTAAGCCTGTATTGCTATGAACTTACCTCTCAGGACCGCGTTTGCTGTGTCCCATAGGTTTTGGACAGTTGTCTGTTCATTTTCATTTGTTTCCAGAAATTTTTTGATTTCTTCTCTTATCTCATTATTGACCCATTCATTGTTTAATAGTGTACTGTTCAGTCTGCATGAGTTTGCAAGTTTTTGAAGTTTCTCTTTGAGGTTGATTTCGAGTTCCAAGGCCTTGTGATTCGAGAAAAAGTTTGGTACTATTTCAATTTTCCTGAATTTGCTGAGGCTTGCTTTGTGTCCTATCATGTGGTCTATCTTTGAAAAACTGCCATGAGCATTTGAAAAGAATGTGTATTTTTCTTCTTTGGGATATAAGGTTCTCTATATGTCAGTTAAGTCTCTTTGATTCAGTGTGTCATTCAGTGCCACGATATGTTTATTAATGTTTTGTTTGGAAGATCTGTCCATTTTTGACAGTGGGGTGTTGCAATCCCCTACTATGAGTGTGTTGCTGTCTATATCTTTTTTGAAGTCATCCAACAATTTCCTTATAAACTTCGGGGCTCCTATATTGGGAGCATATAAGTTTACAATGTTGATGTCTTCTTGATAGATTCTTCCTTTAAGTATGATAAAGTGCCCCTCTGTGTCTCTCTTTATGGCCTTTGCTTTGAAATCTACTTTGTCTGAAACACGTATGGCAACGCCAGCCTTTTTCTCATGCCCATTTTCTTGGAATATTATTTTCCATCCCTGTACTTTCAATCTGTGTAGGTCTCTTGCTCTGAGGTGGGTCTCTTGTAGGCAGCATATGTGTGGCTCAGGTTTCCTTATCCATTCAACTACCCTGTGTCTTTTGATTGGGGCATTGAGTCCATTCACATTGAGAGATATTACTGATAGAAACTTACTCATCTTTTCTCTTTGTACTTGTGTTCCTCTCTGTCTCATTCTTTTCCTTCATCTGCTTAAACCAGTCCCCTTAGCATATCTTGGAGTGCTGGTTTGGTAGAGATGTATTCTTTTAGCTTTCTTTTGTCTGGGAAATTCCGTATTTCTCCTTCTATTTTAATGGAGAGCCTAGCTGGGTAGAGCAGCCTTGGCTGTAGGCCCTTGCTTTTCATGGCTTGGAATATTTGTTGCCATTCTCTTCTGGCTTGTAGTGTTTCTGTTGAGAAGTCAGCTCCTAGGCGTATTGGGGCCCCCTTCTATGTTACTTTCTCCTTCTCCCTTGCTGCCTTGAGGATTCTCTCTTTGTCTTTGACATTTGCCATTTTAATGATGATGTGTCTTGGAGTGGACCTCCTTGAGTCCCTCTTGAGAGGGGTCCTCTGTGCCTCCTGGATCCATGAGAACCTTTCTCTCCTCAAATTAGGGAAATTTTCCATCATTACTTTTTCGAGGAGGTTCTCTATTCCTTGCTCCTCTGCTTCTCCTTCTGGTATCCCTATTATACGGATATTATTGCGTTTCAGGTTGTCCTGCATTTCCCTAAATGCTTCTTCATTCTTTTTTGAGCCATTTTTCCATTTCTTGTTCTTTCTGGGAGCTTTTTTCTACCTTGTCCTCCATCTCACTGATTCGATCCTCAGCTTCCTCCAGCCTGCTTTGGATTCCTTCTACTGTGTTCTTCAATTCAGAAATGGTATTCTTCATATCCTCTTGTGTCTTCTTGATAGTTTCTATGTCCTTTTCAAGGCTGATAGTTTGCTGTAAGATCTTGATAGTTTCTCTGCAGTTTCTCATAGTTCTCTTTGAGCTGGCTGAGCTCATTGAGCTTCCTTAGAACCATTATTTTGAATTCCATATCTGATAGTTCCCTTGCCTCTATTTCATTCAGCTCTCTCTGTGGGGAGTCCTGTTTTCCACTCATTTGAGGGGAACTTCTTTTTCTTCCCATTTTTGTGAGAGTCTGTTAAGTATTTTTGTCCTTTACTTTTCTTTCTGGGCTTGCCTCTGATGATGTCAGTTTTTGACCCTATAGGGCCTTGGGTTGTTTGTTTGAGCCTTTCAGGAGTCTAATGCCTGTGTCTGACTCCTGCTTGGAGCAGCTCTGTGACCCCTTTGGTCAGTGCTGGGCTATTTTTTGTGATCTTTCTGCGCTCTCACACGGGCTCCTTGAGCGCGTTCCCAGTGCGGCAGCGTCCCCCACCTGCCTGGGCTCGGATGTGCTTGCCCCAGACCAGGGGGCTTATTCGCGACCTCGCATATTCATCTGGCCTCCCTGGCATGCGAGCTTCGCTGCACTGGTCAGTTTAGGGTTTTCTATTGTGTATGTTCCCCGCTTTTAGCTCTTTGGGTGCTTTGCTTGCCCTCGCCAAATGGGGACTACGGAAATGAGAGGAAATCAGCTCTAGGACTCTCTGGTTAATCCCGTTTCTGGTCTCTCCTCCAGGGACTCTGGGCAGCTGTACTTATTTTATGGGCCGCTCCGCAATCGCGGCGGGTAGGTCACTTTACGCCTGCCCTTGCCCCTCTGTGCACTCCCTCGCAAGCCGTATGGGTGCCAGTCTATGTGAGGCCTTGCTGGCAGGTGCAAGCGTTCGCCAGCCCACGTGGGTCACACACACGCTCGCCAACCCTCGCAGGTCACTTGGCGCAAGTGTGCGCGCCTGCTCTGGGTGTTTTGGGGGTGTCTATGTTTGCTTTTCGGCTTTTGGCTCTTTCAGGGTGTGGCCTCTTCCCGCACAATGGAGACTACGGCAAGGAGAAGGAGTCGGGACTCCCCGGTTCCTCCTCCTGTTCTTTCCCCAATGCCTCCGTTTCTAGTCTCCCCTCAGGGGCCTCTGGGCAGTTCTGTGACCCCTTCGGCCAGGGATCCAACCCCGGTGCGGACTGCGTTTCAATCGCAGGCAGTCTGGTTCATGCGCGCCCTGCTTCTGCCTCTTTGGGGTCGCGCCTTTCCAGCCCACAATGGAGACTACAGAACGGGGAGGGAGTCGGGACTCCCCGGTTCCTCCTCCCGTTCTTTCCCCAACGCCTCCGTCTCCAGTCTCTCCTCAAGGCTCTCCCAGCCAGTCTGCACTCAGCCCCGTAGCTCAAACGAGTACAAGCTGTGCGCAGGGCGCACAAAAGGCAGGTTAATTGATTCCCTTATGCCTGAGCGAGATGGTAGCTGCAGAGTGGGAGGTGCGTTATCACAGGGGCTCCACTGGCCACCGTGTCAGTTCTCTTCACAAAGTTTTCCTCACCAGTCTTTTCCCAGGCACCAGCCCACCCTGCTGCCGCCTCTACCCAGCGATCAAGGAGGGTGGCTGCTCCTGCAACTTTTGCATTTGCCCTTTAAATGTCTTTTTGCATCCCCAGCCACCTGTCTCTGGCAGAGAGCACCCCTAAGCTTTTTGGGGTTGCATTTTGTCTGTATTTTCTCGGCTTTAGCTGCTGTAGTTTAGGGGTTCCTGTTTACGATTCAGACCCTGTTCTTCTCGGGGGGAGTTAACTGGCCCTTTCAATGTCCGTCTGGTGCCAGTGCTCATGGGCACCCAGCCCACCCTCTCGAGCCTCCACTCAATTCTCACCCTTTGGGATGTGTGAGAGTAGAATCCACTGTCCGCCACCTTGATTTCTGAGCCTCATTTATGACTGCTGCTTCACCAGTTTCCCTCTAGACTATGACTCAAGGGCAGGAACTGTGTCTTTCTAATAAAATTTTCAGTTTTTCAATTATGGTTGACATACAACATTATATTAGTTTCAGGTGTACAACATAATGATTAGACATTTATATAACTTAGGAAGTGATCAGCCTGATAAGTCTAGTACCCATCTGACACCATGTATAACTATTAATAATATTGTTGACTATATTCTTTATTTCTAATTTTGCATCTAAGTCTTAAGGCATTGCTTGCCTCATAGAAGGGGCCCAATCAGTATTTGTTAAATGAACAGGTATTTTCTAATGCCTGCTTTGTGTTTGACAGGAGCCTGTGCTCAATGTGTGAGCTTGTAATGAGAGAAAAGGTCACCTAAATAGCCTTGCTTTTAGAAGAAATCTCCCAACTCTGGGATAAGCAGTCTCAGGAATACTTGACACTAGGCACTCATTAATTTCCAATGATCTTTTATTCCTTCCTTATAGACTCAATTATATCATAACACTTAAACTACTTGAATTTAATCTTTCTTCATCAGAAAAAGTATTTCAAGGGCAAAAAACTCATTACTTCTTCAAACTCCCTTAATAAGCTGTGGAATTTTTCAGTTAGCGTAAAAGAAAAAAAAAATGCCAATGTCGGTTAAAATCTTATCAGTGTGTCAGGCTCTCCTTTATTTGTCTTGACAGTTCATACCTTCCATGCTTATCTAATCATGTTACACTGCAACTGTGAGCCTTCTGCAGCCCAGGATGGCTGAGCCATCATTTTGAATTTATCTTGGAAGCAGCTATAATAAGAAAAAAAAAAAAAAAGATGAAGAAGAAACTTGACCACGGCATGTTGGTTTAAACTCCTCTTATTTGTATCATGAATTGCGTAATCTCCAATACCCTGTCCCCAGACTCCTTAACTCCAAACCAATGTATGGAAAATGTATCTTTAAAGCTCTTATGACTCCATGTGGTTTTCTCCCCTTGTTTTTAATTCTACAGAATGAGGTCACTTCGCCTAATTTTCCTCTGTATTTCAATATTTAGATTTCCTCTACTCTAAACACTTGTAAATTTTTTAATAGGATTTGACTGGCCTTCAGTTGTACGTTAGTGTTTATTCCAGACTTTTCTCCAAATAGATTCAGGTCTTCCATGTTTTGAATTAATGGCATGTTCGCGAGCTGAAACATGATGACTATAAAACAGAAGTATGCAGGGAGGGCATGAACAGTCTAGGTTCTGGAATTTGCAGCCTGAATTCCAATCCTGTCTCTGCCCCCACCTCACTAGTTGTAATACATCCTTGAACAGGTAATTTTTCTGAGACTTGGGCTTCTTGTCCTTAATATGGGGTAGTACTAATACCTGGGCCATAGAGCACTTATAGAGCATTTAGAATAGGATCTGGAACATAGTTAACTCAAAATAAATGTTAGCTTGAAAAGTAAACACATAGTGGAACTGTAAATCTCATAGAAATACATATTAGATATTAGTCTTACCCAGCAAAAAGTAATTTTTAGCTATTTCAAAATTCATTTCTTAAAGGTAACCTGGTGGTTATGTCTGATGACTGCCTCCTACAGTCAGTTCAGGATCGGAGTAACCCATCCTTCACTATTTAAATAATAATAATGTCTCAAATCCTTCCTACAACAATGGGATACCCACCATCTCTCCCATAAAAATTTCTGTGGTCCTCTCTTTCAATACTAATACTTCTTGAGTTGCTGGCTAGATTCACATGTTGTCCTCAACTCCTGATCTTTTCCCCACTCAAATCAACCCCAAATGGCCATCATCCTTTCCCTTCATTTGCTCAAAACACCACTCACAGAGGTATTTTCATGTTAGATTATTTCTTGAAGGATTTCTTGTATCTTGGAACAGAGTGTCAGACAATCCGAAATGGAATATTTTATACTCTTCTTCCTCAGTGTCCATCCTCCCACTATGGGAGGCTGACTCATAATCTTTTCCTTTGGCCTGGGGCTACCCATTCTCACCAGAGGCTCCCATCTTTTCACCTCCTTCTCTCATGGTCCCCGAGTGCCCCCAAGCTCAGCGTTTCTCCAGGTCTCTCATGTGCAATTCAGTTTTCTGTTTGTAAGGACCATTTTGGCCTTTATCCTCACGGCTTTACTTTTCTAAATTAATATTTTCTCCTTCAGAAGAAATCTGCTATCCACTTAAAATAATATTCCCATAGCACCCTTATCTCAAAGTAAATAAGCCATAATTCCTGCTTTTGTAGACACAGTTTATTTCCTGAGGAGGAATACTTAAAAACTGTGAGTTGGTTTACTTCAGGTTTCTACACTCAACTCCGCCTGGCTCCCAACTCACTCAGAGCAAGAGTTGGGGTCTTGACAAGGTCTGCAGAGTCCCAACCCTCACCTGGCCATCTTTCTGCATCTTTCTGGTTCCATATTTAGATTGTGTATGTCCCAGACCTGAAACATTATTTCAGAAGCATATGGAATTTCACTTGTTCTATTTGTTGATTAGGAAAAAAAAAAACATAGCCGAAGTGCATTGTCACCAGGTGGCAGTGTGACAATGTTATTCCCAACCTGTCTTTGAGGTTATCTGGGTAGAAATAACTTACTAGGACGTTTTCTGCCCCGATCTATACAAAATCACATAATCATAGCTATTAACTTTGTTAGATACTTGAAGATCTTTCAGTCCTATGTTCTAGCTAAAGGTTAGCAAACTGAGGCCCAGGTATATAGGAATTATAGATATAGAAATATATATATGTTCCTAGGGAGAGAGACAGAAAGACAGAGACAGAGACAGAGAAAGGATTTTCAAGTTGATTTCATTTTTTACAGATGAGGAAAATGAAGTCATGGACAAGGAGATATATTAGTTGAAAAACTTTTCATTGTGTTATAAATTCAGCACAACTTGGTTTTTAAATTTAAAAAGGAGAGTGGTTGTTACTGAAGCTTCTGGAGTCCCCGGATAGAACAATCTTGCTTCGGACGCAGCTGAATCCAGGCATCTAGTCTCTTCTCTCTTTATCTATTTTCCTCAATGGTGGCTTTGTTTCAGGTTTTGAAATAAAGAGTGACCCCCAGCCACTCTTGCCTTATACTACATTTATTCCTTAGAGTATCTGCAGAGAAAGTAATTTCTTTTTCTAATATTTTCAGTAAGAGCCCTGGAACTGAGTCTCATTAGGCAGACCTGGGTCGTGTTCTAATTGGAGCAAGGGGAGGAGTAGAGCCCATTCACCTTTCTGAGGAACAAGGTTGGTTGGGGGCAAGGTAAACATGTATAGTTTTTCAGGTACAGTTTCTCACTCCAGGGCAGTGCGAAGCTGAGGCCTTAATGAAGAACTGAAATGCAGCCTGAGCTCCACTTGTCTACGTACGATATGTTAGAGCTGCATCTGCTTGGATGGAACACTTCTCCTAATTTTTCTCAGGACATTGCATAAATTAGTACAAGTTCAGCTTATTATCAGAAGAGTGAATGAATGCTGGGTAGACCTAAATAAAAATGTCCACTTCTGGTGACAAAAAAAAATCATTATTAAATTTGATTTTCTTTTTCTTTATTTCTCTACATTTTTTAAAAGGGAGGTAGGATTGTGTTACACAAAATGTGTGGGGATGTAGAGTTGAAATGCCTAGGTTGGAATCTTGTTTTACAATGTGCTAAGTGTGTGAATTTGGGAAAAATTTGAATATTTCTCAGTCTCAGTTTACTTAAACAGAATAACCATATTTCAGGAAGTTTGGAGGACTAAATGAGACATATAAGCCCATCACAGAGCTTAGTACATAACAGTGGAATTAATGTTAATTAACTGTGGCAGTTTTTGTACATAGGCCTGAACTCTTTGACAGTCCTCTCAAAGATAGAATCTGTGTTCCTTTCCCAGGTTTGGGAACAGATATGATGGCATCGACCAATAGAATATAGAGAAGTGACACCATGTGACCTCTGAACCTAGGTCCTAAAGTGTCATCTTGCTTCCTTCTGGAATGCAGATTGAAATGCTGCCCAGAAACTCCCTGCTGGGACCTCTGAATGGATGTTTCATGCAGTGAGAAGCTCAGGCCGCACAGAGGAGACAGAAATCCCTGCCAGAGTTCTTGGTGGGGGAATGTCAAAGAATTTCAGGGCCATGATTTTAAAATGCCTTATGCTGTGGAAACACTCTAATGAGTGTGATTTTCCTGCAGGTAATTATTTTCTTGATTACTATGAAGATGTCTATAATGGTGATGGTTAAATTTATGTGTCACCTTGGCTATAGCGACCAGTTATTTGGCTAAACACCAGTCTAGATGTTGCTATGAAGCTATTTTTTTAGATACAATTAACTTATTTTACTTTTCAAAATTTTAATTTTTTTTAAGTTGTAGTATTTATCTATTTATTTATTTATTTTTTATTGTTCAAGTACAGTTGTCTCCATTTTCCTGCCACCACTTTTCCTGGCCCCACCCACCCATCCCCATCTCCTACCCTCAGTCCTTCCACACTTTGGCTTTGTCCATGGGTCCTTTATACCTGTTGCTTGACTTAACCCTTCCCCTTCTTTTCTGTATTAATCCCTCTCTACTCCCCTTTGGTTACTATCAGTTTGTTTTTCCTTTCAGTGTTGCTTGTTATATTTTTCTTGCTTTTTTGTTTTGTTGATTAGGTTCCACTTATAAGTGAGATCATATGGTGGTTTGTCTTACATCGTCTGACGTATTTCACTTAAATTTCGTATAATGCTCTCCAGTTCCATCCATGCTGTCATGAAGGGTAGGATTTCCTTCTTCCTTTCTGCTGCATAGTATTCCATTATGTAAATGTACCACAGTTTTTTGATCCACTCATTTACTGATGGGCACTTAGGTTGCTTCCAGCACTAGCTATTGTAAATTGTGCTGCTATGAACATTGGGGTGCGTAGTTTCTTTTGAATTAGTGTTTTGGAATTCTTAGGGTATAATCCCAGCAGGGGAATCTCTGGGTCAAAAGGCAGTTAGTTCCATTTTTACCTTTTTGTGGAAATTCTAAACTGTTTTCCACAGTGACTGCACCAGTCTACATTCCCAACAACTGTGTACTAGGGTTCCCTTTTCTCCACAACCTCACCAGCACCCATTGTTTGTTGATCTGTTTATGATGGCCATTCTGACCAGTGTGATGTATCTCATTGTGGTTTTAATTTGCATTTCTCTGATGGATAGTGATGAGGAACATCCTTTTATATGTGTCTGGGACCTCATTATCTCTTCCTTGGAGAAGTGTCCATGTCCTTTGCCCATTTTTTAATCAGATTGTTTGTCTTCTTGGAGTAGAGTAGTGTGAGTTCTTTATATATTTTGGAGATCAAATCCCTATATGATGTATGATTGGCAAATATATTTTCCCATACAGTTGGTTCCCTTTTGATTTTGCTGATTTTTTTTAGCTGTGCAGAAGCTTCTTATTTTGATGAGGTCCCACTTGTTTATTCTTTCTGTTATGTCCCTTGCTTTAGGAGACATATCAGTGAAAATGTTGCTGCATGGGATATCTGAGAGTTTCCTGCCTATGTTCTCCACTACGAATTTAATGGTGTTGCAACTTATATTTAAGGCTTTTATCCATCTTGAGATTATTTTTGTGTATGGTGTAAGTTGGTCGTCTAATTTCATTTTTTTGCATGTAACTGTTCAGTTCCAAATAACATTTGCTGAAGAGGCTCCAATTTATGCATCTGCCCCCTTTGTCAAGTATTAATTGACCATAGAGACATGGGTTTATTTCTGGGTTTCTATTCTGTTTCACTGAACTATGAGTCTGTTCTTGTGCCAATACCAGACTGTTTTGATTACAGTGGCCTTGTAATATAGTTTGATGTCCAGTATTGTGATCCCTCCTACTTTGTTTTTTTCCTCAAAATTGCTGTGGCTATTTGGGGTTGTTTATATAGTTCCATATAAATTTTTGAAATGTCTCTTCTATGTCTGAGAAATATTTCATTGGTATTTTAATGGGGATTGCCCTGAATCTATAAATTGCTTTGGGTAGTATGGACATTTTGATAATGTTGATTCTTTCAATCCATGAACACAGTGTATGCTTCCATTTATTTATGTCTTTCTTAATTTCTTTCTTCAATGTTGTATAATTTTTTGCATTCAGGTCTTTTACCTCCTATGTTAAATTTATTCCTAAGTAATTTATTTTTCTTGTTGCTATAGCAAATTGAATTTTTTTCCTGATTTCTGCTTCTGATATTTCATTGTTGGTGTACAAAAATGCCTTCAATTTCTGAATATTGACTTTGTATCCTGCTGTTTTGCCAAATTCACTTACTAGGTTGAGTAGTTTTTTTGGTGGAGTCTGTAGGGTTTTCTATGTACACTCTCATGTCATCTTCAAACAATAATACTTTTACTTCCTCCTTTCCAATTTGGATGACTTTTATTTCTTTTTCATATCTGAATGCTGTGGCTAGGACTTCCAATACTACGTAGAATAGAAGTGGTGAAAGAGGACATCCTTGTCATGTTCCTGATCTTAGTGGGAAAGCTTTTAGTTTTTGCCCATTGATTATGATGTTGGCTGTAGGTTTCTCATATATGACCATTATTATGTTGAGGTATGCCCCCTTTGTTCCCATATTGCTGAGTGGTTTTTTTTTTTTATCATAAATGACTGCTGTACCTTATCAAATGCTTTTTCCACATCTATCAAGATGATTATGTGGTTTTTGTCTTTCTTTTGATTATGTGATGTATTATGTTTATTGATTTGTGTATATTGAACCATCCTTACATCCCTGGGATGAAACCCACTTGATCATGGTGGAATGGTCCTGTTAATGTATTGCTGGATATGGTATGCCAATATTTTGTTGAGGATATTAGCTTCTATGTTCATCAGCGGTATTGGCCTATAGTTTTCTTTCTTTGTTGTGTCTTTATCTGGTTTTGGGATTAGGATAATGCTGGCTTCATAAACAGAGTTTTGGAGTCTTCCCTCCTCTTGGATTTTTTGGAATATTCTGAGAAGGACAGGAGTTAGCTCTTTCTTAAATGCTCTGTAAAATTTTCTTGCAAAACTGTCTGATCGAGGGCTTTTTTTTTTTTTTTTTTGTGCTGGGAGTTTTTTGATCACTCATTCAATTTCCTCAGCTGTTATCGGTCTTTTCAGGCCTTCTGCTTCTTTGTCATTCACTGTTGGAAGGTTATACTTTCTAGAGATTTGTCCATTTCATTGAGGTTTTCAAACTTCTTAGCATATAATTGCTCATAGTAATTTCTTACAATCCTTTGTATTTCTGTGGTGTCAGTTGTTATTTCTCCTCCTTCATTTCTGATATTATTCATTTGGGTCCTCTCCCATTTTTCTTGATGAGTCTGCTTAATGGCTTATCGATTTTATTTATCTTTTCACAGAACCAGCTCCTGGATTGGTTGATCCTTTGAAATGTTCTTTTCGTCTCTATGTCATTCAGTTCTACTCTGATCTTGATTATTTCTTTCCTTCTACTTCTTTGGGGTTTATTTGTTTTTGTTTCTACAGTTCTTGAAGTTGTAGGGTTATGTCATTTATTTGAAATGGTTTTGTCTTTTTAGGTAGTACTATGTTGTTATGAACTTCCCTCTCAGGACGGCCTTTGCTGTGTCCCATAGGTTTTGGACTGTTGTGTGTTCATTTCCATTTGTTTCCAGAAACTTTTTGATCTCTTCTCTTATCTCCTTCTTGACCCATTCATTGTTTAATAGTCTACTGTTCAGTCTCCATGAGTTTGAAAGTTTTTGAGGTTTTTCCTTGAGGCTGGTTTCCAGCTTCAAGCCCTTGTGGTCCAAGAAAATGTTTGGTATTATTTCAAATTTTCCTGAATTTGTTGAGGCTTGCTTTGTGTACTGTCAGGTGGTCTATCCTTGAAAATGTTCCATATGCATTTGAAAATAATGTGTATTTTGCTGCTTTGGGATGAAAGATTCTATATATGTCAGTTAAGTCTATTTGATCTAATGCACCATGCAGTTGTACATTATCATTGTTTATGTTTTGTTTGGAAGATCTATCCATTTTTGAGAGTGGGGTGTAAAAATCCACTACTATCAGTGTGTTGCTGTGTATATCTTTCTTGAAGTCCTTCAAGATTTTCCATATTTATTTGGGTACTCCTACGTTGGGTGCATATAGGTTTACAATGTTTATGACTTCTTGATGGATTTATTCTTCCTTTGAGTATTATGAAATGTCCTTCTGGGCCTCTTTTTATGGCCTTTGTTTTGAAATCTATTTTGTCTGATATAAGTATTGCTACCCCTCCTTTTTTTCTGTGTCCATTTGCTTGGAATAATTTTTCCATCTCTTCACTTTCAGTCTGTGTAGGTCCTTTTTTCTGATGTGGGTCTCTTGTAGGTAGCATATATGTGGGTCATGTTTTCTTATCCATTCAGCTATACTGTGTCTTTTGGGGCATTTATTCCAGTTACATTTAAAGTTATTATTGATAGGTACTTATTCATTTTTACCTATTGTACCCGTGTTCTTTCCTTTCTCTCTCGTTTTCTTCATCTTCTTAAATCAGTCTCTTTAGCATATCTTGTAATGCTGGTTTGGTGGAGATGTATTTTTTTAGTTTTCTTTTTTCTGGGACACTCCTTATTTTACCTTCCAATTTAATTTTGAGCCTTGCTGGGTAGTGCAGTCTTGGTTGTAGGCCTCTGATTTTCATTCCTTGGAATATTGCGATTATCTTCAGGCTTGTAGTGTTTCTGCTGAGAAGTCAGCTGCTAGCTCTATCGTGGCTCCTTTATATGTTACTTCATGTTTCTCCCTTGTTGCCTTTAGGATTCTTCCTTTGTCTTTGATATTTGCCATTGTCATGATTATGTGTCTTGGAGTGGGCCTCCTTGGGTTCCTCTTGAATGGGGCCATCTATGTTTCCTGGACTTGTGAGACTTTTTCTCTTCTAAAATTGGGGAAATTTTCCATCATTACTTTTTCAAACAGGTTCTCTATCCCTTTCTCCTCTCCTTCTTCTGGTATCCCTATTATATGGGTATTATTATGTTTAAGGTTTCCCTGCATTTCCCTAAATGCCTGTTCCTTCTTTTTGAGTCTTTTTCCCATTTCTTGCTCTTTCTGGGTGATTTTTTCTACATTGTCCTTCAGGTCACTGATTCAATCCTCTGCTTTATCTAGCCTGTATTTGATTTCTTCTACTGTGTCCTTCAATTCAGAAATTTTATTCTTCATTTCCTCTTGTCTCTTATTGTTATGTCCTTTTTCATGCTGATATATTTTGCAGTAATTTCCTCGTAGTTTCCCTGTAGTTTTTCATAATCTTCTTTGAGCTTGCTGAGCTCATTGAGTTCTTTAGAACCCTTGTTTTGAATTCAACATCTGTTAGTTTACTTGCTTCTATTTCATTTAGTTCTCTTTATGGGGATTCCTCCTTTCCTTTTGTTCATGGGTTGTTTCTTTGTCTTCCCATTATTTGTGATACTCTTCTGTTTTGCTTCTGCTTCTCCAGTTGGTCTGTCTTGATTTCCTGACTTTGTGGTGTGAACTTCTATGGTAGTAGAGTGCTGCTTTTTTTTCTTTCTGTATCTGCCTCTGATGATGTTAGCTGTCGATGCTGTCTGACTTAGGCAGTCTTTCAAGACTTCCAGGAATCTACTGTCTGTTGCTGTCTTCTTCAGCTGTTAATCTGGTCAGTCTGCACTCAACAGGGTGGCTTAGAGACATCCCAGTGCATGGAAGAGTCCCTCTTGGGGATGGAGTTATTGGGTCCTGTCACGATGCTGCCGCTTAGTGGAGTGGTCTGCCTTAGCCAGATGACTGCTGCCATGTGGAGAAAGAGTCACACTGGGATCCCGCTGGCTATGCTCTCCTTTCTCTTCTCAAAGCCTCTGTCTCCAGTCTCTCCTCAAGTGTCTCTAGACCACTCTGTGCCCCCTTTAGCCAGGGATCTACTATCTGTGGCTACCACTGTGTACTCAGCCATTAGTTTTTAGCACTACTGGGCATAGCAGAGACTCCTGGTGGTGGGGCTATTGGGTCCTCTCACGGTGTTTCCCCTAGGGGAGGGGTCTGCCTGAGCAGGATGGTTGCTGCCATATGGGGGATGAGTCAGCTCCAGCATCCCAGCAGCTACTGTCTCAGTTTTCTCCCCAAAGCCTCCTTCCCCAGCCTCTTCTCAGGAGTCTCCAGCCCACTCTGCCCCTGCCTCTGCCAGAGCCCAGGGTTAATGGCTTCAAATAAAAATTTATGCATTGGCCCTTTAAACAGCTCTTTTCATCTCCAGCCACTGATCTCTGGTGGAGAGCAAACTTGTTACTTTTCACAGCTGGCTGTAATCGGTGTACTTTTTGGGCTCTGGTGCTGTAGGCTAGGGATCCCCTTTTATGGTTTAGACCCTGCTCTTCCTAGGGGCATCCATTGGCCGTTTCAATATCCTTCAGGTGCTGCTGCCCATGGGTGCCCCACCAGCCTTCTGGTGTCTCTACCGCACTCTTTTATCAGTTAGGTTATGCTAAAACTGATTCTTCTGTCTTTCCGAGGTTATAAGGCTCCTCTCTCACTATTGTTCAGTTGTTTGTTCCAGGGGATTTATCCATAATGTAATTTCTCTGGTTTTAATTCCAGATTGGTCCTGGGTGGAGATCAGTGTGGCTTGCACTCACTCCTCTGCTATCTTGATTCTCTTGATTTCAATTTCCTTGAACTTGTTGAGGTTTGTTTTGTGTCCTATTATGTGGTTTATCTTTGAAAATGTTCCTAGTGCATTTGAAAAGAATGTGTATTTTGGTTCTTCAGGATGAAAGGTTCTATATATATCAGTTAAGCCCATGTGATCTAATGTGTTGTTGAGTTCCACAATATCCTTTTTGATATTTTGTTTGGAAGGTCTATCCATTGTTGACAGTGGGGTGTTAAAATCCTCTTCTATCAGTGTGTTGCCATCTATATCTTTCTTGAAGTCCTCCAAGATTTTCTTTATATATTTGGATGCTCCTATGTTGGGTGCATATAGGTTTACAATGTTTATGTGTTTTTGAAGGATTCTTCTTTGAATATTAATGAAGTGTCCTTCTGTGTTTCCTTTTATGGCTTGTGTTTTGAAATCTATTTTGTCTGATATAAATACTGCTACCCTGGCTTTTTGTTCCTGTCCATTTGCTTGGAATCCATCCTTTTTCTTTCAGTCCGTGCAGGTCCTTTGTTCTGATGTGGGTCTCTTATAGGCAGCATATGTGCAGGTCATGTTTTCTTATCCATTCAGTTCTCCTATGTCTTTTGATTGGAATTTTTAACCCATTTACATTTAAAATTATTATTTCCCCTTGTACCTGTGTTCCTCTTTCTGTCACTCTTTTTCTTCTTCTTCTTAAAGAAGTCCTTTAGCATATATTGCAATGCTGGTTTGGTGGAGATGTATTCTTTTAGCCTCCTTTTGCCTGGGAAACTATTTTTCCTACCATTTTAATTGAGAGCCTTTCTGCGTAGAGTAGTCTTGGTTGCTGGCCTCTGCTTTTCATTACTTGGAATATTTCTTGCCATTCTCTTATGGCTTGTAGTATTTGTGTTGTGAAGTCAGCTGCTAGCCTTATTGGGGTTCCCTTGTATGTTACTTTCTGTTTCTCCCTTGCTGCTCTTAGGATTGTTTCTTTGTCTTTGATATTTGTCATTTTAATTATGATGTGTCTTGCAGTGGGCTTCTTTTTTTTTGTTCCTCTTGAATGGGACCTTCTGTGCTTCATGGATTTTTTTGTCTTTTTCTCTCCTCATATTAGAGAAACTTTCTAACATTACTTTTTCAAACAGGTTTTCTATCCCTTGCTCCTCTCCTCCTTTTTTTAATGCCTACTATATGGATATTATTACATTTCATGTTGTCCTGCATTTCCCTTAATGCCCCTTCTTTCCTTTTGAGTCTTTTTTCATTTTTTTTTGCTCTTTCTGGGAGCTTTTTTCTACATTGTTCTCCAGCTCACTGATTCCATCCTCAGCTTCATCTAGCCTGCTTTTGATTCCTTTTCCTGTGTTCTTCAATTCAGAAATGGTATTATCAATTTCTCTTGCTTCTTGTTGAAAGTTTCTATGACCTTTTTCATGCTGATATAGTTTCCAGTGAGTTCCTATTGCTTTCTGGAGTTCTTTGGTAATTCTCACTGAACTCATTGAGCTTCCTTCCACTGTTTTGTACTCAATATATAACAGTTTACTTGCTCTATTTCATTTAGCACTCTTTCTGAGAATTCCTCCTTTACTTTTGATTGGGGCTTGTTTCTTTGTTTTCCCATTATTTGGGATACTCTTCTTGTTTGCTTCTGCTTCTTAAATTGATCTGTTTTGACCCTCTGTCTTTGTGTTGTGTACTTCTCTGCAGGAGACTTGTGAGATTCAATGGTAGAATCTCCTTCATTTCCTGAACTTAATGCTCTTTGGATGTCTTTTATGCCAATTATGTTGGCTCTCTGGAAGAAATTGGGTTTTGATTGTCATTTGGTCATTCTTTGGTGGATCCTTCCCTCCAGCTGGTTGACTGAGGATTACTCTGCCCACCATATCTTGTGTGTTTTTTTGCGGGTACTGACAGAAAAAACCACAAAGCCCAGAAACAAACCCATATCTGTAAAAATAACTGCCTCCTTAAATCCCACTACAAATGAACCAGTATTAATAAGGCTGTAAAGAGATAAGACTATTGTAAGAAAGGAGAGAAATAAACTATTAGCAGAAAATCTAATGACTTAATATACAGAAACTTGATGGGCCCAAAATGAATATTAAAAAGCTATGTAGTAAAGAAAATGTTGCAAATCACAGAGAAGACCACAGTGGACTTCATTTTTTCGGCTCTAGTATTTACTACTGTTTTTTCTTTCTGGATCTGCCTCTGTTGATGACACATGTTGACCCTGTCTGACCTTAGACATTCTGTTTGAGACTTCCAGGAATGTACTGTCTGTGGCTTTCTCCTTCAGCTGTTAATCTAGTCACCCTGCACTGAGCACTCAGGCCTAGGCACCACAGGTTGGGCAGAATCCTTCCTGGGGTAGGGACTATTGTTTCCCCTGAGGCTTCTCAGACATGTGTGACCTTTCTGAGCAAATGGCTTCTGTCACATGGGGGATGACTCAGCACCAGGATCCCACAGGCTACTCCCTCAGTTCTCTTCCTAAAGCCTCCGTACCTAGTTTCTCCCCAGGTGTCTCCAGCACACCCTGGCCCTGTTTTTGCTAGAGCTCAGGGTAAGTGGTTGCAAATAAAAATTTATGTCTTGGCCCTTTAAATGGTTCTTTGCATCTTCAGCTGCCTGTCTCTGGCAGAGAACATCCCTGCTGTTTTTTGCAGTTGGCTGTTATCTGTGTGCTTTTTGGTCTCTGGTGCTGTAGGCCGGGGATCCCCACTTATGGTTTAGAACCCACTCTTCTCAGGGGGATCCAACTGCCCGTTAAATATCCCTCTGGTGCTGCTGCCAGTGGGTGCCCAGACAGCCTTCTTGAGCCTCTATCCTACTCCTTACCAGTCAGGTTGTGCTAAAGCTGATCCTTCTGTCTGTCCAAGGTTATAAGGCTTCTCTCTTGCTATTGTTCAGTTGTGTTCCAGGTGATATCTCCACAATTTAGTTGTAATTCCAGATTGGTCCTGGGAGGAGGTCAATGTGCCTTCTTTTCATGCCTCCATCATCTTGCCTCTTTGATACATTAACATTTAAATCAGTGTACTTTGTGTAAAGCAGTTACCCTCCATAATGTGGGTGGGTTTTATTTAATCAGCGGAAGGTGTTGAGGTCAAGGCTCTTGAGTGAATTTGAAATCAGGACAATATCAACTCTTACCTGAATTTCCTGCTAAACAGCTCCATGAATTTCATGCTTGCCAGACTCTCTCATTCCTGCTCTCTGTTTCCCTGATTATATATATACACACGTATACATAAATGAATGAAACTTATTTTCTCTGCACAACCTTGACTAATGCAATAACTAAGTAGTAATAATGAAGACGTATCAATATTCTTAACATAGAATAATTCCATTTCCATTATTAGATGATTTGGGTACATGGTATCTGAATGCTACTTTAGAATTTAGAGAGTAATTATTCAGTTTTTAAATGTTTCTACACATGTTAACTTCTGCAGCCCCAGTAAGAATGCAAGCCCTGCATTTCAAACTGCTAATCTTATCTGTCCCATAACTCTCATGGTATAGAACACAGCTCAGTAAGTCTCTGTGACAGTGTGTGAAAAGTTTGGCATGAGGAGAATAAAAGTTATTGTGAGGACCACATACCTGTTATACACATACCTAATTTTTGTTGTTGTTGTTGTTTCACTGTCTTTTTGAGTCACTATATAAATGTCCTTATTATACCATTAGAATTTACAGGTAAGTGAGAGATAAGTTTCCCCTGTTTACATAGAGAGTTGTAATCTGATGATTGTAGATGTTTGGTGTTCTCTTGGAGGTTAGAGGACATATAAAAGAGGCAGCTTCATGGCTTAATGAATTGACTCACAATATCCACTATTCCCCCTTCACTGATGTTTTATGAATTCTGTGTCTACTGCCTTTATTTGTTTCATCTGAGCCTAGCTGATAGAATCAACATAATTTTTCCCCAAATTTTTATGTAATCCTATTAAAATACTCTGCATTTTGTTAAATTATACTGAACTTTTAAGAGGAGACACATGTGGTACATTGCCAAAATTAACTCAGAATCAGGATACCTGGGTACTGATGCTGGGTGTCAGCTCTTTACATTGAAGAGGTCACTAGATACACATCTCTACAGCCTTGGTGTTTATCTTCAAAATGACAAGTGTAAAAATTTGGATTCTGTTGCTTGGTAATTACTGAATTTTTACTTGGAACTGTTTCCAAAGAAATTTTTTGCCAAACTCCTATTAAGGGAGAATCATTGCTAAGATGTTGCTCTTGGGAAGTAACTGAGATGTGTCAAGTTTATAATTTATTAATTAGAACTAGCTGTTGGGAGAAGAAAGCCACTATCAGAGGAAGGTGGGTGGGATGAAGAAATGGGTTTTTAGAAGATACAAAAGGGTAAGATACATCCTCTAGATGGAGAGTGACTGCGCAGTTGGCCATGGGCTGAGAGAGAGACTATAACAAAAACATGAACTATAGCTAGGGAAGAAAATCATGTTCTCTTTTAGGACTTTAAGGAAAGAAAACAGTCAGCTGGGGCCTCCATAGACTACAAGAAACTCTTCCATCTTCTGAAAGAGTAGAAAAGATTTGGTA
Source organism: Pteronotus mesoamericanus (assembly GCF_021234165.1). Classification (NCBI taxonomy): domain Eukaryota; kingdom Metazoa; phylum Chordata; class Mammalia; order Chiroptera; family Mormoopidae; genus Pteronotus; species Pteronotus mesoamericanus. Next base: position 62,690,761 of record NW_026555321.1, read on the forward strand.
GCATCAAGTCTATTGACTAAAAGAATGAGGGCCTAGAGAAAGTGTCCACATGTCTGCCTGGATCTGTAGAATAAAAAGTGACAGGACACTTCAGGTAGAGTTGGAATTTCTCATCCTCCTGTCCCCCTCCAATGAGCCCTCAGACCTGAATCCTTCCTGGGTTCCTGGCCCATTGTCTTTTGTTTAAGCTTTGGCTCTCACAGAGAGCCCACCCTCCTAGGGGGTGTCTGCAGGCTCCTCACAGAGCGGGAGTCTGGCATGGATGGTCCATTTTCCCAACAGGGACAATCCACACTGGTCGGATCTGGTTCTGCCCATCTACATCTGTTTGGATGCAGTAGTTCTCTGAGCCTGGTGACCAGGAAGATAGCTATGAAGTCAACAGTCACAAATGCCTAAGATGGACCAGTGCAGCAGATTCACAATGGAAATAGGAAATAAGAGATTTCTTTGTCAATCTGATGATGAATAAAGTCTATGAAATGCTTGCTTTTTACATGCCTTTGTATTTCCACACAGTAACTTTGCAGGTAGTTATTATTATATCCATTGGGCAAAAGAGGAAGTGGAGTTCAGAGAGCCTGAGATGTCAGAGGTTAGACATAATGAAAGGTGTCGGTGTTAAATACCAACATGGCTAACTCCTTCCCTTATGCTGCAAAGTTTGCTGTCTCTGAATAGCACTTAGTTATCTGTGTCATTTTTCAATGGCTAAATTAAAAATTGTAATACTTGGCCTCTGAGATTGTTGTTTCTTTAATGAAATATATTTATCATGGGCTAGAACTAGTAAGGCTAAAGTTTTGATAAACTCCAAAAGGTAGAACTAAAGATGAAGTGCTTGACCTAAAGAATGACTTCTTAATAAAAAAAATCATTTTATGCTTCTGAGACATTTATTTATAAGGTACTTTTCAGTTTTAAATTTGAATGCATCTAACAAACAAATCACCCTTCTTCCCCTATTCCACATTGTCAACTGTGATGGGAGCTCACTTATTTTATTCTCCAGTTTTCAGGAAGAAACACTTAATTTATGATTCTGACAAACAGCATGAAACTTTTCAAATAACTGTCTCTAAAATGACAACTGTTATATTCATAGTTCTTTTTGACACACTCTCATGTGATGACTTGACAACATAGAAAATCTCTTTTCCCTCCAATTTGTTCTTTGTGATAGACTGGGTTCGAAATGGATCTGTTTACTTGAGTGTTAAAAGGTACCATTGAAATGACGTGAGAAAAATCCCATTTGAAGAACTACATTGCCAGGTTTCTTTCGATTCCTCCCAATGTGTTAACAAAATGCAGAGCTGGAACTAGGCATTTTGTGCTTATGGTCATTCTCCTCTAGTGGATCCCTTTCTCTGTGCTTAGTTTTGTGTAATCATATCACCCTCAGAGTTGAGCTCTTTTGAGCAGAAATTGTTTCTTCCTTACCCTTGAATAAGCAGGGAAAGTGGTCATCTATCTTTAAGCGTACTTAATTTTGATCATCCTTTCACTAATAATTGTTATGGGCAGGTATTCTGCCAAACATTTATCATCTGTTATCATAACCCCATGAGGCAGTTTCATTTTTACACTCATTTTATAGAAGAGGAATCTAACAATTAGAGATGGTAAGGACCAGCCAGAATGCATGCATATAGAAAGGGCAGGCTGGAATCTGACACAGGTCTTTCCAGGTCCAAGGTCCAGGCTCTTAACCTCTTCTGCTCTGCTGTCATCCAGGGCCATGGGGCTTGCGTTTCTTCACAGATCTATTGATCCAAAGTCAGTCTTTCCTAGATCTGTGCGAATAATTGCAAATTTTATTTGTGATACATTTTGGCTTAAAAAAATAATGCTTTGTTTTTACTCTCTTCAATATGAAAGAATTTTAATATTTGGAATTAATTTTAGGGCTTCTTCAGATATTCTGTTTGAGCTTTTACACACTGTGTTTTTTAGCCTGAGTACTTTGTCTTCAATGAATATTTCTTTGTTTTTTCTTTTGATGTTTCAAAATATTTATTTTTTTCAGTTCTTTTTTAAAATTTATAAATCATGTTTATTCTATTATACCTGTCTCACTTTTTCCCCTTTTAGCCCCCCTCCAGTCATCCCACCTCCACCCTCCACTCCCACAGTCAAGTCCCACTCTGTTGTTCGTGTCCATGGGTCATTCATACATGTTCTTTGTCTAGTCCCTTCCTCTTCTTTCCACCATGTCCTCTCACCATCCACTCTGGTCACTTTCAGTCTGCTCCATGTTTCCATGCGTGTGGTTTATTTGTTCATTAATTTATTTTGTTGAACGGATTCCACTTATAGGTGAGACCATATGGTATTTGTCTTTCACCAACTGGCTTATTTCAGTTAGCTTAATATTCTCCAGTTCCATCCATGTTGTTGCAAATGTAGGAGTTCCATCTCTCTCTCTCTCTCTCTCTTTTCCTTTCTTTCTTTCTCTCTCTTTATTATTTCTTTCTCTCTCTTTCTTAATGCAGACTGATTTTATTTTTTTAATGTCAAAGTCTATTATAAAATATTAAAAAATTTAAAACCATTTTAAAGTCTCAGAAATTAAACCAACATGACATGAGTACAGAAATAATCAAGTAGATCAATGAAATATAATGAGCATTCTAGAGACAAATGTATATATCTGTCTAACAATATATGATTAAGTTGCTATTTCAAATCAATGGGTAAAATAAGGCTTATTCAACAAATAAAGTGCATGGACCACTATTACTTGGAAAAAAACAAAATACAGAGCCCTATTTCACACATTATACAAGAAATATTCAGGTGAGTTAAAAATCAGTATGTACAATCTAAGGACGTTTAGGAGAAAATACAAACTAATATTTTTCTTACCATGAAGTAAAATATTCAAACCTAGAAACTATAATGTAAAATATTGACAATATGACTATATTAAACATTTAAGACTATATAGTAATACACAAATAAAAAATTAAAGGACAAATAATAGAATAGGAAAGTATTCACAACATATATTAAGAAAGGGCTAATGGTTTTATTTTTATTTCTTAGGGAAAAAATTCTACAAAAATTTAATCAAAAAATGGATAAAGAATACGAAAAGTCATTTAAAGCTTTTTAAAAATAGTAGAAATAAGTAAGAAATATACAAAACCAGGATTAGTTTCAACAAATAGTAAAGAAACTATTAAAATAACACATCATTGTCACAATTAGATTAATACATATTAAAAAAATATTGGTAATATCAAGTATTGGCAACTGTGAAAGGATCTGGGTATTCATACTCTTCATCTTAAAGCAGTCCTTTTAGCATATTTTGCAGTACTGGTTTGGTGGAGGTGGATTCTTTAAGCCTCCTTTTGTCTGGGAAACTATTTTGCCTTCCATTTTAATGGAGAGCATTGCTGGGTAGAGGAGTCTTGGTTGCAGGCCTTTGCTTTTCATGGCTGGGAATATTTCTTGCCATTCCCTTCTGGGTTGCAGGGTTTCTGTTGAGAAGTCAGCTGCTAGCCATATCGGGGCTCCCTTATATGTTACTATCTTTTTCTCCCTTGCTTGCTTTAGGATTCTCTATTTGTCTTTGTTATTTGTCATTGTAATGATTATGTGTCTTGGAGTGGGCCTCATTGGGTTCCTCTTGAGTGGGACTTTCTGTGCTTCCTCGACTTGTGTGACTTTTTCTCTCCTCCAATTAGGGAAGTTTTCCATCATGACTTTTTCAAACAGGTTCTCTATCCCTTCCACATCCTCTTCCTCGTCTGGTATCCTTATTATACAGATATTATTACATTTCAGATTATACAGATATTATTACATTTCAGGTTGTCCTGCATTTCCCTAAATGCCTCTTCATTCTTTTTGAGTCTTTTTTTCATTTTCTTGTTGTTTCTGGGAACTTTATTCTACCTTGTCCTCCAGCTTGCTGATTCGATCCTTGGCTCCATTGAGCTTGCTTTTGATTCCTTCTACTGTATTCTTCAATTCAAAAGTTGAATTCTTCATTTCCTCTTGTCCCTTATTGATAGTTTCTATGCCCTTTTTCATGCTGATATAGTTTGCAGTAAGTTCCTCGTAGTTTCCCTGTAGTTTTGGTAATTCTTTATGAGCTCACTGAGCTCATTGAGCTTCCTTAGAACCATTGTTTTGAACTCAATATCTGATAGTTTACTTGCTTCTATTTCATTTAGTTCTCTTTGTGGGGATTCCTCATTTCCCTTCAAGTGGGAGGTATTTCTTTGTCTTTCCATTATTTGTGAGACTTCTTTTTTGCTTCTGCTTCTTAAGTTGATCTGTCTTGATTTTCCTGACTTTGTGGTGTGAACTTTTGTGGTTGGAGACTGCAGTGTTTACTTTCTGGATCTGCCTCTGATGATGTCAGATGTTGACCCTGTCTGACCTTAGGCAGTCTGCTCAAGACTTCCAGTAATCTTCTGTTTGTGTCTGTCTTCTTCAGTTGTTAATCTAGTCACTCTGTACTCAGCAGGCCACCTTACACAGCTCAGGGTGGGACAACGTCCTACCTGGGAGAAGGGTTATTGGGTCCTCTCATGCTGCTGCTGTATGGGGGAGGAGTCAGCACTGGGATCCCGCTGTCTACTCTCTCAGTTCTCTCCCCAAAGCCTCCTTCCCCAGTCTCTCCTCAGGCATCTCTAGCCCACTCTGCCTCGGCCTTTGCTACAGTCCAGCATAAGTGGCTGCAAATAAAAATTTATGCGTTGTCCCTGGAAGGGTCTTTCCGTCTCCAGCTGCCTGTCTCTGGCAGAGAACAACCCTGCCGCTTTTCACAACTGGCTGTTTTCTGTGTACTTTTTGGGCACTGGTGCTGTGGACTAGAGATCCTTGCTTTTGGTTTAGACGCTGATCTTCTCAGCGGGATCCAGCTGGCATTTCAATATCCTTCTGGTGCTGCTGCCCATGGGTGCCCCGCCTGCCTTCCCAAGTCTCTACCATATTGCCTACCAGTTAGGTTGCACTAAAGCCAATTATTCTGTCTCTGAGGTTATAGGACTCCTCTCTTGCTATTGTTCAGTTGTTTGTTCCAGGTGATTTCTCCATAATGTAATTGTAATTCCAGGTTGTTCCTAGAAGAAGGTCAGTGTGACTTTCACTCACTCCTCCACCATCTTGATTCTCCCTGAATATTTCTAATATGTTGTTTCAACATGAATTGTGTGACTCATTGAACAGCAAAATATAGTTAATGAAATGAAAAATAAAACTAATTGTATGACACTTAATGAATCAACTTAGATATTTTAGTTTTTTTGTTTCAATCAAAAACTTAGAAATTTTAGAGAATAATCACCTGGAAAACAATGGAACGATAGTGGGAGAGGAGCCTTGGAGCTGCGGACAGTGGATTTGTCTCTCACACATCCCAACGGGTGAGAAGTGCAGTGGAGGCTCAAGAGGGTGGGCTGGGTGCCCACGGGCACTAGCACCAGAGGGACATTGAAACAGCCAGTTAGCTCCCCCCGAGAAGAACGGGGTCTGAATCATAAACAGGGACCCCTAAACTACAGCAGCTAAAACCAGGAAAATACAGACAAAACGCAACCCCGAAAAGCTTAGAGGCCCTCTCTGCCAGAGACAGGTGGCTGGGGATGCAAAGAGACATTTAAAAGGCCAACGCAAAAATGGCAGTGGCAGCCACCCTCCTTGATCTCTGGGTAGAGGCGGCAGCAGGGTGGGCTGGTGCCTGGGAAAATATTGGTGAGGAAAACTTTGTGAAGAGAACTGACATGGTGGCCGGTGGAGCCCCTGTGATAACGCACCTCCCAGTCTGCAGCTACCATCTCGCTCAAGCATAAGGGAATCAATTAACCTGCCTTTTGTGCACTCCGCACACAGCTTGTGCGTGTGAGCTGGGGGGCTGAGTGAAGATTGTCTGGGAGAGCCTTGAGGAGAGACTGGAGATGGAGGTGTTGGGGAGAGAACGGGAAGAGGAACCAGGGAGTCTCAACTCCCTACCCATTCTGTAGTCTTCATTGTGGGCTGAAAAATGTGCACCCCCAAACAGGCAGAAGTGACGTGCGCATGAACCAGACTGCCTGCGATTGAAATGCAGTCCGCACAGCAGGTGGATTCTTGGCCGAAGGGGTTATGGAACTGCCTGGAGACCCCTGACGAGAAACTGGAAATGGAGGTGTTGGGGAAAGAATGGGAGGAGGAATTGGGAGTCCCGACTCCTTTCCGTGGTCTCCATTGTGGGGGAAGAGGCCACACCCCCAAAGAGCCAAAGGCCAAAAAGCACACATAGATACCCCAAAACCACCCAGTGTAGGCGCGCACACTTGCGCCTAGTCCCTGGCAAGGGTTGGTGAGCGTGTGTATGCCCCCACACAGGCTGGTGAGGGCTCACACTGGCTGGCAAGGCCTACCACAGATTGGCACCGATAGGGCCTGCGAGGGAGTGCGCAGAGTGGCAAGGGCAGGCGTAAATTGACCCGTCCGGCCTGTGATTCCGGAGCGGCTCACAGAATTAGTAGGTCCTGGGCCGAAGGGGTCACAGAGCTGCCCAGAGTCCCTGGAGGAGAGACCAGAGACAGGATTAACCGGAGAGTCCTGGAGCTGACTTCCTCACATTTCCGTAGTCTCCATTTGGCGAGGGCAAGCAACGCAACCAAAGGGCCAAAAACGGGGAAAACACACAATAGAAGACCCTAAACAGACCAGTGCCGGGGAGCTCGCCGGCCATGGGGGCCAGACGAGTACGCGAGGTCGCGAACAAGCCCCCTGGTCTGGGGCAAGCACAGACAAACCCAGGCGGGCGGCGCATCCTGCTGCGCTGGGGAGCATGCTCAAGGAGCCAGTGTGAGAGTGCAGAGCAATCCAAAAAAACAGTCGATCCTTGACCGAAAGGGTCACAGAGCTGCCCCAAGCAGGAGTCAGACACAGACAGTAGATTCCTGGAAGGCTCACACAAACAACACAAGGTCATATAGGGTCAATAAGTGACATCAACAGAGGCAGGACCAGAAAGAAAAGTAAAGGGAAAAAAAATAAATAAAAAGACCCACCTACTACAATACAAGTTTAATCCACAAAGTCAGGAAATCTAGACAGCCCAATTGAAGCAGAAGCAAAAATAAATACATAAATAAGTAAATTACTTAACAGACTCTCACAAAAATGGGAAGAAAAAGAAGTTCCCCCCAAATGAGTGGAAAAGGGGACTCCCCACAGAGAGAGCTAAATGAAATAGAGGCAAGGAAACTATCAGATATTGAATTCAAAACAATTGTTCTAAGGAAGCTCAAGGAGCTCAGCCAGCTCAAAGAGAACTATGAGAAACTGCACAGAAACTATCAGGTTCTTACAACAAACTATATCAGCGTGGAAAAGGACATAGAAACTACCAAGAAGACACAAGAGGATATGAAGAATACCATTTCTGAATTGAAGAACACATAGAAGGAATCCAAAGCAGACTGGATGAAGCCGAGGATCGAATCAGTGAGATGGAGGATAATGTAGAATAAAGTTCCCAGAAGGAACAAGAAATGGAAAAAAAGAATCAAAAAGAATGAAGAGGCATTGAGAGAAATGCTGGCCAACCTGCAACGTAATAATATCCGTATAATAGGGATACCAGAAGGAGAAGAAGAGGATCAAGGGATAGAGAACCTCCTTGAAAAAGTAATGATGGAAAATTTCCCTAATTTGAGGAGAGAAAGACTCTCATGGATCCAGGAGGCACAGAGGACCCCTCTCAAGAGGGACTCAAGGAGGTCCACTGGAAGACACATCATCATTAAAATGACAAATGTCAAAGACAAAGAGAGAATCCTCAAGGCAGCAAGGGAGAAGGAGAAAGTAACATACAAGGGGGCCCTGATATGCCTAGGAGCTGACTTCTCAACAGAAACACTACAAGCCAGAAGGGAATGGCAACAAATATTCCCAGTCATGAAAAGCAAGGGTGTACAACCAAGGCTGCTCTACCCAGGAAGGCTCTGAATTAAAATAGAAGGGGAAATACGGAGTTTCCCAGACAAGAGAAGGCTAAAAGAATACATCTCTACCAAACCAGCACTCCAAGATATGCTAAGGGGACTGGTTTAAGCAGATGAAGGAAAAGAATGAGAGCGAGAGGAACACAGGTATAAAGAGAAAAGATGAGTAAGTTTCTATCAGTAATATCTCTCAATGTGAATGGACTAAATGCCCCAATCAAGAGACACAGGGTAGCTGAATGGATAAGAAAACCTGACCCACACATATGCTGCCTACAAGAGACCCACCTCAGAGCAAGAGACCTACACAGATTGAAAGTAAAGGGATGGAAAAAAATACTCCAAGCAAATGGGCAAGAGAAAAAGGCCGGGATTGCCATACTTGTATCAGACAAAGTAGATTTCAAAATTAAGGCCATTTTTATGAGGTATAAAGAGACCCAGAGCAGCACTTTATAATACTTAAAGGAAGAATCTGTCAAGAAGACATAAACATTGTAAACTTATATGCTGCCAACATAGGAGCCTCGAAGTATATAAGGAAATTGTTGGATGACTTCAAAAAAGATATAGACACAACACACTGATAAGTAGGGGATTTCAACACCCCACTGTGAAAAATGGACATCTTCCAAACAAAACATTAATAAACGTAGTGTGGTGCTGAATGACACACTGAATCAAAGAGATTTAACTGACATATATAGAACCTTCCATCCCAAAAAAGAAAAATACACATTCTTTTCAAATGCTCATGGCAGTTTTTCAAAGATAGACCACATGATAGGACACAAAGCAAACCTCAGCAAATTCGGGAAAAGTGAAATAATACCAAACTTTTTCTCGAATCACAAGGCCTTGGAACTGAAAATCAACCTCAAAGAGATACTTCAAAAACTTGCAAACTCATGGAGACTGAACAGTAGACTATTAAACAATGAATTGGTCAATAATGAGATAAGAGAAGAAATCAAAAAATTTCTGGAAACAAATGAAAATGAACAGACAAGAGTCCAAAACCTATGGGACACAGCAAAGGCCATCCTGAGAAAGAAGTTCATAGCAATACAGGCTTACCTAAAAAAGATAGAAACATTTCAAATAAAAGACCTAACACTACAACTTCAAGAACTGGAGAAACAACAACAAATAAATCCCAGAGCAAGTAGAAGGAAGGAAATAGTTAATATTAGAGCAGAACTGAATAACAAGGAGAAAAAAAGAACAATTCAGAGGATCAACCAATCCAGAAGCTGGTTCTTTGAAAAGATTAATAAAATTGACAAGCCTTTAAGCAGACTCATCAAGACAAAAAGGGAGAGGACCCAAATTAATAATATCAGAAATGAAAGAGGAGAAATAACAACGGACACCACAGAAATACAAAGGATTGTCAGAAACTATTATGAACAATTATATGCCAAGAAATTTGAAAATCTTGATGAAATGAACAAATTTTTAGAAAAGTATAATCTTCCAACACTGAAGGTGGAAGAAACAGAAAGCTTGAACAGACCGATAACAGCTGGGGAAATTGAAGCAGTAATCAAGAAACTCCCAGCACACAAAAGCCCAGGGCCAGACGGTTTCCCAGGAGAATTTTACAAAACATTTAAGGAAGAGCTAAGCCCTGTCCTTCTCAGACTATTCCAAAAAATCCAAGAGGAGGGAAGACTCCCAGACTCTTTCTATGAGGTCAGCATCACCCTGATCCCAAAACCAGATAAAGACCCTACAAAGGAAGAAAACTACAGGCCAATTTCGCTGATGAACATAGATGCTAAAATCCTCAACAAAATATTGGCAAACCGCATCCAGCAATACATTCAAAAGATCACCCACCACGATCAAGTGGGATTCATCCCAGGGATGCAGGGATGGTTCAATATATGCAAATCAGTAAACGTGACACATCACATAAGTAAAAGAAAAGACAAAAACCACATGATCATCTCGATAGATGCAGAAAAAGCATTCGATAAGGTACAGCACCCATTTATGATCAAAACACTCAGCAAAATGGGAATAAATGGGGCATTCCTCAACATAAAAAAGGCCATATATGAAAATCCTTAAGCCAACATCATACTCAACGGGGAAAAACTGAAAGCTTTCCCACTAAGATCGGGAACACGACAAGGATGTCCACTTTCACCGCTTCTTTTCAACATCATATTGGAAGTCCTAGCCACAGCGGTCAGACAAGAAAAAGAAATAAGAGGCATCCAAATAGGAAAGGAGGAAGTAAAACTATCATTGTTTGCAAATGACATGATAGTGTACATAGAGAACCCTGTAGACTCTACCAAAAACTCCTCAACCTAATAAGTGAATTTGGCACACCAGTGCGATACAAAGTCAACATTCAGAAATCAAAGGCATTTTTGTACACCAGCAATGAAATAGAAGATGAAGAAAGCAGATTAAAATACCATTCGATATAGGAAGAAGAAAAATAAAGTACCTAGGAATAAGTTTAACCAAGGAGTTAAAAGACCTGTATGTAGAAAACTATACAACATTGAAGAACGAAATTAAGGAAGACACAAATAAATGGAAGCATATACCGTGCTCATGGATTGGAAGAATTAATATCATCAAAATGTCCATACTACCCAAAGCAATTCATAGATTCAACGCAATCCCTATTAAGATACCAATGACATATTTCACAGAAATAGAATAGACATTTAAAAAATTAATATGGAACCATAAATGAATCCTAATAGCTGCAGTAATTTTGAGAAAGAAAAATATAAGTTTAGAATGTTTATGTCTTCTTGATAGATTCTTCCTTTAAGTATTATAATCTATCCCTCTGGGTCTTTTTTATGGCCTTTGTTTTGAAATCTATTTTGTCTGATATAAGTATTGCAATCCCTGCTTTCTTCTCTTGCCCATTTGCTTGGAACATTGTTTTTAATCCCTTTACTTTGAATCTCTGTAGGTCTTTTGTTCTGAGGTGCGTCTATTGTAGGCAGCATATGTGTGAGTCATGTTTTCTTATCCATTCAGCTATCCTGTGTCTTTTGATTAGAGCATTTATTCCATTTACATTGAGAGTTATTATTGATAGAAAGAATCATTTTTTTCTCTTTGTATCTAATTTTCTCTTTTTCACTCTTTTCCTTCATCTTCTTAAACCAGTCCCTTGAGCATATCGTGTAGTTCTGGTTTGGTGGAGATGTATTCTTTTATCCTTCTATTGTCTGGGAAACTTCTTATTTCCCCTTCCATTTTAACTGAAGGCCTTGCTGGGTAGAGCAGCCTTGGTTGTAGCCTTTGTTTTTCATTATTTGGAATATTTGTTGCCATTCCCTTCTGGCTTGCATTGTTTCTGCTGAGAAGTCAGATGCTAGCCTGATCAGGGCTCCCTTATATGTTACTACCTCTTTCTCCCTTGCTTGCTTTAGGATTCTTTCTTTGTCTTTGATAATTGCCATTTTAATGATGATGTGTCTCAGAATGGGCCTCATTGAGTTCCTCTTGAGTGGGGCCCTCTGTGCTTCCTGGACCCGCGATACCTTTTCTCTCCTCCAATTGGGGAAATTTTCCATCATTACTTTTTCAAAGAGGTTCTCTATCCCTTCCTCATCATTTTCTCCTTCTGGTATCTCTATTATGTGGATATTATTACATTTCAGGTTGTCCTCCATTTCCCCAAATGCCTCTTCATTCTTTTTGATTCTATTTTTCCATTTCTTCTTATGTCTGGAAGTTTTTTTCTACCTTATCCTCCTGCTCACTGATTCGATCCTTGGCTTCATCCAGCCTGCTTTTGATTCTTCAAATCAAAATGGTATTTTTCATGTCCTCTTGTGTCTTCTTGATAGTTTCTCTGTCCTTTTCCAGGTTGATATAGTTTGTTGTAAGATCCTGATAGTTTCTTTGCAGTTTCTCATAGTTCTCTTTGAGCTGGCTGAGCTCATTGAGCTTCTTTAGAGCCATTGTTTTGAATCCAATATCTGATAGTTCCCTTGCCTCTATTTCATTTAGGTCTCTCTGTGGGGATTCCTCCTTTCCCCTCATTTGAGGGGAACTATTTTTTCTTCCCATGTTTGTGAGGCTCTATTTTTTTTTTGTTTCTGCTTCAATTGATCCGTCTATATTTCCTTACTTTGTGGATTCAACTTCTATCGTATTAGGCGGGTCTTTTTATTTATTTATTTTTTTACTTTTCTTTCTGGTTCTGCCTCTGTTGATGTCACTTATTGACCCTATATGACCTTGTGTTGTTTGTTTGAGCCTTCCAGGAATCTACTGTCTGTGTCTGTCACCTGTGATTGTCAATCTGGTCACTCTGTCCTCATCTGTTTGGCTTAGTCACAACTGGGCAGAACAGTGCCTCCTGAAGCCAGGACTATCATGCCCTTATAGGCTGCTTTCACTTAGGGGAGTAGTACACCTGAGCAACATGGAGACTGTGGATTAGGGAAGAGTCAGCACCGGTACTCCCCAAGGCCTCTGTCTGCAGTCTCTCCTGGAGGGTCTCTGGGTAGCTGTTACTCCTTCTTTTTCTGCTGCTCCTGTTGTAATCACACACCTTGCAGCTCCCGCACCTGCTTCTGCCTCTTTGGGGACATGGCCTACCTGTGCAAAATGCGGACTACAGAACGGGGAGGGAGTCTGCTCTGGGAATCTCAGATAATCCTCCTGTTCTTTCCCAACCCACCCCCTGCCATCTCCAGTCTCTCAAGGGTCTCTATGCAGCTGAGTATCCCCTTTGGCCAGGGGTCCTCTATTTCTTCAAGCCAGTCTGATCTCAGCCTCCAGCTCACCCTCGAACAAGCTGTGTGTGGAGTGCACAAAAGGCAGGTTAATTGGTTCACTTATGCCTGAGCGAGATGGTAGCTGCAGAGTGGGAGGTGAGTTATCACCGGAGTTCCGCTGGCCACCATCTCAGTTCTCTTCATAAAGTTTTCCTCGCCAATCTTTCCTCAAGCACCAGCCCACTCTCCTGCTGCCTCTACCCAGAGATCAAGGAAGGCGGCTGCCACTGCAAATTTTTGCATTGGCCCTTTGAATGTCTCTTTGCATCTCCTACTGTCTGTCTCTGGCAGAGAGCGCCCCTAAGCTTTTTGGGTTTGCATTTTGTCTGTGTATTTTCCTGGTTTCAGCTGCTGTAGTCTAGGGGTCCCTGTTTATGGTTCAGATCCTGTTCTTCTCAGGGAGATCCAACTGGCCGTTTCAATGTCCCTCTGGTGCTGGTGCCCGTGGGTGCCCAGCCCACCCTCTCAAGCCTCCACTGCACTTCTCACCTGTTCGGATGTGTGAAAGCTGATTCCACTGTCTCTCTGCAGCTCCGAGGCTTCTCTCCCTCAATCATTCCATTGTTTTCCAGGTGATTTCTCCACTATTTAGTCAAAATTCCAGTTTGGTTTTGGGAGGAGGTCCGCGTGATTCACACTCTTTTTTCTCTCTTGTTTTTTTCAAAAACCAATATAATGTTTGAATTTTATGCTAAAAGCTCCAGAATTATCTATGAAAAAGGAACTGCAGATTTTAGTGTAAGACCCAATAATTGTGCAATGCATAATAAGAATAATCAGTAAGATCTTTATTCAGACTAAGTGTGACAGAAAACTTCATTAATAATACGACACAATTGCTTGTCCTTGCCAGGGCATTTTGTAAGCAATATTTTTCACTAATTAATAGGTGAAAGATAATACTTAGTTATAAAGATGCATAACAATGTCTATATACAGACACAACTCTGATGCTTCCTGTCATGACTGCCTATCCTCATTGACATTCATGCACTGACTGCCTGCTGTGTCCACTTTAGTTGCCCTGGTCACAAGGAACCCTTTCCCAAATACTTCAACAATGGGTGGTCTTCCTCCTTTTTCTATTCTTATTAAAAGTTGAAATTTTGTCCAAAGAGCAGCAGCTCATAACCTACCACTTAAAGTCATTAATTAATTGCTTTACATTTGTTACGTCATTATACATAACCTCAATATAACCATTTCTGAAAAAATATCTAAACATTCAAATGAGAACTATAAAACTCAGCTCAACGCTGCTCAAAAGGACTGTAAAGCCTATCATTTAATGTTGCCAATAACTTGGATTAATTTTTAACACTTGGTCAATGCAGCACAATTTTGACCACAATAAGTGGATAATTAATTGTTAATATTAGGAATTCAGTCATTGTTTGGTATTAATGAGTTAGTACAATCAATTAGGTCAGTGATTTTTAACCTTTCTTATTTTATGAAACATATAAACTAATTACTAAAATTCTGTGGCATATATATATATATATATAGTAGTTTTTTGCTGATTTGATAAAAAAAATATAATTTTGATTCAGTCATACTAGATGGCTATTGTCGTATTGGCTGTTGTCTTTTTTTTTTTTTTTTTAATTTGACTATCTAAGAGAGAAGAGGTGAGTGCCCCCTGACTAACTACTCAGGTATTGCATGTTTTAAAAATTCTTGTAGCATACCAACTGAAAAATCTCCAAGTTAGAGCCATTTAACAATTCTAACAGATGAGCATTTCAAGGCCCACAAGAACTTATTTTTGAGTTCAAGTTAATTAAAAAACAGTAGTGATTCTTCAATTGTTTTCAACTAATATATTTATTCAATTCCTGCAAGTAAAATGATCCTTTCTCTATTATTCTAATTAAAATTCCATTTTAGTACCTAATCCTTTTAACCTCTAAACAATACACTCCTGTTATGTGTATTTGTACACTCAAATGATCATTCTACATGATGGATATGTGGTAATGTAGTACCCTGTATAAGCCAAAATTTGATTGCTTGGAAATAGAATATTGTTTTTCTCAATGGCAAGATTTCTGATGAACATCGGGCCTGTTGCCCAATTAATCTGGAGGGATGTTTATCCTGAGTGTCTGTATTGTTCATATAAACATTGTTTATTTTTGTCTTTAACAGCTTATCTTCCTTATGAACATTTTTGTTAATAAATATCTTTTTGTCTGTTACTTAACCACTTTAGGTCTCAATGTTTTCATCTATAAAGTGAGAAAACAGAGTTTCCTACATCAGAGGGTGTTGTGAGCATTAAATATGTTAATACATAAAACACTTTGGAAAGAGCCTGGCACATAGTGGGGCAGTGTAGCCATCATTACTGCCAGTTGCAGTGGTGGGTGGAAGTGCTCATGTGGAGCAGCTCTGGTTGCAGTAATGCTAAATAATTGATGGCCTGATTTTTTTCCTGCAGCATTTTTAGTAACCAGTGGTCATTCTGCTGACATAGGATAACAACTTGGTGCTTTTTCTTACCCACTCTGTTCCATTTCTAAGAGCACTCCTCTTAGAAATGTACTTTCTAAGCACTTCTCATTAGAAATGAAGAGCATTCAATGTAGGTATACAGAAGTACTTGAATTCAAGCAATAGCAAGCAGTAAAAGTTTGTCCAGAAGATGAAAGTCTATGAAAAGCAGAGAAATTATATGAAAACCTTCCTTTTTAATATATTTATATTCATTTTTATCATTTGTCATTACAATTTTATTTTTCTTGACTTCATGGAATTATATCTCCAATTATTCAACTTCCTCATCCATTGGCTGGTGCTGTTGAAGGAAAAAAACATTTTCTAGAGCTATTGTACCAAAAGCAAATCAGAGAGGTTGAGCTGTGGTAACTCTGGGCTGAGTCAGTAATACAATGATTTATTTAGAAAGGAATGCAGATTCTTTACATTAACAATGAATCTCACATTATACTTCAGAAACTTCCCATATAGAATGAAAAGCTGAGAAAATATCACCATTTTTTAGAAAGGTCTGTGTTCCTTAAGACTGCTTCACACAGAGTGCTTCTCTTTATTAAGGATCTAATGTAAAGTACAATGCAATGACTACAAATTATAATGAATGGGTGATTCAATTCTAAATGCAATAAAACTATATACAGAGACACTATTGTTTCTCAACTTAGTCTATCACATTTCTCATAATTATTTTAAAATATTACAGGTCCTGTCTTAGGCCATATTCACCAGAAAATTCTGTTATTGTTTTTAGATGCATGAATTTAGAAAGTGGTAATTGAGAAACTCTTTAACAGATCCCAGAAAATCTAGCTGGTGCCTCTCCTTCAGTTTATTGCTGTCAATGGGAATGATATTTGTACTCTCACCTCCAAGCCTGACAACAGAAATCATGATTTGAAATGTCTCTATATTTGAACAGCTTTTGCTCTTTGGATAGAAGATCCTGGAAAGACTGTAACACTGCTAATGTAGACACCCCTTCATGCCCCATCACTCTTACTCCACAAAAAAAATAACACCTCTCTCAAAAAAAACTGCACCATTTTTCTGAGATCTGGACTGGAATTTTCTTGAAGACTTAAGTAGTTTTTAATTCTCAAGTTAAGATAACTTTGAATCTGAGGAATAGACTTCTACATATAACTCAATAGACTTCCCATACTTACTAGACTTAAAAACAAGTGACTTTTTTAATGTTCCAAAAATAAGAGGCTGCCAAAATGATGAGCTCTTGCCAACACTATATTCATTTAGGAGAATGTGCCACAGACTTAGAAGGTGATTCTAAAAAGGGCACAGAAACAGCTTGAACATGGGAAGTGTTGCAAGATTATGTGTGGTGAGCTGACCCTATTCACTTTTCATTTGATGACACTTGACTTTCAAAAGGTTTGAGAAAGGCTAACACATTTAAAAACACAAGTTATGGTATTTTAAAAAAGGCAGTCATATAAACTCATTACACTATTATCACACCTATACCATAAGAATTTTTACCACTACACATTAATACGATAAATGCAACAAATTCATTTAATATATTATTCTTCCTTTTTCTTGTTCTGCATATGGATTTATGGAAGAAACATTTATTGGTACTTTAAATAATTGTATTTTAAATAATGTCTGAGAGATAATTCAATGAAGTGATTTGTCTTCTTATTTGCTTGCTTTCACCTAAGCAAAAATGATATATTCGTAGAAACATCACTTGCTAAAAATCAGAGTACCACCTGTTAAAATATTGTTTACCATAGTTTTAATAATAAAATTACTTAAAAGAAAGCCCTTTGAAAGAATCATACTAGTCATCAGTCATGATTCAAAGGTGTTCTTTTAGGAAATTCAGTGTTTTTGTGAAAGAAATTCTGTAGTCCCACTTAGCAGCCCTGAATTTCCTATTTTTCTATAATCAGTAAGAGGAAAGCCATAATTAATGAGCATATCCTCCTCCACTTTTTCTCACCTGTGACACTGAAATAGTACATTTTTCCAAGTTCTCCAGCCTTCACAAGCTCAATTATTAACAGACTAAATTTCTGTGACTGCTTCAAAACAATTAAGGCAGATAAGAGTAGTTCTCTGCCATTTTCCAAGTAATAATGTATGGTCACTGACCAGCACTAATAAGACACTACTCTACTTACAACCATAATGAGTTTTTAAGGAATATAGATTCCTCAAAAATTAGGGTGTATACTCAGAAAACTCATTCTGAGAAGTCCAACACTGTAGAGTTAGGAGGACATAACATATCTTATTTAACAGAAAATAAAAAAAGAGTGTATGGCTTAGTTCATAACTTTACATATTTAGATATGCATTTGTGAGTTCATATTACTACTCTTCCTCAAGCTCCCCAAATATTGGGAAGTCAGTCAGTTGGTCCTATTTAGAAATTCATCTTTCAAGTCCAAATAAGAGATATGCTTCCTCAAATTTCTTGGCTTTCTCATACACTACTCTGTTTCTTATTTGAAGTTTTCATTTGACATCTGTTATGATTAACTCGAAAGGGTGTATATATTTATTGAGCTAGTCAGATGACTTGCATTCCTGACTTTGGGAAAAGTTGACAGGACCTCCCATCCTTAATGTTAGTATTAATACTCAAAGATTCTGGAGAAGCTGGCTGGAGCTTAGGTTACTGGATCTGAGGCAGAGGATTTTAAACATATGATGTTTAACATGATGGCTTTTCTATGTTGGGTCCCTGAAGAAAAGAGAGAATAAGAAAAACTGTGGGGTTATTTTTGAGAAATATTTATTTTTATTAAGTATATTTTATTGAATATGTTATTACAGTTGTCCTATTTTTTCCCCCTTTTTTTCCCTCCAGTCTCCATCTCCTCTTCCTCCCCTTAGTTCATGTCCATTGGTCATACACATACGTTCTTTGGCTTCTCCATTTCCTATACTATTCTTAATCTTCCTCTGTCTATTTTGTACCTACCAATTATGCTTCTTATTCCCTGTACATTTCCCCCCATTCTCCTCCCTCCCTCTCACCACTGATAACCCTCCATGTGATCTCCATTTCTGTGATTCTGTTCCTGTTCTAGTTGTTTGCTTAGTTTCTTTTGTTTTTGTTTTTTAGGTTCAGTTGTTGGTAGTTGCGAGTTTGTTGGCATTTCAGTTCATAGTTTTGATCTTTTTCTTAGATAAGTTCCTTTAACATTTCATATAATAAGGTCTTGGTGATAATGAACTCCTTTAACTTTACATTATCTGGGAAGCACTTTATCTGCCTTCCCATTCTATATGATAGCTTTGTTAGATAGAGTAATCTAGGTTGTAGATCCTTGCTTATCATGACTTTAAATTCTTCTTTCCAGTCCCTTCTTGCCTGTAGGGTTTCTTTTGAGATCAGTTGATAGTGTTATGGGAAGTCCTCTCTAGCTAACTCTCTCCTTTTCTCTTGTTGCTTTTAAGATTCTCTCCTTATCTTTAATCATCGGTGGTGTAATTATGATGTGCCTTTGTGTGTGCTGTCTTGGGTCCAACTTCTTTGGGATTCTCTGAGCTTCCTGTACTTCCTGGCAGCCTATTTCCTTTGTTGGATTATTAGAAGTTTTCCTTCATTATTTGTTCAAAAAAGTTTTCAATTTCTTGCTCTTCTTCTTCTTCTGGCACCCCTATGATTCAAATGTTGGAACATTTAAAGTTGTCCCAAAAGTTCCAAAGCCCCTCCTCATTGCTTTGAATTCTTGTTTCTTTTTAACAAAGACTTCATTATTTATTTATTCATTGTTGTTCAAGTACAGTTGTCTCCATTTTCCCACTACCACTTTCCCCTGCCCCACCCACCCCCACCTCCCAACTTTAATGTTTCCCCGCACCCCCACCTCCCACGCTCAATCCTTCCCCTCTTTGGCTTTGTCCATGGGTCCTTTATACATGTTCCTTCATGACCTGTCTCCTTCTTTCCCTTGTTATTCGTCTCTCCTCTCCCCTCTGGTTACTGTCAGTTCTTTATTTCGCTGTCTCTGGTTGTAGTTTGCTTGCTTGTTCATTTTGTTGATTACATTCCACTTAAATGAGATCATATGGTATTTTTCTTTCACCACCTGGATTTTTTCACTTAGCATAATGCTCTCCAGTTCCATCCATGCTGCTGTGAAGGGTAGGAGCTCCTTTCTGCTGCATAGTATTCTATTGTGTAAATGTACCATAATTTTCTTTTACACAATGAATTCTTTTCTTATATTTTATTTTATTTTTTAAATTTATAAATCATGTTTATACTATTACAGTTGTCTCTATTTTTCCCCCTTTACTCCCTCCACCCCCCTACAGTCAATTCCCACTCTGTTGTCCATGTCCATGGGTCATTCATACATGTTTTTTGTCTAATCCCTTCTCTTTCTTTCCACCATTGTCCTCTTTCCTCATCCCGTCTGCTCACTTCCAGTCTGCTCCATGTTTCCATGCCTGTGGCTTATTTTGTTCATTAGTTTATTTTGTTGAATAGAGTCCACTTATAGGTGTGATCATATGGTATTTGTCTTTCATCAACTGGCTTATTTCACTTAGCTTAATATTCTCCAGTTCCATCCATGCTATCACAAAAGGTAGGAGTTCCATCTCTCTCTCTTTTTCTTTATTTCTGAAATGCAGATTGATTTTACCTATTTTTTAAATGTCAAAGTTAATTATAAAATATTAAAAAATTTAAAACCATATAAAGTCTCAGCAATTAAACTAACATGGCACCAGCACAGAAATAATCAAGTAGATCAATGAAATATAATGAGCATTCTAGAGACAAATGTGTATATCTAACAATGTAATATATGATTAAGTTGACATTTCTTTTTTTATTTTTTTAATTTTTTAATTTTTTATTTATTTTATTTTATTTTTTAAGTTTATTTTAAAAAATAAAAATGTGAGTTCATAATGGCAGTAAAACAATTCACTATTTGTGAGTGCTAGTGAACTAACTCATTATTTTTAAAACTGGTAAATAAAAGGAAAGAATGAAGAATTCACTTTGCCCTTCTTATATGATATATACCTCATTGAACCTAAATAGTCAATGATGGGAAGAATGTGTTTATGGAAGTATTCAAACTAATAATTAAGGCAGAAGGAATGGTAATACTAGCATATTACCATATCATAGCCCCTATAGATGGAGGCAATGAGCATCAGTAGCTGTTGTCATCATAAAAAGAGAGAAACAGACATTATATGCTTCCTGATAAAACTACATAACCCCATCTATGAGATATTCTTTTTTTTTTAATTTTATTTTAATTTATTTTTTCAAATACATTTGTCTCTGCCAACCCCCCACCACTTTCCCTTGCCCCCTCCCTCCTTCCCTCCCTCAGCTCTTCCCCTTTGGTTTTGTCTATGAGTCCTTGCTATATGTTCCTTGACTTTCCCCTTCCCTTCCTTATCCCCACCCCACCTCCCTCCTTCCCTCTTGTCTCTGTTGATTTCTTTTCCTTTCAGTGTTGCTGGTCTTATTTTCCTTGCATCTTTGTATTGTTGGTTAGGTTCCAGTCACTGTGGAAAGCAGTGTGGAATTTCCTCAAAATGCTAAAAATGGAACTGCCTTTTGATCCAGTGATTCCCCTGCTGGGACTACACCCTAAGAACACCAAAACGCCAATACAAAAGAACCTATGCACCCCAATGTTCATAGCAGCATAATTTACAATAGCCAAGTGTTGGAAGCAACCTAAATGCCCATCAGTAGATGATTGGATCAAAAAGTCATGGTACATATACACAATGGAATACTACGCAGCAGAAAGAAAAAAAGAACTAATAAACTTCGCGACTGCATGGATGGAACTGGAGAGCATTATGCTAAGTGAAGTTGACATTTCAAATCAATGGGGAAAATAAGGCTACTCAACAAATAAGGTGCATGGACCACTACTACTTAAAATAGAACAAAATATAGAGCCCTGTTTCACACATATAAGAAATATTCAGGTGAGATAAAAATCAATATGTAGTATCTAAGGAGTTTTAGGAGAAAACACAAAATTATATTTTTCTCACCCTGAAGTAAAATATTCCAACCTAAAAGCTATAAAGTAAAATATTGACAATATGACTATATTAAACATTTAAAACTGTACAGTAAATATACATATAAAAAAAGTTAAAGGACAAGTAATAGGATAAGAAAGTATTTGCAACATATCTAAACAAGGGTTATTGGGTTTTTTGGATTTTTTTAGGGAAAAAATTCTACAAACATTTAATCAAAAAATGGATAAGGAAGTGGTGGGGGGAGGCAGAGACAAATGTATTTAAAAATAAATAAAGGAAAAAAATGTAAAAAAAATGGATAAGGAATATGAAAAAGTCATTTAAATCTTTTTAAAAATAATGTAAATAGGCAAGAAATGTTAAAAAAAGGTTTAGTTTCAACAAATAATAAAGGAATAATTAAAATAACACATCATTGTCTCAATCAGATTAATACATACTAAAAAATATTGGTAATATCAAGTATTGGTAATTGTGAAAGGAACTGGGTAGTCATAGACTCTTTTTTCTTCATTTTCTTAAGCAGTCCCTTTAGCATATTTAGCAGCGGTCATTTGGTGGAGGTGTATTCTTTTAGCCTTCTTTTGTCTGGGAAACTCCTTATCTCGTCTTCCATTTTAATTGAGAGCCTTGCTGGGTAGAGCAGTCTTGGTTGCAGGCTTTTGCCTTTCATGACTTGGAATATTTCTTGCCATTCCCTTCTGGGTTGCGGGGTTTCTGTTGAGAAGTCAGCTTCTAGCCGTATCGGGGCTCCCTTATATATTACTACCTTTTTCTCCCTTGCTTGCTTTAGGATTCTCTGTTTGTCTTTGATATTTGCCATTTTCATGATGAAGTGTCTTGGAGTGGGCCTCATTGGGTTCCTCTTGAGTGGGACTTTCTGTGCTTCCTCGACTTGTGTGACTTTTTTTCTCCTCCAATTAGGGAAGTTTTCCATCATGACTTTTTCAAACAGGTTCTCTATCCCTTCCTCATCCTCTTCTCCCTCTGGTATCCCTATTATGTGGATGTTATTATGTTTCAGGTTGTCCTGCATTTCCCTAAATGCCTTTTCATTCTTTTTTGAGTCTTTTTCATTTTCTTGTTGTTTCTGGGAGCTTTTTTCTACCTTGTCCTCCAGCTCACTGATTCGGTCCTCAGCTTCATCTAGCCTACTTTTGATTCCTTCTACTGTGTTCTTCAATTCAGAAATTGTATTCTTCATTTCCTCTTGTCTCTTATTGATAGTTTCTATGTCCTTTTTCACACTGATATAGTTGGCAGTAAGTTCCTCGTAGTTTCCCTGTAGTTTTTGGTAATTCTCTCTAAGCCCACTGAGCTCATTGAGCTTCCTTAGAACTGTTGTTTGGAACTCAATATCTGATAGTTTACTTGCCTCTATTTCATTTAGTTCTCTTTGTGGGGATTCCTCCTTTCCCTTTGAGTGGGGGGTATTCTTTGTCTTCCCATTATTTGTGAGACTCTTCTTTTTTGCTTCTGCTTCTTACTTTGATCTGTCTTGATTTCCTGACTTTGTGGTGTGAACTTCTATGGTAGAAAACCATCCTTTTTACTTTCTGGATCTGCCTCTGATGATGTCAGATGTTGACCCTGTCTGACCTTAGGCAGTCTGCTCTAGACTTCCAGTACTCTACTGTTTGTGGCTGCCTCCTTCAACTGTTAATCTAGTCACTCTGTCCTCAGCAGGCTTCCTTAGACAGCTCTGGGTGAGAAGGAGTCCCTCCTGGGGGCGGGGTTATTGGGTCCT
This sequence comes from Pteronotus mesoamericanus, assembly GCF_021234165.1. Lineage (NCBI taxonomy): Eukaryota > Metazoa > Chordata > Mammalia > Chiroptera > Mormoopidae > Pteronotus > Pteronotus mesoamericanus. Next base: position 62,713,746 of record NW_026555321.1, read on the forward strand.
CTCTAGCTGTTGTGTATGGGGTAGGAGTCAGCACTGGGATCCCGCTGGCTACTGTCTCAGTTCTCTCCCCAAATCCTCCATCTGCAGTCCCTCCTCAAGTTTCACCAGACCTCTCTGTGCCCTCTTTAGCCAGGGATCTACTGTCTGTGGCTGCCAGCTGTACTCAGCAGGCGGCTAAGACAGTACAGGGCTGGGTGGAATACCACCTGGAGGTGGGGTTATTGGGTCCTTTGATGCTGGTGCCACTCAGGTCTTTGCCTGAGAAAGAAGGCTGCTGCTGCATGGGAGATGAGTCAGCACAGAGATCCGCCGGTTACTCCCTCAGTCCTCACCCCAATGTCTCCTACCCTAGTCTCTCCTCAGGCCTCTCTAGCCCACTTTGGGCCCACCTTTGCCAGAGACCAGGGTAACTGGCTGCAAATAAAAATTTCGTGCTGGCCCTTTGAAAGGCTCTTTGAGTCTCCAGCCACCTGTCTTTGGCAGAGAGCAACCCTGTGACTTTTCGCAGCTGGCTGTTTTCTGTGTACTTTTTGGATTCTGGTGCTGTGGGCTAGAGATCCCCGCTTTTTGTTTAGACTCCGCTTTTCTCAGGGGAATCCAGCTGGCTGTTTCAATATCCTTCTGGTGCTGCCACACTTGGGCTCCCTGCCCACTTTTTGGAGTCTGTACCTCACTCCTTACCAGTTAGATTGCATTAAAGCTGGTTCTTCTGTCTCCAAGCTTACAAGGCTCCTCTCTCACTCTTGTTCAGTTGTTTGTTCCAGGTGATTTCTCCACAATTTATCTGTAATTCCAGATTGGTCCTGGGAGGAGGTCAGCGTGACTTCCACTCATTCGTCCGCCATCTTGATTCCTCCAAAATTATATTTTCTTGATTATGCTATTACAGTTTTCCCAATTTTTCCTCCTTTGCCCCATTCCACTCTGCACTCTGCACTCCCTGAGGTAATCACCACACCATTTTTCATGTCCATGGTTCATGTGTATAAGTTCTTTGGCTACTCATTTCCTATCCTGTAGTTTACCCTCCCGTGGCTATTTTATAACTACTTATTTGTACTTCTTCATCCCTTCACCTCTTTACCCTTTCCCCTACACCCCCCACCCATCTGGCAACTGTCAAAATGCTCTCTGTAACTGATTCTGTCTCTGCTCTGCTTGTTTCCTTAGTTTGTTTTTTACATTCAATTGTTTATAGGTATGTATTTTTGCTATTTTATTGTTCATAGTTTTGATCACCTTTTTCTTAAATAAGTCCCTTTAACACTTCATATAATAATGTTTGGTGATGATGAACTCCCTTAGTTTTTTTCCTATCTGGAAGGCTCTTTATGCACCCTTCTATTCTAAATGATATCTTTGCTGGGTAAAACAATCTTGGCTATAGGTCCCTGCTTTTCACGGCTTTGAATACTTCCTGCCAGTCCCTTCTAGTCGGCAAAGTTTCTTTTGAGAAATCAGCTGACAGTCTTAGGGGTACTCCTCTGTAGGTAACTAACTGCTCTTGTGCTGCTTTTAAGGTTCTCTCTTTATCTTCAACCTTTGGCATTTTAATTTTGATATATCTTGGAGTGGGCCTCTTTGTATCCATTTTATTTGGGACTCTGTGCTTCCTGGACTTGCATGTCTATTTCCTTCACCAATCAGCAAAGTTTTCTTTCATTATTTTTTCAAATATATTTCCAAAGAGATATCTTGCTCTTTCTTTTCTCCTTCTGGCACCTTTTTTTTTTTTAAACTATGTAAACCAAGATGAATATTTACCTGAACATGCATCATTTGCCCCCAAAGAAAAATAACAAGTGCCATATTGGACTGAGAATGTTTAAGCAAAAAATCCAACTCAGAATGTTACAGAGCTAGGAGAAACAATCGAGGGTTCTTTAGATTTGAATCCTTCAATGTCTTTTCATTTCCTAAAGATAATATTTAAAACCTAGCATGTTACAAAAGGTCCCTTATTATCTCATTCCTGCCTACTTTTCTTTTTTTTTTTTAATTCACTAATTTAGTTTTTCAATATATTTGTCTCTGCCTACCCCCCACCACTTTCCCTTGCCCCCTCCCTCCCTCCCTCAACTCTTCCCCTTTGGTTTTGTCCATGAGTCCTTGCTATATGTTCCTTGACTTTCCCCTTCCCTTCCTTTCTCCCTGCCGCCCCCTTCCTTCCCTCTTGTCTCTGTTGATTTCTTTTCCTTTCAGTGTTGCTGGTCTTATTTTCCTTGCATCTTTGTTATCTTGGTTAGGTTCTGCTTATAGGTGAGATCATATGGTATTTGTCTTTCGCCTCCTGGCTTATTTCGCTTAGCATAATGCTCTCTAGTTCCATCCATGCTGTTGCGAAGTTTCCTAGTTCTTTTTTTCTTTGTGCTGTGTAGTATTCCATTGTGCAAATGACCCATAATTTTTGATCCAATCATATACTGATGGGCATTTAGGTTGCTTCCAACACTTGACTATTGTAAATTGTGCTGAATGAACATTGGGGTGCATAGGTTCTTCTGAACAGGCGTTTTGGGATTCTTAGGGTATAGTCCCAGCAGGGGAATCACTGGATCAAAAGGCAGTTCCATTTTCAGCTTTTTGAGGAAATTCCACACTGCTTTCCACAATGGCTGCACCAGTCTGCATTCCCATCAACAGTGTACTAGTGTTCCCTTTTCTCCACAGCCTCACCAGCACCTGTTGTTTGTGGATCTGTTTATGATGGCCATCCTGACTGGTGTGAGGTGGTACGTCATGGTGGTTTTGATCTGCATTTCTCTGATGGTTAGTGATGCTGAGCATCCTTTCAAATGTCTCTGGGCCCTCTGTATTTCCTCCTTGGAAAAGCGTCTGCCCAGGTCCTTTGCCCATTTTTTGATTGGATCGTTTGTCTTCTTGGAGTGGAGTCGAGTGAGTTCTTTATATATCTTGGAGATCAAACCTCTATCTGATGTATCATTAGCGAATATATTTTCCCAAATGGTTAGTTACCTTTTCATTTTGCTGATGTTTTCTTTTGCCGTGCAGAAGATTCTTATTTTGAGGAAGTCCCACTTGTTTATTCTTTCCTTTCTGTCCCTTGCTTTAGGAGACATATCAGTGAAAAAATTGCTGCTTGGGATATCTGAGAATTTCCTGCCAATGTTCTCCTCTAGGACTTTGATGGTGTTGCGACTTATATTTAAGTCTTTTATCCATCTTGAGTTTATTTTTGTGTATGGTGTCAGCTGATGATCCAATTTCAATTTTTTCCATGTAGCCATCCAGCTCTCCCAACACCATTTGTTGAAGAGGCTATTATTGCTCTGTTTTATGCTTCTGCCCCCTTTGTCAAATATTACTTGCCCATAGAGACCTGGGCTTATTTCTGGGCTTTCTATTCTGTTCCACTGGTCTATGGGTCTCTTCTTGCCAGTACCAGATTGTTTTGAGTATAGTGGCTTTGTAGTAGAGTTTGATGTCTGGTATTGTGATCCCTCCTACTTTGTGTTTCTTTCTCAAAATTGCTGCATCTATTCAGGGTCGTTATGGTTCCACATAAATTTTTGAAATGTCTGTTCTATTTCTGTGAAATATGTCATTGATATCTTAATAGGGATTGTGTTGAATCTATAAATTGCTTTGGGTAGTATGGACATTTTGATGATATTAATTCTTCCAATCCATGAACACGGTATATGCTTACATTTATTTGTGTCTTCCTAATTTCTTTCTTCAATGTTGTATAGTTTTCTGCATGCAGGTCTTTTACGCCTTTGGTTAAATTTATGCCTAGGTGGTTTATTTTTCTTCGTGCTATATCGAATGGTATTTTTTTCTGATTTCTTCTTCTTTAATTTCCTTGCTGGTGTACAAAAATGCCTTTGATTTCTGAATGTTGACTTTGTATCCTGCTGTTTTGCCAAATTCACTTATTAGGTTGAGGAGTTTTTTGGTAGAGTCTACAGGGTTTTCTATGTACACTCTCATGTCATCTGCAAACAATGTTAGCTTTATTTCCTCTTTTCCTATTTGGATGCCTTTTATTTCTTTTTCTTGTCTGACCACTGTGGCTAGGACTTCCAATACGATGTTGAAAATAAGCGGTGAAAGCAGACATCCTTGTCGTGTTCCCGATCTTAGTGGGAAAGCTTTCAGTTTTTGCCCGTTGAGTATGATATTGGCTGTAGGTTTTTCATATATGGCCTTTCTTACGTTGAGGAATGTCCCATTTATTCCCATTTTGCTGAGTGTTTTGATCATAAATGGGTGCTGTACCTTATCGAATGCTTTTTCTGCATCTATCGTGATGATCATGTGGTTTTTGTCTTTTCTTTTACTTATGTGATGTATCACGTTTACTGATTTGCCCATATTGAACCATCCCTGCAACCCTGGGATGAATCCCACTTGATCATGGTGGATAATATTTTGACTGTATTGCTGGATGCGGTTTGCCAATATTTTGTTGAGGATTTTAGCATCTATATTCATCAGCAAAATTGGCCTATAGTTTTCTTTCTTTGTAGGGTCTTTATCTGGTTTTGGAATTAGGGGATGCTAGTCTCATAGAAAGAGTCTGGGAGTCTTCCCTCCTCTTGCATTTTTTGTAAATGTCTGAGAAGGACAGGGGTTAGCTCTTCCTTAATGTTTTGTAAAGTTCTCCTGTGAAACGGTCCGGCCCGGGGCTTCTGTGTGTGAGGAGTTTCTTGATTACTGCTTCAATTTCCCCAGCTCTTATCGGTCTGTTCAAGCTTTCTGTTTCTTCCTCCTTCAGTGTTGGAAGATTATACTTTTCTGAAAATTAGTCCATTTCATCAAGATTTTCAAATTTCTTGGCATGTAACTGTTCATAATTGTTTCTGAAGATTATTTGTATTTCTGTGGTATCAGTTGTTATTTCTCCTCTTTCGTTTCTGATATTATTACTTTTGGTCTTCTCCCTTTTTTTCTTGATGAGTCTGCTTAAAGGCTTGTCAATTTTATTTATCTTTTGAAAGAACCAGCTTCTGGTTTGGTTGATCCTTTGAATTGTTCTTTTTGTCTCTATGTCTTTCAGTTCTGCTCTAATCTTAACTATTTCCTTCCTTCTACTCCTCTGGGGTTTATTTGTTGTTGTTTCTCCAGTTCTTGAAGTTGTAGTGTTAGGTCTTTTATTTGAAATGTTTCTATCTTTTTTAGGTAAGCCTGTATTGCTATGTACTTCCCTCTCAGGACTGCCTTTGCCGTGTCCCATAGGTTTTGGACTGTTGTCTGTTCATTTTCATTTATTTCCAGAATTTTTTTGATTCCTTCTCTTACCTCATTATTGACCCATTCATTGTTTAACAGTCTACTGTTCAGTCTCCATGAGTTTGAAAGTTTTGGAAGTTTCTCTTTGAGGTTTATTTCCCGTTTCAATCCCTTGTGGCCCGAGAAAAATTGGTATTATTTCAATTTTCCTGAATTTGCTGAGGCTTGCTTTGTGTCCTATCATGTGGTCTATCTTTGAAAAACTGCCATGAGCATTTGAAAAGAATGTGTAGTTTTCTTCTTTGGGATGGTAGGTTCTATATATGTCAGTTAAGTCTCTTTGATTTAGTGTGTCATTCAGCACCACAATATGTTTATTGATGTTTTGTTTGTAAGATATGTCCATTTTTGACAGGGGCATGTTGAAATCCCCTACTATCAGTGTGTTTCTGTGTATATCTTTTTTGAAGTCATCCAACAATTTCCTTATATACTTGGGAGCCCCTATGTTGGTTACATATAAGTTTATAATGTTGATGTCTTCTGGATAGATTCTTCCTTTAAGTATTATAAAGTGTCCCTTTGGGTGTCTTTTTATGGCCTTTGTTGAAATCTATTTTGTCTGATATAATTATTGCAATCCCTGTTTTCTTCTCTTGCCCATTTGCTTGGAATATTATTTTCCGTCCCTTTACTTTCAATCTGTGTAGGTCTTTTGCTCTGAGGTGGGTCTCTTGTAGGCAGCATATGTGTGAGTCATGTTTTGTTATCCATTCAGTTATCCTGTGTCTTTTGATGGGGGCATTTAGTCCATTTACATTGAGAGTTATTACTGATAGAAACTTAGTCATTTTTTCTCTTTGTACCTGTGTTTTCCTCTTTCTCACTCTTTTCCTTCATCTTCTTAAGCCATTTCCTTTAGCTAATCTTGGAGTGCTGGTTTGGTAGAGATGTATTCTTTTAGCCTTCTCTTGTCTGGGAAACTCCGTATTTCCCCTTCTATATTACTTGAGAGCCTTGCTGCGTAGAGTAGCCTTGGTTGTGGGACCTTGCTTCTCATGACTGGGAATATTTGTTGCCATTCCCTTCTGTCCTGTAGTGTTTCTGTTGAGAAATCAGCTCCTAGCTGTATTGGGGCCCCCTTGAATGTTACTTTCTCCTTATCCCTTTCTGCCTTGAGGATTCTCTCTTTGTCTTTGATATTGCCATTTGAATGATGATATGTCTTGGAGTGGATCTCCTAGGGTCCCTCTTGAGTCGGGCCCTTGTTCCTCCTGGATCCTTGAGACCTTTTCTCTCCTCTAATTGGGGAAATTTTCCATCATTACTTTTTCAAGGAGGTTCTCTATCCCTTGATCCTCTTCTTCTGGTATCCCTTTATATGGATATTATTGCGTTTCAGGTTGTGCTGCATTTCCCCAAATGCCTCGTCATTCTTTTTGAGTCTTTTTCCCATTTCCTGTTCTTTCTGGGAGATTATTTCTACCTTATACTCCATCTCACTGATTCGATCCTCGGCTTCATCCCGCATGCTTTGGATTCCTTCTATGTGTTCTTCAATTCAGAAATGTTATTCTTCATATCCTCTTGTGTTTTCTTGATAGTTTCTATGTCCTTTTCCAGGCTGATATAGTTTGTTGTAAGATCCTGATAATTTCTCTGCAGTTTCTCATAGTTCTCTTTGAGCTGGCTGAGCTCCTTGAGCTTCCTTAGAACCATTGTTTGGAATTCAATATCTGATAGTTCCGTTGCCTCTATTTCATTTAGCTCTCTCTGTGGGGAGTTCCCTTTTTCACTCATTTGAGGGGAACTTCTTTTTCTTCCCATTTTTGTGAGAGTCTGATAAGTAATTTACTTATTTATTTATTTATTTTTGCTTCTGCTTCAATTGGGCCATCTAGGTTTCCTGACTTTGTGGATTAAACTTCTATGGTAGTAGGTGGGTCTTTTCATTTATTTATTTATTTATTTATTTATTTATTTCCTTTACTTTTCTTTGTGGGCCTGCCTCTGATGATGTCAGTTTTTGACCCTAGAGGGCCTTGGGTTGTTTGTTTGAGCCTTCCAGGAGTCTACTGTCTGTGTCTGACTCTTGCTTTGGGCAGCTCTGTGACCCCTTTGGCCAGGGATCACCTCGTTCTGTGGATCGCTTTGCACTCTCATTCTGGGTTCTTGATCGTGCTCCCTGTCCCCACAGGATCCCTCGCCCACCCTGGCTCCGGCGTGCTTGGCCCATACTAGGGGCCTTCTTCGTAACCTCGCATACTCCTCTGGCCCCCCAGGCTGGCGGGCACCCTAGCACTGGTCCTTTTAGGGTCTTCTATTGTGCGCTTTCCCCGCTTTTGGCTCTTTGGATGCGTTGCCTGCCCTCGCCAAATGGAGACTATGTAAATGGGGGGAACGCAGCCCCAGGAGTCTCTGGTTAATCTTGTCTTCAGTCTCTCCTCCGCGGAGTCTGGGCAGCTCTGTGACCTTTCGACCGGGATTCACTATTTCTGCAGACTGCTCAGCACTCGCGGGCCACATAGGTCGATTTACACCTGCCCTTGCCGATCTGTGCACTGCCTCTCAGGCCCCATTGGTGCCAATCTGTGGGAGGCCTTGCTAGCCCTGCGAGCCCTCGCCAGCCCACGCAGGTCCACACACACACTTGCCCACCCTCGCTGGCCACTCGGCGGAAGTATGCGTGTCTGCACTGGGTGGTTTTAGGCTCTCTATTGTGTGCTTTTCAGCTTTTGGCTCTTTGGGGGTGTGTCCTCTTCCCGCCCAATGGAGCCTAGGGAAAGGAGAAGAAGTCAGGACTCCCCGTTCCTCTTCCCATTCTTTCCCCAATGCCTCCATCTCCAGTCTCTCTTCAAAGCTCTCCCAGCCAGTCTGCAGTTAGTCCCCCAGCTCACACGCGCACAAAGGCAGGTTAATTGATTCCCTTTTTCCTGAGTGAGATGGTAGCTGCAGAATGGGAGGTGCGTTATCACCGGGACTCCACCAGCTGCTGTCTCAGTTCTCTTCCCAAAGTTTTCCTCACCAATATTTTCCCAGGCACCAGCCCACCCTGCTGCCGCCTCTACCCAGAGATCAAGGAGGGCAGCTGCCACTGCCATTTTTGCGTTGGCCCTTTAAATGTCTCTTTGCATCCCCAGCCACCTGTCTCTGGCATAGAGCACCCCTAAGCTTTTTGGGGTTGCGTTTTGTCTGTATTTTCCTGGTTTTAGCTGCTGTAGTTTAGGGGTCCCTGTTTATGATTCAGTCCCCATTCTTCTCACCGTTTCAATGTCTCTCTGGTGCTAGTGCCCGTTGGCACCCAGCCCACCCTCTTCAGCCTCCACCACACTTCTCACCCATTGGGATGTGTGAGAGTTGAATCCACTGTCTGTCCATGGCTCCAAGGCTCCTCTCCCACTATAGTTCCATTGTTTTCCAGGTGATTACTCCACTATTTAGTCGCCATTCCAGTTTGGTCTTGGGAGGAGGAGGTCAGCGTGACTCCTATTCACTCCTCCGCCATATTTCCTCCCTGGCTCCCTTTTCATGGGAATGTTGGACCTCTTGTCACAGAGGCTGCTTACACTATTCTTTTACATATATATGTATTTTGGGATTATTTTTTCTTGTTCTGATTGGTTGTTTTTTGCTTCCTTATGTTTCAAATGATCATTTGATTCTTTGCTTCATTCACACTACTGTTCTTTCCCTGTAAATTGTTCTTTACTTCAATGAGTGTATCCTTCATTTCTGACTGGATCTTTTTATGCTGTTGAGGTCCTCACTAAGTTTCCTGAGCATCCTTATAACCAGTGTTTTGATCTATGCATCTGATGGATTGCTTATCTCCATTTACTTTAGTTCTTTTTTCTGGAGTTTTGATCTTTTCTTTCATTTGAACCATGTTTCTTTGTCTCCTCATTTTGGCAGCCTCCCTGTGTTTGTTTCCATGTGTTAGATAGAGCTGCTATGACTTCTTGTCTTGGTAGCATGGCCTAATATAGTAGGTGTCCTGTAGGGTCCAGCAACACAGCCTACCCTATCACCCAAGCTGGGTACTTGAGCTATTCCCTTCTTGTGGGCTGAGTACACCCTCCTGTTGTATTTGAGGTTTGGTTGCTGTTGGCAGGTCAATGGTAGAGATTTATGTCAGTGGCAAGGACTGGCTCTGATCACTTACCACCAACCTCCACACTCCATGGAGGATCAGCTGTACAGGGGTAAAATAGTGGTACTCTGATGTGGTCTATAGCTGTCCACTGGGTGTGTGGGCCCTGAGGTTTCCAGGGTAGTGCAGGCCAAGGTCAGTCCCCATCTATGTTTTGTCCAGGGCTACCCTCCATGAACTAGAGAACAATCTGAAATGGCTGCTACTTGTGTTGTGCTTGGAGTTTCCCAGGTGAAGCCAAGCTGTGAATCTAGTCTGGCTGCTGCTAGTGTCAGGCCTGGGCCACTTAGCAAGGAGTGCAGGGACTGGGGGCTCACTGAGGCCAGCGGTTGCTTTTTGACAGGATTTAGGAAGTTGCAAAGCATGATCCAAGACCAGCCATTCATGTGGAAAAGTCATTGTTAATAGTTGAAACTTTGGTGGGATGGAGTCTCAGGAAATCTCCAGGGCAGGGCAGTGTTAGCTAGGTTGCTGAAGTCTCAGATATGTCACCGCCTGCCAACTCTGGCTCTGTCCACCTTTCTCTCTGCGAGAAAGCTGTCCCCCAGCTCTCTCCTTAATGCCATACACTTAGGATCTTCCCTGTATGATACTGGTGCCTTTCAAGCTGCTACCCCAGTGCTGGAGCTCCGAGAGAGTGAGTCTGAGTAAGTTTGTGTATGAGTTCTTACTGCTTGGACTCCAGATGTTTCTTTCACTGACTCAATGCCTGCTGGGATTTGCAGCCAGAAGTTATGGGGACTTATCTTCCTGTCATGGGAACCCTGGGCTGGGGGACCTGGTATAAGCCTGGGACCCCTTGCTCCCAAGATATCCCTCCAAAATTTTTATCCACCATACATGGATGTGGGACCAGTCAGTTCTGCATCTCTACCCCTCTTACAAGTCTGGATGGATGTGGTTTCTTTAATTCCATAATTGTTAAACTTTCATTCAACTAGATTTCTGACAGTTCTGGGTGATTAATGTTCTATAATTTAGTTGTAATTTTGATGAGGTTGTCTGAGGAGGGGAGCCGTGTTTACATATGCTTCCTTCCTGATCGGAAGTCCCATGTATTGAAAGTAATTTTCAACCTCTACTTAAGCCCATCCAAATGTTCTCCTATGAGATTTAAATATTACTTAAGTCAGTTAGTTTTACAACTGTTAGCTGGGATTCCTTTCCCTTTCACTTTCTCTGAGTTTGTTCACATGCCAGGAAGTATATAGAAAATGAAAAATATTGATACACATTAGATAAATTAGGATGAGACAGAGAATGGAGGAGGCATGCCCACACCCTTGAACTTGCTTGTGGCTTGCTTCCATGTGACTCCAATTGTCCTTATGATCTATACCTTTGGAATGGGCCATATGTGATGCTGGCTATCTTTGGTGGCTTCTTGATAGTCAACTAGATTGCCTGTGCAGCTTTCTAACATGGAAGAGTCTATGAAGCTTCATACACAAAAGGAGCCTTTCCCTTTGCTTGCTGAGCTTGTCTTATGGCTATAATCTGACTCATGCCTCTAACTGACATCTACAGCTTTCTGTGATTCAGAAGAATGCTATATAGACTCCAGTCTCATTAGGAAGACATTTCAAAAAGTTGTAAAATGAAATCCCATTTTCCTGATCACAGATGCTCCTAAACTACTTAGAAGAGCTCACTGGAAAAGGTGAATGTTGGATAAGAAAGAGGAAAAAGCCAGCCTGCTTGTCTCTCCAGCTCCCTCAGGACTCCCAGTTTTTGAATAGTCTCCTCTCCAGACTTCTTATACCTACCAGCACAGGTTCTATTGTAACAGCACCAAACTACATTTCTTTAGTATGGTTTTATTTCTTTAATGTGATCTTTTCTTCTTTCTTTTCTCTTGATTCAAACAGGCCTTGTGCAGTCTAATAGCACCATGACTCACCTGCCTCCCTCTTCCTTGCACATGGACTCCCTTCTTAATAATTAAGCCCTTAGGATGTCAAATTCTGGTCAGCATCAAAGAGCCTTAAGAACAAAGTCTCAGCTTTGTTGACCAGAAGCAGAGTTTTGGTCAAACTAAAGATAACAACTTGACCTCTGTTGTGTTTCAAACCCAGGCCCATGAAAGCAGACAATCATTCAGACCACCTTTCATGAAACTGGAAAGAACAGTGCCATGGCTGACAGGAGGACCTGATACAACCATCAACTATCCCTACCCTGGGTCCAACCAATCATTAGAGCCCACAACCCCAACTCCCTTAGCCCCTACAATTAATAATTTTTCCCGTATATAATCTGTTTTTGTGTGGGCCATCAGGGAGCTATGTTTTAGAGCATGAGCTCACCTATGTCTCCAAGCTTGCTGCCATTCCTTAAATAAACTTCTGCTTTCTTTGCTGCAAATTCCTGTTAATATTTGATTTTCTATTATGTGCTCATGCAAACCAACTCCTTTAGTTAAGTAATGCTATGAGAACACACACCTTTTCAGATATCTCTGCTTTCTTTTTTCACACTGACTGTCAAACTTGTGTTGATAATAGATGGACTGGAGAAGCTGCTAATGGAAACTAATTGTGACATAAGAAATGTTAAAACCTGTAGAGATTTTTTTTATAAGAATTTGAGCCAAACTGACAAAATACACGGGGAAGCAAGATCTCAAATGCCTCAGAGAAAAACAGTTTTGCACCAGCTTTAATGCATTTGAAATTAAGGAGAGAACTTAAGAAAGATTACCTAAAGGTGGGAGAAAGCAAAGCAGGGACTGGAGTACAGGCTAGATCACAAGATTATGTGCTCTCTTGTGGGTGATTACAGTTTATTCCAAAGATGTGTTAACCTGGATGCACAGAAACAGTGAACAGGGCTTGCTTAAGGCAAAGATAAACTTTTACTAAAAAGATTTATGCCCATAGTGTGACAACACACCATGACCTTCCCCCATTTAGAAATTTATGATCAGATAACCCTGTGAGGTTACTTTCCAGGGAACACTTTTTTTTTTTTTGTCCACATAAAAAACAAAAGACAATGTACATCCAGTCATTTCAAGGCTGGTCAGGTTCACTTGGGATTTGGTCAGACAGAAGAAAATATGTGGAGCTGTGGGAATGCCTGACATGCCTTTATTCAAGGGTGGGACAATCCATGCATGCCACAAGTCACGTGTTGTACTTCAGGAAGTCCCAACTCCCTTATATACTAAATATACACAAAGCCAGTAGGGTGCCAAGATATTATACAGCAAAGTGTGATTCTGTGCATGTGGGCCCATTCTCAAGGCTATGAGAATGCTGCTTATTCTCAAGGTTATGGGAATACAGCTTATTTTAGTTGCTCAGATGTCTGGGTGAGGGAACCTGACTGACTCCATTTATTCTACAATTGAGGCCAGTCACTACTCTCAGAACATAACACTGGTCCACTGCTTGGAGCTCAGATGGAGGTAGTCTCTACAAAGGAAAACAGAACCTTTTGTATGATGACTTGTTAAGCTGCCAAAAATAAGCACTTTACATAGCATTTTGCTTCACAGATTTACCCTCTTCTCCTTCAGGGCCTCACAAATTACCTATATTTGAATCACCTGCATGCACGTGGTGGCTTCCAAGGAGTAACATGGCATTTTACTGCAATGTGCCTTAACACCTGCTGAAACTGTCATTCAGGAATCCTGGGAGGGAACAAAAGTGAGAAGAATGTTTTTTAATTGAGCCATCCTTAGTCCTCCCAAATTGTGAGGTCTTCTGTGAAAATGTGGGGTTTTTAGAAATGAGCATTCAGTGGGTTCTTATCCTTTTCAGCTAGCCTTTTGCTTTAAGGTAGCAGCTGAATTTTTTTCCCTGGCATTGATTTCAGGTCATCCAACACTGATATCCTTGGCTCTTGGGCATTTCAAACATAGAAGGAAACCCTTTTTCTGGAATATGAACTGAAACAGTCTTTACTTGTTTTATTTTTTCTTTTAGTCTATGGCTTGAACTCTGCTTTGAACTGCTTTTCAGTATTGGTCCATTAGGCAGGGATCTACATGTGAAAGGTGTTCAACAAATGCTCATGGAGCATAGCTTCATTGCTCTATTTAAATTACACATAGAATTCTGGGTAAGATGGAGGTGTAGGTAAACACACTTTGTTTCCTTGCATGACTATAGAAAAAAATTGCAACCAGAGCTCAAAACAAATAATACCTAGAACCATCAGAAAATTAACCTGTATGGAAGTATAACAACCAAGGGTTTAAAGAAGCCATATTCATCCAGATAGGTAGGAGGGACAGAGATGTGGAAATGGGAGGAGAGGCATGGAGACATGGTGTCACATGGAGAGGTGGTGGAGTGGGCAGTCCCACATTCACATGTGGTAGATAAAAATCAGGGAGGATACCTCAAGAGGAAAGGATCTCCATTCCAGGCCAGACCACACAACTCAAGGTTCCAGTGCCAGGAAGATAAATACCTAAAACTTCTGGCTATAAAAACCAGTGAAGGTTGGGGCAGCAGAAGAATATGTTGGATTTTCAGGAGACTCCGCTTGAAGGGCCCATATGGACTTAGTTACTCAGACCCACCCCCTATGGGATTCAACAACAGGGTAACAGCTGGAAGATCATCAGTCACATATAGGGAGTAAGAGAAGGGACTAGACACAGGGTGAATGCTGGACAAACCTCCAGAAGTGAAGGCAGTGGCATTGTCCCCTCTCAGAGTCCTCCCCCTCATATAGTACAACAAAGTGGTGAAGTGGGTTTGCCCTGCCCTGGTGATTACCTAAGGCTCTGCCCCACAAAATTTATAGGTGCCTTTTCTACAATAGGCCATGATACTAAGACAGGGAATCAAAGCAGCTCTACTTAATACACAGAAACAAACACAGGGAGGCTTCCAAATTGAAGAGACAAAGAAATATGGTCCAAATGAAAGAACAGGACAAAACACCAGAAAAAGAAAGAAATGAAACAGAGATAACCAACCTAATAGATGCAGAGTTCGAAACACTGGTTATCAGGATGCTCAAATAACTCATTGAGTATGGAAAGAGCATAGAAAAGACCCAGGTAGACCCAATGAAGGTTACATTGAGTGAAATACAGAACAATTTACAAGGAATCAACAATGGAGGAGATGACACAAAGATTCAGTTCAATAACTTGGAACATAAGGAAGAAATAAGCACTCAACCAAAACAGCAAGAAGAAAAAAAGAATTAAAAAAAAGCAAGGATAACATAAAGAGCCTCTAGGACATTTCCAAACATACCAACATCTGAATCGGGGTTTTCAGAAGGAGAAGAAGAAGAACAAGAAATTGAAAACTTATTTGAAAAAAATAATGAAAACTTCCCTAAAGTGAAGGAAATAGACATACAAGCCCAGGAAGCACAGAGAGTCCCAAACAAGTTGGATGCAAAGATGACTACACCAAGCCACATCATAATTAAAATGCCAAAGGTTAAAGATAAAGAGAATCTTAAAAGCAACAAGGGAAAAGGAGAGAGTTACCTACAAGAGAGTTCCCATAAGACTGTTAGCTGATTTCTCAAAAGAAACTTTACAGGCTAGAAGAGACTGGCAAGTTTTTGAAGTCATGAAAAGCAAGGACCTACAACTTAAATTACTCTATTCAGCAAAGCTATCATTTAGAATGGATGAGTAGATAAAGTGCTTCCCAGATAAGGTAAAGCTCACGGAGTTCATCACCACCAAGCCATTATTACATGAAATGTTATAGGGACTTATTTAAGAAAAAGAAGATCAAAACTATGAACATTAAAATGGCAACAAATTCACAACTATGAACAACTGAATCTAAAAAACGAACTAAGCAAACAACCACAACAAGAACAGAAACATTCATATGGAGGTCATTTGGAGGGTTATCAGCTGGGAGAGGGAAAGGGGAAACTAGGGGAAAAGATGCAGGGATTGAGAAGCATAATTGGTAGGTAGAAAATAGACATGGGGATCTTAAGAATAGTGTAGGAAATGGAGAAGCCAAAGAACTTACATACATGATGCATGGACATGAACTAAGGGGTGGGGATTGTTGGAGGGAATGGGGATACTGGGCAGAGGGAGGCAAAGGGGGAAAATTGGGATAATTGAAATAGCATAATCAATAAAATGTATTAAAAATAATTTAAACATTACACATAAAAATGAAAATGACAATTTGATTGGCATATGAGAAAGAGGATATTTATTATTTGCCAGCTCTGCAGACTCTTGTAAGGACTCAACTTTTTTGATTATGTGATGAAAGAGTCTAATCTCATTCATTGTCTGTGATCAATGAGCTTTACTGATGATGTTAATAATACAATGAAATCTAGAATTTAAGACGAGTGTTAGAAACATTTTTTTCATAATTACAATGTTATAATTATTGATAGGTGTTTGTTAATTTATGTCTCAGTCACCGGGCTTGCATTTCTGTGCATAGTTTGAATCAGATATGAAAGGCGACCTTGAAGTGAAGTCCCATGTATAGCCTGGGCTTGCACTCAATATAAAGGAAAAGATATGCGTAAGTCCTAGTAAGAGTTGAAACTGCATCCTGGACCTGCTACAATCCAGTGAGTACACACACAAGCTGGACCAGGAGAGGATCCTGGTCCTTGAGAGCCAAGCTGTGTGAATGAATAAATAATGATCAACAGTGCCCACCTTAGGTCCTAATGAAATGGGATGTATATAAATGCATATGCACAAATATAGTTTTATTAAATAAAAATGAGCATTGATGGATACCAGAGCAGAACATAGTTTTCTAGCCAGATAGTGTATAAGTTTTAATGGCTATTATATAGGTCTCTTTGATGCTAGCTTGAGTAATTTGTGTGATGTTGCCAGTCAGGTGAGGTAAAAAGTTTCAAAATGAATAAAGGTCAGTAAAAAATACATTTGGTTTCTGGGAGTTTCACCACTTTTTAGAAGATAAAGCTTTTTATATTAACTACAATGAACTAATCTTATTTGAATTGCTTTGAATCCTACAGTTGTCAAGAAGGAATTGAATGCCTTAGCAAAAATAATTCAGGAAAGGAAAGAGAAAGCCAACGCTCTGCATAGATTTAGGATGAATTGTCAAAGGATGATGGCCCCAAGATTTTTTTTTCATTTGTCTGTAAAGAGTAGGTGCTTTTAGCCTTAGTGCTGAACAAATGAAAATCATTACAAAGTTATTAGTACTTTCTCCCAAGAGTAAGGCTGAAACTAGAGTTTTTAAGGTATCTAAAAATAATGTAAACAAGACACAATGCATGAAGGGAAATTATGACTCTGGGGAGGATTCTAACATCAAAACTTCTTTCACTGGAACAGAAAATTGACAGCCAAGCTAATTGTGGGGAGGTGCTCTCTGTTTGCTTGGAGGCCATTGCGGAGGAGTGAAGCTAAGAGAGCCAAGGGCTCTGAATGGCCTGTTCTTTCTAAAGTTTTAAAATTCATCTGGCTCCAATAGTAGTAATACTATACAACAAGGAATCAAAAGTCTGTGAAACCCATAAGTGTATCTTGGTCAAAATTTGCAGAGGAGTTTGGCGTTAGCCTCCTGGGCATGGGCAGAGTTGCAGGCAGTACTGTATGAAGGCATGTTTTGAGCAGATTTCAGGTTATCTGGCACTTTATTAATGAACAAAGTAAGCAGGGAACTATGTTGCTTATTGGGCTAGTTTAACCTATAGACTAGACCTTCTAGGAGGTACACAACATGGTCATGTACCTTGGACAAACTAATAATTTTGGACATTTTCTAATAGATGATCATTAGAGACTTCTATGTGCGTGTTTGTATGATATGTGTGTGTGTGTGTGTGTGTGTGTGTGTGTGAAGGTAAGTGAAGGAAAAATGGGGAAGGATATCTGGAGATTAAACTCTCACTTGAATCTTTCTTGAGCAGAAGAGATTTGAATTATTAGGACACCACCCCCTCCTGTATTACTGCTGTTAGTACACTCAGTTCTTTTTTCAAGAGGCCATAGTAAATAAAACTTTTTTTTTCCATTTCCAATAAATCAACTTAGTATAGTTTATGGATTTTTGCCTTATTCTGTTCTTTTCTTCCACCCTTTAATTTAGCCCTGAACACAAATGAATAATGTCTTCTTTATTTATTCAAGATTAACCCAAGTGTTTAATGGTTTCCAAAGATAAATTAGGAAGTAGGAATTGAGGCTGAGATTTGAGAGTCAAAGATTGGTCATCTTAGAAAATGTGTGACTTGTCAGCAAGGTGATGTATTGTCATCTATGTGAAATGGAAACATTTTTTGTGATGTCTCCAAGGCAAGGAGGGCTTCATCTCAAACATTTAGGAATACTTGCAACAATTTATAGCAAACTGTTGAAGTCTGCCAATCCTTTTTCCTGATTGATCACTTATCCAAATTACATGAATTTCTATAAGATGACCATCTCTGGTTCAATCAAATGGTCCCCAGTGCAGTGAAACCAACTTTTCCCACTAATGCATGTGGTATGGGTATTGTGGGTAAGTGCTTGTATTTTAGTCATCAACTTCTCTACCTTCTCCATTCCTACCAGTGAACTTTGAAGAGGTTCTAAGCCCTTGGCTCTCTCTGTTCCCAATTATTGGTGGTTTTGTTCATTCCTTCAGCTTTTCATCATGTCTCTGTGGATTACTTTCAAAACAGCACTTGAAGTTCTGGTTATTTTCATAATATTTAGCCCACTTAATGCTAAGATTTTCATATTGGATATGTTGATAGTCTCCTAAACTGAATATGTCTATAATCAAATACATTATCTCCCAATCTCTTCTTGATTCATCATTGCTGTGAACAATACCAGCTCCTAGTTACCAAAATTGGAATATATTCAAAGTGCAGAAAAGTATAAAGATAGAGTAAAAAAAGTTATAATTCAACAATTCTTTCTCTCTACATGGGAAAAAAAATCCTGTATATAATGGTTATCCTCCTTTAATCCTAAACTTTACACCATGCCATTAGAAGTTCTACATAATTATAATTTTAATAGTTACATAATTTATTAATGTTCTTACAACATACTGTGATATATTGTCAAATTCATTTCCAGAAAGTTTTCCTATTACTACTCCTATTCGTATTTTATGGGAGTGCTTCAACATAAGAATTTAAGAGTTTAATCCCCATTGATTCCAAACCACAACTGAATATTATTTTTCTTTAATATTTGCTATTTTGTAGTTGTAAAACAGAATTTCAGTGTTATTTTAATTTGTACTCTCATGTTTATTAGCTATTTATTTGTTGCAGGATTGCTGTTTTGTTATGCATTTGTCAGCAGAGATAACACAAAAACATTGCTGTATAATCCCAGTCTGGCCAAGGATGCAGAATGTATCAGAAAAAGCTACTCAGAAGACGTAGATACAATGATATCCATGTTACTTTCTCATTAATCCTCATGCTCTTGTCTCCAGGCTATCATCTAAAAGACCCTAATGTTTCTCAATAGTTAATGTCACGAGCTCTGTTTGCCTACAGGAACTGAAAAGTGTTCCCGACACAAAATGAAGAGAGCTGAATACAAAGACCTAGATGGAGATGGGACATTGTGAGCAAAGAGGACTGTGAGCAAAAAGGCCAAGTACATCACAAGGATGACGAAGCACTTGAAAGAATTAAATCACCATTGTCTCAGCCTATGAAGTGAGAGCATGAGCTAACTCTTCTCCATTTCTTGATCAAAGAATAAAGTTTCTGCTCTGCTTTACTGAACTCAGTTTTGTTTTATTGGCATCAATGCATTGGCAGGAGGACTTTGGTTTGGGTCCTGAAGTTGAAGGGTTGTTAACACCTGTGGGGCTGATGATCATAGGTTTGTTTTTTTTCCCCTCCAAAGGGGAGAAAGCAGAATTATCACTTCACCAGTTTCTGTTAGCCTCAGGATTATATCACCATTGTTAAAGAATCTTAATAACAATGTTTCTATATGGTTATGGAGAAAAATATCAAGATTTAAAAAAAAACTTCACCTGCATGGCGGGTTTCATCTCTCTTGTTCACTGATGTATCCTAAGGACCAAGAGGAGTGCCTGACACACAATGTATGCTCAGTCACTGTTAGGTGAATGGACCTATATAGAGTTGACATAAGAAATGTCCAAACCTGTAGAGAATTTGTATGAGTTTACTTGAGCCAAACTGATGACAATAGCTGGGAAACAAATCTCTAGAGATTGAGAAAATGCTCCAGAGTATGGCAGTTTTGTACATTATTTTTTACATTAGAATCAAAGTTGGAGATGGGGGGGTTACATGAAATTCATTGGTGGTAGGTTAGGGAGCTGGGAGAAAGCAAAGCAAGGGATGTGGGGTTGGATAAAAAGTAAAAAGAATAGGCAAATACTTCTTTTACATTGGTGGTTTTAGGATAGTAGAAAATTAACATTGACAACACAGAGGGAAGGTGTGCAGGGAACAAGATATCCATGAGGGGTTCCATGATCCCATGCTCTGGTTGGAGGTTGTACCTTGAGGGGCATGGAGAAGGAAATTACTCTGATTTCAAAGGTATGTTATTGTAGATGCAAAAAGATAAGAGACTCAGTTAAGGTAAAGATTGATCTTTGTCAAGGAAGATACTGGCCTAGGATGTGACTACCCACCATGACTCTATTTTAGGAAGGTTTAATTTCAGACCATCCTATGTGGTTACTTTGGTCTCTGAGTTTGTCAAGCCTCTCACACATGCCTCCCCTGAGCTTGTCAGGTTCAGTAGGTGGTCCCTTTGTTGTCCACAAAAGGATACATTTAACATATTTCCTTCTCTTGTCTTCTCTTAATCAATTGCATTAACTCAGTCTGAAATTATAAAAGCAGGTTGTTAGCACCAATTATATTTACCTATAAAGCATATTTCAAAGAATGTTTCCATTTGCTATTTTATATTCCATTTTATAAATACTATTGCAATAATTATGTATATGCAACTCTCTTATTGAATTCAGTGGTCATCATTAGGTAGTTTTTCTAAAAATGTTTCTTGCACTTTTGTTATTAATCATGTGGTATGATATTTCAGGTAAATTGTTCCAGAATGCTTTTAGGATTTCAGTATGAATAGTACATGGTCTGAGTCTTTATATATCTGGTGCCTTCAAACATTGCAAGTTTGCTCAGTGTAGCACTTTTGAACAGAATTTTCCTATCAGAACTTCAGGTTTCCCTATTTTGGAGAGAGAGGAAATTTCCAATGTAACCTATACTTAGTTTTATCAAAACTTGTTTGTTATTTGTTTGATTCCAAACATTTGATTCAATATTTTCCTAATAAATTAAATATTATGGATGCTATTGAATAACCCTATTTTACTGTCCCTTATCTCACCAGAGGTAATCCTGAATTTGTTGTTTCTCATTACTGTAAGTTTACTTTTTAAGTTTTACAACTGATAAATCCTTGATCTAAATCACAGATATGGTTTCATTCACCTAGAAATTCGTATTAAAACAAAACAAAGTAGGATATCTCATTTGAAACTCTGGGTGTCTACCATGTTTTGAAAAGTCAAGAGAACTAGCCAGTTGCAGTCTGCATTTTTGAGTCAGGCAGCCCTGGGAATGGAGAGCAGGAGGTCTCCTCATCCATGCAGGTGCATTGAGTGTCCGCTAACTTATTTTAGTCCTGGCTCTTGCATTTATATTCCTTATCTACTGGCATTTGCATTTGTAATTCCGGTTCTCTGAAATTTAAGCCACTTAAAATAGTTTCCTTTTTATCTCCTGCTTTCATTTCTATCTAAATTTATCATGTGTTTTTGCTTTGAAAGCTATTCTTTTATTGAAGATGATGGAAGCAAAATTGGTATTTTTCCCTTCATGTTGTCACTAGTGACCAGTTTACCTAACTTCCCAAGTGGTGGCCTACTTTCCCACATGTTTTTTGAACTGAAGACAGTGAGTAATACCCCTTTGCTGTCCCTTGGCATTTTTGTTTCATAGGACTAATTGTATTTGGAGTTAGAAGTCCATGCTTCCCTCCTCATCTTTTAAAAGCTTCCTTTTAGTTTATTAAACTAAACTTTCAGGGGTTGCAATCCCGAATAATCTATATTTTGTTCATCTGGCATATATTTCATTATACCCTTGTCATCAAAAGAAATTCTGAAGTTAGGAATGGGCAACTGATACAGGGAAAGACCCACAGTGTCCAAATTCAAGGTCTGATGGGAGAAAGTGAACTCCAATAACAGAGAATGATTTTACACATTTTAATTATCCATCTCATTTTGAGAATAGTTAATGAATGTGTGGGAAAGTATTATATTCTAAATTTATGATAATGTCAGATTATAATTGTTATATAATTTATAGATTACTGTAAGGACAGACAAGTACTATGTTGGGAAAAGTATCCACAGGTGTATTTGCTAACACTCAGTACCTGTGACACAATTTCTTTTTGGGGCCCTAGGTCATCTTGGGCACATGTATCTCTTTGTCAGTAAAACAAAAAATCACTCAGCTGATTTTATTCTCTTACAGGAACACATGCAAGTTCTTTTCAGCTTCAGAATTCAGTCATAGCAGTCACAATTTCTTGAGTCTTCACTATAGCCAAAAACCGTGTACACATGGTTTTCACATTTCCCCAGAGGTGAAGTACTAGAATACAGCCCTAAATTCTAGTGTGAAAATTTCTAATTAATGTTTTTACTATTTCAGTTTTTGGTAATAACTTTTATTGAATGAAACTGTATAATATTCATTGTGAATATTTAAAAGACACAGAAA
This sequence comes from Pteronotus mesoamericanus, assembly GCF_021234165.1. Classification (NCBI taxonomy): domain Eukaryota; kingdom Metazoa; phylum Chordata; class Mammalia; order Chiroptera; family Mormoopidae; genus Pteronotus; species Pteronotus mesoamericanus. Next base: position 62,735,797 of record NW_026555321.1, read on the forward strand.
AAGATGATAAATTAGCTTAAAAGAGATTAAAGTAGAAAGATAAAACATATCATTATCTTATACTCAGTTTTTTTCTTTTGTAAAAAGGAGACCTTAATCCCACTGAGTGTTTTGGTGACATTACATGTCTTCTCTGCTCTTTAATGAGAAAGTTGCAGATTTAGTGGTAGAGTTTGGATTGGGCATAAATAGCTATGTGGACATAGTTTTGCTTTCTATCCAGAATACTTTTCTTAAGATTTCTATAGTGTAAAAGAAAACATGCCTTGTAGAAAAAGTGTAAACCAGCGTGTGACTTCTGTCAAAGACCAAGGACTGCCATCTGGCTTTCTATCCCATGACAAATGCACATGTTCCACAAGTCATTCCATGAAGAGTGTGGGCATATCAGACATAATACATTTTAGTAAACTTATGCTATTTTCATTATTGCACTGATTTCCTGGAATTACAGTGGCTTAAAAAGTCCAAACTGAACATTAAAACTATGGGCACCCCGAAGGAAAAATACACACTATCTTTATTTGAAAAGAAACAGAATTTATTAAGAAATTATACACTGAATTCTCCTACAGTCTGTGAAGTTGGGGTCTTTCATTTTTCCACAGCACAAGACAACAGCTAGGAGCTTCTGGAAAACACTTGCAATGCTCAGGGATGGAGAGTTCCTTGTTACGGAGATGGAATGAAGAGATGTCCACACTAATTTAAACATTTGGATCCAAAGACGAGACCATCCTTTCCTTTCTCACCTGCACTGGCACTAAAATCTGTCCATGGGATCTCTCACCCCAGCTGAAGGACTGGGTAACAACACGGTCATTTCAGTTCAGTAAAGCAGAAAATACCAAATTTAATCACAGGTCAAACAAACAATCCTATAACTCTTAGAATGACATCTGAAATAGTTGCATTCTTTATTAATAAAAATGATGCATATAGAGGGCAGAAATATAACCTTTTCAATTAGTTTATTCTTATGATCTGAAGTGATTTAAACTGTAAATGAAAAATAAATGACAAAAACTAGCATCTTTTCTTACATAACATTGTTCGAAATAAGCTTTACACATAGAATTGCCATTATCATCTGACTTTATATATGATCAATGGTAAAACATGCTAATCATAAAAATAGCTTTTACAAATATACATTTGTATATAGTGTCTCCCTTACCATTCATAATATCCTTCACATTTTAAGACTTTTAAGACAAAAATACTCCAAGCATAATTAGCAAAGGGAAACACACATTTACAATGTAAACCATAAAAACCTGACAATTATACCGTGTAGAACATAGAAGAAATAAAATTTCTAAGATTGAACAATACTCTCCTTGTTATTTATTTGGATATTTATATAAATTCAACCAAAGATGCTGCTATCCAGTAAGGTACCTCCTTTCACATTTCTGAGGGTTGTCAGAGTTTCTCTTTTCTGTTTGCATCATTCAATTCAGATCACTTTATCTGTAGAAACTGAGAAAAGAAAAAAAGTATTTTAAACTATAGAAATTTGTGTTTCATTGTTGCTAGCATGCATATGTGTAAATTAGATTTTAAGTCTGCATCAAGAGAAGAATCAAAGAAGAATTAGATCTTTAGAGAACTCTAGGTTGTAGATCTTTTGTTGAAGGCAACATTAAGATCATTTATATTTATACCATGCTATGATTTTTTTAAAGTCTAGCTAATTTAATCCCTGTGATTGGCAATTATTTTTTAGCCTGAGCTCTTGTCCAAACCAGAGCAAAAATCTTGAAATTATAAGCTGAGGTAAAGAGATGTGGGTTGCTTAGGAATCATTGCTGTTCCCAAGAAGAGTGGCCGTAGAGTACTTTTCCTCTAAGAGGTTTTGAATAGTGCATTCCCAGCCCTGTGCATTTGGAGTAAAAAGCCAATACAGGTCCTGATCTGAGCAACTGAATCTTGGTGGCAAACAAGAAAAGTTAGAAGCAGGAAGGGCTGTGAAGGCCTCATGGTGTAACCACAAGCCAAAAACACCATATAGGAGCCAAAATTCAATTGGTTGCAGAATTGAATTGAAAAATTGAAGATGAAGATGAAAATAAAATAATGCAAGATTTCTATAGTGGAGAAAGGCATTTACTGACCTTAGAGTCCTATCAAATTCCAGGTCTTTCTATTTAAGTAAAAAAATAAGTACAGTTCTTATTCCATCAACTTCAAAGGGCTTCCCAAGTTCAATAGGAAATCTATGTATATGACTTAAGAGTCAAAGACACACAAATCAAGGAATCAGTGGAGATGGGAGTTGCTGTTGAGACTAACATCATGCATCAGTTATCAGTCTCAGGGAGAACATGCTGCCCTGGTTGTCAGTCACAAGGTAGGACCCAAATATTGTATTTTGTTGTCAGAGTTGTCCAGGGAAACATTACATGATCAAGCATTGGGTGGAACAATGCTGACAGCTCCAATACTGTGTGCTGGTCCCTCATGGCTAGCTAGTTCCCCTCCAGCCACACACGGCATTTAGCAGATGCATATCCCCCCCTCTCGCTGCAGAAGGACCACTTCCTGTCCCTCATGGGGTTTGAAATACTGAAAGCTGGGAGTATGTTTGATATATATATATATATATATATATATATATATATATATCTGCAGAACAAAGGTACACTCATATAGCTTGAAACAGGGAAAGATACTCATACAAGGTGGTAAGACCAGCATAGGCCATGTGGGCTCTTTATTTCCTAGAAAGAAGTGTTCCAGGCCCAAGGCCCATTCCTATGTGGCTGAGTGATGGTTGAAGGCTGTCAACCATTACTGGCTCCTATGATTAGCCAAAGAATTACATAACTTGATCTTTTATTGTTCTTATGCCCATGATATAGAGATGTGGAAAAACACTTGTATTGAAATTGGGGTGGTGAGAATTGTTCTGGATGTCTGTAGCTCCAGGTCTCATGCCTGGCCAAGATTTGTGGATGAAAGGAACTCTGTGAAACTGGATGGTGTTTTCTTCATGGTGTACAACTTTCATGCTTAATAATATATACATCTCTAATTTTAGTTAATTGGGATTGATCTCTTTAATTCTAGGAAGATTTAGGATCAAATATAAAATGTTTACAAAAAGAGAAACCAGAGTACTACTATTTTTGTTAAGAAAAAAAATCTGTGAATATTTGATATACCATAAATACTTGTATTATTTACGAGAATTTAGCCTATTAGTGTAGCAGTCTTGTGATTTCAGTTTAGAATATGCAGTTAAAAATTGACTGACTTGTTTGTTCAGTGTCTTTTGTGATTTTATACATATTTAAAAAATGCTATTGTAATTTTGATGGGGATTGCATTAAATCTGTATATTGCTTTGATTAATATGCCCATTATAACTATGTTTATTCTTCCAGATCACAAACACAGAATATCTTTCCATTTCTTTGTATCTTCTTCAATTTCTTTGTATCTTTAAATAATGTTTTGCAGTTTTCAGTGTATAGAGCCTTCATATCCTTTTAAGTTTATTCCTAGGTATTTTATTCTTTTTGTTGCAATTGTAGAAGGAATTGTTTTACTCATTTCTTTTTCTGAAATTTCATTGTTAGTATATAAAAATTCAATGGATTTTTGTACATTGAATTTGTATCATGAAATTTTACTGTGTTTTTTTATTGTTCCCAATAATTTTTTTTGGTGGAGTCTTTAGAGTTTTCTATATAAAGAATCATGTTGTCTGCAAAAAGTGACATTTACTTCTTTCCCAATTTGGATGCCTTTTATTTCTTTCTCTTGCCTGATTGCTCTGGCTAGAACTTCCAGTACTATGTTGAATAACAGTGGTGAGAGTGTCTTGTTCCTGGTCTTAGAGGAAAAACTCTCAGTTTTCTTACCATTGAGTATGATATTAGCTGAGGGTTTGTGATATATGGACTTTATTATGTTGAGGTATTTTTCTTGTATACCCATTTTATTGAGTGTTAAAAAAGAACAAAGCAGGAAGTATCACATTCCCTGACTTCATTATAAACAAAAGGACAATAATCAAAAATCATAGCATTGATATAAAAACAGATACACAGACCAAATGAACAGAATTGAGAGCGTAGAAATAAACATACATGTATATGGGAAAATAATTTTTGATGAAGGAGCTAAAAACATACAAGAGAGAAAAGGAATCCTCTTCAATAAATTGTGCTGGGAAAATTGGGAAGCCACATGCAAAAGAATAAAACTAGATTGCTATTCGTCACCATACACAAAAATTAACTCAAAATCAATCAAAGCCCAAAATATAGAACATAAAAGAAAACATTGAATCTAAATTTATAGACATTTGTTTTAGGATTTTATGAATTTCATCTCAAAGGCAAGGAAAGTAAAAGCAAAAATAAATGAATAAAACTACATTAAGCTAGGAAGCTTCTGCACAGCAAAAGAAATCAACAGCAAAACGAAAAGGACACCAACTGAATGAGAGGAAATATTTGCACACAACATCTATGATGAGTGGTTATTATCCAATGTATATAAGAACCCATACAACCCAACAAAAAAAATATGCAATTAAAAAATGGGCAGAGGACCTGAACACTTTTCCCAAGAAGACATACAAATGGCCAACAGACATATGAAAAAATGCTCTATTTCCCTAGCTATTAGGGAAATGCAAATCAAAACTACAGTGAGATAACACCTCACACCCTTTAGAATGGCTATTAATGAACAAGTCAAGTAATAACAAGTGTTGGAATAGTTGGGGAGAAAAAAAAAACAACAAACATTTCCTGCTGTGGGGAATGTAAGCTGGTGTAGCCACTATGGAAAAAAGTATTGTGGTTCCTCAAAAAGTTAAGAATGGAGTTACCATATGACTCAGCATCCCACTTCCAGGTCTCTACCTCCAAAATTTGAAAGCATTTATTTGTAAAAAATATATGTACCTTTATGTTTATTGTATCATTAGTCGTCGTGGCCAAGACATGGAAACAACCAAAGTGTCCTTCGATAGATGATTGGTTAGAGATGTGATATGTATGTACAATGGAATACTACTCACATAAAAAAGATATAATACTGCTATTTATAACAACATGAATAAACTTTGAGAATATCATGCTACATGAAATATGTCAAAAGGAAAAAGTCAAGAACCATATGATTTCACTCATATGTGGGATATAAAACAACAAACAAAAAATTAACAAACAAGACAAACAGGAAAAAAATATTCATAGACACAGACAACAGCATGGTGGTTACCAAAGAGAAAGGGGTGAGGCAAAGATGATGAAAGTTAAGGAGGCCAAATTTATGATGATGGAAGGAGACTAGACTTTGGATAGTGAGCACACAACAGTATACAGATGATGTAGTATAGAATTGTGCCCCTGAAACATATATAAATTTATTAACCAATATCACCTCAATAAATTTATTATCAGGTCTTCCAAAAAAAAAAACCCCAAAGAGGTTTTAGAATAAAAATTTATTGAGACATAGAGTTTTGTGTATTTTTTAAAGATCTTATTTTTATTTATTTTTAGAGAGAGGGGAAAGGAAGGAGAAAAAAAAGGGAGAGAAGCATTGATCAGTGGCTTCTCATTTATTCCCAAACAGGGGACCTCACCCATAACCCAGGCATATGCCCTGACCAGGAATTGAACCAGTAGCCTATTAACCTGTGGGACTGATGTCCAACCCACTGAGCCACAACAGTCAAGCAGGATTTCAGTTTTATAATTTGAAATCTTATGTCCAAATCTTATGTTTGTACATGACATTGGGAAGTCTAAGAAAACTTTAGGTTATCATGTTGATACATTTAACTTATTGGATTTTAAGAATTATTTTATTTTCAGAATAATTTTGTTAAACAAGACAAATGGAGTACTTAAATACACAATACAAAACTTACAAATGTCATTTACAATGTTTGAGTGCATTTAATGAATGAATTTGGGACAATCATTTTTCAAAGTTCTCCTAGAAGTACTTTGTAAATGTGCTATATTTATAAATAGAATCCTAAAAATAAATGCTTAAAAATTTTGATTTTCAAGCTTTCATAAATCAAGCAATTAAAAATAAATAAAATATATATAATTAATAGTTTTTCCTCAAGTCACAAGCATTAGAAAACTTACATTCCTAGATAAGAAACTTTCATGGGTAATGCCAAGTACATTTTGGTATTTTGATATTCTCTCTGTCACTCTTTTTTTCTCTTCTTCCTTTCATCCTCCTCACCTTGATACTATGCTATATATGAGGTCTGTCTAGAAAAAGTGCAGCCATTGTTAATGTAATGAGAACAGTTTGTGCAATATCAATGTAACCTGGCAGCCAAGGAGAGAGTACAGAACGCACATCCATGAACAATGATGATTTCACAGTACTAGTCAGTGGGGACAGTAGACATCACCATTGAATGAGCATGTGTACTGCGTGGCTGTTGCATTCAAAATGACTGAGCAAGTGGAGTGATGAATCTGCATCTAATTTTGCATTAAGCTTGAACATTCCTCCACGGAAACTATTTGGATGATTCAGAACATCACAGCTACGGGCAACTAGTGATTGGAAGCTTCATTATGAGACACATGCCTGCTCATGCATCAGATCTCATGCAGAGATTTTTAGTGAAACATTGAATCACCCAGGTGACTCAGCCTCCCTACAGCCCAGATTTGGTACCCTGTGATTTCTGCCTTTTCCTAAAACTAAAATCACCTTCGCAAGGGAAGAGATTTCAGACCATTAATGAGATTCAGGAAAATATGATGGGACAGCTGATGGTGACTGGGAAAACTGTGTGAGGTCTCAAGGTGCCTTCTTTGAAGGGGACTGAACATCATTGTCCTATGTACAATGTATCTTGTATCGTATCTTCTATAAATGTCTACATTTTTCATAGTACATGGCTGGATTCTTTCTGGACAAACATCATACTTCCTGATCACATGTGTGTATTTTATTTATTTATTTATAAATTTATAAATCATGTTTATTCTATTACAGTTGTCTCAATTTTTACCCCTTTACCCCCTCCACCCACCTCACCTCCACCTCCCTCCCACAGTCAATTCCCACTCTGTTGTCCATGTCCATGGGTCAATCATATATGTTCTTTGTCTAGTCCCTTCCCCTTCTTTCCACCATGGTCCTCTTTCCCCATCCCTTTTGGTCACTTTCAGTCTGCTCCATGTTTCCGTGAGTGTGGTTTATTTTGTTCTTTAGTTTATTTTATTGAATAGAGTCCACTTATAGGTGAGATCATATGGTAATTGTCTTTCATCAACTGGCTTATTTCACATAGCTTAATATTCTCCACTTCCATTCATGTTGTCGCAAAAAGTAGGAGTTCCATCTCTCTATCTTTCTCTCTTAAATGTAGATTGATTTTATATATTTTTTTAAATGTCAAAGTTAATTATAAAATATTAAAAAAATGTAAAACCATTATAAAGTCTCAGTAATTAAAACAACATGACACCAGCAAAGAAAAAAATCAAGTAGATCAATGAAATATAATAAGTATTCTAGTGACAAATGTATATATCTTTCTAACAATATATGATTAAGTTGATATTTCAAATCAATGGGTAAAATAATGATTATTCAACTAATAAGGTGCATGGACCACTATTACTTGAAATAAAACACATATAGAGCTCTATTTCACACATTATACAAGAAATACTCAGGTGAGTTAAAAGTCAATATGTAGAATCTAAGGAGTTTTAGAAGAAAATAGAACTAATATTTTTCATGACCTGAAGTAAAATATTCAAACCCAGAAGCTATAAAGTAAATACTAACAGTATGATTATATTAAACATTTAACTATATAGTAATATACATATAAAAAATTAAAGGATAAGCGATAGAATAGAAAGGTATTTGCAACATATCTAAAACATGGTTAATAGGTTTTTTTTTTTTTTTTAGAAAACAGTTCCACAAACCTTTAATCAATAAATGGATAAAGACTACCAAAAAGTCATTTAAGTTTTTTCTTAAAAAAAATAGAAATAGGCAAGAAATATACTAAAACAGGTTTAGTTGCAACAAATAGTAAAGGAACAATTAAAATAACATCATTGTCACATTCAGATTAATGAATATTAAAAATATTGGTAATATCAAGTATTGGTAACTCTGAAAGGAACTGTGTATTCATAAAAACCTTTTCTTCATCTTAAAGCAGTCTCTTTAGCATATTTTGCAGTGCTGGTTTGGTGGAGGTGATTCTTTCAGGCTTCTTTTGTCTAGGAAACTCCTTATTTTGTCTTCCATTTTAATTGAGAGCTTTGCTGAATAGAGCCATCTTGAGTGCAGCCCTTTGCTTTTGATGACTTGGAATATATCTTGCCATTCCCTTCTGGCCAGCAGTGTTTCTGTTGAGAAGTCAGATGCTAGCTATATTGGGGATCCCTTATATGTTGTTTACGCTTTCTCCCTTGCTTGCTTTAGGGTTCTCTGTTTGTCTTTGATATCTGGCATTTTAATGATGATGTGTCTTGGAGTGGGCCTCATTGGGTTCATCTTGAGTGGGACCCTCTGTGTTTCCTGAACTTGCGTGACTTTTTCTCTCTTCCAATTAGGGATGTTTTCCATCATGACTTTTTCAAACAGGTTCTCTATCCCTTCTTCATCCTCTTTCCATCTGGTATCCCTATTATATGGATATTATTACATTTCAGGTTGTCCTGCATTTCCCTCAATGCCCCTTCTTTCCTTTTGAGTCTTTTTTCATTTTCTTGTTCTTTCTGGGAGCTTTTTGCTACTTTGTCCTCCAGCTCACTGATTCGGTCCTCAGCTTCATCTAGCCTACTTTTGATTCCTTCTACTGTGTTCTTCCATTCAGAAATTGTATTATTCATTCCCTCTTCTCTCTTATTGATAGTTTCTATGTCCTTTTTCACACTGATATAGTTGGCAGTAAGTTCCTCGTAGTTTCCCTGTAGTTTTTGTAATTTTCTCTGAGCTCACTTGAGCTCATTGAACTTCCTTAGAACCATTGTTTGGAACTCAATATCTGATAGTTTACTTGCCTCTATTTCATTTAGTTCTCTTTGTGGGGATTCCTCCTTTCCCTTTGAGTGGGGGGTATTCTTTGTCTTCCCATTATTTGTGATACTCTTCTTTTTTGCTTTTGCTTCTTAAGTTGATCTGTCTTGATTTCCTAACTTTGTGGTGTGAACTTCTATGTTTGGAGACCACTGTGTTTACTCTCTGGATCTGCCTCTGATGATGTCAGATGTTGACCCTGTCTGACCTTAGGCAGACTTCCAGGAATCTACTGTTTGTGGCTGACTCCTTCAGCTGTTAATCTAGTCACTCTGTCCTCAGCAGGCTGCCTTAGACACCTCAGGGCAGGACGGCATCCCTCCTGGGTGTGGGGTTATTAGGTCCTCTCTAGCTGTTGCGTATGGGGGAGGAGTGAGCATTGGGATCCTGCTGGTTACTCTCTCAGTTCTCTCCCCAAAGCCTCCATCCCCAGTCTCTCCTCAAGTGTCACCAGACCTTTCTGCGCCCCTTTAGCCAGGGATCTACTGTCTGTGGCTGCCACTGTTCACTCAGCAGGCAGCTTAGACAGCACGGTGCAGGGTGGAATCCCACCTGGCGATGGGGCTATTGGGTCCTTTGATGCTGGTACCACTCAGGAGGAGTGGTCTCTTCCTGAGCAAGATGGCTGCTGTCATATGGGGGATGAGTCAGGACCGAGATCCTGCCAGCTACTCTCCCAATTCTCTCCCCGATGCCTCCTTTCCCAGTCTCTCCTCAGGCACCTCTAGCCCACACTGCCCCCAACTTTGCCGGAGACCAGGGTAAGTGGCTGCAAATAAAAATTTATGTGTTGGCCCTTTAAACAGTTCTTTGCATCTCCAGATGCCTGCTTCTTGTTGAGAACAACCCTGCTGCTTTTTGCAGCTGGCTGTTTTCCATGCACTTTTTGGGCTCTGGTGCTGTGGGCTAGAGGTTCCCACCTTTGGTTTAGACCCCACTCTTGTCAGGGGAATCCAACTGGCCGTTTCAATATCCTTCTGGTGCTGCCACCCAAGGGTGCCCCGTCTGCCTTCTCAGGTCTGTACCACACTCCTTACCAGTTAGATTGCACTAAAGCTGATTCTTCTGTCTTCAAGGTTACAAGGCTCCTCTCTCGCTCTTGCTTAGTTGTTTGTTCCAGTTGATTTCTCCACAATTTATTTGTAATTCCAGGTTGGTGCTGGGAGGAGGTCAGCATGACTTCCACTCACTCCTCCACCATCTTGATTCCCACATGTGTATATTTTTAAAAATGAAACGTTATTCAAATGTGTTCTTCATGGTATTCCTTGGTCTGTCCATGTACATGAGAAATGCTGATTAGTCTTTAAAGCACAAAGGTTCAAACTTATGGGACAAAGTAGGTGTGCTACTTTTTGTGTAGTCTAAAGGAAGTTTTATGTTTCCTGTATGCACAGACCTCAAATTATCCATAATCAATGTGAAAATGTATACCTTAACAAATAAAATTAAATTTAACCTGTAGAATGATCTGGACATATAAACATCAGGTATTGAGACTTTTGGGTTTTGACTGATAATGCCTGTGTGCAGGGTAGATATAAGGCTTGTTATCTTGCAAATGTACTCTTTCTCGAAGGCCTTGGCAGATTGCTTTCCCTACAGATGGAAGATGCTTAAAATACTATGCCCACTGTGTAGGTAAAGTTTACTAATCACTGTGTTTCTTCAGGTTAAGTCATAGCACATAATATTAATTTAGTATAGTCTTCTACCATTCTGATTATCTCAAAAGACTGTTTAGCAAATACTCATCTTGTTAAGAAGAAAACAACAGCCTACAGTTTTTTATGCATATTACTTTACCCCAGTAAAATTTCTCTTACCCCTACCTTTAATCCTTGATTATAAATGATTACATAAAATCACTCTCCTAGGAAGGAGAAAGGTAGGTTTGAAAGTAATTTATTGAAGTACTATTTCCTTGCCTAAAGCTTCAAACAATTTGTGTGTTGGGAGTACAAAAACAAAAGCTTAATGAAATTTTAGCATGTGTTGCTAATCACATGGCTACAAGTCATGACTATCATTCTCCTTACCTTAAAAACTGGCAAATATGTTCACCAAGCTTTCCACAGAACTTCTATCCAAGGAAAGATTTTGTTTGCTTCTAACACTTAGACCAAAGGGGATACCTGTGACATTCTTGCTGCCTGTTTCTCAAGAATGACAGTTACTTAAGATGCTGATTTGTTTCATATAATGTGAAGCTAATTGTACTTTCCTTCTTTTGAATAGTGGGTAATTTATCTACCAGATGTATAGATGCCTGAATGCTTTTAAAACAAATTTTCCTGATAATGAATGCTTTTTCAACTCTCAATCTCTCCCATTTCTGAAAAACAACGAAATGAGCCACTCATTGAGCCTCAATTGTATTGAACCAAGTAATGCACTCCTATTTGACAAAGGTAAAAAGGATAGTATTAGTCCAAAAGGGATAGCACATTTAATTTCAAACTCCATACATTGATATATTAGAATTAAAATAGGTACAACAGTATGAGGAATAAACACACCTTATTTACAGCTCTACCAAACAGATGCTTTTTAAGAAGTCTTGTGACTTTTTTAATATCATAAATGTTCTGTTCTTTTTTCTAATTGAGAGTTATGACTAATAAGTAATTTTAAAAGTATAGATAACCTGTATTTTTACATAACATCTATTTATAAGAGCAAAAAAGAAAAGAAACAAAATATGTGGCTAATACAGGTTGTAGAACACTTTATAGAAAAGCAGAATCTTATCAGCAGGAATTATCTGTATTCATTGTTACCACTGTTTATCTTAGATGTATAGACAGCCAGATATTTCTCTAGCAAAATGGGTTTATTTGGGAATGACAAAGAATTGCAATTAGGCTCATATGGTCTGATCATAAACCAGGCAATATCCAGAGGAAAAAAAAAGAGGAAAATCTTTTATAGAGAGAAAGGGGAAGTTGGGAGGGTTATTACAAGAGTTTTTCAAGTTGGGCTGTGGGCCAACTAGGGCACAACAGCTTCCCCTACAGTCCCTCCCAACTCCAGTATACATGACATTTCTGTTTATTAATTTTTACATTGCTGATCATGTTTACTGAGTAATTTTTCAGCCATCCACTTTTTATAAACAATGTGAATATATTTGGCTTTTTAAAAATCCCTCATTACAAAAAAGACAATATTCAATTCAAATTTCTAAATAACATACAGATTCATAGCTGCTGTTGTGCATTCTAACTTAAAGCTTACCTTCTACTAATAATCTCTTGGGACCAAAATCACATTCTATGTTTAGACTAAAAGAAGCACATCACCAAAACTGTAATGGAATGAAAACCAAGATGGCTAGTGACTTACTGGGATGGTGATATATAAAGACAACTGCCTTTTTGTATAGTTCCTGGTGGCTTTGTTGGCCATTTGGGGTATGGGGGGAAGGGACAGGAAAAAAAAAGTGTAGTAACTTGCCACACACTTGAAAAGAAGCCCATTAGATGTTTACTTAGATTTTAACTCTAAAATCAAGACCTAAATGATCAGAACATAAAATAAGCATGGCACTAAAAGAGGATGAAGGATTCTGGGTCTTTGAGATTTAACTAGAAAATAGTGGAAGTTCTGGCTGGATTATCTCAAGGGGCACAGAACTTGACCACACGAGGCTCCATTTTTTGATAGTCATTGTTAGAAAATAATTTAGTGCCCCAAGTCTAAAAACTGCTAAATGTCTGAATTTTATAAATTGAGTAAAAACCTAGAGAGTCCTAGAGAGTTTGCAGACAAGCCAGGCAGCCTGGCAGAATTTGGGAGGAATGGAGGTCCCAGAGGCATCCTGTCTTTGGGACATGAATTCAGGTCACCTAAAATGGTGAGAGAGAGGAAGGCAGTCATCAAGTCTAGGGGAGGTGGATTGCTATTAGAACACTGAAGTAGGAATCTGAAGAATAAGACTTTTTTGCTTTAATTTATTTATTTGTATTTTGGGGGGATCCCATTTATTCCCAGGAATAAAACAGGACCCAGTTATTGGAATAAACCTATGATAATTGTAATAAGCTTGTGGCAAGTGAAACAACAAGAATGTCTTAGACTCCAAAGCATCTGAATTTCTTAGCTGAGGCTCTACAGCTAAGTGGCTCTAAATTTAGATTGGGTTTGGGTTATTCTTATAATCTGGGCTAAAACTGTGGGCATGGGCCACAATCATCACAATAACTCTTACTGGTATAGTGTGTGGAAGTTCATAAGATACTTTATATGTATATTCTCATTGATTTTCATTTCAAGTCAATGAGGCAGGTAGTTGGGCAAGAATCATCCTCAGGTTATTCATTAATTCTTGGATGACAGAGTGTCAAGACTAAATCCAAGCCAGGCTGCTTTATTGAAGACAAGTGTTTTTCCTAATATTTTCTCTATCCAGTTGTGGAAAGGAGAACACTAAGGAGACAGGCTGGGCCCAGAAATAACTCTAGCACAGATGAATTTATCTGGGATGTGAAAATACTAATACATGGGTTACATAGGTGTCTGTGGATGAGTGGGAGAAGAGATGTGGAATTACTGGGGACCTGAGAGGACTTGCACACAATTTATCGCCTGCCCTTTCCTGATTTGTAGCAGAACTGCCTAGATTTTTTAAAATTCTTACCCGAGGATATATTTTTATTGAGGGGAGGTGGGGGAGAGATGGAGGGAGACAGAGAGAGACAGAGACAGAGAGAGAGAAACATCGATGTGAGAGAGACATCAATTGGTTGCTTGCTGTACATGCCCTGACCAATGGAATGAGCAATCTATGCAAGTGCCCTGAATAAGGACAGAATCTACAGCCATTTGGTGTGTAGGATAACACCCCAACCAACTAAGGCACCTGGCCAGGCAGAAGTGATTGGATCTTTTTAAAAGTTCTATCTGGAACTAATTCAAAACCATTTTTGTTAAAACTTGTTTTAAGTATCTGCCTAAAGGACACATTTTGCTGTGAAAATGCATCTGATCAAGAAAAAAATTAACTTTACAGTAAAATGATCTGAAGTGTGTTACATAATTTTATTTAAAATGTCTGTATAAAAATTTAATTCATTTAATAATAAAAAAAATTAATCACATTTGTCAGTTTTATAATGATCAGAACTGGCATGTACTGTTACACATATATTAACAGTTTTAGATTTTTTCCCCAAACTATTCCATAATACTTTTTGAAGATAATTATGACTGTGTTTGAGGGTTTTGGGCTCACTGAAAATCATATTTGACTAGTTGAATTGATAAGTCATAGTAGTTTTATTTGGTGCATAACATGTATCAAGCATTGATTTCTGCTTTGTCATGCTAATGATACAGGATGAGGAAAATGTAGGTTTACAGTTGTGAGTACTCAATACAGTTTATTCTTATATTATTATTTATTAGTTATTGTATTATTTTCCATGTGACAGCTGTAAACTTATTTTTGCCCCTCCCTGTATAATGACTAGCAATCTTTAGTTACTCTTAGTGCTGGAATGATAATGATTGCTTTCAGATAATACTCCAAATTGCTTAATTCCAGTACTAGAAGTCAAATGATTATTAATGCTAAGGTTATTATGAACTTTAAAATTGTACCCATTTTACTGCTTTCCACAGCTCTTTGGATAATTATTTTTGACACCAATAAAAGATATACTTTAAAAATCATCTCATATTTAACAGAAAAATATTATTTAGAATTGGTTTAGAGGTTGAATTTTAAAAGCACTTGGAAATTTTACAGTTAATTCTTGATCACTCAGAATAGCTTAGGAGAGGTGGTCATGGCTATTTAGTAATTTTCATTTAATGTAATTAATTTACTGTATATATCAATAAAAATTAGAATATAATAAAATAGCTTTGACTTTAAAATTGAGTGAAATTAATCTGAGAGAGCAAGTAAAATAGTCAAGTGAAGAAACAAGTATGGTATTATTCTATTAATAAATCCTTGCTTTTTATTGGTATATTTGAGAAATATTGTTAATTTCAAAATTATTAAGGTTTAATGCCTTGGAATATTATCAAAAGACTGTAAGCTCTCAAATCATGCTGGTTATAATAGAATCCTGGATGATCCAAAAGAGATTTCAGAGCTTGTACCCCTTTGTATTTTCAAGATTATAAAAGAATCCCAGAATTGTAACAGATGCCTGAGAAATTGCAAAATTGTTGTCCTCTGTCTTATATATGACTGATTCTGCCATATCCTTTGGTGGTCACTTTTTGAAATAAACATTTTGAAATGTATTATGGGCAAAGTGGGAATAGAGGGAACATACCTCAACATAATAAAGGCAATATATGACAAAACCACAGCCAATATCATACTCAATGTACAAAAACTAAAAGTGTTTCCTTTAAGATCCGGAACAAGACAGGGATGTCTGTTTTCAGCACTTTTATTCAACATAGTATTGGAAGCCCAGCCACAGAAATCAGGCAAAAAGAAGAAATAAAAGGTATCCAAATTGAAAACGAATAAATAAAACCATTATTATTTGCAGATGACATCATACTGTACACAGAAAACACTAAAGACTCCACCAAAAAAACTACTAGAACTGATAAATGAATTCAGTGAGATAGTAGAATACAAAATTAATATTGCATGGCACTTTTGTATACCAATAATATACTATTAGAAAGAGAAACTATGAAACAATCCTGTTCACAATTAAAAAAAAAAAAAAAAAAAAAGGAAACCTAGGAACAGTTTCTAGGTAACTCTCAAAAGTTACCTAGGAAGAAATTTAACCAAGGAGGTAAAAGACCTATACTTGGAAAACTATAGGACATTGAAGAAAGAAACTGAATAAGAGTCAAATAAGTGGAAGCATACACTGTGTTCATGGATTGGAAGAATTAACATCATTAAAATGTTCATACTCTCCAAAGCAATCTATACAGTTAACACAATTCCTATTAAAGTATCAATGGCTATCTCATAAAACCTACAAATAGGTTTTAGTCCTATTTGTAGGTTTTATTTTATTTTATTATATTTTAGAACAAATATTCCAAAAATTTATATAAAGCTACAAAAAACCTGAATAGTATCAGTAGTCTTGAGAAAGTAGGACGAAATTGGAGGTATTACCTGTTATCAAACTATACTACAAGGCCATAGTAATCAAAACAGCATGGTACTGGTGTAAAAACAAGCATATAGATCAGTGGAACAGAATAGCGAGCCCAGAAGTAAAGCCATGCCTGTATGATCATTTAGTATTTGACAAAGGAGCTAAGAACGCACCATGGGATAAAGACAATCTATTAAATAAATAGCATTGGGAAAACTGGATAAATACATGCAAAAAATAAAACTAGAACACTTCCTTACACCATACACAATAACAAACTCAAAATGGATTAAGGATTTAAATGTAAGACCTGAACCATAAAAATCCTAGAAGAAAACAAAGGCAGTAAAATCTTGGACATTTTTCATAGCAATAGTTTTTCTTATGTATCTCCTTAGGCAAGGGAAACAAAAGAAAAAAATAAACAAATGGTACTGCATCAAACTAAAAAGTCTTCACATAGCAAAGGAAACCATCAACAAAATAAAAAGACAACCCACTGAATGGGAGAACATATTCACCAATGATACAGCCAATAAGCATTTATTTCCAACATTTATAAAGAACTATACAACTCAACACTGAGAAAACAAACTAACTTAAAAAATGGACAGAGGACATGAATAGACACTGTTGCAAAGAGGACATACAGGTGGCAAATACACATATGAAAAGATGCTCAGCAGCACTAATCATCAGAGAAATGCAAATTAAAACCACAGTGAGATATTACCTCACATCTGTAAGAATGGCTATCATCAATAAATCAACAAACAGAAAATGTTGGTGAAGATGTGGAGAAAAGAGAACCCATTGTTGGTGGGAATGCAGACTGGTGCAGCCGCTGTGGAAAACAGTATGAAGTTACTTAAAAAATTAAAAATGGCACTGCGTTATGACCCAGCAATTCCACTTTTGGGAATATATCTGAAGAAACCTGAAACATTAATTTGAAAGAATATATGCACCCCTATGTTCATAGCAGTGTTATTATTCATCATAGCCATGATTTGGAAGCAGCCCAAGTGTCCATCAGTAGATAAGTGAATAAAAAAGCTCTGGTACATCTACACAATGGACTACTACTCAGCATTAGGAAAGGAAAATTTACCCTTGGAAACAGCATGAATGGACCTTAAGGGTACTATGCTAGTTGAAATAAGTCAGAGGAAGACAAATGCCATGTGATTCCACTTACATGTGGAATCTAAAGAAAAAATAAATGAACAAATAAAACAGAAACACACACACATAATACACACACACAGAACAGACTAAAGAGTGCTGTCAGGAGAGGGGGCTAGACTGAATGAAAAAGGCAAAGGAATTAGCCCAAAAACCCACCACTCCTCCCCCCAAAAACAGATGCAGGCAACAGTGTAGTGATTGCCAGAGGGAAAGGGGAGTGGTGTGAGGTGGGAGAGGTCAAAGGAGGGATAAATGATGATGCAAGGATACCGTTGAATGGTGAGTATGCAGTATGCAGATGATGTGTTATCAAGTTGTACACTTGAAACCTATATGGTTTTATTAACCAATGTTGCCCCAATAAGTTCAACAAAAAAGAAATATGTTTTGGATACCAGTTCAAAGGTTCCTAGACCTTATGTCTATGATAAGATAAAATAGAATTTAGAAATGGTATCAGTTACATGATCATTCTTGTGTGAGTCATGATAAATAGGAGCTTGGAGCATTTTAATTCAGTACATTGATGAAATAATTTAACATAAGCTGAATTTTCTCCTAGAGGATTTCTGTATACAAGCCTGTCCCCAGATCAGAAAACAAACTTTTTACTTGAAGACATTTTTCCTTTATAATCAGATTCCTCTAGTAAGACACACTTAATGGGTCTGAACAGAATGCTTTGAAACATCATCTGTTCATTGATATGACTTTGTGGGCACCATGTCTGCCTGGTTTCTGTTGTATCACTTATACCTGGCAGGGTTTGCTGAGTAAATACTGTGTGATATTACTGGGCACATAAGTATAATATGTCCTACATCTGCCCTGTACTTTTGAAACTAGGCATTAGTGTTACAGCATTTTATATACACACATCATAAGGGAGAAAAGCCAAAGAACAAGGAAAGAGAACTTCTTGCCCAGAGTCTTGTTCCAAGTGGTGACATAATCCAGTCCAGAGCTGCACTCCCCTGCCCTGACTTGAAGACCACATTAAAATAAAGACTTGATTTGAAATAAAACATCATAGAACAGACACACAGGTATGGAGGAAGACAGCCTGCCTCTAAGACACCTGGATCCTTGGTGGGAAATAGAGGTTCCAAAGAAGGTTTGGATGGAACATTTCCATGGACTTACGGATATTTGAAGCTGTGTTTGGTCTAAGGGAGTTTTGGTAGATGAGTGTGGGGACACCGATAGGGAGAGCACCAAGGACGCTATTTTGGAGATTTATTTTGCTGCTAACAATATGAGTAGGTGTAAGAGCCCAGGAAATTAGCTTCCGCATCACAAAGAAGAACTGCAAATATTTGCTTGTATATGTGCACATAGCCTTAATAATTTTTTTTAAAAACTTTATTAACTTATTTTTAGGGAGTGATGGGCAATTCTGTTTTGTAACTGGATTTCTATTTAATTTCTTTTAACCTACAGCTGTATTAATGCCTACAGACCTATACAGCAATAATAATGGTAACAGTTATTGGATTTTTTAGTATAATCATCTCATTGGCAAGACCCATTTGGACCCTGGACAGTGTAGCTCAGTGGATTGAGTGCTGGCCTGCATACCAAATAGTAGCTAGTTTGATTCCCGGTCAGGGCACATGCCTGGTTTTCTGGACAGGTCCCCAGTAGGGGGCCCTCAAGAGGCAACCACACACTGATGTTTTTCTCCCTTTCTTTTTCCCTCCCTTCCATTCTCTCTAAAAAAATAAATAAATAAAATCTTAAAAAGAAAAGAGAGAGAGAGACCCCCCAAAAATCAAGATGGTGGAGGAGTGAATGGAAGTCACATTGACCTCCTCTCAGGACCAATCTGGAATTACAACTAAACTGTGGAGAAATCTCCTGGAAAAAACAACTGAACAACAGTGAAAGAGGAGCCTTATAACTTCGGACAGACAGGAGAATCAGCATTAGCATAACTGGACTACTAAGGAGTGAGGTAGAGACTCAAGAAGGTGGGTTAGGTGCCCACTGGGAAGCAGCACCAGGGGGATATTAAAACAGCCAGCTGATCCCCCTGGGAAGAGTGAGATTTAAACCATCATCAGGGATCTCCTGCCTACAGCACCAAAGCCCAAAAAGCACACAGATAACAAACAGCTGCGAAAAGCAGCAGGGTTGTGCTCTGCCAAAGATGGGCAGATGAAGATGCAAAGAGCCTTTTAAAGAGCCAACACATGCATTTTTATTTTCATCCACTTACCCTGGTCTCCAGCAAAGGCGGGGGCAGAGTGGGCTAGAGACACCTGAGGAGAGACTGGGGAAGGAGGCTTTGAGGAGAGAATGGAGAGAGTACCTGTCGAGATCCCAGTGCTGACTCCTCCCTCATATGGCAGCAGCCTTCTTGCTCAGCCAGACCATTCCCCTGAAGTGGCAACAGCTTGAGAGGACACAATACCCCTGCCCCTAGGAGGGACTCTGCTTTGGCCGGCTGGTGCTAAAGCCTGACTGTTCGCTGCAGAGTGGCAGCCACAGATAGTAGGTCCCTAGCTAAAGAGGGTGCAAAGTGGTGTGGAAACACCTGAGGAGAAACTGGAATGGAGGCTTTGGAAAGAGAACTGAGAGAGTAGCCACTGGGATACCAGTTCTGAGTCATTCCCCAAATGGCAGCAGCCATCTTGCTCAGGCAGACCACTCCCCTGAGTGGCAGCACTGTGAGAGGACCCAATAATCCTGCCATGAGGAGGGACTCTGCCCTGCCCTGTGGTGCCTAAGCCTGCTGAGTGCAGAATGACTCTATTAACAGCTGAAGGAGAGAACCACAGACAGTAGACTCCTGGAAGTCTCAAACAGACTGCCTAAGGTCAGACAGGGTCAATATCTAACATCATCAGAGGGAGATCCAGAAAGAAAAAACAGCTGTCTCCTACCATAGAAGTCCACACCACAAAGTCAAGAAGTCAAGATAGATCAATTTAAGAAGCAGAAGCAAAAAAGAGTCTCACAAATAATGGGAAGACAAAGAAATGCCCCCAGTCAAAGGGAAAGGAGGAATCCCCAGAAAGAGTACATGAAATAGAGGTAAGTGAGGTGTCAGTTACTGAGTTCAAAACAATGAACCAACTTGAGGAAGAAAGTGCTATTACTATCCCCATTTGCAGATAAGGAAACTGAGGCAAAGAGAGGTAAATCACTTGCTAAAGTCACATAGTTCTTCACAATTGGCCAATACTAACTCAGGGCTACAGCTGTGCAATGTCCACTTGTTAATTCTGTGCTACGGACATTGTCTCCTATTTTGTTTAAAGCAATTTACATCATACCTAAACTCTCAACATCATTTTGCCTGGATTGCATTATATTTCAGCAGCTAATGCTCACTCTACGTCTGTGTTATACATGGAAAGTTTATGCAAAAATTAATCGTATATGTCAGTATTTCTGGAGTCTTTTTTTCATTCCCTTTGGACAGATATATGACATCCCTAGGAATTCTGAGTCTTCAGATTGGTATAAAGGCAACACTAACAGGCCTCTAAAAGATATTTATGAATACCCAGGAGCACTTGGGCACCAGGCTAGTAGCTTCTTCATGTTCTACAGAAACAAATATGTGTAAACTATTTACGTCTATCTCCTTTTCAAGTGTTGTTTTTGTTGTATCACAGACTTTCTCTATGGGAAATGAGTAGATCTGAGAAAGCAATGTCCCACCTATTTTGATGATGACTGTAATTTGATGTTTCCTTAACACATGTCCTAGAGAGAGGCCAGGTGAGGGCTTCCCAGTAGCCAGCTGATAGGGACCAGAGGGTATCTGACTCCTGAAATTATCTGGGCACTTGCATTCTTACTAATTCTGAGGTCTCAAGTTCTATGCAATTTGGTATTTTCCTAATGTGAGCTAACAAGTCAATTTGCACACAGAGTTTCTGCCAACTTTAAACACAAAGGTATGCAAGGCAGTGACTACAGAAGGGTGACATCCCAACAGAATGTCATTTGGAGTTATCACTGCACTGTGGTTGAGGCGTGGGTCAGCATGATGGGACTCCAAGTTCCCAGAGATGTGCACGCACTGCTGGATGACCAGGGTGTGGTCATGTGGAAGGCACGTTCAGAACACTGGACAAGGAGAGAATGACCCTTCTCAGGGTTCTAATTGCATTAGAGAGTTTCTGTTCGTGTGAATCCTGACGAGACAGATGGAAACAGTTTTTTCAGTCATAAAAAATTACCAAGCTAAATTTAAAAAAATGTTTTGTCTTTTCTTTATATTTATTTTAACTATACCACCTACTTAGGCAAAGGAATACTTGGTTTTTCATTTATTGGGATGAACTTAAGTTTAGTTATAAAAACATTTAAGAAAAAAAGTCAATTAAATATAAAAATTCAAGTTAAAAGTATTACTGGTGGTATATAGATATGGCAAAAATCATAAGGGTACAAAACAAATTAAAAATAATAAAATCATAAACTCTAATGTGAAAA
Organism: Pteronotus mesoamericanus; assembly: GCF_021234165.1. NCBI lineage: Eukaryota > Metazoa > Chordata > Mammalia > Chiroptera > Mormoopidae > Pteronotus > Pteronotus mesoamericanus. The sequence continues at coordinate 62,757,576 of NW_026555321.1, forward strand.
TATGTAAGGGTTCTGGGATCTTATAGACCCTGCTGAATCTGGATTTTGCTTTTCATTAGCAACATGACCTGAGGGACATTACTTAAGCTTTGCAAAATCAGTTATTTGTAAAATACCTACACCCAAAGGCAGCTAGGCAATAAATGAAATAATGTGCATTTAAAAACTTAGCATTATTCTTGGAAGTGAAAAAAGTATTGTTTTTGTTTTAAAGTGAAATCAAAGTCTTTTCTGTCTCTCCATGTGGTGTGTGTGTGTTTGTGTGTGTTTTGTATTCTATTGTATGCATCCTACTTTCTTTGCTTTCTGCATTTTTTTAAAGTAGCAGATAACTGTTTTTGCTTTTTTAAAGATATGCTATTTTTCCAGATTTCTGAGACAACAAAGGCCCAAAACAATTCCACCATTTGTCCATTTCACCCACTTTAAATGGCAGGGGATGTTACGTCTAGTAGACAGACCTACAGATCCCAGGCTAGTTAAGTCTACTTTTAGGAAATGTTACCTATTGTTATGAAAATGTATTCCTAAAAATGTGGCAAGAGAGAAAATATCAAACATGCAAATGGGATCCGGAACACTTATCTGGTTCTGGTGGATAAGAATTCTTATCAACTTTCTAAAGGCCTGAACTGTCATTTCCTAAGAGGCTACCTTGGACCTTGTGGTTGTTCCATATTCATACCACTGTAAAGATGGCCAAAGTTTGTGAGGGAAGATCCTGAGTGGAATATGGCTGCTGGGGCCTGGTTTGCACCTGTCTGAGGTTTAATGCCGGGGAGCAGAAGATTCAACCCCCAGCTATTTGGGAGACAAAAGTGCACAGAGCAGCTGGGTGGGGTAAAAGCCTCTTTGCAGCTTGAACACTGGCTGGATAAAAACTTTGTGCCGCACCAGGAAAACGCTTTTTTAAAAATTAACTTCCAGAATACAGGAAAGAATGGTAAAAGGTCAGCACCATTTAGACAATTATTCTCTTTTCCACTGTGATCCTGTGAAGCTATGAATAAAATTGAAAAAATGAAACCACTTTTTCCTTTCTTTCAGTTTCTGATTTAATGAAATGCTTTCCTACCTCTCCCATTTCTCTGTCACAGATTATTAGATTTCGTGCAGCATGAGCAGGTATGACATCAGTTGCAACAGAAGTACTGTTGTTAAAGACTTTCTCAGTTTGCTCGAGTACAGATTTTTTCCACTGATACTTATTGAATGAAGAAAATCTTTTATTTATTCATTTCTTTTTATTCTGAGGAGCTTTTAAAGTTCATCATGTTTAATATTTTTAAAAGTAGCTAGAAAAATAATAAAGTATTATGCTGGATAATGAATCAATTATATTTGAAGCATTATAAAATCCGAAACTAAAAAATTGCTAGTAATTTGGGAGACAAAATGCCTAGGGCACTAAGTTCAATGACTTCTGGAGAAAGCAACTGGGTCAGTGTCTATAACTAAGCAGTGCTTTCCTGAAAACAGTATTTCCAACAGTAAATATAATGTTGGAAAATTGTCTTGTGTAATTGTAATATACTGTAACGCTTTAGAGCAATGAATTCCCTGGTACATCTGAGAAAACAGCTTTTATAGTGCCAAATGGAATATTGCTGTGCCCAACATTTTAGATTCAGAATAAGAAAACATATAACTAAAGGTTCCAGGGTTTTTATAGATTCAATATTATAGAAAATAGGAAGTATGACTAACATGCAGATCTGGAAGAATACTATGATAATTTAAAAATAAATTTAGTATTCATATAATGTTTGCACCAGAAAATTCAAGGACTGTATCAGTATTTCGTTAGGGACCCAACATGACTTAATAAGATGAAGGAAATGACAACTATGAGCATTCTTTGAATATAAAGACAGGCAAGAAAGGTCTAAGACACTGATTTTCATCTGATTAAACTAATATGGGGAACATGCTCATCTGACTTCTGTGTCTGGAGTTTTCATCAACACACAATTGTCCTTTTAAAAACAGTACATAGTGGAAGTCACCAGAGAACTTCCTGGAATATGTACGTCACAAGCCTCTGAACATAAAAGCAGCATTAGATACCACAAGGGAATATAGACAAAATGTGGTTAAATTTTTATGACTCTAAATGATATTTCCATGGTTATAGTGTCATTTTTTAAAAAATGACCTTTTACCCGATGTAATTTGTACAGTCTTTGCATTTCCCCATAAACAGGAGGTAATTCTATTTAAAATGATCCTTTTAAAGTCAAATGAAGCAAATCTACACCTATTAGGCAATTAGTAAACTATTTCTCACAAATGGCTGACAGAAGGAGACATTTACAAAAATATGTAATGAGTTTTGCTAAGCATACCCATAAGCACATGTTTTCACATATTTCAGAATTATTTTCTTATGGAAATAAATTTCTTTCTTTTGATTCTCTGGTGCTTTATAGTATTTGCTCAAACCAGTTTTACTTCTTAAAAGTATCATGCAAATGCTAGCATTTTTCAAACATCATGTATTATTTTAATACTAGTATCTTTAAATCTAGAGATTAACAAAATTTACCTTGTGCTTATATTCTATTAAAAATTTTTATTAAATTTAGCTGGGTGACATTGGTTAATAAAATTATATAGGTTTCAAATATATAATTCTTTAATACATCATCTTTATATTGTATCGTGTGTTCACCACCTCAAGTCAAGTCTTTTTCCGTCACCATTTACTTCTCCCCATTACATTCTTGTACCTCCCCCCACCCTCCTTTCCCTCTGGTAATCACCATACTGTTATTATGCTGTGTGTATGAGGTTTTTTAAAAAAATATTCTTATCTATTCTTTATAAGCTCTATTTAAAATATCCATCATATAATTTTCTTCAGTGAATTCTAAACCTTTTAATTGGCAAATTCAAATTTAAGTAATAGCAAAGGGTGTTTAACAATGAACAATCAACAGTGTACTAGTGTTCCCTTTTCTCCACAGCCTCGCCAGCACCGGTTGTTGGTTGATCTGTTTATGATGGCCATTCTGACTGGTGTGAGGTGGTACCTCATTGTGGTTTTGATCTGCATTTCTCTGGTGGCTAGTGATGCTGAGTATCCTTTCAAATGTCTCTGGGCCCTCTGTATCTCTTCCTTGGAAAAGCACCTGCCCAGGTCCTTTGCCCATTTTTTGATTGGATCATTTGTCTTCTTGGAGTGGAGTCGAGTGAGTTCTTTATATATTTTGGAGACCAAACCTCTATCTGATGTATCGTTAGCGAATATATTTTTCCATATGGTTGGCTCCCTTTTCATTTTGCTGATGTTTTCTTTAGCCGTGCAGAAGCTTCTTATTTGGATGAGGTCCCACTTGTTTATTTTTTCCTTTATGTCCCTTGCTTTAGGAGACATATCGGTTAAAAAATTGCTGCATGGGATATCTGAGACTAGTATACTGTTGGTGGGAATGCAGACTGGTGCAGCCATTGTGGAAGGCAGTGTGGCATTTCCTCAAAAAGCTGAAAATGGAACTGCCTTTTGATCCAGTGATTCCCCTGCTGGGACTATACCCTAAGAACACCAAAACACCAATACAAAAGAACCTATGCACCCCAATGTTCATAGCAGCACAATTTACAATAGCTGAGTGTTGGAAGCAACCTAAATTCCCATCAGTAGATGATTGGATCAAAAAATTATGGTACATTTACACACTGGAATACTATGCAGCAGAAAGAAAAAAAGAACTACTAAACTTCTCGACAGCATGGATGGAACTAGAGAGCATTATGCTAAGTGAAATAAGCCAGGGGACGAAAGACAAATACAGTATGATCTCACCTATAAGTGGAACCTAACCAACAATACAAAGATGCAAGGAAAATAAGACCCACAACACTGGAATGAAAAGAAACCAACAGAGACAAGAGAGATGGAGGGAGGAGGTGACGGGGAAAAACAAAGGGAAAGGGAAGGTCGGGGAACGTGTAGCAAGGTTTCATGGACAAAACCAAAGGGGAAGGATTGGGGGGGGGCAAGGGAAAGTTGTAGGGGGAAGGCAGAGACAAATGTATTTGAAAAAAAAACAATGAACAATCAAGTAAAAATGAAACTAATACCCAGTCATTGTACTAGTTTTATGGAATTTGTTCAGATTCAAGACTAGGTTTTAGAAGGTAATTCTCTACCTAGAATATAAGCTTCCACCTGAGAATGAAGCACCCTCTATCCCCAAAATAGGATTTTTCTTTTTTATCCACTACCTTTCACTATTGCTTAGAGTGATGTCTGAGTGATCATATAATAAGTATTTGTTAGTTGCTTGAATAAAAATGGCATGAATGGAAAAACAAATATCTAGGTTAAATTGTTTCTGTTTCATAAAACTCTTTAATATCACCAGTACCCTCTGTCCAACAAGTCTTGCCCTTTGGGATTTGGGGATAACTTACAAGAAAAGAAAGATGTTTTTGTTTCTCAGAATCTGAGAAGAGTTTATTTATTTAATGTTGCTTGTCTAGAAAATACCAGAACTAAGGTTCATCCACCTGCACAAAAATAGGCATTCTAAATAAACCGTATGTGTGGGTTATTTTAAAAACTGCATGTTACAATTTAGTATCTAGTATCTTCATCATCCTTAAGGGAAAAATGGCAGTTATCTCCTGGGCAGCCAGAATATGATAGCTCTGCCCCATAGAATTTATTATAAAATGTGTATGTGTTTGATCAGTTGGATGGGAATCCCTCCCCGTCAATAATCTAGTCTCAGGGTTCAGATCAATGTGAGAGAATCCACATTACAATGGTGAGGGTGGATGGTGAGGACTGAGAACTGAGTGATACCCAAAGACTAAAACACAAAAAGCTGGACTTTAGTAAGTCTGATTATGTATGGTGAAATAAATGATAGACAAGTTCTTCTCTCTAAGTGGGATAATTATGTCTCCTCTTTTACATTTTCTTGACCAGTTCATTTCTTCCTGAAGTATTCCTATAAACTGAAATCAGTGTTACTTTTCTCAGAGGTTTCAAATGGTTCTGTTAGCCTACAAACCCCTGTGCTTCAGGTTAATGGAGATTATCTCAGAAGAGTATATTGAGATGTGAGATAACATTGCTAATAGAATATGCTGAAATTTTAAGACAATGAACTTAACAAGGACATGTATAAATAGTATAACTAAATTATTTAATTTTTTTTCCTTTCCAAGTTATTAAAATTTTCTACAAATGGCAAAATTTATACCACTAAATTTTGTTACTTGAGGGAATAGATTGTTTGCCATTCACATAAACTTATAGTAAAGACTTTTATAAACATGATCTTATTTAATCCTCTTATAATAACCTGCAAAAAGTTCCTTTAACATGTGTGGAAGTGAGCTTCAGAGACTCAGTGATTTGCCTCAAGATCTTACAGCTATTAAAAGACTTGTCCATCTGAATCTAAAACCCAAATAGCTCTTCTTAGAAATGAATTTTTAAACTTATATATTCACATTTTTAAAAGAAAATATTTTATTGAATTAATTAGGGTGATTTGGTTAATAAAATTATATAGGTTTCAGGTGTACAACTCTAAAGTAGATCATCTGTGTATTGTATTGTGTGTTCACCACCCTAAGTCAAGCCTCCTTCCATCAATATTTATCTTCCATTTACCCACTTTTATCTCTCTCCTACCCCTTTTCCCTCTAGTAAACAAAATAAACCAATGAACAAAATAGAAACAGATTTACAGATATAGAGGACATCTGCAATTTTAAGGGTAAATGAGAAGGCTTTTCTTCATGAAAAAAAGGCAAAGACATCGATTTCCCCCTGCTCCTTTCCTTAGAGTGTATCTTTGGAGACCTAGTGAAATCTGGGTCCTTCCTCTAACTTCTGATTTTCCAGTGTTTATAGTGTAGAGAGAACAGCTTCAAGATTGTGGACCAAATAAATCTGATATATGATAATGTTTAATTTTATCTGATTAAGGCCTACTCCCTACTCCTATTCCACGCTTTTTATTCTGGGAAATGGTTTACTATGAAGAACCATCCTTCTCCATATGGCTCAGGTAAGACTCACATGGTTAGATACAGACCTCCAAATGTTCATTCTTGGTCACATAAAAGCTTAGCTGAACTGTTTTATCCCTGCTAATCGATGAGAATAAAATGTTTGTTTTTCTATCTTTAGTTCAGCTTCTTTCTATCCAGAACTCCAAACTTTGGCCCACCGCCAGCCTGGGCCCATGTATAGCCTTCTGGAAGGGCTCCTTCTAGAAAAACAGGCTGGCACCAGAGTCAAACATGACATAATGTACTATCTGATATGAAACCCATTCACACCACTTCCCCATGCCCAGTTCATTATAGCTTTGTTTACACCTCTCTATATAACAAAAAACCTTTTTAGCCCAACTCTTGAGAAGCTTTCATATACTAATACCAAGGCTCTGAATTGCAAGAGTCCCATCCTCTGTTGAAATAATCCTTTGAATAAAGCATCTTCTGACTAAGTCTATATTTGTTTTTAATTCAACACATGGAACAGTGTAGTTCTGAGATGTTTTAGGAGTTGTATAAATGATTGTGAGCATCATTTTTTTGTCTTTGGGGAAATAATTGTTCTGCTCTGCTGTATAAAAATGTGTGAGATTCTGTTCTAAAAACAAAGATGGCCTTAAGTTATCCTCAGAGTGACTAAACATTAGACAAGTTTCTTCCTGTTATAGGCCTCCGACCTCCATTTTCTCAGACATTGACTTTAGAGAACTTGAAACTGTAAATTGTTTTTCTGCCCCTTTCAGATGTAAATCTTCTTCCTGTCTCTTGCCAGTTTTACCACCCAGATATTGTTTTCTTAAGGACCTGGAGCCATCCCTTTGGAATATGTTCATTGAAGCATTATTCATGATGGTCAAGAAATGGAAACAGTCAAAGTATCCTTCGATAGGTGAATGGCTAAAGAAAATGTGTTACATCTACAGGGTGGGGCAAAAGTAGATTTACAGTTGTGGGTACACAAAATGCAGAGTTTATTCTTGTATCATTATTTATTACTGTATTATTTTTCATATAAAAAGCTGAAAACCTACTTTTGCCCCATCCTGTATACAATGGAATACTACTCACTCACAAGAAAAAATGAAATACTGACATTTGCGACTACATGGATGGATCTTGGGAATGTTATGTTAAGCAAAATAAGTCAGATAGAAAAAGTTAAGAACCATATGATTTCATTTGTATGTGGGATATAAAACTCAAAGCAACAAATAAACAAACAAGACAAACAAACAGACAACTTACAGTGGTTACCAGAGGGAAGGTAGATGGGGGTAATAAAGGCTAAATGGGGTCAAATATATGGTGATGGAAAAAGGTTTGATTTTTGGGTGGTGGGAATACAATGCTATATACAGATGATGTATCATAGAATTATAGACTGAAAACTTATATAATCTTATTATCTAATGTCACCTCAATAAATTTAATCAAAAAAAGAAGATAAAGCTCCCTATCTCTAAGTCTCTTTGGGAGAGTAGGATCCCAATTTAGATAAATGACAATTATCAAACATAGATGGCCCAATCACTGTGACCACATTCCCTCTAACATCTTGCAGTCCTTTTCACCCTGCTTACCCCAGTGCTTAAAACATGGATGCATTTTATTTGAATGGAGTTTAGTTTAACCTTGATGCTCCATTACAAGTCTTGGTTTCTATTACCAATCTTGACTAAACTCTTCCTGCCTGTTTAACTCCATATAGTCCAATTTTTCTTTGACATTAACATTATAGTCACTTCCAGTCAATATGGAGGCATAGGTAAACACAGCTTGCCTCCTCACACAATGACATCAAAATTACAACTAAACTACAGAACAACCGTTACTCAGAACCATCAGAAATCAGGTTGAATGAAGTCTGACAAATTTGAAATTGGAGAAGAAACCACATCCATCCAGATTGATAGGAGGGATGGAGATGCTAAGATTATGATGGATAAAAATTGGGAGGGATATCTCAGGATCAAGGGATCCCAGCCCCATACTAGGACACCCAGCCCAGGGTTCCAGTGCCAGGAAGAAAATTCTCCATAACTTTTGGCTGTAAAAAACAGCAGGGATTGAGTTGAGTTGGTAGAAGATACTGCTGGATTCCGAAACAGTTCCCCTTCAAGGGTCCACACACAAACTTACTCAGAATCACTCCCTCTGAGCTATAGCACTAGGGTAGCAGCTTGAAGGCACCAGTGGCATGTGGGAAGGAACTTAAGTGTCTGTCATCAGGGCAAGAGCTGAGGGACAGCTTTCTCCCAGACAGAACTGTGGGCAGAGGCCATGGTTCTTTTTCTGAGCCCTCCCCCAACAGAGCCAAAGATCCAGGAGGTGGGTACCATATCCAAGACTCCATTATCTGGCTCACATGATTTGCCCCATACTGGTTATTCCTAGAGGCTTCACCCAAACAGTAGAGTGGGAAACAAAAATAGGGTGGATGAAGCTGAGATTCAAATCAATGATTCCAAAATAAGGAAGCAAAAAACAATGAATCAGAATAGCAAGGAAAAAAAGAATCCAAAAAAATGAGGATAGTGTAAGAAACCTCTGGGACAATTTCAAGTGTATCAATATCCTCATCATAAGGATGCAAAAAGAGAAGAGAAAGAGCAAGGAATTGGGAATCTATGTGGAAAAATAATTAGAGAAAACTTCCCTAATTTGGTGAAGCAAATAGACATGCAAGTTCAGGGAATACAGAGAATTCCAAATAAGATGGATGCAAAGAGCTCCACACCAAGACACATCATAATTAAAACACCAAAATTAAAGATAAAGAGAGAATCTTAAAAGCAGTTATGGGGGCTCCTACAGGGGAGTTCCCATAAGACTGTCGACTGATTTCTCAAAAGAAACTTTGTAGGCTAGAAGGGATTGGCAAGAAATATTCAAAGTCATGAAAAGCAGGGACCTACAGCCAAAATTGCTCTACCCAGCAAATCTATCATTTAGAATTGAAGGGCAGATAAAGAGGTTCTCAGACAAGAAAAATCTAAAGAAGTTTATCATCACCAAACCATTACTATATGAAACGTTAAAGGGACTTATTTAAGAAAAAGAAGATCAAAACTATGAACAATAAAATGGCAATAAAACATCTATTAACAACTGAATCTAAGAAACAAACTAAGCAAACAAGCAGAACAAAGATAGAATCATGGATATGGAGAGCATTTTGATGGTTGACAGGTAGGAGGTGGTTTGTCAGAATGACTGAAGAGGTGAGGGGATTAAGAAGTACAAATAAGTAGTTACAGAACATTCATCGAGATTTAAAGTACAGTATAGGAAATGGAGTAGTCAAAGAACTTATATGCATGCCCCAAGGACATGAACAAAGACGTGAGAATTATGTGAAGGAGTGTGGGGTGCTGGGAGGAGTGGGGCAAAGGGAGAAAATTGGGACAACTGTAATAGCATACTCAATAAAATATAATAAAAACAATGTAGTCACTTTGGTGCTACCTATGTGCATGTGAATCTGAATTTTTACTCAAAATATTGTATATCTATTCTATTTTGTTAGGAAAGGGTCTATTTGTTGGCAGAATTTCTTTATTTCTTCAACAAATTTCATACCTAGACTTTTGAAATCTGACTCATTAACACTCCAGATTACTCTATTGTCTTCTAGCATTTTCTCAAAAAAGTAGCCCATTTTCCTTTGTGTGTGTGTGTGTGTGTGTGTGTGTGTGTGTGTGTGTGTGTATTTAAGGCTTACTTTTAGAATGTCTCATATGCAAAGGATTTCAGAACATTTTTGTTTTCTTCCTCTTTTGTTTCTCTCTATATAGAAACTGTGGGGTGGTGGAAATATTTTGTTTGAATCTATACTCCAGATTTATTATCTCCCTGTTAACATCATTAGAGCATTTTGGAAATTGCACGTTAACTACAATACTTTTAACATTTCAAAAGCCCTTAGGTCTACAGCCTATTTTCTAATGACCACATTGCCCTTCTCGCTGCATTTGAGGTCATTGGCTCTGCCATACTTATCTGGGCATACTTTAGTTCTGCATTCTCTGAAGTTTATTTTCTTATGATCTCATGACTTTCAGTTTTCTCTGTACTGTTTGGGCTTAAAAATTATAATTTTTAATTATAAAATTATTGTGAGTGAGAGAGAGGCTTATTTTCCAGTTTGTTTTATAACTCAGTGTTCTAGCTTTGCTAACTAAATTCAGGTGACTTTACATTTGCATTTTCATCACTCATGGGAGGTAATAATGCAAAAGCACTGAAGAGCAACACAACAGAGTCAATACTGTTGTGTGGACTTGGATGTGCTGGCTTAAGTCTCCTCCTGTTCCTTGTCAGTGCCTCCAAGATGCAGGCTGCTGCCTGAGTGACCTGGTGAAGTTACAGTGAAAGTTCTTTGCTTCTCTGCTTTGTATACGAATCCTCTAAGTCACAGTGGGCATGCATACAGAAGTAAAATATTTAGAACATGATCTGATTATAATACACAATAAAATGTGCTTAAAAATGAAGAGGGAGCTAAGAGCATTTTTCTCTCTTTCTTTAAGAAATATTCATTAACATGTGCTAAATACCACAATAAGGAAAAATACCAAATAAAATTAGCTCTGAGAAATTCACAAACCAGTGAGCCAGAAAGAAGGGATATCACTAATTATAATAAAGCAGTTAAATATGATGTAATATGTATAGAATGTGGTCTAAAGAGAGGAGCAAACCCAAAGTGACCAGGACAGGTGGGGGACCTTATTCAGGGATGAACTGATGACAAGTGACAATAGTATTGAGGAGACAGGATGTGTCAACCAGTTAGACAAAAGAGTGAGTGGGGAGAGTATTAAAGGCAGAAGGAAGAGTGTGTATGTGCAGGTATAATACAGTGTATGACAGCCCACCAGGTAATCAGTATCTTTTATCCCCCATGACTGACTGCATGCTGGAAACCGTGTTTTGCAGAATCTTCCACTTGGGAGTTTAAGTATACCTAATCTCATATATAATATTTCCAATTTTTCATTTACTCTTATATTTAAGTTGGCAAAGAGGTATTGAGCACTTACTATGTGCAAAGCACTGTACTGATGTTGCCTTAAATAAATTCATAGAAGAAACTAGTCCCAAATATTTAATCTTTCTTCTAAAATGAATAAGCTGCTGACATGCTTGTGTTATTCCCAGAGGGTGTGGACACCAAATATTTTGTTCCTACCAGCTCATGACCCCCATCTTCATCGAAGTCCTCCTCTATCCCATCAGTCATCTCTTCTCCATCGGCGTCTGGCCCTCCTTCAGCAGGCTCCTCTGTAGAGTGATCTGCATTCTCTGACACACATTCATCTTGGATCAGCTCTACACTTTCTTCCAATTGCTTCTTCTGAGCTTCTGGTGGGGGGAAAAAGCAAATGACTACTACCTTGGGTTGCTCATGATCCATTTGGATAAATCATGAAAAAAAAATCAGGCTACAAGAGAGTAAACTCTGTGTACTGTAAAGGGTATATTATATTTTAGTTAAATTTATTTAGTCATATATATTATATATATCTGTTTCACATGTATGCTTAATTATTTTTTAATGGGATTAGAAAAAATGGAGATGATACTAATAGATAAAGAAGTAAAGATTTGCATAAATAATTGATCTTTCTGACTATACAGGATGGGGAAAAAGTAGGTTTAGTTTATTCTCATATGATTATTTATTAATTATTGTATTATTTTCCATACAAACAACTGTAAACATATTTTTGCCCCACCCTTGATATAGTCCTTTCTAATAAGAATGTTCTCTTTGAGGAGAAAAATACACCAAAAAAAGAGAGGAGGGAAAAAAAATAAGGTAAAACACAGAACTTGTTCATTCAAGAAAAGAGGATGAGAAAGCTCAGTGACAAGTTCAGAACTAAGTGAAACGGACAAAAACTCACTGAGAAAAAGAAATCACAAAGGCAGGTATGTTATCTCTCAGATAACATGTCTATGTGGACAATCCTTTGAAATTTTAGTCTAAATTCTGTTGGCAGATGTTGGTCACTGCAATGGCTGAAAATAAAATTCTGGTGTTAGGTGGCCTGGGTTCAACATTGAACTACCTCCTTTTCGATCTTTGTGATGTTGTGCAGTGAAATGTGAACCTTCCATGAGCCTAACTTTTCCCTTCCTTACAATTAGGATCATTACTGCATAACTTTCAGAGGTTAGAGTAGTAAATCAAAGTGCCTAGTATAGTGATTTGCAAACAATAAGTGCTCAAAACAAGGAAGCAAAGTCTTCTAAAGTGGTTATTGTAAAACTTAACCAAGATTTTTTTCTAAAATTACAAAATTATTATCCAAATTAAATAGGGAAATAGGAAGTTAAAAAAATGATTTAATCTAGAGAAGATGATCCTGTTAGATTTTTAAAAAAGGCAAATTAGGCAAAAGATATAGACCCCCAAATATCCTGAATTTAACTGCTATTGATCTGGAGCATGTTATGCTAAGTGAGGCGAGTCAGGAAGAGAAAGACAAGTACTGTGTATTACTTATGTGTGGAATCTAAAATGACAAACTTGTAAAAACAGAGAGTAAAGTGGCAGTTTCCAGGGGCTGGGGGATGGGGGAGAAGATAGTACAGATGTTGTTTAAGGTTACAAATTTGCAACTAGAAGTAAATGGGCCCTAGAGACCTAATGCACAGTATAGTGAATGTAGACAATATTTATTACAGTCATCTACCTTGCAAAGAGACTAGACCTTAATTATTCTAACCTCTAAAAAGAAAGAGAGCAGATAATAGCTAGTTGCGGGGGATAAGGGGTAGAGGATTTGAGCAAAAAAGCAAAAGGACTTATGGACATGCACAACAGTGTGGTGATTGCTGGGGGGTGGAGAGTATAAGGGGACTATAAGGGAACTAAATGGTAATGGAGAAAAATATAATCAAGATTAAATTAAAAAAAGGAAAGAATCACTGCATAATCTGATAGAGGTGTTAATGAATGATGTAACAGCAATCACATTACAATGTATAAATTTATCCAATTAATATGTACATCTTAAATTTACATGATGTTATATGTCAAATATATTTTAATAAAAAAACAAGTAAACAAACAAAATCTCCCAGAGAAAATGGCTAGGTTTCATTCATCTCGTCTCCCTTCCACATATCAATGCCCCCTACAATTGTAGACTTTTAACTTCAGCTGGCCAACCTACACACCCATGACCAGCACCCACTGAGAAAAAGCTGTGATGGGTAGACCGGTCTGAGCACTGAGAACTTTGTAATCCTCTGCTGTTAATCACACCTTTTGCTCTATCCTGTTGCCTCTGTTGCTGTTGGTCCTTTGGACTGCACAATGGTTTGGATAACCTGGTTTGGTCCTGCACTCTTGTTCTCCTAAGAGTGTTTTTTGTTCCCATCACCTGACCCCCTCATTTCTAGCCACTCTAGGTGATCATGCTGCTTGTTCAAATGCCCTGGCTCTCAAGTCCTGGGGTTGATATTTTAAGAAAGAGAGATGTGGAGGTTTGGGATTGGACAATTATTATTACATACAGTTGAACCTTGAACAACATGTGTTTGAAATGTGTAGGTCCACTTATAGGTGGATTTTTTTCCCAATAAACACAGTACTGCAAATGCACTTTATCTTTCTTATGATTTTTCTTAACATTTTTAGCTTATTTTATTGTAATAATACAATATACTTATACAATATAATTATATACTGTATATAATACATATAACATGCAAAATATATGTTAATCAACCATTTACATTATTGTAAGATTTAAGTCAACAGTAGGTTATTACTGTAGTTTAAGTTTTTTTGTAATCCTCACCCAAGGATATCTTTATTGATTTGAGAGAGAGAGAGAGAGAGAGAGAGAGAGAGAAGGAGAGAGAGAGAGAGAAGGAGAGAGAGAGAAACAGTGATGTGAGAGAGAAATAATAATCGGTTGCCTTCTGCACATACCCCACCTGGGGACCGAACCCACAATGTAGGCATGTACCCTGACTGGGGATGAAACCTGCAACCTTTTAGTGAACAGGACAATGCTCCAACTAACTGAATCACTCAGTCAGGGCTATAGTTAAGTTTTTGATGAGTCAAAAGTTACATGTGGATTTTTGACTGCGTGGTGGGTGGTGGGTGGTTTGTTCAAGGGTCAACCTGTAAATTGAAAACTGTTCCAAATCTTATAACTCTTCCCAAAGCCCAACTTTCTTAATTTTAGGTCATTGTGGAGTTTTTATTTGTTGTTGTTGTTGTTAATAACACACAAATGGACTCTTGCTTAAAGTTGATCCTATATTGGAAATTCATTTGGTCTATCATACCCAATTTTTTTCTAGTAGTTTCAGAAATATTTTTCTGAGAACCGTCATTTTTTGAAGTTGAAAGCAATGTTCCTTCTTAATTTTTTTCCTCTAGAAGAATATCTAGCCAAAGCAGCATAGCAGATTTTCAAAGAACCTATTGGGACCAGACCTTAAAGACACATAGTCCTCATTCTGCTTTGAGTATGAATTGTTTTAGTTATCTCTGGGGTTCAAGCTAATTTTTCTGATCTTACTAGCTGAATGAACTCTCTCTCTTTTTGATCAACTGAAGCTAAGATCAAATTCCCTTATAGATAGTTCTACTGTTGTCTTTTGTTTTCTGATTAATGTTGAAGTTTCTCTGAAACTTCAGCTATTGCCTTCCAAGGCTGTTGTTAAGGCAAAGCGGGTAACATAGGTGTCAGTCTTTTGTGAAATGAAAACTACAAGTCAATTTTCAAGACATATTTTGATGTGTTCTATAACCTTCATTGAATGCTATACAGACAAGGGATAATAGAAAATATTAGATAGGATATAGAATTTGAGATACATAGTTTTGTTAATTATTAGTCCTAATAACTGTATTTTTCTTCTTTAAAAGATGAACATAAAAAAATCTTTCAGAAAGTTGCTGTATGCTCAAATGAACAGAGGTAAATGTTAAACTATAAAGGCCAATAAACATGTTACCATAAAAGGCCCTAAATAGTTTTTTAGTTGAATCTATATTGATTACTTGTCTAGATAAATTGTCCATGTCAAAATAATTCACCACTATTAGTCATTAAGAATCATATATTCCAAAAACAACTTGGGCTTTGAGATGGCCCCTTAATTTCTGTTTAGACACATATAGTGTTTCAAGTTACTCCTTTTTCTTATATAAATATACAACCTACATGTAATTTCTCTGATGGCTTATTTCAAAAGCAGTGGTGTTTTAATGTAATTCATTGCAAAAAAAAATCTGTAACTTATGCTCATTCACCTATTCATTAACTTGAGAGCTAAATGCATGGAAGATGTTATCTGGTTTGAGAAAAAAACTTTAATTACAATGGTAACTGATTCATAAAAATTTAACAGAAACATGGTGAGCCTTTGCTATAGTAACATGTGGATTGGTTGACTTGTGTCATTGTCTCAATGGGAAATGCTATACTACTAAGCAAATAGGTTCCATGAATAAAATCACCCATATTTATTAAACTGCATCTTTATTAAACTGCTGGTTCAGTTTCACAGACAGGTTTGGTCCAGTAAATATCTTGTTCAACTAAAAAGAAAAATGCAACTTTTCTTTTTTATGAATAACTATCTAATTTCACTTCCACTGTAAATGAGTAACAGTTTTTAGTTTATTCTTAACTTCACAACAATCTCTTAATCTGAATAATCTTTTTCCTACTTTCACTCTTACTTTTTATTGTATAGATGTGTATGTATTTTGTGTGTCTACTAGTAAAACTTCTTTGGGGCAGAAACATTTTTATTTATCTTTGTATTCCTGGTACTTAAATCAGAGTCTTACATGCAGGTTAAATATTTGCTGACTATATTCATGAATTGTGAAACTAAAAAATAAATGTCTGAGTTTCAAGTTATTTTCATAGAGTTGAAGTGATTATTGAATCCAAAGAGAGGTTAAAAGAAACCTCCTTGTGACATTCTGCAGCACAGCCCCATGCAACTAAAGTTAAATGTGGGGTCTGAGAATTTTCTAGAAGAAAATAATAAATTATGGATTTCAACAGATAAAAAAGTTTATTATGGCTGCAAGTTAGCAAGTGCATATAAAATGATGACTGTGCAAAACTCACTATCTTTAGGCCTCGTAACATCTTCTGGGATAGGCTTGTTTATTACTTTACAGATGGAGAAATTGAAGCATACATCCATCCAGTAAGATGTCCATAGTCACACAGTTAATAAGTGCGAGAGTTAAAATTCCCACTTAAGGTTTTCTGACTCTATAGCCTGGGCTATTCTCTAATGTATCTTTAGACAAAAAGTCTAATTTGACATATCAAAAATGCTTTGGCTTACTTCTGTAATCAGACCACTTTAAAATTAAGAATGAATTAGTTGGTTTAGTTAGTGTCATTGTTGGAGCTGAACAATAATGATCAAACTGGAAGATGTGAAAGTGATAGGTGCCCTGGCCAGGTAGCTCAGCTGGTTAGAGCATCATCCTAATACACAAAAGTTGTAGGTTTGATCCCTGGTCATAACTGCATAAATAAGGGGAATAACAAATCAATGTCTTTTTCTCTCCCTCTCTTCCACACTCTCTAAAATCAATCAATCAATAAAATGAAAAAGAAACAAGAAGAGATAGGTCATACTCTGTGTAAGGGAAAATGCCTCAGGCTCTAAAAAAGCCATAAAAGGTGAGAATGTGATTTTAAATTTCAGTCTTCATGGTGGACTTTGTTTCTTTATGCACATCTCATTTCTATTTCAAAAGCTACATATGATCTGGAAAACAAGTTACAATTATCGGAATTTATGTTCAAAACATTTTTATAAAATTCTGTTTGCTGCATAGCTATTATCATTAATGTAACTCTGAAAACTGGTTGAGTTGGCAATTAAGTTTTTTGACATGATGGCTTAATTACTAGCTAAATTGTACTTAGTAGATGGTTGGAAAGAATACTGATACAAAAACAGTCACATTTATTCATTGGAGCCAAGATAGTATCCCAGAACCATTGCTTTTGCATACCAGTATCAAGTATATTTTTAAAAATTCTACAACACCTGTATGTAATCTGAATTTCACTCAATAATGCCATCTAGAAAGAAGCAACTTATTATGACTGGTATTGTTAACAAGAACATAAGTGAGCATCAGGAAATTTACATAGATTAACACATCACTTACCTAAACTCATTCCTGGAGAAAATGATTTCCAAGTTGTGCGCACAAAGTGCCCTGGATTGTTGAGGTCACCACAAATTCAATATAAATTCAATATAAACAATTTAAAAATTACTGAGATATTGTTTTAACTTAAAGGGCTAATTTCCCCCATTTTAATAAATTTTATAAGGTCCTTTCCAAATTTTGTGCAACTGGTAAATTTGAGACTAGGTCTCTAGTAGTACATGAGCCTGTTCTGTTTGGTTCCTAAGTCTGGACCTCCAAAGTGTTATTAGTGCAAATCTGTCTTCCAAGAGGAAGGTAAATTAGGGAACAAAGGAGCAGCAAGCAGTGGAAACACTTGATGATGACTGGGGGGTGAAAATATCCTAACTGACTTGTGGTGATAGTTACACTACTTGGTAAAATTACTAAGTCACTGAATTGTACTCTTGAAAGTTCTGTAAAACAGAGCCCAATAAAGTTGAAGAAAAAAATGCAACAGTCAGCAAAAGTTGATGAGTGTTTGAGTACTGGCAGTCACTTTGGGAAAAACAGAGAGTGCCGTAAATGGACACCAAAGGTAAGATGCTGTAACACTGGCTATAGAAGAAATTGAAGCATTGAGGCTGGCAATTTGATAGGCAGGGTTTATGTCATTTTGCAATGACAGAAGAAGGACACAGACAAAACTATATTTAAATGAGAAAATAAGAAAAAATAATCCAATTTTGAAAGACTATTAATGAGTTATTCCCAAGGGCCTTAATGGTTCCCTCAGCTTGACTAAACTTTACATGGTTTCCTTCCTGACAATAAATCCTGATATCCCTTTTCTTAGGTAGATAGACTTTGATCCTCGAACAACTGAAAGAAGGACAACAACAAATTTAAAAACAAAAAATAACCAGCCTGCCAGAAAATCGATCTGTATGGAAGTCCAACAACCAAGGAGTTAGAGAAGAAACATTCATCCAGACTGGTAAGAGGGGCAGAGACTGGCAGCCAGGGTGGAGAGGCTGTACAGCAAGGCTATGGCTGGCAGATCCCGTGGTCCCACATTTGCATGTGGATGAACCAGAGGAACAGCTCGGGAGTGAGACAGACCACCCAGTCCTGGGTTCCAGTGCAAGAAAAGAAAGCTTCAAAACCCCTGGAGGTAAAAACCTGCGGGGGCTGCGGGGCAGGAGAAACTCCCAGCCTCACAGGAGAGTCCGTTGGAGAGGACCATGAGGTCCTAGAATGTACACAGACCCACCCACCTGGGAATCAGCACAAGAAGGGCCCAATTTGCTCGTGGGTAGTGGGGGAAGTGACTGAAAGCCGGCCAAGAGCCAAGCAAGCAGCATTGTTCCCTCTCAGACCCCTCACCCACAGACAAAGTCACAACTCAGTGACCTGTGTTGCCCTGCCCTGGCGAATACCTAAGGCTCCTCCCCTTCCAACATCACGGGCATGCCGAGATAAAGAAATATGGCCCAAATGAAAGAAGAGATCAAAGCTCCAAAAATAGAACTAAGCGATGAACAGGTAGCCAACTTATCAGGTGCACAGTTCAAAACACTGGTAATCTGGATGCCCACTGAATTGGTTGAGTTTGGTCACAAAATAGAGGAAAAAGCGAAGGCTGTGCAAAGTGAAACAAAGAAAAATATACAGGGAACCAACAGTAAAGGGAAGGAAACCAGGACTCATATCAACAATTTGAAGCAGAAGGAAGAGATAAACATTCAACCGAAAAAAGAATGAAGAAACAAGAATTCAAAAAAATGAGGAGAGGCTTAAGAATCTCTGGGACAACTTTAAATGATCCAACATCCAAATCACAGGGGTGCCAGAAGGAGAAGAGGAAGAGCAAGAGATTAAGAATTTATCTGAAAAAATAATGAAGGAGAACTTTCCCAATCTGGCCAAGGAAATAGACTTCCAGGAGATCCAGGAAGCTCAGAGAGTCCCAGAGAAGTTGGGCCCAAGGACACACACCAAAGCACATCATGACTACATTACCCAAGAATAAAGATAAGGAGGGAATCTTAAAAGCAGCAAGAGAAAAGGAGACAGTTACCTACAAAGGGGTTCGGATAAGACTCTCAGCTGATTTCTCGAAAGAAACCTTGCAGGCAAGAAGGGACTGGCAAGAAGTTCTCAAAGTCATGAAAAGCAAGGACCTACCTCCAAGATTCCAGCAAAGCTATCATTTAGAATGGAAGGGAAGATAAAGTGCTTCCCGGATAAGGTCAAGTTAAAGGAGTTCATCATCACCAAGCCCTTATTGCATGAAATGTTAAAGGGCCTTATCTAAGAAAAAGAAGAAGATCAAACACTATGAACAGTAAAACAGAGGGGAGGGGGAGGAGGAAGAATGGGGGAAAAGGTACAGAGAAGAATCAGCATAAATAGTAGGTACAAAGTGGCAGGGGGAGGTTAAGAATAGTATAGGAAATGGAAAAGCCAAAGAACTTATATGTATAACCCATGGACATGAACTAAGGGAGGAGGAATACTGAGGGGTGGGGCAGTGCAGGGTGGACGGGAATAAATGGGAGAAAAATAAATGGGACAACTGAAATAACATAATCAATAAAATATATATTTAAAAGAAAAACAACACTCTTCTGTTCCTACCTGCTCACAATTTTCAGCTTCTTAAAGTCTTTCCACTCAGCTGATTTTTAAAAAATATATGCTCTCATAATTCTACATAACATGTTCTTGTTGCTAATTGGTTTTTTTTTTCATTTTGACCTGAGGATATTTTTTTCTTTGCTTTTTAAGAAACAGAAAAAGGGAGAGAGGGAGAGAAAGAAACCTGGACGTGAGAGAGAAACACCAATTGGTTGCTTTCTGTATGCACAAGACCTGGGCTCATACACACCTGTTCTTGGGATCAAACTTACAACCTAGGTATGTGTCTTGACTGGCAATTGAACCTGCAACCTTTTGGGAACAGGATGACACTCCAACCAATTGAGCCACACTGGCTAGGGCCATATTGCTACTTCTTGGTCAGTTCTGTGCACTATCTGTTGACATTATACTTAGGAAGCTGAGGATTCATTTTTCAGTCACACAATTCCAACTCACTTGCCTTCTATTTCCCACTTCTGTTTTCTTCTATATTTTCTGGGAGAATTTCTCCAATTTATCTTCTAATCCTGTGTTGAGTTATTTATTAGTGCCATCCTATGTCAATTTCTGAAAAGCTCTTTTATCAGTCCTCTGAACACTCAGTTTATACTTCACATATTTATTTCATAAATGCGATCTCTTCTTTTTCCCTCAGAGGGTATTAATCAGGTGGGTTTTTATTTTTATTTATTTATTTATTTTTTTAAATTTTATTTTATTTTTTCAAATACATTTGTCTCTGCCTCCCCCCCACCACTTTCCCTTGCCCCCTCCCTCCTTCCCTCCCTCAGCTCTTCCCCTTTGGTTTTGTCCATGAGTCCTTGCTATATGTTCCTTAATTTTCCCCTTCCCTTCCTTGTCCCCGCCGCCCCTCCCTCCTTCCCTCTTGTCTCTGTTGATTTCTTTTCCTTTCAGTGTTGCTGGTCTTATTTTCCTTGCATCTTTGTATTGTTGGTTAGTTTCCCCTTATAGGTGAGATTATATGGTATTTGTCTTTCGCCCCCTGGCTTATTTCACTTAGCATGATGCTCTCCAGTTCCATCCATGTTGTTGCGAAGGTTAGTAGTTCTTTTTTTCTTTCTGCTGCGTAGTATTCCATTGTGTGAATGTATCATAATTTTTTGATCCAATCATCTACGGATGGGCATTTAGGTTGCTTCCAACACTTGGCTATTGTAAATTGTGCTGCTATGAACATTGGGGTGCATAGGTTCTTTTGTATTGGCGTTTTGGTGTTCTCAGGGTATAGTCCCAGCAGGGGAACCCCTGGATCAAAAGGCAGTTCCATTTTCAGCTTATTGAGGAAATTCCACACTGCTTTCCACAGTGGCTGCACCAGTCTGCATTCCCACCAACAGTGTACTAGGGTTCCCTTTTGTCCACAGCCTCGCCAGCACCTGTTGTTGGTGGATCTGCTTATGATGGCCATTCTGACCAGTGTGAGGTGGTACCTCATGGTGGTTTTGATCTGCATTTCTCTGATGGTTAGTGATGCTGAGCATCCTTTCAAATATCTCTGGGCCCTCTGTATCTCCTCCTTGGAAAAGCATCTGCCCAGGTCCTTTGCCCATTTTTTTGATTGGATTGTTTGTCTTCTTGGAGTGGAGTCGAGTGAGTTCTTTATATATCTTGGAGATCAAACCTCTATCTGATGTATCATTAGCGAATATATTTTCCCATACGGTTGGCTCCTTTTTCATTTTGCTGTTGTTTTCTTTTGCCGTGCAGAAGCTTCTGATTTTGATGAAGTCCCACTTGTTTATTCTTTTCTTTATGTTCCTTGATTTAGGAGACATATCAGTGAAAAAATTGCTGTGTGGGATATCTGAGAGTTTCCTGCCAATGTTCTCCTCTAGGACTTTTATGGTGTTGCGACTTAAAAAAAAATCTTCCTGTACAATCTTGGTTTCTTCCAATCTATTTATTTATTTTTTGGTATTGCTTTTATGTTATACCTTTCTTCCTGCCTGATGATGCTGGTTGGTTCATGGTAACAGAGGGTTATGAGAGTATCAACAAGCAGGGTTGTAAGCATGGGTGATCTGGTTAACCATTTCCTTGGGTGGCACCCATGTCAGTATCTTTAAATCTTTTCTCTTAGGCTGCTTATATTTCCAGTTAAGACCTCTTCTAGTGCCTTCCCAGAGTCTGGCTCATTAAGGGGAGAGAACACTTGGAATTTCTACAGTAATGGTATAAACTCTCCCTTCTCTCTCTCTTTTCAAATATTCTCCAATTTGTCTGCCAGCCCTGAGATCTCCCATTTTAGCTTTTTTAGAAGATACTTCTCCAGCCTTCTACTGGATCAGGAAGCATTGGTAGGACAATACTAGAATCTGTTTCCTCAACAGACTTTCTGCCATTTTTGCTCTCTGTTCTTGAGGAATATGATGCCTTCAATGCTGAGATTTTGGGGAGTTCAGTGACTAAGATAGGACATGGATTTTTCAGATTTGCTAAATCAGATCCGCTTCCCCATCTGTTGTCTGGCTTCTGCAGCTTTGTGTCCATCCTCCTTAAGATGAGGGGTTTTCATTTAAAAAATCCCATCATAATTTTAATGCAGTAGCAGAAGGTAGAAGAGCTCAATATACGTGTTTACTCCAACATCTGTAACCAGAAGCATCAGCAGTTGATCCAACGTGTAAATGGTAGTAAGGTATCAGAACAGAAAAATAGTTGCATTATAGGCAGCATGAGGTCACACTGGAGTGGTGTCTTCCCCTCTGAGAGCAAACTGTGATTGGAAAACTACAGAATGGCCAGAGAAGAGAGATGACAATGGTTCAAGATGCAAAATACAATTACTGAGAAGCAACTGAAGGAATTACTGAGATTTATCTGGAGAAAAGAAGACTCTGTAAGCAAAATTTGAATGCAGCTAAGTTGACAATCTGTGGACCAATTAATTATACTGACTCTCTGTTCAAAGGTTTAGGAAGGGTAAGGATGTTATAGCTATTTTTAAATGTTTAATTGGCTGTTGTATTTACAATAGATTAGACATTAAGGTTCGTGTCCAGGGACATGAAAATGATAATTGAAACAAGAGAAATAAAAATACCTTTGGCTCAGGAAAGAACCTTCCCTGGGAGTCTGAGACATAAGTATAACGAGGGACCAAGTAAATGACATCAATGCGTTCACTGGAGGCATAAAGACATTAGCAAACTGAAAAGTCATGCCATGTGTAAAGTAAGTAGCAATACCGAAAGTCCAATGTTTCTAAAGAAGTCATATATTTCAACATTTATTTATAATATTCTATTCTTGGACATGGATGTACTTGGAAAAAAATTTGTATCTTTTACTAAGCATATAGCAGGGTGAACTTATGCAATGGGACTCCGTGACTTCTCTAATGATTAGGTCTAACATTATCATTAACATTATCTATTACCATTGGAATTGTCCAAGACAGACTGGGCATGTATTAGCCATACCTCTAAGAACAAAATGGAACTAATTAATGTCTAATTGTCTTTTCACAGCAAAGATTGTATGCCTGAAATGTGATTTTTCAAAAAATGTGGTCACCCACAGAGTAATTAATTGTGCCCATTGTACAATATTTGGTCTTTAGTTTTCCTTTTCTCTCCTTTCACTCTTTTGGGTCATTTAACATCACTGTGTAAACCAGGAAAGTGTGGCAACTTACATGTGGTTCTTTACAAAAAATCACCTAGCTACAATTATAAGGTAAACTGATGTTAAGTGTTATTTGTATTTGTTGTCAATAAATAGTCACTATATTCCAAAATTGTTATTTGAATTATCCAATGGAAAAAAATAACACAAGCATTGTAGATTCACACTAATTATAATTTAACAGTTGGGAATACATTTGACACCATATTCCATTCTTCTAGGTTACACAGGAAGACCTTGAGACCTCAAGAGAAGTCAAAGTCTTGCTCAGCCATATCTGAGACATAGTAGATGGTTTGGAGAGAGTTAAAAAAAAGAGAAGACATGACCTTTTTCTTGGGAAGTTTCCAATCCCAAAGGAAGAAACTGAATACCACACTAGTATCTACTAGAAGCAGTTTAAGGTACAGAGAATCCAAAATGTTGATATTTCATTACAGTTACTCCTGTTAACTTAGGAATTCATTTCCAATAAAACAGAAGAAAAAGGAGCACTAAAAAACTTGAACTCCAGGAAAGGTCTGTGTTGAGTGGCTTACCCCACCATCTCCTTCCTGCAACTTCTTCTATTCTGGAAACTTTTATCATCCAATAACTAAGAGTAAATTGGGAATGAGAGATGAATGGAACAGTAATAATAAAAGTCTAAGTTACTTACCAGATAATTATGTTGCAACCAAATAAGTATGAAAATGAGTGCCCCTTAAATTTAATAGGGGGATATTGAGTCTTTTTAAGAATTTTACTGTATTTCTCTCCAGTTTCTATAATGTAGGGTTCACTCTTTTTCATACAACTCTAATTTATTTTTATAAAAAAATATAGAAAATGGTGATCTTAACTCCATAAATATGAGATACTGTTCAGGAGGCAATTATTAAGAGAAAGAATTACCAATTAAATAATTCCACTTTCTTCCTAACATGTGACAGGACAAATCCTTTCATTTAAAGAAATGACTGTCTCATGATCAGGAAAGTTTGAAAACATATGAAAATAAGGTGACAGACTCTTGTGAAAAGGAAATGCAAACTTTGAATTTCATTGTTGCATTTACAGAAGATCTCCCAAAAAGAGAGGCGGATGATATTATTCATTGCAGGAAACCAGATGGCCTAATATGATGGACCAAAGTATCCATTTTCTCTTTGAGGTGATTTATATTTAAATGAGTTCTCCACAATCTTTTAAAGTGAAGTGACAATTGCTTATCAAAGTCCTTTGCTCTAGGTGTTGTTTTATAAAATAATGAATTTCACAGAAGTTCCTCAAAGGAAAATATTGATTCAAGCAATGTCACAGGATATTTTGGTTCCAGAAATGCTTTACAAACTTCCTAAAGCCTATGTTTCTCTAGTAAGAAGTATAGGCAGTGTATCTTCACTTGCTAGAAAATATATTTAAAATAAAAATTTTTAATAAACATGATTCTATTTCCTCTCTAATTTTCATCCATATGAACTCAAAGCGTGTCAGAGAGACTCTGCCATGTGCTACGCAGACGAGTGACAGAAATCTGGCAGGAAAAGCTCATTTGTCTGGATATGTCTGTGTTACCACCAATCCCAGGTCTCTCCCACTGGAGCCTTTACACGTTATGTGATTGCGGGACAGAACTTCCATAGACTGCCTTGTCATTTCTCACAGTGCGAGGCACAGTCACATGTGAGTGAGCCTCAAGCAGTAGCAGGAGGCATTTGAACCCAAGTTTATTCACCCATAGGCCCCATGTGCCCAATCACAGATGATCAGCTTCATTTTCACTCCTCGACACAGTCAATAGAAGGTGGGCTTCTCTGTGCCAGAGCTCAAGGCCCACATCCCAGCAGGTTCTCCCTAGGGAGGACTTCCCAGGCAACCACCTGGGAATGGAATCCTGGGACAAGGTCCTGGTGGCACCTGAGATTGAAACTACAAATGGGAAAGGACAGTGGACTCACCCACAAGACCTGGGCTGGAGGCCAGGTCTATCATTAACTGTTTTTTGAAGCTTCGTTTTCTTTTGGGGGAAGTAAGGAGGCTAGATTGCAACAATGGCTTTCAAAACTGTATTTTTTTTTTTAAGTGAAACTTTTTTTTTTTGCAAACAGAGTTGTATTTGAATCCCAATGGATAAAATAGGTGGAGGTGATGCCACCCAGCTGGGAGCAAAGGCTGGATTGGAGGGAGACAAGTTCATCCACCCCCTGAGCCCTCTAACCTCATCTCATCTCTAAGAAGCCTCAGAGGATCTAAGGCTGCACAACAAAATGTCATCCTGGGCACTGAGTCTCCTCCAGGTTATCCCAGTTCTCATATTCTGTGATTCTAAACAATATCTGTAGCCACAGAAAAAGGGCATTAGAATTATATGAGAAGGCAACTAGGAACTATGGTCAGGGCTCATAATTCAGAGGGGAAATGACATGATGTGTTGAAGCATGTAGTCAATGACTTGGCTGGGGGTGGCCAGAGACACAGGGACATTGTGGGTGGTGAGATTCTAAAGTGGGACCTAAAAATTTGCAGGGTTGCAGTGACACAGGAGTTGGGCTTCATAATCATGGTTGTGAAATCTGTTAAATTTTGCTGCAGTTAGTTTAATGACATAGAATTTTATTTTTAGCCCGATATCATTATTCTATTAATTAATTGACCTTTTTTTCTTAAAGGTTATTTGATATTGAGATATAAACTTCCAGTTAAGATCCAACTATTATTTATTAGCATCAGCATACTTTTTTACTTTTCCTTTTGTTAATATATAAATTTTAAACAAATTGGCACATATTCTCTGTAAAGTGAAAGATCATATCCCATTGTTGCAACTCAAGGCTAACAGACTTTATGGTAGATCTGTCTTAAACTCTATGAAGTCCTGGCAGTGCCTCTGGCCCTGCCTGTCTCTATGCTTGACAATGTCTCTGGTTTCATTCTGATACATCAGTGGTTATACCTTGTTTACTTACCTGCCTCTGCCTTCTGCTGCTTTTCAATCTTCTCCAGGCGCCCTAGCAAGGAGTCAATTTTAGTTTTGATCTGCATTAATTCTTTCTTGATTGTCTGTAACTCATCTGATTTCACTGGAAAGGGGAAAAGGGACAGAAAGCAAGAGAAAGTCAAAGGTACCACACTTAGCACAAACCTCTCAGTCACCCTATGTTTTCTCTAGAGGGTGTCAAACCACAGGTGGTACTTATCAAGTCTTATCAGGTCTTCATCACCTTCAGCTTATTCTAGAATACCAATAACTTGACTACAGTGTTTCTCCATGGTGTAAGCACCAAAGTTTATGCAAAGAGACAGAGGGATCTAGAAATATAATTTTAAAGATTTTATTTATTTATTTATTTTAGAGAGAGGAGAAGGGAGGGAGAAAGAAAGAGAGAGAAACATCCATGTATGAATATCGATGTGTCTTTGCCTCTGGCATGCCCACAACTGGGGACCCAGCCCACACCTCAGACATGTGCTCTGAGTGGGAATAAAACTGGCACACTTTTGGTTCTCAGGCCAGCACTCAATCCACTGAGCCAAGGTGGGATCTAGAAATATTTTATTATATAACTATACTAAATTCAATTTTGGCCAATAGTGGAGTAACTAAGATGGGCTCAGATTGAGGGAAGATTAAAGCATGATGGGTGTCTTAGTGCTTTTAGCACCATACTGTAACATATATTTTAGCAGTCAGTGATATTTTTAATCAAGTTCTTTGCTGATTGGTTGAAATCAGGATACCATATTTGTCTTCTAAAATGTGTTAGATGCTAGAGAAATTTCTCTAACTCACACTACTCTTGCTAGTTGATCTCTTAAAAACAAACAAACAAACATACAAAAAAAACCAAGGCAGTGGGTTTTGCCTGTGTCTCTTTAGGCTCTGATGCTACAGGGAAAAGAAATTCACTGAAGTTCCCATTAATATTTTTACAGTAATGGTTCTCATTCCAGGTTTTTGCTGTTTACTATGGTTTTAAAGATAAAAAAAAAAAAAGAGAGAGACTTACAGAAGATTGACAACTTTTTATTTTGCCAGGTAAGGATGTAAAACAACAACAATCACAACAAACATCCGATTATCAACTATAATTTTAAAGAAAAGAGCTTAAGAAAAGGAATATCTCATATTTACTGAACATTCCTTTAAATGAAAAGTGTTAATGTTTATGAAAAATTTACTGCACCGTCCTTATTTTCTCATTTTGATGAGAACCTTTGGAAATGTTGTCATGAACTCACAATAACTTGAGCCTAAAGATTTTAAAGTTACACCTTTCCAAGAGCACTCATTGGGTGGGCTTTTGGATGTCTGTGTCTCAGAGGAGAGCTATGTGCAAGGTCTGGAGCACAGATCTTGATGTCAGCAACTATTCTTCTCGGTCATTTTTCCTTTCAAGTTTATAATGATCTCAGCTTGTATATTCCCCATAAGTTTTGGAAGAAACTGACTGCTTAGCTTGATTCTTTAGTCTTCAGGAAATTTATTATAAATAACAAAAACTAAATGCAACTTGTGTTTGCTTTAGATAGAGCTATTTTTCAACTAAGATGCATCATACAGTATACATGATAAATTATTCATTAACATAAACTAATTGCTCAAAGGAAGAACAGTTTTTTTAATATAAAAATAAAACACCCTTTTCCATTATAAAATAACAAATTTTTCATGAAAAACAATTATACTTGTAAAATAGTTTGCAAGATAAAAACTGCAAGAATCAGGGGCCCCATGGAATGTTCCTATTCTAGAGAACCCAACCAATAAAAGAACACAGATTAAAGTAGAGAGTTGCTCCTTAGGTCAATTTTGTCAGACATAAAAATACCATTTTTTATTATTAATTTATTTATTTTTCCAAATACATTTGTCTCTGCCTTCCCCCAACCACTTTCCCCTGTTCCCCTCCCCCATTTCCTTCCCTCAATCCTTCCCCACTTTGGCTTTGTCCAGAGTCCTTGCTATATGTTCCTTGACTTGACCCTTCCCTTCCTTTCCCTCCACCCATCTCCCTGTCCTTCTCTCTCGTCTCTGTTGGTTTCTTTTCCTTTCAGTGTTGCTGGTCTTGTTTTCCTTGCATCTTTTTGTTTTGTTGGTTAGGTTCTGCTTATAGGTGAGATCATATGGTATTTGTCTTTCGCCCTCTGGCTTATTTTGCTTAGCATAATGCTCTCCAGTTCCATCCATGCTATTGCGAAGGTTAGTAGTTCTTTTTTTCTTTCTGCTGCGTAGTATTCCATTGTGTGAATGTATCATAATTTTTTGATCCAATCATCTACGGATGGGCATTTAGGTTGCTTCCAACACTTGGCTATTGTAAATTGTGCTGCTATGAACATTGAGGTGCATAGGTTCTTTTGAATTGGCATTTTGGGATTCTTAAGGTATAGTCCCAGCAGGGGAACCCCTGGATCAAAGGCAGTTCCATTTTCAGCTTTTTGAGGAAATTCCACACTGCTTTCCACAGTGGCTGCACCAGTCTGCATTCCCACCAACAGTGGACTAGGGTTCCCTTTTCTCCACAGCCTCACCAGGACCTGCTGTTTGTTGATCTGTTTATGACGGCCATTCTGACTGGTGTGAGGTGGTACCTCATCGTGGTTTTGATCTGCATTTCTCTGATGGCTAGTGATGCTGAGTATCCTTTCAAATATCTCTGGGCCCTCTGTATCTCCTCTTTGGAAAAGCATCTGCCCAGGTCCTTTGCCCATTTTTTGATTGTTGACTTGCAGCTAAATTTGAAAAACATCATCTGTCACAATTTCACACTGATTCTGCTTTGAAGAATAATTTTCATTCCTTTTGATGAGAACATATCATGCAGTTTTACTTGAACCTATCAAATTAAATAGAAGATGTTTTATCTTATGACATTAGCTTTCAGTGCAGGATAAATGGGGCTGTGGCTGGAAAGTAACAGGATAGATTTCTTAGTAAGTGGAGCCACTCCTCAGCCTAGGACTAATTTTAGTTTATCTCCTTAAAAAAACATGAACAAATAAACAATACATGCACAGTTTCATAGAAACTATATTAAAAAACCAACCAGAAATCTGGATTCATTAAGTAGGAACTTCTAAGTAGGCAGGGAGTTAAGGTTTCCTTTGTACAGACTCATGTCTAACACTGTAGGAACATCTTTGATCAATGTTAGATCAATATAAAGTTGAAGTCTAATGAGTTAATACTCTTTGCGCTTAGAGACAACAAGGATGTAACCATACAGGTTCTGTCTCTCTGTCCTGGCCCCTACCATGGCATGTTAAATTGGTCTGCAGCCCTGTGTATGTTGCCTGGCCCCTCTCTTGGAATGATTAGCGGCAAGTTCTCAAATAGCCTTGAAGATTCTGCTCTTGTGCCTGGATTCACAAGGGATCCCTAGGATGAACCATCTCTGTGTCTATGTGTTTTCTCTATAGCTCTTTTCTGCCTTTTCTTCTACCTTTTTTGACTCCTGTTAAGTCTTTTTCTACTGCTTGATGGATGACGGTATTTCCCCTTTGGCTTTCACCTACTCCATCAAAATGACACACTTCTAAGATTAGAATTTTAAAAATATTTGAAACTTTGATTTTTGATATTAAAAAAACACAAAAACAAAAGTTAGTGTTAAATTAAGATGATCCTTAGATCTAAAGTATCCCTGTCCATTTTTTCTTTTTTCATGTGTGTGCGTGCATTTTAATTGTACTCTTCATTGGGCTCCTGCTTTCTATCTGCCTGGCCTCTTTTATGGGGCTTTCAAATAATATGTACACATCACAAGCCTTTCCTGCTGAAAATTCCAAGTGTCCCTATTTTTATAGAAGAAATATCAGAAACACTCACACATGCACAAATCCAACTCTTTAAACTGGTATTCAGAGTCTTCTCTAAAGGATAATCCCAGGCATGTATTCCATTTCTTTTCAAAGCAAACTCTTCACTTGAACAGGAAAGTTAGTGCTAATCAATTAATGTGTGGAAACTGGTAGACTTTAATATACCTCTATGTTCCTTGGGGAGTCACTTGTGACAGCTCATATTTTGGTTCATCATCTATAACTTCCATTCTTGTAGAAATTTACTAAGATAATGCACATCAAGCACTTAGCACCATGCCCACAACATCATCAGTCCTAATAAATGGTAGAAATAGAAGACATTTTTTAATTATTATTTTTATTATTTACATGCTTATCCCAGTGAAAACTCACACTATACCATGACTACATCTGCTAAAATCCTATACACTTTCCAGGGATCACTTTACATCTTTTCTGTCCTATGAATTCTCCTTGACTAATCCAGTAGATGGGGCATGCCTCACCTGTCATCTCTGTAATGCCTCTTACATTTACTCCTAACCCATACTGTTGGGGATTTCTCCTTTTATGTCTGCTTTTAATATTAAACTGTAAACTCCTTGAGAATGAAGACATGATTATGCACTGGAGAATTTTAAGGGTAATGCTTTTGGATATTTTCTGGGTTTGGTTAAGTTCTTTCCCCTCTTACTGACTTGATGAGGCTCCTGCTACCATGAGGTCCTGGGCTTTGAGATCTGTTCTCTTTAATTAAAAATGGTATGAACATGTTTAAGAAGAGTAATACCTAATGGAAGTTTCTTACCTTTCTTAATAAATCAGATCAATGAAAAATTATTCAGATTCCTGATTAATATATTATTCTGATTTCTGACAACATTACATTTTAAAAAGAAGAAATAGTGTGCATTTGTCTGAAGTAAGAGATATTAATGGATTTATAACATCACAGACTCTCTACAACCAAACTCTGTGAATGGAGAGGGGGTATCAATTTCCCCTCCCTCCCTTCTTCCTTCCCTCCTTCCCTCACTAACTCCCTCCCTCTCTCACTCCATTCTTAATAGGACTTAGCTCAGCATCTTAAACACAGTAAAGAATTATCAAATACCACACAATCTGTAGGTATGTGTATGGAGGTATGGTCACTGTATGCCAAATTCAACCAGACCAACAAATCTGCTTAAAAACTTTGTGAATGTGCTGAGCACTAAATTGGAGCTGACTGTTTAATGCGAAGATAGATAAGCAAACTCAAAGTGCAGGAAGAAAATTAGCATGGAAATATTCCTCTCCTTTATCAGAAACAATATGAAAAAAGAATAAGAAAAGGACACCTGCCTTTGGCAATTACCATTTTCCATTTATGCCCAATTCTGCCTCAGCTATTCAAAATCACTACTTCTGGTATTTAAAGACATATTACATTGACTAGAACACCTTTATTTAACATAGAGCATTAAATAGTGAAAATGATGAGTATTTCTTTTACTAAGAAAAATCCTAAATACTTTTAATCAATTTGTGTTGTACAATTGTGTAACAGTCCTCTGGTGTAGACAGTTGGGACACTGGGAAAATTTGGTGTAATTATTGAAGATTATGAATTTTGTAATATAAAAATCATGAATGTGAGAATCTGAGAAAACTGTTTTACTTCTCGGTTGGCTCCCAATCTTTTTCCCTCATCTCCTCCTGTACTGTGTATCTAAAGATCTGAGGCTCTGGCCACAATACTCGTAACTCCTTTTCTGTGTCAAGTTTTCAGCATCCAAACCATTGTTTCTGAGGCTTTTAAAAAAATATTTCCCTTGTCCCACCCATCCCCACCTCCTGCCCTGAACCTTTTCCCACTTTGGTTTTGTCCATGGGTCCTTTATATATGTTCCTTGACTCAACTCTACCCCTTCTTTTCCCTGTCATCCCCTCTCTCCTCCCCTCTGGTTACTGTCAGTTTGTTTTTTTTTTTCAGTGTTACCGGTTATATTTGCTAGGTTGCTTGTTTTGTTGATTAGGTTCCACTTATAGGTAAGGTCATGTGGTATTTGTCTTTCACCACATGGCTTATTTCACTTAGCATAATGCTCTACAGATCCATCCATGCTATCGTGAAGGGTAGTAGCTCTTTCTTTCTTTCTGCTGTGCAGTATTACCTTGTGTAAATGTACAATAGTTTTCTGATCCAATCATTAACTGTTGGGTACTTAGGTTGCTTCCAATACTTGGCTATTGTTAAATTGTGCTGCTATGAATATTGGAGTGCATAGGTTCTTTTGAATTGCTGTTTTGGGATCTAGGGCATAATCCCAACAGTGAAATTGCTGGGTCAAAAGGCAGTTCAATCTTTATTTTTCTGAGGAAATTCCAAACTGTTTTCCACAGTGGCTTCACCAGTCTACATTTTCACTAACAGTGTGCTTGTGTTCCCTTTTGTCCACAACCTTGCTAGCACTTGTTGTTTGTTGATTTGATAATGATGGCCATTACTACTGGTTTGAAGTGGTATCTCATTGTGGTTTTAATTTGCATCTCTCTGATGACTAGTGATGCAGAGCATCCTTCCATAGGTCTTTCGGCTCTCTGTATGTCCTCCTTGGAGAACTGTCTGTTCAGGTCCTTTGCCCGTTTTTTAATTGGATTGTTCATCTTCATGGAGTGAGGTCATGAGAGTTCTTTATATATTTTGGAGATCAAACCCCTGACTGAAGTTTCATTGGCAAATATATTTTCCCATATGGTTGGTTCCCCTTTCATTTTGCTGATGTTTTCTTTAGTCGTGCAGAAGCTTGTTATTTTGATGAAGTCCCATTTATTTTTTCTTTCCTTTATGTTCCTTGCTCTGGGGGGCATATCAGTGAAAATATTGCTGCATAGGGTATCTGAAGTTTCCTGCCTATGTTCTCCTCTAGGACTCTTAAGGTGTCATGACTTCTATTTAAGTCTTTTATCTTGAGATTATTTTTGTGTATGGTGTCAGTTGGTGGTCGAATTTCAATTTTTTGCATGTAGCTGTACAGCTCTCCCAACACCATTTGTTGAAGAGGCTATGTTTACTGCATTTGATGCTCATGCCTCATTTGTCAAATATTAGTTGATCATGGACACGTGTTTATTTCTGGGCTCTCTATTCTGTTCCATTAATCTATGTGTCTGTTCTTATGACAGTACCAGACTGTTTTTATTATACTGGCCTTGTAATATAGACTGATGTCAGGTATTGTGATCCCTCCTACATTGTTCTTCTTTTTCAAAATTGTTGCAGCTATTCAGGTTGTTTATGGTTCCATATAATTTTAAAAATGTATGTTATATAACTGTGGAATACATGATTGGTATTTTAATATGGATTGCTTTGAATCTATAAATTGCTTTGGGTAGTATGGATATTTTGATGATGCTAATTCTTCCAATCTTTGAACATGGTATATGCTTCCATTTATTGGTGTTTTCCTTAATTTCTTTCTTCACTTATGGGTACTTTTCTGAGTAGAGGTATTCTACCTCCTTGGTTAAGTTTATTCCTAGGTACTTTATTTTACATGTTCCTATAGCCAATGAGATTTCCCCCCTAATTTCTGATTCTGATATTTAATTGTTTGTGTATAAAGATACCTTCGATTTCTGAATGTTGATATTGTATCCCACTGTTTTGCCATATTCACTTATTTGTTCAAGTAGATTTTTGGTGGAGTCTATAGGGTTTTCTATGTACACTATCATGTCATCTGCAAACAAGGACAGTTTTACTTCCTCCTTTCCAATTTGGGTGCTTTTCTTTCTTTTACTTGTCTGATTGCTGTGGCTAGAACTTTCAATGCTATGTTGAATAGAAGTGGAGAAAGAAGACAACTTTGTCTTGTTCCCAATCTTAGTGGGAAAGCTTTAAGTTTTTGTCACTTGAGTATGATGTTGGCTGTAGATCTTTCATACATGGCTTTTATTATATTAAGGTGTGCTTCTTTATTCCTACTTTGCTGAGTGTTTTTATCATAAATGGGTGATCTACTTTTGTCAAATGCATTTTCCACATCTATTGAGATGATCGTGTGATTTTTGTCTTTCCTTCTGTTTATGTGAAGTATTAGGTTTATTGATTTGCAAATATTGAACCATCATTGCATCCTTGGGATGAATCCCACCTTATCATGGTGGATGTTCTTTTTAATATATTGCCAGTTACGGTTTGCCAATATTTTTCTGAGGATTTTCACATCTACATTCATCAGCGATATTAGCCTGTAGTTTTCTCTTTTTTTTCTTGTATCTTTATTGGGTTTTGGCATTAGGAAGATGCTGGCCTCATAAAACGAGTTTGGGAGTCTTCCCT
Organism: Pteronotus mesoamericanus; assembly: GCF_021234165.1. Classification (NCBI taxonomy): domain Eukaryota; kingdom Metazoa; phylum Chordata; class Mammalia; order Chiroptera; family Mormoopidae; genus Pteronotus; species Pteronotus mesoamericanus. The sequence continues at coordinate 62,792,153 of NW_026555321.1, forward strand.
CTTCTTGGGTTGTTGGGAATAGTTTGAGAAGGACTGGGGAGAGCTCTTCCTTAAATCTTTTGTAAAATTCTCCTGTGAAACCATCCAGCCTAGGGCTTTTGTGTGCCGAGAGGTTTTGATTATTGTTTCAATTTCACCGGCTGTTATCAGTCTGTTCAGGCTTTTTCCTTCTTTATTTGGTCTTGGAAGGTTATATTTTTCTAGAAATTTGTCCATTTCTTCCAGGTTTTCAAATTTCTTAGTATATGGTTGTTTATAGTAATTGCTTTCAATCCTTAGTATTTCTGTGGTATCAGTTGTTATTCCTCCTCTTTCATTTCTCATATTATTTACTTGGGTCTTTACCCTTTTTTTTATTGATGAGCCTGCTAAAGGCTTGTCATTCTTGTTTATCTTTTCAAAGAACCAGCTCCTGGATGTAATGATCCCTTGAATTGTTCTTTTAGTTTACACGTCATTCAATTCAGTTCTGATCTTGATTATTTCCTTCCTTCTACTTGTTCTGAGCTTTGTTTGTTGATGTTTCTTTAGTTCCTGAAATGTAGGGGTAGGTTGTTAATTTGAAATCTTTCTAATTTTTTTAGGTAGCCTTGTATTGCTATGAACTTACCTCTCAGGACTGCTTTCACTGTGTCACAGAGGTTTTGGACTGTGGTGTGTTCATTTTCATTTGTTTCCTGAAAATTTTGGTTTCTTCTTTGATCACATTATTGACCTATTCATTGTTTAATAATGTGCTATTCAGCCTCCATGAGTTAGGATGTTTTTGAGTTTGTTTGTTTTTTTTTTTTTGACATTGGTTTCTAGTTTCAAGCCCTTGTGGCCCAAGGAAATGCTTGTTTGATTTCAATTTTCTTGAATTTTTTGAGGCTTGTTTTGTGTCCTATCATGTGGTCCAGCTTTGAAAATGTTCCACGTGCATTTAGAAATAATGTATATTTTGCTTCTTTGGAATGAAAGGTTCTATATATGTCAGCTAAGTCCATTTGATGTAATGCATGATTCAGCTCCACAATATCCTTGTTGATGTTTTGTTTGGAAGATCTATCCATTGTTGACAGTAGGGTGTTAAAATCCTCTACTATCATGTCTGTTGCTCTCTATATCTTTCTTGAAGTCCTGCAAGATTTTCCTTATATATTTGGGTGCTCCTATGTTAGACACATATACATATGCAATGTTTATTTCTCCTTGATGGATTCTTCCTTTGAGTAATATGAAGTGTGCTTCTGGGTCTCTTTTTATGGCCTTTGTTTTGAAATCTATTTTGTCTGATAGAAGTATTGCTACCCCAGCTTTTTTTCCCTATCTATTTGTTTGGAATATTTTTTTCCATCTCTTTATTTTCAGTCTATGAAGGTCCTTTGTTTTAAAGTGGGTCTCTTGTAGGCAGCTTATGTGAGGGCCATGGTTTCTTATCCATTCAGCTCCCCTGTGTCTTTTCATTGGAGCATTTAATCCATTTACATTTAAAGTTCTTATGGATAGGTACTTATTCATTTTTTGGTAATTTCCCTGAGCTCACTCAGCTCATTGAGCATCCTTATATTCTTGTTTTGAACTAAATATCTGATAGTTTAGTTGCCTGTATTTCATTTATTAATCTTTCTGGGGATTCCTCATTTCCTTTCATTTGGCAGTTGTTTCTTTGTCTTCCCGTGTTTTGTGAGAATCTTCTCTTTTGCTTCCACTTCTTAAATTGACCTGTTTTGAGTTTTTGACTTTGTGGTGTGAACTTCTATGGAAGGAGACCTGTGAGATTCTGTGGTGCAGTCTCCTTGATCTCCTGAAATCGAAGCTTTTAGATGCCTTTTATGTTTGCTCTCTGGAAGTAATTGGGTTTTGATTGTTGTTTGGTCATTCTTTGGTTGGTCCTTCCTTCCAGCTGGTTTACTGAGGGTCATTCTGCTCAACATGTCTTGTGCGTTTGTGCAGGTGCTGCTGGAACAAAACCACAAATCCCAGGAAACAAATCCTCATCCGCAAAAGTATCTTTCCTCTTCAACCCCACTATCAAGAACAAATGAACCAGTACTAATATGGCTGTAAAGAAATAAGAACATTATAAGAAAGGAGAGAAATAAACTATTAGTATAAAATCTAATGACTTAATATGCAGAAACTTGTTGAACCCAAAATGAATGTTAAAAAGCTATGTAGTAAAAATAATATCCAATTCATGGAGAAGACCACAGTGGATTTTGTCTTGTTAGCCTCTAGTACTTACTACTGGTTTTTTTTTTTTTTTTTTTCCCTGGATCTGCCTCTGGTGATGTCAGCTGTTGACCCTATCTGACCTTAGGTAGTCTGTTTGAGACTCCAGGAAGGTACTGTCTGTGGCTGTCTCATTCAGTTGTTAATCTAGCCACTCTGCACTCAGCAGTTAGGCTTATGTGCCACAGGGCGGAGCAGAATCCCTCCTGGGGTTAGGGCTATCCTTTCCCCTCAAGCTGTTGTTGCTCGTAGGGGAGTGTGATCTGCTGGGGCACAATGGCTGCTTTCATATGGGGGATGACTCAGAACTGATATGCCAGTGGCTACTCTTTGAGTTCTCTCCCCAAAGCCTCCATCTCCAGTCTCTCCTCTAGTCCATTCTGTCCCCCTCTTTGCTAGGGATCTACTATCTGTGGCTGCCACTCTATATTCAGAAGTCAGGCTTAAATACCACAGGGCCATGGCAGAGTCCGTCCTGGGGGCAGAGCTATTATTTCTTCCCTCGATGCTGCTGCTGCTCAGGGGAGTGTCTGCCTGAGCAAGATGGCTGCTGCCACATGGGGGATGACTCAGCACCGGGATTCCACTGGTTACTCCCTCAGTTCTTTACCCAAAGCTTCTGTTCCCAGTCCCTCTTCAGTTGTCTCCAGCCCACTCTGTCCCCACCTTTGTTTCCCAGAGCCCAAGGTAAGTATCTAGAAATAAAAATTTATACCTTGGCACTTTAAATGTCTCTTTGCATCTCCAGCCACCTGTCTCTGGCAAAGAACAACCCTGTTGCTTTTCGCAGGTAGCTGTTATCTGTGTATTTTTTGGGCTCTGGTGCTGTAGGATGGGGATCCCCACTGATGGTTTAGACCCCTCTCTTCTTAGAGGGATGGAACAGACCACTTAAATATCCCTCTTGTGCTGCTGCCTGTGGGTGCCCAGACAGTCTTCTCAAGTATCCATTGCATTACTTACTAGTCAGGTTGTGCTAAAGATGACTCTTCTGTCTGTCAGAGGTTATAAGTCTCTTTTCTCACTATTGTTCAGTTGTTTTTTCCCGGGTGATTTCTCTACAATTTAGTAGTAACTCCAGATTGGCCTTTGGAGGAGGTCAGTGCAACTTCCATTAATGCATCTACCATCTTGCCCCTCTCCTCTGTTTCTGTGGTTTTTATTGGTCTGCCCCACTCTCCCACTCCTAGTACAGGCCCTTTAGTCCTTAACCATTCAGCTTAAATGTTGCCTAGGTTGTGAAGTCTCCCTCCATGCTTGTTCCTGTTCAGCAGAGTTATCCTCCCCACCCATGCTCCTTTAAGACGACACTTTGAAAGACCATCCATTTAAAGGTCTCACTCTGACAACATTAGAGTAGATAGCACCAGTCTTTTCTGCATGGTACAGTAGACATTATAAGGGTAGCGTGCAGCAGAGTCTACACTATTGATCTGCACTTGCTGGAAAAAGGCTCCTTAGAGAACATTTTCAGAGTAAGAGGGTATTTCCAGTTGTTACAAAAGCTGAAGCTTCTCACTGGCATTTGTGTGTGGGGATCAGAAATGTAAGTGTCCTGCAAAGGAAAGAACACTCTTATACAATGAAGAATTACTGTAGCCAATGGGCCATTAATGTTGCCATTGATAAACTTTGTCTTTTTTGAAATATATTTTATAGATTATGTTATTACAGTTGTCCCATTTATTTTTCTCCCATTTATTCCCGTCCACCCTGCACTGCCCCACCCCTCAGTATTCCTCCTCCCTTAGTTCATGTCCATGGGTTATACATATAAGTTCTTTGGCTTTTCCATTTCCTATACTATTCTTAACCTCCCCCTGCCACTTTGTACCTACTATTTATGCTGATTCTTCTCTGTACCTTTTCCCCCATTCTTCCTCCTCCCCCTCCCCTCTGTTTTACTGTTCATAGTGTTTGATCTTCTTCTTTTTCTTAGATAAGGCCCTTTAACATTTCATGCAATAAGGGCTTGGTGATGATGAACTCCTTTAACTTGACCTTATCCGGGAAGCACTTTATCTTCCCTTCCATTCTAAATGATAGCTTTGCTGGAATCTTGGAGGTAGGTCCTTGCTTTTCATGACTTTGAGAACTTCTTGCCAGTCCCTTCTTGCCTGCAAGGTTTCTTTCGAGAAATCAGCTGAGAGTCTTATCCGAACCCCTTTGTAGGTAACTGTCTCCTTTTCTCTTGCTGCTTTTAAGATTCCCTCCTTATCTTTATTCTTGGGTAATGTAGTCATGATGTGCTTTGGTGTGTGTCCTTGGGCCCAACTTCTCTGGGACTCTCTGAGCTTCCTGGATCTCCTGGAAGTCTATTTCCTTGGCCAGATTGGGAAAGTTCTCCTTCATTATTTTTTCAGATAAATTCTTAATCTCTTGCTCTTCCTCTTCTCCTTCTGGCACCCCTGTGATTTGGATGTTGGATCATTTAAAGTTGTCCCAGAGATTCTTAAGCCTCTCCTCATTTTTTTGAATTCTTGTTTCTTCATTCTTTTTTCGGTTGAATGTTTATCTCTTCCTTCTGCTTCAAATTGTTGATATGAGTCCTGGTTTCCTTCCCTTTACTGTTGGTTCCCTGTATATTTTTCTTTGTTTCACTTTGCACAGCCTTCGCTTTTTCCTCTATTTTGTGACCAAACTCAACCAATTCAGTGGGCATCCAGATTACCAGTGTTTTGAACTGTGCACCTGATAAGTTGGCTACCTGTTCATCGCTTAGTTCTATTTTTGGAGCTTTGATCTCTTCTTTCATTTGGGCCATATTTCTTTATCTCGGCATGCCCGTGATGTTGGAAGGGGAGGAGCCTTAGGTATTCGCCAGGGCAGGGCAACACAGGTCACTGAGTTGTGACTTTGTCTGTGGGTGAGGGGTCTGAGAGGGAACAATGCTGCTTGCTTGGCTCTTGGCCGGCTTTCAGTCACTTCCCCCACTACCCACGAGCAAATTGGGCCCTTCTTGTGCTGATTCCCAGGTGGGTGGGTCTGTGTACATTCTAGGACCTCATGGTCCTCTCCAACGGACTCTCCTGTGAGGCTGGGAGTTTCTCCTGCCCCGCAGCCCCCGCAGGTTTTTACCTCCAGGGGTTTTGAAGCTTTCTTTTCTTGCACTGGAACCCAGGACTGGGTGGTCTGTCTCACTCCCGAGCTGTTCCTCTGGTTCATCCACATGCAAATGTGGGACCACGGGATCTGCCAGCCATAGCCTTGCTGTACAGCCTCTCCACCCTGGCTGCCAGTCTCTGCCCCTCTTACCAGTCTGGATGAATGTTTCTTCTCTAACTCCTTGGTTGTTGGACTTCCATACAGATCGATTTTCTGGCAGGCTGGTTATTTTTTGTTTTTAAATTTGTTGTTGTCCTTCTTTCAGTTGTTCGAGGAGGCAAAATCTACCTACACCTTCACTTTCCCCAGAAGTTGAGCCTTGATTTTTGTCCAGGCAGAACACAGGAAACAGACCGGAGCTGCTGTTATGTAGTCTGATTTATTTCTAAACTTTGTCTTAAAAGCGACTACAGGGCAAACAATCCACAAACATTTGATATTTTTATTTGAAATTAAGTTACTATTACCATGGTAGAAAAACTTTGTCTATAAATCTAGAAGAAAATTCAATGTTCAATTTTTCCATAACAAGAATCAAATTCACGAATTTTCTTTACTTTTGACAATAATCTGAGAACATATAACATTGTTTAGGGATTGCTTCTGAAACTCATTTTCTTTAATTAGTAAGACTCAGAAAGGCAATTCAAATTTATCTACCCACAGAATAGATAGACAAATTGGTAGATAAGTACATAAAGATCTGTATATCTATTTAATTTGCTATTTAGGTGATAATAGCTAAGTCAAATTCTCAGTCACATTTGGAGCAAACCAATCTTTTATGAGAGTTATCAAAACACCAGTGTTTTCATGCTTCCTGAACTACATTTTGGACATTTTCATGTGAAAATGGAGTATTTTAACAGTGATTCTGTCTTAACACTTCTGATAGTACTGAAAGGTAAAGAGCAGTGGTCTACAGTAGACATAATGTATGGTATAAGAATTAAGAGGCCCATGTTGCAAGTCTTGGTTCTATTATTTACCAGCCAAATGACCTCCCTGTGTTTACTCATCAACAAATTGGGCTAACAGTGTATTCTTACTTGTCGTAAAGTATCGAGATACAGAGTAACCACGAAGTCCCTACAAGGGCCTCCCAAGCTGCACTGAATCTTGCCTCCTTTTACCCCTTTGCATTTATTATTTGCTACACTTTCCTCCCTGGCTCTGAAGCATCTCATTGGCTTCTTCACTATTCCCTGACTATGCCTATTTAATGTGTCTGTTCATCATTCTCCTTGCCCAGAGTGCTCTGCTCTGATAACTTCAGAGCACTCTCATACTTATGTACTTTCTTGAGGTCTCTGCTCACATGTCACATGGTGAGAGAGGTTGTCACAGACTCTTCTGTGATGTAGAATTCTCCTAACTTTCTCTGTTGCTTTATTACACTTTATGCTTTGACATGGTGGTGATCTACCTTGTACTATCTCATATTTTATTTATTGTATGTCTATTCTTTGCTAGAATATAATCTCAAATAAGGCAGGACATTTTTCTCTCCTTTCCTTAGGAACAATATTTTAGTAACAAATCAGAATTTTTCCTGAATTAGTCTATGTAAAAATTTAGAAGTGTGGTAAGTTAGACATTTTGTGTCTAGTTTTTAATACTGTAAAATTATGTAAATATTTTATTTTTATGACATTAAATATGTTTTCAGTTTTAAAATTCTTGTAGTAATTTTAGAATAGCATGGCAAGATGCTTTTAACATCTTTACTTGTAGTTTGTATATCTTAATTACCCTAATGCTTTTTCAAATACTCAAACCTGTACAAATTTGGAATACTGTTTCTCTGAAAAGATAGTATATGTGTTTTATTCAGAAGTGAAATAGTTTATTTACTAAAATGAGCATGTCCTATTTCTGGACTCTAATATGTTACAGCTAAGTGGGTCAACAACTCATTATTTGATCAGATAAAACAGTTTTCAAATTGATCCTGTGCTCTCTTCAGTCATATCTGTCTCCTCCTCCTCCCCATGTGTTTTGGTAGAAAGCAGATACCATTTCTTATCCATTTCATATTTATCTAGCATTTTATACACAACAGACATTCCATAATTGTTTGAATAACTATTGATTATAGACATCATGCAATGATAGTTATCCCCACCCTTCTTTAAAAAGAAAATAAAGGAAATTACTTACATTTAGAGCCTGATGAAGAGGACCCACTGATGGTAGATCTCAATCCCCCTTTCATAGAAAAGACTCCTTTTCCCCTGCGTGTTGTTGTGACAGCCACCCTGGGGCGCTTCAGTGGGATAACTGCACGGGGAGGTGGAGGCACACGGCCATGGTAATCAAATAACCTATACCAAACACAAATGTAATAAGATGTGCTTATGCCTCAGTGTTCCATCATGTATGGGAAGTGATTAACCAGTCTCAAACATGCTTAGCCCATTATCAACCCTGAAAGTTTGCTTGGACTTTAAGATAAAAATTTAATGTTGTAATATTCCTTCCAGTAGTGCCACTGTATTTTGTTTCCAAATAAAAGAAGCTTATTGTAGTATGTTTGCAGAAAAATTGCCAACAAAAATTATACAGCTTATTAGAGTGTGGGCATAGGGTTCTAAATTTTAAATAAAATTATACATATATAAATTGGTGCTGATTTCATAATTGCACAGTTTGTTTAGTTTTCTCTTGCTTTTAAATTTTAAGCTAAAACTATGAGGTTTCAGAAATATATTGAAAATTTAACAATATTTAAAATAGAAAAACATGAGTGCTCATGTTTTAAAATGATTTTTAAATTTGTATTTTATATTGTTTTATCTATCTGCCTTTGCAAGCAGTCTTCAGGTTAAAGATACTTCTAACAGGTTATAGTATATTTTATGTGTATGTAAATTAGGTGGGATAACAGAATTCATAACCCATAATATTCTTTGAAAGCTAGGCTTTAAATTACATTTAATGCTCTTTTACAAATAAATTAGTTTAAAACAGAAAGTGGCCATTTGGCATTTTGACATCAACTTATTTTCAAGGCTTAGGTGGCTAGACATTGTTTAAAACAAAATATTAACTTTTATTACATGTATATCTTTTGACAGTCATCTCTTTGTTCTTAAGGTATATTATTTTAATCATTCCATGCCTTAATATGCTTGCAATACAATAATATCTTCAAACAGGTGAATACCAAAAAGATTTCTAGCTCTTAGAGTCAGAAATTCACAAGTTTTGGATTGTGGTAGCCAAAACCCATAGATTAGCTAAAAGATCATGACAAAATACAATTATTTTTATTAAATCATGGTTAATAAATGAAACCAAACATGTGTAAAAGATTTTCCAACAACAAACACTGTTATGTGCAAATGTATTGCTTATGTCATGTTCTTTTTCACACCACTGCATTTATTAGAACTGCTGAGAGGACTGTATATGTGATTTTAAACCTAAGTTGATTTTTTTTCTCATTCTTGAAAGGAGTACTCCTTTGTGAAAGCAGTCCTTCAAGCTTTGTTTTCAACCAATTAAAAATTTTACATAATCCTCTAACCTGTTGTCTTCCACATTCTGTTGTCTTAATTGCACTGTTTTCTGATTTGTATTTATGTCTAAGACAGTAACATTTTGAATAAAAGTAAACCTACAAAAAAAAAAAACCCCAAAACAAAACAAAAAGAGAGAATGACCTTGTAGAAAATTTTAATAAGTGTTTTGGTTATTGTTATTCTTTAATATTCAGAACTGCATATTTATTGAAAGATTCATTTTTCAAAGAAACAAGAATATAATCTATGCTTCCTGGACATTAGTATCTTACTCTCCAATATGAGCTCATTTGTCAGATATGAAAGGATATATATATATATATACCATGAAATTTATTCATATTATGCTGATCTGGTATCAGCATAATTTATTTGCTTGTTTTTTACTAATTTACCCTTCTTAGAAATAGAAATCTTCCATTTACATATTAGACACCTAGTAGCACACTAATATGAAAAGAGGAAAAGATCATGGAGAATTAGGAAGAAAGAAAATTATTGTCTGATCAGCAAATAGCTCAAGAACTTCTAGTCAAGATAGTGGCATATGTAAACACAGTTCACCTCCACACACAACCACTTCAGAATTGCAACTAAAATACAGAACAGCTATCACTCAGAACTGTCAGAGGTTGAGCTTAATGGAAGTTTGACAACTACTGAATTGAGGACATCACATCCATCCAGACTGGTAGGAGAGGTGGAAATGTGGAATGCACAGGTCCTACATCTATGTGTGGTGGATAAAAATTCAGGAGGAATATCTCAGTAGTGAAGGGTCTCAGCCCTACACTACGCCCTCTGGCCCAGGGTTACAGTGCCAGGGAAATAAATCCCCATAATTTCCAGCTGCAAAAACCAGTGGGGATTGAGTTGGTGGAGGAAATTGCTGGATTTCCAACCAGTTCTCCTTAAAAGACCTTACACACAGACTTGCTCAGACTCACTCTCTCTGACATCCAGCACTGGAGTAGCAGCTTGAATGGCACAAGTGGCATACAGGGAGGAACTGAAGTGTCTGGCATTGGGGTGACAGCTGGAGGACAGATTTCTCCCTGACAGAGAGGCAGTCAGAGGTCATGGTCCCTTTTCTGAGCCTTCCCCTTACAGAGCCACAGAGCCATCAGGTGGGTACCATATTTGGGACTCCATTAACCTGGCTAACACTCTTTGCCCTACCCTGGAGACCCTCTGAGACTCTATTATACCCAAATTATAGGCTCACCCAAACTGCTAAAAATAAGTTTTCCATATGAATGGCTGGTCTTGGCTCAAGTCTTACAACTTCCTAAACACTGTCAAACAAGTGACAGCCAGCCTCTCTAAGCCCTCAGTTCCTATATCTTTTGCTAAGTGGCTGTAGGCATGGCACTAGCAGCAGCCAGCCTAGATTGACACCTTGACTTCTGGGAGCCTTCAAGCAGAGTGCAAGTAGCAACCATCTCAGATTGTTTTAAATCTTATGTAGGGTGGCCCTAGGTAGAACACAAGTGGGAACTGACCTTAGCCTGCACCACCTGGGAAACCGCATAGCCTCCACAGCCAGTGGACAGCTGAAGACCATGTCAGAGCACCACCATCCTGCCCCTGCATAGTTGATCCTCCATGGAGGGCAGAGGTTGGTGGTCAGTGGTCACAGCCAGTCTTTGCAACTCACTGGCCTAGGTAAATCCTGTCCAATGACCTGCCAACAGTAATCAAGACTCACTTACAAGAAGAGGGTGTACTCAGTCCACAAAAAGGATGCACCTTGAGTATCCAGCTGGGGTTATAGAGGAGGCTGTGCCACTGGACCCTACAGGACACTTACTGCATTAGGTCATGCTACCATGGCAGGGAGTCATAGCTGCTCTACCTAATACATAGAAACAAATGCAGGGAGGCAGCCAAAATGAGGAGAAAAAGAAACATGGCCCAAACAAAAGAATAGAACAGAATAGAACAGAACACCAGAAAAAGAATGAAAGAAAATGGAGAGAAACAATCTATCAGATGCAGAGTTCAAAATACTGGTTATAAGGATGCTCAAGGAGCCCTACCTGGCATGGTTCAGTGGATTGAGCACAGGCCTGTGAACCAAAGGGTCGCTGGTTCAATTCCCAATGTAGAGCACATGCCTAGGTTACAGGCCAGGTCCCCAGCAGGGGGCATGTGAGATGCAACCACACATTGATGTTTCTCTCCCTCTCTTCCTCCCTCCCTTCCGCTTTCTAAAAATGAATAAATAAAATCTTTGGAAATATGTTTCTTTTTTTAAAAAAAGAATGCTCAAGGAGCTTAGTGAGGACCTCAGCAGCATAAAAAAGATCCAGTCAGAAATGAAGGATACCCTAATTAAAATAAAGAACAATTTACAGGGAAACAATGGCAGAGTAGATGGAGTGGAGAATCAAATCAATGATTTCAAAAAGCAGCCTCTGGGACAACTTCAAGCATTCCAACATTCTCATCATAAGGGTACCAGAGGGAGAAGAGAAAGAGCATGAAATTGGAAATGTATTTGAAAAAATAATGAAAGAAAATTTCTCTAATTTGGTGAAAGAAGTAGACATTCAAGTCCAGGAAGCACAGAGAGTCCCAAACAAGTTGGACTCAAAGAGGCTCACTCCAAGACATATAATGAAAATGCCAAAGATTAAGTATAAAGAGAATCTTAAAACAGTAAAAGGAAAGCAGTTAGTTACCTACAGGGGATTTCCTGTTAAACTGTCAGCTGATTTCTCAATAGAATCTTTGCATGCTAGAAAAGATTGGCAATTCCACACTGCTTTCCATAGTGGCTGTACCAGTCTGCATTCCCACCAACAGTGGACTAGGGTTCCCTTTTCTCCACAGCCTCGCCAGCACCTGTTGTTTGTTGATCTGTTTATGATGGCCATTCTGATCAGTGTGAGGTGGTACCTCATGGTGGTTTTGATCTGCATTTCTCTGATGGCGAGTGATGCTGAGCATCCTTTCAAATGCCTCTGGGCCCTCTGTATCTCCTCCTTAGAAAAGCATCTGCCCAGGTCCTTTGCCCACTTTTGGATTGGATCGTTTGTCTTCTTGGAGTGGAATCGAGTGAGTTCTTTGTATATCTTGGAGATCAAACCTCTATCTGATGTATCATTAGCGAATATATTTTCCCATACGGTTGGCTCCCTTTTCATTTTGCTGATGTTTCCTTTAGCCGTGCAGAAGCTTCTTATTTTGATGAGGTCCCATTTGTTTATTCTTTCCTTTATGTCCCTTGCTTTAGGAGACATATCAGTGAAAAAATGGCTGCGTGGGATATCTGAGAGTTTCCTGCAAATGTTCTCCTCGAGGACGTTTATGGTGTTGACCTTATGTTTAAGTCTTTTATCCATCTTGAGTTTATTTTTGTGTATGGTGTCAGCTGATGATCCAATTTCAATTTTTTGCATGTAGCCATCCAGCTCTCTCAACACCATTTGTTGAAGAGGCTGTTATTGCTCCATTTTATGCTTCTGCCCCCTTTGTCAAATATTAGATGCCCATAGAGACCTGGGCTTATTTCTGGGCTTTCTATTCTGTTCCACTGGTCTATGGGTCTGTTCTTGTGCCATTACCAGATTGTTTTGAGTATAGTGGCTTTGTAGTAGAGTTTGATGTCCGGTATTGTGATCCCTCCTACTTTGTGTTTCTTTCTCAAAATTGCTGAGGCTATTCGGGGTCGTTTATGGTTTTATATAAATTTTTGAAATGTCTGTTCTAGGTGACAGATCTTCCAGAAAAAACATTAATAAACATATTGTGGCGCTGAATGACACACTGAATCAAAGAGACTTAACTGACATATACAGAACCTTCCATCCCAAAGAAGAAAAATACATATTCTTTTCAAATGCTCATGGCAGTTTTTCAAAGATAGACCACATAATAAGACACAAAGCAAACCTCAGCAAATTCAGGAAAATTGAAATAATACCAAACTTTTTCTCAGACCACAAGGCCTTGGAACTGGAAATTAACCTCAAAGAGATACTTCAAACTCGCAAAGTCATGGAGACTGAACAGTAGACTATTAAACAATGAATGGGTCAATATGAGATAAGAAAAGGAATCAAAAAATTTCTGGAAACAAGTGAAAATGAACAGACAACAGTCCAAAACCTATGGGACACAGCAAAGGCGGTCCTGAGAGGGAAGTTCATAGCAATACAGGCTTACCTAAAAAAGATAGAAACATGTCCAATAAAAGACCTAACACTACAACTTCAAGAACTGGAGAAACAACAACAAATACATCCCAGAGCAAGTAGAAGGAAGGAAATATTCAAGATTAGAGCAGAACTGAATGACAAGGAGAGAAAAAGAACAATTCAGAGGATCAACCAATCCAGAAGCTGGTTCTTTGAAAAGATAAATAAAATGGACAAGCCCTTAAGCAGACTCATCAAGACAAAAAGGGAGAAGACCCAAATTAATAATATCAGAAATGAAAGAGGAGAAATAACAACTGATACCACAGAAATACAAATGGTCATCAGAAACTATTATGAAAAATTATATGCCAAGAAATTTGAAAACCTGGATGAAATGGACAAATTTTTAGGAAAGTATAATCTTCCAACACTGAAGGAGGAAGAAACAGAAAGCTTGAACAGACCGATAACAGCTGGGGAAATTGAAGCAGTAATCAAGGAACTCCCGCCACACAAAAGCCCAGGGCCGGACCGTTTCACAGGAGAATTTTACAAAATATTTAAGGAAGAGCTAACCCCTGTCCTTCTCAGACTATTCCAAAAAATCCAAGAGGAGGGAAGACTCCCAGACTCTTTCTATGAGCCCAGCATCACCCTGACCCCAAAACCAGATAAAGACTCTACAAAGGAAGAAAACGACAGGCCAATTTCGCTGATGAACATAGATGCTAAAATCCTCAACAAAATACTGGCAAACCACATCCAGCAATACATTCAAAAGATTATCCACCATGATCAAGTGGGATTCATCCCAGGGATGCAGGGATGGTTCAATATATGCAAATCAGTAAACGTGACACATCACATAAGTAAAAGAAAAGACAAAAACCACATGATCATTTCGATAGATGCAGAAAAAGCATTCGATAATGCACAGCACCCATTTATGATCAAAACACTCAGCAAAATGGGAATAAATGGGGCATTCCTCAACGTAAGTAAGTCCATATATGAATAACCTACAGCCCATATCATACTCAATGGGCAAAAACTGAAAGCTTTCCCACTAAGATCAGGAACATGACAAGGATGTCCGCTTTCACCGCTTCTTTTCAACATCGTATTGGAAGTCCTAGCCACAACGGTCAGACAAGAGAAAGAGATAAAAGGCATCCAAATAGGAAGGAGGAAGTAAAGCTATCATTGTTTGCAGATGACATGATAGTGTACATAGAGCACCCTGTAGACTCTACCAAAAAACTCCTCAACCTAATAAGTGAATTTGGCAAAACAGCAGGATAAATAAGTCAACATTCAGAAATCAAAGGCATTTTTTTACACCAGCAATGCAATAGAGGAAGAAGAAACTAGAGAAAATATACCATTCGATAATAGCAAAAAGAAAAATAAAGTACCTAGGCATAAATTCAACCAAAGACATGAAAGACCTGTATGCAGAAAACTATACAACATTGATAAAATTTCTTTCTCTTAGTTTTTTATTTCCACTTGCAGAAGTATGTAGTGTCCCTCTCCTTTTCTTTAATGATTGTTCATTTCCCCAATATTTCTTAGTCAGAATACTGTTTTTCTCTTGTGTTTACTAGTCAAATAAATAATGATTTGTAATAAAGCCAAACATATAAGTGTCCCTTCTCCAATGTATATTTTAAAATAAAAACTATTTTTATTTTAAAAACTAAGGGGAGGGGGCCAAGGAATATGGTGGGGGGAATGCAGAGACAAATGTATTTGAAAAAATAAATTATTTAAAAAAAGAAAAAATATATAAATTCACAGTGAAAAAAACTGTAAAAACCTAAAAATACTGTTTTTCTTCTAATATTTACTGATCAAATAGATAATGATTTACAATAAAGCGAAACATAACTTTTCCACCCCCAAGGTCTATTTTAAAATAAGAACTCTAAAGTCCTCCTCTTAAGCATTAAAAAAATAAATGTAGTCATATTTCAATAAAAGTAATCCTTGGAGGAAATTTAAGGATTTAAGTTCTTTTTCATAAACATTTGTACTTTTCATGTGCCCTTTTCTTGTTTGGTATTTTATTTGCTTTAGTAATATTAGAGATGTTATTTTTATTATATAGTAAAAGTAAAAACTGGTAAATAATGTTATATTAACTTGATAAATAAACATAACTTGTCTCTAGAAAAAATAAGGATATCATCTATTAAAAATAACTTCATGTTGGACAAAGCCAACTTAATAGCATGTGGACATAAAATGAATAAAATTTTGAATTTTTAAATTAAAAACTTGTTATTTTTAAACTTTAACAGTAATAAAATGACTTTTTAGGAAAAAATACATTAAAAATAAAAATGACTCCCAGTCTCACACTCTAAAACAACTACTATTATTTTCTAATCTTTTTTTCACAAGTATCCATATTTTTCATATAAATAAAAACATTATATATATATATATATGGTTATGTTTTCTGGCTAATTCTCTGTCGTCTATATTAAAAATATTCCCAAGTCTGCTCAGTGGTCATCCTAATGTTTATTTTAATTTGCATGGTGCATTTTCTGTGGTAGATATACCACATCCTGATAAATCATTGCCTGATGGACTTTTAGCTGAATGCCTATTTATCAATGTCAGAAAAGGCAATATTAAAATTAAAGAAAAAATTTTGAGAATGCAACACTTGTATAGTATTTTTGTAACTGTACACTACATTTTTACTATAGAGAGTTCAAGAACTGACAATTACCTGTTTTTTTCCTAAATTTCCTTCATGAAAAGACTTCTTAATTTTCCTTATTTAAGAATCAAAGCTTATGATCAGTATGTGCTTAATGCTAACAAAAATATGTGGACTGGACCACAGGCTAAACTTCTGGGCTGCCCAGAGCCAAAATCTGAAAACAGGTTCAGTGGCCAAGTCCTCATTGGGCCTTTTACTAGGCATGTAAGCAATAACCAGGGGACCAGAGAAAATCTTTTCCTGTGAGTTGATTCAGCCTTGAACACTCTTCTAGGCTGCTAGCTTCTGAGTGATGTATGAGGCCTGTCCAGAAAAAGTCCAGCCATTATTAATATAATAAAAATATTTTGTGTGACATCATTGTAACCTGGCAGCCAAGAAGAGTGGACTGGAATGTGCATGCGTGAACAATGATGACTTCACTGTACCAGTCAGTGGGGTAGTAGATGCTGTTGAGTGAGCATGTGTATTGTGTGGCCATCACATTAAAAATGACTGAGCTAGTAAAGCAATAAATCTGCATCAAATTTTGCATTAAACTTGAGCATTCCTCTGAGAAATTATTCGGATGATTCAGAAGGTTTTTGGAGACAATGCAATGAGTGCAGTGCAAATAAAAGTGTGGCACAAACTCCTCAAAGATGGTTGAGAATCTGTTGAAAGTGATCCAAGCTCTGGAAGGCCTGCAACAAGCAGGAAATCTGAGAATGCTGAAATACGCACAGGCTGCAATCAACAAATATCAGTGACTGGCAGTGCAAGAACTAGAAGGTAATCTGGGGATTCCAAAAACTACTGTGCCCAAGATTTTGATGCAGGATCTTGTCATGAAATGTGTCATGGCAAAATTTGTTCCGTGGCTTCTGCTACCAGAGCAGAAGAAACATTGTACTTCAATTGCTAATGACTTGATTCAAACTTCTACCAGTAAATAAAATTTCCTCAAGTAGGTCATAACTGGAGATGAGTGGTGGGTCTACAGCTATGAACCAGAAATGAAGGCTCAATAGTTCCAATGGAAGTCTCCTGGTAATACATGCCCAAAGAAGGCATGGCAAAGTCACAACAAGAATATGACAATGTAAACTGTGTTTTTTGATTGGTGTTGTCCATCCTGAGTATGCCCCTCCAGGCCAAACAATTAATAAGGAGTACTACCTGAAGGTTCTTTGTTGGTTGAGAGATGCAGTATGATGAAAACAGCTGCAGCTATGGGCAACTTGTGATTGGCAGCTTCATTATGACAACGTGCCTGCTCATGCAACACATCGCATGCAGAGATTTTTGGTGAAACATCAAATCACCCATGTGACTCAATCCCTTGCAGACCAAATTTGGTGTTCTGTGACTTCTGGCTTTTCCCAAAACTAAAATCACCTTTTAAAGGGGAGAGATTTCAGACCATCAATGAGATTAGGGAAAATATGATGGGCAGCTGATGGAGATTCCAACAAAGGATTTTTTAGTGTTTTGAACAGTGGAAGAGATGCTGGGAGAACTGTGTGAGGTCCCATGGTGCCTACTTTGAAGGGGACTGAAGTGTCATTGTCCTATATACAATGTTTCTTTTATCTGGTATCTTCAATAAATGTCTCTATTTTTCATAGTACATGGCTGGATACTTTAAGGACAGACTTTGTATAGCCTATAAAACCAAATTAAGGTGTCTATTTCTTCTTAAATAAGGATATATTTGAAATATAGGTAAATGATTTTATAGCCTTTTAGTATATCTTCTTTCTCTACTGCTTGAACTATTCAAAATTCATAAATTCCATAATTTCTGCCCTGACTTCAGATAAGTTTTTGGTTACAGCTGATCAGAAAATAATTTTTAAAGTTACATTGCTTGAGACTGGTAAATAAATAATTTCTATTTGTTTTTTGTCTTTAAACTCTTCCAAGATTTTCAGTGAAGTCCCCTACCTCCCAGGTCTTGTGTGAAATTCTTAACAGGCCTTTAGTTTAAAGGCAAGCGGATTGAAATCTTGATCAATCTTTCTTGTACTATTTTGACCTTAACATAATTTTTATATTTTGCAAACTTTGCTATCTGCTATTGTTGTATATAGCTTTGGTTAATTAAAAAGTTAATACATTCAAACAGTGATACAGTGATACAATAAATCTTTTATTTAAGTCTTATAATTCTGCAATGTTATTATTGTTGAGCCATTTTGCCCATGTAGGGAACTTGCAAAAAGAAGTAGAAAGTGACTTGCCCAAATTTAAACCATCAACACATGCACACCAAGGCCTACAATCCAGTCTCTTGCCTCAAAATCATACCATTTGTCACCTGTACTATACTGCTATTTCCAAATGTTTTCATTGGAAGACTACTCTGCCAGGTGGTAATTTAAATTTGCAAAATGACATGGTCCTTGCCCCTTGCTAACATATTTTCCAATATTCATGAATATAGACTGTGCTCTATAATCAATAGTCTGAAACAATTGTAACCTGGAGTTTTTTTCTGTATCACAACTCTAGCAGCTTTTCTTCCATTAATTTACACAAGGTCAAAGGGTTCTAGAGTTGGACAATGCCTACTGGAATCATTTACTTGGAATATGTTTTCTCTGTGGTCAAACACCTTTGGTATTTCTTTTCCATTAACAGTTCATTTATTCCTAGAGTTTAAACTGCTCAGTGTTCTGCCTGATGTTATTGAGTAAAGGCTGGTTTAAAAACTGCTAACAGCTCAGAAATTGAAAACATTCCCTAGGGAGATTCAATATAATTTTTTAAACATCTCCCCTGTTGCTTTACTTAGAAGGGTATAAATATTTATATTTATATTTTGTTTAATGATATGTAATTCATTTAGAGCCATATTTGACATTTTGGAAAAAATGTAATTGAATGCTGTAAATTACTGCTCAATGCTTTGCATGCTATAAAAAGATTCAAGTTTAGAATAACCACTCAAGTCATATCTAATGATACTCTTCATCATCCCTGAAATTATGGATAAATATTAAAAGTTACTGCCTGGCCAATGTATCAAAACAACCACAGTAAGATAGAACTTTGTGTAAAGAAGTTTTCTAAATGTTTAAAACTACCTAAGGTCTGGAAATCCCTAATTATCAGAATCCCCAAATGGTGTAGAAATCAGGTGACAGTACCAGGTGGATGTATATTAGTTCCCAAGCTGCTATTGCTCAGCTTCAGTCATGTTTTTAGCCACAGCTGGGCTGGGACTCTGCACACCATACCAGTAGGGGACCTGAGGGGACCCAGCAAACCAGAGCAGGAAGAGTGGTTGTGTTGCTCATTGTCTGCTTCTTGTCTTTGCTTTGGTGTCCTTTTTTGTCACCATCACTCTGTTTCTTCACCTTGGTAGTAGCCATTCATTCCAGCAGCAGTGGCTGAGTCCAGTTTTCATGATTTAGCTCCACTGGCTGGCAGAAGAGTCTCTTCATGTCCCTGGAAGAGGCAGGGGTCCACTTCTGGGCTCAGACACAGCAGCATTGCCTGAGCAGAAGCCTCACTCCGAGCCAGCCTGAAAGCCTGTTTTTCCACATTAAGTTGTTACAATCCCAACATCTTCCTCAATCTCCTGAGCTGTAGAGGAGGTCCCTGCTGCTTGTAGTGGCTAACTCCAATGTATCCCAGAGTTTCCTCTTTGCTTTTTCAGTCCCTTTATATCTAGTCAGTCAATTTTCACATAAAGTCATACCTGTGAAATATAACAGTGTGATGTCTGTTTTCCTGACCCAAAACAAAGACTCTTGGGGTTAAATGAGACAGCTGAGAGCTCTATCTCTGCAGGTAAGTGTGGACATCAGAACTGAAGTGCTCTGGGAGCAGAAGGGGAAACTGAAAACTGAGCCAGTGTGTTATAATGGACTGTTAGGGAAGAACAGCTGACCAGCCAGCTTGTTTCTCCATCACTGGGACTTTGCTACTTGAATGCCTGTTTAAGAAATCCATTCGAGAAAGATGGTGGAGGACTGAATGGGAGTCACGCTGACCTCCTCCTCCCAAGACCAAACTGGAATTGCGACTAAATAGTGGAGTAATCACCTGGAAAACAACGGAACAATAGTGGAAGAGAAGCCTTGGAGCTGCAGACAGACAGTGGATTCAACTCTCACACATCCCAACAGGTGAGAAATGTGGTGGAGGCTTGAGAGGGTGGGCTGGGTGCCCACGGGCACCAGCACCAGAGGGACATTGAAATGGCCAGTTAGCTCCCCCTGAGAATAACAGGGTCTGAATCATAAACAGGGACCTCTAAACTACAGCAGCTAAAACCAGGAAAATACACACAAAACACAACCCCCAAAAGCTTAGGGGCACTCTCTGCCAGAGACAGGTGGCTGGGGATGCAAAGAGAAATTTAAAGGGCCAACACAAAAATTGCAGTGGCAGCCACCCTCCTTGATCTCTGTGTAGAGGTGGCAGAAGAGTGGGCTGGTGCCTGGGAAAAGATTGGTGAGGAAAATTTTGTGAAGAGAACTGAGAGGGCCACCAGTGGAGACCCGGTGATAATGCACCTCCCACTCTGCAACTACCATCTCGCTCAGGCATTAGGGAATCAATTAACCTGCCTTTTGTGCACTCCACACACAGCTTGTGCCATGTGAGCTGGGGGGCTGAGTGCACACTGGCTGGGAGAGCCTTGAGGAGAGACTGGAGATAGAGGCGTTGGGGAAAGAATGGGAGGAGAAACCAGGGAGTCACGACTCCCTCCCCATTCTGCAGTCTCCATTTTGGGCAGGCAGGGTGCGCCCCCGAAGAGGCAGAAGCGGGGCGTGCATGTGCCAGACCGCCCATGATTGAAACGCAGTCCGCACAAATAGTGGATCCTTGGCCGAAGGGGTCACAGAACTGCCCAGAGACCCCTGAGGAGAGACTGGAAACAGAGGAGATGGGGAAAGATTGGGAGGAGGAACCGGGGAGTCCTGACTCCTTCTCCTTTCCCTAGGCTCCATTGTGAGGGGAGAGGACACACCCCCAAAAAGCCAAAAATTGAAAAGCACACAATAAACAGCCCAAAACCACCAAGTGCAGGCTCGCACACTTGTGCCGAGTGGCTGGCGAGGGTTGGCGAGTGTGCGTGTGGACCCATGCGGGCTGGCAAGGCCTCCGACAGGTTGGCACCAATGGGGCCTGCGAGGGAGTGCGCAAATTGGCGAGGGCAGGTGTAAATCGACCTGCCCGGGCCCTGCGAGTGTAGAGCGGTCCACAGAAATAGTGGATCCCGGGCTGAAGGTGTCACAGAGCTGCCCAGAGTCCCTGAAGGAGAGACTGGAGACAGGATTAACCTGAGAGTCCTGGAGCTGACTTCCTCCCATTTCCATAGTCTCCATTTGGCAAGGGCAGGCAACGCATCCAAAGAGCCAAAAGCGGGAAAAGCACATGATAGAAGACCCTAAACTAACCAGTGCTGGGGTGCCTGCTGGCCTGGGGGGCCAGATGAGTACTCAAGGTCACTAAAAAGCCCCCTGGGCTAGGGCAAGCCCCCGCGAGCCCAGGGGGGTGGTGGATCCTGCGGGCCAGTGAGCATGCTCAAGGAGCCGGCGTGAGAGTGCAGAGCGATCCACAGAAATAGTGGATCCCTGGCCGAAGGGGTCACAGAGCTGCCCAAAGTAGGAGTCAGACACAGACAGTAGACTCCTGGAAGGCTCAAACAAACGACCCAAGGTCATATAGGGTCAACAACTGACATCATCAGAGGGAGGCCCAGAAAGAAAAGTAAGGAAAAAATACATACATACATAAATGAATAAATAAAAAGACCTGCCTACTACCATAGAAGATTAATCCACAAAGTCAGGAAATATAGACTGATCAATTGAAGCAGAAGCAAAAATAAATAAATAAGTAAGTAAATTACTTAACAGACTCTGACAAAAATGGGAAGAAAAAGAAGTTCCCTCCAAATGAGCGGAAAAGGGGACTCCCCACAGAGAGAGCAAAATGAAATAGAGGCAAGGGAACTATCAGATACTGGATTCAAAACAATGGGTCTAAGGAAGCTCAATGAGCTCAGCCAGCTCAAAGATAACTATGAGAAACTGCAGAGAAACTATCAGAATCTTACAACAAACTATATTAACCTGGAAATGGACATAGAAACTATCAAGAAGACACAAGAGGATATGAAGAATACCATTTCTGAATTGAAGAACACAGTAGAAGGAATCCAAAGAAGGCTGGATGAAGCCGAGGACTGAATCAGTGAGATGGAGTATAAGGTAGAAAAAATCTCCCAGAAAGAACAAGAAATGGAAAAAAGACTCAAAAAGAATGAAGAGACATTAAGGGAAATGCAGGACTACCTGAAATGCAATAATATCCACATAATAGGGATACAAGGAGAAGAAGAGGAGCAAGGGATAGAGAACCTCCTTGAAAAAGTAATGATGGAAAATTTCCCCAATTAGAGGAGAGAAAGGGTCTCATGGATCCAGGAGGCACAGAAGACCCCACTCAAGAGGGACTCAAGGAGGCCCACTCTAAGGCACATCATCATTAAAATGGCAATTATCAAAGACAAAGAGAGAATCCTCAAGACAGCAAGGGAGAAGGAGAAAGTAACATACAAGGGGACCCCGATACACCTAGGAGCTGACTTCTCAACAGAAACACTACAAGCCAGAAGGGAAAGGCAACAAATATTCCAAGTCATGAAAGCAAGGACCTACAACCAAGCCTGCTCTACCCAGCAAGGCTCTCAATTAAAATAGAAGGGGAAATACAGAGTTTCCCAGACAAAAGAGCTAAAAGAATACATCTCTACCAAACCAGCACCCCAAGATATGTTAAAGGAACTGGTTTAAGAAGATGAAGGAAAAAAGTGAGAAAGAGAAAAACACAGGTACAAAGAGAACAAATGAATAAGTTTCTATCTGTAATAACTCAATGTAAATGGACTAAATGCCCCCATCAAAAGAAACAGGGTAGATGAATGGATAAAAAAACATGACCCACACAGATACTGCCTACAAGAGACCCACCTCAGAGCAAAAGACTTACACAGAATGAAAGTAAAGGGATGGAAAAAATATTCCAAGCAAATGGACAAGAGAAAAAAGTAGGGGAAGCAATACTTATATCAGACAAAATAGATTTCAAAATAAAGGCCGTAAAAAGAGACCAAGAGGGACACGTTATAATACTTAAAGGAAGAATTTATCAAGAAGACATAAACATTCTAAACTTATATGCTCCCAATATAGGAGCCCCCAAGTATATAAGGAAAGTGTTGGACGACTTCAAAAAAGATATAGACATCAACACACTGATAGTAGGGGATTTCAACACCCCACTGTCAAAAATGGACAGATCTTCCAAACAAAACATCAATAAGGATATTGTGAAGCTGAATGATGCACTGAATCAAATAGACTTAACTGACATATATAGAACTTTACATCTTTTTTTTTTTATTTTTTATTTTTTATTTTTTATTTTTTTATTTTTTTTTAAATTAATTTATTTACTTTTTAAATACATTTGTCTCTGCCTTCCCCCCACCTCTTTCCCTTGCCCCCTCCCACCTTCCCTCCCTCAGCTCTTCCCCTTTGGTTTTGTCCATGAGTCCTTGCTATATGTTCCTTGACTTTCCCCTTCCCTACCCTTTCCCTGCCCCCCCCCCTTCCCTCTTGTCTCTGTTGATTTCTTTTCCTTTCAGTGTTGCTGGTCGTATTTTCCTTGCTTCTTTGCATTGTTGGTTAGGTTCCGCTTATAGGTGAGATCATATGGTATTTGTCTTTCGCCCCCTGGCTTATTTCGCTTAGCATGATGCTCTCCAGTTCCATCCATGCTGTCGCAAAGTTTAGTACTTCTTTTTTTCTTTCTGCTGCGTAGTATTCCATTGTGTATATGTACCATGATTTTTTGATCCAGTCATCTACTGATGGGCATTTAGGTTGCTTCCAACACTTGGCTATTGTAAATTGTGCTGCTATGAACATTGGGGTGCATAGGTTCTTTTGTATTGGCGTTTTCGTGTTCTCAGGGTATAGTCCCAGCAGGGGAATCGCTGGATCAAAAGGCAGTTCCATTTTCAGCTTTTTGAGGAAATGCCACACTGCTTTCCAGAGTGGCTGCACCAGTCTGCATTCCCACCAACAGTGGACTAGGGTTCCCTTTTCTCCACAGCGTCGCCAGCACCTGTTGTTTGTGGATCTGTTTATGATGGCCATTCTGACCGGTGTGAGGTGGTACCTCATGGTGGTTTTGATCTGCATTTCTCTGATGGCTAGTGATGCAGAGCATCCTTTCAAATGCCTCTGGGCCCTCTGTATCTCCTCCTTAGAAAAGCATCTGCCCAGGTCCTTTGCCCATTTTTTGATTGGATCGTTTGTCTTCTTGGAGTAAAGTCGAGTGAGTTCTTTGTATATCTTGGAGATCAAACCTCTATCTGATGTATCATTAGCAAATATATTTTCCCAAATGGTTGGCTCCCTTTTCATTTTGCTGATGTTTTCTTTAGCCGTGCAGAAGCTTCTTATTTTGATGAGGTCCCACTTGTTTATTCTTTCCTTTATGTCCCTTGCTTTAGGAGACATATCAGTGAAAAAATTGCTGCGTGGGACATCTGAGAGTTTCCTGCCAATGTTCTCCTCTAGGACTTTGATGGTGTTGCGACTTATATTTAAGTCTTTTATCCATCTTGAGTTTATTTTTGTGTATGGTGTCAGCTGATGATCCAATTTCAATTTTTTGCATGTAGCCATCCAGCTCTCCCAACACCATTTGTTGAAGAGGCTGTTATTGCTCCATTTTATGCTTCTGCCCCCTTTGTCGAATATTAGATGTCCATAGAGACCTGGGCTTATTTCTGGGCTTTCTATTCTGTTCCACTGGTCTATGGGTCTGTTCTTGTGCCAGTACCAGATTGTTTTGAGTATAGTGGCTTTGTAGTAGAGTTTGATGTCCGGTATTGTGATCCCTCCTACTTTGTGTTTCTTTCTCAAAATTGCTGCGGCTATTCGAGGTCGTTTATGGTTCCATATAAATTTTTGAAATGTCTGTTCTATTTCTGTGAAATACGTCATTGGTATCTTAATAGGGATTGCGTTGAATCTATAAATTGCTTTTGGTAGTATGGACATTTTAAGGATATTAATTCTTCCAATCCATGTGCACGGTATATGCTTCCATTTATTTGTGTCTTCCTTAATTTCTTTTTTCAATGTTGCATAGTTTTCTGCATACAGGTCTTTTGTGTCTTTGGTTAAATTTATCCCTAGGTACTTTATCTTTTTTCGTGCTATATCGAATGGTATATTTTTCCTGATTTCTTCTTCTTCTATTGCATTGCTGGTGTACAGAAACGCCTTTGATTTCTGAATGTTGACTTTGTATCCTGCTGTTTTGCCAAATTCACTTATTAGGTTGGGGGAGTTTTTTGGTAGAGTCTACAGGGTTCTCTATGTACACTATCATGTCATCTGCAAACAATGATAGTTTTACTTCCTCCTTTCCTATTTGGATGCCTTTTATCTCTTTCTCTTGTCTGACCGCTGTGGCTAGGACTTCCAATACGATGTTGAAAAGAAGCGGTGAGAGCGGACATCCTTGTCGTGTTCCCGATCTTAGTGGGAAAGCTTTCAGTTTTTGCCCGTTGAGTATGATATTAGCTGTAGGTTTTTCATATATGGCCTTTATTACATTGAGGAATGCCCCATTGATTCCCATTTTGCTGAGTGTTTTGATCATAAATGGGTGCTGTACCTTGTCAAATGCTTTTTCTGCATCTATCGAGATGATCATGTGGTTTTTGTCTTGTCTTTTATTTATGTGGTGTATCACGTTTACTGATTTGCGTATATTGAACCATCCCTGCATCCCTGGGATGAATCCCACTTGATCGTGGTGGATAATCTTTTGAATGTATTGCTGGATGCGGTTTGCCAATATTTTGTTGAGGATTTTAGCATCTATGTTCATCAGCGAAATTGGCCTGTAGTTTCAAAGATAGACCACATGATAGGACACAAAGCAAGCCTCAGTAAATTCAGGAAAATTGAAATAATACCAAACTTTTTCTCAGACCACAAGGCCTTGAAACTCGAAATCAAACTCAAAGAGAAACTTCAAAAACTTGGAAACTCATGGAGACTGAACAGTACACTATTAAACAATGAATGGGTCAATAATGAGATAAGAGAAGAAATCAAAAAATTTCTGGAAACAAATGAAAATGAACAGACAACTGTCCAAAACCTATGGGACACAGCAAAGGCGGTCCTGAGAGGGAAGTTCATAGCAATACAGGCTTACCTTAAAAAGATAGAAACATTTCAAATAAAAGACCTAACACTACAACTTGAAGAACTGGAGAAAGAACAACAAATAAATCCCAGAGCAAGTAGAAGGAAGGAAATAGTCAAGATTAGAGCAGAACTGAATGACATAGAGACAAAAAGAACAATTCAAAGGATCAACCAATCCAGAAGCTGGTTCTTTGAAAAGATTCATAAAGTGGACAAACCTTTAAGCAGACTCATCAAGAAAAAAAGGGAGAGGACCCAAATTAATAATATCAGAAATGAAAGAGGAGAAATAACAACTGATACCACAGAAATACAAATGATTATCAGAAACTATTATGAACAATTATATGCCAAGAAATTTGAAAACCTTGATGAAATGGACAAATTTTTAGAAAAGTATAATCTTCCAACACTGAAGGAGGAAGAAACAGAAAGCTTGAACAGACCGATAACAGTTGTGGAAATTGAAGCAGTAATCAAGAAACTCCCAGCACACAAAAGCCCAGGGCCAGACGGTTTCCCAGGAGAATTTTACAAAACATTTAAGGAAGAGCTAACCCCTGTCCTTCTCAGACTATTCCAAAAAATCCAAGAGGAGGGAAGACTCCCAGACTCCTTCTATGAGGCCAGCATCACCCTGATCCCAAAACCAGATAAAGACCCTACAAAGAAAGAAAACTACAGAACTTTACATCTTAAAGAAGAAAAAAACACCTTCTTTTCAAACGCTCATGGAGAGTTTTAAAAGATATACCACATGATACACACAACGCAAACCTCAGCACATTCAGGAAAATTGAAATGATACAAAACTTTTTCTCGGACCACAAGGGCTTGAAACGGGAAATCAACCTCAAAGAGAAACTGCAAAAGCTTGCAAACTCATGGAGACTGCACAGTAGACTATTAAACAATGAATGGGTCAATAATGAGATAAGAGAAGAAATCAAAAAATTTCTGGGAACATATGAAAATGAACAGACAACAGTCCAAAACTTAAGGGACACAGCAAAGGCAGTCCTGAGAGAGAAGTTCATAGCAATACAGTCTTACCTAAAAAAGATAGAAACATTTCAAATAAAAGACCTAACACTACAACTTCAAGAATTGGAGAAACTAAATTACAATAAAATTTAAAAAATTTAAAGGAAAAAAAAGGAGATACAAAACAAATAAATCCCAGATCAAGTAGAAGGAAGGAAATAGTCAAGATTAGAGCAGAACTGAATGACATAGACGCGAAAAGAATAATTCAGAGGATCAACCAATCCAGAAGCTGGTTCTTTGAAAAGGTAAATAAAACTGACAAGGCTTTCAGCAGACTCTACAAGAAAAAAAGGGAGAGGACCCAACTTAATAATCTCAGAAATGAAAGAGGAGAAATAACAACTGACAACACAGAAATACAAAGGATGGTCAGAAACTGCTATGAACAATTGTATGCCAAGAAATTTGAAAACCTTGATGAAATGGACAAATTTTTAGAAAAGTATAATCTTCCAACACTGAAGGAGGAAGAAACAGAAAGCTTGAACAGACCGATAACAGCTGGGGAAATTGAAGCAGTAATCAAGAAACTCCCAGCACACAAAAGCCCAGGGCCGGACAGTTTCACAGGAGAATTTTACAAAACATTTAAGGAAGAGCTAAGCCCTGTCCTTCTCAGACTATTCCAAAAAATCCAAGAGGAGGGAAGACTCCCAGACTCTTTCTATGAGGCCAGCATCACCCTGATCCCAAAACCAGATAAAGACCCTACAAAGGAAGAAAACTACAGGCCAATTTTGCAGATGAACATAGATGCTGAAATCCTCAGCAAAATATTGGCAAACCACATCCAGCAATACATTCAAAAGATTATCCACCATGATCAAGTGGGATTCATCCCAGGGATGCAGGGATGGTTCAATATATGCAAATCAGTAAACATGACACATCACATAAGTAAAAGAAAAGACAAAAACCACATGATCATCTCGATAGATGCAGAAAAAGCATTCGATAAGGTACAGCACCCATTTATGATCAAAACACTCAGCAAAATGGGAATAAATGGGGCATTCCTCAATGTAAGAAAGGCCATATATGAAAAACCTATAGCCAACATCATACTCAATGGGAAAAAACTAAAAGCTTTCCCACTAAGATCGGGAACATGACAAGGATGTCCACTGTCACTGCTTCTTTTCAATATCATATTGGAACTCCTAGTCACAGTGGTCAGACAAGAAAAAGACATAAAAGGCATCCAAATAGGAAAGGAGGAAGTAAAGCTATCATTGTTTGCAGATGACATGATAGTGTACATAGAGAACCCTGTAGACTCTACCAAAAAACTCCTCAACCTAATAAGTGAATTTGGTTAAATAGCAGGATAAATAGTCACATTCAGAAATCAAAGGCATTTTTGTACATCAGCAATGAAATAGAAGAAGAAATCAGAAAAGAAAATACCATTTGATATAGCAAGTAGAAAAATAAAGTTCCTAGGAATAAATTTAACCAAAGAGGTACAAGACCTGTATGCAGAAAAGTATACAACATTGAAGAAAGAAATTAAGGAAGAGACAATTAAATGGAAGCATATACCGTGCTCATGGATTGGAAGAATTAATATCCTCAAAATGTCCATACTATCCAAAGAAATCTATAGATTCAATGCAATCTCTATTAAGATACCAATGACATATTTCACAGAAATAGAACAGACATGTCAAAAATTTATATGGAACCATAACGACCCTGAATAGCTGCAGCAATTTTGAGAAAGAAACGCAAAGCAGGAGCGATCACAATACCGGTGATCAAACTGTACTACAAAGCCACTATACTCAAAACAATCTGGTACTGGCACAAGAACAGACCCATAGACCAGTGAAATAGAATACAAAGCTCAGAAATAAGCCCAGGTCTATGGGCATCTAATATTTGACAAAAGGGGCAGAGGTATAAATTGGAACAATAATAGCCTCTTCAACAAATGGTGTGGGAGAGCCGGACGGCTACATGAAAAAAATTGAAATTGGATCATCAGCTGACACCATACAGAAAAATAAACTCAAGATGGATAAAAGACTTAAATATGAGTCACAACACCATCAAAGTCCTCGAGGAGAACATTGGCAGGAAACTCTCAGCTATCCCATGCAGCAATATTTTCACTGATATGTCTCCTAAAGCAAGGGACGTAAAGGAAAGAATAAACAAGTGGGACCTTATCAAAATAAGAAGCTTCTGCAAGGTGAAAGAAAACATCAGCAAAATGAAAAGGGAGCCAATCATATGGGAAAATATATTCTCTAATGATACATCAGATAGAGGTTTGATCTCCAAGGTATATAAAGAACTCACTCAACTCCACTCCAAAATGACAAATGATCCAATCGAAAAATGGGCAAAGGACCCGGGCAGATGCTTCACCAAGGAGAAGATATAGAGAGGGCCCAGAGGCATTTGAAAGGATGCTCAGCATCACTCGCCATCAGAGAAATGCAGATCAAAACCACCATGAGGTACCACCTCACACTGATCAGAATGGCCATCATAAACAGATCCACAAACAACAGGTGCTGGTGAGGCTGTGGAGAAAAGGGAACACTAGTACACTGTTGATGGGAATGCAGACTGGTGCAGCCATTGTGGAAAGCAGTGTGGAATTTCCTCAAAAAGCTGACAATGGAACTGCCTTTTGATCCAGTGATTCCCCTGCTTGGAGTATACACTAAGAATCCCAAAACGGCAATTCAAAAGAACCTATGCACCCCAATGTTTATAGCAGCACAATTTATAATATCCACGTGTTGGAAGCAACCTAAATGCTCTCTAGTAGGTGATTGGATCAAAAAGTTATGGTACATTTACACAATGGAATACTATGCAGCAGAAAGAAAAAGAGAACTACTAATCTTCGCTACATCATGGATGGAACTCTAAAGTAGTATGCTAAGTGAAATGAGCCAGAGGGCAAAAGACAAATAGCATATGATCTCGCCTATAAGCAGAACCTAACCAACAATACAAAGATGCAAGGAAAATAAGACCAACAACACTGAAAGGAAAAGAAACCAATAGAGACAAGAGGGAAGGAGCGGGGGCAAGTGAAAAGGAAGGGAAGGGGAAAGTCAAGGAACATATAGCAAGGACTCATGGACAAAACCAAAGGGGAAGAGTTGAGGGAGGGAGGGAGGGGGAAAAGGAAAGTGGTGGGGGGAAGGCAGAGACAAATATATTTCAAAAAATAAGAAAAGAAGAAGAAATCCATTCACCACCGTTGTTAATGGTTACTTCTAATGGTCCTTCGTAGCTAACACTGATGAAGCTCTAAAAATATACCAGAAATACTGTTCACTGTTATACATCTGCTACTTCATTTAATCCTCAGCACAGCCTTATGAGGCAAATTTGGGTGAGACAACAGGGTTTGTGTTATTAAATAACTTGTCCAAGTTTGTGCAACCAGTAAAAAAAGAAAAAAAAATTAACTATATGTATAATCAGGGTATAACTGATGAGGAATCATTGTGGATAAAACTATTAACATTGTCAGCTATTAACATTATAACTTTGCGAGCTATTTCTCTTGTCTGGCTTCTCCACTTCTGGGAATCTGTGTACATTTGGAACTCCCAACTCTACCCACCATGGTAGGTGCATATGTCTTTCTCAGCCAAGTGCAAAAACATGGAAGACAAACTAATGAGAGCACAGACTTCGCAGTCTGTTAGCAATACAACCACACCATACTTCTGCACACTCACATACCAAACAGATTTTATATAAGCCAAATTAATGTCCAAACTTAGCCCCTGTGTTTTCAGTCTACAGATCATGATGTCTCACGATCAGCTATCAGTCACATCAATTCTGTCAAAGACCATCAGTGATGGATTGCTGTCATCTCTCACTCAGATCGCACAGACAGCAGATGTCAGGTTGTATTGTCTCCTCTTTCCTTATGATGAATCATAAGGCATTTTACAAAAATGGATAACCAAAAGGGGGAACTAGTCAACAAAGCTGAAAATGCAACAAGAACTGAAGACTATACAATTGGCAGTGAAATTAAAATATCATGTAATGGAATTATAGGACAAATAGCTAATATCAGGATGGTTGATGTGCTTCCAGTTGAAACTCTAGATGTGGAGTTGTAGAAATTTAGGAAAAGCCAACATATTGACATAAATAGGAAAGTGGTTGTGATGTGATGAAAATTAAGGGAGATATCCCAGAAAAACTGACAAAGGGAGAGGATTCTCCACTGAAGAACTGGGACACAGTTCTCAACATTGATAAACCCTCCAGGCTGATCCATCCTTAGAGGGTGTACAACTCACTAGGCATGAAACAGATTCTGGCTCCTTACTGTAAGTTACACAAGAAGGAAGCAATGCTCAAACTATTTTGGATAAGTCTTTTTTTACAAAGAAATAAACAGATTAGCTCTTAATTTTTTAATGTTTTAAGTAATAGTGTACTAAATGACTATTAGCTTTATACTCTTTTTCCTTATATATTTATAACCTATAATAAGAGAATATTTAATGTTTTAACATTTTTAAAGATCATGGAAAGTCCTATTTTTCCCACTGATTATTAACATCATTTTGCATGGTTTCCTTTTATGATCCCACACTAATATGCAGAGCAAATGTATAGTATATTGTGCTGAATCTAACCAACCTAGCATTTTCAATGTGTCATGTGAAAACAGATGTATTTTAGAAGGTTGAAGTAATTTCCTGATCTTAACAAACTGCCTAGAGGAATTCTCAGTCAACAATGGTCCTGGAAAATAGTATTGATTAATTAAATAACTGAAATATTATCCAAACATCAGACACCAAATTTTAGTCTTAAGCACCTCCGAAGTCCTAAAAGCCCAAGTTACACTTTATTTTATAAAATTATTGTATCGTTGTTCTTTACAGTTGTCCTAGTTTTTCACCCTTTGCCTTCCTCTGTCCAGCCCATGCCCCACTCCCACCATCAATACCCACCCTGTTGTCCATGTCCATGGGTCATTCATATATGTTCTTTGACTAGTCCCTTCCCCTTATTTCCATCCTTATCCCTCTCCCCTCTCCTCTCTGGTAATTGTCAGTCTGTTCCTTGTTTCCATGCCTTATGTTCTATTTTGCTCATATTTGTTTTGTTCATTAGGTTCTTCTTATAAGTGAGATCATATGGTATTTGACTCTTGTCACCTGGCTTATTTCACTTAGCATAATATTCTCCAGTTTTACCCATGCTATCATAAAAGATAGGATTTCCTTCTTTCTTTCTGCTGCATAATATTCCATTGCATAAGTGCATTGCAGTTTTTGATCCACTCATTTACTAATGGGCACTTAGGCTCTTTCCAGCATTTGGCCCACACTTCAGTAAATACAATGGAAATAGGAAAATCTGTCTAAATTGTATTTTGGGGAAATTAGTATTTTCTTTTATTTTTACTATAAAATATTATTTTAAACATATGAATAAAGAACACCTGTGAATGAAATGTACAAAATACTTAAAATATAATTTAAATCAAAACAAAACAAAGAGGAAAATTTACATACCGATTGTAGAAATCATCTCTGTAGTAATCGTAGTCAAAAACGTAACCACTAAGGGGGAAACAAAAAATTAGTTGATATTTGTTCCAACCACTTTGATTTTGGTGCTAATTTATGATGTTATAGCAAGCAATTTAAGTCACTTTTTAACTACTTATATTTCAATGTAATTATGAATCCAAAGAGTTTTATATGATAGTGTTTTATTGGATAACACACCAAATTAAAGTACTCTCATGTATCTGATAATGTAGAGACTGGAAACAGTTGGATTAGAAGATGAGAGAAGGCAGCAAACTACATTTTTAAAATACTTGTAATTAAATAAATTGAAGCCCATTTTTTTTTCTATATAAGATACAATATAGTTGTCCCTTCTTTCTTAGGTATGTACAATGATGTTAAACAATGAACAAAAGCTATAGAAACAGCATAAATGAAAAAGTTTAGTGACTCATTCACTATATGAATGGTAACTAGGAATGTGGTTTCCTCAGAAATTCAGATTTTTTTTAATTCTTAAAACTATGATTCAATACATAGAGAAAAAATTTTAAAGCCATTTTGGCTGAATATTACCAATAATAACAATATTATAGAGCATTTAAATAGGAATTAATAAGTACATTTCAGTGATAAGATTTTTATCACTAAACACATTAAAGGATTATATAATACAAATTGTCCCTATGTACTAGTATAGTTGTGGGGGGTGAATAAAGTACACTCTATGCGTTATTTTCTTTTAATTTTGTTCTCAAAACAACTCTGTTTGATACTGTAACTGGAAGAGACTAAAGCACAAAGGACCTCAGAGACTTACTCAAATTTTTACCACTAGGAAGTGACAGAGCTGAGGCTGAAGAAAAAAAAATCTCCGAATCCACATCTGGAGCCTTTTTTATGGGGCTTTGTAACCCTGCCTAAGCTGGAAGACATTTAGTCTCATTGTGAATGGAATATCTGCTCTATGAGGAAATGATTATTTTTTAATGTTTAGTCATTTATTTTAATTGCCATTTAATTTAATTTAATGGTATTAAAATTACCATTTTAACCCTTTTTGAATATACAATTAAATGTCATTAAGTACATTTACCATGTTGTGCAAACATCACCACTATCTGCTTCCAGAATTTTTCATCAACCCAAATAAAAAATCTGCACTCCCTTTCTCTAGCCCCTGGTAACCTTCACTCTACTTTCTGTCTTTATGAATTTGTCTATTCTAGGTTCCTCAATAAATGGAATCATACAGTCTTATTTTATTAAGTCTGACTTATTTCAGTTATCATAAAGTTTTCAAGGTTTATCCATGTTGTAGCACATAACAGAATTTCATTTCTTTTTATGATTGAATAATATTACACTGTGTGTGTATACACACACACACACACACACACACACACCAGTTTTTGTCTAAACGTATGCTACTTTTACCCACATTCATCATGAATAATCATCATTTTATCTCATGTCTGATTATTTTCAAGAACATGTTAATGTAATAATTGGAAGTTTGTATCCTTGGATCAAGGTCCCCTCTACTCCCCCATCTCCAGACACTACTGACACTATTGTACTTTCTGTTTCTGAGAGTTTTTTTCCCTGATTCCACAGGTAAGTGAGATTTAAAGTATTCGTTTTTATCTGTCTGACTTATTCACTTAGCATAATGCCCTCAAGGTCCACCCATGTTGTGACAAATGGCAGGAGGTTCTTCTTTTTAACAGCTGGATAATATTCCATTGTATATGTACCACATTTTCTATATCCATCTGTTGACAGACACTTGAGAAATGGTAATTATGTTTTATAATATTTTTTGAGACTCTTTTTTAATATTATAACCTCAGACAGCACAGCCTAATAGCAAGAAAAAACTATGATACACAAATCAATTAATAAGTGTTCTTAATGTGGATGACAATGATAATTCCTTCCACTCATGTGTCTTCAACCTTTAGGAAATGCTTCAATAACTGAAAAGTCTTCTGGTAACTTAAAAATGCATGAGAGAAAAAGAATCTGTTTTTATATTTCTCCATGGCTGTTAAATTATCTTTTCCAATCTGCTTATTTTTGTTCAATCATGACTACTAAGGCATATTTGCAGGAACAGATGACAGGTGAGCATCCAGAATTGTTTGACCTTTAAGCTTCACCATCTGTCATTATGAACTTAATTTTATCTGTCAAGTTAATAATGAAATGAACTGAACAAACAGACCTTTCTTTGTAATCACGACAGCCTACTTTTGTCTTAAAGGTTTGAACTTCTAGCAGACATGCCCGGGATATTGCTGTCTCAAGTCACAAGCTGTAAAATCAAGCTGGGTTTCCAAGGAAAGGAAGAGATCCAAGGAGATGAAGAGAGAACACCTGAGGGCATGTCTTATGCCTGTTTCTTATTCTTGGGCATTCTTGTGGCTCTCCTGAATTCTTTTATTTGTCTTTTATTTTTCTCCTGTAGATTGTATCTCTTTCATAAAAATCCCTCTTTTTTCTTTCTGTATAAACCTCTACTGGAAGTTAGTTATCAAAAAATGGCATTTCCAAGAGTCACATTTAAATTTCTAAGGTATTTTATATATCCAAGAATTTTACTGCCAGAAAAAAACTTGCTTTCATATTAAAAAATATCCTCTTTTCCTCTCATAAGCCAAGAGTTGCTGTTGTTTTGTTTGGGGCTAATCTCTTTTAGTTTTTCAGGGAAAAACTTTTGTAAATTTCATTGTAGTAATTTTGTACAACAATCTTGTTTTTAGGCTACTGAAAACAAAATGATAATAAGTTAGATTGTTTAGGGCATTGTCAAGGAGAAAACTAAGTACAGGTAAGTGTCAAAATTTTTGTTGTTCGGGGGCAAGGTCAATGGCAAGGGGCAGGTACTTGACTTTCCAGAAAAGTAGAACAAAAGTTTTGAACATCTAACATGAATACTTTGTATTTTTATTTTTAAACCTGGTACACATTTATGACTTTTATTGTACTTTTCAATGTATCTTTATCCTATTTGCTCAGATTCCTTCAAAATTTAATGAGAATTGGTAAAGAGGTAATTGAGAGTCACACACACACACTTTCTTTTATTACTGAAGGTGAAATGAGACCTAGTAACTGTTCCTGGAATTTCATTTAAATTTTTTCACTTATAGAATAAGAACTCACAACTTATTGGGTGCTGAAATATATGAGACCAATTTTCTCTAATCCCTTTGAATTCATAAAACAGCTTTGTATGAGTATACTAATACACAAAACTATTTTTTGTTATTTTGCATCACAAAACTTCATTAAAATATAATCTAAAGAATGTTAATAAACTTTTTATCACAAGGAGGGAGCATTTTAATGGTTTACTAACAGACACCATGACAATAATGACTGTTACTGGAGCCTTCTTAATTACTACATTGGGCTCTCTAAAGTAAATTGAATGATCAATTATTGAGTACTTATTGTAAGCATAATACTGGGAGTTGTTGATAATATCAGCAGAACATGGCTTCTAACCTCAATGAAAGTCATCCAAAGTAAAAGGAATCAGGCAAATACACATATGATCATAATTCAAAGCAGAATTTGATGTCAAAATAAAAATAAAAACTACTAGGAGAGCTTATAGCATGTGATTAGTTGGACACGAGGATCAAACAGGCTTCACTACAGTAATGGCATTTGAACTAGTCCTTTTGAATGTTCTACAGGTAGTCCTCCTAGCTGGTCAAGCACTAGCAGTAGAATAATGTGAAGCAAGCATGGTGAACATAATTTAGGGAGTTCATTCTCTCTTTTTAGTACAACTCTTCACCAAATACATGGGAGAAATGAATGCAGACTTGCTGACATGGGCTAAGTGACTGAACATCCAGAGTATACTCTCCATGGTTCGGGAAGTGTCCTCAGAGGCACCTACAGATTCTCCTTCCAACTTGTCACAAAATTTGGTGTAGGTTTCCAACTTTTAGACTATACGAGGTCTGTCCAGAAGGTATCAAGCCATGTAATATGAAAAATAGTGACATTTATTGAAGAAGATACAAGATGTAAGAAACATTATATGTAGGACAATGACACCTCAGTCCCCCTTAAAGTAGGCACATTGGGGTCTCACATAGTTCTCCCAGTCTTCATCAGCTGCCTCATTGTGTTTGCCTGAATCTCATCAACAGTCGGAAATCTCTTCCTTTCCAAAGGTGATTTTAGTTTTAGAAAAAGCCAGAAGTCGCAGGATGTCAAATTTGGTGTGTAGTGGGGCTGAATCATCTGGGTGATTTGATTTCACAAAAATCTGCAGGAGGTGTGATGCATCAATGGGTGCACTGTCATGATGAGGCTGCCAATCACCAGTTGCCCATAGCTGTGGCCTTCTGAATCATCTGAATAGTTTCTGCAGAGGAATGTTCAAGCTTAAAGCAAAATTTGATGCAGATTTGTTGCTCTACTAGCTCAGTCATTTTAAATGTAATGGCCACACAGTGCACATGCTCACTCAATAGTGTCTACCACCACCACTGACTAGTACAGTGAAGTCATCACTGTTCATGCCTGCACATCCCAGTCCACTCTTCTTGGCTGCCTGGTTACATTGATGTCCCACAAACCATCCTTATTGTATTAACAATGGCTGGGCTTTTTTCCAGACAGATTATATATATGAATATATGTATATATACACACATATATACATATAAATACACATATAAATTTGTCCAAGTATATGTATAGTTGAACAAATTTATAAACTTTACCAAGATAATATGTAGAAAAAAATCTTCCCCTTTTCATTTGCATAAATCTGTAAACCTACTTTGGAGTGTGTGTGTATGTGTAATAGCTACACAATCACAGAGATTCAAAATTCAAAAAAATGAATTAAGTTATTTAGTCTAAATGTCTTTGACAAAATACTGGATCTACTACCAAGGACCACTGGGAGAGGAGGGGGTAGAGGGGAGATGAAGAAATGTTGAAATGTAGTCAAGGATATCTAGTCTCCCTTGATGTTGTCATTTTTAAAATTTTCAGTTATGTTTCCCAGTGTCTCTTCTAGGATACACTTAAGTGTAGCCCAGTAGAAGTTGCAGTTATGTCCAGAGCAGAAACCAAAACTGCCCGGTCATGTCCTATCATGTGTTAATAGTCCCACAACTTTTGTACATAACTTGCCTCCCAAGGGTTATAAAGTAATGCCTTGTATTACAGATAATAGCTTTTTAAAATTTGTCTTCCTTAACACAATATATAGAGTTCCCAAGCAATGCCATATATAATAAAGGTCAACTTGTTTGTTTTTATCCCCTTCATTAGATACTAACATCCTTGAAGGCAATGACTTAGTCATGTCCAAGGCTTCTCAGTTTATTGTGGTGAAAGACCAGGTTTTTATTTCTAAAATTTCCAATCAAACTCAGACTGATAATTTTCATAAAATACAAAATTGCACATCACAGCAGTATCAAAATGCTATATAGATTCTTCTTTCTGCACTTTACTAGCAGCCACAAATTGTAAAATCTAATTCACAGATTGGCACTGTTTTATTGGAGCTATGAGAAGCCCTGGCCTGTCCATCTTGATGTCATGCTTTGCCCTGGAGATGTGATTTCAACAGAATTCTGCACTGAATAAATCTCATACAAGTATAATTGATATTCTGAAATAAATCCTGGAAATGAAGTCTTGATTAGAAAGAAAGGGCATCACAGCATTCATTTCCTATTTTTAACCCCTGGTTTCTTTGTTGAAGGTTTGAATATTAAACAATTAACAGTGTTCTCAAAAATCACATGAATTGCAGAATTTTTCAACAGATTAGATATTTAAATTTAAATAATTTAGTACCACCTTTAATCTGTATTTATTAAAAATCAATGCCTAAATCCTTTACTAAATTCCCCAACAGTGATAATTCAGTATAGTGATCTCTAAAATGTGGAAGAAAGCTCACGATTAATCCTCAATACCAAGAAATAATTCCTGGCTGGTTTAGAGTAACTACTGTCATTGCCATCAGAATTTTTTAAAAATTGTTGTTCAAGTAGAGTTGCCTCCATTTTTCTGCCACCATTTTCCTCAACCCTACCTACCCTCACCTCCCACCTCCCTTTGGCTTTGTCCATAGGTCTTTCATACATGTTCCTTGATGACCCTTTCCCTTCTTTCCCCCATTATCCCCCTCCCCCCCCCCACCTGGTTACTGTAAGTTTGTTTCTTATTTCAATGTCTCTAGTTATATTTTACTTGGTTGTTTGTTTTGTTGATTAGGTTCCACTTATAGGTGAGATCATATGGTATTTGTCTTTTACCTCCTGGCTTATTTCACTTAGCATAATGATTTCCAGTTTCATCCATGCTGTTGCGAAGGGTGGGAGCTCCTTTCTTTCTGCTGCATAGTATTCCATTGTGTAAATGTACCATACTTTTTTGATCCTCTGATTTACTGATGGGCACTTAGGTTAGTTCCAATACTTGGCTATTGTAAATTGTGCTGCTATGAACACTGGGGTACATAGGTTCTTTTGAATTGCTGTTTTGGGATTCTTAGGATATAATCCCAGCAGTCCTAATTGCTGGGTGAAAAGGCAGTTTCATTTTTAGCTTTCTTAGGAAATTCCAAACTGTTTTCCACAGTGGCTGCGCCAGTCTGCATTCCTACCAACAGTGTACTAGGGATTCCTTTTCTCTACAACCTCACCAGCACTTGATGTTTGTTGATTTGTTTATGATGGCCATTCTGACTGTGTGAAGTGGTATCTCATTGTGGTTTTAATTTGTATCTCTCTAATGGCTAGTGATGTTGAGCATCCTTTCATATGTCTCTGGGCCCTGAGTATCTCCTCCTTGGAGAAGTGTCTGTTCAGGTCCTTTGCCCATTTTTTAATTGAATTGTTTGCCTTCGTGGAGTGGAGTCATGTGAGTTCTTTATATATTTTGAAGATCAAACTCTTGTCTGAGGTGTCATTGGCAAATATATTTTCCTATACAATTGGTTCCCTTTTCATTTTGCTGTTGTTTTCGTTAGCCATTGTGCACGCACACAGTGCCCTTCAAATAATGAATTGACATACTTCATGCAACTGGACAGCTGCTTATTGTACAAAGAGAAATAGTGCTATCCAACTCTTTTTCAAGAGCTTCAAACCAAATCCTAGAGTCTAGAGAAAGTTGGGGATGAATGATTTGATTTTTGGGGTAGCTCCCTGACCTGTGACTTAGTGGTGTTATGTGGAATTTGGAGTCCTTATCTGACATGAATGTTGACAAAGACCCAGGATTAAGGAACACATTTTTAAAATTACTTCTCTAGGGAGCTTCACCTTTTAAAGGCTTTCAAGATTTTTAATATCCAATTGGGCTATAACATACCCTTTATTGAAATACTGATAGTGTGACATGATAATTTGGCAAATATCTGGGAGAAATGTTTTCTTAAGTGTTTTATCATTCATATGTTTTTCACTAAAGTAAAGAGGAAGCTAGATTAAAGGTTTTTATATAATTGAGTCAAACCTGTCATGTAATTTTGAAGTTGAACATGGCCTGCAGGATCTAACGGTGAATTCTGAATGTGACCCAGTGGAAATTTTTATCAAAGAAATAGTAATATTTCTAAAAACATGAAACATTTGGTGGCTGATTTTTTAAATCTTAATATAAACCTTACTTGGTATGCCAAAATATAACTAGCTTCTAAAAGTATTTTTTTCCCTGATAAGCTCTTGAAGTGCAAGTGGCACATGCAAGCTTTTGCTAATATTTGGCAGCTATCAGTTAAGTGAGGTTTTAAAACTTGCCAGCACTTTTATATACAAATCTAACAGCTATAATGCCTCTAAAATAGTAAATAACTATTTATGTACATAATTATTTTCCTGAGGAATTAAAGCTGTTATTTAGATGTTCATGGTGATTGAAATAAATATGAAACTTTACAGAGTGCATAAAGTAGAAAAAAGATGGCATCTCGAGTACAGGAGAGGGACACAGCTCAAGGATCCTGGAGGCTGTCCCCAGAGTCACAAACCCCACTCTCTCTTCAGGCAACTCTAGTAAGCTCTGCCCTCCCTATGTAGGAGCCCAGATGTGAAAATGCAGATCTTACGAAGAATGTAAAATTCATGAAGTCAGTGAAAATGATGTTGGGGAGACACTCTGATTATCAGCAAGGCCATTTAAAGATGATGTGGGACAAAGAACAGAGAAATCAATGATATTAGACTATTTGTCAGATCAATTTTGAAAAATGGAATAGCTGGATCAAATTGTAGCAAATATGGCCAAATTTCCTGTCGATCATTAGTAGACAGGTCAAAACAACTTTGGAATATCCATATTGGAAAATATTATGCAACCATAAAAAACAATGAGAAAACATTTAATAAGCTGATGTGAATGCCTTCTGTCATGTGCAGATAAGAAAATCAACACCCATTGTAGCCAGCATATGCAGGGCAGGCACCATGCCCTCCTGGCTTCCTGACTCCCAGCCCTTGTCTGAGCTGCTCCTACTGTGTCTCTGAGCTGCTCCCTCTGTGTCTATGGAACTCCATGGAAGACAGTTTGGGGCTGAGCACTGGGAATAATGTCAAATACATTCTTTTTGCAGAGCTGGCTACTGAGGCATAGAAAATTCTGGTCATAGCAGTCATCACCTGGTTGGGAAACACTGCCCATAAATTGTACAGTTACAACATATATACTGAGTGCCACCAAGTACTACATTTACCTCCAGTAGTCCTGAATTCAGCCCCTTGATTCAAATGCTGAGGTCACCTCCCTAGGCTTGCCATCATTTACTCAGACCTGGACCACTAACTGCAAGGTCTTGAAACCTCTTCTTCTGCTTCTATTTTTGACACCCTCTCCCTAATCCCTCTTCCTCACTCTTTCTAAACATTAGTCAGATCATGTCACACTTCTGCTTAAACCCTCCACAGGCTGCTCATGACAGAGTCCCTGGGATGAACAAGGAGATTCTGTGCCTGACTTAATAGAGAGACACTAGGAGAGGGGGGTAGTGCTTGAAGAAGCAAAAGGTAGCAATGCCAGCCCTCCCTCTGGAGAAGTACATGCTGAAGATAACTTAGGGGTAGGAGACCATCCTTGGGGCAGCCCTGGGGCCATGAAATGAAGATGGAGGGGCTACATTTAGGAAGGAGCCTGGGTCCCTAAGTCATCCCATTCAGGAACGCTTACTTTAATGGGGGCAAACTGACTTCACACCAAAAGCCATGAACTTGTAAGACCTGCCAGCTGTGATTGGTTTCTTCTGAATTCTCGCAATTGAATGGTATCTTAATTCATTCAGAGAGACCCTTCAGTCCTCTGTTCCTGTACAAACATTGACCAAACACAAGGACAGAGGAGGGAGTCTTGGAGAAGGGTGATCCCTGAGACCTTTATAAAGAAGATTAGCTTTTCCAATGACAAAAGGAAACTTGAAATAAGGAGAGTGTGCCTGATCCAGGGGTGAGGACTTACCACTCTGCTCCAACATGCTCACATGCAGAGGAGGCATTGTGACATAGCCACTGTAACCCACTAGGTTTGCTGGACAGACCCATATAGCTCCCAGCTGCATCCTACCTGTCTACTTCCCAAAGGTACTGCACAGGCAGTATCACTTCCTATGTGCACCATGAGCACAGCAGTGAAAAAGCACTGTTTTCTAGGACCTGGCTGGCCTCCTCATCCCCCAGCCCTAATGATGGTTTGTCTCATTTGCGTGACACTGATGGAACACGCTGCAGGGTTCTGTGTGGTCAGTCATGGCCCAAAGGACACTTGCAATCAGGGGAAGATTTGTGTTGCCTGTGGAGTTGGGGAGGCCTTGCTCCTTGTCACCAAAATATTTTCCTGTTAGTCCTGGAGCAGCTGTGGGATGTTCCACTGGTAGTGTCTGAAACTTTGAGGCAAGACCCGAGTACCTTGGTTTTCCCTTGGAGATCCTGTTCTGTGCTGCTCAGGTGGTTTTTATAGCAAAAAGAGAGTTGGTCAGAAGGTTATCTGACCAGAATGAAGTCCATGGAGAAGTCTGGAAGAAGGCTTTTCTGGACTGACAATACAAACATATAAAGAAGCCCTCAAGACCCGTGGTGGTGGCCAGAGCTCCCAGGTTACAAACACTTGTTTTGCTGGCACTGAATAAATACCTGAACATATTGCCACTTGATATGGAGGATTTCCTGGAGAAAAGCAAAAAAAAAAAAAAAAAAAAAAAAAAAAGATGCCCAACTGACCTTCATGTCACAGGCTGATGATGGCTCACTTTCAACAATGGATACAGTCACCTGCAGAGACATCAAAATCCCACCAATCCCAAGTGACCAATGCCAAATACATCTTGAAAATATCTGAGAACAATGTTCAACATCTGTAGAAGAAAATCAAAGGTGGTTTGAATATATACATTCATCTCCAGCAGAGTCTAGAAATGCTCTCCTGAGACTGTGAGGAATGGAAGGGAAGGAAGCAGGAGCGAATGAATCTGAGGGTTCAAAGCAGTGGTACAACAGCAACTGACTGAGAGAGAGAGAGTGACTACATTTCTCTGGCTGGAATACTACTGAATAACATGCAGGGGCCCTAGCTCCTGATAGAAGGTCCCATAGAGGCCAGCACTTTGGAAGAACAGGAAGAGAGAGATGCAGGAAGTGGACATTACCTTGTTTACCCATCAGAGGTCAATCTGAAGAGTATCATATTGCCTGCTAACTTAAAAGCATACAAAACAGAAAAAAAATATCCAGAAAGCTTTGTGGAAAAAAAAAATGAATGACACACTAATGGGACAAAGGAACCATCACCAAACAGAACAATCATCTTTGGAGTCTCAACATTTTCAGCTTAACAGAGACTCAGAAGCTCTGGGTGCAACTTCAGATACTGCCAGAATCACACCAAGAGGACATGAAGCAGCTTCTGAGACAACCAGTCAAGGAGCAAAGGCACTGCCTAGAAATTGAGAAG
This sequence comes from Pteronotus mesoamericanus, assembly GCF_021234165.1. Taxonomy (NCBI): domain Eukaryota; kingdom Metazoa; phylum Chordata; class Mammalia; order Chiroptera; family Mormoopidae; genus Pteronotus; species Pteronotus mesoamericanus. Next base: position 62,835,653 of record NW_026555321.1, read on the forward strand.
ATGTGTCACCAGGTGTATAGTTACATGAACTATTCCCATGAGAAGAAGCACAGCTTCTACTGGAAGATGGAGGAAAACATGGCAAAGGGATTTGAGAGAACCATGTTCTGTTCAAAGCAAGATTGCCTTCTATCAGAAAAGAACTCAAGAAAGGTGGATGGCAACTGTCAGCCTAGAGACAGCTCAACAAGCTAAGAAAAGAAAATGATCACATCAGACAAATACTGGTTAATGTCCAGTTCAAGTCCAAGTCTTTCCCAACTGGACATTTTGCACCTGATATTCCCCACACAGCCCACAGGTGTCCAGAAGTACAGGGGACCCCCTGGGTCACCAGGTTCTCCAGGATGAAGAAGAACATGTAGGGAGGCTCAAGGATCAGGGGTCCCATTCAGGTTTAAAGCATATTTCAGAACTGCTGGGATGAATATCCACCACCATGGCAAGGCATAGAAACACCTGCCAGCTGAAGGAAAGGGAGGAATCCCCATGAAGAGAACAAAATGAAATAGAGACAAGTAAACTATCACATATTGAGTTCAAAACAATGGTTCTAAGGGAGTTCAGTGAGCTCAGTGAGCTTAGTGAACTCAGAGAGAATTACAAAAAAACTACAGGGAAACTATGAGGAACTTATTGCAAACTGTATCAACATAAAAAGAGACATAGACACTAACAATAAGAGGCAAAAGGAAATGAAGAATACAATTTCCGAATTGAAGAACACAGAAGAAAGAATCAAAAGCAGGCTAGATGAAGCAGAGGATCAAATCAGTGAGCTTGAGGACAGGGTAGAAACAATCTCTAAGAAAGAGCAAGAAAATGAAAAAAAGACTCCAAAAGAATGAAGAAGCATTCAGAAGAATGCATGGAAACCTGAAACATAATAACATCAATATAATAAGGATGTCAGAAGGAGAAGAGGAGCAAGGGATAGAGAACATGTTTGAAAAAGGAATGATGGGAAACTTTCTTAATTTGAGGACAGAAAAAGACACAGAAGTCCACAAAGCACAGAGGATACCATTCAAGAGGAAATCAATGATGCTCACTCTAAGACACATCCTAATTAAAATGACAAATATCAAAGACAAAGAGAGAGTCCTAAAGTCAAGGGAGAAACAGGTGATAACATACAAGGGGGCCCTGATAATAGCTAGCATCTGACTTCTCAACAGAAACAACACAAGCCAGAAGGGAATTGCAAAAAAATATCTTCCAAGGAATGGAAAGCAGAGGCCTGTGACCAGGACAATTCTACCCAGCAAGTCTCTCAATTAAAATAGAACATCAAATAAGGAGTTTCTGAGACAGAAGAAGGCTAAAAAAATACACCTCGACCAAACCAGCACTACAAGATATGCTAAAGAACTGCTTTAAGAATATGAAGAAAACGATTGAGAAAGAGAGGATCATAGGTACTCAGGGAAAAAAAAATGAATAAGTACCTATCAATAATAACTTTAAATATAAATGGATTTATTGCCCCTATCAAAATACATAGGATAGCTGAATGGATAGGAAAACATGACCCACACATATGCTGCCTAGAAGAGACCCACCTTAGAACAAAAGACATACACAGAGTGAAAGTCAATGGATGGAAAAAATATTCCAAGAAAATGGACAGGAAAAAATAGCAGGAGTAGCAATACTTATATCAGACAAAATAGATTTCAAAACAAAGGCCATAAAAAGAGACCCAGAAGGACATTTCATAATACTCAAAGGAAGAATCCATCAAGAAGACATAAACAGTGTAAAACTATGTGCACCCAAAATAGTAGGACACCAATATATAAGGAAAATCTTGGAGGACTTCAAGAAAGATATAGACAGCAATACACTGATACTAGGGGATTTTAACACCCCACTGTAAAAAATGTATAGATCTTCCAAACAAAATATCAAGGACATTGTGGAACTGAATGATGCATTAGTTCAAATGGACTTAACTGACATATATAAAACTTTTCATCCCAAAGAAGCAAAATACACATTCTTTCCAAATGCACATGGAACATTTTCAAAGCTGGACCACATAATAGGACATAAAACAAGCCTCAAAAAATTTATAAAAATCCGCTGGGAAAAAGATGGCGGAGGAGTGAAAGGGAGTCACGCTGACCTCCTCCCAAAACCAAACTGGAATTGCAACTAAATAATGGAGTAATCACCTGGAAAGCAGTGGAGCGATAGTGGGAGAGGAGCCTTGGTGCCGCGGACAGCGGATTCGACTCTCACACATCCCAACGGGTGAGAATTGCGGTGGAGGCTCGAGAGGGTGGGCTGGGTGCGCACGGGCACTGGCACCAGAGGGACATTGAAACGGCCAGTTAGCGTCCCCCCTGGGAAGAACGGGGTCTGAATCATAAACAGGAACCCCTAAACTACAGCCGCTAAAGCCGAGAAAATACAGACAAAACACAACCCCAAAAAGCTTAGGGGCACTCTCTGCCAGAGACAGGTGGCTGGGGATGCAAAAAGACATTTAAAGGGCAAACGCAAAAGTTGCAGGGGCAGCCACCCTCCTTGATCGCTGGGTACAGGTGGCAGCAGGGTGGGCTGGTGCCTGGGAAAAGACTGGTGAGGAAAACTTTGTGAGGAGAACTGACTCTGCGGCCGGTGGAGCCCGGGTGATGGCGCACTTCCCACTCTGCAGCTACCATCTCGCTCAGGCATAAGGGAATCAATTAACCTGCCTTTTGTGCACTCCGCACACAGCTTGTGCGCGTGTGACCTGCGGGGCTGAGTGCAGACTGTCTGGGAGAGCCTTGAGGAGAGACTGGAGACAGCGGCGTTGGGGAAAGAACGGGAGGAGGAACCGGGGAGTCCCGACTCCCTCCCCGTTCGGTAGTCTCCATTGTGGGCTGGAAAGGCGGGACCCCAAAGAGGCAGAAGCGGGGCGCGCATGAACCAGACTGCCTGCGATTGAAACGCAGTCCGCACAGGGGTTGGATCCTCAGCCGAAGGGGTCACAGAACTGCAGAGAGGCCCCTGAGGGGAGACTAGAAACGGAGGCATTGGGGAAAGAACGGGAGGAGGAACCGGGGAGTCCTGACTCCTTCTCCTTGCCGAAGTCTCCATTGCGCGGGAAGAGGCCACACCCCCAAAGAGCCAAAAGCCGAAAAGCAAACATAGACACCCCCAAAACACCCAGAGCAGGCGCGCACACTTGCGCCGAGTGACTGGCGAGGATTGGCGAGCGTGTGTGTGACCCACGCGGGCTGGCGAACGCTTGCACCTGCCGGCAAGGCCTCACACAGACTGGCACCCATACGGCCTGCAAGGGATTGCACAGAGGGGCAAGGGCAGGCACAAATTGACCTACCCGCCGCGATTGCGGAGCGGCCCACAAAATAAGTAGAGCTGCCCAGAGTCCCTGGAGGAGAGACCAGAAACAGGATTAACCGGAGGGCTGATTTCCTCCCATTTCCGTAGTCCCCATTTGGCGAGGGCAAGCAACGCACCCAAAGAGCCAAAAGCGGGGAAAACACACAATAGAAGACTCTAAACTGACCAGTGCCGCGAAGCTCGCATGCCAGGGAGTTCAGATGAGCACGGGAGGTCGCGAATAAGCCCCCTGGTCTGGGGCAAACACATGCGAGCCCAGGCAGGTGGGGGACCCTGCCGCGCTGGGAACGCGCTCAAGGAGCTCTCGTGAGAGCGCAGAGAGATCCCAAAAAATAGCCCAGCCCTGACCGAAGGGGTCACAGAGCTGTTCCAAGCAGGAGTCAGACACAGGCATTAGACTCCTGAAAGGCTCAAACAAACAACCCAAGGCCCTATAGGGTCAACAACTGACATCATCAGAGGCAAGCCCAGAAAGAAAAGTAAAGGACAAAAATACTTAACAGACTCTCACAAAAATGGGAAGAAAAAGAAGTTCTCCCAAAAGAGTGGAAAAGGGGACTCCCCACAGAGAGAGCTCAATGAAATAAAGGCAAGGGAACTATCAGATATGGAATTTAAAACAATGGTTCTAAGGAAGCTCAATGAGCTCAGCCAGCTCAAAGAGAACTATGAGAAACTGCAGAGAAACTATCAGGATCTTACAGCAAACTATATCAGCCTGGAAAAGGACATAGAAACTATCAAGAAGACACAAGAGGATATGAAGAATACCATTTCTGAATTGAAGAACACAGTAGAAGGAATCCAAAGCAGGCTGGATGAAGCTGAGGATCGAATCAGTGAGATGGAGGATAAGGTAGAAAAAAGCTCCCAGAAAGAGCAAGAAATGGAAAAACGGCTCAAAAAGAATGAGGAAGCATTTAGGGAAATGCAGGACAACCTGAAACGCAATAATATCCATATAATAGGGATACCAGAAGGAGAAGAAGAGGAGCAAGGAATAGAGAACCTCCTCGAAAAAGTAATGATGGAAAATTTCCCTAATTTGAGGAGAGGAAGGCTCTCATGGATCCAGCAGGCAGAGAGGACACCACTCACGAGAGATTCAAAGAGGTCCACTCCAAGACACATCATCATTAAAATGGCAACTATCAAAGACAAAGAGAGAATCCTCAAGGCAGCAAGGGAGAAGGAGAAACTAACATACAAAGGGGCCCCGATACACCTAGGAGCTGACTTCTCAACAGAAACACTACAAGCCAGAAGGGAATGGCAAAAAATATTCCAAGTCATGAAAAGCAACGGCCTACACCCAAGGCTGCTCTACCCAGCTGGGCTCTCCATTAAAATAGAAGGGGAAATACGGAGTTTCCCAGACAAGAGAAGACTAAAAGAATACATCTCTACCAAACCAGCACTCCAAGATATGTTAAGGGGACTGGTTTAAGCAGATGAAGGAAAAGAATGAGACAGAGAGGAACACAGGTACAAAGAGAAAAGATGACTAAGTTTCTATCAGTAATATCTCTCAATGTGAATGGACTAAATGCCCCAATCAAAAGACACAGGGTAACTGAATGGATAAGAAAACATGACCCACACATATGCTGCCTACAAGAGACCCACCTCAGAGCAAAAGACCTACACAGATTGAAAGTAAAGGGATGGAAAATAATATTCCAAGGAAATGGACATGAGAAAAAGGCTGGCGTTGCCATACTTGTATCAGACAAAGTAGATTTCAAAACAAAGGCCATAAAAAGAGACCCACAGGGGCACTTTATAATTCTTAAAGGAAGAATCTATCAAGAAGACATAAACATTGTAAACTTATATGCTCCCAGTAGAGGAGCCCCCAAGTTTATAAGGAAATTGTTAGATGACTTCAAAAAAGTTATAGACAGCAACACACTGATAGTTGGGAAATTCAACATCCCACTGTCAAAAATGGGCAGATCTTCCAAACAAAACATTAAAAAACATATTGTCGTGCTGAATGACACAATGAATTAAACAGACTTAACTGACATATATAGAACCATACATCCCAAAGAAGAAAAATACACATTCTTTTCAAATGCTCATGGCAGTTTTTCAAAGATAGACCACATGATAGGACACAAAGCAAGCCTCAGTAAATTCAGGAAAATTGAAATAATACCAAACTTTTTCTCAGACCACAAGGCCTTGAAACTCGAAATCAAACTCAAAGAGAAACTTCAAAAACTTGGAAACTCATGGAGACTGAACAGTACACTATTAAACAATGAATGGGTCAATAATGAGATAAGAGAAGAAATCAAAAAATTTCTGGAAACAAATGAAAATGAACAGACAACTGTCCAAAACCTATGGGACACAGCAAAGGCGGTCCTGAGAGGGAAGTTCATAGCAATACAGGCTTACCTTAAAAAGATAGAAACATTTCAAATAAAAGACCTAACACTACAACTTGAAGAACTGGAGAAACAACAACAAATAAATCCCAGAGCAAGTAGAAGGAAGGAAATAGTCAAGATTAGAGCAGAACTGAATGACATAGAGACAAAAAGAACAATTCAGAGGATCAACCAATCCAGAAGCTGGTTCTTTGAAAAGATTCATAAGGTGGACAAACCTTTGAGCAGACTCATCAAGAAAAAAAGGGAGAGGACCCAAATTAATAATATCAGAAATGAAAGAGGAGAAATAACAACTGATACCACAGAAATACAAATTATCATCAGAAACTATTATGAACAATTATATGCCAAGAAATTTGAAAATCTGGATGAAATGGACAAATTTTTAGAAAAGTATAATCTTCCAACACTGAAGGAGGAAGAAACAGAAAGCTTGAACAGACCGATAACAGTTGGGGAAATTGAAGCAGTCATCAAGAAACTCCCAGCACACAAAAGTCCAGGGCCAGACGGTTTCCCAGGAGAATTTTACAAAACATTTAAGGAAGAGCTAACCCCTGTCCTTCTCAGACTATTCCAAAAAATCCAAGAGGAGGGAAGACTGCCAGACTCCTTCTATGAGGCCAGCATCACCCTGATCCCAAAACCAGATAAAGACCCTACAAAGAAAGAAAACGACAGGCCAATTTCGCTGATGAACATAGATGCTAAAATCCTCAACAAAATATTGGCAAACCGCATCCAGCAATACATTCAAAAGATTATCCATCACGATCAAGTGGGATTCATCCCAGGGATGCAGGGATGGTTCAATATATGCAAATCAGTAAACGTGATACAACACATAAATCAAAGAAAAGACAAAAACCACATGATCATCTCGATAGATGCAGAAAAAGCATTTGACAAGGTACAGCACCCATTTATGATCAAAACACTCAGCAAAATGGGAATCAATGGGGCATTCCTCAACGTAATAAAGACCATATATGAAAAACCTATAGCCAATATCATACTCAACGGGCAAAAACTGAAAGCTTTCCCACTAAGATCGGGAACACGACAAGGATGTCCGCTCTCACCGCTTCTTTTCAACATCGTATTGGAAGTCCTAGCCACAGCGGTCAGACAAGAGAAAGAGATAAAAGGCATCCAAATAGGAAAGGAGGAAGTAAAACTATCATTGTTTGCAGATGACATGATAGTGTACATAGAGAACCCTGTAGACTCTACCAAAAAACTCCTCAACCTAATAAGTGAATTTGGCAAAACAGCAGGATACAAAGTCAACATTCAGAAATCAAAGGCGTTTTTGTACACCAGCAATGCAATAGAAGAAGAAGAAATCAGGAAAAATATACCATTCGATATAGCACGAAAAAAGATAAAGTACCTAGGGATAAATTTAACCAAAGACACAAAAGACCTGTATGCAGAAAACTATACAACATTGAAAAAAGAAATTAAGGAAGACACAAATAAATGGAAGCATATACCGTGCACATGGATTGGAAGAATTAATATCCTTAAAATGTCCATACTACCAAAAGCAATCTATAGATTCAACGCAATCCCTATTAAGGTACCAATGACGTATTTCACAGAAATAGAACAGACATTTCAAAAATTTATATGGAACCATAAACGACCTCGAATAGCTGCAGCAATTTTGAGAAAGAAACACAAAGTAGGAGGGATCACAATACCGGACATCAAACTCTACTACAAAGCCACTATACTCAAAACAATCTGGTACTGGCACAAGAACAGACCCATAGACCAGTGGAACAGAATAGAAAGCCCAGAAATAAGCCCAGGTCTCTATGGGCATCTAATATTTGACAAAGGGGGCAGAAGCATAAAATGGAGCAATAACAGCCTCTTCAACAAATGGTGTTGGGAGAGCTGGATGGCTACATGCAAAAAATTGAAATTGGATCATCAGCTGACACCATACACAAAAATAAACTCAAGATGGATAAAAGACTTAAATATAAGTCGCAACACCATCAAAGTCCTAGAGGAGAACATTGGCAGGAAACTCTCAGATGTCCCACGCAGCAATTTTTTCACTGATATGTCTCCTAAAGCAAGGGACATAAAGGAAAGAATAAACAAATGGGACCTCATCAAAATAAGAAGCTTCTGCACGGCTAAAGAAAACATCAGCAAAATGAAAAGGGAGCCAACCATTTGGGAAAATATATTTGCTAATGATACATCAGATAGAGGTTTGATCTCCAAGATATACAAAGAACTCACTCGACTTTACTCCAAGAAGACAAACGATCCAATCAAAAAATGGGCAAAGGACCTGGGCAGACGCTTTTCTAAGGAGGAGATACAGAGGGCCCAGAGGCATTTGAAAGGATGCTCTGCATCACTAGCCATTAGAGAAATGCAGATCAAAACCACCATGAGGTACCACCTCACACCGGTCAGAATGGCCATCATAAACAGATTCACAAACAACAGGTGCTGGCGAGGCTGTGGAGAAAAGGGAACTCTAGTCCACTGTTGGTGGGAATGCAGACTGGTGCAGCCACTATGGAAAGCAGTGTGGAATTTCCTCAGAAAGCTGAAAATGGAACTGCCTTTTGATCCAGCGATTCCCCTGCTGGGACTATACCCTGAGAACACCAAAACGCCAATACAAAAGAACCTATGCACCCCAATGTTCATAGCAGCACAATTTACAATAGCCAAGTCTTGGAAGCAACCTAAATGCCCATCAGTAGATGATTGGATCAAAAAACTCTGGTACATATACACAATGGAATACTACGCAGCAGAAAGAAAAAAAGAAGTACTAAACTTCGCAACAGCATGGATGGAACTGGAGAGCATCATGCTAAGCGAAATAAGCCAGGGGGCGAAACACAAATACCATATGATCTCACCTATAAGCGGAACCTAACCAACAATGCAAAGAAGCAAGGCAAATATGACCAGCAACACTGAAAGGAAAAGAAATCAACAGAGACAAGAGGGAAGGCGGGGGGCAGGGAAAGGGAAGGGAAGGGGAAAGTCAAGGAACATATAGCAAGGACTCATGGACAAAACCAAAGGGGAAGAGCTGAGGGAGGGAAGGTAGGAGGGGGCAAGGGAAAGAGGGGGGGGGGAAGGCAGAGACAAATGTATTTAAAAAGTAAATAAATTAATTAAAAAAAAATTTATAAAAATCCAAATCATAACAAGTGTTTTCTTGGATTACAAGGGCTTGAAAGTAGAAACCAGCCTCAAGGAAAAACCTCAAAAACATCCAAACTCATGGAGACTGGATAGCATGCTATTAAACAATGAATGAGTCAATAGTGAGATCAGAAAAGAAATTAAAAAATTCCTGGAAACAAATGAAAATGAATACACAACAGTCAAAAACCTTGGGACACAGAGAAGGAATCCTGCCTGAGAAGTTCATAGCAATACGGGCCTACCTTACAGAGACAGAAACATTTCAGATAAATTACCTAACTGTCCAGTTTCAAGAACTGGAGAAACAAACAAAGCCCAGAGCAAGGAGAAGAAAGGAAATAATCAAGATCAGAGCAGAACTGAATGACATTGAGACTAAAAGAACAGTTGAAAGGATCAACCAATCCAGGAGTTGGTTCTTTGAAAAGATAAACAAAATCAACAAGTCTTGAAGCAGACTCATCAAGAAAAAATGGGAGAGGACCCAAATAAGTAATATCAGAAATGAAAGAGGAGAAATAACAACTGATACCACAGGAATACGAAATATTGTAAGATATTACTATAAGCAATTATATGCCCAGAAATTTGAAAACCTCGATGAAATGGACAAATTTCTAGAAAAGTATAACCTTGCAACACTGAATGAAGAAGCAGCAGAAAGCTTGAACACACTGATAACAGCTGGGGAAATGGAAGCAGTAATGAAAAAACTCCTAGCACACAAAGCCCTGGACCAGACAGTTTCACAGAAGAATTTTACAGAACATTTAAGGAAGAGCTACGCCCTGTCCTTCTCAGACTATTCCAAAAAATCCAAGAGGAGGGAAGAATCCCAGACTCTTTTTGTGAGGTTAACATCATCCTAATCCCAAAACCAGATAAAGTCACAAGAAAGAAAGAAAATTACAGGTCAAAATTGCTGATGAACATAGACACTAAAATCCTCAACAAAATATTGGCAAACCACATCCACCAAGATATTAACAGGACCATCCACCAAGATCAAGTAGGATACATCCCAGGGATGCAAGGATCATTCAGTATTCAAAAATCAATAAACATAATACATCACACAAACAAAAGCAAAGACAAAAACTATATGATCATATCAATAGATGTGGAAAATACATTTGATAACATACAGCACCCATTTATGATAAAAAACACTCAGCAGTATGGGAATTAAGGGTGCATACCTCAACATAATAAAGGCCATATGAAAAACCTACAGCCGACCTCATACTCAATGGGCAAAAACTAACATCTTTCCTATTATAATCAGGAACAAGATAAGGGTATCCGCTTTCACCACTTCTATTCAGCATAGTATTGGAACACCTAGCCACAATGATCAGACAAGAAAAAGAAATGAAAGGCATATAAATTGGAAAGGAGGAAGTAAAACTATCATTGTTTGCAGATGACATGACAGTGTACGTAGAAAACCCTATAGACTCCACCAAAAACTGCTTGACTTAATATGTGAATTTGGCAAAACAGCAGGATACAAAGTCAATATGCTGACATTGAAAGCATTTTTGTACACCAAAAATGAAATATCAGAAGCATAAATTAGGAAAAAAATCCCCTTTACTATAGCAACAGGAAAAATAAAGTACTTAGGAATAAAATTAACCAAGGAGGTAAAAGACCTTTACACAGAAAACTATACAACACTGAAGAAAGAAATTAAGGAAGACACAGAAAAATGGGAGCATATACTGTGTTCATGGATTGGAACAATATACATCATCAAAATGTCCATACTACTCAAAACAATTCATAGATTCAATGCAATCCTTATTAAAATAACAAAGACATATTTCGCAGGCATAGAACAAACATTTAAAAAATTAATATGGAACCATAAATGACCCTGAATAGCCACAGCAATTTTGAGAAGGAAATACAAAGTAGGAGAGATCATAATACCTGTCATCAAACCATATTACAAGAGCACTTTAATCAAGACAGTCTGGTACTTGCATAAGAACAGATACATAGATCAATGGAACATAATAGAGAGCCCAGAAATACACCCATGTCTCCATGGTCAATTAATAATTGACAAAGGGTGTAGAAGTATAAAAGAGAGTAAAAATAGCCTCTGCAACAAATGGTGCTAGGAGAGCTGCACAGCTACATGAAAAAAAATTGAAATTTGACCACCAGCTTACACTATACACAAAAATAAACTCAAGATGGATAAAAGAATTAAATGTAAGTTATGACACCATAAAAATCCTAAGGAGAACATAGGCAGGAAACTCTTAGATATCCTATGCAGCAATATTTTCACTGATACGTCCCCTAGAGCAAGGGACAGAAAGGAAAGAATAAACAAATGGGACTTCAACAAAATAAGAAGCTTCTTCATGGCTAAAGAAAACATCAGCAAAATGGAAAGGGAGCAATCCATGTAGGAAAATATTATTTGTCAATGATACCTTGGACAGGGTTTGATCTCCAAAATACATAAAGAACTCATGACTGCACTCCAGGAAGACAAAGAATTTAATTAACAAATGGGCAAAGGACCTGAACAGACACTTCTCAAAGGAGGACATACACAGGGCTCAGAGACACATGGCTAGTGATGGCTCATCATTACTAGCCATCAGAGAAATGGAAATTAAAAACACAATGAGACACCACTTCACACCTGTCAGAATGGCCATCATAAATAAATCAACAAACAAGAGGTGCTGGTAAGGTCGTGGAGAAAAGGGAACCCTAGTACACTGTTGTTGGGAATGCAGACTGGTGCAGCCACTGTGGAAAACAGTGTGGAATTTTCTCAAAAATCTAAAAATAGAACTGCCTTTTGATCCAGTGATTCCACTTCTCAGATTATACTCTAAGAATCCTGAAACACCAATTCAAAAGAACCTGTGTACCCCAATGTTCATAGCAGCACAATTTACAATAACCAAGTGCTGAAAGCATCCTAAGTGCCCATCAGTAAATCAGTGGATCCAAAAACTATGGTATATTTAAACAACGTAATACTACACAGCAGAAAGAAAGGAAGAGCTACTACCCTTTGTGATAGCATGGATGGAACTGAAGAGCATTATGCTAAGTGAAGTAAGTCAGGGTGTGAAGGAAAAATAACGTATGATCTCACCTATAAGTAGAACCTAATCAGCAAAGCAAGCAGGCAAGGGAAATATGACCAGCAACATTGAAAGAAAGAAGTAACCGACAGCAATGGGAGGAATGGAGGGAGGGGGGGTAGTGGGAGGAGAAGGAGAAGGGTTAGATCAAGGAACAGATATGAAGGACACATGGAGGAAGCCAATACAGAGAAGGATTGAGAGGGAGAAGTCAGGGTGGGTGGGTCAGGAGAATGTGGAGTTGGGTAAACGGAGACAAATGTACGTGAACAATTTAAAAAAAGGCATGTATTTTATCCACATGAAAATCAGTAAATGCTCATCAAACAACAGAAAATAAAGGCTAATCAATACTTTTAGTCCTCTAGAAGAATTTTTTTTATTACCAGGAAAATATTTAAATATGCAAGTATGATTCAATTGGAAAGTCAGCTTTAGGTACACTTTGCAAAATTAAAATAAGGATGATTTATTCTCTCCAAGTAAGGTTAATTTTCTTTCTTTTGTGGTGAATTGATTTCGGATAAATGAAATCAAAACTCTTTATTTTGCAGACTTATTTCTAGTGAGGGATTGTTTTTCAGACAGCTTTTAAAAGTATATGAGACCAAGATCTTAGTTGAAATTGAATCAACAGCACTCTCTTCATGCAGTATTTCTACATGTAACACATAAATAATCTAAGGTACCGTTTCTATGTATATCATTCAATAAATATATCTTTCGTTAATCAGACTGTATGTTTAGCCTCTAAAGCAACTTGACACCTGAAGAAACTTGTGGTCTTGAAAGAGCACTGGTGGTATAAAGGAAATAGTGGCCGTTGTGGAAGTTAATATCCATCAAAGCTTCCATTGTTTTAGATATGATTCCATAACACATCACTTTAGAGTAGTTCCCATAAACGAGATATTACTAATGTCAAGTTTAGTTATTTATTTTCATATGTAAGGATATTTGATATCTATAAATAAGTATGGTTAATTCACAATTGTGTGATATAAAGTGATCATAAATCCCCCAGAGTTTCTTTTTTTTTTTAAAGATTTTATTTATTTACTTTTAGAGAGGGGAAGGGAGGGAGAAAGAGAGAGAGAGAAATATCAATGTGTGGTTGCATCTCATGTGCCCCCTACTGGGAAGCTGGCCTGCAACTCAGGCATGTGCCTGGACTGGGAATCGAACTGGCAACCCTTTGGTTCACTTGTTGGCACTCAATCCACTGAGCCACACCAGCCAGGGCCCCCAAGAGTTTCTAGACTTTCCTTTTAAAATAATTAAGTGGTGAGGATTGCTATGGCTAAAAGTTTAGTGGTGCTGCTAGGTTATTTAGCTGATATTATTTAAGTTACAATTTTAACACCATTTTATCTTAAATACACATGGAACCTGTATGACATCAGATTCAAAATTGGGTTGAATTAATTTAATGACTAGGGTTATCTCTCTACCTACCTATCTATATATCAAATGATAAATTTCTTTTTTAAATATCTTAAGTTTTGATGATCAGAGATGCCATCCAAATTTGGAGGGGAGGTTGCTTGTGAAATGTAATGATGCCAATTCTCTAATTAAAACTGATATGGATAGTGACATTTGGCTTAATGTGACACTTTATTGCATGAACAAATGAAGTACTAGTGGAAGCGCTGATAACACTATTTTTAAATATCTTTAGGTATAAAGTCTTGCACCACTGCTTTCTTTATAAGCAGAACTTAAATAAATCTATTTAACAATGCTATGTATTTTCTTCTCTCTGAATAATATTCTTCCTGCCTGCTGTAATCAGCAATTATTTCCTTTCCCCAAGGAGAACATTTCACAGAAGAAATAAAAGCTGTTTCCATCACAATCAGCCCCACTGCTTCCTAAGCCATTTTTAAAGGAAGGACTGAGGAAGGCTGTGTTTGATGACTTTACTGTATTTTATTATTGAGGACATGAATCCTTGCTTCTGAGAAATGTGTCCTAGCACCCATGCACTCAAGACATTGCTGCCAAAATATACACATACATGATAGATTACCCAATTTATTGGTGACATTGTATATGCCATCAAGTGCAGTTTAAATGATCTTGACAGGTACAGAAGAGTGCCACCGACAGGTGCAGCAATACATGCCTGGTTTAGGATTTCATATGTTTTTATAGTGTTTGATGAAATGGCAGGTTGATAAATTAAAATGGCAACTGTAGCATCAGACTTGAAAGCTCAACCACTTTAGATCACAGAAGCTCTGTGCACTCGCCAGCGAAGCAGCCTGCAGGGCCTTGGAAAAATAGCACAATCACTGTTGCTGAAGGAATCATTAATTTTGTGGTGGCACTGTCTGAGTCTAAAAAATAAGAAAATAGATTTTTAGAAGGGGAAAATTGGCTTTACTCTCTTACCTCTGTTTCCCTGGAGACCTAGAGGAAATTGAAACCACACCATCAAAAATAGGCATTGAATTGATCACTGATGACTCCCTAATGGCAGATGAATGTGTTTAAAGCTTAGGGACAGTTTCTTATTACCCTTCTCTTAGTTTTGACCTTACATCTAGATTTCAGCACATCTTACAGCTACCAGGATCCCACAAAGTTCAGTTGAGAAACATCTAAGACATCACTTCATTACTCATTGATTCTGATATTGTTAAAGAAAATATTTTATCAGGAATTTTCTTTCTCCTTTTGTACAGATTTTATATTTTTTTGACAAATGAAAACAATATATATTTAAGATGCACAATGTGATGCTTTTCTATTACATACATATTGTTAAATGATTTCCATAATCCAGCTAATTAACCAATCCATCACCTCACATAGTTCTGTTTTGGGGGATGAGAACACAAGTTGTACTTTTATTAAAAGCATATTTCAAGTATACAATATGGTGTTCTTATCGACAGTCATCATGTGGTATGGTGGTTCCCAGAACTCGAAGTTTCAGTGAGTAACTGAAACTTTGTCTTCCCAATTCCCCCACCTCCCTGGCAACCACTGTTTTACTCTCTGGTTCTGAGTGCAGCTATCTTAGTTTCCACATGTTACTGAGATCATGCAGTATTTGTCTTTCTGTGTCTGCCAGCTGACATTTCACTTACTATACTGTCTTCCAGTTCACCCATGTCATTACAAATGGCAGAATATCCTTCTTTTTAAAGGTTGAATAATATTCAATTACATAAAAAACAAAAACAAAAACACATCAGTCATGCCCTGTGGTTTGCGCTTAGTAGAATAGGTCTCAGAGATCAGAAGATAAGTTTTTCTGGATCAGGACCAGCTCACTCAAAAAGCCAGTAACTCAACAGAGATCAATATAATCAGTATCTGCATTCTGAATGTGTTTTTGAATGCCTGTCAGCCAAGCTTGAAAAAGAATATATTCTGAGTTATAGCAATATAATTTTTAAATTGGTCTATTTAAATTATTCTAATATAGTTAAAATGTCTGAAAAGGTTTTTGCCCATGCGATGTGATCATTTTCATGATAAAGCCACTCATGCAAAAATTTACCAACTGAAAAACTGGTGTCAATCAATGTTTCAGTTCCAAAATGCAACTGATTCATTCAGTTGCGAAGTCTTTTAAAAAGGTCAACTGCAGGTGAAGAGGAAAGAAGAAATAATTTACATGGAACTTTTCATTTAGTGACATGAGTATGTTTTTTAAGTGGTTCAGAGTTTGCAAAGTGTCAACAGCCACTTGACCTAGATGAGGACTTAGATACTGTCCCAACATGAACTTTTACACTGTGAATCTCAGATAGCACAGGAATAGGAACTTCCTTCTCTCCTCCCCTAAACTGTTCATTAAAAAGCTGTGAGGAGAATCAAGATGGTGGAGTAGTGAATGGAAGTCACACTGACCTCCTCCCAGGACCAACGTGGAATTACAACTAAATTGGGGAGAAATCACCTGGAACAAACAACTGAACAATAACGGGAGGGGAGCCTTATAATCTCAGAAAGACAGAAAGATCAGCTGTAGCACAGACTAACTGGTAAGGAGTAGGGTAGAGACTTGATAAATCAGGCGGAGTACCTACAGGTGGCAGCACCAGGATATTAAAATGGCCAGTTGGATCCTCCCCCCCCCCCCCACCTCTGAGAAGAGCGGGATCTAAACTATAAGCAGGGATCTCCAGCCTACAGCACCAGAGCCCCAAAATACACAGATAACAGCCAGCTGTAAAAAGTGTCAGGGTTGCACTCTGACAGAGATAGGCGGCAAAGATGCAAAATGCCTTTTAAAGGGCCAATGTATAAATTTTTAATTGCAGCCACTTACCATGGTCTCCGACAAAGGTGGGAGCAAAGTGGACTAGGGACACCTGAGGATAGACTCGGGAAGGAGACTTTGGGGAGAGAACTAAGAGAGTAGCTGGAATCCTGGTGCTGACACATCCCCCATATGGCAGCAGCCATCTTGCTCAGGCAGACCACTCCCCTGAGCAACATCAGCATGAGAGAATCCAATAACCCAACCCCCAGGAGGGACTCTGCACCACCCAGTGGAGCCTAAGACTGACTGCTGAGTGCAGAGTGACTACATTAACAGCTGAAGGAGGGAACCACAGACAGTAGACTCCTGGAAGTCTCAAACAGACTGCCTAAAGTCAGATGGGGTCAATATCTAACATCATCAGAGGCAGATCCAGAAAGAAAAAAGTACAGTATCTTACCATAGAAGGTCACACCACAAAGTCAGGAAGTCAAGACAGATCAATTTAAGAAGCGGAAGTGAAAAACAAGAATCTCACAAGTAATGAGAAGACAAAGAAACACCCCCCAGCCAAAGGGAAAGGAGAATCCCCTGAAAGAGAACTAAATGAAACAGAGCAAGTAAACTATCAGATATTGAGTTCAAAACAATGGTTCTAAGGGAGCTGAGTGAGCTGAGTGAGCTCAGAGAGCTCAGGGAGAATGACAAAAACCTACAGAGAAACCATGAGGAACTTATTGCAAACTATATCAGCATGAAAAGGGACATACAAACTAACAATAAGACATAAGAGGAAATGAAGGATACTATTTCTGAATTGAAGAACACAGTAGAAGGAATGATAGCAGGCTAGATGAAGCAAATGATCAAATCAGCGAGCTGGAAGATACGGTAGAAAAAAGCTCCCAGAAAGAGCAAGAAAAGGAAAAAAGACTCAAAAAGAATGAGGAAGCATTCAGGAGAATACAAGACAACCTGAAACATAATAAAATCCTTACCACAAGGATACCAGAAGAAGAAGAGGAGAAAGGGATAGAGACCCTGTTTGAAAAAGTAATGATGGAAAATTTCCCTAATTGGAGGAGAGAAAAAGACACAGAAGTCCAGGAAGCACAGAGGATCCCATTCAAGAGGAACCCAATGAGGTCCTCTCCAAGATACATCATCATTAAAATGCCAAAAATCAAAGACAAAGGGAGAATCCTAAAGGAAGCAAGGGAGAAAGAGGTAGTAACATATAAAGGAGCCCCGGTATGGCTTACAGCTGACTTCTCAACAGAAACACTACAAGCCAGAAGGGAATGGCAAGAAATAGTCCAAGCAATGAAAAACAAAGGGCTGCAAACAAGACTGCTCTACCCAGCAAGGCTCTCCATTAAAATGGAAGGTGAAATAAGGAGTTTCCCAGACAAAAGAAGGCTAAAAAAATACAACTCTACCAAACCAGCATTGCTAACTATGCCTAAGGGACTGCTCTAAGAAGATGAAGAAAAAGAGTCTGTGAATACCCAATTCCTTTCACAGTCACCAATACTTGATATTACCAATATTTTAAATACTTATTAATCTGATTGTGACAATGATGTGTCATTTTTTTCAAGCATTTCTTTCTTTCTTTCTTTATTTTTAAATACATTTGTCTCTGCCTCTCCCCCACCACTTTCCCTTGCCCCCTCCCTCCTTCCCTCCCTCAGCTCTTCCCCTTTGGTTTTGTCCATGAGTCCTTGTTATATGTTCCTTGACTTTCCCCTTCCCTTCCCTTTCCCTGCCCGTCCCTCCCTCCTTCCCTCTTGACTCTGTTGATTTCTTTTCCTTTCAGTGTTGCTGGTCATATTTTCCTTGCATCTTTATATTGTTGGTTAGGTTCCGCTTATAGGTGAGATCATATGGTATTTGTCTTTCGCCCCCTGGCTCATTTCGCTTAGCATAATGCTCTCCAGTTCCATCCATGCTGTCACGAAGTTTAGTAGTTCTTTTTTCCTTTCTGCTGCTTAGTATTCCATTGTGTATATGTACCATAATTTTTTAATCCAATCATCTACTGATGGACACTTAGGTTGCTTACAACACTTGGCTATTGTAAATTGTGCTGCTATGAACA
Source organism: Pteronotus mesoamericanus (assembly GCF_021234165.1). Lineage (NCBI taxonomy): Eukaryota > Metazoa > Chordata > Mammalia > Chiroptera > Mormoopidae > Pteronotus > Pteronotus mesoamericanus. The sequence goes on from NW_026555321.1 coordinate 62,854,046, forward strand.
TTGGGATGCATAGATTCTTTTGTATTGGCGTTTTGGTGTTCTTAGGGTATAGTCCCAGCAGGGGAATCCCTGGATCAAAAGGCAGTTCCATTTTCAGCTTTTTGAGGAAACTCCACACCACCTTCCACAGTAGCTGCACCAGTCTGGATTCCCACCAACAGTGTACTAGGCTTCCCTTTTGTCCACAGCCTCGCCAGCACCTGTTGTTTGTTGATCTGTTTACGATGGCCATTCTGGTCAGTGTGAGGTGGTACCTCATGGTGGTTTTGATCTGCATTTCTCTGATGGCTAGTGATGCTGAGCATCCTTTCAAATATCTCTGGGCCCTCTGTATCTCTTCCTTGGAAAAGCATCTACCCAGGATGTGACATTTTAATTGTTCCTTTATTATTTGTGGAAACTAAACATGTTTTTGTATATTTCTTGCCTATTTCTATTATTTTTAAAAAGTTTCAAATGACTTTTTGGTATTCTTTATACATTTTTTGACTAAAAGTTTGTAGAATTTTTTCCCTAAAAATAAAACAAAAAACTACTAACCCTTTTTTAGGTGTGTTGCCAATACTTTCATATTTTATTACTTGTTCTTTAACTATATATATATATATATATATATATATATATATACTGTATAGTCTTAAATGTTTAATATAGTCATATGGACAATATTTTACTTTATAGCTTCTGGGTTTGAATATTTTAATTCAGGGTAATAAAAATATTTGTTTATGTTTTCTGCTAACAGTCTTTTGATTCTACATATTGATTTTTAACTCACCTGAATATTTCTTTATTATGTGTAAAATAGGGCTCTATATTTGTTTCATTTCAAAAAATAGTGGTCCATGCACCTTATTTGTTGAATAAGCCTTATTTTCCCCATTGATTTGAAATGTTAGCTTAATCATATATTACATTGTTTGACATATATGTTTGTTTCTAGAATGCCCATCTTATTTCTTTGTTCTACTTGACTATTGCTGTGCTGGTGCCAAGCTTCAATTGCTGAGACTTTACATTGGATTTAAATTTTTTAATGTTTTATAATTAACTTTGACATTTAAAAAATAAATAAATAAAATCAATCTGCATTAAAAAAAAGAAAGAAAGAAAGAATGAAGGAATTCCTACTTTTTGCGACAGCATGGATGGAACTGGAGAATATTATGGTAAGTGAAATAATCCAGTTTGTGAAAGACAAAAAACATATGATCTCACCTGTAAGTGGAATCTATTCAACAAAATAAACTAATGAACAAAATAAACCACAGGCATGGGAACATGGAACAGACTGAAACTGACCAGAGGAGATGGGGAAGGAGGACAATGGTGGAAAGAAGAAGGGACTAGATAAAGAGCATGTATGAATCACACATGGACATGGACCACAGAGTGGGAATTGACTATGGGAACAGGGGGCAAGGTGGGATGGGTGGAGGAGGGCAAAGGGAGAAAAGTTGAGACAACTGTAATAGAATAAACTGATTTAAAAATAAAAATATAAATATAAAATAAATTAAAAAAAAAGAAAAGCTCAGGAGATTGTGAAAGGAAATCTCAGATTTCAGATCTTCAGTCCTACATTGATATAGGAAATTCTATATGCACAAGTCATTATTATTAATAAAATAATATCATTGGGAAAAATAAAAAATAAACTTTAGCATGAGTTATGAAGGCTCACCCTACAGCCTGATTCTGTTTCTCACGGTGGTCAATATGTGCAGTGTTTCCAGGGCTAGCTAGCAATTCTGGTACTAACCAGGCCTGGAAAGCTCTGTTTAAATCATCCTGCATCCTCCCCATCATTCCCTTACAACCATGCATAGGTTTACATTTTAAATTATTATAAATACATCTCATAATGTGTATTAGATATATAATTTATGATAAATATAAAATATAAAATATTTTTATATAAAATAACTTTAATTAAATTATTTAAAATGGAAATTTTTTCTGTTCTTGACTGACATTGTAAAGTGAGTACAGGCTTGTGTGCTAGATGAGTGTTAAATGGCTGATATTCTGCTCATTCTCCAAACATTACATTTTAAAGCAATTACTAGGACTCTTCTGACAAACATTTTCTCTTATGTGGTACCATATAGATTCTGATTTTGGAAGTAAGGTGGGAGAAAACAGGCATCAAGTTTGCATTTATAAAAATGAACAAGAACTGAATAATCATTCTAATTAAGATTTGAAATCTTAGTTTAAAACCAGTTTTGCATTCAAAAAGCTTCTCACAGCCATTTAAATTTTTTTTAATTTTTAAATCACATTTATTCTATTACAGTTGTCTCAATTTTTCTCCCTTTGCCCTCCTCCACCCATCCCACTCTGCCCCCTGCTTCCACAGTCAATTCCCACTCTGTGTGGTCCATGTCCATGTGTGATTCATACATGCTCTTTATCTAGTCCCTTCCTCTTCTTTCCACCTTTGTCCTCTTTCCTCATCCCCTCTGATCACTTTCAGTCTGCTCCATGTTCCCATGCCTGTGGTTTATTTGGTTCATTAGTTTATTTTGTTGAATAGATTCCACTTATAGGTGAGATCATATGGTTTTTGTCTTTCACCGACTGGATTATTCCATTTAGCATAATATTCTTCAGTTCACTTAGCATAATATTCTCCAGTATTTTTGCAGCTGGCTGTTATCTGTGTATTTTGGGGCTCTGGTGCTGTAGGCTGGAGATCCCTGCTTATGGTTTAGACCCTGCTCTTCTCTGGCAGGGGGTGGGGGATCCAACTGGCTATTTTAGTATCCTTCTGGTGCTGCCACCTGTAGGCACCCCACCTGATTTATCAAGTCTCTACCCCACTCCTTACCAGTTAGTTAGTCTGTGCTACAGCTGATCTTTCTGTCTTTCTGAGATTATAAGGCTCCCCTCCCGTTATTGTTCAGTTGTTTGTTCCAGGTGATTTCTCCCCAATTTAGTTGTAATTCCACATTGGTCCTGGGAGGAGGTCAGTGTGATGGCCATTCACTCTTTTGTCATCTTGATTTTCCTTGTCTCCCCTGAGCTTTTATATAAGCAAATATTTCCTTGTGTTTTAACTGTCTTTGACAAATTTGTCCATTGGTATATTCAGGTTGAGTTTACGTTGCAGCATTTAAAAATGTTATTTCATAATTCCTATTGTGTATTTAGCCAAGGAAAAATTTTGCTCCCATATTTGCATTAAGAAGAGATGCAAATTCTGAAAGTAAATTGCAAAGATGAGTAGATAGATTAGGAAATAGTGAAGATGTAGTTCTGAGGAATTTTTAGAACCAACCTGAATATATGTTTATGTGATGAAAATATAGATAATTACTGTCAACCTTGTTTGTTGTTTATTGAGGGTATACAATTTCTATACATTCATTAGCTGAACTTCTGAGGTCACAAAACAGTTTAGGGCACATGTTACTCAAGTCTTTATAAAATGCAAATAACAATGTTGCTGAAGAAACGATGCATTCAATGATATGTTATGAATCTGAATACAGGATTAAATGACAGAAATACCATCTCAGTAAACCTTGTTAATTTCATTTAAAAATTGATTAAAAAATTGAGATTTAAAATATTTAGACATGTACTCACCCCACAGTTAGAAAAGGCTCCTTTGACTCAAGTCTGTGAAAAAAATATTTAAAAAATATTTTAATATAACAATATGCTATGCACTTGAAAGTTGCTTTTGCATAAATATGACAGAATTATACTTGCTGGTATAAAAATGCACAATTTAACACCAGTAAAAAGCTTTCAATAATATATTAAGACCTAATCTGGACTAATTCAAATTCTAGCTGGATTAATGGAAAGGATAAACAGAATGAGAGAAATGATATGGAATGTAGTACTTGAAAGATACATTAGCATAATATTGTTAGTCTAATTCTGATTTGTACTCTCAAAGAAGCAGCTCTTGGATTCATTGATCTTTTGCATCATTTTTAAAAACTCTACTTCCTTTATTTCTTCTCTGACCTTTATTATTTCCTTTCTTCTACTCACTTTGGGCTTTGTTTATTGTTCTTTTTCAAGTTCCTTTAAGTGTAAACTTAGATTGTTTACTTGAGCTTTTTCTTGTTTTTTAATTTTTTAAAATTTTTTATAGGTCTGTAATGCTATGAATTACCCCCTTAGATTGCTTTCTCTGTGTCCCACAGGTTATGGGTTGTTGTTTCATTTGTTTCAAGGTATCTTTTGATTCTTCCTTGATATCATTGTTGACCCATCCATTGCGTAACAACATGTTATTTAGCTCCCATGTCTTTGTTTATTTTTCCGCATTCTTCTTGTGATTGATTTATAGTTTCAGAGCATTGTAGTAAGAGAATATGCTTGATATGATTTCAATCTTCTTAAATTTATTGAGACTTGTTTTGTGTCTTAACATGTGGTCTATCTTAGAAAACATTACATGTGAACCTGGAAAGTATGTATGTTCTGCTCCTTTGGGGTGAAATGCTCTGAAGATATCAATTAAATCCATTTGATCTAGTGTGTTGTTTAAGGCCACTATCTTTTTTGATTTTCTGTCTTGAAGATCTAGCCATTGAAGTCAATGTAGTATTAAAATCCCTTTCTATGACTCTACATCTGTCACTCTTTCCCTTTATGTCCACAAAGATTTGTTTTACTTATTTAGGTGCTCTGATGTTGGGTGCATAAGTGTTTACTAGGGTTGGTTATATCCTTTTGCTGAACTGTTCCTTTGATCATTATGTAGTGTCCTTTGTCTCTTACTATAACCTTGGTTTTAAAGTTTATTTTGCCACATAAAAGTATGGCTATCCAAGTTTTTTATTCCATTTGTATGAAATATTATCTATCTGACTTGGGTCTGTTGATGGGTCTTGTTTTTTAATCCATTCAGCTAACCTACTTTTTTTGGTAGGAGTATTGAAGCCATCTACATTTAAGGTGATTATTTATATACATTTTTTGCTATATTATTTTTTAACTATTTTCCTTTGTTTCTTCTTCTTATTCTCCCCTCCTCTTTCTCCTCCCCCTTCTCTTCATCCTCCCCCCTCCTCCCCTGCCTCCTGCTCCTCCTCCTTCCCCTTCTCCTTCTTCTTCCCTTCTTTCTCCTCCTCCTTCTTCTTCTTTCTCCTTCTCCTTATTCTTTCTCCTTCTCCTTCTCCTTCTTCTTATCTTCTTCTCCTCATTTGCTACTTCTTCCTCTTCTTAAAGCAAGCCCTGTAACATTTGTGGCAGCACTTGTTTCATGTTAACAAACTCCTTTAGCTTTTTCTTGTCTGGAAAGCTCTTTTTTTCTCCAATTGCAAATGATAACCTTGCTGGATAAAGTAGCTTTGGTTGTAGGTCCCTGCTTTTCATCACATTGAATATTTCATACCAATCCTTTCTGGCCTGAAATGTTTTTGTTGAGAAATGAGATGGCAGTCTAATTGGAGCTCCCTTGTAGGTAACTAATTAGTTTTCTCTTGCAGCATTTAGTATTCTCTCCTTGTCTTTAATCTTTGCCAATTTAATTATGATGTGTCTTGGTATAGGCCTCTTTGGGTCTATCCTGTTTGGGAGTCTCTGTGCTTCTTGGACTTGTGTCTTGTTCCTTCTCCAGATTAGGGAAGTTTACGGTCATTATTTCTTCAAATAAGTTCTTGATCCCTTGCTTACTCTCTTCTTCTTCTGATATTCCCATGATATTGATATTGTTATGCTTCATGTTCTCCCAAACTTTTCTCAACCTTTCCTCATTTGTTTAAAATTCTTATTTCTTTTTGCCGCTCTGCTTAGATGTTTATTCCCACCTTTTCTTCCAAATGACTGATCCAATCCTCTGCTTCAGATATTGCATTATTTATTTCTGATTTTTTTTATTGTTTCTGTCTTTTATCAGTATACTTATAATCATTTCTCAATTATATATCTGATGAATTGCTTGCTTCCATTTCATTTAGTTCTTTTGCAGGGGTCTCTTGTTATTTCATTTGGGGCTGTTTCTTTGTCGTCCCATTGTGGCTAGTTCTTTGTATTCATTTCTATGTATTAGGTAGATCTGCAAAGACTCTAGTGTAATCCTATATCAAATACTGCCTGTGACTGGCCCTAGGCAACTTGTTTGGAGTTCTTAACCATCCACAGCTTCTGCTGGGCCTGGCTGTGTGCAGAAAGGACCAGGCTGAGCACCAATACCACCTTTTCCAGCACCGGGCCTGGGGGAGGGTCAAGTAGTCTCAGAGATCACAGAGCTACATCTTTGCTCTTAGACTTAATCATTGATCTAGCTGCCATCTCTACTCAGTAGCCTAGCTTAAGCTCCAGAGGGTGGGATAAGAGGAATTTCTGTGGGAAGATATATGGCAATCCCTTGAGCTGATGCCCCTTAGAAGGGAGTGCTCTGTTTGAAAAATATGGCTTATGCAATGTAGGGAATGCCTCAGCACAGTGATCCTTGTGGCTATTCCTTTAGTTCTCTCCCCAAAGCCACCAAAACCAAACTTCCCTCATGCACCTCTAGTCCACTCTGCCCTCCCTCTGCTGGAGCCCAGGGTAAGGGGCTGCAAATAAAATTTTGTGCATTGGCCCTTTAAGAGGTTCTCTGTATCTCTGTCTCTCCCTGGCAGACAGAAACAACTCTGCTTTTCACAGCTTAATGTTATTTGGGTTCCTTTCCCAGTTCTGGTGCTGTAGGCTGAAAAGCTCACCTTCGGGTTTAGACCCCACACTTCTCAGTACCTCCCCTGGCCACTGAATTATCCCTCTGGCATTTCAGCTACTGTTTGTGGGAGCCTGGCCAGCCCTCCCATGCCATCTCTGCACTCAGTATCATCTCGTTGTGGTGAAGTAGTTTTTTCCCTCTGTCTTTGGTTATAAGGCTTCTCTCCAGCTAGTGTTTAGTTAGTTATTCAGGATGATTTCCCTATAATTTAGTTTAATTCCAGTTTGATCCTGGGAGGAGGTCAATGTAGCTTTCACTTACTTCTCCACCATCTTAAAATTCCCTACACTCTCTATATCTACTTATTTTCTGTTTTTACAGGTTTTTTTTTTTTGCTAAAAGTTTTGATACATCTATTTGTTACTATTAGACTATTAAAGTTTATAATGTATTTGGTTACATATTGAATAATTTATTTCCAGTAGGTCTTCCAGCATGAAGATCTAAAAGTCATGACATTTGTGGTCACTTAGTGGCAACACCACCAAGCAGGGTAGGAGGAGTCAGGTCACAGATGAGGGTCTTCTTGCCTTCTTGTGTCTCCTAAGAACCAGGTATTTTTTTGTAGTTCTTTACACATTAATGAAGAATATAATTCTGAAGTCTCTGCTTCATTGTGGTATCTTGAGCAAGCCATTTAATAAACATTCTGGGGCTTGTTTTTCTCATTATAAAATAAGGTAGGATTGCATCCAGGGAATTTTCTCTTTTAATAAGTGAATGATATAGTCCTTACCAAAGGTAAATCAATCAGAAAAGTATCCCCTTTTAAATATTTCCTAATTATTAAGAAGACCAGTAGGTAAATGTATATATTGGCCAAGTCATTTTCATATGCTTCTTATCATATGATTGATTATAGGTTAAATGTAGGCAAATACTGAAGGCATTTTTTAATCTAAATTCTGGTGCTTAAGATTTTTAAAAAAAGCTTTCATGTTTTAAATTATTTTATTTATATATATGTTACCATCCCTCTTGACAATTTCAAAAACCATATGATGATGCCCAAAATTATAGTCGTTGTTTGAAAGCTCTTCACAAACCCCAGCTTTCCATGTTGTTCTCTATTGCTTCTCTTACCAGATACTTTATTGCAGGAAGTTTGTTAATTGTTCAAAAAAATTTGGTTTAGCTTTGACTTTGTGTATTTAGCATTCCATTTCTATGTAAGTACTGTTTTTTTTCCCTTCCTTCCCCTATGCATGATTTATTTATCATTTGTGTTTATCTAACACCTTCTTAAAGCCAATCTTGACACCTTCATCTTATGAAGATGGTCCTGTCTATGCTTCTGTTACTTCTCATTTCCAACACTGTGACATATTCTCAGGAAAATAGTCCTGGATTAAAAGTTTAACTAAGAGTTCCATTAAGACTTGTAAGAATATTAAATATGCCTCTCTACTTAGACAAGAAACTCCTGACAGTTTTGTGTTAAGCCTTCTAATAGGCCTAGGTGGGGAAATTTGCTGGTGCTCTGTGAGCGGAGCAGAAAGGAAAGATAATTGTCCACTGAAGACAAGCCCCAGGTGCCAGGACTCACAAGCATTTTCACTGGTGACATAGAAGAGAAAATCTTGGTGGGAAGCCGCCACCAGGCCATCCTACCTCATATCTCATCCTCAGAAATGTGACAAGTGACCCACATTGAAAGATGTTCTGCTTTGTAACAACTGCTCAGGTGTGGTTCATTACATGAAGTCACCTTCCATAGCACTGATATGATTAAGAGATTTTAACATTTTTTTCATTACTATATAGCAAACATCAGAACCAACTCAAGGGGCTGTTGTGAAGAACATGAGATTATGTATTTAGAACAATCTGAAGGCTTCCTGGCACAGAACTGGCCAGGATGGCCACAACTGTACCAAAGGCAGGTCATCTCTCTAAGAGCTAAAATGTCTAGAACATATTAAAAACTCCCTTTTGTAATTTAAGCCCTGAAAAGTAAAAAGAATAAGTAAAATAAGAAAGCTACTGCAAGGAACATCCCTTTGGAGAAAACTGTTCATCAACTTAAGCATTAGAAACAGATGATTACATTGCAATATACCCAGAGAGAACCTGTCTGAGTTTTTAATGAGGTAATTGTTTTGCAAAGAAAAACAAATTGATTTTATCTTTCCTAAGATTTACTTTTAACAGGAAATGGGTAGTAAATTTAATAATACTTCATTCAGGACTTGCTAGAATTATGACTAGAATGATATAAACAAACTATAGCCTTCCAAAAAAGATAGGCACAGTAGAGAAATAAAATAGAATACAAAATTAAGATCAATATTTGGGACAAAAGGATTTATAATACCATGTATTTAACAACAATGAAAAACAGCTATATTTACTGAGGGCCAACATTACTCAAAATACTTTATAAGCATTGATTTATTTAAACATCATGATACTCTCTGAGGTGGATTTCATTTTACAGATCAGGAAACTGATTCCTAAGGATACTAAGTGTCTTTCCCAAGGTTACAGAGTTAAAAGCGGTAAACAGAATTTGAATTTAGATATTTTTGGCCCCAAAGTTCATGGAGTCATGTCTCACACAGTACGTCACATCTCACCAATATATTTTGCTTGTTTTGTTTACATGTTCTCAGTGGCATCACCATATGTCTTCTCTTTATTCTTTCCTAATTCTATTGATAGATCTTATCTGATTTCAAATGTTGCCAACATTCTGGATGTTCTCAAACTTCCATTTCTGGTATCACTCCATTTATGAAGCTTACCTACATATGCTGAGCATACACCTGCAATTACAGGTGCCTTTAACTCAACACATCCCAAACAAAATTCCTTGCCTACCACCCTCATTGTTCTCTTTATCTCTTACTCAGTGACATCATTAGCCACTCAGGTGACTGAGCTAAAGAGAGTAGAATGTTTCTCATTACTCGTTGCCAATAACACTCACATGCAGCAGATCCCTGTAGTTCCATTGTTTCCAGTGCCAAAGTCCTCTTCTTTCTGGTCAACCCCTCAGCTCTTATTACTGCAGTCCATGTGATCATCATCTTTCATGTGGGCTGTTAGAGACATCTCCCCAGTGACCTTTCTTCTGCAGTATGTCCTCAAAGCAGCCGTAGGTATTGGCAGAACCATCCCTGAGACAGTGTCCAGGTCATGGCGCGTTAATACTTTGCTGCCGAATTGCTTGTTACATAGGTAATATCTGACAGACCATTTGACAAAATGCTTAATAACCTTTTCGAGGATTACAGGAACAATTTTGATGTATAAAATGTAGCCTTCATTTCATCATTAACCATTTAGTCTAAACACATCTACATGACCGTTGGGAACAGTCTCACCTGGTTTCAGGGACTGTAGCTTTGTCAACAGATGAGAGGGCCCTAAGGTTGGAGCTAAGCAAGGAGGCCTTGGGAAAATAGGCCACTGAGGAGACAAAACCTGTCCTCTTGGCAGGGGTGCAGCCACTGCCTCCCTCACATCACCCTGCTTGGCCCCGGAGAATGGCTGGTTAGTCAATGATGGGTAAGACCCGTTGATGGCAGGGGCAACCTAAGACAGGCACACTTACATAGGGGCCATCAGGGAAGGACTTTGGGCACATGGAGAAAGGGCAAAACACCCTCATCCCTTGGCTTTGTTATGGCCAGAGTCCTCAGTCTATCTGAAAAAGTCTCCTTATCTCTTGACTGCTCTGCTCTGCCTGCCTGGCTCAGGCTTAAAACAATACTAGAGGCAGCCCTAAACTGGATTGGGCAGTTCTAGGGGGTAACCAGGCCTAGAAGTAAATTACTCTCCTTGAAGCATTCTTTGTTTTTCCCTCAAAGCTATGATAACCATCTCACTCTGGGAGGAAATTTACATTATTCATAGGCCCTGGCCCTAAACCATTTGGCACTCTTATGTTTACTCATCTCAGACCCATGCAAATTGGTGCATTCCTGCCCTTTGTCTCCTTCAAAACATCACCTATTCTTGATAAACATTAACATACTGATGTAATGAAATTACCTGTACATTCCTCCCACCTCACCCCCATGGACAACCCTTTCAATAAAAGCCATTGAACACAGGGGCTGGGGCATTCTCTGCTAGAGGGAATTGCCACCCCCTTTCCCTGGGAGACTGAGAAGTATCTGGAATGACTTATTTTATTTCCCCATCCATGGTGACCTGGAGCAGCTCTGAGGGACAGAGTCTGCCTCCCAAAACATGGCATTTTCACCTTTCCAAGAGCTTGTGACTTAAACACAAGCTAAGGCAGTGTTTTTTTGCTAAGGCAGTGACCAAATGTGAGCAAAAAATGATAATTTTGATTAAAGAGAAGCCCTTATGATTCTGAGATGTTTTCCTTTACTGAACATTTTTCACATTAAAGTATCTCACAATTCTATCAGTATCCTTAAAAATTCATTTATTGCTAAAAGATTAAAACAAGTAAGAGTCTTCCTTATGCCATAGGGAGACTTTTCATAGGTAACTGTAGGTGAATTTTTTGACATCCAGTGAAAATTAGAATCTGTCTCTTGACTTTCCTTTCCTCATCTGAAGAGAAAAAAACAAAAGCAAAAGCAACACAGGCTTCTACTATGGGGAGCAAGGCTTCTGTGAGAAGGATGTTTCCCTGGTGCTCATTGTGTGGAGGAGCACTGGCCAGTAAGGGCACCACATCCCCACCTGCCCAAGTCTGAGCACGATTTAGTGACTAAGAGTTCAGTTACAGAACAGTCCCTGGTATGTAAAGTACAGCATGAAGAACAGAGTCAATAAAATCATAATAATTATGATTGGGACCAGGTATGTACTGGAAATATCAAAAGACCTCTCCACAAAGTACACGATTGTCTAACTACTATGCTGTATACCTGAAACTAATACAGAATAATACTGAATGCAAACTGTAATTTAAAAAAAATAGATGTTTTGTGCACTGGCCATGATCAGGCACTCTTGAGGACATTCTTGTGGCATTTGGAGCCTTTTTCCAAGTATGGCTACCTACAAGTTTGGAGTGTTAAAATAGATGCCCAAGGATTACCCCAACTGTAGCTTTTTATGGCATCCTGTCATCCACATTGAGAAGTTTATGGCAATGCAGAACTCTGGGGAGGCCATGGGAGCAATCATTTCCTTAAAAGTTTGTATAATCTGAAGATGAGAGGTCAAACAGGTTTTAATTTTTGTGTCACTTTCTGACTAATTGATGGTGGCTGCTGGGAACAACATGTTGACAAGAATTCTAAAACCTACTCAGGCCCACAGGTGTAAAAGGGCTGTAATTAATCCATGTCTGCCTCACAAATAGGAAAGAACAAGAATGTGTATTTACCAACTCTGGGCTTTAGTACAACAGCCCAGGGGCATGGCCAGGATAGGGGAGGCCAGGGCAGAGGACAAGGTCACCTTTGCTATGCTATGACTCCAGAAGTGACATTACCACCTTTCATACTGGAAGAGAGCACACACAGCTCTTCACCCCTTTCCATTCAAATAAGAGAAATCATTTTCTGAAAAGAGAACTTTTTTTTTAACACTTAATTATTTATATTTATTGGATAGAGTCACTGAGTTCTTTAATTGAAGGCAGACTACCTAGAGTCCATGATTCTAAATCTGATTTGGCCTATTTGAATTCTAGGCATAATGAACAGATGTCCAGTTTGGGGTATAATATATTCTAACATCTTTCTTGAATGCTTATTAACATTTTTAAAAGTTCCTTTTTGTCCCTTAATTTTTTTAAAATTTATTTTTCAAATACATTTGCCTCTGCCTACCATCTACCACTTTCCCTTGCCCCCTTCCTCCTTCCCTCCCTCAGCTCTTCCCCTTTGGTTTTGTCCATGAGTCCTTGCTATATGTTCCTTGACTTTCCCTTCACTTCCTTTTCCCTGCCCTCCTCCCTCCTTCCCTCTTGTCTCTGTTGATTTCTTTTCCTTTCAGTGTTCTTTGTCTTATTTTCCCTGCATCTTGGTATTGTTGGTAAGGTTCCACTTATAAGTGAGATCATATGGTATTTGTCTTTCACTCCCTAGCTCATTTCACTTAGCATAATGCTCTCCAGTTCCATCCATCCTGTCGCGAAGTTTAGTAGTTCTTTTTTTCTTTCTGCTGCGTAGTATTCCATTGTGTATATGTACCATGACTTTTTGATCCAATCCTCTACTGATGGGCATTTAGGTTGCTTCCAACACGCGACTATTGTAAATTGTGCTGCTATGAGCATTGGGGTGCATAGGTTCTTTTGAATTGGCGTTTTGGGATTCGAAGGGTATAGTCCCAGCAGGGGAATCGCTGGGTCAAAAGGCAGTTCCACTTTTAGCTTTTTGAGGAAATGCCACACTGCCTTCCACAATGGCTGCACCAGTCTGCATTCCCACCAACAGTGGATGAGGGTTCCCTTTTCTCCACAGCCTCGCCAGCACCTGTTGTTTGTGGATCTGTTTACGATGGCCATTCTGATCAGTGTGAGGTGGTACCTCATGGAGGTTTTGATCTGCATTTCTCTGATGGCTTCTGATACTGAGCATCCTTTCAAATCACTCTGGGCACTCTGTGTCTCCTCCTTGGAAAAGCATCTGTCCAGGTCCTTTGCCGATTTTTTGACTGGATCATTTGTCGTCTTGGAGTGGAGTCGAGTGAGATCTTTATATACCCTGGAGATCAAACCTCTATCTGATGTATCATTAGCGAATATATTTTCCCATACGGTTGGTTCCCTTTTCATTTTGCTGATGTTTTCTTTTGCCGTGCAGAAGCTTCTTATTTTGATAAGGTCCCACTTGTTTATTCTTTCCTTTATGTGCCTTGCTTTAGGAGACATATTGGTGAAAAAATGGCTGTGTGGGATATGAGAGTTTCCTGCCAATGTTCTCCTCTAGGACTTTGATGGTGTTGCAACTTATATTTAAGTCTTTTATCCATCTTGAGTTTATTTTTGTGTATGGTGTCAGCTGATGATCCAATTTCAATGTTTTCCATGTAGCCGTCCAGCTCTCCCAACAGCATTTGTTAAAGAGGCTATTATTGCTCCATTTTATGCTTCTGCCCCCTTTGTCAAATATTAGATGCCCATAGAGACCTGGGCTTATTTCTGGGCTTTCTATTCTGTTCCACTGTTCTATGGGTCTGTTCTTGTGCCAGCACCAGATTGTTTTGAGTCTGGTGGCTAGGTAGTAGAGTTTGATGTCTGGTATTGTGATCCCTCCTACTTTGGGTTTCTTTCTCAGAATTGTTGAGGCTATTCGGGGTCGTTTATGGTTCCATATAAATTTTTGAAATGTCTGTTCTATTTCTGTGAAATACGTCATTGGTATCTTAATAGGGATTGCGTAGAATCTATAAATTGCTTTGGGTAGTATGGACATTTTGATGATATTAACTCTTCCAATCCATGAGCACAGTATATGCTTCCATTTATTTGTGTCTTCCTTAATTTCTTTTTTCAAAGTTGTATAGTTTTCTGCGTACAGATCTTTTACCTCTTTGGTTAAATTTATTCCTAAGAACTTTATTTTTCTTCTTGCTATATTGAGCGGTATTTTTTTTTTCTAATTTCTTCTTCTTCTATTTCATTGCTGGTGTACAAAAATGCCTTTGATTTCTGAATGTTGACTTTGTATCCCGCTGTTTTGCCAAATTCACTTATTAGGTTGAGGAGTTTTCTTTGGTAGAGTCTACAGGGTTCTCTATGCATACTATCTTGTCATCTGCAAACAATGATAGCTTTATTCCCTCCTTTCCTATTTGGATGCCTTTTATCTCTTGCTCTTGTCTGACCGCTGTGGCTAGGACATCCAATACGATGTTGAAAACAAGCGGTGAAAGCGAACATCCTTGTCGTGTTCCCCATCTTAGTGGGAAAGCTTTTAGTTTTTGCCCATTGAGTATGATGTTGGCTGTAGGTTTTTTATATGTGGCCTTTATTACGTTGAGTAATGCCCCATTTATTCCCATTTTGCTGAGTGTTTTGATCATAAATGGGTGCTCTACCTTATCGAATGCTTTTTCTGCATCTATCGAGATGATCATGTGTTTTTTGTCTTTTCTTTTATTTATGTGATGCATCACGTTTATTGACTTGAGTATATTGAACCAGCCCTGCATGCCTGGGTTGAATCCCACTTGATCGTGGTGGATAATCCTTTGAATGTATGGCTGGATGTGGTTTGCCAATATTTTGTTGAGGATTTTAACATCTATGTTCATCAGCAAAATTGGCCTGTAGTTTTCTTTCTTTGTAGGGTCTTTATCTGGTTTTGGGATCAGGGTGATGCTGGCCTCATAGAAGGAGTCTGGGAGTCTTCCCTCCTCTTGGATTTTTTGGAATAGTCTGAGAAGGACAGGGCTTAGCTCTTCCTTAAATGTTTTGTAAAATTCTGCTGTGAAACCGTCCGGCCCTGGGCCCTTGTGTGCCGGGAGTTTCTTGATTACTGCTTCAATTTCCCCAGCTGGTTATCGGTCTGTTCAAGCTTTCTGTTTCTTCCTCCTTCAGTTTTGGAAGATTATACTTTTCTACAAATTTGTCCATTTCATCAAGATTTTCAAATTTCTTGGCGTATAACTGTTCATAGTAGTTTCTTGACAATCCTTTGTATTTCTGTGTTGTCAGTTGTTATTTCTCCTTTTTCGTTTCTGATATTATTAATTTGGGTCTTCTCCCTTTTTGTCTTGGTGAGTCTGCTTTAAGGCTTTTCAATTTTGTTTATCTTTTCAAAGAACCAGCTTCTGGATTGGTTGATCCTCTAAATTGTTTTTTTTGTCTCTATGTCATTCAGTTCTGCTCTAATCTTGACTATTTCCTTCCTTCTCCTTGGTCTGGGATGTATTTGTTGTTGTTTCTCCAGTTCTTGAAGTTGTAGTGTTAGGTCTTTTATTGGACATGTTTCTATCTTTTTTAGGTAAGCCTGTATTGCTATGAACTTCCCTCTCAGGACTGCCTTTGCTGTGTCCCATAGGTTTTGGACTGTTGTCTGTTCATTTTCATTTGTTTCCAGAAGCTTTTTGATTTATTCTCTTATCTCATTATTGTCCCATTCATTGTTTAATAGTGTACTCTTCCATCTCCATGAGTTTGCAAGTTTTTGAAGTTTCTCTTTGAGGTTGATTTCCCATTTCAAGCCATTGTGGTCCAATGATCCTAAATGACATAAAACGTGTATTCATAGGGCAAACTTCCATGAAAAAGTTTGGTATTATTTCAATTTTCCTGAATTTGCTGAGGTTTGCTTTGTGTCCTATCATGTGGTCTATCTTTGAAAAACTGCCATGAGCATTTGAAAAGAATAGGTATTTTTCTTCTTTAGGATGGAAGGTTCTATATATGTCAGTTAAGTCTCTTTGATTCAGTGTGTCATTCAGCGCCACAATATATTTTTTAATTATTTGTTTGGAAGATTTGTCCATTTTTGACATTGGTGTGTTGAAATCCCCTGCTATCAGTGTGTTGCTGTCTATATCTTTTTTTGAAGTCATACAACAGTTTCCTTATGTACTTTGGGGCTCCTATATTGGGAGCATATAAGTTTACAATGTTTATGTCTTGATAGATTCTTCCTTTAAATTGTATATAGTGCCCCTCTGGGTATCTTTTTATTGCCTTTGTTTTAAAATGTACTTTGTCGTATACAAGTATGGCAACCTCCGCCGTTTTCTCTTGCCCATTCTTGGAATATTTTTTTCCATCCCTTTACTTTCAATCTGTGTAAGTCTCTTGCTCTGAGGTGGGTCTCTTGTAGGCAGCATATGTGTGGGTCATGTTTTCTTATCCATTCAGCTTCCCTGTGTCTTTTGATTGGAGCATTTATTACATTCACATTAAGAGATATTACTGATAGAAACTTACTCATCTTTATCTTTGTACCTGTGTTCCTCTCTCATTCTTGAAAAGAGAACTTTTAAATTCATTATTTGCATGTTGGCAGATTTGCTTATCTCAGTTCCTACCCTGTGTGGTGAAAGTAAGTAAATTTACAACACAGTAGCCAGTGACTGCTCAGCTGTCTCTTTCCCTTGTCTCTGGTGGTTCCTGGATAATAGCTTGTAAATCCATTGGAGACCTGGAACTTGCCAAGAGCACCGACAGAGGAAGCAGGTCATCAGTCATTCATTCCATTTCAGATTTCAGCCCACGGTCCTGCTCTCTGCAGAATCCTGAGATCATTTATTTTTTTCCCCTCCACTGTAAGTGAAGGAATCAGAGTCAATTCAATTCTGTGCATCTCTTGATTGCCACTGGTAATACGTTGTGCAGTGTGAATGATCCTAAATGACATAAAACGTGTATTCATAGGGCAGCCCTAGTAAACTGAGATGAGCAGTTAACTTTTGTCCTCACTTCCCTCCCTCAACCCCTCCCCCACCCACCTTACCTCTGTGCCCCACATTCACACCTGTTCAGGTCCCAGATATAACTACCCTCTCCTCCATGTTCTCTTAGTGAAACACATGAAACCTATTTAGCCTAAGATGTAGCTAATGTCTGATACAAGCTTGAGGAAACAACTAATTTTTGCATGTGTCTTGCTTGACTGTATTGCTGCCCCCTTCCTAGTGACACATGTGACTGCTAAATTAATCTTCTGCCCAAGTTCCTGTCTGGATAACCTGAGCCCCTCTCATACCCAGTGTTTCCCCACTCCCAGATCTTTGAAAAATTAATTCCTGGAACTAAATATCAGAATTTAATGATTTCAACTGCCGTATGCTGAAAGAATTGTGTGATGCCAATCATGGGCCTTGATTACTCTATATTACCACTTCCAGGACATGTTGAGAGCTCAGCCAGACTGGCAAGGGGCTTCATGGTAGTGTGCCTCTAACCCTGAAGGTATAAGTGTCTCACAGGAGTGTGGGTTTATAATTCTAAGTCCCATTCCCTTCTGGGCTACTCCCTAAGTTAACTATGCATCATTGAGCCATGAGCCATGAGCCATGACCCCAAACCTGGTAGATACAATCTTGTCAAAGTCTCCAATCCTCAGAGTGAATTCACAATTTACAATGCTGAGGTAAATTTCTGGTTAGTATGAACTTTGGAGACCACTAGACCCAATTAATTACTTCTTCCTGCAAATATTTTTGTCACTGGGTTTCAGCTACCTTACTAGTTGTCTTGAGCCACTTTTGCTAGTTCCTGATTTCAAATACCAGTGTATTCTACAGCTCAGCCCTTAGATTTCTTTCCTTTCTCTCTTGAATTACTCCATTTGAGTTTGCTCTCCTCCAGTCTTGTGGCTGCGAGTTACACCCACATGCTGGTGACTCACAACTGAGCACATCCAGTCCTACCGTTTCCCTGAACTCCAGGCTATGTCTTTAATTCTTGTCTTGACACTTCCACTCTGCTATCTAACAGATATCTTGACTTTCACATGTTCAAGAGCTGAACTCCTCATTTTAACCTTCCACCTGGCCTGTTCCAATCTCCACCATGAGTACTGCCCATCCCACATAACTGCAACTTTATATACTTCATGCTTGGTCCCCAAACTTTGGAGATACCTGTGGTGAACAGTCCAGCCATAATCAATTCCTTTCTTACACTAATCCAGAGGTGGAGTCCATGTACCCACATCTTGTACATGTACTAGCCTTGCAACTTGCCGTCAAATGTGACATTGTGGAACTTTCACCCTAGTTTTTCAGCTGACAAGCAACTGCTTCTTCCTTCCTTAACTCAGTCACTATGCAAAACTGATCACTCTGAGACCACTGTGCTGTGATGGCATTGAAGCTAACCATGTGGAGAGACCATGCAGAGAGACACACTTGGCCCAGGGAGCTGTTCAAGGAAGATTCCACTGGGGTACCTGACATGTCACCACTGGGGCACTTGATATGTCACCCCAGGGACAGTGTTGGACACCCCACAGAGCAGAACTGCCCAACCAAACCCAGCCCAGACTGCTGGACAGGATAAATAGGAAGTTGTTTTTTTTAAGCCAGTAAATTTCATCAAGCAGTAGATAATATCCTTAACTCTGTTCTTTCTCTCGCAGTCCACATCCAATCTGTTGGCAAGTCTGTTGGCTCTGCTTTCAAAACCATCCATGGTATAACTACTGGTTTCACCACTGCCAGTACCCTACCTGAATCATCATCATCTCCTGCCTGTTTTCCCCTGTTCCTCCCTGTTTTTGCATAACCTATTCTCAACATAGAGCTCAAATGACCTCCAAAATATATGTCCTGCCACAGTATTCTTTTGCTTAAAACCTTCCAAAGGCTCCCCATTTCACTCTAGTAAAAACTGAGGTATTTCACTTGTCCATGAGGTTTTACATGGTTTAACACCTCTATTACATCTCTGCCAACACATGCTTACCTCTTCAAGTTACCCAGCTTTGCCTGACTCAGCTCCAGAAATACTGGCTTTTTGCTTTTTATTCAACACATGGGTATGCTTCTGCTTTAGGACCTTTGTGTCTATTGTCGCTCTCCCCAGAATGCTTTTCCACCAGGTAAAACCTTACTTGCCTGCTCATCACTTCCTGTAAGTCTTGGCTCAGTATCACCTTCTCAGCTTGGTCTTCACTGAGCACCCTATTCAAGATAGCAACACCTTCACCTTCCTACTCCCTGCGCTTAACACCTGCTACCTTCTCACAGCTGCTTAATTGTTTAGTTTTATTTATTATCACTTACCTGATACTTGAAGGCAAGGTCAGGAATTTGTATGCATTTTGTTAACTTGTGTAGCCTCAGTACCCAGAACAATGTCCAGTAGGTGCTTAATAATTGATAAAGGATTAATTAGTGATTCTCTGTATTTTCTCTTCCACTAGATCCACAGAGAATCTAATAGACTGAATGTGGTTAATCCTCAAGCCAACTCTGTTGATAGAGGCTTAAAGTTAAATTAATCTTGTGGGCTTGAGATTGTACAGTCCACACAGAACTGCTGAGTCAGAAATTCTTCTTTAAGTCTCCAGCTCCTCCATAGACCCTCAAGGCTGACCCTAAGAGACCTTCATTTCTTTCTACCAATTTGTTGGTTCTCTGACCAGACTGAGTGCAGACTGACTAATAGTTGGTTACTCACATTGTACCCTGCTTACATATAACACTATTTTCCTTTTTGTTTATTTTTTTTAGAATAACAAAAAATATTTTACTAAAACATAGGATTTACAGAAGTTTTCAGACAAGCCATACAAAATGGTGACAAGGTTTTTCTTGAAGGGAGGATTCTACATTTGACAGCAAAGTCACAATGTTATTAGTGAGGACTGTAATATTTAATGTTCCCATTTTGGTTCAAAACAATCAAGCTTGTCCATCTACAGCATCTAGATAAAGTTAGACTTGGCTAGAGAGCATATTCTAAAGAACTGGTTAGCTGCTTTTAACCAATGCAATTAAATCACCATAAAAAGGGGGAAAGGAGCCCATAAATTTAAAACTACTTCCCCCCTCAAAAAAAATAAAATAAAGAAAAACACCCATACTCCTGCAGCTAACCCTGATAACTACCTTCATTCACAGTGCTTTATATTTAAATCATGATGGGGGAAATGAATAAAAGCAGAGAGAGGCCGCTGCTTTTAAACGTTTCACAACAATCCAGATAATACTTCTAGCCTCTGCTCATGCTTTATAACAGTGAATCAGGACAAGACATAGATTTGCTAAAGTGCATTTAATCACCAAAGGACTGAAGATGTTGGGCTTTTATTCTGTCATGTTTCTAAGACTGTGTCCATTAAATGCAAACATAAAATGAAGAAGTCTTGGGAGAACAGGAGAAGTGACACACACTTGATGATCAGATTGACTTAAATATTATTCATGGCATATAGCCTAGTCCATGCTCTAGCTGTTTCTATGGCTTGGGCTTCTTTGGTCTTCCACTACTCCGCTACATTTTTTGCTAATGGATCGTCGGGATTGGGAGCACTTAACAAAGCCTGGATCGATAGCAGAACTGTGCGGATCTGCAGTGCTGGGGACCACTTATCTTTCAAAATATCTAAACATATTCTTCCCAACTTGTCTACATTAGGATGATAAATTTTGGTCATGAAACGTACTTTAGGTGCTGCCATCGGGTATTCTTCTCGAAGAAATAGTTCAAGTTTAAAAGTCCCTCCCTCAAAGTGGGAATCCTGGGGGCCAGCAATGACCACATGAAAATAACGGGCGTTGCTCTCATCTGGTTCTGCTTTAATGCCAGGAACTGGTTCTGCTAGCAAACGCTGGGTTTCCTTGATAATCCTGAGGGGCAGCCCGGCCATCTTGTCAGATCCCAAGTTCGGCCTCCGTTCTAGTCTCCGGCTCCGCTCAGATCACGCACAAGTCGAAGTCCCAGGCTCCCTTTTTGTTTCTTTAGCATCACATTTTAAATATAATTTAATTTTTTAGTTAAAATGGATGCCTGATATTACTTGTTTCTTTCATAATATCTTCATGTGGTTTAGGCAAAGTGTTTCAACTTTTTTACACTGTTTAGTTCATATTTTCAAATACTGGCTATTTAATGTTTCTTTTCTCAACCTGCTAAACATGAGATTTGCCATATTTAGTTACGGTCATGAAGAGTTTTAAAAAAATGAGGGAAAGACAATCTTTAGTAGTTTTGTGAACAACATCACCCCATTAAATTCAATTAAAAAGGTATAAGCATAAATAAACAAGATATTTTCAGAGATGGAAAAAAAGAAATTAGAAGTTACAATGATACTGAAATTCTTCTATAATTTTCACTATAGTACAATGATGTCTTCAACCTGATATCATTGGACAATTTTAGTAAGAAAAGACTTAAAGTGACTCTAATAGCTGCTCAGAAATCCAACTCAAAATGCTATTTCACACATGACTTCTGTATTTTGTGGGTCATCCTCTATTTCTATTCAAACTGAGCTATTGTTTGGTGTATCACTTTGTTAAAAGGCACATTCTGATCCATTTACTGTCCTCAGATTCCTCAGCATGTCTTGTCCTGCAGCCATAGGTTATCACCGCTAAGGGTTGGGGACATAGCCCTGTCTCCCCTTCTCAGTCATGTGCATGCCCTGTCCATTATGCCCTTTCAAAGCACCAGTGGTGAAGAACTGAACTACAGTTTTCAATACAATTGAGGGCAGTTACTCCCTGGCAGGTGCCACTGTCCTATCACTGGCTCACTAATTTGCAGTTAGACCTGTCATTACCCTGTGTCTTTGATAACGTATTTTATTGCACAACTTAAGGGCTCATAAATTTTGACTTTTTCATTTTTGAAGATTACATGACTTCAGCCGCTCTCCCTCCTCCTGCCCTGAGCTCCTGTCTGCTGTGTGGTGAATGACAGTGACTGCTTCTCTACACAGGGCTACTGGACCTGTGAGACTCATGTTAATAAAGTAGCCCTTTTAGAAAATTGACTTTTCTAATAACCATGGTGACTAAGGAGTGTAGCCCTGAGGTGAAGGACTATATCTGTTGAGCTGATTTGTATAATAAGCACAAAGAATTCTCATTGTTGCCTGTGTGAGTGCTTTTATGGGATTTTTGTCAGCTACCATGGGAAAAATCTGGTTTTTAATTCTCTCATTTTTTTCCTTTTTTGGTTATAGAATTCTCATGAAAGAAAATGTGCATTAGGTATTGAAATCATCCCTATTAAAAAAAATCACCCATATTCTCCATGTTCAAAGACAATGAGAGCTAATAGTTTGATCTCTATTTTTTCTCAAAATGTTTGTTTTACTTATTAAATAGTTTTAGTTTTCTATTTATATAATATGTACCCTTTATATATTATATGCTGTTTATATAAAATTTTTTTTTTGGTTACTCAAGTCTTAAAACTTTTCCCATGATAGAATTAATAATATATTTTAAATATTCCATCTAACAGAAGTGTCATACTCACCACTGTATAATATTTTGGTCAGATTAGATTATTCAGTAGTATAAACAAAATTGCAAAGAACATCTGGGGAATACTTTCGATTGTTTTACATTTTTAAAATAGGATTTTCTTAGATACACTTTCAAAAGTAGAATTACTTAGTTAAAAGATATATTTTCAGATCTTGGGTACAGTTTGAAAGAAAAACAAAGGAATAATCTCAATAAAGAAGCAGTTGTCCCTTACATTAGCTTCTGGATTGGAGAGCCAATAGAAGAATCCCAGAATGTTAGAAATGGGAATACAGTAAGAAGTGGCTTAGCTCTACTCCTTTGTGTTGTTATGAGAAAGGCTAGTTGCTTTAAATCAGCTAGCTGCCTTCCACACTGTGGATGTAGGTTTCCTGATTTCCAATCAGCTCCTTCTGGTAACAACTGATATCTTTTTTCTTGACATTTAATTTATTTTAAATTTTTAAATCATTTTATTTTTAATAAAATGTTTATTTTATTACACTTTTCTGAATCTTTCCCCCTTTACCCCCTTGCACCCATCACATCCCCACATTATGCTCCCACAGTCAATCCCCCCTTTGTTCATGTCCATGGGTCATTTATACATATTCTTTGTCTAGTTTCTCCCCCTTTTTTCCACCATTGTCCTCTTTCCCCATCCCCTCTGCTCACTCTCAGTCTGCTCCATGTTTCCATGCCTGTAGTTTATTCTGTTCATTAGTTTATTTTGTTGAATAGGTTCCACTTACAGGTGAGATCATATGGTATTTACTTTCACTGACTGTTTTATTTCACATAGCATAATATTCTCCAGTTCTATCCATGTTGTCACAAAAGGTAAGAATTCCTTCCTTCTTTCTCTTTCTTTAATGCAGATTTTATATATATATATATATTTATTTATTTATTTATTTGAAAGTCAAAGTCAATTAGAAAATATTAAAAAATTTAAATCCCTTATAAAGTCTCAGAAATTAAAACAACAAGACACCAGCACAGAAATAATCAAGTAGATCAATGAAATGAAAAGAGCATTCTAGAAATAAATGTATAATATAACAATGTTATATATGATCAAGTTGATATTTCAAATCAATGGGGAAAATACAGTTTATTGAACAAATAAGGGTCAGAATCAAGATGGCGGAGGAGTGAGTAGAAGTCACACTGACTCACTACCAGAACCAACCTGGAATTACAAATAAACTGTGGAGAACTCACATGGAACAAACAATTGAACAACAGTGAGAGAGGAGTCTTATAACCTTGAAGATAGAAGAATCATCTTTAGCACAATCTAACTAGTAAGTAGTGTGGTAAAGACTCAAGAAGGTGGGCAGGGTGCTCATGGGTGACAGCACTAGAAATACATTATAGAGGCCAGTTAGATCCCACTGAGTAGAGTGGTGTCTAAACCAAAAGCAGGGATCTCCAGCTTACAGCACCAGAACTCCAAAAGTACACAGAAAATAGCAAGCTGTGAAAAGTGGCAGGGTTACTCTCTACCAGAGACAAGCAGCTGGAGACACAAAGGGTCATTTAAAGGGCCAATGCGTAAATTTTTATTTGCAGCTACTTACCCTGGGCTTTGGCAAAGGCAAGGCAGAGTGGGCTAGAGACGCCTGAGAAGAGACAAGGTAAGGAGGTTTTGGGGAGAGAACTGAGAGAGAAGCAGCAGGGTCTCGGTAATGACTCATCCCCCATGTGGCAGCAGCCATCTTGCTCAGGCAGAAACAACTCCCCTGAATGGTAACAGCATTAGAGGACCCAATAGCTATGCCCCCAGCAGGGACTCCACCCCTCCCTGAGCTATATAAGCCGGTCTGCTGAGTGCAGAGTGACTATATTAACAGCTGAAGGAAATAGCCATAGACAGTAGATTCCTGGAATTCTCGAACAGACTGTCTAAATTCCGATAGGGACAACATCTGACATCATCAGACAAAGATGCAGAAAGTAAAAACAGGGATCCCCTATCATAAAAGCTCACACCACAAAGTCTGGAAATCAAGACAAATCAATTTAAGAGCAGAACAAAAAAGAAGAGTCTCACAAATAATGGGAAGACAAAGAAACTTCCCCCAACCAAAGGGAAAGGAGGAATCCCCAGCAAGAGAACTAAATGAAACAGAGTCAAGTAACTATGAGATACTGAGTTCCAAACAATGGTTCTAAGGAAGTTCAATGAGCTCAGTGAGCTCAGAGAGAATTATAAAAAAACTACAGGGAAACTATGAGGAACTTACTGCAAACTGTATCAGCATGAAAAAGGGCATAGAAACAATCAATAAGACACAGAGGAATTGAAGAACACAGTAGAAGGTATCAAAAACAGACTAGATGAAGCTCAGGACTGAATCAGCGAGCTGGAGGAAAAGGTAGAAAAAAACTTCCAGAAAGAGCAAGAAAATGAGAAAAGACTCCAAAAGAATGAAGAGGTGTTTAGGGAAATGCAGGACAACCTGAAACGTAAAAATATCTGTATCACAGGGATACCAGAAGGAGAAAAAGAGGAGGAAGGGAAAGAGAACCTGTTTGAAAAAGTAATGATGAAAAACTTCCCTCAATTCAGGAGAGAAAGTCACACAAGTCCAGGAAGCACAGAGGATCCCATTCAGGAGGAACCCAATGAGACCCACTCCAAGACACATCATAATCAAAATGACATATATCAAAGGCAAATAGAGAATCCTACAGGAAGCAAGGGAGAAAGAGATAGTAACATATAAAGGAAGTCCGGTATGGCTTGCTGCTGACTTCTGAAAAGAAACACTGCAAGCAAGAAGGGAATGGCAAGAAATATTCCAAGCAATGAAAAGCAAAGGGCTGCAACCAACTCTGCTCTACCCACAAGGCTTTCCATTAAAATGGAAGGTGAAATAAGGAGTTTCCCAGACAAAAGAAGGCTAAAAGAATACACCTCCACCAAACCAGCACTGCAAAATACGCTAAAGAGACTGCTTTAAGATTAAGAAAAAGTCTGTGAATACCCACTTCCTTTCACAGACACCAATACTTGATATTACCAATATTTTTAATATGAATAATCTGATTGTAAAAATGACATGGTATTTTAATTGTTCCATTATTTGTCAAAACTAAATGTGTTTTGTATATTTCTTGTTAATTCCTATTATTTTTAAAAAGCTTGAAATGACTTTTTGCTATTTTTATCCATTTTTTGACTAAATGTTTGTAGAATTTTTTTCCTAAAAAAACCCCCCAAACCATTAACCCCTTTTTATTTTTATTTTTATTTTTTTAAATTTTATTTTAATTTATTTTTTCAAATACATTTGTCTCTGCCTCCCCCCACCACTTTCCCTTGCCCCCTTCCTCCTTCCCTCCCTCAGCTCTTCCCTTTGGTTTTGTCCATGAGTCCTTGCTATATGTTCCTTGACTTTCCCCTTCCCTTCCTTGTCCCTGCCCCGCCTCCTTCCTTCCCTCTTGTCTTTGTTGATTTCTTTTCCTTTCAGTGTTGCTGGTCTTATTTTCCTTGCATCTTTGTATTGTTGCATTAACCCTTTTTTAGATGTGTGGCAAATAGTTTCCCATTCTCTTACTTGTCCTTTAAAGTTTCTTTTAAAATGTATATTACTATATAGTAAAAAATGTGTAATATATTAAAAAATGTGTAATAGAGTCATATTGTTAATATTTTACTTTATAGCTTTGGGTTTGAATATTTTAATTCAGGGTAATAAAATATTAGTTTGCATTTTCAGCTAAAACTCCTTAGATTCTACATATTGATTTTTAACTCACTTGACTATTTCTTTTATAATGTGTAAAATAGGGCTCTATATTTGTTTTATTTCAAGTAATAGTGGTCCATACACCTAATTTGTTGAATAAGCCTTATTTTACCCATTGATTTGAATTATCAATTTAATCATAAATTACATTATTAGATAGATATATACATTTGTTTCTAGAATGTGCATTGTATTTCATTGATCTACTTGATTATTTCTGAGCTGGTGTCATGTTTTAATTGTTGAAACTTTATAATGATTTTAAATTTTTAAATATTTTATAATTGACTTTGAGATTTAAAAAAATAAATAAAATCAATCTGTATTTAAAAGAAAGAAAAAAATTTAAATAGAAAAAGAAAGAAATTTAGATGAAAGAAAGAAACAAGTAAGAAAGAAATAAAGAAAGAATCTCCTACCATTTGAGACAACATGGATGGAATTGGAGAATATTATGCTAAGTGAAATAAGCCAGTTGGTGAAAGACAAATACCATATGATCTCACCTATCAGTGGAATCTTTTCAACAAAATAAACTAATGGAAAAAATAAACCACAGGCATGGAAACGTGGAGCAGACTGAAAGTGAACTGAGGGGATGGGGAAAGAGGACAATGGTGGAAAGAAGGGGGAGAAACTAGACAAAGAACATGTTGAATGACCCATGGACATGGACAACAGAGTGGGAATTGACTGTGAGAGCATATGTGGGGATGTGATAGGTGGAAAAGGGTAAAGGGGGAAATCTGAGACAACTGTAATAAAATAAAAATAATTTAAAAATAAACAATAAATATATAAGGTGTATTAACCACTATTACTTGAAATAAAACAAATGCAGAGCCCTATTTTACACATAACACAAAAAGTATTCAGGTGAGTTAAAAATCAATATGTAGAATCTAAGTTTTAGGAGAAAATAGAAGCTAATATTTTTCTTATCTTGAAGTGAATATTCAAACTCAGAAGCTATAAAATAAAATATTGTCCATATGACTATATTAAACATTTATGACTATACAGTAATATACATATAAAAAAAGCAACAGGACAAGCAATAGAAGAGGAAAGTATTTGCAACACATCTAAAAAAAGGTTAATAATTTTTTGTTTTATTTTTAGGGGAAAAAATCTACAAACATTTAGTCAAAAAATGGATAAAGAATACCAAAAAGTCATTTGAAGTTTTTTAAAAATAATAGAAATAGGCAAGATATATACAAAACAGGTTTAGTTTCAACAAATAATAAAGGAACAATTAAAATACATCATTGTCACAATCAGATTAATAAGAATTAAAAATATTGGTAATATCAAGTATTGGCAATTGTGAAAGGAACTAGGTATTCAGACTCTTTTTCCTACATCTTCTTAAAGAAGACCCTTGAGCATATTTTGCAGTGCTGGCTTAGAGGAGTTGTATTCTTTTAGCCTTCTTTTGTCTGGGAAACTCCTTATTTTGCCTTCCATTTTAATGGAGAGCCTTGTGGGTAGAGCGGTGTTCTTTGCAGCCCTTTGCTTTTCATTGCTTGGAATATTTCTTGCCATTCCCTTCTTGCATGCAGTGTTTCTGTTGAGAAGTCAGCTGCAATCCATATTGGGACTTCCCTTTATATGTTACTATCTCTTCTCCTTTGCTTCCTTTAGGATTCTCTGTTTGTCTTTGATGTTGGCATTTTAATTATGATGTCATAATTAAAATATTGGTAATATATTTTACCAATAGGTCTTGGAGTGGACCTCATTGGGTTCCTCTTGAATGGGACCCTCTGTGCTTCCTGAACTTGTGTGACTTTTTCTCTTTCCAATTTGGGAAGTTTTCCATCATTATTTATTCAAACAGGTTCTCTGTTCCTTCCTCATCCTCTTTTCCTTCTGGTATCCCTGTGATACAGATATTATTATGTTTCAGATTGTCCTGCATTCTCCTGAATGTCTCTTCATTCTTTTGAGTCTTTTCTCACTTTCTTGCTCTTTCTGGGAGTTTTTTTTCTACCTTATCCTGCAGCTCGTTGATTTGCTCCTTTCCTTCACCTAGCCTGTCTTTGATTCCTTCTACTGTGTTCTTCAATTCAGAAACTGTATTCCTCATTTCCTCTTGTGTCTTATTGATAGTTTCTATGTCCTTTTTCATGCTGATATAATTTGCAGTAACTTCCACATAGTTCCTTGTAGTTTTTTGTAATTCTCTCTGAGCTCTCTAAGCTCACTGAACTCATTGAGCTTCCTTAGAACCATTGTTTTGAACTCCATATCTGATAGTTTCCTTGCTTCTGTTTCATTATTTCTCTTTCTGGGGATTCCTTCTTTCCATTTGCCTGGGGGGTGTTTCGTTGTCTTCCCATTATTTGTGAGACTCTCCTTTTTTAATTCCTTCTTATATTGGTCTGTCTTGATTTCCTAACTTTGTGTTGTGAATATCTAGAGTAGGAGCCAGCTGTTTTTTCTTTCCTGATCTTTGTCTGATGATGTCAGATGTTGTCCCTATTTGACCTTAGGTAGTATGTTTGAGGCTTCCATGAATCTACTGTCTGTGGCTGTCTACTTCTGCTGTTTATCTAGTCACTCTTCACTCAGCAGTCAGGCTTAGAGTCCCTCATGGGGCATGGGGTTATTGGGTACTGTCATTCTGCTGCTGCTCAGGGGAGTGGTCTGCCTGAGCTGGGTGGCAGCTGCCATATGAGGGAGGAGTCAGAACTGGGATATCAGTCTCTCCTTTCTCAGTTCTCTCCCCAAAGCATCTCTCTCCATTCTCTCCTCAAGTGTTTCTCTAGCACTCTGTGCCCCCTTTAGCCATGGATCTACTATCTGTGGCTGCCACTCTGTACTCAGAAGTCAGGCTTTAGCACTACCTGGCCTGGGGTGAGTCTCTCCTGGGGGGTGAGGCTATTGTGTCCTCTAATCTGTTGCTGCTCAGGGGAGTGGTCTGCTTGAGCAAGATGGCTGCTGACATATGAGGGATGAGTCAGCACAAGATTCCTGCCAGCTATTCTCTCAGTTCTCTCTGCAAAGCCTCCTTCCCTAGTCTCTCTTCAGGCATCTCTAGCCCAGTTTTCCCCACTTTTGCCAGAGACCAGGGTAAGTGGCTGCAAAAAAAGTGCATATGTTAGCCCTTTAGACAGCTCTTTGCTTCTCCACCCACTCTTCTCTGGCAAAGAGTAACCCTGACACTTTTTGCAGCTAGATGTTATCTGTGTAATTTTTGGACTCTGTTGCTGTAGGCTGGAGATCTTCATTTATGGACAGACCCAACTCTTTTCAGAGGTATCCAACTGACAGTTTCAATATCTTTCTGTGCTGTCACCTGTGGGCACCGTGCCCACCTTCTTGAGTGTCTACCATAATCTTTATCAGTAAGGTTGTGCTAAAGCTGATTCTTCTGTGTGTCTGAGGTTATATGGCTCCTCTCTCACTACTGTTCAGTTGTTTGTTCCAGGTGATTTCTCCGTGATTTAGTTGTAATTCCAGGTTGGTCCTGGGAGGAGGTCAGTGTGACTCCAATCACTCCTCTGCCGTCTTGATTCTTGCCACTGATGTCTTTTCAGATGGAGTAGTTCTAACAGAGATTTTCCCAGAGAGAAAATATTTCAAACAATTTTTTAAGTGCAAACAATGTAGCACCTAGTTGCACTCATACAAGTCCCTTGTGCTTTTATCTGACCTCACAAATGTCCATGAACTCCATGTCAACACTGGCGTTTGGAAGAAGATCCCTTACATTTTGATATTCTGATTTTTAACAATACCAACAAGGATGAAGTATCAGTCACATTATCTTTCCAGTAGAAAGGATTTTTAAAGTTTAATAGATTTAATTTCTTCTACAAAAACCATTTTAGGGAGAAGCATTCATCTTGCATGGCTGACAAATCTAGTAAGACTTGGCTGCTCTTTTCTCCCTCACCTTTAGACATTGAAAAATGAGGCATTTTGCTTCCCTTTTAGTAGTTATAACTAAATCAGACAAAGTACTCTTGCAAAGAAATGAACTATTTTATATATTTTTTATTAAAAATGTGTGAACTGTTTTCTAATCAACATATTTAAAGCCACCTCAAAGTAACAAACTTATGAACTTCATTTTTTTCTTGCTCATAGTTAAAATTTTTAAAAAACATCTTTCAAAAACTCAGTCTTTTCTCTTAGCTTATGATTTGTGATCAGTATTTTCACACTTGGATTGACCAGGGAAATACAATTTTATAAACATAATAGAACTAGTTCATTTTATAAAATAATGACTGTCCAGCTTCTTATTAATACACTACATCCATTTATAAGACAGATATTCAATCTATCTTTTTTCCCCTTGCATTTTGCTTGGCTCAGACATACTCCTACATTGTGACACATTTCTTATTTCTGTTTTTCCCAGTTGTTAGAAGAGAAGCAGTCAGTGTGGCCATGAAGCGTCCTCGTGTGTATTAAGGAAACGTGACAGGGGTGCCAGTACTTCAGATGATCCATCAATGAGGTGGCTCAAAGTTTCACCCTCTGGGAAGGAACTTAATAAAAGGAACTTCCCATCAATCTTAAAAAAGCTAGTCTTTAAATGCCACTCTCAGTTGTGCTTTTAAAATATTTCACACAAAAATGTTAAACCTTAAAACTTAATACTCTCTAGAAATAAGGAGATTTCCTTTCTCTCCTTTTTCTTTGAGTATTTACTTTAGAAAATTTGTCATTTTAAAGATTTTATACTATTTTTGAAGATATAGAAATCCTTTCAAAGACTATATAGGCCTTCATGACCCAACTATGTTTTTTCTCGAGAACTGGGGCTATCTCTGAAATGTGGGCATTGGGGAAGACAGTTCCCCATCTTCCAGTCTCTGTGTAAGAGCAGAGAGCAGGGGCTTGGCTTTGGTGGACACCTGGCTTCAAGTTGCAAAATTACTACCTGTCCTAGAGATGTGAGACATTCACTTTCCTTTCAGTAGAGCCAGCTACCAATTGGTTAACACAGATGGTCTCTCCGATTACCAGTTGAGTCCAGAATGAACTAACTATATGTGATAAACAGCACTGTCTAGTTCTCTGACTTTGAGGACTGGCTATTGTTCATCTTGAGAACATCTGTGGACTGGGTTATATTTATTTTCCTAACTAAAAGGATGAGATTTCTTTCTGTTTTTATGATGTCCCAGTGGATTACCTGTGATGGCTATAATATTCTGAGTTAGTCCTTATTCAAATTAAGAGTGTTTTTTATTGATTGTTTTAATTGAATTTAATAACAGGAAATTTAAATAAAATTTAAATATTTTGAAAATATCAGCATTTTGAAAAGTCATCAGGACAAAAACTAGTTACCATAATAAAATTAAGTATTTATATTTTGTTGATAATGGGGATACTACTTCATCAATTTTAGTCTTCTATAAAAAATTTTTTTCTTTTTGAAATTCTTTTTTGGTTTTTTTTTGCATACTCAAAACTGTAAACCTGCTTTTTAAAAAAATTTTCTTTATGTACTACCTTTGGGGAGAGGAGTTTTGGGTTGGGAGAAGACTTTGTTTTTAATTCTATTAGAAACAGTGTAAAGAGAGGGTACCAGTCCCACAGTAAAGGTTTTTTTGGTCTTCAATTTGATTCATTTAAAAATGAGGCTTTACAGACTCATTTCACTTTTTTTTTAATGCTCCCTTTCATGTAGTCTCATGGAATGGGAAACATATCCTGGAATTCTTAAATTAATGTGTAGACAGAAGGGAAATAAGCCCCAAATGGGAAAAAGAAGAATGAAGTAACTCATCACGACTAAAAACAATCAACTTACAATGTATCTTAAGTTGGAAGTCCAAGGTCCTAAATTCTCTACTATGGATTATTCTAAAATAAGAAGTCATTGGATCTAAAGATAGTGACAAAAACAAAAGTGATGAAATCAGCACTGGCAGTGAAGATGTGCCACATTGCAAGGGCGATACAGTCCAGAAAGCACCTTCCTCCCAGGCAAAGCCTTCCCAATGGCCCAGTCACATGAGGACCTCCCCACCTTGCTCTTTCACTCTGGGTGCATGAACAGGGCTTCTGTGTGCTCTCTAACTTTAATGCCCCATCATGCAATATAACCAGAACACAGACACAATGAGACACAAAGAACATGTGGCACAAAATGCTGGAAAACTTGATTCTTGCTGATGAAGAGATTTGGTCCAACAGAAAATTCTGTTGTCACAGATGAAAGAAAGCAAATGATTCATGGCAGGCTGTAGCACCTAAAGTACAGTAAAGTTAACAGCTAGAAGAAAAATTGTATGACTTCATTTGCACCAGCAAACTGCCAGGAGGTAGCAGAATTTCAGCCTCTTCCCTCTGGTCAAGGCTATGCATTTCTCCCCACCCCAGAGCGGGATTACTAAGTGAAAGGTCATAAACACCCGATCATTGAGACTGGCAGACAAGCCACGCTGGGGTCAGCCAACTCTTGCTTTCTATGCCCGGCCTGTACACAGCTCTGTGAGTAATGTGAAGTCTGCTGCTCTGGAGGTCTACACATTGTCGAAAGTCACTCTCTGTGAGGTTCATCCATTTGTCAAAGGAAGGTAAATTGCCTTTGGAGAAGCAGGAAGGAAGACTCATTATACTGCAGTTTAACCTTGGCTATTACTGAAAGACTTCACAAGAAGAATTCCAATTGTTTAAAAATATTTTGTGTTTGCGATTGTGTGTGTTATGACTGCTACTGAGAGCGGTATCAACTATGTTGGTTAGACGATTTCATATGTGATAAGTTCCTCTCAGAAGAGAGAGGTAAGTAAAAAATAATCTTTCATCACAGATTAGAGTACTCTGTTTTAATAGACTGTTACATAAATTATCATTAGATGTTCACTTGTAATACTTTATTAAGGTATACGTTTTCTAAGTACACTTATATCCTAACTGCCCACTGCACCCCCGACTTTCCCTAATTCTTGGCTCTTATTATTTATGTCTTTTTAAAATTGGTGCATGGCTTTGTTTCCTTTGGTTTTTATCATAAATTACCTCCAACCCAATAAATGACACTATAGTCTTTCAAAAAGTCTTAGAGATAGATACTTGGCATTAGGGAACTGCACAATCCAGTCTCCCTTTACTGCCACCATGTTCTTCTCATATTCAGGAAGGCATTCATGGATATTTGTGCATAAAAACATAACAGAAGACTTCAAATTGGTCATTATTTAACCTAATAGAGAAGTGTTTGCAGCAGGTCTACTTTAATGGATATTATGTTAACATTTCTTCAAGCATTTTAAATTAAAAGATTTATAAATTACATTTGCTTATGTGAAATACTATAAATAAACATAATCTTTTAAAAAATTTCTTCTTCAGGCAGTTGTAGGAAATGTTAATGTGTTTAGTTGACTGTGTGAGTTTTAGCAACATTATCATAGCTCAAGACTCATTTAAAATAATTTCTTTAAATGTTTTATTACAGACCTTTTCTTTGAATAATCGTAAGAATGAGAGTAACTAAAATTTCTAGAATATCTGTAACAGATCAAGGTTCCTTAAATATATCACCTACTAGGAAACTTCTATTCTACCTTTAGGTGCCCTGCATGTCTAACACTCTTTCCACCAAACATACTCATTTATGACATTTGAACAATTATAACCATGCAAAAAAGGAGTGAGTGGGGCCTTTTCTGCTTTAACAGGAGTTCATATTCTTTTGGGAGGTGTGAATTAAAGAGAACCAGCCCTTAATTACATACATGTATAAATATTCAGCTTTGAGTTTTAGAAATAAAGTTTTTTTGTATTTTGTCTTGCAGATATTGGCAATCACTCTTTTACATGTCTGTAATTTTGTTGGATTTGGAGGAAAAAAGAGACTGTGGTTGCTACACAGACCCTGCAACAATCTATTTAAAAAAATGTATGCAACCTTGAGAAAGAAGAACAAAGTTAGAGGTATTACGCTACCTGATATCAAACTATACTATAAGGTTATATTAATAAAAGTAGCATGTTACTGGAATAAAAATAGACACATAGATCAGTGGAACAGAATAAGGAACCCAGAAATAAACCCACACATATTTCATCAACTAATCTTTGACAAAGGATGCAAGGACATATAATGAATTAAAGATAGTATATTCAATAAATGGTGTTGGGACAGATACATGCAAAAAAAAAAACCCCAAAAAACAAAACTAGACCACTTTTTTACATCATATACAAGAATAAATGCAGGATACATTAAAAACTTAAATATAAGTCTCGAAACCATAAAACTCCTAGAAGAATATCCCATATGCACTTTGATATCACTCTTAGTAATATTTTTTTTTGATACATCTGCTTGGGTAAGGGAAACAAAAAAATAGACAAATAAGGCTACATCAAATTAAAAGTTTTGCATTGAAAAAGAAACCATCAACAAAACGAAATGACAACCTACTGAATGGAAGAAGATATTTGCCAATGATACATCAGATAAGGGGTTAATATCCAAAATATACAAAGAACTCAAACAGTCTACTTTCAAATTGACCTTCATGGGTGTGCCAATGCTGAGGCTTGTTTCCGTTTCAGAAGGTCAGAATGTAGTGCAGGGACAAGAGCAACATTTCCCTGATCTCCTCACACTGCATTTAAAACTGGAGTCCATTCCTGGATTGCTTTTTGCATGGGCTCACCTGACTGGGTAGGTGAAATGAAGCTTTTACCAGTGCAAAGGAAGACATTGACACAGGAAGTATGAAGCTTCTAAAATGAATGCATATTATCCTTGACATTATAAAAGGAGACAGAAAATGCTAAAAGTAATCAATATGTAATTGGTAAATATTTCTCAACACACAGAGCAAGTAGATGTAGCAGAAGTGTCCAGGAGATTTTTTTCTCCACATTGATTTTTGCTATTTAGAAATTACCTTCTATTACTTTCATTTCCATTCAAATGAAAGGGGATATTTTGGGTCTCTTGAGGGTCTCCTGTCCCATGATGTGACAGAGTCACCAGAAAAGATTATAATAAGACCCATGAAGATCAAGGGTCAAATCACAAGAATTTGCTGTACAATCACCTTTCTTGGCCCATGTTCTGAAAGTTTTTTGATCACTGAAGTTCCTATAGCATAACCCACATTTATGGCCACTACCACCAATTGTAATGACCTTAAAATGATGATACTATAGCTTATCTCGTGACAATCCTGATTCCCATGGTCATTTTTGTTGGGTGGTAAGGTTGCTATGAAAGACATCTGTAGAACATCATAGACCACATTTGGGAATGATACTGAGTAATATCCATGCAATGAGCAGGGTGAACTACCACATTTTCTGTGTCTTTCTGAGCTAGGATGGTTGCAATTAGGTGAATGAAAACCTACTCTTGTTCAGTTATGATAAACTGTCAGCTTTCCTCACATCAGAGGAAATGTCTGTCTCTTCTACAAGCAGAAGTGAAAGCATCACACAATTCTCATTCAGCAATGATTTAGCACTAATTAGAATTTGGTATCCCAGGAAACTCACTTGCTGGGGGAGCATAATTATTTTGGAACACCACAGAAATAGTATGATGGACACAGCACATCTGAAAGAGTAAGTTATTAAAAGTTACAATATTTTCTCCAGAGAATGCATTTGCTATTCACCATTAAGATGAGGTCCAATATTTATGGAATGTTCATAAATGACTAATTATCTTTCCTGTACAAATGTCCCCTAATGAGAGACATTTTTATTTCAAATGCTATATTCATGAATTGTTTGTCTTTAGGAATTCATGTCCAAGGCAGAAATAATTTCTTTTTGCTCCCTTCCCTCAACGCTATACCCAAGACTGCTGCTTATCACATCTTGTCTTTCATCAGAGTGTGACCATTCCTCCAGCTGCCTTAGCTGAAAACCTTGGACATGTCTGTGACTTTCACTCATTGTACACCCCACTTCTACTCACTCACCACATTCAAATAACTCCTTGTTGCCTGCAGAATAAAAGCCATATTGCTTTCCTGTGATGCACAGGCCTACCCGGATCCAGGCAGGCTGAGTCACCATAATGTTCTAGTTACTTGTTTTTCACAATTGGTTTATCTAGCTCCACTACAGGAGGCTCTATTGGTCTCTGTGCCTGTGCCCTGTGCATACTCTGTCTGGTGTGTCCTCCCCTTTGTTTCCTGAGTGACTGCCTGCTTGTTCAGAAGCCAGCTTAAGTGGTCTCCAGGCTTCCTACCCCCATCCCTGTTGTCAGAATCAGTACTGTTCTCATTTGTTTTCTTACAGAACTGCATACATTTATGTTCATTGATGTTCCTTATTCATGTGTGTGAGGTTTTCCCAGAAAGTATCCAAACATGTATTATGAAAAATGGAAACATTAATTGAAGAAAATACAACAAGAAACATTGTACATAGGATGATGATAACTCAGTCATCTTCAAAGTAGGCACCTGGGAACCACACATGGTTCTCCCATTTCTTCCACTGTTCAAAACGCTATGCAAAATACTTTCTTGGAATCACCATCAGCTGCCCTGTGGTATTTTCCTGAATCTCATCGATGGTGTGAAATATATTCTTTTTTAAAGGTGATTTTAGTTTTGGGAAAAGCCAGAAGTTGCAGGGTGCCATATCTGGACTATAGGGGGACTGAATCACTTGGGTCACCAATCTTTGTTGATTTAAGCCTGTACCCATTCAATATTCTCAGGTGTTTGGCTTTGTGGCATGATATCTAGAATGTGGGATGCTTTCAACAGATATTCTCAACCATCTTTGAGGCATTTATTCCATACTTTTATTTGCACTGCACTCATTTCATTAACCCTGAAAGCCTTCTGAATCATCTGAATAGTTTCTGTGGAGGAATGTTTATGTTTAATGCAAAATTTTATGAAGATTTGTTGCTCTACTTGCTAAGTCATTTTGAATGTGACAGCCTCACAGTACACATGCTCATGCAATGGGATCTACCAGCCCCATTGACTAGTACAGTGAAGTCATCATTGTTCATGCATGTGCATTCCAGTCTTCTCTTCTTGGCTGCTGGGTTACATCAATGTCCCACAAATCCATCTTGTTATCTTAAAAATATAGCTGGACTTTTTCCAGACAGACCTCATATACCTAATTCATATATAAGACAAGAAATGTTCTGTAGCTTCACTGTGTTTTAAAAAAAAATTTGTGTCTTCTCCATATACCATGTTAATTTAGCACATGATAAGTGCTTAGTACCACCTGTCAGGCTAAATCAAAAGCTTGATTAGAGAAGTAACAAGGCAAGTGATGTCTCAGGGGATATTCCATGTCAATACTGCTTTGCGTTTGATGATGGAGAGGAAATGGACATAGGTGGAGAGAAAAGTGTGATGGAAAACAATTTCCATCCTGAACTGAGCAACTGGATACAGAGACATAAATCAGAGCTTACCTATAACCATAGCAATTAATTACCTTTATTTAATTATCTTCTCTTTGCCCTGCAACCTGGTCATTTTTCTATGCCAAGAAGATCAGCTACCACAGTGCTCCAACCATAGGACACACACAATAAATATGTCTTGTATGAATGAATGAAAGAATGAACAAATGACATCATTCCAGCCCTTTCATTTTATAGGTAAGGAAACAGATCCAAAGATGCAAAGAACAGGAAAGCAAAATATACCTCTCTTCAAGATGCTACCATCTTCACATTTCTTACACTGAGTTTTACTCTACCAAGAAAATTACACAACTATTATGTTAGATAGAGAATTTAAAGCTCAAATCTGTGCTCTGTGGTCACACAAATAGGTGGTAACATATGTTCTTATATGACATACATTGTAGTCATGCACAGAAATATAACTGATTAATTGTTTTGGTGAATAGGAATCTCTGCTTTTCATAACTTGTGTTGTTTAGATGGTAAGAGGTGAGGAGATAGCTGTAAGCTAGTGGCAAAGTCACCAAAGTTGAAGGCTGCTCAACAGAGATCAGTTCCTAATCTTGTTACTTGACTCCAGCCTAATCCTTTTTTTGCCTCAGAAGCTTACTTTTCTCATCTGTGAAGCCAGGCACATAACATCAACCTAGAGTTTGGTGGTGAACAGATAAATAATGACTATGAAAACACAGTTGGTTCACAGAAAGATGAGTTTCTATTCTTATTAAGCTTATAAAGAATGAGAAAGCATGAGTGAAAGGCTTTCTCAGAGGCACTCTCTTCTCTTTGTTCCATTTTTTGCTGGTTGGCAATTTCAGCACATCCCAGCCTTCATTTGTGTAAACAGATGAAAATAGCATAAATATGCACTTACCAACTGTAGTGGTTTGTGTAAAATATGTCAGACTGGAAATGAACTTTCACTTCTAATTCTTTTGAATTCACAATTCAACATAATTTAGTAATAGAGAAATAACTGTTACAAAGACATTTGTTTCTTCTTATAAGAATCCATTCTCGTAAGAAAATCAAATCACTCCAAGAACAGGAAAATGGGAAAATTAACATCACTGCATGGATAGTGGTAACTCTTTGATATGAAAGAAGGCCACTGACTGTTTTTTAATAACTTATGTATCAGCTTTTCTGATGTTCTGCATTAGCTGCAGCTCTGTGCATCTATTTATAAATGAATCTGATCAGAAAATAATTTCCATTTCTTATCTGTATAAACATTTCCATTGACTAGTGACATCACCTCCTACCTTTCCCATTGGCTGCCCAAAGGCCAATTATCAACATTTGTTAATTCCTGTTGTCTTCCATTTTTATGTAAAATACATTCAGTTGAAATTAAATAAATTTACACAAACAAAATAGTAAGATCAATTAAGAAGCATTTTCAAAATATCTTTTAAGATCTCTGATGGTCATTCATTAGAAAGCATTGGGGCATCAAGCATGAACAGGACCTCAGTAGTCACCTAATTCTGACCTTTTTATTTTATATAGTTTGGGAAATGGGGCTGTGAGTTGTTGAAAAAGAAACAATGTTGGTTTTCAGAGAACAGGATACAGCTCCAAGCTATCTTTTGAGCATACTATATTGTATCAGAGGATAATCAATTGTGACATGTATAACTCAATTTTCCTTTACACAAATTATCTCAAGGGAAAAGGGGATTTCGTTCAACACTTGCATTAGCTTGTTGGATGTGGGCACTGAAGGAGTAAAGATATGAATCTGGGAGATACCCAAATCAGTTGGATGATAGGAGATCTCAAGAGCCTAGAATAGTTGACTTTCTCTACAAAGGAATTTAGCAGAGAGATGTCAAGTCAGCACTTCAAGTACAGAAACAAATGGAAAAAGTACATGAAGTGGGGCACATAGCTTAATAGCAGAACATGGCTTTTCTTTCAAAGTGGTTGTTTTTATAAAACAAATAGTTCCTGAATGACATAGAGAATAAAAGAACAATTCAAAAGATCCACCATCCAGTAGCTGGTTCTTTGAAAAGATAAACAAAATCAACAAGACCTGAAGCAGACTCATGAGGAAAAAAAGGGAGAGGACCCAAGTAAATAATATCAGAAATGAAAGAGAAGAAAAAAAGCAACTGATACCACAGAAATACAAAGGATTGTAAGAAATTACTATGAGCAATTATGTGTCAAGAAATTTGAAAACCTCGATTAAATGGACAAATTTCTAGAAAAGTACATACAACCTTGCAAAACTGAATGAGGAAGCAGCAGAAAGCCTGAACGGACAGATAACAGCTGGGTAAATGGAAGCAGTAAGAAAAAAAACTCCTAGCACATAACAGCCCTGAAACAGACGGTTTCATAGGACAATTTTACCAAACATTTAAGAAAGAGCTAACCCATGTTCTTCTCAGACTATTCCAAAAAATCCAAGAGGAGGGAAGACCCCCAGACTCTTTTTATGAGACCAGCATCATTCTAATCCCAAAACCAGATAAAGACACAACTAAGAAATAAAACTACAGGCCAATATTGCTGATGAACGCAGACACTAAAATCCTCAACAAAATATTGGCAAACCACATTCAGCATTACGTTAAAAGGATCATCCACCATGATTGAGTGGGATTCATCCTAGGGATGCAAGGATGGTTCAATATTTGCAAGTCAATAAACGTAGTACATAACATAAACAAAAGGAAAGATATAAATTATATTATCATCTCAAAAGATGCAGAAAAAGCATTTGGTAAGGTACAGCACCCATTTATGATAAAAATACTCAGCAGAGTGGGAATAAAGAGGGCACCTCAAGATAATAAAGACCATACATGAAAAACCTACAGCCAACTTCATACTCAATGGACAAAAGCTAAAAGCTTACCCATGAAGACTGAGAACAAGACAAGGATATCCACTTTCACTTTTATTTAACATAGTATTGGAAGTCCTAGCCACAGTGGTCAGACAAGAAAAAGAAATAAAAGGCATCCAAATTGGAAAAGAGGAAATAAAACTATTATTGTTTACAGATTACATGAGAGTATACATAGAAAACCCTGTAGAATCCACCAAAAAACTACTTGACCTAATAAGTGAATTTGGCAAAACAGTAGGATACAGAGTCAACATTCAGAAACAGAAGGCATTTTTATACACCAATGATGAAATGTCAGAAGCAGAAATCAGGAAAAAAATCCCCTTTGCTATAGCAACAGGAAAAATAAAATACCTAGGAATAAACTTAACATAGGAGGTAGGGAGACATATGCTGAAAACTATACAACACTGAAAAAAGAAATGAAAGAAGACACAAATAAATGGAAGTACATACCATATTCATGGACTGGAAGAATTAACATTATCAAAATGTCCATACTACACAAAGGAATTTATAGATTCAACACAATCCCTATTAAAATGCCAATGACATATTTCTCAGACATAGAACAAACACTTCAAAAATTTATATGGAACCATAAATGACCCCAAATAGCCACAGCAATTTTGAGAAAGAAAAACAAAGTAGGAGGGAATCACAATACTTGACATCAAACTATATTACAAGGACACTGTCATCAAAAGAATCTGGTACTGACATAAGAACAGATATATAGATCAATGGAACAGAATAGAGAGTCTAGATATAAACCCATGTCTTTATGGTCAATTAATATTTGACAAAAGGTGCAGAAACATAAAGTGGAATAAAAATAGCCTCTTCAACAAATGGTGTTGGGAAAGCTGAACAGAAACATGCCAAAAATTGAAATTCAACCGTCAACTGACACCATACAAAAAATAAACTCAAGATGGATAAAAGACTTAAATATAAGTTGTAACACCATAAATGTGCTAGAGGAGAACATAGGCAGGAAACTGTCAGATATCCCACACAGCAATATTTTCATTGATATGTCCCCAAGCGCAAGGGACATAAAGGAAAGAATAAACAGTTGGGACTTCATCAAAATAAGAAGCTTCTGAACAACTGAAGAAAACACCAGCAAAGTGAAAAGGGAGCCAACCATATGGAAAAATATATTTGCCAATGATACCTCAGACAGAGATTTGACCTCCAAAATATACAGAGCTCACAGGTCTCCATGCCAGGAAGACAAACAATCCAATTAAAAAATGGGCAAAAGACCTGAACAGACAATTCTCCAAGGAGGACATTCACAGGGCCCAGAGACATGAAAAGATGCTCATCATCACTAGCCATCAGAGAAATGCAAATTAAAACCACAATGGGATACCACTTCACATTGGTCAGAATGACCATCATAAAGAAATCAACACACAACAGATGTTGGCAAGGTTGTGGAGAAAGGGAAGGAACCCTAGTAAATTGTTGGTGGGAATATAGACTGGTGCAGCCACTGTGGAAAACAGTGTGGAATTTTCTAAAAAATCTAAAAATGGAACTGCCTTTTGACCCAGCACTTCCACTGCTGGGATTATACACTACGAATCCCAAAACATCAGTTCAAAAGAACCTATGCTCTCCAATGTTCATAGCAGCACAATTTACAATAGCCAAGTGCTGGAAACAACCTAAGTGTCCATCAATAAATGAGTGGATTAAAATCTATGATACCTTTAAACAATGGAATACTACATAGCAGAAAGAAAGAAAAAGCTACTACCCTTTGTGAAAGCATGGATTGAACTGGAGAGCATTATGGTAAGTGAAATGAGCCAGATGGTGAAAGACAAATACCATATGATCTCACCTATAAGTGAAACCTAGCCAGCAAAGCAAGCAGGCAAGGAAAACATAACTAGCAACATGGAAAGAAAGAAGAAGCTGATAGGGACAGCAGGGAGGCAGGGAGGAGTGTAGCAGGGAGGGGAAGGGGAAAGTCTGATCAAGGAACAGGTTTGAAAGACACATGGTTGATGCCAAGGTGGGGAAGGATTTGGGGGGTAGGGGAGGCAGGGGAGAGTGGTGGCGGGTAAATGAAGACAAATGTATTAGAACAATAAAAAAAATTTTAAGAAACCAATAGTTCCAAGAATTTACTTTTGTTTTCTTCCCCAAATTGAC
Organism: Pteronotus mesoamericanus; assembly: GCF_021234165.1. Lineage (NCBI taxonomy): Eukaryota > Metazoa > Chordata > Mammalia > Chiroptera > Mormoopidae > Pteronotus > Pteronotus mesoamericanus. The sequence goes on from NW_026555321.1 coordinate 62,896,747, forward strand.
TAAATTTTATTTAATTTAATAAAAGTACACACAGAACAATAAAGATGCTAAAATTGTCTACTCTACCCAGCTGGTACTGAGATTATAAGTCTGGTCTCTGATAAATATAAACATGTAGAGGAAAAGACCAAAATGTTACATGGACTCAACCCAATGAATATTAGGAAAGGTTAAGGGTATCAAAGTTGTCTCTCTGGAAAAGTCAAAGGCTACATTGTTGTTTGGGGGAAATGGGAGTTCAAGGAACATGTACTTTGTCACAAAAGAGGCTGATGACCAGGTGGACAGAATTCAGTGTGTGGCATTGGAAAGCATGAGTCAATAGTAGTACCATCATTTCCCAGGATTGCTTTCTGGGGGAATCTCTCAGAAATTGCAGATCAGCTTCTTGATCTCTAAAGTGAGAGTTGCAATATCTACATTGCAGAATTGCTGTGAAAATTAGATTAAACTAACAACTTGTGTGAAATAACTACAGTACATGACATGTGGTAGTCAACAAACACCTTCTCCCCACTTGTCAGGTAACGATAGGAGATTTTTATTACATTTTATTAGAGAACTATCTTGTCGAAGATTAAGTGATGAGGTTAGGCTTCTAAGATCCCAGCCAATGATGTGTGATGTATTTATATGTTGACCACCAACATTTTGTTGCATTTTATGCCAGTAAGGATTACTCCTTATTTGATTCCTTATAGGCTATATGTATTGCCTTTTAAAGTTGGTCAACATTCTCACTACTACATATCATAATGTAGTACTTGCTTACTCACCTATAAAGTGCAGAAAGGGGCCTCTTGTTGCCAGGTTTTGGTCTGTAGGGTTTAGGTTCTCCTGCCATGTTGATATCTGGAAGGATAAAATAAAATATCATGGGTCATGAAAATATAAAATCATTTGAGAAAAATAAACCATGAAGTTTGATTTTTCTTCCTGCTATTTGTTAGTGCAAATATTGTATGTCATTCATTCATTCAACAGGTATTTATTGAACACCAACTCTAGGCCAGCCACTGTTTGAGTTATGTCATGTACTGAACAGGTTAGATGCACCGCCTTGTAGAAGTCATCTTCTACAGGGGAAAACAGATTTATAGGCAACAGACATAATAATTAAGAAAAATACATAACATGTTGGAAGATTATAAGTAGTTTTAAAAAAGAAAATATTGAACAAGATAAGGGAATGAATGCTAACTAAAAATGAGAGAGACAGATATAAGAGAAAGAATAGAGAGGGGAGAGAAACACATGCTTTGCTTCAGGAACTAAAACTCTAAGTTATTAAGCTAAAACAAGGAGCTTAAACACATGACCAAAGAGTATTTACATACAATTGACCAACCTCAATCTTTAAAAAAATGTAAGAAATTGGAAAGTTGAGTGGCAAAGTTTGGGGAAATGACATAAACCAATAGATTTATTATAGTTAACATTTTCAAAGGATGATAAAAAGGAAAATCTAAAGGAGGCAAACTAAAATTTGAAAGAAATGTGGGACATTATTTTACAAGAAAAGAAAGAGAAGACATATTTCTTGCAACGTGGACTCAATATGCTGTATTAAGGATGGCTGAACCACCCTCGGTAAAGACAACCAAAGTTTCTAGATAAAATATAATGTATCTCTTTTTAAGAAGCTAGCAATAAATATCCTTACAGACAATGAAGAGTGTTCAAATGCATAATTTCCCTTTCAGTGTATGGAAATTTATTCTGAAATATGCAAATTAATATTTTCTACATTGCTTTAGCAGCCATCATCTAAAATGTGGTGGTAGTGGACAGAAATTAGGGAGAAAGGGATTGACTGTGGTCAAAAGACAAGGGATAGCAGGCAGGGAACTCAGTTAATCAGTGAACATAAAGCCTTGCATTTTATGCCACTCTAATAAGATAGGGGCTTTGGAGTAAAATATTAAGATACAGAAATTAAGGTGTCATTTCTTAAATTCTTGAGTTTTCAGATTCATACTAAATACTAATACTTAGAAATCTGATAGTATCCTCAAGAAAGGACATGGGTTTAATCATTCTCCATAAATTCTTTTGAAATAGTCCACAAAATTCAAGTTGCATTCTTATGTGTTATACAGAAGCACATCTGGAAGTACACCAAGATGGTGGCCTCCAGTCCCTGAGTATCAAAATCACATTTTTTTGTAGAGAAAGTGGGTAAAACTAGGTAAGCACCATTAAAAAGTAGTCTCTTGAAGAGTTTCTAATTGGGTTCATCTCTATGGAGGAATTGCCCTGGCCCCTTTCCAGGCACAGGGACAAAGCAGGGGAGCTAAAGCTTTGTTCCTGGCTGGGAGATGACTGGACATAGCAGATCTCCACATGGAGGGAGGTGGGGCATGTGACATTATGAGTCTCTGTAAGGACCATCTGAGAAGCTTATAGAATGGAACTTTTATCTATTTTGAGGTTCCAATATTTTGAGTTAGCATAAAAATATATGGAAGAGATAAAATTTAATTAAAAATTACCCTTCTAATAATAAAACTCAGATTCAAACATTTAAAAATTTTTGGGGGAGGGGAGGTAGAAGAGGGTAAAGGGGAGAAAAGTGGCGATAGAAGGAGACTTTAGAAGAATCAAGATGGCAAAGGAGTGAGTGAAAGTCACACTGAGCTCCTCCCAGGACCAACCTGGAATTACAACTAAATTGTGGAGAAATCACCTGGAACAAACAACTGAACAATAGTGAGAGAGGAGCCTTGTAACCTTGGAGACAGAAGAATCAGCTTCAGCGCACTCTAACTGCCAGTTACCCCGGTCTCCAGCAAAGACAGAGGCAGGGTGGGCTGGAGATACCTGAGGAGAGACAGGGGAAGGGGGGTTTGGGGAGAGAATGGAGAGAGTAGCTGGCGGGATCCCAGTGCTGACTCCTACCCCATATGGCAGCCGTATGAGAGGACCCAATAAGCCCACCTCCAGGAGGGACTCCACCCTGCTGTGAATTGTCTAAGCTGGTTTGCTGAGTGCAGAGTGACTACATTAACAGCTGAAGGAGATAGCCATAAATAGTAGATTCTTGGAAGTTTTGAATGGACTGCCTAAGGTCAGAGAGAGACAATATGATATCATCAGAAGCAGATCCAGAAGGTAAAAACAGTTGTCTCCTACCATAGAAGTTCACACCACAAAGTCAAGAAATGAAGAGAGATCAATCTAAGAAGCAGAAGCAAAAAAGGAGCCTCACATAAAATAGGAAGACAAAGAAACAATCTCACAGTCGAAGGGAAAGGAGGAATCCCCAGAAAGAGAACAAAATGAAATAGAGGCAAGTAAACTATCAGACAGAGTTCCAAACAATGGTTCTAAGAAAGTTCGATGAACTCGGTGATCTCAGAGAGAATTACAAAAAACTACAGGAAAACAGGGAACTTACTGCAAACTATATCAGCATGAAAAAGAATATAGAAACTAATAATAAGACACAAGAGGAAATAAAGGATACCATTTCTGAATTGAAGAACACAGTAGAAGGAATCAAAAGCAGGCCAGATGAAGCTGAGGATAGAATCAGTGAGCTGGAGGATAAGGTGGAAAAAAATCTCCCAGAAAGAGCAATAAAAGAAAAAAAAAAGACTCAAAAAGAATGAAAAGGTATTCAGTAGAATACAGGGCAACCTGAAATGTAATGGTATCTGTATAATAGGGATACCAGAAGGAAAAGAAGAGGAGCAAGGGATAGAGACCCTGTTTAAAAAAATAATGATAGAAAACTTCCCTAACTGGAGTAGAGAAAAAGACACACAAGTACAGGAAGCACAGAGGATCCCATTCAAGAGGAACCCAATGAGGCCCACTCCAAGACACATCATCATTAAAATGCCAAAAATAAAAAACAAACAATCCTAAAGGCAGCAAGGGAGAAAGAGGTAGTAACATAAAAGGGAGCCCCAATATGGCTCACAGCTGACTTCTCAACAGAAACATTGCAAGCCAGAAGGGAGTAGCAAGAAATATTCCAAGTCATGAAAAGCAAAGGCCTGCAACCAAGACTGCTCTACCCAGCAAGGCTCTCCATTAAAATGGAAGGTGAAATAAGGATTTTCCCAGACAGAAGAAGGCTAAAAGAATACACTTCCACCACATCACTGTTGCAAAATATGCTAACAGGATTGCTTTAAAATGAAGAAAAAGAGTCTACGAACACGCACTTCCTTTCACAGTTGCCAATACTTTATATTACCAATATTTTTAATATGTATTAATCTGATTGTGACAAAGATGTGTTATTTTAATTGTTCCTTTATTATTTGTTGAAACTAAACTTGTTTTTGTAAATTTCTTGCCTATTTCTATTATTTTTAGAAAGCTTTACATGACTTTTTAGTATTCTTTATCCATTTTTTGATTAAATGTTTGTAGAATTTCTTCCCTAAAAAATAAAAACAAAACAAACCATTAACCATTTTTTAGATATGTTGCAAATACTTTCCTCTTCTATTACTTGTCCTTTAGCTTTTTTATATGTATATTACTGTATAATCTTAAATGTTTAATATAGTCATATTGTCAATATTTTACTTTATAGTTTCTGGTTTTGAATATGTTACTTCCAGGTAAGAAAAATATTAGTTTCTATTTTCTCCAAAAACTCCTTAGGTTCTACATATTGATTTTTAACTCACCTGAATATTTCTTGTATAATGTGTGAACTTGGGCTCTATGTTTGTTTTATTTCAAGTAATAGTGGTCCATGCACTTTATTTGTTAAATAAACCTTATTTTTCCCTTTTATTTGAAATACCAACTTAACCATATATTACATTTTTAGACAGATATATATGTTTGTCTCGAGAATGCTCATTATATTTCATTGATCTACTTGATTATTTCTGTGCTGGTGTCATGTTGGTTTAATTGCTGAGGCTTTATAATGGTTTTAAATTTTTTAATATTTTATAATTGACATTAAGAAATAAATAAAATTGATCTGCATTTAAGAAGTAAAGGAAAGAAAGAAATCAAGAAATAGGAAGAAAGAAAGAAAGAAAGAAAAAGAGAGAGAGAGATGGAAATCCTACCTTTTGCGACAACATGGATGGAATTGGAGATTAAGCTAAGTGAAATAAGCCAGTTGATGAAAGACAAATACCATATGATCTCACCTATCAGTGGAATCTATTCAACAAAATAAACTAATGTACAAAATAAACTACAGGCATGGAAACTTGGAGGAGTCTGAAAGTGACCAGAGGGGTTGTGGACAGAGGACAATGGTGGAAAGAAGGGGAAGGGACTAGACAAAAAACATGTATGCATGACCCATGGACATGGAAAACAGAGTGGGAATTGACTGTGGGAGCAGGGGGTGGGGGTAGGATGGGTGGAGGGAGGTAAAGGGGAAAAACTGAGACAACTGTAATAGAATAAACATGATTTATAAATTAAAATAAAATTTAAACAATTTACAGCTGTCTACCTCAGTTTTCAAGGAAGAAGGCTAATGATAAATGATTATATTCAAGATTGCAATTTTATAAACAACATTCACTTCTCTATATTTTATCAAATTAAGGAGCTCTAGGAGGGCAATGATATTTAATTCATTACCCTCTTAAAAACCACTGCTATGAACGAGGAATAAAATCTTGTAAAGTAAAAAAAAAAAAAAAAAAAAAAAAAAAAAAAGATGGACACTTTACCTGGAGGAATGAACACACAATACAATATACAGATGATGTATAATACAATTGTACACCTGAAACCTGTATAATTTTATTAATCAATATCACCCCAATAAATTCAATAAAAAAGTAAAATAAAAATCGGTTGGGCTACTAACTACATCTTTTCACAGTGAATTATTTAAAATATATTAAATGTTCTAAAATTTTTAATGTTTTCTTTAAACCAAATAAGCGTAATACCAATATACCATGCCAGGAACAACTGGAAAGTTATAGATTGGAAGAAATCAATAAACTGAACACTTTAGGATTTGAGGTACACAAGACACAGCAGAGGGGAGACAGGTGCTTTTGCAAAGTGTCATTTTCAGGAATGACAGCCCACATGTGGGTATATGTTTACATGGCTAATTCTAGGTAGTGTACTACTAGAATTGATAGTAAGAGCATTCTATTGTTTTATGCTTTGACTCTTGGGAAGATACCTCCAATTCTACAATTCCACTTTCTTCTCTGCTTCCTCATTTCACTTATCCCATTGTTCCAATGGTGTTGACTTGACTGTTCCTTTGACTTGGGACTTGTATAGGGCAGTCATTTTTTCACTCTACTTCTTATGCCCTGAATGAGTCTTTCAGTCAACTCAGACCAGCAGGTGTATATGGTTTTTTGTGAGGCTAGCCAGACATACTCAGTCAGCATTTTCCTAGTGTGGTATTTATCTGAACGATGTTTGGAAGATGCTATTAGGTATGTTGACAAACAGATAAATCATGGTAAAATAAATTTATTAAAAATGTCATAATATATCCCTTTCTTGGATATTTATAATAGATATTAAACCATAAGATTCTGGAAAAAGGACCTTTCAATGATCTTTTACTCAAATGTTTTTATTATGTGTGAACATAGAGATATTTTTGGACAGCACCTCTATTTAATATCCAGCCAAAGAGAGTGGTCCCAGAACACTGGTTTATGAGACACTTTGAAATACCTAGAAAAATATTTTACATTTATTTCTTAGCCATGTATTCAATCTGGAATGTCCTCATTTAAAGTCAACTTAATCTTTTAAATCACATATTATTTACACTGTTACACTATCTACCTTATAGAATAAAATAGTATCCACATTACCAATGTGATGATAGATGGACAAAAAAATTAAAAGAAAAAATTTTCTAAAGGAATTGTGAAAAATAGTATTGTTATTCTTGGGATTTTTTTCTGTTTTCCTTTCTTCCCCAGGATCAAATAAAAGTTTAAATAATTCAGCCATGGCATAGAGAATGCCAAGAAAAAGTCATTTAAGTCTTTCATTGTTCACATTTGGAAGATTCAGGGATTCATTTCTGTCCCATTGAATAAATATTCAGGAGATAAAGAAAACAGTATTTTAAATTTGACAAGTGAAAGCATAAAACCATACATTACCCTAGTATAAACACCACATCATTAAAATGTATTTTGCAGTTATTATTAGTTTAGATCCTCAGGACAATCCTGTGAAATAAGCAGAGTGGGGATCATTATTCCTATGTCATGTATAAAGATTTTTGAGAGACAGAGAAATTAAATGGCTCTCATAATAATGTTATAAGCTCATTTCACAACTGTGTATTGTTGAAATTAGACCATTGCCAGGCACTGAACTAGTGAAAGAGGGGGTCCCTGCCCTGGGTAAGGACAGTCTGAGCATCAGCAGCAGCTGGGAACCATAGGTCCACCAGACTCAATCTAGAACATTATTGTCTTGTGGCTCTTAACCAGATTTGGATGTCCCATTTTCTCTGCCATTCACACTTAGCTTGTCTGTGGAAAGCAGCATGTAACAGTAATGTGCTCTGAATCCAAGGAGTTCTGGCATCACAGGAGGTTATGTGATTGAAGGAATGCTGTGGGGCATTTCCTGGCAGCAATGGGAAAATCCATCCAACTCTCAACTGAGCTGCCTGAGATTTCTTGGCCAGGTAGTTTTACAACCCTGTGCTTAGATAAGGTTGCTGGGAAGCGCTCTTACCTTAAGGAAAGAATGCACTAGACTTGCAAATGCAAGCCCAACCCACCCTGTACTTTCAAATAGGAACATTGGAAGCATTTCAACCCTGAAGCTGAGTGACAGCAGAGCCAATTTTGTACAAAAGCAAATGGCTTTCTAACGTTGTTGTTTTTCCCTTCACAGAATCAAAGATAGTTTTAACATCTGAAATATGTCCTTAATGGTATGTTAAAATATAAAATGAGACAGAAGCTGTAGTCTCTTTTTATTGAGCACTCACAGAATTGTGACCATTTTAATGAGCATTCAGACCTAGTTTTATTTTATTTTTTTTCCTAATTGCCCAAATTAAATCTAATATTACTACATATACCTAAAAAAAAAGAAGGGCTTTAAAAACCAGGAAGAGGGAGAAGAGATTGAAAATCATCAAATTAGTCCTCTTAGCTCCGAATGAAATGAAATTAAGAACACAACTGGTTTCTAATAGGGAACAAACCAAAATCCAAGTACCTAGTTTTAAAAATTAGTTCTGATGCACCACTATGGCATGTTGGCCTCTGGTTATCAGATTGCTAATGCAAAGATCACTGGTTGGCTGGACTCCCATTTGTTACTACAAAATACTTTGTACTCGTGGGTTCTGTCTGCAAGGACAAATAAAAGTAGAAATTTGAACTTCCTACTAATTACCTGGTAAGCTGATCATTGCCTATGACTGCTTTCTCCTTAATCACAGTATATAAGTAAAAAATAAGTGTGCATGTATCCATACTTAGCTGCCCTTTTAACATTTATTGTTTGTTGATCACAATAGACAATATTGGTGTGTGAGCCGATGGTTGTAAGCAGTTCCACAGACTCACATCCATAAGCAGACGCTGAAAAAGCCTCAGCTCTATCTATTGAGCTACAGAGACCTATTTCTTTTCTTTTTTTCCCATTAAATCCTCCACTAGGTAATTGTCAAAATACTTTTGATTGGACTTGAAGTGTATGTGGCCATGAAACTTAATAAAACTCTATGGCTTTGGTGCATGTTTACTCAATGTCTAGTTTAAAGTGATTTAGCAAACAGCACAGACACACTCTCCCACAAGTACAAAGCAAACAGCAAATGAGAATAATTATCAAATGTGAATTCACTTAATTCCTAAAACTTTTAACTTGTATCATATTTTTCCCTGTAGCTTTGTTTCTTCTTTTATCTGGAATAAAGTTTTCAAAGAGTGGTTTTCTACATTTCATGTACATCTCTCATATCTCTAAAAAAGTTGAAGGATATGTTTTGTTGAAATAAAACCTCTAGAAATGAAATGAATCAAACATAAAATTTGAGTAAATGTTCACCAGCAGCACTGTGAATATGTTTAGGACCTTAACAATTTTACAAATATACTTAATGATCTATTGACCTCAACAGTGGAGACAACTGCTATAATAATTAACCAAAAATCCTGGTGAAAAAGAGTCTTAGCCATACATTCATTATTAGTGCATAGGCTAAATATTATTAATTTCTTTGTATCCCAAGAGTTTATTTAGTTTCATTCTTGAGGGCAAAATACTGCTTAAGGAAAGTGAAATTCAGCCAACAAGGAGTCTGGATGATTAGTTTCACTGAAAACTCTCAGGTTTCCATCAGTGAAGCAAAGTAGACCCCAAGGTTTGGCTGTTTCTTGTAATTGCCTCTTCCATTTCTAATCTCTTTTCATATCTGTATATATGGACTTATTTTCTCAGCTCCTTTTCATAGTCGCTTCATATGCAGTGCTTAAAATAACAAAGCTACAGCAATAGGTATTTTATAATTCATAAACATAATGAAATGTCAAAGCTAATTTTCACAAGCATTGTGTAGATTGTGTTGGAATATTTTTGAAATGCAGAATCTAGGTAGCATCCCAGACCCAATGAATTAGAATCTGCATTTTAACAAGACACCCAGGTGACTCCTATGTACATTCAAGTTTGAGAAATCCTAATATGTAATACATTTACGCTTAAATACCTCACTTCAATTATTTTTAAGGATTTTATTTTTTTAACTGTTTTGAAAAGAAAGTATTGAGGATTATGAGCATTAAAATAAAGGTTTTAGGGAAGAAACTTAAAAAATTTAAGTTTTAATTTAGATTTAAGGCTTACAACAGAATAATGTTCTCTTAATGTCACTTTTGAAGATCATAATAGTTGCTAGCATTTTGTCATTTAACAGTTATTCACATTTCACATACATTAAAAAATAATATTCACAATAATCTGGTGCAGATGTCTCTATGAGTCAGTGTTTATTTTATTTATTTGTTTTTGATAAATAACCAGAAGTGGAATTGCTGGACCATACGGTAGTTCTACTTTCAAAGAGAAGTATTGATGTCTTAGAGGCTCAGAGGTACAAATCATTGGTTGGAGGTCAAGAATATGACTCTAAAGAAATATTGTTTATTAGTAACTTAAAGACATTTGTAGAAAAAAGTTAACATAAGCTTGTAACATCATAAGTAGGGTTAGTAATAGGTACCATTTTATAAAAATATATACCAGATTGTGGAAAACAGAGAAGACTAATAAGTAATAGATTTCTGAGTTATAAACTAACTGGCACATCTCTGCAATATCAGTATCACTTTCCCTAATTTACAGGTGTAAAACCTTAGGCAGCAGAGACAGTCACTTGCATAAGGCTGCCTAGTTAGTATTCTGTTAGGAACCACAATCAAGCTAGATCCCTCTTACTCCAGAGGCCATTCATCCAACTACATTCAAATACCTTTTCCTGGTTAAGGGTAGAAATATTACCCTACAGCTCTTGGGAACCACATGTGCCTGAGGAAAAAAAAAAGGTAGGGATATTTGTTTCCATTGGACATTGAATGGCTAGCACAGGCCGTCTGCTACTTGAGTGAGTACCTGTTAGCTTCTAATGAGTATTATGAAGGACAACATGTTGAGCATGTGCATTTAGGAAGGGTACAGATTCCAGGTGCATTATTTGATAGTAATTTATTACTGTGGTAGTTAAAAAATATGTCTACAAACTCTTTCATGCCTGCAGTTGGCAGAATGACAGTTCCTTGAATATACACATACTTTAATTCTGGAAACTTGTGAATATGTTATATAGCAAAGGGGAATTAGCTGATTTTAAAAGACAAAGCTTATCCTAGAGTAGCTGGGTGGGCCCAGTGCAATAATAATAGTCCTTAAATTTGGAAGAGGCGGGAAGAAGAGGAGGTCACAGTGATGCAATGTGAGAAGAACTCAGGTCATCTCTGTTGACTTCGGAGATGGGAGACTGGAGTCATGAGCAAAGGAAGGTGGAAGCCTCTAGAAGCTGGGAAAGACAAGGAAGTATCTTTCCAAGAACCTCCAGAAAGAAACACGGTCCTGCTGACACCTTAACTTTTGCCCAGCAAAACCTGTATTGGACTTCTGACCACAGAACCCTAAGATATTAAGTTTAAATGATTTTATAAGCCACTAAGTTTATGGTAATTTGTTATAGCCACAATAGAAAACTAACACAATGCTATGTCCTCTCCTTGGGTGTGGGCTGGACTTAGTGACTCAATTCTAATGAATACAATGTGCAGTAATGGGATAACACTTTCTGGATTGGGTTATAAAAACACTGAGTCTTGCATCCTGGGTGAATTCTCACTTTCTTTTGGATTTGTCTGTCACTCAAAAGGTGCCACTGATATGTCATCAAGCACCCTGTGGACAGGCCACATGGTGAGGAACTGAGTCTTCCCAGAAATGACATGAATGACTTGAAAGAATATCCTGCCCCTCAAGCCCTTACATGATTGAAGCCTCACCTGTTGCCTTGATGGTTTCCCTGCAAAAGACTCTAAGCCAAAACCAGCCAGGTAAGCAGGTAAACTACCCTGAGATTTTTCAACCCACAGAAATGGTGAAATAACACATGTTGTTATTTGGGACAATGAGGTGTTGGATTAACTTGTTTTGTAGTAACAGATAACTAGTACACTTACTCTAAATTTTATTTACCTACCAAGAGAGATAAATTAACCAGAAAAGAATGATAATTAGGAGAGTATTGCTCCAAATCAACTCTAATGTGAATGTATACATTCCATCAAAAGCTTTGAGAAAATATTCTAATATTTTACCATAACAATACACACATATAAAAGCTGACACACTTATAAATAAAGTCAGCCTTTATTCAGATTATAAATGGAATTAAAACTTCAGTGTTGCGAATAAAATTTCTCAAAACACACAATCTTACTAAGAATACATTCATCTACTTTTACACATATTTTAATGGATCAGACTGTCATAACCACTGTGAGTCAATAGAGGCAACCGACTTCTAATTTTTTCCTCTGCTCTTTCTTCTCTTATACTTTTGCTTTTCCTGTGAAGTATATACTTGGAGGAACAAAGTGTGCTATAAACTGAGATTAATTAATGGGTTTCTTATTTTGTGATATAGAAATATTCTCTAGACTACAATTTATAACACTTAATGACTTTCATTTCTATACATATCTGTATATCTGCTGAATAAAGAAATTAACCATTCACTTCCTGATATTTTTAGGCTGAATTTCAACTTGAAAATGATTATTAAAGTAGAACATCTTTTACTTTTTCCTTTATCAGTGTAATTTGTCTCAGTTAATCAAACATATGTACTAGCCACACTATAGTACAGGATAAGTAGGCAAGTTCTCTTCCCACATCTTAATTTTACTGACATTCAGATCACAGCTTCTTTTAAATGGAAATGTTAGTTAATCAAATCCATGGCTCCTGCATTGTTAAAATATAATTCCCCAAATCCAACTTTTGACTTGTATAGAAATCATCTCCATGGGCAAATATAGAAGAAACAAGCAAATTGCATACTGGGATTTTTTTCCCCATGAGCTTGAATGAATTTCCTTTATTATCAAAAATTTTTCTAAAGTCTACTCATATTCAATAACAACAGTTTAAAACCTTGTTTCTATACAGAGGATATGGAATTTTCCTTATCAAGAGTCCTTTTCCCCCTTAAATCCTCCCTCATTAATGTGTAAATCCATATGTCATCAGTGCCTCATTAAGAGGGGGACAAGACGTAGCGCCACAGGAAATAAGAATAGTTCACATTCACTATCCCTTAATCAAATAAGAAATGCATAAAGAAGAAAGATAATTTTTGTACAGTTAAAAAAGAGAACAGTAATTGTGATTTGGTTCACAGAATAATAGAAATATGCTTCCATTATGCTAAGAAAACATGCTCATTTACACATTAATTGCTTCTGCTGATGAAAGGCTGGAATATCTTTTATAATGTCATTGCCTCGCACGGGAAGCTTAGATGAGAAATCATGAAAAGAAAACTTCATCAGTAATATGAATATGAAAATAGGACCATAATTAATTATGCACACTGCTCCTCCCCTTAGAGTGGGGTCCAGGATCAGCAGGAAATTCTGTAAAAAAATATGTCGTTAAAAGTTCCACTGTTGGGAAGACAGGCATGTGTTACTAGTAGGTTCCTAAAATATGCACATCAAGTAGCATTAGCCATCAATACTTATTCTTAGAAAGGTGACTATTCAAAGATGGCAAAGCAAATGTTTTTCTGTTATAGGAGTTGTTTGTGACTAGAATTTAACTGTCATTTTCTAATGGGGTGCTGAACTAGAAGTCCCCCAAGACCCACTAACCTGGTTTGGGGGAAGGGGAAACAGAGTAGGGCCATTGAGAGTTACTTTGCACATCTAAAGAACTTGGCCAATGTTTTGGTAATGCCAATAGCTGTGCCTGCCCTGCAAGCTAGGAACCAGGGATTTAACCTTGTGATGCAGCTGGGAGGCAGTTCTCTCCTGATTGCTGCACCTGTGTGAGAGAAGAAAGGTTGTTCCCCTATATCACCAGGCTAAACCTGCCCAGGCTAACAATGGCAGCAGAGAAAGGCAGAAGAAACCAGAGTACTGGCAGGTCTAACTTTTCATGGGAGGAGTAGGAAATGGGGTTATAGAGGAGCAGCAGGGTGAGGATTTAAACTCAAGTGTGAGGCAGCCATGCTCCCTTAGCCATATGAGGGTCTCTTGTCATATAGTTTAGGAAGGAGCAGAAAAACAGGATGTAAGAGCCATGTGAGGGTCTTGGCCATGCAGTTTGAAAGGATGCAGAAGGACCCCCACCAGCTCACCAAGAGAAGAGTCATGTGGTTTTGGATTAAGAGAAGGAGCCTACTGAGCATGTATAACAGGGAGAACCCAGAACATTAAAACAGGAATTTGCCTAACTAAGCTACAGACTTCTTTTTCCAGACAAGTGGTACTTCTGATGGCCAGGTTTGGCAAGGGAGGCAGTACTGTGTGTGTATATGAGTGTTTAGTTTTAAGGGACTTTGGAACTTAAAAACACAGAATTCCACCATTATTCTGAACCTGTATAACTTTTAAATAAATAGTTCTTTTTTTATAGGACTCTGGCATTGGGAATCAAGGTTTTTTATCGGTGGCAGGCAATAGAACACAGTGGTTCTGTTTCAATTTGAACGTGTTAACTTGTATTAACTTCTATCTGCGGAAAAGAAAGGGACCACTATAGAGGGACTGTTTTATGCCCTACACAGTTCACTTAAGTTGTCTGTGTGTTTTTGGGGGGTGATCCCACAATCTCTTTCCTTCATTTTGAGAAGCATCTATCAATATATTTTGTACCTCTGTACCTCAAACATTTGTTATTTTATGTATTTTATTTTTTCTTTTTTATTAGAAATGAGGCATCAAATAACATATCTGACACATTTCATCACTTCATATTTTAAATTAACCTATTGTTTTTTATAGGGCTGAGAGTTGTGGATGCTGTCGGGGTAAAAAAATTCATGGTATATTGGTCCAGATATTGTATGTCCCTGTGTTTTATAGGTATATTACTAATTTTATTATTTAAAAAATTTTTAAAAGATTTTATTTGTTTATTTTTTAGTGAGAGGGGGCAGAAGGGAAAAAGAGAGGGAGAGAAGCATCAATGTGTGGTTGCCTCTTGCACGCCCCCAACTGGGGACCAAGCCTGTAACCCAAGCATGTGCCCTGACTGGGAATCTAACTGACAACCCTTTGGTTCACAGTATGGTACTCAATCCACTGAGCCACACCAGTGAGGTAGTTTAAACATTCATAAAAATGTTGGTTGTTTCTGTTTGTTCATGGCAATAAATTATAACAAATTTCCTGTAAGCTTTTTTGAAAAAGTTCAGCTTAGCCACAGCTCACATGATTTAAAACTTCATCTTCAATATTTTTAGCTTAATGGCATTGTCAAATGTTAAGCACATTCAGTGAGAGGTTTTGGGTTTGTTTTTAAACAATATACAATATTTTACCTTTTTTATAATAGCTGTCAAATCATAAAACATTTGCAGTAAAGAACGAGTAAACTAAGTGCATTAGAAATTTAGTCTCAATATCATAGAATTAGAATCTTCTTGGCTGCCTACTGTGGCCACATAATTCTATTATCTTTGTATTAATACTTAAATATGTGTGTTTTAATATTATAAAACAACCTAAGATTGACAGATTACTTATTATTTCTTAAACAGGTAGTTTTATACAGAAGCAGCACTCATACACATACTATTTCAACCATGTTGCAAAATTTACTGATTGCATAAACTCTTTGCCAATTCTATCTAGAAAATATTAAACATTTTAATTAGATGTGCAAGGCTGAAGCCCAGTTTATTTATGGTGACAATATTAGTCAGATATGCAGACACAGTGATACAATAAATATAAAATGGGCACTATGGATATTTAAAGGACCTGTTATACATTAGTGTCCTCGATGCCTTGAGAAAGTGTTTCTGTTGACAGCATGTGATTCATGTGTGTAGTTGGAACAAAAAAGGCTGATATGGGATCAACAAGGATCTCCACATCATGTCTACACAAAAAGACTGCTACTCAGTTTTGGAGACAGCATCTGTTTGTAGAAGATATGGCTGCTTCTTTATCTGATGGACCCTACCAGTATTTTATTCTGTTACCACCCCTCTTTTGTAGTTCAGTAGAAAACTTATGTAGCTTTTCCAGGTTCAAACAGCTTTCACACTGCATATCTACCCTCTCCTTATGTCACCTAGACAGTTGAACCTCAATGTTACATAGTGCCTAAGCATCATATATTCATAGCTGGTCTTAGGACCAGGCTCAGGAGACAGACTGCCTGGGATCAAATTCTAGCTCAATACTTACTAAATTGGAAAAGGGCAAATTACCTAACCTCGTCCATCAAAAAAAATTGTACTACCTCATAATACTTTGGAAGCAATTGAATAAATTAATATGTATAAAACACTTAGAGATTGGCATGGAATGTACTCCAAGGTTAGCTGTTTGGTTATTCTTATTCTTATTATGTCATCTATCTCCCCAGGCCTACTGGTTGCCACCTAGCATTCTTCTCCCCTCCTTATTTCTCTGTCCGCCATTCAAGAAAAGAGAAAGTATTGGGTTAGGTAGAGTTGCCTCTAGGATGTACAGGTCTTGTGAGTCATTCTCTCTTTCCATCTTCATATCAAAAAAGGAGAGACTGCTACCCAACTGGAGATACAAGAAAATCACTCATGAAGTGGATGATTTTAATGTGAAAGAAAGACTGATATTCAGCTCCCCTCCTTGGATGACTTAATCACCTAGCTTTTCTGATCTTCCTGGTGATATCTGAAGAGCAGACAGGGAGCTAGGGAGAATGCGGGGGTGGGGGTTGGGGTGGTGATCAAGTTGAGAGGGCCAAGAATCACTGCTCTGAATTCATAATTTCAATCCAGAGATTTATGAGCCCACCAACAAGCATGAGTAAGCAATGAAGAGTAGTGAGATTGGTGCCCCTAGGATTGCCTGAAATTGTCTCAACATAGGGGCAAAAAGGTATACATATCAGAACATTTTGGATTGATGCACTAATTGGGTATCAGACCAAAGACCCAGTCTCACCAAAAACTGAACTCCTTATCAAGAGATCTACTTTAGACCATCAACTGTTTTTATCATGATCACATCAAATGAACTAAAAAACAGGCTGAATATAGCCACAAAACAACTAATTTCTTCTCAAGGTCAGATATATAAGAAGATAATGTCTATAGTTCTCTTGTCTCCTCTCATCCGCACACAAAGTAAATGCAGGGAAGAAAGAAGAGACCTGAGAACAGGTGGACCACATTCTACCCATTGACTGAAATGAGTGGGTGACCATACTCATCTGTGAGCAGAAGGACATCACTTTAGGGGTAAAATAATGGTGAGAGAGACAGTGCCCATGTCCTCACAAGCTACCAAATCAGGCCTGACAGCTGCACTCAGACTTCCATGTGTGAAAGAATTTCTGCCTTGTTAAAATCACTGCATTTTTTATAGTTGTCTAATATCTAGTACAATATCAATGTGTCATTTTTTAAAAATCTCCTCTTTATCTAACCAAAAATTTGTTCTAATACTGTTAAATAAAAAGGTTGGTTTTTTTTTTTTTTTTACCATATCGCAGATGCTATGTAGATACCCAAAGATACTAAGTGCTTTCTGTGACTAATTTATGCCCTGTGACTTTTTTTCCCCCTCACTCGTTCAAAACTCAGTTTAGCTTAATTTCTTGTTAACAATTTTTCCTGACTTTTTAGGAAGGGTTCTTTACCTACTCTGTTTGGATTTCTTGTTCCATTATGTTAGAACATTATATTTATTAGTGACCTTCTCTAAGAAACAGAGCCTAACAGTTCCTCAGCACATAACAGGTGCTTAAAAATGATTTGTGAAATAAACAAATACATACATGAAAAGGATGATAGATTTAGAATTGTGTTTAAGTGATGTGGCCACAAGACTGGAGAGAAAGTGCTAGAAGTGAAAAGGTTTTGAACAACCGTAATGTCTGGGGTAAGGGATATTGAAAAAAGGTCATGATACTTATTATCTTTCACTGCCAATTCCCTGGTATCAAATAGTTCCTCTGTCTATATTCCAATCTCTATTCCTTTGAACATTTGGCACATAAACTTTAACTAACTGTCTCCCTTAATTACTATATTTTGCTGTGTATAAAGCCCACCCACATTTTTGACCCAAACTTTCATGAAAAAATCTTTTGTTTAATTAATTCAATTAATTATTTATTTATATTTAGATACTTGTTTATGTATTATAAAGGAATTTTAGCTGTTATTTTTGAACATATTATGGTAAAAGAAATTTTATGTAACATATAATTACAAAACACAAGAACAGATAGATTTTATTCCTTTCTAGAGTTATGTTTTTAATGCATACACATTAATAAAGGAATTAAAAACACCTATACAGCATGGATGGAACTGGAGAGCATTATGCTAAGCAAAATAAGCCAGGGGGCAAAAGACAAATACCATATGATCTCACCTATAAGTGGAACCTCACCAACAATACCAAGATGCAAGGAAAATAAGACAAGGAACACTGAAAGGAAAAGAAATCAACAGAGACAAGAGGGAAGGAGGGAGGAGGGCAGGGAAAAGGAAGGGAAGGGGAAAGTCAAGGAACATATAGCAAGGACTCATGGACAAAACCAAAGGGGAAGAGCTGAGGGAGGGAACGAGGGAGGGGGCAAGGGAAAGAGATGCGGGGGAGGCAGAGACAAATGTATTTGAAAAAATAAATAAAAAATTAAAAAATTAAAAACACCTATATAGATACAAAATTAACACTACCAATGTGTAATCTGTATATTTATTTTTGCCTCAAAAATTTAGGCAGAAATAGTGCATTATACGCAAGAAAATATGGTAGTTATTAGACAATGAGGAAGTTAACTGATTGTGCAGATCCAGTGTTAGAGCAATACTGATGCTATTACAGAGAATTCTCATTTCAAAAAGTAGCAAAACCAAAAATGATCAAGTTAATGGCAAAAAGGCAGATGTTTGGGCAGCTGAGGATTACCATGGGAAGTAGAAAGGAGCTGAAGGACATAAAGGATAGAAGAGAAAACTGGGGAAAATATCTGCTCAATTATTGCATTGAATCAAATTTGTTTCAAAATACAATTAATAGGTTTAAAAGTGATGTCTTGTAATAATAACAGTATTTGGGAAATTTTTATTGTGATTACATAATTCTATATTATCAAACAATTATTAATTAAACATTGCACTCAACCAGGAGCAGATTACAGGTTCTAAGGAAAGGACTATATTAGCGTAGTTTGAAGTAGAGAAGCAAAGTCAGCCTATTTGAAGTGATCCATTCATTTAAAATGATAACAAGAGAATCAAGATGGTGGAGGAATGATTGGAAGTCACACTGACATGCTTCCAGGACCAACCTGGAATTACAAATAAATTGTGGAGAAATCACCTGGAACAAACAACTGAACAATAGAAGAGAGGAGCCTCATAACCTTTGACGGACAGAAGAATCAACTTTAGCACAATCTAACTGGTAAGGAGTGTGGTAGGGACTCTAGAAGGCAGGAGGGTTGCCCACAGGTGGCAGCACCAGAAGGATATTGAAACACCCAGTTGGATCCCCCTCCCCTGAGAAGAGTGAGGTTTAAACCATAAGTGGGGTTCCCAGACTACAGTACCACATCCCAAAAAATATACAGAAAACAGCTAGCTGTGAAAAGCGGCAGGGTTGTTCTCTGCCAGAGACAGGCAGCGGGAGAGGCCAAGAGCCATTTAACAAACCAGCATATACATTTTTATTTACAGCCACTTACCCTGGTCTCTGGCAAAGGCGGAGGCAGAGTGGGTTGAAGACACCCGAGGAGAGACTGGGGAAAGAGAATATGGAGAGAGAACTGAGTGGCCAGTGGGATCTCGATGCTGACTCATCCTCCATGTGGCAGCAGTCATCTTGCTCAGGCAGAGACCACTCCACCTGAGTGGCAGCAGTATCAGAGAATCTAGTAGCCCCACCACCAGGTGGGATTCCACCCTACCCTGTGCTGTCTAAGCTGCCTGCTGAGAGCAGTGTGGCATGCCATGGATAGTAGATCCCTGGTTAAATAGGGTGCAGAGTAGTCTGGAGAAATTTGAGAAGAAACTGGGGACAGAGGCTTTAGGGAGAGAACAGAGAGAGTAGCCAGCGGTATCCCAGTGCTGACTCCTCCCCCATACAGCAGGAGCCATCTAGCTCAGGCAGAGACTAGTGCCCTGAGCAGTAGAAGCGTAAGAGGACCTACTAACCCTACCCTCAAGAGGGACTCTGCCCCACCCTGAGCTATATAAGCAGGCCTGCTGAGTGCAGAGTGACTACATTAATAGCTGAAGGAGACAGCCACAGACAGTAGATTCCTGGAAGTCTCAAACAGACTGCCTAAGGTCAGACAGATACAACATCTGACATTATCAAAGGCAGATCCAGAAAGTAAAAACAACCATCTCCTACCATAGAAGTTCACACCACAAAGTCAGGAAATCAAGGCAGATCAATTTAAGAAGCAGAAGCAAAAAAGAAGCGTCCCATAAATAATGAGAAGAAAAGTACCTCCCACTCAAAGAGAAAGGAGGAATCCCCCGAAAGAGAACTAAATGAAATAGAGGCAACTAAACTATCAGATATTGAGTTCCAAACAATGGTTATAAGGAAGCTCAATGAACTCAGTGAACTCAGAGAGAATTACCAAAAAGTACAGGGAAACAATGAGCCATCTACTGCAAACTATATCAGGATAAAAAGGACATAGAAACTATCAATAAGACACAAGAGGAAATGAAGAATACCATTTCTGAATTGAAGAACACAGTAGAAGGAATCAAAAGCAGGCTAGGTGAAACCAAAGATCAAATCAGTGAGCTGGAGGACAATGTAGAAAAAAGCTCCCAGAAAAAGCAAGAAAATGAAAAAAGACTCCAAAAGAATGAAGAGGCATTTAGGGATACACAGGACAACCTGAAACGTAATAATATCCATATAATAGGGATACCAGAGGAGAAGAGGATGGAGAAGGGATAGAGAATCTGCTTGAAAAAGCAATGATGGAAAAATTCCCTAATTGGAGGAGAGAAAAAGTGACACAGGTCCAGGAAGCACAGAGGGTCCCATTCAAGAGGAACCCAATGAGGCCCACTCCAAGACACATTATCATTAAAATGGCAAAAATCAAAGACAAACAGAGAATCCTAAAAGCAGCAGGGGAGAAACAGGTCGTAATATGTAAGGAAGCCACAATACAGCTAGCAGCTGACTTCTCAACTGAAACACTGCAAGTCAGAAGGGAGTGGCAAGAAATATTCCAAGTCATGAAAAGCAAAGGCCTGCAACCAAGACTGCTCTACCCAGCAAGGCTCTCAATTAAAATGGAAGGCGAAATAAGGAGTTTCCCAGACTAAGAAGGCTAAAAAAATACACCTCCACCAAACCAGCACTGCAAAAGATGCTAAAGGGACTGCTTTAAGATGAAGAAAAAGCATCTATGAGTACCCAGTTCCTTTCACAGTTGCCAATACTTGATATTACCAATATTTTTAATATGTATTAATCTGTGACAAAGATGTGTTATTTTAATTGTTCCTTTATTATTTGTTGAAACTGAACCTGTTTTTGTAAATTTCTTGCCTATTTCTATTATTTTTAGAAAGTTTTACATGACTTTTTGGTAGTCTTTATCAATTTATTGTTTAAATTTTGTAGAATTCCCCTCCTCCCCCAAAAAACTATTAATCCTTTTTTAGATGTGTGGCAAATCCTTTCTCATTCTATTACTTGTCCTTTAACCTTTTTATATGTATATTACTGTGTAGTCCTAAATGTTTAATATAGTCATGTTGTCAATATTTTACTTTATAGCTTCTGGGTTTGAATATATTACTTCAGGGTAAGGAAAATATTAGTTTGTATTATCTCCTAAAATGCCTTAGATTTTACATATTGATTTTTATCTCACCTGAATATTTATTGTATAATGTGTGAACTAGGGTTCTGTATTTGTTTTATTTCAAGTAATAGTTGTCCATGCACCTTATTTGTTGAATAAGACTTATTTTACCCATTGATTTGAATTATCAATATAATCATATATTACATTGTTAGACAGATATATACATTTGTCTCTAGAATGCTCATTATATTTCATTGATCTACTTGATTATTTCTGTGCTGGTGTCATGTTGTTTTAATTGCTGAGAATTTATATTGGTTTACAATTTTTTAATATTTTATAATTGACTTTGACATTTAAAAAATAAATAAAATAAATCTACATTAAAGAAAGAAAGGAAAAGAAAGAAAGAAAGAAAGAAAGAAAGAAAGAAAGAAAGAAAGAAAGAAAGAAAGAAAGAAAGAAAGAGAATGGGGTGGGGGGTAGGCAGAGACAAATGTATTTGAAAAAATAAATTAATTTAAAAAAAAGGAAAGAGAGAAAGAAAGAAAAAGATGGTACTCTTACCTTTGTGACAACATAGATGTAACTGGAGAGTATTATGCTAAGTGAAATAAGCCAGTTAGTGAAAGACAAATACCATATGATGTTACCTCTACATGGAATCTATTCACCAAACAAACCATAGGCATGGAAACATAGAGCAGACTGAAAATGACCAGAGGGGTTGGGGAAAGAGGACAATGGTGGAAAGAAGGGGAAGGGACTAGACAAAGAACACATATGAATGACCCATGGACATGGACAACAGAATGGGAATTGACTGTGAGAGCAGGGGTTGAGGGTGGGATTGGTGGAGGAGGTAAAGGGGGAAAAATTGAGACAACTGTAATAGAATAAACATGATTTAAAAATTAAAAGAAATGTAAAGTGTACTACTGAAAAGAAAAGAAATAAAATGATAAGAGGCAGAAATGTTTTGCTGTAAGCTATACTTTATATTTTTTGTCTAATAGCTATTGGCTTCAAAAATGTTCAACAAAATATATCAATTGCTTTGATTTCTGAAATAGATCAAGGAATTTCCAATACAGGGCCATAAGGCAGGATAATAAGAGACCATTTTATCCTTAAAGATTTTTCCAATGATGCAAAACCAGACAAGGACTAGAGATCAAATTTCATCTGAGTTTCTCTTCTCCTTTCTTACCTATCTTCCATATTATCGAAATATTTACTCTCTGCACATTATGCATATTTACTCTCTGCATATTATGCAAATATTATTTAAGCTCATTTAATGGTGACTGAAAACTCACATTTCTTTTTTTTTTTTTTACAGTTAGGAAAACTACTTACCATTCTACTCCAGACCTACTATTTCTACCTGCAAACACATGCTTCTGTTTATCAACTTTCTGCTGAATCATGGACAAGCATTAGAAGAGAAAAAAACTATCGCGAGAAATCAGAATCACGCAGGAAGTAGGAAGATTAGATGAATTCCTTCCAGTGGTTCAGAATTAACCTGGAACTTAAGTGAGGTTACAAAACTATGCTTCCCTACCCCATCAACTAAATACATGGACTTTTTTTTTGACCTAGGATTTAGAAACGAGTTCTAAGTAAAGTTTCAGGATGTTTACATGTGATTTGGTTAGAACCTGAAAGAACATAGGGTACACGTTTCTATTTCGTCTCAGATATGTGAGACTACACACACACACACACACTCCCCATCATCATCATCATCATCGTCATCTTAAATTCTGTCTACAATGTTCTCCTTACCTAAGAAACTATTTTTTAAAATGCCAAAGAGATTAAAAAATAAGTAGAAAAGTAACAAATGAAACCAAGCCATAACTATTATTTTTCTGTTAACTTTAAAGTATTTTGTGTCACCTGTTTAATTTGTTATTTATTTGAAATAATAATTATACTTTAATTATATTTATGAGAACTGCTTACAAGAAATTTGCATGCTAAGTTTATAAGTCTTCTCTTTCTGAGATTTAAAGTATTCTGAGAAACAGTGTTATGAAAGTTATATAATTTAGTGTCAGTCACAAATATTCAAGAAAATATAGTTGTTTATAAATGGGGTTAACTTTATAATGAAGTTTAATCTCTTAAAAGAAAATTAACTTGAACATTAATCAAAGAACATGTAATAATTCTTATCTTAATATAATTACCAGGTGTAAAATTTGAATTTAAAAGTATGTAAGATGAATGAATTTGTTATTAAGAAAATTAAGACTTGAATGTGTAACTTTAATAAGTTGAATATTAATTTAAAAATTTTTAAAAATATCTAACTCCCAAACTCAAGTTAGACATTAAGTATCTTAAAAGCCTACTTTTTGGTCATTAAGTACATTTTGCTAATTGTTTAAATGACTGTATTGCTGCTGAGTGTGTGAGATTCATGTATCTTCTGACAGATTTCTCAGTATTCAGCTTTATGCATCGAGTTCATTTCTTGCTGAGCTATTGTGGGGGAACACTAGACCATTTAAATATCATTTTTTATAAGGGAATAAACAGAATGTACTTTTCTAAAAACAACCTGTAAGAACAAGAGCGGTATGTGGTGGTACGGATAAAGCACAAAGGACTCAGGACCATCCTCATGCACCAGCATTGGTCACTTCTTCTCTTGTCACTGAACAGTTATGACTTCAGCTATGACTGGATGAGAAACTGCTATGCTCTTTCTGAAGCAGAAAATTACTCTCAGCAAAATTGCTGGATTTGAATCAGAACTTCAGAAAAGCAAGATTTTTCTCAGCGTGCTCAAAGCATCACTAAAATTTGAGTCCTATATGTTTTCCAATGTTTATATATTTTTCTTTCTGATAGAAAATACTATACCTATGCCAACACAAAGAAAAGGTCATATACCTCTGTCAGAACTAATATCTACTGAAAAAATAATAATATTATAATTTAGTATTTCCTTCTGAGTGTTGCCCCCCCCCCCCATCCTGTGAGAGATATCTGCTGCTTTTTGAGAGTATTCAATTTCTTACTTCAGGAATATAAGGAGAAAAACAGCCCACTTTTACATTTTTATATCTAGGGTAAGATTTTGGAAACTGCAGCCAGAAAATAATTTTGAACACCAGTTTTTTTTCAGTGATAAAAAGATTTCCTCTATTCCTTTACTCTTAGTAAATATTGAGACACACCTGCAGGCTCATCCTAGCTCCTCCCACAGGTGGAGTAGCTATTTTCTCATCAATCTGCCTTAATCATGAGGCTGATGGTCAATGGAAGAAGAATAATATGAAGAAAAATCCATAGATAGAAAAGATAGAAAAAAATAGTGGTTTATTCACAAGGGCTATAGGAAGGAGTACACAGGCAGAAAAGTTGGAGGTGAGCAGTGACACACATACATCATAGAGCCAATAACTGGGCTGAAAGAAAAGATAAACTCACAGGGTTTTGACTAGTTTTGTTTGGGATTTTGGAAGGATAGAACATGGAAGGGCATCCTTATCTTAAGTGAGCTGTTTCACAACAGTGGAAGTCTCTCTGGCAGGTGGGAGCCTTATGAAGGTGATTGGAGAATTGTAGAACAATAAAAAAGCCACTGAACATTGGGGAGTGAATTCCTGGGGCCAACGGCCACACTATAGTACCTTTGTTGAAGCATTTGTGTACCTAATATTACTGT
Organism: Pteronotus mesoamericanus; assembly: GCF_021234165.1. Classification (NCBI taxonomy): domain Eukaryota; kingdom Metazoa; phylum Chordata; class Mammalia; order Chiroptera; family Mormoopidae; genus Pteronotus; species Pteronotus mesoamericanus. The sequence goes on from NW_026555321.1 coordinate 62,921,924, forward strand.
ACTTGCCACATGACACAATTGAACCACAGGGCTTCTGGAAAAATTGCATAGTGCTCAAAAATTTCTCAGGGATCCATTAAAAAAAAATCCCAATAAAAATGGTAGCACAGAGCCTCCTAGCCAGCCATCATAATTCCCAAACCCACTCTGCCAGTGCCTTAGTTCTGGCTGCCCCTCCTCCCTCCCAGCCAGCTCTGCGCCCACTCCTCTTCAGCACGGTAACACCTAGGATCATCCTTCTTGTATTCTAAGGCACAGGCTTATTCAACCTATGGGAGGCATTTGAAATTATTTAGGGCAATTCTCTGGAATTTTCTAAGAGACTGACCTGAATGTTTGCATAAATACCAAGAAATGCATTGAAGTCAGGAAGTCAAGAGTGACTTTCAGTGGATCCCTGGCTAAAAGGGACACAGAGCTGTCTAGAGATGCTTTAGGAGAGACTGGAGAGGGAGGCATTGGGGAGACAACTGAGGGAGTAGCTGGGGGAGATCCCAGTGCTGACACCTCCCTCATTCCAAAGCCTCCATTTTGCTCAGATAGACCATGCCCCAGAGAGGCAGCAGCTGGAAAGGAAACAATAGTCCTGCTCTGAGGACACTCTTCCCCCGCCAGGAGTTGTGCATGGGCCAGGGTGCTGAGTGCAGAGAGGCTGGCACAGAAGGTGGATTATTGACTAAAGGTGTCTTCTAGATGAGCTGTCTAGAAACACTTGAGAAGAAACTGGAGATGGAAGTGTTGGGGAGAGAACTGAGGGAGTAGCCACAGGGATATTGGTGCTGACTCCTCCCCGACTCTTCAGCTTTCATCTTGCTCAGGAAGACCACTCCCCTGAGGGGCATCAGCCTGTGAGGACTCAATAGCCCTCCTTCAGGAGGCAATGCCCTGCCCTGCGGTGCTTAAGCCTAACTACTGAGAGCAGAGTGACGAGATTAACAATTGCAGGAGACAGACACAGACAGTAGATTCCTGGAAGTCTCAAATAGACTGCGGAAGGTCAGAAGAGGTCAATATCTGACATCATCAGAAGCAGATCCAGAAAGAAAAGAAAAGGGGGGAGGAAAAGACCCGACTACTGCCATAGAAGTTTACACCACAATGTCAGGAAATCAAGGCAGATCAATTGAATAACAGCAAAAAAGAAGTCTCACAACCAATGGGAAGACAAAGAAACACTCTCTAAATGAGGGGAATGGAGAATCCCCACAAAGAAAACTAAGTGGAGTAGAGACAAGTAAACTGTCAGATACTGAATTCAAAACAATGGTTCTAAGGAAGCTCAATGAGCTCAGCGAGCTTAAAGAGAATTATGAAAAACTAAAGGGAAACTATAAGGAACTTACTGCAAAGTATATCAAAATGAAAAAGGACATAGAAAGTATCAGTAAGAGACAGGAGCAAATGAAGAATAAAATTCCTGAATTGAAGAACACAGTAGAAGGAATATAAAGAAAGCTAGATGAAGCAGAGGATCAAATCAGTGAGCTGGAGGAAAACATAGAAAAAAGCTCCTAGAAAGAACAAGAAATGGAAAAAAGACTAAAAAAGAATGAAGAGGCGTTTAGAGAAATGCAGGACAACTTGAAATGCAATAATATCCGCATAATAGGGATACCAGAAGAAGAGAAGGAAAGGTTAGAGAACCTGTTTGAAAAAGTAATGATGGAAAAATTTCTTAATTGGAGGAGAGAAAAAGTCACACAAGTCCAGGAAGCACAGAGGGCCCCATTCAAGAGGAACCCAATGAGGCCCACTCAAAAACACATCCTAATTAAAATGGTAAATATAAAAGACAAAGAAATAATCCTAAAGGAAGCAAGGGAGAAACAGTAGGGAATAACGTACAAGGGAGCCCTGATACAGCTAACAGCTGACTTCTCAACAGAAACACTACAAGCCAGAAGAGATTGGCAAGAAATATTTGAAGCAATGAAAAGCAAAGGGCTGCAACCAAGAGTGCTCTACCCAGCAAGGCTCTCAATTAAAAATGGAAGGTGAAATTAGAAGTTTCCCAGATGAAAGAAGGCTAAAAGAATATACCTATACCATCAAACCAGCACTGCAAGATATGCTAAAGAGTCTGCTTAAGAAGGTGAATAAAAAGAGCAAGAAAGAGAGGAACACAGGTACAAAAAGGAAAAATGAATAAGTACCTATCAATGATAACTTTAAATGTAAATGAATTGAATGCTTCAAAGAAAAGACAAAGGGAAGGTGAATGGATAAGAAAACATGACCCACACATATGCTGCCTACAAGAGAACCACCTCAGAGCCAGGGACCTACACAGACTGAAAGTAAAGTGGTGGAAAAAATTATTCCAAGAAAATCGAGAGGAAAAATAAGCAGAGGGTAGCAATATTTCTATCACACAAAATAAATTTCCAAACAAAGGCCATAAAAAGAGACCCAGAAAGACACTTCATAATACTCAAAGGAAGAATCCATCAAGAAGACATAAACAGTGTAAACTTATATGCAACCAACATTGGAGCACCCAAATATATAAGGAAAATCTTGGAGGACTTCAAGAAAGATATAGACAGCAATACATTGATAGTAGGGAATTTTAACACCCTATTGTCAAAAATGGATAGATCTTCCAAACAAAACATAAAGGATATTGTGGAACCGAATGATGTAATAGCTCGAATGGATTTAACTGACATATATAGAAACTTTGATCCCAAAGAAGCAAAATATACATTCTTTTCAAATGCACACAGAACATTTTCTAAGATAGAGCACATGACAAGACACAAAACAAACCTCAACAAATTCAGGAAAATTGAAATAATAACAAGCATTTTCTCAGATCATAAGGGCTTGAAATTAGAAATCAACCTGAAGGAAAAACTCAAAAACATTCAAATTTATGGAGACTGGATAACATGCTATTAAACAATGAATAGGTCAATAATGTGATAAGAAAAGAAATCCAAAAGTTTCTGGAAACAAATGAAAATGAACACACAACAGTCAAAAATCCATGGGACACAGCAAAGGCAGTCCTGCAACACAGGCCTACCTAAAAAAAATAGAAACATTTCAAATAAATTACCCACGTTACAAATTCAAGAACTGGAGAAATAACAACAAACAAGTCCCAAGCAAGTAGAAGGAAGGAAACAATCAAGATCAGAGCAGAATTGAATGCTATAGAGACTAAAAGATCATTTCAAAGGATCAACCAATCCAAGAGCTGATTTTTTGAAAAGATAAACAAGATGGGTAAGGCTTTAAGCAGACTCATCAAGAAAAAAAGGGAGGGGACCCAAGTAAATAATATCAGAAATGAAAGAAGAGAAATAACAACTGATACCACAGAAATACAAAGTATTGTAAGAGATTACTATAAGCAATTATATACCCAGAAATTTGAAAACCTTGATGAAATGGACAAATTTATAGAAAAGTATAACCTTGTAGAAAGCCTGAACAGATGGATAAGAACTAGGGAAATTGAAGCAGTAATAAAAAAATTTCTGGTACATAAAAGCCCTGGCCTGCATGGTTTCAAAGGAGAATTTTACCAGATATTTAAGGAAGAGCTAACCCATGTCATTTTCAGACTATTCCAAAAAATCCCAGAGGAGGGAAGACTCTCAAAATCCTTTTATGTGGCCAGCGTCATCCTAATCCCAAAACCAGGTAAAGATACAACCAGGAAATAAAACTAAAGGCCAATATCGCTGATGAACATAGATGCTAAAATCCTTTAGAAAATATTGGCAAACTGAATCCAGTATTGCATTAAAAGGATGATCCACCATGATTGAGTGGGATTCATCCCAGGGAAGCAAGGATGGTTCAATATTCAAAAATCAATGAAGGTAATACATCACATAAAAAGAAAGACAAAAATCACATGATCATCTCAACAGATGTGGAAAAAGCATTTGATAAGGTACAGCACCCATTTATGATAAAAACACTCAGCAGAGTGGGAATAAAGGAGGCATACCTCAACATAATAAAGGCCATATATAAAAATACCTACAGCCAACCTCATACTCAATGGACAAAAACTAAAAGCCTTCCCACTAAGATCAGGAACAAGACAAGTGTGTCTGCTTTCACCACATCTACGCAACATAATATCGGAAGTCCTAGCCAGGCAGTCAGAGAAGAAAAAGAAATAAAAGGCATCCTTTATGAAAAAGAGGAAGTAAAAGTATTCTGTGCGGATGACATGAGTGTACATAGAAAACGCTGTAGAATCCACCAAAAACACTACTCGACCTAATAAGTGAATTTGGCAAAACAGCAGGATACAAAGTCAATATGCAGAAATCGAAGGCATTTTTGTATACCAACGATGAAATATCAGAATAAGATCAGGGAAAAAAATCCCATTTGCTATAGCCACATGAAAAATAAAGTACCTAGGAATAAACTTCACCAACATGGTAAAAGCCATGTACGCAGAAAACTATACAACACTGTACAAAGAAATGAAGGAAGATACAAATAAATGATAGCATATACAGTGTTCATGGATTGGAAGAATTAACATCATCAAAATGTCCATACTACCCAAAACAATTTATAGATGCAACACAATCCCTATTAAAATACTAATGAGAGTATGTTCAGGGGAGAGAGAAGATGGCAGAGGAGTGAATGGGAGTCACGCTGACCTCCTCCCAAAACCAAACTGAAATTGCAACTAAATAATGGAGTAATCACCTGGAAAGCAGTGGAGCAATAGTGGGAGAGGAGCCTTGGTGCCGCGGACATTGTATTTGACTGTCACACATCCCAATGGGTGAGAAGTGCAGTGGAGGCTCGAGAGGGTGGGCTGCGTGTCCACGGGCACTGGCACCAGAAGGGTATTGAAAAGGCCAGTTAACTTCCCCTCAGAAGAACGGGGTCTGAATCATAAACAGGAACCCCTAAACTACAGCAGCTAAAGCCAAGAAAATACAGACAAAACACAACCCCAAAAAGCTTAGGGGTGCTCTCTGCCAGAGACAGGTGGCTGGGGATGCAAAGAGACATTTAAAGGGCCAATGCAAAAGTTGCAGTGGCAGCCACCCTCCTGGATCTCTCGGTAGAGGCAGCAGCAGGGTGGGCTGGTGCCTGGGAAAAGATTGGTGAGGAAAACTTTGTGAAGAAAACTGACACAGCAGCCAGGGGAGCCCTGGTGATGGCACGCCTCTCACTCTGCAGCTACCATCTCGCTCAGGCATAAGGAAATCAATTAACCTGCCTTTTGTGCGCTCCGCACACAGCTTGTACATGTGTGAGCTGTGGGGCTGAGTGCAGACTGACTGGGAGAGCCTTGAGGAGAGACTGGAGATGGAGGCATTGGGGAAAGAACGGGAGGAGGAACCGGGGAGTCCTGACTCCCTCCCTGTTCGGTAGTCTCCATTGTGGGCTGGAAAGGCGTGACCCCAAAGAGGCAGAAGTGGGGCGCGCATGAACCAGACTGCCTGCGATTGAAACTCAGTCCGCACAGGGGTTGGATCCTCCGCCGAAGGGGTCACAGAACTGCCCAGAGGCCCCTGAGGGGAGACTAGAAACGGAGGCATTGCGGAAAGAATGGGAGGAGGAACCGGGGAGTCCTGACTCTTTCTCCTTGCAGAAGTCTCCATTGCGCAGGAAGAGGCCACACCCCCAAAGAGCCAAAAGCCGAAAAGCAAACAGACACCCCCAAAACACCCAGAGCAGGTGCGCACACTTGCCCCGAGTGACTGGCGAGGGTTGGCGAGCGTGTGTGTGACCCACGCGGGCTGGCGAACGCTTGCACCTGCTGGCAAGGCCTCACACAGACTGGCACCCATACGGCCTGTGAGGCAGTGCACAGAGGGGCAAGGGCAGGCATAAATTGACCTACTTGCTGCGATTGCGGAGCAGTCCACAAAATAAGTAGAGCTGCCCAGAGTCCCTGGAGGAGAGACCAGAAACAGGATTAACCGGAGAGTCCTAGAGCTGATTTCCTCCCATTTCCGTAGTCCCCATTTGGCGAGGACAAGCAACGCACCCAAAGAGCCAAAAGCGGGGAACATACACAATAGAAAACCCTAAACTGACCAGTGCAGCGAAGCTCGCGTGCCAGGGAGGCCAGATGAGCACGGGAGGTTGCGAATAAGCCCCCTGGTCTGGGGCAAGCACATGCGACCCCAGGCAGGTGGGGGACCCTGCCGCGCTGGGAACGCGCTCAAGGAGCTCTCGTGAGAGCGCAGAGAGATCCCAAAAAATAGCCCAGCCCTGACCGAAGGGGTCACAGAGCTGCTCCAAGCAGGAGTCAGACACAGGCATTAGACTCCTGAAAGGCTCAAACAAACAACCCAAGGCCCTATAGGGTCAACAACTGACATCATCAGAGGCAAGCCCAGAAAGAAAAGTAAAGGACAAAAATACTTAACAGACTCTCACAAAAATGGGAAGAAAAAGAAGTTCTCCCCAAATGAGTGGAAAAGGGGACTCCCCACAGAGAGAGCTCAATGAAATAGAGGCAAGGGAACTATCAGATATGGAATTTAAAACTATGGTTCTAAGGAAGCTCAATGAGCTCAGCCAGCTCAAAGATAACTATGAGAAACTGCAGAGAAACGATCAGGATCTTACAACAAACGATATCGGCCTGGAAAAGGACAGAGAAACTATCAAGAAAACACAAGAGGATATGAAGAATACCATTTCTGAATTGAAGAACACAGTAGAAGGAATCCAAAGCAGGCTGGATGAAGCCGAGGATCGAATCAGTGATGTGGAGGACAAGATAGAAAAAAGCTCCCAGAAAGAACAAGAAATGGAAAAACGACTCAAAAAGAATGAAGAGACATTTAGGGAATGCAGGACTACCTGAAATGCAATAATATCCGCATAATAGGGGTACAAGGAGAAGAGGAGCAAGGGATAGTGAACCTCCTTGAAAAGTAATCATGGAAAATTTCCGTAATTTGAGGAGAGAAAGGGTCTCATGGATCCAGAAGGCACAGAGGAACCCACTCAAGGGCGACTCAAAGAGGTCCACTCCAAGACACATTATCATTAAAATGGCAACTATCAAAGACAAAGAGAGAATCCTCAAGGCAGCAAGGGAGAAGGAGAAAGTAACATGCAAGGAGGCCGAGATACGCCTAGGAGCTCACTTCTCAACAGAAACACTACAAGCCAGAAGGGAATGGCAACAAATATTCCGAGCCATGAGCCTACAGCCAAGGCTGCTCTACCCAGCTAGGCTCTCCATTAAAATACAGGGGGAAATACGGACTTTCCCAGACAAGAGAAGACTAAAAGAATACATCTCTACCAAACCAGCACTCCAAGATGTGCTAAGGGGACTGGTTTAAGCAGATGAAGGAAAAGAATGAGAGAGAGAGGAAAACAGGTACAAAGAGAAAAGATGAGTAAGTTTCTATCAGTAATGTCTCTCAATGTAAATAGACTAAATGCCCCAATCAAAAGACACAGGGTAGCTGAATGGATAAGAAAACATGACGCACACATATGCTGCCTAAAAGAGACTCACCTCAGAGCAAGAGACCTGCACAGATTGAAAGTAAAGGGATGGAAGAAAATATTCCAAGCAAATGGACATGAGAAAAAGGCCGGGGTTGCCATACTTGTATCAGACAAAGAAGATTTCAAAACAAAGGCCATAAAGAGAAACCCAGAGGGGCACTTTATCATACTTAAAGGAAAAATCTATCAAGAAGACATCAACATTGTAAACTTATATGCTCCCAATTAGGAGCCCCCAAGTTTATAAGGAAATTGTTGGATGACTTCTAAAAAGATATAGACAACAACACACAGATAGTAGGGGATTTGAACACCCCACTGTCAAAAATGGACAGATCTTCCAAACAAAACATTAATAAACATATCGTGGCGCTGAATGACACACTGAATCAAAGAGACTTAACTGACATATCGAGAACCTTACATCCCAAAGAAGCAAAATACACATTCTTTTCAAATGCTCATGGCAGTTTTTCAAAGATAGACCACATGATAGAACACAAAGCAAACCTCAGCAAATTCAGGAAAATTAAAATAATACCAAACTTTTTCTCGGACCACATGGCCTTGAAACTGGAAATCAACCTCAAAGAGAAACTTCAACAACTTGCAAACTCATGGAGACTCAACAGTACACTATTAAACAATGAATGGGTCAATAATGAGATAAGAGAAGAAATAAAAAAATTTCTGGAAACAAATGAAAATGAACAGACAACTGTCCAAAACCTATTGGACACAGCAAACGCTGTCCTGAGAGGGAAGTTCATAGCAATACAGGCTTACCTTAAAAAGATAGAAACATTTCAAATAAAAGACCTAACACTACAATTTCAAGAACTGGAGAAACAACAACAAATAAATCCCAGAGCAAGTAGAAGGAAGGAAATAGTCAAGATTAGAGCAGAACTGAAAGACATAGAGACAAAAAGAACAATTCAGAGGATCAACCAATCCAGAAGCTGGTTCTTTGAAAAGATAAATAAAACTGAAAAGCCTTTAAGCAGACTCTCCAAGACAAAAAGGGAGAGGACCCAAATTAATAATATCAGAAATGAAAGAGGGGAAATAACAACTGATACCACAGAAATACAAATGATCATCAGAAACTATTATGAACAATTATATGCCAAGAAATTTGAAAATCTTGATGAAATGGACAAATTTTTAGAAAAGTATAGTCTTCCAACACTGAAGGAGGAAGAAACAGAAAGCTTGAACAGACTGATAACAGTTGGGGAAACTGAAACAGTAATCAGAAACTCCCGACACACAAAAGCCCAGGACTGGACGGTTTCACAGGAGAATTTTACAAAACATTTAAGGAAGAGCTAAGCCCTGTCCTTCTCAGACTATTCCAAAAAATCCAAGAATAGGGAACACGCCAAGGCTCTTTCTATGAGGCCAGCATCACCCTGATCCCAAAACCAGATAAAGACCCTACAAAGAAAGAAAACTACAGGCTAATTTTGCTGGTGAACATAGATGCTAAAATCCTCAACAAAATATTGGCAAACCGCATCCAGCAATACATTCAAAAGATTATCCATCACGATCAAGTGGGATTCATCCCAGGGATGCAGGGATGGTTCAATATACGCAAATCAGTAAACGTGATACACCACATAAATAAAAGAAAAGACAAAAACCACATGATCATCTTGATAGATGCAGAAAAAGCATTTGACAAGGTACAGCACCCATTTATGATCAAAACACTCAGCAAAATGGGAATAAATGGGCATTCCTCCATGTAATAAAGACCATATATGAAAAAACTACAGCCAGTATCATACTCAACGGGCAAAAACTGAAAGCTTTCCCACTAAGATCGGGAACATGACAAGGATGTCCGCTGTCACCGCTTCTTTTCAACATCGTATTGGAAGTCCTAGCCACAGCGGTCAGACAAGAGAAAGAGATAAAAGTCATCCCAATAGGAAAGGCATAAGTAAAGCTATTGTTTGCAGATGACATGATAGTGTACATAGAGAACTCTGTAGACTCTACCAAAAAACTCCTCAACCTACTGAGTGAATTTGGCAAAACAGCAGGATACAAAGTCAACATTTAGAAATCAAAGGCATTTATGTACACCAGCAATGACATAGAAGAAGAAGAAATCAGAAAAAAAATACCATTCGATATAGCAAGAAAAAAATAAAGTACCTAGGCATAAATTTAAACAAAGACGTAAAAGACATGTAAACAGAAAACTATACGACGTTCAAAAAAGAAATTAAGGAAGACAGAAATAAATGGAAGCATATACCGTGCTCATGGATTAGAAGAATTAATGTCATCAAAATGTCCATCCTACCCAAAGCAATTTAAAGATTCAATGCAATCCCTATTAAGATACCAATGACGTATTACACAGAAATAGAACTGACATTTCAAAAATTTATATGGAAGTATAAACGACCCCGAATAGCCTCAGCAATTCTGAGAAAGAAACCCAAAGTAGAAGGGATCAAAATACCGGAAATCAATCTCTACTACAAGGCCACTATACTCAAAACAATCTGGTACTGGCACAAGAACTGATCTATAGACCAGTCGAACAGAATAGAAAGCCCAGAAATAAGCCCAGTTCTCTATGGGCATCTCATATTTGACAAAGAGGGAAGGAGCATAAAATGGAGCAATAATAGCCTCTTCAACAAATGGTGGTGGGAGAGCTGGACGGCTATATGCAAAAAATTGAAATTGGATCATCAGCTGACACCATACACAAAAATAAACTCAAGATGGATAAAAGACTTAAATATAAGTCGCAACACCACCAAAGTCCTAGAGGAAAACATTGGCAGGAAATTCTCAGATATCCCAAGCAGCAATTTTTTCACTGATATGTCTCCTAAAGCAAGGGACAGAAAGGAAAAATAAACAAGTGGGACCTCCTCAAAATAAGAAGCTTCTGCACTGCGAAAGAAAACATCAGCAAAATGAAAAGGGAACTAACCATTTGGGAAAATATATTCGCTAATGATCCATCAGATAGAGGTTTGATCTCCAAGATATATAAAGAACTCACTCGACTCCACTCCAAGAAGACAAATGATCCAATCAAGAAATGGGCAAAGGACCTGGGCAGATGCTTTGCTATGGAGGAGATACAGAGGACCCAGAGGCATTTGAAAGGATGCTCAGCATCACTAGCCATTAGAGAAATGCAGATCAAAACCACCATGAGGTACCACCTCACACCAATCAGAATGACCATCATAAACAGATCAACAAACAACAGGTGCTGGTGAGGCTGTGGAGAAAAGGGAACCCTAGTCCTCTGGTGGTTGGAATGCAGACTGGTGCAGCCGCTGTTGAAAGCAGTGTGGAATTTCCTCAAAATCTGAAAATGGAACTGCCTTTTGATCCAGGGATTCCCCTGCTGGGACTATACCCTAAGAATACCAAGATGCCAATACAAAAGAACCTCTGCACCCCAATGTTCATAGCAGCACAATTTACAATAGCCAAGTGTTGGAAGTAACCTAAATGCCCGTCAGTAGATTATTGGATCAAAAAGTCATGGTACATATACACAATGGAATACTATCCAGCAGAAAGGAAAAAAGGACTACTAAACTTTGCGATAGCATGGATGGAACTGGAGAGCATTATGCTGAGCGAAATAAGCCATGGGGCAAAAGACAAGTACCATATGATCTCACCTATAAGCGGAACCTAACCAACAATACAAAGATGCAAGGGAAATATGACCAGCAACACTGAAAGGAAAAGAAATCAACAGAGGCAAGAGGGAAGGAGGGAGTGGGGGGGCTGGAAAAGGAAGGGAAGGGGAAAGTCAAGGAACATATAGCAAGGACTCATGGAGAAAACCAAAGGGGAAGAGCTGAGGGAGGGAAGGAGGGAGGGGGCAAGAGAGAGTGGTGGGGGGGTGGCAGAGACTAATGTATTTAAAAAATACATAAAGAAGGAAAGAAATGCTTGAAAAGAAAAAAAATACTGACATATTTCACAGACATAGAAAAGATACTTCAAAAATTTATATGATAGTTGAACATATGAATGACCCTGAATTGCCATGGCATTTTTGAGAAGGAATATCAAAGTAGGAGGGATCACAATACTGGACATCAAAGTATATTACAAGGCCACTGGAATAAAAACAGTCTGGTACTTTCACAAGAACAGACACATAGATCAGTGGAACAGAATAGATAGCCCAGAAATAAACCCATGTCTCTATGGTCAATTAATATTTGACAATGGGGGGTAGAAGCATAAATTGGAGTAAAAATAGCCTCTTAAACAAATCGTGTTGGGAAAGCTGGACAGCTACATGCAAAAAATTGAAATTCGACCACCAGCTGACACTATATGCAAACATAAACTCAAGATGGATAGAAGACTTAAATATAAGTCATGGCAGCATAAATGTCCTAGAAGAGAACATGGGCAGGAAACTCAAATATCCCACACAGCAATATTTTCACTGATGTGTCCCCAAAAGCAAGGGACATAAAGGAAAGAATAAACAGTTAGGACTTCACCAAAATAAGAAACTTCTGAATGACTAAAGAAAACATCAGCAAAATGAAAAAGGAGCCAACCGTATGGGAAAATATATTTACCAATGACATGTCAAAGGTTTTATCCCCAAAATATATAAAGAATTCTTGTGACTCCATTCCAAGAAGACAAACAATGAAATTAAAAAAATGGGCAAAGTACTTGGAGAGACACTTCTCGAAGGAAGAGATACAGAGGTCCCAGAGACATATGAAAGGATGCTCAGCATCACTAGCCATCAGAGCAATGCAAATTAAAACCACCATGAGATACCACTTCAAACCAGTCAGAATGACCATCATAAACAGATCAACAAACAATGGGTGCTGGTGAGGCTGTGGAGAAACGGGAACCCTAGTACACTGTTTTTGGGTATGCAGACTGGTGCAGCCACTGTGGAAAACAGTGTGGAATTTTCTCAAAAATCTAAAAATGGATCTACCTTTTTACCCAGTGATACCACATCTCGGATTATACCCTAAGAATTCCAAAACAGCAATTCAAAAGAGCCTATGCAGCCCAATGTACAAAGAAGCACAATTTACAATAGCCAACTGCTAGAAGCAACCTAAGTTCCCATCAGTAAATGAGTGGATCAAAAAACTATGGTATATTTACACAATGGAATACTATGCAGCAAAAAGAAAAAGCTACTGCCCTTCATGACTACATGGATGGAACTGGAGAACATTATTCTTAATGAAATAAGCCAGAGGATGAAAGACAAATACCACATGGTCTCACCTATAAGTGGAACCTAATCAACAAAACCAACATCAAGGGAAATATAACCAGAAATATTGAATGAAAAAAGAAACCAACATAATAAAGAGGGAAGGGGAATGAGGGGAAAAGGAAGGGAAGGGAAGGGTCAAGCCAAAGAACATGTATAAAGGACTCATGGCCAAAGCCAAAATGGGAAAGGGTTGAGGGCGGGAGATGGGGAAAGGCGGTAGGAGAAAGTAGTTGTGGGAAGATGGAGACAAATGTATTTGGATAATAAAAAAATTAAAAAGAATGGTAACACATTTTCATACATGTGAAACTTAAGAGATGCATAAACATTACAGTAAATATGATACTGTCTTGAAAAAAGCCCGGCATTTACTTGTGGAAGCTTGCCTCTGAAGAGCGCAGCTTGTGAGGTACCATGATGTGGTGGAGCTGAGGTCAAAAATCATAGAGATGGTTATGACATCAAATATGGATGGACGGAAGTGACTCCTGACTGAGAAAGTGGTACATATTTAAGGTGTGTATGTGTTTTTGAGCCACATGTGGATTTGTAATGTGTGTTTGAAGGTGGTGTGCATATGTTTGCATGGAGAGGTATGTTTTTAGGGGTGGGCTATGTTCCTATTTGGCTTGGCTCACTTGGGTGAGTTTCTATGTCCCCTATTGTTCCTCTAAATGAACTCATATGCACAAACAGAAGCATTCACACTATGCTTAATTCCTCTCACTCTATCAGTTCCTGTGGGACAGAGTGTTTCACACCAAGAATTGTGACTAAAATGCCTGTACCTCACAGCCCTAATGCCACCCTCTATCTTTGCCCATTCTAGTGTAGATGGAACATCTGAACAAGGTCATACCTCCCCCAGGTCTCTGCTTCTCCACAGGAGATGCCTTGCTCCAATTTCAACATCAGCAAAACAGAAGGCAATCCTGGACCACAGTTAGTGACACTCCTTCAAAAACCTTGAATGACCTTAATCTTATTGTGTTTGGTGTGAATTAACTATTCTCAAAATGTGATTCATAACAACACTTTACTGAGTTGTGTGCTTAGTGAGGCTGCTGTACAATTGATAGTATCTGGTCTTCCCTACTGAGTTGAGTGGCTGGTGTTCTGAGTGGACTGGGCTAAATTCACCTTTCTCGGGCTCCACAGCCTGGCTTCCTGCTTTGACTGACTGGGATCTACCATGGCAACAAAATGTCAGGCTCTATCCAGCAGCACTTGATTTGTGTCTGGGTGTCACACAGTGAGGCTCACACTGTCTCCTGCTCCTGTCTAGCCAGAGTGGGCCCAGGATCTGTTGGGTCAGGGCTGTCTTGGAGTTTGGCCCTCAGAATGATGGGTTGCCAATGAGGAGTAGCTAAGGAGATATCCACTGTCTCTTCTTCCACCCTTCACACAATTCTCCAATGTCTATTGCTCTCATTTCCTTTTATTTTCACTTTTTAAAAATGGAGATAAAATGTATATAATGAAATTTACCATGTCAATAATTTCTAAGTGTGCAGTTTCGTGGCATTAAGTACCTTCACATTGATGTGCAACCATCACTACCATCATCCCCAGAACTTTTTCATCTTTCCAAATGAAAGGTCATACCCATTCAACACTTTCTCCAGTCCCCAGCCCACTTGCCCTGACAACCCCTATCCCACCATCTGTTTCTAAGAGTTTGAATACTCTCTGTAGCTCATATTAGTGGACATTTTTTTCTGGTCTATTTAAACTGAACATCATGTAGTAGCATGGGACAGAATTTTTTTCTTTTTAACACTGAGTAATATCCCTCTCTCTGATTTTATTTTGACTCGGGAATAACAAAAGTGCATACTTATTTATAGACATTCTATATTGTGTTATTCTGGGTTATGGTACTTGCATAAAGTTACCAGATGTTCTCAGTTGTCTTAATAAACTTGGAGACCTTCAGTTATGCACCAAGATTTTCTACAGTAGCATGTCTAACACAGTGCTATTAGGGATTTTCCAACTGAGAATGAAACTGGTGACAAAAACATTGGAACTCATTTCTTAGACCAATCTATCTTCAGATATTGAGCATAAATTGACAGTGTTTCCAAAGAGGCACTTTTAGCTTGGTGAGAGGAAGTAATCAGCAAGAAAGCTAAAAATGACATTTCCTTTGGAGTATCTTTGATTTTTCTGATACTCAGGGTGGTCAAATTCTGTTTCAAAGGAAGGAGGCAGGAAAAGAACTCCAGTGCAAAATGACCTTTGAAGCAGAGGAAAGGATGTGAAAACCATCTCCATTTAGTTTTATCCTGTGTTGGGGAATCACTCTTATTTTAGAACACTGTCATTTTAAGGCTGTGAAATGCTTTTGATAGAAATGATTACATTAATCCTGCAGTCAATTTGTCTGAAGTTAGCAAGTGTTACAGCTATCAAATGTGCCACAAAAATAATTGAATACATTTTTAAAACTGGTAGATACTGTGACTGTAATTTATTTCTGTGGGATTGCCAAGAAATAGCAAAAGAGAAATTACTTTAGCAGGCACAAGGAAAGGGGTGAAATAGATCGAGTACTGCCAAGTATAAGGGTGGTCAACAAGCTCACTTATTAACTAAGTGAGCCTTAAATGATTTTCCCCCAGGAGCACATAGAATTTAGGACAGCTAACTCTTCTTTCTTGATTTAAACTGGGTGCACAAATAGCCTGATAGATGTCCTAATCTGACTCCTGAAGAACATCCTGGCTCTCTGTAATGCTTCTCAAGGATGCACCAGATCCATGAGTAGTGTATTATCCTGGGAAGATAGGGTTCCCTGGGGGATCTTCCTTTATACCTGTGTTTCCTAGCTTTTAATGCCTGAGCCACATTAGAATCGTTGACCTAGAAGAAATGGTGTCCACCTTTCCAAATTTTCTCCAGATCTTTCTCACTCCCTGGAGCCTCCTATGACACATGTCACTGAAGGAAGAGAGATGAAGCAACTTGAAAAACAACTTGAATCAATTCTATGATGTATTCCTCTGCCTTTGTTCTTTTTTGCATATAGTTAACTTCTTAGGATTAACATTTTTAAATAAATATTTTTGCTCCAATTAACTTAATGAACTATAGTAATATTTACTTTTTTTTAATTTAACCATCTTTTATCCCATGCTGTACTTGTACTGTTTGCTAAGGACATTTCTCAAGAAAAAAAATTAATAGTAGTTTGAAATGTCTCAAAAAATTTAAAAATATTTTATTACCTGAATACTGACTCCTTTTGTTGACAGAAGCTTTTGCTATTATATATAAAAAGGCTAACCAATTGCCCATGAAGGTGTTTGATGTTATACTGGATATTTAGCCATTAAATCCATAAGGCTAGAGTCTAACGCCTGTCCATAGCCTTGCCAATATTTCCCTATCTAAATTTATAATAGACAAGGTTATCAAGGACACTTGAACTTTTTAAAAAATTAATCCTTATATGGCTATCAACTTCTCATTTGCATCTTTTCACTTTTTCTTTATCTTCCCTTATCTTCAGCAACCCCCCTTCCCACCACACACCCTGCCCCACCTCAGGCTTAAGAGCAAGAGAATAAAAATGAAAAAAAAAATATGATCTTGGAAATAATAGATCAGTCTAATTGCCAAACCTTGGATAATGCTGGCCCATATTTTAGTCAACTACCAGCTAAAAGAATACGCAGTACAGAAGATTGTAAAAGGTAAACCTCATTAAGCTAAACCTTGCCTTTTGACAATGAGGGCCTATGGAAGGGGCTATTTGCTCTGGCAAAAACTTTTTTTTTCAAAGAGACATTTTCTCCTGTGGGTTACAAAGGCATTCTGGGTAACATCACCTGAGGTACAGATAGTGGGAGTGGTGAGATAGTCAGAAAAGAATACAACAAGTGATGCCCAGTGGGGACTTACTGGGCTTTCACTCCCATCTTTCCACCTGCTAGGCAAGACACAATGTCCTTTCTTCTCCAGCCCTTTTTCGAGTCTATGAAACTAAAGTGCTACATAGAAGGGGAGTCAGAGCCCTGTAAATACACACTCCCCCAAAGCCATTTTGGAGAGTTTGGCTTGACGAACCCTACCTGCTTTTCTAGCGGCCTCTTAATATAAAATAAAAAAACAAACTTCCTCTCTCCTTCTTGTTTTTCCTTCTTTATTTTTCTTACAAGATTCTTGAGACCTCAGAGAACATAATATAATAGTGTATAATTATCATAATACTCCAAATATGTTACCTCTGGCACTTTGGTTACATTAAGAACATAATTCTTTCATCACCTATACATTTATACATATTTGTCATCACTGAACCATCTAGTTAAGACTAAGCCAATTTCCAGTTACTAAGCTTGTGCAAGAATAACACAGGAACTTCTCAGCTATTTGTACAGAGACATCAACCTCACATAATATACAATTCAATTTTGAGGTTTTATTTTTTTAACCTCTGGAATTATAATGCAAATTAGGAAATGTATTAATGTGTCATGGTCATACCAATAAAATCTTAAAATGTTTCCTTTAAGTTGCTGACTTTTTAAAGAATAAATTGTACTCTGTTATATAAGTCTTTGTCTGGACTTCTAACAATAACCCTTCATCCCTAGTCATTTGTTTTTCTTTCTCAGAGTTTCATCCTGCAGAGCATAACTGATGCTCCACATTTCTAAACTATCTTCCCATGGATGACTCTAGACCTTTCAAAATCTTTCACTTAGCATTTAAAGTCTTCGGTTTTGAGAGGGACATACTACATGCCCAAAGTACAATGTAGAAAATTAAGCTGGCATCTTCCCTCCTTAATACCACATTTCTAACTACTCGTTAGAATGAGCACCACTGTGTTTCCCTAATTTTTCATTCCATTACATCATGATTCTTGGATTCATTCTTCATCTCTCTTTATTGTCCATGTTTATGTTGAAACTAAACCCTTGTAATATGATGACTTTCCTCTTGCTAAAGCCACCGTTCTCAACCCCCTCACAATATATACACCTGGGCTCATACTTCAATTTCTTCTTTTATTCAACTGCCATATGTTTACTTCAATCCCTTTTGAAATATCATATCACTCTTTTTATTAAGGTGTCCCAGTTAGTTTTGACTGTCTTTTGTATCAAGTTTAAACTTCAAGATTCCCATTAAATCACACTCAACTAATAGTCCTCAGCCACATTTTTCCAAGTGATCTTTCATTAACATTAACAATGATTTATTAGCCTCCTTCAAATGAATCACTTTAATTTATTCTCTAAATATATTGCTAATTGTTTTCTTCAGGATTTTATTCAAACTATTTCTTCTACCTAAATTATCATCATTTCCTGCTTATAATTTCAGTTATTTTCTTCAAAACATAGATCAAAACATTTATCCTTGAAAAATTTTCTCTAATTCATATCTCTTCATGTACATACTCTTCATTTCCTTGGCACTTATCAAGTTTTATTTATATTATCTTATTTTCCATGTTTCTATTTGCTTTTAATTTTTACTGGTTTCTTTTATACTAAAATATGAGCTCTTTAATTAAATTGATTAACTAATATGGAAGACAGTTCTCTTTTCAGTGATAAAACAATGTGAAGCATTGGATGATTGCTCATGAACCAACAAAAGCATTTGATAATCATTTAGGAAGCTATAAAAGGAAAGCATAGCATTAATATATGAATATTTTTAGCCAAGTGTAACAGCCCAATGAGCTTAATTCTCAGTGGAAACTATGAAAGAAAAAACATACACATTTAAATTTTCCAAATAAAAAATATATCTTTATAATGGATTCCTACATCATTTTGAAATTTCCATTTTTAATTTTTAATTTTTAATTTAATCTTTATTGTATTTTTTTCCATTATCATTTAGTCACATTATACTGCCCTCCCCCAGCAATCACCACACTGTTGTCTATGTCCAAGAGTCCTTTTTCATTTTTGTTCAGCCCTTCTATCTCCTTATCTTGCCCCCCCACCAACTATCTGTCATGCTGCTCTCCACCTATGTGCCTATTTCAATTTTCTTGTTAGTTCAGTTTGTTCATTAGATTCCACAGGTAAGTGAAATTATATAGTATTTGTCTTTCTCTGACTGTTTTTTTTTTAATTTAGCATAATGTCCTCCAGGTCCATCCATACTGTCTTAAAGGGTAAAATTTTATTTCTTTTCTGTTCTTTTCTTTTCTTTTTTTACAGCCGAGTAGAATTCTATTATGTAAATGTCACATAGTTGTTTTTATCCACTCATCTACTGATAGACATTTATACTGCTTCCATATCTTGGTGATTGTAAATAATGCTGCAGTGAACATAGGGATGCTTATATCCTTTCAAATTAATGTTTTGCATATATTCCCAGAAGTGGGATTGCTTGGTCAAAAAGCAGGCCCATTTTTAATATTTTGAGGTTATCTGAATAAGCTTTCCACATATAGAGGTGGAAAGCAGACATCCCTGACATGTTCCCAATCTGCATTTCTACCAACGGTGCAAAAGGTTCCCCTTTCTGCCCATCTTTGCCAGCACTTGTTTGTTCACTTATTAATGATAGCCATTGTGACAGCTGTGAGGTTATATCTTATTGAAGTTTTTATTTGCATTTCTCAGATGATTAGTGACATTGAGCATCTTTTCATATGTCTTTTGGCTATATGGAAGACCTCTTTGGAGAAGTGTCTATTCAGGTCCTTTGCCCATGTTTTAATTGGGTTGTTTGTTTGTTTGTTCTTTGATGTTGATTTTTTTATATTATGTATAAATTTTGGATATTAAACCCTGATCAGATTTATTGTCAAATATATTATCCCATTCCATGGGTTATTTTTATTTTGTTTATGATTTCCTTTGTTATGCAAAAACTTTTTAGTTTGATGTAGTCCCATTTGCTTATTTTTTCTTTTGTTTCTCTTGCCTGGGAAGATATATTGATAAAATAATGCTATTTCTGAGATTTTGTTGCCTATGTTTTATTCTAGGGTTTTTAAAAGTTCAGGATTAGCATTTCTGCCTTTGATCCATTTTGAATTTATTCTTGTGTGTGGTGTAAGAAGGTGGTGTAGTTTCATTTTTCTGCATGTATCTGTCCAATCTTCCCAACACTATTTATTGAATAAACTATCTTTAGCCCATTGTACATGCTTGCTTAGTCTGTCAAACATTAATTGACTCTAAATGTGTGTGTTTATTTCTGGGCTCTCTCTTCTATTTCATTTATCTATGTCTCTCTTTTTATGCCAGTACTATGACATTTTGATTACTATGGCCTTGTAGAATAGTTTGACATTAGATAGCGTGATTCCTTCAGCTTTGTCGTTCTTTCTCAGGATCACTGTTGCTATGTGGAACCTTTTATGGTTCCATACAAATTTTTGAAATGTTTGTTCTACTTCTGTAATATATGTCATTGGAATCTGGATAGGAATTGAATTGAATCTATAGATTTCTTTAGGCAGTATGCACTTTTCAATTGATGTTATTTCTTCCTGTCCATGAACATGGTATGTGCTTCCACTTATTTGTATAATCTTCAAGTTCTATCTTCATGACTTACGTTTTTCCAAATACAGGTCTTTTACATCCTTGGTTAGGTTTATTCCTAGGTATTTTATTCTTTTTGAAGCAATTGTGAACAAGATTATTTTCATTTCTCTTTCTGTTAGTTTGTTACTGACATACACAAATGCAACTGATTTCTGGGTATTCCTTTTGTATCCTGATACTTTGCTGAATTCATTTATCAATTCTAGTAGTTTCTTGGTGGAATCTTTGGGGTTCTCTATGTACAGTATCATGCCATCTGAAAATAGTGACAGTTTTATCTCTCCCTTTCCAATTTGGGTGGCTTTTATTTCTTCTTTTTGCTTGATTGCTGGGGTTAGGACTTCCAGTACTATGCTGAATAAGAAAAGTGAAAGCAGATATCCCTGTCTTGTTCCTGGTCTTAAGGGGAATGCTTATAGTTGATGCCTCTTTTGTATGATGCTGGCAGTGGTTTTGTCGTATATGGCTTTATTATGTTTAGGTATGCTCCCTCTATTCCCACTTTGCTGAGAGTTTTTGTCATAAATCAGTGCTGGATTTTATCAAAAGCTTTTTCTTCATCTATTGACATGATCGTGTAGTTTTTATCCTTCATTTTGTTTATGTGGTGAATCAGATCTATTGATTATGTGAATGTTGTATCAACTTTGCATTCTCAGAATAAATCCCACTTGAGCATGCTGTATTGTTTTTTGGATGCATTGCTTTACTTGGCTTCTTAATAATTTGTTAAGGATTTTAGCATCTATGTTTATCAGTGATAGTGGCCTAAATAATTTTCTTTGTAACGTCTGTATCAGGTTTTAGAATTAGGATAATGGTGGCCTCATAAAATGAATTGAGAGCCTTCTCTCCTCCTGAATTTTATGAAATAGTTTGAGAAGGAAGAGGATTTATGTCTTCTTGGACTGTTTGGTAAAATTCACTTGTGAAGCCATCTGGTCCAAGGCATTTGTATGTTTTGCATGAAGCATTTTTGATCACTGCTTCAACTTCACTAGGTGTAATCTGTCTATTCAGATTCTATGACTCTTCCTGATTTCTTCTTGGGAGATTGTACGTTTCTAGGAATTTATCCATTTAGTCCAGGTTGTCCAGTTTGTTGGCATATAATTGTTCATAAAATTGTCCTACAATCCTTTGTATTTCTTTGGCGTCAGTTGCTATTTCCCCTCTCACTTCTGCTTTTATTTATTTGTGTCCTTTCTCTATTTTTTCTTGATGAGCCTGGTTAAAGTTTTGTCAATCTTGTTTATCTTCTCAGATTACCAGCTTTTGGGTTCACTGATCTTTTGGATCATTTTTTTAGACTCTCTTTCATTTATTTCTTCCCTGGTCTTTATTATTTCCTTCCTTCTACTCACTTTGGATTTTGTTTGTTGTTCTTTTTCAAGTTCCATTAAGTGTAAGGTTAGATTGTTTATTTGAGCCTTTTCTTGTTTTTTTGAGATACGCCTGTGATGCTATGAATTTCCCTCTTAGAATTGCTTTCCCAGTGTTCCACAGATTTTGAATTGTGGTGTCCTCACTTTTTTTTTGTTTCAAGGTATCTTTTGATTCCTTCTTTGATCTCTTTGTTGACCCATTCATTGTTTAATAATATCTTATTTAGCTTCCATGTCTTTGCAGTGTTCTTCTTGTGATTCATTTCTAGTTTCATAGCATTGTGGTCAGAGAAGATGCTTGATATGATTTCAATCTTCTTAAATTTATTGAAACTTGTTTTGTGTCCCAACATGTGGTCTATCCTAGAAAACGTTCTATGTGCACTTGAAAAGTATGTATGTTCTGCTACTTTGGGGTGAAATGCTCTGAAGATACCAATTAAATACATTTGATCTTGTGTCATTTAAGGCTGCTGTCTCCTTGTTGATTTTCTGCCTGGAAGATCTATCCATCAAAGTCAACGAGGTGTTAAAATCCCTAAATATGACTGTATTTCTGTTCATCTTTCCTTTTATGCCCATCAAGATTTGCTTTACATATTAGGTGCTCCTACGTTGGGTGCATAAATATTTACTAGGGTTATATCCTCTTGTTGAATTGTTCCTTTTATCATTTTGTAGTGTCTTTCTTTGTCTCTTACTATAGCCTTGGTTTTAAAGTCTATTTTGTCGCATTTAAGTACTGCCACCCCAGCATTTTTGTATTTTCTGCTTGCTTGAAATATTTCTTTCCACACCTTTACTTTAGGTCTGTGTGTATCTTTTGACCTGAGATGGGTCTCTTGGAGGCAGCATACATGTGGGTCTTGTATTTTAATCCATTCAGCCATGCTCTGTCTTTAGGTTGGAGCATTTAAGCCATTTACATTTAAGGTGATTATTCATAGATATGTATTTAGTGCCAGTTTATTTTTAGAATATATTCCTCTGATTTTTCCTTTCTCCCCTTCTTTTTCTTCTCCCTCTTCTTCTTTTCCCTCTTCTCCTTCCTCTTCTTCTTCTTGTTCTCCTCCTCCTCCTCCTTCCTCTTCTTTTTCTTCGTTCTTCTCCTTCTCCTCCTCCTCCTCCTCCTCCTCCTCTTCCTCCTCCTCCTCCTCTTCCTCCTCCTCCTCCTCCTCCTCCTCCTCCTCCTCCTCCTCCTCCTCCTTCTTCTTCTTCTTCTTCTTCTTCTTCTTCTTCTTCTTCTTCTTCTTCTTCTTCTTCTTCTTCTTCTTCTTCTTCTTCTTCTTCTTCTTCTTCTTCTTCTTCTTCTTCTTCTTCTAGCAAGCCCCTTAACATTTGTTGCAGTACTCGTTTGGTGTTAAGAAACTTTGTTAGCTTTTTCCTGTCTGGGTAGCTCCTTATTTTTCCTTCATAATAGCTTTGCTGGGTAAAGTAATCTTGGTTGTAGGTCCATGGTGTCATCACATTGAATGTTCAAGCCAGTTTCTTCTGGCCTGAAATATTTCTGTTGAGTAATCAGAAGACAGTCTAATTGGTCCTCCCTTATAGGTAACTACCTGCTTTTCTTTTTTGGCTTATATGATTCTCTTCTTGTTTTTAAGCCTTGCCATTTTAATTATGATATGTCTCTGTGTAGGTCTCTCGGGTCCAACTTGTCTGGGTTTCTCTGAGCTTCCTGTACATGTGTGTCTTTATCCTTCATCAGATTAGATAAGTTTTCAGTCACTCTTTCTCCAAATAGATCTTTGATCCTTTGCTTGCTCTCTTCTCCTTCTGGTATTCCCACGATGCAGATGTTGTTATGCTTCATGTTGTCCAAAATGTTTTTTAAGTTCTCCTCATTTTTCTAAAATTCTTTTTTCTTTCTGTTGCTGTTCTTGCATGTTTTTTCTACCTTGTGTTCCAAATCACTGATTCAGTCCTCTGCGTCATCTAACCTACTGTTTATTCCTTCCAGTGTATTATTTATATCAGATATTGCATTCTTTATTTTTGACCAGTTTTTTATTGTTTCTATGTATTTTTTCATGCTTTTGAATATTCTTATAATCATTACTCTAAACTCTCTATCTGATAAATTGCTTGCCTCTATCTCATCCAGCACTTCCTCTGGCTAATTCTCTTGTTCTTTCATTTGGAGTCTGTTTCTTTGTCTTCACATTTTGGTTGCTTGGTATTTGTTTCTATGCATTAGATAGATCTGGAAGACTCTAGTGTACACCTAAGTCAAACCCTGCTTGTGACTGGCCCTGGGCAATATTTTTGGAGCTATCACTGATCCACAGCCTCTGGCTCCCTCTGCTGGACCTGGGTTTGTGCAGAAGTAATGAGGCTGTGCACCAAGGCTGATTTTTACCAACACAAGGCCCAAGGACGTGTCAGTTGAAGCCTCAGAGCTCCCAACCATCTGCCTTTGCCTGCAGGCTTTCTATAGGGTTAATCAGTGAATGTCTTCCAGCTGTATTCCTCAGCATCAGGGCTTAAGCGCAGCAGGGTATGGCAGAGTAATTCCTGCAGGTGTGGCTATTGCTTCCCCTCAGGCTAATGACACTTGGAGGGGAGCACTCTGCCTGAGAAAGATGGCTTCTGACACAGGGCGAATGACTCAGCACAGGAAATGTCACCACTGTTTCTTCAGTTCTCTCCCCAGAGCCACCAGCTCTAGGCTGTCCTCAAGCATTTTTGGACCACTCTGCCCTCTTTCTGCTGGAGCCCAGGTCAAGTGGCTGTAAACAGAATTTTGTGCATTGGACCTTTAAGAGGCTCTCTGCATCTCCAGCCATCTCTCCCTGGCAGAAAGAAACACTGATACTTTCCACAGATGGGTGTTATCTGGCTTTCTTTCCTGCTTTTGTGCTGTAGGCAGGGGAGCCCAGATTGCAGTTTAGACCTCACACTTCTCAGGGGCAACCCTCTGGCCACTGAAAATCTCTGCAGGACTTCAGCTCTGCCTGTGGGATCCCAACCAGCCCTCTTGTGCATCCTCCTCACTCTCTACCTGTCATATGGTAATGTGGCTTCTTCTATCTGTTTGTGGTTATAAGGCTTCTCCTCAGCTAGTGTTCAGTTGCTTATTCAGGATGATTTTTCTATAATTCAATTGTAATTCCAGATTGGTTGTGGGAGGAGGCTAGTGTAGCTTCCACTTACTCCTCCACTATCTTGGGTCTCTTCATTAAGCCACAATTTCCTCATCTGTAAAATGAAAATTGCCCTTGTACAGAACCTGGCAGCTAAGTACTCCATGAATGTAGTCTTATTTTATTACTAATTTTAGGATCTCTCTGTTTTGGAAAATTTGGAGAAGAAAAAATAATGAAATATTTACTTTAAAAATGTTTTCATATTAAGGGTTGGTAAAAGGATATATGATGTCTGTCATGAAGTAGATAACAATAAGAACAATAATTGCTCTAAACATTAGGTGAAAAAGCTTAGGTATACATAGCAAGCAACTCCGGACACTAAAATACAATAAAAATGGTGGAATATATTTTTAGAAGACATAAAATTCTGAATCACCAATCATATTCAGATTTAATCTTTCTGAGAATGGACCTCTAAGTTTTCATTTTGGGGGAATTATAGTTCCATGGAAACAGAAATTTTACCTAATAACATTAACAGATTGTAGATAATATGAAAATCTAAGCTATTCGTATACACTTTGCATTTTTAGTCCACATCCAACTCATAAAGCTTTTTCAATTTCTTACTTTCTATAACAGAAATATTACTAAAAAAATCCACTGGTCTGTAATTCTATCTTATACTGTCCTTTTGCTTAAGTAATTTCCCAAATTGTATTTGCTATGAAAAGATGATGAGCTTTTATGTTATCTCCTTGTCATAAAAGATGCAGTAGTTTGGTTACTGTATCAAACACTTCATCTAGAATTGACTGTCAAGATACTTCACACATACTTTTTATGCTGATGTATAATTCAGGCTTCTTTGGAAAGAACACTAACTCTTCCCAGTATATGAATATATTTATTTCACTGAGAAAAAAATACATTGGAATAGTGTGCTAATTATTTTAATTATTTGTTCCTTATTAAATTAGAATGAAAAAATAAAATGAACTGGTCTGAAATCTGCCTCAAATGTCTCTCACATTATGAGGAATGTCTGTCTATAGTTAGTGTTTGAGTATTATAGTTTTGGGAGAATATTTTGGGAAATGTTTGAATTTGGGGTATTTTGGGATTGACTGAGAAGTTCATCTCCCAGGAGCAAGGTCAGATATAAAAATTGCAACATCCTGAATGACACTTCTGAATGTGTATTTTCTCTCTATGTGTTTGGGTCTAGAGCAAAGGAGCAAACTTTTTACTCATAGTTGGACAGCAGCATCCTTTTTTTTAAGGAATGTTGATTCAAATTCAACGCAAAGCTTAAATAATGACTGGAGACAACCTCATTGTGTGAAGGTCCTGATAAAAATGGTATAATGTCAGTGTTCCAATTAGTCACACTAGCCTAAGAAAGGAAGTGGAACATTAAGGTACAACCAGGTTAGAGTCTCACCTGTTTAGATGTGCACATGCAGATGGACTGAGGCTAACCTGGGAGATGGCACTTGGGAAATTCCTGTTTTGGTAAAGGGTGACTGATATGTAATGCAACTGGGCTTTCTTCAATTTTAGGAACCATGGATGGTAGACTTTGTAGAATATATTGATAGGAACTTTAAAACAAATTCTTCACATATAAGTTGCACTGGTTTTTAAGTCAAGAAATTGTACTATGAGTTGGATAAGATTTCTCTCCTCTGTCCTTCATTAATTTAATTGCATGACTCCTTTGTGGAAGATATTGATACAAGTGAAGAACTTGCAACACTGTCACAGGCAAAAGTACTGAGAATTCATTATCCAGGCTGTTGGCATCCTGACTAATTTTGGAGGGTCATTGTTCCTCTTAGCTCTGAAGAGTGTCAAGTGTTGATGGGAAGTCCATCAAAATTACAAGTGGAACTTAGCTCCTGCCCTTTTTTGGCCAGTAAAAAATTGAACTTCCTGAAAAATTATATATATATGTAAAATCTCACATTCACATATTACATTGTGCTATAAGCCATAACATACAACAGTGTATTTATATTAGTTTTCTCTAAGTCTGTGTGTTTAATTTAAAATTAATTATTTAATGTTGGTTCTTTCCATGTTTATTCCTGAGTACCTTGATGTAACTAGTACTTTACTATAGTAGGTCCCACACCAGTCATATTTTTACATTTATCTGTACCTTCAGTTTTCATGCTAATGAAACCCTCAGGTATCATTTACCCTGTTTCAGAGATGCACTATTTGCAGATAGGACAGCCAAAATACAGAGAGTCTGATCAGATTATTCTAATAAAAATCATTAACATGTATTATTCTACTTATATATATGTAGTGAATAACATAAATCTTTTTTCTCTGGAATCTTGATATTTCTATCCATAATACCCCAAATATAATTGTGTTATATTATGCAATTTTAACAATAGAGAAATAGTCAGTGAAAGACTTTTATGAGGCTAGACCTTAAAAATGAAAGAAAAATTCATCGCTGTTGTAAATATGCTCTTAGGGACAAGCTAATAAACACAAAAACTATAAACAAATTTGTTGGTTTAGCTAATTGTTATTTTTTAAAGATGAGTAATTTTTCACTTTAAAAACTATTTCATTTAGTAAATTGGTTTGCCAGAGAACTAGATTATGTTGTGATATGTACGATGGGAACAAAAAATGGAATTAACAGTGAAAGTGATTCCAGCATAGGCAGAGATAAATTTGGCCGCTCACTGGCTGATTCAAAAAGACTGTGCAGAAATTGTGTGCTATAATCTGTGCTCATAAATCATGCAGTTCCTACAAAAGTAAGACTTATTTACAACAATTCCCCCAAGTAAAATAATGGCATTTATTTTCCAAAAAAACAAAACAAAATACCTTCGTATATAGGTCAAAATTCACATTGACTTTGCAGCAACAACCAACAGTGATTCTGCCTTTTTAATGTGTTAGTCTCCTTTGAGTATGTAATCCAGAGGTGGGTGACATTTGATGGGCCAGCTCATCACTTGCACTTCTTGCATGTGGCTGAATGTCCAGGCCAGGAATCTCTGTGCTGACTGCCATTCATCAGCTGGTCACTGTGGCTGTGCACAGGACTAAGGGTTTTACAGATATTTATTCATTTAAGAAAACCACCACATGATGGAAACCTTGTTGTCATTGCTAATATACAGATGAGCAAACAGGCTAGTAGGTCACTGAGGGATTTTAACTTTGGACCGCTCAATTCCAAGACTAGCACTTGAAAGCTCAGGCTAAATTTTAGTTATTTTTTTTCTTGTAAATTCCACTGCATCATTTTCTTACTTTCTGCATCTTTAGAACTGACTTCATCACTCTGTTTCCAGTTTTAACAGTAATATCACATAATTTTTTCATGATATGTCTTCACATAAAGCATTGTGGGGTTAACTCTATGTAGCATGTTAGACAGATCAGGGATAAAACCATGGCTCTCTAAACATCTCCCTATCTATTTCATATCTACCAATTATGCTTCTTAATCTCTGCACCTTTTCCCCTATTCTCCCTTCTACCTCCCAACTGATAACCCTCCAAATGATCTCCACATCTATGATTCTGTTCTGCATGTTTGCTTGGTTTGTTATTTAGATTCAATTGTTGATAGTTGTGAATTTATTGCCATTTTAATGTTCATAGTTTTGATCTTCTTTTTCTTAAATAAGTCCCTTTAACATTTCATAAAATAATGTCTTGGTGATGATGAGCCCCTTTAGCTTTACCTTGTCTGGGAAGCACTTTATCTGCCCTTCCATTCTAAATGATAGCTTTGCTGGATAGAGTAATCTAGGTTGTAGGTCCTTGCTTTTTATCATTTTGAATACTTCTTGCCAGTCCCTTCTAGCCCGTGAAGTTTTTTTTGAGAAATCAGCTGGCAGTCTTATGGGAACTCCTTTTTAGGTAACTCTTTGCTTTTCTCTTGCTGCTTTTAAGATTCTCTATTTATCTTTAACATTTGGCATTTTAATTATGATGTGTCTTGGTGTGGTCCTTGTTGGGTCCATCTTGTTTGGGATTCTCTGTGCTTCCTGGACTTGTATGTCTATTTCCTTCACCAGAATAGGAAAGTTTTCTTTCATTATTTTTTCAAATAAGTTTTCAATTTCTTGCTCTTTTTCTTCTCCTTTCCAGCACACCTATGATTTGAATGTCAGTACATTTGAAGTTGTACCAGAGGCTCCTTAGCCTATCTTGGTTTGGGGGGATTCTTTTTTCTTCTTGTTGTTCTTAAAATTTTTTTCTTCCTAATATTCCAAATCATTGATTTGATTCTCAGCTTCATCCACATTGCTGTTTTTTCCCCATAAATATCTCTTTATTTCTCTTAGTATAAGCTTCATTTCTTTCAGGGTCTTTTTTATGCTGTTGAAGTACCCAGTGGGTTACTTGAGTATCCTAACAACCTGTGTTTTGAACTCTGTCTCTGATAGATTGCTTATCTTCATTTTATTTAGTTCTTTTTCTGGAGGTTTTTTTTTTTTTATTTGGGCCATATTTCTTTGTCTTCTCACTTTGGCAGCCTCCCTGTGTTTATTTCTATGTATTAGGTACAGCTGCTTTGATGCTCTGTCTTAGCAGAGTGATCTATTGTAGAAAAGCACACTGGTAAGTTGAGTGGGATGGAGCCATAGGTAATCTCCAAGGTGGGATAACTCATGTCAACCAGGATGATGGAGTCTCAGGTACGGTGTCACTGTTCTGTGGCTCTGTGTGGGGGAGGGTTCAGAAAGGGGACAATGGCTGCTGCCTGGTCATTGGTGTTTTGTCTGGGAGGATGCTGTCCCCCAGCACTTGCCCCAATGCCAGACATTTCAGTTTCTTTCTGTACGCCACTGGTGCCCTGCCAGCTGCTGCCTTGGTGCTGGGGCCTAGAAGGAGTCAGTGTGTGTAAGTCCTAAGTTCATTATGGGCCTGTTAAGAGGAAATGCCTGAGAATCCTTGTTTCTTCTGCTGCCCCAACCCCCACTGGTTTTTAAAGCCAGAAGTTATGGGGATTTATCTTCCTGGCACCATAACCCTGGGCTGGGTGGTCTGGTGTAGGGATGACATCCCTCACTCTTGAGGTATCCCTCCTGATTTCTATCTACCTCATATGGGTGTTGAACCACCCGTTCTATATCTCCGTGTCTCCACATCTCTGCATCTCTCCCCCTCCTACGTGTCTGGATGAATGTGTTTTCTTTAATTTTCTGGTTGTTGGGCATCCATACAGCTTGATTTTCTGATGATTCTTGGTGATAATTGTTTTGTAGTTTAGTTGTAATTTTTGCTGTAGGTGTGCGAGGAGGCAAGCTGTGTTTAGCTATGCTTCCATCCTAAGCCCGCTTTTCTGTTTCATTCTATACCCTCCTTCCTACATCCAATGACCACAGTCTGCCTGTCCTTCAAGCTTTAATACTGAGGAGGAAATGATATTATTTTCTCAGGCCTATAAGGAAATTTCATGTACCAGCTTGTATTGTGTTTGTGTAAACTTCTTGAGGATGGAGACCACCTTATATATTTACAACCCTTACCAAGCCCAGCAAAAATACATTTCTCATTTAATAAATGTTTGCTAACCAAATGAATGAAGTTAATGCTTTTATCACTTAAAAGCTGAGAGGACCTTGGACTGGAGCCATAAAAATACTTGGGAAAATATGACAAGAACAGAAAAAATACAGCACAGTTTTTGAAATTGGCCATTTTATAAAATGAATAAGTAGATTCTTTATAAATCATATTTTTTGGATATTTTATATATGGTGAATTTTTTTTCAAATGTGGATTTAAGCCAATTTCTCTTTTGTACATATTGTTGTTTGATATGGCTTAGAGCTATTTTTGTCTGTTTTTTTTGAAAGCCTAAATAGACCTTAAGTCATTTTTACATTAATGATTATTTATTAATTATAGTACACACACAAAAACAAAAACAAACAAACAAAAACCCTGTTAGGTAGTAACTAAAACACCTCTTTTGAACTTTTCCTATTTTTTTCAACCATTATCTGTAGGAAAGATACTACAAAGGACTGAACATCCAAACATATAGTTACATAAGTGTAATCTCAATCAACTAGGTTACCAATGAACAGGCTCTTCTATCTATGCAGTTATCAAAAATGATAGTTGCCCAAGGATTTCTTGATTTTATATATTTAAGTTGCCCTAAGACCATTTTACATATCTGTGTTTACTTTTATAGTAAATATTTTAGTTTTCTCAAAATTTTGTGAACTGGTAGTATTATTCTATATCCAAAGAAAATATAAACATATGCTTGTAAAGCATAATTATTTTCATAATCCTCATTTTAAATTTAAAGAAGACTGAAGACTTCAAACTATGATTGCTCAATATTATTAAATGTGTTTGCTACTTCTATATACATCCTGGATAAAAACATAAAATATATTCATGCAGGTTGTTTACAACTAGATTAAGCTTTTCATCATTTCCAATGTTCATGAGCAGAGTACATAGAAACTTGTATTATTCATTATGAGCTTCACATAGCTGGGTTTTGGTAACTTTATTATCTCTCATAGCAACTCATATTTCTAAATTGAAGGACTCATAGACATATTCTACATAATATTAACAACCAACTAGAACATGGTGAATGCAAAAATTGTTACTAAAGAAATGCAAAATCATAATTTTTAAAGAAATATTCTTTCATGTCTGAAGAGATGTATCATCTACTAAGGAACATGAAAACATAGATTTGCTTAAAGTATGCATCAAACTAATTAATGTATTTTAGTAGCCCATTCCAGTCTTATCAAAATTCTTGTTTAATGCTGTCCTTTCTCCTTGGTGAACTGACTAGATTGATTGGATTCATTGTTCAAAATAATTAACTACCATTATTGCAAATCACATTTCAACAGTAATGGGAAGAGAAACAAATGTGGCCTAGGTCCATTCTTGGCTGGTCTCTGTCATGACAATGTATCTTCATATATTATTTAATGACCTTGGCAATTATGTTATATATAGAAGGAAAAAAATGTGCTTAAACCACTTCCTGAAAGATGAAAATGATATTTTTTGATGAAACATACTTTATTAACTGGTTTTAGCAGATCTTTTGCAGTGGGGAAGTCATAGAATGTTCATAAATACATACAATTAAAGTACATATAACCATCTTCACTGCCATAAAATTCAGACTATGATAAACTGATTGCTCATCAAGGGAAAAAATGAATGAAACTATGTTTCATAATTAATAGGTGATTGTAAAATAATATATTCTTAAATCTCATTGTACTATTCCCATTATGAAAATAGCATTGAAGTGTTCTATTGGAGAAGATTAATTAAACATTTTGAAATATACAGAGTCCCTATTAGAGTTTAATTATGAGCTATTGATAGTCACATGGTGAACTTCCAAGCACAAATTCTAGGGAATTGGGGGATTTTTGAAATTACATAATGTATGTAGTATAGGGGGAAATGAAGAAATAGAATTCACCTCTGGCTGGTGTGGCTCAGTGGATTGAGTGCCGGCCTGTGAACCAAAGGGTCGATGGTTCAATTCCCAGTCAGGGTACATGCTTGGGTTACAGGCCACGTCCCCAGTGGGGGATACGTGAGAGGCAACCACACATTGATATTTCCCTCTCTTTCTCCTTCCCTTCCCCCTCTCTAAAAATAAATAAATAAAATATTTAAAAAAGAAATGGAATCCAAAGAAATAATAGAAAAATTTGGTTATTACATTGATAAAATATGGAGGAGGAAGTTTTTTGTTTTGGGGGATTTATTTATTTATTGGCTTTAAAAAGATTTGTCAAAGAATAGAGAAAAGAACAAAAGAAGTTGCTTGAGAACCCTCCAGCAATACCTGTGGCTTTGGGCTAAAAGAGATCTAGGAGATGAATCCAAAATGTATGTGAAACGTGCTACTTTCTAAGTTTTCAAGCAGTTGGAGTGGTAGGTCAAGTGACTTGGACATTTGTCCTAGAAAACACATAAATGGATGATGACTAACTGAATACCTTTAACAAATGGGCTTAGCACTCTAAAGAGGTGAACAAGTGATCATGAATTATTTCTAATTAAGATATGAAAACTGCCTTTTATGTTACTGAAAGACAATGTAAAGTCTTTAAATGATGTATTTGCAAGAGTTATTAGATTGTTAACCCACAGGAGAGAGTAGATTAAGCCTTTGTACCCATGTGCACTTTTAGACACTGCCAATGATAATATGGGGCAACCTTATTACAAAGGTAAATATATCCTTGCCATATTTGCCCATGTTACTGAATGTGTTAATTTATCTATGTTACTGAAATGAATCAGGATAAATATAAAAATGTAAGAAAAATAGAAGATAAATAACTACAGCAAAAGATTCAACAGTATCAGTGAATTTATTCATTTACTCACTCATCAAATGCTCATTGAGTTCCTACCATGAGCCAGATATAGAGCCAAGTAAGGTGATACAAAGATTTTTAAAACATGGAGGGAGGGGGGATGGGGAAAAGGAAGGGAAGGGGAAAGTCAAGGAACATATAGCAAGGACTCATGGACAAAACCAAAGGGGAAGAGCTGAGGGAGAGAAGGGGGGAGGGGGCAAGGGAAAGTGGTGGTGGGGGAGGCAGAGACAAATGTATTTGAAAAAATAGGGAGAAAAAGATGGCGGAGGAGTGAAAGGGAGTCACGCTGACCTGCTCCCAAAACCAAACTGGAATTGCAACTAAATAATGGAGTAATCACCTGGAAAGCAGTGGAGCGATAGTGGGAGAGGAGCCTTGGTGCCGCGGACAGCGGATTCGACTCTCACACATCCCAACGGGTGAGAATTGCTGTGGAGGCTCGAGAGGGAGGGCTGGGTGCGCACGGGCACTGGCACCAGAGGGACATTGAAACGGCCAGTTAGCGTCCCCCCGAGAAGAACGGGGTCTGAATCATAACCAGGAACCCCTAAACTACAGCAGCTAAAGCCGAGAAAATACAGACAAAACGCAACCCCAAAAAGCTTAGGGGCGCTCTCTGCCAGAGACAAGTGGCTGGGGATGCAAAAAGACATTTAAAGGACAAACGCAAAAGTTGCAGCGGCAGCCACCCTCCTTGATCGCAGGGTACAGGCGGCAGCAGGGTGGGCTGGTGCCTGGGAAAAGACTGGTGAGGAAAACTTTGTGAAGAGAACTGACACTGCCGCCAGTGGAGCCCGGGTGATAACGCACTTCCCACTCTGCAGCTACCATCTCGCTCAGGCATAAGGGAATCAATTAACCTGCCTTTTGTGCGCTCCGCACACAGCTTGTGCGAGTGTGAGCTGCGGGGCTGAGTGCAGACTGGCTGGGAGAGCCTTGAGGAGAGACTGGAGATGGAGGCATTGGGGAAAGAATGGGAGGAGGAACCGGGAGTCCTGACTCCTTCTCCTTGCCGAAGTCTCCATTGCGCGGGAAGAGGCCACACCCCCAAAGAGCCAAAAGCTGAAAAGCAAACAGACAACCCCAAAACACCCAGAGCAGGCGCGGACACTTGCGCCGAGTGACTGGCGAGGGTTGGCGAGCGTGTGTGTGACCCACGCGGGCTGGCGAACGTTTGCACCTGCCAGCAAGGCCTCACACAGACTGGCACCCATAGGGCCTGAGAGGCAGTGCACAGAGGGGCAAGGGCAGGCATAAATTGACCTACTCGCCGCGATTGCGGAGAAGCCCACAAAATAAGTAGAGCTGCCCAGAGTCCCTGGAGGAGAGACCAGAAACAGGATTAACCGGAGAGTCCTAGAGCTGATTTCCTCCCATTTCCGTAGTCCCCATTTGGCGAGGACAAGCAACGCACCCAAAGAGCCAAAAGTGGGGAAAACACACAATAGAAGACCCTAAACTGACCAGTGCCGCGAATCTCGCGTGCCAGGGAGGCCAGATGAGCACGGGAGGTAGCGAATAAGCCCCCTGGTCTGGGGCAAACACATGCGACCCCAGGAAGGTGGGGGACCCTGCCGCGCTGGGAACGCGCTCAAGGAGCTCTCGTGAGAGCGCAGAGAGATACCAAAAAATAGCCCAGCCCTGACCGAAGGGGTCACAGAGCTGCTCCAAGCAGGAGTCAGACACAGGCATTAGACTCCTGAAAGGCTCAAACAAACAACCCAAGGCCCTATAGGGTCAACAACTGACATCATCAGAGGCAAGCCCAGAAAGAAAAGTAAAGGACAAAAATACTTAACAGACTCTCACAAAAATGGGAAGAAAAAGAAGTTCTCCCCAAATGAGTGGAAAAGGGGACTCCCCACAGAGAGAGTTCAATGAAATAGAGGCAAGGGAACTATCAGATATGGAATTTAAAACAATGGTCCTAAGGAAGCTCAATGAGCTCAGCCAGCTCAAAGAGAACTATGAGAAAAAGCAGAGAAACTATCAGGATCTTACAGCAAAATATATCAGCCTGGAAAAGGACATAGAAACTTTCAAGAAGACACAAGAGGATATGAAGAATACCATTTCTGAATTGAAGAACACAGTAGAAGGAATCCAAAGCAGGCTGGATGAAGCTGAGGATCGAATCAGTGAGATGGAGGACAAGGTAGAAAAAAGCTCCCAGAAAGAACAAGAAATGGAAAAACGGCTCAAAAAGAATGAAGAAGCATTTAGGGAAATGCAGGACAACCTGAAACGCATTAATATCCGTATAATAGGGATACCAGAAGGAGAAGCAGAGGAGCAAGGAATAGAGAACCTCCTCGAAAAAGTAATGATGGAAAATTTCCCTAATTTGAGGAGAGAAAGGCTCTCATGGATCCAGGAGGCACAGAGGACCCCACTCAAGAAGGACCCAAGGAGGTCCACTCCAAGACACATCATCATTAAAATGGCAAATGTCAAAGACAAAGAGAGAATCCTGAAGGCAGCAAGGGAGAAGGAGAAAGTAACATACAAGGGGGCCCTGATACGCCTAGGAGCTGACTTCTCAACAGAAACACTACAAGCCAGAAGGGAATGGCAACAAATATTCCAAGCCATGAAAAGCAAGGGCCTACAGCCAAGGCTGCTCTACCCAGCTAGGCTCTCCATTAAAATAGAAGGAGAAATACGCAGTTTCCCAGACAAAAGAAAGCTAAAAGAATACATCGCTACCAAATCAGCACTCCAAGATATGCTACAGGGACTGGTTTAAGCAGATGAAGGAAAGAATGAGACAGAGAGGAACACAAGTACAAAGGGAAAAGATGAGTAAGTTTCTATCAGTAATATCTCTCAATGTGAATGGACTCAATGCCCCAATCAAAAGACCCAGCGTAGCTGAATGGATAAGAAAACATGACCCACACATATGCTGCCTACAAGAGACCCACCTCAGAGCAAAAGACCTACACAGATTGAAAGTAAAGGGATGGAAAATAATATTCCAAATAAATAGACATGAGAAAAAGGCTGGCGTTGCCATACTTGTATCAGACAAAGTCGATTTCAAAGCAAAGGCTATAAAGAGAGACCCAGAGGGGCACTTTATCATACTTAAAGGAAGAATCTATCAAGAAGACATCAACATTGTAAACTTATATGCTCCCAATATAGGAGCCCCCAAGTTTATAAGGAAATTGTTAGATGACTTCAAAAAAGATATAGATAGCAACACACTGATAGTAGGGGATTTCAACACCCCACTGTCAAAAATGGACAGATCTTCCAAACAAAACATTAATAAACATATCGTGGCGCTGAATGAAACACTGAATCAAAGAGACTTAACTGACATATATAGAATCTTACATCCCAAAAAAGAAAAATACGCATTCTTTTCAAATGCTCATGGCAGTTTTTCAAAGATAGACCACATGGTAGGACACAAAGCAAGCCTAAGTAAATTCAGGAAAATTGAAATAATACCAAACTTTTTCTCAGACCACAAGGCCTTGAAACTCGAAATCAAACTCAAAAGAAACTTCAAAAACTTGGAAACTCATGGAGACTAAACAATACACTATTAAACAATGAATGGGTCAATAATGAGATAAGAGAAGAAATCAAAAAATTTCTGGAAACAAATGAAAATGAACAGACAACAGTCCAAAACCTATGGGACACAGCAAAGGCGGTCCTGAGAGGGAAGTTCATAGCAATACAGGCTTACCTTAAAAAGATAGAAACATTTCAAATAAAAGACCTAACACTACAACTTCAAGAACTGGAGAAACAACAACAAATAAATCCCAGAGCAAGTAGAAGGAAGGAAATAGTCAAGATTAGAGCAGAACTGAATGACATAGAGACAAAAAGAACAATTCAGAGGATCAACCAATCCAGAAGCTGGTTCTTTGAAAAGATTCATAAAGTTGACAAGCCTTTAAGCAGACTCATCAAGAAAAAAAGGGAGAGGACCCAAATTAATAATATCAGAAATGAAAGAGGAGAAATAACAACTGATACCACAGAAATACAAATGATTATCAGAAACTATTATGAACAATTATATGCTAAGAAATTTGAAAATCTTGATGAAATGGACAAATTTTTAGAAAAGTATAGTCTTCCAACACTGAAGGAGGAAGAAACAGAAAGCTTGAACAGACCGATAACAGTTGGGGAAATTGAAGCAGTAATCAAGAAACTCCCAGCACACAAAAGTCCAGGGCCAGACGGTTTCCCAGGAGAATTTTACAAAACATTTAAGGAAGAGCTAACCCCTGTCCTTCTCAGACTATTCCAAAAAATCCAAGAGGAGGGAAGACTGCCAGACTCCTTCTATGAGGCCAGCATCACCCTGATCCCAAAACCAGATAAAGACCCTACAAAGAAAGAAAACGACAGGCCAATTTCGCTGATGAACATAGATGCTAAAATCCTCCACAAAATATTGGCAAACCGCATCCAGCAATACATTAAAAAGATTATCCATCACGATCAAGTGGGATTCATCCCAGGGATGCAGGGATGGTTCAATATATGCAAATCAGTAAACGTGATACACCACATAAATCAAAGAAAAGACAAAAACCACATGATCATCTCGATAGATGCAGAAAAAGCATTTGACAAGGTACAGCACCCATTTATGATCAAAACACTCAGCAAAATGGGAATCAATGGGCATTCCTCAACGTAATAAAGACCATATATGAAAAAACTACAGCCAATATCATACTCAACGGGCAAAAACTGAAAGCTTTCCCACTAAGATCGGGAACACGACAAGGATGTCCGCTCTCACCGCTTCTTTTCAACATCGTATTGGAAGTCCTAGCCACAGCGGTCAGACAAGAGAAAGAGATAAAAGGCATCCAAATAGGAAAGGAGGAAGTAAAACTATCATTGTTTGCAGATGACATGATAGTGTACATAGAGAACCCTGTAGACTCTACCAAAAAACTCCTCAACCTACTGAGTGAATTTGGCAAAACAGCAGGATACAAAGTCTACATTCAGAAATCAAAGGCGTTTTTGTACACCAGCAATGCAATAGAAGAAGAAGAAATCAGAAAAAGATACCATTCGATATAGCACGAAAAAAGATAAAGTACCTAGGGATAAATTTAACCAAAGACACAAAAGACCTGTATGCAGAAAACTATACAACATTGAAAAAAGAAATTAAGGAAGACACAAATAAATGGCAGCATAGACCGTGCACATGGATTGGAAGAATTAATATCTTTAAAATGTCCATACTACCAAAAGCAATTTATAGATTCAACGCAATCCCTATTAAGGTACCAATGACGTATTTCACAGAAATAGAACAGACATTTCAAAAATTTATATGGAACCATAAACGACCTCCAATAGCCGCAGCAATTTTGAGAAAGAAACACAAAGTAGGAGGGATCATAATACCGGACATCAAACTCTACTACAAAGCCACTATACTCAAAACAATCTGGTACTGGCACCAGAACAGACCCATAGACCAGTGGAACAGAATAGAAAGCCCAGAAATAAGCCCAGGTCTCTATGGACATCTAATATTCGACAAAGGGGGCAGAAGCATAAAATGGGGCAATAACAGCCTCTTCAACAAATGGTGTTGGGAGAGCTGGATGGCTACATGCAAAAAATGGAAATTGGATCATCAGCTGACACCATACACAAAAGTAAACTCCAGATGGATAAAAGACTTAAATATAAGTCGCCACACCATCAAAGTCCTAGAGGAGAACATTGGCAGGAAACTCTCAGATATCCCACGCAGCAATTTTTTCACTGATATGTCTCCTAAAGCAAGGGACATAAAGGAAAGAATAAACAAGTGGGACCTCATCAAAATAAGAAGCTTCTGCACGGCTAAAGAAAACAACAGCAAAATGAAAAGGGAGCCAACCATTTGGGAAAATATATTTGCTAATGATACATCAGATAGAGGTTTGATCTCCAAGATATATAAAGAACTCACTCGACTTTACTCCAAGAAGACAAACGATCCAATCAAAAAATGGGCAAAGGACCCTGGCAGATGCTTTTCTAAGGAGGAGATACAGAGGGCCCAGAGGCATTTGAAAGGATGCTCTGCATCACTAGTCATTAGAGAAATGCAGATCAAAACCACCATGAGGTACCACCTCACACCGGTCAGAATGGCCATCATAAACAGATCCACAAACAACAGGTGCTGGCGAGGCTGTGGAGAAAAGGGAACTCTAGTCCACTGTTGGTGGGAATGCAGACTGGTGCAGCCACTATGGAAAGCAGTGTGGAATTTCCTCAGAAAGCTGAAAATGGAACTGCCTTTTGATCCAGCGATTCCCCTGCTGGGACTATACCCTGAGAACACCAAAACGCCAATACAAAAGAACCTATGCACCCCAATGTTCATAGCAGCACAATTTACAATAGCCAAGTGTTGGAAGCAACCCAAATGCCCATCAGTAGATGACTGGATCAAAAAATTATGGTACATATACACAATGGAATACTATGCAGCAGAAAGAAAAAAAGAAGTACTAAACTTTGCGACAGCATGGATGGAACTGGAGAGCATCATGCTAAGCGAAATAAGCCAGGGGGCGAAAGACAAATACCATATGATCTCACCTATAAGCGGAACCTAACCAACAATGCAAAGATGCAAGGAAAATATGACCAGCAACACTGAAAGGAAAAGAAATCAACAGAGACAAGAGGGAAGGGGGTCAGGGAAGGGGAAGGGAAGGGGAAAGTCAAGGAACATATAGAAGGACTCATGGACAAAACCAAAGGGGAAGAGCTGAGGGAGGGAAGGTGGGAGGGGGCAAGGGAAAGAGGTCGGGCGAAGGCAGAGACAAATGTATTTAAAAAGTAAATAAATTAATTAAAAAAAAAGAATTATACAAGATAGTAAAAAAAAAATAAAAATAAAAAAATAAAAAAGTAAAAAAAAAGAAAAAATAAATTAAAATTAAATTTAAAAAGAAAATAATACAATAATTAATAATATTAATAAAAAAAGAGAAAAAACAAATGTGGTATAACAATAAATTGAAATACAACCTTGCACTAGAAAGGAAAAATGACACGCAAGCATGGATCGATCTCAAACATGATGTTGAAGTCAGATCTAAAAGAATATACATTTCATATGATTACATCTGTATGAAGTTCTAGAATGTTAAACCAAATTATGCTAAAAAATTACTAGAATAATATTTTCTTTGGGGACAGGAGAAAGTGTAAGAGGAAAATTTCTGGTGTGATAGAAATTCCTATAACTAGATTGGGGTATTATCACATTAGAAATGCATTTGTCAAAACTCTTCAAACTGTATATTTAATGTCTGTGCAATTCATGATATGATTTCTCAATAAAAAATTTTAGTGAAACAAACAGAAAAAACATGTAGTGTTAGTTTTCATAGTTTACTGGAGATATCTAGGCAAAGAAATAAATAGGATTTACAGTCTGATACTTGAATAGAAATGACAAATGATGAAAAAGCATATACGAAAAGGGGATGGGAAGGTGAGTCGAGAAAAAGAGGCTGAAAACAGGAAGATAGAATATTGGAAAATGAAATGAACTACTTGAAGTTTGATGTTAATTATTTAAATATAAGAAAAGAATATTATAATGTGGATTTCCATTAAAACTTAGCTTTTTATAACAAGAATATCATTATCCTTTTTAAAATGAAATGGTGTGGGATAAACTCCCAGTCCCCTAAAGAAGGAGGGTGGGCAGGCACACTGATCAATAGCCACTTCTGATGGACAAGAAATAAACCCTGCCCTCCTCTACCAAATGTGGAAGTTAGCCTACATACCTCTGCAGTCTTTTTGCTTGACTCTATGTCATTGTTAGTCTACATTTATTAAAAAATGGAGCATAGAATCAAATGGAAGTCGTCGCCATTCTGTCCAACTGAATCCAAGTGTATGAAACATTGTGATTAAGTGTGATATACATGATAACTTTAGGCCCAAACTGTAAATAAATCAGTAGTTTGTGATTTACATTGTCAGTAGGGATGTAAGACACATGGTTAATAAAAAAGACGCCAGGGTACACTGTTGTCCCAGCTTGATAAAATGAAAAATTTCCTATGAGTTCTGTTTTCATCAGTCCCTGAATCCATGCTAATTGAAAAAAAAAACCTTAGATTCTCTTGAGGTAAGAAAGTAACATTTCTCAGTATATGTGCTGCAGAAGCTGCTCAAAAGTAACATTTCTTAGAGAAGTTTAGTCACATTCTTCTGCCTCCAGGAAGGACGACATACTTTATTAGTTCAGTGTCCTTTAAAGTTTCTAAAATTTAATATATGCCTGCTAAGATGAAAAGATGATAATGGAAAGTTGAAACTGACTTGACATCCTTCTGGGAAGCAAGCTATTTTGAAATTGAAGATATTTTGTATTCTGTGAAATTCCAAGTGTATAAACGACATTTGATAAAAAAAGAAAGCTAAGCTGGCTGAATTTTACCACTCTCACAATTAAATGAAAACAAATAACAGTTTATAGATTATTCAAACATAGATGTGTTCCTTTTTGTATCTAAAGATGACACAGACAATATGACACAAATTATATATAACATATATTATAATACATAGAATAGCAATATATTCACTTTGAGACACTGTAGCTATGGTGACTGAGTACTGGCCCTAATCAGGTCCATCTTCCCTCTTTCATTGACTGTTATCTAAGAAACAGGTCCTTCTTTGAAGGATGGCTGATCAGAGTGACCACGATGGTCCCTGATACAGAATGAGAGTAAACCACTCATGCCCCACAGAGCTTACGCATATGACCTTGGACACATTAGCTTGGTGCTCTAAGCAAATCAGGAAATAAGTTTGAAATAAGCTTATGGAGCACATAATGTTTTCCTTTTAATTCTTTATTGCATTCTTTATTGCTCCTCTAACAATTTTAACCTTTTTTCAATTACCAAGTCTAGGAGGAAAAAATGGCTCTTTCATAAGAATTGTTGGAAAGCTCCATTACACTAAATAAAAAAAAAAAGTGTTGCATGGAGATCCTTTCAATTTCTCTGCATTATTCTAACAGCTTTTCATTCTATTCTAAGCTTTTATGTCAGAAACTTCCTAATATGAAAAAGTTTGTGTTGTAACCATTCTGGTCAATTTAATGTATGGTATTCTTTATTGGCACAGATTGTACCTCCACATTTTAGGAACACTGACAGTACATGAGAGAGCTTTCACCTGCAATGACTTTAAATGCTTTGAAAACGAGGTCAATTTTAGCTACCATTCAACAATTTCCAGTTGATACCATTACTAGGTAGCAAGAATAAAGGAAAGGAGGATGAAAGAAGAGAGTAGAAGGTAAGCAGGTAAGCTATTTTGTATGACCACTCTAATTACATCCGAAAACTTAAAAGTGGTATAACAAATTAGTGACACAGGTTTGTTATATATGTCATAAAGTCTTAATTTTCATAGATCCAACCAGTATATCCTGCACTTGGTTCACCTTACTCCTTCTAGTCAATATCTTTGTGATGTTGAGGTCTGAAAAAAATCAATCACTGAGTTCCCACTGAGATTAATCGCTACAAATCTGTAGAAAAACAAACAATTTATTCATTTAACTTATACAAAATTGACTTAGGGAATAATGAAACTTAGCAAACAAAACCAATCCTGGATGGGAGAGAAACTGAGAATGTAGAGAGGCGAGTTTTAATTCTGAATGTGTTATCAGCCATAAGTCTTCAGTTCTTAAAACATAATGACACAGCATTTGGAAGCCTTAAAATAACTAGAAACCAGCCTGGTTGCTCCAATGATTATTCCAACAGAAGTCTTTGGGAGAAATCCACCTTATGCATTTCATGTTACTTCCTAAGTGTACCTTAAATTTTGGATAAACACTGTTCAATTACTCACCACATAAAATAAGTATTTTAAAATTATTTTTAATACTTCTTATGAAATAAGTAATTAGAGTTGTTAGTAGACAGTATAATCCCAGAAGCTGAGACCAAAAAGACCTTAGCAGATGAACATCACCTATGGAGATTTGTGAATATATAAAGGCAAAAAATATTTTAACAATAGACTAAGTCATAATGTTTATTTGTGGCAAGTGACTGTAATTTCTAGTTGCTGAAAAATGTTCATAAGTAAGGCCCTCTCCTTTCAACCTCAACAATTATTGATTAAGGTCATCCAAGTGCCAGATCATACTGGGGACACACAAAAGTGTCTGTCTTCCAAGGGTGTAGCCAAATAACTGAATGCATTATAGTTCACACACGAGGCACACATAGGGTACAAAGGGATACATACAAGATCAATTCTACTAGCTACCAGGAGCTTAAAGAAATTAATCAGTAAGAGGTGATTATTTGAGCTGGCACTTGAGGGATGAGTAGCAGGGGTGTCCAACCTGTGGTCTGCAAGCCTCATGCAGCCCAAGATGGCTGTGAATGTGGCACAACACAAAACTGTAAATTTACTTAAACTATTATGATTTTTTTGTGTGATTAAGTGTCACAATGTATTTAATGTGTGGCCTTAGACAACTCTTCATCTTTCAGTGTGGCCCAGAGACCCCAAAAGTTTGGATGCCCCTAAAAGCAACCTAAGAGGATAATGATGGAAAACAGAAAAAAATTCAGAATCATACATTGCACTGGAATACACAAAGTGGAATGGCAAAAAATTAATTTACTAAGTAAGATAATACCCGACCAATAAATGTCTTCTAAATCTTTTTTAAAGTCATAAAATTAGTCAGTGTTTACTAACATGTATTTTTTAATGCAATGATGGAAAAATTTGTTCACTATGACAACTAATTTGATGGGTAAATGATATTAAGGCTTTCCATTAATACTGATGTAGGAATTGACCCAGAATAACTCAAAGAAATAACTAATAAAAATTTTAGTCAATAACACAAAGTGATGATGCTTATTTGTCTACTAAGATTACCTCTAGTTTATTAGGATATTTGGCAGTTAAATTTTGTTTAAATTAGGACAGGTAATGTATATATATACGCTATCCAATAAATACAACAAAATTTTAAAAATTAGGTAAAAAAATTAGGTAAACTTGACTGAATATTCTTATTATTTTACATTTTTAGATGGAAGATAATAAAATACTCAGGACATAACAACCAAAAGAATTCTATGAATGTTAGTCATGAAAAATAAAGA
Source organism: Pteronotus mesoamericanus (assembly GCF_021234165.1). Taxonomy (NCBI): domain Eukaryota; kingdom Metazoa; phylum Chordata; class Mammalia; order Chiroptera; family Mormoopidae; genus Pteronotus; species Pteronotus mesoamericanus. Next base: position 62,966,242 of record NW_026555321.1, read on the forward strand.
TAAAGGAGAAGTTTATAATTTTCTTTAAGTCATATCATTTTGTGTAATAGTCATAAAAAATCTCTAATAACTGAAGGCCACCTATGACTTCATATAGAGTGTGTTAAACTAATTTTATTGCCACATAAATATATCAATGATAAGTATTTGTTATAAAACTATATTGTTACTGAGTACCTGAAAAGCTATAGCAATGCCTAAAAATATCTACACTAGACAGTCTCCAAAGCCAAGAACTGCTGACAGTCCTATTTCCTGTCCAGTCTATGCCAGTGATTAGAGTGTTAGTCACAGAGACAAATGGGACAATCATCGTTGCCTCATGCCTTATGGATTTCCGGATGGAATGATCCTGGCCCCAAATGAGGTTACATTGACCTGATGTGATTACACTGAATGACAATATTTAGAATATGTTCTGGGGAATAGTATTACAACAAATATTTTTAAGTTAATGTGAATAAAATTAATAATGCAAGCAACTTACTAAGAATTTCGATACCCAAGCCACTTGCTCCTTTAACCCCCAATAAACAAGGCAAGACTTTCTTCATTGCGCTTAAAGTTATGGCAAATTACTACAACTGTTGATAAATTCCTGTCAGCAGTAATTGAGGAGAAATGGTATTACTAATGATAAGTAGCCTCCCCAAACAACTAGATATGTGAGATGGTTATTTCCATAAGACAACATCAACTTAGAGTGACTTTAACCTGATGAACAACTGTGTTTTGGTATAAGAAAACTAGTTAACTTCACATGGTTCCAGTTTTTATAGGCCAATTTCCATAGACCCAAAAGAAAGTCTCAGCAATAAACATCTATTGTCTGCATAACACTATTACTTATATGTTATTTCTGTGCTTACTTATTTACTTCTTTCTTAAATATCCAAGTAATAAAGAATATGCAAGGTCTAGCACAAATAACACCGCTTTTTATTAAAAATGTTTTATTACAAAATCATAAACATATAATTCCATAACATAACCAATCACACTCAAGAACACCATCTGACATTTTAGATGAAATTTTCAAATTAAAACTATAAATTATTATACTCATATTATTACCCTACCAATCAGGCCTTACTTCTGATGGACCCTGTATATATATATTTATCCTCAGCTGAAGACATTTTTTCCCTTTTGCTTTTTTAGAAAGAAAATAAAGCAGAGAGAGAGGGGGAGAGAGAGAGAGAGAGAGAGAGAAGAGAAAACATTGATTCTTTTTGCCTCTTGTATGAGCTCTGACCAGGTATTGAACCTACAACCTGGTTATGGGTTCCTGACTGGCAATCGAACCCACAACTTTTCAGTCTATGGGATGATACTCTAACCAACTCAGCCACAATGGCCAGGACCACAAAAAATATTTTTAAAGTAGAATTTTTAAATGATTTGTTTTTCCATCATATCAAATGAATTTTTCATGTCTGTTCAAATAGAATCTTCTCTTGAAATCTAGCTTCAATTCTGGCAAAATTATCTGAAAATATTTGTCTAAATAGTGAATAAATAAACACACTGTAGAAATCTTCATAGTATCACTGCTACAGCCTTTTAGGAGGATTCTGTGCCCATTAATCACATTATGAATGATCATTGGAAAAAGACTAGTTTCACATAAATAGCTCTGGGAGGACAAAATCAATGCTGAGAAAAATTTTATGATGACTTATAAGATTCAAGTGACCATTTTTCTCTTACCTTAACAAAGCCAAAAGAGAAAAAAAGTAAATACAATTTTCCTTATACCTCAATTAAAAATAAATGTTTTCTGATTTTGTGTGTGTATTGTTTAATTATAAACCAGCCCCTCATTAATTAATGACACTATAAATTAGCTAGAACTAAATCTTCCAGGTATCTTGCATGCATTTAGAAGTGTCATATATGTTTGATATATTATGTTCCATTTAATGATCATATAGAATAAAATGCTAAAAATATTACAATCTCAGAGTACAAGTAAAGGGTAAGTTATGATTATATGCTGTACATTCAAAAACAAATGAGTTGAAAGACGCTGTTCAAACATGGGAGGGGAAAAAATAGGTAGAAAGTAGACATTCACAGCAGAGGTGATTTCAAAGTCAAGATTCCCATTGCCCATGGAGCCTATTAAGAAGACAGACACTAGCAATTTGAAGAACAATGTGTGTTTGTTTAAGGAAATATTGAATGCATCCAGCTGTTCCTCTAAGCTGTTTCAAGTTCACTAGGGGTCAAAAGAATCATATAATATAAAATATACTTAACACTTTCCAATGATAAGCAGCCTAAAGCATGAAACATTATAAAAATATGCCCCCAACTCTCTTTAAGGATTTTAAGGAAATAGATGTGGATTTTATCTTTATTTTCAACACAAATGTAGTTCTAGAGATAATACAGGGTCAATGATAAGAAACTGTTAAGACCTTGAGCCACTATTAATGCATATATAACAGCATTCATAGGTGAATATTTCATTCACATATATGTATGTAAAAGTTTTCCTCAGGGTATATTTCTGTTTTTATATAATTCAAAGAACTATATTGGTCAAACAGTATATTTTGACTTTTAAAGTTAATTTCTTACTTTCCTCAAGGAATATATGTTGATTCTCTCAGCCAGGCCAATATACATATTTTAATCTTACTTTGTATTCAATTTCCTAGAAATTACATATAAAAATCATAAATAACATTTTGAAATTGCAATGAAAAATAAAAGTGCCATAGATTACTAGATTATTGTTTTTTATATGTTTGTTTATTGCTGTTACATAAATTACATTAATCATCTACAAAAATTGCTTAAAACAGTACCTGGCATACAGTGAAGTTTAAGAAATATCAAATGATTTTTTATCATTTATGTTTTACTATTAATTCATTTACAGTTGTCCCATTTCAATTTGGATAAAAGCAAAGTTCTAATAACAAAATGATGTAAAATTAGAAATTAAATTTTTTATAATAACTATTTTAAATTTGGTGGGAGGTAGACAACTTCTAGTTTTGATGATATTAAAGTTTAATTAGATAGGACACTTGCAAAAGAAAAGCCATCTAATTAATCTATGCTGACAAGTTTGAATACGCTCTTTCTTTTCCTTTGTGGTAGGTTAAACCTTACAAACCCAAAAGAACAATGGTGAATATATACCCTTCATTATGTTCTTTTCGTACACCAAGTACTCATCCTTAGTTTAACTATAAATGCCCTTGACTTTTTCTTTAATGTGAAATGAAATGAAAACTCATACATTGATAGTGGAAGTATAAAATAAAATATTCTGTAGATAATAACACAGTATCATCATTATCAAGAGCTTTCAAGCTTAGTTATGTTCAACAAACAGTTAAATTAATAAAAGATTATTGTGAAGCCCTTGGCTTTAAATGCCAATTGGTGTTGGTGCAATGAATTTTCATCTACCTGCTCCCCTGTTTTTGCAGACTTCTGTAATAGCTGCTAATTTTCACTTACAAAAATGTCAACTTAATGTAACTTAACCAAATAGATAGACTGTTCAAAAACATAATTATACCAGGTCAGGGCTTTTAAGAAAGATGTTTTCTAAGCTTCCCAAGGCAGGACATGTTAGACTCCACAAAGACTACTTCAGATGTTATCACCTCTCTATCAGTGTGTTTGAATGGTCATCTTGTTTTATCACCATGTAAAAATCGCTGCACTCACTGCAGAATTTTTAAAATATACATTTATATCTACTTTAACATCAATCTTATTCTGCTGAGTCTAGTTGCTTTGCATGTATCACGTGTTCTCAATAAGTACAAACCCCTACTATTTTTAATTGTTACATTCTTTGAGAAGTAAATGTCTTTCTATAGAGAACATTAATCTGAACAACTTGGGTAAGAGGGGCAGGGTCAACACTAAGGTTTCTGTGTAGGTCTAAATAAATATGCAGCACAGATTCTCAGAAGAGAAAAACTAAACAAGCAGGTGGTGGATGAGAGCCAAGTTCAAAGAAAATGTACAAATGGTCACTTTCTACAAAAGTGAACTTTGACTATTGGGATCATTGAGAAAAAAGAAAAATACGTGGAAAAACAAGAGTGAGAGCAAGAGCAAGAGTGAGAGCTAGAGAGAGAGAGAATACAAAAATATTCCTGAAGGGGACCCAGTCATAGGCTGGAGCCTGTAAAAGCAAAGCACAGGATGGAAGTGGAGAGTCAGACTATTATGTACCTGGGGTGTCATCAGCCAGCCTTTGTACATCTCTGCTCCCAAACTGCAACTAGAGTCCCACTAAGCATGCTCAACCAGACCATCCTGATTCTATCTGTGCAGACATGAGTTCATGGAGGAAAGTATAACATTACAAGTTCTCAATCTATTCCAATTATAGATTTCATATAAGGTATTTGAGAGAGAAAAAAAGCCTGGAAAAATTCAAATGTCAGACCAGAATTCTCAACAATCATTAATAATAGAAAAATCAAGGATTGAATTTAATAGTGTCCTCCAGAGAGCCTTACCTTTTAAGCCTCATTTGTTTAGTGTAAACTAAAAAAGTATTTTTAACCTAGCTTCTCAACTGGTTTTGTAATAAATAATAACATTTGAGACATGATCTAACTAGGAATGAAGAATGATGCTTACTTTCATCTTCACAATTACATGTGGTATCAACATAAATATTTGTTTCAAATAATCATTTTTATCTTTCCTATCTCATTCATATTGAATTAAAAATATTTCAATAAAGGTTTATATGACTGAATGGAGTAATAAAGATGTATGTGACAAGTAAGGCAGCCCATGTTCCAACAATTCCAGAACATCAAACCAATTATCCAGCTTGACTACTAACACACTAATTCTGTACCAATTAAGAATGTTTCTTCCTAACAATGCCTTAAGAAGCTGTACAACAATTCCAACACACTATGAATTCATTTGTTTTTCATAGTAAGATTTTTTAGAGAGAGAGAGAGGGTTAATATATCAAGAATATAAGATTATTTATAAGAAGATAAGTCAGAAAATATTCATGTTCAGATAATATCTTTCTGGGTCTGGATGACCACAATTTGATTTTCTTTCAATTGATATTGGATGCATTGACTAGTAAAAAGTGTACTGATTTTAAAACTTCATTTTTATTATTTTTATTTTAATAAAACTATTTCATGAGTCATTTAAAAATATGGTGTTTCTTAAAGTGGAACCTAATCAATAAAACAAATGAGTGAGCAAAATAGAGCCAGAGACATGGAAATAAAGAATAAATTGAGAGTAACCAAAGGGGAGAGGTATGGGGAGAATGGGGGAAAGAAGGGGAAGGGTCAAGTCAAGAAACATGTATAAAGGACCCATGGACAAAGACAATGGTAGGGGGGAGAATTGAAAGTGAAAGTTGGGGTTGGGTAGGGCAGGGGAGAATAATGGGGAGAAAATGGGGACAACTGTAATTGAACAATATATTTTTTTAAGTTAATGGATACATATTATATCTGAATTTGGTTACAAATAAAATGTATTGTTCTATTTAATTCTATGTCTTACTCTATCCATACAATGCCCTGGTGATTTTTGATCTTCTATCTTTTCAATAACTCTACTTGTTTTCCCCTTGGTGGTCCTCCAATATCCCAAGAACCCTAGGGACTTTGCTCATGTTGTCTATGCCTGGACTTATCTAGGAAGAAGCAGAACTTGCTACCTAATTTTTGGGGGTGTCTGATCAAATGTCACCTTAATCACAAGGCCTTTCTTGTTTACCCTACAGAAAAGAGCAACTACCCACTCTACCTTCCTAAATTGTCTTTCTCTCTTGCTTGCTTTTTTTTCCCCTCCATAGTACTTAGCATCACATGGCATATTATACATTTATTCATATTTGCATTTCATTTTCCTTTCCTCAATAGAACTTTATTTTGTACATTGATACAGTCATAACACAAGAGCTATGTCTGGAAAGTAATATAATAGGTGATCAGTAACTATTTCTTTAAGTAACTAAACTTTATTAGGTATGGATTTTTATGGGTAAATCATTGTACTATGCTCTGAGAATACTTCTAACAAGAATAAAATGTACCTCACATGAAAAAAATAAGATAAAACTTAGAGCTGTTAGTGGAATAAACAGATAGATTTCAATGTAAGAGATAACCCTAGAAAGTACAAGCAAAATATAATTATCTGAAAAGAGAAAAGAAAAAATTGACTTGGAAATGGGAGAACTTTATGAAAGATGTAGCTTTTGAATAAAATGATTTCTATACATGAAGGTGTTGGTGAAGGCTGCCCATCAACAAGAGGTGTACAGGCAAAGTCAGGGACAATCCCATAGCCTGATTGAGCCTAGAACATAGTGGGCATCAGAAGGCAGTATGCAGTGAGTGATGATGATGCAAATGTCTGAGTGATAATGCCACTTCTGTATTTCATTTTCCAGTTCAGTGACTCCCAATATTTGGGAATACAAGAACAATTTCTTTAAACATTTAAACATAATTATGCCTAATGTAATATATTATTTTAAATAAAATACATGGCATAATTTTACAAATTTAGTACCATCTTTTAGATATATTTTATTACTTAAACATACCACTTTAGAAGCAAAATTAGTATATGCCTATATATGTGTATGTGATACACATGGGTATATATACATATAAATATATCTTACATCATTATACAGTCAATGATTAATATTCTTATGGATTGTAGGGCCTCTTGCAGTAAGCCCATGGTCACATGAGTATGAACACATGGGCCCAGCGTTCCAATCTAGGCAATAAGAACCATACAGTGTCTTTGAGGAGAAGACTCACATAATGAAAATTATGTTGTGCAAATGCTGAGGGTTAGAGATGAAGACACTTTAGAAAACATCTGTGCATTGTCCACTGAAGTTATGGAGGAAGAAATTGCAACCAACCGAGATAACAGACATTGGCTAAGATTATGGGGAAAGGCCAATGGCTGGTGTTCAGGTTCCTAAAGTGTTCTCAAGTATTCCCATAATGAGATAGATGATGTCACCCAAACATATCATTAGCAATCAGAAAGCAATATCTGCTGCTATTTAGTAAAATAAGATAAAACATTATATACCTAGAATTAGAGGTACACTGTTTGCTGTGGTATGAAGATTGAAGCATTTTGAAAAATCTATATCTAATATCATATGGATCCTACTCTAATGCTTCTCTAAGCAGAGATTTCAAAAACATATTCGTCTTTAAGAATTTATTTCTATGTATTTTTAAAAGAACAAACAAATGTTCTCTCAAGGTCATCTGGAATTTCAGCAAAGGAAGTTACAGGTATACCTTGTTTTACACATAACATGAGTTTTTGAAAGTGTAAATACAAACTGCATATTTTAATAAATAGAATGATGTAATATATGTGAAAAATTCCATACTTAAACTCAAAAAGAAAAAGTTGTACAAATGATGATTCTACCTCAATCTAATTGGAAAAGCAGGTTCCCATATATTAAAGTTTCTTAAAGTACTTTCTACCTGTTTGGCTCTAGTAAAAACAACATCTGACATAGGCAAATATTTTTTAATGCCCACTCCCCCATCCTGTTCTGTATCTAATTGACAATGATTATGCAGTTACACATCAGGAAAATCTGCTAGCTGAATGAACACGGAGGCTGTTTCATTTTCCATAGCAATTGCTCCAATCTCCCCTCTCTTTCTCCTCCTCCTCCTCCTCCTCAGGGAATTATAAATAACCAACCTAGACAGGAAAAATGGATCTCAAATTCCCACATGAATTTTCAGAGGTTTAGTGCAGTTTATATTTTAAAATATATTTTACAAGTGTCTTTGTTTTGCCCCTCTTCAAACCCGTGGAAGATCTCCAGGTGCTATTCCTATTCTCTTGTCAGGTTCTCTAAAAAAAAGTTGCATTATTTTTACTAGAGGTTATCCTATTAAATCTTTATGGAATGAGAATTAAGAAGTTCATTTATGTACTTTTTCAATTTTAAAGAAATCACAAGAATACTTTCATTCTTTCCCACATTACATTGAGATTTTAAATGTGTAATTATTGCTTTAATTGGATTGCAATTGCCTCTAATTAGTGTATTTCTTTACATGACAAACCACACATAAAAGATATGATTTAAAATGGAAATGCACTGGATTTAGTGAGGGGATAATTCAGATATTTTATATATCCATTAGATAGCAAATACTTGTGTTACATTCCACTTTTGCAAATAGGCTAGTGTAAGATAGATATTCATTGAAGGTTTCCATTTGCTTTTATTGCTAAGCTTTCTTTATACTTTAAATTTATTACATTTGTGCTCTCCAATATTTTATATGATCAGAATATAAAAAAGTTAATGCAGTAAATACAGCTAATTGATCCAGTTAAACATAAGTGACACATTGAATCTTTTTTAAAACTAAAACATTAAGTACATCCTACTGTGTTCTGGCTGTATAATTATACATATTATGACTTGCTTCATGTAATTCACAATTTCTTCCTGCTGCTTAATCTCAGACTTCAGTAAGCACATTTTAGGGAGGAAGACTCAGCAGAGTTTGTCTGTGACTCTGTCATTTGCTATGTGCATTATGGTGATGATTACCCACATGGAAAAAAATGAGGGGGTATATAAGACATGGGAGAAAAGGGGCATCACTTAGATTCATTCTTGTAGGAGGAAATTACAAGGAAATAATCAGCAATAGACTTGGCTTTGTACCAATCATTTTTGTAAGAAAAAGTAGCTGTTAATCATATTTTTTCTCAAACATGAGAAAGAAAAGGAATAAGGGACTTAAATCCAGCTTGCAGTCCCAGGCCTCAGAGCTCTCTATGAAGCATAAAACTTCCTTCAACAAGAGAAGTGTTAGTGTTCAGGTTGTAGGTGACTCTGGATAAAAGAACACATTATCACACTAAAAAAAACACACTAGGTTTCTATCATATTTTGGCTTTTGATAGAGTAATGGCTGCTGATGGTCTTTCTGTGTTTTAAATATTTGATAATGCTTAAAGACATCAAGATAAATAAAAAGTGTGTCGGCTTTGACAACAGGACAAGTTGTAGTTACCTAAGACAGTAAACACAGTCAGTGCAGGACCACTGGGCTCAATAGGCAGTATCTACTTTAGACACCACAGAAGATGAAGTGATAAAAAGTCAGACTCACTAGAGAGAGATGTGGTTGGAGAGTTTTTCCTAACAGGCACAGTGCTTTGCCATAAATCTATGTTATTATAAAACTGATTTTCAGCTAAATCTGAATGCCCATCAGTCCCATAACCATCTTTGTTCTGGACTTTCAGCCAGAGTAATTGTGATGTTCCTTTCCTGTCAGAATCAGCTCCTTTAGGGTAGATCACAAGATGACTCCTTTTAAACCTTTGAAAGGGTCCTATTATGAATTGCAGTACAAGAAGTTTGGCAATGAATAATATGCTGTCAAATATTCAGCTTATTGTTCACAATGAATTCTCTCCCCTCCATTCTGAAGTGTTTTATTTCCTCTGGGAGTTATAATTGAAATTGGATGAATAAATAGAAGTTTTAGGCTCACTTCCCAAACCTTTCCATAGACTTCTAGGAGAGAAGATCTATCACTGCTAGTAAAGCTGAGAGAGAGAGAGAGAGAGAGACAACTACTCAGTGATCATGCCTGAATGAAGGATGCTGAGCTAGACTGAAATTGCATTTGAACAGTTCTCTGTTGATTTTGTAAACCTTTCCAAGGGTTTCCATAGTAACAAGCACATTCTCCCTCCTCTCACCCCAACATCTTTCCAGTATGTAACAGGGATAAAGATAAAATTAGTGTGATAAAAACTACAATATCTTTTCTACTCCTAGGAAATATATGATGAAGTCATGGTTAGTATCCTAACAAATCAAGTATGTTTCTCCCATCACCATCTCATGAAAAAGTTGGGTCGGAAATTACTTACATCTCTGATGTCTGCGTTTGCTTCTGTACATGGTCATTCTGAAAAAATCCGACTTTATAAGGAGTAATTGCTTTGCCCACACAGACAAAGAGACGGGTTGGGCTCGTGCTTTGCAGTACGACTGTTGCTCACTGACAGGAGGTACCAGTGATCACACAGTGAAAGCCAGGGTAATACCATTCTCATAAAATTACAGGGGAGATGCCACCGACTGTCACCACTTTATCTAATGCAAATCTGCTGGGGAAAGTTGCATTTCCTTCACCTCCCCCAACTAACATAAGTGAGATTCTCTATCAAAACCTGCACCATTCAAGTGCTATGCTTGACGAGATGTTGAATTAAAACCAACTTCATATATTTAGCAAGAACATGAAAACTGGAAAATCCAAATCTGAAACCTTAATGCCCTTGTTTGATATTTCCAGATAGTATAAAGTATCCTTTGGGTTCCTGTGTCTTGCAGCTGCTCTAGAATATTTAAATTTGTGTTTTGTTTTGAAAATAAGCTCAATTCTTTCCTTCTCTGAGCTCCCACTGCACTTTGCATGTTGACTTATCAAAGCAATTATCACTTTTAGTTTTATCTGTTTCTCTAGAAAGACTGTTTCTCAAGCAAAGCAGGAATGATATGTTTTCATGACACCCGAGGCATGTCTGGGTGGGGTGAACAGAGCAGTCTCAAGCTCAGGGAGTGCCTACTGTGCGCTGGGCACTCTGCCCCCTCCTGGGGGAGGCTCAGCTGCATCTGCTATCTCATTGGAGTCCTCAGACCTCTATTTTCACAGTATTTGGATTACTTCTATTGGTCTGGGTAGAAGCTCTGTCTTTCTGTCTTGTCTTTTACATGCAGAGTGATACCCAACACCTGCACACTCCAAAAGTGCATGATTTCAAATTTCCTTTATGGGCAATTACAGTGTCTGAAATGCAGTTCTTACTTAAAATACAGAAAGATTTATACTAAGACTTCCTGATTATGCATGAAGTTTCATCTTGCAGCTAAATGTAAAGACATGTTTGATGGCCAAAATTCTATTTTGGTGAAACAAACTCAGGTCATTTATTGATAGCAGAAGAGATCATCTCCACAAGCCTTCTTCCTAGAAGGATTTTTTCAGTGTCAAGAACATTTTTTACACTTAAATAATGACTACATTTCATGATCACAGATATCAAGACTAGCGTTTCAACAAATTTTCAGTAGGATGTCTATTTAATATAATTGACTTGGGATGAATGAGCCACACTGTTTAGTAAGACTTACCACTATGCTTGTACCTTACTGTAAGTCATTGTCAGTATCTGTATTTATCCACATACAATCCAAAGCATGACAAGGATTTTCCTTGTGTTTTCTCTAATATTGAGATTAAAATACTTCAATAAATCAAATAAGTGGGATTTTTCTGATTAACACAGAATATACCTCACATTCCTCAAGCCCCTCCCTGTTTCATTTTTTTTCCCCCCGGAGTGCTTTATAATCACCTGAAATAGTCTGAATTCACTTGTCAGCTTTTCTTTGTCTGCCCATGCCTATTAGAACATAATACTTCTGAGAATAGGGCTATCTTTTCCTTAGTGATGTCTGTCCAAGGTCAGATATCTGCCAGCACAAAGTAGGCCCTCAGTAAATGTTTGCTTGAATAAATGACCTTGTACAAACAAACTTTTTTTGCAAGGTAGGGTTTTTTATTTTTTTTAATTTAATCTTCATTGTATTTTTCCATTACCATTTAGTTCCCTTACACCCCTATGTCTACAGCAATCACCATACTGTTGTCCATGTCTATGAGTCCTTTTTCCTTTTTGCTCAATCCTTCCACTCCCACTCTGCCACTAGCTAGCTATCATCTGGGAGATTGTTCTTTTGGGAGATTGTACATTTCTAGGAATTTATCCATTTAGTCCAGGTTGTCCAGTTTGTTGGCATATAATTGTTCATAAAATTGTCCTACAATCCTTTGTATTTCTTTGGCGTCAGTTGCTATTTCCCCTCTCACTTCTGCTTTTATTTATTTGTGTCCTTTCTCTATTTTTTCTTGATGAGCCTGGTTAAAGTTTTGTCAATCTTGTTTATCTTCTCAGATTACCAGCTTTTGGGTTCACTGATCTTTTGGATCATTTTTTTAGACTCTCTTTCATTTATTTCTTCCCTGGTCTTTATTATTTCCTTCCTTCTACTCACTTTGGATTTTGTTTGTTGTTCTTTTTCAAGTTCCATTAAGTGTAAGGTTAGATTGTTTATTTGAGCCTTTTCTTGTTTTTTTGAGATACGCCTGTGATGCTATGAATTTCCCTCTTAGAATTGCTTTCCCAGTGTTCCACAGATTTTGAATTGTGGTGTCCTCACTTTTTTTTTGTTTCAAGGTATCTTTTGATTCCTTCTTTGATCTCTTTGTTGACCCATTCATTGTTTAATAATATCTTATTTAGCTTCCATGTCTTTGCAGTGTTCTTCTTGTGATTCATTTCTAGTTTCATAGCATTGTGGTCAGAGAAGATGCTTGATATGATTTCAATCTTCTTAAATTTATTGAAACTTGTTTTGTGTCCCAACACGTGGTCTATCCTAGAAAACGTTCTATGTGCACTTGAAAAGTATGTATGTTCTGCTACTTTGGGGTGAAATGCTCTGAAGATACCAATTAAATACATTTGATCTTGTGTCATTTAAGGCTGCTGTCTCCTTGTTGATTTTCTGCCTGGAAGATCTATCCATCGAAGTCAACGAGGTGTTAAAATCCCCAAGTATGACTGTATTTCTGTTCATCTTTCCTTTTATGCCCATCAAGATTTGCTTTACATATTAGGTGCTCCTATGTTGGGTGCATAAATATTTACTAGGGTTATATCCTCTTGTTGAATTGTTCCTTTTATCATTTTGTAGTGTCTTTCTTTGTCTCTTACTATAGCCTTGGTTTTAAAGTCTATTTTGTTGCATTTAAGTACTGCCACCCCAGCATTTTTGTATTTTCTGCTTGCTTGAAATATTTCTTTCCACACCTTTACTTTAGGTCTGTGTGTATCTTTTGACCTGAGATGGGTCTCTTGGAGGCAGCATACATGTGGGTCTTGTATTTTAACCCATTCAGCCATGCTCTGTCTTTAGGTTGGAGCATTTAAGCCATTTACATTTAAGGTGATTATTCATAGATATGTATTTAGTGCCAGTTTATTTTTAGAATATATTCCTCTGATTTTTTCCTTTCTCCCCTTCTTTTTCTTCTCCCTCTTCTCCTCCCTCTTCTTTTCCCGCTCCTCCTCCTCCTCCTCCTCGTTCTCCCCCTCCCCTTCCCCTCCTACTCTTCCTCCTCCTCCTTCTTCTTCCAAGCCCCTTAACATTTGTTGCAGTACTCATTTGATGTTAAGAAACTTCATTAGCTTTTTCCTGTCTGGGAAGCTCCTTATTTCTCCCTTGATTTTATATAATAGCCTCAGTGGGTAAAGTACGCTTGGTGTAGGTCCTTGTTTTTCATCACTTCATTACACTTCCTTCTGGCCTGAAATATTTCTATTGATTAGTCACATGGCAGTCTACTTAGTGCTCCCTTGTAGGTAATTATCTGCTTTTCTTTTGTGAGTTTTTGCATTCTCTCATTTTTAAGTTTTCTCATATTCATTATGATGTGTCAAGGTATAGGTCTCTTTGGGTCCAACTTATTTGGGATTCTCTGAGCTTCTGGGACTTGTGTGACATTTTCCTTCACCATATTAGGGATGTTTTCTGTCATTATTTCTTCAAACAGTTTCTTGGTCCCTCACTTGCTCTCTTCTCTTTCTGATATCCATGATGTTGTTACATTTCATGTTGTCCAAAATGTTTCTTAAGCTTTCCTCATTGTTTTAAATTTGTTTTACTTTTTGCTGCTCTGCCTGGGTGTTTTTTCCCCCACCTTATATTCCAAAAAACTGATTCTATCCTCTGCTTCATCTAACCTACTGTTTATTATTTACAGTGTATTATTTATCTCGCATATTGCATTCTTCATCTCTGACTGGTCTTTTATGATTTCTATATCTTTTTTCATGCCATTGAGTGTCCCTATAATCATTATTCTAAACTGTCTATATGATAAATTGCTTGCTTCGTTCATGTAGTTCTTCTGGAGAATTCTCTTGTTTTTTTTCTATCAGGGCTGTTTCTTTGTCTCCAATTTTGGCTCCTTTTTTGTATTTTTAACCCTAAATGTTAAACTAATCAGCCATTAAAAATGATTAGCTCTTATTCTAATCAAGCTGTAATTAGCATTCCGGTTTAAACACTGCGGGCTGGGGCAGGATAATTCCTATGGGCAAGGCTATTTGTTCCCCTCAGGCTGATGCCTATTGAAGTGGAGTGCTTTACCTGAGAGGACGACTTCTGCATTATGGGGAATGACTCAGCTTAAGGGTCTTTGTACTTGTTCTTTCAGTTCTCTCCCTAGAGCCATGAGCCCCAGATTCTCCTCATCATCTGCAGTCCACTCTGCCGTCCCTCTGCAGGAGCCCAGGGTAAGTAGCTGCAAATGATATTTTATGTGTTGGCCCTTTAAGAGTTTCTCTGCATCTCCAGGCATCTCTCCCTGACAAACAGATACTCTATTGCTTTTCATAGCTGGGTGTTATCTAGGTTACTTTCCTGCTCTGGTGCTGAATGCTGGGGAGCCCAACTTGATATTTAGACCACAGACTTCTCAGGGGAACCCCTTGGGCCCTGGATATATCCTTGCAGGACTTCAACTGCCACCCTTGGGAACCCAGCCAGCCCCCTCTCATCTCCTTTCCACTCCCTACCAGTCACGTTGTGCTGAAGTAATTTCCTCCAACTGTCTGTAGTTATAAGGCTTCTCTCCAGCTAGTGTCCAGTTGGTTATTCAGGATAATTTTTCTATAGATCCACTGTAATTGGTCCTAGGACCAATTGGTCAGATTGGTCCTAGGAGGATGTTAGTGTAGCTTCCACTTACTCCTCCACCATCTTGCATCATGAACAAATTTAAGTTATAAAGACAATATATTTTTCAATGAATTCAGACAATAGTCAAATTCACACTCATTGACTGAAGTTATTTTCTTACTTAAAGAAAATACTTGTTATTTTCCTTCTAGTTTTTGGTCCTAAGGTTGATTTGAATGAGTTCACTGGTTTGAATATTATATATACTTACAGATGTAAAAGTATATTTTAAATTTATTGAACCAATGTTACACCCAGTAAACAAAATCTCCTTAATCAGTTCCTTATGTCATAAACAAATAAACCACAAAACCTATATCTTTGTATATTTTGGATATTAACTCCTTTGTCAGAGCTTTTGTTTGCAAATATCATCTCCCATTCTATTGGTTGTCTTTTTATTGTTGTCAGTTTATTTTGGTGTGCAGAAGCTTTTTAGTTTGATATAGTTTCATTTATTAATTTTTGCCTTTACTTCTCTTGCCTTTGTGGTCAAATTGTTTTCTGCCAAAGCCCATAAGTTTAGTATTTATGTTTTCTTCTATATACTTTATTGTTTCAGATATTATGTTTAAGTCTTTGATACATTTTGAATTAATTTTGGTATAAGGGAACAAACTGCAACTTAGTTTCATTCTTTTGCATGTGACTTTTCAATTCTTGTAGCACCATTTATTGAAGATTTCTTTTCTCCATTGTGATTTTTGACTCCTTTTCAAGGATTAATTGCCCATATACCTGTAGTTTTAATTCTGGGCTCTCATTTCTGTTCTACTGATTTGTGTGTCTGTTTTCCTGCCAATACCATGCTCTTTTGATTATCATGTCTCTGTAGTATAATTTGAAGACAATGTGATCCCTCCGGCTTTGTTCTTTTTTCTCAGGATTGCCTTGGCTATTTGGGGTCTTTTTAGTTCCACACAAATCTAACATTTTTTGGTTCTATTTCTTTAGAAAATGACTTTGGGATTTTTATATAGTTTGCATTAAATCTGTATATTGCTTTAGGTAAACGACCATTTTAACTATGTTGATTCTTCAAGTCCTTGAAAACCATTTTATTTTGTTTTTTTCAATCTCTTTCAATAATTCTTTGTAGTTTTCAGTATATAGATCCTCTGCATCCTCTGTTGAGTTTATTCCTAGATATTTGATTCTTTTGGTTGCAACTCCAAAAGGAATTTTTTTTATCATTTCTTTTTTTGAAGTTTCATTGTTAGCATATAGAAAAGCAGTGGATTTTTGTACATTGATTTTGAATACTATAACTTTACTGTATTTATTTATTGTTTTTAATATTCCAAAAGTTTTCTAGTCTTTAGGGTTTTTTTATATATAGAATCATGTCATCTGCAAAAAGTGACATTTTTACTTTTTCTTCCCCAATTTGGATGCTTTTTATTTCTTTCTCTTGCAAAATTGCTCTATCTAGGACTTCCAGAACTATGTTGAATAAGGTGGTAAGAGTGAGCATCCATGTCTTGTTCCTGATGTTAGAGGAAAAGCTTTCAGTTTTTCACCATTCAGTATGAATTTGGAGAGTGTTTGAGGCATTACTTCCTAATACATTTTATGAGGCTAACATAACCCTGATACCAAAAGCTGGCAAGGATAACATTAGAAAAGAAAACTACAGACCAATATCTCTGATGATCCTACATGCAAAAATCCTAGACAAAATACTAGCAAACCAAATACAACAATACATTAAAAAATAATATATGATGATCAAGTGGGGTTCATTCTAAGGGCACAGGAATGGTTCAACATATACAAATCTATCAATGTAACACATCACATTAACAAAACAAAGGATAAAAATTATATAGTCTTATCAATACATGCAGAAAAAGCATTTGACAACATACAACATCATATATAATTAAGAAACTCAATAAAATAAATGGGCCTAGATATTTAATGGTTGCTAAAACAGTTTTTTTTTAAAAAAAAAGAAGAGTAAATCATATGCAATTAAATTAACCTTGAATGTGGTCCATTTACACAACAGAATATTACTCAGCTGTAAAAAAGAAGAAAGTCTTAACTTTAATAACAGCATGGATAGACCTACATGGTATTATGCTAAGTAAAATAAGCCTGTCAGAGAAAGAAAAATACAATATAATTTCACTTATAAATGTAGTCTAATGAACAAAATAAACAAACAAAATAGAAACAGACTCATAGATACAAGGAACAGACTGACAGCTGTCAGAGGAGAGTGGGGCTTAGGGGCTTGTAAAAAAGCAGAAAGGATTATGAAAAAAAAATCATAGACACAGACAACAATATAGTGATTAACAGAGGGATAAGGGAGATGCAGATAGGTAGAAGAGGGTAAATGGGGAATAAATAGTTGTGGAAGGAGACTAGATTTTGGGTGGTGAGCACACAATGCAATATACAAATGGCGTACCATAGAATTGTACATTTAAAACCTATACAATTTCATTCATCAATATCACCCTAATAAATTTAATTAAATAAAAATATAATATTTAAAATAGCAGAAAAAAGAAAATCCTACCATTCTTGACAGCATGGTTGGAACTAGAGAGCATTATAAGTGAAATAAACCAGGCAGTCAAAGACAAATATCATATGATCTCAACTATAAGTGGAGCCTAATCAACAAAACAAACAAGCAAGAAAAATAGAACCAGAGCATAGAAATAAAGAACAAACTAACAGTTACCAGCAGAGAGGGGGATGATAAGGGAAAGAGGGTGACGGGTCATCAAAGAACATGTATAAAGGACCCATGGACAAAGACAACAGGAGGGGGGAGGAAAATGGGGGAAAATGGGGACAACTGTAATTGAATGACAATAAAAAATAAAATAAACAAAGACCAATACTTATATGTGTGATTATTCATGGAATTTGAAAACATACTAACAAAATATAAATTTCTACTTATGGATCACATTCAGCATATTTTGGTTTCTAATGATTCTATCATAATTGTTATTCTAAAATTTCTAATAATTTCCAACATAAAATAACTTAAATATTTATTAATTGTAGTTATTTAAGCCTGTCTACAAGGAAGAATCCACAGCAATCTTATTCTCCTAATTCCTTTTCTGTTCATATTTAACTATAGTTACCACATCGATGAGCTACTTCAGCCTTCTAAGTTAAATAGACTAAATTTTCAGGTATAATTTAGCATTACATAACCAAAGAGCATTTCAGAGATCTTGCACCCATCCTCATTTGGTGTGTATTTGTGTCTGCTAATGGACTTGAAACCACCTGGATAGTTTCTGATCTCACATGTGTTCAAAGAAAACTATTTGAATAAACCCTTCATTGGTCATCACCAGCACCGCAGTATGTGAACAGGAAACATGGAAATGAAATTCATGATTCTCCTCCTGTTATAAAAACCATTTTTAGATGTTTTGTCTAAATGAACTTGGATATAGAAACAGGAGTTATAAGTGGAAAATAGAGTCTCAATTTTATTTCCCAAACTGTATCCTTTAGTTGGGTGAACACTGTATCTCCTGTTATCTTTAAATCACACCTTGGAAAGCTTTAGAAAGCCCACCTGGACTTCACAATAAATATTTAAATGAGTCATTAGTGGGCTCACAACATGTGAACACAAATATGGCATGTGTGAGAAGGTCATTATTCAATTTTAGAAAGCTTTTGTTTCCAACTCCTAAGACTACCAAGGCAAATATTTGTAAGAAAATAGTATAACAGAAAATATTTTGAAATGCCAGCTTGTAACTACCTGACCTTAATTCAGCGAGAAAAAAATCTGCATTTTGTTTTTACTATTTTCTGGTGAGGGTCAGTGAATGGCATATATTTCCAGTAATATAAATACATAGGTTCCTACCTGGATCAGATTAACCTGATTCTTTATAATAAAATTTAGGACTCAACCTATGATTCCTCATTGAAATTAAATTAACTTTATTTTTCTCATGTAACCAACACATGTACTTTGTACAAACACTTAGATTATGTAATCATGTGGATTTTATTTTAGTGGGGAATACAGACATTAAATGAATAGTAACATGAAAAAATATATCCAAAAATAGGTGTTCTGAAAGTATACATGTGGTCCTGTGAAAGTGACAGTGTATTAAAAAAATATCCCTTTATAGTAAATTGGATCACTCCCCACTGAGGCTCTGTGACTGAGTATTATGGAAGGAATGTTGAAAGAATAGAGTCATAGATTACCAGGAAGTATTAGTGAGAGAGTTACTGAGATCAGTAGGAAGCTTATAGAAATATGTTCATGTCTAAATGGATGATAGTACATAATTGGTATTCAACAAGTCACGTTGATAGATGTTATTCTTATGTTGGTTGTTACCAATTTTAATTATACTCCAAACAAGAGTTCATTATTCAAATCAAGACAGTGAGAGTTAATAGAATTCTATGCCCCATTACTCCACTCCACAAATACTTGTTCAGTACATACTTGTACCAGAAGCAAGGAGGCAGAGGAACATGGGTCAGTCATGGTCTAATCTTGAAATTTTATTTACTAATAGATGCTATATGAATTCAAAAGTTTTTTAAAAAATGTTTTCATGAAAATAGCAATTAAAATATCTGTCCATTGCAGGGAGGATAAATGTATCCAGGACTCTGTTACACATGCTAGCTCTAGTTTTACAAAGTGGCAGTGAGTGATGTTAGAAAGTCATGCAATATTCAAGTAAATATCTGACAAGACCTCATTCCATGGAGATCATTGGACAAGACACTCTCAGAAATTTCAGTGGAAGCAGAATAAAATATATCAGGCTTAGAGGACATCATAGAAATGTAAGCCAAGACCTAAAATTAACTTTTATGCAGTATTGCAATCCATTTAGATGCTTCAGAGTAGAATCACATGGACCCATTTTCTCACTTTTCCAAGCTCCTAGAAGCTGCTGACATTTTCCAACTTATGACTTCTTTCTCGTCTATAACATGCATCACCTCAACAACTGGTTCCACTGTTATGTCTCCATCTCCTCACTCTGTCCCCTCCTGCGTCTGTCTTATAAGACCATTGTAATTACATGGCCCATCTAGATAATCCAAGGAAAGCTCTCCCCATCCCAAAATCTTCAATTTAACCACATCTACAAAGTCTCTTTTGCCACTTAAATTCAGCTAGTTACAGGTTCTGGGGATTAGGACATGGACGTCTCAAGGGCAAGTTTGCTCTGTCTAACACATTGAGTAAGTGATACACCACATTCAAGTTTTTGATTGCTCCTTTACCCATAACTAGTCCCAGCATTACTAATTTGCCAGCACATCTCTCTTATGTAGGTTGCTCCTCCCCATCATTATGACAACCACCTTATCCCATGCAAATCTATCCTCTAGTAATGTAGAGAGCTCTCAGCTCCATTGTTTCAATTGGTCAACATAGTTTTGACATTGCTACCAGAATGTTCTTTCTAACACCCTCACATTTGGGTACCTTGCTTAAATGGCTTCCAAATAACCATAGAATAACATTTAAAATTCTTATCATGACATTTATGATCTTCCATAATCTGGCCTCAACTCTTGTTTTTACCCTCTTAGCTTTCCCCACTGTCCACACTATTAATTAGCATGGGCAAGGCACAGAGACCTAGGATGTTCCCTGAACCTAATTTTCCTTTAACAATATTTCTTCATGGTGTTTATTTTTTGAAACGTACGTTATTCAATATCATTCACTCAAACAAAACATCTGTCTTAATGCTTTCTCCAATACTCCCATTTGGTAATCTCTTTTTCTTTTATACCTACATAACAGTTTACTTATAATATCAACTATAATGTACAATAACAAACTATAGCGTAATTTTTTGGTGATTAAATGTAAATATTTATGTCTGCCTTTCTCACAATATTATAGGCTCTTTGAGGATAGAATCATTTTCTTATATAGGAATATCTCCCATAGTACTCACATTCTTTGTCCTTAGTAGGTGCTCAATAAAACATTATACTAGCTGTGAAATAGTGAATTAAGAAATAATCCATCAAGAGGCATACATACACAATGTCGCTTAATAGCCATTGTATTGCAAAAAAATAGTGTTAAATATTTAGGTCCATGAGGGAAAACTAAGTAAATTGCCAATTTACTTTTTAAGGAAATGATTCTCTATCCCTTTAACTAAAAAAATTGAGAGGTCGGGAAAGATGGCGGAGGAGTGAAAGGGAGTCACGCTGACCTGCTCCCAAAACCAAACTGGAATTGCAACTAAATAATGGAGTAATCACCTGGAAAGCAGTGGAGCGATAGTGGGAGAGGAGCCTTGGTGTCGAGGACAGTAGATTCTACTCCCACACATCCCAACGGGTGAGAATTGCGGTGGAGGCTCGAGAGGGTGGGCTGGGTGTGCAAGAGCACTAGCACCAGAGGGACATTGAAACGGCCAGTTACCGTCCCCCCGAGAAGAACGGGGTCTGAATCATAAACAAGAACCCCTAAACTATAGCAGCTAAAGCCAAGAAAATACAGACAAAACGCAACCCCAAAAAGCTTAGGGGTGCTCTCTGCCAGAGACAGGTGGCTGGGGATGCAAAAAGACATTTAAAGGGCAAACGCAAATGTTGCAGCGGCAGCCACCCTCCTTGATCACTGGGTAGAGGTGGCAGCAGGGTGGGCTGGTGCCTGGGAAAAGACTGGTGAGGAAAACTTTGTGAAGAGAACTAACAAGGCGGCCAGTGGAGCCCGGGTGATAACGCACTTCCCACTCTGCAGCTACCATCTCGCTCAGGCATAGGGGAATCAATTAACCTGCCTTTTGTGCGCTCTGCACACAGCTTATGCACGTGTGAGCTGGGGGGCTGAGTGCAGACTGGCTGGGAGAGCCTTGAGGAGAGACTGGAGATGGAGGTGTTGGGGAAAGAACGGGAGGAGGAACCGGGGAGTCCCGACTCCCTCCCCGTTCGGTAGTCTCCATTGTGGTCTGGAAAGGCGCGACCCCAAAGAGGCAGAAGCGGGGTGCGCATGAACCAGACTGCCTGCGATTGAAACGCTGTCCGCACAGGGGTTGGATCCTCTGCCGAAGGGGTCACAGAACTGCCCAGAGGCCCCTGAGGGGAGACTAGAAACGGAGGCACTGGGGAAAGAACGGGAGGAGGAACTGGGGAGTCCCGACTCCTTCTCCTTGCCGAAGTCTCCATTGCGTGGGAAGAGGCCACACCCCCAAAGAGCCAAAAGCCGAAAAGCAAACATAGACACCACCAAAACACCCAGGGCAGGCGCGCACACTTGCCCCGAGTGACTGGCGAGGGTTGGCGAGCGTGTGTGTGACCCACGCGGACTGGCGAACGCTTGCACCTGCTGGCAAGGCCTCACACAGACTGGCACCCATACGGCCTGCAAGGGAGTGCACAGAGGGGCAAGGGCAGGCGTAAATTGACCTACCCGCCGTGATTGCGGAGCGGCCCACAAAATAAGTAGAGCTGCCCAGAGTCCCTGGAGGAGAGACCAGAAACAGGATTAACCGGAGAGTCCTAGAGCTGATTTCCTCCCATTTCCGTAGTCCCCATTTGGCGAGGGCAAGCAACGCACCCAAAGAGCCAAAAGCGGGGAAACACACACAATAGAAGACCCTAAACTGACCAGTGCCGCGAAGCTCGCGTGCCAGGGAGGCCAGATGAGTACGGGAGGTAGCGAATAAGCCCCCTGGTCTGGGGCAAGCACATGTGAGCCCAGGCAGGTGGGGGACCCTGCCACGCTGGGAACGCGCTCAAGGAGCCCGCGTGAGAGCGCAGAGAGATCCCAAAAAATAGCCCAGCCCTGACAGAAGGGGTCACAGAGCTGCTCCAAGCAGGAGTCAGACACAGGCATTAGACTCCTGAAAGGCTCAAACAAACAACCCAAGGCCTATAGGGTCAACAACTGACATCATCAGAGGCAAGCCCAGAAAGAAAAGTAAAGGACAAAAATACTTAACACACTCTCACAAAAATGGGAAGAAAAAGAAGTTCCCCTCCAAAGAGTGGAAAAGGGGACTCCCCACAGAGAGAGCTCAATGAAATAGAGGCAAGGGAACTATCAGATATGAAATTCAAAACAATGGTCCTAAGGAAGCTCAATGAGCTCAGCCAGATCAAAGATAACTATGAGAAACTGCAGAGAAACAATCAGGATCTTACAGCAAACTATATCAGCCTGGAAAAGGACATAGAAACTATCAAGAAGACACAAGAGGATATGAAGAATACCATTTCTGAATTGAAGAACACAGTAGAAGGAATCCAAAGCAGGCTGGATGAAGCCGAGGATCGAATCAGTGAGATGGAGGACAAGATAGAAAAAAGCTCCCAGAAAGAACAAGAAATGGAAAAACGACTCAAAAAGAATGAAGAAGCATTTAGGGAAATGCAGGACAACCGGAGACACAGTAATATCCGTATAATAGGGATACCAGAAGGAGAAGAAGAGGAGCAAGGGATAGAGAACCTCCTCGAAAAAGTAATGATGGAAAATTTCCCCAATTTGAGGAGAGAAAGGCTCTCATGGATCCAGGAGGCACAGAGGACCCCACTCAAGAGGGACCCAAGGAGGTCCACTCCAAGACACATCATCATTAAAATGGCAAATGTCAAAGACAAAGAGAGAATTCTCCAGACAGCAAGGGAGAAGGAGAAAGTAACATGCAAGGAGGCCGCGATACGCCTAGGAGCTCACTTCTCAACAGAAACACTACAAGCCAGAAGGGAATGGCAACAAATATTCCAAGCCATGAGCCTACAGCCAAGGCTGCTCTACCCAGCTAGGCTCTCCATTAAAATAGAGGGGGAAATATGGACTTTCCCAGACAAGAGAAGACTAAAAGAATTCATCTCTACCAAACCAGCACTCCAAGATGTGCTAAGGGGATTGGTTTAAGCAGATGAAGGAAAAGAATGAGACAGAGAGGAACACAAGTACAAAAAGAAAAGATGAGTAAGTTTCTATCAGTAATATCTCTCAATGTGAATGGACTCAATGCCCAAATCAAAAGAAACAGGGTAGCTGAATGGGTAAGAAAACATAACTCACACATATGCTGCCTACAAGAGACCCACCTCAGAGCAAAAGACCTACACAGATTGAAAGTAAAGGGATGGAAAATAATATTCCAAGCAAATGGACATGATAAAAAGGCTGGCATTGCCATACTTGTATCAGACAAAGTAGATTTCAAAGCAAAGGCTATAAAGAGAGACCCAGAGGGGCACTTTATCATACTTAAAGGAAGAATCTATCAAGAAGACATCAACATTGTAAACTTATATGCTCCCAGTATAGGAGATCCCAAGTTTATAAGGAAATTGTTGGATGACTTCAAAAAACATATAGACAACAACACACTGATAGTAGGGGATTTCAACACCCCACTGTCAAAAATGGACAGATCTTTCAAACAAAACATTAATAAACATATCGTGGCGCTGAATGACACACTGAATCAAAGAGACTTAACTGACATGTATAGAACCTTACATCCCAAAGAAGCAAAATATACATTCTTTTCAAAGGCTCATGGCAGTTTTTCAAAGGTAGACCACATGATAGGACACAAAGCAAGCCTCAGTAAATTCAGGAAAATTGAAATAATACCAAACTTTTTCTCAGACCACAAGGCCTTGAAACTCGAAATCAACCTCAAAGATAACTTCAAAAACTTGCAAACTCATGCAGACTGAACAGTACACTATTAAACAATGAATCGGTCAATAATGAGATAAGAGAAGAAATCAAAAAATTTCTGGAAACAAATGAAAATGAACAGAAAACTCTCCAAAACCTATGGGACACAGCAAACGTGGTCCTGAGAGGGAAGTTCATAGCAATACAGGCTTACCTTAAAAAGATAGAAACATTTCAAATAAAAGACCTAACACTTCAACTTCGAGAACTGGAGAAACAACAACAAATAAATCCCAGAGCAAGTAGAAGGAGGGAAATACTCAAGATGAGAGCAGAACTGAATGACATAGAGACAAAAAGAACAATTCAGAGGATCAACCAATCCAGAAGCTGGTTCTTTGAAAAGATTAATAAAATTGACAAGCCTTTAAGCAGACTCATCAAGACAAAAAGGGAGAGGACCCAAATTAATAATATCAGAAATGAAAGAGGAGAAATAACAACTGATACCACAGAAATACAATTGATCATCAGAAACTATTATGAACAGTTATATGCCAAGAAATTTGAAAAGACCGATAACACCTGGGGAAATTGAAGCAGTAATCAAGAAACTCCCAGCACACAAAAGTCCAGGGCCAGACGGTTTCCCAGGAGAATTTTACAAAACATTTAAGGAAGAGCTAACCCCTGTCCTTCTCAGACTATTCCAAAAAATCCAAGAGGAGGGAAGACTGCCAGACTCCTTCTATGAGGCCAGCATCACCCTGACCCCAAAACCAGATAAAGACCCTACAAAGAAAGAAAACTACAGGCCAATTTCGCTGATGAACATAGATGTTAAAATCCTCAACAAAATATTGGCAAACCGCATCCTGCAATACATTCAAAAGATTATCCACCAGGATCAAGTGGGATTCATCCCAGGGATGCAGGGATAGTTCAATATACGCAAATCAGTAAACGTGATACACCACATAAATCAAAGAAAAGACAAAAACCTCATGATCATCTTGATAGATGCAGAAAAAGCATTTGACAACGTACAGCACCCATTTATGATCAAAACACTCAGCAAAATGGGAATAAATGGGGCATTCCTCAACGTAATAAAGACCATATATGAAAAAACTACAGCCAATATCATACTCAACGGGCAAAAACTGAAAGCCTTCCCACTAAGATCGGGAACACGACAAGGATGTCCGCTCTCACCGCTTCTTTTCAACATCGTATTGGAAGTCCTAGCCACAGCAGTCAGACAAGAGAAAGAGATAAAAGGCATCCAAATACGAAAGGAGGAAGTAAAACTATCATTGTTTGCAGATGACATGATAGTGTACATAGAGAACCCTGTAGCCTCTACCAAAAAACTCCTCAACCTACTGAGTGAATTTGGCAAAACAGCAGGATACAAAGTCAACATTCAGAAATCAAAGGCGTTTTTGTACACCAGCAACGCAATAGAAGAAGAAGAAATCAGAAAAAAAATACCATTCGATATAGCAAGAAAAAAGATAAAGTACCTAGGCATAAATTTAACCAAAGACACAAAAGATCTGTATGCAAAAACTATACAACATTGAAAAAAGAAATTAAGGAAGACACAAATAAATGGAAGCATATACCGTGCTCATGGATTGGAAGAATTAATATCCTCAAAATGTCCATACTTCCCAAAGCAATTTATAGATTCAATGCAATCCCTATTAAGATACCAATGACGTATTTCACAGAAATAGAACAGACATTTCAAAAATTTATATGGAACCATAAACGACCTCCAATAGCCGCAGCAATTTTGAGAAAGAAACACAAAGTAGGAGGGATCACAATACCGGACATCAAACTCTACTACAAAGCCACCATACTGAAAACAATCTGGTACTGGCACAAGAACAGACCCATAGACCAGTGGAACAGAATAGAAAGCCCAGAAATAAGCCCAGGTCTCTATGGACATCTAATATTCGACAAAGGGGGCAGAAGCATATAATGGAGCAATAACAGCCTCTTCAACAAATGGTGTTGGGAGAGCTGGACGGCTACATGCACAAAATGGAAATTGGATCATCAGCTGACACCATACACAAAAGTAAACTCCAGATGGATAAAAGACTTAAATATAAGTCGCCACACCATCAAAGTCCTAGAGGAGAACATTGGCAGGAAACTCTCAGATATCCCACGCAGCAATTTTTTCACTGATATGTCTCCTAAAGCAAGGGACATAAAGGAAAGAATAAACAAGTGGGATCTCATAAAAATAAGAAGCTTCTGCACGGCTAAAGAAAACATCAGCAAAATGAAAAGGGAGCCAACCGTATAGGAAAATATATTTGCTAATGATACATCAGATAGAGGTTTGATCTCCAAGATATATAAAGAACTCACTCGACTCTACTCCAAGAAGACAAACAATCCAATCAAAAAATGGGCAAAGGACCCTGGCAGATGCTTTTCTAAGGAGGAGATACAGAGGGCCCAGAGGCATTTGAAAGGATGCTCAGCATCACTAACCATCAGAGAAATGCAGATCAAAACCACCATGAGGTACCACCTCACACCGGTCAGAATGGCCATCATAAACAGATCCACAAACAACAGGTGCTGGCGAGGCTGTGGAGAAAAGGGAACCCTAGTACACTGTTGGTGGGAATGAAGACTGGTGCAGCCACTATGGAAAGCAGTGTGGAATTTCCTCAGAAAGCTGAAAATGGAACTGCCTTTTGATCCAGCGATTCCCCTGCTGGGACTATACCCCGAGAACACCAAAACACCAATACAAAAGAACCTATGCACCCCAATGTTCATAGCAGCACAATTTACAATAGCCAAGTGTTGGAAGCAACCTAAATGCCCATTAGTAGATGATTGGATCAAAAAGTCATGGTACATATACACAATGGAATACTACGCAGCAGAAAGAAAAAAAGAAGTACTAAACTTTGCGACAGCATGGATTGAACTGGAGAGCATCATGCTAAGCTAAATAAGCCAGGGGGCGAAAGACAAATACCATATGATCTCACCTATAAGCGGAACCTAACCAACAATGCAAAGATGCAAGGAAAATATGACCAGCAACACTGAAAGGAAAAGAAATCAACAGAGACAAGAGGGAAGGGGGGGGGCAGGGAAAGGGAAGGGAAGGGGAAAGTCAAGGAACATATAGCAAGGACTCATGGACAAAAGCAAAGGGGAAGAGCTGAGGGAGGGAACGAGGGAGGGGGCAAGGGAAAGAGGTGGGGGGGGGAGGCAGAGACAAATGTATTTAAAAAGTAAATAAATTTTAAAAAAATTAAAAAAAAAGAAATTTAGATGATATCCAATACTTTATGTTTGATTGTGTGTGTGTGTATGTGTGCCCATTTATGTGTGCTAACCATTACAAATTTTATACTTCTCTAATCTTTAATGGGAGTAAATCATGTCCAGGTCCTTGCACCTGCTGGTTCATGAACACAGGGCAAACAAATGATTAGGCATAAGGAGCAAGTGGGAGAAAGTAAATTACAACTCACTATTTAGTGGCACACAATGATACCTAATGGGCATGTTTCTCAGGCAATCTGTGATATTTTTGTTACATGGAGGATGCTATTGGACTTAATAAAGACAGAGCTTGTCATTTGAAAGTTTTCAAGAGTGGGATGATGGAATTGGGCTGACTAAATGAATTTTCAATTACTAGTCCATATGATCACAGATAAGAAAACCAGGATTATATTCTAATTACAGAATAGGATAAGTTTTGTTTTCCATTTAGTTCAAATCGTCGATCCTTGCATAGAATGCTGATTGTGTTCTTTTCTTGTCAATCAGGAATTAGTTGCAGAGAGTTGATCCACCTCTAGGCACTGTATACTGAAAAGACTTTACTGCAAACCATGAAAAAGCTTACAGTTACTAAGAAAAATGAAGAAATAGACTTGAAGTTGACCTTTCATCAATGGCTCTCAAAGCTATGATGTAGAAGCCAGCAGTCAGGTGAGTTGCTGTCATTTCTGGGCTTGGGAAGTCACTTTTCGGTATACAAAAGGCTCTGTTGTGCCACCACTGTCATTGCTACTAAGAATGAACCTGGGGGATTAGGAAACGATAGCTCAATCCTGGACTAGGCTGTGCCTGTTACAATCTACATGTGTAAAACTGCTGGTTTGTGCTATGTATTTTGATCTTCCTTGTTTTGGAGGCAGAGTGAGCACTATGAGAAAGAGGTGGGGACGAATGCTGTGTGCCTGTCCATCAGAATCACTATCTGTGGTGAGGGCTGAGGTGAGACATAACAAGAAAAGTCATATATTTCTTGTTATGGGGATTAGGACATGCATTCTTTTGCCTCAAATAGTATACATTGGAAGAAATTTTGAAACTTCTCTGAATAACAGTGATAACATACACGGAGGAGTGTTTAGAGCTGGACATACATGCAGACTGATACTCTATGCAGTCAGTACCCAGATCAAGAAATTGTCCCTTCCCTGTCTTTCCCCAGTCACCTTTTCCCAGAATTAACTATCATACCATCTAATAACACCATAAATTAGTGGCATCTATTTTTGAACTTTCTATAAATAGAATCATATCCACTATATTCTTTTATTTGTCTGTTTATGCTCAAAATTATGTTTGTGATATTTAAATACATTGGTGGGTTTCATAACAGTCTGTTAATATTTATTGCTACATACTATTTGATTGTATCAATATATTATCATATTTTTTGTCCATTCTACTGTTGGACTATTGGGTGTTTTCTAGTTTGGAGCTATTAGAAATGACACTTTGATGAATATATTTGTACAAATCTTCTGATAAACATATATATTTTAGGGGGTATATATTCACATCTAAAATTATTAATTCATAATGTAATGTATGATCATAATGTAATGTATATAACTAAGAACTTGCTTTAAATACTGTAGCTATATAATGTTTTCCAAAGTGCCTTTAGCAATTTACTCTCCTACCAATGATGCTTGGGAGTTCTGGGTGTTCCATATCCTTGGCAATATTTGTCAGTATATTTATTTTAATCATTTTGGTGTGTGTGTACTGTGATATCACTATGGTTCTGATTTGCATTTCTCTAGTGACTAATAAGTTTGAAAACCATTGCGTTTTGTTGATTTGTATAGCCTCTTTCCTAAAGAACTATTTCAGGGTTTTTTTTTTCTCCATTTCTCTGCTGAGTTTTCAGTGTTTTTTCTTTCTTATATGCCTTTTAGAAATTCTTTACAAATCCTTGATAAGAGTCTTTTGTCATATATAATCATTCACACTGTTGCTTGCTTTTCATTCTCTAAATAGTGCATGTGATAATTTCAAGTTTTTATTTTTAATGAGATCCAATTTTTCAATTTTTTCTTATGGTAGTTATTTTCTAGTATCTTTAATAAAGCTTTGCATTCACCAAGATAGTGAAAACATGGTCCTATGATTACTTCTAGGAGTTTTATTATTTTCAGATTTTGATCTCCAATTGAAATTAATCTTTTTGTATGGTGTGAGGTAGAGGGTAAATATTAGTGCTTTTTTAAAAAATGGAGATCTAGTTTATCCTGCAGAGTTTTAAAAACCCTTTTACCTGCTGCTCCACACTCTCTCCTATTATGAATCAATTCACCTAATATTTATTAACGTACTGACTTGGCAAAAAAAAAATTCATTTGGTTTTTTTCCATGAGATGGCTGTAGTAGCACTTAATTGTTTGAATTTCATGTGAAACAACTTTATTGCATTGTATTGTGCCAGCTGTCATATCAGCAGTGCATTAAAAAAATTCAAAATTTGTGAATTTTTGTGTAGCCATTTTAATATGAAGATGAAATAAAATAAACATTTTGGGCATATTATGCTTTATTATTTCAAGAATAGTAAAGATGCAACTGAAATGCAAAATAGATTTGAGCAGTATGTGGAGAAGGTGCTATGGCTGATCGAACGTGTCAAAAGTGTTTTGAGATGTTTCATGCTGGAGAGTTCTCGCTGGATGATGCTCCACAGTCAGATAAACAAGTTGAAGTTTATAGCAATCAAATCAAGGCATTAATTGAGAACAATCAACGTTATACCACACGTGAAATAGCCAACGTACTAAAAATACCTATATCAATAAAATTATTGGTGAAAATGAAAACTGCATCATTTATTTTAAGGAAAAAATTTAAATGAAGGTCTTGGCCAACCCAGTATTTCTGAATTCCATACTCATCTTCATTTGTCTGTTCATTTATCTGTACTGCATGACCACACACTTTGCCTAATTATTGTAACTTTATATAACAAGAAGTCTTGATATCTAGTGGTGTAAGTCTACTATTTTTTTCAAGAGTATTTATATATTCTTAGTCTTTTGTATTTTCATATTAAATTTTAGAATAAGCTTGTCAGTTTTGACTAAAATTTTTGGTGATTCTGATTAAGATTACATCGAATATAGATATGAATTTCAGTGAGAAATGTTATAATAATAGGTCTTCAAGTCTATGAACAGGTTCTGCAGGTTTCCATGTAGAGGTCATCCATATCTTCAGTTAGATATATTCTGAAATATTGGAACTTTTTTTAAAAATTTTATTAATATATTTTATTTACCCAATATATGCAGAGTATTATCATGTCAACACACAATCAATATAAAACTTATTGATGAAATATTTTACATCCTATTTTTGGTACTAAGTCTTTGATATCTGGTGTATGTTTTATACTTACAGCACATTTCAATTTGGACTAGCTGCATTTCAAGTGCTCAATATTCACAGTTAGTACTTGGATGGGAAATATTGGAACTTTTGAAAGCTATGTTAAATGATGTACCTTTAAAATATCATGTTCTATATTTTTATTACTTTTGATGATACATAGAAAAAGTTTGACTTTGTATATTAACCTTTAATTGCTAAACTAATTCTAATGTATTAAATCAGCCCATGTTGTTTTAGGTTTTCCATATATCAGTCAAACCATCTGTAAATAAGAGAAGTTTTTATTCCTTCTACAGTGTCTGTGACACCCAGTGTAATAATGGATATGAGTGGACTACGCATCCTTTTCTCTCTCTTCATTTCAGGGCAAAAAATATTTCAACAATTTACCACTAAGTATGACTTTGCTCTTGTATGAATATATTTTATTTTCAGAAACTCCTTGTTACATTAAAGACATTCCCTTCTACTTTTAAGAGTTTGTAACATGATGAAATCTTGAATTTGGCCTTATATTTTTTGCATCTACTAATGCCTATTTTTTTTTTATTGTTCAAATATATTTGTCTCCATTTTCCCACTAGCACTTACTCCTGCTCCACCCACCCCCACTTCTCTCCCTCAAATCTTCCCAACTTTGGCTTTGTCCATGGGTCCTTTATACATGTTATTTGATTTTTCCTCATTACCCCTTTCCCTCCTTCCCTCATTCCACTGTCAGTTTCCTTTTTCTTTCAAGTTACTTTAAAATGCTTTGGTTGATTTTTCTTTTCTTTTAAGTATACTTTATTGATTATGCTATTAGAGTTGTCCCATTTTTCTCTCCCCTTTATTCCCCTCCACTCTACAATCCCCTTCTATGAGAATACCCCTCCCCTTAGTTCATGTTCATGGGTTGTACATATAAGTTGGACTTCCAGCCAAGATGGAGGCATAGGTAGATAGGTAGATGCCTCCTCTCACAACAAAAAGAAGGCCAAAAAATTTAAAAAACAAAAACAACCAGAAATGTCAGAAAATATAACTATATGGAAGTCAGACAACCAAGGAGTTGAAGAAGAAATATTCATCCAGACCAGTAGGAAGGGTGAAGATGGGAAGCCAGGGGGTGGAAAGGACATGAGACAAGGAGGCTGAACAGGTAAGACAGTGGCTGGTGGTCCCACATTTGCATGCAGATAAACTGGGAAGAACAACAGGGGAGTGAGACACACCATGCAACCCAGGGTTCCAGTGCTGGAAAAGAAAATCTCAAAACCTCTGGCTGTAAAAACTATGGGGGGTTGCAGTGGTGGGAGAAATTCCCAACCTCGCAGGAGTGTTCATTGGAGAGACTCACAGAGTCCTAGAATGTAAACAAACCAACCCACCCAGTAATCAGAGCCAGAAGGGCTCAGTTTGCTTGTGGTTAGTGGGGGAAGTGACTGAAAGCTGGCAAGAGCCAAGCAAATGGCATTATTCCTTCTATGACCCCTCCCCCACATACAGTGCCACAACACAGTGATATGGGTTGCTCTGCTCTGGTGAATACCTAAGCCTCTGCCTCTTATAATGTAACAGCTGCACCAAGACAAAGAAATATGGTCCAAGTGAAAGAGTAGGTCAAAACTCCAGAAAAAATACAACTAAGCAATGAAGAGATAGCCAATATATCAGATGCACAGCTCAAAACACTGGTAATCAGGATGCTCACAGAAATGGTTGAGTATGATCACAAAATAGAGGAAACAGTGAAGGCTATGAAAAGTGAAGTAAAGAAAAAGGTATAGGGAATCAACCGTGAAGGGAAGGAAACTTGGACTCAAGTCAATGATTTGGAGCAGAAGGAAGAAATAAACAGTCAGCCAGAACAGAATGAAGAAACAAGAATTCAAATAAATGAGGAGAGGCTTAGAAACCTCTGGGACAACTTTAAACGATCGAACATCCGAATCATAGGGCCGCCAGAGAGAGAAGAAGAAGAGCAAGAAATTGAAAACTTATTTGAAAGTATAATGAAGAACTTCCTTTATCTGGCAAAGGAAAGACTTCCAGGAAGTCCAGGAAGCTCGAAGAGTCCTAAAGAAGTTGGTTGATTTTTCAACGTATGCCAGACCGTCGTTTCTAGAAGAAATCCAATATGATCTTGATCTATCATCTTTTGTACGGCTCCCTGCACTTGATTTGCTAACATTTCTTTATTTAGTTATCTGCATCTATCTATGCACATGACAGAGCTCAGACTTTATTTTCTTATTGCACTGGTATTCGCATCCCTGCTATACCTGTGCTTCTTTTCGCTCAGGACTACCCTCCCTGCCTTTTCTCCAGGAGAGTTAGAATCTCCTACTCTGGTTTTCACAGCACTTGGGCTTCCATACCTCTGTTATAGTCCTCTCATCTCTCCACTAGACTGTGAGGAGCTAAGACTGCCAGTGTCCGTAGTTTAGGAGGTTTGTTACTAATCTTCCTTAAATTAAATAGACCTGAGCTCAGTTCCCTAGGGATATAATCAGATAATAATTTAGAGGTCTTACTCTTTACTTTCAAATCTTATTGTAGCTTTTCTCAATTCACTCTCACTTCAAATTCTTAGCAATGAATATAAACTGTTCTTATTAAAATACAGAATTTAATTTTCCTCCAGCAAAGAGATTCAGAAAGCTAAAATATAATCTATACTTTCAGCTAGCCAGAGAGTTGGCTAGACTGTCCCAGATCTGATCTCAAGAGAGCTGTGTGGAGAGAGATAAGCCTCGTTGGAATCAGAATACAATACTTTATCTGTGACAGAAACCACAGTCCCTTTGGCTTTCCTTCAGGGGCAACAGCTTGACACAGAACATTTATCATTTCCAGATCTTTTATAAAGTTATCCTGACAAACAATACAAAATGCCTGCACTTCAATAAAACTGAAGAAAGTAATTTCAACTTTGAGATTTAATAAATACCAGCCATGTGGAAATTCTCCAAACAGTGCTTTCTGTGCTGGTGAAAATGTTCTAACTATAAAATGCTTACAGATGCTGGACTGCTTTTTCCTTTAACTTCCATGATCACTCTTGCAAGAATAAGAATTCTGGCAATCACACCATTTTAAAGCAGTTATATCATTTTTTTTGCCTTGTAGATTCATCTTTCTATGACTTCAATCCACTGATAAGGTCATAAAAATATATAAAATAACAGATGCTATCTCCAAAAACTGAATCTTTTACCACCCACATTTCCTCTTATTTTCCTGAATTTGTTTTAGTCATTTAATATTTATCTGTAAAGCTTCAACACTGATTCCATCTTCTATGTTATAAAATATATGCTATTGTTCTTTTATATTAGTAATTTCTAATTTACTTTACTTGTATCTTATTCTTGGACACATATTTTTTTGTACCTTTGAAGATCTCTTCCACATAAATTCTATACTAATGAAATGTCATATTATTTGAAACATGAAAATAAGCCTTATCCAGTATTGTTTTATCTCACAAATATTCATTCTAAAGTTAGAGGGAAAATGTATGAGGAATGGAGAAATAGCTTAGTTAATCAATGGCCTTTGTAGGGAAGGGATGAATAAATGAATGAATGGAATACTTAGAATTCTCATTTAGCCATTTTAATCCTTTTTCTTTGATGTACTCTGATAAAGAGTAGTAGGGTTAACTGATATGAACTTAATATCTTTCTTATATTGTTCCCATATATAAAGTACCAAAACAAGCAAAGTGATATATTACAGTCTCTAAGATGGTACTGTGACAGATATCTAGTGATTATTTATTGATTTAATGCTTTCATGTAATATAAGAACACAGTTTATTAACTTGAAATAGACAAAGTTAAATTAAACCCCTAGGAGCAATATTTCTTTGGTAAAATTGAAAATTCTAACAATTTTGGTCTTAGTTTGTAATATTTCAGAATATGGATACAATGAAAACAGAATATCTATAAATCAGAATTCTTAAAGTTGCCATTTTAGTCATTTCTAGTATGTGAATGTTGTTTTCTTATTTTTGGACCTAGTAGGACTGTTTGTAATATTTTACATCCAGGCACACCAATGCAGTTGTTAGGAAGGAAGGCATTTGCAATGTTGCAATTTTGTCATGATATCTGATGAATTACACAAAAATAAAAGGAAAATAATTTACCCAGAAATTAGGAAAAATGAAGAATCAAATATTGGAAAAAGAGGCCAATTAAGGCAATTACTAAGAAAAAATAATTTTCAGAAAAG
The DNA here is from genome assembly GCF_021234165.1 of Pteronotus mesoamericanus. NCBI lineage: Eukaryota > Metazoa > Chordata > Mammalia > Chiroptera > Mormoopidae > Pteronotus > Pteronotus mesoamericanus. The sequence goes on from NW_026555321.1 coordinate 63,001,686, forward strand.
AAAAACAATGTAATGAATTAATATGGAAAATTATGCATGGGACAGCTGGACAAACATGATATTCTCTTCAAGCCTATTTCTCTCCCTCTTCTCTGTCAGCACATGCTTCAAAACTCAGGCCACATCCCACCTTTGCGATGCTTTTCTCAACTGTTCTGGGCACAATTATACTCTGTTTTGCTATATTGCTTGCTTTGAAATGGTGAATTTATTCCAATACGATGATACAAGGGATTGGTCTGAGGTTGCTTATGAGTTCAGCTCCCCATCCCCCTCTCCCTCTCAATCAATCACCACTCAACACTGCCATCTTTCTAACTCCAGGAGCAAACTGAAGATTAATGGTAACAATATCTGGTTGCATTATTTATGTATTTCCTAACTACATACATATCTTATATGTAAATATATAATATAATATATACTATATAATATATTTATATTATGCATATACATATATAATGTATATTATTGTATATATTATATAATAATATAATTAATATAATATAATATATTACTATTCTATATTACTTATATAATTAAGGTATATTATGTACAATATATTATATATTAATTCATATTGTGTTAATTATATATTAATTATAAATATTATAATAGATCATATATATTATATTATATATATTATATATGATCTATTATAGTACAGAAATACTATATGTATATATATACATACAATACTATTATAATATATTATAACTTAATATATTATATATTAACATATAATTACTATACAATATTATATTATATATAACAATATACATTATGTATAATAATATACATTATGTATGTATGTAATTATATTATATATTAACATACATTATATATTATGTGTATATAAGTGCCTGGTGAATCTTGGAATGCTTTTGATATTCATGTCAATTTCTGTTTCTTCATTTTCTTTTTGTACTTTTAACAGGTCTACCCCTGTGTGTGGTGTCTAAGAAGTAGAGACACCTTAGTTTTGCATTGACTGAGCTGACAGCAGCAATCAGCTTAATACATATTAGGCCCATATACAGGCTTCTGGTTGGCAGCTGATAAAGTTAGGGAGGGAAAGACATCACCCTAAAAGCAGGCCCCTCCCATTAGCTTTGGCGAGGCCACACACTTAACATGGTTTACATGGTTCTGTGTAATTATAAAGTTCATTTATGAAAACAGTGAAGCTGTATATCTGTGAAACTGTATATTTTGTAAGTAAAGATATTACTTCTTTTAGGCTCAAGTCTAGTTTCAGGTGTTTGTGTTCTGTGCTGAGGGACAACACTACCATTCTTATTTTCATTAGATTCTTGTCACTTTTTAAAAAATGTCATTAATGAAATTTTTTAATGCTGTGCTCCAAACCCTGAATTTCTCATTAGTGTTGTGGGTTTTTTTTAATTGCACAATTTTGCACAGTGCAGTGATTTGGGAAAAGCATATGTTGCATTTCAGCAGCACTGACTACACTTCATTCCTTGTTTTCTCTGTGATTCAAGAGGATTGAGCATGTTGGGCTGTATTTGTGTACTTACCTGTTTTTTCCATGAGGATGTACAGACTCCTTGCATGGCAAAGAAGCCTGAAGGACCATTATGGTTGGAGGTGCAAGAAAGGGCAGCGGGACGGGGCTGGGTAAAGTGCAGGGAAGAAACCAGAACCAAGACCAGTGCAGCAGCCTCTCCTAGTGGCCTGAAGTTCGTGAATGCAATGAAGGTGGAAAAATGGATTGCTTTTTCTCTCTCAGATCCCATCAATCAATCACCAAAACCCATTAATTTCACCTTATAGCTCTTCTTCTATTTGTTCTTTCCATGAATTTTATTAGCTCCAGCTGAAGGCTTCATTATTACCCCCCCTTTTTATTACAATAGCCTTTTTCTCTTCAGTTATGAAGGTATGTGTCTATGTGTCCACCCAAATTCCTATGTTGAAGCCCTAACCCAAAATGCTATGATATTTGAAGATGGGGCCTCTGGGAGGTGGTTAAGGTTAGATGAGGTGATGGTGTGGGGTCCTATGATAGGATTAGGTTCCTTATAAGAAGAGACAACAGAAAGCTTGCTCTCCCCAATCTCAATAAAAAAGAAGAGGTCATGTGAACACACAGCTAGAAGGTGGTTACCTGAAAGTCAAGCAATGAGGCCACAGAATGAACCTGCCATGCCAGCAACTTAATCTTGGATTTCCCAGCCTCTAGAACTGTGACAAAAATAAATATCTGCTATTGAAGTCCCTCAGACTATGTATGGTAATTTGTTTTGGCAGCCCTAGTCATCACAGCCCCACAAATACAAACTCTACGCTGACACAAGCAGAAGATGTGTGTATGGACTATACAGAAACTTTGAACTTCTGATTAGATTCCCAAACCTATAGGATAAAGTTTAAATGCCTTAACATATCATCCCAGTTCTCTCATAATTTTAGCTGTACTGCCTTCCTATCCTTAACTTTGCCAGTCCCAACCTTCCCAATGACATATTCACTGTAGTTTCTTAAACACATATGTTTTCCTATCAATACATTTGTTTACACAGTTGCTTAGATTAGATTGTCATATCTCTTTATGTTTAGGTGCAAATCTTCTAAAGTTATCCTTTAATACATAACTCAGCCCTAAACTTCTTCAGAAAGCTTTATCTCAGACAAGTCTATGACTTTATAATTCCTATTGCATATTATTATATGGCCTTGGACACATTACTTAATATTCTATTAGAAGTTCCTCGAGGTCAGTGATCAGCTCCCTTTTCCTAATTCCTTCTGTACTACTGGATATATGGTGGGTACTCAATAAGTACTTACCGAATAAACAAACGAATGTGCCCTGCATGGGGACTTGATACAAGTCCCAAGTTCTCAGTAAATGACAGTCATTACTATTACTTTTTATATGTGATAATGCTGGTTAAGGAAATGTGAAAATAAGAAAAGAGATTCAGAAAAGAACTACTTGGTCAAATAGATTTTGTGCTATTCTTTTAAATTCTTTATCACGCACCTGTTGTTGGTTGTATTAAAAAGTGCTACTGTCGTGCAGGATAGACGAGGCCTTTGTGTGGCAGGTGATCCATGCACTGACAATGTGGCTGTGGTAATCAGGAGTTGTCCTTCCGCATACAGACAATGTTTAACAAAAAGTAAAATAAAGTGCTCTTGTATAACTTATAATATGGGTGGAATTTGATATTTGAAACTAATGATTTTCATTCTGGTTGGCTGGTAACTTGAGAGAAAAGTAATATCACTTGACTTCACTCTGAAGCACATGTTCTGGAAAATCTATAACTCCAACAGTCCCGGTGGTTCAACTTCCCATAAACAGAGTAAAAGAAAGAGGTTTTATTGTCTGCTTGTGCTGTCAATGCCTATTTCTTGCAAAATTCTACCTGAAGTGGGTAAAGTAAAGGCAGTGAAAGCTAATATTTGAGACTAGAAGCATATGCATTGAAGGTTCGTTGAAAAAAGTCACCTCATGTGGGAGCTAGGTGAGCCATTGTTTTAAGGAGTTTTCCTTTAAAGGAGCTCTAACTGACAAAGTAGCTGAAGTAATTGAATCATTTACTAAACAAAATATCAATAAATACTACTGACTTTAAGGATTTTCCATTCATAAGCAATCTTTTTTCATTTCTATTTCCAGATTTATCATCAGTTTAAATGGTTAGATAGAATATGCTGTAGGTACACTTCTCTGATTCAAAAAGCCTCTGAAAAACATATTTTGTTGTGATCATTAAGGAATCAGTAAATTATTTATTTTTGATATTACAAAATACCATTTCTTCATAGATAATCTACTGTTTTTCCTACTTACCATACTTTTATTTCCTTTTAAGGTGATAGGTACTACTTTGACCAGGTTTAACTGTTTATATCATTTCCAATTTACATTTAGCACTCCCTGAAAATTACTGAACCATGTTATTTATAATGCAACAATTTTTAACCCTTTGTTAGTCTAATTAATAAAATTTTATTTTATCCAGGACATTTGGCAGCTAGAGAAAAGCAAATTAAGTCTTTGAGCCTTAAATGGCTCCATCTACATGAAATTTTCTGCTTGTTTATTCTTCTAATTCTTAATTTCTTACTCCAGGTGCAAGAGTTCATAACACTTAGCCATGTATATGTAATCAAGCCTACACAACTAACAACATCTACCAGGGTTATAACCTCTGCATCATATATGTATCCCCCATAACTCCAAGTACAGGGGCCCTCACTAGTCACGTGGTTGGCATCATCATGGCATAAATAGCTACTATTTTACTATGTAGGATCCATAGCACTGTTTTAAGATTGGGTAAGGGCCTTACATGGTCATCTTTTACAATGCACAACACAGGTATATCATGTATTCAATGTAAAATCAATTTGCTCACCTGATGAACTGATATTTGGGACATGGAACACACTGTAGAGGTCAGGACATGGTTTTGATGGTAATATCTTCATAAAATGTTAAAAGGATTAAAAGTATTATGCTTGCAATCAAGCTTTGTATATTGACACATAACTCCCAAACTAAAACCCATTTCTGCCAGTTGGACATGTACAAAATCACACGGACTCTGTGGGTGAAGGAATAAGCTGCATGTCTAATATAATCATACTACAAGCAACTCAAACTTAACATCATTCATCCTAGATTAGAGATTCCTTGATTTGACGTTTCATGGATCAAAAATATACCAAAAGGGAAAATATTCTTTCAAATAAGAACATTAAACAATATCTCCTATCCTTACATTTCATCAGGAAAAGATCACCCAATATCTATAAACTAGGATGAGAAGGAATAAGTGGAGTAGCATCTGTGGACAATGGGCAGCTAAGAAAGATGGACTTTTTCTAAGTGCCCACATGCATGAAATATTAAGAGATTCAACAGAAATGACAAAGTTGGCTTATTAAAAGACAACATATGTTTGAATTTGATTATACTTGTATTTGAGGCATGAATATAATCAAATATTTGTTCCCTAAGTCACATATAAACTTCTAAAATTTTAATTCATAATTTAGTTTTGGAAATATCTACCAAACTTAGGGTAGTAATATTGTTAGTAAATGTCATACTAATACTTGAGAAATTAGGCAATTCCATTCAGTTCCCCATATCTTATATTTAACGGTTATTATATAGGACTCTATTAAGAAAAATTAGTTTAAAAACATCACTGGGAAAACAATAGAATTATTAAGTTGGTTGTATTTGAATACATTTTTAAAAATCATGCATATTCTATTACAGTTGTCACAATTTTCCCCCCTTTGCCCTCCTCATCTTACCCCTATCCCACCCATCCCCACTCCCACAGTCAATTCCCACTCTGTGGTCCATATCCATGGGTCATTCACGCATGTTCTTTGCCTAGTCCCTTCCCCTTCTTTCAACCACTGTCCTCCTTCCCCATCCCCTCTGGTCACTTTCAGTCTGCTCCATATTTTCATGCCTATGGTTTATTTAGTGTGTTAATTTATTTTGTTGAATAGATTCCACTGATAGGTGAGATCATATGGTATGTGTCTTTCACTGACTGGCTTATTTCACTTAACATAATATTCTCCATTTCCATCCATGTTGTCACAAAAGATAGGAGTTCCTTCTTTATTTTTTTAAAATGCAGATTGATTTTATTTTTTTAATGTCAAAATCCATTAAAAAATATTAAAAAATTTAAATCTATTATAAATTCTCAGCGATAAAAACATGACACCACCACAGAAATAATCAAGTAGATCATGAAATAAAATGAGCATTGTAGAAACAAATGTATATATATATCAGTCTAATAATATAATCTATAATTGATATTTCAAATCAATGGGTAAAATAATGCTTATTCAACAAATAAAGTGCACAGACCACTATTACTTGAAATAAAACAAATATAGAGCCTTATTTCACACATTATACAAGAAATATTCAGGTTAGTTAAAACTCAATATGTAAAATCTAAGGAGTTTTAGGAGAAATACAAAATAATATTTTTCTTACCCTGAAGTAAAATATTCAAACCCAGAAGTTATACAGTAAAATATTGATAACATGACTATATTAAACATTTAAGACTATACAGTAATATAGATATTTAAAAATTTTAGGACTTGATGATGGCTGAGTAGTGAATGGAATTCACACTGACCACCTCCCAGGACCATTCTGGAATTACAACTAAATTGTGCAGAAATCACCTGGAACAAACAACTGAACAATAGCGAGAGAGAAGCTTTAAAACCTCAGATAGAAAGAAGCACAACTTCACTGGTAAGGAGTGTGGTAGAGACTCAAGAAGGCAGTCTGGGTACCCACGTGTGACAGCACCAGCGGATATTTAAATGGCCAAATGTATCCCCTTGAAAAGAGTGGGATCTGAGCCATAGGCAGGGATCTCCAGGCTACTGCACCAGAGCCCATAATTTACTCAGATCTAATAGCTAGATGCAAAAAGCAGCAGGGTTGCTTTCTACCAGAGATGGGTGGCTGGAGACCCAAGGAACCATTTAAAGGGCCAATGCATAAACTCATGCTGGCAGCTACTTACCCAGGTCTTTGGCAAAGGCAGGGGCAGAGTGGCCGGGAGCTGATGGATAAGAGACTGGATAAGGAGGCTTTGGAGAGAAAACTAGAGAGTAGCTGGTTGGATCCTGGTGCTGACTCCTCCCCCACATAACAGCAGCCATCTGGCTCAGGCACACCACTCCTGTGAGCAGCATCAGAAAAGAGGTCCCAATCACTTCACCCCCAAGAGGGATCTGCCCTACCCTGTGGTGTCTAAGCCTAACTGCTGAGTGCAGAATGACTAGATTAACAACTGAAGGAGACAGCCACATACAGTAGATTCCTGGAAGTCTCAAATAGTCTACCTAAGGTAAGATAGGGTCAACAGGTGACATCATCAGAGGCAGATCCAGAAAGGAAAAACAGCGGTCTCCTACCATACAAGTCCACACCACAAAGTCAGGAAATCAAGATGGATCAATTAAAGAAGCAGAAGCAAAAAAGAAGAGTCTCATAAATAATGGAAGACAAAGAAACACCCCCCAGTCGAAGGAAAAGGAGGAATCCCCAGAAAGAGAACTAAATTAAATAGAAGCAAGTCAACTATCAGTTATTGAGTTCAAAACAATGGTTCCAAGGAAGCTCAGTGAGCTCAGTGAGCTCAGAGAGAATTATGAAAAACTACCGGGAAACCACAAGGAACTTACTGCAAACTATATCAGCATGAAAAAGGAGATAGAAACTATCAATATGAGGCCAGAAGAAATGAAAGATACTATTTCTGAATTGAAGAACAGAGTAGAAGGAATCAGAAGCAGACTAGATGAAGCAGAGGACTGAATCAGCAAGCTGGAGGACAAGGTAGAAAAAAGCTCCCAGAAAGAGCAAGAAAAGGAGGAAAGACTCCAAAAGAATGAAGAGGCATTGAGGGAAATGCAGGACAACCTGAAACATAATAATATCCGTATAATAAGGATACCAGAAGGACAAGAAGAGGAACAAGAGTTAGAGAACCTGTTTGAAAAAGTCATGATGGAAAACTTCCCTAATTGGAGGAGAGAAAAAGTGACACAAGTACAGGAAGCACAGAGGGTCCCATTCAAGAGGAACCCAATGAGGCCCACTCCAAGACACATCATCATTAAAATCGCAACTATCAAAGAAACAGAGAGAATCCTAAAGTCAGCAAGGGAGAAACAGGTGATAACATACAAGGGGGCCCCGATATGGCTAGCAGCTGACTTCACAACAGAAACACTGAAAGCCAGAAGGGAATGGCAAGAAATATTCCAAGGAATAAATAGCAAAGGCCTGCAATGAAGAGTGCTCTATCCAGCAAAGCTCTCAATTAAAATGGAAGGTGAAATAAGGAGTTTCCCAGACAAAAGAAGGCTAAAAGAATACACCTCCACCAAACCAGTATTGCAAGATATGCTAAAGGAGCTGCTTTAAGTTCATGAAGAAAAAGAGTGAGAAGGAGGGAACACAGGCACAAAGGGCAAAAAAGGCTTAGACACCACAGGGTGAGGCAGGGTCCCTTATGGAGGTGGGGTTATTTTGTCCATTCACATTGCTGCTGCTCATGGGAGTGGTCTGCCTGTGGCAGATGGCTGCTGTCATGTAGGGGAGTAGTTAGCACTGGGATTCAGAGAGCTACTCTCTCAGTTCTCTCCCCAAAGTACCGTTCACCAGTCTCTCCTGTGGTGTCTCTAGCCCACTCTGCCTTTGCCTTTGCCAGAGACCAGGGTATGTGGCAGTTAGGTTGTACTAAAGCTGATTTTTCTGTCTGTCCGAGGTTATAAGACTCCTCTCTTGTTGTTCAGTTGTTTGTCCCAGGTGATTTCTCCACAATTTGACTGTAATTCCAGGTTGGTCCTGGGAGGAGGTCAGTGTGACTTCCATTCACTCCTCCGCCATCTTGATTTTTTCTGAATACGTTTTTTATCTTTTTAAAAATGTGTTGTTGTTCATTATATTTGTCCCACATTTTCCCCCTTGCTAACCCCAACCCTGTCCTCCACCACTCCCTCAGTCAATCCTGCCCCATTGTCCATGCCCATGAGTCTTCTATTCATATTCCTTTGATAGCCCCTTCCTGTTCTTTCCTCCCTTATCCCCCTCTTCCCTCCCCTCTGGTCATTGTCATTTTGTTCTTTGTTTCCAAGCCTCTGGTTCTATTTTGCTCATTTGTTTGTTTTGTTGATTACATTCCACATACAGGTGAGATCATATGATATTTGTCTTTCACCACCTGGTTTACTTCACTCAGCATAATGCTCTCCAGTTCCATCTGTGCTGTCTTGAAGGGTAGGAACTCCTTCTTTCTTTCTGCTGCATAATATTCTATTGTATAAATGTACCACAGTTCTTTGATCCACTCGGTTACTGATACGCAGTTAAGCTGTTTCCAGCACTTAGCTATTGCCAATAGTGTTGTTATGAACATTGGAGTACATAGGGTTTTGAATTGGTGATTCAGGATTCTTAGGGTAGTCCCAGAAGTGGAATTGTTGGGTCAAAAGGCCGTTCAATCTTTAGCTTTTTGAGGAAATCCCATACTGTTTTCCACAGTGGCTACACCAGTCTGCATTCTCACCAACAGTGTACTAGTGTTCCCTTTTCTCAACAACCTCTCCAGCACTTGTTTGTTGATTTGTTAATGATGGCCATTCTGACTGGTGTAAAGTGGTATCTCATTGTGGTTTTGATCTGCATCTCTCTGATGGCTAGTGATGCTGAGCATCCTTTCATATGTCTCTGGGCTCTTTGTATATCTTTCTTGGAGAAGTATCTGTTCAGATCCTTTGCCCATTTTTAAGTTGGAATGCATACATATTTAAAAAGAATAAATCCCTTGAAATTATCACTAAAATGCCTGTTATTAAAAGTCACATTATAATTAAAAATAAAAATGTTTAATAAGCACATCTAAGACATTTCATGGAAAAATGCAAGTTAATTTTTAGTTGAAATATTTATTTGCTAGTCTTTCACAATGTCATATTTTTCTTAAACAATTCAGAACTGGCTGTAAAACAAATCTTATCTGTATGGGTTTGATGTTTTAAAAGTCCTTCATTTTAAATATTTAAGCATATTTATGTATGAAGAAGTCAAGTCTACTCAAAAGTAGATAGTACTAAGTTCCACATATTCTTTTTTTGTTTCCTTATAAAGAATTGGGATATACCTTCTTACAATCAAATTTTAAGTAAAAATAATTAAGACTAAGTCTAAGGAACAATTTAAGTCAAACTGTGTTTACTTTGAAAAGAATCTTCTGTGATCTTCGATTTCTCTTGTTACCTGATTAGCAAGAACAAACCACACACTACAAGCAGATAATGGGTCATTTAACTCACATTTTTTCAGTACCCAATATATGCTAAAAAAAAAAATTCTAGGGATAAAAGATAAATTGTCCTGTCTTCTAGGATTATTCAGTTGATGAGATAATGATAATAATAACTATCTTTCTCCGTACTTATAAGTCCTGTGTAATCATCTGATGGTACAACCCAGTCCTGGGAGAAGTGAGGAGGCTAGAGAGAACCACAGAGAAGGTGGCATTTAGACAGACATTGAAGAATATGGTCAGGATGAAGAAAAATGGGCAGGGACCAGGAAAGCTGCACATACCAGAAGAGCTCACATTTCTGTAGGCCTCAGTTTCATCACCTGAAAATGAGAGATTTAAACTGTCCAACATCTAAGATCTTTTCCCATTCTAAAAACTCTGTAAAGCAAGATCTTTGCAAATTTCTTCAAGAGTATTAGATGAACACATTTCTAGAAACAAGAACTTCTTGGTAAGAATACATTATTAAAATCCTAAATGTTTTTGTAATCATCTCTTTAAGAAAGGTCAGATTCCTGATATTTCCTTCCTGAAGCCCTTTCTAATTGGTTTATAAGCATTGTACTCAAAATGAGTTTAATGACAGCAGAAAGAGTTTTGTATAATTCTTTAAATTAAAAAAGTAAGAAAACAAAAGACTTTTGAAGCCCTATAGGTGTCTTTTCAGGAGAAAAAAGTCAAAACTGATCCTGATCTATAATCATAATCTCAACAGTGGTGGGAAGTCAGAGAAAAAGACAGAGAAGATGAGGTTATTGTTTTTCAACATTGGAAAATAAAGTAGATGCCTGAAAGTGAAAAAATCTAAACCCTGTTGTGGAGGCACAATCTCTCATAACATTGATGTCAAATAAACAAAAATCGGTACCACCTGCCTGGGGGTGCTTTCAGAATAAATAAAGAAGATGCATATAAATAGTGAGTGAAAGAACTAAGAATCAGTTTTAGTGCACTCTTTTAGTTTGTGACCTGCTCTATTTACAGATATGCATTAAGAAGTAAAATATTTAAAGTTAGTGTTTGATGGAAAATAAATGAAGTTATGTTTATTTAATAAGCACATCTTTTTTAAAAAGATAATTTATCAGTTACTAATCTATGATATGGGGCAGAGTTAAACACACCTACTGCACTGGTAATGGAAGCACCTCTTAAAGCCTAGACTATACAGGCGACCTGCTATACCATCCTGGGAAGGTATTATGAATCCTTGATATTTGCTATGGGCAGAGGTGATTAGAAACATGCTCAGAAGCACTAATATTCGAAATGGGGAACACCAAAAAGGCCTTGCCCAAGTATAGAGACTATGCATGGTCTGTTAGGATGTAAACATTTAATGAAGTAGCCAAATACCATGATACCTTTGATTTAAAATACAAAGTCAATAAATGAGGCATGGGCCAGGTGAGATGGGGGCAGAGTAGGCTGCACTTCATTGGGAGCTCTGGCTTCTAATCCTGGCATTCCAGTACCTCCACACTGCAACAGCCCCAAAGCCAGGGCCAAGTATTATTTTTCTTTGTGTTTCTCATACATAGCAAGGTACCATGAACATTACAGTTGTTTCAAAGTTGAAAAAGTAGTTGACCCATGTGTTTGTCATATAAAGTGCAGCAGGAAGTTTGGATATTCTGCTGAAGCTGATGCTGGAAAGAAAGAATGTGGATAATGACTGAGATGATTCATTTACATGAACATGTTCTAGTCAGTAAAACAATTTGAATAACAAATCAGCTAACAAGGAAAAGGCTTCATAATCTAGAGAGCTGCAGAATATCAACAAAGACTGTATGTATGTATGTAAGTGTGCTTTTATGTGCACAGACAATTTCTAGAAACACACAAAAAATTTTAAGTTTTAAAAATATTTTGCATATATAAATGTTCAGGAACTTAAACAGTATGAAGGACATAAATAAAAGTAATTACTTGGTGCAGTTTCTATGTACACTATCAAGTTATCTGCAAGCAATGAGAGTTTTACTTCCTCCTTTCCAATTTGGATGCCTTTTATTTCTTTTTCTTGTCTGAACACTGTGGCTAGGACCTCCAATACTATGTTGAATAGAAGTGTTAAAAGCAGACAACCTTGTCTTGTTTCCAATCTTTTTAGGAAAGCTTTTAGTTTTTGCCCATTGACCATGATGTTGGCTGTAGGTTTTTCATATATGGCCTTTATTATGTTGAGATGTTCCCCCTTTATCTCCATTTTGCTGAGTGTTTTTATCATAAATGGATGCTGTAACATATCAAATACTTTTTCTGCATCTATTGATATAATGGTGTGATTTTTGTCCTTCTTTTGTTTATGTGAGGTATTACATTTATTGATTTGCAAATATTGAACCACCCTTGCGTCTCTGGGATGAATCCCACTTGATCATGGTGGATGATCCTTCTAAAGTATTGCTTAATGTGGTTTGCCAATATTTTTGTTGAGGATTTTAGCATCTATGTTCATCAATATTGGCCCATAGTCTCTACCAAAAAACTACTTGACCTCATAAGTGAGTTTGGCAAACAGCAGCATTCAAAGTCAATATTCAGAAATCAAAGGCATTTTTGTACACCAACAATGAAATATCAGAAGAAATCAGAGAAAAAAAATCCCCTTTGTTATAGCAACAAGAAAAATAAAGTACCTAGGAAGAAACTTAACTAAGGATGAAAAAGACCTGTACTCAGAAAACTATACAACATTGAAAAAAGAAATTAAGGAAAACATAAATAAATGGAAGCATATACTGTGTTAATGGATTGGAAAAATTAACATCATTGAAATGGCCAAACTACTTAAAGCAATTTATACATTCAACACAGTCCCTATTAAAATACCAATGACGTATTTCACAAACACAGAACAAACATTTCCATAATGACCCTGAATGGCTGCTGCAATTTTGAGAAAGAAGAACAAAGTAGGAAGGATCACATTACCTGACATCAAACTGTATTACAAGGCTACTGTAATCAAAACAGTCTGGTACTGACATAAGAACAGACACATAGATCAATGGAACAGAATAGAGAGCCCAGAAATAAACCCATGTCTCTATGGTCAATTAATATTTGACAAAGGGTGAAGAGCATAAAATGGAGTAAAAGTAACCTCTTCAACAAATGGTGTTGGGAGATCAGGAAAGCTACATGCAAAAAATTGAAATTTGACCACCAACTTACACCATACAAAAAAATAAACTCAAGATGGATAAAAGACTTAAACATAAGTCATGACACCATAAAAGGCCTAGAGGAGAACATAGGGAGAAAATTCTTAGATATTCCATGTTATAATATTTTCACCAATATGTCCCCTAGAGCAAGGGACATAGAGGAAAGAATAAACAAATGGGACTTCAACAAAATAAGAAGCTTCTTCATGACTAAAGAAAACATCAATACAATGAAAAGGATACCAACTGTATGGGAAAATATATTTGCCAATGAGTCCTAGGACTAGCGTTTGATGTCCAAAATATATAAAGAACTCACATGGCTCCACCCCACAAAGAAAAACAATCTTGCCAATTAAAAAATGGGCAAAGGACCTGAATAGACCCTTCTCCAAAGAGGATATATACAGGGCCCAGAGATCTATGAAAGGATGCTCTGCATCACCAGTCATCAGAGAAATGCAAATTAAAATCAAAATGAGATACCACCTCAAACCAGTCAGAATGGCCATCATAAACTAATCAACAAACAGTAAGTGCTGGCGAGGTTGTGGAGAAAAGGCAACCCTAGTATGCTGTTGATGGGAATGCAGACTGGCATAGCCACTGTGGAAAACAGTTTAGAATTTCCTCAAAAAACTAAAGATGGAACTGCCTTTTGACCCAGTGACTTCACTGCTAGGATTATACCCTACAAATCCCAAAACACCAATTCAAAACAATCTGTGCACCCCAATGTTTTTAGCAGCACAATTTACAATAACCAAGTGCTGGAAACAACCTAAGTGCCCATCAATAAATGAATGGATCAAAGAACTGTGGTGCATTTACACAATGGAATACCACGCAGCAGAAAGAAAGAAAGAGCTCCTACCTTTCATGACAACATGGATGGAACTGGAGAGCATTATGTAAGTGAAATAAGCCAGGGAGTGAAAGAGAAATACCATATGATCTCACCTCTAAGTGGAACCTAACCAACAAAACAAAGAAGCAAGAAAAATATACCCAGCAACATTGAAAGAAAATACAAACCAACAGTAACAAGACGGAAGGGTGGCAGGTAATGGGAAAAAGAAGGGGAATGATCAAAAAAAGGAACATGTAGAAAGGACTCATGGGTGAAGCCAAGTGTGGAACAATTGAGAGTGGAAGATGGGGGTGAATGGGGCAGTGGAAACTGGTAGCAGGAAAACAGAGAAAAATGTATTTAAACAATAAAAATGTAATCATTCTGTGTTTCACTCTTCTACTTTTGCACTTTTTACTTAGAGACAACCCTTTTTTAACAGCTTTTTAAAATCCTCCAGAGGGTTCCTTACATTTCTCTAAATATGTGGTTCTATGGCTTCTCTTGATTTATCTAGGCCCATGACATCTTTTGACCTCCTGCTCTGATCATAGAAGATAGGTCATCTGCACATCCACTGTTTCTCATATGTCTTTCCTTTCAGCATAGTCATGTCACTCTTTTTATTCCACCATAGGAACCACGTATATTTGAATATTTACTTAAACTTCGGTATCATGTCCTATTATATAAGATGTCCTGTTGACATAGCTGTCTTAATAATGTAGAGGATATATTTGCTTTACCACTTTACCTTGTCATTTACCTTCTCTGTCATTCCTCTTCACCTTTAACTCCCAGACATCGGTTATCTACACTTTTAATCATTAATATGGGGAGCAAATACATTTGGTCGTATAATCATCAATCTTCTGTATTTAAACAGGTTGAATGTAAAAGCCAAAAGCAATAAACAATGTTCATTTATTGTGATCATATAAAGCCCAATTGGTATTCTATTTTCTTCCTTGACCATCGCCTTCCTCCTAATCCATTGTTACAGATTTAATGGCCCTTCCATTTTTTATTTGCTGCCTCTGTCATTATAAATTTCTCTTGATGTATCAAGCACATTATGACATTACTTAGATAGCTTTTAAGGAATAACCTGCCTCATAGGATGGAAATGCAGGCTGTCCTCAACTGACAACCTCTGGTCAGACTAACCAGGGGTACACCCCTCAGGAGTGGCCTTCCACAAATGACTGAAAAGGCAACAGAATAGATGTCCTCCCGTTTTTGGCCTAGTGGAGAGCAACTCAGACAGCATTGACTTTGGAGCTTCCCTGGGAGCCAGCTATTGGATCAGCATCCTCCTCTCCCCCTGCCCAATCCTGCTTCCTCCTGCCCTTTCTCAATGGTGTTGATGACGGCAGTCCCTCATATACCCCTCATTCTAACTTCCATCCCAGAGTCGGCTTCGTGGAAAACCCAACCTGCTATGTCTGACTATTGCCTTGGGCAAAAACTTGGAGACAGGCCAATAAACAATGTGAACACAGCCTACAGTCACCAACAGTAAAGCAGAATTCACTGGCAGCCACTTCTCAGTTAGCTGTATCTTCCCTGGAAACAGGTCAGAGTCAACTTAGCAAAACTGCTGTTCACTCTTCTTTTACTGCAGAGTCCTTACCTTTCCACGGAGCCCATATCCAGCTGCAAACTGAGCAACAGGAAAAAGGAAGAATTTGATTTTATACAAAACCGAGATGCTGTCATCTTTCTCTTTTTCTTGCCCCAGCTCCTCTCCCAGTGCCTCTCCTCTTTACCACCATATCTTAAAAGTCCTAACGACAGAATGTCCATCTATGTCAATTTTCTATTTGTTTTAGTCAGTTGGCTTTTACAACTAAATATCACACACTGGGTGGCTTATAAGCAACAGAAATTTGTTTCCAACAGTTCTGAAAATCTGATATTAGGGTGCCAGCAGAGTTGGGTTCTAGTGAGAGCCTTCTTCCAGTTTGTAGATTGCCAACTTGTCATTGTATCATCACATGGTAAAAAAAGGAGGTAAATCTCTCTGAGGTCCCATTTATAGGGACACTGACCTCATTCATGAGAATGGAGCCCTCATGACCTAATTGCATCCCAAAGGCTCCCCACCCTCTAATTCTATCACATTGGGGGTTAAGATTTAGCATGTGAATTTTTAGGAGACACATTCAGTCCACAGCACTCTTTCCCTCCCTTTTCTTTACTTGTGTCTTTCTATACTTATTTGGGTCACACAGAGGCTTCCTCTCCAAGGGGACAGAGCATCAGCTCCAGGTGGTCAGTCCTCACCTGAGTTAAATGCATAAACAATCTATCACCTTGCAACAAACTGTCGGAACCTCTTCCTATGTGATCACTTGGTTTGATGCACTTCCTGCCGTTCCTAAAACTGTATGGCTTATCCATAATTTCCTGTGTACACGTTTTCAAAATTACCAGGAATGAGAGAAAGAGTGACAGAAAAAGATATGCTTTTACAGATAAATCCTATCATACTTTAAAAATAAACATATACCTAATAAAGCAAAGAGAATAACAGGAAATGAAGGAACCCTCCCTTTGTGAGAGATCTTTCCCCTAAATCCTTTCTCCAGCCACTCCTCTGCATGGTGGATCCCACTTCATTCAACAGGACTTATCAAACTCTAACCTTGTTGCATCATCTCATTTGAAATCAGATCCATAGTTTCCTGGATCTACATCCATTCTTGGTTTATTCCCCCATTTTTAGAGAGTATATCCTCCAATGACACCTGGCCCTTCCATCACAGTTCTCTCAAGATAGGGCTTTTCTTCTGTTTTCTTACTCAACTTCTTCCATCCAGATGTGTCTTCTTGAAACCTGCTGACAGCGTTCACATGCACATGGACACTCTGCTGCTCTTTGAAGGCTCACTAATGTATACCTTTTTAAAAAAAAAATCAGGCCTTGTTTTATTTTATTTTTATTTTCTTTAAATAAAGTGATTTTTTATTTAAAAATTTAAATTACAAAATTACAGTTTACATTCAGTATTGTTTTGTATTAATTTCAAGTGTACAACATAGTGGTTAGACAATCACATACCTTACAAAGTGTTCCCCCAATATTTCCAGTACCCAACTGGCACATACATAGTTATTAAAATATTATTGACTATATTTCTTATGCTGTGCTTTACATCCCTGAGACTATTGTATAACTAGGAACTTGTGCTTCTTTTTTTTTTTAAATTGTACTTTTTTCAGAAAGAGAGAGAGAAAAACATTGATTTGTTGTTCTACTTATTTATGCATTCACTAGTTGCTTCTTGTATGTGCTCTGAGTGGGGAGTGAATCTGTAGCCTTGGCATGCGGGGATGATGCTCTAACCAACTGAGCTAGCCCACCAGGACCCCTATTTATGCTTCATGATTCTTTTACCTCTTTCACACAGTACCCCAACCCCCCTCTTCTCCGGCAACCATCAGTCTGTTCTTTATATCTATGTATACTCTGTTAAGCCCCTTCAATAACAGAGTTATGAGTAAAACGGTTTCTGCACAGATGCTCTGGCTGCTTGAAGTCACCAGGACACTCTGATCAGTTTCATCCTGGGAAAACTAGGATACAAGGCAGACAGGGACCTGTCCTTTTTTATTTGTTTGTTTGTTTGTTTGTTCAAATACATTTGTCTCCACCTTCCCATCTGTCCTTTTAATCACAATTCTGTTGAGCTGTTGGGAGTTTTTATTGTGAGAGCACCTTCTTTTGTTTTTCAATAAAAGAAAACAAATCGGACAAATGGACAAACATTTAATAAGCTACTAGGCACCAGGTGCTGCCCTAGACAGTTTTTGAGGAAAGAGACAGAGGAAAATCCAACACCAATTATACATTTCAGAAAAGGAGCTTCCATTGAGACAGCACAGTAATTTCTGGGTTTATCACTATTTGCTGTGTTGGTGGAAACCTGTAGATTTTTATTATGCTTTAAAAACACAGTGCAAAAAATCTTGATAGTGTCAGCAGCTGGAATTTCTTGCATTCTCACAATGTGGTATCTGGAATAATCTTTAGCGTTTTGTGAAATCTGAATCATCCCCTTAAAGTGAGCTCTTTTTTGCCATGCAAAACATTTTTCCATTGTCCTATGTGTTTAAGAATGATTTAAGCTATAAAACTACAATTGGAGTCCAGCAAAATGGGAGGGAAAACCTTACAGGCCACTTGAGATACTCAGTGGAAAAACAGTCAGTTGATTTATGTTACATGATTCCTTAAACCAAATGCATATTAAACCATAATGAGTTTTACTCTTATGGGTATTTACAGCATATTTAAAAATACATAAATAATGTTTTCTTTAACTTTCACAATTTCCCCAATTCATAGGAAATCCACACTCAATTTTCAATAAGTATATCCATCTTTCATGCATAACAGTAGAATTTTGGAGCTATAAGGGACAATGAAGGAAATAAAGGAGCTAACAGTCATTACCAAGCCTTTTGGTTTCTGTAACTTAAGTAGATGTCACATTTCTACATTTCTGGTGAATTGATGCTATGGCAGAATCCTGATTAAATAATCCTGGTTTCTTAGAGTAACCTAGACTGACTGTATCATTTATCACCCAAAATAGGACACTTTGGTGGAAGACAAATGATAAAATGGAAGGTCATAAATCAGAACTGTCCCAGATACCAGGATAGATGGGGTAAGAGTTCAAGAGCTGAGCAGATGTAGAATTGAATCAGAGCATACCTGTCACTCCTTTTATAAAATTAAACACATTACATGGGCTGTTTTAGATCTATCATATGGAGTAATAAAACCTAACCCATGCTTGAGAGTATTTATTTAGATGAAAATGTGTCCATGCCCAGAACAGAGGCATTTCAGGAATGAGGTCTAAGCAAAGATGGGGAGGCAAGAATCATTTGTTCAATTATTGTAGAAGTTATTGAAAGGGAACTTTCCTTGGCCAAGTCACTGTAAGGCCGTATTAGTGTAGAACTACAGCTTACTGGTGACTATCAAAGCAACCAGCAGTGGCTCTGGACACAGGCTGACATAAACAGGGGTATGAATCTTAATTTTTTTTCACCTCAAATCATAATAGTTGAAGTGATGCAATTATAAAGTGTGTTATTAAACAATGAATGGGTCAACAACAAGATCAAAGAAGAAATCAAAAGCTACCTTGAAACAAATAAAAAATGAAAATGAGAACACAACAACCCAAAATCTGTGGGACACTGGGAAAGCAATCCTAAGAAGAAATTCATAGCATTACAGGCCTATCTCAAAAAAAAAGAAAAAAAAAAGGAAAAACCCAAATAAACAATCTAATTTTATACTTAAAAGAACTTGAAAACAAACAACAAACAAAGCCCAAAGTGAGTAGAAGGAAGGAAATAAAGATTAGAGGAGAAATAAATGAAATAGACTGTAAAAATGATACAAGAGATCAATGAATCCAAGAGCTAGTTCTTTGAAAAGACAAACAAGATTGGCAAACCTTTAACTAGAATAATCAATTAAAAAAAAAAAAAGAGAGAGGACCAAAATAAATAAAATCAGAAATGAAAGAGGAGAAATAACAACTGACACAAAAGAAATACAAAGGATTATAAGAAAATATTATGAGCAATTATATGCCAAAAAACTGGACAACCTGGATGAAATTAATAAATTCCTAGAAACATACAATCCTTCAAAAACAAATCAGGAAGAATTAGAATCTTAATAGACAGATTACACCTAGTTAAATTGAAGCAGTCATCAAAAAACTCCCAACAAACCAGTGCCTTGGACCAGATGGCTTTGCAGGTGGATTTTACCAAACATTTTTAGAAGAACTAACACCTTTCCTTTTCAAACTATTTCATGAAATTCAAGAGAAGGAAATGCTCTCAAACTCATTTTACAAGACCAGCATTATCCTAATTCCAAAACCAGATAAAGATACTAAAAAAAAATTATAGGCCAATATCCCTGATGAACATATATGCTAAAATCCTCAACAAAATATTAGTAACCAAATACAACAATGCATTAGAAAGATCATACACCATGATCAAGTGGAATTCATTCCAGGAATGCAAGATTGGTAGAATCTATGAGTCAAAATATTAGAAAAGATTTCTAAGTTTGTAGGTATCAGATTGATTTCTTCAACATGGTAATTTTTATAACAAAAGTTTCTTTGGCAGAGGGTTTTAAACTTTCCCTTTCCTCTTAAAATAATAGTCAGGGGTTGAAACTACATGTATAAACACACTGACACCAAATATGCTTACCCTGCAGATTCATGAAGGTCATCAGGAACTGGCCTCCTGATGAGACTTGTTTAATAATATTCAATTCTCATGTCAAATACAGATTTGAGGATGCCAGTAAAGATCCTAAGATGCTTTCTATACAAAGACTTGTTGAAATATTCTCATTTTCTAAGATTCAAGATGGACAGACTCATTCTGTGGTCCTTTAAATTACCTTAATCCAGTCAACCTGCTCTTATATCCCAGGCTTTGTCCACAGGATTTGACATCTTCACTATTTCTCATAGAGTATACAGTGTTTTATAAAATCATCATAATTTTCAATAGTTGCATTGTCTTTACTGTATTTAAGATGTCAAATTTATATATTATGATGCTTACTTTTGACACTGAACTTTTTTCACACAAAATAACTTCAAACACTATATGTCTCACATGGAAAGCATTTGCATCTATCTCTAAGCTTAATTCTTCTCAAAACCTGGAATCTGAAGTACATTTACATTTCTGTGTCTCGATAAATTTTCTTATTTGCCTTAGAATTAGAATTTATTGAATTCAATACATATTTTATCTTCATGGCTTATGCCTAGAAATAAACAATCTAATATTGTGGTTTTGTATATGTTATTAATCTCATTGCAGTTATTAACTATATTAATGATGCTAACAATCTTAACAGCAGTAACATCAACAATTACATGGTGTTCTACATATTGCCTGGAACTATTCTAAATGAACTGAATGGTTTTACAAGTTCCTATGTTCCATGAACTGGAAAGACTTGTAATGAATTTTGTGTAAAACATATGTAATCATTATGTATATCTAAAAAAAGTTTGAACATTATTAATTACTAAACTGTTTATAAAAATAATCAAAGGGTGAGAGGTGGAAAGCAAACTATCACTGTAGATTTCAATTGACAAATATTTACTGAATGAATGAGAACAGTTTCATGCTATGATGCTGAAAGTCTGGTTGATGAATCAAACATGATACTTTCCATCTAGATAAACTCTCTCCAGTGAGGAAGGATGTGGCAAGGAAATCCCCCCAGATAGGTAGACTGAAATGCCATATAATTTTGTTAAGCTATTCCAATATTATTAAAACATGTATGTGTATGTACCTAGTTATGTACACATAAATACATATATACTCATAATTCAATTAAATACATTGGATATATATTCAAATAACATACATATTTTTACTAAATGTTGACAATGTTTCTCTTATGATTGTAAAACATTATATTTAAATTTTTCATTTCTAACTCATTTAAATTTGCAATGTTTAAATATACTTGTTGAAAATATTTGTATCTACTCCATGTATAATAATAAATGTTTAACATAAAGTTTTTGATGTTCTTATGTTAATAATTCACCAGGTACGAGAAAATCTTACCACCATTAGAGGAAAGGAATCAGAACCCTTGCACAGGAGATTATCACAAAGGCACTGGGGCTGTGCAGTGAGAACCCACCAGTCCTCTGGCGCCATCTATTGACTGCGTTGCTTTCCTTTCTCATCAGACCACATGCAAATTAGCACTTAATGAATAAAACATAAATTTTCTCCATCATTTTTCCTTAATGAAAAATTGTTTGAGCTATCAACACTGATAGCAGTCTATGTGTGCAGATACATTGAGAAATTTACCCCCAGAGTCTGATGTTGCCTTTGAGTGAGAACTCGCCTGTGAATGACTGCAGGAGTCCACCTCCACAGGTACATCATGCTGAAACATCTAATCAGAGACAAAATCATCATCATCTGGAGGACTGGCTCTGTCAAATGTCTTTTTTAAGCATTTAAATTCTGCTGGGGAGCCACTGACACAATTCTCTATGGTTCTCACTTTGCCCTGGCCATCATAAAGATGTCTATGTAAAGAGCACCAGTTAGGTAACATCACTTAGATAGATACTTTCACACAGACCATTCCATTTCATCTTTCCCTAAATTACAGATGAGCAAACTAAGTGCAGAGATTCAAAATATCAGCATGAAGCCCCCATGACATTCAGGGTTATACTTCAAATGTCACTTTTTCAGTAAGCCCTTTCCAACCTATCTTCCTTAAAATTTTTAACACATATCCTTCAAAACTTCTTATCCCTTTTCACTGTTTAGTAATTGTCATTATAATATACTATATGTTATAAATGTAATTTTTTCTTATTTATCTGCATCCACAGCATGACAACAGGAGTTCTATGTTTTGCTCAAGACTACCATCCTAAGACCTGAACAGGGCCTGACACACAGTAGATGCTCAATAAACTCTTGTAAATGGCTGAATGAGTATCTAGTCAGTAGCAAAGCAAGGATTTGAAGCTAGGATACTTTAAGTTCCCTTTCTACTACCACCAACTATGATGCTTTAATCCTGTGAACGATAAAAATGCCCCAATGTCTCATGTTAACGTATACCATTCAAAGGAATAAAATTTTCTTTTCTTTTAGTTCTTCTGAATTAAGTAGGGAAAGGGGACTGCTAACATGCTCCCCTGTGACCATTCATTTATCTGATATTGAAGACATTTATGCTGAATAGCCTCATGAACTAAACATATGTTGAGGCCCCTCACATCTGTGGCTTAAGTACATGTGTGTCATTGTGTAACACCTGGACCTTTGACAGTTTTCTGTGATGCTTTCTTGCAGGATGCGGGGAAGGAGGTAACAGCCCAGTATTCATGCCTGCCTTGGAGAACAGGGTTCTCCTCAGGATCCCTCCATTAGACGGAATAATATTTCACCTCTCTCACAGAGGCTCACAGAATGTTGAAGTTAAAGTATAGAAACCTTTAATACTATAATTAAGTTTACCAAGCCTATACACAGCTCTATGCTTATTTTATGGAAGATAAAGTAGTGTATCTTCTCACTTTAATTTTTCAGGTATGACACTAACCTCCATCTTTGCATGGATGAAGACAAGGAATAGCAGAAGTTAGAAAGTTAGGATAAGCAGACACTGCCTTGGGGTTAAGTGGTGAGAAATAAACAGTAATGACTTTTTTCCTACAGTAAACATAAGGCATTATCTCATTTTTAAGTAAATTTAAAGGTACACTTTAATATTGCTATATATTTCTTCTCATTCTAAAAAATGCATGTCACTTTAAGTGATATATTTTTATGGCAGGGATTTTTATGGAAGGATTTTCTTAATCAGAAGGAAACCAATACAACAAGAAAGGATAGAATGACCATTTTAACAAGGTAAATGCTTATAAGATCCAAGAATTGGTGGAAGGAAAAAGGAGAGGCACAGTGGGATGGTGAGGAATGGAGGATTGTGGAAGGTGCTGCACAGAGGCTGGCCAGCAGGAAGTCCCCCGACTGACAGGGCAGGATGCCTCAAAGTGGGAACTCCAATGGGGGTTCTTTCGAATACCATAACTCTTATAAATAAAATGCATCCAATTCACACCACATCTCTCACCAGGAGGGCTCTCCCATGATGCTAAAGCCTCTTGCTTGTGCTAAACAAACAAGAGGGAGAAATGATGCTTCCAACTTGGATTGTCTATTGCCTACAACAGATATGGGTCATAATTACAAATTTTAGGAGAGTACAAAGAAGAAATTTCAGAGCAAATATAGAATAATAACTTTAGACAATGCTGTGGAAAAAGAAGGTGTCTTTTGTGAATGTGCATAAAATGAAATTCCAGTAATACCATCAGAATCCTGATAAATAAAAAAGAATGAGAGGCTCTAAGAAGGTGTGTAATACTACAGGCCTCTAAGATGAACTCTTGCTTGAAAAGTTTGCTCAACATTTAGAAAGAGATCAGACAGGGAAGAGTAAACTGTGGTGGAAGAATTGAATAATGGGGTCAGAGATGTCAAGTCAGGAATAAGGGAGGTCCCTCCTAGATCCATAATTCAGTGTCTCTTAATTATACCTCTCAAATATAACAATGACCCCAAATTATTCATATCCAAGGACAAGGTGACATAATTTCAGTTTATATGAAAGACTCACAGGTTTTTATGACTTTTATTTGAACCTCTCAATAGCATGCTGGTACAAAAAAGCTGAATGTTATGTCAGTAAAACCAGACCTTCTGAAATAAAGGACATGCTTATCCTACTGTGCCTGAAAGGCTACCCAAAAATGCTTCAAAAGAGGTCATTGTGCACATACAGCATATCCTGACAAATTTATCCTGGAAAACAAAAGGCCTGACAATTTTGTTTTAAAAGGAATAGCTCTTCTGTAGAAGACAGTATTTGTAGGGCATGACAACTGCTGCAAAAAATTAGAAAGGATATAAAGCAGAGGATAACACACTTATATCTTCCCTGCATATCATAGCAATGAAACATTCTCTCACTTTTTGATTCTGGTGGGAGGTGGGGTGGGTTGGGCAGGGGGCAGTGGTGGAAGGAAAATGGAGATAACTGTACTTGAACAACAATAATTTTTTAAAATATGGATAACAATATGACATAGGTCCTGGTAGAATTGTAAGAATTGTGAGAGAACATATATAAATTACCTAGCATACTACCTAACTCCTCATAAATGTTTCACAAATACCACCTCAGTAAACAGAATGCACACTCATAATAGTGGGAACCAGGAGTCATGGCTATGTTGTAATCCCTTAGCCCACCATTATCTGGCAGACAGCAGATTCTCCCTGAATACATAATAAATATATAGACGTGTACTTACCAGGGTCAAAAATATCATTGTGAGTATAACTTACAGAAGAGTGGAATTTAAGGCTTCAACTAAATAAATGCATAATAGAACAGTGGTATATAATGTTCTTACTATTTGGTATCAACAAAATGAAATCACATTTCTCCTTTTCAGCATCTGTTCATCCTTCTTAGCTTTTGGAATGTTTGGTAAAATTCACCTATGAAGTCATCAGGTCCAGAGCTTTTGCTTTTTGGGGAGTTTTTTGATTACTGCTTCAATTTCACTAGGTGTAATCTGCCTATTCAGATTCTCTGATTCTTCATGATTTAGCTTTGAAAGATTGTAGTTTTCTAGGCATTTATCCATTTCATCCAAGTTATCCAGTTTGTTGGCATATAGTTGTTCATATTTTCTTACAATCTTTTGTATTTCTTTGGTGTCAGTTGTTATTTCTCCTCTTTCATATCTGATTTTATTTATTTTGGTCCTTTCTATTTATTTTTATTGATGATTCTGTCAACCTTGTCAACCTTGTTTATCTTTTCTAAGAACCATCCTTCATTGATTTTTTTTGTATCATTTTTAGACTCTTTTATTTATTTCTGCTCTGATCTTTATTATTTCCTTACTTCTACTCACTTTGGGCTTTTTTTTAAAGATTTTATTTACTCATTTTTAGGGAGGGGAAAAGAGGGACAAAGAGAGGGAAAGAAACATCAGTGTGTGGTTGCATTTTGTGCACCCCCTGCTGGGGACTTGGCCTGCAACCCAGGCATGTGCCCTATAGTGGGAATCGAACTGATGACCCTTTGGTTTGCAGGCTGGTGCTCAATCCACTGAGCAGCACGGTTCTTTTTCAAGTTCCTTTAAGTATAATGTTAGATTGTTTATTTGAGCTTTTCATGTTTCTTAAGATAGGTCTCTAATGCTATATGTTTCTCATAGGATTGCATTCCCTTTGTCCCATTGATTTTGGGTTGTTGTGTTCTCATTTTAATTTGTTAAAGATATCTTTTGATTTATTCCTTGATCTCATTGTTGACCAATTCATTGTTTAATAACATAATATTTATCTTCCATGTCTTTGTGTGTTTTTCAGTATTCTTCTTGTGATTGATTTGTAGTTTCATAGCATTGTGGTAAGAAAAGATGTTTGACATGATTTCAATCTTCTTAAATTTATTGAGACTTGTTTTGTGTCCTAATATGTAGTCTATCCTAGAAAACATTCGGTGTGCACTGGAAAAATATGTATATTCTGCTGCTTTGGGATGAAATGTTCTGAAGACATCAATTAAACCATTTGATCTTGTATGTTGTTTAAGAAACTGTCTCCTTGTTGATTTTGTCTGGATGGTCTATTCATTGAAATCAGTGGGGTGTTAAAATCCCCCACTACAACTGTTTTTCTTTCCATCTCTCCCATTATGTCCATCAAGGTTTATTTTACATGTACAGCTGCTGCAAAGTTGGATGTGTAAATGTTTACTAGGGTTATATAATCTCATTCGATTGCTCCCTTTATCATTATGTATTATTATTCCTTGTCTTTTACTAGAATCTTGGTTTTAAAGTCTATATATGTCATATATAAGTATTGCTACCCCAACTTTTTTCCCTTCAATATGCATAAAATATTTTTTCATCCTTTTATTTAAGTCTATGTGTATCTTTCAAATTGATGTGGGTCTCTTAGAGACAGCATATATATGAATCTTGCTTTCTTATCCATTCAGTTACTCTATATATTTTGGTTGGAGCATTTAAGCCATACACATTTAAGGTGATTATTGATGGATACGCATTTATTGCCATTTTATTTTTTAATTATTTTCCTCTGTTTTCTTTTTCTCTTTCTTCTTTGTCTTCTTAATGCAAGCTCTTTAATGTTTGTGGCAGCATTGGTTTGTTGCTAACAAACTCCTTTAGCTTTTCCTTGTCTGGGAAGCTCTTTATTTCTCTTTCAATTTTAAATGATAGCCTTGCTAGGTAATGTAGTCTTGGTTGTAGGTCCTTGCTTTTCATCACCTTGAATATTTCACATTGCTCCCTTCTGACCTGAAATGTTCTTGCGGAGAAATGAGATAACAGTCTAGTTGGAGCTCCGTTGTAGGTAACTAACGACTTTTACTTGAAGCTTAGAATTCTCTGTCACTTAGCTTTGCTGTTTTAACTATTTTGTGTCTTGGTGTAGGCATCTTTGGGCCCTACTTGTTAGGGACTCTCTGAGCTTCCTGGAGTTCTGTGACTTGTTCCTTCACCAGATTAGGGAAGTTTGTGGACATTATTTCTCAAATAGGTTCTTGATTCCTTGCTCACTCTCTTCTTCTGGTATTCCCATGATGTTGTTATATTTCATGTTATCCAAAATGTTTCTTCAGCCCTTTTTTCCCCCCCTTTTTTTTTCCTGCTCTGCTTGGCTGTTTTTTTCTACCTTGCCTTCCAAATTGCTGATTTCTCTCCTCTGCTTCATCTTACCTACTGTTCATTCTTTTCAGTGTATTATTTACTTCAGATATTGCATTCTGTGTTTCTGACTGGTTTTTTTTTATGGTTTCTCTATCTTTTTTCATGCTATTATAATCATTATTGCTTACAATAATTATTCTAGTCTCTATAACTAACAGATTGCTTGCCTCCATTTCATTTAGTTGTCCTTTGAAAAATTTTTCATCCTTTCTTTTAGGGTCTGTTTCTTTGTGTTCATATTTTGGCTGGTTCTTTGTATTTGTTTCTGTGTATTCTGTTTATCTTAAAAAACTCTGGTGCTGACCTATGGCAGACTCTGCCTGTAACTGGCCTTGGAAAACCTGTTTGGAACTATTGGAGATCCACAGCTTGTTGCTCCCTCTGCTGGGTGGATGTGTGCAGAAAGAACCAGGCTGGTTTTTACCAGCACCAGGCCAGGAAGATGCCCATCTATAGAGTCTCAAAGCTCCCAGAGATCTGCCTTGTTTTTAGGCTTAACTTCTGAATAGTCTCCAACTATACTTAACAACCTGGCAGAAGCTCACCAGGTGGGGCAAGAGGGATTCATGTGGTAGGGCTATTGCTTCTCCTCAGACTGATGCTACTTGAAAGGGAGTGTTCTGACCAAGGAAGATGGCCTCTGCAGTATGGGGGAAATTACTCAGCACAGGGTTTCTGGTGACTGACCATTAAGTTCTCTCCCTAGAGCTACCCACTCCACACTCTCCTCATGTGCCTCTAGTCTACTCTGCTTTTCCTCTGCCAGAGCCCTGAGTAGGTGCCTGCAAACAAAATATTGTGCTTTGGGACTTTAAAAGGCTCTTTGTATTTCTATCTGTCTCTCCCTCATGGACAGAAACTCTGATTTTTTTTTTACAGCCAAGTGTCACTTAGGTTCCTTTCCTGGTTCTGGTGCTCTAGGCTGGGGAGCCCAGCTTGGTGTTCAGACCTCATACTTCTCAGCAGGACCCCCCATGCCACTGAAATATCCCTGTAGCACTTCAGCTGATGCCTGTGGGGGCCCACCCAGCTCTCCCATGCTTCTGCACTCCTTACTAATCTTGTGGTGGAGTGGTTTCTTCTGTCTGTCCTTGGTTATAAGGCTTCTCTTCAGCTACTATTCAATTAGTCATTCAGCATGATTTTTTCTTTAATGTAGTTGTAATGCCAGTTTGGTCCTAGGAGAAGGTTAGTGTAGCTTCTACTTATCTCTCTCGCCATCTTGGGTTTCTGTTACCTATTTTTAAATTAAGTTATTTATTTTTCCTACTGATGTTTTGTAAAAAAATATATAAACATATTTCCAATAATAACCCTTGTCAGATATATAATTTGAAAACATTTTCTCTAATTCTGTAGATTGACTTTTTACTCTATTGATTATTTCCTCTCCTCTGCAGAAGCTTTCTAGTTTGATGGAGTCCCACTTGTCTATGCTTGAGGTTGCCGCCTTGTTTTTGGTGTCATACCCAAGAAGTCATTGCCAAGACAAATGTCAAGAAGCTTCTCTGTTTCTTCTAGATGCTTTATAGTTTTAGGTCTTAAGTTTAAGTCTTTGATTAATTTAGAGTTCATTTTTGTGTTAAGGTATAAGATAAGCATACACTTTCATGCTTTTGAAGGGGGTATCCAGTTTCCCTAACCCTATTTGTTAAACAGACTGACTATTGTTTCCCAGGTGTGTGTTCTTTCCATCCTTCTTAAGGATGAGTTGACTATATACACATAGGTTCAGTTTTATGTTCTCTATTCTGAACCATTGGTCTATGTGTTTGTCTTGCAGCCAGGTCAAAACCCTTAGTATAAACTACCTAAAAAGGCAACTAAGAAAGTAATTTCATTTATAATGTAGCAAAAGGATAAAATACATAGGAATAAACTTGTGAAAGAGTGAAAGACTTGTACACTGAAAAGTGCAGAACATTGATGAAAGAAATTAAAGACACAGATAAATGGAAAGATATCCCATGTTCATGCAATGGAAGACTTAATGTTGTTAAAATGTTCACATTACCCAAAGCAATCCACAGATTAAATGCAATGCCTATTAAAATTTTAATGGCTATTTTAAAAAATAAAAAATACAATTCTAAAATTCATTTGGAACCCCACATGACCCCAAAGTGCCAAAACAGTCTGGAGAAAGAAGAACCAAGATGAAGGCATCACAGCTTTCCTTATTTCAAAGTATATTATGAGGCTACAGTAATTAAAACAGTATGCAGTCATTTTTCATTTTAGCTCTTGATAATACAAACATTTACATGTTTCAATCTTTGAATACTATCCAAAACTCTTTGATTATTAAAAATGTAATCTAATGTGAAGGTTTTTCTTTCTGCATTGTAGGATTTAATTCTTGAAAATGCAGTTGGGTTTGTTAAATATTTATCGTTCACTCTTAACGTTTGCATTTATGTTTCCTTTTGCAAACTAAGAGCATGGTCATGATCCTTTGCTTTCCAGTTTAATAAGGAAACTGGAGCAAGAAATCATTGTCCCTGCAAAACCATTTCTCACCCTTCCTAATGTGAAGTTGAGCTTTATTGAGGAAAAACATGGACATAAAAAGAAAGTTGTATCATTCACCTTTCCCACTTTTGACAAAGTACTGCAAGTCCTTGAATGAAGTAATTTCTTTCAACATCTTTTCATTGTAATGTTGAGTGAAAAGTGAAGGAAACTGAGAAAGACTGACCTGAAATGTAGCAAAAAACCAAGAACACAGTGTTGCAGGAAGAAGGAAACATGCACATTGGTGGAGACTCTGAGATAAAAATTAAAATTGTCTATTACTCTGTCAATCTGGATACTGTTGGTAATTTAACAAGACTTTTTTTCTGGACAGTGGTGAGACAGACCTTAGATGACAAAGACATCAGGAATGCATATATTAGCACTGAAGCGTTCTCTAAACAATGCATTGCACAGAGATGTCACCTAGCAGAGAAATATCAGGGCCCAGAGTCTGAACAGAGAACGGGAAAGTCTTGTGGTCTAGAGGTGGTATCTTTCCAAAGAGACTGCCTATGGAATCGTTGCAAATAGGATTCTTTGAACTGGGGATTGGAATGTTAAGTTTTCATATTTTAGAAGCTCTTTTTTAGGTTATTCAATACAGCCCAGAAAAGACAAGAATCATGCTTCTATTGCAGCAATAATTTAAAAGCATTCTAACATATTTAGGTTATCAAATAAAGAACAAGCTCTCCACAAGGACAGTATAAATGCACCAGTTGAAAGTAGGTAATGGTACCAATTTTCACTTTGTCTGGAATCTGTCAAGACTTTGAATATTCCTCAGAGTAAGGAATTGATGGGTCCTCAGCCTCACATGATATAAAGCTTGGGACACTGCAAAACAAGGTACTCCACCAAACAG
Organism: Pteronotus mesoamericanus; assembly: GCF_021234165.1. Classification (NCBI taxonomy): domain Eukaryota; kingdom Metazoa; phylum Chordata; class Mammalia; order Chiroptera; family Mormoopidae; genus Pteronotus; species Pteronotus mesoamericanus. The sequence goes on from NW_026555321.1 coordinate 63,032,354, forward strand.
ATGTCATCATTATTACTTATTCTAACCCATTACTCATCAAAATTCAAAGCTTCATATTTTCTGGTAAATTCATTCAAACTTTACAGAAACATATATCAGCAAATGTCACTTGATGATGTATTTGTGTACAATTACTCAACTGTTTTCAATAAATTCAAAAGTTGATTTAAACAAAGTTTATATTAAATCAATCACTAGAAAGAGCATTCTGTTCTCTACCACCTATACATTTATGCTTTCTCAGTGTCTCTTTTCAGAATTATGAAAAACAATGTTCCTGAATTAATTAATAATTTTCAGCAATCTCAGTTTCATTTGAAATAATTTGCCGATGGTTCTGAATATTCCCTGAATTAATTTCATTACCTTTGTCAAATGGAACCTATTTTTTTCAGAGGAATATTCTGATAGATTAATTATTGCTATTTACAGCTAGTCTCCCTGGATGGATTTTCTTGAAATTCAGAAAGTGGGAAGGTGGAGCAAGCGCGCCCTCGTGTGGTCAGAACGTAATAATACAACTGCAGTAGAGCAAGTGAGCCAATTTTCTGTTTCTAGGATATTTCAGAATTTTAGTGACAAATCTTTCAAAGGGTAAAGTGAGGGAGAATTAACACAATGCAGCTGTATGGTGGTCCACCCTGGAATTTATCCATGCACTATATGTCAATATTGTCATCAGTAACTTATTTTCTACTCTCCTGTGTGCTCTAACCTAGGGAACGACAAAACTCAGAGTGTTATTAATTCATAATTTTATGTTGCCACATTACACCTTCCCCTTAAAGCCATTAGAGAATTTTTTCTCCTACATTTCTCCAAAATAACTGCTACCAAGGTCAGTAATAATCTCAATATTTAGAGAATATAAATTGACTTCTGCTTGCTGCTGGTGACTTATCTTTGGGCTACAGGAGACCTCAGGATAAAATGTTTGTCAAAATACTAATTTGGGGAGTCATCAATGTCACAAACACATCTATCTTCACCACGAAACTTCCTATAGATAGCAAGTTGACCTTTTAAAGTTGATTTGGGGAGAAATTATTATTTCACATGAACTGGCTCAAAGGAAGATTTCATGATTTCAGACTAATATTATGTAATTTGACTTATTAATTCTGTTCCCACTGAAGATTTTTTAAACAATGAAACAAAAGAACAAATTGAACTACACATCATAGCTGAAAAATGGAACTAAACTGATATTTAATGATGGGATAAAACTAACAAAATTTCTCTATTTGGGGCAGCATCTAAATTTTGGTGAGGTCTGTCATTATTATCCTATGTTTGTAAGAACTGTGCATATTATAATAGTAACTGACTCTGAGTCAGCCATGAGCTTCTTAAATTTTTAAGCATATGGGATGTGTCCAATTCTTTCCAAGGCTATATAGAAAAAGAGATATCCACTTAAACTTTAAATGACTGTCTCAGAAGGTCTAGAGTTTAATTCTTACTTTTTCAGAAGACTTCAGGTCTTACACTGATAAAACAATATATTAATAGTTTTTTTAATACAGTTAACAACTTGAGATAAATATCTCAAATCGTACAACTTGACACAAGGGTATGTCTACTCAAACTGAAAGTATTTCTGCTGCTTTTAGTCCCAATATTTCCTTCATGGGCTGTCTCTGATCCCCAGGACATGATGTTAGAAGAGTCCACATACCACACTGGGGCTCTGATATTTCCTGTTGGACAGTGAGGCCATCAGCCAGGGTTCAGTTTATGGCCTTTAAGGGGATTTCTCTAGACTAACATGAAAGACATTTTTCTCCCCATTTTTCCAAGAAACGGCAGTACACAGTATAAAAAAAACCTGCTCAGAGTTCAATGGCCCCAATTAGGTTCTAAAATGTTTCAATGTCTGGTACATAATCAGACCCAATAAGTAATAAATATTTGTGTCTATGACTGAATTGTGAACACACGCACATTCTCTCTCTCTCTCTCTCCCCCCGTCCCTCTCTTGGGATTATTTGACATTACCCATAGAGCAAACACCTCTATATTCTTCCTCCATCATTCTCCCCAGGTTGGGGCCTCCCCAGACCTCGGCTCACCCTCACTGCTTTCCGGTTTCAAACACACCTTTCCTCCAATTCCTGTACCCCAAAGCTTGAAGTTCACTCACTGTTCCCTCTGCCTTCAATCCCTCTTGCTCCCCAGTGAGTGATTCGATCACTGATGAAAGAATATCAACTTGCTGTGGCCTCTCCTGGCTAATTCTATGCCTCTGAGGTTTTCACTCAAACATTTAAATGAAATTATTCATATTATTAATAATAATTATGCAGCTATAATCTCATGAGTAGGATGTACTCTGACTAGAGCAGCCTTTGCAAAGGTTCAGAGTAAATAAATTTCACAGAGGAAGGACTGGAAAATAATGGCTAAATCAGCAGTGCAAGGATTCAGGAGTCCACCTAGGGATGACACTGCACATGTGAGTATTGTTAATAGTCATGCCTTGGCAGAGGACTGGAATACTCACCCTGTCCAGTCCACTTTTCTTTGCATCCTTGAGGTCATTACCAGCTGCAATCTATATCAGTGCAGCAAAGTTTCAGGTCATTAGGCAAATGTTTTAGCAATGAAATTGTTTTAACACAGCTCCTGTATGTTATGAAAGTTCTAGATTCACGTTCTTGGCATGTTATCATAGAACATATTAACTTAGAACTGTAGAACATATTGACATAGAACAAAGTAGATTGTTTAAGCTGATGAATCAAGCATGATTTAACTCTATAAAACCCTTGCTAAGAGTTTAGGTAGCTGTCATTACTTTCTGGAAGGTAGTACATACATTCATGCCAACATTCACTGCTTATTATGTGCAATGTCCCACACCATAACACTGTCAGGTTTTCCCTTACTTTTTCTCTTTTAATTTTACCTTTTTATTTTTATTTTTTTATTCTACCAATATATTTCTCTCCATTTACCTGCCACCACTCTCCCCTACCCCAACCCCCAACACCCCTTTCCCATTCTTTCCTCACCTGGGCTTCATCCATGTGTCCTTCTCATCTGTTCCTTGATCTGACCCTTCCCCTTCCCCTCCTGACTACCCCCTCCCTCCCTCCTGTCCCCCTTGGTTTCTTCTTTCTTTCAATCTTGCTGGGCATGTTTTTCTTGCCTCTTTGCTTTGCTGGTTAGGTTCCACTAATATGTAATATCATATGATATTTGTCATTCACTGCCTGGCTTCTTTTACATAGCATAATGCTCTCCAGTTCCATCCCTGCTGTCGTGAAGGGTAGTAGCTCGCTCTTTCTTTCTGCTGTGTACTATTCCATTGTGTAAATGTAGTTTTTGGACCCACCCGTTTACTGATGGGCACTTAGGGAGCGTCCAGCACTTGGCTATTGTAAATTATGCTGCTTTGAACATTGGGGCACATAGGTTCTTTTGAATTGGTGTTTTGGATTCTTAGGATATAATCCCAGCAGTGGAATCAAAAGCAGTTCCATTTTTAGCTTTTTGAGGAAATTCTATACTGTTTTCCATGGTGGCTGCACCAGTCTGCATTCCCACCAACAATGTACTAGGGTTCCCTTTTCTCCACAGCCTCTCCAGCATCTGTTGTTTGTTGACTTATTTATGACGGCCCTTCCAACCGGTGTGAAGGGGTATCCTCATTGTGGTTTTCATTTACATTTCTCTGATGCCTAGTGATGATGTACATGCTTTCATGTGTCTCTGAGCCCTGTGCATGTCCTCCTTAGAGAAGTGACTGTTCAGGTCCTTTTCCCGTTTTTTAATTGGATTGTTTATCTTCCTGGAGTGGAGACATGTGAGCTCTTTATATATTTTGTAGATTAAACCCCTGTCTGATAAATCATTGATAAATATATTTTCCCATACCGTTGGCTTCCTTTTCATTTTGCTGATGTTTTCTTTAGTCATTCAGAAGCTTCTTACTTTGATGAAGTCCTGTTTATTCTTTCTTTTATGTCTCTTGCTCTAGGGGATCTATCGATGAAAATACTGCTGAGTGGGATATCTGAGAGTTTCCTGCCTATGTTTTTCTCTAGGACTTTTCAAGTGTCATGACCTACATTTAAGTCTTTTATTTTGAGTTTATTTTTGTGTATGGTGTGAGTTGGTGGTCAAATTTCAATTTTTTGCATGTAGTTGTCCAGCTCTCCCAACACCATTTGTTGAAGAGGTTATTTTTACTCCAATTTATGCTTCTTCCCCCTTTGTCAAATATTAATTGACCATAGAGACATGGGTTTATTTCTGTGCTCTCTATTCTGTTCCATTGATCTATGTGTCTGTTCTTATGCCACTACCAGACTCTTTTGATTACAGTGGTCTGGTAATATAGTTTGATGTGAGGTAATGTGATCCCTCCTACTTTGTTCTTCTTTCTCAAAATTGCTGCAGTTATTCAGGGTCATTTATGATACCATGTAAATTTTTGAAATGTTTGCTCTATATCTGTGAAATACATCATTGGTATTTCAATACGGATTGCATAGATTCTATAAATTGCTTTGGGTAGTATGGACATTTTGATGATTTTAATTCTTTGTATCCTTGAACATGGTATATGCTTCTATTTATTCGTGTCTTCTTTTATTTCTTTCTTCCATGTTATATAGTTTTCTGCGTACAGGTCTTTTACCTCTTTGGTTACGTTTATTCCTAGGTACTTTATTTTTATTGCTAGAGCAAAGATTTTTTTCCTGATTTCTGCTTCTGATATTTCATTGTTGGTGTACAAAAATGCCTTCAATTTCTGAATATTGACTTTGTATTCTGCTGTTTTTCCAAATTCACTCATTAGGTCAGGTAGTTTTTTGGTAAAGTCTACAGGGTTTTCTTTGTACACTTTCATGTCATCTGTACACAATGATAGTTTTACTTCCTCCTTTCCAATTAGAATTTCTTTTATTTCTTTTTCTTGTCTGATCATTGTGGCAAGAAGTTCCAATACTATGTTGAATAGAAGTGGTGAAAGCAGACAACCTTGTCTTGTTCCTGATCTTAGTGGGAAAGTTTTTAGTTTTTGCCTATTGAATATGAGGTTGACTGTATGATTTTCATATATGGACTTTATTATGTTGAGATATGCCCCCTTTATTCCCATTTTGCTGAGTGTTTTGATCATAAATGGGTGCTGTACCTTATTAAATGCCTTTTCCCCATCTATTGATATGATCATGTGATTTTTGTCTTTCCTTTTGTTTATGTGATATATCATGTTTTTTGTTTTGTGAATATTGAACCATCCTTGCATCCCTGGGATGAGGCCCACTTGGTCATGGTGGATGATCTTTTTAAGGTATTGCTGGATGTGGTTTGCCAATATTTTGTTGAGGATTATTGTGTCAATGTTCATCAGCAATATTGGTCTGTAGTTTTCTTCTTGGTTGTGTCTTTATCTGGTTTTGGGATTCGGATGATGCTGACCTCCAAAAAAAAGAATGTGGGAGTCTGCCCTCTTTTTGGATTTTGTGTAATAGTCTGAGATGGACAGGGATTAGCTCTTCCTTAAATGTTTTGTAAAATTCTCTTGTGAAACTGTCTGGACCAGGACTTATGTTTGCTGGGAGTTTTTGTGATTACTTCTTCAGTTTCACCAGCTGTTATCTGTGTGTGCAAGCTTTCTGCTTCTTCTTCATTCAGTGTCGAAAGATTTTATTGTTCTAAAAATTTGTCCTTTTCATTGAGGTTTTCAAATTTCTTGGCCATATATTTGTTCACAGTAATTTCTTAAAATCTTTTGTCTTTCTGTGGTATTAGTTATTTCTCCGCTTTAATTTCTGATATTATTGATTTGGGTCCTCTCCCTTTTTTTCTTCATGAGTCTGCTTAAAGGCTTTTCAGTTTTGTTTATCTTTTCAAAGAACCAGCTCCAGGATTTGTTGATCCTTTGATTGCTTTTTCAGCCTCTAGGTCATTCAATTATGCTCTCGTCTTGATCATTTCCTTCCTTCTATTCACTCTGGGTTTTGTTTGCTGTTGTTTCTCCAGTTCTTTAAGCTGGAGGGTTAGGTCATTTATTTGAAATGTTTCTATTGTTTTTAGGTAAGCCTGTATTGCTATGAACTTCCCTCTCAGGACTGCCTTTGCTGTATGCCAACAGTGGGTTTGTTTTCATTTATTTCCAGAAACTTTTTAATTTTTTTTCTTATCACATTATTGACTCATTTTTTGTTTAATAGTGTGCTATTCGGTCTCCATAGGTTTGAATGTTTTTGAGATTTTTTTCCTTGAGGTTGGTTTCTAATTTCAAGCCCTTATGGTCTGAGAAAATGCTTGTAATGATTTCAATTTTCCTGAATTTTTTGAGGCATGTCTTGTGTCCTATCATGTGCTCTTTCTTTGAAAATATTCCTTGTGCATTTGAAAGGAATGCATTTTGTTTCTTTGGGATGAAAGGTTCTCTCTCTCTCTCTCTCTCTCTCTCTCTCTCTCTCTCTCTATATATATATATCAGTTAAGTCCATTTGATCTAATGCATCATTCAGTTCTACAATATCCTTTTTGATGTTTTATTTGGAAGCTCTATCCATTTTTGACAGTGGGGTGTTAAAATCCCCTATATCAGTGTGTTGCTGTCTATATCTTTCTTGAAGTCCTCCAAGATTTTCTTTATGTATTTGGGTGCTCCTATGTAGGGTGCATAGGATTTTACCATGTTTATGTCTTATTTATGGATTCTTCCTTTGAGTATGATGAAGTGTCCTATATCTCTTTTTATGGCCTTTGTTTTGAAATCTATTTTATCTGATATACGTATTGCTACACTTGCTATTTTTCCTTGCCCATTTGCTTGGAATATTTTTTTCCATCCCTTTAGTTTCAGTTTGTGTAGGTCCTGTGTTCTGAGGAGGTGTCTTGTAGGCAGCATATGAGTGGATAATGGTTTCTTATTAATTTAGCTATCCTATGTCTTTTGATTGGGGCATTTAATCAATTTATATTTATAGTTGTTATTGATAAGTACTTATTGATTTTTTTCATTTTGTATCTGTGTTCCTGTCTTTCTCACTCTTTTTCTTCATCTTCTTAAAGCTATCCCGTTAGCATATCTTGTAGTGCTGTTTTGGTAGAGGTGTGTTCTTTTAACCTTCTTTTGTTTGGGATACTCCTTACTTAGCCTTACATTTTAAGTGAGAGCCTTGCTGAGTAGAGCAGTCTTGGTGGCAGGCACTTGATTTTCATTCCTTGTAATATTTTTTGCCATTCCCTCCTGGCTTGTAGTGTTTCTGTTGAGAAGTCAGCTGCTGGCCATATCAGGGCTCCATTGTATGTTACTACCTGTTTCTCCCTTGCTGCCTTTAGGATTCTCTCTTCATCTTTGACATTTGCCAATTTAATTATTATGTGTCTTGGAATGGGCCTCATTGGGTTCCTCTTAAATGGGACTGTCTGTACATCCTGGACTTATGAGACTTTTTCTCTCCTCCAATTATAGAAGTTTTTCCATCAGTATTATTTCAAACACCTTCTCTATTCCTTGTTTCTCTTCTTTTCTGGTACCCTTAATATACACATATTATTACATTTCAGGTTGTCCTGCATTCCACCGAACACCTCTTCATTCTTTTGGAGTCTGTTTTCATTTTCTTGCTCTTGCTGGGAACTTTTTTGTACCTTGTCCTCCAGCTTGCTGATAATTTCCTCTGCTTCATCTAGCTTGCTTTTGATTCCTTCTACTGTATTCTTATATTCAGGAATTGTATTCTTCATTTCCTCTTGCCTCTTATTGATAGTTTCTATGTCTTTTTTCAAGCTGATATAGTTTTCAATAAGTTCCTCATAGTTTCTCTATATTTTTTGGTAATTCTCTTTGTGCTCATTGAGCTCACTCAGCTTCCTTAGAACCATTGTTTTGCAATCAATATCTGATTGTTTACTTGCCTCTTTGAGTTAGTTCTCTTCATGGGGATTCCTCCTTTCCCTTCTATTCTGGGGTGTTTCTTTTTCTTTCCATTATTTGTGAGACTCCTTTTTTCCTTCTGCTTATTAAATTGATCTGTCTTGATTTCCTGACTTTGTGATGTGAACTTCTATGGTAGGAGACCGGTTTTTTTCTTTCTTTCTGGGTCTGCCTCTGATGATGTCAGATGTTGACCCCATGTTACCTTAGGCCGTCTGTTTGAGACTTCCTGGAACCTACTGTGTCTGTCTCCTCCAGTTTTTAGTCTAGTCCCTCTACCCTCAGCTGTCAGGGCTGAGCAGTCCCTCCTATAGGCTGCACTATTGGGTCCTTTCATGCTGCTGCTCTCAGGGGAGTAATCTGCCTGAGCAAGATGGTTGCTGCTGTATGGGAGAGGGGTCAGCATCAGGATCTCCCTGGCTAGTCCCTCCATTCTCTCCCCAATACCCCTGTCTCCAGACTCCTCAATGGATTCTAGACCACTCTGCATCCCCTTTAGTCAGGGATCTACTATCTGTGACTGCCACTCTGTACTCAGTACCCAGGCCTGTGCATCACCAGGCTAGGTCTGAGCCCCTGGAAGTGTGGCTATTGTGTCCTTCCATGGTGCTGCCGCTCAGGGAGTGGTCCACCTAAGCAAGATAGCTGCTGCCGAATGGGGTGTGAGTTAGCACCAGGACTCCACCGGCCACTTTCTCAGTCCTCTTCCCAAAGCCTTCTTCCCCAGTCTCAGGCAGCTCCAGCGCAGTCTGCTCCCATCTCAGCTGGAGCCCAGAGTAAGTAGCTGCCACTACAAATTTTTGCTTTGGCTCTTTAAACAGCTCCTGTGTCTCCAGCCACCTGTCTCTAGCAGAGAGCACCCCTATGCTTTTTGCAGCTGGCTGTTGTCTGTGTGCTTTTTGGGCTCTGGTGCTATAGGCTAGAGATTCCCGCTTATGGTTTACACCTTGCTCTTTTCAGGGGGGTCCAATTGGCCATTTCAATATCCCTCTGGCACTGCTGCCTGTGGGTGCCTAGCCCACCTTCTCGATCTTCTACTGCACTGCTTATCAGTTAGGTTGTGCCAAAGCCGATTCCTCTATCTGTCTGAGGTTTTAAGGCTCCTCTCTCACTATTGTTCACTGTTTGTTCCCGTTGATTGCTCCAAAATTTAGTTGTTATTCCAGATTGGTCCTGGGAGGAGGCCAGGGTGACTTCCACTCACTCCTTTGCCATCTTTAAAAGTCCTCTTTTAGAGAAAAATTGAGGATTACCCTCGGGTATTGGCTAAACTGTCCATTTTCTAATGTAAATTATACTTAAAACTATTAAAATACATTAACTTGAAAAAAAGTCCTCTTTTGATTTTTCTTTGAAGTATTTTTAACACAATAGCAGGAAAAAGGGCTGTTGAAAGCTGATGGAGTTGGGAAATAAGAGCTAATGAGAGAGAAATAATCCATAACAGTTCTTCCAGGCAAATTAATGGGAAAAATTAACTCAGTTTTGTAAAGGAGTAAAACAATAACAATCAATTTTAGTAAAGTATCCATGAAATATTACAAATTATATTAATGTGGAACTTTATGAGATGATTCTCCTTAAAAGGAAATGTGCTTATATTTAATTGTGAGATATTTCTGAGACACTTATTACTCATCAAGGACTGTAAAAAAGACTGGAAATATAACAGCAAACAAAGAAGTGGTATCTTCTGCCTCTGCAACCAATTTTACAGGAATTTCTTTACATCCCTACCTGATATTATGTTTATTGATTTTAGAGAGAGAGGCAGGGAGAGAGAGACAGAAACATTGATGTGAGAAAGAAGCATTGATCAATTATCTCCCACACACACTCCAATTGGGGAACAAACCCACAACTTTTTGGTGTACAAGTAGATGCTCCAACCAACTGAGCCACGCAACCTGGGATGATTTTTTGCTGTCATTGCTCAAGAGCAAGTGTCAGGGAGATGTGCTTTTATTGAGAACTGGAAATATCATGCATGATACCTGTACCATACCCTCCTTAGAGCTAAATTATGTAAATGTTCCTGGTAGCTCTATTCTTAATTTTTTTAGAAACTGCCACGCTATTTTCCACAGTAGCTGTCTCAGCCTACATTCCCATCAGCAGTGAATGAGGGTACCTTTTCCTTTGCAGCCTCTCCAACACTTGTCATTACCTGTCATGTTGATAATGGCCATTCTAACAGTTGTGAGGTGGTAGCTCATTGTAGTTTAGATTTGCATTTTCCTAATAGCTAGTGACGTTGAGCATCTTTTCATATACCTGTTGGTCATTTGTATGTCTTCTTGGGATAAATGTCTGTTCAGGTCTGAGTATCTACCTGAAAAATTTGAAAACATTTATTCATAAAGATATATACATATCTTTATCTCTAAATTAATTGCAGCATTATTCATGGTGGCCAAGACATGGAGACAACCGAAGTGTCTTTCAGTAGAGGATTGGAAGAAGAAGAGTGGTACTTACATTCAATGGGATACTACTCAGGCATAAGAAATGAAATATTGCCTTTTGTGACAACATGGGTGGACCTTGAGACTTTAATGCTAAGGAAATAAGTGAGTCAGAAAAAGCTAAGAACCATATGATTTCACTCATGTGTGGGATATAAAACTGAAAGCAACAAATGAACAAACAAGAAAAACAAACAAAAACTCATAGACACAGACAACGGATGGTGGCTACCAGAAGGAAGGAGGTAGGAGGTAGTAAAGGGTAAAGGGGGTGAAATATATGTTGATGGAAAATGATTTGAATTTGGGTGGTGAACACAAAATGTGATATACAGATCATGTATCACAAAATAGTACACTTGAAACCGATGCAATCTTATTAACCAATGTCACTCCAATACATTTAATTAAAAATACATAAAATATATAAATGTTCAAAACAAGAAAAGGAAAGAAGTAAAGAGGGAATAAACATGTGACCATGGACTCAGCTCTTTCACTTGGGGACACACTTGGATTTTACAACATCAGCAGAAACAAAATGTCACTTAAGGTCCCTTCCAGACTCAAACATCTAATAATCTATGAACTGTTCCTCAGGTAAGTTCAGCAACCTCTCCTGGAGGAAGGTCAAAGATCAGATTCTACTTGGCAAGCATGGTTAGACAGAAACTAAGGACCATCCTTCCACCTTTGTGTCTTCAGATTATGTAAAGCAACTTCAAGCCAGGAAAGACCAATATTTACTGGTGGCCTTTGTGATTTTATTCTTAATTTTAGCACCAAATTTAAGAGGAGAGAGAATCACTTTTTTTCTGTTCCTTTAAGATTAATTCTGACATCAACTTTAAAACCTACACTGAGAATAATACTAATTTTAATAACAACAGAAACAGTTAAGACATTCTGAATCCCTACTGTGTGGTAGACATAGAAAGACTGCTTTAACTTCATTACCTTTGAAAATTAATTTTAACAAATAGTAATGTCAATATTGAGTCTATATGGTAAGTACTATTAATGGATCCCTTTCACAGACAAGAGCACTGAGGCTTAATGACTAATTAGGGGGCAAGTGCTCATAAACTGTTTAATTTTGACTTGAAAGGGAGGACCCAAGCAGTGAGGCTGGCAGAGTAGGCACATGAGCTGAGTATAAACATTACTCTTACATCATGGCCTCACTACTACTCTTTGTCACTTTTGCAACTATTACTAAGATATTCAGGGGCTGAAACTTCTTTGCTCAACTTTCTTTCAAATACATTACTGCTTTGTTTTAATAAATAATGTTTATATAATGCTAGTCATATGAACACATGAGTTTATTCTTGCCCTCTTTTAGTATGGTGGGTCCCTCTTTTATTTGGAGAGAGACTGTAATCAATTTCTCAGTGTTTTCCAGTAATATATGAGTTTTCTCTGACAGTGGGCCCCTGGAAACAAAACCTGCCCAGACCAGCATGCCGAAAACCCACCTGAGTGCAGGTAACTGTTCCCCACCCAGGCAGAGCTATTCATGTATCTAGGGGTGCAGGTCTGTAAATCTAATATCTAATTTTTAATAGTATTTTAATCCAGAATTCTGTTGTATAATACAGTTAAGAAATAATTGCTCTAGGGACAGTCTCTAATCATTAAATGCAGTTTCAATGATTCAGAAATAATATCTGACAAGCTAGAAAGATACTTGTATAACTTTATTATGGATTGCACTGGCCAGTGGCTCAGTTATACTTCTATCTTTTAATTATTTCCCCAGACTTATAAGATGTAATTATATGGTTTATTTATTGGTATCAGTTACTAATTTTCTACATTGAACTGCTGTATACTCCATTACTCAGTGACCTCAGATAACTTTCTTAACCTCTCATGTCTATATTTCCTCATCTGAAATGGAAATAATGGTAGCACAAGGATTCAATAAATTACCTACTAAAAGTCATTAGCTTAATCATGATATTCTGTTACCATGATTATCATCATTAAAAGTTAGGAAAATATCACATGAGCTTTTGCCAAAACCTTTAGGATCAAAGATTTCTTGAAATAATTGATACACAGTAAAAAGTTCATGGACATACTGTTTCCAAATAAGACTTTACTGTGCCACAATTGAATTTTTTAATGGATTTGTTTTTAGTTCTTATGAAAATAGAGGCTTTAGGGTGGCTAACAGTAATTTTGTAAGACAAAAATAACTCTATTTTAAATCTTATATATTGAAATTCTGTGTTTTCTCAGTTATTTTATATTTCTCAGCATTTTATTACTGTCATTAACTAAAGCAACTCATAAGCCTCTAATCTTTTCAAGAGTCTTGCATTCCATGAACTTGGATCACAGAAAACATTGCAAACACTTTCAAAGGAAAGAATGAACAGAACCCATTATTCACAGTAAATTTTACTACCATTACTACATTGTACTTATTGGAAAAATGCAAGCAATCTACATGCAATGACAATTTTCTTCTTTGTACAGCATCACTGTGGAGTCATAAATGTCCATTTTAAAAGGACTTACACTGTGCTGCTCCAAGTGTGTTGAACACAAATTGTCTGATTCAGTACCTTGTTTGTTTACAAAGGACTTTAAATGGTTTTTGTAATTTCTCCCTTTACACCAAATCACATGAAACAATACTCCCAGTTAGCATAGAGCTATACATTTTCCAAAAGTTTTTATGTTATAATATGACAAGAATTAGATACCTCAAGTGGAAGAATCATAGTCTCTCAAAAAGGAATCTTGATGCCTATTAATCTTTAGATTCCCTGTATGCCCCCCTTCTGAACTAGAGTGGTAGGCTGAATCTGTATTCTTTCTCATAGCTGCTAATTGGATTTCTTCAATGCATTAATGGTCTTGTTCCGGCTCATGGATAAGCTCCACAAGACTATTAACAAAGCCTGCAAACAGAAGATGTCAGCACAGAAACTGTGCTGTGAAGCTGATGTTTGCCATTTTGGTAAGTGACCTGGCCAGGTGTTGATGACTTGGGTGACCACAGACAACCCATGGGCCACTCTGATACTGTTTATGCAACAAGTAACATTTTTTTAAGTTTCACAAATGACACTAGAGCCAGAAACAATAAAAAAATAATAAATATATTTGATTACTCAAAACAAACAAAAACAATCCCATAGACATGGCCAACACTGCCTGTGGGTGACCTCTTGGGCCTATGGCTTCCTTCATCCCTAGAGTGAATGTGGACAAGAGACTTCAGGCCCTTGGAGCTGGTTTGGTACCTTCTGAGAGGGAATGTTTGGGTCCTGAGAATGGGCATTGTGGTTTAAAACAGTGCTGCTCAGTTTCAGCAGACTATTTCTTACTGGAACTCGAGGAGATAGCAATAAAAATTCAGAGTAAGAGCTTAAAAACATCGTAGCTACTTGATCAAATAATTTTATGTCTGTGGAAGCTAAGAATGAAACATTAGAAATTTGTAATTTATATTTTTTAAAATAAATTTTATCTTTCTAGGAGTTTTTTAAATTGTATTTTATCAAAGTTTTAACCATCAACAGAGTGTGAGATGAAGTTTGGTCCTTACCCCTAGAAAGTCTGGAAAACACTTGCTGAGAAGTTGGACACACGTCCCGAGCACCCACACACTCCGGACCTACAGGTTCCTCACCAGGTACAGAGAAAACAGCTCAAGGTCCAGGGCAGATAAACCAGCTGCCCTCACTGACTGAATAGGTTGCTACCCACAGTTCCCCAATGGCCATGAGCAGAGCTTATACCATGATGGGGATTCTGTCCAGCTTTGAGCTTATGGATGTAAGAAGATAAATTTGAAAAAATTGTTGGATATCTGATTTCACATTTTATTTTTAAGTATATTTTATTGATTACTCTATTACAGTTGTCCCATATTTTCCTCCCTTTTATCCCCCTCCATCTGACACCTCCATTCCTTCCAGTATTCCCCTCTTTAATGTCCATGGGTCGTACATATAAGTTCCTGGGCTTCTCCATTTCCTATACTGTTCTTAATCTCCCCCTCTCTTTTTGTACCTACCAATTACGCTTCTTATTCCCTGTACATTTTCTCCCATTCTCCCCATTCCCCCTCCCCAGTGATAACCTTCCATGGGATCTCCATTTCTATGATTCTCTTCCTGTTCTAGTTGTTTGCTTAGTTTGTTTTGTTTATTTTTTATGTTAGTTATTGATAGTTATGAGTTTGTTGTCATTTCACTGTTCATAGTTTTGATATTCTTTTTCTTAGATAAGTCCCTTTAATATTTCATATAATAAGGGCTTGGTGATGATGAACTCCTTTAACTTTACCTTATCTGGGAAGCACTTTATATGCCCTACCATTCTAAATTATAGCTTTGCTGGATAGAGTAATCTTGGACATAGGCCCTTGCCTTTCATGACTTTGAAGACATTCATGACTTTTCAGCCCCTTCTTGTCTGCAATTTTTTTTTTTTTTTAGAAATCAGCTGCTAGTCTTACGGGAACTCCTTTGTAGGTAACTCTATTTCTCTTGTTTATTTTAAGATTCCCTCTTTATCTTTAATCTTTGGCAATTTAATTATGATGTGTCTTGGTGTGGCCCTCTTAAATGAAAATATACTTTCTGTGTATACTTTTGTAAACCTGAAAATTTCTTACAAAGTCATGTATCTGAATTAACTTCATCTATAAAATACAAAAGAAAAAGGGCTCAAAATACAGGTATTACTATGATGCCCCCCAAACACTGGTTTTGGATCTAATAAGCACAACAACATCACATAGCAGCAAACATTCCATGATGTGATGTCTCTAAGCTATCTGCCCAACGACTGCAGAACAACAGCCATTCTTTATTCTGGCTATTGATTGATGATTTGTTACTTTGGGGGTCTCAGTGTCATCTCTGTATGCCCCTTTAACATTTCTCTAATTTTGATCTAAAAATTATGTAATTATATATATTTTCATCCTTTATATGGGTTTTATATTTATATATATGCATATATATGCCTATAAAATTGTATTTCCCTCTAGTTCACCTGTAACCAATGTTCCAATCTTTTAGCATAAATTACTCTTACATTTTTTTACAAGTGCTAAATTTTATTAATTTAATGAATCAAACAGTCATTAGCTAGATGTATGTTTAAATTAACATTTTAAATACAAGTTAAATAGCCTTAGGAGGTTTGTTTTTTAAAACATAAAATAAGTTTTGTCTAAAAAATCTGAAACTATACATATTTTCAGAATCTCTGATAAATTAAATTTGGGAAGTAGCAGGACTTGCTGAAGCTGTGAATAATTAGAAAACAAGACCACACGAAGGTCTCAAAGTTATGTGTCAAGAATAAAGGTAAAGAGATTGTTAGTTTCTCTTAATATACTGAAAAACATATTCTAAATTACACCCTTTTCAACTTTCATAAGTAATTATATTATTAGAGGACTTTGTAGTTTTTGAAGGCCATTCAGATGTACTGTGCTTGTCCACTTTTATTCTCACAATAACTGATTTGATAGGTAGGGCAAAAAATTACTATCCCATATTTCAGAAACTTGAGAAAAATGGTCAGCCAGGGACCCTCCCAACCAGGGACCTGCCCTAGGAGCCCGCCAGTACCTCACCCAGGTCTGCTGTCCTGGCCAGCATTCTTTCCCCACTTCTGCGAAGTCTCCTTCCTCCTGACTTACTATTTTATTAAATCAGGGTTTTATTGATTTGCCTTAACCTAGAACATGAAATGCATTTCTGAGATTTAAAATCTCAGGCATCAGAAGGCCTGATTTTATATTTACTCTCCAGCCAAATTTGCTCTTACATATGTTTGTAAAGTTAGTATCAAATTACTGCAAATTATATCTATACTCTGACCAGAGAGGCTCAAAAGGGAAATTAAGCACCTGGTCTATGAAAATGTGAGACACATATTTCTTTCCCATAGTCTATTGCTTTCTAGGAAGAAGGAGAGGCAAGGAAGGGTAAACAGAAGAGAAGAAGGAAGAAGAACAATTGGAAGAGACATAAGAACAGATAAAAAAGAGTCAGAAATACTGTTTTAGTTTTCCTGAGTTAAAAAGTTAAAGATAATCACTGTAGAACAACTAAAATGTGACAGTCATGTGTATGACAATTCAGATTCATCCTCTTTTATCATACACACACACAACACTTTCAGATGGACAGATTTTTTTTTTCCAATTTACAAAAAGTTTTCACTGAAATGAAGTGCTGGTAAATTAGGGGCAGAATTAGAACTCAATCCTGTGATTCCAAATCTTTCCATTACCCCGCACTGAGTTTTTCTGCCTTACTCATATGGTGTATTGCCCTTTAATGACTAGATTTTTAAATACTTATCTTGCAAAAAATGGTATGCATTATCACAAGACAGCACCTCTTGGCTGTAGGGAAACAGGCCAGTGTGAGTCTTTGGCTGTGCACCATCAGATCGGGTAGACATTTAGAAGTATACACCAGCCATACGTAATTATGTGACTGCAATGAAAATACCCTCCAGTTCTTTAGAAAAACACTAAAAATACACTGGTACCCTCAAGGAAGAATTCAAATAAATAACATTCAACTAAATTATTCAGGACTTTATGTTATTTTCTGTATGCAGAGCATAACACCAACCTCTCAAGTTATGTTCTTATATTTTTTTAATTAAAATGACATAAAAATACACCCCAGTCTTTCTCAATTCCAAGAGTTTAGACACACGCAATCAAACACTAAATTTAGGGATATTCTCAAGAGCAAGGGGACTAGTACGTGTGGCATGTTCCTGCTTAAATGATTGAGGTTGTTTGCTTTGTTTTTGCTGGTGATGATAAATTCCATTTCCTATGTAAAGTTCCCACTTAGATCAGTTTCCTAGAGGACACTTTGGGAAAGATGGGGAGAGCAGGCAGCAGCATTTTGAACAGGGAGATGTCTGATGCCTGTGAGTGTGGCAATCTTAGAGCGGGAGAGCTGTCCTGCCACAGAGAGCAGAGGAAGTTACCTGGGCCTACCTGGGTGCAGAACCCACTGTGATGTCCATGGCATGTGTTGAGGATTTGGAAGATTGAAGCCAGATGGGCCCAGTGAGGTGGGCTTATCCAGGGAGCACCTGCCCTCTAAGGAACACTGCAAGTGCTCTGCCTATGCAAGCTTGGCTCTGGGAGGCCTAACTTGGCATTGGGGGCATTTCAGTGGAAGGATTGATGTTAGTCAACCACAGGCACCCTAGTTCAGCCTTTCAGATGAGTCCAATCCAAGGTTGGACTCCTCCCCAGTGGGGGATGGTCAGAAACCAGGAGTTCACGCTGCCTGTGCCAAAGGCATAGGGAAGAGAATAAGACAGATGGCAGACTGTTCACAACGAATGTGCTGGTACAACAGACTCTAGGTTTGGAGCAAAGGGACTAGAAATGGACCCAAGGCACTGAATGATACTGTTGCTAATGATGTGGACCCTGACTACCCCAATGGGGATCGCCTGTGCAACTCAACAGGGCTGACCCTGTGGACGGAGAATATCTGTAGTAGGTGGAAGGCACTGCAGACGGTAGAGACCTGTAGTGGCCAGTGATGGGCAGTGAGGAGGGGGTCTCAATGGAAGAAGCTGCAGATAGGGGTTAAGAGAATGGAATCAGGGGTGATGATGATGATTGCAGCACCTGCTGCCAAGGGTTGTCAGGAGGATCAAATGTTAGTTTCAGTGGGTTGCTTAGAATAGCATCTTTTTCTACAATAGTTTGTTAGCCACATTAATGTTCTGAAGTAAATGCAGTCAGAGGAACGATGATATTTTGATGATAACACAGGATGTGCATTAAGATATAAATCCAAGTCCAAGGTGATTTGTCTTATAATAAAAATCTATCTTTCCAAGGGTAATGGAAAGCTGGATTTTAGGAAGGTGACAGAAGGAACAAGAATTGTGTTGGTGAGCTGAATGAAGAACAAAAAGTCCCATGATAGCTTGGAAAATACTAAATGACCACAGGATGGCACCCCAGTGCTTTGCAAAGGTTTCCCTGCCTGCCTTCACACATGTTGCCTTTGCTGTTCTTCCACCTGTAATAAGCAAAAGCTATAGAGCATTCTTCACTCCCTAAAAGGGAACAACAAACCTGACAGTTAAGTTTCTCTTGGTAACAAATCCCAAATGTGATACGCCCATGGATATTTAATTGATGCAAGGCTAAAATAGGGAAAAAGAATAGTTGGGAAACAGCCCTATTAAAATGTTCTACAGTTTCAGAAACAATAATCTCCAAGAGGGTGTGTAGTGATTCTCTGCACTGGCAATATATTTGGAGAAATACCATAAGTGATTGGCAGAAATTCAAATTAGAAGTACAAGGCTTTTTGGAAGCAGAGTAATCCCGGCTGGAGAAGCAGCACTGAGGGACAATGTCGATGACCCAAGGGGAGGGGCACAGATGGCCTCTGGTGCCTCATACAACAAGTCACGTGTGCACAGAGGGAAGTCCCTATGAACTCACTGCATGTGCTAACACATGCCCTTCACATGGGGAGCAAAGGCTTCAGATAAACATGGTTGAGATAAACAAAAAAGCAACAAATGTGGCGATTCTGTGTCGATGGACAAAAAGCCTCATGTAACTTAGTTTATTTTTCCAGCTTTCACAGTTTAGGAGCAACTCAGAATAAAACATGAAAGTGAGGAGGACATGGACATTCACTGTTTATTGTTAGAGGTTTGATTGGATTAGCTTAATGCTGCTCTGTTGGGAGGAAGGCGCTCTATAACTGGAGGAAAATAACCACGTGGTTTCCAGTTGGTCAGAGAAAACCATGCAGGAAGAAGAGATAGGTACTGTCTTTGTCACTGAAGTCATTGGCTCCATAAAGGTGCTGAGTCCCAGGTTCTGCTTTTATAAAATTAGGCCATGAAACAGACAATGCCCTGTAGGGAGGCGTGACATTATGAAAAAACAAAAACAAAAACAAAAACAAAAAAAACAAGCTGGGAAACAGGGGATACAGCAAGGATGGTGAGTTTTCCTCAATGTGACTCCTCAGGAAAAGCATTTCTCAAGGGTGACATTTTAGCACAGCCCTGAATGAAGTGACAGTGAACCACAAAGATAACAGCTTTAATCAAACAACAACAATAAGAAATGTACCTGTAGCCCACTATTAAATGCCCCGTTTGTGGGAGAGAAGGTTACTTAATATGAAGTCTAGTTTCCACAATGAGGAGTCACTTGCTTGTGGCCAGCCATGTGGGAGATCACATGTCTGCCCTTTTTCTCCCTGTGGCCAATTGGGTGATGCTTCCTCTGGCTCACTTGCTCCTTGGGCTCTGGAGTGTGCAGAAGGACAGCCTCACCCCACAGCCTCGTGCAAACCATATGAACTCACACTCACAGCAAGTCCTTTCTTTCCTTCCTCCCTTCTCTCAAATTCTTCTAATGTTTTCTCAATTAATATACAGTAGTGAAAGTACAAGGTCCACATTTTTCACTCATTCATCTATTTACCCAATAGGTATTCATTAGGTTCTAAGGTTCTCTGCTAGACACCCTTGATTTAAAGATGAATACTATGGAGTTTTCTCAAAAAATTAAGAATAGAGTTATCATATGACCCAGCCACCCCTATTCTGGGTATCTACCTCCAAAATTTGGAAACATTTATTTGCAAAAATATATGCACCCCTATGTTCATTGTAGCACTTTTCATGGTGACTAAGACATGTATAAAACTGAAGTATTCCTCAATAGATGATATATATACACACAATGTAATGTTACTCATCCATAAGATGAAATACTGACATTTGCTACAACATAGATAGATCTTGAGAATGTCATAGTAACTGAAATAAGTCAGAGAGAAAAAGTTAGGAACCATATGATATCACTCACATGTGGGATATAAAACTAAAAGCAATGAATGAACAAACAAGAAAAACAACAAACAAAAACTCATAGACACAGACAACTGTATGATGGTTACCAGAGAGAAGAGGGTTGGAGGCTGTAAAGGGTAAAGGGGATCAAAGATATGGTGACAGAAGGAGATTTGACTTTGGGTAGTAAATACTCAATGCAATATATATATGATGTATCATTGAATTGTACACTTGAAACTATATAATTTTATTAACCAACATCACCTCAGTAAGTCCCATGATAAATCTACAAAGAAATTAGCCTACTGGGAGAAACAAACAAGTAATTACATTAGAATATGTTAGTTACTATCCCAGTTATTCAGAGCATGATACGAGCAGATAGAAAAGGGGTACCTAAGGAAATTGAAATGGCCACTCCAGGGTCCTCCCCTGTAAAATGGTAACCTGTTGTAAGATTAAACTGAGATAATACAGAATGCTCTTTATTGAGGTACTAATATAGAGCACTAAGATATAAGTGATATCAATATTCACAGGATTCTATTGGGAAACATCAAATATATTTGTCTTATTCTCTGAACACATCTGAGCTCTGCCATGCCAAATATGGAAACTTCTTGAGAGAAGAAAGCACTTTGATTTTCTGTAACTTTGCTTTATCCATTAGAGGAACTCACAAAATGTTTCTGGAACCTTTTGTTGAGTGTAATCAAGTTCCTGATAATAACACAGCACCATGGTGGCAACACCACAGGATACCAACTGTTGAACAGAAACACATAAAACATGACCTCTAACACCTCCCAGGGATAAAAGCACATTTCAACAGGCCCTACTTGATGTTATTTCTAATATCACAAAGGCAGTTTGTTCAGAATGGCAGAATCATGTGCATTCCAACCATGAGGTCAGCAGGGAAAGAAAACATGAATTATGAGAGTAAGTTTTCCAGTTCTCTCTTTTTCCTCTCTGTCATACCCGGTCCAGCTTGGCACAGGTCTCCTCTCAGAGACGGGCTGTGCATGGAGCCCCAGGGGTCACCAATTCTGACTGCACAGGAAAGGAAAGCAAGTGTCAGTAATAAGGATCCTTCTAGGAAAACATTGCCTCAAATACCAATCTATCTTTACTCATTAACTTCTTAAAAAGCACAACTTTCCACACAGAGTGCAAAGGTTCGAGTGTGCATTCTGCAGGCCAACAGCAGAGAGGGGACAGTCACAAGATAAATGACTGCATTGTCCAGAGAAAGAGTCAAGTAGAAACCAAATATGTAGGAAAAAACACACTATCAGTTTGTGACATGCCTGTGCAAAATGGAGACAAATGCATCAGCTCATCCCCCAGAGAGGCATTATTATTTCATGTAGTTAAAAAAAAGATGACATTGGATGGATTGAGGATGAGTCTTAGTTAGGAGACTTACAAAATATTACAGTAGCTGTTTTGTCTTTAAATTAAAAAAAGCAAATTAAAGCTAATTTTAATCAAAATAATGTTTAGAAATGAAGAGTTTCAGGAATAAATGAGTCAAATAGTGACAGAACATTGTGACAACCCACAAGTGGACATATTTAAGATATTACCTATCAATTTAGCAAAGATTGGTGATGTAAAACTTAGAGTAAAAACAGAAAGCAATCTCATCCTCAAATGAGATTAGGCCATGAAAATTAATGGGTTTTATGGAGGTGATGACAAAAGAAAAAAATATTTCTATATATTCTGCAAACTCTGGACCTATTTCTCACATCATTTTGTAAAAATGAAAACAGAGTCCTGTATTGGAACAATTTGAAGGAGAAGCATTTTTTCCTTTTCCTTTTTCTTTTTTTTTAAATAGAAGTGGTGAAAAGGGACAGACTTGTTTTGTTCCTGATCTTTGTAGGAAAGTTTTTAGTTTTTGCTCATGGAGTATGATGTTTGCCGTATGTTTCTAATTGTAGTATGCTCCCTCTACTCTCTCTTTGCTGAGTGTTTTTATCATAAATTGGTGCTTTACCTCACCAAATGCTCTTTCTCTATTGATAGAATCATGTGATTTTTTTTGTCTTTCTTTTTTTATGTGATGTATTATGCTTTTTTGAAGAATGAATTTTATTTTTTATTTTTATTTTTAATTAATTAATTTATTTTTTCAAATACATTTGTCTCCACTGACACACACCACTTTCCCCTGCTCCCTCCCCCCTCTCCCTCTCTCAACCTTTCATCACTTTGGCTTTGTCCATGAGTTCTTGCTATATGTTCCTTAACTCGCCCCTTTCCTTTCTTTCCCCCTGCCCACCCCTCCCTCCTTCCCTCTTGTGTCTGTTTGTTTCCTTTTTCTTTCAGTGTTGCTGGTCTTACTTTCCTTGCATCTTTGTTTTGTTGGTTAGATTCCACTTATAGGTGAGATCATGTGGTATTTGTCTTTTGCCCCCTGGCTTATTTCGCTTAATATAATGCTCTCTACTTCCATCCATGCTGTCGTGAAGTGTAGTAGTTCTTTTTTTCTTTCTGTTGAGTAGTATTCCATTGTGTAAATGTACCATAGTTTTTTGATCCAATCATCTACTGATGGGCATTTAGGTTGCTCCCAAAGCTTGACTATTGTAAATTGTGCTGCTCTGAACTTTGAGGTGCATAGATTCTTTTGAATTAGCGTTTGGGATTCTTAGGGTATAGTCCCTGTAGGGGAATCACTGGATCACAAGGCAGTTCCATTTTCAGTTTTTTGAGGAAATTCCACACTGCTTTCCACACTGGCTGCACCAGTCTGCATTCCCACCAGCAGTGTACTGTTGTTTCCTTTTCTCCACAGCCTCGCCAGCACCTGTTGTTTGTTGATCGGGTTATGATGGCCATTTTGACCAGTGTGAGGTAGTACCTCATGGTGGTTTTGATCTGCATTTCTCTTATGGCTAGTGATGCTGAGCATCCTTTCAAATGTCTCTGGGCCCTCTGTATCTCCTCCCTGGAAAAGCGTCTGCCCAGGTCATTTGCCCATTTTTTGACTGGATCATTTGTTGTCTTGGAGTGGAGTTGAGTGAGTTCTTTATATATCTTGGAGATCAAACCTCTATCTGATGTATCATTAGTGAATATATTTTCCCATATGGTTGGTTCCCTTTTAATTTTGCTGACTTTTTTTTGGCATCATTTTATTTATTGATCCTTTGAATTTTTTTTTGTCTCTATGTCATTTAATTCTGCTCTGATCTTGATTATTTCCTTCCTTCTACTTGCTCTGGACATTGTTTGCTGTTGTTCCTCTACATGTAGTGGTAGGTTGTTTATTTGAAATGTTTCTATCTTTTGTAGGTAGGCCTGTATTGTTATGAACTTCCTTCTCAAGATTGCCATTATTGTTTTCTATAGGTTTTAGGCTTTTGTGTGTGCGTTTTCATTTGTTTAAAGAAATGTTTTTATTTCTTCCTTGATCTCATTATTAACCCATTCATTGTTTAATAGCATGCTATTCAGTCTCCATGAATTCAAACTGTTTTAGAGTTTTTTCCTTGATGTCGATTTCTAATTTCAAGCCATTGTGATCTGAGAAAATGCTTGATATAGTCAGTTTTCTTGAATTTGTTGAGGTTGTTTTATGTGCTATCATGTTGTCTATATTTGAAAATGATCTATGTGCATTTGTAAAGAATGTGTATTTTGCTCTTTTGGGATGAAATGTTCCATGTATATGTCAGTTAAGTCCATTCGATCTAGTGCATCATTCAGTGCCACAATATCCTTGTTGATATTTTGTTTGGAAGATCTATCCATTTTTCACAGTGGGGTGTTAAAATCCCCTACTCTTAGTATACTGCTGTATATATCTTTTTTGAAGCCCTCCAAGATTTTCCTTACATATTTGGGTGCTCCTACGTTGGCTGCATATATGTTTACAATATTTATGTCTTGTTGATGGGTTCTTCCTTTGAGTAGTAAAAATATGGAATGCTTCATGAATTTGCATGTCATCCTTGCAGAGGCCATTCTAATCTTCTCTGTATCATTCCAATTTTAGTATATGTGCTGCCAAAGCAAGCACTTTTTTTTCATATCTGAAGCAAAGTTTTCCCTTTTAAGAATCATACATTTACATGTAATTGAAAATCCATGCAGAAGCTTCTTATTTTGATGAGGTTCCACTTGTTCATTCTTTCCTTTATGTTCCTTGCTCTAGGGGACATATCAGTGAAAATGTTGGTGCATGGGATATCTGAAAATTTCCTGCCTATGTTCTCCTCTAGGACTTATAGTGATGCAACTTGTATTTAAGTCTTTAAATATTGAATTTATTTTTGTGTATAGTGTAAGTGGTCATCGAGTTTCATTTATTTTTGGATGTATCTGTCCAGATCCTGCAACATTTGTTGAGAAGGCTATTTTTACTCCATTTTATCCTTCTGCCCCTTTTGTCGAATATTAGTTGACCATAGAGACGAGGTTTTTTTTCTGGGCTCTCTATTCTGTTCCATTGATCTATGTGTCTGTTCTTATGTGTACCAGTCTCTTTTGATTACAGGGCCCTTATAATATAGCTTGATATCAGGTATTGTGATCCCTCCTACTTTGTTCTTCTTTCTCAAGATTTATGCAGCTCTTCAGGGTCATTTATCATTACATATAAATTTTTGAAATGTTTGTTCTATGTCTGTGAAATATGCCATTGGTATTTTGGGAGGGATTCCATTAAATCTATTAATTTCTTTGGGTAGTATGGACATTTTGATTATGTTAATTCTTCTAATCCATGAACACAGTATATACGTCCATTTATGTGTGTCTTCCTTAATTTTTCTTTAGTGTTGTGTAATTTTCTAAGTACAGGTTTTTTACCTCCTTGGTTAGGTTTATTACTAGGTGTGTTATTTTTCTTGTTACTATAGCAAATAGGATTTTTCTCCTGATTTCTGATTCTGATATTTCATTTTTGGTGTACAAAAATACCTTTGATTTCTGAATATTAACTTTGTATCCCACTGTTTGGCCAAATTCACTTATTAGGGCAAGTATTTTTTTGGTGAGTCTATAGGGTTTTCCTGGTACACTATCATATCATCTGCAAACAATGATAGTTTTACTTCCTCCTTTACTATTTGGATGCCTTTTCTTTCTTTTTCTTGTCTGACTGCTGTGGCTAGGACTTGCAATACTATGTTGAATAGAAGTGGTGAAAGTAGATATCCTTGTCCTGTTCCCAATCTTAGTGGGAAAACTTTTAGATTTTGCTAGTTGACTATGATGTTTCTGTAGTTTTCTCATACATAGCCTTTATTATTTTGAAGTATGCTCCCTCTAATCTGACTTTGCTCAGTGTTTTTATCATAAATGGGTGCTGTACATTAGCAAATGCTTTTTCTATATCTATTGATATGATCATGTGATTTTTTTATTTCCTTTTGTTTATGTGATGTATTACATTTATTGATTTGTGAATATTTTACCATTCTTGCATGCCTGGGATGAATCCCAATTGATCATAGTGTATGATCTTTTTAATATATCACTGGATGCTCTTTGGCAATATTTTGTTGAAGATTTTAGTGTCTATATTCATCAACAATATTGGCCTTTTGTGTTCTTTCTTTGTTGTGTCTTTATCTGGTTTCTGGATCAGGATGATGCTGACCTCACTATCCATTAGAGAAATGCAAATTAAAACCACAGTGAAGTACCACTTACCACTGTTCAGAATGGCCATCATAAACAAATGAACAAATAAGTGCTCAAAAAGTTGTCAAGAAAAGGGAACCCTAGTGCACTGTTGATGGGGATGCAGACTGGTGCAGCCACTGTGGAAAACAGTATGAAATTTCCTCATACTGTTTAGTGAAAACTAAAAAAGGACCTGCCTTATGACATGGCAATTCCACTGCTGGGATTATACCCCAAGAATCCTGAAACATCAATTCAAAAGAACCTATGCACCTCAATGTTCATAGCAGCACAATTTATAATCGCCAAGTGCTGGAAACTACCTAAGTGTCCATCAGAAGATGAATGGATCAAAAAACTACACTACATTTACCCAATAGAATACTATGCTGTAGAAAGAAAGAAGTATCTCCTACTTTTCATGACAGCATGGACTGAACTGGAGAGCATTATGCTAAGTGAAATAAGCCAGGTGGTGAAAGACAAATACCACATTATCTCACCTATAAGTGAAACCTAATCAACAAAGCAAACCATCAAGCCAAAGAGAATCAGAGACACTGAAGTAAAGAACAAACTGACAGTAACCACAGAGGAGGCGGGAGAGGGATAATGGGGCGAAATAAGGCATCAAGGAATATGTATAAAAGACACATGAACAAAGTCAAAGGGGGAAGGTTTGAGGGTAGGAGGCAGTGATGGGTGGGGTAGGGTGGGTGGAGGCTGTGATGGAGGAAAATAGAGACAGCTGTACTTGAACAACAATAAAAAATAAATATTAGTTTTTATGACCAAAAAAGGATCAATGAATTCATAAATAAGTGGAACAGCAAATTGATGTTTCTTTCTCTCTCAAGTCAATTAAAAATAATTAATACTAAATAAATTAGATCAGCTAATGGGCTTGAAATCCAGAGGTTGGTACTTAGACATGCAGATATCAATGTTCATAAAATAATATGGTGTGTGGACGACAGTTGTTAGAGATAACACATACTTTTGTGGGGAGGTCTAAGGAGACTTCCTAAAAGAGATGACCTTAGTTTTCCTTCTAATGGGATAGGAAATATTTCACCCAATGAAAAGGGAAGAGTGTGGCACTTAAGGGAAATAGCAGGGAAAGCATTCCCAGTTATCAGAAGGCAATGACAGTAAGAACGCTGAGGCAGAGAGACACAGAGTTCAGGTAACAAGGTCTGTGTGTCATTCTCAGGAGCTAGGCTGACTTTGCAGGTGAAGGAGGATGATCAAAGTTTTTTGAGCAAAGAAATGATGTGTTGTCTCTATGCTTTAGAGTAAAGGAGGGCAAATTTTTATGCAAAGGGCCAGATAATAAATATTTTAGACTCCATGGGTCCTCTGGTTTCTGCGGCAAATGATCATGTCTACTATTACAGCACAAATACCCACAAACAATAAGTATCCAAAGGATGGTAGCTTGTTCTGGTAAAACTATTTATTGTCCTGGTTGGGTGACTTAGTTGGTTGGAGCATTGTCCCATGCACCAAAAGGTTGAGGGTTCAATTCCGAGTCAGTGTACACACCTGGGTCGAAAGTTTAATTACTGGTTGGGGTGTATATGCGAGGCAGCTGATCAGTGTTTCTCTCACACTGATGTTTCTCTCTCTCTCCTCTTCCTCTCTCTCTAACGTCAATGAACATATCCTCGGGGAAGGATTAAAATAAATTATTGATAGTGAAATCTGGACTTCGTGTTATTTTCATGGGTCACAAAATATTAGTCTTGAGTTTTTCAAAGCCATTTGGAAATGTAAAATTCATGTTTTTCCCATGTGTTCCACAAAAGTAGACAGGTCAGATTTGGTTCCCAAGTGGTATTTTGCTCACCTGGTTTAGATATATAACTCGAGCCAGATTTATGAAGTATAGATTTGCGTGAGACAAGACTAGAGTCATTGTGATTTATCAAGAAGCATTTTCAGGCACTTGGTATAAAAATTACATGAGGCTGAATAAGGTTATTGGTAGTAGAGATTAAACAGAAGCAAAAAGAAAAAAAACCCCAATAATGTTTGGGCAATAAGTCAGTAGAATTTGGTAATTAAGAGATGAACATAAGTGAGTAATTGTGAAAGATATATAGGTTTGTGAAGTGAATAACTGAGTAGATAGTAGTATCACCAAATATAAGAATTAATTTGGAGAAGGGGCCAGTTCAAGGATGATAATGAGAGAGAATTATGAGACCTAGAGGAAATTGGAGATCAAGCTGATGCCACTGAACTAACCAAACCCTTGTTTCATTACTTTAGAAAACTTTGCTTTTAAATCTATTAACATAGCTCACTATCCTGGACAAATCGTAGCATTTAAAATGCCAATACAAAAAAACCTATGCACCCCAATGTTCATAGCAGCACAATTTACAATAGCGAAGTGTTGGAAGCAACCTAAATGCCCATCAGTAGATGATTGGATCAAAAAGTTATGGTACATATACACAATGTAATACTACGCAGCAGAAAGAAAAAAAGAACTGCTAAACTTCATGACAGCATGGACGGAACTGGAGAGCATTATGCTGAGCGAAATAAGCCAGGGGGTGAAAGACAAATATCATATGATCTCACCTATAAGTGGAACCTAACCAACAATACAAAGATGCAAGGAAAATAAGACTAGCAACACTGAAAGGAAAAGAAACCAACAGAGACAAGAGGGAAGGAGGGGGAGGGGAAGGAAGGGAAGGGGAAAGTCAAGGAACATATAGCAAGGACTCATGGACAAAACCAAAGGGAAGAGCTGAGGGAGGGAGGCAGGGAGGGGGCAAGGGAAAGTGGTGGGGGGTAGGCAGAGACAAATGTACTTGAATAAATAAATAAATAAATAAATAAATAAATAAATAAATAAAATTATTTCAGAGAAGCTAGCTTTTTAAATGGTTAATTTTCCTATTGAAACTTATACTCAGTTTATTGAATCTGCAGCCTTTGGTTGTCTATCTTCTTATTTATTTTATATTATATTATTTAAACTTTCATCCTGCTTCTTTAAGTAATAGAGAGAACATACCAATCTCTCCCTTTCTGCTCCTTGATCCATAAGAGTTCCTCCAACTGCTAGACACAAATCAAGTCCAGGGCAGAGAGGGGGGAGGAAA
Organism: Pteronotus mesoamericanus; assembly: GCF_021234165.1. Lineage (NCBI taxonomy): Eukaryota > Metazoa > Chordata > Mammalia > Chiroptera > Mormoopidae > Pteronotus > Pteronotus mesoamericanus. The sequence continues at coordinate 63,061,351 of NW_026555321.1, forward strand.
CTCGGGAAACTTCAAAGCAAAGAAAATCATTGAAAGAAAAAATGCTGCAAACCTAGGATTCTTTTCCTCTCTATTCCCCAAATGGGTGATTCAGGATTACTCAAGGGAAGTGGGACCAGTAAAAATTTGTCTGTAGGCACAAATAAACAGCTTTGATGGAAACTACAGACATAGCCATAAGGAACTTACTTCTGCTTCTAGAATTGGGTCAGGTTGGCTTCACTGTGACCCTTGCTCCCATAAGGTGATTCCCCCACAGGAGGATCAGAAACAACAAAGCTATTAAGGCCAATGAGTATAGGGTTACTTAAATTAACTAGAGACATAGATTAACACAAATGCTTGTGGACACACAGACATATGGTGTTCTTTGCCTGGCCAGACTGTTTCTCCTAAACTTGGAAAACATGCAAACTTCATCCCAGGCTCTCCTGAGAATTTAGAACCAGGTGTCAGAGGGGCATCCATAATGAGACTGTCAGGAGATAAGAGACATGTTTTCAAATCATTGTGTCACCAAAACAAACAAACAAACCAAACCAAAGCAAGTCAAACCAAACCAGACCAAACCCAACTTCTGAAAAAGCTAAACTATGGATCAACAAAATATAGTAAGCAATGTGATTATAAAGCCACATTTAACTGCCAAAAACAATAATAGGACAAAGGGCAAATGTATGCCACAGTGATTGCACAGACCTGTTTGGAAGTGACAGCTCATTTGAGTTGAACCAAAATACCAAGTTGCCCTTGAATTTTACACTGAGCCAAAGTAAAGAAAATTGTGACTTAGGTGTCACAACTGCATAACTGATTTTTATTTTGTCCATTTGATAGTAAACTAATAGGATGCCTAAGAATTCTTAGCTGAGCAAATTCTGTCGGTCCAAGGAATGTGTGTGTTACTTGCAATGTGATTTTAGGAGAAAAGAGTGGGTGTTTTGGGGAGAATGTTTGAGTTTCTCCAACCCTGCTCTTGGAAGGGTTACCTGTGCTAAAGATCTCTCCTGAGTTTTCATGAAAATTGCTGTTTTCTATTTTGGAGATATGCCTAAAACATTGGACTCATAGTTCAATTTCTCCTTGCTCTGATCTTTTGGACACCCCAAAACATCTTCTGATTATTTTTCAGATAATTCAGCCTTTATTTATATAATTTAATGTTATTAAATTATTGATATGACATTGGTAAGATTATATAGGTTTCAGATATACAGTTCTATGATATGTCATTTATATATTGTATTGTATGTTCACTCAAAATCAAGTATCTTTCTGTCACTGTATATCTGATTCCTTTTAGACTTTAATATCTCCCCCACCTTCCTTCTCTCTGGTAACCACCATACTGTTGTCTGCGTCCATGAGTTTTTGTTTGTTTGTTTGTTTGAAGTGTCCTTTGAGAGATAAAGAAGATGTGATACATACATGCAATGGAATCCTACTGAGTCTTAAGAAAAGATGAAATAGTGCCACTTGTAACAACATGGATGTATCTTGAGAATATCATATCCAATATATTATCTCACTCATATGTGGGATTTAAAACTGAAAGCAACAAATGAACAAACAAGACAAACAAATAAACAGAAATCTGATTTTATCTCACTCTCTGTAATTTCATACAGGGGGGAAAAAGTGCTGGGGCCAGAAAGTGGGACTTTCTATGGCCCTTGACAGTTAGGTTTTGATTTTATTACCATTGCTTACAGAGAGGCTCTATTTTTGAGACCGAGGTACAAACATTCTATCTAACATTCATCTCCATGAAAGCACATGCCATTCACACTTTAAAGGGCTAGTGGATATTGATACTTAAACAAATCATTTTTGAGTGCTGTTGCCAGCATTCAAATCTAGATATATTGGATTCTAAATCTGCATTCTAGTACTCCATCAAGTGTGAGTCAATCAGTTTTCCAGTAAGTATTATAGTCCAGTTAATTCTAAGCACCAAACTACAGATCAGGTAAATCACATCCAAACAGCACCCTTCTCCTAATGCCTAAAGAGGAGAGACATTTAATTAATTGCTTGTTCAAGATATTTTCAGCTCTTCATAAACATGTTTCAGTAATTTATTAACTAGAGATGTCATAATTTGGTGGAAATATAATCATTGGGGAATTAGTTTTTACTGGAGTTTTTCTTTTCTTTTTTAGAGTTATCATTATGAATCATGTCCTAGCAGCTTTTCAATGGCAAGAACTTCCTACTTACAGCTCTGTGTGTTACTCAGCTCATGTATTAAATGTGTGTAGAGTTAAATTTTCTTGTCTGTGGGGAGGTTATGTACACAGTTAGTTAGTTCTACTGCCCATACTCTAGCTTGTCTATGATATAAAATGTAACCAGAGATGATTTCTTTCTGTCTACCCAACTTTTCTCTGTCTCCTCCAGAGCAACCATGCTCTAAACAATCAAGGTTAATAAAAGTGTGACATGAAAATCAATTCTCTAAATGAAAGTGGTTCATTCAGGCTGAAATGTTAACTTGATTGACATCTTTGGTTTCAATGTCATTTAATGAAATAAATCAGTTTTATTTGAAGATTTCAATCTAGGATCAATAGGTTGGACATAAGTTAAAAAAAATCTCAGAGGTATGAACATGAAAATGTCACCCCTCTTATTTAGCCAAATGTATATTTGGTTTTGACTGTAGTAATGATCAGGGAAGATAGGAGAAATAGTGTTTTGTTCAATAATAGAAAATTTATGGAAATTGTCAAGGTGATTGTTGTTTGTATATCTTTAAGGAAAAGTAGAATGCTTCATCTATTTGCTACTCAATTTTTTTTAATTCTGACCTGAAGATATGCTTATTGATTTTAGAAAGAGGGGGAGGAAGAGAAAGAGAGAGAGAGAAATTTAGAAAGAAACATCAATTGATTGAGTCCTGTACATTCTGGAGATGAAAATTGCAACCTAGGTATGTTAGAGTCCCCACCAGGAATCTAACCCACAGCATTTTGGTGTACAGGATGCCACACCAACCAACTGAGCTACTAGGCAGGGGCTCTCTTCAATATTATTAATAAAAATATAAATATACAGAATATTGAAATTTTAACAAATTATGTTTATTTTTATGTACATATGGATTCAATATAATTTGTTTATAAAAGAAATGCCTAAAGATATTTCTACCTAGGATCAAAGAAAGAAACTTTTTTGTATTATGATTAATAATTTTGATTTTTTACAATATGACTAAATGAAACATGATTATATCACAGAAAATGTTATTTATTTGTTTGTTTGTTTATTTATTTTCTATTGTTCAAGTACATTTGTCTCCATTTTGCTGCCACTACTATCTGCTGCTCCAACCACTCCCAACTCCCACCCTAAATCCTTACCCACTTTGGCTTTGTCCATGGGTTCTTTATGTGTGTTCCTTGCCCTGACCCTTCCCCTTCCTTTCCCCATTAAGCCCCTCCCCCCTCTTGATTACTGTTGATTTGTTTTTTTCTTTCAATGTTCCTTGTTATATTTTTCAAGCTTGTTTGTTTTGTTGATTAGGTTCCACTTATAGGTGAGATCATGTGGTATTTGTTTTACTCCCTGGCTTATTTCACTTAGCAAAATGCTCTACAGTTACATTTATGCTGTCAAGAAGGGAAGGAGCTCTTTCTTCCTTTCTGCTATGTAGTAGTGCATTGTGTAAATGTACTATAGTTTTTTGATCCATTCATTTATTGATGGGCACTTAGGTTGCTTCCAATACTTGGCTATTGTAAATTGTGCAGCTATGAATATTTGGGTGCATACGTACTTTTGAATTGGTGTTTTGGGATTCTTAGGGTATAAACCCTGCAGAGGAATTGTTGGGTCAAAAGGCAGTTCCATTTTCAGCTTTTTGAGGACATTCCAAACTGTTTTCCAGTGGTTGGACAGTGGTTATGCCCTTCTACATTCCCATCAACAGTGGACTAGGGTTCCTTTTTCTCCACAGCCTCACCAGCACCCATTGTTTGTTGATCTGTTTATGATGACCATTTTGCCTGGTGTGAAGTGGTATCTCATTGTGGTTTTAATTGGCATTTCTCTGATGGCTAGTGATGCTGACCATCCTTTCATATGTCTCTGGGCCCTCTGTATCCCTTCCTTGGATAAAAGCCTGTCCAGGTTCTTTGCCATTTTTTAATTGGAATGTTTGTCTTCCTGGAGTGGACTCATGTGAGTTCTTCATGTATTTTGGAGATCAAACCGTAGTCCTAGGAATCATTGGCAAATATATTTTCCCATACAGTTGGCCCCCTTTTCATTTTGCTGTTGTTTTCTTTAGCCATGCAGAAGCTTCTTATTTTGATGAGGTACCACTTGCTTATTCTTTCCTTTATGTCCCTTGCTTTAGGGGACATATCAGTGAAAATGTTTGTGCGTGGGATATCTGAAAGTTTCCTGCCTATGTTCTCCTCTAGGACTTTTATGGTGTCGCAACTTATATTTGAGTCTTTTATCCATCCTAAGTTTATTTTTGTGTATGGTGTCAGTTGGTGATCAAATTTCAATTTTTTGCATGTAACTGTCCAGCTCTCCTAACACCATTTGTTGAAGAGGCTATTTTTACTCCAATTTATGCTTCTGCCCTCTTTGTGAAATATTATTGACCATAGACACATGGGTTTATTTCTTGGCTTTCTACACTGTTCCACTGTTCTACGTGTCTGTTCTTGTGCCAGTACCAAACTGTTTTGATTACAGTGGCCTTGTAATATAGTTTTATGTCTGGTATGGTGATCTCTCCTGCTTTTTTTTTTCCCTCAAAAGTGCTGATGCTATTTGGGGTTGTTTATGGTTCCATATAAATTTTTGAAATGTCTGTTCTATGTCTCTGAAATACATCATTGGTATTTTAATAAGGATTGCATAGATTCTATAAATTGCTTTGGGTAGTATGGACATTTTGATGATGTTAATTCTTCCAATCCATAAACAGGGTATATGCTTCCATTTATCTGTGTCATCCTTAATTTCTTTTTCAGTGTTGCATACTTTTCTGCATACAGGTTTTTAAATTCTTGGTTAAGATTTTTCCTAGGTACTTTTTTTTGTTGTTGTTGCTATAGCAAATTGAATTTTTTTTACCTGATTTCTGCTTCTGATATTTCATTGTTGGTGTATAAAAATGCCTTTGATTTCTGAATATTGACTTTGTATATGCTGTTTTGTCAAATTTGCTTATTAGGTCAAGTAGTTTTTTGGTGGAGTCCATGGGGTTTTCTATGTACACTATCATGTTGTCTGCAAACAATGATAGTTTTACTTCCTCCTTTCCAATTTGGATGCCTTTTATTTCTTTTCCTTGTCTGACCACTGTAGCTAGGATTTGCAATACTATGTTGTGAAAGCAGACATCCTTGTCTTGTTCCCGATTTTAGTGGGAAAACTTTTAATATTTTCCCATTGTGTATGAGGTTGGCTATAGGTTTTTTATATGTGGTGCTAATTATGTTGAGGTATGCCCCCTTTATTTCCATTTTTTCTGAGTGTTTTTATCATAAATGAATGCTTTACCTTATCGAATGCTTTTTCAGCATCTATTCAGATGATCATGTGGTTTTTGTCCTTTTTTTTAATGTGATGTATCATGTGTATTGATTTTTGAGTATTGAACCATTCTTGCATCCCTGGGATGAATCCCACTTGATCCTAGTGGATGATCTTTTTAAGGTATTGTTGGATGTGGTTTGCCAATATTTTGCTGAGGATTTTAGTGTCTATGTTCATCACTGATATTAGTCTGTAGTTTTCTTTCTTGTGTTTTGTGTCTTTTTCTAGTTTTGGCATTAGGATGACACTGGCCTCATAAAAAGAGTTTGGGAATATTCCCTTTTGGATTTTTTCAGAATAATCTGAGAAAGACGGGTTAGTTCTTCCTTAAATGTTTTGAAAATTCTCCTGTGAAACTGGACTGTCTAGGGCTTTTGTGTTCCAGGAGTTTTTGATTACTGCCTCAATTTCACCAGCTTTCACCAATCTGTTAAAGCTTTCTGCTTCTTCATCATTCAGTGTTGAAAGGTTATAATTTTTTCCAGAAATGTGTCCATTTTATCGAGGTTTTCAAATTTCTTGGCATGTAATTGTTCATAGTAATTTCTTACAATTCTTTGTATTTCTGTGGTAACAGGTGTAATTTCTTCTCTTTCATTTCTGATTTTATTTATTTGGGTGTTCTCCCTTTTTTTCTTCATGAGTCTGTTTAAAAGCTTGTCAATTTTGTTTATGTTTCCAATGAACAAGCTCATGGATTTATTGATCTTTTGAATTGTTCTTTTAGTCTCTGTGCCTTTGAGTTCTGCTCTGTCCTTGATGATTTCCTTCCTTCTACTTGCTCAGGGCTTTGTTTTTTGTTTCTCTAGTTCTAGAAGCTGGAGGGTTAGGTTTTTCTGAAGTGTTTCTATCTTTTTTAGGTAGGTTTGTAGTCCTATGAACTTCCCTCTCAGGACTGCCTTCACTGTGTCCCATGGGTTTTTGGTTATTGTGTGTTCATTTTCACTTGTTTCCAGAAACTTTTTGATTTCTTCTTTGATCTCATTATTGACCCATTCATTATTTAATGGTATGTTATTCAGTCTCCATGAGTTTGAGTGTTTCTGGCTTTTTTCCTTGAGGTTGATTTCTAGATTCAAGCCCTTGTGGTCTGAGAAGGTGTTTGCTATGATTCCAATTTTCTTGAATTGCTGTGAGGTTTGTTTCCTATTATGTGGTCTATCTTTGAAAATATTCCACTTGAATTTGAAAGGAATGTCTTTTGCTTTTTGGGATGAAAGATTCTATATGTCAGTTAAGTCCTTTTGATGTAATGCGTCGTTCAGTTCCACAACATTTATGTTGACATTTTGTTTGGAAAATCTATCTTTTTTTGACAGTGGGATGTTATATTCCCCTATTATCAGTGTGTTGTTGTCTATATCTTTCTTGAAATCCTCCAAGATTTTCCATATATATATTTGAGTGCTCCTATGTTGGGTGCATATACATATACCATGTTTATGTTTTCTTGATGGATTCTTCCTTTGAGTATTATGAAGTGTCCTTCTGGGCCTCTTTTTATGGCCTTTGTTTTGAAGTCTGTTATGTCTGTTTAAGTATTACTACCCCAGCTTTTTTCCCTGTCCTTTTGCTTGGAATATTTTTTCCATCTCTTTACTTTCAGTAGGTCCTTTGTTCTGAGGTGGGTATTCTGTAAGCAGCATATGTGCGGGTCATATTTTCTAATCCATTCAGCTACCCTATGACATTTGATTGGACCATTTAATTCATTTACATTTAAAGTTTTTATTGATAGGTATTTATTAATTTTTTTCCCTTTGTACTTGCATTCCTCTCTCACTTTTTCCCTTTATCTTCTTAAAGCTGCCCCTTTAGCATATCTTTTAGTGCTGGTTTGGTGGAGTTGTATTCCTTTAGCCTTTGTCTGGGAAATTCCTTATTTCACCTTCTATTTTAATTGAGAGCCTTGCTGGGTAGAGCAGACTTGGTTGCAGGTCTTTGCTGTTCAGTGCTTCAAATATTTCTTGCCATCCCTTATGGCTTGTAGTGTTTCTGTCTAGGAATCTGCTGCTAGCCTTATTGGAACTCCCTTGTATGTTACTACCTGTTTCTCCTTTCCTGTTATTTAGATTCTCTATCTTTGATGTATGCCATTTTTATTGTGATTTGTCTTTGAGTGGGCCTCATTGGATTCTTCTTGAATGGGACCCTCTGTTTTTCCTCGACCTGCATGACTTCTTCTCTCCTCAAATTAAGAAAGTTTTCCATCATTAATTTTTCAAACAGGTTCTCTATCCCTTGCTCCTCTTCTTCTCCTTTTGACACCCCTACTATATGGATATTATTACATTCCAGGTTGTCCTGGATTTCTCTAAATGACTCTTCATTCTTTTTTCAATCTTTTTTCATTTTGATGTTCTCTCTGGGAGCTTTTTTCTACCTTGTCATTCAGCTCACTGATTCGATCCTCTGCTTCATCTAGTCTGTTTTTGATTCCTCTTCTGTGTTCTTCAATTCAGAACCTGTATTCTTCATTTCCTCTTTCCTGTTGTTGATAGTTTCTATGCCCTTTTTCATGCTGCTATATTTTGCAGTAAGTTCTTCATAGTTTCTCTGTGGATTTTGGTACTTCTCTCTGAGCTCACTGAACTCATTGTGCTTCCTTAGAACCATAATTCTGAACTCATTTTTTGATAGATTACTTGCCTCTATTTTGTTTATTTCTCTTTGTGGGGACTCCTCCTTTTGCTTCAATTGAGGGGGTGTTTCTTTGTCTTCTCATTATATGTAAGGCTCTTCTCTTTTGCTTCTGTTTCTTAAATTGATCTGTCTTGACTTCCTGACTTTGTGTTGTAAATTTCTATGGTAGAAGACCTATGAGATTCAGTTGTGCAGTTTCCCTGGTATCCTTAATTTGATGCTCCTTGGATGTCTTTTATGTCATTTCTGTTGGCTCTCTGGAAGTAACTGAGTTTTGATTGTTGTTTGGTCATTATTTAGTGGGTCCTTCCCTTCCGCTCGTTTACTGAAGGTCACTCTGCCCACAACGTCCTGCATGTTTTTTTGTAGGTGTTGCCAGAAAAAACCCACAAATCCCAGGAAACAAACCCATATCTGCAAAAGTAACTTCCCTCTTAACCCCACTATCAACAGCAAATGAACCAGTATTAATAAATCTGTAAAGAAATGACTATTATAAGAAAAGAGAAAAATAAACTATTAGTATAAAATCTAATGACAATATGCACAACCTTTATGGACCTGAAATTAACATTAAAAATCTGTGTAGTAAAGGAAATATCAGAAATCATGGAAAAGACCACAGTGGATTTCCTCTTGGTAGCCTCTAGTATTTACTGTTATTTTTTTCTTTCTGGATCTGCCTCTGGTGATGTCAGATGTTAACCCTGGCTGAACTTAGGCAGTCTGTTCAGGACTTCCAGGAATCTGCTGTCTGTGTCTGTCTCCTTCATTTAATCTAGTCACTCTGCATTCAGCAAGCCAGCTTCGGCACCACAGGGCAGGGTGCAACCCCTCCTGGGGATGGGGCTATTGTATCCTGATATGGCTGCTGCTTTAGATGTAGTCTACCTGAGCACAATGGCTAGGGGTATATGGGGGATGACTCAGCACCAGGATCCCGCTGGCTATTCCCTCAGTTTTCTCCCCAAAGCTTCCTTATGAAGTCTCTCGTCAGGCATCTCTAGCCCACTCTGCCCCCACTTTTGCCAGAGCCCACAGCAAGTGGTTGCAAATAAAAATTAATGTGTTGGCCCTTTAATTGGCTCTTTTTGTCTTTAGCCTCCTGTCTCTGGCACAGAGCAACCATGTTGCTTTTCACAGCTGGCTGTTATCTGTGTACATTTTGGGCTCTAGTGCTGTAGGCTGGGGATCCCCACTTATAGTTTAGACCCCACTATGCTCAGGGGGATCCAACCAACTGCTTATATATCCCTGCGATGTTCCTGTCTGTAGGTACCCAGCCAACCTTCTTGAGTCTCTACTGCACTACTTAACAGTTAGGTTGTGCTATAGCTGATTCTTCTATTTGTTCAAGGTCATAAGACTTCTCTCTTGCTAATGTTCAGTTGTTGGTTCCAGGGGATTTCTCTACAATTTAGTTTTAATTCCAGATTGGTCCTGGGATGAGGTCAGTGTGACTTCCCTTTATTCCTCTGACATCTTGCTTTTGAAATATACTTTTATTTATTATACATTACACTGGACACCTTTCATCCATGACTAAATGTTAAGTTACTGAGAATAATAATTTCAGAGATTTTTTGCTTTATAGATTTTGGGTTGATTGACAGATGATACTGAAAGGCTGGGAAATTAGAAGCCTGATATACAAACTGAATAAGGACTGGGGCTTAGGTATGGATATAAAAGAAGCTAAGAAGAAAATGTTGATATCTGTAAGAAACTAATGGTGCATTGTGTAAGCTGGTGGTCTAGTTTCATTTTTGTGTATGTACCAGTCCATGTCTCCCAACACCATTTATTAAAGAGACTATTTATATTCCATTGTATTCTGGTGCCCACTTGGTCAAATATTAATTGACCATGGAGACATGGGTTTATTTCTGGGCTCTCTGTTATGTTCCATTGATCTATTTGTCTGTTCTTATGCCAGTACCAGACTGTTTTGATTACAGTGGCCTTGTAGTATAGTTTGATAGTAGGTATTGTAATCCTTCCAACTTTGTTCTTCTTTCTGATGATTGCTGTGGCTACTTAGGTCTGTTTTTGTTCCATGTAAATTTTTGAAGTACTTGTTCTATATTTGTGAAATATGCCCTTGGTATTTAACAGTAATTGCATTGAATATATAGATTGCTTTGGGTAGTATGGACATTTTGATGATGTTAATTCCAGTCCATGAACACAGTATATGCTTCCGTTTATTTTTGTCTTCTTTAATTTCTTTCTTTAGTGTTGTGTTGTTTTCTGAGTACAGATCTTTTACCTCCTTAGTTAAATTTGTTCCTAGGTACTTTAGTTTTTTGTTACTAGATTAAATGGAATTTTTTTCTTAGTTTCTCTTTATGAAAATTCATTGTTGTTGTACAAAAATGCCTTTGATTTCTGAATATTGACTTTGTATCCTGCTACTTTGCCCAAAAATGAAAATGGATGAAAGACTTAAACATAATTTGTGATACCATAAAATTACTAGTAGAAAACATAGACAGTAAAATTTTAAATATCTCACACTGCAATATTTTGGCTGATACATCTCCTAGGGAAAGGGAAATAAAGAAAAAATAAACAAATGGGACTACATCAAATTAAAAAGCTTCTCATGGCCAAAGAAGACATCATCAAAATGAAAAGGGAACTTATTGTATGGGAGAACATATTTGCCAATGGTACATAAGACATGACTTTAATCTCCAAAATATATAATGAACTCATAAGACTCAACACCAGGGAAACAAATGATCCAATTAAAAATGGGGAAAGGACCTGAATAAACACTTCTTCATGGAGGACATATAGATGACCCACAGATATATGAAAAAAGTACTCAATGTCACTGGTCATCAGAGAGATGCAATTAAAACCACAATGAGATACCACCTCACACCTGCCAAAATGGCTATCATTAATAAATCAACAAACAAGTGCTGACAAGGATGTGGGGAAAAGGGAACCCTAGTTCACTATGGGAATGCATACTGGTGAAACCACTGTGGAAAAAAGTTTGTAGTTTCCTCAAAGAATTAAAAATGGAACTGCCTTTTGGCCCAGTGATTCCACTGCTGGTAGTATACCCTAAGAACCTGAAACACCAATTCAAAAGAACTTCCATACCCCTATGTTCATAGCAGCACTACATATAATAGCCAAGTGTTAAAAATACCCTAAGGGCCCATCAGTAGATGAATAGATTAAAAAACTATGATACATTTACAAAATGGAATACTACACAGCAGAAAGAAAAGAAGAAATTTCAACCATTTGTGACAGTATGAATGGAACTGGAGAACTTTATGCTAAATGAAATAAACCAGTCAGTGGAAGACATATGATCTCAGGTGTAAGAGGAATCTAATGAACAAAATAAACTAATGAGCAAAATAGAACCACAAGCATGGAAACATGGAACAGACTGAAAGTGACCAGAGGTTAGGGGAGAAAGGGATAATGGTGGAAAGAAGGGGAAGAGGCTAGACAAAGAACATGTATGAATGACCCAGGGACATGGATGACAGTGGATGGATGGTGGGAGCATGGGATGGGCAGGACAAAAGAGAGAAAGAGGGGAAAATTTGGGACAACTGTAATAGAATAAACAAGAATAAAAAATACATTAAAATAACCCATAATGGAGTTGGTATAGAAAGAGCTACAAAAAGCATTAAAATGAACACAGATAGTACTGTGACTGAGACAGGGAGGCTCACCCACATAGAAGATGAATATGAATAGCAGAGTGGTGTATATATGGGTGTGTTCAATCTAGGAGATGTAGTGAGGATAAACCCATACTTAGGTAACTATGAAGGAAGTTACTCATTGTGTAGAAGAATAGTTACATCTCAAACCAAAGAAATATATGCAGCATTCCCTTACAGACTTAAGGTAAAGGTGAAAAATCTATCTTGGTGTCCATTTAAAATGAATCAGCTTGGTGACAAAAAATCCAATATATAAAACTAGACATGATCTGTGTACAGAGATGCCTAAAATACATGAAGCTTATCTTCTGACATGTCCATGACTTTTGCTCTGAGGAGGCAAATGGCTATGTGTTATGTAGTGTACTAAGTGTCCACATTCTTTTTCATATAATCCTCTATCAAAGGGTAAATGCATAAAATTTACTCACTGGAGAAAAGCCAATTGATGAGCTTCCAGGAATCTTTTCAAAAGTTCTGCTCAAATAGAGTTCACAGAATTTAGTGTCAGTCAGATTTTGCTTTTCAGGACTCTTATTTGGAGATTGAAGATGCATTAAAAAATTTATCATTTGATAGAACAGAAACCAAGAATCCTAAAGACAGAACACAGATAATATGAAATAGTCAAAGACTTGAGTTGCACAAACTGCGAACAATTAGGAGTTATGAGTGAGCCAAATTCATGATGTAGTGGTCTGATTTTCACTGGGGAGTGCAAATTAGGCAAGAATTACAGAAACAGAAAAATGAATTTGGACCCCTACCTTACACCATGTACAAAAAATGATTCAAAATGGAGCAAAGATCAAAATGTCAGAGTTAAACCTATAAAACCCTTAGAGAAAAACATAGATGTGAATCTTTGAGATCTTGGATCAGGCCATGTTTTCTCAGGTATGACACAAAATATAAGCAACCAAAGAAAAAGATACAAATTTGACTTCATCAAAATTAATAACTTTTATGTTTTAAAGGACACCACTGGAAAACTAAAATGTCAACCCACAGAACATGGGAAAATTGTAAATCATGTATCTGATAAAAGTAAGAATTTTCCAAAAAGGATAGGTGAATGGTCAATAAGTACATTAAAAAATGTCTAACATTATTAGCTAGCCAGAAAGGAAATGCACATTAAAATAATAATGAGAAAACACTCCAATCTTCTAACATGGCTATAATCACAGGGAGACAATAATAATTGTTGACATGGATGAGAAGAGTTGGAATACATACATTTTTTATAGTAATGTAAAAAAGAGGCACTTTAGAACAGTCTGGTAGTTCCTCCAAAGATTAAGCATAAAGTTACCGTTAGACTAAGGAGATCTATTGCTAAATGTACACCCAAGAGCAATGAAATAATGTGAACAACAAAAAAACTTGTACACTCATGTTTATAAAATTATTCATAATAACCAAATAGTGGAAAAACCCAAATTTACATAAAATGATTAATGCACAAATAACATGAGGTATAGCCACATGCTGCATCATGGATGAACCCTGAAAATATTATGCTAAGGGAAAAAATTAAGTCACAAAGACCACAGGTTGTACCATTTCCTTTATATGCCATGTCCAAAGACAGAAAGTAGAATAGTTATTGCCTAGGAAGATGGCTGCTGAAGATATGCGGTCACTTTCTGGATGATGAGAATGTTCTAAAATTGGCTATGGTGATAGTTGCACAACCCTATGGATATACTAAAAAATAATTGACATGTATTCTTTACATGGATTAACTACATGGTATGTAATTATATCTCAACAAGCTGTCATCATCAATGACAACAAAAAGCTGTATTCTATCAATTTCTTAATGACTTTTAAGTGTCCACAATTAATAGCAATATGTCTTTACCTGTTTCTTTGAATTCTGGCTTTGTGACATAAATACCCGTAGAATCCATTCCCTTCTGTTGCAAAGCAAGAATTACCCTTGTTACCACAATTATTTAATTGCTTGTCTCTAGTATATGAACCTAGAACATGTTTGGAATCCAGAAGTTTTGCATGAAGATGCCTGCAATTTCACTGTCTACACTGTCTTGGTGTGTTACAAAGCTATGGCATTATGCATAAAGAGCTATAATGTGAACTAAAGGGAAAATCTCAAAAGCAGAGCCATTCTTATCTTGGGTGTCAGCAGTGAATGTCCCAACAGAAAGCTTCTACAGGCTTCACTGTGGCAGGAATTGGTTAAAGTAGAGATTTTATTATTATTATGTAATTTCAAAATTACATAATTTTTATGAGCTTTCTTTTTTCTTTTTTTAAATCATTTTTATTATTATTCTATTACAGTTCTCCCAATTTTTCTGCCTTTGCCCCTCTCCACCCATCCCACCTCCCACTCTCACATTTAATTCCCACACTGTTGTCCATGTCCGTGGGTCATTCATATGTGTTCTTTGAAATAAAGGAAAAAATAAACAAATGGGACTATATCAAACTAAAAAGCTTCTGCACAGCTAAAGAAACCATTATCAAAATGAAAAAGGAACAAAATTACATAATTTTCAAAGTTACATTAGCCTTAGTTAAAGTGGAGATGTCATTATTATTATGTAATTTCAAAATTTTACTTGTTAAGAAAGAATCAATGTGTCAGTACATATTATAGGCATCTTCCTGGAGTTCTTAGAAAATTAAATTTTGAAAACCATAAAAGGGCTTAAGAAACTAGCCTTTGGTTTCAACATTCATATTGCCAATAGCATCTTGTACTAAAAAAATTCAGGTATCTAGACCACAAGTACAATAATGTTTCTATTTTTAAAAAAAGTTAGTTCATCTAAAAGGGTGTGTGTGTGTGTGTGTGTGTGTGTGTGTACATACTTACAATGCATGTTATGCCCAACTGTTTTCTTAATATGAAGTAGATATACCAACACACATGGACAAAAGACCCTGAAACACACAATAGTGTGTGTTAACATAGCTAACTGTGAATTTCAAGCAGTACTTTTGTTTTTCTGGTGCTGGAGCTGCAAACCCTGACTCAACTTTCTAATTGTGCCTGTTAGGTTTTGAAGTGTGCCTTCCAAACACATATGTGTGATATGAAAAAGTATGCTGAAATCATACCCCTACAATCTGAGAATGTAACCCTATTTGGAAATAGGATCTTTGAATATGCAATGAGGTTAATGTGAGGTCCTTAGAGTGAGCCCTAATCTGATATGACTGGTGACCTTGTAATAAGAGACAGACACATGCAGGGAGAATGCTGTTTGACCAAATGATAGAAGAATGCCAAGGACTGCTGGCCGTCACCAGAAGCTCAGAAGAATCCAATCCTCTTCACACCTCAATTTCAGACTACTAACCCCTAGAACTGTGAGAAGATAAATTTCTTTTGTTTGAAGCCACCCAATTTGTGGACCTTTGTTAACAGCAGCCCCAGGAAACTAATCAAATGCCCAAAGGTGACAAATTTGACATGTACAATAAATCCACTGTGGTCTCAACTTTCTTTCAAGGGACCTTATTTCACCTCAGGAGGCCTGAGATTTATAGTTACACCATTCTTTAATACTATGGTATCAAAGATATCACAGGAAAAACATCTATTATATAATGGTGTTTTATGTGAGCAGTTTCAAAATACACACTACCAAAACATTAAGTGTTCAGTAAATACTTTCTCTTTCATTAGTATACAAATCATTTTAGATGCAGAGATAAATTTTTAATTATGTAGTATGGCAAAGAATACATATTTTTAGAAGCATATTTATTCTGTAATCTCATATGGGTAACAATCAGCCAATTCTGAGAGAGCAAAAACATTTTTCCCCTGGGAATAATCTAGGAGGTTATTAGAGGAGCTGCTTCTTTGGAAATAATAACTTGTAGGTCACAATTTGTAAAGTATTCTATTCTGTTTATTACCCATTGGGCTGGACACAAGTAAGCCTCGGAGACCCTGTGGTCTGCTTGTCCTGTATTCTCAGTAATACATTAACATACAGGACTGTGGAGGGGACCCTTACTCTGCCACAACCAAGAGATGACGATTGTTGGCTGAATGAGGTAATCCAGGGTTTAACAAAATAGTAAAAGGCAAACAACAGATTGGAATACAAATTGATGCCTGTTCTAACAAGGATGTTTACAAAATAGTATGAGCTTCCTGAGGACATTTCAGTTAACTGTGACTGTGGGATTTCAGGAGAGTATCACATAGAAAGGGACACTTTATGAAGTTCTTGGAAAAGGAAGGTGCATTCCTCACAACATGGAAGAAGTGAGGTGGACTAACTTATTTCTTGTGTAACACTGAGTTCCAGAGATAGAAGTTATTGGGGTATTTTGATTATAAATAAGAAAAAAGGGTTTGATGCTGTTCAAATGAGCTTTAGAGGTCCCAACTTCAGTAAGAAGACCACTGAAGATCCTTTGGAGAAGCCTAGTCATCTTTTTTATAAGCAAAAGCATGCAAGATTAATAGAGGTATTGTAAGATACACTAAAATATTCATTTATGAGATATTAAGATGATAAAATTTTTAAATCAATAGAATCAATGTCCAACTTTATTTTGTTCAGCACATATTTTCTCAGTGGAATGGATGACGGCATTTTATGTGTTCTGTTAAATCAATGACTAAGACATCACCCTCTCATTCTTTATAATCTAGGAAAGCAAGGGGGATAGATCAGATATACCAACAATGATCTACTACAAGCCTCAAATATGTAAATATGTTGGGGTACAAGAGAAGATGCCATCTGGACTTCTGCAGAGTACAGTGGCCCTGAAGTCACTACTGATGTGCATGTGTATGAATCTCCCCCACTGAAAAAAACTACATTTACAAACTCAAAGAAAAGGATGTACTTTTTATGAAAATACATAATTATTGTCATATACTTCCCATATTTTTCACACTGACTACTATTTTTCATGCCCAGAAAAGAGTTTTTGAACTACTTTAAGTGTCTAATGTAGTATCAAGTAATGTCTAGACTTTAAGAGACAATTAAGTTCACCATGTAAAACATTTGGTCAATTGGCCTTTCACCAATGTGATGCTCTTTTTCCATGTCAAGAGCTATTCTTAGTAAAAACAGATCTATCTCAGAGCTTGAATTCTATTAGAACCTGTGGTTTCTGTCATACTCTGCTCCTCATTCTTTTTTTTAAAATTATTTTTATTGTTCAAATACACTTGTCTCCATTTACCCACCACCACTTTCCCCTGCCCCTCCCACCCAAACCTCCCTCCCTCAATCCTTCCCCACTTTAGCTTTGTCCATATGTCCTTCATACATGTTCCTTGATTTTACTCTTCCCCTTCCTTTCCCCGTTACCCGCCTCCCTCCTTCCCTCACATTTCTGTTGTCTTCTTTTTTTATTTGAAATTCCACTATAAGGAGATGCTGTTTAAAGCAGTCTCATGTGATACTGTGGTACCAAGTCTAACATGTGAGTTCTTGGTGTAGTTCTGAAGTTCACCCACACAGCCCATTCCCCCCAAGAACATGCTTCAGTGATTTCCAAGCAGCCTGTGGGCCAAACATGTGTCTATTAACATATTAATAAGTAATGTTTATTATTAGTGGACTGTATCTTTGGGTGAAAATGAGAGAACCATGAAGGCAGAAATGAAAAATGTAATAAAGAAGACATCCAGTTCTTTTTTATGATTGTTGGAACTATTTACAAAAGTTGTAATTTTTATTGTTTGTCTCCAGAAACTCCACCTTCTCAGTTCAACCTGAGTTATAGGATATTTCTTGTGTTCCAGGTAATATTGTGGGAGAATATATCTCATTATAATCACCTACCTGATTTTGGTATACATTAATTACCTCTGTTCAATAGTATTTAAAGTATTCAGATGAGTACTTCATAAATAGCATTTGATATTAATAACAACAGATTCAGTGAGATTAAAATCAGTAATTATCTATAGCAGAAGTTTTTACATCATTTAAAGAAATTTAAACCATTCATTTCTGATATTCTAAATAGATCTATGTCAGTTTACAAACCTTGCCTATCTATAGAGGAAAAAAAAGGGACACAAACAAAACGAAAGCCTTGGTTATTTCTGAATAGAGTGGAAATTGTTATTTCCTTTGAAGAAACTTTCTATAAAGAAAAAAAAGGGACACAAACAAAAGGAAAGCCTTGGTTATTTTGAATAGAGTGGAAATGGTTATTTCCTTTGAAGAAACTTGTAAAACTTTTAAAGCAAACAAAAGTCTCTTTCCTGTATATTTCCTTATAATATCTACTACAAAGTTTTTATGGCTTTTAAATAGAATGCTGGTCTCTGGGATATGGAAACCTACCAAATTACAAGAATGTTTCTAGAGGACATGACTTTTTGAAAATTGTGTATTATAGGTCAATTTTTAAAAAGTGTTCGATCTAGGTTTGATTACCATCTCTCAAAATGCACTGGCTAGCTGCTCATATGTGTGGTTAGTAAAATAAGATGAACGAAGGTAGAAGGTTACAATTTAACAAGAGGAAGAAAGGGATAATTGTGAAAGGTAAATCAGAGGTGTCCTACAATAAATAAAAGCCACTGATATGAGAGTCAGTAGATAGCTGCTGTCTGTACATTGTGCAAGTTATTTATCTAAAAGCAGTTCACAGTCTCAAGGTCACTTCCAAAACATTGGATCTGCAAATTTAATTCTCTATATCATTCCCCCTTTCCCATCTCTGTCACACAACAAAATCTGGCAGAAACACTGGTCTCTTTCATTCACAATGTAGAAACACGTTATGAGTAATATTGTCAGTAGATTCTCTGTGGGTTTCTAGTATTTCTGTATGTTTTGTGAGAGGCACTTGCTGACATTTTTTGAATTATCTTTGCAAAGATATTTATATAGCAAACAGCCTAAGATGATGGTGATATTTTCTCCCTTTGGATTAGTTATAAACATGGTTGCTATCCATTATAAAAGATTTGGAGTTCCCTATGCAAAGTCAGGTTCCTGTCCTATAATGCATCTTACCAGGCATGCATGCACCATCCCACCTGCATTACCTCCTGAGACCTGGGGGCAGGAGCACAAGCTCACATCTGCTGATGGTCACGCTGTTGGCTGTATTGTGAGTAGTAAAGTCCCTTGTCTCCAACTCAGGAGTCTTGGGTCTTCTGTTAACATTTATAAAACTGTGATATTCACTGACCCAAGAATCTTGTAATGCTCAGGTTAGGTGGGCTAACGTGTCAGCATGCAAGTTAGGTAAAACTTCATATTCCTCAGAGTTCCTGAAAGCTATCTCTGATGAAGATGTCATTTTAATATTATAGTAATTATTTCTCTTACATGTCATTCAAGAAAGTACTATTATATCAATATATTGATTTCATAACATACTCCAATAGTTTTGGTGCATGTCTCTTTTTAAAGCTTCTAGACCTCCTGAAGAAGATAAGAATATAAGTAAAATGCAGTTATTACTCTTATGGAATTTACTGTTTTGGAAAAGATCTAGCAATAAACTGGATCTGTACATAAATACCTATAATGAATAAGACAATATAAATGTCAATAAGAGAGCTGATGGGTTATGTAAGTGAAAAAATACAATCCAGGAATCTTAAAATCAGAAGGGACCTTAGAAGTAACATCATCATTTCTTTCAGATTTGATTGCATAAATGCCTTTTATATAATCAGCTTTTCTGACACAGTTTATCATCACTGGTTAGAAATAGCCAAGAACACTAGTGACAAAGTCATCACCATCTCCCAAAGCAGTCATTTTTATATTTGATAATTTTGGCACTAAACACATTTTTTCTTGAATTAAAATCTGTCTAAAAAGAAATTCTATAATTTCACTTGCCTAAAGTTGTAATCTTTCTTTCACATGAATTTCCTTCACATGTTCAACATTCTCATTTTAAACTGGGCTCCTATTCAGACATTCATTTGTCAGCATCTGTCTCCTTGAGCCATATTTGCATCAAAGATCATTTAAGCCCAATGCCCAAGTTTTCATTCCCCAGTTAAGTTTCAGTTTAGTGTTTTCATCCCTGAAGTCCAGCCTGTTGAAATAATTTTGAATCTTGATTCTTTTCATAGCTATAGAGGTTTCAACATAATTTTATGATCACAAGAAAATACTGAATGAGTTTTACATGTTGAGCCAATCATTATCCACAAGCTTAATGTTACTGACAGAAGATTAGCAAGGACCAGAAAAAACTGAAATATAAAATCTCTGATCACCATTGAATGGAATTCATGTGATATTCTCCCTTCCTATTTTTAGGAGGATGATAAATTAGTATTTGACCTTTCTCTATAGAAATAGGACAACTGTGTGCTCTAAAATGTTCAGAACACAGGTATTAAACCACACAAGGTTAAGTGTTATTACTAATAATATGTGGCCATTGGAGCTCAAGAGCTTTCATATGTCTTCTTCATTTCTCTATAATTGGATCCTCTCATTAGAACAAAATCAATTTATCATGTTCAGTGTACAGATAATATGATGATTGATGTCTTTGCCACCAGCTACATGATATAAAAACATTATATATAACTTCTTAATAATTTTACAAAACAGAGTGTCTGAATTTACTTCATACTCATGTGTTTCTTTTTCCTTTTGACATTCTTACTGTTCTCCTAAAATCTGACACAGATGATTAAGTTTAATTGCCATTAGACTTGTTGTTCTGACATTACTAGATATGATGAGCTGCATATGAGTAATAAAATAACAGGGCTTTTAGCTAAGAATTTGGATAACAAAATACAAGACTAGCTGTTCCAAATTATTCTCCTGATATATAATCTGATGTTATTTTTTATAATCATGTTTATTCTATTACAGTTGTCTCAATTTTCCCCCCCTTTACCCCCCTACACCCATCCCTCAGCACCCCCCACAGTCAAAACCTACTCTGTTTTCCATGTCCATGGGTCATTCATACATGTTCTTTGTCTAGTCCCTTCCTCTTTTTTCCACTATTGTCCTTTCCCCATTACCTCTGATCACTTTCAGTCCGCTCCATATTTCCACACCTGTGGTTTATTTTGTTTGTTAGTTCATTTTGTTGAATAGATTCCACTTATAGGTGAGATCATATGGTATTTGTCTTTCACCATATGCTTATTCACATTATGCTTATTTCACTTAGCATAATATTTTCCAGTTCCTTCCATTTGGTCACAAAAAGTAGGATTTCCATCTCTCCCTTTCTTTTCTTTCTTTCTTTCTTTCTTTCTTTCTTTCTTTCTTTCTTTCTTTCTTTCTTTCTTTCTTTCTTTCTTTCTTTCTTTCTTTCTTTCTTTCTTTCTTTCTTTCTTTCTTTCTTTCTTTCTTTCTTTCTTTCTTTCTTTCTTTCTTTCTTTCCTTTCATTTATTTTTTAAATGCAGATTGATTTTATTTTTTAATGTCAAAGTTAATTATAAAATATTAAAAAATTTAAAACTATTATAAAGTCTCAACAATTAAAACAACATGACACCAGCAAAGAGATAATCAAGAAGATCAATGAAATATAATGAGCATTCTAGAGACAACTGTATATATATGTCTAACATACAATATCTGATTAAATTGACATTTCAAATCAATGAGTAAAGTAATGTTTATTCAACATATAAGGTATATGGACCACTATTACTTGAAATAAAACAAATATAGAGTGTTATTTCACACATTATACAAGAAATATTCAGGTGAGTTAAAAATCAATATGTAGAATCTAAGAAGTTTTAGGTGAAAACACAAAATAATACTTTTCTTACCCTGAAGTAAAATATTCAAACCCAGAAGTTATAAAGTAAAATATTGACAATATGACTATATTAAACATTTAAGTTGATATAGTAACATACATATTTAAAAAAAGGAGAAGTAATAGAATGGGAAAGTATTTGCAACACATCTAAAAAAGGGTTAATAGTTTTTATGTTTTTTATAGGGAAAAAATTCTACAAAACTTTAATTGATAAATGGATAAAGAATACCAAAAAGTCATTTAAAGCTTTTTAAAATTAATAGAAATAGGCAAAAAAAAATACAAAAACATGTTTAGTTTCAACAAATAATAAACAAACAATTAAAATAACATGTCATTGTCACAATCAGATTAATAAGAATTAAAAATATTGGTAATATCAAGTATTGACAACTGCGAAAGCAACTGCATATTCATAGGTGCTTTTTCTTCATCTTAAAGCAGTCCCTTTAGCATATTTTGCAGTGGTGGTTTGGTGGAGGTGTATTCTTTTAGGCTTCTTTTGTCTGGGAAACTCCTTATTACCTCTTCCATGTTAATTGAGAGTCTTGCTGGGGAGAGCAGTCTTGGTTGCAGGCCTTTGCTTTTCAATACTTGGAATATTTCTTACCATTCCCTCTGGCTTGCAGTGTTTCTGTTGAGAAGTCAGCTGCTAGTTGTATGGGAGATCCCTTATATCTTGCTACCTGTTTCTCCCTTGCTGTCTTTAGGATTCTCTGTTTGTTTTTGATATTTTCCATTTTAATGATGATGTGTCTTGGATTGGGCCTCATTAGGTCCCTCTTGAATGGGGCCCTCTGTGTTTCCTGGACTTTTGAGACTTTTTCTCTCCACCAATTAGAGAAGTTTTCCATCATTTCATTTTCAAACAGGTTCTCTATCCTTTCCTCATCCTCTTCTCTTCTGGTATCCCTAATATATGGATATTATTACATTTCAGGTTGCCTTGTATTTCCCTAAAGGCCTCTTCATGAGTCCTTTTTGAGTCCTTTTTCATTGTCTTGCTCTTTCTGGGAGTTTTTTTCTACCTTGTCTTCCAGCTCACTGATTTGATCCTCGGTTTCATCTAGCCCGCTTTTGATTCCTTCTACTATGTTCTTCAATTCAGAAATTATAGTCTTCATTTCTTCTTGCCTCTTATTTATAGTTTCTATGTCCTTTTTCATGCTGATATAGTTTTCAGTAAGTTCCTCATAGTTTCCCTGTAGTTTTTTGTAATTCTCTCTGAGCTCACTGAGTTCATTGAGCTTCCTTAGAACTGTTGTTTGGAACTCAATATCTGATAGTTTACTTGCCTCTATTTCATTTAGTTCTCTTTGTGGGGATTCTTCCTTTCCCTTTGAATGTGGGGCACTTGTCTTTCCATTATTTGTGAGAGTCTTCTTTTTTGCTTCTTCTTCTTAAATTGATCTACCTTGATTTCCTGACTTTGTTGTGTGTACTTCTTCGTGAGGAGACCTCTGTTTTGACTTTCTGGATCTGCCTCTGATGATGTCAGATGTTGTCCTTGTCTGATCTTATGCAGTCTGTTCCAGACTTCCAGGAATTTACTGTTTGTAGTTGTCTCCTTCAGCAGTTAATCTAGTCACTCTGAACTCAGCAGGCTAGCTTAGGTAGCTCAGGGTGGGGCAGAGTCCCACCTGAGGGTGGAGTTATTGGGTCCTCTCATGCTGCTGCTGCTGAGGGGAGTGGTCTCTGCCTGAGCAAATGGCTGCTGCCCTATGAGGGAGGAGTCAGCACTGGGATCCCACTGGATACTCTGTCTGTTCTTTCCTCAAAGCCTCCTTCTCCAGTCTTTCCTCAAGTGTCTCCAGACCACTCTTCACCCTCTTTAACCAGGGGTCTACTATCTGTGGCTGCCACTCTGCACTCAGCAGGCGGCTTAGACAGCACAGGGCAGTGTGGAATCCCACCTGGAGGTGGGGCTATTGGGTTCTCTGATACTGCTTCCACTCAGGGGGAATGGTCTCTGCCTGAGCAAGATGGCTGTTTCTGCATGGGGGATGAGTCAGCACTGGGATCCCACTGGCTACTCTCTCAGTTCTCTCCCCAAAGCCTCCTCCCCTCAGGTGTTTCCAGTCCACTCTGCCCCCACCTTTGCCAGAGGCCAGGGTAAGTGACTGCAAATAAAAATTTTTGTGTTGACCTTTTAAATGGCTCTATGCATCTCCAGCCACCTGTCTCTGGCAGAGAGCAACCCTGCCACTTTTTGCAGCTGGCTGTTTTCTGTATGCTTTTTGGGCTCTGGTGCTGTAGGCTAGAGGTTTCCTTGCTTTTGGTTTAGACCCCACTCTTCTCAGTGGAATCCAACTGGCTGTTTCAATATCTTTCGGGTACTGCTTCCTGTGGGCGCTCCGCCCACCTTCTTGATTCTCTACAGCACTGCTTACCAATTAGGTTGTGCTAAAGCTGATTCTTCCATCTCCTAGATTACAAGGCTGCTCTCTCGCTATTGTTCAGTTGTTTATTCCAGGTTATTTCTCCACAATTTAGTTGTAATTCCAGGTTGGTCCTGGGAGGAGGTCAGTGTGATTTCCATTCACTCCTCTGTCATCTTGATTTCTGATTGTGACCTGATGTTCTAAAATATATATTCTCACAGTTCATTGTGCTCATTAATGTTTCACAACCTAATACATACAAACATTATATATATAATGCACCTGTTTGTGAAACATAAGCTACTGCTCAGTTTGTGGTGTCATTAACCACATCTGAAGTTAGTAATTTTGTGTTATTTTCGTTAATATAATAACTTGATAACACAAATTTAAAACATGGAAACTTAACCTAATATCTGTAACTGACATATTGGACAGGACAAATCTAACAGGACACAATTAGCAAAAAGCTTTATTTCCCTCAAATCCATACATTTCCTCTGGTCTTCGGGGAACCTGTTAGACCTCTGGAAGGCTCTCTGTGGACTTTAGACCTTCATGGCTGGTGCCTGTCAATCATTAGAACAAGTGTCATGTCAGGAGATGAGGAGGCCCAAAAACAAAAACAAAAGCCAAACTTAGTTATTAATAACTACAGTCCTAAGAAGTTAAAAATTCACATTTACACTCAGTTAAATGCCCCTCTTCCCCTTCATCTTCAGCCTGAACTTTAGGTCTGAACCTCCAGTGGGGAAGGGAGTGTGGCTTAATCATTAGCTCCTCTGTGCCTCTGTCTCTGAATTTTTCAGGGTCAATGCCAGGAGGAGGGCCAGATTTGAAGTTTTTGTCCTAGTTTCTCTGAAGTCTCTCTCAGCTCATGGTGGATGATCACAATGCCTTTCACGATCACACATCTACCAACACTGTATTTTTGTGGGCATGTTTGTGGTTTCTGTAACACTCCCTCTACTCAGCCCTGCATATCCCCCTCATGTTGTTAGGTCTCCCTGATGCTCTTCTTGCCCAAGCCACCATCCAAGGGATACACTACACAATTTCCTTCTCCTTAGCAGGTAGCCTTTGTTCTCCAGCTGTCCTGATGATTACTGGAACCCATTGACTCACTGCAAATTCATACGTACAATATATTAGAGAAATGCAGAGACACAGACCTCTTTCCTTACCCTGCCCTTTTTTCTCATAACTGTCCAAAGTTTGGAAAAGCTGAGGCATGAGAATCAGGTACTAGTCTCTGTGTTCCTTAATTTAATAGCCTAAATAAAGATCTCTTAATAAATCTCTTGCTGAGCGTCCCTCCAATGCAGGTGTTACTCCTCTGTATTCTACAGATCTGCACCTCATCAGTCAAGGGCACTGAAGCTGTCTGTACCTCTGTTCAGACCTTGATGTTTGAACATGTGTCTCTTGGCTGAGAGGAGGGAGCAGGAATCTTCTCCTGTGTGTGTGGCATGGGTGGGGAACAGGAGAAGTGAACATATGAATTGACATAACATTTTTCATGAGTCTGACAAATTTTTCATGAGTCTGACAACTTCATTTCCACAGATTTCTGCCACCACCCTGCTGATTTTCTTGAGTTGTCTTTTGTGAGCTGAGGAAGAGGTAAAAACTGCTGTCATCTTGTATTCAGTTATTAGGAAAATGCTAGCTATTCTTAGTAGACTCTAGACTAGTCATAATCTGTTGTTCTCAGTTTTGGATTTTCAGCAACAACCTGAAACATCCATAAAGTCCCATTCAACTTGTCTTTACGTTTTATATACATATAAATACTTAATTTAAAATTTTAGTTAGCAGCTATAGCTCATTATACATATTGTAGTGCTTTGCCTGGAAAGTCTTTTTTTAATTTTAATCATAAAAGGTCAAATCATGTTGGAAATGCTGCATACTATAATGGTTCCTTCAGAGGTGAAAACTTCTAAAAATGGACAGAGAAAGAAATACATATTTAATTTCGTTCACACAATGTCATGTTTTTCTACAAAAACTACTTTATATCTTATGGAATAAATATCTCTGGAACAGAATTTGGGGAACAAATGCTTAAAACTGACATTTAAAAACTAATATAAAGCATTCTGAAATTCCATGGGATTGTTCTAAAGAGAGAACAGACTGTAGGGTATAGTCTGTTATCAATGCCTGAATAAGTCAGGGACTTTCTGTGACATACATTCTTGCTATCCCACTCAAAGAAGCTTGCAGCCTCAAGTAAATCCAGAAATTAATAGGAAGTCAAATACTCTAACATTTAGCTGAAAATGCTGTATTTCAGTTTTGCCATGAGAATGAGTAAGGAAAAGGTCCCTTTTCACTGTATCTTTATTCCATAACCCTATGGTCTATGGATAGATCAAATGAAAAGCAAATAAAAACAAATCTGCAGTTAATGGGGCTATATATTTTATATATATATATATATATATATAAAAAATAGGAAGAATGAGATTTACCTTTAGCCTCAGGACCATACAGAAATCTGCAATGGACTTTTTTTTTTTTTTAAAAAAAGAAAACGCTATGCAGTGTGATCTTCCAGCTTAACTTTATCATATTAGCTTGAGAGTGAACATTTAAATACTACTTGCTAATCTTCTATGAATAATAACTATTAGTAATTCACATTATAGGTTCATTTTTCATCCATTAATACAACCATGAGGGCAAGCTTCCTAACTGTCTAATTACTTGGAACTTAAGACCTTATTCAGGGTGTCATTAAGAAGGTAGAAAAAGTTTAGGCCCTGGGCAAGGCAGACCTGGATTCAAATCTCTGCTGTGTGACCTTGGGCAAGATAATCACAAATTCCACTGAGTTGAAGAGTTCTTACATGAAAATTGAAAACAACTACACCCTCAGGTTATTTGAAGCTTAAATACATGGTAGTGTTAAACAAGACTAGTCCCCTTCTGGAATCACGAAAGCATCTTAAATAGCAAGTCGTCTAAAGGATTCCTCCATGCCTTTCTCCTCCCCACACCTGACAGCCTGTCTCAGCTTTCAGCACCACGGACAGCAAAACTTCTGCTCTCCTGCATGCACATTACCCGACGTAGTGTACAACTTAAAGATGGGGATCCTTTCTTGTTTCCCCTTTGTCTCCAATATGCAACAGAGTACTCAGTGAACTTAGCATACATGTTAATGTATAAATAAAAGTCATTTCTGAATAACTCAAGGTGTCTATGCAAACCATATTTAGATATAATTTTCCTACTTTCACGATTACTTTAGATTAACATATATTTAAATAAAGTATAATATATTCACCCAAGGAATATTTTCTATTATAATGTGAATGTGAAAAACAACAATTTTGAATATATGTGTATATATACACACATATATATATATACATACATGTGTATGTGTGTGATGTGTGTGCTTATACATATAATATATACACATATGTACAATACATACACGCATTAACTGTATTCTCTTTTTAACAAAACTTAGGTCTAGTTACCTCCTTCCAGAAATAATTGATGCTTGTCATTATCACTACTATTGATAATAATATTCACTAATAATGTTGACACTATTCATTAACAAATATTT
Source organism: Pteronotus mesoamericanus (assembly GCF_021234165.1). Classification (NCBI taxonomy): domain Eukaryota; kingdom Metazoa; phylum Chordata; class Mammalia; order Chiroptera; family Mormoopidae; genus Pteronotus; species Pteronotus mesoamericanus. The sequence goes on from NW_026555321.1 coordinate 63,088,963, forward strand.
ACTGAGCTCATGCAATGACTATAGAATACACATAACACCAAATTAGACCTTCCAAGGGGCTTTTACTCCAAGTTAGGCAGACATATAGGTCACAAACACAGGGAATCAAGGTTAATGTATTCATAGAAGAATGAGTGGCATCATGGCATATACACCAACATCTGATACTTAAGAGCAAAGTGAGAAATTCTAAATTGCTAATAACTATGGGACATTTACACAATGGAATATTATTCAGCTGTAAAAAAGAAAAAAAAATTACCCCTTGCAGTGGCATTGATAGATCTGGAGAACATTATGCTAAGTGAAATAAGCCTATCAGAGAAAGACAAATATGACATGATTTCACTCATATGTAGAATTTGACAAACAAACTGAACTAATAAGCAAAATAGAGACAGACTCATAGATACGGAACAGGCTGACAGCTATGTAGGGGGAGTTAAGAGGGTTGAGGGAACAAGCAAAAAGGTGAAAGACTCATGGACATTGACTTGGAATAGTGTGGTGATTGTGGTGGGTGAGGGGGATACAAGGAGGCTAAATGACAATGGAAAAATACAGTAAATAATAAGTTAAAAAATAAATTGTTCTATGCAATTTCATCACCATTATCAAAATTACTGGTAATAACAAGGACTCAACTTCCTGTTCTGAGGGAATGTGGACCAGAATGTCTCAAGTCACAGACCAGATACACCAATCATCAGACAGCCAGTGATGCTGAAATGGGTTAAATTGCCCTAGACTAACATTGCACAGAACAGAGGTGCTATATGGAAAGCCACTCACAGAAAGCTTTCATAGGATGTAAAAAGTCATTTGTCTAGCAGTTTCTTCATGATCCTAAGACGACACGAGGAGGAGGAAAAGAATGGTGTTTTAGTCGATCTATTATCTCTGTTATTGATATGGTCTTTTTTTTTTTTCCCAACTCATGGATCTCAAGCTTTAGTCATTTCTTTGTTTCTGCACATCTTGGGTGATTACAAAATGATATTTCATGGAAAAAAACTTGAAAGAAAATAAACTAAAAGATTCAAAATTTTTAAAGAGAATAACAAATAATCAAAATTATTTAATCCTTATTAAATATATTTAATTCCTAAAGATATTTATTAAATATTAAATCCTTGAGGATATTAACAAAAAGTATAAAATTATGTGAATGTGACACATTTATTTTCATAAATTCCTCTGGGTTCTTTATCTGTTTTGATATCATCTAGTTTTTTCCAAATTAAAATACATTTTCATCAAATATACGGGTAAGCTGAACTTTGCAATTAAGTTGTATTTAGGCTCTAAACTTTTCTAGCTGAATAACTTCACCATTTATATATAAACTTCCATTTTCTTGATTTTTCAAAAATAACCTATATCACCATTTATTGCAAAGATTGAATAATGCAAGGTATTTTAGCTTCCAAAGTAATGTCTGGCATACTCTGTGTCATAAAAAAAAATGTTAGGTTTTGCCCTGGCTGGTGCTGCTCAATCGGTTGAGCACCAGACTGCAAAGCAAAGGGTTCCTAGTTCGATTCCCAGTCAGGGCACATGCCTGTGTTGCATGCCAGGTCCCCAGTAGGGGGTGAGTAAGAGGCAACCACACATTGATGTTTTTCTCCCCCTCTTTCTCCTTCCCTTCCCCTCTCTCTAAAAATAAATGAAATCCTTTAATAAAATGTTAGATTTTTCCCTGGCCAGGTGGCTCAGTCGATTGGAGCATTATACCATACACCAAAAGGTTGCAGGTTTCATCCCTAGTGAGGGCACATACCTAGGCTGTAGGTTTGATCCCCAATCAGGTCTTGACAGGAAGCAACCTCTCAATGGTTCTCTCTCATGTTCTCTCTCTCCCCCTTCCTCTATCTCTAAAATGAATACACATATCTTTGGGTAAGGATAAAAATTAGTATTTTTAAATAAGTTTTTTAATTGTATAGGTACATTTTTTTACTTTTCCAGATATATAATACAATTATAGACTACTGTAAGACCTGAAAGTAGAATGAAAGACAGTTTGGTATATACAGATACAGCTTTCATCAGTGGGTCCAGAGACATATGAAAGGATGCTCAGCCATCAGAGAAATGCAAATTAAAACCACAATGAGATACCACTTCACACCAGTCAGAATTGCCATCATAAACAGATCAACAAACATCAGGTGCTGGAGAGGCTGTGGAGAAAAGGGAACTCTAGTACACTGTTGGTGGGAATGCAGACTGGTGCAGCCACTGTGGAAAACAGTATGGAATTCCCTAAAAAATCTAAAAACGGAACTGCCTTTTGACCCAGTGATACCACATCTCGGATTATACCCTAAGAATCTCAAAACTCCAATTCAAAAGAACCTGTGCACCCCAATGTTCATAGCAGCATAATTTACAATAGCCAAGTGCTGGTAGCAATCTAAGTGCCCATCAGTAAATGAGTGGATGAAAAAGCTATGGTACATTTACACAATGGAACACTATGTAGCAGAAAGAAAGACAGCTACTATCCTTCATGACAGCATGGATGGAACTGGAGAGCATTATGCTAAGTGAAATAAGCCAGGGGGTGAAAGACAAATACCATATGGTATCACCTATAAGTGGAACCTAACCAACAAAACAAACAAACAAAGAAAATTTAACCATCAATATTGAAAAAAAAGAAACCAACAGAGGGAAGGAGGGAGGGGTGGGCGGGGAAAGGGAAGGGAAGCGTCAAGTCAAGGAACTTGTATAAAGGATCCATGGACATCCCTCCTACTTTGTGTTTCTTTCTCAAAATTGCTGCAGCTATTCGAGGTCGTTTATGGTTCCATATAAATTTTTGAAATGTCTGTTCTATTTCTGTGAAATACGTCATTGGTATCTTAATAGGGATTGCGTTGAATCTATAAATTGCTTTTGGTAGTATGGACATTTTAAGGATATTAATTCTTCCAATCCATGAGCACGGTATATGCTTCCATTTATTTGTGTCTTCCTTAATTTCTTTTTTCAATGTTGTATAGTTTTCTGCATACAGGTCTTTTGTGTCTTTGGTTAAATTTATCCCTAGGTACTTTATCTTTTTTCGTGCTATATCGAATGGTATATTTTTTCTGATTTCTTCTTCTTCTATTGCATTGCTGGTGTACAAAAACGCCTTTGATTTCTGAATGTTGACTTTGTATCCTGCTGTTTTGCCAAATTCACTTATTAGGTTGAGGAGTTTTTTGGTAGAGTCTACAGGGTTCTCTATGTACACTATCATGTCATCTGCAAACAATGATAGTTTTACTTCCTCCTTTCCTATTTGGATGCCTTTTATCTCTTTCTCTTGTCTGACCGCTGTGGCTAGGACTTCCAATACGATGTTGAAAAGAAGCGGTGAGAGCGGACATCCTTGGCGTGTTCCCGATCTTAGTGGGAAAGCTTTCAGTTTTTGCCCGTTGAGTATGATATTGGCTGTAGGTTTTTCATATATGGCCTTTATTACGTTGAGGAATGCCCCATTGATTCCCATTTTGCTGAGTGTTTTGATCATAAATGGGTGCTGTACCTTGTCAAATGCTTTTTCTGCATCTATCGAGATGATCATGTGGTTTTTGTCTTTTCTTTGATTTATGTGGTGTATCACGTTTACTGATTTGCGTATATTGAACCATCCCTGCATCCCTGGGATGAATCCCACTTGATCGTGATGGATAATCTTTTGAATGTATTGCTGGATGCGGTTTGCCAATATTTTGTTGAGGATTTTAGCATCTATGTTCATCAGCGAAATTGGCCTGTAGTTTTCTTTCTTTGTAGGGTCTTTATCTGGTTTGAGGATCAGGGTGATGCTGGCCTCATAGAAGGAGTCTGGCAGTCTTCCCTCCTCTTGGATTTTTTGGAATAGTCTGAGAAGGACAGGGGTTAGCTCTTCCTTAAATGTTTTGTAAAATTCTCCTGGGAAACCGTCTGGCCCTGGACTTTTGTGTGCTGGGAGTTTCTTGATTACTGCTTCAATTTCCCCAACTGTTATCGGTCTGTTCAAGCTTTCTGTTTCTTCCTCCTTCAGTGTTGGAAGATTATACTTTTCTAAAAATTTGTCCATTTCATCCAGATTTTCAAATTTCTTGGCATATAATTGTTCACAATAGTTTCTGATGATCATTTGTATTTCTGTGGTATCAGTTGTTATTTCTCCTCTTTCATTTCTGATATTATTAATTTGGGTCCTCTCCCTTTTATTCTTGATGAGTCTGCTTAAAGGTTTGTCCACTTTATGAATCTTTTCAAAGAACCAGCTTCTGGATTGGTTGATCCTCTGAATTGTTCTTTTTGTCTCTATGTCATTCAGTTCTGCTCTAATCTTGACTATTTCCTTCCTTCTACTTGCTCTGGGATTTATTTGTTGTTGTTTCTCCAGTTCTTCAAGTTGTAGTGTTAGGTCTTTTATTTGACATCAAACTCTACTACAAAGCCACTATACTCAAAACAATCTGGTACTGGCACAAGAACAGACCCATAGACCAGTGGAACAGAATAGAAAGCCCAGAAATAAGCCCAGGTCTCTATGGACATCTAATATTTGACAAAGGGGGCAGAAGCATAAAATGGAGCAATAACAGCCTCTTCAACAAATGGTGTTGGGAGAGCTGGATGGCTACATGCAAAAAATTGAAATTGGATCATCAGCTGACACCATACACAAAAATAAACTCAAGATGGATAAAAGACTTAAATATAAGTCGCAACACCATCAAAGTCCTAGAGGAGAACATTGGCAGGAAACTCTCAGATATCCCACGCAGCAATTTTTTCACTGATATGTCTCCTAAAGCAAGGGACATAAAGGAAAGAATAAACAAGTGGGACCTCATCAAAATAAGAAGCTTCTGCACGGCTAAAGAAAACATCAGCAAAATGAAAAGGGAGCCAACCATTTGGGAAAATATATTTGCTAATGATACATCAGATAGAGGTTTGATCTCCAAGATATACAAAGAACTCACTCGACTTTACTCCAAGAAGACAAACGATCCAATCAAAAAATGGGCAAAGGACCTGGGCAGATGCTTTTCTAAGGAGGAGATACAGAGGGCCCAGAGGCATTTGAAAGGATGCTCTGCATCACTAGCCATTAGAGAAATGCAGATCAAAACCACCATGAGGTACCACCTCACACCGGTCAGAATGGCCATCATAAACAGATCCACAAACAACAGGTGCTGGCGAGGCTGTGGAGAAAAGGGAACTCTAGTCCACTGTTGGTGGGAATGCAGACTGGTGCAGCCACTATGGAAAGCAGTGTGGAATTTCCTCAGAAAGCTGAAAATGGAACTGCCTTTTGATCCAGCGATTCCCCTGCTGGGACTATACTCTGAGAACACCAAAACGCCAATACAAAAGAACCTATGCACCCCAATGTTCATAGCAGCACAATTTACAATAGCCAAGTGTTGGAAGCAACCTAAATGCCCATCAGTAGATGATTGGATCAAAAAATTATGGTACATATACACAATGGAATACTACGTAGCAGAAAGAAAAAAGAAGTACTAAACTTCGCAACAGCATGGATGGAACTGGAGAGCATCATGCTAAGCGAAATAAGCCAGGGGGCGAAAGACAAATACCATATGATCTCACCTATAAGCGGAACCTAACCAAGAATGCAAAGAAGCAAGGCAAATATGGCCAGCAACACTGAAAGGAAAAGAAATCAACAGAGACAAGAGGGAAGGGGGGGGCAGGGAAAGGGAAGGGAAGGGGAAAGTCAAGGAACATATAGCAAGGACTCATGGACAAAACCAAAGGGGAAGAGCTGAGGGAGGGAAGGTGGGAGGGGGCAAGGGAAAGGGGGGGGGAAGGCAGAGACAAATGTATTTAAAAAGTAAATAAATTAATAAAAAAAAAAAATAAAATAAAGGATCCATGGACAAAGCCAAAGTGGGAAAGAATTGAGGGAAGAAGGTGGGGGAGGGGAGCAGGGGAAAGTAGTGGCAGGAAGGTGGAGACAAATGTATTTGAACAACAAAAAATAAATAAATAAATAAATAAATAAAATAAAATAAAATAAAATAAAGTAAATTTAATAAAGTAAAATACTAAAAAAAGTTTTCACTTTTCTGAAAAAAAATAACATTGTTCATGTTCAGGAATTCAACAATTACTTTGTAAAACCCTCAAACTTGACAGCCTGGAAGCACTCTCATCCTAGCCAGCCACGATCCTGACATAAATAGGTTCACATATAAGCTAAAGGGTAAATAGTTTATAAAGTTGTTTTATTTTATGGAAAGAGCACTATTACTTGTCAGAAGATCAAAAAACGTTGGGTCAATTTTTACCAGATAAATAGAACACAGGGACAAGGAAGTCAAAGAGCAAATCAGTATCATTATTCTCTTACTGAGGCAGCTCACTGTATCTTAGTGAGTGGAGAGATGGAGCCAAGAAATTAAGTCAAAAATGTCACTGATAATTTAGGAATAAAAAATGAATGTTTCATAGCTTCCCAAACTATATGTTTTAGTCTATAAAAATTTTGTATTTAATATTTGTGATTACAATGAGAAACAAATCTATAGCATATTTCATGAAATCAAATTTGCAGGTCAATGCCATTATAGATTTTGGAATACACTAACCATTATATACCAAATCAGCCTAAAGGGCCTGGAACATGCTCAAAATCAGCCACTTTGCTAACAGGTAAGGGAGGACTGGGACACTTCTTTCTGTTACATTGTGGGAGAGGGAAAGAGCATCATCCTGAGAGACCATTTCCAGCATGGTTATCACTCACTGTGCAGGAAATAAAAGTAACATTTAAACAAAAGTCCAAGTTACATTCACATCCAAGTAACAGGAGTTATCATTATTTTTAAAGCATTCCTCAATATCTATTGGTAAAATTAACCAGTTTTAAACTTTGATAGTCATCATTGGAGTATGAAGTTATGGTTAAACATATATGAACACCAAAACCATTGGCAATTTCTTAGCCATTTAGGAAGGTCTTGGAGAAACTAAAAATATATAGATCAGGAAATCATAAGGAAGGTTTGTGTGGAACTCTTTTTTCCTTAATGTTTTACACTAATGAAGAATCAGTCATGTACAAAGATGCCTAATTATCCTAATTTTATTTAATTATAAATGTTTTAAGTTGAGGTCCAGTGAATATTAATATTAATCTGAAAATTTACCTGATTAATCTTTACACTACTTCAAGAACACAAATGATCTTATATAATAAAGTATATAATAACTAATTTTCTCCAGAATTATTCTCTCTTTATGGATTGAAACAAAAAAACTAACTCTTCCTCCATGTTGTTGATTAAAAGTCCTTTCTCCATAAAATAATCTATGGAGAAATTTGTGGGAGTTATGGACAAATATTTATAAAATATTTGACTGAAGGTGTACCAGCACTATCGTAAGCATTTTATACAGCTTCTTTCATTTAATAGTATTAATAGCCTATAAAATGGACTATTACTATCTTCGTTTTTACAGAGAAATAGAGACTTATGGAATTAATGTAACTTAAAGAAAATGTATCACAAGTGCTGGAGCTAAAACACAAAGATTTATCATCATGGTGACTGTTCTCTGAGACATCAAAGCTAGCTATTGTGGAACATCCACAGTGTTCCAAGCCTCCACAGACACCTACCATGTTTCAGTCAATGCAGTCCTCATAACTCTCTACATTAATGTATATGATAGGCAACATTTATATCAGACTCTGGGTATCCAGAAATGAAATCTCTAATGTCCAATCAACTCTGCAGTTACAGCAGATACAGCATGAGAAGCATTAACACATCACAGGTAATGTGGATGGGGAGAAGATAAGAATTCAGAAAGCAAAACTATATGGTGCTTTTCAAACATGTTCTCAAGTTCTTTCACATCCAAAGGGAGAGATGAGGTCTATATCACCTCCCTTTGCACTTGGACTGACCTTAATGACTCTCCTGTAACCAACAGAAAGGGGTGAAAATGACATTATAAGATTTCTAAGGCTGAGCCCTATGAAACAATACAACTTGGGCCTTATGTGCTGGCACCCATGCCCCTGGAGCCCTGAGTCCCATGAGAAAAGCCCAAGCACCTGGGCACCAAGCTGTGAGGAACCATGCCACATGGAGAGAACATATGCAGCAACTAAGGTCGTGGCTCTTGTCTGAATTCCCCCTGGTTAGGCACCAGACTTGTGACTGAATCAAGATTCCAGATAACTCCAGCTGTCCATGGGAGCATTCAAGGCCCCCAAATTTACATATTAGAGACTCCTGCTCTGCCCCTTTGAATACTAACCATAGGATCTAAGCATAACAAATTAGTTATCTTCTCCTGAAAAAATCTGAGGTAATTTTGTTATACAGATGGAACACTTTTAATAATTTTATCAATATTCACAATGATAATATATGTCTGAGATATACTTCTAACAGTGCACATCTGTAGATGAATTAAAATCTTACCAAAATGTACCTGAAAATATTGTGTAGTATATAATAGAGACCATAAATACACATCTGTCATTAATTAATATGTCATTTAAGGATCCAAGCACACAGTAACTGAATGAGAGGAATGAAGGTAAATGATCTAAAGCTGTGCTGGTAGTTGTGGCTGTTGATAAGATGGGGAACTGTGCTAACAAAAATATACACTACAGCTGGAAAGCTCAGTATGAAAAAAATCCTTTTGAAAAACCTTATGAATAATTTTATATTGATTAACCACCCAAATAATATTTTGGATATTACTCAATAGTTTTTATATTGATTATATGTCTAAACGGTAACATTTTGGGTAGTGTGTTAACAAGAATATATTACAAAATAATTTCACCTGTTTCTTTTTACTTATTTTTGTTAATTTGACTCATAGAAAAATGGAAAATTTAATTGTAGTTCATATGGTGTATTTATGTCATAACCAGTCTAAACTATTTTTCTTTCTTAAAAATTGTTAGCTACTTACTAATGAAAGAAAATAAGACAGAACCTAATTAATATTTCTCATCTTGCCACAATTTTCTCCAAATTGAAAAATCAAGAAGACTGATTTTAGTTTATAATTTATTACCCAAATCACTAACATATAAAGTTTAATTGCCTATCATTCCAAAATAAGAGGGAAAAAGGACTTGTTAGAAAGACAACAGCAAAGCTAATGGTGCCACATTGGGTGCTGATTTTATTAAAGTAAGGATACTTCATTTACTGGTTCATTGTACTATTTAAAATTCTGATTATTTTAAATTCTTTTCTTTATTTTCACACTACAAACCATGAATCAAACCATTTCAAATATTTTATTATTTTTTCAGTAACTTTAAATTTATTTTTTCTCTCTCTGACCTCTTGTCAATGTAATTTATTTCCATCTTCCTAGATTTTCACACCTCTTAAAGCAGAGACCAAAGAGATAAAAATGTAATAGATAAAATCATCTTTAAACAAAGTCTCAATATCTTGGGAAATTTTTTTTGAAAAGTAAATTTTTATGAACATTTCAAAAGTAAGAAGATTTAAAGTTTTATTTTAGAAAAATCATGGAAGTTTTTCTCTTGAAAGTTGAAATAATTGTGCAAATATAAATGAGTCCTTTCTAGTCAAGTCTAAACTCACAACACTAACCAGAGGCAGCCTTCTCTTCTCCTGCTAACACAGGCTGCTCTGCACCATGTGTGCCCTCTGTCACTGTCACTCTCAGTACTAGACTTCACTCCATTACAGGCTGTCAGAGACCTGCCACCAGTTTCATCCTAAACACTGACATTTAGCTTTTCCTCCTCAGCTTCAATCAATCAACAGTTTGAACTTTGTGAATGTACCTTGCAAAACAGGTGGATAGCGTCAGCCTAAGCACTGTGAGATGGACTGTGTCCTTCCCAAGGAAGTGTGTGATTGTACCACCTGCAGCTGCCGGCCTGCTTGTCTAATGGCCTGCCCATCACACACTGTCCTCAGAAGAACCTGAAAACTGACACATAACAGATGTGGGAAGACATCTGTCAGCTTCTATGTACAGTCAGAAGTTCAGTGAATAAGCAGACAGTCTAAGTGGAAGAATTATGAATGGAGAAGTAGGTAAGCAGCAGTCGTTAGGTTCTGGAACTGTGTAGAAGTCTGACTGAGATTGAGAGCTTCTGTTACAAAGGTCCAATGTGTTCAGGGCCAGGCAGGTGGAATATTTTTGTGAAGAGGCCAGCTATTATTATTACTGCTGCTGTGCTTTTACATCTATGGCCAGCTTGCTATATGTCAGGTAGAGTTTAAGCAATATATATATATATATATATATATATATATATATATACACACACACATTCATTTAAGTTTACAAAAATGCTATAAGGTAAATTCTGTGCTTTTCTTCATTTTACAAAGAAAATAAACTAAGGCAGAGAGCAATGTGCTGAGGTCACACAGAGAACAAAGATGAGATCAAGTTTAATCTGCACATTGCTGGAGGCTATATTCCTACCCCCAAGCCATAATACTTTGGGGACTGGTGGCATTTATAGCAACCTGAAGAGCACATATATTATCTGAAGGCATTCAGTTTTGGTCACCAAAAACAAATGTATCTGTCACCTAATTCAGTGGCTGGTTTGTCCACAGTCACAGGCAAAATAAAAATTAGCAGTTATTTAAAATTCCACCCATGTATTCTCATGCTATGTGAAATTACACATAAATATCTCACTGTGAAACTGAATTTTATTTACAATAATCAAACACATGCTTTAAAAAGTCCTTTCTGTGCTTATGACTACTTCATAGTATTCCTGACTACTAAAGTTCAATGTCTGTTTTATTTATATGTCTACAGAAAATGAGAAACTAATACAAATTTCACATGAATATAAAAGAAACATCTTTCCTACTTTTTGATTTTAACAAATGCAAATTTAGTTCTCTAAAACTTGAAAACAAAAAAAGAAACTAGTTCTGTGAAACGGTACCTCATTTCCTCATTGGAAAATAATTTATACCAGCCCTTCTGTTGTAGGGAAATAAGCCTAGCAGTTCAAAGTTTAAGAGGAGTATCAGATTATGTAAAATTAAATTTGTGCAGGATGTATAGAGTCTCAAACACTGATCACAAATAAATTGCTTTGTTGTAAAAAAAAAAAGAAAGTTGTTCACTTTCATGGTCTACAATACAGAGTTTTAACGAGTCTTTCTTTTTTCTTTTTTCTTCAAGCCAACAAGTAAACATTGACATGAAAAAGAAACAGCTGGCTCCTTGTGGTCAGTCATTTTATGATCAAATCTACATCTGTGACACTTTACTTTTCATACTAACTGTTGTATAAACAATTAAAAATAATCTTGTTATATAATTAAGGAAAGGTATGATAGAATCATCATGCTTTTTACGCCCATTGGTTGCATTTGTAAAAACTGTAGGTGACCCAAGCTGGGGCTGCCTCCTTCCACTTGTCTTAATTCCTGGATAGGCAGTGAGGGAATTGTTTCCCATCTGATGGACCCAATTCATAAAAGAAGGGGATGTCCACATCTGTGTCCGTCTGGCACATACATACTCAGTGGTGTACCTGAGCATTAAGCCTGAACTCTTGAGGCATCAGCAAGACAAGCCCCAAAACATGATTCTTTACTGACTGAACTGTCTTTTTGCATCCTGAAGGGAAAGACACCTTCCATTATGAACTAGACAATTATTGACCAGCAACTGCTGATGCCCAAAAGTGTAAGCTGAGTTGTTTCCTGGAATAATTGATTCTGAACCAAAACTAAAACAAAAATAATCCCCCTTCTGGGATTCTATGGAAGAATGCAAGTCTTTCAAACTATCTTTACTTACATTTTTAAAAGTGAGTTTTCACTATTTCATATAAAAGCATATATTTCAAGCATGCCATTTTATGTTTATTTCTTATTATAAACAAACAATAGAGACATTTTTAGTTTTGACTTACAAATAAGCAACAGACATACGTGAGATTTTAATGGGAGATTGACTGGGAGATTTAGAGGCACTAAAATAATCAGAAAAGACTTTTAACCTGTACTACTGAATACAAATGTAATGCTCTTATTTTAAACCAGTACAATTTTTCCCTTTTAAATTTGCAAATCTGAGCTTTCTGTATCATCAAGGTGTGGAACAAAAGTAAAACCTTATTGTGATTATTGTGACATTGGGTTAAAGTACCCCAAATTTTCTGCATTCAAGTATCTCTTACCTTGTATGTTACATAAAGCACTATGGTCCTATTGTGGACACAAAAGAAAATAATAGTATGAGAATCCTTAATTAAACTTTGGTCTCATATCAGGCAAATGAAGACACATCCAAATACTTGGCTTTATTGACAGACATTTATTTATTTATTTGTTTGTTTGTTTTTGGAGAGACAGGAAGTGAGGGAGAAAGAGAGGGAGAGAAACATTGATGTGCAAGAGATACATCTGTCAGGTGCCTCTTGCATGCCCCCAACTGGGGACCCAGCCCACAATCCAGGCATGTGTCTTGACTGGCAATTGAACCCATGACCTTTTGGTTCACAGACCAGAGCTCAATCTACTAAGCCACACCAGCCAGGGTTGTTGATGATTTTAAACATGCAAAATAAAGAATTATTTACTTCCTTTTTCAGCCATGATAGCTACTGAAAATCACCTCATCCTATCTCCAAAACAATGGAATACCTGAACATACATGAAACACACAGGTTCAGACATTGGATAGTAGACAGCACGGCATTGTGAACAGAAAAGAAAACATGAACAATTCCTATGATACATCCCAGTTATATACTGGGGAGCATACTCCAGATTACTGAGCAGAGAAGGCAGGCTTGCTGAGTCCATGGGGTATAGACATGTTTGGGAAATTCTGGCAGCTGGGATACCCAGGACAAAGGACTGAATAACATGTAGCTAGGAAGACAAAGAGGCCCCAAAATCCGCACGGGGTGTCCCTTAGGATGCTGGCCACTCTAATAGGCATGTAGTGGCAACTCATTTCACTTTGCATTTCCTTGATGACATATGACATATCCTCATATTCATTTTTATTTTTCTATTACAGTTGTCCCAGTATTCCCCCATTCCCCTCCTCTGCCCCACCCACACCCAGTTCCCACAGTCAACCCCCACCCAGTTGTCCATGTCTATGGGCAATTTATACCTGTTCCTTGACGAGATCTTTCCCCTTCCTTCACTGCTTATTTCCCTCCCCTGCCCCACTGGTTGCTGTCAGTCTATTCCTTGTTTCCATGCATATGGTTCTATTTTGCTCAATTATTTATTTTGTTCCTTATGTTCCTCTTATAACAGAGATCGTATGGTATTTGTCTTTCACCACCTGGCTTATTTCACTTGGCAAAATACTCTCCTGTTCTAGCAATGCTGTCATCAAGGGTAAGAGTTCCTTCTTCCTCTCTGCTGCATAGTATTTCTTTTTGTAAATGTACCAGTTTTTTGATCCACTTATTTACTGATTGGCACTTAGGCTGTTTCCAGCACTTGACTATTGTAAATAACGCTGCTATGAACATTGGGGTGCATAGGTTCTTTTGAATTTGTGCTTTAGGATTCTTAGGGTATAATCCCAACAGTGGAATTGCTGGGTCAAAGGGAGTTCTAACTTTAGTATTTGTGGAAATTCCATACTGTTTTCCACAGTGGCCGCACCCATCTGGAATCCCATCAGCAGTGCACTAGAGCTCCCTTTTCTCCATATCTTCCCCAGTACTTGTTTGTTGATTTGCTAATTATGGCTATTCTGACCTATGTGAGATGGTATCTCATCATGATTTTAATTTGCATCTTTTTGATAGCTAGTAGTGTTGAGCATCCTTTCATATACCAATGGACCCTCTGTATGTCCTCCTTGGAGAAGTATCTGTTTGGGTCCTCTGGCCATTTTTTAATTGTATTGTTTGTCTTCCTGGTGTTGAGTTGTATGAGTTTTTTTATATATTTTGGAGATTAAACCCTTGTTGAGGCAAATATATTTTCCCATACAGTTGGTTCCCTTTTCGTTTTGATGATTTCTTTCGCGACACAGAAACTTTTTAATTTGATGTAGTCCCATTTCTTTATTTTTTCCTTTATTTCCCTTGCCGTAGAGGATATATTGGCAAAAATATTGCTGCATGGAATATCTGGAATTTACTGCTGATGTTTTCCTCTAAGATTTTTATGGTGTCGTGGCTTATGTTTGAGTCTTTTGTGCATTTTTGAACTTATTCTGATGTATGGTGTAAGTTGGTGGTCTAGTTTTATTTTTTTTTCATGTACCACTCCAATTTTCCCAATATCATTTGTTGAAGAGACTATTTTTACTCCATTTTATGTTTCTGTTCCCCTTTGTTGAATATTAATTGACCATAGAGACATGGGTTTATTCCTTGTCTTTCTCTTCTATTCCATTGATTTATGTGTTGGTTTTTATGCCAGTGTCACACTCTTGATTACAGTACCCTTGTAATAATATAGTTTGATATCAGGTATTTTGATCCCTCCTACTTTGTTCTTCTTTCTCAAGATTGTTGAGACTATTTAGGGTAATTTTTGGTTCCATATAAGTTTTTGAAATATTTATTCTAAATCTGTGAAATATGTAAATGGTATTTTAATAGAGATTGTGTTGAATCTATAGATTTCTTTGGGTAGTATGGATATTTTAATGATGTTAATTCTTCTAATCCATGAACATTGTATATGCTTCCATTTATTTGTATCTTCCTTAATTTCTTTCTTCAGTGTTCTGTTATTTCCTGAGTACAGGTTTTTACCTCCTTGGTTAAGTTTATTCCTATGTACTTTATTTTTCTTGTTGCTATAGTAAATAGGATTTTTTTTCCTAGTTTCTGTTTTTGATATTCCATTGTTGATGTAGAAAAATGGCTTCCATTTCTGAATATTGACTTTTTCTCTAACAATTTTGCCAAATTCACTTATTACATTGTATAGTTTTTTGGTGGAGTCTATAGGGTTTTCTATGTACACTATAATGTCATCTGTGAATTTTATTTACTTCTTTCTAATTTATGTCTTTTATTTATTTTTCTTGTATGATCACTGTGGCTAGAACGTCCAATGCTATGTTGAATAAAGCAGTGAAAGTGGACACTCTTGTCTTGTTCCTGATCTTAGGGGGAAAGCTTTTATTTAATAGCATGTCATTCAGTCTCCGTGAATTTGAATGTTTTAGAGTTGTTTCCTTGAGGTTGCTTTCTAGTTTCAAGCCATTGTGATCTGAGAAGATGCTTGATACGATATTAATTTTCTTAAATTTGTTAAGACTTGTGTCCTACCATGTGGTCTATCTTTCAAAATGTTCCATGTGAGTTTGAAAGAAATGTACATTTTGCTTCTTTGGCTTGAAAAGTCCTGTATATATCAATTAAGTCTATTTGATCTAGAGTGTTGTTCGATGCCACAATATCCCTGCTGATTATTTTCTTGGAAGATCTGTCCATTGTTGACAATGGAATGTTAAATCCCTTAGTATGAGTATGTTGTTGTTGATATCTTTCTTGAAGTCTTCCAAGATTTTCCTTATATATTTGGATGCTCCTATGTTGGGTTAATATATGTTTGCAAGGATTGTATCTTCTTGATGGGTTATTCTCTTAAGTATTATATAGTGTCTTTCTTTGTTTCTTTTTGTGGTCTTTGTTTTGAAATCTACTTTGTCTGGTATAAGTATTGCTACCACAGCTTGTTTTTCATATCTGTTTTCTTGGAATATTTTTTTTCCATCCCTTTACTTTCAGTATGTGTAGATCTTTTATTTGAGGTGGGTCCCTTGTTGACAGCATATGTGGGTCATGTTTTCTTATCTTTCAGCTGCCTTGTCTTTAGACTGGAACACTGAATCCATTTACATTTAAGGTTATTATTGATAGGTAGTTATTCATTGCCATTTTCCCCCTTTGTACCTATATTCATCTCTCTCTCTTTTTCATCTTCTTAAAGCAGTCCTTTTAGCATCTCTTGCAATGATAGTTTCATGGAGATGTGTTTGTTTAGCTTTTTTGTTTGTTTGAGAAACTCCTTATTTTCCTTCCATTTTAAATGAGAGCCTTGCTGGGTAGAATAGTCTTGGTCACAGGCTTTTGCTTTTCATTACTTGGAATATTTTTTGCCATTCCTTTCTGACGTGCAGTGTTTCTGTTGGGTAATCCACTGAGAGCCTTCTCAGAGCTCCTTTTATGTTCTAACACTTTCTCACTTACTGCCTTTAATATTCTCTCTTTTTCTTTAAAATTTGCCATTTTAATTATCATATGTGTTGGAGTGGGCTTCTTTGTATTCATCTTGATTGAGGCCCTCTGTGCTTCCAGGACTTGTGTGACTTTTTCTCTCATCATGTTAGGGAAGGTTTCTGTCAACACTTTTTCAAACAGGTTTTTCTGTGTTGCTCCTCTTCTTCTCCTTCTGGTATCTCTATAATATGGATATTATTCTGTTTCATGTTTTCCTGCAACTCCCTTAACTCTGTTCTTTTTTAGTCTTTTTTGTTTTGTTTTGTTTCTCTGTCTGGGAATTTTTTTCTACCTTGTCTTCCAGCTCACTGATTTTATCCTCTGCTTCATCTAACCTGATTTTAATTCTTTCTTTTGTTTTCTTCATTTCAGATATTGTATTCTTCATTCCTCCTGGCTCTCATTGATAGTTTCTATGTCCTTTGTAGTGCTGGTGTAATTTTCAGTAAGTTCCTTGTAGCTTCCCTGGGGTCCTTTGTGGTTCTCACTGAGCTCATTTAGCATCCTTACAACCATTATTTTGAACTCATTGTCTGAAAGTTTGTTTGCCTCTATTTCATTTAGCATCCTTTTTGAGGATTCCTCCTTTTTTTGGATTGGTGGTTGTTTCTTTGTCTCCTCATTTTAAGTGACTCTTCCAGTTTGTTTCTCCTTCTCAGATTGATCTGCTTTGACTTCCTGTCTTTGTGGTGTGAGATTTTATGGTAAGAGAGCTGTAGAATTCAGTGGTGCTGTCTCCTTGATCTCCTGAACTTGATGCTCATGGGATGCCTTTTTGCTGTTTATGTGGGCATCTGGTTGTAATTGGGTTTTGGTTGTTTTTCATCATTCTTTGTTGGGTCTTTCTCTCTGGCTGGCTGACTGAGAGTCAATCTGCCCACGGTGACTTATATGCTGTTACACAGGTGCTGCCAGAACAAAATCAAACGATCTAGGAAGCAAACCCACATCTGTAAAAATAAACCCCACCCACATCACACTACCAACAGCAAATTAACCAATATTAATAAAGATGTAAAGAGATTAAGACTATTGTAAGAAAAGAAAAATATAAAATACTAACTGAAAGAAAAACGATTTTGAGAGAGTAGAAGGATGAGTAAGAATAAGAGTAGGGAATAGAGACAAAGTGAAGAGAGAAAGTAAATTTTACATTGTAAATAAAAAAAGGAGGTAAGAAAACAGGATAGAGCAAGATAAGAGAAACATATAGTATTAGGTTTAAACAGAAATTAAAGAAATATATATCAAGAGAAAAAAATAGGAACCAAATTGGAGAAAAAAAATACACCACAGTGCTATGAACAAGAAATGAGCAAAGATTAATACAGGTGGGATAGGAATAAGAGGTAAAAAGAAAGAAAGAAAGAAAGCCTTCAACAATGCCTAGAAGAAAGATAAGTGATTTTGAGAGGATAGAGGGAGAAAGAATACTAAGAGTGAGGAATGTAAACCATGCTAATATAGGGAAAAATTAAAATTTAAAATGAAAAATAAAGGGCAGGAGGAAGGCAAAATGGAGTAGGAGAGGGGAATGGTAAAATTTCATATATGAAATACAAAAATAGCGAAGATCTAGAAATAAAATTGGAGAAATGTAATAACCACCATATCCACAAACAATGAGAAAAGATTGATAGAAGTGGAGAGAGAATAAGGGTATTTTAAGAAAGGGGAAAACAATGTGAGATGACTAATAATAAGAAAAATGGTTTTGAGAGACAGGAAGGGGAGAAATAGTAATAGTGAGGAATGGAAACAAGTTGTAACAGAAGAGAAAATAAAATTGAAACTGAAAGTAAGAAGACTAAAGGAGGTAAATGAAGTAAGAGAAAGGAGGGGCAAAATATGGAATTTGAAATAATATAAAAATATGAGATTTATGATAATATAAAAACTAGTGGCCTTATGGGCACATACTTGAAGGATGAGAAATGAATGTTTAAAAGCTATTCAGGAGAGAAATAACAAACCATGAAGAAGACCATGGTGGAATTCATCTCAGCAGAGTCTAGTGTTTATCACTGCCTTCTCTTTGTGGACCTGACCCTGGTGAAATCAGGTGGTGTCCCAGTTTGTTCCTGGGCAGTCTGCTGGAGGCTACCAGTGATTCAATCTGTTGCTGTCTCCTTCAGTTGTTAATCTACTCAATCTGTAATCAGCAGTCAGGTTTAAGCACCACAGTTTAGGGCAGAGTAATTCCCCTGGGCAAAGCTATTACTTTCCCTCAGGCTGATGCCACTTGAAGGGGAGTGGTCTGCCTGAGCAAGATGACTGCTGCAGTATGGGAGATGACTCAACACAGGGATCCTGGTGGTTGCTTCCTCAGTTCTCTCCCCAAAGTCACCATTCCCAGACTCTCCTCAAGTGTCTCTGGTCCACTCTTCCTCCCCTTTTTCTGGAGTCCAGGGTAAGTGATTGAAAATGAAATTTTGAGTGTTGGCCTTTTATGAAGCTCTATGTCTCTCTCTCTCTGTCAGAGAGAAACCCCATTGCTTTTCACATCTTGTAGTTATTTACATTCACTTCTGGTCTGATGCTGTAGGCTGGGGAGCCCATCTTAGGGGTTAGACCCCACTCCTTGGCCACTGAAATTTCCCTCTAGCACTTCAGCTGCTGCCCAAGGGAGCCCAGCCAGCCTTCTCACATCTCCTCTGCACTCTGTACCAGTCATGTTGTGGTGAAACAGTTTCTTCTTTCTGTCCATGGTTATAAGATTTCTTTCCAGCTATAATTCATTTGGTTATTCCAGATGATTTCTCTACAATTTAGTTGTAATTCCAGATTAATCCTGGGAGGAGGTTAGTGTAGCTTCTAATTATTCCCCCAACTATCTTGGATCAACCTCTTCATATTCTTATCTGCCATCTGTACACCTTCTCAGGCAAAGTAACTGTAAGGTCTCTGACCATTTTTTAATCAGGTTGTTTTTGGCACAAATGTTTAAATAGACATTCTAAGTAGGGTCAAGACTAAAAAGAAAACATAAATATAGAAAGGGCAGGTATATTAAAAAAATGTTAAACTTCTACAGATTAAAATAACAATGTCAGAAGTGAAAAACTAAATAGGTGGGATTAATAGTTTATTTGAAACTATCATAAAGAAAGATCAGTGTACAGAGATATATCAAATATCCAAACTGAATAACAAATAAAATAAATAGAAAAAAAAGTATCAGGAACCTACTAAAAACATCAAAATGTATAACATAAATGATTGGAGTTCAACAAAGAGGGGGAAACTGAAAATATATTTGAAAAATATTCCAAATTTAATAAAACCAATAAACTTAAAGATCCAAGAACTGTTAAAACCCTAAGCTTAATAAACCAGCTGGGAAAGGAACAGTTTGAGGCCAGTGAGAGACACACTATGTGAATAGATTGAAAAAGAAGTTACTTCTTTGCACAAGAGGAAAACAGTTTCCCAATTCTCTCTTAAAGAAGTTCTACACCCCTGAGTGTCAGCAGCATGAAAGGATACAATAACCCCACCCACAGGAGGAACTCTGCCCTGCCATGACTGCTGAGGACAGAGTGTATAGATTAATAACTGGAGGAGGCAGACACACACAGTAGATTCCAGGAAGTTTCTTAAACATTGCCTAAGGTCAGAAGGGGTCAGCAGAAGACATCATCAGAGGCAGATCCAGAAAGAAAGAAAGAAAAAAGTGGTCTCCTACTCTAGAAGTTCACACCACAAAGTCAGGTAGTCAACACAGATCTATTTAAGAAATAGAAGCAAAAAAGAAGAGTCTCATAAATAATGGGAAGGGAAAGAAACATCTCCATATCAAAGGGAAAGGAGGAATCCCCACAAAGAGAACTAAATGGTATAGAGGCAAGTGAACTATCAGATATTGAGTTCAAAACAATGGTTCTAAGGACCCTCAGTGAGCTCAGTAAGCTCAAAGAGAATTACCAAAAAATACAGAAAAACTATGAGGAACTTATTGCAAACTATATCATCTTAAAAAAAAAGACATAGAAACTATCAGTACGAGGCGAGAGGAAATGAAGAATACAATTTCTGAAATTGAAGAACACAGTAGGAGGAATCAAAAGCAGACTTGATGAAGCAGAGGAAAGAATCAGTGAGCTGGAGGACAAGGTAGGAAACAGCTCCCAGAAAGGGAAAGAAGTGGAAAAAAGACTCAAAAAGAATGAAGAGGTGTTCAGGAAATGCAGGACAACTCGAAATGTAATAATATCTGAATAATAGGGATACCAAGAAGAGAAGAAGAGGAACAAAGGATAGGGGAGCTGTTTGAAAAAATAATGATGAAAAACTTCCTTAATTGGAGGAGAGAAAAAGTCACAGAAGTCCAGGAAGCCCAGAGGATCCCATTCAAGGGGAATCCATTGAAGCCTACTACAAGTACATTATCATTAGAATGGCAAATGTCAAAGACAAAGAATCCTAAAGGTAGCAAGGGAGAAACAGTTAGTAACATACAAGGGGCTCTGATATGGCTAGCAGCTGACTTCTCAACAGAAACACTACAAACACTACAAGAAAATGGCAACAAATACCTCAAGTCATGAAAAGCAAGGGCCTACCACAAAGACTACTGTACCCAGCAAGATTCTCAATTAAAATGGAAGGCAAAGTAAGAAGTTTCCCAGGCAAAAGAAGGCTAAAAGAATACACCTCTACCAAATCAGCACTACAAGATATGCTAAAGGGACGGCTTTAAGAAGATGAAAAAAAAAAAAAAGACTGAGAAAGAGAGGATGACAGATGCAAAGGGAAAAAAATGAATAAGTACCTATCAATAATAACTTTAAATGTAAATGGATTAAATGCCTCAATAAAAAGACAGGATATCAGAATGGATAAAAAAAAAATGACCTATACATATGGTGCCTACAGGAGACCCAACTCAGAACAAAGGACCTATGCAGACTGAAAGTAAAGGGATGGAAAAAATATTCAAAGCAAAAGAGTGAGCATAGCAATAAATATGTCAGAGAAATAGATTTTGAAACAAAGGACATAAAAAGAGACCCAGAAGGACACTTCATAATACTCAATGGAAGAATCCATCAATAAGACATAAACAGTGTAAACCTATATGCACTCAACATAGGAGAACCAAAATATATGAGGAAAATCTCGGAGGAAGTCAAGAAAGATATAGACAGCAACACACTGATAGTAGGGGATATTAACACCATACTTTAAAAAATGGATAGATCTTCCAAACAAAACATCAACAATGATATGTGGAACTGAATGACACATTAGATCAAATGGACTTAACTGAAATATATAGAACCTTTAATCCTAGAGAAGCAAAATACACATTCTTTTCAGATGCACATAGAACATTTTCAATATAGACCACATGATAAGACACAAAACAAACCTCAACAAATAAAGGAAAAATAAAATCGTAACAAACATTTTCCTGGACAACAGGGCTTGAAATTAGAAAACAACTACAAGAGTAAAACTCAAAAACACTCAAATACATGGAGACTGAATAGCACACTATTAAACAGTTAATTGGTCAATAATGAGATCAAAGAAGAAATTAAAAAGTTTCTGGAAACAAATGAAAATGAAAACAAAACAGTCCAAAACCTATGGCACACAGCGGAAGCAGTCCTGAGAGGGAAATTTACAGCAATACAGGCCTAACTAAAAAGATAGAAACGACCTAATCCTCCAGCTTCAATAACTGAAGAAACAACAACAAACAAAGCCTAAAGTGAGTATAAGAAAGGAAATAATCAAGATCAGAGCATAATTGAATGACATAGAGATGAAAAGAACATTTCTAAAGATCCACCGATCTAGGACCTGATTCTTTGAAAAGAAAAACAAAATTGACAAGATTTTAAGCAGACTCATCAAGAAAAAAAGGGAGAGGACCTAAATGAATAATATCAAAAATGAAGGAGGAGAAATAACAACTAACATCACAGAAACACAAAGTATTGTAAGAAATTACTGTGAACAATTATATGCCAAGAAATTTGAAAACCTTGATGAAATGGACAAATTTCTGGAAAAATATAATCTGCTAACACGGAATGGAGAAGAAGCAGAAACCTGAACAGACCAATAACAGCTGGTGAAACTGAAACAATAATAAAAAATCTCCCCGCAAACATAAGCCCTGGTATGAATGGTTTCACAGGAAGATTTTATAGAACATTTAAGGAAGAGCTAGCCCCTGTCCTCCTCAGACTATTCCAAAAAACCAAAGAAGAAGGAAGACTCTAAAGTGCTTTTCTGAGGCCAGCATCATCCTAATCCCAAAATCAGATAAAGACACAACCAAGAAAGAAAACTACAGGCCAATATCACTGAGGAACATAGATGTTAAAATCCTCAACATAATATTGGCACACCACATCCAGCAATACATTAAAAAGATCATCCACCATGACCAAGTGGGATTCATCGCAGGGATACCAGGATGGTTTAATATTCACAAATCAATACATGTAATACATCTCATAAACAAAAGAAAAGACATATACCACATGATCATATCAATAGATGTGGAAGAAGCATTTGATGAGGTAGAGCACCTATTGATAATAAAAACACTCAGCAGAGTGGGAGAAAAGGGGTCATATCTCAAATAATAAAGGCCATATATGAAAAAACCTACAGCCAACCTCATACTCAATAGGCAAAAATTAAAAGCTTTCCCACTAAGATCAGGGACAAGGATATCTGCTTCACAACTTCTATTCAAGATAGTATTGGAAGTCCTAGCCAAAGCAATCAGACAAGAAAAAAATAAAATAAAGTAAAAGGCATCTAACTTGGAAAGGAAGAAGTAAAATTGTCATTGTTTGTAGATGACATGATAATGTACATAGAAAACCCCATGGACTCCACCGAAAAACTACTCGACCTAATAAATGAATTTTGCAAAACAGCAGGATTCAAAGTCAATATTCAGAAATTGAAGGCATTTTGTATACCAACAATGAAATATCAGAAGCAGAAATCAGGGGAAAAAATTCCCTTTGTTATAGCAACTAGAAAAATAAAGTATCTAGGAATAAACTTAACCAAGAATAAAAAAAAAACAAACCTGTGTGCAGAAAAGCATTCAACACTGAAGAAAGAAATTAAGGAAGACACAAATAACTGGAAAAATATACCATATTCATGGATTGTAAGAATTAACATTGTCAAAATGTCCCTACTATCCAAAGCAATTTATAGATTCAAAGCAATCCTTATTAAAATACCAATGATCTATTTGACAGACATAGAACAGACATTTAAAAAAGTTATATGGAACTGTAAATGATCCTGAATAGCCACAGAAATTTTAAGAAAGAAAAACAAAGGTGGAGGGATCACAATACCTGACGTCAAACTATATTACAAGGCCACTGTAACCAGAACAGTCTGGTACTGGAATAAGAACAGACATATAGATCAACAGAATAGAATAGAGAGCCTAGAAATAAACCCATGTCTCTATGGTCAATTAATATTTGACAAAGGGAGTAGAAGAATAAAATGGAGTAAAAATAGTGTTGAGAGGGCTGGACAGTTACATGTAAAATATTGAAATTTGACCACCAGCTTACACCATACACAAAAATAAACTCAAGGTGGATAAGAGACTTAAATATAAGTCGCAACACCATAAAAGTTCTAGAGGAAAACATAAGCAGAAACTCTCAGATATCCCACACAGCAATATTTTCATTAATATGTCCCCTAGAACAAAGGACATAAAAAAATAAACAAATGAGATTGCATTAAAATAAGAATCTTCTGCACTGCTAAAGAAAACTTCAGGAAAATGAAAGGGAGCCAACTGTATGGGAAAATATATTTGCCAACGATACCTCAGACAGGGGTTTGATCTCCACAATATATAAAGAACTCACATGACTCCATTACAGGCAGACAAATAATCCAACAAAAAATGGGCAAAGGACCTGAACATGACAGAAGGCCTGAGACATGATGAAAGGATGGTCAGCATCACTAGCCATCAGAGAAATGCAAATTAAAACCGCAATGAGATACCACTTCACACCAGTCAGAATGGCCATCAAAAATAAATCAACAAATGGTGATGGTGAGGTTGTGGAGGAAAGGGAACCCTAGTACATGTTGGTGGGAATGCAGACTGGTGCAACCACTGTGAAAAACAGTTTGAAATTTCCTCAAAAAGCTAAAGATGGAACTGCCTTTTGACCCAGTGATTCCACTGTTGGGACTATACCCTAAGAATCCCAAAACACTAATTTAAAAGAACCTATGCACCCCAATGTTCATAGCAGCACAATTTACAGTAGTCAAGTGCTGGAAGCAACTTAAGTGTCCATTAGTAAGTGAGAGGAACAAAAACTATGGTACATTTACCCAATGGAATACTACACAACAGAAAGAAAGAAAGCTACAGCCTGGTAGCCCTTTGCTACAGCCTGGATGTAACTGGTGAGCATTATGCTAAGTGAAATAAGCCTGGGGGTGAAAGACAAATATCACATGATCTCACCTATCAGTGGAACCTAATCAGGAAAGTAAGCAGGAAAGGAAAACATGACCAGCAACATTGATAGAAGGAGGGATGAAAAGAGGGTTGTAGAGGGGAGGGGAAGCAAAAGGGTCAGATCAAGGAACAGGTGTGAAGGGCACATGGACGAAGCCAAGGTGGAGGAGGATTGGGGGGGTTGGGGGTTGGGGGGCAGGAGAAAGTGTTAGGAGGTAAATTGAGACTAATGTATTTGAAAAGAAATTTCAAAAGAAATAAATTCAAAATAAATTAAAAAAAAAGAATTTCTACTACTCTGAGTTTTGGGTGATTTTATAAAAAGATTATATGTTAAGCACTGGTCCTGGTTTGTCCCAGAATTCCTGTTTTAATGCCTTTTGTGCTGACAATTATTGGAGATAGCCACCATTCTCTCTCAAACGAGTCTTGGCTTAGAGGATAAATTATATGATCCTTCTAAGTCAAGTGTGAGGATGTGCTAATATTTAAGCTGTGAATGCTATGTGTATGACAATGAGTAAATTTTCATGCATCACAATCTTCGGGGAAGTCTCTTAAAATACACCTGCCCCCCAGTTCCCTCTTCAACCCCAGTAAGTCTGGGGCAGGAATTGTGTCTTTAAAATTTTAAGTTATTTGATACAACTGAAATTTGAGAACCACTAATCTCTATATTACCAAAACAAACAAACAAACAAAAAAACCCTTTAAAGTTCATCCTTTGGTGGGTGACATGAACTACTATAAGGTGTAATTCTATCTACATTCAGCAACAATGAAGAATGTGAAGAAGTTGTTCAAGGATTTGGGAGAAGTTCTAAAATAAACTGTAAATGAGGAAATTACAGTTAAATATATGGACAAAATCGCTTTGAAAAGCCTAATATAATCACAAACCTCAGAGTATCTTGGTTGTAGAAAATAGTGTTAACTCTCTTATCTCAAAGGGTTAAGGACATTGAGGCCCAGTATTTCAAAAACTTAAATAACTTATGCAAAAATAATGACTGGCTTCAGAAAAAAACTATGTCTATTTTGTCTAAATCTTATTTATTTAAAAAATACTATATTATCCAATAACTTTCGGATTATCTACTCTCAAGATTAATTGCTTAATTCTAGTCCTTCATTAACTTGGATAATGGAAAAATAAAGGTCCTAAACCATTGAAATTACGGGCATGATGTCTCAGTTATATTATTTTTGAAGAGACATCTAGGGGTCAACATGCATTTGTTGTATATCAATAAATTGACTAAGGAAAACAAACTTGTCTACTGTATATAATAAGTTTAATGTGAATCAAATAAAACACAACTGGTAGTTTATATAAAGAAGAAAAAAGAAATCTTTGGGTTTGCCATATCCTTCTAAACTCAGTCATCAGGATTGAATTCAGTCTCTAATTTAGGAACAGATCCACTGCTTTGATTGTTTGTTTGTTCATAGTCTCCATGTTTGTCCTATCTACCACTTTTTCATAGTGTGGATTTATTTGGGTATTTGTCATTTTTTGGTGTCCAGTATAGCAGAATATCAGCACAATATAGTTTTAAAACTTTATTTTTGCAGAAGCACCTCCCATTAAAAAGGCAAAGAATAAAGGCATAGCATGAGAAGGCGCAGAATGTTCTATGCAAGTCAGCATAATCATTATTTAGTCTAAAGACACCCAAGTGACTTACAGTATAATGGCCCCTGTGAAAAAATGCACACTGAGACATTCCATCATGGATGGGTACCAGTAGCCAAATAGCTGAACTTCTGCTTGACCTGATTCAGATGAATTGGTTTTGTGTTCAATGTACTAAGGCATAAGGCAATTAATCCTTTTCATCTTCAGTTACTGAAGGAGGGATAAGATAAAGAAAAAATAAATAAATTTAACCATTTTGGGTTGTAGTATTTTGTCTATGTCAGTTATTTTATTGAATCTTAACAATCCTCCAAGGTCGGTAATACTACCCACTTTTTACAAATGGGGATATTGAAGCAGCTATGAAAGGTGATGTAAATTGTCCACAATTCACAGCATCAGTAAACAGCCAAGTTAAAATCTGATGTGTATATTGTGAGGCTAAACCCAATCACTGCACCACGCTGGAAATAAAGGCCCCTTAACTGCAGCTTAATGACAGTTCAGAGGTTAACTTGCCATTAAAAAGAGTTGTTTCAGCTACTCATTAAAATATGTAGTTAGTTAAATCTTTACATGGTTCATGTCAAAAGAGCCTGAAATACCTGCTTTTGCAAATCCCTGTACTTTCCATTCATTCTTCGATTTGCTCAGCTTAACCATGTGCACTGCATAACAGATGACTACTGCCCTTTGACCAGCCTCTATCTAAGGGGGTCAGGCAACAATCAATTCAAATTCAGAAGCTCCCACCACACAAACATTTAATGTCTAATAGATGTTCAATTTCTACCAAGGTCCCATTGCAGACCATAAGCTGCTTCTCCAAAGGACAGTAATTACCTGCAGAAAAAGGCATCAACATGGACCAAAACCTAGAGGTCTCCTTGCCAGAGGCTCCACAAAACAATCTTCTTTGCCATGGACAATTCAGGTTTATTTAAAGATCTGCTGGATCATTAAGCCTGTGTGATAAGGAAGCTGAGACTGCAGCTGGAATTGCTGCAGAGGCCCCTTTTTCTAGTCCCCACTCCACCTAGCATCCTGATGGTCATTTTGTAAGTGGGTTGAAATGTGCTATTTGTGATAGATCCACAGTCTCTTGGAGAAGATCTGGAGGGAGATTTACAAAGAGGGTTTTCCTCCATGGTGCAAGATACTCCTTAAAGGGGTCTTGGCCTTCTGCTAAATAAAGGGACTTTGATCTCTGATTGACACAGGTCTGGAAAGGGAGTGAGAAGCCATCACTCATCATTGTGGAGACTTGAGCCAGGTTTATAGCTAAGAGATCTACCACTTTTTCAGTTAAATAGACCAGGTCATACTCTAGTAGTCTCCTCATATGTTTTGTTCCTATGGATACCATGATCAATTACTATCTCCAAAGATCTCCACAGGCTAAGGTGTCCTGATTGCCAGTATGTCCCTACCTGTCTTTGGCAATTAAATGCTGCCACAGGCTTCTGCTACTCTGGGTTCCTATAATTCCAATTGAAATCAGGGAACTCATTTTAATGGCAGTGTAGTAGGCTGTATCATGCCTCCCTTCCTCCTTGCAAAGATGCCCTTATCCTAATTTCAGGAACCTGTAATGTGTTATATTACATGGCAAGGCATACATTGCAGATCTGGTTAATGGTTTTAGATGGAGAAATTATCTTAGATTATCTGGGTGCATCCAATACAAGTACCTGTGTTCTTTTAAGAGAGAGATTGGAGGTTACAGAAAGAAGATGCCACACTGGTTTTGCGTATGGAGAATGAAGCCAGAACCCTTTTTCAAGATGTTCTCCACAGATAAGGATATCACAGGGGGTTTCAGCAGAAAGCTAATCTCCTCAGATACTGGAAGGGAAGCTACTTCCAAAGGGATTGGAGGGTCAAAGTGATTTGTCAGCTCAAGATTGTTTGTTTCCACTGTGTCCAACAACAGATGTATCCATTCCAAAGTTTGGAGCCCCATTCATCACCAATAAAGGCCCTAATAAGTTTCATATGAGACTAAGAATTCAACTAGCCGTTTAATACAGCAACCCACACAATGACATTTGTGTTTGATTTTCATCAATATCAACCCCCTGCAGCCACTGGAAATGAGAGCTGACTTTAGGGTTATTATGGAAATTCTCTGATTCTCAGTGGTTGAATTTGAGAGTTAACAGGCTTGAGCTAGTCATTTTCTCAAGTGCACACAGGATAATACACTATCACTTAAGAGTAGCTTATATGAAGACATTTTTTTTTCTTTTTGCATTGTATAGACATATCTTTAACTTTTCAAGGGACATTTTTAAATACATGTTCACACAAATGTAAAAAATCTAGAAACTTCTGAATTCATACTGGAATCTGTTTACCTTGTTAAAATCATGACCCTGAAACATCAAAATAAAAAACCAAACAATTAAAAGTAACATTGGACAACAACCTAATATATATCTATAAAATATAGTATAAACAATCTTGTTATTAAAATAAGCAACAGATTCATAATATCATAAGCTAAAAAAGTGAAATAACAAAGAGGCATCCCTTTAAAATGAGCATAGTATAAACAGCCTCCAGTACTTTAAGAGATCCAACATTCATATCATAGGGGTGCCAGAAGGAGAAGAGAAAGAGCAAGAAACTGGAAATCTATTTGAAAAAAAAAAATGAAAGAAAACTTCCCTAATTTGGTGAAGGAAATAGACATGCAAGTCCAGGAAGCACAGAGAATCCCAATCAAGTCGGACCCAAAGGACCACACTGAGACACATCATAATTAAAATGTCAAACTTTAAAGATAAAGAATCTCACAAGCAGGAAAAAAAAAAAAAAGCAGAGTTACCTACAAAGGAGTTCCCACAAGACTGCCTGCTGATTTCTCAAAAGAAACTTTGCAGACAAGAAGAAACTAGCAAGAAATATTCAATGTGATAAAAAGCAAGGACCTACAACAAGATTACTCTATCCAGCAAAGCTATCATTTAGAATGGAAGGGCAGATAAAGTGCTTTCCAGACAAGGTAAAGCTAAAGGAGTTCATCATCACCAAACCCTTATTATATGACATGTTAAAAGGACTTATCCAGGAAAACGAAGATCAAAACTATGGACATTAAAATGACAACAAGCAACTATCAAAAACTGAGTCTAAAAAATAAAAACAAAAACAAACTAAGCAAACAAACCAAACCGGAATAGAATCATAGATATGGGGATCATTTGGAGGGTTATCAGCTGGGAGGGGGAAGGGGGAGAAAGGGGAAAGGGGGAGACAGGGGGAAATGGTGCAAGGATCAAGAAGCATAATTTGTAGGAAAAAATAGAGAGGGGGGTGTTAAGAATAGTATAGGAAAGGGAAAAGCCAAAGAACTTGCACGTATGACCCATGGACAAGAACTAAGGTGTGAGGGGGGATTGCTGGAGGGAAGGGGGGTACTGGGCAGACTGGGGCAAAGGGAAGAACATTGGGACAGCTGTAACAGCATGATCAATAAAATATAATTAAAAATTATCTTTAACCACAGTTTAAGGGGGGGAAAATGGTTTATTTCAAGGAAAGCAATTTCCTGCCCATACAAACAACCATGAAAAAATCTAAGTTTACCACAGCAGAGTGGCAGCAGGGAATTAGGAAATAAAGGTTGTATAATTTAATCATTCAGCTTTTGTTTACAGGAAAGGCTCTAAATCTGTCCCCAACTCCTGGTGTTATTAAGATAAAGCACAGAGTTTTCCCTGAGGTTGCCTGGGACCTGAAGTTACATCTCCACATGAAATTGCCCCAATAATCAGAGTAAATACAGAAAGACTACACATCTCCATATGCTAACAACTGTTTTCAAGATACCAAATCAAAAAAAAAAACAACTTGTAATCATATAATTATTTTACATTTTTAAGATTAATTTCCACAAAATTTATACCTGTATTTTATATTTTCAGGGACTCGACTTTCTTAATAAGTAATTGTGTGGGGTTGCTGGATGTGATGAGGATTATGGGAACTGTGGAGTAAGGAGAAGATTTTCATTTTTTATCAACAATGCCCTATCCCTATCTTCAAAGACTTCCATATGGTTGTGTGATTTGTGGCAAATTTGGATCCATTCACCATTCTTTGGTTTTCTCCAATAAAGCCATCTCTTCCTGTTCCTCTTTTTGAAGATATATATCTCCTGGAGAAGACTTAGCCGGGATTTAATACATTACATGATTCCGACATACTACTGCTAGAGAAATGTCCTCTCCTTTTCGCCACCAGGACTCTGTGAAAGTCACAGAGCAGCTGGAGGCAGCGGATTCTGAAGTGAGGATGCAGACTGACTCAGACACCTAGGGCTGTTCATAGTTAAACCATTCCCATTTTATAGATGGGGAAACTGAGGTTTAGATCACATATGCTCACATCCCATTGACATGCACACACTTTATTTCCTGAACTTAACTAGCCGAGTTAAATGTTGGAAGATTTACATCCAGAAGATTAACAACCACATAAAATAACAGGCTACCATTTGAATAAAAGAATTGTGAACTTCAGATGTGTATTCTAAGATTCTAACTATAAACATGAACAATGGCATTTAATTCATCTGATAACTTTCACTTCTACAAAAGGACTTTGCAAAGCTGTGGGCCTAGCTATATGTTTGCTAATAT
This sequence comes from Pteronotus mesoamericanus, assembly GCF_021234165.1. Classification (NCBI taxonomy): domain Eukaryota; kingdom Metazoa; phylum Chordata; class Mammalia; order Chiroptera; family Mormoopidae; genus Pteronotus; species Pteronotus mesoamericanus. The sequence continues at coordinate 63,119,973 of NW_026555321.1, forward strand.
TTTCCTCTATAAGAACAATTACCTTGAGATATTCTTTAGGTATTCGTATTTAGCTAGTTCTAATTAGTTACTATAATTAAAATTTTAGATTAACTACTATTCATTAACTTCGGTACTTTTGATGAGATGTTTTCATAGATTTTATTTTTTGGTATCATGGCCGTTAATTAATTTATTTATTTTTATATTTTTTAAATGGAGAATATGCCTAATATTAATCTATCATTTTAACCATTTTTGAGTGTACATTCATCTAGCAGTTAGGACATTCTCATTGTTCTGCACAAATGATTTTTACCATTTAAGTTCATAACTTCTTTATCTTCTTCAACTGAAATTCTGAATCCATTAAATACTAACTCCCCATTCTCTTATCCCTACCCACCATCTAACCCCTGGCAACCACCATTACTGTTTGTTTCTGTAAATTTAACTATTAGGCAGCAATCCTAAATTCTGCTCTTGTTGTGTCCCTGGTTTAGGAAAGATTAGATTTTCAGAGGTTGGCATTAATTGACACAATGCCTAATCTACTGCACATATTTAATAAAGACTTATTAAAGAAAAAATCTTCTGAGAAATATAATAAAACTTCTAAGACTTTGAAGTTTCCTAATTGCACTGAATCCAAAAGATGATTCCTTTGCTCCATAGGCAAAAAATCTGGCAGAAAAGAGAGATTATCCATTTGATAATTAGAGATATCCAGGCAAATAGACTAGCTAACTGGTCAAGCTAAGAGAACTCAATATAAAAGTTCTCAGACCGACTTGAAACCCTCTCCTAGAACATCCTCCTAAACAGATAAGCAGGGTGACAAGGTGCCTCCCTGTGAAGAACCCCCACACATGTATGCCTATCTTATCCTCTCTTCTGGGCTTTTAAATTTGACTTTCAGTCTCAGTTACCACCAATACAATGATTTAACCTAATCTATATTAATCTAAGCCAATGTCTTTATGCATGCAGAAGAGGTTAGTCTCTGAGAAGAAAATTCTCTTACAAAGAGAAGCATTAGGTTTTAGGGCAAGAAGAGCCTTGCTGCAAATAGTAATCCCAATTAAGAAATGGAAATAGCAATGAACAAATGAATGAATGATGGTGGTTTCCTACATAAAAACATTATATCCCTTGCTATGGTATCTCTATTGTTGTGTTGCTCCTTCAGAAGCTGACAGGTACCACAGAATTAGCCATGACACTAGACAGTTCTGAATTTTATTGCTGATATTATTGTTATTTGTCATATTGTTATTCAGTATCCATTTCAGTATTTACCTTTTTTGGTGGGGGGGGGGATGATCTCTTCCATTGCCCTTAGTTCAGGGGCAGCTTCATTCAAGGTGTATTGCTCTTGTTTAGCCGACAGGTAGATGAGAAACCCAAGCTTGGCATTTGGACACTCCTTATAATCTGAGTCATGCATGAAAATGACAATTGAAAATGTGACCCCATGAGTCTAAGAAGCAGTCATACTTTTTAGAATCCAGAGTCACTCTGGATTTAATGTTTTTTTTACGTGTGTTTCTCCAATTTTATGAATGCTGTAAGCTCTCATATAGCTTTCAATAAATTCAATTTTCTATACTATCTAGTTACTGCTTTTGTGTGGCTGGAGTTCTGAGTTGCCACTCATGATGTCTCTGCAGCTACCTTGGAACTTGTCACTGAACTCTCCGCCTCTCCTAGAAGCTCCCTCTCTCTCATGTCTTCCTTTCATATCTGACCTGTGATATCTCCCCTCACTGGCCAGATTTACTGTATTGTAAATATTTGACCACAGTCTGGTCACATCCTGAGATGTAACTTTTCCACACCTGAGCCTTCTGTATTTTGAAACAAGTTATCACTGTCATTAAAAGTATTTTTTTATTTTTATGCCAGATCTATGCCTTGTTATTCTCTACTTGGTAATCATATATTAATTTTCCCATTTTGTCATACCACTTCTAATGTTCTCATAACTAACCAAAGTAATAAATGGTCCAATTTAATAAGCTAAAGTCACAATCACTTATATAAAAATGAGTCAGCATGAAACGCAAATTCAATTCCATCAGAAATCAGTATTTTCTGAACTAGCAAATGGGTTATAGCAAAGTCTATGATGATGGCTTCAAATTTACAAAATGAAGGACTAAAAGCCTCTCATTTCTGCTTTTTGAGATTACCTGAGATGTATTTTGTGGCTGTATAGTAGGTTAAACAAAATTCTTGGGTGCTTATAAAAAATTCCACTCCCACTTACCTAAGTACAACTATTTCCCATATGTCTTCATACTGTACTTTCATAGGGTCAAAATAATTCTTATAGAAAATATTTATAAATTTCTATAAAACACTTTATTCATCAAACTGCTAACATAAAGATAAAAATACTATTTTATAATCCTTTTCCCAAATAAATAGAAAACATTGCTCAGTAATTTCAATAAAAATGTTAAATGAAGAACCACAAAAATGAATAAAAATACTATTTTGGCCCCTGACAATGAGCATTCATTTTTCATAAATAAAATGTTATGAAAATTACATAAAATATGATTTATGTTTCATGTGATTTTTATTATATTATTGTTTTATATTGCTATGTGTTCCTTCACAGTCTTGGAAAAGAGTAGAACAGAGCAGAGCAGAGTAGATCAGAGCAGATCAGGGAGTAAAGGCTAGTGACCTTCTTCAGAAGGAGAATGGTGTGTTTCAGGTGCTGCAGAGCTCAAAGCATTGCATCAAGGACAAAATCAGAAGGCACTGAAAGCGATTACAGAGGACAATCCTTACTGAAAATGTACAGCACACATTGGAAACTGTATTGCCTAATTATCTCATAGGAGAACTTTCATCTGTAGTAACCAGAAATTTTAAATTCAAATCCCATATGTATATAGGTCAACATAAGCCCAGGAAAAAAAAGAAACCTGATAATTAGAAAACTGGGAAATAAAGCCAACTCATAGAAGTGAGTTCAGCTAACAGAAATAGCAACTATCATTCCAAAACAAATCTTTAAAAACTATTCATAAATATAACACACGAAAGGTTGTTATCTTCTATAATGGAAAACAATCCTATAAATGAAACAACCAGGCCAGTTCACACACTGTGACTTCCTACCTTTTAAATGTCAGTTCTGCAGAGTGCTTTTCACAAGGACACGTCAGTCTCAAATGAATCACAAAGGTCAGTTGAAAGAAGAGAGAAGGGGTTGATGCATTTTTTTTTCCAATGGAGAAAGGTTTGGATATTTTGCATTCAAGGGGAATGTGACCAGAGACACAGGTGCTTTGGCTGGATGAGTTTCAAGAAAGAAATTTCTGGATCTAATATTATTACTTTCAATAGCAGTTTAAAGTGATGAGACCAAGAATTGGGGCTCATTTACTCACGAAATACTCAGACATTCTACTGAACAACCTGCATTAGTCCAGAGAGAAGAATGTGTTGCAAGGGACTATCACTTATTGAGCTATGTAGGGAACTCGGTTGTAGTTCAGAGCATCACAAGATGTCTAATGGGTCCCAGCTATGTAGGAGATTGTTTGGAAAAATCAGCCTGGGCTGATGAGTACAGCATCTGGATGCATGATAAGCCCAGGGAGTCAGCAGTGAAGGATGGCCTGAACATGGGACAAGCAATTCTTTCTTAAGTACAAGAGAGTATGCCCTCAAGTCCTCAAGTACATATCTTTGTTATCAGAATCTGGCATCAAGACACTCACACCTTTTATTGCTTTTATTAGATAAAATTGAATGATAGCCTTTAAGGGGTTCTAAATTTTATCAGTAGTGATTTCAGAATTAAAAAGAAAACAAAACTTTTTATCATTAGGTTAACTGTTATTAATAGATATCACAATTCACATAAAATTCAAACAGAGCTTTATCAAGAATGGCTGCATTACCACCACTCTGAATTTCCTTGGAGGAGAGTGGATTATGGACTCAGAACTCCCAACCTCATTCTCTTAAAATGTTCATTTACCCAACTCAAACTCTCTGACCCATGTGCTGATCCTTAGAGTAGAGACAATTTGTAAAGTGAATCATTTACAAATCTCAGCTGGAAATTTCATAGTTTTCTCTCTTTGTAAGTTTAAGTATATATATATGCTTTGAAAATAATATTTATTGTAATGAGTAGACCTCTAAAAAGCAAAAGATGGAGGCATAGGTAAACATGGCTCACCTCCACACACAACCACATCAAAATTACAACTAAACTATAGAACAATCATCATTCAGAACCATCAGATGTCTAGCTGAATGAAATTCTGACAATTACAAAATTAAAGAAGAAACCACATCCATCTAGACTGGTAGGAGAGGCAGAGATGTGGGGTGGGCTGCTCCCACATCCACGTGTGGTAGATAAAAATCAGGAAAGATATCTCAGGAGCAGGGAGTCCCAGCCCCATACCAGGTCCTGTAGACCAGGGTTCCAGTGTTAGGAAGATAAGTCCCTGTACTTTCTGGCTGTAAAAACCAACAGGGATTGAGTCAGTGGAAGAAACTGCAAGACTCGTAAGCAGTTCATCTTAAAGGGTCTGCATATGGACTTACTCCCTTTGAGCACCAGCACTAGGGTAGCAGAATGGAAGGCATCAGTGGCAAACAGGGAACAATTGAAGTGTCAGGCAACAGGGTGAGAACTGGTAGACAGCTTTCTCTCAGATAGAACTGTGGGCCGAGGCCATTGTTCCTTTTCTGATCATTCCCCCCACAAAGCCACAGAACTTGCAAGTGGACATCATATCTGAGACTCTGTCAAGCTGGCTCACATTACCCTATCCTGGTGATTCCCTGAGGCTCCGCCCCACCCAACTTACAGGCTCACCCAAGCTGTCAACAATGACTTTTCTACATGAATGGCTTGTCTTGGCACACATTTTAGATCTTCCTAAATCCTCTCAAACAAGCAACAGCAAACCTCATTGAGGCCCCAGCTCCTGTGTATCTTGATAGGTGGCCCCATGCCTGACCCTGGCAGTAGCTGGCCTTGGTTCACAGCCTGGCCTTTTTTGGGCACTTCCAAGCTCAGTAGTCACCTGCAGATCACTTTATAGCTTATGCCAAGCAGCCCCAGGCAGAACACAGGCACTGGCTGACCTTGGCCTGTACCACACAGGGAACCCCAGAACCTGTGCACCAAGAGAACAGCTATAGACCATACTGGAGCACCACTGCCCAACCACCTCCACAAGCAACGCTCTTAAGGGGTGAACTCAGCAAGTTACATAGCCCTGCTGAAGTAAGTCCTGCTCTGTGGAGTGGGCACCTGCACAACTGATCTTCTACAGAGGGTGGAAAGCAATGGTCAGTGGTCACAGCCAGTCCATGCAACTGACTGGCCTGGATAAATCTCTCCCAGTGATATGCCACAGGAATCAAGGCTCAAATGCAAGAGAAGGGTGTACTCAGCCCACACAGAGGAGACACCTCAAGTACTCACTTGGGTGATAAGGAAGGCCATGCCACTTGACCCTGTAGGACACCTACTACACTAGGTCATGCTACCAAGACAGGGAATCATAGCCCCTCTATCTAATACATAGAAACAAACACAGGGAGCCTGCCAAAATGAGGAGACAAAGAAACATGGCTTAAATGAAAGAAAAGATCAAAACTAGAAAAAGAAGTAAATGAAATGGAGATAAGCAATCTATCAGAGGCAGAGGTCAAAACACTGATTATAAGAATGATCAAAGAACTTAGTAAAGGCCTCAACAACATAAAAAAAGGCCTAGTCAGAAAGGAAGAATATATTAATTGAAATAAAGAACAATTTACAGGGAAACAACCGTAGAGTGGGTGAAGCCAAGAGTCAAATTAATTACATGGAACATAAGGAAGCAAAAAACAACTAATCAGAACAGGAAGAAGAGAAAAAGAATTCACAAAAAGGGCATAGTATAAGGAACCTCTGCGACAACTTCAAGCATACCACATTCACATCATAAGGGTGAGAGAAGGAGCAAGAAAATGGAAACCTTAGAAGATGGCGGAGGAGTGAATGGGAGTCACGCTGACCTCCTCCCAAGACCAAACTGGAATTGCAACTAAATAGTGGAGTAATCACCTGGAAAGCAGTGGAGTGATACTGGGAGAGGAGCCTTGGTGCCGCGGACAGTGGATTCTACTCTCACACATCCCAACGGGTGAGAAGTGCTGTGGAGGCTCGAGAGGGTGGGCTGGGTGCCCACGGGCACTGGCACCAGAGGGACATTGAAACGGCCAGTTAGCTTCCCCCAAGAAGAATGGGGCCTGAACCATAAACAGGGACCCCTAAACTACAGCAACTAAAACTAAGAAAATGCAGACAAAACACAACCCCGAAAAGCTTAGGGGCGCTCTCTTCCAAAAACAGGTGGCTGAGGATGAAAAAAGACATTTAAAGGGTCAACGCAAAAGTTGCAGTGGCAGCCACCCTCCTTGATCTTTGGGTAGAGGCGGCAGCAGGGTGGGCTGGTGCCTGGGAAAAGACTGGTAAGAAAACTTTGTGAAGAGAACTGACACGGCGGCTGGTAGAACCCCGGTGATGGCACGCCTCCCACTCTGCAGCTACCATCTCGCTCAGGCATAAGGGATTCAAGTAACCTGCCTTTTGTGCTCTCCTCACACAGCTTGTACGTGTGTGAGCTGCGAGGCTGAGTGCAGACTGGCTGGGAGAGCCTTGAGGAGAGACTGGAGATGGAGGCACTGGGGAAAGAATGGGAGTAGGAACCGGGGAGTCCCGACTCCCTCCCCGTTCTGTGCTATCCGTTGTGGGCTGGAAAGGCACGATCCCAAAGAGGTGAAGCTGGGCGCACATGAACCACACGGCCTGCAATTGAAACGCAGGCCACACAAGAGGTGAATCCTTGGCTGAGGGGGTCACAGAACTTCCCGGAGACCCCTGAGGAGAGACTAGAAATGGAGACATTGGGAAAAGAAGGGGAGGAGGAACTGGGGAACCACGACTCCTTCTCCTTGCCGTAGTCTCCATTGCGCGGGAAGAGGCCACACCCCCAAAGACCCAAAAGCTGAAAAGCACATATAGACACCCCAAAAATACCCAGTGCAGGTGTGCACACTTGCGCCGAATGACCAGCAAGGGCTGGCGAGCGTGTGTGTGACCCGCGTGGGCTGGCAAACCGTTGCACCGGCCGGCAAGGCCTCCCACAGATTGGCACCCATAAGGCCTGCAAGGGAGTGCACAGAGCGGCAAGGGCAGGGGTAAACTGACATGCCCACCCGCGATTTCTTAGTGGCCTACAAAATTAGTAGAGCTGCCCAGAGTCCCTGGAGGAGAGACCAGAGACAGTATTAACTGGAGAGTCCTGGAGCTGACTTCCTTCCATTCCGTAGCCCCATTTGGCAAGGGCAAGCAACGCACACAAAGAGCTAAAAGCGGAGAAAATACAGAATAGAAGACACTAAACTGACCAGTGCTGCGGAGCTCAATGGCCAGGGGGCGCAGATGAGTACACGAGGTCGCGAATAAGCCCCCTGGTCTGGGGCAAGCACATGCGAGCCCAGGCAGGGGGGCGATCCTGCCACGCTGGGAGCGCGCTCAAAGAGCGGGCGTGAGAGAGCAGAGAGATCCCAAGAAATAGCCCAGCACTGACTGAAGGGGTCACAGAGCTGCTCCAAGCAGGAATTTGATGCAGACATTAGACTCTTGGAAGGCTCAAACAAACAACCCAAGGTCATTGAAGGTCAACAACTGACATCATCAGAGGCAGGCCCAGAAAGAAAAGTAAAGGACAAAAATACTTAACAGACTCTCACAAAAATGGGAAGAAAAGAAGTTCCCCCCACATGAGTGGAAAAGGGGGTCTCCACAGAGGGAGCTAAATGAAATACAGGCAAGCGAACTATCACATACTGAATTCAAAACAATGGTACGAAAGAAGCTAAATGAGCTCAACCAGCTCAAAAATAACTATGAGAAACTATCAGGATGTTACAGCAAACTATTTCAGCCTGGAAAAGGACATAGAAACTTACAAGAAGACACAAGAGGATATGAAGAATACCATTTCTGAATTGAAGAACACACTAGAAGGAATCCAAAGCAGGCTGGATGAAGTTGAGGATCGGATTAGTGAGATGGAGGATAAGGTAGAAAGAAGCTCCCAGAAAGAACAAGAAATGGAAAAAAGACTCAAAAAGAATGAAGAGTCATTTAGGGAAATGCAGGACAACCTGAAATGGAATAGTATCCATATAATAGAGATACAAAAAGGAGAAGAAGAGGAGCAAGGGATAGAGAACCTCCTCGAAAAAGTAATGATGGAAAATTTCCCCACTTTGAGGAGAGAAAGGCTCTCATGGATCCAGGAGGCACAGAGGACCCCACTCAAGAGGGACTCAAAGAGGTCAACTCCAAGACACATCACCATTAAAATGGCAACTACTAAAGAGAAAGGAAGAGTCCTCAAGGAAGCAACGGAGAAGGAGAAAGTAACATACATGGAGGCCCCGATACGTCTAGGAGCTGACTTCTCAACAGAAACACTACAAGCCAGAAGGGAATGGCAACAAATATTCCAAGTCATGAAAAGCAATGGCCTACAGCCAAGGCTGCTCTACCCAGCTGGGCTCTCCATTAAAATAGAAGGGGAAATACGGAGTTTCCCAGACAAGACAAGGCTAAAAGAATACATCTCTACCAAACCAGCACTCCAAGATATGCTACAGGGACTGGTTTAAGCAGATGAAGGAAAAGAATGAGAGAGAGAGGAACACAGGTACAAATAGAAAAGATGAGTAAGTTTCTATCAGTAATATCTCTCAATGTGAATGGACTAAATGCCCCAATCAGAAGACACAGGGTAGCTGAATGGATAAGAAAACATGACCCACACATATGCTGCCTACAAGAGACCCACCTCAGAGCAAGAGATCTACACAGATTGAAAGTAAAGGGATGGAAAATAATATTCCAAGCAAATGGGCATGAGCAAAAGGCCGGGGTTGCCATACTTGTATCAGACAAAGTAAATTTCAAAACAAAGGCCATAAAGAGAGACCCAGAGGGGCACTTTAGAATACTTAAAGGAAGACTCTATCAAGAAGATATCAACATTGTAAACTTATATGCTCCCAATATAGGAGCCCCGAAGTTTATAAGGAAATTGTTGGATGACTTCAAAAAAGATATAGACAGCAACACACTAATAGTAGGGGATTTCAACAACCCACTGTCAAAAATGGAGAGATCTTCCAAACAAAACATTAATAAACATATTGTGCAGCTGAATGACACATTCAAAGAAACTTAACTGACATATAGAGAATCTTACATCCCAAAGAAGAAAAATACACATTCTTTTCAAATGCTCATGGCAGTTTTTCAAAGATAGACCACATGATAGGACACAAAGCAAACCTCAGCAAATTCAGGATAATTGAAATAATACCAAACTTTTTCTCTGACCACAAGGAATTGAAACTCGAAATCAACCTCAAAGAGAAAGTTCAAAAACTTGCAAACTCATGGAGACTGAACAATAGACTATTAAACAATGAATGGGTCAATATCGAGATAAGAGAAGAAATTAAAAAATTTCTGGAAACAAATGAAAATGAAGAGACAACAGTCCAAAACCTAAGGGACAGGGCAAAGGCAGTCCTGAGAGGGAAGTTCGTAGCAATACAGGCTTACCTAAAAAAGATAGAAATATTTCAAATGAAAGACCTAACACTACAACTTCAAGAACTGGAGAAACAACAACAAATAAATCCCAGAGCAAGTAGAAGGAAGGAAATAGTCAAGATTAGAGCAGAACTGAATGACATAGAGATGAAAAGAACAATTCAGAGGATCAACCAATCCAGAAGCTGGTTCTTTGAAAAGATAAATAAAATTGACAAGCCTTTAAGCAGACTAATCAAGAAAAAAAGGGAGAGGACCCAAATTAATAATATCAGAAATGAAAGAGGAGAAATAACAACTGATACCACAGAAATACAAAGGATTGTCAGAAACTACTATGAAGAATTATATGCCGAGAAATTTGAAAATCTTGATGAAATGGACAAATTTTTAGAAAACTATCATCTTCCAACACTGAAGGAGGAAGAAACAGAAAGCTTGAAAAGACCGATAACACCTGGGGAAATTGAAGCAGTAATAAAGAAACTCCCAGCACACAAAAGCCCAGGGCCGGACGGTTTCATAGGAGAATTTTACAAAACATTTAAGGAAGAGCTAACCCCTGTCCTTCTCAGACTATTCCAAAAAAATCCAAGAGGAGGGAAGTCTCCCAGACTCTTTCTATGAGGCCAGCATCACCCTGATCCCAAAACCAGATAAGGACCCCACAAAGTAGAAAACTACAGGCCAATTTGGCTGATGTACACAGATACTAAAAGCCTCAACGAAATATTGGCAAACCGCATTCAGCAATACATTCAAAAGATTATCCACCACGATCAAGTGGCATTCATCCCAGGGATGCAGGGATGGTTCAATATATGCAAATCAGTAAACGTGATACATCACATAAATCAAAGAAAAGACAAAAACCACATGATCATTTCAATAGACGCAGAAAAAGCATTCAATAAGATACAACACCCATTTATGATCAAAACACTCAGCAAAATGGGAATAAATGGGGCATTCCTCAACGTAATAAAGGCCATATATGAAAAACCTACAGTCAATGCAATACTCAACGGGCAAAAACTGAAAGCTTTCCCACTAAGATTGGGAACACGACAAGGATGTCCGCTCTCACCGCTTCTTTTCAACAAGGTATTGCAAGTCCTAGACATAGCGGTCAGGCAAGAGAAAGAAATAAAAGCCATCCAAATAGGAAAGGAAGAAGTAAAGCTATTATTGTTTGCAGATGACATGATAGTGTACATAGAGAACCCTGTAGACTCTACCAAAAAACTCCTCAACCTAATAAATGAATTTGGCAAAATAGCAGGATACAAAGTCAACATTCAGAAATCAAAGGCATTTTTGTACACCAGCAATGCAATAGAAGAAAAATAAATCAGAAAAAAAATACCATTCGATGTAGCAGGAAGAAAAATAAAGTACGTAGGCATAAATTTAACCAAAGACGTAAAAGACCTGTATGCAGAAAACTATACAGCATTGAAAAAGAAATTAAGGAAGACACAAATAAGTGTGCTCATGGATTGGAAGAGTTAATATCATCAAAATGTCCATACTACCCAAAGCGATTTATAGATTCAATGCAATCCTTATTAAGATACAAATGACGTATTTCACAGAAATAGAACAGACATTTCAAAAATTTATATGGAACCATAAATGACCCCGAATAGCCTCAGCAATTTTGAGAAAGAAACACAAAGTAGGAGGGATCACAATACCGGACATCAAACTCTACTACAAAGCCACTATACTCAAAACAATCTGGTACTGGCACAAGAAGAGACCCATAGACCACTGGAACAGAATAGAAAGCCCAGAAATAAACCCAGGTCTCTATGGGCATCTAATATTTGATAAAGGGGACAGAAGCATAAAATGGAGCAATAATAGCCTCTTCAACAAATGGTGTTGGGAGAGCTGGACGGCTACATGCAAAAAATTGAAATTGGATCATCAGCTGACACCATACACAAAAAGAAACTCTAGATGGATAAAAGACTTAAATATAAGTCGCAACACCATCAAAGTCCTAGAAGAGAACATTGGCAGGAAACTCTCAGATATCCCACGCAGCAATTTTTTCACTGATATATCTCCTAAAACAAGGGACATAAAGGAAAGAATAAACAGCTGGGACCTACTCAAAATAAGAAGCTTCTGCACGGCAAAAGAAAACATCAGCAAAATGAAAAGGGAGCCAACCATATGGGAAAATATATTCACTAATGATACATCAGATAGAGGTTTGATCTCCAAGATATATAAAGAACTCACTCAACTCCACTCCAAGAAGACAAATGATCCAAAAATGGGCAAAGGACCTGGGCAGATGCTTTTCCAAGGAGGAGATACAGAGGGCTCAGAGGCATTGGAAAGGATGCTCAGCATCACTAGCCATCAGAGAGATGCAGACCAAAACCACCATGAGGTACCACCTCGCACCGGTCAGAATGGCCATCTTGAACAGATCAACAAACAATAGGTGCTGGCAAGGCTGTGGAGAAAAGGGAACCCTAGTCCACTGTTGGTGGGAATGCAGACTGGTGCAGCCACTGTGGAAAACATTGTGGAATTTCCTCAAAAAGCTGAAAATGGAACTGCCTTATGGTCCAGTGATTCCCCTGCTGGGACTATACCCTAAGAACACCAAGAAGCCAATACAAAGGAACCTATGCACCCCAATGTTCATAGCTGCGCCATTTATAATAGCCAAGTGTTGGAAGCAACCTAAATGTCCAGCAGTAGATTATGGATCAAAAAATTATTGTACATTTACACAATGGAATACTACGCAGCAGAAAGAAAAAAAGAACTACTGAACTTCACGACAGTATGCATGGAACTGGAGAGCATTATGCTAAGTGAAATAAGCCAGGGGGCGAAAGAGAAATACCATATGATCTCACCTATAAGTGGAACGTAACCAACAATACAAAGATGCAAGGAAAATAAGACCAGCAACACTGAAAGGAAAAGAAACCAACAGAGACAAGAGGGAAGGGGGCGGGGCGGGGAAATGGAAGGGAAGGGAAAGTCAAGGAACATATAACAAGGACTCATGGACAAAAGCAAAGGGAAAGAGCCGAGGGAGAGAAGTAGGGCAGGGCAAGGGAAAGTGATGGGGGGGAGGAAGAGACAAATGTATTTGAAAAAATAAAATAAAATTTTAAGAAAATCCTGACACAAAAAAAATAAAAAATAAAAAATAAATAAAAATAAAATGGAAACCTCGTTTTAAAAATAATGAAAGAACACTTCCCTAATTTGGTGAATGAAGTAGAGATCCAACTCCAGGAAGCACAGAGAGTCCCACACAAGATGAGCACAAAAAGGCCCATCCCAAGAGGCAGCCTAATTAAGATACCAAAGGTTAAAAATAAAGAAAGAACCTTAAAATCAGCAAGAAAAAAAGCATTTAGTTAGGAAAGGACTCATGGACATGAACAACAGTGTGATGATTGCAGGGGGGAAGTGCATATTAGGGGACTAAATAGTAATGGGAAAAATACATTAAAAATAAATGTAATTAAAATTAAAGAAAATAAGGAAAGTAAAGAAAAGCAGTTATTTACCTACAGGGGTGTTCCTATTAGACTGTTAACTTATTTCTCAAAAGAAACAGCAGGCTAGAAGGGATTGGCAAGAAATATTCAAAGTGATGAAAAGTGGGTATCTATAGCTAAGATTGCTCTACCCAAGCAGATATATCATCAATCGAAGTGTAGTTAAAGAGTTTCCCAAACAAGAAAAAGCTAAGGGAATTCATAATCATCAAATCATTGTTATATGAAATGTTAAATGAACTTAAGAAAAAAAGATAAAAACTATGAACAATAAAATGACAATCAATACATATTTATCAACAATTGAAAATAAGAAATAAACTAAGAAAATAAACAGAATAGAGACGGAATCATGGAAATGGAGAGCAATTTGATGGGTGCCAGATGAAAGCGGGGTTTGGGGAAATGGGTGAAGAGGTGAGGGGATTAAGAAGTACAAATTGCTAGTTACAGAATAAACATGGAGATGTGAAATACAGTATAGGAAATAGAGTAGCCAAAGGGCTTATACGCATGACCCATGGACATGAACAAAAGTGTGGGCATTTCCTGAGGGGGTAAAGGGTGCCTGGTGGAGGGGGAGGGGACAAATTGGTACAACTGCAATAGCATAATCAATGAAATATAAGAAAGTCAAGGAACATATAGCAAGAACTCATGGACAAAACCAAAGGGGAAGAGTTGAGGGAGGGAGGGAGGGGGCAAGAGAAAGAGGTGGAGGGTAGGGAGAGACAAATGTATTTGAAAAAATAAATTAATTAATTTAAAAAAATAAAAAAGCAGAAGCAAAATTTTTAGAAAACTGCTTTGAGTTAGATTATATTTATTACACTGTTAAAATATGTAAACCTAAAACTAGGAATACAGTGTATTGATTCCTTACACTTATACAAAGAATTAAAAATGACAAATTAAAGAAATAAAAGCATAATACTAATAAATTCATGTTATTTATATTAATTTAATGTGATGGATAGTGTTGTATCGTGACACTAAGTCACAGCTTACAGAATGAACATATTACTTAGCTGTGTGGTAATGGTTCTTAAGACTTCATCATCATTGTCATCTTAAACCCCAGGGCTACATTCCTAATGGCAACATTGGATGACTTTTCTTGTGAAACTATTTGCAAATGTCTTCCCTCAAAAGTGTGACTTGGTCTTTTAACTTTTAATTTCACTCAAATGTATCAATGGCTTATGAATCAGTTTTGTTGCTTTCTCATTAGTCCAGGAAATCACAGCTGTGACACTTCGTGTCAACTCTCTAGTAAAGCACACTTCTACCCACTTTTCCACTGAAGTTGTGCAATAGATGCATTCAAAAGGTGGCCATTCCTATGGTTCAGATTATATATGTATTGTTCTTGTTTACAAATCATAATACCTAAAATTGATCACAAAGTGTGCATAAGCTCAAAGAATATACTCGTGATGTAAAGTGATCACAGTTATGCAAGGAAGTCACAACTGTCCTTTTATTCCTCAGCTTTTACCACTGCCCCTGCTATCAGACTCCTGTTCTTTTTGCCCCTCCAATGACACCCATGGCTTTGTGTCCACCCCAAGCCAGTCTAGTCCAATTATGGAGAAAATTACTTTGATCAACACATGTGCAGTAAAGCTCTGCCCACATCATCAGGAACCATGCTGGGATTATGCATAAAAACTGCCTACATGGAGCACCCAATGATGAAACAAAATGAATGACTTCCCATCACCGGACATTCTGAGGATACCTGTTTCCATAGGAGCTCTTTCTTGCCATTGGGGAACCAAACTACACTGAAAAACAGTATTCTATGTCGAATAAACATATTTTTCTAGAAAAACTTTTTGCTTTTCATATATATTAAAAAGAGAACTGTGACAAGTTAGGTTTTTTTAACTGCAATTTGCTACCAATGATCAATTTAGATCTGAGACTCTTTCCAAGATGATCTAAAATGAATTGTCATATTTCTCTAAGTTATGCCATATACTTACTGATTCCAAAATATCAGGAGCTTTGAGACATATTTCCCATTCACATGCTCTGCACATGGCCACAGTTCTGCCCCCTCTTGTATTTCAGGCTGTGGTCCCTGTGGTCAGTGCTCACACTTGTGTTGTGTTTGGTCTTCTCAGACTCCACGGGGGATGACCTACCCAGCATATGCCCTTGTCCTAACCAAGTCAGGAGTGGAAGGAGTAATAGCAAACCACACGGGCACATCTCCAGCTTCTCCTTGGCAGGGGCAGTATTATGTCCATTCATCGTATTAGTTCAAATGAATTTGATTGACAGCCCTGACACCAGGGTGACAGACTCTGCACACAAAGGCCACAGCCAGGGTATGGAAGAAATCAAAACTCAAGGCCAATGTTGCAAAAATGACCACCGTAAATAATGTGTTTGGAACATGATTACACAATAAAAATAACTTTCCTGACTTTTATAAATCCCTTGTGGCATCCAGGAGCTCAGTCCTTGGAGTCATGTAGTCCTAAAAAGACTGCAACTCAGACAAACACTCTCTGCCTCAGTTTTCTCATCTGAAAAATAATTTAATAGTATCTGTCTCATAACTTTATTCTAAGTTTTAAATGAGATTCTTAATGTAAAACTCTTGAATATATTTGCAGAGGTTTTAAGCTGCCTTGTACATTAATATGCTTCCCATTGTCCCTCATCCATCATCTCTGCACATCACTCAGCTTCGCTTTAATGTTGGGAAGGACAGCCAATGTACAATTTAAATAGTCATTTTTAATGATATTTTGCATAAATCACTCTTGTCCTTAATCAAATAAAATGACCTTATTTTGTTTTTATCATTTGTCATGTTGTTCTTCCAAATGTATGTTATAAAAGTGATTAGTCTGGTAAGGGACTGTAAAAATGTCCTTAAACACCTGTTGTAGAGGCAAGCCCAGGTAAGCAAGTCATGTTAAGTTCTGATGGTCTGTCTAATGTTTACAAAAACAAATTATCCAAAACAGTAAAAATACACAATATCCTTGACCTGCTCTCTCTAGAGCAATTCTCTCCATGTTATATTTATTTCACTCTCAACTGTCAGCCAGTGGCTTGACTATTATGTCTATACTGTTGGGATAGTTAAATAAAGAAACTGTTATAGAGGCTATAATGATCCTCAAATACGCAAGAGATGGTTTACATGGTGAGTATAAGGCTGTTTCCAGAAGAGGCAAGATTTTAGAAGCTAAGCTTATTTCCAAAACATTAAAGGAAACATTAGAACATATTCTTAAATAAGATTTTCTATCCAAAGCCTTAGCATTATTTCTATTCATTCAAATAGAAATGTACACTTGAAACCTTTATAATTTTATTAACCAATGTCACACCAATAACTTTAATAAAAACATGTTCTTTGGGTAGAACAATGGCACCTAGAATGGAGTCTCACCAGTCAGTGAAAGAGAAGGAAGAGTTTGTGGCATGGGACAGCATGATGAGTATCCACAGGGTCCATTCAGTGCCCCCCAAATGAATGAGTACACACAGTGGCTACCTGCCAGCCATCAGGAATGCACTGCTGTATCAGACTGTATTGTAGCCTGTATGCCTGTATTGTAATGGAAACTACTGTTTAGATGAGGAAGAAAACACTAATTACATAACAACAGTAGAGTGAATACATCTTCCACAGTTTGGATCTAGAGACAACACACAAAGAGACTCAAATTATCCTTGAAAAATTCCTTAAATAGGCCAAAAACATAGGACTTGCATTATGAAGGTTGATGCTTTTGTTTTTTGAAAGAAATAATTTATCAAAATTTCTGTTTAGGCCTAAAGAATGTTTTTCACATTTAGCTTTCATATAACTGGATTGATCTAGGATTATTCATACAGAGGATGAGGGACTATTGTCTTTGAAGACCTGTTTGCAAAGAAGTTAGTGATATGGGAGTGGAAATGATTGAGGTCTGGTTTGTGATAAGAAAATGGAAAATGTTGTGAGCAAAAGGATTCTTCTGAGGCAGGAGAGCAAAAACCCCAAGAACCACCAGGTGCTAGAGAAAATTGTATCTGAGGGGTCATAAGTGTTACTGGAACTACGTATCTAGTATCTCTTTGGCATTTGATTGACATGAATATTGATCGGGAAAAAAAAACAACAAAAACCTTGCAATGTTTTAAATTTTTGCTTCTTTGGACTGTGTTTATTTGTAAATGGCCCTTGCAGAGACAAAGACATCTGGTCATTGGATTTGTAATTTTTATATTTACATGTAACAGAAACACTTTTAAAACACTTTTCTATTATTTTCTCTTCAAGAGATGTACACTCACATTTGAGTGGACACATTTTGGCTGAAAAGCATAACACAATGAATTGCCAGAAATTGCAAACTTGTTATATTTCCTTTTTCTTCAACACATAATAGTCTAATTAAGGTAAGATAAAAAAACTGAGATGATTTCAGCTAATGATAAAACATTATTGCCTACAAATATGAATAAATGTCTTTCCGCCATGATTACTTAATTTTACAAGGAATTTTGTTATTATTAAACCAGTATTGAATCATGATAATCAAGTTTCTAAAGGAAGCATATTAAGTTTCAATTCAGTATGATAATTGGGGAAGGCAGGGGAAAGTGGTGGTGGGAAGGTGGAGACAAATGTATTTGAATAAAAAATAAAAATAAAAAAGGAATATGAGGAAAAAACTATTATGAATGTGATTGCCAAATTAATTCTTTGCTTTAAAGGTTTCTTAGAGTTTAATTTAGTATTCTAAAGTATTTTAAAATAATTATGAGTATGGGAAGTTGATTCATCTCACAGCAAATGTTTATATTATAGTTGCTTTTTCTGTCTCCTCCACTTTGTAGTGTTAGGCTAATAGTATATAAATATTTACTAACAAGATACACATATAAAAAGAGGAAATAGGAGCAAAGGCCAAGAATATTCATTTTCTTAAAGGTCCACTGTCACCTATAGCTTTACTTTACTTGGGTTTATGACCTGGTTTTTATTAAATTCTCATACATTTTTTTCCAGGCACAGAGACCAGGAAATTAATAATTTTTGTGGTGCTCTAAATATCTCAAGGAAAGGTTATGCTACTTCCTTTAAGAGTTGATGAAATAATTTAATAAATAACATTTGGGGCACACTTCTGAGGTTTTATTTGTTATTTTACCTTCAAATAATTTGAGGTGCTGAGCTCAGTCCCCACAACGTGCTTCCCCTGCAGGGTAGTGCGAGACCAGTGGGTGATGTCTGTAAGGGACCATTCCCTCCATACCAGTGCCCACCACTGGCCTTTTCTCCATGCTTAGCAATGAAAACTGGCTTCTTTTCCTTACCAAGTTATTTAAGATTTGATTTATGTAAGCTTGTAATTGTTTAAAATTTGTATATTAACATTTAATTTTTTTCAAACAATGGCATAAAATTTCTTTTTTCCTTATGCAGCTCATTTATGTATGTATATATCTGTGTGTGTGCCTGTGTGCATGTGTGTGTGTATATGGACTTTCTTGTCTCTCCTGCCCTTTGACCCCACCCGCACCTAAGCATCTTTAAGCACTTTATTCACTGGCTACTTCTCTAGTGAACTGGGCTGAATCAATATGAGTTCCTATGACATGAAGCTGCAACAAGATGACATCAGTGAGGATATGAAGAAAATGTAGGTCTAATTAAGGAGCCAAAGTCAAAACAAGATCCAAAGTCAGTGGAGCAGGCTATAATAATAGCCAATATTTTAAGAATGAGTAGTGTCAAGAAAGGAGTCAGATATCAGAACAGATTGTTTAGCTTATAAGTGGTACTACTGTCATCTGTAGGGTTGGGCAGTTTGCTTTATTTTGTAAGAACAGAATGTTTAAATGGGGCAGGCCACACTGGGAGACAGAGGCACCCAGTTAATCACCAACAATCACCTCACTTTATAGAGCTGCCATTGTGTTCCCATTTTCCAAACAAATACAAATCTCACTGTAGCTTGCATGTTAGGTAAAATATTTTTAAAGTTGTAAATTTAACTGAAAGTATAACCATCGCCTGTTTTCTAAAATGTTTCTAAAACATTTTGTGTCTGCTCAGTTTTGGAATGATTTTCAAACTAATTTCTCTCACAATTTTTGTCCATTTTCTATATCCAAAAAACGTCATAAAAGTTCCTCTCTTAAAAATTTCTGATAATTACCCCTTCTCTTTATTCATCACTTTACTTTTGAGTTTATCAATATGTACTGAGATATATATATATATATAAAATATATATTATATATATAAAATATATATTATATATGTAAAATATATATATATATATATATATATTTTTCTAGCACATATATGGAAAACAATCCATTCATACCAGGAGTATAGCTAGGTCTGGATCTAAATAATGCCAAGGTAGAAATTGTCTATATTATTCCCACCTTCAAACCAGAAATCACTATGCTGATCAATATATCATTTATTAAAAAAAAAAACTAAGCTGATAAACTAAAAAATAAAAACATTGTCAAAAAATCCTGAAGTTTCTATTATAATTATTTATTGTAAAATGCATATTTTATGTACTATTGTGTTCTTCTTTTGTACAAATCTAAATTCAATAGGAAAACAAATAAAACAGGAAATTATATTAAATATAATAAATTTAATTTTTAAAAAATTCCTATGTTAATGAAAAACAGTCATTCAGTGGAAAGCCTGAGGAAAATTACCATATGCACATTTCTAGGAATTTATCTCGAAGTACCCCATGTAAAATATGAAAGAATATAACATACGCTCTTTACTGCAGCATTATTTGTAATAGGAAAGGACTGGGAAAACTCAAATGCTCATCTCAAAGGTCTGATTGAATAAAATATATATAGTACATGGAAAATCTATACAACAGAGTACTATGCAGCTATGAAAAAAAAGAACAAGAATATCTCAGAGATTTGGAATTGTTACCAGAATAGACTTTTAAGTATAAATAAAACATGGATAAAAATATTTTTAGTATGTCATCATTTACTAAAATGGAAGGTCTATAGGTAGATAAGTTAGATTTTTGATGAAAGGCAGATAAATCTAAATACAAAATATAAAGAAATACCTATTTAAAAAATATAAATGGGGGTAAGAGAGCATTGGTTAGAAGGGACAGAGAAAAAAAGCTAAACTACCTTGAATATATCTAGTTTTTAATTTGACTTGTCATCATGGCAGTATTATACACACTTATAAAGCAAAATAAGTTTGAGAAGAGAAACTGGATTTCCTTTTTTTAAGGCTAATATACCACATCTTCTTTATCTACTCATCTGTCAATAGATATCCAGTTGTTTCCATATCTCACCTATTGTAAATAATTCTACAATGAACATGGAATGTAAGTATCTTAGAGTTCTGACTTCAATTATTTTGAATAAATATATAGTAATAGGCTTGCTGGATGTGATGTTTCTATTTTTGATTTTTTGAGGAACATCTATAGATCTTCTATAGTAGCTGCACAATTTTATATTGTCAACACCAGTGTACAAGGGTTCCAATTTCTCCACATCATTGCCAACATTTTTTATCTTTTGTATTTTTGATAATAGCCATCTTAACAGGTATGAGGTGGTATCATCTCATTGTGGTTTTTACCTGCATTTCCCTGGAAGATTAGTGATGTTGAACACATTTTTGTATACCTGGTAGCCATTTGAATGACTTCTTAGGAGAAATGTCTATTGAATTTATATGACCATTTTTTAATTTTTTAATTTTGTTTTTTTTATTTTTTTTGCTATTGAGTAGTAGGAGATTCTTATATGTTTTATATAGTAACACATTCTAGATGGTTTGCAAATATTTTCTCCCATTCTATAGGTTGCTTTTTCACTTCTATTGACTGTTTCCTTTGCTGTGCACATGCTTTCTAGCTTGATGGAGATGGATCTTGGAGATATTATGGTAAATAAAAGAAGGCAGAGACAGACAGACAAACACTATGTGATTCCACTTATGTAAAGTATCTAAAATAGTGAGGCTCATAGATACAGAGAGTAGAATAGTGATTTTCAGGGGCTGGGTTAGAGAAATGGGTAATTGTTGCTTAATGGATATGAAGTGTTTGTTATACAAAATGAAAAAGTTCTAGAGATCTGCTGTACAGCATAGTATCTATAGTTAGCAATATTGTGATGTGCACTTTAAAATATGTTGAGGGAATAGATTTCATGTTAAATGTTCTTGCTACAAAAACAATGATCATAAATAAAATAATAAATAAAATAAAGCCATAAAGAACTTAAGGAAATTTTGGTAAGTGATGGATAATTTCCTATCTTGGTCATGGCAATATCACTGATATGCCCAAACTCATGATGGTGTATGTCTGTCCATAAGGTATTCATTCAGTCATGTAATATGAAAAACAGAGACATTTATGGAAGAAGATACAAGATATAAAAAACATTGTACACAGGACAGTGATGCTCAGTCACCTTTTAAGTAGGCACCTTTGGACCTCAAACAGTTCTCCCAATAGCCATCAGCTGCCCTGTTATATTTTCCTGAATCTCATCCATGATCTAAAATCTCTTCCCTTTCAGAGGTGACTTTAGTTTTGGGAAAAGTCAGAAGTCATATGGCACCAAATCTGGGCTGTAGGGAGGCTGAATCACTTGGTGATTTGATGTTTTTCCAAAAATCTCTGCACAAGGTGTAATGCATGAGTGGGTAGGTTGTTGTGATGATGATGCCAATCACCAGTTGCCCATAGCTGTGGCCTTCTGAATCATCCTGATAGTTGCCACAGAGGAATGTTCAAGTTAATGAAAAATTTGATATAGATTCATTGTTCTACTTGCTCAGTCGTTTTGAATGTAACAGCCACACAGTACACATGCTCACTAAATAGTGTCTACTAACCCCACTGAGTAGTAAAATGAAATTGTCATTGTTCGTGCATGTCCATTCCGGTCCACTCTGCTTGGCTGCCAGGCTACGCTGATGTCGCACAAATTTTTCTTGTTATGTTAACAATGGCTGGCCTTTTTCCGGACAGACCTTATATATATTAAATGTGTGCTATTTTTATATCAATTATACCTCAAAAAAGCTAAAAATAAAAAGTAAATGCAATTTCTAATAATCAAATATTATAATTGTATGTCTACTTGGTGACATAACTCCACAGAGAAGAACCACACCAAATGATTTTAAAGGATAATAATTTCGTTGTTCTTACCAGTAGAATATTCTTATGGAAATAAAAAAGCACTAAATATTAAAATATTTAACTGTTTTCAGAAATCATAACGGTGTTGATACTGATGATAATGATTTCCTGAGACTTTTATATGTATACAAGTATTATTGGATGATCAAATAAGTAACTACAAGGTATAGTTGAGAAGAGAGACTTCTGTCAATGTTGAAGGGAAATGGAAATGTAAGACAAAAGAGGTTAAATTCCTGTACTCCTGATTGATAATAGAAAGTATCAGAGTAAATTGATTTTTTTCTTTGTGTGTGTGTGTATATATCTCCTATTTCTGACTACTGAAGCAAATGAGAAACAATAAGAAATTCAATAGCAAGGAGCCTCCTTAGCACCCAGAATGTTAGATCTAAGTAATATTTCCCACTAAGTGGTCCAGAACTCTTTAGAGAATGAGCTAATTCACAGTACGGAGCAAGAAATTATGTTCCTGGAACATTTTGTCATATGAGGAATAAAGGTAACTATCAAAGACTACTAGAATTGTATCAAAATGACTTAGAAAACAATGTGGATATGGTGCCACATAAAGTCAGGATAATTTGATCAGTAATTGACATTACAACCGCAGGGATGGAAACAGATCAACTATGGTACTCTTGAGCTAAAAACTTATCAACAATTTTTAAACTCATTTTTAATCATCACTAAAGTCTAGAGAACTATGTTATAAATATCAGTATAAAGGAAAGCATCAATGTTATCTTCTTTTTTCTACAGAATAATAATTCAGGGTAACCAAGTACATGAAAGAAATATCCTCTTTTAGAATAATTACAGTAATAGTGAAAAACATTATAGAAATAAATTACCAATTAAAAAAAAGAAAAACACTATTCTAGATGGTACTGTCCTTTTGTTTTTTTACCTGTCATATTAAAGGTGTGGTCCTCCTGTGAGCTGTTTCCAGCCTTTCTGAACGTGTTCAAAGTACCTTAGCCAGCCCACCCCTGCTTTTAAGGCAAAGCCACTGGGGGTAGGACAAGACGGACCTCACTTTTATCTTTAAGGAAGGAGGAGAGAGACTGGAAGAAGAGAAAGATGACAAACAGTGAAGAGAAATGAACTAATATTTGCTGGACCATAACCGTGTGATGAGCATGTGTGAAGCACTCTGAACATAGTATCTCATATCATCTTCCAAACAACCTTAGAGGGAGCTATTATTACTGTCCCTATTTTACAGATGAGGCAAGAAGACTCAGATAAATTAAATAATAAATAAATAAATTAGATTTACCTGTCTTATTAATATGTTATAATAAAAATAAATTCATTAATTTATTAAAAAAAGAAA
Organism: Pteronotus mesoamericanus; assembly: GCF_021234165.1. Taxonomy (NCBI): domain Eukaryota; kingdom Metazoa; phylum Chordata; class Mammalia; order Chiroptera; family Mormoopidae; genus Pteronotus; species Pteronotus mesoamericanus. Next base: position 63,143,691 of record NW_026555321.1, read on the forward strand.
TAGATTATCATATTCATTGGCTTTTAGGAGAGAAAATCAGACATGTCTCTTTTGATAGACATTTATATAGCCACACATGAAGAAATCTTTAAAAATTCCACCTGAATCTGATCAAGCCTCTAGATATCACCAATGATTTTCAAGGAATATAAGGAAGAGAGACACATGTTCAATGATACCCTTGGGATGCAATCATTAAGTAGCAGGACCTGTGAAACTTTACAGGAAAAATGACCCAGTTCTTACAATAGATAAAATATAGGGGAAATGGAGAATATAGTAGGGGTCTATAAAAGAGACTTTAGGGATATAGCAATGAATCTTAATCTTTGTATCATTTGAATTCCAATTCAAAAAAGTATTTTTTCAATGATTTAGAAATTCATTAATTTCCACATATTTTCTTTTTTTTATTTTTTTCCATTTTAACCAATTTTTATTATTATTTTTTAATTAATTTATTTATTTTTCCAAATACATTTGTCTCCACCTTAATTAAAGTATAAGAGGGGGGATTGTGGACAACAGAGAATTACTACTAGATGTAGTATTAAGGAATTGTAGCACTTATATTTGGTTTGGTCATGATATTATGGTTATGTTTTCTTTAAAAATTAATATTTTATATATTCAGCATGAAATATTTGTAGATTAAAATGTATGTCAGAGATCTTCCAAATAATTCAAGAAGTGGAAAGGAAATGGCTGAGGTATAGAAAAAACAATATGCTTGTGCATTGCTATTTGCTAAATATAAGATTACAATTAATGAAACAAAAATAAGTATGCACCCAGTTCTTCATTACACCATTATCTTTAGTTTTGTATATGGTTGAAAATCTCTAAAACATAAAATTAATAAATGAAGCAAAATACATGCAAAATTTAAATTCATGACATATCACAAAAGGTGGGGGGTGTATTATATGCACCTAGGATATTAGGAAAGTAATAGAAAGAATAATATACATTATTATTAAACATTATTATATACATTAAACTAATAAATCATGGATATCAGTTTCAATCTCTAGGGTAACAGTACAAGAATAGTACATGATTGTACAACTCATAAGCTATCAGAATGGAAAATAAAAAACAATAAAAGGAAGATAATCTCACAAAGGCAAAAAAAATAACATGTGATCCATAAAATAAATAAAAAAGTAACAAACTTGTAGATATAAATTCAAATATATCATAATTAAATGTGAATAAATTATTGTGACTAAAAGACAAAGGCTGTCATACTGCATTTTTAAAAGATTATATTTTATTTACAAGCATGCTTTAAATATTAAGAAACATGATCACTAAAATTAAAATGGATTAAAAAGGATATACCATAAAAACATTAATCAAAAGGAAGTGAAGTCAGTTATATTAAGTTTGCCACTGTATTTCTGTAAGACAGAAATACTGGAGACAGAGATACATCATACTAATAAAAAAATGAAGTCATTAGAAAGATACAATAATTTCAAGTGTGTCTTCACCTAATATTATTGCTTCAAATATATAAAGAAAATATTGAAAGAACTAAAAAGATGGATGAATCCATAATCAAAATCACCTCTCTTAATAATTGATGGAAAAGAAGACAAAAATCAATAATGATAACAGCAGATAAATTCAATTAGCAATTTTTTTCCTTTTCAACAGATAAAAGAATTTGCACAGAATAACAGCCGAGTACACATGCTGTTTATCACTTGCATATGGAACACATAAAAAACGACCTTATAAAGAGCTATTAAAAAGTTCACAGTATATTTTAATTAACTTATTCTCTGGTAACAGTGCAATAAAGCTAAAATAAATTAAAATTATAAGTTCAGTCACAAACTGAAATTACCAATAGATCAAAGAAGAAATATCACTATGAATTAGAAAACATTTATCAACTAATTTATATGAACATATGAGGTGTTAGAAATTGTCAGATGAAATGAAGACAGTGTTCAGAATCAAATAATTAAATGCACTTTTAGAAAATATGAAAAGCTGAAAATTAGTTATCTAAGTTTTGATCCATGAAGTTATAGATAAAGTAGAAAACTAAACAAGAGTAGAAGAAAAATAATTATGAAGATAAGGGTACAATTAATGAAACAAAATCAAATTGCAATTGAGAAAATACACAAAGCCACAATTCAGTTATTACTTATTATTATAAGGAAAAATTTTATTATAGGCAAGAAATTAAAGTAATATAATAGTAAGATATCTTCTCATGTGTCAGAGGAGCAAAACTATCTTTTAGTATAACCAGCATTGATAGTGAAAGAACCAATCTCACATCTTGTAGAACCACTTTATTTTTTTATTTTTATTTTTCAATTTAATTTTAATTTATTTTTTCAAATATATTTGTCTCTGCCTACCCCCCACCACATTCTCTTGCACCCTCTATCCTTCCCTCCCTCAGCTCTTCCCCTTTGGTTTTGTCCATGAGTCCTTGCTATATGTTCCTTGACTTTCCCCTTCCTTCCTTTTCCCCCACCCCCCCTCCCTCCTTCCCTCTTGTCTCTGTTGATTTCTTTTCCTTTCAGTGTTGCTGGTCTTATTTTCCTAGCATCTTTCTATTGTTGGTTAGGTTCCGCTTATAGGTGAGATCATATGGTATTTGTCTTTCTCTCCCTGGCTTATTTCTCTTAGCATAATGCTCTCCAGTTCCATCCATGCTGTCGCGAAGTTTAGTAGTTCTTTTTTTCTTTCTGCTGCATAGTATTACATTGTGTATATGTATCATGACTTTTTGACCCAATCAACTACTGATGGACATTTAGGTTGCTTCCAACACTTGGCTATTGTAAATTGTGCTGCTATAAACATTGGGGTGCATAGGTTCTTTTATATTGGCGACTTGGGATTCTTAGGGTATAGTCCCAGCAGGGGAATCACTGGACCATAAGGCAGTTCCATTTTCAGCTTTTTGAGGAAATTCCACAATGTTTTCCACAGTGGCTGCACCAGTCTGCATTCCCACCAACAGTGGACTAGGGTTCCCTTTTCTCCACAGCCTTGCCAACACCTGTTGTTTGTTGATCTGTTCAAGATGGCCATTCTGACCTGTGTGAGGTGGTACCTCATGGTGGTTTTGATCGGCATTTCTCTGATGGCTAGTGATGCTGAGCATCCTTTCCAATGCCTATGGGCCCTCTGTATCTCCTCCTTGGAAAAGTGTCTGCTCAGGTCCTTTGCCCATTTTTGGATTGGATCATTTGTCTTCTTGGAGTGGAGTTGAGTGAGTTCTTTATATATCTTGGAGATCAAACCTCTATCTGACGTATCATTAGTGAATATGTTTTCCCATATGGTTGGCTCCCTTTTCATTTTGCTGATGTTTTCTTTTGCCGTGCAGAAGCTTCTTATTTTGAGTAGGTCCCAGCTGTTTATTCTTTCCTTTATGTCCCTTGTTTTAGGAGACATATCAGTGAAAAAATTGGTGCGTGGGATATCTGAGAGTTTCCTGCCAATGTTCTCCTCTACGACTTTTATGGTGTTGCGACTTATATTTAAGTCTTTTATCCATCTAGAGTTTCTTTTTGTGTATGGTGTCAGCTGATGATCCAATTTCAATTTTTTGCATGTAGCCGTCCAGCTCTCCCAACACCATTTGTTGAAGAGGCTATTATTGCTCCATTTTATGCTTCTGTCCCCTTTATCAAATATTAGATGCCCATAGAGACCTGGGCTTATTTCTGGGCTTTCTATTCTGTTCCAGTAGTCTATGGGTCTCTTCTTGTGCAGGTACCAGATTATTTTGAGTATAGTGGCTTTGTAGTAGAGTTTGATGTCCGGTATTGTGATCCTTTCTTCTTTGTGTTTCTTTCTCAAAATTGCTGAGGCTATTCGGGGTCATTTATGGTTCCATATAAATTTTTGAAATGTCTGTTCTATTTCTGTGAAATATGTCATTGGTATCTTAATAGGGATTGCATTAAATCTATAAATTGCTTTGGGTAGTATGGACATTTTGATAATATTAGCTCTTCGAATCCATGAGCACGGTATATGCTTCCATTTATTTGTGTCTTCTTTAATTTCTTTTTTCAATGCTCTATAGTTTCCTGAATACAGGTCTTTTACATCTTTGGTTAAATTTATGCCTACGTACTTTATTTTTCTTCTTGCTATATCGACTGGTATTTTTTTCTCTGATTTCTTCTTCTTCTATTGCATTGCTGGTGTACAAAAATGCCATTGATTTCTGAATGTTGACTTTGTATCCTGCTGTTTGACGAAATTTACTTATTAGGTTGAGGAGTTTTTTGGTAGAGTCTACAGGGTTCTCTATGTACACTATCATGTCATCTGCAAACAATGATAGTTTTACTTCCTCCTTTCCTATTTGGATGCCTTTTATTTCTTTTTCCTGTATGACCACTGTTCCTAGGTCTTCCAATACCATGTTGAAAAGTGATGAAAATGGACATCCTTGTCATAGTCTCGATCTTAGTGGTAAAGCTTTTAGTTTTTGCCTGTTGAGTATGATGTCGGCTGTAGGTTTTTCATATATGGCCTTTATTATGTTGAGGAATGCCCCATTTATTCCCATTTTTCTGAGTGTTTTTATCATAAGTGGGTGCTGTACCTTATCGAATGCTTTTTCTGCATCTATCGAGATGATCGTGTGGTTTTTGTCTTTTCTTTTATTTATGTGATGTATCACATTTACTGATTTGCGTATATTGAACCATCTCTGCATCCCTGGGATGAATCCCAATTGATCGCGGTGGATAACCTTTTGAATGTATTGCTGAATGCGGTTTGCCAATACTTTGTTGAGGATTTTAGCATCTATGTTCATCAACAAAATTCGCGTGTAGTTTTCTTTCTTTGTAGGGTCTTTATCTGGTTTTGGGATCAGAGTGATGCTGGCCTCATAGAAAGAGTCTGGGAGTTTTCCCTCCTCTTGGATTTTCTGGAATAGTCTGAGAAGAACAAGGGTTAGCTCTTCCTTAAATGTTTTGAAAAATTCTCCTGTGAAACCATCCGGCCATGGGCTTTTGTGTGCCAGGAGTTTCTTGATGACTGCTTTTATTTCCCCAGCTGTTATTGGTCTGTTCAAGCTTTCTGTTTCTTCCTTCTTCAGTGTTTGAAGATTCCACTTTTCTAAAAATTAGTCTATTTCATCCAGGTTTTCAAATTTCTCGGCATATAATTTTTCATAGTAGTTTCTGACAATCCTTTGTATTTCTGTGGTATCAGTTGTTATTTCTCCTCTTTCATTTCTGATATTGTTGATTTCGATCCTCTCCCTTTTTTTCTTGATGAGTCTGCTTAAAGGCTTGTTAATTTTATTTATCTTTTCAAAGAACCAGCTTCTGGATTGGTTGATCCTTGAATTGTTCTTTTCATCTCTATGTCATTCATTTCTGCTCTAAACTTGACTATTTCCTTCGTTCTACTTGCTCTGGGATTTATTTGCTGTTTTTTCTCCAGTTCTTGAAGTTGTAGTGTTAGGTCTTTCATTTGAAATATTTCTATCTTTTTTAGGTAAGCGTGTATTGCTATGAACTTCCCTCTCAGGACCGCCTTTGCTGTGTCCCATAGGTTTTGGACTGCAGTCTGTCCCTTTTCATTGTTTCCAGAAATATTTTGATTTCTTCTTTTAAATCATTATTGACCCATTCATTGTTTAATAGTGTACTGTTCAGTCTGCATGAGTTTGCAAGTTTTTGAAGTTTCTCTTTGCGGTTGATTTCCAGTTTCAATCCCTTGTGGTCCGAGAAAAAGTTTGGTATTATTTCAATTATCCTAAATTTGCTGAGGTTTGCTTTGTGTCCTATCACGTGGTCTATCTTTGAAAAACTGCCATGAACATTTGAAAAGAATGTGTATTTTTCTTCTTTGGGATGTAAGATTCTCTATATGTCAGTTAAGTCTCTTTGATTCAGTGTGTCATTCAGCTGCACAATATGTTTTTAATATTTTGTTTGGAAGATCTGTCCATTTTTGACAGTAGGGTGTTGAAATCCCCTACTATTAGTGTGTTGCTGTCTATGTCTTTTTTGTAGTCATCCAACAATTTCCTTATAAACTTAGTGGCTTCTATATTAGGAGGATATAAGTTTAGAATGTTGATGCCTTCTTGATAGAGTCTTCCTTTAGTATTATAAAGTGCCCCTCTGGGTGTCTTTTTATGACCTTTGTTTTGAAATCTACTTTGTCTGATACAGGTATGGCAACCGCAGACTTTTTCTCATGGCCATTGGCTTGGAATATTTTTTTCCATCCCTTTACTTACAATCTGTGTAGGTCTCTTGCTCTGAGGTGGGTCTCTTGGAGGCAGCATTTGTGTGGGTCATGTTTTCTTATCCATTCAGCTACCCCTGTGTCTTTTGATTGGGGCATTTAGTCCATTCACATTGAGAGATATTACTGATAGAAACTTACTCATCTTTTCTATTTGTACCTGTGTTCCTCTCTCTCTCATTCTTTTCCTTCATCTGCTTAAACCAGTCCCTGTAGCATATCTTGGAGTGCTGGTTTGGTAGAGATGTATTCTTTTAGCCTTGTCTTGTCTGGGAAACTCTGTATTTCCCCTTCTATTTTAATGGAGAGCCCAGCTGGGTAGAGCAGCCTTGGCTGTAGGCCATTGCTTTTCATGACTTGGAATATTTGTTGCCATTCCCTTCTGGCTTGTAGTGTTTCTGTTGAGAAGTCAGCTCCTAGACATATCGGGGCCTCCGTGTATGTTACTTTCTCCTTCTCCGTTGCTTCCTTGAGGACTCTTCCTTTCTCTTTAGTAGTTGCCATTTTAATGGTGATGTGTCTTGGAGTTGACCTCTTTGAGTCCCTCTTGAGTGGGGTCCTCTGTGCCTCCTGGATCCATGAGAGCCTTTCTCTCCTCAAATTGGGGAAATTTTCCATCATTACTTTTTCGAGGAGGTTCTCTATCCCTTGCTCCTCTTCTTCTCCTTTTTGTATCTCTATTATATGGATACTATTCCATTTCAGGTTGTCCTGCATTTCCCTAAATGACTCTTCATTCTTTTTGAGTCTTTTTTCCATTTCTTGTTCTTTCTGGGAGCTTCTTTCTACCTTATCCTCCATCTCACTAATCCGATCCTCAACTTCATCCAGCCTGCTTTGGATTCCTTCTAGTGTGTTCTTCAATTCAGAAATGGTATTCTTCATATCCTCTTGTGTCTTCTTGATAGTTTCTATGTCCTTTTCCAGGCTGATATAGTTTGCTGTATGATCCTGATAGTTTCTCTGCAGTTTCTCATAGTTATCTTTGAGCTGGCTGAGCTCATTGAGCATCCTTAGAACCATTGTTTTGAATTTAATATCTGATAGTTCCCTTGCCTCTATTTCATTTAGCTCTCTCTGTGGGGAGTCCCTTTTTCCACTCATTTGGAAGGAACTTCTTTTTCTTCCCATTTTTGTGAGAGTCTGTTAAGTAATTTACTTATTTTTTTTAATTTATTTTTGCTTCTGCTTCAATTGTGCTGTCTAGATTTCCTGAGTTTGTCTATTAAACTTCTATGGTAGTAGGTGGGTCTTTTTATTTATTTATTTATTTATTTTTGTCCTTTACTTTTCTTTCTGGGCCTTCCTCTGATGATGTCAGTTGTTGACTCTATATGACCTTGGGTTGTTTGTTTGAGCCTTCCAAGAGTCTACTGTCTGTGTCTGACTCCTGCCTGGGGCAGCTCTGTGACCCCTTCAGTCAGGGCTGGACTGTTTTTTGGATCGCTCTGCACTCTCACCCCGGCTCTCTGAGCGTGCTCCCCGGGCGGGGGGGTGGGTAGGATCCCCCGGCTGCCTGGGCTCGCATGTGCTTGCCCCAGACCAGGGGGCTTATTCGCGACCTGACGTCCTCCTCTGGCCCCCCAGCTGGCGAGCTCCCTAGCACTGGTCAGTTTAGGGTCTTCTATTGAGTGTTTCCCCTGTTTTTGTCTCTTTGGCTGCATTGCCTGCCCTCACCAAATGGAGACTAAGGAAATGGGAGGAACTCAGCTCCAGGACTCTCCCGTTAATCCTGTCTCCCAGTCTCTCCTCCAGGGACTCTGGGCAGCTCTGTGACCCCTTCAGCCGGGCATCTACTAATTTTGTGGACCGCTCCGCAATTGCAGACGTGTGGGTCAATATACGCCTGCCCTTGCCACTCTTTGAACTCCCTCACAGGCCATATCGGTGCCAATCTGTGGGAGGCCTTGCCATTCGGTGCAAGCGTTCACCAGCCCGCGTGGTTCACACACAGGCTCGCCAACCCTCGGCGGTCACTCAGCGCAAGTGTGCACGCCTGCACTGGGTGTTTTTGGGGTGTCTATGTGTGCTTTTCGGCTTTTGGCTCTTTGGGGGTGTGGCTTCTTCCCACGCAATGGAGACTTCAGTAAGAAGGAGTCGGGACTCCCTTGTTCTTCCTCCCGTTCTTTCCCGAACACCTCTGTCTCCAGTCTCTCCTCAAGGCTCTCCCAGCCAGTCTGCACTCAGTCCCCCAGCTCACATGCACAAGCTGTGTGCAGAGCGCACAAAAGGCAGGTTAATTGATTCCCTTATGCCTGAGCGAGATGGTAGCTGCAGATTGGGATGTGCGTTATTACCTGGGCTCCACCGGCCAGCAGCTGTGTCTGTTCTCCTCACAAAGTTTTCCTCACCAGTCTTTTCCCAGGCACCAGCCCACCCTGCTGCCGCCTCTACCCAGAGATCAGGGAGGGTGGCTGCCACTGCAATTTTTGCGTTGGCCCTTTAAATGTCTCTTTGCATCCCCAGCCACCTGTCTCTGGCAGAGAGCGTCCCTAAGCTTTTCGGAGTTGCGTTTTGTCTGTATTTTCTTTGTTTTAGCTGCTGTAGTTTAGGGGTCCCTGTTTATGGTTCAGATCCCATTCTTCTCAGGGGAAGTTAACTGGCAGTTTCAATGTCCCTCTGGTGCCAGTGCCCGTGGGTACCCAGCCCACCCTCTCAAGCCTCCACCCCACTTCTCACCCATTGGGATGTCAGAGAGTGGAATCCACTGTCTGCGGCTCCAAGGCTCCTCTCCCACTATCGTTCCATTGTTTTCCAGGTGATTACTCCAATATTTATTTGCAATTCCAGTTTGCAGTTATTTCAATAAATGACTAAATTGACTAAAGAAGAAGGAGTTAAGCCAAAAATGCTCAACATTAAGATTAGCAAATAGACATCACTTAAAGCTCCTAATGATAATAAAATGAAATAATACAATGAACAGGTTTATGTCCATATATTTGAAAATATATATCAACTCAGCATATCCCTTGGAAAATTTCTGTCTCAAAAGCTGGCACAAGAATAATTTTAAAAATCTGAATAGTCCAACCTCTGTTAAAACTACTAAGTTTGCATTAACGATCTTTCCTTAAAATACTACCAGCTCAAATGGCACCATTTGTGAATTCTCCAAATAGCTATGGAAGAAATAATATGAATCATATACAAACTCCAGAGAAAGGAAAAGAAGGAGTACTTCCTAGTTCATTTTATGAGTCCAGCATCTCCTTAAAAGCAAAATTGGAAAGGACATAGCAAGAATAAAAATTGCAGGCCAATCTCTAAACCCTACTATGAATATGGAGGTAAAAATATACACTCTATGTACAAAAAATGTATAGTGTGTGTGTGTGTATATGCACACACACTACATATAATATATATACTATACATATTAGTATATATGTATAGCATATATATGTATATATAGTATATAGTATATATAGTGTATATATGTATAGTGTGCGTGTGTATATATACACATACATTATACACTTTATGACTATGTCGTGTTTGATTCCAGAAGTTTGAAACTGATGTAACACATCAAAGATTAATTGTAATTCTTCATATTAACAGAATAAAGAAAAAAACAAATATTAATTTCCATATACACAGGAAAAGTACTGAATAAGGTTCATTAAAAATTAATAGCCAGCTAGAAGTATAAAGAAAACTTCCTTAACATGATAGGGACATTGACAAAACTAAAATCCTGTAGCAAATGATAATAGCAAAATATTGACAGTTTTCTTATGTAATAAGAAAAACATACCTATGACCACCACAACTCTTCAGTATTATTCTAGAAGCACTAGCCAATGCAAAACAAAGGAAAAAAATGTATGCTTATTGGAAGATGAGGAATAAAAAGTGTTATTTGTAAGAGACATGATTGTACACATAAAATATCCAAAAAAGCCCAAAAAACTAAACCAGAGAATAAGCTTTTAGAATTAGTAAGTGAATTAAGAAAATCTATGAGTATATTAAATACACTAGTGATGAACAACTAGAAAATGAAATGTTCAAGATGGTGCCATTTATAGTATTATCAGCACTAATTATGACATAATGACTATAGCATATATTATATTATAAACATAAATTGATGTTAAATGAAATTCTATATATAATTCCATGTAAAATATGTTCTATAATATATATCATATATGTATATGTATATATTTTATATGTGTACATACATGTATATTCAAGAGCACTATCAGCAAATATAAATACTAGGAATATGGGGTTTCAGTAGTAGGAGGTGACACGGCAGGGTTTGGATAACATGGCAAACTTGTGTTCCATTGTCTTCAGGGCAGGGCAAACATTTGTTTTTCCACCTCTGTGAGAACTGTCTCCCTCCCATTTGATGTCCCAGGTCCCTCCTTGTTCTCCTTGGTTCAGAATGGTATCTAAGCCCCAACTGCCTGATTACCTATTTGCCCTTATCTTCTTATGAAGCTTCTGTATGTTCAAAATTAAAATGTTTTTCCTCCTGTTAATCAGTCCTATGTTAATTTGATTATTAGGCTGGCCAAGGAACCTGAAAGTGTAGAAGAAAAATATTTCCTCCCCAACAATATAAGTATATATAATATACTATTTGTTCTATGTCCAGAATGACATTTCAGGGAAGTGAGGAAAGAATAGTTTTCTGCAAAAATAGAGTTGATGGGATATTCAGGTGAAGTAATTAATTCAATAATATGCACCATGCAAAAAATTCAGTTTGAGATGTATTAAAATCTAAATGTGAATGGTAAAACAAACAAACAAACAAAACCCCTTAGAAGGAAATATAAAAGGATGTCTTCATGACCACAGATTAGGTAAAGATTTCTTTAACGGGACAGAAAAATCATAAACCATAATGAAAATTAGGGTTCTTGGGGGCCTTCTCCTCACATACAAAGAAAACAAAGCCCATGATGGATAAATTCTTGCACAGGATAAATGCCTCCATAGGACTCTAGCTTTTTGACTTCATTTTTAGAAGGTATTGAGAAACATAAACAATAAGATTAATTGAATGCCTAGTCTTTCCACTTCCCTTTGGTTTTTATAGCATTTCACATGCCCCGGGCAACATTTTAAAAACTTTACATACATGGATGCATATAATCTTCACAACTTTAAGAGATGGGTCCTTTTATAATTATCTCCATTTTACAGATAAGGAAATAGCACCAAGAACTTTAGTAATGTGCCCCAAATTATGCAGTGATAAGTAGAAAGCTAGGATTCTAACATAGGAGGGTCCAGAGCCTCTACTCTTAACCACCACCTTTCATAAACTTTTGATAAAATTTCAATTTCGGTGTTTTCCACCTTCTATTGTATGTTACGTCATACATATAACATATTTTCCAAGGGAGGTCATCTATTTTATTGTATTATTTTACTTTACATTTTAGTTTAATTTAATTTTGGTGAGGCTTTGTTTTTCTATGCACCTTTACAGCTTAGCACATTTTGGCAAAAGTGTAATACAATTCCAATCATACTGTGAGAAGAATAAATGTTCCTATTATTACAGTATTATGAAATGAGTTCACAGGTGATTTTTGGATATTTTATTAACAGGATTAAAGATAACATGAGGTATTGTATTTCATATAGTATTATGTCCAACTTTGTTGTAGAGGATAAATTAGAACAAGTTAGAACTTATAAGATCCTTCTAAATGTTGCTCGGGAGTTTCCAGTGATGGTGAATAAATTGCTCACAGACATATCTACCTCCACTGCTTCTGCTAATTTAGGTTCAGCCACTGAGTCCAATAACCAATTTTAGAGGCATCAAGGAAATCCCCCAGGCTTTCCATCACATATGGGGACAGGCATCTCCTTGGCTGACGGACCATTAGTTCTATAATTCACATTATTATGGATGCTTGCTAATTAGCATTTGTTTACAGCATATTAAGTATCTCTGTTTAATTACTGAAAATCCAAAATGTGTATTGGGTTTTGCAGCCCACAAAGTGCTGTTTCTAATACTTTCTGAGAACAGTAGAGGATAAGGACGAAGAGGGAAGGCAATGGAGACTTCTTGAACAACTCCCAGATAGTATATGTGTGCTTTGGAGAGTAGAATTAATGGTAATTTACAGTAGTTTTGAAAAATATTAGAAGAAAGTTCAAAAACTTTTGTCTTCATGAAAACATGCTCTCTTTACCATTCAGTACATTGTAGGGTTCCTTATTTGTAAAATGGGATTAATGAAATCGATTCTCTAGTGTCCATGAAAGATATTGGAAAGGCAGTTTTTAAAATGTAATAGAATGTATTCTAAATGTCTTTGACAAGTTTGATAGCAGAAAATAATATATAAACAAAACATTATTGCTAAAATCAACTGCTTAAAATGGCAAAATATTTTTGTCAACCACAGAAAAGAGTAACTTATACTGAATACCCTGTTTTAAGTATTGCAACAATTCTTTACTCCTCTGCCCACGTATACTATTCAAGGCCCTTCATAGTCTTGTAAATAGGTTTTGAAAACAAACATAAAGTTCATCTAAACATAACATTCTGCAATTGATAACCACTTTTGATTATTTGTGTAATATAAAATATTTTATAAAATTGGTAGTTTAAAATATAGAGATGTGTTGGACATTTTTTAGTACACAAAGAAAGCTGGAGTGGTAATAGTTTCAAAGGAAGAAAAATACAAATATTTACTAACTCCAAATTCTTATTCTCCTTATAGCTAATGTTGAACCTAACTAAAGGATTAATTTACAATTTATATTTAGGGAACTGAAAGCTTTGTTAAACTAGCAAGCTGAGGAAGTATAAAGGCAATATGTTCTCTAGACGTTAAGGCAAAAGCTAAAACATTTTTTTTCTTTTTATATCAGTACAAATTGTAATCAGTTTACATAATAATGCCTTGCTAAAAGTGTTTTCATAATCTGCAGCATTCTTGGGATATTTTTAATGATATTTTCATGTCTTAGAAGTCCCCATGAGATCTGTATACTTCTCAAGAGGTTCTACAGTAGACCACATTGTCCAACTGATTACTGGTGCTCAGCAGTGTAGCCCTGACTCTCTGTCAATGTGTCCTTACTACATGTGCAGACAATGCATCTCATTTGTACCTGAAGTCATGTGTACAGGAGAATAATATGAACCAAAATGGAGTGGGATGGATGAAATAAAAGGGCTAATATATTTGTTAGAGAAAACATCACCCAGGGATGCTGTAAGTCTTACTTTCTTTGCTTTAACAAGATTTTAGTGGTATTGTTGAAAAATATATATTTCAACATTATCCTGAGCATCTGAATAGCCTCAGAACTCAGTATTTTTCACTTAACTCTTTTAAAAGGTTTTCTTTGTCTTCAATTTTTAGCAGTGATCTGAAATATCTGAATGCAAGAATTTAATGAAAAAAATTAAAAATGGAACTGCCTTATAACCCAGCAATTACACTTCTGGGAATATACCCTAACAATCCTGAGACACCAATTCAAAAGAACTTATGCACCTCTCTATTCATAGCAGCACTATTTACAATAGCTCAGTGTTGGAAACAGCCCAAGTGCCCATAAGGAGATGAAAGGATTAGAAAACTGTGGTACATTTGTACAATGGAATACTATGCAGCAGAAAGAAAGAAGAAAATGCTACCTTTTATGACAGCATGGACGGAACTGGAGAGTATTGCACTAAGTGAAATAACTCAGTTGGCAAAAGACAAATACCATATGACACCACTTATAACGGGAATCTAATGAACAAAATAAACTAATGAGAAAAATAGAACCAGAAACATGGAAACATACAACAGACTGATAGCTATAAGAAGGGAAGGAGAAGGTGGGGAATGGTGGAAGGAAGGGAAAGGAACTAGTCAAAGAACATGTATGAATGACTTAGGGGCATGAACAACAGAGAGGGAATTGATTGTGGGCCAGAGGAGTAGGCTGGGTGGAGGGGGGCAAAAGGGAAAAAATTAGTACCACTGTAATGGAATAAACAATTAAAAAAGAAAAGAAAACAGGGATATAGGAATGGTCAAGAAATTTTTTAAAAAATCACATCTCTAAAAGGTATTAAAGATGTGAAGAAATAAAAGAATTAAAAAACTATTTATATTTCTATTTAAAACAAGTAAACATAAAAACATGTCAACTCTATAGCCAGATCAATTTATTTTTGGTGTTTGTGTTATTAAAGATTAAGACAAACCGGTGATACGAGTTGTAAGTAAGATACAGTTATAAACACTTTATGGTAATTGTTCTGAAATGCATATACTCAGTTTTGTTTTCTGGACAACTGGAAAAGATCTATCTTTATTATTTGTGTGTTTATTTGTTTATTATCCTTATTATAAATTATGTTTTTGCTAATTTATGCAAAGCATTGTTTTTACATACTTTATCTTGATTAAAATTATTATAAAAGATTTCTGAATTAAAAGATTTTATTTTGTTATGATTAAAATAAAGTAGTATGATTTGTCACCCAGATGACATTTGGTAACATCTTGAACACATTTTTAGCTGTCACTATTGGGAGGGGATGCTACTGGCATCCAGTGGGTAGAAGTCAGGAATGCTTTAAACATTTTAAAATGCACAAGACTGGCCCCCAAAATGATGGTCCCAAATTTCAATACTTCCAAGATTAGGAAACACTGCTCTAAAGACCACATTGGTAGATATAATTTGCCAGAAACTGCAAAATATAGTCATCATTTTATTGTTGATAATATTTCAACAAAAAAATAAATATAAAACATTCAGCAAATAGCTTGTAACAAACCCATTACAGGTTTATATTCTTCCTGCTTCCAGGGTTACCATAGGAGATGATGCCCAGCCCCACCTCTGTGTAGGTGTGGTCAGCAGAAGGGAAACAGACAGGTGAGCATCACCTCCAGACTTGAAGAGAAAGCCCCTCCCCCAGGGCTCCAGCCTTATGCTCTTCAAGCATCCGCTGGTTTGACTTCCTCCCACATTCCTGGTAGCTACTCTCTGAAAGATGCCAGAATTTTCTACAGCCTGACCCATGGATGAAAGAGAATAGAGCCTCCATCCCATCTTATCTCACCCCACCCGACTCTGTGTCCTCCTTGGGGCATTGATTGCTTCTCTCTTTTTTTCAATTAATTTTTTTTAAATCCTCACCTGAGGACATGTTTATTGCTTTGAGAGAGAGGGAGGGAAGAGAGAGAGAGAGAAACATCAATGTAAGAGAGACATCAATAGACTATCTCCAGTACATGTCCCCAAAGAGAATTGAATCTGTAACCCTGATATATATCCTGACCAGAAATCAAAATTGAGACTTTTTGGTGTAGAGGATGACACTCCAACCAACTAAATCACCTGGTCAGAGCTTCTTTTTTAAAAAATTGAATTTATTGGGGTGACACTTTTTAATAAAATCATACAGATTTCAACTGTACAACTCAAAAAAACATCATCTGCGTACTGCATTATGTACTCACTACCCAAAGTCACTCTGACAGCTGTCAGTGTGTTCTAGTATCTATGAGTCTGTTTCTACTTTGTTCTTTAAAATTATTTTGTTGATTAGATTACACATATAAAAGAGATAATATGGTATTTGTCTTTCTCTGACTGTCTTACAATATTTCACTTAGCATATGTTCCCCAGGTCCAACCATGCTGTCACAAAATGTAAGATTTCTTTCTTTTTTAATCTGAGTAGTATACCATTGTGTAAATGTACTACAGATTTTTTTACCCATTCATCTACTGATGGACACGTGCTGTTTCCAGATATTACCTATTGTAAATAAGGCTGCAATGAACACAGGGATGCATATATTCTTTTAAATTAGTGCTTCAGGTTTCTTCGAATATATTTCTAGAAGTGGGATCACTAGGTTAAAAAGTAGTTACACTTTTAACTTTTTGAACAATCTCCATACGGCTTTCCACAGTGGCTATTCCAATCTGCATTCCCAATAACAGTACAAGAGAGGTCTCTTTTCTCGATAACTTTGTCAATATTTGTTGTATTGATTAGAGCCATTCTGATAGGTGTGAGGTAATGTTTCAGTGTGATTATTTATTTATTTTTTATTGTTGTTCAAGTACAGTTGTCTCCATTTTCCTGCCACCATTTTCCCCTGCCCCACCCATCCCAACTCCCACCCTCAGTCCTACCCCTCCTTTGGCTTTGTTCATGGGTCCTTTCTATATGTTCTCCCATGCAGTGGCTTGCCTTTTCATTTTGTTGATGGTTTATTTTATTGTGCAAAAACTCACTATTTTATGTGGGGAAGAAATAAATTTCTATTCTTATTCTATTAACTACTGAAATATCAGGTTTTATACCTGATTCTGAGGATGGCCTACTTTATACTGTATTGTATAACATACTATACAATATTTGTTGTATGAGAAAGATCAGGTTAGTTGACAGTCTGCTTCAAGTACAAATGCAGTAGATAATTAAGACCATGCATTCAAGTTCACACAGGATCATTCTGGTTTAAGTCTCATGTCATGGCATAATCATTAATAGCATCCCTTCTTACTCCCAGAAGTATCTTAGCTTGGATGATAAAGTACACAGACACTCTACTGAGATATTGATATGAAAAAAAATTGCTGGCAAGAATAAAAAGTGGAAATGATTAGGGTCAGAAAGTGTGAGTGTGATATCCTACACCACTGTTCATGTGATACAAGGTAAGTTAATTTCTGAGCTTCAGTTCCTAGCAGCAGAATAGGCATAAGAATCCCTATCAGTTATTTCTTAGCATTGTAAAAATCAAAGAAGATAATCTGTGCCTGAGAGAGTTGTGACAATGATGAAATACTAAGGAAATATCTAGCCATTAGTAACAAAACTACAAAAGGATGCCATTCTAAGAAATATAGATGAAGTCTTCTGTGACAAAATATTTCTTTAAACCAATACATCATATACTATAACCTTTGAGTAAAATATAGACATATTAATATTTGATGCTATTGAAGACTGAGTTATATTTTTAAAAATTGGATCTGGCCTACTAGCTCCCTGTGGTGTGCTGATTTTAGAAATACTGAATATCTGGTTGCCCCAAAAGGAGACCACAGTGCCTTCTTTTTAGAGTTGTAGTTTCTCACTTTCCAGAGATCTTGCTCCTGCCCCAATCTTCCTCCTCCTCCTTCTCCTCTTCCCCTTTCTCCTGCTCCCTCTCTGTCTTCATCTTACTGTGTTGTGAAGGGGTAGTGAAGAGCCCTTTAGTGATTTCCATCCATTCCACCAGCCATCCAACCTTTCTTTCCCCACACATAATGGAAACATTGGCACTCTGCTACATGCTAAGAAGATTAATGTAAACAGATATAGTTAATGCTCTCAACTAGCCTAGAGGGAGAAGAAATGAATACCAATGACTGAACAGTAAATTTAGAAATATATTTGAAAAGAAGACACAAAAGAACAAAGGAAAAGAACAAAGGAAAGTAAAACATTCCAACTGGCTTAAGGGATCAAAAAAGGTTTTATTAAGTATTGTCACTTGATCTGAGATCTAAAGGATGAATAGTCAAGTGAGGCAAGTGAAGAAGTTGGGGAGAGGTGAGGTGGTATGCAGCTTGGTAGGAAGAACATTCCACATAGTCAAACAACACATACAAAAGTCCTGGGGAGGGAAAAATAGTGACTTGTTTAGAGAATACATAGAAGTCAACATGGATGAAGACCAAGCAAGGCTGAGAGGATACGGATATAAAAACACAGATGAGCAAGAAATAAATCACATACAAAGTGTCAGCCACAGGAAGGGGTTCAGTCTTTTTTCCTAAGAACACTGAGAAATCACTGAAAGTTTATGAGACAGTGACATGATTAGATTTTTATATTTTTCCTTTTTGGAGAGAATAGACTGAAAAATAGCAAAAAGAGGTAAATTTTCAGAACTGGAAAATGAATATAATCCACTCTTTCTTATCTAATTAGGGATCTTGTACATCGTACCTGTTCAATCATGGACAATAATCAGAATTATGCCTAATGTCCAAGAAATTATACAGTTTATTTCAAAGAAAGGAATACATTCTGAAATAAAATATATTTAAAAGAAACTATTTTGTAATTAATATATAGATAAAAATATCCATTTTTACATGAGGGAAAATATAATGAATACCGCAGTGATTCCATAATTTATGACCAGATCCATGCACCAAACTGATTATACAACATGATCTTTTGGACATCTAAAGGCATCTGAGCTTCAAATGCCCAAAACAAACCCTTGATTTCCTATATCCTCAACTTATGTCACCCACATGCTTTCCAAAACAATAAATTGAACCCTCATTTATCCAATTTTTCAAACAGAAACCTAGGGGTCAACTCTAATTCTTCTCCTTTCCCAACACTCCAAATATAACTCACCATCACCTTTCTTGTTCTCAATATGTCCCAAATCCTGTCACCTTCAAAATCTCTACCAATAGCTATTTCACACAAGCCACCATTGGTTCTCATTTAGACTATGGAATAACCCTAGAACTGGTCTGCCTCTTTCCACTCGTCATGGAATCCTTGAGAAACATAAATGAGATTGTGCCACGAACCTGCTCTTAAACCTCCAATACTTTTCTATCTCACCCAGAATAAGATTTATCTTCTTTACCAATTCTACCTTGTCCCATAATTCTACATCACTACATCCTCAGCTCTATCTAATAATTCTCTTTACCTTCTTGACTACTGGTAATACTGGTGAACTTGCTATGCCTCACAGATTCCAAGATTGCTTCTACCTTGGCTTTGGATTTTCTATTTTCTCTGTTCTCAGGATAGGTCTTTGCTAATTATCTGCTCCCTGCTTTATTGTGGGCTGTGCTCAAACTCTACTTCCCCAAAGAGGGTCTACCTGACGAGCCTCTCTAAAATAGAATATCATGCCCATGGGTATTATACAGAAAAGGAAACTTGGCCTTAAATTGATTTAGCTGGTTTTATGTGTTCACCTTCTTCAACACACCTGTTGCACCACAGTGGAGAAAAGATACCCCTGTTTATTGATCTAACCCTGGCTTCCTGCCTTTGGTATGTAAGGGGGATCCCTAAACTTCCTGTGGAAAAGAACAATGGATTGCATTTGATCCACATTATTTCCAGATTCCTAAAAAGTAAAAACAAACCATGAGGAAAATACATTAGCCCCCCAAAAGCAAATAGTATAAGTATGAAAACTAAAAATGGACCTTATAATAATCTCACATGTCCAGTAACCGAAAGTAACCTCACAGGGTGTCCTCATTATAAATTCCTCTTGGCTGGGCAGGTCATGGTGAGTAGTCACAGCCCAGGCCTATAACTTTCTTAGTGAAAAGTTTTTGAGCAAGTCCTCTCCATTGGTCTTGTGCATTTACATTCACACATCTTTGAAATGCCAGAAGTAATCCTCTTTTTCAGACCCCCTCTGAAATGTAACTACTCAGGAGGAAAAACATAATCTTGTTAGCTATTCTGTACCGGGTTTTCCCCCACCTTCATGTAATCTTTTTTATTTCCCCTCTTTAATTCCAAGTATATAAAAAAAGTCTGTATAACTGTCATTTTCCAGCACATTTCATCAGATCTTGCTTCCCAGCAATATGATAAGTTTGGCTCCAATAAACTCTAAGAAAAATTCCTAACAGGTTGGCAATTCTTGCATTCACAAGTATGTTAAGGGTTTATTTTTCATTTTATTTATTTTATTTTATTTTTTTTGCATAACATAGTGTCTCCTGGAAGATAAATGCCATTTGAAATCAAATCAAGTTAAACATGATGCCTTTTTTTATTTGCTGCTTCTGTTAGGATTGATGGAGGTAACAAGTATTGCAAGCATACTGATCTGAAGTTTAAAAATGTGTAAACAAAGTAGACATGTATATGTAAAAGAATATGAGAACAAGAAAATACTGTAAATTTTAAAAATATGAGTACTATAATTGGTTAAATAAGAGCTAGATATCACAACTCCACTGGCTCTCATACAGTAAGACCACACCCAGTATATGCAGAGATGGTAACAGCAGTGTGAAAGCCATGGCTGAGCATCACTTACCAAGGGGCTGGCCTGCGATGACCCTGGCATTCTCTCCAGCCACTGCTGCCCTCGCATGCCTCTCACTCATGTACTGTACAAATGCGTAACCTTTGTGAACTGAGCATCCAACTATTTTTCCATATTTTGAGAAAATGGCTTCAATGTCAACTTTCTTGACAATGGCTGTGTTTAGATTGCCAATGAAAACACGGGAGTTGATGGACTTGGGGTCATTCTTATTAGTGACGTTGCTGGTCTGTGTTTTGCCGGTCATGGTTGGGTCACCTTGTTTTAATCCTAAAACAAACAAAAAAAAAAGTGCTCAAAAGATAAATAATTAGATGGAATGGACATTACTGGATTTTAATAGTTTTTCAATATGTAACAGGTAACTTCAAATCTCTAAGTATGACTGATTTTCTTGAGAAGAAAATTTAGTAAGGTAAAAAGTGAATACCGCATTGCAGAATGTGATAGAAAAATACTTATAACCACTTAGCATAAAGTTATAAATAAATGAGTTCTTGATTTCTTTATCCACAATTGAGCCCTGAATAATCACTAAACCTTTTGTAGTTTGTTTTTTTTTAAGTCTTTCATCTTTTTAGAAGCAAGTTGTAGAATACGTCGCCTTATTGTATCAACGAAGGGAACATCCGGCATGGCTAATGCCTGATGATGGAATATATAAGTGACCTCCATTTATTGTTAAGAACATGCATTTTTATCTCTACATTTTCTTTAAAGGGTAAACATATTGGAAAGGAAAAGAAATCAATAGAGACAAGCGGGAAGGAGGGAGGGGAGCGGGGAAAAGGAAGGGAAGGGGAAAATCAAGGAACATATAGCAAGGACTCATGGACAAAACCAAAGGGGAAGAGCTGAGGGAGGGAAGGAGAGAGGGGGCAAGGGAAAGTGGTGGGGGTAAGCAGAGACAAATGTATTTGAAAAAAATAAATTAAAAAAAATGCCGTGGGAAAGGAAATATAGTGTTAAAAAATCAATTAGAAAACATAAGGAAAACATGACTGAAAATAAATAAATTAAACAAAATGAATTTTGTACATTCTTTTTAATTTACCCAGTATCATATGTCAGTTTTCCAAAACAAACAGCCTATGTAGCTAAATTTTCAATCATCAGCAAATTAGTAGACTGGATATCTATGTTAAAGTTTCTATTCACAACGTCATTTTTAATTCATTTAACTAACAGCTTCTATGTTACATAAAAATGGCTTGTGTTTCCAAAGACTATTTTGTGACCTTGGCATAGTGTTTAATTATGCTTAGTTAAGCTGAATAAAACTTTTATTTCTAAGTACCCCAGCACTTACAGGTTTAGTTTTCAAGGCATTAAAAGTTCATTCATTCAACAATATTTATTAAGCATCTATTTTTAATTGTCTCTTTTAAAGTATCTATCAACTTAAAATTTAGTGAAATTAAATTTCTACAAGGATATATCTGACATTGATAAGCATGGTTGAACATTATCTAATTATATATTTTATCAGTGACAAATATATTTTTATAAAAAGAAACTCTTTTACAGCCCTACAGTTATAAAAATAAAGTGCCTCTTGTTAAAAAAAATAACTTTAAATGACATTTCTAATTTGAGCATTAAGTCTGGAAGTCTTAAAGACATGTAAACTGGATATACTAATAAACTTATTATGCACTTAAACCAGCAACTTTTGAAGTCAGGAGCAACCAAATTAGACTGTTCACTATTACATATTGGATTATTAAATGTTTACAAATATTAGACCCTCAACATTACATATATCTCCTTATAAGAAGGTGAATTTCATAAGCATTTAGTTATTCACATAAAAAAGTATGACATCAATACAAACCAGGATTATATTGCTGCCTTGCTTTGTTTCAGCTTAGCTGAATTTTAGTGGTTTCTTTATGAGTTATTCAAGGTATTCAATGTTAGGGTTGAAGGGATAAAGAGTTGGTAACTTTAAAAAATTTTTTCAATTTGGGCTATTGTATACCTAAAGACAAATGCTCTGAGAATCAACTGAAACAAGAAAAATCAAGATGTGTGTGTGTGTGTGTGTGTGTGTGTGTGTATAAAATATATATATATAACATGTAGCTTCTTCATATAATCCAGTGTACTTAAAAAAACACAGAGGGAGAAAATTAAGCTAAGAGACCTATTTTTTTTTTTTTTTTGTTCTGGAATAGAGTGATGGTTACCTCCGACCCCCCGGCCAACATCAGTAATGTCATCCACAGAAATATTATTTTCTTTTTGTTCTTATCTGATATTTTTTGAAATACTATAGCATTATTTTCAAAAATAAACTACTTGTGTGGCTGAAATTTTGTTTCCTGGACAGGGGTTAATTGGTTAAGATTTAAACAGAAGAATTGTTAGGTTAGGACAGATCCATGATTACAGAATCCAGTGGTCTGTGATAGTGACTCTATGTCACATTTAATATGAAGGCACAGCTTTCACTGAATTCTCACTGTAAACATCACCAGAATCTTCCTGACTCTGTCCTTTGACTCCATGGATGACTCTCATAATTTAATTCCAGACAGTCACTGTGGAATTCTATGTTGTGACTCTTAATCTCTTTAAAATTTATCCTTATCTAACCTTGTGCTCAAAGTCTGACTTGCCAATTCTCATCAGTATTTATAACAAATGAAGAGTTTTGTGGTAGTGTTGTCCATTACCATTTCAACACTGCAAAATCAAGCCTCGGCTCATAGGCTTCTCTGTTTTATGAATCTTCAGTCTCTTGAAGAAGGCTGTCCACTGTCAGCCATGATAGAGTAATGGGTTGAATGAACCTTCCTGACTTGAACAACTAGAAAACCAGGCTCATGTAGATGTTAAACCACAGGCAGTGCAGAGCCCAGATGCTTGACAGACAAGAAACACAGGGAAGTCTAGTCCAGCCCCAGCTTTCTGTCTGGAAAACATTTTGGGTCACAGAGCTGCGGTCTGTGTATATGTGTGTGTAACTGAAAGTAAGCAAACTTAATGAGCTGAGGTGACAGAGAACAGAGTTCAGAACATCTGAGAAGGCAGGGATTGTGGGCATGTTTGTAGACAGAAGAGAGCTGCACAGAAAAGTAACCAGAAACCATCTCAGGAGTCCCTCAAATCTGTGTTGATTCCTGAGATATGTGTGCAAGATGAACTTCACAAAGTTGATTAGAGTTATTAAAAAGCTGTGAGCTGATTGGTTCCCAACCCAGAAAGACCAAGGATAATTCAGGTTTCCATTAGCAACAGTGTAGAATCCAAATTGTTTTCTGCAGCACAATGTTAGACTGTAAAGGACCGGGCCTTAGTAATGACAGTAAAGGGTCCTTACAGCAAAAGGTACTCTGGGACCTCACTAATAAAACTTAAGAACAAGTCTCAAGATGATCAAACTAATCAACACACCTGAATTTTTTCCAAAGCACAATAATTCTTTAAAAAGTATAACTCACTTATGTAAAATACAAAATATTTAGGATCCAATAGAAAACTGCTATTTTCTAAATAGAAGACCCCAATAATTATAAAATTGAACCAAAACCAGGAGAGAAATAAAGATATAAAAAAGAATAAGATGAAATATGTAAATATGAAAACTATATTATCAAACATAAAAAATACATTTGATTGATATTAAAAGTGATAAGACTCTTCAGAAGAACTGATTTGTGAATGTGAAGCTATAAAAATAGAGAATAAGTATCCAAAATGTGTCACACCAAATGTGGGAAATGTTTCCCAGAGTTAAAACACTGGGAAAAAAATAATACAAGAGCCTATGTGAAAAAAAATAATCAATAACCTATGTGACAAGAGTCAAGTCCTTTAACCTACATGTGTATGGAATACCAAAGGGGCAAAAATATTTAAAACATAATGACCAAATATTTTCCAAATTTGATGAAAACTATGAATCTAATAGATCTGAGAATCTCACTGAACCCCAATCAGAATAAACATAAAGAAAAGCACAGCCAGACACATCACAATTTAATACTGAAAACTAGTGATAAAGAGGAAAATCAGGGGCCTCTTAGATGGAAAAATGCCTACATTCTGAGAAAAAAGTGGAAACAGTTCAGAAAATGCTACAAGTACAAAACAAATGACAAGGAGAAGAGAATTATTTAGCAAAAATGAAACTAACCTAAAGCTTGCTTGTTTTTAAGTTAGATGTTTGAATAGAGCTAGGGTTAGGTGCTTGTGAAGGCTGCTGTATAATAAAAGATATACTGTAACTCATGGCTGCTCCACAGAATTTCTGTAATGATGGAAATATTCTATATCTATACCATACAAAAGGAAATCCATAACTCCATGTGACTGAGGATTTGAAATATGATAGTGTAGTTGAGGTACTGAATTTTAATTTTACTTAATTAAATTAAGGGCCACATTTCACTGGATTGCTCTTCCCAAAAAGGCTAACAGAGCTCTGGTCCTTTAAAAATATTGTATAAATGTAAAACAGAAGTAATTTGACTATTTATGTATAATTTAGGTCCCCAAAACTTACCAATGATATAATGATATTAGGTATAATTCAGAAGAAAAAAATAAAAATTTCAATTGGCTGCCATATAAGGACTTACAAGCAGACTTTTTCTTATGGAAATAGACTGAGATGATGAATGCTGTGTAAAATAAAAAAGAATGTGTTTTGAATAAATACAGCCTCTTTCTTTGTGTCTGAGACAGATTTCTACCCTTGAGTCTAAAGGGGATACATTAATTATGAAATATGGGCAATGTTAAATTGGGCCTTAGAGAAAACATTTTTGGAGCAAAATTAACAGGGCAGTATATTCTTCCTTCTCCTAATTTAAGTGGTCATGATTTTCCAATCTAAATTTTAGATTCACTAAGACACTCATAATGAACAAACAATGAGCAACAAAAACAATATCAATGATGAGAAATACCAGGTATTCAAGAAAGTCAACCAACAATATTCATACATACTATGTCAAGAATCTGGCAAAATATTAAAGGAATGAAAATGAATAAGAAAGAACAGATTGTACTCTAAACGTAATCACTTGAAGACTGCAGCTAGTACTAATATAAATGCTACAGAATAAGGTAAAATCTGGAAAATGCTGCAAGGTGTACAGCATTGTAATTTCTGAAGAATAGAGAGATCATATCCATTTGAGAAGACCAGATAAAAATTCTTGAAACAGTTGATATTTGAATAATCATTAAAGGATATTGTAAGAATTCAGTTGGCATACAGAAATATCTGTGTGCTCAAAAGGACAGTTGTTTTCCTAATTTTTTAACTCATCTACATGTATGTCGATAAATTTTTTTCATTAAACAAGTTGGTATAAAAATTGTTTAGATTTACAATTAGAAAGAAGGGAAAAACTGACCTGAAATAAATGAATGCAACTAAGTATATCTTCCTGGACAAAATAAACCAAAATAGTGCCAAAAAAGGGTCTGAATTTATTCTTAAGAAAACCATCTACAATTTAGAAAGATAGAACTTATATTTTCCAGAGCAGTGAAGATTCTTCAAGAATCTTCTAATGTCTATTTTTCATGAGAAACCACCAAGTGTATTTGGTATAGAATAAAGATCAATATTGTAGTTATGATGGTTTCAATTTTAAGCCCTAAACACCTTCCTGAAATAAGACAAATTAAGCTTTTTAAAAGTAAAGATTTTAGGGAATATGTACATATAAAGCTTATACATACACATGAAGAAAGGAAAAAGTGTAATACCAACTGAGGACAATTATCATTAAAATATCACATTTTCTTTGACATTTCTTTCTAGTACTTAGAAAAAGATGTTGTAAATTAGAAAAAAAGTCATTATAATTTGCATACCAAGAGCCACTACTTGTTATTTGAATATCCATTTTATTATGTTGTCAAGTAATTTTATTGTATATAATAGTCACACAATACTAAAACGATGCCATTATTTTCTTTATTCTCTTATTAGCATTTAGCTTGTTTCCAATTTTTTCAGATTGTATAAGTATCTCAGATAAACATTTTAACAGACTTAAGAAGGATAAATTTCAAGTACTGAAATTCCTTTGTCAGTAGATCAGGAATAGACCCTTAGTTACCAACTCTCAGCTATTTCCTAGAAAGGCTGAACACCCATCTGCTCCCACCAGCACGGTGGGATTTTTTAGCAAAGCAAAGCTGGTTGTGATGCCTGGAAGCTCTTCCCTAATGCTACATTCAGCATTTTCTGATTCATCAGGTTAAATAGGAGACGGGAAGACCATAACCATCATAGGAGAGGTAGGCTCAGATCTGCAACCAGGAATGGAATTTGTTTACAAGGTTAGTGAGGCTGGTGCTAATAACAGAAACAGTATAATTCTCTTGTATTCAGAGAAAGATGAAATAGTGTTTGGAGCTTCTCAGGCATATCTCCAAAGTCATTAGTATTTAAAAATGTAAGAAAAATGATTCTTATTTTCTTTGTTAAATGCACACTTTGTTAAATCTACAAATTCTTTCTTAATGTGTTGGGTGTTACAATAGTATGTGGCCAATGTTTATTAAAAATGTAATGGCTGATTAAAAAGAAATTTAAAATGCTGCATATTAAAATTGCTTTTCTACTGTCTTTCTATCTCAGCATTATAATCCAGTTACTAAAACTACAAATAACATTCAGAGCAAAAGTGAATTTCTTGCACATAAAGTTCTTGAAAATATAATTATATTCACATCAAATTACTCTTTATACTTTTCTTAAAACTATGGACATCAGACACTAAATATAGTATTGTGGCAAAAACACTAAATAAGAATCTAAAAACTGAATTTCCATTTTCTTTTTTAACTAATTTGTGTATAAAAATGTAAAGATATAAAATATTTTGCTTTTAATAAGGATATACTAATAATAGAGGCAACATGATAAATTTCAAAGAAAATTGATTATTATAAGAGATTTTTTTAAATTAATTTATTTTTTCAAATACATTTGTCTCTGCCTACCCCCCACCACTTTCCCTTGCCCCTTCCCTCCCTCCCTCAACCCTTCGCCTTTGGTTTTGTCCATGAGTCCTTGCTATATGTTCTTTGACTTTCCCCCTCCCCTTCTTTTTCTCCTGCCCCCACCCCCGCCTCCTTCCCTCTTGTCTCTCTTGATTTCTTTTCCTTTCAGTGTTGCTGGTCTTATTTTCCTTGCATCTTTGTATTGTTGGTTAGGTTCCACTTATGGGTGAGATCATATGGTATTTGTCTTTCGCCCCCTGGCTTATTTTGCTTAGCATAATACTCTTGAGTTCTATCCATGCTGTCGCGAAGTTTAGTAGTTCTTTTTTTCTTTCTGCTGTGTAGTATTCCATTGTGTAAATGTACAATAATTTTTTGATCCAATCATCTACTGATGGGCATTTAGGTTGCTTCCAACACTTGGATATTGTAAATTGTGCTGCTATGAACATTGGGGTGCATAGGTTATTTTGAATTGGAGTTCTGGGATTCTTGGAAAGAAAAATAGTTTAAAAATCACTTGATAAGATGTAGAGAGATTTAAAAATTAGCCAAATTAAAGTATTTTATTCAACAGCTTGAGGTAGAATATAAACATTGAATAAAACTATTTAAGCAACATAAAAATAAAATTACTATATAAAAATAAGAATATCATTCATTTGTAAAGCAAATAATGCTAGCTAAAATATCTTAATAGTGATTAGATTTGGATAGTACCATTAGTTACAAAGAAATAAGTATTTTTTATCTAGAGATTGAGATTAAGTTTTTGGAAAGCAATAATAAATAAATATAAATATATAGGTATAAACAATGTAACAACTATGGTGACAAAAGTAATGATTTTATATTGGGTATTATAAATATAAAATTGAAATTCAATGAATATTGGTAAGTCAACACTTCAAAGTTAAGAATTTGAAATACTAATAAATTTTTGTGTTAAACTTAAAATCATTTTGGAAAATATATATTAGAAGTGAAATTTTGTAAACAAGAAGTAATGATATGTGTTTAATCATCTCTTGGGAAATGTTTACTGAGAGGCTGATGAGCCAACCACTAGCAAAGGGTTATGGTCTACAAAGGACCATCACTAAGGTTCATGAGGGGTCGGATAAATGTATGTAGAAATTGAGACCAATCTGGAAGATGCTGGCACAGGCCAAGCTTCAAGAGTAAAGTAAGAAGCAAGTAATAAGCAAACTCTTTATTCATGCATTAGTCAACTTGGGCTGTTACAACAAATACCCCAGCCTAAGTGACTTACACAGAAGTTATTTCTCAAAGTTCTGGAGGCTGGAAGTTCATGGTCGAGAAGCCACTTGCTAAAGTTCCTGGGAGAACTCTCTTCCTGGCTTGCAGATGGCCAACCACAGATGAAGATTTATATTCTCATTGTGTCCTCACATGGTGGAAAGAGATAGAGCTCTGGCCTCTCTTCCTTTCTTATGTGGACACTGATCCCATCATGGGAACCCTACCCTTATGCCCTAACTAATCTTAATTACTACTTCCCAGAGAACCCCCTTCCAGATAACATCACTTTAGGGCATTAGGCATTTAGCACGTAAACCTGGATGGACTAATTTATTCCACAAAGTCACATCACCTACATCATTTTACTTGTGTGTGGAGTTTTGGGAAATGGAATGATCTTCCTCTGAGCCCTTAGACAATGTGACTGATGGTATATCTATCCTATCAGGGATCATGTAATCATTGACTGTTTGTCCAATTACTAAATTCAATGTAAAAAATGCCATTTTTACAAATAAGGAATAAATATTAACTTTAAATTAAAAATAAAGGTACTCCAAGAGATAAATACATTTGGTGGTAAAACTCAAAAGTATTCACTTCATCCTGAACTAAAATTATATTTTTCTGGAATATGAGCAAACTGATATAATTCTAGGAATGTGAAATTCATAGAAGCTTTCTCCTCTGCAAAATAGAATCTTGAGTCATAGAAGTTGTCCAAGATGCTGACTGTAATCATGTTTCCAAAATAACTCTCTGCCGGTCAATATGACTTAGAAGAAGATTGTTTTGAGTTACATAGAGAAGTCAAATCAGCAATAAGTAAACTCTTCCTACTTGATTTGGTGAGAGTAATAAATCAGAGTTAGTGCTCACTTGTGTTATTAGGATCTCAGGAAATGGAACAATTAAGGAATGTGCTTCCTCTGAGTTGCTGGAGATGCTGTGATTGGTGCTCTGCCTATACCGTCAGGGTTGTGCAACAAGGACAGGCACAACTTTGTGACACTGGCTGCTATTTGAACCATTATTTAGCATAGGACCATGGACAATGAGGCACTGTTACCTTGGTCTCTGATTGGTCAGCTTTATCCATGCAGAAATCAATACTTTTTGGGAAAGATACCTCATGGGCTGGGATCAGGCAGTCAGAATAAAGTGGGGAACAAGCAGTGAGTGCTACTCCACTCTTTGTAACATAATGCTTCTTATTTAATGCCTATTTTAAACATCACTAAAAGGGATTCAATTTAGGGAATTTGAATTTTAAAAGACAGCCTATAAGTTAGTAACACTCTCTCAAAAGCAGTTCTGCAGCTCTATATTTAACAAGCATGGAGCACTTATCTAACCTACCATTAATTTAAGTGCTTATTATCTATTCATTCCCTTAAAGTAGTAAGAAGAGTGTTCCTCCTTTTCCTTTAATTTCCTTTGGGATGTGAAATATCTCCAGAAAAGTTTTCCCAGTTACTTACAGAGGACAACAATCGCTATAGTGCCCGAGGGTTCTTCATTGAAAGAACTGTTCATGCTACACTGAAGGGAACAGCCACAAGCTGCTAAATTTTAGTCTGTGGATTATATTAAGAGAGAGAATGGCAGGTAACACAGTATCTTGATAATGCCCAGAGATCATTCTGATAATTTTCCCTCAGAAATTGTAAGATTCATCAATTGGCCAAGTCCAACCAGAGTTTTGCTGAAATACTATAGAATAGAGTGGAAGCATATAACTTTGTATCCATCTTTTCTGTGAGTCATAGAGAGATAAAGGTATAAATGGTTCATGTTAATGAGATTTAATAAGGAGACTACGGAGAGTCAGCAAAGTATCATCACATTAACTTCTAATTGATGCATTTGTGAGGCCAGTAATGGAGAAAAAGGATTTTTCTTTTATATTCATGGGAATGAAACTTGGCTCAAGTCTCCATATTCCTGTACTCAATGAAATATCTATCTCCATTGTTAAATGCTCAGGTCACTTAGAGCTAAACTACAGGAGGTAAACATTGTTGTGCCCACAGAAGAAATTCATTCACTCCTAGGTAAGGGTCCATTTCACTCCTGTTTTCTTTGTTCAAACTGTCAAACAGGACAGTTCTCTGAGGAGCTGAGTTCAGACTACTAAGTGATTTCATGAAGGCCAGTATACTCCCTGCAGACAAGAACAGGTTTCCATCATTATCAGCATGGCTTTGAGAAGATTGGCCCTAGAGTCAAAGATATTAAATCCCAAACCAAACCCCTGAAATGCGTATACTCTTCTAAGATATAAATAAATGGACAATCGTGAATTTCTTTCCACACACTACAATGTTCAGGGTTGTATTAAGTAGCAATGAAAGGATATAATGAAAATGCCTATTGTATGTCTGGATGAGATGAAAATCCCGTTTACCAATTCCTCAAACTCAACTGCTATGATTGCAGATGTATTGTTAATGATTGCATCTACAATGCATGTATTATAAATAATGGACTCAGAAGATAATTTCTCTTTGGTGGGACAAATCCTCTCTCTCATAATACAATAGGCTATGGTGACATTCAAGATTTTCTAATTCTCCCCTGATCTATGTGAAGCAGAATATCTACCAATGATTAGAAAATCCAGGCAATGGAGAAATGTAGTATTATGGATGCTCCTTAATGAGTAAGATCTCTGGAGTTATTATTAATGATCACACCTTTATAAGCTCAGTAAAGGTTAAGATTTGTTGAGATCTTACTCCAGAGATAATAGTAAGGATAGGGTTGACTGTAGGTATGATACAACTATGCCACTTAAATGTGTTAATTTACTAGACATTTGTAGCCTCCACAGAGACTTCGCATTAGGTTTTAAATATTGACATCACTAGAAGAACTTGTCAGACTTGGGGAAGAAGAGCACCTTGGTTTTCAAGAACGTTGTCCTCAGACACGCAAGGATTCCGTCTCAGCTCTGTCTGTTTCCGTATGAGTAACTGAGCAGTTATTTAAGCTCTTTGATGCTCAGTTTTCTACCTGTAATTTAGGCATACCAATAGCAATTACTGATATGACTTTTAAGAAGCTTAAATGATATATAGTAAAAAAATAAACACTTTATTTGTCACATAGGAATTATTAGCTTCCCTATTACTGAGAATACATGGATAGGTTACAAACTCATGCCCTCAATTGTTTCTTTTAAGGGAAGATTATAATTATCTATTTGTAGGTATACTGAGTTGATCCAAGGTTCATTTACATCTCTCTTTTGCGTACTCCACGTTCTCAGGCAATTCTCTGGTAATCTGATTAACTTCTCTGTGGCTGGATTTGGACACTGATTTCTAGTGTGTTAAAATGGGTCCTTCCCAAAGTATTTTTCAGGACCCTCTAGAGTCAGGGTGCAGCTTCTAATAATAGTATATCTGAGATCTTTGTAATCGTGAGCTTAACTTGCTATTCTCGACAGGTTTCTTGTGAATCTGCATACCTGAAAGGTTTTAATTCATAAGTGACAGATCACAGCCATAGCTGATATTTATCTTGTACTCATGAGTGATTGGGATTCTACAGGTATCTTGCTTTTGGTATTATGACCTAGACCTTGAGCCTCACTGATATATATGTGATAAGGACCTGATGTTACAGAAGCCTTCATGTTTGGTTCTTTACATGCACCCTCAGAAATGACCTTCAGTGTTGCTGGTCTAATTTTCCTTGCATCTTTGTATTGTTGGTTAGGTTCCACTTATAGGTGAGATCATATGGTATTTGTCTTTCGCTCCCTGGCTTATTTCACTTAGCATAACACTGAAAGGAAAAGAAACCAACAGAGACAAGAGGGAAGGAGGCGGGGGAGGGGAAGAGGAAGGGAAGGGGAAAGTCAAGGAACATATAGCAAGGACTCATGGACAAAACCAAAGGGGAAGAGCTGAGGGAGGGGGCAAGGGAAAGTGGTGGGGGGTAGGCAGAGACAAATGTATTAAAAAAAATAAAGGTTACAAATTACAAAATAAATAAATAAATAAATAAATAAAAGTATTTTTTCTGCCTTAAAAAAAAAGAAAGAAATGACCTTCATATTTTACATCTTCTATGAGTCCTTGATTTTGTAGGCAGAGCCTGCAATGTCTTTGGAGCCAGGAACACTATGTGTAGTTAAGCTTCATCAGCAGTGTGGCCAGGACTTTTTTATGAACATTTATGTTAGAAATGTCTCCTGGTAATTTGAGATATTAGTACAAATAAGGATATAATTTCTGTTACAGATAATGAGGTAGTCTGTGGGGATGATATTTCATGAAGTTAAGATGCCAGATATCGGCCAATTCTATGCAGGCTGCTGTATTTATTCAGAAATATGCTGTATGAGGCTCCTATTACCTCCAAACTAATGAGAAAGACAGAGATTAATATTCACATGGTAAATTGCCCAGACACTAATAGAAATGGTTTATAATTTACAAATGTCTTCACTAAATCCACATGACAAGATGTAGCCAGAACAGATTTGTGTCCCTCAGGATGATATGAAATCTGGTCAGCAGCTGGAAAGACTGTCCCCTGCACAGGGTACAGCCTGCCCTGGGACCTCCCCCTGGGTACCTTGCACCTGTGAACTGGAGAACAGTGTTGAGATGCCTGGTCATAAAGCCTTTGTCTTGCAGTTAAAGTTCTTTGTCCTTTTTTCCAATTAAAGAGACTCTTAACCTTCACTTAGTTTACTGATATCCACTTTGGTTCAATAGAGTTGTCACTGAAGGGTTTCAAATTGAATGTAACATGTGACTTTTCAGAGCATATTATTTAAAAGGTTTGAAACAGCAGTGATAAGATTGATCATGAACTCCAAAACATAAGCAGCAAAATAGCTTCTCTAGGCTATAGCTTTATTTAAGATATTTGAACCCTAGTCAATGAGTTATATACAATTACAAGTAGGGTTAAACTATGTTTCCATATGAATTTTATAGATCATTTTAGGAAACATATGCAGGAACAAAATGAACTACTTATGGCCTACATTTCTTCTTTTAGACTTCTCTTATTTGCATAATTTTTCTTAGAAGTTAAATGCAAGGGTGATGTATATTGTACCTTATATGTATGTATATAATATATGTTCTAACTCTCCCTCATATATTTTTAGCTTAGGACATCTTATGAGAATTAAATACATATGTGAATTAAATAGGTTTATGTAAGTAATCTGGCAAGTATTATCATATTTCTGGAAATAACAGAAGCACAATTTTTAAGAATCAAAGACATGTAAGAAATACTGTTAACTATTATTGTTAATTGTACAATTTTAAATCTCTTCACATTTTTTTGTGAACAGTGCTGAAAAGAATATATGCTCAGTACGGCATTAAGGACAGGCAATTCCATATTTGTAATGGATCTCATTATTTTTAAATGGTATATAAAAACACTTCTCTCTATGAAAACACTTTAGCATCCATGGTGCACAATAGATTCAGATAAAAATGAAGAGCTATCAGAAATTGGATAAGGAGTGTTTATCTCCATTTATAGTAAAAAATCTTGTCTTTTACTAAAGTATACTTAGAAATAATAGCTCTTACTATGGAGCTATTGTTTAGTGGGTAGCTGTGTAGTTTATTCAGTAAAATAAAATTGAATACTGCTTAAGGCCATAAACACAAACAGTAATGACCTCAATGTTGCAAATATTTATAAAGAGAATCATAGGTTATTGCAACTACATAAGCAGGTTTTATAGGCTTAAGCATTCAGAAGCTAAAATGATTTTTAAAAGAGTGCTGATACTTTCTTATCTGTTACATATTCGGCAGCCATTAATTGTAGTGTTATCTGATTATCACTAAGTTTCCATAAAAACACTTTACATAGAGCAACCACTTTTATGAGGCCATCTGCCAGAACTCTCAGGCTCTCCAGAGGACTTTGTCATCTATAGTGACATCAGCACCTGCAAGGGCCTTTCTGGGAAAACCCACCTCTGTAGATGGCAATCCACACATGACACCAAGGTTGCTGAGAACTGTGGCTAAGGACACTCTTTCCTCTCAGTCCTACAGCTGGGTTATTAACAGCTGTGTCTTGCTGGGCTTCAACATTTGTCAAATTCTGTTGTAGACAATTCCTAAGTTATCACTGAACTCAATACCACTGTAAAGCAAGGTAGTACTGTTCACGTTGCACAGAGGCTGACTTGCCCATGATGATACAGTGCAACACTGGCATCTGTACTCAGGCCAGTGTCTGCTCATTGCATCCCATCATCCTCTGATGCCTCAAACTGTAAGAGAACTCTATCATTTCAGAACTGGAGGTTCTGGCAAAATGCACCTCATTGCAGGCTCCTCCTTCTTGTTCAGAGAAGATCCCTCCTTTGAAGCACTGACACACTAGCATTAACCCTGGTGACGTGTCCATGAGAAGATGGCCTATCCAGGCAAATAACCCTCCTTTATAAACTGTAGCCGAAAACACACTGTATTGTTTTTAAGAATTTCTCTTTCTCCAACTAAATACCTTTTATGATATATCTATAATCAGCATTTTAGGTATATTTTTTCTAAAGGTATTTAAGTAAGAAAATGTAAGTAGAAAAATCTCTTTAGAATCTCCAAATTAATTATTTATTTAAGAAATAGAGTCATTATTATGGTCATGGATATTTATCCTACTTAAAATTCTAGTTATAATTATACTTTAAATTCTATACAGTAAGATTTGTTTGAACTCCTTTATTATTTAGAATTTTTATTTATTTATCTTTTTAAATGATTTTATTTATTTATTTTTTAGAGAGAGGGGAAGGGAGGGAGAAAGAGAGGGAGAGAAACATCAGTTATTTGCCTCTTATACTTCCCCAAGTGGAGACCTGGCCTAAAACTCAAGTGAGTGCCCTGATGTGGAATTGAACCAGAACCTTTTGGTTTGCAGGCTGGCACTCAGTCCACTGAGCCACACCAGCCAGGATAAATTATTAGAATTTTTATAATGCATCATCAGCTGGGTACAAGAGGGATAGCAGTAGCCTAAGGATCATGATGAAGGCAAAATGCTTATTCTTTGCATTCTTAATTTCCTCCAAGTAGAATGGGTTATATTTTTTACAAGATTAAACCTCAACCCAAGTTTTTCAAAACTTTGAAAATCTCAGTTAAAAAAAAAGTTACAGATAATTTGCACAGTACTTATCATATAGTACTAGTGTAATCAATGTTAATGATCAGAATATCTGTCACACCATAGTTCTTTTCAAAATATTTTGTTTAAATTGATTTGTACTTGTATAGCAACTTGAAATTCACAAATGCTTACCTATTATTGTTTTGATTCGTATGATAACCTTAGGAAGTAGACTTGACTTGTATCATTGGTGTTGTTTGCACAGAAAACATCTCATATTCAAATGTCCAATGATACTGATCATATAGTGACAGGCTGAGTCTCAGACAAGTTAACACCTAATTCAGGACTTATAGGACACTCCCATTTGTGCAGCAACTAATATAAACCATCACATTTACTCAATCATTATTTTAGTAAAGGTTTCAAGTACCTGGAAAATATTTACTTTGTTCATAAATTAGAGGATCTTAATTTCCTTCTCAAGGAGTGTAAATATGAACATTCCATGGTGTTAGAATTCTACTTTGATGGATAATAATCCTAAAAAATAGTGTTCCTGAAGCACTATAAGATCTTTTCATGTGCCCAATGTACCTTCCTTTAATTTTTTATTTCTCTGCATCATTTCCTTTTACAATGCAAGCAACAGGAGAACATTGATTCTAATGTATCAGATCAACAAGTTTATTTAAAATTTTGGATGCAGATGATACAGAGTCTTAGAAATGCTAGTCATTCATCTACCATCAACTCATAAAATATGCCCTTTATTTTCCTCTTTAAGAAAGGATCTGCATTGCACCCAAGGCCTGCAGAGCAAAAACCTACAATTCTCTGTTAGCTAATTGTGACACAGGCTGTCAGCAGGATCTAATAATTACTATGTAAACTATAAACTGAAGCCAATGGTTTGTAATTGTCTACAAAATGTCCAAAGTCAGTGGCCAGAGCTCATGTCTATGAATGCAGGGTGAGACCTTCTCAGTCCCAAACACATGTCCTGCTATTAGGGGGAATAATAAACCTCTGTTAGCTATGGAGTCACTTGGCCTTATCTCCTGTGTCACAGAGCAACTAAGGGGCAAACAAAAATCCTATGTGCTTAATGAGACTTGACAATCCATCCTTGATGGCATATTAATATACCGAGTACTTAGGTAGACCTTTTTAGTTCCCTCTAATCACAACATCTTAGCCATATGCTGCAGTCTGCATTTCTGATGGAAACCCTGAGTCTGTCCCATGCAGCCACAATTTCTTCACATCACCTCACTCAAGAACTGCACACCTGGGGAATAGATAATTACATCCTGTACCTGATAATTAAATAATTAATCAGAATAAGATGAGTCATGCATAGACCAATGATACCTGTGCCTCCTGAACTTAGAATTATTCTTAACTTAATTACTTGCACCTGTAGTCAACAAGTATCAATCACAGCAGAATCTTACATGCAAATAATTCTATTTCTAGATCTGATGGATAAACAGGATGTGCAGATAGTGTCCTAGTAATTGTAGAACATTTCTGGGTTTTTTTCATAAAAGATGGGTCAGGGGAAATAGAAAGAATGGGGGACAATGCAAACCACTATCATTACTTTACCTGGTCAATGAAACAAAAAAACAAAAAAACAAAACACTTGATTCTATAGTACGTCCTAGGTACTCTTGTCAAATACACTGGTTTCTAGATAAATACCAACTAGATGACAGCTTTCCCCTGGTTACATACGCGTGTACAATTTTTGGTTAAATTGAGCACTGTCTTGTGATGAGTTTCAGACGTAGAAACTTACATTATCATTGTTACCTTCAAAAGACAGTAAAATGTTGGTCATGAAAAATCTAAAGAACAGATTAATTTGGGATGACGGTATTAAATCTAAAAATGATACTTCCTCCAGGTAAAATTTTACCTGTATTCTAGCTCAACTCACCTACTTAGAGTCACATAGTATGGGTATGCTATAAATGTAGATTTTTTACCTGCAGAATAATTTAAACCATATTTTTGGCTAAAATACAAAGTTACTGGAAATTATTCTACTGTGATCTAACAAAATATATTATTTTACTTAAATTTACAAACCATTTTTAATTCTAATAATACTTAGAAAAACTAAACACTTAATTTCCTTTTCACAAGAAAAATCATTATTCCATTGAGTATAAATAAATATATTTCCAAACCTAAAATATAATCTAATAACCTAGTAGTTCACAAAATAGTTTGATTATTAGTGTTTTAGAAAACAATAACATGAATTGTAGGTTTTGGTATAATTAAGGACAGGGCTAGAATTTGAAAAGATCCAATATTCTATTTAATTAAGTTAGAGATATGGAAGTAATAACAGAATACTGAGAGTATGGAATCTGGAGTCAGGCAGCCTTGGTTAAAATGGCAGCATTTCCTATCAACTACATGTCTTTGAGAAAGTTATTTAACTTCTGTCATCTTCATTTTCCCTATGTAAAATCACATAATGATACCACCTTTCTCATAAAGCTGGAATGGAGGCAAAGGCAATTATTATGATACCTAGGAACACAGTAAACACTTAAAATATTAGTGACAGCATAGTAATCCAGTTGGAACTGTTGGTCATAAAGGGAAAAGTCATAATGGACAATACATGGAAACAGTCCAAAAGTTCAGAGAATAGTGCCATTCTAACATCAAAGCCAAGTTTACCAGTGTTAATTTTGTCACTGCTATCACTAAAATAGTAACTATGGAATTCTGATCACAATATGCTAACAAATCCAAATAAGATACAAAAAAATAGAAAACCAAAGCTTAATATGTAATTATAGTTACACGTGAGTAAAATGACAGTCCATGTGTAAATAAAAATAGCCACCACATATTGAGTGCCCCCATGCACAATGGATTCTACCAACATTTTTATATTTATTTAATCCTACCACTTAATAACAAGTATTAAAACTGTAACAAATTCTCCTTAAAGTTTTTTATTTTGAATTTACCACTCTAAAACTATTTCCAATGACATGCAATTTTAGATTTTTTTTTCCACCAAAATCTATGGGGGTACCAATTTCCCAATTCCCACAAAAACATTAAATGCTATTAAATGTTGAACATTAACAGTTTAATCTTAAAGCACTATTTACTGAACAATTTTTTACTTAATGGTGTGCAACAATCCTATATATTCTTATAGACATCAAGATTATGCTAATTACCATATGTGTGTGAATATCTAATAGTGCTGCTCTTCTCACTACATTTCTTTTCTAATAATACACAGAAATGTAACTGTGTACTCTTAGAAAAGAGCCCTGAAGTCACTTGTCATTTACCAAATTGTTGAAAAAAATTGCTATTTTGCTTGTATTGTTATAAAACCATAAATTAATTTGAAAAAAATCTAAATTTTTACAATAGTCAATCTTGCTTTCTCAAAACATGGCTGGTAGTTTTTCATTTGGTTAAAACTTTTTTTATTGAATTATTGAGTAAAATTCTAATGTGTTTTTTAAATATATATCAACAACTCCAAATCCTGGCTGTACTAAAGAACCAAATAAGGAATTAAAAAAAAAATAAAATGATACCTGTGAACCATCCCCCAAAGAGTTTGATTTTATGGGGGGAGGTAGTCATAAATCAACATAATCTAACTTTCTGAACATTCATATTTATTCTAATGAATGTTTTAGTTTCTATATTGGTCTTCATGCGGTTTGCAGGAAATGATCATTCTGAAAAATATTATGCTTATGTTTTACTGTATTAACCATGGACTTACACAATAAAGTTAAACGGAACTGTTTTAATCATTTTAATTGATATATCACTATATATCACCAAAGTTTCACCTATTTATAAAGAATTTAGTTAGGTAATAAACAAATTGTGTGTATATGGGAATGAATGATTCATTATTTTTAGTGTTCTAAAACATCCACGAAGAAACTTAATTGCACGTGTAATGACATTTGAAGGGCAAACAACATTTATCTTTAAAATATTATTTAACTTTGGAGAACAAGAGAAACACAGCAGTTTGCATAACTGGGCCATTTTAAAAAATATCAGAAAATAGTCTATAAAATTTGAATATTGGCTTTCAACTTACCTCCTGGCAAAATGCAGTGTTTTCTAAAAACTAACACTTCCTATGCACACACATACATATGCAATAGCACATTCAGTGACTACAATAAATGTCCATATATAAATGGTGTTATATATGATGACCCAAGTTGCCTTCAAGATTATTCACATAAATATCAGAAACACTGAAAAGGATGATCTGATCAAGTTTGACAGCCAGAATTGAAGATTATTGTTTGATATCATCTTGTCATTCCAAATAATTATAATATATGTGAGGTAGTTGCATATTCTCAATTTAGTGTTGTCAACAAAATTAATTTTTGACAGAACTAATTATTTTGAGAATCAAAATCTGTTCAGTGGGGACAGAAATGGCACTTGTACATGCAAACCTAGCTCCCTGGCTACACTACCAGAACACCCAGCATCACGTTTAATTTGCATTAGTGAAGCCAATCATTATTTTAGTATGATTAACAATGTTGTAAAATGTCCTTTTTTATGAAAAGCAATTAATTTTAACTTAGTAACATTTTGGATGCCAAGTATTTAGAAGTGACTTTTCAAAATGTAGCTTTTCCTACAAATATCTGTATTAACCCTCAAATCAATATTAGATTGGAGACAGGAGAAAAGAAAAGAATATAAAGACCTCAATTTTAATTGCCTTCATTAGTACCACATTAATTTTGAATATTCCCATTCATGCCATGACATCAATATAAAAAGAACTATTTTAGTTCCAAAGCTACAGGATATGATATTAAATAGTAGTACTTAAAATAGTTTGTTAAAATATATATGTAGAAATGAAATGAGCATGCATAAATTTTTTTATCAGATTTGATTACATACTGATTAGACATGTTATGTTATTCAGCCTTGATTATCAATAAAGTTTCTCAGAGATCATGAGTAAAAGGCCAGAAAAAGGTTATAAAATAAACAGTGTAGTGCTATAAGACACTAAAAGGTAACATTTGCAACATTTCGAAAATTAGGTTTTTTAAGTCATCATATTTCAGATTAATAGAAAGTTGTCTTATGTGTTACATATACAGTGATACATATACACTGCTTCAGATCATCCTGGATGCAGGAGAAAAGAGATTATTTAAAACCATTTTATTTATACTACCTTCCAATCAACAGAACTGTTGTTTCTCAAGAACTGTCAATGGGTTTTATTTCTTTTTTTTTCTTTTTAATTTCATTAATTTTAACTTTTTATTGTTCAAATACATTTCTCTTCATTTTCCTGCCTCCATGGGTTTTATGATCCTTCATTAAAGTCCAAGGTTAGACCTTTTCCCTGGATATGTGAGGAAACACCACACTTTCTTCTGGATTGGCTTTGCCTGCTGGGAAGCTCACTAA
This sequence comes from Pteronotus mesoamericanus, assembly GCF_021234165.1. Lineage (NCBI taxonomy): Eukaryota > Metazoa > Chordata > Mammalia > Chiroptera > Mormoopidae > Pteronotus > Pteronotus mesoamericanus. The sequence goes on from NW_026555321.1 coordinate 63,184,826, forward strand.
ATCGCATACCAGGTGCAAGGTCCATAGCAGGTTTCTACCGTCTGTGTTCAATGCTTAAAATATATAACTACATCACTGCTTTTACTTAAGTAAAAAATAATTCTCTGATCTTTTCAGTGATTTTCAATGTCTTCCATTTTTTTTCCTTGTTTTTTCTTTAATGAGGTGTAATTGATCAATAAAAATTCCATATACTTAAGATATACAACTTGGTGTTTTTATATATGTAGACATTGTGATTTTCACATCTATGTGGAATCTTTAATAGTCAAGTTCATAGAAGCAGAGTAGAATGGTGGCTCCTGGAGGCTGAAGGGAGAGGGAAATGGGGAGATACTTGTCAAAGGGTACAAAGTTTCAGCAACGAAATGAGTTCGGAGGATCTGAAAAGCAGCATGGTGACTATATAACAATATTGTGCTGAATACTTTAAATTTGCAAAGAGGATTAGATAAGCTTCTCAAGGGTAGGAGGATGATAACTATGTGAGATAATGCATATGTTAAAGTACTGGATAGTGGTGATACTTTTAAGATTTTCTAATAAACTTCACAATTTACTATCTTATTTTTACTCCTATTTTCCCTAAACTAGAATTATATTGATTACAAGAAGGGACATTTTGTTTAAATAAGAGATTAAAAATAATTTAAACTCCTCCATCACAATGTAAGCTACCAAAGAATGCTGGCTGCATATTATTTATAGTGTATTTATACTGTTTTACTCAAAAGACCATTCACACAATAAATACTAAATTAGTCTTGTCTAATAAAGCACACATTTGAAAGGCTGCATAAAAAAGGAAAAGCATCAGTAAAAAGATCTTTACCCCCTGAATAAATAGCAGTTAACTAATCACAGATAGGTAAAAGAAAAAAAATCTATGAATATAATTATCACAGTAGATACATTTTGGCCTTGTTCTTTTGGAATTATATAAAGTTTTTCTGTCCTCTCAGGAAATATTATAATTCAACTTTCTTAGACTGGTAGCTATGGTTTTCTTTCATATCTTTGATTATATGTAACAGCCTGTTGAAACTATGTCATCATCAACTGTTCCTCTTAGAATAATATGTACATTTTCTCAGTTTTTTTTAAAGTTCATGTCATTCCACTCTGCTTTTACAGAAGCCTTACATCAGTATCAATTTTTGCTATCCAAAAGAAATCCTACAAGGATTTTTGCTTCCATGAAAAAAAGCAAAAAATGAAAATAGTCTTCAGAATTTGTTTTGCAGTAAGTAAAAGCCTCAGAGACTGGTAAGGGTTAGGTTTAGTGTAAAACTGAATATACTTAACCCTTTTGGTTGGAGTAAATGACAAGATGGCATGTGAGTACATTGAATTTTGGGTCTGTGAATGCTCAAAAATTATTTCATATACATTAATCATACATAATTGCTTCTTCAGTTTGTCATTTTGACTTTCTAAAGGTTTACTTGGAATGGCTCTATGTTCAGATAACACAGGAAACCTGTATTAGAAAAAGACAATTTCATTGGATATGATAAAATTTATAGAGTTCTATGAAAGCTTTGATGATGAAACTTAAATAGACAGTAATTGCAGCATCTTATACTTTCCTCACTAGAGGATAGAACTGTTGATGGTCACACTGAACACCAGGAGCATTAAGCATGTATCTTGTCATCATACAGTGAGGGGTTCAGTTGAGGTGTGGTGTTAACAAGCCCTAAAAGGAAACCCATTAGTAAGTGCAGTGAAGATTTTAAAGTAAGAAATTAATGGAATTACAAATAGTGCATATTATTCCATCCAATCACAGAAAATTATACTGAATATGAAAAGAAAGACTTGATATTGCTTGATAAAGTAGCTAAAAGTTTGAAGAGCTAATTATATAATAGAAAAATATCCTACGGTGATGATACTCAATCCAGAAGATAAAAACTCAAAGCTTATTTCTTTGGAGCACAAAACTCTTTCATGAATTTCTAATTTATAAATCTGGCTATATTATATAATATTAGCTTCTACAGAACACATGAAAATCATGTGCATGCTGGTTAATAATTACAACAAAGTTATGTTAGCTTCCAGTAAAAAGGCATGGGAAGATTCCTTTATGACTCAAAAATAAAAATAATCATTTGTTCCAAATGAGAAAAAATCAAGATCATGTAGGACTGAATGGAAGTCACACTGACCTCCTCCCAGGACCAATCTGGAATTACAACTAAATTGTGGAGAAATCACCTGGAACAAACAACTAAACAATAGCAAGAGAAGAGCCCTTATAACCTCAGAAAAACAGAAGAATGGACTTTAGCACAACCTAACTGGTAAGGAGTACAATAGAGACTCGAGAAGGCAAGGTGAGCGGGGGAAGCCCATGGGTTGCAGCACCAGAGGATATTGACATGGCCTGAGAAGAGTGGGGTCTAACCATGGCTGGGGATCTCCAGACTACAGCAAAAGAGCCCAAAAAGTACACAGATAACAATCAGTCGTGAAATCTCAGGGTTGTTTTGACAGCTGGAGACGCAAAGAGCGTTTTAAAGGCACAATGCATAAATTTTTATTTGCAGCCAGTTACTCTGGTCTACAACAAACATGGGGGAAGAATGGGCTAGAGACACATGAGGAGAGATTGGGGAAGGAGGCTTTGGGGAGAGAACAGAGAGAGTAGCCAGTCGGATCCTTGTGCTGACTCATCCCCCATATGGCAGAAGCCATATTCCTCAGGCAGACCACTCCCCTGAGTGGCAAGAACTTGAGAGGACACAACGCTGACTCCCACCCCAGGAGGATCTCTGCCATTGCCTGATGGTCCTAAAGCCTGTCTGCTGATTACAGAGTGGCAGCCACAGATAGTAGAACCCTGGCTAAAGGAGGTGTCCAGTGGTCTAGAGACACTTGAGGAGACTGGAGATGGAGGCTTTGGGGAGAGAAAAGGGAGAGTAGGCAGTGGGATCCCAGCGCTGACTCCTCTCCAATAAGGCAGCAGCCATCTGGCTCAGGCAGACCACTCCCCTGAGTGGCAGCAGTGTGAGAGAACCCAATAACCCCCACACCCAGGAGAGACTCTGCCTCACTGTGTGGTGGCTAAGCCTGAGTGCTTAGTGCAGAGTGCTCAGATTAACAACTGAAGAAGACAGCCACAGAGAGTAGATTCCTGGAAATCTCGATTACCAGAAGTCTTGAACAGACTGCCTAAGGTCAGACAGGATCAACATCTGACATCATCAGAGGCAGATCCAGCAAGAAAAAAAAGCATTCTCTTACCATAGAAGTTCACACCACAAAGTCAGGAAATCAAGACAGATTAACTTAAGAAGGAGAAGCAAAAGAGAAGAGTCTCACAAATAATGGGAAAACAAAGAAAACCCCCAAGTGAAGGGAAAGGAGGAATCCCCACAAAGAGAACTAAATGAAATGGAAGCAAGTAAACTATCATATATTGAGTTCAAAACAACAGATCTAAGGAAGCTCAATGAGCTCACGAAGCTCAGAGAGCATTACAAAAAACTACAGTGAGACTATGACGAACTTACTGCAATCTATATCAGTATGGAAAATGACATAGAAACTATCAGTAAGACACAAGAGGAAATGAAGAATACCTTTTCTGAATTGAAGAGCACAGAAGGAATCAAAAGCAGGCTAGATGAAGCAGAGGATCAAATCAGTGAGCAGGAGGATAAGGTAGCAAATGCTCCCAGAAAGAGCAAGAAAAGGAAAAAAGGCTGAAAAAGAATGAAGAGGCATTGAGGTAAATGCAGGTCAACCTGGAACATAATAATATCCATAAAATAGGGATATCAGAAGGAGAAGAGGAAGAGGAAGGGATAGAGAACCTGTTTGAAAAAGTAATGATGGAAAACTTCCCTAATTGGAGGAGAGAGTCACACATCCAGGAAGCACAGGAGGTCCCATGCAAGAGGAACCCAATGAGGCCCACTCTAAGACGCATTATTATTACCATGCCAAATATCAAAGACAAACAGAGAATCCTAAAGGCAGCAAATGGGAAACATGTAGTAATGTACAAGAGAGCCCTGACACAGCTAGCAGTTGACTTCTCAACAGAAACACAAGCCAGAAGGGAATGGCAAGAAATATTCCCTGGAATGAAAAGCAAAGGCCTGCAATCAAGATTGCTTTACCCAACAAGACTCTCAATTAAAATGGAAGGTGAAAAAAGGAGTTTCTCAGACAAAAGAGGAGTACAAGACTACTCCTCCACTAAACCACTGCCAAATATGCTAAAAGTGACTGCTTTAAGAAGATGAAGAAAAAGAGTCTATGAATACTCAGTTCCTTTCACAGTCACCAGTACTTGATATTACCAATATATTTAACACTTACTAATCTGATTGTGACAATGCTGTGTTTTCATTGTTACTTTATTATTTGTTGAAACAAGACCTGTTTTTGTATATTTCTTGCCTATTTCTATTACTTTTAAAAAGCTTTAACTGACTTTTTAATATTCTTTATCCATTTGTTGATTAAAGGTTTGTAAAATTTTTTCTTGTAAAAAAATACCCTATTAATCCTGTTTTAGATGTGTTGCAAATACTTTCCTATTCTATTACTTGTCATTTAACTATTTTTATATGCATATTATTGTAAGTCTCAAATGTTTAATATAGTCATATTGTCAATATTTTAATGTATACCTTCTGGATTTGAATATTTTAATTCAGTGTGAGAAAAATATTAGTTTTTATTTTCTCCTAAAACTTCTTAAATTTTACATATTGATTTTTAACTCACCTGAATATTTTTTGGTTTAATGTGTGAAATTGGGGTCTATATTTGTTTTTTGTTTTTTTTAATTAATTTATTTACTTTTTAAATACATTTGTCTCTGCCTTCCCCTCACCTCTTTCCCTTGCCCCCTCCCACCTTCCCTCCCTCAGCTCTTCCCCTTTGGTTTTGTCCATGAGTCCTTGCTATATGTTCCTTGACTTTCCCCTTCCCTTCCCTTTCCCTGCCCCCCCCTTCCCTCTTGCCTCTGTTGATTTCTTTTCCTTTCAGTGTTGCTGGTCATATTTTCCTTGCTTCTTTGCATTGTTGGTTATATTTGTTTTATTTCAAGTAAGAGTCGTCCACACATCTATTTGTTAAATAAACCCTATTTTCCCCATTGATTTGAAATATCAATTTAACCAAAAATTACCTTGTTAGCAGATATATGTTTGTTTCTAGAATACTCATTCTATTTCATTGATCTACTTGATTATTTCTGTACTGGTATCATGTTGTTTTAATAGCTGAGACTTTATAATTGATTTAAATTTTTAAATATTTTATAATGGATTTTTACATTTAAAACAAATAAATAAATAAATAAATCTCCATTAAAAAGAAATGTTTCAAGTGAGATATTCTGGACAAGATGGAGGCACCGGTAGATATGATTTGCTTCTTTGAAGAACCAAAAGAAGGACAACAAATTTTAAAACTAAAACAACCAGAACTACCAGAAAATCAAACTGTATGGAATTCTGACTACCAAGGTGTTAAAGAAGAAACAATTAATCCAGACTGCTAGGAGGGATGGAGATGGACAACTGGGGGCCTGGAAGCACACCTGCCGAGGTGGTAGATCAGGTGGGTGAGGCGGTGCCTGGAGGATTAGGTGGTCCCACATTCACGTGCGGATAAGCTGGGAGGAATAACAGGGGAGTGAGGCAGCCTGTACAACTCATGATTACAGCACAGGAAACTAAAGCCTCAAAACCTCTGTCTGTAAAAATCTGTGGGGGTTGTGGTGGTGTGAGAAACTCCTAGCTTCACAGGAGACTTTGCTGAAGAGACCGACAGGGACCTAGAATGTACATAAACCTATCCACCTGTGAATCAACACCAGATGGGCCCAATTTGCTTATGGCTAGCAGGGGAAGTGACTGAAAGCAGGGCAATAGCTAAGCAAGCAGCATTGTTTCCTCTCTGAGCCCACCCCAACATATAGAGCCATAATGCACCAAAGGGGGTTGCCCTGTCCAAACACCTCAGGCTCTGCCCCTTACAGCATAACAGATGCTCTGAAACAAAAAAAAATATGGCCCAAATGAAAGAACAGGTCAAAACTCCAGAAAAAAATCTAAGTGATAAGAAGATAGCCAACCTATCAGATGCAGAGTTCAAAATACTAGTAATGAGGATGTTCACGGAAATGATTTAGAATGGTCGCTAAATAGAGGGAAAAGAGAAAGCTATGCAAAGTGAATAAAAGAAAAAAAATATAAAGGGAACCAACACTTAAGGGAAGGAAACTGGGACTCAAATCAATGACTTGGAACATAAGGAAGAAATAAGCATTCAACCAGATCAGAATGAAGAAACAGAATTAAAAAAAAAAATGAGGACAGGCTTAGGAACCTCTGGGACAACTTTAAATGCTCCAACATCTGAACCATAGGGGTGCCTGAAGGAGGAGAGAAAGAGGAAGAAATTGAAAACTTATTTGAAAAAATAATGAAGGAAAACTTCTAACAATCTGAAGAAGGAAAAAGACTTCCAAGACATTCAGGAAGGTCAAAGAGTCCAATAGAAATTGGACGCAAGGAGGAACACACCAAGACACATCATAATTAAATTACCCAAGATTAAAGATAAAGAGAGAATCTTTTTTTTTTCCTCACTTTGTTTTATTATTGTTCAAGGACAGATGTCTTCATTTTACCCACAACTACATTCCCCCCCACCCACCCCACCACTTACCCTCTGCCTTTCCCCACTTTGGATTTGTCCATGGCTCTGCTATACACATTCTTTGATGACCCTTCCCTTTCTATCCCATTATTGTCCTCCCACTTCCCCTCATAACTTTCAGTTTTTTTCTTTATTTACATGTCTCTGGTTATATTTTTCTTGTTTGTTTGTTTTCTTGATTAGGTTCCACTTATAGGTGAGATCATATGGTATTTGCCTTTCACTGCCTGGCTTATTTCACTTAGCATAATGCTCTACAATTCCATCCATGCTGTTGTGAAAAAACAGGAGCTCCATCTTTCTTTCTGCTGTGTAGTATTCCATTCTGAAAAGTACCATAGTTTTTTATCCACTCACATACTGATGGGCACTTAGATTGCTTCCAGTAGTTGCCTATTGTAAACTGTGCTGCTATGAACATTGAGGTCAGTAGGTTCTTTTGAATTGGTGTTTCAGGAATCCTAGGATATAATCCCAGTAGTGGAATTGATAGGTCAAAAGGCAGTTCCATTTTTAGTTTTTGTAGGAAATTCCATACTGTTCTCCACAGGGGCTGCACCAGTCTGCATTCCCACCAACAACGTATTAGGGCTCCCTTTTCTCCACAACCTCTCCAGAAACTTGTTGTTTGTTGATTTTGTTATGACGGTCATGCTGACTGGTGTGAAGTAGTATCTCACTGGGGTTTTAATTTGCATCTCTCTGATGGCTAATAATGCTGAACATCCTTTCAATTGATTCTGCACCCTCTGTATATCCCACTTGGAGAAGTATCTGTTCAGGTCCTTTGACCATTTCTTAATTTGATTGTTTGACTTCCTGGAGTGGAGTTGGGTGAGTTCTTTATATATTTTGGAGATCAAACCATTGCCCAAGGTGTCATTAGCAAATATATATTCCTATATGGTTGGATCCCTTTTCATTTTGCTGATTTATTTTTAGCCATGCAGAAGCTTTTTAATTTGATGAAGTCCCATTTGTTTATTCTTTCCTTTATGTCCCTTGCTCAAAGGAACACTTTGTTGAAAATATTGCTGTGTGGAATATCTGAAATTTTCATACCTACATTCTCCTCTAGGACTTAGAGTGTTGCAACTTGTATTTAAGTCTTTAAATCTTGAGTTTATTTGTGTGTATAGTGTAAGTTGGTGGTCAAGTTTCTTTTTTTTTTTTTTTTTTTGCATGTTGCCATCCAGATCTACCAACACCATTTACTAAAGAGGCTATTTTTACTCCATTTTATGCTTCTTCCCCCTTTGTCGAATATTAATTGACCATAGAGACATGGGTTTCTCTCTGGGCTCTCTATTCTGTTCCATTGATCCATGCGTCTGTTCCTATGCCAACCCCAGACTGTTTTGATTACATTAGCCTTGTAATATAGTTTGTTGTCAGGTATTGTGTATCTTCCTACTTTGTTCTTTCTCAAATCTGCTGCAGCTATTCAAAGTTGTTTATGGTTCCATATAGATTTTTGAAGTGTTTATTCTATGTCTGAGAAATATATCATTTGTATTTTAATAGGGATTACATTGAATCTATAAATTGCTTTGGGTAGTATGGATATTTTGATGATATTAATTCTTCCATTCCATGAACACGGTACATGCTTCCATTTATTTGTGTCTTCCTTAATGTCTTTCTTCAGTGGTTTGTAGTTTTCTGAGTACAGGTCTTTAATCTCCTTGGTTAGGTTTATTCCCTGGGACCTTATTTTTCTTGTTGCTATAGCAAATGGGATTTTTTTCCTGATTTATGCTTCTGACATTTCATTGTTGGTATACAAAAATGTCTTTGATTTCTGAATATTAACTTTGTATCCTGTTGCTTTGCTAAATTCACTTATTCAGTTGAGTAGTTTTGGTATAGTCTGTAGGGTTTTCTATGTACACTATCATGTCATCTGCAAACTGACAATTTCACTTCCTCTTTTCCAACTTGGATGCTTTTTATTTCTTTCCCTTGTCTGATTGTTGTGGGTAGGGCTTCCAATACTATGTAGTAATAGAAATGATGAAAGTGGACATCCTTGTCTTGTTCCTGATCTTAGTGGTAAAGCGTTTAGTTTTTGCCCATTGAATATGATGTTGGCTGTAGTTTTTTCATAAATGGCCTTTACTATATTGAGGTATTCTCCTCTAATCACACTTTGTTGAGGTTTTGTTTTGTTTTTTATCACAAATATGTGCTGTACCTTATGAAATGCTTTTTCAGCATCTATTGATATGATTGTATGATTTCTTTCTTTCCTTTTGTTTGTGTGATGTATATACTAAATTTATTAATTTGCAAGTATTGTACTATCCCTGTATCCCTGGGATCAATCCCACTTGATCATGTTGTATGATATTTTTAATGTATTGCTGAATGTGCTTCGCCAATATTTTGTTGAGGATTTCGGAGTGTATGTTCATCATTGATATTGGCCTATAGTTTTCTTTCTTTGTTGTGTCTTTATCTGGTTTTGGGATTAGGATGATACTGGCTTCATAAAAAGAGTTTGGAAACCTTCCTTCTTCTTGGATATTTTGGATTAGTCTGAGAGGGATAGGGATTATCCCTTTCTTAAATACTTTGTAAAATAGGAGAGAATCATAAAAGCAGTAAGAGAAATGGAGAGAGTTACCTATAAAAGAGTTTCCTTAAGACTATCAGCTATATTTTTTAAATAAACCTTACAAGCAAGAGGGGCTGTAAAGAAGCATTAAAAGTTATGAAAGGTAAGGACCTACATCCAAAATTATTCTATCCAGCAAAGCTATCATTTAGAATGGGAGGGCAGATAAAGTGTCTCCCAGATAAGGTAAAATTTAAAGAGTTCATCATCACCATGACTTTATTATATGAAATCTTAATGGGACTTATCTAAGAAGATCAGAACTATGAACAGTAAAATGATAACAAACTCACAACTATCAACAACTGAAACTAAAAAACAAAAACTAAGCAAACAACTAGAAGAGGAAGATAATCACAGAATTGGAGATCACATGGAAGGTTATTAGTGGGGGAGGTGAGCAGAGTGGCAGAAAAGGTACAGGGAATAAGAGCATGATTGGTAGGTACAAAATAGATAAGGGGAGGTTGAAAATAGTATAAGAAATGGAGAAACCAAAGAACTTATATGTACGACCCATGGGCATGAACTAAGGAGGGGGATGCTGGTGGGAGAAGGGGTGCAGGGTGGAGGGGGGCAAAGGGAAGATAAAAATGGGATAACTGTAATGGCATAATCAATAAAATGTACCTAAATATATTCCTAATGAAATAGGGGTGATGGTTGCACAACTACCTAAATATACTAATAACTACTGAATTACACAAATATAAACATGGAAAATTTTATGGCTTGTGTATCATATCTAAATAAAGCTGTTATTTAAAAATATCATGAATTTCCTTTTCTGAAATTGTGTGTATGATATAGATGAACAAAACTGTGATCTGTACAATGTCATCTCTATGTGTGCAACATGAGTTGTTTGGTGTATTATGAAAGGGCAGAAAGTTAGCTTCCAGACTCAAACTCTACTCTTTCCACTCTACACACATGTACAAATCAAGAGTGAGTAGTTAAATTGGTGAATTGATTTTGAGCAATCTGATAACCCCAGTTGTTAGTAGCCACCATGTTGTGAAAAGTACAAACCCATACTCAGCTCCCTGTTTTGTGGACCCAAGTGAATAAGTGGATCCAGGTCTTATATGAGCCTCTAAACTCCCTCTATCTTTTCCTGCCTCCAGATACATGTTTGGGAGTAGTGATGACAGGAGCAATTTTTTTTTATTATGTTGTAGTATCATCTACCAGTTCTCTGTCTACTACCACAATGCAGTAGGATCCCAAGATCTGGGTAGAGGTCCTAATGGCAGTTAAGAAGTCCCATCTTAGATCATGACCAAAGTGGAATTATGACCCAATATTTTCCCAGAGCTTTGACTTAGAATACTGAGCACTCAAGCAGCTACTACAAAGGCATACTGGATTCTTATCATTTATTTTTTCATGTGTTTAGCTTCTTTGGGAATTCAAATGGGAATAAGGGGAATATTTCCCTCCTTCCCTTCCTTCCTTCCTTCCTTCCTTCCTTCCTTCCTTCCTTCCTTCCTTCCTTCCTTCCTTTTAGATTTCAAGGCCATAATACCATGGAAAAAAATATCATCACTGTCCTAACACAACACTTATTGCTTGTAATAAATACTAAAAAGCAGGAAAAGTTTGAAAATAAAACTGCAATTACATTACTTTTGATCTACCTGTGACTTGAAGTGTTCTTCGAAGTCCAGGTTAGGTCTGGATAAGTGTGTGTATTTAGATATGTGTTTATAGATATTTATATATAAGAATATACTAATATTTTTCATGAATGTAGATAATCTAATGTTTGATTCATTAGGAGGGTTTGTTCTGAGAATGATAATTATTCTTTGACATGAATTAAGCATATACTCCGTAGCTTCATTTGCTTGGTTAGATAATTGTGCCAATAAAGTCATGGTTATGAGTTGATAGTTATATAAATCAACAATCAACAGTGGAAAGGACAAGATCCTCTCAATCCTGTCAAGCTTCTTTTTTAAGGCATCGACAGCATTCCAAACACAGTCATCCAATCCAAAACTGAACACCTGGTGATAGTACGACCTGCTTTGAAAACTTTGGACTATGACTATTTTATATTTCATATATAACCAGTTCTTCACTACCTTGCTTATTTTCACAGAAAAGCGACTGGGATCTAAATGTTCCAATAGTAACTAACATGATGATGAAACCTGAAATAAAATCAAAATAATAACACAATATAGTTTTCTTGTTTTGCTGTTATCAATAACCTTATTAACTTAAATAAGCTGATGGAAGGTCAGAGAAGTTCACGACTTTGTAGGAAGCACATAGGTAGTAAGTGAAGGAGTTTGTATAACTTCAGAGTTAAATATCTTTCTACTACAATATACTTGATAGTAACAAGTAACTGGTAACCCAGTGGTTTCCTATACCTGCTTCTGAAGAAATGCCTTATGTGTTTGCTTCCATTCATACTGGTGAAAAAAGAGATGAAGTTTACAGACAAATGGAAGAGAAAATATAAAGCTCTGCATAATTTATTTTATTTAAATTTTATTTTATTTTTTCAAATACATTTGTCTCTGCCAACCAACCACCACTTTCCCTTGCCACCTCCCTTCTTCCCTCCCTCAGCTCTTCCCCTTTGGTTTGGTCCATGAATCCTTGCTATATGTTCCTTAACTTTCCCCTTCCCTTCCTTGTCCCCGCTCCCCTCCCTCCTTACCTCTTGTGTCTGTTGATTTCTTTTCCTTTCAGTGTTGCTGGCCTTATTTTCTTTGCATCTTTGTATTGTTGGTTAGGTTCCGCTTATAGGTGAGATCATATGATATTTGTCTTTTGCCCCCTGGCTTATTTCGCTTCGGATAATGCTCTCCAGTTCCATCCATGCTGTCGCGAAGTTCAGTAGTTTTTTTTTTCTTTCTGCTGTGTAGTACTCCATTGTGTATATGTACCATGACTTTTTGATCCAGTCATCTATTGATCGAAATTTAGGTTGCTTCCAACACGTGGCTATTGTAAATTGACTGCTATGAACATTGGGGTGCATAGGTTCTTTTGTATTGGTGTCTTGGTGTTCTTAGGGTATAGTCCCAGCAGGGAAATCACTGGATCATAAGGCAGTTCCATTTTCAGCTTTTTGAGGAAATGCCACACTGCTTTCCACAGTGGCTGCACCAATCTGTATTCCCACCAACAGTGGACTAGGGTTCCCTTCTCCACAGGCTAGCCAGCACCTGCTGTTTGTTGATCTGTTTACAATGGCCATTCTGACCGGTGTGAGGTGGTACCTCATAGTGGTTTTGATCTGCATTGCTCTGATGGCTAGTGATGCTGAGCATCCTTTCAAATGCCTCTGGGACCTCTATATCTCTTCCTTGGAAAAGCGTCTGCCCAGGTCCTTTGCCCATTTTTTGATTGGATCATTTGTCTTCTTGGAGTGGAGTCAAGTGAGTTCTTCATATATTTTGAGATCAAACCTCTATCTGATGTATCATTAGCAAATATATTTTCCCATATGGTTGGCTCTCTTTTCATTTTGCTGATGTTTTCTTTTGCCGTGCAGAAACTTCTTATTTTGATGAGGTCCCACTTGTTTATTCTTTCCTTTATGTCCCTTGCTTTAGGAGACATATCGGTGAAAAAATTGCTGGGTGGGATATTTGAGAGATTCCTGCCAATGTTCTCCTCTATGACTTTTATGGTGTTGTGACTTATATTTAAGTCTTTTATCCATCTTGAGTTTATTATTGTGTATGGTGTCAGCTGATGATCCAATTTCCATTTTTTGCATGTAGCCATCCAGCTCTCCCAACACCATTTGTTGAAGAGGCTATTATTGCTCCATTTTAAGCTTCTGCCCCCTTTGTCAAATATTAGATGCCCATAGAGACCTGGGCTTATTTCTGGGCTTTCTATTCTCTTCCACTGCTCTATGGGTCTCTTCTTGTACCAGTACCAGATTGTTTTGAATATAGTGGCTTTTTAGTAGAGTTTGATGTCCGGTATTGTGATCCCTCCTACTTTGTGTTTCTTTCTCAAAATTGCTGCGGCTATTCGGGGTTGTTTATGGTTCCATATAAATTTTTGAAATGTCTGTTTTATTTCTGTGAAATATGTCATTGATATCTTAATAGGTATTGCGTTGAATCTATAAATTGCTTTGGGTAGCATGGACATTTGGGTCCTCTCCCTTCTATTCTTGATGAGTCTGCTTAAAGGCTTGTCAATTTTATTTATCTTTTCAAAGAACCAGCTTCTGGATTTGTTGATCTTCTGAATTGTTCTTTTTGTCTCTATGTCATTCAGTTCTGCTCTGATCTTGACTATTTCCTTCCTTCTCCTTACTCTGGGACTTATTTGTTGTTTCTTCAGTTCTTGAAGTTGTAGTGTTAGGTCTTTTATTTGAAATGTTTCTATCTTTTTTAGGTAAGCCTGTATTGCTATGAACTTCCCTCTCAGGACCGCCTTTGCTGTGTCCCATAGGTTTTGGCCTGTTCTCTGTTCATTTTCATTTGTTTCCAGAAATTTTTTGATTTCTTCTCTTATCTCATTATTGACCCATTCATTGTTTTATAGCTTGCTGTTGAGTATCCATGAGTTTGCAAGTTTTTGAAGTTTCTCTTTGAGGTTGATTTCCAGTTTCAGTCCCTTGTGGTCCGAGAAAAAGTTTGGTATTATTTCAGTTATCCTGAATGTGCTGAGGTTTGCTTTGTGTCCTATCATGTGGTCTATCTTTGAGAAACTGCCATGAGCATTTGAAAAGAATGTGTATTTTTCTTCTTTGGGATGTAAGGTTCTAAATATGTCAGTTAAGTCTCTTTGATTCAGTGTGTCATTCAGCACCACAATATGTTTATTAATGTTTTGTTTGGAAGATCTCTCCATTTTTGACAGTGGGGTGTTGAAATCCCCTACTATCACTTTGTTGCTGTCTATATCTTTTTTGAAGTCATCCAACAATTTCTTTATAAACTTGGGGGCTCCTATATTGGGAGCATATAAGTTTACAATTTTGATGTCTTCTTGATAGATTCTTTCTTTAAGTATGATAAAGTGCCCTTCTGGGTCTCTCTTTATGGCCTTTGTTTTGAAATCTACTTTGTCTAATACAAGTATGGCAACCCCAGCCTTTTTCTCATGCCCATTTGCTTGGAATATTTTTTTCCATCCCTTTACTTTTAATCTGTGTAGGTCTCTTGCTCTGAGGTGGGTCTCTTGTAGACAGCATATGCATCGGTCATGTTTTCTTATCCATTCAGCTACGCTGTGTCTTTTCATTGGAGCATTTAGTCCATTCACATTGAGAGATATTACTGATAGAAACTTACTCATCTTTTCTCTTTGTACCTTGTTCCTCTCTCTCATCCTTTTCCTTCATCTGCTTAAACCAGTCCCCTTAGCATATCTTGGAGTGCTGGTTTGGTAGAGATGTAATCTTTTAGCCTTGTCTTGTCTGGGAAACTCCGTATTTCCCCTCCTATTTTAATGGAGAGCCTAGCTGGGTAGAGCAGCCTTGGCTGTAGGCCCTTGCTTTTCATGGCTTGGAATACTTGTTGCCATTCCCTTCTGGCTTGTAGTGTTTCTGTTGAGAAGTCAGCTCCTAGGCATATCGGGGCTGCCTTGTATGTTACTTTCTCCTTCTTCCTTGCTGCCTTGAGGATTCTCTCTTTGTCTTTGGCATTTTCCATTTTAATGATGATGTGTCTTGGAGTGGACCTCCTTGAGTCCCTGTTGAGTGGGGTCCTCTGTGCCTCCTGGATTCATGAGAGCCTTTCTCTCCTCAAATTAGGGAAATTTTCCATCATTACTTTTTCGAGGAGGTTCTCTACTCCTTGCTCCTCTTCTTCTCCTTCTGGTATCCCTATTATATGGATATTATTGCATTTCAGGTTGTGTGCATTTCCCTAAATGCCTCTTCATTTTTTGAGTCGTTTTTCCATTTCTTGCTCTTTCTGGGAGCTTTTTTCTACCTCATCCTCCATCTCACTGATTCGATCCTTGGCTTCATCTAGCCTGCTTTGGATTCCTTCTACTGTGTTCTTCATTTCAGAAATGATATTCTTCATATCCTCTTGTGTCTTCTTGATAGTTTCTATGTCCTTTTCCAGGCTGGTATAGTTTGTTGTAAGATCCTGATAGTTTCTCTGCAGTTTCTCATAGCTATCTTTGAGCTGGCTGAGCTCATTGAGCTTCCTTAGAGCCATTGTTTTGAATTCAGTATCTGATAGTTCCCTTGCCTCTCTTTCATTTAGTTCTTTCTGTGGGGAGTCCCTTTTTCCACTCATTTGGAGGGAACTTCTTTTGCTTCCTATTTTGTGAAAGTTGTTTCGTATTTTTATACTTTACTTTCTTTCTGGGCCTTCCTCTGATGATGTCTGTTGTTGACCCTATAAGACCTTGGGTTGTTTGTTTGAGCCTTCTAGGAGTCTACTGTCTGACTTCTGCTTGTGGCAGCTCTGTGACCCCTTCGGTCAGGGCTCGGCTATTTTTTTGGATCTCTCTGCACTCTCACGCGGGCTCCTTGAGCGTGCTCCTGGCGCGGCATGATCCCCCTCCTGCCTGGGCTCGCTTGTGCTTTCCCCAGACCAGGGGGCTTATTCACGACCTCGAGTACTCATCTGGCCCCCTGGCCGTCGAGCTCCCTGGCACTGGTCAGTTTAGGGACTTCTATTGTGTGTTTTCCTCGCTTTTGTGTCTTTGGGTGCATTGCTTGCCCTTCCCAAATGGGGACTACGGAAATGGAAGGAAGTCAGCTCCAGGACTCTCCAGTTTATCCTTTCTCTGGTCTCTTCTCCAGGGATTCTGGGAAGCTCTACTAATTTTGTGGGCCGCACCGCAATTCCGGGCGAGCGGATCAATTTATGCCTGCCCTTGCCGCTCTGTGCACTCCCTCGCAGGCTGTATAGGTGCCAATCTGTGGGAGGCCTTGCCGGCTGGTGCAAGCATTCGCCAGCCCACGCGGGTCAGCCACACACTCGCCAATCCTGGCCTGCCACTTGGCACAAGTGTGCGCACCTGCACTGGGTGTTTTTTCGGTGTCTATGTGTGCTTTTCGGCTTTTGGCTCTTTGGGGGTATGGCCTCTTCCCGCGCAATGGAGACTACGGCAAGGAGAAGGAGTCGGGAACCCCGGTTCCTCCTGCCCTTCTTTCCCCAATGCCTGTGTCTCCAGTTTCTTCTCTAGGCTCTCCCAGCCAGTCTGCACTCAGCCCCGCAGCTCACACGCATACAAGCTGTGTGCGGAGTGCACAAAAGGCAGGTTAATTGATTCCCTTATGCCTGAGCTAGATGGTAGCTGCAGAGTGGGAGGTGCGTTATCACCCGGGCTCCACCAGCCGCTGTGTCAGTTCTCTTCACAAAGTTTTCCTCACCAGTCTTTTCCCAGGCACCAGCCCACCCTGCTGCTGCCTCTACCCAGAGATCAAGGAGGGTGGCTCCCACTGTAATTTTTGCGTTGGTCCTGTAAATGTCTCTTTGCATCCCCAGCCACCTGTCTCTGGCAGAGAGCGCCCCTAAGCTTTTTTGGGTTGCGTGTTGTCTGTATTTTGTTTGTTTTAGCTGCTGTAGTTTAGGGGTCCCTGTTTATGATTCAGACCCCGTTCTTCTCGGGGGAAGCTAACTGGCAGTTTCAATGTCCCTCTGGTGCTAGTGCCCGTGGGTACCCAGCCCACCCTCTCGAGCCTCCACTGCACTTGTCACCCGTTGGGATGTGTGAGAGTAGAATCCACTTTCCGCAGCACCGAGGCTCCTCTCCCACTATCGTTCCATTTTTTTCCAGGTGATTACTCCACTATTTAGTTGCAATTCCAGTTTGGTTTTGGGAGGAGGTCAGCATGACTCCCATTCACTCCTCCGCCATCTTCCTTCCTCAATTTTTTTTATTTTTAATGAAGGCTTTTTTATTATGTAAAACGTATTTATAAAATTATTAAAAACAAAACACAGAATTTTAAGTGATACAAGAACTCTTGTATTTTGTTAAAGATTTTCTGAATTTGTTTTTCCATTTATTTTGATTAATAGACCTATATGAAATTTTGAGTCCATTAAGTTTTAAGATAGATAGTTTATTTTTCTTTCCTATATCAAGAACTTCTTAATATAAAGAGTTAAAATTAGCATAATAATCTACAAAACTTGGGAAATAATATATATTTTTGTAAAAAGTAAGATGATAAAAAGATGAGCACCTAAAGTTTCAAAGTAAAGATAATTGCAAATAAAAGATCAATGAGATAGTTAAAACAATTTCCAAATGCTATATGCTTGCATGTGTGAATTAGTGACCTGTTTCTAAAAGTTTCCGTATGCCACATAAATATGAAAAATTATGAAACTGTATTTTTTATGTTAAGGTATATTTCTTTAAAATATCATCTTTTGATTAATATTTTCAAAACAAAGAATAGTGAGTACTAGAAACAAAAAAAATATTTTTTTAAATCAAGAGAGCTTTTAATAAACCAAGACAAGATCAAAATGATATTTTCAAATTGATGTCTCAAAGTATTTAACACTCCTCTACACTGTTCCACTTACCCTGGAAAGAAGCAGAACTGGACACTACATTAGAAATATCTAACAAAGTCATGTCAGGTAGGTACCATTTGCTAATTTGCAGGTTATTTTATTTTTTTTTATTTTAATTTTTATCTGAGATCTGTTTCCCAAGGAAGAGCTGGGGTAAAGATAGTCTTTACTGTGTACATCAAAAATGAGTGTCTATTGTCTCCACTCTCAGTATGTGATATGGTGTGGAAAATGTATAATAATGGGGATGCTCTGAGAATATGGAATTATTTAAGGGACAAATATAATCTTACATACAAATGTAACTATAACATAAACAGCTTTATTATGGGTAATGCTTTGTTAGAGATGTCCATGCATAGATGTAATGTGTACCCATTTGAATTATAGGTATTCATAGGGGACAAAATCACTTTTCTTATGATATTCATGTGCTTTATGGAGAGGGAGGCATTTGAATGGTGAGTTAAGAAAAGAGTTTTCATCAGATTAAAAAAAGAAACATAAGCAGCTGCACAGAATATTCTGTTTGATGACTCTACTACATATATATAAAGAGAAAGTTTGGAGAACTGCTGAAGACACAAACTGTGGTCAGACTGGAGATTTTTCAGCACTAGCAAGAGGGTTTGAATATAATTCAGAAAACAAGATGGATTTATTAAAATTTTTGTTTGCTATAGGAGGATGGGTTTCAATACATCTAAATATTTGCAAAAATATTTTAAACTAAATCTCTTTTCAAAGCTCTGCTGTAGCTACACAATTGAATTATACGAATAAGTTAAGTTTCAAGATTGGTTGCTTTTTAGAGCAGGAGCTATTGTTCTGGGCTTGGATTGGAAAATTACTTTTCATTATATAACATTTATTTTTTTTAAACCATGGGTCTGTATTATATTTGCAATTAAAAAAGTAAAGTGGAAAAGAAGGGGAAAAAACCTTGCTGATTATACAATGTATATTTGAATCTTGCTTTTTTTTCAAATTATTTATTTGTTTATGTCAAGTGGCAGTGTTAGAGCAGTAAAAAATAGAGCTCATTATATTTCTAACTTAAATACTGATTCATCATAGGATTATTGTGTGACTTTTAGAAAATTGCTTTATTTCACTGAAAAATTTTGCCTCTAAAACTAGTATAGTGCAAACTGTCATTCACCTATGATTTTCCATAATTTTATAAAACATAATAAAATGAGGATTTAGAAAGTAAGAGTAAGGGATTGAATATAATGCTCCAACTGAAACACAGACCTGAGAAGAAATCTACAACTGCTGTGGGATTAATTGCTTTCTAATCTAGGAACTGATTCCATGGCTTATGTGGTGATCACCATAAAAAATAGGTGCATAAGACTGCATATTTTTTAGAATGATCAAAATCCAGAATATTAACACCACCAAATGCTGGTGAGGATGTGGCCCAAGAAGAACCCTCACTCATAGCTGGTGGGGATGCAAATGAAACAGACACTTTGGGAGACAGTTTGGCAGCTTCTTATAAAACTAAATATATTCTTACTCTGTTGTCCAGCCACCATGCTCCTTGATATTTACCCAAAGGACCTGAAAAGTGATATCTACATGAAAACCTGCAGGTGGGTATTTATAGAAACTTTATTAATAACTGCCAAACTTGGAAGCAGCCAAGATGTACTTCTGTAGGTGAATGGATAAATCAGCTGTGGTCCATCCAGACAATGGAATATTATTCAGTGCTGAAAAAATATGAGCTATCAAGCCATGAAAAGATGTGAAGAAACCTTAAATGCATATGACTAACTGAAAGAAGCCAATCTGGAAAGTCTGCATACTATGTGATTCCAACTCTGTGGCCTTCTGGAAAAGGCAAAACCATAGAGACAGTAAAAAGATCATGAGTTGCTAGGGGTTGGGGGTGGTAGTGATGATGTGGAGCTCAGAGGATTTTTAGATCCATGAAATTACATTGTATGATATTGTAATGCTGGATGTATGCCATACATTTGTCAGAACTTACAGAATTTCACGTATCACAAGTGAAAGTTAATGTAAACAATAGGCTCTGGGTGATTATCATTTAACGTAGGTTCATCAATTGTAACAAATGTACCATTCTGAAGGGGAGTGTTAAATAATGGGAGAGGCTGTGTATGTTTTAGCAGAAAGGGTACATGAGAAATCTCCATACCTTCCTCAGTTTTGTTCTAAAACTGCACTAAAAATAGTCTTTATAAAAATATCTGTAAGACTAGTTTTGATAATAGGTAGCTACTTATTTATAAGACATTTGAATTTATTTTTTAAAACATCCCTAGATAGGGAAAAAACTTTCTTTACCTTTATGAGAAATTCTATTTTCATGAATGGTCTTTCATGGTTTGATTCCTTCTAACTACTTTGGCCTGTTTCTTGTCACTTTGCAAGAGAAACACTTATTCCAATTACTGCAGACCATCTGCAGCTCCCCGTATGTTCTGTGCATATTTGTGCATGTGCATTTCATTTCTGTTTACATTCTTGGATACGGAATTCATCACTATCCTTAATTCCTATCTCATGCCATGTCTTTGCCTGAGACTTATTCTGACTTGTCTTGCAGAGTCAGTCTCTGAGAAGAATGTCCATATAACCCTTCATTGCTATGTACAATTCCTTCAATTGTTCTTTCTAGATGATTACATAGCTTTGCTTATGCCCATCAATTAATAAGCTCTTTGTTTATGCCTATCAATTAATAAGGTAAATGCTCTGCACTAATTCCCCACTTGCCAGTTTCTCCAATTGGACTGTACACTCTCTGAGGGTCTTGTGTCTTGTATATTTAAATCCCAATCACTTTGCCACATGTACTTACTGTGCAATAAATGTTTGCTGACTGTATGACATGAACTTCATGTTCTAAAGTATTGAGAACTTCATGTATGAAATTTCAGCTCTATATAGAAACTTTGATGTTAGAACTACGTTCCTTTTTGGGGAACTTAACGCCTGAGTCTTAATGGGATATGTTCTTGGTAAAGTCAATAAGACACAGGTTTCTGAACTGGGTTTCAGACTTCCTAAAATAAGTCCTGCCAAAAATAATATATGCATCATTTCAACACTAACACAAAAACTAAGGTGAGGAAAGAGAAAAAGGAAAAAAAAGCCAATAGTTGCTATAAGTATTCAGACTTACACTGTAAATAGAGATTAAACATTTATTTATGCTCATGTTTGATAGGAAAACTCTACACTTTATATAGAGAGCTTGGGTAGACAAATAATGGAACAGTATACTATATAAATATAGGTAGCAAGTGAAAATAGTGAATACATATTGGACATTTGGCTATATAAATATATCTTATTCAGCCTTTACATTGCTTCCGTTATTGTGATAATTGGGCTTATAATCAGTGCTTCAATCCAAATTACTGAAGTAATTCTTCTTAAATACTTGGTGGTTCTTTTACACTAGAAAGCACATATTAATTACAATTATACTTCTTAATAATACCATTTCTAAAATGTATTAAGAAAGCTTGTAAGATAGGTGTTCATATTATTTTAAAAACAAGAATCTGTTGCCCACTTCTTACCAAGGTGGGCTCCATATTACTTTGTACAAGTCACCCAAATGGCCCTCTCAGGGACTCAAGGGCATGGCAAGCAGTCTTCCTTCTGAGAATAAGGAGCAGGGATAAGTTGACCTTCAGTGGTATTACTAAAGCTGTCCCAACCAATTGTCTTTGGTAATAAAATATTTTAAGGCAGAATTTGATCATTTTAGACTCCAAGGAACTTCTTGAGAAGAAAGGGAGCAAAGCTTAGAAGTTCACCCCAGGGCCCAGGGCCCAGAGAAGACATAAGTTTTATACTCAGGAGCAGTTTGTGACAATGAGCAGGGAACAGCAAAGGAGCCAGGAGCATTTGCAAACAGAAACTTCTGGGATACTTCTGGGACTCTCTAGCTATCTATCTGTATGTGTTTTTAGACTAAGAAATCCTCTGAGTAATCTGGATAATGAGGAGGTCTCAAAAATCCGACTTTAAGCTTTTGCTAAAATAGATAGGTGATAACTCATGCAATTAATTGGGAAAGTACAATATTCATCCATATTTCAACCACTAAACTTGTGAAGCAGGTGATATGACTCATGCTGAGGGTGGAAAAAAAAGAGCACATTTGTTATAATCTTTTCCAGACATGAAGTGTTTGTATCATGAAAATAACTGTCTCTTCAAATTGAGGTTATAAATTATCTCATGATAAGTTATTTCATGTTATTCTACCTTGTATGGATGCTAACACTTAATCATCCTTTCTCTATAAATGTTATATTGGTATCAGTATTAATGCAAATACAGGGTTAATATTGCATAATCTCATGTCATGGATATAAACATTTTTCCTGTGTTGACTTCACAGTCATGTTAAAAAAACAAAACCAAACCAAAACCAAAACCAAAACCAAAACCAAAAACAAAAACACTGTTGCCTCAGTAAGTTTCATCTAAGGGTAAATCACTTACTGAATACATTCTACCTAGATTAGCTTACTTTGCTTTCCTCTTTCTCATTACCACAGTTCAATAAATAAATTCATTATAGAATAAATTCTAGCACTTGATTCTTTGTACAAAATAGAATAAGTAAAATGTCTTCAACCTTTTTCTTCTGTAAAGATATTAGGCTTTACAGGCCATTTAATACCTGTTTCAATAACTCAATTTTATCTGGAAGCCTGAAAGCAGCAATAGACGATATGTAAACATAGACAATATGCAAAGGTTTCAATAAACTTTACTTACAAAAATTGGTGGCAGACTAGATTTAACCAATGGGCCATGTTTGTTGACTTCTGCCCTATATTAATAGATGAGGAAACAATTTTACACTTTAAAGAACTTTTTCCATTAAACTAGCATCAGTCCAGAGTGTGTGTATTAAATATCAAAGATTCAGCAAAGCAGAAATGTAGTGAAACAGAATGTGATTTCTGCAAATGTTTCTAAAGAATTCTGTGAGATAAATGTATATTTATCTAGGTTTCTTATTATCCCTTAATCCAGTAGATTCCCAAGGGTGGAGAAGTCAGAACAGTCCACCTGTGTTCAGGCAGTTCTAACCAGTGTCCAGGAAAGATCTTTTCCTTAAATAAAAAATAATAATAAAAAAAATTAAAAAAGAATTTTTTGGTATAATTTCTAAACAATCATTTTGATTCTTTTAGCTTTTAATGTTTTACTTGTGAGCTTATAATTGTCATGTTTTACTACTTACAATAAAAAAAAAACCTCAAAGCAATAATTTCTTGGACTTGACAACAAAAGCAAAGGCAACAAAAGCAAAAACAAGTGAGACCACATCAAACTTAGAAGGTTTTTTTTAACAAAGGAAACGATCAAAAAAAATGAAAAGACAACCTATTGAATAGAAGAAGATATTTGCAAATCATATAGTTGGTAAGGGTTTAATATCCAAAATATAAAAAGATTACTATAACTCAATAGAAAAAAATTTCATTAAAAATGAGCAAAAGGTCTGAATAGACAATTTTTCAAAGAAGATATACAAATGGGTAACAGGTACATGAACATGTGCTTAACATCACTCATCATCAGGGAAATGCAAATTAAAACCACAATGAAGTAAGAGCTCAAGCCTGTCAGAGTAGCTAGCATCAAAAAGACAAGAGATAACTAATGTGGGCAAAGATGTAGAGAAAAGGAAAACCTCCTGCACTGATTGTGGGAATGTAAATTAGTGCAGCCACAGAGGAAAGCAGTATGGAGATTCCTCAAAAAATTAAAAATAAAACTACCATGCTATTCAGCAATTCCAATTCTCTGTATTTATCTGAAAAAATTAAGTCAGTATCTCAAAAAGATACCTGCATCCCTATGTTCATTTCAGCATTATTTACAACAACCGAAACAAAGAAACAATGTAATATATAGAATGGAATATCATTCATGAATAGAAAAAAAGGAAATTCTGCCATTTGCAGCAACATGGATGGATCTTCAGAACATTGTGTCAAGTGAAATAAGTCAGAGAGAAAAAGCTAAATACTGTATAATTTCACTTATATGTAGGATCTAAAAAAAGAACTCACAGATACAGAAAAAAAAGCACTCATAGATTGAAGGTTGCCAAGGGAGGAAGAATGGGAGAAATGGGAGAGGGTGGTCAAAAAGAAAAATGAAAAGAGAAAAAACATTGTGTTCTACATGGATGTTAATTTATAATTCATTTTACAGACAGTTTCTGAGACACTTCCCAGTATCTCTTTCAAGAGTCAAAGTGTGACATGTTGTTGATCTGAACTTACCTGAGGCAAAGTTGTGTTACTTTATACCCCTGAATTTGAACAGTATGTTAGATTTAAACAAGAATGACACTGAGATCAGAAAGAGGAAGAAAACAAATTTGGATACTTTATGTTCATAATTTGATGTAATCACTTGATATTTTTATGTATTTGTAAATTTTCTGGGGTTTATTGTGCATCTTTTCAAATTTAGTCTGACATTAAGAAATTTTTTCTAATTTGATGTATATGTCTTTCTTTTTCATGTAAAAGAAACTTTTTGAAATCAAAACTAATAAAACATGTTCAACAACTATTTGTGTCTACTGACATGAATATACAAATAAATTAATTTGGACAAAGTCCCTGACAATTTACAGAATTAAATTTGGAAACAAGAATGTTATGAATTATTGGAACAAACACTAAAATGTAGGTAGAAGTTTTTCCTCTTTTTTCCAAAAAATGTAATAAAGTAATTTAGAAGTATTAAGCCTCATGTTTTGCTTTTTTTTTAAACTGAAAAATTGTTTTATTTAATTTTTTTTAAGTTACTGGCATGAAAATGTATACAAAGTTCAGTACAAGAAAATTTGAACTATGTTTCTTTTCTGGCTATTAGAATTGTTTCATTTCATAATTATCACTCAATATAATTTGTTGCATGAAGAAAGGGAGTCTGAAAAATGATCCATTGTGTACAATAAATCTACTAACACAGGTATACTGTACATAATAATATGGAGAGTCAGAGGCAGATCATGGGGGCTCCTGTAAGCTATTGTCAGAATTTTGACTGTTACTCAAGAACAAAAAAAAAAGTATTTTTTTTTTTAAATTAGAGGAGTGACTTAATATTCTTTATATGAAAAAAATCACCACTCTGGCACTTTTCTTGAGAATATGCCATAACAGATTATAGAGAGTACATGTGGAAGCATGAATCCTGGTTACTATGCTACTGCAAAAATACAGATGAGATGTAATGGTGCCAAGGACAAGACATATGATGGAGGCTGTGAGAGAAGCCTTCCTTCTGGGTACATTTTGAAGGTAAACCTATTTCAGTTTCTGAAATATTTAGATTTGAGATGAGAGAAAAGAATAAGAAAAAAATCCAGGGTTTTTGCCTTGAAAAACTGTAAGAATAGAATTTTCATCAACTGAGATGATGAAGGCTGTCACAGGAAGCAATTTGGTGAGAAGGTCAGGAATGCAAATTTGTGTGTCTTGAGTATATGCTTATTTCCCCCCCAAACCCAAGTGGTGATGTCAAGTAGTTGTTTAATATAGAACTTCAGAGTTTGGGAAAGATGTCTGGGTTGGATATAGATGTGATGATTTTTAGAAAGTAGAGGAACATGAAATTCATGGGACCAAATTAAATTACCAAAATATAAAGATTTAGAACCAAGGATAGGTTCTGTAAACTCTCCAACATTAGCAAGTTAAAGAAAAGGATAGCTCAGCAAAGGTGCCTGGAGGGGGCAACCGAAGAGGTAAGAGGAAATGCAGAAAACCAGGATGTGTGGGTGGCTGCTTGAAAACATCTCTGCAAGAATAAGATATTGCCTAAAAAAAAAAATCAGTGCTAGGTTTGAAATATAATTAGGATTCAATGGCATTAGGCATTTTGTTAGTCATAATTATAATGCTATCATATTTTGAGACATACTTAAATTGATAGGCCTGTCCAATTCACAGATCATTGAGTTAGTTATAAAACAAGTTCACCATGCTCCAAAAAAATCTCATATATCACTTCAAATTAATGTTGATAATTAGGTTTGAATTGGCTTTGATTCTGTTCTTATTTAATGACTAAATATGTTTTGGACCTTTACTGTTGTCAAATAAAGCAAATATTACATATATAAAAATAATAAAAGCTTTTTGAGTTTACACTACAGATTGGCAAGATAGTTCTTTCCTTTGAAAGGGTTCTATTCATTATTCATGTTGAGAGAGACTGCTGGACACTACAGTTGGACCAGACAACTAACTTCCCTGCATACATCCTGATGTTTTATGTTCCCTGCCTTTGCTTATGTTTTTCCTTGACTGGTATCCTGATGAGTTTTTCTCTGAAAGCGCACCCAAAATGATCACTCTCTGTTTGGTTACTCTACAGCATTTAAAACACATCCACAAGAGGCTGCGGGGACTTTTACTAGATTATATTTTATTAATACTTAATTGTTTTTATACTTATTTTACCTTTAAGAACTAGAGAAGATTGAAACTATATCTGTCCTTACTGAGGATATTTTTGCATCTAGCCTCATCCTCGCAGAGTAGGTGCTCAATAAATATTTCTTACATGAATGAGTTTATTGAATTACCCTCTTTTTCTTGATTTCTAAGGTACTATCTGTTTCAAGAGAACCTACCAACTCAATGAAAATTTTTCAGGAAAGAGAAGGTGCATTAAGCATGTTCCAATTTAAAAATACATTTTAATTTAGAAATATTAAAGTAGAAAATGAGCTATATGTCTGAATTGATGCAATTCAGTAATGGTATCCAAAAGGAAACCTAAAGAGTAAAACAGGAAGAGAACACATAAAATGAATGAATGAAAGAATATGTGAAATATTCCAAAATAAAACTGTATATTCTGTCTCATAAAATGATATTGCATATAAAAATGGAAGGCTTTTGTTCAGAAATGGCTTTCCACTCCAGTCCAAACTGTTTTGTCTCTTAACAGCTTTGCTAGAAAATAGTAGCTTCTATGTCTGTTCTTTCTTGATGATATCTGCCCTCCCAATTATTCACTGCATCTTTCATAAATGTATTCCATTTCCTGCCCTCAAGATGATGATGCCCTTCTTTGGCTGCATATAGGCTGAATTAACCTTAAGGACAAAGGCACACAATTTAAATAATTTTCAATTATTGGTGTTATTATTACATAGAGAGCAGATGACTATTAAGGTGACACTGAAATTTTCAGAGTAATATATTGCACACTAAGAAAGTATTAATCAGTCCTGGCATTGTTGTCTGATGGAACACACACACTCATTGGTCTTCAGTGACTTCAGAGTTTCTCTGCATCTCAGTAAAATGAAGAAGATAAGTAACGTACTGACTTCAGTATTTGAAAACCTCATGTCTAATCTCCAGAGGAAAACAGTTAATGATCTACCTTTTTAGAGTATTAGCAAAACATCATTCCATGTTATATAGGCATGTAAATTGGAAGAAACTAAAACTGCATTTAGAGGTAATACTAAAATCTGCAATTAGAAATTGGAAGAAATAATTTTGTCTTTATAGTAAATGCTAATTCTCCATAAATAATTACTTCCATGTTGATTGTATTCTATTTCTCTGGTTTTATATTTCAGGATCTTTAAAAATTATCTGATATAGGAAAGAATCATAAATTATCTCTTACATAAGGTAGTTCATGTAGACATAACACAGAAAAATAATTTCAAGTATAGTTCTTTTTATTATTATTGTTGTTGTTCAGTTACAGTTGTCCCCATTAACCCCTCATCCCCCGCATTGCTCTCTCTGCCCCATCTAACATGCTTCTCCCAAAGACAATCCCCACCCTGTTGTCCTTGACCATGGGTCCTTTGTAAATGTTCCTTGACTTGACCTTTCCCCTTCTTTATGCCGTTAACCCACCTCCCCTTCCCTTATGGTCACTGTCTTTGTTATTTATTTCCATGTCAGTTCTTTTTTACCTGTTTGCCTGCTGTGTTGTGGATTAGGTTCCATTTATAGGTGAGATCACATAGTATTTATCTTTTTCTGCCTGGCTTATTTCACTTAACGTAATACTCTCCAGTTCCACTCATGCTGTCACAAAGGGTAAGAGATCCTTCTTTCGTTCTGCTGTGTAGTATTCCAATGTGTAAATGTCTCATAGTTTCTTGATCCACTCATTTACTGATGGACACTTAGGCTGTTGCCAGCATTTGGCTATTGTAAATAATGCTGTTATGAACATAGCGGTGCATAAATTTTTTTGAATTGGTGTTTCAGGATTCTTAAGGTATATCCCCAGCAGTGGAATCACTGGGTCAAAAGACAGTTCCATTTTTAGTTTTTTTAAGGAAATTCCATACTGCATTCCAAAGTGGTTGTACCAGTCTGCATTCCCACCAATAGTGTACCAGGGTACCTTTTCTTCTACAACTTCTCCAGCACATGTTTGTTGATTTTTTTGGTGGCCATTCTGACCAGTGTGAAGTGGTATCTCATTGCAGTTTTAATCTGCATCACTCTGATGGCTAGTGATGCCGAGCATCTTTTCATATATCTCTGGGGACCTCAGTATGTCCTCCTTGGAGAAGTGTCCATTTAGGTCCTTTGCCAATATTGTTGGGAAATGCCCTGCCTGGTTTCAGGAGCTGTAACCCTGTCGACAGGCTGGAGGGTCCCAAGGCTGGAAATAAGCAGGAGGCCTTGGAGAAACAGGCTCCTGAGGAGACTTGCTTGGCCTGTCCCCCAACCCTGTCAGGGACATAACCCCTGCCTCTCTGCTTTGCCATAGAGGGCCAATGGTCAATGACAGATAAGTTACCTTGCACTGAGGTATACAACCTAAGACAGGTATTGGCCGATATTGGCAGCAGACCAGATATTGGGAGACACGGAGAAGGGGCAGAAAGGCCCCCACACCTCTCGGCTTGGCTTGGACACAGCCAGAGTTCTCATTACAGCTGAGAAGCAGTCTCCTTATCTCTTGGGGGTTCCCTCCCCCTGCTTGGCTCAGGCTTGAAACACTGCAGGAAAAACAGCCCTAAGTCAGATTTGGCAGATGCCAGGGTAATCAGGCCTAAAAGTAAATTCTTTAGCGTTTGCTCTGTTCCTTCCTCAGATCTCTAGTCAGCTCATGCTGCAAAGGACCTTCACATTATTTACACACCTTACCCTTTATCATTAAGGCGCTTTCCCTTATCTTCATTCTCTTGTTTAGACTGGTCTCCTCTGGGACCCATGTAAAGTAGTGAATTCCTGTCACTTGTTTTCTTAAAACTATCTATTCTCTGTGAAACTTAACTTGCTAATATAATGAGTGTATGCATGCATTCCTGTTACTTAGCCCACTGATAAGATTTTCAATAAAAGCCTTGGAACAAAGGGTGATGGAGCCTTCCCCATTAGGGAGATGTGCCACGGCCCTCCCCACTGGAAGGATGTACCAAGGCCTTCTCCAGTGAGAGAAAAGTGCCCCCATCAGCTCTCCTGGCAAACAGAGAAGTGTTTGAGACGTTTTGTGTTTTATCCTCCTCATCCATGACAACCCTGGGACTAGATCTGTGGGTTTCAGAGCCCTGCTCCCACCTCAGCTGGTCCCAGCTGGTCTCCCTCAAGTTTCAGGGAGCGCTGCACTCTCTATGGCATGCCCCTATAGCTGTTGCACAGTGCGACACAATTTAATTGGATTGTTTGTCTTCATGGAGTGGTGTGAATTCTTTATATATTTTGGAAGTCAAACCCTTGTCTGAGGTACCTTTGGCAAATATGTTTTCCCATATGGTTGGTTCCTTTTTTATTTTGCTGATGTTTTCTTTAGCTGTGCAGAAACTTTTTTTTATTTGTTAAAGTCCAATTTTGTTTATTATTTCCTTTATATCCCCTGCCCCAGGGGAGATATTGTGAAAATATTGCTGTAGGGATATTTGAAATATTTTTGTCTATGTGTTCCTCTAGGCCTTTTAGGGATCCTTGACTTATATTTAAGCCTTTTATTCATCTCAAGTTTATTTTGGTGTAAAGTATAAGTTGGTGATCTAATTTCTTTATTTTTGTATGAAGCTGTCCAGATGTCCCAATACTATTTGTTTTTTTTTCTTTTTTTCCCCCAAGCATTTATTTATTTATTATTTTTAAAATACATTTGTCTCTGCCTCCCCCCACCACTTTCCCTTGCCCTCTCCCTCCTGCCCTCCCTCAGCTCTTCCCCTTTGGTTTACACCAATACTATTTGTTAAAGAGGCTATTTTAACTCCACTTTATGGTTCTGCACCTTTTGTCGAATATTAATTGACCATAGAGACATGGGTTTATTTCTGGGCTCTCTATTTTGTTACATTGATCTATATGTCTGTTCTCATGCTAGAACCAGACTGTTTTGATTACAGTGGCCTTATAATATAGTTTGATATCAGGTATTGTGATCCCTCCTACTTTGGTTTTTTTTCTCAAAATTGCTGAGGCTATTTGGGGTCATTTATGGTTCCATATAAATTTTTGAAGTGTTTATTCTATATCTGTGAAATATATCTTTAGTATCTTGATAGGGATTGCACTGAATTTATAAATTACTTTGGGCCATATGGACATTTTGATAATGTTAATTCTTCCAATCCATGAACATGGCATATGCTTCCACTTATTCATGTCTTCCTTAAGTTCCCTCTTCACTGTTCTGTAGTTTTCTGAGTACAGTTCTTTTACTTCCTTGGTTAAGTTTATTCCTATGTACTTTATTTTTCCTGTGGTTATAGTAAATGGGATTTATTTCCTGTTTTCTATTTCTGATATTTAATTGTTGGTGTACAAAAATGTCTTCAATTTCTGAATATTGACTTTGTATCTCGCTGTTTTACCAAATTCATTTATTAGGTTGAGTAGTTTTTTTGGTAGAGTCAATAGCGTTTTCTACGTACACTATCATGTTGTCCTCAAACAATGACAGTTTTACTTCCTCCTTTCCAATTTAGATGTCTTTTGTTTCTTTTTCTTGTCTGACTATTGTGGCTAGAACTTCTAATACTATGTTGAGTAGGATAAGTCTTATATTTGTCTTACAAATCTACGCAAACAATCAAAAGTGCTATTTTTTTCAATATGTGTCTATGTAGAACTTTTTTGTACAACAGTGAATCAGGGACCTAAAGGGTGTCATTATTTCTAACAAAAGTGAAAATACCATTCAACCTCTGGTTGCATTATACAATCGCAATTATACAATTGTATTATAACCAGATAATTTGTTGTGCCTTCTGCATTGGCACAACAAATTATTTTGTTATAATGCAATTGTCATAGGGATGAGTGCACTGGTGGAGACTGTATTATGTCTCCATGAGCAGGAGATGAAACAGAAACACTCAGCTCCCTGTAGCTACTTTATAAATAAAAGTAAGGTGAACCACTACTGAAAAACACATTCATTGACATACACAGCTCTTTGTGTGCATGTCCATATTCTGCTGATCCCTTTGCATGAGCATTTTAATTAATTTGAGAGTAGGCAATTATAGACTGATGAAGATTTTTGAGGTTGTGTACTGTTGAATGGAATTTAAAAGTAGCTACTTGTTTGCAGATAAGTACAGATAAACAGTTTAATTCTTAAACAGTATGTTAAATGGTAAAAAAAAAAAAACTTTGAGCATATCTGCACACAAAAATATCATGAACAAAACAAAATCGGTTGTGTTGAAAATTCATTATTATCAGACCAGCAAATCACTTTGCCTATAGACCACAGGATTAAAGATGAAAATAACTGTTACACAGATTTTTTTCAAAAATGTTACCTAATATAGGATACTACCTTATTCCTAATTTGGAATATAAAAAGGTATTATTCCTCTTTTCTCAATACTGTGTTTCTACCAACTGCTTTTTAAATTTCTGCTTTTATCAGGCACTAAAATATGTTAACCGAAGAAAACTCACCCTGGAATAATGGTACCAATTTTGCTTATGCCGTTTGGGATGTGTCTATAGAACAACATTAGAACACAGCTCCTTTTTAACTTTTAAGGTTTTTGTTTTTTAAAACTTAGGTATTATTCACATACATTAAAATTAGCATTTAAATATTCAACAATATGAGGTTTGACAATGGTATACATTTATACAAGATACACAGGGAATTTTCATCACCCAGAATATTCTCTTGTCTTTTTTTTTTAATTAAAACCTCCAAAAGACTAGGGACTAGACTATGCCCAATATCTGGTTTCTCAGTAGGGAAGTAGGTGCTTCTTCCATGGGTTATGCCCTAAAACACCCCAGGAAGACTAGGTTTTGGTATTTCAGATCTTTGCTGTGAGAAGCCTAAATTTTAGCCAATATTAAATGTTTTTCAGCTCTGGATATGAAATAACAAAGCAGTATTTTTTTATATTTTTTTATTCTTGGCTTTTTTCATTGCTTTTAGAGCAAGAGGAAGGAAAAAAGGAAAGGAGAAGAGAAACATTGATGAGAGAGAGAACTGGCTGGTTTCTTCTCATATGTGACTGCAGAGGGAATTGATGCATTGAGACCAGGGATCAATACACAGCCTAGGTATGCATCCTGATTGAAAATCAAACCTGCAAACTTTAAGATACAGGACAATGCTCCAACCAACTGAGCCACATTGGCCCTGGGCACCACTGCCCTTTTGAATCGAAGGAAGAGTTTTATTTAATGCACCCATTTTAGTATTAATATATTGAGAGTAAAGATTTTAAGTTTTAGAGTTAAACTTCAATATTTTGGATAAGGCTCAGAAATTACTATGAATTTTTAAAAAAGTAAACTAGACATTATCTAATGCTATATAACTGTATTAGTTTCAATTTCAAACATTGATCAATTGAACTCATGAAGTAGTGCCAATTCAGGTTCTTAAATTTTTTTCTTTAAAAAATTAAGCATATTTGTATATAGACCCTGACAATTTGCAAATGTATTAGTTCTGAGAGTTAGGACCTAACTTGAAAATCACTATAAATTTGAGTCAATAGAGTTATGCTTAGGTATAATTTTTATTTGTTTGTTTATTTAGGAATTCACTCACTTTATTTTTTAATTCAATTTACTTGAACTAAAAAAATAAAAAGCAACCAAAACTCTTCACTCATGTTTTCTCTTGTTAATTCCTAGTTAAACCCCCACTATCTGGCTTCAGGAAATAATGTTTTTAACTTCTAATTTCACAAATTAGATTTACTTTTCTAGGTCATCATACAAGTAGAAGGTGACAAAAAAGTAGAAGATGACAAAAAAGTAGAACTCTTTTGTTTAGCTTCTTATGCTTTACATGATGTCTCTAAAATGTATATATATTGGTGCATATTATCAGGGGTTCCTTTCTTTTTTGTTGCGATTCTGTTGTATGAATATACCATGATTTGTTTTTATCTATTTAAATTTTTCACCCATTCTCATAGATGGATATGTAGATTGTTTCCAGGATTTGCTGAAGTAAGAATTCTGTGTACATTGATAAATATATTTTTAATAATATTCAAAATGGGAATAGAAGTGAACTTTCTCAATCTGAATAAGGGCACCTATAGTATATATTGCACAAAATGGTGAACTATAAGCGCTCATTCCCTTAAGAGGAGGAACCAGAAAAAGATATCTGATATCACCACTTGTATTTCAATGATGAAATTGCTTGCCAATGCAGTACTTTCAGAAATAAGAAGCGTAAATATTAGAGAGCAAGAAGTATAATTGTAGACATCAGTTTAGGAAAAATATCCTTATGAATGTTACAGAAACCTAGAAAACTCTTACTTAAATTTTGTAATGTTATAGGATGCAAGATCAACATGCAAAAGGAAATTGTATTTCTATGTAATCTAGTGAACAATTTGTAGTGGCAGCCACTTACTCTGGGCTCCAGCAGAGGCAAAGGCAGAGGAGGCTGGAGCTGCCTGAGGAGAGACTGGGGAAGGAGGCTTTGGGGAGAGGACTGAGAAAGTGGCTGGGGGGTCTTGGTGCTGACCCACCCTCCATTCCTCAGCTGGCATCTTGCTTGGATGGACCACTCCCCCAATGGCAGCAGTGTGAAGGGACACAGACCACACCATCAGGAGGCTCAACCCAAGCCTGGTGCTGAGTACAGACAAGTATTAAAGAAAGTAGTTCCATGACTAAAGGGGATGCAGAGTAGTCTAGAAATGCTTGAGGAAAGTCTGGAGATGGAGGCATTGGGGGTATAAATGAGGAGTAGCCTGGGGGACCCTGATGCTGACTCTTCCCCCATATAGCAGCGGCTATCTTGCTCAGGCAGGCTACTCATCTCAATGGCAGCAGTCTGAAACAACACAATAGCCCTGCCCACAGGAGGGACAACTGCTTGGCCCTGACTGATGAGAGCAGAGTGACAAGATTAACAACTGTAGAAGACAGACACAGACAACAGATTCCTGGAAGTCTCTTAAAGAGACTTCTTAAAGGTCAGATGGGGTCAATAGCTGACATTGTCAGAGGCAAATCCAGAAAGAAAGAACGAAGGAAAAACAGACTCCTACCATAGAAGTTAACACCACAAGAAAGATCAATTTAAGAAGCAGAAGAAAAAAAGAAGAGTGTCACAAATAATGGAAAGGAAAAGAAACACACCCAAACAGAAGAGAAAGGAAAAATCCTCACAAAGAAAACTAAATGAAATAGAAAAAAGTAAACTATGAGATATTCAGTTCAAAAATAACGGTTCCAAGAAAGCTCAATGAACTCACTGAGCCCAAAAAGAATTACCAAAAGCTACAGGGAAACTATGAGGAACTTATTTCAAATAATATCAGTGTGAAAAAAGACATAAAAACTATTAACAAGAGACAAGAGGAAACGACAAATACGATTTCTGAATTGAAGGACAGAGTAGAAGGAATCAAAAGCACGCTAGATGGAACAGAGGATCAAATCAGTGAGCCAGAGGATAAGGTAGAAAAAAGCTCCCAGAAAGAGCAAGAAACTGAAAAAAAA
Source organism: Pteronotus mesoamericanus (assembly GCF_021234165.1). Lineage (NCBI taxonomy): Eukaryota > Metazoa > Chordata > Mammalia > Chiroptera > Mormoopidae > Pteronotus > Pteronotus mesoamericanus. The sequence continues at coordinate 63,219,583 of NW_026555321.1, forward strand.
GGCTCAAAAAGAAAGTAAAGACACTGAGGGGAATTCAGGAAAACCTGAAAAGTAATAATATCCATATAATAGGGAATCCAGAAGGAGAAGAAGAAGAGAAAGGAATCAAAAAACTGTTTGAAAATGTAATGATGGAAAAATTCCCTACTTGGAGGCAAGAAAAAGTCATAGAAGTCCAGGAAGAACAGAAGATCCTATACAAGAGAATTCCAATGAACCCACTCCAAGACACATCATCAATAAAATGGCAAATATTAAAGACAAACAGAGAATTCTAAAGGCAGCAAAGGAGAAACAGGTGGTAACATAAAAGGGAGCCCTGATATGGCTAGCAGCTGACTTCTCAACAGATACACTACAAGCCAGAAGGGAATGGCAAGAAATATTACAAGTCATGAAAGGGAAGCACCTGCTGCCAAGACTACTCTATGCAGCAAGACTCTCAATTAAAATGGAAGGTGAAGTAAGGGGTTTCCCAGACAAAAGAAAGCTAAAAGAATATACCTTCCCCAAACCAGCACTACAAGATATGGTAAAGGGACTGCTTTAAGAACATGAAGAAAAAGAATGAGAAAGAGAGAAACAAAGATACAAACTTAAAAAATGAATGTTTCTATCAGTAGTAACAGTAAATGTAAATGGATTAAATGCCCCTATTAAAATATATAAAATAGTTGAATGAATAAGAAAACATGAGCCACACATATGCCATGTACAAGTTACTGACCTCAGAACAAAGGACCTACACAGATTGAAAGTAAAGGGAGGGAAAAGAAATATTCCAAGCAAATGGAAAAGAAAAATAAATCAAGAGTAGCAAGCAATACTTATATCAGACAAAATAAATTTCAAACCAAAGGCCATAAAAAGAGACCCAGAAGGGACACTTCATAATACTCAAAGGAAGAATCCACAAAGACTTAAAAATTGTAAACATATATGCACCCAACATAGGAGCACTGATATATATGGAAAATCTTGGAGGACTTCAAGAAAGAAATAGACAGTAACACGCTGATAGTAAAGAATTTTAAAACCCCACTGTCAAAAATGGATAGATCTTCCAAACATAACATTAACACGGATGTTGTGGAACTGAACGATGCATTACATCAAATGGACTTAACTTACATATATAGAACCTTTCAACCCAAGAAGAAAAATACACACTCTTTTCAAATGTACGCAGAACATTTTCAAAGATACACCACATGATAGAACTAAAAAGAAGCTTCAACAAATTGAGGAAAATTGAAATCATAACAAGCATTTTTTTGGACCACAAGGATTTGAAACTAGAAACCATCTTCAAGGAAAAAAACTCAAAAACATTCAAATCCATGGAGACAGACAGAATAGCACACTATTAAACAATGAATGGCTCAATAATGAGAGAAGAAATCAGAAAGTTTTAGAAACAAATGAAAAGGAACACAAAAGATTCTAAAATTTATGGGACACAGCAAACGCAGTCCTGAGAGGGAAGTTCATAGCAATAGAGCCCTACCTAAAGAAGAAAGAAACATTCCAAGTAAACAACCTGACCCTCCATCTTCAAGAACTGGAGAACAACAACAAACAAAGCCCAGAGAGAGTAGAAGAAAGGAAATAATCAAGATCAGGGCAGAACTGAGTGACATAGAGGGTAAACAAACAATTCAAAGGATCAACCAATCCTGGAGCTGGTTCTTTGAAAAGACAAACAAAATTGACAAGGCTTTATGCAGACCCATGAAGAAAAAAAGGCAGAGGACCCAAATAAATAATATAGGTGAATGAAGAGAAACAACAGCTGATACCGCAAAAATATAAAGGATTGTAACAAATTACTGTGAGCAGTTATATGCCAAGAAATTTGAAAACCTTGAATAAATGGATAAATTTCTAGGAAAAAAAAACTTTCAATGCTGAATGAAGAAGAAGCAGAAAGCCTGAATAGACTGATAGCTGCATGTGAAATTGAAGAAGTAATCAAACAACTCCCAGAACACAAAAGCCCTGGACTGGATGGTTTTGACAGAGAACTTTAGAAAACATTTAAGGAACAGCTAACCCCAGTCCTTCTCAGATTATTCCAAAACATCCAAGATGAAAGAGGACTCCCAAGCTCGTTCTATGAGGCTAGCATCATCCTAATCCCAAAACCAGATAAAGACCCTACAAAGAAAGAAAACTACAGGCCAATATTGCTGATGAATATAGATGCTAAAATCCTCAACAAAGTATTGGCAAAACACATCCAGCAATACATTAAAAAGGTCATCCACCATGATCAACTGGGATTCATCCCAGGGATGCAAGGATGGTTCAATATTCGAAAATCAATACAACATGATACATCACAATGAAAGGAAAGACAAAAATCACATGATAACATCAATAGATGTGGAAAAGGCATCTGATAAAGTACAGCACCCATTATGATAAAAACACTCAGCAGAATGGGAATGAAGGGAGCATGCCTCAACGTAATAAAAGCCACATATGAAAAACCTACCACCAACCTCATACTCAATGGGAAAAAACTAAAAGCTTTCCCCCTAAGATCAGGACCAAGAAAAGGATGTCTGCTTTCACCACTTCTATTCAACATAGTAATGGAAGTCCCAACCACAGTGGTCAGACAAGGAAAAGAAATAAAGGCATCCAAGTAGGAAAGGAGGAAGTAAAACTATCATTGTTTGCATATGACATGATAGTATACATAGAAAACCCCTTAGACTCCACCAAAAAACTACTTGATCTAATAAGTGAATTTGGCAAAGCAGCAGGATACAAAGTCACTATTCAGAAATTGAACTCATTTTTGTACACCAAAATGAAACATCAAAATCAGAAGTCAGGAAAAAAAATCCTTTTTGCTATTGCAATAAAAAAATTAAAGTACCTAGGAATAAATTTAACCAAGGAGGTAAAAGACCTACACACAGAAAACTATTCCACACTGAAGAAAGAAATTAAGAAGAGACAAATAAATGGATGTATATACTGTGTTCATGGATTGGGATAATTAACATCATGAAAATGTCCATACAACCCAAAGCAATTTATATATTCAATGTAATCTCTATTAAAATACAAATGATGTATTTCTCAGACATAGAACAAACACTTCAAAAATTTACATGAAACCATAAATGACCCTGAAGAGTCGCAGCAATTTTGAGAAAGAAAAAGAAAGTTGGAAGGATCACAGTACCTACCTCAAACTACATTACAAGGCTTCTGCATTCAAAACAGTCTGGTACTGGCATAAGAACAGACACATAGATCAATGGAACAGAATAGAGAGCCCAGAAATAAACCTATGTCTCTATGGTCAGTTAATATTCGACAAGGGGGGTACAAGCATAAAATGGAGTAAAATAGCTTCTTCAACAAATGGTGTTGGGAGAGCTGGATAGCTACATGAGAAAAATTGAAATTCGCCCACCATCTTACACCATGCACAAAAATAAACTCAAGATGGATAAAAAATTTAAATGTAAGTTGCAACACAATAAAAGTCATAGAGGAGAACATAGGCAGGAAACACTCAGATATCCCATGCAGCAATATTTTCACCGATATTTCCCTTAGAGCAAGGGACATAAAGGAAATAAGAAGCAATTGTGACTTCATTTAAATAAGAAGCTTCTGCACGGCTAAAGAAAACATAAGCAAAATCAAAAGGGAGCCAACCGTATGGAAAATACATTTGCCAATGATACCTCAGACAGGGATTTGATCTCCAAAATATATAAAGGACTCACATTTCTCCATTCCAGGTAGACAAACAATCCAATTAAAAAGTGGGCAAAGGACCTGAACAGACATTTCTCCAAGGAGGCCATACACAGGGCCCAGAGACACATGAAAGTATGTTTATCATCAATAGCCATCAGTGAAACACAAATTAAAACTACAATGAGATACCACTTCACACCAGTCAGAATGGCCATCATAAACAGATCAATAAACAATGGGTGCTGGTTAGGTTGTGGAGAAAGTTGAACCTCAGTCCTCTGTTGGTGGTGATGCAGACTGGTGTAGCCATTGTAGAAAATAGTGTGGAATTTTCTCAAAAAGCTAAAAATGGAACTGCCTTTTTCCCCAGTGATTCTGCTGCTGGGATTAATCCCTATGAATCCCAAAACACCAATTCAAAAGAACCTATGAATCCCAATGTTCATAGCAGTACAATTTGCAATAGCCAAGTGCTGGAAGCAATCTAAGTACCCATGAGTAAATGAGTGGATCAAAAAACTATGGTACATTTACACAATGGACTATTACACAGCAGGAATTAAGAAAGAAAGCTACTACCCTTCAAGGCAGCATGGATGGAACTGGAGCGCACTATGCTAAGTGAAATAAGCCAGGAAGTGAAAGACAAATACCATATGATCTCAGTTATAAGTGGAACCTAGTCAGCAGAGCAAGCAGGCAAGGAAAATATAACTAGCAACATTAAAAGAAAGAAGTAACTGACAGCAACAAGAGGGAGGGAGGGAGGAGGGTAGTAGGGAGTGGAAGTGGAAATGTCAGATCAAAGGAGAGGTGTGAAGAACACATGGTCGAAGCCAAGGTGTGGAAGGATTGGGGGGGGTGCTCAGTGTGGATGAGGCAGGGGATAGTGGTGGTGGGTAAATGGAGACAAATATATTGGAACAATAAAAAATTTTTAAAAAATTATCCAAAAAAAGAAAAAACTTAAAGATAGTTACAATTTATAGTAGCCATAAATCTTTTTTAAACCACTTTATTGAGGTATAATTGTCACAAAAAAACCTGTACATATTTAATGTACAGAGCTAACTGAATTTGGAGATGAGTATTAAAAATCCAGAGGTGAGAAGGAAACTTTTAGAAGTTATGGATATGATTATAGGACAAATAATCTCTTAAAAATGATCTGTTCTCAAATTCTAATTATCTTTTACATGTTACACTGGCCAAGACTTCTATTTCTTCACCTGCTTGCACATGGAATTCCACTTCTGCTATTTATAGTGATTGGCTCTGATAGCAAAACATCTGTTCTGTAGCAAACACACTTGGGGGTTGATAAACTTAGACAATATTAAACATTACCATAATAAAAAACACACTAAAGGAATACAGAAGTATTTAATTCCCTTTAAAGCTTTTCATTGTGCATCTTTATTTCACTAGCTCCTCACTTTATAAGGTCATCAGTCGGCTGCAGGAGAAATAATTACAACCAAGATTATTAAATCTACCTTGGGCACACGTTCATGGCTGTGCTTTATTGCTCAGAATCAGTAATGTGTAGGTCTATAAAAGTCATTTATGTTATTACTGGTTTCTACCTCCTATAAGGTCTCCAGAAAATGGCTTCTCATTTCAGACCAATAGAAACAAAAAATAAAGAAGAATCTGACAGTAACCAGAGAGGATTGGGGAAGGGGATAATGGGGAAAGAAGGGGAAGGGTCAAGTCAAAGAACATGTATAAAGGACCCAAGGAAAAAGACAATGGACGGCGGGCAGGATTGAATGTGGGAGATGGAGAGTAATGAGGGGAAAATGGGGACAACTGTAAATGAACAGCAATAAAAAAAAATGGAACTCCAATACTGTCCTATTCTGAACTCTAGCTTATAACTATGTTTCTCAATTTCCTTTTCTCTATTTCCTCTTGATTTACATACCTCAGTCTCCCAAAATTCCCTGTGTATTTTTTCTGCAGAGTATTTCTCCTACCAAGCTTTGAATCTGTCTGTTTTTCCCCTTATCCAACATAAGCCCTTAATTAGAAAGTTTAAGGCACTCACTAAGGTGCATTCATAAATAGACAGTTATTTTCCCAAGCGATCCTAGTCAACAGTTCTTAAAGTAAGGAATTTTTCCCTTCACTGAGGCAAGATCATTAGGAGCACAAATGTACAGTCAAACTCAACATCATTAACCCATTTTAATTTCCTTTTGATAATGATGAGTCATAGTCATGATACTCACAATTAAAGTATACCTCTGTTTTTATCTTTTACAATTATTCTTCACAATGTTGCTAATTTGGAATATATGTTAGATAGATATCTTCTGAATAGTTCAGAACATCATTTTGTTTATATTTGGCTTTAAATATAATGATTTAGTAACAAAGCCTATTTATTTGAAAACAGTAAGAGCAAGGGGTCAACAGTCAGGACCCACTAGTGTATTAGTTCAAAAGTATTAAATGATTAATTAAAAAACATTATTAACTATTTCAGGTAGGACATGTCCTACATGCTCAGTACATATCTGTGATTTAATTGATGATAATTCCTTTGGAAACAAAAATAGTTCCCAGGATGCTTTCTCTCTTCTCAGTAAAACTTGTCTGTAATATTACTGTGGATCAGAATCCAGTTGCTCAAATCAACTTTGAATTCCAAATCCTAAATGGTTCCCACATCATCACAGATTCAGTAATCTATTTTGGGAAGACTGACAAACAGAAAACAGTGGGGCTTTTATTAAGAAAATACTTGAGGTTATGACACACATTGTTTTTAATGTTTAGAGCCTTGCGGGGAGGGGTGGGAAAACAGTATGAGTTGTAGCCAGGTAACCTGAAAAAGAGAATTGTACTTCCTATTGCACATTTTCCTCTCCTTTAAGAATAATTACTAATTACAACAACACTATGCTAGTTTCTAGACAAAGGCATCCAAAATTCTAAACCAATTGACCATCTTAAAAATATGAAATAAAGTGATTTGAAAATAACTACACTTCTTGTTTCCCAAGGTGAAATGGATCATTAATTTAGGAATGACAGGCACTCTAAACCCTAAATGCAGGATCCGGTCATTTTGGGAAAATAACCCTTTGTCATTTTTGTAGTTAGAAAGATTGGTCCAAACTTTCCCTTTAGTTGACAATATGTGGCCTACATTTGAGGACAATATCTATGGGCAAAAGTAGGAGAAAGTGATTTCTGCATTCAAAACAGGAGCCTTATTTTAATCATCTCATTGTGATGTAACATATTTGAGTGTTCACAATGAGCAGTCAGGCTCTTTAGGAAAAGGAAGGCATGCTTAACATGGGGTAATTTAGGACATTTTAGTAAGGGATTGTTTACAAAGGAGTATGTGATTAAGAGGAATCCATTCACAAGGGACACATCTCAACCTACATAAAACTCTGGGGTTTTAAATCACATTAGTAATCCACAACATTAATGCATATTCTATCTCATAAGGACTTTTTTGATCATCTTTCCCTAAGACTTTATGCTTGAAAGAAATGAGAAGGGAGTTTTAAAATAGGAAAAAAATGTTAATTTATCTGTGAAATTTTAAAAACTTCACTTTTCAACAAATATTTTAGTAGGACACATTAAAAATTAATTAAAGCTCACCCTGGCTAGCATGGATCAGTGGATTGAGCACCAGCCTATGAATCAAAGGGTCACTGGTTCAATTCCCAATCAGGGCACATGCTTGGGTTGCAGGCTAGGTCCCCAGTGGGGTCACTTTGAGGGGCAACCACACACTGATGTTTCTCTTCCTCTCTCCTTCCTTTTCCTTCTCTAAAAATAAATAAAATATTTGAAAATAAAAAAAAATAATGAAAACTCTACCTTATCTATGAAAAAAAGGAGTTTATAATCTACAATTCTTATGCTTTATGTGTTTAGGCTGGTGCAATTACTATTAATATTTCAGCCTATTTGACAGGGATCACATCTTCCTCTGAATCCTGAAGGCGGGTAGTCATTTTGTGAAAAATAATGATAGAAATCTTACTGTCTTTGTTCTGCAAATCAAAATGAAATGTTAAAAATTACTTTCTGGGAAGGAATAATCTAGTTGTTTTCACTGAAATTCAACTTCCAAACACTGCTGAGTACTTTTGCCGTTGCATAAAGTGATTATGATAGGGAACTGGAGGTCCCGGAATTGAATGGAGACAGAGGGAGAGCACTTGTGATGAGAAAGATTCAGGGTCAGATGCTAAACCAGAACACTGTCTTCCACACTTACAGTTTGGTTCACAAAAATCAGACATGTAGATAGGTATGACACAAAGAACCAGAAGACCACTTGTGAGTTAGTGCAACATAAGTAATGAAGCCATTATGTAAACAATCAAATACAATGAGCTGAGATTTAATTTGGAAATAGAGCATGAGTAAGATCTGTACTTTACAAGGAGATCAGAGAATCAGACAGAAGCAGGGAAAGTGTCCTGGTATGAGTCCAAAATATGTATCATGGTGTTCATGCCCTGTGTGAGGAGCACAAAGGTGTTTTTCTTCTATCTCATCTCTTGGAATCACCTTCAAATCCATGCTTTAATTACTACCCAAAAGTTAAATGCTACAGAATCAGTTTTGCTACAAATATGGGTTGGAAGAGGTAGTGAATGTGAAACAAGAACCTTCAGGTATGAGGATGAGAAAGATGTTAGCTCCAAACCTTTAGAGATTATTAGCAAGTAAACCCCTCTCTTAACCTCAGGGAAATAGTGAGAGTTGAAGGAATCCAATTTAATAAGATTAAAAACAGAAGATGAAAACTAAAATATATCAACTCTCTTGATTATGATCTTTTTAGAAAGCAAGACGGATTTTCCACAAAAGAGTTAAGGCATTGTCTATGGAAGTGCCAACTTGAAAGGGTTCTGATTATTTCGTAAGTTATTTGTGGAATACACAGTTATTATCTAGAAATGATTCAATGTTAACTTCTCCTTAATATAAGTCAACTGGACATATGAAACAAGATGGCATTCATCTCATGTTTTAATTAGCATAGCCTCTGCCCTCCACATCTAGGTCAGAAATCCCCACAACAGGCTCCTGGACCCTCACTACATACGTCTCCTTACTGACAATTCTCCATGTGGACTGTTCCATGTGTTTGTACATCTCTCCCCTCCCCACCTTTATCTCAGGCTGTGAGATGCAGGAAGTCAGGGGCTGTATCCACTTTCATCCACCATTTCACCCTGATACATATTAATAATAATGCAAATATTTGTTGAAGGAATGCCTGTTATTACTGTAATGTTTTTGAATTCTAAAATTGATGTATAGTTTCCCTTGTATTATTTAGTCACTTGAATGCCAAATTGAAAATCGTCCGTATTGTAATTCCTTTGACTAAACAGAAGGTACTGTGTTATGGCATGAGTTCAACCTAGAATATGCCAGATTAACATGCTTTCTCAAAAGAGTTCATCCATTACAGCAACAGACATTACTTAGGAGAGCAACCACTCCTAAGTAATGAAACAACAGCCACCTCATCCAATTTAAAAAACAATCCTAGAGACAGTAATCCTAGAAACAATTTTACTATTTTAGAGACAGTAATTTTTTTTGTCACTCATTACAAAAAAAAAAAATCTTTACCAGAAACTTCTTTGGTCACTAATTATCTAATGTACCAACTCACAATCTATCACAATTAACAGTCATTATAAATGACCATTCACTTTATTTAATATATGTGTTTATTTAATAAACACATTTTTTCTGTTGCTCTGGTCCATCACTAGTAAAGCTATTTGCCCTGAGAAGTTTTGCATTGGACAATTTTCCAATCTGTCTAAACTTGTTTTATTCACTTCTAAATGTCTTTTAAAAACAGCTACTTTTACATGAGTGTTTTTTTTCTATTTCCTTATTTGAAAGAAACAGATAGCAGAGTACAGCATATATCACACTCACCAGACAAAACTTACTATAAGTGAATAAAGATATATCCCAAATCCTGTTTTCTCAGCAAAAGCAATTGCAAGAGTACATTTATAGAGATGGCTCATTACCATACAAAGAGACTGGGCTTTTCATCAGCAGGACAAGAACAAGTGGGGAGGAATATGACAGTGGAGTGAGTGGAAGTCACATTGACCTCCTCCCAGGACAAAACTGGAAAAACAAAATTGTGGAAAAAATCACCTGGAAAACAATGGAAAGAGAGAGAGAGAGGTGCCTTGGAGCCTTGGACAGACAGTGAAATTGACTTTTGTACATTCTAACGGTCTACATTTTGCAAAAGCAGGTCACACTCTTACTGCAAATTATATCATCCTGGAAAAGGACATAGAAACTATCAATAAGACACAAGAGGAAATGAAGAATACCATTTCTGAATTGAAGAGCACAGTAGAAGGAATCAAAAGCAGGCTGGATGAAGCTGAGGATCGAATCAGTAAGCTGGAGGACAAGGTAGAAAAAAGCTCCCAGAAAGAGCAAGAAATGGAAAAAAGACTCAAAATGAATGAAGAGGAGTTGAGGGAAATAAAGAACAACATGAAACATAATAATATCATATAACAGGGATAGCAGAACTAGAAGACAAGGAGCAGGTATAGAGAACTTGTGTGAAAAAAAAAAGTGACGAAGGAAAACTTCCCTAATATAAGGAGAGAAAAAGTCTCACAACTCCAGGAAGCACAGAAGGCCCCATTCAAGAGGAACAAAATGAAGTCCACTCCAAAACACATCATTAAAATGGCAAATATAAAAGACAAAGAGAGTATCCTAAAGGCAGCAAGGGAGAAACAGGTAGTAACAGACAAGGGAGCTCTGATATGGCTAGAAGCTGATTTCTCAACAGAAACACAGCAAGCCAGAAGGGAATGGCAAGAAATATTTCAAGTCATGAAAAGCAAAGGCTTGCAACCAAGACTGCTCTACTCAGCAAGGCTCTCAATTAAAATGGAAGGTGAAATAAGGAGTTTCCCAGACAAAACAAGACTAAAAGAATACATCTCCATCAAAACCAGCACTACAAGATATGCTAAAGAGACTGGTATAAGAAGATGAAAAAAAAAAAGAGTGAGAAAAAAAACACAGGTACAAAGAGAAAAAATGAATAAGTTTCCATCAATAGTAACAGTAAATGTAAATGGGAGAAATGCCCCAATAAAAAGACACAGGACAGCTGAATGGATAAGAAAACATAACCCACACATATGCTGCCTCCAAGATACTCACCTCAGAACAAAGGACATAAACCGATTAAAAGTAAAGGGATGGAAAAAAAATGTTCCAAGTAAATAGGCAAGAAAAGAAAGCAGGGGTAGCAATACTTATATCAGACAAAATAGATTTCAAAACAAAGAACATAAAAAGAGACTCAGAGGGATACTTTATAATACTCAAAGGAAAAATCCTTCAAGAAGACATTAACATGGTAAACTTATATGCACCCAACATAGGAGCACCCAAATATATGAGGAAAATCTTGAAGGACTTCAAGAAGGATATAGAGAGCAATACACTGATAGTAGGGGCTTTTAACACCCCATTGTCAAAAATGGACAGATCTTCCAAACAAAACATCAACCAAAGTATTGAGGAACTGAACAATGCATGAGATCAAATGGACTTAACTGACATATATAGAAGCTTTCATTCCATAGAAGCAAAATACACATTATTTTCAAATGCACATGGAACTTTTTCAAAGATAGACCACATGATAGGATACAAAGCAAAATTTAACAAATTCAGGAAAATTGAAATAACAAGCATTTTCTCAGACCACAAGGGCTTGAAACTGGAAACCGACCTCAAGAAGAAACCTCAAAAACTTGCAAACTCATGGAGACTGAATAGCACACTATTAAACAATGAATGGGTAAATAATAAGAAAAGAGATCAAAATTTTTTTGTGGAAACAAATGAAAATGAACACTCAACAGTTCAAAACCTCTGGGACACAGCAAAGGCATTCCTGAGAGGGAAACTCATAGCAATATAGGCCTGCCTAAAGAAGATAGAAACTTTTGAAATAAACTACCTAGCCCTCCAGCTTCAAGAATTGGAGAAACAACAACAATCCAAGCCCAGAGCAAGTAGAAGAAAAGTAGTAATCAAAACGAGAGCTGAATTAAATGTCATAGATACTAAAAGAACAATTCTAAGATCAACCAATTCAGGAGGCGGTTCTTTGAAAAGATTAAGCAGACAAATCAAGAAAAAAAGGGAGAGGACCAAATAAATAATATCAGAAAAGAAAGAGGAGAAATAACAACTAATACCACATAAATACAAAAGATTATAAGAAATTACTATGCAAAATTATATGCAGAGAAATAAGAAAACCTCAATGAAATGGAAACATTTCTAGAAAAGAATAAACTTCCAACACTGAATGAAGAAGAAGCAGAAAGTCTGAACATACTGTTAACAACTGGTGGAATTGAAGCAGTAATCAAAAACTCCTGGCACACAAAAGCCATGGATTAGAGGGTTTCACAGGAGAACTTTACAAAACATTTAAAGAAGAGCTAACCCCTGTCCTTCTCAGACTATTCCAAAAAATCCAAGATGAGGGAAGACTCCCAAAGTCATTTTTATGAGGCCAGCATCATCCTAATCCCAAAACCAGATAAGACAGAACAAAAAAAGAAAATTACAGGTCAATATCACTGATGAACATAGAAGATAAAATCCTCAACAAAATATTGACAAACTGCATCTAGAAAGACATTATAAAGGTGATAAAACCATGATCAACTGGAATTCCTCCCAGGGATGCAAGGAAGGTTCACTATTCGCAAATCAATTAATATAATACATCACATAAACAAAAGGAAAGACAAAAACCACATGATCATATCAATAGATGCAGAGAAAGCATTTGATAAAGTAAAGCACACATTTATGATTAAAACACTCAGCAGAGTGAGAATAAAGGATTCATACCTCAACATAATAAAGGTCATATACAAAAAACCTACAGCCAATTTGATACTCAATGTGCAAAAGGTACAAAATTTCCCACTAAAATCGGGAACAAGACAAGAATGTCCCCTTTCATCACTTCTATTCAATGTAGGATTCGAAGTCCTAGGCACAGTAATCATACAAGAAAGACAAATAGAAACCATCCAATTTGGAAAGAAGTAGGTAAAACTGTCATTGTTTGCAGATGACAATGTAAAGTACATCGAAAACCTCATCAACTCCACCAAAAAACTACTTGACCTAGTAAGTGAATGTGGCACAACAGCAGGATAGTAAGTCAATATTCAGAAATCAAAGGTATTTTTGTACACCAACGATGAAATGTCAGAAGAAGAAATCAGAAAAAAAAATCCCATTTGCTATAGCAACAAGAGAAATAAAGTACCTAGGAATAAACTTAATGAGGGAGGTAAAAGACATTTATGCAGAAAACTACAGAGCACTGAAGAAACAAATCAAGGAAGACACAGATAAATGGAAGCATATATCATGTCTATGGATTGGAATAATCAACATCTTGAAAATGCTCATACTACCCAAAGCAATTTATACATTCAACACAATCCCTATTTAAAAACCAATGATGTATTTAACACATATAGAACAAACTTTTAAAAAAATGTATATGGAACCATAAATGACCCTGAAGAGTCACAGCAATTTTGAGAAAAAAGAACAGAGTAGGAGGGAATCACAATACCTGACATCAAAGTATATTACAAGGGCACTGTAATCAAAACAGTCTGGTACTGACATAAGAACAAACACACAGATCAATGGAACAGAATAGAGAAGCCAGAAATAAAATGATGTCTCTATGGCCAATTTTCAACAATGGGTGCAGAAGCATACAATGGAGTAAAAATAGCCCCTTCAACAAATGGTGTTGGGAGAGCTGGACAGCTACATGAGAAAAATGAAATACGACCACCAACTGACACCATACACAAAAATAAACTCGAGATGGATAAAAGACTTAAATATAAGTTGTGACACCATAAAAGTCCTAGAGGAGAACCTAGGCAGGAACCTCTCAGATATCCCATGCAGCAATACTTTCACTGATATGTCCCCTAGAGAAAGGGACATAAAGGAAATAATAAGCAAATGGGACTTCATCAAAATAAGAAGCTTCTGCACAGCTAAAGAAAATATTAAAAAAATGAAAGGGAGCCAAATGAATGGGAAAATCTATTTGCCAATGATACCTTAGACAATGGTTTTGTCTCCAAAATATATAAAGAATTCACATGACTCAACTCAAAGAAGACTAACAATCCAATTAAAAAGTAGGTAAATGACCTGAACAGACACTTCTCCAAGGAGGACATAAACAGAGCCTGGAGAAAGGATGCTCATCATCACTAGCCATCAGGGAAATGCAAGTTAAAACCTTAATAAGATAGCACTTCACACTGGTCAGAATCACCATTATAAACAGATCAACAAACAATGGGTGCAGGCAAGGTTGTGGAGAAAATGGAACCCTAGTACAGTGTTGGTGGGAATGCAGACTGGTGCAGCCCCTGTGGAAATCATTGTGGAATTTCCTCACAAAACTAAAAATGAAGCTGCCTTTTGACACAGAAATTCCACCACTGGCATTATACCCTAAGAATCCCAAAACAGTAATTCAAAAGAACCTATGCACCGCAAGGTTCAAAGCAGCACAATTTACAATAGCCAAGTACTGGAAATCAACCTAAGTGCCCATTAGTAAATGAGTGGATTTACACAATGGAATACTACACAGCAGAAAGAAAGAGCTAATACCCTTCGCTACACAGCCTGGATGGAACTGAGAGCATTATGCTAAGTGAAATAAGCCAAGGGGTGAAACCCAAATACCACATGGTCCTACCTGTAAGTGGAAACTACCCCACAAAACAAACAAGCAAGAAAAATATAACCAGCATCACTGAAAGAAAAAAGAAACCAACGGAACCAAGAGGGAAGGAGGGAGGAGGGTAGTGAGAAAAGGAAAGGAAAGGGTCAAATCAAGGAACATCTATGAAGGACACATGGAAGGAGCCAAGGCGGGGAGGGATTGAGGAAGGAAAGTGAGAGTGGGAGGGACAGGGTTAAGTGGTGGCAGATAAATGGAGACAAATGTATTTGAACAATAAAAAAAGGATTATTAGGATTATTAAGCATTATTATTATTGTTAGCTTTAAAAAATCTAACATATTCCTTCCAGCACATGTAAATGCAAGTGCATTCTACCATCCTTGACCTAAATGTATTATTTGATGACTGGAACCACTTCCTTTGACCTCCTTTAAGAAATAACTTAAAGTCTTAAGAATTTATAGCCAAAATATTATATATATTACATATTGAGAGTTTATGTCTTAAAAAATCTGAATAAGGCAGTTTCAAAAGGCAAAGTGGGAAAAAAAATAAATCAAACTATTCATATATGGATTATTTTTAAAGGAACCTGAGCACTCTGCCCCTTCCCTCTCCCCACAGATAGGTTCAAGAATGTGAATCACCACTAGAAAGGCATTCAAAGCTTCCTAATTTTCCCCTTACTTTTGGCTTACCCAGTACCAAAGCTGTGACCCATGAAGATCAAGGATTTTGGTCTCACAAACACCAAAAGAATGGTTTTGTGGCAGTTTCAGAGACAATTCAATTAAAACAAATCCTTGTGTGTAAGCTAGTCAGCAATCCACATAAAACAGTTTCCTGAAGAAAATATTTTTGGAACCATTAGAAGATCAAAGGGGAGATTTTGAAAAAGTAAGAATGAATAAGTTAAAACATATTTTCTTCTTCCTTCAAGGCCTAAATAGTGACTAGACTGATTTTTTTAAAAGATCTTAACTCATCTACTTTTTCTCTCATTTGAGTGTACACTCTAGGCAGACCTGTCTGTGTTCACTGAATAAAGCAAAATATGTTCACTTATATTTGAGACTGTCTACGGTCTTATTTAACTATGTGTCCTTATCAGGCTCCCCACAGCCTTTCTCTACATGCTTCACATATTTTAATCAAATGGACTAGGTCCTCAAACACTAAGAAACTTTTCTTGACCTCTTAGTTTTCAGAGTTCTCTTTGCCTGGAATTTTCTCCCAAACCACCATTTCTTCAGCTCAGACAAAATCATCTATATCCCTTAGAGGAAATTAGTGGCCCACTCTCCTGTACTTTCTTGAATATGTTTTAAACATAAAATATATGTCTTCATTTTCCTATCATTTTTTTCATTTTTATTATAAAAATTCACATATTTATTTCCCTTAAAAGAGGACATGAAAGGGCACAAACCTTACACATGCAAATATGTAGAGCCAAGGACACAAATGGTCTGAATGACTGAATGATGAATGAACAAATGACCAAATTAAGAAATGACTTGGAAATGACTGTCTTTTCCAAAAAAAGCTATTTTTCCAAGTCATTCATGAATGTTTGGATACTGGATAGCAGCAGGTAAGAAATTAGCCAATTAGGTGTAAACTATTACTTTTATTAAAGAGTAAAGATCAAAATACCAATCAAGAAAAAGTGTGTCTAGATAGAAGTTTGCAGTTGCATGTAATAGACAACCAGTGCGTCTCTAATTTCTATGTTTAAGTCAGTGTCCATGTTTTGCAATTCATTATACAACCAGGACTACCAGATTCATCTCTTTATGTAACAAACACTCCATAGTGAAATTTACCAACACAATTCATTTTATTCTCATAAATCCCTTGAAAAAGATGAGTATCTCCAATTCATAGACACAGACATACTTACAAAAGGTAAAAAATATGCCCAAGGTCTCAGGACATATAATGTCTATGCTGCCACTTTCGAATGAGGTTGCTTTAAAAAAATGCTTATTTGTTTATTTTCACAGAATGTTGGCTGTATAACAACCCTATATCCTAGTTTATGGTAATGTGAAATTTCAGAGACTAGGAAATTTCTAATCCTTGATGTTATTTTATGTCTTACCTTAAAAAATTCAACCAGAAAGCTATAAAGAATCCATATTTTTGTTTATAGCAATAACTTTGCAATATACAAATTTAATACATTTTACACCATTGGGGGTAATTTGATTTTCTATGTAAAAAACAATTGGAAAATCAACACTTAATTTTGAGAATAAATTATTCTGATACGATGCCCCTGTGTTTATCCCAGTTTTACGTGTCCAATATTTCAGAAAAATGTCAGTGATGAATGCATGCCCCCAAAAGGCTCTTTCTGACCTGGCAGTAGAGTCTGTTTAAGCAAAGACTAAGTGGCAGTAACCTGCATCTACATTTCAGGGAGGGGGAGCCTCCACGTGAATGATGGCGATTAACAGCCAAAACTTTATATAATGAAAAGCCAAGTTTGATTGTAATTCATTGCTGTGTAATCATCCTTATAACATATAATTATACACAATGACTAGTGAATTAGGAACAAACAAAAAAAAAAGATTTAGAATAACTTTTAGATTTAGAGAGGCCAGCTCCAGAAACAGGCTGGCATTGTGCCAGCCACTACTGGTTCATCATAAGAGCTTCTCCCCAAGACCATTCAGAGAATCACGAGGAAAAATAAGCAGCATTCACATCTGATGTGCCTCGTAAAAGGCTGAAAGGCCCCAGTGTCAGTAAAACATCAAATTGCCAGCAAGATTTCATGTTGCTACTAAAATTTGAAGTGTGCAATTACTTTAATTTTATACTTTTCTTGTTCAGCTCAAAAAGGCCTTTTTTTTTTAAAGGGAAAAAAAGAGCTTATACAATCAATCACACCTTGGCCTTTCAATCCCACATGTTTCAAGAAAAGCAACTATTGTCTTTAATTTTGTCTCAAAGTATTTGACTACAAACATTACAAAGTTGTATTTCTTGAAAACTATGACATTGGGAATTCAGTTTCCATTTGAAAGAAATAAATATTTCCAAAATCATGGTGCAGGGCTTAAGAGAACTATTAAAATGCTTTTGTTTATATTCTGTTAGTAGATGTACATCTTCATTCAATTAAATTATATAATAATAATTTATTTTATAAAAGTAATAATTTTAATTTTTTCAAAATAAATTAATTGGACTTAAATATAATTTAAAAAATTTCTTTTCATAAATTAATAAAAGGGACAAACCACTGAAAATATCCTACAGTGTGGATGATTGGAAAAGAATATTATTAAAAGTAAAGGAAGCCCTGGCTGGTGTGGCTCAGTTGGTTGGGGCATCTTCTTGCACATCAAAAGGTCACAGGTTAGATTCCCACTCAGGGCACATGCCTGGATTACGGGTTCACTGTACTCTTAGGGCACATATGAGAAGCAACTGATCTATGTTTTTCTCTTGTGTTGATGTTTCTCTCCCTCTCTATCTCTCTCCCTTCCCCCTCCCTCTAAAATCAATAATGTCCTTGGGTAAAGATTTTTTAAAAAGTGAAGGAAGCCATGGCCAGTATGATTCTATTTATGCACCATTATGCGAAAGGCTATAGAGGGGGTCAAATATATGGCAATGGAAGGAGACTAAACTTTAGGAGATGAGCAGAGAATGCAATATACAGATGATGTATTATAACATCTTACACTTGAAGTTTACATAATCTTGTTAACTAATGTCATCCCAGTAAATCTGATTAAAAATACAGGAACACAAAATAGGTTAGTGGTTTCTGGGGGTACTCTGTGAAAAGGCAGTGGAAAATGTTGGTTTCATAGTTGGTCTAGACTATGATAGTGAAAACATAACTGTATGATTTGTTAAAACTAATAGAACCGTACATGAAAAAGAGTGATTTTTACTGTCTGCAATTTTTCCCTCAGGGAACTTTATTTAAAAATTATTTTCATAGATGTTCCCATATTAATTTCTCAAAACTCACCAGAAGATAGATTGGGAAAGAATTGTCATTATTTTACAGAGGTGTAAACTGATGCTCAAAGAGGTTAAATTACTTGAGGACAACCAAACTATGTGCATCTACTCTCTGCATTTGGGCCTCTTAATGCCAAATCCAGCATTTTTCCTTTTATAGTACACTACATCTTTGGATACCTTGATATAATGTTCAATTCAATTAAAATATGTCAATTAAAAGTAGTCCCCCTCCAACATTCCCTTAGACATTTTATATTGAGATTTCTCCATACTTACCAAACAATATTGAATATGACCACCAGGTACATGTTAATTTCATAATGAATTTAATATAATGGTGCATTATGCCATTCTGGCAGCAAAAGTACCAATGATTTAAGGTTTAATTAACAGGATGCTGTCCAAGGCACAGAAAGTAAATAGACTGTTGAGAATTACACCAGATGGATGACTTCTAGAGCAATATGGTTACCTCTGAGTAAATAATACTTTGAGAGGAACAGAGACAAATGAAATTGCACCCTGATAAATATATAGCAATACCACATTAGGGATATTTGAAAGAGCAGAAAAGTGTTAAAGTGAGATAATGAGAGGCTTTCTAACATATTCGTAAATCGAAATAAATGATATAGAAGAGAAGATAGATGTTTGTGTATTGCTCAAGAGAATGGAACCAGAATCTTATAATTTAAGCTGAGTATAATACAAATTAGTCCCATATCTGACACATAGTGGGTGCACAATATGTGTTGAATGAATGCATGAATGAAATACAACTTGGGTTATCCAGCACAGGGATAAGTTGCTTTATGAAATCATCACCTACCCTTTAAAGATGATTTGATGGCGAGCCTCAGAAAGGCTACAGAAGAGATTCCTACATTAGATAACTGGTTGGGAAAAAATGGAAGATTTCTTCTAAAAATGGGAGTAGAGAATAGAAATGAGGTTGAAGCTGTGTCATTTGTGAGTGGGACTAGAAAGTCAGCAAATAAAATAGAAAAAAAATATTTTTAATGAAGGGTTTTTCAATGAATAATGTTCAAATAATTGTACATTCATTAAAAAGACACCTTACATCTTTCATAAAAATAAAAATGAAACAGAGCTAAGTGAAAAATGCAAAACTATAAAACTCCTAGAATATAGTTGAAAATCCTTAGGTTTGATGTTGACTTCCTAGACACAAAACCAATAGCATAATTCAGGAAAGAAAAAACAAATAAATTGGACTTCACTCAAATGAAACATCTTTGTGACAGAATATACTTACAGAAGAGAATGAGTCACACACTGGGGGAAAATACTTGATTTATATCTATAATAAGAGAAGGACTTGGTATCCAATATATACACAAAAAAAACTCTTGTAACTAAACAATAAAATAATTTTTAAAGCAGGCAAAATATCTATATAGTCACACCATCAAAGAGTATACACAAATTTCAACTACAAATATGCAAACATGACCAACATCTTATGTGGACAATGTATTGAAAACTAAAGCATCAGTGAGGTACTATTACACAGCTGTTAGAATGGTGAAAATCCAAACACTGAAAATTCAAAACATTGAGAAGATCCAATGCTGATGAGGCTGTGTAGCCACAGGAACTTCTATTCATTGATACTGGGGGCAGGAAATAGTGCTGCCATTTGCACAAATGCATTATTAGGTTAGTGAAAATATTCCAAATGATACTGCATTTGTGAGTACCTGTCATCATACCTGTCATCAAAACTCATGGAATGTATTTACAACCCAAACAGTGAACCATAATATAAACTGTGGACTTAGGTGATAATAATATATAAATATTGGCTTCTCAATTATAACAAATGTACCACTCTAATGCAAGATGTTAACAGTGGAGACTGGGGGTGGGGAAGATGAAGGCTATATATAAGCTTAGTGCTTAAGAGTTTATAAAAGTTTCTAAAAACATTAAAATAAAGGATTCATCATAGAATCTAATCTGAATTAAAAGATATATTAAATATACACTTTAAAAATAATGTGCCATGAACAGGTATAACATTGCATTTTGATCTCTTTCATGACTATACTTTTAATAGATTTGTGAATTAGCAAGTTCAAAAATACAGTGGTATTTTATTTTTATTTATTAAAAGATTTTATTTTTATTTTTAACTTTTTTATTATTGTTGTTCAAGTACAGTTGTCTCCATTTTCCCCCACTGCTCCCCCCAGCCCATCCCATCCCTGCCTCCCACCCTCTAATCTACCCCCTTTGGCTTTGTCCATGTGTCCTTTACAATGTTCCTTGATGGCCGTTCTCTTATTTTCCCCCATTATCCCTCTCCTGTCTGGTTACCATAAGTTTTTTCCTTTATTTCAATGTCTCTGGTTATATTTTGCTTGCTTGTTTGTTTTGTTCATTAGGTTCCACTTATAGGTCAGATCATATGGTATTTGTGTTTCAAAGGTTTATTTCACTTAGCATAATGCTCTCCATTTCCATCTATGCTGTCATGAAGGGAGGGAGCTCCTTATTTCTTTCTGCTTTGTAGTATTCCATGGTGTAAATGTACCACAGTTTTTTGATCCACTCATTTCCTGATGGACATTTAGGTTGCTTCCAGCAATTGGTTATTGTAAATTGCACTTTTATGATGATATAGGGGTGCATAGGGTCTACTGAATCGGTGTTTCAGGATTCTTATAGTCCCAGCAGTGGAATCCTTGGGTCAAAAGGAAGTACCATTTTTAGCTTCTTGAGGAAATTCCAAACTGTTTTCCACAGTGGCTGCACCAGTCTGCATTCCCACCAACAGTGTACTAGGGTTCTCTTTTCTCCACAACCTCTCCAGAAACTTCTTGTTTGTTGATCTGTTAATGATGGCCATTCCGACTGGTGTGAAGCAGTATGTCACTGAGGTTTTAATTTGTATCTCTCTGATGGATAGTGATGCTGAGCACCCTTTCATGTGTCTGTGGGCCTTCTATATTTCCTCCTTGGAGAAGTGTCTCACCAGGTCCTTTGCCTATTTTTTAAATGGGTTGTTTGCTCTCCTGGAGTGGAGTCATGTGAGTTCTTGATATTTTGAAGATTAAACCCTTGTCCAAGGTATCATTGTCAAATATATTTTCTCATACAATTTGTTCCCTTTTCATTTTGCTGATGTTTTCTTTATCTGTGCAGAAACTTCTTATTTTGATGAAGTCCCATTTCTTTATTCTTTTCTTTATGTCCTTTCCTTAGGATATATTAGTGAAAATATTGCTTCATGAAATATCTGAGATTTTCCTGCCTATATTCTCCTCTAGGATTTTTATGCTGTTGAAACTTATATTTAAGTCTTTTACCCGCTTTGAATTTATTTTTGTGTATGGTGTAAGTTGGTGGTCAGGTTTCATTTTTTTTTTTTTTGGAATGTAGCTGTCCAGCTCTCCCAACACCATTTGTTGTAGAGGCTATTTTTACTCCATTGTATGATTCTGCACCCATTGTAAAATATTAATTGACCATAGAGACATGGGTTTATTTCTAGGTTCTCTATTTTGTTCTGTTGATCTATATGTCTGTTCTTATGCCAGTACCAGACTGTTTTGATTACAGTGGCCTTGTAATATAGTTTGATGTCAAGTAATGTGATCCCTCCTACTTTGTTCTTCTTTCTCAAAATTGCAGCAGCCATTCAGATTCATTATCATTCCATATACATTTTTGAAATGTTTGGTCTCTGTTAAATACATCATTGGTATTTTAATAAGGACTGCGTTGAATCTATAAATTGCTTTGGTTAGTATGGACATTTTGATGATGTTAATTTTTTCAATCCATTAACACAATATATGCTTCCATTTATTTGTGTCTTCCTTAGTTTCTTTAGTGTTGTGTAGTTTTCTCAGTAAAGGTCTTTTACCTCCTTGGTTAGGCTTATTGCTAGGTACTTTATTTTTCTTGTTGCTATAGAAAAAGAGATTCTTTCTGTGATTTCTGATTCTGATATTTCATTGTTGATGTACAAAAATGCCTTTGATTTCTGAATATTGACTTTGTATCCTGCTATTTTCCCAAATTCACTTATTAGGTCAAGTAGTAATTTGGTAGAGTCTATAAGGTTTTCTATGTGCACTATCATATTATATGCAAACAGTGACAGTTTTACTTCCTCCTTTCCAATTTGTATGCTTTTATTACTTTTTCTTTTCTTATCACTGTAGCTAGGACTTCCAATTCTAAATGGCAAAATCAAAAATACAGTACTCTTTTATTTTTTTTATTTTTAAAAGATGTTTTTTATTTTTCTTTCTTTCTTTTTACAGAGAGGGGATGGGAGAGAGAAAGAGAGGGAAACATCAATGTGTGGTGGCCTCTTGCACTCACCCAACTGAGGACCTGGCCAGCAACCCAGGCATGTGCCCTATCAGGGAATGGAACCGGTGACCTTTCTTGGTTTGCAGTCTAGCACTCAATCAACTGAGCCACACTAGCAATGGCTACAGTGGTATTTAAAATTTTATTTTATAATTGTACTAAAATTCCTAGTTTCTGCCTGAAATCAAGATTTTTTTCAAGACACTACTTCTAGGATATGTTCATTTATCTGAATATTAAATGTAAGTTATTTCTTTATTGTCAATTATGCTAAAGATGTAAAAGAGGATCACCTTTCATTTTTGTGAATTATGTATGCCTTCTCAAAATCTATACTATTTTTCATTAAGTTTCTCTTTAAGATTCATTTTTGCAATATTCTCTTAATTTATACAAGTGAATATATTTTATTTATGATACAAAATAAAAGTTCTTACTAAGTATCTGTCTAAAGACTAGTATTTGATTCAAATGGAAGATGTTATGAAATGTTAATAGAATATCTCAATTTATATTTATTAAATTTTATTGTAAACTATCTAAAACATGGTTTCCATACTTGAAAGAATAGAGACTGAGTGATTACCTAAAAGTGATTTTTTAAAATACTTCCCTTTAATAATGAAATTCATGGTACATGTGTCCAAGTTACCAAAATGTAAATAATGCATGTACACTGAGATATATTTAAAATATACTCTAAGAAAAATAAGAAATTAAAAATTGTTTGCAATCCAATCCTAACACCACTTATATTCACTATTGATATTTTGGCGGGGTACTTACTTACCATTTTCCTGTGTGTTCATTATATAGGAGTTTTATAATACTCTTTTATAATTTTCTTTCTCCTGTTCCAAGGCTCATTATTTAAATATATTTCCAAGTCACAAACATTTACAATAACTTTTGTGCTTGTTAGATTAAGAGTTTGATTTTTTTTATTTCCAAATGGTAATACATTCTTAAAATTCAAAAAACATAAAGAAATAAATGTGATAAAATGGTTATGAAAGTTTCTTCCTCATTTCTGTCCCCCTCCATATTCTCTTCTCAGCAGTAACTAATGCTATTATTTTCTGATAAATTTATCTGCAAATAATGTAAATATGTATATGTGAGTACATCTGTGGATTTTTCCCTTTTTCTATAGGTGACATTATGCCATATGATCTGTTATGAATTTCATATTTCTTCTTAAATTAACAATGCACTTAGAGAACATTTTATGTTAGTAAAGAGTTTTTACAGCTTTGTAATATCCTATTTAATGGATGTACCAGTCCATGCCCAGACAGTTTCCTACTGATGGGCATTTCACTCATACAAGCAATGCAGCGAAAATGTACCTGTGTATTCTTCCTTTTACATGTAAACAAACATATCTGTAAGGCAAATTTGCAAAAATGGAATTACCAATTGAAAGGTGTTTTCATTTAAAATTGATGGACAGGGCCAAATTATTTCCGTAAAGGTTCTATAAATTTATACTTCCAAAGATATTTTGATTTCTCATCATTTATTTAGCCTTTGTCTGTTATTGTACTTTTGAGTTGTTTTCAATAATTAGCCATTATTCACAAGGCTCTGATGAACATCCTAGTTTGTTAATAATATTTGTGCTGTCCTAAATTAATTCCCAGAGAATAAATCCTGGAAGTGAAAATAATGAGATTCTCTAAGACTTGATTGTTTCATTTTTACTGTGCTTTTTTATAAAATTACATTATTTTTTTCTAGTTTTTAGATTAATCTCTTGGACTTTTCCAGAATTACCCCACCTTTAAAATTTTAAGCTCCAATATTCTACATTTTCAACACACTCTCTGCCCTCCTAAGGTTCTCATATTCTATTACTTCTGCATATGTTCTGGACCCTTCAGCTTTAAATGTCTAATGCTGAATCTGCTCCATCTTATCTCCACTCTCATATTCATTTAGGATCCCACAGTTTATCACTTTGCTCTCCCACTCCCTTCACCTAGTTCCTGTTTCATATATCTGGTGAAGCCTAAATTTCAGAACCACCTAACAATCTAGACTTTTGTGCCTTAGGGACTTAGCTCCTTGGTGAATGGAAGAGAAAGGTCTGTGTTGTGCAGTGGCCACATTTCACTGATTGCCCAGTCAGTTTCTGTCTTATTTTCCCATCGATGATATTTAAGTCTTCAACACCTTCATAAAAACATCACTGTCTTTCTTCTTCCTCACTCACAGGATACAATTTCAGCAATTTATTTACACAGAAACAGCAGCTGTCAGAGGGGGATTCTCTCCCTCTTCTGTAGCCTCCCCTCCTCCCCTTAGAGACGAACGCCTTTGCCTTCCTTACTCCAGTGAAAAGGATGAGAGAAGGGCACTGGCCCTTCTGCTTGGCTTCCTTCAGTGACTCCCACTGCTTTTAGGGTGAATTTCTTAGCATGACCTAGTATGCCCTTAGGGTTTGAACCCTCATTTTTATGCCTATTCACTTCTACTTAATGCTTATACTCCCAGCAATTCCCTGATTGGCCATGTTTGCCTCAATCTTTTCATTGTCAAATACATTTCTCTTTTTCCCTATTCATCTAGTTCCTCCCCACCTACTTTTTTCAAGACTCAACTGAGATGCAGCATTTTCTAGAGAAACTTCCTAGACCCCTCAGTCTTGGTTAGATGTCCCTTGTATGTGATCTCAGAACCCTTTTGTAAACCTTCATTAGAGCATTTATCACACAACATAAGACTATCTTTATGGAGATATCTATTCCATTAGAATGTACACACAAAGTAAAACACAATAAATATTTCATAAGCTACTTATGAACATATTGAATTGAATTGTTTGGGCTTATTTTTATTGTTTTTACTTTTTATTCTTACTATATCTCAAGAGTTTCGAATGCCAGATGCTTTGACTTGAAAACAAAGCAATTTATTGGCCATAATGATTTCTGTTCACTGAGAATTAATTTTCATGCATTTTCACTTCATTTAAAAAATATATACTTTATTTGGGATGAAGAATGAGCTGCTAAAAATCATCTGCTTATAAAGTAGCTTTATAAATAGCCATTTATGAACACTAATGTTTTATGATTTTATATTTTAATCCAATAATAAATAAAATCCTATTATTTTTAAAGTTAACTTAAACACTCTATGTTATGCATCATTCCCCTGATCAGTTATAAGCTTAAGGTAGCATTATAGACACTAGTTGGTTCCAGTTTTGATCTATGTGTCCTCTTCATATCATTGTGAAAGATGTTTTATATTTGAAAGCTTTTTTCCTCAACAAAGAAAAGATAATAGAGCCTCTTTACATTAGGAGTAAGCATATGCCCTGGCCAGCATATTGGTATTTTGGAGCATCATCCTATACACCAAAAGAGGGAAGGTTTAATTCTCAGTCAGGGCACATACCTAGGTTGCAGGTTTGATCCCTGGTTGGTGCACATGCTGGAGGTAAATGATTGTCTCTCTCTCTCTCCCTTGTTCCCCTCTCTCTAAAATCAATAAACACCTTCTTGGGGGAAGATGAAAAAAGAAAAGAAATACAAGAGTAAACATATAACAAGTGTTATGTGAATACAAATTTTAAAACAAAAGTGAATTTGTGTTCTGAGATTCAATATTCAATATAATTAAAAATAAAATAAACATAATAATAATTTTAAATATTATAGAAATTTAAGAAGATTTATGTGGAAACAATTCAAAACTCCTAAAAGGAAGAGAGTGAGTAACTGAACTAATTCATTGTCCTTTAGAATGAGTGGTGAAAATATTTAATTTGAGTCATGGCTGGAAATATAGAATTGTACTTTTTGTGACCTCTTGGTCTTACCTACAGTGAAATTTCTGCAACTCTCTATGCCTTACCAGGATATAAAGAGGGAGGACTACACATTCATGACATCCTTGGCATCTGTAATATCATTTAAATGGCAAAAATGGGAACTATCACATGCAAGAAAAAATTGGAGAAAGTACAGTTGAAGTTGATTATTTCAAATAATCTAAATGTTATTTCCTGTCAAATACAGGAACAAATACAGGATCAGTACAAAAATAAAACAGATGTCAAATGAAAGGATTAAGTTGAAGTTAATAATATATTAATTTATTTGGCTGTAAGCATTTATTTTTGAGCCAATGCCTAAGGTCTTTTATAGCATTTACAATTCAGCAGTTTATAAAATATTTATTGAGGATCTGCTGTGTGCCATACACTACTTGGCATTGGGGCTAAAAGTGTAAATAAGATTGGATAGAACTTGATATTTTGTCAGCATGTAATTAAGAAGATTTCCACCTAAATAAGTTCAGTACAATATGGTAAGTGGTAATAATATAAGAAAGCAAAAGAGTTATGGAAACACCAGAAAATATCATCTAACTTTGTTTTACTTAAGAGTCAGTTCAAAAGGAAGAGTAATTCATGTGTTCAAGATGAGCAGAATGGAGAAACGCATGTGAAGATAATGGGAGAGGCTTAGAACAGCAAAATCTAGGTAGCCACAGCAACAGTATCCAACAATGGTCCATGATACTGCATGTGTTTAATAAGGACAAACTAAACTAGATTTACTTTTAGCTGTCATTCATTGTTTCCTGAGTGCCAGAAACTGTGATACATACTTTACCTAACTTAATCATATTAATGATCCTATCAATAAAGTGAGATGATAGACAGATAGATAGACAGATTTGAGAAGCTTCAAGGAGTTAAGAAACTTAGCAACAGCACAAATGCACATATCAATAATCATATTTTCATCAGTAAAAATCTAAGCACAGCACTTAATCTTGCCTTTTGTCTCATTAGTTGCCATTCAAAATATCATTAGTAAGTTTCAATTAGTGACTTAAAAGAGTACACTGATACAGTCAAGGCTTTTTTTCAGAAGATTTACATTAAAAACATTTTTCTTAAAAAATTGTGTAATTAACAAATTATAAAAATTATAATTGTACTTTGGCTTAAAATTGTTGTCAATAAAAACATAAAAGAATAGGATTAATATTGAGATTAGAAAAAGACATTAGGACAAAGTGATAGCTGAGTGATTCCATAGCTGGGGTAATGAAATAAGACAAGACATAGAATGCAAGAAAATGCATAAGAAGCACACCGCCACAAAGTTTCATAGATCTACTATGATGTCACACCATAGCACAGTTATAAAATGATTTTGTTTTGTGAAGAACTGTTCCTAAACATGGAAATATTAATACATCTCTTGTATGGCATAGAGTAAAATAACACATAATATGTAGTTAGACATCCTCAAGACATTTGGTAACAAGTGAAATGACTACAAAATTAAAGTTTCTATAAGAAAGGAAAATATTATCAATAAAATCAAATATGAAAGCCACTCTTGGCCATCATAGAGCATGTAAAAACTTAAAAGTACACTCTACTGTTCACATTATCCAAAGCTAGGTTTCAAGAAATAATATTTAAATGACATCTTGTAATATCCCTTCCTGCTCTATGAGTCATTGCTACATCATTTGGGGATGAGGGAAAAAAGAGCTTTACCTCTCTTTATTAATGCAGAATAAATACAACTTTCAAACTCTGGATTCTATTCATTCTCCAGAATGACTATTAAAAAGGGAAGTAAGATTCTACAAGTGTCATATTGTACTTGGTTACGAAAAGGGCATAAAATGAGTTCTTTTTTCAGATAAACATTTGCATTATCAGTACAAAAATAAAACAAATTCTTATTTTTAGATTTGTCCTTTTATTTTAAGATAGTATTATATACTCTATTGTAGAGAAATGAATGAACATTCAAAGCAACTCCTAAAATTGAGCATCTATAGGAGGCCATTATGATAATTCACTACAATATGTACTTTGATATCTTTGTCAGTGTCAAAAGCCTAAATAATAGAGAATGAAACTTTAAATTTTTTTCTGAGTAATGTAATTGTAGTTATTCTAAAATGAATTAATGCAAATCAAATATTCCTGTGATGAAAAGTTAACACAATGCAGAATGTTAATAATATGATTTTCCCTATGAATCTCAGTCACCTGCAGTCAGGGTTTATCTTATTCATTTGAATATTCCCAGTGTCTGTCTCATAGTAGGGTTACAATAAATATTTACTGAATCAATGACTAGAAATTGGTTAATATTCATAACATGCATGATATGCAACAAATCATTCATTAAGCTTTCTCTTTGGAACAAGGTCACTAACCCAGTACCCTCAACAATATAATTAGGTCATGTAATGGGCATAACAAGCCAACACCCAGGGTATTTTGATTTTACCACTGACCAGTTGTCTGACCTCAGGGAAGTAACATGTCCTCTCTAAAATGAGGTAACTTCTTTGCTATAAGTGATACCAAGTTCAAAGGATGCTGTATTACATGAGTTAATAAATGTAGACAGCTTAGAGTAGGCATAAGATTGGAACTTGAACTGAAAAACTTTTGTGAACCTGAAATGATCCAACATCAGTTCTAGGCACAGGGAGTAAACCCCTTGAAGTATCAAGGGGCCAAAGTGGGGCAGAGAGACCCCTGTACTTTAGAGTTATCTACATTTTGCTCAAGAACAGAAAGAAGAGACATCTAATAGAAAGAGAAGAGATGGTATACCTGACCAGCATTGTAAGGGGTGAGTAAGGGCTGGATAATTGTTAAAGTTGAGGTTGAGGGTTGAGGTTAGGGTTTTGAGCAGAGGAAGTAGCACAGACAAGCACAATTTGGACCAGAGACGCCACCAGAAAGATTTTAGGTAATCAGATCAGATTAATTGAGCATGGGTAAACTCTCATGTAAATTGTTTGAGGGAGAAATACATTTCTAAAATTGCAAGTATGATGATAAAACAGATGTGGAAATTTAACTCAGAGCTTTTAAGAGAGTGAACAACTGAACTAATAATATTTAAGAAATAAGCAAATATAATGAATATTTTGATATTTGATTATTGTGGTTTTTGTGACTGATTTTGTTTTCTATCAAATTAGGCTAAATCTATATATTTTTTGATATTTAAATCCTAAATGACATTATTCTTTGATACAAAAAAAAATGGTTCAGAACCCTATAAAATATTCTATTTTCTCTGTAAATATCTAGATAATTTTGGGCACTACCATAAGCAAACGGTGGTAATTTTGGAAGATGGCTAAATCCCAGATTTATTCCTTTAGGACTTGTTTTTCCTTACTCTAATTAAGACTTTTTCTCTCATACTATGGTGTTTTATCCCTATCAGAAGAAAATAGTCTCATATTTCTGTTTCTGTATTCCAGTGAATGTGTTATCTTTTATACCAGACTGCAGGTATACTTTAGCCAGTTCTTTATATTTATTTATTTATTTTTATTGTTCAAATACATTTGTCTCCACTTTCCCACCACCACTTTCTCTTGCCCCACCCACCCCCACCTCCCACCCTCATTTCTTCCCCACTTTGGCTTTGTCCATGGGTCTTTTATACACGTTCCTTGACTCCACCCTTCCCCTTCTTTACCCCCTCACCCCCTTCCTTTCTCCCCTCTCATTACTGTCGAGTTTTTTGTTTGTTTGTTTGTTTGTTTGTTTTTTCTGATAATTTCAACAAGGAAACAAGGGTTAACCTGTAGAAAGCACAGCCTGTTTTGAAGTGACATTAGTAGAAACAATCAGGACAGACTGATTATATCAGCCACATGCGTACTTACATAACAGACCTCAGCTTGAGAGTGGTTCCCAAATTCTGTGCCAAGCCTGTCTCAGTTTTGTTCCCTTTTTCAGGCAGAGCTTTTTATATTACACTACATATAGTTATCCCAATCCAATACCTATAAAATAATTTGTTTAAGATTATAGGAATCTTTATGCATTGACTTTATCTTTTTTTATTGCTGTTTAATTATAGCTGTCCCCATTTCCCCTCATTGCTTTCCCTCTGCCCTACCCACGCCTGCCTCCCACCCTCAGTCCTCCTGTCTCATTGTCTTTGTCTGAGTCCTTTATACATGTTCCTTGATAACGCTTCCTTTTCTTCTCCTCATTATTCCCTTCCCCCGTCCCCTCTAGTACTGTTTGTTCTTTATTTCCATGTCTCTGGTTCTATTTTGCTGGCCTGTTTGTTTTGTTGATTCGGTTCCACTTATAGGTGAAATCCTATGGTATTTGTCTTCATCTTTCATAAGCTGTGGAGTTCCCTAGTTTCTAGTCCAGAGAAAACTATGCTGGATGCAATTATTGGCTTTGAGTAATTCATAAGATAGTGCAGAGACATTCCGTCCATACAGACTCTTCTACCTGAAGAAGTTCTGCCTCCTTCCTGCTGGTATCCATCTGGCAGGACCCTCATAGTACAATGTCTTCATTTTGTTTGTGGTGGAAGCATCCAGCTGACCTAGAGTCCAGAGTTGTACTACTTCTAAAACTGGAATTCTGGAAGTTTATTAAGTGTGTTTATTTTATCTAATCCTAATCATAGTTTTAAATCCAAATCATAATTTTCACCAGCTTTTTACATTCAATACTGAGTTAGCCTGCACTTGGGTTTGTCCAAAATACATACAAACATATATAAAATGGTGCATCATTTTGCGAAGAGAAAGGTGTCAAAGTTTTACTTTCACTTAATGTTCTTAAATGTTCTCTATGTCTGCTTATGACTATATGTTTCCATAGTATGCAAAATTCTTTTAAAATCCAATGAAACTCATTTGTAATATCATTGATGAAAGTATCAGGCCTACTTATTTATTTCTGAATAAGAAATATTCATGTCATTGATGTGGTACCCCTGACTGGGGACCATATAAGCATCCATCTGAGACAACTGCCCGAGGCAAAATTAACAGTATATTCCTTTCTCTCTGTTGCTTAAGCATTTTGAGTATATTTCTCTGATTGCAGCATTTTGTTTTGACAGTGTGTTCATCCATCTCTCTCATTAGATTCTAAATTTTTTGTGGGCATTGACTCTGACTTGCTCCTGTTTATGTTCCTTACTCCTAAAGTACATTCTTGGTATGTAGCTCAATAAAGTTAGCTAGACAAATACATAAATTGTACAATAAGATGGTGCTTCCTCACCATTCATTCCATTTCACTCCTCCCACACTGTATTTTCTAGATAGCAGTTTGAAGAGGCTCAAAGACCAGTCTCTTATTTAGGAAATTATTAATAAAAAATAGCCAAGAACTCCAATATATACACATATATATATATAATTGTACACACAAAAAATGAACACACTCACATGCATGTATCTATGTAAGTGTGTGTAAAATGTTACTTATATAATATAATGTCAAATTTCAGGAAATCATGAATAGAAGTCTTAGTACTCAGAAGACTCAAATTCTATGACAATCTAATTAATTATTTAAAAGCTCTGAGGAGACACAGTGTGAAATACTGTACTGCATCTATTTTAAGCAGTGTACTCAAATAAAATAAAGGTGGCCCCTATAAATCAAATGCATAATATCAAGAAATGGAGTAACTTTTCCCCTGAGGGAAAAATGTCCAATAATTTACATATTAATTACAGATGTATACATATACAGAAAAGCAAAGAAAAAATATTTCCTTTTTTTAGGTATTTTATCTAATGATCTATGCAATTTTGTACATAAAAAAATAAAGGGCAAAAGAACTGGAGAAAAATACATGAAAAGTTCAACAACCAATATAATAATGTTCAGAGAACAATGTAATTATGAGCGCTTTGACAAGATTTCTTTGACTGTGAAAAAGTTTTCTGCTGGCTGAGCTTAGATTGGAAACACAAGATTTATAGGACCTTCATTCTAAAGAATTTTATCAACAATTAATCATTTATCAGCATACTATGTCTATATTGACAACAAACATTTTCTTTATTTTCTGCTAGTGAGAGGAGAACCAAGTAATTTTATAATATAAACAAAAATATATTATTGGGTTTTATAATATTGGCAAAACTAACTACATGTGACTTTTATTTCTAACTTGTTACTGATACATTTATTCACTTTATAACACTGTCTTTTTATTTTAGGATATCAACAAATAGCATTGAAATAAGTAGAGAGGAATGAACTACAAACCTGAAGACAGTCAGTAGCTTCAGAGGGACAGCACAAAATTCTGTCAAGAGTTCTAGTTAGCAACTTGGGAAATAAAAACAACAACAACAAGCCAACTGGAACAAAGATAGAAAGGACAATGTGATCCTTTGACGGTTAGACAGACTTCCTTATGGGTAAGAAATTTCATTATAAAGCCTTTGTAGGAGAAGGAAGATTTGCAGTCCTGTCTGTGGGAAATAATTTATTAAGTGAGTCAAGGAACATATATTTCAAGTACTTGGCAATAAGGAACACAGAATCCGTCCATAATAAACACAGCCTGATTTTCCTGAAACAACACTGTCAGGGATGCCCCTTAGAATATTGATACAGTACTGGTGAGTACCAGTTAAAAGAACAGTTCAGCAAGAACACATCAGGGCTTCTGTAATTCTATTACAGCAAAAAAACAAAGGACCACGCAGAAAGCCAGGGGGAGTGACAAGTTATGCCAAATAGTCCTCCTTTTGAAATGCTAGTTAAAAATTCTTAGTTGTAAGGCAAATGGGTCTGGTAATGTCAACTAATATTAAAATCACTCATTTTCATATATTAGGAATGGCAAAACTAAATCCTTAATGAGATTTTTAAAAATTTTTATCCTAAGCATGTTGTTGCTCTCTCTCACTGTGAAAATTATCGTCTTCATTATATCCATCACAAAGTCACAGCTTTATTATCAGCTACTCAGAATTCATAATCCCAAATCTAAATAAGGCATATCTTTAAATCAAATCTTTTTAAAAAGTCTTATTTACTGATTTGAGAGGGAAAGGAGAAAGAGAAAGAGAGAAACGTCAATTTATTGTTCCACTTGTTTATGTATTCATTGGTTGATTCTTGTATGTACCCTGATTACAGATCAAATCCACAACCTTGTAGTATCAGGATGATGCCTTAATGAACTGAGGAACCTGGTCGAAGCTAAATCAAATCTTAATCCATAATGTCTCAACCATTTGACAAATCTGTCCACTATGTATTCAAATAAAGAAAATATAAGTAAATTGAAATGGTCCTTTGAATTTAATTGATCGATTAAATTTTAGGCAGCAGACCTGGAATTATATTGGATTAATGAGAACTTTTTCTAGCATATGATAATATTAACTTTTCTTTCTCTGATTTACTTTTTTACCACTATCTTACCACAACCTAAATGTTGATGGGAATGTTGAACTAAAAAACAGTGTTTATGAAATATGACAAATATGTTAAGACAACAATAACCTCACGACAAACCAAGCATGGTAGCTGGGATACTGGAGGACTTCAGTGGATTCAAGAAGGGCCACTCCAGGGTCAAAATGTACCCATAGTGACTTAATTGCACTTTCTTGGACTAGAGTCAACCTGAGATAAAGGGGTTACACTAGAACCTTCCTACAGTCTGAAAACTATTGACTTGTTTGTGCACTACACCAACCAGGGTGAGAGCAGGCACAGTGTATGCAACTGGCTCCTCCTAGGTGTTGAGAAAAGCTATCCAGGCAAAAACAGAATGCATATCTGGGGTAGAAATGGACAGAACAGGAAGGTGAATTATCAACTGCTCATTGTCTTTCTAGGTCATGAAACTTGGCAACTGTTCAACGGAGTCATTTAGACTCTTTTTAAAAACTTCACCTTTATTGCCCACAAAATTAAACAAACAAACAAACAATTAAGCTTAATGAAACAGGACTTACTAAGATGTCATTTTTCTGTACTTTAAAGTTAAATAAAATTTCAGAAAGTACTTAACTTTTGTGTGAAATACATGTAGGAGAAAATGCAAAGATTTTTGCACTTCGATAAACCTTTTAAAAAGCAATTTAAAATTGAGTAAAAGAGAAAGATATTATCTGAACAATAGGTATTATGAAAATTGGGCTGCAAAAAAAAAATAAAATGCTAGTTTGTGCCACAGCCATAAATTGCTAAACTAATTATCTAGTAGCAGCATAACCGAATCATTCAGAGGGGCAATTAGCAATCAGACATAATGAGCTTTGCTGCTGCTCCTTGTCATTCAGTATTTAGTTCCCATGAGCTGAAAGAAATGGAAGTTATTTTCTACCCTTCTCAGAGGGCATTACAACTATATGAAGTGCATCAGTCCATGTTATTACTCCCAGGAGCTTGACTTTTCTCTGGACTGCACATTTCTGGCTTCCCCTCGCCAAAGTTTTCCCCTTCCTCAGGCCTTTGAAAGCCATCATCTTCTTAGCCATCATTTTTTATTAAAAATGTAAACTGTACCTGAACCAAGCTATATGTTTTTAATTGGTTTTACTGAATCCTGATGCAGTCACTGATGCTATATCATTTTAAATGGTATTTTCTGGAGTAATATCTGAAGTTTTAATTGTAGGTATACATTAAAATACTTCTAGCATCTTTCCTATGTATTTTAGACAAGAATGCAAACAATGATGTAACTCATCCATCCATTATTATTATGTTTTTTTTTAACAGAATGCTTTGTACAATTTCAGAGAGGAGCCAGTGTTCTAGGACACTAAAATGAGTAAGACATGGTCCCTGTGTCTAGGATCACAGTCTACTGAAGGGCAAGTAGAGTGGGTACTTACATATTTGTATCACAATGTGGTAACAGCAATAATGAGGTAAAAGAACTGTGTCAATACCCTACTCTATGTCACTTACCCTCAGTGCCACCTCTTATCATGAGCAGATTTAAAAGATTAGATAGAAGAATAATATTAATAACACAAATCAGGGGAGAGAGTAGATTGGGGGGGACTAAAATGTAATTCAGTTGAGATTTATTAAACACCCACCTGATAAAAATGCATTGACTCCCTACCTTACCTTTAAAAGACTGATGTTCTGAGGAATTCTCAGGTGGAGAGACCAGGGCCAGGGCAGGACCAGTGCACAAAGCACAGAACAGTTATCATCACAAAGCCCTTGCTCAAGCACCATTTGAGCCAAAGAACATGTAGGGGCACTTGTTGTTGAAGACAGAACACAACTCTAAAGAAAGGGTACGAACTAATGGGAGAGAGCTTAATGGGAGGGCAGCCCTTAGAGATCATATGCTTCTTCTTTCCTGAATCTACCAGGCCCATGCCTCCCTTTCTCCCCTTGCTGTGGGGGTGCCCAGTGCCTAAAGAGTCCAGGGAGAAGACTGCAACTCTGGCTGCCCTGCTCTGGCCTGAACTAAAACAGCAATTACTAAAAATAGAGATTGGTAGAAATACAGATATGTTTTAGGACAGGCAGAGTTCTGCTCTGTAAGGACTTATTTTTAATCTCCTGAGAGAAGCTCATTTTGCAGTTAGACCAGGAACTGTGACACCAGAGAAGCGAGCAGTCCACAGCCCTGTGTGCTCAGCACTGGCTTCTGTTTTCTGGACAGGACTGGGGCTTTTATCTGCGCAGGAGTGGGTCTCATGTTTGCTGGGCACTGTGTGTTATCATTACATCTGAGGACACACATGTGCACATACACATGCACACACACATGCTCATACACACATGCACACAAACATGCCATATAATGCTTAGGAGGAACTAGGCATGTGTGTTGGAGTGGATGGGCAAGAGAGTGGTTACTCACAAATATTAGGTCCATCCCTCCATCTACGGAGCCCCTTCCTAGTAATTTATATATTTTAACAGCTATGACAACTAAAAATTAATATTAGCTCTAGTTTCTTATGCATAAAGTCACTTGGATATTAAACCTTACAAAATCTTCATCTGAATACACAAAAGCTCCTGGAAGGTTGGGGGCTCTGGCTGCTGCTTACACATCAGATTTTGCATGTCTCCTGTCCCCCTCCCTAATGAGGTAAGGTATAGGAGAATGTACTCCTTCTCTCTATGTCTGGCTTTCTCAGTAGAATCTTCAAACAACATTCAGCACACAGACACAAACAACAGTAGTTCCTGAATGAACAAAAGCACACATGCATGGTTAGCTCCGGCTTTCCACATTCATATGCACATGTCATGATCTTCCATATCTCCCTGAAAAGTCAGATCTGTTCTCAGGTGTGAAATTCCCACAAGTGTTCTTCAAAAGGACCACATTTACCACATATCTTGATGTCATTACTGCACTGAAGTAATTCAGGAAATATATTTAGCCTAACGGAAGACTGAATGGATGACTATTAAACACCAGGGCGCAGCCACCCACCACTGCTGCTCATTCTGGGTCTGACTGATCCACCCTCTCAGATGAATCAAAAGGTAGGTGACATGTGGGGAAAAGGAAGGACTGGCCTGCAGGCCACAGACTGTGTCCCTGTGCATGCTCTGAGCCATGGAACCGAGAAATTAAAGGAAACTCAAAGGTAAGGCAGGTTATCCACATAGATAACACTACAAAGAGGAGAAACCTAGTGCTCAAATAAGAAGGTTGAGCAGAGGAGGGTGTACTTGAGAAAGTGTAACATGAGGCTGCTGCTCCCTGGAGGAGCCCAGTTCACCCTAGACTGGGCAGGTGGCAAAGAAGTACTCAGGCAACTCCAGTGACACGGGTTATAAAAACCAGGTAGTGACTGTCAATTGGGGCCGCAAACTGAAATGTCTCCTGGAGTCCAACAGTAGGAGAAATGACTGAAAGTAGATCTGTTTGTGCAAGGAAAGAAGACAGACAGGATTGGGGTAGGGAGGCGAGCTTAAGCCATAAATCTTAAGGTTTGGAAATTTGTGGTCAACATACAGCCAGTTTGTGACTCTGGAAAAACACTGGCCATGTGTGAATTATAGAAATTAAAAATAATGAGTAGGAGAGTAAAATTCCAGTCCTGGTTCTCATAGCTGACCACCAGCCTAGTTTTGCCAAAATGTTTTAGTCTTTATTGAATCTTGGGGAATAAACCCGGAAATCTAGCTTATCTATTGTTACTTATTGGGGAAGACCTCTTCCATTGGACCCCCAGCTCCCTAACATCACAGTTGCCTCAGACCGTACTTTTATTTTTTTTATTTTTATTTTTTGTTCAAATACACTTGTCTCTACCTTCCCGCCAGCATGTTCCCCTGCCCCCCTCCTCCACCACTCTCCCTCAATCCTTCCCAAATTTAGCTTTGTCCATGAGTCCTTCATACATGCTCCTTGACTTGACCTGCCCCTTCCCTTTCCCCACCCAACCCTCCCTCCTTCCCTCTTGATTAAGTTGGTTTCTTTTTTATTTCAATGTTGCTGGTTACATTTTCCTTGCTTGTTTGTTTTGTTGGTTAGGTTCCACGTACAGGTGAGATCATATGGTATTTGTTTTTCTTCCCCTGACTTATTTCACTTAGCATAATGCTCGCTAGTTCAATCCGTGCTGGATGCAGTGTGCCAATATTTTGTTGAGGATTTTTGCGTTGATGTTCATCAGCGATATTGACTTGCAGTTTTCTTTCTTTGTAGTGTCTTTATCAGGTTTTGGGATTAGGGTGATGCTGGCCTTATATAAAGAGTTTTGGAGTCTTCCCTCATCATGGATTTTTTGGAATAGTCTTAGAAGGACAAGGGTAAGCTCTTCCTTAAATGTTTTGTAAAATTCTCCTGTGAAACTGTCCAGCTCAAGGTTTTTGTGTGCCGGGAGTTTTTTGATTACTGCTTCAGTTTCTCCAGCTGTTATCGGTCTGTTCAGGCTTTCTCCTTCTTCATTCACTGTGGGAAGATTACTTTTCTAGAAATGTGTCCAGTTCATCGAGATTTTCAAATTTCTTGGCATATAATTGTTCATAATAGTTTCTTACACTCCTTTGTATTTCTGTGGTATCAGTTGTTATTTCTCCTCTTTCATTTCTGATATTATTGATTTGGGTCCTCTCCCTTTTTTTCTTGATGAGTCTGCTTAAAGGGTTGTTGATTTTATTTATCTTTTCAAAGAACCAGATGCTGGATTGGTGGATTCTTTGAATTATTCTTTTTGTCTCTATGTCATTCAGTTCTGCTCTGATCTTGATTATTTCCTTCCTTCTCCATGCTCTGTGATTTATTTGTTGTTATTTTGCCAGTTCTTGAAGTTGTAGGGTTAGGTCATTTATTGAAATGTTTCTCTTTTTTAGGTGGGCCTGTGTTGCTGTGAACTTCCCTCTCAAGACTGCCTTTGCTGTGTCCCATAGGTTTTGGACTGTTGTGTGTTCATTTTTATTTGTTTCCAGAAACAAATTTTGATTTCTTCTCTTATCTCATTTTGACGCACTCATTGTTTAATAGTGTGCTATTCTGTCTCCATCAGACCGTGCTTTTATAGCTTTGACTCCACAGTCCCTGTACCATCACACATAGATACAGTCTCAATAATAAATTCTCCATTGAGCCATGGAAATATTCCATTTCCCACAGATATGTTCCTGCAGAGAATATACTGAAAGGTATGGAGTTAGTCCGATTGCCTTATTATATAGGTGAAAAAAGAGACATTCCAGAAAGGAAAATGACTTGCCTTGGGCCATGCGGGTAGTTCAGGACAGAGCTAAGATTAACTCTAGTTCTTTATGAATTCACAGCCTGGTACTGTCATGACTCTAAAAGACCCTTATAGAACCCAGTCCGTGTAAATGACTATTAAGTGTTTTTCTTTCTTTTGTTTTTTCACTACCCTCACTCACACATGCACAAACACACAGGGTCATAGACAAACAGCATATAATCTTTCATTTTAAAGATTTTAAAGATAATTGTCATTTGTGTTCTTTCTTGATTAGACCTTCTCATGTGGGTATTCCCAGAGGTCAGGTTGCATAATGCTTCCTTGACAATCGTGGAAACAACCCATGTGAACAGTGTGCAGAGCAAAGCAGAGAGAAACACCAAGCATGTGGGGGAAATTCAAGCACATTACAATGCAGAGGAAACACAGAGTACAATGTCAGTTATGTGCAGAGCATGGAGTACAATAAAACCAAATATTACAAGGAATAATTTAATTCCTAGAGAGTTTTCAGACACATCTAAGTATACATATAACATAAAAAAAACTGAATATGTTTTTTCTCTTTCTTTGATATTTTCAGTAAAAGTTTGAAATTAATATTTTAAAATACTACATACATTTTAATTAATTAATTATTTTTTTCAAATACATTTGTCTCTGCCTACCCCCCACCACTTTCCCTTGCCCCCTCCTACCCTCCCTCCCTCAACTCTTCCCCTTTGCTATATAAAATACTACATACATTTTAAAACACAAATTAGAATAAAATATAGGTACCTTTTTTAAAAAAACTGGAAGAATTAATTATCAGACAAAAGAGTAATATTAAATGATTAATTTTATATGTAATATTCAAAAAATTAAAAGGGCATAGATAGATGATTTTGTTTGGTATCAATTTTTTTTAAATCATTGATTTTATCACAAGAGGGAGCCCATGTTTTTCAATTAATTCCAACACATTGTAAATAAATAAAACAAAGTTAATTTGACCCCAACTATTTTTCTTATTTTATTTTTTTATTTATTTACTTTTTAAATACATTTGACCCCAACTATCTATGAAGCTGTGAATTTTACAGCATAATCCATTATTAATAGGAAAATATAAATTAGTACAAAATATCAGCAGGCATCTCCCCTCTATTTCAGTGGCTACAAGAGGAGAAAAAGTATTTTTAAATTATTTACTTCCCAAACAAAACTAGAACTATGATGTGAAGGAAGCAAATGAAACATATCATATAGTCATATGTATTATTCTAATATGATGTAAAGAAAAGAGGAGAGACTACTATCTTCTTGTTCATAATTATGAACTATATATTATTCTAAACTATCTTAAATCTTTCTAGAACAATTACTGGGTGGATATCAAAAAAAAAAAAGGAAAAATACTGGTTATAAGGTTTATGTAACTTTTTGGAAAAGTATTAAACTCCTACAAAACAGTTTTCCATGTCTATAACAGGAAGATGTTGGCTACCTTTCCTCAGAGTTGTGAGAAATGGTGAGATAATTTAAAGACCTTTAGAAATGACATTTGGTGATTGCTAATAAAAGGCAGTTTCCTTCTGCCTTTTGAGTAAACATTGCAGAAATGTCACTGGTAATAAATATTTTCAAGTCTCATTCATAAAGATAAATCCTTTCCTGAAAACTAATTCCTCTTCTACCCATTGACTTTCAGCTCCCATTCTGTCCTTTGTAATCTCAGCTTCCTACAAGAGTAGCATCTATTGGCCACTATAACTCTTCCACTCAACCGAAATACTTTATATTAATTTTTCAATGTAGACAAACTACAAAACTCAAGGATGTCTTTCAGTCTATATCTTACTGGGCCTTTCTAAAGCTTCTTATGCCTCTTCCCTCTTGCACTTATCTCTTCTGTCTCATCAGTCCTCATTTCTTCCAGGGTCTCTTCCTGAACTATTGGTTATGGCCAGGGTTTGACCATCGACTCCTTTTTTTCCACTGTCTCTATGTCTCTGGACATCTTATTTTTTTTCCTGGTTTCACTACAACCTCTAGGTTGATAACACAGGTATACAAATGGGTCTGCATAATGATCTATCTAGCAAACAAATACAGCTACTTCTAGGACCAGGAGAGGTCAGACAATGTGCTCCTTTAGGTTGGCTTATATACTTTTGGACCATGGAATGATTTTAGTTTTTATTTTAATTATTTATCCACAAAAAGAAATATACAATAAAACATAAATTCCACTCTTTCAGCTTCCATTGGAAAACTGAGAAAATGAAAATATTAGATGGTCACCCATTAGCAATGAGGCAAAAGTACAGTACATTTGGTGAGGTGTGACCTGTTTCCTCTAATTCATTCTGACCATAATGTACCACCTGCTGGTACTGGATGTCGCTTTCATCATCACATTTGTGATATTTTATTTATCAGGATCAAATTAAGGAAAAAGTGAAGTGCTTTTTATATCCACATCAATATCAGAAGTGGGAAGTTAAAGGTAAACACTAGAGCTGTATTCTTCAATAAAAATTCAAAGAAAGACACTCTGTCTCCAAAGAATGAATTTTGGAAACAGTTATGGAATTCAGCCAGGGGCTTCACTGTCTGCCTTGTTCCTACAGGCACTGAGGCTGTGATCACAAGGTGTAATCCCAGCACACACTCTGCACCATGGACGGCACTAAAGTTTACACATGGATGGTGAGTGCAAGTGAAGAGGCATGAAGCTTATGTACCTTAACTATTCATCTGTGATGATATTCTCAGTTCATGTTCTTACCACAGGCAACCAACCAACCAGCTCAACTGCTCACTGATGGATGAGACAGAGCTTCAGGCTGAAAGAGATGAGTGCTCAAACATGAACCAAAAATAAAAACACCCAGAACCTGCTAGTTGTTCTCCTGGTATTCACCTTGGGCTTTTTCCCTACCCACCATCATGACTCCCATATTCATGAGGTTACAGAGGTAACACTATCGCAGAAAAAACTACCTTTGATGGTGCGTTGTTAGGCAGTTCAGTTCCTTCCTGTGTGATGCTGGGTTGGTCAGCCTCCCTGAGGATGAATTTTTCTTCTGTAAAAGAGGTATTATGTCCATCTCATGAAAATTGCAGGAAAAATTAACCAACTAGTATAAAATCATAGGAACAGTGGCTGGCGCATACTAAGTACTGAACAATGTGTCCACTTTACTTTCACCTTACAAGGCAGTAGCACAAATAGTCTTCACAGAAGCCTGATTAAGTGTGTCTGTGCAGCCACTTCTGCTACAGAGGAGGACACTGACAGGCAGATGGTCAGGACCAAGACTGGGTGCCAGGCATTTGATGCTACAAACCAAAGTCCTTGACTATTACTGTGTGTTGATACCCGCTCAGCAGTGATAAAGAGAGGTTTCTGTGTAGGAGGACATGCACATTCTTTCATAACCAAATCCTGGTTGTTTTCTGTCATTCCCTGCCTTGATTTTTGCAATACAAAAACATAAACAATATCTGCCGCCTCAAGTATGCACCCAGGCATGTAACTCAGAACTTGGTTGGCCCTTTAAATGCCGAGTCCTAGATAGGAAAGTGCTATCCATCCTTCAATACAGCCAAGAAGTTACAGCCAACCTCTGCCTCTCTCATTCCATGGGTTCCCACATTTCATGGTGATGCCTAAGCATTAGCAACAAGATGTCACTCAATTTTGTGTCCTTGGAGCTTTTTATTGCTTTTCCTAGGGACAAGGAAAGAGAAAATGGTTTTCATCTGAGAAATAAGAGAATGAACAAATAATGAAAGCCCTACAAAGATTGTGATACTGAGAAAAGTAGATTTTATAAGCAGCATTTAAATTTAAATATTTAATTAGAATCAAATTGTGACTGCTAGAGTAAAGTGATCCTAATTTAGAAAGAGCATCCAGTCAAGAT
Organism: Pteronotus mesoamericanus; assembly: GCF_021234165.1. NCBI lineage: Eukaryota > Metazoa > Chordata > Mammalia > Chiroptera > Mormoopidae > Pteronotus > Pteronotus mesoamericanus. The sequence goes on from NW_026555321.1 coordinate 63,262,849, forward strand.
TTTGTTACCATTTAGCTTAGCTATGTCATCACAATGATGAATACTTATAGACTTTTCTTGTATTTACGCAAATGAGTATGGCAAGAAAATTTAAATTTTAGAAGAGTTTAAAAAGTAAAACCACATAAGAGAGTAACAAACATTGCGAATGCATTTTGATAGCTTTTCCTGCCTTCTGCCTTTCTTTGCTAATGCATAATATCCAAAAGTTCAGCATTATTCACAGATGTTTAAAATAACATATCCATAAATAAGTTGCATTTTTCTATGCCAATAAGAACTATCAGAGTGGAAAACTAAGAAAACAATCCTATTCACTACCTCAAAAATAATAAAATGCATAGGAATAAATTCAACCAAAATGTAAAAGACATAAACTTAGAAAATTATAAGACACTGAAGAAAGAAATGGAATAAGTACAAATACGTGTACATGGATAGAAAAATTAACATCATTAAAATGTCCACACTACCCAAAGCAATCTATAAAAGTAATTCCTATCTAAATATCAATGGTTTATTTCAGACAACTAGAACAAATATACCAAAAATTTATATGGAACCACAAAAGATCCCAAATAGTAATAGAACTCGAGAAAAAAATGACAAAGCTGGAGGAATCACACTACTTAATATCAAACTACATTACAAAGCCAAACTAGCATGGTACTTGCATGAAAACATATATAGATCAATGGAACAGCATAGAGAGCCTAGGGATAAACTTATGCCTTTATATTCAATTAATATTGACAAAGAAGACATAAACATACAATGGGTTAAAGAGAATCTAGTCAATAAATAGTGTTGGGAAAATAGAACAAATACATGCAAAATAATAAAACTAGACTACCTTATTATATCACACATACGAATAAATTCAAAATCTGTAAAGACTTAAATGTTATACTCAAAATCATAGATATCCTAGAAGAAAACATAAGCAGTAAAACCTTGTACACTTATTGTAGCAATATTTTTTTTCTGACATATCTCTTTGGTCAAGGAAAACAAACAAACAAACAAATGGGACTACATCAAACTAAAAGTTTTGCATAGCAAAGAAAACCATCAACAAAATGAAAAGACAACCATTGAAAGCGAGAACATATTCGCCAGTACATCCAAGATGGGGTTAATATCCAAAATTTATAGAGAACTCACAAAACTCAATACCATAAAAACAAACAATACAATTTAAAAAATAGGGAAAGAACCAGAATAGACACTTTTCCAAAAGGACATACAAATGACCATTAGACATATGAAAAAATGCTCAATGTCACTAGTCATCAGAGAAATGCAAATTAAAATTATAATGAGATATTACCTCACACCAGTCAGAATAGTTATAATTAATAAATCAACAAACAACATGTGGTGATAATGTAGAGAAAGGAACCCTTGTACACTGTTGGTGGGAATGAAGACTGGTATAGCCACTTTGGAAAAGAGTATAGAGTCAGCTCTAAAAATTAAAAATGAATGTGCCTTATGACTCAGAGATTCCACTTCTGGGAATTTATAGAAAAAAAACAACCTAAAACACTAATTCAAAAGAACACAGGCACCCTTATGTTCATTGCAGCGTTATTTGTAATAGCCAAGATTTAGAAGCAGACCAACCGTCCATCAGTAGATGAGTACATAAGCTATGGTACATTTACACAATGGAATACTATTTGGCTATGAAAAAAGAAGAAAATTTTACCCTTTGGGTCATCATGGATGGACCTGGAGAATATTATGTGAAATATAATGGTCAGAGAGAGACAAATATCATATGAATTCACCCATATGTGGAGTTTAATGAACAAGTTGAACAACGAGCAAAATAGGGACAGACTCATAGAGAGCAACTTGGGCGCACTGGTTGGGATGGGGTGGTGAAGCTGGATGGATGGAGAGGTGGAGCAAAAAAGAAAAATAACAGAAAAAGAACTCATGGACACAGACAATGGTATGGTGATTGGAGGTAGGGGGGGTCAGTAGAGATGGCAGAGATTGTGGGGGGATAAATGGTGATGAGAAATATAAAATAAAATAAAATTATATGTATTTTTAAATTAATTTATTTTTTTAAATACATTTTTCTCTGCCTTCCCCCCACCACTTTCCCCTGTTCTCCTCTCCCTCCTGAAATCTTTCCAAACTGGCTTTGTCCATGAGTGTCCTTGCTATATGTAACTTGACTTGCCCCTTCCACCCACCCACCCACCTCCTTTTCCCCCACCCACCCCTACCTCCTTCCTTCTTGTCTCTGTTGGTTTCTTTTTTCTTTCAGTATTGCTGGTCTTTTTTTTCCTTACATCTTTTGTTGGTTAGGTTCCACTTATAGGTGAGATCATAAGGTATTATCTTTCTCCCTCTGGCTTATTTCACTTAGCATAATGCTCTCTAGTTCCATCCATGCTCTCATGAAGTGTAGTGGTTCTTCTTTTCTTTCTGCTGCATAGTATTCCATTGTGTACATTTACCATAACTTTTTGATCCAGTCTTCTACTGATGGGCATTTAGGTTGCTTCCAACACTTGGTGATTGTAAATTGTGCTGCTATGAACACTGGGGTACATAAGTTCTTTTGAATTGGCTTTTTGGGATTCTTAGGATATAGTCCCAGCAGGGGAATGATTGGATCAAAAAGCAGTTCCATTTTCAGGTTTTTGAGGAAATTCCACACTGCTTTCCACAATGACTGCACCAATCTGCATTCCCACTGACAGTATACTATTGTTCCCTTTTCTCCACAGCCTCGCCAGGACCTGTTGTTTGTTGATCTGGTTATGATGGCCATTCTGACTGGTGTGATGTGCTATCTCATTGTGGTTTTGATCTGCATTTCTCTGATGGTTAGTGATGCCGAGCATCCTTTCAAATGTCTCTGGGCCCTCTGTGCCTCTTCCTTGGAAAAGCGTCTGCTCAGGTCCTTTGTCCATTTTTTGATTGGATCATTTATATTCTTGGAGTGGAGTTGTGTGAGTTCTTCATATATTTTGGAGCTCAAATCTCTATCTGATGTATTATTAACAAATATAATTTCCATACAGTTGGTTCCCTTTTCATTTTGCTGATGTTTTCTTAAGCCGTGCAGAAGCTTCTTATTTTGATGAGGTCCCACTTGTTTATTCTTTCCTTTATGTCCCTTGCTTTAGGAGACATATCGGTGAAAAAATTGCTGCATGGGATATCTGAGAGTTTCCTGCCAATGTTCTCCTCAAGGACTTTTATGCTGTTGTGACTTATATTTAAGTCTTTTATCCATCTTGAGTTCATTTTTGTGTATGGTGTCAGCTGATGATCCAATTTCAATTTTTTGCATGTAGCCGTCCAGCTCTCCCAACACCATTTGTTGAAGAGGCTAGTATTGCTCCATTTTATGCTTCTGCCCCCTTTGTCAAATATTAGTTGCCTATATCGATCTGGGCTTACTTCTGGGCTTTCTATTCTGTTCCACTTGCCTATGGATCTGTTCTGGTGTCAGTACCAGATTGTTCTGAGTACAGTGGCTTTGTAATACATTTGATGTTTGGTATTGTGCTCCCTTCTACTTTGTTTTTCTTTCTCAAAATTGCTGTGGTTATTGGGGTCGTTTATGGTTCCACATAAATTTTTGAAATGTCTATTCTATTTCTGTGAAATATGTCATTGGTATTTTAATAGGTATTGCATTGAATCTATGCATTGCTTTGGGTAGTATGGACATTTTGATAATATTAATTCTTCCAATCCATGAACACGGTATATGCTTCCATTTATCTGTGTCTTCCTTAATTTCTTTCTTCAGTGTTGTGTAGTTTTCTGCATACAGATCTTTTACTTCCTTGGTTAAATTTATTCCTAGGTACTTTATTTTTCATGTTGCTATATCAAATGACATTTTTTTTTCTGATTTCTTCTTCTTCTGTTTCATTGCTGGTTTACAAAAATGTCTTTGATTTCTGAATATTGACTTTGTATCTTGCTGTTGTGCCAAATTCACTTATTAGGTTGAGTAGACTTTTTGGTGGAGTCTACTGGTGTTCTATGTACACTGTCATGTCATGTGCAAACAATGATAGTTTTACTGCCTCCTTTCCTATTTGGATGTCTTTTATTTCTTTTTCTCGTCTTGACCGCTGTGGCTAGGACTTCCAATACGATATTGAAAAGAGGTGGTGAAAGCGGACATCCTTGCCATGTTCCTGATCTTTTTGGGAAAGCTTTTAGTTTTTGCCCATTGAGTATGATGTTGGCTGTAGGTTTTTCATATATGGCCTTTATTACGTTGAGGAATGTCCTATTTATCCCCATTTTGCTTAGTGTTTTGATCATAAATGGGTGCTGTATCTTATCAAATGCTTTTTCTGCATCTATTGAGATGATCATGTGGTTTTTGTCTTTCCTTTTTTTATGTGATGTATTATGTTTACTGATTTGCATACATTGAACCATCCCTGCATCTCTGGGATGAATGCCAAATGATCATGGTGTATATATTTTTTTTAATGTATTGCTGGATGCAGTTTGCCAATATTTTGTTGAGGATTTTAGCATCAATATTCATCAGCGAAATTGGCCTGTAGTTTTCTTTCTTTGTAGGGTCTTTATCTGGTTTGGGATTAGGGTGATTATAGCCTCATAAAATGAGTCTGTGAGTCTTCCCTCCTCTTAGATATTTTGGAATAGTCTGAGAAGGACAGGGGATAGCTCTTCCTTATTTTTTCTGTAAAATTCTCCTGTGAAACCATCTGACCCTGGGCTTTTATGTGCCAGGAGTTTCTTGATTACTGCTTCAATTTCCCCAGCTGTTATCGGTCTGTTCAAGCTTTCTTCCTCTTCCTCCTTCAATGTTGGAAGATTATACTTTTTTAGAAATTTGTCCATTTCATCGAGGTTTTCAAATTTCTTGGCGTAATTGTTCATAGTAGTTTCTCACACTCCTTTGTATTTCTGTGGTATCAGTTGTTATTTCTCCTCTTTCATTTCTGATATTGTTGATTTCGATCCTCTCCCTTTTTTTCTTGATGAGTCTGCCTAAATAAAGGCTTGTCGATTTTATTTATCTTTTTAAAGAACCAGGTTCTGGATTGGTGGATTCTTTGAATTGTACTTTTTGTCTCTATGTAATTCAATTCTGCTCTGATCTTGATTATTTCCTTCCTTCTGCTTGCTCTGGGATTTATTTGTTGTTGCTTCTCCAGTTCTTGAAGATGTAAGGTTAGGTTATTTTTTTTAAATGTTTCTATCTTTTTTAGTTCGGCCTTTATTGTTATGAATTTCCCTCTCTGGACTGTCTGCGCTGTGTCCCATAGGTTTTGGACTATTGTATGTTCATTTTCATTTGTTTCTGGAAACTTTTTGATTTCTTCTTTTATCTCATTGTTGACCCATTCATTGTTTAATAGTGTATTGTTCAGTCTCCATGAGTTTGCACGTTTTTGTGGTTTCTCTTTGAGGTTGATTTCTAGTTTCAAGCCCTTGTGGTCCGAGAAAATGTTTGTTATAATTTCAATGTTCCTTAATTTGCTGAGGCTTGCTTTGTATCCTATCATGTGGTCTATCTGTGAAAAAGTTCCATGTGCATTTGAAAAGAATGTGTATTTTTCTTCTTTGGGATGTAAGGTTCTATATATGTCAGTTAAGCCCATTTGATTTAATGTGTCATTCAGCTCCACAATATCCTTGTTGAATTTTTTTTGGAAGATATGTCCATTTTTGAGAGTGGGTTGTTAAAATTCCCTTCTATCAGTGTGTTTCTGTCTATATCGTTTTTGAAGTTGTCCAAGATTTTCCTTATGTATTTGGCTGCTCCTATGTTGGGTGCATATAAGTTTACAATGTGTATATCTTCTTGATGGATTCTTCCTTTAAATATTATAAAATGTCTCTCTGGGTCTCTTTTTATGGCCTTTGTTTTGAAATTTATTTTGTCTGATATAAGTATTGCTACCCCTACTTTCTTTTCTTGCCCACTTGCTTGGAATATTTAATTATATTTTAAAAAATTCTGCCACCATCCAAAAAATAAAGGTATACATTTAGAAAGCCTTTCTTTTTCCTTGTATTTTTACTTAAAGTTTATAATCTATTAGTTCATTTTTAAATGGTGGTCAGAGGAACAAATATATTTGGCTATGAGAAGAACATTGGGGTATATTCTGATCCAGAGGATAATTTTCAAAGCCAAATGAAAGTTACTAAATTCTGCCTTAGCATATTAAGAACTCACACAGAAATGGCTGCAGGACAATTCTAAGGACAAGGGACAACCATTTAAAAACCATAGTCACAAGTGAAAGCCCACTTTTCCTGAAAAAGGTCCTGATGTTTATTATGAGATATAAATTGCAGTGAACTGAGCTGAATCAGAAGATAATATGACACAACAGACAACCGTTAATTTGTAAATTTGGACATTTTATTAATTTTTTATGCTTGAGTAGATCACGCTACACAAGAATTTGCCAATTTAAGATGGCATAGGGCTAAAGTTTTGTTTTCCTCTTTTTTCTCAATTCTACTATACATGCAGCTCAGCATTCTGCCTGCTCCTCAGATTGGATGCATTACTGCCCATGTTTGAGGGCTCAAACCAAAAAATAAATAAATGTTATTGAAGCTCACTCAAAAATAAAGGTAATTTTGAGTCTCCACATCTGATTTTTCAAAGCTTTCTTCAGCTCTATTGTCAACAAAATTTCAAATAGTTTTCTAATCTGTTTTGACCAGTAAAGAAATTCCCCCATTTTATTGCTGGACTGGCTGTGATCTCTCTCTTAAGTATGCTTGAGCCTATATTCAGGGTTCTACATCAGAAATCCTAATAAATTACTAGCAAATTGAAGAAGGGACCATTTCTCACAAAATATCAAATCCTCAGATATCTAACAGTGCCTTATAAAATGTATAGAATATGAAAATAAAGTTCCTTCTTTTGAGTGTCTTAAGTAAAGCAGTAAATGTGTGATTTTCCTTATAAGAAAATGTACAGGTTTGTAATTCCATATTAATTTAAAGGTTGTTTTTTACATGCCTTCAAACATATATGTTTGAACAAATATATATTTTTTTGCAAACTATATTTTTCTTATTGAAAAAAATCTATCACCACTACATAACTATTAGAACTGCAAAAAAAAGCCTAATAATACTAAGTGAGGGTAAAATGTGAAGCAACAGGAACTACCATTTATTTCTCATGAGAATGCAAAATTGTAAAATTATTTCACAATTTTTTTCTCTAATTCTGTTTAACACTTATCATACCACCCAGTAATCCCACTACTAGAGATTTAGTCAAATTAAATGAAAAACAATGTTCACTTAAAGAAAAAAAGCTATACATAGATATTTATAGTGGCTTTGTTTATAATCATCCCAAACTAAAAACAGGTCAAATATCCGTTCACCAGGAATGAATAGACAGACTGTCCACACAATGAAATACTATATGTTATTGATGCAAGGAAAAAAATGGATGAATCTCAAATGCTATATAAAAGAAACAGGACTTACAAAAGATAACATACAGTATATTATATTTATACAACATTCCTGCAAATGTAAACCTATAGGGGCAGAGAATAGGTTTGTTTTTGCCAGGACCTGGAGAATACAGCCTGTAATCATGAAGCAGCTACATTCCCAAGTACTCGTCAGACTCCACTGTCTTATTCAGTCCCCCCAATACCATCTCATGTACAGACTCTTTTTACCTCCTTTCCTCAGAAGACACTGAAGTGTAAAAACACCCAGAATTGGAAAGTTGAACTCAGACTCTTGTAGGTGACTTCACTATTCTCTATCAGAGTTAGGGTATGTCAACGTTTTGCATATCACTGTACCACTAACAAGTACATCTTTTTTTTCAACCTTTGAAAAAAGTATATATGCAAAGTTAGGAAAATAAACATCACTGGTGTCAGCCAACTGAATACTCAAGTTTATTACCTAACTCAAACTCTAAAGTCACTTATGTATAAATGTTGTAAGCATTTTCTCTCTCATAAAATCTCACAGTGAGTTCCCATATTCTGACTTAATTATAATGATTTACAAATGTAAACTAACACGGAACTATTATAAGTTAGTAGTGATTCTATTATATAACTGTACTGATTTAAATTTTGTTTCTGAAAGTAATTATGATTTCACATATAATTTTGCATTACATTACTTTAAAATGTTTGAAATTTAGGCTGAACAGTGAAGGTTATTGGTATGCATGAGTAAAGGATTATCAAGCATAAATCCAGTGCACCCTATCAAATGAATATTTATTTGTGAAGAAATCCAAATATTAGCATGTTTTCAAACATACTTGTCCTAAATGTGCCATCAAGAACCTGACAAATTATTAAATTTCATTGAAGAAAATTCTAGTATAGTCACTGTATTTTAATTATTAAAATCAGGAATATAAATCAAATAAAAACTATGATAGAAATAAAATCACAATGTGAAAAACAACAAACTATCAATCACAGTTAATCTAATCTGCATGCTGCTGAAAAAAAAGAACACAGAAGACAGAAATAGAGGGGATACAGTGCTTTTAGGAATAAAAGCCCCTTAAAAAGGATGATATAAAATAAACTAATGTACAAAATAGAACCAAAGGCATGGAAAAGGAACAGACTGAAAGTGACCAAAGGGAAGAGGGGAATCATATAATGGTGGAAAGAAGGGGAAGGGATTAGACAAAGAACATGTATGAATGACCCACAGACATGGACAACAGTGTGGGAATTGACTGTGGGAGCAGGGAATGGGATGGGTAGAGGAAATCAAAAGGCGGGGAATTGAAACAACTGTAATAAAATAAAAATAAAAATGATTTAATAAAAAAAGAAAGATGATGAGGGTTAACAAGAATATGAAGAAGCTGGTTTCTAATATGCTGCTGGTCAGAGTACAAATTGGTAGAACCAATTTGGGAAATGATTTGGCCTTATCTATTAAAGCTGAACATATTGTCTTAGTATGACAAAATTCTCATAGATGATGGGTTGGCTAATAAACAGAAATTTACTTCTCACAGTTTTGGATGCTGGGAAGTCCAAGATCAAGGTGTCTGCAGATTCTCTGGCGCAGCCCACTTCCTGGTTCACAGATGGTGCCTTCTAGCTGTGATCTTACATGTTGAAACGAGAGAGGGGGCTATCAAGGGTCTCTCCTTTCAGGGCACTATCCCATTCCTGTGGGCTCCACCCTGATGACTTAATCACTTCCCAAAGGCCCCACCTCCTAATAGCATCACTCTGGAGGTTGTTTCACCATGAATTTTTGGGGGACACAAACATTCCATCTACAGTGCAGATCCATTGTTGATGAACCAAGAACACCATTGCTAGGTACATACCTAGAGAACTATTCAATAGTATTTATCATAGCTATAAAGTAGAAACAATTAAATGTACATCATAGTAAAAAGGACAAATATATGGAGGCATGTGGGATACTATAAAGTAAAACAAATGAGTGAATTCTGGCTCTACATAAAAATAGAAGATTCTTGCACCTTGTTGAACAAAAAACTAAAGAATACATGTTGTATAATTTCATTCTTATACATTTCTTTAAAGGTAAAATAAGTGTCAGTGTTTGTGGATGGATGCTTATATGGTGAAACTATAAGAAAAATAAGAAAATGTTATAAATGGATAGCATTTACCTTTTGGGGTTTGGAGGAAGTACTGATTAGGAAGAAAACAAATGGGTCTTCTAGGGTCCTGGTATATCCCTACTGGGACAGAAGGGGTGACATCAGAGAAAAAGAAGCAAGCTGGAATAAAAACAACTCCTGTGACTGCTGGAAAGACATCATTAATCCACACAACCATGCCTACAGAGACAAAAGTATCCATTCAATCCTGTTCTGCAACTCCATCAGGAGAGCTCTTAGAGTGTGAGTCTAGAGTAAAAACACCCAGAGGGAGTGGGGAAGACCAGATCTAGACTTGAATACAATTCATGCCTAGTTTTCATGAGTGAAGATAAAGCTAGTTAGAGCTGAGGGTTAATGGATTTCAGGGAAGTTGGGCTGGCCTCAGTTTCCTTGATGAGTATGGTAGTGATTGCCCTGGATAGCCATTGCCTGAGAACAAGAAAAATGAGGGTCTATAATATATTGAGATAAAAATGATAAAATCTAAGGAGAGCACCTCCCATGATGCAGTCTTGTTATACAGTGGGTATTATAAAGTCACTGTGGTTCATGAGTAATTTTGATGTGTTAATGAATGTGTGTGGAGCCAATTAAAATGTACCTTCTGGCTAAAATAGTTTCCTCTATTTTCTCTGAAAATTCCAAAAACTACAAATTCTTATTTAACATTCTTCCTTTCAGATAATTTTTGGTGTGAATTGATACATTTAACATGGTAAATTTGCACTTTGAGAACAAAATTTTCACCCAAGATTTGTAACATTTCAACCAATAAAAATGTGATGATATTATGGCCATACTAGGTATTTTTTAGAACATTCTTTCTCACACAGAGAAATAAATGTGAGTTACCTATAGCTAGGAACTCTAATATCTGTACAGGCTATTAACCCCTGGTACATAATCAGATTCCTATAATCCCAGAATCCTAAACATCAAAGAATATAAAAGCTTTCTTTTTCCACACTAGCAGTTTTTATTAATTCTTTAAAGTTCCTTAGAGACAAAGCATCTTTAAGAGACTAAACCATTTTGAGTCCATCCAAAATTTGATAGGTCATGTCATATTCATGGAACAGTCATGTTAATGTCTTCAGAATATAAGATTATCACCTTCTCATTCATCACTTTTAGGTATTATTACATGAAATAATAGATATTACTACAATGAAATCAAAACATGGATGGAGGAGATCCAAGATGGCGAAGGAAAGTGGAAGCTACACTAACTTCCTCCCAGGACCAACCTGGAATTATATCTAAACTGTAGAAAAATCATCCTGAATAAACAATGGAACACTACCTGGAGAAAAGCTTTATAATCAAGGGCAGGCAGAAGAAACTATTTCATCATAAGACTAGCAAGGAGTGGGGAGGAGGTGCAAGAGGGTTAGCTGGGTTCCCATAGACATCAGCTGAAATTCCAGGGGGATATTTCAGTGGCCAGGGGTTTCCAACTGAGAGGTGTGGAATCTAAACCCCAAGATGGGCTTCCCAGCCTAAAATATCAGAGCCAGAAAGTAATCCAGATAACATCCAGCTGGGGAAAGCAGTAAAGTTTTTGTCTGCCAGGGAGAGATATCTAGAGACTCAGGGAGCCTCTTGAAAGGCCAATGCACGAAATTTCATTTGCAGCCATTTACCCTGGACTCTGGCAAAGGGAGGGCAAAATGGATTAGAAATGCTTGAGGAGAGTCTGGGATTGGTGGATCCAGGGAGAAAACTGAACAGACACCAGGATCCTTGTCCTGAGCCATTCTCCACATTGAGGAAGACAACTTTCTCAAGCAGAGCACTCTTCTCCAAGTGGCATCTACTTGAGGGGAAGCAATAGCTCTGCCAGAAGAAATTATTCTGCCCCACCCTGTGGAGCTCAAGCCAGGCTGCTGATTATATCAATAGGCTAAATCACTGATTAGCTTAACAACTAAGGAGGGTCTCTAGGAGCTCTATGAGACTTCAGTGGACCCTTCCCAGTACCTTGTGCTGATAAAAACTGGCCTTGGTGCACAGCCTGGTTCTTTCTGCACACAAATGGGCCCAGTAGATGGAAATACATGCTATGGATCACTGATAGTTTCAATCAGGTGGACCAGAGTTAGTCACAAGCAGCATCTGAGAAAGGCATGTACTATAGTCTTTGCAGATCTACCAAATACATAGAAATATATACAAAGACCCATCCACAATGGGCAGAAAAAATAAACAAAACAAACAAACAAACCCCAAATTAAAAAAAAAGAAAATCCTCCAGAAGAGCTAGATGAAATGGAAGTAAGCAATTTATCAAACAGAGCTTAAAGCAATGATTATAAGGATATTCAACAGCATGAAAAAAGACATAGAAATCATGAAGGAGGGCTAGTCAATGTAAAGAATACAATATTTGAAATAAATAATTACTGGAAGAAACTGTAAGTCAGATAAAGTAGAGGATTGAACCAGTGATTTGGAAGACATGGTAGGGAAAAAAAAGAAAAAAAAAACCAGGCAGAGCAGAAAAAAAGAAAAATAAATTATAAAAATGAGGAAAGCTGAAGAAACATTTTTGACAACATGAACCATAAATCATCCACATGGTGGGAATACCAGAAGGAGAAGAGAAAGTACAAGGGATTGAGACCATATTTGAAGAAATAATGACTAAAACTTCCCTATTCTGGTGAAGGAAAAAGACACACAAGTCCAGGAAACTCAGAGAATCCCAAACAACTAGGACCTAAAGAGACCCACACCTTGACACACTACAGTTAAAATGGCAAAACTTAAAGATAAGGAGAGAATCCTAAGAGCTGCAAGAGAAAAGTAGGAAGTTACATACAAGGGAGAACCAATTATACTGCAATCTGATTTCACAACAGGAACATTTCAGGCCAGAAGGGAGTGGCATAAAACATTCAAGGTGATGAAAAGTACGGACCTCCAACCAAGAGTTCTTTATCAAACAAAGCTATCATTTAAAATTTAAGGAGAAATAGCTTCCTGGCAAGAAAAAGATAAAGAAGATTGTTAACACCAAACCAGTATGGCAACAAATATTAAAGGGATTGCTTTAAAAAGGAGAAGAAGGAGGGGGAGGAGGAGGAGAAGAAAGGGAGAAAGAAAAAAAAAAGAGAGGAAAATAGTCTAACAACAAAATGGCACTAAATACATATCTATTAATAATAACCTTAAATATAAATGACTTAAATGTCCAACTAGGAGACATAGAGTAGGTGAATGGATAAGAAAACAAGACCTATATGTATATATACTGTCTCCAAGAGACCCACCTCAGATTGAAAGATACACACAGTCTAAAAGTAAAGGGATAGAAAAGGATATTTTGACCAGCAACACTGAAAGGAAAAGAAATCAATAGAGACAAGAGGGAAGGAGGGGGGGCAGGGAAAGGGAAGGGAAGGGGAAAGTCAAGGAACATATAGCAAGGACTCATGGACAAAACCAAAGGGGAAGAGCTGAGGGAAGGAAGGAGGGAGGGGGCAAGGGAAAGTGGTGGGGGGGGGCAGAGACAAATGTATTTTAAAAAAATAAAATAAAAGAGAGCTGGAGAAGTGAAAAAAAAAGAAAAGGATATTTATGCAAATGAAAAGAAAAAAAAAAAACCTGGGTAGCAATGCCTATATCTAACAAAACAGACTTTAAAACCAAGGCTATTGTAAGAGGCAAAGTATGACACTACATAATGATAAAGGGGACAATCCAACAAGATAATATAACCCTAGCAAACACTTATATACACAACAAAGAAGCACCTAAATATGTGAAACAAATCTTGATGTACAAAAAGGGAGAGAACGAGGTAAATACAGTCATAGCCAGGGATTTTAACACCCCATGACTTTAATAGATAAATCTTCCAGGAAGAAAATCAACAAGGAGACAGTGACCTTTAATGACACACTGGATCAAATGGATTTAATTGATATCTTCAGAGCATTTTACCCCAAAGGGTAGAATATACATATGTTTCAAGTACACATGGAATGTTTTCTACGATAGACCATATGTTAGGACACAAAACAAGTCTCAATAAATTTAAGATTTAATTCATATCAAGCATCTAATCTGACTACAATGCTATGAAACTAGAAATCAATCACAAGAAGAACACTGAAAAACATGCAAATACACTAAAACCAAATAACACGTTATTAAACAATGAATGGATCAACAACAAGATCAAGGAAGAAATCAAAAGTTGCCTTGAAACAAGTGAAAATGAGGACACAAAAATCTAACAACTGAGGGACACTGGGGAAACAATCCTAAGAGAAGAATTCATTGCATCACAGGCCAACCTAAAATACATACATACATACATACATACATAATACATACATAAACAAACAAAAAAGAAAAAGCTCAAATAATCTAACTTTACACTTAAAAGAACTAGAAAAAGAACAGCAAACAAAACCCAAAGAGAGGAGCAAGAAAGAAATAATAAAGACCAGAGCAGAAATAAACAAAATAGAGTCTTAAAAAATGATATAGAAAATCAATGAGTACAAGAGCTTGTTCTTTGAAAAGATAAAGAAGATTGACAAACCTTTAACCAGACTCATCAAGAAAAAAAGAAAGAAGACCCAAATAAATAAAATTAGATATGAAAGAGCTGAAAAAACTGACACCAAAGATACAAAGGAGGCTTAAGAAAATATTATGAATATGCCAACAAACTGGACAACCTGAACAAAATAGATAAATTCCCAGAAACATACAATCTTCCAAACCTAAATCAGATAATCTGAATGGACAGATTATACCTAGTGAGATTGAAGTAGTAATTAAAAAACTCCCAAAAAACAAATCCTCTGGACTGGAAGACTTCAAAGCTTAATTAAACCAAACATTCTGAGAACACCACTCCCTCTCAAACAATTTCATAGAATTCAAGAGAATGGATGGTTCCCAAACTCATTTCATGAAACCATCATTATCCTAATTCCAAAACAAGATAAAGATACAACAAAGAAATAAAATTATAGGCTAATATTTCTGATGACCATAGATGCTAAAATCCTCAACAAAATATAGGCCAACCCAAACACAGCAATGAATCAAAAAGATCATACACCATGATCAAGTGTGATTAATTCTGGGAATGCAAGGTTGATACATTTGCAAATCAAAAAATGTAAGGGAGAGAATATGGCAGAGGAGTGAGTGGAAGTCACACTGACCTCCTCCCAGGACCAAACTGGAATTGCAAGTAAATTGTGGAGAAATCACCTGGAAAACAATGGAACAATAGCAAGAGAGGAGATTTGGAGCCTCAGACAGACAGTGGAATCGGATTTCGCACATCCTAAGAGGTGAGAAGTGTGGCGGAGGCTTCAAAGGGTGGGCTGGGCACCCATGGGCACCACACCAGAGGGATATTGAAATGGCCAGTTGGATCCTCCTAAGAAGAACAGGGTCTGAATCATATGTGGGGAACTCTAGACTGCAGAATCTGAACCCAAACAAGCACACAGACAAAAGAACTGTGAAAAACATAGTGGTGCTCTCAGCCAAATACAGGTGGCTGGGGACGCAAAGAAACGTTTTAAGGGCCAGTGCAAAAATGTGCAGTGGTGGCAACCTTCTTTGGTCTCTGGGCAAAGGCAGGAGAAGAGTGGCCTGGAGCCTGAGGACAGGTTGGTGAGTACAGCTTTGGGGAGAGAACTGAGACAGTGATCAGCATGGCCCCATTGATGATTCACCTCCCATTCCACAGCTTCCATCTCGCTCAGGCATAAAGGAAACAATATCCCTACCCTCAGGATACTCTTCCCAGGAGTTGCGCAATGGCCTGGGTACTGAGTGCAGACTGGTTAACAGAGATAGTAGATCCTTGGCTCAGGGGAACACAGAGCTTCCCAGAGACGTGCTTGAAGAGAGACTGGAGACGGAGGCACTGTGGAGAGAACTGAGGGAGTAGCTGGGGGTGTTACTGGTCCTGACTCCTTCCACATTCCGCAGTCTCTATCTTGCTGAGGCAGGCCACATCCCAAAGAGGCAGCAGTAGGAAAGGAAACAATAGCCTGACCCTCAGGACACTTGGCCAGGCCAGGAGTTGCAGTCAGACCTGGGTTCTATGTGCAGAATGGCCTGCAGAGATAGTAGACCCCTGGCTAAAGGGGACACAGAGCTACCTAGAGCTGTGCTTGAGGACAGACTGGAAACGGAGGTGTGGGGGAGAGAACTGAGGGATAGCTAGGGGGTTCCCAGTGCTGATGCCTTCTCAATTCCATGATCTCCATCTTCCTCAGGCAGACCACTCTTCTGAGTGGAAGCAGACTGTAAGGACACCATAGCCCTGCACTCAGGAGGCACTACCCTAACCTGTAGTGCCTAAGTCTGACAGCTGAAGGCAGAGTGACTAGACTAACAACCCTAGCAGACAGACACAGACACTAGATTCCTGCAAGTCTCAAACAGACTGCATAAGATCAGACAGGGTCAACAACTGACATCATCAGAGGCAGGCGCAGGAAGAAAAGATAAAAAACCCACCTACTACTATAGAAGTTCAAACTACAAAGCCAGGAAATCGAGACAGATCAATTTAAGAAGTAGAAGCAATAAAAAGAAGACTCTAATAAATAATGGGAAGGAAAAGAAACATCCCCCAAATGAGGGGAAAGAAGGGATCCCCATAGACAGAACTAAATGAAATAGAGGCAAGTAACCTATCAAATATGGAATTAAAAACAATGGTTCTAAGGCAGCTCATTGAGCTCAGCGAGCTAAAAGAAAACTATAAGAAACTACAGGGAAACTATGAGTAACTTACTGCAAACTATATCAACATGAAAAAAGAAATAGAAACTATTAATAAGACACAAGAGAAAATGAAGAATAAATTTCTGAATTGAAGAATACAGTAGAAGGAATCAAAAACAGGCTAGACAAAGCAGAGAATCGAATGAGTGAACTGGAGGACAAGGTACAAAAAAGCTCCCAGAAAGAGTAAGAAATGGAAAAAAGACTCAGAAGGAATGAAGAGGCATTTAGGGAAATGTAGGACAAACGGAAACGTAAAAATATACATATAATAGGGATACCAGAAGAAGAAGAAGAAGAAGAAGAAGAGCAAGGGATAGAGAACCTGTTTGAAATAGTAATGGTGGAAAACTTCCCTAATTGGAGGAGAGAAATAGTCTCAAAAGCCCAAGTAGCACAGAAGGACCCATTCAAGAGGAACCCAAGGATGTCCACTCCAAGACATATCATCATTAAAATGGCAAATATCAAAGACAAAGAAAGAATCGTAAAGGCAGCAAGGAAGAAATGGGTAGTAACAAACAAGGGAGGCCTGACACGGCTAGCAGTTGACTTCTCAACAGAAACACTACAAGCCAGAGGGGAATGGAAACAAACATTACAAGTAATGACACGCAAAGGCCGGCAACCAAGACTGCTCTACCCAGCAAGACTCTCAATTAAAATAGAAAGTGAAATAATGAGTTTACCTAACTAAGGAACACATCTCCACCAAAGCAGCACAATAAGATATGAAAAAGGGACTGGTTTGAGGATGAACAAAATAAAAGAGAAAGAGAAGAACACAGGTAAAAGGGAAAAAGTGAATAAGTACCTATCAATAATAACTCTAAATGTAAATGGACTAAGTGCCCCAATCAAAAGACACAACATAGCTGAATGGATAAGAACACATAACCCACACGTATGCTGCATACATGACACCCACCTCAGAACAAAGGACATACACAGACTGAAAGTAAAGGGATGGAAAAAAAAATTCCAAGCAAATGGACAAGAAAAAAAAAAGCAGGGGTAGCAATACTTATTTCAGACAAAATACATTTCAAAACAAAGAGCATAAAAAGAGACCCAGAGGGATACTTTAGAATACTTAAAGAAAGAATCCTTCAAGAAGACATAAACATGGTAAACTTATATGCACCCGACATAGGAGCACCCAAATATATAAGGAAAATCTTGGAGGACTTCAAGAAAGATATAGACAGCAACACACTGATACTAAGGGATTTTAACACTCCACTGTCAAAAATGGACAGATCTTCCAAACAAAATATCAACAAGGATACTGTGGAACTGAATGAAGCATTAGATAGAATGGACTTAACTGACATATACAGAACCTTTCATCCCAAAGAAGCAAAATACACATTCTTTTCAAATGCACATGGATCTTTTCAACAATAGACCACATGATAACACACAAAGCAAATTCAGGAAAATTGAAATAATAACAAGCATTTTCTCGGACCTCAAAGGCTTGAAACTGGAAACCAACCTCAAGGAAAAAAACCTCAAAAACTTGCAAACTCATGGACACTGAATAGTACACTATTAATCAATAAAAGGGTCAATAATGAGAGAAGAGAAGAAATCAAAAAGTTTCTGGAAAAAAATGGAAATGAACACACAGCAGTTCAAAAACTAAGAGACACAACAAAGGCAGTCCTCAGAGGGAAGATCATAACAACACAGGACTACCTAACAAAGATAGAAACATTTCAAATAAATGACCTAACCCTACAACTTCATGAACTGGAGAAACAACAACAAATCCCAGAGAACAGAGAAGGAAGAAAATAGTCAAGATCAGAGCAGAATTGAATGACATAGACACTAAAAGAACAATTCAATAGATCCACCAGTACAGGAGTTGGTTCTTTGAAAAGATAAACAAATGGACAACTCATTAAGCAGACTCATCAAGAAAAAGAGGGAGAGGACCCAAATCAATAATATCAGAAATGAAAAAGGAGAAATAACAACTGATACTAAAGAAATACAAAGCATTGTAGAAAATTAATATGAGTGATTATATGCTAAGAAATGTGAAAACCTCAAAGAAATGGACAAATTTCTAGAAAAGTAATCGTCCAACACTGAATGAAGAAGAATCAGAAAGCCTGAACACACCGATAATAGCTGGGGGAATTTAAGCAGTAATCCAAAAACGCCCAGCACATAAAAGCCCTGGACCAGACGATTTCACAGGAGAATTTTACAAAACATTTAAGGAAGAGCTAACCCCTGTCCTTCTCAGACTATTCAAAAAAATTCAAGAGGAGGGAAGACTCCCAGACCCTTTTTATGAGGCCAGCATCACCCTAATCCTAAAACTAGATAAAGACAGAACAAGGAAAGAAAACTACAAGCCAATATCACTGATAAACATAGACTTTAAAATCCTCAAAAAATATTGGCACACCACATCCAACAATATATATTAAAAAAATTATCCATCACAATCAAGTGTGATTGATCCAAGGGACAAAAATCAATAAGTGTAATACATTACATAAACAAAAGGAAAGACAAAAACACATGATCGTCTTGATAGTTGCAGAAAAATCATTTGATAAATTATAGTACCCCACCCATTAATGGTAAAAACATTCAGCAAATGAGAATTAAGGGGGCATACCTCAAGATAATAAAGGCCATATACATTTAAAAAAAAACAAACCTACAGCCAACGTCATACTCAATGGGCAAAACTAAAAGCTTTCCCACTAGGATCGGGAACAAGACTAGGATGTCTGCTTTCACCACTTCTATTCAACATAGTATTGGAACTTCTAGCCACAACAGTCAGACAAGAAAAAGAAATAAAAGTCATCCAAATTGTAATGGAGGAAGTAAAACTATCATTCTTAGCAGATGACATGATAGTGTACATAGAAAACCCTATAGACTCCACCAAAAAACTAAGTGACCTAATAAGTTAATTTGGCAAAACAGTAGGATATGAGTCAATATTCAGAAATCAAAGGCATTTTTTGTACACCAGCAATGAAATAGCAGAAGCAGTATCAGAAAAAAAAGTCCCTTTTGCTAAAGCCACAAGAAAATAAAGTACCTAGGAATAAATTTAATGGGGGAGGCAAAAGACATGTACACAGAAAACTATACTACACTAAACAAAGAAATTAAGGAAGGCACAAATAAATGGAAGCGTATACTGTGTTCATGGATTGGAAGAACTAACATCATCAAAATGTCCATGCTGCCCAAAGCAATTTATAGATTCAATGCAATCCCTATTAAAATACCAATGATGTATTTCAGATACATAGAACAGATATTTCAAAAATTAATTGGAAACATAAAAAACCCTGAATATCTGCAGCAATTTTGAGAAAGAAGGACAAAGTAGGAGGAATCACAATACTGGACATCAAACAATATTACAAGGCCACTGTAATCAAAACAGTCTGGTACTGATACAAGAATAAAGACATTGATCATTGGTACATAATAGAAAGCCCAGAATTAAACCCATGTCTCCATGGTAAATTAATATTTGACAAAGGGGGCAAAAGTGTAAAATGGAGTACAAATAGCATCTTCAACAAATGGTGTTGGAAAAGCTGGACAACCACATGCAAAAATTGAAATTTGATCATCAACTGATGCCATACTCAAAACTAAACTCAAGATGGATAAAAGGCTTAAATATAAGTAGTGACACCATAAAAGTTGTAGAGGGGAAGATAGGCAGGAAACTCTCAGCTATCTCATGCAGCAATATTTTCACCGATATGTACCCTAGAGCAAGGGACATAAAGGAAAGAAACCATGAATGGCACTTTGTCAAAATAAGAAGCTTCTGCATGGCTAAAGAAACCATCAGCAAAATGAAATGAAGCCAACCATATGGGAAAATATAGTTGCTAATGATACATCAGATAGAGGTTTGATATCCAAAATATGTAAAAACTCACACGACTCCACTCCAAGAAGACAAACAATCCTACAACAAATGGGCAAAGGATCTGGTCAGACACCACTCCAAGAAAGAGATACAGAAGGCCAAGAGATATATGAATGAATGCTCAGCATCATTAGCCAACAGAGCTGCAAATTAAAACCACAATGGGATACTACTTCACATCAGTCAAAATGGCCAACATAACAGATCAACAAACAACAGGTGCTGTTGAGGATGTGGAGAAAAGGGAACCCTAGTATACTGTTGGTAGGAACACAGACTGATGCAGCCACTGTGGAAAGCAGTGTGGAATTTCCTCAAAACACTAAAAATGGAACAGCATTTTGACACAGCAATTCCACTGCTGGGATTGTATCTAAGAATCTCAAAATGCCGATTCGAAAGAACTGTTGCATTAGGAGACATATCAGTGAAAAAATTGGTGCGTGGGAAATCTGAGAGTTTCCTGCCAATGTTCTCCTCTAGGACTTTTATGGTGTTGCGACTTATATTTAAGTCTTTTATCCATCTCGAGTTTATTTTTGAGTATGGCATCAGTTGATGATCCAATTTCAATTTTTTGCATGTAGCCGTCCAGCTCTCCCAACACCATTTGACATTGGCAGGAAACTCTCAGATATCCCACACAGCAATTTTTTCACTGATATGCCTCTTAAAGCAAGGGACATAAAGGAAAGAATAAACAAGAGGGACTTCATCAAAATAAGAAGCTTCTGCATGGCTAAAGAAAACATCAGCAAAATGAAAAGGGAACCAAATGTATGGAAAATATATTTGTTAATAATACATCAGATAGAGGTTTGAGCTCCAAAATATATAAAGAACTCACACAACTCCACTCCAAGAATATAAATGATTAACAAACAGGCGCTGGCAAGGCTGTGGAGAAAAGGGAACCCTAGTACACTGCTGGTGGGAATGCAGACTGGTGGAAAGCAGTGTGAAATTTCCTCAAAAAGCTGAAAATGGAACTGCCTTTTGATCCAGTGATACCCCTGCTGGGACTGTACCCTAAGAATACCAAAATGCCAATTCAAAAGAACCTATGCACCCCAGTGTTCATAGCAGCACAATTTACAATAGCCAAGTGTTGGAAGCAACCTAAATGCCCATCAGTGGATGATTGGATCAAAAAATTATGGTACATTTACACAATGGAATACTATGCAGAAGAAAGAAAAAAATTACTACTAAACTTCGCGACAGCATGGATGGAACTGGAGAGCATTATGCTAAGTGAGATAAGCCAGTGGGTCAAAGACAAATACCATATGATCTCACCTATAAGTTGAACCTAACCAACAATACAAAGATGCAAGGAAAATAAGACCAGCAACACTGAAAGGAAAAGAATCTAACAGAGACAAGAGGGAAGGAGTGGGGGGGGGTTGGGGGAAAAGGAAAGGAAGGGGAAAGTCAAGGAACATATAGCAAGGACTCATGGACAAAACCAAAGCGGAAGAGTTGAGGGAAGGAGGGAGGGAGGGGGCAAGGGAGAGTGGTGGGGGGTAAGCAGAGACAAATGTATTTGAAAAAATAAATTAATTAATTTAAAATAAGAACTGTTGCAGCCCAATGTTCATAGCTGCACAATTTACAAATGCCAAGTGTTGGAAGCAACCTAAATCTCCATCAGTAGATGAGTGGATCAAAAACTATGGTACATTTACCCCTGGTTGTGGGAAGGCAGAGACAAATGTATTTGAAAAAAATAAAGAAAATAAATTAAATGAAAATAAACAAACTGTGGTACATTTACACAATGGAATACTATGCAGCTGAGAGAAAGAAAGAGCTACTACCCTTTGCAACAGCATGGATGAACTGGAGAGCATTATGCTAAGTGAAATAATTTAAGGGTGAAAGACAAATACCGTATGATTTCACCTATAATTGGAACATAACCAACAAAAAAATAAGCAGGGTAAATATAACCAGTAACATTGAAAGAAAAAAAAAACACAAGAGGGAAGGAGGAAGAGAGAGGTGCGAAAAGGGAAGGAATGGTCAAGTGTAGAAACATGTATAAAAGACCCATGGATAAATCTAAAGTGGGGAAGGATTTAGAGAGCGAGGTAGAGGAGGGGGGCAGAGGAAAGTGGTGGCAGGAAGATGGAGACAAATGTATTTGAACAAAAATAAAAAAAATGTGATTCACTACATGAAGAATATAAACCACATGATCATATCAATAGAGGCACAAAAAACATTTGAGAAAATCTAGCATGACACTTATGAAAAAATTTCCCAGAAAAGTGGGATTAGAAGGAATATACATAAACATAACAGAGGCCATATATGACAAACCCACTGCCAGCATCAAACTCAAGGGGCAAAAACTACAAGCGTTCCCCTTAAGATTGGGAACAAGAGAGGGATGTCTACTTTCACTTCTTTTATTCAACATAAAATACTACTGGAAGTCCTAGAAAAAGTACTGGAAGTCCTAGTCACAGGAAAAGACAAGAAAAAGAAATGAAGAGTTCCAAATTGGAAAGGAAGAAGTAAAATTGTCATTATTTGCAAATGATATGACACTGTATATGGAGAACCCCTAAGATTCCACCAAGAAACTACTAGAACTGATACATGAATTCAGAAAAGTAGCAGCATACAAAATTAATATCCAGAAATTGGTTTCATTTTTATATGCCAATAACTAACAGAAAGGGAAATTAAGAAAATAATCCCATTCACAATTGCTACAAAAAGAATAAAATACCTAAGAATAAATCTAACCAAGGATGTAAAACACCTGTACTTGGAAAATTATGACATTGAAGAAACAGAAGATACAAATAAGTGGAAGCACATACCATGTTCAGGTAGGAAATATTAACATCATTAAAATGTCCATAGTAGCAAAGCATTCTATAGATTCAATGTAATTCCTATCAAGATTCCAAAAACATATTGCACAGAGCTAGAACAAATATTTCAAAAATTTGTATGGAACACAAAAGGCACCACATAGCAAGAACAATCCTGAGAAAGAAGAACAAAGTTGGAGGAATCACACTATCTAACATCAAACTATACTATAAGGCCATAACAATCAAAACAGCATGGTACTGGCATAAAAACAGACACATAGATCAATGGAACAGAATAAAGAGCCCAGAAGTAAACCCATACCTCTATTGTCAATTAATATTCAACAGAGGAAACAAACACATATAGTAGGCTAAAGATAGTTTATTCAATAAACGGTACTGTGGAAATTATACAGATATGTGGAGAGTAATGAAACTAGACCACCTTATATACCATACATAAGAATAAATTAAAAATGCATCAAAGACTTAAATGTTAGACCTCAAACCATAAAACTCATAGAATAAAATACAGGCAGCAAAGTCTTGGACATTTCTTGTAGCAATTTTTTCATTGGATATATCTCCCCAGGCAAGGGAAACAAAAGAAAAAAATAAATAAATGGGACTATATCATACTAAAAAATTTTTTTCACAGCAAAGGAAGTCATCAAAAAAATGAAAAGATGATCCACTGAATGGTAGAACATATTTTCCAATACCTCTGAGAAGGGGTTAATATCCAAAATTTGTAAATAGTTTACAAAACTCAATACCAAAAATTAAAAAAAAAAAAACATTAAAAATGGGCAAAGGACCTAAATTGACACTTCTCCAAAAAAGGACATACAGACGGCCAAGAGACATATTAAAAGATGCTCAATGTCACTAATCATCAGACAAATACAAATTAAAATAACAATGAGATATCATCTCACCCCTGTCATAATGACTATCATCAATAAATCAACAATCAATAAATGCTGGCAAGGATATGGAGAAATGGGAAACTTTTGCCCTGTTGGTGGGAATGCAGATTGGTACACCACTGTGGAAAGCAGTATGGAGCTATCTCAAAAAGTTAAAAACGGATCTGCCTTTTGATCCAGTGATTCCATTGCTAGGAATATATCCAAAGGAACCCAAAACACTAACTTGAAAGAGCAGAAGTACCCCTATATTGATTGTAGTGTTATTTATAATCGCTGAGATATAGAAACAGCTGAAGTGTCCATCAGTAGAAGAATGGATAAAACAACTATGAGACATTTGCACAATGGAATACTGTTCAGCTGTAAAAAAGAAAATTTTACTCTTTGCAACAGTATAGGTGGACCTGGAAACATTGTGATAATTAAATAAAAGACAAATACCATATGATTTCACTCGTATGTGGAATCTAATAAACAAACTCAACAAACAAGGAAAATGGGGACAGCCTCACAGATGGAGAGCAGGATGACAGCTAGGGTTGGTTAGGGGGTGGATGAATTGAGCCAAAAGGAAAAAGAACTTATAGACATGGACAAAATGTGGTGGTTGCTGAGGGATGGGGAACATAAGAGACTAAATAGCAATGGAAAAAAAATACAATAAAGTTTTAAAAAAAACAACAGCATGGCTTATTTGATTAAGTACTTCAACAAAATAAACATAAAAATATCTCAAATCTCTCAAATAAGATAATAACACTATGTTCTTACCTCAAGAAAATTACCAGGTGGATAAATAATTCTATTACTAATATACTTTTACTTTGGTTATGATTAGTTGTGTTACATTTGCTTTTAAAGAAAGTGGTAGCTACCCATATCATTTCTACATTCAGATGATTCACAGAGTTTCTAGTCAGTTAGGTCCTCAGCTGAAAATGTATACAGAGACAAAGGTATCCCATGCTTTCTGGTTTGGGCTTAATTGTGTCCCACTAAAATTTATATATTGAAGATCTAACGTCCAGGGCATCAGAATGTGACTTTATTCAGAATAGGGCCCTTAAAGAGGTAATTAAGGTAAAAATGAGGTCATTATGTTGGACTGTAACACAGTACAGCTGATCTCTTTATAAGAAGAGATTAGAACACAGCTATGCACAGAGAAGTCCATGTGAAAATGCAGGAGAAGGCTACCATCATAAGTCAAGGAGAGGGCCTCTCCAAAACCAACTCTGCTCACACACTGACCTCAGAGTTCCAGCATATAGAACTTGAAGCAACAAGTTTCTGTGTCTAGCTCCATCTGAAGCACTTTGCTATGGCAGCCCAGCAAACTGATGTATTTTCCTACAAGGTTCACCTTCAGAATGTGAAGGCACTTGTAATCCAAACAATGGGGGTTTCCATGTCCAGCTACACACTATATAGATACCAAAGATTGAAAGAATAGTTCTTGCCATGGTGTAAAATTTGAAAAAATATATTATATACCATGTATAAACATCACCCTGTCTTAGCTGATACATATTTACCAAATGTATAAAATATAACCCCTACACTTTTAAGAATCTGCAATGTAAGTACAAAAAGAAAATAATATATATGAAATAAAAGAAATACTGTGACAGAACACAGCTTAGTGCTCATCTGAGTGCCATAATTGTAAGTGCTGTAGGAATTATGAAGGACAAGTCCTGGGCATATTTGGTACTTGGCTGAAGGGAAAAGAAACACTTGTGTCTATAGAGATATTATCCGTCTTCCGGTAGAGTATACAGGAATCCCAAGGTTTTATAGATTTGTCTCTAGAAAATGATATATAGAAAGTTTTTTTTAATTTCCATAGCACAGATCCTTATACTCTGACTTGTAGAAAAGTAGGAACACAAATTTATGGAGTGATTATTATACCTGACATTTTGCTCACAATTTTATGTATGTATATGTATATACATATTATATACATAGTATATACATATGTGTGTATATACGTATGTATATGTAAATATTTTTATGATAAGTTTTATTTTTATTTTGTATTTATTTTTAAAAAAATTATAAATCATGTTTATTCTACTACAGTTGTCTCAATTTTTACTCCTCTGTCCCCCCTCCACCCATCCCATCCCCAGCCCCCACTCCCACAGTCAATTCCCACTCTGTTGTCCATGGCCATGGCTCATTCATACATGTTCTTTGTCTAGTCACTTCCATTTCTTTCCACCATTGTTCTCTTTCCCCATCCCCTATGGTCACTTTCAGTCTGCTCCATGTTTCCGTGCCTGTGGTTTATTTTGTTCGTTAGTTTACTTTGTTGAATAGAGTCCACTTATAGGTGAGATCATATGGTATTTGTCTTTCATCAACCAGCTTATTTCATTTAGCTTAATATTCTCCACTTCCATCTATGTTGTTGCAAAAGGTAGGAGTTCCATATCTCTCTCTCTCTTTCTTTCTTTCTTAAATGCAGATTGATTTTATTTATTTATTTTTATTTTTTTAAACTCAAAGTTAATTATAAAATATTTAAAAAATTAAATCCATTACAAAGTCTCAGCAATTAAACCAACATCACATCAGCATAGAAAAAATCAAGTAGATCAATGAAATATAATGAACATTCTAGAGACAAACATATATATCTGTCTAACAATATAATATATGATTAAGTTGATATTTCAAATCAATGGGTAAAAAAAGCCTTATTCACAAATAAGGTGCTTGGACTACTATTACTTGAAATAAACCAAACATAGAGCCCAAGTTCACACACTATACAAGAAACATTCAGGTGAGTTAAAAATCAATATATAGAATCTAAGGAGTATAAGAAAATAGAACTAATATTTTTCATGACCTGAAGTAAAATTTCAAACCCAGAAGCAATAAAGTAAATATTGACAATATGACTATATTAAACATTTAACTATATAGTAATATACATATAAAAAAATTTAAAGGACAAGGAATAGAATAGAAAAGTATTTGCAACAGATCTAAAACATGGTTAATGTTTTTTTGTTTGTTTTGTTTTTTTTAAGGGAAAAAAGTTCTACAAACATTTAATCAATAAATGGATAAAGAATACCAAAAAAGTCATTTAAAGCTTTTTTTAAAAAAATGATACAGGCAAGAAATATACTAAAACAGGTTTGGTTTCAACAAATAGTAAATGACCGATTAAAATAACATCACTATCACAATCAAATTAATGAGTATTAAAAATATTGGTAATATCAGGTATTGGCAACTGTAAAAAGAACTAGATATTCACAGAAACTTTTTCTTCATCTTAAAGCAGTGCCTTTAGCATATTTTGCAATGCTGGTTTCATGGGGGTGTATTCTTTTAGCCTTCTTTTGTCTGGGAAATTCCTTATTCCACCTTCCATTTTAATTGAGAGCCTTGCTGCGGGGAGCAGTCTTGGTTGAAGGCCTTTGCTTTTCAATACTTGGAATATTTCTTGTCAGTCCCTTCTGGCTTGCAGTGTTTCTGTTGAGAATTTAGATGCTAGCTGTATTGGGGCTGCCTTATATGTTACTACTTCTTTCTCCCTTGCTTACTTTAGGATTCTGTTTGTCTTTGATATTTGCCATTTTAATGATGATGTGTCTTGGAGTGGGCTTCATTGGGTTCCTCTTGAATGGGACCCTCGGTGCTTCCTGGACCTGTGAGACCTTTTATCTCCTCAAATTGGGGAAATTTTCCATCATTAATTTTTCAAACAGGTTCTCTATCACTTCTTCATCATCTTCTCCTTCTGGTATCCCTATTATATGGATATTATTACATTTCAGGTTGTCCTGCATTTCCCTAAATGTCTCTTCATTCTTTTTGAGTCTTTTTTCATTTTCTTGCTCTTTCTGGGAGCTTTTTTCTACCTTGTCCTCCAGCTTGCTGATTTGGCCCTCAGCTTCATCTAGCCTGCTTTTGGTTCCTTGTACTGTGCTCTTCGATTCAGAAATTGTATTCTTCATTTCCTCTTGTCTTTTATTGATACTTTCTATGTCCTTTTTCATGCAGATACAGTTTTCAGTAAGTTCCTCGTAGTTTCCCTGTAGTTTTTTGTAATTCTCTCTGAGCTCACTGAGCTCATTGAGCTTCCTTTGAACCATTGTTTGGAACTCAGTATCTGATAATTTACTTGTCTCTATTTCATTTATTTCTCTTTGTGGGGATTTCTCCTTTCCCTTGAAGTGGGGCATATTTCCTTGTCTTCCCATTATTTGTGAGACTCTTCTCTTTTGCTTATGGCTCTTAAGTTGATCTTTTTTGATTTCCTGACTTTTTGGTGTGAACTTCTATGGTTGGAGACCACTGTTTTTACTTTCTGGATCTGCCTCTGATGATGTCAGATGTTGTCCCTTTCTGACCTTAGGCAGTCTGTTTGGAGAGTTCCAGTAATCTACTGTTTGTGGCTGTCTCCTTCAGCTGTTAATCTATTCACTCTGCACTCAGCAGGCAGCCTTAGACAGCTCAGGGTGGGGTGGAGTCCCTCCTAGCCGTGGGGTTATTGGGTCCTCTCATGCTATTGCCGTAAGGGGGAGGAGTCCACACTGGGATCCCGCCCACTACTGTCTCTATTCTCTCCCCAAAACCTCCATCCGCAGTCTCTCCTCAAGTGTTGCCAGACCTCTCTGCACCCCCTTTAGCCAGGGATCTACTATCTGTGGCTGCCACTCTGCACTCAGCAGGCAGCTTAAACAGCACAGGGTGGAGTGGAGTCCATCTAGGGGTGGGGCTATTGGGTCCTTTGACGCTGGTGCCGATCCACAGGAGTGGTCATTGCCTGAGCGGGATGACTGCTGTCAAATGGGGGAGGAGTCAGCACCAGTATCCCACCAACTACTCTCTCTGTTCTCTCCCCAAAGCCTCCTTCCCCTGTCTCTCCTCAGGCATCTCTAGCCTACTCTGCCCCTGCCTTTGCTGGAGTCCAGGGTAAGTGGCTGCAAATAAAAATTTATGCATTGACCATTTAAACAGTTCTTTGTGTCTCCAGCTGCCTGTCTCTAGCACAGAACAACCCTGCCACTTTTCATAGCTGTGTACTTTATGGGCTCTGGTGCTGTGGGTTAGAGTTCCCTGCTTTTGGTTTAGACCCCGCTCTTCTCAGGGGGATCCAACTGGCTGTTTCAATATCCTTATGGTGCTGCCACCCGTGGGTGCCCTGCCCGCCTTCTCAGGTATGTATTGCACTCCTTACTATTTAGATTGTGCTAAAGCCAATTCTTCTGTCTCTGAGGTTACAAGGCTCCTCTCTCACTCTTGTTCAGTTGTTTGTTACAGATGATTTCTCCCCAATTTAGTTGTAATTCCAGGTTGGTCCTGGGAGGAGGTCAGTGTGATTTCCACTCACTCCTCTGACATCTTGATTCCCCTCTGTATATGTAAATGTTAAGTGACTATTATATATTAATTCCCCAGAGCTGCCCTGACAAAAGACCACAAACTAACAATCCAGGTGTCCTAAAATATAAGAAATTTATTATATCACAGTTTTGGAGTTTTGGTGTAGAAATCATGTTGGCAGGAGAATTTTTTCTGAGACTCTGGGTCCTTTCTCATTTTTCTGAGCTCCTGGTGGCCTGAAATCCTTGCTGCAGATATAGAACCCAATCTCTGTCTCCATCTTTACATGATGTTTCCTTTGTATGTTCACATCATCTTCTACAAGGACACCAGTAACTGGATGAGGGGCCCACTCCTCTCCAGTGTATCACCTTTACCATTACATTTTCAATAACCCTATTTCCAAATAAGGTCATATTCTGAGGTTCTGGAGCATAGGGTTTCAACATATCATTTTGGGGAAAAGAATTCAACACATAAATGATAAATAGGTACATGAATACTTAGAAAGATACTTTAAAAATAAATAAACTGTTGTGCAAGGTATCATTTGCAAATATATTTTCCAATGTGGTTAGTTCTCTTTTCATTTTGCTGATGTTTTCTTTACCCATGCATAAGGTTTTTATTTTGATGATTTCCCATTTGTTTATTCTTTCCTTTATGTCCCTTGCTCTAGGAGACATATTGGTGAAAATATTCCTGCACGGAATATCTGAGATTTTCCTGTTTATGTTCTCCTCTAGGACTTTTATGGTGTCATGACTTATATTTAAGTCTTTTATCCATCTAGAGTTTGTTTTTGTGAATGGTGTATGTGTATGGTCCAGTTTCATTTTTTTGCATGTATCTGTCTAGCTCTCTTAACACCATCTGTTGAAGAGGCTATTTTTACTACATTTTATGCTTCTGCACCCTTTGCCGAACATTAATTGACCATAGAGACTTGTTTTTGTTTTTCTTTTTCCCCTGGGCTCTCTATTCTGTTCCACTGATCTATGTTTCTGTTCTTATGCTAGTACCAGACTGTTCTGATTACCGGGGTCTTATAATATAGTTTGATTCAGGTATAGTGATTCCTCCTAATTTGTTCTTTTCTTTCTTGGACAAGGGTTTGATCACAAAAATATATAAAGAACTCACCTGACTCCACTCCAGGAAGACAAACAACCCAATTAAAAAAAAGGGCTAAGGATCCGAACAGACACTTCTCCAAGGAGGACATACACAGAGCCCAGAGATATTCGAAAGAATGCTCTTCATCACTAGCCATCAGAGAAATGCAAATTTAAACCACAATGAGATATCACTTCACACAGGTCAGAATGGCCATGATAACAGATCAACAAACAACGGGTGCTGACAAGGTTGTGGAGAAAAAGGAACCCTAATACACTGTTGGTGGGAATGCAGACTGATACAGTCACTGTGTAAAACAGTTTGGAATTTCCTCAAAAAGCTAAAAATAGAACTGTTTTTTGACTCAGCAATTCCACTGCTGGGATTATACACTAAGAACTCTGAAGCAACAATTCAAAAGAACCTTTGCAGCCCAATGTTCATAGCAGCACAATTTATAATAGTCAAATGTTGGAAGCAATATAAGTGCCCATAAGTAAATGAGTGGATCAAAAAACTATGGTACATTTACACAATGGAATACTATGCAGCAGAAAGAAAGAAGGAGCTACTACTCTTCACTACAGTGTGGATCGAACTGTAGAGCATTATGCTAAGTGAAATAATCCAGGCAATGAAAGACAAAAAACATATGATCTCACCTATAAGTAGAACCTAATCAACAAAACAAGCAAGCAAAATATAACCAGAGACACTGAAATAAAGAACAGACTGACAGTATTCACATGAGATGGGGAATAGCTATAACAGGAGAATGAAGGGGAAGGGTCATCAAGGAACATGTATAAAGGACACATGGACAAAGCCAAAAGGGAGTAGGTTCAAGGGTAGAGGCAGGGATGGGTGGGCTGGGGGGAGTGATGGAGGAAAATGGAGAAAACTACTGAACAACAATAAAAATTATTAAAAATAAATAAACGGTTTTAGCTGGTGGGAGTCAGCACACTGTATTGATAATTTGGTTTGTGGTGTCAAATGTCTGGTGTCTAGCACTAATCTGATCCTCTGTCCATCAGTGTCTTCATCTGTAACAGGATGGGGCCTTACCAGCAGATCTAATCAGATGCTGTAAAGACTAGTTGTGCTAATGCCTGTAAGGTAAGAGGACGGCAGACACATCATTAAGTACTTAGTTCATGCTGGGGACAACTGTCACAGTACTACATCAGTCAGTTAATCTTTCCCTCAATGTTTATGAGCTGAGCATTAACGTCCTCCTTTGCAGAAGAGAAATTCATATTCAAGAAGACTAACTGACAAGCCTAACATCACACAGGAAGGAAATGGTACATCATGGAACTCAGCTGAGTGGCTCTGGGGTTCACACTGTGCCTACTCTGACACACTGTCCAGAAGGTATGGTAGGTGCTGTCCCAGTTCAGGGAACAATGGGAAAGAAGTGAATTTATTCCCCGTTTTAAACGGTTACATTAGAGGCACATTTTCTTCATCCCCATAATCTTCCTTGAAAGTTAGTAATTGACCTATTTTTGTTCATATGTTCTGAGTATTTATAGTGATATTTAAAAAAACAAATATTGCTCATAGTATTTAAAAACTGAAACTATTATTAACACTTTATTTTAAAAAGTACATCTATGTCATGTGTTGAATAATGTTATAAGCAACATGGCTTTTTCTATAGCTGAATGATTTTTATTTTATTTTATTATTTATTTTTTAATCCTCACCTGAGCATGTGTTTATTGATTTGAGAGAGAGAGAGGGAGAGACATCAATGTGAAAGAGAAACATTGATCTGTTGCCTCCCATACCCTCCCTCACCTGGAGTCAAACCTGTAACCTAAGTATGTGTCCTGGCCGGGGGTCAAACCTGCAACCTTTTGATGTACAAGACATTGCTGCAACCAACTAGGCAACCCAGCCAGGGCTAATTTTGATTTTATACCTCAAAATAGTTTTGATAAGTAAGGAAATAGAAACAATATTCCTTGGGAAAAAGAGGAAATCACATTTAAATGCTTCAAAAGGGTATCTAACTCTGATTATTAATGCACTTAAACAAACTCTGGCCTGAAATAGAAGTTCATAGATAAGACATGGAGGTTCTAACTTCTACAATTGCCTTCTTGAAAATCCTTTCATGAAATTATTTTGAGTTTTGCTGGGGAGAAAACCACACAAAGCACCGGGATGCACACCACAGTGCTTACCATGTCTGTAAACTGAGATCTCAGGTGAAGAGGAAGAATGCTTTTCCAATCCCCACACGTTACCACACTGTGACTTTCTTTCCTTTCTTTGAACAAAAAGAGTACATTTGCATTTCAACTAAACAGCAGAGGACAGAAATAAAAAGACTCTCCAGAAAGCAATGAATATTCCCCAAAGACAAAATTATTTCCAAATATAACTTGTGCTTTAAATACATGACTGCATGATAGAGGGAAAGATACACTTTTGAGTCTGATAGGACTGGCTTGGAATCCTCACTATGGAGTCCCTGAGAAATTTTTTATCACCATCTGAGTTTTCCATTCCCTTACTATAAAATAAAGGAAAGATTCTCATGAGGGATGCATTCAATATGTGATTAAGGTGACTCTCAAATTGTCTAGCACAGAGTAGGCACTCAACAAATGTGTCTTCTGCAGCAAATTTAATAAGGATGAGTAATATCTATGTTGTGTATTTCCATGAAAAATAAATCAATTTGTTTAGCAAACTCCCCTAAAAATCTATGTCCTATGTTTCTTTGTTTCCTTCTGCTCCTGTTAGAGCCAAATGCTAAAATTTGGAGCAAGAACAACACAATTAAATTACAAGAAGGAAGATTGTTACCCACATTCATGACAGACATAACTTCATAGATGAAATCCAGAGAATGTATAAAAAGGTAATTTCTATCTTAAAATTGTGTCTAGCCTACCTCAAGGTGATTTAGAATTATGAATCAAAATGTTTTAATTGGCATAACCAACATAATTTCTTTCACATTCAATTACATTTAACTTCTAGTGTGTCAGAGAAATTAGGAGATTCCAAGTGGAGGTTTCCATGGTAATCACGTGATTAAAAGTAACTTCCCATTTATCTATGTCTTGTTCAAATTCCTTCATCTGATACACACACACACACACACACACACACACACAGAGACATACACACATATATACATATGCATGGTTTGTCTTTTGTCTTTATGTGCATCTGTATGCACATTAGCGTGTATGTGGGATAAAATAAAAGATAAGCAAAATAAGCAAAGTTCATATATGAAGAGTAGTGGGCCAGTAATGTTGAAAAGAGGGCTAGGGGACATGTCTTAAACTCCATTTACCCTCTAAATGCAATGTTTTTCTTAAAATTGCTGATGGGAAATTTAATTGGAGATTCTAAGAGGCTAATATCTACCCTTTCCTCCACCTCCAATACCTAAGCTCCCTTAGTATATTTAAATTATTTTTAAATGCTTACCGTTTGTCCAGCTACTCATTCTATATTAAGGCTCAGGGACACAGGAATCTTCTGACATGTTAAGAATGGTAATCATACTCCCTCAGCAAACACATGCGAAAGAAACTGAAAAGAGAGACATATACTTGCCTACACCTTTTTTCATACAGAAGTATAATGTAGCCTTTAGAGAAAAAAATGTTGTTGCTTTTTTTCTCTAAAAGCATTTAAAAGGTTTCATTTATTTCAACCCTCTTTTAAGATAGAGGTCCAAAATGCATTGGGACTTTATTCAACAAAGGAATAAAGATCAAAACTCCAGCTACAATATCTAGTTTGTAAAGATGACAAATCTCAACAGCACTACACCAGGTCTCCATTGTTCATTATGTTATTCTTATTTTGTAAGTACTCAGCCAGCCTGTGCAATTCTTCACTGCCTCTCTTCTGCAATGATTTCCTTTTCAATGATTTAAGCAGTCTATTCTCAAAAGCAATGCTCAGAAATCCAATTACCATTCCAACACCACGCTTTTGTAAGCCTGAAGCATTAAACCACAGAATATGCTTCTTCTTGCCCCTCCTTACCTCTCACTCAGGCACTCTGCATTTTCCTGTCAAAAAGGGTTTGGGTTTTGTTATGCTTTGCTTGGCTTCCCTTGGATAAGAAAAGTAACTATAAATTACCTTAAAACAAACAGGAAAAAAAATCCACTATAAATGTTTCATGTGAAAATGCATCCAAGAGAATATAGAAAAAATAAAAATTAAATAGGCAATTTCTACCTTAAAATAGTATTTGTCTATCCTACCTTAAGATGGTTTGTGAGTTATGAATCATATTTTAGTAGGCATAACCAACACTTAATTTCTTTCACATATAACTTCAAGTGTGTCAGATAAATTATGAGATTTATAGTAAAGGATTCTATGATAAATATGTCATAAAAAGGTAACTTCCCATTTTTATTTTTTTCTGAGTTCCTTCATCTTGTGAATAAACTATATGTATATGTCTTTATGTGCACCTTTGCACATGTGAGCAGGTATAGGGTGGGGCAAAAATAGGTTTATAGTTGCTCATATGAAAAATGATAATAAATAAGAATAAACTCTAGTTTTTCATATTCACAACTGTAAACTTACTTTTGCCCCATGCTGTATATGTGAGCAAACAGATTTTTTAAAAAAGAAATTATAGAAATATTATAGTAAAATGTATAATTTAATATTTTGAGGCAGCAGTCAAAGACATTAACAAAGGATCAAGGAAAGAACTTTTAACTGATTTAAGGCTGACTAAATCCATTTTGAACAAGAGCTCTGCATTTAAGATTTTGTTTAACCATGAGCCCTTCCCGACCAGCTGTATTCTAAAGAAAAAAAGAAGACGAAATAATTTTAATGATCTAAACACTAAATCTAAACTGAAACCAATTTTCCATAGCCAATATGACAGTGAAGCCCAGATATGTATAAGACTCCTTAGAAATTATGGAAATTTTACAAATACAGAATCAAAAGCCCTTATGATCAATGACCATCTGGCTGCCTGAATATCTTGTTAGTTTAACATTAGCTTTGGGAAAGAAAAAGATGTAAGAAATAGAAGAAAATTATTATTATTAAATTAAAGTATATATATTTTACAGAATTCTTCATTTTAAAAACAATTTCAACATAAACAAAATATATCGAGCCACCTTATGTGCATGTGAGTCTATGTAAGTACATACACATATGTAGAGATACATGCAAAGTGCAAGAAGAACATGGGAGGACAGTCCAGGACTATAAGCAAGCCCAGGACATTTAAGGGTGGAGATTAGAAAATTATAACAAAGCATGGACTTTGAAAGGTCTCTCATTTTATGTAAATATGATTGGACATCGTAATGAAGATCAGTGTTTTGCAAACTGTGATTCTGGCAGCAGTGGCAATAGAGAAACAAAGAATGCTTAATTAATTAAGCACAAATTACTGGGACAAGCTCAGAATCTAAATCTGTAGGATGTGCTTCAGACATCAGTCATTTTCCAACTTCCTTGGATGCTTCTCTGAAAGTTTAAATGTGAGAGCCACTCATAGATCCAATATGATGTGGACACAAAATTATCAGTTTTCTTCATACAAAGAAGGCCCTGGAGTCAGTGAGGGGCTGAGGCAAAAGGCCAATATCTAGTTGAGAGGTCATTCCTATAGCTGAGGCAATGGTGAGACATGACTGATGTCTCACTCAGCTGAAGAGTTAATGCTCAGACTTCAGCCATGTTCCCATCTGCTGCTTTCTTTTCTGAACATCTCAGGTGAAATCCTTCTCTGGTTTTTATCTTAGTAAATGGGCCTTTATATTAGTAGGATGTCTTGCAATCTCAGTTCTGGAAAATGTTTGGAGAGATTTTCAGCTAAAGATGAAGTAATAAGACACATTGCTTTCCTGGATTTCTTTAGGCTTTGCATAATACGTGTACACAGTATTTCCCAGTGTCAATGCCCCAAGTGAGGCTGCACCAACGGACCAATGAGAGCAACCAATGCAGGTCTGCCTGTTACCTTGAGGTCTGTCACTTGCTCATACTCACATACACACAGATACACAAAGACACATACACAGACACACACATTCATAAACACGCAGAGGTACACAGACACATTCATAGACACACAGACACACAGACATGCATACATATTCACAGACACACAGAGACAAACAGAGGCACTGACAGGCACATAAAGAGACACAGACCATGCGCAGACACAGTCACAGAGAGACGCACAGGCACACATATACACATATACACATATACACAGACACAGACAGACATGCACATACCTCTTGCTTCCTAACAACTGATGCTGCAGTGGAGTCCAAGACTGGGCTGACAACTTTCAGTGAAATCAGGACAGAATGTCAAGTTTAACATTAATTGGAGAGAAATGTTTGGAGTTACTGTTTTGCAAAATTACACAGGAAGGTGTTGAAGAACATGTGAAAGTTAAGATCACATTCATACTTTTGTCTATGCAGTTCTAATCAGCTTCTCCGTATAGGACAAGAAGAATAAGTTGAGATGGAGGCAGGTCTGAAGGACAGCGGTGCAGGTGCAGAACAGGATAAAGGAGCTGAAATGGATGGTCAGACACTGAATTCCAGGCAGAACAAAGGAAACAAAACCTGAGGATGACACTGAGTGAGTTACCTAAAGCAGAATGAACATGGACATCAAAAAGGCCCAGGAATTTCAATGTGCCCTAGTTATGGTATAACTTATGGTACTGTCCCTACTGAATCTGCTAGAGGGCCACCAAATAAATAAACAGATCATGGCTGGAGAACATCATCCACAGGGAAGGGGGACTGGATGCAAAAGCTGGAATGCAACAGAGGGAATGGAGGATCAACCATATCTTCTGAGCCTCTCAACACATTCTTACATGGACCTGGAGAGAAAGCACACACACATATGCAGAGAGGGCTGTGAAGGACATGATGTACAGATGTGAAGACTAGGTTGTACTTGCACATAAGAGTATTGGAAATTGTTAACAGACAATTAAGACAACACAAGAGAGGGTTATTTATGATGAAAGAAGGTTATAGCGGATAAAATGGAAAGTTGCTAAAAGCTCTTAACACTGAGAAAATTAAGGACAAGTAGATAAAGAGGTGGATTTCTGGAGGAAGACAAACACTTAGTCAATGAGATTCAAAGATCTTAATGGGATTATATTAAAACTAGAAGATTAAATTCAGGGTCTGACATCCTGAAGTGAATATAAGTTTTAGTTACTACTGAATTAGAAGTTTATGGAGTCTTAACTGCACTTTAGCAACAGAATGATTCGTTTATTTTGAGGAGAGGGAAGTTTGTAGTCAGAGTCTTCCTTCCTTCTTTTAAACTTATTCTATTCAGACATGAGCAATTTTGGACAGCCTGCAAATGAAGATGTCATTAAACATTTTAACACTAGTGGACATTTACTGAGTGTCTAATATTTGCCAAGCACTGTGCTGAGTGTTTCATAAGAATGGCATCATTTTATTCCCATCAGAAGTCTATGAGAAAGCCTTCATTATTATCTCTAATTTATAGAAGAAAAAATACATATACAGAGAGGTTAAATCATGTGTGCTCAAAGCCCATAATCAGTAAAACAGAGAATCGGAATTCAGACCCAACCACCTGACTTCAGAGTCCAGATTTGAAGCACCAGGCTGTTTGAGTATGCCTCTATCAGACACCATGGATCTTGTCCACAAGAGGACTTGGGGATTTTAATCAGAATATGAAGACATTAGCAATTGCTGTGTGCCAGCAAAACCAGGTGATGCATGGTTTTCTACTCCCATATTTCCTTCAAGCCCTTTGATCATCACCTGTGCAGCCTCTTAGTGGGGAAAAAAGAGAGCTTTCTGTTTTCAAAAAATTGCTTTTACTGCAAAATCAGAAATAACAGAACAGAAAAGGAAAATTCTTGGCTTTTGGTTTCCAAAAAACTGAGGTTCTGAGAGAAGCAACATAATTTAAAAAAAATACTTACTAGAATTTTGTTTCATTCCCAGATGAGAAGTACTAGCGTTTCTCCAGCATTAGAGGGAATTGGAGAGAAGAGCAACATAAATACACACATGAAGTGTGTCTTTCATGTGGTTCACGGTCTTTCTGTCTGCTTTCCCCTGCAATAAGGTTAGGACATGTAAACATGAGGAAGGCAGCAGAGAGGGAATCCACACGTGCTTCCTGACCTGACATTTGAAGGGAATGACTTCACATTCTACCCACTCAACCACACAGTGAGTGCAACAGAGATGACAATGGTCTCAGCAAAGAGGAACAGCACAATCTCTGTCCACTTAGGAAAGCACACACAGATAACTGGGTGCTGGGTGTTTCTATCTGCTTTCAGTGGTTGACACTATGTCAGCTCCCTGAATTTAGTTGCAACCTAAGAAAAAAATATTAGTGTCACCATCAAAAGAAAATAGTAACACCCTACAAGAGTATGTTTCCAGAATTTTTCATCCACCTACTAAACTGAGGATTTTGTACTCTGCAGAGAGGTTCCTGACTTTCCAAAGAGGTTCTTGGGGCTTTGGCATGAAGAATCAAGAGGAAGAGACTTTCTTCATATTTTTGGAACACCAAAGGACACTAATCTGCAACGGTACTCCAAGAATATCCTTCCTCTCTCTCCTAAAGTGCAAATAATACAACTGTTCAGATGCTCCCTACAAAGCCTCACATTGAGCCTATTTCTTTTTCTTTTGTGCTAGCTCCTCCCTGTTTCACTGTTATATAGTGCAGAACCTCTATACATATTGGTTGTACTTTGAAAAAGAATAAGAAAGGGAATAACGTGAGGGAAGTAAGAAAAATGTTGGTTGGTTCGTTATTTGGTAGTTTATTGCTCTGTAACAAAAAATTACCCAAAACAACACCAAAGAACATTGTGAGCATAAAATTTATCATCCAAACATGAATACATCTGAAAGTAACAAGATCGCCATTAATAATTAAGTCAGGAAAAGCGTATGCTAGGACTGTTAGATTGGGGTAATTTAAGAAAATGGCCCTACTGTTTGATGATTTTGAGTAAAAATGAACTCCTTGAAATTCAATAAATTTCCCATACAATAATGAGTAATTTTGTAATAAAACATACGAAAAATTGTTCAAATTAATACTTGTAAAAGTCCGTTTCCATTTCTTTCTTCCATGTCCTTGGAAGTATCAAATCTTCAAATTTACTCTTAAGAACCATTATCTATTCTCTGACTACTTAATGTCTCCTTTTCCTTTATTTGGAGCCTGCTCAAATGCCACCTTCTCAGGGTAGCCTTCCGTTCCCATTCTTTGTTCACCCCACTCCTGCCCAGACTAGATTAGCTCCCTCAGCTATGGCATTTATCAGAGTTTGAAGTCTACATTTATCTGTGTGACATTTAATGTCCGCCTTGACTAGTAGCTTTTATGTGCAATGAGGACCAGTATGAGGTATAATTTTCCTTATCTTTGTATTCGAAGCTCTTAAGTTGCATTTGGCTTAAAATAAATGCTCAATAAATGTTGAGTGAATAAAAAGTTAGTGGACATATGAAGAAGAGGAGTCTCTTTTATTGCCAAAGGGGAATTATTAGGTTAGAAATCTCAAAGTGTCAAATGAGCGGTAAATTTATGATACAAAGATTTCTACAAACTTTAACTCATCTCTAAATGGTCCTTAATCACTCACTTTTGTTGGCATTAAACAAGTTCAATGTTGGCATCTGATAGTATCAACAGATGTGTTTTAGATTTAATTCTTCTTAATGAATGAGAATGAAATGTGTTAACAAGAAAAAATCAGTATATTTCCTATGCAAATAATATATACAAAATTCTATATACTATCATGATGAGATTAAGTAATTAAGTAATATTCCTAAGGCAACTCAGTAATGTGTTTTTTGTTAACTATGTAAAAAATATCAGTCTTCCCTTTCTTGATGTGTTGTGCACATATAGACATGGTACCTCGAGGGCACTGGCATGTGTCATCACTCAGTCAGGACTGCAGAATGGGCTCACAGATGCATTCAAGGAAACTGGTTACCAAGTTTCTGGTTTAACTAAAAATGTGTTGACAGATAGAAAACTTCCATTCTTTTGAGAACAGGGACAGTATGTTACAGTAAAGGGAGAATAAAGTGGCCTAATTCTAATTACAATTTTTCTAGGAAGACATCATATGAATTCTTGTATCCTTTCTGGAAGACAAATTCATTACTGGCACCAGTAATTTTTTAAATTGCTAGATTTTTAATTATACTGTAAATATTGATAGTTCAATTTTAAATATATCTACATATCAACTATGTCTAAAATTATATATCTTAGATATAATAAAATTATAATGAAAGGGACAAAAACATAGGAATAGTAGGTGACCTATTCAAGCTATGCAGCAATGAACTAAAACATTTGGTCTACTTCTTCGTTTTCTTCCCTTCACCTGCCCTGATAGAAACCAAGGAACCATAGGTGTTTAGTCATTTGAAACACGGATGTAAGTAAAGCATCTGAACCAAAGTCACATATGGTAATATAGGCTATTTTTAGCAAGGTTTCTCCTTGGAAATTAACATTAGTGACCTATGAATAAAAAAGACGTATGGCCATCAGAAAGGGATCACAAGTGGACAAAAATGGGATACTATTAACTTTCCTTTACTATAAAAATGATCATTGATGTAGAGTTTATATTAATAGATTAATATGCTTTCCAGAAAATTCACAAATTACTCAAGTATTACTACCAGGTTATAAGAAAATGATAAGCCTTATGGGGGGCCACATGGGATAAAGAATGTAAGACCATTTTTTAAAATACACTAGATGCTATATTTAAATATATATATTTATTAATCCATATTTAGATTTCAACAAAATGTTTTTAAATTATATTAAGAAATAAAAAGTAATATACTGACATAAGATTTTAAAAAAATACAAAATCACTATGATATGTGTATATATATATATACATATATATATATATATATATGCCACACATGGAAACTGCTTATCATATATATATATATATGCCACACATGGAAAATTATGCTTAAACATAATAATATACCTGCCAGGCCACAAAACATATGCTACAGACTTGATGAAGAATGTGGTTCATGACTTAAAATAGGAAACAAGAAACTGATCTTGATTACATTAGGAGCTCCCTATAATAACGCTAATTCTATATGCAAATTATTTCTGAAATGATTATCTACTCATTCATATAAAAACATGCATTTTGCCTGCACTTTGATGCATGTGGTAGAAGTTATAGAAATTTCCACCTTTATGCATGTACTAAGTGAAGATGAATTGTGTTTGTAACCTTATAAGGCTTTCTACATGGAATATAAGGCAAAATAACATAAAATATCACTTTTTTTACATGTCAAGAATATAGTAAAAGATATTGGAATATCCAAATGAATTTAGTGGCTCACCAAAAACATATTTTGTTTTCTTTTGTTTTTTTTTCTGCATGCCTGGGTCGCCGGCCAATGTTTCTCGCCCTCTCTTTCTCCCTCCCTTCCCCTTTCTCTAAAAATAAATAGAAAGAATATTTTTTAAAAGTAATTTTCTCTGAAAAATAAAATGAAATATTTTCTTACATGAACATCCAGAGGCAACTATTTTTATGTCCCTCTTCTTTAAAAATATTTACTACTATTACATTATTTTTTCTTCTTCTTTTTTTTAATTTACTTACTTTTCAAACACATTTGTCTCTGCCTCCCCCCAACCTCTTCCCCTTGCCCCTCCCTCCTTCCCTCCCTCAGCTCTTCCCCTTTGGTTTTGTCCTTGACTCCTTGCTATATGTTCCTTCACTTTCCCCTTCCCTTCCCTTTCCCTGCCCCCTCCTTCCCTCTTGTCTCTGTTGATTTCTTTTCCTTTCAGTGTTGCTGGTCATATTTTCCTTGCATCTTTGCATTGTTGGTTAGGTTCCGCTTATAGGTGAGATCATATGGTATTTGTCTTTCGCCTTCTGGCTTATTTCACTTAGCATGATGCTCTCCAGTTCCATCCATGCTGTCGCAAAGTTTAGTAGTTCTTTTCTTCTGTCTGCTGCGTAGTATTCCATTGTGTATACGTACCATGACTTTTTGATCCAATCATCTACTGATGGAAATTTAGGTTGCTTCCAACACTTGGCTATTGTAAATTGTGCTGCTATGAACATTGGGGTGCATAGGTTCTTTTGTATTGGCATTTTGGTGTTCTCAGGGTATGGTCCTAGCAGGGGAATCACTGGATCAAAAGGCAGTTCCATTTTCAGCTTTCTGAGGAAATTCCACACTGCTTTCCATAATGGCTGCACCAGTCTGCATTCCCACCAACAGTGCACTAGGGTTCCCTTTTCTCCACAGCCTCGCCAGCACTTGTTGTTTGTGGATCTGTTTATGATGGTCATTCTGACCGGTATGAGGTGGTACCTCATGGTGGTTTCGATCGGCATTTCTCTGATGGCTAGTGATGCTGAGCATCCTTTCAAATGCCTCTGGGACCTCTGTAACTCTTCCTTGGAAAAGAGTCTGCCTAGGTCCTTTGCCCATTTTTTGATTGGATCGTTTGTCTTCTCGGAGTGGAGTTGAGTGAGTTCTTTATATATCTTGGAGATCAAACCTCTATATGATGTATCATTAGCAAATATATTTTCCCATATGGTTGGCTCCCTTTTCATTTTGCTGATGTTTTCTTAAGCCGTGCATAAGCTTCTTATTTTGATGAGGTCCCACTTGTTTATTCTTTCCTTTATGTCCCTTGCTTTAGGAGACATATCAGTGAAAGAATTGCTGCGTGGGATATCTGAGAGTTTCCTGCCAATGTTCTCCTCTAGGACTTTGATGGTGTTGCGACTTACATTTAAGTCTTTTATCCATCTTGAGTTTATTTTTGTGTATGGTGTCAGCTGATGATCCAATTTCAATTTTTTGCATGTAGCCGTCCAGCTCTCCCAACACCATTTGTTGAAGAGGCTGTTATTGCTCCATTTTAAGCTTCTGCCCCCTTTGTCAAATATTAGATGCCCATAGAGACCTGGGCTTCTTTCTGGGCTTTCTATTCTGTTCCACTGGTCTATGGGTCTGTTCTTGTGCCAGTACCAGATTGTTTTGAGTATGGTGGCTTTGTAGTAGAGTTTGATGTCCGGTATTGTGATCCCTCCTACTTTGTGTTTCTTTCTCAAAATTGCTGCGGCTATTCGGGGTCGTTTATGGTTCCATATAAATTTTTGAAATGTCTGTTCTATTTCTGTGAAATACATCATTGGTATCTTAATAAGGATTGCATTGAATCTATAAATCGCTTTGGGTAGTATGGACATTTTGATGATATTAACTCTTCCAATCCATGAGCACAGTATATGCTTCCATTTAGTTGTATCTTCCTTAATTTCTTTTTTCAATGTTGTATAGTTTTCTGCATACAGGTCCTTTGTGTCTTTGGTTAAATTTATCCCTAGGTACTTTATCTTTTTTCTTGCTATATCGAATGGTATTTTTTTTCTGATTTATTCTTCCTCTATTGCATTGCTGGTGTACAAAACTGCCTTTGATTTCTGAATGTTGACTTTGTATCCCGCTGTTTCGCCAAATTCACTTATTAGGTTGAGGAGTTTTTTGGTAGAGTCTACAGGGTTCTCTATGTACACTATCGTGTCATCTGCAAACAATGATAGTTTTACTTCCTCCTTTCCTATTTGGATGCCTTTTATTTCTTTTTCCTGTATGACCACTGTGGCTAGGTCTTCCAATACCATGTTGAAAAGTGATGAAAATGGACATCCTTGTCATAGTCTCGATCTTAGTGGTAAAGCTTTTAGTTTTTGCCTGTTGAGTATGATGTCGGCTGTAGGTTTTTCATATATGGCCTTTATTA
Source organism: Pteronotus mesoamericanus (assembly GCF_021234165.1). NCBI lineage: Eukaryota > Metazoa > Chordata > Mammalia > Chiroptera > Mormoopidae > Pteronotus > Pteronotus mesoamericanus. The sequence continues at coordinate 63,307,303 of NW_026555321.1, forward strand.
CGTTGAGGAATGCCCCATTTATTGCCATTTTTCTGAGTGTTTTTATCATAAGTGGGTGCTGTACCTTATCGAATGCTTTTTCTGCCTCTGTCGTAATGATCATGTTGTTTTTGTCTTTTTTTTAATTTATGTGACGTATTATGTTTATTGATTTGTGTATATTGAATCATCCCTGCATCCCTGGGATGAATCCCACTTGATCGTGGTGGATGATCTTTTTAATATATTGCTGGGTGCAGTTTGCCAATATTTTGTTGAGGATTTTAGTGTCATTTTTCATCAGTGAAATTGACCTGTAGTTTTCTTTTTTCGTAGGGTCTTTATTTGGTTTTGGGAATAGGGTGATGCTAGCCTCATAAAAAGAGTCTGGGAGTCTTCCCTCCTCTTGGATTTTTTGGAATAGTCTCAGAAGGACAGAGGTTAGCTCTTCCTTAAATGTTCTGTAAAATTCTCCTATGAAACCTTCTGACCCAGGGCCTTTGTGTGCTGGGAGTTTTTTGATTTCTGCTTCAATTTCTCCAGCTGTTATCAGTCTGTTCAAGCTCTCTGTTTCTTCCTCCTTCAGTGTTAGAAGATTATACTTTTCTAAAACTTTGTCCATTTCATCAAGGTTTTCATATATCTTGGCATATAATTCTTCATAGTAGTTTCTTACAATCCTTTGTATTTCTGTGGTATCAGTTGTTATTTCTCCTCTTTCATTTCTGATATTATTAATTTGGGTCCTCTCCCTTTTTTTCTTGATGAGTCTGCTTAAAGGCTTCTCAATTTTATTTATCTTTTCAAAGAACCAGCTTCTGGATTGGTTGATCCTCTGAATTGTTCTTTTTGTCTCTATTTCATTCATTTCTGTTCTCATCTTGAGTATTTCCTTCCTTCTACTTGCTCTGGGATTTATTTGTTGTTGTTTCTCCAGTTCTTGAAGTTGTAGAGTTAGGTCTTTTATTTTAAATGTTTCTATATTTTTTAGGTAAGCCTGTATTGCTATGAACTTCCCTCTCAGGACCGCCTTTGCTGTGTCCCATAGGTTTTGGACAGTTGTCTGTTCATTTTCATTTGTTTCCAGAAATTTTTTGATTTCTTCTCTTATCTCATTATTGACCCATTCATTGTTTAATAGTATACTGTTCAGTCGCCATGAGTTTGCGACTCAAGTTTTTGATGTTTCTCTTTGAGGTTGATTTCGAGTTTCAAGGCCTTGTGGTCTGAGAAAAAGTTTGGTATTATTTCAATTTTCCTGAATTTGCTGAGGCTTGCTTTGTGTCCTATCATGTGGTCTATCTTTGAGAAACTGCCATGAGCATTTGAAAAGAATGTGTATTTTTCTTCTTTGGGATGGAAGGTTCTATATATGTCAGTTAAGTCTCTTTGACTCAGTGTGTCATTCAGCGCCACGATATGTTTATTAATTTTTTGGTTGGGAAATCTGTCCTTTTTTGACAGTGGGGTGTTGAAATCCCCTTCTGTCAGTCTGTTGCTGTCTATATCTTTTTTGAAGTCATGCAACAATTTCCTTATAAACTTGGGGGCTCCTATATTGGGAGCATATAAGTTTACAATGTTGATGTCTTCTTGATAAATTCTTCCTTTAAGTATGATAAACTGCCCCTCTGGGTCTCTCTTTATGGCCTTTGTTTTGAAATCTACTTTGTCTGATACAAGTATGGCAACGCCTCTCTTTTTCTCATGCCCATTTGCTTGGAATATTTTTTTCCATCCCTTTACTTTCAATCTGTGTAGGTCTCTTGCTCTGAGGTGGGTCTCTTGTAGGCAGCATATGTGTGGGTCATGTTTTCTTATCCATTCAGCTACCCTGTGTCTTTTGATTTGGGCATTGAGTCCATTCACATTGAGAGATATTACTGATAGAAACTTACTCTTCTTTTCTCTTTGTACTTGTGTTCTTCTCTGTCTCATTCTTTTCCTTCATCTGCTTAAACCAGTCCCCTTAGCATATCTTGGAGTGCTGGTTTGGTAGAGATGTATTCTTTTAGCCTTCTTTTGTCTGGGTAACTCCGTATTTCTCCTTCTATTTTGATGGAGAGCCTAGGTGGGTAGAGCAGCCTTGGCTGTAGGCCCTTGCTTTTCATGGCTTGGAATATTTGTTGCCATTCCCTTCTGGCTTGTAGTATTTCTGGTGACAAGTCAGCTCCTAGGCATATCGGGGCCCCTTGTATGTTACTATCTCCTTCTCCCTTGCTGCCTTGAGGATTCTCTCTTTGTCTTTGACATTTGCCATTTTAATGATGATGTGTCTTGGAGTGGACCTCCTTGAGTCCGTTGAGTGGGGTCCTCTGTGCCTCCTGGATTCATGAGAGCCTTTCTGTCCTCAAATTAGGGAAATTTTCCATCATTACTTTTTCGAGGAGGTTCTCTACTCCTTGCTCCTCTTCTTCTCCTTCTGGTATCCCTATTATACGGATATTATTGCGTTTCAGTTTGTCCTCTATTTCCCTAAATGCCTCTTCATTCTTTTTGAGCCGTTTGTCCATTTCTTGTTCTTTCTGGGAGCTTTTTTCTACTTTGTCCTCCATCTCACTGATTCAATACTCGGCTTCATCCAACCTGCTTTGGATTCCTTCTACTGTGTTCTTCAATTCAGAAATGGTATTCTTCATATCCTCTTGTGTCTTCTTGATAGTTTCTATGTCCTTTTCCAGGCTGATATAGTTTGCTGTAAGATCCTGATAGTTTCTCTGCAGTTTCTCATAATTATCTTTGAGCTGGCTGAGCTCATTGAGCTTCCTTAGAACCATTGTTTTGAATTCCATATCTGATAGTTCCCTTGCCTCTATTTCATATAGCTCTCTCTGTGGGGAGTCCCCTTTTCCACTCATTTGAGGGGAACTTCTTTTTCTTCCCATTTTTGTGAGAGTCTGTTAAGTATTTTTGTCCTTTACTTTTTTTCCTGGGCTTGCCTCTGATGATGTCCATTGTTGACCCTATAGGGCCTTGGGTTGTTTGTTTGAGCCTTTCAGGAGTCTAATGCCTGTGTCTGACTCCTGCTTGGAGCAGCTCTGTGATCACTTCTGTCAGGGCTGGGCTATTTTTGGGGATCTCTCTGTGCTTTCTTGAGGGCTCCTTGAGCGCGTTCCCAGTGCGGCAGGGTCCCACACCTGCCTGGGCTCGCATGTGTTTGCCCCAGACCAAGGGGCTTATTCGCGACCTTGCGTACTCATCTGGCCCCCCTGGCACACGAGGTTCGTGGCACTGGTCAGTTTAGGGTCTTCTATTGTGTATTTTCCCAGCTTTTGGCTCTTTGGGTGAGTTGCTTGCCCTTGCCAAATGGGGACTACGGAAATGGGAGGAAATCAGCTCCAGGACTCTCCGGTTAATCCTGTTTCTGGTCTCTCCTCCAGGGACTCTGGGCAGCTCTACTTATTTTGTGGGCCGCTCCACAATCACGGTGGGCAGGTCAGTTTATGCCTGTCCTTGCCGCTCTGTGCACTCCCTCGCAGGCCGTATGGGTGCCAGTCTGTGTGAGGCCTTGCCAGCAGGTGCAAGCGTTCGCCAGCCCGCGTGGGTCACACACACGCTAGCCAACCCTCGCCGGTCACTCGCCGCAAGTGTGCGTGCCTGCTCTGGGTGTTTTGGGGGTGTCTCAAGACATATTTAAATGTGCAGAATATGGGTATCAATTTGGCTGTGTCTACAAGAGAAAATAAATGTTTTTCTTCTGGCTATAAGCATAAAATGTACAGTTGAATAACAATTTCTTTTACCTAAAAAAATAAACTCTTAATATTCTAAAATATTAATATTGTTTAAATTATTTAAATTAATTAAAATATTGAACAATATATAAAGATAATTGAGAAATAGGTAACTGGAAAAATATTAAAAGTAATACATATCTTAATTTTTTAAAATTTCCACAACTTGCTCTCAGTGGTCTTAAAAGTGGCCTTCAGAGAATCAAGATGGTGGAAGAGTGAGTGGAAGTCACACTGACCTCCTCCCAGGACAAATCTGGAATTACAACTAAATTGTGGAAAAATCACCTGGAATGAACAACTGAACAATAGTGAGAGAGGAGCCTTTTAACCTTGGACAGACAAAAGATTCAGCTTTAGCACAATCTAACTGGTAAAGAGTGCGGTACAGACTCGAGATGATAGGCTGGGCGCCCATGGGCGGCAGCATCAAAAGGATACTGAAACATCCAGTTGGATCCGCCTGAGAAGAGTGGGGTCTAAACCATAAGCGGGGAACTCCACCCTATAGTATCAGAGCCCAAAAAGTACACAGAAAACAGCCAGCTGCGAAAAGCAGCTGGGTTGCTCCCTGACAAAGACTGGCAGCTGGAGATGCAAAGAGCTGTTTAAAGAACTAACGCATAAATTTTTGTTTGCAACCCCTTACTCTGGGCTCTGGCAAAGTCAGGGGCAGAGTGGGCTAGAGACACCTGAGGAGAGACTGGGGATGGAGGCTGTAAGGATAAAATATGCAAAGTATTTAGCATATTGCAAAATATGCTAAAGGGACTCCTTTAAGAAGCTGAAGAGAAAGAGACCCAGTTCCTTTCATAGTCACCAATACTTGATAAATTAATATTTAATACTTATTAATCTGATTGTGACAATGATGTTATTTTAGTTGTTCTTTTATTATTTGTTGAAACTAACCCTGTTTTAGTATACTTCTTGCCTATTTCTATTATTTTTTAAAAAAAGCTTTAAATGTCTTTTTGGTACTCTTTATCCATTTTTTGATTGTTTGTAGAATTCCCCCCCCCCCAAAAAAAAACAAGTAAACCTTTCTTAGATGTGTTGAGAATACTTTCCTATTCTATTATTTGTCCTTTAAATTTTTATATGCATATTACTGAATAGTCTTAAATGTTTAATATAGTCATATGTCAAAATTTTTCTTTATAGCTTTTGGTTTTGAATATGTTACTTCAGGGTAGAAAAATACTATTTTGAATTTTCTCCAAAAACTCCTTAGATTATACATATTGATTTTTAACTCACCTGAATATGTTTTGTATAATGTGTGAAATAGGGTCAATATTTGTTTTATTTCAAGTAATATTGGTCCATGCACCTATTTGCTGAGTAAGCCTTATTTTCTCTATTGATTTGAAATATCAATTTAATGTATATTACATTGTTAGACAGATATATACATTTGTTTCTCAAATGTTCATTTTATTTTGTTGGTATATGTGATTATTTCTTTTTCTTTAATTTTTTTTCATTCAAATACATTTGTCTCCACCTAATGACCACTACTTTCCCCTGCCCCCTGCCCCCACCTCCCTCCTTAAATCCTTCCCCGCTTTGGAATTGTCCATGAGTCCTTTATACATGTACTTTGAGTTGACCTTTCTCTTCCATTTCCCCACCCCCACCACCTTCCCTCTAGATTCCGTTGGTTTCTTTTTTCTCTAAATGTTCCTGGTTATATTTTCCTTGCTTGTTTGTTTTGTTAGTTAGGTTCCACTTATAGGTGAGATCATATGGTATTTGTCTTTCGCCCTCCGGTATCTTTCACTTAGCGTAATGCTCTCTAGTTCCATCCATGCTGTCCTGAAAAGTAGTTCTTTCTTTCAGCTGCGTAGTATTCCATTGTGCAAATGTACTATAGTTTTTTGATACACTCATCTACTGATGGGCACTTAGGTTGTTTCCAACACTTGGCCTTCATAAATTGTGCTGCTATGAACACTGGGATGCATAGTTTTTTCTGAATTGGGTTTCTAAGATTTTTAGGGTATAATACCAGAAGTGGAATCGCTGGGTCAAAAGGCAGTTCCATTTTAGCTTCTGAGGAAACTCCAAACTGTTTTCCACAGTGGCTGCACCAGTCTGCATTCCCACCAACAGTGTACTAAGGTTGTTTTTCTCCACAACCTTGCCAGCACCTGCTGTTTGTTGATCTTTATTATGGCCATTCTAAATGGTGTGAAGTTGTATCTCATTGTGGTTTTAATTTGCATTTCTCTGATAGCTAGTAATGTTGAGAATCTTTTCATAAGTCTCAGGGTCCTCTATATCTCTTCCTTGAAGAAGTGTCTGCCCAGGTCCTTTGCCTATTTCTTAATAGGATTGTTTATCTTTTTGGAGTGGAGTTGTGTGAGTTCTTTATATATTTTGGGGATTAAACTTCTATCTGATGTACCATTGACAAATATATTTTTCCATAAAGTTGGTTCCCTTTTCATTTTGCTGATGTTTTCTTTAGCTATGCAGAAGCCTCTTATTCTGATGAAGTCCCACTTGCTTATTCTTTGCTTTATGTCCTATGCTCTAGGGTACATATCAGTGAAAATATTGCTTCATGGGGTATCTGAGAATTTCCTGCCTATGTTCTCCTCTACAACTTTTATAGTGTCACTACTTATATTTAAGTCTTTTATTCATCTTGGGTTTATTTTTGAGGATGGTGTCAGTTGGAGATCATATTTAAATATTTTTCATGTACCTGTTCAGCTCTCTGAACACCATTTGTTGAAGAGGCTATTTTTACTACAATTTATGCTTCTGCTCCTTTTGTCAAATATTAATTGACCATAGTGATATGAGTTTTTCCGTGGGCTTTTAATTCTGTTCCACTGACCATGTGTCTATTTTTGTGCCAGTACCAGACTGTTTTGATTACAGTGACCTTGTAATGTAGTTTCATGCCCAGTATTGTGATCCCTCCTACTTTGATTTTCTTTCTGAAAATTGCTGCGGCTATTAAGGGTCAGTTATGGTTCCATATAAATTTTTGAATTTTTTGTTCTATGTCTGAGAAATACGTCATCTGTATTTTAATAAGGATTGTGTTGAATCTATAAATTGCTTTGGGCAGTATGGACATTTTGATGATCTTAGTTTTTTTCAATTCAAGAACACAGTACATGCTTCTATTTAGTTGTGCCTTCCTTAACTTATTTCTTCAGTGTAGTATAGTTTTCTGCATATAGGTCTTTTACCTTCATTAAATTTACTCCTAGGTACTTTATTTTTCTTGTGGCTATAGCAAATGGGATTTTTTTTTCTGATTTCTGCTTCCACTATTTCATTGTTGGTGTACAAAAATGCCTTTGATTTCTGAATATTGACTTTATATCCTGCTATTTTGCCAAATTCACTTATTAGGTCGAGTAGTTTTTTGGTGGAGTCTATAGGGTTTTCTATGTACACTATCATGTCATCTGCAAACAATGATAGTATAACTTCCTCCTTTCCAATTTGAATGACTTTTATTTCTTTTTCTTGTCTGACTGCTGTGGCTAAAAGTTCCAATACTATGAGGAATAGAAGTGGTGAAAGCAGATATCCTAGTCTTGTTCTTATCTTTGTGGGAAAGCTTTTAGTTTTTGCCTGTTGAATATGAGGTTGGCTGTAGGTGTTTTATATATGGCCTCTATTTTGTTGAGGTATGCCCCTTTAATTCAAATTTTGCTGAAAGTTTTTATCATAAATGCATGGGGTGCTGTACTTTATCAAATGCTTTTTCTGGCACTATTGAGATGATCATGTGTTTTTTGTCTTTCCTTTTGTTTATGTGATGTATTACATTTATTGATTTGTTTATATTGAACCATCTTTGCATCCCTGGATGAATGTCACTGGATCCTGGCTGATGATATTTTTAATGTATTGCTGGATATGGTGTGCCAATATTTTTTGAGGATTTTAAAGTCTATGTTCATCAGTGATATTGGCCTGTAGTTGTCTTTCCTTGTTCCGTCTTTATCTGGTTTTGGGATTAGGATGATGCTGGCCTCATAACATGAGTCTGGGAGTTTTCCCTCATCTTGGATGTTTTGGAATAGTCTGAGAAGGTCAGGGGTTAGCTCTTCCTTAAATGTTTTGTAAAATTCTCCTATGAAACTGTCTGGTCCAGGGCTTTTGTGTGCCTGGAGTTTTTTAATTACTCCTTAAATTCCCCCAGCTATTATCGGTGTGTTCAGGCTTTCTGCTCCTTCTTCATTCAGTGTTGGAAGATTACTTTTCTAGAAATTTGTCCATTTCTTTGAGGTTTTCACATTTCTTAGCATATAATTGCTCATATTAATTTTTTACAATGCTTTGTATTTCTTTGGTATCAGTTGTTATTTCTCCTCTTTCATTTCTGATATTATTGATTTGGGTCCTCTCCCTCTTTTTCTTGATAAGTGTGCTTAATGGGTTGTCGATTTTGTTTATCTTTTCAAAGAACCAGCTTCTGGATTGGTTGATCTATTGAATTGTTCTTTTAGTGTCTATGTCATTCAATTCTGCTCTGATCTTGACTATTTTCTTCCTTCTCTGTTCTCTGGGATTTGTTGTTGTTTCTCCAGTTCATGAAGTTGTAGGGTTAGGTCATTTATTTGAAATGTTTCTATCTTTGTTAGGTAGTCCTGTGTTGCTATGAACTTCCCTCTTAGGATGGCCTTTGCTGTGTCCCATAGGTTTTGGACTGTTGTGTGTTCATTTCCATTTTTTTCCAGAAACATTTTGATTTCTATTCTTCTCTCATATTGACCCATTCAATTGATTAATAGTGTGCTATTCAGTGTCCATGAGTTTGCAAGTTTGTGGTTTTTCCTTGAGGTTCGTTTCCAGTTTCAAGCCCTTGTGGTCCAAGAAAATGCTTGCTATTATTTCAGTTTTCCTGAATTTGTTAAGGTTTGCTTTATATCTTATCATGTGGTCTATCTTTGAAAAATATCCATGTGCATTTGAAAATAATGTGTATTTTGCCTCTTTGGGATGAAAGGTTCTATATGTGTCAGTTAAATCCATTCTATCTAATGCTTCATTCAGTTCCACAGTATCTTTGTTGATGTTTTGTTTGGAAGATCTATCCATTTTTGACAATTGGGTGTCAAAATCCCCTACTATCAGTGTGTTGCTGTCTATATCTTTCTTGAAGTCCTCCAAGATTTTCCTTATATATTTGGGTGCTCCTATGTCGGGTGCATATAAGTTTACCATGTTTATGTCTTCTTGAAGGAGTCTTTCTTTAAGTATTCTAAAGTGTCCCTCTGGGTCTCTTTTTACGCTCTTTGTTTTGAAATCTATTTTGTCTGAAATAAGTATTGCTATCCCTGATTTTTTTTTTCCTGTCCATTTGCTTGGAATATTTTTTTCCATCCCTTTACTTTCAGTCTGTGTATGTCCTTTGTTTTGAGGTGGGTGTCATGTACTCAGCATATGTGTGGGTTATGTGTTCTTATCCATTCAGCTATGTTGTGTCTTTTGATTGGGGCACTTAGTCCATTTACATTTAGAGTTATTATTGATAGGTACTTATTCATTTTTTCTCTTTTTATCTATGTTCTTCTCTTTCTCTCTTATCTTCTTCATCTTCTTAAACCAGTCTCTTTTTCATATCTTACTGTGCTGCTTTGGTGGAGATATATTCTTTTAGTCTTCCTTTATCAGGTAAACTCCTTATTTCACCTTCCATTGTAATTGAGAGCCTTGCTGGGTAGAGCAGTCTTGGTTGCAAACCTTTGCATTTCATTACTTGGAATATTAGTTGCCACTGCCTTCTGACTTGTAGTGTTTTTGTTGAGAAGTCACCTGTTAGCCATATAAGGGCTCCCTTCTATGTTACTACCCATTTCTTCCTTGCTGCCTTTAGGATTCTTTCTTTGTCTTTGATATTTGTCATTTTAATGATGATGTATCTTTGAGTGGGCCTCATTCGGTTCCTCTTGAATGGGGCCCTCTGTGCTACCTGGGGTTTTGAGATTTTTTCTTTTCTACCATTAGGGAAGTGTTTCATCATTACTTTTTCAAACTGTTGACCACTATTGCTCCACCCTCCCCATTCACTTAATCTCTTCCCAGGTGACATTTTATGTTTCTTTTCCAAAATGAAAAAAGTTCTCAAAGTGAAATGTTTTGCTGATGTGGAAGAGGCAAAATAAAAAATGACAAAGCACTAAAAGTCATCAAAATCAATAAGTTCAAAAACTGTTTTGAGCAGTGGGAAAAAAGTCTCAATAGGTGTATTGCTTCAACCGAAGAGTATTTTGAAGGTGACTTAAGTTTAAACATGTAGGATTAAATATACAATTTTTTTTTATAAATAAATTGCATTTTGGGGCTCCCCCTTTTGTTTATTTCTCTTACATTATTTTTTACTTTATGTCTATTTTCCATCAATAATAAAAATATCGCTAGTAGTCAGAGAAATGCAAGTCAGATCCACAGTGAGATCTCATCTCACAACTGTTAGAATGGCTAGTATCAAAAAGACAAGAAATATATTGGCAAGGATGTAGAGGAAAGTAACCCTTGTTACTGCTGATGGGACTATAAACTGGTGCAGCCACTATGGAAAACAGTATGGAGGTTCCTCAATCTTTTTTTTTTTAAAGAGCTATTGTGTGACCCAGCAGTTTCATTTTTGAGTATTTATCTGGGAAAAACAAAACAAAACAAAACATTATCTTGAAAATATATAGGCTTCCTTATGTTCATTACAGGTTTATTTACAATAGCCAAGATATGGAAGCAACCAAAGAGTAAATTGGTACATGAATGAATGGAAAATACATACACATACACACACATAGGAATATTATTCAGCCATAGAAAATGAAGATATTTCTATTTGCAATATACATAAACCTAGAGGACATTATTCTCAGTGAAATAAGTCAGACAGAAAAGACAATTATCATATGATCTCACTTATACAGGGTGTGACAAAAGAGGATATATAGTTATGATATATAGTCACAAAATATAGAGTTTTTTCTTGTATTATTGTTTACTAATTACTATATCATTTTCCACGTGACCAACTTAAACCTACTTTTGCCCCATCTTGTATGTGAAATCTAAAACCAAAAGCAAAATAAAACAGAAAAACAAGCGTACAGAGCACAGACTGATGGTTGTATGAGTACAGAGAACAGACTGATGGTTGGTGGGAATGAGGAAAATCGGTAAAGGGAGTTAAAAAGTAAAAACCTCCACTTATAAAGTAAGCCCTGGGGATGTAATGCACAGCATAGTTACTATGGTTGACAATACTGATTGTATATTTTAAAGTTGTTAAGAGGGTAGATATAAACATTCTTATCACAAGAAAAAGAATTGGTAACTATGTATGGTGATGGATGTTAACTAGACATTGTGGTGATCATTTCATAATAAATACAAATACCAAAACATTATATTGTATACATGAAACAAATATAATGTTATACACCAATTATATCTCAATTACAAATAATGAAAAATGTGTGAATCATTGAACTCACTTAAAACTTAAAATATCATTATCTATAATTTTAAATAATATCTTACAAAATAAATTAGTATATTCACAGATACAATTCTATTCTTTTATTAAATCTTTAATGTCAAAGTCACCTTTTAAGCTATAACTTAAAAGAAATATTAATCTTTTGGGGATGAGTTGAAAATATGAAAGAGCATGTAGTTTCCTGATTACAGAAGTCAGAAATGATGTTGGAAACAGCTACCACCATTACCAATATCTGGAAGGAGTCAAGCACCTCCTATTTCATAAAGCCAAGATCATGAGGCTAAAGATTGCATCTATTCATTTACTGAGTGGAAACCAGGACAGAGGACCAATGACACCTGGTCTTGTTTTGATCAACTGGTAGGTAGTTTATGCATTTTTTTTAATATTTAAGAGAAACCCCAAAAACTATCTTTATTTCTAGAGGAAAAAAATTATTACCATCAGGTACTCTGTATATTGAACTTTATTCAAGACTCAGCTAACAACAAAAGCTATTAAAGAAGAGATTTCATATTCTACTGTCAACGGGGTTCCTGATGTGAACTGATCAGAAAATAATAAAGTCCTGTCAAGCTCTCAGGCTTGTTTATCTTAAGTAGCATGCCTAACACGATGATGTTTTTGTGGGTAAGGATGAGTCATTATTATTTCATTATTTATTATCTAATTCTCTATAAAAGCATCAATTTAATATAAATAAGCAAAATAAAATAAAAGGCATTTTGTGTGACTATTTACAAGGCACCTTGCCAAACCTAATGTGGTTAGGGGAAATGAAAACCAACAGACAGATTTCATAAAGGCCATCAAGAAGATCTCTGAGTAAGATGTTTACAAATGGATTCATGAAAGAGATGAGATCTGAGCTGAGTCTTAACAAAGAGCATTTTGACAGGTTAACTGGCCAAGGTGCTCAGAGGCCGAGACAGCATAAACCAAGAAATGAAAAGTCCTCATCAGAAGAGGATTAGTTTTATTGCCATTTTTTTCAAACTTCATGGGCATGACGCATTACAATACATCTCAAAAATGATACAATTGATCTTTTAGAGAATATTCTTCAATCACAGAAGGATATTTAACATCTGTGACCTCTAACTACCAAATGCTAGTGGTACGGCCCCCTTTATTCTTTTAGTTATGGAGAAAACCCCAAATTTCCTTAGAAGTTTTCAAATGTCCTGAATGGTGAGTAAGCCTTTCCCATATCCAACCACTGACTCTAGAATTCAATTAAATTCATTTTCAATAGAATGTAAAGGAATAGAGGGGGAGGGGAATAAAAAGGAAAGCATATTAAATGCATTATAGTAGAAAAGGTTACCAAGTAAGGAGGAGGCTTGCCTTAACCCATTATTGAACTGTTGAATTAGACTGATAAGAAATTTGATCAAATAAAACAATCTCAGAGATTTCAAATTTCATTTTATATCAACACATTCAATGAAAAAATAAATGTATAAATCACACACCCAACTTCATGGAAATTAAAGAACAGAGACCTTGAGTAACTTATCAAATTAAGGATGTTTCTACCTAAAATGAAAAACTACTAGAGATTTTTGAAAAGTGATGTTAATTAAATATATTAAGAAAAAAAGGTATTAATTCACAAACATAAATTTCTTGTTTAAATAATCAAATGAAATATCAAATGTTTGCCTACCATTCTTTGGTATTTAACACATGGGCAATGAATATCTCCTAAGTGGACTTCCACACCTAAAGAAACTAATGGTACCCACACAGTTTTGCTATAGCTTTTACTTAGAGGATTGAAACACCTTGTACAAATTTAAATATTTATGTGCAAAATTTACATATTCTTCATCCCATGTCCCTTCAAAATGACCCACTTCGGCCTTATACCACAGCTTAGACAAACACCTAAGAATCTTCTGTGCTAATACCAGAGAGACCACGTGCTTGGGCTAATGCAGGCCTTCACTAACAAAGGATAATAAGACAATGTAGTTCTGTTCACATTCTTTTCACATTCCTTAATAAAACTTGAATAATATGGAAATAAATAAAGGTATAATTATGCGTATAAATAGTTGCTTTTGAAAGTAGTATGGTTTTGTGTAGAGTTTAAAACCAGAGGCATATATACACAATGGAATACTACGCAGCAGAAAGAAAAAAAATTACTACTAAACTTCACGACAGCATGGATGGAACTGGAGAGCATCATGCTAAGCGAAATAAGCCAGGGGGCGAAAGACAAATACCATATGAGCTCACCTATAAGCGGAACCTAACCAACAATACAAAGATGCAAGGAACATAAGACCGGCAACACTGAAAGGAAAAGAAACCAACAGAGACAAGGGGGAAGGAGGCGGGGGCGGGGAAAAGGAAGGAAAGGGGAAAGTGAAGGAACATATAGCAAGGACTCATGGACAAAACCAAAGGGGAAGAGCTGAGGGAGAAGGAGGGTGGGGGCAAGGGAAAGTGGAGGGAGGGAGGCAGAGACAAATGTATTTGAAAAAATAAATTAAAATAAAATTAAAAAAAAAAACAAGAAAGATATATGAAAAGGAAAAGAATAAAATATGTACATATTAAAATCAGGAAATTATTTTTTTAAATAATAAAATAATAACTGAAGTAAAATAAATAATAAAACCAGAGGCAGAAAACTGAAGACAGTTAAAAAGTATGTATTGGTTGCCTAGTGTGTAGATTAAATGGATATGTATTAAAATTGGGAACAATTTGCCACAGTCTTTGCCACTCAATATTGTCTTAGAGTAGGCAACTTCATAAATATGTGTTCTAGTGACTGTTTGAATTTGCAATCATTGGCAGAGTATTTAAATGCATGGTTTTTGATTAAAACCTGCTTTGCACGTTAATTTCTAGCTACCAAATGGGATATTACCAGAAATATCTTAGATTTACAGTGAGAATTAACTTAGATAATGCATGTAAGGTAGTTAGTACACACTCTAGCATCTATTAATTAATAAACACTAGTTCTTACCATTATTTAGTAAAAAAAAAAAAAAATCCTGCAGTTAGTGAAATTGTATTTGAGCAGGGATGTGAATAAAATGCCTTGCCTAAAAGCAGTGCCACCTGGACATAATTTCATGAATATGATTTTATGGAGAATGCTGTAATGAAAACTGACAGTAAGGAAGTGAATTTTAGCAGATGACAGAACTGTAATAAAATTTCCTTGGATTCATTTTTAAATGTGCTACATTACATTGAATGAATTCTGCCCATTAATTTCAAAGCAGTGCAGTTTCAGTTATGTGTTCCCATAGATTACTTTATCAGGTATGCAAACCATAAGCTAAGCATTTAAATAATTAAAATTAAAACACATAGTCCAGGAAGCAATGACTAATATAAAAGAAAAAATTGGGCTTACCATGCATTTTATAAAAATGAAATATTCCTAGGTCCTCCTAGCTGTCATATTATTTATTCATTAAAAGAAGAATTCAAAACTTATAACCCCGTTTTATCTGAAAGAAACATCTATGCTAAAAATATTTTGTTGTTTGTTATATAATACATGAAAAATAATAGAGATGCATAATTCACTAAGGTTAGCTAAAAAAAAAAGAAAAACTTTACCTTGTAAAATCCAAAAATATTCTGCTGAGAACAGGATTAGTGTTCAAAGTGTTTGGGGACTGAGCACTCTATGAAGTCTGATTTATACTGCAGTAATCGTAATGCCTACTTGCTTCAGAATGACAAATAGGACCAGCCTTAGTCGCAACAGCAGCCCCAGACCAGTCACCACAAATATCTTCCATCTCAATAGCTAAGTCTGTGCCACTCCATGCACTTGAAATTCTGATCATTTAACACATCTTGTCGCATCTAAATCCAGATACAAAAACGTTCAAATCAAATTATTTACCTCAACTGAAGTCTGCTTTGAATAATTCATAATAAGAAAGAAAGATGGCAGTGAAAAAAGCCAAAGAGAGTTTTAATGAATTTTATCTACAGTTTCAAAAATAATGGCTTAAACACCCTTACAACTTTTCCCCTCTCCCTGTAAAAAATAGAATTGGTCTCCCTGACAAGGAGCTGTCCCAGGAAACAGGAGAAGCTGTGCAGGACTCAAGTATCCAGCTTGTCTACTGGTGATAGACCAACAGCACCACACACATTGCTACCAGGGGAAGCTATGCTTGTAACATGTGACTGTCCAGGAAACATCCCCAGTATTTAGTTGCTGGTTTTATTCTTCTGTTGCTTTCTAAAACTCCAGTGGTATTTGGAGACTCCTTTAAAAAGAAATAGTAGCAATCAATAAATAGAATGGCTTTGGCTGAGATAACACCAGCACCTGATTTTATGTGGCTTTGCTGCCCTTGAAGGTGGTGTAATGGGTAGATAGCAGCCATCCTACCTACATTTCTCTGGAAATAACAGCAACAACAACAACAATGAAAAGGTTCCCCATTCTGCTCTAATATAGAAGCATCTCTGTAGTGAGTTATCTGGTGAGCAAACCTAGGATTTTTATTAAATTGCCCAAATAGAGGCCATTTGAATTGTCATTACCTTGTAGGTTTGTATTAGTTTCCTATGGCTGCCATAACAAATTACCATGGACAGTGACTTAAAACAACACAAAAGTATTCTCTACAATTTGGGAAGACAGAAGTCCGAAATGAGTCTTAAGGGGTTCAAATGAAGGTGTAGCAGTATTGCATTCCCTCTGTGGTCTTGCAGAGGGAAATTGGGGTCCTGCCTTTTCTGCCTCCTGGAGGTTTCCCATACTAAGGGCTGGATCCCCTTCCTCAGTTTCCTAAGCACATCACTCTGATTTCTCCTTCTCCATCCTAACGCCTTCTGCTCATGCCCTTCTAGTTTTCATCTTACAAGAACCACATGATTACATTGGGTCCATCTGGATAATCTGGGATTACTTTCGCACCTCAAGATCTTTAATTTAATCCCATCAGCAAAGTCTTAATTGTTCTATTCATAATTGCTGGGGATTAGGACCCAGACAATTTGTGGGGCCATTATGCTGTCTACAAGATTGTAATAACTAAGTTAATTGCTTAAGAGAAATATATTTACACATTAGATATTAGACTCCATCTGTCTTGATTATAAACAAAACCAGAAAACAATCTTAATAATTGTAATGTGACCAATATTTTGCAAAATAATATTTAATAAAATGATAGTTAATACAACTTTAGAAAGCTTATTGACAACCTTTTAAATATAGAAATTTCTGAGTTTTTACTTTCTGTTAATTAGGATGAACTGAATATTTCAAATACAGGTAAGATCAAAATACCTATATCAAAGCAATTTTCATTGATTTTTTATGTGTCCATCATTTCCCCTCTGGCTTGCAAGTGCTTGGATACTCGGTACTCAGAAAAAATAATAAGGGCTTTTAAATATTTAGTGAATGAATTAGTGAATGAATTAAACTAATTCAGGTGGCTATATGTTAAAAGATAAAAATTTACTTTTATCTTTCCAGAGTTTTAAAGCAAAACGACATTGCTGGCTGAAATATTAAATGCAGACCTGATATTCAATCAGCTTTTGAGAAATCCATGAATTTACACAATCCTCATTTTAAGTATGTGTTAGTATTCTCAAAGGCATCCTTAATAAAACAAGTCAGTCAACAGATGAAAAAAATTTCAAATAAAAGTGATCTATAGCTATTATTCCAGGTAAATTGAAAGGTCCTGATATAGGACCTAAGTAGATGCATATGACAAGCTTAGACATGTTTCTAACAACTTGCTGAGATTGTGAGCAGATAGTACACTTTTTCCAAGAATTCTATCAAAATATAAAAGAAATATTTAAACTGATAAATAATATATATACAACAAAACAATATATTAAATAAAATGTATTAAAAACTTTAAAGTACAACTATTTTTATAACTGTTTATCCAGTTTCCAAATTAAAATGTAATCATATTAAGAATCGCATACATATTTTAAAAGAGCATTTTAATAAGTGATTCACAAATTAAAATTAGTGTATTTAAACTTATAGAAAGAATGTATAAAGTAGCTTTCTTGTAAGTCTATTTAATTTTTTAAGTATGACACTCTTGCTCTTCCTCATTCTAGAAATTTTTACAAAAGATCAGGTTTTCATTGCAAAATCAATCAAAAAAAGGATAGAGAATTTATTTAGATAAAATAGTTTCTCCTTATAGGAATGTTCTGTTATTAGACTCTACCTCAAGATGCTATGTGCAGATTAAACTCTGAGGTTTATAAGGAATGTTGGTGATCATGTTAATCATTGTAATACTACATGTTATTCATTATAGAAATAATAAAATGTCATTACTTGAATTTCTAGTGTATGTGAAAGAATGTGGCAAGTACTAATGGTGAGTGATTTCATTTACATATTATATTGAAGATTTTTTTAATTAATTAATTTATTTTTTCAAATACATTTGTCTCTGCCTACCCTAAGAGCTCATTATATCAACATTTCTTCACCAAAAAGAAAACATATAAATATTTGATTAAAGGGGTCCTCAGCTTTTTATTTGTGAACTAATAAGACTCATTCACTTAAGAAAGTAGTATTTAAGTCTAATTTTATCTTTTTTTGTGAAAATCCTTTGCACAAATTGGTAAATTATCAAAGAAAGTATATTTTATTAAGTCATGAAAATTCAAAGTCAAAATGTTTATAAGTTTATCCTCAGAAAATAAGCCTTATATTTATATCTGGTAAAGATTTCATTATAGCATATTGATACATACCATAATTATAAGAAAAATTCTGAGCAAGCTGTTAAATGCTTTTATTCAGTGACACTGTTTATTCAAAAGATTAGGAATATCTTTTCCTTTGTGAAAGGGAATAAATTACAATTCAACACCCAAGATTACTTTTAGGCTTGTATTAATATTCAGCAATGATAGAAATTGGGAGTTTTATTCTAAGGGTCCTGACTATGCTAAATCATCTAAATTACATTAAGTGAAATATGTGAAAAGAGAATCAAGAGGTACCAGAACTGCTTACCTTTATTTGTCTTTCAGCATCAGTTTCATGTCTATTTTGATGAATCTTTAAGAAAGTATGGAAAGTTAAATCATAATAATACCCCAATTAGATTATCTGTAATTACTCTCATTTTCAGAATATACATGAGAATTGTTGTGCTAGTTAAAATCCAACTACTTAAAACTGTTTGATAATTATAGAATATCCATGTCATTAATAATCTATGTATAACCTACTTATCTATTTAATATCCTGTTTTGCATCAAAATTAATCTTACCGTGCAATTTATTGTTGAGTTTTGTGTGATGACTAAACCAGTAGATTATAATCTAACAAATTTGTGCAGAAGAAATTGACCTGCAGGCTTGAAATCACGTTCTATAAGAACAATCTGTACCTCCTTGATCAGGTTATTCCTAGGTACTTTATTTTTCTTCTTGCTAAAGCAAATGAGATTTTTTTCCGATTTGCTTTCTTTTTTCTTTCTTTCTTTCTTCCTTTATTTCCCCCTTCCTTCCTCCCTCCCTCCCTCCCTTCTTTCCTCTATCTTTCTTTCTTTTTTCTTTTCTTTCTTCCTTCCTTCCTTCCTTCCTTCTTTCTTCTTTCTTCTTTCTTTCTTCTTTTCAAATACATTTGTCTCCCTTTACTTGCCACCAATTTCTGCTGCCGCACCCACCCTCACATCCCCCCTTCAATCCTTCAGCACCTTTGGTTTCTCCATTTATCCTTCACACCTGTTCCTTGACCTGACACTACCTTTGGCATCCCCACTACACCCCTCCCTCCATCCCCCCCATACCCATTGCTTTCTTCTTAATTTCAATGTTGCTGGTCATATTTTGCTTGCCTGCTTCCTTTGCTGATTAGGTTTCACTTATAGATGACATTATATGGTATTTGTCTTTCACCTCCTGGCTTATTTCACTTAGTAAAATGCGCTCCAGTTCCATCCATGCTGTCACAAAGGGTAGTAGCTCTTTCTTTCTTTCTGATGCATAGTATTCCATAGTGTAAATTTACCATAGTTTCTTGATCCATTCATCTACTGATGGGCATTTAGGTTGCTGCCAAAACTTGGCTATTGTAAATTGGGCTGCTATGAACACCGGTGTGCATAGGTTCTTTTGAATTGGTGGTTTGGGATTCTTAGAGTATAATGCCAGCAGTGGAATCACTGGGTTACAAGGCAGTTCCATTTTTAGCTTTTTGAGAAAATTTCATACTGTTTTCCACAGTGGCTGCACCAGTCTGCACTCCCATCAACAGTGTACTAGGGTTCCCTTTTCTTTAAAACCTTACCAGCACCCGTTGTTTCTAGATTTATATATGATGATCATTCTGACTGGTGTGAAGTGATATATCACTGTGGTTTTATTTTGCATTTCTATGATGGCTAGTGATGATAAGCATCCTTTCATAACTCAGTGGGCCCTGATTTTGGCATCCTTGCAGAAATGTCTGTTTAGGTCCTTTGCCCATTTTTTAATTGGATTGTTTATCTTCCTGGAGTGGAGCCATGTGAGTTTTTTAGGTATTTTGGAGATCAAACCCCTGTGAGGTATCATTGGCAAATCTTTTTTCCTATACAGCTGGTTCCCTTTTCATTTTGCTGATGCTTTCTTTAGCCATGGAGAAGCTTCTTATTTTAATGAAGTCCCATTTGTTTATTCTTTCCATTATGTCCCTTGTTCTAGGGGACATACCGGTGAAAATATTGCTGCATGGGATAGCTGAGAGTTTCCTGCCTATGTTTTCCTCTAGGACTTTTATGGTGTCACGACTTACATTTAAGTCTTTCATCCATCTTGAGATTATTTTTGTGTATGGTATCAGTTCGTGGTCGAGTTTCAATTTTTTGCATGTAGCTGTCCAGATCTCCCAACACCATATGTTGAAGAGGTTATTTTTACTCCATTGTATGCTTCTGTACCCTTTGTCAAATATCAATTGCCCATAGAGACATGGATTTATTTCTGGGCTCTCTACTCTGTTCCATTGATTTATCTGTCTGTTCTTATGCCAGTACCAGACTGTTTTGATTACAGAGGCCTTGTAATATAGTTTGATGTCACGTGTTGTGATCCTTCCTACTTTGGTTTTCTTTCTCAACATTGCTGTGGCTATTTGGGGTCATTTATGGTTCCATATAAATTTTTGAAGTGTTTGTTCTATGTCTGAGAAATACGTCATTGCTATTTTAATAAGGATTGCGTTGAATCTATAAATTACTTTGGGTAGTATGGACATTTTCATGATGTTAATTCTTCCAGTCCATGAACACAGTATATGCTTCTATTTATTTGTGTCTTCCCTAATTTCTTTCTTCAGTATTGTATAGTTTTCTGTGTGTAGGTCTTTAACCTCCTTGGTTAAGTTTATTCTTAGGTATTTTACTTTTCTTGTTGCTATAGCAAAGGGGATTTTTTTCCTGATTACTGACTCTGATATTTCAGTTTTAGTGTACAAAAATGCCTTTGATTTCTGAATATTGACTTTGTATCCCACTGTTTTGCAAAATTAATCCATTAGGTTGGGTAGATTATTGGAGGAGTCTACAGGGTTTTCCATGTTATACTATCATGTCATTTGTAAACAATGATGGTTTTATTTCCTCCTTTCTAATTTGAATGCCTTTTATTTCTTTTTCTTGTCTGATAACAATGGCTAGAACTTCCAATACTATCTTAAATAAAAATGGTGAAAGCGGACAACCTTGTCTTGTTCCCAATCTTACCAGGAAAGCTTTTGGTTTTTGCCCATTGAGTATAATGTTGTCTGTAGGATTTTCATATATAGCCTTTACTATGTGAGGTATGCCTACTTTCTCCCCAGTTTACTGAGTGTTTTTATCATAACTGGATGTAGTAACTTATCAAGTGGTTTTTCCTCATCTATTCATATGATCATGTGGTTCTTGTATTTCTTTTTGTATATGTGACTTATTACATTTATTGATTTGCAAAACTTAACCAGGGAGTAAAAGATCTGTATGCAGAAAACCATACAACAATGAAGAAATTACTTAAGGAAGACCAAATAAATGGAAGCATATACAATGTTCATGCATTGGAAGAATTATCATTGTCAAATAGTCCATACTACCTAAAGCAATTTATAGATTCTACACAATCCCTATTAAAATACCAATGCCATATTTTACAGATATATAACAAATACTTCAAAAATTTATATGGAACCATAAATGACCTCAAGTAGCTGCAGCAATTTTGGAAAAGAACAACAAAGTAAGAGTGATCACAGATTCTGACATCAAACTATATTACAAGGCCACTGTAATCAAAACAGCAAGGTTGAGGGAAATGCAGCACAACCTGAAACAAAATAATATTCATATAATAAGGGTGACAGAAGGAGAAGAAGAGGAGCAAGGGATGGAGAACCTATCTGAAAAAGTAATGATGGACAACTTTCCTAATTTGAGAAGAGAAAAAGCCATGCAAGTCCAGGAAACACAGAGGGCCCCATGCCAGAGGAACCCAATGAGGCCTACTCCAAGACACATTGTAAAAAAATGGCTAATATCAAAGACAAATAGAATCCTAAAGGCAGCAAGGGAGAAAAAGGTAGTAACATGGAAGGAACCCCGGTATGGCTAGTTGCCGACTTCAGCAGAAACACTACAAGCCAGAAGGAAATGGCAAGAAATATTTCAAGTCATGTAAAGCAAAGGCCTACAACCAAGGTTTCTCTGCCTTGCAAGGCTCGCAATTAAAATAGAGGTGAAATAAGGGGTTTCCCTGACAAAAGAAGGCTAAAAGAATACACCTCCACCAAACCAGCATTGCAAAATATACTTAATGGGACTGTTTTAAGAAGATTAAAAAGAGTCTTGAATACCCAGTTTCTTTCACAGTCACCAATACTGATATTATCAATATTTTTAATACTTATTAATCTGATAGTGGCAATGATGTGTTATTTTAATGTTCCTTTATTATTTGTGGAAACTAAACTTGTTTTTGTATATTTATTGTGTATTTCTATTAGTTTTGAAAAGCTTTAAGTGACTTTTTTGTATTCTTTATCTTTTTTTATTAAATGTAGAATATCCCACCCAAAAAATTAATTCTTTTTAGATGTGTTGCAAATATTTCCTATTCTATTACTTGTCCTTTAACTTCTTTTATATGTATATTACTATATAGATCTAAGTGTTTAATATAGTCATATTGTCAATATTTTACTTCATAGCCTCTGTGTTTGAATATTTAACTTCAGGGTAAGAAAATATTAGTTTATATTTTCTCCTAAAACTCTTTAGATTTTACATATTGACTTTTAACTCACCTGAATATATTTTGTATAATGTGTGAAACAGGGCTCTATATTTGTTTTATTTCAAATTATACTGGTCCATGCAACTTATTTGTTGAATAAACCTTATTTTTCCCATTGACTTGAAATATCAATTTAATCGTATATTACATTTGTTTTTAGAATGCTCATTATATTTCACTGATCTACTTGATTATTTCTGTGCTGGCATCATATTGTTTTAATTGCTGAGATTTTATAATGGATAAATTTTGTAATATTTTATAATGGATTTCACACCTAAAAAAATAAGTACAATAAATCTGTATTTAAAAAGAATGAAAGAAAGAAAGAGAGAGAAAGAAAGAGAAAGAAAAAAGAAAGAAAGAAAGAAAGAAAGAAAGAAAGAAAGAAAGAAAGAAAGAAAGAAAGAAAGAAAGAAGAAAGAAAGAAAGGAAGGAAGGAAGGAAGGAAGGAAGGAAGAAATTTTACCTTTTGTGACAACATGGCTGGCACTGGAGATTATGCTAAGTGAAATAAGCCAGTTGGTGAAAGACGAATACCGTATGGTCTCACTTATAAGTGGAATCTAGTCAACAAAATAAACTAACGAACAAAATAAACTGCAGGCATGGAAGCATGGATCAGACTGAAAGTGACCAGAGTATGGGGAAAGAGAACAGTGGTGGAAAGAAGGGGAAGGGACTAGACAAAGAACATGTATGAATGATCCACGGATATGGATGACAGAGTAGGAATTGACTATTGGGAATGGGAGGTGGGGGAGGTATCGGTGGAGGAGGCAAAGGGGGGAAATTGAGACAGCTCTAATAGAATATACATGATTTAAAAATTAAAAAAAAAAAAAGAACAGACACATAGATCAGTGGAACAGAATAGAGAGCGCAGAATTAAACCTATGTCTGTATGACCAATTAATATTTGACAAAAGGGGCAGAAGTATAATATGAAAAAAATAGCTTCAACAATAAATGGTGTTGGGAAAGCTGGACAGCTACATGCAAAATATTGAAATTCAACCACCAACTTACACCATAAACAAAAATAAACTCAGGATGGATAAAAGACTTAAATGTAAATCACAACACCATAAAAGTCCTAAAGGAGAACATAGGCAGGAAACTCTCAGATATCCCACACAGCAATATTTTCACCGATATGCCCCCTAAAGCAAGGGGCATAAAGGGCAGAATAAACAAATGGAACTTCATCAAAATAAGAAGCTTCTCCATGGCTAAAGAAAACATCAGCAAAATGAAAAGGGTACCACCTCTATGGAAAAATATATTTGGCAATGATACCTTGGAGAAGAGTTTAATCTTTATATATCAAGAACTCACATGACTCCACTCCAGGAAGACCGATAACCCATTTAAAAAATGGGCAAAGGATCTGGTCAGACACTTCTCCAAGGAGGACATACAGAAGGCCTATAAATACATTAACGGATGCTCATCATAACTAACCATCAGAAAAATGCAAATTAAAGCCAAAATGAGATACCACTTCACACCAGTCAGAATGGCCATCATAAACAAATCAACAAACAACAAGTGCTGATGAGGTTGTGGAGAAAAGGGAACCCTAATAGACTGTTGGTGGGAATGCAGACAGGTGCAGACACTGTGGAAAACACTATGGAATTTCCTCACAAAACTAAAAATGGAACTGTTCTTTGACTCAGCAATTCCACTGCTGGCATTATACCCTAAGAATCCCAGAACACCAATTCAAAAGAACCTATGCACCCCAATGTTCATAGCAGCACAACTTCTTAGAATAGCCATGTGTTGGAAGTAACCTAAATACCCATCAGTAAATGAGCAGATCAAAAAACTGTGGTACATTTACACGATGGAATACTATGCAGCAGAATGAAAGAAAGAGCTACTACCCTTTGTGACCGCATGGATGGAACTGGAGAGCATTATGTTAAGTGTATGAGCCAGGTGGTGAAAGTCAAGCACCATATGATGTCACCTATAAGTGGAATGTAATCAACAAAACTTCAATACTTCATTTTATGTTGTAAGTATCTAAGTAGAACCTTAAAAGTGCTTTTGTTGTCCACCCCAACTTGTGGACATCTCTGGTAACTACTTACAAATAAGCAAGGAAAATATAACGAGCAAGATTGAAATAGGAAAGAAAGTGACAGTAACAAGAGAGAAGGAGGAAGGGGGATAACGGTGAAAAGAAAGTGAAGGATCAAGTCAGAGAACATGTATAAAGGACCCATGGACAAAGCCAAAGTGGGGAAGGATTCAGTGTGGGAGTTGGTGGTGGGAGGGGTAGGGGAAAGCGGTGGCAGGAAAATGGAGGCAAATGTATTTGAACAATAAAACAAGAAGAAAAAAGAACTATCTTTAGGCACAGGAAAAGCCTGGAGTGTATAGATTGGGAAAAAGTGAGGGCAACATGTACCCCATTTTCAAATGTGAGTTAAATGAAGGGCTGGCATTTGAAAGTGAGTATGACTTCATCAGTTTTTCAACTCAGTTCAACAGGAAGATGTTTCAGAGAGCTATATGTCAAGTCAGAAATAAGATTTATAAAAGATAATAAAAAAATTATAATTAAGACTCTCACTTACCATTTGCCAGGCGCCATGCTCTTAGATTCACATGCATTATTATGTTTAATTTTCATAACAACTTTTTCATGTATGTACCATTTTATAGTGATGGAGCTGATGATTAACAAGTTTATTAAATTTATAGACATGTTGTTAGTGATGGGTAAATAAGAACTTAAAGAACTTTGATTGTAAAACGCCTGCTCTTAATCCTATTCTGTTCAATAGAAGGAATTAAAGCTCTTGCTGGATCACTTCTTGATGGATGAAGCCTAGATAGTGAGTTGAAACCACTAAGCTTATGTGGTAAGTAGCCTTTAAGATGCCTGCCTATGAACCTACCACTTTGTACTGATCTTGTTCATTCTTATCTCTCAACTAACTTGTTTCTATCCAATAGTACACAGCAATGTTGAGGGAGTGTCATTTCTTTGGCTGGTTATAAAATACTGCAACTTCACTTTCCTAACTGGCTCTCCCTTCCTCCTTCCCCATCTGTGCTGTTTGATGAAGGGGAGACTCTGTTATTGGAGAGGATCATATGTCAAGGAAACGAGAGGAGCTTCGAGTCAACAGCCTGCAAGGACGGGAGACCCAGGTGCAACAGCACTCAGGGTTGAGTTCTGGCAACAACAATAACCATGAAATGGGAAGCAGGTCCTTCACTTGTTGAGCTTTCAGATGAGACCCCTGAACCAGCCATGGTCTTCCCTGCAGCCTTGCCAGACATCTATGAATAGCAGACCCAGGTAAGTGGGCCTGGATTTCTGACTCACAGAAATGGCCAGATGATAAATGGTCATTGTTGTAGGCCACCAAATTTTGGAGTAATATTTTTAACACAGCAATAGATAATTAATATGCTTAGTGTGTTATCCAACTTAACTAAGGCAAGGATTATGTTTTATTTAACTTTGTATATTCCACAACTTGAAGGATCCTCATTTAGGCCACTTGATTAAGTAAATAGTGAATGGAGGATTAGACTAAATGACTTGTAAGATCATTTGAAATTTGAGATTTTATCATTCCAAGTAAAACATAACTAGATTGTCTAACACAGACCTATAAACTTTATCGGAATAAAAGATATTGCAAGTAAAATAGGCTGATCTCAATAACAGATTTTCCTTCCCATGAATTTCCTAGGTTTGTTGAGGTATAGATACAGAAACTTCACCCATTATAAATGTATTGTTTTATAAATGTTGGCAACTGGGCAATATTCATGTAACCCTCATTCTAATCACCATATACAGTCTTTACAACTCCTTAAAAAGTATCCTTGTGCCCTTTGCAATCAAGGCTCTTCCCTGACATCCTCAGGCAACTACTGATCAGCTGTCTCTCACTACAGTTTTACATTTTCTAGAATTCCATATATGAAAATATGTTTTTATGTTTGAGGTGCTCTGAAAATGCACTAAATATAAAGATATCAGAATATATAAAGCTATAGTTATATCTTATATTTTTGTTTTGACTCATAATTTTATATGTAAATATCTTAAAATAGATTTTCTCTATAAATAAATAATTTTATCTATAAGAAAAGAACTAAATATTTCCAATGACACTTTTGTCGATTAATCTCCAATAAACTAACATGACAGGACAGTTTATAAAACTCCTCACAAACCCCAAATTCTTTTCCCTGTGAATATTGAAAGAAAAATAAGAATAGCTATCGTACTATAGTAAACTCTTCTGAAGTGGCCATTTGTCAGTATTTTCTCTTTAAACTGAAAGAAAATTGAGGCTATAGTGAAACAGAGAAGTATTTTACATTTAAATTTAGAATTGTTTAGATATTGCTACAGCTTGGCTTTTTAAAATTGGTTATTGCTGATTAAATTGTCAACTATGACATAATCAGGCTGTTTGCAAAAGCCTGGTATTTTTCTTCATTGCCTGTAAGAAACATGCAGTCATTCAAGAAAAAAAAATCACAGGTGAGTCCTTGAATGTAAGTGTTGATGATGGATTGATGAACATTATGAAAGCATTCAACACAGCTCCATAGTAGTCACTCTTTGCTAGGAGTAGTTGCATCAACAGTCTCTAGATTTGGGCAGCCTTTCATTGAACAAATATTTATTGAATTCTCACAATAAGTTAGGCACTGCATGAGCTATATGAAATGTTCCTTTACTGACTAATAGTTACTAACACAAATGTAGGAGTCAATTAACTTGGATAAGCCTTGATATGCCTACAGAATCAAGACTTCATTTTATGTTGTAAGTATCTAAGTAGAACCTTAAAAGTGCTTTTGCTGCCCACCCCACCTTGTGGACATCTTTGATAACTACTTACAATTGAACGCACTCTGATATAGGCAGTAAGTTAAAATAACAGCCTGTATGAGATCAGACCCATGTAGATGCAAAGTGGATTTTGACTTTTATGAGTTTAGTGGCCAGAGAAAAAATAACCTAACTTCTAGGATCACAGTTTATTCATATGTAAATAAGTCCTTTGTCTATAACTATATATAAAGCAGGACCTTTCTTGTTACTTAAATATATCTGCAAACATCTTAATTGAGAGCAGTGAAAGAAAGACTCAAAGGAAAAGCTAATAGGTGCCTCTCCTAGGGTTTCCCTATAAACAGCCAAAGTGGCTCCACAAAATTCTGCTCCTCTCAAAAGCAGAATTATGGTGTGAACTGAGAGACAGTCATCAAGGCAATGACATGCCATCCAAGTGAGAAGACTGGATTATCTCCTTTCCTCCACATGTGGTCCACACACATACCCAACGGGCAGCTCCAAGACATCTAAGAGGAAGGAGTTGGGCCCTTTCAAGATAGGAGACTAGTGTCTTGGTTTTACCCATGGACTTGTGAGCTACAGAACTGTGCAAACCAATCTCAACCATGACCATGGTGACAAGACTATGCTAGAACAAGCTGTCATGTGGCCTCTAGTATTTGGGGGAATATGTGAACATTGTGACTAATGTTTTCATTCTAGAGTGTTTGCAAAGCAGGATCCTGGCTGCAACAGTCTATCCAAGCAGAGAATGGAGAGAGGACAGCAGACAGGCAGACTGTATTTCCTTGGACTCAGTGCATCCCACAGAAAGCAACTTGCTTTCTTTATGGGATCCTACTAAAAAGAACCACCTAACAAAGTAAGAGAACCCCAGAAGAAGGAGGAAGTTGTGGGCTAAAGCTGAGTTATAGCTAAAATGCGAATGCCCCTTGTCAGAGAGTTGAAGTCCCCATAGGGATGGTATGAGGATGGGCTCAAAAAAACCTGCCAATACCCACCAGGCAGTGACTCCTCCTCCAACAGAGCCACTTACCACCACACTCTAGAAGACCTCAGTCAGGTCAAAGAGGATTCTCAAATGGAAGGCTGGAGCTACAAGTCAGGCATGAACTGAGGGGAAGGAAGACATTTTGTATTTTATTAGAATTCATGACTGCCTGGAAATTTTAATAACTGAAAATACATTTTAATTATTGAAATTAAATTGTGTTTATAATTGAAAGATTGAAAAACAATGGTCCCTGCATAACATGCATCAAACTGCAGTGTCAAAAATTGTATGACATGGTTGAAAAAGAGAAGGAAATGTGCTTTGTGCTTATATTTGTTGCAGGGGGTGACACGTTGCGGGGAGCATGAGGGTTACTGTCTGGAGCCAGATGAGTGGGGAGCGGGGCTCTGAATCCAGCAGAGCTTGTCTCAGGGTTGTCACAAATGGGGGGGAATAAGCATGATTCATTGCAAACACTTCTCTGTTTGCCAGGAGAGAGGATATGGCTCTTCTCTCTATGGGTGAAGGCCCCAAACCCCTGTGTCCAAAGGCTTTTATTGAGAACCACATGCACAGGGGTATACAGCAAAGCTCATCAGTCAATGTCAAAAGGCTATGTTTACAGAAAGCTGAGAGAGAGATCATAGAAAACAATTGAAGGAACACAAGAGATCTGCCTCAGGTCAGGGTCTATGAATAATGTAAATCTCCTTTCTGGTATGAGCTGGTTATCACAGCTTTAGAGGGAAGAACAAAACATAGTTAGAACATACTTCTAGGCCTGCTTGTCCCTGGGAACAACCCAATCCACTTTAGGGCTGTACCTGCCTTTAGTATTGTTTCAAGCCTGAGCCAAGTGGGCAGGGCACAGCCACCAAGAGATAAGGAGACTCTTTCAGATGGAATGAGGACTCTGGCCATGTCCAAGCCAAGCTGAGCAGAGGGGTGTGGGACTTTTTGCTCTTTCTCTGTGTCCCCTAAGTCCTTGTCCTGTTGCCCATACCAACCAATGCCTGTCTTAGGTCATCTCTCCTTGCTAGAGAACTTACTCATCATGAACAACTGACCATCACAGGGCCAAGCAGGGTGATGTAAGAGGGGCAGGGGACAGGTTTCATCTCCTCAGTGGCCTGTTTTCCTGAGGCCTCCTTGATTATTTCCAGTCTTGGGGCTCTGTCAACTGTCGCCAAGGCTACTGTTCCTGAAACTAGACAGGGTGGTTCCCAATATATATTGGCTTTGAGTTCAGGACACTGAATGAAATCATTACATAAGGATTACAGATAATGCATGTTATATGCCTACCATAGTACCTATCACACTGAAAATGAGCTTAATAAACATGGGTTATTGTTCATTTTATAACCATGTCTCTGGCAATGTTACTTTACTTACATATATTACTTACAATCTTCCCAATAAATCTACAATATAGCTATTATAATATTTAGTTTACAGATGAAGAAAAATAGGAAACAAAAATGGAAGAGGCAGTCTTTACTTGCAGAAGGGTAATTGCAGGGAACCATATGGTAGGAATGTCTCTAATAGAAATGGCACAAGATGGCATGTAGGCCAGGGACAGCTTTGACTCCCCTCAGGCTTTCCAGAAGGGTCTTTCCCCCCCAAATAGGAGTCAGTGATCCAGGAGGGAGGGATCCAGTGAAAGAAGGGAGCTATCCAGCAAAGGAAGGAGTGAGCAAAGAGGAGAGCTGCGAGTTGATTGGTGTAATGAAATACTCCTTGGTGATTTACCTTGAAGACATTGTGGAGCTAATAGATGAATTTAAGCCAAGAAGTGGTCACCACCAAGTAGGAATCACAACACAGGACTCAGAAGTAAGGTATTGTTGTCTGACAGTCCCCAGTGCCTGATTAGGCACATTGGTGAGCTTTCTGATCTCTGGTGTCTCATTTGAAATGCCCTTGAACATCCTCATCTTGAATATGGAATAAAGGTAACACCTGCCTCATGCAGCTACACTGAACTGCTGAATTACAAGGTACCCTCTAAGTCTCCCATTATGAACTCAAACACTGAATAAGTTAGTAACCTCTCCCTGATGTTTGTGAAAGTGAACAATTAATTATATTACCATCAACTAAATTTCTGCTCCCTACTTTGATGTTAGGGAACAAATAAATTTAAAAATATTCTTTGCACTAGTCTAAAAACCTTCAACTGCATTTTAAAATGTCTATTCACACTATCAATTCTGACAAAGGCAAAAGCAGAAAAATATGGTAAGCATGTCATGATGGGTAGGGCTGAGGCTAACTCTAAAGGCTCCACTTGAGGTTCCCAGGGTGGTGACAGTAATTACAGGTTTGGAGATTCTGGCAATTACAGCAAATTCTCAAATGTGGTGTTTCTCTTTCCTTTATAAATTTCCAATGACATGGTGACCTCATCCAAGTATCAAAAATGGCCTAGCTCTGATAGCATGCCCTTTTCCCTAAGTGGATGTTTGTACTTCTTTCTATAAGTGACAACAAAAAAGAGGGAGAGAAAGGAAGAGTTAAAGTTATCAGGAGGAAATAGAATGAGGTCATCTGGGGAAGGGGGCAGCAGAATGATACAGCAGGAAGAATGTGACATTTTGTCCTGGGGTCCGTTCCTCCTAGGTCTTTGTAGGTATGAGGCAAGATAGTCAAGCTCACCACAGAGCAGCTCCCTGGGTGCAGTCTCTGGGATGTCTGAGATTTATCTAACACCAAAGGCTGGTTCTGACAGCAGCAGGTAGAAAGGTCACAGTTCAAAGCCAAGGAGATTCATAAACTTAGCAACCCTTTAATCAAGTTTTGACACAAAGAGTCGACCTTGAGGGGCCGACATGGGGAGGGTACCAGGAAAGGGCAACAAAGTCTGAAGACAGAATCTGTGCGATGCTCCAGGAAAATGGGCCATTCTTCCCAGGACTAAGAAGCTAGGAAGAAGCCATTCTAGATCAAAGACTGAGAGTGAATGAAAGGGGAATCAGAGTCCTTGTCCCTGTCATTCTAAAATCATGTCTTCATAGAGTATATGAAGTAAAAATGATACCTAAGATTTATTTTTATTCTAATTTTCTTCTCTCTTATGATCAGTTGGTTTTTGAGGCTTCTCTAAAAAAAATAATGGGACATATCTAAAATTTGGCTTATCCTAAAACCTATTTATATAGCTCTCAGAAGTCAACTGAATTTAAATTCTTGCATTTAATATTCCAATCAACAATGCTTTTATTCTTTAAGAAACTTGGAAAGTAAAATTAATCCAGTATTATAACAATTGCATTTGCTATTTTTTCCAAAAATAGCAATTTTGAAATATTTCAATGGAGTATTTTGTTACTCATATACATATAAATTGCACTAATGCATATTGTATACCTAGAGATATTGATTGAACTATTTACTTTACTTTCCTGATTGGGGATGGAGGCAAAAGGGCAAGGTAATTATAACACCTGTGTTTACCCATGGGATTGTATCACTCTTGTGATCATTATGTCAATGGCCAAAACTTACATTGAACGCACTGAGGCAGAACTAAATTGATGAAGGAGAGGAAAGAAAGAGAGGCTCAGGAAAAGTTAGGACTTTCTTTGACCTAGCATCATTTTGGGCTGGTTGGTACCAAGCCCCAGTTCCAAACTATACTACATTATGGGGCTGACAGTGCTATTTTCTTAAAAACATGTTCAACATTTGGTTTGAATCCTAGGACATACCTGTGTCAATGGGTAAGGTATATGGCTTGAGCATACCAGAGAATTCAAACTCACAAACTCAGAAAAGATGAAGTCAGGGGAAAGAGGACAGGCCTGACAGTTAAATTTTTCTGTGGTACTTTACCTGATGAAATCATTTCACTGCACCCATGTAATATAGGAAGAAAGAAGCTATAAAATGAAAAAGATAGGAAAAAATTCTCAGAAGTATAATGGTCCTTGAAATGTGTATTACTCTTCCCCCAGAGTTCAAAGACTATCTATTACAGAAACAATATTATGCTTGCATGAAAATGTATTTGTCGTTGATTAAAATAGAGTCCTCTGATAAAAATCTTGTGGGATATGCTCTATAGGAATTAAAAGAGTGACATGATAGATGAAAATTGAGAACTGTTTCAGGTTCACACAGAGGGCACTGTGTAATCGTAATGATGATAGCTTGCATTTGTAAAGGATTTTAGTTTTCAAAGTGCTTTCTTAGTCATCATCTCTTCTGATCCTTATGACCACCCTGTGAATGCAGCAGGGCAAGAATTATCAGCCCCATTTTAAAGGAAAGAAAACTTTATATCTTTCTCAAACAGGTAATTTTGTATTTAAAGGGACTGTATAGCATTTTACTCTTCTTGATATCCATACTAGTATACTGATATATTTACAGCATTTATAACAATTTATAAAAGTCAGAGTTAGTGAAAATTAAATAAAACTTAGAAGATGAAAATGTTCTAGAAAAAAACAGACATAAATAAAAAGAACATACTTTGCAACATTTATGTATACCTGATATGAGAGGTGGGAAATTATTTTGCATAATAGAGCTTACATAGCTTACTTATTCTTGGGGATATTTCCTTTGAACGATCTGGTTGTCATCTGAAGTTTCATGTGTCAAAAACTATCCCTCATCTTCCTCATCTCTCAACTTTCCTATCTCTATTAACAGAACCTCAGTTCACTTTTTTACCCAAATTTGACAACTTGGTTTGACTTTAGTCATCTCTTTTTTATGAACCTCTGTAAAATCAGTCACCCTATCTTTTCTTCCTTTCCTTAACTGAGGTCTTCATGTATTCAGCCCCACATTGTCCTTCAGTCTATCTGATTTCCAATATACCTCAGCTACTGCAGTGTATGATCAGGAGGATCATTTCCTCACAATACTCATCAGATCACTGCTTCCCCTCCACCCCTGCCAATGTAAAAAGGACTTCACTTGCCTTTCAGAATCATATATCATTAAAACACAATGCCACCAAATTTCTAAACACCCTCTTTCTTTTTTTTTTAATGAACCTGGGTCCTCCTAGGGTCTCCAATGGTTAATGATCTTTCTTTCCTCACCTTCTCCATGTCTTATTCCATTCATGTGGAAAGCAAAGTTTCCCTGTTGTTACAGAAATTTTTCCCCTAAGCTCTATCCAACAATCACTTCCATGGTTCTGGTTCTCTGTGGAAAACCCTGTTTTATGAATACCTACATGGTTTATACTCTGTAATATTCAGCAAAATCTTCATTATGTAATGTCTTGTAGTGATCCACAAACATTCACCTGTATCTTGTTATATTGCAGGGTTCTGACACTCTCGGGTACCTAGCAGTGATGAGAAAATTGGGGTGTATCATTTTAATTAATAACTACACCCAAAAAGATAAAAACTAAAATATCTGAAAATAAATGTACTCCTTCATGTTAACTATGTATTACTTTAAGTGCTGAGACTATAAATAAGATAAACCCACTGCCTACCCTCACTCAGCTGATGCTCTACCCCATGGGGAAAACAACAAGCACCCTCAATGGGGAATTCTGACCACCTACTATCTTTTAAAGTCATAGAGGAAAATAAGATAGGAGAGTTGATTGGTCTTTATAGTGAAAAAGCTCACAAATGAAACAATGCTTTTTGCGTCAAAAAGCCTAAAAGGTGGATGAGTATTGCTATTTCCCATGTGGCAGCACAGGAACCAAAAATGGTCCAATGTGACATGAACTATGAAGATGAATGAAATGCTGACATTTCAAGTTGGCAGCTTCAGACAAGATAATTTATAATGCAATAATATATATTTTTATATTCATCAAACACTGTATGTTTAATATATTTAATTGTTAAATAAAAATGAATAATTGCAATTATCTTAGTAAACATATAAAATAGCTCAAAGAATATTAAAATTTTGGTTATTGTCTAACATAAAAATAAATTATGTTAATTTCAATTAATTCTTTAAATTTATACAGTAATACTGGATTTAACTTGTAAATGTTGATGCATTTTCTTTATGCATTAGACTGTATTATGTACAGATTTCTTCAAGATGAAAACATTTGGAAATGTTAAACCATGGGAAAAAATTAAGACAACCTTAGAATAATGATTTTGAAAGAGATATGTCAATCACATTTCAGTTAATAAAATATTCACTGTAGTATTATTTTATTCTAGTGCTGGTTTAATGTTGATAAAGAACATATACTTAATTTCCATCCCAGATGTAAACACTTTAACCAGATCATGTTCATTTTTTGACAGTCTTATGTACAATTTTCCCAATGATTATAGAGACAAAAAAGAATGAAAACATCTCTAGTGCAAAAAAGTAAATTTTTGATGTTAATTACATAATTCATTGCATAATTAACTTAAAATCAGAGGCATTCAAAAGCCACATTAAAAAGAGATTATATCTCCAATCATTAGTAAAACAGGCAATCACAGACCTTTAATGTTTCAAAAGATGACTTCTTATATTTTTCCAATGTAAAAATTCATTGAGATTTAGAGGGAGGGGGGAAACAAGAAAAAATCCACAGAAATAATGATCAGGTAGATGGAAAGAAAACAAAAATAAAATAGTTTCATAAAATGAATGAAGAAAAGTCTATCAGAAAGAGTCAGACCATGTTAGATGCATCAAGAAGGTTAAAGTGAACAAAGGATAAAAACAGGTTAATTGACTAAGTAATTATGTCATAGGTAAATAATGAAAATTGGATAGAGTGAGGAGGGAGCTGAGATCCTGAACACCAAAACCTTCCTAAGACTGGATGTTAAATGAATAAAGTAAGTGGCCACCTGGAGTGTAAATGCAGGTTGAAAGAATTACAGGTAACAAGAGCACAATCGAAAAAAAGATGGCGGAGGAGTGAAAGGGAGTCACGCTGACCTCCTCCCAAAACCAAACTGGAATTGCAACTAAATAATGGAGTAATCACCGGGAAAGCAGTGGAGCGATAGTGGGAGAGGAGCCTTGGTGCCGCGGACAGCGGATTCGACTCTCACACATCCCAACGGGTGAGAATTGCGGTGGAGGCTCGAGAGGGTGGGCTGGGTGCCCACGGGCACTGGCACCAGAGGGACATTGAAACGGCCAGTTAGCGTCCCCCCGGGAAGAACGGGGTCTGAATCATAAACAGGAACCCCTAAACTACAGCCGCTAAAGCCGAGAAAATACAGACAAAACACAACCCCAAAAAGCTTAGGGGCACTCTCTGCCAGAGACAGGTGGCTGGGGATGCAAAAAGACATTTAAAGGGCAAACGCAAAAGTTGCAGCGGCAGCCACCCTCCTTGATCGCTGGGTACAGGCGGCAGCAGGGTGGGCTGGTGCCTGGGAAAAGACTGGTGAGGAAAACTTTGTGAGGAGAACTGACTCTGCTGCCGGTGGAGCCCGGGTGATGGCGCACTTCCCACTCTGATGCTACCATCTCGCTCAGGCATAAGGGAATCAATTAACCTGCCTTTTGTGCGCTCCGCACACAGCTTGTGCGCGTGTGACCTGCGGGGCTGAGTGCAGACTGTCTGGGAGAGCCTTGAGGAGAGACTGGAGACAGTGGCGTTAGGGAAAGAACGGGAGGAGGAACCGGGGAGTCCTGACTCCCTCCCCGTTCGGTAGTCTCCATTGTGGGCTGGAAAGGCGCGACCCCAAAGAGGCAGAAGCGGGGCGCGCATGAACCAGACTGCCTGCGATTGAAACGCAGTCCGCACAGGGGTTGGATCCTCAGCCGAAGGGGTCACAGAACTGCCCAGAGGCCCCTGAGGGGAGACTAGAAACGGAGGCATTGGGGAAAGAACGGGAGGAGGAACCGGGGAGTCCTGACTCCTTCTCCTTGCCGAAGTCTCCATTGCGCGGGAAGAGGCCACACCCCCAAAGAGCCAAAAGCCAAAAAGCAAACATAGACACCCCCAAAACACCCAGAGCAGGCGCGCACACTTGCGCCGAGTGACTGGCGAGGATTGGCGAGCGTGTGTGTGACCCACGCGGGCTGGCGAACGCTTGCACCTGCCGGCAAGGCCTCACACAGACTGGCACCCATACGGCCTGCGAGGGATTGCACAGAGGGGCAAGGGCAGGCACAAATTGACCTACCCGCCGCGATTGCGGAGCAGCCCACAAAATAAGTAGAGCTGCCCAGAGTCCCTGGAGGAGAGACCAGAAACAGGATTAACCGGAGAGCTGATTTCCTCCCATTTCCGTAGTCCCCATTTGGCGAGGGCAAGCAACGCACCCAAAGAGCCAAAAGCGGGGAAAACACACAATAGAAGACTCTAAACTGACCAGTGCCGCGAAGCTCGTGTGCCAGGGAGTTCAGATGAGCACGGGAGGTCGCGAATAAGCCCCCTGGTCTGGGGCAAACACATGCGAGCCCAGGCAGGTGGGGGACCCTGCAGCGCTGGGAACGCGCTCAAGGAGCTCTCGTGAGAGCGTAGAGAGATCCCAAAAAATAGCCCAGCCCTGACTGAAGGGGTCACAGAGCTGCTCCAAGCAGGAGTCAGACACAGGCATTAGACTCCTGAAAGGCTCAAACAAACAACCCAAGGCCCTATAGGGTCAACAACTGACATCATCAGAGGCAAGCCCAGAAAGAAAAGTAAAGGACAAAAATACTTAACAGACTCTCACAAAAATGGGAAGAAAAAGAAGTTCCCCCCAAATGAGTGGAAAAGGGGACTCCCCACAGAGAGAGCTCAATGAAATAGAGGCAAGGGAACTATCAGATATGGAATTTAAAACAATGGTTCTAAGGAAGCTCAATGAGCTCAGCCAGCTCAAAGAGAACTATGAGAAACTGCAGAGAAACTATCAGGATCTTACAGCAAACTATATCAGCCTGGAAAAGGACATAGAAACTATCAAGAAGACACAAGAGGATATGAAGAATACCATTTCTGAATTGAAGAACACAGTAGAAGGAATCCAAAGCAGGCTGGATGAAGCTGAGGATCGAATCAGTGAGATGGAGGATAAGGTAGAAAAAAGCTCCCAGAAAGAGCAAGAAATGGAAAAACGGCTCAAAAAGAATGAAGAAGCATTTAGGGAAATGCAGGACAACCGGAACGCAATAATATCCGTATAATAGGGATACCAGAAGGAGAAGAAGAGGAGCAAGGAATAGAGAACGTCCTCGAAAAAGTAATGATGGAAAATTTCCCTAATTTGAGGAGAGAAAGGCTCTCATGGATCCAGGAGACACAGAGGACCCCACTCAAGAAGGACCCAAGGAGGTCCACTCCAAGACACATCATCATTAAAATGGCAAATGTCAAAGACAAAGAGAGAATCCTCAAGGCAGCAAGGGAGAAGGAGAAAGTAACATACAAGGGGGCCCCGATACGCCTAGGAGCTGACTTCTCAACAGAAACACTCCAAGCCAGAAGGGAATGGCAACAAATATTCCAAGCCATGAAAAGCAAGGGCCTACAGCCAAGGCTGCTCTACCCAGCTAGGCTCTCCATTAAAATAGAAGGAGAAATACGCAGTTTCCCAGACAAAAGAAAGCTAAAAGAATACATCTCTACCAAACCAGCACTCCAAGATATGCTTAGGGGACTGGTTTAAGCAGATGAAGGAAAAGAATGAGACAGAGAGGAACACAAGTACAAAGAGAAAAGATGAGTAAGTTTCTATCAGTAATATCTCTCAATGTGAATGGACTAAATGCCCCAATCAAAAGACACAGGGTAGCTGAATGGATAAGAAAACATGACCCACACATATGCTGCCTACAAGAGACCCACCTCAGAGCAAAAGACCTACACAGATTGAAAGTAAAGGGATGGAAAATAATATTCCAAGCAAATGGACATGAGAAAAAGGCTGGCGTTGCCATACTTGTATCAGACAAAGTCGATTTCAAAACAAAGGCCATAAAGAGAGACCCAGAGGGGCACTTTATCATACTTAAAGGAAGAATCTATCAAGAAGACATCAACATTGTAAACTTATATGCTCCCAATATAGGAGCCCCCCAAGTTTATAAGGAAATTGTTGGATGACTTCAAAAAAGATATAGATAGCAACACACTGATAGTAGGGGATTTCAACACCCCACTGTCCAAAATGGACAGATCTTCCAAACAAAACATTAATAAACATATCGTGGCGCTGAATGAAACACTGAATCAAAGAGACTTAACTGACATATATAGAATCTTACATCCCAAAGAAGAAAAATACACATTCTTTTCAAATGCTCATGGCAGTTTTTCAAAGATAGACCACATGATAGGACACAAAGCAAGCCTCAGTAAATTCAGGAAAATTGAAATAATACCAAACTTTTTCTCAGACCACAAGGCCTTGAAACTCGAAATCAAACTCAAAGAGAAACTTCAAAAACTTGGAAACTCATGGAGACTGAACAGTACACTTTTAAACAATGAATGGGTCAATAATGAGATAAGAGAAGAAATAAAAAAATTTCTGGAAACAAATGAAAATGAACAGACAACTGTCCAAAACCTATGGGACACAGCAAAGGCGGTCCTGAGAGGGAAGTTCCTAGCAATACAGGCTTACCTTAAAAAGATAGAAACATTTCAAATAAAAGACCTAACACTACAACTTGAAGAACTGGAGAAACAACAACAAATAAATCCCAGAGCAAGGAGAAGGAAGGAAATAGTCAAGATTAGAGCAGAACTGAATGACATAGAGACAAAAAGAACAATTCAGAGGATCAACCAATCCAGAAGCTGGTTCTTTGAAAAGATTCATAAAGTGGAAAACCTTTGAGCAGACTCATCAAGAAAAAAAGGGAGAGGACCCAAATTAATAATATCAGAAATGAAAGAGGAGAAATAACAACTGATACCACAGAAATACAAATGATCATCAGAAACTATTATGAACAATTATATGCCAAGAAATTTGAAAATCTGGATGAAATGGACAAATTTTTGGAAAAGTATAATCTTCCAACACTGAAGGAGGAAGAAACAGAAAGCTTGAACAGACTGATAAGAGCTGGGGAAATTGAAGCAGTCATCAAGAAACTCCCAGCACACAAAAGTCCAGGGCCAGACGGTTTCCCAGGAGAATTTTACAAAACATTTAAGGAAGGGCTAACCCCTGTCCTTCTCAGACTATTCCAAAAAATCCAAGAGGAGGGAAGACTGCCAGACTCCTTCTATGAGGCCAGCATCACCCTGATCCCAAAACCAGATAAAGACCCTACAAAGAAAGAAAACTACAGGCCAATTTCGCTGATGAACATAGATGCTAAAATCCTCAACAAAATATTGGCAAACCGCATCCAGCAATACATTCAAAAGATTATCCATCACGATCAAGTGGGATTCATCCCAGGGATGCAGGGATGGTTCAATATACGCAAATCAGTAAACGTGATACACCACATAAATCAAAGAAAAGACAAAAACCACATGATCATCTCGATAGATGCAGAAAAAGCATTTGACAAGGTACAGCACCCATTTATGATCAAAACACTCAGCAAAATGGGAAAATGGGGCATTCCTCAACGTAATAAAGGCCATATATGAAAAACCTACAGCCAATATCATACTCAACGGGCAAAAACTGAAAGCTTTCCCACTAAGATCGGGAACACGACAAGGATGTCCACTCTCACCGCTTCTTTTCAACATCGTATTGGAAGTCCTAGCCACAGCGGTCAGACAAGAGAAAGAGATAAAAGGCATCCAAATAGGAAAGGAGGAAGTAAAACTATCATTGTTTGCAGATGACATGATAGTGTACATAGAGAACCCTGTAGACTCTACCAAAAAACTCCTCAACCTAATAAGTGAATTTGGCAAAACAGCAGGATACAAAGTCAACATTCAGAAATCAAAGGCGTTTTTGTACACCAGCAATGCAATAGAAGAAGAAGAAATCAGGAAAAATATACCATTCGATATAGCACGAAAAAAGATAAAGTACCTAGGGATAAATTTAACCAAAGACACAAAAGACCTGTATGCAGAAAACTATACAACATTGAAAAAAGAAATTAAGGAAGACACAAATAAATGGAAGCATATACCGTGCACATGGATTGGAAGAATTAATATCCTTAAAATGTCCATACTACCAAAAGCAATCTATAGATTCAACGCAATCCCTATTAAGATACCAATGACATATTTCACAGAAATAGAACAGACATTTCAAAAATTTATATGGAACCATAAACGACCTCGAATAGCTGCAGCAATTTTGAGAAAGAAACACAAAGTAGGAGGGATCACAATACCGGACATCAAACTCTACTACAAAGCCACTATACTCAAAACAATCTGGTACTGGCACAAGAACAGATCCATAGACCAGTGGAACAGAATAGAAAGCCCAGAAATAAGCCCAGGTCTCTATGGACATCTAATATTTGACAAAGGGGGCAGAAGCATAAAATGGAGAAATAACAGCCTCTTCAACAAATGGTGTTGGGAGAGCTGGATGGCTACATGCAAAAAATTGAAATTGGATCATCAGCTGACACCATACACAAAAATAAACTCAAGATGGATACAAGACTTAAATATAAGTCACAACACCATCAAAGTCCTAGAGGAGAACATTGGCAGGAAACTCTCAGATATCCCACGCAGCAATTTTTTCACTGATATGTCTCCTAAAGCAAGGGACATAAAGGAAAGAATAAACAAGTGGGACCTCATCAAAATAAGAAGCTTCTGCACGGCTAAAGAAAACATCAGCAAAATGAAAAGGGAGCCAACCATTTGGGAAAATATATTTGCTAATGATACATCAGATAGAGGTTTGATCTCCAAGATATATAAAGAACTCACTCGACTTTACTCCAAGAAGACAAACGATCCAATCAAAAAATGGGCAAAGGACCTGGGCAGACGCTTTTCTAAGGAGGAGATACAGAGGGCCCAGAGGCATTTGAAAGGATGCTCTGCATCACTAGCCATTAGAGAAATGCAGATCAAAACCACCATGAGGTACCACCTCACACCGGTCAGAATGGCCATCATAAACAGATCCACAAACAACAGGTGCTGGCGAGGCTGTGGAGAAAAAGGGAACTCTAGTCCACTGTTGGTGGGAATGCAGACTGGTGCAGCCACTATGGAAAGCAGTGTGGAATTTCCTCAGAAAGCTGAAAATGGAACTGCCTTTTGATCCAGCGATTCCCCTGCTGGGACTATACCCTGAGAACACCAAAACGCCAATACAAAAGAACCTATGCACCCCAATGTTCATAGCAGCACAATTTACAATAGCCAAGTCTTGGAAGCAACCTAAATGCCCATCAGTAGATGATTGGATCAAAAAATTATAGTACATATACACAATGGAATACTACACAGCAGAAAGAAAAAAAGAAGTACTAAACTTCGCAACAGCATGGATGGAACTGGAGAGCATCATGCTAAGCGAAATAAGCCAGGGGGCGAAAGACAAATACCATATGATCTCACCTATAAGCGGAACCTAACCAACAATGCAAAGAAGCAAGGCAAATATGACCAGCAACACTGAAAGGAAAAGAAATCAGCAGAGACAAGAGGGAAGGGGGGGCAGGGAAAGGGAAGGGAAGGGGAAAGTCAAGGAACATATAGCAAGGACTCATGGACAAAACCAAAGGGGAAGAGCTGAGGGAGGGAAGGTGGGAGGGGGCAAGGGAAAGAGGGGTGGGAAGGCAGAGACAAATGTATTTAAAAAGTAAATAAATTAATTAAAAAAAAAATAAAAAAAAAAAAGATGACAGTCAAAAAAAAAAAAAACAAAAACAAATTTTTAAATAAAAAAAAAACAGGTTGAGAAATAAAGCTCTAAGAAAAAAAAAAAGAAAATAATACAGTAAGTAATAAATAATAATACAAGTCTAAACTCTATTTTGTGTATTCACAACTGTAATCCTACTTTTGCCCCACCCTGTATTATACATATAAAAATTAACTATTATTAAAAATGCTAACTCATATAAAGATTAAAAAAAAAAAAAAAACAAGAGCACAATCATGTTTGAAGGCAAATAATATAAATATAGTAGAAAAAAATTGTAGGTAAAAATATATAATAGAATAAATAACAGAGGAAGATTATGAAGAAGATGGCAAGATGGTGGAACAGAAAATAGGTGGACAGGTTAGGGTTAGGAAGGACACCACTTATTTTGAGTTTAGAAAGAGTGTAGAAGGAGGAACGGATGAACATGTAAATTCTCAAGTGGAGAACAGGATGAGGACCAGCTCAA
Organism: Pteronotus mesoamericanus; assembly: GCF_021234165.1. Lineage (NCBI taxonomy): Eukaryota > Metazoa > Chordata > Mammalia > Chiroptera > Mormoopidae > Pteronotus > Pteronotus mesoamericanus. The sequence continues at coordinate 63,349,834 of NW_026555321.1, forward strand.
ACGCTGAGAAATGAGGGGGCCTGAAAGAAGTTTAAAAAATACTAACAATAAATACAGAGAATGCAATGGTAATGTAAAAGATGATAAAGTAATATTGCCACTAGAGTATGATTCAAGATGAAAAAATCTACTAAAGTAACATTTCATTTTATAGGTTAAAAAGAAAACCATGGAACAATCTCAATAGAAGGAAAAAATATTGAATAAAATATAAAGTCTATTAGATAAAAATGCCCTTAGAAAAGAGAGTTAAATTCTTTCACTTGATAAAGAAGAGCTGTCAACATATAAAGTAAGTATAATGGAAGCATTTAAAAAGTAGTTCCATAAAGACCCATATATTTAAATTTCTATTAATGTAAAATTGGTAAGGAAGAGACAAAACTGTATTTGTTAACCGTAAGTTTGCTTACATATGCAATAGAATACCACTCAGCCATAAGAAAGGATGAAATACTCCCATTTGTGACATGGATGAGTCTTCAGAATATCATGCTAAGTAAAATAAGTCAGACTGAAAAGGACAAGAACAATACACTTTCAGTCACATAAGGGATATAAAACACAAAGCAACAAATGAAAAATCTAAATAAACTCAAAGACACAGTCAACAGAATGATGATTAACAAAGGAAGAGGAGTGGGGAAAGGATGAAGAAGGTAAAGAAGGGTAAAACATATGGTAATGGAAGGAGGCCAGATTTTGAAAGGTGGGCACTCAATGCAATATACAAGTGTTATATTATAAAACTGTTTACCTGAAAATTATATAATGTTATTAACCAACATTACACCAATAAATTTAATTTTTTAAAAAAAAGAACTACTAAACTTTGCGACAGCATGGATGGAACTAGAGAGCATTATGCTAAGCAAAATAAGCCAGGGGGCGAAAGAAAACTACCATATGATCTCACCTATAAGCAGAACCTAACCAACAATACAAAGATGCAAGGAAAATAAGACCAGCAACACTGAAAGGAAAAAAAATCAACAGAGACAAGAGGGAAGGAGGGGGGCGGGGACAAGGAAGGGAAGGGGAAAGTCAAGGAACATATAACAAGGACTCATGGACAAAACCTAAGGGGAAGAGCTGAGGGAGGGAAGGGGGGGGGCAAGGGAAAGTGGTGTGGGGAGGCAGAGACAAATGTATTTGAAAAAATAAATTAAAATAAAATTTAAAAAAAATTAGAGAGGAAGAAGTTTAAAGAAAACAGAATTAGTATCAGAACTACTGAGATATTTTGTGCAGTATCAACCTACAAAATCAATAACGTGACCCATTATAAGAAATAACTGATTTGAAAGAAAAAGTGGAAAAAACCTACCCTTTTGCAATAGCAACAACAAAAAAGGTACCAGGAATGTCTAACAAAACATGTGCAAACTATGCTCTGAGAATTTACCAAACATTACTGATGGACTTTAGCAGACCAGAAAAAGCAGACTGTTAGAGAGTTGTTGGATGCATGACAGGCAATATTGCAAATATGCCTGTTATCACTGAACTGATCACAAATTGACATTGATTTCAATCAAAATCTTAGCAATGCTTCCTACACAATTAGAGAACCTGGCCCTAAAGTTTATAACAGAGTAAACTGCCAAGAAGGGTTAAGACATATTCCAATGTTGAAGGAAAGAACAAAGTTAAGACTTACACCCCACCACATACCAAGATTAATTTTAAAACTGTGGCAATTGAGTTATATAGACATGAATAAATAGGTCACTGGACTAGCTTAAAATCCATAGATAAATAGATGAGAGATGAGAGATAGATAGATGATAGAAACAGAAACGCAGATAGGCAGATAGATGATAGAGATACATAGTTAAACAGAGAATTAGGTAGATAGGTATGTAGGTTAATAGAAAGACATACAGGCAGGCAGACAGACAAACAGAGAGATGATTTAGAGAGAAATACTGTTTGATAGTGGTGGCATTACAATTCAATATGGAATAAAGTACCTTTTTATTATTTTTATTTTTTTAATTTTATTTTAATTTATTTTTTCAAATACATTTGTCTCTGCCTCTCCCCCCCCCCCCACCACTTTCCCTTGCCCCCTCCTTCCTTCCCTCCCTCAGCTCTTCCCCTTTGGTTTTGTCCTTGACTCCTTGCTATATGTTCCTTGACTTTCCCCTTCCCTTCCTTGTCCCCGCCCCCCTCCTTCTCTCTTGTCTCTGTTGATTTTTTTTCCTTTCAGTGTTGCTGGTCTTATTTTCCTTGCATCTTTGTATTGTTGGTTAGGTTCCGCTTATAGGTGAGATCATATGGTATTTGTCTTTCGCCCCCTGGCTTATTTCGCTTAGCATGATGCTCTCCAGTTCCATCCATGCTGTCGCGAAGTTAAGTAGTAATTTTTTTCTTTCTGATGCGTAATATTCCATTGTGTATATGTACCATGACTTTTTGATCCAATCATCTACTGATGGGCATTTAGGTTGCTTCCAACACTTGGCTATTGTAAATTGTGCTGCTATGAACATTGGGGTGCATAGGTTCTTTTGTATTGGCGTTTTGGTGTTCTTAGGAAATAGTCTCAGCAATGGAACCACTGGATCAAAAGGCAGTTCCATTTTCAGCTTTTTGAGGAAATTCCACACTGCTTTCCACAGTGGCTGCACCAATCTGCATTCCCACCAACAGTGGACTAGGGTTCCCTTTTCTCCAAAGCCTTGCCAGCACCTGTAGTTTGTTGATCTGTTTATGATGGCCATTCTGACCGGTGTGAGGTGGTACCTCATGGTGGTTTTGATCTGCATTTCTCTGATGGCTAGTGATGCTGAGCATCCTTTCAAATGCCTCTGGGCCCTCTGTATCTCCTCCTTGGAAAAGTGTCTGCCCAGGTCCTTTGCCCATTTTTGGATTGGTTCGTTTGTTGTCTTGGAGTGGAGTTGAGTGAGTTCTTTATATATCTTGGAGATCAAACCTCTATCTGATGTATCATTAGCGGATGTATTTTCCCATATGGTTGGCTCCTTTTTCATTTTGCTGATGTTTTCTTTAGCCGTGCAGAAGCTTCTTATTTGATGAGGTCCCACTTGTTTATTCTTTCCTTTATGTCCCTTGCTTTAGGAGACATATCAGTGAAAAAATTGCTGCATGGGATATCTGAGAGTTTCCTGCCAATGTTCTCCTCTAGGACTTTGATGGTGTTGTGACTTATATTTAAGTCTTTTATCCATCTTGAGTTTATTTTTGTGTATGGTGTCAGCTGATGATCCAATTTCAATTTTTTGCATGTAGCTGTCTAGCTCTCCCAACACTATTTGTTGAAGAGGCTATTATTGCTCCATTTTATGCTTCTGCCTCCTTTGTCAAATATTAGATGCCCATAGAGACCTGGGCTTATTTCTGGGCTTTCTATTCTGTTCCACTGGTCTATGAGTCTGTTCTTGTAAAATATCTTTTTAATATATGGTACTGGAAGCAGAAATTATCCACCTGGGAAATGGTAAAATTAGATCTTGACTACACTTCACAGAGATACACATATCATAGTGGATTAAAGACCTAGTTATAAGCAATACAACTTTAAAAGTGTACAAGATACCACAGGAGAATGTGACTTTGGTGATAGATGTGTTAGCTTAAATGTGTTCATTGAGAGTAGAGGAGACTGGGACAAAGCTACACACTGGGTCTTCTCTTTCTCTTTGCTGGCTTCTCTTTACCACCTGGTCACTGGGAGTCTCCCTGGCTTCTCTAACTGGGATCTGTTCCTGATGAGATATTATTCTACTGCATTATGAACATTAGGGTACTCATCTTACTAATTTGGCCTCCCCTGACTCTCGGAGGCAATAGTGGACCTTCTGAAATCAACCATATACTGCATCAGCTCCTTTAAGGGGTCACCCTATGCTTAATCACAAAGAATATGATGCAGCCCTCTAGGGCCCCCTCGGATGGCTAATTTAGACCCTCTCTTCTCTTGAACATTTTGTGATATCGCATTTTTACTCTGAGTTCTACCATTGGTGCTGGCCTGTCACATGTAACAGTGATCTTTGTCCAATTTTATAATAGGAGACACACACACTTGCAGCCTGTGAATTTCCCCTAAACCCTCTCCATTTCTGGATTTCAAAGAAGAAGAGATGTGTGTGGCTGCTTGCTTCTTCTTTCCTACACTCTGCGGGAGTTACTTTTATTCTTCCCATCTCATCTAAGATTATATTACATTGTCTGGTCCTCATTCTTAGCAGCAAGAAGCCTCATGGCCTAGTGAACTCGGATAGAAATACTATTTTTTTCCATAAAATGAAAATAACTCTCCAGTGAAGGACTACTAAGAGTGGGTCTTGATATAGAACTATAGGTAATCAGGGACTAGAGATTGCCAATAAAGAATATACATTAGTTTCCAGCTCAGAAATATCATTGCTCATATATTTTAGAGGAAGAAACTACATGACTACATAATGGAGTGGATGTAAGGAATGAGATCATCTGTGGAATAGGCATCTTTCTTCCCACTTTAAAGATGAACAAACCAAAGCTGGAGAGGAATTAACCTGATTAACATCAAATGGGGTAAAGTCAGACTTCTAACTGAGTCCTGACACCAAATGCATATTCTTTCTACAGTAATAAATTAGCTAATATTTTGAGAAGGATATAGACTGCCAGCATTAAATTTTCTATCATGCAATGGAGTAATAAATAAAATACAATTAGCTAAACATCTTGTGAAATTAGGTTATTCATGAAAGTTCTCAATATAAATCTTCTAACAAACAGTAGTAAAGCAGATAAAAGACATTTTCATAGATCTTGAGAAAGTGTAGAGTATAGAGAAAAACAAATTTATTTTGTAAACTGGTACCTGTGTGATATTTAAAAATTGTTAATAAATTTATTTCAAGTTTGATTTATTATTAAAGATGATATTAGAAATATCTATAAGTGCACTGTCAAAATAATATGAATGTTAGAAGAGTATGACTCTTCCATTTACAAGTACTTTGCAAGTAAAGTATTGTCAAGGAAGAATATTTTAATCCTAATTTGATCCTCTGTCCAGTTATTATTGATAATAATTACAATTAAATAATCATCATTAACTCATCCATTAGAGGATTCCTAAAATTTTAAGAATCTGCTCAATGTCTCTGACAGTGAGCTTTCCCATGGAGGCAATTGGAATTCTGTCTCTATTAATGTACTGCTGAAATGTCAGTTTCCCTTGTCCAGGCTGGAGACTAATCTCACTGAGAAAGTGGTTCAAGACATGTCCACAGAAAACAGAGCTGAGTCTGAGGAGAAAAGCCACTAATAGCAGAACAGCTTCCAGGAGCAACACTGAACCTGAAATCCACAACCCCCCACAGATCACGAACAGTTCAGTGTACAATGTCGAGAACAGAAGCCCAGAGCTAGGGTGTGTTGAACACTCAATGAACAGGAAGACTGAATTCACCTGAAGCAATGAACTAGGATGCAAGGTAATGATATGGCATATCACAACAGACTCAGAGAAGGGGATGGAGCTTGATTTTGCTATGGATATCAGTGGAAAAAGCCTCCAGAAGTATCTCCTGAACAGAAGTTACCATCTCTACATGGCATGTCAGCTAGATCTTGTGGGAACCATATTGTTATAATTATAGACTTTGCTTGCCATTATGAAAAGTCATGAATTTTGAATAATGCATTTTTCCCATTTTATACATAAATGGTTCAACCACAACTGCAGTGGGATTTTTACAAAAACCAGTTCTCCAGTCTCCCAGACTCATCTTGTGTTGTCAGAGGGACAGTGGTGTCCGCGAAACTAAATTTTAAATATGTATATGATATTTCTTCCTATATTTCTAAAAAGATGAGAAATACTAAAGAAACAAAGAAATTAAACCCCCAAGTGTACACTTATTTTTGGAAATAAAAATTTGTATAATTCCAAGGGAAATGTATTGGAAGAGTCAAGTATAGTAAGTCATGACTGATGTTATTTTCACACTGTGAATTAAAAGCACCAGAGATAGGAATAAATGGTTGAATTCATGATGTAACTTTATTTAAACAACATTTTAAAATTTATGTTGTTTACAGCGAATTAAGATTGTGTAAAGGGATATAAGCATAAATATCATTAGCTTGAAAGTAAAATTATTAAGTGGAAATCTATTTTTGATTACAGTTGTTTACAAATGATTAAAAACACAACACAGTTTATGCTTTGAAACAAGAATTTCTCAATATAACATGTTTTAGAAAGATGCTTCTTTATTAAACATTATTTCTTTTTTTAAATTTATTTATTTTTGTTCAAATACATCTGTCTCTGCCCTCCACCACCACTTTCCCCTGCCCCCCTCCTCCAACTCCCTCCCTCAGTCTTTCCCCACTTTGGCTTTGTCCATGAGTCTTTGATATATGTTCCTTGACTTGACCCTTCCCTTCCCTTTTCCCGCCCACCCCTCCCTCCTTCCCTCTTGACTCTGTTGGTTTCTTTTTTTTTCTTTCAATGTTGCTGGTCATATTTTCCTTGCATCTTTGTTTTGTTGTTTAGGTTCCACTTATAGGTGAGATCATATGGCATTTGTCTTTTGCCCCCTGGCTTATTTCGCTTAGCATAATGCTCTCTAGTTCCATTCATGCTGTTGCGAAGGGTAGTAGTTCTTTTTTTATTTCTGCTGAGTAGTATTCCATTTCAAAAGAACCTATGCAGCCCAATGTTCATAGCAGCACAATTTACAATAGCCAAGTGTTGGAAGCAACCTAAATGCCCATCAGTAGAAGTCTGGATCAAAAAACTATGGTACATTTACACAATATATTAAACATTATATCAAAATTACCAATAGGCAGCATCATTCAGTCAGTAATGTTATTGCTTCATGAAATTATATAAATAAGTAAAAAGGGAACAGTTTACCATTCTCACATTGCATTATTACTTTTTCAAGATGGTGTATGCTGACAACTCCAGTAATATTGGTAATTGTTATTTATTTGTATCTTGGAAACTTTGGGGAGCTCTGGGCTAAGCCTCAGGTCAGACAGCACTGGGTTTTATGGATTTAGAATTTCACATTTGCTTGGAAATATTTGAATGCACAGCTGTTCCCATGAAAATGATACTATTTCCCTAGTTCCTAGAATGAATAGGATATATATAAGGCATGGATGTATAAAATACAAGAATCCTTAGTTAGTATGAAAAAATTCCTCATCCCCTCAGTCTATAAAAGGTGGTCTTGTCTACAAAAAAATGCTTTGTGGGAAAATACAGTTGCCCTTAATGATGTTACCTCTAAATGTTAGGGCTGTTTGCCAACTCAATATATGTAGCTTCCATTAATAACCCACCGTGGATATAACTATGTCATCCATTAATTTCCCTAAACTATTTTTTTAACTTTATTTTTATTGTTGACACTAGTAGAGGTATCCCCATTCCCCTTGATCTTTTCCCACTTCCACTCAGCCCTCACCTCCCCTCCCCTCTGGTCATCATCTCACTATTGTCTGCATCTATGGGTCATGTATATATGCTCTTTGGCTAATCCCTTCACTTACTTTCATCCAATACCCCCTTCCCTCTGACAGCTCTCAGTCTGTTCCATGTATCCGTGTCTCTATTTTTACTTTGTTCATCAGTTTATTTTGCTTATTAGGTTCCATATATGAGATTTGTCTTTCTCTGACTGGGTTATTTCACTTAACATAATAATCTCCAGGTCCATCCATGAGGATGCAAAAGGTAAGATTTCCTTCTTTTTATGGCCACATAGTACTCCATTGTGTAAATATACCATAGCTTTTTATCCACTCATCAACTGATGGACACTTGGGCTGTTTCATGATTTTGGCTATTGCAGATAACACTGCAATGAACATAGGGATGCATATATTCTTTCGAATTTGTGTTTTGGGATTCTTTGGACATATTCACAAAAGTGAAGTTGCTGGGTCAAAAGGCAGTTCCATTTCTTAATTTTTTTGTGGAAACTCCATACTGTTTTCCACAGTGGCTGCACCAGTTTACATTCCCACTCACAGTGCCACAAGGGCTTCCTTTTCTCCACATCCTCACCAGCACTTGTTGTTTGTTGATTGATTGATGATAGCCATCCTGGGAGGTACAAAGTAATATCTCATTGTGGTTTTAATTTGCATCGCTCTCATGATTAAAAACATCGAGCATTTATTCATGTGTCTGTTGGACATCTATATGTCCTCTTCAGAGAACAGTTCATTTGGATCCTTTGCCCATTTTTTTAAATTGGATTGTTGGTCTTCTTGGTGTTGAGTTGTATAAGTTCTTTATATATTTTGGAAATTAACTCCTTATCAGATGCATCACTGGTGAGTATGTTTTCCCATTCAGTGGGTTCCCTTTTTCATTTTATTGATGGTTTCTTTTGCTGTGCAGAAGCATTTAATTTGAGGTAGTCCCATTTGTTTATTTTTTCCCTTTATTTCCCTTGCCCTAGGAGACATATTGGCAAAAATATTGCTACAAGAAACATATGAGATTTTACAGCCTATGTTTTCTCCTAGGATTTTTATTGTTTCATAACTTACATTTAAGTCTTTTATCCATTTTGAGTTTATCCTTGTGTATGGTTTAAGTTGATGACTTCATCAACTTAAGTTGACTTCATTTTTTTTAATGGACCTGTCCAATTTTCCCAATATCATTAATTGAGGAGACTGTCTTTACTCTGTTGTATGTTATTGCATCTTTTGTCAAATATTAATTGACCATATAGGTGTGGGTTGATTTCTGGGCTCTCTGTTCTGTTCAGTTGATTTGCCTATTCTTAGGTCAGCACCAGGATGTTTTGACTACAATAGCCTTGTAGTATATTTTGATATCATGTGTTGTGATACTTCCAACTTTTTTTTCTTAAGATTGCTGATGGTATTTGAGGTTTTTTTTGGTTCTGTATAAATTTTTGGTATATTTGTTCTAGATCTCTAAAATATGCCATTATTATTTTAATAAGAATTGCATTGAATCTGTAGATTGTTTGGGGTAATATAGACATTTGAGTGATGCTAATTCTTTCAATCCATGAACACAGACAGTATTCATTTCCCTAAACTCCAAGATTCTACTTACTGTTCAGCCTGCACCACAGTCTAAGGGAGTAAGATCCGTGAGTTAAACACACACTCTATGTCTGTGTGTCCCAAGTTTGCCTGTTCCTGGGGCCCACTCAAGAAACTTGATACAGATTCCAGAGCCATCATAAACCAACCTTTAAAGCACTACTACTGACACTTAAAATGAGGAGTTTAGAATCCACTGATGTATCATGTTTTTCCAAATGATTCCAGGATTTGGATAATGTGTCTGGGGTTAATCTATCAGAACCAGCCACAAGTTTGTTTACCTTATCTTCTTCCCCCTAAGATACTACATTTTATATTATTTTCGCTTTTTTTTCTCTTTCAAAAACCAGACTCTTTTCTTCATTTCAGTGGTTCCTCTTTATTGCTCTGTATTTGTCTCCTGATCTAAGGTCTGAGTTTGCTGTCATGTCCCAGGTAAGGAAAGCGTTCTTTGCCAGGGCCCACGATGCTAAATAGCAGAATACAGTTGGTACTCTAGGTCAGAAACTAATGTGAACTTTAATTAGAAATACAGGCAGATGCAGTTGATGAATAAGAAATGAAGAACTTCATGGTCACTTGTAGAAGAGAATTTACAGTGAAAGTTCTGGTCCAACCTTGGCCCTTTTCTCCACTGACTTGGCTACTCCGTATTCAATTTCCACTAATTAAGTTTCTTTTATTCCAGTCATGTGAGGTTCAATCTTAACAACTCTCAAGAGGCTCACTGGGAAGGGCCACGCCATATATACTCACTATGGGCCAGTAAACGCCTCTGATGAGGCAGCAAAAGTAATCATGTCCTGACTTACACATATTGCTGGCTTCCCAAGCATCCCCTTTTATGTGTGGATAATAAAACTCAAATACAATCTTATTTTCTTCACTCATGTCTACCTGAAATACTTGTGGTTTTCTTAAAAAGCCTTAGTATTATCTGTCAAATTAAAAATTATACTAGTCACACACTCTTGTCAGATATTCTGAAAAATGTAAAATAAGACTATTCTTATTACAGAGCTTTAGTGCACATTTTCTCATGCAAAGAAGCATCAGTTTTCTCCCTCACCTATAGTTACATTCTCTACCCATGAAAAAAGAAGCCATTCTACAGTGACTTCAAATGGTCTTGGTGCATGGCCTTCATAAAGGGCTTCCTAAAGTTGCAAATACACTACATTATGTATGGCACATTTTCTTTGTAAACATATTGACTTATTCCTTCAGAGTTCTAGAAGTTTTCCTCTTTCTAAAACTGTTACCTTTCCTCAAACTATTCTGCATATTTTAGTTCAAAAGTTTATGAGATAAGAAAATGGAAATGACTAATCTCTTTTGGTGCCCTGATAGATGGTCGTCACATTGTTTAACTAGCCAGGACTCTGCTACACTGACCATTGTACAGTGGATAACTGGTTAAAGACATCACATTTCACCCTCAGATATTTTCAAAGTCCTTTGTTGGATGATGTTTTCTTTATGAATTATGTATATCAGCTTTAGCAAAGTGGGTTGAATGTTCATTATTACCATATTTAATACCAAAGTGATTCAAAATCATTAATAATGTTAGTCCTTAGCATATGTGATATATTTGCATACCACTGTTGTACCATTAACATACCTGTGCCCAATTTTCACAAAAATGTGGTAAAATAAGACTATAGCTGTCTGTGACTGGTTATAGTGTGTTAAATAAAATAGCCTTGAAACTGGTGGGATAAATATGCACTCAATTATGCATAAAATTACTTCTTCATGCTTTCACTAAAGAGGTTATATCATGCCCTGGCCAGGGTGGCTCAGTTGGTTGTGGTACCATCCAATAAATGGAAGGGTTGCAGGTTCTATTCCTGATTAGGACACATGCCTAGGTTGTGGGTTTGTCTCTGGATCAGGGTAAATATTAGAGGCAATTAATGTTTCTCTCTGACATCAATGTTTCTCTCGCTCTCTCCCTCCCTTCCCTTTTCCCTCTCTCTCTCTAAAAAATAAAAAATAAATAAATTTTAAAAAAGCATGTTCTCAGGTAAAGATAATTTTTTATTTTTATAAAAAGGAGGTTACATTACTATGAACTCTCTCCCAGACTGCAAGCAATACAATTTTGGCAAGATACCCTTCTAAATTTTAAGAAGCTCACAAACAAAACATCATTTGGTTCCCCAGAGATTAGCTCATAGGGGTAAGTGGCACGACTGGCATCTACATCAGTATTTGGGTATCATGTGTGAGCTGTAGTCAAGATTCTGGATGTCAAAGAATAGAAAATGACTCTGGATGTCTTGATAGGAAAAGGACCTTACTGGAAAGCTGATGAGTGGCTCATAGAATCAATGGGAATGAGGATGATTCAGACTTGAAAATGATCAGCAATCAAAGGAAGCCTGGTGGTTAGAACCACAACGGCAATAACCTCACAAAGCCTGTGTTTTTCAACCACTTCTGGCTCTTTTGTGCCAAAGTGTTCTTTTTCTTATGATTCATCAACATTAAACAAACATGAAAGGGATACTCATGATGGTTGAGTGAAGGGCAATGCCTGCCCCTCAACCACCAGGGTTCTCAGAAGGCAAATACTTTTTCTTTAGTGGTAGATTCCAGTCACAGATGTTCATGAAAATGGGCCCAGTAATATTACTTCATGCAGATCCATAAAAGAACACTGGGCTTCCTCCATAAGTGGTCAAAAGTACCATGTCTCCCACTATTTTCTCCTTCTTTTAAACCTTGACATATGTCCAGAAAAAGTCCAGCCACTGTTAATATAAAAAAAGTGGTTTGTGTAACATCTATGTGACCTGGCAGCCAAGGAGAGCAGATCGGACTGCACATGTGTGAACAATGACAACTTCACTGTACTAGTCAGTGGGGGTGGTAAACACCATTGAGTGAGCATGTGTACTGTGTGGTTGTTGCATTCAAAGTGACTGAGCAAACAGAGCAATGAATCCTTGTCAAATTTTGATACATTCCTCCACAGCAACTATTTGGATGATTTAGAAGACTGCAGCTATGGGCAACTAGTGATTGGCAGCTTCATCGTGACAATGTACCTGCTCATTCATTATGTCTCATTCAGAGTATTTTAGCAAAACATCAAATCACCCAGGTGACTCAGCCCCACTACAGCTCAGATTTGGTGCCCGGTGACTCCTGGCTTTTCCCAAAAGTAAATCACCTTTGAAAGGGGAGGGATTTCAAACCATCGATGAGGTTTAGGAAATTACGACAGGGCAGCTAATGGTGATAGGGAGAACTGCTTGAGGTCCCAAAATGCTTTCTTTGAAGGGGACTGAGCTGTCATTGTCCTATGTACAATGTTTCTAGTATCTCATATCTTCTTTAATAAATGTCTCTAGTTTTCATATTATGAGGCTGAATACCTTCTGGAAAGGTATATATTTAACACACACACACACACACACACACACACATAGTTTTGGTTGCTGCCAAGGAATTTAAATATTTTTTGGGGGGGGTGTGTGTGTGTGTGTGTGTGTGTGTGTGTGTTTTGTTTCTATATTCTTAGAATTGATGTAGAAGACTTCATACTCCAGCCAGGCTTTTTTCTTGGTGATCATGGTTGTTAAATGTCCTATAAACTAGATGCATAAGTTGTCATTATCATTTCTCACTCACAAAATTCTCACTGACAGCATTTCTCAATTCATCAAAATGAAAATATGCCAGCTTTAATTTTTTTTTCAAGAACATTGTCCATTAGGGCAAACATCTTCAAAAGATTTACCTTTAGAAACAGTTCTAAAAATTACTGATAAATCTGAAGTTTTTCTCATTTCTAGTGATTTTCTTAATATTATGAGACAGTGTTTCAGAATGTAGGTTCCTTCATATCTTGGGTATTAGTGCCCAGTAAGCTCATTTACATAAGATGTCAAAAGTTACCTCAGTAAGCACAAATGATTACTTAAATTGATTTTTTATTTTTTTTAAATTTGAGCTGCAAAGGTTTTACATTGCTGTGTTTTCTATGTACTTAGTGTCACAATGAGATAATATCCAATGAGGAAATATAATGAGGAAATAATAACTCATGGGTAGTTTGTTGTTTTTTATTTGTTTGGTGGTGAGGAAAAGTGAGAGGCATGAAATGCCACTAAAATCACTGTTTTACACTAAAAATCTCTAAATATCTTCCTCCTAGAATATGGTGAGGAATATGATAATGCCAATGCCTGTTATCACAAATTTATTTAACCAGATAATATTAAATACTTTGATGTGTTTAACCAGTTTCTATTAAAAGGTAAACATGGAATAAGTGGGAACTGAAGAAGTTTCAGTTAGCAGAAAAATAGAAGATATTAAGTACAGAGATTCTGGGAAACTCTTAAGAAACTAAATATGATATAGATTCTAAGGGCTTCTGTGAGGAGGACTCAGAGAAACGCACAATGAAGAGCAGCTCAACTGATCTTTGTTCTCAGCCTCACAGACCAGGTTGTGTTTGCCTCATCACTTAATCTTTCAGAGCTAGCACTCTATCAGATTTTTAAACAGAGATAATCAATAATCACCTCAGTAGTGAGACTCTTCCTGTAATTTTTCTGGAGCAAGGCAATTCTGCACCATCTGATCATCTGAGGTGTTCTGTGCTTTTTGATCCTATAGCAACCTTCACAGCCCAGTCTCATGAAGTGACAACGTCATACTACCTTCATCCTGCCACTAGGCTTCTGCACGTTTGCTCATTTACAGTACTGAAGATGTTTCTGACCACCTATCCATCTACAGTTTGTGTAATTGCCAAGTTCTCACTCATGGAGGTAATTACCACATCAAGCAACAGGCAAGATTCCCCACTGAGTTACTTGCAACTGTTTCGCAGCATAGAACCTTCTTTTGTTTCCTTCTTCCCTGTTCCTGTCCCTTACTGCTCTAAACACTAATTTTACTGAACAAATCATATGACTCCCTCCCCATTTATAAGGCTGATGGTTAGTACACACTCAACCACAAAATACCACCTTATGTGTGTAGGGTTGTGTGTATGTGCTTAGGTGTGTAATTTCCTGTTATTAGTTCTAACTTCTCTCAATAAACCTTACACTTGCCCTGGCTAGGTGGCTCAGTTGGCCGGAGCATCATCCTGCACACCAAAACATTGTGGTTTAGATTCTCACTCAAGCTTGCAGGTTCCATCCTCCGTCAGTGTGCATATGAGAGGCAACTGATCAATTGATTCTCTCTCTCTTTCTTTACCTGCCCCCCCTACTCAACTTCCTTCTCTCTAAAAGCCAGTAAAACATATCCTTGGATGAGAAAAAAAATCTTCCATTTATGTGAATGTAATAACTTCCTGTTCTTGAGAATCCTATTCAGCAGTGGGTTTGGAGGTTAGGTAAGTTATCTAAGTCTCCTCACTTAACCTAATGTTTACTCCTAAACAAGTTAAATCAGATAAGTAATACTTCCCTCCTAAACAGTGCAACTAAATATTCATTGAACTACTACCCTTTGCAACAGCATGTATGGAACTAGAGAGCATTAGGCTAAGCAAAATAAGCCAGGGAGCTAAAGACAAATACAATATGATCTCACCTATAAGTGGAACCTAACCAACAAAACAAATAAGCAAGGAAAATATAACCAGCAACTTTGAAAGAAAAAAGGAACTAACAGGGTCAAGAGGGAAGGAGGGAGGGGTGGGAGGGGAAAGGGAAGGGAAGGGTCAAGTCAAAGAACATTTATAAAGAACCCATGGACAAAGCCAAAGTGGGAAAGGATTGAGGGAGGGAGATGGGGGAGGGGGAACAGGGAAAAGTGGTGGTGGGAAAGTGGAGACAAATGTATTTGAACAAATAATTAAAATTAAGAAAAAAACGTAATTCTTCAATGTTCACCAGGAGAAGTATTGAGTCTTTCATCCTAGCAAAATAATGTAAATACATATCCTTAGAAACACAATGATGACAAAGACCAAAATTATTCAGGACTTACAGGGTTTTGTAAAGCATCACTGTTGGGATTTTTTGTGTCCCATTGCTGTTAATAAATTTGAAATTGGTGGAATTAAAATGAAGAAAGACTAAATAAGATTCCCTACTGAAATCATAGTTTCTGTTCAGAGTTCAGTATCTGAATATCTCTAATCCTTCAATTTTGAAAGTCTGCTAGTAAAATGATGTTCTATTTTAATCCATTTTATTAATTGATTGAATGCCTAAATAGTTTTTTTTGGTAATAAAAGATTCATTAGAATTTTTAATGATTTGCTATAGGCTAATGTATAGAAGAGCTATTTCCTGTAACTACGTAAAGGATATTCTGTGGATTGTCATTTTCCACTTCCTAGTGACATTTATTTTCCTGTTCTAGGATATGAGACTCATTTAGTTCATTCACAGTGTTAAAAACATTTAAAATAAATATACTTCTGATTTAAGAAAGCCCAAAGTAGCATGCTTTACTGAAAGTAAAAAAAGTGATTAAAGGAAGAATGAACTCATCCTGGAAATGTTTCCACAACCTACTCCCCTCCTCCCAAATTCCCTCCCCCTGCCCTTTGAATCTACATCAGAAGACCTGGAGAAAACAATTGAATAGGACTAAAAACACTCCCACTCAGACAAGAGACAAAATGTGCAGGGGACACAACTCCATTCAGAGGCACTGATGGATACGATGCTGGCACATGGGCTCCTATCCTACTAAGACTGCTCTCAAACAAGCTCATTTTGTTTGGCCCCCCAACTATTAATTTTTTTTTTAAAGAAAAATGTTTTTCCATCACAATTGTTTAGTGTGATGCTAGTACTCCAGGGTGGATTTCTGAATTCCAGGGGGACAGTGTGATTCTCTCACAGTATCACCGGTGTTTCTCCTGTCAGTCAGCCCCCACCTTTGCGGTCAACAAGTGTTGACCCTTCCTGGGAAATAGGCTATGCAGAGAAGTGGTGAGTGTCACTCATAGCACACTCATTTCCTCCTCAGTCCTCTCTTCTTCACAGTGACCAGCCTCCACACTGTCCAGATAGTGTAAGGAAAACATGGCAGAACCTCAGTCAGCCTGGTCCACAAGTGATCCTCAAACCAGAGCTCTCTGCAAACTAATTTAGATGTACTGTAAACAAGAAATAAACTTTTGTTGTGTTAAGCAGAGGAAACTACTTCAGAGTTAATTCGTTAGCACAGCATTACCTGTGATTAAACAGGTATGCCACCTAGAGGTGGAGGGCACCTAGGATCTTCTGCAGGATTCTGAGACAAAAAGAAGTGTTCCAATATCAACATGAATGTTTGTGGTTCAACAAAGATACTTCCATTCTTAGTTAGGCCTCTTCTGAACTATTATAGGGAAATGAGAATATATTGTTTCATTAAACCCATAGGAGCCACAAAACTGTTAGAAATGTAAAGGTTGCATAAATGATGCATGAGGAACAAGGAGACTACAATGCTGACAGACACTGTTTCTTGGCACTGCATGTCTACACAGGTGCCGGTCATATACTCTCCACAAAGCCACACCATTTCCACAACCAAGAAAGATGGTTCCTGATGGCTCTCAAACGTCTACCCCCAAAGAGAAAGTGACAGGCTTGTTTATATCTTTGTGCACCAATTAAAACCTGCCAGGAAGAAAGGGATTGTCCTAACTGGGGTTAAATGACCCTAGGCAGATGAGGCAACTGTGTCCAGCAAAGGATGTGGCCAGTACACACCATTAACCTTTCATACAAATATTTAGTTGTAACCAAAGCAAACCCAAAACTCTTTCAAAAAAGAGGTGGTTTCTGGACAGACAAAACATTCTTATACATGTTCAAAATTCCTTATGCACATAGCTAAAATCCAAAAATTTCTTAAAATTAATAGTTTTGTTTTCTAATTCATTTGGTAGTAAAATTTGACCTGATCTGCACTAATTTGGCAGACAAACTTGTCATGAACTTCACGTGAGGCTATTGTAGTTAACTTTTTAATTTAAAAATATCAAAGTTTTATTTTCTAAACACAACATTCTGCTACTTTTAAAAACTAGTATTTTGATTTTAAGTGTAATGTATATACACAGTAAAAATTCAAAGGTGATGTTTATTTGTGAATATTAAATACATTTTAATATAGAATTTTAATTTGTTTTACTATGGCTTGCTGCTCAAATGCTTCTGGGGGCGATATTTAAAACATGATATGCACATTACATTAGTTTCCTAATATAAATTCTAGAACATGTCTCTAAGGGTTTTAATAAAGAAATTGTGTATCAGAATTATAGTAGTACAAAGATAAAAGCCCATAAAAATAAATTATGCGTATCATGACTTAGGAAAGAGAGAACACATATCTAAATAGATACATGGACAATAGTGATTCTTACACATATAACTTCCTCTTTTCAGCTACAAATTCTCAACAGCAGATTTAAAAAATGTCAAGAAACATGAGCTGAATGCCACTTTTGCATTAGGTGTAAGTGTGTGACTTGTTGAAGTAAAGAGAGGTATGACAGAATCCACAGATTTAGAGATGAAGGTGGTCTCAGAAGTCATTTAAGACATTTCTAACTTGTTCCATGAGGAAATGAAACAAGGAAAGGAAAGTGACCTTCCTAAGGCTCAAAAAGTCAGTAATAACATGTATCTAGAAGCCTTTTTTCTAAATATTTTCATCAATGAAATGTGTCTTTTTAAAATTCTAGTCCAGGACTTCTTGTCAAGATGATGGCACAGTAGACATGGCTTGCCTCTTCACACAACCACAACAAAATTACAACTAAAATATAGAACCATTGCTTAGAACCAACAGAAATTTAGTTGAATGGAAATTTGACAACTATGGAAACCACATCTATCTGGACTGGTAGGAGGGGCGCAGACACAGAATGGGCTGGTCCCACATCCATGTCTAAAAATTCCATGAATAAAAATTTGAGAGGGATATCTTGAAAGCGAGGAGTCCCAGCACCATACCAGGCACTCCAGCCTAGGGGTCCAGTGTCAAGAAGATAAGTCTCCTCAGCTGCTGGCTGCAAAAACAGCAGGATTGAATAGGTGGAAGAAACTTCTGGATCCCCAAGCAGTTCCTCTTGAAGATCCCACGCACGACTCACTTACTCAGATTTACTCTCTGTGGGCTCTGGCGCTGGGGAGGTAACTTGAGGGGCACCAGTGGCTTGCAGGGGGGAGGCTGAAGTGTCTTGCATCAAGGTGAGCAGAGACCATTGTCCCTTTTCTGGGCCCGCCCTCTCCACTCCCCCGACCCTGCCCGCCCTCAAGAGTTGGCAGACTATCTAAGATTCCATCAACCTGGCTAACACTGTTTGACCTACCTTGGAGACCTTGAGAGACTCTGACTCACCCACCTTAGGGACCCACCCAAGCTTCTTTTCCATATGAATGCCTCATGCTTCATGACTTCCTAAACCCTCTCAAATAAACAGTAGGTGGCCTCAATGAGCTCCAGGCCCATAACTAGAAGCCTAAATTCACAGCTTGGCTTCCTCTGGAAATCTCCAAGCCCAGCAGAAGTAAGAGCTATCTCAGATAGCTTTATAACTAGGCAGGGTGGCCTTGGCAAAACACAGGTCGGGGCTGATCTTGGCCTGAACCACCTGGGAAACCCCAAGGTAACCACACCTGTGGATATCTACAGACCATGTCAGAGCACCACCACCCTGTCCCTGCATAGCATATCATCCATGGAAGGCAGAGGATGGTAGGTCAGTGGTCACAGCCAATCCTTGAAGCTGACTGGCCTGGGTAAATCCCTCCCATTGATCTTCCAACAGCAACCAGGGTTCAGTTACAAGAAGAGGGTGTACTCAGCCAGTATGAAGGGAGCACCTCAAGTACCCCACTTGGTTATAGGAGAGGCTATGCCACTTGACCATACAAGACACCTACTACCTTAGACCACACTACAAAGAAACAGAGTTAAAGCAGCCCGAATATATAAAAACAAACACAGGGAGGCTGTGAAAATGAGGAGGCAAAGAAACATGGCCCAAATGAAGGAAAAGATCAAAATTCCAGAAAAAAAAGCTAAACAAAATGGAGATAAGTAATCTATCAGATGCAGAGTTCGAAACACTGGTTATGAGGATAGCTCAAGGATCTTGTGAGGACCTCAACAGCATAAAAAATATCTAGCCATAAACAAAGGACACAGTAATTGAAATAAACAACAACTTATAGGAAAACAACAGTAGAGTGGATGAAGCTAAGAATCAAATCAATGATTTGGAACCTAAGGAAGCGAAAGACAACCAATCAGAACAACCAAGAAGAAAAGAGAATCCAAAAAAATGAGGATAGTGTAAGCAGCCTGTGAGACAACTTTAAGAAACACAACATTCACTTCATAGGTGTGCCAGAAGGAAAAGAGGAAGAGCAAAAAATTAGAAATCTATTTTTCAAAATGAAAGAGAACTTCCCCAATTTGATGAAGAAAATAGGCATGCCAGTATGGGAAGCACAGAGAGCTCCAAACAAGGTGAATACAAAGAGGTCACCTCCAAGACACAGAATGAAAATGCCAAAGGTTAAAGATAAAGAGATGGGAGCAGGGTCTGGGAGAATGGGTGAGAGGTGAGGGGATTAAGTACAAATAGATAGTTACAGAATAGCCATGAGGATATAAAGTACAGTATAGGAAATGGAGTAGCCAAAGAACTTATAGGTCTGACCCATAGACATAAAAAAGGGTGGGCGACTGTCTGAGGGATTCAGGGGTACCCCATGGAGGGAAAAATCAGGAAAACTCTAATAGCATAATCAATAATACATAATTTAAAATATAAAATAGAAGGAGAGCTGGTTGCCAGGAGGTTAAGAGGCAGCAAGTTGACTCATGTTGACCAGGCAAGCTTCCACGTTGATGTCTTTGGAATATCATTTATTCGTGATGTCATGCTAAACCAGAGAGCACTTTGAATTTTGTCTAGAATCGGTGATAATGGAATCCTCTGTTTAAAATTTAAGACATCTGGTGAGTGGAAGAATTTCCGCACAGACTCAGCTCTCTCGCTGCCCAGAGATGCTAGGGGAGAGACTGGAGACAGGATTAACCGGAGAGTCCCTAAACTGACTTCTTCCCATTTCCATAGTCTTCATTCTGCTTGGGCAGGCCATGCGCCCAAAGAGCCCAAAGTGGGGAAAACACACAATAGAAACCACTAAACTGACCAGTGCCGGGCATCTGCCAGGTACCAGGTGAGCACGAAGTCGGGTGAGTACACTGGTACCAGGGCCAAGGTGAGAGCGCTCAAAGAACCGACGTGAGAGTGTGGAGCAATCCATAGAAATAGTGGATCCCTGGGCGAAGAGGTCAGAGAGCTGCCCAAAGCAGAAGTCAGACACCAACGGTAGATTCCTGGAAGGTTCAAACAAATGACCCAAGGTCAGATAGGGTCAAGAACTGACATCATCAGAGGTAGGCCAAGAAATAAAAGTAAAGAATAAATAAATAAATAAAAGACTCGCCTACTACCATAGAAGTTTAATCCACAAAGTCAGGAAATCTAGATGGCCCAACTGAAGCAGAAGCAAAAATAAATAAATAATATAATTAATTAATTAATTAACAGACTCTCAGAAAAATGGGAAGAAAAAGAAGTTCCCCCCAAATGAGTGAAAAACAGGAATCCCCACAGAAAGAGCTAAATGAAACAGAGGCAAGGGAACTATCAGATATGGAATTCAAAACAATGGCTCTAAGGAAGCTCAATGAGCTTAGCTAGCAAAAAGATAACTATGAGAAACTGCAGAGAAACTATCAGGATCTCACAGCAAAGTATATCAGCCTGGAAAAGGATGTAGAAAATATCGAGAAGACACAACAGGATATGAAGAATACCATTTCTGAATTGAAGAACACAGTAGAAGGAATCAAAAGAAGGCTGGATGAAGCTGAGGATCAAATCAGTGAGATGGAGGATAAGGTAGAAAAAAGCTCACAAAAAGAACAAGAAATGGAAAAAAAGACTCAAAAAGAATGAAGAAGCATTTAGGGAAATGCAGGACAACCTGAAAAGCAATAATATAGGCAAAATAGGGATACCAGAAGGAGAAGAAGAGGAGCAAGGAATAGAGAAACTGTTTGAAAAAGTAATGATGTAAAATTTCCTCAATTTGAGGAGAGAAAAGGTCTCATGGATCCAGGAAGCACAGAGGGCCCCACTCAGGAGGGACCCAAGGATGTCCACTCCAAGGCACATCATCATTAAAATGGCAAATGTCAAAGACAAAGAGAGAATCCTCAAGGCAGCAAGGGAGAAGGAGGAAGTTACATACAAGGGGGCCCCAACATGGCTAGGAGCTCACTTCTCAACAGAAACACTACAAGCCAGAAAAGAATGGCAACAAATATTCCAAGTCATCAAAAGCAAGGTCCTACAACCAAAGCTGCTCTACCCAGCAAGACTCTCAATTAAAATAGAAGGGGATATAAGGAGTTTCTCACACAAAAGAAGGCTAAAATAATACATCTCTATGAAACCAGCACCACAAGATATGCTAAAGGGGCTGGTTTAAGAAGATAAAGGAAAGGAGTGAGAAAGAGAAAAACACAGGTACAAAGAGAAAAAATGAATAGGTTTCTATCAGTAATAACTGTCAATGTAAATGGACTAAACGCCCCAATCAAAAGATACAGGATAGCCGAATGGATAAGAAAACATGACCCTAGAAGAGACCCACCACAGAACAAAAGACCTACACAGATTGAAAGTAAAGGGATGGAAAAAAATATTCCAAGCAAATGGGCAAGAGAAGAAAGCAGGGGAATACTTATATCTGACAAAATAGATTTCTAAACAAAGACTATAAAAAGAGACCCAGAGGGACACTTTATAATGCTTAAAGGAAGAATCTATCAAGAAGACATAAACATTGTAAACATATATGCACCCAACAAAGAGCACCCAAATATAAAAGGAAAATCTTGGATGACTTATAAAAAGATATAGACAGCAACACACTGATAGTAGGGGATTTTTAATACCCCACTGTAAAACATGGACAGATCTTCCAAACAAAACATTAACAAGGGTATTGTGGAGCTGAATGACGCACTGAATCAAGTAGATTTAACTGACATATATAGAACCTTACATCTCAAAGAAGCAAAATACACATTCTCTTCAAAAGCCCATGGAAGTTTTTAAAAGATAGACCGCATGTTGGACACAAAGCAAGCCTCAGCAAATTCAGGGAAATTGAAATAATAGCAAACTTTTTCTCGGACCACAAGGGCTTGAAACTGGAAATCAACCTCAAAGAGAAACTTCAAAAACTTGCAAACTCATGGAGACTGAACAATAGACTATTAAATAATGAATGGGTAAATAATGAGATAAGAGAAGAAATAAAAATTTCTGGAAACAAATGGAAATGAACACACAGCAGTTCAAAACCTATGGGACAACAAAGGCAGCCCTGAGAGGGAAGTTCACAGCAATACAGGCTTACCTAAAAAAGATAGAAACATTTCAAATAAGAGACCTAACACTACAACTTCAGGAATTGGAGAAACAACAATAAATAAATCCCAGAGCAAGTAGAAGGAAGGAAATAGTCAAGATCAGAGCAGAAATTAATGACATAGAGACAAAAAGAACAATTCAGAGGATCAACTAATTCAGAAGCTGGTTCTTTGAAAAGATAAATACAGGGGGCGAAAGACAAATACCATATGATCTCACCTATAAGCGGAACCTCACCAACAATGCAAAGAAGCAAGGAAAATATGACCAGCAACACTGAAAGGAAAAGAAATCAACAGAGACAAGAGGGAAGGGGGGGGCAGGGAAAGGGAAGGGAAGGGGAAAGTCAAGGAACATATAGCAAGGACTCATGGACAAAACCAAAGGGGAAGAGCTGAGGGAGGGAAGGTGGGAGGGGGCAAGGGAAAGAGGTGTGGGGAAGGCAGAGACAAATGTATTTAAAAAGTAAATAAATTAATTTAAAAAAAAGATAAATAAAATCAATAAACTTTTAAACAGACTCACCAAGAAAAAAAGGGAGAGGACCCAAATCAATAATATCAGAAATGAAAGAGGAGAAATAACAACTGATACCACAGAAATACAAAGGATTGTAAGAAACTACTATGAAGAAATATATGTCAAGAAATATGAAAACCTTCATGAAATGGACAAAGTTTTAGAAAAGTATAATCTTCTAACACTGAAGGAGGAAGAAACAGAGAGCTTGAAAAGACTGATAACAGCTGGAGAAATTGAAGCAGAAATCAAGAAACTCCCAGCACACAAAAGCCCAGGGCTGGATGGTTTCACAGGAGAATTTTACAAAACATGTAAGGAAGAGCTAACCTCTGTCCTTCTGAGACTATTCCAAAAAATCCAAGAGGAGGGAAGACTCCCAGACTCTTTTTATGAGGCCAGCATCACCCTAATCTCAAAACCAGATAAAGACCCTACAAAGAAAGAGAACTACAGGCCAATTTCACTGATGAAAAATGATGCTAAAATCCTCAACAAAATATTGGCAAACTGCATCTAGCAATACATTCGAAAGATTATCCACCATGATCAAGTGGGATTCATCCCAGGGATGCAGGGATGGTTCAATATACACAAATCAATAAACATAATACATCACATAAATTTAAAAAAAAAGACAAAAAACAACATGATCATCACGATAGAGGCAGAAAAAACTTTCGATAAGATACAGCACTTATGATAAAAACGCTCAGCAAAATGGGAATAAATGGGGCATTCCTCAACGTAATAAAGGCCATATATGAAAAACCTACAGCTGACATCATACTCAACAGGCAAAAACTAAAAGCTTTACCACTAAGATCGAGAATATGACAAGGATGTCCGTTTTCACCACTTCTTTTCAACATGGTATTGGAAGACCTAGCCACGGTGGTCATACAGGAAAAAGAAAAAAAAAGGCATCCAAATAGGAAAGGGGGAAGTAAAACTATTATTGTCTGCAGATGACATGATAGTGTACATATAAAACCCGTAGACTCCACCAAAAAACTCAACCTAATAAGGGAATTCGGCAAAATAGCAGGATACAAAGTCAACATTCAGAAATCAAAGGCATTTTTGTACACCAGCAATGAAATAGAAGAAGAAGAAATCAGAAAAAAAAATACCATTCAATATAGCGACAAGAAATATAAGATACCTAGGAATTTAACCAAAGAGGTAAAAGATCTGTACACAGAACACTATACAACAATGAAGAAAGAAATTAAGGAAGGCACAAATAAATGGAAGCATTCCTGTGCTCATGGATTGGAAGAATTAATATCATCAATGTGTCCATACTACCCAAAGCAATTTATAGATTCATCGCAATCCCTATTAAGACACTAATGATGTAATTCACAGAAATAGAACAGACATTTCAAAAATTTATATGGAACCATAGATGACCCCTGAATAGCAGCAGCAATTTTGAGAATGAAAAACAAAGTGGGGAGGATGACAATACTGGACATCAAACTATACTACAAAGCCACTCTACTCCAAGCAATCTGAAACTGGCACAAGAACAGGCCCATGGAGCAGTGAGACAGAATAGAAAGCTCAGAAATAAGCCCAGGTCTATATGGGCATCTAATATTTGACAAGGGGGCAGAAGCATAAAATGAAGTAATAATAGCCTCTTCAACAAATGGTGTTGGGCAAGCTGGACAGCTACATGCAAAAAATTGAAATTGGATCATCAGCTGACACTATACACAAAAATAAACTCAAGATGGATAAAAGATTTAACTATAAATCATAATAGCATAAAAGTCCTAGAGGAGAACATTGGCAAGAAACACTCAGATATCCCAAGCAGCAATTTTTTCACTGATATGTCTCCTAAAGCAAGGGACAGAAAGGAAAGAATAAACAAGTGAGACCTCATCGAAATAAGAAACTTCTGCACGGCTAAAGAAAACACCAGAAAAATGAAAAGGGAGCCAACTCTATGGGAAAATATATTTGCTAATGATACATCAGATACAGGTTTGATCACAAAATATATAAAGAACTCACTTGACTCCACTCCAAGATGACAAACGATACAATCAAAAAATGGGTGAAGGACCTGAGCAGACGCTTTTCCAAGGAGGAGATACAGAGGGCTCCGAGACATTTGAAAGGATGCACGGCATCTCTAGCCATCAGAGAAATGCAGATCAAAACCACTATGAGATACCACCTTACACCGGTCAGAATGGTCATCCTAGACAGATCAACAAACAACAGGTCCTGGCGAGGCTGTGGAGAAAATGGAACACTAATACACTGCTGGTGGGAATGCAGACTGGTGCAACCATTGTGGAAAGCAGTGTGGAATTTCCTCCAAAAGCTGAAAATGAAACTGCCTTTTGATCCAGTGATTCCCCTGCTGGGACTATACTCTAAGAATCCCAAGACACCAATTCAAAAGAACCTATGCACCCCAATGTTCATAGCAGCACAATGTGCCATAACCAAGTGTTGGAAGCAACCTAAATGCCCATCAGTAGATGATTGGATCAAAAAATTATGGTAAATTGTCACAACAGAATACTACTCAGCAGAAAGAAAAAAAGAACTACTAAACTTCACAACTGCATGGATGGAACTAGAGAGCATTATGCTAAGTGAAATAAGCCAGGGGGCGAAAGACAAATACCACACGATCTCTCCTATAAGCGGAACCTAACCATCAAAACAAAGATGCAAGGAAAATAAGACCAGCAACACTGAAAGGAAAAGAAACCAACAGAATCAAGAGGGAAGGAGGGATGGGTAGGCGGGGGGGGGGGGGGGGAGGAAGGGAAGGGTCAAGTCAAGGAACATATAGCAAGGACTCATGGACAAAACCAAAGGGGAAGGATTGAGGGAGGGAGAGGGGGGAGGGGCCAGGGGAAAGTGATGGGGGGAAGGCAGAAAAAAATGTATTTGAAAAAATAAATTAATTAAATAAAAAAAGAAATAAAATAAAATATAATAAAATTCTAGTCCATTATGGTTTGAGTCCTGTAAATATTAGTAATTTGCTTACTTTGATGAGATAAAGCTGAAGGGTAGGAATGGAATGTGTTATAAGTGGTATTTTGTATTAGGAAAGTATGAGAGAGCCTGTTATTTTTTGTAAGAGAATATGATAAAAATCAAAAGATTCAGAAAAATACTTGAGTACTTCTATGTTGAGCCTAACTTTTGGATTTTTATAAGGCATCTGAAAAATAGTACTTTTTTTGACAGATATAAACTATGTTGAAAATGTATGTATGTAAACTATGTATGATAAAATGACATACATTTCTCTCAAATTGCTAGGTAGATGGCTTTGTTTTCAAGAGAATTTCTAGAGTGTTTTTGTCTAAACTCCACAATGTAGTTCATCCATTTTTTTTATGAAAGACAACTCTGTTATGTCACATAAAGTCTATTTCTTACCATTCCCAAATTCTCTCATCCTGTTCACCACTTCTGTGAATACTTGCTTTAAAAGAAATAATATGTAGCTGTTATTATGGTATTTACTGTTGTAGACAGTACACATCATGCAGGTTGTGTACTGTGTGGGTTGAGTGACCCACTCCCACCCCATCCCAGCTGACATCCAAGCTAACAGGATGTAAACTTCCTCCTCCATTTCCAATATTGCCACTTATAAAGTACTGTAAATATGTGCTTTACATGCTATCATTTTCACCCCATTGGTTCTGATCCTCATTCACGGTTGTTTGCATAGCGTGTTTGCTTTATCTTTCTAACTAAACTTAAATTCTCTGCTGTTTTAAGGTAGACATTCTCCATTTATCAGTCTTTATTTTACTGATCTGAAAGTTATGGCCAGAGAAGTGGATTTGCCAATAGATCACATAGCATTTTAATGGTGCTTGTGCTCATTAGTTATTGAGAGACACAGATACCACCTTCCTATTCTTCCTTCCTGTATATTTGGTTAGAGGTAAGGTCTTTCGCACACCAGCAGGACCTGAAAATTCCAGGTAATTTTTTCTCTGGCTCCAGATATCAGAGCATAAGCATGTGACTCAGGTCACCAACTCAAACACATCACCTGGGACCAGGAGCTAGAGCAAGTGGTCCACAGAATGAAGGACAGGTAAGAACCTACTCCAACAAACAGCAACTGCAGGAAGCGTACCATAGGTTGTTATAACCAACAGCAGCAGTGGAGTCAGTGTGGTGTCCCATATCAGAAGCAGGGACAGCCTAGCCATGAGTCCAATGCATGATATTGCCAAATACATGATTTGGTTCATAGCCATTTGTAAGGCAGTGGTTTCTGCCAATTTTCCAGCCTCCCATTCAATTCTATAAGCTAATAATTTTTTTCCAAAAAGTTCCTTCATTGTTTAAAATCCATAATTGCTTTCTGCTGTTATGACCAACACTTGTGATTGTTATCATATTGGTACTGAGTTAGCACAAAGACTCACTGACCCTGAAAGCTTTAGTCTTCTTCCATTGTAGGTACCTTGCTCCTCTTATAAAATATATTTACTTTAATTTCCTAGAAACTATCAGTAGTACCTTTCACTGCCAGTTATTTATTTTCAATTGTTTGAATTTATCCTTTTATTATAACAAATTGGGTTACAATTAATTTTAACTTCTATAGAAATAGTTTATAGATTAGGCAATATATTGACTTTTGTGGCCAACATTAATTTTGCCACACTGTATATCTGTTTCATCCCATAGATGAGGATTGATTTATAGAGCATTAAGACAACTTGCAAAGGAAAATTAAGTAGTGTCTAGGTGGAAATGAGGAATAATATATTGGATGAATGCATAAATGAAATAATTGAGTCTTTGATACGTTAAAAAAGACTGGTATCAAGTATCATACATCAAGTATCATACATGTATATCTCAGAACTCCAAACAGCTATTTATTTTAATAAATGACTATTTGATAGTTTTCCATTAAAAGGAAGATTAAATAACTAATAAAAAAGGGTAGAAATTGTTCCTTTATTTGCTTATTCATTTATTTATTTGTTCATCAGCAAACCTTTTGAAAGTACCCACAAGGTGCCAGTTGACCCTCCAGTTTATTACCTATCAAAGTTTAATAGTGCCTGTCTCTGCCAGTCTAGGTTTGTACAGGAAAATGCAGGCTGGAGAGTTAGAAAATAATTTTTCAAAACTATTTTTGGGGTCTGAAAATAAGATTTTCTCTGAATTTCTGTATCCCATGTATGAAGCTTTTCTGAATCATAACTTACTGTCTCTTAAGCAGTGCTCAATTGATTTTATGATGTAATACTTTAGGAACATTTGAAAAGCTTAATATGAACAATCAGAAAAAACTATGAACTAAATAACTAGTTAGAATATAATTTCCCTGTAAGTATTGTTTATAAAATAAAAATGCAATGTAATATTTTATAAGTTAGCATTTATATGTTTATCATAACATACAGAATTTTTACTAACAGAAATAAATAATTCAGTATCATTTACTCTTAGTAAATTAATGTAATCATAACAGTAAGTGACATTTTATTCAATAGCAAATCATAATCACATTTTTAATGTTATGAAACTCCAATGTCTTATTAGATTGGGGGAAAGAATAAACCAAAGTTATGTATTAATACACTTATTTTTCCCTCAACTTTTGTTGGTAAGTTTTAATAAAGGACTCTTTTAGGCCATATGCTCCTTCATTTTAAGCATAACAGCCTGGGAGATTAGAATTAGTACTAGAACTTCAAAGATGGAGAAATGGAGATTTATCTTGGTGAGCATCACACAGCCAGTATGTGAGAATAAATATGCATGTGTATCATCCAAAAGTTGTTTTGCTATGCACCTGTCAAAAGGACACTCACTCTGGTGAAGCCTCACACAGTGTACCTCAACATCCTCACCCACCCTCTCCTTCAAGAGTGATGTCCTTCCACTGTCCCTTTTCTTAGTTTTATTTGTGTATTGGGTTGACTATTCCCAAACACTGTTTCTGCAAATTTAGAATGCCATTTGCCTCCAGATTATGATTTCTGTTTCCCCCAGACCTTGCTTCGTGAGTCTGATTCAGCCTGACCTGCTTCTGCTTTCTATTTTCAAAGTGGCTGAGAATGACATCAACAGATAAAAAAGAGTCACTGGTTTTTCAGGCCAGTCCTGGCTTTGGGTTCCTTCTTTGATGTGCTGGACATGACAGCATTCACTGACTCTGAGCAGCCACACCAGCCTCCACAGCAGCAAGCTCAGTCCACTGTCCAAGCTCTCTCTCCACCCACTTTTCCCTGATGCTTGGGTCCCTTCCCAATCCCTTGATACCTGTGGCTCTGTCCTGGACACAACCCGCCTCATTGACAGCACAGCTGTAGGCTTGCTGAAGTGCTAAAACAAACTCTGGGTGGCTGGAACACCAAACTTGGGCAAGCCTGATAGAATATTTTCACACAAAGTGGCGAATGGAGCTCACAATGTACAACTAATTTTGTCAGTACATTCATGATTTCATATGCATTTTCAAATGACAGTAAATACAATTTTCCTTCAACTCAGGCAAGTAATAGGAATTGGAGATTTCCCATTTTGGTGCTTATCCTAGGAACCAAATCATGTCCTTTTTCCTGAGGAAGAGGAAATGCTAGCCTACATCAAGAAACACTGCTCGTTTAGAATGGCAAAGCACTAGCATTCTGTATTTTTCAGGTTTTCTTTCTCATATTTTAAAAGCTGTTGAATATAAGGTGGTATTTTGGCAGTGATTCGCTGTTAGAAAAAGCAGTCTGGAAATCTGACTCACTGAAGAACACAGTGAGAATTACCTAATTTTATTGTCTTCTACAGATTCATAGAATTGTTGGTGTGAAAAAACCATGACAATGAATCTAATTCATCCCCACACTCAATTGCCTGCACGCCTAGCACATACCTTGCTGGAGAGACCAAAATGCATTCTCTTTTAAAGGTTTCCAAAGATCTCACAAGCACACTCAATAAATCTTCCCAATGTGCCATTACTTTCCACATCAGGAAACATTTCCTTGCATCTAACCAAAATCTTGTATTCTGTGGTATCTTTGCACCCTCTGCTCCCTCTTATCCTATCTGTAGTCAAGGTTAGGAGTGGATGCTTACTGTATTGTGTTATTTATTGAGCTTCAGTCATCAGTAGAATGAATAACTCATTAAAACTTTCACTAGAAAGTTCTTGAATATTTCAATATCTTTTATAAGTAAGAAGTTTTTAAGTGAACATTACATCTTATAAGATACAGAATGACATCTACGGGGTTAATGCAAAATGCTAATATTCATCATTTGGCATGAATGTTCACATGGGATGGTCTCAGAAAATATTTCTTGATAGTTGACAAGGGTGTGGTTTCTAAATTCTAGGATTAGCTTAAACAAATATACTATAAAAACATCAGAGTATTCAAATAACATTATTGTTCTCCATAGCAAGAAGTGAACATACACTATTTTAACTGTATTTAGTTTTCATCAATTTAAGTTAAATGATCCACTTGTGAATTGGATTGCACAGTGCAGGTATGATAAATTTACTTATAAAACTGCATATTAGAAACAAGATGTGTACTAGACTTTGAGGGGATCACTTCATAAGTTATACAAATGTTAAGTCATATGTTGTACACATGAAACTGATATAATATTGTATGTCAACTGTAAATAAAAACTTTTTAAAATTAAAATTGTTTGAAAATCACTGAATTTTAGGAAAGTGAAGAACTGATTTTTTTAAGCGAATGATTTTAATAGGTAAAATTATCTATATTAAAACAGTTTTACAGCAAGTATTTATCTCTTTCTATTATTGGCAATAAAAAAACAGAGGTATAACTCTCACTTTTTATTCATAAGAAAACATGTCAAATTATTAATACAAGGAATCTTTACCTCAATCTGATAACTAATCAAAGCTTCTATTTTCCTAACTATAATATGGTTCTCTGAAAGCACAATATATGTAGAAATAAAATAATTTTATATCCAAGTGAATAGCTTTATAGTTGTTCTTTAATTAAATTTGAATTTTATATTACAAGATGCCCACATTTCCATTTTCATATTTTCCTTTCTCAAAGAGAAACTTTATATTGCTGCTTTTCAGGCAGAAGATTTTTTGTTTTTTGTTTTTTTTCCAAGCGTTTCTTTCTTTCTTTCTTTATTTTTAAATACATTTGTCTCTGCCTCCCCCCCACCACTTTCCCTTGCCCCCTCCCTCTTTCCCTCCCTCAGCTCTTCCCCTTTGGTTTTGTCCATGAGTCCTTGCTATATGTTCCTTCACTTTCCCCTTCCCTTCCCTTTCCCTGCCTGCCCCTCCCTCCTTCCCTTTTGTCTCTGTTGATTTCTTTTCCTTTCAGTGTTGCTGGTCATATTTTCCTTGCATCTTTGTATTGTTGGTTAGGTTCCACTTATAGGTGAGATCATATGGTATTTGTCTTTCGCCCCCTGGCTTATTTCGCTTAGCATAATGCTCTCTAGTTCCATCCATGCTGTCGCGAAGTCTAGTAGTTCTTTTTTCTTTTCTGCTGCGTAGTATTCCATTGTGTATATGTACCATAATTTTTTGATCCAATCATCTACTGATGGGCATTTAGGTTGCTTCCAACACTTGGCTATTGTAAATTGTGCTGCTATGAACATTGGGGTGCATAGATTTCTTTTTCCTTCCAGAAGATATCTTGTTTCTGCAGGAGTTAATTCAGACTGTAAAAGTGCCAATTCATTTTACCCAAATGGGGAAAATTGGGCTTTTATTATTATATAATTACATTAGTAAAACTTATATTTTCAAAGTGATTACACAAAATATCAAAATGTAGAAGCATGATAATTAGCTATGACTAAAAATGTTTATATTTTATATTTAAGGTTATGTTTTTCATTTACAATTGACATTCAATATTATTTTATATTAGTTTCAGGTGCACAGCATAATGGTTAGAAATCCTATTTCCAATACCCACCTGGCACCATACATATTTATTATAAAATGCCTCTATTTTAAATTAAAATAAAAGAGAGGTTATCAGCTGAAGGAGACAACCACAGACAGTACATTCCTGGAAGTCTCAAACAGACTGCCTAAGGTCAGACAGAGACAATATCTGACATCATCAGAGGCAGATCCAGAAAGAAAAAACAGGTCCCCTACCATAGAAGTTCACACCACAAAGCGAGGAAATCAAGATGGATCAGTTTAAGAAGAAGAAGCAAAAAAAGTCTCACAAATAATGGGAAAGCAAAGAAACACCCACCAGCAGAAGGGAAAGAAGGAATGGCCAGAAAGAGAACTAAATGAAATAGAGGCAAGTAAACTATCAGATACTGAGTTCCAAACAACAGTTCTAAGGAAGTTCAATGAGCTCAGTGAGCTCAGAGAGAATTACCAAAAACTACAGAGAAACTACGAGGAACACACTGCAAACTGTTTCAGCATGAAGAAGTACATAGAAACTACCAATAAGAGATAAGAGGAAATGAAGAATTCAATTTCTGAATTGAAGAACACAGTAGAAAGAATCAAAAGCAGGCTTGATGAACCAGAGGATTGAATAAGTGAGCTGGAGGATGAGGTAGAAAAAAGATCCCAGAAAGAGCAAGAAAATGAAAAAAAACCTCAAAAAGAATGAAGAGGCATTGAGGGAAATGCAGGACAACCCAAAACAAAATAATATCCATATAATAGGGATACCAGAAAGAGAAGAGGAGCAAGGGATAGAGAACTTGTTTGAAAAAGTCATGATGGAAAACTTCCCTAATTGGAGGCGAGAAATAGTCACACAAGTCCAGGAAGCACAGAGGGCCCCATTCAAGAGGAACCCAAGGAGGCTCACTCTAAGACACATCATCATTAAAATGGCAAATATCAAAGACAAACAGAGAATCCTCAAGGGACCAAGGGAGAAACAGGTAGTAACATATAAGGGGGCCCCGATATGGCTAGCAGCTGACTTCTCAACAGAAACACTACAAGCCAGAAAGAAATGGCAAGAAATAGAATTCTAAGTCATGAAAAGCAAAGGCCTGCAACCAAGACTGCTCTACCCAGCAAAGCTCTCAATTAAAATGAAAGTGAAATAAAGGGTTTCCCTGACAAAAGAAGGCAAAAAGAATATACCTCCACCAAACCAGTATTGCAAAATATGCTAACGGGAATGCTTTAAAATGAAGAAAAATAGTCTATGAATACCCAGTTCCTTTCACAGTTACCAATGCTTGATATTACCAATATTTTTAATACTATTAATCTAATTTTGACAATGATGTGTTATTGTAATTGTTCCTTTATTTTTTGAAACTAAACCTGTTTTTGTATATTTCTTACCTAATTCCATTATTATTTTATTTTATTTTTTAATTTATTTTTTCAAATACATTTGTCTCTGCCTTCTCCCCACCACTTTCCCTTGTCCCTTCCCCCCTCTCCCTCCCTCAAGCCTTCCCCACTTTGGTTTTGTCCATGAGTCCTTGCTATATGTTCCTTGACTTTCCCCTTCCCTTCCTTTTCCCCCGCCCACCTCTCCCTCCTTCCCTCTTGTCTCTGTTGGTTTCTTTTCCTTTCAGTATTGCTTGTCTTATTTTCCTTGCATCTTTGTTGGTTAGGTTCCGTTTATAGGTAAGATCATATGATATTTATCTTTCACCCTCTGGTTTATTTTGCTTAGCATAATGCTCTCTAGTTCCATCCATATGTCCATTATTTTTAAAAAGCTTTAAATAATTTTTTGGTATTCTTTACCCATTTTTTGATTAAAGATTTGTAGACTTTTCCCCCCCCAAAAAACAAAGAAAAAACCTATTAACCCTTTTTTATATGTCTGGCAAATACTTTCCTATTCTATTACTTGTTCTTTAACTTTTTTTATATGTACATTACTATATAGTCTTAAATGTTTAACAGTCATATTGTCAATATTTTACTTTATAACTTCTGGGTTTGAATATTTCACTTCAGGGTAAGAAAAATATTAGTTTGTATGTTCTTCTAAAACTACTTAGATTTTACATACTGATTTTTAACTCACCTAAATGTTTTGTATCATGTGCAAAATAAGGTCCTATATTTGTTTTATTTCAAGTTATAGTAGTCCATGCAGCTTATTTGTTGAATAATCCTTATTTTCCCCATTGATTTGAAATATCAATTTAATCATATATTATATTGTTAGACAGATATATGCATTTGCTTGTAGAATTTTCATTGTATTTCATTGAATTACTTGATTATTTCTGTGCTGGTGTCATGTTTTAATTGCTGAGACTTTACGATGGATTTAAATGTTTTAATATTTTATAATGGATTTTGACATTTAAAAAAATAAAATCAATCTGCAGTAGAAAGAAAGAAAGAAAGAAAAAAGAAAGAAAGGAAGAAAGAAAGAAAGAAAGAAAGAAAGAAAAGAGGAAGGAAGGAAGGAAGGAGGGAAGGAGAGAAGGAGAGAGAGAAGGGAGAAAGGAAGCAGGAAAGAACTCCTACCTTTTGCAACAACATGGATGGAACTGGAGAATATTATGCAAAGTGAAATAAGCCAGGTGGTAAAAGACTAATATCATATGATCCCACTTATAAGTGGAATCTAGTCAACAAAATAAACTAATAAACAAAACAAACCACAGGCATGGAAACATGGATCAGACTGAAAGTGACCAGAGGGGATGGGGAAAGAGGACAGTGGTGGAAAGAAGGGGAAGGGACTAGACAAAGAACATGTCCATGTATGGACATGGACAACAGAGTGGGAATTGACTGTGGGAGCAAGGGGTAAGGGTTGAATGGGTGGAGGAGGGCAAACGGGGAAATATTGAGACAGCTGTAATAGAATAAACATGATTTAAAAAAATAAATAAAATAAAATAAAATAATTTCTGGAGATAGTTAAGGACATTACAGATTTAAATATTAAATACATATATGTTTATAATACAAGGGTGGGCAAAAGTAGCTTTACTGTTGAGAGTATGTGAAACACTTTATTCTTGAATTATTATTAATTATGTATTATTTTCCTTATGAACAACTGTAGACCTACTTTTCCCCACCCCTGTATAGAAACATAATATTTATTATTTTACTATAATAAATTTATCTTTGAATCCACAAGAGTATCATTACTGATCCTGTAACAAATTATATTCACTTCAGAAGGATATATGATTAATTTAACAAATATAGTTTATTCTGATTAGTACAAACTCCAAGGCAATAGTGCTCAATTATGAAAATATTTATGAGGGTTTGTTTGCACTTTTAAAGCCATGTGTCAAAATAATTTAAGGATCTTTACCTTAAATTATTTCAACCCCCAGAAAATAAAATTAAGGATATATACTGTGAAATAATGGAGAAAGTAATGTTTGCTTAATTCATATTTAATAAATTAATTTTTGTGGTTAAGTAATAGATATACACAATATTACAAACATACACCTCCACTCACATTTTCAGTTTTTTCAGCAGGTTCTGTTTCTATTGTCTACATTTTCTGCCAGCTGTCTAATCACTAAGTCCTTGGTTCTTCCTGTGTGAACTGTTTCAACAATTCTACCTCTGCCTGGCTCTGCCTCACCTGGCCCTACTCCTATAAGACACCAGGAAAATAACTTCACGTCTAGCTCTTGTAACACCACCGGAGTCCCTAAAACACCTTTGGGAGACCTCAACATTTTGTCATCTGAATATGGGACATTCCGTCAACCACTTCCTCATTCTTTCAACAGTCATAATTGTAAGCATATTTTGATTCCTTGTTAATGCAGGGTCATCTGTGGGGCCACACCATGTTCCTCAGACATTCAGTTCAGGGCTGCCTTCTTTTCTCCATCTTTTTCTCTGCCTGCAACATCATTTCAGTATCCTCGCCACTGGATAGCCATCATTTCCTTCAAGCCCTTGGAAAAACCATGCTTATCATTTGCTAATCCATCACCCGTTAATCTTTTCTTCAATCTTTTGTTAATCAACCCTGTTTTATAATTCCCTTACCTCATAGCAATAAGTTACATAATTTTACATACTCATAGAGGTATACTTTTTATTATTTTATAGAACACATGAGCACACACACAGACACACTTTTGTTTTCTTGCAAAAAAGCTATGATTCTAGGATATTCTCCAAATTCCATTATAAAGCCCTATTTCCACATTTCATCTTTGCTTGATAAATTGGTAAAATGGCCATTTCTTACTTAAACTGAATTTCAAAGGAGATTATGACATTTTATGGCCAATGGCTTAACTAAGAGATTCAAAATGAAAAACAATAAAATATAATTTAATCCGTTCTTCAACATCTATTTCTATCTGCTACTTAAAATTGCTTGACCTGGTGAAATAATTCTAATTTACCTTAAATGCAAAATGTAATGTGAATGGCAACTAATATTATCAATGTGTTTTTCAACATTAGTCTCCCTTCTCTTATTAGGCTATCCATGAAGATGGAGAAGCAAGTTGTAAAGAAAAATTTATTCCTTTCATGTTGCAGAGAGAAAAATCCAACACTTAGATTTTAATGAAAGCAACCTTTATTATACCAATTAAATTTATTTCGGTTTTAGTTAACTATTTTCAAGATTAACTTCTCTTAACTTTTAATTTCCAATGGCCAAATAGCCATCAGAAAAATGTTTATCAAGTTAGATTAGAATAATAAGAAACAAAAAGTTGAAGTCTAGCTCATTCAACAGAGAATGGTAAAATTTAGTAGCTAATATCTTAAAACAAAATGTACTCAAATGATAAAAAAATATTAGAGATCCCAAAATATAAATTAGATATTTCACTGAAAGTCTTTATACTATGAATAAAAAGTGTTTTTTTTTTTAATGCACTTGAAATAACTGGCATACTATGTTTCCCCACTGCCTAAGGTATTGAGCAAGATTTCCCGAAGAAACCTTATCCTTACAATTACTGTTATCCTGAATGGAATTAATCAGTCTCCTCAGGGCCAAACACATAATGAGAATTAGCACAGGGTGACCTTTAATTTAGCTTTGTAGTGACTGTCTTTATCAGCTCCAGGTGTTTTGTGGGAATGTACAAGGTGCCACTGAAAGTCAGCAAAATCAATCTTTCTTCACCTTCCGTTGATCTTACATTTCTACTCTGATCTATAGTGTGTCAATTATACTTTAGTTTTCCTGGAAATCTGCTTGCTATAATGATTAAGAGCATTATTGACATAGGTTGGTGGAGTCAAGGGAGTGTCCTCTTGAAAAGTGAGAGAGAAAAAGTGCTTAACAAGGAGTTGTACTCTATTCCACAAACTCTTCAATGTGCCACCAGGATTGCAGCTGCCATGTTAATCAAGAAAATAGTATAGTTTGTTTTATTCACAGTGTTACCAAGAGTTGTTCAACATTTTAGAAAAAGTGATGGCAACCCCACTCACTGTGTGTGTGGCACCAGTACAGTTCAGTGTGTGGGTCTGTGGCACCACCATGGAGTTGCGGTGATTCGAGATATTGCTGAAAACATTTACCCCTTTTTTATACATAGAGTTGTAAACATCCAATTATCTCATTTTGAATCTGGCCTGAACTTTCAACAATTCTTTTATTTTTCTATTTTATGACAAATAGGGCCTTGTACTTTTTTTTCTTGAAAGTTACATATGTAGGTAAATTATATTGTCTACAAAGATCACTTCCAGTTACTAAAAGGGGACTACTCACAGGTTTGAGAAGCACTGTTCTAAGCCGGTCTGATGATCCCCTCCTTCCTGCCAAACACTTTATGTTTTTTTTGTGGGGGTAGCCAAGGCTGGTGAAACCTACAAAGAAGTCTCCTTGTGATCTGGGGGAAAACATTTGTTGATTGCTTATTCTAGATGAGCAATGAATAAGCCGACAACCTGTTAAAACTTTCCTCTTCCATCCTCATGACTTCAATGAGAACATGACACCTGTGCAGTCATTTTGTGAGGACGCTTCAAGTTTGGGAAAAAAGGGGAAATGCTACTGAAGCAATGGACCACCTTGGAGCTAACTCTCTCAACCTTCTTGATTTTGGGGTGTAGGAGAGTGTACATGGTTTAAATCTCTAGTATTCAAATTTTATGCAGCCTGAATCTGTTGAACTTGGTACAAAACTGAACTTAATATCCTACCTTCAAACCTGGTTGCATGCAGCCATTTACTGAGATGCCAATGCCAGTAACGTTAGAGTCACTTCTCTCACTATGCACCCCCACATCTAATCAGTCTTAAATACTGTTAATATGACCTCATAAACATGGGAAAATCTATCTATATATCTCACAGACCACTTTCAACACCTTAAGCCAAATCACCATCACATTCTACCTGCACTTTCTGCTACAACCTCCTGCCTAACTGGCTTTACTGAAGTTCCCTCATGCTCAGTCACATTCTCTACCCACAGGAGACTTACTTAACTTTTTAAAATACAAATTCAATCATGTTAGTCCTCTCAGGAAAAGAAGCTTCCTGCAGCTGCCACACAAATTATAAAATCCTTAACCAGTTCTACAATAGCAATCTCATAATTAATTCAAGAGCCATACTGTTCCCCTTGTCTAAAAGCTCTTCTTCCCATCATAACCACCATGACCACCCCACACACAAAGCCACTTTTTACCACTGGTTCATATTTGGTTTCTGCTGAGTCAGCTTTAAATATCACTTCCTTAGAAAAGCCATATAGTCAGATAGCAAGGAGTTAGTCACACTTACTGAACACTCTGATTTTCCTTTAAAATTAGATTTTGTATTTCCTGCTTATGGATGTCTCCTCCACTAAAGTAAGCGACATAAGGGCAGTGGTGTGACAGATTTATTGTTGTTGTCCTAGTTCTCTGCAGATAACTTCTCTTAGACTAAGTGACCAAATGATACAAGGTAAAAGGGATAGAAGAATAAACTATTTAAATCCCCTTGATCTGACTCCAGACAAAACAAACAATTATCCTAGAGGAGAATTTGGCTCTCTCCCTAGGTCTTCCTCAGGTTGGAAATGAAGTAGGCATATCAACCAAGGAGTCTGGTCCTCTTTATAAATTGTATTTTCTACTATAAATTAAATATTCTGAATTTATACACAGGTCTCATATAATGGTGATTGATTATGAGATAGAAGTATTCCTGGTACACTGACAAAAATCAGTATTAATTACAAAGCTGAGAGCTTTTCCCTGGAAGGTGGTAAATTTACTCAAGTAAAAACATCTTGTGAGATCCTAATGGTGTCACCTTCCCAAAAGACTAAACTGAAATCTTAAACTCTCATTGTGACAAAGACAAAAATACCAAAGTAAATAAATACGAGCTTTCAGGATCCACACTTTCCAAAGAGGACTTTTCCATTGCTCCTTCTGCTCCAATGCCTCTAGAACTTATTTAGGAATTCAACATAGAAAAAAATGAGAAGTAGTCTTAGAGGTTAAACTGGTTTATACTAGGATGAATCACATGACATAGAAAAAGAAAAGTTAAGAATGTGAGAAAATGGGGACAAACTGGAATGAGAAAGGCCTGGAGCTACAGCTGGAATTTGAAAAGAGATGGAGGAGCAATTGGGTTGGTGTGACCCTGGAGAGTAGTCTAATAACATTGACTCTGGGGAGAAAGAGAATAGGAAAAGACTTTTTTAGGAGGTTCACTTCATGGTTTATAGTGAGTAATCTCAAGCCTACGACAAACCAAATGCACTGAGTAAAAACTTGTAAGAATTGCCCACAGCTGGTGTTGTATTTTATCATAAGGAGGATCATGACCTAAAGCAGAAGTATAATGCTGTCCAATAAATTTAGTAAAGTGCCTTCTGGAAATGGAGAACTGTAGCAAACTGTTTTCAGTCAGAGTGGCTTTCACTGAATTGGGTCTAAATTATCGTTATATGTAGTGGTAATTCTTAACATTGTTTATAATAACTTTTAAGATAGGTACAACAAACTGTCTCTTAAGGATGTCATGGACAAAATAATTACAGCATAAGCTGCATGTATCTGAGAGACACATTCATTACTAACATGCACTGAAATGAAAAAAAAAATAAATTAAAAACACTGCAAATTTGCATTCATTAGATTTATATAAGGTATATGCTTTTTTATTTTCAGAAATTATTAAACAAAGAAATGTAAAAACATAAAGAATTAAAAATATTCCTTTCAAATAACAGAAACATGGATATTGCTAAAAAATACAACCAAAACTGACTTTAACATTAATTAATCAGAATCTTCAATAATTGGTTTTGCAAAACATTTGTAACAGTCATCTCAGACAATATTGTTATGCTCAAGACATAAATACTTTTCAGAACACTTGCAAAATTATTTTGACGAGCAACTCATTTTGGATGCATAGCACCTAACATATCTTTTTCTTTTTCCTCTTGTCAAGGGAGCTGTAACTATGTCATCATTAGAATTTCCTTCAATTTGTGTTAGTCACATGCTAATGTGCAGGTAGTCATGATCATGAATGTATAGACTCAATATATGTAAAAATATAAAGAAAAGGGTTTGTATCTCTCACATTAACCACAAACTCAACAGGGTTAATGGGCCATGTGAAATGACAAAGATCAGAGCAGAAATAAATGAAATAATCTAAAAAAACCAAAAAGACTAATGAAAGTAAGAGGTTTTTTTTAAATGTAGAGTAAACAAAATAAACATGTCATTAGTTAGACTTACCAAGAAAAAAAGAGAGGAGAAAGAAATAAATAAAATTAGAAATGAAAAAGGAGACTCTACAACTGATACAACATGTACACCAAGGATAATGAGAGACTACTACAAAAACTATATATCAAAAAATTGGACAAACTAAAAGAAATAGATAAATTCCTTGAAACATACAACTTCATAAGTCTGAATCATGAAGAAATGCAATATGAAACAGACTAGTTACTAGTGAATACACTGAATTAGCAATCAAAAACCTTCCAAAAAAGAAAAGTTCAGGACCAGGTGATTTTACTAGTGATTTCTACTAAACATTAAGAGGAATTAACACCAACCCTTCTCAAACTATTCCAACAAATAGAAGAGGAGGGAACACTTCTCAAACTCCTTTTATGAGGCCAGCATTATCCCGAAATCAAATCCAGAAAAGCATACAAGAAGAAAATAAAATTGTAAGCCAATATAATTGATAAACATAGATGCAGATTTCTCAACAAAAAATTAGAAAATCTAATTTATCAGCATGTTAAAAAGATCATACAGACTTCAAGATGGTGGAGGAGTGGGTGGAAGTCACATTGACCTCCTCCCAGGACCAATCTGGAATTACAAATATATTGTGGGGATATCTCCTGGAAAACAGATGAACAGTAGCAAGAGAGGAGCCTTAAAACCTCGGAAATATGGAGGAATCAGCTTTAGTACAACCTAATGGTAAGGAGACTGGTAGAAGCTCGAGAAGGTGGACAAGGCACCCACAGGTGGCAGTGCCATAGGGATATTGAAAGGGCCAGTTGAATCCCCCTGAGAAGGGCAGGGTCTAAACCATAGGTGGAGATATCCAGACTACAGCACCGGAGCCCCCAAAAGCACACAGATAACAGTAAGCAGTGGAAAGCAGCAAGGTGTTATCTGCCAGAGACAGGCAGCTGTGGATGCAAAGAGCCATTAAAAGGGCCAATGCAAAAATTTGTAGTGGCAACCCCTTACCCTGGGCTCTGGTGGAGGTGGGGGCAGAGTGGACTGAAACCACCTGAGGAGGGACTGGGGAGGGAGGCTTTGGGGAGAGAACTGAGCAAGTGGATAGTAGGGTCCCAGTGCTGACTCACCCCCAATTCCATAGCTTCCATCTTGCTCAGGTAGATCACTCCCCTGAGCGGCAGCTGCGGGAAAGGACACAAAAACCCTGCCCCCAGGAGGCTCAGCCCTGGCCTGATATTGGGCAAGCCTGATTGTTGAGTACAGAGCAGCAGTCACAGATAGTACAACCCTGGCTAAAAGGAATACAGAGTGGATGAGATATGCTTGAGGAAAGGCTGGAGATGGAGGGGTTAGGGAGAGAACTGAGGGAGTAGCTGGGGGGTTCCAGTAGTAACTCCTCCCTAATATGGCAGCAGCCATATTCCTAAGGCAGACTACTTCCCTGAGTGGCAGCAACATGAAAGAACACAACAGCCTCTCCCAAATGAGGGACTCGGCATGGCCCTGACTGCTGAGGGCACAGTGACTAGATTAACAACTGAAGGAGACAGACACAAACAGTAGATTCCTATAAGTCTCTTAAAGACTGCCTAGGATCAGACGGGGTCAACAGCTGATATCATAAGAGGAAGATCCAGAAAGAAAGAAAAAAAAAAGCCATCTGCTACCATAGAAGTTCACAGCACAAAGTCAGGAAGCCAAGACAGATCAATTTAAGAAGCAGAAGCAAAAAAGAAAAGTTTCACAAATAATGGGAATACAAAAAGACAACACCTATTTGAAGGGAATGGAGGAATACCCAAAAGGAGAACTAAATGAAATAGAGGCAAGTCAACTATCAGATACTGAGTTCAAAACAATGGCTCTAAAAAAGCTCAGTGAGCTCGGTGTGCTCAAAGAGAATTACCAAAAACTACAGGGAAACTATGAGGAATTTACTGCAAACTATATCAGCATGAAAAAAAGCATAGATATTATCAATAAGAGACAAGAGCAAATGAAGAATACAATTTCTTAATTGAAGAACACAGGAGAAGGAATTGAAAGCAGACTAGATGAAGCAGAGGATCTAATCAGTCAAATGGAGGACAAGGTAGAAAAAGCTCTGAGAAAGAGCAAGAAAATGAAAAAAGACTCAAAAAGAAAGAAAAGGCATTCAGGGAAATGCAGGACAACCTGAAACA
This sequence comes from Pteronotus mesoamericanus, assembly GCF_021234165.1. Taxonomy (NCBI): domain Eukaryota; kingdom Metazoa; phylum Chordata; class Mammalia; order Chiroptera; family Mormoopidae; genus Pteronotus; species Pteronotus mesoamericanus. The sequence continues at coordinate 63,392,693 of NW_026555321.1, forward strand.
TAATAATATCTGTATAATAGGAACACAAGAAGCAGAAAAGGAACAAAGAATAGAAAACCTGTTTGAAAAAGTAATGATGGAAAATTTCCCTAATTGGAAGTGAGAAAAAGTCACAGAAGTTCAGAAAGCACTTAGGGTCCCATTCAAGAGGAAAACAATGAGGACCACTCCAAGACACACCATCTTTAAAATGGTAAATATCAAAGACAAAGAGAGAATACTAAAGGCAGCAAGGGAGAAACAGGTAGTAACATACAAGGGAACCCTGAAATGGCTAGCAGCTGACTACTCAACAAACACAGTACACACCACATGGGAATGGCAAGAAATATTCCAAGTAATGAAAAGCAACATCTGCAGCAAGACTGCTCTACCCAGGAAGGCTCTCAACTGAAATGGAAGGTGAAATAAGGAGTTTCCCATACAAAAGAAGGCTAAAAGAATACATCTCTACCAAACCAGCACTACAAGATACGCTAAAGGGACTGGTTTAAGAAGGTGAAGAAAAAGAGTTAGAAAGAAAATAACACAGGTACAAAGGGAAAAAATGAATAAGTAACTATCAATAATTACTTTAAATGTAAATGGCTTAAATGCCCCAATCAAAAGACAGAAGATAGCTGAACAGATAAGAAAACATGACCCACACTTATGCTGCCTACAAGCGACTCACCTCAGAACAAAGGACCTACACAGACTGAAAGTAAAGGGATGGAAAAAAATATATCAAGCAAATGGACAGGGGAAAAAAGCAGGGACAGCAACATTTATATCAGGCAAAATAGATTTCAAAACAAAGGCCATAATAAGAGACCCAGGAGGACATTTTATAATACTCAAAGGAAGAATGTACCAAGAAGACATAAAAATTGTAAAAATATATGTGCACAACATAGGAGAACCCAAATATATATGGAAGATCTGGGAGGACTTCAAGAAAGATATAGGCAGCAACACACTGATGGTAGGGGATTTTAACACCACACTGTCAACAATGAATAGGTCTTCCAAACAAACAACAAGGATATTGTACAACCGAACAATGGATTAGATCAAATGGACTTAACTGACTTATATAGGAGCTTTCATCCCAAAGAAACAAAATACACATTTTTTTCAAATGCACACAGAACATTTCCAAAGATAGACCACATGATAGGACAGAAAACGAGTCTCAACAAATTCAGGAAAATTCAAATCATAACGAGATTTTTCTCGGACCACAAGGACTTGAAACAAGAAACCAACCGCAAGGAAAAAAAAAAAACTCAAAAACATTCAAACTCAGAGACACCAAATAGCAATTAAGCTATTAAGCAACAAAGGGTTCAAAAAAAGAGATCAACAAAGAAATTCAAGTTTCTGGAAACAAATGAAAATGAACACAAAAGAGTCCAAAACCAATGGGAAACAGTAAAGGCAGTCTTGAGAGGGAAGTTCATAGCAATAGAGGCCTACCTAAAGAAGAAAGAAACATTTCAAATAGAGCACCTATCCCTCCAGCTTAAAGAATGGGAAAAACAACAACAAACAAAGCACAGAATGAGTAGAAGAAAAGAAATAATCAAGACCAGAGCAGAACTGAATGACATTGAGATGAAAAGAACAATTCAAAGGATCAACCAATCCAGGAGCTGGTTCTTTGAAAAGATAAACAAAACTGGCAAGTCTTTAAGGAGACTCATCAAGGAAAAAAAGGAGAGGACCAAAGTAAATAATATCAAAAATGAAAGAGGAGAAATAACACCTGATATGACAGAAATACAAAGGACTGTAAGAAACTGCCATGAAAAATTATATGCCAAGAAATTTGAAAACCTTGATGAAATAGACAAATTTCTCAGAAAATATAATGTCCCAAAACTGAATGAACGAGAAGCAGAAAGCCTGAATACCAATAACAGCTGGTGAAATTGAAGCAGTTATCAAAAAATTAGAGCACACAAAAGCCCTGGATCAGAAAGTTTCACAGGAGAATTTTACAAAACATTTAAGAAAGAGCTAACCCTTGTCTTCAGACTATTCCATAAAATCCAAGAAGTGGAAAAACTTCCAAACTCTTTTTATGAAGCTAGCATCATCCTAATCCCAAAACCAGATAAAGACACAACCAAGAAAGAAAACTGCAGGCCAATATTGCTGATAAACCTAAACACAAAAATCCTCAATGAAATTTGGCAAACTGCATCCAGCAATACCTTAAAAAGGCCATCCACCATGATCAAGTGTGATTCATCCCAGGGATGCAAGGATGTTTCAATATTCAAAAATCAGTAAATGTAATACATCACATAAACAAAATGAAAGACAAAAACCACGTGATCATATCTATAGATGTGGAAAAAGCATTTGATAATGTACAGCACCCATTTATAATAAGAACAGTCAGCAGAGTGGGAATAAAGGAGCATATCTCAACATAATAAAGGCCATATATGAAAAACATACAGCCAACCTCATACTCAATGGGCAAAAACTAAAAGCTTCCCCACTAACATCAGGAACAAGACAAGGATGTCTGCTTTCACCACTTCTATTCAACATGGTATTGGAAGTCCTAGCCACAGCGATCAGACAAGAAAAAGAAATAAAAGGTATTCAAATTGGAAAGGAGGAAATAAAACTATCATTATTTGCAGATGCCATGATAGTGTACATAGAAAACCCTATAGACTCCACCAAAAAACTACTTGACCTAATAAGTGAGTTTGGCAAAACAGTGGGTTACAAAGTGAATATTCAGAAATTGAAGGCATTTTTGTACACCAAAAATGAAATATCAGAATCAGAAATCAGAAAAAAAAACAAACTTGCTTTAGCAGCAAGAAAAATAAAGTACCTAGGAATAAACTTAACCAAGGTGGTAAAATACCTGTACTCATAAAACTATAAAACATTAAAAGAAATAAATTAAGGAGGACACAAATAAATGGAAGCATATACCATGTTCATGGGTTGGAAGAATAAACATCATCAAAATGCCCATACCACCCAATGTGGTCTAAAAATTCAACACGATTCCTATGAAATACCAATGACATATTTCACAGACGTAGATCACACATCTCAAAAATTTATATGAAACCATAAATGACTTGACTAGCCTCAGCAGTTTTGAGAAAGGAAAACAAAGTAGGAGGGATCACAATACCTGACATCAAATATACCACAAGTCCATTGAAATCAAAACAGCCTGGTACTACCATAAGAATAGACATAAATATCAATGGAACATAATAGAGAGCCCAGAAATAAACCAAGTCTTTATGTCCAATTAATATTCAACAAATGGTGCAGAAACATTAAATGGAGTAAAAACAGCCTCTTCAACAGATAGTGTTGGGAGAGCTGGACAGCTACATGCAAAAAATTGAAATTTGACCACCAACTGACACCATACACAAAAATAAACTCAAGATGGATAAAAGACTTAAATATAAGTTGCAACACCATAAAAGTCCTAAAGGAGAACATAGGCAGGAAACTCTCAGCTATCCCATGCAGTAATATTTTCACCAATATGTCCCCTACACCCAGGGACAGAAAGGAAAATATAAACAAATGGGACTTCATCAAAATAAGAAGCTTCTGCATGGCTAAAGAAAACATCAACAAAATGAAAAGGGAACCACCTGTAAGGGAAAATATATTTGCCAATGATACCTCGGTCAGGGTTGTGATCTCCAAAATATATCAAGAACTCACAGGACTACACTCCAGGAAGACAAACAATCCAATTAAAAAATGGGGAAATGGACAAAACAGACACTTCTCCAAGGAGGACATGCACAGGGCCCAGAGACATATAAAAGGATGCTCAGCATCACTAGCCATTGGAGAAATGCAAATGAAAACAATGAGATACCACTTCGCACAGGTCAGAATGACCATCATGAATAAAACAAGAAACAATTGGTGCTGGTGAAGTTGTGGAGAAAAGGAACCCCTAGTACACGGTTGGTGAGAATGCAGACTGGTGCAACTACTGTATAAAACAGTGTGGAATTTCCTTGAAAAGCTAAAGATGGAACTGTCTTTTGACCCAGCAATTCCACTGCTGGGATTATACCCTAAGAATCCCAAAACACCAATTCAAAAGAACCTATGCAGCACAATGTTCATAGCAGCACTATTTACAATAGCTATGTGCTGGAAGCATCCTAAGTGTCCATCAGTAAATAAGTGGATCAAAAAATATGGTACATTTACACAATGTAATACTACACAGCAGGAAGAAAGAAAGAGCTACTACCCTCCTGACTGCATGGATGGAACTAGAGAGCATTATGCTCAGTGAAATAAGCCAAGGGAGGAAAGACAAATACTATATGATCTCACCTGTAAGAGGAACCTAACCAACAAAACAAAAAAGCATGGAAAATGTAATCAGCAACATTGAAAGTAAAAAGAAACCAACAGAGTCAAGAGGGAAGGAGGGAGGGGAGTGGGGAAAGGGAAGCGAAGGGTCAAGTCAAGGAACATGTATAAAGGACCCATGGACAAAGCCGAAGTGGTGAAGGATTGAGGGAGGGAGATGAGCGAGGGGGGCAGGGGGAAGTGGTGGTGGGAATGTGGAGACAGATGTATTTGAACAAAAAAATGTTTTTAAACTGTAAAAAAAAATATTGGTAAGGATGTGGAGAGAAAGGAACCTTTGTGAACAGTTGCTGGGAATGCAGATTGGTTCAGCGACTGTGGAAAACTATGGCATTTCCTCAAAAAAATTAAAAATATAACTACTATATGATAGCAACTCCACTTTTGAGTATCGGTCCTATGGAAATGAAATCAGGATTTTAATAAAATATCATTTGGCCTTAAAAAAAGTGAAATTTTATCATTTGTCTCAATAGGAGTGTAACTAGAAGGAATTATGCTAACTGAAAAAATTCAGAGATAGACAAATACTGCATGGTTTCACTTATATGTAGAATAGGAAGAGGGAAGGAAGGAAGGAAGGAAGGAAGGAAGGAAGGAAGGAAGGAAGGAAGGAAGGGAGGGAGGGAGGGAGGGAGGGAGGGAGGGAGGGAGGGAGGGAGGGAGGAAGGGAGGGAGGGAGGGAGGAAGGAAGGAAGGGAAAGAGGGAGGGAGGGAGGGAGGAAGGAAGGAAGGATGGAAGGGAGGGAGGGAAGATAGTCAGACTCATAGAAAGAGTAGAAAAGTTGTTGCCAAGGGCTGGAGGATTGGGAAGATAAGGAGAGGTATGGAAAAAGGCACACACTTTCAGAAATAGATGAATAAGTTATGAGGGTCTAATGGATAACATGATGACTACAGTTGACAATGCTATATTGTGTAATTGATACATGCCAAGAGAGTAGAACTTAACTACACAAACACACACACACACACACACACACACACATATGATGTGATGGATATGTTAACTTGATAGTGAATACACTAAATATATAAAATCATCACACTGTACACTTTAAGTATCACACAATTTTGTCAATTTTACTTCAATAAAGTTTGAAAAAAATCCTGAGAAAAAGACCGTGTGAAAATTTTTATTTTTTAAAAATGGTTAATTTCCTTAGGCACAGAAATGCAATGGTTAGTCACTGGCAATAACTACCAACTCTCAAAAATTTCCCTGGCATAATTAACAAATTGGAAAAACCTCTTATGCAAAAGAATTATTTAGTAATATAATACCTTTTAGAGAGAAACAAATATTTTATGACATTATTAAATAGGAATGAAAATATATATCATTTTAGAAGATATTTATTTATTTATTTATTTATTTATTTATTTATTTATTTATTTATTGTTATTGGTGTTCAGTTACAGCTGTCCCCATACCCTCCTTATTCTCCCCTTGCCCCACCCACCCCCACCTCCCACATTGAACCCTCCCCACTCCATTGTCTTTTTCCATGGGTTCTTTATACATGTTCCTTTATCACCCTTCTCCTTCTTTTCCACTTATCTCCCTACCCTTCCCATCTGGTTACTGTTAGTTTATTCTTTATTTCCATGTCTCTGGTTCTATTTTACTCACTTGTGTGTTGTGTTGGTTAGGTTCCACTTATAGGTGATATCCTATAGTATTTGCTGTTCACCAAAAAAAAAAAAAAAAACCCACATTTACTCAGCATGGTTAATCCCACTCAGAGGAGAATACCACAGTGCCCTGACACCTTCTCACAAGCCCACTATTTTTCAGTGGCTAACATATTTTGAATAACTTGTCAGTCAATGTTTAATCTCACACCTTGTAACCAATATAAGGTGCCCTACACCAAAGAATGAATCATACTTTCTGAGTGACTCATTGATTACAATTGCCAATTTGCAGTTCTAAAATTAGTAAATATTTGACAAAATTTCAAGCTATAGAGAAATTATATACATTATCATAAGTGGAATATATTTAAGTGAAGGGGTGGCTTTTATGAAAATATATATTTATGACTTTAAAGTGTATAAAAGTAGGGATGCTTTGGGAATACTGCTGTGGCAAGTGTGTGCAGGAAATATAAAAATTAATAAAATACAAGTTCTGATCTATAAAGGCATAAAATGTAGTAGGAGATGGATATAATCAAGATACTATTTTAAATAACTCACTAAAGAAGTGAGAACAGTAAAAACAACAGAAGCTCTTGAAGGCCCTGAAGTTGGTCTTCGTATTCCTTAACATCTAGAAGACACTCTGGCACATAACAGGTGCTCACTAAATACTTGTTGAGTTGATGACAGTTATGTAGGAAGACTATGCCTGTATGTGTTAATAGGAGCATGCCTGGGACTTTATGTGTCATTGAAAACTCTAACAGGCCAGAATGGCTTGAAGCAGCAGGGCAGTGTGGGCACTTTCTAACCCTCAGTCCCCAGGGAAAGTCTAGGGGTGGCCCTAGGGGACCGGGCAATCAGCACCTTACCTAGCTTGGGTTTTTATGAAAGAGTTTATTACAATAAAGAATTTCCCCACTTAAAAAGGTTTACAGTTCTTTGGAAGAGTAGAGAGCATAGGTTTTGCACTCACAGCTCAAAGTTCAGATGCTGGTTTGCTGTCTGTCAAGTGGACAATGTGGGCAGATGGCTTAACTCTCCAAGCCTGAGTTTCATTATCTGCAAAATGGACATAATAATATCCAATCCACAGGGTGGTGGTGAGAAATAATTAAGCATCCAATGACAGCAGACAGTCCACGAGTGCATTCAACAGATATGTGCTCTCTTGCTGTTTCATCAAAAGTTCTTAAAAACAGCCTAATTCCATATTTAATCCAATGATCTAGTCTCAACCACCTGCTAGTCATGTGATTCTGGGGAAAGGATTTCACTTTCTGATCCTCAGTTTCCGCATTTAAAAAATGGAAATCTAAGTGGTACCCTCCCACAGGCACTCTAATCAGCCCATCAAGTACCCTAATTGTATGTGATTTCTATCTATTGGGATTTTTAAAGATTTGTTTCCTCCTAGTATTTATAAAATACACCTCCTACTATTGGTTTTTATTTCTCATTCCTCCTTAATTCTGGTGAGTCAATTATCTACTGGCCACCATCATAGTAGGAGAAAACTGAAGTCATCCCTAAGAGGCACAAATGTCCTTCTGCATCACAGTATTTTGTAATGCTAAGTACAAATACTAAAGCACTAGCCACCTTTTAAAATAAACATACAAATACAAAATTCACATTCAAATCAAATCACAATAAGCAATGTCTTGAAGAAACAACTGTGTTGATGTAAGTACACAATATCATGATCACAGTTACAAAATGAATATGGGGAAATGAATTCAGATATTAAGATATTTCCTCTTACTTATTGATCAGTTTAGAATATTCTAAGAAAAATATCTATTTAATCAGAGTCAAGCTGACTAAATTATTATTTGGTATTGTACTGGTTTTAACAGTTTATCATATATAAACATTTCTCTTTAATGTGATATTGAATAATATTTAAAGTACAAAGTAAGAGTAACCCAGACCCATCAGAAGGGAACAAATTATGTATCATCATTAGTTTTGATGGTTTATTTTGCTATTATCAACCTGATTTCAAAACACCCTGCCATAACACACTCCCCCCAACTAATACCCTCCCCAAAACAAGTCAGTCCCTCTCCTTAGATCCCAGAGCTATTTTATACTCTGAAATAACCCCATTTTACCACTGAAAAAAGGCAACTGAAAAAGCTTTACTGAGCAGAGAAAATAACTCTTTTATCAACCCCTCTCTTCAAACAGTGCTCCAAATCTTCCCTTCTAATTACAGCATGGGAGTCCCCATAAAACGTTTTGTCCCTCATTATTCTCAGCCATTTTCCACTGGAGAGTATTCCTTGTATTTTGCTTATTTGGTAGTATTGTCACAATAAGAATGAGAACAGTGCAGCACTCTGGTGAATGTGCCTTTGTGAAGTCTACCAGTGCTTTGATTCTAGAGTAATATGCCCACGACTTGTACTCACTCACTTACTTGTTTAATGTTTTATTTATTTCATCTCAGGGTGGTGGCAGAAGACTGTAGTCCTGGGTAATCAAGGCTCAATACATATTTCAAAAGAACATTACAAAAAAAGAAAAGAAAAAGAAATGTAAAACTTGAGTTGATAGGCAAATATTAGGAAATAAATTCTTCATTTTACAAGAAGACACACAGAATAGTAGGACTCCATCTGAACTATCCGGACAATGTGGTAGAATCCAGATGACTATTAAAGCTTGCACTGAGGCCAAACTCACATTGCGGGTCTCTGAATTGGTGAACTGGAGGAAACATTCAGGGTGAGAAGTATACAGGGAACAGGATTACAGGGCTAGCCAGTTGCTGTGGACATTGGTCATACATGGGGCTGCACATTCTCTTTTGAAAAGCCCTTTGGTGCTTGAAGAAATATTCAAAATATTAGTTTTGCTATTCCAATTTAGAAGCCCAGGTTGTAATCCCCAAATTCCCTGCCATTGGGATGTAAGCACGGGATGCATGCTTATCTCTGAAACCAAATGCAGAACCAGAGAGGCTTGCATTCAATCAGGAAATGATATGAAGAAGCAGCTCCTACTTCTGTTGTGTGTTTGGGAGTTCTCCAGTGATATCTGGGTATTCCTGGTGATAGTGAATTTCAGGGACAATAATGACCCAAATAAGGCAAAGGAAGTTTATCACCCACTGAGGTGGCAGACATTCATCCATGGTACTGCACAGTGGCCACTGAACCAATGCTCCTATGGAGTGCTTCCAAGCTTATCTCCTGAAGACTCAGCTCCAAGCCTGCTTCTCCAGAACTCCCACCAATTCTGTGAGCTACCAAATACCTTCTAATCAATACTTTCTACTTAAGTCTCCATCTGTTGACTGCAATGAAGAATAATGATTGTTACTGACTGAATACTAGACTGAGGTGGGGGGAGAGAAAATTTCAAGATAGACTCTAGAGTTTGAGGCTTAGATGACTACACATAATTGATCTGGTACCCAAAGGTGTTCATCTGCTCAGGAGGGTACAACAGCAGTTCTATGGGATTTCCGGTACCCAAATAAGTCAGAGACTACTGTGGGCTTGGATCTCAGCTCTGCTATTTCCTCAACTTCTTCAACTCTAACACATCATGTTATTGTGAGTACTGGATATAATCTCCATTAAACTGTTTAGCACAATTCTCAATACCTGCTGTCATATTGATGAGACAGAGCAGGGGCCAGCATAGTTCTTGATGAATGGCCTGATTTTTAGACCCAGCCCCAGAGAAGGGAGGTGGTAAGTACTAAAGAGAATATCTGTAATCCTAACCAAATAAAAAGGATTTGGGGCCTTGATTCTAGTTCTAGGTGTGGTCTGAAAACAGGATAACGTATAAGTTAGAAGACAACCCCAGGAACAGTCAGGAAATAAAATCTGAGTGTTTTTTTCCTGGGAAGGAGAACACCAGATATTAACCTCAGACCCAGTGATCCCAAGGCACCAGAGCAGCCAACCACCACAGGGGTATCTGGCTGTTCTTCCCTGCCCAGCCCAGTCAGGGCTCCCTGGATAATGGGCAGCACTCAGCTGGCAGGTGAGGAAATTCAACTACAAGTGAGTGGGCCAGAGATGTCAGACTCCCCACTTATTTATATTAATTCACACATATATACATGTGCACACACACAAACCACAGACCTTCACCTTTACAACTTTCTATCATGAACCTGACACCTGTGAACAAGTTGGTCCTCAATAAATATTTGTAGCACTGGATTAAATTTTGCATTGAATACCTTTGAGAAGCTGCTAGTGTTAGGAAACGTCTTGTCTGGTTTTGGGAACTGTAACCCTCCCAACAGGTGGGAGGGCCCCAAGATTGGAAGTAATCAGGGAGGCCTTGGAAAACAAGCCCCTGAGGAGACATAACTTGTCTCCCCTGGCAGGGGCGTAGCTCCTGCTTGGCTCTGTGATGGTCGTTTGTTGATGACGGGTAAGTTATTTCATGCAGAGATAACAACCTAAGCCAGACATCGATTGGTAAGGGAGGCAGACAAGAAATTGGGGGACATGGAGAAAGGGCAAAGAGGCCTGCACCCCTCAGCTCGGCTTCGACATAGTCAGAGCCCTTATTCTATCTGAAAGAAATCTCCTTGTTTCTTGATGGCTCCCTCCCCTCTCCTGGCTCAGACTCGAAACAATACCGGAGACAGTCCTAAACTAGATCTGGTGGTTCCCAGGGAAACCAGACCTAAAAGTAAATTCTTTAAAGTGTGTTTTGTTCTTCCCTCAGAAGCTATAGCCAACTCATGCTGAGAAGGAAATTTACATTATTAACAGACCTTAACTCTATACCCTTGTGCACTCTTAGGTTGACTACGCTCTCAAGTTTAGTCATCCTTCTTGTTTACTAGTCTCCTCTGGAATCCATGTAAATTGGTGTGTTCCTGCCATTTGTTTTCTTCAAAACATCACCTATTCTCTGTAAACACTAACATACGGATGTAATGAGATAACCTGTGCATTCCTGTTACGCAGCCCCACTGATAACCCAAAGCCTTTGAACAGAGGAACTCTGGGCCTTTCCCACTAGAAGGATGTGCCATGTCCCCTCTTCTGGCAAAGAGAGAAGTATTTGCGACAACTCATGTTTATTCCCACCATCCGTGACATCCCTGGGAGGGGCTCTGCAGGATTCAGAGTCCCCAGTCCCATCTCAGTTGGCCCTGAACAGTAACCCTCAGATCTCGGAGCGCCATGCTCCACACAACATGTTCCATCTGACTCGGCAGTTACTGCCCAAACCGGGGACCAATGGGGACCAGAGACTCTCCCACCCACAACACGTTGTGCCACGCTACAGCTGGAACATGGTTTTCTTGCTATTTCAAACTCCAGAAAAATAAGTTCAATAAAGCAATACTGGTTGCTGGAGGTTTAAATACCTAACATTGTGTAGTGATCTGATCACTTCTACCCAGACACTTTGTGCACTAAATGGAAAACTGGGTAAAATGATCAGATTTGTAAAGTTACAATCATGGCAGTTTAGCTAAAAAATGGCCTATGAGGGGTGTGTGTTAGTATGATACTTAGTTCTTGCGAGGTGAACTGACATGGAGCTACAGTAAACAAAGGAGAGAGGAAACAATGAAAGTAAGACAATGTCCCACTTGTGACCACTTTAAACAGAAAATCCAAACTCTGGAAAAGTAACAGCTTTGGATGGGATGGCACAAGGTGGCCAAACACAAAAGTACCAAATTTTGGGTTCTTGTATTGGTGGTGATTTTGGCAGCAGAATCTAAGAAACAGAGATGAGGGCACAGACCCTCTGCAGAGAAGCTGGAATTACCAATTCCAGTCCAGTCAAGCAACACAAATGATGAGAGGACTCAAACATTCAGCTACATTTATACACAATTTCATTCTTTCTGCTCAGAAAAGGGACAGAGGAGACCTCTGTCCTTACCGGAATGACATCCAAGGTGAAACTATAGGTAAACAGTACCTTTGGAGAACAGAAGAAAAATGTCTTAGATCAAAACTAAATAGGAACAGATTCTAACTAATCAAAAAGGGACAGGATATTCACCTCAGAGGGGACAGAAAGGAAGGCTCCTCTGAGGCCCAGAATCACAGAAGAAGTAGGGATAGATGCAAAATGAAGGCACAATGTTGAAAGAGGAAAGAGAAGCCTAAGCTGGTGGAGGTGACAGATAACTACAGATGAGATATGAATGGGCTGACAGAGAATGCAGAGTCTAAAATCTGCATGAGAAAGGTGAACTGGAAAAGAAATATAAAGGACAACAAAACAAAGATGTCAGGAGCTTAGCCCTGGTCAGGCTGCTCAGTTGGTTGGAGCTCCATCCCACGCACCGAAAAGGTGTGGGTTCTATCACCAGCCAGGGTGCATCCGAGAGGTAGCCAATCCATGTTTCTCTATGTTTCTCTCTTACATTGACTTCTCTCTCTCTCTCTACCCCCCCACCTACTTCTCTAAAATCAATAAATATATTTTAATTTTTTAAAAATATTAGAAGTCAGATGCCTAGAAGTACTTAGTAATGCAATGGAGAAGATAAAAATATTTCAGTAGCAAACATGCTTCTTACAAATATTTCATAAAGGGCCATTCCTTATCATAAGAATTTGTCATTGTGTATACTCTTGTATATTATGGGCATATTTTAAGAGACATTTGTGTATCTTTTGGGAAATTTTTTAAATTAAAACAATTAATTAAAGAAAACAGTAAGTATTGAGGGAACATTAGAGTAGTTCTGTATATAAGTGAATGTTATCATAGGACTATACATATGTAAATGTAATAATGGTATTACAAATAGTTGATAAAGAAAAATAAGGGATTATATGTATTCTAGCCTCAATTATGTTTCATATAATAATTATATCAGTTTCAGAATCAAGGGAACTGGGTTTCAAGAGCCAGAATTTCAACACTGAAATTTTATAGGATAACCCATTAATTTAATTTAATTAAGAGGAAGCCCTGGGTCAACCTCACCTTCAGATCCTGTGTGACCCAGTCTAGTTCTAGGTGGTCTTTTGGTGTTTGGCTTCTGAGGATTTCTCTTAATTGTTTGTGAGCACATCTATGCCTTTATAAGAGAAGTTTGTTATATCTTATTTAGGATGCCTAGGCTCTTGATTCAGGTTACCAATTTTGACTTATATCAAAAAGTATCAAAATGAAATTGCTTAGAAACAGTGATGTTCCATAAAAGCATATGGTGCCATTATTATTACATCTATTAGTTAGGTTCTAAATTACATTCACTGGAAGTTTGTCTGAAGACACAGGTGACCAGCCATGTGTCACAATGTGTTACATAACATTGGACCTCCTTTTGTTTCCATGGAAATATTATATCATATAGAATCTGAAAGTATCAAACAGATCAAAGAGGACTGGTTGATTTGTAAGGCTGGTATTTGCTGGACAACTTGAATGCTAAATTTCTTCTCCATTCAAAGTTTACAGTACATATATTATCATCAATCTTAAATTAAATCACTTATCTTACAGAAAAACTGACAAAAAATAGTTTACAATATGTATATTAAAGGATAAGAGTCTGCATTATGGTGCCACTCTGTGACTACATTCATCCTCATGTGACTCCTCTCACAGGATGATTATGAAGATTAGTGCTATAAAAATATTCTTCAAAGTTGTATAAAAGTTGGAGGAATGTAATATATCTTTTATTGTCTCAAGTTAATTTATGTTGAAAAACAACAACAAAGACAAGTATTTCATATGAAAACATTTTAAAGAATCTGTAATTTCTTGATACTCTCACTTACTACTTTAGCAGATGCAGTTTCATTTTCTTTTTCTTTTAGCTGACTTGAGCCATAATACTATCCAATAGATTGTATATATTATGGTATCTGGAATAATGTTGGAATTTATGAAGCACCTCATCAGTGCTAAGCCTTTCTTTATATTATCTTCCCTTAAAGGAAATGATCGTAAACCTTAGAGAAAGAGCAAATAGAAAATTCTATGTGCTTAAAAGGTGAGCTCAGTATCTTTTACCAGCTTTTACAAGGTGTATCACATGCCTTACAAAAGTACAAGGTGTATCAATTTCCTTACAAAAGTAAGGAAACTGTCAATTTGATGAAGTGCAATTCACAACTCATTAGTGTTAAACACAGAAGAAGTATTTCACATCAAAAATGACTGCAGAAATATTTACAATTACGAGCTGCTCAGAAACCATTTTATATGGATAAAAAACATGTCACATTTAATTTATCAGATGCTTTCTACTGTCATACTTCCCTTTGGTTCAATGTACTGAAAAGTTATAAAAACAACTTGAGTCAGTCTTTCTGTAGCCATGTATAGACATTAAGAATAACACAAATCCATTATCTACCACAGTATAATTGTGTCTACATGGATGAATAACTTTTTGCAGCTCTTTGCACTCAATTTTGAATTAAGTATTGCTTTAAAGATATTTGAGTACACAACATTCAGTATCTCTATTAGAAAAACTACTATTTCAATAAAAAGGAAAAAAAATATTGTTGAAGCTATATTCCTTGAATAAGCTGACATTATTAGCCCCATTTTTATAGCAGCTACAATAGGAAATCCCATCAGAAAAAATAATGCTGTATTAATTATCTAACAGCATTGAAATGAGTCAAATATGCACTTAGTACTTGTGAAAATAAAATAGGTTAGCTTTCCATTGTGTGAAATTCTGTGATGTGGGCATCAAGTACAAATGTAATATGGTCACCCCTCAGTATCAGTGTGGAAAGGATTCCAGGACTCCCACCGATACCCTAATCCACAGATGCTCAAGTTTCTCATGTAAAATCTGTATACAACCTACACACATCTTCTTATATAATTTAAATCACCTCTAGATCATTTCTAATACCTAATATAATAATTGTTATGTAAATAGTTGTTATTTGTACTATTTAGAAAATAACAACAAAAAAAGTCTGTACATGTTCAGTACAAGACACAGCTATCTTAGGCCTAAATACACAGCATACATCAGGAATAATGCAAAATTGTTTTTGAATATTTTCCATCTTAAGTTGGTTGACTCCACAGATGAAGAACCTGGGGATAACAAGGACTAAGACTAAATTAACTCTTTTTAAGATTATCAGGCATCAGACACAGCCAACTGTTGTAACATACTAATTCTACTTTAAAATTCCAACAATAAGCAGACTAAAACAACCACATGCACACACATAGACACTAATTATCCCCAAATAAAAACAGATCCTTAAGCGAACAGCCCATGTGTAGGATTCAGTCTTACATTTAACTCATCATACACATAGTGATGTTCAACCCTGTGTCTAGGCCCTGCTGAGGCTGTGAGAACCTCACCTCCACCCCGGAACACTGGCCCCTCAGCTGCAGCTCAGTTGCAGTCTCCTAATGGGTGGCCCTCACTGCCTACAGTCACATTCTGGATCTGTTTAAATTGTTAGCAGAAGCTGTTGAAAACCATAAAAGAGAAATAAGGCCTGTTTGTTTAGAGTTTGTCATCTAAAGAAACATGAAAATCTCCTAATTACAGATTTGTCTTGCCTTATTTTTAAATGATTCCCCAACCACTCTAAAAAGACATATTCACTATATAAACACTTTGCTTTTTATATACTTCAAAAATAGCCTATCCTGTCCCTAAAGCATGTAATGTAGAAAGTACAGATGAGGTTCTTCACCGAATGAAATACAACATTAATGTCTATCCTTCCAACAAATGTATGCACACTTTCATATGCAGCAAAAAAGGATTCTTTAAAATTCTAGGTTATTAGTGAAGAAAAAAAGTGAGAAAAATCAAAGAAACAAGAAAGAAGGAAAGAAAAATTAAATAAGCCTGGGCTGTAGCTTTATATATAACATGAAACTTGCAGTTTTGTACATTTTCTGGAAGAGAACAGCCATAACAAGTGCAGTAAACACAGTGGTCATCACAAGTGAAAAACATTCAATTGCAGTATCCATAATGTTTAAAAAAATTAGGTACTTAGGAGAAATATAACAATTCCTGGAACTAAAGAAGGGGAAAAAATTCTCCTGCAAACCATGTAGAGAAGTCACTTCACTATAGAGAGTAGTGAGTAAACAAACACAGAAACCTGCCCAGGATGTTTTGACCCACTCACTGAATGTCCATGTATGTTATACACTGGATTATTAGGATTATTAGTCTTAGTTTTCTTACTTGTGTACAAGGCTTTTCCATTAGAAATTAAAAGTCATGTCTCTTTTTCTCTCCAGAAGGACAGGGGCTACATAGGTTCACTTAATTGCTTTGGAAGAACAAATTCCCACATGGGTGTTACATGGGCCTCTTTCTGTTTCAGTTTTTACTAAAACCCCCAAAGCAGAGGAAAAAAATCACAAGACATGTGTTCCCACATTCCAAAGTGAAATGTTCATCTACCTTGGCGGGTAGGGCAAAATATGTCCAAGTATGTTGCAAAAGTGGGTTTTGTGACACTCAGGCCAACACTCCTTTCTAGGGTACAGGTCAAAAAGATTAGAAATAAACATGTCAAATATGAATCCACTCTTTCCTTTGGATAAAGTGAAGTGGTGTTTTTTCTGATCCCCTTGGGAGTGGGAGGTAGAGGATGGCTGCCCCTCACTTCCAGTCAGGAGAAAGCAAATCCAATGACACACCCAGAAAGCTTGGTGTTATCCTTTGGAGTTTGAGGAACAGGTTTCAGACTCGGAGTCCCAAAAGATTTGAACATAAATTTAGCAGAACTGTCTGCTCAGCTATAGAGGAAAAATAAACAGCCACATAAGAAACCAGCTATGCTTCCAAAGGTACCAGGGAAGACGCTTGTACTATTCCCATGGACCCACTGAATATTGTCCACACGGGATGATACTGGAGCCAGATGGCTTCATCCAGGAGCAGGAGACATCAGCACAGAAAGATAGAGTTTAACGTGTCTGGGATTTTACGAAGTCCTTTGAATAGAAAAAGCTGAACTAATTCCACAATTCAGACAAGACTGGAAGAGAGCTACACCCAAATTAAAATGCTGGTGAGAATACCACGTTTAACATGCACCATGGTATTAACTAGAGAGCTGTAGAAGGAACAGAAGAGCTAACTGATATATAATCAATGATGTTTACGTCCATGATAAAAGCACTGTAAGAATCTCTTTTACATTTATCCTGCATGCTACCATTCATCAGCATCAGGTTATTTAAATATACATCTAAAAATAAATTTTCTATTTAGAAAACTTGTGATTAATGCCTTTAACTCTAAAAGAATTACCTAAAATTTTTCTTTCTCAAAATCTCAATGTGCTATTGTACCCAGGGCCCCTGCTGAGATCATTAATTTTGAAACAGTGCAGACAGAATATGTCAGACTTCCCACCCATATCAAGATGTACATGCAAACACATGGATTTAAAAGGCAGACGCCGTGTCAAGATGAAAGTGTTTTCAGCTTGCAGGCAACAAATGCAATCAGGAAATGACATTTCCCCGTGAGAATACAGAGAGCTCACCAGCCACTCCACTGAGGTGGACAGAGGGTGAAAAAATTCACCCTTCCAACTGTCAAGAGTTTTCTCGATGATGCAACATACAAATGATTTAACATGTTTAATATAATGACCAAAGTATCTTAAAATCTATATTTTAAAAAGATAAAGCACAGACTCCTTAAGCTAGACTACCTGGTCAAATTCTTTAAAAAAATGTGAACACACACACACACACACACACACACTCACACTACAGAGATGTATACTGTAGGAGATTGCATATATCTGAAAATACACAACCAAAACAATGCAACTCTTTCTTAAGATAGCTATCACAGCCTCCGGTTCCCTAAGAAGCTGTCTGACTCAGTTCTAGAAAGTGAAGTTACACTGTTCCATGCTGGGGCACTTCAGCAACTCTTCTGGAAACAAAAAGGGTCAGCAGGTTTTTTGGACCAACACCCTTGTATTAAGGATGTGATTATTATTGATCCAACCAGATAAGCAAGATAAGGAAAATCCTATGGACTACTATTAGGAAAATGAAGGTAAACAATGAGTGCTCATTTCAAAGTCAATGGTCAAAAGACTCTTATCTGAATCTTTCCTAATATTTTTCTATTTTAGCTGTTTCTAATGTACAGGTATTGTTTTTCCTGTTCAAAATGAGCACTTTCTTAGGATAGACTTTGCTTTTAAATTCATCTTTTTAAAAATAGAATTTCTATTAAAGCACAAAAGAATTAGTCCAGATGTCCATCTAGAGAAGTGAAATAAACTGCGGAATACCATACAGTAATAAGAATGAATGAACTAACACGCACACTCATTAAGATGCACAACCACACATATGATTTTGAGTGCAAGAAGTTGGACACAAATGGGTACACATCTATGATGTTAAAGGTGAACAAAGTTACTATCTTGAGGGGTGGGTAGTGATGGCAAGGAAGCCTAGTGGGGCTTCTAGGAACTGGTATACAGGTTTACTTTGGAGATATTGTGGGTTTGGGTCCAGACCACAACAATAAAGCATCACAATGAAGTGAGTCTTAATCTTTTTGCTGGTTGAGGGTCTTGCCTTCAATTTGTAAAGGATGCCGTATCCCTGAAGTGCAATAAAGTGAAATGAAATAAAATGAAGTATGCCAGTATTCCTTTATTGTTCCAGGTGCAAGTTATACAGAGATGTCCTACTGCATAAAAATTAACTGTTCCTCACTTATAAAATTTAATCTGAGCATTTCTCTGCATGTGTGTTTTATTCCAATAAAATGTTTTTTTTTAAATTATGCCATGTTGGGTATATTTTATATTGTGCTCATAGTGCCTACAATAGGCTATTTCACTTACAAGAAGACCAGTATTAAAGGGCACTTATGTCTTGTCAGGTCCCTTACTGGGCATTTTCATAGACTGTCTCACTGATATTTCCAAAAGATTGATCAAACAACCTAAACAATGAAGCTAGGTGTCCAAAAATGGCATGCAAAGGCAAAAGAGTATTTCTGTCTCCCTCTCTCCTTCTCGAAATTTTGTTCCTTACTTAGTTCAGGGAGGTACAGTCTGCCTAAGTGACCTGAAATAACAGGGCCACTGATATATTTTTAGGGAAATCACCAAGGGACCTTCTGTGAGATTTAATTGTCTGGGTTCACATCTAGATCTTAGCTTAGTCTGCAGGTCACCCTTCTCTCCCCTACTTTTCTCTGAATCCAAGGAATGGTCTCCATGGACCCGTCTTTGCCACCATGATCTGGGCAAACTTCCATTAGAGCGTCTCATCTCTCAGGTCCTAGGAAGGTTTTATAGGCCACTAGGAAGACAGACACAGCAACTGGCAATAATAGGGAAATAGGTAAGAGTTTAAAAATAATAACCTTGGAGACAATTTAAGTAGAAATCTATAAAAGCTTGATGTATTATTACAAATGATCTTCACTAAATACAGAGTTAAGATTGCATTTCATTATTTCCTTCATTATTTGGTTACTTGTTTTTCCTTGATTTTTTAAAAAATAAGATTAAACCTTGTCTAATACTTTTATTTCCATTTCTTAATGCTCCTGCTTGTCTTCTTCCCCTTTGCTCTGTCTTTTGTTTGGAATCAGACTATATATATATATATATATATATATATATATATATATACATATACATATATGATGGTACTCAATCAAGCCTTGAAATAGCCTTTCATTCTCTTTCTCCAGCTGCAGGCTCTTCCCCCTCCCATGATCCTTCTGTATTTTCTTGAAAATCAGATCCTAATGATACTTTAAAGAAAAAAAGAAAAGGTATGTGATAGTCAATCAGACCTGTAAGTCTCAAAAAGAAAAGTGAGATGACATATTAAACTGACATTTTAACAAAATGGCCTGCTGCTTTTCAAACAAAAGTCATCTTTTCCTTACAAGGAAAGGCATTATTTGAAAAAGCCACATTGCTTACAGCACTGAAAGTTAAATCCCATGAGGCATGGAAGGCAGAGGCCCAATAAATACTAAATTCCAAAATCCCAAATGCTGGAGGATGGAGGGCAATTCATGCAGAGTTAAATACTCTCAAATATTAAAAAAAAACAACAACTCCATAATACAAACATGTAATTTCACATAATTCAAATAATATAACTCATCTATTTATTATAATGTATCCTATTACTTTAAGAATTATTATGATTTTTAAAAAACTCCAATGGTGACTTTTAATCATCAAGAAAAGATGAAAGCTACATGTTTGATTACAGAATTTTATGCTTAACAAGTCAGAGTATACATAATACATTTTAGAATTTATTCAAATATTGTCACTAAAATCAGAAAATAAGATAATGGTAAACCAGCCAACTATATTTCTGCACCTAAATTTAGTAATACTTAAGTTTAGTTGTAGCTAAATTTACTTCCATTACAAAAATTTTTGGAGAAAATTAATTTGCACAGGCTTTTCAGGTAAGTTTTTCTTATTCAGAAAGCCTTCCTTCATCACTATCATAGACTCTGGCTATGTACATAGACTGACCAAAACTACATGAAACATAATGGAAACCATGCTTTTACGGTATTCCTGAAAATGGCTTCAGAAAAATGTGCAGTCCAATGTCACGCTGTCCTAGAACAAGTCCAATATAGCTACTACTTCTAAAGGTAGCATTGGGTCTTACTATATGTAAATGATACAAGGATTACCATACAAATATTCTGCTATGGCTTCAGAGTTACACATATAACTATACAGGGTAAGACCAGTCTTCTTTCTATGACTCAGAAACACATGCTTTGGGCTACCAAGTTTATAGTAAAGAGCACAGAGAATTGTTGTAAATACAAAAACCCTGAGAGTGCAATGATGAATATTATGGTAACTGGCTGCTCAAATATGTCCTAATAAATTATTGATATAAGCTCAGTCTCTGCAGAGATGTTTTGGTGAACCTGGATATCATCCTAGCAATCAGGATATGCTAGAATGTCTTACTTAAATTTCCAGTAAATGAAATAGATATGTACTATTCTTCCTGATGATAAAGATGGTCAGTGTATTAAATTCCTCAGTAACATCCAGCCTAAAATATCAGTGTGTTCTCATCATTTTTAATATAGAACACTATCCATTTTGCACAGCACACAACACCCTCTGTGGTCTTTCTCACCAGGCTCAAGTCCTCAAATTTGTTCAAATCAACATAATGGTTTAGTTTTATAGAACTGCTTGAAATTCCTCAAACATTTCCAGACCTTTGGCCAGGCTATTTCCCTTCAATAAATGTTTAAAATGTAACTATTTATTATGTTGAATTCATGCCTCAGGACTGAATCACCACTCCCAGTTTGAAATAATTATGATTGAGGGAGAGAGTATGAGAAAGTGAGTCTTGGGTAGAACTTTGTAAAATCCCAAATTTATCTCCTAGTTAAAGGGGATGAACAATCAAAGAGAGGCAAAATCCACAGGTATTGGAGGAAAATGCTGGGCAGAGAAGAGTATTTGAAAAAGAAAGGAACTGTTACTTTTACTTGACATTTAAAGTAGTTAAACACTACCTACGTTAGGAATGCACCATAAAGGATTTTGCCAACTCCCAGCAAATGATCAGTTGGGTTGTTCTAGTTTACTATCAGTACCAACAATGCTGTGATAAACAGTCTTACGAATGCATGAATCTTCATCTCTTGTTCTATTTCCTTAGCATCAGTTCTTATGTCATTACTAAAATGGCAATGTAAATAGCATAACACTTAAAATATGGTATACATAGCCAAACGCTCTTCCAGAAAGACTAAAAATGCTACTCTTGTGAACAGCAAGTCACTATTCTTATGATTTTATGAACTCAGGCTACTACTGGTTTTTAGTCACCTTTACAGTCAGATAAGTCAAATGTTTGTATTTCATTATGTTTTTAATATGTTTCTTTTGCATCAATGAGGTCATGCATCTCTTCACAGATTTGTTAGCCATTTGTATCAAAAATGTGAATTTATTACCCACATTTTTTATTTAATTTCCATTGATATATGAGTTTTTATGAGTCTTAAGTATGAAAAAAAGCTTTAAAAATAAGTTCAGTATGTTTTCCAATTAACTGTTCTCAGTTAACACTGAGAACAGAAAGACTCAGTGTTGCATCTAAAGTTCATACCCTCACTTTGCAAAACTAAAAGTCTCTGGAATGTTTGTCATTTAAAATCCAAAGACTTGATGGGACATCAAACTATTGTGATGAATATGGGAGCTCTCCTTCATTAATAACAGGTCACAGTGATTTCTATTGCATTCATAAAGGAAATAATTTCATTTACAATGATAGTATAGAAAAAATTATACAAGTAACACTAAACCTTAAAACCTTATGGGAAACAGATAATATGTGAAGCAAACCTCAGTGCAAAGGCTTACAGCTGAAGGCATTACCTTTCCAGTGCACACTGGCCAAGGCAAGACTCATATCTACAAATCCCATACTCCGAAGTGATGACCAATGGCACATGACACGTGAAATTAAAGCTCACAAAGGACAAAGGTAAGGCAGTAGGCAGTAATTATGTGACATATAATGTCAGATTAATGAAGACATAAGGAATGATGCTCATTGTGACCTAATACTGTATGACAACTTCATGAAGAGCTCTGAAAAAGCTTCAAGTTTAAGAAAACCTGCAGTGACTTGGCTTTGAAAGAAATTCCAAAAGCTGACAAATATCTGGATGGAGAGATGGTGAACTAACTAACACAAATGCTCTCTGTGTTCCTCAGTATCTGTCATGATCCAGACTGCTTTCCTATAACAGCTGCTATTTTGATGGTGTGACCAGGGACACAGACCTTAAATTACATGACTGTGAAAGCTCAAAATGAAAGACAGACTCAAGTTTTAACTGAAATAGCAACCAAAGCCCATCCGTTCCTTCAATGTAAAAGTTTTGGTCCTTAAATAAACTCAACATCTTTTTTGGCAAGACCTATAATCCCTTGAATGGCTCTCCCGGTGGTGGTAATCAAACTGTATATAGTGGATGATTTTGTAATTCTTCTGTCTTCTAATCTCCAAGCATAGTCTTTATTCACAGGAAAAAAAAAAGGCAAAGCAAAATAAAATAATATTATTTTATCAAGATATTCAAAAAATTAGTTGTTATTCCACATTCTCTTAAAAGAATCCCCATGCATGGTTTCTCCTGCTTTAAATCCCCCAAAGAGAAATCATTGTCAGGGCTAGTCATCATTTTCTGTGAAGAGCCAGAGAGAGTGTTTTAGGTTTTGTAGACCTTACTCTGTCTGTCACAACCACTCAGCTCTGCCCTGTAGCAGGAAGGTGGCCACAGACACTTAAGGTAAACATATGAGTGTGACTGTATTCCAACAAAATTTTACAAAAATAGGTGTCTGGCAGGATTTGTCCCACGTGTATTTGATAGAATTCAAATACACATATCCCTTCACATCACAAGATACTTTTGTAGGCTTACTTTCTACCACATCCCCCACTACAAACTCTCCATACAGCCATACAGGACTCACTCCTGTTCTATGTAGTATACCATTCCGTGACAAAGCTTATTTCATAATACCACACTACTATAGGAGAGGAAAATTCTTTTTGAGTTCTTGGCAGGAAAAATATTTCCCTTTACTTTCTGAGTTCTTGACTGAAACTCCTGTATCAAAAGACAGATTTACATGAGAATAATGAACAGAAGCTTATTAACATGTATACCCCATGGGCACATTGGGAGGTACTCAGACACAAATGAGTAACTCCCTAAAGTGGCTTAGAATTTAAATTAGATATCTTCTTAGCAGGGAAAGAGGAAGGAACATGCAGACTTTTGGGGGATAGTAAATGATTTTTAGGAAAGATGACGGGGCCTTTAGAAAAACAGGTGAAAGGAAAGATCGTTTGTGACAGTTTGTCTCTGGTGTGTGTACTCACTAGTTTCTTCTCCTGGGATAAGATTGGATCTTCCCTGGTTAATGAAACTTCTGGGGACGCGGCTGTTGATGGGTGAGTTCCTTTCAGAGGATCTGTCTTTACCCAGAGAAGGAGAGCTCAGAAAAAGCCTGTCCCTGCATTTGCTATTTTATCCAACGGCATATTTTGAGGTGGCACATTCTGCTACTCTTTACTATCTTGAATGTCTCTCCTATTCTTCATCTGGAAAACTCAAATTGAAATTTATTGACTAATGCCCAATCTCCTCAGAAGTGTTTCTCATTCCCCTCCCCACTCCAAGCTAGGCTAAAACTGCCCCCGTGCCTGAGTGCACACCTTATCACCCTGTGCTCCATCACTCCCATCATAACCGCTTCTTACAGTCTTCACAATAAAGACTATGTTTCATTCACTGTCAAATCCCTTGAATCTGGCATATGGTGGAAGACCAACCAATTTTTTAAAAAATATGACTTGAGAAATCTTATTAATGGTAGGAGTAAGAAAGTATTAGTTACCTCCCAGTATCCGGGAACACTTTAATCCTTAGCAGCAGATTCCCTATTTTAAGTCAAGCTCATGGGTGCCTTGAAAAATGACTATATTTAAAGCCTCCCTTGCAAATGAGTTCTGTCCAATGGCATTTGCACAGAAATAATGTATGCAAATTTTGGGTTGTGACCTTAAATAGAAAGAGCACAGATTTTTATGTGAGAAAATAATTATGTTTTTAAACCACTCTCATTTTAGTGTCTGTCAGACATGATTACATTTTTATCTTAATTATATAAAAATAAACTTAATGTAGTTGTAATTAATATAGTTAGTGCCAGTGTTTCAATCTTAAAATATGTTGTTACAGAAATATGAAAATATTTATTTATTGGGCTACTATATTATTTTTAAATGTTCCTTGGACATGGACAACAGTGTGGTGATTGCAGGGGGGTCTGGTGTAAAGGGGATAAATAGTAATGGAAGAAATACAATAAAAATTTAAAATAAATTAATAAGCTAAATGTTTAAGGGCATCAACTATAGAAATCAAATTTTCAACTGTTTACCGATTGTACAAATTATTTCAATTAAGAAAAGTTAAGCAATAAACTAAGTATGAGAGAAAGCACTCTAATTTTATCTCTATAAAATTAGATTTAATTTTATAAAGAGTAAACAGTCCAAGTATGGCAGTAAGCCACAACACAGAAGCAATTAGGAGACTAGTACCTGATCCAGTTTAAAATGGACCATAAGAGAGATGTATCATCTAAAATAGTATATTAAGGTTAAGGATTATAAGTATACATAAATTTTATTGACTTCCATGCACTGTAATTTATATAAATGTGTATAGCATTATAATTATGCGGTCATAAATAAATAAATAAATATATACACTCACACACATACATCTATTCACTAATATGAAATAAATCATAAATCTAGAAGATTTTAACAAATGTTGTTATCCTTTGGATTTTTTCCCCAGAGGCACAGACTAAAAATTACCTGTAGCCCATCCAAAATGGTATTCACAAAATAAAATTTTCAAAGGCTAAAAAGCAAGCCATCTTGAAATACTAACTAAAATAATCTTCCTCTTTAGTTCAGGAAGAGAGGTGGGTAAATGAAGAAGAATATGCAAGAGGATTAAATCCAGATTCAAATTTGTCAGTCATCAACTCAGCGCTGGTCAGCTGTCAAAAAAGTGAGATACACAATGGTCACTGTGTATCTTTGAAACATCTTGAAGGAGACCTCCTGAGTTTTGACACTCTTCAAGACTTGGCATTGCACTGGTGGCCTCATAAGCCAGAGGAACAGAGGTATCAAGGAACTCTCAGTTTAGGATAGGTCACCAGTTAGGAAGAATGATTCTGCAGTCAGAGCAGAGCTGCAGGGAGAGCAGTGTAATGACTGAATTCAGCCAGGAAAGGGGAAATATAAAATTCAGTGAACAAAATTGACTATGACATCAAGAATGTAATAGGGGAGGAGCACTTGGTGACTAAAAGAAAATACATTATTGAACAATAATGAAATAATTCAGGTGGTATTTGAGAATGAGTTGCCCCTCTCCTCATAACAGGGAATGAAAGTGGTCATGGTGACCTCCACTGAAAGTTCCACAGAAACATGATATGGGAAATATTCAGAGTAATGACACAAGTACAACCTCCTCATTTTACAGTGAGAATGGCTATTCAAGGGCTGGGCACAGACATGTATATCTACACAGCTTGATCCAAGCTTCACAGGATCAGAGCAGCAGAGGAATCATGGGCCTGAGTAAAGAGCAAAAAGAACCTTCACATGATATGACTAAGAGCAGTTCCTGATGAAAGCATTTATGCAAGAGGATCTGGAAGAGACAGAATTATGGACTTAACACCTTCAGAATCCAGTTCAGAGGTTAAGTGGCTACAACACTTGAAGAAGTTCACCTTCATTGACCTGCACGGTCAGAATGAAGCAAGATCTATGTTAATAGCTCTGTAACAGGAATATTAAGCAATGTAAAATCAACAGCATCATACCAATAAACACAAATTGACTTTTTAAAATAAAATATTTACTTAAAAACTATTATTTACCAAAAAAAAATAAACAGGGACTTGGAAGATTCCAAAAGGAATATAATCCTTTTGAATTTTAAATGAATCTTCACTGAATTGGTCCACACTATATTGATAATTTTAATAGGTTTCAGGCACTCTTCAAAGGAGCTTGATGCAATTAGTATCAAATGAAGAAATCGAGTCATGGAATTGTGAAGAAAGGTCATTCATAAGAAGTTTAAACTATGCTGGCACGCAAGGTATATCTTGATGGAAATACAAGATCTGTCCAGAAATTATCCAGTCATGCAATATGAAGAAGAGAGATTTATTAAAGAAGACACAAGATACAAGAAACATTGTGCACAGGACAATGATGCCTCAATGATGCCTCAGTTGGCACCTTGGGACCTCATGCAGTTCTCCCAACTGCCATCAGCTCTCCTGTTCTAATTTCCTAAATCTCATTGATGGTTTGAAATCCCTCTCCTTTCAAAGGTGATTTTAGTTTTAGGAAAAGCCAGAAGTCACCGGGCACCAAATCTGAACTATAGTGGGGCTGAATCAGTTGGGTGATTTGATGTTTTGCCAAAATACTCTGCATGAGACACAATGAATGAGGAAGTACATTGTTGTGATGAAGCTGCCAGTCACCAGCTGCCCATAGCTGGGGCCTTTTGAATCATCTGAATAGTTTCCACAGAGGAATGTTCAAGCTTAACGCAAAATCTGATTCAGATCTGTTGCTTCACTTGCTCAGTCATTTGAATGTCATGGCCGCACAGTGCATATGCTCACTCAATGGTATCTACCACCCCCACTGACTAGTACAGTGAGGTTGTCATTGTTCACACATGTGCAGTCTAGTCTACTCTCCTTGGCTGCCAAGTTACATTGATGTTGCACAACCCATTCTCATTATATTAAAAAATAGCTGGGCTTTTTCCAGAGAGACCACGTATAAGCTATGAATAAAGCTATCCACAGTCTCGGAAGAAAAAATGGAAGAAAGGGAAGAAGGGAGAGAAAGAGGAAGGAAGGAAAAGAGGGAGCAAGGAAGGGAGGAAGGACTTTAATTAAATATGGTATTAAAACACTTTGTTGATTCAACAGTAAAACAACTGATTGACTTAGTTGAATAGTTCAAATCACCAACCTACTAATTTGAAACCAGTTAGACAATGGAGAGATCTGTTTACTCATTAAAACACTGCTTATTACATAGAATATCATTATTTACAATCCACACATTATCACAAACACACACATACATGCTTCAAAATTCACTGCAGCATAGTTCTGTGGTTTCAAATACAGTATTAACTCTATCACATGATCCAACTATATAACTCAAGGGACTCAAAAAGAAAATATTTAAAAATGATCACATAACTGCTGTAGTGACACTCCCATCTCTTTTAACACATTCTAGTATTTCAATAATGTGATTACAAGAATAATCACAGCACTGAGTCATTCTGCAGTACTAATCTGTTGTTAGATGGCATATTTAACATTTTAAATGACATAACACTTGTTTGATAATGAATGATGAAAATCAGAAGACAAGAGAAACTTATTTTCCTAGTGAGTCTCAAAAATTTAGAACGTGTGGATGCTACATTTTAAGTGACTTTACTTACTATCCTGCTGGTTTATTCATTTAACTTTGTGTTTTGAATTGCAAACAGGAAAAATGACTTATTTTTAAAAATGAGATCAGCTACAAGCCAAGAAATGGAATAGCTTTTTATTTGTTAAGAGACATATATTGAGCCCTGGCTGGTGTGGTTCAGTGTTGAGTGCTAGACTGTGAACCAAAGTGTGGTTGGTTCGATTCCCAGCCAAGGCACATGACTGAGTTGCAGGCCAGGTCCCTGATTAGGGATATGCGAGAGGTAACCACACATTGATGTTTTTCTCCCTCTCTTTCTCCCTCCCTTCCCCTCTTTCTAAAAGTAAATAAACAAAATCTTTTAAAAAAGAGAGAAGCATATATTGATATTAAAGGAAAATACCTTTCAAAGTCCCAAGAGCCTTTTTCCAGAATCCTAGGTTGTCTAATACCTTCCAACAAACTATTTCCAATTTAAAGGCACATAAACATGGAAATGCTTTTTATACCTAGCTTGTTAGATTTAGGACAAATTTATGATACAATAGAGTTATATTATTCATATGTTGTAAGAAGAATATGCTACATTCTTTTTATAATTATATTTAATTTTGTATGCAATATATTTATATTTATGAATTTTCCTAAAACTTGAGGCATGTTTTACTATTTTAAATGATTATGAAGAGTTATAATTCATCTTAACTTTATTAAAACAACTTCTATTTACAAAATCTCAAATTGGAGGAAACAAAGATGAATGTTATGGCCCTTGTCCTTGAGATCATGCAACGAATATCTTTGATTTGAGAAATATTATGTCACAATTTAGGGGGCAAAAGACTTTCTTATTTTAATCGTCTCCTCTATCTAGCTTGTACCTCTATCATGGACCCATTACACAAGAATAATTGAAACTAACAACTTCTATTTGCAAATGCACCTATTTTATTATAAAAACTTTTACACTAACTTATACAGTAGGAAGTGATGGATGTGGGCTACTAGAGGCAAGGTGCCTACAGCACTAGGTTAAACTGCAGAGGAAAATCAAAGAGACAAGAGGGTCAGATAGAGTCAGTGAGGCTGGACACTACTAGGGGACAGCCTGGAGAAGTGGAAATATATTACTAGGCACATTCCACACTGCAACATTTACTGATGGGAGAATCCATTGTGGATTTCAGCCTCCAGCCCAATCACATAACAGTAGCTTTAATCTTGTATTTTCAGAATCAGCAAATTCATGTCTTGGGTAAGATAGGATCTTTGACTTTACATCTTGGCTCTGTAACCTACAAATGGCCAAACATCTTTGAATCTCAGTTTTTTCATCTACAAGTGATGATGAAAACCCAGGTCAGAATGTGGGTGAGTTAAATAAGGTAATGTATGTAATGAGCTCAGCACACAGCCTTTGAATTCACAGGAAAAAACTCAGTACAGGGTAGGTATTATTTTTTATTTTTCTCTTCTCCTGGCTTTCTTCTTTCTTCTCTTGTCTCTTGCCCATAATTTTTCTTCTTGCTTTATTATTCCCACGAAAACTTCTTCCTCTACCTTTTGTTTCTGTCCCATTTGGGGACCAAAATGTAATGTTGTGGAGAATGTTTCACGTGAGCTTGAGAAGCTGTATTCTGTTGTTGTTTTATAGAATATTTTTAAAATGTTAATTAGATCAAGTTGAATGAGGGTTATTCTATCAGCTGTATCTCTTCCACATCTCTGTCTACCTGATCTGTCCCATTCCCGGAAGAGGAGTGTGAAGACTCCAGCTGTAACAGTGAATTTGTCTATTTCTCTTTTTAGTTTTATCAGGTTTTGTGTCACACATTTTGATGCTCTGTTGTCAGGGGAAAACGAGGTTAAGATTGTCACATCTTTTTATACAATTAATTCTTTTGTTGTTAAGCAGTGTTTGTTTACCCTGATAATTTCCCTTGCTCTGATGTCTCCTTTGTCTGAAAATAGTTATTTCAGCTTTCTTATAAGCATAGTATAGCTTTCTCTTTCAGTTATTATATACAGGGTGGGAAAAAAGTAGGCCTACAGTTGTTCATATGAAATATGATAATTAATAAATAATAATATAAAAATAAACTATGTTTCACATACAACAGTAAAACTACTTTTTACCTACAATGTATATATAAATACAATACTTTCTAATTTTATATTATATAATATTAATTTATTAAAATATATCATATTATTATATTTATTATATTATCTATAGTGGAGTGCTTTGGCTTAGTGGTATAGTGTGGTGTGGACAGCAAAAGAGTTCTAAGATCTCATGAGTAAGCCTTGGTCTCTTAGTGTCCCTAATGTCCCCAGGCTGTGACCTTCACAGGGATGTTTTACTCTCTCCACCCAGGTGACACATGAAGACCAGAGGAACAGTAGTGGGAGAAGTCCCCATCCCCACTGGATAAGCCTCTGGTAGGGAATTCCCCCTGGAGAGCAGGCCTTTGTGATAGAGAACACTGGACATGTTTTATGAGGATTACTCTTTCTCCTTGCTTTCCAAAAATTGAGAGTACCCTGCTCAGTTCCTCAGGAGGTAAAGCCCATGAAAATATGGAGCTTCCCCCTGAGACTGTTCTCTCAGGTATTTAGCACAATCTCACTAGTCCACAGCCTCCACAGTTGTGCAAATAACCATTTCTGTGTTTCTTACCCAGTCCCTAGCTCCAGCGGCTTCTGTGCAGGTCAACAGGTATGGGACAAGCCTCTCAGCATTCACCCATCTCCAGACTTCAGCTGGGCAGGTTGCCCTAAAACCTCTTCCCTCTGATGTGTCCAATAAAAGCCACTGATTTTCTCCTGTAAGGGCACTGATGATGTCTTCCAAGATAGCTATTTGTTGGAGCTAAAATCTTAAGTCCCATTTCTGCTCTGAGATCTCTTCCTTTCCTCTTTATGTTTCCTACAATTGTCTTTCTTCTCATCTTCTTCTATTACAACCAAAAAAAAAAGCTTTCCACACCTTGCAAATGATAGTCTTCCTTATCCAATGGCATTCCATTAGGCACTGTAGATATCTTGAGTATCTCAAAAAATGAAAAGAAGTTGAAGAATTGTGCAGTGGTCGGTGAGCAAACCTAAGTAAGAATTACTTTCACAACAAAGTCAAAGGCACAAGCTTTCCTTTCAGTTTGGAAGTTCCTAAGTAAACCAATAGTCAGAGGCATTGTGGAAAGAGATGAAGGCATCTTACTAATCTTAGCTCAAACCATAAAAAGCCTAAAATCATGTTTTAGTTTTCTAACACTAGTCTATTAGAGTCAAAAAAAAAAGAGTAGAGAATGCAGAAAGTATTGGGAGAAAAGCAGCCTTTTCCTACAGATAGGAACAAAGCTATTGTATTCCTGTGCACAGCACAAACTGAGTAACCATTTGCTTAATGAAAGTAAATAACCCCATTTCATTTTAACTACTAAAGCAACTACAAATAAAATTGCATTCTGTATATTTGGTATTTGCATTTAATTATATTATGTAGCCAACATACAAGAAATACATGAATATAAACCTAAAATTATACATGTCATGAAATAAATTAAGAGTAGACCTAGGTATTTTTGCATGTGTCTATGTGTATATATACATATATGTACATGTGGGTATGTGTGCATATAGTATATATGCATGTATACATATATACATGATGTATATGTGCACACACACACAGACAGAAAGAGAGGAAGGGAATAGCTAACTGAATGCATAAGGAAAACATCAGGCTTAGAATGGGTATAACCTAACTGTATTTTATATTACTTTTGATTATATAATCTAGGGAAACAGTTGCTGTTATGTGCTTCATGAAAACCCTAAGGAGAGTTAGTAAATCTGAATCTGATAGTATTCTGACTTGGACAGATGTGTGTGCTTTCTCTAAAATTAATACTAATAGAAAAATTTGTAATTTCAATTACAAATGTTGGAATTCAAATGTGTAAAAAGCATTTCTCTGGCTTATATTTTAAAATGAAAATATTTTAAGGACATATACATTGACACCATTTATGTATTTTAAGAATAATCAAAGACTTATACATATATGTTTCAAAATCAATTATAGAACAAGAAAGAGAACAAAAATAGTGACATACCTGACTTCTATTTTTATAATTTTCTTAAACATTTATAACTTTAAAATATTTTTTGACATGGCTGAGGAGTGAATAGAAGTCACACTGACCTCTTTCCAGTACCAATCTGGAATTACAACTAAATTGTAGAGAAATCACCTGGAACAAACAATTGAACTATACCTTAAACCTCAGACAGAGAGGAATCAGCTTTAGTACAAACTAGCTGCTAAGGAATGCGGTAGAGACTCGAATAGGAAGGCTAGGTGCCCATGGGTGGTAGTGCCA
Organism: Pteronotus mesoamericanus; assembly: GCF_021234165.1. Taxonomy (NCBI): domain Eukaryota; kingdom Metazoa; phylum Chordata; class Mammalia; order Chiroptera; family Mormoopidae; genus Pteronotus; species Pteronotus mesoamericanus. Next base: position 63,425,161 of record NW_026555321.1, read on the forward strand.
GAGGGATAGTTAAATAGCCAATTGAATCCCCCTGAGAAGTGTTGGGTCTGAAACATAGGTGGGGATTTCCAGCCTACAGCAGCACAACCCAAAGGGTATACAGATAACAAGAAGCTGTGAAAAGCAGCAGGGGTACTCTCTACCAGAGACAGGGGACTGGAGATGCAGAGAGAGGGATAAGGAGCCAATACATAATTTTTTATTTGTAGCCACTTACCATGGGCTCCAGCAAAGGCAGGGGCAAAATGGACCAGAGGCGCGTGATGAGAGACTGGGAAAGAAAGCTTTAGGGAGAGAACTGAGAGAGTAGCCAGCGGGGTCCTCATGCTGAGTCATCCCCCATATGGCAGCAGCCATTTTACTCAGGCAGACCACTCACCCTGAGTGGCAGGAGGATGAAAGGACACAACCACCCCACCCAGAGAAGGGTCTCTGACCGGCCCTGGGGTGCCTAAACCTGAGTGCTCAGTGCAAAGTGCTTAGATTAACATCTGAAAGAGACAGCTAGAGACAGTGGATTCCTGGAAATCTCAAAAAAACTGTCTAAGGCTAGATGAGGTTACCAGATGACTTCATCAGGAACAGACTGAAAAAAAAAACACAGTGGTCTCCTACTATAGAAGGTCACAACAAAAAGTCAGGAAGTCAAGACAGATCAATTTAAGAAGCAGAAGCAAAACAGAAGAGTCTCACAAAAAATGGGAAGACAAAGAAACACCTGCCAATTGAAGGGAAATGAAGACTCTCCACAAAGAGAACTAAATGAAATAGAAGCAAGTAAGCTATCAGATATGGAATTCAAAACAATGGTTTAAGGAAGCTCAATGAGCTCAGTGAGCTCAGAGAGAATTGCAAAACTTACAGGGAAACCACGAGGAAATTACTGAAAAATATCTCAGCATGAAAAAGGACATAGAAACTATCAATAAGAGACAAGAAGAAATGAAGAATACAATTTCTGAACTGAAGAACACAGTAGAAGGAATTAAAAACAGGCTAGATAAAGCAGAGGATGGAATCAGCGAGCTGGAGGACAAGGTAGAAAAACATTCCCAGAAAGAACAAGAAATGGAAAAAACACTCAAAAAGAATGAAGAGGCATTTAGGGAAATGCAGGACAACCTGAAATGCAATAATATCTGTATAATAGACATATCAGAAGGAGAAGAAGAGGAGTAAGGGATAAAGAATCTGTTTGAAAAAGTAATAATGGAAAACTACCTTAATTGGAAGAGAGAAAAAGTCTCACAACTCCAGGAAGCACAGAGAGTCCCATTCAAGAGTAACCCAATGAGGCCTACTCCAAGACACATCATCATTAAAATGGCAAATATCAAAGACAAACAGAGAATCCTAAAGCAAGCAAGGGAGAAAGAGGTAGTAACATATAGGGGAGCCCCAGTATGACTAGCAGCAATTCAAGATAACCTATGCACCCCAATGTTTGTAGCAGCACAATTTACAATAGCTGATTGCTGGAAGCAACTTAAATGCCCATTAATAAATGGGTGGATTAAAATACTATGGTACACCTACGCAATGGAATATACACAGTAGAATGAAAGAACACCACTACTCTTTGCAACAACATGGATGGAACTAAAGAGCATTATGCTAAGTGAAATAAGCCAGGTGGTGAAAGACAAATACCATATGATCTCACCTATAAGTGGAACCTAATCAACAAAACAATCAAGCAAGGAAAATTAACCAGCAACTTTGAAAGAAAAAAAAAACTGATAGTAATGAGAGTTAAGGAGGGAGGCAGGTAATGGAGAAAAGAAAGGGAAGGGTCAAATCAAGGTATATGTATAAAGGATTTACGGACAAAGCCAAAGTGGAAAAAGATTGAGGGAAGGAGGGGGGGGGGGTTGGGGCAGGGAAATGGTGGTGGGAAAATGGAGACAAATATATTTGAATAATAAAAAAATTTAAAAAAAACTAAATATAAGTAAAGAAAATTATTTTATGACTAACAGAGTTCAAAAGATACATTATCTTTGGAAATTTAATAGAAATACATTCTGATATATTTATGCAATAAAAGGATAACAGAGTGTTACTTCAACTCGATTAGGGTCATCTTTAAGAGTTTTATATATGCAAGTGACTCAAAACTGTTAATAAAGACTCTACTTGCATTTGGAAAAGATCTAAATTTTGAAAAGACCTATTTCCTGGCTATGATTATAGGAGTGGGAAGTAACAAAGACAACCAGTATTTGTTGCTCCTGTCTGAGGAGTCATACTAGCAATATTTTTCAATATGTCTTGCCAGGCTAGAGCAATAAAAGTGAAAATAAACAAACGTGCCTCCATCAAACTAAAGAGCTTTTGCACAGAAAAAGAAACCATCAACAAAATGAAAAGTCAGCCTACTGAATGGGAGAAGATATTTGCAAATGATATACCTGGTAAGGAGGCCATATACAAAATAATAAAGATCTCATGCAACTCAACAACAAAAAAAAAAATTGAAAGATAAACTGGGAAGTAGGTGCGGGCAGAGATAACAGCATGTGCAAATGGCATGTGACGTGTGATGAGCAGGACAATGAAAAAAACTACTATTGCTGGAAAACAGTCCTAAGCAGGGCTAATATGTTGTAGATGTAAAGGAAGAATTAGGTTGATAACATTTATCTCATATTTGGAATGTTTGTCCTTAGCTTAAAGCAACAGGAAAGATCTCTTTGGAGACGGAATAGAGGAGGACACATTGGAGAGTTGGGCCAGCATCAGGGACATGTGGTCTGTATAGTCCACAGGGCCACATTCTTGGTTTACTGCTCTGCTGTTGCCATATTAAAGTTTTAATCATTTTTGAAAACCAGCATTATGTCTTCATTTTGCACCAGGCATCACAAATGATGCAGCCAACTCTATTTCAGGGATAATGGCAGACTAAGGGAAACGTTTTATGGTTACTTCAATTGTCTACAAAAGAAATAACAATAGGAGACTAAAGTATACATGGAGGAAAATAATATTTAAGAGGAAAAAAGCAAGGATTGGTAATTGATAAACATTTAATAATTCAAATCATAATCAAATAATAAATAACAGAAGAAGAAAGAGGAGGAAGGAAAGTAGAAAAGAGACACATAGATAGCCAGTTTCCATGAAACCTAGGATTCAGCTTTCCAACCTACAAAACCACATTTCACTTGCTAGGACCAAACACGCAGCTCTGATCATGGCACTTCTCTCCTCAAAAATAGCAGATATAATAAATTAAATCAATAGATTTATGAAAAATGAATAGCAGATAGTAATAGTTGCCTCAGGATAATTGACCCCTTTCCCTTTCTTCCCTGCTAGCAGAGGCCTGATTTTGTCCAGTGGAGACCTTCCTTACAGGGTCAGTGAGCCAGCCAGGGCAAAGCCACTCATTTTGTTGGTTATGAGTTTAGAAACAGTCTGTGGCACAATGTTGAACAATATGTTGTGACAGGAAGTACATTGAGGGTTTCTGGAAATATTTCCTCATTACCGAAGAAACAAGTCTAGTCTCTCTTCCCCTCTTCCACTTGACCTTGACACATGGCCCCAGACCTAAGGCAGCCGTTATTGCATCATGAAAAAAAGAGATAATCTCAGGATCATAGGGCAGCAAGATGGTAAAAACCCAAATTCAGCTGCTGAATTACAAAGGCTCTGAGCATCTACTTTGGAAATTCTAAAGCATAATCATGAATTTCTTTTTGTTTAAGCCTATGAACCTAATATCCTTGAGAGTTAGCAGCTATTGTAGTCATCTTTGTTTTGTCTCAATCATCTAATACACTGTTTTCAGTCTCAAAGCTGTATCTTATTTGATGAAAGATGAGGTAATCTAGGAGCTACAGATCATGTGTAGTTAAAATTTCATAAAATAATATTTGGTACTGATTTATGTGTTCTTTATCCCTTTTATTCTCACTATATTCCATTTAACATGGAGCCATTGCTGCATAGAAAGTGGGTATTTTGCTTCTGTGTATGATAAAATCTAGCTTTGGAATGCTTTGGAGAATACCTAGCCTAATTATATGAAGTGCTATTAAATTTTAATTAACATCTGCTATTCAAATTTAATTAGATCCATAACCAAAATCTTGCCTAGTAAATGATCACACACATGCAAAAATGAAGTTATCTAGTAACTTCAAATTATGTTCTACATAAAAAGGGTTCAGTATATTATATTTTTCTACTAAAACAGGGAGACCCTTATCTGTGTTTTATTTTTTACCTGTTCAGAATAGAGATAGAAATAGATTCTATATGTAGAAAGGGTAGTCTCTTAAATTTCAAATTGTTGAGAGATACTGAGTTTAAGTAATTAAATTTAAGTATACAGAATGAGAATAAACATTTGAACATGATGAAATAAAAAATAACTAGATCCACCAGGAAAACAACTACACTTAAATTTAACAATATTTAAACAAACCATAAAAAGAGTAAAGGACAAAATAGTAAGTCACTAAGATTTTACTTTTACTCTAACCACACTTCAGAGAATGCATGTGAGGTGGGTAAATGACACCTATCCAAATATTGACCTAAATTTCTCTATTGGCTAATAAAACATTCTAATATAAGTATTAATATTAACCTCTCTATAATAATTTATAATATTATAAATTTTAATATTTATAAAAAATAATCTATATTTTTTTCATTTTTGAGCATGACATTACTAAACAAATGCTTTCTGAGAAGTCTATTGAATGATACAGATTACATGAAACAGAGTTATAGAAAGAAACACCACTGATAAATTTTCCATGTCTTTCTAAGAATTTCTGTAAATTGCAAATGAAAACTGCAAACTAGGCATAAAGGCAAATTTAGGACACAGATCCTAAAGAGTAAATGAATTAGCAAGGAAGTAATAGTTACTTCTTGGAAGTCAAAGTAAAAATGGCTTTGCCAAAACTGTGATAGAAATATGAGTTTAGGGGAAGAAAAGATGGCAGAGGAGTGAATGGGAGTCACGCTGACCTCCTCCTACCAAGACCAAACCGGAATTGCGACTATGTAATGGAGTAATCACCTGGAAAACAATGGAACTATAGTGGGAGAGGAGCCTTGGAGCCGTGGACAGACAGTGGATTCAACTCCCACACATCCCAACGGGTTAGAACTGTGGTGGAGGCTCGAGAGGGTGGGCTGGGTGCCCACGGGTTCTAGCACCAGAGGGACATTGAAATGCCACTTAGTTCTCCCTGAGAAGAATGGGGTCTGAATCATAAACAGAAAGCTTAGGGGCACTCTCTGCCAGAGACAGGTGGCTGGGGATGCAAAGAGACATTTAAAGGGCCAACGCAAAAATTGCAGTGGCAGCCACCCTCCTTGATCTCTGGGTGGAGGGGGCAGCAGGGTGGGCTGGTGCCTGGGAAAAGACTGGTGAGGGAAACTTTGTGAAGAGAACTGAGGCAGTGGCCAGGGGAGCTCCGGTGATAACTCACCTCCTACTCTGCAGCTACCATCTCGCTCAGGCTTAAGGGAATCAATTAACCTGCCTTTTGTGTACTCCGCACACAGGTTGTGCACGTGTGAGCTGAGGGGCTAAGTGCAGACTGGCTGGGAGAGCCCTAAGGAAAGACTGGACATGGAGGAATTGGGGAAAGAATGGGAGGAGGAACCGGGGAGTCCCGATTCTCTCCCCTATCCGTAGTCTTCCATTCTGGGCAGGCAAGGGTAGCCCCAAAGAGGCAGAGGCGGGGTGCGCATGAACCAGACTGCCTGCAATTGAAATGCAGCCCACACAGGTGCAGGAATCTTGGCTGAAGGGGTCACAGAACTGTCCAGAGACCCCTGAGGAGAGACTGGAAATGGAGACATTGGGGAAAGAATAGGAGGAGAAACCGGGGAGTCCTGACTCCTTCTCCTTTCACTAGTCTCCATTGTGCTGGAAAAGGACACACCTCCAAATAGCCAAAAGTCGAAAAGCACACAATACAGAGCCCAAAACCACCCAGTGCAGGCGCACACACTTGCGCGCAGTGGCCAGCAAGGGTTGGTGAGTGTGTGTGTGTGCCCGTGGGGGCTGGCAAGGGCTCGCGAGGGCTGGCAAGGCCTCCCGCAGGTTGGCAATGATGGGGCCTGTGAGGGAGTGCACAGATCAGCGAGAGCAGGTGTAAATTGACCCACGCAGGAGGCAAGTGCAGAGCAGGCTGCAGAAATAGTGGATCCCGGCCGAAGGGGTCACAGAGCTACCCAGAGTCCTAGGAGGAGAGATGGGAGACAGGATTTACCGGAGAGTCCTGGAGGTGAATTCCTCCCCTTTCAATAGTCTCCATTTGGCAAGGGCAAGCAACGTATCCAAAGAGCCAAAAGCGGGGAAAGCACACAATAGAAGACCATAAACAGACCAGTGCCGGGTGCCCACTGGCAAGGGGGACCAGACGAGTATGCAAGATCCGAACAAGCACCCTGGTCTGGGGCAAGCACGTGCAAGCCCAGGCTGGCGGGGGATCCTGCTGGGCCAGGGAGACTAATCAAGGAGCCGGCAGGAGAGTGCAGAGTGACCCACAGAAATAGTGGATCCCTGGCCAAAAGGGTCACACAGCTGCCCAAAGCAGGAGTCACACACAGACAGTAGACACCTGGAAGGCTCAAACAAACGACCCAAGGCCCTATAGGGTCAACAACTGACATCGTGAAAGGCAGGTCCAGAAAGAATAGTAAAGAGAATAAATAAATAAATAAATAGACAGACCCGCCTACTACCATAGAAGTGTAATCCACAAAATCAGGAAATCTAGATGACCCAATTGAAGCAGAAGCAAAAATAAATAAGTAAATTACTTAACAGACTCTCACAAAAATGGGAAGAAAAAGAAGTTCTCCCCAAATGAGTGGGAAAGCGAAATCCTCATAGAGAGAGCTAAATGAAATAGAGGCAAGGGAACTATCAGAAATGGAATTCAAAACAATGGCTCTAAGGAAGCTCAATGAGCTCAGGCAGCTCAAAGAGAACCATGAGAAACTGCAGAGAAAGTATCAGGATCTGACAACAAACTATATCAACCTGGAAAAGGGCATAGAAACTATCGAGAAGACACAAGAGGATATGAAGAATACGAATTCTGAATTGAAAAACACAGTAGAAGGAATCCCAAGCAGGCTGGATGAAGCTGAGGATCGAATTAGTGAGATGGAGGATAAGGTAGACAAAAGCTCCCAAAAAGAACAAGAAATGGAAAAAAGATTAAAAAAGAATGAAGAACCATTTAGGGAAATGCAGGACAACCTGAAACGCAATAATATCCATATAATAGAGACACCAGAAGGAGAAGAAGAGGAGCAAGGGATAGACAAAATCTTCAAAAAAAGTAATGATGGAAAATTTCCCCAATTTGAGGAGAGAAAGGGTATCATGGATCCAGGAGGGACAGAGGATCCCACTCAAGAGGGACTCAGAAGGTCCACTCCAAGACACATCATCATTAAAATGGCAACTGTCAAAAACAAAGAGAGAATCCTTAAGACAGCAAGGGAGAAGGAGGAAGTAACATACAAGGGGGCCCCGACATGGCTAGGAGCTGACTTCTCAACAGAAACACTACAAGCCAGAAAAGAATGGCAACAAATATTTCAAGTCATGAAAAGTAAGGGCCTACAACCAAGGCTGCTCTACCCAGCAAGGCTCTCAATTAAAATAGAAGGGGATATAAGGAGTTTCTCACACAAAAGAAGGCTAAAGTAATACATCTCTACCAAACCAGCACTCCAAGATATGCTAAAGGGACTGGTTTAAGAAGATGAAATAAAACAGTGAGAAAGAGAAAAACACAGGTACAAAGAGAAAAAATGAGTAACTTTCTACCAGTAATAACTCTCAGTGTAAATGGACTAAATGCCCCAATCAAGAGACACAGGATAGCTGAATGGACAAGAAAACATGACCCACACATATGCTGCCTACTAGAGACCCACCTCAGAGCGAAAGACTTACACAGACTGAAAGTAAAGGAATGGAAAAAAATATTCCAAGCAAATGGGCAAGAGAAAAAGGCCAGGGTGGCCATACTTGTATCAGACAAAGTAGATTTCAAAACAAAGGCCATAAAAAGATAATCAGAGGGGCGCTTTATAATACTTAAAGGAAGAAGCTATCAAGAAGACATATACATTGTAAACTTATATGCTCCAATATAGAACTCCCAAGTATATAAGGAAATTGTTGGATGACTTCAAAAAAGATATAGACAGCAACACACTGATACTACCGGATTTCAACACCCTAATGTAAAAAAATGGACAGATCTTCCAAACAAAACCTCAATAAGGATATTGTGGAGCTGAATGATACACTGAATCAAATAGACTTAACTGACATATATAAAACCTTACATCACAAAGAAGAAAAATACACATTCTTTTCAAAGGTTCATGGCAGTTTTTCAAAGATAGACCACATGGTAGGACACAAAGCAAGCCTCAGCAAATTCAGGAAAATTGAAAAAATACAAAACGTTTTCTCGGACCACAAGGGCTTGAAACTGGATATCAACCTCAATGAGAAACTTCAAAAACATGGCATCTCATGGAGACTGAACAGTAGACTATTAAAGAATGAATGGGTCAATAAAGAGATCAAAGGAGAAATCAAAAAATGTCTGGAAACAAATGAAAATGAAGAGACAACAGTCCAAAACCTATGGAACACAGCAAAGGCAGTCCTGAGAGGGAAGTTCATAGCAATACAGGCTTACCTAAAAAAGATAGAAACATTTCAAATAAAAGACCTAACACTACAACTTCAAGAACTGGAGAATCAAGAACGAATAAATCCCAGAGGAAGTAGAAGGAAGGAAATAGTCAAGATCAGAGCAGAAATGAATGACAAAGAGATGAAAAGAACAACTCAAGGATCAACCAATCCAGAAGCTGGTTCTTTGAAAAGATAAATAAAATCTACAAGCCTTTACACAGACTCATCAAAAAAAAAGGGGGAGGACCCAAATTAATATATCAGAAATGAAAGAGGAGAAATAACAACTGATACCACAGAAATACAAAGGATTGTCAGAAACTACTATGGATAATTATATGCCAAAAAATTTGAAAACCTTGATGAAATGGACAAATTTTTAGAAAAGTATAATCTTCCAACACTGAAGAAGGAAGAAATAGAAAGCTTGAATAGACCGATAACACCTGGGGAAATTGAAGCAGTAATCAAGAAACTCCCGACACACAAAAGGCCAGGGCCGGACAGTTTCACAGGAGAATTTTACAAAACATTTAAGGAAGGGCTAACCCCTGACCTCCTCAGACTATTCCAAAAAATCCAAGAGGAGGGAAGACTCCCAGACTGTTTTTATGAGGCCAGCATCACCTTAATCGCAAAACCAGATGAAGACCCTACAAAGAAAGAAAAGTACAGGCCAATTTCACTGATGAACATAGATGCTAACGTCCTCAACAAAATATTGGCTAACCGCATCCAGCAATACATTAAAAAGATTATCCACCATGATCAAGTGGGATTCATCTCCGGGATGCAGGGATGGTTCAATATACGCAAATCAATAAATGTAATATATCACATAAACAAAAGAACAGACAAAAACCCCATAATCATCTCAATAGATGCAGAAGAAGCATTCAGTAAGGTACAACACCCATTTATGATAAAAACACTCAGCAAAATGGGAATAAATGGGGCATTCCTCAACGTAATAAAGGCCATATATAAAAAACCTACAGCCAACATCATACTCAATGGGCAAAAACTAAAATCTTTCCCACTAAGATCGGGAACACAACAAGGATGTCCGCTCTCACCGCTTCTTTTCAACATCATATTGGAAGTCCTAGCCACATCAGTCAGACAAGAAAAAGAAATAAAAGGCATCCAAATAGGAAAGGAGGAAGTAAAGCTATCATTGTTTGCAGATGACATGAAGTGTACATAGAAAACTCTGTAGACTCTACAAAAAAACTCCTCAACCTAATAAGTGAATTTGGCAAAACAGGAGGATACAAAGTCAGTATTCAGAAATCAAAGGTAGTTTTGTACACCAGCAATGAAATAGAAGAAGAAGAAATCAGAAAAAAAATACCATTCGATATACCAAGAAGAAAAATAAAGTACCTAGGAATACATATAACCAAAGACGTAAAAGACCTGTACGCAGAAAACTATACAATATTGAAGAAAGAAATTAAGGAAGACACAATGGAAACATATACCATGCATATGGATTGGAATAATTACTATCATCAAGATGCCCATAGTACCCAAAGCAATTTATACATTCAACGCAATCCCTATTAAGATACCAATGACATATTTTACAGAAATTGAACAGACATTTCAAAAATTTATATGGAACCGTAAACGACCTCGAATAGCCAGAGCTATTTTGAGAAAGAAAAACAAAGTAGGAGGGATCACAATACCGGACATCAAACTCTACTACAAAGCCTCTATACTCAAAACAATCTGGTACTGACACCAGAACAGACCCATAGACCAGTGGAACAGAACAGAAAGCTCAACAATAATGCCTAGATCTATGTGGGAATCTAATATTTGACAAAGGGGGTAGAATCATAAAATGGAGCAATAACAGGCTCTTCAACAAATACTGTTGGGAGAGCTGGACTGCTACATGCAAAAAATTGAAATTGGATCATCAGCTGACACCATACACAAAAATAAACTCAAGATGGATAAAAAGACTTAAATATAAATCACAACACCATAAAAGTCCTAGAGGAGACCATTGGCAGGAAACTCTCAGATATCCCATGCAGCAATTTTTTCCCTGGTAAGTCTCCTAAAGCAAGGGACATAAAGGAAAGAATAAACAAGTGGGACCTCATCAAAATAAGAAGCTTCTTCATAGCTAAAGAAAACACCAGCAAAATGAAAAGGGAGCCAACACTATGGGAAAATATATTCGCTAATGATACATCAGATAGAGGTTTGATCTCCAAGATATATAAAGAACTCACTCAACTCCACTCCAAGAAGACAAATGATCCAATCAAAAAATGGGCAAAGGACCTGGGCAGACGCTTTTACAAGGAGGAGATACAGAGGGCCCAGAGACATTGGAAAGGATGCTCAGCATCACTAGCCATCAGAGAAATGCAGATCAAAACCACCATGAGGTACCACCTCACAATGGTCAAAATAGCCATCATAACCAGATCAACAAACAACAGGTCCTGGCGAGGCTGTGGAGAAAAGGGAACACTAGTATACTGTTGGTGGGAATGCAGACTGGTACAGCCATTGTGGAAAGCAGTGTGGAATTTCCTCAGAAAGCTGAAAATGTAACTGCCTTTTAATCCAGTGATTCCCGTGCTGGGATTATACCCTAAGAATCCCAAAACGCCAGTTCAAAAGAACCTATGCACTCCAATGTTCATAGCAGCACAATGTGCCATAGCCACGTGTTGGAATCAACCTAAATGACCGTCTGTAGATGATTGAATCAAAAAATTATCGTAAATTTACACAATGGAAGACTACGCAGAAGAAAGAAAAAAAGAACTACTAAACTTCGGGACAGCATGGATGGAACTCGAGAGCATTATGCTAAGTGAGATAAGCTAGGGGGCGAAAGACAAATACCATATGATCTCACCTATAAGTCGAACCTAACCAACAATACAAAGATGTAAGGAAAATAAGACCAGCAACACTGAAAGGAAAAGAATCCAACAGAGACAAGAGGTAAGGAGGGATGGGGGGTGGGGAAAAGGAAGGGAAGGGGAACGTCAAGGAACATATAGCAAGGACTCACAGACAAAACCAAAGGGGAAGAGTTCAGGGAGGGAGGGATGGAGGGACAGGAAAAGGGAGAGTGGTGTGGGGTAGTCAGAGACAAAGGTATTCGAAAAATAAATAAATAAAATTTAAAAATAAATAAATAAATGGGGGGAGAAATATGAGTTTAAAGAACTTTCTAAATGTAATATTATCTAGGTCTAACTTAACCAAAGTGGAAGACATAGGCTTTATTTATGTCAGTAATCACAGGTAAACACAATTCCCAAAATTGAAAATAATAATGTTACAAAGTATTAGATTCTTTGAATTTTAGTCAAGTAATTGGACTAAGCAACATCAGTTGTTCTAAAAGCTAAATCTCAATCCAACTTTGAATTAACTTTTATTATCAAGGAAACCTACAATTTTCATTAGAGTTGAAAACTCAAAGAGATATTGTATACGATTTTAATATTTCTGATCTTGATTCATAGAAAAAGTCATCAGGCAATGAGAGTGCAGAAGGAAGGTAATCATTCCCCCAGATTAAATATTCAGAATTGGCTGTAAACTACATAGCTAATGAGCTAGGTAGCCTGTGCTCTTTGGTTATACTCCATAAGAAGGGTATGAGTATCCTCACTGAACTTTAATATGCAAAGTCTCTTTAAATGGGCTTAGATTAACAAGCAATTGGGCAGAAATTCAAACAATTTTGATAAATGTGCAGATTCCTCTGAAATTAATAATCATCATTTGTTTAACATAAAGTAATGACATGGTTCAAAATTCAGAGGTACAAAACGGCCTTATTTGAATAGGCTCTTAACATATAATCCTCAGGCATGCAATTAATCCCCCTTCTATGAGGCATGCATTGCATCAGTCTCTTGTATATAAATTTAGGTCTACATTTTTAAATATTCAACAATGATATATGAATATTCTTTGTCCTCCTTTTATACAAATAGTTTTATACACATGGTACAAAACTAGTAAACACACTGTCAGCATATTATTTTATATAATTGGGAGGTTCTCCCACAGTCATACATAAAGACTTCCTATTAATCTACACTGTGGATAAATACAAATTATTTAACCACTGTTCTCTTGGACATATGGGAATACACCTATAGAAAAATTCGTAGATAGACTGTGTGGATGGAATATAATTTATTTAACCATTGTGATAGAAAGAACATTTAGTTTGTTTTCCATGTTTTGTTATCACTAATAATGATTGAATAAATTTTAATCTGTATCCTCCTATACATATGGGGATGTATTTATAGGAAAACTTTTAGATGTGTATGATAATTTCAGTATTGGCTGCCAAACCTCTTGCCAGCTATGCATGAGACCACCTGTCTCTCCAAAGCCATATGTCAGAAAGTGACTATGGAGCAATTAGTATGCGTGAGAGTTATTTATGAATTGTTTGATCACATCTTTAGCATATTTTTCTATTGAATTTTTTTACTTTTCTTACCAATTTATATGCACTCTTTCTATATATACATGAAAATATATGTCACAGATTGTCATTTTGTCATTGCATTTTGCTTATAATACCTGTATAATTTTAAGAAATGATTTACATGTTATTTTATAGATTCAAGTTTTGTATTGTGTGTACAAATTCCAGATAAATATAATATGCATTTCCATGTGTTATACATATTTATATATACATACATAATCATTTTTCTAATATTTTCTGGTTTCTTACATTTTATTTTATTTAATCTTAATTTATTTTATTTTTTTCTGATCTTAGCTTGGGAAGTGAAGATTATTACTTCTGAGTGAACACGGAAGCAGTCAACAAGAGCTTGTTGTCTTTTCTTTTTTTTTTAAGTTAAAGTGACTTTAAGGATTTCTGTCACCTAAGAATTATTTGAAATCTCAATTCACCTGCACCAGTTACCATCGAAGAGACAGGAGAGAACACACATTTGAAAAATTAAGAAGTGAAAAGAGGAAATAAAATAGCTTGCCTTATTTTCCTTTGTTTTTGAAATTTTTTCTTTTATTTTTTTAATTAAAAGAATTGGAGTGACATAAGTTAATACAATTATACAGATTTCAAGTGTACAATTCTATAATAAATCATTTGTCTATTGCAAGGGGTGTTTACCACCTGAGGTCAAATCTATTTTGTTTTGTTTTTTACTTTTATTTTTTGTTCAAATACATTTGTGTCCACCTTCCCGCCACCACTTTCCGCTGCACCCTTCTCTCACCTCCCTCACTCAATCCTTCCCCACTTTGGCTTTGTCCATGGGTCCTTTATACATGTTCCTTGACTTGACCTTTCCCTTCCCTTTGCCTCTCTAACCTTCCCTCTTTCTCTCTTGACTCTGTTAGTTCCTTTATTCTTTCAATGTTGCTGGTTATATTTTCCTTGCATATTTGTTTTGTTGGTTAGCTTCCACTTCTAGGTGAGATCATACGGTATTTGTCTTTCAACCTCTGGCTTATTTCGCTTAGCATAATGCTCCCTAGTTCCACCCATGCTTATCATGAAGTGTAGTAGTTTTTTTTTTTTTTTCCTTTCCCCTGCATAGTATTCTATTGTGTAAATGTACTATAGTTTTTTGATCCGTTCATTTATTGATGGGCATTTAGGTTGTTTCCAACACTTGAGTATTGTAAATTGTGCTGCTATGAATATTGGGATGCATAGGTTCTTTTGAACTGGCGTTTTGGAATTCTTAGAATATAATTCCAGTAGTGGAATCACTTGGTCAAAAGGCAGTTCCATTTTTAGCTATTTGAGGACATTCCACTGTTTTCCACAGTGGTGGCACCAGACTGCATTCCCACCAACAGGGTACTAGGGTTCCCTCTTCTCCACAGCCTCGCCAGCACCTGTTGTTTGTTAATCTGTTTATGATGGCAAGTCTGACTGGTGTGAAGTGGTATCTCATTGTTTAATTTGCATTTCTCTGATGGCTAGTGGATGGTGAGCATACTTTCATATGTCTCTGGACCCTCTGTATCTCTTCCATGGAGAAGCGTCTGCTCAGGTCCTTTGCCCACGTTTTAATTGGATTGTTTATCTTCTTGGAGTAGAGTACGTATGAGTTCTTTATATATTTTGGAGATCAAACCTCTGTCTGATGTATCACTGCAAATATATTTTCCAATACAGTTGGCTCCCTATTCATTTTGCTGATGTTTTCTTTAGTCATGCAGAAGTTTCTTATTTTGATGAGGTCCCACTTGTTTATTCTTTCCTTTATATCCTATGCTCTAAGAGATATATCAGTGAAAATATTGCTGTGTGGGATATCTAAGAGCTTCCTGCCTACGTCTCCTCTAGGATTGTTATAGTGTTGTGACTTATATTTAAGTCTTCTACCGATATTGAGTTTATTTTTGTATATGGTGTAAGTTGGTAATCAAATTTCAATTTTTTGCATGTACCTCTCCAGCTCTCCCAACACTATTTGTTAAAGAGGCCATTTTTACTCCAATTTATGCTTCTGCCCTCTTTGCCAAGTATTAATTGAGCATAAGAACATGTGTTTATTTCTGGGCTTTATATTCTGTTCCACTGATCTATATGTGTGCTCATGTGCCAGTACCAGATTATTTTGATGACAGTGGCCTTGTAATACAGTTTGATGTTAGGTATTGTGATCCTTCCTACTTTGTTTTTCTTTCTCAAAATTGCTGCGGCTATTCGGGGATGTTTCTAGTTCCATATAAATTTTTGAAATGTCTGCTCTATGTCTGTGGAATACATCATTGGTATTTTAATAATGATTGTGTTGAATCTATAAATTGCTTTAGGTAATATGGACATTTTGATGATATTAATTCTTCCAATCCATGAACATGGTATGTGTTTCCATTTATTTGTGTATTCCTTAATTTCTTTCTACAGTATTGTATACTTTTCTACATACAGATCTTTTAACAGCTTGGTTAAATTTATTCCTAAGTACTTTATTTTTCTTGTTTTATAGCAAGTGATATTATTTTTTTCTGATTTCTTCATCTTCTATTTCATTGCTGGTGGACAAAAATGCCTTTGATTTCTGAATATTGACTTTGTATCCTGCTGTTTTACCAAATACACTTATAAGATCAAGTAGTTTTTTGGTAGAATCTACAGGGTTTTCTATGTACACTCTCATATCATCTGCAAACAATGATAGTTTTATTCCTCCTTTCCAATTTGGATGTCTTTTATTTCTTTTACTTGTCTGTCCACTGTGGCTAGGACTTCTAATACTATGTTGAATAGAAGTGGTTAAAGCGGACAACCTTGCCCTGTTCCCAATCTTGGTGGGAAAGCTTTAAGTGTTTGCCCATTGATTATGATGTGAGTTGTAGGGTTTTCACATATGGCCTTTATTATGTTGACATAGTCTCCCTTTATTCCCATTTTGCTCAGTGTTTTTATCATAAATGGGTGCTGTACCTTATCAAATGCTTTTTCTACATATATCAAGATATTCATGTGGTTTTTGTTTTTCCTTTTGTTTATGTGATGTATTACATTTATTTATTTGCATATATTGAACTATCTTTGTATCCCTGGGAAGAAGCCCACCTCATCATGGTGGATGATCTTTTTAATGTATTATTGGATGTGGTTTGCCAATATTTCGTTGAGGATTTTCATCTATGTTCATCAGCGAAACTGGCCTATAGTTGTCTTTCCTTGTAGGGTCTTTATCTGGTTTTGGGATCAGGATGATGCTGGCCTCATAAAAAGAGTTGGGCGTCTTCTCTCTTATTGGATTTTTTTTTTTTTTTGAATAGTCTGAGGACAGGAGTTAGCTCTTCCTTAAATGTTTTATAAAATTCTCCTGTGAAACCATCTGGCCCAGGGTTTTTGTGTGCCAGGAAATTCTTGATTACTGCTTCCATTTCCCAGTTGTTATCGATCTGTTCAGGCTTTCTGCTTCTTCTTCATTCAGTGTTGGCAGTTTATACTTTTATAGAAATTTGTCCATTTAATCAAGGTTTTCCAATTTCTTGGCATATAATTGTTCATAGTAATTTCTTACAATCCAATGTATTTCTGTGGTATCCTGGATTGGTGGATCTTTAGAAATGTTCTTTTTGTCTCTATGTCAGTCAATTTTGCTCAGATCTTGACTATTTACTTCTTCTACTTCTGGGATTTATTTGCTGTTGCTTTTCCAGTTCTTGAAGTTATAGGATTACGTCATTTACTTGAAATGTTGCTATCACTTTTATTTTATTGCTATGACCTTTCCTCTTAGGAATGCCTTTGCTGTGTCCCACATGTTCTGGACTATTTTATTTTCATTTTCATTTGTTTCCAGAAACTTTTGATTGCTTCTCTTATCTCATTATTAACCCATTCATTGTTTAATAGTGTGTTGTTCGGTCTCCATGAGTTTGCAAGTTTGTGAGGTTTCTCCTTGAGGTTGGTTTCCAGTTTCAAGCCCTTGTGGTCTGAGAAAATGCTTGTTATTATTTAATTTTTCCTGAATTTGTTAAGGCTTGTTCTGTGTCCTATCATGTGGTCTATCTTTCAAAAATTTCCACGTGCATTTGAAAAGAATGTGTCTTCTGCTTCTTTAGGACGAAAAGTTCTATATATGTCAGTTAAGTCCATATGATCTAATGCATCTTTCAGCTCCACAATATCCTTGTTGATGTTTTGTTTGGAAGATCTCTTCATTTTTTACAGTGGGGTGTTAAAATCCCCTACTATCATTGTCTTGTTGTCTATATTGTTCTTGAAGTCCGCCATGATTTTCTTTATATACTTGGGTGCTCCTATGTCAGGTGCATATAAGTTTATTATGTTTATGTCTTCTTGATGGATTCTTTCTTTTAGTATTATAATGTGTCCCTCAGGGTTTCTTTTTATGGTCTTTGTTTTGAAGTCTGTCTTGTCTGATATAAGTATTGCTATTCCTTCTTTTTTTTTCCCCTGCCCATTTGCTTTAAATATTTTTTTCCATCCCTTTACATTCAATATGTGTAGGTCCTTTGTTCTGAGGTGGATGTCTTGTAGGCAGCACATGTGTGGATTGGCTTTGTTTGTTTATTCTTTAATCCATTCAGGTATCCTCTGTCTTTTGACAGGGGCATTTAGTACATTTACAGTTGAGTTATTATTGATACAAACTTATTTATTTTTTTCCCATTGTACATATGTTTTTCTCTTTCTCACTCTCGTTCTTCATCTTCTTAAACCAGCCCCTTTAGTGTATCTTGCAGTGCTGGTTTGGTGCTGACACATTCCTATAGTCTTCTTTTGTCTGGGAAAAACCTTATTTCACCTTCAATTTGAATTAAGAGACTTGCTGAGTAGAGCAGTCTTGGTTGCAGGTCTTTGCCTTCCATTACTTGGAATATTTCTTGCCATTACCTTCTGGCTTGTAGTGTTTCTGTTGAAAAGTCAGATCCTAGCCATATTGTGGCTCCCTTGTATGTTACTACCTGTATCTCCCTTGCTGATTTTAGGATTCTTTCTTTGTCTTTAATATTTACCATTTTGATGATGATGTATCTTGGAGTGGCCTCTTTGAGTTACTCTTGAGTGGGGCCTTCTGTGTTTCCTGGACTTGTAAGACTTTTCTCTCCTCCAACTAGGTAAGCTTTGCATCATTTATTTTTCAAACATGTTCTCTATCCCTTGCTCCTCTTCTTCTCCATTTGGTATCCCTATTATGCAGATATTATTGCATTTCAAGTTGTTCTGCATTCCCCTAAATGCCTCTTCATTGTTTTTGAGTCTTTTTTCCATTTCTTGCTCTTTCTGGGAACTTTTTTCTACCTTTTCCTCCAGCTCGCTGATTCAATCTTCTCCCTCATCTAGACTGCTTTTGATTCTTTCTACTGTGTTCTTCAATTCAGATATGGCATTCTTCGTTTCCTCTTGTCCCTTATTGATAGTTTCTATGTCCTTTTTCAGGTTGATATATTTTGCAGAAAGTTTCTCATAGTTTCTCTGTAGTTTTTTTTTAATTCTCTGAGCTCACTGAGCTCATTGATCTTCCTTAGAACCACTGTTCTGAGCACAGTATTTGAAAGTTTATTTGCCTCTAATTCATTTAGTTCTCTCTATAGGGATTCCTCCCTTCCCTTCATTTGTGGGGTATTTCATTTCCTTCCTATTATTGGTGAGAGTCTCTCTTTCTCTCTCTCTCTCTCTCTCTTTTTCTTTTTCTTTTTTTTTCTTCTGCTTCAATTGATCGGTCTCAATTTTCTGACTTTCTGGGTTAAACTTCTGTGGTAGTAGGCAGGTCTTTTCTTTTTTTTTTTCGTTTCTTCTGGGTTTTCCTCTGATGATGTCAGGTGTTGTCACTCTCTGACCTTAGGCTGTCTGTTTGATACTTCCCAGAATCTACTGTCTGTGTCTGTCTCCTGCAGTTGTTAATCTAGTCACTCCGCCCTCAGCTGTCAGGTTTAGGCACCACAGGGCTGGCAGTGCCTCCTGAGGGTGGCGCTATTATGTCCTTACAGGCAGCTGCCACTCAGGGGAGTGGTCTGCCTGATCAAGAGGAAGACCGTGGAATGGGGAAGGAATCAGCACTGGGATTCCCCCCTGCTAATCCCTTAGTTCTCTCCCCAATGCCTCTGACTCCAGTCTCTCCTCAAGGGTCTCTAGATAGGTCTGTGTCTCCTTTAGCCAGGGGTCTGCTATCTCTGCAGGCAGTTCTGCACTGAGAACCAAGGCCAGCTCACAAGTTCTGTCCGGGCCAGACCGTCCTGAGGGCAGGGCTATCATTTCCTTTCCCTCTGCTGCCTCCTTGGGGCGTGACCCGTCTGTGCAAAATGGAGACTGGAATGGGGAAGGGTCAGTACCGGCAACTCCCTGGCTACTCCCACAGTTCTTTCCCCAACACCGCCATCTCCAGTCTCTCTTGTCAAGAGTCTCTAGGCAGCTCTGTGTCCCCTTTGGCAAGGGATCTACTATCTTTGCCAGACCCACTGCACTCAGCACCCAGGCCTATGCGCAACTCTTGGGCGGAGTGCCCTGAGGGCAGGCGTATTGTTTCCTTTCCAGCTCCTGCCTCTTTTGGATGTGGCCTGCTTTAGCAAGATGGAGACTGCAGAATGTGGAAGGAGTCAGCCCCAGGAATCCCCAGCTATTTCGTCAGTTCTCTCCCCACTGCCTCTGTCCCCAGTCTCTGGTCAAGTACGTCTCTAGGCAGCTCTGTGTCCCCTTTGGCAAGGGATCTACTATCTATGCCAGCCATTCTGCCGATTTATTTTAATTGTATACAGAGAACTAATTATATATCATATATTATATTACATATCTATTTACATTGCTCAATTTGGAATGCTGAGGATTTAAATTATTAAATGTGGTCCCAAGTTAATTTTTTCCAGCTAGACACAAGATTCTTTGAACATCATTTATTATATATCCATCAGATTGAAATGTCACTTTCATTTTATATTAAATTACTGTATCTACTTATTTGTTCTATTTCTGTTTTTTGTTGTTGATTAGCTGTTGGCTTTTTTTTTTTTAGGTGGTGTTCCACCAATCTATGTGTATGTGTAGTACCATATTGCTTAAATGATTGATGCTTCAAAATAAACCTCAATATCTTGTAAAGCTACGTTCCTCTCATTCTTTATACTAAAATTTCTAAAGTTATTTATTTAATTTTTATTATTTAAAAATAATGACATGAGTTTTTAAAATAATCCTTATAGACTTTTACTGAGTACATGAGAATTTCAAAGATGAATTTACAGATAATCAATCTTCATTTGGATCTTTAATCTTTATCTTCTTTTATTTATTTTTTATTATTCAAATACATTTGTCTCATTAACCCGCAACCACTGCACCTGCCCCACCCACACCCAACTCTCACCCTCAATCCTTCCCCACCTTGGCTTTGTCCTTGTGTCCTTCACACCTGTTCTTGATATGACCCTTCACCTTCCCCTTCCCACTAACTCTTCCCTTCCTTCCCTCCTGTCTTTGTGGGTTTCTTCTTTCTTTCAGTCTTGCTGGTCATATTTTGCTTGCCTGCTTTCTTTGCTGATTAGGTTCCACTTATAGGTGAAATATGTGGTATTTGTCTTTTAACGCTTGGCCTGTTCATTTAGCATAATGCTCTCCAGTTCCATCCATGTTGTCACGAAGGAGATTAGCTCTTTCTTTCTTTCTGCTGCATAGTATTCCTTTCTGTAAATATACCATAGTATTTTGATCTGCTCATTTACTGATGGGCACTTAGGTTGTTTCCAGCATTGGCTATTGTAAATTCTGCTGCTATGAACATTGGGGTGCATAAGTTCTTTTGAATAGGTGTTTTGGGACTCTTAGGGCATAATCCCAGCAGTGAAATAGCTGGGTCAAAAGGCAGTTTCATTTTTAGCTTTTTGGGGAAATTCCAAACAGTTTTCCACAATGGCTGCACTAGTCTGCATTCCTACCAACAGTGGACTAGGGTTCCCTTTCTCTACAACCATGCCAGCGCCCATTGTTTGTTGATTTCTTTATGATGGCCATTCTGACTGGTGTGAGGTGGTATGTCATTGTGGTTTTAATTTGCATTTTTCTGATGTCTAGTGATGATGAGCATTTTTTCATATGTTTCTGGGCCCTGTCTATGTCCTTCTTGGAGAACTGTTTGCTCAGGTCCTTTCCCCATTTTCTAATTGGATTGTTTGTCTTCCTGGAGTGGAATTCTGGGAGTGCTTTATATATTTTCTACATTAGAGGAAGGTATCACTGCCAAATATATTTTCCCCTAGAGTTCATTTCTTTTCCATTTTGCTGGTGTTTTCTTTAGCTGTATAGAACATTCTTAGTTTGATGAAGTCCCATATATTTATTCTTTCCTTTATATCCCTTGGTCTAGGAGACATATCGGTGAAAATATTGCTTTATGGGATTTTGAAGAGTTTCCTGCCTATATTCTCCTCTTGGACTACTATGGTGTCAAGACTTACATTTAAGTCATTTATCCATCTTTAGTTTATTTTTGTGTATGGTATAGGTTGGTAGTCAAATTTCAAAGTTTTACACATAGCTTTCTAGCTCTCCCAACACCATTGGTTGAAGAGGCTAATTTTACTCCATTTTATGCTTCTGCACCCTATGTTGAATATTAATTGACCATAGAGTCATAGGTTTCTATCCTATTCCATGATTGTATGTGTCTGTTTTATGCCATTACCAGACTGGTTTGATTATAGGGGCCTTGATAAATAATTTGAGATCAGGTATTGTGATCCTATCTGCTTTGTTTTTCTTTCTCAAATTGCTTCAGCTTCTTGGGGGTCTTTTATGGTTTCATATGAATTTTTTAAATGTTTGTTCTATGTCTGTGAAATATGTTATTGGTATTTTAATAAGGATTGTGTTGAATCTAAGAATTGTTTTGGGTAGTATGGACATTTTTATGATTTAATTCTTCCAATCCATGAACACAGTATATACTTCCATTTATTTGTCTTCCTTAATTTCTTTCTTCAGTATTGCATAACTTTCTGAGTACAGGTTTTTCACCTCCTTGGTTAAATTTATTCCTAAGTACTTTATTTTTCTTGTTGCAATAGCAAATTAGATTGTTTTTCTGATTTCTGCTTCTGATATTTCATTTTTGTTGTACAAAAATGCCTTCAATTTCTGAATATTGAGTTGTATTCTGCTGTTTTGCCAAATTCACTTATTAGGTCTAGTAGTTTTTTTGTGGAATCTATGGAGTTTTCTATGTACACTACAATGTCATCTGCAAACAATGACAGATTTACTTCCTTCTTTCCAATTTAGATGTCTTCTTTCTCTTTCTTGTCTGATCACTGTGGCTAGGACTTCTAATACTATGTGGAATACAAGTGGTGGAAGCAGACATTCTCGTCTTGTTTCTAATCTTAGTTGGAAAGCTTTTAGTTTTTGACCATTGAGTATAAGGTTTGTTGCAGGTTTTTCATATATGCCCTTTATTATGTTGAGGTATCACCCGTGTATTCCCACTTTTCTTAGTATTTTTAATCATACAAGCATGTTGTACCTTATCAAAAGCTTTTGATATGACCATGTGGTTTTTGTCTTCCCTTTTGTTTATGTGATGTATTACATTTACTAATTTGTGAATATTGAACCATCCTTGCATACTTGGGATGAAGCCCACTTGATCATGGTGGATGATCTTTTCCATGTATTGCTGAATACAGTTTGCCAATATTTTATTCAGTACTTTAGCATTTATGTTCATCAGCAATATTGGCCTGTAGTTTTCTTTCCTTGTTCTGTCTTTATCTAGTTTTACGATTCGGGTGATGCTGACCCCATAAAAAGCGTCTGGGAGTCTTCCCTCATCTTGTTTTTTTTGAAATAGTCTGAGAAGGACAGGGGTTAGTTCTTCCTTAAGTGTTTTGTAAAATTTTCCTGTGAAACCTGGACCAGGGCTTTTGTATACTGGGAGTATTTTGATTAATGCTTCAAATTAACCAGCTGTTATTGGCCTGTTCAGGTTTCCTGCTTTTTCTTCATTCAATGTTGGAAGGTTATATTTTATTGGAAATTTGTCTATTTAATCACAGTGTTCAAATTTCTTGGTATGTAATTATTCATAGCAATTTCTTACAATCCTCTGCATTTCTGTGGTATAAGTTGCTATTTCTTCTCTTTCATTTCTGATATGATTTATTTTGGTCCTCTCCATTTTTTCTTGATGAGTCTGTATAAAGCCTTGTCAATTTTGTTTATCTTTTCAAAGAACTAGCCCCTGGATTCATCGATCTTTTGAATTGTTCTTTTTTTCTCTATGCTATTCAATTCTACTCTGATCTTGATAATTTCCTTTCTTATCCTCACATTAGCTTTGTTTGTTGTTGTTTCTCCAGGTCTTGAAGCTAGAGGGTTAGGTCATCTATTTGAAATATTTCTATCTTTTTTAGGTAGGCTTGTATTGCTATGAACTTCCTTCTCAGGACTTCCTTCACTGTGTCCCATAGGTTTTGGTCTGTGGTGTGTTCCTGTTCATTTGTTTCAAGAAATTTTTTGATTTCTTCTCTTATCTCATTATTTACTATTCAGTGTTTAATAGCATACTATTCAAACTCCCTGAATTTTAATGTTTTTGAGTTTTTTCCTTGAGGTTACTTTCTAGTTAAAGCCCTTGTGTCCGAGAAAATGCGTTTTATGTTTTCAATTTCCCCTAATTTGTTGTGGCTTGTTTTGTGTCCTACTATGTACTCTCTCTGAAAATGTTCCATGCATATTTGAAAAGAATGTGTATTTTCCTTTTTTGGGATAAAAGGTTCTATATATTTCAGTTGAATACATTTGATGTATTGCATCATTCTGTTTCACAGTATCCTTGTCGATAGTTGATATTTTCTCCAGAAGATCTCTCCATTTTTAGACAGAGGGGTGTTAAAATCCTCTACTATCAGTGTATTAATGTCTATGTCTTTCTTGATCTCCTCCAATATTTTCCTTATATGTTGGGGTGCTCCTATGTTTGGTGCATATATGTTTACAAAGTTTATGTCTTTGTGATGGATATTATGTCTTCTTTGAATACTACGAAATGTCCTTCTGGGTCACTTTTTATGGTCTTTGTTTTGAAATCTATTTTGTCAGATTTAAGCACTGCTACGCCTGCTTTTTTTCCCCTGTCCATTTCCTTGGAATATTTTTTTCCATCCCGTTACCTTTAGTCTGTGTAAGTCCTTTGTTTTGAAGTGCATCTCTTATAGTTAGCACATGTGTGGGTCACGTTTTCTTATCTGTTCAGCAATCCAATGTCTTTTAATTGGGTCATTTAAGCCATTTACATTTAAAGTAATTATTGATAGGTATTTACTCATTTATTCTCTTTGTACCTGTGATCCTCTTTCTCACTCTTTTTCTTCATCTTTTAAAGCGGTCCCTTTACCATATCTTATAGTGCTGGTTTAGTGGAGGTGTATTCTTTTACGTTTCTTTTGCCTGGGAAACTCCCTATTTCACCTTCCATTTTAATGTTAATGAGAGCCTTGCTGGGTTGAGTAGTCTTGGCTGCAGGCCCTTGCTTTCCATTATTTGGAATATTTCTTGTCATTCCCTTCTGGCTTGTAATGTTTCTTTGAGAAGTCAGCTGTTAGCCATACTGGGTCTCCCTTGTATGTTACTGTTTCTCCCTTGCTGCCTTTAGGATTCATTGTTTGTTTTTGTTATTTGCCAATTTAATTATGATATGCCTTGGAGTGGGCCTCATTGAGTTCCTGTTGAATGGGACCCTCTGTGCTTCTTGTACTTGCATGACTTTTTCTCTCCTCCAATTAGGGAAGTTTTCCATCATTACTTTTTCAAACTGGTTCTCTATCCTTTATTTCTCTTATTCTCCCTCCGGTATCCCTATTTATATATATATATATATATATATATATATATATATATATATATATATATATATATATATATATATTTCAGTTTGCCCTACATTTCTCTGAATGCCTCTTCATTCTATTTGAGTCTTTTTTCATTTTCCTGTTCTTTCTGGGAGCTTTTTTTTTTACCTTATCTTCCAGCTCTCTGATTTAATTCTCTGCTTCATCGAGGCTGCTTTTGATTCCTTCTACTGTGTTCTTCAATTCAGAAACTGTATTCTTCATGTTCTCTCTCCTATTATTGATAGTTTCTCTGTCTTTTTTCATGCTGAAATAATTTGCAGTAATTTCCTCATTGTTTTCCTGTAGTTTTATGTAATTCTCTCTGAGATCACTGAGCTCATTGAGCTTCCTTAGAACCGTTGTTTTGTACTCACTATCTGATAGTTTACTTGTATCTATTTCATTTAGTTCTATTTGTGGGGATTCCTCCTTTCCCTTCAAATGGGGGGTGTTTCTTTTTATTCCCAGTATTTGTAAGACTCTTCTTTTTTGCTTCTGCTTCTTAAATTGATCTTTCTTGACTTCCTGACTTTGTATTGTGAACTTCTATAGTCGGAGACTGCTTTTTTTTTTTTTTTCTTTCTGGATCTTCTCTGATCTGTACTGCTATTGACCCCATTTGACCTTAGGCAGGCTTTAAGAGATTTCCAGGAATCTATGTGTGTGGCTGTCCCCTTCTGTTGTTAATCTAGTCGCTCTGGCCTCAGCAGTCAGGCTTAGGCACCACAAGGCAAGGCAGAGTCCCTCTTTTGTGCAGTGTTATTGTGTCTTTTCACACTGCTGCCACCTGGGAGTAATCCGCCTAAGCAAGATGGCTGCTGCCATATAGGGCAGGAGTCAACACCAGGATTCCCCATGGCTACTTCCTGAGTTCTCTTCCTAGGCCTCGATCTCCAGACTTTCCTTAAGCTTCTCCCAACAACTTTGCATCCCCTTTAGTCAGGGATCTACTATTTGCTATTGCTGTTCTGTACTCATCACCCAGGCCTATGCAATGCCAGGCTGGGGAAGAGCCTCCTGGAGGCAGGGTTATTGTGTCCTTTCATGCTGGTGCCGCTCATGGGAGTGGTCTGCCTGAGCAAGATGGCTGCTGCCGAATGGGGTGTGAGTTAGCAACAGGACTCTGCTGGCCACTTTCTCAGTCCTCTCCCTAAATCCTCCTTTCCCAGTCTCTCCTCAGGAAGCTCCAACCCACTCTGCCCTCCCTTTGCAGAGCCCTGGTTAAGTGACCGCCACTACAAATGTTTGTGTTTGCCCTTTAAATGGCTCTTTGTGTCTCCAGCCACCAGTCTCTGGCAGAGAGCACCCCTATGCTTTCCGCAGCTGGCTGCTGTCTGTGTGCTTTTTGGATTCTGGTGCTGTACGTTTGAGATCCCTGCCTTTGGTTTAGACCCTGGTTTTCTCATGGGGGTCCAACTGGCCGTTTCAATATCCCTCTGTCTCTGCCGCTTGTGGGCACCTAGCCCTCTTTCTCGAGCCTCTACTGCACTTCTTACCAGTTAGATTGTGCTAAGGCCTATTCCTCCGTCTGTCCAAGGCTTTAAGGCTCCTCTCTTGTTGTTTTTCAGTTGTTTGTTCCAGGTGGTTTCTCCACAATTTAGTAGTAATTCCGAGCTGGTCCTGGGAGAAGGTCAGTGTGACTTCCACTCACTCCTCCACCATCTTAAATTCCCACTGGAACTTTAATGTTTCAAGTACATAGAATAACTTTCATACACATTTTGCACATTTCTGTAAATTTATTTATAATGTTTTCTTTTTTCTAAGTATAAAAAGAAATGTTTTCTTTATTTAAACACTGTTGTTTATTAACAAAAGTTATTTATTTTACTTGTCCAAAGGCTGGCCATTGCAGTCAACCAACCACTGAAGACCATTTGTTCACTGTCTGAAACCTTTTGTTAACTACTTTAGGAAAAGACCTAGAAACTTCTAGCATTCCACAAAGCAATGGCATGAAAAAATCCTGGAAAGAAGAAAAACTGTTAGATTTTTCACAAGTCTCTCATCTTTCCATATATTCTATGGGTTCTTGTTTCTCTATGTTTGATACTTGCTCTTAAATCCATAGAATTTTAAAATTTTTGGTAAGATGGCCAGAATTTTTACCTGCTATGCAGCCACATTTCCTTTTATATTTGTTTTGTTTTTGGCCTTTTATGTTCATTTCCTAATTATTTTTAATAGAATATTTGTATAACCATTTTGTTGTTTCCTTTCTGAGTTTGAGTTTTCTCTTGCTGATCTATTTATGAGTTTTTTGCTTTGGAGTTATTTTCCAAGTTAAGTGGGATTATTTTTTTTACCCAGAGTTTTGGGTCAAGGTTCACTTTACCTTTACTTCTTAACAGCTACTGGAGATAGGCAACTACATTTCTGTTAATATTTCAGGAATTTCCTTGTTTCCACTGCTATGGAGACACTGCTTTCTAAAACTATGGCTTGGGTGCATATTTTTTATTTACCCACACCCCCTGTTTGTGGGAAACAAACTATATTCTGGGAAGTGTTTGACTCAATCCATTGCACACCATTCTGACGTCTTCAAATTGGGGATCTAGAATTGTGTCTGAGAAGGTGCTGTGCATCTTTGAAAGGTAGCCTTGATTGGGTTTTGGAGATGTGCAGCTGTGGGCAGGGGGAGATTTTGGAGATATGCAGGTGTGGGCAGGGGAGAAGGTGAGGACTCACCTCTTCTTCCTCTCCATATGTGTGGCAGCCCTTCTAACTTACTGTTACAAAAAATATAATAAAAATATAATTAGAAGTTTGTTGTTCAGTCTCCTTATGGCCTTGAGTAATTTTCAGAATGAGAAAGAGGAAATGTTTGTTCTGAATGTCATTTTAAATTAATAGTACTTTAATCAATCAAGGAATTTAATTTTTTTTAAATGTGTGGTTATGCATTTTTTTAAAAATTTGCCTGTGCAGAGTAAATTTAATTTCCTCTTAGATCCAGCTTAGCTCACAATTTGAGGGCTGACTTATGATACCCAGCAAAAACCGATTGTTTGCATTTTCCTGGGTTTTAAAGCAAAGTTGCTTGTCCAGATGGGTTTAGAGATTGATTTATGATGCTACAGGTCAGGGTGAAGTGTACCCATCCTGGGATGAGTCACAAGGGGAGGAAGAAAAGCAAGCCTGCTCTCCATATAAACACACATGCGAATTCCAGAAAGGGGTTTCCATGTTCCTCCTAACTCATGGGGAGGTCACAGCCCTTCCCTCTGTACTGAATGCAAATCTACACTGCAGGTCTGAATGTGAGTCCTCCAGTCACAGTAGCCTCAAGCTTCAGGCACTGCTTCTGGAGGAATTAGGCAAGTCAGATTTGACCATCTCTGTCTAAGACCCTTAGTTCTCACATCCATTTTCCTTAGAGGTCCCCTGCAATGCTCGTCTCTGTCAAACAGTGGCCCTTCCTTCATAGTCACTTGAATTCCAACAAGGGTCCAAGCCTTAGTGTTTCTGCACTTGTGGTTGTATGCTGTCCCCTGAAAGGAGGCTTAAGCTTCTCCTAGGCTGTTTCCTAAAGTTGAAGTGAGCTTCCACTGGTACTCCAGGCACCTAGGGAGGATGAGGGGCCAAGAAGAGGTGCTATGTATCCACTACAGCACTAAAGCTTGGTCTGTACTTAGTAGGAGATGATCTGAAAAGGCTTAGCCACGTAGACAGGGTTCAAGAATCAATCTAGCGAGCAGACCCACCCCTAATCTAGCTTTAGAAACAATAGTCTTCCTTTTTGTGATCATTTGTTAGTTCCAAAAATCTCATCACAATAAAAATACTTGCTTAAGAAATACAATTTGGGCAAAGTTATAGCTATCTAATTTATTGTCATCATTGTTGGAATAATTTTTGCCACTGAAAAAGGTTACTAGTGTCTGAAAATCATTGCCTTTAAACAGTGGAGTCATGAACACTTCTCTTTCTATTTTCTTCCCCTACTGACTAATTTACTATAAAATGTCTTCCTTCACTTCACATGAATATTTTATTGCTCTTTCAGTATCCAGTTCAGATTGTCATCCTGGTGCTGAACGGCTCAGTGATGGAGACTACGTCACTTCTGAGATGAACGATCGTAATGATAATCAATTTTCAGACATGTGGTTTCCTTACCATTCATGGAGGAAGAGTGTGGATGAGGTTACAGGTGAAATAAAAATTTTTAATATACTATATAACAAATGAGACATTTGTTATACATATACTATATAACAAATGAGAGTTCTCCAATTTATGATCCTAAATAAACAACAGAAAATAAACCAATTCGATTCAAAGAAGATGGACATTTTTTTTTCATTTGCTTGTAATGTAACTTCTTTTCCCTTTCTCTATTTCACATAAATTTATGCAGATTTGTTTTCCTAATTGCCTCCATATATATTCCACTAAAGTTAAATTTATTCATGTTTTCTAATAACCTTGTACTTTCATTTCTCCCAATTCCTGAACATATTGTTTCTTATTTTATATAAATGAGCATCTGTTGATGAATAAATCATCAGCTTAAATGATGAAATGAATTATTAAAGGCAGCTAGAAGTATATGATGCTTTTATTATTTTTAAATGGAAACAATTTGCTCTCTGATTCAATATTCACATGAGTGAATATTATATGCTTAATAAATATCGGTTATATGCTTAGTTTTTAAAAAATGAATAAATGAGTAGCATTTTTAACTTTAAAGTTCATAGATTTCCCAGGTTTTAAGCTCAAAAT
The DNA here is from genome assembly GCF_021234165.1 of Pteronotus mesoamericanus. Lineage (NCBI taxonomy): Eukaryota > Metazoa > Chordata > Mammalia > Chiroptera > Mormoopidae > Pteronotus > Pteronotus mesoamericanus. The sequence goes on from NW_026555321.1 coordinate 63,454,967, forward strand.
AGAAAAACTAAAGCTATGTTACAGTTTTATCATCTCAATTTATCACTGTTAGGGGAAAATACTTTTCATAAGTCAGCTCTGTAACTTTTGTTTCCTAAAAGTCATATGAAAAGTGGTTTCACTAAAAGATTAATGTAATTTGACAATAAAAGGCTTCATTACTTAGTATATAAAAACTTCAAATCAGAAACTGTTTAATGAGTTTGCCATAGTCAAGTCAAGTCAGAATTCCCTAGAATAAATATTATCTCAATGTTCTTATCTCAAACCCTGAATTAATCACATACCATTAACATTCTGCTTTGATTGCTGCACAATCCCACCTATTCTGATTTATTGTGATAAACTAAGAAAAAAGGGGCAGCATACCATCTAATAACATGTATGGTTATGCAAAAAAAACAAAATAGTCCTATGCCTTTTCTTTAAAAAGTTGTGTAATTGTGAGAGAAGAGGAAAATTAAAAGTCACTCTGTTTAAAAAAAAAAAAAGTGAAATATTTGTGGGTTTTCATTTCACACAGGACAGAGAAGAATAATATCTCAAAGTCCTATTGACTTTGAAATGATGAGAAAGAGAACTCATTTTCAAAATAAGATAATACAAAGTAAATAATTACTAGGTAAAGAATTTCACTGATATCATGTTATATTAATAAGTAATTGAACACAGTCAAAATTAATTTAGACTTAAAACATGAATTTTATTAATACATTTCTAATAAATAGAGAAAGTGTCAGAACTGAAATATATTTAATGTACACAGGCCATAAGAATGTGTATTTACTTCTGTTAATCTATGATTCATACAGAAATTTAAATGCCCATATAATCATAGATGTGGACATATAATATTTTTCTCCATCAATGGACCAAAAATAAAATACAGTCATTCTGAAGAAGAAAAAAATTTTAAACTGTGACTATTTTACTTATTATGACTTATTATTGCCTTATATCCATAGTCCCTCAGGAGCTCTGCCATTGCTAAGCTTTAGTTTCAGGTCACACATTTCTGTTTAAATTTCTCCACTTGGTTTAATGAAAGACACCTAAATACGTACATCTCTTCCTGATTAGCTATCTTGGAAAACTAATTAAGTAATCAATAAACAGAACTAGTGTAAGTCAGTATCACCTCTGATAAGCTTGCATGAACTTCAACCTACAACAACATGCTGCCAGCAGTTACAGGGGAAGCTATATCTTAAAATTCATTACAGCACACTCATATGGCTATTAAATGTTATCTGGAAATGTTTTTGTACTATTTATAATGCAGCTCTTTGTTACTTTTAACTCACACAGTTTATTTTTAAGCAAGGTAAATAACAGACTACACATTTATTTAACTGAGTGTAATTTGAGTAACAACTGCACACTGCATCTAAAATTCACTTGTTCACTCACTGAGCTAACATTTATCTTGATTCTTATGCATGCCAGATGCTGTGCTATTATGAAGACAGACACATCAATATGTCACTGTTATTAACTATCATTCAGGTGGCAGTTTATAGAAAAGACAGGCACATACAGTGAATAATTTAATTTATTATTATAAGTGAGCTTGTATCCAGAATGTCCCATAATCTCAACATTTAAATCATTATGGTATTAATATTCAATTTCTCTGGTTTGTAGACTCCTACCTACATGACCATAGGACTTAGGATTCTCCATCTCACAGTCTTCCAAATTATTTCTGGGGATCTCTCGGGTGTCCAATATGAGTGCTTGACCATCACTTTTTAATCACTCTGCTCCAGCATCTCATGAATACTCATGGCCTCGAGGCCCTTAGGAGGGATCCCTTTAGAAGAGACTCTCCTCCCTCAGGTGCTGTCTCCTATTTCCCAAACACTAATCACCCTCAAGCAGCCAAACATACTGACTTCACTGTTTATTGTGCCAGAGCCAGATTTTATTTTGCACATGAATGCCACTATCTTGAACTCTGGCCACACTGTCACCTGTGTGCTGAGGTACTGGTGTCTGTGTTATCTAGTCCTTCATGAAAAAGCATATTTTTCTCTAAGGCTTTGACCTGGTCATTAGGGCAGAGTCAAGAAGCAGTTACGAAGTCTTTCCATCATCCCTGACACTTCCCATGAGAATCTTGGAAGAAAAATATCCTCTCTCTGGAATCCCTAAACCCACCTCATTCACACACTTCAGTTCATGCATGTCAATACCCAGCAGACCTGGCAACCATTTAGGTCCACACACCTGCCGATTTCCTGCCTCAGGACATGCACAGTATGTGTATTCAGAGTATATACTCCACTGTTTAAGCTCTATCTGTTGTATCACTTGTTGATTGTTCTCCCCTCTCTTCTATTTCCCCCTATTGATTCATAAATTAACCCTCTCCAGATCCCACAGTCCCTTCCCAACACTATTCAATCTTCTAAAATGCTGCACAGATATCTTTATAAAAATGCAAACTAATTATCTCACTTATATACCTACAAAGAAGCTTTGAATGGCTCTCTATAGACATGTAGAATAATCCAGGATCCATTAATGAAACTCTCAGATATATGTTATGATATGGGATACTGGACACTGATCCAGTCTTAGAAAGGAAGTACTCTCCCAACTGTAATTAATAAGTTATTTGAAAGAAATGACACATTGTGAATGTTTCTAATATTTTAAATTATAGTACACTAAATAATATTAGTTTTACTATTTTTAATTTCCTTATACATTTATAATTTTGAGTAAAAGTGTTCTTGATATTTTTACAAAAATGTAAAGGTCAAAAAGCAATCCTAATTTTTTCCCATGAATTTTCAAGTTCACTTTGCATTGTTTCAGTGAGTATAGTCTTTTTTATGGTCTTGGATTACCATACAAAGTAAGAAATATCTGTACTCTCTTAATTCTAATTTTATAACACTTTAATCCAGAGCCTTTCTATTTCTTATACATGATCCAGTGTCAAATTAAACTTATTTATTTAACTTTTCCATCACATGTAAATCTACTCTATCAAAACCACATGCCAATTTTTCCAAGACTCTTTAGGCAGCAAACAAAAGTATAATAATCAGGTAGCCAACAGTACTGGTTTATTCAGTTCTGCAATACTATGTGGGTGTCCCTACCAGATTCTCATTATGCAATTGATAGACTCATTTTTTTTTTTACGCAAGAGGAACTACAAATTACCTTAGGTTCAGGAAAAACTAGGTAAGCTTGGAGTAGATCTAATTTTTCCTGCATGATTTTTGAGTGGTTACCTTTTAGTCAAGTAAATGCAAGAGAAGAATTTCACTGCCTAGGAAATGAGGAAAAGGGACAATTTTTGTGACTAACATGCCACAATTTTGCATATGGAGCACTGGAAACTGGATGGAATAATTAACACAAGGAACCAGGAGCCTTTTAAAGGGAAGGTAAAGATGAATGTAGTTAACACGTGTCCTGGAACACATATTTGGGATTTAAAAGATGTTCACTAATGCTGTGGTTGCTTGGCAATCTTTTTGGCTTTGACCTCTGTGATCTGAGTTTATCATTAGGGAAATGTCCATGCTTTGAATAATTACGACCTCTGTAGGAAACTTCCATGTACTGGATGCTAAATTTAGATTTGGGGGTGATATACCTTTAAGTCACATACAAGACGCATACAGAAAAAAAAAATAAAAAAGGACTCACTTGTCACACAAAAACAACTTCATGATATATCTACATCAAATCTGCCATGGCCCGGTGGTGCGCAAGCTAGACTACTGAGAACAGAGCAACAGTCACAAATAGTAGATCCCTGGCTAAAGAGTGCACAGAGTGGTCCAGAAATGCTTGAGCAGAGTCTGGAGATGGAGGCTTTGAAGAGAGGTCTAAGGGATAGCCTGGGGGATCCAGCGCTGACTCCTCCTCCATACAGCAGCAGCCATCTGGCTCAGGGAGACCACTCCCTGAGTGAAAGCAGCGTTAAAAGACACAGTAACCCCACCCAGAGGAGAGACTTCCGTGTGGTACCTAAGCCTGAATGCTTGGAACAGAGTGAAAAGATTAACAACTGGAGGAGACAGCCACAGACAGTAGATTCCTGGAAGTCTCTAAAAAGCTGCATCAGGTCAGACAGGTCAATAGCTGAAATCATCAGAGGCAGATGCAGAAAGAAAAATAAAAACAACACTCTACAACATAGAAGTTCACATCACAAAATCAGGAAGTTAGATCAATTTAACAAGAAGAAACAAAAGGAGTTGTACACATGCTGGGAAGAAAAAGAAACAACCCCCAATCAAAGGGAAAGGAGGAATCCCCACAAATAGAACTAAATGAAAGAGAGGAAAGTCAACTATCTGATATTGAGTTCAAAACAATGGTTCTAAGGAAGCTCAGTGAGCTTAAAATAATTACTAAAAAACACAGGGAAATAATGAGGAACTTACTGCAAACTATATCAGCATGGAAAAAAACACAAAAAGACATAAACACTATTAATAAGAAGCAAGAGGAAACGAAGAATACAATTTCTGAATTGAACAACACAGTAGAAGCAATCAAAATCAGGCTAGATGAAGCAGAGGATCAAATCAGTGAGCTGGAGGACAAGGTACAAAAAAGCTCCCAGAAAGAGCAAGAAAATGAAAAAAGACTCAAAAAGAATGAAGAAGCATTCTGAGAAATGCAGCACAAACTGAAATATAATATCTGTGTAATAAGGATACCAGAAGTATAATAAGAGGAGCAAGGGATAGAGAACCAGTTTGAAAAAGTAATGATGGAAAACTCCTCTAATTGGAGGAGAGAAAAGAGTCATGTAAGTACAGGAAGCACAGAGAGTCCCATTGAAGAGGAATCCAGTGAGGCCCACCCCAAGGCACATCATAATTAAATTGGCAAATATCAAAAACAAACAGAGTATCCTAAAGGCAGCAGGGGAGAAACAGGTAGTAACATTCAAAGGTGCCCTGGTGCAGCTAGCAGCTGACTTCATAACTGAAACTTTACAAGCCAGAAGGAAATGGCAAGAAATATTCCAAGTAATGAAAAACAAGTGCCTGCCACCAAGATTACTCTACCCAGCAAGGTTTTCAATTAAAATGGAGGATGAAATAAGGAGTTTCCCAGACAAAGGAAGACCAAAAGAATACATCTCCCCCAAACCAACACTGTAAGATAAGCTAAAAGAACTGCTTTAAGGAGATGAATAAAAAGTAAGAAAGAGAAGAAAAGTGGTACAAAAGGAAAAAAAGAATAAGTATCTATCAATAATAACTTAAAATGTAAATGGATTAAATTCCCCAAGTAAAAGACATAGCATGATTGAATGGATAAGAATACAAGACCCACACATATGCTGCTGAAAAGAGACTCACCTCAGAACAACGGACATACAGAGACCAAAAGTAAAAGGATGGAAAAAAAAATATTCCAAGAAATGGACAGAAAAAAAAAAACAGGGTAGCAATTCTTATATCCAAAAATAAAACAGATTTCAAAACAAAGGCCATAAAAAAACACCCTAAAGGACATTTTATAATACTCAAAGGAATAATCCATCCAGAAGACATAAACATTGTAAACTTATATGGACACAACATAGGAGCACCCAGATATAGAAGGAAAATCTGGAAGAACTTCAAGAAGATATAGAGAGCAACACACTGATATAGGGGATTTTAACACCCCGCATTAAAAGATGAATAGATCTTCCAAAACAAACATCTAAAAGTATCTTGTGTAACTGAACAACACATTAGATCAAATGGATTTACCTGACATATATAGAAACTTTCATCCTAAAATAGGAAAATACGCATCCTTTTCAAATGCACATGAAGTATTTTCAAAGACAGACCACATGACAGTATACAAAACAAGCCTCAACAATTCAGAAAATGGGAAATCATAACAAACATTTCTTTCAGACCACACAGGCTTTAATCAAGAATAAACTCGCCCTTAAGGAAAAACTCAAAAACATTCAAGCTCGTGGAGATTGAAAAGCATACTATTAAATAATGAATGGGTCAATAATGAGATCAAAGGAGAAATCAAAAAATTTCTTGAAACAAGTGAACATGAACACATAACAGTCCAAAACCTATGGGACACAGTGAAGGCAGTCCTCAGAGAGAAGTTCATAGCAATACAGGCCTGCCTAAAACAGATAGAAACATTTCCAAAAAACAACCTAACCCTCAAGCTTCAGGAACTGGAGTAACAACAACAAAAAGCATAGAGCAAGTAGGAAGGAAATAATCAGGATCAGAGCAGAACTGAATGACATAGAGATGAAAAGAACAATTCAAATGATCAAGAAATCCAGGAGGTGGTTCTTTGAAAAGATAAACAAAATAAACAAGTCTTTAAGCAGAGTAATCAAGAAAAATAGGGAAAGGACCCTAATAAATAATATCAGAAATGAGAGAGGAGAAATTACAACTGATAACACAGAAATACAAAGGATTGTAAGAAACTTCTATGAAAAATTATATGTCACAAAATTTGAAAACCTGGGTGAAATGGACAAGTTCCTAGAAAAATATAACCTTGTAACATTGAATGAAGAAGAATCAGCAAGCTTGAACAGACTGATAACAAATGTGGAAATTCAAGCAGTAATCAAAAAACTTCTGGCACAGAAAAACCCTGAAATAGACAGTTTCACAGGAGAATTTTACAAAACATTTAAGGAAGAGTTAACCCCTGTCGTCAGACTAATCCAAAAAATCCAAAAAAAAAGAGAAGACTTCAAAACTCTTTTTATGAGGCCAGCATCACCCAAATCCCAAAACCAGATAAAAACACAACCAAAAAAGAAAGATACAGGCCGATATTGTTGATGAACATAGACACAAAATCCTCAACAAAATATTGGCAAACCACATCCAGTAATACATTAAAAAGATCATCCACCAGGATCAAGTGGGATTCATCCCAGGGATGTAAGAATGGTTTAAAATATGAAAATCAATAAATGTAATACATCACATAAACAAAAGGAAAGACAAAAACCACACGATCATAACAATAAATGCAGGAAAAGCATTCGATAAGGTACAACACCCATTTATGATAAAAACACTCAGCAAAAAGGGAATAAAGGGGGCATACCCCAACATAATAAAGGACATACATGAAAAACCTTCAGCCAACATCATATTCAGTGGGCAAAAACTAAAAGCTTTCCTACTAAAATCGAGAACAAGACAAGGATGTCGGCTTTCACCACTTCTATTCCACATAGTATTGTAAGTCCTAGCCACAGATATCAGACAAGAAAAAGATATAGAAGGCATCCAAATTGGAAAGGAGGAAACAGAATTATCATTGTTAGTAGATGACATGACAGTGTACTTAGAAACCCCATAGATTCCACCAAAAAACTCCTTGACCTAATAAGTGAATTTGTCAAAACAGCAGGATACAAAGTCAATATTCAGAAATCAAAGGCATTTTTGTACACCAAAAATGAAATATAAGAGGGAGAAATCAGGGAAAATTCCCATTTGCTATAGCAACAAGAAAAATAAAGTACCTAGGAATAAACTTAACCAAAGTTGTAAGTCTTATGCCCAGAAAACTATACAACACTGAAGAAAGAAATTAAGGAAGACACAAATAAATGGAAGTATATATTGTGTTCATGGATTGGAAGAATTAAAATCATCAAAATGTTCATATTATCCAAAGCAATTTATAGATTCAACATAATCCCTATTAAAATACCAATGACTTATTTCACAGTCATAGAACGAATATTTCAAAAATGTATATGGAACCATAAATGACCCCAAACAGGTGCAGCAATTTTGAGAAAGAAAAACAAAGTATGCGGGATCACAATACCTGACTCAAACTACATTACAAGGTCACTGTAACTGGAAAAGTCTGGTACTGGCATAAGAACAGACACATAGATCAGTGAAATAGAATACAGAGATCAGAAATAAACCCATGTATCTATGGTCAATTAGTATTCAACAAAAGGGGCAGAAGCATAAAATGGATTAAAAACAGCCTCTTCAACAAATGGTGTTGGGAACGAAGGCCAGCTACATGCAAAAAACTGAAATTTGATCACCAACTTACACCACATACAAAAATAAACTCAAGATGGATAAAAGGCTTAAATGTAAGTTGTGACACTATAAAAGTCCTACAGGAGAACATAGGCAGGAGACTCAGATATCCCATGCAGTAATATTTTCAACAATATGTTTTCTAGTGCAAGGGACATAAAGGAAAGAATAAAGAAATGGGACTTCATCAAAATAAGAAGCTTCTGCACGGCTAAAGAAAACGTCAGCAAAATGAAAAGGGAACCAACTCTATGGGAAAAAAATATTTGCTAATGATACCTCAGATAGGGGTTTGTTGTTCAACATATATGAAGAACTCACATGACTCTACTCCAAGAAGACTAACAATCCAATTAAAAAATGGACAAAGGACCTGAACAGACACTTCTCCAAGGAGGACATAAACAGGGCCCAGAAACATATGAAAGGATGCTCATCATCACTAGTCATCAGAGAAATGCAAATTAAAACCACAATGAGATACCACTTCATATCAGTCAGAGTGGCCATCATACACAAATTAACAAACAAGTGTTGGTGAGGTTTTAGACAAAAGGGAACCCTAGTGCACTGTTGGTGGGAATGTAGACTAGTGAAGTCAATGTGGGGAACAGTTTGAATTTCCTCAGAAAGCTAAAAATGGACCTGACTTTTGACCCAGCAATTCCACTGTTGAAATTATACCCTAAAAATCCCAAAACACCAATTCAAAAGAACCTGAGTACCCCAGTGTTCATAGAAGCACAATTGACAATAGCCAAGTGCTGGATGCAACCTAAATGCCCATCAGTAAATGAGTGGATCAAAAAACACTGGTACATTTACACAATGAAATACTGTGCAGCAGAAATGAAGAAAGAGCTACTACCCTTTGCAACAGTGTGAATTGAATTCCAGAGCATTATGCTAAGTGAAATAAGCCAGGGGGTGAAAGACAAATGCCATATGATATTATCTATAAGTGGAACCTAATCAAGAAAACAAACAAGCAAGGAAAATACAACCAACAACACTGAAAGAAAAAAGAAACCAACAGTAACGACAGGGGAGGAGGGACTGGGGTAACAGGAAAAGGAAGGAGAACTGTCAAATCAAGGAACATGTATGAAGGACCCATGTAGAAAGCCAAAGTGGGGAAGATTTGAGGGAGGGATGTGGGGGTGGGTGGGGCAAGGTAAAGTGGTGGAGGGAAAATGGAGAGAAATATATTTTAATAATAATTTTTTAATATCTACATTACAGGTAGTATATAGTCACCCATGCTTTTCCCTCCCTGAGAACAATAAAAATTGGCATAATTGGTACCATTTTAAAATGAGTTTAGGAAAGAAATTCTAGAACTTCTTTGAATGTCTACTTCTTGAACCTTTGGAATTTTTGAACAAGGAAAATTAACCTTTGGACTGGCCAGAGCAGCACTATATTCCAAACAAGGAACTAAAGCAAACAGGAAAAAAGTACCCTGACTATTGGACATTGTTTAAAATTAATACCACAGTGTATAGCTAAAGAATTACTTAGTTTATCAAAACCAATACAAATTCCTCCCTCCTATTGATGTAATTAGTTTCATTCCCTTTCTCATAAAAATCTCTTGTCTTCACCCCATAATTGGGTGCCTGCCTGAATCTGTACTTCTTGAATAGCTATTCTCAAGCAAACTCTCGTATTGTGTCTCACCTTGGCTTTGTAGTTTAAGGCTAATAGAACCACATCTACAAAGCTGCTACACATCAGAGCTCCAAATTCCCCGGTACCAGCTGAAGAAAAAAGCAGGATTCATACTACCATGCTTCAGACACAGAAATTTAACTGACAGCTTTTGACACAGAGAAAGTGTCCCTTCTGTCACCAGGAGCAACCAAGAAGGTCAAGTTCCAATGGACACCAGGATTCTTAGGTCCACATGCAAGAAATTTAAGTAGAACACAGAATATTTGGAGAGAATGTTACCCTGAAAATGGAATGCAGTGTTCATATCTGACAACTTGCTTTGTGTAAATGCAACAATGAATTTAATATGGCTATTTCATATATTATGCCAAACTTTAACAGAGGACAATGACATCTAAAGGAACAAAAAAGATATGGTCCAGGTAAAAAAAAAGAACAAAAATTGTTCTCTCATACTCAGTCTTCACCCTGAGAACCAATAGCATGCCTGGCTGTCTTTCTAACATGAATTTGTTTGCCCCCTGTCTCATTAGCATGATTGTCCCAGGAATCTCTCGGCCAAGCAAATGGTTTGACTGATCACAGTAACTTCCCTAAAGATCTCGTCAATGGACAACACCCATAGATGGGCAGCTGAATTACTCACTTACACCCTTGCCCTGCTATTGAAACCAATCCTGGATGTTCTTATCCTTATCCTCACTCAATTGTATTCAACCCTTCTCTCACTTGAAAAGACTAATCAAAATTCTTACTCTCAAAAAATTCTGACTTTAACTCCCCTCCCCAACAAAACACTACCAAAGCGCTGAGAGGCAGCACTCTCCTTCATCCAGACGAGGAATGAACTCAGCTTTGTCTATCATCAAGTTCAATGGGTAATGTTTTGGGACATTACCAACAGAGTTCTATACAAAAACAGAGCTCCAACCCACAGCCTCTGCAGCAACCATCTCAGAAGGTCTGACCTTGATCCATGACTGCCAGCTTTCCTCATTTCTGGCCTTGCTTCTAACTCAGGAACAGAGAAAAGTCAAATATGTTGCCCAACCAATCACAAAAGGTGATTCTACGTGCCCATTTTTTTAGCATTTGCATGGCAACAGAACAAACTGATACCTTCCAGACATACTTATTATATACATTTCCCACTCCCCTCTGCCTCTGAAACTCTGCCAAACATAAGTGATGACACTGACTGAATTGTAAAAAGCTCTGACTAAATGGCGTTTCTTTGTCCTCATTTTAATGGACCTTTTCACAAGAGCTAGCTTTTGACAACAGGATCCAAAAAATACAAGGAAAGCTTCTGAAAATATTGGGGGAAGTGCTTTGTAAAATATGATTGTCTTACCACTATGCTGTACACCTGAAACTAATACAAAATAATACTAAGTGCCAAATATAATTTTAAAAATTTTTAAAGAATAAATTGGAATAAATTGACAGCATATTCTTCAGGACTAATACTTTTTAGTCAAGTTTTTAATAAAAATTGGTGACTCCCTGGCCATCCAAGAGTTTAAACATCAAGTGAGCTCTGGATATGAATGATATCCTCACATGAAATGGAGGACATGAAAAAGCAAACATTCATGGACAACATATAAAATTAACTGTCAAATACTGCCATTTAAAAAATTAGCTGTCTTCTACATCTCACATTTTTCACTCTTTAGTTCAATACTGATTATCTAATCACAACTTACTTTATCTCTTTCAGCACTACTTACAATAATGCTCAATTGCCCATTTATTATCTTTAATCCTTCTTTAATGCCAATGACATTTTCTAAGTATCTACTTTTTAAAAAGGTACCAAAATAAATTAAAAAGTGGAATATAAAGAACTATAAATATTTATCTTATATAGAGTGGAGAGGGGAAAAATACCCTACAATTTTTTATGCAAGGAGGAGAGAAAACATACAATGTGCCTTCAAAGAGGGGCACATTTTTTTTTTCTCCAGGGTGATGATTATTCAAAAAAGTAACATGAAAGGTTGTTTTTTGTATAAAAAGTCAGAGATTCCAGCCACAAGAAAAAAGAAAACTGTATTTCATATGTAATAGGATGTGAGAACCAAAGGTGATGTTAGAAAAAGGGGAAATGGTGAGGAAGGTTTCATTGTGTGGAGGTTGGGGTTGTGCATCTCAGCAATTTCCACTAAAGGTGAGGAGATGAGGACATCAATATCTTTAGACAATGACCGACTGTGAGAAGTCTCATAAACAGGAATGACTGTTGTCGTGTCAAGGGTGGTATTCTAGTAATATTCTAATAAATAATTTGGTGTTTTCTATACTGTACTACATAAAACAGTTTAGAAAATTATGATAAATTCAACAACTTTGTGGTCATGATTGATTTGAGAAACCAAAGGAAAAAAAATGTGTGTTTCCGTCAACATAGAACATATGAAAGACATCAGAAAACTGGAAAAGCAGGCCAAGAGGTGCCTGGGAGAAATTTTGATCCCAAGTATTTCTATAGACAGTATGGGGGAATTGCTGACTTTTCTATAATAATTGGTATGAAAATTTACCTAAAATTTAATTACACATTAAAGGAGAAAGAACCTTACAAAGTACAGAGTTTGGGAGACCCCAGGCTACATGGACCTTTGGGTAATATGCAATTCTGTAATTGTCACCATATAAATGTTAATTAAACAGAGGCAATCAGGACTTGTTCTTTTATTGTTTCTCTTTCTCTTTTTCTTTTTAAATTTTCCCTTATTGGTGAGTTTGTTGGTATTTTTCATTAATTATTTAGCATTTTAAATCTAGAAGTAGTTTCAATTCCTCTTTTCACTTTTTCCATCACTGTATGACATAAAAATGCAACATTGAAGAAAAGTTTAAAAGGAATTCATTTGCATTACCAATATTAAAAAATAGCAACACAAAGGTGAAAGGGAGGGCTGAATGAGGAGCTATTTCACTGAGTTTTGAGGCCAGATTTTTTTTTGTTGCAAATGTTAAAACTGTATTCTTTCTTTTTTATTTTTAAATCATGGTTATTCTATTAAAGTTGTCTCAATTTTCCCCCCTTTGCCTTCTTCCCATCCCCACCCCGATCTCCCATGGTCAATTCCCATTCTGCTGTCCATGTCCATGGGTCATTCCTGCTTGTTCTTTGTTTAGTCTCTTCTCCTTTCCAACATTGCTCTCACGCCCCTTCTCCTCTGGTCACTTTCAGACTACTGCATGTTTCCTTGCCTGTGGTTTATTTTGTTCATTAGTTTATTTTGTTGAACAGATTCCACTTAGAGGTGAGACCATATGATATTTTTCTCTCACCAACTGGCTTTTTCCACTTTAGCATAATATTCTCCAGTTCCACCCATGATGTTGCAAAGGTAGTAGTTCGTTTGTTCGTTCGTTCGTTCCTTCTTTCCTTCCTTCCTTCAATACAGATTTTATTTATTTATTTTTAAATGCCAAGATCCATTATAAAATATTTAAAAATTTAAATCCATTATAAACTCTCAGCAATTAAAACAACATGACACCAGCACAGAAATAATCACGTAGATCACGGAAATAAAATGAGCATTCTAAAAACAAATGTATATATCTGCTGAACAATGTAATATATGATTAAATTGATATTTCAAATCAATAGGGAAAATAAGGCTTATTCAACAAATAAGCTGCATGGGCCACTATTACTTGATATAAAACAAATATAGAGCCCTATTTTACACATTATACAAAACATATTCAGGTGAGTTAAAAATCAATATGTAAAATATAAAGGGTTTTAGGAGAAAATTCAAAATAATATTTTTCTTACCATGAAGTAACATATTCAAACCCAGAAGCTACAAAGTAAAATATTGCATATATTTGACTATATCAAACATTTAAGACAATACAGCAACATACATACAAAAAAAGTTAAAGGACAAGTAATAAACTAGGAAAGTATTTGCAACACATCTAAAAAAGGGTTAATAGATGTTTATTTTTTTTTTAAGGAAAAACTCTACAAACATTTAGTCAAGAAATGGATAAAGAATAGCAAGGTCTCATGGACAAAACCAAAGGGGAAGGATTGAGGGAGGGATGGGGGGAAGGGGCAGGGGAAGGTGGTGGGGGGAAGGCAGAGACAAATGTATTTGAAAAAATAAAGAAAGTAAATTAAAAAAAATAAAAAGTAAAAAAAAATACAAAAAACTAATTTAAAGCTTTTTAAAAAATAATAGAGAAATATACAAAAAACGGCTTTAGTTTCAACAAATAATAAAGTAACAATTAAAATAATGCATCATTGTCCCAATCAGGTTAATAAGTATTAAAAATATTGGTGATATCAAGTATTGGTGACTGTGAAAGGAACTGGGTATTCACAGACTCTTTTCCTTCATCTTCTTAAAGAAGACCCTTTAGCAAATTTTGCAATGCTGGTTTGGTGGGGATGTATTCTTTTAGCCATCTTTTGTCAGGGAAACTCCTTATTTTTCTTTCTCTTTTACTTGAGAGCCTTGCTGGGTAGAGCACTCTTGGTTGAAGGCTTCTGCTTTTCATGACTTGGAATATCTCTTGCCACTCCCATCTGGCTTGTAGTGTTTCTGTTGAGAAGTCAGCTGCAAGCCGTATTGGGGCCCCATTATATGTTACTACCTGTTTCCCTCTTGCTGCCTTTATGATTCTCTGTTCATTTTTGATATTTGCCATTTTAATGATGATGTGTCTCAGAGTGGGCCTCACTGAGTTCCTCTTGAATGGGACCCTCTGTGTTTCCTGAACTTGTGTAACTTTTTCTCTCCTCCAATTAAGGAATTTTTCCATCATTACTTTTTCAAACAGACTTTCTATCCCTTGCTCCTCCTCTTCTCCTTCTGATATTCCTATTTTATGGATATTATTACGTTTCATGTTGTCCTGTATTTCCCTAAACACTTCTTCATTCTTTTTGAGTTTTTGTTCATTTTCTTGCTCTTTCTCGGAGCTTTTTTTCCCTACCTTATCCTCCAGCTCGCTGATTTAATTCTCTGCTTCATCTATCCTGATTTTGATTCCTTCTACTGTGTTCAATTCCGAAATTGTATTCCTCATTTCCTCTTGTCTCTTACTGATAGTTTCTATGTCCTTTTTCATTCTGATATATTTTGCAGTAAGTTCTTCGTAGTTTCCCTGTAGTGTTTTGTAATTCACTTTGAGCTCACTGAGCTCATTGAGCTTCTTTAGAACTGTTGTTTTGAAGTCAATATCCGATAGTTTACTTGCCCCTATTTCATTTATTTCTCTTTCTGGGGATCCCTCCTTTTCTTTCAACTGAGGTGTGTTTCTTTGTCTTACCATTATTTGTGAGGCTCTTCTCTTTTGCTTCTGCTTCTTAAATTCATCTGTCTTGATATCCTGACTTTCTAGTGTCATCTTCTATGGTAGGAGACTGCTGTTTTTTTCTTTCTGACTCTACCCCTGATGATGTCAGATGTTGATGCTGCCTGACCTTAGACAGTATGTTCAGCTGCTGCTGCTCCCTCCCCAATCCCATAAGGAGCAGTTTTTCATGCGATCTGCCACCTTCAGAGCACTCCCCTGTAACGTGAATAATAAACTGCATGTCCATGCCAGCTGGTCCTCTGGGTTTGTTTTTTTGTTTATTTGTTTGTTTTTCAGAATATCATGAACACAAGTGGAGTTCCCTGGCTTGGCGCTCCTGCGTTACAACTGGTGTAGTAGGCAGGATCTTCCAACACTCTTATTGAGAAGACCTGGTATGCTAACATGCTGGGTTGAGGTGGGGGGCTGGGAATAGCTGGTGGGGAATCTGTGTATGACAGGAGTAAACCCAAGAATGGCAGGGGGAATCCTGGGGTGGTCTATCAGTTCTACATGGTATGTGACTATTAGACTCCTGGGGCCCTCCTTGGGATTGGTTGGATGTCTCCAACAATCCTGCAGGCCTTGTAGAACTTTGAAGACAGTAGATTAAAGCTGTCACTGGTGTAAGAAAAAGGAAGTGCACACTGAGCAGCAACAATGGACTGGCTGCTATTTAATGCGCTGCGTGATTGTACTGTCAAGTAACTGGCCAAAAATAAGACAGAGTGTGAACTGATGTTGGAGAGGCATGTTAGGTTGACTCAAGGAGACTGTAAGGAAGCCTTAGGACAAGAACTAGAGCAGACCACCAAGCAGCTGCAGAATCTGAATTGTTGGTTTGTGTGCATTGACTTGTGGGCATAAGCTGACCGGGCCTAGAGTGAGGACGGTCATATTAGCCCTGTCAGGCTGGAATCCCTGTAATTGAAATCCTATGGCAAAAAACAAGATTGGCTCAAGTGAAGAGGTAGAGATCAGAGAGAGGGAGGCAAATAAGAGCCTTGCTCCTTGGCTAGTCATAATCCAGAAGCTGAAAACACAACAAGAGAGGCCTGATGGGCAGGATGCAGCCCTCTTGCCACTGGCCTGAAAGTATATGCACATATCAGCTCAGCCATACACCTCACTGAGCTCATGGAGCTGGTGGCAAGTTTAGAAAGAAGGGTTCTGAGTCAATTTTAGGGTTGCTCTTGCACCTCTGGGACACAGGCACTCATGGTATGGTGTTATCTGGGGATGACCTGAATGGCATCAGGGACCACACAACCCTCATTACAGCAGTGCATTCATGGAGCCATACAATATGATGAAAATCCCTCTCTACTCTCCTGGCTAATCACAGGCTGAAACACTGCCTGGCCCAATGAGAAAGAACTCCCCGCCAGAGCTGCACAGGACCTCCATGCTGGAGTTACACGCATTTTTCCAGGAAATGGATACATGCCATGCCACTTATGTAGAAGGGTTTACAGAACCTGTTATGGTCCCATTCACTGATGGTATGCACAGTCATATCATCCAGACCATACCTGCTGCCTAAAAAATAGAACTTTAGTACCTGCTCTTTTTACTCTGGTGGGTGAGATAGTCCAATGAGCAGCCCAAACCACAGCATGCTTGGAGGAGGTGGAATTTGCAAAGCAGCATAAAGGGATACAGGAAGTCCAAGAAGGAAATGCTCCTGAAAGGTTTACAGTCAAGGCTGCGGGAAAAGACAGACCAGTGAGAGTAACCTGTAAGCAGCTATGGATAGATTCAACCACTGCAGAGGTGGGCCCCAGAAAAGTAAACAAGCAACCTAACTAGGTATTGGTGGCTTTGTAACATCTTCAATTACACCAATGTTTTGAAACACTACCGGAGGGAAAACCAAAAGTCCTCATTTTGGAATGGACTTCTTCTTCTGGCGACCAACAGGGAGCAGCTCCTTCGGTGTCTCCCTTGTCTTCATTGGCTGATTTCATGGGCTCACATCAGGACAAGGGACTTCCCTCTGGCCCACCCAGAAGACAATCTGTAGGTTGGCTTGTACAACTAGGGGGAAGGCCAACGGTGCCAGCGGGTAAGGGACTTGACCTCTGAAGACCAAAGGTTGCATGTGGAAATAGCTATTTACTGGTCTCCCTTGCAATGTCCAATGGACACTGGCCCTCAAGGACATAGGGGACAAGTATACCCTTATTCATGGCAATCCAGAATGCTTTGTAGGACCCCTCCTCTCCATTGATGGGTATGGAGGTCAATCTGTCAGGGTACATAAAGTCACTCTAACTCTGGCAGTCAGTCATCTGAATCCTCAGCCCTATTCAATCTATATCTCCTACATCCCCAAGTACATTCTAAGGGTGGACATCTACTTGTGATTGCAGCTACGAACAACTGCAGGCAAATCTCACCTATGGGTCTGGGTGGTCAAGGAAGTTCTGCAAGGGCATGAGAGATATTCCCCTGTACCACTCTCCACCCCTTGCAGGGTAGTTGCAGTGAGGCGATACAGACTGCCCAAGGAACACCAGGAAATTGGGGAAACTACCCAGGATCTGGAAAAAGTAGGCATCAGTCATTCCACACACAGCTCTACAACACTCTGGTGTGGCTCATTTGAAAACCTGATGGTACCTGGCAGATGAGAGTAAACTGCCAGGAGTTGAACAAAGTAATTCCCCCTCTGTATGCTGCAGAGCTCCTAATGTCACAGACCTCCTAGATACCTTGAGCCATGCATTAGGCAATTAACACTTTGTTTTGGACTTTGTAAATGCATTTTTCTCTATTGACATCCATACAGATTGTCTTTATTTGGAGGGCTGACAGTGGACAGTCACCATCCTACCATAAGGGTGTTTATACTGCCCCACCACTTGCCATGGTTTGGTGGTGGAGGACCTGGTAGCCTGGAACAATCCAGAAACAATAAAATTATATCATTGCATTGATGATATCATGTTAGCCTCTGATTTTCTTCCAGATTTAGAGAAGGCTGCCCCACTCTGGTGCATCACCAACAAGAGCAAGGATGAACAGTAAACACTAACAAATTAGAGGGACCTGGTTTCTCTGTCAAGTTCTTGTAGGTTGTCTTATCGGGTAAGACAAAAGTCCTGCCTTCTGTGGTGATGGACAAAATCCAAGCCTTTCCCTGCCCAGCAACCCCACAACTGCAGGTGGTCCCTCGGCTTTTGGTATATTGGAGGGTGTTTATTCCCTACTTAGCTCAGCTGCTGTGCCCCCTATACTGGTTAATCCAGAAAGGAGTCACCTGGGAATGGGGAGAAACATGACAAGAAGCCTTCACGGCTACTAAAAAGGCAGTAACCACTGACCAAGTCTTAGCAGCCCTAGGTCAGACCCAGCTTTGTGAGCTGGATGGTAACATAACACTGGATGGCTATGTATGGGAGCTCTGGCAACGACACAGGTAGACTCAGGTCCCCATCAGTTTCTGGTCAGAGCAATGGAAGGGGCAGTGGCAAGGTACAGTCTTGTTTAACAACAAGTTAATGCTGTGTACCAGGATCTTTTGGCAATGGAACCACTAATGGAGCCTGCCGCATTCATAGTCCAGACCACCTACCCCATAGCAGGATGGATACACAGCGTGACAACAGAGCCATGCAGTTTGATGGCACAAACATCCACCATCTCCAAACAGAGTGCCTACCTGTTACAATGCAGTTCGTTCTCCAGCAACCCTCTGTCACAAACTGCAACAATTGCTGGGACCTGCCACATACTGTGCTGAACGTGAAGTACGCCCAACTAACTTACTCCCACTGGAATTCCCCAAAAGGGCCTTCCATCAATCCCTGAGGATACCTGGCATGCAGATGGCTTCTGAAAAAGACAACCAGAATCCTGGAGAGCTGTGGCCTTCCAACCACAGACTGACAGTATATGGATGGAAGATGGAATGAGGCACAGAAGACAGTGGGCTAAACTACAGGCTATCTGAATTGTCATTACTTGAGAATGTGAGCTACATCATAAGTTAAAATATTTGGGACAAAAGATTTTATGGGAAGTGTCCAAAGCTTGGGTACTGTCACTGCACTACATTAATATCATCACTGCCTGTCAATCCTGTCTGGCGTGTGCTGAAAGGAACACTTGCCAGCTTCCCCAATCACCTGATGGTCTTTGACGTTCCCCTCACGCATTGGCAATGCTGGCAGGTTGACTACATTGGTCCTTTACCAGTTTTGAGGGGGGCCTGATTTGTTCTGACCAGTGTGAACAACACAACTGGCCTTCTCTAGGCCTATCCATACTGGCGTGCCACTCAACAGGTTACCATTCAAGGCCAATGACTTATGGCATGCCTGAAGTCATTGAAAGTGACCAAGGAACCCATTTCATAGGCTACCAGGTCCAGCAATAAGTGGACCAGATGAACACTGACTGGTGGTACCCTCTCCCCTACAATCTCATAGGGGTAAGACTGATTGAACAGTACATTGCTGTGTTGAAGGACACCCTCCATACCAATCGGCACTCTTTTATGAGGTGGATGGCATGCCTACAGGAAGCACTCCAGGCAGTCAACAAGCAGCCCAGCGTGGGTCGAGATGCCCCTGTGAACCTGCTTACCCAACACTGGACTGCCTCCATCAGGTTGTAGATCCATACAACCAATAAGGTAATAGGACATTATGACCTGGGAGAGGCCAAGAGAATAACATGGTGTGGCCAGCACCCTCAGACATACCCTGAGGGAAGTCTCCTCTGCGTTGGCCCTGGGAAATGCAGATTGCTACACATTGGTGTTCACTGGTGGCTCCTTGAGGGGAAGAGTTCACCCATGACCTGCTGTTCCAACCATTAATTTTAAGTACCTAGCCATTTGTCATTTAATGTCAGAAACCAGGGAACTCCATCATTCCTCAGGGTATGTTTACTGAATACCCATGACAAATACGGATGCTGCCCTTCCCTTTAGTTTTAACTGTCTGTGATCACAGCCATCCAGAACCTGACTAGGCCTGTAATGCCCAACCTGGAAAAGCTCCTGTAGTGGTCAAGGTTCTTACTCAAGACTGAATTATTGCATGTGTCTTACCAGATGGGCAGGTTCTGTCCCTGATGGTGCCCCTTAAGCATCTTTCCTATCATCCTTAGATTCTGCAGAAGTGACCCCTTTCTCCAGTAGTCAGGAATGCAGGCCACCACATACAACCGCTCAGACTGTTGGGTCTGCAGAGTTCCCAACCACAGCCTCAGCAGGACTCCCCTTGTGGATCCACTCCACCAACCAGACCAAATAGGATTGGCTGTGAAGATGAAACTACTCCACTCCCTTCTACAGTCACACCTGTGCCTCAGTATTTGAATGTCTTGGGACAGGTAAACTGGATCAAACTGTGGCTTAGCTATATAGTTTGGACAGATTGGGGTGGTAGGCTGCCCTACAGGTAGAGGTGCAGGAACCCATGCCATTGCATTGAACATCGCAGTGGAACCACCAATGAAACTACCCAATTGATGGGATGGAGTCCCAGGTATCTCTGCTCACCATCCTAATGGCAGAGGACAACTAGGGGGAACAGAATGCTGCAATCTGAGTCAGGGCCCACCCTAGTTTATGGGGAGCCCTCTGGGCTTGTGGACCTTATGGATGGCCCTACCTGGCCTAAATTGGACTGGACTCTGTACCTGGGCAAAGCCCTACATCCTGGGTCAAGTGCCAGACACCCTCCCAGGTATCCCCCAGAATTGGGTTTCCTTTTGGGCCCACCACCACGTCAGACAGACTGACTGGCAGTTCTACACTTCAGCCCTATTTGTACCTCCTGCTTTAACAATTCTTATGTGAACTGCCATAACTGCTTTAGCAAATCATACTGCTATCACTCTTAATCAGACTAGAAATGCTGTATCCCTAGTATCTGAAGAAGTCTCACAGGTGAGAAAAGTTGTTGCAGAACTGTATGGCTCTAAACCTTTTAGTAGCAGCCCAGAGAGGAACCTCTACCATCCTCCATACTGAATGGTGTGTATACATTCCCAATAACTTCCAGAACTTGTCTCAGGCCTTAGGCACATTGGATAATGAAATACACATCTCAGCATTGGCCTCAGACCCCTTCATCTCTTGGTGGAATTCTTTGGGAAGAGGGTGGTGTCATGCCCCCTTTGGCCTTTTGGCCTTTGCTGCCTTCTCCTCCTCCTAGGGTATAGCCTATATTGTATTTATATCATATGGGCTCACTGTGCCAAAGCTCTCACTACCCAGGGACTTCCTGTCTAGAACTAATACGAAGGCTGTGAGGTAGAGGAGTAATACCGGGGTGGAGTGTGCTGTAGCTCAAAACAGAGCCCCTCCATCACCTCAGAGTACAAGTGGCCACCTGACCAGCAGCCATGAAGAGCAAGGAAAACAGTGTGTATTTGGACTTTCAGCCTTCCCTAGGCCCCTGAGTTAATCAGAAACTTGTAGAATTTTCACATACTACCACGATTCTCATTCCACTATTGCTCCCTCCCTAACCTGATAAATAGCCCCAAGCTTGGAGGCAGGCCATGGTAGGTGCATTCCCCTGTAAAGTGAGAAATAAACATCATGTCCATATCTGCTGGTCCTCTGGATAGTTTTATTGGAATACCACGAACAAAAGCAGAGTTTCCTCACTTAGAGCTCCTGTGTAACAAATATATATAAGCCCTATATGTAGGTTATATATATGTATACACACGCACACACATATATAATTTTATTTACTTATAACTGAGTCACAACAAACTTGAGGTACCCTCCCTTATCTAACCAAGAGTTCATTAGAGAAAGAATTTATTATTAATTAGCTTCATTGAAATTCTACAAAAATATAATCCCATTTTATTGATTATAAATCAAGACCAAAAGCATCGGCTTTACAAAGTCAAGTCCTACTCTTTCAAATGCTGAGCCTTCCCAAAACTAGATGCCTATTGAATTTATATTAAGCAAATTTTCATACTATATATCACATAATATTTCACTAGTTTCAATTATAACCAATCAGCAATAAGGTCATCTTGTTAACCAACTTATAAAATGTCAGCTAACAGGTTTTTAGCAATGAGTTAATACCAACATTTTGATAGTTAATATTTATTATATGTGGGAATATAATTCAACTGATATTTTTGATATCCACAAAATTATGAAAATATACACTGTATGTAAGGATTTTACACAGCAGCAAGATGGCGGAGGAGTGAATGGAAGTCACACTGACCGCCTCCCAGGGCCAACCCGGAAATACAACGAAAATGTGGAGAAATCACAAGGAACAAACACCTGAACAATATCCAGAGAGGAGCCTTAAAATCTCTTACAGACAGAGGAATCAGCTTTAGCACAGCCTGACTGGTGGGGAGTGCAGTGGAGACTCAAGAAGGCTGGCTGTGTGCCCACATTCAGCAGTGCCAGATGGATATTTAAGTGGTGAGTTGGATCCCCCTGAGAAGAGTGAGGTCTAAACCATAGGCGGGGATCCCCAGCCTACAACACCAGAACCCAAAAATTACACAGATAACAGCTAGCTATGAAAATCAGCAGACTTGCTCTCAGCCAGATATGGGTGGCAGAAGATTCAAAGAGCCATTTAAAGGGCCAAAACATAAATTTTTATTTGCAGCCATTTACCCTGGGCTTTGGCAAAGGCAGGACATAGTGGGATAGAGATGACTGAGGAAAGACTGGCTATGGAGGCCTTGCAGAGAATTGAGGGAGTAGCTGGCAGGATCCCAGTGCTGAGTCATCCCCTATATGGCAGCAGCCATCTTGCTCAGGCAGATCACTTCCTTGAGCAACAGCAGATAAGAGGACACAAAAGCCCACCCACAGGAGAGACTCTGCCCCACCCTGTGGTGCCTGAGCCTAAGTGCTCAGTGAAGTGACTAGATTAACAACTGAAGGAGACAACCATAGACACTTGATTCCTCGAAGTCTCATACAGACAGCCTAAGGTCAGATGGAGTAAACATCTGATATCACAAAAGGCAGACCTAGAAAGAAAAAAATAGCAGTAAATACTCGAGGCTATCCAGACAAAATACACTGCGGTCTTCTCCATGACTGGTGATATTTTCTTTACTGCACAGCTTTTTAATGTTCATTTTGGGTCCATCAAGTTTGTGCATATTAAGTCATTAGATTTTACATGAATAGTTTATTTTTCTCCGTTCTTATAATAATCTTAATCTTTTTACAGTCTTATTAATATTGGTTCATTTGCTATTGAAAGTGGGGTTGTAGGGGGGAGTTATTTTTGCAGATGTGAGTTTATTTCCTGGACTCTGTAGTTTTGTTCTGGCAGCACCTATACAAAAAAAAAAAAATACAAGATGTGTGGGAAGAGTGACCCTCAGACAACCATCTTGAGGGAAGGGCCCACCAAAGAACAAATAAATAACAATAAATACCCAATTACTTCCACAGAGCCAATATAAACGAGATAAAAGAGAATCAGTTCAGAAGATCAGTAAGACTGTGCCACTGAATCTCACAGGCCTCCTATCATAGAGAATTACAACACAAAATCAGGAAATCAAGACAGATCAATTTAAGACTCAGAAGCAAAAAAGAAGAGTCTCACAAATAATGGGAAGAAAAAAAAAACTCAGATGAAAAGAAATGATTAATTCCCAGAAAGAGAACTAAATTAAATTGAGCCAAGTAAACTATCAGATATTATTGAATTCAAAACAATGGTTCAAAGAAAGCTCAGTGAGCTCAATGAGCTCAAAGAGATTAAAAAAACTACAGGAAAGCTAAAATGAACTTACTGCAAACTATGTAAGCATGAAAATGGACATAGAGACTATCCATAAGAGGCAAGAGGAAAGGAAGAATACAATTTCTGAACTGAAGAACATAGAAGAAGAATATCAAAGTAGGCTCAATGAAGTAGAGGATCAAATCAGTGAATTGGAGGATAAAGTAAAAAAAGCTTCCAGAAAGAGCAAGAATATGAAGAAGACTCAAAAAGAATAAAAAGGTGTACAGGGAAATGCAAGACAACTTGAAACATAATAATATCACTATAAGAGGGATACTGGAAGGAGAAGAAGAAGAATAAGGGATAGAGAACTTGTTTGAGAAAATGATGATGAAAAATTTCCCTAGTTGGAGGAGAGAAAAACAACACAAGTCCAGGAAGCACAGAGGGTCCCATTCAAGAGGAACCCAATGAGCCCTACTCCAAGACACATCATAATTGAAATGGCAGATATCAAAGACAAAGAGAGAATCGTAAAGGTAGCAAGGAAGAAACAGGTAATAACATACAAGGGAGCCTTGATATGGCTAGCAGCTGACATATCAACAGACATTACAAGCCGAGAGAATGGCAAGAAGTATCCCAAGTAATGAAAAACAAAGGCCTACGACTAAGAATGCTCTATCGAGCAAGGCTCTCAATTAAAACGGAAGGCAAAATAAGGAGTTTCCTAGACAAAAGAAAGCTACAAGAATACACCTCCACCAAACTAACACTGCAAAATATGCTAAAGGAATTGATTTAAGAAGAGGAAGAAAAAGTGAGAATTAGAGGAACACAGGTAAAAAGGGAAAAAATGAATAAATGCCTATCAACAATAACTTTAAATGGAAATTGGCTGAATGTTCCAATCAAAAGATATAGAGTAGATGAATGATTAGAAAACATGACCTACACATTTGCTGCCTACAAGAGACCCACCTCAGAACAAAGGACCTACACAGACTGAAAATAAAGGGATGGAAAAAAATATTCCAAGCAAAGGGACAGGGAAAAAAGGCTGGGGTAGCAATACTTATATCTGACAAAAGAGATATTAAAACAAAGGCCAAAAAAGAGATCTATAATAACACTTCATAATACTCAAATAAGAATCCATCAAGAAGACATAAACTTTGTAAACCTATATGTCCCCAACATATGAATACCCAAATATATAAGGAAAATCTTAGAGGACTTCAAGAAAGATATAGAGAGCAACACACTGATATAATGGGATTTTAACACCTCACTCTCAACAATGGATAGATCTTCCAAAAAGAAAAATCAACAAGGATATCGTGGAACTGAATGATACATTAGATCAAATGGAATTAACTGATATATATGGAATTTTTCATCCCAAAGAAGCAAAATACACTTTTTTGAAATGCACATGGAACATTTTCAAAGATAGTCCACATGACAGGACACAAAACAAGCCTCAACAAATTCAGAAAAATTGAAATCATAACAAGCATCTTCATGGATCACAAGGGCTTAAATCTAGAAAACATTAAGGAAAAAACTCAAAAACACTAAACTCATGGAGACTGAATAGCATGCTATTACACAATGAATGGGTCAAAAATGAGATCAAAGAAGAAATCAAAAAATTTCTGGAAACAAATGAACATGAACATACAACAGTCCAAAACCTATGGGACACAGTGAAGACAGTCCTGAGAGAGAAGTCATAGCAATACAGGCCTACCTTAAAAAGAGAGAAACATTTCCAATAAACAAGCTAACACTACATCTTTGAGAACTGGAGAAAAAACGACAAACAAAGCTCAAAGTGAGTAGAAGGAAGGAAGTCATCAAGATCAGAGCAGAACTGAATGACATAGACACTAAAAGAACAATTCAAAGTAAACATAGATCCAGGAGCTGGTTCTTTGAAAAGATAAACAAAATCGACAAACCTTTATCATCAATCATCAATCATCTATCATCAAGAAAAAAATGATAGAAGACCCAAAGAAATCATATCAGGAATGAAAAGGAAGAAACTACAAATGATACAACAGAAGTACAAAGGATAGTAAGAAATTACTATGAAAAATTATATGGCAAGAGATTTGAAATTCTCAGTGAAATGAACAAATTTCTAGAAAAATATAACCTTCCAACTGAAGGAAGAAGCAGAAATCCTGAACAGACCAATAACAGCTGGTCTAATTGAAGCAGTAATCAAAATACTTCCAACAAACAAAAGCCCTGGACTGGACAGTGTCACAGAATTTTACAAACATTTAAGGAAGAGTTAATCCTTATCTTCTTCAGACTATTCCAAAAAATACAAAAAAAAGGAAAGACTCCCAAACTCTTTATGAGGCCAGCATCATCCTAATCCCAAAACCAGATGAAGAGCAACAAAGAAAGAAAATACAGGCCAATATTGCTGATGAACACAGACTTTAAAATTCACAACAAAATATTGGCAAATCACATCAAGTAATACATGAAAAAGATCATCCAACATGATCAAGTGGGATTCACCCCAGAGATGCAATGATGGTTCAAAATTTGGAAATCAATAAAAGTAATATATCCCATAAACAAAAGGAAAGACAAAAACCACATGATCATATCAACAGATGCAGAAAAAGCATTTGTTAAGGTACAGCACCCATTTATGATAAAAACACTCAGCAAAATGGGAAGAAAAGTGGGCATACCTCAACATATTAAAGGTCATATATGAAAAACCTACAGCCAACCTCATACTCAATGGTCAAAAACTAGAAGTTTTCCCACTAAGATTGGGAACAAAACAAGGATGTTTGCTTTCACCACTTCTATTCAGCACAATATTGGAAGTCCTAGCCACAATTACCAAACAAGAAAAAGAAATAAAAGGTATTCAAATTGGAAAGGTGGAAGTAAAACTAACATTGTTTGCAGAAGACATGATAGTGTACATGGAAAACCCCATAGATTCCACCAAAAAATCATCAGACCTAATAAATGAATTTGGCAAAACAGCAGGATGCAAAGTCAATATTCAGAAATCCATTTTCATACACCTATAATGAAATCTCAGAATCAGATATCAGGGGAAAAAATCTCATTTGCTATAGCAATGAGAAAAATAAAGTACCTAAGAATAAACTTAACCAAGGAGGTAAAATACCTGTACACACAAAACTATACAACACAGAAGAAATTAAAGAAGACATAAATAAATGGAAGCATATACCATGCTCATGGATTGGAATAGTTAACATCATTAAAATGTCCATACTTCCAAAGCAATTTATAGATTCAATGCAATCCCTATTAAAATACCAATGATGTAATTCACAGATATAGAACAAACATTTACAAAGTTTATATGGAACCATAAAGGACCCTAAATAACCACAGCAATTTTGCGAATACAGAACAAAGTAGGAGGGATCATAATACCTGACATCATACTACAAGGCCAGTGTAATCAATACAGTCTAGTACTGGCATAAGAACAGACACACAGATTAATGGAAGAAAATATAGAGCCCATATAAAACCCATGTCTCTATGGTCAATTGATATTTGACAAAGTGGACAGAAGCATAAAATGAAGTAAAAATAGCCTCTTCAACAAATGGTGCAGGGAGAGTTGGACAGCTACATGCAAAATATTGAAATTTGACCAGCAACTTACACCATACACAACAATAAACTCAAGATGGAAAAGATTTAAATATAAGTCACAACACGATAAAAAGTCCTAGAGGAGAACATAGGCAGGAAACTCTCAGATATCCCAAGCAGCAACATTTTCACCGACGTGTCCCCTAGAGCCAGGGGCATAAAGTAAAGAATAATCAATTGGGACTTCATGAAAATAAGAAGCTTCTGCTTGGCCAAAGAAAACATCAGCAAAATGAAAAGGGAACGAACTGTATGGGAAAATATATTTGCCAATGATACCTCAGACAGGAGTTTGTTTTCCAAAATATAAAGAACTCACACAACTCCACTCCAGGAAGATAAACACTACTAAAAAAAAATGGACGAAGGACCTGAACAGACACTTCTCCAAAGGAGGTCATACACTAGGCCCAGAGACATATGAAAGGATGCTCAGCATCACTAGCCATCAGAGAGACAGAAATTAAAACTCCAGTGAGATATCACTTCACACCAGTCAGAATGGCCATCATAAACAAATCAAAAATCAACAAGCGCTGTCAAGGTTGTGGAGAAAAGGGAACCCTAGTGCACTGTTGGTGGGAATGCAGACTGGTGCAGCCACTGTGGAAAACAGGTTGGAATATCCTCAAAAACCTAAAAATGCAACTGCCTTTTCCCCAGCAATTCCACTGCTGCGATTATACCCTAAGAATCCAGAAACACCAATTGAAAAGAACCTTCTCACCCCAATGTTAACAGCAGCACAATCTACAGTAGCCAGGTATTGGAAGCAACCTAAATGCCCATCGATAAAGGAGTGTATCAAAAAAGTATGGTACATTTTCACAGTGGAATACTACACAGCAGAAAGAAATAAAGAACTCCTACCCTTTGAGACAGCATGGATGGAACTGGAGAGCATTATGCTACATGAAATAAGCCAGGCAGTGAAAGAAACATACTATATGATCTCACCTATAAATGGAACCTAATGATCAAAAGAATAAAGGAAGAAAAATATAGCCAGCAACATTGAAAGAAAAAAAGAAACCATCATTTTCTTTTTGAATGAGAGGAGAGGTGGAAGGTGGGTAACAGGGAAAAGAAGGGGAAGGGTCAAGTCAAGGAACATATATGAAGGACCCATGGGTAAAACCAAAGTGGAGAAGGATTGAGGGTGGGAGGTGGGGATGGGTGGGGCAGGGGAAAGTGGTGCCAGGAAAATGGAGACAATTGTATTTGAACAATAAAATAATACATTTTTTAAAACATAATTTTACAGATTAAATAATACCAATTTATTCCACACATCCTTGAAGATCAACTCAAATGGCTCTTGCTTCCCAATTTCCATAGATTTCTACTCAGCAATCATTTATTCAGTGCCTACTCTTTGCCAGGTTTCATGGTACACCTTAAGAAGACAAATTTAATATAAAACACTGTCCCTCAAGTATCCTGAAGTCTATACTGCTTCTTATTCAAGTGAGATTGGACTTCTCCAGTTAGAATATACCTCATAAATTTATCTCCCCTCTCCTCTTCATTTGTTTCACATTTTCTACCTTTGTTGGTTTCTACGGTTAAATACATTGGTCTGGAATTATTTCCTTGTCTGTTTGTTCTCTCTACAATGAGCTTCCAGAACGCCAGTTCAGTTCTTCTACCCTAAAGTATAGTATCTATTTGAGAATAGGAGTTCAATTCATTAATTATTTGAAAGGAGACAAGAGGATAAAAATAACAGATGTAGAAATGAAAGAGTACTGGAAGATACCAAAAGTGGAATCACATTTCAGTTTACTGCTTTTCTTCAATGATTTGTGTCTCTTTCTGTGAAAAATTGAACCCTTCAAAATTTAATCAACATATATAGAGGGGGAGGACTAAAAAAGGTGAAAGTATGCAAACAGAGGTGACAGGGAATGTTACAATTTAGAATATGTAACATAAGAAGTTAATACACATTAATATGTTGCAACCAATACTTAACCTAACAAGTTGAACGGAGGTAATATCAGTATCATGGTGTGCTGAGGTGAGGGTGGGAGTGGCTGGGGTAGGGAGGGCAGCCACAGGACAAGAGTTAGTCTTTACTTAGTCATAGTTTTGGATGCCATTTAATATTTACCCTTTTCCCTGGCTGGTGTGGCTCAGTGGATTGAGTGCTGGCCTGGGAAGCAAGGGATGGTGGTTCCATTCTTTGTCAGGGTAAATACCTGGGCTGCAGGCCAGGTCCCCAGTATGGACTGCGGAAGAGGCAACCACATATTGATGTTTCTCTCCCTTTCTCCCTCCCTTCCCCTCTAAAAATAATAAAATCTTTAAAAAAATAAAATTAAATTAGACTTACCTCTCTTCCCTCCAACAAGCAGTCTTCTATGCAAGAGAAAAGTCAGCGTCTAATGTGTTACTAAAGCTAAGACTACTAATTCCTTTTTTATGCAACAATGAAGAAAATAGCCTCAAACTAGATTTGTTCTCTCAAATACAGTTCTCATTCCTAACCGAGGAATCCAGTGGAAACTGAGGTTTGACGTTTACGGGGGAAAAAAACACTCAGATGTCTAGTTACCTCTTGGTATGCTATACTGATTTTTCTCCCATTGATGAACCATTAAACAGGATAATGCTGCAGTTTTCTTGTAAAAATAATGTAAATATTACAAAACAAAAATTTATTAAATGGTAATTCCCAAAAAAGAGATTGCACATGGACAATAAATATGTTGAAAGTCAATTGCATTACTAATTGAAAGTGTGATATAGCATTATTCAATTAAAAATTGATCAAATTAAAAATAAAAGCCAAAATTCATTTCCTTTAACAAGCCATGTTGGCACACACGTAGGACAATAAAAACCCTCACACTCATTAGTGAGAGTATAAATTTAAAAAAATCATTAGAAGCATTCCTGCACTCACCTAGTAATTAAGAACTCTTCCTAAAGAAATAATTTGAGGTGTACATTGATCAAAATAGCCTTAATCTCCTTTTACCATGATTACCCTTTACAAAGGTTTCTTTTTTTTAATTTATAAATCATGCTTATTCTATTACAGTTGTCTCAATCTCTACCCCTTTACCCACCTCCACCCACCCGACTCCCATCACACCCAAATCCCACAGTCAATTCTCACTCTGTTGTCCACATCCATGGGTCATTCATACATGTTCTTTGTCTAGTCCCTTCTCCTTCTTCCACCATGTCCTCTTTCCCCATCCCCTCTGGTCACTTTCAATATGCTCCATGTTTCTGTGCCTGTGGTTTATTTTGTTCGTTAGTTTATTTTGTTAAATAGAGTCCACTTATAGGTGAGATCATATGGTATTTGTCTTTCATCAACTGCCTTATTTCGCTTAGCTTAATATTCTCCACTTCCATCAATTCTGTCACAAAAGGTAGGAGTTCCATCTCTCTCTCCTTTCTTTCTAAAATGCAAATTGATTTTATTTTTTTAAATGTCAAAGTTAATTAAAAAATATTAAAAAAATTTAAAACTTATAAAGTCTCAGCAATTAAGCCAATATCACACCAGCACAGATAATAATCAAGTAGATCAATGAAATATAATGAACATTCTAGAGACAAACTTATATATCTGTCTAACAATATATGATTAAGTTGAGATTTCAAATCAATGGGGAAAATAAGGCTTATTCAACAAATAAAGTGCATGGACCTCTATTACTTGAAATAAAACAAATATAGAGCCCTATTTACACACATTATACAAGAAATATTCAGGTGAGTTCAAAATCAATATGTAGAATCTAAGGAGTTTTAGAAGAAAATAGAACTAATATTTTTCATGACTTGAGGTACAGTATTCAAACCCAGAAGCTATAGAGTAAATATTGACAATATGACTATATTAAACATTTAACTATATAGTAACATACATATAAAAAATGTTAAAGGACAAGGAATAGAATAGAAAAGTATTTGCAACACATCTAAAACGTGGTTAATAGGCTTTTTGGGGGAGGGAGGGGAGTTCTACAAACCTTTAATCAATAAATGGATAAAGACTACCAAAAAGTCATTTATTTTTTTTAAATAATAGAAATAGACAAGAAATATACTAAAACAGGTTTAGTTTCAACAAATAATAAAGGAACAATTAAAAAAAATCATTGTCACAATCAGATCAATGAGTTTTAAAAATATTGGTAATATCAAGTATTGGCAACTCTGAAAGGAACTGGGTATTCATAGAAACTTTTTATTCATCTTAAAGCAGCCCCTTTAGCATATTTTACAGTGCTGGTTTGGTGGAGGTGTATTCTTTCAGCCTTCTTTTCGCTGGGAAACTCCTTATTTCACCTTCTATTTTAATTGAGAGCCTTGCTGGGTAGAGCAGTCTTGGTTGCAGGCCTTTGCTTTTCAATACTTGGAATATTTCTTGTCACTCCCTTCTGGCTTGCAGTGTTTCTGTTGAGAAGTCAGCTACTAGCTGTATTGGGGCTCCCTTATATGTTACTACCTCTTTCTCCCTGGCTTGCTTTAGGATTCTCTTTCTTTGATATTTGCCATTTTAATGATAATGTGTCTTAGTGTGGGCCTCGTTGGGTTCCTCTTGAATGGGTCCCTCTGCGCTTCCTGGACTTCTATGACTTTTTCTCTTCCCAAATTAGGGAAGTTTTCCATCATTACTTTTTCAAAAAGGTTCTCTACCCCTTCCTTATCTTCTTCTCCTTCTGGTATTCCTATTATATGGATATTAATCATGTTTCAGGTTGCCCTGAATTTCCCTCAATGCCTCTTCATTCTTTTTGAGTCTTTTTTCATTTTCCTGCTCTTTCTGAGAGCTTTTTTCTACCTTGTGCTCCAGCTTGCTGATTTGGTCCTCAGCTTCATCTAGCCTGCTTTTGGTTCCTTGTACTGTGTGCTTCAATTCAGAAATGGTATTCTTCATTTCCTCTTGCCTCTTATTGATACTTCTATGCCCTTTTTCATGCTGATATAGTTTACAGTAAGTTCTTTATAGTTTCCATGTAGTTTTTTGTAATTCTCTCTGAGCTCACTGAGCTTGTTGAGCTTCCTTAGAACCATTGTTTGGAACTCCATATCTGATAGTTTACTTGTCTCTATTTCATTTAGTTCTCTTTGTGGGATTCCTCCTTTCCCTTCAGTGAAGTGTATTTCTTTGTCTTCCCATTATTTGTGAGACTCTTCTCTTTTGCTTATGGTTCTTAATTTGATCTATCTTGATTTCCCGACATTGTGGTGTGAACTTCTATGTTTGGGGACCACTGTTTTTACTTTCTGGATCTGCCTCTGATGGCAGATGCTGTCCCTGTCTAACCTTAGGCAGTCTGTTTGGAGAGTTCCAGTCATCTACTGTTTGTGGCTGTCTCCTTCAGCAGTTAATCTTGTCACTTTGTCCTAAGCAGCCCGCCTTAGACAGCTCACGGGGGGCAGAGTCCTTCCTGGCGGCAGGGTTATCGGGTCCTCTCACACTGCTGTATATGGCAGAGGAGTCCGCACTCCTCCCTTTTCTCCCCAAAGCCTCCATCCTCAGTCTCTCCTCAAGTGTCATCAAACCCCAGTCTCTCCTCAAGTGTCATCAAACCTCTCTGCCCCCTTTAGCCTGGGATCTACTCTCTGTGGCTGCCACTCTGCACTCAGCAGGTGGCTTAGACAGCACAAGGCGGGGTGGATTCCCACCTGGGGACGGGGCTATTGTGTCCTTTGACCCTGGTACCACTCAGGGGGAGTGGTCTCTGCCTGAGGAAGATGGCTGCTGCCTCACGGGGGATGAGTCAGCACCAAGATCCCGCCGGCTATTCCCTCAGTTCTCTCCCCAAAGCCTCCTTCCCCAGTCTCTCCGCAGGCGTCTCTAGCCCACTCTGCCCTCACCTTTGCCAGAGACCAGGGTAAGTGGCTGCAAATAAAAATTTATGTGATGGCCCTTTGTGTCTCCAGCTGCCTGTCTCTGACAGAGAACAACCCTGCTGCTTTTTGCAGCTGGCTGTTTTCTGTGTACTTTTTGGGCTCTGGTGCTGTGGGCCAGAGATCCCCGCTTTTGGTTTAGACCCCGCTCTCCTCAGGGGGATCCAACTGGCTGTTTCAATATCCTTCTGGTCCTGCCACCTGTGGGCACCCTGCCCACCTTCTCAGGTCTCTATGGCACTCCTTACCAGTTAGGTTGTGCTAAAGCCAATTCTTCTGCCTCCAAGGTTACAAGGCTCCTCTGTCACTCTTGTTCAGTTGTTTGTTCCAGGTGATTCTTCCACAATTTAGTTGTAATTACAGGTTCGTCCTGGGAGGAGGTCAGTGTGACTTCCACCCACTCCTCCGCCATCTTGATTCTCAGAAAGGTTTCATCCTGATTCTGGTTCTTAATCTCCCTTTTCTTAGAGCATTTATTTATGTTAGAAAACTTATTGTAAATTCTCTTTCTAAGAATTCTGAGATATAAATCTTTTTTTTTTCTTTAAGAAACTTCCCTGTCAGTTTTACGACCCAGGAAGACCTTTCTCAAAGACCAGGGAGTCATCTCTTTGAAATGTAATCATCCAGGGACCCAGGCTCCCAGGCCCCCACCTCCCAGCCTCTGTGGGAGGGTGAGTACCTGCAGGTGCTGGGCTCCAAATTACAAAACTACATCCTAACACTAAGATAAGAGAAAGTTTACTTTTTCTTTCAGTAAAGCCAATTAGCAAACAGATGGCCTCTGGCCTGCCTCTCATCTCAGCTGTAAAATGTGCCCCTGCCCTTTGTTAGAGCTGAATTCAGTTTTTGTCTCTCTACATTACAGTGATAATGTAAATAAAATCTGCCTTGCCTGTTAAACTTGGTGTAGGACAATTTTTGTTTTGAAAGTATAAAAAGGTATGCATTATTACATTTATTTATATCTGATTTGTAATAGTAAAAATATAAATTTATAATAATACTAATTGCTTAAATGAATTATAAGTATTGTGAAGCAAAAAAACATCAGAGAAAAATATTTTCCTTTTACAAATCTCCACATACAGGTTTCTAGGTAGGGAAAGAATGAAATTGTAAAATGAAAATATCTTGCATCTGTTCTCATTCTTGGGGCCAACATCTATGTTGGCTGATTTTGGTTTGAATGGTGGCAGCAAAATGCGATAGGACAATAATAGGCAACTAAAATGCACATGGAGTAAAATTTGACATTACAAATCCTCACAGATGAAGAATCCCATGTAACTGATGAATATGACTTTCTGCAACTATGTGTATAGCAAACTAAGCCATTGAGAAATGAGACTCTCTCACAGTTTGAACGAATAACAAGTAGAGAAAATCGGAAATGATGACATGACAAATGCATCTAATGAGTTAAATATCATAGATCAAGAGACACCAAAGTGCAATGGTCTTCAGACTTGGCTGCCCACTGGAGTCCTTCAGGGAGGGTTAAAATATATTGATGCCTGGGGTGTGACCTGGGTGTTGAGATTTTTAAAGCTCCCTAATATTTCTAATGTGCAGAAATATTACAGAATCACTGTTATGATCAATATCCGCTGTCATGTATACATCCATCAACACGCTAACAACTTCCAGCTATACAGTCAGACTCAGCCTGTGGGCTTTATCTGACCACTGGAGCCAGATTAATCTCCCTTTTCTTTTTGTATCAGAATACCAGCAATCCTGCAGCAAGTGAGATTCAATGGTAACATGGTAAGATCTCAGTCATCACAGAAATGGGTGAAGTGAGGATGATCAGTATGTCTTTCATGACAAGAAGCCCAGGATTTAAGATCATCCCTCAACCCAACAAAAACCTTTACTGCCGTGAACATGCCCCTCCTCGACTCCACCAGCCATTGCTCTCCAACCTTCAAACCACCGAATCTTCTAGAATTCATGTTTAATCATCATCAAAATCCTTTATACACATACTGTCTTCCTCTAATTAAGTCCTAGCTGCCCCTGAGAATAATGCTTCCATTATAACCCTTAAGGTGGTGTTTTCTCTCCCATGGTGGTGAAAACAATTGGTTTTTTTCTCTTTGCTGCCTCCAGTCCATTCCCTTCCATTGTTCCAAAAATCCCCCTTTTAAGTGTTATGTAATCAAATACCACCCATGACACCTCATCAATTTATCTATCTACCAAGCACTTGGTTAATTCCCTTCCTTCCTGGAGAGTCTCAGTGTCTGGCTGACTCTGTCCAGCACTAATTCCTAATGTTTGGTGATTTATGATTTTCCCAATAACATAGTTTCACAGATCCTTGAACTCTTCTTCCGATGATGCAATCTCCACACTTCATCCACTCCCACCCCATCTATCTCTACCTTTATACTTATCCAGATTAAATAAATTGTTGGTCCACCATTATGATGACCTTTTGGCATATTTACTCAATTCTCTATCCTGTCTCTTGCCTCATTCACTGACACAGCAACAGATCAATCTTGGTTAGCTCTAATGCTCACCACACTCTGCCTCTGCTTGCCTCTAACCAAACATGACCAGAGAAGAAGACACAGCTGGGCCATTTGATGGAACCTCTACCCTTGAAGTCATCTTTGACTTCCATCTTTCTCCCATTCCATAAATTCAATCACTAGCAATGTTGTCAGTTACACCATCAATGTATATATGAATCTGATCATTTGTCACCACCTCACTGCTACCACTGTGGTCTCTACCACCATCACTTCTCACTGAAACTATTGCAATGGCCTCCTCAGGGATCTTGCTGTTTTATTCTTCAACTCAAAACTCTCCAATAACTTCCATTCCTACTCGACATTGCCTACAATTGTCCTGATTTTGTCTAACCCTATTTCTCATGACTGTTCGTCTGTACTTACTTCCCATAAATCACACTGACCTCCTTGTTCTTCTGCCAACTTGTCATACATGCTCTCACCCCATGTCTCTGCACTTGCTAGTCCCTGAGATAAGAATCCTCTTCTCAAAATAGATATATAACTAACCCCCTTCAAGCCTTTATCCAATGTTATCTTCTCAGTTACTAACTTGTTAAAACTGTAACGTCCATATCTCATCACTGTTGACCCCTTGTCCATGCACCACAGCATTATAACCATCCATTGCACCATATGGTTTTGCTTATTATTTGTCTCCCACTAGTATGCTTGTCCTTAGATTTAGTTCTCATACCTTAAAAAATTGTGTGAAGTACAGATCTCAGGAAAAACTGCCATCTAACAATTGACCCTCTATGCATTATTAGCTAATGATAATTCTCAAAGTACAAGACATTTTTTGTTCTCTGACATAGATATTACTTAAATAGGTATACTTATTTTTTTTACCTTGGACTATTTTTAAATATTGTAGGCAATGCTGAGTAAGAGTGGAAGTTATTGGAGAGTCTTGAGTTGAAGTAAAAATACATATTTTTATTTATTATTTATTTTATTGTTCAAATGTATGTCTTCATTTTCCCACAATCACCTTCTCCTGTCTCCCTCTCTGCTCCCTCAATCTTTTTTAATATGCTTTCCAACATTATATACAATTAAGTTTCTCTCCTCTATTTCTCCTTTTGTATTCTCTGTTTAACTCTCTTCTCCTTTGTATGTCACTTTTTTTTTAACAGAGAAGGAAATTTAATTGAATAGTTCAGTTGAAACACAGACACCCAAGCAGCCTTAGTGTTGAATATGTTCCTCACATCAGAAATGACACTAATTTTAGGTTTCCCAATTATTATACCTTTCATTGAAATTAAAATAATTCAAAGTAGATATTTTAAGTTAATGGGAAAAAACTACTGGTTAGAAAGAGAGAGCTTGGCCCTCATCATCTTTTGCCATTATAGGGTATGTGGGTACACGAAGCATTTAGATGAGTTTTCACCCCTGCCCGCTTTCATCTAATGACTTCTCAGGCTCTGTTAATCCAAAACTCTCCCAGGGTACCCAGCCTGACTGTGATAAGGTTAAATACTGTTAATGATCTATGAGCCCTGTGCATTGAAAATCTCCCTATATCCATCCCTGTACTACTCTCCATGAAGTGGCAAAAACATTTGTAAACTAGAAAAAATTGAAAGCTACATAACGGGGTCCTTAAATATTTCTATGTGCTATATTTAACAATCTAAACATTTTGTTATTTTCTGGAAATGCACTGGCTTGTTTAACAAAACACTAATGTCACTATTATAAGAGAATAAAATGAATTTTATATAGCCTAACATTACACATTTCTCTAATGTTGAACTACAGATGATACTAGAAGCTAAAAAACAATCGTTCAAGCAGAGCAATTTTCTGCATTACTGCTTGACTTTCTCAAAATAACTAACATTATACCTAATGGAAAATAAGAACAAAACAGCATTACTAAATAAGATATTTTCACACCTGGTAATCTGGGGGAAGGAGAGACTGTATTCCCAACACTGAATGAGACTACTTCTCATCATATTATTTAGCCAAATTTTATTATAATACAGGAGAAATTCTCTAAAGCCTACTTTGTTAACCATTTCCATTTATTTAATGTTGTTCTTTTTCTTTAGTTTTTAAAATAAAATTACAATGTGTATTATAGAAAACTATCCTATTTTAATAGATTTATTTAATTTGTGGCCTTATAACCTTTTAAAATTTGTTAACTGGCCTGAAAATAATTCTCCATTTAATACACATAGCCAACACCTAGTCATATCTCACTAGAATGTGTATTCACTTGAGTGCCAGTCACTTCCCTAGCCATGACCATGAGAATTACATGACACTGCATGTGCTCCAAGTCTGCACCTCTGAGAAAACTCTGAATCCCTTATGTATGTTACCCCGCCTTGTCTTGGAGAAGCCCAGGATGTGAGAGGTCAGGACTGGGACCTAAGAAAAGCCTCCTTATAACATGTTAATTAACACCTTCTCAGCACTAACGACAGCACTGTGTCCCGCTAGTGTGCACTTCTCACACACA
Source organism: Pteronotus mesoamericanus (assembly GCF_021234165.1). NCBI lineage: Eukaryota > Metazoa > Chordata > Mammalia > Chiroptera > Mormoopidae > Pteronotus > Pteronotus mesoamericanus. The sequence continues at coordinate 63,493,296 of NW_026555321.1, forward strand.
CATCTCTCTCCTGGTGAAAATGCACCTCCGTCCCAGGCACATCCAAGTGTGAAACACAGAAGCACAGGACACCAGATGTTTAAAGCTACAAAATAGAGCTAAGTGAAAAAAAAAAAGAGTTGGTCTACTCTCTGTGTCTTTATCTCATGGGATAACAACGAAAAAGATGACATCCTCCCAAAGGATTTTTTTCCATGCAGACTAATTACTTATGGGAGGAAAAGCAACACTCCTCTTCGTGTGTGTGTGTGTGTATTTATAATCTATATATGTTATCTATATATGTTTTCATGTATATGTTATTTCTATATGTTACATACTTGTGTATATATACAAGGTATATATGTATGTGTATGTGTGTGTTTGGTGAATACATGAAAGCATGAAACCTCAACCCAAATTTTCCCCAGGAAACTGTGGTATCACCTGAAATGTACAAGTGCACCTCTAGGTACTACAAATTCAAAGCTGAGATATGATATATTTAAGGAAGCATGACTACTGCAAGATGAAGTCAGGGTCCTTGAAATCTCATGAGCCACCATTTAATGTATATGGTGTTAACTGTATGCATGGTGTTAAGTCCAAAAATAAAATGATACTACCAAGTTTCTTATGATACTTCCATTTGAAAATTTTCAGCTCCCTCCATTAAAACCATAAACATATTTTGTTATGTAAATTTGGGAAGTAAAAAACAAAATGGCACAGTATTGTATAGGTTAGTGTTTCAGGGAAAATAAGGGGATAGGGACATCTTGCCTTTCAATGTGAGTTTTAAAGCTCTATTTCTATGTGGAAAATGTAGCATATTGTTCTCTGCCACAAGAGCAATTCTTATGTAGCAACCTCAGAGGAAAGTGCAGCATATTGTTCTCTGCCACATGAGCAATTCTTATGTAGTAACCTCAGAGGTATCATTGCTTGCTGAGATATAATGTAAATATTTTACTGTGGAAAGCTCTCAAGGGCAAACAAAGAGTGCTACTGTGTATTCATGAATGAGACACAAATTTAATGCTGTAGCCACACAAACCAGCAGACTCTATCCTCTCATATGTACTAATAACTCTTTTCAGTGAAGCCATGGCAATGTGAGTCCCTGAACCTTGTAACTGACTGCTTCACTCACCAGCATAACCATTAGGGCTCAAGATTTGTTCTCTCTCCCATTCCTGAGGACCCATGGCAAGGAGGAAAAAGTAATAGCAATACATTCTATAGTAATTTGATCAGTACTGATTCTATTGAGTTGGCCAAAATTTTCATTTAGTTTTTTTTTCCATAAAATAAAGGACACTTTTTTCATTTTCAACAATAACTTTATTGATTTGTATATTTTGAGTATGTCAGCTATCTCCCACATAGTATAACATTGATTGTTCTCAATGTCTCGGTTTGATCGCTATCAACTTCAACTGGTCTACCTGACCATAGAGCATAGTCCAACGAGAAATCTCCAGCATGAAAGTTCGCAAACTAGTTTTGACATGTTCAGTCATAGCACCTTCTCCATACACTGCACAAATCTTTTCTTTCCTTTCCTTTTATTTTATCTTATTTTTGCATTTCAGTTGCATTCTTACCTTTCTTGAAATAATAGAGCATGGTATGCCAAAATATTGCATATTTTCTTCCATCTTCAATATTAAAATGGCTACACAAGAATTCACCAAATTTGATGGGGTTTTTTTTAATGCATGCTGATATGATGGTTATCACAATACAATCTAACAAAATTGTTTCACATGGAGTTAAACACTACTAAGTACTACTAGAACCATCTTAACAAAAAAACAAAACACAGCAAAACAAAACTTTTTGGCCAACCCAATGCTAACAAAATGGTGGTCAAGTACATGGGACATGTTTTTTACTTTAAGAGTAGTTTACAATACACAAATGCTTTATATACATATTCTTGCAGCATTTAGATCTCAGCTCAGCTATTATGACTTGACATAAATCATCTGTGACCCAAAGCTAAAATGCCCACCCATTTAAATTACCCTCTCACATAGCTTCACCCAGGAGGCTGAAAAATGACCCCAACCAAGATGTCCATGATCTAGTCCCAATAAACTGTGAATATTGCCCTACTTGGCAAAAGATACTGCAGGTAAGATTAAGTTAAGGATTTTGAGACAGGAAATTATCATGTCATGTTCTAGATATTCATGCAACTTTGTTTTTCAATCATCTGTTCAGTAATACAGGAATCTTTCAATAAGATTATGTATAATTAAATGTTAATTACATTTGTGTTCATTTAAATTGAATTTCTATAACTAATAAACATAAAATTCCTGAATTTTACAAAAAAAAGTCAAGACCAAAAGAATAGTGTCTCATGGTACCAGCAAATTTTATTAATGGCTCTGACATTTTTTAAAAAATGGTTTTGAATTATTTTAGTGTTAAAAATATCTAATAAAATTTTTTTTGCTTTCAGTTTTACTCTTGAGAATAAAGTTTTATTCTTTCCTTTTAGCTACTTCTCTAACTATTACCTAATAATGAATAACTTCAATTTCACTATACTGTGTGAAATTATGCAAAATACTCAATAGAGAATATTCAGTAGGCTTCCTGAAGTTAATTGAGAGAGAACATCAGTGTATTTTCTCTCTCAAATATTCTATTTTAGTAACATTCCTATTAAATGGCAAAGTAAGAAACAATAGTAAATAAAAGTTAATTAAAAATTATTGTGGGAAACATGTTACTCAGACTTGTAATGCGTATCAACGGCTGATAAACAGACAAACACACACACCGCCACCACCACCATCACAACATTTAAGTATTAAGAGTTTTTAAAATTCACATTTGAACAAAATGTCATTTTTGGCTTTGGTCATGACCCTGGACTTGGGGGGCTTCACAAACTTGATGGGGGAAAATTGTGTTTCTTGCCAATGAACTGATAAAAAAATGTAGATATGTTCTGAATGAGAAAGGAAAAAGAACTAAGGGGCAGTGGACAAGGGAGACAAAAAGGTGTCTTTTCTGTAGTTCCTTGTCTTTAGTTTTCTTATGTCTTCCCCAGGCTGATGAAAAATAAAAAATTAACAATTTACTTTGCAGCTAAATGCATATGCTGTTTTATAATCTTGTACCTCTCATTCCCTTCCACCAAACAAGACATATCTCTCCTCTCCTTTCTTATTCATTATACTATAGTCTGACTTTTAATTTAAAAAGTTTTTTGTTTTTTAAATTGTTAACAAAATAATCTTACACCTACATCAAATTTAATCTTTCTTGCAGGAACTATGTATTTTCACCTTTGATGACATTGTAAATGATGCTAGAAACTAAAACAAGGCTTTTCTCCAAACATATAAATCAAAACGTGGTCGGCATCCTCTGCCATGACCCCCAAATGATTCCCATATCCCTAAGTAGGCCCTCTTGTAATCCTATCCTCCTGAATAACATTTAATGACTCATGTCTTTTGAATACAATGTGGCAAAGGCAACAGGATTTACCTCTGAGATTAGTAAAAAAACAGTGGCTTCCACTTGAGTGTTCTTTCTTGCTGAGGGGAGTGGGCTGCCATACTGTGAGCTGCCCTCTAGGCAGGCTTATGTGGCAGCTTCCTGGCCAACAGATTAACTTTAAGTGCTGAAAAATGCCAATTTACCTAAGCAGGCTGAATAATTGTTCAACTGAAGGGATTCAATCTCGCAAATGTATATAACTGTGTATCTCCATATGTACATCTATATCTGTTCTCTTATCATCTATCTGGTTGGTCATGAAAAAGGATAGGAAATGGGTTAAACAAACTGTTGTATCATGATATAAGTAAATATCAACTCTAGGTAATTTGTTGCACTAGTTTTGAGTCTGTGTTTGTCAAGATATTTCCTGATTATGATGTGGCATATGAGCCATACGGGTTGAAATTCTTTTCACTTTTACTTCCCAAAATGTTCCAATGGATTTGCATGGTAAGTTATAAATTAAATTGTAATTCTACTTGCTGTGTACTTCTGTCTACAGTAATAAATAAACTACTTACACGTACACTAGCATTCTGGCCCATGTGACATTGGTATTTCTCATTTTACCATTAAATCATTTTCTCATACACACATTCCATCACAGTAAATTTATCAAGTTAATGAAAGTCACTCTGAAGTCTCACAGGTAGTGGTCTCCTATCTTCTCTCCAGATGGACACTTTTGCCTTCAATGTCTCTCTTTGGTATATGCTCTTTTCCACTAATAGAAAATAATCCTAAAATCTCATTTTGAGGCCACAGTCAGTGTGGCTCAGTTGGTTGAGCATCCTCTGTGGACTGAAATACCATTCAATTCCCAATCAGGGCACATGCCTGGGTGGCAGGATTGGTCCCCTAGGGCACGTATGGAAGGCCGCCAATCGAAGCTTCTCTCACATTGGTATTTCTTATCCTTTTTCCCTCCTTTTCCCTCTCTAAAATAAAAAAATAAAATATTTTTTTAAAAATCTCATTTTGAAGGTAACCTAACAATTTTAAACAGTTCTACTGAGTTAACTTAGTACCATAAAATTAACCTACTTAAGTGCACAATTTGATTTTAGGACATTTTTACAGTTTTACAACCATCACCATAATACAACGTTAAAATGCCTTCATTAACACCAAGTTGTTTTGTGTTCATTCAGTCAATCCCCTCTTCCACCCAAGCCCCAGACAACATCTGCTTTCTGTCTCTCCAGCTTTGCTTTTCCTAGAACTTCAGTATAAGTGAAATAATATACCTGGCTTATTTCACTTAGAATATTTTTGAGACTCATTCATTCTATTTATTACTGGGTAATATTCCATTATTTATGAAAAGAGGTTGAAAGCTTATGTCCTCACAAACACCTGCACACAAAGGTCTATACCTGATTTATTTCTAATTGTCAAAACATAGAGGTGACCAAGATCTTTTAGTATGTGAGTGGATAAACATCCAGAAAATGAAATATTGTTCAGCCTTGAAATAAATGATATCTAGCCATAAAAAGACATGGAGTGAAGTTAAATGTCTATTACTAAGCAAGATAAGCCAACCTGAAGAGACTGCCTACCTGCTATATGATTCCAAGTGTAAGAAATTCAAGAGAAGGCAACACTATAAACAGTAAAAAGATCAGTTTTGGTCAGGGGTAGGGGATTGTGCGAGAGAGGAACAGGAAGAGCAAAGAGGATTTTTAAGGCAGTGAAAATGCTCTGTATGCTATTAGTGGCAGATGCAGGTCATTCTATACTTATCCAAACCCAAAGCATGTATAATACCAAGAGTAGATCCTAATGTAAATCTATGAAATTTGGGTAATTAAGATGTGTTAATGCATATTAATCTTTGGTTAAAGAAAAGTGTACTATCCTGATGAATGGTGTTGACAATGGTTTCTTCAACTCTCTAGCTTGTCCTTTTATATTCTTGTCTTTTTATTTCTTTAAAAAAAAATTCCACATACATTTGTCTCCATTTACCCTCAATGAATTCCCACTGCCCCAACCACCCCTATCTCCTCTCCTCCATCATTTCCCAACTTGGCTTTCTAAATGTGTCCTTCACACCTGTTCCTTGATCTGACCCTTCACCTTCCCCTCCCCAATAACTCCACCCTCCCTCACTCGCATCCCCATTGTATTTTCATTCTTTCAATGTTGCTGGTCATATTTCCCTTGCTGGTTTGCTTTGCTGGTTAGGCTCCATTTATATGTGAGATCATATGGTATTTTGTCATTCAATGCCTGACATATTTCACTTAGCATAATGCTCTCCAGTTCCATCCATGTTGTTGTGAAGGGTAGTAGCTCGCTCTTTCTTTCTACTGCATAGTATTCCATTGTGTAAATGTACCATAGTTTTTTGATCCACTCCTTTACTGATGGGCACTCAGGTTGTTTCCAGCACTTGGCTATTGTAAATGGTGCTGCTCTGAACATTGGGGCGCATAGGTTCTTTTCAACTGGTGTTTCTGGATTCTTAGGGTATAATCCCAGCAGTGGAATAGCTAGGTCAAAAGACAGTTCCATTTTTAACTTTTTGAGGAAATTCTACATTGTTTTTCCCCAGAGGCTGCACCAGTCTGCATTCCCACCAACAGGATACTAGGGGTTCATTTTCTCCACAACCTTGACAGCACACATTGTTTGTTGATTTCTTTATGATGGCCATTCAGACTGGTGTGAAGCAGTATCTCATTGGGGTTTTAATTTCTATCTTTCTGACGGCTAGTGATGTTGAGCATCCTTTCATATGTCTCTGGGACCTGTGTATGTCCTCCTTTGGGGAAGTGTCTGTTCAGGTCCTTTGCCCATTTTTTAAATTGGATTGTTTGTCTTCTTGGAGTAGATTCATGTGAGTTCTTCATATATTTTGGACATCAAACCCCTATCTGAGGTATCATGGGCAAATATAATTTACCATGCGCTTAGTTCCCTTTCCATTTTGCTGAAGTTTTCTTTAGCAGTGCAAAAGCTTCTTTTATTGATTAAGTCCCAATTGTTTATTCTTTCCTTTATGTCTTATGCTCTAGAGGACATATTGGTGAAAATATTGCTACATGGTATATCTAATAGTTTCCTGCCGATGTTCTCCTCTAGGACTTTTATGGTGTCAAGATTTATGTTTAAGTCTTTTATCCATCTTGAGTTTATTTTTGTGTATGGTGTAAGTTGGTGATCAAATTTCAATATTTTGCGTGTAGCTGTCCATCTCTCCCAGAACCATTTGTTGAAGAGGCTCTTTTTTCTCCAATTTATGCTTCTGCACCCTTTGTCAAATATTATTGACCATAGATAAATGGGTTTATTTCTGGGCTCTCCGTTCTGTTCCATTGACCTATGTGTCTGTTCTTATGCCGATACCAGACTGTTTTGATTACATAGGCCTTGTAATATAGTTTGAGGTCAGGTATTGCGATCCCTCCTACTTTGCTTTTCTTTCTCAAAATTGCTGAAGATATTCGGGGTCATTTATGGTTCTATATAAATTTTTGAAGTGTTTCTTCTGTCTGTGAAATACATCACTGGTATTTTAATAGGAATTATGTTGAATATATTAATTGCTTTGGGTAGCATGGGCATTTTGATGATGTTAATTCTTCCAATCCATGAGCATGGTATATGATTCCATTTATTTGTGTTTTCCTTAATTTCTTTCTTCAGTGTTTTATAGTTTTCTGTGTATAGGTCATTTACCTCCTTGGTTAAGTTTATTCCTAGGTACTGTATTTTTCTTGTTGCTCTAGCAAAGGGGATTTTTTTCCTGATTTCTGCTTCTGATGTTTCATTATTGGTGTACAAAATGCCTTGGAATTCTGAATACTGACTTTGTAACCTTCTGTTTTGCCAAAATCACTTATTAGATCAGGTAGTTTTTTGGTGGATCTAAGGGATTTTCCATGTACACTATCATGTCATCTGCAAACAATGATAGTTTTACTTCCTCCTTTCCAATTTGGATGCCTTGTATTTCTTTTTTGTGTCTGATTGCTGTGGGTAGAACTTCCAATACTATATTGAATAGAAGTGGTGAAAGCGGACATCCTTATCTTGTTCCTGATCTTAGTGGGAAAAGTTTTAGTTTTTGACCATTGAATATGAGGTTGACCATCAGTTTTTCATATATGGTCTTTGTTATGTTGGGATATGCCCCTTTATGCCCATTCTGCTGAGTGTTTTTATCATAAATGGGTGCTGCACCTTATCAAATTTTTTTTCCAAGCTGTAGATATGATCATGTGATTTTTGTCATTCCTTTTTTTATGTTGATATATTACATTTATTGATTTGTGAATATTGAACTATCTTTGCATCCCTGGAATGAAGCCCAATTGATCATGGTGGATGATCTTTTTAGTGTGTTGCTGGATGCGGTTTGGCAATATTTTGTTGAGGATTTTGGTGTGTATGTTGATCAATGATATTGACCTGTTGCTTGCTTTCTTGGTTGTGTCTTTACCTGGTTTTGGGATTAGATTGATGCTGGCCTCATAAAAAGAGTTTAGGAGACTTCCTTCTTGGATTTTTTGGAATAGTCCGAGAAGGACAGGGGTTAGCTCTTCCTTAAATGTTTTGTAAAATTCTCTTGTGAAACCATCCTCTCTAGAGCTTTTTTGTGCTGGGAGTTTTTTTATTACTGTTTCAATTTCACCAGGTATTATCAGTGTTAGTTGATCTAATGTGTCCTTCAAGCTTTCTGCTTCTTCTTCATTCAGTTGGAAGGTTATATTTTTCTAGAAATTTCTCCTTTTCATTGAGGTTTTCAAATTTCCTGGCATATAGTTGTTCATAGTGATTTCTTACAATCCATTGCATTTCTGCATTATCAGTTGTTATTTCTACTCTTTCATTTCTGATATGATTTATTTGGGTCCTTTCCCTTTTATTCTTGATGTGTCTGCTAAAAGCTTGTGGATTTTGTTTATCTTTTCAAAGAACCAGCTCCTGGATTTGTTGATCCTTTGAACTGTTCTTTTAGTCTCCATGACATTCAGTTCTTCTCTGATATTATTTCCTTTCTTCCACTAGCTCTGGTCTTTTTGTTGTTGTTGTTGTTTCTCCAGTTCTTGAAGCTGGAGGGTTAGGTCATTTATTTGAAATGTTTCTCTCTATCTGTATTGTTATAAACTTCTCTCTCAAGACTGTCTTCACTCTGTCGCACAGGTATTGACTGTGGTGTGTTCATTTTCATTTGTTTCCAGAAACTTTCTCATTTCTTCTTTGATCTAATTATTGACCAATTCATTGTTTAATGCTGTGCGATTAAGTCTCCATGAGTTTGACTGTTTTTGAATTTTTTTCTTAAGGTTGGTTTCTAGTTTCAAGCCCTTGTGTTCCAAAAAATTGCCTGTTATGATTTCGATTTTTGTGAATTTGTTGAGGCTTGTTTTATGTCCTATCATTTGGTCTATCTTTGAAAATATTCCGTGTGCATTTGAAAAGAATGTGTATTTTGCTTCTTTGGGATGAAAGGGTCTATAAATGTTAATTAAGTCCATTTGACCTAATGCCTCATTCAGTTTCACAATATTCCTGTTGATATTGTCTTTGGAAGATCTATCCATTTTTAGCAGTGGGGTGTTAAAATCCCCTACTATCAGTGTGTTACTATCTGTATATTTCTTGAAGTCCTCCAAGATTTTCCTTATAGTTTGGGAGTATATAGGTTTACAATGTTTATGTCTTCTTGATGGATTCTTCCTTTGAATATTATAAAGTGTCCTTGTGGGTCTTTTTTTATAGTCTTTATTTTGAAATTTACTTTGTCAGATATAAGTATTGCTACCCCTGCTTTTTACCCCTGTCCATTTGCTTGGAATATTTTTTTCCATCCCTTTACTTTCAGCCTGTGTATGTCCTTTGTTCTGAGGTGGGTCTATTGTAGGCAGCATATGTGAGGGTCATGTATTCTTATTCATTCAGCTACCTTATGTCTTTTTATTGGGGCAATTAGGCCATTTACATTAAAGTAATTATTGATAGGTACTCATTCATTTCTTTCCTTTGTACCCGTGATCCTCTCTTTCTCACTATTTTAATTCATCTTCTTAAAGCAGTCCCTTTAGCAAATCTTGTAGGTCTGGTTTGGTGGAGGTGTATTCTTTTAGCTTTCTTTTTTCCTGGGAAACTCCTTACTTCACTTTCCATTTTAACTGAGAACCTTGCTGGGTAGAGTGGTCTAGGCTGCAGGCCCTTGTTTTTCATGACTTGGAATATTTCTTGCCATTCTATTCTGGCTTGTAATGTTTCTCTTGAGAAGTTAGCTGCTAGCCTTATCGGGGCTCCCTTGCATGTTACTCCTTGTTTCTCCCTTGCTTTCTTAGGATTCTCTCTTTGTCTTTGTAATTTGCCATTTTAATGATGATGTGTCTTAGAGTGGGCCTCACTGTGTTCCTCTTGAGTGGGACCCTCTGTGTTTCTTGGACTTGTGTGACTTTTCCTCTTCTCCAATTAGGGAACTTTTCCACCATTACCTTCTCAAACAGGTTCTCTATTCCTTGTTTCTATTATCTTTTTTGTATCCCTATTATACATTTGTTATTATGTTTCAGGATATTCTGCATTTCTCTGAACTCTTCTTCACTCTTTTTGAGTTTTTTCATTTTCTTGCTCTTTCTGGGAGCTGTTTTGTACCTTGTCCTCCAGTTCGCTGATTTGGTCCTCAGCTTCATCTAGCCTGTTTTTGATTCCTTCTACTGTGTTCTTCAATTCAGAAATTGTATTCTTCATTTCCTCTTGCCTCTTATTGATAGTCTCTATATCTTTTTTCATGCTGATATAGTTTACAATAAGTTCGTCATAGCTTCCCTGTAGTTTTTGGTAATTCTCTTTGAGCTCACTGAACTCACTGAGCTTCCTTAGAACCATTGTTTTTAACTCAGTATCTGACAGTTGACTTGCCTCTCTTTCATTTAGTTCTCTTTGTGGGGATTCCTCCTTTCCATTTGATTGGGGGGTGTTTCTTTTTCTTCCCATAATTTGTGAGATTCTTCTTTTTTTGCTTGTACTTCTTAAATTGATCTGTCTTGATGTCCTGATTTTGTGGTGTGAACTTCTCTGTTAGGAGACCACTTTTTTTCTTTATTTCTTTCTGGATCAGTCTCTGACAATGCCATTTGTTGGCCCCATCTTTCCTTAGGCAGTCTTTAAGAGTCTTCCAGGAATCTACTGTCTGTGTCTGTCTCTGGTAGTTTCTAATCTAATCACTCTGCCCTCAGCAGTCAGGGCAGGGCAGAGTCCCCCCTATGGGTGGAGCTATTATATCCCTTCTTGCTGTTGCTGCTTGGGTGGAGTGGTCTGCCTGAGTCACATGGCTGCTGTCCTATGGGAGCAAAGTCAGCACTGGGCTCTCCACCAGCCACTTCCTCAGTTCTTTCCCCAGTGTCTCTATCGCCAGACTTCCTTCAAGCGTCTCTAGCCTATTCTTCATCCCCTTTAGCCAGGGATGTACTATCTGTGACTGTTGCTGTATACTCAGCACCCAGGCCTGCACAACACCAGGCTGGGGCGGAGTCTACTGGGAATGTGGCTATTGTGTCCTTTCATGCTGCTGCTGCTCTTGGGAGTGATCTGTCTGAACAAGATGGCAGCTGCAGAATGGGGCGTGAGTCAGTACCTGGAACCCGTCATTCACTTTGTCAGTTCTTTCCCCCAAGTCTCCTTCTCCAGTCTCTCCTCAGGCGGCTCCAGCCCACTCTGCCCCAATTTCTACTAAAGCCCAGGGAAAATGGCTGCCACTACAGATTTTTGCATTGGCCCTTTAAATGTCTCTTTGCATCTCCAGCCACCTGTCTCAGTCAGGGAGCACACTGCCTCTTTTCACAGCTGGCTGTTATCTGTGTGCTTTTTGGGCTCTGGTGCTCTGGGCTGGAGGTCCCTACCTATGGCTTAGACCCTGTTCTTCTCAGGGGGTTCTAACTGGCTGTTTCAACATCCCTCTGGTGCTCTCACCCATTGCACCTTCCTGAGTCTCTACCGCACTCCTTATCAGTTAGGTTGTGCTAAAGTCAATTCCTCTCTTAGTCCGAAGTTTTAACTCTCTCTCTGTTCAGTTGTTTTCCAGGTGATGTCTCCACAATTTAGTTGTAATTCCAGATTGGTCCTGGGAGGAGGTCAGTGTGACTTCCTCTCACTCCTCCGCCATCCTGAAGTCCTCCAGGAAGTCATATTCTTTTCTTTTGGGGAGCGTACATTTTAAATTTTGATAAAGTGTAATTTAATATTTTTCAAATTTTTGTCATACTTGAAAATCTTTGCTAATATATAGATCGCAAAGATTCTGCCTATGTTTTCTTTTAGAAATTTCATAATGTTAGTGTTTAATATCTACATCTTTTAGATGCTATTTTCAATAGAATTCTTATTGATTTTTAATGTTATTCCCAGGCTGTTTGTTTCTAATTTCATATGTCTGTGTGTTTTTTGGGACCTGGTCTGACACAAAGCTTTTGAATAGAGAAATACAACACAATTATAACCATACCAAAAATATAAAATTAAAGATATTTAAGTTTAATCATGAAGTCTACAGCAAAAATTGAATTTTTTTTTTCATACAAGAAAAAAAAGTCTACGTAATTTTCAAAAGTTAAGTAAGGAAAGATATAATGAAAAGAGAGAATGTGTCTGGTGGCATTGTCAATGTCTGCAGAGTGAGCTCATTCTGTGAGACTGTGCTCACACTGGCATGAGATCTCGTTTCTCCCTCTGAATTCCGTATTTGCTGTAACTTGTTAGACTCAGCCCATAAAAATGACTTCTATTGGGTTAGTCAAAAAATTTGTTTAGTTTTTTCTGTAGGATGGTTCTAATAGTGCTTAGTTGTCTTTAACTTCTTTCGACACAATTTTGTTAGATTGTATTGTTGACTGCTGTTGTATCAGGATGCATTTAAAAAACATCAAAATTGGTGAATTTTTCTGCAGCCATGTTAATGTTGAAGATGGAAGAAAATATGCTACACTTTTTGCATATTATGATTTATTATTTCAAGAAAGGTAAAAATGCAACTGAAATGCAAAAGAAAGATTTGTGCTGTGTATGGAGAAGGTGTTGTGACTGATCGAATGTGTCAAAAGTGGTTTCTGAAGTTTCTTGGTACTATTTTGGCCAGGTAATTCTTTGCTGTAGGGCTGTCTTATGCATTGGAAAATGTTTAGTAGCACCCCTGGCCTCTACCCACTAGAAGCCAATAGTGGGAAGACAGTTGACATACTGAAAATATCTAAATCAATAAAGTTATTGGTAAAAATTTTTTTAAAATGTGTCTTATTTAATGAAAAAAAGTAAACAGAATTTTTGGCCAACCCAATACATTCAAGCATGTTTAGTTTCCTATCTTCAAAACTTTATGAAATGTGAAATGTATTTGCTTTCCTATTTTACAAACTAATAATTAAGAATAAAAATAATTAAGAAAAAAAGAAATCATAGACACTGACAACAGCGTGGTTAACACTGAGGCGAGGATTGTGTGTGGTGGTGAAAGAGGGTCTATGAGGGATAAACGGTAATAAAAAAAGATACAATAAAAATGAACTACTCAAAATAAAAAAAAATAAAATGAACACTAAACTGTTATAGTTATACTCGGCCAGTACAGTACGTACTATTTTATAGAAAGGTATGTGGAAATAATATACACATACACACACATAAACTTCATATCAAGCAGTCAGTTGAAAATCCAACCCAAAAGGTCTATACTATAAAGGCCCTCCCTTGAAAAAACAAAATCCTCCCATTGCTCTTCAAATATGGTATCTTCCCCTTCCTCTCTGAACAATTATTTTTAAAGACTATTTTTTTAAATGTTAAACTTTATTTTCAAAATTTCAAATCTTAACCTCAATCAAAATCTACATTTGCTTTTGTCTTCTGTGTCTTTCCAATAGCATCTTTGAAACTTTTTATGATGAATCCTGGCATGGCCTGTCCCACCACCCATTATTCATGCCATTTCTTTCTTCTAGAAGACTGACCAGTTCCTCACTCTCCTGCAGTTGTTCACAAGGCAAATCTGAGAGCAGGTCTTGGGATCTGCAGGCATAGGGTGTGCTCCTTTGACTTGGGAAGAGCTGGGCTTACATGATTTAGTTATTCACTGTGAATGCCCAACTCTACCTTCCTGCAATGTGACTTATAAATGCTTTCTGAGCCTGTGCTCTTTTTTCAACAGAATTATTGTGAATAGTGACAAGGTATTTGCTATAATTAAGGCATTTTAACAGTAAATGACAAGATGAAAAACTAGCTTGTTTGCATTCTTACCCTTAAACTTTTGGAAATAATCAAGATAAACATTTCTGCTATAATTTTAAATACCTATGATCAAGAAAATGTGCTTCAATTAAATGTCTACACTATTCACTTTTCCAACAATGTCAAGATATTAGTATTTATAATTCGAGTATTAACACCCTTTTCTCCAAAATATTTATGAAAATTGGGAAAATACTGACCATAAATATAATATTAACTCACAAACACTCAGCATTGTTAAAATAATTAAAATTGTTGGTACATATATTACTGAAGTCACTTTGATATGATTCAGCCATTGCTAATCAGTTGGCCTTACTAATTAAACATAATGGGCTATATTTTTCTGCCATCAATATGTAGTTTGTAATTACTATAGAACATAGATATCAGAATGGAAACTGAAAGATCAGAAATTCAAAACAAGTAGTCTTCATACGGACAACAATTAAATAAGGTATTTTACAAGATACAACCATTCAATAGAGACTAAAGGAAAAAGCTCCCTGGGGCTCCATCTGTATTCCGGACAAGAGGGCCTGCAAACCCTCATTTGTCAATCACTCCCGCTAAGACCTCTGTTGAGTAATGCAGTGCTCACCAGAGCGCTCACCCTGTCATGGCATAAGTGGCCACCAGTCCATAAATTTCAAATTAATTAGTTTTTAATGTATCTGTATTCACCAATATACTTCTAGTCTCACTTTGCAGTGCAGTCATTCTTTCCCCTATTAAGCATGTAATTAATATAATGTAAAAATAAGAAATGTTGCTTTTGGAAGAGCTAAAACATTTAGAGAAAGAATGAATTATAAACTCACTCATAGCAATCACCTGAAGAACAGGAAGGCAGCAATTTGTTACATCTATAAATGCAATGTGATTCTGTCCTTAATGCTTAATATTAATTACTTAGTACTCTTCAGCTTCTGGATTTATTATGTATGTAGTAATAGTATTCTAAAGCCTTTTATAAAAATGTTCTTAACTATAGATGCTAACATATTATTGTATAACATTTGAGCCTTTCTTTTCCCCTTCTTGTGAAACAATATGCTTCTCCTGCCTTAGAAGAACTTACATGCTGAAGAATGTGGGAGACATCCACTACAATGTGAGATAGCAAGGACCCATCCAGTTTTTCTTCTGTGGAGAAGGTTACATCACATGACCACCAGGGGCACTTTGTTGTAAAATTGCTTGGATGTAGTGGACAAAATAAGCACCTGGGCAGAAAGAAGGAGTTCTGAGATGGCCTCTGTCCAACAGTTTTACTTCCAAGTAACACTGAAAATTGTGACTATACTGTAATTGTAGTGTTTTCTTAATTTGTGAAATGCATATTCCTACAAGCATAGAAAGGAAATAGATAACACAGTAATATAATAAACTATAGAATAATGCATTTATCATCACTGTTTCCCTTATTAATATTACTATTATTTTATTTTACTTTTGGCCAAGTTTCCCCTAACTCTTCTTTGAAAAATGATAGTATAATCTACACATTATAGGTGGGATTGTGGATCTCTTTTTTTCCCCCCAACAACTCAACAAAACAGAGTTGTGTCTTATTTTAAGACATTTTCATCACCCCCAAACAAAATTTCATATGCATTATCCTCTTTACCCCCAGTTCCTGGCACCCATTTATCTAATTTTTCTGTGGATATGCCTATTCTGGACATTTCTTAAGCTGTGGGGAATTGAGAACTGTAGCCCCATGTGAGCTAGGCCTTGAAAAAGGCCTGTAAGACTTGACTAGAAAACTAGGAATGCTAGAGGCAAGCAAGACCAGATATTGTCTTTGAGGGTACCCTGGGAGATTTGGCCTAAAGAATGCAATATAATTATTGAAGCTTGCTCTGTTTCGCACTGCTCTGATAAGGAAAAACCAGGTGTTTGACTTCACAGCAGGAAGAAACTTCCTGAGCCCCATCCAGTGCCAGCATATCTGACAGACCATCATCTAAATATCTATAGCCTTTTGGTATGGATTGATAAGCTTTGCTTGAGTGCTGTATACCGCTGTGCATAGAGTTCTCAATAAAAGCCACTTCAGAGAAAGGATGGGGCATTCTCCACTACAAGAAATCACCACCCCCTTTTCCTGACAGACAAATTGTGCCTGGTACAATTTATTTCTTCATCTGAGGTAGCTGGGAAGACTCTGTGGGGCAGACCCTCCCTCACTTAAGAATGGAACCAAATAACTGGTAGTTTTGTGTCTAGATTCTTTCACTTAGTATATTGGTTTCAGATTCATCCATGTTGCAGCATGTGTCAGTACTTCATTCCTTTTTTATTTTAAATAATATATTTAAATTTTAGGTAGTAGAGGTCAAAGGATTTAGAATTACACATGGATATTGTGAAGGAATCTCAGGAAAAATAAAAAAAGGTTCCCCAAACTCATAGTTATCCATGAAATGATTTTTCTTTCTTATGTGAAAGATGAAAAGAATAGAGTATGACCATTCTCCTTTTTCAAGACTGTCAAGTGAGATTACTCTGAACTTTCCTATAAGATTTCTGCAGATCAGCTCCGAGTAAGGAGCCCATCTAAAGCTAAGACCCCTGTTTACACTTGATCTCTATGTAAATAAGTCCCTGCAGACTGAATAGGGGGCCAGATATCCATCCTTCTGTTTCTCACACCAGTTGTAAGGACTGGCCATTTATCTACTGAGTTCATCAGGAGCTGTCAATCTCTGTCCCAAAGAAAACTAATGAAAAACAAAGAGTTAAAATACCCCTTGCAGGAAGGCTAACCTGAGCTGTCTGTCCAAGCTTTGAAGTCTAGAATAGTTAGATATTTGAAGATTCCCATTTTGAGGTTAAAGGTGAAAGTGATATTGGAAAAATCTTAGTATTATGTGACAGTGCATTTGATAAGGAGGAAAGGAAATATTATGCCATTGCTCCCATTCTTTTGGAGCTCCGAAGTTTCTTTTTCATTGTTATTAACAGAATAGGGGGACAATGTATTTGAGGCAAAGCATTTCCTAGTTCAAAAGGCACTAAACCCAAAAGGACTGGAGTTTGAATAGGCAAAGTGTACCAGGGAGCACACTAAAGATGAGAGGAACCAGACGGGCAAAGCACACTGGCAACAAACCAAGAGGTATATTTAGGGATTTTGAATGAGCCAAGTTGGCTGGTGAACACAATTTCTGTAGAAATATAATGGGATATGAAGCATGATAAATGGAGGCTGGAAGTGGGCTGCAGAGTACCTTGAAAGATATACACTACGAGAGAGCTATAAACGTCAGGCAACCATTGAAAGTTTTGACTCAGGAAGCAACAAGATCAAAGGGAATTTTAAAAGATTATTTCAGGGCTATATCTAGGTGAGACTAGATGGAAAACAAGAGAAAAGAGGCTCAGTTAGCTGGTAAATCAAGATATTATCAGGCCAGGATCAAGACTGTAGGAAAAAGAAAGGAAGAAAGGGCTGAATATGAGAACTAGAACTATTCAAAGATGAAATATCTGGTCTTGATAAATTTATGTCAGTGGGTAGAAGGTTAGAAGGGGTAGATTTTAAAACTGATTCACTAGGGGAAAAGGTGGTACCAATTAAAACCTATAAGAGTTATTATCAGCTGCCTGACCCTTCAACTGAGGCCCTTAAACCTTAGGCACCAGCAACAGAGAGAATTGACAACTTTTTCTTCTAAAACAACACTGACTTGGGACAAGGGACCCATCATACATGTAATTTCTCAACATGCTTCCATAAATGAGGTCTTGGGTCTTTGTTGTTTATTCTCCCATCTTTCTGTCTCTTCTCTTTCTCCCTTCTTTAGCTCAGTTTCCTCTTTCTGAATTATGCACATTAAATTGTTCAAACCGACTCTGTCTATGACTACTCACAGATAATGTTCGTGTTTCATTTCAGCTTCTTGGGATTTCAATGAAGGTTCCCTTAAGTTATCTAAAGGAAAAAGCAGTACATTGGAAGAATATCTATGGACTACAAGTGGCCCCTCCCTCCACCCACACATCCAGGATTGTGAGGTCTTTGCCTTTCTCAAAACACCCTCCTGACAGCCATCCCTGGTACCTCCTGGCTTCCTATTCTCCATGATGTCGCCTTGCACCTGGACCATCATGGGCCTCATCTCTGATCTACCTCCTACCCTTTTAGCAAAGCTCATATCCCAAACGATAAACTACTTTCTGTGTTTATTGACTAGCACAAAATCCAGAGGAAGACACTGAGAGAATTTAATTGGCCAAATTTATTTCATGTCACTATCTGACCTAGAGTTTGTAGACCACTGTCTAGCCTGTAGGTAGGATGCCTTTGGGTCAGGCCCTCACTTCAGTTCCCAAAGATGCAAACAGAGATACAGTGGTTTTCCAAACCTCCCCATCACTGTGTTAGAGTCTATGCTTCTGTAACAAACTACCACAAACTTGCTGGCTAAACAACATAAATGATTTTATGGTTCTGTCTGTATCACAAGTCTGACACAAGAATCACCACACCAAAATCATGGCTATATTCCCTCCTGGAGGCTCTAGAGGACAATCTATTTCTTAGCTCATTCAGGCTGTTGGCAGAATTTAGTTCACGTGATTGCAGAACTGAGGTCCCTGTTCCTTTCCTGGCTGTCAGCTGAAGACTGATTCCAGTTTTTAGGGTCCACCCATGCTCCTTGCCTCATGGTCCCTTCCTCCAATGGGGGAAGCTATGGTCCAGTCATGGGGGGTTTAAGTATCACCTATGTGTTGAATCTTTCCTCCTCTGTCAAAGTACTGCTCTCCAATCTTAGCCAGAAAAATTATCTGCTCTTAAGGACTCATGTAATTAGTTCAGTTCCTTCTGGAATGCCTAGGATTACTTCCCAATCTCAAGGTCTAGATCCTTAAACATTTCTACAAAGAACCTGTTGTGTGTGAAGCAACATTTATCAGTTCTGCAAATTAAGATGTAGACAACTGAAGGGTGTCATTATTCTACCTACATGACCACCTAGATATCAAAGTCTGTAGAGAAAGTTGTCTTCCTTTAGAAAAAGAATGGGTAATAAAGGGCAGGTTTTACAAACATATCTAGTTTATGGTGGTAGTTTTGGTCATTCCATCCTCCACCCCCTTATAGAACCCATTCATTTCTATCCTTTAAATTCAGCTGTAGTATAATCTCCTTCAAAACTCTTCCAAACTTAAGCTCATCCTTTGTCAGGACACATATTACACTCATGAGCAATGTCACTGTTTTCCCCACATTGTTTAAATTAAGTCGTTCAGTCATCCTTTCATTCAACAACAGTTCTGAGGTTTTTGTTAAAGGAGCTCTTGAAGGTGTATGAACTCTAAATATAAATAGACGCCATGTTGACTTCAAGCGGTGCCTGAATTTCATTATTTTGTCTTCTAGCTTCATGAAGGAGGTATTAAACCTTTGGTGCTGTAGCAGAATGCTAAACCAAAGCACCATTATGAATTAAATGAATGAAAAATGATTTAAAATATTTTAAAAATCAGTCTTCAATACCAAAGCAATACATTAACCTTTGACAACTACAAACATTAAAATAGTGCCTTAAATTGTCTTTAGAATAGAAGAATTGGCATTATTTACTACATAGAATTCTTATATACATCATATCATTTTGAAAATATCTTATCAGTTCACAATTACATAAAATTAATAGAACATTATTATTTCTCAATATGACAATTGTTTTGTCCTATAAATCAATATATTTATTCTTATCAATGGGAAGTGTCCTGACAAAATACTGCAGGATGACTGATAATTGTCCTATGATAAAGAAGAATAAACTGAAAGCTTAGAGGTAAATCAATAGATGAGTTCTAGGCATTTGAATATCAAATATAAGCATTTCACACAGGGAGACAATATTTAATTAAAACGTGTAAGACTAAAATTTCACACTTTTTGTGTTTAACAATAGCTCACCTTTAAATTAATTTGTAGTTCATCAAAATACAGTTGGAGGCATTAAACTTAGTTCAGTACTGAAACATTTGTTGTTGAAGAATAAATAAAGGTAACATTCAAGCTGATTTGACCACCACCCTCAGCTGGAGGCATATTTTACACTTTAACCAATGATATATGAATGTAGAAAACTGAAACAAAGCTTTCAGGAAGCATTACTCCTTATTTATGTCTATGTACTCTATTTTCCATGTGATCTATTTTACTCAATTCCATTCCACTTTTTTAAAAATGCTGACTTTAACCTAAAAAAACTGACTTGATAACCCATTAATAGATCATCAATAGGTTGGAAAACTATTGTTCCAGAACATTTTACACAATTAATCTAAGAACTCAGAACCATTTTCTCTCTTTATCAATTTAAACATCTATAAAAATGACCTCATGGTAGTTATATTGCAAAAGTGGATGAAACAATTTGTTAAATTATGTGCATTATCTTTTATTATAAAAGGTTGTAGAAGCCAAAAATTATAGTTTTATTTACAGAAATGCTCAAGAAACATATTCAGATTTTGTTCAATATTTGTTATTTCATGTCACCAGGAAAATAAATTATAAACATTTTGATAAACACATTGAAATATTTTGTGTTTTCAGGTTAAATTCGTAAATATTCTTAGCTCGTTAGTAAACAAACGTTATTTTGAGTTTCCAGTGTGAATCAGAATAAACATTCTTATGCATATAAAAGCCTCAATTTGAAAAGTTCACTATTCTTTTTCCACTAATGAAAGAACACAGATGCCTGAATGAAATGTTAAATCAGAAACCTAAGCTTGAAACACTGAAATTAATAACATCTACAAACAGAAAACCTTATCAAAAACTTCTAACCTGGAACCATGACTTGTACAGTCACTAGTGTCAGGCAAATTTCCATCATTGGAAAAGAACAGATTTTATTGCCATGAAAATATTTCAAGTATGTTACTATGAAATAGAATAATTTTTAAATATAGCTTTGAGTTTAATAAATGTTGAGACAAAATTTCTTTTGTCAAGTAATTTATTATATATATGAGGTCTATTGCCAGCAATTAATTTACACATATATATTAATTTTACTTGTTCAACTTATGGAAACCTGAATTAAGGCAATGAAATTTGAAAAAAGCATCTATATAATTTAAAATCACTAAGATGGCTATTTTAATGTGATGTTATAAATAAAAACAATAAGACATATTAAAAATAAAATTTCTAAACATCAAATGCCTAGAAAAATCAATAAATACATGTAGAATTAATTTTAAAAAAACAAATAATCTGTATTAAAATCATAGAGCCATATTTTTAGATTTCAAAATAGTATATAAAGACAACTGACCTTTTGTAACATATTGATCAATAAGTGGTAAATGAAAGCAAATGTGACTCATGATGTTGCTGATATGATATAAACATTTCAGATGTTTATTGAAGAATTTTACTTATAACTCTATTTTAAAATTAATCTAATTTCATCTTAATAAAATTCAGTAAGTAATCAAAAACTAATAATGCATTACAATAATGATAAATGACTCTTTAGAAACAATTTACTGTAGTTACAACAAAGTTAGTGGGATTGATTACATGTAAACATAATTAAAGTATCTTAAGGTAGCAGTTAAATAACCAATATATGGATGATAGCAACTGTGATCACCAAATTATCATCTGCTATCTTTCTTTTTTAATTCAATTATTTATTTATATTTAAATACTTGCTTTTTGTTTTTTGGTTTTTTTAATTTTATTTTTAAATTATGTTTATTCTATTACTGTTGTCTCAATTTTTCCCCCTTTGCCCTCCTCCACCCATCCCATCCCCACCCTCTCACTTCCACAGTCAATTTCCACTCTGTTGTCCATGTCATCTGCTATATTTCTGAAAATATTTATCACATCCCCAAATTACAAGAATAACTAAATAAATGTGAAAAGCCTTATCATAAACAGCAGAATCCATGGGAAATTGTTTTACTCAAAGAAAATCAAGATAGTTAGGGCTTTTACTCAATATAGAAGCTAATTCACACAATTAGGTGATTGTTTCTAGGATCTTGATGAATGAGCAATGCAGAACAGAGCTCCTGTTCTCCTTCTCTGTATGTTACCATTTCCTGATTGGTTGCTGCAATAGACAGCATGTAATATGACCACCAACAATGCCCACCAACCATCTGCCTTACCCTTTTAGGCATACTGTTCCTACAACCAAGAGGTGCAGTCATTTCACCGCCCCTTTCATTTGAGATGACGCATGAGTTGCTCTAATCAACACAACAAGGCTAATATTATGTGTAAAGTGACTTTCCTGAACTTGAAAGTCAAGGCCTTCATAAGACTGGAAGCTTTCATTTCTCTATCTAGACCCCACAGACCACCACTACCCTGCAGACCACCCCACAAGCTACATGCAGGCAAACGAAGGGTCTACGGTCCCAACTACCTGCTGAATACAGCTTCCTGAGGGACAACATCTGGGACCAGTGACCAGTGGAGACACAATCTATACACAGAATCATGAGAAGAAAAAAAAAGAAAACAAACAGTTACTGTGTTAAGCCACTAAGCTTCAGGGTGGCTTGTTACACAGGAATAAGTGAAATGATCAGTTTACTTTCCTCATGTGGCATTCAATTCACTTTAAGAAATATCTAACTTTAAGCACAACCCTTCCTGTATCGACTCCAGACTAGGAACCCAAATAAAACATAAATTAAAATGCATTATACATAGGTAATTAAAGCAATCTGAAAAGACTCCTTTCTAACTATAGCCTTTCCAGAGAATGCTCTAGAGCCTGGTAACTCTGCCAGATCTGATCACTGACTGGCTACAACCCTGTTACCCTGCTTGGGAAAGGGTATAGAAAAACATTAGCAAGAAAAAAACATATTTCTTCATAAATGTCGGAATGACTATGTATCCACAATGTCCAAATCAGAAAATTTAAAATTTTCTACCTATAAACAAACAAACTGAAGAATCATGAAGATAATGATAGTCTGACCTGAAATTAATTAATTAATCGATTGATTTATTGCTTTTTTATTTTATGTGTATTACCATTTATTGTAGTTCACATTAGGAACTGAACATAAGACAGTGTCTGTGGGGCAAAGTTAATGGGGTAAAAGGGAAAAGAAAAAGAAAAAGAAAGTAGGTATAATTTCTACAAAATATTTTATGGTTTCAAACTCTTTTTTTACCCCAAATGAAATTTGAGAATTCAAGTTTGTTAAGCAGAGAGTGGTAAGACAAAAAGTCTTAGGTTTCTGTACACGTGTGTGTGTGTGTGTGTGTGTGTGTGTGTTTGCCTGTGTATTTTTACAAGCAAATGTACCTCACATTTCTTGCACCCCTTTTTTGCTTGGCCTGAAATTTAATGATGATAGAATTCTCTCTGTTCAAGTCACTAATTTCATCATGCCTCATTTTGCTGAACAAACTAGAGTGACAATGCCTGCCCTATACCCATCACAGAAAAGTTGTTCAAATAAATGAGATAACATATAAAATACTTCTGAAGACTCCTCAAGAAGGAAGTTGAGGGCAAATGAGGAAAATAAAGGCAGAAGATACAGGAGTTGGAGGGACAGTTAGAGGTTAAGACTAGGCTATGCCAGGATCATTCAACTTGTGCTTGACCTATGTGATAAAGGCAGGTCCTTCCATTTGCCCACAGTGCTAATTTTTAGTAATGAGCTTAAATAATCTGTATCCTTGTCACTTCTGCCCCTTGGTCTCATTTCTTTACTCCAGAACATCACAGAGCACTGCTATTCCACCCCTAGTTCAATTCGGCACAAAAGCATCTTGTCAAAAATTAAGCTAAGACTTGGGCCTCAACATAAATAACACATTAGGCAGATGAGGTCTGTGCTCTCACATCCCTCAAGGGCTAGTGGACACAGACATTTGTGTTAATGAATTAATGTCCCTCAATGTGATGAGTGCTAAAACTCTAAGGATGGGGCAGAAAGACATGGAAAACACAAAAGAGGGTGTGGTTGCCCACCTGCGACACCAGGCAGGTCCTCACCAACAAGGTGTTTCTAGAGCTAAGTCTCAAAAGATGATTATGGGAATACATATGTGGAGAGACATAAAAAAAGGAAATTTATGGGGGAAAATAAATGGTAACAACTTTTCAATTATTTGTAAGTAGCTACTAAGCTTCCAATATCACCTTGATGAAAATCTCTTAAAGAGCGTTTGCATAACTTTACATAATCTACTGATCCATAATCACTCAGGCAAACTGGGATCACTTTTCTAAATGTTACACATCTGAAGAAGAATGAGGGGAACAGAAGCAACAAACCAAGTTGCAAACACAGATTGCATAGTCTGTCTTTTCTGAGACATGCAATACTGCAGTTTATTTGTTTGGATGGAAGAGAGAAGGGGATGAGTTGGCAGAAGTAAGTGGTCATTTATGTACAAAAAAACACCTTGTCCAGGCTTTGCTACTCTTTCTGTAGGGCTTACTTAACATTTCAACCTAAATGTAAAATTAAATATTTATTTCTCAAAATTTTCCTTTTGTTTTCAGACAATGATTTCAGGCAAATGAAAATAACAAAATTTTTATTTTCTTTCATCCAGGGCATTTATTATGCCACTCATATTAATGACTTCTGAAACCTTGACAAACCCATCCACTTTCTACATACTCATCTAAATCACTGATTTAAAAAATAGTGGAAAAGGGCCGTAAGCACATTCCACCACCACGATTCTCCACCTTGCTGAAAACCCCGTGAACAACAGCGTGCATTTGTCCACCTCAGTTCCCAAACCTCAGGCACAAATAGGCTGATGATTCTCAAGTCCATGTCCACAGTCACTATTTCTCCTTTAAGTTCCAGAACTGTATGTCTGGTTACCTTCCAGGATTTTTGCACAGATTCCCAACAGGGATTCTAAATTCAATGTTCCAAAACATTTGCCCTCTATACCTGCTTTTCTGTCATTACTATCTGACTTTCTCAAAGGCAGCATCTTCTTAAGAGTTTCATCTAGAAATGGTAATTCATTAAAATTTTTTTTTCAAAAACATGGTAGTCCCCAAATAATGAGTTTAAAATACTCATGAGCCCATATTCTTAGCAAACACTTCTACCTATGTTAAGTCTTGACTAGGAAAATCAAGCCAATGAAAATTAAGGAAATACAGACATTCGGTTTGAAAGCTTATGGGATCAGACAGAGAAAAGATACCTTGGGTATGAGGTGACTCTACTGTCTTTTGCCCTGGAGTCACTCCTAGCCCACCAACAACTTGCCCACAACCAAATGAATGTAATTTCTGACCTGGTACTGGAAGAAATATGTTAGAATCAACATGATTATGCTGGAGAAAATTCATAACACCAAAAGATTTGCCTGCTATGGACTTTCAGCATTTTATGGCTAACCTTGGCATTGTGCAGTCCCATTAAATAAATAAGTGGGTCTTTATTTCTTCCAAATGTCACTGCTCTAAGTATGACCTTTCAACTCCAGGCAGACTTTGTAATTGGCATTTTGGTAAGAGAAAACAATGAAAACCTCCATCAATTTTTTCTCTGTAATTCTAAGATTCAATCTCCTGTGACCTAATGTTCCATAAAGTGATTCAGGCTGAAAGTGGTGCTTCACCAACCACCTGAATGTGTTACAATTATCTTTCCTGGTTAGGTTGTTCATGTAATCTTTTCCCCAACAAGCTTTCTTTAGATTATCAAAAATCGTTTTTGTTGTTGTTTTAAAAAATTAACTCTTTTTTAAATCTTTACTTCCCAAAACTTTATATTCAGAGTCAAAATCCATTTGATAAACATCTACTGTATTCAGACATTATTTTATTGAATCCTCAAGTAATCTTACAAAGTAGAGTATTAGATAAGTATGGAAGAAAGTGAGTAGAGCAGTTTGGTTCCATTTCTAGGCTTACTTGCTGTCCAACAAAGCAAATTAAGCTCTTTGCATTCCAACCCCTGGTTTAGAAAGTGGCAATGCTTGCTATAGGGTGTATTACATAGACTTGTCTAAGATAAAATACATAATTCACTTCAGGGCTTTAAAATAAGAAAAGTGAACTGAGACACATAGAGGTTGAATTGTTTGTTGAAAGCTATACAATAAGTAGCATTTCCCTGGTTTGGATAACTTTTTATTACTCAAGTCCAGTTCTTTTTCTCCAACATGGTTACTTGAAGATCTCATTTTTTTTTCATCACCTGCAAATATGTTTTATTGATTTTTTAGAGAGAGAGGAAGGAAGAGATAAAGAGAAACATCCATATGAGAGGGAAACATTGCTCAGTTGTGCCCTAACTGGGGATAAAACCTGTAAGCTACGTATGTGCTCCGACCCGGGATCAAAACCTGCAGCCTTTTGGTACATGGGATGATACATCAATCCACTGAAAAACGACCAGAGCAAGATCCCATTTTTTTAAAGGATGTAAACACAATGGAGGCACCAAGCACAGACAACATGAATATAAAGTTACTCTGGCCCTAAAGTGCCTCAATGGGTTGGAGCTTTGTCCCATAATAGAAGGGTTGTTGGTTTGATTCTTGGTCAGGGCACATGCCTTGTTCCTTGTTTGCAGGTTTGATCCACATGACTAGAGACACGGTCTCCAGTCTGGGCATGTGCAGGAGGCAGCCCATCAGTGTTTCTCTCTCACATCAATGTTTCTCTCTCTCCTTTCCTCTCTCTCTAAAAACAATGAAAAAATGCCCTCAGATCAGAAATAAAATAAGTAAATATGTCCTCTGGAAAGCATCATGACCTTCGTATGTGGTTTAATGTCAGAGAATGTCTTTTAATGTGGTACTCCCCCACATTACACAGGAAACACTTTACCTGCTGTTCCATTTAAGAACATAGCCTAATTTAATGAAAACAGTTATGTGTCAAAGCACACATTTCTGCTGGCAAAAAAAAAATCCTTTTCAGAAATAAATTTTCTGGTTAGTGGAAAAACATAATTCAGAGAAAAACCTGCATATATATGTTTATATAACTTTATTCTTGCCCAGAATATTTGAACATATTGTATCAAGGTAAAAACTAGAACAAAAAATATACAATCCTGAAACAGTTGATAGGTGTAGGCAAATAAGACATCACACATGACTTCTTTCAACCTCAGAACTAATTACACCCTAACCTTTTGCAGCTCTGGCCTCTGGTGGACCTGTGGCAAATTGGGGCAATTTGGGACAAATTGTTTCTTTTGCCATGACACTGGTTATTTCATGATAGTCAATCTATGTCTTTCAAAAGATTGTTAAATGAAACCTTACTCATAATGATAATAATTTTGTTAAGTGGTATCCTTATTTATGCAACTGGTTGTGAAAGGGGGAGGGATCTTCTAATTTAGTATACAGTGAAATTATATACAATATCTCCTTCCAATTCTATGAAATTCATTTTGAAAAATTTAAATGGAATTTCTGGGGGGAAATGTTACATAAGGGCATTTAAGCACATACCAAACCATTTCAGATGTGCAATTATAATTATATAATTATTACTTTATTTTCCACAAATATTTTATTGAATATCTACTATTAGGTAATATTCTTTGGGTAGAAATATAAATAAGGCAAAGTTTCTCTATTAAAAAGTTCAGGTAATTTTTAAAAAATTCAGACTCCTAGGTCACAATTTCAAAACTTCCATCTACCCATAGATCTTAACAGAACTTTACATAGTAACTTGCACTAACCTCTATCAATGACCTGAATCATCAGTTAAACTAAGCTGCTTCTGAATTTCTAGATACTCCCTGAACTTCCCCACATCAAAGTGTTTTTCTAATGTTGTCATATACTTTTCCCAATGCTATTTTTTTTGTTATTGTTCAATTACAGTTGTCCCAATTTCCCCCCATTGCTCTCCGCTGCCCTGCCCACACCCACTCTCAATCCCCACCCTGTTGTCCACTACCACGGGTCCTTTATACATATTCCTTGACTAGACCCTTACGCTTTTTTTCCTTGTTATTCCTCTCCCCCTCCCCTCTGGTCACTGTCAGTTTGTTCCTTATTTCCATGTTTCTGGTTCTATTTTGCTCATTTGTTTATTTTGTTCATTAAGTTCCAATTATAGGTGAGATGATATGTTATTTGTCTTTCGCCCCCTGGCTTATTCCACTTAGCATAATACCCTCCAGTTCCATCCATGCTGTCTCGAAAGGCAGGAGTTCCTTCTTTCTTTCTGCTGTGTAGTATTCCATTGTATAAATGTACCACAGTTTTTTGATCCACTTCTGCCTAAGCAACATATATTTTAACATTATCTCAAAAAATTGTACCATGATCCCACCAACTAGAAATCAGGTCTTTTCCCAGACCTTTTAAATCACTTGCATGCCCTCCCAGGCTCTACAGTCTAGTCTGGACCAGGCACTCTTACACTTCTGTAAAGATGGAGTCTGTATCGAAAGTTTTATGTCCCATACATTCCAGCACAGTACCTTACACATATAAGGAATTCATTAAGTATTTTTTCAATGAATCTTTAAAAATAACTAAGACTTTCAGTTTAAGTATGCAATATTTTGTGATACAAAACGGACAAGCCTTCAATTCTTCATTTCACTCAACACCCAAACTTCAATGTTTCCAAAGTACATTGATCTTGAACAAGGGTTTTGAACTACACAGTTTCATTCATAGGGGTTTTTTCGTCAAATACACTCAGCCATTTGTAGTCTTGGGTTCCACATCCACATATTCAACCAAGAGCAGGTTAAAAACAGTATTTTCATATTCCCAACTACAAATTCCCAACTGCAGATTCATAACTGTTGATCAAAAATACTGTTTTCCACTGAGGCTGACTGAATCCTCAGATGATGAAGGGCAACTATAGTCAAGTTTTAGAGAATCAAAAGTTTTATGTGGAGTTTCAACTGTGGGGCTCACCCTCCCCCCTCCCCCTGTCCCCCCCCACACACACATACACACATTGTTCATGGGTCACCTGTACTGATATTCTAGAATGCAGATTACATTTTCAAAAGCCAACAGTAGATGGAGACCTAGGAAAGACACATGCTAGACCCAGATAAAGGAGAATTTACCAACCTGTTGCCACGTGCTTGTCCCAATGTCAAACGCACAAGGGCTTCACTCAACACAGGGCCTAGAGACCTCAAGGGCTTTTCTAGAACAAATTGTTGTAATGACTATATTAATTAGGGTTCTCCAAAGAAACAGAACCAACTCTCCTCATATACTTTATTCATATATATATATAAACCTTAGTCCACCCTTAGCAACCCTTAGTCCTTTGTATATGATTTTGTCAAGCAATTCAGCAATAGGTGTATATTAGTTATTTCCATTTTTTCAAAGCACAATCCATATAATTCTATATTTGTCTTGCAATTTCCTATAATTTATATACTAGACAAAGTTTTGTCCATAACAATATCAAAAATAGTCATTATTTCTGAGCTAATGGGAAAAAAAGATATTTAAAATTGAAGTATAACACTGCCACACTAAATTTGCATATAAATTAAACTAGAATATGTATGAAACATGATTAAAGGACACACCTGAAGTTCTACTCTGTACCAACTGCTCTGTTGCTTTTCTGAAGAAATTATTTTTTGAACTTCAAATTCAGAAAAGCAACTGAGCAGTTGCACTGAGCAGAATTCAGGTGTATCCTATCATCATGTTTCATACATATTCTGGTTTAATTTATATGTAGAAAGACAATGGGAAGGGAGGATTGAATGTGGGAGGTGGGGGTGGGGAGGGCAGGGAAGAGTGATGGGGAAAAATAGGGACAACTGAAATTGAACTACAATAAAAAAATAAAGAAATTACTTTTTAACTCCAAAGCAACATATTAACTATTTGACTATCATGATATTAAATTTTTTGAGAGCTAAAAAGCCTGTTTTCCTAAAATTAAAGTTACACACACACACACATTGATTTTCAGAGTCTTTTTCATATCATCTTAGCAGTTTAATTAAGCAAGACATTAGACTTTGTAATAAACTAATTTAAAGTAACAAAATCAGAAATTCTGTACTAATGTTTTTATAAAATTTTGGACTAGTTTCTAAACACTTCTTACTGTAAAAAATTTAGTTTTTTAAATATTTTCCCATTATTATTTTATTAGCTCAAATATGTGTGTATAAAGAAAAAACTTTGACTTATAAGATAATAAGTTCATCTAGGTATTATTTCTCATATTTTCTCTTTTTGGGAAATTTTTTTTCAAGACTCAAAATCTTCTCTATGTAGTACAGAATAGTGGAAAAGAGAGTCTCTAATACATCAAAAAAACTGAATTTGATTTTAAAACAATCCAACGGCATCCTTTGATTTTCTAGAATTCAGTTTAGTTTATTATAAGATTCAGAATACTCAACTGTTTATTAATAATTTTAAGACATTCACATTTTTTCACTTCCTCAAGTAATTGTCTCTTGCTTTTAAAATTTTTAGAACTGTAAAAATAAAGTTTAAAGTTTCACCGAGTATCTGAGAAATTTGTTAGTAAAGTTATAAATTTTAATTTCTTAATGATAAAATTTAAATTGCTGGAGTACCTTAAAGAGAACATTTTAAATGAGAGTTGGACTAGGGTTTCTCCTCAATGATGTGGCTTTCAGATGCTGAGGAATGAGGCGTGTGCTATCTCCCCTTCTACGTCTATGTCATTGCAAAATTTAGTGAAATCTTAATAGATGTCAAATAACTTTACCTGCTAACTACAGTAAGCTCTACTAGGGCAAAGAAAGAACTCAAGTAACTTTTTTATTTAATTTGTGAAATCCCAAATGCTCTTCTTTCAATGACTTACCTCCATTTGGTAATATCAGGGTTTTTGGGTTTTTTTTTTAGTATCTCCTTTCTTATATTTTTATATTCAGCTGCCTCACTGTTGTCTACACAGTTCACTGCTGTTCATAATGTCCCTTTTATCACAATGAATGAGTACTTTAGTTCAGGAACTAGTCCCTTGATAACTACTAAATAAACAAATATATAAAAAAAAGAGGCATGAATACAAAGTGATATTACTTTCTCTTTCCCCATCCCTTCTCTTTGATTCTCAACTCAAAATCTTCAATAATGGAATAACAAGAAAGAGAGGTGACAGGAAGCATTTGTTTCCCCTGTGCAGTCTCACAATGCAAATCTACAACCACGGGAGGAAGTTTTACAGGAAAACACACGACTCAGGACTATGCAAAAGCAGTCTGTATTAACAGCAAGAGAAGAGAGGGCAAACAACTGTTGTGATCCTATAGGACATCAATACCAGAATAACTATTAATGATATCTGAATTCTGAGAACTAAGCTCCTAGGTGTGTTCTGAGGGACCCACCAGGTATTGGCCACCAGAAAAGCATGTCATTGCTCACCTGTCCAAAGACAATTTTATCCAAGCTTCAGAGTTGCTGAGTAGGACCAGTACTGGCTAATCTTTATTTTATGAGTCCCTGAATTGTTCCTCAAGCTGCACACCTAGACCTGGCCAATTTCTTTACAAGTGTCCTTGTAACCAGGCACAG
Organism: Pteronotus mesoamericanus; assembly: GCF_021234165.1. NCBI lineage: Eukaryota > Metazoa > Chordata > Mammalia > Chiroptera > Mormoopidae > Pteronotus > Pteronotus mesoamericanus. The sequence continues at coordinate 63,524,581 of NW_026555321.1, forward strand.
TCAGGGCCCCCCCCCAAAGGATATTTGTAACATGGTCCAGATAAATGGAGTGTCCAAGAAAAATATATTCTCCCCACCCAGGGTGGGCTGCCATGAAGGATGGGAGCCTTGAGCAGGGCCCTTAAGAGTCATTTTGCATGTCAATAACATTCCTCATATGCAAAGAGATTTATTTTGCATATCGCCAAGGCTAATCAGGAAAGTTTAAAAGACTTAATACAGAATGTAACTGAGAGAGGAAGGAGGAGAGACAGGGCTTTGCGGGAGAGACAAAGAGACACAGACTCTGGGGAACAGTGTGAAGACCACATAGGAAGAAAGAGGGGAGAAAGGACTCTTGCTAGTGGGCCATGGGAAGGTGCCATATGGTTATGGATTAAAAACTGGAGACTGTGGCAACTCAGCGGATAATGCTGAGAACCGCGAGAGGCCTGCCTAGCTGTGCCCAGACTTCTGTTCTTTTTCTTCTGAAGGACATTACTCCTGACAGGCCTGACTGGCCTAACTGGGCAAAGGGGGGAAAGCAAGACTGTGTGTGTGTGCTGGTGATTGTTTTAAAGGGATTTTGAGGTTTAAGGGTGACATTTAGCCATTAATCAAACCTGTATAACTTTTGAATAAATAGTTCCTTTCCTTTTCACCAAACTCTGCCATTCAGAGCCGTAAGTCCAAGGGTGGCGGGCAAAGGACCTACAACTGAGGGACCCCGGGGAAGGGTGGGGGTCGTTGTTTTGGTAATAGCATCTGGGCACCCCACACCCCACCCCCCGCCCTGCACACAGGTCCATTTGTTTGGTAACATCTTGAAGAGGTGTCTCTTGACATCCTGATGTACCCCAGTCAATTATTCTCATACCTAGCATAAAGTTGGTGACCTTCTCTTTCCCTCTAAGGTACATAAAGATATCCCCTAAGCATGTCAAGGGAGGTACAAAGCTACATGTACCTTATTCATGATGAGTATTTTTATTATTAATTGGATTGTAATGTATTAATTCAGTAACCTGAAGCACAAAAAGTGTTTATATTTTGAAACTTTCACTTGACAAAGAGCTTTTATAAAATATATTCATTGACAGCAATGCATAGAAGAACTGTTTCCATTTGAGAGCCCCTTTTAAGAGTTACAAATTAATGTAAAGGACAGTCTGGGTCTCCCATTTATTTTATTTGCATAACTAAAACTCTGGCAGACTGTTTCTCCTGTTAACCCTGCTGAAAGAGCAGAGATGTGAACAGATGGCAAGCAGGTCCCTTTGTTTACTTACAGCTGAATGATGACACTTAAAGTGGTATTTTTTATACATTCTTAGAAAATGATTAAAAAATTTCTTTTTGAAAATAACTTTAGAGTGGCAGTTAGAATAACTAAAACTAAACCCCAGATTTATTCAACAATTCAGTAATAATTGAAGCCTAAACTCTATTGGGTGCTACAATTTTCCAGGTTTGGGAGAAGATTTTTTGTTTTGTTTTGTTTTTTGTCTGTTTTTTTTAAAAATACAAATTAGCTCATTAAGTCATTGCACAAAGCTTCAGGAAAAAACTGAAGGCAGACCTAAATCTTTGACCTGCTGAGAAAAACCACAGTATGTACACTAATCTTGAGAAAAATGCAGTGATATACTGGAAACTTTGATACAAGTTACATGCACCTGACAAGCATTACATGAATTCTGGACCAACCAAAATGGTGTAAGATGTTATAGAAGAATGGCAGTCAATACAGAAAGAGACCCAACAGTGGATGGATGCTGGGCACAGCTGCTCTACTGAAGACATGGGACACCTGTTTCTCTGTGAGGACAAGGAAGAAAGTCTCTTGTCATATACAATCAGCACCTCCCAATAAGTTCTTGCAAAAAAATTAAAGAAACTTGCATGTTTTGCATATGGTGCTTATTTACAAATTATCATCACTATACAGACAACCTCACAAACTCTACAAAATTGGTACTACCATACAGCTTATTTTACAGATGAGGGATCTGAAGGCCAGACTCACCCAAGTTCACGCAGCTGCTAGAAAGGAGTGGAGTTCACATGGACTCAGCCAGCCTCATTGCAGAGCCTATGGGTTCAGCCATTATGTTTTCTGAGTCACACACACTAATGACAATGAGAAAGTAATCCTGGTGGGTGGTGTTAAAAAGCATCCATTCATGCCCCACTTCCTCCAAGGTCAGCTCTTTACTCCAGGTCACCAACCATGCTCATTCCATGCACTGTGACAAGTCACCTGGATGTTCATCCCATGAGCACCTAGTAACTACCACTCAGGTCTCCAAGCAGAGGCAAATTCAGCCTTTGGGCTTTTCCCTGCTCTTCCACCTCCCTGCAGATCTCTGCCCCACATCAACTTTGCTCCAGGCACAGCAAGGCCATATCTCAGTTTCCGAAAGTGTTAAGGTTTTCCCAACCCTGTCTTCTATAGCAGTCCCCTCCTTCCTTACCCAGCAATCTCATATTTAGCTTTGGGTCTCAGCTTCAGTGTCACCGCCTCAGAGAAACTTCCATCCTTCCACTCTCACTTTCCTCTTTCATCTTGCCCTGTTTCTGTCTGAGTAACAGGATCTGTGATCATTTTTGTGTTTCTCTCACTAACTTGTTTCTTGACAGCAAAAACTACAAATTCCATTCACTACTCTGACCTTTGGTTGGAGAATAGTGCCTGGCACAAAAATAGATGTTTATATGATGAAATAAAAAAAAGGTAAGGAATAAAGGGAGGGAATAGGGATGGATGGAGGAGGGATAAGGGAGAACAAAAAAGGAGGAAGATGAGAGGTAGGGGAGGGGAGAAGAGGGAGAGAGAAAAGGAATGGGAGGAGAAGCTCATTCCTGAGTCAGCTCCCCCTGTCTTCATTGGTGGTATAACCTGCCTCTCAGGGGTCTGCCCTGGACCTTTGCAGTTAACTTCATGGAACTGGGTTTTCTTCAGTTTGTCCCTGTCAAACTGAACAAATACTTGATTTTCTTACACAGAACATTTCTCTCCTAACACCAACACCATGGCTAGTTACCATTTCTCTATCTTACCTTAGCTTCTGAACACCAACCCATGATGTTATAGTATTCAGATCTTGATTCCGCCACCTCTCTTTCCTGTGAAAGTTCTTTCTGCCGTTGCTTTCAAAGCTGCACTTCTCTTTGTCGATTAAGATTCCTTCCAGGCTGCGCTTTAATTATTAAAAGTTCTTTGTAGTGAGGGAAAATCTGCCTTCCCACTACCTTTATCTATTGATCTTGATACTGCATTCTGGCACTGTCTAATCCTCCCTCCTCATCACTGACCAGCACCCCTCCAGATTCTGTAAACATGGCATGATGCATGGCCCAGATTGCTCTTCTCCAGGCCAAACACTTATTTTAATATTTATAAATGTGCTTATGAAAACATGCCATCCCAATCTATTCAAGCATTATAGGTGGATAAGTGACATGCATGTGGGCAAACAGCTAATCACAGTGTTGGGTACTAGAAACTGTTGAGAGTTTGAGATCTCCTCAGTGTCTAATCTGCTCCCTTCAAGCATATTCTGTGATGCCTTCATTGAATCCAAGCCTCCACGCAGAACTGGTCACACTGCCTTTAGGCCATCAGTATAAAAACTGCAAATTCGTTTTGGTAAAATTATTTGTTCATTACTCAGTCCTGATAGTGACTCAGAGGTTGTTAATTTCTTTTCAACATCAATTCTCCTCTTGTTTCTTAGTGGAGAGGGACTTCTCAATGGGTTGCTGGGTTCCTCTACACCTTACTAGCAGATACACTGCCCTTGGTTTTAGATTCTCTTTCCAAGGAGGTTTTTGTACCAAACAATTTTGAAATAGATTTGTTGCTGACCAGTATAATTATAGAGACCATGTTGCCCTGTAGTACAGAGTTCAGGAAAGTTTGCTTGCAACCCCTTCAAAAGATGTAGGCTTCCTAAGCTCAGGGTTCCTCAGCTGTGATGGATACTCTACATGTGCAGCACCCAGCAGAGTCACTCCACATCTTCCCTCAGGGGTCTTAAGCTCAAGAGTAACTATATGCACTTGAAAATCATATGGCCTGCTGCTTTACTCATGTGGCGATGAACCATGTAATCACCTTGTGATATTCCTTCCATCGTCCTGAAGAATTAAACTGCCCTACAGTAGCACATGTTCTCTGAAGACATTATTTCATTGTAACGGTGTTGCACTTAGAAGGAGCTCTACAAATATGTTGATGGGAATTGGTCATAGGAAGGACTTTCCATATTCCAAACTCAGGAGGTCATGAAAACAAAACCTGCAATAACACTCTGACACTCATTAAAATTTTGGAAGACAGCCTAACACACCAGATCAGAGCCACAAGTATACAGAATTCTAGCAGAACAATTTTCTGAAAAATCTAAATTCCACATTATTTAATTTCTAAAAAAAGATAACTGATCAAAGGCATAACTTATTTACAATTATTTAATTGTATACTTTCATAAGTTAGTTAAAATCACCAACCGGGTAAAATTTTTTTGTTATTCATTTGTCTCAATTCTTGTTTAGAAAATACGTAACTATAAATAAGCCTGTCTACAATAATATTAACAGACACTAATCAATAATTTTACCAATCTTGGTCATCATCACTAGCAATTCTTCAACAATTAATTAAAATATTGGCCTTCTATTATTAACATTTTGCTTTTTTTCTATGTAAAATGCATTTTGAGGAGAAAGAACCAAATAAGATGCAGTATTCTGGCATATCCAGTATAGCCAGATGCCTCGGTGTGAACCTTAACAGCTACTAGCTGAGTCCTGAGCAAGTGAACTCATTGTACCTCACTTTCCTCATCCAAAGAATGGGGATAATAATTACTAGGTGATAATACCATGAGAAGTTGGGGAGCTAACAGATACAAAGGCTTTAAGCAGTGCCAGGCACATTATAAACACAATTTCTATTAACTGAATGACATTTTCTCCAGATAAACATATTCTGCATTGATTGCAATTTATTTACTTTTCTGGTTGAATTAGAACATATCCCAGGGGTTGAACCCAAGAAGAGAATCAATTCTAGTTATCAAATTATCAGAATCTGGTTTATATGTTCATTGAATTACCAGCTTTATAAAAACTTGGTAAGAATTTGTCCTGCTCCCCATTATGAAAACATCTTAATTTCTGAAAAGACACTTTCCATTAACTAGGAATTGTCAAACCTTACAAGAACAATAAAAAGCCCACCATGGTTTAAGTGGCTTCAGGCAGTTTTAAGATGTTGCCTCCCAGCACCTGTGATAAGGAAAGCTGCTACATGTTACAGGGCGGCCTGTGGCTGACATGAGAAAGTATCTTTTCTTCCTTGACAGCCTAGGTACAGTCCCAGGTTCACAGGAGAGCCTCTAATTCTGAGCCTCAGCTCTTAGCAGGAAGAAAGATGCTTGCTAAAGATTGTTATAAAACCAGTCTATGTGGAATTCACTACATTTATTTCAGAACCAAAATTAATACACTGAGAATCACCAGCTGCAACCATGCCTATGCTTTCTGCTTTGTGGCTGCTGTCACTTTGTGCCCACTTAGAATGTGCTAACCCCACTAAGCCCCACAGCGCAAGCTGTCTGGTCCCTCCTCTACTCTCTCACACCATCACTGCCCTGACCACTCAAGGTTTTACCACTCTCCAGTCTCCCTCCCTGCTAAGCTTAGTCAACACTCGGACTTGGTCTCATTCACTGGGTCCATCAAAATTTCAAGTCATAATAAAAAGGAAAGTTCTTCTCTACTAAAAATATGAGATTTTCTGCTATAATGTAAGCAGTAGCTGCTTGATACAATATGAAGCAAACTTAACTGTGTACCTCGGATGCACATGGCAACATGAAAAGATCTGGATATAGGGGTATACATATCAAAGGACAGAGTCTGCCGGAAGAAACCTGTAGCCATTGAAGAGAAAAAAGATACATACAGAGATAAATACTATGCAGTGAAAACATCTGCAACAAAAGAGTTTCTTGGGTAAGATATATGGACGAGATCAAACTCTGGAAATCACCACAAAGATATTTTAAAATATTTCCAAATTTTCATTCACTACTGAATGTCAGACTGTCTGAGAAAAAATATATCTCCATTTTTGAAAATAGATAATTATTGTTTTATGGAGGAAAGTATTGAAAATATTTTAATCTTACTAAATGATATACAAGCAATTTCAGATTAACTTTGCAATCAATGTTTTCCTGTAAGTTCATATTTTTACAGTGATTTTCCATTTATGTATATTTTTGAAAGAAGCTAACTTTTTTTCTGAGAGGATGTGCCTTTTTCTTATATTTCCTGAGTTTATAAATTATAATTTCATATTCTCCAGTTTTTTGTCCATTCATATTCTGAGTCTTTGAACCCAACCGAGGACCAAACCTGCAACCCAGGCATATACCCTAACTGGGAACTGAACCAGCGGCCTTTCTCTTTGCGGGATGATGACCAACCAACTGAACCACATGAGTCAGGGCTCTTTCCTTTTTTAATTACCCTTAGTATTTACCACCTGCTCCCTCCCCTTCCCATCCCTCTCAGCCTCAGAGAGAGATGCCTCCTCTTTTCTTCTCCCCAAGAGCAGTGCATTCCAATATCGACCTGTGCTTCTGAGTCCCTTTAAGGTCCTTACTATGATTCCTTGCAGCCAGTGCTGTGATCCATGTAGGAAATTAGGGCATTCTAGAAGAAATACTCATAAATAAGTTGATAAAAAGGCAATACTAATAAATAAGCATGAAAACTATATATATATATCAGTTATTATCTTATGATATTCTAATTGTATCTGTTAGCCTCAGAGAAAAGAAAAGCAATTTAGTGAATCAATGTTAAAGGCAGAGACAGGGTGAGGGTCAGTAGGTTTCAAACAGTTCTGAACATTGTTATGTTGATAAAAATGCCTTACATTGAACACCTGCAACTAATATAATATGGTGTGCTAACTGTAATTGGAAAATAAATTAATGTAAAAAAGTAAAAAAAAAAAATGCCTTACAATAAAAATGAAATTGCATTAGAGTTAACTAAAAGTATAATTCATGTTACAATTAAAGGAAAATAAATGTTAAAGAATGCAAACATCAAGGAAAATTTCCTGAAATGTTCAAAATAGATACATAAAAAATCCCAAGTAGAAGAAAACCAAAAAAAATTCTAATATTTCTAAAATATTTTAAAATCAGTAAACAATGTAATAAAATTAGGTCATATGTCCTTTTAAAAATTTGATTTAAGATGTTGCAGATTTTATAAACCATCAACAAAATGAAAGGCAACCTATGAAATGAGGAACTATTGGACTGGCCAAGAAGTCCAGTTAGTTTTTTCTGTAAAATAAAAGACACATTTTTCATTTTCACCAATAACTTTATTGATTTGGATATTTTGAGTATGTTGGCTATCTCCCACATGGTATAATGTTGATTATTCTCATTTAATATCTGGATTTGATCACTATCATCCTCAACTGGTCTACCCGACAGTAAAGCATCATCCAGAGAAAACCCTCCAACACAAAACTTCACAAACCACTTTCAACACATTTGATCAGTCACAGCACCTTCTCCATACACTGCACAGATCTTTTTTATTTTGCATTTCAGTTGCAATTTTACATTTCTTGGAATAATAAAGCATAAAATGCTAAAATGTTGTGTATTTTCTCCCATCTTCAATATTAAAATGCCTGTAAAAAAATTCACAAATTTTGATGTTTTTTAAATGCATGCTGATATGACAGCTGTCACAATACAATTTAACAAAATTGTTTCAAATGAAGTTAAAGAAACTAAGTGCTATGGAAGCCATCTTAGAGAAAAAAATGAACTTTCTTGCGAATCCAACATTTGCAAATCATTTTTTGTTAAGGGATTAATACCTGAAATATATAAAGAACTCATACAAATAAATGGTAAAATAAAACAGTCTGATTAAAAATGAGCAGAGTAACTAAATAGACATTGCCAAAGAAGACATACAGGGGGTCAACAGATACATGAAAATGTATTCAACATCACCAATTATCATAGAAATGAAAAATACAATAATTTTTTTTTTGAAAAAATCCAACTAATCCTACCAAAAACTACAAGGAGGTAACACCTCACAACTATTAGAATGTTCATGTCAATTAGACAAGAGATAAGTATTGCAATGATGTAGAGAAAAGAGAATCCTCGAGAACTGTTGGTGAGAATGTAAATTGGTGCAGCATTTAAAAAACAGAACTACCATATAATCTAGCAGTCTCACTTTTGGGTATTCTTCCAGAAGAAATGAAAACAAGATCCCAAAGAGAGCTCTGCATCCCCGTGTTCATTGCAGCATTATTTACCATAGCCAAGACACAGAAACAACTTACATGTTCACCAATGGATAAATGGAAAGGAAGACGTGGCATATACACGTAACATTATTCAACCATGAGAAAGAAGAAATTCCTGTCATTTCTGATAACATTGGTCAACCTTAAGGTCATTATGCCAAGTGAAACAAATCAGACAAAGATAAATACTGTATGATCTTACATATGGAATCTAAAAAAACCAAACTCATAGAAACAGAGACTAGAATGGTGGTTACCAGCAACTGGGGGATAGAGGAAATGGGAGGATGCTGGTTAAAAGATACAAACTTCTAGTTATAAGATTATTAAGTTCTGGGGGGCTAATTCATAGCACAGTGATTATAGTTAATAATACTTTGAATTATATACTTAAAAGTTACTAAGAGATTTTAAGCGTTCCCACTACACAAAAAGAAAGGGTAATTATGTGAGGTAATGCAGATGTTAGCTAATACTACAGTAATAATTATTTTGCTATATAAGTGTATCAAATCAACATGTTGTGTACACTGTAAACTTAACAATGTTATCTGTCAACAAAGCTGGAAAAATTAATTAAAAAATCTTACAAATCAATTATAAAGGGATGAATGATATCAGGAATAAATGGGCAAGTGCACAAAAGAGTAAATTTACAAACTAAAAATAAAGATGTTACTTTTTTAAAAAAAATTGACAGGAAGGAAAAGACATTCCAGTGAAGGTGAAAACTCACTCAAATGTGACAGCTTTTTCCATGGAAGGAAACTGAGTCTTAACAAGGTTAAATAATTTGCCTTCAGTCATCCATCTGGGTCAGTTTGGAGAGGGATATTTGTATCTGTCAAATCTATCTACTCAATCACTTTATCATTAGAGATCCCCATGCTATATTGGATCCTGGTCATCAGACAGTCAAACCTAGAGATCGAGGTGAAGAAACATTGAAGAAAGATATATTTTTGTTGGATATATGAGACAGAAGCACATCATTCTCTCACATAAGATAAAGGGGAAAATATAAGTTATATTCGATAGTGTTCTTAGAAGCAAGAATCCATTTTTTTCAGAGGGGCCAAAAGACAACTTGCCAAAGGTAAGAAATGGACAAGCCATAAAGGACTAATTAGTGATGGCTAGACACTTGAGAGTACATGAAGAATTTAGCAGTGGAATTTTTCCAAAAATCCTTAATACGCTGAAAATTAGGGGAGTTATCTACCCATCCTTTATGATATTTCTGTTTGCAATTTGTTCCATGGGTAGGTAGAAAAACTAAATATACAATAAATTGCCAAAAAAAGGAAGAAAAGCAAGAAAGGCAAGGTAATTAAAAATGGAGCAGGATATTCCAGAGAGTGAGACTGGGAGCCAAGTGCACATCAATGACAAATTGGCTGCCCAGTGAAAATCTCCATCAAACTCTGAAGCACAAAAGTAAAAAAGAAGCCACCCCCCAGCAGGTCATAGGAAGTTACTAAAAGAGATTGAGCCATACTATGACATTTTCCACATTATTTTAGCATAGAATAAACTAATGAGAAAGACAGAGAAAGAGACAATCCGACTTGGAAAGTTAGCTCACCATCAACACAAAGGAACGTTCAGAATATGATGATGTTAGTACCAGCAGAGAAAAAGAAGCGGATGGGAGAAGTAATGACACTGGTAAGCAGTGAGGGTGACTAAGATGAGAAAAGGTAAACCTCACAGGAAATCTCAGTGTTTGAGTTTGAATGACTGAAGGACTGGAGGTGGCAATATGGGAACACAGAAGCAGTGTTATTTTTCTTCTCTGCTTTTTCAAAATGTCAAAAGTCAATATTAGTTCTAACTCTATTCAGTTCCTAAACTGAAGACAGAAAAGCTGAAGTGAGTTAAGTGCTATGAGCCACTTAGCTGCTGGGTTTGGAACTGGTCTAGCCACCTTACATCTGTGACAAAGTCCTGGGGTACGCAGGCCCAAGGCCTGCCACGGGAACACGTATCACTACCACAGCCATAAGGCTCTTCCTACAGAATGAGAGCATCTTTATTTTTCTCTTTGCAAAAGCACATCAGAAATAAATATCAAATACAGAAATTACCCATAACCTAATTGTCAAGGGATTTTTCCATGCCCATAAACATAAATCTCATTTACCACTTTTAATGGCTGTATTTGTATACTACATAGTTTTTAACTAGTCCCTTCCTGAAAGGAATTAAAGATGTTTCAAACATTTTGATCTTATAAATCATAACAGTATAATATGCCTTTGTTAAACATAATTTTTATTGATTTGTAAGACTATCTCTTTAGAGTACATTCCTGGATGTGTGTGTGTGTACATTGTTTAAATGTTTTTCTACATACATTACTAAGCCATAATCTAGAAGGAGTCTACCAATTTACACGCCCATAACCATTATATTCAATTGCCCATTTTCGTACACTAAGAAAAACACTCAATCTTGTTAACTTTGAAAAAGCTTTAAAATGGATAGGCTAAAATGAAATTTCATTATCATTTTTGCATTTATTAGATTGTTAGCAGACAATCTAATATATTTTCTTATATTAGATATGAATATATTTTCTTATTTTATTGGTTATCCTAACTGTTCATATCTCATGTTGAAACCATGTTCACAATCATTTTTCATTCAACTAGTACAGGTAGAAAATTTTTAAGTTTTACGTAGCCAAATTTATCTTTTGAGTTTTGTTTTAGCCATTACTATACCCCTCTGCATTCTAAGTCACCCAAATTTAGTGTTGGTAGTTCTTTTGTTTGTTTTTATAATGAAATCTCCTGCACACCTAGAATTCACAATGGAATATGGACTGACAGACCCATTAGACATATTTTTTTCTCAGATGACTAGTTGGTTTTATCAAGGCCCCTTTTGGAGTATTTGCCTTTTCTATGATTACCTGAAATGTCACCTTTATCAAAAATCAAATGCCTATACACCCAATACATTTTACAAATCTATATGGTTGTACTTCTTCCTCAGTTTCCTGAACTACACTCCAGTTTCCTGAGCAGAAGGAGGAGAGTCACCCAGCTCCTGATTTTGGCTGTCTCCCAGTGGACAGGGCCTGCAATGAGCTAATTATTCAGTGAAGAGTATTTGAATAGGATGGAAAGGCTATGTTGAGAGAGAGTTCAAAGGACTTAATCATAATCCAGCATCTTTGGAGATGTTTGCAGAAATATACAGGTAACTTAAGTATGTAAGAAATAAACAGAATTATATGTATTTATTTAGGAGCACATAGCCAAAGAATTAAATTTTAAAACTGAAATAATTTTTTTTAAATATCCTTTCTCCTCCTCTTGAATGACTGTCATAGCTGGTATTCTTCTCTATGGGTGGCTTCCTTTCACGGCATTGCACAGCAAGTCCAGAATGATCAGACATAAACAGGGAATATTCATAACTTCTTTCCAACTCTACATAGTTTGTGATATACACACCTTTTTCTCTAGTCTAATTTCTTTCTTCAAACTAGTAATTAAAATGTTTTCCATGCTGTGTCATGGTTTCTTATCTTTTCCCACATCTGGATGATCACAAGTGTGAAAACAAACATGCATGAATATTATTAGAATAAACTGAGATGACATAGGTAAAGGATTTAGTACAGTGTCTGGTATAAGGCACCTCCTCAATGTTAGCTATTAGTAGTAAACAGTAATATACTAGGATGAATGCTGGTGGAAAAACAGCTCCCTTTCTTCAGGATTTGTATTAAGTCTTTCTAAGGAGCATAACCACAGAATAATTTATTACACAACTAATTTACATGTATATTTTAACTTATGTAAGTTTTAAATACTAAAATTTGTTTTTGTTTATACTATTCATAGGATAATTCATGAAGTTCACAAAAATATTAAATTTAAAGAAATGCAAGTTATATATGGTATTTTGTTTACTATTTTCCTCATCCAAATTAAATAAATGGATTGTGTCATTTTCACAGATTTTTCTGGAATATTCAATAATATTATGAGGCTGGTAATAACTCTTCTTGTATAAATTATCTTGTAATTTTATAAAATCTTTAATTAACTTGTTGCACAAAATGGAAATTTTCCTTAATTAAACCATATATCATAGAAAATTTTATGAATTATTAATTTTTTTCAAATTAGGAATTTGAGGCAATTTCCAAATTGTTATGTGGTCTGTTGGCACAGAGATTAACAAACCCTCTACATGTTGGTTTATTAGTTTATATTTTGTTTGATTAAATATAAATTACTGTTTTATTTGTTGTTTATGTCCTAGATATTTCTCAAATTAATTTGGGGTCGCAGACAAAGTGGATATATAAATATTATGGTAATTGCCTATTTCATTTATATCACATTCATGTTCTCAGATTTTAATTCTGCAAATAGTTTTATTATCCTGTATCACATAATCATATTTCTTATCATGGGAGAGAGCCATTGCAAGTCAGAGACCAGGAGTTCTAAGCCTTTTTGGCCACTTCAAAAGGACTGGACTTGAGGGGTCACATAATTTCATTTATAGAATAAGAAGGTCTAACAGGTACTACCTCAGGGTTCATTCTAACTATAATTAATCTTTCTTCTAAAAGATCCATTCTCTTGGACCTGAGTATTAAGGACCTAAGTTATCTTATAGAACAGATTGGAGGAGAAAGAAATCCACAGAATGGCATATACATTCTTATATATCTGTGTCTGTGTATATGTGTGTATGCCTGTGTGTCTGTGAGTTTTTGAGTCTGTGTGTCTGTGTGCATGCAAGTGTGTGTATGTCTCTGTGTGAACATGTCTGTGTCCATGAATGTATGTCTATGTGTGTTTCTCTGTATTCTGTGTATATGTGGCTATGTGTATGCTTGTGTGTCTATGTCTGTGTGTGTGTGTCTGTGAGTGCATCAGTGTGCCTGTGTGTCTCTGTATGTGTGCCTGCGTCTTTATGTGCATGTGCGTGTGCATGTTTGTGTGTACGTTTGTGCACACATGTGTAAAATAAATCAGTGATGAATCACTGACATTTAATGTAGCCAATAATGTTGTGCCTTTCCTCCTCCTTAAAAAGGGAAATACAGGTTCTTCCTCTTTTTCATAGTTTTGCAGAATTTTTTCTAATTATTGATGTTCTTACCACTTCAATCATTATAGAAGCATTGTAAGATTTTGTCAGTTCACACCCTTGATTCAGTGTTAGACTTATTCTCAAGCCTTGTGCTCAATCAAACATCTACAGTCACATGTATGTGGGTTAGCAGTGCTCTCAAAGTTATTTTATGCTGGTCATTTGTATGCGCTCTTACATATGTGAAAACTCCCCAATAGCTCTGCATTATGCCTACTGAAGCATTTAGCCCACTCTATAAGGTCATCTGCCTACCAGTCTGTGCTTAAATGCATGTTCTCTGTGGGCTAGGAAGGTGTCTTTTAACATGTAGTGGTAGACACAAAGCAGTCCCTTGATTTATATTTGATTAACAGATACATAAATGACACAGATGATAATAATAATTTAAAAAGTCAAAGAGAGCAAATTGTTTCCTAAATTACTATTATAATGATTAAACTAATTTATAAGACTTGATGCCTGGTTCTTAATAGACCATCACTTTCATAAGCATAATTGATTCTTATCAACTATACCTCATTCCTTAAGAGTAACAGGACAGTCACGAGAAATGGTTTATTAAGAAAAATGCCAATATAAGGTGTGACTTATTGATGAAAGGACTTTCAGATGAAAACACCAAAATGCAAAAGTTTTAAATAAATTTAAAATGGTAATTGTGAAATAGATTACATAAATGTTGCCACAGAAGTACTGGTTGAATTATCATTTTCTGGTAGTATCAACAGATATTTGTTGCTTTCCCTCTCAATGAAATTCTGTATGAGACTCAGCTAGCAAGAATTATACATGAGGTTTTTAGAATAGTGATTTTCAATTTTTTTTTATTACCACACTTTCAAGAAATACACTTTTCTGGAGGCCCAATATAGACGTTAATATAAATATGTACAAATACATAACTGAATCAAGTTTCATGGACATGTAAGGTAATCTAGTTTTGAAAATAGTGTAACCCCTGCAAACATGCATGAATTATCAGACTTTCTTAACAGACTTCTGAACTATATATTCTCCTAAATTTAAAAATTTAAGTTGGATCATGAGTTGAGTAATAGTTGTTTTGTTTTTAATGCGTAATAAGAATAGATTGAACTAATAAGGATAAAAGAAGTTGTAAATGATAATTCTGTGTCTCAACAAATATCCAAATAAGAGATTAAGCTCTAATCATAACAAACATTTGACATTTGTGAAGACATGAAGACTGAGAGCTTACCTGAAGAAATGTGGCACATCTTTGACCTAAACAAACAGGTAGCCATGCTTGCCCCTATATCCATTAGTAACATAATTATATTTTTAATATGTTGCTACCTAGAGTGATCAGCTGCTTTACTCCTAATAAACCCACTAAAACAATGACTTATTTCTTTTTCATCATTCATTCTTCCAAAAGCACATTGGAGTTGCATGTGTTAGGCACAGAGCTGAATGACAAAGACTTGGTGGAAAAAAAGAGAGACATGGTTTCTGTCTTCATGGAGTAGTCATTCTGAAGAAGCAAATTAACAGTAGCCAAGTAAAGAAGCACTCACAGCCTAGACTATACTAAGTATCTCCAAGAACTCATAGCCTTGACTGTGCTAAGTACCACACAGAACACACAGACCATGTGTTATGAGAGAGAAACACTAAGAATGTCAGAGATACAGGATTGCTGACTTTGAAGTTTGGAAAAGGGCAGGGATCCCAGGAATATGGACAGCCTCTAGAAACTGAAAAAGTAATTAAGGACTTCTGATATGATGTTGAATGAGTGGTGAAAGATACCTTGTCTGTTCCCAGTCTATGAGAAAAACAGGATTTTCCTTATTAAAAATATGTTGCAGTAGAGTGACATCAAAGGAATGATCATGTGAGAGATCCCCCTGGTCTCCCTCCTTGAAGTTTCAACAATTTAAACAGCTATTAATTCAACAAAGGATTCCATACTCAGTGGATAAATACCACTGAGAGATCTTCACAGTGAAGTATCTGAAGGTGGTTGTGTTGCAGCCTACCTAGGCTGGGCACGTCCTTTCGAGGCTCAGGTAGATGGAAGAAGATGTGTGGAGCCGTGGGGATGTTTGGCAAGCCTTTATTCAGGGGAGTCACACAGGCCACAAGCCTGTGTCTATGTCAGCATGCCCTAAGAAGCCCGTACCTTCTTAAATACTAGAAGGAACAAAGCCAGCTATGAGCCAAAAAGTGAGGTAATGTAGTATGAGCTGCACATGCAAGCCTACTCAAGGCTAGAGGGCAGTTTATCACACCCAGATTCAAGATTATGAACACTAAGTTGCTCCTCCTAGTTACCCAAGCACCTGGGTGAGGAAGCCCGACTGCCTCTCCATACCCTACTGTAGGCAAATGGAGCAAAATGAGGAAATGAAAAGAGAGAGGGGCTCATAAAAGCCAGGGATGCAGACTAGCAGCTGAGAGCTCACAGCAGGGCTCTGTTGGAAAGAGGAAGAATCTGGTGGTGGGTGACACTCCTTTCAGCCAGGAGGAACACAGCAACTCGGAGGGCACTACTCCAGGAGCTGCGGCTGGGCTGAGGGGCTTGGGCATGGAAACACAGCATGACAGTGTGCCCACAGTTGTGGGGCACTTGGCATTTCAGACAGAGAAACAGAAGCCACCGAGCCTGTTTGCCTCCCCTTAGCCTCCCACAGCATGCCACCCTTTGCCCTTGGTGTAAAGTTGCACAGCACATTATCTGCAAGCCCCAGAATTCGCATTGCAGAATTGCATTTTTCCCTGAGTGAAGGGTGCACTCTATGACCAATACCAAGACCAAGGAGTAGGGGTCTCCACAGAAGACTGAGGTCACCATTAGCAGCAAAGAAGCCAGTGGGTTCCCCCAGCCCCTCCCAATCCTGACATATTTTAGTTACACTGACAGTAGCCAGTCAACACGGGTTTCACAGAGCTAAAAAACTTGTGATCCAGCACCACTTACTGGATAAAAGTATAAGGACCTCTTTATATTAATTGGCTAGAGAAGTGCCACCCATGCATTGATGTCTCTACAGAGAAGGGATCCAACAAATGCCATGAATAACCAAGGTAGTAAGGGAGTTTGAAAATAAAATGAAAAATCTCCAGAAAACAAACTTAAAGACAAGGAAATATGTGACATAAATGATACAGAATTCAAGATTTCAGTTCTGAAAATACTCAAGAAGTTGCAAGAAAATACACACAGGCAAGTTAGCAACCCCAGAAAACAACTTAATGAACCAAATGAGTACTTCACCAAAGTGACTGAAACTTCAGAAAAGAACCAAACATAAATTTAGATATGAAGAATTCAGTAAAAGAGATAAAAAAATGAACTAGTGAGCATAAAAAATAGAGCAAATCAAATGGATGAAAGGGTCAGTGATATCAAAGACAGAAATCTAGAAATGATACAGACAGAAGAACAGAGAGACCTGTGCATTCAAAAAATGAAAGAGCTCTACAAAAACTATCTGATTCCATCAGAAAAAGCAATATATGAATAATAGACATAACAGATGAAAAAGAGAGGGAGAAGGTAATGGAGAGCCTATTCAAACAGTGGATGAGATCTTCCCAAACTTATGGAAGGAACTAGATTTTAGAATCCAAAAGACAAATAGAATACCTAATTACTTCAATCCAAAGAGGCCTTCTTCAAAGCACACTGTATTAAAACTGTCAAAAATTAATAACAAAGAACAGATTTTCAAGGTAGCTATGGAAAAGAAGAAAGTAATCTATAAAGGAAAGCCAATTAGGTTATCATTGGACTTCTCATCAGAAATTTGGCAAGCCAGAAGAGAGTGGATATTCAAATTACTAAAAGAGAGAAATTACCAGTCAAGAATAATGTATCCAGAGCAGTTATTCTTTACATGTGGAGAAATAAAGACTGTTCTAGACATATAGATGCTGAGGGAATTCATTACCAGGGAACCTCTATTGGAGGAAATACTCAAGAAGATTATTCTAGCTGAAACAAACAAAAGGTCACAAATATATGAGTAAGATCCCCAACAAACTTATAGCATACACAGTGATAATTTGTGACAACAAAACATAAAAGGAAATGGGGAAAAGGTCTGAATTTGCAAAGAAGGGCAGAGATTGGATCCATTCAAACGAAAAAGTATTACTGCATATATGAAACATTCTTTTTCATAAATCTAATCATAATCACTTACAGAAAAACCAAAACTAAAACACATAGTGTAGAAAAAGAGAAAACAGAGGAAATAAATATGGAATGCCACCAACAAAAACAACAAACAGCAACACAAAGGAAGAGAACCAATGGAGGCACAGAGCTACAAGAAAACAAAACGTAAAGTGGCCATAGGAAATTCTCACACATCAATAATTACTCTAAATATAAATGGTCCAAACTCACCAATAAAGAGACACAGAGCAACAGATGAGAGCAAAAAGCAAAAACTAACCATAAGCTGCTTTCAGGAAACATAGCTAAGCTGCAAACATAAAGGTAGATTTAAAATGAAAGTGTGGAAAATGATTGTCCAAGCAAATAACATCCAGAGGAAAAGCAGGAGTAGCTATACTTATATCTGACAAAATAGATTTCAAGGCAACAAAGATAACAAGAGACAAAACAGATATTTTATAATGATAAGGGGGACACTACATCAAGAAGACTTAACTTTGTCCTGGCTGTTGTGGCTCAGTGGATTGAGTGCTGGCCTGTGAACCAAAGTGTTGCCAGTTTGATTCCCAGTCAGGGCACATGCCTGGGTTGCAGGCCAGAACCCCAGTAGGGGGCGTGTGAGAGGCAACTGCACATTGTTCTTTCCCTACCTCTCATCCTCTCTCTAAAAAGAAATGATTGTTTTTTTCAAAAAAAAAGACATAATTCATCTTAATATATATTTCCCCAATCAGGGAGCACTGAATCATATAAAGCAAATACTAACACAACTAAAGGGAGAAGCTGACAAAAA
The DNA here is from genome assembly GCF_021234165.1 of Pteronotus mesoamericanus. Classification (NCBI taxonomy): domain Eukaryota; kingdom Metazoa; phylum Chordata; class Mammalia; order Chiroptera; family Mormoopidae; genus Pteronotus; species Pteronotus mesoamericanus. Next base: position 63,543,001 of record NW_026555321.1, read on the forward strand.
TACAATCATAATTGGGGATCTTAATACCCCACTGACAGCTCTACACAGATCATCCAAACAGAAAATCAACAGAGAAATATCGACCTTACATGGCACATTAGACCAAATGGACATACCTGACATTTATAGAGTCTTTCATCTGAGAATATCAGATTATACCTTTTTCTCCAGTGCACATAACACATTCTTAAGAATAAACTATATATTGGGTTACAAAACTAATCTCAACAAATTCAAGAGGACTGAAATTATACCACGCATATTCTCTGGCCACCATGCTTTGAAATTAGAAATCAACTGCAAAATGAAAGTAAACAAACCCACAAATATGTGAAGATTAAAAAACATACTACTAAAAAATGGCTGGGTCAAAGAATAAACAAAAGATGAAGTCAAAATATGTAGAGAAAAATGAAAATGACAGTATGACATATCAAAACTTCTGAGATACAGAGAAAGCAATAATAAGAGGGAAATTTATATCATTGTAGGCTTATTTCAAGAAACAAGAGAAATTCCAAGTCACACCTTCAATAACTAGGGGAAAAAGAAGAACAAAATCAACCCAGTCCATCAGAAGAAAGGAAATAATAAAAGAGTAGAGAATGAAATAGAGGACAAAAACAGTATACAAAAAATAATACAAGAAAAGGGCTTGTTCTTTGAGAAAATAACACAATTCACAAACCTCTGGTTAGACTGTGTACAGAAAAAAAGAGAAAAGACTCATATAAACAAAATCAGAAGAGGACATCACAAAAACACAAATAATCATACTAGAATATTATGAAAGCCTATATGAAACCAAATGCAGTAGCCTAGAAGAAATGAATAAGTTCCAATACGCATACAATATAACCTTCCTGGACTGAATTATGAAGAAATGTAAAATCTAAATATACTGTTAAACAGTGAAGAATTGAAACAATCATGGAAAACCTTCCCAAAAATAAAAGTCTAGGAGCAGATGGTTTCACTAGTGAATTATACTAAACATTCAAAGAAGATTTGATACCTATCCTTGTCAAACTCTTCAAAAAAAATTAAAGAAGTAATACTTTCTAATCCATTTTATAAGGCCAGCATAACACTGATACCGAAACCTGGCAAGGAAAATGCTAGAAAACTACAAGCCAATATCTCTCATATCTGATATATCTTTGATATAGATGAATATCTCTGATGAATATGGATCCAAAAGCTCTAAACAAAATACCAGTAAATTGAATGTAATGCATTCAAAATAATACACCACAATCAAATGGAATTCATTTCAGGGACACAAGGATGGTTCAGCCTATGCACATTGATTGATGTAATATACCACATCAACAAAACAAAGGATAAAGATCATATAATCACATCAATAGATGCACAAAATGCATTGGGTAAAATACAACATCCACTTATGATTAAAACACTCAATAAAATGAGTATAGGAGGAAAGTACCTCAACATAATAAAGGACATATATTACAAACCCTCATCCCATATCATACTCAATAGTTAAAAACTGAAAACTTTTCCTTTAAAGTCATGAACAAGACAAGGATATCCATTCTTATCATTCTTAGTTAACACAGTTCTGGAAGTCCTAGCCAGAACAGTCTGACGAGAGAAAGAAATAACAGACATCCAAACTGGGAAGAAAGAAGTAAAAGTGTTACTTTTTGCAGATGACATGATTCTGTGTATAGAAAACCCTAAAGATTCAACCAAAAAACTATTAGAAACAATAAATAGAGTAAAGCTGCAGGATACAAAATTGATGTACAAAAATCCACTGCTTTCCTATATATTAACAACAAAACTTCAGAAAAAGAAATGAAAAAAAAAATCCCTTTTGCAATTGCAAACAAAAGAATAAAATATCTAGGAATAAAAATAATAAAAAATGTGAAGGTCTTATATTCTGAAAACTACAAAGCATTTTTAAAAGAGACTGAAAAAGACACAATGAAATGGAAAGATATTCTGGATTCATGGAGTAAATGAATTAACACATAGTTAAAAGGGCCATATACTCAAAGCAACATACAGATTTAATGCAATCCCCATCAAAATCTCAATGTCATTTTTTAAAATAAATAGAACAAAAAAAATGTCAGATTTGTATGGAACCACAACAGACCTGAGATAGCCAAAACAATCCTGAGAAAAAACAATAAAGCCAGAGGTATCATACTCCCTGACTTCCAGTTATATTAGAGAGCTACAATAATCAAAACAGCATGCTATTAGCAGAAGAACAGACACACAGACAAATTGAAAGGAATTAAGTGCCCAGAAATAAAACTACAGGCATATGGGCAAATAATTTTTAACAAAGGAACCAAAAACACACAATGGAGAAAAGAAAGCCTCTTCAATAAATGGTGCTGGGAAAACTGGGAAGCCATATGCAAAAGAATGAAACTAAATTATAGCTTGTCCCCTTGTACAAAAATTAATTCAAAATGGATCAAAGACCTAAATATAAGATCTGAATCAATAAAATTCATAGAAGAAAATATAGGTACTAAACTTAGGGTCTTTGTTCATAGAGAATATTTTATGAATTTGACCCCAAAGGCAAAGGAAATAAAGCCAGAAATGAATAGAACTATATGAATGCGCGTGTGCGCACGCACACACACAATTGACAACAAAACAAAAAGGCAACCGACTGAATGGGAGATGATGTTTGCAAACACTAGCTTCAACAAAGGCTTAATATCCAAACTATATAAAGAACCCATACCACTCAACTCCAATCAAACAAACAATCCAATTTAAAAAATGATCAGGGAACCTGAACAGATATCTCTCCCAAGAAGACATAGAAATGGCCAACAGATATATGAGAAGGTGTTCAACTTCACTAGTTGTTAGAGAAATGCATATCAAAAATACAGTGGGATATCATGTCACACCTGTTAGAATGGCTATTATCAGCAAGACAGATAATAACAAGTATTGGAGTCGCAGCAGAGAAAAAGAAATCCTCATTCGCTGTTGTTGGGAATGTAGACTGGTACAGCCAATATGGAAAATAGTCTGGCAGTTCATCAAAAATTAAAAATAAAGTTACCATATAACCAGCAATGCATCTCCTGCATATCTACCTGAAACATGTATTTGCAAAGATATATGCTCCTCTATGTTCACTGCAGCATTATTCACGATGGCTAGAATATGGAAACAACCGATGTGTCCTTCTACAGAGGACTGGATAAAGAAGATGTGGCATATATATATAGTGGAATACTACTTAGCCGTAAGAAAAGATGAAATACGGCCACTTGTGACAACATGAATGGATTTTGAGAATATTATGCTAGGAGAAATAAGTCAGTCAGAAAAAGCTAAGAACCATATGATTTCACTCATATGTGGGATATAAAACTGAAACTCCTAGACACAGTCAACAGTATGGTGGTTACTGGAGGGACAGGGGATGGAGGAGTAAGAAAAGGTAAAGGACAGAAAATATATGGTGATTAAAGATGATTAAACTTTGGGTGAAAGGCACAAAAAATTTGAGTGATGAGTAGTAGTTGCCTTAATTTTAATGAGTAATAAGAATAGACTAAGATAATAAGGATTAATGAAAGTGTAAATGATAAATCCTGGTCCTCAAAAGATATCCAAATAAGAGATTAAACTCTAATCTGAACAAACATGAAATTTATGAAGTTATAATGACCGAAAGCTTCCCCGAAGAAACACAGCACGTATTTAACCTAAACAAACCTTGGTAGTCACACTTGTCCCTCTACCCATTAGTATCACAAATATATTTTTGATATGCTGCTACCTAGAGTGACTAGCTCCAGCTCCTCTGCTCTTAATAAACTCAATTAAAAAATTCTTATTTCTTTTTCATCACTCATTCTTCCGAAAGCATATTGGAGCTAAACATGTCAGGTGCAGAGCTGAATGATGAAAACTCAGGGGAGTAAAAGAGACATGGTTTCTGTCTTCATGGAGTAGCGTTCTGAAGAAACAAACTGATAGTAGCCAAGTAAACAAGCACTCACAGCCTAGACTGTGCTAGGTGCCACACAGGTCTCACAGCCTAGAATGTGCTAGGTACTTCACAGGACACAGATCAGGTGCTGTGAGAGAGAAAACAGGGGTGGAGGAAGCCATCTAAGGTTACTACTGAAGAAGGCCTCTCTGAGTGGGAGAAATACAAATCTGAAACATCAAAATTGAGAGGAAAGCAGACATGCAAATGGCTAAGGGCAGAATTTCCATGCACAGAAGTGGCTGAGACTGAGGGCAGAAATGAAACTTACTGGAGAGACCGAGAAAGACTGACTAAAATATTGTTGGCAAGAAAAACAAGACAAGTTGGAGAGATAAGAGGACCCACGTCACACATGGCCATGTAAGCCACTGCGAGGAACCTGGATTTTGTTCTGAGTGTAATGACAAGCTGCTAAAGTGTTGAGTCAACATGGGACACAATCTGATTTATAGTTTTGAAAGATTCCCTCCAAGTGCAGAAACTGGATTACAGGGTGTTTGTATGCAAGGAAGGCCATGGAGAGACCATTTCAGTCAATCTGGGCCATAAATGATGTGACTTGGCCTGGGATGGTGGCAGTGAAGATGCGGAAAAAAGATGGGAATATTCAGGATCTAACTTATAAAAAATTGTAGGGATTGTTCATTTTTAGGCAGGAGAGGAAAGGCAAAGAGAAGAATGAAAGAAAACTTCCAACTATCTAGCTTGAGCAACTGGGTAGGCAGTGATGCTATTAAGTGAGACAGGGAGGTTTGGAGAAAGGCAGGCTTGCTCTCCCCTGACATGTATTGTGGGTGGCACCCCCCATCTAGATTCAAGCATCACTATCTTAAGGATATTCTCCCAGGACCTTCTGATTAATAAAATAGACCTATGTCTAGACCTCTGTGCATCACTGTACTAACTCCCATTATAGCACTCAGCACCCAGCACTTTGATTCAGGGTCAAAGTTATATATTTTTCATATTCCTGGTTAACACACAGGCATTGTTAAATAAATAAAATTAATTGGTGTGTTAATACAGCACAGACTACATAGAGGATTTCACATGGTAGGTGTTCAATGAATAATTTGAATTTTTTATTGATTTATATAGATTAATTTGAATTTATATTTGAAATAGATTTTTAATATATTTTCTTTAAGTATTATAAGCATAATAATTACTTACCTCAGCATACTATTTATATTTTACAATGTACTGTTTCAAATGTAAATCTAAAATAAATAATTTCAAATGTAAATCTAAAAACTCATGGGGGGACTGATATTAAGGTATCCATTATACAGATATTTATCCAATGCTCATCCTACCTGTTAAATAATAACAGATATAGTATCCATTTACCTCAAAATATTTATAATAGTCACAATGTGCCTAAGCCCAAAAGTGGACAGTTAAAACAAATTATAATAATACAAAAATAAATAAGGTCATGTATAAAACACAGCAATTGTCTGCTTTGAGTTGCACTCCAGTAATCTGTATCCAAGAATATATAAAACAAGAAGTATTATATGTTTCTCACTTCAGGTTCAGATTTCCCTTTGTGTCATGATATGACTGGGAAAAACACATTTCTAACATTTGGACTTGTGGTATTCAATAATAACAGGTAGGATGTATCCAGTATCACTATGAACATTTTAAATACATTACTTAATACAAGATACTTGCTTGTATTACTTTCTTTGTTTCTTTAAATACTCTCTTTTGAGTGCATGTATACCCCATTATATGTTGCTAAAGCCTAGGTTTAGCAGAGAAACACAACTGCATATGATCTCACTACTAGCCATCAATACAGTGAGTATTTAAACAGATTTCCTCAGAGTTTACATACTCACTGCCATGCTACTGACTCCTCCTCAGCAAACCCTACCTGTTACCACCATTGCTGTAAAGAATTCCTGAGCTATAACTACTTATCTCTCCAAGAACACCAAAATTTCTTGCAGTTCTGTTTCTTTTAGTGCATATTTTATATGCATCCTACTTTAAGATTAATTTATTCTTTAAATGTTTTTAAGGTGGTACCAAAATCTCCCAAGGGAATTAATGAATATCCTTTATTGCACTGTAATATACAAAGTATAAATGCTTTCTCAGATTAATAGTTAAATTAAAACTAAGATGGTTAATGAACCTCAAAGCCTATTTACATTAAGGCAATAGTAATTATTGTTCTTTTATAGTCAACCTTTAGCAGGAAATACAAGAGGAATATGTTTTACCTAAACTGATAGTGTTAAAGATGTTTTTTCGAGAAAAGATTTAGCAAGATACATTCAAATGCCAAATTATATAAATATATTGGAATATTTGTAGGTGATTCATAGTTTAGTGGAGGTTAAGATAGCATAATTTAGATTAATAAAGTACTGTCATATCTTGGTACTCATCAGCAGCGTCAGAACTCGTCAAACTCTGTACTCATCACATTTTGAGGAGAAAAACATGTTTCAGCACTCAGCACTCGCTCAGGACTCACCACAGTTGCTAGAACTTGCATGAGTCAGGATGCCACCCTGCACAGAAAATGCTTCATCATTTGTTGTTGCTTAGTATTAGTTGGTTTTGACACTTGTCATGAGTTCTGGACAGTTCTGGAATGAATTAACAATGAGTACTGAGGTAACACTATATATTATATATATATATATATATATATATATATATATATATATATATATATATATATTTGAGACAATTTTAATGAAGTAAAGGAAATGAAAAACTCGAGTTAAATTACTATATTCTTAATCACTTATGTACAAATTTTATTTAAATTTTCCGGAATCTGGTTTACAGAAATTGGTCTTGTTTTGTTTAATTGCATGAAATGCACTGCAAAAGGAATTCAGATGAATGGCTAGTTTCATCATCTGGGGGAAATATGTATAGGCTAATATGAAAACTGCTTTGAAGCATATATATGGCTATTATGTGTGCATAAAATATATGTTCTTATGTAAAAATCAGGAAGACATTTAGAAATGGGTTATGTTTTTTCTTCTTTTTATTATCGTTTACCATAATCTTCAAGATAAGTGTTACAAAAGAATAAGCTCTCTGCCTATCATTTCCGGATGAGCAATATTTTACAATAGTATTACAGATAAGAAGATCTGCTTTCCAGTTGTGAAGCTACTGCAGACAAAAATACCATATTTCACCATGTACAGAAATGCTGACTTCTATTCACAGTGATTTATACATATCAAATGAAATCATTAGAAAAATTACTTATACATGACAAATCAAATGCTAAAATACATAAATATGGAACAAGCATGTTTCTGAGGTCTTAAAAAACTTATGATTGTGCACTTGTTTATAACAGTAGCAGCATTAATCTCTTAAAATAGTAACAACAATTTTAAGAGAGGAGTAAATGATACATTATCTAATTATAATTAGCTACCCTATTAGGAAGAGTTGGATTACCATATCAAAATTAGGCACCTAAAAGTGTCCAAACTTTCCAGAGTACCATCATCATTCATTTAGGTCACTAGGTTAGGTATATCAATAAAGAAAAATCCAATTATTATTGTTGTCATAGCCCAAAATAAAAGACCTCATTTTCTTTAGATTTACATCATTCAGTCATAGGAAGAATCGCATGACTCTTCCTTGCCTGTCTCCAAGTCTTCCATCACCGTTACATTTTTAGAAGAATGGGGCCAGCAGTAATCTTTCCTTCCATGTTTTATTTCCTTACCCTATAGATTCCACTATGTTAGACAAAGTTATAGTTACTCATACTTAATAATCCAAATATTTTTATTTCCTTTGTTCACTTGCACCATGCATCTTCATCCATTTCTCTTGAAAAAAAATATGCTTACTATCTCCACTTTAAAGAGAATAAACAGAAGTGCCATTCATTTTTAAGTTACACTTATAAAGTGTGAGTGAAAATTAACAAATGAAAAAAAAAGCAGAAAATTTATAAAGTACAGACTCTCAACTTTTCCTGCCTGAACTTTATTTAAATTCATTGTAATTAACCCTAGGCCTTATTCTGACATCACATTATCCAAGGGTATGCTCTAAATTTCCCAGGTTTCAGGATAACATTCAAATGTCACTGAATGGTGATACAGATGTGGGAATATCATCCTGTTAGTTTGTTGAAAGAGTTTAAAAGGAAGAATTTTATTTGTATTGTGCCTACTGCATCAGCACCCCTTTAAATTATTGGTCATTCATTCATTCACCATTTAGCACCAATCATACACTGGGCAGAAGGCTAAAAATTTAGAGAAAGTCTGCTCTGTGCCCTTAAGGCTCAAATATCATGTAGTAGGTACAGAAGATCAGTAAATTAGGTATTGGGATGAGCTTCCATGGAGCTGTGCACAGGGGTTGAGGGAACCAACCTGAGTCAGAGTTGGAATTAGAAACACCCTGTAGATGAGTGAAATGTCATTGAAGTTCTAACCCATAGGGTCATGAAGGTCTTCCTGATAACAGCTTGCAGTGTTTCCAAAAACTATTGCACCAGCAGGTTCTTTGTAATAAAATTATTACACTATTTCATAACACTTTAGGAAAATATTCTTCATTTTTTAACATTACTAAAGAAAGCCGTATTATTATACAAATGAGGGCATGTCACAGTTTAATTGATAGCATTTTCCTCATTAATAGTCCATAAAATAATGTTGCCTCTTAACATCCAAAGGCATCTCAAGTTTGATGATACCTAGGACGCAATTGTTCTGCAAGACATTGCTTGGGTTACTTCTACTGAAATAGCGTAACTTGCCCTGATCAGCTTCTCCTCAGTTATAAAGGGTTACATGTGCCTCTTATTCTCCACAGAGAATTAAACACTATCACCACTATCTCTGCCACCAACTTGCAAAGTGGCTTAAATAAATTGTCCATGACTAGTCTATTAACTTACAAAAAATGGCTGCAGCTTGCCCATCCTTTCACAAATCATGAAATAAAATGTTCCAGAATCTCTCTTCTAAAGAGTCTTTTTTTTTTTCTGGAAAATATGATAATACAATTGCTTAAACTATTGGATAAGGGATGAGAATTAATTTATAGAAATTCACTGGTTTTATACCAAATTATCTTATAGCCTGAGAGCCTGAGTAGTCCAAGCTTCTCAAAGACAGGCATATTTATGAAAGATCAAAGATGAGACTCTTTCCAACAATGACTTACCACAAAACCATTGTAAGTATCTGCTTTTCAAGGGGATTGAGAATTTCTATTACATGTGAACTAAGTGGTATAGACTGAAAAAAAAGTATGTGAGACTGAAATAGATAAATGGTTTAAAAAACCTTACGTTTTCAACTTTAACTCATAATTTTTAACTTCTCAGTGTATTGCTGAGATCAGCATATTGCCTTAAATGTTAAATATACTCCAGCTCTTAATAATCTGCATAATTTGTCATCCTCTTTTGATACATATTTTATTTGTGACATATAATAAAGAATAATTTATTTCCAATATATTTAATATTTAATGTATTTGAAGTACTTTGAGATGTTTTCAAAATTGATTTTTAATATGCATTCATGAGCAATTTTTATGTTGGAAATTATAATGGTCTATATTTTTCTAATAGAAAAGTTTGACCTTAAATGACTTAGTAGCTTCTAAAAACTAAACTCGCACAGCAAATTAAAATGTAAAAACATGCTTATTTGGATCGATTATTCACAGGGAAACAAGGATGCACTAAGTGGATCACAGTTCTGAAAGAGTTTACCTACTGAGGGTGAGATTTGCATAGAAGTGATGCAAAACGCTTGCTCAAGCTCAGACCCAAAGCTGTGTGCAGTGATGTGCAGGCTTCTACTGAAATGGCTCTAAAAGATACAATACTTTGTGTTTATTACAGATGTTAATCTACTAGTCAAATATACAATGACAGTCTCTCTCTTTCCCTCTCTCTCTCTCTCTCTGTCTCTCTCAACTAGTTACAGTTTTATTTCAGGACAAGAACACAGCAATGAGACCATAGGTTATAAGACCAATGTGATGTGCTGTAGTGTGCATCAGTCCCAACTGGAAAGTGAAGTTGCCCTTATGGATTAGAGACCAGAAGATTGCTATTAGTAAAATGTGAAATCAATTGGTTTATACCTGCAATGTCCAATTTGATAGCCACTGCCACATGTAGCTATGTAAACGTCCCAGTAGACACATTTTAAGTGTTCATTAGTCACATGTGGCTGCCGTACTGAATGTCATAGAAAGTCCTATTGGATAACACTGGTTTATGCTTAATATTTCCCCAAATCTATGCGTTTGTGTCTGTATCCTGCAAGCGGGTGAACACGGTCCATGGACACAGTGACGTCACTGAGAATTAAGGACTGTTTGATACTCCTTCACTCTCTTGGCCCAGCGATCAGTCTTGGCAGACTCCCTGCTGTGTGTCCCTGATCTCTGCGTGTCCCCGACCTATTTGGGCCAGGAAGCTCCTCTCCAGAACTTGTATGGCCCCCTGCTCAAGCTGCCTTCCACCTGCTGCCTTCCCCTTTTGTCAAGGTTAATCCTTACATTTGTCCCATTACTTCGTTAGTAAGTTTGTGTTTCTTTTCAACCCTGCTGAGATTTTTATGAAAATAATGATACTTTTCTATGTAATCTGGTTATACAGATTTACATGGATATAATCCTATGCCCATTTCCCCCATAAATCCTCTAAATTTTTAGCACACAATTTAGCAAAAAGTTTGCTTTTCCAGAAACGAGTATATCAAAATGTCTGCAGAGATTCTAGAAACTAGCCAAGGCTCAAGTTCGGGATTTGTGGTCCCTGCAAATGCCTCCAGGGTGAGGCTACTTGCTCAGGGACATTGGGGAGCATGACACCAAAACCCAGGTAGCAGCATGGTGAGGAAGACAGAGGGATGGACCTTACAGACAGCACTACAAATGTGGCCTTCAGGTGTTTCTCTGAGGTTATCAATTCTGATCCAAGTTTTTTGTGAGTATATGCTTTTTATGTGGAAGAACATAAAGTTTTTTTCCAGAGAGGGTGCACAGTGATGAGAAAGGAGACCTAGATTTTCATTTATACCTTTTCATCACTTTATTTTTTTGTCACATGCATATGTTAGCTACTCAGATTTTATTTAATTTTTAATATTTTTTTATTGTTCAAATATATCTGTCTCCATTTTGCCACCACCATTTTCCCCTGCCCCATCCATGCCCACCTCCCTCTCTCAATTCTTCCCCACTTAAGCATTGTCCATGGGTCCTTTATACATGTTCCTTGACTTGACCAGATAATTTTTAAAATATTCTTTAAGGATCCTTTGTGTTGTTCTTTGTACACTTTGGAGACAAATGAGTGGTTGTGGGTAAAATTACCAAGAAGTTGCAGAAGTCAAGCAAAGAAGTGAGAATAGAGTATTGGTGGCTTATACTTTAAAGTTGAACAAGCCATTGCCTGTAAGACAGTTGAGACAGAGCTAAGCCAGCAGGAAGAAGGAGCTAGAGAGTAAAAAAATATAGTCCAGAATTTTTTTCTATAAATAATTAAAATTTCAGCTTATCTGTACTTAATACATTCATTCCCCTTAAATGAGTAGCATTTTTACTATAAGATCATTTACATTGTTCAGAATCAACAAGTAATATGTAAATATTTTCTCTATGAACAGAAAATATCCATTTTAGTGATGACCACTTAGATAAAATGTTCCTTATTCCTCAAATGAGAATGGCAGTTTTTGCATTTGATATGTCAAAAAATCATTATATACATGACATTTCTAAAAAGACACAGTTTTTCCAGTGATACTAATAATATTATACTTCGTATCATATTTTGGTTGTACTTTGAACTGTTAGAATCATGGGTCACATAAATCTCTGCCTTTTCAACTTCTGTGAGCAAGGGTCACTATTCCCTTCTCCCCCATCAAGCTCTTGTGGACCGCTAAAATAAAAAATAATTACTAATTACATTTAATTAACTTCAAAATAAATTAATTACTAATGAAGTAAACATGACATACAAGAAGACAAGCCAAAATATTTATCATACTCAATCAGTAAAAATGACACTGTCACTTTGCTATAAACACTCTTAACTACTATCTCTGTTTCTACCTCCTGCCCAATCCAAAACCAACTCTAATGTAATAACTGTGGGCGCCACACAACTCTTTGAGTAGCAAGGTTTAACACTAGCACTTTAGTTTTCCTGGAAAAAGGGTTAATGTACAATTCAATAAAAATGTCTCAAATAATCCCTGCCATATATACTTTAGTGAGTGAGAGAGAGAGAGAGAGAGAGAGAGAGTGTGTGTGTCTCATGGTAAATGATATTAAATTACTTCTTTAACTATATTTGAAAAATTTAACACATAGCTAAAAAAATAAATAAATTATTATTGCCTATTTTGGAAAGGTCCAGATAAATAGGATTTTTTGGTAAATGTATGATTGCATTTGTACCCAAAATGAAGATGAGTGAAAACATATTATTTCCTCTACTTAGTTTACATAAATTTGATAAAGCACAAGGACACATTTCTCAATCTATATAAGTGCATCCAACTATTAAAAATAAAATTTGACCATAAAAATATATCCACAGTTCTATTGCCTATTTTATGTATATTAAATGACACAAATTTCTCACATGCAACTTACTGGTTTTCATTATTCAAAGTTGATTTACATGCTGTCTGGTTATTTTTCTTTATCTTTTCCACCCAAGGGCAATAACTGTAATATGACTGAATTTAGCATATTCTGTAAATAATTAGCCTAAATGGTACAGGTTGTGACAATTGATAACAATGATGAATCACAGCCACAGCGAATTAAATTAGCTAAAGACAGAGCAAATTAGGATGGTATTAATAATTTAAAATAAAATAGGGGAACTTTAACAGTAATAATATTTTTTAAATTAAAACAAATGTATTTTTCATTGAACTTCCAATGATATCAGTGAAAAGTCCACACTTATATTTATAAAGAAATCAATCTTCCACTAACATGACATATTGAGGGCACTTATGACATATGCATTGCTAATTATCCCATACATAACTGTCTGTAGTGCGTGTGTCAATTTTGAACATTCAAATACATATTCTGAGGATAGAATACAAATATGTAATTATTATGGTTCTGTAAGTGTAATAAATGGGAAACATGAAATTCATGTCTGGGGTTTATTCTGAAAGGGACAAATATGGATTTATGAAAGCTGATTTTAACATGTATTTTGTGTCAGTGTTTAAGTGATTACCTTTATCTTAAACTGGCCACACACACACACACACACACACACACACACACAGGCTCATAATTTCCTTTTGAGAAAAAACATAACCTAGTCCTTCCAAATAAAATAAATTTAAGAAAAATAGGGACCCTTTAAATGAAATATGGTATTCTCAAAATAATAATAAATTTAAACATAAAACACTTTGTTATTACATGCAGAAATCTATTTTCACAACAATAAGACAGTTACTAATTATATCTCCATTCTAAGAATAACCCAGAATGTAAGGACAGGAACACAGATAATTTTTGAGGCACATTATAAAGACTAATTTCTAGAGGTGAAAAAAAATCTACTTTGCTTGGTAATCTAAAATAAATGGAGAACTCTATCTCATTACTTAATTACTACTGAAATGTCCCTTCTCTTTCATATTAAACTGCTCATGAATATCATGAAAAAAAATGCCAAAAATTATTTCAAAATTTAAAAAAAGCAGTGGAAGAAAATCCTGCTTTAGAGATGACAAATCTTTTCCAAATATATATCTGTAACCTTATAGAGTATATTTTTAGTGAAATACCAAAATAATTTCTTATTTTCAGTGGGAATGTGTCTATTTCTGCAGTTCTTACATTTCTTGGACCTTCTCTGCCACCTGTACCCACCTTCAGCTCCCCGCATTGTTATGAAAATCTTGTTTCCTGAAGCCTGAAACTATTTCATCACCATGGATGTGATGCAGTCACCATTGCTTCTTCAGAAAACTAATGTGTGTTCTCATTCTCAGCCTCAGAGAATGAGAACTACTGATAGGTCATATGTGCCTCTATGATTAAGATCTAGAAAACAACACCTGCTTTCACAACACAAAGGAGTTATGAGGATTCCATTAACTTGTGTACTGGAAATGTTTATGAAAAAATAAAACATAAAGAAACAAAAGATGGCAATATCATCATTTCAGGATAGAAGTCTAGAATAGCATTTCTCATGTTAAAAAATACAATGGGGAATAAACTTCCATTCATTTGTCAGGGAACACAAATTTATGGAAAATATAATTTGTATTCAAATTTATATTCAGAATTATTAACCCCTATGTTAGAAATCCTCATGTAAATTAAATCTGCAATTTATAATCAGAACTAAATTTATATCCACATGAGGTTTTCTGAGAGACAGATTTCACAGTGGTTAAGAACACAGAATTTTCAGGGGATGTTAATTGGCTTGACTGAGGTGATGATTTCATAACATATACCTATATCAAGAGATCAGGTTGTATACATTAAATGCATACATTTTTATATATCAATAATATCTCCATAAAGCTGTTTTTACCTTTTATTATGTTTCTTCTCCCTTTTAAAGCATCCTTTACTTATTTTTTAATCTTCACTCAGGGATATGTTTCCTGATTTTTAGAGAGAGGAAGGTGAGGGGGGGGGGAGAGAGAGAGAGAGAGAGAAAGAAACATCAGTTGGTTGCCTCTCATAAAGTCCCTACTGGGGATTGAACTCGCAACCTAAGTATGTGCCCTGACCAGGAATCAAACCCACAACCTTTTGGTGTATGGGATGATGCTCCAACAAACTGAGCCACCTGGCCAGGGCCACAAAGCTGTTTCTATTTTTGTTGTTTTAAATATAGAACACAGAATCTAGAATAAAAGTGTCTGAGCTGCAGTCTTGGCTTTGGCCCCTGTGGCCTGGGTTGACCTTCCCTATACCCCAGTTTTCTCACTGATTATGGTGACTATGTAAGGTGTCTGTGCATGCAAAGTATTTAGAATCCTGCTTGGCAATATGTTAATACTAAATAAATTTTGATAATATTTTTATTACTATACTGTCCCTAGAGTTGGTTCTTCAGCTCTAAGAATTCTCCTTTCTAGAATTCTAAATATCCTTTCCTGGGGTTATGATACACAGCCATATCAAATCACAGCACATCTTGGTTCCCGCCAACAAAGCCATTTTGTGAATTTCAGGGAGTTCATCACCACTCATCAGTATATAATTTTGGATCAAGGTATGGACAGTTAGTGGATTAACCCAGCACCCATCTCCAAACATAGAAGAGAGTTTCTTATTGCTTAGAGTGCAGAAACTATGCATGCTAATCATTGACATTGTAATCTAATCACCAAATGATAAAAACATCATGGAAGGAAGCAAAGTCTAAGTGCTGGGTTTAATTACATCACTATTCAGTAGCTTGATGGAGAAGATGGGCACATCTTACAGTCATTTATATGACCAAACACTCAATAGACATTTAGGCCCTCATCCAAGCTGTTGCTGGAAAGCTAGTAGCTATGCATTTCAAATCAAGGCATGTGGTTAGAGAATTCACTTAGGGGTTCCAGGAACTCTCATTCTTATGGTCTTAGGGAGTAGCAAGTGCAGATTATGAGGATGAAACAATGTGGTCTGTGAGGATGAGGTCAGGCAGGCAGACAAACAGTCAGACAGACCTAGTGTCAAATCTACCCTGCCACCTGCTCAGCAACACAGGCAAGTACGTTTTCAGATCCACTAGCTATAAAATGGGGATAATACAAGATCAATCTTTCAAGAATAGTGTCAATACCAGACAATTACTACAGAATGCCTGGCAGATGGCTGGTATTCAGGAAATCATACTGATATTTGTTGGTAATCATGAACAGATAAAATACATTAAGGAAAAAAACAACATTGAAGCACCATATACGATGGCATCACTCCTCACCAGTTATGTCAACAACACAGAGATGACACATTGTCCCAAGCTGGGTGCCTGGCACAGCTCAGGTCCATGAGACTGGCTTCTGTTGTAGTGCACAGAAACAGTGACATGAATGACCCATGTGCATGCATCTTTCAAACAGCATGACGCTTATAGTCTTATTTTAAAGAATGAAGTGTGTGAGAATAAAATGTAATGTAAAACAGTCAGCAAACTATGAAATACACTTTCAGTGGCCCATGACCTTACAGCTTGGATTCTGTCAATGATCAGAATAAAACCCAGTTTATTATAAATGTTTCCCCTTTTTCTATGCTGAAAGCTGGAACTGCACGTTAGCTACACTTCATGTCTACTGGGATGCTTGTGATTGAGTGTGTTTTGTTTACATCATACTAGCCTTCTTGTGCTTTCTGGAGCTAATGACAGCCAGTTTTTGTGGATGACCTACTGATTGAGAAAGAATAGCAGCTCACACTGCCCCTGTACTAGTGAGGCCTTATGTGATGTCAGGAGACAGGATGCTAAAAACATCTGGAAAATCTATAATGTGCTGAGTAACATGAATCATAGCTTAAATGCAAGACTTAAAGGCTTATCATATCAGCTGTCAATGTAGAAACTTTGTAAACATAATTTAAGAAACTTGAAAACTTATATATGTATAACTTTATGTCTTCATTAATTACAATTACAATACACATACATATATTTGTGTGTATATACATATATACACACCCATGCATGCATATACACGTACTACATGATGAAGGACCAAAAACCTAGAATTTATTTATAAAAATGTGTATTTGTTTTTACCTGTTTAAACTTCAGTCACCTTCAAAATACTCTCCATTTGATACAATACACCTATAGAGACATTTCTTCCACTGCTCAAAACAGTTTTTGAACTCATCGATTTTGATCCCTTTTAGTGCTCCTGCCATTTTTTGTTTTACTTGTTCCACATCAGCAGAACATTTCCCTTTGAGGACTTTTTTCATCAGGGGAAACAAAAGAAGTCACTCAGGGAAAGCTTGGGTCAATAAGGAAGGTGGGGCACAGGGCTCAAGTTGTTTTTGGTCAAAAACTGCTGAACACTCAGCATGGTGTGAGCAAGTGCACTAGTAAATCACCCATTATGAAATGGGCAAAGGCACTGAGTCTTCAAAAAAATTTCACTGAAGCTGAACACAGCCACTCCCAACAACGTCAGCTGGTACACTGATACAGACGGGTCCCTAGAACACTCACCTAGTGGGGAAAGCCTGTACTTCAAGGGGCCTGCCCTTCAAAAGATAATTCCATTTTTGTGAGGTTCCCCCTCATAGATATATATATGCGCACGCACACACACACGTATACATATATGTGTATAATATATATCATATATATGTACGTTTATGCTTAAGCTTGTATAATTCTGAATCTATAAAACTAGACAGCATGCAAAGAAATGAGATCGATGTTTTAACCTCTTGGAATATCTACCCTGAGGTATGAGTTGTCAGTTGAGTTGTCAGCCTCAGAGATATACACTCATTCCACCGATATTAACACCACTGCTCTTTAATAACTGCCTTTGTGTGGGTTTTGCCATGTGAGAAAATTAGCCACATTAATTCTGAATCACAGCATATAAGCTGTCAACCAAAAGTAAATAAGAAATATATTGGAGCAGTATATTGTACAAATAATGGAGTTGCCTATTCAGAAATGGTCATTGCATTGGTACACACACATACATGTACACACAGACACACACACACACAGAACTGGGGTGGCAAGGCGACGTAACACCATACCAAATGATTGATCTACTCCATAGTGTTCTGAGTTACCTGATGGGATTATATAACTGGTGCCCACCATGCCAACAGTGCCTTTAAAGAAAAGGGGGGTTTGTATTATATAGAGTTCCAACTTCCACCCTAAATCCCCAGGAATCTGAGTCTCAAGGTTGTGACCAGAGCACAGAGATTCCTTTTAAATTCCCAGGTGACTCTAACTTGGATGGGAGGGCCACTGAGTGAAGAGACAGCAGCCATCATTGATTGAAAAGATTGTCACTGGGTGGTTCAGCTTCTCAGTTGGGGTCCTCACTGCAGTCACTAGAGTTGGAGTCACTTCCCATTTTCCTGATAATACAAGGAAGCTTTTAGAGGTTAGCATGCAAAGCCAGTATTTGAGTCCATATCTCTCTGATTGGAAAGGTCTGCTTTTTATGCTACAGCAGAAGGAAACCAAGAAGCTTTCGTAGAGTTTACATCTGGAGCAACAGACTGTCCAATGAAAGGAAACTTACAAAGCCCCAGTAGTCATGGTCTGCTTAGTCAGCAGTAGTGAGCTTTTTAAAACTGCATGTAAATCTGTCAGACATCAAGGAATATCAAAAAGACAACACCTCCTGACAAAATAGTCTCCTTGTAATATCTTGCATGCATAGCTTTTGTAATTATAATTTTCTACTATTTCCATAATGTATGTGTGCATGTGCACAAAGCATCTCCAATTTAAAATCAAAGCAGAGCAGAGCATAACTCTCCAAAGAATGGGAGCTTCATGTAGCACATACAATCTTGACATATACTCCCCAGTTGCTAATAGAATTTTGTGGCTAAACTCTCCCATACAAATAATATGTTAACAAAATTAATGTATTCATAAACTTTTTAAACAATAAATTGCAAACCTGTTCTTGATTATCTCTCCCTCCTTTTTCCTAGAACTACACGATTCTCACTGGTTTACCTTGCCTGGACTCCCTAACATCAGGCATAAATGCCTGCCAGTCCTTATTCTCAGGTTCATCCATATTCATCTCTACTAGCAAACATCAATCACCACCACTGAGATCATTCCAAACTTCTCCCCAATCCCGACCTTCCCCCAAAGCACCTACTGACACCTTGAGCTTCTCACTTGAAACACCCAATTCTTATTGTCCTCTAATTGAACGTTTGTACTATTAATTCAACCTTTAATCATGGGTGCACGCTGAACTGTATTTCCAGTGTCTCATGTACGTAGTCTTGATGAAATAATTACATTTACTAATAAGAAAAGTGCCCTCTTAAAATGAGTAGCTATTGAGCAATTGAGTGAAGAACATACTCCCAGCTACTCAAAGGAAGTGACCTAATTTTGGGCACCATGAAAAAGGCTGAAGTTAGATCCAGGTCAGTCACACACTCATGGCATGCATATTTTACCTTCTTCTACCCAGAAATGAAAACTCCTTAAAAGCCAGAACTGAGATCTACTCACTTCGTATTTCCCACAGCACTTAGAATAATCCATACCCTTTATGGACTAAACTGTGTTCCCCCAATATTTGTATATTAAAGTCCTAACCCCCAGTAGTTCAGCATGTGACTGCATTTGGAAATGGGGCTCTTAGAGAGGTACTTAGAGTACAATGAGGTCAGCTGTGTTAACCCTAAATCCAAGAGGAGATTGAGGCACCAAAGATGTGCACATGGAGGAAAGACCATGTGAGGCCACAGCAGGATGGCAGCCGTCTGCAAGCCAAGGACAGACCTCTGTGCAATCTGCCACCGCTTTGATCTTGGACTTCTGGCATCCAGACCTCTGATAAAGTAAATTTCTGTTGTTCAAATCACGAGTGTGTAGTATTTTGTTATGGCAGCCCTAGCAGACTAGTACAATACTCATCATGTATTTGCTGAATTGATTAGAACTAATAATTTACTGTTTCTTTCTACTCTTGGACTGTGCTTTTTTAAAGGTAGATACACAAAAATAAATGCCTTGAAATAATGGATTTTCCTTTGTTATTTTTATTGCCAACTTAGTGTTTTAGAAAGGCAATGCTATTTCTAACATTTACCATCACCCCTGCAAAGATATATTGAATTTAGATTACTTGTTCTTTCAAGTAACACACTTCCGTTAAAAGTCAAGGAATATTGAAAAGTCAAACCTCCAAGTAACAGCAGCAGTGTCTTATCCTTTAATACCTTGCACATGTGCTGAGGGGGGTTGTGAAAATATAAATATTTCAGGTATGATATTGTTGGAATCTCCTCCAATTCAAACTTAAACAGATCAATGTTTAATCCCACAACAGAAAAGGCCTTCATGCAATGATTTCTAGTCCTGTGGTCTCTCTCATCCTATTTGATCATTTCACTCTGAGATACTGGAGACAACCAGAAGCGAGGTTAGTCCTTACACCTTACAAAGTGTTGTCACTGTAGCTGGCTGGAGGCAAGGTGACAAGTGTTCAGTCCCTGTATATTAAGAACATCATCTGAAGTCTCCCACCACTTTGAAGACATTTGGAATTGTCAACGTGCATCTTGTTAGCCAGAAAAAAGTCACCAATATCAAATGCTGTGGGCTGAATGTGCGTGTCCCCCTAAATTCATATGTTGAAAGCCTAACTCTGCAACATGATGGCATGAGAAAGTGGTGACTTTGCAAGCTGATTAGGGCATGAGGGTGGAAGGCTCATGAAGGACTGTGTCCTTTACAAACACTGGGGAACTGGGCTGACACGTACACCTCCCTGCGATAAAGCCCACTGAGAAGGGGATGATGCTTCATGCTTTCTACGTATCAGTAACTAACACCACCATCTGACAAATGTTTATGACTGAATGAATGGACATTAGTGAATGGCTGAATTACAGTCATTATTTGCAAGAAATATATAATCTAGAAAGGACTAAAAATGCATAAGTGAGTGTGCTTTGTTTTGGACCAGCACTCCTCAAGTAGTTTGCTCTGAATGACCATTTTATAAAATTCTTAAACAATCATAAATGAATATTTTATAAAATACACTAAAAATAAATTACTAAGAAAATGAAAAAAACAAGACAATGAAACAAAACTTTTTTTTTCAGATGAAATTGCTAGGTAAGGCTTAATTTCATTTTTCCAAATAGCAACCAATGGGCCAGAGCATGTATTTTTAGTCTCACCATTTTTTACTATTGTCATCAGAAATGTGATAGGAGCATGTCCTAGTTAACCCATGAGTAAATGAAAGAAAGGCCTTTGAAAACTTACATTAAGATCAGTTTAAAATAATCTGCTAGGAAAATTATCATGTTCTTCCTGTACTTTCCAGAACTGTATTGCGATCCACACAAGTCTAAAAAAGCAAATAAATAAGTAAAAAAATATAGGACACCAAGTGGTTCTTTTCAGCAAACTCTTGTCAACAGAACAGAAATTAGCACGCACAGCTTCTCTTTTCCAGAAAGGGCCAGAGCACTGGGCATTCACTCTCCTTATAGCAGCCAGAGACCCAGCTCACCTGAGTGATAAATGGTAAATGCCATATGCAGCCTTCTCAATTCTATTTGTTTCTTTTGGAAATGACTAACATTCCCTTGTTGTGTTGTTGCAAATAATCAATTTACAACTGCAAAAATTACTGCTGTCTCTACTTCTTTCCAATGTAATACTGCTTTTATGTTATATGGTTCAAGTAATTTTTCACCTGTGAGTGATATATTATAAAATACAATTTATTTTGGAGGCTATTAAGCAATCACAATGTTCAAAAGTTAACATATATATACATGATGAAAATATTAAGAAATCATTATAATATTGTAAACTTAAATTTTAAAATTAAATGTTCAAAATATCATTGCCTGTGCAAGAAAAATGTTCCACAAAATGCAATAACACAGCCTATTCCCTAGTGGTTAAGTCTAAAATCATCCTTAAAGGTAGGTAAAAACAGCTCCTGAAAACACATTCAATACATTTTATAGTACCTGTACATGATTTTGTTTTGTATACCGTATGTAAGTCCAACCCAATCTGCTTTTCTACCAATTAAGAAGAAAAATTCCTTGGTTGAACACTGGATGAGGTACTAGGCTCATGTGTTTACAAAATAACACAATAAAAAATGTATGGATTCATATCAATTAAAAGGGCATATAATTCCACAACATTGGAATAAAACAAACAAAAAGCTGAAAGTATGAAAATGCACATTATTTAAAATAAAAATCAAGGAAAGAGTAAAAAGGACCAACTAAATATTCACAATAGGGTGAAGCAGCTACAATGAAATACTATGCAGCTATTAAAATTATGTTGCAAATAATAGAAACTGACAGTGTTTTTATAATACGTTATTAAGTGGAGAATATTTTTGACTATATATAATATTCTATATTATACATACACACATTTATATGTGATTATATATAAAATATATAAATGATAAATGTATTATATCATAATTTTACTATAAATTATATCATATTTATTTAAACAAAAACTGAAAGACTATATAGAAAATAATACTAATAAAGAGGGAGATGTAATTTTTAAATTTTTTCACTAGTATGCAATTAAAATTTCAACGTCAACATTATCATACTAACAGTGCTTCCCTTGAAGACTTTGTGAGCATTTTTAATTTTCATTTCATTTTTCTAAGATATGCATTCATTTATTTAGATCACGTGCATCAATTTAGTTATTTGAAGAAAATTCATCTAGTAAAGTATACAATTAAAATTTTGGATTTTGAGATTGAATAAGATTTTATATCAATCTTCCTGGTCCTTTTAGTAAAGGAAATTATAAAGCCAGTTTATTTCATTTGCATGAAACCCAATATTACCTTGTCTCCCAGGAGTGTTATGAACCTGATCTGAAGTCAGGAAATTTCAATATCTGCTAGAACATTACTCTGCTTCTCTTTCACTTCTCGAAGATCAAAAGAATCGCCTCCAATTGAAGATCTGATAGATATACCAATATCATGCATACTCACTAGACAAGGATACCGAGTTCACAATAAAAGTTTTAACATGAAGGGGAAAAAGTATCACTGATTCATTAATATTTTGAAATAAATTAGAAATTAGTTCTGTTGTTCTACATACACATCTGAATCAAAACTGTGGCACATTTAGTCAAAAACTCAGAACCCCAAATGTGGAATTAACATGTTTTGAGTATTTCCTAACTCCCTTAATAGGCATCAGAAAGAGAAAATCTGTCTCAGAGTAAAGTCTATTTACATTTAATATATATTTTTGGGACAAAGAGATACGATATCAAAGATGTGAAAAAGAATGAGAACTAGTCCTCTAATTTGATATTATATGGCAACTAGATACCTAATATCCTTTCAAAAAACTGTTTATAAGCAACTAATTCCCTCTCCTTCCTACTCACTCATAATCACAAGGTCTCAGTCCCTCACACACACAAAGATACAACTTGAAAGATCCAGACAGGAAGCACTGACATATACTGAGATTGAAACAACCAAATAATAAGAGCTAATAGGCCAAAATTCAATGCACATATTTCCCCATCAAAGTCTTAATGATTCACCAATTTTAACAAAATACACTAAATCACTTAATCTTGGAGACTACACAGATTGTTTCATATTCTATTAATTTGTGGTGTTTCTACTAATGTGGATATTTACCAAAAACTGATTGGACTTCTCTTTATTATGAGTAATATTTTGTGAGTGAAATTACACAGGGAAATTAATCCTGTGATTTAATACAAAATAAGATACCATTTTAACCCTGAACTTCATTTGTAGCTCTTACGGGATTTATTACTGTCTGCTCCTTCTCCACTGAAAGCTCTATTCTCATGACACACAGAGTTGAAAAGGCAAATTTTCAAGAAATACTTACTGAATAACTATAACATTGCTTTGCCAACTGACCGTATTTTGGGATCATATTTTTGCTAAAAATGAAATTCAATGAATGTCAGTTTAGATTCTTAACAAAAAGTGAAAGCTAAGACTGAGACAATCAGAGAGTATGTCGGAAATATATCCTGGCTACTTTCTGGTAAGGACTGAGGTGCCAAAAAGAATTTAAAATATGACACAGCACTGAGACTTCTGAACCCTCTGGCACCATCACCTGTGACTACTGAGCTCATGGAAGGTGGCTAGGTCTGCTGTTCACATAAAACACAAACTGAAGTTCAAAGACATAGTACAAAAATGTGGAATAATCTTAAAAGTAATTTTCAGTGACTATATGTTGAAATGATAGTTTTCCTTAGAGCGTGTTACATAAAACATTATAAAAGCAAATTTCACCAGTTTCTCTTTTTTAGTGTGTCTTCTAGATGACTTAAAATTGCTTATGGTAACCTGCTCTGTACATCCTGAGATATAAATCATCCATTTTCTCCACACTGTATATGATCATACAAGTCACCCACCTGATCACTGCCTCCGTTAGTCACTCAGTAGGCGTCCTGATTTTTAGATCACCTGTCACAGAATCTCAGTGCTTGTATTCAAGCCACCTTTAAGTTACTTAATAATAGGCCCAAAGTCATTTACATGTTTATTATAGTATATTTTACTACTGTTCTATTTCATTATTAGTTATTGTATTCTCTATGACTAATTTATAAATGAAACTTTATCATAGGAATATATGTATATAAAAAAACATAGTATATATAGAGTTCAGTTCTATCAGTGATTTCAGGCATCCACTGGGGTTCTTGGAAAGGATGCCCCATGTATAAGAAGACACTACTGTATATTGTTGTCCTTCTAAAAAATCTAATAGCTTAGATATCTTCAACTCATTTTATGCGTTTGATAGTATTTAAGAGTTTCTAATAAGGCATTTTATTTGTAATTTTGAATCTCAATATATTCCAAAATGAAGTTTAGTCTCCCAAGCAATGGACTCTATTTTACAGCATAAAATGCATATGAATACAAGGTCACACAGTCATAGTAATTGTTCCTTTTTACTATCCACCTTCTTTTTTCCTCAAAAACCTATCATTCTTCTTCATCTTCCAATTTTCTTTCTAGAAGACTCTCTCCCATTCCTGTTTATCTTGCACTCAAGAAGGCCCTCTTAAGATTGTGCTGCTCTTTAACACTCAGCCTCCCCTCACAACACTAGCCTCTCAACATCAGCAGCACCTGCCACATGTTTTCCCAAAATCTAAAGTGTGTTCATCATTTGATGCGGCTCCGCTCTCAAAATCCAGAAATATAATCTTCTCCTCTGAACTACTTATCACTGCACCTCTCTCATTCAATTAAAAACAGTGTTTTCATCTTGAACTTCAGGGTTTTAAGTCTTACCTGTTCATAGTTCACTCATCTCTCGTAGTAGCTCTTTCCCAGCCCAGGTTCATGACCAGTCTTTTCTACAACATACTCTCTCTAGAAAGCCCAGCTCTTCAGTTTGACAGTAGGCACACCTTGCTAATCTTCTAATCAGGCACACCTTGCTAATCTTCTAATCAGGTACGCATTGCTTGTTTGCTTGACCCATTTAGATTGCAGACTGTTAAGCATTGCTAGACAAAGTGACAGAACTGTGCTAACTAATGTGACAACAAATGGTTGTTAATTTTGTCAAGTTCCTCCTTTTTGCTCTGAAATCTTTTTATAGATTTCTTGCATATTCTCTGCTACATTTCCCAAGCCCCTGCCCCCAAACCATTTCATCTCAACCTACGATTTTATACTCACCTGAGGAGACAGAAGTCACTATAGGCAAGCTCCCTGGAGGCAGGGTCCTTATTGGTGGTATTTCCCGCTGAATCCCCATTTTGCAGCACTGGCTGAACAAATTTAGTTCACTAAAGCAGTGGTTTCATTTCCTTCCTAAGAGGTGACCAAACTCTTTTGCAACTACTGATCATACCAGCCTTCTTAGAACATTGTGGAATTTGCTCCTGAAAATTAAATTCAGTGGCTAGCCTCCACTTTCTTTTTTTCTGTCTTTAACCAGCTCTTTTTACCTCCACTCAGAAAAATGATGGTGTTTTCCAAATTTTTTGCTTTCAGATGAGTTACTTCCTTCTAAAATTTAATGATGATTTTGTTATATTTTTCTAGCTTGCAGTGTGATTTTCAGTTCCAGCCCTGAATTTCAATTGTACATCAGTTATTTTATCAGGACATAATGTCAGAGCTTCGAATTAGTGATGTGTGCAAAATAAACCCATTCTCCTGCCCCCAACCAATCATGCTCTCCTCTAGATATTTTTTTCATGTTTTGTTTTATGCCACTAGTTTTCAAGAGATCCAGATTCCAAAACTCAAAGGCAGCTTGTAATAGCCCCTTAACCTTGGCCTCCACATGCACTGATTTGATGGAGTTATAGATTTTACTATCATCTATGAAATCTATTTCATCACATTCATTCACATTACCTCCACTGGGTTTCTGTTTCCCATTCTTTATTGAAAAATAGTCACTTTTTTTAAGTTCTGAGGAAAATACTCAATAATGGAATACATTTTGATGCATCTCAAGAAGCCATTAGAAACAGCGTCCTAAAATAACATCTTGCAGTTACATGTGTTTCATTTTACTAACAAACAGATAAAATAAGCTTGAAAAATGTCATATCCAAATGTGTCATGGTGAAATTCTGAAGTGGAGAAGATGATGGGAGACAGAAGAGACACCTCTATAGACTTGCTGTGATATGAAAAAATTGGCTGTTCACTTTTCTTTGTGCAAAACACTAATTTTCCATATGAACTGCAAAAACTTCCAGAATACTGATTATATTCTGTGCTTAGTAAGCAAATATTTGTTAAGTGCCTTGTCCCAGGCCTCTGCAAAGCCACTGTAGACATGCAAGCATCTATTTTCCCTCCAGCCACAGCACACCAATGGCCACTCACGAATTTCCATGTGTTGGGCTCTCTTCAGAAAGTCCTATGGTCCTGGGGAGATAGGTAATGGAATAGTTACTGGAGTCCCTTTCAAGACCAGCAAAATTCCCTGTGTAAATGATGTCACTTTCTGTAACTTCTGGCCACAGCACGTACTAGTGAAAACCTGACCAAATACAGTAATTTAAAATACTGGACCAGGGATAAATATATAGTAGTTGATTTATGTTAAGAGAAACAAAACAAAACAAAAAAAATACCCTCTCTCAAATGGAACATGCCCCTACAGAAGGAGGGACATGACATTGATTCAGAGATTCCTGTCATTTGCCCCTTGACATCCTGTGCAGCTTTGAGAATTCACATATCTCTTAAAGTCTGTTTCCTCAAAAATGCAAGATAATGGTGATAGCACCTACTCACGGAGGGAAGAACAAGCAGATGTATGTTTACTTAATACATAGAGATGTTACTCCTTTGCTTTTCCTTTCATCAGACTTCATGAGAAAATAGCCTTTCCCTACTCCAACCTGTTAACAATCTCAGAACACACTCAAAATGTGTTGCTTCTATGGTAATTTAACATATGGTCATCACAACATGTATAAATATTCTCTCCAAACACATGGATTGTGTATGAATGTAATTAATTTTGGTGTTAAAGTTTATCATATATTCAACTGGATTATTCTAAGCAAAGATAATGTTAATTGATGAGTTAAATGTAATTTTTTAAAATACTTATACAAATAAAATCTCTAAAAAAACAGTTACTTGCTGTGATATCACACAGTGCTTCTTTGGAAGGTGTGTGATTAGTAATGAATTCCATTGCACCTGTCAGAGAACAGGACAGGGTTCCCATGCTTCCACTCTATATTTGTCTCCTGTCACATTTACACATGGCCCAAGAAATCAGTCTCATGGCCTTGCCCCAACTGAGGAGTCTCTAAGGACAGACAATTTAGGGGACATTTATCCTAAACACACACTCGAGTTCTCCTCTGCCCTCTCTGTGACTAAGAATGCTTGGAAAAAACTAAATAAGCACCTCTATATTTTCCATGATTCAGTCTAATAAAACAAATGGGCTACAACAAAAAAACAAATTCCCCAATATTTTCTTTAAAATCAAAAACCTATGAGATAAGTAAAACTACTAAAATTTGGCAACAGTTGGGTTAGATATACACATTCTGTAGGTCAAAATTTGATAATAAAAAAAAGAGTGATTACAAATACAATATTTTTTTTATATATAACACTTGATGTGCCTCATGTGTAACTAGTGTTGTTACATTCAGGAATTACCTGTTACTTAAACTTTATATAGCAATTATTTTTCTCAAAATGATGATGTAGGGAAAGTAATTGTACTCCTTGTCATTAATGTGAATGGTTATGCTGCCACTGTCAATTATTGGAGAAGTTTATGAAATTTTGAAAAATCATACCAAAGTTTAAAAAACTGGATTTTACAAACATTTGTACGTCAGTAGAATAAGCAAATAATAAATAACAATAATATAAGATCAGTGAAGATTTTTTGAAATTAATTTTTGGTTACTTTCACTAATACCTCAGTTTTTAAATGCATGAAATAGAATTTTTTAATGAAAAAATAATAAAAGGAGTGAAGATATAACTTTTTTTTTAAAGTCACAGCCAATTACCATTTTAAAAAAGTTTCAAAAGTCAGAAAGGAGAAAAAATTAATTACATTATAATTTAAACATTTTCTTCAATTTTCTTTAGATAATACAAACAATTCTAAATATCCTCTTCATTTCTCTTCTGTTTCCACTGTTGAATTGTATTTGCTTTGATGCACAGTGTAATTAGGTGTTTACAATATCAGTAAACAGTGAAGAAAGCATGACCATATTCTTCCTCTAGTAGGATGCTTTGCAGACTATAATAGACATGGGAGTTTTCCCATTTGTTTTTTACTAACTCCTTTAAAGAATGACTGTTTTACTTAAGAAACAGTTATCTACATAGCATATAATTCTGTCAACTAGGAAAAAATATATATTTTTGGTGTATCAAATGGGTATGCATTATTTTTATATTCTAAAGGTACCATTTGTTTGCAAAAGTTATAGTTCTTTAACCACTTGCCTTTCATAAATATTAGAGAGAATAAACCAACCATGTTTTTTAAAAAATGAAATTTATTTTTTTGTAGTTAAGCATGTGCGTGCCTTTATTTTTTTCCATTTTTAAAGTAATCTTTATTGTGTTTTTCCATTACCATTTAGTCCCCTATACCCCCCTCTCCCCAACAGTCACCACACTGTTGTCCATGTCCATGAGTCCTTTTCTTCAAACTTTCCCCCCTTATATATCATATCAGTACACACCTACAAAGATAAAAATGAGTGTACTGTTTGCTTGCTTATAACCATGCAAGGATAAATACAAGAAATAACTAAGCATTTGCTTTTAAATATGAAAATTTCTTCATTAAAAAATTCTTGTGGATACCACACCCTTAAGACAGGATTCCAACTAGGATTTTCTTTTTCCTACAATGTTCAAACCTGGAATAGAAGTTGTGGAATTAATTTAGTAATCCAGGACTGTTTACAATGTCCAAATTTTGGCATCCCATAAAGGTTCCTAGAACTTTCCTACATTTCCAGAATATTTAACAGGTTAAGTCTCTGATGATTTCTTTACCGAAATTCAGATAGTAAAATATGTAAGGTCAGTTAGTGGTCCAATAGCCAAATTGTCTTTTTCCCTCCCTCCACCACCTTCACCTCCCAAGCCTTCTCTCTCCCTGAATTTTTTTTTTCTTTCTTTCTGTAAGCAGTTGAAAATTATTTGCATGATTAAGTTGCTCAGAATCATGTGGTTGCTTGCTGAAATGAAAGAGCAGTATTATTTCCCATCACAAACCAGTAGGCGGTGCTAATTATAAGGTACCACGCAGAGGTTTTAAACCAAAAATCTCACAGAATAGGTGACCAGTTTCGAGAGTTGTAGCATCACCAATATAACCCGTGGAGAAGAAAATTTCAAATATTTGAATGTAACAGATAGAAATGTAACTGAGATTATAATATCATGAACAATGAATGTTAAACGAAAACCTAAGTTGACTGCAGGTTCTTAGTATGATCTTTACTTAAAGAATTCAAAACACAAGTACATATTTGTTCCCACATTAAAACCCTATGAAAAATCTCTTCCACCCCATTATGGTTTCAATTTCATTTGGGTACAGCATACAGTACATCTCCAAATCTGCCCCAATTGTCAGACACAACTACCTCTACTTTAGAGCATCAGCTAGTCCTCAGTGAAAATTCTGGTTTAATTATTCAAGTTGTTTCTTTCTCACTCAGTCTCTCTTTTCAAAGAACTAAAAGATTTACATGCATTCAACTTGCAAAGAAATACTCTACACATACATTATCTTGCACTTTTACAGAAATGAGCATTTCTACTTATATACATTATTATGAGAAAAAATGATTTAGAAAAACCAGAATGCTGCAAGCAGCTTTTTAAGTAATTTTGTTGGTTGTTTAAACCATATGAAAGACTACATTTTAATAATGCGCTCACTATATACATACACCAAAAAATGGCAATTTAAAGCTTAGTTAATATAGTATCTGAGTCAAATTTTAGAGCTACGTTCTTCAGGTATCAAGTCTGGTAGTCACAGACAGGATATAAACTATCTTCCTTACATAAATGCAACAGGACTGTCTTAATAGAGATAAGCTACCCTGAGTACAAAAAATAACTCATACCACAACTTCTAAAGACCTTTGATGGGAGAATGCATGGTGAATAAAGAAATATTTAGCTTTCTAGATATTACAATAAACTTTAATCTTCTACAGATAAATGATCATTTGTACTCCTAACTCTATTACCACTAAGCATAAAGAAAATAAAATACAGACATAAAACTTTTAATTCCACACACTGGGTTTACAGACTTAGAGAAATAATTGCTTGAAAAAGGCATAGTGTGTTATTAATCTCTTCGTTATGGGCCCTTCAGTGTGTTACAATTAGTTTTTATGTCTATAGATAACCTAGAAGAAAAGTCTGAGAAGTAAAAAGTTATTTGATTTCCTTTATATTCATTTTAACATAATACAAATTATATGCACATGATAAATTTAAGACTGAACTTTTCATTAAAGGAAAAAAATGAAAGCTTCAAAATCAAATCATTTTAATAACCACCCTCCATATTTTAAGATGTAAAGTAACACACAAAATTTATTTGCACAGTAATTTCTAGCAGATTCTGTCAACTATACAGAAAATGCTTTTTTTTTTCTTTTTTTTTTTAAATCACCAATTGGTTCATCTCCCAAAAGTAGTGCTGGAAACATGTAACAGAACAATCATAAAATATCACAAGCTCCATAGACTACATTCAAAGCAGTATTGTAATGTTACCAACACACAAAATCCACAACATCACCAATCCATACCTGTCCTGTGCCTGGTTCTTAGAGGAAAACCTTTGGGACCACTAAGAGACGGTTATAACGAGGGTAAACACTTTCTTTACAAGTTAAATAAAAGGCAATTTTGCACTTTAGGGGAGTAGTCTCATTAATACAAACTAACAGTTCTCTCCTCAACGTGATACCCTATTGCCTATTATCGAAAGTAACTGTTTCCTCATTCCCTGGAAGATGCCAGCAAGTCCTTAAAACCCAAGCAAAACACCGGGAAAGAAAAGATGCAAAGACAGCAGCACTAAGACAGCAACTCCCTTCGCAACCAGCAACCAGATTGGGAAAGACTTACTGCGTTGTTTACTCTGCCAAAAAGGAGGAGCGGGAGTTGAGCGCGCGGGCGCCGGTGCCATCCACGGGAATATAGAAAGGTCCCCAGCGCCCCGACCGCTCGGCCAGCGGCCAGCCCTTGGGTAGAATGTTGCCCTACCTCTCCCTCTGGTCTCCCTGGCTCTCTAAGGGGCCGCTCGTCGGACCGCGCAGCGTCCTCGACTCTCGTTCCTCGGGCTCTGGAAGTGGCCCTCGGAGAACTTACAGGGCCCAGCGTACCAAGTCCCCGGCGGCCGGCTGCCAACTGCCCAGATGCTGCCAGCCGCCGACACTACCTGGGCGCAGCCGAGGAAGGACTGTATTTTGCACACAACCAAAAAACGATCGGAGACAGGGGACTTTCCCCAGCGCCCGGCAAGGTTGTACCCCATCGCGGGCGCGCGCGCGGACACACGGGGACACACACACACACACACACACACACACACACACACACACACACGCGTCCTCGCCAGGACCAGCGTTGCCATTGCAAACCCCGGAAACGCCTCCAAGGGGACCAAGTACCTGCTCTCTTCGAGCTGCTCAGCTGTTCACTTCATCCTCCGTTGACAAGGAAACCAAACCGCACTTCATTTTTTTTTTTTCCAGAAAAACCTTCCACTGCCATCATTTGAAAATTGATTTAAGGGAAAGGAAGGGGAAGGGAGAAGGAATAATATAGATGTAGATATAAAGATATCTATCATAAAATTATATCGGGTTTTTAAAAAAGTCAAATGCGCAAAAGTCATCATTAATTTAAAGGAAAAAAATATTTTGCTTAAAAATAATCCCAATAACCAGCTGCAAGAAAAGTTTCACGTTATCAATGGGAATCAAAAACAGAAGGAAAAAAAAAAAAACCCACGAATTTGTTCTCACCGGCTCCAAAAAAAAAGGCACCAAGAAAATGGAAAATAAATGTCTTTGCTCAGTGGTTTGTACCAGTATTGCAAAACCACAAACTTGTAAACACTGCATAAAATCCCACCTATCCAAAAATCTTATCAGAAAAAGAATATGCCAAAAAAAGGTAGAAACACGCTTTTTTATATTTTTACAAAGGAAAAAATAGGCACCATACTTCACATCGCTTTTTCCATAAAACCAGTTGCACATCTCGCAGGAGTCGCTCCGGCGGCACGATCTCCGCGGACTCCCGGACACAGCGCCTCGTCTACAGAACCATTGCATGCTAGAAAAACTTGGATTCAGGAAAAGGCTCAAAACCATGCTCCTCCAGCTTTCCCAAATACAAACAATAATCAAAGAAGTGGGAAAAAAAAAAGATGGAAAAAAAAGCCCGAAAAACAAACAAAAAAAAGGACAAAAAGAAAAAGAATAGGACAAGAATGCCACTGAGAAGGTACTCACCGAACGGGAGTAAAATGTTGGAATAAAAATGAGATTTGGTATAAAATACAGTATGGCGGTGGGAGAAGGAATGAAGCGCGTTTTTCTCTCGGTCTCGACCTCGGGCACTGACACGTGACAGGAGCCAGGCTGCCTCCCAGGCAGGGAGGACCAGGCTACCAGGGGCGCCCACAGAGCCGCTCCGCGGCCGGCAAGGCTAGCTCAGCGCTGCGCGCAGACAAGCAGTGGCCCCGTGGGGCCGGGAGCACGCGCGCGCACACGCACGCGGGCAGGGCTCACACGCACGCGGGCGGGAGGGCAACGCCGGGAGCGGAGCCGCGCGGGCCTCCCGAAGCGCCCGGGCTGCCTCTTCTGTGCTGTCACCGTTGCCACCACCGTCGGCGCCGCCGCCTGGATGCGGAGGGCGTGTGCGGGCCGTGCGTGGTTCTGTCCACAAGCCTCATAGATGAGAACAACTTGCTGCTTCCCGCGAACTTGTGCCGTACCACTTCGCTCTGTGCATAGCCCTTTTCCAGCTCAATGTAGTTAGCTGCGGAGACTCCCAGCCCCGGCTTTCCCGAAGTTTCACTGTCCATTTCTCCCAGGTTTCCCGGGTCCCTTCCCTCACTAGCTGCTTCAGGCTCTTCCTCTCCCTGTATCTGCGCTTCACCTTTGCGGAGCTTGCGGAACCTGGCTCGGACCAAAACGGGAAGAGAGGCGGGGGGCGTTGTCACAGACAAAGCCACCGTCAATCTTGGTCGCCATCAGAGCGCAGGGCATCGCGTTGCGCGTCCGCAGAGAGAAGCGTCTGCAGTTGGAAAAACACAGTAGTCTCTCCTGTAGAACCCCATCCCGGGACCCTCTCTGCGGGCAGCACAGCCGGGGGTGGGGCGCGAATTCATTCCTGCGTGGATCAGGCATTGTTTATTTGGTCTGCGTGCGCGCGCACGCGCCGGCCTGTAGGCTTTTCTGGAAGGCTCCTTGGCAGAAGCTCCTGCCTGACTCCTACTCAAGTTGTGAGTTAGGGCTGGAAGTCGAGGGATAGGGGCTCGGAAACAAGTGAGTCCATTGTGTGGGTCCACAGGCGGGGAGCGAGCACTCGGCTGTCGCGAGAGGGAGATGTGAGTCAGGAGTGGGGCGCGCAGCCCAGGTGGCTGAGTCGCGTGTTTTGGACGCGAGGTGACAGGATTCTCCACCTGGCATCTGACTGAAGATGACTGTCACCTGAACAAAGATTCCATCAGCCAATTGCTGGGTACCTTCGGGTTCTTTTACTGACTGTTCAAGAATCAGCTTTCTGGACATCTGAACACATCCATTTTTCTTCATTTTTGTGCAATACCAACATCAGGACCATTTTCCTGTCCTACTTTGAATGTGGGTTGTGTGGAATTAATTGGCATTGCTGTGGTTAAGAATGAGGCATTAGCACAGCTCCTCAGTTCCCAGATTGTTATCTCCATGTTCCCGATGTTGACATTTAGGATAAAATGCCTCCCAGAGATGACCTACTCTGGACAATTTTGAAAATTAAGTACACAGCCACACTGGGAGAGCTTCAACAGCAACTAGTTTTCTCAAACATTCTAGGCAGAATTCGTTGAGCAAATAAAGTCTTAATCCATAATTTAAATACAAGAGATTTAAAATAACCATTACAATATGATTAAATATTTATTTTGGTGAGTTGCCAGCTTTACAACTTACTATTCATATTTCAGAGAGTGAGTTGCTGACGAGAAATACTGTCCGAGAAAGATGAACACATGAAAGCAGATTTGGTAACTTCTGAAGTCACGCTGAATTCTACCTGAAAATAACAGGATTTTAAGCTGGATAATACATCCAAAAACACGCCGGGCTTCTTTTTTTTTTTTTTTTTTTTTTTTTTTAATAAGATATTTTCAAATGTCTTTCTACACTGGGTCATGAGTTAATTTTTCTAGCAAATTACCTTAAGTTTGCTAAATTTTCCAAATTTTTCTTTCCATATCAAAAATATCTGATTCTAATTATTTTAAGAATAAAAGAATATGTAAGCATATTTTATTCATCACATATCACAGCAGTATTCAAATCTGAGCAAGTTCACTTTAAAAATGAGTTTTGAATCTTTAGAGAGTTATTTAAGAAGAACTTGGAAAAACAAGCCCTTTAGAATTGCTCTGCAGCAGTGGCTGTCAGCCAGTCTCAGTGATTGTCAGGCTTTTATTATTCAATAAAACGACTCCCCTTTATGT
Source organism: Pteronotus mesoamericanus (assembly GCF_021234165.1). Taxonomy (NCBI): domain Eukaryota; kingdom Metazoa; phylum Chordata; class Mammalia; order Chiroptera; family Mormoopidae; genus Pteronotus; species Pteronotus mesoamericanus. The sequence goes on from NW_026555321.1 coordinate 63,578,030, forward strand.
TAAATGCAGTGCTACTGAAGAAAAAGCAGGACATCAATATCTTCCCTGCGCTTCTCCCATCTACTTATATAATTACAGCCTAGTGCTTACAATATTCCACCAATTTGCTTCCAATTCTTGTCCTTTAGACTGACTGCATGGCCACATTAAAACCAGGAGTAAACAAAGTTTGGTTAAGGGAACTAGCATGTACTAAGCACAGCCTCTTATTTAGTTTTTGTGTCTGCTCTATGAACTGTATTATATTCATTTTGCAAGTTAGGAAAATAAAGTCAGAATTTAAGCAGTTTTGCAAGAATTTCACTGTTAGTGTGTATTATGGGTGGATTGGACCCATATGGTATTTGGTGTTACAGCTAGAATAAAATACCTCCAAAGATCCATAAAAGATACTCAATATTTTCTAATATTACTACTGATGACCATTAACAAATGCACAATTTTCTAAGTAAAGTAATGGATCTAAAATAAATTCGTGAGACTTGATTGGGCTGTATTATCCACCACAAATAACAATAGCATTATACATATTTCACTCGTTTTTTGATCCCATAAAACACAAGGAGAATAAAATAAGTCTTTAAAAACAGAGAGGAGGGGGTTTATTTTTTTCTGTAGCAAAAATCTGTATGAGAGATGTGGTGGCCACATGCTTTCTAGCCACATCCTCAGAATTTCACCACACCATTTGAAGCAAAGTTGCAGCTGTGAATTCCTTTTTCTGTCCATTCTGAAGTAAGCTGTGGAGGATTTATAACAGAAGCATATTGAATTTAAGATGAGACAAGTCAGTAACAACTGAATGAGGAAAAGTCTATTTTGAAATCTATGCTATGTAATCTCCATGTTTTTTCATGAGAAAATATTGAGGATACAGGAATTACATGTGCATATATATATATTTTCATATGAATATATACTTAGAAATCACATGTTACAGTATCATGAGCCCAATGTATGCTTTTATAGGAAATACCCTTGTATCATTTTTCTTGCTTCACTTGATAATTTTTTCACAATGTAGTGATTTTAATTTTTAATTAATTTTACTTTATTATTTTCATTGTGTGTTCTAGCCCTTCCTAGAAACATGCAATACTTACAATTCTCTTTTTAGTTTGGTGGGTTTCCTTTACTTTTTTAATACTTCTATTGGAAAAAAGTGAAAATACCATAACTCATCAAATAATTTTTACAAGTTATCAGACAAAGTGATTAGAAGATCTGAAATAGTAACGATATGATATGGAATGAGTACGATAAGGAAGGAAGAACTATTGAAAGTACTGTGTAATTTATTTTTTAATATTTCTTATTATACCCTAGCTCTTTTATGGAATCCAAAAGTTCATATATGTAGAATAAAATACACATCCAAAAATTTTATGATTTATGTTTACTTATGGTTACTTTCATAGAAAGTTAATAAGATATATATTGCTAAGAAAAGTATGTCTACTGGTATTCTTATTTTGAATGTGTTTATTTTGCATTACATGGTTGAATGTGGTTCTATAATAAAGTGACCTAGGGCAAAAGTGACACAGTATGTACCTCAGGAAACCCAGATGGGTTTCCCATGAACACACTTAGGAACAGACAGGAGAGAGCATCACATGACGTGTGTAGTGTTCTGAGCCATTTGCCATTATTCATTGATTACTGGTCTGACAATTATCCATTCTAAAGAGATTATCAAATATCTCAGTTTATAAATTTAGAAGCTACAAGTTTACCTAAAGTATTTCTTTAGATTTAAAGAGTTAAAAAATAAAAATGTGGCAACCGTAGAGCCAGAAAACAGGCCTCTGAAAAGGTACCAGAGGTTAAAAATATTAGTTTTAAAACACTTTATTATATACTAATATGATATAAGCATATAAGAAGCCTGAAGGAACAAAAAAGACAGGGGATTAATGCCAAACAAAAAATGCTAATGAGAAGAATCATAAAGGAAAAATATGTACCATTCAATAACTACTTACTGTGTTTTAGATGCTTTACATATGACATGCACTGTCATAAAATCCTTATAATCAAGAACACAATCTAACAGATTCTTCCCAGGGATCTAGTACTGAAACAGGTGAACACCAAAGGGTTTCACATTTAGTGAGACAGATCTTAAAGACCATAGAACAGGAAAAGTAACTTCAATGACAAAGTGCTGTCATTATAGCTAAGAAACTGGGACAAAGACAGTATTTGGAAGGGGAGAGAATACAGAGGACCAATGTGGTGGGGGATGAACAGAAAAGAAGAGAGCAAGGTAAGGTAGTAAATGAGGAGGGACAACCAGAAATTTTAAGACCAAGAACATCAGGTAGGGCCCTGGAAAATCTCCAAAAAAAGGCATAAATTTTTTTTTAATGTAAGACAAGTACAGACACTGGACAGATTTGGGTCATACTGATGAGTCCTAAAAGACATGACAAAAAGTAGTTTGGAAAAATATTGAACACTTTACAGTGTGTGTCTTTAGTGAAACTAAATGTTGCTTGAAAATTCAAAACATTCTTGCTGAGGTTCATAGAACTACACCAGAGGAAGTTAACAGTTTTCAAAAGAGAGAACCAGAAAGACATCTCTTCATTTGTGTTTTAAAAACGTTATGCTAAGTGAAATAAGCTAGTCACAGAAAGACAAATACTATATGATTTCTATCATATGTAGAATCTAATGAACAAACTGAACTAACAAGGAAAATGGATACAGGCTCATAGAAGGAACACAGTGTGATAGCTCTGGAGGGAATGTTGCGGGTGGAGGGATTGAGCAAAAAGGAAAAAAAGACTCATGGACATGAACAAGCATGTGGTGATTGCTAGGGAAAGGAGGGTGTAATGGGAGTAAATGGTAATGGAAAAAATACAATAAAGATTAAATTTAAAAAAAAACAAAAACAAGAGGTTTCTTTATCTCGATGGCTTAGACTGGTAATAGTAAGCAAAGGTTTCATTGAAAAAGTAATTTTGTATAAGGAGAAGAATTTGGAAGATATTCCACAGAAAACTGACATATGACTGTTGACCCCCAAGATGTTAGACAAAGTATGAACTAGCTCCTTTGCCTGTAAGAGTTATAGTTATGATCCTCCTTTTGTCTTTTTTCTCTGTTTACTTGTTTTAATTTTAAAAACTGGGGGTTTAGAGACAATATGGATTCTAAGTATCAATATTAATTTAATTAAACTCTGGAATTTTTTTTCAGTTAAGTGTTATTCATTTGTTTCATTTAAAGGTTATAATAATTGAGAGATGAATGGATGTGAGTAGTTGGTGATTATCAAGTTTTGGGGTCCTGTCAATAAGAAACACTTCTAATTTCCATGATTCTAGTAAGTGATTTATTTCTATTCATATCAGACTTTCATTTTGGAAACAAAATTTATTTTTCAAGAATAAAATTGAGTTTCAGAAGCCAGACAAATAGAGTAGAATTATTTTATGCTGAGAAATCATGTGACAACGCACTTTGCAAGCTTCTTATTATAGTTCGAATATAGATTACAAATAATATTTGCTTAGTCCATCTTTTGGAATAACAAAATGCCAATAGACATTTGGTTAAAAATAATATAGGGAATAGTTAAATTTAATTTTTGGTTTATATAGATATGTAGTTTCCAGATTCCATTTTTGGTGTCATTGAAATAATAAATAGGTACTTTTATATAACTTTCTGTTATGTATTCTCAATTTTCTCTGAAATTCTCTACTCTTTTTTCTCTCTGCATCTCAGAATTCAAATCTCTGATATCTTCCTATACATATTCAGGGAATAGGACATATAAATACATTAATTATTGGACTTTTATGAAACTAATAGAAATTTACTAAATGTGTAAATACACATCTGGTAAAAGTGATTTTAGGAAATAGTCAGTTATATATTTATACATACAAGGTCTGTCAAGAAAAAGTCCAGCCATTGTTAATATAACAAGAACAGTTTGCATGACATTGATATAACCTGGCAGCCAAGCAGATAGACTGGAATGCACATGTATGAACAATGACGACTTCACTGTACTAGTCAGTGGGGGTGGTAGACACTGCTGAATGAGGATGTATACTGTGTGGCCATCGCATTCAAAATGAGAGAGTAGAGCAATGAATCTGCATCATCAAATTTTGTGTTAAGCTTGAACATTCATTAGCATAAATAATCTGGATGATTCAGAAGACTGCAGCTATGGACAACTGGTGATTGGTAGCCTCATCATGACAATGTGCTTGCTCATGCATCACGTCTCATGCAGAGTTTTTTGGTGAAACAGAAAATTACCCAGGTGATTCAGCCCCGCTACAACCCAGATTTGGCACCCTGGGACTTCTGGCTTTTCGCAAACTATAATCACCTTTGCAAGGTAAGACATTTCAGATTCTTGAAGAGATTCAGGAAAACATGATGGAGCAACTGATGGAGATTGGGATGATGGAGAACTGTGTGAGGTCCCAACATGCTACTTTGAAGGGGGCTGAGGTGTCATTGTCCTATGTACAATGTTTCTTGTATCTTGTATCTTCTTCAATAAATGTCTCTATTTTTCCTATTACACGGCTGGATAAGTTCTAAACAGACCTCATCATGTATCCCCAGATTCATTTGTTCCCTTTGGATGTCTCCCTCCTGAGCCCAGAGATGGGTCAAGCTTGTTTAGATCTGAAAAGATAACAGCCTTTGTCTGGTTGGCTTCCAGGTAGTTAATTGTTATTTTATTCATCTAAAGCTTCAGAGAAAACAAGAGCAAAGATCAAACACAACATTCCAAATAAAAATATAATGAACAACTAGGAGGCTACTGGGCAAAACATGAAGATTTGACACTACAAACTTATATATACAAGCACTCTACTTGTCAAGGCATTCATTACATGTAGTCACTTGTCCATGTATGAAGTCTAATTTCAGATGCATTTATCTTTACAAATTATATAAAATCAAAAGTACCTTTATTGTTACATAACTAGAAAAAGAGTTCATTAACATTCAATATGTCACCTTTTTACTTGTTTTCAGAAAAAATTGGTAATTAATTTTAAAAAAATTAAACAGCGTATTTTATTAGTATTCTTTAAATCAATTGTGTTCAAAGCTCAGGAGATAACAAAAGTGTGTGAATTACAGAAAACTTTAATCTTTAAACTTGATACTTGTGTTTGTTCCAAAAAGAGGTAATCTGTAATTTTTTTGTTACCATTTGGACAACAAAAACTGTGACATGTTTTAAGGCTTCTATGAAGAAATTAACAGATATTCTCTAAACCTAATTTCAAAAAGCTATTATCAAAGTATTATAGTGCACTAAATTAAAGCTTACAAAGAGGAAAAAAGATTGCAAATTAAATTTAAATGCCAGATTCAAAAATACACTATGTTTTGGGGGGAAGGAGGGATTTTGTAGATAAAATTTTGCCAAAAAACAGTTCTTCTGATAATTTGTTAAACCTGGTGGGAATAGATGAAGCCTCTGTTGCTGCAAGAAATGTTCATAGAATTTAGCACAGTTACTGATAAAGCTAGAATCTCTTCCACTCATGATGAGGACTTTTATTAGAATCTTGAAACATCATACATTATAACTTTAACATCATACATTATAACATGATTTGTATGTTATATATAATGTATTTTTTCACATAATCAGTGACAAAAAATCCAGAGACTATGATAATAAATTGACAAGTATAACACTCAAGTAAATATAAAAAAATTCAATTTCCTCATTCATATTCTATATGCTGTGTAATGTTTAATCAATGATTATAAAGATATTCATTTGTTATTATTTAAAAATATATTCTTTTAGAGAAATGCTACTTTGGTACCCTAAAACATTTACAAATTATTCACCAATATGTAAGCTTTCTTTTCAAAAACTATTCAAGCCACTTCAGGGATGCGTAGTAGGTAACACCTGATGAAATAATCTCATAGCTGAAACTTTGTTAATGTGACTCTAGAAATGTACTTAAATGTGTGCTTTCGTTCATTCTCCAGAAGACGCTCACAATATGGATCATAGTGGATGGACCTGGAGAACATTATGCTAAGTGAAATAAGCCAACCAGAAAAAGACAAACACCATATGATCTTACTCATATGTGGAATCTAATGAACAAACTGACTGGCAAGCAAAATGGAGACAGATTCATAGATAGTGAGCAGGCTGACAGCTCTGGGGAAAATTGAAGGGCTGGAGGAACAGAAGAAAAAAGGGAAAAAAGGAGAAAGAATTCATGCATATGGACAACAGTATGACAATTGTGGAGGGGGGGAGGGAGGGTAGAAGTGGAGTGAGGATAAGGTGGATAAATGATGATGGAAAATAAATAAATAAATCATAAAAACACATTCAAAAACTCAGAACTGAATTGTTTAAGTCTCAATTGTAACTAAAATGAAATCAGCATATGTCATATTGAAAGATTCTCAGTATTCTAAAGTCAGACTAAAATGTAAACTAAATCTTTTTTTATTAATCATTTTTCCTTCTTTTAAAAAATACATTTTAAGAATTTTCTAATACGAAAAAATGTTCCTTAGAAGTTGCAGAAATATCAGTGTAACGGGCACCGAATATGAGTTAGTTTTCTTAACAGATTTGCCAAGAATGATTAATTTTATTCTAATGCCTAGATCTTAAAACAGTTGATTTCATATGTCTTTGTAATGATTCTTTTGTAATAACTACAGAATATTTTCAATAAATATTTCATTTTGTCTTTTTATACAAATTAAGAACTTAACATGAAAGTTCAAATCAGTGCAAGCATTTCAGCAGCACTCTTTTCTTTCTGTGCTAGAACCACACAGGGTTAGGATTTTGAGACACTGGATTGATGGACAGTTAGTATATGCCCTACACATTCTTCAATATCAGGCTTTCAAGCAAGCTTTTCCCAAGTACTGCATCATAGTCAAATCATGGTTGAATTCTTTGACAAGTGCCTGAAGTGCTGATAGAGGGTGTTGCTGAGTGATATCCATATGCTTTAGATAGCAGGCATTCAAGCAGTGGAAATGGTATTCTCTGTGAAAATTCAGGGCATGATATGTCTGTTTCACTCAGCTGGAGAGCCAGGCCACTTCTCAACAGGGTGTGAGGAAAGCTAGGTAGGAATAGATAGGTAGTTTTTTTTTTTTGTTTTTGTTTTTTTTGGTTTTTTTACTTTGATAAAAGCACTGAGTAATTTGGCTATGCATTCTATGAAGACCTAGAATTCTGCCAAAAGGAGGAACAACAACAACAACAACAACAACAACAACAACAAAAGAGCAACAAGGGCTTGAACATTTTTAAGGACAATTATTTCAATAAGCAGCCCAAACAGAAAACAGCCCTGGTTTTGAATAGAACTGTATTCTCATCTGCCAGGATATCAAGCTTAAAATCATTACTGGAAATATCCAAATCTATGTGCCTATCAAATGAGATGATTATCATTACCATTTCAGCCATGGAAGATCCCTGTCCCAAATAGTGATTCAACAACATTTTGAAACTTTTCTTTCTCGTTATAGTTACCCAAGGCTGGATTGTTTTTATAGATAATGCTAATTTGTGCCTCTCTGAAAAGGCAGGGAGCAAAATTTTTCTGTGGCATGAATATCATTATTTATTTATTCTTTCATTTCATTGCTTGCCCGTGTTTCTTCACTTGTGTGAGCTGTATGTCACATGCAGCTCTTTCTTCATGGTGCTTGGTGCTGGGAAGACCAAGGTACAGAAAGCAAGTCGCTATGCCCTCTGATCACAACTGTGTTGGAACTTGTGGTGGAAAAAGTTATCAAGTTAGTTTGGGGACATATTGTGCTAGTAACAAGGTATACAAGTGGAATTGCTCAGCAGGTAATAAGAAAAATATGTTTTTCATAACCTAAATTTCTCAGTTATCTCTTCAGATTCTTGAAAGTAATTGGCATCGATTTTGAGAGTTGAAACTCTTTGAATGGATGAACTCTCCAGAGGAAACACCTGGAGAGGTAACAGGAACTGACAATTAGGCATCTGGAGGTAAAGAACCAGAGTGAGGCAAGGAGCTGTGAGAGAGTTTAAGTTAGATATCCTGGGTATATGACCATTTTCTTTTTTCAAATAGGATTAACAAACTCAGTTAAAAATGCTATTACCATACTTCTTTGATTATAAGAAGCACATTTGTACACATTAACATATATTTAACTGGCTTATAGTTAGCAATAATGTATATACTTAATATATAGGTGGGGTTATTTTTTCCATTCTTGAGAATATTTTACTAAAAATATGTTGCATTTTTTATAGTATCTTAGAATTAAAAAATGTATTTTACGGCTACTTAGAGCTTTTGTTCATGATTTGTAGAAATATTATTACTGTGAAGACAGACTACTTGTTATCTTTCATGTTAACTTAGTTTATATAAAAAGTGGGAGGAGATAATACTTTCAGGAATTTAAGTGACATTACTAATCTATTCAGGGCTTCAATGATGGTATATGAACGTAGATGTTGAGGGTCAGAGGAATAAGCGACATGGAGATAGTTGCTCCATATGCTGTTGATACTGACTACATTTCTAGTGTGAACAAGTGATGAAGAATAATAATTGTAATGAAGCAGTTTTAAGCAAGTTCAAGAAGAATCAGCCATAAGGAAGATACTGCTGAGATGCTTATGAAAGTAGTGTTGTCCCTTGTGATGTGCTTTGTCAGGCAGAGCTAATTATCTGTGGATGATAAGAGAAAACATGGTGAAAAACAGTAGCCATTTCAAATAGCAGGAGTATCCCTTTAAAACCCAACAACTCCCTGACCCATGAGATCATTGAAATGGCACCACAGCTGACAGGAACAGCAAGGCCTGCAATGTCTTCCTTGGGAAAGGGTGAGAGGAGGCAGTGAAAATAACTTCAAACATATCTTAGAAAAACTAAATTTTATTTCAACTGCTTGACACAATCCAATTAGAATAAGAAAGGGATTATTAAATGCATCCAAACTAAAGTTTTCTAACCAGAAATTAATTTAGTTTGCTGAAGTTTGCATATTGTATAATCTGATGTATCTCTAAACTTCATACGTTGAGGCTTTAACAGGAAAGCAAAGTGTTTATTTAACTTATCTTTGCCTGTATACTCAGTAACCAAAATTAATATTTAAAGGTCTTAATGAATGTTTGTTCCAAATTAAAAGAGATAGTACATAAGAAAAGTTACATATTATAGCCAAATTTTCAGAACTTCTATCAAAAAGAATTTATTTTTGAATCTGAATTTAGTTAATAACAGCAAAGAATGATTCACAGGTTTGCTGCCAATTCCCTCTAACACTGTCCTGCACCAACATTCCAATTTTCCAGGGTTGGGCATTTTCTAAAGAAGTCATCAAGGACCCAACATCTCCCATGTGTCTTTTCATCATTGATTAGGCTGCAACTTTATCTTTGTGCCAGGATGGTTGCTCTCATCGAGGCATTACATCTGCCTTCTACTCAGGAAGAAGTAGAGGTCAAAAAAGGTAAGACCAGTAACATGCTGTTTTGATTACTATGGCCTTATAGTATAGTTTCATATTAGGTAGTGTGATTCCTCCGACTTTGTTCTTTCTCAGGACAGTTGTTGCTTTGTGGGGCATTTTGTGGTTCCATATACATTTTTGAAATATTTGTTCAAATACATCATTGGAATTTTGATAGGAATTGCATTGAAATAATAGATTCTTTTGGGTAGTTTGGGAATTTTAACGATGTTAATTCTTCCTATCCATGAACACTATATGTACTTCCACTTATTTGCATCTACTTCGATTTCTTTCTTCAGTGTCTTGTAATTTTTTGAATACAGGCTTTTTACATCCTTGCTTAAATTTATTCTAGGTATTATATTCTTTTTCTAGCAATTATGAATGAGATTATTTTCTTAATTTCCCTTTCCATTAGCTCATTATTGACATATAAAAATGCAACTGATTTCTGGATAGTAATATTGTATCCTACTACTTTGTTGAATTTATTCATCAGTTCTAGTAGTTTCTTGCTGGAATCTTTAAGGTTCTCTATGTACAGTGTCATGTCAACTGAAAATAATGACAGTTTTACTTTTTCCATTCCAATTTGGATGCCTTTTATTTATTCTTCTTGTCTAACTTCTGTGGCCAGGATTTCCAGTACTATGTTGAATAAGAGAGGTGAAAGTGGACATCCTTATCTTGTTCCTGATCTTAAAGGGAATGTTTGTAGTTTTTTGCCCATTGGGTATGATGTTGGCAGTGGGTTTGTCATATATGGCCTTTATTATGTTTAAGTATGTCCTCTCCATTCCTACTTTGCTGAGAGGTTTTTTTTGTTTTGTTTTGTTTTGTTTTAATCATAAATGGGTTCTGGATTTTATCACTTTATCTGCATCTATTGATGTGATCAATGGAACAGAATAGAGGCCCCAGAAATAAACGCACATCTTTATAGTCAGTTAATATTCAACAGAGGTAATAAGCACATGCAGTAGTCTAAAGATAGTTTATTCCATAAATAGTGTTGGGAAAGTTAGACATTTGCAGAAAAATGAAACTAGATCACCTTATTATACCACACACAAAAATAAATTAAAAATGGATTAAAGACTTAAATGTTAGACCCAAAACCATAACAATCGTAGAAGAAAACATAGGCAGCAAAATATCAGACATTGCTCATAAGAACATTTTATTGGCTGTATCTCCCCAAGCAAGGGAAACAAAATAAAAATAAACAAATGGGACTCATCAAACTGAAAAAGTTTTTGTACAGCAAAGGAAAACATCAAAAAATAAAAAAAGATATCCCACAGAATTGGAGAAAATATTCACTGATACATCTCATTAGGGGTTAATATCCAAAATTTATAAAGAACCTAACAAAACTCAACACCAAAAAACACAAACAACCCAATTAAAAAGTGGGCAAAGGACCTGAATAAATACTTCTCTAAAAAGGACATACAGATGGTCAATATATATATATGAAAACATGCTTGATGTCACTTGTCATCAGACAAATGCAAGAAAAACCACAATGAGATACTATCTCACACCTGTCAGAATGGCTATCATCAGGAAATCAACAAACAAGTGCTGTTTAGGATGTGGAGAAAGGGAAGCACTTTTCTACTGTTGGGAATGAAGATTGGTGCAGCCACTGTGGAAAGCAGTATGGAGATACTTCAAATAATCAAATAAATAAGCACAGACACTATAATAGTATCACTTAATTTGTTCATTCAGCAAATAAATAGCCTGAAAGTTGCAGAAAACTGGGGAAAGAAACCTTTTTATAATTCAGCAAAATTGCTAAAAGTCTTCTATTTAGTCAAACACGAAATAAAAAAGGTGAATATAAGTGGACATCTGAGCTTTCTCAACTTATTATTTCTATGTTTTATATTAATTTTTCATCACCAAGGATAATCAGAAGTTAACTATAAATATGAACTGTGGTAAGCTTGTTACTTACAAAAGTTTTTAAAAATGATAGAAAATTTCTATTATGATTATTAAAAATTTAAGATTTTTTCCTATAAATTTTAAATGATGATATGATTGAGGATTATGTGTTTTATTTTAAATGTTTTAAACATTCTTTGTTCCTGCTGAACTCCTAAAAAAGGAATATAAGTTACAGTGAAGCACATTGCTATTCATGTATCCTTTCTTTCTGCTCCCTATGTTCACATCTTTTCAGAAAGGCAGCCGAATCTTTGAGTTTGTAATGATACAAATAGTCAGTTTAAATGCAACTTGCAAGTAGCTATATAAAACCAACTTAAATTCAGTGGGTTTCATGAATCACTTCTTTAAGTAGAAATTTTTAAAAGAAAAAATATACATGCTAAGGAAAGATTGAATTTATTATTTTCAAACAGTAATGATAGTGACATTAAGAAGGTATAAGTTGTTAGAATATAACTGCTCAGCAGAAATGAATTGTCAACATATTTAAGCTAAACCTCCCAGATATAAAAGATAATATTAAACTTTCCTGCTTTATAAAGAAATAATAAAACTGTCTTATATAAAAATCTCTTGAGTCAAACAGTCATATTTTGAAGTCAATCATGGAAAAAGAACTGTTTTGTAATTAATTTGTTATACATTATAACAAATGTATAATGTTATACATCATAACATTACATAGTAATGTTAGACAAAATTTCTGTATTTTAAGACATATTTATAATTTATAATATCTTCTATAGTATTGACATTGTGATGCTGAAAATTGATCTGATAAATAAATGTTGGTAAAATCAAGGGTGTAAGTTATGCCAATACCACTCTAAAGATATCTTATGCTCAAAATAGGGCCACAAAATAATGATTACAGAAAAGCATTTTTTTGTGTGTGTGGTCCTTTAAATGAGAGCTGTTGTAAGGCTATAGTTAGTTTCTGGCTTTTTGATATTTGAAATGCAAAACAGCCAAAACTAATCTCCCACACACAGACACACACATTTTAGGGTGAGGAAATTGTACTCAACACCTTGGCAGGAGAATGTAGAATATTCTCCTTACATGCAAAGGAAGAATCCTAACTGATGTGAACTGAAGATCACTACTGATGGAGTAGTTGCCTAGTGAGGAACAAGCAGAAGGGAGTAAGCTTCTATGTGGCTAAGTAAGAATCTAAGTACAGAAAGAAATGTCCTGCCCGAGGGGAAGAAAAGGTTTTTAATTTTGATTTGTTTGACTTTAAAAAATTGAAGGATTATAGAGATGGAGCCAGTGTGGTTTTCAGTCTGAAAGGAATGAGTAACATGATCTTCAATGAAACAGAAGTTGGGTGAGTTTTCCATTTAGAAGTTATCCTATATACGGGACCATACACCCGTTTTTAAGCTGCAGGATTCCTTGAGAAGTAAACTTTAGAGAACCTCTTACTGACATTCCTGAATTTGGGAGGTGAGGGGAACTGAGGTCCGGGCTGAAACATCTCAAATGTGTCATGGTCTTGACAGAACAAAATGGTCTGGCTTGGGAGTGCACACTCAAAAACAGGTACCCATCTCTCTTGTCCTAAGAAGCTTTACTCTCTGGCTTTTTAATCTAAAATATAGCCATTATTAAAGACCTAAATTCATTAATCCAATTCTAATGCTCCTTCTGACCATATTAGCAAATAGCAAGTTCTTTTGCTGAATCCACAGCACTTACATTTGGCTGACTCTCACAGTGTTAGGCTGAAATTCACAAACCACAGTTACAGGCAAATTCTCATTGCTCTTTGCTTTGGAGAATGGTTGAGTTCCCTGTGTTAGATGCAGCTGAGTTACAAAACAACACCTAAAAATCAAAGCACCTGCCCTGGTGACTTTGAACTTGGGCCCCATGCCTGAAATGGTGGGTTCTCTCTCTAGATTCTCTGATTCATGTGGTCGGTCTGTGGCAGTTGGTATCTACATAGGCTTCTCGCACTTCCACTTTCCTTTCAGTTACTCTTGTCATTGTGATCTGTTTGGGTTGCCATCTGGGCACCCCATGGTGAATTTCATGAATACCACAGAGCCTGCTCTTTCAGTCCCAAATCAGCTCTTGAAATGTGTTGAAAATTCACTCAGATATTTCCACACTATGTAAAAATAGGTAATAAAAAATTCTATTTTATGCATAACACTTATTTTGGAGATCTACTCCCTTATTTTATCTAACTAGCCCCCTTACTTAACTGTACGTGTGTGTGTGTATGTGTGTTGGTTGGGGGAGGGAGAGAGAGTTTTATTTTTTTTAACTAGAGTCTAAAGTCACCGAGGACAGATGAGTACTATATATCCTGAATTGTATCACTCATAGTGTTAGTGGATAGAATAAGAAATAAATATCACATACTAGTTGATAGTTAGCCCAGTGGTGGGTCTGGAACAGAATGTGGATTGGAATTAATCCACATCATTATTTGTGTACTCTGTAGACTTCTGTGTGCACATGTGCACATGCATGGACACACACACACACACACACACACACTTTAGTTACTGAAACACTTGCTAAGTCATAAATGATACTTACGAATGGAAAACACACTTGGGTTTCTCATGTGAATGTCCACCTTTAAAAGGACGACAGCATGATGCCTACCAACACTGGAACTCTATTATTCTAGTGCCTTGCACAAAATTATAATAAAGGGCTGCTGAATAATGACTGCTGAATACATATTTTGGATGAATGAGTGGCCCTTCAGGGGTAGATGTAAGCAACCCATCATGTTGAGTTGTCCTGATGATGCTGGTGAAAGCAGTTTAAGGTCCAGAAGGTCTTGGCGGCAGCTCCATTTGCTGATCCATGGAGGAGCAGTTCTTACCTGTTCGGTTTTCTGTGGGAGAGGGTGGTTCAAATGTCCGTGGTAGCCCTCAGTTACAGCCTGCAACTTTGAGCTCAGCTTACTCCTCTCCAGGAAGTGTATGCCATAGAAATAAGTAAAACAGACACTATTTTATGGATGTGTTAGAAAATATATGAAACACATAAATCATTACACATTTCAGTTCGTTAGCTATACTAACAAATTCTCTGTAGTTTCAAAAAAAGTGAGTGTATTGCACCTATTCCTTGTTACACAGCCATTGAGGACAACTGCGTAGGACCTGGCATTGCGTTTTGATCATTAGGTTTACCTTAACATGCTATTTTATTGATTCTATGATCACTCTTTTGTCCTAATAATGACTGTGACCCTGTCCATGGTTGTGTTTACACCTGGAAGTCATTTTTCTGTGGTTCCCATAGACCTTGAGGACCTCTTCTGAAGTTTTGTGCTGCAATAGCACCAGCTAATGAGAATGTGGGGTGTTGGTGTGGTCATCATGCCTTATATGTATGTGCTTTTATTCTGTGTTAAGCATCTAATGGAAAATCCACAGGCCTTTCACTGAACTGTCTGATGGTGGAGGGTCTATACAGTATGCAAAAGAATTGGAGAGTCTGACTAGCATATACAACAAATCTTTGTGGCCTCAGATGAGAGGATTTTTTTAACTTTATTTTTATGGTTTACACTATTACAGATGTCCCCATTCCCATACCCAAAATAAACTGAACAAAATAGAAACAGAAGCAAGGACACATGAAACAGACTGATAGCTGTCAGAGTGGGGAGGGGTGATTAGATGAAAGAAGGTGAAGGGATTAGTGAAAGAACATTTATGCATGACCCATTGGCATGGACCACAATTTGGTGATAGCTGGAAGAAATGGGGCAGGTGGGGGCTCGGTGGAGGGGATGGCTTTTAGAAGGCAACAAAGAAGACAGTGAGACTCAATTGTGCAGATAAGAACTGATGAAGATGCCCACTAGACTTGAATTGAGGGAGGTGAGGCAACAAGGATGGGGGTTGACTTGATAACCTCTGACAAGCTCCAACAAGTAGGGCTTGATGATTGATGAGGAGGCAGAATAAGGGATATAAGAGACCAGAATGACTGTGGTGACTGAGTAGTTGGCTGTGTGGACAATATTGGAATAAATAGAATTTAGGAGAAGTATAACTGATTTGCTGAAAAGAAGATGATGATTTCAGGTTTGGAATGTCTGGTGTGAGGCACCTGTGAAATTTAATCATTTATGTTCATCACTTAGTTGGAGTCTTTAGGTAGGTGAAAAGGTCAGTGTTTAGACTTGGGAGACAACAGCAAAAGGGTTGTCTCCTGTTTTCAGGTTGTCACCTGAAAACAGGTGATCCCTTAAATGAAATATAGAATGAGAAGTTCAGGGACTGTGGGTAAACAAACAAACAAACAAACAAACAAAACACTAACACTTCAGGGGAAGGCAGAGAATAATCTGAAAAAGTAAATGGTACCAGAAGCTCTCAGTGCCTGTGAGTAGAGTCAATATTTTTCTAAGGTGACTTGTCCACAAGGCACTGAGAGCTTGATTTCTAAGACTGTACTCTAATAAAAGAAACCAGGACTCTTTGAGCTAATTTTAGAGCTGGGGCAAGGCAATAAGCAGATGATTGATCCTGGAGCATCATGTAGGGCCAGAAGGTAAGGAACTGCAGAAAACAAAATGAACACATACACTGAAAAAAGACAAACAAAAATAGTAAAACCTCCAAACATTCCACAACACATTGTGTCAGTCGCACAAAGTCAACTGAAAGAGTTCCTTATGGCCAAAGATGGAGATAGTTAAGGAAGAAAATAAGGTATTTTTCAATTATGACCCAGAGCATAAAGTATATATTCAGAAATCCATATTGATGCAATTAAATGATTGAATATATAAATAAGTGAAGATGAATGTGGATTAATTCCAAATAATTTATGTAGACATGCTGTCCTCAAGGAAGGGGAACATACATTTCCATTCGTAAAGGCAGGCTGCGTGTGGTGTCTTCCTACAGAAGAATACAATATGGACAGGGGCATTGGGGAAACCTTACAAGTACTAACTGAGCCCAGTGATCAAGATTAACATAGACAGTGATAGTCATGTTGGTAGTATGCCTCCTTGCTATGGTGTGGCCCTTTGCCACAGTCCAACCAGAGAAAAACCACAATTGGGTTACATTCTGTAATATATCTGATCAGTACTCCCCAAAGCCATCAAGGTTATCCAAACCAAGGGAAGTCCCTAAGAAAGAAAGAATAAAGAGTGGTAACATATTTTAATCAATGTGAAGAGTACATATCAAACAAGTGTCGAAAAATGTGAACTTCTCTTCCCCTCCCCTCCCAGCTCTCTGCTTCCCTCTTCTTATTAAAATTTAACAAGCCTTGGCCGGATAGCTCTGTTGGTTAGAGTGTTGTCTAGGTATGCCAAGGTTGCTGGTTCCATCACTGGTCAGGGCACATGCAAGAATCAACCAATCAATGCAAAAAAAAAAGAAAAGTAGAAAAACAAATCTTTCTCTCTCTTTCTCTCTCTCTCTCAAATAAAGAAGTCAATTAAAAAACTTTAACAAATGGAAACCTCTCTTATGTAGGTAGTCTGTGCACATTGCTTTTTTGAAGATCTAGGGCTGAAGCCTTCCAAAGCATTTCTTAACCCTCTCCAAACATGTCCTTTTTTATTATTTTCATATATAAACTATAGATTAATTCAGGAAAACTGGAAAATGAGATCTCATCTCTAACAAGAAATCTGAGATGGTCTTGAATAGAACAATTTCTTATAACTTGTAAGAAATAGAGATAAATCAGAACAATAGAGAATGCTTACAGCCCTAGAATCGTCTTGCCCAAGAGATGCAGTTTGTGACAGAGATGAACTCCTAACCTTATAAAGAGTGATTCTTCCTGGATTTCCTGGACAAAGTCTCTTTAGCTATAATCTTTCCCTTAAGATTACCCTTCCTTGTAAGAAGTGATTATCCCCGGGGAACAAATACAGGGAGCTGAGGTCAATTATATATCTTGTAAGATACTTGTTAAGAGCAAAGGTCTTGGTAGCTTGTGATGTGGACCCTGGGAAGCAGGGAAAATGTAACTTGAGTATCCCTTTATGTCCTTTATTTCCCTTCCTAGTGCTTTTGTATGTCAATTGCTTCTTAGTCAACTTAAGGAACATTTTAAGTAATCAAAGCCTCTTATTGAATTTTGACACCCAGATCTGCTTTTCCTCAGTTGGCCCCATATATTCTACCCACTTTCTCTGTCAACAGCAAACATCTTTCTGTGGTCTCCTTCTTTACTACTGTTTATTTTGTTATTGTGTGATTTGCTTAGCCAGGCAAGAATTAGTAGGAGAATTCTATAAACAGCATTATAACTGAAAGGGATGATTTTAATGGCAGGATTTTGGAGCCATTAGTCATTAGATAAATGTGATAGTTTCATGAAAGTGTTAAAATTTTTCAACTCCAGGTCAGAGTACAAAAGTGGCTTCTAGGTAGGTTTTTAGGAGTGCCTATGTGGACCATGTACATGAGATATTCACCACAAAAATTATATATATATTATAATATATATTATAAAATTATATTTCCCTTTATTTATATTTCTCTTGTGTATGCAGTATGTATACATTTGCTTACTTGAAGGTTTAAGGCTGAACCTTTCAAAACATTTCTCTTAACTTCATATTATATAATTATATAGATATACAAAATATGCAAATATTTATATATAATATATAATATATTATAATATGAAGTTAATATATAATTACATAGTTGTATAATTACATAATTATGTAATATAAAGTTAATATATATTATATTTATAATTATAACATATAATTGCATAATATGAAGTTAATATATAATTTATAAAATATGTAAATATGAATATATCTATGAATATATATAAGAAAATGCTATTTGCCATTATTATGTAACGTATCTTAAATGCTGTATCGTCCACTTCTACCATCCCCCAATCAAGAGTTGTGGGGGATATACTCTGCTATTTTGAGGGGACCCCTGCTTTTTACCCCATTATGGTAACACTGGAATTTCAACTTTGTGCCCTAATTTTAGTAGCTACTACTTTATACCCACCTTGTAGGGTAAAGTGAAGAGATAAATTAGATAACTTACTAGTTATCTATGTTAACTCACTAGTTAGCAATGCTCAGCATGTAACAAGCTCACAGGCGATACCACCCACTCGTGCTGTTTTGCGGTTGTTGCTACTCATCATTCACCGTCTTCAGTCTTCCTGGATAATCTTTGTCCCTTTTCTCCACCAACTTCAAAAGCTTTATTCAACCTGCTCTATAGGCAATGTTCACACATAAATACAGAATTTTAAGGTTGGGGAATTCTAAATATTTTGAAATTGCATATTCAAAAAAGTTAACAAGGATTGAATATAAAACCTCTTCTGCATAGGGAGACTAAGTATGGTTTGGAATTTTCTGATCCTAATTGTACAGTTTTTCCTTTCATTCATTCATTAAACAATATTTTTATAGAGCTCTTACTAAATGCTAGACACACAGATAGGTGAACAGTCCATGCTTTAAAAATTTGAGGGGGCCCTGGCTGGTGTGGCTCAGTTGGTTGGATGTTGTTCCCATGTACCAAAATGTTGTAGCTTCGATTTCCGGTCAGGACACATACCTACGTTGCCGGTTCAATTCCCAGTTAGGGTGCAAAGCGGAGGCAACAAATCAATGTTTCTCTCTCACATTGATTTTTTCTCTTTTTCTCTCAAATCAATAAATACATATTTTAAATTAGAAAATAAATTAAAAAATAAAAATTTGAGGGGAATTTAAAAGTACTAGAGGTTCAAGCCCCCTAAAAATTAATTCCTACTATTAGAGCTTAATCTTCAAAAAGAACTGGCAGGAACTACACAGAAAACTCAAAACCTTTGATTCTGGACCTGTCATCTTTATCTAAGTGATTTATCTGGCAATTTGTTACTTTTCCTTGAAGCAAAATAAACTTGAATGATCTAAGGTTTTCATTAATGTCTTTTTCTTTTCTTTTCTTTTTTTTTTTGTCTCAGCTAATTGCTTAGGAATACCTCTCCATCTGTAACATTCTTATAGTTAATATTTTAAGACTTTGATAAAAACTTAGCTTCTCCTTAGGAGAACTGAAACCTGCACAAGCAAAATGTTAAACTTATAAATGGTATAAATAAAGTAAATGTTAAAAATACAATGATTAATTTTAAAATATCAATAATTATACACTGGTTAAAAACAAATAAACAAAAAAACATGCCTTGAAATCTTCTCTTTGTGCTGTTCACCTCAAGGTCAATTTTTTGCCCCATCCTCAATGGTGAGAAGAGATCAGGGAAGGCTGTTGAATAAATTTAACAGGGCATGGGCGTTCTGGTTTCAAATTCCAGCACTACCTCTTATTGTGTGATTTAAGGCAAATTTATACAACCATTTTAACCTTACTTTCAAATTGTAGGGGAAGAAAATAATTTTCACTTTATACTTCTAGGTGCTTATCTGAGGACAGTCCTCCCCTTAATAAAATACATAATTAACAGAATAAAAACCAATAAAAGTTTAATTACATGTATACCTCTCATATACATGGGAAACACCCAGAAAAACTGAGTAACTCCTTGAAATGGCCCAAGCAACCATTTAAAATACCATCTCCAGCTAAAGACGAAAGACGGTATTGTAGGTGGGGACATTGGTTGAAGGAGGTTATCAGGAAAAGCATAGTAAATAAGGGTAAGACTGTTATGCAGAATTAAATCTCTGTCTTCTTCCTTCTTTTCTAGATAAGAGTTTCTAGAGATCTAGTCTTCTTTTTATTCCAGGTACAGAGAGGGAGACACTCTTACAAATGGAGATTTCCCTGATAAATATAAATGTCAATTAAGAAGGGGTAACTTCTATTCATTTTCAGAACTTCTCCTGTGCCTGCCATTCTTAAAAATAACTAGCTCAAGATAGTCCTTATGCCCTAAAGGCATATTTTGGGTGCCATACTTTTCTCCCCTTCAATATTATTATGTGAATGAAAACAGGACACATACTAAATCTGAAAGCTCAGCAGAGGCCTTACAAACTCGGAGACCTAAAGTAACCATATAGGATGATCTAAAATTAAAACTTTTTAATTAAAAGCACTTCATAATGGGTAGTCATGTCTTACAGTTGTATTTTTCACTAACAAAGGTCAATCTTCACTTTCAGAGGGTTTGTCTGTTTGCATCTAGGATACCATACCTAATAAACATGACTTGGCAGTAACAAAGTAATTTCCTTTTTCCAGACCCCTCAAAGTACAACAAATTGCACTGCAAATCCCTTCATTGTTAGTGTTATCATGTTAATGTTGACTGTTAACTATCCTGTACTCACCTGTGTGAAAGAAGTATGTGCCTATCATTTTACTTTTTATGGAATCCCAAAAGCTTCCTCCCTTTGCTTCTTCCCACTTCCCTAATCTACCACCAGAGGATTTTCTGTAATCCATTTATGCCTTCTCTTTTGATTACAATGTATAAAATAAGATGTAAACCTGCCACTTTCTAGAGCATTTTCTCAATCAGTTGAGGCTTAGTTTCCCAGCAATTGTTGTCAGTTTATAACGGGAACAGCTGGGTCCCCCAAAGGGTATTTGTAAAGGGGTCCAGAAATTGGGCTGTCCAAGAAAAATATATTCTCCCCACCCCAAGGCAGGCTGCCATGGAGGATGGGAGACCTGGAGCAGGGCCATTGAGAGTTACTCTGTGTATAGGTAACAGGCCAGCTTCTTACCTGAAGTGGAGCAGGGCCATCGAGAGTCATTTTGCATGTCAATAACAGGATAGCTTCATTCCTCATATGCAAAGAGGGTTATTTTACATCTCAACAAGGCTAACCGGCAAGGTTTGAAACACTTTATACAGAATGTAACTGGGAGAGGGGGGAGGAGAGACATGGCCAGCCAGAGAGAAAAGGGACACAGACTCTGGGGAACAATGTGAAGACCACGGGGGAAGAAAGAGAGGAGAAAGGACTCTTGATAGGGGGCCCTGAGAAGATGCCATATCGTTTTGGATTAAGAACTGGAGATTGTGGCAACGCAGAAGATGGTTCTGAGAACCGTGAGAGGCCTGGCTAGCCGAGCCCTGGACTTCTGTTCTTTTTCTTCTGAAGGACAGTACCTCTGACTGGCCTAACTGGGCAAAGGAGGGAAGGTAGGACTGTGTGTGTTGGTGGGTGTTTTAAGGGGATTTTGAGATTTAAGAGCGACATTTAGCTGTTAGTCAAACTTGTATAACTTTTGAATAAATAGTTCCTTTCCTTTTCACCAAACTTCCATTAGAGCCATAATTTTAAGGGTGACAGGTAAAGGACCTACAACTGAGGGACCCCCAGGGAAGGAGGGAGGTCATTGTTTTGGTAATAGCATCTGGGCACCCGCCACTCCACTACCAGGTCCTTTGTTCGGTAAGAAGTTTGGCTCTAATAAACTCAACGTTTCTCTGCAGGTGTGGAGCCATGCTGGATGCGGCTCCTCTAACCCCCATAAAAGAAGGCTGGCCTGAGGGTTCCTGGACAGAAGGAATATGTATTGCTTTGGAAATGGATTGTAATTCCCTCTTTATCTCCTTTTGTCCTGTATGACAGTTTCTTGATTTTTTTCTCTTTGCATATAGACACTGAGGTACTGTAGTTTAGAGTCATGCACAAGACACGTCTCCTTTGTCTGGTGCCCCTTAAAACAAGTCTCAGACTCAGGAAGGGGTGGTCCTACTTCACCAATCTGCCACCGTAGGTGCAGTGCTCCCTGTAATGTAAGTAATAAAGGCTATGTCTGCTCCATCCAGTCTTCCTTGTGGTCTTTTTTTCAGCTAATCTGAATGAGCAGTAAAGATCCATGGTCTAACCTCTGTTACAACAGATTTGAATGTTTCTTATATTGATAATTATATACTTAAAACTTTAGTTGTATTAGCTAGGTAATAAATATAAAGCAATTATTAAATACTAATTAAGTGTTGAGATAATTCAATAAGTGCTCAACAAATCATAAATCCAATAAAATTCATCTCTTATTCTATAAACCAAAGCTTTTCCATCTTCTTGTTTCCCTTTTAAGACTACTTCTTAATGCTGCAACTGGATTGATTGTGCTGAATTACATTCTTACCTCCATCTGCAAGTTTGTACCTGGTCTGCATGCCTTTTGCTCTCTGACCTTATTTCTTTCTATACTGTTTTTTGTTTTTGTTTTTTTGTTTGGTTTCTCTGCACAGATCACATAAGCTCAGGACTCTACTCCTGTTTTGGAGCAGGAAAGATATGATACTGAGGCAGAAGACAGCGTAGAAAGAACTCTGAGACTCCACTGCTGCTACTGGCCAGCATGTAGCATCCTGGTTCCCAGGAAACAACTTTTATCACTTAGGTAGAATGAATAGTAAACCAAGGCAGGGAGGAGGAGGAAGATATGTCTCACCTGCTAATTCAGTAGTCGTGAGCCTGGTTTGATAATATTGCCAGATGTTCCAATATCACAAGAAACACTGTTAGGAAGGAAGAAGGGAAGTCCTTGAAATTCTATGTAGCATTTCCACTATCTGGGAAAGGAATCCTTGAAACTGCTTTCATCCCAAGGTGTGGAATGCTGGAGAGGGTCTACAGTGCCCAAAGAATAAGTCCATAAGACAATTTGATTAATTGTCTACCTCTGGTCACTATTGGTTTTATGTAGGAGTCCCTAATGATTACAGAAAGAACCCATAAATAACTGGATAATTGCCCCAACTTGAATTAATTGCCTCCTGTCATGTATCTGTTTTATAACAAGATGAACAAATGGAGTCTGGAGCAAGATAAGGATTTGGGCTAACAGACCCCCATACATACCTAAGTTTGGGTAGTCACATCCCCCCAGGAAAGCTGGCACTACATTTACCAATTGATCAATATGTAACTTTTTACTCCCATCCCACCAACTATATAAATCCTCGGAACAAAGGACTTAATCTCTTGGCTCACTTAACTCTCTGGCCACCCCCGGGCCCTTCCACCCTGCTTTGTCCTGAACCTATGCCTTTTACTCCCCTACCCTAGCTAAACCTGTTATCTTCCCTGGGAATGAATCACTAATGAACTCTGATTGCATGCGAATAGATTTGCTGATCTGTAATTCTTTACATGTGTCTGTTAGAAGAACCAGATTTCTCCCATCAACAATCCCACCCCAAACCTATGAAATTGACATTGACTTTTTGGAATACCTTTGGACTCGGACTGCACAGCTTGTTCATCACTTCTGTGAGGTCTTTGCTCATATGTCCCTCTGTCTTTCAGGATTTCTGTAATCTTATCAAAACTGGCAGATGGTATTTCCCCTCCCAAGGCTTTCTAGTCCTCTTTCAGACTGTTTTCTTTCATAACATCTCTCATCATTTAATATAAGCTAAATCTACTTAATTATGTAGTTTATTATTTGTCGTCTTGACTAAAATATAAACAACACGAAGACAGGAATTTGTGTCTATTTTGCTCAGTGTTAAAAGCCTACTGCCAAGAAGAGGCTAGTATGCAGAAGAAAGTCAATAAGCATATGACAGTATAAATGGTATAAGCCAAAAAAATTAATCACTCATCACTATTACAGTGAGGATAAAAGAAGTATTACGCATCAGAATATGGAGGATGGTGGTGTGATGAGAGAGGCATAAGTTGTATTTTACGTAAATTTGTGTAGTTTGAGATAATAGGAGAGGAGCCACTTGAGAAGAATGTAAAATTATCTTGTATCAACACTTATTTTAGGTATCTTAGTTATTTACACTTATTTTAGGTAATCAATACCTAGGCATTTAACCGGCATACTGGGTATTATCATTGATCTTAGCTGGATTGCTATCATACCTCACATTTTTAATCAACCAGAAATATCCCTTCGTTGCCAGTGGAAGAGGTACTCTTTCATGGGATTGCAAGAAAAACATTTTCACAGACCCACACATGGGAGATTTTGGTGTGGCAGATTTATTGGGGTGGAAATAGAAAGATGGCCCCGTGTACCATCTCCATCCATCCTGCTGTGGAAAAATCCCAACTGTGTCTTCAGCAAGGCCAAAACAAAGGCCAGTGTCAAGTTCTCTGCCATAGTATACCTTACTCCAGTTCAGCCTTTCTCATCATCTGTCTAGCTTTGCTTGTGTTCCTACAATCCATTGCTGTGTTACAGTATCTGTGCTTCTCCCTGGATCATGCATTTGGAGTCTGTGCAGCATCAGCCACATAGCAGCCAGCCATGTGGCTGCTAGGCACACATGGTTATGGACAGAGAATGCACAAGAGCATGCACACATGGAGTGAACATGGTTCACCAGAAGAAAGCTCTTTTTTTGTTCCCTGAGAATATATTATCTTGGGATTTAGAAGGACCAGGAGCTTTTTCAAAATAACCAACCAACTTCCCAAGCTTCCATGGGGTTCTGATGGATCTACCTACGAACCAATGGATATCTTTTCCAATGGATATCTTTCCCAGGTCTCTATGGTCAAGCATCTCCACCTGCACCATTTTAATTTATTTTAATTTCTATTGCACATGTGTATACCTCTTCCTGCTCCCGTCAACAATTCAGTCCTGGAAGGGGTAAGGGCGAGGTGATAATCCTTGGCAGGATAACACTATGATCCCCTGGAGCATGTGAAGCTGTAGCTTTCTGGCTAAGCAAACGGGCTTATGCTCCCCAACCCATTAGGCTCAACAATGTCCAATTCCCTTTGCTTCCCTATTAATAATTATTTATTTATAGTAATGCTATGATATGTAAATGTAACAAACTAATTGTGTTCTCTAAATTGCAAAGAATAGGAAAAACCCTTTAAGAAAGATTGTGTGCATTTTTAGATAACAGATAAATTGTAACATTGAATTAAGCAGAGACCACATGAATAGAGAATCCTATAGATATTCTCTACCACATATATTAACACTAAATTAAATTTTTTAAAAAAATCCAGAAAATTATCTTTGCATTTGTTAAATGAAATGTGTCTGTTTTGAGCAATGGGAGGGTAACTTTTTTGTGGTGTTCTGATTTATACAAGAATTGCTTGACTGTTGTTCTGTACCACATTTTATAAAATTCAGTTATCAATTTTGACATCCATCTCGCTGTCAGAAGTGCTTAGGTCTAAAGGAAATTATGGTTCACAAAAATGATCTCTCCTAATATATGGTGTAGAATAAAAGATATAATGCTGTGTTTTTCACTTGATTTATCTTTTTTCCTTGTTTACATCTAAGGTGTTAGGTACAATCAAATGAAATACTGTTACTGGTCTTAGTTTCATTGTTATTGGCTATAATCTGCAGATAATTCAGTGGCTTACATTTTCTGAGATTTCTCAAATGATCTTTGCATTTGATACAATGCATTAAACATATTTTGATTGAATTAAAACTAATGGCATTAATTTCATTTACTGAGACCACATTCTGAAACCTTCTGTGCATTTGTCTTTGTTTCTATTGTTGTAAACTCAAGGTTTTCTCTAAGTAAAATAGTGATAAGCCAAGAATTTTTATGAAGAGTTTGTCTCATTAAATAGTTGAGGGAGTTTTACAAATTATTTTCAATTTAATTTTTTTCAATCTTTCATATTTATGTGCAACCTGTACATTTTATCATTTTGTAAATTAGTTTCACTGTAAGCCTATAAAATTGCTTATCTTTAATCTAAAGTGTATCCAATTCTTCTGTTGTAGAAATAATTGCATACTTTTGTCTTTGTGAAGGCAGGAATTATATAAAATGTATTCTTCCATTATATAGTATTTGACAGTACCAAATTCATAACAACTGCTCAGCAAATATTTGTTAATTAATAATTAATAATCATATAATCAGTGTTTTCTTTTTTTGTTATTTTTAAAGGAATTGCAGTATCAAAAAACACAAAATCAGATATATTCTTATTTTCTGACAATATCGTCACATTTTTTAAACTTTTGATTTTTCCCAAGATTCTTAAAATATTTTCCTTTTTTCATTTACATGTGTTCTGATACTCAGTTCAGCTCATCAGTGTGTAGAGTAGGTTGGATGCAGGGAGGGCCCAGTGGAGGGAGAGTTGTGTGGTCCCTTTAGTGGCTCATGTTCCTTGAACTCATCTGGAAGAAGGAAGGAGACTCCCTTTATCCCATTCTAATCTAACCTTTTGATGTTCTTCTCCCTAGAATCATGATCTTTGCAATAACATTTGGCATTCTTATCTTGGCTTGGTCACTCTCCATTTTGTTTCAGCCCTTAGCAACCTGTTCTCTGACTCACTCTTAAGGATTTTTGTTCTCTCCAAAACTATTTGCCAAATCCAAAGATATTTATTAGTCCTTATCCTGCTTTGTATCTTTAACAGATCTCTCTACTGATTTGACTTCTCCATATCTAATGCTTAACATAACTATAGTAGAAGGAAAATCCAAGCTTCCATTAATTTTCTAACCCAATCAATTACAAACACAAATCTAAATTTGTTTGATTATTGTATTCTCATCTCCTATAATTGGATATTTACTTATCAATTAAATTATTTGCAGCTCAAGTACTTTTTAATTTTTTTCTATTATATTGATTATTCAACACTATCTCTCTTGACAAATATACAGAATTAGTATTTAAAAATTTTTTTGGATAATATGCATAAAATATTTGGCGTTACCAGAAATTTAGTATTATGTATAATGTATTTTAGTATTATGTATTTCCTGATAATGTGCTGCTTTCTAAGAGATCATTTTTGTTTATTTAATCAAATCTTTTTAGGCAACCCTATTTAACCAAAGACAATAGTAAAAGTTTTCCTTAAATGTATTTAAAATAAATGTCTTATGCATATTATTGTCCTTAAGATAGATCTCTTTTTGAGAAAAAAACAACATTTATTCTGAAAGGATGGGAGGAGTTAACTGGAGAAGCAGTGTTTGGTGGGAGGGTGGGTGGAGGGGCTGCAGCATGGTCTCAGGTTCTTAGGCATGTGGGAGCATTGGGCTTTCTAAGAACTAAACGAAGCTTAGGAGATCAAGAGAAGTAGGGACGTAAAGGATTTGGATGTGCCTTTTTAGCACTTAGAGATTTAGCTCTTTATCTTAAAAATAATGTAAATGCTTTTAAGGTTAATGGGGGAGGGATGACGGAATAGATGAACTTTATAAAAATATCAGTTTGCCTGCAGATTGGAAGGGAACCAGAGTGAGTGCTAAAAGGCTGTTATATCCTCTGTAATAGTCCAGGAAAGAGGTTAAGATAGTATGGAGGACAGATTTAAGACATATTTAGAAAGGAAAACTAAAAATGAAAAGAGTTGGTAAAAGTTGGTATGGAGGAATATTAAGATAAAGACCTGCATAAACCTTTTCAAAATATTTAATTGAGCAGGTACAGTGCAATTAATTAAATAAGGGATGTGGAAGAAGCCAGGTTATGATCAGAGAAAATACTCAAATCAGGACATTTGGTGGAGTGCAGATGGCAAGTATTAAGACAATAAGAAAGAATGGAAGAGAAGGAGATGGGAATCAACTAAGTGCGAGATACCGGAGGGTCAGGTGTTCGATTGGACATGGGTATTAACACTGTAGTCACCCATGATATTGGAGCTGAAAGCTGAGAGCTAGATAAAACATCTTCAGTAAGTAAGAGAAGTGAACTACTGGGAGAAGTAATAATGGATGGATAGAGAGGCTTTCAAAGAGACAGAAAAGAAGAATATTATTTGTTTTGCATAACTGGAGAGGAGATCATCCACATGCAATTTAATGTGCTCCATCAGAGCAACAATCAGCCTGCCTGGAGAAACAGAGTAAGTGCATCTTGTTGAGTGATCTCAGGGTCAGTCTCTTCTTTTTCAAGAGTGGATCTTTGTAGCATATTTGGGAAGGAAGCACACCTGTCACAAATCTTCCATTTGCATCTACTTTTCTATGTCCCATGCTTACCAATATTTCCCCAAATCTCTCTGAGGTTTCTTCTTTCTTCATTTCTAGTAAACTACCTGGAACATTGTTCATTGCATTGCACACTTGCCATGATAATTTGCTGTCTTCTGTCTAAATATGTGGCAGAAGAAAATTATGTCCTGTAATCCCCACCCACCACATCATTCTAGAAGACTAAATGCATGGAATAGACCTTACCGAAGGCTTGGTGTATATAGGTGTATGTGTGCACATGTCTAGCTATCCAAAGACTCCTGTATTGGGGTTCACACTTAGCATTTCTTTACAGGAGGTCATTCTTTTAACCACTCTTTCAGTAAATCTCCATATACAAAGTAGCATAGAATCAATTCAACATTATTTTACTGACCAACCGTTATTCACCATTGCGTGATTTTCTTGTATGTTTAGTATCAATAGTCAAAATCTGAATAAAAATAATAAAAAATTTCAAAAGATTGACTTAATCACCCTATCAATTTAACCAATCATAAGTAGCATGATTTTATTAGAAGACACTGCATTGGATACAAAGAAAGCATTTAGACCCACTTCTCTCAGAAATCTTTAATGCAATCAAGTATATAAAACATGTATACAGGGTGGGGCAAAAAGTAGATATATAGTTTTGAGTGTGCAAAACAAAGTTTATTTTCATATTATTATTTATTAATTATTTGCATTATTTTCCAGATGAACTGGAAACCTAACTTTTGCCTCACTCTATATACACCCAAGAATTAATCTAATTATTTAGCTGTTATTTTTAAACCTCCACTATTGGCAGAAAATTGTGATAGGTCTTTGTATATATCACTTCTTGTCCTCTCAAGGTTGATATTTTTATTGTCATTTAACGTAAGACGGAACTAAAGCTCAGTGTTTTGATGATAGAAAGTTAACTTTCAATATTAAAAATTTAATTTCTCCCTAGAGTAATATATTCATAATACTAAATGGGATTTTGAACCAGAGGTAGTATAGTTAAGTGCAGAAAAATTTAAAGAGTTGAGAACATATAAAATTTACCTTCTTTCAAAAATAAATTTATTTTCCTTAAATTTATATCAAAGATGTATATAAAAATAATTCCAAATAATTAGCAGCCAAGTTAGAATCATTACTAGAGTTTAGAAAATACTCAGCACTGGTGATAATAAAAATTATTCAGAGCAAAACTGATAGAATGAAGTAAAAGGGAAACAAACATTCTCATTCAGGAAGAAAATTTAACAAATTAATGTAAACATCTAATTTATGAAGCTATAAAAACAGTAAATTACAAATAAAGTTGAATGAGAAAAAAATAATAAGCATAAAGAGAAGAGCTTAATAAAAAAACTATTGTACAATAGGAAGAATCAAAAAAGTTAAATTTGTTTTCAATGTGAATACAGTTAACATCTGGCAAAACTGAGGAGACTAAAAGAATATACACAAAAACTTACTAGAAGTCAAGTTTATACAAAGAAACATAGCAGAGATTTTCAAATTATGAACAATGTGATGGCAATAATTTTAAAAACAAATAACATAGACAAATTTTGGAAAAATATACAAAAATTGATTTAAAAAGGAATAGAAATTCAACTAAAAGCCTAAGATATTTTATCCAAAATTCTTAGGGACATTTTCTGTTTTGTTTTAAAATTAGGTTTTTTAAATTTCAGGACATAAAATGATACACATATTTTATTATATATAATATTGTCAATAGGAAAACACCCACTAGTTTAGACTATTGGATTTCTGCTACAAAGTTTGGACTACATAATCATTAAATAAATTGAATGAATAGTCAAAAAATTACATTAAAAAATAGTCCACAAAGAAAATCTAAGGGGCAGTTTAAACACATGCTTAATGGACCAGATAATTTCTATCTTGCACATGTCTATGAGAGAATAAAAAGTAAACAGCAGCAGCAGCAACAACAAAAAACAAAAACACTAGAACTTTTTTTAACGATATTTTATAGCATGAGTTTAACCTTGCTGCAAAACCATATGAAAATGAATTATTACAGGCTAACCTCCTTTATGTAAAAGATGGAAACATCTTAAAGAAAATATTAGCAAACCAAATCTAGACCCATAACAGCACCACCAAGTTGGTTATTCTAGAAATGCCAGGCTAGTTCAACATTAGAAAGTGTATAAAGCAATTTATTACATTTATAGATTAAAGGCAAAAATAATCATACATCCATAAAATAATTATTCATTATTTAGAACAAAAATCTACTTATGTCAAAATATTTAAATCCTAGGGAAAAAAAACACAAGCAGTAAAATCTCAGACATCTCGTGTAGCAATATTTTTGCTGATGTATCTCCTAAGGCAATGGAAACAAAGGAAAAAAATAAACAAGTGAGACTATATCCAACTAAAAGCTTCTGTACAACAAAAGAAACCATCAACAAAATGAAACAGGAGAAAACATGTTCACCAATGATACATTTAATGAAAGGTTAGTTTCCAAAATATATAAAGAACTTATACAATTCAATACCACAAAGACAAACAATCCCATTAAAAAAAATTGGGCAACGGGCCTGAGTAGACACTTCTCCAAAGAGGACATACAAATGGTCAATAGACATATGAAAAAAATGATCAACATCATTAAATATCAGAGAGATGCAAATTAAAACCACAATGAGATATCACCTCACACCTGCCAGAATGGTTATGATCAATAAATCAACAAACAGCAAGTGCTGGCATGGGTGTGGAGAGAAGGGAACCTTTCTGTACTCTTGGTGGTAATGCAGACTGGTGCAGTCACTGTGGAAAACAGTATGGAGTTCCCTCAAACAATAAAAATTGAACTGCTGTATGATTCAGTGACCCCCATTCTGGGAATACATGTATATCCCTGTGTTATCTTCATGGAACTTGGCAATCTGATTTTTAAATAGATATGAATATTTAAAGAGCCAGGATAATACAATTTTGAAGACAAGTTGTGGAACATCACATAACAGATGTAAAGGCTTGAGTGAAATCTCTAGAAATGAAGGTAGTGCAATACTATCACAGGGAAGAAAATAATAGAGATGAATATCCAATCTTACATCACAATGTGATATATGCAATTATGAGGCATGTCCAGAAAGTATCCAGCTATGCAATAGGAAAAATAAAGACATTTATTGAAGAAGAAACAAGATAACATTCGACATAGGACAATGATTCCTCAATTTCTTTCAACATGGGCACCTTGGGACCTCACACAGTTCTCCCAATCACCATCAGCTGTCTCATCATATTTTCCTGAATCTCATCGATTGTCTGAAATCTCCTCATTTGCAGAGGTGATTTTAGTTTTGGAAAAAGTCAGCAGCCACAGGGTGCCAAACCTGGGCTGTAGAGGGTGCTGAGTTACCTGGGTGATTTGCTATTCCACAAAAAATCTCTGCATGAGACGTGATGTATGAGTGATTGTCATGGTGGAGCTGCCAGTCACCAGTTGTCTAAAGCTGAAGCCTTCTGAATTATCTGAATAGTCTCTGCTGAGAAATGCTCAAGCTTAATGCAAAATTTAATGCAGATTTGTTTTTCTACTCACTCAGTCATTTTGAATGTAATGGCCACACAGTACACATGTTCACTCAACAGCATCTGACACCCCTACTGAGTAGAGTGAAGTTGCCATTGTTCACACACGTCCTTGGCTGCCAGGTTACATCGATGTTGTGTAAACCATTCTCATTATATTAACAATGATTGGACTTTTTCCAGACAGACCTTCTATATTAGAGATGAAAAAAATAGTTTTTAATACTTGAAGATAGAAAATGAAGTTAGATATATGAACAATCAAAAGAGGAAAAGAAAAATAATGCAAAACTAAATATGTTATATATTAAGTGGTGCTAAGGGTTCTGATGAAAACCAATCATATTCGGGGTTAAAGAGTGACCAGAAGAAGACACCTATTAGGGTAGTCAGTGCTGCTTCCCTGACCAATGGACTGAAAGAATGAATTATGTCACTATCTATGGAACATAAAGTATGAGGGACCTGAGGGAGAGAGGTGTTTTTGACCAGCTCAAGGATCAACAGAATGAGATAAAAATTCCTAGAAGGTGAGGTCAGAGATGGGTGGTATGTAGGGCTGGAGGGAGAAGGTGCAAACCACATAAAGCCTTGAAGCTTCTGAAAGAATTTCAGAATGAGAAGGGAACTTATTGTTGGGTTCAGGAAGGTCTTCCTAATATGACCAGCAACACTGAAAGGAAAAGAAATAAACAGAGACAAGAGGGAAGGAGGGGGGGGCCAGGGAAAGGGAAGGGAAGGGGAAAGTCAAGGAACATATAGCAAAGACTCATGGACAAAACCAAAGGGGAAAAGCTGAGGGAGGGAAGGAGGGAGGGGGCAAGGGAGAGTGGTTGGGGGGGGGAGGCAGAGACAAATGTATTTAAAAAAATAAATAAAAATTAAAAAAAAATGAAAAAAAAATGCCAAAGGTTAAAGATAAAAAGAAAATCTTAAAGGCAGCAAGAAAAAAGCAGAGAGCTACCTACAAAGGAGTTCCCATAAGACTGTTGGCTGATTTCTCAAAAGAAACTTTGCAGGCAAGAAGGGAGGACTGACAAGAAGTATTCAAAGTAATGAAAAGCAAGGACCTACAACTTAGACTACTCTATTCAACGAAGCTTTCATTTAGAATCGAAGGGCAGATAAAGTGCTTCCCAGACAAGGTAAAGCTAAAGGAGTTCGTCATCACCGAGCCATTATTACATGAAATGTTAAAGGGACTTATTTAAGAAAAGAAGATCAAAACTATGAACATTAAAAAGGCAACAAATTCACAACTATCAACAACTGAATCTAAAAACAAACAAAACAGCCAGAATAGGAACAGAATCATAGGAATGATGATCACATGGAGAGTTATCAGCTGGGAGGAAGGGGGAGAGTAGGAGAAAAGGTGCAGGGATTAAGACGTATAATTGGTAGGTACAAAACAGAGGGATGTTAAAAATAGTATAGGAAATGGAGAAGGCAAATAACTTACATGCACGACCCATGGACATGAACTAAGCAGGGGGCATTGCTGGAGGAAAGGGGGTTCCGGGGGAAGGGGGGCAAAGGGGGAAAAATTGGGACAACTGTAGTAACATAATCAATAAAATATACTTAAAAAAAAGAAGGTCTTCCTTTTTGTGTTGAGTTGTTTCAACGTATTTTAATAAACTAGTTGATTCACTCACCGTAAGAAAGCATAAATAGAAAATATGTAACATGTAATTGAGATGAATGGGTTTAGAGAAAGCAAGAGACAATCTTTTTTGTTTACCTCACAATGGGGAATGGTTTTACCAATGGAACTGAAATACCTGAAGCCCCTTAGGTAAAGTACCCAGAGTCCTGGACAGATGTGTATGCCAATGTCCCTTCTGCTCTCCTTTCTCAAGTTTTCCACAGCTTACCAACCTCTCTCTTTCACTCATTCTTTCTTTAAATACATGAATGCATTCAGTTTTGTCAAAGAATGTCATAAATCAGAGCACTTTCATGGAAAGACTCTTCTCTGAACCACTGTGAGTGCATCTCAACATTAACTCTCCAACAGTGGTATGAGTTTCTTTAAAAACAACTGGTACAGTAATTATTTCTTAGTTTTTGAAGAAGGCTTTATTTATTCCGACATGCTGAATGCAAGTAAAATTTGGTAACAGACTTTTTTAAGCAACTTCTCAAAATGTAAATAGGCAGGAGCTGAAAGTCGTCTGATTGATAATGTTTATTAACTGTGGAACATACCTAATATTTAAACTTGTATTAAATATCACAATACCGAATACTTTTTGATGATGTTGATTTGTCAAGAAAATGAGGTTAATGAGAATAGGTTTGGTAATATTAAATTTTTTGATGGCTTTATGCAATTTAAATATAATTTCTCCTTGAAATTCTAGAGGGTAGGAAAGTGTTTAAATATCAGAATGAAAAATCCATAAAGGTACAATGAATTTGCACAGATCACACAATATGGAGTGAGATTTTTTTAAAAATCTGGGTCAGAGAAATAACTCTCTCAAATATATTTTACTTGTTTGTGTTTTCTCCACTCCTCAAAAAAAAAAGATCACTCTAAAAATAGTGTTGTTTTTATGAGTATTCTTGCAATGCGTTTCATGTTCAAAGGTAGTTTAATAATTATTTTAAACAAGTCATTCTTCAAAATGACCTCAATTAAAACCAATGTTAATTTTGAGTGAGATTGTCAGTTATAATTAGAGGTAAAAATTAAAAGAATTTAACAAGTTTGAATAGTTTTTCCCTAAACTGTCAATATCTCCACTGCAAACAGATGCATGGTGTGTTAATTTGGTTCTTTAAAGATAAATCTATAGAACATTATTAGGATTTATTATAGGATGATAAGTGGCTTATATATTGAGATCACATATTGATACTTATAAGTTTTTCAAAAAATGGCCTAATATTATATATATGTATATGTGTGTGTATATATATATATATATATATATATATATATATACACACACACACACACACACATACATATATATAGTATGCAGTATAGTATAATGAAATCTCCAGGGACAAATTAACACCTAAATTGAAAAGGTGCTCTTTTTCACATCTCAGAAGTGAAGATGATCTGCTCTTAAAAATGTGTCAAGTGGCTTGAAAAATTGCCCTTATTTTCACAAAGCCTTTGACATTAAAGATGCGTTTGCAAAGATTAATTATAATTTTAATGAAATTTAGCAGTCAGAAAAATATTTTAAAATGAATAAATATTTAATACAGTTTAAGTAATAATAGTGAACAATTATCCAACATTTAGCATTAGGTTTATCCCCTATGACTCAGACCCTCCATCATCTCAGGAATTACTATGTTCACTTTTATAATTGTTTGGGTCCCAGACCTGGGGATGGTCTTTTTTTATCTCTTTCATTCACACCCTATATTCAACCATCACAAAACTTCATTTGCTGTCCATTCGAGAGATTATGAGGGCCCCATCCTTCTCCTCACCAGTTCTCTCTGGTGCTGGGCCAAGCTGCCCCCAGTCTTGCCTCCATTAACCCATTCAGCATCCAGCAAATCTCCCTGCTCTTAATTTTATTCTCCTTTCAATAACCTAATGCAGCCAGAGTGAGGCTTTGAGAACACAAGTCAGATCATGTTACCTGTCTGCTCAAAATAATTCTATGAAATCATTCTCTGAGAGAGAAAAAAAACAAACTGTTAAAATGGTCTAAAAAGTCCCTTCAGGCTCTGGCCCTCCTCCCAACAATCTGCCTAAAAGCTTTAATGGCAGGCTTCCTGGAGGAAGCTGTTCTCCCCACACCAAATGCTTTACTCCATGCTGTCTTTGTATTCAGTTCTTTCCCATTCTTAGCCCTTCCTCTTCTTTCCTTCTAGTCTCTTAGTCCATAAGGTGTTTTGGACTCTTGGCAGTGAAAAGGTCTCTGTCACAGTTCATCCAGCATGGCTCCAGAGGGAAGAATAGGACCCTGGGGGGCGCCACTGACCTCTGGTCAGCCTGTCACTTAATCCTCGTGCAGTACCGAAGCAAGGCCTGACTGTTACCTTCATTTGGCATGTTGTCTTCACGGGTTACTCTAACACCAGGGGATCCAGGCCTCTGCAGCTCAGCTCTTGACAACTGGGAGGTGAAATTCTAATTCAGGGTATAAGTATTCAGATAACTAGTTGCCTGCATATGTCACATTCCTAGAGATAATTTCAGTATATCTTACATTTTTTTCTTCTTTGGCTTAGAACTCAAGAAGGCTGTGTATGTTGACCTCCTCAAATCTCGAAACCCTTACGTCTGCTGCACTGGGTGGGATCTAAAGAAATAAACAAGAATGAAATTTTTGGGGGGGCGGTTGTAAAAGAATATTGGCATATCTCAGCTTTGTTGGGCATGGCTTGGAGGGTTAAGACTCTAGCCATTTGTAGCATCCCACATGGTGCTTTGGGACTAGCTTTTACTGTAGTATGATTAGCTTTTAACTAACATGGCATGGACAAACACTTTTTAGCCTTTATCACCTGGTAATTTTCTTAACCACAGGGAAAGTTTTCAAAATCTTGTTTGAACTGACCTTAAGCAAGAGTAGATAGGCTTCAGTCACTGGCATGCTGAGACTTCATAGAGGAGGTATGGAACAGGTAGAAGATAAAGAAGACTACCCCATCACCTTGGAAGAAGTCACGGAGGAAAAAAATAGTACTGAGACCCTGACACAGGAAAGCTGAGGAAAAGTAAGGTTTTAATCTGAAGATAAGGATCCTGTAATCTGTTATCAGCTTTGCCAATGAAAAATATGATTTTTTTGTCATATGCCTTATTTTTTAATTGATTCTACATTGACAGGTAAGAAGAGGTTGTTACACATTTATCTTCTTTCCTAGGTCATCTTATCTTATATTCTCTTCTCGACTTTTTTCCCCTACATACATACCCTATGACATTGTCACCAATATTTTTTTTTCCTCACCTCATGCTTGTGTCTTTGTTCAAGTTAATCCAAAGGGAGCATTCTTCTTTATGATATGTGCTCCTAGAGAAATTGATATTTTTAAAGGCTCACTACAGAGGCAGGTTGTTTTCTCCCTGACTCTGGCTCACGTGTTCCCAAGTCATAATTCATATCTGCCATTTACTGCCAGTTCTTCTTAGGACACAGGCGCAACCTGCCTAGGCTATATTTTGCTGTGAACCTGCTATATCAGTCAGCACAGGCACCTATAACAAAACACAGTGGACTAGATGGCTTAAACCACAGAAACTTAGTTCCTCACAGCTTTGGAGACTGGAAGTCTGAGATCAAGGTGCTAGTATGGTTGTGTTCAGGTGACAGCATCTGGCTGGATGATGGCTCCATTCTCACTGTGACCTCATACAACAAAGAGATAGTTCTGGCACATTCTCTCTCTCCCTCTCTTTCTTGCTCTTTCTCTCCCTGACCTCTCCCTCTTCTTCTAAAGCCACACCCCTATTGGATTATGACTCAACCTTTATGACCACATTGAAATTTACAAATCTCCTGAAGATCCTATCTGCAGGTACTGTCACATTGGGGGTTTTGGCTTCAACATATAGATTTTAGAGGGACACAAATCAGTCAGTAACACAGGCCTTTCATGGCAAATTTGGAATAAATCTCACAAGGGTAGGGTCTGCCTCATTTAACTTTTGACTCCACAGCCCCCAGCACAGGTCTCTGTGTGATTAGGTACATTGTTTTTCTACAGATACATATCATCTTCTACTTACAATTACATATGTTAAAGCTATCACACATCCCCTTCTTCCCTAAATCTTTCTTTTTGTGTTGTAAGCTTACATGCAAGAAATGTATAGAGATTTACTTAGAAGTTGTGTTTCATACCTATACAGGAAAAAAACATCAAAATTAAAAATAGCCAAAAAGAACTGACACTGAATATGAAGATTAAATCACACACACACACAACACACACACACGTACGCGGCCAAGAAGAGCAATTAAAGTCTCAAGCTAAGGAAAAGGCATAGAGCTTCATCATTATGTAGTAGGAAGAAACATTAAAGCTAAAAGAATAAATGAGGTACAATTTAATGGAGAGCATCACAGTAGTGTCCTGTTGTCAGATGTCCCATCGACTCTTTTGCCCCATAAAAACACTGCCTGTTTTTCTCGGTAATCACATTTGTCACTATTTGTTAAATGATGTTGCAGATATCCTTACATTTCTATAACACAACAGAAAATCTGGATTATATCCATCAGATTATTCAACATGAAAAAAAAAGTTAAATAAAAAGATGGAAATAAGTAAAAAAAGCTTTTGTTATCAAACAGAATTGTTGATATTTTGGAGTAATGAAGAGCACATTAAAGAGAAAAGAAGAAAGATAATTTTTTAAAGTAGAAAGTACTTATGTTTCTTAACCAAGTCTAAAACATGATTTCAAGTAATTTAGATTGATTTCCTTAAGATTGACTTTGCAAAATTATCTAATTTCTGTGCAAATTCTCCTCTGAGCATTCAGTGTTACTGAGAGACATGTGATTTGGATGATTTTTGGTACTTTAAGACATTAAAACCATGACTCATGAAGATTATGAAATCTTGTGTAAAAACATATGGGTAATTCTTTTATTTTAACAAATAAAGCCAAAATTTGCCAGTATTTTAATGGTATTTAGCTTTTGCTGTTTTATCACCTTTGATTAGAGTCCAACAATTATTTTGAGTATTAGATTTATTATAATAGCCTCACTTATGATTACTATAATGAATTTGTAACATGATATTTCATATATAATATAGTATCCTCATTTTCCCTATACTTTTCTATCTTGACAACCATTATCTACAGTGACATTATCTTTTATTTGATTATTGGAAGGGATTACTATTATTCTCACTGCTTTGCCCCTATTTTCATCTCAATATAGCCACTTCTGCACTACTGGTAGAGTGATTTTTCTTTTTTTGACATTTTAAATAAACTTTATTTTTTTTCCTTTTTTATTGTGCTATTACAGTTCTCTCCATTTTCCTTCCATTACTTCTCCCACCACCCATCCCCACCTCCTACATTCAATCCTCCCCGCTCTGTGGTCTTTGTCCATGGGTCCCTTATACGTGTTTTTTGATGACGCTTTCCCTACTTTCCCCCTTAACCCCCTCCCACCTCTCTGGTTACTGTCAGTTTGTTCTTTATTTCCATGTCTCGGGTTATATTTTGTTCACTTATTTGTTTTGTTGATTACGTTCCACTTATAGGTGAGATCATATGGTATGTGTCTTTTACCACCTGGCTTATTTTACCTATCATAATACTCTCCAGTTCCATCCATGCTGCTGTGCAGGGTAGTAGCTCTTTCTTTCTGTGCATAGTATTCCATTGTGTAAATGTACCACAGTTTTTTGATCCACTCATTTACTGATTGTCTTTTAGTCTGTTTCCAGCACTTGACTATTGTAAATAATGTTGCTATGTACATTGGGGTGCATGGGCTCTTTTGAATTGTTGTTTCAGGATTCTTGGGGTATAATCCCAGCAGTGGAATTGTTGGGTCAAAAGGCAGTTCCACTTTTAGTGTTTTGAGGGAATTCCACACTGCTTTCCACAGGGGCTGCACCAGTCTGCATTTCTACCAGCAGTGTATTAGGTTTCCCTATTCTCCACAGCCTTGCTAGCACTTGATGTTTGTTGATTTGTTTATGATAGCCACTCAGTGTAAAGAGGTAGCTCATTGTTGTTTTAATTTTCATCTCTCTGAAGGCTAATGATGCTAAGTATCATTTCATATATCTCTGGGCCCCATGTATGTACTCCTTAGAGAAGTATCTGTTCAGGTCCTTTGCTCACTTTTTAATTGGATTGTTTGTCTTCCTGGAATGGGTCACGTCAGCTCTTTATGTATTTTAGAGATCAAACTCTTGTCTGAGGTATTGTTGGCAAATATATTTTCTCATACAGTTGGTTCCCTTATCATTTTGCTGGTGTTTTCTTTCTATTAATTTTTGTTCAAGTACAGTTGTCATCATTTTCACTCCACCACTCTTCACTACCCCTCTTTGGCTTTGTCCATGGGTCTTTTATACATGTTCCTTGATGACCCTTCCCCTTCCTTCACGTTACTTGCATCCTCCCTACCCATGGTTACTGTCAGTTCTTTATTTCAATGTCTCTGATTCTATTTTGCTCACTTGTTTGTTTTGTTCATTAGGTTCCACTTATAGGTGAGATCATATGGTATTTGTCTAATGTTTTCTTTAGCCATACAGAAGCTTTATAATTTGATGAAGTGCCATTTGTCTATTCTTTCCTTTATGTCCCTTGCTTTAGGGGACATATCGGTAAAAATATTGCTATGTGGAATTTCTGAAATTTTCCTACCTATGTTCTCCTCTAGGAGATTTATGGTGTCACAACTTATATGTAAATCTTTTATCCACCTTGAGTTTATTTCCATGTATGGTCAAATTGGTGGTCAAATTTCATTTTTTTTTTTTTTTTTTGCACATAGCTATCCAGATCTGGGCTCTCTATTCTGCTCTATTGATCTATGTTTGTTCTTATGATATATGTTTGATATATATGATATATGTTTGTTCATATTCCTGTACCAGACTGTTTTGATTACCATAGACTTGTAATTTAGTTTCATATCAGGTGTTTTGATCCTTCCTACTTCATTTTTCTTTCTCAGAATTGCTGAGGCTATTCGGGGTCATTTATGGTTCCATATAAAATTTTGAAATGTTTGTTCTATATCTATGAAATATGTCATAGGGAGTGCATTGAATCTATAGATTGCTTTGGGAGTAAGGACATTTTGATGGTGTTAATCTTCCAATCCATGAACACAGTATATGCTTGCATTTATTTGTGTCTTCCTTAATTTCTTTCTTCAGTGTTATGTAGTTTTCTGTGTATAAATCTTTTACTTTCTTGGTTAGGTTTATTCCTAGGTACTGTATTTTTCTTGTTGCTCTAGCAAATGGAATTTTCCCCTAATTTATGATTCTGTTTTTTCATTGTTGGTATACAAAAATGCATTAAATTTCTGAATATTGTCTGTATCCTCCTGTTTTGTAAAATTCCCTTATTAGGTCATACAGTTTTTTGTTGGAGTCTATGGGGTTTCCTATGTACACTCTCATGTCATCTGCAGACAATGATAGTTTTACTTCCTCCTTTCCAATTGTATGCCTTTTATTTCTTTTTCTTGTCTGATTGTTGTGG
Source organism: Pteronotus mesoamericanus (assembly GCF_021234165.1). Lineage (NCBI taxonomy): Eukaryota > Metazoa > Chordata > Mammalia > Chiroptera > Mormoopidae > Pteronotus > Pteronotus mesoamericanus. The sequence goes on from NW_026555321.1 coordinate 63,619,112, forward strand.
CTAGAACTTCCAGAACTGTGTTGAATAGGAGTGGTAAAAGCAGACATCTTTTTCTTGTTCTTGATCTTAGTGGGAAAGCTTTTAGTTTTCTCCCATTGAGTGTGATATTGGCTATAGGTTTCTCTTATTGACCTTTATTATGTTGAGGTATGCCCCCTGTACTCTCAATCTGCTGAGTGTTTTTATCACAAATGGGTGCTGTACCTTATCAAATGCTTTTTCCAGATATATTGAGATTATCATGTGGCTTTTGTCTTTCCTTTTGTTTATGTGAAGCATTACATTTATTGGTTTGTGAATATTGAACTGTCCTTGAATCCCTGGGATGAAGCCCACTAGATCATGGTGTATCATCTTTTTAAGGTATTACTGGATGAGGTTTGCCAATATTCTGTTGAGAATTTTAGTGTCAAGATTCATCAGTGATATTGGTCTGTGGTTTTCTTTTTTTGTTGTTTCGTTATCTGATCTGGTTTTGGGATTAAGATGATGCAGGCCTCATAAAAAGAGTTTGGGATTCTTCCTTGTTCTTGAAGTTTTTGGAGTAGTCTGAGAAGGACAGGGGTTAGCTCTTCCTTAAATGTTTTGTAAATTTCTCCTGTGAAGCCATCTGGTCCAGAGCTTTTCTGTACCAGGAGTTTACTGATTACTGCCTCAATTTTACTAGATGTTATTGGTCTGTTTAGGCTTTTTGATTCCTCTTGATTTAGTTTTGGAAGATTACCTGTTTCTTGAAGTTGTCTATTTCATCCAAGTTTTCAAATTTCTTGGGATATATTTGTTCATATTAATTTCTCACAATCCTTTGCATTTCTGTAATGTCAGTTGTAATTTCTCCTTTGTCATTTCTGTTTTTACTTATTTGGGTCCTTTCTCTTTTTTTCTTGATGAGCCTGGTGAAAGGCTTGTCATTTTTGTTTATCTTTTCAAAGAACTAGCTCCTGGATTTATTGATCAATTGAATTTTTTTTTTATTTTTTATGTAATTCAATTCTGCTCTGATCTTGGTTATTTCATTCCTTCCATTCCCTCTGGGCTTTGTTTGTTGTTGTTCCTCCAGCTCTTGTAGATATTGGGTTAGGTTGTTTATTTGAATTGTTTCTATCTATTTTAGGTAGGCCTGTATTGCTATGAACATCCCTCTCAGGAATGCTTTTGCTGTGTCCCATAGGTTTTGGGCTGTTGTGTGGTCATTTTCATCTGTTACCAGAAACATTTTTATTTCTTCCTTCATCTCATTATTAACCCATTCATTCTTTAATAGCATTTTATTCAATCTCCATGAATTTGAATGGTTTTGAGTTTTTTCCTTGAGGTTTGTTTCTATTTTCAGGATCTTATGGTATGGAAAAATGTTTGATATAATTTCAATGCTCTTGAATTTATTAAGGTTTATTTTGTATCCTATCATGTGGTCCTGTCCTGAATATATATATCAGTGAAGTCCATTTGATCTAAAGCATTGTTCAATGCTGCAATATCCTCGTTGAAATTTTGCTTGGAAGTTCTATCTATTGTTGACAATGGGGTGTTAAAATCCCCTACTGTAATTATTTTGCTGTCTCCTTCTTGAAGTCCTCCAAGATTTTCCTTATATATTTGGGTGCTCCTATGTTAGGTGCATATTTTTTTACAATGTTTATGTCTTCTTGATGGATTCTTCCCTTGACTATTATGACATGTACTTCTGTTTCTTTTTTAATGGTTTTTGTTTTAAAGTCCAGTGTTTCTGATATAAGTATTGTTACCCTGGATTTTTTTTTTGTCTATTTGCTTGGAATATTTCTTTTCAACCTTTTACTTTCAGTCTGTGCAGGTCTTTTGTCTTGCAGTGGGTCTCTTGTAGGCAGCATATGTGTGGGTCATATTTTCTTATCCATTCAGCTACTCTATGTCTTTTGATTGGAGCATTTAACCCTTTTACATTTAAGGTTATTATATATGGATACTTATTCATTGCCATTTTCCCCTTTCGTATCTGTGTTCCTTTCTCTCTCTCACTCTTTTCCTTCATCTTCTTAGAGCAGTCCCTTTATCATATCTTACAATGCTGGTTTGGTGGAGGTTTATTCTTTCAACCTTCTACTGTCTTGGAAACTCTTAATTTCACCTTCCATTTTAATTGAGAGCTTTGCTGGTTAGAGCAGTCTTGGTTGCAGGCCTTTACTTTTGATTACTTGAAATATTTCTTGCCATTCCCTTCTGGCTTGTTTCTGTTGATAAATCATCTGCTAGCCCTATCGGAGCTCCCTTTTATGTCACTTCGTGTTTTTCCCTTTCTGTCTTTAAGATTCTCCCTTTACTTTAAATTTTGGCAATTTATTTATGATGTGTCTTGGAGTAGGCATCTTTGTATTAATCTTGATTAAGGTTCTTTGCTTCTTGGACTTGCATGGATTTCCCCCTCTCCAGGTTAGCAAAGTTTTCTGTCATTATTTTTCCAAACAAGTTTTCTACCCCTTGCTCCTTTTCTTTTCCTTCTGGTAGTCCTATGATTTGAGTGTTGTTGCATTTCATGTCCTGCAGTTCTCTTAAGCTATTTTCATATTTTTTTAGTCTTTTTTCTTGCTACTCTTTTACCTGAGCATTTCTCTCTACCTTGTCTTCTAGCTCACTAATTCAGCCCTCTTCCAGCTTTCTTGTAATCCTTTCATGTATTTTTTTTATTGCAGGTATTATATTCTTTATTTTTTCCTGGTTCTTGTTTATAATTTCTATTTCATTTTTCATGCTGTTGTATTTTCTACTCAGTTCCTTGTTGTCACTTGAGTTCCTCGAGCATCCTTATAACAATTCTTTTGAATTCTATGTCTGATAGTTTCCTTGCTTCCATTTCATTTAGCTCTTTTACTGGAGATTTTTCCATTCCTTTTAAATGAGGGTTCTTTCTTTGTCTCACCATTTTAGGTAACACTTTTTGTTTATTCTTGTGATTCCAGATGCTCTACTGTCTTTGTGGGGTGAACTTCTGTGGTAGGGGTTCTGTGGGACTTAGGGATGTTATCTTTTTGATCTCCTCATCTGGATGCTCTAGGGCTGCCCTTTCTTCTGTTTGTGTAGTCTCTCTTGTTATACTTGGGCTTTCCCTGTTGGTGGCTTTTTTGTTGGTGGATTCTCCCCTCCAGTGAGCTTACTGGAAGTTGCAACTCCCACCTTGTCTTGTATGCTTTTGTACAAGTGTTGGTTAACAAAGCAGTGTTACCAGACAACTAATCGTATGCCAGTAAAAAGAACCCCCCTACCACATCATTAATCTCAACTCCAATTGTGCAAAGATTAATGACGATGAAGAGAGATTGTAGATATTTTAAAATATGTCAAAGGTAATATGAGATGACCACAAGAGGGGAAAATGTTATTGCATGATAATAGGGAATAGAATAGATAAGAGTTGAAATAGAACTGAGGTGAAGAGGAGAGAACAAAATTTAAATACAAACATGAAAGGGCAATGGGAATATTGGGGTAAAAAAGGGAAGAATATTCTATAAGGTTTGAAGTAAAATTGAAAATGTAGTGGAACAATGTGAGCAAAATTGCAGAAAAACCACAGCACGGTCAATATCAACAACAGCTGAATGACGTTTAAGAAATGTGGAATGGGAATAAGAATATTGTAGAAAAGTGAATATGAGATGTCTACAGTAAAGAAAAATGATTTTGAGAGGATAGAGGAAGCAAACTAATAAGAGTAAGGAGTAAAGCCCAGGTTGAGAGGGGCGGGGGGAAGGGAGAGAGAAAACAATGAAATAAAATTCTTCATACAAGTGATCAGAGGCAGGGGGAAGGCAAAATGGAGTAAGACAGCAGGAGAGTGATCTTTGGGACTTAAAGTACAAATAAGTAGTGAACAAATAGGAGTTATTTTGGAGAAATATAGCATTAACTGTGTATTTCACCCAACTAGCCACTGTTTATAAAACGTGGAAAAGAAATAAGACTCTATTTTGAGGGGGAAAAGAATGTGAACTGACTTAAGAAAGAAGGGCACTTATGCAAGATTTGATGGAGGAGAAATAGTGAGAATAAGGGATCTAAACTTGGCATTGTGTGAGAGAAAAATAAAGTTTACACAACAGTAATAAAGCTCAGGAAGATGGCAAAATAGATTAAGCCCAGGAGAGAGTGCTGTGTGGAATTTGAAATAACAATAGTATGATAAGAATTCTATAATCTGAATACAAAGAGTAAAAAGTGAAAGACCAAGAGTAGTGATTTGAAATATGAGAGAAGTAAAAGAAGAAAAATTAAAATACAATATGAAAAGGAGAATAAAAAAAACAAAATGAACAATAAACACAAACAAACAGAAAACTAAATAAATGGAAAGAAGAAAGAGAAATAGAATAAAAACATGCAAGTTCTGCTGAAGAGCAAAGTGAAACTTGTCTCAGCTGTTGGTGTTCACCTTCTGACTTATTTCTGGATCTCTCTTTGGTTTTCTCTCAGCTCCAGATCTTACTGTCTTACACTTGAGAGAAAAAAGAAAAAAAACCCTGCCCAGCCAATTTTGCAGATCTTCCCAGTTCCTCCAGGCAGAGGGGATCTGGGCTCCATTTTTCCCTTTCCTGTGGTTCCCCAAGGAAGGGGGCTCAATCTAGTGTACAATAATCTCAGGTGCTCAGTTTCCAGCTAGGGCCCTCAGAGCTCTGTGCAGCCTGCTCTCTCTACTTTGTGCATTTGTCTCCCTCCAGCGCTGATAAGCCACTTTGCTTTGTACCACTTTGATCAGTCCATAAGGTGCACTGAGTGGGAACAACTTTTGCCTAACACTCTTCCCTCTTTGTTGGCCTGGCCACTGCACATGAGAGGTCCCTGCACTGAGCACCACAGCTCCCCTTTTGAAAAAAGTCTCTTTGTGAGCTGCTGCCGCTCTGAGCCGCCATCCGCTTTCCACACAATTCAACCCTCTGTGAGGTCCAGAGTCTGTCTATCTGCGTCAAGGTCAGTCACCACTCACCTCCTCTCCCAGCTCCAAGTGTCACCTGGATCTTCCAAATTTTCTGGCAATGTCCCAGTTGGCGACTGCCACTCCACCCTGGTTGCTCCACCGGCTCTGTGTCACCTGCTGCCTTCCCCCTGCTCCCTACCCGCTCGCGCCGCGGCCCCCGCGCCCCGCCCCCCACCCCCCGCCCCACCTCCCGCCTCGCACTGACTTTATGCATCCAGGTCTCCCCTGGTCTGGGTTTGGGACTTCTCCACCCTGGGAGGGGAGGAAGGTGCTAGGCTACTCTCACTAACCCAGCTCTCCTCCAATGTTTCTGCTGTGGTCTTTGGTGCCAGGCACAAGGACCTTCCTGATAGCCTATGAAACCTCTTTACCACCCATTTGGAATCATCCTCTGCATACTTTGACTTCCAAACTTCATAGTGGCTTGAGCTTCTGTTGGCTGTTTACTTTGTTTTTCAGAAGATCAGCTAAGTGTCCCAGTTGGGCTCAGGAGCAAGTGGGTTCAGCTCCCACCTATATAGCTGTCACCTTCGACCCAGAGTGATCTTTCTAAAGTACCAAATGATCATGTTAATCCTTTGATTTAACCCACCAGTGGGTCCTCTTTCCTAATAACCTGAAGTTACATTTATTAGTGTGGTGCCCTCTCTTCATGTCTTGTGGCATGTCTTTTTGACCTTGATTGTTGCTGTAGCCCATGAATATAGATATCTCTTAATTTCACAGAAGATATTTGGATATTTCATCTTTGCTCTTCTAATCAATTTTGAGTTATTTCTGAGAAGCAGTGGATGCCACCTTTCTTCTGTTGTGTTCAAATGAGAATGAATTCACTGTACCAAAATATGAATTACAAATGGATTCGATGATAGACTGAGAGCGTCTTCAGGATAGCAAACTTTATATTATACATCTATATTGCATGGTCTACATCCTGCTCCATTGTTGACATTGAATGCATACTAAGTGCTGAAGGAGTGAAGACACAGAGCAAGGATGGTGCTGGCAAGACAGATTGGAGCCCCTACAGCCAGAGGATCAGAGTTGCTTCACAGACACAAATTAACATGTGTGCAGCATCTGGGATCAGTTTATTTTAAGAGTGTTGCTCAAGTGTGATTTAGTATTTATTCACTTTCCCAATTTTAAAAATAATTATGCTTTAAGAATAAATATTATTTCTATAAATAACTTGATTTCTGTTTGAAAGATTTTTAAGTATTTAAGTCACTCAAACCTAGAACCAGAGTTTCCTTTCCCAGGCAAACATCCTTCAGTATGAACCTCCTTTTTTTACAAAAAATTAAATTTATTGGGGTGACATTGGTTAACTAGATTATATAGGTTTCAAGTGTACAATTTAATGATACATTATCTATATATTGCATTGTGTGCTCACCATCCAAAGTCAAATAATCTTCTGTCACCATGTATTTTACCTCTTTTACCCTCTGCTACCCCCCAACTCCCTTCCTGCTGCTAACTACCATACTGTTGTCTGTGTCTATGAGTTTTTGTTTGTTTTTCCCATTTTTTAAATTTGTTGCTTTCAGTTTTATATCCCACATGTGAGTGAAATCTTGTGGTTCTTAACTTTTTCTGTTTGGTATATTTTGCTTAGCATGATATTTTCAAGGTTCCTTTAAATTTGAAAACCTTTATTCTCAAAGATATATGCAGCCCTATATTCACTGCAGCATTATTCATGGTGGCCAAGACATGGAGATACCAAAATGTCCTTTGATAAAGGATTAGATAAAGAAGATGTGGTACATATATACAATGGAATGCTACTCAACCATAAAAAAAGATGAAATACTGCCATTTGCGACAACATGGGTGGATCTTGAGTATGGAATTTCAGAAGCATTCTTGTCACAACTTGTCTATGTCTCTTTCTGAGTTTTTATAGGAAGGTGTGTTTTTTCCCTGCTATGTTAAGATACACAAAAGTCCAATATTATTCTCTGGCTTAGTAAGCATTTGTTGAACTGATAAGAAATAATATTTTTTAGGCTTAAAGTATTTGTAACACATGTCTTTTCTGTGGGGTATGGGCTGTTTAGCCTGTTGGTTAAAGGCTCTGAAATCAGACATTCTTGGTTCTAAATTCAGGAGCATTCACATTCTGTTAACCTGATGCATGCTTTTAACTACTCTGTTACTTTCCTCATTTATAAAATAAAAATAATAACACTTAGTTCATAGGATTATCTACATTATTCTTAACATGTAAATATTAAACCCCAAGGTTATAAACATATATTTGAAATTTAAACTACCTGAAACTTACTTGCTATTGACGTTTGAATAATGTTTTATTGGAAGTGATTCAAGGTTTAGCTGATTATAAAAAATATAATCAAAGCTCCAGCAATGGATTGGAATAACAATGCTTTATTCATTTCTTCTCAAATGCCTCTAGGGCTCTGTACATGCAGACATTCTGTTCCAGTGCCCTCTGTACCACAAACTCATGGCAATGCCAGCCTCACATGGGGTCTTCCCCCAACACAGAGCAACACACTTGTAGTTTTTGGACTTTGAACAAGGTAAATTGAAGAGATGGGATAGGTGAATCTCTAATTACAAACATATTTCTGCTTTCATGATCACAAATGGCTTTCAAACATTTAAATGTAAATCATGAATCTCATTAAAAAAGTAAACCATGTTCAGTGTTATGGTATGCCAAGAAGTTTCCTCACAAATAAGTCATTCCTATTGCTATTCATAAAATATGAGTATCTGTATTCTACCAATAATATGCATACTCATTTTATAAAACTTTATAAATGTATTTAACAAATATATCTGTTAAAACATGACATATTTAAACATTTTGTATTATGGATGGATGTTTTTGCTCTTTAAATATTATTATTTCCACCAAGTTTAGCCCTAAATATATAATGTGTAAAACAGGCATAACACATCTTCAAGTTTGAAATAAAGTCACAACATATTATATTTTAAAATGTTTAATTGAAGTGTCACATATGCAACATGATGAATTTTAAACTCTTGGATTGCCCAGAGAGTTCGTATAGTTTTTTCCATATCATGGCTCTAGTAGTGTCGTTGTCTTTAACTTCATTCAAAACCATTTTGTTTGATTGCTTTGTGATAGTTGTCATACCAGCATGCATTTTAAAAAAAATAATAAAAATTGGTGAATTCTTGTTCAGCTACTTTAATATTGAAGGTGGAAGAAAATATATAAAATTTTGTGCATAATGCTTTATTATTTCAAGAAAGATAAAAACACAACTGAAAAACACACATAAAAGATTTGTGCAGTGTATGGAGAAGGTGCTGTGGTTGATCGAATGAGTCAAGAGTGGTTTGTGAAGTTTCTTGGTACTATTGACATTTGGCCCAATAATTCTTTGCTGTGGGGCTGTCTTATGCATTGGAAGATGTTTAGCAACTCTCCTGGCCTCTACCCACTAGAAGCCAATAGTAGAAGATAGCTGACATGTTAAAAATATCCAAATCAATAAAGTTTTTTGTGAAAATGAAAAATATGTCGTTTATTTTATGAAAAAAAGTAAACAGACTTTTCAGCTAACCCAGTATATCTTTCCACAAAACTAACACCCACGCTAAGAAATGGAATATTACTAGCATACCAGAAAGGCCTATTGTATCTCCTCTTAGTCATTAACCCTTCCCAAGTGTTACTACATGCTGACTTCTAACCTCATAGGTTAGTCATAACCCTTTTGGAACTTTAAATACTAAGAGTCATTACAGTATGCATTATTTCATGCTTAGCTTCATTCCTTCAGTATTATGCTTGTGAGATTTAGTTATATTTTATATATAATTGGTCATCCTCATTGCTACGTATTATCACATCATGTCGATACCTTATATTCATTTTCCTGTTAAGCTGTCGATAGGCATTTGGGTAGTTTTCATCTGGTAATATGAATTGTTTTGCTATGAAGTTTTAGCAAAGTGTTTGCCTAGAGAAATGGGATTGTTAAATCACAAGGTATGTTCATACCCAGCTTCAGGAGATACTGCTAAACAGTTTTGCAATGTGCATAGACCATGCCAAAGAGTTCTTCAATGGGTTATTGTGCCCTCTGTACTGTGAATAGGCAACATCGTTTCATAGAAGTTCTAAAATCTTTGAACTTCAGAGGGAAATGGTGAGGTTTCTTATCTCTTTTCTCCCAGGGGCTCATAAAAACTTTCTCCTTTTTCTCCAAGACCAGAAATACATTTCAAAATGTTGTTGGAGAGGAAGTTCTGGAGATACATAACTACTCTGTCTTTCTCTTCAGGAAACAGGCACCTTGCATTATAATAACTAAGATGCTCCTTCAAACAAGTCTTCACTGAACAAAGAAGATATGCTCAAAGATGGCTATAGATATCCAGGTGGACATAGAAGCCTGTGTCAATTTCAAACTGGCACCCTCACAGAAGCTCTGCTTAGCCAGCACAAGGTGTAGGTGTAAATATCTGATCTGTGGGAATCTTTCCAACCTATATTTATTTCTAGCTTATATTGCCTCATTCAGCAAATATACACAAAGAGTATTCAGTGTATCTCCACAGAATGAGACAGCTGGGTATAGTTTATTAACTTCAAAAATTCAAAAATAATATGGCCAAAACTAAAAATATCACTTAAAGTTTTTGATGGGCAGATTCTGTTCCAAATTTCTCCAGGAACAAATTAGTGTTATTCTAGGCCAGTGCAAGTGCTGGCTCTAAAATAAAGTTTCAAGGACTTGTATGATATCCATTTTATTTAAAAATACTAGCAGAGGAGAATGAAGTGTGGATACTGCCACATGTTAATACAAATATAAGAATTGTTTATATTGGAGTTAGGAATGTGGCTTGTTCCTTCATTGACTAGATACATGTTCTAGTTTGGCAATTTACCTCCCACCAGCCAAAGAAGCCATATTCTTAATTTTGCCTAGCAATCAGCAAGAATTTTCAGTTTCCTTTATTTACTTCCATCAGAATTTCATTCTGTAATACAAGGTATGGTTCTCTCTCCCTCTCTACCCCGCTCATGACATCGAGTAATTTGTGTGTGTGGGTTTAAAATGATTTTCTTCCTGCATCTGAGTAAGAGCTGTGCTATCAGTAAAAGGAAGAATATTCCTTTGGTTTGGTGTTGACAGTACCATAAAATTTCAATGTGAGATATAAATTTATAGTACATTCTATATATGTACTATATATGTACATTCTATTATATGTGATAATAAAGGAGAGGTTTAGTTATTCTATGCTACAAAATGGCAGACAGTTTCTTTAACTGAAGCAAAGTCACAGTTTGAATTGTATAAGAGACACTGTGCTGCACAAAACAGGGGCCAAACAATACTGAACCAGTGGGGTCAGGTGTAGAAGAGAGTGTGACCTGAAGCCGGGTAAAATGAAGTTTCAGAAAGCAGGCAGCATGGATGCATGGGTTATGGGAATTCATTTAAATTCACAAAATCCTGATATATATGCAAGGATAATCAGGCATATTCACTTATTTTATAGTAAACTTTTTATTGAAGTCATGCACGTATATGTATGTGTGTGTGTGTGTGTGTATATATATATATATATATATATATATATATATATATATATATATCTCATACTCACAAACATATACAAAGGTGATGAAGCCCCACAAAATGAATATAGATATGTAACTGGCATCCAGACAAATTTTCAGAACATTTCCAGGCCCCAACAAAATCATTTTTGTGTTCTTTTACAGTCACTACCAGCCTACTATCAGCACTACAGATTACTAGTTTTGTTTGTTTTCAAACAAATAATTGAATCATATAGTAGGTATCTTTACTGACTAACTGTCTTTAACATATTTGCAAAATTTGCTTGAACAATTTGTATTTGCAAGTCATTTTTATTGTAGTACGATCATTATTATATGAATATATTAAATTTACCTTTTTCCTACTGTTTATAGATTTGAAATTATCATTTGGGACCATTAGAAAGAATGCAAGTGTGGTGTGGGGCAAGGATCAAAATTAATTGTTTTTCTTGTGGGGATCCAATTGATTTAGCATCATAAATTAAAAGACCAAGCTTTACCCAATATGCTTCACGGTTGCCTTTGTCATTAATCAAATGGCCATATTAGTGTGGGTCTCTCTCACAGTTTCCTTTTTGTTATTTCTTATGCAAATGTGTTACTCCTCTCTTAGTTGATCCATAGTTTTCATTGGTCCTTATGTTAGATATACTGGTAGAGGTTAATGAAATTTCTCAAACAGTTAGTAGCACTTGCTAATATTGTATTTCAAACCTGCCAAAACATAAGCCTCTTCCTTGGTAAAGACATTTTATAGGGCATATAGAGTAACTAGGTAATCGTTATTAAACTGTATATTTCTCTCCCAAAATGCACATTGGTCAAAACTCACAGTCTCTTTGTGAGACTTGTTTGGCTTCTCATACAAGTGGATAGGTTTTTCATAGTGGCTCTGAAATCAGTGATGACTCATAAAATTGCCTGAGCATTTTATCAGGAATTTTAATTACTTCCCAGAGGAAATAATATATCATATAAAAACAAATTTTAAGAATATTTTTTGTCTTATACATGATTATTTTTTCCCCAGTATATGCCTATAAATGCTTAATTACAAACTCATGGATACAGATGTTCTCCTAGGATTTAAAATTGAAGACAGGTTGTTCTCCTTTTTTTGTTCAGTTTATTCTAATCTTAGTTTTTATCCAGTAATTTGACAAAGATTTAAACATTTTTAAAAAAATTTCTTTCTCTTTTCTTTATTTTTAAAATAAGAGTGCCTACAGAGTTCATTATTCAATCCAGTCAGAATAATATTGAATGATTTTGGATTATCTATATGTTAGAATTTTTCTACTATTTCATCAAAAGTTGAATTTATCAGTCTGGACCTGAATTTTCCAAAAATAATTCCTATGAGGAAAATAATTATCACTAGGCAAATATTTTGCCTAATTCACTTTTATTTCATAAGTCTGTCATTAAAATTATTATAGCCTCCAACTGGCTAGGCCCCTGCCGTCATTGCTGAGCTCCCCTTTATGGGGCCCTGCAGCAACCCACGCCTGGGGCTCCCTGAGGCAGAGTGACTCTCCCAACCCCTTACGAGGAGGAAGAAGAGAAACCTGTGGCATGACAAGCTCTCCTATACCAACTTGGCCATGATCGCTATGGTGATCCTGGCTTACCTTCCTGCAGGCTGAAGCTGTCCCAAATCATCTGTCAGGTCCAGGCTGTGTTAGCCTTCTTCAGGGACAACTACGAGGGCAAGAAGGACTCCATCCACCACAACCTCTCCCCCAACCGATGCTTCCACAAGGTTCCCAAGGATCCTGTGAAGCCCAAGGCCACGGGCAACTTCTGGGCTATCGACATGAGACTGATTCTGGCTGAAGCACTGCTTCTACAAAACACAGCCCTGTGCCGGTGTGGGCAGAACAGGGGCGTACGGTGGCCTTCCCCAAGGACCTGGGCCCCTATGTGCTTCATGGACAACTTTACTGACTGCTCAAGCCTCCCAGGCCACCTAGTCTTCAACTGCTGCCCAGCAACGTCTTCAGCATAAAGTCTCTGCTGGGGGACCCCAATGGGGGAGCCCCACGGAGCAGCCCAGGTCGGGCAGATTCCCTTCCAAGTAAGGAGGAGGTGGTGCCCACATCACCAAAGCCCTCTTAGAGGCCTCTGTGGCCCTCTACCCCCTCCCCAGGGCCATGAGAGTGGAAGGGTAGACTTCCCATGGGGGGAAGCAGCAGGCCCTTGATCCTCTGCCCTGAGTCCAGAGCCTGGCCCTTCCACTTACTGGAGGGTAACTTTGACCAGGGGGGGACTGTCCACTGTGGGTCACAGGGCATCACGTTGGGAGCAGCTACCCATCTCCTACTTTCCCTTATAAATCCTCAATGTGGTAATGCCCTTGGCCCCTCTACTACTTACCTCCTGCCCCTGGTGTCCACCGTCAACCAACCCAGCCTACTGAGGAGTGGCCCCTGAAACCCATGGACCCCCAGGCCTTCTCTGGCATCTAGATGCCCTCTTCCAGGGGGTGCCACCCAACAAGAGCATTTATGATATGTGGGTTAGCCACCTCCTCTCCCCTTGTCCAGAACTGGTTGCTCCCACCTCAGGCTGGCACAGCCAGTGAGGCTCCAAGGCTGAGGCTGCTTTCCTCTCCCAGACTTATTCCCCTGCTGCCATTCACTTACTGAGGGGAACCAAGGACAAGAGGACAAAGAAGTGTGGCTACAGTGGCCTTGAAACACCAGGAACCAGCCATGCTGAGAGTCCACAATGTTTATTGGATTACCCACAAAGGGTTGTGTCCACTTGGGCACCACTCTGGCCTTGATGGTCAGTCAGCTGTCTTCTATCCCTAGAAGCAAGGCTGCAAGGAGTGGAGCTGCTTGGAGTAGGCTTTCCTGTCCCCTTCCTGATCCCACCGCCTCTGGCCCTCTGGCTATCCATCCATCTATCCATCACCATCTGTTACCTTCTCTATCCTGGCTCAGGGGTTGGGGGAGGGAGAGCTTAATGGCAGCTCCAGCCTGAAGTCTTATCCTCCCTCAACTGTCAGGGAAGGACAGAGCACTTTTTTTAGGAAAGGGCATAGGGAGCAGAGGCCCTACCTGGGTTTGGTAGTGTAGTGAGGAAGATAGCAGTAAAGGAATGGGCCACACACACACAAAAAAAATTATTATAGTGGGAATTAAAATAAGTCAAAAGAGTGGGAGAAAATATGAGTTAATGAATATCATTTTGTTACTCCTGAACTTCTTGCTAAGAACTCTATACCATGACTAATGAGGACTTCTGTATCTGTGAATACTTGTTTTGATGTGCTACTGGAAAACATTTGTTCATATTTTCATTTATTTTAAAAGCCTATTGTATGGGATAATGATTAGACCTTAGATATTCTCTCCCTATCTCCTTTAAAAATAAGAGATCATATTAAATGAAGACATGAATTTTACTTCAAAACTTTGATAGATTTTCTGATGATAAAGTCAAATTTAAATGTCTTGCAAAATAACCAACATGGCAGTACATTTGTTTTCATAATGCAGAATTCCCAATGTGCATACAATTACCACGGTTTTTACGATTGAAGTGGTGCAAACAGGCAGTGAATCTGTCCTGTAATCTCCAAACATGCTCCCTGGGCCTTTCGTCAAAGCCATCTGGACATGATGGCAGTGTCCTATTTATTACATACAAACGCCTGGATCCTGCCGATGCATAAACAGTAATTAAACACACAAGCCAACCGTGCATGCCAGATTGTCAAGAACTATCCTTTGAGTATCTTTAACTTTCCATGCCAATGAGCTGATTGAGAAATTGGCTGGTGATTAAAGATTAATGATTTATGGTTGCAAGTGAGGTTCATTTGTTGCTTACTGAAATATGTTTGACAGAATCTTTATGATTTTTCTCAAGTCCACAGTCTTAGACGTATTTATTCTTAAGAAAATATCTCAATTGATTTCAAACATGAAGCGCTATCATATAAAATATGGAATATTTTAATATTTAATTATCATAGAGAATGCCTCTTTTGATAAGCAAATTTACCTTTTCTGCTTTTAAATATAACTTTAACACTTTACACATTGGAGAGAGAAGCTATTTAGGTGGGTTTTTTGTTTTTTGTTTGTAATTCATATCTTCTCTGGCTAGTCATAGCCCTGCTTACAGCAAAGAGGCATGATAGATAAAAGAAGAAAGGCAGTGGGGGCAGTTACAAAGAAGCTTGGCTTTACCATTGGCTAATTAACATTTTACCTATTAAAGATTTCAGATTTTTCAGAATTTCTTGATACCCAAGAGAAAGCAGGTGTTGGTAGCCTTATTCATTTCGGTGTAAAAATAAAACTATAGATATCTCTGAGGGTTAGCAAGCAGGGAAGGGGAGTGCTCTTAACTTATGTCTCAGTTTAGAGTAGGTTCTTGAGTACTACAGCCTTAGAGATTTGGAAACCTGCTAATTCACACCTAACAACACAGCACACAATTTCCTTTCTAAATCCAGTAATGGATAACTGAAAATATGACGACCCCTTCACAATCTTACTGCTTCTATAAATACAGAACTAAAGTAATTTATAAAGCTGTTAAAATTATTTCTGCCATTAAAGTCCACAGTACATTCCATCATTGCTGTAGTAGCCTGACTCTGAACTTCTCTGAGTCAGCAAAGGGAATGGAGGATGATGAATGGTGATGACTGCTGAGCAATGTCTGGGTTAGATGCCTGCTGGGCAGGAAGTCACTTCTTCCAATACTAATAAGCTTGTCTTCATTGACTGTTTCTTTTGACCTATGGACCTACCCTTCTACTATTTTTTATTTGTTTGTTTTGTTTTGTTTTTTATTTTTGTTTTTGTTTTTTTCCCTCTTTTTGGCTGGAGAGGCTAAGCTTTAACAGTCATATCTCCTGTTAACTTTTCCTTAAAACTCTTAACATCAACTTTTTTTCATGGTTTCATTTTGTCTAGTACCTTTATGTAAATGTTTGTGTATGTTCCTGGTTTCCACATGAACTGCATTTTTTTCAAGAGGTAGGTGTTTGCTGTGAGTACCCTCAAAACACGGGTAATTTTTAAATTCTTTCTGGTTTTACCTCTATATTGATGCACTGTTTGACCAAGACCATTACTGAAAAGTGATTAAGAATTGCCTTGGTTTCTCTACTCAGCTGGGATGAATGTAAACACAGATTAGATAAGGTCCACTACCAAATTAGGGTGACTGCTGCTTTACTGAACAGATTTATATTTTCTTAACAATATCCATAGCTTTCTGAAATGCTATTGTTTTGTCTTTTGTTTCCACTCAACTCTATAAGGTGAATATTTTTCTGGGCCCAATTTCTCACTGCGAAACAGAAGGAGTATTTCCCTAGAGACACCAGACAGGAGCCTGCCAGTAAATCAAATGTGCAGAGAGAAGCCAATGCATTAGCTAAATGGCTCACTCCCAACACAGCTCACATTTATTTCCACCATTCAAATTTCTGCTTTGGCAGAATTTTCAATGATTACATGACCTAGACCTTAATGGTACTGTCCATTTATTGAAATCATAAATTATAAATGCCGACTCCGCAGTCTAAATTAGTGATTTAAACTAATTCTAGGAAAAAAAGAGAAAATTCATATAAAGAAGGCAGCGAGAAAAGTAAACAGCATAGATGTTTGCCATAATGCAACCAGGTAAATTGCCCAATCTAACTGATTCAGACTCTTTTACTTTAAATATCAATAAAATAAAAAGTGGAGAAATTATTACTTATTGTCTAGATGAAGAACTGCCCCAAAAGACCGACTGTAAACTGAAAATGGATGTTGCTAGTCCAGGATTATGCTAATGATTTACATAAATATGATTCAAGAAATAAAAGAGGGGGAAACAAAAATCAAAATCAATAAACTTCTCAGAGTTACTGTTGGTAAAATATATTAACAACCTTACTAATACTCATGTGTTTTAGCCCCAAAATTTATTTTCCAGGATTTTTTTCCTAAGAAATCATGGATATTATCAAATATTTGAATAAAAGGATGAAAACATATGGATCTTTGAATATGAAAGAAAATTGGAGACAACATAAATGGCAAACAATAGCCATTCCAATGATGTTTTTCAGATATGTATAATAATATACAGGAAATAACAATTTTAGCTATAAGAATAGGTTAGAATGTATGTTGTATATTTTCGTTTCTGTTGAACGTAGGAGACAGGGAGACAATTTTAAATCCTAAATGTTAGTAACCACCACCATTTATTAAAGGTAGGTCTTTAGAGAGGTCCTTTAAAGTTTTTTAATTTCCCTTTGCAGACTGTGCATATAAGATACTGAAGAAATGAGAAGGTGAGAAGATGGGGCTCCTTGAGAAAGTGTGTCTACACTGTGTGTGCATGTGTGTGTAGAGGGGCTAAGCGAATTCTGGGTGTCCCAATGTTATTATAAGAAGACAACAATACGGTTGGTGGCAGTTTTATGGATGCAAGAGAAAAGAAGAAGAAAATTAAGTGGAATGAAACCTTTCTGATAAGAAAAGATGACTAAAGAGACCTATAGGCAGGGTCTTCAGTCCTTGATAAGGTTATTTGCAGTTGCACAAATCTTCTCTGGCTATAGCAAAATGGTGAACCTCTTCCTGAGATCCACTGTTATTTAAACCTGTTCACTATCTATGAACATTGTGAACACTGGCCCCTTCCTGGTTCACTTTCTATTGTCTTTGTCGTTTGTTATATTAACATAAATATATATCCCTAGATTTTCTAAATTTTTTTCACTATTTTTATCTTTAGTACAGCCAAAGAAAACAACTCTGATTAATCACAGTTGGATAAGATTAATGGTAGATGTTTAATGGATATTCTGAAGAGTCCAATTCCCTCTCTGTCTTAGCTTTCCATTTATGAATAAAATGTGCTCATTATTCTCATAGCACTTTGTGCACTTAGAGATGGATAACAGAATAGAGATCCTAATAGTAGATGATAAATAAATCATGTTTTCTTTCCCTTATGACTTAAAAAAAATCTGATTTAAAAGTACAAGTTCTTCTTGAAGAAGTGGTTGAAATATTTTGTAAGTAGTCTATTGTAATCCTGCCACTTAATTTAACAGATGAGCTAAGCAAGAGCCAGGGATATCAATCTCAGCATGTTGTGAACTGACTCACTGGCCTGATGCCCCAACTGCTGCCCGGGGTCTGCTTTTACTGGAAGGCGTCTCCTACAACTCTGAGAAAAGGTTGATTTACTCAGAATGCTTACTAGGGAGAGCATAAGCTCAGATGTGTCTCTGTCTTTATTTTCATGCTTATGACTTCAGTTGTTAATCTATACTCTATTGTGACAAAACATGGAACTGAACATACATTTTAAATGGAAGTACCTATTCATTTGAGTTCAGAGAGCACAGACTGGTTAGAGAAGCTTCGAGCTCACCTGAGTCCTTGTTGTATGGTGGCTCACCAGAGATGGGTGCAGAGGCCAGAGATCTGAACAGCTTGGGGTCTTATTCCTGTATCCAGCTCCAAGCAAAGATGCTTTGCCTTTAACAGTCTTGTATAGTTCTCTTATTATTTGTACAAAGGATTCAGTAACTTAAAATTAAAAACAAAAAACCAAATACACTTTCCCAGAGCTAATGTTAGGGCTACAAGCCTAAATCACAGTACATGGAGAGTTTATTTGCTTGAATTACACAGGGATGAAGGACTCTTTCAGACATTAATAATTTGAAACAATTATACATACTGCTCTGCATTTTAAAAAATTTATAGCTTTTTAGAGAGAGAAAGAAGGGAAGAGAGAAAGAGAAACATAGATTAATTGCTCCACCCATCCATGCACTTACTGGTTGATTCCTGTATGTGCCCTGATAGGGGATAGAACCTGGAACCCTGGCACATTGGGAGGACTCTCTAACCAACTGAGGTACCCAGCCAATGTACTCTGCATTTTTCTATTGCTCCAAAATAAGCATGTATTACTTTTATCATAATAAAATAAAATGTTTAAAAACATTCCTCTGTGAGGTCAGTGTAGGGCCTTGTTCTCACAGAAGGAAGTTCTTGGCACAGAAAGGAAGTGTCTGGCTGTGTATTCCCAGGTGCTCAGGCTTCTTCCATTCCCCATTACATGGACACAACACCCTGACTCCCTGAGTCTGTTTATTTTTTTCCTGCAGAAAGACTGATTAATCCCACTTTCACGTGGTATCTTACTTTTTACATTTGACAACATATGTTCAAGACGAGAATACTTTCACTTCCTCCATCACTACTATGGTGGTCCAGACCCCAGCCTTTTCTCACCTGAACTACTTCAGTAATATTCATCTATGCTTTGACCCCAAAATGTATTCTTTTTTAAAATATATTTTTTATTTTTCAATTACAGTTGACATTCTATATTATATTAGTTCCAAGTGGTTAGACATTTATTTCCTTACGAAGTGATCCTCTGATCGTTTAGTACTCCCTTGACACCGCACAGGGCATTACAATATTATTGGCTATATTCCTTATGTTGTACTTTACATCCCTGTGACTATTTTTATAACTAACAACTTATGCTTCTTAATACTTTCATTTTTTCCACCCAGCTCCTCTCCCCTCTGTCAGCCATCAGTCTGTCGAGTCTGTTTCTGTTTTCTTTGTTCATTTATTTGGTTTTCCAGATTCCACTTATTAGTGAAATCTTCCGACTTTTTTGCCTGACTTATTTCACTCAGCATAGTACATTGCTTGGCAATGAAAAAGACTGAAAACTTACCATTTGTGACAACATGGATGGACCTACAAGCTATTAAGAGAGCAAACAGAATGAGCCTCTAAAAAGAAATCAGATTATGTCAGACAATGCTCAGAAATAACTAGAGGTTTCCCATCTCAGTCATAGTGAAACTCTGTAGTCTCCCCACTGTCCCTCTGCCCATGCATTTCTGGTCTCCATACTTATCTCCATCACAACTGCATGCTCCTAACTGCAGGATTTTGATCATACTGTTTCCATCCTGAGAATGTTCTTCCCCTAGGAATTTCTATGACTCATCCTCTCAGTTCCTTCACATATTTGTTCAAGTAACATTTTCAAAGTGAAGAATTGTCTACCCACTGTATTTAAAATTATAATTTTGATTCCTGCAGTCTTTATCATATTTTCTTAATTTATTCCTTAATATAATTATCAATTTCTGGCTCAATATATATTGTGTTCTTGTGTTGTTTTTGTTCCATTAGAACAGTTTAATAGGAGCACAAGGTCAATTTGACTGTTTTCTTCATTAATGTCAAAGTGAAAAGACTTTTAAACATACAGAGTAGGGGGAAAATCAAGATGGCAGAGGTGTAAGTGGAAGTCACACTGACTTCCTCCCAGGCCAATTTGGAATTACAACTAAATTGTGGAGAAATCACCTGGAACAAACAACTGAATAATAGCAAGAGAGAAGCCTTATAACCTCGGACAGACAGAAGAATCAGTTGTAGCATAACCTAACTGATAAGGAGTATAGCAGAGACTTGAGAAGGCAGGTGGGGCGCCCATGGGAATAAGCACCAGAAGGATATTGTATTGAAATGGCCAGTTGGTTCTCCCTGAGAAGAGTGAGGTCTAAATGATAAGTGGGGATTTCCAGCCTACAGCATCAGAGCCCAGAAGGTACACAGATAACAGCCAGCTGTGAAAAGGGGCTGGATTGCTCTCTGCCAGAGACAGGCAGCTGGAGATGTAAAGAGCCACTTAAAGGGCCAACGCATAAATTTTTATTTGCAGCCACTTATCTCCAGAAAGGGCTGGGCAAAGTGGGCTAGAGACACGTGAGGAGACACTAGAGAAGGAGGCTTTGGGGAGAGAACTGAAAGAGTAGCTGGCAGTATCCCGGGGCTGACTCATCTCCTATACAGCAGCAGCCATCTTGCTCAGGCAGACCACTCCCCTCTACAGGAACAGCAAAAGAGGACCCAATAGCTCAGCACCTAGTAGCAACTTAGCCCTGGCCCTGTAGTGCTAAAGCCTGACTGCTGAGTGCAGAGTGACAGCCACAGATAGGAGAACCCTGGCTAAAGGGGGCACAGAGTTATCAAGAGACATTTGAGGAGAGACTGGAGACAGAAGCTTTTGGGAGAGAATGGAGAGAATAGCCAGCAGGCTCCCAGTGTTGAGTCTTCCCTCATTCTGCAGCAGCCATCTGGCTCAGGCACACCACTCTCCTGAGCAGTAGCAGTGTGAGAGGACCCAATAACCCTGCCTTGTGATGAATACCAGCCTGTTGAGTGCAGAGTGACTAGATTAACAGCTGAAGGAGACAACCACAGGGAGTGGATTCCTGGAAGTCTCTAAAAGACTGCCTTGGGTCAGAGAGGATCAACAGCTGACATCATCAGATGAAGATCCAAAAAGAAAAAACAGTGGTCTCCTACCATAGAAATTCATACCACAAAGTCAGGATATAAAGATAGATCAATTTGAAAGGCAGAAGCAAAAAAGAAGAGTCTCACGAATAATGGGAAGACAAACAATCCCTACTTGAAGGGAATGGAGGAATCACTACAAAGAGAACTAAATGAAATAGAGGCAAATAAACTATCAGATATTGAATTCCGAATGAGCTAAGGACCTCAGTGAGCTCAGAAAGAATTACAAAAACTACAGGGAAACTGTGAGGAACTTACTGCAAACTATATCAGTATGAAAAAGGACATAGAGACTGTTAATCAGAGGCAAGAGGAAATGAAAAATACAATTTTTGAATTGAAGAACACAGTAGAAGGAAACAAAGGCAGGCTAGACGAAGCAGAGGAAC
The DNA here is from genome assembly GCF_021234165.1 of Pteronotus mesoamericanus. NCBI lineage: Eukaryota > Metazoa > Chordata > Mammalia > Chiroptera > Mormoopidae > Pteronotus > Pteronotus mesoamericanus. The sequence continues at coordinate 63,640,424 of NW_026555321.1, forward strand.
AAATCAGCAAGCTGGAAGATAAGGTAGAGAGAAGCTCCCAGAGAGGGCGAGAAAATGAAAAAAGACTCAGAAAGAATGCGGAGATGTTGAGGGAAATACAGAGTAACCTGAAATGTAATAATATCTGTATAACAGAGATACCAGACAGAGAAGATGAGGAGGAAGGAATAGAGAATCTGTTTGAAAAGGTAATGATGGAAAACTTCCCTAATTGGTGGAGAGAAAAAGTCATGGAAGTTGTGGAAGCACAGAGGGTCTCATTCAAGAGGAACTCAAGGTGGCCCACTCCAAGACATATCATCATGACAATGGCAAATATCAAAGACAAAGAGAATCCTATAGATAGCAAGGGAGAAACAGGTAGTAACAAATAAAGGAGCCCTGATATGGCTAGCAGCTGACTTCTCAACAGAAATACTACAAGCTAGAAGGGAATGGCAAGAAATATTCCAAGTCATGAAAAACAAAGACCTGCAACCAACACTGCTCTACCCAGCAAGGCTCTCAATTAAAATGGAAGGCAAAATAGGGAGTTCCTTAGACAAAAGAAGGCTAACAGAATACTCCACCAAACAAGTACTGCAAGATATGCTAAAGGGACTGCTCCAAGAAGATGAAGAAAAAGGGTCTATGAATACCCAGTTCCTTTTATAGTCACCAATACTTGATATTACCAATATTTTTAATATGTATTAATCTGATTGGGACAATGATGAGTTATTTTAATTGTTACTTGATTATTTGTTGAAACTAAACCCATTTTTGTATATTTCTTGCCTATTTCTATTACTTTTGAAAGCTTTAAATGACTTTTTGGTATTCTTTATCCATTTTTTTGATTAAATGTTTGTAGAATTCTCCCACCCCCCAAAAAAACTCCCAAAAACTATTAACTCTTTTATGGATATGTTGCAAATACTTTCCTATTATATTGCTTATCCTTTAACTTTTTTATATGTATTACTGTATAGTCTTAAATGCTTAATACAGTAATGTCAATATTTTACTTTATAGCTTCTAGATTTGAATATTTTACTTCAGGGTAAGAAAAATATTAGTTTGTATTTTCTCCTAAAATTCCTTAGATTTTACATATTGATTTTTAACTCACTTGAATATGTTTTGTATAATGTGTGAAATAATGCTCTATATTTGTTGTTGTATTTCAAGCAATAATGGTCCATTCACCTTATTTGATGAAATAGCCTTATTTCCCCATTGATTTGAAATATCATTTTAATCATATATTACATTGTTAGATATATACATTTGTTTCTAGAATGCTCATTTTATTTCACTGATCTACTTGATTATTTCTGTGCTGGTATCATGTTGTTTTCATTGTTGAGACTTTATAATGGATTTATTATTTTAATCTATAATGGAATTTGACATTTAAAAAATGAATAAATAAATTTGCTTTAAAAAAAAAAGAAAGGAGGAACTCCTACTTTTTGTGATAACATGGATGGAAATGGAGAATATTATGGTAATGAAATAAACCAGTCAGTGAAAGACAAATACCATATGATCTCACCTATAAGTGGAATCTATTCAACAAAATAAACTAATGAACAAAATAAACCACAGGCAAAGAAACACGGAGCGGACTGAAAGTGACCAGAACAGACGGGGAAGGAGGACAATGGTGGAAAGAAGAAGAAGAGACTAGACAAAGAACATGTATGAATGACCCATGGACATCGACAACAGAGTGGGAATTGACTGTGGGAGCAACAGGGTGGGGGTGTGGTGGGTGGAAGACTGCAAAGGGGGAAAAATGAGACAACTGTAATAGATTAAAAATGATTTAAAAATAAAAAATTTAAAAAATATGGAGTAAATAATGTGTTAGAGATTTATTCAGTTTGTTCACTTGAGGACATTAGTGGTTAAACATTTGAGAAAGTGAGTATATTGGGCACTGATAGCTTAGAAACAAAACTGGCTAATGTAATACAGGACAATAAAATAACAGAGCTGTGGTTACATTCCTATTAGACAATATGTTCTAATATGACCTTGAAAGGACAGGCAATTTTTCTTACCATTGAGATGCCTAGAGGAGGGACTATCATGTAGTAAGTACTCTTCAATTATAGAAAAATTTCATTCTGCACTAAAGTTAACCTGAGCCTTTATGGTATTTTAACATGACACATTTTAATAGTTGTTTTTTCAGCTACCAGTTTCACCACCATATTCTTGGGCAATATTGCTGTTGCTGTCTCATACAATCCAACTGGTAGATCATGGATTCTGAGAAAAATTATCTTGTCAAGAGAAAATTCTATGCAAAGTATATGCAGTGTGGTTCATAAGGTTATAATTTTGAGAATATTGCTCCAATTATGACAAGTTGACCTATGGCTTGAACAAAATGCAGATTTTTATAGCACCTATTAAAGAAAATGCACTCACTGTATGGTAGAAGAAAATGTAGATTGCTACAGTTTTTCTGAAAGGAATTTTGAATAGAAAGATTTATAAGCACATAGAGTTGATGACCAGTCAATAATAAATATATGTCTTTAACTTAAATATAAGTCGCAACACCATCAAAGTCCTAGAGGAGAACATTGGCAGGAAACTCTCAGATATCCCATGCAGCAATTTTTTCACTGATATGTCTCCTAAAGCAAGGGACATAAAGGAAAGAATAAACAAGTGGGACCTCATCAAAATAAGAAGCTTCTGCACGGCAAAAGAAAACATCAGCAAAATGAGAAGGGAGCCAACCCTATGGGAAAATATATTCACTAATGATACATCAGATAGAGGTTTGATCTCCAAGATATATAAAGAACTCACTTGACTCCACTCCAAGAAGACAAACGATCCAATCAAAAAATGGGCAAAGAACCTGGGCAGATGTTTTTCCAAGGAGGAGATATAGAGGGCCCAGAGGCGTTTGAAAGGATGCTCAGCATCACTAGCCATCAGAGATATGCAGATCAAAACCACCATGAGGTACCACTTCACACCGGTCAGAATGGCCATCATAAACAGATCAACAAACAACAGGTGCTGGCGAGGTTGTGGAGAAAAGGGGACCCTAGTCCACTGTTGGTGGGAATGCAGACTGGTGCAGCCACTGTGGAAAGCAGTGTGGAATTTCCTCAAAAAGCTGAAAATGGAACTGCTTTTTGATCCAGTGATTCCCCTGCTGGGACTATTTCCTAAGAACACCAAAACGCCAGTACAAAAGAACCTATGCACCCCAATGTTCATAGCAGCACAATTTACAATAGCCAAGTGTTGGAAGTGACCTAAATGCCCATCAGTAGATAATTGGATCAAAAAGTTACGGTGCATATACACAATGGAATACTATGCAGCAGAAAGAAAAAAAGAACTACTAAACTTTGCGACAGCATGGATGGAACTGGAGAGCATTATGCTAAGCGAAATAAGCCAGGGGGTGAAAGAAAAATACCATATGATCTCACCTATAAGCAGAACCTAACCAACGATAAAAAGATGCAAGGAAAATAAGACCAGCAACACTGAAAGGAAAAGAAATCAACAGAGACAAGAGGGAAGGGGGGGGCGGGGGAAAAGGAAGGGAAGGGGAAAGTCAAGGAACATATAGCAAGGACTCATGGACAAAACCAAAGGGGAAGAGTTGAGGGAGGAAAGGTGGGAGGGGGCAAGGGAAAGTGGTGGTGGGAAAGAGGCAGAGACAAATATATTTGAAAAAATAAATTAAAATAAAATTAAAAAATAATAATAACCAGAATTAATAAAATCATTAGAACTAATATATATATATATATATATATATATATATATATATATATATATGTCTTTAGATAGTGGGTAATTCAAGTTTTCCTCATAATTATTTCATTTTGCATTGTTTTTTACAAAGAATGGATATTAACTAATGACATTCATTGCCACAAGAAGTTAAAGTCTTATTTTAAATATTGCAGTAATATTTATGACAAGCAATGTATTATGCTGAGTGAATTAAATCAGGCAGAGAAGACTGAAGATTTCACTTATATGTGAAATCTAAAATACCAAATAAATGAACACAGAAAACAGAAACAGACTCACAGATACATAAAACAGACTGATGGTTGCCAGAGGGGAGGGATGCTGGGTGGAAAAAAGTCAATGAATTAAGATGTGCAAATTGTTAGTTATAAAAACAGCCACAGGAATGTACAGTACAAAGAATATAGTCAATAATATTACAATGTTATTTAAATGATACTCAGCTCTTAAGACCATTGATATACTGCCAAATTACTGTCATAGTTTAGGTACTGTGAATTTATAAATGTACTTTTTCTTTAAATAATAAACATTTATATTTGAAACTTTTACCTTAATTTTGTGTGTGTATAAACATAAGCACACACACAGATGCTCACACACACAGTATCAACCAGTGAGGAGTCGAAAGTCTGAATTTTAACAATAGAACAATTTATATGGAATGGCTCTGTGTTTCTATCAAAATATGATTCAGCTAAATTTACAGATTTGGTATCAAGGAATAGAATGAGACTCCAGATTTCTTTATAATTAAGGACAATTATGCACTCTAAAATGGCTTTGCCTCCCTACCTCACACTCAGGTGTTGGCTGCACTTCGTGACTTGCTTCCAAAGAGTCATATGTGAAAAGAGGAAATTAAATTTACATTTGGGAGTCTGGCGAACAGGACCTTAGTCAGGTGATCAAGGTTAACTTTATCAGTGATTAAGTCATGTTGACAATATGCACTCTTGTTATGTCTTGGGCAGAACACTTCACTTCTAGGGCATTCTTTAAAAAAACAAAAAACAAAATAAAAACAACTTTGCCCCTACCTTTAACAAGAGAAAAACATCACTTAAATCCAAAATGAGAGAATTGTATGCAACACTTTACTGGTATTCAGAAAACTGTCAAAGTCAAGAGCAAACAGGACAAATCTGAGGACTGTCACAGGCTTGAGGAGATTGAAAAGATGTGTACATTAATGTCACATGGTGCTCTGGAGGAGATCCTGGGGCAGAAGAAGATTAGTGGGAAAGTTGTGCTATCTGTTGAATTAACATAACATGCCAATGGTAGTTTCTAAGTTGTTTCAAATGTAGGTTGATCTTGTAAGATGTTACAACAGGGGAAACTGGTACAGAGGGATATGAAAGACTAATTTTCCAACTTCTTTGAGAATCTAAAACTCATGTAAACATTTTTATTATTTAAAATTTTGTTCTGACATCCTTAAGTACTTAATGAATTCACTAGGAAACAAAGGAAGGGAGGTAGAAAGGCAGACATAACAGTAGAGAAATTAACCCTTAGAGGGACATTGTTCACAAAGTTTAAATAATGTTTTCCCTTATCGAGTGGTATATGGGTACGATTGCCCTGCAGTTCACATCTGCCACCATATTCCAGCTCCAATAGTAGATGTTTATAGTGTTTCCTTCTGGGAAAAGAGGCTTGCCTTCTAGAGTCCTGTTTAAACCAAATTAAAAAAAAACAAAACAACAGCATCTGTAATAAACAAGAACACTTCATTGCTAAACAGGGGAGTACAGGGATGACTCTTCTCTCCAGACACTTTACTGCACACAGCCTGTAATTGTTATTATCTGGACATTTCTGAGATTATTTCAGCAAAGTAGGCATGAGTACTCAAGGTGATTGTTTTTAGTATCCATTTCACTTTTGTTTATATATATATATATATATATATATATATATATATATATATATATATATATATATAGTGCTTGGTTTTGCTTTACTGTGGGATCCCAAGTATCAGAGTCATTATGAAACTTAAGAAACCCTTCAAATTTTTATGTGCACTTATTTCCAAGTCACAAGAAACACCCATCAGTTTAATCAGTGCAGTGCATGTGTGTGTGCATGTGTGTATGTGTGGTGTGTGAGAGAACATTATGCTTTGTCTTCAGGGAGACAATTGCTCAATTGATTTATTTTTTGCCCTTCAATCTTCATTGTATCAGCTTGTTTATTAAAATTAAGTATATTATTAAGATGATTTATTATTTTACCAGATATGAATACAGCTGTTCCTGGATATTTTAAGGGACTGGTCCCACTTTCCCTTTCATTACAATCATGTTTTCATCTCAGATATGATTTTCTGGCACCATGAGTGAATTGTGTTTCACATGCATAATAAGAAAACCATCTTTGCCCCTTTCAGTAATATAATAGGGTACAAAAATGGCACTATTTTCTCTTAGTTTAGGGTGCAGCTCAAAGGGTAAATACAGAGCTACAGGTGATAAGGCCCCTATATTCCAAATGAGGGGCTGGCAGAGTGAACCTATGAAGACTGGTTTGTAGATACTCAACCCCTTGAGGTCTTAAAGGCTTGAAGTTAAAGTGTCCTGCGCTTTAGGTAGTTGATTTCTTTAGACAAGCTGTGGAAGTGTTGTGACCTGCTTCCCTCCTTCTCCCTCCTGCTTCATTGAGGAAGAGCCTGGGGGAGAAGAACCCCAAAGAGTGTTCTTCTGTGAGACATGACCTCTGTCTCTAGGCTCCAGGTGACTGGGTCAGAAAGAGCCAGGACAATGGAGAGCAGTCACTGTGGTCATGAACTTGCTTGTGCTGGTGGTAGGCCTAAGGTGCCAGACTTCTGGGAGCCAAGTGTGGGATAGTTTCCTGGTCTGGTCAGGTCAGTTGATGGGCATAGAATCTGTTTAATAAACAACAATCCAAAGAGGAGTAGGGTCCTCCCATGATGGCTATAGTCAGTACGACTCAGAAAGGAAGCTGTTAACAGGGAAACATCTCTTTTAACATCTGGTCCCCAAATGTCAAATAGAACTCAGATTTAATGGACACAGGGCAAATATGGCTTTTTCCTCTGCCTCTCTCCATCCCTTCATGCCTCCTCTTCAGTCTGGGCACATCAGAGGCAGCTTGAAGACCAGGGTGTGGGGCTTGCTACCTTGCTACTGAGTAAGCAGAATGAAGGTAATGAAACTCATCTTTCAACCTGCCAGTAGGTATCTGAAGGTTGGAACTTCATCTTTGAATAAATATCCAGAGATTCTCTTCCCTTCCCTCTTATCCCTTCCTCTCCCTCCCTGTTGTGAACTCCCCTTTTTTAAAACAAAGAGATTAGCCAAAGAACATATATGCATATATGCATAGCCCATGGCCACAGACAACACTGTATGGTGAAGGCTAGGGCACAAGTCAGAGGCTTGGTGGAGGAAGGAAAAGGAGAAAAATCTAGGGGACATTTGACAGTGTTAACAATAAAAAACAAAAACAAAACAAAAGCGAATATTGTAAGACAAAAATAATATAAAATAAGTTTGATATGTTTTAAGAAATAAAAATATCAAAAGTATGATTACAGGACAAGATATTTTAAAACTGATCATTACATATTTGAAAAAGAACCAGGTAGAACTTTTAATAATTATATATGTAGATAGGTAGTATTAATTATTTGTCTTAAAAATTTTAAAATTAAATATAAAATAATTAATACTAAATGAAAATACTAAAATAAAGTTTGTTGCTTTGGTTTAAATTGATTTTTGGTTCTTGTTGGTGGTTCTTGTTGATACTGGTGACTGGCCAAGCTCGCATATAAGGGGAGGGGGTCACAGGAAATGCCCAAAGCAGCATGGGTGAATATGTGCAACTATCATGACAGAGACACAGCAGGGTGAGGTCTTGCAGAGAGCATGCATGGGGCTAGTGAAAAGCCCTCTACTCCTGGAACATGGCAGTAGAGGGAGGTGCTGACCTGCCAGTCTAGCCTGGGAAAAGAACAAGATTGGTTGGGGAGCTGACCCCTTCTTGAATGCACAGGATTTTGGGCCTGGAGATTTAAACAAAGAGAAGGGAAAAACATGTGCCTTCTTCTTCCCCTTTCTCATCCTCTCAGGGGCCAGTAGCACTCATGGACCCACAGGCTTTGGAAGTCATGTGGCTAGGTGGAAGGCCACAGGCCCCCCGGCACAGGAAGTGGCAGTGGCTAGTGTCCTGGGCTGCACTCATGCTCATGCAGACTCCGGAAAGGAGCTTGAAACCAGACTTCAACCAGGAACAACCTAAGTCACCTGGATGATCATGCTGCGGCCACCAAAGATGGTATTTTTAAATAGGAGAAAGAACTCTGGGTGTAGCCTTAGATTGGTCCAGCAGAGGGTGGCAGGGTTTTTCTCTGGTGTTCTAGAGGGGATGGGCACTGAGATAGAAACCTGCCATTCGTCCAAAGTTGTGTAGCTTTTGAATAAAAGACTCTTATTCTTTTTCATCAATCCTCTGGCTCCAGAGTTTGCCCAGTTCTGTTTGGTAACATAGTAACTACTAAATTCATTGCACTTTTCAAGGTCAAATCTATCTATAAACTTTGGGTGGCAAAGACAGAATGCAATATACAAATGATGTACTATACAATTGTACACTTGAAACTTATATAATTTTATTAATTAATGTCATCTCAATAAATTTAATTTTAAATAAATAAAACAAAGGGTAAAGATACAGGTTATTGAATTTAAATGGAATATTTACCTTTAAATGAATGTTAGAGTTTATTTATTTTCTTTACACGGGTCTGGATACACCAGTCATTGAACTTGGAAGCCTTGTCTTTAACTGAGAATGAGATGAACTTGTTCTGGATCTCACATAAGAACAGGGGAAGAACCTGTCTTGTGGACACAGCTTGAATGGGCTGAGGGAGACAAATTGATTTCTGAATCCTGCTGTCAATTTTACTTATTCATGATGCTGTTTCTATCTCTATGCAGCAAATTTTATGTAGCTTATAGCATTTGGAATAGATTTTTAACTCTACCACCCAGAATTCTATAGAAATGTCATGCTTAATTTTGATCTTGAACAATTGCTTGTGCATGTTCTTAGATTGTATATTATGTGCATAATGCCATTTACAAGGACTCGACTTATCTTTAAGGACATTGAAACATGGCAGGGATTCAAGATGGCTGAGGAGTGAGAGGAAGTCACACTGACCTCTTCCCAAAACCAATCTGGAATTACAACTAAACTGTGGAGAAATCACCAGGAAAACAACTGAACAATAGCGAAAGAGGAGGCTTAAAACGTCAGACAGAAAGAGGAATCAGCTTTAGCACAACCTAACTGGTAAGGAGTGTGGTAGAGGCTCAAGAAGGTGGGTTAGGTGCCCATGGGCAGCAGTGCCAGATGGATATTAAAATGGTGAGTTGGACCCCCCTGAGAAGACCAGGGTCTAAATCATAAGCGGGGATCTCCAGCCTACAGCACCAGAGCCCAAAAAGCACACAGATAACAGCCATCTGTGAAAAGCATCAGTGTGCTCTCTGCCAGAGACAGGTAGCTGGACACACAACGAGTCCTTTAAAAGGCCAGTGTAAAAATTTATAGTGACAGCCACTTATCCTGGGCTCTGGTGGAAGCAGTGGCAGGGTGTGCTGAAGCCGCCTGAAGAGAGACTGGAGAGGGAGGCTTGGGGGAGAGAACTGAGAGAGTGAATGGAATGATCTAGGTGCTGACTCAAGCCCCATTCTTCAGCTGCCATTTTGCTCAGCAGATCACTCCCCTGAGAGGCAGCATTGTGAAAGGACACAATAGCCTCATCCCCAAGATGCTGGACCCCAGCTTGGTGTTGCGCAAGCCCGACAGCAGTTACAGATAGTAGATCCCTAGCTAAAGGGGGCTTGGAGTGGTCAAGATATACTTAAGAAAAGTCTGGCGAGGAAGAAGTAAGGGAGAGAACAGAGGGAGTAGCTGGGGGACCCCAGTGCTAACTCCGCCCCAATACAGCAGCAGTCATCTTGCTCAGGCAGACTACTCCTCTGAGTGACAGCAATGTGAAAGAAGCCAAAAGCCCTGCTAGTAAGCTGAAAGAGGGACTCTGCCTGGCCATGACAGCTGAGGGCTGAGTGATAAAATTAAAAACTGGAGGAGACAGACACAGAGAGCGCATTCCTGGAAGTTTCTTAAAGACTGTCTAAGGTCAGAAAGGATCACAGCTGGCATGGTCAGAAGCAAATGAAAGAAAAAGAAAGAGAGAAAGAAAGAAAGAAAGAAAGAAAGAAAGAAAGAAAGAAAGAAAGAAAGAAAGAAAGAAAGAAAGAAAGGAAGGAAGGAAGGAAGGAAGGAAGGAAGGAAGGAAGGAAGGAAGGAAGGAAGGAAGGAAGAAAGAAAAAGAAAGAAAGGAAGGAAGGAAGAAAGAAAGAAAGGAAGGAAGAAAAGTGGTCTCCGATCAGAGAAGTTCACACCACAAAGTCAAGAAGTCAAGAGAGATCCAATTAGGAGCAGAAACAAAGAAGAATCTTACCAATAATTGGAAGAAAAAGAAACACCCCTCAATCAAAGGGAAAGGGGAAATCCCCACAAAGAGAACTAAATGAAATAGACACAAGTCAACTATCAGATACTGAGTTCAAAACAAAGGTTCTAAGGAAACTCAATTGTTGAGAAACTCCCTGTCTGATTTCAGGAACTGTAACCCTGCTGACAGGCTGGAGGGTCCCAAGACTGGAAATAATTAGGAAGCCTTGGAGAAGCAGGCTCCTGAGGAGACATAACCTGTCCCCCCTGGCAGGGGTATAGCTCCTGCCTCTCTGCTTTGCCATGGAAGATTGGTTAATCAAGGACGGGTAAGGTATCTCAAGCTGAGGTGCAACTTAAGACAGATTTTAATTGATTATTGGCAGAAGACAAGAAATTGAGGGAAACAGAGAAAGGGCAAAAAGGTCCATACCTCTTGGCTTGGCTTGTACATGGTTGGAGTCCTCATTCTAGACAAAAACAGTCTTCTTGTCTCGTGGCGTCTCCCTCCCCCTGCCTGGATGAGGCTTGAAACAATACAAGAAACAGCCCTAAACCAGATCTGGTGATTCCTAGGGAAATCAGGCCTGAAAGTAAATTCTTTAAAGTGTGCTTTGTTCTTCCCTCAGAAGCTCTAGCCAGCTCATGCTGAGAAGAAAATTTACATTATTCACAGACACTAACCCTATAACCTTGGGCACTCGCATGTTTACTATGCTCTCAAGTTTATTCATCTCTCTTGTTTACTAGTCTCCTCTCAGACTCATGTAAATCTGTGTATTCCTGCCATTTGTTTTCTTCAAAACATCACCCATTCTCTGTGAACATTAACATACTGATGTAATGAGATAACCTGTGCATTCTTGTTAACCTAGCCCAACTGATACCCTTTTCAATAAAAAACCTTTGGAAAGAGGGGCGAGGGGGACTTCTCCACTAAGAGAGAAGTGCCCACATCTGCGCTCCCAGCAAACAGAAGTGTCTGCGATGATTCATGTTTATTCCCCTCATCCATGACAACCCTGGGAAAGGCTCTACAGAATTCAGAGTCCTGATCCCATTTCAGCTGGCCCCAGATGGTTTCCCTCAGATTCAGGGAGCGCCGTGCTCCCCGAGGCCCGCTTTGTCCCGCTGACGCAGTGGTTGCTGCCCAGACCCAGGATGAGAGGTGACCTGAGCAGTGTTTCCCAGCAGTGGCACACCCCGTCCACCACTGCTCAGCACAACACTCAGTGAGTTCAGTGAGCTTAGAGAGAATTATAAAAAACTACAGAGAAACTATGGGGAACTTCCTGAAAACTATATCAACATGAAAAAAGACATAGAAATTCTCAGTAAGAGGCAAGAGGAAATGAAGTATACAATTTCTAAATTGAAGAACGCAGTAGAAGGAATCAAAAGCAGACTCAATGAAGCAGAGGATCAAATCAGCGAGCTGGAGGATGAGGTAGAAAACAGCTCCCAGAAAGAGCAAGAAAATGAAAAAAGGCTAAAAAAGAATGAACAGGCATTCAGGAAAATGAAGGATGACTTGAAACGTAATAATACCTGTATAACAGGGATACCAGAAGAAGAGGAACAAGGGATAGAGACGCTGTTTGAAAAAGTAATGATGGAAAACTTTCCTAATTGGAAGAAAGAAAAAGTCACACAAGTCCAGAAAGCACAGAGGGTCCCATTCAAGAGGAACCCAATGAGGCCCACTCTAAGACACATCATCATTAATATGGCAAATATTAAAGACAAAGAAAAAATCCTAGAGGTAGCAAGGGAGAAACAGGTAGTAACATACATGGAAGCCCTGATATGGTTAGCAGCTGACTTCTCAATAGAAACAGTACAAGCCAGAAGAATGGCAAGAAATATTCCAAGTAATGAAAACAAGGACCTGCACCAAGATTGTTCTACCCAGCAAGGCTCTCAATTAAAAAATAAGGAGAAGTAAAGAGTTTCCCATACAAAAGGAGGCTAAAAGAATATATCTCCGCCAAACCAACACTACAATATATGCTATAGGGACTGGGTTAAGAAGATGAAGAAAAATAATGAGAAAGAGATAATCATAGGTAAATAGGGAAAAAATGAATAAATACCTATCAATAATTACTTTAAGTAATGGATTAAATGCATCAATCAAGACATAGGATAGCTGAATGGATAAGAAAACGTGACCCACACATACACTGCCTACAAGACACCCACCTCAGACCAAACAACTTACACACACTGAAAGTAAAGGCATGAAAAAAAAAATCCTAAGCAAATGGACAAGGAAAAAAAAACAGGGGTAGCAATACTTATATCAGACAAAATAGATTTCAAAACAAAGGCGATAAAAAGAGACCCAGAAGGACACTTTTTAATATTCAAAGTGAGAATCCATCAAGAAGACATACACTTTGTAAACTTATATGTGCCCAACATAGAGAACCCAAATATATAAGGAAAATCTTGGAGGACTTCAAGAAAGATACAGACAATAACACACTGATAGTAGGGCATTTAAACACCCAACTGTCAAAAATGGATAGATCTTCCAAACAAAACATCAACAAGGATATTGTGGAACTGAACAATGCATTATATGAAATGACTTAACTGACATATATAGAAAATTTCATACAAAAAAACAAAATACATGTTATTTTCAAATGTACATGGAACAGTTTCAAAGATAGACCACATGAGAGGACAAAAAACAAGCCATAGCAAATTCAGGAAAATGGAAATAATAACAAGCATTTTCTCGGACCACAATGGCTTGAAACTAGAAACCAATCTCAAGGAAAAAACTCAAGAAGGTTCAAATTCAGGGAGACTGAATAACACACTATTAAACAATGAGTGGGTCAATAATGATATCAAAGAAGAAATCAGAAATTTTCTGGAAACAGATTAAAATGAACTTACAACAGCTCAAAACCTATAGGACACAGTGAAGGCAGTCCTCAGAGGGAAGTTCACAGAAATACAGACATGCCTAAAAAAGATAGAAACATTTCAAATAAACACCCTAACCCTACAATTCAACAACTGGAGAAACAAAACCAAAGAAAGTCCAGAGCAAATAGATGAAGAAAATAATCAAGATCAGAGCAGAATTGAATGACATAGAGACTAAATGAACAATTCAAAGTACCAACCAATCCAGGAGCTGGTTCTTTGAAAAGATAAATAAAATCAACAAACATTTAAGCAGACTCATCAAGAAAAAAAGGGAGAAGACTGAAATCAATAATATCAGAAATGAAAGAGGAGAAATTACAACTGATACTACAGAAATACAAAGGATTGTAAGATAATACTATAAAAACTATATGCCAAGAAATTTGAAAACCTTGATGAAATGGACAAATTTCTAGTAAAATATAACCTTTCAACAGTGAATGAAAAAGAAGCAGAAAGCCCAAAGAGACTAATAACAGCTGATGACATTGAAGCAGTAATCAAAAAAATCTTGGCAAATATAAGCCCTGGTCCAGATGGTTTCACAGGAGATTTTTACAGATATTTAATGAAGAGCTAACCCCTGTCCTTCTCATACAATTCCAAAAAATCCAAGAAGAGGAAAGACTCCCAAACTCTTTTTATGAGGCCAGCATTATCCTAATCCCAAAGTCAAATAAAGACACAGTAAAGAAAGAAAACTGCAGGCCAATGTTGGTGGTGAACATAGACAGTAAAATCCTCAACAAATTATTGGCAAACTGCATCCAGCAATACATTAAAAAGATCACCCACCATGATCAAGTGGGATTCATCCCAGGGTTGCAAGGATGATTCAATATTTGCAAATCAATAAATGTGATACATCATATAAACAAACAGAAAGACAAAAACCACATGATCATATAAACAGGTGGCTGGGGATGCAAAGAGACATTTAAAGGGCCAATGCAAAAATGGCAGTGGCAGCCACCCTCCTGGATCTCTGGGTAGAGGCGGCAGCAGGGTGGGCTAGTGCCTGGGAAAATATTGGTGAGGAAAACTTTGTGAAGAGAACTGAGACGGTGGCCAATGGAGCCCCGGTAATAATGCACCTCCCACTCTGCAGCGACCATCTTGTTCAGGCATAAGGGAATCAATTAACCTGCTTTTTGTGCACTCTGCACAGAGCTTGTGCACATGTGAGCTGGTGGACTGAGAGCAGACTGGCTGGGAGAACCTTGAGGAGAGACTGGAGACAGAGGCGTTGGGGAAAGAATGGGAGGAGGAACCGGGGAGTCCCAACTCCCTCCCCATTCTGTAGTCTCCATTCTGGGCAGGCAAAGTGCGCCCCCAAAGAGGCAGAAGCAGGGTCTGCATGAACCAGACTGCTCGTGATTGAAATGCTATCCACACAGGTGGTGAATCCTTGGCCGAAGGGGTCACAGAACTGCCCAGAGACCCATGAGGAGAGACTGGAAACAGAGGCGTTGGGGAAAGAATGGGAGGGAGAAACCGGGAGTCCCAACTCCTTCTCTTTTCCCTAGTCTCCATTGTGCAGGAAAAGGACACACCCCCAAAGAGCCAAAAGCCGAAAAACACACAATAGAGAGCCCAAAACCACACAGTGCAGGCGTTCATACTTGCGCCGAGTGACCTGTAAGGTTTGGTGAATGTATGTGTGGACCCTCGCAGGCTGGCAAGGCCTCCTACAGGTTGACACCAATGGGGCCTACTAGGGAGTGCACAGATTGGTGAGGGCAGGTGTAAATTGACCAGTGTAGGCCGCGAGTGCAGAGCAGTCTGCAGTAATAGTGGATCCCGGGAGAAGGGGTCACAGAGCTGCCCAGAGTCAGTGGAAGAAGAGTCAGGAGACAGGAGTATCTAAAGAGTCCTGGAGCCAACTTCCTCCCATTTCCGTAGTCTCCATTTGGTGAGGGCAAACAAAGCAACTAAAAAACCAAAAGTGGGGAAAACACACAATAGAAGACCCTAAACGGACCAGTGCCGGGGTGCCCACCAGCCTGGGGGGCCAGACAAGTAAATGAGGTAGCAAAGAAGCACCCTGGACTGGGGCAAGCACATGCGAGCCCAGGGGGGTGGGGGATCCTGCCAGCCGGGGAGCATGATCAAGGAGGAAGCCTGAGAGTGCAGAGCAATCCACAGAAATAGTCCATCCCTGGCGGAAGGGATCACAGAGCTGACCAAAGCAGGAGTCAGACACAGATAATAGACTCCTAGAAGGCTCAAACAAATGACCCAAGGTCATATAGGGTCAACAACTGACATCATCAGAGGCAGGCCAAGAAAGAAAAGTAAAGGGGAAAAAAAAAAAGTAAAAATAGATAAATAAATAAAAAGATCTGCCTATCACCATAGAGGTTTAATCCATAAAGTCAGGAAATCTAGATGGCCCAATCGAAGCAGAAGAAACAATAAATAAATAAATAAATAAATAAATAAATAAATAAATAAATAAATAACAGACTCTACAAAAATGGGAAGAAAAAGAAATCCCCCCCAAATCAGTGGAAAAGCAGACTCACAACAGAGAGCTAATTGAAATAGAGGGAAGGGAACTATCATATATTGAATTCAAAACAATGGTTCTAAGGAAGCTTAATGAGCTCAGCCAGCTCAAAGATAACTATGAGAAACTGCAGAGAAACTATCAGGATCTTACAACAAACTATACCACCCTGGAAAAGGACATAGAAACTATCAAGAAGACACAAGAGGATATGAAGAATACGATTTCTGAATTGAAGAACACAGTAGAAGGAATCCAAAACAGGCTGGATGAAACCGAGGATCGAACCAGTGAGATGGAGGATAAGGTAGAAAAAAGCTCCCAGAAAGAACAAGAAATGGAAAAAAAGACTCAAAAAGAATGAAGAGGCATTTAGGGAAATGCAGGGCAACTTAAAATGCAATAATAACTGTATAACAGGGATTCCAGAAGGAGAAGAAGAGGAGCAGAGGATAGAGAACCTCCTCAAATAATAATGGGAAATTTCCCCAATTTGAGGAGAGAAAGGGTCTCATGGCCTCAGGAAGCACAGAGGACCCCACTCAAGAGGGACCCAAGGAGGTCCACTCTAAGACACATCATCATTAAAATGACAACTATCAAAGACAAAGAGAGAATCTTCAAGACAGCAAGGGAGAAGGAGTAAGTAACATACAAGGGGGCCCCGATACGGCTAGGAGCTGACTTACCAACAGAAACACTATAAGCCAGAAGGGAATGACAAAAAATATTTCAAGTTATGAAAAGCAAGGGCCTACAACCAAGGCTGCACTACACAGCAAGGCTCTCAGTTAAAATAGAAGGGGAAATAAAGAATTTCCCAGACAAAAGAAGGGTAAAAGAATACATCTCTACCAAACCAGCACTCCAAGATATACTAAAGGGACTGGTTTAAGAAGATGAAGGAAAAGAGTGAGAAAGAGAAAAACGCAGGTACAGAGAGAAATAAATGAATGTTTTATATCAGTTATAACTGTCATGTAAATGGACTAAATGCCCCAATCAAAAGACACAGGATAGCGGAATGGATAAGAACAAATGACCCTACAAGAGACCCACCAGAGAACAAAAGACCTACAGAGATTGAAAGTAAATTGATGGAAAAAAATATTCAAAGCCAATGAGCAAGAGAAAAAGGCCCGGGTTGCCATACTTGTATCAGACAAAGTAGATTTCAAAACAAAGGCGTAAAAAGGGACCCAGAGGGGCACTTTATAATATTTAAAGGAAGAATCTATCAAGAAGACATCAACATTGTAAACTTATATGCTCCCAATATAGGAGCCCCCAAGTATATAAGGAAATTGTTGGACAACTTCAAAAAAGATATAGACAGCAACACACTGATCGTAGGGGATTTCAACACCCCACTGTCAAAAATGGACAGATCTTCCAAACAAAACATTAATAAACATATTGTGGCGCTGAATGACACACTGAATCAAATTGATTTAACTGACATATAGAGAACCTTACATCCCAAAGAAGAAAAATATGCATTCTTTTCAAATGCTCATGGCAGTTTTTCAAAGATAGACCACATGGTAGGACACAAAGCAAGCCTCTGCAAATTCAGAAAAATTGAAATAATACCAAACTTTTTCTTGGACCACAAGGGCTTAAAGCTGGAAATCAACCTCACAGAGAAACTTCAAAACTTGCAAACTCATGGAGACTGAACAGTAGACTATGAAACAATGAATGGGTCAAGAATGAGATAAGAGAATAAATAAAAAAAAAATTTCTGGAAAGAAATGAAAATGAGCAGACAACAGTCCAAAACCTATGGGACACAGCAAAGGCTGTCCTAAGAGGGAAGTTCGTAGCAATACAGGCTTACCTAAAAAAGATAGAAACTTTTCCAATAAAAGACCTAACACTACTACTTCAAGAACTGGAGAAACAACAAATAAATCCCAGAGCAAGTAGAAGGAAGGAAATAGTTAAGATTAGAGCAGAAATGAATGACAGAGATGAAAAGAACAATTCAAAGAATCAACCAACCAGAATCTGGTTCTTTGCAAAGATAAATCAAATTGACAAACCTTTAAGCAGACTCATCAAGAATAAAAGGGAGAGGACCCAAATAAATAATATCAGAAATGAAAGAGGAGAAATAAGAACTGATACCACAGAAATACAAACGATTGTCAGAAACTACTATGAACAATTATATGCCAAGAAATTTGAAAACCTTGATGAAATAGACACATTTCTAGAAAAGTGTAATCTTCCAACACTGAAGGAGAAGAAACAGAAAGCTTAAACAGAGTGATAACAGCTGGGGAAATTGAAGCATTAATCAAGAAACTCCTGGCACACAAAAGCCCAGGGATGGATGGTTTCACAGGAGAATTTTACAAAATATTTAAGGAAGAGCTAACCCCTGTCCTTCTCAAACTATTCCAAAAAATCCAAGAGGAGGGAAGACTCCCAGACTCTTTTTATGAGGCCAGCATCACCCTAATCCCCAAACCAAATAAAGACCCTACGAAGAAAGAAAACTACAGGTCAATTTTGCTGATGAACATAAATGTTAAAATCCTCAACAAAATATTGGCAAACTGCATCCAGCAATACATTAAAAAGATTATCCACCATGATCCAGTGGGATTCATCCCAGGGATGCAGGGATGGTTCAATATACGCAAGTCAATAAATGTAATACATCACATAAGTAAAATAAAAGACAAAAACCACATGATCATCTTGATAGATGCAGAAAAAGCATTTGATAAGGTACAGCACCTATTTGTGATCAAAACACTCAGCAAAATAGGAATAAATGGGGCAGTCCTCAATATAGTAAAGGCCATATATGAAAAACCTACAGCCGATATCATATTCAACGGCCAAAAACTGAAAGCTTTCCCACTGAGATCGGGAACATGACAAGGATGTCCGCTTTCACTGCTTCTTTTCAACATCGTATTGGAAGTCCTAACCACAGTGGTCAGACAAGAATAAGAAATAAAAGGCATCCAAATAGGAAAGGAGGAAGTAAAGCTGTCATTGTTTGCCCATGACATGATAGTGTACATAGAAAACCCTGCAGACTCGACCAAAAAACTACTCAACCTAATAACTGAATTTGGCAAAACAGCAGGATACAAAGTCAATATTCACAAATCAAAGGCATTTTTGTACACCAGCAATGACATAGAAGAAGAAGAAATCAGAAAAAAAAAAAAAAACATTCGATATAGCAAGAAGAAAAATAAAGTACCTGGGCATAAATTTAACAAAAGAGGTAAAAGACCTGTACTCAGAAAACTATACAACATTGAAAAAAGAAATTAAGGAAGACACAAATAAATGGAAGCATATACTGTGGTCATGGATTGCAAGAATTAATATCATCAAAATATCCATACTACCCAAAGCAATTTATGGATTCTACGCAATCCCTATTAAGATACCAATGACGTATTTCACAGAAATAGAACAGACATTTCTAAAATTTATATGGAACCATAAACTACCCCGAATAACCGCTGCAATTTTGAGAAGGAAAAACAAAGTAAGAGGGATCACAATACTGGACATCATACTGTACTACAAAGTCACTATACTCAAAACAATCTGGTACTGGCACAAGAACAGACCCATAGACCAGTGGAACAGAATAGAAAGCTCAGAAATAAGACCAGGTCTATATGGGCAACTAATATTTGACAAAGGGGGCAGAAGCATAAAATGGAGCAATAATATCCTCTTCAACAAATGGTGTTGGGAGAGCTGGATGGCTACATGGAAAAAATTGAAATTGGATCATCAGCTGACACCATACACAAAAATAAACTCAAGATGGATAAAAGACTTAAATATAAGTCGCAACACCATCAAAGTCTTAGAGGAGAACATTGGCAGGAAACTCAGATATCCCATGCAGCAATTTTCCCTTGATAAGTCTCCTAAAGCAAGGGACAGAAAGGAAGGAATAAACAAGTGGGACCTCATCAGAATAAGAAGCTTCTGCACGGCTTAAGAAAACATCAGCAAAATGAAAAGGGAGCCCACCATATGGGAAAATATATTCGCTAATGATACATCATAGAGGTTTGATCTCCAAGATATATAAAGAACTCACTCGACTCCATTCCAAGAAGACAAACGATCCAATCAAGAAATAGGCAAAGGACATTGGTAGACGCTTTTCCAAGGAGAAGATACAGAGGGCCCAGAGTCATTTGAAGGGATGCTCAGCATCACTAGCCATCAGAGAAATGCAGATCAAAATCTCAATGAAGTACCACCTCACACAGGCCAGAATGGCCATCCTAGACAGATTAACAAACAACAGGTGCTGGGGAGGCTGTGGAGAGAAGGGAACACTAGTACTCTGTTGGTGAGAATGCAGACTGGTGCAGCTATTGTGGAAAACAGTGTGGAATTTCCTCCAAAACCTGAAAATGGAACTGCCTTTTGATCCAGTGATTCCCCTGCTGGGAGTTTACTCTACAAATCCTGAAACACTGAGTCAAAAGAATCTATGCACCCCAATGTTCATAGCAGCACAATTTACAATAGCCAAGTGTTGTAAGCAACCTAAATGCCCATCAGTAGATGATTGGGAAAAAAAAAAAACAATGGTACATTTACACAATGGAATACTATTCAGCAGAAAGGAAAAGAGAACTACTAAACTTCATGACAGCATGGATGGAACTCGTGAGCATTATGCTAAGTGAAATAAGCCAGGGGGCGAAAGACAAATACCATATGATCTCACCTATAAGTGGAACCTAACCAACAATACAAAGATGCGAGGAATATAAGACCAGCAACGCTGAAAGGGAAAGAAACCAACAGAGACAAGAGGGAAGGAGGGAGGGGGAGCGGGCAAAAAGGAAGGGATGGGGAAAGTCAAGGAATGTATATCAAGGACTGATGGACAAAACGAAAGGGGAAGTGTTGAGGGAGGGAAGGAGGGAGTGGGCAAGGAAAGTGGTTGGGGGCAGCAGAGACAAATGTGTTTGAAAAAATAAATAAATATTTTTTTAAAATAAAGAACAAATTGGAAAAGAAACGAAACAGAATGCAACAAGAGCTGCCAGAAAATTTAAACTGGGTAGAAGTTCAACAACCAAGGAGTTAAAGAGGAAACATTCATCCAGGCTGGTAGGAGAGCCAGGGAGAGGAAGCCATGGAAAAGAGGAGTAGCAAGGCAGTGTTTGGCAGACAGGATTTCCCACACTCCCAGGCATATAAACTGCGAGGAACAACTGGGGGGCAAAAGAAACAGTGTAACCCAGGGGTTCACTGCAGGAAACTAAAGCCTCAAAACCTCTGGCTATAAAAACCCGTAGGGTTCTGGGGGCAAGAGAAACTCCAAGTGTCACAGAAGTCTGTTGGAGAGGCCCACGGCTCCTAGAATGTTCACAAGCCCAACCACCCAGGAATCAGAATCTGAAAGGGCATAATCCACTTGTGGGAAGTGAGGGAAATGATGGAAAGTTGGGTTGAGAGCTGAGCAAGCTGGTAAGCGGCATTGTTCCCTCTCTGACACCTCCCTCACATACAGCACCACAATGCAGTGAAGTAGATTGTCCTGCCCTGATGAATACCTAAGACTCCACCCCTTTCAATGTAACAGGTGCACCAAGACAAAGAAATATGTACCAAATGAAAGAACAGATCAAAACTCCAAAAGTAGAATTAAGTGATGAGGAGTTAGACAACTTTTCATATGCAGAGTTCAAAATACTGGTCATCCTGATGCTTATAGAAATGATTGAGTATGGTAGCAAAATGAAGGAAAAAATGAAGGCTGTACACGGTGAAATAAAGGAAAAAATACAGGGAACCAAGAGTGAAGGGAAGGGAACTGGGACTCAAATCAATGATTTGGAACAGATGGAAGAAATAAACATTCAACCAGAACAGAATGAAGAAATAAGAATTCAAAAAAGAAAAAAAAAATGAGGAGAAGTTGAAGAACACCTAGGACAACTTTATTTATTTATTTATTTATTTTTTATCATTTTAACCTTTTTTTAATCATACAGGTCAATGGCATTAAGTGCATTCAATACACATTGTTGTACAACCATCACAACCACTTTCATAACCATTTTCATCTTGCAAAACTGAAACTCTATATAATAGTTTTCCATTCCCCTTTCTCCCCAGTCTGTGTCAACTAACATTCTACTTTCTGTCTAAATTAATTTGACTACTCTAGTTATTTTATATATATGTAAGATACACACACACACATTACATATATACACATATACATATGTATATATATGGAGCCTAGGACAACTTTAAACATTCCAACATTTGAATCACAAGGGTACCAGAAGGAGAAGAGGAACAGCAAGAGATTGAAAATGTATTTGAACAAATAATAAAGGAAAACTTCCCCAATCTAGTGAAGGAAATAGACATGCAAGTCCAGAATGCTCAGAGAATCCCAAAGAAGTTGAATCTGAGAGGAAACACACCAAGACACATCATAATTAAGTTACCCAAGATGAAAGATAAGGAGAGAATCTGAATGCAGCAAGAGGAAAGGGGAGAGTTACTTAAAAAGGAGTTCCCATAAAACTATCAGGTGATTTCTCAAAAGAAACCTTGCAGGGAAAAAGGGGCTGGCAAGAAGTATTCAAAGTCATGAAAGGCAAGGACCTACATACAAGATTATTCTATCCAGAAAATCTGTAATTTATAATAGAAGGGCAGATAAAGGGTTACCTAGACGAGGTAAAGTTAAAGAAGTTCATTATCATCAAGCTCTTATTATATGAAATGTTAAAGGGATTTATATAAAAAAAAAGAAAAGAAAAAGCTATGAACAGTAAAATGACAACAAACTTACAACTATTCACAACTAAACCTAAACAACAACAACAACAACAACAACAACAAACTAAGCCAAAAGCTGGAACAGGAACAGAATCACAGAAATGGAGATCACATGGAGGGTTATCAGTGATGAGTGGGATGGGGAGAATGGGGGGAAAAGATATAGGGACTAAGAAACATAATTGGTAGGCATACAATAGACAGGGGGAGGTTAAGAATAGTATAGGAAAAAAAAGCCAAAGAACTTACATGTACAACCTAATGACATGAACTAAAGGGGTAGGAATGCTGGAGGGTAAAGGGTATAAGGCAGAGAGGGATAAAAAAGAAAAAAAAATTGGGACAACTGTAATAACATAATAAAATATACTTAAAAACATCAAAATTGGTGATTTTGTGTATCCATTTTAATATTGAAGATGGGAGGAAAATGCAACATTTAAGCATATTATACTTTGTTATTTTGAGAAAGATAAAAACACAACTGAAATGCAAAAGAAATATTAGTACAGTATATGGGGAAAGTGCTGTGACTGATCAAATATGTGAAAAGTGGCGTGGGAAGTTTTGTGCTGGAGATTTCTAGCTGGACAATGTTCCACGGCCTGGTAGACCAGTTGAAGTTGGTAGAGATCAAATTGAGACATTAATTGAGAACCATCAATGTTATACCATGGGGAAGATAGCCGACATACTCAGAATATCCAAATCAATAAAGTTATGGATGAAAATGAAAAATGTCTCTTTTAAGAAAAAACTAAATGGACTTTTTGGCCAACTCAATACTTTGATACCAATCTGCTGTCTGGCCATTTTTTACCTGGGACACAGGTAAAAATCTATGAAACAAGAGAGCTTCTTTTGTTTTGTTCCATGTTTATTTTTCTGGCCACATTGCAAAAAAAAAATAATAGTTTTGTAAATAATTATGATTTATAGCATTTTTGTTGAGTAGAGTGGAAAGCATGAATACTCTTGTTTTATGTCATATTCAGTAGGAAAAATTCAGTGTTTCATTATTAAGTATGATGTTAGCTATACAGATTTTCTTAGGTGTCTTTTATCAGTTGGTGAAAGTTCCAATTTATTACTAGTTTGCTTAGTGTTCTTAACATAAATTGATGTTACATTTTATCAAGTTTTGGGGAATTTTTTGTGATGTTTCTAACATTTTCAATGTGTAGTGTTTTGATATTGTGGCATGCATTGTATAACTCAAACTTTAGTCAACTTTGTATTCTTGGGATAAATTTTACTTGGTCAAGAGGTATTGTTTTATATACTATTAATTGTAATTTGCTATAATTTATTCAGGGATTTTTGTGTTAATATTCATGAGAAAAATACTCTATAGTTTTCTTTGCCTGCATGTTTTGTGTTTTGGGTACCAGTGCAAAGGTGACCTCATGAACTGAGTTGGAAACTTGTCCTTGTTCTGTTATTTCTCAGAAGAGTTTGAGTAAAAATTTGTACTTTTTCTTACATAAAAGCTGGATGTTTTTTCTTACTTAAGTGTGTGGTAGAATTTCCCAGTGAAACCTTTAGGCCTGATATTTTTTCTGTAGTACATTATATTTTCACTATAAATTCAATGTATTTAATGAATATAGGGCTATGCAACTTATTTATATTTTTTTCTTTTTTAAAATATTTTATTTTTAGGAGAGAAGAGGGAGGGAGAGAGAAGGAAACATCTATGTGAGAAACATCGATGGGTTATCTACTGCACACATCCCAACCAGGGATCGAAACCACAATCCAGCCATGTGCCCTGACTGAGAATTGAACCCTAGACCCTACAATTTTGGGGACGATGCCCAACCAATTGAGCCACATCAGTCAGGGCTTATTTTCTTAAATAAGCTTAGATAGCATGTCTTCTAAGGAATGTGATTATTTTTCTAAGATGTTGAATTGATTAGCATTAAATTATACTTAATATATTATTTTATTTTTTTTAAATTTTTTTTAAGGTAACACTGGTTAGTACCTTAATATAAATTTCAGGTGTACAACATTATAATTCAATATCTGTATGCTCTATTTCATGCTCCACACATCAAAAATCTAGTTTCATTCATTACCATATATTTTGACACCCTTTACCAACCTTGCACTTCTCCTTCTGGTAGCTGCCAGTATGATGTCTGTATCTATGAGTTTGTTTAGTTTGTTCATTTGTATTTTTACATATATATATATATTTCACATTGTGAGTGAAGTTATATACAGTTATTGTCCTTTCCTGGCTGACTTATTTCACTTATAATATCCTTAAGATCTGACCATGTGGCCACAGATGGCAGTATTTCACCACTTTTTTTATTTTCTTTTTTTATTTATAAATCATGTTTATTCTATTACAGTTGCCTCAATTTTTACCCCTTTACCCCCCTCCATCCATCCCACCCCCACCCCCCGATCCATCAGTCAATCCCCACTCTGTTGTCCTTGTCCAGTGGTCATCCATACATGTTCTTTGTCTAATCCCTTCCCCCTCTTTCCACCATTGTCCTCTTTCCCCATCCTCTCTGGTCACTTTCAGTCTGCTCCATATTTCCTTGCCTGTGGTTTATTTTGTTAGTCTATTCTCTTGAACAGAGTCCACTTATAGGTGAGATCATATGGTATTTGTCCTCCATCAACTGGCTTATTTCACTTAGCTTAATATTCTCCAGTTGCATCTATGTTGTTGCAAAAGGTTGGAGTTCCATCTCTCTCTCTCTCTCTTTTTTTCTTAAATGCAGATTGATTTTATTTATTTTTTTAGATGTCAAAGGTAATTATTAAATATTAAAAAAAATTAAAACCCTTATAAAGTTTCAGCAATTAAACCAACATGACATCAGCACAGAAATAATCAAGTAGATCAATGAAATATAATGAGTATTCTAGAGATAAACATATGTATCTGTCTAACTATATAATATATGATTAAGTTGAGATTTATAATCAATGGGGAAAATAAGGCTTATTCAACAAATAAGGTGCACAGACAACTATTACTTGAATTAAAAAAAATATAGCCCTATTTCACACATTATACAAGAAATATTCGGGTGAGTTAAAAATCAATATGTAGAATCCAAGGAGTTTTAGAAGAAAGAGCTAATACTTTTAATGACCTGAAGTAAAATACTCAAACCCAGCATTTATAAAGTAAACATTGACAATATCACTATATTAAACATTTAACTATATATTAATATACATATAAAAAAAGTTAAAGGGCAAGAAATAGAATAGAAAAGTATTTGCAGCACATCTAAAACATGGATAATAGCTTTTTTGTTTGTTTGTTTGTTTTTATGGAAATAAGTTCTACAAACATTTAATCAATAAATGGATAAAGAATACCAAAAAGTCATTTAAAGCTTTTTTAAAAAAATAGAAATAGGCAAGAAATATAATAACACAGGTTTAGTTTCAACAAATAGTAAAGGAACAATTAAAATAACATCATTGTCACAATCAGTTAATGAGTATTAAAAATGTTGGTAATATCAAGTATTAGCAACTCTGAAAGAAAATGGGTATTCACAAAAACTTTTTCTTCATCTTAAAGTAGGCCCTTTAGCATATTTTGCAGTGCTGGTTTGGTGGAGGTGTAGTCGTTTAGCTGTTTTTTTGTCTGGGAAACTCCTTATTTTGCCTTCCATTTTATTGAGAGCCTTGCTGGGTAGAGCAGTCTTGGTTGCAGACCTTTGCTTTTCATGACTTAGAATTCTATTTCTTGCTATTTCTTTCTGGCTTGTAGTGTTTCTATTGAGAAGTCATCTGCTAGCTGTATCAGGGCTCCCTTGTATGATACTACCTGTAGTATCATAGGATTCTCTGTTTGTATCTGTAGTATCATAGGATTCTCTGTTTGTCTTTGATATTTGCCATTGTCATGATGATATGTCTTGGAGTGGACCTCATTGTACTCCTCTTGAATGGTACCCTCTGTGCTTCCTGGACCTGTGTGGCTTTTTCTCTCCTCCAATTAGGGAATTTTTCCATCATGACTTTTTCAAACAGGTTCTCTATCCCTTCCTCATCCTCTTCTCCTTCTGGTATCACTATTATATGGATATTAATTACCTTTCAGGTTGTCCTCCATTTCCCTAAATACCTCTTCATTCTTTTTGAGTCTTTTTCCATTTTCTTGTTCTTTTGGGGAGCTTTTTTCTACCTTGTCCTCCAGCTCACTGATTCAGTCCTCAGCTTCATCGAGCCTCCTTTTGATTTCTTCTAGTGTGTTCTTCAATTCAGAAATTGTATTCTTCATTTCCTCTTGTCTCTTATTTATAGTTTCTATGTCCTTTTTCATGCTCATATAGTTTGCAGTAAGTTCCTCATAGTTTCCTTGTCATTTTTGGTAATTTTCTCTGAACTCACGGAGCTCATTGAGCTTCCTTAGAACCATTGTTTTGAACTTAATATCTGATAGTTTACTTGACTCTATTTCATTTAGTTCTCTTTCTGGGGATTCCTCCTTTCCCTTTGAGTGGGACATATTTCTTTGTCTTCCCATTATTTGTGAGATTCTTCTTTTTTGCTTCTTATTCTTAAGTTGATCTGTCTTGATTTCCCAACTTTGTGGTGTGAACTTCTATGGTTGGAGACTGCTGATTTACTTTCTGGATCTGCCTCTGATAATGTCAGATGTTGACCCTGTCTGACATTAGGCAGTCTGTTCAAGACTTCCCGGGATCTATTGTTTCTGGCTGTCTCCTTCAGCTGTTAATCTATTCAATCTGTACTCAGCAAGCTGCCTTAGCTCTGGGCTGGGTGCAGTCCCTCCTGGGGGTGGGGCCACACTGCTGCTGTATGGGGGAGGAGTCTACAGTGGGATCCCGCTGAATACTCTCTCTGTTCTCTCCCCAAAGCCTCTATCCACAGTCTCTCTTCAACTGTCACCAGACATCTCTGTGTCCCCTTTAGCCAGGGATCTACTGTCTGTGGCTGTCACTGTGCACTCAGCAGGCAGCTCAGACAGCACAGGGTGGGGTTGAATCACACCTGGGGGCAGGGCTATTGGGTCCTTTGATTCTGGTGCGGCTCACGGGGAGTGATCTCTGCCTGAGCAAGATGGCCACTGCTACATGGGGGATGAGTCAACACCAAGATCCCACCGGCTACTCTCTCAGTTCTCTCCACAAAGCCTCCTTCCCCAGTCTCTCCTCAGGTGTCTCTAACCCACTCTTCCCCTGCCTTTGCCAGAGACCAGGGTAAGTGGTTGCAAATAAATATTTATGCATTGGCCCTTTAAAGAGTTCTTTGCATCTCTAGCTGCCTGTCTCTGGCAGAGGACAACCCTGCCGCTTTTCATAGCTGGCTGTTTTCTGTATACCTTTTGGGCTCTGGTGCTGTGGGCTAGAGATCCCCACTTTTCGTTTAGACCCCACTCTTCCTGGTGGGATCCTACTGGCCATTTCAATATTCTTCTGGTGCTGCTGCCTATGGGTGCCCTGCCCGCCTTCTCAGGTCTATACTGTACTCCTCACCAGTTAGATTGCACTAAAGCTGATTTTTCTGTCTCTGAGGTTACAAGGCTCCTCTCTCGCCATTGTTCAGTTGTTTGTTCCAGGTGAGTTCTCCACAATTTAGTTGTAATTCCAGGTTGGTCCTGGGATGAGGTCAGTGTGACTTCTACTCACTACTCTGTCATCTTGATTCTTCCTTAAATTATTCTTAATATATTCTTATTATTCATTAATGTCTGTAGAGTCTGTCGTGATATTCCCTCTATCATTTCTAATATGGGGATCTTGCATATTCTATCTTTATTTTTCCTTGATCTATCTGGTTAGAATATTCTTTAACAATTTAATTACTTTTCTGACCATGTATTCCTTAGATATGTCTTAATTTCTAAACATTTCCATTTTTTTCCAGTGTCTGCAATAGTATTCTGTGTGTGTGTTTAAATAGTAGATTAATGCCCTTATGATCAGAGAGCACACTGAATGAGTTCAACATTTTACATTTATTAAGGGACAGAATATGCTCAGACTATGCTCAGAATATGGCCTGTCTTGTGAATATTACATATAATTGTAAAATGATGAAGATGGTGGTTTTGCTTTTAGTTTTCTTTAATTTTCTTTTAAATTTGGGTATTGTTGTTTTTAAAAGTCATGTTTATTCTATTAAAATTGTCTCAATTTTTCCATCTTTGCCCTCCTCCACCCATCTCTCCCCACCTCCCTCTCCCACAGTCAATTCCCAATCTGTTCATGTCGATAGGTCATTATACATGTTCTCTGTCTACTCCCTTTTCCTTCTTTCCACCATTGTCCTCCTTCCCCATCCCCTCTGATCCCTTTCAGTCTGCTCCATGTTTCCTTGCCTGTGGCTTATTTTGTTCATTAGTTTATTTTGTTGACAAGATTCCACTGATAGGTGAGATCATGTGGTAAATCTTTTTCATCGACTAGATTATTTCATTTACCATAATATTCTCCAGTTCCATCCATGATGTGACAAAAAGTAGGGGTTCCTTCTTTCTTTCTTTTATCTTTAAATGCAAATTTTTATTTATTTTTTAAATGTCAAGATCTATTATAAAACATTCAAAAATTTAAAACCATTATAAAATCTCAGCAATTAAAACATGACACCAAAACAGAAAGATCAATGAAATACATTTCTTCCAGAAAGATCAGGAAGATCAATGAAATAAAATGAGGATTCTAGAAACAAATATATATATCTGTCTAACACTGTAATATGTGTTTAAATTGATATCTCAAATCAGTGGGGTAAATAAGGTTTATTCAAGAAATAAGGTGCATGGACCACATTTACTTGAAATAAATCAAATGTAGAGCCCTATTTCATACATTATACAAAAAATATTCAGGTGAGTTAAAAATCAGTGTGTAAAATCTAGAGAGTATATGGAGAAAATTCAAAATAATATTTTTCTTACTCTGAAGGAAAATATCAAAACACAGAAGCTATAAAGAAAAATATTGACAATATGACTATATTAAACATTTAAGACTATATAGTAATATACATATACAAAATTAATGGACAAGTAATGGAATAAGAAAGTACTTGCAACATCTAAAAAGGGTTAATAGATGTTTATTTTTTTAGGGAAAAATTCTACAAACATTTAGTCAAAAAAATGGATAAAGAATACAAAAAAGTCATTTGAAGCTTTTTAAAAGTAATAGAAATAGGCAAGAAATAATAAAAAAACAGGTTTAGTTTCAACAAATAATAAAGGGACAATTAAAATAACACATTATTGTCCCAATCAGATTAATAAGTATTAAGAATATGGGTAATATCAAGTATTGTTGACTGTGAAAGGAACTGGGTATTCACAGACTCTTTTTTGGCATCTTCTTAAAGCAGCCCCTTTAGCATATTTTGCAATGCTGGTTTGGTGGAGTATTCTTTTAGCCATTTTTTGTCAGGGGAATCTCTCATTTCGCCTTCCATTTTAATTTAGAGCTTTACTGGATTTGAGTAGTCCTGGTTGCAGGACTTTGCTTTTCATGACTTGGAATGTTTCTTGTCATTCCCTTCTAGCTTGTAGTGTTTCTGTTGAGAAGTCAGCTGCTGGCTGTACCAGGCCTCCGTTATATGTTACTACCTGTTTCTCCCTTGCTGCCTTTAGGATTCTGTTTGTTTTTGATATTTGCCATTGTCATGACAATGTGTCTTGGAGTGGGCTTCATTGAGTTCCGCTTGAGTGGGACCCTCTGTGCTTCCTGGACTTGTGTGACTATTTCCCTCTTCAAATTAGGGAACTTTTCCATCATTACCTTTTCAAACAGGTTCTCTATCCCTTGCTCCACTTCTTCTCCTTCTCGTATCCCTCTTATATGGATATTATTACGTTTCAGGTTGTCTTGCATTTCCCTGAATGCCTTTTCATTCTTTTTGAGTCATTTTTCATTTTCTTGCTCTTTCTGGGAGCTTTTTTCTACCTTATCCTCCAGCTTGTTCATTTGATCCCCTGCTTTGTGTAGCCTGCTTTTGATTCCTTCTACTGTGTTCTTCAGTTCATCAGATGTATTCTTCATTTCCTTTTGTCTCTTTTTGATAGTTTCTATGCCTCTTTTTCATGCAGATATTGTTTTCACTAAGTTCCTCAAAGTTTCCCTACAGTTTTTTGTAATTCTCTCTGAGCTCACTGAACTCATTGAGCTCAAATTTTTGAACTCAATGTCTGATTGTTTCCTTACCTCTATTTCATTTAGTTCTCCTTCTGGGGATTCCATTTTTCCCTTTGATTGGGGGGTGTTTCTTTGTCTTCCCATTATTTTTGAGACTCTTCCTTTTTGCTTCGGCCTCTTAAATTGATCTGTCTCGGTTTCCTGACTTTGTGTTGTGAACTGCTATGGTAGGAGACTGCTGTTTGTTTGTTTGTTTGTTTTTTCCCCCTATATCTGCCTCTGATAATGTCAGCTATTGACCCTGTCTGATCTTAGGTAATCTTTTAGAGACTTCCTGGAATATACTGTCTGTGACTGTCTCCTTAGTTGTTAATCTAGTCACTCTGCACTCAATAGTTAGGCTTAGGCATTACAGGGCAGGGCAGAGTCCTTCCTTGGGGAGGTGGTTAATGTGTCCTCTCATGCTGTTGCCCCTCATGATAATCGTCTGCCTGAGCCAGCTGCCTTGTTGTATGGGGAATGATGGAGCACTGGGATCCTCCCAGCTGCTCTCTTAGTTCTCTCCTCCAAATCCTCCTTCCCCAGTCTCTCCTTCAGCTTCTCTAGCCCACTCTCCCCCTACCTTTGCTAGAGACCAGGGTAAGAGGTTTCAAGTAGAAAATTATGCATTGGCCCTTTAAAAGGCTTGTCACATCTCCAGCCAATCATCTCTCGCAAAGAGCAACCCTGCCACTGCTTGCTGCTGGCTGTTATCTGTGTACTTCTTGTGTTCTGGTGCTATAGGCTGGAGATCCCTGCTTATAGCTTAGATCCTACCTTTCTCTGGGAGATCCAATTGGATGTTTCAATATACTTCTGGTGTTGCTGTTTGTGGGTGTCCCGCTCACCCTCTCGAGTCTTTATTGCACTCTTTACCAGTTAGGTTGTGTTAATGCTGATACTTCTGTCTGTCCAAGGTTATAAGGCTCCTCTCTCACTATTCAGTTGTTTGTTCTGGGTAATTTCTTCACAATTTAGTTGTAATTCCAGATTGGTCTTGGGAGGAGGTCAGTGTAACTTCCATTCACTCCTCTGCCATCTTGATTCCTTATTTTAGTTTTCTAAATGTCAATTAGGATAACTTGATTGGTGTCAGGGTTGCATATTCTACATCATTTTAATTACTAGCATGATTGTTTGTATATCTATCAGCTCTTGAATTTTGTATTTTGTTGTTTTTACTCTTTTATTTTTTTATCTCAGTTTTCATAATTTCCATTGAACTTCCATTTTACTGATTCTTTCCTCAACTCTATCATGTGTCATAATTCAGTCACAAGAATAAACTACTCATATGGTGTTTTTATTTTCTAGCCTTTCCTTTATCTCTTTTTGAAAATTTCCATCTCCCTGCTTGAATTCCCCATTTGTCCATGCATGCTTTTTTCACCCTGAACCCTACATGATTTAGCTTATTAATCATGTTTACATTAAAGTCTCTAATATTTTCAAAATTATGATTTATCTCTGGGTCTATTGTTTTGTTGTTTGTTTTATTTTGTTTACTGTTTTATGCTCTTGCTCAAAGCACAGATTACACACCTGTGTTTTGTTTTTGTGAAGTCTTATAATTTTTAATGGAAAGTTAAACACTAAGTATGAGAACAGTAGAGGCTGAGGTCAATGACATCAACAGCTAGAAATATGCACACCTGTTCTATATTTTTACCATTAGTGGGAGAAGGACTATGTTGTGTCAATCAGTCTGAAGTTGAGTTACACTTGGTTTGTTGTTGCTGTACATATCTTTAGTGTAACATAAACTTCAAAGTTCTTCAGTTGTATGCTGTTATTATCTTGTACAGAATAGAAGGCCTGGAAGCCCTTGCAAACTGTAATGCTTTGTCTCAAAGTTAGGGTTTTGTCAGCATTCACACTCTTCCCACAATGGTGGCAGCATTCTGCTTCCTATAAGTGCAGGAGCCTGGATCAACACTGATTTTCTCCCTCCCCACTCATATAGTGTATGTCAGGGCAGAATTCTTCAGGGTGTATTATTCAGTGTGGGGAGGGGGTGAATAAGCAAGTGTCCTATCCACCTCATAAGACTTTCAAAGACATTTGAGTAGACATAAACAAAATTATAACCCTTATAAATTTTACTTGTGATTAATTTCATGAAATAATGGTTGCTGAGTTTAAAATCATTTGAGGCAAATTCTTATTGCCAGGGATTCTCCATCAGTTAAACGGTCCTCAATTTTTAAAATGCTACGCTCATTAAAGTACTTGTTTCCTCAAAAAGCTTATGGAGTGTAATTTTTATAAACAATTAGTGAAATGAACAGGAACAAAATCAGAAAACAATGCCATGTTTTCAAACACTGTTCTAATGAAAAACCTCAAAAAATTATTGATGATGAATTCTGGTGGTATTAGAGCTTGCCTTGTAAACTGAAGTTAAATTGATACTGCCAATGAATAAAAGAAACTCCCAGTTGATAAGCACTTATCATAAGGGGAAAAATCCACTGTAACCCATGCCAGTTGGCAAGTGGTCACCTGGTTGGCAGTCTCTGTCACTGTGTCAGGCAGAATCTACAGCCTCAGGAAGCCAGCTTTGCATCCATGGAGGTGTCCTGTATACAACGTGGCTCACACAATTTTTTTTCTTTGAGCTCTGATTATTTTTTTATTGTTCTTCAAGTATGGTTGTCTCCATTTTCCCACCACCACTTTCACTTGCACCACCCAGAACCACCTGCTACCCTCAATCTTACCCCTCTTTGGCTTTGTTCATAGGTCCTATTTTTGTAAATTTATTTTTAAATCATGTTTATTCTATTATAGAGACTTCAATTTTTCCCCCTTTGACCACCACCACCTATCCCACCCCCCCAACCCCACTCCTACAGTCAATTCATAGTCTGTTGTCCATGTCCATGCGTCATTCATACATATTCTTTGTTTAGAACCTTCTCCTTCTTTCCACTATTGTCCTTCTGGTCACTTTCAGTCTGTTCCATGATTCCATGCCTGTGGTAAATTTTGTTCATTAGTTAATTTTGTTGACTAGATTCCACTTATAGGTGAGATCATATGGTATTTATCTTTCACTGAACAGCTCATTTCACTTAGCATAATATCTTCCAGTTCCATCTATGATGTCTAAAAACGGTAGGAGTTCCTTCTTTATTTTGTTTTTTCTTTTAAAAGCAGATTGATTTTATTTATTTATTTTAAATATCAAGATCCATTACAAAATTTAAAAAATGAAATCCTTTATAAAGTCTCAGCAATTAAAACAACATTACACCAGCACAGAAATAATAAAATAGATCAATGAAATAAAATGAGGATTCTAGAAACAAAGGTATATATCTAACAATGTAATATATCGTTACATTGATATTTCACATGAATGGGGAAAATAAGTGTAATTCAATAAACAAGCTGCATGGACCACATTTACTTGAAATAAATCAAATGTAGAGCCCTATTTCATACATTATACAAAAAATATTCAGGTGAGTTAAAAATCAGTGTGTAAAATCTAGAGAGTATATGGAGAAAATTCAAAATAATATTTTTCTTACTCTGAAGGAAAATATCAAAACACAGAAGCTATAAAGAAAAATATTGACAATATGACTATATTAAACATTTAAGACTATATAGTAATATACATATACAAAATTAATGGACAAGTAATGGAATAAGAAAGTACTTGCAACATCTAAAAAGGGTTAATAGATGTTTATTTTTTTAGGGAAAAATTCTACAAACATTTAGTCAAAAAAATGGATAAAGAATACAAAAAAGTCATTTGAAGCTTTTTAAAAGTAATAGAAATAGGCAAGAAATAATAAAAAAACAGGTTTAGTTTCAACAAATAATAAAGGGACAATTAAAATAACACATTATTGTCCCAATCAGATTAATAAGTATTAAGAATATGGGTAATATCAAGTATTGTTGACTGTGAAAGGAACTGGGTATTCACAGACTCTTTTTTGGCATCTTCTTAAAGCAGCCCCTTTAGCATATTTTGCAATGCTGGTTTGGTGGAGTATTCTTTTAGCCATTTTTTGTCAGGGGAATCTCTCATTTCGCCTTCCATTTTAATTTAGAGCTTTACTGGATTTGAGTAGTCCTGGTTGCAGGACTTTGCTTTTCATGACTTGGAATGTTTCTTGTCATTCCCTTCTAGCTTGTAGTGTTTCTGTTGAGAAGTCAGCTGCTGGCTGTACCAGGCCTCCGTTATATGTTACTACCTGTTTCTCCCTTGCTGCCTTTAGGATTCTGTTTGTTTTTGATATTTGCCATTGTCATGACAATGTGTCTTGGAGTGGGCTTCATTGAGTTCCGCTTGAGTGGGACCCTCTGTGCTTCCTGGACTTGTGTGACTATTTCCCTCTTCAAATTAGGGAACTTTTCCATCATTACCTTTTCAAACAGGTTCTCTATCCCTTGCTCCACTTCTTCTCCTTCTCGTATCCCTCTTATATGGATATTATTACGTTTCAGGTTGTCTTGCATTTCCCTGAATGCCTTTTCATTCTTTTTGAGTCATTTTTCATTTTCTTGCTCTTTCTGGGAGCTTTTTTCTACCTTATCCTCCAGCTTGTTCATTTGATCCCCTGCTTTGTGTAGCCTGCTTTTGATTCCTTCTACTGTGTTCTTCAGTTCATCAGATGTATTCTTCATTTCCTCTTGCCTCTCATTGATAGTTGCTGAGTCCTTTTTCATGCTATTGGAGTTTTCAGTAAGGTCCTTGTAATTTCCCTGTAGGTTTTTTGGAATTCTCTCTGAGATTTTATTTAGGTGTTGGCCCTTTACAATGCTCTTTGAGTCTCCAGTTGCCCATCTGCAGCATAGAGCTACCCTGCCACTTTTCACAGCTGGTTGTTACCTGTGTACTTTTGCAGCTCTGGTGCTGTAGGCTGGGGTCCCCCACTTAAGGATTAGAGCCTACTCATCTCAGGAGTATCCAAGTGGCACTTTCAATATCCTTCTGGTGCAGCCACCTGTTGGCACTCCACCTGCCTTCTCGAGTCCTTATAGCACTCCTTTCCAGTTAGGTTGTGCTCAGGCTCGTTCTTCTGTCTGAGTTATAGGTCTCCTCTCTCGCTATTGTTCAGTTGTTTGTTCCAAGTGATTTCTCCACAATTTATTGTAATTTCAGATTTCCCCTGGTAGGAACTCCATATAACTTCCATTAACACTTACACCATCTTGATTTCTAGAATATTTTTATTTGACATTTTTAATTTTTGTATTAAATATGAAATGAATAGGTAGATCAAAAAATAAACTACTTATGTATACAAGAAAATTAGATAAAAGGAATAAAATATATATACATTGAAATGACAATAAAAGATAAATTCCCTTAAAATAGTGAGATTTGCTTTTTTATTTTTTTCTATGCAATCATCCATTTTATACCAAAATGACAAAAAGGTATAGTTCCTGCCAAGCTGTTTTATATATACATAATTTTTATTTGCTTAACATTTTGTTAAAAACATTACTTGATGACAGTCTTACACTCTTACCATATTTTTTTGTTTGTTTGCTTAGAGTATTCTATCTTACAGGTGTATTGCATTTTTCTAACATATATTTACATATATGTATTTTAATATTGTTATATATAGTAGATGGACATCTCAGTTGAATTTTGCATACTTTTCTTTTTTTAAGCTAAATTAATAACTTTTAAAATGTATACACAATATTACTTGACACAGTATCTACATTTAAAAGTCAAAAGTTACTAAAATATCCTAATTAATCCATGCTTGGGTAACCCTTGTTTCCTGTCTTTTCAAATTTATCCTTTTAATCATTTGTATTAAAATCATTATACTACATATATATTTAACTGTATTCATAGCCATTTCCATGAAACTTCATTGTACCTAACACTACACCTTGCACAGGGAGTCCAAACTTTAAATGTTGCCAATTATTTATTTCAGTATCACTGACAGCATCTGGGAAATTAAATTACTTTGATTATATTACACATTTAATGAGTCATTGTTAAGATAGTAAGTTATTTTTTTCTCATAAAAATGAATGGTTGAAATTATCAGGTCTGTCTCTTCCATCTCTATCATGATACATTATTTGGAAAATTTGGAATCTTAAATAAAGTTGAGTTTTACCCCAGGTTTTAAAAAGAAAGCCTGGTGAGATAGGCCTTAACCACTTACAGCTTGATAAAAGCAATTGTTCTGAACATGGGGATATCCTAAATGCACAAAATCTTTACATTTTAACTTATTTCAGGCAATTTCTCTTTTAAGATATATTATTATATTTCTTTTTAAGGACATGTATATTGTTGTAGATACATGAGTATATGTAGGGTTAACTGAAATGCTGAATATAGATTATCACATACTCAATTTAGTGACTTTTTTGACCATATACAATATGCAAGAAGTCAGGTGCTTTGGGATATTTACAAGGATGTTAAACTGCACCTGTTAACTTTATTGTAACCTAGTAGAAATTTAGAAGCCACAAAACTGTGATACAAGGTAGAATTTAATCAAGAGGTAAAAACATCAAGATGAATTGCAAGAAAACGTGATTGGCTTGGGAGATTAGGATACATTTCAAGGAGTAAATATAGTTTGTGTCAAAGAGTGACTAAGATTAAGAATAAATGTGAAAAGAGATAAAGTTACGAGATAAGAAAGTGTCCTCTCAGTTAAAGATACATTTTAGAGAAACAATTAATTCTATTTTAGCATTAGTGTGCCTCATACAATATGCGGGATATATTTTTTTTTCTTAAAAATTCTTTATCTGAAGTTCCAATTTAACTGCTGTCCTGTATTTTTTCCAAAGGGTTTATTTATTTATTTTTAGAGAGAGAGGAAGGAAAGGAAAAAGGGAAGAAGACAAACATTGATATGGGAAAGAAACATAAATTGACTGCCTCCCGTAGGCACTCTGAGCAGGGACAAAACCTGCAACACAGGCATGTGCCCTGATTGGGAATTGATCTTTCACTTTGCAGGAAAACATTCAACCAACTGAGTCACACTGGTCAGGATGCCCTGCAATTTTTTTTTTCTAAATGTGGCAATCTTACAAATGGAGGATCAAGAGAGAGCAAACTGTATAAAAGGATGCAGGATTGTTTTGGGGAAAGTCCAAAATTCCAAGTCCTGGATCTGTATTGGAAAAGTAGAATGCTGTTGGACAGGTGAGAAACATCTCAGTTTCGTCTGATTTGTTCCCCATTAATGTGAATATTATTTAACTCCCCCACTAACCTCATACAGTTGTGTACATCAGAAGCTGAGATGCATGACCGTACGTAATGAGTTATGGAAACTGCATGCATTTCAGTTTCCATTGGGGCGCTAGCATTGGGCAGTGGTAATTGGGACATACTTATCAGCAAAATTTGATTTTGAAATTTAAAACAAGAGGTCTTACATAAACTACATTTGGCATAGGCATATGTGATATTTAAAATATTTGACAATTGATATGGCATGGATACTGAACAATCAGAATAGATGCAATAATGAATCAGTTTCCTCTCCTCTTTTTCATGTGGGCTGTCCTCTGACACACCTGACTTTCTGTGCCGTGTGTCAGTGCCACAGACTGAATGCAAGAAGAGGGGAGACAGGCTGTGTCAAGCCTCCCATTGGGACTGCAGCTGTCTGATTTTATCACCTCAGACTCTTCACTTGTAACTTTTAAACAACATTTATATTTCTTTTCCTGAGTAAAAAAGTCTCACATGTATATAATAGATAATTCAGGAATGCAGAGAAGCAACAAGGATATATTTAATCAGGCAATAGATAGACTATGTGATAAAATTAACAATTATTTAAAAATTTGTGGGAGACATGAATCCTAACAAGAATATTAAATACATAATATATTCGTATATTAAATCTCCCCCCAAAATGGAATACAATATTTAAACAAGATATTAATATATTAAAATATATCAAATATGTTATGTTTAATACATAAATATTTTATGTATTAAAATTACATACATTTATTATGTAAATGAATAATAAATTGTAAATAACTTGTACATAATAAATTAAAACTTGTTGAATATCACTAAACACATATATGCGCAAAATTAAAATACAACAGTTTATGTTAAGTTTAGGAAGCACATAAAGAAATAATAGCCCTGGCTGGTGTAGCTCAGTGGATTGAGTGCTGGCCTGAGAACGAAACAGTCACAGGTTCAATTGCTGGTCAGGTCACATGCCTGGGTTGCAGGCCAGGACCCTGGTTGAAGGCGTGTGACTGGCAACCAGTCGACGTTTCTTTCACACATCGATATTTCTCTCCCTCTTTATCTCCCTCCATTGCCATCTCACTAAAAAAATAAATAATAAAATCTTAAAAAAAAGAAATAGTAAGAAAAAATAAAGACGGCAGAAGAGTGAACAGAATTCACACTGACCTCCTCCGAGGACCAATCTGGAATTACAACTAAATTATGGAGAAATCACCAGGAACAAACAACTGAACAATGTCAAGAGAGGAGCCTTATGACCTCGGGCAGACAGAAGAATCAGCTTTAGCACAACCTAACTATTAAGGAGTGCAGAGGAGACTCAAGAAGGTGGGTGGGGTACCCATGGAGGGCGCACTAGAAGAATATTGGAACAGACAGTTGGATACATCTGAGAGAGGTGGGGTATAAACCATAAGCAGGGATCCTGAGCCTATAGCACCAGAGCCCATAAAGTACACAGATAACAACCAGCTGCGAAAAGTGGCTGGGTTGCTGTTTGTCAGAAGCAGGCAGCTGGAGACTCAAAGAGCGTAGTAAAGGGACAATGTATACATTTTTATTTGCAGCGACTTACCCTAGTGTCTGGCAAAGACATGGGCAGAGTGGAGCAAGAGATGCCTGAGAGAGACTGTGGAAGGAAGCTTTGGGGAGAGAACTGAGAGAGTAACCATTCAGATCCTGGTGCTGACTCTTCCCCCACCCACTTCGGCAGCAGCTATATGGCTTGGGTAGACCACTCCTGAGTGGCAGCAGCATGAGTGGACCCAATAGCCCTGCCCACAGGATGTACTCTACCCCATCTTCTGGTGTCTAAGCCTGACTTCTGAATGCAGAGTGACTAGAGTAACAACTGAAGGAGACAGTCACAGACAGTAGATTCCTGGAATTCTTGAACACACTGCCTAAGGTCAGACAGGGTCAACAGCTGACACCAACAGAGGTAGATCCAGAAAGAAAAAACAGTG
This sequence comes from Pteronotus mesoamericanus, assembly GCF_021234165.1. NCBI lineage: Eukaryota > Metazoa > Chordata > Mammalia > Chiroptera > Mormoopidae > Pteronotus > Pteronotus mesoamericanus. Next base: position 63,680,339 of record NW_026555321.1, read on the forward strand.
GTCTCCTACCATGGAAGTACACACCACAAAGTCAGGAAACCAAGACAGATCAATTTAAGAGGCAGAAGCAAAAAAGAAGAGTCTCACAAATAACTGAACAAAAAAGAAACACCCCACAGTTGAAAGGAAAGGAGGAATCCCCACAACAGGAACTAAATGAAATAGAGGCAAGTAAACTTATCAGATATTGAGTTCAAAACAATGGTTCTAAGGGAGCTCAATGAGGTCAGTGAGCTCAGAGAGAATTACAAAAAACTACAGGGAAATTATGAGGAATTTACTGCAAATTATATCAGCATGAGAAAGGACATAGAAACTGTCAGAAGAGGCAAGAGGAAATGAAGAATACAATTCAGGAATTGAAGAACACAGTAGAAGTAATCCAAGGCAGGTTAGATGAAACAGAGGATTAAGTAAGTGAGCTGGAGCATGAGGTAGAAAGATGCTCCTAGAAAGAGCAAGGAAATGAAAAGAGACTGAAAAAGAATGAAGACTTGTTCATGGAAATGCAGGGCAACCTGAAATGTAGTAATATCCATATAATAGGGATACTAGAAGGAGAAGAGAAGGAAGAAATAGAGGAACTGCTTGAAAAAGTAATTATGGAAATCGTCCTTAATTTGAGGAGAAGAAAAGTCACACAAGTCCAGGACACTCAGGGAGTCCCATTCAAGAGGAACTAAATGAGGCCCACTTCAAGACACATCATCATGACAATAGCAAATATCAAAAACCAACAGAATCCTAAAGGCAGCAAAGGAGAAACAGGTAGGAACATATAATGGAGCCCTGGTACGGCCAGCAGCTGACTTCTCAACAGAAACACTACAAGCTAGAAGGGAATGGCAAGAAATATGCCAAGTCATGAAAAGCAAAGGCTTGCATCCAAGACTGCTTTACACAGCAAGGCTCCCAATTAAAATGGAAGGCAAAATAAGGAATTTTCCTGACAAAAGAAGGCTAACAGAATACTTCTCCACCAAACTAGTATTGCAAGATATGCTAAAGGGACTGCTTTAAGAAGATGCCAAAAAAGAGTCTGTGAATAACCAGTTCCTTGATATTACCAATATTTTTAATACGTATTAATCTGATCTGGACAGTGATGTGTTATTTTAATTGTTATTTCATTATTTGTTGAAACTGAACCCATTTTTGTATATTTATTGTCTATTTCTATTACTTTTATAAGCTTTAAATGGTTTTTGGTATTCTTCAGTCATTTTTTGCTATATGTTTGTAGAATTTTTTCCCTAAAATAAACAAACTGTTAACCCTTTTTTAGATATGTTGCAAATATTTTCCTATTATATTACTTGTCCTTTTACATTTTTATATGTATATTACTGTATACTCTTAAATGTTTAGTATAGTAATATAGTCAATATTTTACTTTATAGCTTCTGACTTTGAATATGTTACTTCAGGCCAAGAAAAATATTATTTTGTATGTTCTTTTAAAACTCCTTAGATTTTACTTATTTATTTTAACCCACCTGAATATTTTTTGTACAATGTGTGAAATAGGCCTTTATATTTGTTTTATTTCAAGTAGTATTGGTCCATGCATTTTATTTGTTGAATAAGCCTTCTTTTCCTCATTGATTTGAAATATCAATTTAATGATATAATACATTGTTAGACAGATATATACATTTGTTTCTAGAATGCTCATTTTATTTCATTGATCTACTTGATCATTTTTGTGCTGGTATCATGTTGTTTTAACTGCTGAGACTTTGTAATGGATTTAAATATTTTAATATTTTATAATGGATTTTGACATTTAAAAAATAAAGAAAATCAATCTGTTTTTTTTAAAAGAAATAAGGAAGTAACTCCTACCTTTTGTGATAACATGGAGAGAAGTGGAGAATATTACGCTAAGTGAAATAAGCTAGTCGGTGAAAGACAGATACCATATGATCTCATCTATAAGTGGAATCTTCAACCAAATAAACTAAGGAACAAAATAAACCAGAGGCATGGAAACAAGGAGCAGAGTGAAAGTGACCAGAGGGGATGGAGAAGGAGGACAATGGAGGTAATAAGGGGAAATAACTAGACAAGAACATGTATGAATAACCCATGGATATGGAGAATAGTGTGGGAATTGACTGTGGGAATAGGGGTGTGTGCAGGTGGGATGGGTGGAAGAGAGAAAAGGGGAGGAATCGAGACAAGTTTAATAGAATAAGTTTTTTACATTAAATTCTCAAAAAACAAAAATGAGATAAAAATAATAATCAGAAGAGAAAAAATAAAAACTATAAAAAAGAAATAATATTATCATGGAGTGTGGGTGCGTGGAGGGATTGAACACAAAACAAGAAAATAAAAGAGAAATCTCATGGATACAAAGAGCAGTGTGGTCATCGCCAGGAGAAGGTGGGAGAAGTAGAGGAGGTTAAAAAGGAGATAAATGGTGATGGATGAAAAATGTGTTGAAATAGGTGTAAATGGGTAGAAAACAAACAACACAGTGTAGAGATGATGTGTTGCAGAATCATGCACCTGAAATCTGTATACTTTTGTTAATTTGTATAACCCCAATAAAGTCAATAAAAAGGAGAAAAAAGGTTAAAAATATCTTGTTAAAGATAGGAAAAATAGGCATACTTTACCTTGTGATAGGGCAACTTAATATATCATTTTTGGATGATGACTTTAAGTAGCTGCAATGATGTTCAACGTGCAAGTCCTAATTGTTGATAATGTGAGACCACAGTAGTTTTTAGAGTTTGTGTTTGTGTCTAAACCTGTGGCTTAACAATTGCCTTTTTATGCTTAGCAATAGTGATTTGCTAGGATTTCCAGCAGAGACTGGCTGTACTTTCATGCATATATGTATGGCATTTGTTCCTTATTTTTTTCTTCTTTTTGTTTTATTTTTTAAAATTATTTTTATTTATTATGCTATTATAGTTGTCCTAATTTTTCCCATTTGGCATTTGTTATTTTAAAAGGAAACATTAACATTAAATCTCTATAGTGTGAGCTCCTTTACTGGGTACATATTAAAAATAAAGAACAAAATTTGTAAATTTATAATTTAACATAAAAGTGATGTGCTTGCTGTGTCTTATTTTGTGCAATAACCATAAATACACCCACAGTAAGTTAGCTGCTCTGCCATATTGATTTTAAAAATTCTGCTGTTCAACAAAGATACTACCTATTTTTGTGTGTGTGTGTGTTTTGTGTAAACCAAAAGAGTAGTCTCACCAACTCATCAATGAGGTAATGGGTGGAGGTGCCTATCACAGTATCTCCTGAGTAAAGGTGATTAAATTATATTTACAACTGGCATATTACTGCACTTTCACTAAATTCCAACTTCCATACAATATTATAAACACAACAATATGCAAAACATTATATTTTTTCGCAGTATGAACATCTCATTAATGACAACTGGTTCTATGCCTGTTCTGCCACCATCCCATATAATTTAATAGTTTTACTTTGAACAATGAATATATGACTAAATAATATGATTTAATTTTTTCACATTCAATAGGACATGTTGATGGAAAATGTATATAAAAACTTTATATATTGAAATATTATTTTGAAAATCACTAAAATTAGTTTTTTACCCAAGATTCCAGGCTGCATAGGACTTCTATAGAGAATTCAGTCTTCAAATTTTCCATGGGGTAGATTTTAAGGCCATTCTCTTTGGATCAAAGCTGCCAATTTTCAACTACTATTTAATTAGGACTGGTTGTTATTTATTTGAATTATCAAGATTATTAATTTATCAAATAAATCAGAAATATCCATTCTGCCCCCTATTTACCCAGCCCATTGCACATGTACACGATTAGAATCTCTGGAATGCACAGCTTATCTTTTATAAATTAGAAAGTTGAATTGCTTGTTAGTATTGGACAGATATTCTTGAGTTCTGGATTCAGACAATAATGATAATTATGCTAATTGTCTACCTGGCACTGAACTGGGACCAGTGTGGCTTTTTCCTTGTCCCTACAGGGTCTGGAGAGATAGACCATTAAGCTCCTTAAAGATGGATTGAGACTCAGAGATGGGAAGTGACTTATTCCAAATCATGTAATTAGTAACAATGGGGAACAGATAGAAAACCAGGATTTTCTCTTTTCAAACCCAAATCTAGAAGTCAAAGCAAAATGTATTTGACAATTTTTTTTTCATGGGTTCTTCTTAGTAGATATGGGTGTTGATTCAGTAGAGCAAGTGGCTAATTTAGCCAGAAATTCAAAATTATTTGAAAATTCTGAGTGATGGCTACATAAACCTCCCATTAATGACATGTAAATTAATGCTTTGTAAGTCCTCTCAGAGAAAAAAATAAAATATAATTATTGTATATTCTAAACTATAGGGTCTCTAAATTTTTACCTTCCCAGTCATACTTCATGAGTTTTGGGGACACTGCCTGCTTAATCAAAGTTTTCCTATTATCATGACTGCCACTGTGCTTTGAAGTAAAATTAAGTAAAAGGTTGAGAAATGCGAAGACTACAAAATAAAAATTTCCTACCATCAGCTTGTGGCTCAGTAGAAAGATTACAATTAGGAAGTGTTACACCCTAGTTGGCCCCACAAAAATATGTTAGTAAAGAAAATCAAGGACTACAATGAATCAAACATCTGCATAATTTTAGCTATTATACAATCAGACTGGAGTGTCTTTCTTTGTGAATAAAGAAAAAAACATAGAATCCTGCCTAAAATGAGATAAGATGGTTCATTTAGCAAAAGTGAGAGCCTTGCTTAAGTGATCTGTTCCATTATATTCACTTCATAGTCTTACAAAAAGTTGACCATGTATCTCAGGTGAGTTTGTCTTTACCTTTTAACAAAACATGAACATTGTGTGCCTTTTTCATTATTTTTTTCCAAACATGTGAGGTAATGCAAGAGTATATAGTAAAATATAAACCTACCCAAAATTTAATTCAAATGCTCCCAAAGAACTTATTAATATTTAACTTCCCTTTTTTAGTAGATTCCTAGCACATTGAAGCATCTCATGAAAATGAAAGAACTCATTATTCCAAACTGATGTTTATTATGTATTTTAAGTACACCGTTTTGCCTTATCCCATGGCAAATGATAGTTTGGGTCATAGAAGTTACACTGAAACCATATGCATAAATATATTTGCAAAATAATTAGCTGTTTTTCCTCTGCTCTGGAGATAAAGTAGGCCATTGTAAACCCACAAGAAAATGTGTGTGTGTGTACACACACACACACACACACGTGGCAATATATGCATAGTATATTGCAATATATATGCATATGCATATATATATATATATATATATATATATATATACACACACGTAATATATGCATAAGAGAGAGCATATTTCTACTATAGTAGATCAGGTATATTAAAGACACCAGATCTCTGCCCTCACCTTGTTCACACTCTTTCCCATGTGACTTGCAGGATCTTCCACTCCCTTCCTCACCCTCACACCACCATTACCATGAATCGACTTTACCCTGTGACTTGCTTTGTTCATTAGATGTTATCAGATGTTTGTTATGCAGCAGATGGGTTGCAGAAAGAGACTTGGGAATGTAGTTTTGTTCTTCCACACGCCTTTTGTTCCTTCACCAGAGAACGAGCCTGAGCTAGTCTGTTGAGGAATAATAGATATAGTGGTATGTGGATCAGAGTCAAATTGTCCCAGTTTTCATCTGAGGACATCCTTTAAACAACAGCAGTTTTGTTAATGGGATGAGGCAAAGTCATCCGAGCTGCTAGCAGACCCACTGCTGACCACAGAATCTGCAGTGGGAGCAGCCAAGATCAGCTAAGACCAGTCCAAATCGGCTGAATTCTGTCAACTAATGAACTATATAAACTACAGGTTTATTGTATTGTGCTATCGGTGTATTTTGGTTCTTTCAATCATTGTGGCAATATATAAATGACACACCTGCCTAACCCAGTGAGACACAAAATAAAACCCATCTGCAGGTGTTTCCAAATGGAATCATGTGCTATTGTCCTTGAGGAGAAGATAGCAATTGTAGCAGATAACTATTATCTGATCTTATGACTGAATAGACTGCCCCCTTTGTGGCTTTCCATGAAATCCAGTTTTATTTGAAGTCATGGATGATTTTTCTGCAGAGAAAAAAATAAAGAAACAAGGAATAGCTTTATCAACATCTATATTCTGTTCTGGAATGATTTTTTACTGCACTATCCGTTCTATTGTGTGAGTGTGAGTGTGTGCATGTGTGTCTATGCATTTGTGTGTACATATGTATGTAGTCTTCCACCAGAAACAGTCATCCTTACTTCAAATAAGTCAGATGCCGGAGGTGTCAAAGAAAAAAACCACACAAATTAATAAAGCAAGAAAGGCTTTATTTGAGACAATTTAGTAAGGGAGAAAAATTAAACCAAAATCTGCTCTAACAAAGGCGGGAGAAATTTTAAGCTCTGAGTGAGCTAGTGGACAAGTGCTGGAGGACATTAGTGGAGAGATCAGGCAGTGTGATTAGACCAGGTGTGTTTGCTAATTGGCCTTGATCTTGATGAATTAAAATTCCTTCCTTCTTACAGAGACTGGAAGATAAAGACAGTCTTTCTTGCCAATTACAATTGAAAGGGATGTCTCCCAGATCCTTAAGGAAAACATCCCTGGTATACACACCTGGAAAGAGGCTGGGACAAGATTTATGTCTCAAAGAGGCACAGAAAAAAAAAATTTCACAATTACACATTTTCTAGAGTAAATGCTATAAGAAAAGGGAGGTCCTGGATCTGCTGTCAGGGAGAAAGCTGCCTAAAATTTAATCTGACTGAAGGGAATGTTAAGGTCATCTTGGTCAGGAAACATGGATATGTGTTCGAAGCAGAGCTGGAAAATTATATTTGGCCATGTTCTTCTTCAATTTGGGTCTCTGTTCCATCTTCTTTCTATGAATGAACTGCATACTGCTTTGCATAGAACAACTTTAATGGTCATTCAATACTTCTAAAACATACAGCAACATCAAGGAGGATATAACATTTATATTTAAGTATTAATACCAGCCCCGATTTTATTTGTGGATTCTTGTTTTCTATGGAGTCATTTTTCATCAAGTCACCACAAACACTAAATTTGTGAACACTGAAGTATTGCTCCTAGGAAAACACTGGTCTACATTCTGCGAGCCCTCGGTCACATTTTTGCCAACCAATCAATACTTACATAACCTTGTTTCATGTGCATTTCTGCTTACAGATGCCTTATTTACACAGTCCACAGCACTTTTTACACTATTTATAACACTTTTCACACTATTTACACTATTTAGTTAATGAGTATCTCATAAAAACATAAAGAGAATTCTCATGTAATCTGAACAAAACAAATTAATACTGGGAATACTACTAAATAATCTAGCAGTATAGGGAAAAGATTAGTTTACTTCAGATTGATCTATATAATAACACAAATACTTAAATTTTTCTATTGTAAATCAGTCATATTCATTTCAGAATGGAAAGACCATCACTAGTGAAATTCAATTAAATGTTACTTTACTATATGTCTGGCAATATAGCAGATGCCTGATACTAAAGCTACATTAAGTAAAAATTCTCTGTATTTATTATTGTAAGCAGTTTCAAATTGATCCTGCTCAGGCTTGTTATTATAATCAAACTGACCTATAAAAAGAATAGGATTTGTCAAAGTCTGGGAGAGACCTTATTTCTCACTGGTTGAATATATAGCTACTATCATAAATTTAGTTATAGATGTTTGCCATTGTCAAAATATATAGAAATCAGAGCACAAATTAAAAGCCGCATATTCAATATGTTCTAAAATATAAAAGTTACATGACTGTCTCTCTACCCCCATGAACAATTACCTTCCGCGATATTTTTATATGTCACATTTTCTGTGTAGTGGGCCCAAAATTCCTATAACTCATACAGGGTTATTTAACACGTTATGTTTCTAAAACCACAACAAAATCTTAAAAGTTGTTACTTCTTTGAGACAATACATACACATTTCTGAATACATACATTTTAAGTAAGTGAAAGGAGGGAGGGGGCAAGGGAAAGTGGTGGGGGGTTGGCAGAGACAAATTTATTTGAAAAAATAAAATAAAATTAAAAAAAATAAAAGTAAATAAATAAAATCTTTTAAGAAAAAGAATATTTTGATATGTGAAAATTATGTTAAATTTGAATTTCAGTGTCCATTAGTAAAGTTTTATTAGACTATGACCATATTAATTTATCTGTATGTAGTATAAGAATGCTTTTGTGCTAACAGGACAGAAATGACTTGGGACAAATATTGTATGGCTCACAAAGTGGAAAATGTTTACTAGCTGGCTCTTTACAGAAAAATGCATTCACTCATGTTATATATTGTAATGTGTGCAAATAATATAACAAAATCAAGCTTTTATTTTACTTCAAGTGGCTGTAAGTGAACACTCATGAGCTCCAGCCTTGATCCTTTCACAAATGCAAAAATTAATGTGGGACAAGGGACTGGTGGCAAGCAGGTGGAGAGAAAGTGGGAGGGAGTCCGTATTGACGGAAATGTTTCTTCTTTAAAAAAGCATGAGCCCTACCTTGGTTGGGGTATCATCCCATGCACCAAAATGTTGCAAATTTGATCCCTGTTCAGGACGCATACCTAGATTTCGGGTTTGATTCCCAGTTGAGGTGCATATGGGAGGCAAACTGATCAATGTCTTTCTTTCCCTTTCTCTCTAAAATCAATAAACATTCTCAGGTGAAGTTTTTTTTGTGAGAATTTTTCAGAACAATTTATGTAAAAGAAAGGAGGGAAGAAGAAAAAAGGAGGTAAAGGAGGGAGAGATAAATGGAAATGTCCTCTGAGAGTAGAATATTTGACTACTAATGTCTTCAAGTAATGCAATTTAAACTTTCTGTGATTACATCACTTGATAGAAGATAATTTCAATAAATTAATTCTGAATGTAAGTAGTGCCCATCTCCTAAAAATGTATAATGCATTTCACAGTAGGGATGATTGGTTAATTATCTCAGTGAAGATAAAATTCATAGATGCAGCCTTAAAAATTTCATGTGTAGCTATGTAGTTATTTCAAAGGTAGTTTTTGTTTGTTTGTTTTTTTCCCCCGTAAGTCACAGTGGCAGCATACCTATTTAATAAGGACAAACCACTAAGCCTGGAAAAGAAAAATAATGTGAATAATCAATTTGTCAAGAAAAGGTAAATAAAAGTGTTACTCCAAGATGCAAAGCTTCTTTATTAATAATTTCTCTGAACTAAAATAAAAGGATGTTCAGTGGGTGCTGAACGTTTTCCTGCCTTTAGTATAAAATCTCAATTTTCACAGGTGATAATGAAGGATATGGAAGTGTATGGAAAGAGAGTAGGGGCTGAATTATTTATAAAGATGAACTGGAAAGAACTCGGTGCCTTGTAAAAGGATGATGAAATATGGATCATTTTCTTTATGACTTCTGATCAGCATTTTGATTAATGGGCTCGGTAATCATCAGATTAAACCAGTTCCTTACCAGAAAGCATACATACATTTGTCACCAGAGTGACTCATTCCTCTCTCTATGAATAGCTTTAGCTACATCAGATTTAAAATTTACTTTGGAATGAGCATACCTGGAAAACAGGCAAGAAGAAAAAGGTATGTTGTGGAAATTGTCAGCTTTTATGTTAGGAATAATCTTGAGAATATTTAAACAAACACTCTCAACTCATTCTTATTTAACAAGGTAATATGACATAAACAAAGAAGCCACAGGTGAGGGCTCCTCCAGCAACCATAGGTCAGAGAATATGGCAGATCATTACTAGGCTGATTTATTGGGGTCGTAGAGCTTTAAGTTTCACAGTCAGTGTCAACATGCATTTTACTGCTTTTACCTCCCCTTTGCTAAATGAAGATAATTGATGATTTTAGTGGACTTTCAGATTTCCAAGTAATGTCTATATTTAACTTTTATTTTTATTTAAAAATTTTTTATTGTTGTTCAAGTGTTTATTGTTCAGTTTTCTCTGCTTTCTCCTTACTACCCCACCCATCCATCTCCACCACCCACCCACAATCCTACCCCTTTTTGGCTTTGTCCATGTTTCCTTTATACATATTCCTTGGTGATCCTTCCCCTGTACCCCACTGTTATCCTCTACCTCTTCTCCTCCCCTTTCTTACTGTTTGTTCTTTATTTCCATGTCTCTGGTTATATTTTGCTCTCCTGTTTGTTGATTAGGTTCCAATTACAGGTGAAATCCTATGGTATTTGTCTTTTACCACCTGGCTTATTTCACTTAGCATAATGCCCTCCAGATCCATCCATGTTGTTGAGAAGGGTAGGAACTACTTCTTCCTTTGTGCTGCATAGTATTCTCTTGTGTAAATATGGCACAGTTTTATGATTCCCTCATTTGTTGATGAGCACTTAGGCTGTTTCCAGAACTTGGCTATTGTAAATTGTGCTGCTATGAACATTGGGTGCATAGATTCTTTTGAATTGGTCTTTCAGGAGTAGAATTGCCTGGTTAAAAGACAGTTACATTTTTAGTTTTCTGAGGAAGTTCCAAACTGTTTTCCAAAGTGGCTGCACCAGTCTGCATTCCTACCAACAATGTACTAGGGTTCCCTTTTCTCTATAACCTTGCCAGCACTTGTTGTTTGCTAATTTGGTTATGATGGCCTTTCTGACCAGTGTGAAGTGGTATCTCATTGTGGTTTTAATTTGCATCTCTCTGATGGCTAATGATGCTGAGCATCTTTTCATATGTATCTGGATCTTGTGTATGTCCTTTTTGGAGAAGTTTCTGTTCAGATCCTTTGCCCATTTTTTAATTGTGTTGTTTGTCTTCCTGGGATAGAATAGTGTGAGTTCTTTATATATTCTGGAGATCAAACCCTTATTCAAGGTAGCATTCGCAAATACATTTCCCATATGGCTAGTTTCTTTTCCATTTTGCTGATGATTTCTTTTTTATTTCAATTTTTGCCTCATCTTCATATATTCCTGTCTAATTTTTCTGGGTAATTGTTAAACATTTAACTTGAATATTTCCATATACTTTATTAAAGTTGTTTTAATGTTTTATTAAATTTAGTTTCAGGTTGGACTGGCCAACCTGACATCTTTTTTGAAATTAGCCATATAATTCATGGTTCTTTAATATATCCAGATATATTGTGAAAATTCTAAAATCTTATGACAGGCTTCATTGCAGACTTTGTATTAGTTCATATGAAATAAATTAAGGAATAAAAATAACCATCCAATTTCAAGAGTTGCTATAAAGCTATAGTAATTAAGATTGTGTGGTATTGGTGAAAGGATTAAAACATTGATCATTCACAAAACAGAAGGGGAATCTGGGACCAAACATTATAAATGTTATATATATATATATATGTGTGTGTATATATATATATGAATATATATATATTCAATTGATTTTCTACAAAACTCCAAGGCAATTCAATTAAGAAAGAATAGTGTTTTAACAAATGGTGTTAGACTAATTAGACATCGTTAGGTAAAATAATAAACCTCATCTCTACTTCATATCATATAAAATAATTAACAAAAATTAATCATAGACATAAACATTAATCTTAAAACTATTAAATGTCTAGTAAAAACAATAAAGTTATAATATTGGGTTGAGGAAAGATTACTTAGCTATAGCACTTAAAGTACAATTTATTAAAAAATGAAAAAGTGAACTTCGCAAAAATTAATAACTTTTGTTCTTCACAAGACTCTGTTAAGAAAATGAAAAGATAAAGCCCTCAGACTGGGAAAAATATTTGCAATGTCATATTTACATTTTACCCATTGCTTTAAAGATTACTTTATGTAGTTGCTTTATTTGAATCAAGACCCAAAGTCCACGCATTTCAATTTTATGTGCATGTATGCGTAACTCTTTTTCATTATAAAACAGTATTTCACGATCAAACCTTTTTTATTAGTGACCCATTCAGCTTTTGGTGAACCTCGATGAATTAAACTATAGCATATTCTGCATGGTGGATTTTGTCGCAGGGAACACCACGCAAAGCATTCCTGGATCTGAGGGTTACTGTCCAGAGCCAGGTGAGGAGAGAGTGGGGCTCTGAATCCCACAGAGCCCCTCCTAGGGTTGCTACAGATGAGAGGAATAAACATGAATTGTAGCAAATGCTTCTCTGTTTTCTAGGAGAGGGGACATGGCTCTTCCCTCTAGTGGGGAAGGCCCCAAAACCCCCATGTCCAAAGGCTCTTATTGAGAGCCAATATATAGGAGTAGGGATGCAAAACTCATCAATCAATGTCAAAGGCTATGTTTACAGAAAACAGACAGAGATCATAGATAACAATTGGAGGAACAGGAGATCTGCCTCAGGTCGGGGTCTACGAATAATGTAAATCTCCTTCCCAGTATGAGGCAGTTATCATAGATTTAGAGGGAAGAACAAAGCATGCTTAGAGAAATTTACTTCTAGGCCTGATTGTCCCTGAACACTGCCCAATCCAGTTTAGGGCTGTACCTGCCCTTAGTATTGTTTCAAACCTGAGCCAGGTGGGCAAAGGACCTGAAAAGACACTTCTCCAAAGAGGACATACAGATGGCCAAGTGACATACAAAAAGATGCTCAATCACTAATTATCAGTGAAATGTAAAGTAAAACCACAATGAGATACCATCTCACACCTGTCAGATTGGCTATCATCAATAAATCAACAAACAAGTGCTGGCCTGGATGTAGAGAAAGGGGAACTCTTTTGCACTGTTCATGGGAATGCAGACTGGTACAGCCACTATCAGAAGCAGTATGGAGATACCTTAAAAATTAAAAATGGATCTGCTTTTTGGGCCCAGCGATCGCACTTCTGGAAATATATCCAAAGGAACCCAAAACACTAATTCAAAAGAAACCCTATGTTTATTGAAGCATTATTTACAATTGCCAAGATATGGAAGCAGCCCAAGTGTCTTTTAATAGATGAGCGGATAAAACAATTGTGGGACATTTACACAATGGGATGTTACTCAGTCAAAAAAAGAAAATTTTACCCTTTACAACAGTATGGTTGGACCTGGAGAACATTATGCTAAGTGAAATAAGCCAGTAAGAGAAAAATACCATATGATTTCACCTATATGTGGACTATCATAAACTGAACTAACAAGAAAAATGGGAACAGACTCATATATGGAGAGCAGGATGACAGCTAGTGGTGAAAAGGTTACATGGTGGAGGGATTGAGCATAAAGGAAAAAGAGCTCATGAACATAGGCAACAGCATCGTTATTGCTGGGTGGAGGACGGTATAAGTAGGCTAAATGGTAATGTAAAAAAATACAATACAGATTAAATTTTTTTAAAGAAGAAAAAGAAATAGAATGAGGATTCCAGCCACGTCCAAGCCAAACCGAGGGGTATGGGCCTTTTTGCCTTTTCTCCATGTCCCCCCAAGTCCTTGTCTGCTGCCTATACCAGCCGATGTCTGCCTTAGATTGTTTCTCCTTGCGAGAGAACTTACCTGTCATCAACAATCAACCATCACAGGATCAAGCAGGGTGATGTGAGGGAAGCAGGGGCTGTGCTCCTGCCAGGGGGACAGGTTTTGTATTCTCAGTGGCCTGTTTTCCCAAGACCCCCTTGATTATTTACATGATTGGGGCCCTCTTGCCTGTCGGCGAGGCTACCGTCCCTGAAACCAGGCAGGATAGTTCCCAACAGGATTTATTTTGAGGATTCTTTGTGGTATTAATGAACTCAATCATTTGTCATAGGTCATGCATTCTAAAAACAGAGTGAGATCAGAGGCTTGATAGACTCGGGTTGCTTTCTTAGCCTGATTTGCTCTCTTTAGATTTTTAGATTTATGTCCATCTCCTGCCAGTGTTAGTGGATGCCATCATCCCCTGCACAGTGTGAGTGAGGCAATTTTTGGAATGGCTTCACTGCTTCTTAAAAAGACTTTCCACAGCCCTCCTAAATTCATTGTAGATTTATTCCTATTTCCAGGAAATCTGTTGCCACCTGCCTCTAGCCTATTAGAAGTTCTACAGGGTAAATTTATCCTCTGACTTCCTTATATCACTGGCTTTAGATACTGGGTTTTTGTTTGTTTGCTAAATTAGTTACCACTTATTTTTCTGCCTTCAGATTCTAAATTTTTGTTCTATTGTTTCTTTTACTGATATATTTGACCTTGTGGGTTTATGTCTTTAAAAATAATACCTTGAAGACTGTGCTTTGAAAGAGAACATATTATTGTATATCTTTTTATCCATCCTATTTAACTATTTTTAGAGTAGGTATTCTTCTCTCTCTATTTATGGGAAAATACAAAAAATATTTTTGTTGTTCTCAGAGGCAGCAATACAAATTTTAAAGGAAAAGCACTGATACCAGGAAGAGACAGTGGTCAGATTGGCTAGAAGCCTCACAGGTCATCCTGCCTCCTGATACCCTCTGGTCTGACCATCTTGTCCACAGGTTGATGGTATTTATATTACTATCACAGTGCCTGTGGACCTACCTCTTATTTAGTGATTCACTTATGCAATGAATAACTTTTAGTTTTTACCATGCATCAGAGTTATAAACTCAAATTATACATCACAATAAATAATATATAAAACCAGATTGTCTATTTCCAAAAAGAAATAGAGCTACCGTGTGTGTGTGCATATTTATAGGGATATAGCCAGCACAATAACTGTTTAAACAGATCTATATTGGAAGCCAAATTATACATAGAAATTTGCTGAAGCAGGGCAAGAAAGTTTAATGTTCCAGGTGCCTCTTAGTATCCAACTCTAAGAGAATGAATTTTGAAAGGGGACCCGGTGTGAGTCACTGGCAGGGAAGTCAGCACCTATGGGCAGAGCTTTAGTAGGCCTCTGCCAGCACACGGCTCCTGATGCCTTCATATATATTTCCATTGCTGACACATTTCTCTGAAAGAAAATATATTCATCTCAGATTGATCCTGAGCACTTTCTATATTTTAATGTGATTTTCTTATTTCTCCAGTGATGTGCTTTGTATTTTTTATACTTAAATTTTAAATCCAATGTTATATCCAATTTAGTAGCATAGTCCTTATTAGGCCCTTCACACTGACTAGTATTTATTGTGAATATTAAGTGATTTTATTCTATGAATTATAATCTCATATTATTTATCTATAACACAATAAAAAATTTACCCACAATCAAAAGGTAACATAAAATTATTTTAAACATTTTGCATAATTCTTTTATTTAAATCATCTATTCTACTAGAGTTGTCTCAATTTATCCTCCTTAACCCTCCTCCACCCATCCCCGTTTTTGCCCCCACATTGTTTTCCATGTCCATGGGTCATTCATAGATGCTCTTTCTCTAGTCTCTTCCCCTTCTTTCCATCATTTTCCTGCTTCCCCATCCCCTCTGGTCACTTTCACTCTGCTCCATGTTTTTCCATGTCTGTAGTTATTTTGTTTGTTAGTTTATTTTGTTGAATAGATTCCACTTATAGGTGAGATCATACGGTATTTGTTTTCCAATGACTGGGTTTTTTCATTTAGCATAATATTCTCCACTTCTGTCCATGTTGTTGCAAAAGGTAGGATTTCCTTCCTTCTTTCTTTCTTTATTTTAAATGCAGATTTTATTATTTTTAAGTGTCAAATGTTAAATATTAAAAAATTTAAATCCATTATAAAGTCTCAGCAATTAAAACAACATGACACCAGAACAGAAAATATCAAGTAATCAATGAAATAAAATGAGCATTCTAGAAACAAATGTATATATCTAACAATGTATTATATCATTAAATTGATATTTCAAATCAATGGGGAAAAGAAGTCTTATTCAACAAATAAGGAGCACGAACCATTATTACTTGAAATAAAACAAATATAGAGCCCTATTTCACACATTATACAAAAAAATATTCAGGTGAGTTAAAAATCAATATGTAAAATCTAAGGAGTTTTAGGAGAAAAACAAAATAATTTTTTTATTTTCCTGAAATAACATATTCAAACCCAGAGGCTATAAAGAAAAATATTGACCATGTGACTATATTAAACATTTAAGACTATACAGTAATATACATATAAAAAAGTTAAAGGACAAGTAATAAAATAGGAAAGTATTTGCAATATATCTAAAAAAGGGTTAATAGTTTTGGTTTTTTTAGGGAAAAAATTCTACAAACATTTAATAAAAAAGTAGCTAAAGAATAATAAAAAGTCATTTAAGCTTTTAAAAGTAATAGAAATAGGCAAGAAATACACAAAACAGGTTTAGTTTCAACAAAAAATAAAGGAACAATTAAAATAACACATCATTGTCCAAATCAGATTAATAAGTATTAAGAATATTGGTAATATCAAGTATTGTTGACTGCGAAAGGAACTGGGTATTCATAGACTCTTTTTCTTCATCTTAAAGCAGTCCCTTTATCATATTTTGCAGTGCTGGTTTCATGGAGGTGTATTCTTTTAGCCATTTTTGTCTGGGAAATTCCTTATTTCACCATCCATTTTAATTGAGAACCTTGCTGGGGAGAGCAGCCTTGGTTGCAGGCCTTTGCTTTTCATGACTTGGAATATTTCTTGCCACTCACTTCTGACTTGCAGTGCTTCTGTTGAGAAGTCAGCTGCTAGCCATATCAGGGTGCCCTTATATGTTACTACTCTTTCTCCTTTGCTTGCTTTAGAATTCTTTGTTTATTTTTGATATTTGCCATTGTAATGATGATGTGTCTTGGAGTGAGCTTCATTGGGTTCCTCTTGATTCGGACCCTCTGGGCTTCCTAGACTTGTGTGATCTTTTCTGTCCTCCAATTAGGGAAGTTTTCCATCATTAGTTTTTTAAACACATTTTCTATTCCTTGATCATCATCTTCTCCTTCTAGCATACCTATTATATGGATATTACTATGTTTCAGTATGTTTTGCATTTTCCTAAAAGCCTCTTCATTCTTTTTGAGTCTTTTTTCATTTTCTTGCTCTTTCTGGGAGCTTTTTTCTGCCTTATCCTCCAGCTCGCTAATTCGATCCTCTGGTTCATTGAGCCTGCTTTCGATTTCTTCTACTGTGTTCTTTATTCATGAATTGTATTCTTCATTTCCTCTTGTCTCTTATTGGTAGTTTCTATGTCCTTTTTAATGCTGATATAGCTTGCAGTAAATTCCTCATAGTTTCCCTGTAGTTTTTGGTAATTCCCTCTGAGCTCCCTTAGAGCCATTGTTTTGAACTTAATATCTGATAGTTTACTTGCCTCTATTTCATTTAGTTCTTGTTGTGGGGATTCCTCCTTTCCCTTTAAGTAGGGATTGTTTGTCTTCCCATTATTTGTGAGACTCTTCTTTTTTGCTTCCACCTCTTAAATTGATCTGTCTTGGTTTCCTGACTTTGTGTTATGTACTTCTATGGTAGGAGACCACTGTTTTTCTTTTTCTGGATCTACCACTGATCATGTCATCTGTTGACCCTGTCTGACCTTAGGCAGTGTGTTCAAGACTTCCAGGAACCTACTGCCTGTGACTGTATCCTTCAGTTGTTAATCTAGTCACTCTGCATTCAGCAATCAGGCTTAGACACCAGAGGGTGGGGCAGCATACCTCCTGTGGGCAGAGCTATTGGGTCCACCTATGCTGCTGCCACTCAGGAGTGGTCTACCCGAGACATATAGCTGCTTCTGGATAGCAGCTGCTACATAGGGGAGGATTTAGCACCAGGATTCGCTGGCTACACTCTCAGTTCTCTCCCCAAATCCTCCCTCCCCAGTCTCTTCGCTGGGGTCTCTAGCCCACTCTGCTCCCCCCTTTGCTGGAAACTCGGGTAAGTGGCTGGAAATAAAAATTTATGCGTTGTTCCTTTAGAAGGCTCATTGCATCTCCAGCCACCTGTCCCTGGCAGAGAGCAACCCTGCTGCTTTTCACAGCTGGCTGTTATCTGTGTACTTTTTGGGCTCTTTTGCTGTAATCTGAGGGTCACTGCTTATGGTTTAGATGCTACTCTTCTCAAGGAGATCCAATTGGATGTTTCAATATTCTTCTAGTTTTGCCACCTGTGGGCACCCCGCCCACCTTCTCAAGTCTTTACTGCACTCCTTACCAGTTAGGTTGTGCTAAAGTTGATTCTTCTGTCTGTGTGAGGTTATAAGGCTCCTCTCTTGCTATTGTTCTGTTGTTTGTTCCAGGTGATTTTTCCACATATTATTGTAATTCCAGATTGGTTCTGAAAGGTCAGTTCGACTTCCATTCACTCCTCCATCATCTTGATTTTCCTCTATTTTGCATAACTCTTTACCGCTCTTTTTAACCATGATATAAATATACATATATTTATGTGATGTAAGTTTATTTTTCATTTGTAATAATGGAAATGTAGAAAAGGAGTATGTAAATTGTTATGACTTACTATACAATATGATAAGCATCAGAATAATAAAACTTTAGTAAATATCATCACTTTTAGTATAACCATAATTTCAAGAAACAGTATAAAGGTATTACCAAGGGAAATCATCATACAAATTAGCTTTTTATTTCCAGAAATGTAAGAACAATAACAATGATGAATGGAATGGAAGACAAAGATGAAAGTGAAACCTTGCCCTTGAAGCAGTATTGTTAAAACAAAAATATTACTTGCTCCATTAGGAAAAAATCAAACTTAATGATTATAAGTTTCTGCTCCTTCCAAAGTTTTAATTTAATACATGTTATCATGATGAGACAATACACCCATCAAAAAATCAAGCCACAGATTATATGACATCATTATCTTTATTAGTCAACTTGATCTAAGTTCCTGTAATGAAATTCCCATAGATATTGTGGAGAGACTGGACCCACAGGCACAGCTCCATACCCTCATCCTTGATGGCTGTGGCTGCATCAGCCCGTTTCAGCTCTAAATGAAGTTAGAAAGCCTAGACTTTCTGCCTCTGCTTACTTTTTGATTTCTCAATTCAAGAATTCAGATTTAGAAGGGAAACTGTTAACCACTTTTTGCTATAAGCAGAAAAGCTTTTCTAGGAACAAATATTTAAAAAAGACATAAAATTAAAGCTTAGTTGATTGAACATTAAGAGATAGGAGATTCTCCTAAAATGCCATTCAAAAGAACCCATGCACTCCAATGTTTATAGAAACACAATTTATAACAGCCAAGTGCTGGAAGCAGCCTCAGTTCCCATCAGTAGATGAGTGGATCAAAAACTGTGGTACATTTACACAATGGAATACTACACAGCAGACAGAAAAAAAGAACTACTACACTTTGCGACAGCATGGATGGAACTAGAGAGCATTATGCTAAGTGAAATAAGCCATGGGGCAAAAGACAAATACCATATGATCTCACCTATAAGCAGAACCTAACCAACAATACAAAGATGCAAGGAAAATAAGACCAGCAAAACTGAGAAATAAAAATAAAGCAACAGAGACAAGAGGGAAGAAGGTAGGGGTGGGTGGGGGAAAAGGAAGGGAAGGGGAAAGTCAAGGAACATATAGCATGGACTCATGGACAAAGCCAAAGTGGGGAAAGATTGAGGGAGGGAGAAGGGGGAGTGGGGCAGAGGAAAAGGATGGGGGAAAGGCAAAGACAAGTGTATTTGAAAAAATAAATTTATTAATTAAATATTAAAAAAGAAAAGAGGTAGAGGATTCTTGTAAGTGTGAAATGAATGCTATAAATTATATGAGAAACAATGGCCAAGAAACTTTATCAGAAAAGGACAGACAGTGACAAAAGAGGGGAGATGAGAGAGAAATGTACAATAGAAAGCCTTGAGGTTAAAGAATAGAACTTTGTCTAATTGCAAGAGAAAATATTGAGGGTTCATATGGCATCATTAGAAAATGGTATAAAAATAACTCATCAACTATGGGCTGGATATCAGTGTCCTAAATTTCAAAAACATATCCATGAATATGGCTAATAACCCACTCCCTTGCATTTGATAATAGTTAGTTATAGCATTCTGTATGTTACTTTTTAAAATCCTCACCTGAGGATATATATTTATTGATTTTAGAGAGAGCTGAAGGGAGAGAGAGAAAGAGGAAAATGTCAATATGAGAGAGCAACATCAATCATGTGCCTCCTGCACATGTCCAGACTGGAGATCAAACCCACAACTAAGGTACATGTTCTGACCAGGAATTGAAACCACAACTTTTGGTGTATGAGACAATGCTCCCACCAACTAAGTCTCCTGGCCAGGGTGCATTCTGTGTATTTTGCAACAGAGAATAAGCACAGAAATGTGAAGGGAATGAATTGTCTTCTTTACTAAATCACTGAAAGAGTGTGATTGTCTGCACTAAGGACGGGTTTGCAAAAGAAATTGACTCTGTTCTGAAAAACCCATGATATACCATTTTATAGATATCACTATTCACATGGATTATTCAGTCAACTCCAATGTAGCAGAGATTTAATCATTTTAAAAAATTAAGCCTCTAGCACACGTTGATAGTGTATTTTATTTTAATTCTGAGTTGCCAGTTTTTCTCGATGTGGGCGGGGCTTGCCAGGCGGTTCATAATCAATGACCAAGTTCAGGTGCTACTAAGGAAAGAGCATGAGGACACTTTCTAGAAGAACCATTCAGCAACAATCTTCATTTTGTGTTGTTTCAATAGGTGAGATATCTATCTTGGAGGTTAAATGAAAGAGGAGAATTTAAAGACTATAACAATACTAAATCTTTGGGTTTAATATTTTCCAGAATAATAAGAAAAATTAAAAAAAATGAGAAGCAATATTTCAGGCATTGCGAATATTAAGTGATTTTATTCTATGAATTATAATCTCATATTATTTACCTGTAAAAAAATAAAAAATTTACCCACAAACAAAAGGTAACATAAAATTATTTTAAATATTTTGCATAATTCTTTTATTTAAATCATGTTTATTCTACTAGAGTTGTCACAATTTATCCACCTTAGCCCTCCTCTACCCATCTCCCTCTTTGCTCCCACACTGTTTTCCATGTCCATGGGTCATTCATACATGCTCTTTGTGTAATCCTTTCCCCTTCTTTCCTAGTATTGCTCATGTACATTGTCTCATCTGAATTACTTTCACTCAGTAATAAATTCATTGATTCAACAACATGTGTTTACACATCTATTTAGGTTAAAAGATACAACTATAAATAAAAACTATTCAACAAGATCCTGACTCAGGGTCATTTGCATTAGAGATAGATTATCGAAGGGTATGCATATATGTGAGTGTGTGCGTGTTACTGTGGGGGGTAGGGCGTGGGGAACAAGATATTGCACCTATGACTATTACTTCAGTGAAAAAACAACTAGCCAACTCCAGTCATGATTATATTACATACACTGTTTCTTTAAACATGATCTTAACCAATTAAAATTTATTACATACTTATTTACCTTTTAGGTAGAGACAAAGATAGGAGTAGTAATCATTTTTCATTCTAAGAACAAATTCCATAATTTTCAGTAATTTTAGACAAAGAGCTTGGAAAAATTCCTTAATTCTCTCATTAATATTTCCCAATATATCAGATCATTCCTCATATTTGCAGCTTTTGAGGTGGGTTATAAGTTCTCAATGACTGTTGTGAAATTAATTGTCCTTTGTCCCACTCACTCTTTGTTTTCTCATCTATAATGAATTTCTATTGAATTCTTGGTACTTTATTAAAGATGTTGATAGGGAATGGTGAGGAGCCATCACTTCAAGAAGGAAATGGAAGGTCACTGAACCTTTCTGCACAGCTTCAGGGAGTTGCTTAAAATATTTGATTGACTTCTTATCCCTAAAGGAGGAGAAAAAAAACTAGCATGAAAATCAGAAAAGAGCAGTCCATGAGAAGTAGCTGGAGGGACTGACTTAAGATGAAAAATTAAAATAATTGAATATGCATCATCAGCTGGAACAACAAAGCAGACAGAAGATTCCAGCAGCTGCCTGCAAAGGTCTGTCCTCTCAGATGAGACAATTCTCAGTTGCAGAGTTTAGGCTCATATAGAGTGGGCCTAAACAGATACAAAAGCAAATTTAAGTTAAATATTAGTAAATTTTTAAAGTTAAGTGAATTTGTTTGAGGAAAAGAAAAATATTCCATGGGGAAAATCTTGGATTATTCCAAACCAAGGAGACAAACCACAGTGTGTTCTGGGATGTTTTTTTCAATGAAGGCAGAGGGTGTGTATAAGTCCCAAGAGAATTTATTTCTTTAGTTTGATTACTGGTAAATTGAAATGAGTGATTTGGGGACAACTTTTTAATGTCTAAAAGATAAAGGGAACATGTGAATATTTGAAGACTGAGTTTTAAAAAAAATTAATGGTTAGAATGATCTATGATAATCAAAGTACTCATTTAAAACAGAAATCTAATTCTAATTCAATACAATAAAACCTGGATCATGTGTTGTAATGCATTTGAATATAGAAAGTGTTGTGTCAATTAATGATGGGTTTTCACCCTTATTTTACACACTATATTCAAGTTCCATCAAACTGTTCGTATGCTGTTAAAAAGAAGCCAATTAACTGATGGGCATTTTATTACTGTTTCATTTCTCTGCTCACCCACTGAAATGGTTTCAGATGAGTAGTGAAATTTGCCAAAACAAAAGATATCCTGAACAATGAGAAGATGAAACAATAGGTCAAATGCTCCACAAAGCAGATGATTACACTCAGTAACTTAGGGGTACCTCTGGTTTATTATGACTAAAGAACTTTTTCTTAAAAAAAAAAGGAAATGAGTGATACTTTTAAAATAGGAAAAAGTGCCCTGCTCTTTATAAGTCAAACTGTTTAATAATACACTGAATTATAGGCATCATAACTTGTCAGCATTTTGAAAAAATTATTTTTCCCAAAGAACAAAGGCCAGCAAATTTTCTTCTTGTTGCATTTTTATTTATTAGCAACTAGGAGTATGGACTTATAATTTTCAACAACAAAATGTAAACTGCTTATAAAAATCTTTAGCTACCTCTAAGATATATTTTTATGTTGTGGAGGTAAAAAATCATCTCTTTTCAGGAGAAAAGTTAGTGTCATCCCATGTTGCTCCAGACTGGTGGCTCCAGAACTACACTTGTGGGGTTACAGTAGCACAGAGCGAGACATGGAGAGACAGAGATGAGCAGGTGGTCCAGTTTCCCAAGCAGCTTCCCTGGCCCATATTTCCAGACAATGAGGCAGGCAGACAACTTATGAAAGGTTCTCAGTGTGTGAGGTTGCATTTCTTTGGTTACCTCTCTGAAGTTACACCCTAGATCTGTTTCCTACTGTGTTTTTTTGTTTGTTTGTTTGTTTTTGTTTTTAAGTGAAAAGCAACTCCGGATTGACTTGGGATCAATCTAGTCTTCTTGGACTATGACCGCAAAAGTGCATCTCTGAGATAAGGAAGAATTTCCTATTGTACCAAATTCCTTTTTGCTACTTCCTACTTAATTCCTACTTCCTACTTCCACAATTCCTACTTAAGCAATCAGGTAATATTTCAGGATATTGGAGAGTTTTTAACCCCCAACTACTCATTCATTATCCATTTCTCAGATTTCACCTCCTTGATCACTTTGTCTAAATTACGACCTTACCCCTCAGCCCTCTGGAACAATTTTACTTTACTTTTCAGTTTTAATTGTGCCACTTATTTCTTTCAATATGTGTGTATATATTTACTTCTGCATTATAGGTTATAATTGAAATATTATATTTATTGCCTCTCTCTTGCCACTAGAATGTTTCATAGGCCAGAGATAATTGTTTGTCTGGTTCACCCTCATATTCCCAGTGCCTAGAATAATTCTTGGCACATAAGGCACTCAAAAATATTTATGAACGGAAGGAGCCAAGATGGCGGAGGAGTGAATAGAAGTCACGCTGACCTCCTCCCAAGACCAAACTGGAATTGCGACTAAATAGTGGAGAAATCACCTGGAAAACAATGGAATGATAGAGATAGAGGAACCTTGGAGGCGCGGACAGACAGTGGATTCAACTCTCGCACATCCCAACCGGTGAGAAGTGCAGTGGAGACTCGAGAGGGTGGGCTGGGCGCCCATGGGCACCAGCACCACAGGGACATTGAAATGGCCAGTTAGCTCCCGCTGAGAAGAACAGGGTCTGAACCATAAACAGGGACCCCTAGACTACAGCAGCTGAAACCAGGAAAACGCACAGACAAAATGCAACCCCAAAAGGCTTAGGGGAACTCTCTGCCAGAGACAGGTGGCTGGGGAGACAAAGAGACATTTAAAGGGCCAATGCAAAAATTTGCAGTGGCAGCTGCCCTCCTTGATCTCCTGGTAAAGGTGGCAGCAGGGTGGGCTGGTGCCTGGGAAAATATTGGTGAGGAAAACTTTGTGAAGAGAACTGAGACGGTGGTTGGAGAAGCCCTGGTGATAACTCACCTCTCACTCTGCAGCTATCACCTCGCTCAGGCATAAGGGAATGAAGTAACCTGCCTTTTGTGCGCTCCAGCTGGGGGGCTAAGTGCAGACAACCTGGAAGAAATAGAGGATCCCTGGCCAAAGGGGTCACAGAGCTGCATTGAGAGCCTTGAGGAGAGAAGAGATGGAGGCGTTGGGGAAAGAACGGGAGGAGGAACTGGGGAGTCCCGACTCCTCCTTTCCGTAGTCTCCATTGGGCGGGAACAGGCCACAACCCCAAAGAGCCAAAAGCTGAAAAGCACACAATAGACAACCGAAAACCACCCAGTGCAGACGCACACGAGTACCAAGTGGCCGGCGAGAGTTGGAGAGCATGTGTGTGGACCCGCGTGGGCTGGTGAGGGCTCGTGCAGGTTGGCGCCCATGGGGCCTGTGAGGGTGTGCGCAGATCGGTGAGGGCAGGTGAAAACCGACTCTGGCAGGCCTACGAGTGCAGAGCGGCCTGCAGAAATAGTGGATCCTGGGCGGAAGGGGTCACAGAGCTGCCCAGAGACCTTGGAGGAGAAACTGGAGACAGGATTAACCGGAGAGTCCTGGAGCTGACTTGCTCCCATTTCCATAGTCTCCATTTGGCGAGGGCAGGCAACGCACCCAAAGAGCCAAAAGAGGGGAAAGCACACAATAGAAAACCCTAAGTTGACCAGTGCCGGGGTGTCGGCCGACCTGGGGGGCCACACGAGTAAACAAGGTAGCGAAGAAGCCCCCTGGGCTGGGGCAGGAACCCAGGTGGGTGGAGGACCCGGCCAGGCCAGGGAGCACGCTCAAGGAGCAAGCATGAGAGTGCAGAGCAATCCACAGAAATAGTGGATCCCTGGCTGAAGGGGTCACAGAGCTGCCCAAAGCAGCAGTCAGACACAGACAATAGACTCCTGGAAAGCTCAAACAAACAACCCAAGGTCATATAGGGTCAACAACTGACATCATCAGAGGCAGGCCCAGAAAGAAAACTAAAGAAAAATAATAAATAAATAAATAAATAGAATGACCTGCCTACTACCATAGAAGTTTAATTCACAAAGT
Source organism: Pteronotus mesoamericanus (assembly GCF_021234165.1). Classification (NCBI taxonomy): domain Eukaryota; kingdom Metazoa; phylum Chordata; class Mammalia; order Chiroptera; family Mormoopidae; genus Pteronotus; species Pteronotus mesoamericanus. The sequence continues at coordinate 63,705,819 of NW_026555321.1, forward strand.
TAGGAAAAATAGCCCAATTGAAGCAGAAGCAAAAATAAATAAATAAATAAATAAATAAAATAAATAATAAATACATAAATAAATTACTGAACAAACTCTCACAAAAATGGGAAGAAAAAAAGTTCCCCAAAAATGAGTGGAAAAGGGGACTCCCCACAGAGACAGCTAAATGAAATAGAGGCAAGGGAACTATCAGATACTGATTTCAAAACAATGGCTTTAAGGAAGCTCAATGAGCTCAGCCAGCTCAAAGATAACTATGAGAAACTGCAGATATACTATCAGGATCTTACAGCAAACTATATCAACCTGGAAAAGGACATAGAAACTATCAAGAAGACACAGGAGGATATGAAGAATACCATTTCTGAATAGAAGAACACAGTAGAAGGAATCCAAAGCAGGTTGGATGAAGCTGAGGATCGAATCAGTGAGATGGAGGATAAGGTAGAAAAAAGGTCCCAGAAAGAAATGGAAAAAAGACTCAAAAAGAATGAAGAGTCGTTTAGGGAAATGCAGGACAACCTGAAACACAATAATATCCGTATCATAAGGATACCAGAAGGAGAAGAGAGGAGCAAAGGATAGAGAACCTCCTCGAAAAAGTAATGATGGAAAATTTCCCCAAATTCAGGAGAGAAAAGATCTCATGGATCCAGGAGGCACACAGGGCCGCACTCAAGAGGGACCCACGGAAGTCCACTCCAAGACACATCATCATTAAATGGCAACTACCAAAGACAAGAGAGAAGGAGCAAGTAACACACAAGGGGGCCCCGATACGGCTAGGAGCTGACTTCTCAACAGAAACACTACAAGCCAGAAGGGAATGGCAAGAAATAAAACAAGTAATGAAGAGCAAGGGCCTACAACCAAGGCTGCTCTATCCAGAAAGGCTCTCAATTAAAATAGAAGGGGAAATAAGGAATTTCCCAGACAAAAGAAGGCTAAAAGAATACATCTCTACCAAACCAGCACTCCAAGATATGCTAAAGGGACTGGTTTAAGAAGATGAAGGAAAAGAGTGAGAAAGAGAAAAACACAAGTACAAAGAGAAAAAATGCCCCAATCAGAAGACACAGGGTAGCTGAATGGAAAACAAAACATGACCCACACGTATGCTGCCTACAAGAGACCCACCTCAGAGCAAAAGACCTAAACAGATTTAAAGTAAAGGGATGGAAAAAAATACTCCAAGCAAATGGGCAAGAGAAGAAAGCAGTACTTGTATCAGACAAAACACATTTTAAAACAAAGTCCATAAAAAGAGACCCAGAGGGGCATTTTATAATACTTAAAGGAAGAATCTATCAAGAAGACATCAACATTGTAAACTTATATGCTCCCAACATAGGAGCACCCAAGTATATAAAGAAACTGTTGGACAACTTCTAAAAAGATATAGACAGCAACACACTGATAGTAGGGGATTTCAACCCTCCACTGTCAAAAATGGACAGATCTTCCAAACAAAACATCAATAAAGATATTGTGGAGCTAAATGATGCACAGAATCAAATAGATTTAACTGACATATATAGAACCTTACATCCCAAAGAAGAAAAATACGCATTCTTTTCAAATGCTCATGGCAGTTTTTCAAAGATAGACCACATGGTAGGACACAAAGCAAGCCTCAGCAAATTCAGAAAAATTGAAATAATACCAAACTTTTTCTTGGACCACAAGGGCTTAAAGCTGGAAATCAACCTCACAGAGAAACTTCAAAAACTTGCAAACTCATGGAGACTGAACAGTAGACTATTAAACAATGAATGGGTCAAGAATGAGATAAGAGAAGAAATAGAAAAAATTTCTGGAAACAAATGAAAATGAACATACAACAGTCCAAAACTTATGGGACACAAGAAAGGCAGTCCTGAGAGGGAAGTTCATAGCAATACAGGCTTACCTAAAAAAGATAGAAACATTTCAAATTAAAGACCTAACACTACAACTTCAAGAATTGGAGAAACAACAACAAATAAATCCCAGTGCAAGTAGAAGGAAGGAAATAGTCAATATTAGAGCAGAAATGAATGATATAGAGATGAAACGAACAATTCAAAGGATCAACCAAGCCAGAAATTGGTTCTTTGTAAAGATAAATAAAATTGACAAGCCTTTAAGCAGACTCATCAAAAAAAAACGGAGAGGACCCAAATAAATAATATCAGAAATGAAAGAGGAGATTAACAACTGATATCAAAGAAATACAAAGGATTGTCAGAAACTAATATGAACAATTATATGCAAAGAAATGTGAAAACCTTGATAAAATAGACACATTTCTAGAAATGTATAATCTTCCAACACTAGAGGAGGAAGAAACAGAAAGCTTGAACAGACCGATAACAACTGGGGAAATTGAAGCAGTAATCAAGAACTCCCAGCACACAAAAGCCCAGGGCCAGATCGTTTCACAGGAGAATTTTACAAAACATTTAAGCAAGAGCTAACCCCTGTCCTTCTCAGACTATTCCAAAAAATACAGGAGGAAGGAAACCTCCCAGACTCTTTTTATGAGGCCGGCATCACACTAATCCCAAAACCAGATGAAGACCCTACGAAGAAAGAGAACTACAGGCCAATTTAGCTGATGAACATAGATGCTAAAATCCTCAACAAAATATTGGCAAACCACATCCAGCAATACATTAAAAAGATTATCCACCATGATCAAGTGGGATTCATCCCCGGGATGCAGATATGGTTCAATATATGCAAGTCAATAAACATAATACAGCACATAAATAAAAGACAAGAACTGCATGAAAATCTCGATAGACACAGAAAAAGCTTTTGATACAGTACAGCATCCATTTATGATCAAAACACTTGGCAAAATGGGAATAAATAGGGCATTATGAAATGTAATAAAGGTCATATATGAAAAACCTACAGCGAACATCATACTCAATGGGCAAAAACTAAAAGCTTTTCCACTAAGGTCGTGAACACGACATGGATGTCCACTCTCAACACTTCTTTCTAACATGGTATTGGATGTCCTAGCCACAGTGGTCAGACAAGAAAAAGAAAGAAAAGGTATACAAACAGGAAAGATGGAAGTAATGTTATCATTGTTTGTAGATGACATGATAGTGTACATAGAAAACCCTGTAGACTGTACCAAAAAACTCCTCAACCTAATGAGTGAATTTGGCAAAACAGCAGGATACAAAGTCAATATTCAGAAATCAAAAGCATTTTTGTACACAGCAATGAAATAGAAGAAGAAGAAATCAGAAAATAAATACCATTCAATATACCAAGAGAAAAATAAAGTATCTAGGAATAAATTTAACCAAAGAGGTAAAATACCTGTGTGCAGAAAACTATACAACGTTGAAGAAAGAAATCAAGGAAGACAGAAATAAATGAAATGATAAACCATGCTCATGGATTGAAACAATTAATATCATCAAAATGTCCATACTACGCAAAGCATTTTATAGATTCAACGCAATCACTATTAAGATACCAATGACATATTACATAGAAATAGAACAGACATTTCAAAAATTTATATGGAACAATAAACAACCCTGAATAGCCGCAGCAATTTTGAGAAAGAAAAACAAAGTAGTAGGAATCACAATACTGGACATCAAACTCTAGTACAAAGTCACTATACTCAAAATAATCTGGTACTCGCACAAGAACAGACCCACAGACCAGGGGAACAGAACAGAAAGTCCAGAAATAAGCCCAGGTCTATATGTGCATCTAATATTTGACAAAGGGGGCAGAAGCATAAAGTGGAGCAATAATATCTTCTTCAACAAATGGTGTTGGGAGAGCTGGATGGCTACATGCAAAAAATTGAAATTGGATCATCAGCTGAAACCATACACAAAAATAAACCCAAGATGGATAAAAGACTTAAATATAAGTCGGAACACCATAAAAGTCCTAGAGGAGAACATTGGAGGAAATTCTCAGATATCCCACGCAGCAATCTTTTCACTGATATATCTCCTAAAGCAAAGGACATAAAGGAAAGAATAAACAAGTGGGACCTCATCAAAATAAGAAGCTTCTGTACGTCTAAGCAAAACATCAGCAAAATGAAAAAGGGGCCAACTGTATGGGAAAATATATTTGCTAATGCTATATCAGATAGAGGTTTGATCTCCAAAATATATAAAGTACTCACTTTACTCCACTCCAAGAAGTCAAACGATCCCATCAAAAAATGGGCGAAGGACATGAGCAGACGCTTTTCCAAGGAGGAGATACAGAGGGCTCAGAGACATTTGAAAGGATGCATGGCATCTCTTGCCATCAGATCAAAACCACAATGAGATACCACCTCACACCAGTCAGAATGGCCATCCTAGACAGATCAACAAAGAACAGGTCCTGGCGAGGCTGTGGAGAAAAGGCAACATTGGTACACTGCTGGTGGGAATGCAGACTGGTGCAGCCATTGTGGAAAGCAGTGTGGAATTTCCTCCAAAAGATGAAAATGAAACTGCCTTTTGATCCAGTGATTTCCCTTCTGGGACTATACTCTAAGAATCCCAAAACACCAATTCAAAAGATCCTATGCACCCCAATGTTCATATCAGCACAATTTACAACAGCCAAGTGCTGGAAGCAGCTTAAGTGCCCATCAGTAGATGACTGGATCAAAAAACTATGGTACATTTACACAATAGAATACTATGCAGCAGAAAGAAAAAAAGAACTACTAAACTTCGCGACAGCATGGATGGATCTAGGGAGCATTATGCTAAGCGCAATAAGTCAGGGGGCAAAAGACAAATACCATATGATCTAACCTATAAGCAGAACCTAACCAACAATACAAAGATGCAAGGAAGATAAGACCAGCAGCACTGAAAGGAAAAGAAATCAACAGAGACAAGAGGGAAGGTGGGATGGGGGGCGGGGAAAAAGAAGGGAAGGGGAAAGTCAAGGAACAGATAGCAAGGACTCATGGATAAAACCAAAGGGGAAGAGATGAGGGAGGGAAGGAAGGAGGGGGCAAGGGAAAGTGGTGGGAAGGAGGCAGAGACAAATGTATTTGAAAAAATAAATTAAAATAAAATTTAAAAAAATAATAAATAAATAAATGATTTTTTTAAAAATGAAAAAAATAAAATAAATTAATTAATTAAAAAAATAAGAAAAAATTATGAATGAATAACAAATGGATAAACTAATTTCAGCTCTCTGCTTGAAACATTAATTTTTAAAACATCATAAATATATGGACATTTTTTGCTTATTTGTTTGCTTTACAGGAAAAACAGCAATAAACTTACTGGTTTCTGCTTACCCCTGAGCAACTGCTTCTAAAGGCATAGATGTTCTAACTTTATTCACTGACTTTATTTTATAAAAGTTATGGGTACAGATAACATACAGGAAGACTTGACCTTATTTGAGATAGTCCAGTGGGCATGTTCTCTACTCCATATTATTTATATGAAAAGTTATGCAGGCCGAGTCTTTAAAAGAAACAAATTTTTACAAAATGTTTTGCAAGTATTAAGCTGTAATTAAGTCATCTAATCCTTTCAGCTCTCTGACGAAGTCTGTTCTGTTATTTCTCCAAATTTATGCCCCGCGTACAGTATCATTGTTCTAGTGAGCCAGTGAGCTAGCATTCCAATAAAGTTGCCTGGTTTCAAAGTCTAGTCATGTTCACTATACTTTGTGGTTTCACATTTTAGTTCACTCTTTTCAAGAATACGGAGGGAAAATTAATTATCTATTAAGTATGGAGTGATAAGGTATGTTCTGTCTTTTTTATTTCCACACTAGGGTGTTTGACCAAGATTCTACTAGAACAGTGAGCTACAACTCAGAGCTGAAGAAGATACATATTGGTCTGTACAATTCTGATGTCAGCCGTTAAGTCATTTAAAGTTACTCAGAGTTACAGACTAAGGAACGTGTCTGTTTTGTATCACAACATGTGACATTAATTGGTTTATGCTCATCCAAAGAGAAATATGGGTATATACCAATTATCAAACAAAAAAATGATATTGGAGTCAATATATTAGGAAAAGAAATACAAAACCAAATGCTGGTGTGCCAGTGGGTGAGGTCATCCAGTAACCAAAGTGTCAAGAACAGCACACAAGTAAACATGTTTGCTTGCTACAAAGTTCCAGGTCTTCAGATAACCACTTTTTAATGATGAAAGCTTTTTAAATAAATGCATTATAGATGCTTTGTTACAATGATTAACCAAGGCTATGGGCCATTCCCAAGGATGCTAAATGTGTGTTTGAAGATTCACTGAAATTTCTAAGACAACGTGAAATCTTAGGCATTCATTTGGACTCTGTTATTGATTAGTGAACTGGTTATACTAAAAAATCAACACAGTAATTAGAGTGTCCTATCATTAGTTAAACCTCCTTCCACCTCCTCACTTCCTTTGAGTCTTCCTTGACAATGTAAGAGAGTAAGAGATTGTAAATTTGTAACCCCATATAATTTTGTTGTCATTGAGTGTGTTTGATTCAATTACAGCCTGACAAGGATGGTGACTTTTTCATTTCTTTCTCTGTTACCTTAAGTCTTAGAAATGTTTATATATTTCTGGCTTAAAATGGTAATTCATTATTTATCTCATTTGTTATGTATAAATTTATATTTTTATTGTGTTAGAAACAATTTAAGGGAGACCTCTGGTTAAAATGCCATGTCTTTAGCAGTTTCTTTCTTAGCCTGAACCAACAGCCTTCAAACATAACTCTGAGACTAGAAAGAGAATAAAACTTCAGGCACTACTGTTGATGAAGTTTTGAGAGCCAGTAGATTGGCAAAACATGAGATTTCTTTTCCCACTAACAACGAAATTCAGGATGCTTAAATGACTTTTGAAATTACTGATGCCTGTGGGTTTTGCCATTTCCAATGCAGCAAATCTGAATATATTGAAAATAAGTGGAGTGAAGGACCATTTGTTGTGTGCTGTCTCTGTGCTGTTTCAGAGTCTTCCAGCAAAGCAAGGTCACCCAACATCTACTGTGGTAGAATTGCTTCAAAAAATACACAAGGTATTGTTTTCCTGACCCAAATTCCATTGGCACTTAATTTTATAGTTCATGTGGATAAATGAAAAACAATGAAACCTAAATGGGTACTCTTAGTTACTGCATTGGACTTCAAAAAGTTAAAGTCTCCTGTGCAATTGTTGGATGGTGGGGAGTATCATGCAGGGAAAGGAATCAAATAGACAGCTGATACTGAAGATTCAGAGGAAGAGCAAACCTCATAAAGTAGGCTACGTCTTAGGGACCAAATTATTTTGAGAAGATTTTTGTGTTTTTATGAGTTGGAAGCACATTGTCTCTGTTAAACAGAAACAAACAAAAACAAACAAATAAACAAAAAACAGAAGCTATATGGAAAATATTGATAAGGACTAATTTCAAATTTAGTGGCCAAGATAGAAAGAGGTAAAATAAATTAAAAGAAAAGAATGAAAGAAACAAGACTAATAGAATAACCACACTCAATACAAGAGATTTATTGATTATTACAGATCTTGTGAAAAAGAGATCACTAATGAAGTAACAAACTCAAGATCATTTCCCAGACTTAGAGAGAAACTAGTCGGAAGTAAACATAATGAGAATGATGGTGATTGATGTGGAAATTTAAATTATAGGTGTGACTAGAAAGAATCCAAAGCAAGCAAAATGAGCAATTGTTTTTACAAAAATTTGAAACAAAAACAAACTCTAGATCCTATGAGCTTTGAAAAATGTTAACTAAAAAGAAATAAAAATTAAGTTCATCTTAAGTTTCCCTCATGCTATTTGAAATTCCTGAAGCAATAAAGAAGTTACCAGCTTGAAAGAAAAATATTGTCAATCAAAAATGTTATATGTAGTCAATTTTACCTCCTAATTAGCATAAGAAAGAAACATATGAAATAACTTAGAAAAGATGCCTACCCAGCATTCATTTGTGAACAGAAAGATATGCTAAAACCAATAAAATTATCTAAGGGTAAAATAAACATATTTTTTAATTTTTTTAAATTTGTAAATCATGTTGATTCTACTACAGTTGTCTCAATTTTTCCCCCTTTACTCACCTCCACCCATCCTACCCCCACCCCATGCCCCCACAGTCAATTCCCACTTTGTTGTCCATGTCCATGGGTCATTCATACATGTTCTTTGTCTAGTCCCTTCCCCTTCTTTCCACCATTGTCCTCTTTCCCCATCTCCTTTGGTCACTTTCAGTCTGCTCCATGTTTCCATCCCTGTGGTTTATTTTGTTCATTAGTTTATTTTGTTGAATAGATTCCCCTTATAGATGAGATCATATGGTATTTGTCTTTCACCAACTGGATTATTTCACTTAGTGTAATATTCTCCAGTTCCATCCATGTTGTTGCAAAAGGTAGGAATTCCATCTTTCTCCCTCTTTCTTTCTTTCTTATGCAGATTGATTTTTTATTTTTTATGACAAAATTAATTACAAAATATTAAAAATTAAATCCATTATAAAGTCTCAGCAATTAAAATAACATGAAATCAGCACAAAAATAATCAATGAAACATAATGAGCATTCTAGAGACAAAGATATATATCTTTCTAATGAAATATATGATTAAGTTGATATTTCAAATCAATGAGTAAAATAAGGCTTATTCAACAAATAAGGTGCATGAACCACTATTACTTGAAATAAAACAAACATAGAGCCCTATTTCACACATTATACCAAAAGATATTCAGGTGAGTTAAAAATCAATGTAAAACTAAGGAATTTGAGGAGAAAATATAAACTAATATTTTTCTTACCCTGAATTAAAATATTCAAACCTAGAAGCTATAAAGAAAAATATTTACAATATGACTATATTAAACATTTAAGACTGTACAGTAATATACATATAAAAATGTTTAAGGACAAGTGATAGAATAAGAAAGTATTTGCAATATATCTAAGAAAGGGTTCATGTTTTGTTTTTTTTTCTTTTTAGGGAAAAAATTCTACAAACATTTAATCAAAAAATAGCTAAAGAATAACAAAAAGTCATTTAAGCTTTTAAAAGTAATAGAAATAGGCAAGAAATACACAAAACAGGTTTTGTTTCAACAAAAAATAAAGGAACAATTAAAATAACACATCATTGTCTAAATCAGATTAATAAGTATTAAGAATATTGGTAATATCAAGTATTGTTGACTACGAAAGGAACTGGGTATTCATAGACTCTTTTTCTTCATCTTAAAGCAATTCCTTTATCATATTTTGCAGTGCTGGTTTCATGGAGGTGTATTCTTTTAGCCATCTTTTGTCTGGAGAACTTATTTCACCATCCATTTTAATTGAGAACCTTGCTGGGGAGAGCAGCCTTGGTTGCAGGCCTTTGCTTTTCATGACTTGGAATGTTTCTTGCCACTCACTTCTGACTTGCAGTGCTTCTGTTGAGAAGTCAGCTGCTAGCCATATCAGGGTGCCCTTATACGTTACTACTCTTTCTCTCTTGCTTGCTTTAGGATTCTTTATTTATCTTTGATATTTGCCATTGTAATGATGATGTATCTTGGAGTGGTCCTCCTTGGGTCCCTCTTGATTGGGGCCCTCTGTGCCTCCTGGATCCATGAGACCTTTTCTCTCCTCAAATTGGGGAAATTTTCCATCATTACTTTTTCAAACAGGTTCTCTACCCCTTCCTCATCCTCTTCTCCTTCTGGTATCCCTATTATATGGATATTATTATGTTTCAGATTGTCCTGCATTTCCCTAAATACCTCTTCATTCTTTATGAGTCTTTCTTCATTTTCTTGCCCTTTCTGGGAGCTTTTTTCTGCATTATCCTCCAGCTCACTGATTTGATCCTCTGGTTCATTGAGCCTGCTTTTGATTTCTTCTACTGTGTTCTTTAATTCATGAATTGTATTCTTCATTTCCTCTTGTCTCTTATTGATAGTTTCTATGTCCTTTTTCATGCTGATACAGTTTACAGTAAGTTCCTCATAGTTTCTCTGTAGTTTTTTTAATTCTCTCTGAGCTCACTGAACTCATTGAGCTTCCTTACGACTGTTGGTTTGAACGCAATATCTGCAAGTATACTTGTCTCTATTTCATTTATTTCTCATTGTGGGGATTCCTCCTTTCCCTTCTGGTGGAGGTTATTTCTTTGTTTTCCCATTATTTGTGAGACTCTCTTTTTTGCTTTTGATTCTTAAGTTGATCTGTCTTGGTTTCCTGACTTTGTGGTGTGAAATTCTATGGTAGGAGACCACTGTTTTTACTTTCTAGATCTGCCTCTGATGATGTAAGATGTTGACCCTGTCTGACCTTAGACAGTCTGTTTGGGACTTCCAGGAATCTACTGTCTGTGGCTGTATCCTTCAGTTGTTAATCTAGTCACTCTGCACTCAGGAGGCCACCTTAAACAGCTCCAGGCAGGGCGGAGTCCCTCTTGAGGGTGAGGTTATTGGGTCCTCTCAGGATGCTGCTGTATGGGGGAGGAGTTAGTACTGGGGTCCCGCCAACTACTCTCTCTGTTCTCTCCCCAAAGCCTCTGTCCTCAGTCTCTCCTAAAGTGTCTACAGATCTCTCTGCCTGAGCAAGATGGATGCTGCCATTTGGGGGATGAGTCAGCACCGAAATCTCACCGGCTACTGTCTCAGTTCTCTCCCCAATGCCACCTTCCCCCATTTCTCCTCAGGTGTCTCTATTCCACTCTTCCCCTGCCTTTGCCAGAGACCAGGGTAAGTGGCTTCCAATAAAAATTTATGCATTACCCCTTTAAATGGTTCTTTGTGTCTCTGGTCGCCAGTCTCTGGCAGTGAGCAACCCTGCCACTTTTTGCAGCTGGCTGTTTTCTGTGTACTTTTTGGGCTCTGGTGCTGTAGGCTAGAGATCCCCGCTTGTGATTTAGACCCTAGTCTTCTCAGGGGGGTCCAACTGGCCATTTCAATGTCCTTCTGGTGCTGCTGCCCGTGAGTGCCCTGCCCACCTTCTTGAGTCCTACTGCAATCCTTACCAGTTAGACTGTGCTAAAGTTAATTCTTCTGTCTCCGCGGTTACAAGGCTTCTCTCTCACTATTGTTCAGTTCTTTTTCCCAGGTGATTTCTCCACAATTTAGTTGTAATTTCAGGTTGGTCCTGGGAGGAGGTCTGTGTGACTTTCACTCACTCTTCCATTATCTTGATTCCTAAAATAAAAATATTAAAAATGAATATTTATTACATTAAGTATCTTTATTAATTAATTGAATTCACAAAACTAAGCTGTTTAGAATCATCCATGTTTTACAAACAAAGGAATCAAGGTAGAGTTAGATTATATAATGTGGGAAGTTCACATTATTTAAGAGCCAAGATCCAGTTTCGTCTATGGTGTCATAACCTCTGTCAGTCTCCCACACTACTGGTGGAATCTGCCACTGAAACTAGACAAATATGTGCTTTTGCAGAAAATTTCCCATACACAATTACAAATTATTCAAATATTTAAAGTAATTGAGAAACAACCATGAAAATAATAATTTTGACAAATAGCTAATTCTTTCATTGAAATCCACTCCATATGGGTCTACCTCTATGAGTGTGTAACTTTGCATAACAAATTTAAAAGTTATACATGAATTTAAGCTGTGTAAAAGCATCCTGGAGTTTGAGAGGTCCCATGGCCACCTTTAGGTTCAATGATTCACTGGTAGGACTACCAGAACTCAGTAAAACCATTACACTCATGGTTACAGTTTTTACAGTGTAAGGATACAGATTAAAATCAGAATAAGAAAAAGCACATATCAGTGTCTAGGAAGGACCAATTTTCCTCTTACAGTTGACCTGTACAGACAGCACTTACTGCTACAAGCAATGTGTGACAACGCTACTGACTATTCTCAATCAGGAAAGCTCCATCTCCTCCAGGAGTCAAACCAACACCAAGTGGCTCAAGGCCCCCATTAAGTCCATCACATCTATCCTACTGTTAACATAGACTGTAGTTTCACCTTTCCTAACGGTCCCACCTCCAAATGATATTTCATGGAGGACTTGGGCTTAAAGTTGTAAGTTTTGATGGGACACAAACAGTCAGCCTGTAATATTATCCTATATTGCTAATCAGTGTGCCTACTTAAAAACACAAGATAGGACCTGAGTAAAGAAGATAAAGCATGGAATAATAGTCTTGACTTAATATGGACAGTAGTGCAGTTCAAGGTGTTGATATGGGAAAGAAATATATAGAAGACAGACAAGCGAGTTGATGTCCAGACAACTGATGTTGTGTGGACTTAATTTTGTCTCTGGGGAACTAAAATGATTGTATCTGTACCACAGACATGAGTAATAAAAGGCAAAATTACTTTAACACTCATAGCTTACATACAGACACTATGACTCAATATGACAAATGCTGATGTCTTAAAGAATATATTCTCATATGCAAATCAGCTTTCATTTACCTCTCATTATTTGAACTCTAATTCTATTTCCTGGGGAACTAAGCACTAGTTATGAAGTATTCCAACATTATCAAAATAAATTTATAAATTACTATTTTGTTATTTAAATTATTATAACTTTTAAAGAAATTCCTAAAATTTCCTCCCAATAGATTTTTCAATTTAAAAATATATTTTGAAAAATATAATGTGTTTATTATTTAAAATTATAATTTCAAATTTATATTACAACAATTTAAAATGTATATTTACTCTGTAAAATGTGTATTGAAAAACACCCAAAGGGCTCAGACACATCTGATTCAGCAGAGGGAGAATTCTCTGGCTGTTGATACTGGTATTTCTCTATCGCTTTCAAAGAAATATCAGAATCTCATTTTTTTTTTCTGAATGATAAATCATTGCAATATCAGAATGTTCATATAGCATGCATTTTCTCATTCTTGAGGTGCAAAGGGAAACATGACAATATTTTTATTGCATCAGTATGGAACATTGGACTAGTTGTGGAGCCTGGTTGAAGAAATGATCCTCTTTCAAACCCATGCAAAGTGACTGCAAAGGCTGAGCTATAAACATGGAATGAGCAGACATGATAAAGCCATGTGACTCTTTCGGCTATATCAATAATTTGATTCCAATTATTGCTATTGATAGAATTGTGCAAGTAACATCTATTGTTAGGACAGCTCATGTGTTTGGGTTGGCAACACCATGTCAGAGTAGTGTGTATGTGCATGTGTGTCTGCATGTATGTATGTGTATTCAGATATCATGTTGCTGATCTGCCAGCATCAAATGTGGAATTCAGATCAGAGGGGCATCCTGGGTTTTTTTGCCAGGCAATGAGCTCACATTGAATTATTATACCAATGGCATATTTGGAAAAGGGTCAGTTATTTCTACTGTAAAGGAATTGGTCCCATTTTCTATCTCCAGGAAAACACTCTAAACTTGAAACACATTTTTTTCTACAGTTTTTACAATATCCATCAATAAAAATGCAGACTTACTCAAATGAAATAAAATCAGGTAATCCCACATGGTACTATTGCAACAAGTAAAACCATGTTTATATGTCTTAAATAATTCTGTTTTTTGAAGTAAAAAGGAGAAAATGCCAATATTTTATTGTTTTACAGTGTCTCAGGCATGTTGAATGCAGTGAAGCTTGGCAGAATAAACAGTAAGATTATTAATACAACTGGAATATGTTATATTTTGAAAGATGTAGAAGTTAATATGTCACCAATTACATGGCTATGGTGACATATGTCTATCTGCAGCATTATTGTCCCATGGAAAGTGGCAGAGCACATATGTGCTATGCTAAGAGGGAAAATACATAACATAATTCTTAATGACTTTCATGCATTTGAGGATTCACTTTATGTATTGTTATTTATAAAATTCTGTTCTACAGGACATACTGTCATGAGGAATTCTGTAAAACAAAAAGTAATTTATGGTCAAATAATTTTGAAAACACTTCATTCTGTCTTTATCTTAGAAGTTCATAAGGGACACCAACATGGCAAAGGCAATGAAAAACAGCAATAATGATGAAAATTTCTTATTTCAATAACTTATTCTCAAAACCATTTTGTTATTGCATGTTTTTATACACTGCATTGTTTAAACAAATGTAGAACATACCTGGGAAAATATGAAGGACATAAAGGATAATCTTTATTGATTCTAGGATATGAAAAAAATTACATGTTGATATTTATAAGTATGGAAAATCATGACTGGCAGGAATATTAAAAGCAAGAAATTATAACCTTACATTAGGTCAGATAGTTTTTCAGAATATTCTTTGGAGCTTCTTCTAAGACACATCTCCCAGTCACTGTCTTATATCTGTCTCCTGCCATCCATTGACCACCATGATTCTCAGTTTGATTTTGTCTAATATTAGATTGGAAAATGTCTCTTCGTAGCTTCTAGGCAGGAGGCTCTCCAACCTATATTACATTTGAAATATCTGACCCTTTTCCAACTTTCAATGTACCCACCCATTAATAACTAAGTGATTTTAGTAAAATGCAGATTTTGACTCATTGTTTTGGGACTGGGTCCAAGATTGTGAATCTCTAAAATTCTAATATGAAGTATGATAGTGTAGGTCCTCCAACCTCACTTTGAGCAACCAAAGCTCTAGGAGAACTTCAAAGCTTACTGGTAAAAAAGAGGGATACTCTGAGCCAAGTTAGTCCACGCAGAGTTTTCCAAACTATATCATAAGAATTACCTTGAAGTTTTCATAAATATGGATCCATATTTCCATTTTCAAATGTAGTAAACAATACTTTTTAGAGAAAAGACCCAGAATTTTATTTTTAGTAACTGCCACAGGGAGTTTGTATGATTAGCTAGTTTGTAAAATCTGGAGATGCTGCAGTATTTTTCTGAGTTGATGTTTAGACCACAGCCAAGCTGGTTGCATATGGATCTGCTCTCCTGAGGAGCTCTGGATACAAGCTTGGATCTCCCCACTAACATCATTATACCTGCTGCTCTTTGATGTGAGTTAACATATTCCCCAGGCTTTAGAGAAGATACCTAACAGTCTAGCCAGTCTATGTTCACTCAGTAAGAATGTAAACAGCAGTGCCTTCCTGAGGTCACTGTGGTTATGACACTGGTAATGAGTGAGAACAGAAACAGGGCTCCCTGGGGTGGGGGGGCGGGGCAAGTGGACCTTTACCAACCTATATTCATCTGGGAGGTTTATGTGTAAGAGTGTATGAATGAGACAGACAAGAATTTTTATCTTAGCAACTCCAGGCAACTTGCTGAGTTTGGGGCAGAATTTTATTCTCCACAGGGCACCGGTTGGGGTTGGGGAGATAGTTATAGGACAGGAAATGAAACTTCTTGGTCTACCTGAAAAGCATGTACTTTTGACTTGGATAGACTTAGTCTTGGCTCTGTTTGTTATTGATAATGGTAATAGTAGTTAATAGGAATTCAGTGGTTATGATGAACCAGGCCCTGACTGCTATACATCTAATTGCATGACCTTAAGCAACTGATTTAGCCCATCTACAGTCTTTCTGTTTTCTATTTTGGCTTTCAAACAATTATTGGAGTTTCCTTATGCAAAAAAAAGTTTTTTTTCTGCAATAACCATCCCGAGTGACTTTACTTACAAGGTCAGTGGCCTCTGGCCTTCTGTGACTGCACTTCTGGAATCTCAGTTGACCCTTGTCTGCATTTTACCAACCTACCTATTCATCTCCCTGGATCAAAGCTCCTCCATTGTAGGTATTTCTAAACACCATAGCCCACTATGTAGTTCCTTCCAGCCTGTGTGTATGGGTTTGCCTTTCTTCCGAAACAAACACTGTAACTTTGTTTTTCACTGTTACTGTGTCTCAGCAGACTCTTCTAGTCCATGCTATTGGGCTTGCCATTCCTGGAAAATCCTGCAGTCTCCGCCTTTTCACATGGGCAGCTGAGGACTCATGCAGAAACCTGAATGATTAGATTAGAGGGGGTGAAACCTGTGGAGCTATGAATGCACCACCAATCTTGTTGCTCTTTCATGGTCTGATTCTTTTTTTTTTTAATTTTTAAATTTTTATTTTTTGTTCAAATATATTTCTCTCTACCTTCCTACCACTACTTTCCCCTGCCCCCTTCCCCCAACTCCTTCTCTCAATCCTTCCCCACTTTGGCTTTGTCCATGGGTCCTTTATACATGTTCCTTGACTTGACCCTCCCCTTCCCTTTCCCCGCCCCTCCCTTACATCTTGAATCTGTTGGTTTCTTTTTTCTTTCCATGTTGCCAGGTTATATTTTCCTTGCTTCTTTGTTTTGTTGGTTAGGTTCCACTTTTAGGTGAGATCATATGGTATTTGTCTTTCACCCCCTGGCTTATTTCACTTAGCATAATGCTCTCCAGTTCCATCCATGCTGTTGTGAAGGATAGTAGCTCTTTCTTTCTTTCTGCTACGTAGTATTCCATTGTGTAAATGTACCATAGTTTTTTGATCCACTCATCTACTGATGGGCATTTAGGTGGCTTCCAACACTTGGCTATCATAAATTGCGCTTCTATGAACATTGGAGTGCATAGGTTCTTTTGAATTGGTGTTTTGGGATTCTTAGGGTTTAATCCCAGCAGTGGAATTGCTGGGACAAAAGGCAGTTCCATTCTTAGCTTTTTGAGGAAATTTCAAACTGTTTTCCACAGTGGCTGCAGTGGTCTGCACTCCCACCTAGGGTTGGTTCCGTTTTCTCCACATCCTTGCCAGCATCTGTTGTTTGTTGATCTGTTTGTGATGGCCATTTTTCACAGTCTGATTCTTAGAACATTCCCCACAGAAATGGTGTCAAAACTTGGTTGCTATTCTTAAAGTGTGAACTAATTTCTTAAGCCTGCCTATATTTTTTAATTATCTGGAGAGATTTATTCTCTGATGTTCAAGCTCACATCAGAGAAAGTAAATAAAATAAATATTAATAAGGTTAGGACTAACCTATGGTATTTACAAACATCTTCTAAGTGTATTCTAACAGGCCACCATGGCTGGACCTCTGCTCTCACGCAACTCCCAATATCTCTTGTTTTCAGCAGATTTAATCATCAAATCCTTTCAAGGTGTTGAGGTTATCACGCTCGAGTTCCCTTAACTCCTGTAAGTTGATATGTATCAATACTCATACTAATTCTTTTCCATTCTTAGAGATGAGATCCTTAGTCTTATCCAGGCCCAACTCTTCCATCTTTGTTTTTGAAAACGTTTACTCTTATTCTCAGTGTCTAAGCTTATATGGCTATTTCCATATCTTACTCCATCTACTTTTCCATAAATGTTACACTGGCTTTTATTCCTGTTTTGCCCCTGAACTGTTTTTATTCTGTTTGATGACCCCTAATCACTAAATCTAGTACTGATACTTACTCATTAGGTCAAGTAGTACTTTAAATTTATGGAAAATTTCACCTTATTAATACATCTTTTTCTTCAATGTCCTTTATTCTTTTGGCTTACATGATATAACTCTCTTATGATTCTTCTATGCTCATTATAATAATATCTTATTTTTTTCAGCCTCTTCTATGGTGTTTCCCAGATGTGGTATGTGAAAAAATGTGTCCAAACTACTTTGCAGCTCTTTCACGAAGGCTGTGGAATATATTTCCTCATACATTCTAAGCTAGCCTGTGTCTTGCTTATACCAAAAGAATGTGGTAGAAGTGATATTGTTGAGATCTGGAACGCAGGCCTCCAGAGACTGCAAGGTCAGCCTTCACTCTCTGGGGACATTGAAAAGCAACCTGTGAAAAAAGACAGCATAGAAATAGAGCCCAGTTGACCTTTGGGTCTCATCTAAGACCAGCTTCCATGATATGTAAGTTAAATATAGACATGATAGTGAACCCAGAATAAAAATTAAACTAATGCCCAGAAATTTAAAAAATATCCTATCATTTTTGTTTTAATCTGTTATATTTTGGAATGGTATTACCTATTGCAATAGAAGAGTGAGACACCAGAACTCCTGCTGTTACTAATTTCTGTCCCTTTTTTCATACTAACCCAGAATAACCTTCATTATTCTAACTACATTCTTTATGAGTCAAACATTGATTTTGAGGGTCCCAGAGCCATAAATACAAATTTTAATTAATATCAATAATATAATGTCCACAATTACCTCTAACTGACAACCTTGGAAAACTGAACAATACCATATGCTTTCTAATTGATGGATTGTCACCACTACCTGCCCCCTCCCCTTACCCAACCCTAAAGTCTTTGGGTCATTCTTAAGCCCTGCCTTTCTCAACATCTTCACCTAATTAATTTCCCAGTCTAAATTGAACCTGTTGAATATTTCCTGAATAGCACTCTTCCTTCCATCACTGCTGGTTCTCTCTACTCTTCTTTGCCCTCTCTTGCTTGGATGATTAACAATAATTTGTTGACTGGTTTCACTGGCTTTAGTCTCAGGTCTCCTCAAATTTTTACTACATAGTAATATCACTAAATTAAAATTTTTACTATGTCTCTGCCTCTTAGCTCATCTATAAAATAAAATTTATTTTGTTAGCATGACATAAAGAACCCTTCAATTTGGATCCATAGCAACCCACCCAGCCTTACCATCTCCATTTCATGTCTCCATGTTCATCTAGGACATTTTTTAAATAAGAAGTATTGAGCAATATAAACATACAGGATGAAGTTTCAAATATTGTGCTTCCAATGCTGTCCTAAATAGAAGGATATTTTTGTTCATTTGCTTGATTCAACTTACTCAGTCTTCGAGGTTTAACTCAGGAATTGCCTTCCCTGAACAATGTGGGCTGGGTTAAGATGATGTCGTCTGCATTTTGCTATAATATTGTGTACATATTTCTATCATAGCAATATCTCCATGGTATTGGAGTTACCCAACTTCTTATCTGTCTCCCTAAACCTTCCATGAGCTCTTTTAACAGAGTCGACTTTCCTTCCTCATAATCACCACCATCATGCTCAGGACCTGATTCAGGGATAACACAATCAATATCTGTTCAACTTTTATTTTGAACATAATTTTGTCAGCCATAACATGTAGTTAACAATACTGACCTCATATTATTGAGAAGTAAAAATAACTAATGTAAAGTAGATAGTATGACACAAAATTCATAAATGATTGCCCTTTGAAAGAAAACCGGGTACAGGAGCAAGAAGGGAAAAACCTCACACCAGGCTGCCTTGATATAAGAATGAGTTAAACATTTCAAAAAGAATCTGGATATAAAGATGTTGTTCTCTCTGAGAAGGTAGATGAATGGAGGCTATTTCCTTTATCCCTTAGAGCCTCTTAGTGTATTAATCACTGTGGTTTTAATTTCCTGCTCTGAATATTCTAATACCTCTGCCATGTTTGGATCTCATGCTTGATTTGTCTCTTCAAGTTCTTTCTGGCTTTTGGTGTACCTTGTAATTTTTTCTTGATAGCCAAATGTGATGTATTGTGTGAAGGGAGTTGCTGTACACAGACCTTGCGTGGTGGGGAGTCTGTGGGGTTAGGGAGGTGTTCTACAGTCAGTCTTCAGTGAGCCTGTGTCTCTGAACTATGAGACTCACAAGTGCTTCTCAGTGGTTTTTTTTCCCTTTTATATGGGACAACATGCCTAAAGGGGTTTGGAGCTGGGTATATCACTTTTCCCAGGTCACTTAGGCTCTGATGATACCCCAGTGGATTATACTCTGGTTAACTAAGCTGTCCCTGAAAGCAGGCCTCTTTTAGAAAAAAGTGCTTTGCTGTATTTCCAAAAAGCATCTTTCCCTTTATGGCTAAAAGCACAGGTTTTTGGGTTTTTGTTTGTTTTTGTCCCCCCCCCCCAGCGATATTTACTTTTGGAATCTATTCTAACTCCAGGAGATAAATCTCATAATAGTGTGGGAGCACCTGCCCCGACCTCATGAGTCAGCTTTTTCTACACTGGGCCTCTAGCGATGCTTCATTACAGTTTGGCTTTCCTACACTGCACTGGTTCTCATTGCGCTTTGAGCTCCTGAGTCTCCACTCTGGTAAACTGCCTGAAAAACTACCATGCTCTGTGTTTACTTGTCTATCTCTCCAATCTTGTGGGCAGCTGCATGCTATATCTTCCCCTATGTTAAGGAGTTAAGAAGAATTATTGACTTTTCAGTTTGTTCAGGTATTTGTACTCTGTTAGCGTGAGGCAGTGACTTTCAAGTTCCTTATACATGGAACTGGAAACCAGAAGTCCTTTCTTATCATAAAAAAAAATATTGAACAGACCAGGGTCAAGAAAAGAGTACTTCAGTTATTCATCCAAAGACCTCTTTCCTGGTCTGAACAAGTAGATTAATTAATCTTGCTAGCATATTGTTTAATCACTTACTAATACACATAATGACCATGTCCATTCTCCTCTCTATATATTTTTTACATATATAGGATAAAACTTATTAAATGCTATAGTGAATTACAGTTATATGCTGGACACATTTTACTTCTTATATCCATCTAGTGACTGCCCTTAAAAATAAATTCTTTTGGTCAAGTATGACAGTTCATTAATTCAATTCTAATATGTTCTTAAATATCTGATACTTCCTTTCCACCATGGTGGATATTGGCAGTCTCAAAATTTGGTCCTTGTGTAGTCAATTACACACAAAATGATTCCTCCCCCGCAGGAAAAGCATTCTAAACTTAAAAATAGCCGGCTGAAATTTTTCCTTATTATAAAATGTAGTGAATCAGAATAAGGTTATTTCTATTAAACTTGGGACATTTAAAAACCTGTGTGATAATAACAGACCTCAAATGCTATTGTGTTGCAAGTATATGCACATGCACACATACACCACAAGGAGCGTGTCAAGTTGGTATTGGGAAAGTGTAGGGGTGAAGCAAGGATCTCTTAGACTTACGTTGCTTGTTAGTGACCAGTAATCACTGAGCAGCATCTTTCCCCTATATGAATTTGATTACAAAATTTTAAAATAAAAATATATTAGCAGTATAATATAATGAATTCAGGTACTCCACATTGTCAACAGATTCTGTATTTATGTTTTGGTAAAGATGTTAATCACATTTCAATTTTTGGCAAGTCACTTATCCATGAGTCCTCAAAGTTCATACAGAATAAGATAGGGTAGTGCAAAATAATTGTCTGTAACTTTAACATCTGTTTAAAATAATGGTCTATAGTTTTATAATCTTTAATAATATTATGTCACTATAATAAATAATATGATCATTTAATTAAAAATATTTTTATGTCTTTCCAATATTTAACATTTTATAATTTTTTACATTTTATTATCTTGTTCAGAAGCCAGGGAGTTTAAATTTGACATTAGACTTTGATAATTAAACAAAATAAGTATAGAAATTGAGAAACATAATTTCTAGTTCCCTTAACAATAATTCTCATTCACATATGTAATTTTATACAGAGTATGAGGCAAGAAACACAACTACAGGCTGTAAGGCTTATTTTGATATTTTAATAATGTCTATACATTTGTTTGTATACAGTGCACTAG
Source organism: Pteronotus mesoamericanus (assembly GCF_021234165.1). Classification (NCBI taxonomy): domain Eukaryota; kingdom Metazoa; phylum Chordata; class Mammalia; order Chiroptera; family Mormoopidae; genus Pteronotus; species Pteronotus mesoamericanus. The sequence goes on from NW_026555321.1 coordinate 63,727,274, forward strand.
AATTTCCTTTTTAAAATCTTTATATCATTCTGACCTTCAAAAGTATTATTATCAGTTTCTTTTTACTTTAGAAAATTATATTACATATTTTTGGCAACAACAAAATATCTCAAGTTCAACAACATTGGTGCTAAATAAGTACATTCTGCATTGTTTTGTAATTAGTTTTCTCTTTTTATGTCTTTCAAAATATAGAAATTTTTTTGCGTGTAATTACATTTAGGATTTATTGATGTAGACCATGTAAGCATATCTTTTGTGCATCCTTCTCCATAATGTTTCCCTAGTTAAAAATATCAAATCATTGCCCTTTAAGCAACCATAGAAAGGCTGGGAATTCTCCAACCTATTTTTAAATGTTGTAATTATTTTCTAATGAATTAGGAGGTCCACAGTCTCAGAACATAAGGTAATATGGGTTCGCATCTATAATATGCCTGAGCAAGGCATCTGAACCTGGAGTCAGGGCGACCAGAGTTGGGAGGCATCTGAACCTGGGTTTAGGTCCACACAGAGCAGGGCAGCAGGAATCAGTGTGGAAGAGAACTGATTTAAATTTTTTTTCTTAACACACTTAGGTTATAATAATTTTCAAAATGTCCTCTGGATTGCTATCAGATTACTCCCACCCCTTCAATTTGTAAATTGATATAATCTGGGCTCTCAAGAAACAACGATTTTCTGAACCATCAGCACATTTAACTATCAGAGTTCAAAATTGTTTATAAAATGACACTGCTTGGAAAATACCATTTTTTAAAAAATGAAATGAAGTCAAGATAAAAGCATAACAATCACAAAGTGACACAATATGAGGTCCATTACGTGTAACTTCTAGGGCAACATTAACATCAGGTATAATAGGTACAGAATTTGCCATTTTTAATAATTGGAAACACTTTTTGAAAGAGTGAACTATTGTTTCCTAATAGTTTCTGTCAGGTAATTAAAAAAAATTAAGGATTATAATGACATTTACTGCTTGAAAAAAATTACAAATATTTGAGTGCTAGGAATAGTTACTATCAATATTAATTATACAGTATTTTGCCATTGTCATATGGATGTATATGCATTCTTTAGTTTCACCAGTAAACTTCATTTAATCTTAGTGATCATATCCTCTGCTGTTTTTCAAAATTAGAACTTTAGTACTTGGCTATTTATAAAACACTTCTCCTTTAACTAGACATTTTCCACAACTTTTTAAAGCACAATGTACAATAAAAATTTTAAATTTATACAGAACATGGAATATTTTTGTATCACAATTGTATGATTCTTTTATTAATTTTTATGTTTGAATTCTCATTAAAATTAATTTTACATCATTTAATTGAATTTCATTTGTTCAAAAACCATTATTGTCATTTTTCTGAAATAATGGAATATTTTTATTCAATCATTTTTTGCAAGATACTCTTCACTTTCTATGTCTTAAACTTCCTCTTTTAAATTAGTTTGTGACTAACCTCAGTGATTGAACATTGAAGTTTCTTTGTCACATAAAGCTCTAAATTTAAGGTAGTGTGGAGAAATTATGATCTCTAACACTCTAGAATTGATTCCAGTAGTTGTCAAAGCATTTGGTGGATTTTTGAATTTGCCTTCAGAGCTTAATTGTCTTCTATTTCATATAGTTTATTTCATTTTTCAGCAATACCTGGAGGTATGAAGTTTTGAGGTGCCTAGTAAAAGCATTATACTTGCCACAATATAAAGCCTCAAAATTATTCTCATTGAACAAAACACTAAAGCAGAAGACATGGAGCTTTACAAAGTAAAATCTTATCTCAGATGTTTCCAAACTTGTAAGGAAAGCCACTGAAGTGAGCCTTCTGACACTAATCCCATATCAAGGCTCTAACCTATAAACTGGGAGGGTAGAAAGTGGCTGGATTGTTTTCAAACATGTGCATATTAATCCCTCTCATCCTGCCTGTCTGTTTGCTGTGTGGCTGTGCCAGACCTCCCATTAAGAAGTGGAATATATTTCCCTTTCCTTTGAATGTATGCAGATCCTCTGACTTATTTTGACCAATAGAATTCAGTGGGGATGGCATTGTTTAATTTCTGAGTTTATAACTTAAGTGACCTTGCACTTTCCTTTTTTACTCTAATTTCACCTTTACATTTTCACCAGCTACCATATAAAAAAGCTTACGTGACAGCACTTGATAATGACAGATTATGGGAAGGGAGGGCAAGATTGAGATAATGTTCAGAGAACCTTGGGACCTTGTTCAGGTCCCAGCTGAATGTAGCCATGTGAATGACTTCCGCTGACACTGTATAAAGCAGGATTGTTGGCTGAATACAGCTAAAATTTGAAGGGTTTACTTATTGTATTGCACCCTCCCTAGGCTGGGGAGGTCCACTTGAGACTCAGGTAGATGGAAGATGTGTGGAGCCATAGAGATGCTTGACATGCCTTTATTCGAGGGAGTCACCTGGGCCACAAACCTGTGTTTATGTTGGCACGCCTTTGCCCATCCCTTCTTAAATACTAGAAAGAAACAAAGGTGGTGATAAGCCAAATAGTGAGGTAACCTAGCATGAGCTGCACATGTGAGCCTACTTAATGCTAAGAGGCAGTTTATTGCACCCAGAGTCAAGGCTGTGAGAACACTGCTTTATCAGTCTCCTTCAAAGTTGTGAGAATCTGCTCCTCATAGTTACTCAAGCACCTGGAGGAGAAAGCCAGCCTGCCTCCACTTACCCTACACTTATACAGTAAGAGATAATTAAAAAATATTTTTTGTCTTAATTTTTAGAAGTTATAGTAGCAGTGAGGGAACTCATGTTCCCTTTTATTTATGGCTTATATTTTCCAAACTAGAAATATTTTCATTGCACAATGAGAGTAGACATTTTGTGGGCAGTATTATAGAGAAGGTCTAAAAGGCACCCTTATATTATGTCACGATTAACTTCTTCTTTCCTTCCTTCCTCCCTTCCTTCCTTCCTTCCTTCCTTCCTTCCTTCCTTCCTTCCTTCCTTCCTTCCTTCCTTCCTTCCTTCCTTCCCCCCCTTCAAACAAATTACCAATACTGTTTTTGACTACTAAACTGATTATTTTAGTAATTTCTTGGCAATAATGTCCCCATCCCTTTCCTTATTAGTATACTGATGATTGTCTTATTTCTATCACTTAGTTTGGTTTTTTGATCCAAAACTTAAGCACCAAGAAATTCAACATTTTTGGAGGCAGGTCAAAATATTGTGTGTGTGTGTGTGTGTTTTGCTTTTAATTATATACAGTATATATATATATACACATACAATGTATACACACACACATATATATACACACACACAGACACTATAAAATGTATGTTAAAATACTGAATGAATGTGGCATTTTATCACAGTCCTAAACTGCACATTTCCAGTAGTTGCTTATTGTTAAAGTAATACTTAAAGAATTCACAAGATTACAATTAAAATAGGAACTCAATAAGAGGGAATAGCTTTTGCTGACCACAACATACCCTGTTTTATTGGAAATGCAGTAAGCTGGTATTTCAGGATAAAAGAGAAACTTTAGTGAAATCTAAAGGCAAATTTCAGAAAATTAATTATAACCAGATGCCATTTCCATCATATCTGTTTACTTAATTGAGACTGAATTAACTACCATATCCTTTTAAAATCTGATTACTCATTAACTTACTGGTATACTCAATAAGAGACATTAGTACACACTGACAATTTTACAAATTGTCAAATCTCATCTTAGAAGATTCCTTTTTTTAACTAATGTTGCTTAAATAAATCAAAAATATTATTCTTTTAGACTGCCACATTTTACCTGTTTCTATCAACAGTTTTCTCTATTTTTCCACTTTGTTTTTGGTCCTCTATTGAGTCCTTTATTGGTTTCAACTGAAAAATGAGAGTATAGACAGGCCCTTCTCTCTGGGATTCTAAATGCCACTTCTTGTCATTTAGACATGTGGAGTTGGCAAATGTTTATCAGTTTCTTAGTCAAAGGTTAGGCTAGGGCAGATTTCCAGGCCCAAAATCATGAACACAGGTGATTTAGGGTTTATTTTCTGTAAAGGGTATTCTCTTTTCAGGTTGTCTTTACTATTTTGAGGGACCCATCTTAAATCCAGGGCTTATTACCAGAGTATCTCCACTATGGTGGGTCCTGAATTCCATCTTGTGGTTCTCCAGTCCCGTGCGGCTCTGATTCTCAAATGCCTATCGTATCATATGTGTGCTGGCAAACACCTTGAGGGAAAAGTTAACACCAATACTAGTCTCAGAGATCTGCACTTCCTGTCTCTTGAGGATCTTCAGATTTTTGGACACAACTAAACTGGTTTTCTCTGTTGCCTTCAGTCACATAATAATATATATAATTATAATAATATGTATAATTAACTCTGGCGAGTCTTTATTTTTGATGTGGGGTTGATCAAATAAAAGCTATAATTATATTATATTAGCTATTAGAGTAATATTAATATTAATATTAGAGTAATATTAAAGTAATAATCTACTTTAGCTGAAAGTACTTATATTCAGCACTAATACTATGAATAAAATTTCTTCTGAAAGTTTTGCTTTTCCCATTTTTGCTTTAAAATTAAGTCTGAAGTTTATGTTGTACATGGTATTCAATAAGAATATATTTTAATCTTTTTTCATGTGGACCTCTGATTAAACAAGCAGGATTTATTGAGTACTTCATCCTTTTTCCTCTGATATATACTGTTTCTGCTGTCATACACAAAAGTGGATTTGCACCTGTTTTTATTTTTTCATTTAGTTCCACTGACTAATTATCTTTTACACAATATTTGAAATACTCTGTTTTTTGTCTTAAAATATAATAGAGGTATTTTTTTCTTGAAGATGTTGTGAATATTACTGGCTCTATGTTATGTAAATTTTAAGCAGATTATTTTCAAATTTTGTGAGAAACACTGCTTGAATTTTATTGCATTGAATCAAATTAATAGAATAATTTTGAGAGGACTTGAAATATTGAATATTTTTATAAATAAGCATTATACAAAATTCACCATTCATTTAATTCAATAAATGTAAGGAATATTCTATGAGCTTTATGCTTATTTTTGGGTGGACTTATTATTAGGTAATTTTTTATTATAAATGAGATTTTTTAGTAAACTTTTTGAAAGAACTTTATAGATTTACAGGTGTAATCTGTAAATTGAGGTGTAATTGAATACAGCATACCCAATTTCCTATATTGTTCATATCTTATATTTGTATGGTCTATTTGTTAGCAATAATGAACCAATATTGATGTAACATTGTTAACTAACATCCATATTTTGTTCAGATACCTTATGCTTCTTCTACAACTCCATCAGAGGCCCCACAGTATACTTAGTTGTCATGTCTTCTTAGGATCTTCTTGGCTTTCTCAAAAAGTTCTCTCAGAAGTTTCAGTTTCTCAGAAGTTCATTGTTTTCTATAACCTTGACAGTTTTGAGTACTAAATAGGACTTTTTAAAAATATTTTTATTGTTGTTCCATTACAGTTGTCCCCACTTTTGAACAGGATTTTTGTATAATGTTCCTCAATTTGGGTTTGTTTAATATTTTTCATGGTTAGGCTAGGGTTATAGATTTTTAGTAAGAAGAACTGAGAAGGGAAGCACCCTTCTCTTAATGTCATAGAAATATATTACAAACATTACTTATCACTGTTTCTGTGCACCTACGTTACCTGGCCGATATTGTATTGACCAGGTTTCTCTACTGTAAATGTATTTATTTATTTTCTTTTTTTCATACTCTGGCATTGTCAACATTCCAATGTATAATCACCACATTTTATTAATTTTTTCATCACTATGGATATTTACTCTGTTACCATTTTTGACTATTGTGAATAATTCTTTGTGTATTATTGTACAAATTTGTTTTTATTTCTCATGAGTATATGTATATACCTAGGAGTGAAATGCTCGTTCATATAGTATCTATATGTTTAAACTTCTGAAGACCTGTCAGACACTTTTTCCAAAGGGGCTGCATAATTTTATGTTCTTATGAGGACTCTATGAGTTTTCCAGTTTCTCCATATTTTTGCCAACATTTGTTATTATCTCTTTTTTAAAAGTATTTTATTTACTGATTTTTAGAGAGAGGGAAAGGGAGGGAGAAAGAGAGAGAAACATCAATATATGGTTGTCTTTCATTCATGCCCTACTGGGAACTTGGCCTGCAACCCAGGCATGTGCCCTGACTGGGAACTGAACAAGTCAGTGACCTTTTGGTTCACAAGCCAGCACTCAATCCATTGAGCCACACCAGCCAGGGCTGTTATTATCTATTTTTTTAATTATATCAATCACAGTGGGTGTGAAGTGATATCTCATAGTGGCTCATTTGCAAGAAGCCAATAATGTTGCTGAGGTTTTTTTCATGTGCTTATTAGTCATTTGTGTATCTGCTTTTGAGAAATGTCCACTCCACTCAGGTTTTTATCCACTTCTTATTTGGGTTATTTGTCTTTTTTATTATTGATTTGGAAGAACTATATGTATCTTAAGTACAAGTTCCTTATTGGAGTTATTATTTGAAAGTGTATTCTACCATTTTTCTGGGTTGTCTTTTCACTTTTTAGATGGTATCCTGTGAAGCACAAAAGTTTCTAATTTTGATAAAGTTCAATTTATCTGCTTTTCTTGTTTCCTTTGTTTTTGGCCTTAGCTAAGGAGGTTTTGCTTAACCCCAAAAGAAAATTAACTACTATATTTTCTTCTAAGACAGAGATTGCTTCAGTACTGATATTTAGGTCTGTGATTAATTTTGAGTTCATTTTGTGTATGGAAAGAGGAAAAGGTCCAATTATTATTTTGCATGTATGTATCAGGTTTGTCTAGCACTATTTGTTGGAAAAACATTTTTTCTATTGAATTATCTTGAGACTCTAGTCAAAATTCAACTGAACATTAATATAACAGTTTATTTCTGAACTCCCTGTTCCATTCCAATAATATCTATCCAAATACCAGGACCACACATTCTTGATTACTGTAGCTCACTGTGAGTTTTCAAACTGAGAAGTGTGAGTCCTTTATTTTGTTCTTTCCAATACCATTTTGTCCATTTACAGGTTGTTTTGCATTTCCATGTGAGTTTTAAAATAAGCTTGTCAATTTCTATAAATAAGCCTGAAGAGATTTTGATAAAGATTGTATTTGCTTTATAGGTCAGTTTGGGGGAATCTTGCCATCTTAACAATTTTAAGTTTTGTGACCCATAACCATGAGTTTTATTTCCATTTTTTAAGTGTTCTTTAATTTCTCATCAATGTCTTGTAGTTTTCAGGTTATAAAATTGCACTTAGGTTAAATTTACTTCTAAGTCTTATTTGAATTGTTTCTTGATTTTATTTCTTTATTGCTCATTGATAGTCCATAGAAATATACTTGATTTTTGTATATTGATCTTATATCCCATATCCCTGATGAACTTGATCATTAGTGATAAAATATTTTAGTGAGTCCTTAAGATTTTATATATATCACATCATTTGTAAATTAAGATAGTTTTATTTCAATCCATTCTGAAAAGGTATTATTACTCCCACTATAAAGAAAAATGAGAATTATAGGGCTCACATAAGTACTAACAGGTGACACAATTAGATTCAGATGAATCTATTTGAGATTAGAGTTGTAATTTATAGATCCTTAGCATAACTGCAAGGTGAAGCAATACTTTGACATCCATGAAAAGAATTTCACTCTTGAAGAATTTATTGATTTCCCTTTTTATGCTCCTACTTCATAATCATTGTTTGAATAAAATTGCAACATCTTTATGATGCTAACAGACAGTAGTACACAACACTCAGAACCATAACGCCTACCACTGTGTCCATTAAACAAAAACTCATTCCCCACTTTCCCAGCCCACAGCAACCACTCCTCTACTTTCTGTCCTGTAAGTAGAATCATATGGTATTTATCTTTTTGTTACTGGTTTATTTTACTCAACATAGTGTCCTTAATATTCACCAATGTTGTAGCATGTGTCAGAATTCTTTTTTTAATGCTGAATAATCTTCCATTGTATGTATAGACGAGATTTTATTTCCCTCTTGAACACAAGTGGCTTTCTTTCATCTTTTGGCTATTGTGAATAATGTTGCTATGAACATGGGAATATAAATATTTTTTCAGATGCTGTTTTCTATTTTTTTTTTAAATCTATGCCCTGAAGTGTACTATTTGAATCATATGGTAATTATAACTTATTGAAGAATTGTCATACTGCTTTTCATAGTGGCTGCATCATTTTACATTCCCACCAACAATGGACGGCTATTCTAATTTCTTTACATCCTCACCAGCACTTGTTATTTTCTGTTTTTTTAATAGAATTTCAGTTTTGCAAAATAAAAACAGTTTGGGGACTATACAACAATGTAACAGTACATAATACTACTGTAACTATAAACTTAAGAATGGTTAAGGTGGTAAAATTTATGTGTATATTTAAAAAATACACATTTAAAAAAATTAGAAAATTAAAAAAGTGAAAAATACAACACTTCAACAAAAATAAAATGTGAAACAAATGTTAAGAATTACCAAAGTTAAAAAAAAAAGTCATGAAAAAGTACTGCCCTTACAGAGATGGTAATAGGTAATATTTTCTAAATAAGAGACCGTCACTGGTATTCTACAACTGCATTTCTATTTGTCATGAAATGGTTTTTCTTCTACATTCAGAAATACCTACATTTTAAAATGTTTTAATATTTTATCTTCCCTGATTCTAAACATACCACAGTAGTCACTTTCTATTTTTGCAATGTAATTCTTGATTTCCATGTTGCTAATTTTGTATAGATGCTAAAGTGACTCACCACCAAAGATTTTTTACTTATTTGTCAATTTTTAAATATCCTCACCTGAAAATATGTTTATTTATTTTAGCGAAAGGGCAAAGGAGGGAGAGATAGAGGGAGAGAAACATTGATGTAAGAGAGAAATGTCAGCTGGCTGTCTCCCATGCATGTCCTGACCTGGGATGCCACAGCCTGGATTATGTCCTGACGGGAGACTGAATCCACAACATTCTGGTGTATGAGGTAATGCTCCAACCAATTTAACTACCTGGTCAAGGCATATGACAATTTAAATTAGACTGTGTAGGGTAGTTGGAGGCGTAGGTAACCAGAGGGAGCAGCTCCTCACAACCTTGAAGGAGTCTGTTAAAGCAGTGTTCCCACAGCCTTGAGCCTGGATGTGATAAACTGCCCTGTAGCCTTCAGTAGGCTCACATGCATAGCGAATGATAATTACTTCACTTTCTGGCCTGTAGTCTCTTTTGTTTAGGGCTAGTATTTAAGGGGTAGGAGCTTTGGACAAGGTAGGGAGTCGGGGCACTAACTTGGACACGGGCTTGTGGTCTGTTTGGCCCTCCAGAATAAAGGCCTGTCAAGCATCCCCAAGGCTCCACTCATCTTCTTCTGTCTACCTGAGCCCCGAGCAGACCTGCCCAGCCTAGAAAGGCTGCAACACAGACTGATTTTCAGTGTTATGACAAATAGCTCATTAACACTATAACTATACAGAGCATTGCTTTATTGAGGTTATAATTTAAAATGTCTGTAGATATTCAATTGTAAAATTATGGACATAAGTTTTTTGCCATTCACTTAATTCCAGTTGAACAGAACCTCAACTCAAGTCCATTCTATTCTGATATTTGACTTAGAAGTAATAATGTTCTTTATATATCTGTAACATATGAGCACAGTGTATATCTAAAATCTGCAAAAACTGTAGAATAAGTAACAACATTTTAAGAAAGAGAATGTGTGTTTAACTTGTGACTGTTGGATGAGGCATGGTCTTTTAAATTATTTTATTTTATTACTATTATTATTATACCTCCAATGTGCAAATGCATCATTGCTTGTGAAATGTTTTTAATGTAACTTTATGGGAACTGAAATATTAACCTGAAAATGGGACAGGAACTTGGAAGAGTTGAAATACCTACCCTTGCTTATTTTACTTAGACCCTGGTTTTGGACCAGTTCCCAAAAAAGCTTTTAGTGCCTATTGTGACTCAGCACATTATACAGGAAAGGAATTTGGCCATACAAATGCAGCATTTTTTTTCTTTAGTTCCAAAGCAAGGAGTAGTCTGTGGACTATATAACATTATAAATAAATCAAGAACTATAAAATGTTTAAAAATATATATTTTAATTTAACCCAGAGTACTTAGCTACATTTAAGCAAGACATGTTCTAAACAAATAGGTCTTAAAATATATGACAAGGATCTTGACGACAGTGATTTTTGTGATATTACTCAAAACATAAGAAAACTATATTAGGTGCTTAAAAAATATTTGCTGAAGTAATGAATGACAAGTTGTAATAGAACATTGAATGATGGTCTTCAAAATATCAGACAACATTATCTTTGAAAGAAAAGTTAATACAGTTCACCACCACTATTTCAGGTGGCTGGCCATATATTGGTCAATCTTTTTTAGTCAGAGACTAAGTGTCAAAAGCAACCACATAATCTTTTATGAAAATTTAGTATCCAATAATAAACAAAAAATATGTTTCTCCAAAATACTGCATAAAGTGAAAATATGAATATTCAGGAACAATAAGAACTTTAGTTCTATTAACTAACAAAGATATTCAACATTGTTGATCAAAAAGAAAGCACTAAAGGAACACTGATGTAATCGGAAACATGTCTTTCAGGAGCATGGTGGCTGAGATGCAGTGAGTGGAATCAGCATTAAGATGTCATGATGATTTCATCTAAGACTACATACAACCAAGCTGAAGCAGTTTTTCCTTGGCTTTGTAGCGTGGCCTTATTATTTTCTTATAATTTTACAAAGAAAGCCAAATCAATGACTTTGTTATATTCATGCACAGAGAAATCCATATGCTATAGTTACCAAGATTTCAAAAGAATTTCTCTTCTGAAACTAGAGTGCAGCATAATGAAGATATATTCTCTTTGGGAAGAGGATGTTTCTCTAGTGAGGCCTGCTTGTGTCTTTAGGAATGTTGTGTGATGGAGAGCACAAGTCTGTCTGAAGGTCAGCCTATCTACTGCCTGGCTTTGTGAATTTATAAAAGTAAAGAAAAAGAGTATATGAACTTTCCAGCAATTTTAAAATTTAAGATTTCAATATTGTCTTTGGCTTATGGATTCTTAAATTATTATTTAAATTTCCTCATTTTTATGAAGTACAACATACATGTGGTGTGTATATATGTGGCTTTTAGATTGACCAATGATACATGCAGAACAGATATTTTTATTGCACAAATCTAACCAGTCTTACTAAATGAGAATTGCTTTTTGTTTTACATTAGGAGTTGAGGCTTATTGAAACCTGTGTCCTTGCTCTTGTTCTGTCCTTCAATTTTGCCACTTATCAAATCTCCCTTTTTTCTACATCAAAGAGAAAGACACCCAGGGAATATCAGAACACCCACAAAGTCCTACTGCTAGATATTCAAAGGTGCTTAAATCTTAGTTCCTTGAATTCTACAGATATTTAGAGAGGTTTTAAAAATATTATTTATATCACATGAAATATGATAAGTTAAGAACAAATGCCATTGAATGTGTTTAGACACACTCACAACAGTTAACAGCATGGTGTATTGTTAATGTTGTGTGGGGAAATTAGAAGGAAAACAATGATTTACTCAAAATAAAATCACAATATTAATTCCATTCAAATATTGAGAAATTATAAGTAATAATAATGGAAATGTAGACTATAAAAGAAACACCAAACCACCTTTATCATACTTACAAATAAACTGCTCTCTTCTTTCCCACATTCTCTTCTAGGCCTGAGAGATAGCTGTAAGAAGCATTATAACTGTGTGTAGGTATGATGTTAAAGAATTTATTCTCCTTTTTTTTTTTTTTGAGAAAAAAGGGGGAGGAAGAAAAGGAATCATTTTAAGATGTATTTTAAATGATCTTAAAATTTTTATGGTTATTTTTAAAATTAAAAATATCAAGCTACATGAAGAAATAAAATTATAAGGGAAAAACAATATCACCATTGTTATTAACAATATTACCTTATTGATCATTATCTATTCACATGACTATTTGACTGCAGGCTGAACATTCATATAAACTTTGTAGCTTTGCAATTGATATTGATCATGGAAAGACCAATTTAGCTGCAGTGATTGGTACTGACTGCCAGAGTAGCTGAAAATGCTGTACCAGTCCTGATTCTGGTTCATTTGGCTTCTATGTTGGCATGGAAAAGATAAGTGTTTTTGAAACAAGAATCTAACCACACCTTGATTTTTTTATACCTGTATTCATTTATTTAACCAAGATATTAACAACTGTATTTATATTTTGTAATAACAATAATATTTTAAAATATGGTGCAAGTCTAATTTTAGCCATCATTTTCCATTTTATTCTGCATTGCCTACCCTCCATTTTTGTTATAGCTTCTAATACACAGTTACACTAATATCAGTCTAGTCTCTCATGAAGATGTTCATATAAGCTGAAAATCCAGACTCCACTCAGAAAATGTTAACATAAGAAGATCTTCTTGCTGTATGTATACTCCTTGGCATGTGTATGGCTGGGGACTGGTGATGTTTTCAGGAGCCATATGGAAACCCAAAGCCTTTTTTGTTTTTTAAATTTGGAAATCTGTGTCTGCGGTGGGGATCCTAGAAGTGTCAAATATTGCCTGGGGCTGAGGCTTTTAGAAATGGGGACCATTATTCTTCTGCCCTGTGTACACTGGGGGTGTTTCACTGGGATAAAACTTCAGAAGGTGGAGAAAGTAAGAAGCTCTATTGTCCCAGGTAGAAAAGAACATTAATAAAGCTGGAGGAATCTAGGGAAAAGACTGCATGGAGTTTCAAAATGCCATCTTATCAACATGATTGTAAGCGCAAAATAGTCACCATTTAGGTTAAATTTGTATAACTTTAAATTTGTGAAACCATAATAACTTATTTATTTCTCTCTTCAGTTTCACTATTGTGTGTAACTGTACAAACCTTTGGAAATACTAGTTAGTGCTGGAGATCAGCTGGGCATTAGAGACAGCATCACAGCCTTTTTTAGGGGAGGGAACAGCTTTTGGGTCAATAAATACTAAAACTTGTTATAAGAAGTGAAGCTGAAAATGAAAAAAAATTTTCCCTCCTTGCCCAAATATATGCATTCAGAAAGAAAAGATGAAGGTGATAACAGAATAAAAATAACCAACAACAACAATCCCAAGTATTAATTGTCAGTCAAATTGCAAAAAGGGGAGGTAGCAAAATCACAATGTCAAGAAAATGTTACCAGATACAGAAGGCTCTGGATAACCTGATGAGGATGCTGACAATTCACGAATGGCTCCCTCTTGTGGGAAAGCATTACAGTATCCCACAAAGGAAATTAAAGAAAGAGTGGCTTATTTTATCAACATTCTCTGTTTGGGGGAGATTCATGAAGAAGTCATAGATAGACTATAAAATAAATGGGATGTGCCATATGTTTACTTCTGTACCTCACCTGGGATAAATAGCATATAACAGTTTAAGGGATCTCTAAAGCAGAGTATAGGTTTGTTGCTCACCATCTTTCTCTAAGCCAGTTTCTTACAAGTGTAAAATATGTACTCCAACATGGGCAAGAGTTAGGCCTGGACACAAGAGCACACCACTGAGAAGATGGCCCCTTGGGCTATTTTCACTGTGGGGAGTCAGAGCACAAAGAAACTACATTCAGTTTTACCAAAAATGACTTTAGAATTATTTTTCTAACTAGTGCTTTTATATGCAGATGTCATGAACATATGCTCCAAAGAAGATCAATGTGAAATCACTAAAACAGGTCAGTATTTTGAAACTTTTTCACCAAAACTTGCTTAGAAAATAAGATTGAAATAACCAATCACAATAGCAACAATGAACATAATATAACTGGGAAATTTTTATGTTACAGCATAGGATTCACATAAATACAAAATGTTTACTATTCTTCCAAAAAAGAAGAAAGAAGTCGTTAATATAGACATGAAATGTAACTAGTTGATATAATATTCTAAAATATATATATATTTCTAAATTAAATTTTAATATAATCTGCAAAATAACTCAAAGAATTCTTTGAACTTGGAAAACTTATTCCAGACATTGCTTACAAAAGAAACACATACAATATGTAGAAAGTTTAATTCAAAGGGTGAATAAAGATGGTAAATTTTGATACATATTTTAAAACTGTACTATTTAGTAAATATCAAAATTGTACAAAATTAGGTCAACAAGTGGAACTGAATATAAATGTCTAGAAAAAGATGTGAATATATTTAAAATTTTAGAAAATTATAATGGAAGTTTTCAAAACAATGAAATAAGTATTGTAGAAATTAGGCAATAAATGTTACATAAACAGGAAGTTGGACATATAAAAATAAAAAAGTTAGAAGCATACCTCCATATGCCACATTAAATATTCTGGATCTATCAAAGACATAAATTCTTTTAAAAATTATAATGTTGGTTTCAAAAAGAGCTTAAGTAAGATATAAAACTCAGAAACAAAAGAGAATCTTTGCTATCTTTTTCTACTTAAACACCTCCATCATCACCTTTACCACAACAAGAAAATAGTAATTTCTCTCTGAAATAAATAAATAATAAATAAATAAATCTTACCAACATATGAAAGACACAGGTTCATATCTCTTATGTAGAAATTTCTCAAAATGTAAACAGAAATTAATATAAAACACAGATGTATTCAACATTGGTTTACAAAACAGTGAAGCAAAATATTACTTTATTCCAGAAAAGAGCTAAAACCATTGCCAGAACTTGTATCACAAGGCAATGTTGTCCAATAGAAACTTTTGTGATGTTGGTAATTTTTTACATCTTTAATATCAAACATGATAGCTATTAGCTATACATGGTAGGTGAACATTTGACATGCAAGCAATGTGACTAAAGAAAGTAACTTTAATTTTATTAGTTATTAACCCTGTGGTTAGTTGCTACAACACTGGACAGTGATTATAGAGTTTTAACTGAATAAAGGCTTTTCCATGTGTCATCAGTAAAAAAGTTAAACATCACACTTTTTTAAGAAATATGGCCATATTCATCAACTTTTCATGGTTTTTTCTCTCTGACCTAAAAATTCCGTTCTCTCTGACTTAAAAATCCGTATCTAATTTTTTTCCGTAAAATAATGACATAGAGTATAAGAAATTTGTATACAAGAATGTTTATTGAATTGGAAAAAATGGAGACCATATAAATGCCTCAAAATAGAGAAAAAGTTGGACAGATTTGGTGCACTAAGTCACCACAACCTCCACAGAACATCACTTCCTTGGTGCTCTGTTTTGTGGTCACCATCCCGACATAATGGGAAACACTAATTCAGGAGCAGAATGATCATTGGCTGGAAAGTTCATATTATCACTTATCTTGTTTGGAGACCAATCTACTATTAGAAATTCCTCAGTGAATTTTGGTTCTGTATGAAGGTTCATCATACTTATTTTTTGTATTGAATTTACTAATTACTAAAACTCTTCAGACTTTTATAGATATGATAAGGTTTTAAGTTTTATGTGTTCTATATCATTGAACTGACATTTCACCTCTTATACTCTTCTATTAATTATAAACTCACCAACTGGTGGAAACTTCTTAGTCAATAATAGTCCCAGTGTTAGCAGACACATAGTAGAAACACAATAAAAATGGGCTGAATTAATTACATACATGACTTCTATTTTCTTAGAGACCTGCCTATTGAAATCGGAAAAAAGGTCCATACTCTATTTTCTCAAAGCTTATCTGTTATAGATGAGCGATAAATGCAAATTTCTTAATCACAATAATGCCCAGTTCTGAATCTTGGTCTGTGTATCTAACTAGCATCAACTCTGCTTGACATTTTGTTTTATTAAGGCAACAATGATAATAAATACATAAATTAGGGAAGGATCAAGTCAAGGAACATGTACAAAGGACCCATGGACAAAGCCAAAGTGGGGAAGGATTGAGGGAGGGAGGTGGGGGCGGGGGGCAGGGGAAAGTGGTGGCGGGAATATGGAGACAAATGTATTTGAACAAAAAATAAAAATTAAAAGAAAAAAAACCAAAATAACTAATTAAGACTGGGATTCTGTAGGCTTCATTAATTGCAAAATTTTATAAGCTGTCCTGACAATTTGCCAATAACCACTTATTTTTTTTTTATTGGTGAAGCCATAAATCCCCTCATCAACTTTTATTCCTTGATGTATACATTATTAAAACAGATAATGTCTCTCATAAGGTCCCCCTCCCACCTCTGGAAATATTGTGGAAAGCTAGTTCAATTTCAATTAGAGAATGCCTTACCTTACCTTTTTATTTACTGATATTTTTATGACACTGAGACCACATTTGTAAGGACATGGAAGTCATCAGAAAAATGAGACATGTTTCACAGGGGAAACCACATACAAAATAAAAAAAATAAAATATCAGAAAAATGAAAGGAGTTAAATCTATTTAGAACAGCTGCCTCAGAATGTGGATTAGAGAAAGCATCTTCAGAGGGAGACCATTTATATCATCTCCTTTTTTTAATTTTATACATTTTCAACAGCAAATGGGTTAGGATTAGGTGTCTTCATGCATGAAGACTTTATGTAGGTATGGGATTATCATTTAAATAGGTGCAACCGAGCACTTTCAATTTAATCTGCCAGGTGTTCTTGAAAGTAACATTTGCAATTGGTTTTTAAGTTGTCTTGTGCTTGCCTGTATTGGACTCTGGACTTATGAAAGGAAAAAACAAATAAGCAAAAAAAAAAAAAAAAAAAAAAACCTGTGAAATGCTGTCTTCATCTTGAACTCACTATCTGAAGACATGTGGTTACTAGAAATTTGGGCTTTTGGAGGCCCCCTATTTTTTAAAGTTTATTTTAAAGTATTAATTCTGAAAAAAACAAAACAAAACAGTTTTACCACTTCACATAATTGAGGCTGCTGTAAATGCATCCTGTGAATTTTTCCCATCTAACTATACATTTTTCTATTGGTCACAAATGCAGTAATTATTTGATATCCCCCTGCAAAAGCATACATTTTACTGTCAACTCCCTTACAAATATCTTTTAAAATCTTTAATTTTAACCTGTTCTCTTGCTTTTCTCTGTTCTAATTGATCCTATTATAGATTTTTTTTACTTGTTTTTCCATCACACTTTTCCTGCAATGAAAGCGTAAGTTATTTTCATTGTTCCCTATTAGAAATGACAAGGTCAGAGCAGGCAGTTGTCCTTTGAATATATCTTTGTTTATGAGCCATTGGCTCTTATCTCTATGCTACTAGATGGAATTTAATGACTAACTGCATTTTTTATTTTTTACTTTACACTAGGAGTACTTATTTCTTTGCTGGAAAGAAAAATACCAGCTGTTTTATTAATTTCAAGTTGTATTGCATGTTTTTCTAATTAATTTATTTATTTTTCCAAATACATGTCTTTGCCTTCACCCCATCCCTTACTATATGTTCCTTGACTTTCCCCTTCCCTTCCTCTTCCCCTGCCCAACCCTCCCTCCTTCCCTCTTGTCTCTGTTGGTTTCTTTTTCTTTCAATGTTGCTTGTCTTATTTTTCCTTGCATCTTTGTTTTGTTGGTAAGGTTCTGCTTATAGGTGATATCATGTGGTATTTGTCTATCGCCCTCTGGCTTATTTCACTTAGCATAATGCTCTCCAGTTCCATCCATGCTGTTGCAAAGTGTAATAGTTCTTTTTTCTTTCTGCTGCGTAGTATTCCATTATGTAAATATTCCATAATTTTTTGATCTAGTCATCTACTGGTGGGCATTTAGATTGCTTCCAACACATGGCTATTGTAAATTGTTCTTCTATGAACATTGGGGTGCATAGGTTCTTTTGAATTGGTGTTTTGGGATTCTTAGGGTATAGTCCCAGCATTGAAATTGCTGGGTCAAAAGGCTGTTCCATATTTAGCTTTTTGAGGAAACTCCACACTGTTTTCCACAGTGACTGCATCAGTCTGCATTCCAACCAACAGTGTACTAGGGTTCCTTTTTCTCCACATCCTCGACAGCACTCGTTGTTTGTGGATCTGTTTATGATGGTCATTCTGAAAGGTGTGAAGTAGTATCCCATTGTGGTTTTAATTTGCATCTCTTATGGCTAATGATGCTGATCATCCATTCATATGTCTCTGAACGCTCTGTATCTCTTCCTCTGAAAAGTATCTGCCCAGGTCCTTTGCCCACTTTTTGATTGGATCATTTGTCTTCCTAGAGTAGAGTCGAGTGAGTTCTTTATATATCTTGGAGATCAAACCTCTATCTGATGTATCATTAGCAAATATATTTTCCCATATGGTTGGCTCCCTTTTCATTTTATTGATGTTTTCTTTCTCCATGAGGAAGCTTTTTATTTTGATAAGGTCCCACTTGTTTATATTTTCCTTTATGTCCCCTGCTTTAGAAGACATATTGGTGAAGAAATGGCTGCATGGGATATTTGAGAGTTTCTTGCCAATGTTCTCCTCTAGGACTTTGATGGTGTTGCTACTTATATTTAAGTCTTTTATCCATCTTGAGTTTATTTTTGTGTATGGTGTCAGCTGATGATCCAGTTTCAATTTTTTGCATGTAGCCGTCCAGCTCTCCCAACACCATTTGTTGAAGAGGCTATTATTACTCCACTTTATGCTCCTGCTCCTTTTGTCTAATATTAGTCGCCCATATAGACCTGGGCTTATATCTGGGCTTTCTATTATGTTCCACTGGTCTATGGCTCTGCTCTTGGGACAGTACCAGATAGTTTTGAGTATAGTGGCTTTGTAATATAGTTTGATGTCTGGTATTGTGATTCCTCCTACTTTATTTTTCTTTCTCAAAATTGCTGCGGCTATTCAGGGTCATTTATGGTTCCATATACATTTTTGAAATGTCTGTTCTATTTCTGTGAAATACGTCATTGGTATTTTAATAGTGATTGCGTTTAATCTATAAATTGCTTTGGGTAGTATGAACATTTTGATGATATTAATTCTTCCAATCCATGAGCACGGTCTATGCTTCCATTTATTTGTGTCTTCCTTAATTTCTTTCTTCAGTGTTGTATAGTTTTCTGCGTACAAGTATTTTACCTTCCTTGGTTAAATTTATTCCTAGATACTTTACTTTTCTTGTTGCTATATCGAATGGTATTTTTTTTTTCTGATTCCTTCTTCTTCTATTTCATTGTTGGTGTACAAAAATGCCTTTGATTTCTGAATGTTGACTTTGTATCCTGCTGTTTTGCCAAATTCACTTATTAGGTTAAGTAGTTTTTGGTGGAGTCTACAGGATTTTCTATGTACCCTATCATGTCCTCTGCAAACAATGATAGTTTTACTTCCTCCTTTCCTATTTGGATGCCTTTCACTTCTTTTTCTTATCTGACCTCTGTGGCTAGGACTTCCAATACCATGTTGAATAGAAGTGGTGAAAGCGGACATCCTTGTCATGTCCCCAATCTTAGTGGGAAAGCTTTTAGTTTTTGCCCTTTGAGTATGATGTTGGTTGTAGGTTTTTCATATATGGCCTTTTTTACATTGAGGAATGCCCCATTTACTCCTAGTTTGCTGAGTGTTTTGATCATAAATGGGTGCTCTACCATATCGAGTGTTTTTTGTGCGTCTATCGAGATGATCATGTGATTTTTGTCTTGTCTTTTATTTATGTGATGTATGACATATATTACCTGCGTACATTGAACCATCCCTGCATCCCTGGGATTAATCCCACTTGATCGTGGTGGATAATCGTTTTAATATATTGCTGGATACGGTTTGTCAATATTTTGGTGAGGATTTTAGCATCTATGTTCATCAGTGAAATTGGCCTGTGGTTTTCTTTTCTTGTAGGGTTTTATCTGGTTTTGGGATCGGGGTGATGCTGGCCTCGTAGAAAGAGTCTGGAAGCCTTCCCTCCTCTTGGATATTTTGGAATAATCTGAGAAGGTCAGAGGTTAGCTTTTCTTAAATGTTTTGTAAAATTCTCCTGTGAAATAGTCCGGCCCAGGGCTTTTGTGTACCGGGAGTTTCTTGATTAATGCTTAAATTTCCCCAGCTGTTATCGGTCTGTTCAAGCTTTCTGTTTCTTCCTCCTTCAGTGTTGGAAGATTATACTTTTCTAGAAATTTGTCCATTTCACTGAGGTTTTCATATTTCTTGGCATATAATTTTTTATAGTAGTTTCTTACTATCCTTTGTATTTCTGTGGTATCAGTTGTTGTTTCTCCTCTTTCATTTCTGATATTTTTAATTTGGGTGCTCTCTCTATTTTTCTTGATGAATCTGATTAAAGGCTGTCAATTTTATTTATCTTTGCAAAGAACCAGCTTCTGGATTGGTTGATCCTTTGAATTGTTCTTTTCATCTCTTAGTCATTCAGTTCTGCTCTAATCTTGATTATTTCCTCCCTTCTACTTGTTCTGGTATTAATTAGTTGTTGTTTCTCCATTTCTTGAAGTTGTAGTGTTAGGTCTTTTATTTGAAATGTTTCTATCTTTTTTAGGTAAACTTGTATTGTTATGAACTTCCCTCTCCGGACTGCCTTTGCTGTGTCCCATAGGTTTTGGACTGTTGTGTGTTCATTTTCATTTGTTTCCAGAAACTTTTTGATTTCTTCTTTTGTCTTATTATTGACTCATTCATTGTTTAATAGTCTATTGGTCAGTCTCCATGAGTTTCCAAGTTTTTGAAGTTTCTCTTTGAGGTTGATTTCCAGTTTCAAGCCCCTGTGGTATGAGAAAAATCTTGAAATTATTTCCATTTTCCTGAATTTTCTGAGGTTTACTTTGTGTCCTATCATGTGGTCTATGTTTGAAAAACTGCCATGCGCATTTGAAAAGAATGTGTGTTTTTACTTCTTTGGGATGTAAGGTTCTATATATGTCAGTTAAGTCCATTTGATTCAGTGTGTCACTCAGTTCCACAATATCCTTGTTGATGTTTTGTTTGGAAGATCTGTCCATTTTTGACAGTGGGGTGTTTAAATCCCCTTCTATAACTTGTTGCTGTCTATATCTTTTTTGAAATCGTCCAAGATTTTACTTATATATTTTGGTGCTCCCATGTTGGGTGCATACAAGTTTACAATGTTTATATCTTGATGGATTCTTCTTTATGTATTATAAAGTGCCCCTCTGGGTCTCTTTTTATGGTCTTTGTTTTGAAATCTACTTTGTCTGATATAAGTATTGTTACCCCTGCTTTCTTCTCCTGCCCATTTGCTTGGAGTATTTTTTTCCAACCCTTTACTTTCAATCTGTGTAGATCTTTTTTTCTGACGTGGGTTTCTTGTAAGCAGCATATATGTGGGTCATGTTTTGTTATCCATTTTGTTTATCCTGTGTCTTTTGATTGGGGCATTTAGTCCATTTACAATGAGATTTATTATTGATAGAAACTTATTCATTTTTTCTCTTTGTACTTGTGTTTTTCTCTTTCTCTCTGTTTTCCTTCATCTTCTTAAACCAGTTCATTTAGCATATCTTGTAGTGCTAGTTTGGTGGAGACTTATTATTTTCGCCCTCTTTTCTCTGGGAAACTGCTTATTTCCCCTTCTATTTTGAGAGCGTTGCTGGGTAGAGCTGCCTTGGTTGTAGGCCTTTGCTTTTCATTACTTGGAATATTTGTTGCCATTCCCTTCTGGCTTGTAGTGTTTCTGTTGAGAAGTCAGATGCAAGCTATATGGGGCTCCCTTGTGTATTACTCCTTGTTTTCCCCTTGCTGCCTTTAGGATTCTCTGTTTGTCTTTGATATTTGCCATTTTAATGAGGATGTGTCTTGAAGTTGGCCTCATTGGGTCCCTCTTGAATGGGGCCCTCTGTGCTTCCTGGACCCGTGAGACCTTTTTTCTCCTCAAATTGGTGAAATTTTCTATCATTACTTTTTGAAAGTGGTTCCCTGTTTCTTATACCTCCTCCTCTTCTTCTTCTGATATTCCTATTATGAGGATGTTATTGCGTTTCAGGTTGCCTTGCATTTCCTTAAATGCCTCTTCATTCTTTTTGAGTCTGTTTTCCATTTCTTGTTCTTTCTGGGGGCTTTTTTCTACCTTATCTTCCATCTCACTGATTTGATCCTCTGCTTCATCTAGCCTGCTTTTTATTCCTTCTGCTGTGTTATTCCATTCAGAAATGTATTCTTCATACCCTCTTGTGTCTTCTTGATAGTTTCTATGAACTTTCCAGGTTGATATAGTTTGCTGTAAGATCCTGATAGTTTCTCTGCAGTTTCTCATACTTTTCTTTGAGCTGGTTGAGCTCATTGAGCTTCCTTAAAGCCATTGTTTTGAATTCAGTATCTGATACTTTACTGGCCTCTGTTTCATTTAGGTCTCTCTGTGGAGGTTCATCCTTTCCCCTCATTTGAGGGGAACTTCTTTTTCTTCCCATTTTTGTGAAAGTCTATTATTATTATTATTATTATTATTATTATTATTTTGCTTCTGCTTCAATTGATCCATCTAGATTTCCTGACTTTGTGGATTAACTTCTATGGTAATTGGTGGGTCTTTTTATTTATTTATTTACTTACTTTTATTTTTGGTTCTGCCTCTGATGATGTTAGTTGTTGACCCTATCTGATCTTGGGCTATTTGTTTGAGCCTTCCAGGAATCTATTGTCTGTGTCTGTCTCTTGTGGTTGTCAATCTGGTCACTCTGTCCTCACCTGTCAGGCTTAGGCAGCACAGGGTGGAGCAGTGCCTCCTGATGGCGAGACTATCTTGCCCTTAGAGGCTGCTGTCACTCAAGGAAGTTGCCCATCTGAGCAAGATGGAGATTGTGGACTAGGGAAGAGTCAACACTGGGACTCTCCAACGCCTCTGTCTCCAGTGTCTCCTAGAGGGTCTCTGGGCAACTCTGTGACCCCTTCCACCAGGGATCCACTATTTTTGCAGACTGCGTTTTAATTGCGCATCTTCCAGCTCATGCGCCTGCTTCTGCCTCTTTGGGGGCATGGCCTACCTGCCCAAAATGGGGACTACAGAGTAGGGAGGGAATCTGCTCCAGGGATCTCAGATAATCATCCATTTCTTTTCCCAACCCCTCCATCTCCAGTCTCGTCTCAAATGTCTCTATGCAGCTGTGTGTCCCCTTTGGCCAGGGATCCTCTATTTCTCCCAGCCAGTCTGCACTAAGCCCCCAGCCCACATGCGCACAAGCTATGTGCGGAGCATGCAAAAGGCAGGTTAATTAATTCACTTATGCCTCAGTGAGATGGTAGCTGCAGAGTGGGAGGTGAGTTATTACCCGGGCTCTGCTGGCCACCATCTTAGTTCTCTTCACAAAGTTTTCCTCACAAATCTTTCCTCAGGTGCCAGCCCACACTCCTGCCGCCTCTACCCAGAGATCCAGGAGGGTGGCTGCCACTGCAAATTTTTGTGTTGGCCCTTTAAATGTCTCTTTGCATCCCCAGCTGCCTGTCTCTGGCAGAGAGCACTGCTAAGCTTTTCCCAGTTGCATTTTGTCTGTGCATTTTCCTGGTTTCAGCTGCTGTATTCTAGGGGTTCCTGTTTATGATTCAGACCTTTTTCTTCTCAGGGGATCCAAATGGCCATTTCAATGTCCCTCTTGTGCTGGTGCCTGTGGGCCCAGCCCACCCTCTAGAGCCTCCACCACACTTCTCACCCATTAGGATGTGTGAGAGGTGATTCCACTGTCTGTCTGCAGCTCCAAGGTTCCTCTCCCTCTATTGTTCCATTGTTTTCAGGTGATTCCTTCACTGTTTAGTCACAATTCATTTGGTCTTGGGAGGAGGTCAGTATGACTCCCAATCACTCCTCCGCCATCTTTTTTTCTCCCTTGGAAAACTCTTAAGTAAAGAGGAAAGCTCTCCTACAGTCGGACCCACAGGTCACTGAACTGCCGAACCTGCTGCCTCCTCTGAGGCTGCCTCCACTTCTTGCATGTTTTTTTTTTTTTAATTTAATTTTAATTTATTTTTTCAAATACATTTCTCTGTGCCTACCCCCCACCACTTTTCCTTGCCCCCTCCCTCCTTCCCTCCCTCAGCTCTTCCCCTTTGGTTTTGTCCATGAGTCCTTGCTATATGTTCCTTGACTTTCCCCTTCCCTTCCTTTTCCCCGCCCCCCTCCCTCCTTCCCTCTTGTCTCTGTTGATTTCTTTTCCTTTCAGTGTTGCTGATCTCACCTATAAGTGGAACATAATCAACAGTACAAAGATGCAAGGAAAATAAGACCAGCATGTTTTTTTTAAACATATTGCTTTATGTATTGTGACTTGCAAGCCGTGGCGAACAGTTCTAATATCTACGTAAATGCAGATTTCATTTAATCGATATACT
This sequence comes from Pteronotus mesoamericanus, assembly GCF_021234165.1. NCBI lineage: Eukaryota > Metazoa > Chordata > Mammalia > Chiroptera > Mormoopidae > Pteronotus > Pteronotus mesoamericanus. The sequence continues at coordinate 63,751,664 of NW_026555321.1, forward strand.
TTAGAATTTCCACCTGCCTATAAAATTATATGTTTTTTTCTGGAGGTATGTTTTTATATACTTTAAATCCTCATATGAGAAAATATTTATTGATTTTAGAGAGAGAGCAAGAGGGAGACAGAAAGAGAGAGAGAGAGAGAGAAACATCTGTGTGAGAGAAACATCGATTGTCTCCTGCACATACCCTGATCCTGACTAGAGATCTAACTAAACAACCAATGTATGTGTCCTGACTGGGGACTGTACCTGCAATCCTTTGGTGTATGGGATGATACTCCAACCAACTGAGCCACCAGCCAGGGCTTCATTTATACATGCATACACACACACACATATATACACATATGCAGATATGTGGTATGTTTCTCTCACATATATGTATATATACAACACACATATGTGCACATATATACATATAGACACATGATGTGTGTGTATGTATGTGTTGCACTGCGCGACAGCTAAGGGGCATGCCACCGTGAGGGAGCGCCGCAGAGAGCTCAATGCTCCCTGAAACCTGAGGGAAAACGGCTGGGGTCAGCTGAGGTCGGAGCAGGGCTCTGAAACCCACAGAGCCCATCCCAGGGTTGTCACAGATGAGGGGAATAAACACAAACTGTCTCAAACACTTCTCTGTCTGCTGGAGAGGAGACAGGGGCACTTCCCTCTTACCAGAGAAGGCTGTAGCACATCCCTCTAGTGGGGGAGGCCCATTGCCCTTTGTTCCAAGGCTTTTATTGAAAAAATTATCAGTGGTGTATGTAACAGGAATGCATACGTTATCTCATTACATCAGTATGGTAAGTTTCACAGTGAATATATGATGCTTTTAACAAGACAAGTGACAGGAGTACACTGATTTACATGGGTCTGAGAGGAGACTGGAATCAACAATAGAGACTATAGATAAGGGGAAAGTGGATTGAAAGGTGCCTTAAAGATATAAGGTAAAAGGTATAAATAAAACAAATGTCTTAACAAGGTAAGGGGTGTAACTAAAGGTCCTTTACAGCATGAGCTGACCAGAGATCTGAGGGAGGAACAGAGCACACTCTAAAGAATTTACTTTTAGGCCTGATTACCCCGGGACCCACCAGAACTGAGTTAGGGCTGTTTTTCCTGCACTGTTTCAAGCCTGAGCCAGGCCGGGGGAGGGAGTCACCAGGGGTTAAGGAGACTGCTTCTCGGCTGCAGTGAGGACTCTGGCCATGTCCAAGCCAAGCCGAGAGGCGTGGGGGCCTTTTTGCCCCTTCTTTGTGTCCCCCAACTTCTTATCTGCTGCCAAAATTGGCCAACAGCTGTCTTAGGTTGCCCGTCCCCTGAGGGGTCTTACCCGTCATTAGTTGTTTGACCCTCCATGACAAAGCAGAAAGGCAGGGGCTATGCCCCTGCCAGAAGGGGACAGGCCAAGTCTCCTCAAGATCCTGTTTCTCCAAGGCCTCCTGATTGTTTCCAGCCTTGGGGCCCTCCAGCCTGTTGACAGGGTTACAGCTTCTGAAACAAGGCCAGAGGGTTCCCAACATAAATGTGCGTGTGTGTATATATATATATCCAATTGCCAGATACCCTGGCATATTCATAATATGTTTTAATTCTCCATTTTTTCTTTTAAATGAGGCTTTGGTAGTCATTTTGTTTTTGTAATATTTCTTTGATTTGTTTATGAAAGATTACAGTAGAACTTTATATAACTAATTACACTTTTCATTTATTTTTCTGCCATATGACTTCCGATGGTCTATATTATTGCTGCCATTAAATATTGATTTCTTGAAGAGTCCCACTTCTCAAAATAGTATACCAGCTCTTTTGGATAAAACCCCCTACAGAGAGTGAAGAAAATTATGTTAAAAAGTGAATCTGATTAAGACAGAAAGGAGCCTCTAATCACTAAGGAGCTGAACATTGTGAGGACTGAAAAAAAAGCCATGGAGTGAATTTTTTCCTTCTAATAATTTGCTGATTACAAAATAAATGGTGAACAGGCTTGAAAGCTGAGCAGTTCTTTTGATAGACACAAATTGGGAGTGGGAAGAATTTGGATTAGGGTCAGCCAAGAAGAAAGAACCCTGTTAAAAGAGCAAAACTTTTTATTGCAGCATGAAGAATCAATCAAGTGAGATTGAACCAGAAAGAGATCATTTCTCACAAGGACTGAAAGTCAGCTTTGAATCATCTCAATCCTGAAATAAGAGTTTCCAGGTTTGTTAGGACCCTTAGAACCTGAATGTTCTCTAGAATTTGGCATTACCACCTAAGCTGAAACAACAGGCACACTACGATCCAATAATTCCAAATTAAATTTGTGCAAATAGAGAAACACTAAGAATTTTCATAGAAACATTATTTGTAATGGTCCTTTACAAACCCATAGGTCTGTGAGAAGTGTATTTATACATAAATTGAAGTGTAGTCAGTCGGTGGGATAGCATAAAGAAAAGGGAATGGGAGTAATAGTCATCCCTACCTGAAAAGTATCTCACAACATTTAAAGTAGTTATACATGTGATGTGTTTAGTAAGGTTCCTGGTACCTACTTTCTGTGGCAGCTATTATTATCAGTACTACTACTACTAATAATTTTATTAACCCTTTTAGTATTTTGGACTATACTGTTTAATCAAGTGATTGAATAGCCATTTTGTAGCACTCTTAGGATTGATTCCTCATGATGCACAGTCACTCTTGAAGTCTTTTCTATGAATCTATGTTTTCTTGTTTTGTTATTATGATGTTGATGGTCATCAAAACTGTGGCTATCTCTTTCAGCCACATTTTCTCCTTACCTTCTCATTGGCCATTTATGATGAAGAGAATGAAGGGGTCAATGGAAATGGAAGGGAAACACTCAGAAACCACTTTTCTTGTGGTCGAAATCAGCAGTAATGGAATGAGACCTCTCATTAGTTTATGGAATGGGAGTAAATCTTTCTTTAAAAAAATCTTTACTTTTTAGTCTACAGACCTCAAATCTCAGCATGCAGTGAGTGTGCCAAGCTTGTCTCTCCTAATAGATGTTTTTACTGGTATTTCTACAAATTGTTTATTTGGCTTGGGTGGTTTGCTTATCTGGTTTCAAAGGTGTGATTATTTTAGTGTCCGAATTTGGATGATATATGTTTTTATGGTTGCTCTAGTCAAAGGCAAACCTCCAGATTAATAACCTCATACTCAGTCAAAACCCACTAGGAAGGATGGACAGGGCTTTATTACATTTCTCCTTGGAAGTTAAATTTTAAAATATTTATTAACATTTTTTTCTCCCCCATATTTTTGAGCCAGTGTCATTTCCATATGTCACTACAATGCTGTCTAACTACTTTGCAGAGATGTTTTTTTTTATTATGCAGAGGGGAATAGCATCAGAATTGCAAATATTATTTTATAGATATGTCAAGATTTTTAAATACACCCACATATATTGGCAACATTTGGCCCTGGTTTTGAAAATATTTCAATTATTGCAATAGCCTTAAAATAACCTTCTTTTGGAGACTGATAATCTGGATTTCACTCTGTCATTTTAAAATTTTAAGATTTTATTCATAAATGTATGTCTAGGAATTTTAAGAGTTGGAATATTTTCTTATATCTATAATTGGTTTGTTTGCTAAATAGCAGATTTAAAAATTAATTTGTAATTATGATCTGAATCATATTTTAAATGAATTAGATTAATCATATGAGATTCAATTTCTATTGTTTTCATTATGTTATTTTAGAAAATAATAGAAGTAGGCCTTTTTGTCTGAAAAATGGCAAAGCTCCATAATTATTAAAATAGAAGACACCATGGTGGCAGAATAAAATGTCGGAAGTTTTATTAATATAGGATGTAAATTTTAAAATTTGTTTTAATATTTAAAAATAACTGGGAGTTTTGTTATAAAAGAAGACTGATGATAAAGTTTTAACAATGATGAAAAGTTTTAGAAATGAAAACTAGTGCTAAGAGCAAAAATGGAAACTAGATTTGATTTTATATTATAAGTGTTCAATGACTGTTGAACACTTATAGACTTGGATTCAGGAGAAAAAAATATTTCTTCTCCTATATTTCATTTAGTTATGTTATGGTCATTCTTTCATAAGATGCTTTCAAAAATAGGAGCTCTCACAAAAATTTCAGAACCAGTCATGGGGTGTATAGTTCAAAACACAGCTGTCCCAGCTCTCACGTGACACAGAATGTCTCAGTTCTATTTCCTAAACAATTATTTAAGACTAGGCACCTGCTGAAGCTAGTGTAATGAAAGTGAAAAAATCAAACACAACATATTGACATACAGAAAATATGTTAATGACTATGTTAGGTTAGCAATAGTTACAGAATTAGCATTATACAAATATAATATTCTCTAACTAGTTACTCATTCCAATTAGACAAGATTCAATTTAACAGAAGAAGGCAGAGCCTGTATTTGAACCTAAAATATATAGCCCAGGAGAACATCCTGTCAAATGTAAGACAATAGATAGTTTCTCTTCCACCCAGTACATGGAGTAATGAGTTTAAATCTGACTGAAATGGGACCATATCCCAAAATAGTTATAAATTCTGTAGCAAGAAATAGGGACAGTACTAATATATGATGCCTGCTATGTAAGGGAGAATTGGACTTGCAGTGTTGTACTAGTAAACACTAAATCACTCCGTTATTTTAATGTATAATTTTATAGAAATATATCTTGTAGATTGATGGTTTGCTCAGCCAGAGAGAATAATTTTAAAATAAAGTACTAGATAATAATCTAAAATATTTGTTTGTATACATGAGTTATAGCCATTCATTGCTATTTCTTCCTATTTGAAACTACTAGAATCTTTCATTTATCTACCACGAAAATGGCATTATTAATTTAGAAGGGATTTTCAGTCAAAATTTGTTAAGGGATGCTTTTCAAATATAGTGTTCCCATATATTTAGTAGAATCCTTTCTACTAAATTTTTATTTTTTATTTCAATTTTTATTTTTTAATAAAAATCGTATACATTTAAGGTGTACAATACAATGTTTTGACATATATATATATATATATGTGTGTGTGTGTGTGTGTGTGTGTAGTGAAATGATAACTACAGCCAAGCTAATTAACATATCCATCTCACAATTACTGTGTTTGTGCATGCACACATGAGATCTACTCTCTCAGCAATTTCTTGTATCTGACACAGTATTATTAACTATAGCCACCACACTGCAGTTTATATCTCTACAGATTATTTAGCAGAATCTTAACAATAATTAGCTTTTGTGCCAACAAGCACCAAGTACTTAATATTAGAAATTCTCCTGAAAGGGCCATTACATAAATCTCTATAAGGACAAAATTATTATTATTTTTTGTTTTGAAAAGTAATAAGCATACATTATGCACCAGCTACAGTAAACATAAAGTCTTCACTCTACAAATAATTCTAGAGGAATTTTGTCTGGTGTTCACCCAAGTTCTTCCCACTAGGCACCTGGTTGAGCCTTTCCAGAAAGGACAGAAGACATGTTTCTCTCCTAGGTCCATTCAGTTCATGTTCTTTGTTCATCACATCGGCTGTCTCATTTTTGTCCTTTCTTATATCCTATATATTGACCTGTATTCATTCAGCTTGGAATGACCCTCTCCTTATGTTAGATTTGATATTTTATCTGTGAAGTGCTCAGTATCTCCAGCTATAATTGCTCAGTATTTAGAAATTTAGATTTAGAGTGTTTTTTAGTTTGTATTTATTTAGTGATAGTTTACTATTTCTATTTGCTTGTTAAAAAACAGACCTGTGAAAATGCTAGAGTTTAGAAAGATGGAGGTTGACAATGGACACATGCATTTTACTTACTTGTGCCACAGCTACTTGGGAATGTATTTGTGTCTCACCTTCACCATCATATAAGGGCTAAAACAATTGTCATTTGTTGCAGAGAAGACAATTTTGACTTGAGTGTCATTAAAAGGATCTTCACCCATTATGAAAAATCAAACAAGTACAATAAAATACAATTTACTCTGTGTTTACTTCCCATGTTAATTATAAACCTATTTTTGTTGCAACAAGTGCCTTTTGACATTTATATCTCACCTCTACTTGTGTAAAGTAACATTTCTGTGTTCAATATGTTAACCATAATTAACCCTGGGGAAAAAATCGGTCATTAGAGATCAGAACAGCATAAATTAATTGCCACTTTACTTAACATATGCTTAATAATTACAGCTACTATTAACTGGTTAGGTGACAGATGACAGAAGTTAGTCCCATGGCCATCACCTAGCTGAAGGTGAGTCTGGGTGATATAGCTTCGAGTCCACCAGACATTGTGAAGTATCTGAGATTGAGCCTCCTTTCCAGCTCACACTTGCCCTGCCAGTTTCCTGAATGCTGGCAGAGGACGTGAAACTCTGGGAAAAGGCAATAAACTTGATTACTCACAACAGAGCAAGCAGCATGACTGTCCTCAGTGTCCCTTGTTCTCCAGCTCCCTTGGGGCGCACACATGGTCCCAGGCAGATGCTGAGCAAGGTTTTTGTGTCCTCACTAAGAAAACTTGTGCTTAGGAAACCCCAACTTTATAAGGGGCCTCCTGGGAAGACTACCCAAATTCTGTCCCAGAGGAAGGCATTATTTTTATTATCTGGCTGGAAAATGTATATGTCATTGTCCTGGACAGAAAGCCTGTCTCTATCTTCCAAAGCTATTTGCTCCACGAACATCTTTGCAATTATAGCCTGAAACTGAAGATGTGCAGGAACATGACAGATACATGGAGATGATCTCATGATGCTTTCTGGGGAACTGTCTGATCAACTGAACATCAAGGATGTCAGATTAATGCTCAGGAAGAATTAGAGAACAAATGTTGGGGAAGCTCATGGCCAATGCCACGTCCATAAGGATTTCCAGTGAGGTGTCAGTCATGTTCCCTGGCTCCATTTCAGAGACCCTGCCTTGCTATGGCCTGTATTTTGAGTATTTCCAGGAAGTTCCTTGTCTGCCTCTGTCTTCACTCCACCGTCAAACTTTGGAATTTCAATCCCAGGATCTTGTATTGAACGTTTCCCATGTTCCCAGCATTGTGTGAGGCTGAGAGAAAGCATAATAAATGAAACGTTGATGCATCTTCCTGCAGAACTTACTTGGTCAACACAATGTGCTCAGTGAGAAATATTTAACGATCTTAATAGCGGTCTCTGATCCTGGCCTATTCATGGCCCTGCTTGACTTCTCTGCCATTTGGCAGTGGGCCATTTTTATAGTCACAATCCACATGTTTTCAAACTGCATTGGACATATCACCTACTGAAATCCATTCTTAGCACTTACTGTTTCTGACCAAGTTGGTATAAACTTGCTGTCTGAATGAGGTCCTAGTAAGGAGGACGGACTCATTGGGGCAATATTCACATAGCGAATCCTGCTTATTCTGCTTGCATTTATGGTTATATCTATATTTCTTATTTAATATTTCATGTATTACCAAAAGGTATTTTTTTTTCCTAAACCAGGTGCTATACATTCCGGTTCCCATGCTTTTTCCAAGATCACTTTTCTCTGCCTTAACCTTTTCTTCAGGTATAGCTTACAGCTCAGACGAGCTGTGTATGTTATAGCTTTCTTCTCTTGCCTGCTACTACACAGTTACAGAGCTCCTCCCCTGCCCCCCTGATCCCACCAACAAAAAGCCTTAGAAAGTTTCAAAATAGTACCTGACAAGGAGGACAATATAAATCCTCTTACCTCCCCGTCTCATTTCTTTTCAAATTTTATACTTTCAAAAAATGATAACAAGTATATGAATAGTATATCATACTACACAGAAATAAATTAATACTTAATAATATTTCAGAGAAAAAACATGTTCTCAAATATTTTTGACAGACCTGGAATATGAAAAATATGCAAGAGAAAAATAAGCATGTCCTTAGCTTTGTGGGGAGACATGCTGTTAATAGTAAGGTCACCAGCCTAGAAGTGGGGATGTGACACATTCACTGGGAGAGAACGTGCTCCTCCCTCCATTCTCCTTCTGTTTTCCTCAAACACTCCTTTGCCCATTTCTAGGGTGAGGCTAGGAGCTGTGTATGTTATAGCAGGAATGGAGAAAGAAATAGTGGCTGAAATTACCACTGTAGAAAAGGCATGTGTTAGTTTATCCTAAAGTTTCTGAAGACATTTTAATGTAGCTTACATGTATAATTAAAATAAAATAGGCCTGTTCATTAGAAAAGAGTTAAATTTAAATAGTGGAGTTGTGCTTGGATGTTTCATGTTATTAATTGAAGGAAGGTCTAAGTGTTTTCAAAGTAAGACATATTGTCAAGAAGTTTATTATCAGTAAGCAAACTATGAGAAGGGGACATCTACAGCCGGTTGGATTAGCAGTTCATGGGGTTTAAGATGTGGGTGTCAGGAATTGTTCTAAGTTTTAACTGATTGTCATTTGAAGAAAGTAAAAAATAAGCTACAAAACATGACTTATGAGACACTATTAAGGATAATTTTTGTTTAAGAGTTTGTGGTTTACACTCAATTGGATCAGGAGAATACATTGGTGATCTGATGACTACATGTGTTCACAGATTTATAATGCATATCTGTAGAAGAAATATGGAAATATGCACATTCTCAAACCTGATTCAAGATACTTTGCATTTTAAATAGGAAAAAAAAACCCAAAACCCAGCATTTTGCATGTATGTGTGAGACCAGCAGTTTTCTTCACCAGATTGCTTGATACTCTAACTCCTTTGATCTTCCTGCACCAACTGTCTCTCACACACACACACACACACACACACACACACACACACACACACACACAGATAACTCTTTCCTTGGTGGGACAGCCAGGCATGGCTGTAGCCTCAGTCTTGTGACTTCATATTTGAACCACTATCTGTCAGTCGAATCCTTGGTTTTGTTTGATTGCACTTAGAACAAGTTCTGGTTAATTTTCCTTTGGATTTAAATTAAAACTTGCCTTCCTATGCTTTGGGTTAGTTACTATTGTTTTGCACTTTAAAATTTATGTATGTATAGCTGTATATCTTGTAAAAATCAAGTCACCTGAAATCTTTTTTTAGTAAATGAGGTGTGTTTCAAAACAGCAATATTAAGAACATGGTTAAAACAAATATTAATTTAATAAAAAAGTGTACCATTGATATAGTTTTACATAATGTTCATAGGAAAATTATAATAATTCTAGATATTGATAACAAAACATTATCTAAATTAATAATTTACAAAACATTATTTTAACTAAGATCTTACATTATGTTACTATAATGTCCATGCATTTAAGACCTAAGCCAATATATTTTACTTTGATCATTTGGGAGGTTGGTTAATATCAGAAAAGTGATTAATTTTTTATACATTTGATTTATATCACTCTAAATACTAAGATTCACTGTGGTTAAAATTGGACCTAATCTTAATCTATAATTTATCTATATTACCACAGTACTTCATTAACAAGATAATTATTACATTTCTAGTGGCTGGTCAGGAACAGATGTATAAATTCTTAGCCGGAGCTGAAATTAGAATGTTCATCTTATTTACTTATTATTTCCACTTATTAAACAAGCTCCCCTGAAATCCTTTGAGGGAACACATGCAAATCAATTCACTGTAAATGATATTTGCTCTACAAAATTAATTTAACATCCTTCGCTCCAGTAGAGAGATTGTGCCAAAGATAAAAAGCCCACCTACAACTAGACCCAGAGGGACCAGCTAGACTGACTCTTGTCTGAAAGCTTTAAATCGAGTGATGGCTCCAATCACTGTCTTAGAGGAATGTTGTACACATTTCTTATTACCGCCTACTAATCATGCCATCACACCTCTGAACTCCTCCATGAGAGAGTGGCTAATTTTTTCCCTAAGAGAAATATTTGTATAATCATAAGCATTTTGTGATTATACTAGCCAATTTGAGTAACATTTACTGACACAAACAATGTACAGTACTAACATTTTGGGGGAGGGAAACAACCTTCCCTTCCTTCCTTCCTTCCTTCCTTCCTTCCTTCCTTCCTTCCTTCCTTCCTTCCTTCCTTCCTCCTTCTCCTCATTTTTCTCATCTTTCTTCTTTTGTCTCTCTCTCCCTCCCCATCTCCTCTCCCTTTTTTCTTTTCTTCATTTTTCTTTGTCATATAAATAACAGAAGACAAACAAAATAACCATGTATTTGTTTAAAAATACTTATTAAACATTTCCCATGTTCCATATTAGGCACTGGTGACACACCCATGAATATAAAATGGTACTTTGCAAATATAAATGTACTGACTGAATATAAAAGAGAAACCCATTGCACTGCTTTTGTGTTGATAGTAGATTCATCATTCAATAGGGCCACTGAGGCAAAATGTCAAGATTGAACATCTAAGATTATTTATAAGTATCATAACTCCTGAATAATAGCTGAGCTTCAGTAAATAGCAGGATGACAGGAGCCGCTGTTTGGATTTGACAAGAACAATATTCTATCCATAGCACAATAATCCACTGAACACTTTTTAAAACATTGTTTTTATTGTTTATGCTATTTCAGTTGTTTCCACTTTTTATCATTTTCCCCACCTCTGCCCAGTCCCACCCTCTTCTCTTCCCAAGTTGATCCCCACATTGTTGTCCGTGTCCATGGGTTGTGCATAAATGTTTTTTGGTTAATCCCTTCACCATCTTTCATCTCACCTCCCCCCTCCTTTCCAGAAGCTATCCGTCTGTTTTCTTAACTAAGCTTCTGTTCCTATTTTGTTTGTTAGTTTCTTTTATTCATTAGGTTTCACATGTGAGTGAGATCATGTGAAACTTGTCTTCCACTGAATGGTTTAATTCACTTAGCATTGTTTTTCCCAGGTCCATTCAAGCTGTTGCAAAGTGTAAGAGTTTCTTCTTTTTACTGCTATATAGCATTCTGCTGTATAAATGTACCTCTGCTTTTTAATCCGCTCATCTACTGATGGGCATTTAGGCTGCTTCCAAATCTTGGCTATCATAAATAGTGCAGCAGTAAACATAAGGGTGCATGTATTTTTTGTATTGTTGTTTCAGGATCTTTGGGATATATTCCCAGGAGTGGAATTGCTGGGTCAAAAGGAAGTTTCATTTTTAAGTTTTTTAAGGATACTACAAATTGTTTTCCACAGTAGCTGCACCAGACTGCATTACCACTAATGTACTAGGGTTCCCTTTCCTTCACATCTTCACTTGTTTGTTGACTTATTGGTGGTAGCCATTTTGACAGATGTGGGATGATATCTCATTGAGGTTTTAATTTGCATTTTTCTGATGATTAGTAATGTTGAGCATTTTTTCATATATCTGTAGGTCCTCTGTATGTACTCTTTGGAGAAGTGCCTATTCAGACTTTTTGCCCATTTCTTTTATTTTAAAGATTTTATTTATTTATTTTTAGAGAGAAGAAGGGAGGGAGAAAGAAAGGGAGAGAAACATCAATGTGTGGTTGCATTTCATGCCCCTCTACTGGGGACCTGGCCTGCAACCCTGGCATGTGCCCTCTACTGGGAATCAAACTGGCAACCCTTTTGTTCTCAGGCTGGCGCTCAATCCACTGAGCCACACCAGCTAAGGCTTTTTTGCTTATTTCTTAATTGGGTTTTTTGTCTTCCTGGTGTGGTATTCTATTAGTTTTTGTATATTTTTGAGATTAAACCCTTGTCAGATGTATCATTGTTGAAAATGTCTTCCCATACAGTGAGTTCCCTATTCATCTTGCTGATGGTTTCTTTAGCTGCACAGCAGTTTAATTTGTTTCCAGTCCCATTTGTTTATTTTCTGCTTTGTTTCCAGTGCCTTAGAGGATGTATCAGCAAAAATATTGCTACATTGGACATCTCAGATTTTATTACCTATGTTTTCTTCTAGGGTTTTTATGGTTTTATACTTACATTTAAGTCTTTTATCCATTTTGAGTTTATTTTTATGTATTGTATAAATTGGTGGTCTAGTTTCATTTTCTTTTGCACATACCAAACCAGTTTTCCAAACACCATTTATTGAAGAGACTGTCTTTGTTGCATTGTATCCTCTTGCCACCTTTGTCAGAAATCAATTGCTCATAGAGACATGGACTTTTGAGCTCTCTGTTCTGTTCCATTGATCTATATGTCTGTTCTTATTACAGTATTAGGTTATTTTTATTATAATGACCTGATAGTATAGTTTGATATCAGTAGTTGTGATACCTCTCTACTTTTGTTCTTTCTCAGGTTTGCTAAGGCTATTCAGGGACTTTTTTCTTGGTTCCATATAAAATTTTAGAATATTTTCTCAATTTCTGTGAGATATGCCATTAGTATTTTAATAAGGATTGTGTTGACATGGACAAAGCCAAGGTGAGGAGGGATTGAGGGGAGGGGGTGGGGGTGGGTGGGTGGGGCAAGGGAAAGTGGTAGTGGATAAATGGAGACAAATGTATGTGAGAAATTTAAAAAAAAAGAATTGTATTGAATGTATAGATTGCTTTGAGTAAAACTGACATTTTAAAGGTTAAATCTTCCAATTTATTAATACGGTATGTGCTTCCACTTATTTGTATCTTTCTCAATTTCATTTTTCCCACTGAATACTTATACCACCTTTCTGTCACATGGGGGAGAGATCAGAAATTTTACTTAGCTGGACAGCCAAGTAGTATCTAAATAATCCTCAAAAGCACCTCAAAAACCTTCTTTATACTACTGAAAAATAACTGATAAGTCTAACGTGGAAACATGACTAAAAAAACAAAAAAACAAAAAACAAAACTATAGTGCTATTTATATTTCAATTTAATGAGATGTGTGTTTAGTATAGTAAGGCCAAAACACTGTATTTACCAAGTGTGGAGAGGCTGAGCAGGTATCTGGACAATATAGATATTTAGCTTAAATCATTCTTGTTTTAATGTTTTCTTTATTCTTTAATAAAAGAGGAAAATTTCTCATTGAATTAGGTAGATACATTCTTTTAACCTTCACACTGACTTTGCCATCTTAGATAGGGCTGTGCTTCTATCATCTTGACATTTTTTGGAGGGCAAAATCATCTTTCTTTTATTCATTTCTTCAACTCTAGGATGACACTCATTTCCACAAGGAGAATATTTAATAAAAAAATATTATTCTGAATTCAAAACCTATGACGTCAAGTACAGCAAAATGTACAAGGAACCAGCTGTTACAGACTCCTTACTAATTTGTGTGTGCTGTCACTTGCTTCCATTTCTGCTGTAGGATTTCTGTTCTCACTACACTAGCAAAGCAAACACTAAAGCATCTGGGCATTCAACCAGTTTGCGTGCTCTGATTAAAACTGAAGCACCTTGTGAAAATGATTTGCTTAAATGACTTCTTTTTTCTAGTGCAGGTGCTTAAATTTGTAAAGCTTTTTAGTTTGGTTGATTATTTCAGTTTTTGCAAATTTATTTGTTACAACATATACAATCATAAACAGTGTGAGGTGACATTGTTTTTGCCCCCCAAAGTGAAAACAAGCTATACTTAATTGAGTGAGGTGATGTGACTTTTCTATTGAGTTGACCTTTTTACTGTAACTTTTTGTAACAGTTTCATAATGATTGTTCTATCTTGGTCTTCAAGTTTACCATGTAACCAATTTTCTTAAGGGAAAAAATAATTAGTAAAATTATACGCCTGCCAACTCTGTATGAACTCAATATCTATTCCAATTAAAATGCATTACCTTTTATGTTTCTCAAGATGAAAAAATATTAGGAATAATCTCCACTATAAAGGAAAATTGAGAAAATATGACATGATGAGTAAGCCATTTGTCACTCCAAGAATTCTTACCTAGTGTCAGAAACCAATAAAGTGATGACAAAGTATATTTTATGTTGGGATAAATACTAACGAATTGATTGTACAGGTCCTCCAGTTAAAAATGTGAGTGGTGGTTTTAAACCTCAGTTCTGGAGTTCAGCAAGGAAAGAATTAAGAGCCAAGTAGTGTATTTAGTCTTTTTGAAAGAAAGTCACAGAGGCAGAGGAAGTGAGCCAGCTGGGCTGTGTATACTTGGGAAACACAGTTCAGAGGCAAAAGAAAGGCATATATTCTTTCCTCAGAGAAAAAGCAAACAAAGAATATATACCCAAGGAAAGCAGGGGCAGGGAAATGTGGGCATACTTTAGAGAGAGAGAATATACACTGGGTACTTTGTCTTAACAGTTTTTTTGTCTATTTTCAAAGGCAGGGATTTTAGGGGAGTTCTCAGGGGAGGATCTCAGCAGAATATTCATCAGCTTTCTAGGTGTACTTGTTCAAAGTCATAGTCTCTACTGATTGGTTGGCATGGGGAAAGGGGTTCATTGGTCATTGCATCCGATACTGATGTCAGCCATGGCATCACTTCATCTAGATTTGTTGCTTTTCTGGTCCTGGGGCTAAAACACAACTGAGGACTAGATATTATCTCTAGTTAGATCAAAACTCTATCTTTGTAGTTAACAGAGCCAAGGCTTTTTTCCTCAGGTTATTTGATGATGATTGAAACTTTATTGTCCTGAGGGCTTAATATTTCAGGGAGTGGATGTGCAAAGGAGAAGGAGGCAGGTGAGTCAGCATGCTGGATGAGGCCAGTTTAAATCAGCTATCTGTCTGAGTTTTCCCATTTCACTTGCCAAAAAATTTTCCTAAATTATTATTATCCTGAATCAAAAACGAGAGAGAGAGAGAGAGAGAGAGAGAGAGAGAGACTTAAAGAATTGTTGGTGTATGTGTGCACTATCAATCTGAAGTTTTCAAAGGTATTCACTTTTGTTAACCTTAACTTCACAGGCCATTACTGGTAATTTGATAGTTTTTGAAGCTGTTTGATTTTAATATGGAATTCCCTAGACTGATTTATATGCTATATGCATCACTGGAAATTACAATAAATCTCCTCTCTTTATTGTGGGTTAATGTGACTGACATGAAGAATCATTCTATCTTTTTAATGTTTGATATATTTAATATTTGGTCTTTGTAAGAATAATTGGTTGAAGATACTGTATTCTAAAGGAGTAAAGTTACAATGTTAAGCCCATGGCCTGAATGAATGCTTATTACTTCATTCATTTATTTAATGTTTTATTTTTTTATTTTTAAATCATGCTTATTCTATTGCAGTTGTCTCAATTTTTACCCCTTTGCCCCCCTCCACCCATCCCACCCCCACCCCTTGCTCCCACAGTCAATTCCCACTCTCTTGTCCATGCGCATGGATAATTCATACATGTTCTTTGTCTAGTCCCTTCCCCCATTGTCCTCTTTCCCCATCTCCTCTGGTCACTTTCGTTCTGCTCCATGTTTCCATGCCTGGGGTTTATTTTGCATGTTAGTTTATTTTGTTGAATAGATTCTACTTATAAATGAGATCATATGGTATTTGTTTTTCACCAACTGGATTATTTCACTTAGCATAATATTCCCCAGTTCCATGCATGTGGTCATGAAACTTAGGAGTTCCATCTTTCTTTCTCTTTTCTCCCTCTTTCTTTTTTCTTTCTTTCTTTCTCTTTCTTTTCTTTCTTTCTTTCTTTCTTTCTTTCTTTCTTTCTTTCTTTCTTTCTTTCTTTCTTTCTTTTTCTTTCTTCTCTTTCTTTTATAAATGCAGATTGATTTTATTTATTTTTTCAATGTCAAAGTCAATTATAAAATAATAAAAAATTTAAGCCATTATAAAGTCTCAATGATTAAACCAACATGACAGCAGCACAGAAATAATCAAGTAGATCAATGAAATATAATGAACATTCTAGAAACAAATGTATATATCTGTCTAACAATATAATATATGCTTAAATTGAGATTTTAAATCAATGAGTAAAATAAGGTTTATTCAACAAACAAGGTGCATGGACCACTATTACCTGAAATAAAACAAATATAGAGCCCTATTTCACACATTGTACAAGAAATATTCAAGTGAGTTAAAAATCAATATGAAGAATCTAAGGAGCTTTAGATGAAAATAAAAACTAATATTTTTCTTACCCTGAAGTAAAATATTCAAACCCAGAAGTTATAAAGTAGCCAATATGACTATATTAAAAATTAAGACTATATAGTAATATACATATAAAAAAGTTAAAAGACAAGTAATAGAATGGGAAAGTATTTGCTACATATCTAAAAAAGGGTTAATAGTTTTTTGGGTTTCTTTAGGGAAAAAATACTATAAATCTTTAATCAATAAATGGCTAAGGAATACCAAAAAGTCATTTAAAACTTTTAAAAAATAATAGAAATAGATAAGAAATATACAAAACCAGGTTTAGTTTCAACAAAAAATAAAGGAATAATTAAAGTAACATATCATTGTCACAATCAGGTTAATAACTATTAAAAATGTTGGTAATATTAAGTATTGGCAACTGTGTAAGAAACTTGGTATTCATCAACTCTTTCTTTATATTAAAGCAGTCCCTATAGCATATTTTGCAATGCTGATTTAGTGGAGGTGTATTCTTTTAGCCTTCTTTTGTCTGGGAAATCTCTTATTTTGCCTTCCATTTTAATTGAGAGCCTTGCTGGGTAGAGGAGTCTTGGTTGCAGACCTTTGCTTTTCATGGCTTGGAATATGTCTTGCCATTCCCCTCTGGCTTGTAGTGTTTCTGTTGAGAAGTCAGCTGCTAGCGGTACTGGACTTCCTTATATGTTACTACCTCTTTCTCTCTTGCTATCTTTAGGATTCTCTGTTTGTCTTTGATATTTGTCATTTTAATGGCAACGTGTCATGTTGTGGGCCTCATTGAGTTCCTCTTGAGTGGGACCCTCTGTGCTTCCTGGACTTGTGTGACATTTTCTCTCCTCAAATTAGGGAAATTTACCATCATTATTTTTTCCCAACAGGTTCTATCCCTTCTTCAGCCTCTTCTCCTTCTGGTATCCCTATTATACGGATATTATCACGTTTTAGGTCATCCTGCATTTCCCTCAACACCTCTTCATTCTTTTTGAGTCTTTTTTTCATCTTCTTGTTCTTTCTGGGAGCTTTTCTGTACCTTGTCCTCAACCTCACTGATTTGATTCTCAGCTTTATCTACCTGCTTTTGATACCTTCTACTGTCTTCAATTCAGAAATTTTATTCTTCATTTCCTCTTGTCTCTTATTGATAGTTTCTATGTCCTTTTGCATGCTGATATAATTTATAGTAAGTTCTTCGTAGTTTCCCTCTAGTTTTATATATATATATATATATTTCTCTTTAAACTCACTGAGTTCATTGAGCTTCCTTAGAACCATTGTTTGGGACTCAATATATGATAGTTTACTTACCTGTACTTCATTTATTGCTCCTTCTGGGGATTCCTTCTGTCCCGACAGCCAGGTATTTCTTTGTCTTCCCATTATTTGTGAAGCTCTTCTCTTTTTCGTCTGCTTCTTAAGTTGATCTGTCTTGATTTCCTGACTTTGTGGTGTGAACTTCTATGTTAGGAAACAGCTGTTTTTACTTTCCGGATCTGCCGCTGATGATGTCAGATGTTTTCTCTGTCTGACCTTAGGCAGTCTGTTCGAGACTTCCAGGAATCTACTCTCTGTGGCTGTCTCCTTCAGCTGTTAATCTAGTCACTCTATACTCAGCAGGCCACCTTAAACAGCTCAGGGCAAGGCGGAACCCTTCTTGGAGGCAGGGTTATTGGGTCTTCTCATGCTGTTGCCACTCAGGGGAGTGTCTCTGCCTGAGCAAGACAGCTGATGCTGTATTGGGGAAGAGTAGGTACCAAGACTCCACCAGCCACTCTCCTTGTTTTCTTACTAAATCCTCTATCACCAGTTTCTCTTCAAGTCTCCAGATAACTCTGCACCCCTTTTAGCCAGGGATCTACTGTCTGTGTCCACCGCTCCGCACTCAGCAGGCAGCTTAGATAGCACAGGGCAGGGCAGAATCTTACCTGGGGGTGGGGCTATTTGGTCTTCTGATGCTCTTGCTGCTAAGGGGAGTGGTCTCTGCCTGAGAAAGATGGCTGCTGCTGCATGGTGGAGGAGTTAGCACTGAGATCCTGCCAGCTACTTTCTCAGTTCTCTCCACAAAGCTTCCTTCCCCAGTCTTTCCTCAGGCATCTCTAGCCTACTCTGTCCCCTCCTTTGCTGGAGACCAGGGTCAGTGGCTGCAAATAAAAATTTATGTGTTGGTCCTTTAAACGGCTCTTTGCTTCTCCAGCCACCTGTCTCTGGAAGAAAGCCAC
This sequence comes from Pteronotus mesoamericanus, assembly GCF_021234165.1. NCBI lineage: Eukaryota > Metazoa > Chordata > Mammalia > Chiroptera > Mormoopidae > Pteronotus > Pteronotus mesoamericanus. The sequence continues at coordinate 63,769,866 of NW_026555321.1, forward strand.
CCTTCCACTTTTTGCAGCAGGCTGTTTTTTGTGTACTTTTTGGGCTCTGGTGTTGTAGGTTGGAGATTCCCACTTTTGGTTTAGACCCCACTCTTCTCAGGTGGATACAACTGGCCCTACAATATCCCTCTGGTACTGCCACCCATGTGCACCCCATCCACCTTCTTGAGTCTCTCCCACACTCCATACCAGTTAGATTCTGCTAAAGCTGATTCTTCTGTCTGCCTGAGGTTATAAGGCTCCTCTCTCACTATTGTTCAGTTGTTAGTTCCAGGTGATTTCTCCACTATTTAGTTGTAATTCCAGGTTGTTCCTGGCATGAGGTCAGTGTGACTTCCACTCACTACTCCACCATCTCGATTCTCTAATACTTCATTCATTTTGATAATCCTCTAGGCAATATCTATATCTGTTTATTTCCTCTGTTTACAGATACTTCTTTTAATTAGTCTATTACAAATGCCTCAATTTTACCCCATGTCTCTCCCTTGTCCACCCACCCCCCTTCCGGGCTTCCACAGTAAATCTCTACCCCATAGTCCATGCTCATGGGTCATTTGTACTTGTTCTTTATGATCATGTTATCTCCCCTGTGAAGTAAGTATATTGTACTTGTTTTTTACCTAGGCCTTTCACCTTTTTTCTTTCCTTATACTCTTACCCCTTCCCTTTCGGTCCCTGTCAGTTTGTTCCTTGTTTCCATGCCTCTGGTTCTATTTTGATCGTTCGTTTGTTTTATTCATTAGGTTCCTGTTATAGGTGAGATCATATGGTGTTTGTCTTAGCCACCTGACTTATTTCTCTTAGCACAATGCTCTCCAGTTCCATCCATCCTGTCCTGAATGTAGGAGTTCCTTTTTTCCTTCTGCTGCATAGTATTCTATTGTGTAAATGTATCAGTGTTTTGATCCACTCATTTATTGATGGGCACGTAGGTTACTTCCACACATGACTATTGAAATTGTGCTGTTATGAATATTGGGGTGTATAGGTTCTTTTGAATAGATTTCTTGGGGATGTCTAGGGTATAATGCCAGCAGTGGAATAGCTGGGTCAAAGGGTAGTTCAATTTTTAGCTTTTTGAGGAAATTCCAAACTGTTTTCCACAGTGGCTTCACCAATCTGAATTCCCACCAACAGTATACTAGCGCTCCCTTTTCTCCACAACCTTGGGAGCACTTTTGTTTATTTGTTAATGATGGCCATTCTGACTGGTGTGAAGTGGTATCTCATTGTGGTTTTAATTTGCATTTCTCTGATAACTAGTGATGCTGAGCATCTTTTCATATGTCTCTTAGCCCTCTGTATGTCCTCCTTGGAGAAGTGTCTGTTCAGGTCCTTTGATCATTTTTTTTCATTGGATTGTTTGTCTTCTTGGAGTGGAGTTGTGTTAGTTCTTTATATATTTTGGAGATCAAATAATTGTCTGAGGTATCATTTACAAATATATTTTCCTGTATGGTTGGTTCCCTTTCCATTTTTCTGCTGTTTTCTTTTGCCGTGCAGAAGCTTCTTATTTTGATGAAGTTCCATTTGTTTATTCTTTCCTTTATGTCTCTTCCTTTAGGGGATATATAGGTGACAATATTGCTGTGTGGAATATCTGAAATTTTCCTGCCTATGTTCTCTTCTAGGACTTTTATGATGTCACAACTTATATTTAAGTCTTTCATCCATCTTGAGTTTATTTTTATGTATGGTATACATTGGTGGTTTAATTTTGTTTTCTTGCATGTACCATTCCATTTCTCCCATACCATTTGTTGAAGAGGTTACTTTTACTCCATTGTATGCCTCCGCTTCTTTTGACAAATATTATATGGCCATAGAGACATGGGTTTATTTCTGGGCTCCCTATTCTGTTCCATTGTTCTATGTGTCTGTTTTTATGCCAGTATTAACTGTTTTGATTACAGTTGCCTTGTAATGTAGTTCAATGTCAGGTACTGTGATCTCTTCCACTTTGTTATTTTTTCTTAAGATTGCTGAAGGTATTCAGGGTCATTTTCAGTTTCATATATGTGTTTGAAATATTTGTTCTAAATCTGTGAAGCATGCCATTGGTATTTTTATATGGATGGCCTTGAATCTATAGATTGCTTTTGGTAGTGAGGACATTTTAATAATGTTAATTCTCCTAATCCATAATGTGTCTTTGAGTGGGCTTCTTTGGATTCATCTGGATTAGGATCCTCCTACTTCCTGGACTTCTGTGACTTTTTTTCTCATCCAGTTGAGGTAGTTTTCTGTCACTACTTTTTCTAACAGGTTTTCTATGCTTTATTCCTCTTCTCCTTTTGGTATTCCTATGATATGGATATTAATACATTTCACATTGTCTGTGGCTCCCTAAACTCTCTTCATTCTTTTTGATTCTTTTTTTCATTTTTTTCCTCTGTCCGGGAATTTTTTTCTACCTTGTCCTCTAGCTCACTGATTAGATCTTCTGCTTCATCTACCCTGCTTTTAGCTCCTTCTACTGTGTTCATCTATTCAGAGATTGTATTCTTCATTTCTTTCTGGTTCTTAGTGATGGTTTCTATGTCATTTTTCATGCTGACATAGTTCACAGTAAGTTTCTTACAGCTTCCTTGTATTTCTTTATAGTTTTCACTGAGCTCATTAAGCTTCCTTATAACCATTATTTTGAACTCAATGTCTGATAGTTTACTTGCATCTATTTTATTTAGCACTCTTTCTGGGGATTCCTCCTTCCTTTTTGTTTGGAGGTTGTTTCATTGTCTTCCCATTGTAGGTGCTCTTCTTATTTGTTTCTGATTCTTAGTTTGATTTATTTTAACTCCATGTCTTCATGGTATCACTTTCTATGATAGGAGACCTGTGGGACTCAGTGGTTCAGTCTCCTTAATCTCCTGAACTTGATGCTCTTAGGATGTTCTTTATGCCATTTATATTAGGTCTCTGGTTGTAATTGCATTGTGATTGTTATTGGGCTATTCTTTGATGCATCCTTCCTCCAGCTGCTTGACTGAGAGTCACTCTGCCCACCACATCTTGTATGCTGTTGTGCAGGTGCTGCCAGAACAAAACCACACAGCCCAGCAACCAAACCCATGCTTGCTAAAATAGACCCTACCCAAAATCACAATATCAACAGCAAATGAGCCAATATTAATAAGGATATAAAGAAATTATGACAATTGTAAGAAAGAAGAAATGAATATGAGATGACTAACTAAAGAAAAATGATTTTGAGATGGTAGTTGGAAGAACAATAATAAGAGCAGGGAATAAGGGCAATGTGAAGAGAAAAAAGAAATTAAATTTACATCATAAATAAAATAAGAAGTGAAGAAGGCCAAATGGAGCAAGAGAAGAGAAGCATATAGAGTTAGGTTTAAACAGAACCTTAAATATATATATATATATATATATATAGAGAGAGAGAGAGAGAGAGAGAGAGAGAGAGAGAGAAAGAGAGAGAGAGAATACAAAAAATAAGTAAATAACTAAAAAAAAGGAACCAAACTGGGGAGAAAGATCAACCACAGCATTATCAACAACAAATGAGCTAATATTAATATAGGTAAAATTGAAATAAATGGGAAAAAAGAAAGAAAACCTGAAGAGATGTCTAAAGGAAAAGGAAGTGATTTTGAGATGATAGAAGAAGGAATGCTAAGAGTGAGGAATGAAAACCAGGATAAGAATGGGGAAAATTAAAATTTGAGACAAAAAAAAAGAGAAAGGGCAGGAAGAAAGCAGAATGGTATAGGAGAGGGGAATGGTGAAATTTGAGATTTGAATTACAAAAATAATGAAGATCTAGAGATAAAATTGAAGAAATGCAACAACCACCACCCTACCCACAACCAACAATCAAAAACTGATAATGATGGAGGGAAAACAAGGACCTTTTAAAAGTGGGAAAAAGAATGTGAGATGACTAAAGACTAGGAAAATGGTTTTGAGAAGCTGGAGGGAGGAGGGTGACGGGAATAGTAAAAGTGATTAATGGAAACAAGTCATAGAAAAAGAGAAAACAAAACTGAAAATGAAAATAAGAGGAAAGAAGAAGGCAAAATGGGGTGAGGGAAGGGGGATCAAAATACAAGATTTAAAATAAACTGTAATATAAAATCTAGTGACCTAATAGATACAAAACTTAAGGACAAGAAATTAATGTTATGAAGCTATGTAGGAGAGAAAAATATCACAAATTTTGAAGACTGTGGTGCAATTTGTCTCAGTATTATCTACTATCTACTGCTGTTTTTCCCTTCTGGATCTGCCTTGGGTGATGTCAGATGGTGCCCCAGTCTCGCCTTAGGCAGCCTGTTTAAGACAACCAGGAAGCTACAGTCTATGGCTGACTCTTTCAGTTAATCTAGTCACTCTGTAATCAGCAGTCAGGCTTGGGCTCCATTGGGCTATGTAGGGCAGAGCAATCCCTGTGTGCAGGGCTATTTCTTCCTCTCAGGCTGATGCCTGATGGAAGGGGTAGTGATCTACCTGAACAAGATGCCTCCTGAAGTATGGAGGATGACTCAGCACCAAGATCCTGGCAGCTGCTCTCAGTTCTTGAAAGCCACAGTCCCCAGTCTCTCCTCAAGCATCTGTAGACCACTCTGTTCCACCTTAGCCAGAACCCATGGTAAATAACTGCAAATGAAATTTTATGCACTGGCCCATTAAAAGGCTTTCTGTGACTCCAGCTGTCTGTCCCAGGCAGAGAGAAACCCTTCTGCTTTTCCCAGCTGGATGTTATCTGGGTTATTTTCAGGCTCTCATTATGTAGGCTGTGGAGCCCAACTTGGGGTTTAGACCCCACACTTCTTAGTGGGAATCCCCTGGTCACTGAAATATTCCTCTGGCACTTCAGCTGCCACCTGTGGGAGCCCAACCAGCCCTCTCACACCTTGCCTGCACTCTGTACCAGTCACGTCGTGGTGAAGCTCTTTCTTCTGACTGTCTGTGGCTATGAGGCTTCTCTTCCACTATTGTTCAGTTGTTTATTCCAGATGATTTCTCTGCAATTTAATTGTAATTCCAGATTTGTCCTGAGAGAAAGTTAGTGTAGATTCTACATACCCCTTGACTATCCTGGATCCTCTGATACTCCTTTTTCTTGGTCTTTCTCATTCTGTAAATCTCATTTTGATTATAAAAAATCTTGTAACAATTTCTCAGTGGTGATATTGTGCACAGATCTTCCTGACTCATTCTCATAAACTACTGATCCATTATTTAGGACCTAATCAGTTTTTATTAATTTTTCTGTTTGACTATATATGAAGAAACACTGTTATTTAGCTGCAGAATTAAATTGCATTTTTACTACAATGCATCTTTTTACATTCTTAAATGCAGCAAGTAAGGGCATGGTATTGTTTTTATTTAGATAGAATTATTATTATCCTTTCCACTTTATACATAATTATCTCAGTCTTGGTGTTCTTTTTTGCAACTACATAACATTTCTGTCTTTTACAATTTATTGAAAAGATGGCTCATTTGAGATTCACAGAGAATTCAAATGAGTCAGGAAAATTTGGAAATTTTAGCCCTTTATAGTTACTAAATAGGTCACAACATAGAAAAACTATAAGCTTCTATTTACTCTGTGAGTCATTCTTGAACCTCATTAAAAAACTCAATATTTTGGGGCCAAAAGTAAAATAATTTTCAATATAAAAAAGCTGTTTCTTTACTCTCCTTTGTTGAGTCCAGTGTCTGTCTGTTTTTTTTTTTTTATTGATTTTAAAGAGAGAGGTAGAGAGAGAGAAACACTAGCTCATTGTTCCACTTAATTATGCATTCATTGATTGATTATTATATGTACCCTGACTGGGGATCAACCTTGGTGTAGAGGGATGATGCTCTAACCAACTGAGCTACCCTGTCAGGGTTCAATATCCGATTCTTAAATTTGAACAAGAGATACCTCCCTTCCATGCCCTTCTTATGATTTTTCTGTTTTAAAAGAAAGAAAACCACATAGACAAAGGAAGCAAAACTCTTTTTTTTTTGTCCTGTGGATGCTACTCTGTTACCTAAAGCAGAATGAGAGCCTATGAAATGCCACAGCAAATAAAAGGCAAATATACCTTATATTATATATTATATATACCTATATTTAACATAGTCTTATCTATGCCCTCTGTGGGGCAGGTAGCAAAACCATGTGTGTCCTACACTAGGTGGTGAGTTTGATGAGTGCATCTTCTTGCTCATGATGTTATTTCAGGGAAACCAAGATTCTCCCTTTATTTCAAGAGACCTCAAATAATAGCTAGTAATTTTCCCTGGAATGATCTTGTTGCCTGAGAAATCAGTTTGAGAAAAGGAGAAGGAAAATTAGTAAACTTATTGAACAGACAGCAAAGGACACATTTCCAACCATTTGAAAATTTTAAGTGGATCGACAATGGGTCATGTCACATACATATCTCTTGATGCACTAACTTCCCAATGCTCATAGACCTGGCTGAGCCAGAGACTTTTCTATGAGATCCCTAGAGAAGGCAGTTACATTTAGCTCTGCAGTTTACCATCTGAGAGCTTTTGTTTTGCATTACTTAACAGCTCTACAAGTTCAAGTCTTCCTCAAATGGCAATGTTGAGAACACCTAGCTTATGTGAGGGCTCAAAAACATAACATCATTCCTATCATATAGAAGGCATTGGAAGTATTCTTCTTATTACTTAAAATGTAGAAACAAATTAGAAATATACAATCTTTTGTGATATTTCAGTTTAAGGAGAGAAAAAGTGAAATTCCATCAGAGATGGTATGCTATCAACCCAGAATGAATCTAATCTCTAGTTTGGTAATCCTGTATTTGACATCAGATGTAATGGACCACATCTGACTAATCACATGTTGTGCGCTGTTTCCCAGAATATCCTTTAGTAAATTTAAATTTACATGTTCAGCTTTCAGCCATAGTTTGCAATTTTAAAGGATCTTCAAAATGTGGGTCCTTTTGCCTCCTAAAAACCATATCTTAAGTAAAGCTATTTCATCTGTAAATTACTTATGAATGAATGATGCATCATTTTGAGTGAATGATGAACACCATAGAATACAAATTTTTCAGTAAGAATGTTTGCTTTAAACAGAATGTAAGCATTGCTTTCAAATTGCATATATATCTACAATTTTTTTATAACTAATTTATGTTTCTATAATTAACATTTTCATTTCATTAGGGGTTAATGCCAAGTTTTTGTTTTATAAATGAGTTCCAATGAAGAGTTAATTTGTTCCATTATCATACAAAATTGCACCATTTTGTAAACCCTACAGATGAATTGAATTTCATAGCTCAAGAGATCATAAGTCTCATTAGGTAGTAAGATTGACAGCTCTGTTATTTAAACTCTACATGTATATTAAATCCTCATACTCCTTTTTTAAGATTTTATAGAATGCATAGGACATTGATGTATTATTTGCAATATTAATTTTATTTTTGACATAGACTAAAATACTATTGAAGTGATAATGCTTTGAAGAAAAATCATGGAGCAGTACAAGGCAACCATGTTTAGGAAATCTCACAAAAGAAAAAAAAACTTAAAATAGTGAATATTGAAGTTTTAATAGTCAATAAAATTGACAAGTGTTGTATATCTTGAAAATTATTTGCAAAGACAATTGTTTGTCTTTATTTAAGTCTGGTTAGACTGGTAACTAAGGGAGAGGGCTTCAGAAATTAGATCATTTGCATTCAAATAACGGCCCCCTCAACTGTTGGCTATTTAATTTTGAGCAATTTACTTGATGACTCTCCCTGAGATTTTTAATTTTTAAAATAAGAAGATAAGCACTTGTCTTGTTGAATTGTATTAAAATGAATATCTTCAGGGCAATTTAAAACTTAACATACACATTCCCACAACACACACATATACGTGCACCTATATCTGTAATTAAAAATGATCCAATCATCTCTCAATTTTTTTTCATAGGCAGTAGAAATCCCAGACAAAATAAACAGTGAGATCATATAAAAGTCTTTAAGAGATTATATCCCCAGAAAACCTGAACCTGGAAAATATAGACAACAGGTGATTTAAATGAGTCTATCATCTAAAGCAAAATGTCTTATCCTTTTCTTATGACTATTTAATTTTCTTTTTGCTATTTCTAGAGATGGAATATTCAAGGGCCCTGCCATTACATTTCTGATCCCCATATCCATATGCATGGTGCATTTCATTTTTAATCTTATGCTTGCTGTTCTTCCTTGCTACTTGTCTTTCAATCAATTATTTTGCCTTATCCTTTCCAAAAAGAGATAACTATTTTATCTTTGCTTATATACCATATGGCTTTCCTGTATTCCTACATTAATTTCCTTAGCATTCATGTTTAACCTTATTGCTATAAGCTTAAAATACCGTCTCCTCAAAGGCTGAGGTGAAACAGCTAGAGGCCCTAAAGAGGAAGGGAAATGAACAGCGAGTTTCAAAAACTGACATGGTTCCTCTCTGCCAGAGGTGGGTGGCTGGAACACGCAGCCATTTAAAGGGCCAAAACATAAATTTTTATTTGCAGCCTCTTACCCCAGACTCCAGCAAAGGCTGGGCAGAGTGGGCCAGAGATGCTTGAGAAAAGACTAGGAAAAGAGGTTTTGTGGAGAGAACTGAGGGCCTGACAGAGAGAATCTGGTGTTGAATCATCCCCCAAGTGGCAGCAGCCATGTGGCTCAGGCAGACCACTCCCCTGAGCTGCAGCACGCTGAAAGGACACAATATCCCTGCCAACAGGAGGGACTCTGCCCTGCTGTGTGGTGTCTAAACCCGACTGCTGAGTGCAGAGTGATTAGATTAACAAAGGAAGGAGACACCCACAGACAATAGATTCCTGGAAGTCACAAGCAGACTACCAACTGCCTAAGGTGAGATGAAGTCAAGATCTGACATCATCAAAGGCAGATGAAAAAAGAAAAAAACAGTGGCATCCTACCATAATAGTTCAAACCGCAAAGTAAGGAAATCAAGACAGAACAATTTAAGAAAGAAAAGCAAAAGAAAAAAGAAAAAAGAAAAAGAAGAGTCTCAAAAAAAAAAAAAGGAGATGACAAGTATCGCCCCCCTGAAAAACCAAAGTGAAAGGAGAAATCCCCAGAAACTTAACTAAATGAAATAGAGGGAAGTAAACTATCAGATACTGAGTTCAAAACAATCATTCTAAAGAAGCTTAATGAGCTTAGTGAGCTCAGAGAGAACAACAAAAAACTACAGGGAAACTATGAGGAATTTACTGCAAACTGTATCAGCATGAAAAAAGACAAATAAACTATCAATAAGAAACAAGAGGAAATGGAGAATACAATTTCTGAATTGAAGGACACAGAAGAAGGACTCAAAAGTGGGCTAGATGAAGCGAAGGATCAAATCAGCGAGCTGGAGGACAATGTAGAAAAAGCTCCCAGAAATAAAAAGAAATGGAAAAAAGACTCAAAAAAATGAAAAGGAATTTAGGGAAATGCAGGAAACTCTGAAATGTGATAATATTCGTGTAATAGGGATACCAGAAGGGGAAGAAGAGGAGTGAGGGATAGACAACCCGTTTGTAAAAGTAATGATAGAAAACTTCCTTAATTGGAGGAGAGAAAAAGTCACAAAAGTCCAGGAAGCACAGAGGGACCCATTCAAGAGGAATCCAATGAGGCCCACTCCAAGGCACATCATAATTAAAATGACAAATATTAAAGGCAAACAGAGAATCCTAAAGGCAGCAAGGGAGAAACAGGTTGTAACATACAAGTGAGCCCCAGCAGAGATAGCAGCTGACTTCTCAACAGAAACACTACAAGCCAAGGAATGGAAAGAAATATTCCAAGTCATGGAAAGCAAAGACCTACAACCAAGACTGCTCTACCCAGTAGACTCTCAAATAAAAAGGAAGGTGAATTATGGAATTTCCCAGACAAAAGAAGGCTGAAAGAATACATCTCCACCAAACCAGCACTACAAGATATGCTAAAGGGACTGGTTTAAGAAGATGAAGAAAAAGAGTGAAAAAGAGAACACAAGTACAAAGGAAAAAAATGAGTAACTATCAATAATAACTTTAAATGTAAATGGACTAAATGCCCCCCAAAAAGACACAGGATACCTGAATGGATAAGAAAACATGACCCACACATATGCTGCGTGCAAGGTATCCACCTCAGAACAAAGGACCTACACAGATTGAAAGTAAAGGGATGGAGAAAAATGTTCCAAACAAAGGGAAAGAAAGAAGGGGTAGCAATACTTATATCAAACAAAATAGATTTCAAAACAAAGGCTCTAAAAGAAGACCGAGAAGGACACTTTGTAATGCTCAGTCAGAATCCATCAAGAAGACATAAATTTGTAAACACACATGCACCCAACATAGGAGCACCAAATATATAAGGGAAAATCTTTGAGGACATCAAGAAAGATATAGACTGCAACACACTGATAGTAGGGGATTTTAACACCCTTACTGTCAAAAATGGACAGATCTTCCAAACAAAACATAACCAATGATATTGTGGAACTGAATTATGCATTAGATCAAATGGACTTAAGTGACATATATAGAACATTTTATCCGAAAGAAGCAAAATACATGTTATTTTCAAATACACACGGAACATTCTCAAAGAAAGACCACAAGATAGGACACAGAACAAGCTTCAACAAATTCAGGAAAATTGAAAAAATAACCAGCATTTTCTCAGACCACGAATGCTTGAAACTGGAAACCAACCTCAAGGGAAAACATCAAAAACATTCAAACTCATGGAGAATGAATAGCACATTATTAAACAATGAATGGGTCAATAATGAGATAAGAGAATAAATCAAGAAGTTTCTGGAAACAAGTGAAAATCCACACAAAACAGTCCAAAACCGATGGGACACAGCTAAGGCAGTCCTGAGAGGGAAGTTCATGGCAACAAATGCCTACCTAAAAAAGACAGAAATATTTCAAGTAAATGACCTCACCCTACAAATTCAAGAACTGGAGAAACAACAGTAAATACTAGAGCAAGTAGAAGGAAGGAAATAATGAAGATCAGAGCAGAATTGAATGACATATAGACTAAAGGAACAATTAAAAGGATCAACCAATTCGGAGCTGGTTCTTTGAAAACATAAACAAAATCGACAAGCCTTTAAGCAGACTCATCAAGAAAAAAAGGGAGAGGACCCAAATGAATAATATCAGAAATGAAAGAGGAGGAATAACAACTGATACCACAGAAATACAAAGGAGTGTTAAGAAATTACTATGAAAATCTATACACCAAGAATTTTGAAAATCTTGGTGAAATATACATATTTCTAGAAAAGCATAATCTTCCAACACTGAAGGAAGAAGAAGTAGAAAACCTAAAACATAGATTACAACTGGGGTAATTGAAGCAGTAATAAAAAACATCCCAGGACACAAAAGCCCTGGACCAGACAGTTTCAGAGGAGAATTTTACAAAACATTTAAGGAAGAGCTAAGTCCTGTCTTTCTTAGACTATTCCAAAAAATCCAAGAAGAGGAAAGACTGCCAAACTCTTTTTATGAGGCCTGCATCATTCTAATCCCCAAACCAGAAAAAGACACAGCAAAGAAAGAAAACTACCAGCCAATGTCGGTGATGAATTTAGATGCTAAAATCCTCAACAAAATTTTGGCAAACTACATCCATCAATTCATTAAAAGTATCATCCACCATGATCAAGTGGGATTCATCTAAGAGATTCAAGGATGGTTCAATATTCACAGTTGAATAAATGTAATACATCACATAAACAAAAGGAATGACAAAAAAAACACACGATCATCTCAATAGATGTGGAAACAGGATTCAATAATGTACAGCAGCTATTTATAATAAAAACACCCAGAAAAATGAGAATAAAGGGGTCATATCTCAACATAATAAAAACCACATATGAAAAACCTACAGCCAACATCATACACAGCAGGAAAAATTAAAGCTTTCCCAGTAAGATTTGGGACAACAAGGATGTCCGTTTTCACCACTTCTATTCAATACAGTATTGGAAGTCCTAGCCACAATGATCAGACAAGAAAAAGAAATAAAAGGCATCCAAATTGGAAAGGATGAAGTAAATTTATCATTGTTTGCAGATGACATGATAGTGCATGTAGAAAACCCTATAGATGTCAACAAAAAACTACTTGACCTAATGAGTGATTTTGGCAAAAGTGTGAGATAAAAAGTCAATATTCAGAAATTGAAGACATTTTTGTACACTAACAATAAAATATCAGAAGTAGAAATCAGAAAAAAATCCCCTTTGCTATAGCAACAGGAGAAATAAAGTACCTAGGAATAAACTTAACCATGGAGGTAAAAGACCTGTACCCAGAAAACTATACAACACTGAAAAAAGAAATTAAGGAAGACACAAATAAATGTAATCATACACCATGTTTATGCATTGGAAGAATTAACATCATTAAACTGTCCATCCTACACAAAGCAATTTATAGATTCAACACCATCTCTATTAAAATATCAATGACATATTTTACAGACATAGAACAGATATTTCAAAAATGTATATGGAACCATAAATGACCCTGAATAGCTGCAGCAATTTTGAGAAAGAAAATCATAGCAGGAAGGAATACAATACTTAACATCAAACTATATTGCAAGTCTACTGTAATCAAAAGAGTCTGGTTTTGGCACAAGAATAGACACATAGACCAGAGGAACAGAACAGAAAGACCAGAATTAAACCCATGTCACTATTGTCAATTAATTATTGACAAAGGGAGCAGAAGCATAAATTGAAGTAAAAATAGTCTCTTTAAGAAATGGTGTTGGGAGAGCTGGACAGCTACATGCAAAAGACTGAAATTAGATGACCAACTGACCCCATACACAATAATAAACTCAAGATGGTTAAAATACTTAAATATAAGTTGCAACACCATAAAAGCCCTAGAGGAGAAAATGGGCAGGAAACTCTCAGATGTCCCAGGCAGCAATATTTTCACCAATATATCCCCTAAAGCAAGGGATATAAAGGAAAATATAAACAAGTGGGACCTCATCAAAATAAGAAGCTTCTGCATGGCTAAGGAAACATCAGCAAAATGAAAAGGGAACCAAGCATATGGAAAAATATATTTGCCAATGATACATCAGATGGAGGTTTGATCTCCAAAATATATAAAGAACTCACATGACTCCACTAGAAAAAGACAAACAATCCAATTAAAAAATGGGCAAAGGCCCTGAACAGACACTTCTCCAAGGAAGAGTTACAGAGGTCTCAGACACCTATCAAAAGATGCTCAGCATCACTAACCATTAGAGAAATGCAAATTAAAACCACAATGAGATATCACTTCACACACTTTGGAATGGCCATCATGAACAGATCAACAAACAATGGGTACTGGAGAGGTTATGGAGAGAAGGGAACCCTAGTACACTGTTGGTGGGAATGCAGACTGGTGCAGCCACTGTGGAAAACAGTTTGGAATTTTCTCAAAGAGCTAAAAATGGAACTGCCTTTTGTCCCAGTGGTTCCACTGCTGGGATTATACCCTAAGAATCCCAAAACACCAAATCAAAGGAACCTATGAACTCTAATGTTCATAGCAGCACAATTTACAATATCCAAGTGCTGGAAGCAACCTATGTGCCCAAGTGTTAATGAGTAGATTAAAAAACAGTGGTAAATTTACACAATGGAATACTACACAATGTAGAGAAAGAAAGAGCTACTACCCTTCAGAACAGCATGGGTGTAACTGAGGAGCATTGTACTAAGTGAAATAAGCCAGGTGGTAAAATACAAATACCATATGATCTCACTTATAAGTGAAACCTAATCAACATAACAAACAAGCAGGAAAAATATAACCAGTAACTTTGAAATAGTAGTTATAAACTTTTTTTCATTCTGACATTATTTATTTGTCCTTTATCACTTTTCTTTTTTTAACTTATTTATTTTTATTTAATTTTAATCATGTTCATTCTATTACAGTTGTCTCAAGTTTTCCCCTTTTGCCTTCCTCCACTCATCCCACCCCCACCCTGATTCCCACAGTCAATTCCCACACTGTTGTCCACATCCATGGGTCATTCATACATGTTCTTTGTCTAGTCCCTTCCCCTTCTTTCCACCATTGTCCTCTTTACTCTCTGGTCACTTTCAGTCTGCTCCATGTTTCCGTGCCTGTGGTTTATTTTGTTTGTAAGTTTATTTCATTGAATAGAGTCCACTTATAGGTGAGATCATATGGTATTTGTCTTTCACCAACTGGCTTGTTTCACTTAGCATGGTGTTCTCCAGTTCCATCCATGTTGTTGCAAAAGGCAGGAGTTTCTTCTTTCTTTTTTTTTAAATGCAGATTGATTTTATTTATTCTTTTAAATGTCAAAATCCATTATAAAATATTAAAAAATTTAAATCCAAAAAAACCCCAAATAATCTGACATTAATGAGAAGGAAGAAGGGAGTGTGGTACTGGTGAAAAGAAAGGGAAGGGTCTTTAGGAAACATTTATGAAGGACCCATGGACATAGGAAAATTTAGGAAGGATTGAGGGTGGTAGGTTTATATGGGTGGGGCAGGAGAAAGTCATGGCATGAAAATGGAGACAAATGTATTTGAACCACAACAACAACAACAAAAAAACAATCAGAGGAAACCAAGTGTGTACTCTTTCCTAGAATAATAAAAAAACCTTCGTGAAAATGGCACCACATCTTTTCTTAAATGATTTCCCTTTAAATTATATTGACAGTAAATTTTGTGTGATGAAATGATGTTTTGTACTCATTTGTGTGGCCAAAAAACATCTACATTGTTCATAAGAATTCTCTTTTTGTAAAGCAGATGTTTTCTTAAATTCCAGGAAGAGTCTCAAACTGAGTTTCTCAGGAACACAACATTAGCAGCAAAAGCATATGCCATTTTGAGAGAACATATAGAGGTACTTTATATTTTCTTCTAAAACAAAGCTAAACCAATATATATTTCCAAAAACACAATATGTGCTATTTTAAGAATATCATGTTTTTGATAGTCTTGCCTAGCGGGTACAAATCTTTCAAGGTTAGGTATTCCCTTTGTTCTATAAATACAGTCAGTTCCCAATAATAAAATATTGAAAGAATGAATAAATGCAAGATTTTATATATATATATATTTACTTATATATTTGTATATACATATATGTGTGTATATTTATTTATATATATTTGTATATACATACACACCCAGTATCATATATATGTGTATGTATATCTCTATCTATCTATCTATCTATCTATATATATAGATAGATAGATATAGATATATATACACCTTCATAATATACCTTCATATATATACTGGTGTGTGTATATGTGTGTTTGTGTATAATGCCTCTTATGAAGGAATCAATAAACTGTACTTTACTCCTTAATTATTTTAAGAGCTACTAAAAAATCTTCAAAAAAATATAGTCAAAGACTTTCAAAAGCAAGGCCAATGAAATGGATCTGAACTCTATTTACCTTTAAAACAACTATAGTATAATATATGTAAATCCTAATTTTGGTGACTAACTAAACCACATGCATATGCATATACCTAACTGTTAACTAACAAAAGTGGGGTTTGGCTGCCCCCTGACACCTAAAGGCAAATTCCAAAGATGAATGTTGGTGGGGAAGGAAAGAGGTCTTTATTAAAAGGTTGCATAATTTGGGAGGACAGAGGACTCCCTGGTTCCAGTCTCATCTCTTCTGCAAAACTCAAGCAAAGGCCATCTGTTCCCCAAAAGACTAAACCCCAAAAGGATGCCCAGAAGTCCTTCTCCATCTTTATCTGTCCTTTGGAGCCTGAGGCTGCTAAGAAGGTGGCTCTCCAGCTTCAGGCTTTTTCCTGGGGTCCATATGTGGTGCCAGCACTGCCATCATCACACAGCTCTCAGGAGCTAGCCAATCCCACAAACACTCCTGGCTGCACACCCATGCTGGTGGGTCCAAGAGGGAGAGAGCATGTTTCTGCCTTTCCTTTGTTTAAATTTCCCAGTCCAAACTTCCACGCACTCTGGGAAGGTCCAGTTCCTCCAGCCAATCTTGTCCTTTTCCCAGGCTAGACTGGTAAGACAGTCTTCCCTGTGCTACCATGTTGACATTTATGGTACACGTGCAGCTATGTCCTCTGGTTGCACCTTCAATCAAGGACCAGAAGTGGGTAAGTGGGCTTTTCCCTCTGTAAATCATTCTCACTAGTATCACACATGCTTACTGCAATGACTTTTTCCAGTGCCTCACTAGCTTGGTTACTAAGACAATGTGATGCTGCCTCTGCCTCAGGGTGGTCCCTTCTCTTTGCCCCACCATTCTTGGGGTGCCACACCAGTATCCTTAGAACCAAGGAGCACTGCGTACTTTAACATGTACCTGCCATGGTAGAAATGGCATTCTGCACTTGTATCTACAAAATGTTTAGCATAGTACTTAATGTGTACTATTAGAATTCTAAACTTATTGCAAATTTTTATAGAAATGAACAAGGAAACTCTTTTTTTCTGATATTACTTAAGGAACTTGCATTCACAATCTTGACTAACTAGTTTGTTACTAGATTCTACTCTTTTTCCCAATTACATATTTTTAATAACTAATAATAGCAAAAATAGGTCATCATTAAGGGATGCTAGACAACTGTATTGCCTTTTTTACATCTTTATATTAATCCTGTTCAGTCAATTATTGTTATTGTTTCCATGGGACCCACTGAAATTGCCCAAGTTTCTTTTTATTGCTGGCTTTATTTACTAGTCCAGTTTTACTTACCTCAACTTTATATTTTGTAATTTTTATAGTCCAGTGATCCTGAAGAGATTCAGAGGGTGAGGTTGATGGTAAGCCACTATGCTTCTAATTCCCACTTCTACTGAATTTCCTTATTTTCTTTTCTCTCCCATAATAGGACTATTAGTTTTCTTGTCTTATTATTTTCCCTAAAGTCTCACCTCACAGGACAGTTGTGAGTAGCAAGTGTTTAGTGAAGATGACAGAGAGAGGCTTCTTCCCAAACTGCAGACAAGTTTACTGACAGACACACTAGATCTTCAAGGTCCTCTGTCCTTTGTGTTCTGTCCCAGCCTTCCTCACCAACCTTTCTTATCTTTGGCTCCAACTTCATCAGGGACCTAAGCCTTCTCTTTATCCCCTATGATGTTGCTTCTTTTCACTCTTTTCAAGAATTTTCTCCTATCTTTCAGTCTGTGAAGAAAACATCACATGCCTCTTATTTTATTAAGCAAGCTATTTTCCTTTTGCTTAATTCTTGTTAATGTTTGCCCATACTGAAGTGCGTCTCCCCTTTTCTAGATCACCTATCAAGACACTCTGTTAATAAAACAAGGTCTTACTTGGAAATAAATGCTTCCATTTATTTGCCTTTTAATTTCTTCCATGATCAAACTAAAGAATGCTCAAGACCAAAAAGCTAGGAAGCAGCAGAGCTGGGATTTGAATTCAGGCAGTTCTCACACTTGGTGGAAGTTCTTGGTAAATGACCATTCATTGTAATTGCTGGTGACTGGCCCCTTAACACCACAAGAACTGATCTTCTTGCTATCAAATCTAATAAGATGACCTAGAAGTTCACCCCAGTCTGACAAAACTATAGACATTTTTCTCCCTGATTACAGACCCCAACCTCCCTTTTCTTAGAATATTTACTTTAGAAAAAAAATTAATTGTAACCTCTTTCTCTACCCCTTTGTGATATAAATCTTTTCCCAGTTCTTTGTCAATTTTACAGCCTATTGATATCTTTCTCAAGGACCTGAGAACCATTCCATTAAAACGTCACCATGAAAGGGGACAAAGCAGTACCTCCTACCTCCTAGTCTCCCTGTGGAGGTAGGAGCTGAACTGATGGATGACAATTAGCAAACATAGATGGCCTAAATCAAACAGACCAACCTCCTACTTCATCTTCTCCAGGACTTTCTACTCGATCACCCAGTGGTTAGAAATCCCCATGTTGTGTTTCAGTAGCATTGAAATTAATCTATTTCCCAATCACAATATTCTTGAATTAAGTGTTCTTGACTAACTCTCTCTCCAGGGAAATTTTTGACATGTCTCATGCTCAGATATCCCTGCACAGCTCAAAAAACAGAAGTTACACACTGGATATTACAAATACTTTCAAATGCCTTTTTCCCTTAAAAAAATACTATGGTTATAAAAATATTCTGTTGATGAGCCGGTCAAATCTTCTGTCTCATAACTGATGTGGAAGGGACACCCTCTGAGAATTTTTTCTCTTTTTTAAATATTTTTTATCCTAATCTGATAACATTTTCTCATTGCTTTTTTGAGAGAGGGGATGGGAGAGAGACAAACAATGCTAGAGAGAAGAATCAATTGGTTGTGTCCTTTGCACTTCTGGGGACCCAGGAATTGTATGATCCTGGACAAGGATTGAACCTGAAGCCTAAGTTTGTGCCCCAGCTGGGAATCAAATCTGCAACCCTTAATTTCTGGGGCAATGCCAACCAACTGAGCCATAAGAGCTAGGGCGAATATTTTCCTTAATGGACATAGTATGTCTTTCCTTGGCTAAGCTACTACATGAAAAAATGTCATTATTAAGACATGGGTGGGGATAAACATGGCTGCCTTTTAATAGGATGATTCACAAGCATGACATTTAGGTTATGTCACACACTATTGACATAGTGACCAAGTTATTTGTGTTGAGTTTTCAAGCAATTCATGCTGCATTTCCCAGAATTAAATTCAACATTAATTTTTTTCTAAAATAGAATCTGATAATTAATATATTATACATTAATCTTATAAGGTATTTTATATGCTAGATTCTTGTAGACAATGGTGTGGAAAGCATTCTTTATGACATAAAATGTTTTATTACAATATATATTATCCAGGCAGTTTTGAGATGGCTGCTGACAGCTGCAACAAAAACAAAATAAAACACTTTACTATGCTTTTGAATTAGAATCTATTTCTGGAGATCTGCTCTCTATAGGAAATAAAGCTATCAGTTCATCAGTTTATCCAAATGTATTTTCCTTTCAAAATGCCAGTGTCAGGGACAGAATCCAAAGTTTTCTGCTAATGGTTTCCTTGGCAAAGCCTTTGTTTTCCTGTAGTGATAATCTCTAGCTTTAAATTCAGGATGAGATTGACTTCTTTTGTATTTATTTCCTTTACACACTCTTCTCTCTTTCTCTCTATTTTTATTTTAACAATCTGATGGAAAAATATAACAAATTCTGTTATGACTGCATGCCCTGATATCTGCTAGATTACCATTAGCTTTTTTTAAAAATCACATTTTATAGCATAATCATTTAATTTCAGAAAATCATTTCAGTCCTTGATTAGGGAGAACCCAAAATACCAGCATGTAATCTACCTCTTGTTCAGTGTATGTGTGTGTGTGTTGTCTAGTTTTGTATATAGATTGTTACTCATAGAAAAATATACACATAAGAACATAGATAGACTCATTTTCATATAATGTTTTCTCCATGCATTAACTTGTGTGGGCCATTATTAAGTAATCTTTAGAAATATTTGCCAAATATGACCCAAATTGATTGAAAAAATATAACTTTATTGAGACTCTCACAAAAATGGGAAGAAAAACAAGTTCCCTCCAAATGAGTAGAAAAGGGGTATCCCCACAGAGAGAGTTAAATGAAATAGGGGCAAGGGAACTATCAGATATTGAATTCAAAACAATGAATGGTTCTAAGGAAGCTCAATGAGTTCAGCCAGCTCAAAGAGAACTATGAGAAACTGCAGAGAAACTATCAGGATCTTACAGCAAACGATATCAACCTGGAAAAGGACATAGAAACTACCAAGAAGACACAGGAGGATACGAAGAATACCATTTCTGAATTGAAGAACATAGTAGAAAGAATCCAAAGCAGGCTGGATGAACCCGAGGATTGAACCAGTGAGATGGAGGATAAGGTAGAAAAAAGCTCCCAGAAAGAACAAGAAATGGAAAAAAAGACACAAAAAGAATGAAAAGGCATTTAGGGAAATGCAGGACAACCTGAAACGCAATGACATCCTCATAATAGGGATACCAGAAGGAGAAGAAGAGGAACACGGGATAGAGAACCTCTTTGAAAAAGTAATCATGGAAAATTTCCCCAATTTGAGGAGAGAAAAGGTCTCATGGATCCAGTAGGCACAGAGGGCCCCACGGAAGAGGGACTCAAGGAGGTCTACTCCAAGACACATCATCATTAAAATGGCAACTACCAAAGACAAAGAGAATCCTCAAGGCAGCAAGGGAGAAGGAGAAAGTAATATACAAAGGAGCCCCACCTGATATGGCTAGGAGCTGACTTCCCAACAGAAACACTACAAGTCAGAAGGGAATGGCAAGAAATATTCCAAGTAATGAAAAGCAAAGGCCTACAACCAAAACTGCTCTACCTAGCAAGGCTCTCATTAAAATAAAAGGGGAAATAAGAAGTTTCCCAGACAAAAGAATTCTAAAATAATACATCTATAACAAACCAGCACTCCAAGATATGCTTAAGGGACTGGTTTAAGAAGAAGAAGGAAAAGAGTGAGAAAGAGAAAAACACAGGTAGAAAGAGAAAAAATGAATAGGTTTCTATCGGTAATAACTTTCAATGTAAATTGACTAAATGCCCCAATCAAAAGACAGGATAGCTGAATGGATAAGAAAACATGGCCCACACGTATGCTGCCTACAAGAGATTCACCTTAGAGCAAAAGACATACACAGATTGAAAGTAAAGGGTTGGAAAAAACTGTTTCAAACAAACGGGCAAGAGAAGATGCCAGGAGTTGCCATACTTGTATCAGACAAAATAGATTTCAAAACAAAGGCCATAAAAAGAGACCCAGAGGGGCACTTTATAATACTTAAAGGAAGAATCTATCAAGAAGAGATAAACATTGTAAACCTATATGCACCCAACATAGGGGCACCAAAATATGTAAGGAAAATCTTGGAGGACTTCAGAAAAGATATAGACAGCAACACACTGATAGTAGGGGATTTCAACACCCCACTGTTAAAAATGGACAGATCTTCCAAACAAAACATCAATAAACATATTGTGGAGCTGAATGACACACTGAATCAAATAGACTTATCTGACATATATAAAACCTTACATGCCAAAGAAGCAAAATACACATTCTTTTCAAATGTTCGTGGAAGTTTTTCAAAGATAGATCACATGATAGGACAAAAAGCAAGCCTCAGCAAATTCAGGAAAATTGAAATAATACCAAACTTTTTCTCAGACCACAAGGGTTTGAAACTGGAAATGAACCTCAAAGAGAAACTTCAAAAACATGCAAACTCATGGAGACTGAACAGTAGACTATTAAACAATGAATGGGTCAATAATGATAAGAGAAGAAATAAAAAAAAATGTCTGGAAACAAATGAAAATGAGCATACAACAGTCCAAAACCCATGGGACACAGCAAAGGCAGTCCTGAGAGGGAAGTTCATAGCAATACAGGCTTACATTAAAAATATAGAAACATTTCAAATAAAAGACCTAACACTACAACTTCAAGAACTGGAGAAACAAAAACAAATAAATCCTAGAGCAAGTAGAAGGAAAGAAATAATCAAGATTAGAGCAGAACTGAATGACATAGAGATGAAAAGAACAATTCAAAGGATCAACCAATCCAGAAGCTGGTTCTTTGAAAAGCTAAATACAATTGAAGAGCCTTTATGCAGACTCACCAAGAAAAAAAGGGAGAGGACCCAAATTAATAATATCAGAAATAAGAGAGGAGAAACAACAACTGATACCACAGAAATACAAAGGATTGTAGGAAACTACTATTAACTATTATATGCCAAGAAATTTGAAAACCTGGACAAAACGGACAAATTTTTAGAAAAGTATAATCTTCCAACACTGAAGGAGGAGGAAAAGGAAAGCTTGAACATACCGATAACAGCTGGGGAAATAGAAGCTGTAATTAAGAAACTCGCAACACACAAAAGCCCAGGGCCAGACGGTTTCACAGGAGAATTTTACAAAACATTTAAGGAAGAGCTAACCCCTGTTCTTCTCAGACTATTCCAGAAAATTCAAGAGGAGGGAAGACTCCCAGACTCTTTCTATGAGGCCAGCATCATCCGAATCCCAAAACCAGATAAAACCCTACAAAGAAAGAAACTAAAGGCCAATTTCACTGATGAATATAGACGCTAAAATCCTCAACAAAATATTGGCAAACCGCATCTAGCCATACATTTAAAAGATTATCCACCACGATCAAGTGGGATTCATCCCAGGGATCCAGGGATAGTTCAATATATGCAAATCAATAAACATAATACATCACATAAATAAAAGAAAAGACAAAAACCACATGATCATCTCGATAGATGCAGAGAAAGCATTTGATAAGGTACAGCACCCATTATGATCAAAACACTCAGCAAAATGGGAATAAATGGGGCATTCCTCAACGTAATAAAGGCCATATATAAAAAACCTACTGACAACATCATACTCAACAGGCAAAAACTATAAGCTTTCCCACTACGATTGTGATGTCTGCTTTCACCACTTCTTTTCAACATGGTATTGAAAGTCCGAGCCACAGTGGTCAGAGAAGAAAAAGAAATAAAAGGCATCCAAATACTTAAGGAGGAAGTAAAACTATCATTGTTTGCAGAGGACATGATAGTGTACATAGAAAACCTTGTAGACTCTACCAAAAAACTCCTCAACCTAATAAGTGAATTTGGGAAAACAGCAAGATACAAAGTCAATATTAGGAAATCAGAGGCATTTTTGTACACCAGCAATGAAGTAGAAGAAGAAGAAATCAGAAAAAAATAACATTCGATATAGAAAGAAGAAAAATAAAGTACCTAGGAATAAATTTAACCAAGGAGGTAAAGGACCTGTACTCAGAAAACTATACAATATTGAAGACAGAAATAAATAGAAGCATATACCGTGCTCATGGATTGGAAGAATAATATCATCAAACTGTCCATTCTCCCCAGAGCAATTTATCAGTTCAGCACAATCCCTATTAAGATACCAATGACGTATTTCACAGAAATAGAACAGACATTTCAAAAATTTATATGGAACCATAAACGACCCCGAATAGCTGCAGCAATGTTGAGAAAGAAACACAAAGCAGGAGGGATCACAATACCGGACATCAAACTCTACTACAAAGCCACCATACTCAAAACAATCTGGTACTGGCACAAGAACAGACCCATAGACCAGTGGAACAGAATAGAAAGCCCAGAAATAAGCCCAGGTCTAAATGGGCATCTAATATTTGACAAAGGGGGCAGAAGCATAAAATGGAGCAATGATAGCCTCTTCAACAAATGCTGTTGGGAGAGCTGGAAGGTTACATGCAAAAAATTGAAACTGGATCATCAGCTGACACCATACACAAAAATAAACTCAAGATGGATAAAAGACTTAAATATAAATCTCAACACCATAAGAGTCCTAGAGGAGAACATTGGAAGGAAACTCAGATATCCCACGCAGCAATTTTTTCACTGATATGTCTCCTAAAGCAAGGGGCATAAAGGAAAAAATAAACAAATGGGACCTCATTAAAATAAGAAGCTTTTCCACGGCTAAAGAAAACATTAGCAACATGAAAAAGGAGCCAACCATATGGGAAAATATATTTGCTAATGATACATCAGATAGAGATTTCATTTCCAAGATATATAAAGAACCCACTCAACTCCACTCCAAGAAGAGAAATGATCCAATCAAAAATGGGCAAATGACCTGGGCAGACGCTTTTCCAAGGAAGAGATACAGAGGGCTCAGAGACATTCGAAAGGATGCACAGCATCTCTAGCCATCAGAGAAATGCAGATCAAAACCACAGTGAGGTACCATCTCACACCAGTCAAAATGGCCATCATAAACAGATGCTGGCGAAGCTGTGGAGAAAAGGGAACCCTAGTACCCTGTTGGTGGGAATGCAGACTGGTGCAGCCATTGTGGAAAGCAGTGTGGAATTTCCTCAAAAAGCTGAAAATGGAACTGCCTTTTGATGCAGTGATTCCCCTGCTGGGACTATACCCTAAGAATCCCAAAACGCCAATTCAAAAGAACCTATGAACCCCAATGTTCATAGCAGCACAATTTACAACAGCCAAGTGCTGGAAGCAGCTTAAGTGCCCATCAGTAGATGACTGGATCAAAAAACTCTGGTACATTTACACAATAGAATACTATGCAGCAGAAAGAAAAAAAGAACTACTAAACTTCATGACAGCGTGGATGGAGATAGAGAGCATTATTCTAAGTGAAATAAGCCAGGGGGCCAAAGACAAATACCATATGATCTCACCTATAAGTGAAACCTAACCAACAATACAAAGATGGACGGAAAATAAGTCCAGCAGCACTGAAAGGAAAAGAAATGAACAGAGACAAGAGAGATGGAGCGAGGGGGGGATGAGGGAAAAGAAAAGGAATGGGAGGGCAGGGAACATGTAACAAGGTCTCATGGACAAAACCAAAGGGGAAGGATTGAGGGAAGTAGGGGAGGAGGGAGTAAGGGAAGGCAGAGACAAATGTATTTGAAAAAATAAAGAAAATAAATTAAATTAAAAATATATAACTTTATTTTCAATGTTTTGAAATATTAGAAGTTTAAAGTATACTTTAAGTTCATGGAATTTTGGTTAATGAAATTTGATATGCCTTTATTATATCATTTTAATATCTTAATTTTTCTGTGTTAGGCACTGTATTGAAGATTAGTATATCAAGGATCAATGAGAAATTTTCCTTTTCTTGAGGTCTAACAGCAGCCATTTCCACCCTATGAGTTCATTAAATGTCTTGGGAAGCTTTAAAATTCTATGGGGCCCCATTGTAGAAGATGATGATTTTCTTAATTTTAAAAGTTCTCAGGATGATTTTAGCATGCACCCACTATTAGACACACTGTCTTACTATCTAAAAGGGGAGGCTGAAATACACATACAAAGATGTTCCTCACTATGTAGTGGAAACCTAAATAGAAATGACCAGGGACTGTGGGAAACAGAGGGTCAGAAAAAACCAGAATGCTCATTTATCACACATCCTCTCTTAGCATGCTGCTTTCAGAAGTGCTTCAGCAAAATTGGGGAATAAACAAAAATAAAAAAATAGAATTAAACCAGTAAAGTAATGACAGAAAGTCCAGAATGAAACTGATGCACAAGTTTAAATATCAAGAGAGAAGCAAAAGGAGAATTTCTCTGGAAGGATGATCTCCATAAAATTTGGTAGCATAATGGTAGAGTTTGAAAATACTGAGTACATGGAAAAAGCAAATAAATTAGTTTTTTTCTTAATTAATAACTACAAAAGAAATATACAAACAAAAAAAGTTCTAAGAATTCAACTGTAATAGCAGAATTATCAATATTACAATAATCAGTATTTTAATACTAACATAAAATGCATTTGTTTCAAATTTTAAAATCAGTTTAAAGCCAAAGAGCACAGAGCCTTAATGTACTGATTTAATGGGATTAATCTCAACAGTATGAAAGTAAGAATATATGTGACAGAACTGGATAACAAAAGAAGAAAGAAAATGAGAAAGGCAGTGATATTCACTTCTTGATATTTTAATGCTTAGTGTCAAAAATACTGTACATATGCTGTAGTAAGAAATAAAAAAATACAGGGTTAAGCAAAAGTATGTTTACAGTTGTTCTTATAGAGAATAATTCAATAATTAATAAATAATAATATAAGAATAAACTTCATGTTTCATGCACCCACAACTGTAGACCTACCTATGACCACCTCAGTAAAAGCTGCATTATTTAATGTAACAAAACTAAACAATATTGATTTCTTTTCAGTGTTGCTGGTCTTATTTTCCTTGCATCTTTGTATTGTTGGTTAGGTTCCACTTATAGGTGAGATCATATAGTATTTGTCTTTTGCTCCCTGGCTTATTGCGCTTAGCATAATTCTCTCCAGTTCCATCCATGCTGTCGTGAAGTGTAGTAGTTCTTTTTATCTTTCTGCTGCATAGTGTTTCATTGTGTATATGTACCATAATTTTTTGATCCAGTCATCTACTGATGGGCATTTAGGTTGCTTCCAACACTTGTGTATTGTAAATTGTGCTGCTATGAACATTGGGGTGCATAGGTTCTTTTGTATTGGCATTTTGGTATTCTTAGAAATCAACAGAGACAAGAGGGAAGGGGGGGTGGGGAAAAGGAAGGGAAGGGGAAAGTCAAAAAACATATAGCAAGGACTCATGGACAAAACCAAAGGGGAAGAGCTGAGGGAGGGAAGGAGGGGGGGAGCAAGGGAAAGTGGTGGGGGGTAGGCAGAGACAAATGTATTTGAAAAAAAAGGTAAAAAAAACAACTAAACAATAGAGCAACTACACTTGGTTATATAATTTTGCTGAGGTTAAAAGATAAAGTGCATGTGGCTGAACATAAAATAATCCAACCTCATGTACTAAGTTGATGAAGGAAGAAAAAGCAACATAAATATGTTATTTAAAGATTTGGGAGTAATCACCCAGAGAAACAATTATAAGAGGTAAATGTGGGGAGGGTGAGGCAAAATATGGTTATATTTGATATTTAACAATCATATTTTTATGTTATCAAGTTCATGTTACTTTAATAAACAGATACCAGTTTAAACTATAACTGCTGATGTATTTTCTGCAGTTATGAAATTAGTATTAAGGCAGCCAGGCTTCACTCTCCAGCAATTAATTTTTGATGGTAAACAGATGATAGCCACAATTGAGAATAACTGACAGTCTAACCATTTTGCAATCCTTACAATGTAATAGCTTCCCACTTGGTTTATTTAGTCCTCTCATCATGCTATCTGTACCTTACTCATCATATTGTATTTATAGCTGTTACTAATTTTTAAGTAATTGTAAGTCAATTGCCTTATTTTCTATGTTTACCACTGCCTTCTCTAAGATGTTTGAATGTGTTTATGCTTTTTACTCTTGAAAATTGTCTGTTTCCTTATATTCTTGACAGTATTTCTCCCCATTCTTATATTTCTTCAGTTTCTTTTCATTCTGTTTCATGGGCTTCTCTTCTTGGTCTTTATTATAGGTCTGCAGCTCCCTCTCTTTTGGTTTTCACTTCTATAAACATGACTTTACTTAATGACTCCCAATTTTATACTGAAGTCTGACTTCATAAAAAAATTATTTTATAATTCACACTTTACACCTACCTGTATTTGAATAACTCCCTAGCACCTTAAACTCAAATTGTCATGAACTCATAACCATTGTATCACCCTCATCCCATTCCATCAATCTGCTGTTCCTTTTAATACCATCCTGTTATCTATTTACCTTACCACTATTCAGGAAAAACAACACTGGGGGTGATCAATAAGTGTACCTTCTTCAATGGTCATTCTTTCAGTCCCCAAACCATGCTCACCCTTCCTTTGTAATAACTAAAAAATAAAGTCTCCTCAGCCCTTTAATCTAATCTATATATTGTTTTAGATGCCCTTTCAGTGATATCTTATATTTCATTCTTTCCTTTCACAAATAATTTGTCCCAGCTAAAGTGCATTTTGAGTTTTCCAAAAAATGCGATGGCCATTTTACATTCATTTTTTTTTTCCTTGCTGAAAAACTGTTATCTCATCACAGCACTTGCTTATATCCCATCCAGTCTTCAACTAAAGCTTGATATAATTTCCTCCATAAAATCTTTGCCCACTTTGCCTACATGTATAGAGAACTCACTCCTTTGAAATCTGTGGAACTTTATATCCACACCAACTACTTGACATTAAATCTGTTCAGTATCTTAGGCTGTAACACTTTTCCCCTTACAGTGGTTTGTATTACCCACAAGAAAATTTTCTGAGAAGAAAATATGTCTTATGCTTCTTTAGATTCCAAGTATCTAATGTGGGTCCTGCACATACTAAATTCTCACAACTATGTTTTGATGGGAGGAATTTAAAAAATTTCCAGAGAATATATTTTCTCAATTTTTTCACATAACTTATACGTTTAGAAAACTATAGTAAATCACTTTTTATGGAAAATGATTTTGTCACATACTCTACCATCATGTACTAGGATAAATTAGATTAACAGGTACATATTACTGGTTATTAGAAGCATAATATGTGTTTGATGATTGAGATGTCCTAAAAATATGCCTCTTTTATGTCTGAATGGTTTATATTTTTAAGTTAGCAAAACAACACATATTATTCAAGGAAATACCACAGGTTTCTACAAAAAAATAGCTACTGATAATTTCAAATTAATTTTAAGCCTTCTATAAATATTCTTCTAATTATCTGTCATATGAAATACATGGATCATGTACTTTGCCAAATTTAGCTCAGTAAAAATGATGTTAGCTTGGGAATAATTGGGTAAAGTTCAAATGACATTAAGAAGATGAAACAAAAATAATTAAAAAGATGAGGAAGACATATGAAGGAAAACAGTCATATAATTTTTCTCATATCAGAATTGTCCATATATCCATGACCAGCTGGTTATAAAGACAAGAGAAATGAGGCAAATGGAAAGGTATGTGATGAATGCATCTTAATAGTCTTATCTGTGTTCTTCCTGATGCTGAGTCCTCAGTTTCATCTGCTAAGGTTAATTCTCTCTCAGGAAACTGTTTTTATTTCTTTTTAATTACTTTATGTATTTATATCTCAGCCTAGTTTGAAATATGCTGTAGTCAATAAGTTACCACAGAATCTTTATGTCTTACAACAATAAATATGTATTTTTAACTGTTGTACATATTTCAGTGACTGAAGCAAATTCATAGTCTATCCTCCACTAGGCAAGGACAGTAAAAAAAATTTGAACAGTAATATATTCATCCTCAGATCATTCCTGCCATCACATATATTCATTTACTGTCTCTATGCATATAAAATACCCTCACTTTCTTCCCAAGTGTGATAACTTAAAAGTCTCATCCATCACAGCACCAGACTCTGAGTTCTCAGGGTGATCTCTCCTTTGGTTTTGAATATGGATTATCCTTATCTACAGATTTCTGAATAAAATGACAAGTTATATCATCTATACACTCAATTTACAATGTTATAATAAATATTCCTATTAAACAAGGAAAGAATGGGCAGTACCTTGCAGTCACCTGATGCT
Organism: Pteronotus mesoamericanus; assembly: GCF_021234165.1. Taxonomy (NCBI): domain Eukaryota; kingdom Metazoa; phylum Chordata; class Mammalia; order Chiroptera; family Mormoopidae; genus Pteronotus; species Pteronotus mesoamericanus. Next base: position 63,799,031 of record NW_026555321.1, read on the forward strand.
TACACATCCACTGAGTTCTAAGTATGGATTAGTCTCTACCTGGATCATTGATGAGCTCTGAGAAAAAAGAGTAAAGAGCATATTGTACACATGACATCTCTAAAAGTTCTTACTGGGAACCCAGTTGTATCTGCCACTTATATTTTATTGCTTGAGGAAAGTTATATAGTCAGAACTGACTTATAGAGCTGAAGAATAGGTACAACATATTTTAAAATTTAGTACCGTCTTTATTGTGCTTGTTAGTTCATTTTGTTCATTAAATTCTCATATGAGTAAAATCCACATATGAAATAGAGAGCCGGGAGGCAGTTAGTGGGGAAACTGTTTGTGGAGTGTAAAAAGATTGAGGAAAAAACGAGAAAAAAACTCATGGACATGAAGAACAGTGTGTTGATTGCCAGGGGAAGGGGATGAGGGGAGGTGTAGGAGAGTACAGGATGAATAAATGGTGATGGATGGAGACCTGACTTGGGGTGGTGAACACAGAATACAGTGTACAGATGATGTGGTGTGAAATTGTGCATCTGAAACTTGTATAATTTTGTGAACCAGTGTCACCCCAATAAATTCAATAAAAAGGAAATAAAAAATAAAACCATCTACTACATTAAATTAGCCTTAGAAATGGAAAAACATGTGCATGTTGTATATATGCAGTTGTTACAGACATACAGACCACAGAAAGAGCTAGAATATAGTATATGATATAGACTAGTTTCTTTTAAGTGAGAAAAATCTACTTAATTTTCTCTAGTATTTCTCTTTTTGAATTTCCTTGCTAATTTGATATATGTGATGATTACAAGAATAATATCATTGTTCAAGATGATATGCCTCTATTACTTAAAATTTCTCTGCATTATCATTAAAATAGCTTATTATAGTCCAACTTCATCTCCCATTCTCTACCTTTCCTCACAAGAGACTCACATATATAATATAAAATAAGACATATAAGGATAAAACATGGAGGACTTCAAGATGGTGGAGGAGTGAGTGGAAGTCACACTGCCTTATTCTCAGGACCAGTCTGCAATTACAACTAAATTGTGGAGAAATCACCTGGAAAACAACTGAACAATAGCAAGAGAGGAGCCTTAAAACCCTGGACAGACAGAAGAATGGGCATTAGTACAATCTAACTGATAGAGGCTTGAGAAGATAGACTAGGCACCCACGGGCAGCAGTGCTAGAGGGATATTGAAATGGCCAGTTGGATCCCCCTGAGAAGAACAGGGTCTTAAACCATAAGCAGGGATCTCCAACATACAGCACAAAAGCCCAAAAAACACAAAGATAACAGCTAGCTGTGAAAAGCAGCAGGGTGCTCTCTGCCAGAGATAGGCAACTGGAGATGCAAAGATCCATTTAAAGGGCCAAAGCAAAAATTTGTAGTGACAGCCACTTACCCGGGCCTTGGGTGGAGGAGAGGGCAGAGTGGGCTGGAGCCTCCTGAGGAGAGACAGGGGAGGAAGGCTTAGGAGAAAGAAATGAGAAAATGGGTGGTAGGGTCCCAATGTTGACTCAGTCCCATTCTGCAGCTGCAATCTTGCTCAGGCAAACCACTCCCTCAATTGACAGCAGTGTGAAAGGACAGAATAGCCCAGCCCCCAGATGGCTCTGCCCCCACCAGGAGTTGAAAGGCCTGTGTGCTGAGTACAGAATGGCAGTCAGAGATAGTAGATCCCTGGCTAAAGGTGATGCAGAGTGCTCTAGAGACGCTTGAGAAAAGTCTAGAATGAGAGGCTTTGGGAGAGAACTAAGGGAGTAGCTGGGGCGGGGGGGATCCCATTGCTGACTCCTGCTATGTGTGGCAATAGCAATCTCGCTCAGGCAGACTACTCCCATTAGTGGCAGCAGCATGAAAGGACAGAAAAACCCCACCAACAAGAGAAATTCTGCCCCACCCTGACTGCTGAAGGGAGCATCACTAGATTAAAAACTGGAGGAAATAGACACAGGCAGGAGATTCCTGTAAGTCTCTTAAAGACTGCCTAAGGTCAGACAGTGTCAACAGCTGATATCATCAGAGACAGATACAGAAAGAAAGAAAGAAAGAAAGTCTCCTACAATAGAAGTTCGCAACACAAAGTCAGGGGATCAAGACAGATCAATTTAAGAGCAGAAACAAAAAAGAAGGCCCTCACAAACAATAGGAAGAAAAAGAAACACCTACCAGTCAAAGGGAAAGGAGGAATCCCCAAAGAGAGAACCAAATGAAATAGAAGCAAGTAAGCTACCAGATATTTAGTTCAAAACAACAGTTCTAAGGAAGCTCAGTGAGTTCAAAGAGAATTACCAAAAACTATAGGGAAACTTTGAGGAACTTATTGCAAACTCTATCACCATGAAAAAAGACAAAGAAAATATTAATAAGAACCAAGCGGAAATGAAGAATACAATAACTGAATTGAAGAAGACAGTAGAAGGAATCAAAAGCAGGCTAAATGAAGCAGAGGATCAAATCAGTGAGCTGGAGGACATGGTGGAAAAAAGTTCTCAGAGAGAGAAAGAAAATGAAAAAAGACTCAAAAAGAATGAAGAGGTATTGAGGAAAGTGCAGGATAACATGAAATGTAATATCCCTATAACAGGGATACCAGAAGGAGAAGAGGAACAAATGAGAGAGGACCTGTTTGAAAAGGTAATGGTGGAAAACTTTCCTAACTGGAGGCTAGAAAAAGTCACACAAGTCCAGGAAGCACAGGGGGCTCCATTCAAGAGGAACCTAATGAGGCCCACTCCCAGACACATCATCATTAAAATGGGAAATGTCAAAGATAAAGAGAGAATTGTAAAGGCAGCAAGGGAGAAAAAGGTAGTAACACACAAGGGAGTCCGCATAAGGCTAACAGCTGACTTCTCAACAGAAACACTACAAGGCAGAAGAGTATGGCAAGAAATAGTGCAATTAATGAAAAGCAAAGTCCTGCAGCCAAGATTACTCTACCCAGCAAGGCTCTCAATTAAAATGGAAGGCGAAGTAAGGAGTTTCCCAACAAAAGAAGGCTAAAATAATACACATTCAGGAAACCAGTGCTACAAGATATGCTAAAGAGACTGTGTTAAGAAGATGCAGAAAAACAATGAGAAAGAGAGGATCACAGTAACAAAGAGAAAAAAATGAATTAGTAACTATCATTAATAACTTTAAATGTAAATGGATTAAATGCCTTAATCAAAACACATAAGATAGCCAAATGGATACGAAAACATGAGCTACACATACACTTCCTACAAGACACCTACCTAAGAACAAATGACCGACACACACTGAAAGTGAAGGGATGGAAAAAAATATTCTAAGCAAATGGACAGGGAAAAAAATTAGGGGTAACAATACTTAGACAAAATAGATTTTAAAACAAAGTCCAATAAATAGACACAGAAGGACACTTTAAAGTACTCAATGAAAGAATCCATCAAGAATATGTAAGCATTGTAAACCTATGTTAACCCAAGATAGTAGCACCCCTATATATAAGGAATATCTTGGAGGACTTCAATAAGGAAATAGACAGTACCATTCAGATAGTAGGGGATTTTAACATCCCACGTCAACAATGGATAGATCTTCACAACAAAATATCAAGGATATTGTGGAACTGATTGATGCATTAAATGAAATGAACTTCACTGACATATATAGAACTTTTCATCCCAAAGAAACAAAATACACATTCTTTTCAAAAGCACATGGAACATTGTCAAAGATAGATCACATGATAGGATACAAAACAAGTCTAAGGAAATTCAGGAAAATCAAAATCATAACAAGGATTTTATTGGACCCGAATAAATAATATCAGAATGGAAGAGGAGAAATAACAACTGATGCCACAGAAATACAAGGATTGTAAGAAATTAATGTGAACAATTACATGCCAAGAAATTTGAAAACCTTGATAAAATGGACAAATTTCTAGAAAAATATAACCTTCTAACACTGAATGAAGAAGAAGCAAAAAACCTGAACAGACTTATAGAAGCTGATAAAATTGAAGCAGTAATAAAAAATATAAATAAATAAATAAATAAATAAATAAATAAATAAATAAATAAAAAACTCCCTGCACACAGAAGCCCTGGGCAGGATGTTTTCACAGGGGAATTTTGCAAAACATTTAAGAAAAAGTTAACCCCTGTCCTTCTCAGACTATTTCAAAAAATCCTACCATAAGGAAGACTCCCTAATCTTTTTATGTGGCCAGCATCATCCTAATCTCAAAGCCAGATAAAGACAGAACAAGGAAAGAAAACTATAGGCCAATGTCACTGATATTGAATGTAGACACTAAAATCCTCAACAAAATATTGGCACACCACATCCAGCAATACATTAAAAAGATCATCCACCATGATCAAGTGGGATTCATCTCAGGGATGCAAAGATGATTCAATATTCACAAATAAATAAACGTAATACATCACATAAACAAAAGAAAAGACAAAAACCACATGATCATATCAGTAGATGTGGAAAAAACTTTTGCTATGGTACCGTTCGTATTTATGATAAAAACAATCAGCAAAATGGGATTAAAGGGGACATACTCCAACCTAATAAAGGCCATATATGGAAAACCTACTGGCAACCACATACGCAATCAAATGGTCAAAAACTAAAATCTTTCCCACTAAGATCAGGAACAAGACAAGTTTGTCTATTTTCACCACTTCTATTCAACATAGTATTGGAAGTCCTAGCCACAGCGATCAGACAAGAAAAAGAAATAAAAGACATCTAAGTTGGAAAAAGGGAAGTAGAACTATCATTTTTTGCCAATGACCTGATAGTGTACATAGAAATCCTCATAGACTCCACCAAAAAAAATACTCAACCTAAGTGAATTTGGCACAACAATAGGATACAAGTCAATATTCAGAAATCAAAGGCATTTTTATACACCGAAAAAGAAATATCAGAAAGAAGAATCAGGAAAAAAATCCCATTTGCTATAGCAGCAAGAAAAATAAAGTACCTAGGAATAAACATAGCCAAGGAGGTATCAGACCTGGATGCAGAAAACTATGCAATGCTGAAGAAAGTACTTAAGGAAGACACAAATAAATTGAAGCATATTCCATGTTCATGGACTGGAAGAATTAACATCATCAGAATGTCCATACCACCCGCAGCAATTTATAGATGCAATGCAATCCTTATTAAGATACCAATGACATATTTCACAGACATAGAACAAACTTTTCAAAAACTTATATGGAAGCACAAATGACCCCAAGTAACTGCGGCAATTTTGAGAAAGAATAACAAAATAAGATGGATAACATTACCTAACATCACACTATAATACAAAGCCACTGTAATCAAAACAGTCTGGTACTGGCATAAGAACAGACATACAGATCAACGGAACAGAACAGAGAGACCAGAAATAAATCGATGTCTCTATGGTCAATTAATATTTGACAAAGGGTGCAGAAGCATAAAATGGAGTAAAAATAGCCTCTTCAACATGGTCTTGGGAGAACTGACAGCTACATGCAAAAAAAAATTCAATTTGACTACTGACTTACATCATACAGAAAAATAAACTCAAGATGGATAAAAAACTAAAATATAAGTTGCAACACCATAAAAGTTCTAGAGGGGAACATAGGCAGGAAACTCTCAGATATCCCACACAGTGATATTTTCACCAATATGTCCCCTAAAGCAAGGGACTTAAAAAGGAAGAAATAAAGAAATGGGACTTCAATAAAATATGAAACTTCTGCATGGCTAAAAAACATCAGCAAAATGAAAATGGAGATAACCTTATGGGAAAATATATTTGCCTTGTTACTTCAGTCAGGAGTTTGATCTGCAAAATATGTAAAGAACTCACACACCTCCACTCCAGGAAGACAAATAATCCAATTCAAAATGGGCAAATGTCCTCCACAGACACTTGTCCAAGGAGGACATACACAGGCCCCAGAGACATATGAAAGGTTGCTAATCATCACTAGCCATAAGAGAAATGCAAATTAAAACCACAATGAGATACCATTTCACACTGGTCAGAGGGGACTTTATAAATAAATCAATAAACAACAGGTGCTGGCATGGTTGTGGAGGAAAAGGAACCCTAGTACACTGTTGGTGGGAATGCAGACTGTTGCAGCCACTGTAGAAAACAGTTTGGAATTTCCTCAAAAAGCTAAAAATAGAACTGCCTTTTGACTCAGCTATTCCATTGGGATTGTACCTGAAGAATCCCAAAACACTTTTTCAAAAGAACCTATATACCTCAATGTTCATAGCAGCGCAGTTTACAATAGTCAAGTGCTGAAAGTAATCTAAGTGCCCATCAGTAAAAGATTGGATCAAAAAACCACGGTACATGTACACAATAGAATGCTATGCAGCAGAAAGAAAAAGAAGAACTACTACCCTTCATGACAGCATTAATGGAACTGGAGAGCATTATGCTAAGCAAAATAAGCCAGGAGGTGAAAGACAAATATCATATGATCTCACCTATAAATGGAACCTAAGCAGCAAAGCAAGGAGACAAGAAAAATATGACCAGCAATATTGAAAGTAATAAGAAAGCAACAGGGTTGTGATGGAGGGTCTAGTAGGGAGGGGACAAGGAGGGTCAGATCAAAGAACAGGTGTGAAAGACAGATGGACGAAGCCAAGGTGCTGAAGGTAGAAGAGGGGAGGAGAGGTTGGGTGGGGCAGTGGAAAGTGGTGGAGGGCAAAGAAAAACGTATTTCAAAAATTAAAAAAAAGAAATAAAGAAAAATAATAAAACATTGCTGCCAAAATGAGTTATTCTTATTGTTCACAGAAACCCAAGTTGTTGTTTTTTTTAACTGGTGATTTCACTTGTAACATTGTTGATTGTTTCAAGAACAGATCATGTAGAAATGGGATTTTAAGTGAATATTTAAAAATTTAGAGAAATTCATATACAGTGACAGATAATCAATCTGAACTCCTTAGACCATGGTTTTCAGTCATACTAATCAACAATTTGCCTGAAAAGCAGTATGGTGATAATAGTTGATATTTATTGAGTATGCAATAGTTGAGATACCATAATGAGCTACTATACTCACAAGTAACTGAAATGGTAAGAATCATTCTATGACAGTTTTACTATCTTATTTGTAGTTTTACTTTTGGTCTCTAAAAATATTGTTTATTCAGAGTGAAACTAACATGATTTGGCTTTTCTATACAGTATATGTCAATAATGGAAACCAGGTTGGTTAACAAATCTTTTCAAAAGACAACTAAATTTATGAAAGATATTTAGTCCCTACAAATGCTAGACTTGGGTTTGGATGTTAATTCTGTGTTTCAAGTAGAATATTTTGGTAATTAAAAATAAAGGTAACTAATATTATCTAAAGAACTGTATTTGACAATGCTTACTTTTTTCAAGAAGCATCTAAATTATTTTGAAAATATCATGATCATTTAACTTGACATACAGTTGCTATTTATATTTTAGAACAAAATGAAGTATAAAAATAATTTTAAATATGTGGAGAATGAAATCCAATGCAAAAATCATGTCATGAAAGATCTATGTTATATATTATGCAAAACTCTTTACTCATGAAGTTTGGGGGCACCGAGGAAGATATGTTTTTGTCTATTATCATCACTTTATGATTGCATTTGTTTCCTCTGGATAAAACAAGGACCTCAAAAAATATGAATTAATAAAAAATAACATTCAGTATCAATAAATTTTCCTCTATTTATAATAGTCAATAAAGAACATTACATCAGAAATTAGTAGAATTCTCATTTGTTTTAATCATACATGGAACTTTTCATAAAAATCAACCACAGTTAAAATCATTAATCTAGCTTCAACAAATTTTGGATTTCCTAAACTTAAAATAACTAATTTATAAATCAACAATAAATAAACTACAAGGAAATGTGCATATGCTTGGAAATAATAAAAATGAAGTCTTCTAAATAACTCAAGTTAAAAAATATTACTGATATTACAATATATTAAGTAGATAATTATTAAAATGCCACTTATCAAATATGGGTGATGTTCCTACAGTAGTATTTACAGGGAAAATATATAACATTGGATATTCATATTAAAAATAAAGGTAGAAAATTAATGAACAAAGCATTTAAGAGTAAGAAAAAATGACAGACAAAATAAAAGATAATAACTCAAATAAATATAGAAATAAACATGAATAAGATTGAACACAGACATAGGATGAAATATATACATCAAACCAGAAGTTGTTTCTTTGAAACAACTAATAAGAGACATACAACTAGGGCAAATTAATAAAGAAAAATAATAAAAGAGTAGAAAGTAAAAAATAAAGTGTATAAGAGATAAAAAGGGGAAGAACCTTGTGTGAGAAACTAAACATACATTTTGAGTATGAATAATTTTATGCCAATTAGCTTGAAATTTTAAAGGTGACATTAGGATTAATAAAATGTATTAATTTATTTTAATAGATTAATAATAAAAATTTAGTAAGTCACAAATATAAATATAATAGATGTATTAAAATTATTGTAAACAAAACACCCTAAAATACCCATAATGTAAAGTATTTTGAAAATATTTCCTATGAGACTTGAAAATATTTTCCTAGGAGAAAGTATTTTTATTCAAATAACTTAAAGTTGGAGATATAGGAAAAGTAATAGATATTTTGAGTATTAAAATTTATATGGTTTTAATTTTCAAAGCTCTTTTATTCCATCTTAATTGTACAAAGTGAATTAACAAAGGATAGAATCATTGAAGTTAGCATTTGTTATTAATTGGTGTCTTTATTTCTACATTTTTAATCAACTACCCCTTTGCTTTCTGAAAAGTAAAGCATCCTAAAACTTAAGGTGTGGTACAGTAAACATCTAAGGGATTAAAAACAATGTTATTATAATAAAGGTACTTTGTATAATTTTAGGTTAACTTGCAGAGTTCCACATATCTAATTACAGCATAATGAGCAAATATCAACATGAAGTTGTCATTAAATTTATTTATATTTTAATTTAATTTGACATGTTTGGAGCCAAGTCTCAGTACATGTTATCTTGTAATACATTAAGCAGAGCCAACAAAACCTGAATATAATTTTATAAAATGAGGAAAAACCTTGACTACATATGAGTAATTAAAGCTGGTGCAATTATAACATTTTAGGCTCAGTAACAAACTAAAGCTGATAAAGTCTAAACTAAATTAACATATTTTGAAATGAAAACATGTTCACTCTAATGGAGTAATTTCTACTTTCAATTGCCATCTTTCTGTTTCAGCAATAATGGGGGAAAAACTTAATGAAGTTAGATTAACCTGTAAACCTCAGTACAGCATGAGTTCACTGATGTGATTATGACTTCATCATTTCCCCCATTAGAAGGACTGATTTTCAAAGATATGTACATTTTCACTGAGGATTCTATATAGAGAAGAATCTCACCTACGGTCTAGCTTAGCAATGACATAAAATGCATTACAGTTGTTCTTCCCCATTTTCATCTAATGAAATGTTTCCTCTGTGCACAAGGTTAACATAATATAAACTTGTTGAGATCTGTTTATATCTCAGATTAACCCACTTTGTATTTTAGAAAAATTATTTAAATTAAATAGACAATATTATTTTACTCTCTCTTAAATTTTCATAGTTAATAAATTATACAGTACCAATAATTTATGGGAGTTTATGAACTATTCACTTTTTTATAAACAGAATTTATTACAAATACCTTAATGTATTCTATAAAAATAAAATCCATCTATCCAAATATTTTAAATTATTTTAATTTTTGAGTCACTCTATTATTAAAATTGGGACTTAGTTTCCATTCTTCCTATAGTGTCTAAATTATTTCCATGATTCTTAAGATAGCAGTTTAAGAGGTGATTTTATGTTTTTATTAGCTAATTTTCCTCAGAATTTAGTTTAAGTAATGGGAATACCTAAACATGGAATATACTTACTCTATAATTTTTCATTGATAATTTAGATATTTATCTGTTGATTGTATAAATGTAGAATTTTATACTATGCGTATTTTAAATACAATCATTACAAGTGTCTAAAGTGAGATATTTGATTTTTATTTCCACATCATATCTAAGAATCAAGGCTCTAATTGATAATGGTGGCAGTGGTAGTCAGTTCTCTACTCACATTTGTCTTCTTCCTCTTTCACTTTTGTAGGATAGTAGTAGGCATGTGGATAGACTGTGATCCCAGCCTCTCTGCAGGAGATGTGGAACAAGTTCTCTCCGTTCTAATGTGAGCAAATCTGATGTGAGTCATTTCTAGGACATAAATTTTAAGAGAGAGTATATATCTTCTTTGTACTTTCTGTCTCTTCTTCCTCCTAGGCACAAATGACATTAAGAAAATGGATGAATAGAATAAAAATATAGCTCATTAGAATACTGAACCCTGTATTGTGTGGAGATGTAGCTATAACAAAATTAAAAGATGTGATACTGGTTTAGTTAATAAGCAGTGGAGAGGGGGGTTGAAGTTTAGAAAGTGAGAGAGTCCTATTAAGCTGTGATAAACATTTGATAAAACTCATGTGAAATAACCTGGAAGGCAGAGCAAGTTCTGTGTTGAGCTGTAGACCTAAGGGAAATGGTTGGAAAAAACAGGTCACCACCTGTTGAGTGCTGCTGGTAGCTTAATGCAAGATAGTATAGGAGATGTGGTGAGGAGGAATTGATAGATTTGCAAAGAAAAGGAAGGAAAAAAAAGCCTAAAAATCAGAGCTCAAAGAACTTGCAAAATTCTAAGCTCATTATTTCAGATAGCTTTAGGGTGTCATACCATTAATTTTAAATGGGACCAACAGAAGATCAAGGTTAAAAAAATATAGTGTTTTGGTATTCTTAGGGTATAGTCCCAGCAGGGGAATCACTGGATCAAAAGGCAGTTCCATTTTCAGCTTTTTGAGGAAATTCCACACTGCTTACCAACAATACAAAGATGCAAGGGAAATAAGATCAGCAACACTGAAAGGAAATCAACAGAGACAAGAGGGAAGGAGGGGGGGGGCGGGGAAAAGGAAGGGAAGTGGAAAGTCAAAGAACATATAGCAAGGACTCATGGACAAAACCAAAGGGGAAGAGCTGAGGGAGGGAAGGAGGGAAGGGGCAAGGGAAAGTGGTGGGGGGTAGGCAGGGACAAATGTATTTGAAAAAATAAATTAAAATAAAATTAAAAAATATAGTGTGACTAATAATGACATTTAACAAACAAATTTGGTTTTGCCACTAGCACACAAGACATGCTGGAAAAAACACATATCAAAGAACTATCAAGTTCTTTAATGCTTATTTTACATTTAATTTATTAGGGTGACACTGGTTAATAACATTACATAGGTTTCAATTTTACACTTCTATGATCCATCATCTGTATATGGCATTATATGCCCACCAATCAAAGTCATCTCCTTGTGTCACCATATATTTGACCTTCTTCCCCCTTTACTAACCCCCTCCCTTACTCCCAAGTTTTGAATAAACTGAATAAATTTCTTTGCCAAAGAAACTGATCTTTGCCTAAAAAGTCAGTGTTTATTCAGACAAATCTATTCTCATGCTAGCCAGCTTCTTTCAGGAGAAAGAAATCATGAAAATAGTATGACTCTCTTGGAGGGCATGTTCTCAGTAAGGTCATCAATTGCTGATATTTCAGATAAGGCTGCAGGATATCATGGTCACAAGGTATCATGGTCAAGGCAGAACATTTGAGGGCAAGGTTGGGAGTCAAAGAGGGAGAGCAGAGCATTAGTAAGTGTCAGAAAGAAAATACAGTTCAGGGTCTTATATACCATTGTAAAATACCTGATTTCTACTCTGAGTGAAAGGGAGGGATTTGCTAGAGTTTTACACTGAACAGTGAAACAATCTCAATTAAAATAACTTTTTAGAGGGATTACTCTGGTGATATAATATGGAATGCTAAAAGCCAAGGGGAAAAAGTTCACTAGAAAGAAGGGTTGTGCTTTTGATGCCAGATGCTGCTGAAAGGCCAACTAAAATATCATCTAGAAAGACCTTTTCCAGCAGTTGTGTCCATGTGGTTATGTTCTTCCCAATGGAATGTGAGTAGAAGTCATGTGACTTCTTTTCAACCCATGGCTTTTAGGAAAACTCCTATGTCTCAGCCACACTCTTCTTTTTCTTAAATGTCATGCATAAGATAATAAGGTCCTCAAGGTCTGATCCTCCAAAAATGGAAGAAGCCTGGGTCTTTGAATCACAATATAGAAGAGGAGCATAATCACATCTAAAATAACTGTTTTGAACTATTATTTAATCAAGTAATACAATTTTGTTGTTTTTAGTGATATTTTCAGTGTCTGTTTCACAGTTATTAGCCTCTCCAATTAATGTAGTAAATTAGCATATTTCTCAGCCTCAATTTCTTTATCAATAAAAAATAGAACAACCATCACTAATCAGTAAGATTATCATTAATGGACATGTTTTCAAGCAGTTATTTTTAAATATATAAACAAATGCCTATTCTACTCTATATTACATTAGTGGCTCTTCAGAGATCAATATATCACTTATAAAGAATACAAAAAATTTGCATTGTCATACTACATTGCTTCATGGTTTTTTTTTAAAAAAGAAGGTAAGTTCAAGTCTTGAGGGAGTTTAACAAGAACATATATGATGACAGTTCTGAGGGACTTTCTCTTACTCTCTCCCATATTTTGCTTCCATTGTACCATTTCTACAATTATTTTATTTTTCCCATGTATAATCTTTCTCTCTCTTCTACTTATTATTTTATTTTCTCATTTTTATTTTTTATTTTCTCCTTTATTTCCTATACCTGTTCCCATCACTTCATTTCTCCCCTACTGACTAGTTTGCCTTTGATTTGGTACAATGGAAACAAGGGAGTCACCACAGGTGTATGACTAAAAAGCTGGTAGAATATAAATTGAATTTTTAATAGCCTAAACAAAGAGAATGGAGCCTATCAACCAAAGCACCACCTGCCTACATATATTGTTGTCAAAATTTCCATGGAACAAAAGACCCCCACAGGAGGATTGGCAAGATGGCAGAGGATTGAATAAAGTCACACTGACCTCCTCTCAATCTGGAATTACAAATTAACTGTGGAGAAATAACCTGGAAAAAACGACTGAACAATAGCAAGAGAGGAACCTTATAACCTTGGACAGACAGAAGAATCAGCTTTAGTTCACCCTCACTGATACAAAGTGTGGTAGAGACATAAGAACACTGGCTGTGCACCCACAGGCAGCAGCATTGGAGAGGTATTTAAGTGGCTAGTCTGAAGACCCTGAGTAGAGGGGGGTCTAAACCATAAGCAGATATCCCCAGACTACAACACCAGAGCCAAAAAAGTACACAGATAACAGCCAGCTGTGAAAAGTGCCAGGGTTACTTTCTGCCAGAGATGGGTAGCTGGAGATGCAAAGAACCATTTAAAGGTCAAATACATAAATTTTCATTTGCAGCCACTTACCCTGGACTCTGGGAAAGGCAGGGGGCTCAGTGGGATAGAGATGTATGAGGAGAAACCTGCCCTGGACCTGCAGTGCTTAAGCCTGATTGCTGAGAACAGAGCGTCAGCCACAGATAATAGATACATGGCTAAAGGGGGGGGCGGGGCAGAGAGGACTAGAGATACTTGAGGAGAGACTAGAAATGGAGACTTTCAGAAGAGAACTGAGAGAATAGCTAGCAGGTTCCCTATGGTGAGTCATCCCCCATATGGCAGCAGCCATCTTGCTTAGGAAGACCAATCCCCTGAGTGGCAGCAACATGAGAGGAAACAATAGCCCCAACCACAGGAGGGATTCTGCCCCACCCTGTGGTGACTAAGCCTGACTGCTGAGTGCAGAGTGACTAGATTAACAACTGAAGGAGACAGCCATAGACAATAGAACCCAGGAAGTCTCAACATACTGTCTAAAGTAAAAAGGGGTGAGCCGAAGCGGATCTGGAAAGAAAAATCAGCAGTAAATACTAGCGGTTACAGAGACAAAATATACTTGGTCTTCTCCATGATTGGTGGTATTTTCTATACTACATTGCTTTTTAACGTTCATTTCTTGTCCATCAAGTTTGTGCATATTAAGTCACTAGATTTTATACCATAGTTTATTTCTCTGCTTTTTTATAATAGTCAATCTCTTTACAGCCTATTAATACTAGTTTGCTTGCTGTTGATAGTGGGATTGAAGTAGGGAGTTATTTTGTGGATGTGGGTTTGTATCCTGGACTTTGTGGTTTTGTGCTGGCAGAACCTACACAACAACATAAGTCATGATGGGCAGAGAGACCCTCAGTCAACCAGCTAGAAGGAATGAAACACCAAATATTGACCAAACAACAATAAAAACCCAATTACTTCCCGAGGGCCAACATAAAAAGCATAAAAGACATCCCAAGAACATCAAGTTCAAGGGATCAAGGGGAATGCACCACTGAATCTCACAGATCTCCTATCATTGAAGTTCATACCTCAAAGTCAGGAAATTAAGACAGATCAATTTAAGAAGGATAAGCAAAAATGAAGAGTCTCACAAATAATGGGAAGACAAACACCCCATGATTGAAGGTAAAGGAGGAATCCCTAGAAAGACAGCTATATGAAACAGAGAGAAATAAACCATCAGATATTGAGTTCAAAACAATGTTATAAGGAAACTCAAAGAGCTCAGTGAGAATTACCGGAAACTATGAGTAATTTAATGCAAATTATATCAGCATGTAAAAGGACATAGAAATTATCAAAAAGAGGCAAGAAAAAATGAAGAATACAATTCCCAAATTGAAGAACACAGTAGAAGGAATCAAAAGCAATATAGTTGAAGCAGAGGATCAAATCAGGACACTGGAGGACAAGGTAGAAAAAAAGCTCACAGAAAGTGAAAGAAAATGAAAAAAGACTAAAAAAAAAAAGACAAACAAACAAAAAATGAAGAGGGGTTAAGGGAGAATATGAACCATAATAATATTCATATAATAGGGATACCAGAATGAGAAGAGGCACAAGGTATAGAGTACCTGTTTGAAACATTAATGATGGAGAACTTCCTTAATTTGAGGAGAGAAGAAGTCACACAAGTGCAGGAAGCACAGAGGGTCCCATTCAAGAGGAGCCAAAAGGCATCCACTCCAAGACCCAACATAATTAAAATGGAAAATATCAAAGACAAAGAGAGAATCTTAAGAGCAGCAAGGAGAAACAGGTAGTACCATATAAGGGAACCCCATAAGGATAGCAACTGACTTCTCAACAGAAACACTACAAGCCAGAAGGGAATGGCAAGAAATATTCCAAGTCATGAAAAGCAAAGGCCTGACACCAAGACTACGCTACCCAGCAAGGCTCTCAATTAAAATGAATGGTGAAATAAGGAGTTTCTGAGACCCCCCCCCCAAAAAAAAGCTGACAGAATACACCTCAACCAAACCAGCATTGCAATATATGCAAAAAGGACTGCTATAAGAAGAGGAAGAAAAAGAGTGAGGGAAAGAGGAACACAATCACAAAGGGAAAAAAAATTTATAAGTAACTATCCATAATAACTTTAAATGTAAATGTGTTAAATGCCCCAATCAAAAGACAAAGCGTAGCTGAATGGATAAGAACACATGACCCACACATATCCTGCCTACAAGAGACCCACCTCAGAACAAAAGACCTACACAGACTGACTGAAAGAGAAAGGATAGAAAGAATATTCCAAACCATTGGATAGGGAAAAAAAGCCTGGAAAGCAATACTTATTTCCGACAAAATGTATTTCAAAACAAAGGCCATAAAAAGAGACTCAGAAGGACACTTCACAATACTTAAAGGAAGAATACATCAAGAAGATGTAAACATTGTAAACCTACATGCATCCAACATAGAAGCACCCAAATATATAAGGAAAATCTTGGAGGACTTCAAGAAAGATGTAGACTGCAACACACTGATAGAAGGGGATTTTAACACCCCACTATCAAAAATGGATAGTTCTTCCAACCAAAACATCAACAAGGATATTGTGGAACAGAAAGACACAGTAGATGGAATGGACTTAACTGACATATTTAGAACCTTTCATCCCAAAGAAGCAAAATACACATTCTTTTCAAATGTACACAGATATTTTCAAAGATAGACCAAATGATAGGGCATAGAGCAAGCCACAACAAATTCAAGAAGATTGAAATTGTAACTAGGACTTTCTTGGACCACAAAGGGATGAAACTAAAAACCATCTTCAAGGAAAAAAACTCAAAAACATTCAAACTCATGGAAACTGAATACCATGCTACTAAACAATTAATTGGTCAATAGGGAGATCAAGGAATAAATAAAAATGTTTCTGAAGGAGAGGGAAAAAGGAAGGGGGTAGCAGAGAAAGAAAGAGGAAGGGCAAAATCAAGGAACATGTAAGAAGGACACATGGACGGAGCCAAGTTGGGGAGAGACTGAAAGAAAGAGGTGGGAATGGGAGGGGCATGGGAAAGTGGTGATGGGGAAATAGAGACAAATGTATTTGACCAATTTTTTTTTAAATGAAGATCTTATTAACCCTGCCCAAAAAATGTTTCTGGAAAAAAATGAAAATGAACATACAACAGCCCAAAATCTAAGGGACACAGTGAAGGCAGCCCAGAGAGAGAAGTTCATAGCAACATATGCCTACCTAAAAAAAGACAGAAACATTTCAAGTAAATGACCTCACCCTACAAATTCAAGAACTAGAGAAACAACAAGTAAATCCCAGAGCAAGTAAAAGGAAGGAAGTAATCAAGATCAGAACAGAATTGAATGACTTATAGATTAAAAGAACAATTCAAAGGATCAACCAATCCAGGAGCTGGTTCTTTGAAAACATAAACAAAATTGACAAGCCTTTAAGCAGACTCATCAAGAAACAAAGGGAGAGGACCCAAATTAATAATATCAGAAACGAAAGAGGAGAAATAACAACTGATACCACAGAAATACAAAGGAGTGTTAAGAAATTAGTATGAAAAACTATATGCCAAGAAATTTGAAAACGTGGGTAAAATGGACAAATTTCAAGAAAAATATAACCATCCAAAACTGAATGAAGAAGTAAAAACCTGAACAAACAGATAAGAGCTGGTGAAATTGAAGCAGTAATTAGAAAACTCCCAGCACACAAAAGCCCTGGACTGGATGCTTTCACAGAGGAATCTTACAAAACAGTTAATGAAGAGCTAACCCCCTGTCCTTCTCAGACTATTCCAAAAAATCCAAGAAGAGGAAAGACTCCCAAACTCTTTTTATGAGGCCAGCATCATCCTAATCTGAAAACCAGATAAAGACACAGCAAAGAAAGAAAACTACTGCCCGATGTTGTTGATCAACATAGATGCTAAAATCCTCAACAAAATATTGGCAAACTGCATCCAGCAATACATTAAAAAGGTCATCCATGATGATCAAGAGGGGTTCTACCCAGGGATGCAAGTATAGTTCAGTATTTGCAAATCAATAAATGTAGTACATCACATAAACAAAAGGAAAGACAAAAACCACATGATCATATCAATAGATTCAGAAAAAGCATTTGAAAAGGTACAGCATGCATTTATGATAAAAAAACACTCAGCAAAGTGGGAATACAGTGGTCATACCTCAACACCATAAAGGCCATATATGAGAAATTGACAGCTAATCTCATACTCAATGGGCAAAAACTAAAATCTTTCCCACTAAGATCAAGAACAAGACAAGGTTATCTGTTTTCACGACTTCCATTCAACATAGTATTGGAAATCCTAGCCACAGTGATCAGAGAAGAAAAAGAAATAAAAGGCATCCAAACTGGAAAGGAGGAAATAAAACTGTCATTCTTTGCAGATGACATGATAGTGTTCGTAGAAAATACTATAGACTCCACCAAAACACTACTCAATGTAATATGTAAATTTGACAAAGCAGTGAGATACAAAGTCAATAGTAAGTAATTGAACACCACGAACGAAAAACTAGAAACAAAAATAAGGAAAAAAATTTCCATTTGCTATAGCAAAAAGAAAAATAAAATACCTAGGAATAAACTTAAGGAAGGAGATAAAAGACCTTTGCACAGAAATCTATAGAACACTGAAGAAATTAAGAAAGACACAAGTAAATGGATATACCGTGTTGATATTTTCGAAGAGCTGACATCATCAAAATGTCCATACTACCCAAAGGAATCTATAGTTTCAATGCAACTCCTATTAAAATATCACTGACACATTTCACAGATATAGAACTAACATTTAAAATTATATGAAACCATAAATGACGCCAAATAGGCACAGCAATTTTGAGAAAGAAGAACACAGTAGGAGGGATCACAATACCTGACATCAAACTATACTACAAGGGCACTGTAATCAAAACAGTCTGGTACTGGCATAAGAACAGACAGAAAGAATAGACAACCTGGAAATAAACCCATGTCTCTATGGTCAATTAATATTCAACAAAGGGTGCAGAAGCTTAAAATGGAGTAAAAATAGTCTCTTCAACAACTGGTGTTGGGAGAGCTGAACAGCTATGTGCAAAAAATTGAAATTAGATCACCAACTTATACTATTCACAAAAATAAAATCAAGTAGGATAAAAAACTTAAATTTAAGTCATGACATCATAAAAGTCCTAGAGGAGAACATAGGCAGGAAAATTTCTGATATTCCACACAGCAATATTTTCCCTGATGTATCCCCAATAGCAAGATGAATAAAGGAAAGAATAAATAAATAAGACATCATCAAAATAAGAAACTTCTGCTAGGCCAAAGAAAACATCAGCAAATTGGAAAAGGAACCAACCATATGGGAAAATATATTTGCAAATGGTGTCTTGGACACGGGTTTGATCTCCAAAATGTATAAAGAACTCACACACTCCCACTCCAGAAAGACAAACAATCTAATTAAAAAGTGGGCAAAGGACCTGAACAGATACTTCTCAAAGGAGGACATACTCAGGGCCCAGAGACATATGAAAGGATGCTCAGCATCACTAGCCATCAGAGAGATGCAAATTAAAACCACAATGGGATACTACTTCACAACAGTCAGAATAGCCATCATAAATAAATCAGCAAACAACAGGTGCTGGTGAGGTTGTGGAGAAAAGGGAACCCTAGTACACTCTTGGTGGGAATGCAGACTGGTGCAGCCATTGTGGAAAACAGTTTGGCATGTCCTCAAAAAACTGAGAATCCAATTGCCTTTTGCCCTAGCAATTCCACTGCTGGGATTGTACTCTAAGAATCCCAAAACATAAATTCAAAAGAACCTATGCACCCCAGTGTTCATAGCAGTACAGTTTACAATAGACAAGATCTGGAAGCAACATAAGTGCCCATGAGTAGATGAGTGGATCAAAAAACTATGGTACATTTACACAATCAAATACTATGCAACAGAAATAAGAAAGAGCTATTACCCTTTGCAACAGCATAGATGGAACTGGAGAGCATTATTCTAAGTGAAATAAGCCACAGGGTAAAAGACCAATACCATATGATCTCTCCTGTAAGTGGAACATAATTAGCAAAACAAAGAAGCAAGCAAAAGAAAACCAGAGATGTTGAAATGAAGAGCAAACTGACAGTAACCAGAGAGAAGGAGAACAGAGGAAAATGGGGGAAAGATCGGGAAAGGTCTTCAAGGAACATATAAAGGACCTGTGGGAAAACTGAAAGGAGGAAGAATTGAGGGTGGGATTTTGGGGGTGCATCAGGTAGAGTAAAGTGGTAGTAGGAGAATGGAGACAACTATATCTGAACAACAATAAAATAAAAGACCCTCTCTGTATTTTGAATGTATTTTTTCATTTTGTTTGAATATTCATTATGAAATTTGATAAATGTATCTTTCCTGAATATCCAGTGCTTTCTTTTTATTTTTCTTAGAAAATTTTTAAAAAGTGTTTTTCAAATATCATTATTTGAATATGATTATGAAGCTCTTACATTGTGGAAGAAATTGGTTTGTCTTAACTGTACAATTTCAGACCACCTGCTACCTCTGACTTCACTCCAGCTTTCACCTCCTCATTCTACCTTGTCGTCCAGTCATATTTTACCATGTAATAATGAAGTGCTTGTTTGTTCAGCTGAAGCAGTGTTTGTTGAGAATCCACTTTGACAGCTCTGTGAATACTGAAGGAATCCTTGATTGCAGCACGGAAGAGGTGGCAGATACATAAACACAAAACTAGGAAATAGAGTGGGTGCATGATTTGTGAATAAAGGGTATTCAGGAAAGAGTTTTAGGTTTGAATATAATATGCTCTTACATGTGTTTTAATTTAGAAGGCTGGCCTCAGGCAATAACTTTTTTTTAATGAAAAATCTATTTATTTTTCTTTAAATCTTTGATTTCACTTTTACTATTTTTTAAATTATTTTTTAAATTTATTTTTCTATTACCATTTATCCTCTTTATATCCCTTCCTATATGCAATCACCACACTGTTGTCCATGTACGTGAGCCCTTTTTCCTTTTTGCTCAATCACCCCACCCCCTAACCAACCCCCATAACTAACATTCAACTGTCTATGTATGAATCTGTCTCTATTTTGCTTGTTCATTCAGTTTGTTCACTAGCTTATACATATGAATGAAGTCATATGGTATTTGTCTTTATCTGCCTGGCTTATTTCACTTAATATAATGTTCTCCAGGCCCATCCATGCTGTTGCAAAAAGTAAATTTTTTGCTTTTTTGGCTGAAGCAGTATTCCACTGTGAAAATGTCTCATAGATGTTTTATCTGCCCATCTACTGATGGACACAAAGACTTGTACTTGGAAAATTATAAGACAATGAAGAAAGAAATTGAAGGAGATATAAATAAGTGGAAGCTCATACCATGTTCTTGGATAGGGAGAATTGACATTAAAATAAATGTCCATGCTACCCAAAGCAACCTATAGATTGAACTCAATTTTTATCAAGACTCCAGTGATGTATTACACAGAAATAGAAGAAATATTTGAAAAATTTATGTTGAAACAGAAAAGACGTTGCATAGCAACAGTGATCTTGAGAAAAAAGAACAGAGTTGGAGGAATCATGCTACCTAATATCAACCTACAGTATAAGTCCATAGTAATAATGCTGGCATAAAAGCAGATATATGGATCAGAATAGAAGGCCCGGAAATGAATCCATACCTCTATAGTCAATTAATATTAGACAGAAGAAGCAAGCATGTATAATGGGCTAAATGTAGTTTATTAAATAAATAGTGCTGGGAAAATTGGACATACACATGCAGAAAAATGAAATTATACCACCTTCTTACACCACATACAAGAATAAATTCAAAATTAATTTAAGACTTAGATGAGATCATCAGTGTTTCTTAAACTATATCTAAAAATTATAGTTTAAAACTAAATTGTTGGGGTTAATAGCAGAATAAATATAGTAGAAATAATGAGCTAGAAGACTAAATAAGTTTTTTTCCCTAGTAATATGCAGAAAAAAATGGGAAAGCTATGAAGTTGAAATAAAATACATAAACATAAGCTTCAATAATAAGAACAAAAAACAGCAAGTTATCCAAGAAACAATGAAAATCTTTTTTTTGGAGGTAAAGAAAGATATAAATCTCCAATAGAAAAGTAAAACCCCAGTGTCAAACAGAAGAAATACAAAGCCTAAGGTATACAACTCTAGGCACATGTATTCAAAAACTGAAACAAGCTAATATAAAAACAAATAAGCAAATATATGCATACCTGGATACCTATATATGTACATACTAAATGGAAGACTTATAAAAGTATCAGATAAAGATACCCACAAGAAAAAAAGAAAAGACTTAAATATTAGACCTGAAACCATAAAATTTGTAGGAGAAAACATAGGTGGCAAAATCTGGGACATTGCTTGTAGCAATATTTTATCTGACATATCTCTTAAGGCAAGGGAAACAAAAGAAAAACTAAACAAATGGGACTAAATCAAACTAAAAAGTTTTTGCACAGCATCAACAAAATAAAAAAAACAACCCACTGAATGGGAAAACATATTTGCTGATACATCTGATAAGGAGTTAATATCCAAAATTTATAAATAAATTATAAAACTCAACACCAAAAACCCAAACAGTCTGATTAAAAAATGGACAAAGGACCTGAATAGACATTTCTCCAAAGAGGACATCCAGATGGCCAATAGACATAAGAAAAGATGCTCACCATCACTAATAATCAGAGAAATGCAAATTAAAACTACCATGAACTATTACCTCACATTGGTCAGAATGATACCATCAAAAAATCAACAAACATGTGGTGGCAAGGATATGGAGAAAGGGGAACCATTTTGCACTGTTGGTGCTAATGTAGATTGTGCAGCCACTGAGGAAAAAAGTACAGAGATACTTCATAAAATTAAAAATGTATCTGCCATCTGACCCAGCAATTCCATGACTGGGAATATATCTGAAGAAACCCAAAACATTAATTTGAAAGAAGATAAGCACCTCTATGTTCATTGCAGTTCTATTTAACATTGCCAATATATGGAAGGAGGCAACAACTTTTAATGCATGCCTCAAACACCTTTCACATAAAGACTGGGAGAGAGGCCTGCATCCTCCCTCCGCACTGAGAACCTAACCCTAATGTACAGCTCTTGAGCATAGTGTTTACACAAGTCCTTCTACCTGGAATGGAAGTTTTCCTTTCTTTTATTGTTGGATTTTACTCATCCCATTAGCCCTGAGTTCAGCATTCCCTCCTCTGGTGAGCCATTTGCAACTCTGGCCAAAGTTAGCTGATCTCTTATTTATGTGTCTATAAAATCAAATATAGCTCAAGTGATGTGACTGCATGATTTATGTATCTTTATGTTTTCACTTTCCACTCCAAGTAATTATTCCTTTCATGAAGATCTTCCTGGGACGTCATACAATGTCTAACACTTAAATGGTGGTCTGTGATTGTTTTTACATGTAAATTAGAAAATGTTTTATTTTATAAAGAAATACATTTCACAGCATGATGTAATTATTCATTTTCTTATAACTGAGGTTTGATTTATCATCGCCTGTTGTTTCAATATACATATTCTATATATAGAAGTACTTTTTTAGAACAGTATGTTCTGATCTATTGTTTAATAAATCCCCATTATTCAAGATTTACTTTGAAGGAATATGGCATAAACCACATGTTTTTAGAGTCATTTGTGTTGTCTTGCTGCAGATGTGGCTAGTAAATATCTTTTAAATTACCAAGTAATATAAGCTTGTATAAATAATTCCTACATCATTGGTAAATACTGAAATGGAAAGTGAGAAAGTTACTCGAGGCTTCTTTGACCGTTTAGTCAATTCTACACCCAATAGGTAACCATGTTAACATTCTGTACCTTTCCACAATTTTTATATTGGCACCACCAAATAGAGATATCAATTATATTTTAAGTGCTTATTTTCTACTTCTCTCTTTGTTACACATTTTTCCAAATCTTATATTTGTCTCTAACATTCATTTCCCTATTTATCTTATATTTGTCTCATATATTCATATGGTATCATTTTTAATATAAAATGGAATTTTAAAGATTGTAGGCAATGCCTTATGTTAACTTTTAATGTTATTGCAGCTGGTTTCATTTTCTTTTGTGTCATTGTTTCTGACTGCCAAAGATTTAACCCCTGAACTATAATAACAAGAGTGGTGACTATTATGTGTAATGCTGCTTTAATTAAGCTGAAAGAAAGAGAAAAAAGAAAGAGAGAAAGAAAGAAAGAGAGAAAGAGAGAAAGAGAGAAAGAAAGAAAGAAAGAAAGAAAGAAAGAAAGAAAGGAAGAAAGAAAGAAAGAAAGAAAGAAAGAAAGAAAGAAAGAAAGAAAGAAAGGAAGAAAGAAAGAAAGAAAGAAAGAAAGAAAGAAAGAAAAGGAAAACTCATGGACAAAGACAACAGGGTAGTGATTGTCAGAAGGAAAGAAATTGAGAGGGGATAGAAGAGGGTAAAAAGAGAATAAATGGTGATGGGAGGAAACTTGACTTGGATGGTAAACACACAACACAATATACAATAACGTATTGTTGAATTGTATACTCGAAACCTATTTAATTTTATTAACCAATGTCAACCCAAAATTCAATTAAAATAAATAAAGTAATAAATAATAACATCATCCCTCAAAGGTAATGGCATGTAACAAGGATTCAAGAGACATTCTGGACACACTGACTCTACAGCTCTTCTAAATAAGTTTCACCAATTGAATGCAAATTAAATTCTACACCAAATCTTACTCTTTAACATTCTTTGCAGTCTTGATTTATTAAGAACACGTGAAATAATTAAACTAAAACTCTATACTTGAAGTAAGTTTTGTTATCCATCATGTTAAAAATTATATCTTAATCCATATCAGACTGACCTTATCCTTCAGGCTTTAAAAGCTTGACACTGTTCAGATGGTACTTATTAGCAGATTTCTTCATCTAGAGGAGAGATGGCATGCATGAGACTATTTGCAGAACAACTCTTATGCTGTGAAATAAAATAACATAAGGTTGACTTCATTTTCGTGCATTTTCTAATTTAAGGAAACACATACTTGTTTAAAATTTATTCTTCAAATAAATTTTTGTCCATTTATCTTCCATCACTTGCCCCTGCCCCACCCACCCCCAACTTCCTCCCTCAATCCTTCCCCACTTTGGCTTTATCCATGTGTCCCCCATGTTCCTTGATTTGGCCCTTCCCCTTGCTTTCTGTTACCCACTTTCCTCCCTACATTTTGTTTTTGTTGGTTTCTTTTTTCTTTCTATGTTGCTGGTCATATTTTCCTTGCTTGTTTGTTTTGTTGATTAGGTTCCACTTATAGGTGAGATCATATGGTATTTGTCTTTCACCACCTGGCTTATTTCGCTTAGCACAATGCTCTTCAGTTCCATCCATGTTGCTGAAAAAAGTAGTAGCTCTTTCTTTCTCTCTACTGTATAGTATTCTATTGTTAAATGTACCATAGTTTTCTGATCCAATGATTTACTGATGGGTACTTAGGTTGCTTCCAGTTCTCGGCTACTGTAAATTGGGCTGCTATGAACATTGGGGTGCATAGGTTCTTTTGAATTGGTGTTTTGGGATTCTTAGGGTATAATCACAGCAGTGGAAGCACTGAGTCAAAAGGCAATTCCATTTTTAGATTTTTGAGGACATGCCAAACTGTTTTTCACAGTGGCTGCACCAGTCTTCATTCCCACCAAGAGTGTAGTAGGGTTCCCTTTCCTCCACAACCTCATCAGCACCAGTTGTTTGTTGATTTATTTGTGATGCTCACTCTGACCAGTGTGAAGTGGTATCTCATTGTGGTTTTAATTTACCTTTCTCTGATGGCTAGTGATTCTGAGTATCCTTTCATTGGTCTCTGGAACCTGTGTAACCCCCCTTAGAAAAATGTCTGTTCAGGTGCTTTGCCCATTTTTTAATTGGATTGTTTGTCCTCCTGGAGAGGAAACATGTGAGTTCTTTATATATTTTGGAGGTCAAATCACTGTCTGAGGTATCGTTGGCAAATATATTTTCCGATATGGTTGGCTCTCTTTTAATTTTGCTGTTGTTTTCCTTAGCCATGCAGAAGCTTCTTATTTTGATGAAGTCAAATTTGTTTATTCTTTCCTTTATGTCCCTTGCTCTAGGGGACATGTCAGTGAAAATATTACTGCATGGGATATTCAAGATTTTCCTGCTTATGTTCTCCTCTAGGACCTTTATGGTGTCACGACTTATATTTAAGTCTTTCATGCATCTTCAGTTTATTTTTGTGTATGGTCAAATTTCAGCTTTTTGCACATAGCTGTGCAGCTCTCCCAAGACCATTTGTTGAAGAGGTTATTTTTACTTGATTTTAAGCTTCTGCCCCATTTGTCAAATATTAATTGACCATAGAGACATGGGTTTATTTCTGGGCTCTCTATTCTCTTCCATTGATATGTGTGTCTGTTCTTATGCCAGTACCAGACTGTTTTGATTACAGTGTCCTTGTAGTATAGTTTGATGTCAGGTATTATGATCCCTCCTAATGTGTTCTTCTTTCTCAAAATTGCTGCAGCTATTCAGAGTCATTTATGGTTCCATATAAATTTTTTAAATGTTTGTTCTATGTGTTTGAAATACATCATTGTTATATTAATTGGGATTGCATTGAATCTATAAATTTCTTTGGGTAGAAGGGCATTTTGATGATAGTAATTCTTTCTACCCATGATCACAGTATATACTTCCCTTTATTTGTGTCTTCCTTAATTTCTTTCTTCAGTGTTGTATAGTTTTCTGCTTACAGGTATTTTACCTCCTTGGCTAAGTTTATTCCTAGCATTTTACTTTTTTTTGTTGCTATAGCAAATGGGATTTGTTTCCTATTTTCTGCTTCTGATATTTCCTTTTTGGTATACAAAAATGCTTTCAATTTCTGAATGTTGAGTTGTATCCTGCTGTTTTGCCAAATTCACTTATTAGGTCGAGGAGTTTTTTGGTGGAGTCTATGGGGTTTTCTATATACACTATCATGTCATCTGGAAACAAGGATAGTTTTACTTCCTCCTTTCCCATTTGGATGCCTTTTATTTCTTTTTCTTGTATAATCACTGTGGCTAGGACTTCCAATACTATGTTGAATAGAAGTAGTGAAAACAGACAACCTTGTCTTGTTCCTGATCTTAGTGGGAAAGATTTTAGTTTTTGCCCATTGAATATGAGGTTGGCTGTTGGTTTTTTATATATGGCCTTTATTATGTTGAGGTATGACCCCTTTATTCCCACTTTGCTGAGTGTTTTTTATCATAAATGGATGCTGTACCTTTTCAAATGCTTTTTCTGAATCTATTGATATGATCATGTGGTTTTTGTCTTTCCTTTTGTTTATGTGATGTATTACATTTATTGATTTGCAAATATTAAACCATCTTTCCATCCTTGGAATAAATCCCAGTTGATCATGGTGAATGATCTTTTTAATGTATTGCTGGATGCAGTTTGCCAATATTTTGTTGAGGATTTTAGCATCTATGTTGATCAACAACATTGGGCAGTAGTTTTCTTTCTTTGCTGTGTCTTTATCTGGTTTTCAGATTAGGATGATGCTGGCCTCATAAAAAGAGTTTGGGAGTCTTTCCTCTTCTTGGATTTTTTGGAATAGTCTGAGAAGGACAGGGGGTTAGCTCTTCATTAACTGTTTTGTAAGATTCCTCTGTGAAAGCATCCAGTCCAGGGCTTTTGTGTGCTGGGAGTTTTTTGGTTACTGCTTCAATTTTACCTGCTCGTATCAGTCTGTTCAGGCTTTTTTCCTCTTCATTCAATTTTGGACAGTTATATTTTTCTTGAGATTTGCCCCCAGTTTTCTAATTTCTTGGCATATAGTTTTTCATAGTAATTTCTTACAATCCTTTGTAATTATGTGGTTACAGTTGTTATTTATCCTCTTTCATTTCTGATACTATTTATTTGGGTCCTCTCCCTTTTTTTCTTGATGAGTCTACTTGAAGGCTTGTAATTTTTTTTTATCTTTTCAGAGAACCAGCTTCTGGATTTGTTGGTATTAGAACTGTTCCTTTAGTCTCTATGTCATCAGTTCTGTTCTGCTCTTGATTATTTCCTTCCTTTTACTTGCTCTGGTCTTTGCTTGCTGTTGTTTTTCCAATTATTGAAGCTGTAGCATTAGGTTATTTATTTGAAATGTTTCTATCCTTTTTACGTACACCTGTGTTGCTATAAACTTCCCTCTCAGGACTGCCTTTTCTGTGTCCCATAGGTTTTGTACTGTTGTGTGTTCATTTTCATTTGTTTCCAGAAAGCTTTGGATTTCTTCCTTGATCTCATTATTGACCCATTCATTGTTTAATAGCATAATATTCAGTCTCTGTGAGTTTGAATGTTTCTGAGTTTTTTCCTGGAGGTTGGAGTCTAGTTTCAAGCCTTTGTGGTCCAAGAAAATGATTGTTATAAAATGTTCCAGGTGCACTTGAAAAGAGAGTGTTGTTTTGCTTCTTTTGGATGAAAGGTTCTACGTAAGTCAGTTAAGGCCATTTGATCTAATGTATCATTCAGTTCCACAATATCCTTGTTAATGTTTTAGTTGGAAGGACTACCCATTTTTGAGAGTGGGGTGTTAAAATCCCCTACCATCAGTGGGTTGCTGTCCATTTTTTCATGAATCCTCCAAGATTTTCCTAATATATTTGGGTGCTCCTGTTTTGGGTGCATATAGATTTACAATGTTTACATTTTCTTGATGGATTCTTCTTTGAGTATTATAAAGTGTCTCTCTGGGTCTTTTTATGACCTTTCTTTTGAAATCTATTTTGTCTGATATAAGTATTTCTGCCCCTGATTTTTTTTCCCTGTCCATTTGCTTGGAACATTTTTTCCATCTCTTTACTTTTAATCTCTGTAGGTCCTTTGTTCTGAGGTGGGTCTCTTTTAGGCAGCATACGTGTAGGTCATGTGTTATCCATTCAGCTATTCTGTGTCTTTTGATTGAGGCACTTAGTCCATTTATATTTAACGTTATCATTGATAGGTATTTATTCATTTTTTTCTCTTTGTACCTGTGTTCTCTTCCTCACTCTTTTTCTTCATCTTCTTAAACTAGTCCCTTTACCATATCTTGTAGTGCTTGTTTGGTGGAGATGTGTTCTTTTAGCCTTCTTTTGCCTGGGAAACTCTTTATTTCACCTTCCATTTTAATTCTCAGCCTTCCTGGGTAGAGCAGTCTTGCTTGCAGCCCCCTCTTTTTCATTACCTGGAATATCTCTTGCCATTCCCATCTGGCTTGTAGTCTTTCTGTTGTTAAGTCTGCTTCTAGCTGTATTGGGCTCCCTTGTATTTTACTATCTTTTTTCCCCTGCTGCCTTTAGGATTCTCTGTTTGATATTTGCCATTTTAATAATGATATGTCTTGTTGTGGGCCTCCTTGTGTTCCTCTTGAATGGGACCCTCTACTTGTGTGACTTTTTCTCACCTCTAATTAATGATGTTTTCCATCATTACTTTTTCAAACAGGTTCTTCATCCTTTGCTCCTTTTCTCCTCTTTCTAGCATCCCTAATATATGGATATTATTACATTTCAGGTTGTCCTACATTTCCCTAAGTGACTTTTCATTCTTTTTGAGTCTTTTTTCATTTTCTTGCTCTTTCTGGGAACTTTTTTCTACTTTGTTCTCCAGCTCACTGATTCGATCCTCTGCTTCATTTGTCTGCTTTTGATTCATTGTACTGCATTCTTCAATTCAAAAGTTGTATTTTTCATTTCCTCTTCCCTCTTATGGATAGTTTTCATGCTGATATAGTTTTCAATAAGTTCTTCTTAGTTTCCCTCTAGTTTACGTAATTCTCTTTGAGCAAACTGAGCTCACTGAGCTTCCTTAGAACTGTTGTTTTGAACTCAGTGTATGATAGTTTACTTACCTCTATTTCATTCTGTTCTCTTTGTGGGGATTCCTCCTTTCCTTCCTATTGGGGGATGTTTCCTTTTCTTTCCGTTTTTGTGAAACTCTCCTTTTTTGCTTCTGATTCTTAAATTGATGTGTCTTGACTTCCTGACTTTGTGGTGTGAACTTCTATGGTAGAAGACTGCTTTTTTTTTTTTTTTCTTTCTGAATCTGCCTCTGGTGTTGTCAGCTGTTGACCCTGTCTGACCTTAGGCAGTCTTTAAAAAATTTCCAGATATCTACTGTCTGTGTCAGTCTCCTCCAATTTTGCCCTCAGCAGTCAGGGTTGGGGCAGAGTCCCTCCTGTGGGCGGGGCTATTGTATCCCTTCATGCTGCTGCCACTTGGAGCAGTCGTCTGTCTGTGGAAGATGGCTGCTGCTGTAAGGGGGAGAAATCAGCACCAGGACCACCCCCTGCCCCCGGCTACTCCTTCAGTTCTCTCCCCAACTCTCTCCCCAGACTCAGGTGTCTCTAGACCATTCTGCATCACCTTTAGCCAAGGATCTACTATCTGTGACTGCCGCTCTTTACTCAGCATCCAGGCCTGTGTAATGCCTTGCTGGGGTCCCAACTTCCTGGGGCCAAGGCTATTGTGCTTTTTCATGCTGCTGCCACTTTGGGGAGTAGTCTGCCTGAGTAAGATGGCTACTGCCATGTGGGGGATGAGTCAGCTCCGGGACCGCCCCCCGCCCACTACTCCCTTGGTTCTCTCCCTAATGCCTGCATCATCAGACTCTCCTTAATTGTCTAGAAAACTCTGCATCTCCTTCAGCCAGGGATCCACTACTGTGGCTGCCCCTCTGTACTCAGCACCTGGGCCTGCACACCAGGTTGGGGCTGAGCCTCCTGGGAGCACAGTTTTGTGTCTTTTCAGACTGCTGCTGCTTGGGGGAGTGGTCTGCCTGAGCAAGATGGCAGCTTCCAAATGGAGGGTGAATCAGTACCGGGACCCCACTGGCCACTTTCTCAGTTCTTTCCCCAAAGCCTCCTTCTCCAACCTCTCCTCAGGCAGCTCCAGCCCACTCTGTACCTGCCTCTGCCAGAGCCCAGGGGAAGTGCTGGCCACTCCAAATTTTTGCATTGGCCTTTTTAATGGTTCCTTGCATCTCCAGCTGCCTGTCCCTGGCAGAGAGCACTACGCCGGTTTTCACAGGTGGCTATTATCTGTGTGCTTTTTGAGCTCTGGTGCTGTAGGCTGGAGATCCCCACCTATGGTTTAGACCCTGCTCTTCTCAGGGGGATCCAACTGGCCATTTTGATATCCCTCTGGCTCTGCCACCCATCGGTGCCTAGTCCACCTTCTCTAGCCTCTACCGAACTACTTACCGGTTAAGTTGTACCAAAGCTGATTCCTCTTTCTGTCTGAGGTTTTAAGGCTTTTCTCTCACTATTGTTCAGTTGTTTTCCAGGTGATTTCTCTACAATTTAGTTGTAATTCCAGACTGGTCCTGAGAGGAGGTCAGTGTGTCTTCCACTCACTTCACCCTCTTGAAGTCTGCCTTCCAAGTGTCTGGTTACTTTTAATTTCCTCTTCTTGTCTGATTGCTGGGGCTAGGACCTCCAGTACTATGATGAATAGGAGTGCTGGAAGGGGGCGCCTTTGTCTTGTTCCTAATCTTAAGAGAAACACTTTTAGTTTTGCTCATTGATTGTGATATTGGCAATACATTTTTTATGTATGACCTTCATTATGATGAAATATGCTCCCAGTAGTCCCACTTTGCTGAGTGTTTTTTTCACAAATGGGTGTTGGATTTTATCAAATGCTTTTCTTACATCTATTTATATAATCACTTGATTTTTGTCTTTCATTTTGTTTTATATAATGTATCACATTTATTGATTTGTGAATATGTTACCATCCTTCCATCCTTGGAATAAATCCCACTTTATCATGGTGTATGATCTTTTTAATGTATTGTTGGATCTGGTTTGCTTGTATTTTGTTAAAGATTTTAGCATCTATGTTCATCAGAGATATTGGCCTGTAATTTTCTTTCTTTACTGTGTCTTTACCTAGTTTTGAGATTAGGATAATACTGGCCTTGTAATTACTTGTAATTACCTGTAAGGATAATACTTGTAAAAAGAGTTTGGAAGTCTTCCTTCTTCTTGAATTTTTTGGAACAGATTGAGAAAGATAGTTGTTAGTCCTTCTTGGAATGTTTGGTAAACTTCTCCTATGAAGCTATCTGGACCAGGGCTTTTGCGTGTCACTAGTTTTTGATCACTGCTTCAACTTCGCTTGTTGTCATTGGCATATTCAGGTTTTTTGCTTCCTCCTGATTCAGTTTTGGTATGTTCCCAGAAATTTATTCATTTCACCCTGTTTGGCCAGTTTCTTGGCATCTTAATTGTCCATATTTCTTCTTCATAGTGATTTCTTACAATCCTTTGTATTTCTGTGGCAGCAGTTGTTATTTCTCTTTTTTCATTTCTGATTTTTTTATTTGGGTCCTCTCTCTTTTTTTTATTGGTGAGTCTTGTTAATGGTTTGTCAATTTTGTTTATCTTTTCCCAGAACCAGTTTCTGAGTGCATTGATCCTTTGAATTGATTTTTTAGTCTCTATGTCATTTAATTCTGGTCTGGTGGGGTTTATTTCCTTCCTTCTCCTAGCTCTGGGCTTTGTTTGCTGTTGCTGCTCTATTTCTTTTAGATGTAGGGTTAAGTTGTTTATTTGAAATTTTTCTGTCTCCTATTGGTAGGCCTGAATTGATATGAAATTCCCTTTCAAGAGTGCCTTTGCTGTGTCCCATAGATTTTGGGTTGTTTTGTGTTCTCTTTCATTTGTTTCCAGATATTTTCTGATTTCTTCCATGGTGTCATTGTTAACCTATTCATTATTTTATAGCATTCTATTCAGCCTCCACATATTTCAATGCTCTTGATTTTTTTTTTAAATCATTTGGTTGGTCTCTAATTTCAAACTGTTATAATTTGAGACAATGTTTGATATGATTTTCATTTTCTTGAATTTGTTAAGGTTTGTTTAGTGTTCTACCATGTGGTCTGTCTTTGAGAATGATCCACGTGCATTTGAAAAGAACACGTATTTTGCTTCTTTGGAGTGGAGTGTTCTATAAATATCAATTAAGTCTATTTGATCTAGAGTTTCCTTCAATTCTGCAATATTTTTGTTGACTTTTTTTATTGAAAGATCTATCCATTTTTGAGAGTAGAGTGTTAAAATCCCCTCCAGTAACTGTATTGCTGTCTCTTTCTTAAATCCTCTAATATTTATATATTTAGAGGCTCCTATGTTGGTTACATATATGTTTATAAGAGTTCTATCCTCTTGTTGGACTACTCCCTTAAGTATATGTAGTTACCTTCTTTGTCTCTTGTTATGGCCTTTGTTCTGAAGTTTATTTTGTCTGATATAAGTATTGCTACTCAAGCTTTTATTTTATGACCATTTGCATGGAATATTTTTTCTATCCCTTAACTTTCAGCCTGTGTAGATATTTTGTTCTGAGGTGGGTCTCTTGTAGACAACATATATGTAGGTCATGTTTTCTTATCCTTTTAGCTACGGTATATCTTTTGATTGAAACATTTCATCCATTTACATTTAAGGTTATTATTGATAGATACTTACTCATTTCCATTTTTTCCTTGTACCTGTGTTCCTCTCTCTCTCTATTTCTTTTTTCTGAAAGCAGTCCCTTTAGCTTCTCCTGCAGAGCTGGCTTGGTGGATATGTACTCCTTTAGCCTTCTTTAGTCTGGGAAGTTCTTTATTTCACCTTCTATTTTAAATGAGAAACTTGGATCCAGAGATTCCTCCTTTTCTTTCATTTGAGGGTTGTTTCTTTGTATCTCTACTTTAGTTGTCTCTTTGTGTTTGTTTCTATGTATTAAATTGATTTGCTTTGACTCTCTGTCTTGTGGAGTGGACTTATGTGTTAGGAGTCTTGTGGGCCCGACTGGTTTAGATTCTTTGATCTTCTGATCTGTATGCTCTAGTAATGTTCTCTCTGTGGGTTATTTGGACTCTCCTGTTGTATTTTGATCTTAACTGCTATTGGCCCATTCATGGAAAGGAACTCCTCTCCATCTGGTTGACTAAGAGGCTCAACATTCACCATATGTTGTATGTTGTTGTATAGGTGCTGGCAGAAGAAAGCAAAACAATAAAAAACAACACAAAGCCAAACAAACCCCCAACCACCACAACAATATCAACAAAAAAAATGCTAAGAATATTAAAAGCACAAAGATAAGTGAAAGAGGAGAGAAAATGGGGTAGGAGAAAGAATATGAGAGGACCAATGAAAAGAAAAGTGCTTATGAGAGGAGAAAAATGAAGAGAACTACTACTCATAATGAATTGAGAGAGGAAAACAGGAAAAAGGAATGCAGAAAAAGTAATAAAAATAATAAAAGGTGAAAAGAAGGGAACAGCGGAATAATCAAAGGAAGGAGTAGAATAGGAGATATGAAATAAAAATTAGAGTACCAAAGGTAAAAGAAAAATATATTTTAAAAAATAAGTAAAAGGGATACGGAGAAGAAAAATAACTAAGATAATGAGTAAAGA
This sequence comes from Pteronotus mesoamericanus, assembly GCF_021234165.1. Classification (NCBI taxonomy): domain Eukaryota; kingdom Metazoa; phylum Chordata; class Mammalia; order Chiroptera; family Mormoopidae; genus Pteronotus; species Pteronotus mesoamericanus. The sequence goes on from NW_026555321.1 coordinate 63,833,052, forward strand.
ACCAAGTGCATTTGTTTCAGCACAATTTGCATCTTGCCTCTGGTTTCTCTCCTTGGATAATGCTCTGATGTCTGAAGCTGGTGTAAGCCAATGACAGATGCTGTCCACATCTGGCCCTTGTCTACCTTTTCAAAGATATAGGTGATCCACAGTTTGTGGTTGATTCTTCTGGGCTTCACTGCTCCCAGGGATGCCAAGCTGCTTTGTAAAGCTGGCTTTTATCAGCACTGGGTCTAGAGGTGTATCAGTAAATGTCCCACATTGCCACAGTATCTGCCTCTGCCTGTCTTTTCCTTCTGGCCTACTATAAATCTTAGATTAGTTACAGATTTAACTATTTCTGAGAGGGCTTCTGGTGGAAACAGAAGGCTGTGATTCCTATATCTTCTTTGGCAGATGACTTTCAGATTTCAGGGAAGATGGTGGGTTTGTTCCTCCTCCCTGGAGCTGCTAGTCTGAGTCTGTCCAGGTTTATTTCTGTGTACTCAGCAGGGCAGGGCCCCTTGCAGGCTTCCAGAGCCCAGGTTTTGGATCTGCTGGATGCTGGGAGGGTATTTCTGTGGCTCTCCCATGAGAGAAGTCTGTTTCCCAGGATAGCATATGGGTTCACTGCCTGCTACCACCAATCTCTGATCACCCCTGAGTCTATTTTGGCTGAGTCTGTCTCCTCAACAAGGGTTAAGATGCAGGAGAAAAGAAAAAAGAAAAAAAAAACAAGCAAAACAGAATATCAAGACAGAGTAAAACTGAAAAAAAGAACAAAAAAAAGAGTTGTTGAGAAGAATGAACAGGATCTCAGAGGTTCTGGTGAGGGGATTTCCAGAGGGTAGGGGAACTGTATTCCACAGGATAAGGTAACTAATTTTCCCATGGGAGGATCTAGCTTTCCTCAAGAAATATGGCTGTTGTGGAGCCCAGGCATACCCAGGTCGAAGATTCCACAGCCACTCCCCAAAACTCTCCCATGCTTCCCACTCCAGGCTCTCTTTGTGTGACTCCAGTCTATGCCATCCTCCCTTTGCTTGGGCCCAAGGTGGGTGCAAACACACAGCCCATGCTTTGTCCTTTAAAGGAAAACAAAAACAAAAAAACAAGAAATAAAAGATGATGCATTTGTCTCCAACAGGCTTTGCTTCTCCTCAGAGCAGAGAAATCCCATGGTACAGACTCCTTGATCTCCTGATCTGGGTGCTCTAGGAATGTTCTTTGTGTAGGTTATGTGGACTTTTCTGTTGTATTTAGGACTTGATTTTTATTGGCCTGTTTGTTAGTTGGAACTTTCCCCCTTCTGGCTGACTAAGGGGCTCAACTCCCAATACACTGGCTCTGCCTTAAGAGGGCTTCTAGGTGTGGGTTGGATCCCCAGTGAGGCATGTACAGGAGGCCACCTATTGACTTTCCTCTATCACACTGATGCTTCTTCCCCTCTCCCAAATCAATAGGACATATCCTGTGTTCGTCGCTTTCTTTTAAGTCTCATATCACTCTGATACGGTTGAGGAGGGAAGGGAAGAATCTAGCAGCAAAACTGTAACACTGGACAGTAGGGGGTTGCTCACACCAACTCCCTCCAGTGAGTCTGAGCCTTGGCATTCAGCCACTGTGTTCCTGCTGCACCACTCCAGCCAGGGTCTCTGCTGCCGGTGCTGTCTGGTTGCCTCTTTCTGCCCCTGGTGGTCCCAGCAAGCTGGCCAATCCACTGCCTCCTCAGTCAGATTCTGTCCTGTTTGTGGTTCCAGCAGTGCCCAGGGCCAAGGAGGCTACAGCTCCTCTGCAGCAAGTACTATAGTCTCATGGACCCAGGATCCTGGCTCCCAATGGTAGAGGGGTGCACAGCCTGGTCCAGTGGACACAGGGATCACAGAGGCAAGTCCTGTGTCAAGGCACAGTTTCTCTGGCGACTTTTTCCAAAGGAAGATATTGCAGATTCCACAAAGGGGCTTCTACTCCAAATCCACACAGCCAGAAATGTCAGGCTGGGTGGTGGCTACAGTGGCGGCAGCCTCAGCTCCATCAGGAAAGCATGGGCTACCTATCCCCGAACACTCCTGCAGGTGGACAAGTACACAAAAACTTGTGCACACAACCACACACTTGTCTACCACATGTTCAATAACACACATTCTCACTTACACTCAACTAGATTTTTGAGTTAATTTCTCTGTGGTTTAGCTACAAGAGGAGTCCAGGGCTGGGGGCAAGTGCGGTTTCCAGTTACTCTGTAGCCATGTTGGAACTTCTCACAGGAAACCCATAGTTTTTAAGGGATAAGAGGATTTATAACAAATGTTACTATTAAAACATAATAGGAAAACCAGTAGCTATTATTTAAATATAACATCTAATGATTTATAGCACTATTTCTAAATTTATTTTTATTATTATTCAAGTACAGTTGTCTCCACTTTTCTACCACCAAAATTTCCCCTGCCTCACCCACTCATATCTCCCACCCTCAACCCTCCCACCCTCTTTGGTTTTTTCCATGGGTCCTTTATACATGTTCCTTGATGACCCTTTCTCTTCTTTCCCCCATTATCCCTCTACCCCCTTCCCTGTGATTATTGTCAGTTTTGTTTTGTTTTGTTTTGCTTTTTCCCTAATGTCTCTGGTTATATTTTACTTGCTGCTTTGTTTTATTGATTATGTTCCTCTTATAGGTGAGATCATGTTGTATTGTATTTCATCCCCTGGCTTATTTCACTGAGCATAATCTTCTCCAGTTCCATCCATGCTGTCACAAAGGGTAGGAGGTCCTTCTGTTTTATGCTGCTTAGTATTCCATTGTGTAAATGTACCAAGCTTTTTGATCCACTCATTTACTCATAGGCACTTTGATTGTTTCCAGCACTTGGCTCTTGTATATGGCTGAATATCATGATACACTCCTATAATTGCCAATTACTTTTGAAGGTAAACATGGCTATTTACAGGTAACTAGGAGAGGGGCATGGAGTTGTATATGAAACATTGGAAAGATGTCTCTCTACGAACTGGAAATTTCCCCATACTTACTATCTTGAAATTATTATGTATTGTGTTTTTAGATAGTTCAGTATACCATTTCCCATTATGTACATTCATAGCTTTAATACTATTAAATGACTACCATGTGGCTTCCACCACATTTTGCAAGCTCCCTATCTCATCTCATTAATCTTTACAACAAAATTAAGGGATAAGTGTTTCCATGTTATTTAACATTTGAAGACACTGATACCTGGAGATATGAAACTTGCCCAAGGTCACAGAGCAAGTAAATGGCAGATACAGTGAAATTCAGCTCTGTTTCACTGTACAACTCATGATCTTTGTTCTATATTCCTATAAGTTTCAGTTCTCCCAGGAGTGGTAAATTTAATTCTCTGAAGATCCAGAATTAAGCCATACAGGGTTTCTGAGGTGGCTACTAGTATCTTAGCTTTTATAAGAGGAGCAGGGTTGATGGCCCAGCAGGATGCCCATGTTGTTGGGCAGAGTCTGGTGTGGTGAATAATGTGATGCTTATCCATTTTGTCACTATCAATCTGTAATCAAACAAAAAGAAAAAAAGATCATGACATATTTGGTGAATATTGATTCTTATTGGAAGTGTTAGACTGACTGAGTTGTACAGAAAGTTATACTGGGTACATTTTAACAAGACTAAAATAATCTAAACAACCTGAGCCAACTGAGAAGCAGAGATGCTGAAGGAATATATTGGAATGTGTTGGCCTCACATAAGTTTTGAAATTGTGGATTTGAAACAAGAGTCTTTGTGTCATCAAAAATCCCAAGAACATACGACATGTTTTTGTATTACCATCAATATCATACATTTGCCTCTAGAGCGAATGAAAAGCAATGGGATCATTCTATAAGCAATGAGTATGGAATGACTCTTTACTATGAAGCTCAGACTTATGCTCAGCTTTGCAGAAGAGGTGACAGAGATTGACACAGATCTAACAGTCACAGTGCTTTTCAATCAGCAGGGTGGGATGAGAGAATATGGTGGTAACTGTAACAGGAGGGCAACAGTAGGGTTCTCTCAGAACACACTATATTTCTTCAGTTGTAAGATGCCCGAAAATCCTTGATGTACCAATGATATAATAATATTCAAAAAATTGAAAATAGAACACATAAATACATTGAATGTACATGTCATTAGGAAAATGAGTCTAAATTTCAGAAATGTCTGAGTGTGTTTCAGAATTGAGGACATCAGGGAAAACTTTAATAGAAGTACTTCTTATTTGGAGACTAGAGAAATGAATAAAGGGGCAAAAAACTGAGGAAGAACTGTGACAGGCAGAAGGAATGATTTTTAAGTAATATCTGTGAGGTTAAAAAAGTGTGAATTCATGAACACTGAAGGATGGACAGACATTCCTAGAACTTCTTTCAATAGAAATCTTAGTTGAGGCTGACTAGCTTGTGAGGACTCAGCATAGGAATAGTTTATGATCCAATCCACCAAAAGGTTTTAGCAGGGAAATTATATGATCTACCATCTATAAAAGATACTCCCACTTAATTGTGAAGAAAAAAATTGGGCTGAGACAAAAGTCAATATAGGGAGATATCATTAGGTAGTATAATAGTCATCCCAGAGAAGTGGGAATTGAATACCAACTGTGTGGTCAAAATAGAAGAATCAGACATAGCTAAAATACATGAAGAAATTTCTGATATCAGACAATGGCTTCATCTACAGAGATGTTGGAAAATTCCTCTGTGTTTAGTACTTGACAAACCTGGGTGTAGAGAGCAACTGGCTAGGCCAATACACAGAACTCTGCAGAACTGTGCATCAGTTTGCAAATCCACACTCTCACTTGTGTGTCCAGCACTGTTTTGGTTGATGGTAAGATAACACCATGCAGAAATTAAAACACATTAGCATATTTTGTTGAATTTCTAGAAAATAAAAGTTGAGATAAAAAAATCAAATCAATTTTGGACAACAATGATTATGAGTTTAAGGAGTAGGGATTGAACTGGGTATGAAAAGAATGATAGGATTTGAAAAGGCTAATAAAGCTGGTTGAGACATTCTGCACAAGGAACCACCCCAAGCAAAAATCAAAGCATGGATAGGAGTACAGTTTGCGTGCAAGACATTATGTTGCTGTAAGGGAAGCTAGAATCATATAACTGAACATTGATCTTGAGGCCACATAAAATCACTCACATGATCACAGAGGCCTATCAGTTCTGTCTCCCAAATAGCTCTGAAATTCTCATTTTCTCCTGATAATGTCTTTCATGTGCTTAGTACCTGTTTGTTTCCCACCCACTCTCTATGGACAAAACCTATTTTCCCTAATATGACTTAAGACTCATGAACTATCCTGTTGCTCAACTCCTGTCTGACCTCATCTGTTCTATTCCAAACCTTTCTCTTTCTCACTATGAAAGCTTCAGCCAGAAGATATTATTTCCTTTTTGCAAATATGCCAGGTTCTTTCTATCTTCCCAGTCAAATGCTATCCCTGACTTTTGACCCTTCTCTTTGAGTCCATCAATTCTTTTGTATCTTTGCTTCTCTTTTTTCAAAAAAAAAATTTTAAGTTATAACGAACATATAATATTAGTTTTAGGTGTATTACATAGTGATTAGACCATTTTTATGTAGACATCACTTCTCCCAGAAAGCCTCCTTTACCGTCAACACTGAGGCTGTATTTGCAAGTTTTGCTCCTTATAACATTTCATTTATCCACATCTTAGTATGTTAAACCTGAATTATAATTATTTGCATTCATTTTTGAACACTCCATGAAAGCACAGCAGTAACAGAAACAAACCCTATGAACCCCTGAGTTACACACTACCTTATATTTTCAGTTTCTACTATAATGTCTCATTTAGTAGGTACAGAATACCTATGTATTGAATGGGTGTCTGGATGAATGGCTGTCCTTGTTGAGAAGTGAGGAGTTGGCTTGGCTACTTGGAGAGCTTTTTATCAGAGGTTTTAACTGTAAATTAAACACGTTTCAAAATTTTTTTATCATAGGGACCAGTAGTCTTAGGCCAAACCTGACATTTGGCTTTTGTATAGCCTGTGAGTTAAGAATAGATTTCACATTTTTAAAGAGTTGAAAAAAACAAGGATTACATAATAAGACTTTAAGTGTTTGATAAATCCTAAAATACGTACTACTTGAATTTAATATTTTACAGAAATGGTTTATGGACCGCAATTCTAGAGAGGCAGGTAATATACCGTGTTTACAAACCTTCTCTAGAATAATGATGATATTGATGTGCTTTGAAAAATGTTTAACTATTTAAATTCTGGTTTTTATTTCTCTTTTACATTTCTTGCTTATATGTAGCTGCTGCTTTTTAAAAATCTTATAGGGGAATTTACTAGATTAATTCTTTTATGCTTTTTGGGGATGATGAAATTTTATAATAATATGACCAGGTTTATGCTACAAGGCCTGTTGTAATAAAAAACGGGTGGAGAGGAAATGACACATTTTAAAAATGCATTTTTCATAAGTTAATTAATTTAATTTCCAAAGTAATGCATGAGCCAAGTAATAGTATCCTTTTGGCAGATTTTTTTCTACTTCATCCAGTACACTTCCTCAAACATTGTAGTTATCAAATAAGATGATAAGCTAATGATTGAATTAATGAATGACCTAGATGGAATATTTTGGTTTAAAGAGATGAGAAAACTTGAAATAGTTATATAATTAGTAAGTGATATAATTGGATGCTTTATTTTAGGGTTTCTCTTAAGGCCCATAACATTTTCATGATGTTTAAATATGGGTGTTTTTTATCTTGTTTTTCTTAAGAAATATAATAATTATGACATGTTCAATTATTCCTAATATAAATATTTAATATTTATTGAGCTAGGTATTGTTTAATAGTCTCACATGAATTTATTTATTTAAATTTCCACAAAATTTTATGAGTGGATAACATTATTAGTGCCACAAATTTAGCAACTGGAAATAGAGGCAGAGAAGAACAGTACAGAGTCAAAAATTAACTGTGAGCCAAGTCCTAATATGACCCAATTCCATTGCCAGAGATCTTATCTACAGTTTCATCCAACTGAATACTTACTTTAGTCCATGAGCTAAACTGTTGTGTGTTTAACACTATGCAAGGTAATGTTTGACTAAGGATTAGCCTTCCTTCATAACTGTAGTGCAGGTGAGCATAATTTTCCTCTTTTGGAAGCTGTGCAATGAGTTTATTTGTAAATCAATACAAGTTCTATGGAGGATGAAATTGAAACTTAGATGTTAAGTCATGTATTTACAAAAGGATATTGGTATGAGGAAAATGGATTTGTGGAGTCATGACCTCTAGGTATCTTCTTAAAGAAATATGATGTATCTTTTTCTCATACTGACATTATGCATTTAGCTACCAGATTAGAGATCTTGAGAACTGTGATTCCTCCATTCACTGTTTTGAACTTTGTGACAAACACATTTGATAATTAGTAAAATATGCAATATTTTGAAAGGTATAGTTTCAAACTTATAGCAAGTAAATAACCAGCATTTTTTACTGAAGGTCATTTTAAGTTTTGTATGAGTGATTGATAAAAGTAGTTATATAATGTAAGTTACTTTCATTTTGGCACTGACAGGGTTATTTGGTGATATCAGAGAGCCACAGACAATAAATTGCACAGATACTTACATATAATATTTTATACTATTTATGAGTATATATGCATATCAAAATGGATATAAAATGATACAGTGACTATATAGATAGATTAGAACAACATGCAGTAAAATATACCCAAGCTAGCTTTCTGAGTAACAAATCATATACAGAAAAATTACATTTATATTGTTCTCCCCAGAAAAATCACTAAAAGGATGATAAAGGAATTTTTAAGAGATATAAATCAATAAGATCAAGATGAGGGAGATAGAAGGTAAAAACAATACAATTATGGACGCTGAACTTCAACTAAAAAAATGATCTCTGAATCACAAGATGTAACAAAGCAGTATCTTAGGTAGCGAGGTGAAAGCTGAAAAGTGACCCCATTCATTCCACAGAATCTTTAGAAGCTTCAGGAACTGGTAGCACTACTTAAGTTTGGAATTGGGATTATGGTCTAGTTGTCTGAAAAGGAACAACTAGCACCAAAAATAGCCTCTTTAACTTTTCAGGCAACTGCCTGTTGTCCATTCTATATTAATGAATAAGCAAATGTGGTATATCCAGCTGATAGAATATTACTTGGCTCTAAACAGGAATGACACATTGATATACACGCTCCACTTCAGATGAATCTTGGAAACATTATCCTAAGTGAAAGAAACCAGTCACAAAAGACCACATACTGTACAATTCCATTGATATGAAAAGTGCAAAATAGGCAAATCTATAGAGACAGAGAAGAGATTAGTATTTGCAAAGGGCTCATGCTGGAGAGCAGGGACAGTGAGAAATAACTGCTAATCCATATGTGTTTTCTTTTAAGGGAGACAGAAATATTCTAAATTTAGATGATAATGATGGGTGCACAATTCTGGGAACATGGTTAAAATATTGAATCATGTTATTTAGGTGGGCGAATAATAGAGGTATTTGAATTATAGCTCACAAAAGCTATTATTAGTAAAACAAAAACCTGAGCATTTATTCTGTGGGGGAAGTAAAGCAAAGAATCTCTGAGCTAAGACAAATCAGATACAGTTGAGGGTAGAGAACCTTGCTGAAAATAGAGCATTAGCTAAACATTCAAATACTGAAGTCCAATACTATCCAGACTTTTCTGTCATTTAAGCTCTGAGAACATTGCATCCAGTTCCTTGGCCTTCCAGGATCCTCTCTGGATGATCCAATCAGCTCCAAAAGAAAACACCTATAAGCAGGAACACCAGAGTCCTCCAAACATCAATCCACCAGGTCATCTTACAGTGAAGACAAAAATAAATGTGTTCTTCATCTCACATGTTAAGAATTCCCCATGAGTTTTTTATTAACACACTCTTAAGTGTAAGTGAACAACTAGGGTTTCCAAGTAACTCTGAAAAGCCACAGAGAATCTGCAGAGAAAAAAGCAAACTGAATAAGACAAAATTCATGCAAGGTTTAAAAAAAACAACTTTCATTAGTATCTTTGGGGAAATAAGAAAATGTGTTGTATCCATAAAACTCATACAAGAATTCAGTTAAAAATAGCTTTTGGAAATTAAAAATATGAGAGTGGAAGTGAAAAATTAATGAGTGGTATTGTCTCAAAAGGAGAGGAAATTTTCAATACATTTTCCAAAAATTAAAAAATTCCAAAAAGATAACACAGCAAGTTTAGGATGTTTAGAGACTCCACCAAAAAAGTCAGGAGTCAAGGACAGTGAGGATAAATGCTTGTATGTGTATGTGGGGTTTCTTAGTAAATGAGATGAAAAGCAAGAGTAGAGAAAGGAAAATCAATGCTTAAACCTCCTATTTCAGGTAGCAGGCTCAGTTCATGAGAGAATGCCAGGTGTTTGTTGGATGACAGGAAATGGGGAAAAGGAAGGACAAGAAAAAATAGTGGCCTTGAAGAAGTCCTGGAAATGAGATCAACTTGTCTTGGTGGAGCTGACTTTCTGGCCTGGAGATAAGGGGGAATTAAAAAAAGGTGGGGTGGGAGTGAAATAAAACCACAAAGAGCCTCCATTTGGGAAAATTGCAGGGAGGCAGAATCATCAAGGACAGATTTTTACTTAAGACACTGAGGTGAAGGGAAACCTTAGGGACACCTTGGAAGGAATTGAGTGGAAAAAAAAGGGGGTGAAGACCAGATGAGGTCAGGGCATGTGACAAACATTTCAGAAATGTATGTTGAAGCAATGAAGGATGATTGGTGAGCTGGAGCTTTCTGTAGTGACTGAGGTAAACTAAACTCTGAGTGATAATTTTGATAGTTTTTAGAAAAGAATAAACAGTTATTGTGGTGATATGCAGTTTCCATGGTAATTTATGAGGAACTTAATCATAGAAATGTTTGCATGATTTGATGACACTGATGGGACAGGTATGCTGTAAGGCTTCATGTGTCATTATGACCATGTTTAGGGAAACATTGTCTAATAATTATGCCTTTTCTCACTTTATTCTCAACTACAACCTGCTTTTCCTCTCATATAAACAATTTGTATTGGGAATATTAATTCTGACTATGTATGTCCTTACTGTACTCCAGAGATCTCAGTACAATGTCATGCCAGAGATAAGAATTTAGAAAATTACTTTGAAAGAGATGACTCATATATAGATATAGTATTTGTCAATATTTCAAAATTTCATGTACAAATGCAAGATTAGTTGGGATTTTGTGGTGTTTGTCTGAATTTTTAAATAGAAGGACTGCTATAACCCTAAAGAACATCGAAACACTTGGTTGGCAAAGTGCAAATACTTACCTGGAAGGCACATGTAGGAAAAAAAGGGGAAATTATATATATTATCTCCAGAAAATAACCAAAGCTGAGTCCATGGAATAAGAATCATATTTTATAATTCATGGGAATATAGTCAATGAAGGGGATGAGATAAGAGTTAGAAGAATTGGTTAGAGCTAGAGCATGAATTCTGACAGCCATAAAGGCTAACTGAAATATTCCACAATATTAGCCTCTTATGTAAACAATCACAAGGTTTTCTTTTTTAATTTAAAATATCTTTGTTTTATTGGGAAAAAAATTGAACAAAAGTATATTTATTTAATAATTGTTTTGATCTTATGATATTTTATTATTAAATAATTAAATATAAGTACATTATTTCCAAAGCAAAATATTTTCTTTAAAAATAGGAATGTATGTTCTTTTAGATCTCCTTAAATTCAAGATATCTGAATATATTTGCCAGTAATATATCTGCTCAATCACTCAATTATTAATTCATTATAGACATGTTTATTAAACATCTACTATGTTAGGCAGTGGGACAAAAGGAACGGTAGTGCCATCCTCTGTCCTCACAAATCTTACATATAAAACTGAAATACAAGGTCTGCCCAGAGGTATCCAGACATGTAATATGAAAAATAAAGACATTTATTGAAGAAAATACAAGATATAAGAAGCATTATACATAGGACAATGACACCTCAGTCCCCTACAAAGTAGGCACCTTGGGACCTCACATAGTTCTCCCAGTCACCATCAGCTGCCCCATAATATTTTTCTGAATTTCATTAATGGTCTGAAATCTTTTCCTTTTCAAAGGTGATTTTAATTTTGAGAAAAGCCTGGAATTACAGGGTGCCAAATCTGGGCTTTAAAGGGGCTGAGTCACCTGGGTGATTTGATGTTTTACCAAAAATTTCTGTAAGAGATATGATGCATGAGTGGGTACATCATCATGATGAAGTCGCCAATCACCAGTTACCCACAGCTGCAGCCTTATGAATCATCCAAATAGCTTCCGCAGATGAATGTTCAAGCTTAATGCAAAATTTGATGTAGATTTGTTGCTCTACTTGCTCAGTCATTTTGAATGGGATGGCCACACAATACGCATGCTCACTTATTGGTGTCTACCGCCTCTATTGACTAGTACAGGGAAGACATCATTGTTCACATATATGCATTCCAGTCCATTCTCCTTGGCTGCCATGTTACATGGATATGCAAACCATTCTCCTTATATTAACAATGGCTAGACTTTTTCCAGACAGACCTTATATATATTATTTATGGTTTTAAAAATGTGGAAGAATTAGGCCAATTTTGAAGACACAGTTTCTATAATCTATGTTTTATTTTGTCTTATTTTACCTTGATTTTTGGTTAAGTTCAAATTTTATTTAAATTTTTGTTGTTCATGGCTAAAATTTGACCTTTTTTAAAATTTAAACAATACCATTTTGCCTTGTAGATAACTGTTTATTTAATTCCTTACCATGTGGAAGTTCTAACCAAGAAGAAAATTAGGCACACTATTCCTTAAGCAAACCAGTACCATATTTATAAAGTAGAAGGGAAAAGCAAATTATATTTGCATTGAAATACTCATGACAAAAATATAAAATAAGTTCAAAGTTATTAGATTCTGCTGATTTGAGGAAAAAGATTATAAATGTAAAGAGTAAACATATTTGTAGCTAAAATACATATGTGGATTTTAGGATCTTGAGAATGATATGCATGTCATTTCTTTTTTTAATACTGAATTTTGTAACAGTAACTATATAAACAAAAATAAAGAGCAGTCTAAAAGTTAAATAAGAATTATCTGTAATTATTCAAACTTATTATAATAATTAAATGCATTCTGTTTTCTTTGAGAGAATTTTTAGTAATGTATATGTGAGTATATTTATGCATGTTTTATATAGGTATAAACGTATGTTATATTCAGTTTATATCCTGAAGTTTTCAATTTAGGATTATATATCATGAATATTCTTTAAAATAATTGTCTTTTTAAAAAATATATTTGAAATGATTGTCTAATATTCTATTTTGTAGCTGTATAATGCAGCCATCATTCCAAGTTATCTGTTTAATATGCTTATTCCAAGAGTATTCATAATATTATGCAAAACCTGTTCTTAGCCTTGGATTCAAAGATGATGCCATAAGCTCTATTTCTTTGTGTGTATGTGCATGTTTATAACTGATGGCTAAAAGATATGCTCTTGATGTTACCTGTGCTGGTAACATAATCTAATACTGGCTCCGTTTCTGAATATGAGTGTTTCTTGTCAGCTGTGCAGAGAAGAAAACTCACCTTTGGTCCATCTTTGATAATCTTTTTATCATGTCATACATCCATGTTCATACAGTATTATTGCAGCCAGTGTTATTTCTACATTGATTAGTTATTTAATAAGTGATTATGTCATCAAGAGCATATTGTTACTACTATAAGTTGGAAAGGATAGCAAACTATTTAATTTTTTCCAGGAAGATTTCAGATCCTTAGGCCTGGCACAATGAGCAGAAGAAAATGTCAGAGCCTCTGTTTCTACAGCAAGTCCTAAATTGCAGTCTCTCCAGAGTCACTTACTACCTAGCTGACCCTGAGCTGTTCATTTAATGCCTTTTAAAATCAGTTTCTGCCACTGTAAAACCCACATATATAGATAGCTGTGTAGAAAGCACTATAAACAACTATTGTAATTCCTTTGCAACACTGCCTGGCACATCAAAGGCAGACAACAAGTGGTGATTATGCTAGTGTGAGTCGGATCTATAGGGATTAAGACTACTTTCTGCAACTCAACATCAGATCAGTTACAGATGAGAGACCATAAGAAGACAGTGGAGGAAGACAAATTGTTCTCTGTGAGAACTTTAATGAAATCTGTGACTCTGTCACTTTAAAAAAATATCACTCTTCTTCTCAACCTCACTCAACAGCAAATCAGTGCTACAGACAATTTTAATTATATGGGCCCCAAGTTGGGTAATAAGTGGTTGTTCATAAACACTCCCAATGAGTTTTTGAGTTGAGGGTAAATCTGTGGAACTAGACTTCTGCTATTCTGAGTGGTGCTCACAGATGGGTAGTTAATTATGATGTATCAGTGGGCCACAGCTAATAGTTTTCCAGTGGAGCCGTGGGGGATCCTGAGAGGAAAATGAAGCCCACTGGAGTGGTTCAGACCAGTGTGTTTCAGAAATATGCATCACTCTTACATATGGTAGAATAAATCAGGCTAGCATTATTCTGCAAAAAGAGATGTCCATTCATTTACTGTCACCACAGAGTTTCTTCAATTTACTAAAATTTTCTTTCAAGTTAGAGGAAGCATGATGAAATGAATGTTTTTAATATTTTTACTAAAAAGTTGACAATTGATGAGTTTGTACACTTAGCTTTTACTGTTGCAACCACTTTATAATAATGCATGCAATTAAAATAAAAATAATAGATTTTTTAAGAAAAATATATAAATATTTTAATTTTTGTTCTACAAAAATTGGGCATATGCAAATATTTAAAAAACAAGATTTCGTTTAAAAAGAAATCACAAGGTTTTCAGCTTTAGTTACTTTAAAAGGTCATTTGATTTGACTTAATTTAATAGCATAACATGCAAGTTATAGCTCAGATGATAGAAAACGAAGACACAAGAAATAACCTTCCTTCCTTTCTCCTGTTATGGCTTGTACATGATAAAGCTAGTGTTCATCGCTAATGCCAGGGCAACACTGCTAGCTCCAAAAGTGAAAAGAAACTAAAAAGCTAAATGTTTTCTTCAAACTAATTGTACTTTCAATCAAGCAATTCCTCGGGATATCAAGGAAAAGAAGTGAAATTTACACAAACCACTAATGTTTTGCTATAGAGAGCATGGACAGTTTTTTTTTTTTTTTAATATATGCGTGCAATTTGTCTATATAAATCTTAAAAGCATAGCTTGCAATTATAAATGGAATTATTTCATTTTGAGTCAATAAGGTCTAGTTTATAATTATTTCGTTTCTAAATTAAGTTTACTGAAGTAACATTGGTTCACTAAACCATACAGATTTCAAGCGTACGTCTCAATAAAACATCATCTGTATACTGTATGGTGTGCCCATTATCTCAAGCAGAGTCTCATTCTGTCCCCATTGAACACCTCTTTTCCCTTGTTCACCTACCAGCTCCCCCCTTTCCTTCTGACTATCACCACACTGTTTGTTATGTACAAATATATATAATTTTTGGTTAATACCTTAATTTTCTTTCATTCACCTCCCCAACCCCACTTCCTTTTGATAACTGACAGTCTGTTCCATATGCCCCTTCCTCTGTTTCTAATTTATGATAATTTCCATGGAAGTTGGTGCAGCACCTATGATGCTGACTTTTGGACATGTGTGAAGATGGGTATGGCCCAAGTACGTTGATGTTTATAATGCTATTGCAACAAACTCAAATTTAATTTAAAGTATAAAATAGTCCAAAGCCCTAACATATTGTGAAATACTTGTTTTATTATAAAGACTTCATATTTTAATTATAAGCCACTAATATTTTTCCACTAAAAATTCTTCTAAGAATCAAAGTTATTAGTACAATGTGTTCAATATTTAATTGAAATGCATTGATTCTTAACTTATTCATTCATCTGTACATTAAATATGTTAAGGTCTATGATGCACCAGAAGCTTTTCTAAGATATAAAAATTAAGATTGTGGCATATACTAAAACTAGCCATTATTATTTAGCAATTACTATCTTTGAATTATTCAACCATTGTTAATACATTAGTGCCAGTAGAGCCAAGTAGTTCAGCACACATGTTCTTAAACCAGATGAATGAACTTTAATACAGCTTTCCCTCACTAGCTATAATCTTGTTTCTGGACAACCTGGGACTTACATTTCTCATCTATATAATGGAGATAAAATATGCTCCCTGTGTTCTTTGGTTGTTGGGAAGATTAAATGTGGAATGCATGTAAAATATTTAAAACAGTATCTGGAATATTTTAGGTATTTCATATATTATAGATATTATTAATCTTACTGAATGATAGGAGTAATTAATCCTGAATCTTGAATGGTGGGAATAATTATTGCTATGAAATCACTTTAAGCCGTAGAGTTAAGACGATTTGTCACAGATCGCACAGCCAGTGACTATCACAGCTAGGAATTAAATGCTGATCAAGGTGCTTCCAAAACCCAAGCTCCATTCCTTTAACATAAACTATGTTCAAATTTTCTACCTATGGGGGCAACTTTTTTCTGTTGTAGAGGAAATATTCAGAATTTATTTCAAGTCTTTGAGAAATTCAGGATTGAATACAAGTGAGAGTATGAGGAAAGGATAAGGAATCTTATGTTCATTTGGTTACTCTAACTTCCTGCTGGAATTTACTTATTTATGTTTTCATTTTCAACTTCCAGTCATCATCTCACAATCTGTTGGGTACTTTTTTACCTTTCTGTTAGTCACATTTTTTTAAATTTTGAAACAACAATTTTTAAGGTTCTTATTTTTTAAAAAAGGGTTGGTCTTGAGATGTGTTATGCATGCAGCCTAGAAAATCATTTAAAAATCAGTCTTAGATATAATTATTCTTTAAGTTTCTTGGACATTTTTTAGTGAACCAATGTGATAGGACCTGCCATTTAAAAGAAATTGTCTATACATCCTGAAACATGTCTTCTATCTCTATCATTTCTGCAACATGATCTGTCATACTTACTCTGATAGCCATACAAAAGTATCCTCAAATAAGCCAATAATATCTTTTTAAAAAATATATTTGATATGAAGTCAGAAATACAATCCAGGGACACACTAGATTAGGGAGTGTATGTGTGATTAATCATCCTAAATCTCACTTTTTAGGTCTGACAAAGATACATTTTAGAGAACAGGTGGCATATTTCTTGTAATAGCTGCATAATTTTCCACTTTGCTATTCAGAACCCCTGCGGTTTCCCAGGGGTATTAAGCATTCTAGATATTATGACAATAATATTGAGACTTCATAGCACTTAATAATGATTTTTGTTATAAATCAGCTTAGTGTCTGCAGTTAAACCAAATGACATGGCTTCATTGTGCTTACAGTAATAAATGAGAAGGAATCTCCTTATTCCCTATTCTTTCAAACCTCTAGAAGTTTTCAAATTTAAACAGAACATTTTTCAACAACTGGACTCAATTAAACCACCATGTGGAAAACACTAGTAAGGAACCCATAAGAATATTGTATTGTTCTAAAAAAGAACAAAGGAATATTTTTAACCTATTTATCTTTATGAAATTAAAAAAACAATACAGCTTTTTGCAAATACTTCCAAGCTCTTGTCAATTTCTCTGTTTCTTAAAGCAATCTAATACATAAGATAATTATTTACTTGTGTTTTTTTTCTTGCCTCATCTTCTTTCAAAAGCTGGAAGTTCAGAGAATAATGCTGTAGTTCTTTCCAACTTCATCTTGGAAAAAACGGCATATTATTAAAATATCACATAGGCATTTGAATTCAGGAAAATGGATAATTGAGTTGTATAGTCTAAGAATTTTCAGTCAGCTACTGAAGAGTTTATATTCAAAGTTTAATTTAGAAACCTTTATGCTTGTTAATACAAAATTCATTGATGTGCAACATGAATGGCCTCCATTGAAGATATCTATATTGTTTTAAAAGTGTGTGTGTGTACATGTGTGTGTGTTCACATGAGTTTTTCTGAGGACAGTATGATATACAAAACTTGTAAGCTTATGGAGAGGATTCAGATAAGAAAGCCTGCTTCAGGGGCTCAAGGATTGGTGACAGCACTAAATACATATGTAGAGAACAGTCACTTGAAGTGGCCTATAGCCAACACTCCCCCACATGGCAAGTTCATTTTACAGAAGATGATTCCACCTGGACTGAATCATTGCTTTGTGTATCACAAGCTGGATAAAATTTATTTACCGATTCAAAGTATTTATTTCCTTTCTGTGAAATAAAATACCCATCCCAATACAAAAAAAATTTGAACAATAATAAAATCATAATATTAAAATTACTATTAATATACATGAATAGAATATTTTTGATAGCAAAATATCTCTTTGGAGAGTTTTTTTGCACTGTCTTTTTTTAAACAATGTAGCTCATACCTTTCAAAAGTGCGAATTGTAACTGTGCATCTCTAAAATTTTACAAATTGAAAATATTAGTGGTAATTGTACTCAGATAAGAAACTGATTATTACCAAAGATCCAGAAGCTCGATGTGATGCCCTCCTCTCAGCGAAGGTGCTTGTTATCTTGACTTCCAAACATGTTAGTTTTTCCTGTTTTTGCATTATATATTTTAATGCTCTCTCAATAATCCTTAAAAGTAAAGAGCCATACCCTTACACATAAAGTCACTGGAGATCTATTTCCTTGGAAGCCTATGGGGATATTTCTTGGAAAACTGATGCACTGACTTCTGATACTGGATTGGAGTTAAACACCAAATAACACACTTACGTAGGAACATGACTCTGATCCTTGCTGTGTTGCAGCCTATCTAGACCGGGCAGGTCCACGCAAGACTCAGGTAGAAAGAAGAAAATGCACGGAGCCATGGGGATGCTTGACATGCCTTTATTAGTGGGAGCCACACAGGCCACAAGCCCATGTCTATGTCTACTCACACACTAAGAAGCCCCTACCTTTTTAAGTACCAGAAGGGACAAAGCCAGCTACAGGCCAAATGGTTAAGTAACAGCATGAGCGGCACATGCAAGCCAACTTCATGTTATGGGAACCATTTAACAGACCCAGACTCAAGGCTGTGAAACCAGTCTCAAGGCCATGAGAACAATACTTTACCAGACCCCTTCAGGGTTGTGAGAAACTGCTTCCCTGTGTTACCCAGACACCTGGGTGAGGAAGCCAGACTGCCTCCACTTATCCTACAGTCCACCCCTTCTGGGTTCTTCACCACACAATCTATGCAAGATATCTTCTCCAAAGTTCCCTTGGTGAGGAGGGGAGAGCCCTTCACCTATAAACCACCACAACAGTATAAGCTGCAACAACAGAAAGCAAAGCACAAGCACTGCCACCCAAGACAGCAAGGACCCACTGCCATTCAGTAGTTAGGGGTGCCTACCATGCCTGCAAAGGATCTCCTGTCAGGCATTCGATGGCATGGGTCCCAGAGGCTAATGCCTGTAAAGCTTAGCTTACATTGTGGTGAACATCAGGAACATACACACAGCATTCTGCTCCTACCATGGCACATACTCCACCTTGGGATGCAGTGAGCATATCTAAAGTCATGATTCTGCAAGGCTACCTTTCTTAACTGGAACACTCCCTCATTTAACAGGCTTAAGGAATCATGTGTTACATTCAGTGCACAGGCAATGTGCAAAGCCAAAACAGTTATCTCAGTTTCAGAAACTATAGAGGCAGCTTGAGGAGAAAAAACAGCTAGTGGATAATACCACCAGGGAGTATGCTTCACCTGGTGTCATGCTTTAAATGCTTCCCAATTTGTTGGCTGGCTTACAAGAGTTTTATGAGATTTAAGAGGAAAATATGGCCATCCCCAAATTCAACTACCAGTCCAGCATGTCAGAGGTGACAGAATAGCCACTGAGCATATTCCTTTCCTCAGGGACTGGCAGGTACCATTTCTAGCCACTGCACTTTGGCTAGAGTGTCAGCCTTATCATTTCTAGGGGAAGCAAGAGATGCATGTCCAATAACATGATATACAGCGCTTTGTTTCTGGTGACCTAACTCCCATAAGTCTTGCTACATAGCCTGTCCCCACAATGGCTTGTGCATAACCATGCGGTTATTTGTATGCCTTGTAGAAATCCATAATGTTAACCTCCTCTACACTGCCCAACTATCCATGCAAAGAGCCAGGGGTAGTGCCTCATTAGTAGCCATGAGACACACAGTTCAGAGTTAGACGCACTGGCTGCTCTATACCACACCAGTGTCAAACCATATTATGTCTGTTTCTGGTTGAATGGCTATGGCAGTCTACACTGCAGGCTGACCCCTACTGAACCCATCAACATACCAAGCATCTGAGGAAATAGGTCCCTGCCTTTCACAGAAGGGGTTAGCTTCCTTTTCTTCTACAAGGACTGTAACAGTAGATTTTTCATCTACATAAGAGATAGGACCTAGTACTTCTTCTTGCTCAGCACATAAGGGTCTAGTGGACAGCATACTCCTTTTCAGATAAGGCCCCCACTTAGACAACATGGACATCTGAGCTGTTCCACTATGAGGCTTGGCCACCCAATCCTGGAGCCACCCTGCAATGGGATACATGGTCCTGTCATGGGGGAAATTCCTGTTATAGCCTCTGTGGACAACAAGGCAGCGCAGATTACAGCCACTTGCTTTTCAGTCAAGAAGTACTGTATCTCTGCTCCATAGTAGAGACCAGAAATCCAAGGGTTGATGTAGCCTTTCCAATTGCTGCCACAAACCCCACCCAAACCCTTCCTGTGTCACATACATATTCACCTCACAGAGTCTAGCAGGATTCAGAACATGCAAGGTCCGGGCACGCTTAATGATGTACTTTGCTCCTTGGAACACTTGTTCCGAGGTTGGGGTATAGTCCCAATTTACCCCATTTTTCACCTGAGCATACAAGGGACAGATGACCTGGGACAAATGGGACACAAAAGCTCTCCAGTACCCCAACAGGCCCAAAAATGTCTGGAGCTATTTCACAGTGGTAGAGGTTGGATATGCCTAAATTTTATCTATCACTGCATCAGGGATGACTTTTGTCTTGCCTAACCAGGCAACCCCCAAAAATTTGACAGATAATCCAGGTCCTCGTAGCTTGGTTTCATTGACTGCTCAGCCATATGACTTCAGACGGGACAGCACTTGTGGCACTGCTTTCTCTAATTCTGCAAAAGGATCACTAAGTAGCAAAATATAGTCAATGTAATGGAATTGGTGTACTTCTGGAGGCTGTGGCCACTTAGCCATGTCGTCTGCCATATGTCACAGGCTTGTGCAAGCACCTTTGAGGTAGCGCTGTAAAGATCCACTGTTGGCCTTTCCAGGTGAAGGCAAGCTGGCCCTTACTCTCTGGATCAAGAGCAATGAAGAAAATAATATTTGCTAAATCAACTACAAAGTGATAGGTTCCCAGCTCATTAGTTAGTTGGTCCATCAAGTTAATCACAGAAGGGACTGCTGCATGAAGTGAGGGAATGAACTTATTTAGCCCCACGTAATCAACTGTCATTCTCCATGTGCCATCCAGCTTTTTTACTGACTACACAGGAAACTTAAAGGGGCTGTGAGCAGCCCTAACTATTCCCACCTTCTCCAACTCTCCTATAGTGGCATTAATCTCTTCATGTCCCCCAGGTAACCAGTATTTCTTCACCACAGTCACCTGCTGTGGAGGAGACAATTGTACAGTGGAGATGATTAGCATGTCCCTACAAAAGGGCTTTTACCACTTGCACCTGCAAACAAAACTCTTCTGCAATCATGTGTAGCCACAGAGCCTGGAGTATGTCAATACCCAAGATATACTCAGGAATGGAGGATGCATAAACAGTGTATTTCTGGGGTTGGGGCAAACACTTGAAACCCAGAGAGAGCTGTACAGTCTTTACCTTCATACTTTGTCCCCCATAACCATCAATAGAGACCTCAGGCCCTGAAAACTTCTCAGTGTTCCCATGTAAGAGAGTATGTTCAGCTCCCATGTCTACAAGAGCCAACATCCACTGAATATTTGCAGGGGACCAATGGATAGCCAATTAGACATGTGGCCTCCAGTCCCTTCCCTTCCCTTGCAAATGGGGCCCTTGGCCTCTATTCTAGCCAAAAGTACAAAGGATATATCCTCCAGGTCTCAGAGGGGTCGGAACAGCCGGATGATCTTCCAGCTGGATTGCACAGGCTTCTTGGGCTCTACTTGTGCACTTCCAGAGTTTCCCATCAGTTTCTTCTTCTAGGGCCACAGGAAGCATTGGTTAGCTCACTGGGGCTTCTAGAGCAGGTCCATGTTTGACTTCCTATCAATATTAGTGTGAGAAACTCCAGTCCCTACAAGATCAGACCACATTTGCATTCTAGTCACCCACACAGGGGAGCTGTTTGACAGAGGAACAATAGAACTCTGAGAAACCTGATGAACAGCTTTTTGTTGGCAGGGAGACTCCGCCTCTCTCAGATTGGCCACTATTTTCATGATGTCATTTATGCAATGACCAACAGAGGGCACGAAACTTGCCATCAGAGAGCCAAAGGAGGCAGGGGGAGCATGCTGGAGAACAAGATCCTGCATTCTAGCCATGAGACATTCATCATCAGGGCCCTGTGTATTGGGGTTGAACATTGCCTGGGGCACGCCCAACTCCTGCAGAATTTGTGCTAAGTCCATAAAAGACTGCCACTTGCTCACGCTATCTGGCATGTCACCTGTATTTGCCCAGACAGTACGGTTAGCCACCATTACCCACTCCATCACAGAATGTGAGCCCTGCCCCGGACTGTGTCTCTGGCTATTCTGCAGCCACTGGCTCAGGGAGGGGTTTGTCATGATGGATGCTAACTTTTCCATCTCAGTAGCAGTACACGTGATATTATCCACCCTCAGGTCCCACAGGCGCAGGACCCCTGCAGCTAAGGGTTCCCTGGGTCACTGGCAAAACTGATTCAAGAATTCAACCAGTTTGGCCTGTGTATAGGGCCTATATGCAATATACTCTATCATCTGCAGGCTACAGGCTGGCTGACCGCCAGTTGCCATAGGTTGTCGGTACTTCATCTTCAGTGGGCGGGCTTTCCAGGAACTCAGTTCCATGTTGACATTGTCTTCCTCCGACTCCTCAGACTCATCAGCTGCAGCAGGAGATGGGGAGTAGTGTCACTGTTCCACCACTTTCAGAGCTTCTTCCAAAGCACCGATTCTGACTTCCAGGGCTTCCTCTCATTCTTGGAGCTTGTGTAGTTTTGCTGTGTCATGAAGCATGATCCCCATCTCAGCTCGCAAAGCTGAAAGAAACACCCAGCCCATGACCCCCACAGCTGCACTGTGCTGGGCTGCTTCAGGGTCTCCCAGACTCCCCCAGGACTTTATCCATGTTGTCAGGTGTGCCACTGACATCAGGCCACTCCCTGGATGGGGCCCATGGTTCCAGGATGCTTGACACCAGGTGCCACATCCTAGTAGCAGGCCACCCCGCAAAACTGTCCTCAGGAGAGCTAGGGTACTCTTCCATTTCCCTACCATGAGAATCATGCCGACTACACCACTTGTGTTTCAGCCTATCTAGGCTGGACAGGTCCATGCAAGACTCAGGTAGACAGAAGAAAATGCATGGAGCCATGGGGATGTTTGGTGTGCCTTTATTTGAGGGAACCATGCAGGCCACAAACCCATATTAGGTCTTCCCACACACTAAGAATCTCCTGCCTTCTTAAGCACTAGAAGGGACAAAGCCAGCTATAGACCAAATGGTTAGGTAACATAGCATGAGCTACAACATGCAAGCCCACTTCATGCTATGGGAACCATTTATCGGACCCAGACTCAAGGCTATGAGACCCAGTTTCAAGACTATGAGAACACTACTTTATCAGATCCCTTCAAAGTTGTGAGAAACTGCTTCCATTAGTTACCCAGACACCTGAGTGAGGAAACCAGACTGCCTCTACTTACCCTTCACTTGCCAACACTGGAATGCTGAGAAATGTATGTAATGTCTCATATCTCTACTTTCCTCCTATCTTAATGAGATTGTTGTAAGGATTAAATAAGTGTGCAAGAATTTAGTAACCTGTACAATGCTATCCAAATGTAAGATGTGAAAAACAGTAGCAGTAATACAAAGAGAAAATGAGAAGTGGCTTTGGATAAAGCTGGGGACCTCAGAGAAGTTCAGAAAATGGTGAAATGATAGACAACTGAGGTGGCAACTACAGTTCTGGGTGCATTGGAGCGAAATTACAGGGAAGTAGATGAACATGTACTTTGGGAACATATGAAGTCAATCTGTTTTCAGTATTCCCAGATTACAAAAAAAAAAAAAAAAAAAAAAAAAAGGAACATATCATGTAACTTATTTGCTTTATGGGCAGTGATTCAGACTATATTTTAGAAATTTAGGTGTAGTAAACTATTTTAGGAATTTGAAACACAAACTGTTTTTAGTTTCTTTAAACTCTGAAGGTTAGAATTTGAAGGATCGTATAATTCCTAGTAGTGAGAAGAGATAGCTCTGACTGCTTTCTTTTCCTTGAGGATCCTGGGGTGAGAGAGAAGGCAGGAAAGATACCTTGCTGTGCCACTTCTCTGTAGCAGCTGGAACACACAGCATGGTCACCTGGAGGAAAATTCTAATTCTGCAGGGCCATGTGTCATGTGAATGAAAGTATGAGTTGCAGTCACTTGGAAGCTTGTTGAAATGTGGGTTCCAGCTCCACACCTTCAGAGACTCTAGTTTATTATGTCCTCAAAAAGTATTCAGTGATCTGGTCAATATATTCCAGGAATTCAATGCTCTCATACTTTTTAGTGGTCAAAGAACCAGAAACAATCAACTACTCAACTTAGGCTAAAAGATTGGGGTGGAATTGGACAAAATGAATACATGGTAGAGCTTAGGAAGGGAGAGAAGGGTCAGAGAAGGAATGTTTAAGTGAGTGAGGAAAGAAAGGATGTGGGATCCGAAAAGAATGACAGAATGCCCTGTGAGCATCATAGGAGAAAGAAAGAAGTAGGAGAGAGGTGATTCAGAGAGCAGAGCCCAAAGACTTTAAGAAAGATGGCATTCAGGAGACGATGGGGCCAAGTTGCAGTACTTTGACAAATGACACTGAGAAATGGAAAAGATAATCTGTAATTCTGTGATTTCCACACCAGACAACTTCCAGGCTTTTGAGCTCCTTGGGGTGCTGACACTTGGTGCTTCAGCAATAGCATCTCTGCCACATCCCCAAGGCTATCTAGTTCTCAGGCTCTGGAAAGGGACCAGGGATGTAGTGAGATGGTTAGGAAACAGACTACAGTCCTTTTTTGCCAGAATCAGGGAGCAGTGTGAGGTCTTCAGCAGCTTCTCCTGGATTCAAGCACCTTTAGGCACATGAGGTTTGTAGGGGACAGGTGGTCACTGGCAGTGGATGGATGCCCACCTGCATCCTGGGAACCACATGCAAAGCTGGCTGGGTGCCAGGCTGGGGCAGCAGCTGCCTCTTCCCCATGTTCTTGGAGAATGACTCTCCATTCTGAGAAGAAGATCATGGAGCAAAACTTCCTGAAGCTTAAGATCATAGGAATCTTGCTTCCAACTTAAACCTCAAATAAGGAAACAATGAATCAAATTTGAGCAGTGATTGCATGCCATAGTTTGATCTAGTCAGCCATTTAGAAAATTAAGATTCTATTTTTTTTCCAATATTGAAGTTAGGTGTTTGCTAAAGACAATGTTGGTTTTAAGTACTGGCCTCAATCACTGAAGGAGCAATTGGTGGGCCACACATTCCCAAATCTCAACAGTCCCTCGTTATCCTCTCTGGATTCATGGAAAGGATATCAAAGATTGGGTTAATCTGCCATACTTGCTCTCAGTAGAAATGCAATTACATGATTGAGGAGATTCAAGATGACTGAGGAGTGAGGGGAGTAACACTGACATCCTCCCAGGACCAAACTGGAATTACAACTAAATTGTGCAGAGATCACCCGGAGAACAACTGAACAGTAGCTAGGACAGACAGAGGAATCAGCTTTCGCACAACCTAACTGGTAGGAATGCAGTAGAGGCTCAAGAAGGTGAGCTAGATGCCCACAGGTGGAAGAGCCAGAGGGATATTGAAATGGCCAACTGGACCCCCTGAGAAGAGTGGGGTCTAAACCATAAGTGGGGATTTCCAGCCTACAACACCAGAGCCCAAAAAGCACACAAACAGCAGCCAGCTACGAAAAGCTAGGGTGCTCTCTGCCAGAGACAGGTGGCTGGAGACGCAAAGAGCCACTAAAAATTTGTAGTGGCAGCCACTTCCCCTGAGCTTCAGCAGACATGGGAACAGAGTGGACTAGAGCCTCCTGAGGAGAGACTGGGGATGGAGGATTTGAGCAGAGGACTGAGAAAGTTGCCGGCATGGTCTCTGTGATGACACAACCCCATTTCACAGCTGCCACCATGCCTAGGCAGACTACTCCCCTTAGCAGCAGCAACAAAAATGGACACAACAGCCCTGTTCCCAGGAGGCTCTGCCCTGGCCAGGCATTGCACAGGCCTGGATTCTGAGTACAGGGTGGCAGTCATGGATACTAGATCACTGGCAAAAGGGGACACAGAGTGGTCTAGAGTTTCTTGAGAAGAGTATGGACACAGAGGTGTTGGGGAGAAAACTGAGGGAGTAACTGGGGGGATTCTGGTGCTGACTCCTCCCCCACACCACAGCAGCCATCTTGCTCAGGCAGACTAATCCCCTGAGTGGCAGCAGCATGGAAGGACACAATAGTCCCACCCACAGAAGTGACTATGCCAGGTCCAGACAGCTGAGGACAGAGTCACAAGATTAACAAGTGGAGGAGACAGACACAGGCAGTAGATTCCTGGAAGTCTCTTAAAGTCTGCCTAAGATTAGACAGAGTCAACAGCTGACATCATCAGAGGCAGATTCAGAAAGAAAGAAGGAAATAAAAAACAGTCTCCTATCATAGAAGTTCACAACACAAAGTCAGGAAGTCAAGATAGATCAATTTAAGAGGCAGAAGCAAAAAAAGAAGAGTCTCACATATAAAGGAAAGAGAAAGAAACATGCCTCAATTGAAGGGGAATGAGGAATCCCCATTAAGAGAATGAAATGCAATAGAGGCAAGTAAAGTATCATACACTGAGTTCAAAAAAAAGTTCTAAGGAAGCTCACTGAGCTCAAAGAGAATTACCAAAAAATACAGGAGAACTATGAGGAACTTATTGCAACCTATATCAACATGAAAAAAGACACAGAAACTATCAATAAGAGGCAAGAAGGAATGAAGAATACAATTTCTGAATTGAAGAACAAAGTAGAATGAAACAAAATCAGGTTTGACAAAGCAGAGAATTGGATCAGTGAACTGGAGGACAAGATAGAAAAAAGTTTCCCAAAATAGCAAGGAAATGACAAAACACCCCCCAAAAATGAGGAGATGTTGAGGGAAATGCAGAACAACCTGAAACATAATAATATCCATATAATGAAGACACCAGAAGGAGAAGAGGAGTAAGGGATAGAGAACCTGTTCAAAAAAGTAATGATGGAAAACTTTCCTAATTTGAGGAGATAAAAAGTCACAAAGGTCCAGGAAAAACAGAGGGCCCCATTCAATAGGAACACAATGAGACCCACTCAAAGACACATCATTATTAAAATGACAAATATCAAAGATAAAGAGAGAATCCTATAAGAATCAAAGGAGAAACTGGTCATAATGTACAAGGGAGCCCTGATACAGATAACAGCTGACTTCTTAAAAGAAACGCTATGGGCCAGAAGGTAATGGCAAGAAGTATTCCAAGTCATGAAAAACAAGGGCCTGCAGGCAAGACTGCACTACCAAGCAAGGCTCTCAATTAAAATGGAAGGCAAAGTAAGGAGTTCCCCAGGCAAAAGAAGGCTAAAATAATTCACTTCCACCAAAGTAGCACTACAAGATAGGCTAAACAGACTGCTTTAAGTAGATGAAGAAAAAGAGTGAGCAAGAGAGGAACATATATACAAAATGAAAACAATGAACAAGTACCTATAAATAACAACTTTAAATGTAAATGGATTAAGTGCCCCAATCAAGAGACATAGGATAGCTGAATGGGTAAGAAAACATGACCCACACATATGTTGTGTACAAGAGACCCACATCAGAACAAAGGACCTACACAGACTAAAAGAAAAGAGATGCAAAAAAATATTCCAAGCAAATGGACAGGGAAAGAAAGCAGGGTACCAAAACTTATATCAGACAAAATAGATTTCAAATAAAAGGCCATAACAAGAGACCCAGAAGGACACTTTATGATACTCAAAGGAAGAATCAATCAAGGAGATGTAAACATTGTAAACCTACATTCATCCAACATAGAAGCGCCCGAATATATAAGGAAAATCATGGCGGACTTCAAGAAAGATATAGACAGGAACACACTTATAGTAGGGGATTTTAACACCCCACTGTCAAAAATAAATAGATCTTCCAAACAAAACATAAACAAGGATATTGTGGAACAGAACAACACATTCGATCAAATGACTTAACTGACATACATAGAACATTTCATCCCAAAGAAGAAAAGCACACATTCTTTTCAAATGCACTAGGAACATTTTCAAAGATAGGCCACATGATCAGACAAAAAACAAGCCTAAAAAACTTCAGGAAAATCAAAATCATAACAAGGATTTTCTCAGGCTACAAAGGCTTGCAACTAGAAATCAACCTTAAGGAAAGAACTCAAAAACATTCAAACTCATGAAGTGATTGATAGCATGCTATTAAACAATGAATGGATAAATAACGAGATGAAAGATGAAATAAAAAGTTTCTGGAAACAAATGAAAATAAACACACAACAGTCCAAAATTTATGGCACACAGTGAAGGCAGTTCTAAGAATGAACAATACAAGACTAATATTGTTTATAACAATACAAGACTACTTCAAAAAGATATAAACATTTCAAATAAACAACCTAACCCTCCACCTTCAAGAACTGGAGAAACAACAACAAATAAAGCAGAGAGAGTAGACGAAAGGAAATAACCAAGATCAGAGCAGAATCAAATTACATGGAGACTAAAAGAACAATTCAAAGGATCAACCAATCCAGGAGATGGTTCTTTGAAAAGATAAACAAAATATACAAGCTTTTAAGCAGACTCATCAAGAAAAAAAGGGAGAGGACCCCAATGAATAATATCAGAAATGAAAGAGGAGAAATAACAACTCATACCACAGAAATACAAAAGATTATAAGAAATTACTATGAACAATTCTATGCCATGAAATTTGAAAACCTTGATGAAATGGACAAATTTCTAGAAAAATATAACCTTCCATCACTGAATGATGAAGACGCAGAAAACTTGAACAGACTGATAACAGCTGGTGAAATTGAAGCAGTGATCAAAACATTCCAGCACATAAAAGCCCTGGAAGCAACAGATTCACAATAGAATTTTAGAAAACATTTAAGGAAGAGCTAACTGCTGTCCTTCTCAGACTATTCCAAAAACCCAAGAAGAGGGAAGACTCTCGAATTCTTTTTATGAAACCAGTATCAATCTAATCCCAAAATGAGAAAGACACAACAAAGAAGGAAACTACAGGTCATTATTGCTGATGAACGTAGATGCTAAAATCCTCAACAAAATATTGGCAAATTGCATCCAGAAATACATTAAAAAGATCAGCCAACATGATCAAGTTGGATTCATCCCAGGGATGCAAGGATGGTTTAATATTTGCAAATTAATAAACATGATACATCAAATAAACAAAAGGAAAGACAAAAATCTCATACTCATATCAATAGATGAGGAAAAAGCATTTGATAAAGTACGGTACCCATTTATAATAAAAACACTCAGCAGAGTGGGAACAAAAGGGGCACACTTCAACATAATAAAGGTCATATATGAAAAATGTACAGCCAACATTATACTCAATGGGAAAAAATTAAAGCTTTCCAGTAAGATCGGGAACAAGACTAGGATGTCTGCTTTCACCACTTCTATTCAACATAGTATTGGAACTTCTAGCCACAGCGATCAGACAAGAAAAATAAATAAAAGGCATCGCAATTGGAAAGGAGGAAGTAAATCTATCATTGTTTGCAGATGACATGATAGTGTACATAGAAAACACCATAGACTTCACCAAAAAACTACTTGTCCTAATAAGGGAATTTGGCAAAAGTGCAGGATACAAAGTCAATATTCAGAAATCAAAGACATTCTTGTACTTCAAAATTGAAATATCAGAAGCAGAAATCAGGAAAAAAAATCCCATTTGTTATAGCAACAGGAAAAATAAAGTACCTAAGAATAAACAACCCAGGAGGTAAAAGACCTGTACACAGAAAACTATACAACACTGAAGAGAGAAATTAAGGAAGACACAAACAAATGGAAATATATTCCACAGTCATGAATTGAAAGGACTAACATCATCAAAATGTCCATACTACCCAAAGCAATTTATAGATTAAACTCAATCCCTATTAAAATACCAATGATGTATTTCACAGATATAGAACACACATTTCAAAAACTTATATTGAACCATAAATGACTCCGAGTAGCCACAGAAATTTTGAGAAGCAAAAAGAAAGTAGGAGGGATCATAATACCTAACATCATTCTATATTGCAAGGCCACTGTAATGAAAGCAATCTGATACTTGCGTAAGAAGAGACACATAGATCAATGGAAGAGAATAGAGAGCCCAGAAATAAACCCATGTCTCTAGGTCAATTAATATTAGTCAAAGTGTGCAGAAACATAAAATGGAGTAAAAATAGCCTCTTCAACAAATGGTGTTGGGAGAGCCGGAAAGCTACATGCCAATAAATTGAAATTTAACCACCAACTGATACCATACAGAAAAATTAACTCAAGATGGATAAAAGACTTAAATATAAGTTGTGACACCATAAAAGTACTAGATAAGAACATAGGCAGGAAACTCTCAGATATCTCACACCAGTAGTATTTTCATTGATATGCCCTCTAGAGCAAGGGACATAAATTAAAGAATAAATAATTGGGACTTCATCAAAATAAGAAGCTTCTGCATGGCTAAAGAAAATAGCAGCAAAATGAAAATGTTGTCAACTGTATGGGAAAATATATTTGCCAATCGTACGTCAGACAGGGGTTTGATCTCCAAAATACATAAAGAACTCAAGCAACTCTACTCCAGGAAGACAAACAATCCAATTAAAAAAATGGGCAATGGACATGAACAGACACTTCTCCAAGGAGGAAACACAGAGGGCCCAGAGACATATGAAAGGATGCTCAGCATCACTAGACATCAGAGAAATGCAAATTAAAACCACAATGAGATACTACTTCTCACCAGTCAGAGTGTCCATCATAAATAAATCAACAAACAATGGGTGCTGGGGAGGCTGTGGAGAAAAGGGAACCCTAGTACACTCTTGGTGGCAATGCAGAGTGGTGTAGCCACTGTGGAACACAGTTTTGGAATTTCCTCAAAATGCTAAAAATGGAACTACCTTTTGACCCAGTGCTTCCACTGCTAGGATTATACCCTAAAATCCCAAAACACCAATTCTGAAGAACCTATACACTCCAATGTTCTTAGCAGCTCAATTTACAATAGTCAAGTGCTGGAAGCAACCTGGGTGCCCCTTGTTAAATGAATGGATCAAAAAACTATGGTGCATTTACACAATTGAATACTGTGCAACAGAAAGAAACAAAGAGCTACTGCCCTTCGAAACAGCATGGAATTGGAGAGCATTATGCTAAGTGAAATAAGCCAGGTGGTGAAAGACAAATACCATATGATGTCACCTGTAAGTGGAACCTCACCAGCAATGCAAGTAGACAAGGGAAATATGTCCAGCAACATTGAAAGAAAGAACCTGACAGGGATGAGAGGGATGGAGCGAAGATGGTAGCGGTGAGGGGAAGGGGAATGGTCAAATCAAGGAACAGTTGTGAAGGATACTTGGACGAAGCCAAAGTGGGGAAGGATTGAGGGCTAGAGGTATTGTTGGGTGGGGCAGGAGAGAGAAGTAGCACGTAAATGGAGAGAAATGTATTGGAACAATAAAAACAAAAAAGAAGAAGAAATGCAATTACATGATTGTTTTTAGGCATTGACTAGAATAGAGTCATGAAATAAAAAACTGTTTATCATTATCATAACAAAACCTAACATCAAGATATTCTTGCTGCTCTCAAGAGATTATGTAATGTACTTCAAATTGCAGGCACACGTAACAAAACTGTTTTCTGAATGCCATGCTTTCCCCACCATATGTACTCATTATGGTTTGTTGACAAAGGAATGACACATTTAGATGTCTTACAGTTGCATTGTATATTCTATTTCCTGAGAACTTTTAGAAAGTTGTTCCTCAACTTTGTGTTCTAAATTGTGGGTTATCATAATCACCTCTAATGATTCATTCCATTGATTGAATCACTAAGGCACTCTGCCAATACAATGATGAGCATTTTTTAGGGGATAATCTACAGAATATTTGAAGTCTTTAGAAAAACCGACTGTGAGTAATAATTCTAATTGTGTATGACTGACAGAAGGATTGCTTCATGATAAATAAGTGCAAGATCTAAAGCAATGCTTACCAGTACTCTGATATTTCCATCCTTGCTAAAGTCAAAATAAAATTATATTGTGGGAAGAAATGAGAGTAGAAAAATAAAATATTGGATTTATGAAAGGAATACTGCTTTGAAAGAAAAAAAGTCACTATTCTGAAGTCTTCAACACTGTGTTCTCAGTATCTGTGTCTGGTGAGGCATCTGGAATCTTGATCAATGGTCTCACCAAGGATAATTTTGGAGAGAGGTTATAAGGGAATCAGGGTAGTTCTTCTGACATTTGATCATAATATCTATCAGTGTCTGCTTCCCCAATTATCTAAAGTGATCTCTGAGTATATCGACCCAAAATAAACACACAGTTTGATAAATATTCATGTACTCTGTGTTGTGCAGATCTGAGAACAAGTCATCTGATATCTGCCTTCCCACCATATTATCACCAGATTCTTTTCATTAAGCATCTGCTATATGGAAATTGTAAAGCAGCTACTGCTCTTCACCTACTTCCAGGAAAAGATAAGTTTATCATATTCTATTCTTTAAGTGGAAAAATAATAATTGAATGTTCATTATGAATAACTAAAGATTTATAGAGACAATTGGATCATATTATGTCAAGAATGTTAATATGAAAGATTATAAATGCTCAATATTTGTCACAGCAATACCTTACATTTATAAAACTAAACGGTCCTTACATATTTTGCATTTATCTTGTTTTGATATGCATAAAAGCATAATGCATTATATATATACACACATAAACACACACACACATTTTCCATTTCATAAATGGGAAGCTTAAAGGTCAGAATGGTTAAAGAACACATCTAGATGGAGATCAGAGTCTTAGACCTGCACGTATAGGGTGCCATCAACACTGAGCCCATGAAGGTCAGTGCTATTCTCTAATTTGCAATCTCATTTACTTCCACTTAGGTTGGCTCTTACTCTTCATTTTTTTTAAATTAATTTATTTATTTTTCCAAATACATTTGTCTCTGCCTTCTCCCCACCACTTTCCCCTGCCCCGTCCCCTCTCTCCCTCCCTCAATCCTTCCCCACTTTGGTTTTTTCCATGAGTCCTTGCTTTATATTCCTTGACTTGACCCTTCCCTTCTTTTTCCCCCACCCACCCCTCCCTCCTTCCCTCTTGTCTCTGTTGGTTTCTTTTCCTTTCAGGGTTGCTGGTCTTATTTTCCTTTCATCCTTGTTTCATTGGTTAGGTTCTGCTTATAGGTGAGATCATATGATATTTGTCTTTCACCCCCTGGCTTATTTCTTGTTTTGATTTTTATTACATTTATTTCTCCATCAAACCTTTGACCTAGTTTGCATTTTAATTTTAAGAGAAACTTCTCAGAATCCAGGAAGATAAGGAGAAATTAAAATAGTATTAATTACAATTTCCAAGCATGTTGGGGACTGTTTAAATGATAGAAGAGTATGATTCTTTAGGATATTTGCTGCTCTGTTCTGTAACACAAATTTCTGCATACCAAAGTCATGTCTGGTGTCACTGTTGTCTTTTCCAATGAACTTATCAACTCGCCCAGGGGCCACGCCCATTTTGTGAGCTGATTTAATAATGTTGATATGAATACTGTTGAATGGACCACTGTGCCATCCTGTTGGTTGCAAAGAAGTCATCAAAAATACAGATGGCAAGGAGAAACCAATATATCTCTATTACACAGTAATGGAAGAGAAATGTTCAAGACCACAGTTCTGTCCTCCAAAGGTGCTTATATATTTTCAAAGCACCTGTCTTTAAAAGAATCAATTTTTAATGGTTAAGACCTTATCACTTTAAAAGTGTTTGAGTAGTCTAGAACTTTTCCCTATACAGTTGCGTCATTTCTCACTTGTGAAGTTCTATTTCAGCAAAAATACCTGAAGTAACATTTCTTAAAAAAAAAAAACAACACCTAATTTTTGTCTAAAAAGAAACTATTATATAAAAATTCAAATGTTGTTGAACTTGGAATTTATATAAATTAAAATATTAGATCTCAAAAACAATAGGCACATTAAGAGCATACCACCCTTGAAATTTGGAAATAATAAAAATACATTTTCCTCTAACAGATTTATTCATTAGGTAACTGTTACAATGAGTTGGTGGGAACTAAGTTTGGACTATTTTAAGTTGGATAATGACAATATTGATGTGAAACTAACTCAATCATTTCACCAGAGCTTGACACACTAGCATCGACAGCCTCAGGGTCTCAGCTGTCCTTGCTGAGACCTACTATTGTCATTTGCCATACCTGAATGTCACTGGTGTTCTCTGACACTTCTGTTTTCACATAATCATGTTGACCATTGACAGAGACTTTTGGCTATATTGAAAAGCTTGCACCATCAGTTACCAATCAAACTGACCTACCTTAATTTGGTCTATACATGCTTGAAGTTTCACCTTATAATTTGTTTTATTTTAACATTTTTGGGGTTATAATTAATATATAATAAGCTGCACATATTTAAAATATGATTCAATAAGTTATATATATACACCTATTAACCAACATCACAATCAAGCTAATAGGAGGGGCCAGGCTGGACAGGGGGTTTGGGTGCAGGACGTGTTTCTAGCTTTCAAGACTTTGATAAGAAATTTACAGAAGCTGATGCTTATCTTCAAATCTTGATAGAATAATTAAAGATTTTTGATGACAAACTTCAAAACTGCAAAACTGATGAACAGAGAAAGAAAACTGAAATTCTCAAAGAGACAACAAATAGCATGGTAGAATCAATTAAACACTGCATTGTGTTGCTGCAGTTTGCTAAAAGTACTATTAATCCTGTAGATGCAATATATCAACCTAATCCCCTGTAACCTGTGATCAACACAATACATTCCCAGAGTGTTTTACCTCTAGAACTGGCTCAGTTGTGTAAATCAGGACAGTGTCCATCCTCCCTACCAGTTGGAACTAAATTAGCTATCTTGGGACATCAGATTCCAACACCAAATAGTATAATGGGCACTCTCCACCTGGCAGCCGTCTAACTTCTCCAAGCCATGTCAGCTTGTCTCCAAACACAGTGAAGACAAATTCTATGATGCTGATGAATTTCATCAAAATGTCTCATCCCCAAAGTGCTTAATAGATTCCTCTGGATCTGCCTCAGTCTTGACCCACAGCAGCTCGGGAAATAGTCTAAAGCACCCAAATACCACAGAATCGCTTAATTCTTCCATATCCAATGGAACAAGTGATGCTGACCTTTTCAATTCATATGATGATAGAGATGAGGAAGGGGAGGCGGGGTCAGTGGAAGAGCACAAGAACTTAATCATGCACCTCTTGTCACAGGTTAAGCTTGGAATGGATCTCACTCAGGTAGTTCTTCCAACATTTATTCTTGAAAGAAGATCTCTTTTAGAAATGTATGCAGACTTTTTTGCACATCCAGACCTGTTTGAGAGCATTAGTGACCAGAAAGATGCCAGGGACCAAATGATTCAGGTTGTGAAATGGTACCTCTCAGCCTTTCATGTAGGAAGGAGAGGACAGGTTGCCAAAAAGCCACATAACCTCATTTGGGGTGAGATCTTTCAGTGTCACCAGACATTACCAAATGATACTGAAGAGAACACAGAGCTAGTTTTAGAAGGACCGGTTCCCTGGGTTTCCAAAACCAGTGTGACGTTCATGGCCGAGCAGGTTTCCCATCATCCACACATTTCAGCCTTTTATGGTGAGTATTTTAACAAGAAGATAGAATTCAATGTTCATATCTGGACCAAATAAAAATTCCTCAGAATGTCAATAGGGGTGCACAACATAGGGCAGGGCTGTGTCTCGTGTCTAGACCATGATAAACATTACATTCTCACATTCCCCAACAGTTACAGAAGGTCTATCCTCACAGTGCCCTGGGTGGAACTAGGTGGAGAGTGTAGTATTAATTGTTTCAAAAACTGGCTATAGCGCAAATATCACCTTCCACACAAAAACTTTCTATGGGGTCAAGAAGCACAAAAGAATGTCTGCTGAGATTCTTTTTTTCCAAATGACAAAAAATCCTTTTGTTCAATTGAAGGGGAGTGGAGTGGTTCAATGTATACAAAATATGCAACAGGGGAAAATTCCATTTTTATAGATACCAAGAATTTGCCTATGATCAAGAAGAAAGTGAGAAAGTTGGAAGATCAGAATGAGTATGAATCCCACTGCCTTTGGAAGGATGTTACTTTCAACTTAAAAATCAGAGATATTGATGCAGCAACTGAAGCCAAGCATAGACTTGAAGGAAGTCAAAGAGTAGAAGCCCAAGAAAGGAAGGAAGAAAATTCAATGGTAGACAAGGTTATTTCATGAAGATGGAGAATGTTGCGTTTACAATGAACCGTTAATGAAACGTCTTGGTGCTGACAAGCAATAGGTTGGGAAATGCAAAGTTTACACCTGATAATCAGGGCAGTAGGCATAATTAAGCAAAAGTCTTCCTTTGGGAGAACCTATGTACTCCCTTCTTGTTGCAGTGGTTCCTATCTCAGTGATACTGGACTTTCTAATGCAGATGAACAATTAAAGCAAGAAAATCTTCCCTCTTCTCCTTTGTGGCGGTTACATTTTTGACTTCAGTCCTGAGAAAGATTTCAGGTTTTGAAAACAACATGTCTGCTCCTTTTCCAAACCCCACACTTTGCAAAGCATTTATAAATCCCAGTCTCATACTCCAACTCTAGCACTGTTGTTGAGATATACATCATCTGTTTCTTAGTTCATATACTCTTGGAAGATACACACATACACACTCACACACACACACACATGCGCGCACACGATATACCTAATGCCAGATTTTTCATAAGTACTCCCTTTACTGTAAATATTGGTTCCTCTGAGTTGTCTTAAAAAATTAGCACAATGTATTAAAATCAAGTATTAGGAAATGTATCTAAGTCTGGATTATAGTTTAATTATACTCAGTGCTTCTTAAGGCTTCATAAAATAATTTTTCCAACATTATAATAAAGATAATAGAGCTATCATACAAAAGATTCCTTATGCCCTTTTAATATCCTATCTCCCTGCCCCTTTCTCCATATCACCTTAGCAATGGCTAGTCTGCTTTCTGTCATTGTTTAGAATTTTACATAATCATAAAATCTTTACTGTTTCTTGTCTAGATTATTTTACTCAGAACATTTTTTGAGATTTGTTTGTATTAATAAATATATCAATATTACATTTCTTTATATTTCTGAGTAATATTTCATCATATGACTTGATCACATTTTGTTTATTTATTAACCAGTTGAAGACTTGAATTTCTCCCAGTGTTTTTGTTATTATATATAAAGCTGCTATGAACATTAATTTTTAAGTCTTTGTAAAGGTGTATACTTCTTTTTTTCTTGGGTAAATAAATATGAGTGGAATTTTTGGATTATATGGTAGATTATGTTGAACATTTTAAGAATTTGCCAGACTCAGATTATTTTCCAAAGTGGCTGCATCATTCTATGTTCTCATCAATTTTGTGTCAGAGTCTCATTTGCTCTATGCCTTTTCCTAGAGTTGGTGGATTCAATCTCTTTAGTGTTAGACATTCTAATGTTAAGCATATAGTAATATCTTATTGTGGTTTTGATTTGCATTTCCCTAGTGACTAATGATACTGAACATCTTTTTCCTGTGCTTATTTGCCATCCATATTGATTAGAAATGAGGTATCTATTCAAACATATTGCTTATTTTAAAATTTATGCTGTTAGTTTTCTTATTACTGAGTTCTAAGAATTTTTAATATATTCAGGGTACAACACCTTTATGAAATTTGTAATTTTCAAATATGTCCTCACAGTTGCTGGCTTGTCTTTTCATTCTCTTACGAAAGGTTTTTCAAAAAGTATAAGTGCTTAATTATATTAAACACCGGTTTCTTTTCAATGTATTCTCTTATAAATCTCACATTTGGTATTGTATCTAAGAAATATTTGATCAAAGAAGGGTTTTCTAAAATATTTCCTCCTATAAGTTTTATACTTTTAACATTTATATTTAGATCTAAGGTCATTTATTATTTAATTTTTGCATATAATGTGAAGTATATGTCAACTTTTTGTGTGTGTATACATATGAATATTTAATTGTTCTAACATCAAATGTAGAAAAACTGATTTTTTTTATCCTCAGCCTTTATATTTTTGTCAAAAACTATCCCAATTAGTATGGGTTTATCTTTTGAACTCTCTATTCTGTTCCATTGATCTTTATTTATCTTTATGCCAATTACAGTGTCTTAAGTGATGTACCTTTTTAATAGATTTTGAAGTCAAACAGTGTATATTCTCCAACATTGTTTTTTCTCAAAGTCATTTTGTCTAGTTTAGGTTCTTTTTATTTCCAAATAAACATTTGAATCATCTTGTAAAACATTATTAAAATGCCTGATGGAAGTTTGATTTGGATTGTTTTAAATCCATAGATCTACAGGTACAGTTGAGGGAGAATTAACATCTTCACAATATTCTGATCCATGGACTCGTTATATCTGTGTATTTACTTAGTATTATTTTTTGTTTTCTCAGTAATACTTTATAGTTTTTAGAGTACACAACTTGGACAATTTTGTCAGATTCCTATGTATATCAACATACAACTATAACTTTGTCATTATATATTTATATGTGATATTTATTTAATTTTTCTCTCTCTGTTACCATCCAGTTTTAGTCAGTAACACCCATCTGTCTTAATATTTATCCTTGTAAGACAGACATAATCATGCTTCTATCATTTGATCTGTCAGCTGTTATGCAATGGCTTCTCTTTTGTTTTGTTTTTATATCACTTCTACATTGTCACAGAAATAAGTTTTACTTGTGCTCTGTGATGCTAGTTCACATATATATTTTTATCATTGTTTATAATTAAATAGAATCATTAGGTTCTTTGCCTGTGGTTTTCCTAGCCACCTTCTAGTTGGCTGAAGTTTGTCCTGTAGAAACTTTCTCAAGAAAGACTCATGGTAACAATATTCCCTAATTTTTTTGCAATTAAAAATAATTGTAATCCTTATACTTTAAATACTGTTCATACTTTCTCCATACTTTATATTTTTATGCCATTTAAAATATTTTTATTTCAATTTCTTATTACTATTATTAGTATATGAAAATGCAACTGATTTGTGTTTGTGGGTTTTGTTATTAATCCTCGGAGCTTTATTGAAGATTTTGTCAGATATTCTTTACAGATGATCATACATTCTGCAAATAAGAGCAGTTTGCTTTCTCCTTTTCAATTCTTGCCTAGCTAGACTGTCTAAATAGCCAGGATAATGTCAACTAGAAGTGATAGAAGAGATGAAAATGGACTTCTTTGATTTTTTTCTTGATTTTAAGAGGAAAACATTCATTCAGTCTTGAACAACTAGGCATAATAGTAACTGCAGGCTCTCTTATTTTTTGCTTCATTTTTCTTGCTGACATTATTACTAATACCCTCATTTCCCCTCATTTCTCAGATATAGGAAATTCCCTATTTATATCGCCAAAATTATTTTATATGAAATAGATATGGAATTTTTCAATGTTTTTGCATCTATTATTCTTTATTCTTTAGTTCAATAATATGGCATATTAATTTTGTTGGTTTTTTAATTGTTAAATCAACATCCCAATATTTTAGTAAACTCTAGCTTTGATGTACATTCATTTTTGGTTTATCATTTAAGTTGGTGAAGTTTTATTAAAAATTTTCATATCTATATTTAGAAATATATCAGACTTTGTAATTTTGGTATTAAAGCAATACTGGTCTTTATTATGAGTTGGGTAATATTATATTCAATACATTAATTGATTTCTGGAAATGTTTGGTAGAATACCCCAGTGAAGACATTTAGGGCTATTTTCTTTGTAAAAACATTTATTATTTCAAACTTAATTTACTAGATATAGAGCTAATATTTGGGTAATTTGTGTCTTTCAAGGTTGTATCTATTTCATCATCACTTAAAATTGTTCATAGTATTCCTTTATTTTCCTTTCAATATGTGCAGAATCTATGATCATATCACCTCTTCCATTCTTTATATTAGTAACCTTCTTTTCTTCCTTTCCTCCCTCTTCTCTCTCTTTCTTTCTTTCTCTTTCTTCCTTTCTTTCTTTTTTTCCCTTTCTTCTTCTTTTTTTCCTTGTTTCTTCATTTGTTTTGCTTGAAGAGTCTATTTAGTGATTTTGAGTCTTAGGAGGTATCATTCAGCTACTCTTTTTTTTTGTTAACTTAATCTGGCTTTAGTCACTTTTTGAGAACAATATTTCATATTATTTTAATTATTTTTAATTTATTAAGTTGTGTTTCATGACTCAGAGTATGATTTATCTTTGTGAATATTCCATGTGACCTTGAGAAGAATGTTTATTCTGCTGTTGAGTGAAGTGTTCTATGCATATCTATTAGATCATAATGATGATGCTGGTGTTAAGTTCCTCTTTATATGTTTCTGTCATGTGACTATATCAGTTGAAGATAGAAAGTTATTGAATTTACAAATTATAATGTTGGATTTCTCTATTTCTTCTTGCGGTTTAATCAGTTTTCACATCAAATATTTAAGATTTTTTTTTTATTCTGTGTGTTCCTGGAAGATTGAAATTTTATCATGTAATTTCCCTCTTTGTTCCTGTTCATTTCCTTTTCTCTGAAGTCTAATTTATCTTATATTAACACTGTTACTTTTGTTTTTTAAAAATTATTTGCACAGTATGTCTTTTTCCATTTTTGCACATTTAACCAACCTATGCTATATCTTTATGTTTGAAATGAGTTTCCTAAAAACAATAGATGATGGATTATTTTTTAAAATCTGTGTAAACATTTTAGTTGGTTTATTTAGATCATTTTCATTTAAAATAATTATTGATGTACTGGAGATGTGTCATCATTTTATTATTTGTTTCTGTTTCATCTGTTCCACTAAAACACTTCAGTGATTATTTATCACAATCTTTTTCAGATACTTCCAACATCTGCATTGTTTCAGTGCTGGTATTTGTTGATTATCTTCCATTATTCAAATTTAATTTTCCTATTTTTTTATGATCAGCGAGTAATTTCAGTTGTATTCTATTTGGAGTATCATTTAACAGAGTATACATTTCATTTAAAGATTCTACTTTAGAATATGGTCACCTTGCTTAGTTTTATACACAAAACTGCCTACACTTGTGAATTGTGGTTCTAACAACAATTGAGTCCCCAGAGCACTTGGAGAATTAGTCTGTTCAGTCTCACTTGTCTGATGATGGGAGGCTATGCTGAAGATGTGGGTGCTACCCTATTCTGTGGTGAGTTCTTAAAATTTTAGTGTGTTGATTGTAGACAATGTCAGTTGTATATAGTCATGGACCTTCCCAGGACTTCCTATTGAGGTTGAAAGAAATAACTTTCTCTAATTCCTTCTTTTCTGAGATTTACCTCCCATGCCTCATTTGTATGAGGTTTGATGTGCATTGCCATAGCTGGAACTCATTGAGTAACCTTATATCCTAGGGTGAAAACTAGTTTCAGAAGAGGAAGGTATTGCAATATAAAAAGCTACTTGAAGGAGATGCAAACATTAATTTATCATGGTTTAAAATTATGCATCCATTTAGTTGTACAGCACTCATTTTGTATAAACCATATGTACATTAGAAAGCCTGTAGGCTAGAATCTATCACCCACCTGGATGTGATTGTTTGGTTATTATACAGGAAGTTGTTAAAATTTGGAGATACAGGACTAGTAAAAGTATAAAAATAAATATTATTTTAAAATGTCATCAGTGTTCTTGGTTTCACTCAATATTTCCTATTTTGATTAGCAAAATTCTATTAAACTATTTTTTAGGACATCTAGAGGTATGAATTTAGTCAAAACTCTATCTTAAAAACACAGGTGTTATACAAAGAACATCTGCTGAGGCAGATGTTGTCACCATTTAAGTTCAAGCTGTTGCCAAGAAACATAGTCCTCAAGTCATTTTGTTGTTCATTTGGGTAGAATGATATGGGGACTGTCAAAGCTAGATGTGATTATTACTGTGAAGAGTAGCTTGGTGGGCTCAAGTAGGTTGTCATATTGTTGCTAATCCAGTGATCTGTGTGGCTGCCAAAATGTATGGAGGAGAAATGATAGATATAAAATATACTGAGTAGAAATCTAGCAGTGGTGGTGGAATATTGTGCTCTAGTACAGGAGATAAGGAACGCAGCATTGAAACCGGCTCTCTGTGCAGTCTTCTCACCAGAACGAAGTACCTGTTATGCACTGGACTCAAGTAATAGAGCCAGGCGGGTGACCTCTCCAGGAAAAATAAATTACAGGTTTAATATGAGACCCAATTAATTTTGACAGTATAAAAAATCACCCACATTATCTAGGTCAGCTGTCTACATTTGCTTTTCTGTTGATGATTGCTCAACTCTTTCTATAAACAGAAGAAAAGATTTGAGATATGACAGTGCCTTAGTTTGGTTGTAAAGATTAAATAGATGTTCAAATACCAATGGGAATTACCTCCAATTACTCAGTTAAAAGAATGAAGTCAGAAAATTATTCCTCTTGTACTCTGTCTCACAAATACATCTCTAAGTAGAAGCAAGCTGTGATTAGTTTGTATTTTGTGTATGTTTGCCCCGGGCAATCACAAACCTCTGAATCGACCGGTCACTCTGGAAAGGAAAGAGCTGCACTGGATGTTAAATATGATATGCTGGACTTTTCAACTGTGATATAAGCAAGACTCTGCCAAAGAGAAGAAAAACAAAAACACTTTTTTTAAAATGCTTTTGCATCAGGACAGGGAGGAAAGAAGCCACATGATAAAATGACTTGCTTGCCAATGATTTTGCAAAAATACTCATCAGTTACCCCATCTGTAAAAAGGGAAATGAGAGTACCTACCTCACAGAGCTATTGGGAGGCTCAGATGAGATACTGTATGTGAAAACATTCTGTTAACTTAGTACAAACGTGAAGTGTTATTAATATTATTATAGTAACATTGTTATTATTGTTATTATTATTAACAATCTTGGATGGGTGAGCAGTAAGAGAGCAAAAAGTATGAATGGGCCAGGGTTGAGATGTCTGAGTACTTAACAAAATGGGCTTTTTGGAAGGAAATTCGATAATGGCTTTGAATTAATTCTTAGCTTTTGGACTGAAGCCCAAAATTCCTGGTTCTCCCAGGCCTCAGGAGTTCTGGAGAAGGAAAGGGCCTGCAAGTTCTGTACCATTGAATAGGCTGGGCTGAGTTATTTGTCTACAATTGGCAATGTGTAAATAAAGGAGCGTTCACACCTACAAAAAGCATTTAAACAGCTGTATACGGAATTGAGTATTCCACTATCACACAGGAAAAGCCTTCCACATTCCTGAGGCCCTGCCTCTAGGATAACCCAGGAGCACAGGTTCTCAGGCAGATCAGCATCTCTGGAAAAGTTATTAACACAGCAGTTATTAACACTGTAATGCCAAATACAGTTGCTCAGATGTTATATAAGAAGAGACAAGCTGTCTTATGGGGAATCTCAGTTGGGACAGAGAGCAACTTTGCTTACTATTAGTTTTGAATTGTTAAAAAATTAAAACACTTAATAACAAATCTTGATGAAAGTTGATATATTGCAATTTACTTTCTTCAAAGAGGAGAGCAATGCCTCCAAGGAGGCCTTACCTAATGTCTTGGGGATGCAGGGATAGGTTTTTACTCCTCTCCATTGACAAGAATTATGACTTTACCAGAGTCTGCCAGTCAACCCTTCTAACAACCATGTCTCCTTCCCACTCCCCTTCTGTTCCTCTTGAAGTCATTAGATCACCCTCACTCCACTTCAGCACATGACAAATTCAGGTCTTCCACTTGGCTGAGGTCGGAGTGAGAAAATCTTTAGCTGCTACACTTAGGAGTTTGGAGTATATTTTTATTTGAAGGGGAAAAGGCAAGATTTTTGACAAAGTCATAAGTAAGAAAATCACATCATCAAGTTTAATTTATCCCTATTCTTTACATAACAAAATCTGCCACAGCAATTTTAGCAATTTTCCAAAATGGATTTTAGAACCTTGGTGAAGAGTATAAATGATGGGCCATGTGAGGCCAGAAGACTTCTTGTAAGAAAGGATCATTTTGTAGAAGAACTGGAAGGGGAATAGAGGAAGAGACAGAGAGCACTAGGAGACTG
Organism: Pteronotus mesoamericanus; assembly: GCF_021234165.1. Lineage (NCBI taxonomy): Eukaryota > Metazoa > Chordata > Mammalia > Chiroptera > Mormoopidae > Pteronotus > Pteronotus mesoamericanus. Next base: position 63,876,988 of record NW_026555321.1, read on the forward strand.
TGCCTTGCAATTATTGTCACTGCTGGTGAAACAAAAAGCACAGGAAACAGAATGAGAAGCTTCTGTGCACTGTTCACTCCATTGTATCCTATGCCCAAAACAGTGGTTGACTCTTCAGGTAAAAAGACCTGGCCATCAGGAAAAGATATAGCCTCAGCTTGTGAACGGCAAGGTTTGATTGCTGCAGTGATATGTTAATGTACTAAGAAACACTCCTCCACATGGGTTTGTAATCAGCCTAGGCAGGTTTTGAGTCAATATTAATGAACTTGGGCATAAAAACAGGTCAATTACAGAATTTTTCCATAGCCAAAGAAAGCTCTCTATATATTTGAACAAGACAAAAAGAATATGGGAAGAGTAGGTACAGAGTGCCTTTTCTGTTAATCAGAACCTTAACTATTTCACTTGAAACTGATATTTGGAAGAAATGTCTATTTTACCTATGTTTCAAGTCCCCTAATTTGAGCCCAAAGCATAGAATTTTAAAAGTACAGGGCACCAGTTCTGAATTATACATTTTTATGGGGTTCATTTTAATGATAGTCTTTTTGTTTGTTTGTTTGTAAAGACTTGAGAGATAGAACTAGAAATAGTGACCCAGAATGACTTCTCACCACCCATGGAGTAAGATAACACAGGCAAAATTTAAGTATATTTTTACATAAAAATATCTGAGAGACTTTGAGCAAAAGCAAGGCATCAGTGAACATTTTAATACAGAATTTAGTTTTCTATGTGTTAATTAGAAATTCAAGTCAGCAAGATGTGGTGATAAGATAGATGTTGTGACTAAAGAAAAGCTGGAAAGGATGATTTCTTAAATCTTTTCCTTATACAATGGGATATTGTATGGCACTATATTCTTAGGTAAAGAACACAGAAAAGCAGTTGATTTGGAAGTAGGGAGATAAACAATGTTAGTTCAGATTTGGGCATGTTGAATTTGCATTATCTATAACATTACTCAATGCTATCTTGGTTATTTAGATATGGGGTTTAAAGGAATGCCCTGAAATGTGATATGGGTTTAGAGTCTTCCAGGGCTAGAGTCAGTTGAGAAAGGACAATGCTCTTGTTAGTACTAAGTCTTAAGAACCTCTGTAGTTATGTCTGATTAGTGGAGAGCCATGTGGAATGAGAGATTAAATAAAATTATAATCCAAAAAGTACATCTTCACAGAGACCAAGAAGAGAACATTTTCCAACAGGGATAACAACAGAGTAGGAAGCTACTGAGTGCTTATGAACAAGACTAAAAAAATATCCTTTGTGTTTAATAATAGGACAAGTGCCATCTCAGTATTAGTTATGGAGTGAATAAAATATTTAAGAAATAATTGCAAGGAAGACAATATTTTCAAGAACATGGCGCTCAAAACAGTAGCACTGAAGAAAAAATGAAAGTTAGAGAAAGCTGAAGGACATGAAAAGAAGAAACATTCTTCATTTGTTTTACCTTATTAAATGTGAAGAACTTGAAAAATACATTTGGTTTAAAAAATCTAGTTCAGTCAGATAAATCATGTAGGAGAGAGATGAAATAAAGGAGAAAGTAAAGTTCTTGACATTCTGGAAGTGTGGGATTCAAAACATAAGTAGGGGAAGAATGCTTTGTTCCAATTATTATCATTTGGTGTTTAGACATTCAGGGTGAAGAAACCTGGGGAAACATAGGGAAAACTTTTCTTTCAGTGGTAATTTTGTTTTTATTTTAATTTGCTTACTTCCCTGAGATTAGATGTTGGATTTATAGAAGAATGTTGGTAGAGTGGCAAGACATTAAGTCCACATAGTTGCATTTAAATGCCAACACTGCAATTTTGCAGTTACGTGACCTCTGGTAAATCACCTAAGCTCTCTTAACCCCAATTTTAACATCTTAGATTTAAGATAATTGCAGCACTTTAAACATTTTCAGCTGAAGATTAAATGAAAATATGGAATGCAAAATACCTAATAGTATGGTTTTGCACATTGTACGCATCCAAGTAATCTTAATTTCTTTCTTAATTTAGTCTAATGAAAGACTAGGATTTTATATTTAAGATTGAAGTTAAAACAGGATATTTTCTCTCTAAACACAGACTTTAAGATTGATTTGTGTCTTATCTTGACAACCTTGAAATCTACTCATTTTTTTTTCTCATTTTGCTAAAGGAGGAAATATAGTTTTGGCAACATTTTAGGAATTTAAAATGACAACTAAGCATCTTGTTAGATGGCCAACTCTATAAATCCTTGTCTCTGATAGTAAATTATCAAACAAGAAATGATAGATTCATCAAAAGTGATGGATTTAGCTCTGCTTTTCAGTGTGTGTTCTCTCAGTCAGAAACTCAGCCAATAGGACGTTTGCTTTGGCTTCCAAAACCATAGTATTTAATGTTCAGAACTCAAGTAGTCACATGTATTATATGTTTTATGCCACCCATAGAAATCACTATAAGAATCCTTGTCTTGATTATAATGATATAGTTAGGTTTTAAAATCAGATTACCTGCTTCAGATCATTGCTTTATGTTTCTTTGTACAAGTGCCCTAACCTATATATATTTCAGTTTCCTTATTGGTAGATTGGAGCTAATAGCACAGAGGTATTTCATGATTAAATGTGAGGTAAATGAGAAAATAGACTCTTCACATTGTAAATGCTCATCAAATATAAGCTAGGCATTTTCTTTCTATTCTAAAATCTCGATTATTTCCTAACTACATTAATTTTCACATTTTTTTATTTTAAAAAGTTCATTTTCATTGTGTTGAAACTAATTTTTAAAGAAAAGGTTTCCAATTAGAAACACAACATGCTGCATGGTTTCCACTTAGAAATACAACATGCTCTTACAATTTTCAGTCCAAATTACAAGTCTATATTAAGGAGTCTAGAGCTCAGAAGATAAACTTGTAAAGGGATAAACTAGGGTGAAAATGAAGTGAAGATCTCATGCTCCTTTCCTGATCAATGAACAGGAAGAAAAATTTTACTTTTTATTTTAAAAATAAAACAAAAAAATAGCTTTTAAATTTCTAATCTAAAATAATTTTATAATTTAAAATGATTTTTAATCCATATAGGAAAAATGAGTATTTACAGTAGTATTTTATGATGAAGATAAAAATTAATTGAGCATGTTTGGAAAGTCCTTTATCTATTTAGCTATGTATCTATTCATTTCATTAATCATCTCTAGTGATGTTTGAATTTCAATAAAAACATATGTAAATATTTATAATGATTTTATATAAAATACTGCTGTTACCAAATTCTTAACTTTTTAGTTATCATTTATTTCTTAATAAACCTACACTAAAAATTACATGAACTTATTCAATGAAAAATTAATAACTATTTCTATAGATCAGCATTCCTAATAGATCTTCTTCATATGTGTACAGAAACAAAATAAAACATAGATAATCATTTCTAGAAATGCTCAATGACATGAAAGAAAGTTAGATTAGTAATTGCCGAACTTCACTGAGCTCCTAGTCTACTTATGTGCAAAATATGAAAAATTCTACAAACCTATTTAAACCAAAGGATCATTCTGCATGAAGCTTTTTGTGTGACTGGCTTTGCAAAAAACAAAAAAACAAAAAAAAAAACAAAACGGTTGTCAAATGTTCACAACTATCATAACCTCATATTTTATTTTACATTAAAAAATGTTATCTATTGATTTGAGAGAGAGAGAGAGACTGAGTGAGAGAAGGATAGGGATTTTTTTTTCTACTCTTATATGCATTCATTGTTTGATTTTTGCATGTGCTTTGAACAGTGATCAAATCCATAACCTTGATGTATTGGGAAGATGTTCTAACCAACTGAGTAAACTGGATCAACCTCATGTCCTCATATTTTAAAGTATTTACTGTAGCAATACTGCTCTGTTCGTAGACATCAATCTATGACTTTTGTCACATGGTTTTGTCATTTGTCAAATTAAGAGTTTGTGGAAATGAATTCTAAGATTTCTACACCCTTGTGTCATGAATAGTTTGTGATTATATAATTTTATTTATTTATTTATTTATGTAATTATTTTTTAAATTTTATTTTAATTTATTTTTTTCAAATACATTTGTCTCTGCATATACCCCACCACTTTCCCTTGCTCCCTCCCTCCCTCCCTTCCTCAGCTCTTCGCCTTCTGTCCATGAGTCCTTGCTATATGTTCCTTGACTTTCCGCTCCCTTCCTTTTCCACGTGCCCCCTCCCTCCTTTCCTCTTGTCTCTGTTGATCTGTTTTCCTTTCAGTGTTGCTGGTCTTATTTTCCTTGCGTCTTTGTATTGTTGGTTAGCTTCCACTTATAGGTGAGATCATATGGTATTTGTTCTTCTCCCCCTGGATTATTTCGCTTAGCATAATGTTCTCCAGTTCCATCCATGCTGTCGCGAAGTTTAGTAGTTCTTTTTTTCTTTCTGCTGTGGAGTATTCCATTGTGTATATGTCCCATGACTTTTTGATCCAATCATCTACTGATGGCTTCCAAGACTTGGCTATTGTAAATTGTGCTGCTATGAACATTGGGGTGCATAGGTTCTGTTGTATTGGAGTTTTGGTGTTCTTAGGGTATAGTCCCAGCAGGGGAATCCCTGGATCAAAAGGCAGTTCCATTTTCAGCTTTTTGAGGAAATTCCACACTGTTTTCCACGTTGGCTGCACCAGTCTGCATTCCCACCAACAGTGTACTACTGTTCCCTTTACTCCACCACCTCACCAGCACCTGTTGTTTGTTGATCTGTTTTTGATGGCCATTCTGACCGGTGTGTGGTGGTACCTCCTGGTGGTTTTGATCTGCATTTCTCTGATGGCTAGTGATGCTGAGCATCCTTTCAAATGCCTCTGGGCCCTCTGTATCTCATCCTTGGAAAAGCGTTTGCCCAGAACCTTTGCCCATTTTTTGATTGGATCGTTTGTCTTCTTGGAGTGGAGTCGAGTGAGTTCTATATATATCTTGGAGATCAAACTTCTATCTGATGTATCATTAGCAAATATGTTTTCCCATAGAGTTGGCTCCCTTTTCATTTTGCTGATGTTTTCTTTAGCCGTGCAGAAGTTTCTTATTTGGATGAGGTCCCACTTGTTTATTCTTTCCTTTATGTCCTTTGCTTTAGGAGACATACCAGTGAAAAAATTGCTGCGTGTGATATCTGAGAGTTTCCTGCCAATGTTCTCCTCTAGGACTTTGATGGTGTTGCGACTGATATTTAAGTCTTTTATCCATCTTGAGTTTATGTTTGTGTACGGTGTCAGCTGATGATCCAATTTTAATTTTTTGCATGTAGCCGTCCAGCTCTCCCAACACCATTTGTTGAAGAGGCTATTATTGCTCCATTTTATGCTTCTGTCCCCTTTGTCAAATATTAGATGCTCATAGAGACCTGGGCTTATTTCTGGGCTTTCTATTCTGTTCCAGTGGGCTATGGGTCTCTTCTTGTGCCAGTACCAGATTATTCTGAGTATAGTGGCTTTGTAGTAGAGTTTGATGTCCGGTATTCTGATCCCTCCTACTTTGTTTTTCTTTCTCAAAATTGCTGAGGGTATTTGGGGTCATTTATGGTTCCATATAAATTTTTGAAATGTCTGTTCAATTTCTGTGAAATATGTCATTGGTATCTTAATAGGGATTGCGTTGAATCTATAAATTGCTTTGGGTAGTATGGACATTTTGAGGATATTAATTCTTCCAATCCATGAGCACGGTATATGCTTCTATTTATTTCTGTCTTCCTTAATTTCTTTTCTCAATGTTGTATGGTTTTCTTCGTATAGGTCTTTTACGTCTTTGGTTAAATTTATGCCTAGGTACTTTACTTTTCTTCTTGCTATATCAAATTGTATTTTTATTCTGATTTCTTCTTCTTCTATTTGCATTGCTGGTGTACAAAAATGCCTTTGATTTCTGAATGTTGACTTTGTATCCTGCTGTTTTGCCAAATTCACTTATTAGGTTGAGAAGTTTTTTGGTAGAGTCTACAGGGTTCTCTATGTACACTATCATGTCATCTGCAAACAAGGATAGCTTTACTTACTCCTCTCTTATTTGGATGACTTTTATCTCTTTCTCTTGTCTGACCGCTGTGACTAGGACCTCCAATATGATGTTGAAAAGAAGAGGTGAGAGCGGACATCCTTGTCGTGTTCCCAATCTTAGTGGGAAAGCTTTGAGTTTTTGCCCGTTGAGTATCGTATTGGCTGTAGGTTTTTCATATATGGCCTTTATTACATTGAGGAATGCTCCATTTATTCTCATTTTGCTGAGTGTTTAGATTATAAATGGGAGCTGCTTTTTCTGCATCCATCGAGATTATCATGTGGTTTTTGTATTTTCTTTTGTATATGTGATGCATTACATTTACTGATTTGCGTATATTGAACCATCGATGCATGCCTGGGATGAATCCCACTTGATCGTGGTGGATAATCTTTTGAATGTATTGCTGGATGCGGTTTGCCAACATTTTGTTGAGGATTTTTACATCTACGTTCATCAACAAAATTGGCCTGTAGTTTTCTTTCTTTGTAGGGTCTTTATCTGGTTTTGGGATCAGGGTGATGCTGGCCTCATAGAAAGAGTCTGGGAGTCTTCCCTCTTCTTGGATTTTTTGGAATAGTCTGAGAAGGACAGGGGTTAGCTCTTCCTTAAATGTTTTGTAAAATTCTCCTGGGAAACTGTCCGGCCCTGGGCTTTTGTGTGCTGTGAGTTTCTTGATTACTGCTTCAATTTCCCCAACTGTTATTGGTCTGTTCAAGCTTTCTGTTTCTTCCTCCTTCAGTGTTGGAAGATTATATTTTTCTAAAAGTATGTCCATATCATCAAGATTTTCTAATTTCTTGGCATATAGTTGTTCATAGTAGTGTCTGACAATCCTTTGTATTTCTGTGGTATCAGTTGTTATTTCTCCTCTTTCATTTCTGATATTATTAATTTGGGTCCTCTCACTTTTATTCTTGATGAGTTTGCTTAAAGGCTTGTCAATTTTATTTATCTTTGCAAAGAACCAGCTTCTGGATCCGTTGATCCTCTGAATTGTTCTTTTCATCTCTATGTCATTCAGTTCTGCTCTAATCTTTACTATTTCCTTCCTTCTCCTTGCTCTGGGATTTATTTGTTGTTTTCTCTCCAATTCTTGAAGTTGTAGTGTTAGGCCTTTTATTTGAAATGTTACTATCTTTTTTAGGTAAGCCTGTATTGCTATGAACTTCCCTCTCAGGACCGCCTTTGCTGTGTCCCATAGGTTTTGGACAGTGGTCTGTTCATTTTCATTTGTTTCCAGAAATTTTTTGATGTCTTCTCTTATCTCATTGTTGACCATTCATTCTTTAATAGTCTACAGTTCAGTCTCCATGAGTTTGCAAGTTTTTGAAGTTTCTCTTTGAGGTTGATTTCCAGTTTCAGTCCCTTGCGGTCCGAGAAAAAGTATGGTATTATTTAAATATTCCTGAATTTGCTGAGGTTTGCTTTGTGTCTTATCATGTGGTCTATCTTTGAGAAACTGCCATGAGCATTTGAAAAGAATGTGTATTTTGCTTCTTTCGGATGTAAGGTTCTATATATGTTAGTTAAGTCTCTTTGTTTCAGTGTGTCATTCAGCGCCACAATATGTTTATTAATGTTTTGTTTGGAAGATCTGTCCATTTTTGACAGTGGGGTGTTGAAATACCCTACTATCAGTGGGTTGCTGTCTATATCTTCTTTGAAGTGATCCAACAATTTCCTTATAAACTTGGGGCCTCCTATATTGGGAGCATATAAGTTTACAATGTTAATGTCTTCTTGATTGCTTCTTCCTTTCAGTATTATAAAGTGCCCCTCTGGGTCTCTCTTTATGGCCTTTGTTTTGAAATCTGCTTTGTCTGATACAAATATGGGTCCCCGGCCTTTTTCTCATGCCCATTTGCTTGGAATATTTTTTCCATCCCTTTACTTTCAATCTGTGTAGGTCTCTTGTTCTGACATGGGTCATTTGTAGGTAGCATATGTGTGGGTCTTGTTTTCTAATCCATTCAGCTACCCTGTGTCTTTTGATTGGGGCATTTAGTCCATTCACATTGAGAGATATTACTGATAGAAACTTACTCATCTTTTCTCTTTGTACCTGTGTTCCTCTCTCTCTCATTCTTTTCCTTCATTTGCTTAAACCAGTCCCCTTAGGATATCTTGGAGTGCTGGTGTGGTATAGATGTATTCTTTTAGTCTTCTCTTGTCTGGGAAACTCCGTATTTCCCCTTCTATTTTAATGGAGACCTTAGCTGGGTAGAGCAGCCTTGGCTGTAGGCCCTTGCTTTTCATGACTTGGAATATGTGTTGCCATTCCCTTCTGGCTTGTAGTGCTTCTGTTGAGAAGTCAGCTCCTAGGCGTATCGGGGCTCCCTTGTATGTTACTTTCTCCTTCTCCCTTGCTGCCTTGAGGATTCTCTCTTTGTCTTTGATAGTTGCCATTTTAATGATGATGTGTCTTGGAGTGGACCTCTTTGAGTCCCTCTTGAGTGGGGTCCTCTGTGCCTCCTGGATCCATGAGAGCCTTTCTCCCCTCAAATTAGGGAAATTCTCCATCATTACTTTTCAAGGAGGTTCTCTATCCCTTGCTCCTCCACTTCTCCTTCTGGTATCCCTATTATACAGATATTACTGCGTTTCAGGTTGTCCTGCATTTCCCTAAATGACTCTTCATTCTTTTTGAGTCTTTTTTCCATTTCTTGTTCTTTCTGGGAGCTTTTTTCTACCTTATCCTCCATCTCACTAATTCGATCCTCAACTTTATCCAGCCTGCTTTGGATTCCTTCTACTGTGTTCTTCAATTCAGAAATCATATTATTCATATCTTCCTTTGTCTTCTTGATAGTTTCTATGTCTTTTTCCAGGTTGATATAGTTTGCTGTAAGATCCTGATAGTTTCTCTGCAGTTTCTCATAGTTATCTTTGAGCTGGCTGAGCTCATTGAGCTTCCTTAGAACCATTGTTTTGAATTCCATATCTGATAGTTCCCTTGCCTCTATTTCATTCAGCTCTCTCTGTGGGGAGTCCCCTTTTCCACTCATTTGGGGAAAACTTCTTTTTCTTCCCATTTTTGTGAGAGTCTGTTATGTACTTTTGTCCTTTACTTTTCTTTCTGGGCCTGCCTCTGATGATGTCAGTTGTTGACCCTATAGGACCTTGGGTTGTTTGTTTGAGTCTTCCAGGATTCTTTTGTCTGTGTCTGACTCCTGCTTGGACCAGCTCTGTGACCCTTTTGGTCAGGGCTGAGCTATTTTTTGGGATCTCTCTGCGCTCTCACATGGGCTCCTTAAGCACACTCCCAGTGCGGCAGGATCCCCCGGCTGCCTGGGCTCACATGTGCTTGCCCCAGACCAGGGGGCTTATTTGCGATGTCGTGTACTCATCTGGCCCTCCTGGCCGGCGAGCTCCACGGCACTGGTCAGTTTATGGTATTCTATTGTGTATTTTCCCCGCTTTTGGCTCTTTGGGTGCATTGCTTACCCTCTCCAAATGGGGACTACAGAAAGGGGAGGAAGTCAGCTCCAGGACTGTCCAGTTAATCCTGTCTCCAGTCTCTCCTCCGGTGACTCTGGCGAGCTCTGTGTCCCCTTCGGTCGGGGAACTACTAATTTTGTGGGCTGCTCCGCAATCGCGGGTGGGCTGGTCAATTTACGCCTGCCCTTGCCGCTCTGTGCACTCCCTCGTAGGCCATATCAGTGCCAATCTGTGGGAGGCCTTGCCAGCCAGTGCAAGTGTTCGCCAACCTGCCCTGGTCACACACATGCTCACCAACCCTTGCTGGTCACTTGGCACAAGTGTGCGCACCTGCACTCGGTGTTTTTGGGGTGTCTATGTGTGCTTTTTGGCTTTTGGCTCTTTGGGGGTGTGGCCTCTTCCCGTGCAATGGAGCCTATGGCAAGGAGAAGGAATCGGGACTCCCCGGTTCCTCCTCCCATTCTTTCCCCAACGCCTCAGTTTCTAGTGTCTCCTCAGGGGTCTCTGGGCAGTTCTGTGACCCCTTCAGCCAAGGATCCACCCGCTGTGCGGACTGTGTTTCAATCGCAGGCAGTCTGGTTCCTGTGTGCCCCACTTCTGCCTCTTTGGGGGCACGCCTTTCCAACCCACAATGGAGACTATGGAAAGGAGAAGGAGTCGGGACTCCCCGGTTCCTCCTCCCATTCTTTCCCCAATGCCTCCATCTCCAGTCTCTCCTCAAGGCTCTCCCAGCCAGTCTGCACTCAGTCCACCAGCTCACGTGTGCACAAGCTGTGTGCGGAGTGCACAAAAGGCAGGTTAATTGATTCCCTATGTCTGAATGAGATGGTCGCTGCAGAGTGGGAGGTGTATTATCACCGGGGCTCCATTGGCCGCCGTCTCAGTTCTCTTCACAAGTTTTCCTCACCAATATTTTCCCAGGCACTAGCCCACCCTGCTGCCGCCTCTACCCAGAGATCCAGGAGGGTGGCTGCCACTGCCATTTTTGCGTTGGCCCTTTAAATGTCTCTTTGCATCCCCAGCCACCTGTCTCTGGCAGAGAGCGCCCCTAAGCTTTTCAGGGTTGCATTTTGTCTGTATTTTCCTGGTTTTAGCTGCTGTAGTTTAGAGGTCCCTGTTTATGATTCAGACCCCGTTCTTCTCGGGGGGAGCTAACTGGCCGTTTCAATGTCCCTCTGGTGCCAGTGCCTGTGGGCACCCAACCCACCCTCTCGAGCCTCCACCACACTTCTCACCCATTGGGATGTGTGAGAGTCGAATCTACTGTCCGTGGCTCCAAGGCTCCTCTCTCACTATCACTCCATTTTTTTCCAGGTAATTACTCCACTATTTGGTTGCAATTCCAGTTTGGTCTTGGGAGGAGGTCAGCGTGACTCCCATTCATTCCTCTGCCGTCTTCTCTCTCCTGATTATATAATTTTACATTACACACTATTATGGTAAAATCACACTGCTGAGTTAAGAATTAATAGCTTATTTTTTTCTGATAAATTCCATTTGACAAGAAAAATCATGTAGGTTGCAACTGTTTAATTCAATTAAAACTAAAAATTTTTGCTCCCCTGAAAGACAAGTACATCCCTCTTTTCTTATAAGATATGCCTCTCACTGAGATTTTTCTCAATACAGATACTAATTAAGCATTTGATACTGTTTGAAATATTACAGTCTCTACACTTGGTATCTACATTACTCACTCTACAATGGAGTTAGAGAGCTTTTTATTTTTGTGTGTTCTAGATTGGAAATATTATTGTGCCCTAATATCCCCAAATAACAAGTTATGTGAAGGTCAACAGGAAATCGTAGCAGAAATAGCATTCACTAAGTCTAAGTTATTAACTTAATTACTTTGAGTCTTAAAGTCATCATTGTAAAATGAGAGATAATCTCTATTTTTTTTTTTATCCTACAGTAGGGTGACTATACAGTTTATCATCCATATCAGGACACTTAAAAATTTTAAAAGAACAGTAATAATAATTACACAAAGTTAGCAGGTAACCCAGTTTGTTATGGGCAAATTGGAACATTTACTCTTCCTAACGAGCAGGTTCAAATGAGGGTTGAAAATTCAGTCATTGTACAAATATAGCATACTATGAAATTTTATAATATAAATGTGATTTAATGAAGAGATAGGGAGAGAGTTGGGATATTTCCAATTTACAAATGGAGAAACAAGGTTACAGTGGAATTACTAATTTCCCAGACTTGTCCTAGTGAGAATGAAAAGTGACAGGATTACTAATTATTAGATTAATAATCTAAGTGCTTTAACACGGGTTAATTACTGGAAATAACTCCCCACATCACAAAAGGAATTCAAATGTTATCCCAAAGAGAAGGGAATCTCTTTCTGGTTTTCGCACCATAACTAAGCTGACAAATTATGTGTTCAGTATTTTTCAGGGTCTTTTTTCAGATTCAGCTATATTTTTAAATTTATGGATAGGTTCTTGTGTCTGTAACAATTTAGATATTTGTTTTTCTACCTTTTATTATTTTACAAGAAAAAATTTCATCCATTATTAGTTTCTGTTGGTTATGTATAGGTTTACAAAATAAATATCCACTTTTAAACCTTCAAGAAACCGTTGTAGTCTTTACAATTTAAACTGCTCATAGTCTTTATTAAATTACAAGGAAGGAAGGAGGTATGCCTGAATTATTATGCAAGATAAAAATTTCAATGTTTGGTTTATCCATAGCATTCCAACAATAAGATATGTAAAGCCAACCTTATATAAATCTTTCTAAGCTGTTTGACAGTATTAAAATGGCATTCGGGACACATACATTTTTGGTCCTCATGTTTACTTAAATGTCATCTAAATAAGGACTATTTATTTCATGGGACTGATAATTATAAGAACACAGATCAGTACGGAATCATGAAATCCATTTCACCATTGCTTACCAATCTAACCAAAGTGATTCTCTCACAAATCTTTTTAGTCTAAATTTGAGCCTTAGACTCTGCAGGAAACTGTCTGTGATTAATTTATAGAGCTACTCAGTTTTCTTTCTTTTTAATAATGTGTTTATCAAATAACTGTATTCAAGAGTTTAGCATTTTATCAGATTTATAAACACATTTACAACATTTCACTGATGCAAGTTTTAATATATTTAATAAAATAGTCTACAAATTTTATTAATGTGTAAATTTCATAAATAACTAAGACTGTATCCTCTATCTAGGTCATACTCTAAACAATTTATATAAAATTTTAATGTTTTATTTAAATGCCTTCAGAATGTGGGATGATGAGTTTGAAATGAGCTTGCGGGAGTTTAGGCTGCATGTTTATTTCAGGGCATGGTCTCCCAATTTTAATAAATTTCATGTGCAAAGAGCCCCCTTAGAAGCCTATATATTAAGTAGACCTAAATATATTTTTGGCTATTTTTCCCTCTGAAAAAAAAGCCATGAACAGGAAAAAATTAATCAGGTTTAGTTTAGGTTTTTTTTTTTTTGTTTTTTCCTCATGACATCTAAGTTACTATAGATTTCTACTCCAACATTTTGAATTTGTCTTGCTTTAATACCAAATCTACTTTCTTGGTTCATATTATAGATACAAGAAAGATGATTTTTAAAATAGTGCTTACATGATTTTTATACGCTGTTTTAAAATCAGTGTATAAAATTTAATGACCACCAAGTGTGATAGACTTCCAGATTATATGAAGGAGCTGGGCAAGAATGACATAAGTTACATGAACAATCTAGAATGGAATGACACAGATTACATGAAGGATCTAGAAAAATGACATTACATGAAAGATCTAGAAAAAAATGACAGAGGAAAATGTCACAAACAGGAAAGACAGCTAATGGAATTGTAAACCTCATGGATGGAGTACGCCATCATAAAATGGATAACTAAGAGTGTTATGGGATGAAAACAGAAGCTTAGTGGCTTGGAAACCACTAGAAAAAAATAAGAATTAAAGCATTTTGGTCAAGACATCACCACAGTCTTTCTAAATTTATGGGAGTGACTATCCTTTTAGAATGCTGGCCTAGACCGCCTTTGATTGTTGAAAACATCAAAGAAGACAAACCAACTCTATATTCTGATCATATATGTCTCAGGAAAACATGTTCTTTCTCTGTTTTCTCAAGAGACAGCTTATTTAATAAAATTATTCAGATTTTCTCATTATGCATTATCAAATTGGATTTCTTGTACAGAATCCGGTATAAGTTTAGACAGCCCATATCCCTTTTCTCAGTTCAGGTATTTTTGAAAAATGTGATTTCAAAGATGCCAGGCAGCGTGGACTCACAGGTAGACTCTGAATCTCTAGTTCTCTTGATAAACAGATTGATTTCAGCACTTTGTCCCCTCAAAGCATGCTTTACGGAAGACACTAAGATACTTTGTATTATTGGTATGTATGCTTCTAAGGTTGTTTTCTTACCTCCTTTTAGAACCTGTAGCAGTATGCAGTTATGTTGTCTTAAAGAGCAAGAAAGGAAAATTAAATAAAGTAAATACCAGTGTATGTTTAGAGGATAATTTATATGCTCAGTGATTTGATATGCTCAGACCTTGTGTCTGGAAATTACTACAGCAAAGGACAGGAGTATCATAGAGAAAACAAATATTTTAAAATAGCTTTGACAAAGCTTTTGATAGCGAAGATGAATAGAATTTGTTTATATATCTTTTTTTCTAAAATTCAGTACCAATTTTTTCTTTGGGTTAACTTATTTATGAATGAGTAAACCTAGGCTGAGAAGCAAATAATTGGTATTAAGTAAGTTCAGAAAAGTTTGCTAAATAAATAGAGCGAATAATTGGTTGAACCCCTATAGCATGCCACATGTTTTATATATTACTTTATGGTGTCAGGAGGAAAAGGACTATTATTATCTTTGCTTTTTACTTAAGAACAACTTCCCAGGTTAAAGCTATTAAGAGGCAGAGTTGAGGTTAGGGGGTGGAGGAATTGAGCAAACAGGTAAAAGGACTCATTGACATGGACAACAGCAGGGTGATTGTGGGAAGGAATGTGGAATGGGGAGACTAAATAGTAATGGGAGAAAATAAATTAAAAATTTAAGAAAAAGAAAGAGGGAGATCAAGGGACATATATGAAAGACCCATGGACATGGACAATGGAATAGGGATTGACTTTGGAAGTGGGAGGTGAGCTGGGTGAAGGGGTGAAAGGGGGAAATATTGGGGCAGCTGTAAAAAAAAAATCCCTTCCTTACTTCCGCTGCAATGGAGCACATTTTTGGTTTATGCCAAAGTCTATGTTCCTTGGTCTGCAAACCATATATAAATAAAACTCATTTATTTCTTAGAAGGGCCTTTCGGGTTTTGTTGTTGTTGACATATGTATCTGGAGATTTAAAATTTTTATCTTTATTCATTTTTTTAAACTTTACTTTTATTGTTGACACTACTACAGATGTTCCCATTTCCCCTACCTTTGCCTACCTCTACCCAGTCCCCAGCCCCCTTCTCTCTGGCCATCACCATGCTGTTGTATGTATTTAAGGGTCACACATATATGGTCTTTAGCTAATCCCTTCATTTTCTTTCATGTTTTTATAGCAGTTTAACCATCAAAAAAAAAAAAAGGAAAGAAAGAGAAAGAAGAAAGAAAGAGGGAGAGAGAAAGAAAGAAAGGAGAAAGGAGGAAGGAAGGAAGGAAAGAAGGGAGGCAGGAAAAAGAAAAAACAGGCAGAATTGAGATTGATTTGAGCCCATAATAATTAATTTTGTTGATCTGTACAATACATTAGCATTTTTACAATGAATTGAAAATAAAATAAATATTTCTTAATTACTCTTTCAACATACTCTAAGGTTATAAGGGCCACTAAAGCAAAATAAAATATTTTGTATTTCCATACAGTTGCCATGTTAGCTGAGGAAGATTGGTGGCCTCAGCTGAGTGTGTAAACTGGACCACAAGAAAGAGCAGGATAGGATAAGATACAGAGATCCTCACTCAGTCCCTTTCTCTATCTGAGACTTGTTACTCTCAGTGAAGAATTCCTATTTCTCAGTGCAGATCATAGAAAAGCTGGGAAAAAAGCTAGAAAATAAATTGAGTTAAAAAGTGGAGAAACAGCCTACAGAAACACAGCTATGTTCATTACTCTTACTGCTTTTTAATTATGGTTTTAATTTCAAAAGTAGAAGTAGTAAATGTTCATTTTACAATTTACAACAATGCAAATATTTTAAAGAAATATGTAAAATGGTGTTCCCCAGCCCTAGCTGGTGTAGCTCAGTGGATTGAGTGCCATCCTGCAAACCATAGGGTCACTGGTTCAATTCTCAGTCAGGGCAAGTGCCTGAGTTGGGGGTGAGGTCTCCAATAGGGGGTGCATGAAAGGCAACCACCACACATTGATGTTTCTCTCCCTCTCTTTCTCCCCCTTTTTCCCTCTGTCTAAAAATAAGTAAATAAAGTATTTAAATTTTTTTTATTTTTTTTATTTTTATTTTTTTAATTAATTTATTTACTTTTTAAATACATTTGTCTCTGCCTTCCCCCCACCTCTTTCCCTTGCCCCCTCCCACCTTCCCTCCCTCAGCTCTTCCCCTTTGGTTTTGTCCATGAGTCCTTGCTATATGTTCCTTGACTTTCCCCTTCCCTTCCCTTTCCCTGCCCCCCCCACTTCCCTCTTGTCTCTGTTGATTTCTTTTCCTTTCAGTGTTGCTGGTCATATTTTCCTTGCTTCTTTGCATTGTTGGTTAGGTTCCGCTTATAGGTGAGATCATATGGTATTTGTCTTTCGCCCCCTGGCTTATTTCGCTTAGCATGATGCTCTCCAGTTCCATCCATGCTGTCGCAAAGTTTAGTACTTCTTTTTTTCTTTCTGCTGCGTAGTATTCCATTGTGTATATGTACCATAATTTTTTGATCCATCATCTACTGATGGGCATTTAGGTTGCTTCCAACACTTGGCTATTGTAAATTGTGCTGCTATGAACATTGGGGTGCATAGGTTCTTTTGTATTGGCGTTTTGGTGTTCTCAGGGTATAGTCCCAGCAGGGGAATCGCTGGATCAAAAGGCAGTTCCATTTTCAGCTTTCTGAGGAAATTCCACACTGCTTTCCATAGTGGCTGCACCAGTCTGCATTCCCACCAACAGTGGACTAGAGTTCCCTTTTCTCCACAGCCTCGCCAGCACCTGTTGGTTGTGGATCTGTTTATGATGGCCATTCTGACCGGTGTGAGGTGGTACCTCATGGTGGTTTTGATCTGCATTTCTCTGATGGCTAGTGATGCAGAGCATCCTTTCAAATGCCTCTGGGCCCTCTTTATCTCCTCCTTAGAAAAGCATCTGCCCAGGTCCTTTGCCCATTTTTTGATTGGATCGTTTGTCTTCTTGGAGTAAAGTCGAGTGAGTTCTTTGTATATCTTGGAGATCAAACCTCTATCTGATGTATCATTAGCAAATATATTTTCCCAAATGGTTGGCTCCCTTTTCAGTTTGCTGATGTTTTCTTTAGCCGTGCAGAAGCTTCTTATTTTGATGAGGTCCCACTTGTTTATTCTTTCCTTTATGTCCCTTGCTTTAGGAGACATATCAGTGAAAAAATGGCTGCGTGGGATATCTGAGAGTTTCCTGCCAATGTTCTCCTCTAGGACTTTGATGGTGTTGCGACTTATATTTAAGTCTTTTATCCATCTTGAGTTTATTTTTGTGTATGGTGTCAGCTGATGATCCAATTTCAATTTTTTGCATGTAGCCATCCAGCTCTCCCTACACCATTTGTTGAAGAGGCTGTTATTGCCCCATTTTATGCTTCTGCCCCCTTTGTCGAATATTAGATGTCCATAGAGACCTGGGCTTATTTCTGGGCTTTCTATTCTGTTCCACTGGTCTATGGGTCTGTTCTTGTGCCAGTACCAGATTGTTTTGAGTATAGTGGCTTTGTAGTAGAGTTTGATGTCCGGTATTGTGATCCCTCCTACTTTGTGTTTCTTTCTCAAAATTGCTGCGGCTATTCGAGGTCGTTTATGGTTCCATATAAATTTTTGAAATGTCTGTTCTATTTCTGTGAAATACGTCATTGGTATCTTAATAGGGATTGCGTTGAATCTATAAATTGCTTTTGGTAGTATGGACATTTTAAGGATATTAATTCTTCCAATCCATGTGCACGGTATATGCTTCCATTTATTTGTGTCTTCCTTAATTTCTTTTTTCAATGTTGTATAGTTTTCTGCATACAGGTCTTTTGTGTCTTTGGTTAAATTTATCCCTAGGTACTTTATCTTTTTTCGTGCTATATCGAATGGTATATTTTTCCTGATTTCTTCTTCTTCTATTGCATTGCTGGTGTACAAAAACGCCTTTGATTTCTGAATGTTGACTTTGTATCCTGCTGTTTTGCCAAATTCACTTATTAGGTTGAGGAGTTTTTTGGTAGATTCTACAGGGTTCTCTATGTACACTCTCATGTCATCTGCAAACAATGATAGCTTTACTTCCTCCTTTCCTATTTGGATGCCTTTTATCTCTTTCTCTTGTCTGACCGCTGTGGCTAGGACTTCCAATACGATGTTGAAAAGAAGCGGTGAGAGCGGACATCCTTGTCGTGTTCCCGATCTTAGTGGGAAAGCTTTCAGTTTTTGCCCGTTGAGTATGATATTGGCTGTAGGTTTTTCATATATGGCCTTTATTACGTTGAGGAATGCCCCATTTATTCCCATTTTGCTGAGTGTTTTGATCATAAATGGGTGCTGTACCTTGTCAAATGCTTTTTCTGCATCTATCGAGATGATCATGTGGTTTTTGTCTTTTCTTTGATTTATGTGGTGTATCACGTTTACTGATTTGCGTATATTGAACCATCCCTGCATCCCTGGGATGAATCCCACTTGATCGTGATGGATAATCTTTTGAATGTATTGCTGGATGCGGTTTGCCAATATTTTGTTGAGGATTTTAGCATCTATGTTCATCAGAGAAATTGGCCTGTAGTTTTCTTTCTTTGTAGGGTCTTTATCTGGTTTTGGGATCAGGGTGATGCTGGCCTCATAGAAGGAGTCTGGCAGTCTTCCCTCCTCTTGGATTTTTTGGAATAGTCTGAGAAGGACAGGGGTTAGCTCTTCCTTAAATGTTTTGTAAAATTCTCCTGGGAAACCATCTGGCCCTGGGCTTTTGTGTGCTGGGAGTTTCTTGAATACTGCTTCAATTTCCCCAACTGTTATCGGTCTGTTCAAACTTTCTGTTTCTTCCTCCTTCAGTGTTGGAAGATTATACTTTCCTAAAAATTTGTCCATTTCATCAAGGTTTTCAAATTTCTTGGCATATAATTGTTCATAATAGTTTCTGATAATCATTTGTATTTCTGTGGTATCAGTTGTTATTTCTCCTCTTTCATTTCTGATATTATTAATTTGGGTCCTCTCCCTTTTTTTCTTGATGAGTCTGCTTAAAGGTTTGTCAACTTTATGAATCTTTTCAAAGACCAGCTTCTGGATTGGTTGATCCTCTGAATTGTTCTTTTAGTCTCTATGTCATTCAGTTCTACTCTAATCTTGACTATTTCCTTCCTTCTACTTGCTCTGGGATTTATTTGTTGTTGTTTCTCCAGTTCTTGAAGTTGTAGTGTTAGGTCTTTTATTTGAAATGTTTTTATCTTTTTAAGGTAAGCCTGTATTGCTATGAACTTCCCTCTCAGGACCGCCTTTGCTGTGTCCCATAGGTTTTGGACAGTTGTCTGTTCATTTTCATTTGTTTCCAGAAATTTTTTGATTTCTTCTCTTATCTCATTATTGACCCATTCATTGTTTAATAGTTTACTGTTCAGTCTCCATGAGTTTCCACGTTTTTGAAGTTTCTCTTTGAGGTTGATTTCGAGTTTCAAGGCCTTGTGGTCTGAGAAAAAGTTTGGTATTATTTCAATTTTCCTGAATTTACTGAGGCTTGTTTTGTGTCCTATCATGTGGTCTATCTTTTACAAATTTTTTAAAAATAAAATAAAATGGGGTTCCCCAGACCCTTAGCCATATATATATATGATGTTTATTGCTTTTTATGAAAACATGATAATTTCTTTGACTTTTATTTTTCTTATTTAATATATTTCATGGTCATCTTTTCAAGTTAAAATATAACTCTAATTCCTTTATAATAAACTGCATTGGTACCTTCAGTATGTTTATACCATAATAAATATAATATCTACTAGATATAAATATATTAAAATTACATTTTAACTTTTTATTAAATTATAATATTTGTGTTGATTTTGTGTCAATATCTTCTTAAGTTTGAAAATATCAAGTCAAAGCTGATTAGACTTGGCCATGAACTAGCCATTGGAGAGTACAGTAACATAAAAATAATTTGATGACAGTAGTGAATAAAACCTGAATTTACAACAATAAAATTCAAGAAAGAATGAAAAGGTATAAAATATAATGGAGGAGTCTGTGCATTTCTGAAGGTTGGAGATGATTTCAAAAGAAAATAAAATAGTAATCATATGATAAAATATTTATCATTGGTGATGCTATTTTCACTTCTGAATTAAACAATGAATTTGGAAGGCTCAACTAAATGCATTTACAACCAAAGCTTTCCACAGCTTAATAGAAATACAATACATACATCCTATTTCACAGAAAATACCTAAAGGAGATTTTTATGTAACTTGACCACAAGTTTAACTTCAGTGTCATTTCAAAATATCTTCAGATATTAGTGAAGGAAATGGCAGGTTAAGAAAAAGTGTCACGGAAAATAAATTTTAAAATTTTAAAAAGAGTAGGCTTTTTTATGAGTGTTATATCTGGAAGGAGTTTCTGGGTTATGATGAAATATCCAACATTGGGCCAGATTTTCTCCTACTGCTAAGGCGCAAGATGTGTTTACTAAAAAAAATTCATCCCATTCCCCAATACAAGGTGTAGATGAGTAGAGAAGACTTAATAGAAACAACAAAGAGATTTTTATTTTGGACAATCATAGATATTATTCCACCCAGAAGGAAGTAATTAAGCTTTCACACAGGAGATCAGTACTAATAGAAAGGTCCCAGGGAAGGTAACTATCCAGAACAATGATGATTTTAGTATATTGTCATAAAACATTACTTATCTTTTAGGGCTTTCTCCTTCTAACTGTAGCTCTCTAAGATCCTTTTCTAATACCATAGTGAAGAAGTGGGGACTGTCCCTGAACCCTTGCAGCAATACAGTCCAAGTGTATTGCTGATGTATCATTGTCTTTGGATCAGTCCACTCAAAAGCAAATAAACACTGAGAGTCAGGATGCAAAGGGACACAGGAGAAAACATCTTTCAAATCTAACACTGAATACCACTGAGCATTGTCAAGTACTTGTGAGAGCAAAGTATAAGTGTTAGCTATTAAGGGATGTAAAGGAATTACTGCTTCATTGACTAACCTTAGATCCTGCACTTGCCTCTAATCTCCAGAGGGTTTTATCAGCAGTAAGATGGAAGTGTTGCAAAGAGATTGACAGGGACTATGAGCCCATGCTGTATAAATTTAGTTATGATAGGCTGTAACCCCTCCAAAGCCTCTTGTTTAATGAGATACTGCTTCCTGTGAGGATAACCTGAGAGGGGCTTTGATGAGATTTTAACTGGTAATGCAGCCTTTGCTCTTCCTGGAATCCCTGATTCCCAGACTAGCAGGTTTACTGCATCTAGAACCGAACTTGGGATTTCCTCATGGTTTCGGCTACTGCTACTTATCATGACCTCGTTTAACTCAAGTGACTCTTTGGGGAACAAGATACTTCTTATTCAGGCTAAAAGGTCCCAGCCTAACAGAAGGATAGGGCACTGAGGAACAATCAAAAATGAATGTTTGAATATTTGACTCTCAAATTGGCAAGTAATAGGGAGCATATAGAAATAGTCCTTAAGGTTTCCTTTGACTCCCATTACTTTAGCTGATTTGGAGGAAAGAGGTCCAGAGTAAGAGATAAAGACAGAGTAAGTGGCCCCAGTGTCAAAAAGGTGATTTTCTTACCTGCCACATCTAGAGTTACCTGGGGCTCCTCGGTAGAGAGGGGAATATGAGTATCCCCTGGGGCCAATCAGTTCCCTGGGCACCTCAAGAGTAGCCATGGCATTGGGTGATGATCCTTTTCCACTCTGGGATCAGGGGCAGTCTACCTTCCAGTGCCAGGGGTCAGAACTAATATTCTTGCATAGAAGACAGAGTCCTGGAGGTGCTTGAGTGGAGTTCTTTGACCAGTGTTCAGGGTGCTTGCACTTATCATAAGTCTGATCCTTTCACCCCTGATTCTTTTGAGGCTTCCCCGAGCTCCTCTGATGGGGCTGGTTTCCACCAACAGCACTATGAAAGGCTAGTGCAAGGGGCTCAGCTTGCTTTTCCCTTTCCTTCTTTCCCTGTATTCTTTCCTCCAAAATCCCTATTGTTAAAGACCGAGAAGGCCATATCCATGAGCTGGTCTAGGGCGGGGTCTATGGGCCCATTTGTAATTTCTGAAGCTTCCTGCGAATATCAGGAGTAGACTGACTAATAAAATACTGTCCTATTAAGATTCGACCCTCCAGGGAGGACGGATCCAAGTTTATATATTTCTGGAAGGCTTCTACTAGTCTGTTTCTGAAGAGAGCTGGGTTCTCCCTCTTGCCCTGAGTAATTTCCCTAATATTTTAATAATTTACAGGTTTCTTGATGCAGTTTCTCATTCCTGCCAGTAAGCAATCTATCATTGCATCCCTACTCCAGATACCTGCCTGAGTATTGTATCCCCAGTTGGGATCCTGGTCTGAGATAGCTTGGTCAGGAGTCTGGTTAGTGCTGGGATTCTGTGTATGCAGCTGGTCTGCATGTCTATAATCCTCCTCCCAGATCTGCTGTTTCTCATCTGGGGAGCAGCAGGTGTTCAAATTATCAGAATTATGAACAAATCCCTCCATTACATACTAACAGCTAAAGTAAAAGTCTGGAAATTACTAGTGAAATGAGAAGGGACTTCAGTAAAACTTCCTAGCCTGTCTACATTGTTGTAAGTCAGTTATAGAGAAGGATACTTGTATTCTTATAGCACCCTCAGTGCTTGCTACCTCCCTCAAGGCTAAGAGTGTGGGAGAGGTAGGGGCATGAGAAGTGCCACTCCTAGTATGTCCTGCTGGGTTGAGTTTTTCCTCAGCTGGTGGCTTTAAGTTCTCCATAGCATAGAGTGGTGGAGAGGTTAATCCCTCTAAGGTAGGGGCAGATGCTCTCAAACTCTGGGGTCCCCTTGATCTCTCTTGAGGCAGGTGGGGAACTGAGAATTGTATCTTCTAATTTATCAGGAACTTGGGCCCTTAGGTTCTGTCAGAGTGGGGCTGGGGCAAAAGGAGGGATCTCTGTACAGAGCCATAAATGCCTGCACATAAGGCGTTTCAGACTATTTGCCTTCCCTTTGAAGAATAGATCTAACTGTAGGATAGTATTATAATTCTTGCTCCCATTTGCAGGCCATATCTCTCCATCTCCTAATTTATACTGGGGCCAAACAGTGTTACAAAAGAAAACTAATCTCTTCCCTTTTAGATTTTTAGGGTCAAATTTATTCCAGTTGCTAAGAATGTAACCCAATGGTGATTTGGAAGGAAGGGAAGGCGTGGTTCCTATCTCTACTGGGGTGATCCTAAAGAAAGAAAAAAACAACAAAACAAAATGAAACAAAACAAAACACAAAGATACTCCCTTGCGCTCTAGAGGCATCCCTCTTTGCTTGCCTCAGAAGCTTTCCTAGTGGGCCACAGGGCGTCCCCCAGGATCCTGCCAATTTACCAAATTGGCAAAAGAAACCCTAGTGAGTGTTGGCCGACAGAAATCCAAAAGACTTGAGAGGATCGTCAGAGTCTAGTTTTGTTTCTTTTTCTGTGTTTGATTCAGAGGGTTTGAGTTCCCTGGACACCATTTGCATACTGAGTGTCCAGCAGCAAAGAACTATTGGGAGGGAACCACTCCAGCATTCCTGAGCAATTGTCTATAATCCTGATTATCCCAACCAACTGTTCTAAGTAGGTAACCTGAACACCTTTCGATTCCTGTATTCTCTCCATCTACAGAGACCCTCATCTTACTATAAGCCTTCAGGTCTGGTACAAAGGAGGTGTCTTACTAGCAAAATAGTTTCTGGTCCCATAAATTACCAAGAGAGGCATCAATATAGCCTTATTACAAAATTATTATTTTTCAAATCACAAAGAGGACACTCAAGTATTCTATCTAATTTTCTAGAGCTTTAAGAAATTGTACCAGAGAGTGAAATTTTCCCAGTAGGGACTTCAGGAGGTGTCTGAAGCGCCCCCTTTTGTGCTGGAGGTGGATCTCCTAGAGGGATGAAGGACTGAGAGGAGAAATTAAAAAACCCATATAGAGGCAAGTAAACCACCTTAGAATTTCAAATTCAATTAATTAAGAGTGGCTCATTCCTGCAACTATACTTAGCATTAGGACTATTAATGACCCCAAAGTGGATATTCTTGTAACGGGGTACAGATAAGGCCCCTCCAATGGGGATTTGCAACAGGGTCCAGAACTTAGGGTATTCAAGAAAAACACAGGACATTTCTCCCCTCCTCACAAGGCGGGCTTCCATGGGGGATGGGAGATGAGCAGGACCATTGAGAGTTTCTTTGCATATCAGTAACAGGACAGCTCCACACCCCATATGCACATAGTTATTTTGCACATCAACAAGACCAACCAGGAGGTGTGCACAACCCCAACCCAAGATGCAACCAGGAAGCAGCTCCTCCTGTTACAGGGTGTGTTCATGAGAGCTCAGAGATGGTTTGCTTCATGGGGGGTGGGGGGAAGAGATAATGCAAAGACCATGCAGGAAGGAAAGGGGAAGAAAGACTCCTGCCAGTGGGCCACTAGAATGCGCCATGTGGCTCCCGACTAAGAAATGGAGATTGTCAAAACAAAGCTGATGGAGCTGGGAGCCACAAGAGGCCTGCCTAGCTGGGCTCTGGATATACGCTCCCCTTACTCTGAAGGAAGGCACCCCAGACCGGCCCAACTGGCCTAACAAGACAAAGTGGGGCAAAGGCAGGACTGTGCATTGGTGAATGTCCCATAGGGACTCTGAAACCCAACAGCAGCATTCACTACCCAAAACCGACATAACCTTTGAACAAGTAGTCCCCTTCCTCAACAAGTCTAAAGTCAGTAACACCCTGGGTACAAAGACAGCAGGAACCTGTGCTACAAAAAAAGGCAAGTGGAGTATGGGTGCAGGTATAAAGGCCAAAATCAACCCAGGAGGACAAGCATAAAAGACTCTCTGTGGGCCTGATGAGGAGACTGCAAAAGGGAATCATAGCACAGGCAAGGTGGTGACTGATATCCCATATGAAAGGTCAAACTATGCCTATGGGGGAGCGGCCACAGGGTCAGGTGGTGTCTAATAGTTTTCAGTGTGCCTGACTGGTGTACGGACGTTTTCTTGCACCTGGTGGGGAATAAGTCTAACCCTGTTCTGCGCCTGGGTTATTCTATCACATATGTCTTCAAGAGATGGGCGCCCTTGAAGCTTTTAACTGCCTAACCTGTGCCTGCAATTTAGCGGCCAACCTTTCATCAGGGAACATCAGATTCACCAAAACAGAATAAATGGCAATGGAAAGGGGCATCCCTAGGTGCCAGGGGAGCAAAGGGGGCTTACCACTCTAATGTCTACTCCAGGCTGGCTTGCCAAAAATTGTCACAGGTGGGCACAGGTAACCAGGTTCTTAGTGACCACAGACAAAAATTTGAACTGAGCACACAGAGTTTATAGCAGAAAGTGAGAGAAAGCAGATTTATTATGCCACACATAACATGAGAAGGCCAACTCTGAGCAGAGCGGAGAAGAGGGGAGGGGAGAAGAGACTAACAGCCTCGACCTCCAGGGCTAGAGAGCTTTTATTCCTTTAGGGTGGGTATCCCATGATTTCCTTGACTGGCTACTGGGAAAGGGGTCCCATAATTATAATTATAATGCTATTTTACTGAAGAAGGGGTCAAGTAGCATATTCTGCGCAGGTGCATTCTTGAGTCACTAGGAGTCAATGCTTTTCCAGAAAGCAGGAACTACCAGTCTTAGAACAGGGTCTCTGCCCTTTATCCATGTTCTTCATAACCCTGGGGCACCTCTGGAGTTTCCTCCTTCCTGACTATCTCCTGTTCAAAATTATGACTCTCAATGGCAGAGTTTGGTGAAAAGGAAAGATATTTATTCTAAATTTATGCAGGTTTTGATTAATGACTAAATGTCACCTTTAAATCTCAAAATCCCTTCAAAACACCCAACATTTAAAACACTCAACACCACGCACTGTCCTGTCTTTCCCCCTTTGCTCAGTCAGGCCAGTCAGGCTGGTCAGGTGTGCTGTCCTTCAGAAGGAAAAAGAACAGAAGTCCGGAGCTCAGCTAGGCAGGTCATTCACTGTCCCCAGCACCATCCGTTGTGTCGTCGTGATCTCCAGCTCTTAATCCAAAACCATGTGGCACCTTCTCATGGCCCACTAGCAAGAGCCCTTTCTCACTTTTTCTTCCAACATGATCTTCACATTGTTCTCCAGAGTCTGTGTCCCTTTGTCTCTCACACAGGCCCTGTCTCCCCTTCCAGTTACCTCCTGCTTCCTAAGAAGTGTAGTCAAAAATCCTCTAGCATGGCTGCCTAGCCTAGGTTTTAAACCCATGGATGAATCCTCCCCTGGGACCCCATTTCCACTCCTGCAGCAGCTGCTTCCCAGTTCCCTCCTGGGTTAAAGTTATGCAAACCTTCCTGGTTAGCCTTGTTGAAATACAAAATAACCATCTTTGCATATGAAGTATAAAGCTATCCTCCTGGTATTGACATGCAAAATGACTCTCAAAGGCCCTGCTCCCTCTCTCCCATCCCCCATGGCAGCCGGCCTGCTGGTGGAGGGGGAAGTGAAAATATTCTATATTTTTCTTGGACATCTCCATTTCTGGATTCTGTTACAAATGCCTTTTGTGGGGTCTGGCTGCGTCTTTTGACAGCATCACTATATATTTTTCTATACATAAGTATTCTTACAAACCAATTAAAAATACAATCAGATCATATTTCATCTTTATTACTTGATCATTTTGTCATCATGTCTTGTATAATATCTTTTGCCAAATTTTTTATGCTTTTATACAAGGTCTGTCCAGAAAAGTCCAGCCATTGTTAATGTCATGAGAATGGTTTACACTACATTGATGTAACCTGGCAGCCAAGAAGAGTGGACTGGAATGCCCTTGCATGAACAATGATGACTTTGCTGTACTAGTCAGTGGGGGCCATAGAAGCTGTCAAGCGATCATGTATACTGTGTGGCCTTTGCATTAAAAATGACTGAACTAGTAGAGAAAAGAATCTGCATCAAAATGTGCATTAAGTTTGAACATTTGTCCTTGGAAACTATTCAGATGATTCAGAAGACCTCACTATGGGTAACTTGTGGTTGGCAGCTTTATCAGGAAAATGAGCCTTCTCATGCATCACGTCATATGCAAGTTTTTTGTGAAACATCTAATCTCCCAGGTGACTCAGCACTCCTAGGGCCTGGTTTGGCACCCTGTGACTTCTGGCTTTCCCCAAAACTAAAATCACCTTTGAAATGGAAGAGATTTCAGACCATTAATGAGATTCAGGAAAATATGACGGGGCAGCTGATGGCAACTGGGAGAACCCTGTGAGGTCCCAAAGTGCTTACTTTGAAGGGGGCTAAGGAATCATTGTCCTATGTGCAATATTTCTTGTATCTTGTGTCTTCTTCAATAAATGTCTGTTTTTCATATTACATAACTGGATACCTTCTGGACAGACCTTGGTTTATCTTTGATGATAAGCTTTAAAACAGATATGTGTTTTTTCATTGTACGGTATGGAGGTGAAAAACAACCCACAACATAATTTGCCTCCTTTAAGCCAATTTGTTGTGTGCCAATTTGAGAAGAGCTACAAGATGAGTGTTCCAGAGAAATTGAGTTTAAAGATTTATAGAACACACCGGTGAAGGTCAAGTGGTACTAGTTGTGGGACAGGATATGGGGTCTGTGGTAATAGCAAGTCTACCACTTGTTGTTCAGTTTGGGTTTTACAAGAGAAGTGGGAAAAACAGTCAGTGAGTAAGGTGTTGCAAGGATCAGAGTGGACAATTTTTAGTCTTCAGGGTCTTTCACAATATACATACCATAATTTATTTAACCAGAACAGTAATCAACCCACTATTGTGAATGTTATTTTTCTCATTTAAAAAATTAAAACCAAGGTGCAGATGAGTTTCTCTAGTTGAATCTTTGTGTCTTCTACAGATTTCATTAGGCTTATTTATAAATATAAATATTCCTAAGAATGGGGCTTGGGTCAAAAATGACAAACAGGTATGTCATTTTTTAATGCATTTGCTGCAAACTTTTTTTTTGTACAGATGGTGGTAACAACTTTGTTATTACTTACAGTTTCTTAAACTAATTATTTCATCCTTTGTGTTTTTCACAGACCTCTGAACTCTTTATTTGTAATATTGCTGGTATATTCAAGGTAGTGTGTGAGTGGTAGACTTATTGTATTAACCGCCCCCATTTTTCATACCTCATTGTTTCTGTGCTACTTCATAGTGATTTCTCCTAATGACTCCTCACGGTCACACATGTTCATGTGTATCAGTCAGTATTAAAGTCCATAATTTTGAATGAAACAGAGATTTGAAAACCTCATACATTTTTTACTTTGCTTCCCTCCTTGTAATTGCCATGGGAAATGTCTGAGCTAGTCTGTTAGAATAGTACAATAGATGCATGGAGGAAGTTGTAATGACACATTTGAGGCCATTTTAGATCAGCTAGTACCCAACTGACTCAATCGTTGACAAAGGGCCCAACAACAAGCCTGGCTGAGGTCAGTCAAGCCAGATCCATGTCAGCAGAATGGTCCAGCTGACCCATGGATTCATATACATAAAGGAACATTTATTGCTGTATGCCATGATATTTGTGTCTGTTTGTTATTCAGCATTATTAAGGGAATAGATAACATACACTGATCAAATTAAGAACAGACAAAGCCAACATACACTGTAGTTTCATTTTAATAGACATTCTATACTTTCCCCTAAGTCCCTCCTCTCATATAGTACAGGGTCATATTCTTTCTGTATGAGTAGCAATAATGGATATATTTCTCCAGAGATATTTCTATTCTCAAAGAAAAGAAAACTCCATTCCTGGATATAATTCAAAATCCAGAAAAAAATATTAACATCTCATATATAAATTTGGAGTTCTCTTTTCAAAAGTACTCCTTAGAAATTCTGTTTTTTTAAATTTTAATTTTAGTTTATATTTATTTGGTGTTTTATTTTTACTTGGCATAGGTAGTAATAATTATATATATATATTTCTTTACATATAATATCATAAAAAAGTATATGCTAATAGTAGTTACAATGCTTATTTTCTCTCATTTCTCAAACTCCTCCAAGTAATTATGAGTTCTACCTATATATGCTCTCTTACCTGAGTCTTCCATGCAATTCAAATGGTCTACCAAAAAAGTCACCTTCCTTATTTGTGCTTGTCCTATTTTTAATATTTTATACTTTAGTGAATGGAAGCTCTAACCATCCTCTCAACTAAAATGAAAACTCAGAAATCATCCAAACCCCACCTCTTCCTTCATCTCCATGTCCAATTATGGAGCCCTGTGCATTCAAACCACTGTTTTCTCTATGTCTCTTCCTTATAAGTGACTCTACCTTAAATTTTCCCTAAAAATTCTCACTTAAATTATTTAAAGAGCTTTTATCTATTTCTCTTTCTGTAGTCTTGAAGCTTTTCAAATAATCTTTAAAGTTGTCAGAATTATTTCCTATATACATATGTCAGCATGCTATTCCACACTTAAAATTTCTCTGTGACTTTCAAATATGTGAAGTATAAAAGTCAAAATTTTATATTGACATAAAACAATAGTCAACTGAATAACACAGTAGACTAAATATGCATATGCATGACCACTTCTTTCTATATCTCCACCCCAAATCCCAGGGGAAAATACAGAAGCACGTGCACACGCATGCGTGTGTGTGTGTGTGAGAGAGACAGAGACAGAGAGAGAGAGACAGAGAGAGAGAGAGAGATTGAAACAGAGACAGCAACAGAGTCCTAAGAATGCACAGAAACCAGAAATTCTGCTACATAAACTATATGGACTTTCTGGAGTTGTATGGAAGATGAATTTAGATACATAGAATAAAATTCCAGTGGAAACCAGAGTGTCAAATTTGCAGCAGAAATGCTACAAATGGTGATTCCTGGACAGCTCCTATTTCTGATGGAATAAATATTAGGTGTAACAGGGACTCATAAGCAAACACAAGAGGGATTCATCAGAGCACTGCAACAGGGACTCATAAGCAAACACAAGAGGGATTCATCAGAGCACTGCTTAAAGAGAAACTGGGTCAATGTGTTTCCGAAGCTTATGCTTTTAATAAAAAGATACTTCTGAAAATAACAAATAAGAATAATGGAATTTTCAAAATAGAATCTCTATGTAGCATTAAAATATATAATATTGATAAAATATATAAATTGATAAAAAATATAGTTGGAGTCATATTAATAATAAAACAGAGCACTGCAGCTATACCTAAATATAACTTAATGTAATATAGACCAACTATAGTTCATTTTCCTTAGATGAACTAGAGGAGCTCTGATGCAGCTGATCTAATTTTGTAGTTGGGTGACAAAGTCAAAATAACTGGATCTGATGTTTGGAACATTAATTCACTTTGGTTGTTTAATACTGAGCTTGACCTCTGCAGCTATGAACTGAACAAATAAACTGACAAAAAGCAAACCTTCATGTGAGAAATTTAAAAAAAAATCTCCTCCAAAAGGTAAGTAGATGCTCACTAAACATTTGAAATCTTTTTTGGCATATTGCTGAAAAAATTTGGATCCCTCTGCCAAATTGAAATGCTCCTGTTTGATAACAAAGCATATTTTTGAGTAGCTATTAAGTTATTGTCAGTACTTTGTTGTTTAACCATTCCTAGATTCTGTAACTGTCCACCTGGGTGTGTTAGACACACACACACACACACACACACACACACACACATACACACACTATGCTAACCAGAATTATTTTCTGTTTCTTATAACCAATTATCTTAGTATGCTGACCTTAGAGAAAACATTTCACCAACATGAAAGTATCAGTGGATCAAATACACTGACTTATTCTTGGACACAAAAAACAATCTTAAAATTAATCTAAATTTTTTATTTAACATTATTTGTTGAATATTAAATAGAAGTATAATTCTGATTTGGGCAATAACTTGATTTTGTCTTCCTTTTTGTTATTTGGCAGGATTGTTCAAGCTACTTATTTGACAGAAGGTAAAAATTAAAGAGTAAGTGTTTGTAGTGTATACTTTTTGATATTTTAGGGACTACTTCTTATTTGACTCTGACTATTGAACTGAGTCAGGGAAATTTCTCTTGCTGAGCTCGGTGGGATACAGAGAAGGTAGAGAACTGGAACTCTTTACCCTGAGTAACCATTCTTATAGCACCAGCAGAACACTCACTGAAGAATAATCGAAGAATATACTTAACATTAAGTCCTCCCTGCCTTCTGAATTTCGCTTATTACTTTGCCTGTTGGACTCAGAAAATGGAAACAAAAAATATCTTACTTTGTGCAGCCAATATAGTGTAATTAGGGTAATGTGGAGTTGTTTAATTGTGAATGTTAAAACAAAACAGGACACCTGCAGAAATTTTATCCCAAGTAAATCTATCCATATAAGGCACAAAAAAAACTAAATTTCATTTTAGGTAAATCTATCCCTATAAGGATTAACAAAACTTTTAACTGAAACCAGCAATTTTATGCTCTGGTCAAAATAAAAACTTCAGTACATAATATCCACAAAATTTAATTAAGTTTTACATATACCATCATAATGTGAAAGTAAGAAAATAAATGTGGACTGTTTTATTTATAAGCAAAAGGAAAAATGGCAAGTTTAAGTGCTACTTAAGATAAATCTACTTTTAAAAACTTTTTTAAAAAAGATTTTATTTATTAATTTTAGAGAGAGGGGAAAGGAGGGAGAGAAGGAAACATCAATATGTGGTTGCCTCTTGTGCACCCCCTACTGGGAACCTGGCCTGCAACCCAGGCATGTGCCCTGACTGGGAATCAAACTGGCGACCCTTTGGTTCACAGGCCGACACTCAATCCACAGAACCACACCAGCCAGGGCATTTTAAAACCTTTTTTATGGATATTATATTAGATATTTTAACACAAATTTACATTCCTATAGATGTATCGTCTCAGGAAAAGAGTGAAACAGATACCTTCTCTATATACCAAGTGATAGTATTACTTAAAATGTGGGGAGGGTGAGGGAGAGAATGGGGGGAAAAGGTACAAGGAATAAGAAACATAATTGGTAGCCATAATATAGACAGGGGGAGGTTAAGAATAGTATAGGAAGAGGAGAAGCCAAATAAGTTATATGTACATCCTATGGATATGAACTGGGGGGCGGAGGGGAATGCTGGAGGGAAGGAGGTACACGGCAAAGGGGGGTTAAGGGAAGAAAAAATTGGGACAACTGTAATAACATAATCAATAAAACATTCTTTAAGAATACCTTTTCTAGTATGCATATGTCTAGTCATCTTGAAATAAAATTTAGAAATAATGGAGATTTTATTTCTGTCATATTAATATGTGGAAAAGTTCATTGAAAAGTGATATATTTGAAGAAGACAGGAAAAAAAAATATTTACCATGGCAGAATGTAAGCATTCTATCTGGTTAGTTAGTATGTCCATGAGTGACCATTAGTTCTGTGCTCTTATTTGCTTGATGTTTCATAATTAAACTTAAAATATTTTTAAATATAATAATGTGTTAATACATACAACTTTTACACAATTTTATATTTATTACAGTTATTACTCTGGTTTACATTAATGAATATAAATGTGAATGTATATTTTTAAAATATAATACAGTAATACAATTTGTGAACTGGTGTAACAAAAATATTAAAATAGTATTAATAATATAAAACACAGAGAAGCCATTTTTAATTGAGCTATAATTAACATATAACATCATATTAGTTTTAGATGTACAACATAATGATTCAATATTTGTATATTTTGCAAAAGGATCACCACAATAAATCTAGGTAATATTTATCACCATACACAGTTATAATTTTTTTTTGTGATGAGAACTTTTAAGAAACCATATTTAGCCTTCAGTTTTCTTTTTGAAATATATATTGAAGCTAGTGAAGGAATGTTTCATTTACACCAAATGAACAGTAAGAGACATTTTTTCCAAGAATTTTCTAAGAATTTAATACATGTACATATAGATTGGATTGCTGAGTACTGAGCAGTATAGTCATGAACTGTCACAGTATAGGGCACATCTACTTTACAACACAGGTCTGAGCAGTTACTCACAAAACTGGAGCCTATGGTGGGTTCTTCATTCAGTAATGTGATTTCCTCCACTCCCATCAGGTTGTATATAGCTATTATTTACTAATTAATCTACACAGAGAGTAATTAGGTAAGGCAGGGGTTATTAAACTTCCATTTTACAGATGAGGAAGCAAAAGTAAGGAAGGTTAAGATATATTGCACAGGCTTCAATTAAGGACGGCACATTTGATCTAGTAGTATTGTGCTCTGAGAACCTCAAAGCACTAAGCTGAATCATTAATGTTGATCCTCTTAATTTTACTGTGCAATTGGTAGGGGCCATGTACAATGATCTTTATTTTATCTTTAGGAGGGTGATGTGCTCTCACACCAATGGGTTTGCCCAAAGTATTTGGCAGAGTTTAAAATTAGCCTCAACTTTCTAATTCATGGAATTTATTCTTTGTCTGTGTTAGCATTCTACACTTTTTTCTACCTGAAGTCTTTGAACTTACAAGCAAATCAAACTGTGTTTTACATTCTGTCTTGCTCTTTGCTAATTACATAACATAAAATATGCTTCTAATATTTTCAAAGGACAAATATATTTTAAAAATATTTTCACTACAACTTAGTGATACATGCAAGAAAGGTATAACCAAATGTCTTTGAGTTGCTTTAACAGAACACCACAACCTTGGAGTCTTATGAACAATAGAAATTTGTTTCTCATAGTTTTGGAGGCTGAGAATTTGAAGATGTAGGCTCTGACAGAGTCAGTGTTTGGAGAAGGCTCACTTCCTGGTTCATAGAGGACTTTCTCCTCGTGTTTCCACATGGTGGACAGGAGGACAGGAATGGAGCTCTCTGGAGCCTTTTTAATAAAAGAGGGCACTAATCTCATTTATGAAGGCTCCACTCTCATGACCTAATCACATCCCAAGAGCCATACTTCCTAATTCCATCATATTGGGGATTTGGTTTTAACATACTCATTTTGGGGAGACACAAACATTGAGTCTATAGCCCCAGTGGAAATGAGTATTTGTTTAAATATACGAGGAATGCTATGAGCAGCCCATATAAAGCAGTTAAATATAATATTGATCTTGACTATTCATGTTGCCTCTGATTGCCTGCAATAGAAGTTTATTATATATTAATTTAAATATTTTTAAATAATCAAAATATCTATGAATGGCCACATGAATATCACTTCCCTGATCTTTAGCACTAATTTTTAGTTTTGTATCTTTGGACATTTCTGGAAGATTTTCATCACTAAGAACATTAAAGAAAAAAAAAAACCTTTCCATAGGTTAACTAAAAATATCAAAATAATAATAAAATTGTAAATTTTCAGAACTGGAATTAACCAAGACTTCTTTTTAAAATTGTTTGTATTGTTTTATATTATTTTTCCATTACTATTTATCCTCTTTATACAGTCTTTTACCTCCACCCACCCACTCACCCACCTCACCCCCACTGTCACCACACTGTTGTTGATGTACCTGAGGTCCTTCTCTCTCTTTTTTCTTTTTAGCTGGATCCCTTCACCCCACCGAACTGTCAGCCTGATCTTTATCTATGAGTCTATCTCCATTTTGTTTGTTAATTCTTGTTTATCTCTTTTAAATCAGAAAAATGGAATATATGAAAAATAAATTGCTCAAGACTGCATAACTAGAGCTAGACACATAACAACAACATAGAACTTCAAATTTTCAAAGTCTGTATACTTTTAGGTCGAATAAAAGAAACGCATAATGAATATGATATCCAGACAAATTGGATGGTGATTTGTCTAATAAAGGCATTTATGTTAATTAATATCTCCAAATTAAAACATGTTTTAATAACTCTGGTGAAATAAAGACAATCAGAACAAAATATGTAAATGCCTTTCCATTTGTTTCCTTTTTCAAATACCCTTATTTGTGCACATGGTAGTACAGTTAAGTGACATCACACATACCTAAACTTTTGAATCACATCTTGACATTTCTCTCCACCCTGGTAGCTCTTGTTACTTAGTTGTCAAGACCTATTAGTTCCATCTCCAAAATCTCTCTCAAAATGTTGTCAACAACTTGGCCATTCATTGGGTCATTTGCTTGGGGAAGGACTTTATTACTTATTACTTTAGTTGCTACACGTTAATTTCAACAGTACTTTTCTAGTAATCCCTCTACACTCTAGAATTTTTATATTTCATCTAAGTATAATAATATCAACACTATGGATGTATTTCATAATGACTTATTACCAATTGCATCAATACCTTCTTTTCCTGAAACATGTCATGTAAGACTCCGCTTCTGGACCTCTGTATTTTCTGTTCTCTTCCTTGGAATGTCCTTTCCCCACATCTTCATGGACTGTTCCTTCTCATTTTCAAGGTCTCTTGAAACATTGCTGCCCTATCTACACTATGCCTTCCCCGATCTTTCCTCATAGCACTCATTGTCTGAGATAATATTACTTATTTTTTATTTACTTATTGTTTAACTGTCTTGACTGGCATGCAAACTCCACAAAATAAATATCTATCTTGATCATTACTAGATTCATAAAGCTTTGAATAGCAGTTGGGCTCCCAAAAAATGTTTTAAATAGCGGAAGTATTAACCTTATTCAGGAGGCTCATTCTCTGACATTACTTATCTTTTCAGGTATATAAACCATTTTTCCTTTATACATACTTATGAGCCTTCAGTTCCAACTAATCTTGATTCCAACCATGTCAACTCTCATCTCATGTCATTGTGTAATCCAGAGTTTAGTAAGCATTCCTGACTTGTTTGCTTTATTGAAATCATTTTTTAATATGGAAATTATTTGGCCTCTCTCTATACTCCTCACTGCTGAATCACCCTAAAATTTTGATTCACAGGCATACAAATCTCTGTAAGAAATTTCCAAGTGATAACTATGTACCAGCTAGCTTGGGCACCAGTTCTTACCTACCTAATACTTCTCTTACCACAAATTTATTCATCTTTTAATCCCCGATTAAAATGTGATATCCTTGCTGACACATTTTATAATCTTATCCTTAAACACATATAATTCCTCCCTACCTGAGGATGAATGACTCTCAGTTTATCTCTTTAATGTTTCTAATAAAATACTTTCATGGTAATGCATAAATATGCAATAGATGTACAGTGCTTAGAACATTCCTGATGCATAATAAGACTTTGTTAACAATTCTCTGTGAAAATTCTTATCATAGCTATATTTTTGTTCTTCTCTTTCCTTCTGAAAAAACTACCTGCAACCCACCTGTACCCATATGTTTGTGCATCAGGTAGCTATTCTTGAAAGCCAAAGCTTTTCTGTTTGTTGGTTAATTTTGTTTAAACTAGTATGTCCTACAGGTCCAGTATGATATTTTTCATAAAAATAATATTATTAAATACTTGATATAAAAATGGAAGAAAGAAAATTAAAGAGTTGAAATAAAAAATTAAAGTGAAGACAAAAAAATGGAAATCAGTCATTGTTATGTGGTAACCACTGCTTACACCCCCCAGGGAGGTAACATATTCTTGCCTATACTTGTCACGTGGACCCACCAGATATGGGTTAATGATCCTCTGACAAATATTGTGCATATTGTTTAAACTCTTGCAGAAATGATAGGTTAGTGGAAAATAGCTGAATCCGTGCCATTAATACTAGCAAATACTAAGAAAAAAAGCAAATAATAAATCTAATGTGAAAAAAATGCCATAAGTTAAAATCTTTATTTAATAATATCTTAGTACAATTTATGATGTTCAGTGACAGGCAAAATAATCTTTGTTGAAAGAAATTCATATTCCTTGTAATTCATATTCCTTGATATCTACTCTGTTCAGACATTCTTCTAAAGAAATGTATATCAAATCACAAGACATTGAATAAAGCAAATGGACAAACAAGAAACAAAAGAAAAACCACTATAAAGTAAGTAGTATTATTTAACTTGTTTTGTAAATGAAAAATTTAAAACTAGAAATTATTAAATTTTTCTAAGGACATACACAAAATATTAGATCAAATATTCCATATCACTCTGTTACTTAGGCTTCTAAAGTATAGTTTATTATACTACCTCTGACAATATTTGGGACCAATATATATACAGAATTGAACCCAATTTATAATTAACTGATGTTTTTTATTACCTGTCTGCTCTTCATAAAAAAATAGAATTTCATATATATATATCTATATCTATATATAGATATATACATATAAAATGGTGGAGTGTACTTCAAAATATATTTTATATAAATAAAATAATTTGTCTTGGTGGGACTGAATTTTAAATTTGTTGACAATTTAGGTTCTATGATTTATAATCTATACCAAATTCCTTTTCTATAGTAACAATTAAACATTTGGGATATGAATTTTTTTACCTGCATTATTTCAAATGATATCAGTATCCTTGTGAAGAAGATAATGTTTTTTGTCTATACCTGCTGATAAAAAAATTCAGAGAAGTAAAATGACTTGATGTACATCAGAAGACTTGCTAGTAAAAGATTTAGGACTATTATTTAGAACTCTGGTGTTCAAAATACAAACTATTCCTTTAGAAGATTCCAACTTGTTACTGGAGAAATACCAGTCTGGAAATAGGTTCTCTCACAACGTGGCAAGAAAGGAATTTCAGGACCACACGCATAGAAGATTTTAAGAGAAAGTGGCAAGATTTATTAGAGCACCCTGAAAAGGCTTCTGCACTCAACAAGGCACTTTTCCTGGGATTTTAACTGGTAGACCAAGTTCACTGCCCCCAAGTGCACCACACTCAATGTCTCATCCACAGCCAGGTAGTTCAGCTCCACTTTGCTGGTGAAGAAGTCCAGCTTCCAAGGCAGTAGGCCCAAACATGGGCCAACCAAACCTGGGAGGGTCAGCAGGGCACAGAGATGAGGTGTCATTAGCCCAGCACCTAAGGGTCCGGTAGTGTAGCTTGGTCTCTATTCCCATCCAGTGCACAATTGGCATTGTGATTCAGCCTTCCTGGCTGAGAGAGAGAGAGAGAGAGAGAGAGAGAGAGAGAGAGAGAGAGAGAGAACAGGGAGAGAGAGAGAGGAACAGGGAGAGAAGGAGAGGTTGGGGACTTTGCTAAGCTTCCCTATATTTCTTGGGCTTTATTTCAAACTATACAATCTTTTTCCTGGCTTTTCCTGAGCTTGTGTCCTATTCTGTCCAATATTTTTCCTAGGTTTGTCTCCTTTCCTTTTTGGTCTCCATTTTGGCTCCTACTGCACATGCCTCAGTTAAGGAACTTCTCTTATAACCATTTCTCAGGTTATAATCCCAGGGAAATGACGAGTTGTTCCTTGGGGTGATTGGAAAGCAGGTATTTCCTCCTGGTTATTCCCTGGAGTTTCAATGAAACTGGCTTAACCAGTTTTCTGCCTTCCCTTTGCTTAATACGGAACTAGCTGCCTGTGATAACAAGCTGAGTTTGTTTCACCCTAACTCCCGATGTCATTAAATTCTCAGCACTCTTGAGGTGCTCTCAGAATAGTCATGCTCCTCTTTGAACCCTATTGTCTAGCACAGTGTTTGGAACAAAATATTGTAATATATTCAATGAATATTTGATAAATGGGAGACAAGAAAGACAATTTACTTTCTATGACTACATATAATTGTTTTATTTTCTTGTTTATTCACATCTACCAGATTAGGTTTCTGTGGAAACATAGTAGTCACTTACTTTTGTGAAAGTTACAATTTTCAATGAAACAAGATAGTTTATGTCACTCAAAACTACAGAGATATTTTTAGTGACAGAAACTCTTCCCAGGGCTCTTTCTTCCAATCCTGGCCCAAAGCAAATGGGAAAAAATATACTGATTAGATTGTTATTAACATTACTTCTTACAATAAGAAAGACTTTTCTTACCACGTTCTGGAATACCTCACTACTTAATCTAAAATAAATTATATAATGACTTGTTAATTAATATTCCATTTAAAAATAACATTTTCTATGTATTCTAAATGATATGCTTTTCAACACTTTTAAAATATAAAAGCAGTAATAAAATATTTAACCAAGAATTCATAAATGATTTCATCTATGCTATTGTAAATGACAAAATTCCTCTTTCTGCCCTAATATCTATAATTGTGATAATAATTTTTATATTATTTTGTCCTAAAAATTAAAGGGGTGAATTAGTTAATATTTATAAAAGATGTTGAATATAAAATTAGAGTTTTAATTAAAACTTTAAAAGGAAAAACATTTTAAAAATAACCAGTTTTGGTTTTTTTTTCCTTTCTATATATATAACTTTTAGTTTATTTTTTCTACTTTTGTATGGTTACACATTTTTTTCCATGTTTATTTTATTTTAAAAATATTTTTATTGTATATTTTCATTACCATTTCATCTCCTTGTAGTCCCCTGCTCCCCAAAAATCACCACACTGTTGCCCATGTCCATGAATACATTTTTCTCTTTGAGCAATCCTCCACTCCTTAACCTCCCCCACCCAACTGCCATCCTGGTATCTATGAGCCTTTCTGTATTTTGCTTGTTCAGTTGATTCATTAGATTCCACATATAAGTGAAACCATATGGTATTTACCTTTCTCTGCCAGGCTTATTTCACTTAGCATAATGTTCTCCAGGTCCATCCATATTGTCATATAGGGCATAACTTTTTTTTTTTTTCTTTGCAGACTACTACCATACGATTGTATAAATGTCTCATAGTTATTTTATACACTCATCTACTAATAGACACCTGGGTTGCTTCCATATCTTGGCAATCGTAATAATGCTGCAATGAACATAGAGGTATTTATGTTCTTTTGAATTAGTGTTCTGGATTCCTTTGGTTATATACCCAAAAATTGGACTGCTGGGTCAAAAGGCAGATCCATTTTTAATTTTTTGAGGTATGTCCATACTCCTTTCCAGAGTGGTTGCACCAATGTGCATTCCCACTAGCAGTATAAACGGATTCCCCTTTCCCCACATCCTTGTCAGCACTTAATGTTCATTGATATTGTTTATTGTTTGATGATAGCCTTTCTGAAAGGTGTGTGATGCTATCTCATTGTGGTCTTAATTTGTGTCTCTCTGATTAGTGATGTTGAACATCTTTTCATATGCCTATTAGGCATCTGTATGTCCTCTTTGGAGAAGTGACTATTCAAGTCCTGTGCCCATTTTTAATATTGGGTAGTTTGTTTTTTTGGTGTTGAACTTTATAAATTCTTTACAAATTTTGGATATTAAATTATTATCAGATATATCTGTGAATATGATCTTTCATTCTGTGGGTTGCTTTTTTATTTTGTTGATATTTTCCTTTGCTATGCAAAAACTTTTCAGTTTGACATAGTCCCATTTGTTTATTTTTTCTTGTGTTTCCCTTGCCTGGGGAGATATATCTGATAAAATATCACTAAGAGTTAT
This sequence comes from Pteronotus mesoamericanus, assembly GCF_021234165.1. Taxonomy (NCBI): domain Eukaryota; kingdom Metazoa; phylum Chordata; class Mammalia; order Chiroptera; family Mormoopidae; genus Pteronotus; species Pteronotus mesoamericanus. The sequence continues at coordinate 63,917,380 of NW_026555321.1, forward strand.
GTTTGAGATTTTGCTGCCTATGTTTTCATCTACAAATTTTATGGTTTCAGGTCTAACATTTAAGTCTTTGATCCATTTGGAATTTATTCTTACGTGTGTGTAAGAAGGTAGTCTAGTTTTATTTTTCTGTGTGTATCTGTCCAATGTTATCAGTACAATTTATTGAATAAACTATCTTTAGCCAATTGTATGTGCTTGGTTCCTCTGTTGAATATTAATTGACCTTAAAGGTATGAGTTTATTTCTGGACTATCTATTCTGTTCCATTAACCTATGTGTCTTTTTTTATTCCAGAAACATCCTATTTTGATTACTATGACCTTATATTATAGTTTGATATTAGGTAGTGTGAGTTCTCCAGATTTGCTCTACATCCTTGGTTAGATTTATTCTTATATTGTATTATTTTGGAAACAATTGTGAATGGGATTTTTTTCTAAATTTCCTTTTCTGTTAGTTTGATATTAGCATATGAAATGACAGATACCATATGATCTCACCTATATGTGGAACCTAATCAGCAAAACAAACAAGCAAGCAAAATATAACCAGCAACATTGAAATAAAGAACAAACTGACAGTAACCAGAGGGGAAGTGGAGGGGTATAATAGGGGAAAGAAAGAAAAGGGTCATCAAGGAACATGTATAAAGGAGCCATGGACAAAGCCAAAGGGGGGTAAAATTGAGGGTAGGAGGTTGGGGTGGGTGGGGCGTGGAGAGTGGTGGGGAGAAAATGAACAAATGTACTCGAACAACAAAAAATGCAACTGATTTCTAGATATTAATTGTGTTTCCTCCTACTTTGCTGAAATTTATCAGTCCCAGTAGTTTCTTGGTGGAATCTTTGGGATTCTATATGTATAGTACCATGTTATCCACAAATAGAGGTTTACTTCTTCTTTTCCAATTTGGATGCCTTTTATGTCTTCTTCTGTGACTGCTGTGGCTAGGACTTATAGTACTATGTTGAATGAGAGTGGTGAAAGGTTCCGGTCTTGTTCACAGTCTTAAAGGGAATGTTTGTAGTGTTTGGCCATTGAGTAAGATGCTGGCAGTGGGTTCATAATATATGACCTTTATTATGTTTAGCTATGATCCCTCTATTCCCACTTTGCCAAAAGGTTTTATTATAAATCGGTGCTAGATTTTATCAAATACTTTTTCTGCATCTATTGTTATGTTCATGTGGTTTTTATCCTTTATTTTGTTTATGGGTTGAATCATATTTAGTGATTTGAGAATGTTGCACCAACATTGTATTCCTAGAATAAATCCCACTTGATCATGGGATCATATACGATCTTTTTGATTGATTGTTGTATTCAGTTTGCTAATATTCTATTGAGAACTTTAGAATTTCTGTTCATCAGGGATATTGGCTTATAATTTTCTTTTTTTGTAGTGTCTTTATCTGGGTTTGGAATTAGGATAATTCTGGCCTCATAGAATAAGCTTGGGAGAATTTTTTCCTCTTGAATTTTTTGAAATAGTTTGAGAAGGAGAGGGGTTAGCTTTTCTTGGATTGTTTGGTAAAATTCACCTGTGATGCCATGCTGTACTGGGCTTTTGTTTGTATGGACTTTTTTATTACTGTTTCAATTTCACTAGGTGTAATCTGTCTATTTAGATTCTCTGATTCTTCCTGATTTATTTTTGGAAGATTGTATGTGTCTAGGAATTTATCCATTTCATCCAGGTTGTCCAGTTTCTTGGTATAATTTTTAATAATATTTTCTTACCATCCTATGTATTTATTTTATGTCAGTTGTTATTTTTCTTCTTCATTTATGATTTTATTTATTTGGGTCCTCTTTCTTTTTTTTTCTTGATAAGTCTGGTTACAGATTTGTCAATTTTTTTTTTTTTTCAAAGAACCAGTTCTTGGATTCAATGATATTTTTGTATCATTTCTGTATATTTTATTTCACTTATTTTGGCTCTAATCTTTATTATTTCCTTTCTTCTACTCACTTTGGGCTTTGTTTGTTGTTCTTTTTCAGGTTCCTTTAACTGTAAAATTAAATTTTTTATTTGAGCGTTTTCTTGTTTTTCTTTTTTTGTTTTTGTTTTTGTTTTTTGTTTTTTTAGATAGACCTGTAATGCTTTGAATTTCCCTCTTAAAATTGCCTCCTATGTTGGGTGCATAATTGTTTACTAGGGTTATATTCTCTTGTTGGATTGTTCCCTTTATCATTACATAGTATCCTTCTTTGTTTCTTACTATAGCCTTGATTTTAAAGTATATTTAAAGTCAGATATAACTACTGCTACCCCAGCTTTTTTTTCCATTCCATATTCATTAAATATCTTTTTCCATCCCTTTGCTTTTAGTCTGCATGAATTTTTTGAACTGAGGTGGACCTCTTGCTGACAGCACGTGTAGATGTCTTGTTTTGTTATCCATTCAGCTCTAGTTGTGGCCTCTACTGATTGGTGGGCAGTAAGGTAGGGGGTCATTTTAGTCATTGCATCTGATCCTGATATCAGCCATAGCTTTGCTTCATCAATTCATCTGGTTTTGCTGCTTTTATGGGCCTAGAACTCAACTAAAAGTTAGGCCTAGGTGTTATCTTTAGTTTGATTGAAACTCTGTCTGTGATCAATAGAAGCGAGTCTTTGTTCCTTAAGGATGTTGCTGCTGATCAAAACCTAATTGTCCTTATAGCTTAATGATTACAGGAGTATATGTGCAAAGGGAGAGGGAGGTAGGCGAGTCACAGTGCTGAGTGAGGCCAGTTTGAGGGAATGGGAAAGAAAAGAAGAAAGATCATGTTAAAGAAAAATTTTCTAAGATGTTACAGTTCAATGGAGAAATTTTTTGAGCAAACAGAGCTAGGTATAGGAAAACATGACCATCAACCTCTACATAAAAACATACACAAATATTAATTTGATATAGTTCATAAACCTAAATGTAAAATCTAAAATAGGTTGCTTTCAAAAGAAAATATTGGGGACAAGGGATAGTATACTTAGTGTGAGAAAATAATTCTCACACAGAACTCTGAAAGCACTAGCTACAAAATAAGCAGTGATATATTAGCCTTCATTTAAAACATTTTTGCTCTTCATGGGTACCATTTACAAAATTAATATTTAAGTCACAAGATAAAGAAAATATTTATAAAAATAGACTCAGAAAATAACTTATATCCAGAATTTATAAGATAATATAACACAATAATAAATCACCCCTAAAACTAAGTAAATGGGCAAAAGGCACTAAACAAGGGAAGATGTATGAATGAATGGTCAATGGGCACATTAGAGAGCGCTCAATATTTTAGACTTTAAAGAAATGAAAGTTAAAACCACAATTATATAGCTCTACTTACCCTGAAGGTTAGAAAAATAATAAAAAGCTTGATATCACCAGGTGCTGGTAAAAATGTGGTGCAAGAGAACTCATCCATCACTGATGAGAATGGAAAATGTACAACTTCAGAAGTTTAGCAGATTTTACGTAAAACTAAATATACATCTACCCTGAAACCCAGAAATTTCACTCATGAGTGCATTTCTAAAAGAATGTGCACACGTGTCCACAGGTAATAAAATTATAAAAGATTATAATAGCAGCTTTATTCATAACATCTCCAAAGTAGAAATAATCCAGACTTCTAGTCACATAAGAAATATTCTTATTTTATTCTATTGATGCAATGAAACATCATTGTGAAGTAAAAGTGAGTAATCCCTGATGCACATAACAGTAAAGATAAATCTCCAACACATGTTGAGCACAAGAAACCAGATACAACAACATAAAACTAAATGTTTGCATTGACTGAAATCTAGTTCTGAAAAATCAAATTAGGAAAGAAATTAGAACACTGGAGGAGGGGCAGGGCAGGAGGGACACAGAAAGATTGTAAACTGGAAGCCTGAGGAATATGTGGGTGGTCTATGTATGAAAATGAAGCCACCAGCAAGGGAGAAGGCTTACTTAAAAGAATACAAGAAAACATTCTCCCAGAATTTCATTAAATGTAGTTAAATACTAAATTGTGGCCATTTTGCTAGGAGATCACAATGCAAATAACACACAATTTACATTTAAACAATACTAATAGACCTAAAATGGCTGAAATGGAAGGACTGAAAAGAAGAAGCTGTTAAAATATGTTTAATTTTTTTGTTAGTTTAAAAAGAAATATGATTTATTAAATGTAAAATGAATCCAGCTTCATAAAACTGTCCATCTTGTTGCTGTTATGGTGGCAAAGCTCCTTCTTTAACTTATACCTGTTTTTGTGAATCACCTCAAATATGAAAAAGTAGCAATTTCATTTTTACTTTTTCATTTTCTAATAAATTTAGGTAAAGTGAAATTATTTCCTAAAATCAGAATAAAAATATAATGCATAGAAATATAAAACAAGTACATATTTCATATTTTAAAATAAATATTTGTAAAATAAATAACGTCAATTTTGTATGTATGATTTTTTGGTAAAATGTGTTTGGTAGATATAAATAACTTAGCATTTATATTTTGTCTGTTTTATACCATTTGCCCATGTTAAGGATTTTTTTTCCCAGGAAATGTGTCTAGTTCACACATAGTGGAGAAGCATGAAAAGGGGCAACTGCTTCCCACAAAGCTCTGAGATACAGTAAAATAGTTCCATTGTAACAGTGGAAAATTGTAACGCTGGGGAAATTGTAAATCACCCTACTGTTCTGTTGGGAAACGCCCGGCCTGGTTTCAGGAGCTGTAACCCTGCCAACAGGTTAGAGGACCCCAAAGCTGGAAATAATCAGGAGGCCTTGGAGAAACAGGCTCCTGAGGAGACTTGACCTGTTCCCCTGGACAGGTGCTATGTCCCTGCCCCTCTGCTTTTCTTTGTGATGGTCCCTGCCAAGGACAGGTAAGACCCCTCGGGGGAGGGGCAACCTAAGACAGGCATTGACCAATATGGGCAGCAGATAAGAAATTAGGGGACATGAAGAAGGGACAAAAAGACCCCCACACCTCTCAGCTTGGCTTAGACACAGCCGGAGTACTCATTGCATCCCAGAAGCAGTCTCCTTATCTCTTGGTGGTTCCCTCCCTCCACCCCGGCTCAGGCTTGAAACTATTCAGGAAAAACAGCCCTAAATCAGATCTGGTGGGGCCTGGAGTAATCAGGCCTAGGGGTAAATTCTTTGGAGTGTGCTCTGTTCCTCCCTGAGATCTCTGGTCAGCTCATGATGACAAAGACCTTTGTTTACACCCCTTACCTGGTATTGTTAAGACAGTTACTTTACACTTTCTACCCTATATCTTTAAGGTGCCTTTAATCTACTTCCCCCTTATCTATAGTCTCTACTGTTGATTCTTATCTCCTCTTGGACACATGTATATCAGTGAATTCCTGTCATGTGTTTTCTTAAAGATATCTATTCTCTGTGAACCTGAATATGCTAATGTAATGAGATAACGTATGCTTTCCTGTTACATACCCCACTGATAAGATTTTCTATAAAAGCCTTGGAACAAAGGGTAGCAAGGCCTTCCCCACTGGAGGGATGTACCATGGCCTTATCCAGTGAGAAGGAAGTGCCCCCCCCTTGGCTCTCCAGGCAAACAGAAGTGTTTGCATTGTGTTGTGTTTAATCCCCCTCATCCAAGCGACAAACCCAGGACTGGCTCTGCAGGTTTCAGAGCCCTGCTCCCACCTCAGCTGGCCCCAGACCGTTCCCCTCAGGTTTCAGGGAGAGCTGTGCTCTCTGCAGCGCTCTCCTGTGGCAGAGTGCACCTATAGTCACAGTGCAGTGCAACATTATTGGCATTTTTTGTGTAAATCCTGACTCTAACTCTCTGACTAATATGTAGCTTGTAGATAAATAGCAAGTTCGTATATTTCAGAAACTAACTTCAAAAGATACAGACTTTGATCTTCAGGCATCCAAGCTCTGGAAGATATGCTGACCTTCATCCATGGATACAGGATGATGTGAAGTTGGGATGATGTGAAGCCAGGCTGACTAAACCAGTATCACGCACACTGGATCATCACTTGCCATATCAGAAAGGACTATACTAGTCTGCACATAGATAACTTTTTAACCCCCTCCCTTCATCTCTTTGTTTTGTTCCCTTCTCCCTCCTTATAAAAAATATCTGCCTCCACAGAGATGTGGAGATGGGCTTTGAGATGTGAGTCCTCCATCTTCCAGGTGGCCAGCATACTTTCCTTTGCATCTGCTCCTGCTCCCTGAGTACTGGCTTTTGTATCAGCAGGTAGCCAGGCTTGTGTTTGTTTACACCACCTGTGCTAGCTAGAGAATCATTTTGGAACCAGAGGTGTCAAGAAGCAACCAGATATATAGAAGGTCTTCTTCAGAAATCAAGAAGACTTGGTTTTCCAGACTGGGCTCTTTGGGCATTATAATTTGTGTCAAAGAAAAGAATGACTATGGAACACTATACAATCTGTTGACTCGTGTTACTGATTAAGAAACTAGTTCCTTAAAACTAGTTTTTAATGTCTCTCATTCCCATGGTTGAATAGAGGGCTATATGGCTCTTGGAGGGGGCACATGTGTGCTGAGAAGAAAGGAAGCATGCAAAAGGGAAACCCTCTATAAGAGCACACACTACATTCTTGCCAAACAACTGAGATTTTCTTCTCTCTCACTCATTAGATGAAAAACCTTGAGTTTTATTGCCTCAGCTGTAATATGGGAGAAATTTAAGGCAGTGCATACAGTTGTGGTAGCTACATGAAATGTCACATCTAAAGTCCTAATGCATCCCTGTAATATGTGAGTAGAAATATCAGCTCTTTCTCAGTTCTTATGTTAAGGTAATCAATTGGTTGGAGCATTAACTGTTAAAGTTGCAGAGTCAGCAAATGAGTCTGGTTATTTTTCTTCTTTATTAAAGGGCAAAAGTGAATATTTGAAAGAGGATATAAATTAGAGGGAGTAGGGTAGAGGAAACCACCTACCATCTTGGTGTCTTGTTGAGTGGATGGGCAGGATTCTCCTTCCTTACAGGTAGAAACAAGGGAGAAGGGCAGCCTGCTGCTTCTCAAAGTGTGAAAGCTCAAGATTATAGATTTTGTCCAATGAACAAGAGGTAAAAAGAAAATGCTATTAAGCGAATGTTCAGAGTACTTTTTGCCTCTTTGAACTGTTATCAGTTAAATTCAAAATATGTCTTTTGGTAAGATGCTTCCTGTAGCTCCATGAACTTTTATTTTTTGTTGGAATCATAGCCTCTGGTCTTGCAGTTCAATGTCTGGTTTCTATAATTTTTTACAATTTTGCTCATGAATTAAAATTGGAGACAGAATTATTAAAGTTAAATGATGAATATGTTCCATATGCTAACTACTTCTGGGTCTCCTAATTAAAATCTACTACTATAAGTACTGTCACTACTCAGTAAAGAGAAAACACAGAAATCAGAAAGAGTAATAAAGAGAAGCAGTAGGAGTTACCAGATGCAGTAAGAGTTACCTTCTACAATCCTCTCTCCTATAAAATAAAAAGGACGCCAAAAAGTTTTAAAAAAATCAACATTTTCAGAACTCTGGATGTTAAGCAGAGGCTTGCAAAAATTGGGAGAAAGTTCATTCAAGCAAAAATGGCCAAATTTCAGTATAAATAGTGAATCTGAGATGTTTAATGTGCCTTACTCTTACTTATCAGCAGCTCTGTTGTCACAGGGAGTACCAACAGCAAGCAACCTCAGGAGGGACCAGGTGTGTCTGGAGCAACACAAAAGCTCTTATTCCTGGAAATTTGTCACAATTTGACTTGTCTGGTGACTCTCCTGAAAAACCCCATACACAGGACTTGACTTTATCATTGCCTGATTGAAACCTGCTCAGAAAGGAGCTTGCTTTCCCCACAGATTTGTATTTAACATTGCTGACTGGAACATGATGGCAGTTGGAGCAAATAAGAGTATTGCTAGAATTGAAAAGTAAAATTTGGAGAGAAAAATGTCCATATGGGGCTTGAAAAGCTCCATCACACTTCTGGAGATCTTAGGGGTCATGCACATGGGCAGGGCTGTGTTCATGACCAGGGAAGACCCTAGAAGACCTTTATGTATTACTTCTGGCTGACACTGAGGCTCAGTGCATGCATGAAATGAGGGCTGAGACATTGGGATGCATCCACACACACATGAGCACACACACACAACACCTCTCAGCAAAATGTGTGAGACATTGTAACAAAGCTTATATGGAAATATCTATCCAGTTATTAAGTGACCACTAAGCTAACTGAGCAGAGACTTTAGTGACTATACACACCATGAAACTTACAGAATTCAACAGAATCTCTAAACTGATAAAAAGCAGCACCAATAAAAACAGCAAATCTTAGGTGTTAGACATTATTTCCAGAGTCTCCATATTATGCTATTTAAAATATTCCATTTTAACCTGAAGTTTATGGACACATATAAAGAAGATAAGGTGCCCATATATTAAAAAAAAAAAAAAAAAGACAAAAAAAAGTCAGTAGAAACAATCTCTGAAGTTGGGTAGGACTCTGAAGCAAGCTAAATCTAGAGAAATCTTCTCTAGGAGAGTCTATCTACAATAACATTCTAAAAATGTGTATTTTTGGTGTTAACTTTTGCTTTTTGATATGTGTAGAATGCTCAATTAATATTTTAAATATACTGAGAATAAGACTGCTTATCAGGTATTGGACCACTCTTCATTAGAGTGTTATTGTTAATTAACACAAAGTTCTCTTTAATTACTTTCTTAAACAAAAAGTATTAAATATCAGCTTGTCTAAAAATGTAGCAACTGGGATTGTGGTAAGAGGAATGTAAAATGTAAGATTCTAATGATTCATAGAAAAATAACAAAAATTTCAGCTGCTATCACTAACTCTATCAACTTTTTAAAAATCATCTTTATAGTCATTTTATTATAGTTGTCACAATTTTTTCCCTTCTGTCCTCCTCCGCCCATCCCAAACCCCTCTCCACAGTCAATTCCCACTCTGTTGTCCATGTCCATGGGTCATTCATACATGTTCTTTGTCTAGTCTCTTCCCCTTCTTTCCACCATTATCCTGCTCCTTCACCCCCTCTGGACACTTTCAGTCTGTCCCATGTTTCCATCCATGACTGAAGTTCTATTTTGTTCAATAGTTTATTTTCCTAGATTAGATTCATTAGATTCCTTTTATAGGTAAGATCATATCGTATTTGTCTTTCACCTCCTGGCTTAATTCACTTAGCATAATATTCCCCAGTTCCATCGATGCTGTCCCAAAGGGTAGGAATTTATTCTTCTTCCTTCCTTCTGCATAGTATTCCATTGTGTAAATGTACCACTGTTTTTCAAACCACTCATTTGTTGATGGGCATTTAGTCTGTTTCCAGCACTTGGCTATTGTAAATAACACTACTATGAACATTAGGGTGCATAACGTTCTTTTGAATCGGTGATTCTGGATTCTTAGGGTGTGTTCCCAGCAGTGGAATCACTGTGTCAAAAGGCAGTTCCATTTTTAGCTTTTATGAGGAAAATCCATGCTGTTTTTCACAGTGGCTGTACCACTCCACATTCCCACCAACAGTGCACTGGGGTTTCCTTTTCTCCACAACTTCATTATCATTTATTGTTTGTTGATTTATTAATTATGGCCATTCTGACAGGTGGAAGGTGATATCTCATTGTGGCTTTAATTTGCATCTCTCTGATTAGTGATGTTGAGCATCTTTTCATATGTCTATGGGCCATCTGCATGTCCTTCTCGGAGAAGTGTCTATTCAGATCTTTTGCGCATTTTTTAACTGGATTGTTTGTCTTCCTGGTGTTGGGTTATATGTGTTCTTTATATATTTTAGATATAAAACCTCCTTCCAAAGTATCATTGGCAAATATGTCCTTCTGTACAGTTGGTTCACTTTTCATTTTGATCATGGTTTCTTTAGCCATGCAGAAACTTTTTAGTTTGATATAGTCCCATTTATTTAGTTAGTTATCCTTTATTTCCCTTGCCCTAGAAGATATATCAGCAACAATATTGCTACATGGGATATCTGAAATTTTCTGCAGCTGCATGTTCTTTGATCTTGATGAAGTAACAGTACATTATTTTTCATAAAATATTTTATCCTGATTAATAGTTGTATCAATGTTCAATACTATGTTTTATCTCCTTAGCTTGTTATAAACTACCACAATTAAAATAGTACTTTGAAATATATCTATTGACATTGGGTAATGCTATAAACTAATGTTAGAAGAAAAAGATTTCCTACATCTCAATGTACTGTAAGAAGTCCTCAAAGCTTTTGTTTGTATGTTTCTTTTGATATTCTCAAGGAAACATGATCAATACAAAACAAAGAAAGTTTATATTTTTGTTTATGCTAAAACAATCAAAGTCACATACATAGAGTTTTAAAAGTCATGATGTCACTAATCTTTTAAAATTATACTTTTGCATTGGCCCTTTAGTTACTTATATTCAATAGTTATGTTCTCTTAGAAAATGTTTACTCAGTTTCATTAACAGAAAGTGAGATGAAAATTACAACATCATATAACATGATTCTGGATTGATTGGACTAGACGAAGGTACATTTTATATGGCTTATGTCATAACGTCAATTAATGAGGACAGTTATGCTAAGTTATTGATTTTTATTTAGATTTGTTTCATATAGACCATGAATCATCATCTTGATAGAATTCAGGACTTAGCATTTTTGACAACTTTCTGGGAAAATTAATTAAAGATCTGAGGAAACTGCCCAAGTGGATTTGTTCAGTAGAGAGTAGATGCCAGAGATGTCTTCATGTGGACTAAAAATGCAGGCTATTTTAGAAAGGTGGAGAAAGCAGATGAGAAGATATCATCTCTTCTTTGTGGTTCCATATAGAGCTAATATTACTGGCACATGATTAAGATTTAAAAGGGGCAACAGCAATAACCAGGAGGATTGAGCTCTATTCAGCTACAAGGACACATCTATATTCAAATAAATTATATCAGTCCTGGGACATGGAACACATATAGCTGTTATTAAGAACAATCATTGTACCTAGGTGGGAGACCAAAGGGACAAAGAGTGACTCATCACAGAAAATCATGAGTATAAATGTATACTTTAGGCATTGAAGGACAGAGGACAGTCTGCAAATTTTCTAGAAGAACTGCAATCAGTTTTGAAGAAGTAATAAGTCATTGATTCAGATAAAATGTAGATATTGCCATAGATAATTTAAAAAATAAACTATGATGTATGTATGTTTAAAATTGTTCCTCCTCAAATTGTTATAGCCCAGGGAAACATGTTCTCTTTTTCTTAACTCTGAGTAATAAAATTTTAATACAGAAGATCTCAGGAAATTTCCATACTGCTTTTCTTTGGATATTATAAACAAATGCATTAGAATAATTGACCCATTTTACTCTTTTTGGTAACATAATCATGGAACAGCAATTCTGTGATAAGTGACAATTACTTTAGTAAGTATAGTGGATCCCATAAAACATCTACCAAATAGTGGTTCCTTTTTTTAAAGAAGCTACAGTAAGGTATAGTAACAGCTATCTGGAAAATTAAAATATAACAATTAGATAGTTATCTAATGGGTACTAAAAATGAAATATGCCATACAAAATGCAATGTGGAAGTTCTGAAGAAGTAAGGGGAGAATGTGATGAATACAATGACTTATAAAAATAAGTCATTTATGAAAATAACCTGGTTATTTTCAGTTTCTCTTGTCAACTGAAATAGAGAAGGCAAGAGAAACTCAAGGAAGTTGGGAAGTACTTGCAGTTCTCCAGAAATGGACACTCAATAAGCTGGTCCTTGAAGGAAGACATTTTCAATAAACAAAATTTGACAAGGCTCCTAAATGAGTAGAAAAAGGGCCAAGAGTTTGAGAAATGAAGGTGATTGAAGGACACATGATCAGGGTGCTGTTCCATGTCACATTCTGTTTTTCACATAACATTCTTTGATTTTTCTATTGACTTAAAAATAAAGGGCTCTCTTTCATATCACACAGTGGATATATTTACTCTCTACATTCCAGAACTGACCATAAAGCAAATATATTGTAGAAGAGTCTAACGCGTGGTCTTCAATTTGTATCAAAAGATCACACGTATAAAGTACCCACAGACAAGGACAAAGGGGCAGGGGAGGATTGACAATGGGGGGGTTTGGCAGGGCAGGAGAGAGCAATGGGAGAAAAATGGGGACAATTGTAATTGAACAACAATAAAAAATTTTTAAAAAAAGATTACTTATAGATGGCCTTCCCAGCCTGTGGGTTATCCAGTGTCTTCCATTGTGCTGACAGCTCTCAAAACAAATTCATTACATATTTACTGAGTTATTTAAATGCCACATTCAGTGTTGGCACTGGGAATACAGTGGTAAACGAAACTGATTACCATTTCTGCTCTCATGGAGACAACTTGTCACAGAAAATCCATAACCAAACTCATTTTTATATTCATATAAAATTCGTACATATTCCTTGCCTACTTTAATTTCTCAAGTGGCCTATTGATTTTTGTTCAGGTATGAAGTCTTTGTGTACACAACCATATTCAAGGTTATTTCAAATGAACTAACCGGTTCAAAGTGGCAAATGTAAGTAGAAACAAGCAATAACGTGAAAGGTAGGTAGTTAAATTCATACAAACATCTGAAGATAAGCCAGAATCTATCTAAAATACGGTGTGAACTTCTCACTTCATTTTAGTTGGATAAAAATGAAGAGAAAAAGACTATTCACTACCATGCTTATTTATAGTTCTAAGATAAGACTAAGGTGGAACAAGGTAATATATCATGGTACTTTTTAATTGCTTGTGTTCACTGCATTTTTTATGGTTCTCTTTTTTTATGTCCTTTGATTTCTCTTATGTTGCTACTCAGGAAGCTGTAATTGATGAATGATAGTATTCACAATTAAGCCATTAAGGCAACATAATCTTACAATAATATGAAGACATAAAGCAACCCAAAAGTAAAGAAATTATGGAAGTTTATTTTTCGGTTTTTTTTTCTGCGACAATCATGTAAAGACCCCTTACTGACCTAATAATTTAAGTTTATATTTACTATATTCATTATGTCCTTTCCAAATGTGATTGTTTTATTTTACACTTGGCATCTGCTCCTAAAAGATTTTCAATTATTTTAAAACATATTATTAATGCAAACTAGATTTGTATTTAATTTCTAAAAATTAAAGATAGTCTTTCCTAATACTTTGAAAGTACTTTAAAGTATTCTGAGCTAGACTGAGTCCCCCTGCTTGTCCGGTTGGTGCGAGACTCCCAGCCGACCTCCATCTTCATTCAAGAGGCAGAGGCTAGAGGCTCAGGGAGAGCCAGGGTAGCCGGTCGCGTTCCTCGCCACCTCTCGAAGAGCTTTTTTGAGACTCTTCTACTTCTAGGTATTTATCCAAAGGAAACGAGGACCCTAACTTGAAAAGATATCTGCACCCCCATGTTCATTGCAGTGTCGTTTGGAATGGCCAAGACATGGATTAATCTAGGTGTTCTTCATTGCATAAGTGGATAACTAAAATGTGGAATAGGAATATATGTAATGAACTATTATTCCACAATCAAAAGGAAGGAAATTTACCATCTGTGACAACATGGATGGACCCTTGGGGACATTATGTCAAATGACATAAGTCATACAAAAATAGGTACTATATGATCTTACTTATATAGAACCTAAAAAATAAAAATATGAACTCATAGATACAAAGAACAGATTAGTGGTTGTCTGAGATGTGTATGGAGGGGGTGAGGGAATAGATGAGGATGGTCAAAAGGTATAAAGTTCCAGTTATTAAAAAAAAAAATTGAGACCCTCATCGTATAATTAGTTTGGTTATAAAAAGAGTTTTGTTTTTTTCATTTTTAATGTTTTTGTCAATGATTTTTCATATTTTCTAGCTAGTTTTATCTAGTTTTACCCTCATGAGTCAAATCAATGAGTAAGTGATCCACAAATGTTGATGAGCCTCTATTACAAGCTAGCAAATGTTCTTATTTCTGAAGATTAAAATTAAAGTTCAACAAAGGCCTTGATTTCACTGTGTAAGGGACGTAAAATGGAGAATAAGAATACGCTATGACAGACACTTCTGAAAGTAGTGGGAGCAGTGGAGATGCATTTAACCCACTTACACATATTTTTATTCCATATCACCGTATTCTAAGCAGCAGTCCACACTCAATCCTATGTGTGCAGAGATTTATCAGTCACTTGGCAAAAAGCATGTCCTTGGATGCAGTGTATTCTTTCCACTTGTAGTCATAGTAATCAATATCATCCAAAGTATATCTCTTTAAATGTATGCATATGTATAATATAAATTAATATTTGGATGAGTATAAGTTTACATAAGTAAATATTTATTTATATTGACTTTCGTGGATTTAGATCTATTTAGTTGAAGTTTTGTAATTAAAACCTGCTATCCTTAGAATAAGAGGTCAAAGTGAGAAGCAATAAATATTTATTTGAGATCCAGAAAAACAGCTATTCCATAAGCATTGATTCAGAAAAAACTAGATTAAAAGAGAGAACAAAGGGTATTTATGAGAAACAGAAGGAGAGTACTCACATGAATAGAAGGAGGGAATATCAAAATATGTATGGATGCAGATAAGCTATCATAGTATCCTGATTCTAAACAATGTCTTTAATTTCCAGTCTGGTAGTCATAACAAATAGATGTTTGAGATAAAATGGTGCTGTATGCCCAGTCCAAAGGTTATTTTGTCCAGTTTAAATATTTCAAAGTTTTGATGAGTAAAGCCTGAGAGACAGTTCCTCTGGGTGGGCAGCTCCAGCTCCATGTTGAAGTGGCTTCATTTGTGTTATTTTTCACAATCCTGAGATTGCTTTGAGGACATGTATATAAAAATTCATATAAAACTTAAATTATGTGATTTTATTTGTTAGGGTGACATTGTGAAAGGTCTTATTTCTCATATTGCACAAGGTTCAAAAAACATTATATGCATGGGAGTAGGAAGATTATTCTCATGAACCAAGGCAATGCTTGTAATCTTTAAAATGCAGTGATTTTTGGAATGCTCATATTGTTTCCATTGCTTTAGCTACCAGGAAATTTGGAATAAAAGTGTTACTTCCCATTTTCATCATTTTTTCCTCAAGTTGATTTTTTTAAAAAAAATCTATTTGTCTTATGTATTAAATAAAATACACAAATGTATTTTATATGTATCTTCCCTATTGAGGTTTTATGGGATATTAGCAAACAAAACGTAAATGATATACTGTTTTATTATTTTTAATGTATTTGTTTTGATGCTTTTTAGTTCTGGCAATAATCAGCATAAATTTTTCATGATATCGTTATATTTTCAATTTTACTATCCTATATTTGTTATGATGCTATCTGATAATCTATATTTGTGGTATTTGACAATATATTTAAGATATTGGTAATTGTTTTCTTCCTATAGAAAGAAACTAGGGGCTCCTGGCACCCCATCTTATTTTGCTGGTGTGCAGGTACACTTTTCATGATAGAGGCACATGTTTAATTCATCAGTGTAAAAATAAACCATATTTGGTATAAAGATCTAAAAAGACTTTGTGGTTCATTTCACTGTGGAATAAAACAAAGAAACTATACTAGCTAAAGGTCCTTTTTAAAGGATTTTGCTTTTACCTTATTGAATTCTTTTCATTATTGATGACTCATGTTACTGGCACTGTGACAGCCAGTTGGTGTCCTTTGATTGATTTTTTACCTGCTCAGCACTTTTCCATGACTGTGCAATGCTTCATACTCATCAAAGCTGCCTTTTTTTGGTGAATCCAGTAATGCTTTGGAAAGAGGAAGGATTAGAAGTGACAGCTCAGAAAAGGGTATAGACAAGACATATGTAGTGAAAAGATTTCAATGAAAAGATATGACTCCCTTTGGTTCATGTACATGTCAATCAATTTTTAGCTTATACAAATAGTATATTGGGATAGTTAGGAAAACAGAAGAAAACATGGAAAATAGGAATAGTCATGTATGTTAGGGACATTTTTCCCATTCAGTTCAATATTAAAAGCTTTTAGGGCCCTGACTAGTGTGACTCAGTGAATTGAGTGCTATCCTGAGAATCAAAAGGTCACTAGTTCAATTCCCAGTCAGGACACATGTCTGGGTTGTGGGCCAGGTCCCCAGTATGGGGTGAGCGAGAGACAACCACACATTGATGTTTCTCTCCCTCCCTTTCCCCTCTCTCTAGAAATAAATTTTAAAAATCTTAAAATAATAAAAACCTTTAAGGCATTTGAAATTTAATCTTATTGATTATTGTTTAATAATAATGTATTGAGCAGATGTGAGTGCACAAATGCAAATGTTTCAATAATTTAATTATATCATTGTATAAATGTACCAGTTTTTTGATCCGCTCATCTATCAATGATCACTTAAGCTGTTTCTAGCACTTGGCTATGATAAGTAACACTGCTACGAACATAGAGGTGTATAAGTTCTTCTGTTTTGGGATTGTTAGGGTATATTCCCAGCAGTGGAATTGTTAGGTCTAAAGGCAGTTCCATTTTTAATTTGTTACATTTTCATAATGGAATACTATGCAACAGAAAGAAAGAAGGAACTCCTGCCTTTTGTGACAGCATAGACAGAACTGGAGAGTATTAGGCTAAATGAAATAAGCCAGTCAGTGAAAGACAAAGACCATATGATCTCACCTATAAAAGGAATCTAATGAACAAAATAAACTAATGAGCAAAATAGAACCACAAACAATGGAAACATGGAACAGACTGAAAGTGACCAGAGAGGAGGGGAGAAAGGGATAATGGTGGACAGGAAAAAGGACTAGTCAAAGAACTTCAGTGAATGACCCCAGACATGGACAATGGTGTGGGGATTAACTGTGGAAGCAGGGAGAGGGTTAAGCAGAAGAGAGAAAAGGGGGGAAATTGGGACAACTGTAATAAAATAACAATGAAAATATGATAATTTCATTATATATTAAATTTTGGTCAGTTAAGTTTCAATATGAGAAAGTTATACTATACTTTCTCTTTTCAAATAATACAGTAGACATAGAATAAGGCTTAGTGTCTTGTGTGCTCAGCTGAAAGGATGTATATAATGTTTCTTATAATTAAAAACTTTATAATTTAGTATTTCTTAAGAGAAATAAAGATTTGTAATATATTTGTGCTGCATATTTGACATGTCACTTGAAGTTGTAAGAATAAAATGTTGAGTTTCAGTGACATCAGAAGCATTCTTCAGGGTGTATATACTTGATAATGTATATTGTGTAATTTAACCTTAAAATAGGAAATACTGAGCAAACAGATATTGGTGTGCATCTGCCCTTGTACTAAAAAGAACACATATCACTGGCTCATTATTATTAGAAACATACAGTGGTTTTCTTAACAATGGCTTAAAAGATAATGGCCTCCTTAACTACAATTTAATAACTTATAATCTTAGAAATTTTAACCAGAAAATGAAAAAGAAAACAAATGAATGAACCTACTCATAATGAAGACCTTTCTCTTAGCTAAGGGAAATAATGATAAACACATATCACGTGTTTAGACAGTTCATGAAATTTGTGATCTTGGATCAAACTTAAAATTACCTGAAAAAAAATGGATAAACCTTAGTTTACTTAATGTAAAAATGAAATTTTAGCAATGTTTTAGATGTGTAGTTGTAGGTAAAACTAAAGTTCATTAAATACAAGAATTTTGCCTTATACTTTTACCTTCCCAAGTGAAGAACAGAAATTGTTCTTTAATATATATATTTGTAATTTGCATGAAAATACAAAATTATAAAGTTTCTTTTCTATAATAATTACCTAGCAAGCTCTTATTGGGTATAGTTTTACAGGTCTGATAATCAAAACACCTTTAAATTGCGATATTTTGTAATTTAAAACAAGTACAACTATACACTTTGTCTTGCTTTGAATTGAATTTGACTCACATATTACTTAAAATATATGGTGGGATCTAGTTATAGACACACAGATTTCTTTATTTTTGAAGGAATTAGTATTAAGAAGTGGTGAAGGAGAGGCAAAGTTCTATGTCTAAAATAAATTCAGTGACACAAGCATTTATTGTGAATTATTTGTTGGAAGCAGGTATAATAAAGGCATGAAAACATGAAACAGACTGAAAGTGACCAGAGGGAAGAGGGGAAAGGGATAATGGTGGAAAGAAGAGGAAAGAACTAGACAAAGAACATGTGTGAATGACTCACAGATAAGGACAACAGTGTGGGAATTGACAGTGGGAGCGGGGTGGAGGGTGGGATGGGTAGAGGAGGGCAAAGTGGAAAAATGGGACAACAGTAATAGAATATCAATTAAAAAATGTTTTTCTTTTGTAAATGAGATTAATATTTTTTAATAGTTAAGAATTTTGACCACATGCATGCAAGGTATTTTATCATGTATAGTGCGCCCACACATTTTTGGCCCTAACTTTCAGGAAAAGAAATCTATCATTTTAATTTTTATTAATTAATTAATATTTAGATACTTGTTTTTTGTATTATAAAGGAATTTTATCATTTATTTTTGAATATATGGATATTGTTATTGCTTTCTAGAGTTACACTTTTAACACATAAGCATAAAAAAATTAAAACCATTTATATAGATATGGAATTAGTACTACCCATGTATAATAAGCATCCTTATTTTTCCCTCAAAAATTTGGGCAAAAAGTGTCCATTACACATGGCAAAATATGGGTAATATTTTTTATTTATTTTAAATATTTTTATTAATATTAATTTACTAATAAATAGTAAAAATAAAAGAAAATATACATGGTAAGAAAGACATAAAACATTCCATCAGTAATCAATTGCAAATTTTTATTGAATATTTCCCATTTCTTCCTGTATCTATGGTCATCTTCCAGACACCATTGGAAAGTTAGAAGTTCCTCCATATTTTTCAGACTCATCATGGTATGTTTCTTGAAAGTTTTTGATACCTAAAATTCTGACTTCTGAAATGATAGAGATCTGTTTTTACATATAAATAAATTCCTACTGTCAAAGAATAATGAAGTGAACTATACACATGGCTGTGGAAGCTCAGGTGAAACAAAAACAAATATTTCAGTAAGTAAATGTTTCGGTTGACAAAAATAAGACACTTAAATAGAATAAAAGATTAGTTATACTCAATCAATCATTAAAATAGCATGTTAGGTAGCTTTTAAATACTTGTGTTTAGCTATCTGTTTATTTAATTTGAAAATTATATTTAGTTGCTACTTAAATAAAATGTAAAAACTATAAAGAACATTTTTTATGATACTTTTTTATACCTTAGAGATAAAAATTGTTTGACATCTGATTGACTGAAGGAGTTCATCTGGAAAGGGTTGATATGCTGTCCAAAGAAGCATTGATTTTTATCTAAGAGGCAGCAAGACATCACATTTTCAGGGTCAAACAAAAAATGTTGTGTCTGACTTTTTCCACACATTGATTGTAGAAGCTCTATCTCCTTGGATTTCTAAGCACTTTTTAAAATTTTTTGTAGCTGCCATGTAGTCACGGCCAATCTGACCGTAACTGACAACAGTTTATATCAATTGTTAAAAAAAGGGTTATTTAGTTTGTGTCAGTAATATCTCTAATAAAGTACATACAAGTATTGTATCTCTACATTTTTTTCTAGCAAGAAGCTATCATTTCATTTTCTAAATTATCAATGATTTTAATATAGCTAAAGAATGAGTTTATTTTGACACAAACGTGTTTGGGGACAGGTGTTGAAAATTGGATGATCCGGGATGAGGGAATCTCATATTTATCCCCCAAATCACGAACTATAGTGATCAAGTGTGGGTAAGATATAAAGTTGCTCAATTAAGTGAAAAATAAAAGGGGCACTATAGTGTGACTTAATGAACATAAAAATTTTATTTTGTATTTTTATTTCTCTTTCAAATATCACCCGTGCAAGTCTTAAGAAAAAACTATTAAATCAAGGTAAGTATAAAAAGTTTACATGTTTTTGACTTTGGGATACTTTTGAAAAATAAGTGATTATCTAATAACTAGGAAGCTTTAAAAAAATTATAGGTATATTTTTCTACCATATTTAAAAAATAACATTTTGTTTTATTATTTTCTGAAATAAATTTATGGTCAGTTGCTGACTGTTCATTAATAATATTTCAAATACTTTTTAAAGATAACTTGGAAAAACTAACATATACTATTTTCAACACAGAAATTCCTTATTTGAAATTATTAATATTACTTATACAACAATCAACTTAATGTAGGTTTTTAGATGGTGACAAAAATCAAAATAACATTATTCATTATTTTTATTGCTGTGATAAATTTCAAAATTAAGTGTTTTTTTTTTTTTTAAAGACAGAATAAAGTGTATAATCATCTTGATTCTGAAAGCTATTCAGATAAAATTTCAAGCTGCTTCCAATATTTAATTCAAGTCTGGCTTCCCAAATTTAGCTCACATTTGAGTTCCCAAAATTTAATTGAATGTTTTGCCCTTCATTTTTGGTCTATGTCTACACTGAACAGGACTCAAAATACAGAAACCTTTTCAATAGTTTCTATTAAAATATTTTTGACTGAGATTAAATAAGAAACTTGGAACTTCAATGTGTAACTTGAAAGTTTGATTTTTTCATAGCAGTTTTTAATCAAAAGAGCTTTGAATAAATTCTAATTCATTTTGGTATTCTTTTCAAACTTTGTTCCTGCAAAGTGTGTCCTTATTTCTTTTATCCATGCTTATGAAGCCATCCCTGACTTTTATTGAGGTTAAAAGGGAAAGCTAGAAATTTAGAGACACTTAATGTTCTTTATTATGAGATTATCAAACAATAAATAACTTGAACATCTTGCAGAGGCTAACATGGAATTTTTATTATTATGGTCACATTAGGCAATGTTTTCTCCCTTGTCATGAAACAGAAAGACCAGATGATTTCACGTTTGCTTTTAAAAGAATTTCAGGCTATAATAAATCTCATGCTATTTCACTGAAGTTGATGCTTGTTATTATGCAGGGAGCAGACATTTTCACTGTTGAAGCCTTCATCGGTCAATCTAATTAATACCTTGCAATTCTCTGTATAATGGTACAGGACCTTTAGACTTCGAGATGATCCAGCTCTTAGGATTAATAAGCTTGTAGAAGTTACTTAATGCTCAGACACATTTAAGTGTAAGCACACACCTCATTGTCCATTATTTCAATAAAGATCCACATAGATATGAAATACAACTGGAACAATTATACTTTGAAATAAAACATGATTCTGCTGGAATTCATTACAAAATTCTGATTCTCTTTCATGTGTTGTTCAGCTGCATGTATTCATATTGGGATAAACTCATTAATTATAGTGACAGAGTAATGGATAAGGGTTGTTTTACATTACCTTTCATGGCTTTGGGAAAGCTGAAGTGTCATTTTTTATTCTTTTAACACTGAATGTTAGAATAACATAAGGACTAAAAGCTGAGTGCTAGTAAAATCGTCACCATTTTATATCTAAATTCATTCAATCTGAGGAAGAAAATCTTAGGTCTATCATATAACTGTACAGTAATTTACCTGAAATGATGAAATCACTGAATTTGAGCATCTCTCCTCATGTGCCAAGAAGCAGCATGTGTCTATTTAAAGCTGTTGAGTAGAAGCGACCCTTCATTTCTGCTGTGGAAAAAAAAATTAATTTTCTCAATAGATATAAAGGATTATTTGCAATTGCAGATATGCAGTAGGCTAACATGTTTAACCAGATTAGAAATTTTCATGCTTTAAACCCACATAAACTGTGACTATGTAATTATAATAATCAAAGTCTTAGATATAGTTTCTATAAAATGTTTGCATATATGGAAGTAGATATGTGGTTTAAATGATTAGGTGACAGATGGGAAATACTAGTTTTAATTTTTATTAAAATATATTTATCTGTTTTCCATCATTTCAAATTAAAAAAAACTTTCATGGTCATTTTTTTTCCATGTTAAAATTACTTGAAACTGATTAAGTTAGCCTTATGAACATAAGTGCACAACATAATATGGTTATTATATTAATTTATTGTTAATGGCCCTTGTATTTATTCACTTATTTTACTAAACAACTGGTTATTTTTGTACCTATAATATCCCAAGCTTAATAAATGCTTACTGGCATCTAAAATTTGAGGTAAGAAACACATATGCTCACACACACACATTTCTGTGTATTTATACTTACCTTTTCTACTTTTCCAAATGGAGTTTATACTCCATTATTAATATTACTTTTGTCACTGAATATTCTTCAAAAGCATCTGTTTTCAAGACTGAATATTATCCTCTGTTTTTCCCTAAAATTCTATCATTGTGGTATTTGACTTTCTTCAGATAACAAGTTTCTAAAATATAGACCACAATGTAGTCATTCATCAAAAGACATAGGTCAAGTTAAAAATCACCATGTATCCTCTCTTTGAACTCATAATTCTTTTTCTCCCTTTATAAAACCTTATCGTGTAGGAAAATAATATGGGGAGATGAAACATTATAGTGGAGATTAATCCTCAAACTTTTGATCCTGGGTAAACAGTAAAAATTTTGCTGTTCTCATTGTTGGGAAGAACAGTTAGGAAGGGGGGACATTAATCCATATGACAAGGATGAGGGACTGCCTTGAAGCAATAGAAGTAACAATGTTTCTTTGGATAAATTCCCAGAAGTGGAATCCTGGGACATAAGGGAGTTCCATTTTTAATTTTTTGAGTTATCTCTGTATTGTCTTCCACAGTGGCTTCACCAATCTACATTCTTACCGACAGTGCAGAAGAGTTCCCTTTTCTCTACATCCTCACCAGTACCTGTTGTCCAAGAAACCCAAAACACTAATTCAAAAGAACCTAAGCATCCCTATGTTTATTGCAGTCTTATTTAGAATCACCAAGATATGGAAGCAGCCCAAGTGTCATAAAACAACTCTGGGCCATTTACATGAAGGAATACTATTCAGCTGTAAAAAAAAAAAAAAAAAAAGAAAAAAAAAAGAAAAGAAAAAAAGAAAAATAATAATTTACCCTTTGCAACAGCATGGATGGACCTGGAGAACATTATTCTAAGTGATATAAGCCACTCAGAGAAAGACCCGTATCATATGATTTCACTCATATGTGGAATATAATGAACAAACTAAACTAACAAGCAAAATAGAGACACACTCATAGAGAGCAGGATGACAGCTTCGGGGGACGTGTGAGGGATTAGAGGGATTGAGCAAAAAGGAAAAAGGACTTATGGACATGGACAACAGAGTGACGATCATGGGGGGAGGGCCTTATAAGGGCTATAAACAGTACTAAGAAAAATGCAATACAATAAAACAAATAATAATGGAGTCCTGTTAACTATTAAGAAAACATAAATAGAAAACAAAAACTGACTCTGACTCAACTATTTTAAGCCTTTCTGTCCCATTTTTTCTCAGTAAAGTTGAGTCAGTCTCAGTTCTGCCTGTCTCCCCTACTACAATATCCTTGAATAAAGTCTTGCCTATTTGTCCAGTGAAATTCTAGTTCTGACCGGTTATTGTACAGGTCTTTCCACTAGTGAAGAGTTACCTGGAATTGGACTTGTGTTTCCAGGAGTTTGTGTATGTGAGCTTTGGACTTATGGATTTTTCTTGTTGATATGGTTAGAAGGAGTTACTGGGGACAGAAACCACAGCTATGAAGGAACAGTTTTGTGAGGTAAAACATGGATGATCACCAAAATAGAATGTATCATTTGGTACCCAAATTCCCTAGACTTTTTTGTGGCCAGTATTCTTTGAAGTCTGGTGCCTCTTATAGCACCAGTTTTCAAAGTACAGGATAAATGACATAATGACATAACAATAATTCCTCTTCTATAATTATATCCTAGATTTGTTAGTTTTGTTTGTTTGTTTACTCTTTTGAAATCACAGTTTGGTCTATCTTAGATACAGTAAGGGGCACTAACTTTTTTTACTGGTTTGTCTCTCTGTAACATCAATTTTCTTGGGCAATGTTAACATTTATCAACATGGGCTTATGAAACTCAATACCTTCTATCAACATAATGGCTTAACGGGGCTTTAGCAATAAGGACGAGCTTTTCTGTGTTAGATGCTTGATGTGGTAATTTGTTATTTCACAAATTACAAATGGAGCAGCTTAAAACAATACATGTTTATCTCACAGTTACTGTAGTTAGGAACCCAGAAGTGGCTTAGCATCTTTAAGGTCTGTACAAAGATAAAATGAGGGTTGACTAGAGTTGGGTCTCATCTGATGGCTGGAGTGAGGAAGAATGGCTGTGATCAAGATTGTAGTTTCTCAAGGGTCATTGGAAAGAGGTACTAGTGAGCTAGTTTCTAGTAAGTCATCGCCTGGAGGACACCTACAGTTCTTTGCCATGTGAGCCTCTCCACATAGTGACTTGCTTCATCAATGACAAGCATGAGAGTACCTTCAGGTTTAAAAGTCTCAAAGTAATGTCAATGTTTCTTAAAATATTTTAAATATGGGATACTGAAATTGCTTTTTTATGACCCTAATTATCATAATATTTATAGGATTGTTGTAAGGAAGAAATTAACATAAAATACTAAAATACTGGATGAATGTTCTGCTGCTACTATAGCTATTATTTGCTGTCTTTTGTGAGAAGGTGTATTAAGACGAGGGTAGGGGATGGTGCATGGCAAACTGATTTTTAAAATGCTAAAATTTATCTTCACAGCATCTATCTGTATGTTTTGAAACATACTTGGGATTTTGTTTCAATTCAAGGATTGCAAAGCTATCAAATCAGGAGACAACTGCCTTTGAAAAGATAGCTTGAGACTCACAGTTCCCAAAAAGAGTGGACGCAGCGCACCATGAAGGACCACATGGTGAAGCACCAGGGGTTTCCAAGTGAAAGGAATCAAGGAAAGAATGGGAATGGGGATTATTTTTGTTTGTGGAATGAATGAGGGTGAGCAAGAAGGTTTCAATAATTCCAGCCTACTCTGCTCTATAAAGGCTGTTCCTCATTTTCTTCTGCCTGGTCCTGGGGTGACTCAGGACAGGGAATAGTGTTTTTCACTGCAGGAACCTGATGAAAGAGGCAGGTGGGAGTGTGAACTCAGAATTAGTTGGTTTGCATATCAAAGATTCATTCACAGGCAAACTGTTTTCTGTCTCTACAAATTTGAATTCTACCTCTGAGTAGTTAAGTCCCTCTCTGAATGCTGAGGGTCCTAAGATGCCAAGACATCTTAAAATGTACAAAATAAACCACATGATTACTACTCCTTATTATTCACATGCTGTCTGCAAAACTTTGGTGGCCTAATTTTAGTGCAATAAAGGATTTACATTCATTTGATTAGACTAGCAAGGTGGTTTAAACCATGAAAGTCCAACCCCCTGAGGTTGAAATCTCATTTCAGCATTTACCCACCCCTATACAATCATCTAGAAAAGTCAGTGTCCCTGTTTGCATAATAATAGTTTTCACCTGATATATGTGCGTACGTATGTGTGTATGTGTTAACATTAAATAAAATAATGTGAATAAATTAGAGCAGTGTCTGCTTCACAGTGCATCTTCAGTATATGTTATTGTTATCATCATTAATGATATTGTAATTTTCAAGCCTTAAGAGTGCTGCTCTTCAAACCTTTACACATCTGTACCTTCCTATCTTGCCACAGAAACTGGATGGAATGAATAGGTGTGACCACCTTGTCCAGGACCTTTCCATCTATCCACCTTGCCTATCCATCTTCTTCCTTACAGAGTTTGGAACACTGCTACCCATTACATGTCTCCATCCTTAATCACATCTGAATATCTCCTTCCATGGTGTATGAAACCCATGATATCCAGGCTCAGGGCAGATGTGAAAATCAGGGTACCCATGCTCTGCATCTCTAATTAGCCTATGAAGGTAGTATCAGAAACAGTGTGAAAGGCAAGAGATGTCATAAAATGTTGAAATTCTATGTCCGGGTAATGGGGAAGACGTCATTTTTCTATTAGCATAATTGTTTTGAATTACCTACTGTATTTACCTCTCCCTCTGCATCTCCCATAGTAGAGAGACAAACTAATGAATATTTGTTGAATGTTTCCTGTAGTTCAATTTCCTCTTGTCCCAAAATTTCTCATTTCTCAAACCAGACCCAAGGTTAATATGTAAGGTTATATTTAGGAGGAGGAAAAAACTAAAGAAAAATGAAAAATTTCTTCACTATCTTAGTTCCATTTCTGGTATTAGGAGAGACAAAGGCAGGGTGAGTTGGCTATCGAGGGAAGACAAGGAGGCAGAGCAGGCAGATCAGAATCAGAGTGGACACAGCACATTGGAAAGAGAGCTTGTTGCAATTGTAGCCTACGGCCACCATGACAAAAACCCTAGATCACAAAAACAAACACCCTCTGCTCACATGCATCACACAAATCCCAGCATGTGTTCAAGGCTCTTCCAATTCCTGCCCATGCCCATTTTCACATAGCATCTACATGCATACACATTAAACCTCCCAAGTACACTTCTGGGTATAACTTTCATTCTATGACACACAAATGTTCTAAAAGTTAACTGTCTAACAAACCACCTGGACTCCTTAGTTCAAAACCCACAATGCACCCTTATTCCAATGAACACATTCCTTCTTTGTTCCTGGATGCTTTCCTCTTTTTTATTTCTGGGTTCTCTCTCATTCTGTTTTTTTGGGGGGCAGCGTGGGGGTTTTCTCTTTCTTTTTATTTTTGTTGTTGTTTTTGCTCTATTCAAGGCTTAAAATACATTCTTTTAGTTTTTCATATATAAATCTAAGACATAGCTGCTATTTTTAATCTTATTTTACAGATAAGAATACTAATATTTAGCAAGCTTAACTATCTTGTCTTACATAATTCCAAAGCTATATAGTAAAGCTTTAATTAGGATCCCCACTAGTTATTTATAAATGTACCCTTAAAAACCAACAAACTCAATACCATATACGTGAAAGTATTAATACTTAATGGGTAGTTGTATATATGTACCTTGATTTCAAAGGAAATATTTGAGATACAAATAAAAACTCTGGATCTAATCATGGGATAGAATGAGATCACTTATGGTCAATATAGATAGAAAATAAAGATATTAAACCCAGAGCCAATATTGCCCAAGTTTCAGAATATTGCTTTTGAATTCTTGATCTATTTCTTAAGCATTAGTATAATGTTGGACATGCTACTTCTCTAAAAATTATGCAGAACATTAGAATTGTTGAGAATATAGATTTCCAACTCAGCCACGAAGGGAAAGCGAACAAATTACTTATATTTTCTAAATATCATTTTTCTCATTCCCAGGATGGAGAAAATAATTATAGTTACTTCAGAAGGTTGCTTGGAATTTTTATAAGAATTAATATTTTTTCCTTAAAAATTTATTTTTAAATTTTATTTTAGTTATTTTTATTGTTGTTCAAGTACAGTTGTCTCCATTTCCCCCTACCACTCTCCTGTGGGGGACTCCATCCTAAGGAGTCCTCTTATTTTTTGGGGATGAAATAATGAGTCATTCCAGACATCAATTGTCTGTCGAGGAAATGGGATGGTGATTCCCTCTAGTGGGGAATGCCTTGACCCCTTGTGCTCAATGGCTTTCCTGGAATATATAGGTAATCTAATTACATCAGCAGCTTAAGCTTACAGAGAATAGATATTGTTAAAGATGAGAATACCATCTCATCCCTGTCAGCATGGCTATCATCAATAAATCAGAAAACAACATGTGTTGGTGAGGACATGGAGAAAAAGGAACACTTTTGCACTCTTGGTGGGAATGTAGATTGATGTAGCCACTGTAGAACACTGTATGGAATTTCATCAAGATACTGAAAATGGAACTAACTACCTTTTGACCTGGCAATTCCACTGCTGGGATTATACCCTAAGAATACTGAAACACCAATTCAGAAGAACCTATACACCCCAATGTTCATTGTGTAACCATTTATAATAGCCAAGTGCTGGAAACAGCCTAAATGCAATAAGTAAATGAATGGATCAAAAAACTGTGGTACATTTACACAATGGAATATTATGCAGCAGAAAGAAAGAAGGAACTCCTACCCATTTGACAGCATGAATGGAACTGGAGAACATTATGCTAAGTGAAATACGTCAGGCAGTGAAAGACAAATACCATATGATCTCACCTATAAATGGAACCTAGTCAACAAAACAAACAAGCAAGCAAAATATAACCAGAGACATGGAAATAAAGAACAAACTGACAGTAACCAGAAGGGAAGGGGAAGAGTGATAATGGGAAAGAAAGGGAAGGGTTGTCAAGGTACATATATAAAGGACCCATGGACAAAGACAAGGGGAGAGGGTTGAATATGTGAGGTGCAGTAGGTAGGATGGAGAAGAATAATGGGATGAAAATGGGGACAACTATAAT
This sequence comes from Pteronotus mesoamericanus, assembly GCF_021234165.1. Lineage (NCBI taxonomy): Eukaryota > Metazoa > Chordata > Mammalia > Chiroptera > Mormoopidae > Pteronotus > Pteronotus mesoamericanus. The sequence goes on from NW_026555321.1 coordinate 63,945,869, forward strand.
TGAATGACAATAAAGAAATGAACTAAATAAAACTTCTAGGAAAAAAAAAAAAAGATAACAATGGCAGGAACATACCGAACTGCTTTGGGACAGAGTTGAGCAAACATTATGGTGCTAGGTGTTTTGGGTCAGGGTCCAGGAATTTTGTAAATTTCTTTCCCTACCTTGAGCTGGTTATCTGGTATAAAATTAACAGAGCTTGAGGGAGAAACAAAACATGCTTCAAGGAGTGTGATTTACTTCTAAGTCTAATTTCCCCTGGAGGCCCTTGGAGTCATTATCAGGTCTTGCCTGCCTCCAGCGTTACTGGCTATCTGGCCAAGACTTACGGGTCCTTTCCCAGGCCCCAGATTGTGCAGGGCTACGATTCCCGATACTACTCAAAGTGGCTACACTCTCCCCTGTCCCAGCAGCCCCCACCTCCCATCCTCTATTTTATCCCCCTTGAATTTGTCAATGGGTCTTTTATACATGTTCCTGGTGACCTTTCCCCTTCTTTCTCACATTATCCTCCTCTCTGCTTTCTGGGAATGCAAAATGGTATAACCACTGGGGAAAACAGCATGGGATTTACTCAAAAAACTAAATATGGAACTGCCTTTTGACCAAATAGTTCCACTGCTGGGATTATGCCCTAAGAATCCTGAAACACCAGTTCAAAAGAACCTATGCACCCCAATGTTCATAGTAGCACAATTTACAGTAACCAAGTGCTGGCAGCAACCCAAGTGCCCATCAGTAATGAGTGGATTAAAAAATTAGTATATTTACATAATGGAATCCTACACAGCAGAAATAAAGAAAGAGTTATTACCCTTCACAACAGCATGGATGGAACTGGAGAGCATTATGCTAAGTGAAATAAACCAGCCGATGCAAGACAATACCACATGATCTTACCTACAAGTGGAACCTAATCAACTAAACAAACAAACAAGGAAAATATAACCAGAGACATTAAAATAAAGAATTAATATTTGAAATAATAGTGAATTGATGGCATCTAGTAAGTCTCTTATATGGTTTATTCTTTTTCTCCTTTCTAAGATGGAGTTGGTAATAGTATCTACCCTATATTCATAAGAATTAAAGGAAATTAAGGAAATAAGGACTATATAAATATTACCTTTTTAAATAAAATCTTTCATGTGCATGCCATGCATAACAGATATATTTTTTTAATTTTTTATATTTTTAAATTTATTTTTTCAAATACATTTGTCTCTGCCTACTCCCCACATTCTTAATTTCTTATATTCCTTTTCATAAAACTTCATGACTGTAGTTCTGTGTAAGTGATATTTAATTCTTTTGTTGCTTCAAGGTTTGTCTTTTTATATAAGTCCTGAAAGGCATATATAAAGGGCTCAGAGACAAAGCTGACATTTTTCATATTCTTTTACCTTGCCATAAACTTCAGTTATATGTATTTCTCTTGACTCTTTCAATGGAATAATTTCAGATATTGGAATGAAGTTTGTTCTTGTTGACACATAACCGATCGACAATATTCAATATATGATGAAATATGGAATTTAAAAAAACTTTAGACTTCACTTTTTTTTAAATTTTATTATTAATTAATTAATTTATTTATTTTAATTAATTTATTTACTTTTTAAATACATTTGTCTCTGCCTTCCCCCCACCTCTTTCCCTTGCCCCCTCCCACCTTCCCTCCCTCAGCTCTTCCCCTTTGGTTTTGTTCCTGAGTCCTTGCTATATGTTCCTTGACTTTCCCCTTCCCTTCCCTTTCCCTGCCCCCCCTTCCCTCTTGTCTCTGTTGATTTCTTTTCCTTTCAGTGTTGCTGGTCATATTTTCCTTGCTTCTTTGCATTGTTGGTTAGGTTCCACTTATAGGTGAGATCATATGGTATTTGTCTTTCGCCCCCTGGCTTATTTCGCTTAGCATGATGCTCTCCAGTTCCATCCATGCTGTCGCAAAGTTTAGTACTTCTTTTTTCTTTCTGCTGCGTAGTATTCCATTGTGTATATGTACCATAATTTTTTGATCCAATCATCTACTGATGGGCATTTAGGTTGCTTCCAACACTTGGCTATTGTAAATTGTGCTGCTATGAACATTGGGGTGCATAGGTTCTTTTGTATTGGCGTTTTGGTGTTCTCAGGGTATAGTCCCAGCAGGGGAATCGCTGGATCAAAAGGCAGTTCCATTTTCAGCTTTCTGAGGAAATTCCACACTGCTTTCCATAGTGGCTGCACCAGTCTGCATTCCCACCAACAGTGGACTAGAGTTCCCTTTTCTCCACAGCCTCGCCAGCACCTGTTGGTTGTGGATCTGTTTATGATGGCCATTCTGACCGGTGTGAGGTGGTACCTCATGGTGGTTTTGATCTGCGTTTCTCTGATGGCTAGTGATGCTGAGCATCCTTTCAAATGCCTATGGGCCCTCTGTATCTCCTCCTTAGAAAAGCATCTGCCCAGGTCCTTTGCCCATTTTTTGATTGGATCGTTTGTCTTCTTGGAGTAAAGTCGAGTGAGTTCTTTGTATATCTTGGAGATCAAACCTCTATCTGATGTATCATTAGCAAATATATTTTCCCAAATGGTTGGCTCCCTTTTCATTTTGCTGATGTTTTCTTTAGCCGTGCAGAAGCTTCTTATTTTGATGAGGTCCCACTTGTTTATTCTTTCCTTTATGCCCCTTGCTTTAGGAGACATATCAGTGAAAAAATGGCTGTGTGGGATATCTGAGAGTTTCCTGCCAATGTTCTCCTCTAGGACTTTGATGGTGTTGCGACTTGTATTTAAGTCTTTTATCCATCTTGAGTTTATGTTTGTGTATGGTGTCAGCTGATGATCCAATTTCAATTTTTTGCATGTAGCCGTCCAGCTCTCCCAACACCATTTGTTGAAGAGGCTGTTATGACCCCATTTTATGCTTCCGCCCCCTTTGTTGAATATTAGATGTCCATAGAGACCTGGGCTTATTTCTGAGCTTTCTATTCTGTTCCACTGGTCTATGGGTCTGTTCTTGTGCCAGTACCAGATTGTTTTGAGTATAGTGGCTTTGTAGTAGAGTTTGATGTCCGGTATTGTGATCCCTCCTTAAAAATGTATCTAATATTTTCAATAAATACTTTAACTTTTCCTGTAATAAGTGATATCAATTGGGAGTTACAGATTTGATTAAATGCCATCTTCTATAGACTTAAATCTGGTAGATAAAAAAAATTTTGTTCTAAATTAGATTGGTAAACATTTAACTTATAAACATTTTTGGATACCTGTTCTGAATCTTCAGTATGCATTATCAATGTGTTTAAAGTGGGCGTATTTTTTTTTTATTTGAAAGCATATTTACTGCAAGTAATTTTTATCCCAGCTGGGATGAACGTTTTTAGTCTTAGTGGCTCTCACTGGCCTTCCTACCACAGAAAAATATCTCTCTACAACTGACAAGGGACACCAGCTTAGTTATCTGGAGACATCTATGAGTTTTCATTACTCAGAACTCACCTAAATGCATATTCTATAAGTAAAACTCCAGGAAATTTGATTATATTCCTAAATAGATAATATAACCAAAAGCTTTCAATAAACTCTTAGGATGTTTTCAAAGAAACACCTTGAAATAAACAGTATTATTAAGCAGTGCAATACCATGGAATTAGCCCACAAAGTACACCATTTCTGTGAAGCTTAAAGTGAGACCATTTCTCTCTTTCCTAGGCAATGAAGGACATATGCAGCCAAAGGGGAACTGAGAATATGGCACTTTCAGAGAAGAATAAACTGTGAACTTCTAGGTCTTTTGGCAGAATTTAAGGGGTGCATCCGATTCTGCCAAATCTATCAGTATTTATGAGAAACAAAGAAGCTGTTGGGTTCAAGACAAAGCTCTTCCAAATTGATATGGTGGTGATAGAGAATTGGTAAAGATAAATTAGATTTGAGTGTTCAAGATTCCATATACAAAAAATTTTTCCCCAAAGTAGCTTTTAAAGATGCAAAGAATCAGTGGACTAAGAATGTTAATGATAAAACACTACAAACAGTAGACAGACAGGAGGGGATTAGAATAATAGCAAGTAGAACTGGCTGGTGTGACTCAGTGGATTGAGTGCCAGCCTATGAACCAAAGGATCACTGGTTCAATTCCCAGCTGGGGCACATGCTAGCTTGGGCTGTGGGCCAGGTTCCCATTGCAGGTACTCAAGAGGGAACCACATATTAATGTTTCTTTCCCTCTCTTTCTCCCTTCCTTTTCCTCTCTAAAAATAAATAAATAAAATCTTTAATAAAATAAAAAGAATAATGGCAAGTAAAGTTGGATGGGTAGACATGGGTTCTTTTTTTTTTTCCATGCGGATTTTTCTTTACATTCGTTTTACTTTTTAATTGTTTTAAACTACAGTTTACATTCAATGTTATTTTGTATTAGGTGTACAGCATAATGATTAGGCAGTGATATACTTTACAAAGTGTTCCCCCTGATATTTTTAGGCCTAACCTGGGAGAGATATGAAAGTGTGATGGAACAAACATACACATGCAGGAAAGAGACATCTGTTTTATTTTTGGTTCTGTCATTAAGCTAGCTGTGTGACACATTTAAACTTTTGTTTCACAGCAGCTCATCTAAAAATTAAACTGTTTGTTAAATGTGATTTCAATGGAGAGCTTTAAATTTGGGGGATTAGTGGATACGATTTGGGGAAGATCAGAGTATACAAATTACCCCATTCTGGAAACAGGGTCACATTTTATTTTTCTACAGATAACATCCTATTCTACAACTCTGTTAATAAAAAAGTGGTGGCAGGAAGGTGGAGAAAAATGAGTAGCATCTTATCAAAGAATTTTATTTCTCATATTGTGAAGCTCTTCACCAAGCATTACCTCATTACAGTTGTGCCCAACAGTAAATATTTTAACACTAAATTAATTGTTCACAACACTATCTCACTCATTTATCAAAAAATATGAAAAAGTTTTATATATTTTTCATTTCTATTCAGGAAACAGTCTTAGAGAAGTAAAATTACTTCTCTAGATAGCACAGCTATGAAGTGGTGATGTCAAAATATAAACCAGGATGTACAATATTTCCAAACCTGTGATCTTTCCCATATCCAACTCAGCCAATCTACTGATCTGGTTCAAACTGGGGATCATAGTGATTAGGAACTATGTAGTGCTATATTGCATGTGAATAATTTTTCTAATTTAGGATTACTATACTTAATCAATGATTGCCTCTAAGAACACAAAAATAAACAAAAAAGTAGGCAGAGCCAGGCCAGTTAGTCTAGTGAAACTTACAGCTTTATTTTTACTGTGTGATCCTTTCTGATAAAATAACACAGATTTTTATCTCCTTCTGAAATGAAGTTGATACCTTAATTTTGATAATAACATTGCATAGAGGTATTATATTGTTTTTAAACACTTATGTGCTAAGTACTCTAAATATATCGTCCCAGTTATCTAATGACAACTCTAAGTGCTAATTATTGCTCTTCTTTTGAAGATGACCATACTGAATCTCAGAGATGAATACTAAATTATGCAAGTTTGCCCAGTTAATGGAAAACTCAGGGACCTCAGATTCAAACTTAATAATTTCTAATAAAAATCCTATTTCCTTTCTATATATCAAATATCTTTAACGGCCTCATATATGCAATTATTTGTATGAGTAGAGTATAAAAGAAGTGGTGTGAACACTAACATTTACAATGTGGCTATTACATGTTTTGAACTATACTTTTGCTTGTATTTTCTTACTTAAGCTGAACAACTATCTTGTAAAATATTTATATTATCTACGTCTTGAGAACAGGAAACTGGGGAGCAGAAAAAGTGGCATAGTTTTTGTAAAGTAACACACATCTGAAAAACCTGAAAAGCTGGAATATGAAACTAAGAGTGATTAACCTAGATGCTTGAAGTATTTTTGCTATTGCACCTACAAAGCACTGAATAATTTGAATTATTAATATTTTGTTAAAATGATTGACTTTATTAATTTAACTTAGAGGTTATTTATGTTTTTATTTCTATTTTAGTAATTGCTAAAATATATTTGTCTAGTAACTTATCTACTTCTATGATTTAAAATTTATGTTGACAGGAAACTTCAGTCTATATTATCATAATTCTATCTCTGTGATCTTTGTAGGTATTTTCATGTTTTCACTTATAATTTTATTTTTTGAGCTTTCTCTCTTTCCTTTTTAATCATCTTCTCACTGAAAATTTCTGAAGTACTGATCTTTCAAAGAAGTACTTATGTCTTTTTTTTTAATTTAATTTTAATTTATTTTTTCAAATACATTTGTCTCTGCCTCCCCCTCACCACTTTCCCTTGCCCCCTCCTTTCTTCCCTCCCTCAGCTCTTCCCCATTGGTTTTGTCCATGAGTCCTTGGTATATGTTCCTTGACTTTCCCCTTCCCTTCCTTTTCCCAGCCACCCCTCCCTCCTTCACTCTTGTCTCTGTTGATTTCTTTTCCTTTCAGTGTTGCTGGTCTTATTTTCCTTGCATCTTTGCATTGTTGGTTAGGTTCCACTTATAGGTGAGATCATATGGTATTTGTCTTTCGCCCCCTGGCTTATATCACTTAGCATACTGCTCTCCAATTCCATCCATGCTGTCGTGAAGTGTGGTAGTTCTTTTTTTCTTTCTGCTGCGTAGTATTCCATTGTGTATATGTGCCATTACTTTTTGATCCAATCATCTACTGATGGGCATTTAGGTTGCTTCCAACACTTGGCTATTGTAAATTGTGCTGCTATGAACATTGGGGTGCATAGGTTCTTTTGTATTGGCGTTTTGGTGTTCTCAGGGTATAGTCCCAGCAGGGGAATCACTGGATCAAAAGGCAGTTCCATTTTCAGCTTTTTGAGGAAATTCCACACTGCTTTCCACAGTGGCTGCACCAGTCTGCATTCCCACCAACAGTGTGCTAGGGTTCCCTTTTCTCCACAGCCTCACCAGCACCTGTTGTTTGTTGATCTGTTTATGATGGCCATTCTGACTGGTGTGAGGTGGTACCTCCTTGTGGTTTTGATCTGCATTTCTCTGATGGCTAGTGATGCTGAGCATCCTTTCAAGAAGTACTTATGTCTTTATCTATTTTTTCTATTTTATATTTGGATTTTGTTTAATTTCAAAACATTTTGATAAGAAATATAAATATTATTATTTCATTTAAGTGTTTTTATATTTCTATTATGTTTGTTTGTTTAATCTGTGGGTTAATAGCATATTTACTAATTTGGGAAACAGAATTTTTTCCTAGTTTTAAGGTCTTACTTTCTAACTTAATTGAGTTGTGGTATTTGAAGAAAACTGAAACACTGATATGAAAGAATTCATGCACTTCTATGTTCACTGCAGTGTTATTTACAATAGCCAAGATTTGGAAACAGCTCAGGTGTCCATTAGTTGATGAGGGGATAAAACAGCTATGGTACATTTACACAATGGAGTATTACTTGGTAATAATAAAGAAGAAAATCTTATCTTTTGCAACAACATGGATGGACCTGGAGAGCTTTATGCAAAGTAAAATAAGATTATCAGAGAAAGTTAAGTACTACATGATTTCACTCAATGTGGAAGCTAATGAACAAAATAAACTAACAAAATAGAAACAGACTCATAGAAACAGAGAACAGGATGACAACTGTTAGAGGGGAGCTGCAAGGCTGGGTGAAAAAAGGTGAAGGGATACATACATACATACATACATACACCTCATAAAAACAGACAACAACATTACTATTACTAGAGGGAAATGGGGGTAAGGAGGAGGTAGAAGAGGTTATAAGGGGGATAAATGATGATGGAAGGAGACTTGACTTGGGGTAAAGAACACACATTACAATGCACAGATGATGTTTTGCAAAACTGAGCACCTGGAATCTATATAATTTTATGGACCAATGTTACTTCAATAAATTCAATAAAAAAGAAAAATATAGAAACGATGCAACATTGAGTTGTATTTAGAAAAATAGAAGATGTATGTTATGGCTAATGTTTATAGTTAGTTTTCATAGACTTTGTGTGGTTGAAAGAATATCTGCCATATTGTTGTTTATGTAATTTGTTCAGGCTGCTCATATCATATTATTACTGCTATTGTTTTGTTTGAGCTATTATACACTGATAGTGTTCTTGATTGACAGAACTAATACTCAGCCAAGCTAATGCAGACATTGCCATTATTATCAACTGCTTTATCTTGACATGATTTCACTACTAAAATGGTTTACTCCATTTTACATTTAGCCACATTAGTATTATGCATATTCAATTACAACACCCATGGCATAGGAAATGCAATTATATGATTAGTTTAACTTTGTAAGTCTACAGAGTATTTTATGAAGATCAATGGTTTATAATTTTTGCTTAATTCTTATTCTCTAATCTTTTCTTGGCTGGCAAATTATTTTATAATTCAGATATCTGCTGAACTGTCACCTCTTCAGATAATTGTCCCAATGGCCCAGTATAATAATTATTCATCCAAAACTCTACCATATAATTCTATTTTAGAGTAAATATACATATTTTTCCCTAAGGGCTTATTATAAGGATTCATTTTGTTTTGTTCACTTTGTTTGTCTTTATCCATTTTCTCCCACTACAGTTTAAGTTCCACCAGAACAGGGACTTTATCTGTTCACCCTGGTGTCCTCAGAATGTAGAGCAATGAACATAAGAATGTTTGATAAATTTTTATTGAATGGATAATGCTGAAAGATATTTTTGCAGCTTTTAGAATCCATATTTCTTCAAGTAATACTTTAAAATTTGAAGAGGAGAATTTGGTTATGTATTTCATGATATAATTTTAATTATCCCTGAACAAAACTTGACTCATCATTGCCTTCTTTTTTCTTTGAATTTCTTTTTCTTCCTTTGAAAAAGAAATCCAAATGTTCCTTTGCCCTCTTTTCCTATTTATTTCTTCTCTTCTCTTTCTCTAATTTTTTATGGATAGTAGACTTTTTTTCTAAGTATGAGTTTGGCTGATTAAACTCATTGTTATTTCTAACGCTTAGCAGTCAATAGACTTTCCAAAGAAGAAAATTGAAATGGCAAATTCAGTAGTTCATGGTCAGCTATTAATACTCATCTCCTTGAGTATACATGAGATCTAAATAATGTTGGTGGGTTTTCCTGAGATTATAAATATGGAGCTTTTGTTGTTTTCTATTACAAAGATAAGTCATCATAGGTATCAACAGATATGTTGCATTCCCATCAGTTCAGATTGGGAGCCCTTACTCTCTTAATCTGACATTAAGGAATTGAGTCTGCCTCAATTAAACATTAATGCTTCTTCCTTTAAAGATATGACCTATTTTTATCAATTGTTTTCTTCTGATTGCTGTTGAAAAAAACCCTGCTTATTAAAATAAAAAAAAATTGCATGCTTATAGAGGCACTGGTTATTAGCAACATGCATCATTTAATTTGACAGTTGTTTTTTTTTTTTTTTGGTAGAGAACACATGAAGTAGGAAAATGAAGCAAAATAAATTACAACACAAAAACAGTACATGCTAAGATTAAAGCCAAGTTAAAGGGAATTTTACAATACGTATTATACATTTAGTCTGACTTCTAAATACTGAGTGAGACTGTGTCTAGATTAGCCTGATTGCCATAAAATCTGTCCATTCATTTGAGTCATTTCCACAAGAATAGTAGTTTCAAGTTGTGTTTACTAATTAGAGAGAAATTCTTTAGCATATAAGATACTTCCATCAGCAAATTCACTCATTCAATAGACAACTATTAAATGCTGACAATGTGCAGCTTAGGTTTAAACTCCAGAATTATTGTGGATTCATAGAGGAGAAAAGATACAGTAAAAAGTAAAACAAAAATATCATCTTTCAGACTGCAAAAATGGCTTTACAAGTGAATATATATAACGGGTGTCATTACTGCTATTTCAGTTAGGATGATCACAAAACCTCTTGGAAAGAGATGACTTTTGAGATCAGATATAAATAATAACATAACTATGCAAAGCACCAAAGACTATCATCTGTGTTGAAGGGAATAAAGGCACAAAGGCAGTGTCATTCCTGGAATAGAAAGAGACAGCTGGTTGGAGTATTTTGACTGAAAATAGGAGCATATTAAGAAATGATGTTGGAGAGATAGTAGGCAATAGGTTGAGTCTGTTAGGATAATGATAAAAGTTTGAATTGTATTATAACTTTTAAAACAAGTTATTGAAATATTCTAACACAAGAGTGAAATGATCTCATGTGTTTTTAAGAGTATTTTTGAAGCTATGTTGCCTATTCTGCTGTGTGTAGAGTGGATTGTAATAAAATGAGTATAGAAGAGAGAGACTAATTAAGATTTTCTAATTGGACAAATGAAAAATAGTGTTGTTCTAAAACTGTGGGGAAGAAGTGTAAATGGTGTAAAGTGGTGAGGTCTGGGTTGCATTTTGTGGATAGAGGTAACTGGAATTACTGGTGCATCGCAGCATCGCATGTATGAATGAAAAAAGAAAATGACTCAAGAATGACTAATTTTTATTCTAAGCAACTGGATAGGTGTCATTATAAAATTTAAAGACATAAGATTTACATTGCACAGCTTAAATTCAATAAAAATAAATTTGATGTGTACCTTATTATATATGTTATATATTTTCTGTAAATGCTATCTTGATAACTATTGGAACTTTTATTTTGGGACCCAGAGGCAGATCCTAAAGAACTCTGGATATATTTCTTTTTGAAAGGAATTTGAAAATATATTGCAGCCCAAATTTCTCTATCTTGTCTAATATGTATATATTAAATTTAGGTCTTGAGTAGTTTTCAAAAACATGCCAGGTCCCTTAATATTGAGAATTAGTTATAAATATAAAATATTGAAAGATTATCAACCTAAAGGATTGGTAACATTTTGTAATTTCATGTGACATTTTATAGTGAAAAAAGAAACTAACTTACAGAGCATTGAAAAAAATGAATAATGAGCATTAATTAAAGGACTGCAAAAAAATAGGCTAAGATGGGTTTTTTAATGTTTATTAGAGAAAAGAGCAGAAGTCTTTATTTTATATAGAAATCTGTATGGAACATACTTAATAGGACTAATTCATAGATGAAAACTCTTGTCTATCATGGTGTGAGTCCATGGCAGGTCCTAATATTCAATGTTTGAATCACACGTTTCTTTTAAAGATCCAAATGCCTCTATGTCTCCAGAGATTCTTGGAATTCACCTGAATAACTTTCCCTGTGCGTGTGCAACCAGTGTTGCCTGACTTTCATTTCCTTTGAATTGTGATCGCAATTATTTATTTTTTCTGGAAGGAGTTAATATTTTATTTCCCCATTGGTGTTAATAAGAGCAAACCTTTACAAGAAGCATATTTTGATTAAATAGTCAGCACTTTGCAGCCCATCTTCATTTTAAAATTCAATGTTGTTAATCTATAGTTCTTCCCTGAGGTATTTTTTATTACCACTACAAACTGGTAGTCAAATCATTTTTTCCTTAAACTATGAAGACATGTGGTGACTTTAATAAGTGGATTTTTAAAGACGTTAATCTTTATATTTTATATCATACCTCATTATGTCATACATAATTTTATTTCAATAATAAGAGTTGGTACAAATCCATTTGTATAAATCTAGATTCATATAAATATTTTATATAAAGCATTAATATCTTATGTTGACATATGACAATTATATCCAAAATAAAAATAGATCATGAGATAAAGTCTCAAAATGTCTAGAATAAAACTAAGTTGCTTCTGGTATAAGAGGAAAATAGTGTTTGTAGACACTTCTTTTTAAATAAAAAATGAGATGAAGTCAGATATCTTTTATTTTTTGGTATGTTTTATTTTATTTTTTATTGTTTCAATACATTTGTCTCCATTAACCTATCACTCTCTCTTGTGCCACCCACCCCAACTCACCCCTCAATCCTTCCCCACCTTGGCTTTGCCCATGTGTCCTTCACACGTGGTCCTTGATCTGACCCTTCCCTTTCCCCTCCCCACTACCCCATTCCTTCCGTCCCTTCCTCCTATCCCTGTTGCTTTCTTCTTTCTTTCAGTGTTGCTGGTCATATTTTCCTTGCCTGCTTGCTTTGCTGATTAGATTCCACTTATAGGTGAGATCATATGGTATTTGTCTTTTACCACCTGGCTTATTTCACTTAGCATAAGGTTCCCTAGTTCCATCCGTGCTGTCGTGAAGGGTAGTAGCTCTTTCTTTTTTTCTGTTGAGTAGTATTCCATTGTGTAAATGTACCATAGTTTTTTGATTCACTCATTTACTGATGGGCACTTAGGTTGCCTCCATATGGCTTTCTTTGCATCTGATATAAAGCTTGTTCTCTAATCAGGAGAACAGTGAAGATAACCCAACCAATCTCTATAAAGATGATTCATAACTCTCCAATTCCTACAGTGCAATGAGGAACTCTAGAAATTATTTATAACAACATAAGTTATCCAATGATTAGATATAATAATTAGCTATACCCTTTCATGAGGAAGACCCAATGTAGCACTTGGAGATGTGTTTTCATTGAAATAATTGCTGCTAGAGTTTTTGGAAGATAGTGTCTATAAATAGCAAAGCAAACTAACAATTATCTGAGCTTTTGTTGTGAACTGGCATGTTAGAGATACGATCTAATTCGATGAAGCTTTCCCTCAATTATTATCCAAAACTGTGCTAAGCCTTGTGTCAAGTGTTGGTAATATACCTGTAAACAAGATAAGAATGCATCTAGTCCTTCTGGATTTTACATCTTCATGGACATGGAGGAGAAAACATATAATCAATTAAAATACAAATTATAAAAGTTTCTAAATAGTAATGAGAGGTTAATATTGGCTAAAAATAATTTGGATCAATGGTCTACTGTAAATTCTACATACTTTCAAGCAGTTTTCTATTGAAGTATTTCCATTAATCAAGATAGGTGAAAGTTATATGTAGTAACCCCAATATCTCAGTAGCTTAAAAATAGAAAAATGTGCTGTCATTCATGTCACAAGAAGATGAATATAAAACAGCATTCCTTGGCTCTTCTACAAATCTAAAAATGGTGTCTCTGAACTCAATATTCTTTCCATAAAGTAGTGATTCAATAAGGAAGTCCTAATTTTGAAATCACTGGGGAAGAAGAAAAGAGACCAGGAATAGTGCAAGGTTTTTTTTAAGGCCACATTTGGAAGTAGTTTACTTTTCAAATTTCAGTGGCATAAATAAGTCACATGACCCCCCAACTTCATTTCAAGAGAGACTGAGAAATATGTGGTAACATGTCAATACTACTGCAGTGATCTGTTTGGCCCTATGCTTGCAGAGTTCCCTCATATATAGATTAAAGAACTAATACAACTACTACTAATTATGATTATAAAGATAATTACTATAATTAATAATAACCATACCTTTATATTATAATAATTATAATTTTTCGCATTTTTTATTTTTTCTACAAAACAAATGATTTCAGGGTACTTCTTATTAAATTAAGTAAAAGCTGATGCTCATGATCCATAGTTATTTTGATACATTTTGTCAAAGTAACTATGTTAAAATTATGTCAAGTTACTATGGTTGGTGTAAAAATACCCCATGACATTTAAATTAGAATTACACCAAACCAATAATCTGACACCAATTTGATTAATTTGTAATTTTTATTTGTTATAATTTTAGTGAAGATATGATAGTGTATAATGGGCTCTTCTATTTGTGTCCCTATTATTCATTGAGTAAGATGTAATTCCTGTACTCCGCATGTATCATAATTTGAAATGTGGCACCCCAGAAAGATACATCCATGTTTTAACTCCCAGAATGTATGCACAGAACCATATCTGGAAAAAGATTTAAATCACAGTTAATTCATGTCACCAGTACAATAGTTGTGGTTCAATGGTTCATGTGCTTAGCATGAATGGCTATGCTTTTCTAGGTCAGGGTTTTTATAAAGGATGCTAATTCCTAGTATCAAAACCTTTCATTCATTTACTTAATCATTATTTTAACACATTTTTTGAGTGCCCAGAATGTGACTAGCACGTATTCAACTAAATGTTAATGACATAAAGATAGGTAAGACAGTCTTCACTCAAAAGGAACAAATATTCAAGAGCAGGAAACAATAAATGCAAGTAAATAGATGCTTTTAACATAATGAAGCCAGTAGTAAAGTAAAAGTCTGTTCAGAGAGCTGAGGTAGCAAAACCATGGGGTGAGCATTCCTGAAGAGAAAAAAAAAAAAGAATTCAGTGTCAAAATAGTTTATCACTGTCCAATGATTTTTACACAAGATTTTTAATCCTTATGCTTGGTTTTAATTTGTTGGAAACTTAGATGGTAAATAATTCCACTTTTAAAATGAATGGATATATATGTGACTGTAGCAAATCTAAAACACTAATTTTTAATTACTGGAAAACAAACAACCCAGAGAGATTTAGTCTAGTGCATTGTTCCACAAGCTTTAAAGCAAATTACAACTAAGCAAACAATTGCATATTCTAAATTGTAGTGAAATATTAAAAGCCTAAGCATTCAGAATACATTTTTCATTTTGCATTTTTTATCTCATTTGTAAAATACTAAGAATAAAATTTTTGTTTATGGTAACAGTCAAATGTAGTGAATAAAGTTGATCAAAAAGAAATATAATCAAGTTTGTGGTATTTAAAAAATATTAAAGAAAAATATAATCCAAAGTCTGTGGTAATATAGAGTAAGAAATTACTAATGACTTATTTAAGAAGTGGAATAATCATTCTTCTGCTATTTTGGGAAAGAAGTACATGATAATAGTGTTTATTCCAAATGAAGTCATAGTGATCCCAATTTTCTTTTGAAAATACAATGGACTCCTGGTAAGGTGATGATAATTGAGCTAAACTTACATTCTTCTTAAGATTAAAAACCACCAAGACTAAAAATTTATGTTTTAAAAAAATTATGTATTTATTTATAATTTTTCAAATACATTTGTCTCCATTTACCTGCTATTGCTTTCCCCTGCCCCACCCACCCCCACCTCCCCTCCTCAATTCTTCTCCACCTTGGCTTTGTCCATGTGTCCTTCACACCTGGTCCTTGATCTGACCCTTCCTCTTCCCCTTCCCATTACCCCCTTCCATCCCTCTGTCCTTCCCTCCCATCTCTGTGGGTTTCTTCTTTCTTTCAATGTTGCTGGTCATATTTTCCTTGCCTGCTTGCTTTGATGATTAGGTTCCACTTATAGGTGAGATTGTATGGTATTTGTCTTTTACCACTTGGCTTATTTCACTTAGCCAAAAAACAAATTTATGTTTTAACAAGAAGTAACATTGTATGGTGGAAAGTTTAAGAGCTCTGATACACTTGAAGGCATATTTGACCAGACTCTCATTTATCTAGTTTATAGAATGACATGATATTTATTGTTTCTATGATTTGTTGTGAGGATTTTACGAGAATTATTCGTGACCTGTCCACCCTAGCACATAGCATGGTTTATGAATGCAGGAAGTTCTTCCTCTCTCAATTCATACCAATTTCTGAGAGCCACCTGTGCTATTCCTATGTTCTCCAGAAAATGTGTTTTGTGGTCCCAATGAACAATGACTTTGTACTATTTTTGTAAAGGATATAATGACTAATTTTATTTTATTATTAATGTTTTATATTTTTCATAGTTTACCAGACACATTTTATACATCTTTACATATAATTAAAGCAATTATCTAATAGTAGTTACTTGCAAAGAGTAGTTGGTAGGGTGGGTGTCATCTCTTAAGACATATCAGCCAGATATGTCTTATATTCTAAGAGCTTTATATTCTAAGATTGTTCATTCCTGATTTTCAGGAATTTAGTCCAATTTCTCTACATTTGGATCCAATATTGTTATTAAAAAAAATGAATGAACAAAATATAAGCATTATTTGTGACTTCAGGTGTCCACAAGTTAGCTCTATATGCTGAAAAATAATCATGTTCCTTTTTGGCATGCAATATATAAAATGGTGAATTATTTTAGATTAAATGAAAATTTATGTCTGTTAACATAAAGGGTTCTGGATTTCTGATGATCTCGTTTCGATTTTATAATACGATAGTCAGTTGTATAAGTATTTGAATACAAATATACTGTAGTCATCATTTTTAGTTCACTAACATACTGCAGCCAAAATCCACTACTTCTACAAATCTTACTTGTAAAGTTACAGAATATTATTTTTATTGCATTTTTTCCATTACCATTTAGTCCTCTTATACCTCTCTCTCTTGACAATCACCACTCTGTTGTCCATGTCCATGAGTCCTTTTTCTTTTTCGCTTAGTCCTTCTAACCCCTCCTCTTCATCCTCTCATCACCCCTCCTCTTGTCTGTCATCCTGCTCTCTCTCTTTGAGTTTGTCTCTCTTTTCCTTGTTAGTTAAGCTTGTTCATTAGATTCCACATATGAGTGAAATCATATGGCCTTTGCCTTTCTCTGTCTGGCTTATTTCACTTAACATAATGTTCTCCAGGTCCATCCAAGCTGTGCCAAAAAGTAAAATTTTCTTTTTCTTTGTGGCCAACTAGTATTCCTTTGTGTAAATGCCCCTCAGTTATTGTATCCACTCATCTACTGAGAGGCACTTGGGCTGCTTCCAGATCTTGACAATTATAAATAATGCTGCAATGAACACAAGATTGCTTATGTTCTTTCAAATTAGTGTTTTGGGTTTCTTTGAATATATTCCCAGAAGTGGGATTGCTTGGATCAAGAAGCAGATCCATTTTTAATTTTTTGAGGTATCTCCATACTGCTTTCCACAGTGGTTGCACCAATCTGCATTCCCACCAACAGTGCAAAAGGGTTCCCCTTTCTCCACATCCTTGCCAGCACTTTTTTTTTGTTGTTGTTTTTTGATGATAGCAATTCTCAAGCGTGAGGTGATACCTCATTTTGGTTTACTTAAATATTAGACCTGAAGCCATAAAAATCCTAGAAGAAAACAGAGGTAGTAAAATATAGGACATTGCTCATAGCAATATTTTATCTGATATATCTTCCCAGGCAAAAGAAACAAAAGAAAAAATTAATAAAGAGGATTACATCAAACTAAAAAGTTTCTGCACAGAAAATGATCAGCAAAATAAAAAGACGACCCACTGAATTAGAGAACATATTCACCAATACTCCTGAAAAGGGGCTAATATCAAACATTTATAAAGAACTTATAAAACTCAACACACATAAGCAAAAAACACAAACAATCTAATTAAAAAATGGGCAAAGGACCCAAATAGACACTTTTCCAAAGAGGACATACAAATGGCCAATAGACATATGAAAAAATGTTTAACACCACTAATCATCAGAGATGCAAATTAAAAATGTCAATGAGACACACTTATTTTGCTTCTTGTTTGAGGTAAGTCTATTATATATACCTAAGAATAGTCAGTGTAAAATATTTTAAGCAAAAATATCTGATTTTTAAAGGTCAAGTAATGTTTTCTCTTGAGTGACTATTATCAGGCATAATATATTCATTACGGTAGTGTTGTCATATTTAAAGATGTTATTGAAATGTTTATTTTGGAATATTTGAGATATTTATTTTGTCTTCTATTGTGAAACTTAATGAGGTTTTTTTGGGGGGGTCTATTCATATTTATTTTTTAATGTTGATCAGTTACAATTGTCCCCATTTTCCTCCATTACTCTCCTCTGCCCTACCCATCCCCCCACTTCCCACATTCAATCTTCCCTCCCATTGTCTTTGTCTATGGGTCTTTTATACAGGTTCCTTGACTTGATCCTTCCCCTTCTTTCCTCCATTACCTCCCCACCCTCTCCCCTCTGTTCACTGTCAGTTTGCTTTTTATTTCCATGTCTATTGTTCTATTTTGCTTGCTTGTTTGTTTTGCTGAGTAGGTTCCACTTATAGGTGAGATCATATGGTATTTGTCTTTCACACTCTGGCTTATTTTACTTGGAATAATACTCTCCAGTTCCATCCATGCTGTGTTGAAGGGTAGGAGGGCTTTCTTTCTTTCTGTTGTGTATTATTCCATTGTGTAAATGTATCACAGTTTTTTGATCCACTCATTACTGTTGCCCACTTAGCCTGTTTCTAGTACTTGGCTATTGTAAATAACACTGTTATGAACACTGGGGTGCACAGGTTCTTTTGAATTGATCCCAGGGCATAATCCCAGCAGTGGAATCGCTGTGTCAAAACGCAACTCCAGTTTTAGGTTTTTGAAGAAATTCCATACAGTTTTCCACAGTAGCTGAATCAGTCTGCATTCCCACCAACAGTGTACTAGGGTTGTCTTTTCTCCACAACCTTGCCAGCACTTGTTCTTTGTTGATTTGTTTATGATGGCCATTCTGACCAGTGTGAAGTGGTATCCCATTGTGATTTTAATTTGCATCTCCCTGATGGCTAGTGATACTGAGCATTCTTTCACATGCCTCTTGGACCTCTGTATTTCCTCCTTGGAGAAGAATCTGTTCCGGTCTTTTCCTCATTTTTTAAAAATTATATTGTTTGTCTTCCTGGTGTGGAGCCATGTGAGTTCTTTATATATTTTAGAGTTCAACTCCTTGTCTGAGGTATCACTGGCAAATATATTTTCCCATATGGTTGGTTCCCTTTTAATTTTGTTGATGTTTTCTTTAGCCATTCAGACTTAATGAGGTTTTACCTGTGAGGATATTCAACCATAGCTAAACCTTTTATGTGCCGAATGAAGTTATGAGTCCCACACTTCTGATGGCAATCATCTACTTGCCTGTCATGGTCAATCACATAAGACACTTCTATCTAATGGACATTATTCTTAGTGGTAGGTAACAGTACATGTTTATTTAACTTAAACAAAAAGTGTTTGTTAAGAGAAATGTATACCTCACATAAACATTGTATGCACTGGGTATGTGGTGTATGTGCTGAGAAGAATTTATAAAGCAGGAAAGGAGAATAGAAAATGGCCTTTCAGTATTCATTAAAATATGACAAATTAAGGCTTTAAGGGATAACAGCATTTACTCCAGAGAATGAAGAAAATGAAAGAAGCAGCTAGGTAGCTATAGGTGGATGTTTGCTCCAGAAGAGAGTACAGGGAGTGAAAGGAGGCTGCCGGAAAAATTTGAGCCCTTATGAAGATACCAGTAAGCTACAGTGATGTGAACGATGTGGAGAATTGTTGTATATGAAGTCTGAATCCACTGGGATCAACATCATAGAGATTATTTTAATGACTAGTTTTTATTCTGTATGAAAATGTAAGCTATGGTAAAGATTGAAAGAGGGAAAAGATGAAACAAAGAGACCAAACAACAAGCTACTAAAAAGCAGAGAGAACTACTGTTTTTATATGAGTTCTGAGAAGTGATTTATTTATTGAACATGCAGTGTTACATGAAATAAATAATCAATGAGGAATATGGTCTGAACAAAGGAGGGTGACAGTACAGTTATTCATGGGGAAGATTCTTGGTTTAACAAGCTTTTCTGGAGGGGTAGGATAGAATATCAAGGACCCATTTTTAATGTTATCTTTAATATATCAAAGCATACAAATTAAAATTTGATGTTTATTCATAGAGAAATGTTGGTAGATTATTGAATATACAGTCCTAGAATCAAAAGGAGTGGTTAGCAATACAGATATTACATTAAAATTCACCTGCAAATTATTTCTATCCATTAAATAAATTTAATGAAGTTACTGAGGGACTAAAAATGTGTGGACAAGGAAGAGCAGCAAACTGTGCTTCCAATATAACAGGCAATCAAGATTACCAAGGGACCCTTGTACTGAAGAAAATTCAACCCTACACACACACACACACACACACACACACACACACACACACAGAGCAAAGATTAGAGTGATGCTGCTACCACCCAAGGAATGCCTGGGACTTCCAGAAACTAGAGGAGGCAGGGAATGTCGTCATCTTTGAGCCTTGAGAGTGAGTATGACCATTCCAGTTTATTGACTTAAGACTCTAAGCTCCAGATCTGTAGATGTACACATTTCTGTTGCTTTAAGACACCCAGTGTATGGCATCTTGTTATGAGAGCCCTAAGAGACTAACACTCATGGTTAAGGGTTGTGTTGAGTGTCTGCTGTAGTATATAGATAAAGGTTGAATGAGTAGGTTATATGTAATAAATCTATTCCAACATTTCCATAATCAATTCATTTGGAGTTCAATAGTGCCCATTGAGTTTAGGTTTAAAACAACCAAGCAAATAATTATATGTGCTTGAGAAGTTATTGAATACAAATTCTCTGATAAAGGGGCCCATGAAATTAATTCAGCTTGACATAAAATTACTTCTTAGTTTAGACACTTTAAGATTCTTCCCCACATATATTCTTCCAATATTTTTAATGTATAAACCTTCTCATTAGTTTAACTTAATGTTTATTTTCTTGAGCATGCTGGACTTAAAGTCTGGTTATAGGTCTTATGAAGTATGAGAACTATCTAAGCCTTTTAAGATAAGTATAGTTCTTCATATATGATTATAAAGTTTCCAAAGAAGCCAAAACAACCCTCCTAAAACTAGAAGAAACACAACTCCATGACATAGAAGATTCAGTGAGAAAGAGTGTTTGAAACACTCCAAACTGTTTTATGTTCAGTGTTAGGGGAAAGACACTATACCAATAATTGCCCTAACTTTCCTGTAAGAGACTTACAAGGTTTTGACATCAAGTTATGACAGGAGGGTAGGACTCATTTTTTCCAAAGCTGAGTTAACCCTATAGCTAAAGAGACAAGAGAGTCTTTGGAAATAATTACTGATACCTGCTGATTTTTTTTTTACCATGCTGTCATCTACTTTTTCTGTGACCAAGAATCTGCCAACTCAGAAAGCAGCCTTCACAGCGGCCAACCTAGGACCATGTAAACATATGTCCCCTACTTTACTTTTTTCTGTAGTTCACTCAGTTCTGAAACAGTCTATTCAAGTCAAGTACATTGGATTGGCAGAAGCTCTTTCATATGTTTGTTCTTCAGGAGCAAAAGAAACTGAGAAATTGAATATATTTCCATTTTAAATTTTGTATTAGAATTTATAGTATGGGAGGCTCAATATCAACCTATAAAGCAGATTATCAGAAAGTTGGGGGTTGTACTTCCCATTCATACTTTCACTAGTCATTCTGTTTGAGACTTGCTGACTAAATGCCCAGTGAGGACCACCTTCCACAAAGGTGGAAGAAGACTTAGTTCCATCATAAATGCACAATTCCCTCCGATTCCTGCTAAGTTTATCAGTTGTACAGAACTCCCCAGAGAAAAGTACCAAACAAGAGAACTGATTATGTTTCTGTTGCTTACATATTGGTGTGGAATGTTATTATAATAAAAACTCACAATTAAAGCTAGAAGAATTAGAGAATATATATTATAATCCATGCACAATGAAAGTTCTCACTTGGACTTATGTAATCAGGAACATATTTGAGAATACAGACTCATGGTAAAAAGACCTGGGTTTATTTTACTGTTCTTTTCTTCACGACTCAAGTTGAAAAGGAAAAATAATTTTGACTGAAACATTTTTCACCTTTTGTAACCTAGACATTAAGTAAAAAACCAAGAGGTAGGTGTAATAAAAGACTAGCTGTTGTTAGTAATATGTTTAAATTTCAATTGCTATTTGCTGAAATCCTACTATTTGCCCGGCCTTTTTTATTAGATGCCAGGGACAGAATTGAAAATTAAGTAGATATTATGGAAGATAATATGGAAGATAGAAGATACATTTTAGGAAAAAAATATGAAATTT
This sequence comes from Pteronotus mesoamericanus, assembly GCF_021234165.1. Classification (NCBI taxonomy): domain Eukaryota; kingdom Metazoa; phylum Chordata; class Mammalia; order Chiroptera; family Mormoopidae; genus Pteronotus; species Pteronotus mesoamericanus. The sequence goes on from NW_026555321.1 coordinate 63,967,681, forward strand.
AAAAAAGATTCTGAGATGTCAGAACACAAGCCATGTGCTTGCAATAATGATGATGGATGCAGGTCAGCACCTGCATAAGTAAGAGTACCTAAATGTCTGGAAAAGGGTGTTTAGCCATTTTGCAGAGCAAAAGGCCAAGTTGAAGGATCTCAGCTGAATTTGGAAGGTTTTGGAGAAGGCTCTGAAGCCTTTGTGAAAAGTGGATAACATGGTCCGTGCCCCTCTATAAGAAGATTACACTAAGACTTCCTTATCTAATATAACCTGAGAAGCAAAGGATATTTATTTCTAAAGTGTTGTAGATATATTCTTATTTTATCCACATAAACTCCTAATGCCAAGTAGGTGAAAGATATTTTTGTCATTTTGCTTTTAAGAGGTCATTGGTTCTCCAAGGTTAGTTCACTTGACACAAATGTATATTTTAAAGTAGCTGTGAGATTGTATTTTAAAATTATCTTTCATAGACTCTTTCAAATCTTAAAGAGGTCAAGACATACTTTCTTTTGAACAGTTGAAAGCTGCAGATCATGTAATTGAAACATGCATTTAAATTTGCTGCAGGAAAACAGATTTAACTATGCCAACAGAAACCTATGGCTTATATTATCTGCAAGCAGTAAAACAGCCCACTCAGTTGGATGGTTTCAAAACACATGAAGAACTCTTCTTCCCAATAACAATTGAGCAAAATATACTGTGTTTACAAACAGTGGCTTTAAATTGGTTTTGCTCATCCATAGTGACTACTTAAGGTTTTAAGCTACTGTTAAATTATAAAATTAACTTTACTAAGTTATATTTGTAGACAATATTTTCAATGCAGAAAAATAAGGTCAAAAGGTTAATTTATTGATTTAGATGACAGTAGTTATTAGTAAAGTGTAACTGAAGTTCTGTTTACTTGAATCACACTTCCATGAACAGAAATTTTTCTATAACAGAACCATTCATGGAATTATAAAGAAATCAGGAGAGTAGGTAATTAAACTTTGAGCAAGAATATTATTTTGTGAGTTGCGCTATTAAAGGGTGACTAAAAAAGTGTCACCCTTTAATTATATTATGTGTGTGTAAATGTATGTATGCATTTAAACATATTTGTGGCATCACATAGGTATACAGCCTTCTTCACATTTCCTTATCTTGCACTCGAAATACTAACTTAGTATGCTTGTAGTTTAAAATCGTTAAAATATTAGAGCCCAACATATGGATATGGTGAGAAAAGATTAAAACAATTTTGTCAGTGATGTTTAGACCTACAGGCCCACTCCTATGCTTCTTTTCAAAGGTGCACTTACAAGTTTTACCCTGGAACTCATAATCCTATTGATCATAGAACCAGTCATTTGATGGACAGAGATGGGGAGAAAAAATCTTCAATTTACTGAGCACTTGGTTGGAGATGCCAGAGGTAGGCATGCCATTGTCCTTGGCATGCTTATGCCTTTCATGCTAATGGTTACTAGAACAAAGATATGTAGGGTATTGTTTCCTTCATCTACTTTATCACTTCTTTCTCTCTTTTTGACATGGGAGAGAATTTCTTCATTGCGTAAGAAAAGAAATAAGCATGTTTGATACTGTTTTCTATTTTTGATTATAGCAATGGTATATTCTGAATTAAAACAAATATCTTTCTTTCCTTCATTACAAAAGCATTTTTTTTACACAATCCTTCTGTGATTAATAATTGACCACGGGTAAGGACTTATTCCAAAGGAACCTAATTAGACAAGTGTGAGAAATTACTGACTGTGAGTCCTAAACCTGTCTTAAATTCAATTTGGATTTTGATAGCATGAGTTTTACATTGACATTGATTTAAAAAATATTTATTTGGTCTTGACTACCGAATTAAAGTTTAACAAACTTTATTCCCTAAAACACAAAATGTAGAGAAATGCAAAATGATAGTGTAGTAAGGTTTTCTTTTGTGCAGAATAAAAATGTACCACATTTCTGAACTAAGGATAAAACCTTTGAAGAGGACTAAAAGGAAGGAACTGTTAGTTTAGCTGTGAGTTTGAGGAACACTTCCTATTGTCTTTGCCTTTATTGTGATTCTCTGAGGGAAGATGGGGGTCAGGTAGCAGCATAAATTACATAAAAGTGATGGACTCATGCCTCACATTTTAGTATGAGCCAAGACATTTAAGCATGACCAATTATTTAAGCATAACACATTAGCACAAGAGTAGAAAAGACTGAGTGAGGTGTCTGAGAATATGGGACTCATGGAATAGTGAGGTGCAGGAAAATAAGCTAAACATTCTCCATCTCCAAGGATGCATCAGAAGGGAAACAGCCAGGCTAGAACATCTATGTTCAGTATGATGGGAAACAGAACACCAGGAACTGGTAACCAAAGGACGTGCGTTAACTATACACACCAGCAGAGGATGCAGGTGCGCTTAGTAACACCAGAGGAAGAGAAATTACCAAATGCCGGTAGGAAGAGAAGATGAATGTAGATGAAGTGATGCTCATCAAGGGCCACACCTGAGTCCTCTTTTCAGTTTCCATAATCTCTTAGGAGAGGAATGGTGACTAGTGAGGGGAACAGTCCTGCCCTCTGATCGAGTATGGTCCAAAACAGACCTATTTTGGTTAGATTAAAGTTTAAACCACAAATAAAAGAACAGATGAAAAGCTAGATTATATTTACTATATAGTGAGTGATAAAACTTAATGTTTTCATACTTGAGTTTTATAAACTATCATACTGTGAAAGAAGTTTACTACATTAACAACCTTAAAAATGTATTATTTATTCATAGTATATGTGTGTGACAGACTATGGACTTAAATGGAAAAATAATATTTTTATTTGTGTTGGTACAAACACTTATATCATTATATTTATTAAACCCAGGTTACTGACACACACACAAATGTCAATTCCAGTGTTACCAAAGCAATCATAATTTATCATCTTTTGTGTTTTGTCATATCTAAAAACATCTAATTTTCATTGACTTAACATTTTCTTTATGCTCACTTTAAAAATATTATATTCCTAATTATCCTGTCAAGGAAATCACATAAATTAAATCTTTGATATAAATGAATAATGAATATTTCTTTGTTTGTATTAATTATAAATATTATTATTGAAAAAATAATAAATTCCACTTAGCACCTGAATTATAACTCATATTATCAGGTAGTCACTTCCTAAATTTTGGAAAGCATGGATCTCATTAATAATCAAGTGAAAAAAGTCAAATGAAAGTCTGTTTACTCAAAGATCTTATATTCAGTAATTCTTAATGAGGTAACATTTAGAATTATTTGGCAGGGGCAAGGGAGTTTCTGTGAAAAATTCCATTGGGATTTTAATAGGGATTGTATTACATTGCTTGGGAGAGTATGAACATTTTTGCAATGTTAATTTTTTCAATCAATGAACATAAACGGATGTCTTTCCATTTATATATCTTTTTAAATTCTTTTCATCCATCTTTTATAGCAATTAGTGTACAAATATTTCACTTTTTTGGTTGTTTATTCCTAAATATTTTATTCTTTTTGGTGCCATGTAAATGGTATTATTTTCTTGATTTACTTTTTGGATCCTTTGTTATTAGTATATAAAACCACAAATAATTTTTCCATGTTAGTGTTTATCTTACAACTTTAATAAATTTGTTCATGAGTTCTAACGGTTCATGTGTGCTAGTGTTTATGCGTGTATTTGTGTTTGTATGTGCATAGGTGTCCATTCTTTAGGGTATTCTACATATGAGATCATGTCATTGGCAAAGAGAGATTTTACTTCTTCCTTTTTGATTTGGGTACATTTTACTTATTTTTTCCTTGCTTAATGGCTCTGACTAGGCCTTCCAGTATTATATTGAATAAAAGTGGCAAGAGTGGGCATTCTTATGTGTTTCTTGATCTTAGAGGAAAAGTTTTCAGTTTTGTTAGCTATGGGCAATTTCATATTTGACCTTTATTATGTTAAATCTTTTCTATACACAATTTCTTGATAGTTTTTTTAATCATAAAATGGTATTGAATTTTCTCAAACAATTTTTCTACATCTAATGAGATTATCCTGTGAGGTTTATCCTTTACTTTGTTAATACAGGGTATCACACTGATTAATTTGTGTATGTTGAACACAAATTAATAATCCTCGTGTGCCAGGAATAAGTTCACCCATCCATGGTATATGATCATTTCAATGTGCTGTTGAATTTGGTCTGCTAATATTTTGTTGAAAAATTTTGTATGTATATTCAACTGGGATATTGGCCCATAGTTTTCTTTTCTTGTGGGTGGTGTCTTTGTCTAGCTTTTGTGTCAGTTGCTGCTGGCCAGATATAATGAGTTTGAAAGTGTTTCTTCTTGTTTTATTTTTTGAAAAAGTTTAGGAAAGGTTAGTATTAATTATTCATTAAACATCTGGAAGAATTCATTTGGGAAGCCATCTAGTTCTGTGCTTTTTGTTGTTGTTGGGAAATTTTGATTACCGATTTAATCTCCTTATTTGCTACTGATCTGTTCACACTTTCAATTTCTTCTTAACTGAGTGTTGGTAGGTTGTCAATTTATCTTAAAACATACACAAAAAACAACTCAAAATAGATTAAGTAATTAAAAGTAACACCTGAAACTAAAAACTAAAACCTTCTTGAAGAAAACATACTGGAAAAGCTCCTTGACATTGGTTCTTGTAATGATTTCTTAGATATAACACCAAAAGTACTGGCAATAAAAGCATAAATGGACAAACGGAATACATCAAAGTGAAAACTTCTGCACATTAGAGGAAACAACGAAGTGAAAGACAATGTACAGAATGGGAGAAAATATTTACAAACTATGTATCTGATAAAGGGTTGATATATAAAATACATAAGGAACTTTTACAACTTTTTAGCAAAAAAAAGAAAGAAAAGAGATTTTAGAAATGGGCAAAGGACCTGAATATATACATTTCTCAAAAAAACACACACAAATGACCAACAAATATATGAAAAGATACCCAACATCATTAATTATTAGGTAAATATAAATTAAAACCACAATGAAATATCACTTCATACCTGTTAGAAAGAATATAAAAACATACAATAACAAATGTAATATATATTTTATATGTAGAAAAAGAGAATCTTGTACTCTGTGAATAGGAATGCAAATTAGTGTAACCACAATGGAAATCAGTTTGGAGGCTCCTCAAAATATAAAAATAGAACTACTGTATAATTTAGTCATTTTACTTTTGGATCTATATCCAAAGTGATTGAAATCAGTATCTCATAGAGGTACGAGCACCTTCATGTTCATTGCAGAATTATTCACTATGGTCTAGAAAGGGAGTAACATAAATTTGTATTGATAGATAAATTGATAAAGAAAATGTGGTATTTATGTACAATAGAATATTATTCAGTCTTAAAAAAGAAGGAACACCTCCATTTTTTATAACATGGATGAACTTGAAGGACATTATGCTAAGTGAATACACCAGACAGAGAAGAACAATTACCACATGATACCACTACTATGACAAACCTAAAATAGACAAGTTCCTAGGAGCAGAGAGTATGATGAGGTTAACGGGGGTTGTAGGAACCAGAAATGGGGAGCTGTTTATCAAAGTTTCAGTTATGGAAGATGAGTTAGCCCTAGGAATGTACTGTGCATCATAGTACCTAAGATAAACAATACTGTATTGAATATTAAAAAATTTGCTAAAAGGTAATTATCTCCAAAAAATAAAAATCTTTGAAGGTGATAGATATGTTTATACCATTGATTGTGGTATATATTAATCACCAAATTAATTAAGTTGCATGCATTAAATATGTGCTTTTGGTATGTCAATCATGCCTAAATAAAGTAGTTTAAAATTAAAAAAAAAAGAACTTGTAGGATAAACTAAAACTAATAACCTTGTGTATTAAAAAGATGGTTTTCCCTAACATGCACAGATTATTTCTTTTAAGAATGCTGATCTCAAAAATAAATATAGTTTACTATTTATATTTATTATTTTTATTTAATTTTGGGGAGTTACATTGGTTAATAAAGTTGTATAGGTTTAAGGTGTACAATGCTATATCATCTGTATATTGATTAAATTAAAATTAAGAATTTTAAAATATAGTATATTGTTGGGTTGTATATTATAATATTAAAGTTCTGGGTTGCAATAATAATATTGTAGTAAGAGAAAGCAAATAAAACACACCGTTAACCATAGGTGAATCTAGGCAAAGAGTACCTGGTTATACTTTGCCTTATGTTAGCTGTAAGACTTTCAAATTAGAACAGAGGGGACATTCTTTATTTAAGGACTTTTTGCCATCATATTTTTATGATCTTTCTATAATTAAATTGGGTAGTTTGGCTGACCTGTTTACATACATATTGAAAATAAAGTCTGACGTGTATAAAAATAAAATACATATCAAAACAAGCATACAATTAATTAAATCCCCATTTACCTCTGGTAATGACCATACTATTGTCTGTATATGAGGGTGTTTTTTTTCCTTAATTCCTTTTTGAACCAGCCCCACAAAACACCTCCCCTGTGGCAGCTATGAGTCTGTTTCTTTTTTGTTTGTAAGTTTATTTTGTTCATTAAATTACAAATATAAGTGGAATCTTATGGTATTTGTCTTTATCTGACTGCCTTATTTCACTTAGCATAATGCTCTCCAAGTCCATCGATGTTGTGGCAAAAGGTAACATATCTTTCTATGGTGTAAATATACCATAGTTTTTTTGGTTTTTGTTATTTTTTTAATCCACTCATCTTCTGACACTTGGACTGCTTCCACATCATGGAGTTACCTCAAAAAATTAAAAATGGAACTTCCTTATGACCTAGAAATTCTACTTCTGGAAATTTATTTGAAGAAATCTGAAATATTAATTCAAAACAGTATATACACACCTATGTTCATTGCAGCATTATTTATAATAGATACATTTTATACAAAGGCTATCAAGTGAAGTCACAGTTTTTAGAATTACTCTTTGTTCTTGAATGATGATCCACAAATCAATACACTTACAAATATTGTTATTTCTGTGAATTCCAATATATGCTAGAATATATATCTTACTACATTTTTATGCAGCAGACAAATTTTTATAAATACACAGTATCTTAAAATAATTAAGACAAGGGCAAATATAGGATTTGTGACAAAGGAAGTCATTTTAATTTTAAATTTTTTTAATTTTAATTGTTTATTTTAAGTATATTTTTTCTATTACCATTTATCTCCCTATATCCTCTTCTTCTACCCACTCCTCTATCCCCTGCAATCACCACACTGTTGTCTGTGTCCATGAGTTCTCTTTCTTTTCAGCTTGATCCCATCAACCTCCAACCCCCCGCCCAGAGCTGTCAGCCTGCTCTCTATCTATGGGACTCTCTCTATTTTGCTTGTTAGTTAAGTTTGTTCATTAGATTCCACATTGAGTGAAATCATATGGTATTTTTCTTCCTCTGACTGGCTTATTTCACTTAGCATAATGTTTTCCAGGTCTATCCATGCTGTCACAAAGGGTAAAATATTACATTTACTCAATGGAATACTACTTGGCAGTAAAAAAAGAAGTCATTTTAAAGACATATGTTTTAAATTATTATTTTTATTGTTTATAGTGATATGAATTTTCATATTAATATAAATTGTTTTAAAATGCTAAGGATTATGGTTGTGTCTAAGTTAATATATTTTGCTTCAATTTACTAATTCTCAGATTACATTAAAATTAAAAATATATATAATATCATAAATAATTAAATTCAATGATTTACAATGATTTGTTTTAGTAAAACTCAATCTAATATACATTTAAATAAATATATTGATAAACCTTAGCCAAACAACCATTTAATGAAATGTATTACTGTAAAAAGTAATTGTCAAGAGTTATTCAATAAATCATTTTCAGAATTAAAAAGACATGCAGACATATATAACTCATTTATAAACTAAAAATTAAGAAGTTAATACAAAGTTCCAAAAAAAAAATTATTGATAAAGAAAAAAAATTGAAAAAATAATTATTGAATAATACAAATTAACAGAAACTGTTCTAAACATATTTTTAAAAGATGCATAACCATGTTTTAAAAAGTTTTTAATAGAAAAGCAGAAAAGCTAAAATTTAATGAACTAACTTTCCAAACTAAAAGTAAGAAAAGTACAAAGAAAAATAATATCAATAAAGCAGAAGGAAGAAACATTATTAAATAAGAGCCCTCTATAAAGTGTATATCCAAAGGAGAAAGTCACAAAGAAAAACTGCAAACAGGCCCATTTTGAATTTCTCTCAGGGAGACAAAATACACTGGTTCTTAGGGCCCTATTTCACTGAGACTAGCAAGGCAGGGAGATCAGAAATCAGTGCAGCAAGGGGTAATCAGGGCCCTGCTCAGCCTTGGCTCTCACACAAGGCTGCTATCAGCACCACACAGGAAAGCGCTGACTCTCTTACACAGATTGGCCCCTCCCTAGAAATGGACAGTTATTAATCAGAAACTATACACTATTGAAAATAAGCTGGGACAGACCAAGACAAGTGGTGCAGGGGTAGGGAGACACACCCACAATTTTCCCAGGAGATTGAACAGTGCCTCCTTGGGAAGGCCCAAGGACCACACCCTCAGGATTGCAATAGAAACCCCCTGTACAGACAGATGAAAATGGTACATATGGTACTGCCAGAAGTTGGATGACCCACCACTGGACCCTAAGCTGATAAAAACCAGAGGTGAATCCTGAAGGAGAAGACAGAAGACAAACACCAAACTCTGTTGAGATGAGTTTCATCACATTCTTTTTCATTAATTGAATTATTTTTGTCTCTTGCATAAACTTTTTAACAATTTTATCTTTTTTCAATTGTATTCCAACTAATTCACTATTTTTGTCTTTTTTATTCTTTTGATTTATATTTTTATATTTTATTTTTATTTCAAATATCACATTGTACCGTTCTCTTGTCTTACTCCATTTTCCCTTCTTTCGTTTTCTTATTTTTGTTTTAAATTTTATTTTCCTCCTTCTATGCCTTGTTCTTATTTATTACTCTTACTATATCTTCTCTTTCTACACTCTCAAAATCATTCTTCTTTTCTTCAGTCAGCTTACATTCTTGTTTACATTCTTATAATATTCTCATTTTCTTTCCAACTTTATTAATTATTGCTGTGTGGCATGGATATTGTGGTTATTGCTGTTTCTCTTCAATTTTATTCCTATTTGTTCACTATCTTTTTTTTTTTTTAATTTCAAATCTCATAGGTTACTTTCATCCTTACTTCATTTTGCCTTCCTTCTTTATTTATTTACATTTAGAATTTTATGTTTCCCTTTCTTAGCCTGGATTCTATTCATTACTCTTATTTAATCCTCCCTCTAGCTTCACAAAATCATTTTTCTTTACTGTAGAATCTCCTATTCTCTTGTCTGTTTCTTATAATATTCTTATTCTCTTTCATCCTTTATTAATCTTTGCTCATTTGTTGTTGTTATTGATCCTGTTATGTTTTTTCCTCAATTTTGTTCCTACGGTTTCACTATTTTTAAATTTTAAAAAAATTTTTTTTCAAACCTCGTTATATCATCCCTTTTCATATTCCATTTTGTAATCTCCCTTCCTTGCTTTACTTAAATTTTAATTTTTTTCCTTTTCTTCACCTTGTTTTTATTTCTTTATCCTTATTAATTCTCTTCCCTCATCCTTCTCAAATGATTTTTATTTCCTTTAGTCATCTCATATTCTTTTTACCAATCTTATAATATTATTAATTTATTTCCACCTTTATTAAACTTTGTTCATTCTCTTTTGATATTGCTAATGTAGTAAGGAGGTATGTTGGCTGGCAAGGGTTTGGTTTTCTGAGTAGTTTTACTTTATTCTGCAAGTGTCTGTACAATAGCATACAAGACATGGTGGGGGTCATTTCAGTCATCTAGCCAGAGGGGAGAATCCACCAACAAATGAGCCCTCAATAAACAAAACCTAAGTACAAGAAGAGAACCTGCATAAACTGAATAAAGGTCATCCCTAGAGCATCCAGATCAGGACAGCAAAGAGACTGCACCACTAAATCCAATAGAATTCTTACCACAGAAATCCACCCACCAAAAAGAGAGTCAAAGCAGAATGAACTGATATGCAAAAACATCAACAACAACAAAAGAGTCACCTAAAACAGGAACAAAATGAAACCACTCTCAATCAAAGTGAAATGAGGAATCCCCAGAAAAAAGGTAAATGAAATTGAAGCAAGCGATTTATCAGACATAGAGTCCAATATAATGGTTACAAAGATGCTAAAATTAGAGACATAACTAGGGGGAATTTTATGTGAGCTATAAGAAACTTAGTGGGAACTATATCAGAATAAAAAAAGAAAATAGAAATTATGAATAAGAACCAGCAGGAAATGAAGAATATGATATCTAAAATGAAGAATACACTAGAAATAATTAAAATAAGTCTAGTTGGAGAAGAGGACTGAATCAGTGAGCTGGAAGACAAGGTAGAAAAAAAGCACACAGTCAGAGCAATGAACCAAAGAAAAAGCACAGAAAGAATGAGGATAGCTTAAAGGAGCTTCAGGGCAACATGAAACAGAATAACATCCACATAATAGGGATACCAGAAGGAGGGAAAAGGAATAAGGGATAGAAAACCTGTTTGAAAAAAATGACAGAAAATTTCCCTAACTTGGTAAAGGAAAAAGTTATACAAATTCAGAAAGCAAAGAGGGTTCCAATGAATATGAACTCAAAAGAGGCCCACTAAAAGACATTTCATAATTAAAATGGCAAAAATAAAGATGAAAATATAATCTTACCAGCAGCAAGGGATAATCAGCTAGTAACATACAAGTGAGCTCCAGTAAGGCTATCAACTGATTTCTCAACAGAAGGGAATGGCATGGAATATTTCAAGTAATGAAAACAAAGGACCTATGACCAAGTCTACTCTATCCAGCAAGGCTTTCATTTAAAATGGAAGGTAAAATAAAGAGCTTCCCAGATAACAGAAGGCTAAAAGAGTACATCTCCACCAAGCTGACACTGCAAGAGATGTTAAAGGGACTGATTTAAGAAGAAGAAATAGAGGAGGGAGGAACACAGGTATAAAGGGAAAAAATGTCAATGAACAAGTACCTATCAATAATAACCTTAAATGTAAATGGAATAAATACTCCAAGCAAAAGGAATAGAGTAGCTGAGAGTAGAGTAACCTCATATATTCTCTCTACAAGAGACCCACCTCAGAACCAAAGATCTACACAGGTTGAAAGTGAAGAGATGGAAAAAGTGTTTCAAGAAAATGGACGTGGAAAGAGTTAGGGTAACAATAATTATATCAGACAGAATAGACTTCAGAACAAAGGCCATAACAAGACACAAAGAAGGTCACTACATAATACTTAAGGGAGTTGTCCAAATAAGAGGATATACCCTTGTAAACATACATACACCAAACATAGGAGCACCTAAATATGTAAGAAAAATCTTGGAGGACTTTGTAAAGGAAATTGGCATCAAAACAGCCATCATAGAGGATTTTAACATCCCACTATCAAAAATGGATTGATCTTCCAAAAAAAAAGAGTGGCATTGAACAACACTCTATATTAATGGACTTAATTGATATTTACAGAACATTTTCCCTCAAAGAAGCAAAGTATACACTTTTTTTCAAACATACATGGATCATTTTCAAAGATAGACCACAATACAGAGCAAAAAACAAGCCTTAACTAATTCAAGAAATTTGAAACCATATCAAGCATCTTCTCAGATCAAAATGGCTTGAAACTAGAAACTAACCTCAAGGAAAAAACTAAAAAAGATTAAAATATATGGAGACTGAATAACATATTATTAAATAATGAATGGGTTAATAATGAGAATAAAAAAGAATTCAAAAAATGTCTGGAAACAAATGAAAATGAATACACATTAATCTAAAACCTGTGGGACACAGCAAAGGCAGTCCTGAAAGGGAAGTTCATAGCAATATAGGCCTACCTATATAGAAGATAGAAAAAAATCTCAAATTAACAACTTACCTTACATCTAAAAGAACTAGAGGAACAACATCAAACAAAGCCCAGAGCATGCAGAAGGAAGGAAATAATCAAGATCAGAGCAGAATTAAATGACATTGAGACAAAACAAAACAACAACAACAGTAACAAAAAAAAAAAAAAAACCCTTAAAGAATCAAGTAATCCAGGAGCTGATTCTTTGAAAAAATTACAAAAAATTGACAAAACTTTAACCAGACTCATCAAGAAAAAAAGATGAAGGACCCAAATAAATAACATCAGAAAGGAAAGAGAAGTAACAACTGATACCACAGAAAGACAAAGGATTTTAAGAAATTACTATAAACAACTATAAGTCAAGGAACTGGACAACCTTGGTGAAATGGAAAAATATCTGGATACGTACAATCTCCTGCAACTGAATCAAGAAGAGACAGAAAGCCTGAACAGACCAATAACAACTAGTGAAATTGTAGCATTAATCACAACACTCCCGGCACACAAAAGCCCTAAACTGGATGGCTTCACAGTTGAATTTTAAACGACATTCAAAGAAGAACTAACATCTATCCTTCTCAAACTATTCCAAAACATTCAAGAAGAGGGAAGACTCCCAAACTATTTTTATGAGGCCAGTATTATTGTAAGTCCAAAACCAGGTGAAAACACAGCAAAGAAAGAAAACTACAGACCAGTATCTCTGATGAACATAGATGCTTCAACAAAATATTGGCAATCAAGATCCAGCAATACATTAAACAGAACATACACCACAATCAATTGGGATTTATCTCAGGGATGTAAGGATGGTATAACATTTGAAAATCAATAAATGTAATACATCACATAAAACAAAATGAAAGACAAAAATATCACATGATCATATCAATAGATGCTGAAAAAGCATTTTATAAAACCCAGCACCAGTTTATGATAAAAATGTTCAGCAAAATGGGAATAGAGGGAACATACCTTAACATAATAAAGGCCATATACAAGAAACCTATTGCTCACATCACACTCAATGGCCAAAACTTAAAAGTGTTTCCCTTAAGATCAGGAACAGAACAAATGTTCCTGCTTTCACCATTCTTATTCAACAGAGTACTGGAAGTCCTAGACAGAGTGATGAGATAAGAAAAACAAATAAAATGCACTCAAATTGGAAAGAAGGAAATTAAACTGTCATTGTTTGCAGATGACTTGGTAGTGTACCTATAAACCCTACAGTCTCCACCAAAAAAATGCTTGACTTAATAAGTGAATTTGCCAAAGTCAATATTTAGAAATCGATAACATCCTTGTACATCAACAATTAATTATCAGAAAAGGAAACGAAGAAAAAAAATCCCACTTATTATAACAACAAGAAAAATAAAGTACCTAGGAATAAATTTAACCAAGAATGTTAAAGATTTGTATTTGGAAAACTTTAGAACATTGAAGAAAGAAACTAAGGAAGATACAACTAAACGGAGGCATATACTATGGTCATGGATAGGAAGAATTAACATCATTAAAATGTCCATACCACCCAAAGCAATCTATAAATTCAATGCAGTTCCTACTAAAATACCAATAGCACATTTCAGAGATCTAGAACAAATATTCCAAAAATTTGTATGGAACCCCAAAAGACTCTGAATAACCTCAGAAATTTTGAGAAAGAAGAACAAAGTTGCAGAGATCACAGTACCGATTCTTAAACTATACTAAAAGGCCACTGTAATCAAGACAGTGAGGTACTTGCATAAGAACAGGTACATAAATAAATGGAACATAATGGAGAGGCTAGAAATAAACTCCTGTCTCTATGGTCAATTAGTATTAGACAAAGGAGGCACAAGCATACAATAGAGTAAAAACAGTCTCTTCAATAAATGCAGTTGGGAAAACTGGACTGATATATGCAAAAGAAAGAAAGAAAAAAAGAAAGAAAGAAAGAAAGAAAGAAAGAAAGAAAGAAAGAAAGAAAGAAAGAAAGAAAGAAAGAAAGAAAGAAAGAAGAAAGAAAGAAAGAAAGAAAAAAAGAAAGACCACCAAATTATGCCATACATCAGAATAAACTCAAAATGGATAAAAGACTTAAATATAAGTTGTGATACTATAGAAGTCCCAGCAGAAAACATAGGCAGTAAAATTTCAGACATCCCACAAAGCAATATTTTTGCTGATATATCTCCTAGGGCAAGAGAAGTAAAGAGAAAAAATAGACTACATCAAATTAAAAAGTTTCTACTGTGGAGGATGGTGAAGGCTGATATCAAAAGCCAAGTTAAGTGCTTGGCAAGGCCACGTTTGGCTGCTTGTATCTGCAAGGCAGAGCAAACTGGCAATTGGCAATAACCTGAGCCCAGGGGGGTTGAGAAAGGAGTAGATAACCACAAGCTTAAGCTTAAAATGACTGCAACCATTGCAGAAGGAAGTTTTATCATCTAGATAGCCTGGAGATGGAACAATCCATGCCCACAGAATTCCTCTAAGTCTGCAAAACTCCCTTGAGCTTTATCTAACCAACCCATTAAAATAAACATGGAGACTATGGTCATTGTCATTGTCTCACCATCAGAGGACAATGCCCCACCTGGCTGCTGCTTTTCTCTAAACTGTCTTGTGTTGTGTCTATGTCTATGTGTTGTGATGTTCTTTCTCAATCTCCCATTGCTCCCACTCAGAGACCACCACTCCATGTGGGTCGCAGCATTCTACATGGCAAAAGAAATTAACACCTAAATGAAAAGGGAAACAACTGTATGGGAGAACAATTTTGCCAGTGATATACCCAACAAGGGTTTAATCTACAGATTATATAAAGAATTCATAAGACTCAACACCAGGATGAGAAATAAACCAGTTTAAAAATGGACAAAGAACCTGAATAGACACTTCTCCAAGGAGGACATATGGATGGCTTATAGACATATGAAAAAACACTCAACATCACTAGACATCAGAGAGATGCAAATTAAAACTACAATGAAATATCAACTCACAGCTGTCAGAATGTCCATCATTAATAAATCAATAAACAACATGTGCTGGAGAGGATGCGGAGAAAAACGAAACCTAGTTCATGCTGGTGGGACTGCACACTGATGCAGCCACTGAGGAAAACAGTATGGAATTTCCCGAAAAAATTGAAAGTGGAAATGTCTTATGATCCGGTGATTGTACTGCTGGGAATATTCTGTAAGAACCTTGAAAAACAAATTCAAAAAAGCTTATGCACCCCTATGTTCATAGCAGCACTATTTATAATAACCAAGTACTGGTAACAACCCAAGTTCCCATAAGTAGACAAGCGGATTAAAAAATGTGGTACATGTACACAACAGAATACTATGCAGCAGAAAGAAGGAGTTCCTATCTTTTGCAACAGCATGTATGAAACTGATGTAAACTAATTTTACGAAAGACAAATACTATGAGACCTCACTTATAACTGGAATCTAATGAACAAAATAAACTAATGAAGAAATTAACCAGAGACATGGAAACATGGAACAAATTGATAGCTATAGGAGGGGCAGGAGTGGTGGTGGAGGGAAGGGGAAAGGATTAGTTGAAGAACATGTATGAATGACTTCTGCACATGGACAATGGAGAAGGGATTGACTGTAGGTGAAAAGCATGTGTTGGGTAGGGGGAGAAAAAGGCTTAATAATTGGGACTACTATAATAGAATAAACAATAAAATTTAATTAATTAATTAAGAATGGATACAACAAAACAACTTTCAAACCACTTCTGAGGTGAGAATCATTGTCTATTTTCACGTTACTTAATTGAGACCTAAGAGTTTGTTTTGTTAAAGTCAGTGAGGCATTGGTCTGTCTTTTCTACTCCACTAAAATCTCCATATCATCAGCTCCTCAGAAGCACAAATTAGAATCTAGACTAAGTTAACTATGAAGTTCTTTTCTAACTGTTATAAAGATATGGTTTAGAAATATTTTATTTATATTTGATTTTAATTTTAAAAAGTATTGAATTTGCTTTATTACATCTTATAGGTCAAGGTTTATGTTGTTTAAAATAAATTTTATCTTCAAAATTAAAGATATACAAGTATACGTTAAGATGGGATTCTGCTAAAATTATCAGGAGCTGGAGGTGGAGAGTCAATTGCACATTTAATAGGTTCTGCTGCACATTAAGGAAGGATAATGTAAAGTGCTGGAGGACTTTGAAGCTAGTTACTAGAATGGTGGTGAATATCATTACCATTTGAGCGGTGGTCAGGAAAACATTATCAAGACAGGGATCCTAAGCAGGCAATATTTTACTTCCTCTTAATTTCTTTTAGAGAAGAATAAGAAAAGAAAAAAAATACAAAAAGATGCTTGGCTCGCAGGGGATCTTGAAATTTAGTCTCTATTTGGAAGGTCAGGTAAAGATTATATGAATTAAACTAGATTTTGACTTTGTCATTCAAACTCATAATTGTGAAAATATGATCATTGTTTAAATAATGTTGTCACTCAAATCAGTTATCTTCTGCCATGAAAACATCTGCTCTCTCCTTCTAACTTCCATGATCTAATCTATCATTTAATGAGTCTGAGATTGTTTGCAATTTTTTATGGAATAGCTCTGCGTTAAATTACAAATAACCATTCACCACAGTGCATTTGCAGTATTGAAAGCTATTCTGGTCTTTTTAAAAAACAAATAGGAGAATACAGCTATTTCCTAATGGTGGGTCTCCTTAATGCATATGTTTTAGGAAGTTAAGCCTATGAAAAATTTTCCAATCAAAGAAATGAACGATTTTACTATTACAACATGATCTCTAAAACTAAATGGCTTAGACTATAAATAAAATTAACTTTAATTTTCTAATGAAAAACTATATGAAAAAGTTGTTAAATGTACTTATTTATAACTGATGATTTATGGGTTCTCTTTTTCCCAACACATACATTTTTCACTTGTCATGAAATTGAAGCATTTTGTAGTAAGAATACAGATACTGCAAATGAAAACTTTTAATTTACTGAGGAATTTTGCATCAACTTAGATTGATATAAAAATCATCACTATACTATCTTTCAAAGCAAAGTAAAAATAAAATTAAAACCATGTTATGCTATATGTTTATTGCTATTCAATCAACTTAAATAAATTTACTTGGGTTACAAATCAATTTAGTTCAATCATACATACGTTCTCGTTTGAAAATATAATTAGAATGATTTGAATACATATTGGAATGTCCTCTTAAACTCAAATTGAGGCTTTAAGTTTCCCACTGATATGATAGCTTATGTATAAGCAATCTCTATTGCTTTCACAATTCCATTAGGAATTACTTCATTAGGTAAATGATGTAATACATCTCTTTAAGCCACTCAGAATGTGACTGAAAGCTGTAAAGAAGAATAGCACAGTGAAATGTGCCTAGAAAAATTTTGTAGACATTTCTATGTCCAGTTATCAAAATCCACCAACTAACTGCTTTGAGAGAGGAGATAAAAACAGCCCCCTCAACATCATGTATAGCTTTACAAAATAAAACATGGAAGGCAACAACTGTTTAGATTTATCAAGTGTGTTACATCAATTTAGTTATATTTAAATTTTAAAAATTTCTGGTTTTTAACATTTATCTTTTAAGGAAAACACTGCATCAATCAAATTGTCTCCTTTTTGTCAATGTAATTTGGAAAATTTTTCTATCAAATTATTACAGAGAAATATATGAATTCAAGGATTGGATCATAGAGCAATTTTATATGGGTTCCCCATTCTTCCTTTACCTAGATAGAGGGGAGTTAATTTTTCCAATGCTATGGGGTGAAATATAGACAGCACTACCGTTATGACTTCTATTATCATGGTTTTGTAATATAAACTGTATTTACTTAGTTAGTAGAATCCCTAATTCTATGTCCATATCAAACTTTAAACTTGATTCAAATACAAAACACCTCCCTGCCCCTCTGCCAGTGGGAAATGTGCAGTGGACATTTCCCTGCCCCTCCCCCAGTAAAACAAGCACATTTTGGGTGCTGCCCACCTCACCTGCAGTTATCTCCCCCCACATGCTCTTTTCTCCAATTCATTGGTCACACTACAGCTTCTCTCTAGAACTCTGCGACTTAAGGATTCCCTTGGAGCTATTACTCAGACCTTCTTGGAAAGAAATGGAATGAACTCCCACCCAGTCTGGATGGCACAGTTTGTTGGAGTATTGTCCCATACACCAAAACTTTGCAGTTCCAATTCTGGATAAAGGTACACACTGAAGTTGTGGATTCTATCCCTGATATCTCTCCCGCCCCCCACTCACTCTCTAAAATCAATAAACATTTCCTATGGTGAGAATTACAAAAACAAACAAACAAACAAACAAACAAACCCTCAGGAGAGGGCAAAATGACGGAGGAGTGAATGGAAGTCATACTGATGTCTTCCTAAAACTAATCTGGAGTTACAACTAAATTGTGGAGAAATCTTCAGGAACAAACAACGGAACAATAGCGAGAGAGGAGCCTTCTAACCTCCCACAGACAGGGGAGTTAGCTTTAGCACAACCTGACTGGTAAGGAGTGTAATGGATATTTGAAGTGGTGGGGTGGGTGACCACAGGAAACAAGTCCAGAGGGATATTTAAATGGCCAGTTTGATCCTCCTGAGAAGAGTTGGATATAAACCATAAGCAGGGAGCCCCAGCCTATAGCAGAGCCCAAATGGTACACAGATAACAGCGAGACGCAAAAAGCAGCAGGATGGCTTTCTTTCAGAGAAAGGCAACTGGAGACAGAAAGAGCCATTTAAAGGGCCAATGCCTAAATTTTCATTTGCAGCCACTTCCTTTGGCCTTGACAAAGGTAGGGAAGCTGAGTTAGCTCAGTGAGGTCAGTGAGAATTACCGAAGACTACAGGGAAACTATTAGGAACTTACTGAAAACTATATAAGCATGAAAAAGGATATAGAAGCTATCAATAAGAGGCAAGAAGAAATGAAGAATACAATTTCTGAATTACAGAACACAGTAGAAGGAATCAAAAGCAGGTTAGATGAAACAGCGGATCACAGCAGCGAGCTGGAGAATAAGGTAGAATAAAGCTCCCAGAAAGAGCAAAAAAATGAAAAATGACTCAAAAAGAATGAAGAGGGATTTAGGAAAATGCAGGACAACCTGAAATGTAATAATAACCATGCAATAGGGATACCAGAAGGAGAAGAAGAGGAGCAAGGGATAGAGAACCTGTTTGAAAAAGTTATGATGGGGAGAATTCCTAATTGGAGGAGAGGAAAAGTCATGCAAGTCCAGGAAGCAAAGAGGATCCTATTCAAGAGGAACCCAATAAGGCCCTCTCTAAGACACATCACAATTACAATGGCAAATAACCAAGGCACAGAGAAAATCTTAAAGGCAGCAAGGGAGAAAGAAGTAGTACATACAAGGGAGCACCGATAAGGCTAGCAGCTGACTTTGCAACAGGAACACTATAAGCCAGAAGGGAATGGCAAGAAATATTCCAAGTAATGAAAAAAAAAGAACTGCAACCAAGACTGCTCTACCTAGCAAGACTCTCAGTTAAAATAGAAGATGAAATAAGGAGTTTCCCAGACAAAAGAAGGCTAAAAAGTACACCTCTAACAAACCAGCATTGCCAAATATGCTAAAGGGACTGCTTGAAGAAGAGGTAGAAAAAGATTGAGAGAGAGAGGGACACAGGTACAAGGGGAAAAAATGAATAAATACCTATAAATAATAACTTTAAATGAATGGATTAAATACTTCAATCAAAAGATAGTGGGTAGCTGAATGGATAAGAAAACACAACCCACACATATGCTGCCTACAAGAGACCCACATCAGAACAAAGGAGCTACACAGACTGGAAGGAAAGGAAAGGAAAAAAGTATTCCAAGCAAATAGACCGGAGAATAAAAGCTGGGGTTACAGTTCTTATAAAAGACAAAGTAGACTTCAAAACAAAGACCATAAAAAGAGACACAGAAGGATACTTCTTAATATTCAAAGCAAGAATCAATCAAGAAGACATGAACATTGTAAATCTATATGTACCCAACATAGGAGCACCCCAATATATAAGGGAAATCTTGGAGGACTTCAAGAAAGATATAGACAGCAAGACACTGATAGTAGGGGATTTTAACACACAACTGTCAAAAATGGATGGATCTTCCAAACAAAACATCACCAAGGATATTGTTGAACTGAATGAGAGATTAGATCAAGTGGACTTAACTGACATATATAGGTCCCTGCATCCCAAAAAAGCAGAATACATATTCTTTTCAAGTGCACACAGAACATTTTCAAATATAGACAGCATGATAGGATAAAAATAAGCCTTAACCTATTCAAGAAAATTGAAATTGTAGCAAGCATTTTCTTGGACCACACAGGCTTGAAACTAAAGACCAACCTCACAGAAAATCTCAAAAACATTCAAATTAATGGACATTGGATAGCATGCCATTAAACGATGAATGGGTCAATAATGAGATCAAAGAAGTCAAAAAGTTTCTGGAAACAAATTAAAATGAACACAAAATAGTCAAAAACTAATGGGACACAGTTAAGGCAGTTCTGAGAGGGAAATTCATAGCAATAGATGCATATCTAAAAAAAAAATAGAAACATTTCAAATAAACAACGTAACCCTACAAGAGCTGGAGAAACAACACCAACAAAATCCAGAGTGAATAGAAGAAAAGAAATCATCAAAATAAAAGGACAACTGAATTACATCAAAACTGAAAGAACAGTTCAAAGGATCAACAAATCCGGGAGCTGATTCTTTGAAAAGAAAAACAAAATTGATAAGCCTTTAAAAGGCAAACTCAACAAGAAAAAAAGGGAGAGAATCCAAATAATTCATATCAGAAATGAAAGAGGAGTAATAACAACAGTTACCACAGAGATACAAAGGATTATAAGAAATTATGCCAACCATTTTGAAAACCTGGGTGAAATGGACAAATTTCTAGAAAAATATAACCTTCCAACACTGAATGAAGGAGAAGCAGATAACTTGAACAACAGATGGTGAAATGGAAGCAGTAATCAAAAAATTCCCAACACATGAAAACCCTGGACTGAATGGTTTCACAAGAGAATTTTACAAAATATTTAAGGAAAAGCTAACCCTGTCCTTCTCAGACTATTCCAAAAAATTCAATGAGAAGGAAGACTCCCAAACTATTTATAAGAGGACAGAATCATCCTACACCCGAAACCAGATAAAGGCACAACAAAGGAAGAAAACTACAGGCCAATATCACTGATGAACTTAGATGCAACAATATATTGGCATACTGCATCCAGCAATACATTAAAAAGATCACCCATTATGATCAATTTTGATTCATCCCAAGGATGCAAGGATAGTACAATATTCCAAATCTATAAACGTAATACATCACATAAATAAGGGAAAGACAGAAATCACATGATCATATCAATAAGTGTGGAAAAAATATTTGATAATGTACAGCACCCATTTATGATAAAAACACTCAGCAAAGTGGGTATAAAGTGGGAATACCACAACACAATAAAGGTCATGTATGAACAACCTGCTGCCAACATTATACTCAACAGACAAAACCTAAAAGCTTTCCCATTAAGATTGGAAACAAGACAAGGTTGTCCACTTTCACCACTTCTATTCAGCAGAGTATTGGAAGTCCTAGCTACAACTATCCGACAAGAAAAAGAAATAAAAGCCATCCAATTTGGAAAGGAGTAAGTAAAACTATTATTGTTTGCAGATGACATGATAGTGTACATAAAAAACCCTATAGATTCCACCTAAAAACTACTGACCTTATAAGTGAATTTGGCAAAACAGCGGGATACAAAGTCAATATTCAGAAATGAAAGGCATTTTTGTACACCAACAATGAAATCTTTGAATCAGTAATCAGGAAAAATATCCCATTTGCTATAGCAACAAGAAAAATAAAGTACTTAGCAATAAATTTAACCAAGGGAGTACAAGACCAGTATTCAGAAAACTACACAACACTGAAGAAAGAAATTATGGAAGATACAAATAAATAGAAGCATATACCATGTTCATGGTTTGGAAGAATTAATATCATCAATGTCCATAGAACCCAAAGCAGTTTATAGATTCAATCCAATCCTTAATAAAATACCAATGACATATTTCATAGATGTAGAAAAAACATTTCAAAAATTCATATGGAATTATAAATGTGCCTGAATAGCTGCAGAAATTTTGAGAAATAAGAACAGAGTAAGAGGGATCACAATATGTGGCATCAAACTATATTACAAGGCCACTGTAATCAAAAGAGTCTGGTACTGGCATAAGAACAGATACATAGGCCAATGGAACAGAATAGAGAGCCCAGAAATAAACCCATGTCTCTATGGTCAATTAATATCCACAAAGAGGGCAGAAGTATAAAATGGAGTAAAAAAATAACCTCTTCAACAGATGGCATTGGGAGACCTGGACAGCTTTATGCAGGAGAAAGAAATAAAATTTGGCCACAAACTTACACCATACACAGAAATAAACAAGGATAAAAGTTGCAATACTATAAAAGTCTTAGAGGAGAACATAGGCAGGAAACTCAGATATCTCACACAGCGATATTTTCACAGATATGTCCCCTAGAGCAAGTAACATAAAGGAAAAAATAAACAAATAGGACTTCATCAAATTAAGAAGCTTCTGCATAGTCAAAGAAAACATCAGCAAAATGGAAAGAGAACCAACCATTTGGGATAATATATTTGACAATGACACCTTGGACAAAGGTTTGATCTCCAAAATATAAAAAGAGCTCACACACTTCCACTCCAAAAAGACAAAAAAATACAATTAAAATATGGGCAAAGGACCTGAACTGACACATATGCAAGGAGAACATATACAGGGCTCAGAGACATTTGAAAAGATGCTCAGCATCGTTATCCATCTGAAATGCAAATTAAAACTACAATGAGATACCACTTCACACAGGTCAGCATGGCCATCATAAACAAATCAACAAACAACAAGTGCTTGCAAGATTGTGGAGAAAAGAGAACCCTAGTACCCTGTTGGTGAGAATGCAGACTGGTGCAGCCACTGTGGAAAACAGTGTGGAATTCCTCAAAAAGCTAAAAATGCAACTGCCTTTTGACCCAGAAATTCCACTGCTGGGATTATACCCTAAGAATCCCAAAACACCAATTCAAAAAAAACCTATGCACCCCTATGTTCATAGCAGCACAATTTATAACAGCCAAGTGCTAGAAGCAACCTAAGTGCCCATCAGTAAATGAGTGGATCAGAAACCTAAGGTACATTTACACAATGGAATGCTATGCAGCAGAAAGAAAAAAAAAAAAAAGAGCTACCACCCCTCACAGCAGTATAGATGGAACTGGAGAGCATTATGCTAAGTGAGATAAGCCACGGGGTGAAAAACAAATAGCATATGATTTCACCTCTAAGTGGAATCTAATCAACAAAACAAACAAGCAAGGAAAATATAACCAGCAACATTGAAAGAAGGAAGAAACCAACAGTAATGAGGGGGATGGAGGGACCTGAGTAATGGGGAAAGGAGAGGGAAAAGTCAAATCAAGGAACAGGTATAAAGGACTCATGGGCAAAGTCTAAGTGGGGAAGCATTGAGGGTAGGAGGTCAAGGTGGTTGGAGCAGGGGAAAGAGGTGGCAGGAAAATGGAGATAAA
Source organism: Pteronotus mesoamericanus (assembly GCF_021234165.1). Taxonomy (NCBI): domain Eukaryota; kingdom Metazoa; phylum Chordata; class Mammalia; order Chiroptera; family Mormoopidae; genus Pteronotus; species Pteronotus mesoamericanus. The sequence continues at coordinate 63,991,438 of NW_026555321.1, forward strand.
TGTATTTGAACAATAAAAATAAAGAAAAATATAAAATGACAACTTAATTCTTAAAAGCCTAGTACTTACACTGTTTAAGTCAATAAAAAGGTACATATACTTTTCTGTCAGTTTACAGATTAATAAATTTATTTGGATTTAATTACAAAAAAATAAAAATAAAGACTCAGTGACTTAAAACAATACTTTTATTTCTCATCTCCTAGTTATCTGTGGACCAGAGCAGCTCAGGTGGCTGGTTCTGACATGGGGTATCTCATTCTATTTCTTAAGATGCCACCAGGACTGCAATTTTCTGAAGGCTAAACACTATTTGGAAACTCTGCCTCTCAGAGGGTTCACATGTGTGGTGCTTGTAAATTCCCACCTAATACATCTTTTGTCACATTCTTTTCTTCATTCATAAAGGCAGGCCCTACATGCCTTTTATGACTAATCCTCAAAAGTTGCACTTTATCTCTTCAATATCCATTTGTTATACAAGTTAGTCCTATTTGGTGTGAGAGGGACAACCGATTGCCATGAATATCAGGACACAGAAATCATCTCACTCTTCTTGGAGGGTGGCTACCACAGGAATGCAGTTGAAAATATCCTCTTGCATCTGAAGAGAAGTAGATATTGGACTGGAGTTTCATTGCTGAAACTTTCCATTCTTTATGTTCTAATCAACCAATCATCCAAAAACTTTCACATAAAATCAAGGTGAAAAGCAAAAAGCATATAATACCACTTCCTTTCCCAATTTCTGTTAGGAGTACATAAAATAAGATATACTCAGGTATATATATAAATATTTATATTATTCCAGAAAATATTGAGATTTGAAGCATCAAAACCAGAAGTTAAAAATCAAAGTTGCTAAGAGAATATATCTTAAAAGTTCTCATCACTAGGGAAAAGAGTATGTGTATGGTAACTACAAAACGAGTGTAACTAGAATTATGATGGTAATCACATCACAATATATACAAATATCAAATTATTATGCTGTATACCTGAAACTAATGTACTGTTATATGCTAGTTATATCTTAATTTAAAAAAATTTACAAAATCAAGTATTTAGAATTACATTCTTCTACTGAGATGATCAAAGTAAAATTGGGTAGAATTTAAACCTAACAAAGACTACTTTTCTACCCGTAATTCTTCATGTTGCTTAAAAAGAGGAACTTGAATAACTTAGTAACAACTTTTATTCAAAGGTCACCATCAGACTGTACTTCCTAAACCACTTACCCAATTCATTCATTCCCCTTCTTACAAATATTCAAAGTACATTGTATCAGAAGAGCAGAGACCTTAGACCAGAAATCTCAAACTAGCATCTGCAGGTGACTTTTATTCCATAAGCACCTTGTCTGAGAAACACAAAACTACATGTGTTAATGGGTTGAGGTTGTTATAACCAACTGCTGTTATCATATACAGGCTTATTTGCATCCTTATATATTATATTTGGCCTCAATAATCACTAAAGTCTGTGACCTCTGTTAAGCCTTCTTCAGTTAGCTCTGGCCAAACTAAAAGATGGATCCTGAACTCTCTCAACAGACAGCCTCAGACCATGGTACCCTTTTCCTTACTCTGAATTCCAAACTTTAAGGCAAAGATCAGTTTCCTACTGCAAGTCAGTCTTTCAAGAAAACTCTGGTGAACATAATCTTCCTCCCTCCTTGACCAGTGGATTTTTGGAATAGGTTATTCCTCCTTGTAGTTCATATAATTGTCTATCAGTTAATTATGAACATGTCAACCCATCTACAGCACAATCAGGCAACAAGGAACTTGATATTCAGTATCATACTCCCAACCAGCATAGTACAACATGCAATTGATACAGTATCAAATTAATTAATTGTATTAATGAAGTATTAATTTTAAATGTCTCTGTTGAGCTAAGGTAATGTGAGAGTATAGTTGCAAAAAACAGAAATACTCATATATTTCAGCTGATTAATTTAAAGATAATTAATTAAATAGTATCATATAGCTCAGGAACCACTTAGAACCTAGAGAACCAATTTTGCACAATTGGGGTAGAATAAAGGGAAACAGAAAACCAATCTGTTTAAGGTTTCTGTTCAGGAACCCATACCACAATGGCAGAGGATGGGTTTAACAGTCTGCTACAAGAAGACAATGATGCCCTTGGGGAATTAAGGTGATCATAGCTTCCACTAGAGCTTCTATGATTCTTTATGGCACTTGTTATATTTTGTCACTAGACTCCCATTTAATATCTGGGGTGTGTGTTTCTGCAAGGAGTACCTGTTAAGAAAAAGTTGCAAGGTAAGATGGGAAAGCCATTAGCTCAGATTTTTATCCATCTAGTAGGATGTAAAATGTATTTTCCTCTAAATCTCACAAAGAGGTAAATGTCCTAGACTAAAAGAGGAACCCACATACAAAGCAACAAGAATGAGGAAAAAGTGTACATTTTTGGGGCAATCATTTTTTGACATTATTTTTCAGAGGATTAAGGGAATTAATATATAGAAAACACTTGAAAGAGATTTTGTCAAGTTGTGTTATAAATGTTGGCGACAATTATTATTGTTGTTATAAGAAATGTCATTATTTCAACACACTTTTACAGAATGGCTACCATGTCTCATGAAAATGAGTCAAGGTGGCTATGACTGGCCAAAGTGCATAATGGTACGCAAAAGCATGAAGTCAGACAACAGTGACACCCACCGCATCACAATTTACTTTCAGAGGTTCCTCATGGTACCTGTGAAAAAAGAAAAATATCATCTACTTTTCAGAAGGTTTAACTGACACAAAAATTTATCTATACATGTTCTCATTTATGTTGTCTAGAAAAAATCATGTAAAGGAAGTTTTGTGAGGAAGGGGGAAGTCAGTTTCAGCTATGTTCAGAATTTTCTTTAGCTGAAGCAGGTGGTGACCAACAAAATATAACAAATCCATGTTCTCATGGATTTGTACAGAGAACTAAGACCTACCTGGGTCTGGCCTCGAATATCAGTGACAGATTTTAAGAGTTTCAGTAGCATATTCCATTTTCATATTGTCAAAAAAGTGAAAGTGCTTTTTTTGTAGAGGAAGTTTCAAATCAGTCTGTACCACCAATGTAATTCTTTCATGAATACTGTCACAAAGACCATTTTTCCTCCTAACACCTTGCACTGACTGAGGAAGAAATATATTGAACAGCAAAAAGAGGAAATTTTGAAAACAACTCTTAAAATTTTGAGTTGTGGGCTGGTAAATAGCTAGTCAATTTTGAATTGAGGGCTAGTCATGATTAGAATGAAAATCAGTATATGTTTACACACAGATACATTAATAATTATCTGTTTAATAAATATTTATTGAGAGATTTTATAAGCCAGCAGCTATTATAGTTAGTGGGGATCCTAAAAAATAAACAAGAAAATGAGCTTACTGCTTTAATAAACCTTATATTCTATATGAGAGAAACCGACACAGCAAATTAAGTTCCTGAATTAAATTGACTCTATCTCTCTATTTAGCTCCCACTCCACACTGCTGAAGAAAAATCAACCAGGATGCCCACATTACTTTAAATTCTTGAAGTGCTATCTTGAATGAGATCCCAGCTTTTAGAGGGGAGTATGAGCTCCCAGAGTATCAGGTCCAAGTGTAGCACATGCTATCTAGATTCCCAGTGGGTATGATTTCCATACCAGGGAACAAGGACAGGAAGAAAGTCACTGTTAACCATGGGTCTGTAGCTAGACTAATGTCTATGCGGCTTTTAATGACTTGGGAAACCTAAGAAGATCTTACTTATTGGTGAAATAATCACCACAACAACACAAGCCCTCTTTGTCTAAGTGAATCAACCCAACCCCAGCTTGTTACTTATGTAGAACAAATTATGTAACAAGCTGGGGTTAGGTTGACAACTTCTTATTTTATTTATCCCTTAAAGAGGAAAGGCTGGGAGCATTTTTATTTATTTATTTTTAATTGACGTATTTAGCATTATACCTTTAAAATATTGGCTCTGGTTTTTATTTGTTGTCTAGATTCTTGATAATTTCCTTCTTAGAGACTCTGATCACGTTGACCTCTCACAGGGCATCCCATTAGTTTGCTGTGTTGATGATTTAAGATGACTGTCCAAATGGACAGGAAGTCACAGGTACTTTAAATTTCTGTTAAGTTATGTTTATCCTTGGGAAAGGGAGATAAGCCACATGCAATTTCAGACATTTGCTCTCTCAATTGCATTCTGAGTGGCCCTCCAAAGAACATTCTCTATCTTGTAAATTTTTCAACTTAAAAGAAGCTAAATTTTGGTGATTCTCTTCTGTTTTATGGCCAACAGATACCAAAATTGGTCTAAATTTCCTTTGTGAATTGTATGTAATAAAAAATAGCAATTTAAAGAAGATTAAGAAGTACAAGTAGCAATAAGACTTTATATCACATGCGTATATATCAATATAATGTCTATATTTTTAATGACAACAAATTGAACATTACATAGTGAAAAATTCAGATTTTATTGAAAAATGTATTTGCATACTTCTCTCTGTTTAAAATTTTGTGTGTTTTTTTAATTTTAATTCCTCACATTACTGTCACATGTAAGGTTTTCAAAGATGGCTGAGGTATCTTATCATCATTACAACACCATAGAGTCCAAAGACAGGTGAGAAATCACCATTAAGAGTTCTTGCTATTCTAAGTTGTAATATAGATTTTTTGTTCAGATCATTTTTCCTTGTTTTTTTTTCCAGTTGTATAAGTTCATAATAGGCTGTGAAAAGCAAATGACTTAAAAAATGAGTGTTTCTACCCAACAATTTCTTACTTTTAAAAACTACATATTTGGGACAGTCATTTGTTACAATTTAATCTTTCATAGACTAACTAATAGGTTCAATGTACAAAAGTTAGCAGCTAGCAGAAAGAAAGCATGCAACTGATTAAAATGATTGACACTTTGACTTGCAGTGGGGGCATGGTCTAACAATTTAAGTGGTCATTTTGATTCAGTTCTTTCAGGAGAACACTTTAATAGGCTGTTTTTGATGAGAAAATATTTTGCCAGAGCTGGAGGTATAAAATATGATGTTTAACCTATTTTCATTTCCATTTAATTTGTTAAACATCACCCCAAACTCTGAGGTGACTATTAGCCCTCATGTAAAAATGTGATGAAGTGCATTGTGAGTGCAGAACAAAATGCAAAGTCAGCAGATCATAAAGGCAAGTACTCAGGATATAGGTGGTTAGAGCATACTCTCTTTAATTATCTGAGTAATTTGAATTTTGAATAGTTACTTCTCAAATTCTCAGATTTCTTCCTTAAAGTCATGTTTTAAATTGATAGACATATTTTTCTGCTAAATAACTGTACATGTTCTCTTTTCCACTAACAAATCTAGAAGCTGAGTGTCTTGTTTTGTTGTAAACTGTCTAATTGTGCTACACTTACCAACTGGGTCAGTAAATTACATACACAAGAAATGATGGGGAAGATTTTTTGCCGTAATGTGGTTCTTTACTCCCATTTCCACAAAGTACAATAAATTCTACAATATTTTCTAGTATTTATAGTTGATCTCAGTGCTATAAGATATATCATATCTAGATATTACTTTAAAATAGTTTTAGAGATTATTATGGAAACAGTTATAAATAGATTTCACAAATATATTTCTCTTTTTTTTCTTCTTCCTGTTTTTGCAAGTATAAGTGGATAATGTGAGGTTCTGCTAAAGATGTATTCTTGTATGCAGAGGTTATCAAATAGCTTACTTATTAGTACAAAACTAATTTTCAGTTGACATACATTATTATATTAATTTCAGGTGTACAAAAAAGTGATTACATATTTATAAACCTTATAGTAATCACCCCTAGTCTAGTGTCCATTTGAAACCATACTTAGTTAATACAACATCATTGATTACATTCTGGACTGTAGCAGCCTTTAACAAAATAATATTTTTTGCTAAATTTAAAGTGACCTTTCTTCAATTCTTAATATTCATGTAACTATGAAGTTGAATAATTTTGGGATTCCTTTCTGAATTAGAGCCATTTTAACTCAATTTGTAACTGAATTTATTTTTCTTTCACTAATAAAAGGAACCTGTATTATTTTCTTTTCTAAAAAAATCTTGCAGATGTGCCTAAGCACTGGGATCCTCAGTTGTTTACCTTCTGACTATCAGAGTCTAATTCTCTCTAATCTAGAAAATACAAGTCACAGAATCAGTTCAGGGAAGGAAGAAACTCAAAATAGGAAAGGTAAAACATTCATTGTATGTATATTAATTTTGGTAAACTCTGATTTATGTATACATGCAACCATATCTGTAAGGAAGATTTAGGTGAATAAATTTTGAGGTGTTTAGGTAGAGGAGCTGTGTTTAATTGTTGCTTTATTATTTGTTTATATCTGACTTTTAGTGACAACACAGCTTGGTCAGATATACAATGTTTATTTTTATGACATTAATTTGTCTTGATATTTTGATAAAAAGCAACCAGTATAAATTGTCTGATTAAAAAATAAATAAAACTTATATGTGAAAATCATCAGGCAAGATGCTTGACCAGAGTCTGACATTTCATATTGAACAAACTGTTATCTGATTCCTACCATCTTCCTGAACCTTTCCCTAATGTAGAGACTGGCACTGATTGTCATTGACACTGGCAGAGTATGGGGACTGTTCATTTAAAATGAATAGACATGACTTCTACAACACCCTTCCCAATTAAAGAGCTTTCCCAAAAAGAAAGGGTTGTGGCAAAAGCTTGGATTTACAGTGAAAAAAAATAGTTCAATAGCTCTCCTGTATATAGAAGACTTCCTGATCCATATCATCACTATAATACTTTGGATTAAATAAATTAAAAATTCTGTATTTATAAGTCACAGTAATAATTATACACATTCTCTGTATATTAATTCTAGCCTTAAAAGGACACTCAAGATAAACCAGATTCAAGTTAAACCCGCCATACCAGAAGTCTCATAATAAATATTCATGCTAACTGGAAAGTAACTTCTATTTTTATCTCTGATTTTATTTCAGTTACATAAATTGATATCCATTTATGCCAGCTGCAAATTAGGACCAACAAAGTATAACATGTAAAACTACTGAGGAGCTTTGAGTGTAACTTGTTGTTGTGAACATCAGTGTCTCCCAATTTAAAAATACATACAGAAAATTTTCCAGAAATGTTTACAACATACACCATTTTCATCTTGACTGTTTGTATCCTGACATTTAATGCCTGTTATTTTTTATAAAAATGAGCACTCAGGTCCAGTCTTTTATTTTTTTAAACTTGAAGATATCTTTATTTAAAGTCATATTTACTATTGTTTTTGAGGGTCATTCTAATCCCAAAAGCCATGACTAATTACAACAGTTATAATATTATAATTCACATATAAAATAAAAGCAACTTCAAAACAGCACAAGTAAACAACCATGTTTTCAATGATTCTTCTAATTTCATGAACAAAACTCTTGAAAATTGGTAGAGTCCTGTTAGGTCCTTGTCAACTGTCTTCCTATTTGCTTTCTCATCACCTTTATTTGGAAAAGAAGAATCAATCTTATTTTTCCCTTATCATTTGCAGGTTGATACATGTCACCACTGATAATCCCCCCAGTTAAATGCTGCTATGCTTTTCAAAGACTACGTCAATGGTCTTGCTCTATATAAAGTAGATTTTGATGAATTTTTTTTAAAGTTTCTTGTTGAAGACCTTTGGAGAATTTACAGAATTGAGAGAGTAAGAATGGGAAAGGACCAAGTGCCTTGCAGTAGATCTAGGCAGGTTTCTTTTCTCTACCTCTGCATCTTCCTTCTACAACTCTACAAAGGCAAACCACTTTTTCTTTTTACATCCTTACATTACACATCATACACAAAAATTAACTGGAAATTATTCTCTTAAATATAAAACCTGAAACCATAAAACTCCTGGAAGGAAACATAGGGAAAAACCTCATTGACATTAGTCTTGGTGATGATATTTCATTATGACACCTAATACACAAGAATACAACAGTAAAAATCAGTCAGTGGTCACAGCCAGTTCTTGCAGCTGACTGGGCTGAGTAAATCACTCTGATTGATCTGGCAAAAGCAATCAAAGTTCAACTACAGGAAGAGGATATACTGAGCCCATATGAAGGGTGAACCTCAAGTACCTGCTTGGGTGATAGGGGAGGCTGTTTCACTGGATCCTATGGGACACTTGCTACCTTAGGACATGCTACAAAGACAGGGAGTCACAATAGCCCTACTTAATACATAGAAAAAAACAGAGGCTGACAAAATGAGGAGACAAAGAAACATAGCCCAAATGAAAGAACAGATCAAAACTCTAGAAAAAGAACTAAACAAAAGGGAGATAAGCACTCTATCAGATGCAGAGTTCAAAACACTGGTTGTAAGGATACTCAAGGAACTTATTGAGGACTCAACAGCATAAAAAAGATACAGTCAGAAACAAAGGATACACCAATTGAAATAACAATTTATACGGAAACAATAGTAGAGGAAATGCAACTGAGAATCAAATCAATGATTTGGAAAATAAGGAGGCAAAAAAATAGCCAACCAAGGCAATAAAAAGAAAAGAGAATTCAAATAAATGACGATAGTGTAAGCAGCCTATGGGACAACATGAAGCATTGCAACATTTGCATCATAGGGGTGCGAGAAGGAGAAGAGAAAGAACAAGAAATGGGAAATCTATTTGAAAAAATAATGAAAGAAAACTTCCTTAATTTGGTGAAGGACTATCCAAGAAGCACAGAGAGTCCCAAACAGGATGGAAGCAAAGAGGCCCACTCCAAGACACATAATTAAAATACCAGCTGTTAAAGATAGAGAATCTTAATAGCAGCAAGAGATAAGAAGTTAGTTACCTACAGTACAGTTCCCATAATACTGTCAGCTGGTTCCTCAAAAGGAACTTTGCAGGCCAAAAGTGATTGGCAAGAAATATTCAAAGTCATGAAAAGCAAGGGCCTATAGCCAAGATTGCTCTGCCAAGCAAAGCTATCATTTAGATTCAAAGGCTGGATGAAGAGTTTCCCAGACAAGAATAAACTGAAGAAGTTCATCATTTACAAACCATTATTATATGGAATGTTCAATGGACTTACTTAAGAAAAAGAATATCAAAACTATGGACAATAAAATGCCAATAAATACATATCTATCATCAATTTAATCTAAAAAAAAAACCAAACTAAGCAAATAAGAAAAGAGACCGAATTATGGATATGGAGAGGGTTTTGATGGTTGCCAGATGGATATGGAGAGGGTTTTGAGGTATGGGAGGAGTAGGTGAAAAGGTGAGAGGATTAAGAAGTACAAATAGGTAGTTACAGGATAGCCATTGGGATGTAAAGTACATTATGGGAAACGGAGTAGGCAAAGCACTTATACACATGACCCATGGACATGAACAATGGTGTGAAAGTTGTCTGAGCAAGTATTGGAGTTCGGGTGAAAGGAGGCAATGGGTAAAAAATTGGGACAACTGTAATAGCATTATCAATAAAATGTAAAAATAAAGAAAATATATAATTAAACACCTCATCTTTCACCTTAAAAAAAGAATTGAGTCTACAGTGAACTTCTTTCTTTGATGTGAAAAAAAAAAATCAAATCACATCCCAAAAATCTTAAAGATATTATGTCCCACATTGTAACAATGACTTCCATCTTCTAGATTTGACATGTCTCATCATTATGACTTTGTACTTTACATAAATAATTTTATTTTGATGTTGCATTGGAAATTGATTAATTTGTAAGACAAATTTTAAAATAACAGTAAACTTTTAAAAGCTTTTTTTTAATTTTGCCATATAACGTAGGTACATAAGAGACATAAACCATAAATGTATTGCTAAAAATTATGAAGGCCATTTTGATGTAACCACTATTTACATCAAAACACAATATTACCGGCACCTCAAACCTGTGAGAAAACTATGTAACCACCAACTCCTCCTTTCTTTCTAAAGTTCTTCTTTCTTCTCTTTCTATATTTTGACATAAACACTTTTATAGAAGAATACTATACAAAGAGAAAAAATACATATATAGAGAAGAAGTTCAGTAAATTATCACATTAATAATACCCTGGCCATAAAATAGAACACTGTCAGCATCTCAACAGCCTCATATTAATGGCCTCTTCTAATTTCTACTCTTTCTTTTTCCCCAAAGATAAATACTCAACTGATTTCTAATGCCATAAACCAATTTTCCTTGTTTTGGGGCTTTATGTGAATACAATCATATGTCATATGTTCTTTAGTGTTTTGATTATTTCACTCAGATTTGTTTGTTATTTTTATCACTGCTATTTTTTACATGTAGCAGAAGCTTGAATTATTCCACTTCTATATGGTATTGCATTGTATGATTTATTTTGCTGTAAATGGATAATTGGGTTCTTCAGGATTATTAAAAACAATGCTATTGCAAGTATTCTTGTGTATTTCTTTTGTCCACATATGTACTTAATTTAGTCAGGTATATACTTAAGAGTGAAAATACTTCACCATTATATATTAAATATCTTGCAAAATAGCAAAAAGTGTTGTAGAATGGTTGTGTACACTGTATCATTTTCACTCCAAACATCAGTGAGTGATAGTTCCAGTTCTTTCAGTCTCATTAGGCCTAGGTTCATCAGTCTTTCATTTTAGGTGCTTGGGTGGATAGTGATTGCTCTAGCATTGCAGTTTTAGCTTCTGTGATAGCTAATGATATTGTGTATAGTTTTATGTTTGGTCTTTTGTCAACTGCTTATTCAAATATCTTACCCTTTTTTAAATATTAGGTTTTCTGCATTCTTTTATCAATTGTTTATCTTGTAACTGTTATTATTTTCGTGTGCATGTTAGACAGAAAATTGTTTATATAATTTTTATGTTTTCACAAAACTTACATATCCAAATATTTTCATTTGCTCTATAGCCAACCCAAGGCTTTTACTTGTCTTCAGATTCATATATTTAATTTCCTATTGGTAACTCCGCTTGAATCTCTACCTATAGGGCATCTTGAACCTAAAATGTCTAAACCTTGACTACTGATATTCCCCCAAATCATCTCCTGCCAAGATCCCATACATCTCAGTGAATGGCAACTACATTATTTTAATCCCTCAGGCTATAACTTTTATTTCTCCGTTTTTCACCATTACTTCACATTCAACCTATCAAGAAACATTTTTTAAGTTCAATCTTCAAAATATATTGAAAGTTGACCATATGTACCTCTGCATTGCCACAGCTTTGGCCCAAAGTACTATCATCTGGAATATTTCAACAGTATCAAAACTGGGCTCCTTGTATCTTATTTTGTCCCAGTGAAGTCTAGTCTCTACACAGATGCTAGAATAATCCTTTTGAAAAAATCACTTAATCTCAGGCTCCCCCAGAGATCCTCATGACATTGACAATAAAGACTAAATACTTCCCATGTCTCAGCAGTTTCCGTGTGACCCGCTTCTTGGACAGCTCCCATATTCACCTTCTCTTCACCTTGCCCTGCCACTCTGGACTCCAAGCTGTTCTTTGCACAAGCCAAGGAAACCCTTATGATACCAAGGTTTTGCACTTACTGTTTTTACTACCTGGAAAGTTTGACTCCAAGACATCTGCACAAATGGTATTTATTTAAAAGTCATCCACACAGTGAAATCTTTCCTGACACCCTATTTAAAATTTCAAAATTATCCCTGACATTTAAAATTTTTCTAATCTTCCTATAATCTCCTTATTATCTATATCCAACTAACATATTATGTATTTTCCTTGTGTATCTTAGTTACTGTTCATTTACAACACTTGGAAATATTTTCCATGAAGTCATGCATTTCTATCTGTGTTGGTCACTATCTCCAGCTCCAAGAACCACGCCTAGCACATGATAGGTACTCATTAAAGGGTTGTTGTGTAAGTGAGAACATAAATAGACCTACTGGAAAGGTCTACTATAGTGTATCTTTTTCCCAAGTATTCATTTCTGTGTATCTTCACAGTGGTCTTTCTTGTGCATTACTGAGTCCTTAATACATTCAGGTTCATGTTTGTAGTTGTTTATTGCTGATTTCTCTCAGAGTTTTTAGCCAAAATGAATACAGTCCATATTTGTGCCTTTATTATCATTTTTATTTGTCTTCTACTCCTTCCTCAAAATTCATGCTACAGCTATTTCTAGTCTTCCCCTTTAAGATATTCATCTAGAGTACAAGAAAATGAGTAATTTGCTACTAAAAATTCCACGTGATCATCTTCTCTAATTCTGATAGATTTAGGAAAAAATTTTCTGGTAATTTCTCTGTCTATGAGAAAGTGAAAATAGGGTGAGGCAAAAATAGATTTACAGTCATGAGTATACAAGTCTATTCTTGTATTATTTGTTAATAATTGTAGCTGTTTAATAAGTGATTACTGTTTAACAAGGCACTACTCGTTAACATTTTCTTTACCTTTGTCCTTCTACAGTCTATGACTGGGACATTACAGATTTTGAAATTGGGCTCCTTCTACATTTAAGTTAGTGGAAATTCATTTCAAAGATTCACAAATGTTGGACCCTTAACATCCAGGACTGTTATCATTGCATTTCTTCTTTTTCTGTGATTTCATTTGCATATTAACAATAAGAGGAAAGAAGAGAGCAACTATTACATTTCATTAAGGTGTGATTATAACCTGTTATTGTTATTAAATTTATAAGTATTTTTGATATTTGGTTAATATTTTGCCATTATTAACTAAAATGTTATATTTATGTAATTGCATACACACAGTGTAAATGATATAAATGATAATAGCTTATAAAGAATAAGAATATAACCCCAACAATTCCTGGTCACCAAGGCCATATGTACCAATTTTTCAGTGGAGAGCAATCTACTTGAAAGCTTTTTAACTATATCCAATGTGTTTTTCTAGGTATTTCTAATAATATTATTAGCATTTTGCTATCTCCTGATTCAGCGTTTTATCAATTATCTCAGCACTCCACAATCACTACAACATTCAGCCCATTTTCCCCAAAAAAGCTCGATTGAAAAATACATATTCATTGTTTCGCTTTTTCTGAATTTAAAAATGTTACAAACTGCTGTTCTAAGTGGCATATTATGGGTCCAGTCTCTTTTTCGTATATATTTTGCATTTTCCTGGGGTTACTAATTCACTCTTTAAAATTTACTTGCTTTTCTTAAAATCTGTGGTTTAACTATCCCACAGTTTATAAGCTCTGCAAACCATTTTGGTAACATAATGTTCCCCAAGATCAAGTTGATCAAATAACCCATCAGTTCTATTTTTTGGGGGGGGAGCAGAAATGCAAAGTTTTATTGAGAAATATCACCCTGACAAAGAAATAACAAATCAGTCAATAAACTTGTTAAATGACAATGTACTGCTTCACTTCAAACAAGCATTAAATGATAGGCAAAAACAAACATCATTGAACAGGTTTTCAGTGAGAAAGCAGCCCAGTGAGTCTGAAGCAAGTTCAGTGGAGCAAAGAGACAAAGAAAAACAAAACAAAACAAAACAAAGAAAAACAGCTACCTGACATTTGTATTGAAGGGGACTCCCCTTCCAAACAATAACATCCCTCCATCCCTCTTCTCCATGTTCAGTCATCAATAGCTCTCAATATTAAAGGTAAGTTCTAGTGTGTACATAAATTTTCATTTCATTTTATTTTTTATTGTTCAAATACATTTGTCTCCACCTTCCAGCCACCACTTTTCCCTTCCCCCTTATCCCACGTCCCTTCCTCAATCCTTTCCTACTTTGACTTTGTCCTTGGGTCCTTTATACATGTTCCTTGACTTGAAGCTTCCTTTCCCTTTCCCCACCTTCCCCTCCTTCCCTCTTGATTCTGTTGGTTTCTCCTTTCTTTCGATGTTGCTGGTTATATATTTTCCTTGCTTCTTTGTTTTGTTGGTTAGGGTCCACTTACAGGTGACATCATACAGTATTTATCTCCTCCACCACGCCCGGTTTATTTCACTTAGCATAATGCTCTCGAGCTCCCGCCATGCTGATGCGAAGTTTAGTAGTTCTTTCTTTCTTTCTGCTGCGTAGTATTCCATTGTGTAAATGTACCATAGGTTTCTGATCCACTCATTTACAGCTGTGCACGTAGGTTGTTTACAACACTTGACTATTGTAAATTGTGCTGCTGTGAATATGGGGGTGCATAGGGTCTTTTGAACTCTTGTTTTGGAATTCTTAGGGTACAATCCCAGCAGTGGAATCACTGGATCAAAAGGCAATTTCATTTTTAAATTTTTGAGGAAATTCCAAACTGTTTTCCACAGTGGCTGCACCAGTCTGCGTTCTCACCAGCAGGGTACTAGGCTTCCCTTTTCTCCACAACCTCTCCTGCACTTGTTGTTTGTTGATTTGTTTATGATAGCCATTCTGATAGGTGTGAAATGATATCCCATTGTAGTTTTAATTTGCATTTCTCTGATGGCTAGTGATGCTGAGCATCATTTCATATGTCTCTGGGACCTCTGTATCTCCTCCTTCGAGAAGTGTCTACCCTGGTTCTTTGCCCATTTTTTAATTGGATTATTTGTCTTCTTGGAGTGGAGTTGTGTGAGTTCTTTATATATTTTGGAAATCAAACCCCTATCTGATGTATCATTGGCAAATATATTTACCCATATGCTTCATTCCCTTTTCACTTTGCTGATGTTTTCTTAAGCCATGCAGAAGCTTCTTATTTTGATGAAGTCCCACTTGTTTATCTTTCCTTTATGTCCCTTGCTTTAGAAGCCATATCGGTGAAAATATTGCTATATCTGAGAGTTTCCTGCCTAAGTTCCCCTCAAGGACTTTTATGGTGTTGAGACTTATATTTAAGTCTTTTATCCATCTTGAGTTTATTTTTGTGTATGGTGTCACTTGGTGATCAAATTTCAATTTTTTGCATGTAGCCATCCAGCTCTCTCAACATCATTTGTAGAAGAACCTATTTTTACTCCAATTTATGCTACTTCCCCCTTTGTCAAATATTAATTGACCATAGAGATGTGGGTGGGTTTATTTCTGGGCTTTCTATTCTGTTCCACTGATCTATGTGTCTGGTCTTGTGCCACTACTAGAGAGTTTTGATGTAGTGGTCTTGTAATATAGTCTTACGTCTCGTATTGTGATCTCCCCTGCTTTGTTATTCTTTCTCAAAATTGCTGCTACTATTTGGGGTCATTTATGGTTCCATATAAATTTTTGAAATGTCTATTCTATGTCTGTGAAATATGTCATTGGTATTTTAACAAAGATTGTGATGAATCTATAAATTGCTTTGGGTAATATGGACATTTTGATGCTATTAATACTTCCAATCCATGAACACGCTATATGCATCCATTTATTTGTATCTTCTTTAATTTCTTTCTTCAGCATTGTATAGTTTCTGTGTACAGGTTTTTACATCCTTGGTTAAATTTATTCCCAAGCATGTTTTTTTTTTTCTTGTTGCTATAGCAAATGGAATTTTTTTCCTGATTTCTGCTACTTATATTTCATTGTTGGTGTACAAAAATGCCTTTGATTTATGAATATTGACTTTGTATCCTGCTGTTTTGCCAAATTTATTTATTAGGTTGGGTAGTTTTTTCAGTGGAGTCCATAGGTGGAGTTCAGTTCTTGAAGCTGGAGGGTTAGTTTGTTTATTTAAATTTTTTTCTATCTTTTTTAAGCATACCTGTATTACTATGAACTTCCCTCTCAGGACTGCCTTTGCTGTGTCCCATAGGTTTTGGACTGTTTTATGTTCATTTTCATTTGTTTCCAGAAACTTTTTGATTTCTTCTCTTATCTCATCCATCCATTCATTGTTTAATAGTGTGCTATTCAGTCTCCATGAGTTTGAATGTTTTTGAGGTTTTTCCTTGAGGTTAGTTTCCAGTTTCAAGCCATTGTGGTTTAATAAAATGCTTTGTAGGATTTCAATTTTCCTGAATTTGTCGAGGCTTGTTTTGTGTCCTATCATGAGTTCTATCTTTGAAAAAATTCCATGCGCATTTGAAAAGAATGTGTATTTTGCTTATTTGGGATGAAAGTTTCTGCATACATCAGTTAAATACATATGATCTAATGCATCATTCAGTTCCAAAATATCCTTATTTATGTTTTGTTTGGAAGATCTACCCATTGTTGAGAGTCTGGTGTTAAAATCCCCTGCTATCAGTGTGTTGCTGTCTATATGTTTCTTGAAGTGCTCCAAGATTTTCTTATATATTAGGGTGCTCCTCTGTTTGGGTGCGTATATGTTTACAATGTTTATGTCTTCATGATGGATTATTTCTTTGAGTATTATAAAGTGTTTTTCTGGGTCTCTTTTTATGGCCTTTATTTTGAAATCTATTTCTGTCTTATATAAGTATTGCTATCCCTTTTCTTTTTTTTCCTGTCCATTTGCTTGGAATATCTTTTTGTCCATCCCTTTACTTTCTCTCTGTGTAAGCCTTTTTTTCTGAGGTGGGTCTCTTATAGATAGCATATGTGTGGGTCATGTTTTCTTTTCCATTCAGCTATCTTGTGTCCTTTCATTGGGGCATTTAGTGCATTTTCATTTAAAGTTATTATTGATAGAAACATTCATTTTTTTCCCCCTTTGTACCTGTGTTCTTCTCTTTCTTACTCTTTTTCTTTGTTTTCTTAAAGCAGTCCCTTTAGCATATCTTGTAGTGCTGGTTTCAAGGAAATGTATTCTTTTTAGCCTCCTTTTGTCTGGGAAACTTCTTATTTCACCTTCTATTTTAATTGAGAGCCTTGCTGGGTAGAGCAGTCTTGGTTGCAAGCCTTTGTTTTTCATGACTTATAATACTTCTTGCCATTTCCATCTGGCTTATAGTGTTTCTGTTGATAAGTTAGCTGCTAGCCATATTGGGGCTCCCTTGTGTGTTACTACTTGTTTCTCCCTTGCTTCCTTGAGGATTCTCCATTTGTCTTTGATATTTGCCATTTTAATGATGATGTGTCTTGGAGTGGACCTCATTGGATTCCTCTTGAATGGCACCATCTGTGCTTCCTAGATTTGTGTGACTTTTTCTCTCCTCCAATTAGGGAAGTTTTCCATCATTTCTTTTTCAAACAGGTTCTCTATCCCTTGTTCTTCTTCTTCTCCTTCTGGTATCCCTTTTGTAGGGATATTATATAGTCTCAGGTTGTCCTGCATTTTCCTGAATACCTCTACATTCTTTTTTATTCTTTTTTCTATTTCTTGCTCTTTCTGGGAGCTTTTTTCTTCCTTATCCTCCAGGTCACTGATTCGGTCCTCAGCTTCATCTAGCCTGCTTTTGATTCCTTCTACTGTGTTGTTCAATCTAGTGATTGTATTGTTCATTTCCTCTTGTTTCTTATTGATAGTTCCTATGTCCTTTTTCATGTTGATGTAGTTTGCAGTAGGTTTCTCATAGTTTCTCTGTCGTTTCTCATAATTTTCTTTGAGCTCACTGAACTAATTGAGCTTCCTTAGAACCATTATTTTGAATTCAATATCTGATAGTTTACTTGCCTCTATTTCATTTAGTTCTCTCTGTGAGGATTCCTCCTTTCCTGTCATTTGGAAGGCTGTTTCTTTTCCTTCCCATTATCTTTGAGACTCTTCTTTTTTGTTCTGATTCTTAAATTGATCTCCCTCGATCCTGACTTTGTGTTTTGAACTTCTATGGTAGTAGATAGGTTTTTTTTTTTTTCTTTTCTTTTCTTTCTGAGTCTGCCTCTGATGATGTCAGATGATGACTTTGTCTGTCCTTCGGCAGTCTATTTGAGGCTTCCAGGAATCTACTGTCTGTGTCTGTCTCCTGCAATTTGTTAATCTAATTACTCTGTCCTCACCCATCAATCTTAGGCACCACAGTGCGGGACAGTGTCTCCTGAGGGCAGGGCTATCATTTCCTTACAGGATGTTGCCACTCAGGGGAGTGGTCTGCCTGAGCAAGATGGAAGCTGAGGAGTGGGGGAGGAGTCAGGAGGAATGCCCTGGCTACTCCCTCAGTTCTCTCTCCAACACCTCCATCTCCAGTCTCTCTTAAAGTGTCTCTGGGTAGCTCTGTGTCCCCTTTAGCCAGAGATCCACTTTCTGTGCCAGCCACCCTTCACTCAGCACCCAGGCCTACACAGAACTCCTGGTTGGGACAGGGGTCCTGAGGTCCTGAGGGCAGGGCTATTGTGTCCTTAATGCCTGAGTAAGATGGAAGCTGCAGAGTGTGAGGTGAGTCATCACCGGGGCCCCACTGTCCACTGTCTCAGTTCTCTCCCCAAAGCTTCCCTCACCAATCTTTCCTTAGGTTCCAGCCCACCGTGCCCCCACTTCTGCCCAGAGACCAAGGAATGTGTCTGCCACTAAAAACTTTTGCATTATCCCTTTAAACATCTCTGTATCTCCAGCTGCCTGCCTGTGGCAGAGAACATCATTATGCTTTTTGCAGCAGTTTTTTGTCTGTGTGTTTTTTTTGGTTTTGGTGCTGTAGGCTAGAAGTCCCCACTTATGATTCAGACCCTGTTCTTCTCAGGGGGATACAACTGGCCATTTCAATATCCCTCTGGTGCTGGCACCCATGGGCACCCAGCCCACCTTCTCGAGCCTCCACCACACTTCTCACCTGTTAGGTTGTGCGAAAGCCAATTCCACTCTTTATCCAAGGATCCAAGTCTCTTCTCTTGCTGTCATTCTGTTGTTTTCCAGGTGATTTCTCCACAATATAGTTGCAATTCCAGTTTGGTCCTCGGAGGAGGTCAGTGTGACTTCCACTCCTCTGCCACATTCCGTCCTCCATCAGTTTTCTTGTCATTTCCCTGGGATTTTATGGATTCTGGAGCTCACTCACATTGTTCTCTCGATATCTACACAGTTCTCATCTTGTGGTTCCCCTTCCATTTTCCATGCATTGACTATCCTCTTTCCTTGATACCTAATTTTACTATTTTTTTCATTTATTAACTTTCTTGTTTTTCATTTTTTGAACCACTTCATAGGCATCTCAAAACAGGGAAATGGGAACTCCACGTATTTCTCAAATCTTGCATCTTTACCATTGTCTATTCTAGTCTCATACTTGAGTGCCACATTACTAGATTAATATCCTAGTTTGCAAACTGTTTTAACTTACTAGTTTGAAGACATTTTTACCCACTTCTTTTGTCTTTTAGTTTTGCTATTGTGGATTCGGAAATCTTTTAGATTCTTAAGCTTTTGTACACTTATTTTTTTTCTCTCTGGTAAATGCAAAACTGTGTTTTATCTCCAGTGTCCTGAATTTCATCAGAATTAAAATTGTTCACGGTCACCACACCCTTGACCCCAAAATTAAGTGTCTTTTTGTTTTAGAAAAAAAAATGTTTAAATAGTAATTTCAGCCTTACAAAAAATTTTTGTTCTCTTTCTGAAACCTCTGATGGTCAGATTATATGTCTTTCTATATGGTCTTCAACATTCCCTTTTTTCTTTTTCTTTTTTTTTAATGTTCAAATGCAGTTGTCTCTGTTTTTCTGCCACCACTTTACCCCACCCCACCCACTCCTACCTTTCAGTCTCAATCCTTCCCCACTTTGGGCTTGTCTGTGGGTCCTTTATACATGTTCCCTGGTTTGACCCTTCCTCTTCCCTGTTACCTGCCTCCTTCTATCCCACTCATAACTGTCAGTTTCTTTTTTCTTTCAATGTTGCTGGTTATATTATTCTTGCTTGTTTATTTTATTGTTCCATTTATAGGTGAGATCATAAGGTATTTGTCTCTTGTCCCCTGGCTTATTTCACTTAGCATAGTGCTCTCCAGTTCCATTTATGCTGCCACAAATGGTAGTAGCTCTTTCTTTCTTTCTGCTGTATAATATCCCCTTGTGTAAATGTACCATAGTTTTTTGATCCAGAAAGAGAAAACAGCAGTCTCCTACCATAGAATTTCACAATATTCCTTTTAAATATTTATTTCTTTTTATTTCTCTGCCTTCTGTTAAAAGTATCACTTGTGAAGCTGGAACTCCGATCATGCATATTGAAGAGGGAGACTCTCTCTCTCTCTGAAAAGCTTTGTGTGGCATGAGGTTCGCTTGTCTAGAATCAAAGTGTCACCGTCGGATTTTTCACTTGAGAGGGTTCAAACGTTTTCTTCAGGATGTTCATTTACTTCATGGTATCATAAGGATTATATTGCTCAGCCCTCGTCTGGCCTTCTGTGACATCTGGTGCTTCCACATCAGCTGTATTAATGTCAATACATGCATCTTCAGTCTCCTAAGAGCTCAACAATTTATTGGAAATATATTGCAAAGTAGACTTTTCAACATATAAACTATAATGAAACCAGAGGCATTTATATAGATGATAAAAGTTGCCACAATATTCAGCAAATATTTATAAGTCTGCATAAGGTAATATATAGCTTAGAGTTAGGAGACCAGGAACCAGGTAGTCTCATTACATAGAAGCACATTTTGAAGGTGGAGTGTGCCTTGTTTTGGAGAGAAAAAGTTATTTTTATGGCAAATAATGATTTTTTTTATTTTCCAATAATACCTCTCATTTTAGTGAATGTGAATCATACCCATCAAACCAAACATATAGACTTACTTATAGCCCATTTCTTTTGGAGACCAACATGTTGATTTCATTGACATAAGACACAAAAGTAAAACTTCAATTGGGTTTTAGTAGTAAGTGTAGAATATTTGAATAGGATCCCAGTTTTAAATAAATATAAAATAACAACATTGAATTATTTTAGATATAAACCTTTACATTTTCAAACCTTGTTTAATATTCAAACATTATTCATAGGTTTGACTATTCTCAACTCTGATTATCCTGAAGGATAGAAGGTAGCTATATTTTTCCCTAAATCAAATATGTATTTATTTTCACAATTCATAAAAAATTCATTTCACCTTTAACAAATTTTATAAAAATCTGAGTGTGTTATTTTTGTTACTTTTATAATAAAATTAAAACAATAGTGATAGCAAACACACACCTTACACAGATTGTTACTTGATAAGATTTCATGTAGTCACTTCAGGTTGTCTGGAAACAGAGACTATAACTGTAGATTTGTCAAGATCATTTTCCCAGAACAAGACTGAAAAATGTTTGCAAGTATCTGGCATGATATATTTGAGGCTCATTTCTGTGAGTTATTTGTACATAATGGCTTCCTGGTATACAAATATATATTCAAACATGATAAAATTTTAAAAAATTCTCCAAGGTTGAGAGAAAGTGATGGAGAATTCCTTCCACAGGCTACAGAAATCCATGGCTAGGCATATAACATTATACTTGAGGTATGTTATGAATTACACCCTAAATCTAGAGCATCTTATTTTGGGAGTGGGACATAAGTTTCTATGGAATGTGACTTCATGACTCTATTTTCTCTTACTTAACTTAAAAAATTAGAGATATTATTTATTCCACATTTATGATATATCAGGGTCTCTGCTAAATGCTTCTCTTTCATTAACTGATTTTTATCTTATTAAATAAAAACATGAAACACATGGAATCTGTCCAGAAGTTATCCAACCATGTAATATGAAAAATAGAGACATTTATTGAAGAAGATACAAGATACAACAAACATTGAACATAGGACAATGATGCCTCAGTCCCTCTTAAAGTAGGCACCTTGGAACCTCACATAGTTCTTCCAATTACCATCAGCTGTCCCATTGTATTTTCCTTAACCTCATTGTGATCTGAAATATCTTCCCTTGAAATGGTGATTTTAGTTTTTGGAAAAGCAAGAAGTCACAGCGCACCAAATCTGGGCTGTAGTGGGACTGAGTCACCTGGGTGATTAGATGTTTCACCAAAAATCTCTGCAGGAGATGTGATGCATGAGCAGAGACATTGTTGTGATGAAGTGGCCAGTCATCAGTTGCCCATAGCTGAAGCCTTCTGAATCATTTGAATAGTTTCTGTGGAAGAATGTTCAAGCTTAGTGCAAAATTTGATGCAGATTCATTGCTCTACTCACTCAGTCATTTGAAATATGACTTTCACACATGATCATTCAATGGCATCTACTGGCCCCACTGACTAGGACAGTGAAGACATCATTGTTCACAAATGCACATTCCAGTCCTCTCTCCTTGGCTTCCAGATTACATTGATGTCACATAAACCGTTCTCGTTATATTAACAGTAGCTGGACTTTTTCCGGACAGATGTCATATATTATTAAACCCCTCTTTAAAACTTTTTAAAAATTTATTTATATATTTTTTCCATTACCATTTATTCCCCTTATATGCCTTCCCCCCAACATGCAATCACTACACTATTGTCCATGTCCATGAGTCCTTTTCCTTTTTTGCTAAATTCTCCAAGCCTATTTTGTAATTAAGGAAATAGCTCAGTAAAACTGTTATACTAATAGTTCATAAGACTAAATTTCCATAAATATAGTCAAGGTTTAAGCCCAAGTAGTTTCAATTCATGGATCTTGGAATTATGTTTAATCAGTGATGGAGATCAGTTTACTCCCAGCAGAATAAAATATATTTTGTTATCATCATTTTTGGGAGATATTGAATTACAAAGTAAACAGGAGGCAAGGGAGGCTATAAAGGTTTCTATTTCTAGAATAAGACTGGATTTGAGAAAAAATAGAAAGCATAAGTTTATTAGGCAGTATTAAAAGGTTAGAAAAAGGCAATTTATCATGGAGCTTTCAATATTTGTTAGTCACTATGCTAGTTGCTTAAAATGTGCCATATGATTTTATCTTCAAGAAAAATAGATTGGGTGGGCATTAACATTTCGTTTTTAACTTAAAGAAAAAACTCAGTGAGGTAATGCAGACACTGAAGGTCAAACACCTAGCCTAAGAATTTAGGAATCAGTATTTACATGTTGGAAGATCATTAAAAAAATCCATTCATAACTTTTCTACTACACCATTGCTATATCTACTACACGCAGAGCAGCCATATCCCTCCTTACCCTGCTGTCTTTACTGTTCTTCCTTTAAACTTTGTGTTTTGTTGTAGTTTTTTTTGTTCTCATGGGCTGATTGTACCTTGAGAATCCTATTGGGAAACACATATTATCAAAGTGGGAAGAGAAATGAGTCTCACCTCGTCCATCTCTCCCTGGGACACAAGTAAGCATGGAGACCTCCAGGTTGCTCTGTGTGTACCGCTAGAATACCACCTGTAAAGCAGCTCTGAACACCTGCTTTGGAAAATTAGCAGTAAACATAGGATGTAAGCATAAAGAAAAATGCAATTTCAGCTTCACATTAATCATTTTCAGTCCTAAACATGTGATATTTTCAGAAGTCCTGGTGAGTAACTAATTGGATTTTGAAAGAAAGTTGAACACTTTGAGAGAGTGATGATTCAGTTTGTAGATATTATTATTGTTCTCATTCTTCTGATAAAGGATTAATTTCATGGTATGAGAATAGTATAATTGTGTATGATCAGATAAATATTCTAAACATATGTTTGTTCATCTTCTCACTGAATCCTGCTATTATTTTGAAATTAATTAACCAAGAGGTAACTACTTTTTCTTCCATAAATCTACCTACATTCTCCCATTTTCCTCCTTAAAGCTAGAGATTTTCCATTAGTAGTCCCAAATGTAAATTTAAAAGTTCAAAACAACTTATTAATTCTTTTTTCTTTCTTAAATTATTTATTCCTTTTTTCAAATAATTCACTGTTAATCATAATAATAAATATTTCAAAACTAAACATGCACTAATATTTATGAAGTACAACATTAGAAAGCCTTGGACATTATCAAATTAAATTATCAATTTATAAATGACACTTCATAATACATTAAATATTAAGATGACTATACCCTGACACATCAGACCAATTTTCCCTCAATTTATCATCAATTTAATAGTGAATCAGCATCCTAAGTGTTTTGATCCTAGTGTCTTAAAGTTATTAAAACAACTTTCAGTAGTGCATAATCTTCTTTATAGCAATTTCTACATTTAAAACATTTTTTAATAATTTTATTGTATCCAGGAAGACCTTCAGGCTCAAAAAAAATTCTTTAAGTATTTTACTGTTATAACAGTAAGTCAATGTGAAATTTAATACATAACTGGCCTTCCCAAATTTTTTGCCATATAATTAATGTCACTATAGAAATGCACAATTGAAATATATATGATCTTCCCCTGAGCAGCAGCAGTATGAGAGGAAACAATCACCCTGCCCCTGGGAGGGACTCTACCCTGGCCCTGTGGTGTCAATGCCTGACTGCTGAGTGCAGAATAACTAGACTGACAACTGAAGGAGAAAGCCACAGACAGAAGCTTCCTGGAAGTCTTGAACAGACTGCTTATGGTCAGATGGGGTCAACATCTGACATCATCAGAGACAGATCCAGAAAGAAAAAAAACAGAGGTAAATACCAGAGACTACTGAGACAAAACCCACTGTGGTCTTCTCCATGGTTTGTGATATTTTCTTTACTACATAACTACATTTTAAGGTCCATTTTGGGTCCATCAAGTTTGTGCATATTAAATCATTAGAGTTTATACTAATAGTTTATTTCTCTCCTTTCTCATAATAGTCTTAATCAATTTACAACCTTATTAATACTTGTTCATTTGTTTTTGATCGTGGGATTGCAGGGGGGAGTTATTTTTGTGGATGTGGGTTTCTTTCCTGGGCTTTGTGGTTTTGTTTTGGCAGCACCTGAATAAAAACATGCAAGACGTGGTGGGCAGAGTGACCTTCAGTCAACCAGCTAGAGGGGAGGACCCGCCAAAGAATGGCCAAACAACCATCAAAACCCAATTATTTCCAGAGAGCCAAAATAAATGGCACAAAGGCATCCAAAGAGCATCAAGTTCAGGAGATCAAGGAGACTACACCACTGAATCTCACAGGTCTCCTACCACAGAAGATCATACCACAAAGTCAGGAAGCTAAGAAAGATCAATTTAAGAAGCAGAAGCAAGAAAGGAGAGTCTCACAAATAAAGGGAAGACAAAGAAACATCCCCCACCCCCGCAATTGAAGGGAAAGGAGGAATCCCCACAAAGAGAACTAAATGAAATAGAGGCAAGTAAGCTATCAGATACTCAGTTCAAAACAATGGTTCAAAGGAAGCTATGTGTGCTCAGTGAGCTCAGAGAGAATTACAAAACCTACAGGGAAACTACGGAACTTACTGCAAACTATATCAGCATGGAAAAGGACATAGAAACTATCAATAAGAGGCAAGAGGAAATGAAGAATACAATTTCTAAACTGAAGAACACAGTAGAAGGAATCAAAACCAAGCTAGGCGAAGCAGAGGATCAAATCAGTGAGCTGAAGGATTAGGTAGAAGAAAGCTCCCAGACCGAGCAAGAAAAATGTAAAAAAGACTCAAAAAGAATGAAGAGGTGTTTAGCGAAATGCAGGACAACCTGAAATGTAATGATGCCTCTATAATTGGGACACCAGAAGTAGAAGAAGAGGAGCAAGGGATGAAGAACCTGTTTGAAAAAGTAATGATGGAAAACTTACCTAATTTGAGGAGAGAAGAAGTCTCAAGTCCAGGAAGCACAGCGGGTCCCTTTTAAGAGGAACCCAATGAGTCCCGCTCCAAGACATATGATCATTAAAATGGCATAATAAACTTATGGTCAAGGCCATTATCTCCTGTACAAAAGTCTATACAAAAGCATTATTCTGGATAATGCTTAAATTGGTTAAACACATTTCTTGGAGTAAAAGACACTTTGAAGTACTTAAATATAACTTTGTCAATAAAATTTTACACTGGAAACAGATCTGAGTTCTACTTTTTAAAGTATGTCGGTAAGTTATTCTTACTTTAATTCCATCTGAAAACTTTTATTAGAATATTAAAATTATGTTTGACCTATTATTTTTGGTAAAAACTATAAACAATACATTATCTTCTGTTCTGCATCTATATTAAACTTTATTGACACTAATTTAAGTGTTAGAAACAGTCAAATTATATCTGTTTGAACAAAAATGCTTTTGAGAATCTCTAACAAGCATTCTCAAAGTGCTAGACATAGTAAGAAATAAGAAGTGTATGATGACTTCTGCTTCAAGTTATGACTGAATAGCTGATGTAGTAGGCTTATGTTGGTGCTATGACAACTTACCACTAAAACAGCACAAGTGTATTACCTTATGAAAATAAAAAGTCTAAAAACGGCTCAAATAGAATGAAGAGGCATTTAGGGAAATGCAGGACAACCTGAAACGCAATAATATCTGCATAACAGGGATACCAGAAGGAGAAGAAGAGGAGCAAGGAATAGAGAACCTCCTCGAAAAAGTAATGATGGAAAATTTCCCTAATTTGAGGAGAGAAAGGCTCTCATGGATCCAGGAGGCACAGAGGACCCCACTCAACAGGGACTCAAAGAGGTCCACTCCAAGACACATCATCATTAAAATGGCAAATGTCAAAGACAAAGAGAGAATCCTCAAGGGAGCAAGGGAGAAGGAGAAAGTAACATACAAGGGAGCCCCGATACGCCTAGGAGCTGACTTCTCAACACACACACTACAAGCCAGAAGGGAATGGCAACAAATATTCCAAGCCATGAAAAGCAAGGGTCTACAGCCAAGGCTGCTCTACCCAGCTAGGCTCTTCATTAAAATAGAAGGAGAAATACGGAGTTTCCCAGACAAAAGAAGGCTAAAAGAATACATCGCTACCAAACCAGCACTCCAAGATATGCTAAGGGGACTGGTTTAAGCAGATGAAGGAAAAGAATGAGACAGGGAGGAACACAAGTACAAAGAGAAATGATGAGTAAGTTTCTATCAGTAATATTTCTCAATGTGAATGGACTCAATGCCCCAATCAAAAGACACAGGGTAGCTGAATGGATAAGAAAACATGACCCACACATATGCTGCCTACAAGAGACCCACCTCAGAGCAAGAGACCTACACAGATTGAAAGTAAAGGGATGGAAGATAATATTCCAAGCAAATAGGCATGAGAAAAAGGCTGGCGTTGCCATACTTGTATCAGACAAAGTAGATTTCAAAACAAAGGCCATAAAGAGAGACCCAGAGGGGCACTTTATCATACTTAAAGGAAGAATCTATCAAGAAGACATCAACATTGTAAACTTATATGCTCCCAATATAGGAGCCCCCAAGTTTATAAGGAAATTGTTGGATCACTTCAAAAAACATATAGACAGCAACACACTGATCGTAGGGGATTTCAACACCCCACTGTCAAAAATGGACAGATCTTCCAAACAAAACATTAATAAATATATTGTGGCGCTGAATGACACACTGAATCAAAGAGACTTAACTGACATATATAGAACCTTACATCCCAAAGAAGAAAAATACACATTCTTTTCAAATGCTCATGGCAGTTTTTCAAAGATAGACCACATGATAGGACACAAAGCAAGCCTCAGCAAATTCAGGAAAATTGAAATAATACCAAACTTTTTCTCAGACCACAAGGCCTTGAAACTCAAAATCAACCTCAAAGAGAAACTTCAACAACTTTCAAACTCATGGAGACTGAACAGTACACTATTAAACAATGAAAGGGTCAATAATGAGATAAGAGAAGAAATCAAAACATTTCTGGAAACAAATGGAAATGAACAGACAACTGTCCAAAACCTATGGGACACAGCAAAGGCGGTCCTGAGAGGGAAGTTCATAGCAATACAGGCTTACCTAAAAAAGATAGAAACATTTCAAATAAAAGACCTAACATTACAACTTCAAGAACTGGAGAAACAACAACAAATAAATCCCAGAGCAAGTAGAAGGAAAGAAGTAGTCAATATTAGAGCAGAACTGAATGACATAGAGACAAAAAGAACAATTCAGAGGATCAACCAATCCAGAATCTGGTTCTTTGAAAAGATAAATAAAATTGACAAGCCTTTAAGCAGACTCATCAAGAAAAAAAGGGAGAGGACCCAAATTAATAATATCAGAAAAAAGTCTAAAATTGGTTAGCAGAATTGTTTTTCTTCTGGAAACTCCTTGGAGAGAATTCATTTTGTTGTTGTTTTTGTTTTTTCCATCTTCTAGGCCTGCTCACGTTATTTGGCTAATGACTTCATCATTTTTACTCCCACATCTGTTGTTATATTACCTTCTCTGATCTTCTGTACTAAATCTTCTCAAATAGCTTACAAAGCTTTTTCTAGTTACATTACATTTAACTTACCTGACGTCTAGCAGCCGATGTGGTTACTGGTTTTTCACTTGACTTATTGTCAGTGTTAATAAAGTTTACCATATTGTTGTGAAGTAGTTTCAGGCTAGACTGGACATATAATATTTCACATATGGAATCATCAGTAATTTTGTTCTTTATTAAATAGAATTTACAGGGGGATTAATTGCAGAATATTTCCTCTGTATCTATTTTTTGTCACCTTCTTTGTCTGTTAAGACCATTTGGACAAAGGAAAATATTTATGAAAAATAAATTGCTCTTCTGAAGGATGGATGGTTTTAAAAATATTATATAAAGAAAAATTATCAGTATTGTGTTTCTGTAGTGATCTCTAAATGAGAGGACTTGTAAACATTTAAGACACATCAAGGGAAATTCAGAATGCTGTTTTCAGATCATGATAGAACTTTATAAAAAATTACAATTTCTAATAAAATACTGCATAAAATATTTAAGTTGTTTATGACAATTTTAAAGTATTTTAAAGTCTTGAAATAAAATCTGTTTCTGGAAAGCAGTAAAATTCTTCGGACAAAGTACTCAAATAATAAAGGCAGTGACGTGCTGACTCTTTTTAATCCTAATTAACTTAGTGAACAACATTATATTCTATTCCATTTTGACTTTGTTATTTAATTCTCATGTCTGTTTCAATAGACTTTTTTCTTACATCAGTCAATGTGGGAGCTCTATAGCTATATTTACATTCATTTTCCAAAATTCGGGTATGGCAGCATTAAACCACTATACATTGTAATATAATTTTTTCATCTTTTAACATCTTACATTTTATTGTTGAGTACATTTTCATGCAACTCCAGCAGCAATAACAAAATAACTTTTAATGTTTTCCATCCTCCCCTGTCATTGTGGAGATGCGATGAATTTGTAACCTGCTGTGAAGTCTGAATTATGCTGCAGAGACGTGCTTGAATGCGGTCCTCTTGAATCAAAGCTGTTAAGCTTGATTTTCCTATATTGTATATTATTTCAGTAAGAGGCTACCTGGGATCATATTCTATATTAAATAGTTTTAATTTTTTAAGACACTGATTCATGTCATGAAAACAAATTTATATTTTGTAGTAAATGTGTAAAAAGAAAATGCAATCACCCTCAACTCATACTAACCAAATCAAGAATAAAGACATTTTGATGGGAGTGGAAAGAGCAAGGATAAATTCAATAAACTTGTTTAGATTTTTTAAAGAATATAACAGACAAAAATACAATAATAAAAAATTACTTTTAAAGACAGCAATTTGAAGATGTGTTAACAATGGACTCACAGTAACGATTAGAATGATTTTAGATTATCATTAGAATGATTACCTCAATTCTCTGACCCTCAATATCATAATTACTGATATTTCATTTATTATCTTTTTAAAAATCAGGTTAAAATGAAGTAATATAACATCAACAAAATATTACAGTAGATATCATCTGAAAATTAACATATCATTAATATGCAATCTGCTTGAACAATCAAGTCCAAATATAGTAACATGTTATCTATTTCCAAGCAAATTATATTGTTATTTTTAGTAATTAATTTATTGATGAGCTAAGAATCTCTTTCTCTGCCTCTTCTCTCCCAGTTCTTTATTCTAGATAACACTGCTCACCACAAACTCTAAAGTTCCCAGTAAAGGAGGAAAGGTAAGTCAATTGACTCATTCTAAGAAGCAATCCAGCTTTGATCCAATTAACCATGTTCTGAGTTTAGTACATGTTTTGCATATTGATCAGGAGATGCTACCAGTCTCTGTGAGAGGAAAAGGTGCTAGAACTTGATAGGAGTCTTACATAGTGATTGAGAGCTGTGGCTTTAAATTTAGATTATTTAGGTTGTCTTCCCACCTCTGCTGTTTCCATGCTAAAGGATTTTACCCCAATAATTTAACTTACTGTTCCTCAGTTTCCTAATTTATGTATGAAAATGGATGGTAGTCAACCCAACCTCATGGAGATACTGAGGACATTAACTAAATTTACCATGACAATGATCTGCAGCTTGTCTGGCGTATAATTAGTGCTCTGTAAATTACTTTCTTTTTTATTCCCTTATTTTTTTTACCCTGGCTTAATCATATTAGCCATGTGTATATATTTCCTTTGTGTTATGAGACTAAAAGACTAAATGTAGATTTTTTTTTCCCCCACGCAACATGCATTTTTGGCATGCTTTGAAAGGATTCGTAGACTTAGACAGGTATTTTTATAGACAAGATGGAGAAAAACATTTCATAAGATCAAGAAACATTAAAGAAAGGGAAGACTGGATCTCTGTTGCACACTTTGAGTATTTATCTTATATACATTCCTAAAAGTTGAATAGTGAAGCTATGGAATACAGTAGGAAAAAACTATGATACACTTACACAATGGAATACTACGCAGTAGAAAGAAAGAAAGAGTTACTATCCTTTGCAACAGCATGGATGGAACTGGAGAACATTATGCTAAGTGAAATAAGCCAGGGGGCGAAAGGCAAAAATCATATGATCTCACCTATAAGTGGAACCTAATCAACAAAATGGACAAGCAAGGAAAATATAACCAGCAACATCGAAAGAGAAAAGAAACCAACAGAATCAAGAGGACCCATGGGCAAAACCAAAGTGGGAAAGGATTGAAGGAGGGAGGTGGGGGAAGGGGGCAAGAGAAAGTGGTGGTGGGAAAATGGAGACAAATGTATTTGAACAATAAAAAAAAAGAAAATTAAAAAAAAAAAGAAAAGAAAATTCTAAATGGTTTCCCCAAATTCAATAGATCTGAACTCACATAAGCCGTTTATGAAGGAACCCATTTACTTGCTTTCTTTTTACCATTTGGTATTGTAAAAAGTCATATTTTTCCAAAACATTGATTGAAATGGTCTCATTAAAGCTATGATTTATGTTTCCCTCATTATTCATTTACTCATAGGTTGTTTGGCCATATATACTTCATATCATGTGCAATGCCTGTTTAAGGAGTGACAGTCTAAATATTAAGCAATTGCTATAGAAAATGCAAAAACCAATATCTGGCCAATCAAAAAAAAAAAGATGACTATAAGCCTGTATTTCTGTATACTGGCTGAACAGTAACCCAAGATTCTCATGTCTTTTACCCATTTTTCTATCATGTTTTAATCTTTTTTAATTATAAATATTTTTTAATAATTTACTTTTTTGTTCAAATACATTTGCCTCCACCTTCTCACCACCACTTTCCCCTGCCCTCTTCCCCCATGCCCCTCCCTCAATCTTTCTCCACTTTGGCTTTGTCTATGAGTCCTTAATATATGTTCTTTGACTTCACCCTTCCCTTCCCTTTCCCTGCCCACCCCTCCCTACTTCCCTCTTGACCCTGTTGGTTTCTTTTTTCTTTCAATATTGCTGGTCATATTTTCCTTGCATCTTTGTTTTGTTGGTTAGGTTCCACTTATAGCTGAGATCATATAGATGATTGGAACAAAAAAACTATGGTGCATTTACACAATGGAATACTACACAGCAGAAAGAAAAAAAGAACTACTACAGTTCACGACAGCATGGATGGAACTAGAGAGCATTATGCTAAGCAAAATAAGCCAGGGGGCGAAAGACAAATACCACATAATCTTTTTTAATTCTTGATTTACAGTTTATGTTCTTGACACACCAATCTTTTTTTCAGGTGTGTATATGACAGGCATTTTCTCTCAGGTGTAGGTTATTTTTTCCTACAAGATCCTAATTTTAATGTAGTTAAATTTAGGAATGTGTCTTTTATTAAGACCCATATTTTGTTGTTTCTGTATCTTGTTTAACAAATCTTATACCAAAATCTGAAAGATACTTTTTTTTATTTATTATTGATCAGTTACAATTGTACCATGTCTTTCCCCATTGCTCACCCCAACCTCGTCCCCACCCTACTCCCACAGTCAAACCCACCCATTGTCCATGCCCATGAGTCCTATATTCATGCTTGCTCCTTCTCCTTCCCCCTGTTATCTCCTTTCTTCTTCCCCCCTGGTCACTGTCAGTTTGTTCTCTATTTCCAAGTCTCTGGTTTTATTTTGCTCATTTTTTTGTTTTGTTGATTAGGTTCCACTTACAGGTGTGATCATATGGTATTTGTCTTTCACCCCCTGGCTTATTTCACTTAGCATAATGCTCTCCAGTTCCATCCATGCTGTTGTGTGAAGGGTACGAGTTCCTCCTTTCTTTCTGCTGCATAGTATTCCATTGCTTAAATGTACCAAGTTTTTTGATCCACTCATTTTCTGATAGACACGTGGGTTGTTTCCAGTACTTGGCTGTTGTAAATTGTGCCGCTATGGACATTAGGTGCATAGGTTCTTTTGAATTGATGGTTCAGGATTCTTAGGGTATAATCTTAGCAGTGGGGATACTGGTTCAAGAGGCAGTTCCAACGTAAGTTTTTTGAGAAATTCCATACTGTCTTCCACAGTGGTTGTACCAGTCTGCATTCCCACAAATGGCTCACCATATTTCCCTTTTTCCCATATCATTGCTAGTGCTTATTGTTTATTTGTTAATGATGGCCATTTTGATGGGTGTGAAATAGCATCTCATTGTGGTTTCAATTTGCATCTCTCTGATGGTTAGTGATGCTGAGCATTTTTTCATGTATCTTTGGGCCTTCTGTATGTCCTCTTTGGAGAAGTGTCTGTTCAGGTTCTTTGCCCATGTATTTTATTGGATTGTTTTTTCTTCCTGGAGTGGAGCCATGTGATTTCTTTATATATTTTAGAGATCAAACCCTTGTCCGAGGTATCATTGGCAAATATGCTTTCCCATATGGTTGGTTCCCTGTTCATTTTGCTGATCTTTACTTTGGCTGTGAAGAAGCTTCTTATTTTGATGAAGTCTGACTTGTTTATTCTTCCTTTTATGCCCCTTGCTCTAGGAGACATATCAGTGAAAATATTGCTGTGTGGGATATCTGAGAGTTTCCTGCCTATGTTTTCCTCTAGGACTTTTATGGTGTTATGACTTATACTTAAGTCTTTTATCCATCTTGAGTTTATTTTTCTGTATGGTGTAAGCTGGTGGTTGAATTTCAGTTTTTTTGCATGTAGCTGTCCAGATCTCTCAACACCGTCTGCTGAAGAGGTTATTTTCCTCCATTTTCAGCTTCTGCCCCCTTTGTCAAATATTAATTGAACATGGAGAAATGGGTTTATTTCTGGACTTTCTAATCTTCTCCATTGACCTGTGTGTCTGTTCTTATGCCAGTATCAGACTGTTTTGATTACAGTGGCCTTGTAATATAGTTTGATGTCAGGTAGTGTGATCTTTCCTACTGTGTTCTTCTTTTTCAAAATCACTGCAGCTATTCAGGATCATTTATAGTTCCATATCTCAAGACTTCATTTTGTCACCCTTATGGCTGAATTGTAATGCAATCAATGTGAGCAAAACTTTTAGCTTAAGGTCTCCTTTGTTTCATCCCCTTTCTTTGGCTTTCTTTAAATTTTCATAGTCTTACTTTACTACAAGTCATTGTAAGAGGTCTGATGATTTTTTTGGAATAAATCACTATCATTTATCCACATTGAATTAATAGTGTTTGATATAGAGATTTTCTAGTCAACTGTTTTAAAATCTTCTTAGCACAGAGAAATTCGGTATGACATTCCAAATGACACACAGACATTTATAATCTAAACTTGGAAGGCTGCATTTATTTCCTGAAATGAGTTTGTTTAGTACTTCTTTTTAGGTAAATGTTTTAAGTAAATGTCTTTGATGGTTTGTTTATTTAATAACATTATCAATTATTGTACTCTGGTGCAACTTTAGGACCTGTACAAACTCCTCTCTAAGGAATTTATGGGAAATGATCTTATTATTAAAATGATATATAGGTTATTAAATACTTTTTGCATTTTACAAAGTTGTAATTAAATATGTATAACTGTAATAATCATAGATCAAATTATACTTAATAATCATGTTATTCACATTAATGATATTTTTGCAATGTTTTTTCTATCAAGTATGGGAAAATATCTTAATATTCTCTTCTGCTGTTTTGTTATGGTCATATTTCCTTAGACATTCAGGCTTTTATTTATATGTTGAGATGGATGTTATTACATACTCAAAAATTTTTCTCCTCATTGCATATTTTCAAAATAGTCCTTAAATTTGAAGTCAGGGTAAAGTTTTATTAGTCTAGCTTCTTGTATCTTAAGGTTAATTGAACAATTTTACTCTAATGCTTATTTTAGTTTTTCCATCAGCCTTAGCTATTGCTTGTGACATGGATTTTGTCATAGTTTTTGTCTACTTAGAATTGAGTGGAACATTAATAACTGATGTTGTAAGGTGCTAGCACCATTTAAACTTTAAACATCAGTATTCAAGATGTTCCTTCATGGTTTTATAAATATATATAACTATATATATTTTTGTATTTACTTATATACCTACACATATACACACATATACATTTATACCCAAATATGGATGAAGTGTTATGATAAATTATAGCCTTTACTTCAGCCTAAATGACTTGCTCACATCTACCCTTACTAGTTAACTTACTCTTTTTTTAGGAAGCAAAATCAATTCTCCATTTATTCTTATCTTCATTCCTGCATCTTAACCTTGTCCCTACCAATAATCAAACAGTGTTCCACAGATCCATGAATTTGTTTTTTAATGTTTTGGTGAAGTCTATGGTGACATTTGTATTGAATTATCAATACATGTAGATTTACTTTTCCTTCTTACATTTTTCTCTTCACTGTTCTTAATAAGTTTTCTGCTTCAGAAAACTCTAAAATTTTATAGTTTAATAGATCAGATTTGTTTCAGAGAAACCATCATGTTTCCTTCAATAAGATATATTTTTTAAAGATTACCTTAATAGACCTTCCTGACGGATGGTGGCAGCTCATTCTTCTGCATTAAAGTACAAACAGTCTTCATAAATTATTTTCTGGAATTAAAAAATGGGTCCTCTTATTCTACTTATTTAATCTATTCCATTTTAAGATGGTAAAAATTATTTTATGTTTATAATACCTTATTTTTCACTTAGGCCTTTATAATTATTTACTACAGTATATAATAAAATTAAAATCCTTAATACAATTTCCTCAATTTTCATTAAATGTATCTTTAATGAACTCTGAAAATGATAGTCAATCTTTACCTGAGTTTTATTTCCCCCATGGAATATTCCTTTTTGTCAAGCGTTAATGAAACTTTTGGTATTTGAAGTCAGGTTGCCTCATAACTGCTAAAGCATAATTAAAGCAAACCCACACACAAACAAAAAGCAAATACCAGTGCTAAGTTGATGGTCTGTTTCAGTGAACACAAAATTACTATGTAAGACTGCTTAAAATGTCAAAATTACATGAATTTCTAATATGCTAAATAAGAGTATCAACCTACAAAACAAAAAGTTATTCAAGGGCAATAGTATTTCTTGAAAAGTTATTCAAGGGCAATAGAACTGTCATCTATTACAACATTATTCAGTGTGATTTAAAATTATATGATAAAAGAAGCAGGGAAAGATTGTTTGCTTGTCCATAATTATATTGCCTTTTGTGCATAAATCTACACATCATTATGATGTACCCATTCAGATAAATATTTTTACTTAAAGAGGTTTTACTTGATCTTACAGAATATATTGCACTTTATGCTTAATTTTAACAAAAACATGATGTTATTTTTAAAATGTGCCTCATGATCTATATGGAGCTTTTGTCTTTTTTTTTCAGAATAAGATCTCTAAAATCTGGTTTCTCTGATTAAATTTTACATGCTATGAATTATTCATCATTTATTCATCATGAACTAAATAGGCTTATATTACAGAACTCATAAAAAAGGTAGTAATGTAACACTAAATCAATGCCAGCCAGTTTAAAAACAGAGCTATTTTGCTTTCATGTGTTTCTTATTGGAGAGATCATATCAACTGGTGCTACATTTGTATCAAATTCAAAAGCAAAGGGAAATTTACTATACATTTTTCTTATTCTAGTTTATCACATGCTCCCAATGTCATGCTCCAAAATCCACTGAACACACTACTGAAGCAGTTAGATAGCTCTCTAAGCCTGAATGTATTTTAAATAATATTTTCAATTTTATATGATTCCATGATTTTTTGTTCTTTTTGTTATTCCGGTAATAAAATAGTATGTCAAATGTTTATCTATCTAATATTGTTCCTGTTCTACAACAGTAAATGATTAGAATAAATATGAATGTATATGGCAGGAGCATAGAAACAAGTACTGTTTCCTAAGTTAAATCTAGTGTTTCAACTGGCAAAGACTCAAGCCTGGGAAGGAGTTGCACAGAGAGTGAGACTGGGACTAGGGAGGCTCCGCTCTTGCTGAGAAGATAAACTCTAGACATTGTGGACTTCACAGGTGTGAAGGTGAGTGTGAGGTGGGTGTGCCAGGCATAACCCTGTAGAATTTCAGGGAGGTTGTAACTTTTTATAGAAAATATTTAATTTACATGAAGATGAATGTAGGCATGGATATTGGAATGTATTTGCACTCTCTGTCATTCCAAAGTAATTTGAGGTCACTTTAAAAACTGTATGTTATGTGAATCATTAGAAAATTGGTTAATGGCCAGAATAATTATTGAGCCACTTACCAAATGCTAGACATCATTTTTATGGGAATTAATTCATTTAATTTTCCCAAAACTCTATGAATTTGGTTGATTTCATTATGAACACTTTACACATCTAAAACCTAAGACCTAGAGTATGAAATTTGTTCAATATCACCCAGATAGAATGCTATCAGATGGGATATAAAGTCGAACATCTGGCACCAAAGATTGCTGAAGGGAAAATAAGACTATAATTATAAAACACATCTTTTATTTTTCTTACAAGAATTTTGATAATAGTCAGGATGCCAAAACCCTTGGTAAATGTTATCTTAAAATTTCTGTTTGAGTTAATCATTTAATATGGTGTCAGCTTCTCAATAATTTTAGCTTGATGATTTTTAAAATATTTTATCCAAATTTATAAATTACTTTCAATACAAGTGTTGGTCCCACTAACACTGTCCACCTTGCTAAAAAGGAGGTCTCAGTGGGTTCTTTCTGCATATTCCACTAAAGACAGACCTCCTTTTCTTTGGTATTTATTATATAGAACAAAGAATTTTTTTTGTTTCCTCTTATAAAAAGAGGACAAAAGACAAAACAAAAAAACTAATTTTGTAATAGATGACAGTTATTGTTTACACAGGAACAGGTAATAAAATAATTGCTTGGGTACAAAGACATCAAATAAGAATTCTGACATTTTTCAGTGGATATCAAATAGGCAATACATCACTCTTTTAAAACCACATTCCTGGAGAGCCAAGGTACGAATTTGGGGTGGCAATGCTGACCTAGGTGCTCAGCACAAAGTGCAAAGTAAGTGGGCTGGGTTTTAAGTCTTGTTCCTGTTTTAGTTGTAAAGTTCAGGTTTCATGCAGAATTCCTCTTAAGATCAATCTGAAGAAAGGAATTTATTAATGAAAAAAAAAGTAGCTTGATATCACCTCCCAAATTCTTGGAAGACTATTATTGGTATGTCTCCTGACTTACTTCACCCAACTCCAGCTACATTCTTCTCCTTAGCAAAGCAGCTGTTAGTTCTAAGGCAATTGAGATTTGCAATGTGAAATGGGGTCATCAGTTTAATGGGGTCATCAGTATAATAAGGTCCTGACTATGAGAGCTTCTGCAAATTCTCATCCCTGGATTATATGAGACTTTGGGAACCATACTCAGAACACTGAGAATGAGCATCTGTAGACCTTCTGGGAACTGCCTGGCTCAGAAACCTCTGGATTTCACTGAAGAAGAGTGGCATTTCCCCTAACGAATCATCTCCTGAGCTCACAAAAATCTGAGAAGAAGTAAATAGTCTGAAAGTGAATCTGACCTTGGGGAATGGAGCCCGAGGGAGAAGAAGCTTCCTCCTGGTATCTAAAGATTTGATTAAGGATTAACTACAATGCAAGTATTAAGCCATTCATGGAAAGATCATTGTAGCTCAAAACATTTCCATAAATTTGAAACTTGTACTACAGCCACTCTACTCAAACCCCAAAGAAAATGGCATATATAAGTGGTCAGGAAGGAACAAGTCAAGTATTTGGAAAATGTCGCTAATGCTCACAGCAGATAAAGAGCAGGGGAAAAAGAATTAGAATATTACATGGTTCAAGGACAGCTCAAAAATAATGTCTGCAACTAAAATGTATACTGTATTTTTAAAAATCAGAATATTAATTGAAGAAAATCATCACACTTATTAATGCCTGATTTTAAACACTTGGAACGTCAAATGGAACTCTTATCTCAAAGCACTAAAAAAGACGATATGTTAGCACACATTCCTCATTGTCACCAAATAGCCAATATTTATTTTTTTCACTAGTCATGAAATCTCACTTTATTTAAAATGATAAAGTATTCAGTTTAAATTATATATAAATTTAAATATAATTTAAATGTAATTTAAATTTAAATTTGAGCCTTCCATGTGACTCAAACCAAACCAGTGAAATGCAAACAGAATTGTTTTGAGAGATAATTTGTGGACGAGAAGCAGGATGGAAACGAGCATTAGCACAGTAGAAAAGGAGGCTGGGTCCTTGAATACCTCAGAGCCTCCATACTTAAACTGAGGTACCTATGTGTGACCTTCTTTTATGTGAGAGAGAAATACATTCTGTTTTATACAAGAAACATACAACAGATATAACCTGGAACTTATTATTGTGAATATGTTAACAAAACATCATTTTTATTGCCCCATATATGTTTGTACATATTGAAAATATCCTCTTTTTGATTAATGGATGGGATTAATGATCAAGGAATAACACAAGAATTACAGTTAGATGTCCATAGATCTGTGAGATATGTGTGGGTAGACTCCATTTTCTTAATCATTGAACAAAATGACACTCATTTGCTTCAAGGGACAGTTGTTTTCTTATGTCCCTACTCAGGTTTTAAATCAATAAATAAATTTCCTTGTCAGTTCTTTGTAGTTCATAATGGTGATGGCTGATTTCAATGACCATTTGGGCTTTTTTTAATTGGATCTCTAAAAACATCAGAGTAGAGAGAAACTTGCTGAAACAGCACTTACCATGTAAAAGATGACTTCAGGTGAATCCACCAATAACAAACAGCCATTTTACACCTTATTTGGCTAACATTAAACTCCTAAAGTATAATTTAATCCATCTTAAAAATAGAGGCATAAAGAACTGCTTAGATCCATGAGCTATATTTTGAGTTTGGATAAACCGAAGCAAATTTTTCTTTTTGTGAGGGACTCATACTAGATTGATGGAGTTTGCATCAAAATGAGTATGAAAAATTTAATTCCATCTGACAAATGTTGAGACAAATGAACATTTATTAGAAAATAAATAAGATATTATGAACACACATTGTCTCCTTGTTTGTCCCAAGCTTAACTATTCTTTATTATATTATTAGAATTTAACATCTACATACTTACTGCTTTGAATAAATGGTCTTTGCAAATCAACACTACTAACTCTAGACTTATTGTTTGACATATTTTTCTATTTATGCTTTTTCTTGAAGCTTAAGAATACAAGGTCTGTCAAGAAAATATCTAGCCATGTAATATGAAAAATAGAGACATTTATTGAACAAGATATAACAAACATTGTACATAAGACAATGACATTTCAATTCCCTTCAAAATAGACACCTTAGGACCTCACATAGTTCTCCCAGTCACCATCAGTTGTCCTGTCATATTTTCCTGAATCTCACTGAGGCTCTGAAATCTCTTTCCTTTCAAAGGTGATTTTAGTTTTGGGGAAAACCATAAGTCACAGGGTGCCAAATCCGGGCTGTAGCAGGGCTGAGCCACCTGGGTGATTTGATGTTTCACCAAAAAGCTCTCTGTATGAGAAGTGATATTGGAGTGGGTGCATTGTCGCAGTAAAGTAGCCAATCACCAGTTGTCCATAGCCAAGGCCTTCTGAAACATCTGAAGAGTTTCTGTGGAGGAATGTTCAAGCTTAATGCAAAATTTGATCAAGATTTGTTGCTCCAACCTCTTAGTCATTCTGAATGCAACTGCCACATGGTACACATGCTTACTCACTGGTGTCTACCCCCCCACTGACTAGTAGAGCGAAGTCATCATTGTTCACACATGCACATTCCAGTCCACTCCCCTTGGCTGCCAGGCTATATCAATGTCACACAAAAAATGGCTGGACATTTTCCGGACAGATTTTTGATGTTTACATGAGGATATCAATTCATTATGTAAATCATTTAACAATTTACATAGATATTAACATAGGTACCATTCTATGCATACAAATATATGAATATTAGTATTTATATAAAGTTCACACAAAAAGGGAAAATGTTGGCAGGTTTCAGAGGTTATTATTGGGGAAAACATAAGTCATAGCAGAACATATATAAGTTATATATTTTCTTTAATAAAGAGAACACATTTTATACTAAGGAACACACATGTGCATTTAAAATAGGTGTAGAAAAAAATAGAGAGAAGCCACACACCAGACAGATGATGAATGACAGTGATATTCAAAAGGAGAGTAAAAGATTATGTCTATATTTCATTGCTTACAGTTCTTTATTATTTTAATTTTAGCCATGACAATGTATTTATGTTTGAATTGGGCAATTAGAAAAAGAAAATATGTGTGTATGTCACCATACATCATATTTGCCAAACTAGTTACAAATAAAGCAGCTTTCAATTTATGCTTAAACTTGAACTTTGGAAGTAACACTGTAAGAAGGCTGGGTATATTATTTAAGTTCTACAGCCGGACTCCTCATCTGCATTTTCCTTTAAGGAAAGCATTACAAAGATTTAGCCTCTGAAGAGGGCTGTAAAGAAGACCCAGCACTACTAAGCCCCAGGTAATAGTAGCAGAAAGTCACTACACACTACAGGTTGAGTCAATTACTGATATATTAATTTTATAAATGATTATAATCTTATAATCAGGTATAATTCTTGGTAAATGGATACTTTTTGGTATTTCTTTTCTTATTGGTATCATTACAAATCTCATCTTATTGTGATAGACAAATCTGGAACAATATCACCATAGCTATGTAAGATATGATGCTCATGAAGGATATACTAGTATAAATACTTTAATTACAATTTACCTGGCAATTAAGTGTGAGATAATGGGGTGATTTGGACTTTAAACGCATCATTATTTAAGAAAAAAAGTTGCTGCACAAACTAATTGTCTGTTTAAATTGCTGTTTTTGTCTTTGAGTGTTTTTTGTCTTGCATTGCTGTCAACATTAGCCTAGTTAGTAATTTTCAAATTTTATTTTTTTAAAGATTTTAATTATTTATTTTTAGAGAAAAAGAGAGAGAAAAAAAGGGAGAGAAACTTCAATGTGTGGTTGCCTCTCGTGCGCCCCCAACTGAGGACCAGGCCCACAACCCAGGCATGTGCCCTGACTGGGAATCAAACCAGCAACCCTTTGGTTCAAAGGCTAGTGCTCAGTCCACTGAACCACACAAGTCAAGGATGATTTTAAAATTTTAATAACTAAGAAAGATTTAATTGTTCTTCAGTAAAATAATGGGAAAAGTAAGGTTTTCAAATTACCTTTAAAAAAAAGAAAAATAGTGGTGTAAGTGTATGCGTGAGTATGTAAGTACATGGATAACTGAGACTGAGATTCTGTGGGAAGATGAACCCTGCTCTGAGTTCCCTTGACTTCAAGCATAATTGAACAGAGGAGAGATGATATATCAGAACAGTCTTGTAGTATCGGTCATGTTCTCCAGAATGGTCAGTTAGGGAAGAGCTCAGCTATTGTTCTCTGGTTATTGCATGTACCCAGTGGAGTAAAGGCTTCTCTCTAAAGGACTACACTTCACATGTGACCACCAAACTCAGGCTCCAGTATAGGGTCTGTTCTAGCTGTAACCTTCAACATAGCTTCATGAGAGCAGTATCTTTGTAAAGCTGGTAAAACCAGCTGTCATATGTCCCCTGGGTTTCTGATCTGTTCACTTCCTGCTACAAGGCTACCAAGACATCATGGTTACACAGTAAAACTGGGATATAGTGAATAACAGATTAACCAATTAGACCATCAAAACTCACCAAGAGAATACTTGGATTTTCCCTTCAATGGACTTTTTCAGGTTTAGGCTAAAATTAAAGACAACTTTAGAGAATTAAAAACTTGGAACTGATTCAATCCCTGTAATTTCCTTTGAGTTTTCACTTTTGCTTTTTATTTATTTATTTATTCATTCATTTATTTATTTATTTATTAAATACATTTGTCTCTGCCTACCGCCCAACACTTTCCCTTGCCCCTTCCCTCCCTCCCTCCCTCAGCTCTTCCCCTTTGGTTTTGTCCATGAGTACTTGCTATATGTTCCTTGACTTGCCCCTTCCCTTCCCTTTCCCTGCCTACCCCTTCCCTCTTGTATCTGTTGATTTCTTTTCCTTTCAGTGTTGCTGGTCATATTTTCCTTGCATCTTTGTATTGCTGGTTAGGTTCCGCTTATAGGTGAGATCATATGGTATTTGTCTTTCGCCCCCCTGGCTTATTTCACTTAGCATGATGCTCTCCAGTTCCATCCAGGCTGTCGCGAAGTGTGGTAGTTCTTTTTTTCTTTCAGCTGCGTAGTATTTCATTGTGTATATGTACCATGACTTTTTGATCCAATCATCTACTGATGGGCATTTAGGTTGCTTCCAACACTTGGCTATTGTAAATTGTGCTGCTGTGAACATTGGGGTGCATAGGTTCTTTTCTATTGGCGTTTTGGTGTTCTTAGGGTATAGTCCCAGCAGGGGAATCACTGGATCAAAAGGCAGTTCCATTTTCAGCTTTCTGAGGAAATTCCACACTGCTTTCCATAGTGGCTGCACCAGTCTGCATTCCCACCAACAGTGGACTAGGGTTCCCTTTTCTCCACAGCCTCGCCAGCACCTGTTGTTTGTGGATCTGTTTATGATGGCCATTCTGACTGGTGTGTGGTGGTACCTCATGCTGGTTTTGATCTGCTTTTCTCTGATGGCTAGTGATGCTGAGCATCCTTTCAAATGCCTATGGGCCCTCTGAATCTCCTCCTTGGAAAAGCATCTGCACATGTCCTTTGCCCATTTTTTGATTGTATCATTTGTCTTCTTGCAGTGGATTCGAGTGAGTTCTTTATATATCTTGGAGATCAAACCTCTATCTGATGTATCATTAGCGAATATAATTTCCCATAGGGTTGGCTCCCTTTTCATTTTGCTGATGTTTTCTTTTGCCGTGCAGAAGCTTCTTATTTTGATGAGGTTCCGCTTGTCTATTCTTTCCTTATGTCCCTTGCTTTAGGAGACATATCAGTGAAAAAATTGCTGCGTGGGATATCTGAGACTTTCCTGTCAATGTTCTCCTCCAGGACTTGATGGTGTCGAGACTTATATTTAAGTCTTTGATCCATCTTGAGTTTATTTTCGTGTATAGTGTCAGCTGATGATCCAATTTCAATTTTTTTGCATGTAGCCATCCAGCTCTCCCAACACCATTTGTTGAAGAGGCTGTTCTTGCTCCATTTTATGCTTCTGCCCCCTTTGTCAAATATTAGATGCCCATAGAGACCTGGGCTTATTTCTGAGCTTTCTATTCTGTTCCACTGGTCTATGGGTCTGTTCTTGTGCCAGTACCAGTTTGTTCTGAGTATAGTGGCTTTGTAGTAGAGTTTGATGTCCGGTATTGTGATCCCTCCTACTTTGTGTTTCTTTCTGAAAATTGCTGCGGCTATTCCGGGTCGTTTATGGTTCCATATAAATTTTTGAAATGTCTGTTCTATTTCTGTGAAATACGTCATTGGTATCTTAATAGGGATTGTGTTGAATCTATAAATTGCTTTGAGTAGTATGGACATTTTGAGGATATTAATTCTTCCAATCCATGAGCACAGTATATGCTTCCATTTATGTGTGTCTTCCTTAATTTTTTTTTAGTTTTCTGCATACAGAAGTCT
Source organism: Pteronotus mesoamericanus (assembly GCF_021234165.1). Classification (NCBI taxonomy): domain Eukaryota; kingdom Metazoa; phylum Chordata; class Mammalia; order Chiroptera; family Mormoopidae; genus Pteronotus; species Pteronotus mesoamericanus. The sequence goes on from NW_026555321.1 coordinate 64,035,720, forward strand.
TTTACGTTTTTGGTTAAATTTATGCCTAAGTACTTTATTTTTCTTCTTGCTATATCGAATGGTATTTTTCTCTGATTTCTTCTTCTTCTATTGCATTGCTGGTGTACAAAAATGCCTTTGATTTCTGAATGTTGACTTTGTATGCTGCTGTTCTGCCAAACTCAATTATTAGGTTGAGGAGTTTTTTGGTAGAGTCTACAGGGTTCTCTATGTACACTATCATGTCATCTGCAAACAAGGATAGCTTTACTTCCTCCTTTCCTATTTGGATGCCTTTTATCTCTTTCTCTTGTCTGACCGCTGGGGCTAGGACTTCCAATACGATGTTGAAAAGAAGTGGTGAGAGCGGACATCCTTGTCATGTTCCCGATTTTCGTGGTAAAGCTTTCAGTTTTTGCCCATTGAGTATGATATTGGCTGTAGGTTTTTCATATATGGCCTTTATTATGTTGAGGAATGCCCCATTTCTTCCCATTTTGATGAGTATTTTGATCGTAAATGGGAGCTGTACCTTATCGACTGCTTTTTTTGCATCTATCGAGATGATCATGTGGTTTTTGTCTTTTCTTTTATTTATGTGATGTATCACGTTTACTGATTTGCGTATATTGAACCATCCCTGCATCCCTGGGATGAATCCCACTTGATCGTGGTGGATAATCTTTTTAATGTATTGCTGGATGCGGTTTGCCAATATTTTGCTGAGGATTTTAGCATCTATGTTCATCAGTGAAATTCGCCTGTCGTTTTCTTTCTTTGTTGGTCTTTATCTGGTTTTGAAATAAGGCTGATGCTGGCCTCATAAAAACAGCCTGGGAGTCTTCCCTCCTCTTGGATTTTTTTGGAATAGTCTGGGAAGGACAGGGGTTAGCTCTTCCTTAAATGTTTTGTAAAATATTCCTGTGAAATATTCCGGTCCTGGGCTTTTGTGCGCCAGGAGTCTCTTGATTACTTCTTCAATTTCCCCAGCTGTTATCGGTCTGTTCAAGCTTTCTGTTTCTTCCTCCTTCAGTGTTGGAAGATTATACTTTTTTAAAAATTTGTCCATTTCATGAAGATTTTCAAATTTCTTGGCATATAATTGTTCATAATAGTTTCCGATGATCATTTGTATTTCTGTGGTATCAGTTGTTATTTCTCCTCTTTCATTTCTGATATTTTTAATTTGGGTCCTCTCCCTTTTTTTCTTGATGAGTCTGCTTAAAGGCTTGTCAATTTTATTTATCTTTTCAAAGAACCAGCTTCTGGATTGGTTGATCCTCTGAATTGTTCTTTTTGTCTCTATGTCATTCAGTTCTGCTCTAATCTTAACTATTTCTTTCCTTCTACTTGCTCTGGGATTTATTTGTTCTTGTCTCTCCAATTCTTGAAGTTGTAGTGTTAGGTCCTTTATTTGAAATGTTTCCATCTTTTTTATGTAGCTTGTATTGCTATGAACTTCCCTCTATGCTGTGTCCCATAGGTTTTGGACTGTTGTCTGTTCATTTTCATTGGTTTCCAGAAATTTTTTGATATATTCTCTTATCTCATTATTGACCCTTTCATTGTTTAATAGCCTACTGTTCAGTCTCATGAGTTTGCAAGGTTTTGAAGTTTCTCTTTGAGGTTGATTTCCAGTTTCAAGGCCTTGTGGTCCTAGAAAATGTTTGGTATTATTTCAATTTTCCTGAATTTTCTGAGGCTTGCTTTGTGTCCTATCATGTGGTCTATCTTTGAAAAACTGCCATGAGCATTTGAAAAGAATGTGTATTTTTCTTCTTTGGGATGTAAGGTTCTATATATGTCAGTTAAGTCTCTTTGATTCAGTGTGTCATTCAGCACCACAATATGTTTATTAAATGTTTTGTTTGGAAGATCTGTCCATTTTTTACAGTGGGCTGTTGAAATCCGCTAGGATCACTGTGTTGCTGTCTATATCTTTTTTGAAGTGATCCAACAATTTCCTTATAAACTTGGGGGCTCCTATATTGGGAGCATATAAGTTTACAATGTTGATGTCTTCTTGATAGATTCTTCCTTTCAGTATGATAAAGTGCCCCTCTGGGTCTCCCTTTATGGCCTTTGTTTTGAAATCTACTTTGTCTGATACAAGTATGGCAACCCCAGCCTTATTCTATTTGATTGGAATGTTTTTTTTCCATCCCTTTACTTTCAATCTGTGTCGGTCTCTTGCTCTGAGGTGGGTCTTTTGTAGGCAGCCTATGTGTGGTCATGTTTTCTTATCCATTCAGCTACCCTGTGTCTTTTGATTGGGACATTTAGTCCATTCACTTTGAGAGATATTACTGATAGAAACTTACTCGTCTTTTCTCTTTGTACCTGTGTTCCTCTCTGTCTCATTCTTTTCCTTCATCTGCTTAAACCAGTCCCCTTAGTATATCTTGGAGTGCTGGTTTGGTAGAGATGTATTCTTTTAGTCTTCTCTTGTCCGGGAAACTCCGTATGTCCCTTTCTATTTTAATGGAGAGCCTTGCTGGGTAGAGCAGCCTTGGCTGTAGGCCCTTGCTTTTCATGGCTTGGAATATTTGTTGCCATTCCCTTCTGCCTTGTAGTGTGTGTGTTGAGAAGTCAGCTCCTAGGAGTATCGGGGCTCCCTTGTATGTTACTTTCTCCTTCTCCCTTGCTCCCTTGAGGATTCTCCCTTTGTCTTTAGTAGTTGCCATATTAATGATGATGTGTCTTGGAGTGGACCTCTTTTAGTCTCTGTTGAGTGGGGTCCTCTGTGCCTCCTGGATCCATGAGAGCCTTTCTCTCCTCAAATTCGGGAAATTTTCCATCATTACTTTTTCAAGGAGGTTCTCTATCCCTTGGTCCTCTTCTTCTCCTTTTTTATCTCTATTATATGGATACTATTGTGTTTCAGGTTGTCCTGCATTTCCCTAAATGGTCTTTATTCTTTTTGACTCTTTTTTCCATTTCTTGTTCTTTCTGGGAGCTTCTTTCTACCTTATCCTCCATCTCACTAATTCGATCCTCAACTTCATCCAGCCTGCTTTGGATGCCTTCTACTGTGTTCTTCAATTCAGAAATTGTATTCTTTATATCCTCTTGTGTCTTCTTGATAGTTTCTATGTCCTTTTCCAGGCTGATATAGTTTGCTGTAATATTCTGATATTTTCTCTGCAGTTTCTCATAGTTATCTTTGAGTTGGCTGAGCTCATTGAGCTTCCTTAGAACCATTGTTTTGAATTCAATATCTGATAGTTCCCTTGCTTTTGTTTCATTTAGCTGTCTCTGTGGGGAGTCCCTTTTTCCACTCATTTGGGGGGAACTTCTTTTTCTTCCCATTTTCGTGAGAGTCTGTTAAGTAATTTACTTATTTTTTAAATTTATTTTTGCTTCTGCTTCAATTGGGCTGTCTAGATTTCCTGACTTTGTGTATTAAATTTCTACGGTAGTAGGTGGGTCTTTTTATTTATTTATTTATTTATTTATTTTTGTCCTTTACTTTTCTTTCTGGGTCTGCCTCTGATGATGTCAGTTGTTGACCCTATAGGACCTTGGGTTGTTTGTTTGAGCCTTCCAGGAGTCTACTGTCTGTGTCTGACTCCTGCTTGGGGCAGCTCTGTGACCCCTTCCGTCCGGGCTGGACTATTTTTTGGATCGCTCTGCACTCTCACCCCAGCTCTCTGAGCGCGCTTCCCGGCGAGGCAGGATCCCCCGCCTGTCTGGGCTCGCAAGTGCTTGCCCCAGACCAGGGGGCTTATTCGCTACCTCACATACTCATCTGGCCCCCCTGGCCTGCGTGCTCCTTTGCACTGGTCAGTTTAGGGTCTTCTATTGTGTATTTTCCCTGCTTTTGGCTCTTTGGGTGTATTGCTTGCCCTCGCCAAATGTGGACTATGGAAATGGGAGGAAGTCAGCTCCAGGACTCTCCGGTTAATCCTGTCTCTGGTCTCTCCTCCAGGGACTCTGGGCAGCTCTACTAATTTTGTGGGCCGCTCCGCAATCGCGGGCGGGCGGGTCAGTTTACACCTGCTCTTGCCACTCTGTGCACTCCCTCACAGGCCTTATTGGTGCCAATCTGTGGGAGGCCTTGCCAGCCAGTGCAAGCATTTGCTAGGCCACGTGGGTCACACACGCTCGCCAACCCTGGCCGGTCACTCTGTGCACGTGTGCGCGCCTGCACTGGGTGTTTTGGGGGTGTCTATGTGTGCTTTTCGGCTTTTGGCTCTTTGGGGGTGTGGCCTCTTCCCGTGCAATGGAAACTATGGCAAGGAGAAGGAGTCGGGACTCCCGGTTCCTCCTCCCGTTCTTTCCCCAACGCCTCAGTTTCTAGTGTCTCCTCAGGGGTCTCTGGGCAGTTCTGTGACCCCTTCAGCCAAGGATCCACCCGCTGTGAGGACTGCGTTTCAATGGCAGGCAGTCTGGTTCCTGCGTGCCCCACTTCTGCCTCTTTGGGGGCACGCCTTTCCAGCCCACAATGGAGACTATGGAAAGGAGAAGGAGTCGGGACTCCCCGGTTCCTCCTCCAGTTCTTTCCCCAATGCCTCCATCTCCAGTCTCTCCTCAAGGCTCTCCCAGCCAGTCTGCACTCAGTCCACCAGCTCACGTGTCCACAAGCTCTGTGCGGAGAGCACAAAAGGCAGGTTAATTGATTCCCTTATGCCTGAGCGAGATGGTAGCTGCAGAGTGGGAGGCGTGCCATCACTGGGGCTCCCCTGGCAGCCGTGTCAGTTCTGTTCACAAAGTCTTCCTCACCAGTCTTTTCCCAGGCACCAGCTCACCCTGCTGCCGCCTCTACCCAGAGATCCAGGAGGGTGGCTGCCACTGCAACTTTTCCGTTGGCCCTTTAAATGTCTCTTTGCATCCCCAGCCACCTGTCTCTGGCAGAGAGCGCCCCTAAGCTTTTCGGGGTTGCGTTTTGTCTGTATTTTCCTGGTTTTAGCTGCTGTAGTTTAGAGGTCCCTGTTTATGATTCAGACCCCGTTCTTCTCGGGGGAAGCTAACTGGCCGTTTCAATGTCCCTCTGGTGCCAGTGCCCGGGGGCACCCAGCCCACCCTCTTGAGCCTCCACCACACTTCTCACTTGTTGGGATGTGTGAGAGTAGAATCTACTGTCCGTGGCACCAAGGCTCCTCTCCCACTATCGCTCCACTTCTTTCCAGGTGATTACTCCATTTTTTGTTGCAATTCCAGTTTGGTTTTGGGAGGAGGTCAGCGTGACTCCCATTCACTCCTCCGCCATCTTCTCTCTCTCACTTTTGTTTTTAATCTTAAAACATGCAGTGAGAAAAGTATGCTATCTCAAATCTTAGCATTTCAAATGGATGCATATTTACATATTTCTTCCTATTAAATCAAGATTATGAAAAAGTAATTCATATACCAATTTTTTAAATTTTTATTTAATGATTTTACAGAAAGAAAGGAAGGAAGAGAGAGAGAAAAAACATCAATTTACTGTTCAACTTACTTATGCTTTCATTGGTTGATTCTTGTATGTTCCCTGCCTGGGGACTGAACCTGCAACTGATATATGGGCCAATGCTCTAACTAACTGAGTTATTCAGCCAGGGCCATGAACAGCCTTATTATGCCCAACCTGTGAGTTAGTTTAATTAACAATATGATGCACCAATGGTACAGGAAACAACAAAGACAAAGCCCAAGATTTTTGAGTGAGTGTGTTGCATTACAGATATTAGAAGTGTTTTGGTATTGCTGGAGTGAAGTATAGGGGATGAAATTTGAGGTGCACTCAAGACTTAGTATTCTGGTGACATGTTAGAATTTGAACTTCATTTTGAACTGTGAAACCACTGAAGTTTTATGCAGGAGAAAAACATGGTCAGTATTCATTCTGGTCACAGAGGGAATAGGTTTTAAGTAAGAAGCAAACTTTTCACAATCCAAGTTCAGGGTTACCATAGAATTCCAGCAAAGGTAAATAGTATTTTTCAGGATGATGAGAGAAAGAGTTGGGTTTGAAATAAATTAATTTAATTTATTTTTGGCAGGTAAACAGGTACTACATCGGTAAATGATTCTTTCTACAACACATGCTCTCTTTTTAAACAGTACTTTTGAATTATCATACCTACTGTGGATCCTGAGAGAGGTAGTTTAATTTTTATTCATATTGTTCTATCTACAAAATCAATCAAAAATAATTTTTGTCTAGGAAAGCCTTAAGTTCCTTAAATATATATTATGACATCTACTTTACTTGAAAATTCCAAATGCTGTATTATTGTATCAGCTTTAAGAGCTGCGGGAGGGAAGGTGGGAGGGGGCAAGGGGAAGTGGTGGGGAGTAAGCAGAGACAAATGTATTTGAAAAAATAAATTAAAAAAAGAGAAATGTATTATGATTGGTATATTAGGACTATATACTAGCTTTTCCTTTCTTGGAAGAAACACTTTTTTATTATTTACAATTGCTGAATTATCCATCTTATCATTTTTTTTGCAAGTGACTACTTAAGAAACTTAATGCTAAACTTATTTTAATTTCATACCAAACACTAATTCCAAGTCTCCAAAATTAGAGCAAACTTAAAATTCTTTTTATATTTTATTGTTTATGCTATTACAATTGTCTCCACTTTTTCCCCCTTTGCTTACCTTAAACCAGCCCTCTGCATAAGGGAATCCCCATATCATTGCCCCTGACCATGGTTATTAATATGTATTCTTTGGCTAATCCTCTCCCTTTTTTTTCATTCATTCCACTTCAACTCCCCTCCAACAGCCCTGTCTATTCCATGTATCTATGCTTCTGGATTTACTTTGTTTGTTAGTAGTAAAGTTTGTTTACTTTATTTTTTTCATTAGATTCCATGTATAAGTGAGATCACATAGTATTTTTCTTTAATGACTGGCTTATTTCACTTAGCATAATAGTCTACACTTTCATCCATACTGTCACAAAAGGTAACTGTTCTTTCTTCTTTAATACTGTGTCCCACAACATTTTTATCCACTCTCCTATTGATGAGCATTTAGGCTGTTTCCAGATCTTGGCTATTGTAAATAATGCTGCTGTGAACATAGGGGTGCATATATATCCTTTTGTACTGCTGTTTGGAATTATTAGGACATGTTCCCAGGAGTGGGAATGCTGGGTCAAAATGGAGTTCCATTTTTAATTTTTTGAAGAAATGCCATACTGTTCTCCACAGTGGCTGCACCAGTCTGCTTTCCTATCAATAGTGCACTATGTTTCCTTTTTCTCCACATGCTCTCCATCACTTGATTTTTGTTGATGTATTAATAATAGTAATCCTGACAGATGTGATGCGTTATCTCATAGTGGTTTTAATTCGCATTTCTCTGATGATTAGAGATGTCAAGCATTTTTTCATAGGTCTGTGTGTTACCTCTATGTCCTCTTTGGAGGAGTGCTTATTCAGGTCCTCTGCCCATTTTATTAATTGGATTGTTGGTCTTCCTGGTGTTGAGTAGTATAAGTTCTTTGCATACTTTAGAAATTAAACAATTGTCAGATGTATCACTGGCAAATATGTTCTACCATGCAATGGGTTCCTTTTTCATTTTGCTGGTGGTTTCTTTAGCTCTGTAGAAGATATTTTAATTTGATGTAATCCATTTTACTTATTGTTCTTCCCCCCTTGCTCTAGAAGACATATTGGCAAAAATATTGTCTAAAAAAAAACTCTCTCTTGCTGCCTCGAAGATTCTCTTTCTGTCTTCAATCTTTGCTATTTTAATTATAACCTGCCTTTTGTTGGGAAATACCCGATCTGATTTCAGGGACTGTAGCCCCACCAGCAAGTGAGAGGGCCCCAAAGCTAGAAATAATCAAGAAGGCCTTGGGAAAACAGGCCACTGAGGAGACAACACCTGTCCCACTGGCAAAGGCGCAACTTCTGCCTCCCTCACATCACCCTGCTTGGCCCTCGGAGATGGCTGGTAGTCAATGATGGGTAAGACCCCTCAATGGAAGGGACAACCTAAACTAGGCACAGCCAAAATGGGCATCAGGGAAAAACTTGGGGGACATGGAGAAAGGATAAAAGACCCTCACCCCTCAGCTTTGATATAGCCAAAGTCCTCATTTTGAAAGAAGTCTCCTTATCTCTTGGTGGCTTTGCTTCACCTGCCTGGCTCAGGCTTGAAACAATACTAAAGACAAGTACAGCCCTAAACTGGATCTGTGGTTCCCGGGGACAATCAGGCCTAGAATTAAGTTCCTTGAAGCATGCTTTGTTCTTCCTTCAAAAGCTATGATAACTGGCTCATACTGAAAAAGAGATTTACATTATTCATAGACCCTGACCTGAGGCAGATCTCTCGTGTTCTTCCAATTGTTATCTATGTGTTCTATCTGTTTTCTGTAAACATAATCTTTTGACATTGATTGATGAGCTTTGTTGTATACCCCTGTGCACTGGGTTCTCAATAAAAGCCTTTGGACAGGTGGGCATGGAGCCTTCTCCACTATAAGGAACTGCCACCTTTCTCCTGGTAGACAGAGAAGTATCTGGGATGACTCCTTTTGTTTGCTCTCATCTGTGGAATATGTGGAATCAGAGCCCATACTCCCACCTCAGCTGGCCCAGAGAGTGACCCTCAGATCCAGGAGCCCCATAAGCCACCAAGACAGTCTTTGGTGTGAGTCTCTTTGGGATCATCTTTATTTTTTAGAAATTAGTTAAGAGCCTTAATTTATATTTTTATATATATACACAAACATATACATATATAATATAAACACATGTATACATATATAATGTATCCCTACTTAAAATTAATATGTAAAAACTATGTAACTATAATGTAGAAATATATCATAATTACTCACTATTCTTATTATGTGCACACCAGTATTCTTTGCTATCTACCTTTATTAATTCATTAACTTTAACCACATTCTCTACGTTTAGGTACTTTTACAGGAATGATGTTTTCTTTTTCCTTTTTATTATTGTTTCAATACATTTGTCTCCATTTGCCCACCACCACTTTCCCCTGCCCCACCAGCCCCAAGCTGCCACCCTCAATCCTTCCCTACTTTGTCTTTGTATATGGGTCCTTTACACATGTTCCTTGACTTGACGATTCACCTTCTTTTCCCTGTTACCGTCTCCCTCCTCCCCTCTAGTTACTGTCCGTTTGTTTTTGTTTTTTTTTTCTTTCAATGTTGCTGGTTATACATATCTTGCTTCTTTATTGTGTTGCTTAGGTTCCACTTATAGGTGAGATCATATGGTATTTGTCTTTCACCTCCTGGCTTATTTTGCTTAGCGTAATGTTCTCTACTTCCATCCACGTTGTTGCAAAAGCTAGTAGCTCTTTCTTTTGCCACATAGTATTCCATTGTGTAAATGTACCATACCTTTTTTATCCACTCATTTACTGATGGGCACTTAGGTTGCTTCCAACACTTGGCTTATTGCTGCAATGAACATTGGGGTGGATATGTTCTTTTGAATTGATGTTTTGGGATTCTTAGGGTACAATCCCTGCAGTGGAACTCCTGCTCAAAAAGCAGTTCCATTTTTAGCTTTTTGAAGAAATTCCAAACTGTTTCTGTAGTAGCTGCACAAGTCTGCATTCCCATCAACAGTGTACTAGGGTCCCCTTTTCTCCACAATCTCATGAGCACTTGTTTGTTGATTTGTTTATGATGGACAAGCTTACTGGTGTCAAGGGTATTACACTGTGGTTTTAATTTGCATTGATCTGATGGCTGGTGATATTGAGCATCATTTAATATGTCTCTGGGCCCTATGTATGTTCTCTTAAAAAAGTGTCTGTTAATAACCTTTGCCTATTTTTTAATTGGATGATTTGTCTGCCTGGAGTGGAGGTGTGTAAGTTCTTTATATAATTTGGAGATCAAACCACTGTCTGAAGTAACATTGGCAAATATATTTTCCAAATGATAAGTTCCTTTTTCATTTTGCTGATGTTTTCTTTAGCCATGCAGAAGCTTCTTATTTTGATGAATTCCTATTTATTTATACTTTCTTTTATGTCTTTTTGCCTAGGGGACATATTGGTGAAAATATTGCTGTGTGGCATATCTAAAAGATTCTTGCCTATGTGCTCCTCCAGGACTTTTATGGTGTCGCAACTTATATTTAAGTCTTTTTTCCATCTCGAGTTTATTATTATGTATGGAGTAAGTTGGTGGCCAAGTTTCATTTCCTTTGCATATAGCTGTCCAGATCTCCCAATACTATCTGTTCAAGAGGCTATTTTTACACTGTTTTATGCTTCCTCCCCCTTTTTTGAATATTAATTGACCATAGAGACATGGGTTTATTTATGGGCTCTGTATTTCATTGATCTATGTGTCTGTTCTTATGCCAGTACCATACTCTTTTGGTTACAGTGGTCTTGAAATACAGTTTGAGGTCAGTTTTTGATCTGTCCTACTTTGTTCTTCTATCTCAAAACTGCTGCAGCTATTCGTGCGCATTTATGTTTCTGTATAAATTTCTGAAATGTTTGTTCTTTATCTGTGGAATACATCATTGGTATTTTATTAGGGATTACATTGAATTTATACATTGCTTTGGGTAGTATGGACATTTTGATGATGTTAATTTTTCCAGTATATGAACACAGTATATGTTTCCATTTATTTGTGTCTTCCTTAAATTCTTTCAGCAATTTTGTGTAGTTTTCTGAGTATAGGTCTTTTAGTTCCTTGGTTAAGTTTATTCCCAGGTACTTTATTTTCCTGTTGCTATAGCAAATTAGATTTTTTTACTGATTTCTGATTCTGATATTTCATTGTTGGTGTACAAAAATGCCTTCAGTTTATGGATATTGACTTTGTATCCCAGTGTTTTTCCATATTCACTTATTAGGTCAAGTAGTTTTTTTTGGCGAAGTCTAAGAAGTTTTCTATGTACACTCTTCTGTCATCTGCAAACAATGACAGTTTTACTTCTTCCTTTCAAAATTGAATGGCTTTTATTCTTTTTCTTCTCTTATCACTCTGGCTAGGACTTCCAGTTCTAGGTTGAATAGGAGTGGTGGCAGTGGACAACCTTGTCTTTTTCCCAATGTTAGAGGAAAAGCTTTTAGTTTTTGTCCATTAAGTATGATGTTGGCTGAAAGTTTTTTATATATGACCTTTATTATGTTGAGATATGCCCCCTTTACTCCCCTTTGCTGAGTGTTTTTATCATAAATGGATACTGTACCTTATCAAATGCTTTACCCATATCTATTAATATGATCACGTGATTGTTGTCTTTCCTTTTCTTTATGTGAAGTGTTATGTCTATTGATCTGCAAATATTGAATCATCCTTGCACTCCTGGAATTAATCCTACTTGATCATGGGTGGATGATCTTTTAAATGTATTGCTGGATGTGGTTTGCCAATATTTTGTTGAGGATTTTAACATGTATATTCATGAGCGATGCTGGCTTCTGGTTTTCTCTCTTTGTTGTCTTTATCTGGATTTAGGATTAGGGTGATTCTGTCCTCATAAAATGAATTTGGGAGATTTCCCTCTTCTAAGATTTTTTTGGAATAGTCTGAGAGGTACTAAGGTTAGCTCTTCTTTAAATATTTTGTAAAATTCTCCTGCGAAACCATCTGGTGTAGGGCTTTTGTGTGCCAAGAGTGTTTTGATTACTGCTTCGATTTTAACAGCTGTTATAGTAATGTTCAGTGTTTCTGCTTCTTCTTCATTCAGTTTAGGAAGATTATATTTTTCTACAAATTTGTCCATTTCATTGAGGTTTTCAGATTGCTTGACATATAGTTGTTCATAGTTATTTCTTATAGTCTTTTGTATTTCTGTGGTATCAGTTGTAATTTCTACTCTTTCATTTCTTATATTATTTAATTTGGTCCTCTCCCTTTGCTTTCCTGATGAATCTGGTTAAAAGCTTATCAGTTTTGTTTATCTTTTCAGAGAACTAGGTCCTGGATTTCTTGATCCTTTGAATTTTTCTTTTAGTCTGTATGCCATTTAATTCTGCTCTGATCTTGATGATTTCCTTCTTTCTACTCACTCTTGGCTTTGTTTGTTGTTGTTTTTACAGTTCTTGAGGCTGTAGTGTTAGGTTGTTTATTTGAAATGTTTCTGTCTCTTTTAGGCAGAACTATATTTCTTTGACATTCTGATTCAGTACTGTCTTCACTATGTCCCATATGTTTTGGAAGGTTATGTGTTCCTTTTCATTTGTTTCCAGAAATTTTTGATTTCTTCTTTATCTCATTATTGACCCATTCATCATTTAATAGCATGCTATTCAATCTCCATGAGTTTCAATGTTTCATCTTGTGGCTGGTCTCAAATTTCAAGTCCTTGTTGTCTGAGAAAATGCATGTTACAGTTTCAATGTTCTTGAATTTGTTGAGACTTGTGTCTTATCATGTGGTCTATATTTTAAAATGTTCTGTGCATTTGGAAAATTATGTGTATTTTGCTTCTTTGGGATGGAAATTTATATATATATAACATATATATATAAATTTGATCTAATGCGTCATACAGTTCCACAATATCCTTGTTGATATTTTGTTTGGAAGATGTGTCCATTGTTGATAGTGGGGTGTAAAAATCTTTCATTATCAGCATGTTGCTGTCTTTATCTTTCTTGAAGTCCTTCAAGACTTTCGTTACATATTGGATGCTCCTATGTTGTGTGAATATATATTTACAATGGTTATGTCTTCTTGATAGATTCTTCCTTTGAGTATTATGAAGTATTCTTTTGGGTCTCATTTTTGGCCTTTGTTTTGAAATCTACTTTATCTGATATATGTATTACTACCCCAGCCTTTTTTCCTGTCCATTTGCTTGGGATATTTTTTTTCCTTCCCTTTACTTTCAGTCTGTGTAGATCCTTTGTTCCAAGGTGGGTCTCTTGTAGGCAGCAAATTTGCATGTCATGTTTTCTAATCCATTGAGCCACCCCATGTTTCTTGACAGAAACACTTAATCCATTTACATTTAAAGTTATTATTGATAAATACTTATTCATTTTCTTCCTTTGTACCTGTTTTCCTCTCTTCCTTTTATTCCTCTTCTTAAAGCAGTTCCTTCAGTATAACTTACAGTGCTGGTATGGTGGAGGTGTATTCTTTTAGCTTCTTTTGTCTAGGAAACTCCTTATTTCACCTTCCATTTTAATTGAGAGCCTTGCTGGATAGAGCAGTATTGGTTGCAGGCCTTTTGTTCTTATTCCTTGAAATATTTTTTGCCAATCACTTGTGGATTATAGTGTTCCTGTTGAGAAGTTATCTGCTAGCCATATCAGGGCTCCCCTGTATGTTACTACCTGTTTTTCCCTTCCTGCCTTTAAGCATCTCTCTTTGCTTTGGTTATTTGCGATTTTAATTATGATGTGTCTTGGAGTGTGCCTCATTGGGTTTGTCTTGAATGCGACCTGCTGTGCTTCCTGGACTTGAGACTTTTTCTCTCCTCAAATTAGTTAAGTTTTCCATCATTACTTTTTCAAACGGGTTCTTCATCCCTTGCTCCTCTTCTTCTACTTCTGGTGTCCCAATTATAGAGGCATCATTACATTTCAGGTTGTCCTGCATTTCGCTAAACACCTCTTCATTCTTTTTGAGTCTTTTTTACATTTTTCTTGCTCGGTCTGGGAGCTTTCTTCTACCTAATCCTTCAGCTCACTGATTTGATCCTCTGCTTCGCCTAGCTTGGTTTTGATTCCTTCTACTGTGTTCTTCAGTTTAGAAATTGTATTCTTCATTTCCTCTTGCCTCTTATTGATAGTTTCTATGTCCTTTTCCATGCTGATATAGTTTGCAGTAAGTTCCGTAGTTTCCCTGTAGGTTTTGTAATTCTCTCTGAGCTCACTGAGCACACATAGCTTCCTTTGAACCATTGTTTTGAACTGAGTATCTGATAGCTTACTTGCCTCTATTTCATTTAGTTCTCTTTGTGGGGATTCCTCCTTTCCCTTCAATTGCGGGGGTGGGGGATGTTTCTTTGTCTTCCCTTTATTTGTGAGACTCTCCTTTCTTGCTTCTGCTTCTTAAATTGATCTTTCTTAGCTTCCTGACTTTGTGGTATGATCTTCTGTGGTAGGAGACCTGTGAGATTCAGTGGTGTAGTCTCCTTGATCTCCTGAACTTGATGCTCTTTGGATGCCTTTGTGCCATTTATTTTGGCTCTCTGGAAATAATTGGGTTTTGATGGTTGTTTGGCCATTCTTTGGCGGGTCCTCCCCTCTAGCTGGTTGACTGAAGGTCACTCTGCCCACCACGTCTTGCATGTTTTTATTCAGGTGCTGCCAAAACAAAACCACAAAGCCCAGGAAAGAAACCCACATCCACAAAAATAACTCCCCCCTGCAATCCCACGATCAAAAACAAATGAACAAGTATTAATAAGGTTGTAAATTGATTAAGACTATTATGAGAAAGGAGAGAAATAAACTATTAGTATAAACTCTAATGATTTAATATGCACAAACTTGATGGACCCAAAATGGACCTTAAAATGTAGTTATGTAGTAAAGAAAATATCACAAACCATGGAGAAGACCACAGTGGGTTTTGTCTCAGTAGTCTCTGGTATTTACCTCTGTTTTTTTTCTTTCTGGATCTGTCTCTGATGATGTCAGATGTTGACCCCATCTGACCATAAGCAGTCTGTTCAAGACTTCCAGGAAGCTTCTGTCTGTGGCTTTCTCCTTCAGTTGTCAGTCTAGTTATTCTGCACTCAGCAGTCAGGCATTGACACCACAGGGCCAGGGTAGAGTCCCTCCCAGGGGCAGGGTGATTGTTTCCTCTCATACTGCTGCTGCTCAGGGGAAGATCATATATATTTCAATTGTGCATTTCTATAGTGACATTAATTATATGGCCTGAGCAAGAGCTATTGTTTCCTCTAATGACGCTGCTGCTCAGGGTGAGTGGTCTGTCAGAGCAAGAGGGCTGCTGAGGTATGGCACATGATTCACCATTAGGATCCTGCCAGTTTTTCACTCAGTTCTCTCTCCAAAACCTCTGTCCCTAGTCTTTCCTCAGGCATCTCTAGCCTACTCTGCCCCCACCTTTGGGAGCCTAGGGTAAGTGGCTACAAACAAAATTCTATGTGTTGGCTTTTTAAACGGCTCTTTGTGTCTCTAGCCACCTGTATCTGGCAGAGAGAAACCCTGCTGCTTTTCACAGTTGACTGTTAGCTGTGTACTTTTTGGGCTCTGGGACTAGAGCCCCTTTTTGGGCTGGGGGTCCCCATTTATGGTCTGAGCCCCAGTCTTCTCAGGGATTTAACTTAAATGGGGTGTTTAAGTGTTCCTCTGATCCTGCTACCCATGGACACTCAGCCAGTCTTCTTCTGTCTCCACTGCACTCCTTACTAATTAGGTTGGGCTAAAGCAGATTTTTCTGGCTGTCTGATATATTTTAAGGCTTCTCTCTCACTATTGTTCAGTTGTTTGTTCTGGGTGATTTCTCCACAATTTAGCTGTAATTCCAGATTGGTCCTGGGAGGATGTTTGTGTGACTTGCATTCACCCCTCTGCCATCTTGAAATCCCCCTCTTTGAGATTGGGATCTTGATTGGGATCATCTTGATTTAATTGGGATCATCTTGATTTGTTGATCCATTCTAGTAAATTTTTCATTTTAGATATTGTAATCTTCATTTCTGACTGGTTCTTATTTATGTTTTCTATATCTTTCTAACACTTGTGTGTGAATTTTTGTTGTCTTTTTGTTTGGGACATTTTTCTTTTTATCCTCCATTTGTTCTCTGTGTGTTAGGTAGATATGTTATGTTTATGAAACTTGTTTTGATGGTTTTATGATCAAAGTTTCTTGTTGGGGTCAGTGGCACAATCTTCAGGTCACCTGAGCTCCATGCTCAGTTATTCACTCAGTTAAAACACAAGGGTGTTTTTTGTGGATTATATGCACCCATGTTACCCATGTTGTAGTGAAGTCATAAATGCTATTGACCCTTTTGTGGGTCACTCTATGTAAAACTGTCAGCCTCTTTCTGCTTAGTGCTGGGGGCAGCTCTATAAAGGACTAAGGCTCCCTGAGGTCTGCTTTTACCTTTCAGCTACTCTACCTCTTCCTGAAGTTACCTAGTCTTCCTTCTGAGCCTTTAGATGAGAGACTATAAGATGAGCTCAGACATGTTAAGATAGAGTGAGTGAGTCCTCTACCTGTGGGTCATGCTATCAGTAGGACACTCAATGAAATGAAAGTAGCTTGTGCTTCAAAGTCAAATCCCTCAGTATCTTCCAGAGTCTCCAGCTTTAGTTCCCTAAGGGAGGCTTGCTGCTGCCATATTATAATGGTACATACAGCTCTCCGTTTTGCATGAGGGAGCTCACAAACCCTGGGCTCAAGGGGATATAAAAATAGTATCACACTTGGGCTAATGCTGGCCCAATCTGCAGAAAGAGACTAAGATCTCTGTCTCAGTGTCAGACCTCAGGAGGAGGCTAAGCTCTCTCTCCTCTCTCCAGGCAATAGACTCCGAAGGTGTCACACTTTGTAAGTTCCCTTTCTGAGCTGCTCTTCTTTCTCCCAATGGAAATGTACCCAGCAGATATATTTAAGACTTGTCTGGGTTGATATAAATAGGTTCCCTTTGGCATGGTGTCCACAAACCTGTAAGGAGTGAGAGGTGCAGGCATTACTTTTCTTTCCTGAGTTACGATGGGCTGAGACTGGGTTTGTCTTCTTGCAAAGTTTCCAAGCATTTCAGCACTCACCCATCGGGCTTCCAGACAGAAGCCTCCCCAGGAGACACAGTTGGAAACTTTCAGCTCCATGCACCACACACCTTGCTACTTAGTGGGGCACAAATTACCAGTTTTGTACCACACCCCTGATTTCTTCCATAGGTGATGTCAGAAGTGCAGGACCTAAAATCCCAGCTTGGTATGGCATGATTTCGAAGATTGCAAGGTAGGCCAAAATTCCCAGCTCTGTGCTACTTCTTTGAGCCTCTGAACTTAGCAGCAAGAGTGACCCCACAGGTGGGGAGTAGGATGCTGCCTGTGCACTTGAGATGGAGGAGTCTGGTCCTCTTTTCCAAGCCTCTCAGTTAAGTCACTGCCTGGGTCTCCATCCAAAGTCTCTCCTGAAAATAGAAGGTCCCTTAAAGTCATTGCTGGCTGTAGCCTGCAGGTCCCTTCATAAGACTCGAGTGTGGCTAGAGCCTTTCCAGCAGTTGGAGTCTGTATCATGAACTCCCTGGGCTGGTGCTGAAACAATAGGGGTACTCCATCCTTGGAAGGTGCACTCTGAATCTCACAGGCATGGTGGATTTCACTGATTCCACTACCAGATGCTATACAGTCTCCTCTTTTTGTCTTGGTTGCTGTGGATTGAGGATCCCTGAGGGGGTTAAGAACCCTTGCTTATAGGAGAAGAGAGCTCCACAGTTATAACACCTATCCAGTCTCTCAGATGCCACCACAGCTGCATGCAGGGGCTTTCCCCCTTCATGTCTCAATCCCTCTTACCAGTTTCTGTATAGCATCTTCTGTACTCCTTGGTTTTAGTATTTCATATCAGCTGGGTTTCATTTTATTGTTCAGGTTGATTGGCGCTTCAGCTGTACATCTAGTT
The DNA here is from genome assembly GCF_021234165.1 of Pteronotus mesoamericanus. NCBI lineage: Eukaryota > Metazoa > Chordata > Mammalia > Chiroptera > Mormoopidae > Pteronotus > Pteronotus mesoamericanus. The sequence continues at coordinate 64,053,216 of NW_026555321.1, forward strand.
TGGGGGCAGGAGCAAGTGGTTGCAACTTTCATCTACTCTGCAGCCATCTTTGGAGAGTTGAATTATCCAGTTTACTAACAATATTTAAAGTCTGGCTAATGAACTAGCTGTCTGAATTTTTGTAGCACTGTAAAATAAACTTCTCTAGAAAATCCAAAGGCAGTAAAAATGCATGGGAATTTTACTCTTTATGTTTTTGAAATATGTAAATCAATGCTGGGTGAATAAATGTTGTAGTTGTAACATAATCAGGATTTATTTTCAATACCAGTCCTGGGGCCAACTAATATTAAAATCATATTAACAGGGTTAAAGCTTAATGAAAATGTTGAGAATGTTTAGAACTTGAATTAGGAAGATTATATATAACTTGGGAATATTAAAAATGTCCAAATACCACCTTTCTTTTTAATTTGTTTTTCGTCTTTTCAAAAAAGATCATTTAAAGCATTGGAGATTCACAGTCTGTACCCATGACTGCCTTTCTACAGTGTTATGCTATGATGTGATCTTGCTGCAAAGGGTGTCCTAGCACTTGAGAAAGTATACTATTTCCTTGTTGATTTTATTATTTTAGCCTAATTAACATGAATTAAAACATTACTTTTCAACAACACCAATACAGTCAAAGTTTGGTATCTTCTATTGTATTTACTGTACTGAATGCTTTCACTTTTGCGCTCAGAAGCTTGAGGAGTTGAGCATTTACTCAAAAGTATTCAGAAATAAATTAGGCTGCATTATCAGCAGCTATTTATGTCAGGTTAGGGTTATTAAAATATCTCCCATCGAAAGCTATTTCTAGTATGATCAAAAACAAAACTTTGGAACTATTTTCCAAAAATTTTGTCTTCAGCTCCATATGAGGGGGGGGCTTCCTATCCCTGAATACACATTCTCCTTTTCTTCTTTAGCAAAAGAACTGCATGATTTAATTGAAAACAATAACATCCAGGATAAAGATCACATTTATCCTCCTTTAGTGATAGCAAGATTATCAATGACTGGCCAATGAAGGTCATACTTTAATAAACCTCAGGAAGATTTGTCTAGAGAGCAAATTCAACCATGAGCTGTATCCATGTTTCCTAACTTGTACCCAGTCTGTGGCCTGGAGCATGTGTGTGGTTGCTAGAACTCTTGCAGGTATCTCAGATCCTTACATGACCTTGAAGACAGAAATCAAGCACAGGACATGGACAAACCTCTGGACAGAAGCGAATCACTGATGATGCCACAAAGCTGTCCTAAACTACCTAAGCACAGATTTCTGTAATGAGAGGACATACAATTCTGTTTCACTGAAGCCAAAGAGGATTCTACTTCCTTCTGGAAAATTGTAGTATTAATTGTGGCTTGTCTCTGAAGCAATACTTAAAATCATGACAGAAACTTTCTTATATGAGATATTCAATATTTTACCAAATTGGAAGTCCAAACGTAAAAATGGATGTTGGTATTATGTAACTAGGCACTTGTCGATGTCATCAGTGATCACACTGACACAGTCTCTCAGCTCTGCAGTACTGCTGTCACGTCCAGTAGGTCTGTTGGTTCCTTCCTCATGATCATAAGATGGTTACCAATGGCATTTGGGTCTGAAGTTTTCCTTTTTCTCGTCAAACAAGGAGAAACAGGAAAGGAAAGATATTTTGCCCAATTTATAAATGCGTCTCTTAATCTGGACCTATTTATACCACGATTGCCCATTTTGAGTTTTAAATGTCACCTGGGGAATGTTGTGGACTAATTCACTAAAACTATTTCATGTTTATTCCTAAAGCTGTGGATGAGATATCCTCTTCAGTTACAAGGGATACAGAAACATCTTAGCCAAATTAGGTTTCACCGGGAAGGAAGAGCTATATCCTTACTTCATGTCAGTGACAGTATATTATAGATTCGTAGCAAATATCTTGAAGGTTCAAAAGTCAAATATTTGAGAGAGTTTTGAATCACTGGAATTGTAAGAAAATGGAAAATTAAGGCAAATAGACAATTATAATTTTGAGGTTTTTGAAAACATATTTTAATGTAAATGATTGTCCCCCTTTAATAAGCAGGCTATCCAACAAATCTAGATGGTTAAAATTCTAATTACATTCATAATAGTTTATGTTGTGTTGTGTTAATTTATAAAATGTTTTAAAATATTGAGCTTAACTTTGATCTCAGTATAAATTTCTAATAAGAATGTTTGTAATCTTACAAACGAGATAGATGCATATGCAAGGAGCTATAAACAGTGTGGAGAGGAAGTTTAGAAAATAAAGAATATTTAGTGTGAGCTGAGAAATGTTTTATGAAGATGAGATTGTGCTGAAGAATAGGTACATTTTATGACATAGAAATACTGGAAGCATTTGAAAAGAGCTTTTAAGAATTAAAAAAAAGAGACATAAATATGGACATAAACATTAAGTATAACTGAAGATTTTCTTAATTTTTAGCTTCATGTTTACAAACTTAAGTGAAGCAATACAGGTGTTATTTTAGTCATTAATATTATGACCTTAGTATTACAACTGTATTGTTTTTTCCTATATAATATTTATCCAGTGCCTGTGCCTTGCCAAAAATTGTCCCAGGTACTTCACACTTATTTTTGATAAGGTCGACCTTATTTTACAAATGAGTACCCTAAGATTTAAAGTAATTTTTCTAAGTATTCAAATGAAAAGTTAGGATTTTTAACTGATGGCTTAACCCTAAACAAGAGCCCTGTTTTCTCCCAGCAATATTATTCACACAAATTTTTCACAATTTATTTATTTAATGTTAATATTCTTGCTGACTTCATAAAATAATTCTCTTCTCTTTGGCAAGTTAAGGACCATATTTATATATTTGATAAGTAAAATATTAAGTGAAATACAGTTTACTACACCTGATATATGATGACATTAAAGAAAATGCTATTTCTTAAGTAAAATAAAATAAAAAAACTTAAAAGTTATTTTCATTTACTTTCAAACTATGAAATATATAACTTAAATTGTATCCTGAATCTTTGAAGCATTGTATTTCCACTTAAAGAGTTAATTTAAACATTTCTCTGCGAAAAAATTTGGAATATGTATATTTTTTCTATCTGAGAAATAAAAATTCTTGACAGCTGAAAGAAAAGAACATGATTTCTAGAACATGATGTCTAGATTTGTTCGATAGAGTCTGCTTATTTAAGGGGTCAATAATTTACATTAAAGGTGTTTTCAAAAGCCAATCATTATAGTTGTCTGTTTTGCCTTCATTTTCTTGCAACTCCAATAATTCAAAGTTCTTGAAAATAACTGACTTTTGAACTAATCTTTAATATATTGTCACTAACATATTAGATAATGTCATAATTGTTTTTGACTTTAAAACCAAATGCAGAACTCAACTGTCCAAAATTTGATCCTATATAAGTTCCCCTTTTTAGGTATAAAGGCAATGTTTCTTTCAAGTCAAATTTTCTAGATTAAACATACACAAAATAGAGATGTTATGTGGTAAATGATTTCTAGTGCACTGAAGTAACAGAAGCAAACTCTACAGAGAAGTGGGGAGAGAGAGAGAGAGAGAGAGAGACAGAAGGAGACAGAGAGAGAGAAAGAGAGATGGAGAAAGGGAGAGAGCTTCTTTTTTTTTTTTTTTTTTTTGGGTTCCCCAAGAAGCCAGCGCATTTATTGACGTCTGTTCAAGTCCTTCAGGTCCTGAAGGCTTCTTGGTCTCACTTCTTATGGGGGAAGGAAGCCCAGCCAAGACAATACAGACTGTAGACGGTGCCTCCAAAACACAGCGCCATGGTCAGTCGGTACAGAACATTGTCGGTTCCCCCGCCCTTCAAGTGCACCGGGAGGTCATTGTCCGCCTGGAAGAGTTTCTGTTTCTCACCCACTCGGTTCTCCAAACGGTTCCGGGCGGTTGAGCTGAAGGAACGAATCAATGCCTGGGAAACCTTCAAGGCCCTCATCCTGCATCCTCCTCCGGCCAGAGTCACTTTTTTTTCTTTTTTTAAAATTGAATTTTTAGGGTGACATTGGAAAAACTTATTTTTCTAATGTAAATAAATCCTCTCTGGGAAGAAGAGAAGGTGGTCTCCAAGTCATTTGTTCTCTGGAATTTAAATAAATGGCTCCAAGGACATGAACCTATAAATCTATCCCAAAATCTCCATTATTAAATTCCAAGGTTGTTGTCTTTTACTTATCCTTTAACCAGGTTGCCAGAACTATGCTTAGCAAGTTCTCTGACCACACACACAAAAAAATGAAACTATTCATGGAATATTTTCTCCTGAAGTTAATGTTGTACATTACATCTGATAATGTTTCAAGACTAATTCACAAAAACTATAAAGAAAAGTTATTATTTGTTAGGATTTAAAAGTCTTTGGATAAAATCCTCAGGTTCCCCATTGAGTTACGGTGGGTTATTTTTAACTTCATTTCTTAAGAGAAGAAATAATTTTTGTAAGCATGATTTTTAATATGTTAGTTGAAAGTTATTTGAAGAACATACTTATCAAGCATATTGATTTTAGGAAAAAAAAATTTCTACCTAAGAACCCGTTTTTATTTTAGAGATTTTCCAATTAAATATAATATTATTTCAATTTGAACTGTGCTATGAATGAGGTTGATCATTTTTATTTCATGCTTGCACTTCTCATGTCATCATAGCTCCTGGCAAATGGCAAATTATTCCATAAATATTTTTTTTTTATTTTTTACTTCTTCCTTTGTGTAGATAAATATGAATGTGTGTGTGTGTATGTATATAGTGCAATGCATGAAAGTTGAGTGTAAAATGGTATGTTTTGACAAAATTATGAAACCAAAACTTCAATTAAGATATAGAAAATTACCAGCAGCCAAAATACTTTGAATATAACTTTCCCATAAAATGTCTGACCTTTCCCTGCCACATAGGCAGTTACGATTCTGATTTCTATCAACATAAATCAGTGAAGTCTGTATCATACATTAATATAATTGTAATATGTATCTGAAGTATCTAACATTTTGCTCAAAATCTTGCATTTTATTCTGTTATGGTTGCATGCTTCAGTTTGTATCATTTTTATTGATAGGTAACAGTCCATTAAATGAAGGTGCCTCAATATGTCTTTTTATTTCTTATTGACGTACATTGAGACTACTTATATTTTGGCAAATGTGAGTAAAACGTTTTCATGTACAAGTAATTTTTGTACATTTATGTGTTAATTCATCTTAAGCAAATATCTGGGAATGGAATTTCTGGGTCATAAGGTAGGTAGATTTTTAACTTTAAAAGAAAATACCAAACTTTTTCAACATTTATAGCACCAATATATGAGTCTCAGGTGCTCCAATTTTTCATCAAATTTTGCTAATATCAGTCTTTTTAATTTTGCCATTCAGGTCTGTGTTAAGTGAAAATTTATAAGTTTTGTTTTTGTTTTTGTTTTATAGCTTTATTGAGATACAATTTACATACAATAAAATGTACACATATTTTCTCCTACACTTCCTTCTTGTAGACTTAAGGGTTTTATGTGCAACATTTATTTTTGTTTATATTTATTGTATTGACATTAGACATTCTCATGTCTTTGTGCTTATTTACCATTCTCATATTTCTTTGGAGGAAGTGTCATTTCTTTCTTTGTCAATTGCTAAGATATTTACCCTCCCTCCTGCCTAATTTACCCTCCTTTCAAGTTATAGAATTTCTGATGTAATTGGGTAGAAGTCCTCTGTCATATACATGTACTAGGAATATTTTTCTCTTACTTTGTGGCTTATCTTTTTATTTCATTAATGGTTCTTTAGATTCAGGTCTTTCTTTTTTAGAAAAGTTTGAAAGAGATATTTTTTCATTTTTTCTTTTATGGTCATTGTTTCATATATCATCTCAGAGAAATCTTTGCTAAACCCTAGCTGGTGAAGATATTTTCCTACATTTACATTAATATTATTTTTAAATTTAACTTTTAACTTTCAATCTATAATCCATTTCAAAATAACATCTGCATAGCTATGAGGAACAAGGTGCTCATTTTTTATAGGTTTTTCCAGTTGTTACAGTGCCATTTGTGTAATTTTTTTCCTATTGAATTTCTTTGATAACTGTCAGAAATCAACTTTGTCATTAATCTATCTCATACGCACACTCATATATACAAAACCCAGACCTGTATCGTGTATGTATATTGTGTGTATGTGTATATATGTGTATATATATACACACACACACACATATATATTTCAATTGAGTGTATATATATATATATATATATATATATATATATGTGTGTGTGTGTGTGTGTGTGTGTGTGTGTGTGTGTATGTGTGTGTTCATAATTTTTTTCTGGGATCTGCATTTCTTTCCACTGGTTTATATTAATCTTCAGCAAGACCTCATTTTTTTATTTCTGTAGCTTTATAGTAATTCTTGAAATTAGTTATCATGAGTGTGCCCTCCACATCTCATCTTATTTTTCAAAATAGTTTTGGCTTCTCTTTGAATTCACATATTCAACTTAGGATACATTTTTACCAATTTCTAAAAAAAATGGAAAAGATTTTTATTGCTATTTTATCTTGATGGTGAATCTGTATTTCAAATTTTGAAGAGGTTTCATCTTAAAAATATTGAGCCTTCCAAAGCAAACCATGTTATTTCTCTCTTTTATATTCATGTATTAATTCTAATTCTATTTTTTATTGATTCCTACAGATGTTCTGTATAACATTCATATTGACTGTATAATAAAGGTACACATTTGGTTCCAACTGTTATAAAACTGACTTGTTTTTCTTGGCACTGTCACTAGCAGGCCCTTCCACTGCAGTGCTCAGTTGAAGTGGGAACCATGCACATATTGGCCACTTTTCAATGGCAGGAAGCGTTTCATCTTACACCAGTAAGTACCGTTAGCTCTGCAATTGTTACCAGCTGTTCTTTATCGTATTGAAATTGCTTTTGTCTACTTCTGGTTAGCTGTGATGTCTCTCTTTTTCTTTTCTTTTGTAATAAATGAGTGTTTAATTTTCTCAAAAGAAAAATTCTGTATCTATTCACATGATGACATTTTTTTTAATGTGGCAAATAGTGGAAATTTCTCCTGAAACACTTTTTTGAGGTATGATTGACATGCAAAAGCTGAACATATTTAATGTGCACAGCTTGATTAGTTTGGGAATAAGTATGCACACATGAAACTATCACCACCATCAAGGCCATAAATATAACTGCCACCTCTTTTATTATATGTTCTTTCATGTGTGATAAGTACAGTTAATATAAGATCAACCCTCTTAGCAATTTCTTTTTTAAAGAGAGAGGGGAAAGAAGGGATAAAATGTGGGGGAGAAACATTGATGTGAGAGAGAAACATTGATTGGTTGTCTTCTGTGTGGGCCCATCTGGGACGAACCTTGTCACTCAGGCACATGCCCTGACTGGAATTGAACTGGTGACCTTTTGGTTCCTAGAAGGATGCCCAAACAACTTATCCACACTGATCAGGGTCCTCTTACAAATTTTAAGTATATAATATATTATTGCTAGCTATAGGAAATATGCAGTATAGGGGATCTCTTTAATTTGTCTTGCATAACTGAAACTTTGCACTCTTTGACTACTACCTCTTCACAACCCCCTATTCTTGTCCTAACAACCAGTATTTTAGTCTCTGCTTTTATGAGTATGACTATTTTAGATTCCACATATAAATGAGATTATACTGTGTTTATCTTTTTGTGTCTGATTTATTTCACTTAGCATGATATCCTTTACATCATCAGTGTTGTTGCAAATGGCAGGATTGTTAAAAAAAACTGAATAATAGTTCATTGTATTACAGTTTTATTCATGTGTTGATAGAATTTAGGTTGTTACTATATCTTAGCTATTGTAAATAATGCTGCCATGAGTGTACAGTCAGATATAGGAGTCAAATATTTCCTTGAGATCCATATTTCACTTTTGGATAAATACCCAGAAAAGAGATTGCTGGATCATGTAGTATTCCTTTATTTTTATCCTCATTAAAAGACGTTTTCATTTGTTTTTTGTTTTTTGTTTTTTTTGGGGGGGGTGGAAGGAGGGATAGAAAGGAGGGAATAGAGGAGAGAAGAGAGAGAAACATCGACTGGTTGCTTTTGTACACATCCAGACCAGGGTCCACATGAGGACCATGGATTGTACACATCCAGATTGGGAATCACACATGCCAGCACCCAGAAACTGAGGTACCTGTCATGACCAAGAATCCAACCTACATCCCTTTGGTTATGGGAGGACACTCCAAGCACTGAAACACATGCACCAGGGCAATTCAATCATATAATATTTCAACTTTTTACTTTTTTGAACAATGTCCGTATTGTTGAAATTTATATTTCCACTTACAGTGTACCAGGATTCACTTCATTTAACATAATTAGCAACTCTTGTTAGCTTTTTCTCTTTTTGTGTTTTAATAATAGCCATCCTAATGGGAGTGAGATGACATTTCATTGTGGTATTGATTTGGATTTCTCAGGTGATTAGTGACATTCAGGACTTTGCTAAACTACCTTTTGTGTTCCATTGTTTCTGGAGAGCTCAACAAGCATATGTTCACAATGTTTGCTTCCTCTCATGTTCCTGCGAATTGTCTGCTTTCCCTTTGAAATCCCAGACCCCGGCCTCCCTCTCCTTTGTCCAAAATGATATATAAGCTGCAACTGTCTAATGTGTCCTAGAATTTCACATTCATGTGTAACCCAAGTATGTACATATGTAATAAAGTTGGTAATTTTCTCCTGCTAGTCTGTCTCATGTTAATTCAATTATTAGTCCAGCCAGAACTTAGGGGGAAGTAAAATTACTTTTCTGACCCTAACGCATGTCAGATTTCTTGAGGAACTATACATTTGATAAAATATTCAAGCACATATATTCAACTTCCAAGCAATTTTTATGTAGTATTAGTCAAAATTTGAAGTAAATATACATTCTTATAATAATATAATATGCACTATTTTTTAAAATAACTGATTCACTTGTAAAATAAACAAGAATTTCTCAAAAATATATAGTATATCTGGTGGTAAACATTGTCATCAATATTCAATATTTGTAGGTAGATTCTAAAACCTTCTAAAATATGTGGGAGCTATACTCAAAAATATAAATATATCTAAAGAGAGATCACAATAAAGAAAGACCTACCTTCTGCCTTCATATGTTGTTAATTTAGGAGAACATTCAGTTATTCTTTTTTCTTGCCAAGACATTAGGAAAGACTTCATTAAATAGTGGATTTGAGCTCCAGGAGGTATCATCAGCTCAGCCGTGTTTTTGCTGAATCATCAAAACACAAAGCTAAAAGCATTAATTTCTTCTTAAGAGTATTCTTGAAAGCTGTGCCATTTCAGAAACAGAAGCAAAGTCAGCTGAAAAAGTACAGTCTAATTCACCTTTAACTGGAAATATATTAAAAAATCAATTTTGAGTCAAGTGTTGTTCTTTATTATAGGACAAAATTTAATACCAACTAGGTTTTTGTGAGGAAATTTAATATATTGCTTGATCCTAGATACTTTTTACATTGAAATGTTACTCCTATGTCTACCGTTTAAACTGCTGGACCTGATCCTTTGTCTCAGTGTGTTTAACTAATGGATTCCAAAGCCCTGACTTGCAAAATGTTGTAAGAAATAACTTTAAAAGGACAAGGCAACCGAACTTGAAAAGTTGTTCCTTGCTGCAGATTTGAAAGCTACCCTTGTCTGATCTACAAGATAATCAGAACATAATTTTTACTCTTAGGAATTAATCTTTTCTAATAGAGAAATTACAAGACAACCCTTCCCAATTACTGCAAATTCAAGTGAAATGAGATAAATATACTTATTAGCATTCTTGATTTTTATATTTTTGAATTTCAATGTCCTTAACAATCCAAACCTAATTAGTTTCACAGCCCTCCTCAAAACGGGCATATTAAATTGCATAATGACCATAAGAGGTCATTATGCACCATAAGTTTAAATAAGGATCTCAGCACCTAGAGGAAGTACAAAATTCTTTACATAGGCCTGTCACAACAATTAAAGTAATCAAGATCATTCCCTCAGGCTTTGATGCCTAATGTCTCTTTGGTATTAAAAGATGAGATGCTGATTTCTGAAAACTAAATATCAGACCTTTGCAGGGAGATGACAGGTAGAGTTTTCCAGACAAGACTTTGATCCGGAGGAGTCACATGTTGCTGGTGGATTGGGGCTTTTCATGGGATTCTAAGAAAAGCATTTTATAGATAAAAGCATTTCATAGGTCCAAGCATGGGAGATTGTGGTGTGACAAGAATTATTTGGGTTGAAATAGAAGGATGCCCCTGTGTTTCTTTTCTGTTCATCCTGCCATGGAAAAAGTCCAACCATGTCTTCAGCAAGTCCAAAACAAAGGTCAATGCCTAGAGATGCTGTGCCAAATTAAAGCTTAGTCTTTTGGATCCTGCAGGTGGCTGCTTTGTGGTCTCAGTCCACGACAAGGTAGTTTAGCACTGTTCCTGGCTGTGCTGCTGTACCCAGATTCCCTCCTAGAGCCTGTACTTTTACTCCCTGCAGCTGCTGGCTGTGTGACAGCTAGACCTACATGGCTACCTTGGAGAGAACCTGAAAAGAACATGGTGAGCATGGGCTCCCCAGCGAGAGAGAAAACTCTTCTTTGTTCCTTGGAATTATATTATTTCTGGCTTGGAAAGGACAGGGAGCTTTTCAAAATAATCAGTCAACTTCCCAAACTTTTGGGCCTCTGAATGATCTGCTCCTTAGCTAGTTGATTCTTTTCCCGTTAGACTGACAAGTGTCTAGAGTCAAGCACCTCACCCTCCATTATTTTCACTTCTATAGTGCATGTTTTTACTTCCCCCTGCTCCCCTCAACAATCTACTATGGGAGAGGGTAAGGGAGAGGTGTTAATCCTTGGCAGAGTGACTCAGTGTTCCCCTGGAGAGTATGAAGCTATAACTCCTTGGTGAAACAAACAAGCTTATACTCTACAGTTGATTATGCTCAAAAACATCTCATTCCTTTTGCTTTCTTTCTTTGTTGATAACTAGCTAACTATCTATGATAACAACATCAGACCTAGGAAAACCTATATATATACAAGCCCATAAAGTATTAGTATTTTTACTTAATCTTATTAGTCTCTGTGAGTTTTAACACAGATATGCAATACTTAATACCCAATGTGGTGTTTTGACTGATTTAAGTGAAAGGATGTGTGTATTCAATTCTGTAAAAAGTACGTAGTTTAGAAATTATTTCTGTGTGCCACTAAACTTCACCCCCTCCTTGTTTTTTCAAACAAAGCTAAATATCCAGGGATATTTTCCTTTTTGTTTAATAAAGTAAAATTTAGATTGCTGCTTATAATATGGAAGTATTTCTTGAAAGTTTTAATAACAAATGAAAGCAGTATAGACATTTTAGATAAGACAGCTACTTTACTTGGCTTTTGTTCAAACCCTGTAGTATTCGGCAAAATTCTACATTGTAAAAATTTGTATTCAAAATATGTAACATGTCCCATAAAAATGCATTATGCAAATAAGAAACATCACATTTGTAAGGCCCCTTACTTCATGATAGGGAAAGACATCAAAGAGAATCTACCATTTTTATTTCCAAAACAATAGAAAAGCTTAGTAATTTTGGGATATGAAGTTGCTTTACAATTTATTTCATACCTCTCTTTCTTGGTGAGTTATTAAATTATGTTTCATAATAGCTTGTTAATGTCTTATAAATAGTATCAGTGGGAAAAAAGAGTCTCATGATAAAAATATTTTAAATTTTATTTAACTTTATGTAAACTGGAAACTATCATTTGGTTAAGTGTTTGATAACATTCATTTAAATGTCAGAATTTCTTCATAATGAGTGATCAGTATTTTGGTCCTAATCAAAACATATTATTCTATTATTCTTGGCTGCCCCTTACTTGTGGATGTGGCTTTATCTATGTTAATATGTAATTACAATTGTGATTATATTAAATAATATGTATATTCTGTATATACTTTTTAACACATTTGTATAAACAAAAGTATTCTTATAATATTGCATTTGAATAAAAATATACCAAAATCTCTAATAAAGAAATCATTTATTTGACAAGTATCTGTGACACACATTCTATGTGCTCAGAGATGTACTTATCAGGGCAGATGTTTGCAGCATCAGAATGGGGCTTTTGGTCTTGGTTGTTCTTTTGTTGAGAAAGGTGATATGACCATGTTCCACTCCCATTCTCCACCTGCCAGTTTTACCCTCCTGTATTTTTCCTTTTGGGTTTATGAAGCCTAAGCTATATCATCTCTCTAGACACACCACATGTATATTCAGAGTTTGTCTTTATTTTGTTTATTACTTGTCTGCAATTATATACTTCCCAAGTTCCAATGGCTTCTGGAAAGAGTTGTGCAAGTTGAGATAACACAAAATTTTATTTAATATCCTTTAACAATTTATGAAAATATAAACTAAATTAGATCTTATCTTTGTCTTCACTAAACTATTTTCTAACTTTGCTTGAAATCTTTTATATTTCAAAATACATGACATATATAAATTGAGATTTATGGCCTATTTGTGTGCCATATTTTATCAAAACTAATAATCACTATATAACTGATAGGGGTGCCCAAACGTTTGGTGTCCCTGGGCTACACTGGAAGAATAAGGGTTTTCTTGGGCCATACATTAAATAGACAAACACTAACAAAGACTGATGAGCAAAAAAAAAGGTTTTAGGTAAATTTAGGATTTTGTGTTGGGCCACATTCATAACTATCCTGGGCTGCATGAGACCTGCTGGCTGTGGGTTGCTTACAGGACAAGTCGTCTTCAGGAAGAGGTAAGATTTGCCCTGAAGAATACACAAGATACAGTTACATTTCAAATTCTTATGTTTTCCTGTCATTGGATAATGACTTTTCTTATTATTTTATATATTTATCAGTGATTTTCTATTTTACCTTATTTCTGCCATTCTTTCTTTCATTGCTGTCCATATTTAAAGATATGTGTCCAATGAAGCAACATGTATTGAAAGGTTAGTGACCTTTTCTTAAAAAAAATGTATTTATTTATTTTTAGAGAAAGGAGAAGGGAGGAAGACAGAAAGGAAGGGAAACATCAATGCGTGGTTGCCTCTTGAGCGCCCCCTACTGGGGACCTAGCCCTCAACTCTGACTATGAATCAAACTGACAATCCTTTGGTTCACAAGCCAGCACTCAATCCACTGATCCACACCAACCAGGGCAATGTAGTGACATTTTGACGGACATAATATACAGTTCCAAAAAAAAAAAAAGGGAGAAATTAGTTAAGTAATGAAAATAGGCAGAAATTAGAAACAACTAGATATGTTTATTTTTCATAAAGTTATTGCACTGAAATTATAGTCCTCTTCTTTCATTCTTCTTTTATAAAATCCAGAGTATTCTTCCAAAGATATCCATAACACACATATACACAAGTTAGATCCAGTTGTACAATAAATGCTCAGTTGTCTCAAAAACATTTAAAAATATTATTTACCTTCAGAAACTACATTAAAATGTTTAATCACCAGTGAAGCATTGACTCAGACCATTCAGAACAGAGGCCAAGTGTAACACAGCTGGACTGGTTTAGATAATTCTGGTCATCTATGTAAGGTAACATTTACTTTATCTTTCTACATTAATGTAAAAATTCAAAAAATTCTGTCTTCTTTAAGTATTTTATTTCACTTCTTGTAATAATAAAATGAATAATATTTTTCTGTGACATATTTCTTAATTGTTAAGTGCCATTCTGTCTGGAAAACTGGTATGGGTCCAGGAATTTTCATGGTCAAATAAAACAGGGAAAGGCTAGGTGGGCTGAATGGAAATGCTAGAACAATCTGGTTTATAGGGAATGGGTGTTGATAGTAGGAGTTTGATCCATAATTCTATATTTCTATCTCTTTGCATTCCTGAATTAGAGAGACATTAAGGTCAAGAGGCTAGAGATAGTTAATTTGTAGGATTATAGAACTTCTATGATATTTTCTAAAGACAGAAACACATATATAGATATTATGCTTATGTGATTACAACATAAAATATATTACAATTAATAGTTGTGTTTTATCTTATTATTTAAATGGAACTGTTTTGTAAAAATTTCAACTATTGTATAGTCAAATCACATTTTTTGAGTCCCTTCTTTTATTTTTTCTGGGTATATACCAAAAATGAAATTGCTGGATAATATGGTAATTTCATGTTTAATTTTTTTGAAGAACTACCATACAGTTTTTCACAGTGATTATACCATTTTATATCCTCAACAACAGTACACAAGGGTTCCAATTCCTTCACAACACTTATTTTTATTTTATTTCTTATTATAGCCATCATAGTGGTTGTGAGGTGGTATCTCCTTGTGGTTTTGATTTGCATTTTCCTGATGATTAGTGATGGTGACCATCTTTTCATGTCTTAATTGGTCTTCTGTTTTTGTTTTTGAGAATGTCTCAAGTCCTTTGCCCATTTGTTTTGTTTTTGTTGTGTATATGTGTCTGTGTGTGTGTCTAGAGTCATGGGAGTTCTTTATATAGGGTTCAGCACAAATAACATCCCTTTTATTATAAAAAAATATTTGTTTTTATTCAATTAGAGTTGTCCCTGTTTTTCCCCAGCCCTGCCAACCACTCCCCCAATTTAATTCTCCCACCTCTTGTCCTTCTCCATGAGTCTTTTGTACATGTTTCTTGATCCTCCTTTCTCCCATTATCCCCGTCTTCTTTCCCCTCTGGTCACTGTCAGTTTGTTCTTTATTTCCGTGTCTTTTGTTCTATTTTGCTCACTCATTTGTTTTGTTGATTAGGTTCCATTTAAGAGTGAGATCATATGGTATTTGTCTTTCACTGCCTGGCTTATTTCCCTTAGCATAATGCTCTCTAGTTCCATCCATGCTGTCAAAAGGGTAGGAGTTCCTTCTTCCTTTCTGCTGTGTAGTATTCCATTGTGTAAATGTACCACAGTTTTCTGATCCACTCATTTATTGATGGGCACTTAGGCTGTTTCTAGCACTTTACTATTGTAACACTGCTATGAACATTGGGGTGCATAGGTTCTTTTGAATTGGTGATTCAGGATTCTTAGGGTATAATCCCAGCAGTGGAATTGCCCAGTCAAAAGGCAATTCCATTTTTAGTTTTTTGAGGAAATTTCATACTGTTTGCTACAGTGGCTGCACCAGTCTACAAACCACATTTATAAGTCTGAGTGTATAAATATATGTACATTATATGTAGTCATTAAATGTAAACAATTTATTACATCTATACAATTACATATCATATCTTAAATAAATTTAATAACTTTTTTGTAAAATTAATAGAAAACTTTAAGAGGGAAATATTTATTTAATGTTTGGTTTCATTTAGTACAGTAATATTGCACATGGAAAGACATTATTTTTGATTTCAGTTGTTTCTGCAACACTTTATTTCCAGCATTTGAATTTCTAGTTCATGAATTCAAGGTATTAAAATGTATTTTTAATGATAATTATGCAAATTTATCAATAGATAATTGTGACAACTGCCACTTTTTTGGATGCTTTTTCTTAAGATAATATATGAAATCTCTCCCATGTATTTGATCACCATACAAATAATTATTGAATGTCTACTACATATAAGGTATTGTTTTATATACTTGGGACACCTCGGTGAATAAAGGATCCAGCTGTGGTGGAGCTTAGCAATAGAAGAAACGCAGGAGAACAATATAGGTCTATCCCTCACTCTCAGACCACATGTGGTCAGGGTACATAGCCATGATTGATGTTTGTTCATTTAATTTCATTAAAGATGGTGACTTTTCCCGTTTTATTATTTTTAAAATTACTCTTTGTAGTTTTTGGAGGAAGAACTTCACCACTCCTCTACCTATGATAAGAAATTTAAAAACTACTTTTGTTAACAAAAAGTAAAAAGTTCATTTATTTAGTAATTAAGCAACAGCAACTGTTACATTTCTAGTCCTCAACATTTACAAATTGAAAATATTGGTAGAAAGCAAATATGGTTTCTGCCTTTTAATTTTTTAAACACCTACTTTCAGTAGTAAACCAAATGGATTTTTTGAGATTTAATTAACTTTGTAAAATTCTCTGATTTTAACAGAAAACACATTTCATCAGCCTAATTTAAAAAGTGCCATGTTTTGTATTCACGCATTTATCAAACATACAACCTGAAGTGGAACATATTGTCATAGAGTGAATATATCTATATTTGTCTACAAATAGCTTCTGTTTCTCATATGAAGATTGGATCATTCATGAGAAATGGAATTTCACCTGGCTGGGCAGTTGTGACAGTCCTTCTCTTCTCTTTTGAAGGACAAAATGTAACAGGGAATGAATATGTTATTACTTCTTAGTATACTTTACAGGTCTCAGATCCTATGTGGACCTAGGTAGCAGCCTGACCTCACAACCCCAGAAATCAGTCATCAAAAAGCCCAGATGGCCAACTCAAGAATGGTGACCATAAAGACCCATATCAAGGCCTATGGAAAGACGTCTTGTACAGTTTATACATACTGCACATCCTACATGAAAGTTTATGCTAACTAGCAAAATAACCTTCTTGATTAAATAACATGTAACAAACTATAATTCTCCCTGGGTCAGGAAACAGAATATATGCCTTAAAACAAAGGCCTGATTGTCATGCCTGCCATAAATCACCAACAGCCTTTAATTTTTTTTTTTTATTTAGAAATCATGCTTATTCTACTGCAGTTGTCTCAATTTTTCCCCTTTACCTGACTACACCCATCCCACTCCCACCCCCCTGAAGTCAATTCTCACTCTGTTGTCCATGTCCATGGGTCATTCATACATGTTCTATGTCTAGTCCCTTCCCCTTCTTTCCACCACTGTCCTCTTTCTCAATCCTCTCTGGTCACTTTCAGTCTGCTCCATGTTTCCGTGCCTGTGGTTTATTTTGTTTGTTATTGTATTTTGTTGAATACATTCAACTTACAGGTGAGATAATATGGTATTTGTCTTTCATCAGCTGGATTATTTCACTTAGCTTAATATTCTCCAGTTCCATCCATGTTGTCACAAAAGGTAGGAGTTCCATTTCTCTCTCTTTCTTTCTCTCTTTCTTTCTTAAATGCAGATTGATTTTATTCATTTTTTTAATTTAAAAGTTAATTATAAAATATTAAAAAATTTGAAACCATTATAAAGTCTCAGCAATTAAACCAACATGACACCAGCATAGAAATAATCAAGTAGATCAATGAAATATGAACATTCTAGAGACAAATGTATATATCTGTCTAACAATGTAATATATGATTAAGTTGATATTTCAAATCTATGGGTAAAATAAGGCTTATTCAACAGATTAGGAGCATGGACCACTATTACTTGAAATAAAACAAATATAGAGCCTATTTCACACATTATACAAGAAATATTCAGGTGAGTTAATAATCAATATGTAAAACATAAGGAGTTTTAGGAGAAAATACAAACTAATATTTTTCTTACCCTGAAGTAAAATATTCAAACCCAGAAGCTATAAAGTAAAATATTGACAACATGACTATATTAAACATTTAAGACTGTACAGTAATATATACATAAAAAAGTTACAGGACAAGTAATAGAAAGGTATTTGCCACACATATAAAAAGGGTTAATGGTTTGTTTTTTGGGGTTTATTTTAGGGAGAAAAATTCTACAAACATTTAATCAAAAAATGAATAAAGAATACCAAAAAGTCATTTAAAGCTTTCTAAAAATAATAGAAATAGACAAGAAATATACTAAAACAGGCTTAGTTTCAGCAAATAATAAAGTAACAATTAAAATAACACATCATTGTCACAAACAGATTAGTATGTATTAAAAATATTGGTAATATCAAGTATTGGTGTATGTGAAAGGAACTGGGTATTCATAGAAACTTTTTCATTAAAGCAGTCCCTTTAGCATATCTTGCAGTGCTGGTTTGGTGGAGGTGTATTCCTTTAGCGTTTTTTGTCTGGGGAACTCTTTATTTTACCTTCCATTTTAATTGAGAGCCTTGATGGGTAGAGCAGTCTTGGTTGCAGTCCCTTGTTTTCAATGACTTGGAATATTTCTTGCCATTCTCGTCTGACTTGCAGTGTTTCTGTTGAGAAGTCAGCTGCTAGCTGTATCGAGGCTCTCTTATATGTTACTACTTCTTTCTCCCTTGCTGCCTTTAGGATCATCTGCTTGTCTTTGATATTTGCCATTTTATGATGATGTGTCTCGGAGTGGGCCTCATTGGGTTCCTCTTGAATGGGATCCTCTGTTTCCTGGACTTGTGTACTTTTTGTCTCCTCCAATTAGGGAAGTTTGCCATCATTCCTTTTTCAAATAGGTTCTCTGTCTCTTCTTCATCCTCTTCTCCTTCTAGTATCCCTATTATATGGATATTATTATGCTTCAGGTCGTCCTGTATTCCCTCAACACTTCTTCATTCTTTTTGAGGCTTTTTTCCATTTTCTTGCTCCTCTGGGAGATTTTTTATACCTTGTCCTCCAGCTCGCTGATTCGATCCTCTGCTTCATCTAGCCTGCTTTGGATTCCTTCTACTGTGTTCTTCAATTCAGAAATTGTATTCTTCATTTCCTCTTGTCTCTTATTGATAGTTTCTATGTCCTTTTTCATGATGATATAGTTTGCCGTAGTTGTTCATAGTTTCCCTGTAGTTTTTGGTAATTCTCTCTGAGCTCACTGAGCTCATTTAGCTTCTGTAGAACCTGGTAGTTTATTTATCTCTATTTCACTTAGTTTTCTTTTGGGGATTCCTCCTTTCCGTTTGACAGTGGTGTATTTCTTTGTCTTCCCATTATTTGTGAGACTTCTTTTTTGCTTCTGCTTCTTAAGTTGATCTGTTTTGATTTCCTGATGTTGTGGTGTGAACTATGGTAGGAGACCCCTGTTTTTACTTTCCAGATCTGCCTCTGATGATCTCAGATGTCATCCCCGTCTGACCTTAGGCAGCCTGTTCGAGACTTCCAGGAATTTACTGTCTATGGCTTTCTCCTTCAGCTGTTAACCTAGTCACTCTGCACTCAGCAGGCCACCTTAGACAGATCGGGGCAGGGTGGAGTCCCTCCTGGGGGCAGGGTTATTGGGTCCATTCATGCTGCTGCTGTATTGGGGAGGAGTCTGCACTGGCTACTCCCTCCATTCTCTCCCCAAAGCCTTCAATCCCAGTCTCTCCTCAAGTGTAT
The DNA here is from genome assembly GCF_021234165.1 of Pteronotus mesoamericanus. Lineage (NCBI taxonomy): Eukaryota > Metazoa > Chordata > Mammalia > Chiroptera > Mormoopidae > Pteronotus > Pteronotus mesoamericanus. Next base: position 64,072,511 of record NW_026555321.1, read on the forward strand.
TCAGACCTCTCTGTACTCCCTTTATCCAGGGATCTGCTGTCTGTGGTTGCCACTCTGCATTTAGCAGGAGGCTTAGACAGCACATGGAGGGGTGGAATATCACCTGGGGGTGGAGCTATTGGGTCCTTTGACGCTGGTGTCACTCAGGGGGAGTGGTGTCTGCCTCAGCAAGATGGCCACTGCCACATGAGCAATGAGTCAGCATCGAGATCCCGCCGACCACTCTCTCAGTTCTTTCCCCAAAGCCTCTTTCCCCAGTCTGTCCTCAGGCGGCTCTAGCCCATTTTTCCCCTACCTTTGTCAGAGACCAGGGTAAGTGGCTGCAAATAAAAATTTATGCATTGGCCCTTTAAAAGTTCTTTGCATCTCCAGATGCCTGTCTCTGGCAGAGAGCATCCCTCCTGCTTTTTGCAACTGGCTGTTTTCTGTGTTCTTTTTGGGCTCTGGTGCTGTGGGCTAGAGATCCCCATTTTTGGTTTAGACCCTGCTCTTCTTGGGGTTCCCACTGGCTGTTTCAATATCCTTCTGGTGCTGCCACCCATGGGTGCCCTACCCACCTTCTCGAGTCTCTACCGCAGTCTGTACCAGTGATATTGTGCTAAAGCAAATTCTTCTGTCTCCGAGGTTACAAGGCTCCTCTTTCACTATTGTTCAGTTGTTTGTTCCTGGTGATTTCTCAACAATTTAGTTGAAATTCCAGGTTGGTCCTAGGAGGAAGTCAGTGTGACTTCCACTCACTCCTCCGCCATCTTGATTCTCGTAAAAAATTTTTTTAACATACTGAAGAAACTGGCTGATCTGGATGCTACATGGGCCTAAAGTGCTTTACTGACACTGACCAGTTCATGCAGGATGACATTAAAGATCTCTATCAGGTCCAGCAAGAACACAGCTTGCACACCCACAACCTCTTCTACCAATTTCTTTGTTTTGTTTTCCCTCTCCTTCCTGATAAAACTCCTCCCCTGAATTGAAATGTTAAGATGGGCTTTGTGATGAGAGCCCCCCATCTTCTCAGATGGCCAGAACTTGAATACCCTTTTCCTTCTCACCAGTACTTGTCTCATGAGTTTGGCTTTTCTTACAGCAGGCAGCTGTACCTGCTTTCAGTTTCAAAAGTACAGTCTGAAACAAAATTGCCAGTTCCTCCTTTGGCTGGCTTGTCGAACACATATAATTAACATGGAAAATGCTACCTAGTGTTGCTGATGATGAAAAAGTGACCATTTGGGAGCAGAAAATAATTTTCTTCCCACCTTTCTAAGGTCTTCTAGCTACAATAATAAATTAACATGAGTCAGATTAGTAGGGGAAAATTACCCAATTTTTTACCATATATATATATGTATATATGGAATTATATAAGAATAAGAGACCCCAGGACACTTTGGGGTGCTGAAGCTTATATGCTTTGCACAAAAGAGAGGGTGGTAAGGGTCAGGGATTTCAAGGGAAAGCACACAATTCAAAAGAAGATGACAAGAAGCAAATGGTAAACAAATTGTCACATGACCCACACACAAACAGTGGGCCACAGAGGAGAAGCTAACACACAGACTCGCTTAGATCCACCCTGCCTGCCACTTAATTCATATGTACTAAGGTTAATGTGTTGAGTTTCCCTTCTTCAGTCTGATTCTTTCATCTGAATTCCTTTAAGAAAATAAAGGTGGTGGGAGGCAGGTATCAAAATTTCTTCCGGAGTCTTTTGTTTCTTAAAAATAACCAGGTTAAAATAAACAGTATTCCAAATGGTATATTTTGGGGTGGCAAACTCCTGTCCATTTCAATGTCAAAGATAAAAATGTAATAATGTTTTACTTTGACACATTTATTTAAATTATATATGAGTAATGTTGGTAATTATTTTTAAATAGAATTGAAAATTTTGGTTTATATCCTACTTAGAAAATGTAATAGCCATCACCTTTTATATTAAACTCCTTTCCCAATCTTTGTGTGTTCTAAGTTTTCTGTTATTCATTCACTGAACATTCTTAAATACCTACTTAAAACAGGAGCTTATAAATTCACATAGGAACTTGTGAGTGCTTTCTTGCAGGAGATAAAGAGAGGGAAAGACAAGCCAGGTATTTATTAGAGGCTTTCCAGGTTGGGAAAGGGACAGGATAGCTCTGTGAAGAACGCAACAGTACTGGAACAATTGGAAGTATATAGGAATGAGGAGACTTAGGTGAGAAGATAGTAAGATATATGCATAAGGTGATCAAAAATTCCAGAGATAAATTCCATACCTTGATCCTTAATGACCATCAGTTTTTCTTTTTTTTTTCTTTTTTTTTTTTTATTAATTTATTTACTTTTTAAATACATTTGTCTCTGCCTTCCCCCCCCCTTTCCCTTGCCCCCTCCCACCTTCCCTCCCTCAGCTCTTCCCCTTTGGTTTTGTCCATGAGTCCTTGCTATATGTTCCTTGACTTTCCCCTTCCCTTCCCTTTCCCTGCCCCCCCCTTCCCTCTTGTCTCTGTTGATTTCTTTTCCTTTCAGTGTTGCTGGCCATATTTGCCTTGCTTCTTTGCATTGTTGGTTAGGTTCCGCTTATAGGTGAGATCATATGGTATTTGTCTTTCGCCCCCTGGCTTATTTCGCTTAGCATGATGCTCTCCAGTTCCATCCATACTGTTGCGAAGTTTAGTACTTCTTTTTTCTTTCTGCTACGTAGTATTCCATTGTGTATATGTACCATGATTTTTTGATCCAATCATCTACTGATGGGCATTTAGGTTGCTTCCAACACTTGGCTATTGTAAATTGTGCTGCTATGAACATTGGGGTGCATAGGTTCTTTTGTATTGGCGTTTTGGTGTTCTCAGGGTATAGTCCCAGCAGGGGAATCGCTGGATCAAAAGGCAGTTCCATTTTCAGCTTTCTGAGGAAATTCCACACTGCTTTCCATAGTGGCTGCACCAGTCTGCATTCCCACCAACAGTGGACTAGAGTTCCCTTTTCTCCACAGCCTCGCCAGCACCTGTTGTTTGTGGATCTGTTTATGATGGCCATTCTGACCGGTGTGAGGTGGTACCTCATGGTGGTTTTGATCTGCATTTCTCTAATGGCTAGTGATGCAGAGCATCCTTTCAAATGCCTCTGGGCCCTCTGTATCTCCTCCTTAGAAAAGCATCTGCCCAGGTCCTTTGTCCATTTTTTGATTGGATCGTTTGTCTTCCTGGAGTAAAGTCGAGTGAGTTCTTTGTATATCTTGGAGATCAAACCTCTATCTGATGTATCATTAGCAAATATATTTTCCCAAATGGTTGGCTCCCTTTTCATTTTGCTGATGTTTTCTTTAGCCGTGCAGAAGCTTCTTATTTTGATGAGGTCCCACTTGTTTATTCTTTCCTTTATGTCCCTTGCTTTAGGAGACATATCAGTGAAAAAATTGCTGCGTGGGATATCTGAGAGTTTCCTGCCAATGTTCTCCTCTAGGACTTTGATGGTGTTGCGACTTATATTTAAGTCTTGTATCCATCTTGAGTTTATTTTTGTGTATGGTGTCAGCTGATGATCCAATTTCAATTTTTTGCATGTAGCCATCCAGCTCTCCCAACACCATTTGTTGAAGAGGCTGTTATTGCTCCATTTTATGCTTCTGCCCCCTTTGTCAAATATTAGATGTCCATAGAGACCTGGGCTTATTTCTGGGCTTTCTATTCTGTTCCACTGGTCTATGGGTCTGTTCTTGTGCCAGTACCAGATTGTTTTGAGTATAGTGGCTTTGTAGTAGAGTTTGATGTCCGGTATTGTGATCCCTCCTACTTTGTGTTTCTTTCTCAAAATTGCTGCGGCTATTCGAGGTCGTTTATGGTTCCATATAAATTTTTGAAATGTCTGTTCTATTTCTGTGAAATACGTCATTGGTATCTTAATAGGGATTGCGTTGAATCTATAAATTGCTTTTGGTAGTATGGACATTTTAAGGATATTAATTCTTCCAATCCATGAACACGGTATATGCTTCCATTTATTTGTGTCTTCCTTAATTTCTTTTTTCAATGTTGTATAGTTTTGTGCATACAGGTCTTTTGTGTCTTTGGTTAAATTTATCCCTAGGTACTTTATCTTTTTTCGTGCTATATCGAATGGTATTTTTTTTCTGATTTCTTCTTCTTCTATTGCATTGCTGGTGTACAAAAACGCCTTTGATTTCTGAATGTTGACTTTGTATCCTGCTGTTTTGCCAAATTCACTTATTAGGTTGAGGAGTTTTTTGGTAGAGTCTACAGGGTTCTCTATGTACACTATCATGTCATCTGCAAACAATGATAGTTTTACTTCCTCCTTTCCTATTTGGATGCCTTTTATCTCTTTCTCTTGTCTGACCGCTGTGGCTAGAACTTCCAATACGATGTTGAAAAGAAGCGGTGAGAGCGGACATCCTTGGCGTGTTCCCGATCTTAGTGGGAAAGCTTTCAGTTTTTGCCCGTTGAGTATGATATTGGCTGTAGGTTTTTCATATATGGCCTTTATTACGTTGAGGAATGCCCCATTGATTCCCATTTTGCTGAGTGTTTTGATCATAAATGGGTGCTGTACCTTGTCAAATGCTTTTTCTGCATCTATCGAGATGATCATGTGGTTTTTGTCTTTTCTTTGATTTATGTGGTGTATCACGTTTACTGATTTGCGTATATTGAACCATCCCTGCATCCCTGGGATGAATCCCACTTGATCGTGATGGATAATCTTTTGAATGTATTGCTGGATGCGGTTTGCCAATATTTTGTTGAGGATTTTAGCATCTATGTTCATCAGCGAAATTGGCCTGTAGTTTTCTTTCTTTGTAGGGTCTTTATCTGGTTTGGGGATCAGGGTGATGCTGGCCTCATAGAAGGAGTCTGGCAGTCTTCCCTCCTCTTGGATTTTTTGGAATAGTCTGAGAAGGACAGGGGTTAGCTCTTCCTTAAATGTTTTGTAAAATTCTCCTGGGAAACCGTCTGGCCCTGGACTTTTGTGTGCTGGGAGTTTCTTGATTACTGCTTCAATTTCCCCAACTGTTATCGGTCTGTTCAAGCTTTCTGTTTCTTCCTCCTTCAGTGTTGGAAGATTATACTTTTCTAAAAATTTGTCCATTTCATCCAGATTTTCAAATTTCTTGGCATATAATTGTTCATAATAGTTTCTGATGATCATTTGTATTTCTGTGGTATCAGTTGTTATTTCTCCTCTTTCATTTCTGATATTATTAATTTGGGTCCTCTCCCTTTTATTCTTGATGAGTCTGCTTAAAGGTTTGTCCACTTTATGAATCTTTTCAAAGAACCAGCTTCTGGATTGGTTGATCCTCTGAATTGTTCTTTTGTCTCTATGTCATTCAGTTCTGCTCTAATCTTGACTATTTCCTTCCTTCTACTTGCTCTGGGATTTATTTGTTGTTGTTTCTCCAGTTCTTCAAGTTGTAGTGTTAGGTCTTTTATTTGAAATGTTTCTATCTTTTTAAGGTAAGCCTGTATTGCTATGAACTTCCCTCTCAGGACCGCCTTTGCTGTGTCCCATAGGTTTTGGACAGTTGTCTGTTCATTTTCATTTGTTTCCAGAAATTTTTTGATTTCTTCTCTTATCTCATTATTGACCCATTCATTGTTTAAAAGTGTACTGTTCAGTCTCCATGAGTTTCCAAGTTTGTGAAGTTTCTCTTTGAGTTTGATTTCGAGTTTCAAGGCCTTGTGGTCTGAGAAAAAGTTTGGTATTATTTCAATTTTCCTGAATTTACTGAGGCTTGCTTTGTGTCCTATCATGTGGTCTATCTTTGAAAAACTGCCATGAGCATTTGAAAAGAATGTGTATTTTTCTTCTTTGGGATGTAAGATTCTATATATGTCAGTTAAGTCTCTTTGATTCAGTGTTTCATTCAGCTCCACGATATGTTTATTAATGTTTTGTTTGGAAGATCTGTCCATTTTGGACAGTGGGGTGTTGAAATCCCCTACTATCAGTGTGTTGCTATCTGTATCTTTTTTGAAGTCATCCAACAATTTCCTTATAAACTTGGGGGCTCCTATATTGGGAGCATATAAGTTTACAATATTGATGTCTTCTTGATAGATTCTTCCTTTAAGTATGATAAAGTGCCCCTCTGGGTCTCTCTTTATGGCCTTTGCTTTGAAATCGACTTTGTCTGATACAAGTATGGCAACGCCAGCCTTTTTCTCATGTCCATTTGCTTGGAATATTATTTTCCATCCCTTTACTTTCAATCTGTGTAGGTCTTTTGCTCTGAGGTGGGTCTCTTGTAGGCAGCATATGTGTGGGTCATATTTTCTTATCCACTCAGCTACCCTGTGTCTTTTGATTGGGGCATTTAGTCCATTCACATTGAGAGATATTACTGATAGAAACTTACTCATCTTTTCTCTTTGTACTTGTGTTCCTCTCCGTCTCATTCTTTTCCTTCATCTGCTTAAACCAGTCCCCTTAGCATATCTTGGAGTGCTGGTTTGGTAGAGATGTATTCTTGTAGCTTTCTTTTGTCTGGGAAACTCCGTATTTCTCCTTCTATTTTAATGGAGAGCCTAGCTGGGTAGAGCAGCCTTGGCTGTAGGCCCTTGCTTTTCATGGCTTGGAATATTTGTTGCCATTCCCTTCTGGCTTGCAGTGTTTCTGTTGAGAAGTCAGCTCCTAGGCGTATCGGGGCCCCCTTGTATGTTACTTTCTCCTTCTCCCTTGCTGCCTTGAGGATTCTCTCTTTGTCTTTGACAGTTGCCATTTTAATGATGATGTGTCTTGGAGTGGACCTCCTTGGGTCCTTCTTGAGTGGGGTCCTCTGTGCCTCCTGGATCCATGAGAGCCTTTCTCTCCTCAAATTAGGGAAATTTTCCATCATTACTTTTTCGAGGAGGTTCTCTATCCCTTGCTCCTCTTCTTCTCCTTCTGGTATCCCTATTATACGGATATTATTGCGTTTCAGGTTGTCCTGCATTTCCCTAAATGCTTCTTCATTCTTTTTGAGCCGTTTTTCCATTTCTTGCTCTTTCTGGGAGCTTTTTTCTACCTTATCCTCCATCTCACTGATTCGATCCTCAGCTTCATCCAGCCTGCTTTGGATTCCTTCTACTGTGTTCTTCAATTCAGAAATGGTATTCTTCATAGCCTCTTGTGTCTTCTTGATAGTTTCTATGTCCTTTTCCAGGCTGATATAGTTTGCTGTAAGATCCTGATAGTTTCTCTGCAGTTTCTCATAGTTCTCTTTGAGCTGGCTGAGCTCATTGAGCTTCCTTAGAACCATTGTTTTAAATTCCATATCTGATAGTTCCCTTGCCTCTATTTCATTGAGCTCTCTCTGTGGGGAGTCCCCTTTTCCACTCATTTGGGGAGAACTTCTTTTTCTTCCCATTTTTGTGAGAGTCTGTTAAGTATTTTTGTCCTTTACTTTTCTTTCTGGGCTTGCCTCTGATGATGTCAGTTGTTGACCCTATAGGGCCTTGGGTTGTTTGTTTGAGCCTTTCAGGAGTCTAATGCCTGTGTCTGACTCCTGCTTGGAACAGCTCTGTGACCCCTTCGGTCAGGGCTGGGCTATTTTTTGGGATCTCTCTGCGCTCTCACGAGAGCTCCTTGAGCGCGTTCCCAGCGCGGCAGGGTCCCCCACCTGCCTGGGCTCGCATGTGTTTGCCCCAGACCAGAGGGCTTATTCGCGACCTCCCGTGCTCATCTGACCTCCCTGGCACGCGAGCTTCGCGGCACTGGTCAGTTTAGAGTCTTCTATTGTGTGTTTTCCCCGCTTTTGGCTCTTTGGGTGCGTTGCTTGCCCTCGCCAAATGGGGACTATGGAAATGGGAGGAAATCAGCTCTCCGGTTAATCCTGTTTCTGGTCTCTCCTCCAGGGACTCTGGGCAGCTCTACTTATTTTGTGGGCCGCTCTGCAATCGCGGCGGGCGGGTCAATTTACGCCTGCCCTTGCCCCTCTGTGCAATCCCTCGCAGGCCGTATGGGTGCCAGTCTGTGTGAGGCCTTGCCGGCAGGTGCAAGCGTTCGCCAGCCCGCGTGGGTCACACACACGCTCGCCAACCCTCGCCAGTCACTCGGCGCAAGTGTGCGCGCCTGCTCTGGGTGTTTTGGGGGTGTCTATGTTTGCTTTTCGGCTTTTGGCTCTTTGGGGGTGTGGCCTCTTCCCGCGCAATGGAGACTTCGGCAAGGAGAAGGAGTCAGGACTCCCCGGTTCCTCCTCCCGTTCTTTCCCCAATGCCTCCGTTTCTAGTCTCCCCTCAGGGGCCTCTGGGCAGTTCTGTGACCCCTTCGGCTGAGGATCCAACCCCTGTGCGGACTGCGTTTCAATCGCAGGCAGTCTGGTTCATGCGCGCCCCGCTTCTGCCTCTTTGGGGTCGCGCCTTTCCAGCCCACAATGGAGACTACCGAACGGGGGAGGGAGTCGGGACTCCCCGGTTCCTCCTCCCGTTCTTTCCCCAACGCCACTGTCTCCAGTCTCTCCTCAAGGCTCTCCCAGACAGTCTGCACTCAGCCCCGCAGGTCACAGGCGCACAAGCTGTGTGCGGAGCGCACAAAAGGCAGGTTAATTGATTCCCTTATGCCTGAGCGAGATGGTAGCTGCAGAGTGGGAAGTGCGTTATCACCCGGGCTCCACCGGCCGCAGAGTCAGTTCTCTTCACAAAGTTTTCCTCACCAGTCTTTTCCCAGGCACCAGCCCACCCTGCTGCCGCCTGTACCCAGCGATCAAGGAGGGTGGCTGCCGCTGCAACTTTTGCGTTTGCCCTTTAAATGTCTTTTTGCATCCCCAGCCACTTGTCTCTGGCAGAGAGTGCCCCTAAGCTTTTTGGGGTTGCGTTTTGTCTGTATTTTCTCGGCTTTAGCGGCTGTAGTTTAGGGGTTCCTGTTTATGATTCAGACCCCGTTCTTCCCGGGGGGACGCTAACTGGCTGTTTCAATATCCCTCTGGTGCCAGTGCCCGTGCGCACCCAGCCCACCCTCTCGAGCCTCCACCGCAATTCTCACCCGTTGGGATGTGTGAGAGTCGAATCCGCTGTCCGCGGCACCAAGGCTCCTCTCCCACTATCGCTCCACTGCTTTCCAGGTGATTACTCCATTATTTAGTTGCAATTCCAGTTTGGTTTTGAGAGGAGGTCAGTGTGACTCCCTTTCACTCCTCCGCCATCTTTTTCTAATCCCATCAGTTTTTCTTAATGTTTTTCACTAGCAAGTGATTTAGGACTTTAAGATCTGAAATAGAGCACGGCAGTTTTTAATGATCTCTTCTTCTTCTTCCTTCCCTTCTTCCTTCTTTTTAAGTAATAGATTGCTAGGAGTCATGTGGAGAACATAGATGAATTGAAAAGAATAGTGTAAGAGAAAAGTGAATAGAGACCTTGCCAAGGAATACAGCAAGGAAATTCTGAACTCATGGAGAGTAGAGTAGACATTTTCTTTTTCTCTCAATGCTATTTCATTTGTGTCTCCTGAGCCATGAAGACATGGGTGGTGTTTGGGACCTAGTAGAAAGAAGAGGTGTGGAGTGGACATGTAGAAACCTGCTTTTTGCACAACAGAAAGCAGAGCTCAGGTATCTCCTAATAAAATTTGAGGCTATAGATTAAAGTATATCAGAAAAAAACACATCATTTGGGATGGGAAAAAAAGCAAAAATAAACTAGTAAAGAATAGTAAATGTTTTAGAGGGTAAGAGAAAGACTAAGAAAAACAGTGCTGTCTTTGAGGCAAAAGAATTGTTGATCAAGAGCAATTGTCACTTGCTCCTTAAAGATCAAAGAAGATGAAAACTAGAAAGGACACGTATTCAAAAAGTACAACAGGTATCAAACTTAAGAGATGTTTCAATAGAGGGTCAGGGACTGCACTGATATTGAAAGAATTGAAAGATGAGTAAATAAAAAGAATAAAAATATATTTTTTCAATAAACTCAGAAGTGATAATAGTAGGGAAGTTGATCTTGAAGAGCACATAGAATTGAATGAGATTGCCTTTATTACCTGGGGAGATTGGAACATATTATGAGTGAAAAGGTGAGAGAAAGAATGTAGTAATATATGAAAATGTTAGTTAATTGCTTGTATTGATAAAAGATTAAACCTCAAAATTATAAGTTAATACATTTCCTAAACTTTATGCCTCACTCTGCTATTGACAATAGATGATGGTAATAAAAAGCACATGTACTTGTTACTTAAGGGAAATGTGTACTGAAAATCATCTATTCTAAAAATACAAGCATAAAATATTCATGTATTTATGTGTTTGTGTGGCTATGTGTGTTTCTGCTCAGAATTTTTTAATATAATTTATAGTACTTCATTAGGATCTTGGATATTATAATGTACAGTTTTAGAATACTGTCAAATTACATACATGCAAGTCTCATCTTTGATTTACAGAACTTTTTTAAAGAATTTTTTTCTCCATACACAAAAATAAACTCAAGATGGAGAAAAGATTCAAATATAAGTCATGACAACTTAAAAGTCCTAGAGGAGGGTATAGACAGGAAAATTTCAGATATTCCATGCAGCAATATTTTTACTAATATGTCCTCTAAAGCAAAGGATGTAAAGGAAAGAATAAACAAATGAGACTACATCAAATTAAAAAGTTTCTGCATGGCTAAAGAAAACATCACCAAAATAATAAGGGAATCAACCATACAGGAAAATATACTTGCCAATGATACCTCGGACAAGCATTTGATGTCTGAAATAAATAAAGAACTTACATGACTCCACACCAGGAAGACAAGCAATCCAATTAAAAAATGGTCAAAGGACCTGAGCAGACACTTCTCCAAGTAGGACATAGACAGGGCCTGGAGACATATGAAAGGATGCTCAGTATCACTAGCTATCAGAGTAATGCAAATTAAAACCACAATGAGATACCATTTCACACCCATCAGAATGGCCATCATAAACAAATCAACAAACAAGTGCTGGTGAAGGTGTGAAGAAAAGGAAACCCCAGTGCACTATTTGTTTGAATACAGACTGGTGTGGCCACTGTGGAAAACAGAATGGAATTTCCTCAAGAAACTAAAAATGGAATTGCCTGTTGATCCTGCTGGGATCAACTCTACTGCTGGGGTTATACCCTAACAATCCTGAAACACCAATTCAGAAGAACCTGTGCACCATAATGTTCATAGCAGCATTATTTACAATAGCCAATTGCTAGAAACAGCCTAAGTGCCAAACAGTAAATGAGTGGATCAAAAAACTGCGGTACTTTTACACAATGGAATACTATGCAGCAGAAAGAAAAAAAGAACTCCTTCTTTTCACCACAGCATAGATGGAACTGGAGAGCATTATGCCAAGTGAAATAAGTGAGGGGACGAAAGACAAAATACCATATGATCTCACCTATAAGTAGAACCTAATCAACAAAACAAATGAATGAGCAAAATAGAACAAGCAACATAGAAATAAATAATAAATTGGCAGTGACTAGATAGGAGAGGAGAGGGGGATAATAAAGGAAAGAAGGGGAAGGGCCAAGTCAAAGAACATGTATAAAGGGCTCATGGACAAAAAGACAACAGGCCAAGGAAGGGGGAGGATTGAATGTGGAAGGTGGGGGTGGATAGCATAGGGGAGTTTTATGGCGGGAAAATGGGGACAACTGTAATTGAAAGATAATAAAAAAAAGCAAAAAAAGGAAATTTATTTTTTCAAAGAACAAACATGATCCATGGTATTGGATCTGTTAAAGATTTTCCATTAATTTTTCATATTTGACTGAAGACAAGTGTTTCATCTTCATCTTACGTAAAGGTTATCAAAAAAAAGCATGTATTTTTTTTAAAAATTGACTTATCTTTTCACAGGTTGGATAGAAGTAACGTTCAGGTTCCATTATATGGGAGGATATTTTTCACCCGACAGTTAGCAATTGACTCCTAATTGCTGGTAATCACAGTTTAAAGTGATATTTCTTAAAATGAGCTGACTGAAAGCTATGGAAAAAAAGAGTAGTCCTTGTCTCCCAGAGCAACCTATTTATGTCAAAAATTATTTTCATAATATGTGCAGTGCACAGTGAAAACATTGACTTAATGCCTATGCTCTTTCACAAAGTGAGACCTGTTCACCTATTTTGAGAACCACATTGCTCCTTGAGTTAAAATCATGAACAACTTTTCATTTGTAGCTAAGTTTTTCTTCATGATAGATGGATTTGTTATTCAGCTTAATCCAATCTTATTTATATTGGAAAAAATAATTTAGTTAAGGCAAATTATCCCTAATTCTCTCACTTCCTATCCTGCTTCAAATTCTATCATTAAAAAACTGAAGATTTTTTCTTCTTTGGATGAGATTTGGAAAGTCCCTTATTGGGAATTAGATTATTTTCACCAATAAAAAGTAATTAATTGATGAATTGTGTTTGGGAGAAAGCAAGCTATCACAATATATACATTTACTTATCTACATTCAATATTCCTAATATCAAATCCTGATATTTTTTTCACCACTTTTCTTTCAATAAATTTTCTTAAGTCAACATTTCTCACCTACTCCTATATACCAAATATACACCTCCACTGAAGTGGGATGGAAAAATTATAAAATAAAGTGTAAAATAGTATGGCAAATATTAGTCTGACAGAGAGAAAAAGAAAGGAAAAGAAAGGGTGTATCTTAGAGAATCTTGTGATTAATACCAAGAACAACATGGATAGGTTATATTTTAGAAAAGGACAGTTGTATTTTGTGGGCTTTCTACAGAAGGTTTTAATATTCAATGAGAAACAAAGCAGTTGTTAAGGAATATAGAAACTAGCACTATATTTCAAAAATAAAAGACTAATAGATGAGCTTTTATACCATGAAATCCTGAATTAGAACACAACATCATACAACTGCTTATAAATTAACCTAAGTGACTGATATAGTCTATTATGGCCTTTAACATACATTAGAATATAATCCCAAATCCATTAATCATTGCTCAATAATTGGTGACTATCAACAAGTAATGTTTTTTTATCTATGTTTATTTAGTTCATTTGTTTACTTAAATTGTGTTATTTGTGTAATTATTCTGAAAGTAAAAATATAATTGTAATTTTATATAATAGCAAACATGTAACTGCTTATTATATTCCAAGCATTGTATAAGACACTAGCAATGACAGCCAGGCTTCCATTTTTCTTTAAATGTAGTGATATTTTCTTCTGCAGTGTCTAAGCTCCTCTTAATCTCATCTTGTATATATTTTTGTTATCTCTACAAACTTCATTTATAATTTTTTCCACTATTTTCCTCATCCTTGCCCCTTCCTTTAGTAAATATTTATGCTTATTTGGTATTACCCTTCCAACTTTACCACCTCCTCAGGATTTTAAAACTAAAATATTATACATAGCCAAATTTTTTGGTGAAGAACAATATTTTATTCCCTCACCATGTTACATAGATAGATGATAGATAGATAGACAGATTAGATTAGATAGATAGATAGATAGATAGATAGATGATAGATAGATGATAGATAATCCTATTGTTTTAAGGTTCTCATATACTAAAACTAATATTTTTCACATTTCTGGATCTGTCTATATGAATAGTTTTACTCCTGGTCATAAGTAATAATTATCTGACTCTCTGTATGTCCATTAATTTAAAAATTGGGTGCCAGAAATTGTGCACTTTATATTCTTGAATTTTGATATATTTCTGTAAAGAACACTAAGTTTTTGTCAGGTGTGTATTTGAGTGACTCACAGATTAGTTTGGTCTTTTTTCAGCTTTGCTTATAACTTTTAGTATGGCCCATCCAGTTTAGCTCCACTAATAAGGTAATGTTCCTTTAAGAAATGCATCCACTATCCCCTCTGGCTGACAAGAACTCTACAGCCAGCCATTTGTGAGCTCTAGGATTTAGCTTGCCTCATGCTTTCCAGTGATCTTTTCCTGTTCTTGGTTGTTGAATAGTTTCTTCTCAAGCAAGTAGAGATGACTACTTAGCTAAATCCTTAAGAGCATTATTCTGCGAATACCTGGTTCTTTTGTTGTCTGTGCATCTTTCTTCTCGTTTTTACTCTACTTCACAAGTTCTGATGACCTCAGCCTCTGTGAATGCATATATCTGTCTCATCAACTGATAGAAACTGTCAGGATCTGTTTGCTTCCCTTGCCTTGTGCATTCGCCAAGGAGCTGCCTTCAGGCACGAAGTTTTACTGTGGTCTGGCCTTTCTCTCAGGATGCTCCCTTCCTTCAGGCATCAGACTCCTCTTTGTTACCCCATGTCTGAAAACCACCATATAATATATTTTGTTTCCTTTCGGTTTACAATGTGGAAACAATTCATCTACTAGTTAATCATTTGTGGAGTTCTAACTGAAGATTTTGATAAAAATTAGTAGAAAGGAAATTTTCAGATCAGTTCTCACCTGTATTCATTGTTTTTTCAATAAAATTTTGTGCTGTTCTCACAATAGACACCCCAAAACCACCCAGTGAAGGCGCGCACACTTGTGCCGAAAGGCCGGCGAGGGTTGGCGAGTGTGTGTGTGGAACCGTGCTGGCTGGCAAGGGCTCGCATGGGCTGGCAAGGCCTCCCACAGCTTAGCACCAATATGGCCTGGGAAGGAGTGCCCAGAGCAGGGAGGGCAGACATAAATAGACACGCCCTGCCCGCGATTGAGGAGCGGCTCACAGAATTAGTGGATCCCAGGCCGAAGGGGTCACAGAGCTGCCCAGAGTCCCTGGAGGAGAGACCGGAGACAGGATTAACCGGAGAGTCCTGGAGCTGACTTCCTCCCATTTCCGTAGCCCCCATTTGGCGAGGGCAAGCAACGCATGCAAAGAGCCAAAAGCAGGAAAAGCAAACAATAGAAGACCCTAAACTGACCAGTGTCTCGGTGCCCGCTGGCCAGGGGCTCCACACGAGTATGTGAGGTCGTGAATAAGACCCCTGAGCTGGGGCAAGCAAGTGCGAGCCCAGGCGGGTGGGAGATCCTGACGCGCTGGGAGTGTGCTCAAGGAGCCTGTGTGACACTGCAGAACAATCCACAGAAATAGTCCATCCCTGGCCGAAGGGGGTCACAGAGCTGCCCCTAGCAGGAGTCAGACACAGAGAGTAGACTCCTAGAAGGCTCAAACAAACAACCGAAGGTCATATAGGGTCAACATCTGACATCATCAGAGAAAGTCCCAGAAAGAAAAGTAAAGGGAAAAGTAAATAAATAAATGAATAAAAGACCCGCC
This sequence comes from Pteronotus mesoamericanus, assembly GCF_021234165.1. Taxonomy (NCBI): domain Eukaryota; kingdom Metazoa; phylum Chordata; class Mammalia; order Chiroptera; family Mormoopidae; genus Pteronotus; species Pteronotus mesoamericanus. The sequence continues at coordinate 64,087,699 of NW_026555321.1, forward strand.
TACTATCATAGAAGTTTAATCCACAAACTCAGGAAATCTAGACAGCCCAACTGAGCAGAAGCAAATATAAATAAAATAATAAATAAATAAATAAATAAATAACTTAACAGACTCACAAAAATGGGAAGAAAAAGAAATTCCCCCCAAAGGAGAGTAAAAGGGGACTCCCCATAGACAGAGCTAAATGAAATAGAGGCAAGGGAACTATCAGATAATTGAATTCAAAACAATGTTTCTAAGGAAGCTCAATGAGCTCAGCCAGCTGAAAGATAACTATGAGAAACTGCAGAGAAACTATCAGGGTCTTACAACAAACTATGTCACCTTGGAAAAGGACATAGAAACTATGAAGAAGACACAAGAGGATATGGAGAATACCATTTCTGAATTGAAGAACACAGTAGAAGGAATCCAAAGCGGGGTGGATGAAGTCGAGGATCAAATCAGTGAGAGGGAGGATAAGGTAGATAAAAGCTCCCAGAAAGAAAAAGAAAAGAAAAAAAGACTCAAAAAGAATGAAGAGGCTTTGAAGGAAATGCAGGACAACCTGAAAAGCAATAATATCCGTATACTAGGATACCAAAAGGAGAAGAAGAGGAGAAAGAGTTAGAGAACCTCCTTGAAAAAGTAACGATGGAAAATTTCCCCAATTTTAGGAGAGAAAGGCTCTCATAGATCCAGGAGGCACAGAGGACTCCACTCAAGAGGGACCCAAGGAGGTCCACTCCAAGACACATCATCATTAAAATGGCAACTATCAAAGACAAAGAGAGAATCCTCAAGACAGCAAGGGAGAAGGAGAAAGTAAATACAAGGGGGCCCCGATACGGCCAGGAGCTGACTTCTCAACAGAAACACTACAAGTCAGAAGAGAAAAGCAAGAAATATAACAAGTAATGAAAAGCAAGGGCCTACAGCCAAGGCTGCTCTACCCAGCAAGGCTCTCCATTAAAATAGAAGGGGAAATAAGGAGTTTACCAGACAAAAGAAGGCTAAAAAGATACATCTCTACCAAACCAGTACTCCAAGATATGCTAAGGGACTGGTTTAAGCAGATGAAGGAAAAGAATGAGAGAGAGAGAACAGGGGTACAAAGAGAAAAGATGAGTGAGTTTCTACCAGTAATATTTCTCAGCATAAATTGACTAAATGCCCCAATCAAAAGACACAGGGTAACTGAATGGATAAGAAAACATGACCCACACATAGGCTGCCTACAAGAGACACACCTCAGACCAAGAGACCTACACAGATTGAAAGTAAAGGGATGGAAAAAAATATTCCAAGCAAATGGGCATGAGAAGAAGGCTGGGGTTGCCATATTTGTATCAGACAAAGTAGATTTCAAAACAAAGGCCATAAAAAGAGACCCACGCGGGCACTTTATACTTCTTAAAGGAAGAATCTGTCAAGAAGACTTAAACATTGTAAACTACTATGCTCCCAATATAGGAGCCCCCAAGTATATAAGGAAATTGTTGGATGACTTCAAAATAGATATAGACAGCAACACACTGAGTGTAGGGGATTTCTACACCCCACTCTCAAAAATGGACAGATCTTCCAAACAAAACATTAGTAAACATTGTGGCGCTGAATGACACACTGAATCAAAGAGACTTAACTGACACATATAGAACCTTACATCCCAAAGAAGAAAAATACACATTCTTTTCAAACGCACATGTCAGTTTTTCAAAGATAGACCACATGATAGGACACACAGCACACCTCAGCAAATTCAGGAAAGTTGAAATAACACCAAACTTTTTCTTGGACCACAAGGGTTTGAAACTGGAAATCAACCTCAAAGAGAAACTTCAAAAACTTCATGGAGACTGAACAGTAGACTATTAAACAATGAATGGACCAATAATGAGATAGGAGAAGAAATCAAAAACTTTCTGAAAACAAATCAAAATGAACAGACAACACTCCAAACCGATGGGACACAGCAAAGAGAGTCCTGAGAGGGAAAGTTCATAGCAATACAGGCTTACCTAAAAAAGATATAAACATTTCAAATAAAAGACCTAACACTACAACTTCAAGAACTGGAGAAACAACAATAAATAAATCCCAGAGCAAGTAGAAGGAAGGAAATAGTCAAGATTAGAGCAGAACTGAATGACATAGAGACGGAAAGAACAACTCAAAGGATCAACCAATCCAGAAGGTGGTTCTTTGAAAAGCTAAATAAAATTGAAGAGCCTTTATGTAGACTCACCAAGAAAAAAAAGGCGAGGACCCAAATTAATAAAATCAGAAATGAGAGAGGAGAAACAACAACTGATACCACAGAAATACAAAGGATTGTCAGAAACTAGTACGAAAAATTATATGCCAAGAAATTTGAAAATCTTGATGAAATGGACAAATTTTTAGAAAAGTAATCTTCCAACACTGAAGGAGGAAGAAACAGAAAGCTTGAACAGACCGATAAAAGCTGGGGAAATTGAAGTAGTAATCAAGAAACTCCAGGCACAAAAAAGCGCAGGGCCAGATGGTTTCATAGGAAAATTTTACAAGATATTTAAAAAACAGCTAACCTCAGTCCTTCTCACACTATTCCAAAAAAGCCAAGAGGAGGGAATCCTCCCAGACTCATTTTATGAGGCCGGCATCACCCTAATGCCAAAAGCAGATAAAGACCCTACAAATAAAGAAAACTACAGGCCAATTTCGCTGATGAACATAGGTGCTAAAATCCTCAACAAAATATTGACACACTGCATCCAGCAATATATTAAAAAGATTATCCACCACAATCAAGTGGGATTTATCCCAGGGATGCAGGGATGGTTCAATATACGCAAGTCAATAAACGTAATACATCACATAAATAAAAGACAAAAACCACATGATCATCTCGATAGACTCAGAAAAAGCATTCGATAAGGTGCAGCACCCATTTTTGATCAAAACACTCAGCAAAATGGGAATAAATGGGGCATTCCTCAGCGTAACAAAAGCCATATATGAAAAACCTACAGCCAATATCATACTCAATGGGCAAAAACTAATATCCTTCCCATTAAGATCAGGAACACGACAAGGATGTCCACTTTAATCGCTTCTTTTCAACATCGTATTGGAAGTCCTAGCCACAGCGGTCAGACAAGAGAAAGAGATAAAAGGCATCCAAATAGGAAAGGAGGAAGTATCATTGTTTGCAGATGACATGAGAGTGTACATAGAGAACCCTGTAGACTCTACCAAAAAACTCCTCAACCTAATACGTGAATTTGGCAAAACAGCAGGATACAAAGTCAACATTCAGAAATCAAACGCATTTTTGTACACCAGCAATGACATAGAAGAGGAAGAAATCAGAAATAAATACCATTCAATATAGCAAGAAGAAAAATAAAGTACCTAGGCATAAATTTAACCAAAGACGTAAAAGACCTGTATGCAGAAAACATTGAAAAAAGAAATTAAGGAAGACACACATAAATGGAAGCATATACCGTGCTCATGGATTCGAAGAATTAATATCATCAAAATGTCCATACTACCCAAAGCAATATGTAGAATCAACACAATCCCTATTAAGATACCAATGACATATTCCACAGAAATAGAACAGACATATCAAAAATTTATATGGAACCATAAATGACTCCGAATAGCCGCAGCAATTTTGAGAAAGAAAAACAAAGTAGGAAGGATCACAATACCGGGCATCAAACTATAGTACAAAGCCCCTATACTCAAAACAATTTGGTACTGGCACAAGAACAGACCCATAGACCAGTGGAACAGAATAGAAAGCCCAGAAATAAGCCCAGGTCTCTATGGGCAACTAATATTTGAGAAAGGGGGCAGAAGCATAAAATGGAACAATAATAGCCTCGGCAATAAACGCTGTTGGGAGAGCTGGAAGGCTACTTGCAAAAAATTGAAATTGGATCATCAGCTGACACTATACACAAAAATAAATCAAGATGGATCAAAGACTTAAATATAAGTTTCGACACAATAAAAGTCTAGAGGAGAACATTGGCCGGAAACTCTCAGATATCCCACGCAGCATTTTTTCACTGATATGTCTCTTAAAGCAAGGGAGAGAAAGGAAAGAATAAACATGTGGGACCTCATCAAAATAAGAAGCTTCTCCACGGCTAAAGAAAACATCAGCAAAATGAAAAGGGAGCCAACCATATGGGAAAATATATTTGCTAATGATACATCAGATGGAGGTTTGATCTCCAAGATATATAAAGAACTCACTCGACTCCACTCCAAGATGACAAACGATCCATTCAAAAAATGGGCAGAGGATCTGGGCAGACGCTATTCCAAGGAGGATATACAGGGGACCCAGAGACATTTGAAAGGATGCTCAGCATCACTAGCCATCAGAGAGATGCAGATCAAAACCACAAGGAAGTACCACCACACACTGGTCAGAATGGACATCATAAACAGATCAACAAACACCAGATACTGGGAGGCTGTGGAGAAAAGGGAACCCTAGTCCACTATTGGTGGGAATGCAGATTGGTGCAGCCATTGTGGAAAGCAGTGTGGAACTTCCTTCAAAAGCTGAAAATGGAACTGCCTTTTGATCCAGTGATTCCCCTGCTGAGACTATGCCCTAAGAATACCAAAACGCCAATACAAAAGAAGCTATGCATCCCAATGTTCATAGCAGCACAATTTAGAATAACCAAGTGTTGGAAACAACCTAAATACCCATCAGTAGATGATTGGATCAAATAATAATGGTACATAAACACAATGGAATACTAAGCAGCAGAAAGAAAAAAGGAACTACCACACTTCGTGACAGCATGGATGGAACTGGAGAGCATTATGCTAAGTGAATATGTGAGGGAGCGAAAGACAAATACCATATGATCTCACCAATAAGCAGAACCTAACCAACAATACAAAGATGCCAGGAAAATAAGACCAGCAACACTGAAAGGAAAAGAAACCAACAGAGACAAGACGGAAGGAGGGAAGTAGGGCAGAGAAAAGGAAGGGAAGGGGAAAGTCAAGGAACATATAGCAAGGAGTCATGGAAAAAACCGAAGGGGAAGAGCTGAGGGAGGGAGGAAAGGAGGGGGCAAGGGAAATTGGGGGGGGGTAGGCAGAGACAAATGTATTTGAAGAAATTAAAAACAAAGAAATAAATAAATAAGTAAACTGTTTAATTTGTAAGAAAAAAATGTGCTGTTCTGGTATCACCCTTTACCTCACCATCATCTCACACACACATACACACACACGCGCGCGCACACACAGAAACACACACACAGATTTACTAGGCAAAAGTAGGTAGTAAAAGTTATCTGAAGCACTGTAGAAACAAAAGCAATTCTTTATGAAGGCAGTTTCTTTGATAAGGAGGAAATTAGTGGTTTCCTCAAGTCAATGAAAGGGAAATACATAACAAACTAAATCACATTGTCCAACCTACCCTTTCTTTTCCACCACCCTTCCTTCCAGGTTGTACTCATTCATCATTTCACATGACTTCTTAGATTTCCTTACAGTGCTTTTATTATCACTTTCATAACAGGATCTATTCTTTTTCAACAGTTTCTCTAGAATTGATTTTTGACACAGAGGTGGCAGTTTTTTCAAGTTCTCCCTCTTTATAGGAAATGTTTTTCTGTTTTTTTATCTTTTTCAAATTTCTTATAACCTCTTTAACACAGACTCTTGTTAAAGTCTGAATGTTTGGGTATGCCCTCAAAGTTCATATGTTGAAATCCTAACCCTGAAAGTAGGGTTAGTAGAAAGGGCCTTTAAGAGGTGATGAGTTCAGAAGGGTGGATCCTTCACAAATGGAATCTGTGCTTTTATAAAAGAGACCTAGAGAGCTTCCTCACTCCCCTCACCCATGTGAGGACATAGCAAGAAGTCTGTGACGAAGATGAGGGCCCTCAGTAGAGCCTGACCATACTGGCACCCTGATCTTGGACTTCCAGCCTCCAGACTGTGAGCAATATATGTTTATTGTTTGTACATAATCTGGAGTATCTTCTTATACAAACCCAAATGGACATGGTAACCATCAGCATTCTATTTTAACCCCATCCATCATGCACCTCTGTAGGTTTCTCTAAATCTGCTACTGCATTTTAACCTAGTTTCTATAGCAGTCTGCAACCAAGAAGTGGCACGTTGGCCTTGGACAAAAAGATCTTCTCTGCAGAGTATAACTTGTTCAGAATATACATTCTGAGTTCTGAGTCTGGACAGGAAACACCCTACAAATGCATGAGAATATGGGCATTGAAAATGTAATTTGCCTTTAGGTAATGAGTGAACTTAGAAGTATTGTTTGAGAATGACATACTAGGTTTGCATTTTAAATAGATGTTTCTAGGCTGTATAAAAATGACTTGACGAGAGCAGAGTTTAAAGCATACAGATGAATTAAGTGGATGAGTGGTAAAACTCAGAGTTAATGCAAAGATAATGGGTTTAATGTCTGAAAATTCTGGGGTAAATTCATTAGGATCAGTCAATGGTAGAATGTAGAAAATCAAGTAAAGATAAGAACAAGGAATGGCTTTTGTGTTTCTGGATTGAATATTAGGATGGATCTGGGTGCTATCATTTGAAATGGAGAACATAGGAAGATGAGATTCATTAGTAAAATATACTGGTGGTTTGTTGAATGTAAATATCTGTGGACATATGGATGAAAACTGAGGCTGTAGTTGCAGGGAGAAATTCAGATCTAGTTTTAGTTTTGTTTGGTTCCTGAAGTCTGCATGTTGAAAATATTGCTGTCTCCTGAGATGAACAGTACCTAATCATACTCTCTTTATTTTAATGTGCAATTTTAAAATGTTCAAAATAGGTAAAAGGAGGTTAAATATTATAATCTATAGTAAAGATGATCAAATGATACTATTTTATATTTCTCTGCTGAAATACCATTGCATAAAATACAAGATGAAGCTAATTTAAATTTAATTATCTTCCACAGCAAACATGAAAGCAGGGAGATTTTACTTTCTGTACATAAGATAGAAAATGATCTTTAGTTATGTAAAGAAAAGTTCTGTTTCTCTGACCATGAAGGGACTCTGCAGTCCTGAGAAACTTGTGACACAGGTCACCAAACAAATGTACTCAATCAAGGGTTCTATCTTCTCTTCTATCCATTCTTTTAATGTGATGCCAGGAGGGAAAAAAAAATCACACATTTATTAGTCTTTGATTCTACCTCTTGACATGTATAATGGCCTAAAATGCCAATGAAAAAAAAATTAAAACCTGGATAACCATATGTGGAATGAGAAGTTAGATGATTGGGAGACAGTGTGTTTCCTACACGCACAGATTAATGTGGTTCCCAAGGTGAAAAGTTTTATGGAAATGTAAACAGAACACATTTCATTTTTCTTTCTGCATGAGAAAAGTTGATGGCAAATAACGTAGCTGAGAAGGGACAGTATTCTCTTAAGAACACTTTCAAGCTTCCTGTCTCTTTAACTATGATCCTGACAGGGCAAACATTTTAGAATAGGCCCTATTATGAATTTTATGACATTGTGACATTGCATCTTGCTTCCAGCAGTGTTCAATATTCCAAAAGAATATTTTTGGAGATAAGATACAATTAGTGGTGCCAAAAGCTCTCAATACATGTAGGCAGACAGACTTTAGCTGGAGAAATATGAACCAATAATAGTTCCGCTGTATCATCATCTAGGCCTCAAGGTTATCTATGAAACCCAGAATCCCACCTACAATTTAGGTGCACAGCAGAAGGCTTTGTTTTGCTATAACATCCAAGTTCAAATTAACCAGGATAAAATATGCATAAGAAGTCTTTTTTTTTCCCCTAAATGCTTAAGCCCTTTTAATCACTGAATATTAGTGATAATTCCGGTATGCTAGGGAAGTCAATAAAATTAGGGGACAAATACCACATTTTACATTGTGTTCTGAGAGCAAATGTTATGTGACCAGATAATGAAACAAGACAACCATTATTCCCTTATAGTTACAGTCAATTGTTTTCATTTTTTACTTATCCTTGCCAGTGATTTAGTCCTCCAATAAGAGACCATCTATTTTTTATTCTAAAATATATAATTATTTTAAAATATAGTGAATACATTAAATTGCTTATCATCTACTTTTATTCCTGTAAACTCCCTTAAACTCTGCATAAAAGTCTCCTTTATGTTAATTTAGGGTATACCCAGGATAGAGTTTTAGAGCAGGAAACAAAAACTCTACTTTTATTCTATGTCTTATTTTTCTACAATAGGAAATGCAGCAGAGAGGAGCATTAAGAGGAAAAAAATGCAATATCTAGAAGACATGTGTTCAAGTACCAACTTCACCATTTACGGTCTGTGTTCAAAAATGTAATTTTATGTAATGATTTTTTTCACAGGGTTGTTGTGAAAACCAATGTAGACACTGAGCATGCTTTTTAATAATAACAAAATATAGAAATTTAATTCCTATTAGCAAACATTTTTACAAATGGCAAGAAAATTTTAAAATTTCCATTATTCGATACCTTATAATGTTAATTTTTGCTTTTCTTTTATAACCAAATCTAATGAAAAATGAATATTAATCTGTAAAACATTACTTCTTATTTAAAAAACATGGAATTTTGTTACAAGTGTCATATGTAAAAGTTTTAATTTCCTTTTTACTTCTCTCTTTCTATGATATGAACCTTTATTAGTTGGCAGACACTATTTTAGGGGCTTCTATTAATACTGCTGGAGTTATTTCCAAGGAATAGATATATAAAGAGTTAACCTTGTGCTATTCTTCTGCAATGCATTATCCCACACAAATAATGCAACAATAGATTGGGCAATTTCCAAGAATTTTTATATTAGCTCTTGTGAAAAGTCAATGAAGCTTATATTAGAAATCCTCTCTGAAGATTATCTTATTAAAATTTTTATAGATTTCTATTCTTTATCATGTCCGTATAGAAAATAACAGTAATCATGATAATAATAATAGTAGCCAATGTTTATTGAACACTTACTATGTTTTTACACTTTTCTAAAGACTTTGCATACATTATCTCAAGTTATTCAAAAAGTGACAAATAATTCTCAATTTATGGAAGCAGAAACTAAGGCTTAGAAAGGTTAAACTGATCAAGGTAATCAGCACTTAAGAGGTTTGTATTTCAATTAAGGTCATTTCTGATTCTAGAATCCTAGTATTGAAATTATATAGAAGATACTCATATCTTTAGTGAACCTGAAATATAACTGATCAAAGTTCACAAACACATAGACCAAACTAGAGAGTCACTAATGCTTTAGCCATCACAGTGAGAAAGGCCGAGATTAAAAATGTGTTATATTAAATTTACCTTGAGTGTGCTATTTCAACATCTTTCAGATTGGTAGCCTACTTCAGAATTCTTCTTTTCATCCCTTTCTATCTTAGGGCTTACTATTGACATTGGAACTCAAACAATGTTGTAAAACAAATAAGAACTCTATGTGCTGGCTGTTCTCATTTAGCTATAGGAGAAATACCTAACATGATGAAGATGACAGGAAACCAACATGAAATTAAACACCTTCTAGCTTGCAAACATGTTTATACACCATTACATTTATTCTCTACCACAAAAAATGATTTGAGTATTTCAAACCTCACCTTGTGTGATGAGTCATTTGTTTAAGTTAGCACATTTGGCTTCTGAAAGAATTAGAATCTGGATACAGGCTTAATTATAAATCTAATAGTTTTCTTACTATTCTATATAAATTAGTAGTATTTGAAGTGTTGTGTGTGTGTGTGTTTGGCCTTCCTGACATAGTTTTACATCTCCGCAGTAACAGATGGAAGCTCTAAAAACTTCCATTCATTTTTTAGGTAATTGACATATTAATGAAATATTGTTGGCGGGGGGGGGTATGCTTGACACAAACAGAAAGGTCTCTCTCTACAGTGTAGGTCTTTCTTACTTTTACTAATATAGGGAACTTTCATTTGTAGATATAACTAAGCTTTCCAACTCAAAGGTCAGAACGTGAGACTTGTCTTTTCAAATTGAGTCTGTCTGCCTCTCTTAGCTTTGCTTTGCTGATAAGTCATGATTATCTTCACAGAATTACATACAAAGTTGTTTTTTTTTTTTCATAGTTCGGTAAAATTAAGTCAAATAATAAGAGATTTTGTTTATATTTTTATAGGGTAAGTAAAGGTGGTCTGACTCCCTCACCTAGATGTGTGGGTAACCTGAGGGAACAACTCCTCAGAACCTTGAAGGAGTCTGATAAAGCAGTGTTCCCACAGCCTTGAGCTCGGGTCTCACGGACTTGAGCCTGGGTGTGATAAATTGCCCTGTAGGCTTGAGTAGGCTCACATGCACAGTTCATGATAGTTACTTCACCTTCAAAGAAGGTTTGTTGCCTTCTTTGTTTGGGGCTAGTATTTAAAGGGTAGGAGCTTTGGACAAAGTGGGGAGTCGGGGTGCAGACTTGGATATAGGCTTGTGGCTTGTGTGACTCCCTCTACATGGGCTCGTGGCCTGTGTGCAGTGTGGACACAGGCTTTGTGCGCCTGTGTGAATTCCCCACACCCGGGCTTGTGCCCGTGTGACTCTCCCGAATAAAGGCATGTCAAGCATCCCCAAGGCTCCACGCATCTTCTTTTGTCTACCTGAGCCCCAAATGGACCTGTCTAGCCTACAATACAACAGAGGCTGCAACACAATTTTCATATTTGTTTTTTCATGCTTAGTGATGTTTCCATTTTCTTTTTGATCAAGAATCAAATTCCAATAAAACATTCAAGATATATGATTAGGAAAACAAACAGCTTTAATAAATGTAAAAAATTATTGGCTTCTTTTCTCTTGGGGTATAAGATTGAAATTATCCTGCTGAGCTTTTCTGATTTTTACTCTTTTAAAATAAGCAGGTTATGAGCTAAAAAAAAATTTTGAAGATTGACCTTGGTCTGGAAAGTTTACTTTTAATACAATTTTATGGAAATTTGATACCAGACTTTATTTAATACACTAAGTTATGATAACTCCAGTTTTTTTAGTCTGATTTATGCTGGAAGAGCTGTGGGAAAAGAGGACATTATTTTGTGGTCATGCTCAGTAATTGCTACATGCTATAAAGATTGTGCTATGCTACAATGAAATAATTGCAAAGTTATCTGTACAATATGACATGCTTTTTATTCTCCTGGGATGGGGCAACAGACAAGAAATTTTAAAATTTCATTTAAGCTAATAATTGTTCTCCAATTAATTGAAAAATATATAATCATGAGAGAGTACAGAACACAAAAAGTTCAGTGAAGTGACTATGTCCTAGATTTGTGAAGCGTATGATGGATGATAAAAGACTCACCTTGGCTGACCCAGTGAAGCACAATAACTATTAGGATATATGGGAACCTGTCATCCCTTATCATGTATTAAATAATATGTTATATATGTGCCTCTGGAAAAAATTCAAAAAGAACAAGAAAATTACCACTTTTTCAAATCTAGAATGGAAAAAGTTTTTTGAAATGATTGTCCTGAATATTACTTTTATATTTTTTATTTACAGTATATTTCTTTGCATGTATTTGCCTTTACCTGTATTTGAATCATTGATTATTTAATTGATGAACATGTTGATTCTCCAAAGTTTTATCAATATTTTTATAGCTCAAAACATTATATGCAAATTTGCTTGTTCTTGATGACCAAGTATGGTGCAAGTGTATCAATTTAAAGAAATATTTTCCTGAAGTTAAGCTAAATCCAATAGTAAGATAAGTATTTAGGAGCAGTGTAGGACAAACCTCCCCCCCAAAAATATGTAGTATTAAAATGTGTGTATATGTATCTTCAAAGAAAAGCAGTTTATTATTTATCTGTCCCATATCCATTAATTGAATATATCATAAAATTAAAAATCATTACCAAGGTCTACACTGCCTGCCTCCCATGATACAACCTGTCTACATATCCATTCTTGACTTCTTCCACTGTCCACCTCAGTTTCTGTTTCATCCAGACTTTGTTGCTATTGGTTGAACATACCAATGTTTTCTCTTCTGTGGTTTTGGTCTAGGTCTTCTCTCTGCTTGAAAATTAGCACTCCCAGATTCTGTATGATTGGGTCCATTCATTTGTCAGCTCATCTGTTACTGGTTAAGACACATCCAACTTAATTTTCCTCCCATCATCCCATGGCATAATTTTCAAAAAGAACAATCATTATGTTATTTATAGTATTTATCACTATCTTCAATCCCCACTTTTGTCTTAGTCTTGGATACACAGTTTAGGTCTTGGGTACCAATATATATTAAATGTTTACATTGGTCAACTTATGTGTAGGTGGAAGCTTGATAAAATACAAGATAATTATGTAGACTTAATCTATCCCTTCACAAATTATTTATTTCAAAGGAAAATAGTAACTTTAGTGAGAAGAAATCTGGCAAACACTACTTTAGCCAATAGATCAAATGTAACCTCACTAGTAATAGTGCCATATGACATCACAATTCTCTTGATATAATGCACTAAGAAGAATCAAATACCATTTTGATATTGCTTACGGCAGAAATACAAAACCTGAATCTAATAATGAAGAAACACTGGACATACTCAAATTGAGGGACATCCTGACAGATAATTATCCTGTAATGTCTTGAAATGTAATGCAGGTTAAGCAACTGTTCCAGATTAATATAGATTTAATTAAAATTAACAATTTTCCAAGAAAAAGGCAAATAAAGGATATAAAATATCTGTGGATGGTTGGCTACCCTAAAGACCAGGGCTAGTAGCCCAATATAAAAGAGCCAAAATTGAAGTTAATGAACCTTATAGATATCTACTGAGTGTCTTTTCTTATCTCACTGACCTAAATATAACATCATCAAAATGTTATTGAGCTCCAAGTAGAACAAATGTTAAAAATTGTGGGAGACCACATGTTTTCATGCACGAGGAAGAAACTCTTCCTTTGAAGAACTTAGAATATATTCCCTTTATTTAGCTATCTTATCAATTGTTATAATCATGTAATTGTATCAATTATAAGCTATTTTTCTCTTGTAAAACCAAAAAGACTAATTAGTTTCCAAAATCATATTTAAAGAGTGGTATGTTTTAAAAGAGAAAGGAAGTCTACAAATTGCTTCTGTTTTTAAAAAATTTTAAGTTGTTAAAATTATAAACTGAGCCAATCACTCTTAATGCTCTATAAAAATCATATTTAGTTATGATTTTTAAATTATACAGAATTGAATAAACCTTGTCTATCAAAAATTATCAATAAAACATTTTATTGAGTAAAACATAATGATTTTAACCTATATGTTAAAATTTATCCAGATAAATTGGCCCATAATTGAAGAAATCAGTAGAAATAAAGTGAATATAATTTGAATTCTTGTTTTCCTGTGGTTAGTTCTTCTTGAGGATTAATATTTATATGTTACACCCTATACTTATCTACATTGGATTCATTTATTCACTCAATATTTATTGTGCACATGTCTTGTGTTAGGAGAAGATACAACCATGATCAAAAGAGACATGGTCCTTGTTCATATTACAGCCTAATGTTATCTCTGAGGTAGAGTCTGGTTGGAATGAACATTATAGGCTAGAGGATATCAAAGCACAGGGAAATAAACTATGAGAAGTGATTCTCTTTCCTTTTTGCTCACACTTCTGTCTTTCATGTAACCCATATGTATCAAGATCCTGTTGTATTCTAAATTATGGGATGGGTAATTTGAGGGATGTAGATTTTCATCCTAAAAATGATAGCAGTCCTGGGAAAGATAATTAAGGATATTACTAATTATTAAATAGAAAAACAATTGGTGTAGAATTCACTGTCAGCATCACCTCCTTCTACGAATCATTTTTGGTCCTATGGTATGTTGCAGCCTCTCTGGGCTGGACACGTCCACTCAGGGCTCAGGTAGATGGAAGAAGATGCATGGAGCCTTGGGGATGCTTGACGTACCTTCATTTGGGAGAATCACAGAGACACATGCCCGGGTCTGGAGAGATCACACAGACCATAAGCCAGTGTGGAGGAAGTCACACAGGCCACAAAGCCTCTGTCCAAGTTGGCACCTGATGCTCCCCTCTCAACCTGTGCCAAGCTCCTACCCCTTAAATACTAGCCCTAAACAAAGCATGCTACAGACCAGAAGGTGAAGTAACTAGCATTAGCTGTTCATGTGCGCCTCCTCAAAGCTATAGGGCAGTTTATCGCACCCAGGCTCAAGGCTGTGAGACCTGGGCTCAAGGCTATGGGAACACTGCTCTATCAGACTCCTCCAAGGTTGTAAGGAGCTGCTCCCTATGGTTACTCCCTCATCTGGATGAGGGAGCCAGACCACTTTCACGTATCCTTCATAAGGGTATTGTTTATTTTTTTAAAAAATCATTTTCAATACTAACTTTGAAAATTTTCATGTTGGGTCTTTAAAGATAAGTACCTTGCTATTCCATATGTGCTGAGATTAGTTGCTCAATCATGATATGGTGTACGTACATACAGGGAATGTTCATTGCTGTCAAATTTTGGTTCTCTCAGACCAGAGGGATAGGTTGTATGGGTAAAAAATACAACTGGATCAAATACTTGCTGTAGAATTTTTCAGAGACCTGAGCTGAGACCACTGAAAGAAAATGTTTGATTCTCTAAGACTAATGATCAGAAAAGCAAAGCAAAGGCAAGGAGCAGGGCCAAGAATGGAAGAAGATAAAACAAAAGATGCTAAGGTAGCTTCATTGAAGGTTTTTTGTTGCTGGGCAGTGAGAAGGTGGCTCAAGCTCTCTGAAAACAATGGTCAAGAAGTGGTTGAGGGAGGATGTGGAAGGAATTTTGAAAAAGGTCCCTGGTGCTCTAGAAAGTAGCCAAGCAAACTGAGACAGATTCTAATGCAACAGTAAAAAGGAAGGGTCACTTTTGGTCTCAGAGCCACAAAAGAGTCACTAAGGATGAAGAGGTGCTGACGCCAGAGTAGTTAGTATCTGTAATGAGGACAATTAATCAGACACTAGCAAGCATTAGATTGACATGGGTCAGTTCCCACAAAGGTAAAACCATCAAATCCATAAATCAAGACAGAAAATATCAGCATCAGCTGCCAAAGAGATTTAGAAAAAATCATGTTTCCCTATAGCTTCTATTTGTGACAAAAATATAAACTATTATAGCATATTTAAATTTAGTTTTTAAAGATTTTGTTTCAATGAACACACTTATCTTTCACAAGGCAGAGGGGAGACCTAATTCTGTTAGAATCCAATATATTGTTTTAAATTTGTTTACAATCCCCTAAGTCTTTTCCCTGTCCCCACTTTTCCTCCTCTAAGTTGACATCCAAATGGGTATCAGTAATTCTTAATATGATAACATTCCTAATTATTAAGCCATGCCATTAATAATAATATATGAATACATAGTTTTTTTACTATTACAATATTTTGATTATCAAAATAAAAATGGTTAAGTAAGGGCCCTAGAGAACCCTGGATAAGCAAGAATTATTTCTGCCCATATGTGCTATGTGCTTAATAAGCAGAATTTATTATAAAGAAGTAAAATATTTCCACTTGAAATTAAGCATTCAATTGCATTAACATTTTAGTTCTTCTTGGCTTTGGAGATTACCCTAATATATAAAATCTCAACAACATCTGTACAAGAAGCTTTTGTCATGTCTGAGTATTACGGGATCATGAAATTGGCTTATAAAAACAGCAGCAAGCAAGGAGAAAGGAGCAGTCTTGTTTAATTTTACTTGGGTATTCACTGAAACAAGAAAATCTGCATATTAAAAGGCACTATGTAGTCAAATGCAAAGTGACAGTAAGTAGCTTATATTTGTAAAAGCAAGAAGATGCCAAATTTCTCATTAAACAATGCATATAATTAAATATAAATGTAGTTGCTCTGATTATGAAATAAATAATATATTTATTGAAGCATTTTCACTAGATTTTGTCAAAATTATTTGGATTTATGTTTCTGAAAATCAACTAAACTAATAAGGAAAATTATGTATTACTCTCATAAGATCTCTCATAATCTTCCACGTTATCATATAAAATTTGTGAAAAGGATAGATTATATTACTAGAGTACTGAATCACTGTCTCTCTTAAATTTCTAAACATACTTCATATATACACACATACTCACACACAGGTATCATTTAGGAGAAAGATATATTATAATACTGCTTCCATTCAGCCTAGAGACAAGAGTTTGGAGAAAAATGTGAAATAGCGTGTAGAACCAAAAACTGACAAATGAAATATTTTTCCATGTTTATGCATCTCAAAATAGATGGCTTTATAGTGGATCTCCATTTTAAATGTATACAAGCTTTTTATACAAAGGTAGGGAGGCCAGCTCTACTCAATGTATCATCACCTCCTTATCCCCTGCACTTGCATAGCATCTTTTTAAAAAATAGTTTATTTTTATTGTATTTTCCCATTACCATATATCCCCCTGTATTCTGTTCCACCTTCATCCACCCTTCTTGTCCCCACAATCACCACACTATTGTCCTTGTCCATGAGTTCTACTTCTTATGGAGCAACATAAAATTTCCTTAGCTAGAAATACTCAGAGGCTTTAACTTATTAAACATTTCAAGTCAGGATGAAGGGAGTCAAAAGATACAAACTTCCAGTAATAAATTAAGTCCTGGAGATGTGATACACAATATGGTGACTATTGTTACTAAATTGTTTCTGAGAAAGTTGTTAATAGAATAAATCTTAAAAGTTCTCATCACAAGAAAAACAATTTTTAGTTGTTCACTAGACTATCATGGTGATCATTTCATAATATGTACAGAATCAAATCATTACATTGTACATCTGAAACTAATATAAAGTATGTCAATTATACCTCAATAAAAAAATCACATTCAAAATTGAGAGGTTTCTTTTTAGACCTTAGGATGCAGAATATAGTAAAGAATATAAAGGCAAAAATTGTCCACTTCTACATTTAAATGATATAGGATAAAAATAATCATTATGATAGTTTCATACCTAAGATTGTTATTTTCTGTTGTCTCTTCTCTCTGGTAATCTTTTTCTCTCTGGTAAATCGTAGTTATGGGTGTGTTGTTTAAGATGAGAACCACAATGAGTATTGAACATAGTCATGCCTTACTGTATCCCACATAAATGGAATCTCTAGAGGTTAATTTTTGTTGTGATTTTTTTAATTGCCCTGCAACGATTGTGCATTGCAATAAAAGGCCACATGAGTTCTTTGCCAAATAAGAAAATAAAACCCAAACACTCATGTATATACACTATTTCCATTTTGTTCTTTATGGAGAAGAATCTCAAAATTTCCAGTCTACTAAGCATTGACTTCAGATCAAGGCACATATTTCTCTCCCACTCAACGTTCTACTATCTAGGTGAGATGGGAAATATCTGTGCCTCTGCATCACCAAATGCCAGCTATTACATATTATGAGGAAAGACATGGGACATTGCAGTTCTATAACAAAATTGTTAATGGAGAAAAAGCTGGATCTCTATCATGGAGAATTGTGGACTGTTTGGCAGTCCAGGGGAGATTAAATACATGATAGACAATCTATGGGCATCAATAAGAAATACAAATATAATTCATATAATATAAATAATGACAGAGGATACTTGAGTTTTTGCAGTGGCCATTCTCTTCCTTTATAAAGCTTGATCTAGTTTAGTGTATCTGGTCCCTTTATGCACTTAGAAAACTGTGTTGTTACCAGCTCTGCGCTTTCCACTGGACATTCCGAATGATGCTCCAACTTTCCCTCCAGGTTGCAAAGGTTGAATTGTCAGAAAGAGAGAATAACAATTTGGATGAATCACAGTATTCAAGGACAATGATATAATTTAACATTTAAAAAAATGCAGAATACAGAAAATCTTTTAGAGATCATCTAACCCAATAAAATTATAAAGGAGTCAAGACCGAAAGAACTTACTTGCTTGCCAATCTAAGAATCACAGAAACAGGTACCGAGGTCTGGAATTATATCTGTACGCACTTCTCATTCTAGGGATAAATCAAGTCAGCCTGGTGAAAATGAAAACTTTAATTTTTAGTCAGCCAATATCTAATTGGCTTGTTTAGCCTTCAGAAAACTTTTTTCTGCAAGGTGCCAGATAATATCTATTTTGACTGTGGACCACACAGCCTATGTTGTAGCATGAAAGCAGCAGTAGAAAACTGACAATGAGCATAGCCAACAATTTTCATATATGGCCCAAAGGATGCTATAGCTTGGTACCACTGGACTGGCTTTTTTATTATTTAACAAGTTGCTTGAGTGAGGACCAAGTTGTTTTGGAGTTTTAAGTTGCCTGAGAGCATAAGAGAAACATCAAAATCACTGAGTATTACATCTTATCAAGTTAATTTATGTACAAAATCAGAATTTCTACTTGCCTCATATATTGTTAAAACCTGTCTTTTTCCTTGTTCTGTTGGTGCCTGACCAACTAAGCACAGAATCTGTAACTGGATTACTTCTATTTGAATATACTATTTGCAGCAGCAACTCAGGAACCTACTTGAAATGAATAAGTAGAAATCAATTAGTAAGCTGACAATCACTTTAAAGCCCCCACTACCAGAATGCTAATGTGGAGTCTACCAGAAATCTTAGGAACTATATATACCTGAATATAGCACTCTTAAAGATCAGTCTTATGAAAACGAGGCATGGTAGAATTAAATTAATTTTGATATCTGCTGGTGAAACAATCTGGGACCATTATCTCAGCTCATTAGAACTTGGTGTCAATGAGGCCAAAGTTAAGAGTTCATTTTCCATATGAGACAGCAAACTTCATGCAAAGGCAGCCATTCTGTCCCATGAATTTACACTGTACAACTTATTCTGTCTTATGTTCCATAAATAAGTACACTGGCCACAAGTAGAACAAGGGAATCAATATTAAGTGCTTAGCTCATCCTCAGGACTAGTGGAAAGGCTATTCAAACATATTTTTCTGAAGGAAACTAAATTCTACTTTCTCTATATACACAGTAAGTGGTAGATACAGAGTGTACAATTTACTAATTTGACCTAATGATTTATTCAACTTCATTTCCAATTTATGTATGCATTTATCTATCAAATGCTGAAAGTATGAAAGTCATTAGGACACCAACAGCCCAACAGTGGGTATAACACAAAATAGTATCAGGTGCAGTTTGGTGTTAATATAAGAGCGGACCTGTTGGAAATAATGATGGTGTTCAAATACTTTTCGATCATATTTGCCCAAAGAATGCAAGAATTCACAAATCCTATTTGCCAACTTTCTCAAAACAAAACAAAAAATAAGTTTTCTTAGAGGAGATTTAAGGACAAGGTCCACTGGCAGAGACAAAGCATAAGCAAAGGAATAGTGCTAATGTGTCTGAGGTGTTTGGGAACATCAAGAAACTTAAATTAAGTCTTAAAATGCTGAGGTGGAATAAATATTGAAGTTGGATGCTAAACTCCAAAGAGAGGAGAAATGATCTTGCTCAGCTTTTGGCTCTAGATAAAGAGCCTTCTATCCACGGATAATGCAGTTTTCAACTACTAATGTGCAACTAAGTGGTGATTAATTACCAAATGCCAAATTTAAATATGTGAAAATATTTGTAACATATATCAAAATCAGTAAAATTATGAATGTATATGAACTTTGCTTAAAATATACAATCAAAGCACTAGACTTCTGTAAAATGTAAGAGTAGACCAAACCATAAAAATTAAAAAAAAGAAAAAGCTTCATTTTCCTTTCTATGTGTCTATTTTAGTTAAGATAAAAATACGATTTGGTGATAGGAACAGGAAGTGCTTTCCAGTGTAATATAAGTCATAAAAAATGACTTCTAGTGGATTTAACATAATCACATCCAACATTGAGCAGGTACTGAAAATTCCATTTTCTCAATGTTACTACAATATGTGGTTAAGTCCTGGAGAATAATGTTAGAGAGAATGTGCAATAAATGCAGCGTCATAGTGCTCTCAAGAGTCAGAATAAAAAAACAGGAAGTCAAAAGGCAGGAGAAGTTGCAGATCCATGTTGTTGGCCTCATCCTGGAAGCCACCTCCAGACAGAAATCGGAATAGAGTGAGAACCTTTGTTTCTTACAATATCCTTGAAATCTCAGGAATAAGTGAAGCCTTTAAAAAGACACCTGAAAATATGTTCTGGGCTACTCTCTCTCTCTATATATAATATATATTAATCTTACGTATATCAATATACATATTAATTATTGATCTTTGAGTTAAAATGCCATTATTATATGCCCTCTCTTTTTTATTTATATAAAGTCTAGATATTAAGAAATGAAGTGAGCACAAAGCATTGACCTGATTCACACTTAAATTTGTGTTCTTAGCTGGTAAAATTTCAGACACAGCAATGTATTCATAAGCATATTAATGCAGGTATCTCCACCTTCCCCACCAATTTGTTATCAGTTTACCCCCAAAGGAAACCTTACCCTTTCTCTCAGGGCTCTTGCCAGCTGTCTGGCTCTTGGAAGATTTTAGTTTTTGAGTGATGTCTGATAAACAGGCATTTGCACTCCAAAGCTGCATAATGCATTCCTTCTCAGCAAGGGGGATGCAGCTGTTAGCTGCCAAAGGGCTTATTTATGTTCTTAACACTTTTGAAAAAGAAAACTTTCTTCCCAAGGCTCAAATTATCCCTCACAAATAATTTGAATCCAATATTTTCCTTTGAGTCAAGGAAAAACTTCCTCCGGTACATCTTCTGCAAGGCAGCACTGGTGTTGGTGTGGTTGCTTTCCCTGAAAAACACTTTCATGTCTCTAAGCAGCTACAAAGAATCTCTGGCACTGCTCAGAATGAGTACATTATGCTTTCATCTGTCACTTACATTTGGTATATGATTTCCTTTGCTCATAAAGCCTGTCCCTCTGCAGGGCTGGGAACTGAAAAAAACTCCAGCTGCCAGAACCCAAAGCTGAATGCCAAGAGGAGCCTCTCTCAGGAAGGACATGATCATGGGGACTGGGAAGAAGCTATTATCATATTCATGTGCATGGCTTCTCCCATAGCACAGATGTCACTTCTTCAAAGTCCATCTAAGTATGTTTTTTAAATCAGTAATGCAAGGTGTTTAATTTTGCTCAGATACTTAAGAAATAAATGTTTTCTCCTGACCTTGGCACAAATCTCTTCTTAAACCCACACAGTGAAATGAGGTTGAACTGGTCCCAAGCTAGACATGGCAGCAGTGTCCTCCCGCCAGCACATCATCTTAGGTCCCTGATTCTTCTTCTGAGATGTCCCTGGTGTTTAGCCACTTCTTTTCATGGGCTTGAGTGTGTTATGTTAGCTTGACTCGCTTGTACCCATATTTCACTAAAGGAAAGGGGTACCACCAGTTCTCCTGTCTCTTCCTAAAGACATGAACCAATCAGGTCACTATTCTGCCTAGAAATATTTGTTATGTGCTCATTATCTCTTCATTTGGCTGGTCCTGATTTGCATCCTTTATAAGAAAACTAATTGGAAGGAGCAATTTTCTGAATTCTGCGAGCAAAGCTGAAGGAGTCATGAAAACCCCTGAATTTGCAGCCGGGTGGACAGAAGTGTAGGTGGGCCTCAAGACCCTGAAGCTGTGATTGGTAAGTGAAGTGAAGGCAGTTTTGCTGGGACTGTGCTCTTGAACCTATGTAGTATGTGCTAACTTTGGGTGGTTACCATGAGAATATGCATTTCAGAGTTCTCATTGAACATGTTGCTGACCTCAGATACACTTAGTCCCTGTGACTCCATCCTTAGCACAAAATACCTCTCAGTTTTTGCTAACCTCTTGTCCACTTATTCAAAAGAAGGTCCAGAATTAAGTAAATCCTTCTCTAAATCAAGCCATTAAATTAATTATTCTTTTTTAAATAAGCACTCACAGCTCTCGTTCTATGTTTTTAAGTTTTGTTTTGATAACTTTTTAAGTTTTTTATTAATGTGCAACTAGTGATATAATCATGCCAGACACCTAATATTTTATTGTTTCACCTATCCATTTTTTACTTATTTTACCTTTTTTTACTTTTTACTTTTTTTATTTTGTTTCCACCCTAGATGTCCATTTTCATATATGTAATATATGTTCTGTCAATCCAATTTTGATGTATCTTTAGAAAATACTTAGGATTTTTTAAAAATTTATCTGTTAATTCATCTGTTAAAATTTACTTTTTTCTTTGAAAGTACTTTGTAACTTAAGAGACATCACTGGTCTCATATATAATTCTAGGCATTACATTCTATTTTTATATTATATATGAATTATATTTATATATTATATATTCATAAATGTTATATATAGGTAACCTAGTATCTCAGCACTAGGAAATAAATAAATACAGTGCAATATATAATACACTTATATGTGTGTGTATTCATGTATGCACATGTACAGATAACACAGAGTTAAGAACACCAGTGTTAACATGTTAAAACAATGGAATGTAGAGACAATATGCAAACAGATTTCAAGCTTCCTATACTTTGATCTATGTGCTTATCTATGTGTTTGTATATGTTATATACATTATACAAATGTTTATGGATCTCCAGATGAATTTCTATTTCTTTAAAAAGGTTTTGTAAAGTGTACTTTATTTAGTGCAGTCACCAAAAGTCTTGGTTCCGTAAAACTATTTGCACTAACAAGATAATAGTTGTATCTATTTTTATTCACAGACTAAAGATTTAACTATTATACACTCAGAAAACTGGCCAAAACATTTTGTCTCCCAATGGACTTTTGAACTGGTGCACTGTTCTATCTTGTCCATTAATTCATAATTTATCAACATTACTGCTTTTTGTTTATCAGTATGGTGCTATTATTTACAAATAAAGGCTCCCAAGATATCTCAGAATGCTATGCTTTAGATACAGGTTGATGAAGTGTTTGACTTAGTTTCTTTGCAGTTCTCATGTTCCATGAGCTCATCTAGGTATAAAATTCATACTCAGGCTGAAGGACTGCATGTTTATTCTTTCATATTGAGAAACAGAGAGAGAGAGAGAGAGAGAGAGAGACATGCTTCACCCAATAATTGTGCAAAAGTCCTAAGTTCCTTTGGAATTGAGCATGAAGAAGCAAGCACTGAAGTTAGGGAGTGCCATGCACTTACTGGTTTAGGCCTGGAACAGAGAACACACCTGGAAATGTTGTTCGGGGAATGTGGAGGTTAAGTAGTTAGCACTGGTGAGGCCAGGCAGGGTGAATTCCATTTAACCTGCCTCTGTGCCCACAGTGGAGAGGAGGTGGGTCCTCACAGCCACAAGAGTGGACTGTCGGGAAGGGAGGTGTGCTGGGTGGCAGGCAACTCATCCTCATTTCACCTCCAAACTGTCATCTTTAAATTTCTTCTCCAGACCAATTTCCAATAAATACTACCATGAGTTTTATCTCCCCAAAATACTGATCTGATCATGTTATTTCTTTGCCTGAAGTTTTACCTGATTTCCCAGTGTTGAGAGATTAAAATTGCAATGATCCGTTTAAGGATCTGTCTATTTTAATATTTTATATCTTAAAACAACTTTTGGACAACTTTTACATTTTCTCACTGAACCTAGGCATGAGCTTTCCATGATTATATGCACAACGTACCTCAATGTTTCTTTCTCTTTCCCACCTTGTGACTTTCCATCTACGTTTTCATGTCTATCTCCAGTATCAACACCTCTGTGAAGTCTTTCCTGACTTTCTTTAAGGTTCTTCCTTTCTACACCTTCCACAACTTGGTTTCTAGTATTGGTTTGCTTATAATACTTTTTGCCCACATATTCTAGTCACTTTTAAACATTACTATTTCTGCTTGGCATATATGACAAACTTAGAAAAAAACTGAACAAACAAATAGACACGGCATTTTCTAGATATTTAACAACCTCTGACCTTAATTCATTCTCTATAGACCAGCAGAGGGTATAACAATGTTAAGTAATGTATTAAACTGGACGAAAAGCTAGCTATTGGCGTTCAGTTGCCACTCTTACGAAGCTACAGAGATCCATCATAGACCAAAGGAACTAAAACTTTTAGACTTGCCCAAGCTAAATGACATATGATCATTATAAATCATTCTGGTGTATTAATTCAGGGCAAAGATAACACTACTGTGGCTACATTTTCCAGGTTTGTTAATATACATCACATGTCCACAGGAGTGCCAGGCACTTTTTGGATGTTTAATAAATACAAACTGTTACATTTATATTTTTATTGTTGGATAAACTAGTAAGTAGGACCACCTAGAAAACAAAGACTATATTTAATATATTTTTGTATAAAATAATGTAATGCTATAATAGGTGCATACACATATTCTCTTAAGAAAAAAATATACAAAACAGCTTTTTGAATAATAAATGAGAAAATGTCCATCTAAAATTTTCTTAGATATAAAATGGTATAGAGGCATAAAAAGGATTTTTAGAGATAACTAAAATTAAATAAAAATTGAAAATCAATGAATTATATAATGCTATACATAACTGTTTTACAAATGTATTTGGTTGTTTTCACCATCTTAAGACAGTTTTTGAATTACTTCTGAAAAATATGAAAGAAAGGAAACAGAAAATATTAAGGCCTAGCCCATAAATTCTACAGGAATATATATTGTTTAAAGGATATGTTTAGCAACACACACATCCCTAGAAGTATTAGGAGGAAAGAAAGAATGAAGGGCATGAACTTACCTAGCTGAAGCTAAACCAGGATAAGCAGGGTAATCCATGAGACCATACACTGGGCAAGAGAAATTTTTTTTCACGTATCAAAGGACAGAAAAAATTATTTTCTCCATTTTAAAGATATTTTTCAACCCAGGAAAAGGAAACTAGGTCCACAGAAAAATAAGGAGTTCATAGCCATTAGCTTTTAAGCTGGGAGTCTAATTTCAGAATAAAGTATTATATGATGTGGCTGTACTTTACATTTTTATAAGAGAAAATATGTGCAATTCATTTATTTTTTCCTTATCCTCCAAACAAACTAAAGAGATTAAAACCTCACAGAAGACATATAGTTCTATAAATTTTTATTTGCAAGCTTACATTAAACTGATAACCCTTCCCTCTGGACTATGTTTTATAATCTTGATAAATGATTTCAATGGCCTCACAGTGATGTTATGAGTTTCACTATAAAACAGGTTAATATGCCTGTAACAGCACACCCCTACAGTCTCTAATGGCATGAATAAGACCAATCTATTTTTATTGAAATTATTTAATTTTGGAGGCCTGAGTTAAGACTTCCTTGCCTTAGGAGGACAATGTGATATTTATGACTAGGAAACTGAGATGATAAATTTAACCATTAGACTCAGCCTTTGCAAAATGATGCATTAATTTTTAGGTGCTGTGTTGCTTATCAGAGCCTTAAGCTACTTTTCCTGTAAAAGAAATATATTGTACATTTACAAACTATTTTGTGCAGGCTATGTTCTTAATTTTTATACTTGAGTTTATTATATAGGGTCTGGCACAAATAACACCTCTTTTTGTTATGAAATCATAAACACGCAATTCTGTAACATAACAATATCACACTCAAACACACCATATGATATTTTAGGTGAAATGTTCAAATTAAAACTATAAATTATTACACCCATATTATTACCCTACCAACCACACTCAAGAAAACATTACTTCTACTGGTCCCTGTATATAAGGAAAAAAAGCAATAATTCACTAAATATATAACTATTGCTTATTGCTTAAGCCCTATGTGCCATATTCTGTGTTGTCATTCAGAATTTATGATCAACACTGAGATGTTGGTTCTGCCCTCCCAGTCCTTGGAAGCAGGTGAGGCAGACCTCTGGGACATTGGCAATCACAGTGTGCTGTGATAAGTTACACCTGCTGTTAAAACTGACCTATTGCAGACTTGGGAAGGTCGGTAGCAATTTCTACATTAGTGACGTCTAAAGACTGATCTTCTAGGGCAGTAAAGCAGAGTATTTCTTAACTGAGGGGAATTTTTGCCAATATCTGCAGATAATTCTTACTGTTGTGATTGAGGAGTTACTACTGGCATCTAATGGGAAAAGCCAGAAATTTTGCTAAATATCACACAATTGTTTGGGAGAGCGTCCAACTCCCCTATGGCCCACCAATGCTTCTCTAAAGGTCAATAGTATCCAAATTGAGAAACCTTGCACTAAAGCAAGGACACGAAAGTCTAAAGGCAGAGCCATCAATTTTCTCTTTCATAAAGCTGTGAATTTAAGTTGCCCAGTTTAGGTTGGCGAACACAGAAATATATACTTTGTCACCAATAAAATGTACCATTACAATGTCCATACAAGAGAAAACATATTTTAATAGATTTATTTTCACCATAATGATTTTAGCCCTAAGTGTAAATAGAGGCATAGACAGCGTTTTGGTTTGCTTTTTTTTTCCTTTTATTTTGTTTTCTATCCTTACAGAATCCAACCTGTGGTTACACAAGAGCAAATATGGAGTTGTCGTAGAGTTTCTATGATTCATTTATTTTATACCTCCTCTCTGACCTTTTTATATGTGTCATAAGTTTTTCTTCAACATGTTTCTCTGAACTGACTCTCTCTGCAAAAATCTAAGTATCTTCTGGTATTATTTGCATGGTTTTGCTGAAATGAGCATTGAACAAACATCCCACTGTGGGGTTTCATGTCTTCACTAGTTAACATCTCTTTCTCCATATGAGCATGCTCAGAGATGTTCTGTTCTCTTCAGTCAAACCCATAAGGATCACTTCCCTTACTTGTTTAGCTTCAGGTGCTGTCTTGGTATTGCTATCTGTTCCTTCAGTCATTGTGCAATTCTATAAGGTACTTTTAGAGATGTCTTTGAATGATAAAGTACTGTACATATCAAAGTGACTATTGGTTTTGTTGCCTGCTTCCTGTGGGGGTCCCATATAATGGAATGTCTGGCATGGGGCTGCCAGTTATGTCTGTCAATCATCTGTCATACTATATCCCTGTTGTCTTCCAATTGCATCAGATGATGGCAGATTCAATAGTTACGTTTCATAGAATCCTTTTGAGGCTTATTGTAACTGTCATTCATACTTCTTTCATTTACAAAAAGAAAAGCATAAGTCTATAGAAGCAGTAATAACATGAGGTAGCATTTTAAGAAATTTGAGCCATATGTTTGACCTTAAGATTTCAATTTTTCTGTCCATTTCTTTTTAGGTCTACAAATAATGAGGGGTAAATATGTGTTTTAGAAAATACAAAAATATCTGAAAATCAAACTACTACCAAACCATATTTTTAAAATATGACATGCAAACTATTGTGTTAGATATTGAGAAATATTTAAAGATAAATAAGCTATTTATCACAATTGGTTGAAATCTGTACATCAAGAATCCACTGCTTTCTTCAGTGGCCTTTGACCACTCAGAGAAGACTGGGTACAGGAATGCTGTTACAGAAAACCCCACATTTTTACATCATTGCATACCAGAAGAAAATTGGTACAATCAGCACAGTCAAGGTACTGCTTAGTGAAGGAGGAAAGGGAGTTTAAAAAATGTGGTTGAAGGTAAATTTAACTGA
Organism: Pteronotus mesoamericanus; assembly: GCF_021234165.1. Lineage (NCBI taxonomy): Eukaryota > Metazoa > Chordata > Mammalia > Chiroptera > Mormoopidae > Pteronotus > Pteronotus mesoamericanus. The sequence continues at coordinate 64,115,306 of NW_026555321.1, forward strand.
TAAGGACTTTGAATTTTTTTCTGAAAGCCTAGAGGTACAGTTGAACAGATTGAAAAAGGAGCAGAAAGACCACTGTCTAAATAAGTCTTAGATCATTCATCTTCCTGACCTCTGGCAGCTTTACATAAATTCTTCCTTCCTAGAAATGACACAAAGCAACCACAATTAAAACTTCTTAACATGAGTATTTGGGATTAGATAGAGAAAATTTCTGTGCATGGAAAGAGAAGTTATGATTTGAGCATTAAACATAATTCTGTTTTTCAGTATCTTTGGGTCTTTGAATTAGCCCTAAACATACTAAACTCTATAATTATTCAGTGCATATTTCTTCAGATTCCAAGAAGGGAATTACTGTCTATTATTATGGAGGTGACTGAACCAGGAAGTTTACAGATTATAGTTTAGCACATGATAATAATGAGATTTCTTTTCCTTTTTTTTAAATTTTATTTTAATTTATTTTTTCAAATACATTTGTCTCTGCCTACCCCCCACCACTTTCCCTTGCCCCCTCCCTCCTTCCCTCCCTCAGCTCTTCCCCTTTGGTTTTGTCCATGAGTCCTTGCTATATGTTCCTTGACTTTCCCCTTCCCTTCCTTTTCCCCGCCGCCCCTCCCTCCTTCCTTCTTGTCTCTGTTGATTTCTTTTCCTTTCAGTGTTGATGGTCTTATTTTCCTTGCATCTTTGTATTGTTGGTTAGGTTCCACTTATAGGTGAGATCATATGGTATTTGTCTTTCACCCCCTGGCTTATTTTGCTTAGCATAATGCTCTCCAGTTCAGAAATAATGAGATTTCTTTTCAATATTATTAATCCCATCTAAATAATATGTTTTAGTGTCCAATAATCAGAAGGACACATTAAGTCTGAATTTCAGGGGCATGAGACATCAGTATAGAGATGATGTTTATGGATATGACAATATAGATTATAAGAAAAAAAGGTTGGTGTAAATAGTAAAGAATTGAGGGGAGATAAATTTGGGGGCACTGTCAAGTGTAGAAGATGTGATAGTAAAAAAGGAAGTGGTCTTCAGAGAAGGAAAAAATAGAAAGTAAAGCCATCATAGTGGATTCCCCCCTAAGTAATTTGAGTAAATTAATGAATAATGAAGAAGAAATTATTGAATATCAATGATAGAGCATTTGATATGAAAACAAGAAGTTGTTGGCTTCTCTCTTCCTTATGACTGTCAGGTTCTGACATCCTGGTAAATTAAGCTTAGTAATTGACATCTTGAAACCTCATTTATCACTTTCCTCTCCATCATTATAAGAAAATTCATAATCATCCTTGATAATTTATTTGACAGCCCACCCTCTATACCTTGTGAGCTCCTTCCTGTTAGCAACTTCACCTTCATTCTGCTGTATGCACCTACCTCCAGAGTCACACTTGGGATCTTGTCATCACCAGGAGCTGTTCCTGTCAGGAATCTCTAACTCGGATATATCCCTTTGTCATACAACAGTTCATGTAATAAAAATGGAAAATGAAAAGAAACAAAGGTGTTTCTGTAAAAATAAAAATAACTGAAACAAACTTTGATGTTTTTTTGAATAGCTTTAGGTCTAGGCTGACATAGCTCAGTGTTTTTAACAACTCATAATTATTTTAATTATACTAATATCTATTGTTATAGTTGCTTTGTAAATAGAGTTCAGTGACTAAATCTATGAAAATCTTTTATCATCAACTTCCTACTGATTTTCCAGTATTATCCTTGTTCTGTATTTATAGTTCCTCCTGCCCAGGATTAAGGGGTCCAGTCTAGGACCTGAACCACATCTAATAATGGCAGTTTGGGTCTGAGGTGTCAGTGATATTGTGATGCTGCAACAGAGTCCCTGATCCATAGAGTGACTTTGTTCAGTTCATGTAAACTGTGTCCATGTTGTATTTTGGCAGTAGCTTTCCAAGGCAGTGGCTTCCTAATAGTTTCTCCAGCATCTTTTCTTCAGCTGGTGAGCTGGGGTGGGACTTGTCCCCTATCTAGTATTATCACAGAGACCAACCTGTCTGGTCTTGCTCCCTACAGGCTGGTGGTCTTCACCCCAACTGTTTGCATTTCCTTCTGTTTATGGTTGGCAGAGATGTCTCAGCATTTTGATTACCTTAGCTATTTCATTTATTTTATCTTTTTAGAAGATACCTATATTTTATATTTTTTAGAAGTTACCAAGCCATTTTATATTTGCAATATCCACAGAATCCAAGATATAAAAACAGATTAAAGGACCTTTTGTCAGAGTAATAGCAAATATTCTTGAATGTGAAAGGAATTATTCTCATGGATTCCGATGAAAAAAATGTCATGTACTGTGATGGTACACAAGTTCAAAAATAAGAAAGCATTAAATGCAGCAAGGATTCTCTGAGAACATTTTTTATGTTTTAGTGTTCATAAAAATTTTAATGAAATACCAATTTTATCTCTTTATGTACCTCTTTGCAAATGTAAGACAAAGCAGAGTTTTATCATTTTTAAATAACTTGTGTAACAACTGTGGTATTGATGTTTCTCAAAGGAGATTTCTTTTAAATTATAAAGGATTTGAGTGCTTGAAATCATTTTCTCTCATTGTAGTGGCTATGGATGCAGAGGTGCTTTCTAGAAGGAGGTTTCTTTCAGAAAGTAACTTTTTTTTTTCTTTTCTTTATTTTTTTTCGTTGTTTTTTTTTTTTTTTTTAATTTTTACCCTCCCTCAGCTCTTCCCCTCTGGTTTTGTCCATGAGTCCTTGCTATATGTTCCTTGACTTTCCCCTTCCCTTCCCTTTCCCTGCCCCCCTCTTCCCTCTTGTCTCTGTTGATTTCTTTTCCTTTCAGTGTTGCTGGTCTTATTTTCCTTGCATCTTTGCATTGTTGGTTAGGTTCCGCTTATAGGTGAGATCATATGGTATTTGTCTTTCGCCCCCTGGCTTATTTCGCTTAGCATGATGCTCTCCAGTTCCATCCATGCTGTCGCGAAGTTTAGTAGTTCTTTTTTTCTTTCAGCTGCATAGTATTCCATTGTGTATAAGTACCATGACTTTTTGATCCAATCATCTACTGATGGGCATTTAGGTTGCTTCCAACACTTGGCTATTGTAAATTGTGCTTCTATGAACATTGGGGTGCATAGGTTCTTTTGTATTGGCGTTTTGGTGTTCTCAGGGTATAGTCCCAGCAGGGGAATCACTGGATCAAAAGGCAGTTCCATTTTCAGCTTTTTGAGGAAATTCCACACTGCTTTCCATAGTGGCTGCACCAGTCTGCATTCCCACCAGCAGTGGACTAGGGTTCCCTTTTCTCCACAGCCTCGCCAGCACCTGTTGTTTGTGGATCTGTTTATGATGGCCATTCTGACCAGTGTGAGGTGGATCTGTTTATGATGGCCATTCTGACCAGTGTGAGGTGGTTTTGATCTGCATTTCTCTGATGGCTAGTGATGCTGAGCATCCTTTCAAATGCCTCTGGGCCCTCTGTATCTCCTCCTTAGAAAAGCATCTGCCCAGGTCCTTTGCCCATTTTTTGATTGGATCGTTTGTCTTCTTGGAGTGGAGTCGAGTGAGTTCTTTACATATCTTGGAGTCAAACCTCTATCTGATGTATCATTAGCAAATATATTTTCCCATATGGTTGGCTCCCTTTTCATTTTGCTGATATTTTCTTTCGCCATGCAGAAGCTTCTTATTTTTATGAGGTCCCACTTGTTTATTCAGAAAGTAACCTTTTCTCTGAGCATATCACAGGCCAAGTCCACAAACAGAAATCACCAAGGCCACAACTACTGCAGCTGCTATGATACCGCTTATGCTGAGATCATCTATTTGCATTTGTTTTCCACGGCACCTGAGAGATCCACCAGAATTCCTGCGGGCTTCCCAGAAATATTCTCTGCTGTCCAGTTTTTAGGCAGTGTTAAATTGCAAAGTTCCAGATTTTGTATTCATTGTGTAGGAGCTGTTGGTATTTCGGGCTTCAAGTTCTGGATTTTCTAACAAACAAATGCCATCCTTAAACCATGTGTATTCAGGAGTTGGATTCGCTTCTTTGTCTTGACTTTGTAGCTCTACCACAGTTTCACTCCAAGCAGAGTTGGGTATTTCACACGATAGGACTCCTGGAGCTGCTAATACTTCTAGAATGACAGTATCCTCTTCCAGTCTTGGGCCTTGCTCAGAGGGGGTACTAACTTCTTGTGACATTTTTGATCCTGACATTGAAATCTAGCATCTGAGTTCGATCTTTAAAATTGCTTTTAAAAGCCTATTCATAGTAGACAAAGGAGACATTGTCCCCCAGTTTCTTCCACTCTAATCTGGAGGCCATGGTCTCCTTTAGGCATTGACAGGTTAAAACAGCTTAGCCCAGGGTGACTAGGAGGTAGCTCAGCAGCAGAAGGAGTAGGCAGGGCCTTTCCTTCTAGCCATCTTCCCTGGGCCAAGGTGGCTGCTCCAAGGTTGAGGTACTGGGGTTTGGAGGGCAGGAGGCTGAGAGGGGTCCCCCCACCCCCGGACTTCTGGGACAGGAGGTGGTGGTGGAAGAGAGACAGTGGAGCAGGGGAAGGGGAGCATGAGAACATTTCCTGTAACATGCCTCCATTTTGGTCACTGCCATCTCATTTAACCATGATTCAGGAAAATCAATAATTCCACAAGAAGACCGTAAACTACTATTCTGGGAAAGAAAGTAAAACTAACAAAAGAAAAAAACAGTGAATTTAAACTATTTAATTCCAAAGTAATGAAGGATGGTTTAAAACTATTTCTTAAATATAAAGTATTATGACATTTAAGGGAAACCATACTAACTCAGTAGGTTTGGATGGTTTTGTTCCCACCGAGTACTTGAGAAACTTCCAAGTGACTTAATTGATACAATTTCAATTAATCAAATCTTGATTAAAATTTATTTGTTCTTGTTTTAAATGTCATATTTCTCTAATATTCTCTTGCATCATTCATGTCACATCATAGAGGCAAAAGTTTATCTGGACATTTTTAACTTTCTTTGTGCTATAATTTGCCAATAGTACAATAGTTTGCACAAATAGATAGTTTTCTGAAGTAGTCCAGTATCATATTAGCAGTCTTTCACTTTTTTTAAGTACAGAAAACTGGATGATTTAAAAACAAGCACTAGAACAAAAATGGAGTATTTAAATGGGAAGAAAATTGCTATGAATCTCAAATATTTTATGATCTATTGCTGTCATACAACATTCTATCTATAAACATCATTCTCCTTGTTTTCTCCAGGAATATTTTCTATATAAATTACATATTGCCAGATTTATATCATATTTCATGTCCTAAAAACCGTTGACAGGTCTTGAAGCAGTATAAATAACAATCAGAAGATTCAGTTAAAAATATCCAACTACATATTTAACTCTTTAACTAATGGACTCCCTCTGGAAGACGTATGCTTTATTTTCCTTAGGTTTGAAATTCAAGCAAACTTTAGAATGATGCTATTGCATTTATTTTTATCTTCAGCAGAAACAGTTTATTTTTTTGTGAACCAAGAATAATCTGAGGTTTATTCAGCTTTAATTTCTTATAATTCTATTCCTCTTGGGATAGCTATCAGAAATCTTTTATATTTAGAATTACTTTTAGAAGGACAAATACATTTTTTAAAATAAACATTTTTAATAAATTTATTTATAAAATACTTTTATTTACAGTTGGAAAACAATATTATTTAGTTTCAGGTGTACAACATAGTAATTAGGCATTTATATTACTTATGAGGTGATCACCCTGATAAATTAGTATCCATCTGATACCATACAGTTATTACAATATTATTGAATATATACCCTGTGCTATACTTTGCACCCCTGATTAGATTTTGTTTTTAAGAACTTAACTTTTATTGCTTGACATTGAGCACCTTCCAAAATTTACATATCAAACATATAACAGTCTTAGAAATTGCTAAAGTTATAATCAAATTGGCCACTGTCAAGATTAGCTAAAAGAAATAACTAAAAAATGTGGAATGGATAGTAAGAAAAAAAATGGCATCTTATTTTATTTTATGTATTCAAATGTTCATTCCTTATCTACAATACTTGCCAGCTTTTCATCTGATGGTATCTGAAGAGTGGGTTCTCATCACCTTTAGTTACCTTAAGAAGCTTTTCCTAGTGTCTCTTCCAAGGACATCTAACTCTATGGGCATAGTCACCATGTCCAATTTTATTTAATTGACAAAATATTTTTGGTGATAAAATTACAAGAAGTTAGTTATCCTCAGAGCACAGTTTTGTAAATATGTATGAAAATGGTAAGTACATTGATAAATACGTGTATATATATATATATATATATATATATATATATTTTACCTTTAAATACCAAATGATAGATTTTACTAACCATTTTGCTCCTCATCAATTTGTCATAAGAATTCAGTTTTCATGGTTAAGAAGTTTCAGCCCTGGCTGGTGTGGTTCACTGGATTGAGCACCAGTTTGTGAACCAAAAGTTTGCAGGTTTGATTCCCCATCAGGGCACATGCCTGGGTTGTGGCCCGGGTCCTCAGTTGGAGGCATGTGAAAGGCAACCGACTGAGGTATCTCTTACACATTAATGTTTCTCTCCCTTTCTTTCTCCTTCCTTTCCCCTCTCTCTAAAAGTGAATAAATAAAATCTTTACAAAATAAAAAAAAAGTTTCATATCTCAAATCTCAAACTGAACTCAAAATCAGATTCTAGAAAAGAAGGAAATGTAAATAAGTACTTGTTTATGAAACTGGCAGATTTTACCCTTTTTTTCTCGTCTCTGATGAAATTCTATGATTTCCTACATTTTTGCTCTGTATTTGTTCATTCAGTGAACATTCTCTGGGAAAGTTTCTTTTTTCTTTTAGCAATGTTAATTTTTTATTTATTGGCGTGACATCGATTCATGAAAACATACAAGTTACAAGTGAACAACTCAACAAAACATCATTTGCACACTACATCATCCACCCATCACCCCAAGCAAAGTCTCTTCCTGTCCCCATTTTCCGCCTTTTGTCCACCTCTAACTGCCACACCTCCTTTTCCCTCTGGTTATCACCACGTTGTTGTCTTGTCTATGTTTCCTCAATACAGCACCTTGTTCTAAAGATGATTTAAGATACTTAAAGAGAGGATTTTGAGAAGTAGCACTGTGTCTGAATAATTAATCCTATGAAAGCAAAACAATTCTATGGCCTCTGCACTAGGGTGGGCACTGTCTTCCCCTGTCCTGGATGCCTTGCCCCTCTAATCTGAGTTCAGCAACAGTGAACACTTCTGCATCTAATAACGGGGTGCAAGGGGGAGGTTGAAGCAAGGGGAAACCAAGACTCAGGGAACCAACCCACTGAACTCAATGCAAATTCAAAAGGTGCTTACACATCAACCTTCGGTGAGGAGTTCTGCATCCATTTATTTGGAAACCAGTCCTGCCTTTCATCACTGTGCTGCTTTGTGACCTCCTCTGACCTACTTCCAATGCAAAGAGGATTTTTTTGCCCCTTTCCACTTCCCCTTTCTCACTTGTTTCTCCTTTCCTCCTCTCTTTCCCTCTACATTTCTCCTTTTCTTCCCCATGGTCTTTTCTTCTCCCTCCTCCTGTCTGCCTTCTTCCTGGACACACTCCCTTCCTGGCAGATTTCTATGTAAGACGCTCAGTGTGCAAAGTCCCAATGGTGTGGACACAAAGTGATCTAACCTGGCTCATAAAGAACTTCATCTTAGTGGAAAATGTTGACTCCAAATAAATAGAAAATAAAATGAAAACATAAATTAAACTGAATGCATATTTATTGGGGCCATAGAAAATTCTATGAGAACAGAGAAGGGGCTAAGCTAGGCATATGATGAAAATAGACCATGTTTCATAGTTACACTGTCTAGTTCACCTTCACCATTGCTATGCAGACTTTGAGCATAGCAGAAAGAAAATAAGCTCTGAAGATATCTTAATAAAGATACCCAACTCTGTGTGACTGAAGAACAGGTTAATGAATGTAACCAATTCTGCATGACTGAGGAACATGTTAAATAATATAATCAACTCTCTGTGTGACTGATAAACATGATAAAGAATATATCATTATCTATGTGAAATGGAAAAATGATGAAGAGTGATATATTTGGCTCATTTTTGGTCCTCTGTCTTATTACAATGTGTAAATAGAATAATTAATTGTTTCCTTCGGATAAATATAAAATAAAAAAATAGAAGGTAATTCATAATCAGTATTTCACCATTCCTGGTTGATAAGGGGTGTAATATGCTTTATATTGGCTGATAGAAGATGTTATCACTTAGCCCCACTCAGCTCTTCTTCTCTGACTCTGGCTGTTGTGGGCCAAGAAATGCTATATTTGGTATAATTATGACCCTTTATCAATCTTCATTAAGAGATAAAAATCTATATAAATTAGCCCAGTGAAATAAGGAACTTGCCTTCTCAGGAATATAACTGTCTTGGTGAGACAGAGTAAGTTGGATCTGTTAAAAAAAATAACAGAAAGTATAACCAACTTATTTAGAAGTCACAAGATGAGCATAAAAGGACATTTAAGGTTTAGACATATATGTATTTTTCCAAAGACAAAAAAATTAGTCACTAAGAAATTTCAATCTGACCAGTCTAACTCTAATCATATGCTGTAGATATTACATCATCACATTTAAAATGAAGTCAGGTACATTAAAATGACCTGGAATGTTTATTTTAAAATACTGGTTTTTGGGTCTCCTTCTAACTTACTAAATTTCAATGTGTGTTTTTGTCTTGTATTCTCTTGTTCTAGTGTTATGTGTTGGTGGTGTGTGTATTCAAAAACTTGTATAAAACAAGCTCAGCCAGAATCAGCTTTGAGAACCAATCTTAAAACCAATGACTTGTTTTTTGCTATGATGACTCTTTAGCAATATACCCCTTATACAAATGCAGGTTGCACAATCATATCTACCATTTTTCCTACCCAAAGTTTCATATTCCACATATACACTGACCTCTAAAGCAGCTATAATAATTTTTAAGGAGAGAAGGAAAAAAAAGAAGGTAGCAGAGAAATATTTGTTTTTACAGACATCTCATCCTCTTTCTCTTCTCTTCTTGAACAGAAACAAACAAACAAACAAAGGAAAACAAAAAAAACAAAAACCTCTGTCACAAATGACATGATTTTATCTGTTTTATGGCTAAGTAGTATTTTGTGTACGAGTGTATTACATTATCTTTATCCAGTCATCTGTTGATGGACATTTAGATTGTTTCCACATCCTGACTATCGTGAATAATGCTATTGTGAACATAAAGAAGCATGTAGCTTTTCAAATTAGTGTTTTCATATTCTTCAGATAAATATCCAGGAGTGGAATCACTGAATCATGTGGTAGTTCTATTCTTAATTTTTTGAGGAACATCCATACTATTTTCAATAGTGGTTTTCAATCTATAATCCCACCAATAGTGCACAAGTTTTACCTTTTGTCCACATCCTTGCCAACCTTTTTTTTTTTTTGTCTTTTTGATAATAGCCATTCTAACAGGTGTGAGAGATATCTTACTGTGGTTTTAATTTGCATTTCCCTAATAGTTAGTAATGTTTTAGCTCTTTTCACATGCCTGATTGCCTTCTGAATATCTTCTTTTGAGAAATGTCTACCCAGATCTTTTACACAATTTTTGTTATTTGTATTGTTGTTATTGGTTTGAATGAGTTCTTTATATATATTGAATAGTAATCCTTTTCTGGGTACATAATTTTCAAATATTTTCTTTCATTTAGTCAGTTGCCTTTTTTGCTTTGAGGATGGCTTACTTTGCTGTGCAGAAGCTTTTTAGTTTGAAGTAGTGTCACCTATTGATTTTTGGGTTTGTTTTATTTGCCAGTGGAGTCAAATCTACAAAATTATTGCCACGACCTATGACAAAGAGCATATTACCTATATTTATTTTATGTATTTTTTGTGACTTCAGATCATACATTCAAACCTTTAATCCTTTTTGAGTTAACTTCTGTGTATGGTTGTTGTGAGAGTTAAGTGAAATAAGTTTGAGAAAGAAAGGTAAATTTCATATGATTTCACTCATGTGGTATGCACACACACGTATATAAACAGATATATATATACACACATGTATATATACATATAAATGTACATATATACACATATATACACAAATGAACAAACGAAACAAAATCAAAATCATAAATTCAGACAACAGATTGGTGGTTACCAGAGCAGAAGGGGGACAAGGGAAGAGCAAGATGGAAAAAGGGGGTGAAATATATGATGACAAATAAAAATTGGACCTTTAATTGTGAGCATGCTATAGTATGGGGTTGGCCAAAAAGTCCATTAAATTTTTTCTGTAAAATAAAATACACATTTTTAATTTTTACCAATAATTTTATTGATTTGGATATTTTGAGTATGTTGGCTATCTCTCACATGATATACTGTTGATTGTTCTCAATTAATGTCTTGATTTGATTGCTATCAACAACTGCTCTACTTGACTATGGAGCATCATCCAGCAAGAGATCTCCAGCAAGAAAATTCACAAACCACGTTTGACACATACGATCAGTCACAGCACCTTCTCCATACACTGCACAATCTTGTGTTTCAGTTAATGTTTTTATACCTTTCTTGAAATAATAAAGCATAATATGCCAAAATATTGCTTATTTTCTTCCATCTTCAAAAATAACTACACAAAAATTCACCAATTTTGTTAAGTTTTTTTTTTTAAATGCATGCTGATATGATTGTTGTCACAATATGTTGGGAAATGTCCTGCCTGGTTTCAGGGGCTGTAGCCTTGCCAATAGGTAAGAGGATCCTAAGGCTGGAGCTAATCAAGGAGGCCTTTGGAAAAACCGGCCACTAAGGAGACAAAACCTGTCCTCCTGGCAGGGGTGCAGCCTCTGCCTCCCTCACATCACTCTGCTTGACCCTGTGATAGTCAGTTGTTGATGACAGGTAAGTTCTCTTGCGAGGAGAGACAACCTAAGCCAGACATCGGCTTGTGTGGGCAACAGGACAAGGACTTGGGGGGACATGGAGAAAGGGCAAAAAGGCCCACACCCTTTAGCTTGGCTTGGACTTGGCCAGAGTCCTTATTCTATCAGAAAGAAGTCTCCTTATCTCTTGGTGGCTCTGCCCCACCCTCCTGGCTCAGGGTTGAAACAATACTAAAGGCAGGTACAGCCCTAAACTGGATCCGGTGATTCCGAGGGATAATCAGGCCTAGAAGTACGTTCCTCTAATCATGCCTGTTCTTCCTTCAAAAGCAATGATAACCGATGCAGACTGGGAAGGAGATTTACATTATTCATAGACCCTGACCTTAGGCAGATCTCTTGTGATCCTTCCATTGTCTCTGTCTGTTCTCTCTAAACATAGCCTTTTGACATTGATTGATGAGCTTTGCTGTATACCCCTGTGTATAAGGTTCTCAATAAAAGCCTTTGGGCATGAGAGTTCAGGACCTTCTTTCCCTTAGAGGGAAGATCCCTGTCTCGTCTCCTGGCAAACAGAGAAGTGTTTGCAATGACTCATTTTTATTCACCTCATCCCTGACAACCCTAGCACAGGCTTTGCAAGATTCAGAGCCCTGTTCCCTCCTCAGCTGGCTCCGGATTGTAACTCTCAGATCTAGGTGCACCACACTCCACCACAGCCCTCCCAGCAATATGCTGACCCCTGTGACAACAATACAAATTTAACAAAATTGTTCCAAATGAAGTTAGAGACAACTAAGAACTACTATAGCTACCTTATCGGAAAAAAATTAAACAAACTTTTTGGCCAACCAAATATATGCAGATGGCAAATTATACGGTCATGCACCTGAAGCTTCTATATTATAAATAAATATTATCTCAATTTAAAAAAATGATTTTAACAAAAAAGGCTCTCTCTGCTACTAATATCTTCTGTTATGAAGTTTTTATTTCAGTAACTATTTGTCATATATGATATACTTTCTCATATGGTCTTCAAATATTTAATTCAAAGCACCCTTGAGACACTGAGGTACTAATCTCATTTACAAGGTATGTGCATTGTGAGGAGATTTCTAAAGTGTCCTGTTAGAAAGGGATCTACTGCTCCCTGCAATACTTGGGTGATAGATGGGGGTGAGGTAGAAAGTGATTAGCCCCTAAAATTAATTTCCATTCAATCATTCATCAAATAATATTAAGTGCTTACAGTATGCTTAAGAATATAACAAGGCCTAGTGATGGGTAGATAGATACATGAAGCACTGCCATTGTCCTTAAGGATCTTGCAAGCTTTAAGTAAATCAAAGTGCAGAAATATGTGGGAAATAATGGTGTTATAGGAGTAAAAAGAAAGAAATAGACAGAAACTGGAGGCTGGAAGTAATCAGGAGCCGTGTTGGTAAATAAGGAAGATGCCCTGGGATCTGGACACCGGAAAACACATGAATGCTCTGTAAAATGAGTTACTGTGTATTGAGGGTGAAAGGAGTGATGAGAGAAGCAGGAAATCCTGTTTGCATATTTGCCAAAGGCAAAGGCTGAGGTCATAGACACCAGTTAGGAAAGGTAACCTGCAGGTAAGAGAAGGTAGTGGTTTCAGGAGCTCTTAGTGAAGTACAGTTAAATGAAATTAAGGATGTTTGGAGTACATGAGTGTAAGAGCCAAAAAAGAAACCTGAAATTTTTTATGGGTGTTTGAGAATCTGGTTGCACTTTCACTGAGACAGAATATGGGTCTCACAGGAGACAGGGAAGAGGATCAGCCCAACAGTACAGAGGGCTATGACCAAGAAGCCAAGGGCCTGAGTCATCAGGGTTGTTTTCCACAGCAATGCCCAATGACAAAAGACGAGTGGGGAAGGATGTAGACTTTATAAAAACTCTAAGCAGAGGAGTTTTTAAAATATCTAGGAACAACTCATGACAAAATTATTCATTTTGCTTTATTTTTCCTTATATTCTGAAGACAACAAGTAACTTCAAAATACTTACTATGAAACAGAGTCTAAGGATTCTTCATAGAAAGAACTGCTAGTGTGTTCACCAATATTTTTTCCTTTGTCCTCAATTGCACAAATGTCAGTTTTATTGCCCATCCTTCTTAAATGAGACCAGGGTCATAGGACTGAGTACTGGCAAATGAAATACTGGCAAATTTGATATATAAATGCTCCTCAGCTTAAGGTGTGGTTACATCCCATAAATCTGACTTAAAGGTATCATAAGTCAAACATGCATTTAAGCCTTGACCAGTGTGGCTCAGTTGGTTGAGCATCCTCCTGCAAAGAGAATCATTCACAGGTTCAATTCCCAGCCAGGGCGTATACCTGGGTTGTGGATTTGGTTCCTGGTCAGGGCATGAGTGAGAGGGAGCCAATCAATGTTTGTCTCTTATATCAATATTTCCCTTATTCTCTTTCTCCCTCCCTTCTTCTCTATACATACATACATACATACATACATTTGATATGCCTAACTTACAAAGCTTAGCTTAGCCCACCTTAAATGTGTTCAAAGCACCTGAATTAGCTCACAGCTGAGAAAATCTTCTCTCGCAATGAACACACTATAGAGTATAGGTGTTGACACTCATGACTGTGGGGCTGATGGGAAACTGTGTCTTGATGTGGCTGCCCAGCATCATGAGAAATTATCTACTACATATCCATTGCCTGGGAAAATATCAACATTCAAAATTCAAAGTACACTTTCTACTGATGTGTATCACTTTTGAACCACCATAAAGTCAAAAATTTGTGAGTCATATTATTGTAAGTCAGGGAAGTAAGTATACAGATACTAAACCCGGCGTCTCCTCCCCTTCACATTCCTTGATGACTGTGAACATCATACATCAAAGATAATCATTCGCTAGGACAGAAAGAACTAGAATATCTTAATGACTGTAGAAGAAGAGCGCCCTTGCCACTTGCAGTGGTTTGTCACATGAGCAAGTTATAGGACTAAGTAAGCCATTGACATCTGAAGGTTGCTATAAGCAGTTATCATACCCTGATAGACACAGTTTGATACCAGAAATAGAGTCCCACTGTAGAAAACTTTGGCTACATGGCTTTGACTTTGTGATCAGAGACTGGACAGTGAAGAAGATGACTTCAAGGCTGGTAAACTGATGACCCATGTTACATTGGGCAGAACTTTGGGTGACACTATCCCCTATATTGACCTGGAAGAAAGTCCATGCCAGGAGCTCCAGGGGAAGTGATTGGAAAGAATTAAAAACTTACTGTGTATAGACTACCATTAGTTATATTTTGCAAGAAGGACATAACTTCAGAGACCATTGGACACAATACAACAATCCAGAGGAGAAAAAAACCTGGGAATTTGTGGCATTGAAGTCTTAGAAAATATGTCTGCTTTTAAGCAAAAGAAAAGTGAAGTAAATTTGAGAAAACAGCAAAGACCTATTAAGAGTCAGGCTTTTATTTTTTCCACTCAAACTACTGTAGCCTCAAAGTAGCAGCCATTTAGTTCATAGAGATAAATGCTGGGCAAGGATACTAAGAAATGATGCAGACTTAAAAAATATGGATATAAAAAACTATATCTATATATTTATATCTATCTATCTATATCTACATCCGTAACTATCTATCTATCTATCTATCATCATCCATCATCTAGTTTTTGGCACCAGAAATAGACTGGGAACCAATAGATCAGAAGCCCATTAAGTTCCAGAGGAATTATACAAGTCTGTACAGAAGGTATCCAGCCATGTAATATGAAAAATAGACATTTACTGAAGAAGATACAAGATACAAGAAACATTTAACATAGGAAAATAAAGCCTCAGACCCAAAGTAGGCACCTTGGGACCTCACACAGTCCTCCTAATCACCATCAGCTGCCCCATAATATTCTCCTGAATCTCACTGCTGGTCTCTTCCTTTTCAAAAGCTATTTTAGTTTTGGGAAAAGCTAGAAGTTGCAGGGCACCAAATCTGGCCTGTAGCAGAGTTGAGTCACCTGGGTGATTTGATATTTCTCCAAAAAATTCTGCAGGAGATGTGATGCATGATTGGGGGTATTTTGGTGATGATGCTGCCAATCACCAGATGCCCATAGCTGCGACCCTCTGAATCATCCAAATTGTTTCCGTGGAAGAATGTTCAAGCTTAACACAAAATTTTATGCAGATTCCTTGCTCTACTCTCTCAGTCATTCTGAATGTGACTGCTGCACAGTACACATACTCAGTCAATGACATCTACCACTTCCACTGCTTAGTACAGTGAAGTTTTCAGTGTTCATACATGCACGTTCCAGTCCACTCTCTTTGGCTTCCAGGTTACATCTATGTGCAAATTGTTCTGGTTAAATTAACGATGGCTGGATTTTTTCTGGACAGGCCTTGTGCCCACGTGCATGTGTGTGTGTGTGTCCTCCAAGATCTATTTCAAATGTGGTCAAAGAAAACTCACTCTCATCCATTCAAGAGAGCAACTAGGGTTCAGGAAAAAAAAAGGAGAGAGACTTCCTTTCTTTCTTCCAAAGAACAGGAACAGAACTAATGAAACAGAACTCCACCTTTTCCTGACAAGGCAGGACCTCATAATCACTCCTAAAGATTCTAGCAGTCCTGAACTGCTGAAATATCTTATTTTCTTAACTCTAATTGGAATATTTTATGACAGTAATGCTACCCTTATTTGCCATAATGTATTGGTGATATTCGGGGGTCCTTTAGATGGTAGGTTAATCAAACCAAGAGGAGTCACATTCTGACTGAGCAGTCAAGAGTACTGCATGTTTGTCATAGGTATCACACTGTATGTTTACTAGATGCTGATGTTCTGGATAAACTAGGCCTGGAGGAGTACAAGTCCTCTATGCATAAGATAAAGAATGAAGTGAATGTTTGGTGGACCCAGAGTACACTGGCACCGACTGCTGATACTAGATCAAGCCCTGTTCCATTTCTGATTCATGGACTGAGACAACCCCTATTGCCTGTGATTTCTTTTCCACTTTATGGTTAATCTCAGAGGCTACATAAAAGCAGGTGGTCTCACAAGATGGAAAACATCTTGTCCTTAACTGCAAGGAGCTGAAATTCTTGGTAATCAACCTGTGACGTGAGTGAGGCTACGGTGAAGCTGGAATCCCACATGACATATATGAACCTATGCTGATGAATATACTCCTTTTAGCAACTTGTAGAACCCAACGACTAAATTTGTGATTTAACTATAACCTTCTATACAAATTGCAGTGAAGATATTTTAATTTTCCATTACAGACTTTGCTGATATGTTTATTTAATCAATACTCGGAGATTTGCCTAAAAGACATTGAGAAATGAGGTTAATAATTTCTACATCATTATACATTAAACATCAATTTATAATTAATTTTGAGAATAAGAAATGGTTGTATTAAAATATGCTTTTAATTGCATTAGGTAATTAAACTCCACAGAAGTGGAGAATATTAAAAAGGAGAGAGTTTAAGATCACTGAAGCAAGAACTATAGAAAGAAGAAAACAAAGTAAAAATAGGACATTCAGAGTGTAGAAATGAAAACAGGATGAAAAATATAAAGAAGAAGTAAAAGAGATACAAAATAATTCAATCTTCTAGCTGAGTTTTAAGAGACTGGAACAAACAATAGTTTCAAATATGGCAGAGAATTTATGGAGCATAAGAACTAAGAGAGATGTCAAAAAGCTGTATGAATGCTTCACAAATAAAACAACTTGTGTATAATAAAAAATACCTCTTAAAATATGATATCCTGTATCCTTTCCAAAACTTCTTTGTTTTGGCATTTTTCCTAACTGTTCTAACCACATCAAAAAGTGCTGCTTCAATTAGACTTTGCCCTACTTATAATGATTATAAATATACTCCTTTTTCAGGATATTGCAAACTTGGACATTCTCTTGACTATTTTCTCTATTTCCTCACCACTTGCACACCAAGTTTTGGCTTATTAATTATTAATTTACAGTTGATAGAGTTATTCTACCCTTGACATTTAATGAAATCTGCACATAAATTGTGTCTCTAAAATAAAGGCTATTTCTTTTTTGGGATGGCCTTTATAAGAATCTTTTAAAATCTTTCCTTCCTTTTCAAAATATAGATTCATATACCATCTTCAAATCATTTCATAAAACTAGGCAAGCAACCAAAAAACTCGTTCCCTTGTATAACTTAGAACCACAGATTATTAATTAAACTTATATCCATGTGAACATTTAAACTTATGAATAGATATTTAACTTTTTTGAATGTATATAAAAAGTAAAACAAAGGATTATTCTACAGCCCACATTCTTTCCTCCACCAATTACTGCACCCAAGAGGTATCTACTCTGAAAGCTATTTAGTTGCTTGTTATGATATTTACCTCGTATTTCTAAATAACGTGATATTATTATTATTCATTGAATTTACTACATTGTTATTGTTGTTGTTGTTTTCTTAGTACTGCATTTTATAGAAGATGAAGATTTAGCTTTCTCTCAATACCATTCTTAGACCCAAGAAAGTGACATCCTTGCCTTGCCTCAATAGGCTTCAGTGTTTAAGTGCTTTTCCCTTGTGTAAGACTCTCCTGACTCAGCAGCACCTTCCAAGATGAGGCACGAAAAACCAGGTCTCAAGTGGACACAGGTCCCATTTTTTTTTCCTTTCTGAGATTCTTTCTCACCTGCATCTGTGTCTAGGGTCAACCAGATGTACCAAAGTTAAAGACTCATGTCTACAAGGTATCCCAAGCTTTAAGGCTGTACAGGATGGCACAAGGTACAGATCGTTCTTGCCAACTGATGTGGTAATTCATTCCAGAATTTTGAGGGATTGGACTACCAGAATATCTGATACACTGATATTTGATGGCCTAAAGTCATATCAAACACAGGATGACCTCAGGGTTCTGGGCTACCAACATTCTGGAACTCTGGACTTGAGGATTGAAGGCAATCTTGGGCTTGAGCTGTATGGGGGGCTCTGTGAATCAGCTCTTGGCTATTCATGCTTAGACTCCAGTGCCCATTCTTGTTTAGAAATCCTGAAACGTAGCTGATGTAATGTAAGTTTAATGGGTAGAATCTGGTGACTTGATACATGTATATCTTACAAAATGATTGCAAAAATAAGATTAGTTAAAACATCTTTCACCTCCCAAGAGTACCTTCTTTAGTGTATAGAATTTAGTCTCCTACAAAAACATTAGTTTACAACCTTCTCTGAAATGCTGAGTTCTTTTTTTTATTAATTTTTTATGGTGACAATGGTTAAAAGATTATATAGGTTTCAAATGCAGATTTCTATAATACATTACCTGCGTGTTGCTTTGTGTGCCCACCAGCCAAAGTCAAATCATCTTTTGTCATCATCATATATTTGACCTCCTTTACCCTTTACTAGCCCAACACCATTTCCTCTGGTAAGCACTATACAGTTGTCTGTATGACTGTTTGTTTGTTGCTTTAAGCTTTATATAAAATTATGATAAAGTCATATGGTTCTTAGCTTTTTATGACTGACTTGTTTAATTTAACATAATATTCTTGATTTTCATCCATGATCTTGCAAATGGCAGAATTTCACCT
Organism: Pteronotus mesoamericanus; assembly: GCF_021234165.1. Classification (NCBI taxonomy): domain Eukaryota; kingdom Metazoa; phylum Chordata; class Mammalia; order Chiroptera; family Mormoopidae; genus Pteronotus; species Pteronotus mesoamericanus. Next base: position 64,133,893 of record NW_026555321.1, read on the forward strand.
TTTCTTATGGTTGGGTAGTATTGCATTGTATATATGTACCACATCTTTTTCCAGTCCTGTATAGAAGAACACTTTGGTTGTTTCCATGTCTTGACCACTATGAATAATGCTGCAGTGAACATAGGGGTGTATATATCTTTGCAAATAAATGTGTTCAAATTTTTCACATAGATACACCAGGAGAGGGATTGGTGGGTCATATGGTAACTTTATTCTTAATTTTTTAGGAACTGTCAGACTGTTTTTCATGGTGACCATACCAGTCTACATTCCCCCCAGCAGTGAATGAGGCTTCCCTCTCAAGCAGTTGTTATTGCTTGCCTTTTTGATAATAGCCATTCGAACATGTATGTGGTGGTGTATCTTTTTTTTAAATTTATATTTAGAGAAAGAGGGAAGGAGGGAGAAAGAGAGGGAGAGAAGATGTAAGAGAGAAACATTGATCCATCCCCTCTTCTATGTGCCTCTACCTGGACCAAACTGCAACCTAGACATGCAACTTAACCTGAAATCGAACCAATGACCTTTCCTTTTCAAGGACAATGCCCAACCAACTGAGCTACACAGGTCAGAGCTCATTATAGTTTTAATTTGCATTTCCCTAATAACTAGTAAAGTTGAGCATCTTTTCATATGCTATTGGCATTTATATATATTCTTAGGAGAAGTTTCTGTTCAGTTCCTCTGCCCATTTTTCAATTAGATTGTGTGGCATAGAGTGGCCTGAATTTTTTATATACTTTGGATATTAACCCCTTCTCAGAGCTGTTGTTTGAAAATATCATCTTCCATTTGGTTGGTTGCCTTTCTGTGTTATTGGTAGTTTCTTCTGCTGTGCAGAAGCTTTTTAGCTTGATATAGTCCCACTCATTTTTTTTCGCCTTTATTTCCTTTGTCTTTAGTGTCAAATTATTCTTTTTGATATAAGGTGGCATAAGCTCTTATTTTCAGTAATCAAGAAATTTAAGAAAGAAACATTTACCCCAAGTCCCAGGAGGTATTTGCAAAATATAATATCCATATCAAAAGATTATCATTAACCACTTTTGCAAAAGACTTGACAAATGTAACACCAAGGCACTTGCCACTCATTGATCCTAGTATAATAATAAATTCAGGCAACTATTTTTCTCCTGTTCATATTTATTTGCAAAAAATAATTGATTATTTCTTATCAGAAATTTTTCCCATTAAAAAAACCACACACAAAAAATAACTGTCTCTTGGAAAGACAAATATTTACCTGCTTTGTTTCTTTTGTTATTAATTTAAAGTTATGTTATCAGGGTTTTAGGAAATTATTAAAACTACTGCCAACAGTTTTATAGTCACAATATGTTGACTTTTGCAAGTCAAAATGTTTGTTACAGTCTATCAAATTATAATCTAAAACCAGAAAATATGTTTTGAAAATAAGAAATGCAAAAATGTTGGGTAGTCACTACAGGGCATAAATTTTATGATATCCATAGCTTCATGAATGAAAGATAATGTACTGATAAATATCAACTTGCCAAGTAGTTTTAAATGCACCCCATTGAGATTTAAAAGAAGTATTTCCTGGGCAGTAAATAAAAACTTGTGAAAATAAAAAGTAAAAGAGGTAAATGGAGAAAAAGTACAAGAATCCATGAAAATCATTTATGTCATTGTTCAGCATCAATGCATATATTTTTAATAACCAAATACATAGTAATTAACAAAGGTACTGAAACTGTTTAGATTTTTGGCAAGTCACTATTAGAAATACTAACAACCACAATTACGGATTTTTAAATAGCTAAAGGATTAACTAAGAATAGATAATGCTCTTTCAATTTATTTCACTCAACAGTGGGGTAGGTCAGAGTCATTTAAAAAAAGAATTAGAGGCTCTTCTTGCTTCATCTATTTACATAGAAAATAAAAGTTTTGATAGTAAAGAAGGTTATAAAGTGTATATCATAGATAAAATATAGTATGTTAATTGAATCCTAGATAAAGAAAAATAAATTATAATTAAAAATAGAGTTCTTTAATGTGTAAGGTTGTTTATTCTTAAATAAGTTTAAAGACTTTGGGCGGGGGGAAGCATTACTAAAGAGGGATATCATCTTAAAGAATCTTGGGTTACGGATTCAAAATTAGGTTGTATTTGGCCAGTGTTATCTGATGGAAGAATTTATGACTATAAGGTACAAAAACTCTTTTATTTTTTAATTAAATAAACCTCATTGGTATGATTAAGTCACATTTTATAATGTTCCCTAAAATATTATCCCAGATCACACTTTAGGTCTTAAATTTTCAAATAGCTTGATCCTGATGTCAACATAGGGATTATATACATTTTTATTAATAGAATGAGATAATTACTTCATTAATTAAAGTGAAAGTCATTCTTTATTATATTTGATATTTCTTCTTTTATTAGTGTTTGCTTACTTTTTAATATTTATTTTATTATGTTATTGTTTGACTCAGCTCTACTTCAAGATGGGACTATAGGATTAATTATATTGATAAATATTTGAATATTTAATTTATTCTGATATGGATTTGACTTCATGGAAAAATTGATGGTTAAGCTTCAGTATAACAACAGCTGAAATCTATTAATTATCTAAACATTGATAACTCTTCTATAATAAATAGATTATATGTGGAAAATAAGATTTATAGTAGATGTCCAGATGAAATATGGTATTAGAATATTTTACATTGCTTAAACTTGTCACTAATTAGGGGATACCCATTGTCAAAGACATGTAAATAAAGGATATGAGATCGTATGTAGCTTTGAAATTAGACATTTTATCTTATAATAGGAAGGTAGGTAGGAAATGAACTAAAATCAATACATTATGCAAATATATAAAAATGATAAGAATGAATTACAGAAGATAATATAAAAATGTAGGAATTTATAAAATTCAAAAGAGATAATAAATAATGCAAGATGTGAAATGTTGAGTTATAAATATTTTATGGAAGTACAACATGAATTTTAATAAACTATTTAATTTGATGCAAATTAAATATTTCGCTCAACCCAAAATAGTGGAGTTCAAATATAAACATGTCACTTTTCTTACTGAATAATTTATAAGGAAAACGTGATATGTTTGTTTTGATATATCTGCAAATGTGCTATGTAAAAGCACTACCTAAGGAAATAAAAATCCATGATAGACACATGGAACAGAGAACATTGTAATACAAATTTGTTCTAATATTCCAGAGGTTATTAAGAAATATTGGGAACTGCCCTGTCTGGTGTGCCTGCATGGATTGAGCACTGGCCTTTGAGCCAAAGGGTCACTGATACAATTCCCAGTCAGGTCACATGCCTGGGTTGAGGGCCAGGTCCCCAGTAGGGGGCGAGAAAGAAGCAATCACACATTGATGTTTCTCCCCCTCTCTTTCTCTCTCCCTTCCCCTCTGTCTAAAAATAAATACAAATAAAATACTATTAAAAATTTGAAGACATAAAAATATATTGGAACCTACATTATTTCTTTATGAGACTAATATTGAGAACAACTGATAATGTGTTTTTCCCTATAATCTATATTCAGAAACATTTTAGTTAAAAATTAAGGTATAAATGGATATTGCTAGATGGTAGACAGATAGATGATAGAGTTTTCTGATACAATTTATACAGTATTTGGAAAGGCCATAATTTCAATAAGATGTTAGCCTAGTAATAATGTAGTCACGTGCAACACTTTTGGTTAATCCATTTCTTCATAGACTTCCTAAAAATGCTACATAGGTAAATAACTGATGGTTGATTAATTTCACAGGGATTTAGGTTCAAGATAATTACATCAACTGAGCTATTTGCCTACAACTGTCAAAATTTTACAATAGAAGAGAAGAATGATTATTTGGCCAAATTTCAGTCACTTTAATTATTAACACAATTTCATTTTTTATTCATATTGATTTTTCTAACTTGAAATCAAATAAATTATGATAAGTTTAGAGATACTTACAACAGGATACAAAATTTTTCCTTTATTTATTTATGTTTTACACTTTTATTTAATGAATTTATTGGGTGGTATAATTTGTTAATAAAATTATATATGTTTCAAATGTGCAATTCAATAATACATCATTGGTAGATGGTAATGTGCTTACCAAGTAGGTCTCCTTCCATCACCATTTATCCCCTATTTACCCTCTCGTCCCTCTCTCTCCACCCCCATCCCATTTTCTGTGGTAGTCACCATACTATTGTCTATGCTTATGAGGTTTTTTTGTTTTGTTTTGTTTTTGTTTTTTGCTTAATCCCTTCACCTTTTTCACACAACCCCACAGCCCATCTCCCTTCTGACAGCTGTCAGTCTGTTCTCTGGATCGAAGAGCCTTTCTATTTTGTTTGTTAATTTTGTTCATTAGATTTTACATATAAGTGAAATTATATGGCACACCGGTGCAGTCACTCTATAAAACAGTATGGAGTTTCCTCAAAAAGTTAAAAATGGAACTGTTTTATGACCCAGCTGTTCCACTCTGAGAATATATCTAGAAAATCCCCTAACACTAATTCAAAAGAACATATGCACCCTATATTCACTGCAGCATTACTTATAATAACCAAGATCTGGAAATAGCCTGTGTTCAACAATAGATGAGTGGATAAAAAAAGTTGTGGTATGTTTACAAAACAGAATACTACCCAGCCATAAAAAAAGAAGGAATCCTAGCCTTTGTGGCATGGATGGACCTGGAGAATATTATGATAAGTAAAATAAGCCAGTCAGAGAAAGACAAGAAACAGGATATAAAATTTAAATATTATCTAGTTATGTGTCAGGCTATGATCAAAGATGAGGGACACTGAAGCTCTGTGTAGTTAAAATGAAATACCAGTTGTCATAAAACAAACCTTTGAGACTCAGTGCCATAGTGTCCTTGGAACAATAATGAACATGGAAGACACAATCTAAGTAAGTAACAGCTTCAGTCATCACTATTCATGTACATTGGAGATACAAATAAATACATACTCCATATCACAATCAAACAAAGTTTATGAGATAATTTGTTTCATTGATTCAACAGAGGGTAATGAGGAAATAAATGGTGATAGAAAGAGACTTGACTTAGGGTGGTAAAAACACAATATAATATATAGATGATATTTTATAGACTTGTACACCTGAAACCTATATAATTTTATTAAACAATATTACCCAATAAATTCAATTAAAAATAAATAAAATCATTTAACAAATGGAAAAAAAAAACACTTGAATTTCCATCTAAGACCACTCCCTATAATTCCATAGGGATTCTTTCATCCAGGGTGGACCTGACTCCTACAAAAGTTGAAGGCCAAAAGTCTCCAGAACTTATAATTAGGGCACTAAGGAATGTATTTAAATTGATAATTACAACCATGCTCTTAAATGTTTAACACAACTGGCTTTATAAATACTGTTAAAATCTTACTGTACCTGGAAAAGGGAAATATAGAAAATATTTTCTTTCATTTTCTTAAATGAATATTCTTAAGATCATAAGACACGGTTTTCTTAATAAATGTTTTGAATTTTTGCTGAAAGATGACAATAATGAAGAACTCCTAATAATCTTTGTTGTCATATCTTTATTATTTTTAGCTATATCTGGTTAAAATCATTTACATGATGTGAACTATTAACAAACACAACTTGAAATGATAAAAATTACACATATTTATAAATCCTTGACTTCTGACAAAAAATGTATATATCTGTATATTGTTAAGTATCTTGTTGAATATGTATTTTAACTGATTACAAGAAAAATAATGTATGAAGAAAATAAGTATAACTTTTCTCATAATAAATCCTTGCATTTAAGTTGATGTAATATAATTTTTTAATAAAGATTCTAGTGTTATCTGAATTTAACAAATAGAAGAAAACGCACATCATTTTTAAAATTCAGACTTTTACAATTCAATTACATTTGCTTCCTTCTATTTATATAAAGTACCATAGGCTTGCCTCAAAAATATGAAAATGAACTTATCACAACAACAATTTTAAGAATAGTATTAGATTGAGCTTTGTGTGATGTCTTAGGATCAGAGTGTAATTTAAATTGCCTTCCTTGCTCACATGACCAATACAAGCCACACAAGTACATTTCATTCTAAGGAATGGGGATGACTTACAGTTATATGTTACCCATCATAGGTAGTAGGCAGAACTAAAACAATCAGAAATGTAGACATATAGGCATGTACAACTAAGACATCTGATCAAATTCTCCCCCTACAAACCATGAACAGAGTATAAAGATGTATCTAGTTCCAGTCCTGAGCCACATTTATTCAACTCATACATTCCTCTACGGATCAGTGATTGATACAGAACAAAAGCAAAAGTTAAAACAAATTCAGTTTAGTGCTGTTATTGATATTTAACGTCTATGTGCATAATGTAGAAAAGATGCTTGAAATGATTTAAATCTTCTTAAATCTTACACCTCTCAGAATGGCTATCACCAATAAATCAGCAAACAACAAGTGCTGACAAGGATTTGGGGAAAGGTGAACACTTTTGCACTGTTGGTGCTTATGCAGACTGGTACAACCACTCTGGAAAGCAGTATGTAAATACCTCAAAAAATTAAAAATGGATTTGCTTTTTTACCCTGAAATCTTACTTCTGATATTATATCCAAAAGAACTCAAAACACTAATTCAAAAGAACATAAGGACCCTTATATTCATTGTGTCATGATTTACAATCACCAAGATATGGAAACAGCTCAAGTGTCCATCAATAGATGGGTGGATGAAACTATGGGATATTTACACAACAGAATACTACTCAGTCATAAAAAAGTAAAAAAAAGAAAAAAAAAAGAAAAGAAAAAGATTTACTCTTCACAACAGTATGGATGGACCTGGAGAACATTATGCTAAGTGAAATAAGCCAGTCAGAGAAATAGAAACACCATTTTATTTCACTCATATGTAGGATCTAATGAACAAACTGAACTTAGAAGGAAAATGGGGACAGACTCATAGATGGAATGCAAAATGTCAGCTGGTGCAGAGGAGGTTAGGGAATAGAGGGATTGGGCAAAAAGGACTCATGGACATGGACAACAGTGTGGTGATTGCTAGGGGAGGGGGTACAAGAGCTCTAAAAGGTAATGTAAAAAATACATTAAAGGTTAAATTAAAAGACTGAGGGAGGGAGGGGATAGGGGAAAGTAGTGACAGGAAAATGGAGACAAATTATTTGAACAATAAAAAATAAAATTAAAATAAAATTAAAAAAATAAGACAATTACATAAAAATGAAAATTCACTACATAAAAAGTCTGTTATTTTGTTGTCAGAATATCCTTTGATACACATAACATGCAACTTCATACAATGTTGTATTTGGAGCATATCAGCTTTGTACAAAAATGTCTGATTGTCAATACAATAAGGTAAAATCTAGAGTCTTAGCTAGTATGTCAGAATTCTCATATATGACATGTCATATTTCACTTTACATTGAGGTTTGGTTTCTTGAATTTCAGACACTTCTAGATCTTTCCTTTGGTAGGTGCTCTGCATTTAGACCTCCCATGGATTTCATGGGAATCCATGTGTAAGATCCCAGGAGCTTCAGAGTCTCAGGCCACATCCTCTTAATAAGGATATTTGATTAGCAAAGATCCTTACAGATGTACAGAAAATATTCTTCCCAATGCTGTTAAATTATTTTTGAGACTGTAATACTCAGAATGGATCAAAACAGAATTAGGATTCATAAGAAGATTTTAAGCATCCAAACAGAGAATTAAGGTGAATATGAACTGGTTTATGAATCCAGGAAAACTACATTATAAAATTTCTCTAATAGCAATTAAAAAATTTGGGAACTATTGTTCAGAGTAAATGTACCCAATGATTAACATACGTACTATTGATTCTATATGACGCTCAAACAAATTTCTGTTAAATAAATTTGGTTAATAGTGCAGAATATTAAAAAATAGTATTAACCATACATGCTATATAAATAAATTATTATTTAGGGTTTAGATTAATTGTTGTTGGGTATTCATTCTGTTGTATATAATATATAATATATATTATGAAACAGTGAGAGGGATAGAATGACATTTGATAAATGTAGGTTTGAATTTCCTCTATTTCATATTGACTGTACTATTATGGATAAAATGTTTATTCTTAACCCATTAAAAGAGTGATTTCATTGGATAATTGTGATAATTTAATGAGACCAATACTGAAAATTGGTTCTATAATTTCTGGCCCTTATTATATATCAAGTAAATAATAATTCTTTATTTCCATTGACTTCCTTTCCATTGATTTTACTATCTTGAATGTGAACTGTGTCTATAATGAACATACATTGGGTTCTTGATAAAAATTCATACATTCTTCTGATGAACCAATGATTTAAGAAAATGAGGCATTTATTTTTTAATGGATTGGAAAACATACATAAAGTAATTACACAGGATGATTGGATGGTTAAAAAACATGAATTATTTGCAGTATGGTCAGCACTATTTTTAAGTGCAAAATATATTTTTGTCTTTATATCTTTGTATTATGGGAAGGAAAAGACTAATGAGTTATAAACCCTATCTAAAAGAAGTGGGGGAAAAACACATTCTGAAGTAAATTTGCAGTTGTATTTTTGTTGTTAATGATTTTATCCAACCTTAGTCATTCGCTTGAAAATATATTGAAATGGTGACCTTGTAGAATATTCAATATCTACTTTTAAAAGTTTGTAAGTAGAGGAACGAGGATGGCAGAGGAGTGAATGGGAGTCATGCCGACCTTCTCCCAAGACCAAACTGGAATTGAGACTAAATAGTGGAGAAATCACTGGAAAACAATGGAACGATAGTGGGAGAGGAGCCTTGGAGCTGTGGACAGACAGTGGATTCAACTCTCACATATACCAAGGTGTAAAAAGTGCGGTGGAGGCTCAACAGGGTGGGCTGGGTGCCCACGGGCACCAGCACCAGAGGGACATTGAAACGACCAGTTGGATGCCCCTGATGCGAACAGGGTCTAAATCATAAACAGGGACCTCTAGACTACAGCATCAAAAACCAGGAAAACACAGAAACAAAACACAACTCCAAAAAGCTTAGGGGTGCTCTCTGACAGAGACAGGTGGCTAGGGATGTAAAGAGACATTTAAAGGGCCAACACAAAAATTGCAGTGGCAGCCACCCTCCTTGATCTCTGGGCAGAGGCGGCAGCAGAGTGGGCTGGTGGCTAGGAAAAGATTGGTGAGGAAAACTTTGTGAAGAGAACTGAGACAGCAGCCGGTGGAGTCCTGGTGATAACTCACCACCCACTCTGCAGCTACCATCTCACTCAGGCATAAGGGAATCAGTTAACCTGTCTTTTGTGCACTCCGCATGCAGCTCGTGCGCAAGTGAGTTGGGGGCTAAGTGCAGACAAGCTGGAAGAAATAGAAGATCCCTGGCCCATGGGGTCACACAGCTGCATTGAGAGCCTTGAGGAGAGACTGGAGAGGGAGGCGTTGTGGAAAGAACGGGAGGAGGAACCGGGGAGTCCCGACTCCCTCCCTATTCCCTAGTCTCCATTTTGGGCAGGCAGGGAACATCCCCAATGAGGCAGAAGCAGGGCGCGCAGGAACCAGACTGCCCGCGATTGCAAAGCGGTCCGCAGAATTAGTGGGTCCCTGGTCGAAGGGGTCACAGAACAGCCCAGAGACCCCAGAGGATAGACGGGAAAAACAGACGTCTGGGAAGGAATGAGAGGAGGAACCAGGGAGTCCCAACTCCTTCTCCTTTCCCTAGTCTCCACTGTGCATGGGCAGGCCATGTCCCCAAAGAGCCAAAAACTGAAAAGCACACAATAGAAAGCCCCAAACCACCCAGTGTAGGTGCGCACACACACATGAGTGCCAAGAAGCCAGCGATGGTGGGCGAACGCGTGTGCAGACCCGTGAAGGCTGGCGAGGGCTCCAGCAGGTTGGCGCCTATGGGGCCTGCGAAGAAGTACACAAGTCGGCCAGGGCAGGCGTAAACTGGCCCGTGAGGGTCTGCGAGTGCAGAGTGGTCCACAGAAATACTAGATCCTGAGCAGAAGGGGTCAGAGAAGAGCCAAAAGCGGAAAGCACAAAATAGAAGACCCTAAACTTACCAGTGATGGGGTGCCCGCGGGGTGGGGGGCCAGAGGAGTATGAGAGGTCACGAATAAGTGCCCTTGGGCTGGGTCAAGCATGTGCATGCCCAGGCAGGCAGGGGAACCTGCCAGGCCAGGGACCACGCTCAAGGAGCCAGGTGAGAGTGCAGAGCGATCCACAGAGATAGTGGATCCCTGGCTGAAGGGGTCACAGAGCTGCCCAAAGCAGGAGTCAGACACAGACAGTAGACCAATAGAAGGCTCAAACAAATGACCCAAGATCACATAGGGTCAATATCTGACATCATCAGAGGAAGGCCCAGAAAGAAAAGTAAACAAAAAATATTTAAAAATTTTAAAAAATAAACAAATAAAAATAAATAAATAAAAGAACCCGCCTACTACCATAGAAGTTTAATACATGAAGCCAGGAAATCTTGACGGATCAATTGAAGCAGAAGCAAAAATAAATAAATAAATAAATTACTTAATAGACTCTCATAAAAACGGGAAGAAAAAGGAATTCCCCCCAAGTGACTGGAAAAGGGGAATCTCCACAGAGAGAACTAAATGAAATAGAGGCAAGGGAACTCTCAGATACTGAATTCAAAACAATGGCTCTAAGGAAGCTCAATGAGCTCAGCCAACTCAAAGATAACTATGAGAAACTGCAGAGAAACTATCAGGATCTTACAACAAACTATATCACCCTGGAAATGGACATACAAACTATCAAGAAGACACAAGAGGATATGAAGAATACCATTTCTGAATTGAAGAACACAGTAGAAGGAATCAAAAGCAGGCTAGATGAAGCAGAGGATCGAATCAGCGAGATGGAGGATAAAGTAGAAAAAAATTCCTAGAGAACAAGAAATGGACAAAAGACTCAAAAAGAATGAAGAGGCATTTAGACAGATGGTGGATACCTGAAACTCAAAAATATCTTCATAATAGAGATACAAGAAGGAGAAGATGAGGAGCAAGGGATAGAGAATTTATTTGAAAAAGTAATGATGGAAAACTTCCCCAATTTGAGGAGAGAAATAGTCTCATGGGTACATGAAGCACAGAGGGCTCCAATGAAGAGAAACACAGTGAGGCCCACTCCAAGACACATCATCATTAAAATGGCAAATATCAAAGACAATGGAAGAATCCTAAAGGCAGCAAAAGAAAAACAGGTAGTGACTTACAAGGGAGCCCTGATATGGCTAACAGCTGACTTCTCAACAAAAACACTACAAGCCAGAAAGGAATGGTGAGAAATATTCCAAGTAATGAAAAGCAAAGACATACAACCAATGCTGCTCTACCGAGCTCAACTCTCAATTAAAATAGGAGAAATAAGGAGTTTCCCAGACAAAAGAAGGCTAGAAAAGTACGTCTCCACCAAAGCAACACTACAAGATATGCTAAAGGGACTGGTTTAAGAAGATGAAGGAAAAGAGTGAGAAAGAGAAAAACACAAGTATAAAGAGAAAAAATGAATGTTTCTATCAGTAATAACTCTCAATGTAAATTGAATAATTGCCCCAATCAAAAGACACAGGATAGCTGAATGGATAAGAAAACATGACCCACACATATGTTGTCTACAAGAAACCCACTTCAGAACAAAAGACCTACACAGAATGAAAGCAAAGGGATAGAAAATAATATTCCAACAAATGGACAAGAGAAGAAAGCAGGGGTTTCAATACTTATATCAGACAAAATAGATTTCAAAACAAAGGCCATAAAAAGAGACCCAGGGAGGCACTTTATAATACTTAAAGGAAGAATCCATCAAGAAGATATAAACATTGTAAACTTCTAGGCACCCAACATAGGAGTACCCAAGTATATAAGGAAAATTTTGGATGACTTCTAAAACAATACAAACAGCAACACACCGAAAGTAGGGAATTTTAATACCTCACTGTCAAAAATGGACAGATCTTCCAAACAAATCGTCAACAGGCATATTGTGGTTCTGAATGACACACTGAATCAAATAGACTTAACTGATATATATAGAACCTTGCATCCCAACGAAGCAAAATACTCATTCTTTTCTAATGTGCATGGCAGTTTTTCAAAGATAGACCACATGATAGGACACAAAACAAGCCTCAGCAAATTCAGGAAAATTGAAATAATACCAATCTTTTTCTTGGACCACAAGGGCTTGACACTGGAAATCAACCTCAAAGAGAAACCTCGAAAACTTCCAAATTCATGGAGACTGAACAGCACACTATTAAACACTGAATGGATCAATAATGAGATAAGAGAAGAAATCAAAAAAGTTTCTGGAAACAAATGAAACTGAAAAACCTATGGGACACAGCAAAGGCAGTCCTGAGAGGGAAGTTCATAGCAATAAAGGTTTACCTAAAAAAAATAGAAACAATTCAAATAAAAGACCTAACACTAAAACTTCAAGAACTGGAGAATCAACAACAAATAAATCCCAGAGCAAGTAGAAGGAAGGAAATAGTCAAGATATGAATGACATAGAGATGAAAAAAACAATTCAAAGGATCAACCAGTCCAGGAGCTTGTTCTTTGAAAAGATAAACAAAATCAACAAGCCTTTAAGCAGACTCAAGAAAAAAAGGGAGAGGACCCAAATTAAAAATATCAGAAATGAAAGAGGAGAAACAGCAACTGATACTACAGAACTACAAAGGACTGTCAGAAATTACTTTGAACAATTATATGCCAAGAAATTTGAAAACCTGGACGAAATGGAAAAATTTCTAGAAAAATATAATCTTCCAGCAATGAAGGAGGCAAAAGCAGGAAACTTGAACAGACTGATAATAGGTGGGGGAATTGAAGCATTAGTCAAGAAACTTCTTGCACACAAAGGCCCTGGGCCAGACGGTTGCACAGAATTTTACAAAACATTTAAGGAAGAGCTAACCCCTGTCCTTCTCAGATTATTCCAAAAAATCCAACAGGAAGGAAGACTCCCAGACTCTTTTTATGAGGCCATCATCACCCTAATCCCCAAACCAAATAAAGACCCTACAAAGAAAGAAAACTACAGGCCAATTTTGCTGATGAACATAGACGCTAAAATCTTCAACAAAATATAGGCAAACCACATCCAGCAATACATTAAAAAATCACCTACCATGATCAATTGGGATTCATCACAGGGATGCAGGGATGGTTTAATATATGCAAATCAATAAACATAATACATCACATAAACAAAAGGAGAGACAAAAACTACATGATCATCTTGATAGATGCAGAAAAAGCATTCGATAAGGTATAGCACCCATTTATGATCAAAACACTCAGCAAAATGAGAATAAATGGGGCATTCTTCAACCTAATAAAGGCCATATATGAAAAACCTACTGCTAGCAACATACTCAATGGGCAAAGACTAAAACATTTCCCACTAAGCTTGGGAACAAGACAAGGATATCTGCTTTCAACACTTCTATTCAACATGGTATTAGAAGATCTAGCCACAATGATCATACAAGGAAAAGAAAAAAAGGCATTCATACAGGAAAGGAGGAATTAAAACTACCATTGTTTACAGATAACATGATAGTGTACATAGGAAACCCTGAGGCCTCCACCAAAAAACTATTCAATCTAGTAAGTGAATTGTACAAAACATGGGATACAAAGTCTATATTCATAAATCAAAGGCAATAGTTGTATACCAGCAATGAAATAGAAGACAAAAAAATTGGAAAAGAAACACCTTTTGATATAGAAGAAGAAAAATAAAGTACCTAGGAATAAATTTAACCAAAGAGGGTAAAGACCTATACGCAGAAAAGTATACAACATTTAAGAAAGAAATTAAGGAAGACACAAATAAATGGAAGCATATACCATGTTCATGGATTGGAAGAATTAATATCATCAAAATGTCCATACTACCGAAAATAATTTATAAGTTCAATGCAATCTCTATTAAAATACCAATGATACATTTCACAGAAATAGAACAGACATTTTAAAAATTTATATAGAACCATAAATGATCCCAAATAGCCGCAGCAATTTTGAGAAAGAAAAACAAAGTAAGAGGGATCACAATACTGGGCTTCAAACTATACTACAAAGCTACTATACTCAAAACAATCGGGTACTGGCACAAGAACAGATCCATAGGCTAGTGGAACAGAATAGAAAGCCCAGAAATAAGCCCGGGTCTGTATGAGCAACTAATATTTGAGAAAGGGGGCAGAAGCATAAAATGGAGTAATAATAGCCTCTTCAACAAAAGCTGTTGGGAGAGCTGGATGGCTACATGCGAAAAAATGAAACTGGATCATCAGCTGACACCATACACAAAAATAAACTCAAGATGGATAAAAGAATTAAATATAAGTCTCAACACTATAAAAGTCCTAGAGGAGAACATTGGCAGGAAACTCTCAGATATCCCATGCAGCAATTTTTCATCGATATGTCCCCTAATGCAAGGGGCATAAAGGAAAAAATAAACACGTGGGACCTCATCAAAATAAGAAACTTCTGCACAGCTAAAGAAAACATCAGCAAAATGAAAAAGGAGCCAACCATATGGGAAAATATATTTGCTAATGATACATCAGATAGAGGTTTGGTCTCGAAAATATATAAAGACCTCACACGACTCTACTCCAAGAAGATAAATGATCCAATCAAAAAATGGGCAAAGGACCTGGGCAGATGCTTTTCCAAGGAAGAGATACAGAGGGCCCAGAGACGCTTGAGAGGATGTTTGGCATCACTAGCCATCAGAGAAATGCAGATCAAAACCACAAGGAGGTACCACCTCACACCAGTCAGAATGGCCATCATAAACAGATCCACAAAGAACTGGTGCTGGCAAGGCTGTGGAGAAAAGGGAACACTAGTACATGGTTGGTGGGAATCCAGACTAGTGCAGCCATTGTGGAAAAGAATATGGAATTTCCTCAAAAAGCTGAAAATGGAACTGCCTTTTGATCCAGTGATTCCCCTGCTGGGACTATATCCTAAGAATCCCTAAATGCTAATGCAAAAGAACCTATGCACCTCAATGTTCATAAGAGCACCATTTAAAGTACCAAGCTTTGGAAGCAACCTAAATGTCCATCAGTAGATGATTCGATCAAAAAATTATGGTACATTTACACAATGTAATACTGCACAGCAGAAAGAAAAAAATAATTACTACACTTTGCAACAGAATGGATGGAACTAGAGAGCATTATGCTAAACAAAATAAGGAAGAGGGTGAGAGACAAACACCGTATGATCTCACCTATAAGTGGAACCTAATTAACAAAACAAAGATTCAAGGAAATTAATACCAGCAACAAAAAAAAAAAGAAAGAAAGAAAGAAAGAAAGAAAGAAGAAAGAAAAGAAACCAACAGAGAAAGAGGAAAGGAGCGAGGGGTGGGCGTGGAAAAGTAAGGGAAAGGGGCAAGTGAAGGAGCATATAGCAAGGACTCTTGGACAAAGTCAAACTGTGGAAAGATTGAGGTAGGGAGTAGGGGGCGGGGGACAGGGGAACGTTGTGGCGGGTAGGTGGGGACAAATATATTTGAAAAAATAAATAAATTTAAAAAATTATTATTTAAAAAAATATAATGTAAACCTGTTTCTTGAGGAATAGAAAGCCAAATTGTTAATTTCCCAGCTTCAGGAAAAAATGCAAATTTTCTGCTAAGAATGAGCATATTGCATTTAAACAACTAAATCCACTTTAATTAGTCCTCAGACTGGCATTAGTTTGGACTGGACTGCAAAGATCTTATATTTCCCAAATTCCCAAACCTGCTTACTCCTTAATGTCTGAATGTTTTTATCACAGTCCCTCTGAGCAAAAGAAATACCTAACAAATTCTCTTTTAAATTGTTTATGTTTAAAGTACAAAATAATATTAATTTGTGTGGATCAAATATATAGTTGTTTTTCAGTAAAATATTTAAATATATCATGCTTTCTTTATAAGTTTTCGGAAATGCTATAGAGCTCCTCAGCAGACATTGTTTATGACCCAATAATCTATCTCCTTTCATGTTTTTGGTATTTATTGAGCACCAAATATGTGCAAGGCACTTTTATAGGCAAATAAAAAGCAAAACTTAGTAGAAATTAAGTAGTTGCTCAAGGCATGTATTTTACTAGTTGGACATATATGTTCCGAAAATAGGTTTTGTGAAATTTCCAGTATGTCAACCATCATTCTGACTAGTTCATGAGTGGCTCTTAAAAATTATTATATCATTAGAGAAAATCAAGATGGAGGATGAGTGACTGGAAGTCACACTGACCTCCTCCCAGGACCAATCTGGAATTACAACTAAATTGTGGAGAAATCACCTAGAACAAACAATGAAAAATAGTGAGAGAGGAGCCATATAACCTCGGACAGACAGAAGAATCGGCTTTAGCGCAACCTAACTGGTAAAGAGTATGGTAGAGACTCAGGGAGGCAGGCGGGGCGGCCAGGGGTGGAGCACCAGAAGGATATTGAACCAGCTAGTTTGATACCCCTGAAAAGAGCAGGGTCTAAGCCATAAATGAGGATCTCCAGCCTGCAGCACCAGTGCCCAAAAAGTACAATGATAACAGCAAGGTGTGAAAAGTGGCTCAGAGAGAATTACCAAAAGCTACAGGGAAAGTACAAGCAACTTACTGCAATCTATATCAGCATGAAAAATTATATAGAAACTATCAAAAAGAGACAAGAGGAAATGAAGAATACAATTTTTGAATTGAAGAACACAGAAGAAATCAAAAGAAGGTTAGATGAAGCAGAGGATCGGATCAGTTAGCTGGAGGATAAGGTAGAAAAAAAGCTCCCAGAAAGAGCAAGAAAATGAAAAAAAGACTCAAAAAGAATGAAGAGGCATTTACGGAAATGCAGGACAACCTGAAATGTAATAATAACCATATAATAGAGATACCAGAAGGAGAAGAGCAGCAAAGGATAGAGAACCCAGTTGAAAAAGTAATGGTGGAAAACTTCCCTAATTAGAGGAGAGAAAAAGCCATGCAAGTCCAGGAAGCACAGAGGATCCCATTCAAGAGGAACCCATTGAGGCCCACTCCAAAAGACATCATAATTAAATGACAAATATCAAAGACAGAGAGAATCCTAAAGGAAGCAAGGGAGAAAGAGGAAGTAATAAAAAAGGGAGCCCCGGTACTGCTAGCAGCTGACTTCTCAGCAAAAACACAGAAGCCAGGAGTGAATGGCAAGAAATTTTCCAAGTCATGAAAAACAAGGGCCTGCAACCAAGACTACTCTATCCAGCAAGGCTCTCAATTAAAATGAAAGGCAAAATAAGGAGGTTCTCAGACAAAAGAAGGCTAAAAGACTACACCTCCACCAAACCAGCATTGCAAAATATGCTAATGGGACTGCTTTAAGAAGATGAAGGGAAAGAGTCTATGAATACCCAGTTCCTTTCACAGTCACCAATACTTGATATTACCAATATTTTTAATACTTATTTATCTGATTGTGATAATGATGTGTTATTTTCGTTGTTATTTTATTATTTGTTTAAACTAAACCTGTTTTAGTATATTTATTGCCTATATCTATTATTTTTTAAAAACCTGAAATGACTTTTTGGTATTCTTTATCCCTTTTTTGATTAAAATTTGTAGAAATTTTTCCCTAAAAAAAATAATATTAAAGCTGTTTTAGATGTGTTGCAAATACTTTCCTATTCTATTACTTGTCCTTTAACTTATTTTAAGTGTATATTACAGTATGGTCTTACATGTTTAATATAGTCATATTGTCAATATTTTAGTTTATAGCTTCTAGGTTTGAATATTTTACTTCAGGATAAAAGAAATATTATTTTGTGTTTTTTTGTTTGTTTTTTAAATTTATTTATTTATTTATTTTTTAAATACATTTGTCTCTGTCTCCCCCGCACCACTTTCCCTTGCCCCCTCCCTCCTTCCCTCCCTCAGCTCGTCCCCTTTGGTTTTGTCCATGAGTCCTTGCTATATGTTCCTTGACTTTCCCCTTCCCTTCCCTTTCCCTGCCCCCCCTCCTTCCCTCTTGTCTCTGTTGATTTCTTTTCCTTTCAGTGTTGCTGGTCATAATTTCCTTGCATCTTTGTATTGTTGGTTAGGTTCCGCTTATAGGTGAGATCATATGGTATTTGTCTTTCGCCCCGTGGCTTATTTCACTTAGCGTGATGCTCTCCAGTTCCATCCATGCTGTCGCGAAGTTTAGTAGTTCTTTTTTTCTTTCTGCTGCGTAGTATTCCATTGTGTATATGTACCATGACTTTTTGATCCAATCATCTACTGATGGGCATTTAGGTTGCTTCCAACACTTGGCTACTGTCAATTGTGCTGCTATGAACATTGGGGTACATAGGTTCTTTTGTATTGGCGTTTTGGTGTTCTCAGGGTATAGTCCCAGCAGGGGAATCACTGGATCAAAAGGCAGTTCCATTTTCAGCCTTTTGAGGAAATTCCACACTGCTTTCCATAGTGGCTGCACCAATCTGCATTCCCACCAACAGTGGACTAGGGTTCCCTTTTCTCCACAGCCTCGCCAGCACCTGTTGTTTGTTGATCTGTTTATGAGGGCCATTCTGACTGGTGTGAGGTGGTACATCATGGTGGTTTTGGTCTGCATTTCTCTGATATCTAGTGATGCTGAGCATCCTTTCAAATGCCTCTGGGCCCTCTGTATCTCCTCCTTGGAAAAGCACCTGCCCAGGTCCTTTGCCCATTTTTTGATTGGATCATTTATCTTCTTGGAGTGGAGTTGAGTGAGTTCTTTATATATCTTGGAGATCAAACCTCTATCTGATGTATCATTAGCAAATATATTTTCCCATACAGTTGGCTCCCTTTTCATTTTGCTGATGTTTTCTTTGCCGTGCAGAAGCTTCTTATTTTGATGAAGTCCCACTTGTTTTTTCTTTCCTTTATGTCTCTTGCTTTAGGAGACATATCAGTGAAAAAATTGCTGCGTAAAATATTATTTTGTATTTTCTCCTAAAACTCTTCAGGTTTTACATATTGATTTTTAACTCACCTGAATATTTTCTGTTTAATGTGTGAAATAGAGCTCTGTATTAGTTTTATTTCAAGTAATACAGTTGTCCATACACCTTATTTGTTGAATAAGCCTTATTTTCCCTATTGATTTGAAATATTTAATTTTAATCATATATCACATTGTTAGATATATATATTTGTTTCTAGAATGCTCATTTTATTTCATTGATATTCTTGATTATTTCTCTGCTGGTGTCATGTTGTTTTAATATTGAGGCTTTAAAATGGATTTTAAATTTTTAATATTTTATGATGGATTTTGAAATTTAAAAATATAAATAAAGTAAATCTAAATTCAAAGGAAAAAAAAAAGAAAACAAAGAAGGAACTCTTACTCTTTTCGATAACATTGATGGAACTGGAGACTATTATGCTAAGTGAAATAAGCCAGTTGGTGAAAGACAAATACCATATGATCTCACCTATAAGTGGAATCTATTCAAGAAAATAAACTAACATACAAAATAAACCCCAGGCATGGAAACATGGAGCAGACTGAAAGTGACCAGTGGAGATGGGGAAGGAGGACAACGGTGGAAAGGAGGAGAAAGGACTAAATGAAGATCATATATGAATGACCCATGGATATGGAGAACAGAGTAGGAATTGCCTGTGGAAGAGGGGGGTGGAGTGGGATGGGTGGAGGAGGGCAAAGGGGGAAAAATTGGGACAACTGTAATAGAATAAACATGATTTAAAAATAAAAAATAAAATAAATTAATTAAAAAGAAAAACAAACAAAAATATTGATGTATCATTAAATGTAGTATGCTCCAAGGTATTTACATTTTCCTTTCATTTAAAGTTTTGCCTCAATGTTTTACAGCAACATACTCACAGAACAATGGCTCATGCACCAGTTATCATTTTTATTTATGTGATCTATTTTCTTTATTTTACAAAGGACACATTTCTGCTGGCTGACACATTGTCAGTTATCCATTTGCAGATATTACTGATGTTTTTCCAGGCGTAGTTTTTGCACTTTGAACTGACTTAATTTAACCCTTTTTTAAACAGCTAGAATTGATTCTTTAAAACTCCTTGACTTAAGTAGTTTTTCTAGACTGTTTGCTTTGTATTTATTTTGTGTTATGTATGTGTGTGTGTTTTCTGTAACGAGACCCACTGAATTGACTAGAGCATCCTATGAACAGTCTCCTGCCTTTTCTCCTTTAATTTGGTTTTGATGCTGGATATTTGTTTTCCTGTCTGTTTTGCATTAACCTGTTTACAGTGGTGAAGTGTTTCACTGTTTTTAAGAAAGTTTTATTTCACCAGTATCTCTACTGCTGCAACAAAAAGCTTCCAACAAGTAATACGCAAAAGACAAGGTGAATGAAACAGCACAATTACTCTAAAGGTATTACTGGGATATGAGTCTATAGACCTTGTTAGTTTATCTAGATTTTCCCCAAAATTATTTTTATCAATCTGAGCCTAAAGCTATCTACATTACTGCCCTCACTGTAGCATTAACTGGTTGGACTCTTTGATCCATAATGTCTTATTAGATCTGTTTCTGATTGGATGGTTTAAGATAATGTGAAGAATTAGGGTTAAGACTATAAGGAAAGTGATATTACAACAAGTTTTGTAAATGCATAACAAGGACTTTGCTGGGTTTATATACTCTTAATTTGTGTGGTAGACCATTATTCTTATAATTTTTAGTGGTATTACATATGAAATTTTCCTGTTGAATGGTTACTATCTACCTAAAAATTATTTCTTACCAGAAAACATGCTGAAAGATATAACTTTCACTTGAGTTACTTACATAAAATACTAATTTGAAGCCACTTCCCTCTCTTGTTTATTTATTTATTTCTGAAGAATAAATTTGACTGAACCATCTTCCCATTTAGGCAGCTCCAACAATGATGCTATCTGTTTTACATGTTCTTAAAAGTCAAGTCAAAGACATTGCAAGCTCTTAACTATGGAGAACCTCTTATTCCCAACCAAAGTGACTTAAGTATCAGTTGAATATATTTTCTTTGATGTGTGTGTTCCACTGCTTTCAAACCCATGTCCAACACTGAAATATTTAAATGTATATTAGGCACAATATTTTAAAACAAAATTTCTGAGTTTTTTTGTTCTCAAAAAAATAAAATGGAAAAACACCATGTATTTGCCTAATTTGCACATATTTTAAAACAATACTTACTGCACATTCACTGAAAGAATTTCATCTCATTTGAACCCTGAAAGTCAATAGTATTAATACAAAATTGATTAAGCATCCATATCTATTATGCCAAGAATGTGGATTATAGAATGGTGTTTTCCTAGTATGTTTTTCATTTTCTGCTTGGAGTTAGATGTAGTTGATAAATACAAATTTACACCCTTGATATTTGTATATTTTACATTGTATTTTGCTAGCATTTTTTTCCATTCTCAAAGTTTCTGCAACATTTAAATAATAATTTTTCAACTTTGCAACATGAATCACTGTATGATTTAATTCTGGAGAGTTCATTTCAAATCTTTAAAATGTGCTTCCTGTGTAAAACACAGCATTTATCTCATTTTCTATCTTTTAGTTCTCCAAGAATATCAAATAATTCTTATCCCAGATCTCACTTTGGCATATATCTTAAACTAAAACTACTATTTTTGTCTTTTTATTTACTAAAGCATTGAGTGTGTGTGTCTGTTTTTTTTGTCATATAATTCAAGGTGATTCTTTATTCCTGCTAGATGGGCACACTAATATGTAGTAAAAAAAATCATATATTTTTAACTATAAAATATTTTAAATATCATTTCTGTTTTATTCCCTCCCTTTCTCTCTGACTTTACTCTGTTATATGAGAAGTTGGATGACTATTTATGGATAAAAGACAAGAGGAAGGATTGTATCTCTGGCCAGCCCAAGTTATTATATAGGACTTTGTGCCTCACTGAGGTAAGGACTGTGGCCCAGGGCACATCCAGAGAGACCTGAGGGAGACCTATAAAGGTGCTAAAGTGTGTGTCTCAGTCTGGAAACAAAGGAAATTTCAGGGGCTTTTAATAGGTTTTTTTTAACTTTTATTTTTAACTCCCTTACAATAAAGGGTTCCAAGTTATTCCTACATTGGACACAAAGCTGGGGAAAGAGCTCACGTTTGTGTAGAAGAAGAAAGTGAAGTCACAGAGTATATGCAATTTGTCCAAGCAAGTAATACTTAAAGTCAAATGTAAACTCAAGTTATTTTTTTTTGTCTGACAACTCAGTGTTGTAGTTAGTAATGTGAACAGAAAGAATACTTAAAAAGCATCCACTGAATGCTCATTACAAGCCAGACTATGTAGTAATTAAATTATGGATGTTCTGAGAGATCCCAGATGGCAGAGGGATAGGTGGAAACTACTCTAACCTCCTCCCCTGACCAAACTGGAATTAAAACTAGCTGGAGAGAATCCTTATAACCAAAGAATTATGGAAGAAACATTGCCACAAAAAGACTGGTATGAATGGAGAGGCATGAGAATGTTGGGTGGGATAGTTCAGCAGCCGGGGTGCGGTGTTCCCCCTGAGAAGTGTGGGGTCTAAACCCCATGCTGAGTTCCCCAGCCTTAAGCACTAGAATAGGAAATGGAAGCCAAATAACATCTGTCAGTGAAAAGCAACAAGGTTTCTATCCACCAGAGAGAAATGGCTAGAAATACAGAGAGACTCTTCAAGAGCCAACAGGCAAAATTTCATTTGCAGTTACTTACCCAGGGCTCTGACAGAGGGAGGGCAGAATGGTAGACATATGTGAGGAGTGTCTGGGGTTGTTGGCTCTAGAGAGAGAACTGAAGGGTCAGCCTCCAGGTTCCCTGTGCTCAGACATTCACTGCACTGTAGAAGCCACCTTTCTATGGGCAGAGCACTACCCTCAAAGTAACATCAGCTTGAGGGGAAGCAATTGCCCCACCTGTAGGAACCCCTCTCACTCTACTCAATGGAGCTCAAACCAGGCTGCTGAGGAGTAGAGCTGAGAGTATATCAGTGACAAAGCATAATGTAGAGTCTACAGACCAAGGCAGATCTCTGGGAGCTTTAAGAATTTGGTTGACCCCCTCCCAGACCCAGTGCTGGTAAAAGCCAACCTTGGTTCTTTCTGCACACAGCCAGGCTGACAGAGGGAGCCACAAGCTGTGGATCACTGGTAGCTCCAAAAAGGTTGCCCAGGGCCAGTTACAGGCAGCAACTGACATAAGGCTTCATCAAAGTCTCTGGAGATCAACCTAATACATAGAAAGAAAGACAACCAAGGAGCCAAAATGGTAAGACAAAGAAACAGGTCCTAAATGAAGGAACAAGGAACTTGCCAGAGAAGAACTAATTGAAATGGAAGTAAGCAATTTATCAGATATAAAGTTTAGAGTAATGATTATAAGAATATTCAACAGCATGAAAAAAGACATAGAAATCATAAAAAAGAACAAGTCAGAAATAATGCAGTATCAGAAATAAATAATACACTGGAAGGAATAAACAGTATATTTGTCAAAGCAGAAGATCAAGTTAGGGATTTGGAAGAAAATGTAGAAAAAAACACCCAAGCAGAGTAGCAAAAATTTTTAAAAAATAATTTTAAGAAATGAGAGGAGTTTAAGAAACTTGGGACAACAAGAAATGTAACAACATCTGCATCATAAGAATACCACAAAGAGAGAGAAATAGCAAAGGATCAAGAAGTTATTTGAAGAAATAATGACTGAACATGTCACTACTAATCTGGTGAAAGAAAGACACAGAAGTTCAAGAAGCATAGAGAGCCTAAAACAAAATTGACTCAAAGAGGCCCACACCAAGATATACCTTAATTTAAATGGCAAAGCTAAAAGACAATGAAAGAATCTTAGAAGTTGCAAGGGTAAAGCAGTTAGTTGGCTACAAGGGAGCACCCATTAAACTGTCATCTGATTTCTCAACAGAAGCAATTTAAGCCTGAAAGGATTGTCATGAAGTATTGAAGGTGATGAAAAGGAAGGACCTACTATCAAGGCTACCTTATCCATTTAAAATTGAAGGGCAAATAAAGAGCTTCGAAGATAAGAAAAAGCTAAAGGATTTAGTTAAGACCAAAGCAGTATTGCTACAGATTTTAAAGGCTTACATTAAAAGAAGAAAAAACAAAACAAACAAAAAAAACAAGAAAGTAGGTAAAATGTAAAATGGCAATAAATGTATAATCTATCAATAAACACGCTTACATGTTCCAACTGAAAAACAGCGTGTAGTTGAATGGATAAGAAAACAAGACCCGTATATATACTGTCTCCAAGAGGACCACCTCAGAAGAAAAGATACAAGCTAACAGTAAAGGGATGGAAAAAGATATTTCATGCAAATGGAAAGGGAAAAAAGAATCTGGGGTAGCAATACTTCCATCTAACAAAATAGACTTTAAAACCAAGGTTATAGTAAGAGACAAAGAAGGATACTACATAATGATAAAGGGAACAATCCAAGAGGATATAAACCTAGTAAACACTTGTGCATCCCACTCAAGAGAATCTAAATATGTAAAGTAAATTTTGATGGACATACAGGGAGAGTTTGACAAAAATATGGGCATATTATGGGATTTTTAATACCTCATTGACATCAATGTATAAATTTTCCAGACAGAATATCAAGAGTGGACAATGACCTTAAATGATACACTAGATCAAATGGATTTAGTTGATATTTAGAGAGCACTTTATCCCAAACCCGCAGAATATTCATTTTTGTCAAGTGCACATGGAACATATTCTAAAATTGCACACAAAACAAATCTCAGTCAATTGAAAAAGATTGAAATTATATCAAGCATAATCTTTGACCACAATATTATGATACTACAAGTCAATCACAAGAGAGCAGCAGAAAAAATACGCTAAGATGTGGAAGGTAAATAACAAGCAGAGACAAATGTATTTAAAAATAAATAAAGAAAGAAAGGAAAAATAAAAAAATAAATTAAAAAAAGGAAATAAATAAATAAAATTTGCTATTAAAAAAATGAAAGAGTCAAAAATGAGATCAAGGAAGAAATCAAAAGATACTTTGAAACAAATGAAAATTAGAACACAATAACCCAAAATCTGTGGGACACAAGGAAAGAAGTCCTAAGATGTAAATTTATAGCATTACAGATCTACCTAAAAAAACTAAAAGCAAGAAAAAGCTCAAACAAACAATGTAACTTACATCCAAGGAGTCTGAAAAAAAAAATAAACAAAGCCCAAAGTAGAAGGAAGGAAATAATAAATATCCAAGCTTAAATAAATGATATTGACTATAAAAAATACAAAAGATTAATTAATCCAAGAACTGGTTCTTTGAAAAGATAAACAAGATTGACAAACCTTTAACCAGACTCATCAAGAAAAAAAGAGAGAAGACCCAAATAAATAAAATCAGAAATGAAAGGAGAAATAATAACTGACACCAAAGAAAGACAAAACATTGGAAGGAAATATTATACACAACTATGTACCAACAAATTGGACACCCTG
Source organism: Pteronotus mesoamericanus (assembly GCF_021234165.1). Lineage (NCBI taxonomy): Eukaryota > Metazoa > Chordata > Mammalia > Chiroptera > Mormoopidae > Pteronotus > Pteronotus mesoamericanus. The sequence continues at coordinate 64,159,547 of NW_026555321.1, forward strand.
GACAAAATGGATAAATTTCTATAAATGTGCATTCTTCCAAAACTAAATCAGGAAGAATGAGAGACCTTGGTCTGGATAGCTTGACAGGTGAATTTTATCAAACATTCTGAGAAATAACAACTTTCCTTCACAAACTAATTTTAAAAATTCAAGAGAGGGGAAACTCATTTTATGAAGCTAGCATTATCCTAACTAGAAAACCAGAAAAAGACACTACAAAAGAAAAGTACAGACTAACATCACTGATGAACATAGATGCTGGGATCCTCAACAAAATATCTGCAAACTGAATACAGCAATGCACCAAAAAGCTTATACACCATGATCAAGTGGGATTTATTCTGGTCACCTCTCTTATTCAGCATAGTACTGGATGTCTTAGCCATAGACATCAGAAAAGGGGAAGAAATAAAAGGCATCCTACTTGGAAAGGAATAAGTAAAACTCTCTTTACATGTAGATGACATGATATTGTACATAGAGAACTTTAAAAATTATACCAAGAAACTACTAGAACTGATTAATGAAATAAGTAAAATATCAGGATAAAACATTAATATGCAGAAATCAGTTGCATTTGTGTATGCCAATAATGAACAATCAGATAGGGAAATTAAGAAAACAATCACATTCACAATTGCTTCAAAAAGAAATTTTGGGAATAAATCTACCCAAGAATGTAAATGATGTATGCTTGGAAAATTATAGGGCACTGAAGAAAGAAATTGAAGAAGAGGCAAATAAGTAGAAGTACATATTATGTGTATGGTTAGGAAAAATTAACATCACTAATATGTCCATACTATTCAGAGCAATCAATAGATTCAAGACAATTTCTATCAGTGATTGTATTCCAGTGATGTATTTCAGAGCTAGAATAAATATTTCAAAACATTTATATGGAACTCCTAAAAACCACGCATATAAACAGCAATCTTTTTTTAATTGTTCAATTACAATTGTCCCAACGTTTCCCCTGTTGCTCTCCCCTCCCCATCAACTGCCCCCACTCTGCTCACTCGGTCAATCCCCACCCTGTTGTCTATTACCACAGGTCCTTTACATTAGTTTACAATTATAGGTGAGATCCTACAGTGTATGTCTTCTGCCACCTGGATTATTTCACTTAGCATAATGCTCTACAGTTCCATCCCTGCTGTTGCAAAGGTATGAGTTCCTACTTTCTTTCTGCTACATAGTATTCTATTATGTACCAAAATGTAACAAAGTTTTTTGATCCACTCATTTACTGATGGGAATTTGGGCTGTTTCAAGTACTTGGCTATTGTAAATAACATGCTATGAACATAGGGCTGCATAAATTCTTTTGAATTGGTGATTGAGGGTTCTTAGGGTATAATCTCAGCAGTGGGAATACTGGATCAAGAGGCAGTTCCATCTTTCAATTTTTGAGGAAATTCCATATTGTTTTCCACAGTGGCTGCACCAGTCTGCATTCCGACCAATAGTGCACCAGAGTTCCCTTTTCCCCATATCCTCACCAGCACTTATTGTTCGTTGATTTGTTAATGATGACCATTCTGACTGGTTTGAATTGGTACCTCATTGTGGTTTTAATTTGCACCTCTCTGAAGACTCTTGATGTTGAGCATTCTTTCATATGTCTATGTGCCCTCTGAATATCCTCCTTGGAGAAGTGTCTGTTGAGGTCCTTTGCATATTTTTTAATTAGATTGACTGTCTTCCTGGTGTAGAGTTAGGTGAATTCTTTATATAACTTGGAGATCAAACCATTGTCTGAGGTATCATTGGTAAATATAATTTCCCATACAGTTGGATCCCTTTTAAATTGCTGTTGCTCTCTTTAGCCATGCAGAAAATTTTTAGTGGAGTCCCATTTGTTTATTCTTTCCTTTATATCCCTAGACATTGGAGATGTATTGGTGAAACCATTGCTGTGTGGGATAGCTTAAATTTTCCTGCCTATGTTCTCCTGTAGGACTTTTATGATGTCACAATGTATAATTAAGTCTTTAATCTATTTTAAGTTTATTTTGTTGTAAGGCGTAAGTTGGTGGTCTAGTGTCATATATTGTTTTGTATGTACTTATCCAAATCTCCCGACACCATTTATTGAAGAGGTTATTTTTACTCCTTTTTATGCCCCTATTCCTTTTGTTGAATATTAATTGACTATAGAGACATGGGTTTACTTCTAGGCTCTCTATTCTGTTTCATGGATCCATGTGTCTGCTCTAATGCTAGTACCAGATTGTTTTCATTATCAGTGGCCTTTATCCCTCCTACTATGTTCTTCTTTCTCAAAGTGGCTGAGGCTATTTGGGGTCATTTATGGTTACATGTAAATTTTGGAATATTTGTTCTATATTTCTGAAATAAATCATTGGTATATTAAAGGAATTGCATTGAATCCATAGATTGCTTTAGGTAGTATGGACATTTTAATGATATTAATTCTTCCAACCCATGAACATGGTATATGCTTCCATTTATTTGTTTCTTCCTTACTTTCTTTCTTCAATGTTCTATAATTTTCTGAATATAGGCCTTTTACCTTCTTGGTTAAGTTTATTCCTAGGTACTTTAGATTTCTTGTTGCTTTAGTGTATGACATTTTTTTCCTAATTTCTGTTTCAGATATTTCATTTTTCGGTATCCAAAAATGCCTTTGATTTCTGATTGTCCACTTTATATCTTCCTATTTTGTCAAATTCATTAATTAGATTGAGTAGTTTTTTGAGGAATTTTATGGAGATTTCTATGTACACTATAATGTCATCTGTAAACAGTGACAGTTTTACTTTGTCCTTTCCAATCTGGATATCTTTTATATATTTTTCTTATCTGGTTGCTGTGGCTAGAACTTCCAATTCTATGCTGAATGGAAGTGGTGAAAGCGGATACACTTGTCTTGTGCCTGATTTTATGCGGAAGGATTTTAGTTTTTGCCTATTGAGTGTAATGTTGGCTGTAGGATTTTCATATATGGTCTTTATTATATTGAGGTATAGTCCCTCTATTCCCACTTTGCTGAGTATTTTTTTTATCATAAATGGGTGCTGTACTTTATTAAATGCTTTTTCAGCATCTATTGATATGATCATGTGGTTTCTGTCTTTCATTTTGTTTATATGATGTATTATGTTTATGGATTTTTGTACCCCCCTTATATCCTTGGGATGAAGACTACTTGATTATGGTGGATGATATTCTTAATACATTGCCAAATGTGGTTTGCCAATATTTTTTTGAGAATTTTAGCATCTGTGTTCATCAGCGATATTGGCCTATAGTTTTCTTTCTTTGTTGTGCCTTTATCTTGCTTTGGAATTGGGCAAATTTGGCCTCATAAAAAGAGTTTTGGGTCTTTCATCTTCCTGGAATTTTTTTTGAATAGGTTGAGAAGTATAGGGATTAGCTCTTCCCTAAATGTTTGGTAAAATTCTCCTGTGATACCATCCATTCCAGGGCTTTTATGTGCAGGAGTTTTTTTTTTGGTTTTTTTTTTTTTTTTTACTTTTTCCTTTTCACTAGCTGTTAATGGTCTATTTAGGTTTTTTGCATCTTCCTGATTCAGTTTTGGATCATTATATGTTTTTATAAATTTGTCCATTTTGATCTGGTTGTCAAATTTCTTGGCATATCATTTTTCATAATAATTTCTTATAATCCTTTGTATTTCTGTTGTATCAGTTGTAGTTTCTCCTCTTTCATTTCTGATTTTATCTACTTGGGTCCTCTCTCTTTTTTTCTAAATGAGTCTGGTAAAAGGCTTGACAATTTTTTGTTTATCTTTTCAAAGAACCAGTTCCTGGATTCATTGATCCTTTGAATTTTTCTTTTAGTGTTTATGTCATTTAATTCTGCTCCGGTCTTGATTATTTCCTTCTTTCTACTCATTCTGGGCTTTGTTGTTGTCTCCCTACTTCTTGTAGATATATAGGGTTAGGTTGCTTATTTAAAATTTTACTGGCTTTTTAAGGTAAGCTTGTATTATTAGAGTCTCCCTCTCAGGACTGTTTTTGCTGTGTTCCATATGTTTGGGCTGTTGTGTGTTCATTTTCATTTGTTTCCAGACACTGTTTGATTTCTTCTTTGGGCTTATTATTAACCCACTTATTGTTTAATAGCATGCTATTCAGTCGCCATGAATTTGAATGTTTTTTGAGTTTTTCCTTGAGACTCATTTCTACTTTCAAGCTATTGTGATCTGAGAAAATGCTTCTTATGACTTCAATTTTCTTGTATTTGTTGAGGCTTGTTTTGTGTCTTACCATGTGGTCTATCTTTGAAAATGTCCCATGTGCATTTGAAAAGAATGTACATTTAGCTTCCTTGGTGTGAAATGTTCTGTATGTATCAATTAAGTCCATTTAATCTATTGTGTCCTTCAGTGCCACAAATTCTTGTTGATTCTTTGTTTGGAAGATCAATCCATTGTTGACAGTGGGGTGTAAAAATCACCTACTGTACATGCATTGCTGTCTATATCTTTCCTGAAGTCCTCCAAGACTTTCCTTATATATTTGGGTGCTCATATGTTGGGTGTGTATATGTTTATAATTATTATATCTTCTTGATGGATATTTCCCTTAATTATTATGATTTGTCTTTCTCTGTCTCTTTTTGAGGTCTTCTGTTTTGAAATCTATTTTGGCTGCTAAGTATTGCTACCCAGGCTTTTCTGTGTGTGTCCATTTTCTTGGAATAGATTTTTTTTTATCCCTTCACTTTATTTGTATACATCTTTTTTCCTGAATTAAGTCTTTTTATAGATAGCATATATGCAGGTCATGTTTTCTTATACATTCAGCTACCCTGTCTTTTGACTGGAACATTTGATCCATTCACATTTAAGGTAATTATTGATAACTCTTATTCATTGGCATTTGTGCCATATGTTTTTCTCTATTTTTCTCTCTCTCTTTCTCTCTCTATCAGTCTTCTTTTTATAGCAGTCCTTTTAGTACCTATTGCAGTGGTGGCTTGGTGGAGATATATTCTTTTAGTGTTCTTTTGTCTGGAAAGCTCATTACTTCACCACTTATTTTTAACGGGATCCTTACTGGATTAAGTAGTCTTGCTTGTATGCCCTTGTTTTTCATCATCTGGGATATTTTGTGCCAATCCCTTCTGGCCTGTAGTGTTTCTGTTGAGAAATCCACTTATAGCTTTATAGGAGCTCCCTTGTATGTTACTTGCTGTTTCTTCCTTGATGTCTTTAAGATTCTTTCTTTGTCTTTGACATTTGGCTTTTTAATAATGATGTGTTTTGGAGGTCTCTTTGGGTTATATTGATTTGGACCCTCTGTAGTTCCTAAACTTGAATGGCTTTTCCCCTCTCTGGGTTAGGAAAGTTTTCTGACATTATTTTTATACAAGTTTTCTATCCCTTGCTCCTTTCTTGTACTTTGGGTAATCTTATGATATTTATGTTGTTACGTTTCATGTTGTCCCCAAGTTCCCTTAAACTATCCCCATTGTTTTTGAATCTTTTTCCATTTTGTTGCTCTGCCTGGATATTTCTTTTTACCTGGTCTTATAGCTCACTGATTTGGTCCTCTGCTTCATCCAGCCTGCTTTTAATTCCTTCTAGTGTGTTTTTCATTTCAGATATTGTATTCTTCATTTTATCCTGGTAATTTTTCATAGTTTCGATTTCCTTTTTCCCACTCACTTCCTTGTAGCTGTCACTGAGTTCCTTGAACATCCTTATAGCCATTTTTTTTTAATTCTATGTCTCATAGATTGCTTAGCTCAATTTCATTTAGCTCTTTTTTTTTTCTGGGGGTTTCGCCATTATTTTTGACTGGAGGTTCTTTCTTTTTCTCCCTACTTTAGGTGATTCTTTTTGTTTATTTCTGCATGTGAGGATGGTCTGCTTTGCCGGCCTATCTCCATGGGGGAGGACTGCTATGGTAGGAGTTCTGTGGGACTCATTGTTGCAGTCCCTTTGAACTCCTGATCTGGGTGTTTTAATGTTGCTCTTTATTCAGTTTGTGCGGGTTCTCTTGTACTTAGCTTTGCTCGTTGGTGGCTAATTCATTGGTGGGTTCTCCCTTCTAGCTGTCTGACTGGTGGTCAAAACTCCTGGTGCATCTTGTATGCTTAACAGCAATCTTGAAAAAGAAGAACAAATTTGGGGTAATTAGGTTACCTAATATCAAACTATACTATAAGACCATAGTAATCAAAACAACATGGTACTGGCATAAAAATAGACAGAGCAATAGAACAGAATAGATAGCCCAGAAATAAACCCGCACCTTTATAGTCAATTTATATGCAACAGAAGAAGTACGCACATTCAACTGTCTAAAGATACTTAACTTAATAAATGGTATTGGGAAAATTGGGCAGATATATGCAGAAAAATGAAACTGGACCACTTTCTCACAACACATATAAGAATAAATTTAAAAGGGATCAAACACTTAAATGTTAGACCTCCAACCATAAAAATTCTATAAGAAAACATAAGCAGGAAAATCTCAGATATTGCTTATAGCAATTTTTTATTGGCTATATACCTGAGGAAAGAGAAATAAAAGAAAAAAATAAATGAATGGGATTATGTAAAATTAAAGTTTTTGTATAGCAAAGGAAATCATCAACAAAATAAAAGACAATGCACAGAATGGGAGAACATATTAGCTGATTCAACTAATAAGGGGATAATATCCAAAACTTATAAAGTACTTACAAATCTCAACACCAAAAAACAAGCAACCCAATTAAAAAAATCGTCTAGGACCTGAGTAGACAACTCTCCAAAAAGGACATACTGATAGTCAATAGACATATGAATGGATCCTCAATGTCACTAATCATGAAAGAAATGCAAATTAAAGCCACAATGACATGTCACCTGACCCTGGACAGAAAGGCTATCATCAGTAAGTCAAAAATCAAGTGCCAGTAAGGATGTAGATAAAGGGGACCCCTTTTGCACTGTTGTTGGGAATACAGATTGGCGCAGTCACTGTGGCAATCAGTATGAAGATCCTCAAAAAATTAATAATGAAACTGCCTTATACCCCAGTAATATCACTTCTGAGAATTTATTTGAAGGAACCTGGAGTACTAATTCAAAATAACATAAGCACCTCTATGTTCATTGCCGAGTTATTTACAATCATCAAGATATAGAAACAGTCTAATTGGTCATCAGTGTATGATTGGATAAAACAATTATGGGACATTTAGACAATGGAATACCACCTGACCATAAATAAGAATAAATTTTTACGCTTTGTGTCATCATGAATGGATTTAGAAAAATTATGCTAAGTCACAGAAATACAAATACCATATGGTTTCACTCATATATGGAATCTAATGAACTGAACTAACAAGCAAAATAGAGACAACTAAGATGGAAAGCAGGCTGACAGCTCAGGGCAGGACTGGGGGTTAGGAGCTGGAGGGATCAATCAAAAAGGAAAAAGGAATCATAGCTATGGACAACAGTGTGGTGATTGTGGGGTGTGTGAGGGGAGTATAAGGGGAATAAAAGATATGGAAAAATACAATAAAATAAATTATATATTTTTCCAATTAAACAAAAAAAATCATTTGTATTTTTTAATCAAATTCTAAGATAATCTCTTTCCTTAACTAAGCTGGTTCAATTTATTTTAACTTTTGAAAGCACTCACCAAAGCATATACATCTGTTTAAAAAAGATACAAATTTGTGTAAGACAATGGAAAGTAAAATAACAAATTTGTGTGAAATTATTTACATTAATTTTTATTTTCACATTTTCTCCTCCATTTAAGCACATTGAACTTCTATAATTTGAAAATTATTTTCTTCCAAATTTGTTTTCTTTTTTCCTTTATGTCTATATTGTGGTTTCTCTTGTTCATTAGCACTTTTAGCTAGAAGATAAACTGAGAACATGATATAAATTTAAAAATTCAAGTCAACCTAGTGTATGTTTGTACACAGGACTGCATTCGGTGAGGATCCCCAGGGTGATGGTGGATGATATTCTGCCATTATCAGTACACTTGTTTGAAGTTTTAATATTGAATTTCTGAATACAATTTAACGTGGGCTGTTTCCTTCAGCTTGACCTGTGCATCCACAGCATGGGTATTTTGATTTCCCCAAAGCAGTGACATTTTTTAAAAACCACTTTAAAAATATTTGAGATAAAACTTTGAATTACTGGCTTGGTTATTGATGTCAATGCATTTGGAAATCAAATTAATTTTAACAATGTTAGACATAACACTTTCCATGAAAAGGGAAAATGCATAGTGCAGGCGAACCTCTCAGCATCATGGTATTTGTTCTTGAGTCATTTGTTGAGATTGAAGTAGTTGGACTTCATAAGTTGTCAAAGGAAAACACATTATAAAGAGTTAAACAGACAAGGACTTCTTTATTCAAAATTATTGCAACAAGGAAGGGAGACTGAACTGCTTTCCCATGAAACAAAAGTCTGGGAGATTTTTAAATCCTGGAGTGAGCTAATGGAAAAGTATTGGATTAAAAAGTATAGATTGGCAGTTACAAATAGTCATGGGGATGTACAATAAAAAAGCATAAGAACTATAGTCAATAATATTGTAATAACTATGTATGGTGCCAAGTAGGCACTTGAAATATTGGGAGGATCATTTCATAAATTATATAAATGTGTAACCACTATGCTGTACACATGAAACTAAAATAATATGAACATCAACCGTAATTTTTTAAAAATTGTATGGAGGACATTGCAGACTAGTTTTATTAAGGTGATTGGGCCATCATTGTTTGCTGATTGTTTCCTATGGGCTACTACCCTCCCACAGAGACTGGTGGTGTTGGGAGCACTGTCTCTCTAGGTAATTACAATTCAATGTCCTTAAGAAAGACATTATTCCTGTGGTGTAAATCTGGCCAGAGGGTGGGAGAACATTTATATCTCAAAGGGTAAGAATTTACTTTTACAATTTTTTAAAGTAAATGTTCTAGGAAAAGGAAAGTCAGGGCCAAAAGCTAGGCAGAACTATATCTAAGTTTTTGTCAAGCTGAATGAACAGTGGGTCCTCTTGGTGACAGTGTATATAGAAATATTGAAAAATGTTTCTGAAAAGATATTATTAATTTTAATCTGCAATCCAATAAGGACCAGTCATTTTTGCCTGACTTTATGACATAAACTTTAATGCACAAGTACATTATCTATCCTTATCTAAACCAGTTGTTAGAATCTGATATAGCCATATGCACTTCTACTTAATTTAGTATAACATGGAAAGTTTTACTGAGCAGTCTTTCCCTTGTATTTGCAAAATATAATTGAATTTTCTCTTTTGTATTCATTCAACTGTCAGCTGAGGAAAGACAAACACTTTGTTTTTAAAGATTTGTGGCCAACTGTTCAAGTTGCAATCTGCTGTACTACAGAATTGTCCAATATTTCAAAAACTGAAAAAGCTCAAGAAATGTTATCCTTGGGCTGTTTATGTCTTTGGCAAAGAAAGTTTGTTTAATATAATTACCTATTCTTTACAATTTTACATGGAATATGTCAGTCTCCAATTTACTGTCTTTAGGCAGTAAATTCTAAATTCCCTGAAGTAGATCTTTTTGAAAGAGTGTGTAAAGAAGATTTTGAAACCAGTAAAGATTTTGTGAACTGGCTTTTGTACTAAATAAGTAACAGTACCTTATAACTGTGAGTTCTGACTTTAAAATAGTTAAAATATATTATCTGCAATAAATTTCTGCTAGATACCCTGAGACTTTCAAGTATGGGTATTGGTTAGCATATCTTCTTAAAATATGTAAGTACACAAACAGAAAAACACTAAAAGCCAGAAACCTGCTGTGACAAAATGAAATCAGGGGTGCAGTAACTGTATATTTAGAACGACAGACTGTGAAACCACCACAGGCAGGAAAAAAAGCTCTCCTGAGGTAATTTTGACTCCAATCTATAACCCATAAAAAGGGAACAAATTATGTGCAATCCATCACCTTTTAATTGAGCTATGAATTTGAGCTGTTTTAGAAATAATTAAATGAAATCCATTTGTACAATTATCTAAATGTATAGTTCCCTTTATGTGACTAAAATTGTTTTGTGGGTGATGAACCTTGAACAATAAATTGTGATGTCACATATTAAAACTGAGTTTTAACATCATACAAAGTAATTTATAACCATAATTATAAAATTATTGTAATGTAGCTTCTTGGAATTATTAATGTTTAAGGGGCTTCTCTGAAAAAGTAGAACACAGTAAATAACTGTATCTGTGAGTTTTAAATACTCATAAGTGTGGAGAATAACTAAGTGAGCACAAAGCAGTCCATTTTTATCTTTTAAACTTAGAGAGTCTGAGTACATGGGATTCTAACAATGGTGTCCACTAAACCACCTTTGAATATGAAGCAACAGTGGCAACAATGAATCCTGGCAAGTTAATACAACTAATTTCATTCTCATCTACTTATGTGCATAATTTACATTCAGTCAATAATCTGGCCTAACATTTGCAAAAAAAACCTGGAACCCTAAAAGAATTATCGATTTTTTAAATTTTTTATTGTTTTTTGTTATTGTTAATTTTTTATTGATTTTTTAAATTTTATTGTTCAAATACATTTGTCTCCATTTTTCTACCACCACTTTTCCCTGCCCCACCCACCCCTACCTCACACCCTCAATCCTTCCCCACTTTGGCTTAGTCCATGGGTCCTTTATACATGTTCCTTGACTTCGATTTTTTAAAATGCAAAGAGAGTAGAGTTTGTTATGAATATAAGGCCCAAACTAGTCTTCCTGAATAACTTCTCTATGAGCTTCAGGGAACAGAGTTCTTGGTTCCACATACTAAAGACATGAAAAAAAGTATAAAATACAGGCTAAAGTTAAAAACCTTAGAAAACCAAAATTTTCAACTATGATTTTTTAAATATAGGGCTCTCAACTAACATCAAACATTATACATGTTCTTAATAACAGACGACATATTCATGTTTTATTTTCATATCAGTATCAGAAGTAATCTAGTATTTTAGAAATACCTCCTAGTGTCAGCTCCTATCCCATTTGATTGTTTGAGATATGCTGGTATCACAGCCATAACTTTGCAAGCAAATGATGAACAAGAGTTGATACAATGATAAAGAAATCTATAAACAGAAAAAAGCTACTCAAAGAACGTACAGTTTCTGTAACAACAGATTTTGTAGTTTCTTATTTTAGTCAAATCCATTGGTTGGGAAACATTTGGGGCAAGAGAGCCTTTTTAGGAACCTATGTTACATCTGAGGAACATCCAAGAATATAGAAAAGTCTCTCATTGATTGAACCTAGAGTAATCCTTATACCAATTCTATACTATTTTAGTGTATACTGAGACAAAATGCTTGTTTCCACATTTTCTGATGAGGTTCAGAACTTTCTCTAAAACTATGTTTGACTCTAAAGGGAAATAGATGATACAGAGTAAAAGCAATGTCACCTCTAAAGACCACCTAATCCTGAAATGAATGATTAACCAAATGTATTGAGCATATACAACAGAATGGACAGCAAAACATAGGTACAGCTGTGGAATGTCTTCAACAAAAAAGAAATATAGAATATATGACTTCACAAATTCATAATTAAAGGTGTATTTCATTTCTTCATCTTCTGTCTTTTCCTGGTATTAAGATAATCTTTGTCATATTCATTTTTATATTTAGCTTTATTATGAGATTTAACAGATAAGGGTAAGAATGATGATCTATTAAATGATGGAATATCAAATTAATATTATTTATTCTTAGTTTTATGTGGAACATGCTGTTTTAATTGAGTATATTACCCTTAAATACTGGTGTTATACTAAAAGTAAATTGAAAGACAAAATTTTGAGAGAGACTTGCTGTGATAAAGTCTGTCATTGGTGTACCATACACCTTCATGAAATTACAAGGAGCACATAAGAAAATTGACACAAGAAATAGAAGATGAATTGAAGGTTATGAAGGCATAGACCTTGTGGTAGGTCTACCATCCCACCCACATACTAAAACTACTCAAAATAGTCTTAAAATTACATGTATTCCCATTATTTCTGCTTTAGTGGTTATAATACAACAACAGGGTAAGAAGTTTGGTTAAAACAAGTTTTTAAGCAATTTTCTGCTGTCTCCTCTTTCTAACCAGGGATTTGTGAATGTGAGATATCATACCACATCAGCGGTAAATGCTATAACATATATAAATACAGAAAAAGGACACTGAAAGATGGCGGGAACACATTGCAATATACAGATGATATATCCCAGAACTGTTTACTTGAAACTTATATAATCATACTAATCAATGTCACCACAATGAACTTAATTTAAAAAGGTAAAAAAAAACAAGATATATATTAGAAAAGGGTTAAATGGTAGCAAGTTCCATGCAGAGCAAGCAACTCAAATTTAATGCAAATAAATTTCAGATTATGGTTAATGACCACTGACACATGTGGATGCTTCATGATTCTCAGAAAGCATACCTTATTTACCAGTCACTTTTATACCACAAGTCTACTTGGTTATTTTAAGAATTCCCCTCTTTTCTCTGAAATTAACACATAGACTCAGCATGTCACCTGTTTTCCTTTGAAGGAGAAAATAGAAACAATGAGAGGGAACAACCACCATATACTTTATTAATGCCATTAATGAACATTAATGTATTATTTATATAAATTGATCTAAGTTATAATTACTGCTCTTATCTACCTGCTTATGGTGTTCTTTCTCTTGAGGTTACCATTATTTGCTAAAATTTTCCTCATTGGATTGATTTTTAAATGTCATGTGAAGGTCAAGTAATTAGTACATTTTGAAGAGAGATTCTTTACACTATATGTAAACTTTAAATGCCTTGAAAAGCAGATTCAGAGCTGAATAATATAACCACAGAGAGAGATCTTTAAACTTAGCATAATGTAAAACACATCTTAAAACATAGGTATACATTGCCTCAATTTTGTCAATAATTGATTTTTTAATATTCTATATCTTATTGCCTTTAGTTATTAGTAGTTTCAGTCTGCTCATTACTATACTTCCAAAGCAATACAAATCACTTTATAATCACTGTTATTCCCTTGACAAACAACAGCACAGACTCTGTCATATAGTAGGCGCTCAGGAATCTGTCTATCCATCTATCCATCTATCTATCTATCTATCTATCATCTATCATCTATCTGTCATCTATCATCTATCTATCATCTATCTGTCTATCATCTATCTATCATCATCTAACTACCTATCTATAATCATTTTATAATCACTGTTGTATCCCTGACAAATATCACAGTTTCTGTCATATAGTAGGTGCTTGGGAGTCCTCATTAAAGAACTATAATTATTATGTAAATACTGAGAAAATGTCCAGATCATTATACAAGTGATAAGAAAGCAGTTTTTTAAATTCTGCCCAAATGGAATTGCCGTGATCTGGAGTTACTTTTAAGAGTTAACCCTTTTCATATAAACTATTTAATAATTTAATGTCTATGTAAAAATATCACAGAATTATATTTTTGTTGAGGTATGTATAAAATAATATTTGCAGCTATTAAGTAAACAGATAAATAAGTTTTGAAAATGATATACACACGCATATAACCACGATCCAAACTGAGACATAATACTACCTTTGTACGAGAATGTTCTCTCATGTCTCTTGTGTTCTTGAACTAATATAACAGTATGATGCACTATGTCTTGTTTAGCTTCTTTTTCCCAGCACCAGGTCCTTCTGTTATTTTTATGCTCCATCCATGTTGTTGCATGTATCCATGTTTGTTTCTTTCAAATATATTATGTTTGCAAATATATTATATATTTTATATTGTTATATATAAATATTTCATGAATTCAAAATATATTGCATGAATATATTTTAAAAATCACAATTTGACATTTTTTTTCAGTTTTTGGCTACTATAAATAAAACTACTAGAAAACATCTTATGCAAGACTTTCTATGAACATATATTTAAGTTTCTTGTATGTAAATTTATAGCGGTAGGATTGTTGAGTAACATAATAGATATATTTTTAACTTTATGAGAAGGTGTCGAAAACCTTGTAACAAGTTTATACCATTTTATACTCCCATCAGAAATGTAATGCCAGTTTCAGTTCTACAAAGTTGCCAATATTTAGTATTACTAATGATTTTCATTTTTTTAGTCTAAAAATTGGTATTACAATATAATATAGTTTTCATTTTATTATTTAATTTTTATTGAGCACATTTCCATGTGTGCATTAGTATATCTTCTTTTGTGGAGTGTCTTTTTAGATCTTTTAGTCAATTTATAATTTAGGATGTGTTTGTATCATTGACTTGCAGGAATCTTTACTTGTTATAAATATAAATGCTTTGTGAAATATAGGTGCTAAGGATATCTTCTCATGAAAAGATTTACTTTTTCTGTTTTACTTTCTTTAATTAGAAGTTACTATGTTATTTAAGTAAATTTTATTATTTTTATCTAATGTTTAGTGGTTTTTATCACATCTTTGTTTATTGCAAGATCACAGTTAAAGTACTATTTTTTTCTTTAGAAGTTTTATGGCTCCAATTTGGTTCAGGTTCATGATTCATCTTTAGTTATTTTTATATTTTAGTATTAAGATAGGGTTCAAAGTTTATTTCTGCATGTGTGTATCCAGCTCGTCCAACACCATATCTAGAATTGATTTTCCTTCCCTGTCAAATTACTTTATCATATGTCAAAAAATCAATTAATGATGTATGAGTTGGTCTAGTTCTAACTTTTTAAATTTTGTTCCATTGATCAATTTGTCTACACTTATGATAATAAAACACTATCTCTATTGCTGTTTCTTTACAGAAATGTATAAAATAAACTTAAGCTTGCCAAATTAACTTATTCTTCTTAAGTGCATTTTGGCTATTATAGCTTCTCTCTATTTTAAATAAAATTTAGAATTAGCTTGCTAACATTGAAAAAAAAGCCTACTTCAATTTTTATACGGTTTTGTTGAAGTTTCAAATCATTTTGAGAACAGAGGACAACAACATGTATACTTGCAATCCATGAACACAGTATGTGTTTCTATTAATATAGTTTTATTTATTTATTTTTTAATTTAATTTTAATTTATTTTTTCAAATACATTTGTCTCTGCCAACCCCTCACCACTTTCCCTTGCCCCCTCCCTCCTTCCCTCCCTCAGCTCTTCCCCTTTGGTTTTGTCCATGAGTCTTTGCTATATGTTCCTTGACTTCCCCCTTCCCTTCCTTGTCCCCGCCCCCCCTCCCTCCTTTCCTCTTGTCTCTGTTGATTTCTTTACCTTTCAGTGTTGCTGGTCTCATTTTCCTTGCATCTTTGTATTGTTGGTTAGGTTCCACTTATAGGTGAGATCATATGGCATTTGTCTTAAAATGTATTTCTCATTTCTGATTAGTTTTATTCTGCATGAAAGTCTTACATTTCTTTTGTTAGATTTCCCTAAATTTTTGATAACTTTCAATGCTTCTGTAAATAATATGTTCAAAATTTAACTGTCCAAGTGTTTGTTTGCTTTCAGTATACAGTGATGCAACTAATGTTTTAATATTGACTTTGCATTATGAAATTTTTTTGAATTTATTTAATATTTTAAGTACTTTTGTAAATATCTGGGCTTTTGAACAAAGACATACACACTTACATATATACATATAGATGAATATATTTCTATATTTAAATATGTAATTGAATTGTATTTCAAAAATTTTTCTCCTCCTTTCTCATCTTTATGCTTTTGATTTATTTGTCATTGTTGTACTGAATGTGATCCCATGAAGTACTTTATGTATATAATGAAAGTAGACATATATTTTTATCCCAATTCAGCAGAAAGTTTTCAACATGTTTCAACTAAGTATGATGATACTCTATTTTTATATAGTTTTTACTAGATTTTGGAAGCTTGATAAAAATATTTAAATGTGTGTACATACATACATGTTCTTTATAAGTATATAAAACATTCTTATATATATACATATTACTATGTATGAACATGACTTACAGTCATATATGGGTATATCATATATGTTTGTTGCAGTTTGTGTGTTTGTATATTAGATATAAATTTATTCTGAATAAACTTTTTAAATATATAGTCATATATAAATACTCAAATGTTCAATTCTTTGAAAACTTTGGCTATTTTCTTTTCAAATATTTTGTCAAGTCCATTACTATTTAATCTTCTCTCATTCTCTGTGACCCTAGTTACATACATGTTAAACACATGATACTGTTGCATAGGTCTCAAACCCACTCTTGATTTTTTTATATGCTTAACTTTGATTAATTTCTAGTGACTTGTTTTGAGGTTCACTGTCATTTTTTCCCTTTTTCCCCTGACTACGATTAAGCTCATCTAATGAATTTTTCCATTATTTTTTATTTCTTTTTACAGTTTGATTTCCTTTTGAATATCTCCCATCTGTTTATACGTTTCAGAAATTGTCCACTAGGTTATTTAATGTATTTATACCATTTTTTGAAAAAGCCTTTTTCTGCTCATTTAAATTTCTACACACTGGCTTTGATTGCTGTTTCATCTCCTATAATGGGTCTCTTTTTTCACTTCTCCACATGCTCTGTTTGTAAAAAAAGATATAGAGACTAAAATAGAAAATATTTATACTCTCTTTCTCTATCAGGCTGTCTGGGTGGAAGAAGAAAACCATGTACCTTATAGATTAGTTTGTTTTGTGTTTGCTTTTTGTATTTATTTTGATTCATTAATTACTGGCTTCAAACATTTTAAGATGGAATCAAAATTTTCTCCTTTTTATCCCGCCTTATTTTGGGCAAGACTTGAATTTTGAAGCAATGTCAATACTCCAGTGCTCTCTCTTCTTTACATCCCAGTCACCACTTCCAGAGATGCTCAGGTATTTACTTTATGTTCTTCAGGATGCCTTTCTTAATCATATTGCTTTTCCACCTCCTTTCTTGGGTGCTGCTTTCAGTTGTTGAGGACTTTGTGTGTGTTGAGTGATTTTGTTAAATGATCCTGGTTTATGTGCTGCTTTTTTGGGCTGCCGTTATGAGCTCAGCAAAGTCCCTGTGATGTTTTGAGTATCTCTCTCAGCTTTCTTTTTCTACTACCAATAACTTTCAAAATGCTGCCATGTGCTTAGAAAGGGCTGTTTTGTGAATAATTCATTTACATTTTCCTGTACTACCCTCAGCCTTTCATGACCATCGCTGTGCCTTCAGCAAAAAGTTTCCACAAGTTCCTCTGACCTGCCTCCCCTGCCTTGATCTTGCAAGGTACAACCAGTTATACCCCTGGATATTTTTCTCAATAGTCTTACCCTATCCAGAGTCCTTGGCCACTTGCTGACCTTCAGTTTTCACAAAAACCCATGTTTCTAGACTTTCTTTCTCAGTACTCTTTTCTTGCCTTTGCTTTCAATGCACTGCTCTGTGCTCACAAAGATCCCTCAAGACAAAATTGGCAGGTGAATTACTGTGATTGTGGTTCTCTAAATTTGCAACCTGTTAGGCTAGTCCTGACATGGCCATTCAGTTTTTGTTGGAAGTTACTCTGATTCCTCCACCCTGTTCTATGTAATATTTGTTTCTCCTTGTGTCATGTTCACAATTGTTAGCAATGTGGACTTTTCTTCTTCAGCAATTAAAGTTTATCTGCATGCTTAGCTCACTGATTAGTTTTTTCATAATTAGGAATCTTTTCTTCTTTGTTATTATGGTCATGTGGTCTCTTGCAAATTTCTATAATCTAACCAGAATAGAAAGCCAAACGATGTAAATTGTATCTTGTAAAATTTTGCTCTACAGATTAAGTGCTTGAGGAAGATAACTAATATTATTTTATAGACTCATCCACTATTGAACTAGCTTTTTTACAAAAAAGAATTCTACCTTCATGATGCTTGATGAAATTATAAGTGCTTTTCCTGGGACACAGCAAATGAGGACAATCGAGCAAATCTGTGATTAGAGAAATACAAAGCTAGCAATTAAATTTATTTGAGCTGCAACTAGTAATCTGTTACTGGCCCCTTTCCCATTTTAAATGCAGTGGCTCTTAATAAAATTAAATAAAATTTGGGCTTTTTAACTGTCTTGGAGGCTTTTGTGTCATAGTTCATCACAAAACAATACTGTTCTGCCCAGTGTAATGACTTCTGCTCCTACTTTTAATACACCAATTGAGGATAATGTCCTACAATAGCATATCATTGAAACTAATTATTGAAGGAAAATAATCTCCCAAATATATATTACTAGAGATACTAGGTTTTTTTAATATATTGTGAAAAATTAGTGTATTTTCATATCAGTAGATTAGTAAAATGTATCCCACGCCACTTACAGTCCTTATTTTTCCACAATATAAAGTGCAAGCCTTATTAAAATATACACCCAAAATAAATTAAAAACCATTATATTGTGCCTTCACACTGATTTTGTTAAAATAATTATGACCTTGATTTTATAATTTTACTCTATTAGATAGTAAAACTATTGTTCTAATATTTCCAGTTACATTAATGTAATAAATATTCTTGCTGTGATTAATGGGGGCCATTGATTTTACATTCACACACATAATGATTTTATTATTTAAAAGATGATTATAATTTCCAAGAATGTTTTTGCTTATTGAAGTGATAACGTCCACATTTTGAATGTAATTAAGCAAACTGAATTATAAAATAAGTCTTATAATATAAATTTATTTTTCTAAAAACAGTGTTTTTCATCTAAGCTGTTTAGGGCCATAGAAACTTCCCTTTTATCTGTTTTGTTGTTGTTGTTGTTGGTTGATTGAATAATTCAAACACTCAGCAGATTAACAGGAGAAAGTCAAATATTGGTATGTGCATAGAGGAAATTCACATGAACAAGAAAATTCCAAACACAGTAAGACAAGATGAGATACATATATGTCATTTTGACTAAAGAAGAAAGGGGGAACCATGTTTGTGAGTTCAAAGGGGAAATAGGCAACTTACAGATAGCCAAGAAAGTAGAGATTTTTTGTTAGGCAACAAAAACAATGGGACCAAGGGGACTCTAGTGAACAGATGTGCATGGATTTTTCCTAGGTGCTAAAGTGAGTATGTAAAGGCAAACATGCTCAAATTCTCTTCCTGGAGCGGGGTTTTCTATCTGAATCTCTTTAAAGAAGGGAAGGAGGAGGTAAAAACAAACAAACAAACTCTTCCTGAGTTTTGGCGTTTTAATTTTTTACAGCTAGAAATAACCTGTATGCCAGGAGGGGACATTCTGGGGCACGCCAATCCCCACAAAACCCACTGGTGCTTTTGGAGGAATCTAATTCAGTTTTCTTAGACTTTTGGTCTTAGGATGCTTTTACACTCTTAAAAATCATTAAGGATCCCAAAGATCTTTAGTTTATGACAGCTATATTTATATTTATATTTATATATAATATAAATATATAAATATATTTATATATTTATGACAGCTAAATTTAATAGCATATATTTATTATTTCATTAAATATTACATGTTATATGTAACATAAATGATTTTTTGTGAAAGGTAATTATATTTTTCAAAAAAATTGTTTATACTATTTAAAATTTGACTTAATATATACATCAACTGGATTTTCATGTCTACTTTTTCATTCTTTGTAAGATCACACGTAATATATGTTTGGGGAAACTCTATTGTTTGCTCTTGAATGAATGAAGTAGGAAGGTGAATTATGTTTTTATATTACCATGGAAATAATTTTAGGCAGGCAGACACCTTGAAAAAGTTCTTTGGGGTGCCTGGGCCATGTTCTTAAAACCACTGAGCCATTGAATAAGACAATGAAATATAATTGGTTAAATATCTAATAATTTGCAGATAATTCTTCCCTTAAAACCTAATCTTAATACCTCTATGGTTGTCTCTTATGGATTTAAAATTTCTCCAAGAGACTGGTACCATAAAGATTCTCCTGCCTCCTTGGAAAAGATAATTTTTTTCATATAATATGATGTCTCTAAATTAACTGCATTGTTTATATTTCTACTAGTTTAATATTTGCATGTCTAGGACTTAAATGATGCATTATAACATTTTTTACACTAAATAAATATAAATATTGCATTTGGTTTAGGAAATAAATTGTGTATAATGTTTGCATCTTTCCATCCTGGTGTATGTGAATGCCCGGTCAGTGCTGAGTTTACTTCATTTAAAGATTTATTACTTAAAGGCATATTGACCTCATGTTTTCAGGAGCTCTGTCATGGCTCTTTCCAGTATTCATACCTGTATTTTCTTTCTGTAAGTGTGGGCTGGTGACTTGCTTCTAATTGGTAAAAGAAAACAAAAATCATACAATATCATTTCCATGGCTAGGATACAAAAGACGGTGGCTTTCTTACTAGTCTGTCATCTCTCTCTTGCTGGAACTGTCTTGCTTGCTTGATCAGGTGAAAAATGTTGTGAAATGCCCATGGAGAAGCACACAAATCTAGGAACAGAGAGACAGACAACTCATGTGATCACCTCAGGCATCAGTCCAACCATCCACGAGAAACTGGATCTCACCAACAAACACAAAAGTCAGCAAATAGGTCAGTCCTTCCCAGTCAATTCTTCAATTGACCTATGTCAGTTAGAGATCCATAATCAGTAGATTCAGCTAAGGTGTATTCATACCCTTGACAAAGAGCATCTCTGAAATAGTGACTGTTGTTAATTTAAGACACTCAATTTGGCGAAAATTTGTTACTCATTAATAAATAACTAATAAGCTTAGTAAGTATTGCTATAGGGGATACAATGAATGAGGCAGGAACTTGGCCCTCAAAGATGCTTATAGACTTTTAGAGAAGGTAATTCACAATATGGTCACTTCTAGTGTTAGAAAAAACACACAATTCTAAATGCCAAACTGAAGCACTAATATTACTTAATCAAGCTCTTTTTTTTAAATAGAATGATTTATATCTTTTGTTTTTATCTTAAATTTTTACTTAAACTTTCTACAAATAGATGTACTCAAATATACTATGATCTTATGATTTAAAGTTTTTTGCATTACTTTATTACAATCTTCAACATCTGTCTATCCCTACATTTATATCATGTCTCTATATATTTATAAATTTAAATAGAAAATACCTTTAAATTGTATTTGACCAGAACTTGCTAAACATTTCAAAAGCATCTTCTAGAATCAGGCATAATTAAAAATGTAACTAGTATACAACAGATGTTACATTTGTGGTAAATAGTTACTGAGTATTAAAACAAAATTATGAAAATGCACATTATTGAGATGAGAAGGCCTGCTTTGCAAAGTATTTACATGTAAATATCATTGCTTCCTGCAAGAATAAGACAGGATTCAGCATCATCAGCTATTTTGATTTTCATAGTGTATTACTAGGAAATGTGGTTATAAATAAGTAGAAAAATTCAGAAGTGTTGACATGACAATGTCATTCAATTATTTGATCTTTTTCTGTTATATGATGAAATTTTATATATCTCATTTGAATTCTTTTGAATGTAAATAATTGGAAACAACATGTGCTTCACAACAATTTATTATTCAGTTATTATCATCTACTTTCTCAACTTCAACACTGATATTTCATACTATACTTTTAATCATGAAAATATAAAATCCATGAGACTAGAGGATTTTTCTCAGTTTTGTTCACTTATGAACCTCTGCAATAATGGCAGCATAGTAAGATTAGGGGCAGATGAGAAGTTAGCTCCTTTTGGTAAAAATGGAGGAAATTGGAGTATAGTAGGAAGTCCCTTGCGTTTTATCTGATGGTGCATCTTTTCTCAGGCATATTATTGATGAATGGGTACATTTTAAAAAGATGTAAAATTGGCAAAGTTAATTTGTCTGCACCTGGTGGCCTTTTGACTGTCCAGGGCCAAAGAATTGTCTAGTATGAAGGCTAAGACTTTATTATGACGTTTTCTTTTTTACCTCGCCAAAAAAAAAATCACTTCTGGAATAATTACAGGACCCATAAAAGCATCTGTACTTTGGAAACCATACATTCTGACACCTTTTAGATAGATTGTTGATTATGTCCTAAATTCCAAACAGAATTTTAATTCTTATTCATGTACATCTCTTCTTTTTTAAAATTTTATTTTATTGTTTGTTATTACAGGTGTTCCCACTTTTTCTCCCTTTCCCTACCTTCACCGAGCCCCATACTCTCCCTCTAGAGCCTATTCCCATATTGTTTGTCCATGTCCATGGGTTATGCATAAATGTTCTTTGGTTAATCCCTTCACCATCTTTCATCCGTCTTGTACAGTGTTAAGGAAAAAAAGAGAACTCTGTTATCAACTCAACTCTACAAGCTGCAAATCTTGGTACTTTTGTCCACTGCAGCTACTAATCATCGTCCATGATCTGTTTTACTCCCTATTATACTGATAGACACTTCAGGCTTCTTTCCTTATGTATAGATTCACTATCATTGTTGTAGCTTGGGCAGTAAAATCTTTCCCTGGCCTTTGCAATGATTTCCTAAATGTTCTCACCTTTCCTCCATTCTTGTCAACTCTCCAAAATGCTGATCATGTCATCTTTTCTCCTAATTCTTCTGTAGCTACTCATTACTGAAGTGATAAAATCAACATTAATTAGCCTGCTCCATAAGACTCTCCGTGCTATAACTTTCATTTTCTCACAGGTCGTAATTACGCATTGCCGTAAATTTTTGTTAACAAAACTCTTCTGATTACTCTCAGCTCTTCATTTACCCTGCTAGCAGCACACACAACAGTCAATAGTTCTTCCACAATGGTGGTTCCTGTGTGTTTCCTGCTTCCTTCCATTCTTTCTAACATTTTCAATTGCCCTTCACGAACAGTTCAAGCAATAGTTATGAGGTATCTACTTCATGACCTTTACAATGTGAGACCTCATATAAAACTGAGACTAAGTCACCATCTTTCTCTGGAGGAGTATACAGTTTCAGAGCAATAAACACCATATTCCTCCTGACTTTATTTCTGATAAATTTACTTATATTTTGTCTTATTTAAAAAGTGTTCATCTTGTAGTAGGTTAACTTGGCATTTTCAAGCAGAAGTAATTGTTCTTCCAATTATTACCAAAATTCTTCTTTTAAATGTGTCAAGAGCACATAGCATTCGGAATATTGAATTTTACATGTTTGTATGTCTAATATTACACTAGGTTTTAAACTTCATCAAAATAGGAATTTTTTCCTTTGGTTTTTAATTCCATCTATTATACAGATGTGATCATATGGTATGTAATTAACAATATCCTTTGAATTAACAAGTTTTTCAGTTCCAATCTATTCATACACTTCCAAGTTATTTTCTTCATTTCTTAGATCTTGTGAAAAAATATTGTACTATGCCAAGAGGTATAAGAATTTCATAAAAGCAGTACCTTATTAATGAATATCAATGGTGGTGCACAACTACATCCTACTCAGTGTCAAAGGCTGATAAATTTGAATAGAAACAAAAGTCATTTAGTTAAAATTTTCACTTGAAAGTATACCACACTGCTTTCCATAGTGGCTGCACCAGTCTGCATTCCCACCAACAAAGCAGTGTGGAATTTCCTCAAAAAGCTGAAAATGGAACTGCCTTTTGATCCAGCGATTCCCCTGCTGGGACTATACCCTGAGAACACCAAAACGCCAATACAAAAGAACCTATGCACCCCAATGTTCATAGCAGCACAATTTACAATAGCCAAGTGTTGGAAGCAACCTAAATGCCCATCAGTAGATGACTGGATCAAAAAATTATGGTACATATACACAATGGAATACTACGCAGCAGAAAGAAAAAAGAAGTACTAAACTTTGCGACAGCATGGATGGAACTGGAGAGCATCATGCTAAGCGAAATAAGCCAGGGGGCGAA
Source organism: Pteronotus mesoamericanus (assembly GCF_021234165.1). NCBI lineage: Eukaryota > Metazoa > Chordata > Mammalia > Chiroptera > Mormoopidae > Pteronotus > Pteronotus mesoamericanus. The sequence continues at coordinate 64,183,456 of NW_026555321.1, forward strand.
AGACAAATACCATATGATCTCACCTATAAGTGGAACCTAACCAACAATGCAAAGAAGCAAGGAAAATACGACCAGCAACACTGAAAGGAAAAGAAATCAACAGAGACAAGAGGGAAGGGGGGGGCAGGGAAAGGGAAGGGAAGGGGAAAGTCAAGGAACATATAGCAAGGACTCATGGACAAAACCAAAGGGGAAGAGCTGAGGGAGGGAAGGTGGGAGGGGGCAAGGGAAAGAGGTGGGGGGAAGGCAGAGACAAATGTATTTAAAAAGTAAATAAATTAATTAAAAAAAAAAAAAAGAAAGTTATACCAAAGGAAGCTGTGTAAGACAGAATGGAAAAATGAGGCTTATAGACTGTATCTTGGGCCTTCCAGGGTAATCAAAGCTTTCTTTACTGGAAAATATGCTTCTTTATGTTACATGTTTCTACCCACAAACAAGCAAACAAACAAAAAGTTTCCATGAACAACATCACTACACAATTAGTAAGTGCCCACTATTTAAACTAGGGTTTGCTTTTCTGCCCATCACTGACTCAAGATAATTTTAATTCTAAGAAATAGAAAACTCAATTCAAACGTATTTAAACAATAAAGAGGATGTATTGACTTGTATAATTAAAATTCCCAGGTACAGTTGCTCAAGGTTCTGGCATAGTTTGTTTAAAATTCTCTAAGCTTGGCTCTGGCCAGGTAGCTCAGCTGGTTAGAGCGCTGTCCCAAATGCCAAGGTTGCAGGTTCCATCCCTGGTCAGGACACATACAAGAATCAATTAATTAATATATAAATAAATGGAACAACAAATTGATCTTTCTCTCTCTCTTTCCCTTCCTCTCTCTCTCTCTCTCTCAAATCTAAATCAGTGATTTTAGCAAATCACTGCAACACTTGCATGTCTCCAATGAACAGATCTTCTTGTGCAGAACAAGCTTCACATTGAATGGCCCATGACTAGACTCAATCTTTTTAACCAGAGGGATACCATGTTCTGATTATTTCAGGTTTGGTTTACTTGGTACCATCCTTATGGTAAGGAATGGGATTTTTATCACTGGTTTACCATCCAAATAAAAACACTCTTGCCACACAGGAAAATGACATAGTGAAAATGTGAAGATAATTACATAAAATAGTATCAATTATTAAGGAAGGGAAAATTCTAACCTAATTTACTTTTTAAAAATCATTGTTTTGAACTTATGTGTTAGAAGAATTTCCTAGGGTAGTTACTAAAATAAAATTGCCTAGCATACACTGGATACAGCTATTTATATTATCAATTCTTCTCTTTTAGTAAGTCTTTCTCATCAGCATACAAAAATGCCACTATTTATCCCATATTAAAAAACATAAACAAATAAAACAATAACAATAGGGGGCAAGGGAAAGTGGTAGGGGGGAAGGCAGAGACAAATATATTTAAAAAAATAAATTAATACAAAATTTAAAAATAAACAACAAAACTCTCTTGACTTTACTTTCCTCCAATCATTGCCTTATTTTTATCTTTCATTTGATAGCAAACTCCTCAAAATAATTTTCCATGTATACAATTCTAAGTTCTCTCTACCATGGTTTTATAAACCCACTTCAGTAAAACAATTGCATCCACTCACTCTAAGATGACTAAATGACCTGTGTGTTTTAGAGGCCAATGCCAATTTGCAGTCCACATTCTTCCTGACAGTGGGAACCTAATATCTGGTCAAATTCTTCTTCCATGAAATGTTTCTAATACTTGGCTTTCAGACTAACATAATCTGTGTTTCTTTCTTTCTTTTTTTCCCTGCAAATTTACTGGTAATTTTTTGTCATTTCCCCTTGTCAATACAATTATGTCTAAGAATTGTTAGTACAAAAATACCTTAGGTGTCTTTTTTTCTATTGACACTGGTTTCTTGGTGATGAAATATAATTTCATGGATCTAATAGCATCTACATTAAGAAGCTTCCCAAATATTTACAACACTAACTTTGTACTGTCACTTTAATCATATTTGTATCCATTAGATATGTCCACTTGACAAAAAGGAATCACAAACAATATCCTTTCCTCCAAATTCACCTCTGACATGTTTTTCAGAAACATGTCTAATACTCCCTATCAAAATAGATAGCAATTCCAGTTTTTCTAATTTTCATGACAAAAAATTAGATGAAACATTACTGATTATTTTATTTTTAACAAGTACAGAGAATTTAAAACTTCTAAATTCTCCTTTTTAAAAACAAATCTCACTCAAGGATACACTTATTGATTTGAGAGAGAAAGGAAGGGACAGAGAAAAACTTAGACACGAGAGAGAAACATCCATTGGCTACCTCTCTAATGCACCCTAACTCACAACCTAGGTTATGTACGCAACCTTCAACCTTTAGGTTTATGGTACAATAGTTAAGCCAACTGAGTGACACTTGCTAGGGCTCAAATTCCCATTTTTTAATTTATAAATATAAATAATTTGCTGAACATTTTTGTGTCTACCCATCGATTAAAAACATGTTTTTAACTAAAATTGGTTACCATTCTTTTTTACCCCAGATTCTGAACACGCCTCTCATTATCTAACGAGATTGGGATTAGAGCTAAAAAAGTTAATGAGAAATTTGACAAGTTGATGAAAATATGCTGTAGAAATCAGTTTTATAAAAAAGTTGTAAGTTGGCTGCAGCTTAGTTTTTGAAAATCTTATTCATGAAATAATTAAAAACAAACTGTCCCAGCATGTCCTATCATTAATTAAAAATGCCAGGGAACTATTTTTTAATGCTTGGTTCCATTCCCCAAATCATGCAATCAGCTTATTTGGTCCCTAGTACACTTAGGTAATTGTTTCTGTTAAAAGCTTACAGCGTATACTTTAGACGATTAAAGGACACAGAGATGGATGGCACTAAGCAAGCCATTCACGGTAATTGAAATAGTGTCATTTACAGCTTGTCCAGACTGCTGCAGATGTTGGAACTCTCGGTACACAACCTACTCTTCACCTCTTGTAGAAAAATTACCTTACTCCTTAGAATACGTTGTGTTCTTTATGCTATCTTGTGATTTTCGTTTCCCATGAAAGCATGATGAATGTATTAAATATTAATTCCCAGTTTTCCTAGTAAATGCAGGTACAACCATTAATTAAAGTGACCATGCCAGTCTATAGAGCATAGTTTCAAACAAATCGGTACATGTTACCTGATTTATTTCTCTCTGTGACAGAGTTTAACAAGAAATATAATTAACCTTTTCCTCACCACATCTGTACATTTGTGTATCTACTTTATGAAGTACTGAAACACACACACATACACACATTTTTTTGTATGCCAAATGATTACATGAGCAGATTAAATACTGGCATGAGGTTATAAATGTGATCTTTATATGAAAAATATATTATTAAATTTTGTCAGTGTATGTGATTTTCTCATTTCATACATTTCAAATACATGAAATATGTTACCATTAAACATAGATGAATTTGATGTTTATGACAACTGCTAAAAGGAAATATTTATGCATTTAAATAAATTTTTAAAAACATTTTAAAGACCTAGGTGAATAGTTCAAATAAGCAAAAATTGTAATTCTTACAAACTTTTCCATTCCAGAGACAAGTAATTGCCAAATTTCTGTTTTGAGTTTTAAAATTGTTTTCTACACATTAGTCAGATTCTAATATATATATATATATATATATATATATATATATATACCACATTCTCTCATTCCATTGGAATTCTAACAAACTAAAATAAATTTAAATAACTTTATATAGAAAATATTAATATACTATTTATACTAATTATGAGCTGCCTTTTTAATCATTGAAAACCAGATACTTTTCAGCACTAAGAAATAAAATAGTGGATTTTAGGTCTTTGACACTTATTCCAACCTTAAATATTCTATTATAATTATAATAAAATGAATTGTATTAAAGTTTGGCCCAGAAATTATGACATTACATAATTTTATATTTTATAAATTATTTCCATGCAAAGTGGTATCATTTTAATAATGCATGAGGGAATGAAGCAGAGTGTATCTATGGTAATACAAATTTTAAATCAATTGCAATGTTTTATTACTCTCCCCAAAATAGATAGAATGTGAATCTGGAATAATTTTTGGATGGCGTCCAATTTTAAAAATGAATATTTAGTTCTAATCATCTTGCTAAATGAGTTCTCTATATCCCAAATAGGAAGACCTTAGGTACTCTCTCTTAATGGAACAAATTGTTTATGCATAACATACCTAACAATTAATATATAAAATAGGTATTTGCAGTAACACTTCTTAGGATAATCTTACAGTAGCAGAGGCATTAGATCCAATTCTATGAACCTTTGTACTAAAGTTGATTTACTGTCAGGAATAGTCAATCCTCTCAAGTTGTCAAGCTTAGGTAATAGGTGTATCAATAATTAATGGCACAAAATCTATCTTACTGACAGTTTTACAGAGATTTTGTGATTATGTTAATAATCACCATCTTCTATTTTTATCTGTATCTATTATTTTAGAATGATTGATGTCTCTCTTAATTCTGTGGTTTTATTTTTATGACATAGTTTCACTTACTCATTCTCTATCAGTTTTAAGAAACTGGCAACTCTAAATGTTGACTTGTGCAGTAGGTAGTTATTATAACCATGTTCTAATAAGCCTAGGAGGCTATATAGACACTAACTTGCATTGTGGCCTTGGTCAGGAGCTCTCATATTTCTTCTAAACTATAAAAATCTATAAATCCTTCTAATACCATGTAAAGTATAGGAGCACAGTGATTAATAATTTCCTTAATAAACTTTATGAGGGACTGAAATTCTGTATTTAAACAACACACTCAATATATATCTATTACAGACCTGTTATACACTACGACATATTCTAGTCTGGGGTGACATTGAAGGACTTAATAGGCACAAATCACTACCCTCTAACCACTCAAATTCTGCTGGAAGTCTACAACTATTCAAACGAGTAAGAAAAATATATAGCAGAATAGATAACAATAATTGTTACAGAGAACGCCAATGAAGAAAGGGTAATAGATGTTGTTAGTTAAGCTGAACATAAAAAACTTAGTCAGGGAAGGCCTCACTGGGAGATTGAAGCAAAGACCAGAAAAAAAGTCAAAGAATGGGCTTGGTGATGAATTGTGGAGAACAAATTCCAGGCAGAGAGGACAGCAAGTATGAAGTGAAAAAGGGATAAATAAGATACTAATTTAAGTTAACACTAGGAGAGTGAGGTAGAATAAGGAGTCAGATTGGAAAAGCGTTTATAGGCCATTGTGGGATTAAATTCTGACTTGTAAATCCTAAGAAAAATTTGATACACTCTCACTTACATTTTAATAAGATGCAGGTAGCTTCTGTGTTGGGAATATATAAAGGAAGACATTAGAATTACTGAGATCAGTTAGGAAGCCAGTGGACTAATCCATTGTGTTGGTGACAAATCACAGTAGGTTTTAAAGGAGTTAAAATTGTATTTACTTTATATTATTCTTTTACTTTTAAAATATTTTCAGTTTTATTGATATATAATTAACACATAACATTGTATAAGATTAAGGTGTGCAACATAGTAATTATACACACACACACATATTATATATAGCAAAATAATTATCACAGAGTTAGTTCACATATCCATCACCTTACATAACTGACAAATTTTTGTGTAAGAACTTTTAAAATATACCCTCACAGAAACTTCAAGTATATAATACAGTGTTAATAACTGTAATCACCATGCTGTATATTACATCCCCAGGACTTATTTATTTCTAACTGGAAATTGTATTCATTGGTGAGCTCACTTGTTTGTTTATTTGTTTGTTTGTTTGTTTGGCAGGGGAGACTTTGGTTATAAGTATTAGTAGATTATGAAAATTTGGACTTCATTTTTTAGGAGATTTCCTAGAAACAGTAACCTATGTTATTTGAAATATTATCAAGTGGTCTCTTGTTAGATCATTATAGATCAGAGTGTGAGCTTTGAAAAAAATAATAATCACCTTTCTGATGATTGAAAGTAGGGGCAGAAAAAGAGGTTCCGGAAAGGTCAACATCTGAATTAGATAGAAGAGAGATGAGCATAATGAGAACGTTTGCTGCATTCACTTTAAATGTTATAAGTATTTCATATTTCAGAACATTAAGAATCAGTACATTTAGAAGAGTGACAATTTGGATTGATATTTAGTTTCTTTTGCCCATGCCCATTTTTTAAAACGATGTTGTGAGATTAGATAAACATATATCTAATCCAGTTTCTCCTGTCCTCATAAGCCTGGGAGTAAAATTTTTTTATTATTATTTTTTTTACTTTTTATTGCTCAAATACATTTGTCTCCATTTTCCTGCCACCACTCTCCCCTGCCCCCTCCTCTTCTCCATTTCTTAATCCTTTCCCACTTTGGCTTTTTGTCCATGGGTCCTTTATATGTGTTCCTTGACTTGACCCTTCCCCTTCCCTTTCCCCGCCCCACTTCCCTCCTTCCCTCTTGACTCTGTTGGTTTCTTTTTTCTTTCAATGTTGTTCATTATATTTTCCTTGCTTGTTTGCTTTGTTGGTTAGGTTCCACTTATAAGTGAGATCATATGGCATTTGTCTTTCACTCCCTGGCTTATTTCACTTTGCGTAATGCTCTCCAGTTTCATCCATAGTGTTGTGAAGGTAGTAGTTCTTTTTTTCTTTCTGCCGCATAGTATTCCATTGTATATATGTACCATAGTTTTTTGATCTACTCATTTACTGATGGGCACTTAGGTTGCTTCTTGCATTGGTTATTGTAAACTGTGCTGCTATGAACTTTGGGGTGTGTATTTTTTTGAGTTGGTATTTTGGGGTTCTTAGGGTATAAGCAGAATTGCTGAGTCAAAAGACAGTTCCATTTTTAGATTTTTGAGGAAATTCCAAACTGTTTTCCACATTGGCAACACCAGTCTGCATTCCCACCAACAGTGAACTAGGGTTCCCTCTTCTCCATAGCCTCACCAGCACCCATTTTTGGTTGATCTGTTTATGATGGCCATTCTGATCTGTGTGAGGTGGTATCTCATTGTGGTTTTAATTTACATTTCTCTGATGGCTATGATGATGAGCATCCTTTCATTTGTCTCAGGGCTCTCTGTATCTCTTCCTTGGAGAAGTGCCCATTTTTTGTTTGTATTCTTGGAGTGGAGATGTGTGAGTTCTTTATATATTTTGGAGATCAAACCTCTATCTGATGTATCATTGGCAAATATACTTTCCCATATGATTGGTTTCCTATTCATTTGGTTGATGTTTTCTTTAGCCATGCAGAAGCTTCTTATTTTGATGAGCTACCACTTGTTTATTCTTTCCTTTATGTCCCTAGCTTTAGAGGATATGTAGGTGAAAATGTTGCTGCATGGAATATCTGAGAGTTTCCTGCCAATGTTCTCTTCTAGAACTTTTATGGTACTGTGACTTACATTTAAGTCTTTTATCCATCTTGAGTTTATTTTTGTGTATGGTGTCAAATGATGATCAAATTTCAATTTTTTGCATGTAGTCATCCAGCTCTCTCCACAGCATTTGTTGAAGAGGCTATTATTACTCCACTTTATGCTTCTACCCACTTTGTCAAATATTAACTGAAAATAAGACATAGGTTTATTTCTCGGCTTTCTCTTCTGTTCCACTGAACAATGTGTCTGTTATAATGACAGTACCAGACTCTTTTGATTACAGTGGCTTTGTAATATAATTTTATGTCACGTATCGTGATCCCTCCTGTTTTGTTTCTCTTTCTCAAAGTTGCTGTAGATATAGGGGGTAGTTTATGGTTCCATATAAATTTTTGAAATGTCTGTCCTATGTTTATGAAATACATCATTGGTATTCTAATAAGGATTGAATTGAATCTATAAATTTATTGGTGTAGTATGGACATTTTGATGATGTAAATTCTTCTAATCCTCAAACATGGTATATGCTTCCATTTATTTGTGTCTTCCTTAATTTCTTTCCTCAATATTGTATAGGTTTCTGAGTACAGGTCTTTTACCTTCTTGGTTAAGTTTATTTCTAGGTACTTTATTTCTCTTGTTGTTATAGCAAATGATATTTTTTTCCTGATTTCTGATTCTGATATTTCATTGCTGCTGTACAAAAATGCCTTCGATTTCTGAATATTGACTTTTTATCCTGCTGTTTTGCCAAATTCACTTATTAGATTGAGTAGTTTTTAGTTGAGTCTATAGGGTTTTCTATGCACACTATCATGTCATCTCCAAACAATGATAGTTTTAGTTCTTCCTTTCCAATTTGGATGCTTTTATTTTTCTTTCTTGTCTGATTACTGTGGCTAGGATTTCCAATAAAATGTTGAGACGAAGTGGAGAAAGCGGACATCTTTGTCTTGTTCCTTATCTTAGTAGGAAAGCTTTCAGTTTTTGCCCATTGAGTATAATGTTGGCTATAGATTTTTCATGTATGTCCTTTATTATGTTGAGGTATGCCCACTTTATTCCCACTTTGCTCATTGTTTCATCATAAATATGTGCTGTACCTTATCAAAAGCTTTTTCCCCATCGATTGAGATGATCATGTGGTTTTTGTCTTTTGTTTATGTGATTTATCACATTTATTGATTTGTGAATATTTAACCATCCTTGCATCCCTAGAATGAATCCCACTAGATCATGGTGGGTCATCTTTTTAATGTATTACTTGATGCAGTTTGCCAATATTTCATAGAGAATTTTAGCATCTTATGTTCATCAGTGATATCGGTCTGTGGTTTTCTTTCTTTGCTGTGCCTTTATCTGATCTTGGGATTAGGATGATGTTGGCCTCATAAAAAGAGTTTGAGAGCCTTCCCTCATCTTGAATTTTTTGGAATAGTCTGAAAAGGACAGGGGTTAACTCTTCCTTAAATATTCTGTAAAATTCTCCTGTGAAGCCTTCCCATCCAGGGCTTTTGTGTGCTGGGAGTTTTTTAACTAGTGCTTCAATTTCACCAGCTGTTATTGGTCCTTTCAGACTGTCTTCATCTTCTTCATTCGTTGTTGGAAGGTCATATTTTTTGAGAAATTTTTCCACTTCATTTCAAATTTCTTGGCATGTAATTGTTCATATTAATTTCTTACAATCCTTTGTATTTCTGTGGTATCAGTTGTTATTTCCCCTCTTTCATTTCTGATATTATTTATTTGGATCCTCTCTCTTTTTTTCTTGATGAGTCTTCTTAAAGGCTTATTGATTTTGTTTATCTTTTCAAAGAACCAGCTCCTGTATTTGTTGATCTTTTAAATTGTTCTCTTAGTCTGTATGTCATTCAGTTCCGCAATGATCTTGACTATTTCCTTCCTTCTAGTTGCTCTAGGCTTTGTTTGTTGTTGTTTCTCTAGTTATTGAAGCTGGAGTGTTAGGTCATTTATTTGAACTGTTTCTATCTCTTTAGGTAGGCGTATATTGCTATGAACTTCCCTCTCAGTACTGTCTTTGCAGTATCCCATAGGTTCGGGACTGTTTTGTGTTCATTTTCATTTTTTTCCAGAAACTTTTTGACTTCTTCTCTTATCTCATTATTAACCCATTCATTGTTTAATAGTGTGCTATTCAGTCTCCATGAGTTTGAAAGTTTTTGAAGTTTTTCCTTGAGGTTGGTTTCCAGGTTTAAGTCCTTGTGGTTTGAGAAAATGCTTGTCATGATTTCAATTTTCCTGAATTTGTTGAAGCTTGCTTTTTGTCCTATCATGTAGTCTATCTTTGAAAATGTTCCATATGCATTTGAACAGAATGTGTATTTTGCTTCTTTGGGATGAAAGGTTCTATATATGATGGTTAAGTCCATTTGATCAAATGCATGGTTCAGTTCTACAATATCCTTGTTGATGTTTTGTTTGGAAGATCTATCCGTTTTTGAAAGTGGGCTGTTAAAATCTCTTACTATCTGTGTGTTGCAGTCTCTATCTTGAAGTCCTGCAAGATTTTCCTTATACATTAGGATGTTCCTATGTTGGGTGCACATAGGTTACAATGTTTATGTCTTATTGATGGATTCTTCCTTTGAGTATTATAAATTGTCCCTCTGGGCCTCTTTTTATGGCCTTTATTTTGAAATTGATTTTGTCTGATGGCAACAAATATTCCAAGTCACAAAAAGCAAAGGCCTACAACCAAGACTGCTCTTCCCAAAAAGGCAGAGACAAATGTATTTCAATTAAAATGGAAAGTGAAATAAAGAGTTTCCTAGACAAAAGAAAGCCAAAAGAATACATCTTCACCAAACCAGCACTACCCATGCTACCCATGCTTTTTTTTTCCCTTTCTATGTGCTTGGGATTTTTTTTTTTCTATCCCTTTACTTTCAGTCTGTATATGTCCTTTGTTCTGAGGTAAGTCTCTTGTACACAGCAAATGCGTGGGTCATGTTTTCTTATCCATTCAGCTATCCCTTGTCTTTTTATTGGGGCATTTAGTCCATTTACATTGAGAGTTATTACTGATAGAAACTTATTCATTTTTCCCTTTGTACCTGTGTTCTCTTTCTCACTCTTTTTCTTCATTTTCTTAAAGCTGTACCTTTAGCATATCTTGTAGTGCTGGTTTGGTGAAGATGTATTCTTTTGGCTTTCTTTTGTCTAGGAAACTCTTTATTTCACCTTCCATTTTAATTGAAAGTCTTTTTGGGTAGAGCAGTCTTGGTTGTAGGCCTTTGCTTTTTGTGACTTGGAATATTTGTTGCCATTCCCTTCTGGCTTGTAGTGTTTGTGTTGAGAAGTCAGCTGCTAGCTGTATTGGGGCTCCCTTGTATGTTACTCCCTGTTTCTCCCTTGCTGGTTTTAGGATTCTCTCTTTGCCTTTGATAGTTGCCATATTAATGATGATGTGTCTTGGAGTGGGCCTCATTGGGTTCCTCTTGAATAAAACCCTCTGTGCTTCCTGGGCTTGTGTGACTTTTTCTTTCCTCCAGTTAGGGAAGTTTTCCATTATTAGTTTTCAAACAGGTTCTGTATCCCTTGCTCTTTTTTTTCTCCTTCTGGTATCTCTATTACACACAAATATTTTATATTTCAGATTTTCCTGCATTTCCTTAAAAGCCTCTTTATTCTTTTTGAGTCTTTTTCAATTTCTTTCTCTTTGGATGCTTTTTTCTACCTTCTCCTCCAGCTCGCTGATTTGACCCTCGTCTTCATGTAGTCTGCTTTTGATTCCTTCTCTTGTGTTCTTCAATTCAGAAGTGTATTCGTCATTTTCTCTTGTCCCTTATTTATAGCTTCTTTGTCCTTTTTCATGTAGAGATAGTTTGCAGTAAGTTCCTTATAGTTTCTCTTTGAGCTCACTGAGCTCCTTGAGCTTCCTTAGAACAGTTATTTTGAACTCAATATATGATCATTTACTTGCCTCTATTCATTTAGTTCTCTTTGTGGGTATTCCTCCTTTTCCTTTGATTGGGGGGTGTTTCTTTTAGTAGTGCATAGTGAGTTTTAACTTTATTTAAAAACCAGTTTAGTCAGAATGGAAACAGCATTTTTCATTTTTATTTTTTTCTAACCTCCACTGAGTACCACATTTGTTTTTCATTAACGTGACATTCCTGAGATCCATATGCATGAACATCTCTTTGTGTACTGACTCTCTTTTCCAGGCTTCTAAAATGATGGTGCTTAGTCCCATTGTCTTATTTTACATTTTCATGAAACAGTGACTACTTATTGTGTTTTAATTCATAATTCATAGCCGCCTTGAAACTCAGATCATCTTTTTGGTTACTCTGAACCAAGTCAGTTATTTTTTTTTTTTTTTTGTGAATGTGATGTAAAACACACAGCAACTAAATTTATGTGTTCACAGAATTTTTGTTTATCTACATATTCTTTATTTGTAATGCATGCACATTGTATGTAACTTTAACTATAATAACATATATAAATTAAAAACAAATCATTCATTATATATGATACAGAAGCTATTTTTGTGACACTTGCCATAAGCAATTTAGTGTGTTATCCTTTGTTAGGCATCTACATCGATTCTCCCTTTTTTATTATGGGATAAATTCCATAATATTAACATGATTGTAAAATATGCATTACAATGTTTAGGGGTTTTCTTTGTGATAAATTCTTTTAGAGATATGGTTGTGTACAGAGACTGGAATAAAGGAAAGGAAAAACCAGGTGGAATTTGTAAATATCCCTACTAATTATTAATATGATTATACCATCAGAAGACATATGAGAGGATATTGGCTCTATGCAGAATTTAGTAGCTGCTGAGCGGTCCTCATAGAATATTTTGATTTCAAGTAAAACAAAACCTATCTTTGAATGATTAATTAATAAAAATAAGACCCTCACTGACTTAATTGGGTGTTTGAAAGAATGAAGACCCAACTCTCAGGTAGAAATCTTGGGAGAAATTGGCCATTTCAATGTGCATGTTTCTGATTGGTAAATGTTTCTGATAAGAAGGTTGATCCAGTTATAAATTCTTTACTTAGATGGTACTTTGGATATAACTCCAGTTTTCTCTGACCTTGTGAAGCTTGGACACAATTAAATCACAGTCTTGGAAGAGTCATCAGTGTTGTATTTCTTTCACATCATATTTCCCCCAAAGGAGTTTGCTGCTATGCCAGTTTAGGTGTTGGAATAAATATGAAAAGTTAAAGGAATGTGCAATTATGCTATTTCTCTTTCCCACCTTTGCTGATAGCTACTCTTTTTTAATCCTCACCCAAGGATATGTTTATTAATTTTTTAAGAGAGAGAGAAGAAGGGAGAGAATCTTCGATGTAAGAGAGAAGCATCAATCAGTTGCCTCCTGTACGTTCCCTGACTGAGTATCAAATCCACAATGTTTTGGTGTACAGGATGAGACTCCAAGCAACTGAGCCCCTGACCAAGGCAATAACTACATTTTTTAAGTGGATTTTATGTGCTGTAATTTATTTGATACATGACAGTGGGCTCTAAACAATTAAAATAACCGCATCTCTTAATGAAAAACTCCCCTCAGGTTATATGATCTAACTCTTCCATTTATTCCTTCAATTTTTATTTACTGATTTTTATTTGTATTTATTCTTTAATATTATTTTTATTTTTTATTTTAGACAGAAGAGAATGAAAGGGGAAAGAAAGAGAGAGAGAAACACCAATGTGAGAAGGAAACACTGATTGGGTGCTTTCCATATGTGCCCTGACTGGGGGCTGAACTTGTAAACCAGGCATGTGCCCTGATCAAGAATTGAATCAGAAAACGTTCAGTTTGTGGGAAGACACCCAACCAACTGATGTGATGAATAATGTGATGAATAATGTGATGTGATGAATAATGTGATGAATAATGTGATGTGATGAATAATGTGATGTGATGAATAGCCACATCAGATGGGTTATTTACTGACTTTTAGAGATAGATAGAGAAACATTAATTTGTTGTTCCATTTATTTATGCATGCATTAATTGCGTCTTTTATGAGCCCTGACCAGCTCATTGTTGTGTCTGGATGACACTGTAACCAACTGATCTACCTGTCCAAAGCCAACTCTTCCATTTTTTAAGCCCCTCAGAAATATCAAGTCGTTTCCACTCTTCTTCCTTCCATAACAACATACAGATCATTACCCCATTGTATTACTTTTATAGATTTATATGGATGTCTCTTTTAATAGATTATCCATTTTCATGGTAAGGAACTTTTGGTTATTCATTTTTGTGTCACTCACAAAGAAACTGATCAGCACATGAAAGACACACAGCAAATTCTGTTGATTGAATAAGTGAGTGAGAAGAAATGTTCTTAACTTGCTTTACAATTTAATTTCAGTTTTTATTATGAAGTATTTATCCTCCCATGCACAGTGTGTCATTTTAATATCTCAGGATCTGCTGCCACTAATATGAAATAAGACTTTCACCAAGAAAATTGTTTGAATGGATCAAACAATTTTTCCATTCAACCAATTTTTGAACTTCTTCATTCCAAGCCATTAGGTACCAGGAAATAGAGTTTAGCTTCAGTTATGTTTAATTTGTGTTATTTTGAGTTAGATAAAAGTCAGTGGACTCTAGTAGAAAAATCAAATGATAAAGAACTTTCAGATCTGGAACTCTATTGACAATATGGCTTTTTGTTTTCTATCTTACACATATTAAACAATATTCTCCCATTGCTTAGATAAAACTGTTAAGGTGATGAAGACAATTGCCTTGGTCATACATTACTTTAAAGTGTTGTCACATATAAAAAAGATTCAGATATACAGAAATGAAAAGTAATTGATAGAAATGCAATTTTCCTCTTGAAGTAGTTGTATTTATAGTCAGTACAGTTCATGCAGAAAAATCAATACTATTATACAATAACTATGTCAAATAATTGGAAAAAACACTGGAAAGCTCTTTTTGTGTAATCATTCATGGTCTTTTAAAAAAATTAAATTGTAGTTGGCATGTAATATTATATGTGTTTCAGGTGTAAAACATAGCAATTCAACATTTATGTAACTTACAAAGTGTTCACCTCAAAATGTTTAGTAACTATTTGTCACCATACATAGCTATGATAATATTACTGACTTTAGTCCTTATACTATATATTATATCCCTGTAACTTATTTTATAACTGGAAATTTATCCTTCATTCATGGTTTTGATTCACTACTAATTTTATATTTAGTCAAAAGTTAAATTTTGTAGTCAATATAGTGATAGAAAGTTTTAGTAATATTTCCAACCATCAATATATTTCAGTAAATATGGATATGGGTAACAGAAAAATGCTGCAGTTCTTATATTGTGAGAGTAAAAAATACTCACAAAAGTGTGAACAAGCTTCCCATTTTGATAGGAGGGGATATTAGATTTTTCAACAATAACATAACGTGCTATTCAATACATTGGTTGAATGTGATTGTATCATTATTTTGAAATATCCTTCTGCCTTTGAGTATATTTCTTTTGTTTTCATTATCAAAAACTAAATATTGTTCAGATGGCCTTGAAGCAGAGCCATTCATATTTTGTGGGAACAGACCATTAGAGATTACAAGTGTAATAACTACAATGAAGAAGGAAACAGTTTCCTAATCTCACTCACAGTTCCATATTTCCAAGGGCAATCAGATAAAAAATGTGTGACCTTCCATCTTTATTTTTAAAAATGAACCATGATTGAAACATTTATATATAATACATTCTTCAGAAGAGACCTTGCTGATAACCGGGTTTTAAAAGACTGAGTTTCAAAATAAAAACGACTTTGACCTTAAACTCCTAACTTCAC
Organism: Pteronotus mesoamericanus; assembly: GCF_021234165.1. Classification (NCBI taxonomy): domain Eukaryota; kingdom Metazoa; phylum Chordata; class Mammalia; order Chiroptera; family Mormoopidae; genus Pteronotus; species Pteronotus mesoamericanus. Next base: position 64,198,734 of record NW_026555321.1, read on the forward strand.
AATGCCTTTGAAAAGTAGCCTTTGAAATTTCAATAAAAACCTTAAAAACTATATTTAACTATAACTAATGTAGACTATGTTGTTTTATTACAATAACAACCTTGGACAGAAATGATGCATGTTTAATATCTGCAGTTACTGTTTAGTTAAGTAAAAAAATGTTGTCATGAGCAGGGTAGGCAGGCAGCCAAACTTGAAGGATGCAATGGAACATCACTCCAGCAGGGTACTGGGCAGAACTGGAGCTTGTGGGGAAATGACACAGGTAAGGAGAAGTCCAGCAGAGGGGACTACCATCAGAAAGGGCCAGATTCTTGTGGAATAAAGGTGTGGAGCAAATTCCAGGTTTTTAACAGTCAGAGATGAACCAGAATATAAAATGAAGTAAAAATTTAATGTGTATCCAGAATAAAAGAAACTGATCATAGTTTCTTCAATAGAGTCAACCTTTTAAATAGCCTTATATTATGAATTCAAAACATTTAAAAATGTTTATGTGAAAGAATAACCTTCACTATGAAACACATTTTCTTAGACATGGAAAGTATAACTTGGCACCTTGAAAGTATAACTTCACATACCTTTGCATGGCCAGATTTTCTCAAGCTTATATCTCAGGAAACAGAGAGCTATTTACCTATCGATTATGATCAACCATGTCTTGAAAGTCAAGATAACTACTCAATGTGAGAAGTAGTACAGGTTATTAATTTCTAATTTTATCTGTCAAACAAGGCCAACGTCAGTCTTTCATTGCTGCCTTGATAGTTCACTTGACTTACACATTTGAAGCTGTTCAGTTTTGGTGGCTGCCAAGATGGTAACCCTTATGTAACAAAGTTGCCAAATGCATTTCCTTGATTAAAGAAATGGCTTGGAAGGTTCTCCCTGGGAATTGGTAGTTATTTTTTTAATAAGCTAAAGCAGCCACCTGAGTAATAGCTGATTGAATCTGAAATGGTAGGGATTCCATGGGCTTGACAGTTACCCATAAGTGCTGCTGGGCAAGAAATCTTTGCAAAATAGATCAAAATTATACCTGTGCCAATATGATTCTCTCCAAAATTTGAGCTGGAGAAATGAGAGAGAAAAAGAATTGTACAATAGTGGAGATGGCACTGAGTATAAACAAAAGTTGATTCTGAGAATGAGGGTGCAGTTCAGCTGCAACTAATCAGACACAGATGACAGGCTGAGAATACAGTCTGGACCTTGGATCTTGTTTTTTAATCCTCACTTGAGGACATGTTTATTGATTTGAGAGGGAGGGGAAGGGGTGGAAGGAGACAGAGAGAAAGAGAAACATTTGGCTGCCTCCCATATATGCCCTGATTGGGATAGAACCTAGATATGTCCCTGACTGGGATCAAACCCACAATTGTTTTGTGTACTGGATGATACTACAACCAACCCAGCCAGGGCTAGCTCTTTGATCTCTTTTTTAAAAAACAATTTGTTTAGTCTTTTAGCTGCAATGCTTCCTCTTTTCTTCACAAGATCCTTAAAATTTCTATTGCCAACAAAACCCTGTCAGGGGATTATTAGAGTGAGTATTTCTTTTTCATAACATTTATTCTTACCTTTCTTAAATTTCATTACTCTTTTTAGGACCCATTTTAAAACTTAAGAACCTGCGATTTTATTCACTAATGTTTCATAATCTTGCATAAACACTGTCCTCTAGAATGCATAGTGAATAGCAGCCATTCAAAAATGCTCACTAATTAAACTACTAAACAATTAAAAGATATTATGAAAATTCAGTGGTTTTCCAGTTTATAAGACTTCTATTTTTACATATACTACTTGCTTTGCTCTTCACATCTCTGTGAAGAAAGTAGAGAGATTACTAATTCTTTAAACAAGGCCCCCCAAATTATAGTATTACAAAGAAAATATACTACCTGAAGAATGTAAAAAGAGAGTCTGTGATTCCAAATCCAAGTCCCATATGCTGTTTAAATTTCTATATTTAGATTTTAACAAAGAAAGTCTTTGATTAATAGATTGCTCCTACTTTTCTCTTCTCTCTTCTCTCTGAGTTTTACTTTCTTCCCAGTCCAATACAGAACAAAGACTAAACTTTACTGAAACTGATTTAAGGATTTCAAAGAAACTGACTATGTGTTTTGTATCTAAAAATGGTTCATATCCGCTAACTTTTAGGTATCTGAAGACACGGGAAAAATGGAAGTATCTCCTGAGTGTTAAATAAGGATTGTTAAGCGGTCAGAATTAGAAAATTATCAAGTTTTGAATTATACATACATACCTACAAGATTACATTGAAGAATATTCCATAATAGTTTGGAGAGAAATTTCTTCATAGCTGTAGAAAAATCTTACAGCTTGCATTAATATCAAAAGTTTGTCATCTGTTATGGACTGAATGTTTGTGTCACCCCAAATTTATATTTTGAAACTCTAATTTCTGAAGTGCTGATATTAGGAGGTGGGGCTTCTGATAGTTATTAAGATCATAAAGGCAATCCCTCATGAATAGGATTAGTGTCCTCATAAAAAGAGACAGAGGATTTCTTTCTCTCTCTCCACCCCGCATATGAGGACATGACCATTTGCAAGCCAGGAAGAGAGCTCTCATCTGACACCAAATCCACCAGGACCTTTGTCTTAAATTCTGCAGCCTCTAGAATTGTGAGAAATAAATGTTTATTTTTAAGTCACCAAGTCTATGGTGATTTGTTATAGATGCCCAAGCTGACATCATCTGAACTCTTTAATAACAGTCTTTGCTCTCTGGAAAATAGAAATGTTAAGATATAAGAGTAATTAAAGAAACCATATAGAAGCCATACTTCCCCAAGGAAAGGTAAAAGGGCTTTTCACTTTCCCATTTATAAGTCTTAAAAAAATTTTCATCTGACCCTTTCAAGACACTTAAATATTTTGCCTGATATGCAAATACAAGATTCAGTCAAGTCTTTTCTTAGTCAATTCTTCCTCTTTACACATATACTTCCCTGTGGCTAGTTGTCCAAGAGACTTATCTACATATAAATTCTGTGAAAAAACAAAGTACCAAAAATTCTGCAGGATAGCAAGCACTCAAGCAGAACTTTTCAGAACTGATTAAATGCCATCAAAGAATTGGGGGTATTTATGGTACAAGTGGTTACACCAAGAGGATAAGGTGAGATATACAAATCTTGATGCTGCCGAAGTTTCCTCATGGAGATTTTCCTTGAGAGAATTATCCTTGTGTTCTGCATTTTCTGCTGACACTTCGATTAATCCAGTAAATGAATAATGACCTTTGTTTATTTAGTGGGTTTATTTCTAGAGCTGTCACTATAGGATTGTGAAATAATTTTATTTTACATGTACATTTCTATTTTTAAATTTGAAATTCATATTGAATTAAAATCTTCCCAGAGGGCTGAAAGAAAATGGATTCATGTAACATTGTGATCTGTGAATGTGAATCTGTATTACCTTCCTATGGGATCCATTGAAAGTTAATGGATTACATTTTACATGTTTTAAGGTTCTTTGGTGAACTTTAGGGAACACAGACAAATGATAGTTGAATTTGTTTTACATCTTTCAGCTATAGTTTCCTCATTGGTTTTAACTGCATTCTGATCAGTATCATAAGATATGCATGGCAGAATTAAATATGTCTCACTTGCTTTTGCATAAGCCAAAATATTACTTTTTATTGAAGGATAATTAGATGGAGCAAAAGAATGTCTATGAAAGAAAACTATGTTTTGAAGTTTACTGTCAGATTAGTTGTTGTCAGATTAGTTTGCTAGCTCAGCATTTGAGATTTCTAAAGTTGCTATCAGGGAGAAAATAGCAGTGTTAGCAAATTGTAAATCCACTAAAGGAAAGAAACCAAATTTCATCTTCTGTTGTGTTATAAAAGTACTTCCACAATGTTGTAAAAAATGCAAATCTGACCCAATTCAGTCCACGAAATACATCTATATAAAATGATTGTTTTAATAGGAAATAGATATATAGAATAAGTAAATTAAAAACAGAAAGTACATTGAACAGGCAAATAATAATAAAAACAATTTCATCCATATTTTCTCATGACTAATTTGTGACTTTTGGTAACTAGTTAATTACTGGATCATACTGAATTTGAAACAATGCCCAAGTGAGTGCCTCCAGGAAAGAGGGCTGACTGGCCTTTAGAAAGTTTCTAATGTTGGTATCTCATTGTAGAAATAACTAACATCCAGAGCCTAGGTCATTTTCTAAGGCACAGGAAAATTGTTTACCAATAGACTGAAAATGAAGCTTTGTCTTAGAGATAAGGTCACTTTAATTTAAGGTCTCACAGACTAATATATAAAACCTAACTTGCTTTATATTTATTTGTATTGCAGTCCTGATATTCGTGTAAATGAGTCATTGAAAGTTGAATTTATTATAATCAATTTGTGTAAGACTGAGACAGATGGAATCCATACCCCATACAGTTTCAGAAACATATTTTCAGAGTTCTAAGAGGTTTTATTTTTAATGAAAAGAAATTCACATATTACACAATTTGGGTGGACACGGGACTTTGTTAACCATTGTTTTACAATAAAATCCAATAATAAACTGCATGATATCACAAATGGATTTAATTGGTTGATCCTATAATTTAGTACCTATTGAGATGCAGAGTTTTACATTTCAGAGGACGCTAAACTACTTTGTCTCCTACCTCCTAATTAATTAAGTAACTGATGTCTACCTTTCTCTCAACTAATAGGGTAATTAAGATATTCTTTAAGAATCATCTGTTAGGCAACAAAGGAATCCTGCCTAAACACTAAGGACCACCATATTTTTAATAATACAACACGATTTTTCCACTGGAAGTGATTGCAAAAAGGCATTTTCAAAATTATGTAACATATACCACACTGATAAAACTTAACTAGATTTCCTAAGATGATGAAGCATAAACCTAATTTTCAGTATGAGAAGAGAACCTTATAAATATGTGTGTGATTGGTAACCTTTAGGTTCATCTCAACAGAGAGCTGATTATTAGTTTATTTTGGAGGGTGGAATGAATCTATTCAGCTGATCTTTTTCTTGTCTTTTTTTTTTTTTTTTGGTTTAGTTGTCATCTTCCAAAACCTCATTCAGACTGCTCTCACTGACCCCATTTGGAGATAACCCCAAATGTCACTGTCTAAGAAATTAAGGATTTTGGAGTTTGCTCACAATCTCTATTTGAAGCAGGTTTTAAAATCTTTATAGTCTTTATATTGTGGGGTTTATTGATCTTGATTTAATGTTTTCATTGAATTTATTTACTTCTACCTACTTTCTATGATATTACTTTGCTATTTTTTGTGTTAATCTCCTTTCCCCCAACTTCCTGGCAATTACTTTTCCTCTAGCTCATTTATTCTATTTTCTTCATTGTATAGAGTCTATAGGATCTGGCAGAAATAACAATTGCTTCAGCATTGTTGATAGGTTAAAAATATGGATATAATAATTTGTAGCTTTAATTTGAACATTGCACCTAGAATGTCATATGGTGTGCTTGGGTGTGATATTTTATATTATACAATTACATGCTTATGATTTTTGTAATAAAATATTTTGTAATAAAAATGGGGCAATATTTGTGCCAGACCCTTTATATTTTTCAAGCTATCAATTATTGCTGGGGGTAGAAATGACTGAATGTTTTAGCATAATCACCAGGAATGTAGCATTCCATCCTTTCTCTGTCAGGAAGTGGACACAATATATTTATTTTTTGCTTAATACCATTTTTTTCATACTAATGTTTCTGGATTGAATGCATTAGGAGTAAAATATATGTGTCCAGTATGGAAGTAGCCCTAAGGTGGAGGTGACTTTTTGACTTTAGAGTCAGAAAAAAATATTACCACCAATGTTCACTTCAAACTATTTCCAGAAACTTCATCACATGAAAGTTCAGAGCTTGACTTGACGACTACATGAATAGACTCCCATTGTTTGCATATTTCTCCTTTCAACCCAATACACACCTAGACAGAATCCAATAACGTATTTTTATGTTTCAATATTTTTGATATTATGAAGGTAAATAGCAAAACATTTTCAATCGCAAATCATTTTTAAGTGAAACAAGTTTTACTCTTTGGGACAGTATGAATGGACCTGGAAAACATTATGCTAAGTGAAATAAGCCAGTGAGAGAGAGAGAGAGAGAGAGAGAGAGAGAGAGAGAGAGAAATACCATATGATTTCACTCACATGTGAAATCTAATGAACAAACTGAACTAACAAGTAAAATAAAGATAGAATCATAAGTAGAGAGCAGGCTGACAGATCTGGGTGGGATAGTTGTGGGTGGAGGGATAGAACAAAAAAGAAAAAGTACTCATGGGCACAACTTGGACAACAGTGTGAAGCTTGTTGGGGGGGTGGCGGGGGAGGGGAGCTAGAGGTAGAAGAGGGTATGAGGGAATAAATGGTAATGGAAAATTGCAATAAAAATAAACTATTAAAAAAGGGATAGCAAAATTAACATTTGAGGTTAAATACCCAAAAAAGGACATAAATTATTACTTGCTGAACATTTTATATAAAACATATACATCTAATAAATAACAATATCAACATAAAATAATATACTGTGTAACTTTTATAGTATTTATTTGTTTAATTTGTATTTCAGAAAAATTTGAATTATTCATTGATTATAATTCAAAATTCAATGAAAAATTATCTAATAAAAACTCTTAAACATTCAGAGAGGATGTACAGGCTTGAGTTGTTGGTTAGTGCAATTTACTGAACTACAAGTTAATGGCTGTCAGTTTCTTAGAGCTTCACCTCAGGACACAATCAGTCTATGGAGCTACGTGATCCAATCATGTTTTCAGCTCATTCTTGTATCACGCCATAGAAAAGAACAAAGAAAAATGAGTTTAAAGGGCTTGAGAAGTCTAAAGTTAGAAGATATACTATGTAGATGTAAAGGTCCTAAAAAAATAGTTGAAGCACCCAAAACTTTTTATAGAAAGCTATTTAAAAAGGAACTAGTTAACAATGACTATAGGATTAAGGGAAAAAATAAGACTTGGTGAAGCACTCAATAACAGCCTAGATGAAGCCACTGGCAATGTATGTAGATTATTAAATATTTCCAATGTGTCAAACTCACAGAAACAGTTTAGTGCACAAGGAAAAATTATAGAGATCATCAGGCACAAATCTCCTTCACTGAGGACACCAATCTCTATTCAATATATCATGTCAAATGCACTGTAACATGATTCTCATGTTTTCTGACCAATTAGCAAAAGTATCTGTCAAAGTTGGTTTCACATTCTCTCTTTAAAAATATTTACTTAGCATACAAGTTCTCCTCTGTCAGTTTTGCTTTTCCAACTCACTCCTCTGCTCCTCTTCCCTTCCTCCCTCTATCCCACTCTCTTCAGCCCTTTCTCCTCTCTTTCTCCCCTCCTGCACTTCCTCTCTTTTCTCCTCCATTGGCTCCCTTTTCCTTTTTTTTCTTCCATAATATTGACAGTTCCTTTCTAGTTTATTTTAAGGATCCTTCTTTATATTTCAGTCTCTAAATGTCTGAAAGCTCTAGAGATTAAAACAAAAATCCCATTTCTTTGGGTGTTTAGCACATTAAGCTTAATGTACCCAAAACTTAACTTGTGGTATTCACCAACACCAAAACTTTTCTTCTCTTAGTGTTTCCAGGCTTCAATAAATAGAGATTACATCTCACTTTAGCTAAAATACTTCAAGTCATCAGTAACTCTTCTCTTTGTCTGACACTCCACCTCCACCTTTTTGTTTTGCCCTTTATATTAAATGATACATAGATCAAATTCTTTAGCCTCAATAATATGGATTTTCATCTTTCCAGGCAATAACATCATTTTCCCTGCTTCTCACTGATCAAACACTAAGTAAATATTTTTTCTTTGGATTGTCAATATAATAGAATTTCAGTTCAAACTACCAGTGTTGGTATTAATCAAAATAATGCATACTTCTATAATAAACACCATACACCAGTTACTTAATACCACAAAATTATTTCTTGCACAAAGTGTGATCTAGGTTGTAGGTTCTCCTGAAACATGAAACTATGCCATCTATAACTAATAGCCCTCAAAGTCATTGAAGAAGGAAAGAGTGAAATGGAAAAGCAACTTAGCTCTTTTGCAGTGGCTCCTACTTATTGGTCAGAACTAATCACACAATCCTCACAAACCTGCAAACTTTGGAAGCTCAGCTAGCAGATTGACATCCATGAGGATTAACAATCCAGCCATACTTACTTTTAGCCTTTTACACAGTTTCTCCCAAGTGCAATAATTTTTATTTCCTGACTTTAAATTTATATAATATAGAAAAATCAACTCAGACTTATCTTTTTTAATCCCTGCTAAAAGTAGCTAACTGATTAAATTGGTCCCTTTACACCTGTTTTCAACTTTTCTTATACGATCACAAAGTATTTTTGAAACCAAAAATAGATATCCAAAATATTTCAGCAAACATTTATATTATTGCAAAAATGTAATACCTGATACTATTAATATTGACTTTTTCAATAATACTATACTCCATATATAATAATGGATTCATAATACAATTTATTAAAATTATATCATCATTAATAGTCAAAAGTCTTATTTCTCTTTAAGTTTTAGTTTCATTTCACTGCATAGAAATTCACACTAATTTATTGTAGTTTTATGATGGTAAATTATTAATTTGACTACCCATCACATTTCTTTGCAAAGAAATAAGAATTAACTTACTAATTTTTAAAATTTGTAATTTTTTGTTTCTGTTTTTAATTTTTAATTTTTGTATTGTTTTTCAATTACAATTGTCCCCATTTTCCCCCATTACTCTCCTCCACCCCACTCACCCCAAACTCCCACATTCAATCCTCCCATTCACCAACGTCTTTGTCCATGGATCCTTTATACATGTTTCTTGATGACCCTTCTACTTCATCCCTCCATTATCCCCCTCTTCCTGCTCTCTGGTCACTGCCAGTTTGTTCTTTATTTCCAAGTCTCTGGTTCTATTTTTCTGATTAGTTTGTTTTGTTGATTAGATTCCCCTTGTATGTGAGATCATATGGTATTTGTCTTTCAGTGCCTGACTTACTTCACTTAGCATAATATTCTCCAGTTCCATCCATGCTGTCTCAAAGTGTAGGAGTCCCTTCTTTCTTTCTGTTACATAGAATTACATAGTGTAAATGTATGCTTTTTTATCCACTCACTTAATAATAGGCACTAACTTAGGCTGTTTCCAGCACTAGGCTATTGTAAATTGTGCTGCTATGAATATTGGGGTAAATACGAGAAATGAAGGAAAAAAATCCTATTTGCTATAGCAACAAGAATAGTTAAGTACCTAGGAATAAACCTAACTTAGGAGGTAAAAACCCTGTACTCAGAAAACTATAGAACACTGAAGAAAGAAATTAAGGAAGACCTTAATAAATGGAAACATATACCATGTTCATGGATTGGAAGAATTAACATCATCAAAATGTTCATACTACCTAAAACAATTTATAGATTCAACTCAATCCTTATTAAAATACCAATGACATTTCACAGATATAAAATATATAATGTTAATATATAAGTTTAATTTTTAAAGAATTTCCTATGGACTGAGTTATTAATGTTAATAAATATTGAAACAACATAAACTACAACAAATATTGATAAGTATTTATTATACATTTTATATAAATGTATCTGAAGATATTGTTTATAAGTCAATCTAATGCTAGAATAAAACATCCGTTATAATCATTTGTGTGTGTGTGTGTGTGTGTGTTATATCTTTTAATTTTGAGAAAGGCAATGAGGCATTTGAGCTAAAAGTTCCACATAATTTTGAATACATCAGGAGATAAAAGTGAGGGACACATTTGAGGAAGAACGGGGTCAATATGAAGGGTCCATCTATGGCTGTGAAACATACAAGGCCAAGTGATGATTGAAGACATAGAATCCAGGCTTTAACTTTAGGAACACCATCTTCACACTGTGTTAATTTCTGGGAATCAGAGCTAGAGTGTAATGATGAAAAGGCCTACCTCTTTTCCAAGGAGCTACAGATACAGTGGAACAATTTGTTTCAGTGACACTGGCTTCTCCAGGAATTTTAAATAGCTCAATTTTCTTATTTCCTTTTCCCAGCAAAATGCAGAAATTGCAACTTCTGAAAGATGCTGCCAATTATTTTGGTAGTATATATATGTACAACTTCATTGTAAGATGAAAACCAATTCTGAAAACATTCGAATGTGAGAAAATGTCTGCTGTAGAACTGCAGGCAAAAAAGTGTGTGATATAGAACAACTGTGGCCTTAGCTCTTATTGAAGCACTACCACCATTTGCTAAGAATCCAATAACTTTCAAGCTTCAATATTTAGATAATAACTATGTAAGATGACATAGAAGCAGGTGTTACAAAAGCCAGGCATTTTTTTTCTATTCGTTTTCAAAGATCCAAAAGTTGATTTTAAAATCCTTTATTGCAATGTGTCCATATTTTTTTCCTCCCTTATTGGTACAAATTTCATGGTAGTTACTATGAAAAAAAAAGTATGAATAATCAACAGTAAATGCAAGTTTTAAAATTTATTGTTTTGGCATAGCAATATTTTTTAAAAATAACAAATGTTCACATTCTTGTTCTTGGTTTATGAAGTCCTAGCTGACTTGACCTCTTCATAATCACCTCATCTTGTTCTTATTCCCTGACTTGCCAGCCACACTGGTCTTTTTGATGCTCTGTTATGCAAAGCTTATTTATGCCTTAGAACCTTTTAACATATTGTTCTTTGCTTTAGTCTTTGTATAGTTGACTTCTTTTTATTCAGATATCAGCTTTTGACCATCTCCTCAGAGAGGACTGCTGAGACCACTCAGTTTAAAAAGGTCACTCAGCATCTATGGTTTTAATTTTCCATGAAAAGATGTAAAAAAACAGCCTCTGAAGCCACAGGGCCTGCGTTCAAGCTCCTCACTACTTGTGTCATCCCTGAAGATGAAGACTTCAATTTCTTCATCCATGAAATGTGGATAATAACAATATCTACCTTATTTTTTTAATTAATTAATTTATTTTTTCAAATACATTTGTCTCTACCTTCCACCCACCACTTTCCCTTGTCCCCTCCCTTTCTCCCTCAACTCTTCCCTTTATATTTTGTCCATGAGTCCTTGTTATATGTTCCTTGACTTTCCATTTCCTTTCCCTTTCCCCCACCCACTGCACTCCTTCCCTCTTGTCTCTGTTGGTTTCTTTTCCTTTCAGTGTTGCTGGTCTTATTTTCCTTGCATCTTTGGATTATTGGTTAGGTTCCACTTATAGGTGAGATCATATGGTATTTGTCTTTCGCCCCCTGGCTTATTTTGCTTAGCATAATGCTCTCGAGTTCCCTCCATGCTGATGCGAAGTTTAGTAGTTCTTTTTTTCTTTCTGCTGTGTAGTATTCCATTGTGCAAATGTACCATAATTTTTTGATTCAATCATCTACAGATGGACATTTAGGTTGCTTCCAACACTTCGCTATTGTAAATTGTGCTGCTATGAACATTGGGGTGCATAGGTTCTTTTGTATTGGCGTTTTGGTATTCTTAGGGTATAGTTCCATCAGGGGAATCACTGGATCCAAAGGCAGTTCCATTTTCAGCTTTTGAGGCAATTCCACACTGCTTTCCACAATGGCTGCACCAGTCGGCATTCCCACCAACAGTGTACTAGTGTTCCCTTTTCTCCCCATACCTGCCTGCACTTGTTGTTTGTTGATCTGTTTATGATGGCCATTCTGACCAGTGCGAGGTGGTATCTCATTGCAGTTTTGATCTTCATTTCACTGATGGCTAGTGATGCTGAGCATCCTTTCAAATGTCTCGGGTCCCTCTGCACCTCTTCCTTGGAAAAGCATTTGCCCAATTCGTTTGCTCATTTTTTGATTGGATTGTTTGTCTTCCTGGAGTGTAGTTGAATGAGTTCTTTATATATTTTGGAGATCAAACATCTATCTGATGTATCATTAGCAAATATGTTTTCCCATACGGTGGGCACCCTTTTCATTTTGCTGATGTTTTCTTTAGCCATGCAGAAGCTTCTTATTTTGATTAGGTCCCACTTATTTAACCTTTCCTTTATGTCCCTTGCTTTAGGAGACATATCAGTGAAAAAATTACTGCATGGGATATCTGGGAGTTTCTTCTCAATATTCTCCTCAAGGGCTTTGATGGTGTTGCAACTTATATTTAAGTCTTTTATCCATCTTGAGTTTGTTTTTGTGTATGGTGTCAGCTGATGATCCAATTTCAATTTTTTGAATGTAGCCGTCCAGCTCTCCCAACACCATTTGTTGAAGAGGTTATTATTGCTCCATTTTATGCTTCTGCCCTTTTTGTTAATTATCAGTTGCCAATATACACATGGGCTTATTGCTGGGCTTTCTATTCTGTTCCACTGGTCTATGGGTCTGTTCTTGTGCCAGTACCAGGTTGTTTTGAGTATAGTGGTTTTGTAATATAGTTTGATGTCCAGACTTGTAATCCCTCTTACTTTGTTTTACTTTCTCAAAATTCCTGCAGCTATTCAGGGTCTTTTATGGTTCCATATAAATTTTTGAAATGTCTGTTCTGTTTCTGTGAAATATGTCATTGGTATCTTAATAAGGATTGCATTGATTTTATAAATTGCTTTGGGAACTATGGACATTTTGAGGATATTAATTCTTCCAATTCATGAGCACAGTATATGCTTCTATTTATTTGTGTCTTCCTTAATTTCTTTCTTCAATGTTGTATAGTTTATTGTGTATAAGTCTTTTACCACCTTGATTAAATTTATTCCTAGGTACATTATTTTTTTTGTTGGTATATTGAATGGTATTTTTTTTTTCTGATTTCTTCTTCTTCTATTTCATTACTGGTGTACAAAAATGCCTTTGATTTCTGAATGTTGACTTTGAATCCTGCTGTTTTGCCAAATTCACTTACTAGGTTGAGAAGTTTTTTGACAGAGTCTACAGGGTTTTCTATGTATACTATCACATCATCTGCAAACAATGATAGCTTTACTTCCTCCTTTCCTATTTGGATTCCTTTTATTTCTTTTTCTTATCTAACTACTGTGGCTAAGACTTCCAATACGATGTTGAAAAGAAGTGGTGAATGCGTTCATCCTTGTCGTGTTCCTGATCTTAGTGGGAAAGCTTTTAGTTTTTGCCCGTTGAGTATGATGTTGGCTGTAGGTTTTACATATATGGCCTTTATTACGTTGAGGAATGTTCTATTTATTCCCATTTTGCTGAGTGTTTTGATCATAAATGGGTGCTATACCTTATCGAATACTTTTTCTTGTGTCTATCGAGATGATCATGTGTTTTTTGTCTTTTCTTTTATTTATGTAATATATTACCTTTATTGACTTACGTATATTGAACCATCCCTGAATCCCTGGGATAAATCCCACTTGATCGTGGTGGATAATCTTTTGAATGAATTGCTGGATGTGGTTTGCCAATATTGTGTTGAGAATTTTAGTACCTATGTTCATTAGTGAAATTGACATGTAGTTTTCTTTCTTTGTAGGGTCTTTATCTGGTTTTGGGATTAGGGTGATGCTAGCCTCATAAAAAGAGTCTGGGAGTCTTCCTTCCTGTTGGATTTTTTTGGAATAGTCTGAGAAGGACAGGGGTTAGCTCTTCCCTAACTGTTTTGTAAAATTCTCCTCTGAAACTGTCCGGCCCTGGACTTTTGTGTGCCAGCAGTTTTTTGATTACTGCTTCAATTTCCCCAGCTGTTAGCAGTCTGTTCAAGCTTTCTGTTTCTTCTGCCTTCAGTGTTGGAATATTATACTTTTCTAGAGATTTGTCCATGTCATCCAGGTTTTCAAATTTCTAGGCATATAATTGTTCATAATAGTTTCTGACAAACTTTTGTATTTCTGTGATATCAGTTGTTATTTCTCCTCTTTGATTTCTGATATTAATTTGGGTCTTCTCCCTTTTTTTCTTGATGAATCTGCTTAAAGCCTTGTCAATTTTATTTATTTTTTTCAAAGAACCAGCTCCTGGTTTGTTTGATCCTTTGAATTGTTCTTTTGGTCTCTGTCATCCAGTTCTGCTCTAATCTTGACTATTTCCTTCCTTCTACTTGCTCTGGGTTGTATTTGTTGTTGTTTCTCCAGTTCTTGAAGTTGCAGTGTTAGGTCTTTTATTCGAAATATTCCTATCTTTTTTAGGCAACTTTGATAGCTGCCATTTTAATGATGATGTATCTTGGAGTGACCTCCTTCGGTCCCTCTTGAGTGGGATCTTCTGTGCCTCCTGGATCCATGAGATCATTTCTCTCCTCACATTGGGGAAATTTTCCATCATTACTTTTTCGAGGACGTTCTCTATCCCTTGCTCCTCCTCTTCTCCTTCTGGTATCCCTATTATGCGGATATTATTGCATTTCTGGTTGTTCTCCATTTCCCTAAATGCCTCTTCATGCTTTTTGAGCCGTTTTTCCATCTTGTTCTTTCTGGGAGCTTTTTTCTACCTTATCCTCCATCTCCCTGGTTTGATCCTCGGCTTCATCCACCCCGCTTTGGATTCCTTCTACTGTGTTCTTCAATTCAGAAATGGTATTCTTAATATCCTCTTGTGTCTTCTTGATAGTTTCGATGTCCTTTTCCAGGTTGATAGAGTTTGTTGTAAGATCCTGATAGTTTCTCTGCAGTTTCTCATAGTTCTCTTTGAGCTGGCTGAGCTCATTGAGCTTCCTTAGAGCCATTGTTTTAAATTCAATATCTGATAGTTCCCTTGCCTCTATTTCATTTAATTCCCTCTATGGGGATTCCCCTTTTCCACTCATTTGGAGGGAACTTCGTTTTCTTCCCATTTTTGTGAGAGTCTAGTATGTAATTAATTAATTAATTAATTAATTTTTGCCTCTGTTTCAATTAATCTGTCTAGATTTCCTGACTTTGTGAATTAAACTTATATGGTATTAGGCAGGTCTTTTATTTATTTATTTATTTTTAATTTTAATTTTTAATTTTTTGCTTTACTTTTCTTTCTGGACCTGCCTCTGATGATGTCAGTTATTGACCCTATATGACCTTGGGTCATTTGTTTGAGCCTTCCAAGAGTCTACTGTGTGTGTCTGACTCCTGTTTTGGGCAGCTCTGTGACCCCTTCAGCCAGGGATCCACTATTTCTATCTATAGCTCTGCACTCTCAGGCCGGCTCCTTGAGTGTGGTCCCTCGCCCAGCAGGATCCCCTACCCGCCTGGGCACGCACGCACTTGCCCCAGCCTAGGGGCACTTTTCGCGACCTCGTGCACTCATCTGACCCCCCACCTGGCAGGCACCACAGCACTAGTCCTTTTAGGGTTTTCTATTCTGTGCTTTCCCCGCTTTTGGCTCTTCAGTGGCTTCCTCTGCTCACGCAAAATGAAGACTACAGAAATGGGAGGAAGTCAGCCCCAGATTTCTCTGGTTAATCCTGTCTCCAGTTAATGCTGTCTCCAGTCACTCCTCCAGGGTCTCTGGGCAGCTCTGTGACCCCTTCTGCCCGGATCTTGTATTTCTGCGGACCACTCTGAACTCGCGGGCCCACGCAGGCCAGTTTACACCTGTCCTCGCCCATCTGTGCACTCCCTCGCAGGCCCCGTGGGTGCCAACCTGCTGGAGCCCTGGCCAGCCCTCGCGGGTCTGCATACGCACTCGCCAACCCTCGCTGGCTTCTTGGCATGTGCGTGTGGGAGCGCCTGCACTGGGTTGTTTGGGGCTGTCTATTGTGTGCTTTCAGTTTCTGGCACTTTGGGGTCATGGCCTGCCCACACACATTGGAGACTAGGGAAAGGAGAAGGAGTTGGGACTCCCTGGATCCTCCTCTCATTCCTTCTCAGACACCTGTGTTTCCAGTCTCTCCTCTGGGGTCTCTGGGCAGTTCCGTGACCCCTTCGGCCAGGGATCCACTATTTCTGCAAACCACGTTGCAATCGTGGGCAGTCTGGTTCATGCGCACCCTGCTTCTGCCTCTTTGGGGGCGTTCCCTACCTGCCCTAAATAGAGACTACGGAATGGGGGTGGAGTTGGGACTCCCCGGTTCCTCCTTCCGTTCTTTCCCCAATACCTCCATCTCCAGTCTCTCCTGAAGGCTCTCAATGCAGCTGTGTGACCCCATTGGCCAGGGATCCTCTATTTCTTCCAACTTGTCTGCACTTAGCCCCCCAGCTCACACGCACACAAGCTGCATGTGGAGTGCACAAAAGACAGGTTAACTGATTCCCTTATGCCTGAGCGAGATGGTAGCTGCAGAGTGGGAGGTGCGTTATCACCGGGGCTCCGCAGGCTGCCATCTCAGTTCTCTTCACAAAGTTTTCCTCACCAATCTTTTCCTAGGTACCAGTCCACTCTGCTGCTGCCTCTGCCCAGAGATCCAGGAAGGTGGCTGCCACTGCAATTTTTGCGTTGGCCCTTTAAATGTCTCTTTGCATCCCTAGCCACCTGTCTCAGGCAGAGAGCACTCCTAAGCTTTTTGGGGGTGCATTTTGTCTCTGTGTTTTCCTGATTTTAGCTGCTGTACTCTAGACGTTCCTGATTATGATTGAGACTCCGTTCTTCTCAGGGGGAGCTAACTGGCCTTTTCAATGTCCCTCTGGTGCTGGTGCCTGTGAGTGCCCAGCCCAGCCCACCCTCTCGAGCCTCCATCGCACTTCTCACCCATTGGGATGTGTGAGAGTTGAATCCACTGTCTGTCAGTGGCTCCAAGGCTCCTCTCCCACTATCGTGCCATTGTTTTCCAGGTGATTTTTCCACTATTTAGTCACAATTCTAGTTTGGTCTTGGGAGGAGGTCAGCGTGACTTCCATTCACTTGTCCCCCATCTTCCTCTCTCCATTATAATCATTTTTTGTTAGATCTAATACTTCCAACTTTTCTTTATGTTTATCAATAAATGGAAACTGAAGAATCTGTGATATCACTGGCACTCAATGTTTTGAACACATTTCAATTAATGTCCTTCTACCTCACCTCAAAAAATCAAAAAGTAATAGGAGTACGTTAAATTTATTATTTTTAAAGAAAAGTTGACAACAAAAATAAGCCTCTTATGTTTTTATTCTTGGAAAAAATCTAAAACCATCCTGACTTTCAAAAATCATATTACTCTCTAAGGGTTTTTCATTGTTACTTATCTGAAAAACATATAAAAAATATTTTACCAGCACCTTTAAAAGATAATGTGTTATACTTATTTAATTTAATATAATCAGGAAGTGCTGGAAAATTGAAAACAGTTTAAATTTCAATACACACATAAATAAAATATTGCTTGTGTACACGATTTTACCTTTATCTCATACATTTAACTCAACAAAAGTTTGAAGCTATAGATTCAGTTATAACCATCTTTAGGAAGGTGGATCAGTTAAGGGAAAATACATTTCATAACTCTTTCTATGACATTTGTACAGATATGAAAAATGTGTCGATACATCATGAAAAACGTATGTTGGATAAAACCAAGTTCATTGTCAAACTAACCATCAACTCAAAGATTCTGTCAGAAAAATATGATGACATCTCCTTAGTGCAAATGATTATTTTGTAAATACTTCACAGAACATTACAAAAAATTTAAAATGATTTGTAAAACAGAGCTTTTAGGGTAGAATATTAATACTAAATAGGACAAATAATGTAGAACAAAGAACTTGAGTCAATCTGATTTAATACTTTATTAACAACAATTAATAAATTGTAATATCACTATGTGATTTAACTTTAATTATGAGAGAAGCTTGCACTCTAAGGATGGAGGGATTATTTTTAATGAACATATACATTTGTATATCAACCACAGATGTTTAACTTTCAGATAACATAGCTCATATAGACATGGAAAAAGTCTTTTATTTCTTCTCACAACCAAAAAATACTTCTATCTTAGGATTGCCCCCATATAATTATTTCAATGGCAAAATGGAATAAAACCACAACATTAATCTTCCCACTTAAATCTCTATAAAGTCAATCAGTTCAAAAATTAATGAAATGTTTCATTACTATTGCTCAGTATTCCATTGTGTAAATATACCACTGTTTTTTAATCCACTCGTTTACTGATGGGCCCTATGGTTGCTTCCAGAACTTGACTAGTATAAATTATACTACTATGAGCATTGAGGTGCACAGGTTTTTTTGAATTGGTGTTTTGGCATTCTTAAGGTATAATCCCAGATGCAGAATCACTGGGTCAAAGGCAGTTCCATTTTTATCTTTTTGAGGAAATTCCACACTGTTTTCCACAGTGTCTGCACCAGTATGCATTCCCACCAACAGTGTACTAGGGCTCCCTTTTCTCCACAAACTCGCCAGCACCCAATGTTACTTGATTTATTTATGATGGTCGTTCTGACCAATGTGAAGTAGTATCTCACTGATGTTTTAATTTGCATTTATCTAATGGCTAAGGAAGCTAAGCATTCTTTCATATATCTCTGGCCCCGTGTATGTCCTTCTTCTGTGTATGGAGAAGTGTCTGTTGAGGACCTTTGCCCATTTTTTAATTGGATTGTTTGTCTTCCTGGAGTGGAGATGTGTGAGTTCTTTATATATTTAGGAGATCAAATCCCCATCTGAGGTATCATAGGCAAATATATTTTCCCATATGGTTGGCTCCCTTTCTATTTTGCTGATGTTTTCTTTAGCCACGCAGAAGCTTCTTAATTTGATGAAGTCTCAATTGTTTATTCTTTCCTTTATGCCCGTTGCTCTAAGAGACATAGTAGTGAAAATATTGGCGCATGCGATATCTGAGAGTTTCCTGCCTATGTTCTCCTCTAGGACTTTTATGGTGTCCTGACTTACATTTAAATCTTTTATCCATCATGAGTTTATTTTTGTGTATGTTGTCAAATGGCAAGCGAATTTCAATTTTTTGCATGTACCTGTCCAGCTCTCCCAACACCATTTGTTGAAGAAGCTATTTCTACTCCATTTTATGCTTCTGCCCCCTTTGTCAAATATTAACTGACCTTAGAGACATGGGTTTATTTCTGGGCTCTCTATTCTGTTCCATTGATCTATGTGTCTGTTCTTATGCTAGTACCAGACCGTTTTGATTATAGTGACCTTGTAATATAGTTTAATGTCATGTATTATGATCCCTCCTACTTTGTTTTTCTTTCCCAAAATTGCTGCAGCTATTTGGGGTCGTTCATGTTTCCATATAAATTTTTGAAATGTTTGTTCTGTGAAACAGAACAATGTTTGTGAACATTTCAATGTCTGTGAAATATGTCATTGATATTTTACTAGGGATTGTGTTGAATCTATAGACTCCTTTGGGTAGTATGGACATTTTGATGATGTCAATTCTTCTAATCCATGAACATGGTATATGCTTCCATTTATTTGTGCCTTCCTTCATTTCTTCCTTCAGTGTGTGTAGTTTTCTGCATACAGGTCTTTTACCTTCTTGGATAAGTTTATTCCTATGTATTTAATTTTTCTTGTTTCTAAAGCAAAGGGGATTTTTCCCCCTGATATCTGCTTCTGATATTTCAGTTTTGGTATACAAAAATGCCTTCAATTTCTGAATATTAACTTTTTATCATGGTGTTTTGCCAAATTCACTTATTAGGTTGAGTTGAATTTCAGAGGAGTCTATGGGATTTTCCATGTACACTATCATGTCATCTACAAAGAATGATAGTTTTTCTTCCTCTTTTCCAACTTGGATGCCTTTTATTTCTTTTTTTTTTGTCTGACCACTGTGGCTAGGACTTCCAATACTATGTTGAATAGAAGTGGTAAAAGGGGATATCCTTTTCTTGTTCTCTGTCTTAGTGGGAAAGCTTTTATTTTTGCTTATTGAGTATGAGGTTGGCAGTTGGTTTTTCATATGTGACCTTTACTATGTTGAGGTATGCCCACTTTATTCCCACTTTGCTGAGTGTTTTTATCATAAATGGGTGCTGTACCTTATCAAATGCTTTTTTTGCATCTCTTGATATGATCTGTGTTTTTTTTTTCTTTCATTAATGTGATGTATTACATTTATTTATTTGTGAATATTGAACCATTCCTACATCCCTGGCATGAATCCCACTTGATCATGGGGGATGATCTTTTCAATGTATTGCTGGATGTGGTTTGTCAATATTTTGCTGAGGATATTAGTGTCTCTGTTCATCAACGATATTCACCTGCAGCTTTCTTTCTTTCTTGTGTCTTTATCTGATCTTGGGATTAGGATGATGCTGGCCTCATAAAACAAGTTTGTGAGTCTTCCTTCTTTTTGAAATTTTTTTTGGAATAGTCTGAGAAGTGCAGGGGTTAGCTCTTCCTTAAATGTTTTCTAAAATTCTCCTGTGAAACTTTCTGGTTCAGAGCTTTTGTGTTGGGAGTTTTTTGATGACTGATTCAATTTCTGCTTCTTCTTCATTAAGGTTATATTTTTCTAGAAATTTGTCCATTGCTTTGAGATTTCCAAATTTCTTTGCACATAATTGTTCATACTAATTTCTTACAATCCTTTCTATTTTTGTGGTATCAGTTGTTATTTCTCCTCTTTCACTTCTATTATTATTTATTTGGATCCTCTCCCTTTTTTTCTTGATGAGTCTGCTTAAGTGCTTGTTAATTTTGTTTAACTTTTCAAAGAACCAGCTCCTAAATTTGTTGATCTTTTTAATTGTTTTTTTAGAGTATATGTCATTCAATTCTGCTCTGATCTTGATTATTTCCTTCCTTGTAATTGCTCTGGGCTTTGTTTGTTGTTTTTTCTCCAGTTATTGAAGCTGGAAGGTTTTGTCATTTATTTGAAATGTCTCTGTCTTTTTTAGGTAGGCCCGCATTGCTATGAACTTCCCTCTCAGGACTGCCTTTGCTGTGTCCCATAGGTTTTGACTGTGGTGTGTTCATTTTCATTTGTTTCCAGAAACTTTTTGATTTTTTCTCTTATCTCATTATTAACCCATTCATTGTTTAATAGCATCCTATTCAGTCTCTATGAGTTTGAATGTTTTTGATTTTTTTCCCTTGTGATTGGTTTCTAGTTTCCAGCCTTGCAGTCCAAGAAAATTCTTGATTTCAATTTTCCTTAATTAGTCGAAGCTTGTTTTGTGTTCTGTCATGTGATCTATCTTTGAAAATGTGCCACATGCATTTGAACAGAATGTGTATTTTTCTTTTTGGGGATAAAAGGTTCTATATATGTCAGTGTAGTACATTTGATCTAATGCATGGTTCAGTTCCACAAAATCCTTGTTGATGTTGTTTGGAAGATCTATCCATTGTTGACAGCGGGATGTTAAAATTCTCTATTATCAGTGGTTTGCTGTCTCTATCTTTCTTGAAGTCCTCCAAGATTTCCCTTATATATTGGGGTGCTCCTATGTTGGTTGCATATAGGTTTACAATTTTTATGTCTTATTGATGGATTCTTCCTTTGAGTATTATAAAGTATCCTTATGGGTCTCTTTTTATAGCCTTTGTTTTGAAATTGATTTTTTCTGATATAGCTATTACAACCTCTAATTTTTTTCCCTGTCCATTTGCTCAGAATATTTTCTTTCCATCCTTTTATTTTTGGTGTGTGTAGGTTTTTTGTTCTGATGTGGGTCTCTTGTAGGCAGCATATGAGAGAGCCATGTTTCCTTATCCATTCAGCTATCCTATGCCTTTTGATTGGAGTATTTAATCCATTTACATTGAGAGTTATTATTGATAGGAACTTATTCATTTTTTCCCTTTGTACCTGTGAATATCTCTTTCTTACTTATTTTCTTCAACTTCTTAAAACAGTCCCTTTAGCATCTCTTGTAGAGATGGTTTGGTGGAGGTGAATTCTTTTAACCTTCTTTTCTCTGGGAAAATCATTACTTTGTCTTCCATTTTAACTGAGAGCCTCTCTGGGTAGAGTAGTCTTGGCTGCAGTCCCTTACTTTTCATTACTTGGAATATTTCTTGCTATTTCCTTCTGGCTTGTGTTTCTGTTAGGAAGTCAGCTGCTAGCCCTACCAGGGTTCCCTTGTATGCTACTCCCTGTTTCTCCCTTGCTGCCTTAGGATTTTCTCTTTGTCTTTGATATTTGCCATTTTACTGATGATGTGTCTTGGAATGGGCCTCATTGGGTTCCTTTTGAATGAGACCCTCTATGTTTCCCGGACTTGCATGACCTTTCTCTCCTCAAATTAATTAAGTTGTCCATCTTTTTCAAACAGGTTATCTATCCCTTGTTCCTCTTCTCCTTCTGATATCCCTATAATACACATATTTTTACATTTCTGGTTGTTGCATTTCCCTCAAATCCTCTTCATTCTTTTTGAGTCTTTTTTTCATTTTCTTGCTCATTCTGGAAGCTTTTTTTTTTTTTTACCTTGTCCTCCAGCTCACTGATTCAATCCTCTGCTTCATCGTGCCTGCTTCCAATTCCTTGTACTGTGTTCTTCAGAGGTTGAATTCTTCATTTTCTCTTACCTCTTAGTGAGAATTTCTATGTTTTTTTTTTTTCCAAGCTGATATGGTTTGCAATAAATTTCTCATAATTTCCCTTTAGTTTTTGGTATTCTCTTTGAGCTCACTGAGCTCACTGAGCTTCCTTAGAACCGTTGTTTTGAAGTCAGTATCTGATAGTTGACTCTATTTTATTTAGTTCTCTTTGTAGGGATTCCTCCTTTCTCTCAATTGGGGAGTGTTTCTTTTTCTTTTCATTATTTGTGAGACCCTTCCTTTTTGCTCCTGCTTCTTAAATTGATCTCTCTTCACTTTGTGGTGTGAGCTTCTATGGTAGGAGACCGCTTTTTTTTACTCTCTCTCTTTCTTGTTCTGTGTCTGATGACATCAGCGGTTGACCCCATCTGACCTTAGGCAGTCCTTTAGACTCTTCCAGGAATCTACTCTCTTTGTCTGTCTCCTCCAGTTGTTAATCTAGTCACTCTGCCCTTAGCAGTCAGGGTGGAGCAAGGTCCCTCTTATGGGCTGGGTATTGGATACTTTCACGCTGCCAATCAGGGGAGTGGTCTGCCTGAGCAAGATGGCTGCTGCCCTGTAGGGGAGGAGTCAGCACCAGGATCTCCCAGGCTACTGCCTCAGTTCTCTGCCAGTGCCTCCATATCCAGACTCTCTTCAAGTGATTCCCATCCACTCTGCATCTCCCTCAGCCAGGGACCTACCATCTGTGATTTCTGCTCTGTACTCAGCACCCAGTCCTGTGCAATGCCTGGATGGTACAGGGTCTCATGAGGATGGGGCTAATATGTCCTTTCATGCCACTGCTGCTTAAGGGAGTGGCCCACCTAAGCAAGATATCAGCTGCAGAATGGGGGGTGAGTCAACACCGGGACCCTGCCATCCACTTTCTCAGTTCTTTCCCCAAAGACTCCTTCCCCAGTCTTTCCCCAGGCGGCTCCAGCCCTCTCTTCTTCTGTCTCCACAAGAGCCTAGGGTAATTGGCTGCCACTACAAATTTTTGCGCTGCCCCTTTAAATGGCTCCTTGCATCCCCAGGCACCTGTCTCTGGTAGAGAGCATCCTGATGGTTTTCACAGCTGGCTGTTATCTATGTGCTTTTGGGGCTCTGATGGTGTAGGCTGGAGATCCCTGCTTATGGTTTAATCCCTGCTCTTCTCCGGGGGGGGGGGGTTCAACTGGCTGTTTCAATATCCCTCTGGCGCTGCCACCCATGGGTGTCTAGCCCTCCTTTTCTAGCCTGTACCCTACTCCTTACCAATTAAGGTGTGCCAAAGCTGATTCCTCTGTCTATCCGAGGTTTTAAGGCTCCTCTTTCACTATTGTTCAGTTGTTTTCCAGGTGCTATCTCTACAATTTAGTCGCAATCCCAAATTATTCCTGGGAGGAAGTCAGTGTGACTTCCACTCACTCCTCTGCCCTCTTGGATCTTGATCTTATTATATCTTTGACATAGAATTAAATATATCTATAGATACAGAAACTGCTCCAATAAGTACTTCACTGTTAAATATCATCAGCTTCAAAGATTCTATTAGTGGAAATAATAACTTTTTTTTTATATTTAACTGATATCCATCTTATTAAGAAAAATGTACTCATTTGTTCATGGCGGTAATAATTTATTTTTTGAATATATAATTTAAACAAACTGAAAAGACACACTCAAACATCTTCAGATGGTAATTTGTAAGTTTTTGAAAATCTGGATTGTTTCCTCTTTACTTATTGTAATTATTAAGATATGCTTGTTCATAGTATGAAAGGATTAAAATTGGAAAGTTATATTAATAATAATGACTAATGTATGATTTTTCTACAGAAATTGAATGTTTTTTGATAAAAGCAGTACTTTTCTTATATATATGTATTCAGAAAGAGAAATAATACCTTTTTCTAGTCATCTTAAAATTTAATGTCTAGTCAATATTCTGAACCAAGATTTAAGAAAACTATGTCAATGCTATTAATATATTTACTGATTGAAAATAAAGTACCTCTCATATGTAATATTAATCCAAAGTAATCTGAAAGAGTAATAGCCTCCTAGTTACACACACACACACACACACACACACACACACACACACATTATTTTGTGTACCTCACTCTCCATAAGTATATCCACATGGCAATAAAAGTGATTACTGGCATACCGTATAACATCTCTGATAAAATCTCCAGTTCCTTTCTTAATCCTCTTGGAAATTTATGTTTATTAATTTTTTATAGGACAAGAATAAGGGAAATGGGGGGAGAGAGAGAAGCATCAATGTGAGAGAATAACATCAATTGGTTGCTTCTCATATGCACCTTTACCAAGGATTGAACCGGGAACCTAGAAATGTGCTCTGACCGAAAATCAAATCCCCAACCTTTTGGTGCATAAGGTAACATTTCAATCAATTGAGCCACCCAGCCAGGGCTCCAGTGTCTTTTCATCTCTCTCATAATAAATTCTAAAGACCTCTCTGTGCTCTGTCTCCAAGATGCTATTGATATCATCTCCTTCCACAACTTCATTTGTTCACTCTACACAAGTCAAACATATTCTTTGATGGCACTCTATAGTAAGCACTCCAGGACTTTCATTTCTGTAGCTTTATCTTTAAAGATCATCCCTATATATCCTAACTACTGGCACCTTCAGTTCTTCCAGATCTTTGCTGAAACATTACCTTATCAGGGAGGCCTTCGTTGAACACTCTTCAGAAAATCAGAGTGCCTACACTTAATATTCCCTTAATCTCAATTTTTGCAATTCACAGCACTTATCATCATCTGAAATATCATATTTTTATCTGGTTGCTCATTTATTATCTGCCTTTTCCTCCATACAAGATTATAAACTCTATGATCGTCAAAATTTTATTCAATTCACTTTGCCCAAGACAGGACTTGATACGTTGTAACATTCTATACATATATGTTAAATGAGTGAATGGATATGGATTTTAAAAAATAAGAATTTTGTGTGAACAATAAAGAAAAAATACTTTTCAAGATAAGAATACAGGTTACGTAGATGAGATTGGGAAGAATGGAGTTCTGGTGAGCCATGGCTATTGTTTGGGATGAGTTTTGAGGAGGCAATCTGGTTCCATAAATCTGTCAGCTATTGGGCTAGAAATTGCACACCCACTTAGGACATTTATCAAATCTTATCCTGTTTTTAGCTGTGTCACTACTGTAAGGGATCCTATTTAAAATCATGATTTTAGACATTACAATAACATTAACTTGGATATCACTGTCTTCCCACAAATCCAGGCGACATTTAACAAAGTAGGGCTTACTATCAAGTGACAAATTTTGAAAATTAGTCAATTTATTTACTTCTTTTCTTTAAACATCCAAATTTTAATTCTATATTCCTAAATAAAAAGTTACATAATAGTTATCAGGGAAGATAGACTATATAGAACAATTTCATATATCTACTTATATTTCTATCTCTATAAAGAGCCCAGAAAAACCTAAGAAAAGAGAGAATTGTTATTCTGCTGCAAACATTTTCTTTTCAACTTTTTAGTACACACTAAATATGTACACACATATGTGTGTACAAAAATATGTACACACATACATACAACTAAGGAAAAGATTGATACAATCCCCCACCCCTACACATAGAGAAAATATGGTTAAAATTGCAGAGTATAACAATTTCTCTAGTAACCACTCTGAATACCAAATGTATAATAAATTCAATAAAATGGAGAGATAAAAAGTAAGAAGAATATTTCAGTAGTCAATAAGACTAAGCAACGACCACAACCTCAAACTCGAAACTAATAAAACTATCTTTTCTTTAAAAGATTTTATTTATTTATTTTTAGAGAGAGGGGAAGGGAGGAAGAGGGAGAGAAACATCAATGTGTGGTTACCTCTTGAGTGCTTCCTACTGGGGACCTGGCCTGCAACCCAGGCATGTGCCCTGAATGGGAATCAAACCAGCAACCCTTTGGTTCACAGGCCGTCACTGAATCCACTGAGCCACAGCAGCCAGGGCTATCTTTTAAATACACTTTTGTTCAGACAAAGTTATGGAACAATGCTGAGTACAAATGTATTCTGTCAATTACATACAGCAGTCTCCATCCATAGATAAACCACCCTGAAGATAGAAGCTCATAAATTCTTGCTGTTCTGTGTGGTTTGTAGATTGGATGCAGGATCTCTATACTTACTGAATCCCTCAATTTTACTGGGCAATGGGGTATAAAAGAATGAGATATGGAGGAGAAATTTATGCTTTCACTGCTGTTGTGGTCAGTTGAGAAAAGACACTCATGTAAAGGACTTCTGCCAATGGATGATGCAGTGAAAACTCCAGGACAAAATGTGGTAGAAGAGCACTGAAACAACTCATATGATGGTGGCAATGCCTTGCCCAAGTTTCTATCTCCAGCCCTTATTTCAACGAACATTGGATAAATGCCATGCAAGAAAGCATGACCATCATTCAAAAATAATTAATGATGATAAAGCCAACCACAGTGTCACTGTACCATAGATAATGAAAAGACAAAGGAAAGAAAACAAACTGGCCCAATCACTGATAAAGGAAAATAAGGTTATATATGTAAAATTTGATGAGCTATTGATATGTCTGCTAATTATATCCTGGATAATATTTTAATAATTATTCAAAACCCCAAGCTAATTTCCTATATCATTCAATTTTTGTAAAAAGCACATAAGCCTAATTTTAATGCTAGCTTTATCTCCAAATGTCACTAGGAAAATCACATGTTTTCTCTGAGTGTTAAACTCCTGACCAAAAAATTAGGGAAAAAATGTGAGGGAAATAATCCTTTCTGTTTAACTCATAGATTTTCTGCAATAATGAAATAAATGTATAGATTTAAAGTGATACAAATATACACATAGAAAAGGAAATGATAATATTTTAAATACTATTCCTATACTTTAAAACATTCTTGAAAATCATGTAACTTACTTATCTTGTTTACATTACATAGAAACATAGTATCTCATCAAATATTTCAATGAGTTTTTAAAATTTAGTTCATTTCTGATTAGATTATAGCATTTTTCTGAATCGCTGTGTTGATTGTAGCATTTTATATTAATCTGACATCAATGAAAAGCATAAAAATAATTTGTCTAAGTTACTAATTTGCTTTTTCCATGCTGTTTCAAGGCCAATTTTTGTAGCAAACTCACTGGATATTTTCAGAAGTAAACAGAATCTCAATACATGTAGGTAAACATTAATCACCATGGTTACCTCAGTTTTGGGAACAGTAGCAAGTGCAATGAGAATACACTGACAACACCTCTTGGAATATCTGTTTATTGGCTCTATAACATCCTTCTAACCTATTTCTTATTTACTGTAAAAATTTTGCAAACATTAGGATTATAGGACATCAGAATAAAAAGTTCCAAGAAAATGCCTAAATCTGTCTTTTATAAATATAGTCATTTTTAAAATTACAATTGGGTTTTAAAGGAAATGATTAAGTTTGGGAAAATACGAATTTTATTTTTAACCTCTTTTATTTTATGTTCCATCCACTATTACATATTTTACCCTTCAACCAAAAATAAAATCTCTCTGACTGATGTACATAAAATAATAAGTGAATAAGTGAGACATTCCATAGATGAGAGATTCTTAATGCATTTTTATGTTTCATGTAACTGTTTCAGATGTGATAAAATGTATTTTTACTATAAAAATTGCTGTTACTGTTCAGATCCTTTGTCCATTTTTTAATTGCATTGTTTGTCTTCCTGTTGTGGAGTCATGTGAGTTCTTTATATATTTTGGAGATCAAACCTTGTCTGAGGTATCACTGGTAAATATGTTTTCCCACACGATCAGTTCCCTTTCCATTTTGTTGATGTTTTCTTTAGGCATTCAGAAGATTTTTATTTTGATGTAATCCTATTTGTTTATTCTTTCCTTTATATCCCTTGCCTTAGGGGATGTATCAGTGAAATTATTGATGGGTGGGATATCTGAAATTTTCCTTTCTATGTGTTCCTTTAGAACTTTTGTGATGTTACAACATATATTTAAGTTTTTTATCCATCTTGAGTTTATTTTGGTGTATGGTGTAAGTGGGTGGTCAAGTTTCATTTTTTTGCATGTACTTACCCAGATCTTCCAACACCATCCATTGAAGAGGCTATTTTTACTCAATTTTATGTTCCTGCCCCCTTTGTCAAATATTAACTGACTCTATTGACCTAGGTTTATTTCTGGGCTCTATATTCTCTTCCATTGGTCTATGTGTCTGCTCTTATGCCATTACCAGACTGTTTTGATTACAGTGAACTTGTAATATAGTTTGATATCAAGTAATGTGATCCCTCCAGACACTTCTCTAATGAGGACAAACAGGGGGCCCATAGGCACATGAAAAAATGCCCAACAACACTAGCCATTAGAGAAATGCAGATTAAAACCACAATGAGATACCACTTCACACCAGTCAAAATGATGGTCATTAATGAATTAATGAACAAGTGATGGCAAGGTTGCGGAGAAAAGGGAACCCTAGTACACTACTGGTAGGAATGCAGAGTGGTACAGCCACTATGAAAAACAGTATGGAATTCCCTAAAAAAACTAAAGATGGAACTGCATTTTGATCTAGTGGTCCCACTGCTGGGACTATGCCCTAAGAATCCTGAATCAAGTGAAAAGAACTTATACACCCCAATGTTCATAGCAGCATTATTTTCAATAGCCGAGTGCTAGAAACAGCTAAGTGTCCATCAGTAAATGTGTGGATAAGAAAACTGGTACATTTACACAATGTAATACTTTGCAGCAGAAAGAAAGCAGGAACTCCTACCCTTCATGACAGCATGGATGGAACGGAAGAACATTATGCTAAGTGAAATAAACCAGGGGGCAAAAGACAAACACCATATGATCTCACTTATAAGTGGAACCTAATCAACAAAACAAACCAATGAGCAAAATAGAACCAGAGACTTGGAAATAAAGAGAAAACTGACAGTGACCAGAGGAGAGAGTGAAGGGATACTATAGGGCTAAAAAGAGGAAGCGGCAAGCAAAGGAACACAAGTAGAGGACTGCATATGGGTCTTTTACCTCCTCGGGTAAATTTATTCCTAGGTACTTTATTTTTCTTGTTGCTATAGCAAATGGTATTTTTTTTCTGATTTCTACTTCTTCCATTTCATTGTTCATGTACAAAAATGCCTTCAATTTATGAATATTGACTTTGTATCCTGCTGTTTTGCTAAAATGACTTATTAGGTTGAGTAGTTTTTTAGTGGAGTCAATATGGTTTTCTATGCAGACAACATGTCATCTACAAACAATGGTAGTTTTACTTCTTCCTTTCCAATTTGGATGTTTTTTATTTCTTTTATTTGTCTGACCACTGTGGCTAGGACTTCCTATACTATGTTGAACAGAAGTGGTGAAAGTGGACGTTTTTGTCTTGTTCCCGATCTTAGTGGGAAAGATTTTAGTTTGTGGCCGTTTAGAATGATGTTGGCTGTAGGTTTTTCATATATGGCCTTTATTATGTTGAGGAATGCCTCATTTATTCTCATTTTGCTGAATGTTTTGATCATAAATAGGTACTGTACTTTATTGAGTGCTTTTTCTGCGTCTATCGAGATGATCATGTGGTTTTTGTCTTTTCTTTTGTATATGTGATGTATTATGTTTATTGATTTGCATATATTGAACTATCCCTGGATCCCTGTGATGAATTCCACTTGATTGTGGTAGAATATCCTTTTAATGTATTGCTGGATGTGGTTTGACAATATTTTGTTGAGGATTTTACCATCTATGTTCATCAGCAAAATTGGCCTGTAGTTTTCTTTCTTTGTAGGGTCTTTCACTGGTTTTGGGATTAGGGTGATGCTGGCCTCATAAAAACAGTCTGGGATTCTTCCCTCATCTTGAATTTTTTGGAATAGTCTGAGAAGGACAGGGGTTAGCTCTTCCTTAAATGTTTTGTAAAATTCTCCTCTGAAACTGTCCAGCCCAGGACTTTTGTGTGCCAGGAGTTTCTGGATTACTGCTTCAATCTCCCCAGCTGTTATCAGTCTGGTCAGGCTTTCTGCTTCTTCTTCATTCATGTTGGAAGGTTATATTTCTCTAGAAATGTGTCCATTTCATTGAGGTTTTCAAATTTCTTGGCATATAATTGTTCTTAATAATTTCTGACAATCCTTTGTATTTCTGTGGTATCAGTTGTTATTTCTCCTCTTTCATTTCTGATATTAATTATTTGGGTCCTCTCCCTCTTTTTTTGATGAGTCTGCTTAAACGCCTGTCAATTTTATTTATATTTTCAAAGAACCAGCTCCTGGATTGGTGGATCTTTTGAATTGTTCTACTAGTCTGTACGTCAATCCGTTCCACTCTGATCTTGACTATTTCCTTCCTTGTAGTTGCTCTGGGCTTTGTTTGTTGTTGTTTCTCCAATTCTTGAAGTTGTAGGGTTAGGACATTTATTAGAAATGTCTCTGTCTTTTTTAGGTAGATCTGTATTGCTATGAATTTCCCTCTCAGGACTGCCTTTGCTGTTTCCCATAGGTTTTGGACTTTTGTACATTCACGTTCATTTGTTTCCAGAAGCTTTTTCATTTCTTCTCTTATCTCATTATTAACCCATTCATTGTTTAATAGTGTGATGTTCAGTCCCCATGAGTTTGAAAGTTTTTGACGTTTTTCCTTGAGGTTGGTTTCGAGGTTTAAGCCCTTGTGGTTTGAGAAAATGCTTGTCATGATTTCAATTTTCCTCAATTTGTTGAAACTTGCTTTTTGTCCTATTATGTGGTCTATCTTTGAAAATGTTCCATGTGCATTTGAACAAAATGTGTATTTTGCTTCTTTGGGATGAAAGTTTCTATATATGTCATGTCCATTTGATGTAATGCATCATTCACAATATCTTTGTTTATGTTTTGTTTTGAAGATTTCTCCATTTTTTGACAGTGAGGTGTTAAAATCTTCTACTATCAGTGTGCTGCTGTCTATGTCTTTCTTGAAGTCCTCCAAGATTTGCCTTGTATACTTCAGTACTCTTATGTTGGATTCATATATTTTATACAATGTCCTCTTGATGGATTCTTCCTATGAGTATTATAAAGTGTCTTTCTGGGTCTCTTTTTATGGCCTTTGTTTTGAGATCTATTTTGTCTGATATAAGTATTGCTACCCCTGCTTTTTTTTTTCCTGTCCTTTTGCTTGGAATATTGTTTTCCATCCCTTTATTTCAATCTGTGTAGGTCCTTTGTTCTGAGGTAGGTCTCTCGTACACAGCAAATGTGTGGGTCATGTTTTCTTATCCATTCAGCTATCCTGTGTCTTTTGATTGGGACATTTAGTCAATTTACATTGAGGGTTATTATTGAAAGAAACTTATTCATTTTTTCCCTTTTTACCTGTGTTCTCTTTCTCACTGTTTTTCTTCATCTCCTTAAAGCATATCTTGTAGTGCTGGTTTGGTAGAGATGTATTCTTTTAGTCTTCTTTTGTCTAGGAAACTCTTTATTTCACTTTCCATATTAATTGACAGCCTTACTGAGTAGGGCAGTTTTGGCTGTGGGCCTTTGCTTTTCATGACTTGCAATATTTCTTGACATTCTCTTCTAGCTTGTAGTGCTTTTGTTGAGAAGTTAGCTGCTAGCCCTATCAGGGATCCCTTGTATGTTACTATCTGTTTCTCCGTTGCTGCCTTTAGGATTCTTTCTTTGTCTTTGATAGATGCCATTTTAATGATGACGTGTCTTGGAGTGGACCTCATTGTGTTCCTCTTGAATGGCACCTTCTGTGTTTCCTGGACACGGGAGACTTTTTCTCTCCTCCAATTAGGGAAGTTTTCCATCATTACTTTTTCAAACAGGTTCTCTATCCCTTGTTCCTCCTCTCCTCTTCTGGTATCTCTATTATGCCTATATTTTTACATTTCAGGTTGTCCTGCATTTCCCTAAATGCCTCTTCATTCCTTTTGAGTCTTTTTTCCATTGCTTGCTCTTTCTGGGAGCTTTTTTTTTTTTTTACCTTGCTCTCTAGCTCACTGATTTGATCATCAGCTGCATCTAGCCTGCTTTTGATTCCTTCTACTGTGTTCTTCAATTCGTAAATGGTATTCTTCATTTCCTCTTGTCTCTTATTGATAAGTTCTATGTCCTTTTTCAGGTTTATATAGTTTGCAGTAAATTTCTGATAGTTTCCTTGTAGTTTCTTATAATTCTCTTTCAGTTTGCTGAGCTCATTGAGCTTCCTTAGAACCACTGATTTCAATTCAATATCTGATAGTTTACTTGCCTCTATTTCATTTAGTTATCTTTTGGGGATTCCTCCTTTTCCCTCATTTGGGGGATTTTTCTTTTCCTTCCCATTATTTGTGAGAGTCTTCCTCTTCTTTTTTTTTCAATTTTTTTCAATTTTTTCATTTTTTTTTTGTTTTGCTTCTGCTTCTTAAATTGATCAGTCTCGATTTCCTGACTTTGTGGACTAAACTTCTATGGTGGTAGGCATGACTTTTTTTTCTTTTCTTTCTAGGTGTGCCTCTGATGATGTCAGTTGTTGACCCTATCTGATCTTAAGCAGCCTGTTTGAGACTTTCAGGAATCTAATGTCTGTGTCTTCTCCTGCAATTGTTAATCCACTCACTCTGCCCCCAGTTGTCCGGCTTAGGCACTACAGGGCAGGGTAGTGCCTCTTGAGGGCAGGGCTATTGTGTCTATACAGACTGCTGCCACTCCGGGGAGTGGTTTCCCTAAGCAAGAAGGAGACAGGGAATGGGGAAGGAGTCATAACCAGGATTCCCCTGGCTACTCACTTAGTTTCCTCCCCAACACCTCTGACTCCATTCTCTCCTCAAGAGTTTCTAGGCAACTCTATGCTCCCTTTAGCCAAGGGTCTACTATCTCTGCAGGCAGCTCTGCACTCAGCACCAAGGCCTGCACACAACTCTTGTTACGGCTGAACTGTCCTGAGAGCAGGGCTTTTTTTCCCTTTTCCACTGCTGCCTCTTTGGAGCTTGGCCTCCCTGAGTGAGATGGAGATTGTAGAATGGGGAAGAAGTCAGTAGCAGGAACCTCCCAGCTACTCCCAGAGTTCTTTCCCCAACGCCTCTGTCTCCAGTCTCTCCTCAAGGTTCTCTAGGCAGCTCTGTGTCCCCTTTGGCCAGGGATCTACTATCTCTGCTGGCTGCACTGCACTCAGCACCCAGGCCTGTGAGCAAGTCCTGCGTGGAGTGTCCTGAAGGCAAGGATATTGTTTCCTTTATGCCTGAGCAAGATGTAAGCTGCAGAGTGGAAGGCGAATCATCACCATGGCACCGTTGGCCGCCGTCTCAATTCCTTCCACAAAGCTTTCCTCACCAATCTTTCCTCAGGCTCCAGTCCACTGTCCAGAGACCAAGGAAGGTGGCTGCCACTGCAAATTTTTGCGTTGGCCCTTTAAATGTTTCATTGTGTCTCAAGCCACCTGTCTCTGGCAGAGAGCACCACTAAGCTTTTTGCGGTTGCCTTTTGTCTGTGTGCTTTTTTGGGTTCAGATGTTGTGGTCTAGAGGTCCCTGCTTATGATTCAGACCCTGTTCTTCATAGGGGGATCCAACTGGCCATTTCAATGTCCCTCTGGTGCTGGTGCCCCTGGGTGCCCAGCCCACACTCTCGAGCCTCCACCACACTTCTCACCCCTTAGGATATGCAAAAGTTGATTCCACTGTCTGTCCAAGGCTCCAAGACTCCACTCTATTACATGAGTTTTTTTTTATCCTCTGTGCAGAATTACACAGAAACTCAAGATTTTGCCTCAATGGACATTCCAGCATCACCTCTATACCCTCCAATAAGTTTTCTTTAAGATTAGGTCTCTCTGACAGCATGTTTGGAAGCAACTGGGATAAGTATGAATCTCTTCTGATGATATCTAAGCATGTATTTATTCTTTCATGGGGTTTGAATTGAGTGTTTATTATGTTTTAGACAATTATTAAACATTTCCTATCAACCAGATATAACCTCAAGCCATTAATGGTGAGATAGAATTCAAGGATATTCTGATAAAGATTCTTGGGGCTGAATTCTTGTAATCAAAGCCATCAGAAATCTAATGAGCTACTGATCACTACGGATATTACAATGGAGAGAATATAGATTTCATGATTTTTTTTTTTGTCTATAGTACTGAAGTATATAAAGGACATTAACTTCAAGAGCATCTCAGCAGTTAGAAAGATGATGTCATTTGATTTTCATGTTTTGTTTGGAGCCTAATTAAAGCTTGAAATTAAGAATTTCAAGATATTTATTCCTCATGAAGGTGTAAGAATTCCTACAAATATGTTATGAATGGAAATAGTCAAAATTCATGTAGCTCTATTATTAAAATCTTTAGCATGGATTTTCAGCCAATTTCAATTATAGCTGTTACATTTCTGTACTTGACTTCTATAGGCCTATGCTTCAGGTTTAGAAGCAACACATTAATTTTTGATGTTCTGGAATCACTTGGCATAGCAATTATAAACTCCCCTATTCCTTATACAGTAAAATAAGCCAAATGCAGGATTAATATTTCAATATAGATTGTCAAGTATAAGGCAACTTCAAATCATTCACATTAACTTATAAAAAATAGATGTAATTTCAGGATATAAAATTATATTCTTCTGTATGGCAGTATTTTTCTCATAACTGAAAGACTAGAATATTTTTGAAATGTCAATAATATCTACTTGTTAAAAATCATAAATATTGTCAGTGACAAAAAGTACACATTGGATATAATTTTACCTGTCCAAACATCCACCTCCTTGCTCACTGAAACATGAGCATCTAGTTATCTAACAGCTTTGTCTTGTATTTTTTTCTATACTAAATAATCTGATTTATAATAATTTTTAAAATGTGTTAGTGCCTTAGTGCTTTTTTATGTGAATCATTTTATATTTATTTATTTTAGATTTTCAATTAAATTCTTTTTCACATTTATCTGTAAGGTTCTCTTTAGTATAAAGTCTCTGATGATTTTAAGGTATGTATTTATCTATGTGTCAGGTTTTATGCCAATATCATACTGCTTGGAATACTATAGCTTTGTAATATAATTTGCAATTAAGAAAGTAATGCTTTCAGCTTTGTTCTTTTTTCCTCAAGATTGCATTGGTTATTTGAGGTCTTTTTTAGTTCCAAAAATCCCTTCAGATGGGATTAATGTGGACAGATTATTGTCCCTGGTTCCTAGGAGTTGACCCCTACATCTTTGGAATTTCCTGAGTGATAGGAGTGTCTTTTTTATTCATTATGGTTAATGCTAGCAAAGTGCCTCACTGGGAGTCCCTGCAAAGCTTATGCTAACAGGATGGCTCAGGATGGGGGTTGGTCATCGTAGCGTGGGGTGTGTCGGGGAGCGCCACCGCTGCTTGCCTTTCATCTCCAGTAAGGGCAACACCTGTCGCGCGGAAGCGGAGAGCTTCTCGGGGAGTGTAGCACTATGGGATCTGAGGGTTACTGTCTGGGGCCAGCTGAGATGGGATCGGAAATTCTGAATCCTGCAGAGCCCGTCTGGAGGGTGTCACGGATGGGGGGAATAAATACAAGTCATTGCAAACGCTTCTCTGTTTTCCGGGAGAAGGGGCAGAGGTCCTTCCCTCTTCCTCAAGAAGTCTCCCTAGCTCCTTTTTCCGAAGGCTTTAATTGAAAAAGTTATCAGTGGGTCTAGGTAACAGGAATGCACAAGTTATCTCGTTACATCAGTATGTTAATGTTCACAGAGAATGGGTGATGTTTTGAAGAAAACAAATGCCAGGAACACACCAATTTACGTGGGTCAGAGAGGAAGACTAGTGAACAAGAGAGACAACTAAACATGAGAGTGCAGTAAACATAAGAATGCCTAAGGGTATAGGGTTAGGGTCTGTGAATAATGTAAATGTTCTTCCCAGCATGAGCTGGCTATAGCTTCTGAGGGAAGAACAATGCACATTTTAAAGTAACCAATTTACTTTTAGGCCTGATTTCCCTGGGAATCATCCTTTCTGGTTTAGGACTGTCTCTGGTATTGTTTCAAGCCTGAGCCAGGCCAGAAGAGGGAGCCACCAAGAGACAGGGAGACCTCTTTCAGATAAAATGAGGACTCTGGCCATGTCCAAGCCAAGCCGAGGGGTGCAGGCCTTTTTGCCCTTTCTCCGTGTCCCCCAATTTCTTGTCTGTTGCCAATACCCAATCGATATCTGTCTTAGGTTGTTATCTCTGCATAAGATAACTTACCCAACATCAACAAGAGATCATCGCAGGGTAAAGCAGAGAGGCAGGAGCTATGCCCCTGCCAGGGGGGCAGGTTATGTCTCTCAGGAGCCTGTTTCTCCAAGGCCTCTCTGATTATTTCCAATCTTGGGGCCCTCCAGCCTGTTGGCTGGGTTACAGTTCCTGAAAGCAAACAGGGCATTTCCCAACAGGTCATGACAGAAAGACCAACTTTGTGATTAGAGTGCTGGGGCTTTGAGTCATGTGATATCAGCTTGATCACAGAGAAGAGATGAAGAGGCTGGAGATCAAATTCAAAGGTATGGCCAATGATTCAATTAAGCATACTTATATAATCAAATTCCAATTCAATCACAACTCTGAACACTGAAGTTTGGTGAGATTCTCTGCTTCGTAGTCCTTTGCATATTGTCACCCACTGATATGTCATGATGGTTACACATCCTGAATCAACAGGAAGATGACCCTGGAAACCTTTATGTTTGGACCCCCCTTAAACCTCATCTTATGCACTTATTCTTCTGACTGGTTCTAATTTTTATCCTTTGTTATAATAACACTGTAATTATACACTGAGTGCTTTCCCATGTTGTATCAGTTGTCCTAGTGAATCAACAACCTGAGCATGTAGTGGGAAACCACCACGTGGAGCCGTTAGTTTAGAACTGAAGATGGTACTGTAAACCCCAGATGGTAGCTGGCATTTAAAGTGAGGGCAGTTCTCCTGTAGATATTATGCCCTTAATCTATAAAATTTGGCCTGATTCAGGAGAGTTGGTGTCAGAAGTCATTGAAGGCATTTTTAAAAACAAAATATATAAAAGACATTCTTTTATCAACTAAACAGTTTATAATTGCTTCATTTTTTCTTATCTACTGTTATCAAATATACAGGGTGAAAAAAATAAGTTTTTAGTTGTTTGTATGGAAAAAACTTGCAGGTTATGATTATTAAAATAGCTTTAGTAACTCAAAAGAATGTAACTCACAACTATAAACCGATTTTTGCCCACCCCATTATACACTGTCAATATCAGCCACTAATTCTTAGTACATGAGTATTTAATGATTTATTTCTTATGGCTTACACACAGTTTCCAGACAAATAAAATTAAAGTGTTTACACTTATTTTTTAAGTGAAAGGCAAGTATCATGCATTCTGAGACAAAAGAAACTCACTATTATAACATAACTCTGCTTGATAATTAAAGAAATGAAATAACAGAGACTCCAATATTAACTCATGTTGAATAATTATGAGGACCACCACTTATTAATCAGGGAATCTAGAAAATAGTCCCAAGTCTAATACAAACCATGGAATCAATGTAAGGACTTCAGAACTCTATCTCCACGACTAAAATCAAAGGCTAGAGTTAAGTTCAATAAGTTAATAGACTTGTTGATTTCAGCTGTGATTCTCAATATGAAACTAGGGTTGAACAGATACATGGCCAGCAATCATGCTTCCTCCTTCCACCCACCTTCACACTCCAATGACCACAATGCCTTGACAATTTGCAAATTGAAAGATGCTTTCTATAACTGCTGTTTTTTTCTGATGACACAAAAGTACTTCCCTGGCCAAAAAAAAAAAAAAAGAATTAAACAAACAACATAAGCAACATAAATACAGAAAATTTAACTTTTGTGTGAAAAATAGCACAGACTAACTGAATCTATTTTTTTATATAAATATTGAAATTTTAGACTGCTGAGGAAAAAGTAATTGGAACACTAAGAACTTCAACTGTGCATAATTTGATTGAACTTTTTTAGAAATTACTGAGCAGAAGTTCAAGAAATGAGTCATTTAAAATATGCATTAAAAACAATGCCAAACAGTAAAATGTCATTAGGTCCAGCTGAGGTAGAGTTATTCAGAACATCCTGGGAAATCTTACTCATCACTTTCATATTAAATTTAGATTGGAAAACACTTTAAAAACAAGTTATATTTAGAGACACAGTAATATTCACAGGGCTTGGGAAGTAAATAGACTTATTTAGCATTTATGTACATGGAAAGTAAAGCAGGCATTTTATTACAAATAGAGGAAAGTTTGCTAGTCTAAAAAACTAAACTTTTTTTAAGTCAGTAAAATAAGAAAAGAAACACATTGCAGAATTTATATGCCCACTAAGTGATTTGAGACTCAGCTTTCTATTGTTAAATATACTCAATTACCTAAGCTAGAGGTTTCTTGACTTTAAAATATACTGAGAGGTGAATATTGAAATAACCATTAAAATAAAAATATACATTTTGATTTTAGAAGACATGGGAAACTTTACATATATCTCATAATCTTCCTTTCAACTAATTGTATGCCTTGCTCCTCATATATAGCCTAGTCCTCATTAATAGTTTCCTTAAACATGCTATATGCTGTCAAGCTTCATGCTCTTGTTAATTGAGTAGTCTTATCTAGGTGAAGTGCAATTCTTTCTTGAAAATTGACATGGGGTGCAACCTAAAAGAGTAGATCCCTGTGACTTAGTCTATGATCCTCAGTATAGCCTTGCTCACAGACATTCAAACCCCATCACTTAACATTGATTCAATCGACAGTTGATGGGCCTAGGAAGATAGCCATGGAGCAGTTGGCAAAGGGTGAAACAGCCTTTAGAATAGGATGATGATTTAACAGTATAAGCTTGGTAAGTAAGATATTAGACATGATTTCAGGTCACCGCAAAGAAAACATCATATTTATACTAATTAGTCTTATTGAAATTTGAGGCATCTCTGCTATGCTAAGGAGAATAAAACAGATGAAGTCTGAGTTATTTAAACACTCATCAGTTTATAATTTGTTCAAGGAAACATAAAATTCACGCATTTTTGTTCATGTGTTGAAAGTTTTAACTCAATTTTAATGGGGGAAATAAGCAAATGAAATAATGAGCTCAAAGGAGAAGTCAGGAAGTATGGGTTTATATGTAGTAAAGTAAAAATCATGAACAAATAGACATAAAAATGACTTTTTCTATGAGGATATAGAAGATAATTGAATGTCCATGAGAAATAATTTATTTACATATCCATAAATTAGAACTATTTTGCCTTTGCATATGTTATCTGCAGCATAAAGAGCTATAAAATACTCCATCAGTGTGGAAAGAAGGGAATCATCTATAAGAATGTGTTCTAGACAATGCAATTTTTCATTAAAGATACCTAGTAATTTTGTTTGCTTATTTCAATTTTTAATAGTCATCATTTTGTGATTCAAAGGTTATTTCAATGATAGGTTACTCTTGATCAAAAGTTCAGGTTGGACCTTATGATTTACATCGGTGGAGACGGAATATTTATTTATAGAAGAGTTTTCCTAAATTTGCAGGAGGTCTTTACAAGAAAACAGATTGAAATTGTAATAAAAGCCTCCATTACTTTCTCTCTTAACTCTACAAAACCAAATCTAAGAAAACCTGTCCACCAGATTGTTACCTGTGATACCCATGAATTCAGGAGTATTTCTTTCTTTTTCGGTGACTGAGGCATTGGGGAGAGAATTGAGGGAGTAGCCGAGGAGGATTCCTGAGTCAGCACCTAAAATCCTCATGCTAAAATCCTCAACAAAATGTTGGCAAATCGCATCCAACAATACAATAAAAAGAATATCCACCATGATCAAGGGGGATTCCACCCAGAGATGCAAGGATGGTTCAATACTCACAAATCAATAAATGTAATACCTCACATAAACAAAAGAAAAGACAAAAACCACTGATCTTATCAAGAGATGCTAAAAAAGCATTTGATAAGGCACAGCACACATTTATGATAAAAACACTCATCAAAGTGGTAATAAAGGGGGCATACATAAACATAATAAAGGTCATATATGAAAAACTGACAACCAACCTCATACTCAGTAGGCAAAAACTAAAAGCTTTCCCACTAAGATAGGGAACAAGACAAGGTAGTCTGCTTTCATCACTTCTATTCAACATAGTATTGGAAGTACTAGCCACAGCAATCAGACAAGTAAAAGAAATAAAAGGTATCTAAATTGGAAAGGAGAAAGAAAAACTATCATTCTTTGGAGATGACATGATAGTGTACATGGAAAATCCCATAGACTCCTCCAAAAAAACTCCTCAACCTAATAAGTGAATTTGGCAAAACAGCAGGATACAAAGTCAATATTCAGAAAACAAAGACATTTTTATATACTAACAATGAAATATCAGAATCAGAAATCAGAAAAAAATCCCCTTTGGTATAGCAACAAGAAAAATTAAATACATAGGAATAAACTTCACCAAGGAGCTAAAATACTTGTACACAGAAAACTACAAAACACTGAAGAAAAAAATTAAGGAAGACATAAATAAATGGAAGCATACACTGTTTTTGTGGATTGAAAGAATTAACACCATCCAAATGCCCACATTACCCAAACAAATTTATAGATTCAATGCAATCCTTATTAAAATACCAATGACATATTTCACAGACAAAGAACAAACATTTCAAAAATTTATGTGGAACCATGAATGACCCCAGATAGCTGCAGCAATTTTGAGAAAGAAAAACAAAGTGGGAAGAATCACAATACATGATATTAAACTATATTACAAACTATATTACTGTAATCAAAACAGTCTGGTACTGGCATAAGAACAGACACATAGATCAATGGAACAGAATAGAAAGCCCAGAAATAAACCCGTGTCTCTATGGTTAGTTAATATTCAACAAAGGGGGTAGAAGCATAAAATGAAGTAAAAATAGCCTCTTCAACAAATGCTGTGGGGAGAGCTGGAGAGTTACATGCAAAAAATTTAAATTCGACCAACTTATGCCATACACAAAAACAAACTCAAGCTGGATAAAAGACTTTTAAGTATAAGTTACAACACCATAAAAGTCCGGGAGGAGAACATAGGCAGGAAACTCTCAGGTATCCCATGCAGCAACATTTTCACAGATATATCCCCTAAAGCAAAGGACATAAAGTGGAAAATAAACAAATGGATCTTCCTAAAGATAAGAAGATTCTACACAGCTAAAGAAAACATCAGCAAAATGAAAAGGGAACCAACTGTATGGGAAAATATATTTGCCAATGATACCTCAGACAGGCGTTTGATCTCCAAAATATATAAAGAACTCACATGACCCCATTTTAGGAAGACAAACAATCCAATTAAAAAATGGGCAAAGGACCAGCAACACTGAAAGGAAAAGAAATCAACAGAGACAAGAGGGAAGGAGGAAGGAGGGGCCAGGAAAAGGAAGGGAAGGGGAAAGTCAAAGAACATATAGCAAGGACTCATGGACAAAAAACCAAAGGGGAAGAGCTGAGGGAGGGAAGGAGAGAGGGACCAAGGGAAAGTGGTGGGGGGTAGGCAGAGACAAATGTATTTGAAAAAATAAATTAAAATAAAATTTAAAAAAAATGGGTAAAGGACCTGAACAGACATTTCTCCAAGGAGGACATACACAGGGACCAGAGACACATGAAAGGATGCTCAGTATCCCTAGCCATGAAAGAAATGCAAATTAAAATCACAGTGAGATACCACTTCACACCGGTCAGAGTGGCCATCAAAATAAATCAACAAAAATCAGGTGCTAGAGAGGCTGTGGAGAAAAGGGAACCCTAGTATACTGTTGGCAGGAATGCAGACTGGTGCAGCCACTGTGGAAAACAGTGTAGAATTTCCTCAAAAAGATAAAAATGGAACTGCCTTTTGGCCCAGCAATCCCACTACTGGGATTATACCCTATGAATCCCAAACCACCAATTCAAAAAAACCTATGTACGCCAATGTTCGTAGCAGCACAATTTACAATAGCCAAGTGCTGGAAGCAACCTAAGTGCCCATCAGTAAATGAGTGGATCAATAAACTATGGTACATTAACCCAATGGAATACTCTGCAGCAGAAAGAAAGAACTTCTACCCTTCATGACAGCATGGATGGAACTGGAGTGCATTATGCTAAGTGAAATAAGCCTAGAAGTGAAAGGATAATACCATATGATCTCACCTATAAGTGGAAACAAATCAGCAAAGCAAACAGGAAAAGAAAATATGACAAGCAATATTGAAAGAAAGAAGAAACCAATGGGGATGGAAGGGAGGAAGGGCAGGGTGTAGTGGGGAGGGGGAGGACATGGGTCAGATCAAGGAACGCTATGAAGGACACATGGACAAAGACAAAATGGGGAAGGATTGAGTGGGGATGTGGCAGTGGGTGGAGCCGGGGAAAGTGGTGGCTGGTAAATGGAGCAAAGTGTATTGGAAAAATTAAAAAAGAAGAAAATAAATAAATAAAATAAAATAAAAAATAATTGTAACAATTAACACCCATCCACCCACACACAGACACACACACAAAGCTTAGAGATTTCCTTACATATTTGGAAAATAGTTACCTCAACAGTGTTCCAAATAAATGAATGCAATCATCCTTCACCTTTTAATCAGTCCTATGTATATATTGCTCAGCTCTTGGATGATTGGTTAAATGAAGTTGTAAACTTCTTGAGTAAGAAGTTCTTGGAAAACTTGAGCTTGTCCACTGGAACAGCGAGAAAGCTTTCCGAGTTATGACATAAGTATGTAGCTTAATTCCACTTATGTGTTCTTTGAAGTGATAATACTTAGGAGTACCTAGAACAGTATTCTTCCACAGGGCTCTAAGACAGTTCTTTGTTGAAGACATAAATCCTGGTCTAGATCTGAGTGCAAAATCCTCACGGAAGCATGAGGAAAAAAAAAAATCAGTGATAAAGATGTAAGATACTGTGATTAATTCATTCCTGTTAATTTTGAAGTGTAAAAGCCTGATGAGAGTTTATTACAAGATTAGTCAGACTGATGAGGAAATCTGGAAGCTCCTGGGACATCCTAGAAAGGGTAATAAAGCCATTTCCAAAAAAATCTTAGGAACAAAAAGTCTAATTATAGAAGTATCATTTGAAAGAACATTTGATCTGATTTACTTTAAGCATACATTTTACAGAGAAAAAAGTTAATATAGAAAAAGATGGCGGAGGAGTGAAAGGGAGTCACACTGACCTCCTCTCAAAACCAAACTGGAATTGCAACTAAATAATGGAGTAATCACCTGGAAAGCAGTGGAGCGATAGTGGGAGAGGAGCCTTGGTGCCGCGGACAGCGGATTCGACTCTCACACATCCCAACGGGTGAGAATTGCGGTGGAGGCTCGAGAGGGTGGGCTGGGTGCGCACGGGCACTGGCACCAGAGGGACATTGAAACAGCCAGTTAGCGTCCCCCGGGAAGAACGGGGTCTGAATCATAAACAGGAACCCCTAAACTACAGCCGCTAAAGCCGAGAAAATACAGACAAAACGCAACCCCAAAAAGCTTAGGGGCACTCTCTGCCAGAGACAAGTGGCTGGGGATGCAAAAAGACATTTAAAGGGCAAACGCAAAAGTTGCAGCGGCAGCCACCCTCCTTGATCGCTGGGTACAGGCGGCAGCAGGGTGGGCTGGTGCCTGGGAAAAGACTGGTGAGGAAAATTTTGTGAAGAGAACTGACTCTGCGGCCGGTGGAGCCCGGGTGATAACGCACTTCCCACTCTGCAGCTACCATCTCGCTCAGGCATAAGGGAATCAATTAACCTGCCTTTTGTGCGCTCCGCACACAGCTTGTGCGCGTGTGAGCTGCGGGGCTGAGTGCAGACTGGCTGGGAGAGCCTTGAGGAGAGACTGGAGACAGTGGCGTTGGGGAAAGAACGGGAGGAGGAACCGGGGAGTCCCGACTCCCTCCCCGTTCGGTAGTCTCCATTGTGGGCTGGAAAGGCGCGACCCCAAAGAGGCAGAAGCGGGGCGCGCATGAACCAGACTGCCTGCGATTGAAACGCAGTCCGCACAGGGGTTGGATCCTCAGCCGAAGGGGACACAGAACTG
This sequence comes from Pteronotus mesoamericanus, assembly GCF_021234165.1. Taxonomy (NCBI): domain Eukaryota; kingdom Metazoa; phylum Chordata; class Mammalia; order Chiroptera; family Mormoopidae; genus Pteronotus; species Pteronotus mesoamericanus. The sequence continues at coordinate 64,243,362 of NW_026555321.1, forward strand.
CCCAGAGGCCCCTGAGGGGAGACTAGAAACGGAGGCATTGGGGAAAGAACGGGAGGAGGAACCGGGGAGTCCTGACTCCTTCTCCTTGCCGAAGTCTCCATTGCGCGGGGAAGAGGCCACACCCCCAAAGAGCCAAAAGCCGAAAAGCAAACATAGACACCCCCAAAACACCCAGAGCAGGCGCGCACACTTGCGCCGAGTGACTGGCGAGGGTTGGCGAGCGTGTGTGTGACCCACCCGGGCTGGCAAACGCTTGCACCTGCCGGCAAGGCCTCACACAGACTGGCACCCATACGGCCTGCGAGGGATTGCACAGAGGGGCAAGGGCAGGCGTAAATTGACCCGCCCGCCGCGATTGCAGAGCGGCCCACAAAATAAGTAGAGCTGCCCAGAGTCCCTGGAGGAGAGACCAGAAACAGGATTAACCGGAGAGCTGATTTCCTCCCATTTCCATAGTCCCCATTTGGCGAGGGCAAGCAACGCACCCAAAGAGCCAAAAGCGGGGAAAACACACAATAGAAGACTCTAAACTGACCAGTGCCGCGAAGCTCGCGTGCCAGGGAGGTCAGATGAGCACGGGAGGTCGCGAATAAGCCCTCTGGTCTGGGGCAAACACATGCGAGCCCAGGCAGGTGGGGGACCCTGCCGCGCTGGGAACGCGCTCAAGGAGCTCTCGTGAGAGCGCAGAGAGATCCCAAAAAATAGCCCAGCCCTGACCGAAGGGGTCACAGAGCTGTTCCAAGCAGGAGTCAGACACAGGCATTAGACTCCTGAAAGGCTCAAACAAACAACCCAAGGCCCTATAGGGTCAACAACTGACATCATCAGAGGCAAGCCCAGAAAGAAAAGTAAAGGACAAAAATACTTAACAGACTCTCACAAAAATGGGAAGAAAAAGAAGTTCTCCCCAAATGAGTGGAAAAGGGGACTCCCCACAGAGAGAGCTCAATGAAATAGAGGCAAGGGAACTATCAGATATGGAATTTAAAACAATGGTTCTAAGGAAGCTCAATGAGCTCAGCCAGCTCAAAGAGAACTATGAGAAACTGCAGAGAAACTATCAGGATCTTACAGCAAACTATATCAGCCTGGAAAAGGACATAGAAACTATCAAGAAGACACAAGAGGCTATGAAGAATACCATTTCTGAATTGAAGAACACAGTAGAAGGAATCCAAAGCAGGCTGGATGAAGCTGAGGATCGAATCAGTGAGATGGAGGATAAGGTAGAAAAAAGCTCCCAGAAAGAGCAAGAAATGGAAAAACGGCTCAAAAAGAATGAAGAAGCATTTAGGGAAATGCAGGACAACCTGAAACGCAATAATATCCGTATAATAGGGATACCAGAAGGAGAAGAAGAGGAGCAAGGGATAGAGAACCTCCTCGAAAAAGTAATGATGGAAAATTTCCCTAATTTGAGGAGAGAAAGGCTCTCATGGATCCAGGAGGCACAGAGGACCCCACTCAAGAAGGACCCAAGGAGGTCCACTCCAAGACACATCATCATTAAAATGGCAACTGTCAAAGACAAAGAGAGAATCCTCAAGGCAGCAAGGGAGAAGGAGAAAGTAACATACAAGGGGGCCCCGATACGCCTAGGAGCTGACTTCTCAACAGAAACACTCCAAGCCAGAAGGGAATGGCAACAAATATTCCAAGCCATGAAAAGCAAGGGCCTACAGCCAAGGCTGCTCTACCCAGCTAGGCTCTCCATTAAAATAGAAGGAGAAATACGGAGTTTCCCAGACAAAAGAAAGCTACAAGAATACATCTCTACCAAACCAGCACTCCAAGATATGCTAAGGGGACTGGTTTAAGCAGATGAAGGAAAAGAATGAGACGGAGAGGAACACAAGTACAAAGAGAAAAGATGAGTAAGTTTCTATCAGTAATATCTCTCAATGTGAATGGACTAAATGCCCCAATCAAAAGACACAGGGTAGCTGAGTGGATAAGAAAACATGACCCACACATATGCTGCCTACAAGAGACCCACCTCAGAGCAAAAGACCTACACAGATTGAAAGTAAAGGGATGGAAAATAATATTCCAAGCAAATGGACATGAGAAAAAGGCTGGCGTTGCCATACTTGTATCAGACAAAGTCGATTTCAAAGCAAAGGCCATAAAGAGAGACCCAGAGGGGCACTTTATCATACTTAAAGGAAGAATCTATCAAGAAGACATCAATATTGTAAACTTATATGCTCCCAATATAGGAGCCCCCAAGTTTATAAGGAAATTGTTGGATGACTTCAAAAAAGATATAGATAGCAACACACTGATAGTAGGGGATTTCAACACCCCACTGTCCAAAATGGACAGATCTTCCAAACAAAACATTAATAAACATATCGTGGAGCTGAATGAAACACTGAATCAAAGAGACTTAACTGACATATATAGAATCTTACATCCCAAAGAAGAAAAATACACATTCTTTTCAAATGCTCATGGCAGTTTTTCAAAGATAGACCACATGATAGGACACAAAGCAAGCCTCAGTAAATTCAGGAAAATTGAAATAATACCAAACTTTTTCTCAGACCACAAGGCCTTGAAACTCGAAATCAAACTCAAAGAGAAACTTCACAAACTTGGAAACTCATGGAGACTGAACAGTACACTTTTAAACAATGAATGGGTCAATAATGAGATAAGAGAAGAAATCAAAAAATTTCTGGAAACAAATGAAAATGAACAGACAACTGTCCAAAACCTATGGGACACAGCAAAGGCGGTCCTGAGAGGGAAGTTCATAGCAATACAGGCTTACCTTAAAAAGATAGAAACATTTCAAATAAAAGACCTAACACTACAACTTGAAGAACTGGAGAAACAACAACAAATAAATCCCAGAGCAAGTAGAAGGAAGGAAATAGTCAAGATTAGAGCAGAACTGAATGACATAGAGACAAAAAGAACAATTCAGAGGATCAACCAATCCAGAAGCTGGTTCTTTGAAAAGATTCATAAAGTGGACAAACCTTTAAGCAGACTCATCAAGAATAAAAGGGAGAGGACCCAAATTAATAATATCAGAAATGAAAGAGGAGAAATAACAACTGATACCACAGAAATACAAATGATCATCAGAAACTATTATGAACAATTATATGCCAAGAAATTTGAAAATCTGGATGAAATGGACAAATTTTTAGAAAAGTATAATCTTCCAACACTGAAGGAGGAAGAAACAGAAAGCTTGAACAGACCGATAACAGTTGGGGAAATTGAAGCAGTAATCAAGAAACTCCCAGCACACAAAAGTCCAGGGCCAGACGGTTTCCCAGGAGAATTTTACAAAACATTTAAGGAAGAGCTAACCCCTGTCCTTCTCAGACTATTCCAAAAAATCCAAGAGGAGGGAAGACTGCCAGACTCCTTCTATGAGGCCAGCATCACCCTGATCCCCAAACCAGATAAAGACCCTACAAAGAAAGAAAACTACAGGCCAATTTCGCTGATGAACATAGATGCTAAAATCCTCAACAAAATATTGGCAAACCGCATCCAGCAATACATTCAAAAGATTATCCATCACGATCAAGTGGGATTCATCCCAGGGATGCAGGGATGGTTCAATATACGCAAATCAGTAAACGTGATACACCACATAAATCAAAGAAAAGACAAAAACCACATGATCATCTCGATAGATGCAGAAAAAGCATTTGACAAGGTACAGCACCCATTTATGATCAAAACACTCAGCAAAATGGGAATCAATGGGGCATTCCTCAACGTAATAAAGGCCATATATGAAAAACCTACAGCCAATATCATACTCAACGGGCAAAAACTGAAAGCTTTCCCACTAAGATCGGGAACACGCCAAGGATGTCCGCTCTCACCGCTTCTTTTCAACATCGTATTGGAAGTCCTAGCCGCAGCGGTCAGACAAGAGAAAGAGATAAAAGGCATCCAAATAGGAAAGGAGGAAGTAAAACTATCATTGTTTGCAGATGACATGATAGTGTACATAGAGAACCCTGTAGACTCTACCAAAAAACTCCTCAACCTAATAAGTGAATTTGGCAAAACAGCAGGATACAAAGTCAACATTCAGAAATCAAAGGCGTTTTTGTACACCAGCAATGCAATAGAAGAAGAAGAAATCAGAAAAAATATACCATTCGATATAGCACGAAAAAAGATAAAGTACCTAGGGATAAATTTAACCAAAGACACAAAAGACCTGTATGCAGAAAACTATACAACATTGAAAAAAGAAATTAAGGAAGACACAAATAAATGGAAGCATATACCGTGCTCATGGATTGGAAGAATTAATATCCTTAAAATGTCCATACTACCAAAAGCAATTTATAGATTCAACGCAATCCCTATTAAGATACCAATGACGTATTTCACAGAAATAGAACAGACATTTCAAAAATTTATATGGAACCATAAACGACCTCGAATAGCTGCAGCAATTTTGAGAAAGAAACACAAAGTAGGAGGGATCACAATACCGGACATCAAACTCTACTACAAAGCCACTATACTCAAAACAATCTGGTACTGGCACAAGAACAGACCCATAGACCAGTGGAACAGAATAGAAAGCCCAGAAATAAGCCCAGGTCTCTATGGACATCTAATATTTGACAAAAGGGGCAGAAGCATAAAATGGAGCAATAACAGCCTCTTCAACAAATGGTGTTGGGAGAGCTGGATGGCTACATGCAAAAAATTGAAATTGGATCATCAGCTGACACCATACACAAAAATAAACTCAAGATGGATAAAAGACTTAAATATAAGTCGCAACACCATCAAAGTCCTAGAGGAGAACATTGGCAGGAAACTCTCAGATATCCCACGCAGCAATTTTTTCACTGATATGTCTCCTAAAGCAAGGGACATAAAGGAAAGAATAAACAAGTGGGACCTCATCAAAATAAGAAGCTTCTGCACGGCTAAAGAAAACATCAGCAAAATGAAAAGGGAGCCAACCATTTGGGAAAATATATTTGCTAATGATACATCAGATAGAGGTTTGATCTCCAAGATATACAAAGAACTCACTCGACTTTACTCCAAGAAGACAAACGATCCAATCAAAAAATGGGCAAAGGACCTGGGCAGATGCTTTTCTAAGGAGGAGATACAGAGGGCCCAGAGGCATTTGAAAGGATGCTCTGCATCACTAGCCATTAGAGAAATGCAGATCAAAACCACCATGAGGTACCACCTCACACCGGTCAGAATGGCCATCATAAACAGATCCACAAACAACAGGCGCTGGCGAGGCTGTGGAGAAAAGGGAACTCTAGTCCACTGTTGGTGGGAATGCAGACTGGTGCAGCCACTATGGAAAGCAGTGTGGAATTTCCTCAGAAAGCTGAAAATGGAACTGCCTTTTGATCCAGCGATTCCCCTGCTGGGACTATACCCTGAGAACACCAAAACGCCAATACAAAAGAACCTATGCACCCCAATGTTCATAGCAGCACAATTTACAATAGCCAAGTGTTGGAAGCAACCTAAATGCCCATCAGTAGATGATTGGATCAAAAAATTATGGTACATATACACAATGGAATACTACGTAGCAGAAAGAAAAAAAGAAGTACTAAACTTCGCAACAGCATGGATGGAACTGGAGAGCATCATGCTAAGCGAAATAAGCCAGGGGGCGAAAGACAAATACCATATGATCTCACCTATAAGCGGAACCTAACCAACAATGCAAAGAAGCAAGGCAAATATGGCCAGCAACACTGAAAGGAAAAGAAATCAACAGAGACAAGAGGGAAGGGGGGGCAGGGAAAGGGAAGGGAAGGGGAAAGTCAAGGAACATATAGCAAGGACTCATGGACAAAACCAAAGGGGAAGAGCTGAGGGAGGGAAGGTGGGAGGGGGCAAGGGAAAGGGGGGGGGGAAGGCAGAGACAATTGTATTTAAAAAGTAAATAAATTAATAAAAAAAAAAATAGGTTGATGTAAGGAAGAGTATAGGAAATGGGGAGGCCACAGAACTTATATGCATGACCCATGGACGTGAACTAAGGGGGTGAACGTTCCTATGGGAGGAACTGCTGGAGGGAAGGGAGTACCAGGTGGAAAGGGGCAAAAGGGGAAAAATTGGGACAACTGGAATAGCACAATCAATAAAATATTTTTTTAAAAAGTGAAAAAAAAAAAATAAATAAATAAATAAAAAAAAAAAGAAAAAAGTTAATATATAACATACAATAAACTAGAAACTATATATATATTTTTATATTTTTATGTATATATACACTATATATACTATATATTGTGTGTATATGTATACTGTATATATATATAATATTGGTATATTCAGGTATATACCAATAATAAAAAATATTAAGTAAAGAGATCCTGAAACCCTACAGTAGGTATAAGACATTTGTGTTTTTTTAAAATTCCATAAGTAAGTCTAATGTATATTCCCTAGTTGAAAACCTCTAGCATAGAAGACACTAGATTCAAATGAAAGAAGTAAGATTATGGACAAGTTATTGCTTTAAGGAATTGAAATAATGACTGACAATCATATACTGTTACTGTCTTTTATTATTAGGCAAAGTATCATCAGGTCTGATAAATATAGTAAAATTTGTCAGAATTTTCAGGTTAACACTATCTGTGTTTTTTCCAAGTTTAAAGATATGAAAAATTTCTAGGGAATTTTATAAAACATATAATTTTATATTATTGATACTAATAACATATTCCTATGGAGCTTTAACCTATGAAAGTTAATCATGTCTTCTAATTAATATCTTTTCCAGCCCATCTCATCATTAGTAACATCGAATAAGAATACTACATTCTAATAGCCTTCTATTTATAGAGTGAAAGCGAGCATATTTGTGATTTTTCCAGGGAACATTGGTGGTATATAAAAATTTGTTTTTAATGCAAAAACATCCTGGATATTATTTTATTTTATTGTCAGGATCTGATCTGGAAAATTCCTCCTCAGTCCCTGTTGACCTCCCCCACACCCAAATATCAAGGAGAGTTTACACTCGATTAACATAGAATCATGAATTCTGGAGGAACAATACAAGGTTACACATTTTATTTAAGTGGCAATAAAATGTTTGCTAATAAACAGACAAGTTAACAGGTATATAAAAATCTTAGCTCTTTCATGATGGGGACATCTTTGTTTCCTTAAATAATCAAAGGCATAATACAGTGAACATAAAACAAAAATTACTATGGGAAAACACAGAATCTAGACAGATTGCACAGAAAAAAATAGAATATACTTTCATATTATAAAGTCAGCAAACAATAAATCATGGAAATAAGTTCACCAAAATGGTTAAACTTAGCTAAGATTTTAACATGTTCTATAACATTTTAGACTCAGATATTATAAAAGGGTGAATAAAATTCATTTTTCAAATTTTATTCTTCTTATGTTTATCTATACTGTGTAACAAACTGAAAACTTATTTTAAAATACTTCTCATGGGTATGTGAGGTCACACTAATTTTGTAATAGTACCAAAGTTAAAATACTTTTTAAATATAATACTAAAATTAATAGGATGAATGTTAATTCATTTCACCACTAAACTTGTGTATATTTTAAAAATATACTCAAATGAATTTGTATTATACCTAATATTGATAAGTTAGAGTAAAAATAGCTGTTTTTTATTAATTCATTCTTATTGTTAGCCTTGTTTGCTTAAGTTTAACCTAATTGATAGGAACCTAGATTCATAATATATTTCTGGAATAGTTTTTATAAAAATTAGTGTACATTTAAAGTGCATCTATGTTTTAGAGATTAAATTTTCTTACATTTCTGGGAATTTTAGGATTACTTAATTTATATGTCATTATTTGTTTTCATAAATCAATTCAAACAAAGTCTTCTTAATTTAAGAGCCATCTAAATTATCAACAGCCTTCAGAAAGAACAAATACCTTACATATTCATACAATGGAAGGTAATTCAATTCTGAATTGAAGATACTTGAATAGATACAGAGATGTTCGAACTTGTATTCCATAACTTCCATCATGGGTCAAATATAAATCCAGTAACACAAGAAGTCATTGGTCCAAGTGTCAGAGAGCTCTTCTCCATCTCAGTGGGCATAGGATTCTTAATTGACTTAAGCTTAAATGGATAAAAAAATTACCACTATCCCATTGCCTGTCATTCAACAGAGAAAAACCTCTATAAAATAATCAACACAGTAACAAATATTTAGAGAAAAAAATCTGACTCTAATCATTGCTTCCACCATGAAAGATAACTTATCAAAAGAAAACTGATCTGACAGGAGGTGGAGCTCAGGTGGTAAGGCGAACGATGGGGAAGGGCTATAAATATGGATGAAGCTTTGCTTGCTCACTCGCCACTCACCTCATGCCGTGCAGCCCAGCTCCTAACTGTTATGGGTCCCAGGCCATGGACCTATGACAATCTGTGCCCCAAGGGTTTGGAACTCCTGCTCTAATCAACTAACCCACCCAGCCAGAGCAGTTTCTCCACTTTTTAATCAAAATTTAATTCAGTTTTATATTTTAGTCTTAAAATGTATTTGGGTTTTGTTTTGTGTATCTTTGTATTTGGGCAATGTTACCTATTTCCCGTATTTTTTTTATCATCACTAATTTCAAAGCTCATGCTAGTGACCAATTTGAAGTTGACTCGAAAGTTATCAAATCTTTTTCATTCAAAAGACATGTGTCTCTATTCCACTTTAGGAACAAAACTTATAACCTGACCATTAGGCAGAACTACAAGATTAACAAATTTCAAATTTTAGTGTTCTCACACTATACTTAAACTTTTAAGTATATATGATGACTGAAATTGATAGAATAAATTCTAGTACATATTTCAAATTCACCCTAATTGATTGGGATATACTTCACTTGAGCTGTATATACTCCTTTGCCTCTGTGGACCACACTTCTATCTTGGCCCTATCAGTATTACAGCTCCAATGGTCAGAAAAATCACAAAAAACTGACTACAAGGAAAGACATGGAGATGAAGAGAACAGTGTTTTATAACACCTGCATCTAGTTTGAATTAAGCTACCTTTACTTGAACACGAAAAACTGGAGACCTGCCAAAGGGTGTATTAATGTAGTCATTTTCTGTCGCAAGTCTGGAAAGGATTCACTGCAGCCTTTCCAATGGCTAAATTTTCTGCCTGTTACTATTTTATTTAAAAATTGTCTTGTTTAATACAATATAATCATAACTCCTTGAAATATCACAAATTTCAACACACATTTGCTAATAATACAATTTTTTACATAAAATGCACTTTATTAGAAACATTTCTATTATAGACTTAGAAAGACTTATATATTTAGCCCATTATGCACATAAAAAATGCCCATCATATAAATACATTTGCAAAGTCAATCTTTACCATAAGAACAATCTTATTCAGTCAGGAAAACCCCAAAACTATCTTTTTCCATTTAAATAATTATGTTAACATTTATATTTAGGATTATTATAAAATGTATTAAACATACATTTTAAAAGGTTTCTATGATGCATTATTCGAAGTACTCCAACCATGATAAATATGATAAAAAATTAGGCTGATCATATAATTTGTCACCTAAATTAGACCGATTATAAAAAGAATACATGTCATAAATGACATGAAATTTTGATAGAGATATAAAATGATATTTGATATGAAATATCTAAGCCAAATGATGATTTTGTTCATTTTTATGACAAATTAAAAAAGAATAAAAACATTATAGGAGACTCCTAGGGATTCTTTTAAAATAATTTAATGTATTATATAGGTAAATTGTTATGTATCAAGTGAGAATTATAACAAAAGGAGAAATTTTCTTTTATTAATTGTGCATGAGTGTGCCTATCAAACTGAAATAAAATGTTTGTCAAATGCAATTCTAAAAATTTTATCAGGCATTGTGTCTGAATATTTTTCATGTACTTACTAGATAAATTATATACTAAAAAATTAGTATATATAATTATACAGTGCCATGTGTTTATTGTCAACAGGGGGTAAAACTGCAGATTTTAAAGGATAAAATTTGATGTGGATGGATACAATTTTGAATAAATATTTCTTGAAAGAGTTTTATAAAATATGTTTCAATTCATATCTATGTCTGTTTTTGTCTTTAAACTGAGTCTGAAAGAAATAATGAGCGATTGTATTCATTTGTTGTATTCAGTGAATTTTGAGATGTTTAGTTGTTCTAAAATACATTCTAATTTTAATTTAAAACATCAGCCTCATTTATCTATATGGTTTGGCTGCTAAGGAAGGATTTATTTTCCAGAATATGACATATCGTAAAGATGAGTTTGAGAATTCACAAAAAATATTCAGAGTGAAATGAGTGGGGTGAGGGCAGCTCTAATGTCCCATTTTTTTCCTGAAGCATTTGAAGTTTTCCGTGATTCCCTGGGACTTTCCTACAAGAGCCTCCATTCCTTGTAAATTGCCAGGAGATGGTTAAACAATCATCTAATTTATTGCTTGTGAAGCTGGGGCTTCCCTCTGTTCAGAAATGTAGACAAGACAGAAAATCACTGACTTTTGGAGTGTTTATGGTGCCTTTATATTTTAACAAACATGTATAGCATTATTATATGTTGGATGTTTTCAGCACTTTTAACATTATTCAAATTTTAATTCTTATGTTATCTCTATGATGAAAGTGCTATCAACATTTTCCATTTTACAGATGATCAAATTAAGGCATGGGAAAGTGCCAGGGCAGGGACTGTCAGTCAGTCAGAGCATTTGGTTCAGAGTTTGCAGGGTTCTGTGCAACCCACTCTGCTGCCTGTGGTCCGTCATTAAGGAGGACAAACATTAAAAATTGTCTTTTTGGTGTCCAAAGAGGTTTTTGCATTCTAAGGCACTGCATTGTCCCAAGGTTCATATTTTGTGAGGGTCATTCTTTTCTTTTTAAAAGGGGAAATAAGGAGATAGGGAGAAGAAGAATTTGAAGAATGATTTAAAGGCACTGTCTTAGGCAGACCAATCATAGGAAGAGCTCATATGAAATTAAGAACATGGGCACTGGTTACTTTAAAATGAGTGGAGACCCATATCCCCTAGTTCTTCAAGTGCCCTGCAAAGTTCAAGTCCTCCAGTCAGCTGACCATGAAGTTTTCTAAGTTAGTTGATTAAATTATAAATTTAGTGGGAAATGGCAAGACTAGAAAAATTTCTGAAGACAATTTCATGTTTAGGTCTCCTAGCAGCACTCTAACACGAACATGACTCTTATTTTAACACTGTTTTTAATTTCTAGAATATGTAATACTTTAAGTGACAAGAAATTTTACTTTATGTATACTTTCAGTCATGTCTTACTTTTGGTTGTTTGTCATTTAGCTTTCTGCTTTAGGTTGAAAAATAAAACATAAGGAAATTCTCTCTTGACCAATTATTAGTTTAGTCAGGATGGGGATATTTATTCATTTGAACGTATTTATTTATTTTTTAATCCTCACGTGAGGATATGTTTTCAGCGATTTTAGAGAAAGAGGGAGGGAGAAAGAAAGAAACATCAGTTGGCTGCCTCCTGTGTGTGCCCTGATGGGGGTAGCCCTCAATCTGATAGTGTAGGGGATGACAGTCCAACCAACTGAGCCATCAGACCAGAGCAGGTGTGTTTAAATTAGTGAGAAAAAGATATCTTGTATGAAAATTTAAACAAGAAACTCAGATTAATTCATGTCAAGGAGAGTCTAACAAGGAGGTTTTACCAGATATTAAGAACCATTCAGAGTGTCTTCTATTTTATATGTCTGTAAATGTGTGTGCTATTATTCAATTATCCTGTTAGAAATGTTAAAAAATGGAACAAAACTGAAAGCAGAAATGAATCTTTGGGAAAAATTCAAAATTAGTTTACCTTATTGACTAGGTATAATGAAAAGATATGACTCAGTTTTTTATAAGTGGTTGAAAGTGATATCTAAATTGTTATAATTTCTGTTGCATTCAAGTATATATGGTTAAGAAAGAAAAGAAAATGCTTTAAATTTAATTAAATGTACTTTATACCTTCCAGAAAGAGAATATGCCCTGGAATTAAATAATTATTATTAGCATTTTTAAAGAGTGACCTTAAAATATATTTCCCCTCATTCTCATGTTACTCATAATGTTAAAGTATGTCAGAATGATATACTTTATTATGTGGGATATTACTTTCTTTGAGACATCTGGCCTCTATATTTTTCAGTTAATTATATTTCATAAGGATGGGGCTATATTTGTTTATGTTTATGACACACAGTTGAACTTTCTATATCCCAAGAGACATCACAATGTTTGCTAGAATGAGAATTTAAATTTTTTTCACTTATGAGATGTTAAAGCACATCTCATAGAGAACAGCAAGAAGTTAAAAAATAAAATCAATGTGAAAAGTAATTGGTCTATAATTTAGGACATTGGAAACCCTAAATAAAATTTAATAACATTTCCTGAAACACATCAGATTATCGTATCTTCATTTTGCAGTTTCAAAAATCTTGTTAAAACCTATTCAATGAAGGTCTTGTACCTTGATTGCTTATTCATTGCAACTAATTTTTTAAAGTAATGAATTTCTGTCTGCCCTAAGTAAATGACGAAGCTGATGGACCAGTTATCCCATGATTATCATGAGACTGCAGATCTAATTGTGTAATTTCTTCTGAATTAAGAAAGTAAGCTTTACCACATCATGACATTATTAAAAATATTGAAAACACTATGCTATACATATTTCACCCTTACCTTTGCAAACACAAAACTCTTTGCAGAAAATACATGGGATTTTAGATGTTTATATAGCCTATTAAAATGAACTCAAGTCTATATTACACTAGAAATTATTTTCCTCAAACACTTCTGGTTTTTAAAACTTTCTAGATTGGCTGGAAAGCATACTGCTTAAAGTGACCTGATGCCCACATAAGTACAATTTTCACCATCAGCTGTTTCACATTTCTCTGTCTTTCAATAGCCAAATTTTGGGAACTCTTTTACCTAAAATTTTTCACCATGACTAGTAGGATTATTCAAGTTAATTTTTTTCCATTTATTTTTGGTATCATAAGTGTCATTTTTTAAAAAAAGATTTTATTTATTCATTTTCAGAGAGAGGAGAAGGGAAGGAGAAAGAGAGGGAAAGAAACATGAATGTATGGTTGTCTCTTGATGCCCCCAGCCTGGGGACCTAACCCTCAACCCAGACATGTGCCCTGACTGGAAATCTAATTTGTGACCCTTTGTTTTGCACGCTCGCATTCAATACACTGAGCCACACCAGCCAAAGCTCATGTTTTTCTTTATAGGTCATATTTTCTAGCATTAACTTTTAAACATCACTATTTAAATGAATTTAAATCTAAATTAACCATTAAATAGTTGAATTTGCCTTATAAAGACCATTAATGAGATATAAATTGACATGTTTATTCATTTTTCCTTCATTTATTCCATTTTCCCTGCATTTTTTCCACAAAGTCCTACTGTGTACCAAGATCTGTGTATTAATGATATGAAAAAGGAAATAAAAATTGGTCTATGCCTCTAGGAGAAAACATGAATCAGGCAGGTTGTTAATACTAAAGGCAAAATTTGATGCCAGTTTTTTTTTTTTAAGTTAACACAGCATCTACAAAAATTAGTATTTTATATTTTACTCTTTGTTTTTTGCCCTAAATTCTAAATGGCTTTTTACAATGGATGTAATAAAATGATATTCATAGAGTCATCATGTATCTGAAGGAGCACCTACCCTTCACTACAGCATAGATGGAACTGGAGAGCATTATGCTAAGTGAAATAAGCCAGGCTGTAAAAGACAAATACCATATGATTTCACCTATAAGTCGAACCTAATTTACAAAACAAACAAGCAAGGAAAATATAACCAGAGACATGGAAATAAAGAACAGACAGTAACCAGAGGGGTGGGGAGAGGAGGATAAAGGGGGAAAGAAGGGAATGGTCATCAAGGAACATATATTAAGGACCCATGGACAAAGCCAAAGTGGGGTAGGATTGAGGGTAGGAGGTGGGGGTGGGTGGTTCAGGGGAAAATGGTGGCAGGAAAATAAAGACAACTCTACTTGAACAATAAAAAAAATTAAAAAGAAAATATTTGATATGTGATACTGAAAGGCAGCCAAAGTTCTAATAATTAAGCAAGAAATTGGATATAAAAATTATGAAGATCTTACTGATATTAACATTTTATTAAACTGAGATAAAAGCACAGGAATGATAATCACATCAATTGATGGTGTACAGTATAAAATTAAAAAATCATTTCATCACCTACTGGCATAAGCTAAATGACTTCATGTTTTCTTTTTTACTTCATCAACAGGTTTTCCTAAAAATGATTCTGTATAGTGTGACTTGTCACGTCCTACCACATCATTATTCATTATTTGTAAATATTTACACACCTTTCTCATTATCTCATGATTTTAAAAATAAAAGAATATTTTTCTACCAATCTACTTATCTAGTCCCATTCTCATTTAAAAACTATACCCTTAAATATTTTTATAAATGATATTTAAATGTATTGAACATAATTACAATGTAGCATATTTAAAAAAACCCATACCTACATATATTTATTTATCTGCGAAATTGTTTTCTAATATTCTAATGCATAAAAATTGGTATAAATATTAATAATTAATGTTATCCTACATATAAATATTTAGACCAGCCATGAAATTAACATTTTTTTACATTAAAATTTTTTTCCTTCTAATTTTCATTTTTTGTTCAAATACATTTGTCTCCACCTTCCCACTTTCTCCTGACCCCCTCCGCCACCTCCCTCCCTCAATCCTTCCCCAATTTGGCTTTGTCCATGAGTCCTTTATACATGTTCCTTGACCTGACCCTTCCCTTCCTTTTCCTGGCCCCACCTCCTTCCTACCCTCTTGATTCCATTGGTTTCTTTTTTCTTTCAATGTTGCTGTTTATAATTTCTTTGCTTGTTTGTTTTGATGGTTAGGTTCCACATATAGGTGAGATAATATGATATTTGTCTTTCATCCCCTGCCTTATTTCACTTAGCATAATGCTTTCTAGATTCACCCATGTTGTCGCGGAGTAGTATTTCGTTTTTTCTTTCTGCTGCATAGTATTCCATTGTGCAAATGTACCGTACTTTTTCGATCCACTCATTTACTGACGGACATTTAGGTTCCTTCCAACACTTGGCTATCGTAAATTGTGCTGCTATGAACATTGGAGTTCATAGGTTCTTTTGAATTGGTGGTTTAGGATTCATAGGGTATAATCCCAGCAGTGAAATTGCTGGGTCAAAAGGCAGCTCCATTTTTAGTTTTTTGAGGAAATTTTAAACTGTTTTCCACAATCGCTGCACCAGTCTGCATTCCCACCAACAGTGTACTATGGTTCCCTTTTTCCACAGCCTTGCCACCACTTGTTGTTTGTTGATCCGTTTATTATGGCCATTCTGAGAGGAGTGAAGTGGTATCTCATTGTGGTTTTAATATGCATTTATCTGATGGCTAGTGTTGCTGATCATCCTTTCATATGTCTCTGGGCCATCTATATCTCTTCCTTGGAGACATGTCTGCCCAAGTCCTTTGCCCATTTTTTAATAGGATTGTTTGTCTTCTTGGAGTGGAGTTGGGTGAGTTCTTTATATATTTTGGAGATCAAACCTCTATCTTATATATCATTGGCAAATATATTTTTTCCATATGTTTGGCTCCCTTTTCATTTTACTAATGTTTTCTTTAACCATGCAGAGGCTTCTTATTTTGATAAGTTCACATTTGTTTATTCTTTCCTTTATGTCCCTTGCTTGAGGGAACGTATAGGAGAAAATATAGCTGCGTGGGATATCTGAGAGTTTCCTGCCTATGTTGTCCTCTAGGACTTTTATGGTGTTGAGACTTATATTTAAGTATTTTATCCTTCTTGAGTTTATTTTTGTGTATGGTGTCAGTTGGTGATCAAATTTTCATTTTTTGCATGTAGCTGTCCAGCTCTCCCAATACCATTGTTGAAGAGGCTATTTTTACTCCAATTTATGTTTCTGCCCCCTTAGCCACAGCAGTCAGACAAGGAAAAGAAATTAAAGGCATCCAAATTGAAAAAGAGGAAGGGAAACTATCATTGTCTGCAGATGACATGGTAGTATACATAGAAAACCCTATGACTCCACCAAAAAACTACTCAACCTAATAAGTCAATTTGGCAAAGCAGCAGGATACAAAGTCAATATTTGGATCAAAGACATTTTTGTACACCAACAATGAAATAAAAGAAGCAGAAATCAGAAAAAAAAAAAACCATTTGCTATAGCAACAAGATAAATAAATTACCTAGGAATAAATTTAACCAAGGAGATAAAAGACCTATAAGCAGAAAACTGTACAACACTGAAGAAAGAAATTAAGGAAGACACAAATAAATGGAAGCATATACCATGTTCATGGGTTGGAAGAATTAACATGATCAAATATCTATACTACTCGCAGCAATTTCTAGTTTCAACGCAATCCCTATTGAAATACCAATGACGTATTTCACAGATATAGAACAGACATTTCAAAAATTTATATGGAACTATAAACATTAAAATTTTATATGCACCTGTTTTATATATTCCTAGATATGATTTAATTTTAATTTATTAAGCTGGCAATGTGGGAACTCTTATATTTTTATAAATTAAATTTTGTTTATTATTTCTTGATTTTTTAAGAAAGAGTAAAATATGATTTAGTTCAGGTTTGCAATTTCAGCCATCATTTTAAAGTTAAGATATAGATTTTTTTTTTAGTGAACAGATATATCCCTACCTTCAAATATATGTCTTTTCCTCTTCATTTTATCAGATAGACCTGCTTGCCATCATTTATTTTAATCATCTACATAGTCTTACAAAAGTTATCATCTATATCTCAAAATTATAATTATAAAATTTTTAGTGAGAACATTCAAGAAATCAAAGAGTTAATACTTAATATTCCATCACATAAGCAATTAAGATTTAGTTTAACGTATTTAACACTGATAAGATATTATTTAAAAATAGCTTGGTGGTTTTATCAAAGAGTCTGAAATGGAAGTGGACTGGAAATAGAGTGCTATGAGACCATGAGAGATTTCTATACTACTACTAATTCAGTTCTCAGAGCCCAGGTAAAAGATGTGGCCAAACCCAGAAACAGCACTGATTAAGTTTGATTAACACTAACGAAATATTTACATTGATTTAAGCAAAAAAAAAAATTCATTATGTGAAAAAAGAAGGGGGCATTACATCACCAAGAAGTAAAAAGAGAAAGCTATCAAACTCCTGGTTTTTGTTTAAATCATTATGTTAAAAAATCTATTAATATCTATTAAATATTTTAATAGGAAATATTAAAATGAAAATAGAACATCTTAAAGTTTAAATTTTATTTTAAGCATTATTTGATGATACTATGTTATTTTTACATAAAGTTTTTGGAATTTTTTCAAGGCCCATAGCATTTATTCATTTTATTCATACTAGGCTGGTATGTATGTAGGTAATGAATATCTCCATTTCACAAACATGTGAACTAAAATACTTAGATAATAGTTAGTTAGAGCCAAAAAAAAAAAAAATAAAATAATTGTTTTCAGAGGCAAACTGCAGTGTGTATTTTTATGTATCAGTCTCATTCCTTGCCAACAAATTGTTATACCTCTTATTACAAAACATCTTTTTTAATCTTTTATTTGAAGTAATTTTAGACTTGGAGTTGAAATTATAATACAAATATTTATTATATATTCATTTTTAAAATATATTTCATTTTAGAATAGTTTTTGGTTATAAAATATTACTAATACATAGTAATATATCCGACTGTTTAATTTCCCCCCAACATTAACACCTTGCATTAGGAAGGTACATTCATTTTAATTGAGAAAACAACATTGATACAATATTTTTAAGAAAAGTTCATCCTATTTTTTAAATATAATAGCTTCTTTCTGCTTCAGGATCCTAAACAGAAAAACACATTGCACCTAGTTGTCAGGCTTCCTTAGGTTCCTCATTGCTGTGACTAACGACCAGACTTTCTTTGATTTGATCATCTTGACATTGGGATTTGCCTGATGTTTTTCTCATGATTAGTTGTTGGGAGCTGCTTTAAGTGGTATTGGGGACTGTAGTCCCATGCAAGTGGGGGCCTGGGAGAGGCTCCATTAGTCTTGGCCAGAAAACTGGTAATGCAGTTGATAGGCAGGACCCAATAATAGCTCTAAGGGCCCCCCCTTCCCCGGGGAAATCAGGCCTAGAAGTCAATTACAATCCTTGAAGCAGTCTTTGTTTCTCCTTCAAGCTCTGTTATTCTCACACCAGATAAACATCTCACACTGGGAAGGAAATTTACATTATTCATGGACCCTGACCCTAAACCATTTGGCACCATTATGTTTACACTCATATCAGAACCAAGCAATTTGGTGTTTCCTGACATTTGTCTTCTTCTAAACATTACCTATTCTCTGTAAATATTAACACACTGATGCAGGACAACCTGAAACACAATAATATCTGTATAATAGGGATACCAGAAGGAAGACAGGATGAGGAAGGGAAAGAAAACCTGTTTGTAAAAGTAACAATGGAGAACTTCCCTCATTGGAGGGAAAAGAAAAATACTGATGTAATGAGATTACCTATACATTCCTGCTACCTATCCCCAGATGGTAACCCTTTCTCTAAAAGCCATTGAGTCCAAGGGCTCAGAGCATTCCCCACTAGAGGGAATCATCTTCCCCTTTTCTTGACAGGCAAACAGTGTCTGGAACGATTCGATTCTTCCATCTGCAGTGAATCTGGGGACTTTGCGGGGGGCCTAAGTCCTCTATAATTAGCCTGGAGTAATGTGTTTTTGGGAGCATGGCCACACAGGCACTGTGCCATTTTCATCACGTCTTGTTAAAGGCATATCCTATTAACATGACACATCATGGTTGATGCGAACCTTATCACACGTCTGAAGTTGTGCGTATCAGATTTCTCCAAAGCTATCTTTTTTGGTTTTTTATTTTAAACTTTCATTCTATATTCTGCTTTTTGGAAAGAAGTCCACGGTTAGCAAGTGGAGAGTTATGCTTTAATTCCTGGGTGTGAAACAGTTATACAAAATATTTGAAAGTTTTTTACACAAGTAATTTGTTGTTTTTTTTTACCTTATTAATTAAATTGTTAAATCATTTACTTATATCAGTGTCAACTTATGGACATTTATTTTAAAATTGGAATTTAGTATTGTTTTATTTTGTTCGAATTGTTACAACTTTGGCAGTTGGCTCCTGTGTCCCTTTGGCATACACATCAAAATTTATTTGTTTTTGTTTTTGTTTTCAGCACTTTCTTATTTTTGGCACTATGAGATCATTAAGGCTTATCTTCTATATTTTTAGCCCCAGTTCTAAAATCATATCAAATTCCACATCTGTCCATGTTTTGTAACTTTATTATAATTTATCACTCTTCATTCCTTTTAATACTCTACCCTGAACACTTATGTAATTTACTTTTCAATGTATTTTATAACATTCCTCAAGATAAATATTAAGTTTTATTTGCATTGAAAAATACCATTACCTAGTCTATATATTTCAGTCACAATACCAATTGTTCCTTTAACATCTTTACAATAATTTCTTAGGTCAGGATCTAAATGTCATTCACTGTATTGATGTCATAGTTTTTGTTAGCAAACTGAACTCTGGAGAAGTTTCACAGTCTTTTTGTCTTTAGTGACCTTGTCTTTTCTGAAGTATGTGAAATTTTGTTTTATGAAATGTCCCCTATTTTGGGTTAGTCTATTATTTCCTCATGATATGATTATGGTTAACATATACAGATGCTATGTATTTGTTTCTTTACTGATGATATCAATTTTAATCCATTGTTTAAGGTAGGGTCTGCTACATTTCTTAACTGGAGTTACTATTACTCTCTTTGCAGAGATAAAATATCATTTAGGGGATAAGATAAGACTATGTAATTATATCATTTATAAATAAATGCTCATTTACTTGTTTCAGTATTCATTAATGATTTTCTGCTTGCAACACTTATTATTATGGTGTTTACATAAAACCCATGAATAAAGCCAAAGCAGGGAAGGATTGAGTGTGGGAGGTAAGAGTGGGTGGGGCGGGGGATGTGACGTAGGGAAAATGGAGACAACTGTACTTGAACAACAACATATATAAAAAAACAATAACAAAAAAAGAAACATTTTTTATTATTATCGTGATTGCCAAGTTGTGTTTTTCTAATTTATTCTTTAATATTTTATATTTTATTGTAATAAAGAATGTTGCTTCCCTCCTATGTCTCTATTAATTTATTTGATTATATCAGCATGTACTCATAGATTGATAAAAATACAATAGTTTAAAATTCATTTCTGTAACTACTTACTTTTATGCTTAATTTGTTACTGATTTAGCAAGGAGGATTTTATCCAAGACTTTTTTTATATTTTAATATTTACAGTTGATTTTTATATACATAAAAACATTTCAATGTTTTCCAATAATGTAGAGATGCAAAAATATGATCAAAAATAAATTCTCGGAAGCTGGGCGCGCACAAACCAGACTCCGCGATTGCAAACACCGGCGGCACAGGTGGTGGATCCTTGGCCGAAGGGGTCACAGAACCGCACAGAGAACCCTGGGGAGGAACTGGAGACAGAGGTGTTGGGGAAAGAATGGGAGGAGGGACCAAGGAGTCCGGACTCCTTCTCCATTCCGTAGTCTCCACTGTGCGGGAAGAAGACACACCCCCAAAGAGCCAAAAGCCGGAAAGCATACTATAGACAGCCCAAAACCACCCAGTGCAGGCACGCACACTTACGCCGAGTGGCCGGCGAGGGTTGGCAAGCCTATGTATGGACCCGAACGTGCTGGCTAGGTCTCCCGCCGGTTGACAAAGCCTCCCACAGGTTGGCACCGATGGGGCCTGCAAGGGAGTGCGCAGATCGGGGAAGGGAGGTGTAAATAGACCTGCGCGGGCCTGCGAGTGCAGAGCAGTCCACAGAAATAGTGCATCCCAGGCCGAAGGGGTCAGAGCTGCCCAGAGTCCCTGGAGGAGAGACTGGAGACAGGATTATCTGGATAATCCTGGAGCTGACTTCCTCCCATTTCCCTAGTCTCCATTTGGCGAGGACAAGCAACTCATCCAAAGAGCCAAAAGTGGACAAAGCGCGCAATAGAAGACTCTAAATGGAACAGTGAGGGCGGGCCCACCAGCCTGGGGGGTCAGACCAGTAGCGAGGTCCCAAAGAAGCCCGCTGGGCCGGGGCAAGCACTCGCGAGCCCAGGCTGGTGGTGGATCCTGCCGTGCAGGGGAGCGCGATCAAGGAGCCAGCCTGAGAGTGCAGAGTGATCCACAGATATAGTGGATCCCTAGCTGAAGGGGTCACAGAACTGCCCAAAGCAGGAGTCAGACCCAGACAGCAGACCGCTGGAAGGCTCAAACAAATGATTGAAGGTCATATAGGGTCAACAACTGACATCCTCAGAGGCAGGCCCAGAAAGAAAAGTAAAGGGAAAAATAAAACAAAATAAATAAATAAAAGAACCACCTTTTACCATAGAAGTTTAATCCACAAAGTCAGGAAATCTAGACAGCCCATTAGAAACAGAAGCAAAAATAAATAAATGAATGAAAGAATGAATGAATGAATTACTTAGCAGACTCTCAAAAAAATGGGAAGAAAAACAATTTCCCCACAAAGGAGTGGAAAAGGGGACTCCACACAGAGAGAGCTAAATGAAATAGAGGCAAGGGAACTATCAGATACTGAATTCAAAACAATGGCTCTAAGGAAGCTCAATGAGCTCAGCCAGCTCGAAGATAACTATGAGAAACTACAGAGAAACTATCAGGATCCTACAACAAACTATATAAACCTGGAAAAGGATATAGGAACTATCAAGAAGACACAAGAGGATATGAAGAATACAATTTCTGAATTGAAGAAGACAGTAGAAGGAATACAAAGCAGGCTGGATGAAACCGAGAACTGAATCAGGGAGATGGAGAATAAGGTAGAATAAAGCTCCCAGAAAGAATAAGAAATGGAAAAAAGACTCAAAAAGAATGAAGAGTCATTTAGGGAAATGCAGGACAACCTGAAATGCAATAATATCCGTATAATAGGGATACCAGAAGGAGAAGAAGAGCAAGGGATAGAGAACCTCCTCGAAAAAGATGGGGAAGGCAGAGACAAATGTATTTAAAAAGTAAATAAATTAATAAAAAAAAAAAAAAAAAAAAGAAAAAGTAATGATGGAAAATTCCCCTAATTTGAGGGGAGAAGGGTCTTGTGGATCCAGGAGGCACAGAGAACCCCACTCAAGAGGGACTCAAAGAAGTCCACTCCAAGACACATCATTATTAAAATGGCAGCTATCAAAGACAAAGAGAGAATCTTCAAGGCAGCAAGGAAGAACGAGAGAGTAACATACAAGGGGGCCCCGATACGCCTAGGAGCTGACTTCTCAACAGAAACAGTACAAGCCACAAGGGAATGGCAATAAATATTCCAAGTCATGAAAAGCAAGGGCCTAAAACCAAGGCTGCTCTACCCAGCAAGGCTCTCCATTAAAATAGAAGGGCAAATAAGAAGTTTCCCAGACATACGAAAGCTAAGAGAATTTGTCTCCACCAAAGCAGCAGTACAAGATATGCTAAAAGGACTGCTTTAAGAAGATGAAGAAAAAGAGTAAGAAGAAGAAAAACGCAGGTACAAAGAGAAGAAATGAATAGATTTCTATCACTAATAACTCTCAATGTAAATTGACTAAATGATCCAATCAAAAGACACAGGGTAGCTGAATGGACAAGAAAACATGACCCACACATACGCTGCCTACAAGAGACCCACCACAGAGCAAAAGTCCTACACAGATTGAAAGTAAAGGGATGGAAAAAAATATTCTAGGCAAATGGGCAAGAGAGGAAAGCAGGGGTTGCCATTCTTATATCAGACAAAGTAGATTTCAAAACAGAGGCCATAAAAAGAGACACAGAGGGACACTTTATAATACTTAAAGGAAGAATCTATCAAGAAGATATAAACATTGTAAACATATATGCACCCAATATAGGAGCCCCCAAATATATAAGGAAATAGTTGGACAACTTAAAAAAAAAGATATAGACAGCAACAGACTGATAGTAGGGGATTTCAACACCCCATTGTCAAAAATGACAGATCTTCCAAACAAAACATTAATAAAGATATTGTGGAGCTGAATGACGCACTGAATCAAATAGACTTAAATGACATATATAGAACCTTCCATCCCAAAGAAGAAAAATAAACATTATTTTCAAATGCTCATGGAAGTTTTTCAAAGATAGACCACATGATACGACAAAAAGCAAACCTAAGCAAATTCAGGAAAATATAATTTTTAAATAATACCAAATTTTTTCTCGGACCACAAGGGCTTCAAACTGGAAATCAACCTCAAAGAGAAACTTCAAAAACTTGCAAACTCATGGAGACAGGACCGTAGACTATTAAACAATGAATGGGTCAATAATGAGATAAGAGAAGTTATCACAAAGTTTCTGGAAGTAAATGAAAATGAACAGACAACAGTCCAAAACCTATGGGACACAGCAAAGGCGGTCCTGAGAGGGAAGTACATAGCAATACAGGCTTACCTAAAAAAGGTAGAAACATTTCAAATAAAAGACCTAACACTACAACTTCAAGAACTGGAGAAACAACAACAAATAAATCCAGAGCAAGTAGAAGGAAGGAAATAGTCAAGATTAGAGTAGAACTGAATGATAGAAAGACAAAAAGAACAATTCAAGGGATCAACCAAGCCAGAAGCTGGTTCTTTGAAAAGATAAATAAAATTGACAAGCCTTTAAACAGACTCATCAAAAAAAAAGGGAGAGGACCCAAATTAATAATCTCAGAAACGAAGGAGGAGAAATAACAACTGATACCACAGAAATACAAAGGATTGTCAGAAATGACTATGAACAATTATATCAAGAAATTTGAAAACCTCGATGAAATGGACAAATTTTTTTAAAAGTATAATCTTCCAACACTGAAGGAGGAAGAAACAGAAAGCTTGAACAGACCGATAACAGCTGGGGAAACTGAAGCGGTAAAGAAACTCCCGGCACACAAAAGCCCAGGGCAGGACGGTTTCACAGGAGAATTTTACAAAACATTTAAGGAAGAGCTAACCCCTGTCCTTCTCAGACTATTCCAATAGGAGAGAAGACTCCCAGGTTCTTTTTATTACGCCAGCATAACCGTAATCCCAAAACCAGATAAAGACCCTACAAAGAAAGAAAACTAAGGCCGATTTCACTGATGAACTTAGATGCTAAAATCCTCAACAAAATATTGGCAAACCACATCCAGCAATACATTCAAAAGATTATCCACCACGATCAAGTGGGATTCATCCAGGGTTGCAGGGATGGTTCAATATACGCAAGTCAATAAACGCAATACATCACATAAATAAAAGACAAAAACCACATGATCATCTCGACAGATGCAGAAAAAGCATTTGATAAGTTACAGCACCCATTTATGATCAAAACACTCAGCACAATGGGAATAAATGGGGCATTCCTCAAAGTAATAAAAACCATATATGAAAAACCTACAGCCAGCATCATACTCAACAGGCAAAAACTAAAAGCTTTCCCACTAAGATCGGGAACATGACAAGGATGTCCGCTTTCATCGCTTCTTTTCAACATCGTACTGGAGTCTTAGCTACAACAGTCAGACAAGAAAGAGAAATAAAAGGCACCCAAATAGGAAAGGAGGAAGTAAAGCTATCATTGTTTGCATATGACGTGATAGGGTATGTAGAAAACCCTGTAGACTCTACCAAAAAACTCCTCAACCTCATAAGTGAATTTGGCAAAACAGCAGGATACAAAGTCAATATCCAGAAATCAAAGGCATTTTTGTACACCAGTAATGAAATAGAAGAAGAAGAAATCAGAAAAAAAAATACCATTCGAGATAGCAAGAAGAAAATAAAGTACCTAGGAATAAATTTAACCAAAGAGGTAAAAGATCTGTACGCAGAAAACTATACAACATTGAAGAAAGAAATTAAGGAAGACACAAATAAATGGAAGCATAGACAGACCGTGCTCATGTATTGGAAGAACTAACATCATCAAAATGTCCATACTACCCAAAGCAATTTATAGAATCAACGCAATCCCTATTAAGATAACAATGACATATTTCACAGAAATAGAACAGAAATTTCTAAAATTTATATGGAACCATAAACTACCCCTAATAGCCGCAGCAATTTTGAGAAAGAAAAACAAAGAGGGATCACAATACCGGACATGAAACTATATTACAAAGCCACTATACTCAAAACAATCTGTTACTGTCACAAGAACAGAGCCAAAGACCAGTGGAACAGAATAAAAAGCCCAGAAATAAGTCCAGGTCCATATGTGCATCTAATATTTGACAAAAGGGGCAGAAGCATAAAATGGAGCAATAATAGCTTCTTCAACAAATGGTGTTGGGAGAGCTGGACGGCTACATGCAAAAAATTGAAATATGGATCATCAGCTGACACCATACACAAAAATAAACTCAAGATGGATAAAAGGCTTAAATATAAGTCTCAACACCATGAAAGTCCTAGAGGAGAACATTGGCAGGAAACTCTCAGATATCCCAAGCAGCAGTTTCTTCACTGATATGTCTCCTAAAGCAAGGGACATAAAGGAAAGAATGAACAAGTGAACCACATCAAAATAAGAAGCTTCTGCATGGCTAAAGAAAACATCAGCAAAATGAAAAGGGGGCCAACTGTATGGGAAAATATATTTGCTAATGATATGTCAGGTAGAGGTTTGATCTCCAAGATATATAAAGAACTCAATTGACTCCACTCCAAGAAGACAAACGATCCAATCAAAAAATGGGCAAAGCACCTGGGCAGACGCTTTTCCAAGGAAGACATACAGAGGGTCCAGAGACACTTCAAAGTATGGTCAGCATCATGAGCCATCAGAGAAATGCAGATCAAAACCACCATGAGGTACCACCTCACACTGGTCAGAATGGCCATCATAAACAGATCAACAAACAACAGGTGCTGGCGAGGCTGTGGAGAAAAGGGAACCCTAGTACACTGTTGGTGGGAATGCAGACTGATGCAGCCATTGTGGAAAGCAGTGTGGCATTTCCTCAAAAAGCTGAAAATGGAACTGCCTTTGCTACAGTGATACCCCTGCTAGGACTATACCCTCAGAATCCCAAACCGGTAATTCAAAAGAACCTATGCACCCCAATGTTCATAGCAGTACAATTTATAATAGCCAAGTGTTGGAAGCAACCTAAATGCCCATCAATAGATGATTGGATCAAAAAACAATGGTACATTTACACAATGGAATACTGTGCAGCAGAAAGAAAAAAAGAACCACTAAACTTCGCAACAGCATGGATGGAACTAGAGAGCATTATGCTAAGCGCAATAAGCCAGGGGGCAAAAGACAAATACTATATGATCTCACCTATAAGTGGATCCTAACCAGCAACAGAAAGATGCAAGGAAAATAAGACCAGTAACACAGAAGGAAAAGAAACCAACCAATACAAGAGGGATGGAGGGAGGGGGGGCTGGGGGAAAAGGAAGGGAAGGGGGAAGTAAAGGGACATATAGCAAGGACTCATGGATAAAACCAAAGGGGAAGAGTTGAGGGGGGGGACAAGGGAAAGTGGTGGGAGGTAGGCAGAGACAAATGTAATTGAAAAAAATAAATTAATTAAGAAAACAAAAAATAATAAATTTTCTGTTTCCTCAATAAATTATTGGGAATTTTAATTATATTAAAAAACAATAAAGGCAAGCATAGAATATTAAACAACATTTTGACTAAAAATAATTTTTAGAAAATCCTTAAATCATTTTAGTCAACATAGATATACTAGCTGGAAGAATTTTTTTTCTTTTTCAGTTTTGTTTTCCTTTGAAAACAATCTTAAAAGGATTTACTGAATTGATGAAATCTGATTTTTAACCTGGGGCTACATTTTACTAAAAAGCTTTAAAATGACAGGTGCATGAATTTCTTCAACCTACTGTTTTTAAGTTCAAGATTCTATGGTCTTCACCTGGAAGTGACTGTTGAACTTGGTGGATATCTGTACTCTCTGAGGGTAATTGTCTTTCCTCCTTTAGCCCTTCCTGCTGAGTTCAATTATTTAAGAACAATAGATATTGTTGGGTCCATTATTAGTTTAGTATAGAAAATCTGAGTAGGTGTTTTTTGTTGTTTTTTTAAGTGGATGTGCAATTAGAAGATTGTGAGCAAGAAAGAATAAAAAAAATTATATTTTATTGCAAAAAAAGAGTTTGTAAGTTTTCATAGCTTTTATGCTTGCAATGAATATATGGCTTACTTGAGTACTTTAAAGAAAATAAAAAAGAGAAAGTTTTGGAAATATTTACTATTTTTATTACATGTTCAATAATAGGTGTTATTTTAATAGTTAAGATTCTTCAGATATAGACATATGTTCTTTATCAAATATATTTTACTTTTTAAAGTATATTTTATTGACTATGCTATTACAGTTGCCCCATTTTTTAATCCCCTTTATTTCCCTCCATCCTGCACCCTCTCCCACTAGCATTTCTCCCCCTTCAGTTCATGTCCATGGGTTGTACATATAAGTTCTTTGGCTTCTCCATTTCCAATACCATTGTCACCCTCATCCTGTCTATTTTGTACCTAGTATTTATCCTTCTTATTCCCTGTACTTTTCCCCCCATTCTCTCCTCTCCCCATTCATGCTGATAACCCTCCATTTCTGTGATTCTGTTTCTGTTCCAGTTGTTTGCTTACTTTGTTTTTGTTTGTTTTTGTTTTTTAGGTTCAGTTGCTGATAGTTGTGAATTTGTTATCATTTTACTGTTCATAGTTTTGATCTTCTTTTTCTTAGGTAAGTCCCTTTAACATTTCATGTAAAAAGGGCTTGGCGATGATGAACTTTAACTTGAACTTATCTGGGGAGTACTTTATCTGCCCTTCCATCTGCATGATAGTTTTGCAGGGTAGAGTAAATCTTGGATGTAGTTCTTGCCTTTCATGATTTGAATACTTCTTTTCAGGCCCTTCTTGCCTGTAAAGCTTCTTTTCAGAAATCAACTGATAGTCTTATAGGAACTCCTTTGTAGATAACTGTCTCCTTTTTTCTTGCTGCTTTTAAGATTCTCTCCTTATCTTTTATCTTGGGTAATTTAATTATAATTTGTTTTTGGTGTGTTCTTCCTTTGGGACTCTCTGAGCTTCCTGGACTTCCTTGAAATCTATTTCCTTCTCCAGATTAGGGAAGTTCTCGTTCATTATTTTTTCAAATAAGTTTTCAATTTCTTGGTCTTCTTCTTCTCCTTCTGTCACCCCTGTGTCCAGGAGGTTCCTAAGCCTCTCCTTATTTTTTTGAACTCTTGTTTCTTCATTCTGTTCAAGTTGAATGTTTATTACTTTCTTCTGTTCTAAAATGTTGATTTGAGTCCCAATTTCCTTCCATTCACTGCTGGTTTCATATATATATAATTTCACTTTGCATAGCCTTCACTTCTTACTATTTTATATCTGTACTCAATCATTTCTGTGGGTACCCTGATTACCAGTATTTGGAACTCTGAATCTGATAGGTTGTCTATCTCTTCATCACTTAGTTTTTTTTTTTTTTTCTGGAGTTTTGACCTATTCTTTCATTTGGGCCATATTTCTTTGACTCAGCACATCTGTAATGTTGTAAGGGGTGGAGCCTTAGGTATTCAGTGAGGGGCGGGTAACCCACTTTACTGTGTTGTGGCATTATATGTGGGGGAAAGATCAGATAGCAATGCTGCTTGCTCAGCTCTCAACCCTCTTTCAGCCACTACCTCTGCTACCCACAAGTGAATTGGGCCCTTCTGGTGTTAATTCCTAGGTGGGTGGCTTTGTGTACATTCTAGGACCCCATGGGTCTCTCCAAAGAACTCTCCAGTGAGGCTGGGAGTTTCTTTTGCTGCCACAACCCCCACAGGTTTTTACAGCCAGAGGTTTTGAGGCTTTAATTCTCCAGGCTGGAACTCTGGTTTGAGTGGTCTCTCTTGCTCCCCAGTTGTTCCTCCCAACTTAGCACACGAATGTGGAAGATACGTATTTTTAGGCAACCCACATTCTCAAACAATAACAAAAAATTATAGCATTCTAGTGATTTGAAGGAAATATGTCTCCTGTGAAGAAACTGACCTTAATCTAGCTTTCTTGAGGAATATTGAAGGATGTGACTAATTTTAGAGATAAACCATGACGGACAGTCATCCGTGGTAACTGATAATGAACTAAAAGCAAATGATAAGATGAAACTTGGCAAATAATGTCTGAGTAAGCTGAATGTAATTGCTCTTTACTAAAAGTAACATCATATGTAACCAACTAAAGTCTATATAAATAGAGTTAGAAATCCACCACAGTTTGGGAGCTACTTTCTCACTGTCTGCTTGCATTCAGAGTATGTCTTTGCTGAGTGATAAATCAGCTAATTTTACATTTTTGAATTCGTGTATTTTCTTTTCTTCCAACACTCCATGCAATTTCACTCTAACCAATTGGAAACTTTAACAATTGTGTGAATGTTATAGTCTTATTTGGGGCTTGGGTTATGTAAAGCTAAATATGAACTTTTATTGTTAGAATGTGCGCTCATATGGTGTCTACCATGCAAACATGGAATGATACATGTTGGAAATATAGTGTTTTGTTCTTTTGCTTAAACATAAAGTATATTCATTATCCTTTTCTGAATCATTGAGAAAGCAATGATGGTGGATAACATTGGTAAAATCATTTTTATTCTGATCTAGATTATTCAATAAGATTTTTTAATCAAACTTCCAAATTAGAGATAGTTTTGCAAAGTAGGTGATTCCCCTTTGTCTCTCGGAACTCCCAAAGCAATAAAGAGAATAAAAAATAGATATGCAACTGTATCTGCAATGAAATCCAGGCACCTAAAACTCCAAATCATGATTTAGGAAAAGAGATATGTGAACAGGAGAAATTATTAAGAAAAAGAGTAGGAGAAAAATACCAACAGCTGCTGATCTCAGGAAGCACCAATATAACAAACTTTTTTCAATTCACAGACTCAGAAGGAACAGACCCACCAGGCAGTAGAGAAGGATATTCACAGGTTACAGGATCTCCCAAGGGACAAAATTGGTCTGTAGTGCAGAGATAACAGGTGGTACTGAGGAGGAGAGAAATGGCAGTGTACACATTCACACCATTTTCCATTGGATGATTAGACTCAATTATAGAAATACATGACATTATAAAAGAAAAGTAAGTAGATAATAAGGAGAATGTAAGTGTATATTGAAGAATGTTCTCCTAAAGAAGGGAATAACAAACTCTCCTCTGAGGGACCAGATAGTAAGTATTTTAAAGCTAGAGGTCACAGGTTCTGTCACAATTACTCAATTCTGCTCTTATGGTGCAAAAGCACTCATAAAGCAAGTGTGAATGATAGGCATGGCTGTTCCAATAAACTTGTCAACATGCATACTGAAATTTGATTCACATAATGTTTACATATTATGAAACATTATCCTTCCTTTTATTGTTTAACTATTTAAAAATGTAAAATATCTTCTCAGTTTATAGAGTATCCACAAACAGGAAATAATGGGGTTTGGCTTGCAGGCTATAGTTTACTCACCCCTGCCAGAGAGCATACAGGAATCATGAACAAATATTTCTCCAAGAGCTAAATACTGTGTGTGTGAAATCATTGCCTATATAAAGTAGTAGCATAAAATAGAAATATAAGAGCAATGGCAAGATATTTTTGAGGAAAAGTTGATAAAATATAAGATGTTAAAGTTCACGAAGTATGCAAAAAATATCATATAAGGACATGAAAAAACAGTAATAGCACAAAAATAAATATACCTTGTGAAAATATTAAAAACATAGATGATGTGAATATTTAATTTTTTTAAATGGCAAAGAGAATATTCAAGAAAATAATGCTCTTAAATGGCTGTGTAAACACTCTGCAATAGAATTTTCTGAAGGAAGGGGTTAAGCAATGAACAAAACAATAATAAAAACATTCATAGACACAGTCAACAGCATGGTGATTATCAGAGGGGAATGGGATGGGGAGAGGTAGAAGAGCATAAAGGAGGGATAAATGGTGATGGATGGAGACTTGACTTGGAGTGGTTAATACACAATATATTATAAAGATGATGTATTATAGAATTGTACACCTGAAACCTATAAAATTTTATTAACCTGTCCTAAATATTCAATAAAAAATAAACAACATAAAAAAAGGGAGTCATTGTGTTCCAATGAAACTTTATGTATACAAAAATAAAGGTATGGACAGTAGAACAGAAAATGTACTTGTGATGATATAATTCTGGTAAATTTTTAAGGACAGAACATACTTATAGAGTCCTGCAGGCCATTGTGCTGATGTTACTACTGCTTTATTGTGAGACAGAGAGAGCAGTCAGTGAGTCCTTAATGTTGGATGAAGGAATTATACAGGTAGTGTCTTATCAAGTAAAGTCCAGAAAACAGTAATTATATTCGATTTGGGGGAAAGATGAGAATTTAACCCTTTAAAAGCTAATTTAGGACATTAATGTTCATATTTTAAGTTCTTCCAATTAATTTATGAATTATAAATTCAATTATTGTTTCTTTAAGAATACTTTTACTAATCTTAGCTATATCAAGTTTATATTTCTCACCTATAACATAGTGGGTTTTAATGAATCTGAGATATTTTTACTTTGTTTTCTGGATAAGGAATGTTTTGAATGAATGCAATATTTGAATCTTTTGTTGAAAGGAATTAAAAATTACAGAATGTCAGGAAAAAAACAGAAATTGAACCAATATGTATGACTACTTTTTCATTATGATAATTTCACAAATGCGGACAATAACATGAATATAGGCAATATTGGACAGATCATGAAGCATCTTTTATTCTGATTAATAATACAGTCATCAAAAATAGTTACCTTCCTCAGTGTAGTGGTAAATTTTTACCAAAATCAACTTATCCAATTAAAATGTGTTAGAAAACTTCATTTAAATCCATTCATTTCCTAAAAATCACATTAGTATTTTCTAAATAGATAAGTTTATTTAACCTTTATTGTTTTTTCATTACTATTTAGTCCCTTTACACCCCTTCCCCTGAACAATCACCACACTGTTTACTATGTCTATGATTCTTTTTTTCCTTTTTATTCAATCCCTCCACTCTCACCTCTCCTCCACTAGCTGTCATCCTGCTCTCCACCTATGAATCTGTCCTCTTTTACATATTATTTCAGTTTGTTCATTAGATTCCACATATGAGTGAGATCATAAGGGACTTTTCATTTTCTGACTGGTTTATTTCACTTAGCATAATGTCCTTCAGGTCCATCTATATTGTTGCAAAGGGTAAACATTTCTTCTTTCTAACAGCCAAGTAATATTCTATTGTCTACATGTCTCATTGCAGTTTTTTTCACTCTACTGATGGACACTTGAGCTGCTTCTATATCTTGGCAATTGTAAATAACATTGCAATGAACATAGCAGTGCTTATTTTCTTTCCAATTAGTGTTTTGAGTTCTTTCAGATATATTTCCAGAAGTAGGATCACTGGGTCAAAAGGCAGATCCATTTTTAATTTTTTGAGGTACTTCCATACTGATTTCCACAGTGGCTGCACCAATCTATGTTCCCACCAACAGTGCAATATGGTTCCCCTTTCTCAATATCCTCACCAGTACTTGTTGTTTGTTATTTTTTGATGATGGCCATTCTGACAGGTGTGAGATGAGATCTCATTATGGTTTTAATTTGCATTTCTCTGAAGATTAGTGATGTTGAGGATCTCTTCATATGTCTAGTTGGCCAAAGTGTATGTCCACTTTGGAGAAGTGTATATTCAGGTCCCTTGCTTATTTTTAAGTTGGGTTGTTTATTTTTGTGGTGTTGAGTTTTGTAATTTCTTTATAAATTGTAGGTATTAACCCTTCACCAGTTGTATTGGTGAATATGTCCTCCCATTCTGTAGGATGTCTTTTTATTTTGTTGATGATTTCCTTTACTGTGCAAAAACTTTTTAGTTTGATGTAGTGCTATTTGTTTATTTTTTCATTTGTTTCTCTTTCTTTTGGAGATTTATCTGATAAAATATTGTTAGAGCAATGTTCTCTGCGTATGTTTTCTTCTATGATTTTTATGGTTTTGGGTCTAAATAAATGAGTCTATATCAACAGTGATAAGATATTTAATCAATACAATATTTATCAATATTTTAACAATATAAAGAAAAGGTGACAAGTAAAATTTCTGAAATGTGTTCTATGGTGTATTGTTGGTCTTAAAATGCATCTCACCCTCTTATTGTAGTTGAGCCTTGATTGTTCTTGGAATACCAATGGGAGGGATTTACCCTAGCCAGTCAGCTGCAAGGACTGGCTATGGCCACTGACAACCAACCTCTGACTTCCGTGGAGGATCAGCTATGCCGGGGCAGAGTGGTGGTGGTCTGATATGGTCTGTGGTTGTCTATGCGTGATCAGGCTCTGAGGTTTCTTGGATTATGCATGTCAACTTCAGCCTCCACCTGTCTTTTGCCCAGGGCCACCATACATGGGCTATAGAGCGATCTGAGTTGGCTGCTACTTGTCCTGGTCTTGGAGATTCCTAGCAAAGCCAAGCTGTTAATCTATGATGGTTGCTGCTAGTAATGGGCCTGGGGCCCCTCAACAAGAGGTATGTGTCTGGGGGCTCACTGAGGCTGGTTGTTGCTTGTTGGAAAGGATTTAAGAAGTTGTGAAGCATGAGCCAAGTCCAGCAATTCATATGGAACATCATTTTGGGTGGACCATAAGCTGGGTGGAACATGGTCTCTGAGGATCTCCAGGGTTGGGTGAACAGTGTTAGCCAGGTTGATAGAGTCTCAGATATGATACCAGCCTGCTGGCTCTGTGGCTATGTGGTTATCAGAAAAGAAACAATGGCCTTTGTCAACCTTCTCTCTGGTAAAGAGCTGTCCACCAGCACTCATCTTGATGCCAGTTTCTCCCTGTATGACACTGGTGCCTTCCAAGCTGCTACCACAATGCTGGAGCTCAAAGGGAATGAGTCTCATTAAGTTCATGTCCGGGTTCTTTAAGAGGAATTGCTTGGGACTCTCAGTTTCTTCCACCAACTCAATCCCAGATGTTTTTTGTTCCTCTCTTCCTGGCACTAGAACTCTGGGCTGAGGGGGGCCTGGAGTAGGGCTGGGATTCCTCTCGCTGAAGATACCCCTCTTGAATTTTTGTCCACTACACTTGGATGTGGGATCAGCCAACTTTGCATCTCTGCCCCTCCTACCAGTCTGGGCGGATGTGATTTCTTTAATTCTGTAGTTGTCAGACTTCCATTCAACTTGATTTTTGATAGTTCTGAGTGCTGCTTGTTCTATATTTTAGTTGTAATTTTGATGTTCTCAGCAAACACGAAGGGTGCTCCTCAAGAACTCTGCTTGAGTTACAGAAGAGGATGTGCCACTGAACCCTATAGGATATCAACTACATTAGACCACACTACTAAGACAGGGACTCATAGAAGCTCTACGTAATATAAAGAAACAAACACAAGGAGGCTGTCAAAATGAGGAGACAGAAAAACATAGCCCAAAAGAAAGAACAGTCAAAACTTCAGAATAAGACATAAACAAAATGGAGATAAGCAATCTATCAGATGCAGAGCTCAAAACAGTGGTTATACAGATGCTCAAGGAACTTAGTGAGGACCTCAGAAGCATAAAGAAATATCCAGTCAGAAATGAAGGATACACTAATTGAAATAAAGAACAATTTACAGAGAAACAAAAGTAGAGTGTGAGAAGACAAGAATCAAATGAATGACTTGGAACATAAGGAAGCAAAAAAACCCCAACCAGCCCAAACAACAAGAAGAAAAAAAATAATAATAAAAATAAAAAAGCCACCAAAGACACTATAAGGATCCTCTGGAAGAACTACAAGAGGTCCAACATTTACATCATAGGGGTGCCAGATGGAAAAGAGAAAGAGGAAAAAATGTGAAATGTATTTGGAAAAATAAAGACATAAAACTTCCCTAATTTGGTGAAGAAAGTAGAGTGCAAGTCCAGGAGCACAGGGAGTCCCAAATAGAATGAATGCAAAGAGACCCACAGCAAGATACATCATAATTAAAATGCCAAAGGTTAAAGATAAAGAGAGAATCTTAAAAGCAGCAAGAGAAAAGCAGTTTGTAATCTACAGAGTTGTTCCCATAAGACTGTCAGCTAATTTCTCAAAAGAAACTTTGCAGACTAGAAGGAATTGGCATGAAATATTCAAAATCTTTAAAACAGGGACCTACAGCTAAGATTGCTCTACACATTAAATATACCATTTAGAATTAAAGGGCAAGACTTCAAGGTGGAGGAGTAAATGGAAGTCACACCGACCTCATCCAGAACCAGTCTGGAATTACCACTAAATTGTGGAGAAATTACCTAGAAAACAATTGAATAATAGCAAGAGAGGAGACTTAAAACCTGGGATGGACAGAGGAATTGACTTTAGCACAACCTAACTGATAAAGAGTGCTGTAGAGACTCGAGGTGGGCGTGTACCCACGGGTGGCATTACCAGAAAGATATTTAAATGGCTAGTTGGAGCCCCCTGAGAAGATTGGGGTCTGAACTATAGGCAGGCATCTCCAGCCTACAGCACCAGAGCTCATAAAGTACTCAGATAACAGCCAGCTATGAAAAGTGGTAGTGTGCTCTCTGCCAGAGACAGGTGGCTGGAGATGCAAAGAGCCATTTAAACGACCAACGTATAAATTTTTATTTGTAGCCACTTACCCTGGGCTTCATCAGGGCAAGAGCAGAGTGGGCTGGAGCCACTTGATGAGAGACTGGGGAAGGAGGCGTTGGGGAGACAACTGAGAGAGTAGCCAGCAGGAATCCAGTGCTGACTCCTTGCCCACATGGCAGTGGCCATCTGGCTCAGGCACACCACTCCCTTGAGCTGCAGCAAAATTAGAGAACACAATAAACCCTCCCACAGGAGGGACTCTGCCCCACTCTGTGGAGCCTAAGTCTGACTGCTGAGAGCAGAGAGACTAGGTTAACAACTGAAGGAGACAACTGCAGAGAGTAGGTTCCTGGAAGTCTGGAAAATACTGCGTAAAGTCAGACAGGGTCAACAGCTGACATCATCAGACACAATTCTAGAAAGAAAAAAAAAAGAGTGATCTCCTACCATAAAAGTTCATACCAGAAAGTCAGTAAGCTTGCTTTCACTGATAAGTCCCCTAGAGCAAAGGACATAAAGGAAAGAATAAACAATTGACACTTCATAAAATTAGAAGTTTCTGCACAGCAAAACAAACCATCAGCAAAATGAAAAGCGAGGCAACTGTATGGGAAAATATATTTGTTAATGATACCTCAGACAGGGGTTTGATCTCCAAAATACATAAAGAACTTATAAGACTCCATTCCAGGAAGACAAACGATCCAATTAAAAAATGGGCAAAGGGCCTGAAAAGACACTTCTCTAAAGAGGACATAAACAGGACCCAGAAATATATGAAAGGATGCTCAGCATCACTAGCCATCATAGAACTACAAATAAAAATCAAAATAAGATACAACTTCACACCTGTCAGAATGGCCATCATAACAAATTTACAAATAATGTGTACTGGTGAGGCTGTGGAGAAAAGGGAACCCTAGTACACTGTTGGTGGAAATGCAGACTGATGCAGCCATTGTGGAAAGCAGTGTAGAATTTCCTCCAAAAGCTGAAAATGGAAATTTCTTTTGACTCTTTGATTCCACTGCAGGGATTATACCCTAAGAATACCAACACACCAATTCAAAAGAACCTATGCATCCCAATGTTCACAGCAGCACAATTTACAATAGCTAAGTGCTGGAAGCAACCTAAGTGCCCATCAGTAAATGAGTGGATCAAAAAACTATGATACATTTACACAATGGAATATTATGCAGCAAAAAGAAAGAGTTACAACCTTTCTCGAAGGCATGGAGAGAACTGGAGAGCACTATGTTAAGTGAAAAAAGCCAAGGGGTGAAAAACAAATACCGTGTGATCTCTCCTATAAGTGGAACCTAATCAGCAAAGTAAGCAGGCAAGGAAAATATGACCAGCAATATCGAAAGAAAGAAGGCACCAATGGGGATGGGGGGGAAAAGTTGGGGGTAGCGGGGAAGAGAAGGGCAAGGGTCAGATCAATGAACAAGTATGAAGGATACATGGAAGAAGCCAAGGTGTAGAAAGGTTGATGGGGGGAAGGTAAGGGTGGGTAGGGTAGGGGAAAATGGTGGGGAGTAAATGGGGACAAAGTATTGGAACAATAAAAAACATAATAAATAAAATAAAAAAGAACTGAATGAAATAGAGCCAAGTAAATTATCAGATACTGTGTTCAAAACAATGGTTCTAACGAAGCTCAGTGAGTTCGATGAGAATTACCAAAAACTACAAGGAAACTATTAGGAAATTACTGCAAACTATATCAGCATGAAAAAGGACATAAAAACTATCAATATGAGCACGAGGAAATGAAAATACAATTTCTGAATTGAAGAACACAGGAGAATGAATCAAAAACAGGCTAGATGAAGCAGAGGATCAAATCAGTGAGCTGGAGGACAAGGTAGAAAAAAGCTCCCAGAATGAACAAGAATATATATTAAAAAAAAAAAAAAAAGACTTAAAAAGAATGAAGAGGTATTTAGGGAAATGCAGGGCAACCTGAAACCTAATAATATCCATATAATAGGGATACCAGAAGAAGAGGATGAGGAAGGGATAGAGAACCTGTTTGAAAAAGTCATGATGGAAAACTTCCCTAATGGGAGGAAAGAAAAAGTCACACAAGTCCAGGAAGCACAGAGGGCCCCATTCAAGAGGAACCCAATGAGACCCACTCCAAGGCACATCATCATTAATATGGCAAACATGAGAGACAAACAGAATCCTAAAGCAAGCAAGAGAGAAAGAAGTAGTAACATTTAACGGAGCCCCAATAAGGCTAGAATCTGACTTCTCAACAGAAACACTGCAAGCCAGAAGGGAACGGCAAGAAATATTCCAAGTTATGAAAAGCAAAGACCTGCAACCAAGACTGCTCTACCCAGCAAGGCTCTCAATTCAAATGGAAGGTGAAATAAGGAGTTTCACAGACAAAAGAAAGCTAAAAGAATATACCTCCACCAAACCAACAGTGCAAGATATGGTAAAGGGACTGCTCTAAGAAGATGAAGAAAAAGAGAGAGAATGAGAGGAACACAGGTACAAGGGGACAAAAATGAATAAGTACCTATCATTAATAAGTTTAAATATAAATGGATTAAATGCCCCAATCAAAAGGCATAGGATAGCTGAATGGAGAAGAAAACATGGCCCGTACATATGCTGCCTACAAGAGACCTGTCTTAGAAAAAAGGACATACACAGGCTGGAAGTGAAGGGATGGAAAAAATATTCCAAGCAAATGGACACAGAAAAAAAGCAGGGATAGCAATACTTTTATCAGACAAAATAGACTTCAAAACAAAGGCCATAAAAAGAGAAACAGAAGAACACTTCATAATACTCAAAGGAAGAATCAATCAAGAAGACATAAACATTGTAAACCTATATGCACCCAACAAAGGAGTACCCAAATATATCAGGAAAATCTTTGAGAACTTCAAGAAAGATATATACAGCAACACACTGGTAGTAGGAGACTTTAATACCCCACTGTCAACAATGGATAGATCTTTCAAACAATTGTCAACGATATTGTGGAACTGAACAATGCATTAGATGAAAGGGACTTAACTGACATATATAGGATCTTTTATCCCAAAGAAGAAAAATTCACATTCTTTTCAAATGTACATGGAACACTTTCAAAGATAGGCCACATGATAGGACACAAAACAAGCCTTGACAAATTTAGGAAAATTGAACTCCTAATAAGCATTTTCTTGGACAACAAGGGCTTGAAACTAGAAACCAACGTCAAGGAAAAAAAATCAAAACATTCAAAGTCATTGAGACTGAATATCATGCTATTAAATAATGAATAGGTGAATAATGAGATCAAAGAAGAAATAAAAAGTTTCTGGAAACAAATGAAAATGAAAACACAACAGTCCAAACTTATGGGACACAGTGAAGGTAGTCCTGAGAGGGAAGTTCATAGCCATACAGGCCTACCTAAGAAAGATAGAAACATTTCGAATAAACAACTTGACACTATAATTTCAAGATTTAGATAAATAACAACAAACAAAGCCCAGAGCAAGTAGAAGAAGGGAAAGAATAAAGATCAGAGCAGAATTGTATGACATAGAAACTAAGAGAACAATTAAAAGTATCAACCCATCCAGGAGCTAGTCCTTTGAAAAGATAAGAAAAATCAACAAGCCTTGAAGCAGACTCATCAAGAAAAAAAGGGAGAGGGCCATAATAAATCATATCGGAAATGAAAGAGTGGAAATAACAACTGATAACGCAGATACACAAAGGTTTTTAAGAAAGTACTTGGAACGATTATATGCCAAGAAATTTGAAAACTTGCATGAAATGGACAAATTTCTAGAAAAATATAACCTTCCAGCATTGAATGAAGAAGCAGAAAGCATGACCAGACCGATAACAGCTGTTGAAATGAAGCACTAATCAAAAAAATCCTAGCATACAAAAGCCCTCGTCTGGATGGTTTCACAGGGGATTTTTAGAAAACATTTAAGGAAGAGCTAACCCCTATCCTTCTCAGATTATTCCAAAAACTCCAAGAAGAAGGAAGACCCCCAAACTCATTTTATGAGGCCAGCACCATCCTAATTTGAAACCAGATAAAGACACAACAAAGACAGAAACATAGAAGCCAACATCACTGATGAACATACATGCTAAAATCCTCAACAAAATATTGAAAGATCATCCACCATGATCGAGTGGGATCCATTCCCAGGATGCTGAGATGGTTCAATATTTGCAAATCAATAATCGTAATACATCACGTTAACAAAAGGAAAGACAAAAACCACATAATCATATCAATAGATGTAGAAAAAGCATTTGATAAGGTATAGCACTCATTTATGATAAAAACATTCAACAAAAGGGGGATAAAGAGGTAATTCCTCAACATCATAAAGGTCATATATGAAAAACCTACAGCCAACCTCATTCTCAATGTGCAGAAACTAAAAGCTTTCCCACTAAGACAGGAAACAAGACAAGGATATCTGCTTTCACCATTTCCATTCAACATTGTATCGCAAGTCCTAGCCACAGTTTCAGACAAGGAAAAGAAATAAAAAGCATCCAAATTGGAAAGGAGGAAGTAAAACTTTCATTGTTTGCAGATGACATGACAGTGTACATAGAAAACCCCAAAGACTCCATCAAAAAGCTACTCAACCTAATAAATGAATTTGGCAAAACAGCAAGACACAAAGTCAATATTCAGAAATTGAAGGCATTTTTGTACACCAACTATAAAATATTAGAAGTAGAAATCAGGAAAACAATCCCACTTGCTATAGCAACAAGAGAAATAAAATACCTAGGAATAAAAATGACCAAGAAGGTAAAAGACCTGTATGCAGAAAACTGTACAATGCTGAAGAAAGAAATTAAGGAAGACACAAATAAATGGAAGCATATACCATGTACATGGATTGGAATAATTAACATCATAAATGTCCATACTACCTAAAGCAATTTATAGATTCAACACAATCCCTATTAAGGTATCAATGACATATTTCACAGACATAAACAAACATTCAAAAAATTTATATGGAATTATAAACAGCTCTGAATAGCCACAAAAATTTTGAGGAAAAAAAAATAAAACAATAAAACAAAGTAGGAAAGATCACCATACCTGACATTAAACTATATTACAAGGCCACTGTAATAAAAAGAGTCTGGTGCTAACATAAGAACAGACACATAGACCAATGGAACAGAAGAAAGCCCAGAAATAAACCCATGTCTCTATGGTCAATTAATATTTGATAGAGGGGGCAGAAGCATACAATGGTGTAAAAATTGCCTCTTCAACAAATGGTGGTGAGAGATCTGGACAGGTACATTAAAAAAAAATTCAAATTTGACCACCAACTTACTCCAGACACAAAAATAAACTCAGGATGGGTAAAGGACTTAAATACAAGATGCAGTGCCATAAAAGTTCTAGTGGAGAACATAGGCAGGAAACTCTCAGATATCCCATGCAGTAATATTTTCACCGATATATCCCCTAGAGCAAGACACATAAAGGAAAGAATAAACAAATGGGACTTCATCAAAATAAGAAGCTTCTGCACAGCTAAAGAAAACATGAGCAAAATGTAAAGGGAATGAACCGTATGGGAAAATATATTTGCCAATGATACCTCAGACAGGGTTTAATCTCCAAAATACATAAAGAATTTACGTGACTCCACACTAGGAAGACAAACAATCCAATTAAAAAATCGGCAAAGGACCTGAACAGATGCTTCTCCAAGAAGGACATACGCAGGGCCCAGAGACACATGAAAGGATGCTCAGCATCCCTAGCCATCATAGAAATGCAAAGTAAAACCACAATGAGATACCACTTCACACTGGTCAGAATGACTATCAAAAACAGTCATAAACAGATCAGCAAACAACAGGTGCTGGTGAGGTTGTGGCGAATAGTGAATCATAGTACACTGTTGGTGGGAATGCAGATTGGTGCAGCCACTGTGGAAAACAGTGTGGAATTTCCTCAAAAAGCTAAAAATGGAACTGCCTTTTGACCCAGTGATTCCACTTCTGGAATTATACCCTAAGAATCCCAAAACACCAATTCAAATGAATCTATGGACCCCAATAATCATATCAGTACAATTACAATAGCCAAGTGCTGGGTGCAGCCTAGGTTTTCTTCCTTAAATGAGTGGGGCTTTCCACCATGAGTCACCGCAGGCCCCACAGCATTCTGTGGGGAGTGGAGGAAGCCCCCCTGCCGACACTTCTTGTCCCAAGCAGAGCTCCCAGGAGATCTGCTTATTGCTAATCCTGATATCTGGAAGGACAACCAAAAATCTCTAGGCTTTTGAAAGAGCCTGCAACAACAAAGAGAAACACTAAAATAAATAGACATCAACTGTTCCTAAGAGGAAAACAAGACCTAAGTGAACAGAAGGGAATTAATAGAAAAAAATAAAAACAAATTCTGTACAAAAAAAAAAAAAAAGCTATGGTACATTTACACAATGGAATACTACGCAGCAGATAGAAAGAGCTTCTACCGTTTGTGACAGCATGGATGGAACTGGGGAGAATTATGCGAAGTAAAGTAAGCCAAGGGGTGAAGGACAAATATCATATGATCTCACCTGCAAGTGAAACCTAATCAATAAAACAAACAAGCCAGGAAAACATAACCAGGTACATTGAAATAAAAAAAGGAACCTATAGTAATGTGAGGGAGGAGGGATGGGCGGTAACAGGTAAAGAGGAGGGGTGAAGTCAAGGAGCATGTATGAGGACCCACGGAGTACTCCCAAGTGGGGAAGGATTGAGGGAGGGTCATGGGGTGTGTGGGGCAGGGGAGAGTGGTGGTGGGAAAACTGAGACAAATTTATTTGAACAATAAAAGATTACAATAAAATAATAAAATAAAAGATAAAGAAAAAGAATTGAAGGACAATAAAGAGCTTCCCGGCCGGCCGCACTGGCAGTGAGTGTGAAAGGCTCCTCCGTGCTGAACTCCCCGGGCCGGGAGTAGGAGCAGGAAGCGCAGGCCACGCAGGGACCCAACTGAAACAAAGTGTCGGCCGCCCAGCGGCGGCGGCGCCTCGCCCCAACCCTGCCCTTCCCACCTCCCTGCAACTCCAGTGCCCACCATGGCTTCCGAGGAGCTGTAAGAGGTTGAAAGGATCGTTGACAAAAGGAAAAACAAAAAAGGGAAGACAGAATATTTGGTTCGGTGGAAAGGCTATGACAGTGAGGATGATACTTGGGAACCAGAACAGCATCTTGTGAACTGTGAGGAATATATTCATGATTTTAACAGACGCCACACTGAAAAGCAGAAAGCAAGCACATTAACCAGAACAAATACGACCTCTCCAAATAACGCTAGGAAACAGATTTCCAGATCTACCAACAGCAACTTTTCTAAGACCACTCCCAAATCACTAGTGATTGGCAAAGACCACGAGTCCAAAAACAGTTATTTGCTGCCAGCCAGAAGTTCAGGAAAAACACAGATCCATCTCTCTCAAACCGG
The DNA here is from genome assembly GCF_021234165.1 of Pteronotus mesoamericanus. Taxonomy (NCBI): domain Eukaryota; kingdom Metazoa; phylum Chordata; class Mammalia; order Chiroptera; family Mormoopidae; genus Pteronotus; species Pteronotus mesoamericanus. Next base: position 64,286,783 of record NW_026555321.1, read on the forward strand.
AAGAATATGGACCTAGCAAAATCAGGTATAAAGATACTTGTGCCTAAGAGTCCCATTAAGAGCAGGACCACAGTGGACGGCTTTCAGAGTGAGAGCCCTGAGAAACTGGACCCCGTTGAACAGGGTCAGGAGAACACAGTAGCGCCAGAAGTGGTAGCCGAAAAGCCAGTTGGAGCTTTACTGAGCCCTGGTGCAGAGCGAGCTAGAATGGGGAGCAGGCCCCGAATACACCCTCTAGTGCCTCAGGTGTCTGGCCCCGTGACTGCAGCCATGGCCACGGGATTAGCCGTTAATGGAAAAGGAGCGACAGCCTGGAAAAGGAAATTTCTTGACGACAGAAGAGACCAGCCTTTTGACAAGCGGTTGCGTTTCAGTGTGAGGCAAACAGAAAGTACCTACAGATACAGAGATATTGTCGTCAGGAAGCAGGATGGCTTCACCCACATCTTGTTATCAACAAAATCATCAGAGAATAACTCACTAAATCCAGAGGTAATGAAAGAAGTCCAGAGCGCCCTGAGCACGGCTGCTGCCGACGACAGCAAGCTTGTGTTGCTTAGTGCCGTGGGCAGCGTCTTCTGCTGTGGTCTCGACTTTATTTATTTTATACCGGGTTTAACAGATGACAGAAAAAGAGAAAGCACTAAAATGGCAGAAGCTATCAGAAACTTCGTGAATACTTTCATTCAGTTTAAGAAGCCTATTATTGTAGCAGTAAATGGCCCAGCCATTGGACTAGGAGCATCCATTTTGCCTGTTTGTGATGTGGTTTGGGCCAATGAAAAGGCTTGGTTTCAAACACCCTATACTACCTTCGGACAGAGCCCAGATGGCTGTTCCACCAGGTTATGTTTCCCAAAATTATGGGAGGAGCATCTGCAAATGAAATGTTGCTCAGTGGCCGTAAGCGGACAGCACAGGAGGCATGCGGGAAAGGCCTGGTCTCACAGGTGTTCTGGCCCGGGACCTTCACCCAGGAAGTCATGGTTCGCATTAAGGAGCTTGCCTCATGCAATCCAGTTGTGCTTGAGGAATCCAAAGCACTTGTGCGCTGTAACATGAAGGTGGAGTTGGAGCAGGCCAATGAGAGGGAGTGTGAAGTGCTGAAGAAAATCTGGGGCTCTGCCCAGGGGATGGACTCCATGTTAAAATACTTGCAGAGGAAGATCGATGAGTTTTGATTGGCAGGCTGCTTGCTGATGACACTGGAATTGTAGAGCAGGACATGTGGGGCTCCAAGGTACCCTAATCCATCCTCACAGCCTGAAACAAGTTCACCCTTAGCCCGCGCTTGGAAGCAGGTCTCAAAACAGTCAAGCTATTTATTATCAAGGAGTTTTTAAGTACTGTAACTTTAAAATAAATAACTACAAAGCTCCTTTGTTCAGACGTTATTATTTTATTCTTAATATTTACACAAGTATGAAAATATAATGGTGAGTTCTAGACTGCTCTTTGAATCTCTAATTTTTGTTATCTTTGACTTGTACTGTATAAAAAAGGAAAGTGTGTTTTGCTGATTTGGGATGGCAGAAAAGTCTGGGATAATGTTTGTTTTCCTTATTTTATCCTTCTAGAACAGACTCTAAAGAGGTACTATACAGCCTCACTTCCCCTGCCCCAAATAAAGATACAGAAAAATGTTGAGATGAGCTTTTGTCTCCAAGAAGGTACAGATACCTTAGATGAAATGTCTATATTAAAAGTAAGGCTTAATCTTTTAGGATATTTCTGATAAAAAGTCCACTGATGCACATACCCCCAAACTAAAGTATGCTTAGGATTTATGCTGAAAAAAATCGATTGCTTTTTTTCCTTCTTTTTTAGTTGTAATTTCAGTTTGGTCCTGGGAGGAGGTGAATGTAGTTTCCATCTGCTCCACCGCCATCTTGGATCCTCCCTTCTTTTCCTTCTTTTTTAATATGTCAGGTTCTTACCCAGTTAACATGAAGAAACCACTGTCTCTATAGAATAAAGCTCATTTTGCAGTATTAGTGAATCACTGAACAGCTTAAGTATGAATATCTAAGCTATAAGTTAGTTTTAGTAGAATTTAAATAGTATCTCTGACCCTTTTGAAAAAATAACTACAATGCTTCTTGTTGCTGGGTGAGAAATACTACTTTATATCCAATTTTGGTTTTCTATTTGCAGATATGATTGATGTATTACACCAAAAAAAAGTATTTTTATGTTTATAAAGTGTATTTTTTAGGTTCACTTAGAATATATTTTATTTAATAAGTTAAAATTCTTTTGGCACACTATTAAATGCAGAAACTTCTTTTTAAAGAAAAAGAACTACCTTATATTCAACGTTTAATGTTCTTGGTCTCTGCTTTCATGTCTACACAATATACTGAGTACAGTATGGTGTCCAAGAGTGCCCTGTATAAATAGACATTTGCATTCCTTTCAGGAGTGGGGACTGATTCTTGATTACAGATGCCTCTTACTAGTTAGGCTTCTGAGCTTGCAACCATAGTGAATGTATGAAGAGTGAAATAAAATCAAAACCTTATTTTTGTACAGTTTTGAAGTTTATACTTAGAACCGACCACCTCCTGGCTGTGTGAAGAGCTGTACAGTGTATAAATCTGCCTTTACCTTGGATTGGTTGGTGCAGTATTTTTGCATCTGTGGGACCTACTTTTTCGTTCAGTAGTTTGAAATGTATATAAACTGTACAATCTGTAAAGTTTTTATAGAATAAATATTCAGCTGTGAAAACTGGTTAAATAAAACTAATATTTCTTAACAAAAAAAAAAAAAAGAGCTTCCCAAGCAAGAATAAACTAATGGAGTTCATCATCAGCAAACCATTATTACAAGAAATGTTAAAGAGACTTATTTAGATCAGAACTATGAGCAATAAAATGGTAATAAATACATATCTATCAACGACTGAATCTAAAAATCAAACTAAGCAAACAAGAAGAACAGAAACCGAATCATGGATATGGAGAACACTTGATGGTTCCAGATGGGAGGGACACGCAGAGGAATGGGTGAAGAGGTAAGGGGAGTAAGAAGTACAAATAGGCAATTACAGAATAGCCATGGGGATGCAAAGTATAGTATAGGGAATGGAGCAGCCAAAGAACTTATATGCATGATCCATGGACATTAACAATGGTGTGGAGATTATCTGAGAGAGTAGGGGTGCTGAGTGAAGGAGGCAAAAGGGGAAAAATTGGGACAACTGTAATAGCACAATCAATAAAACATAATAGAAATGCATCTCACAATAATATCTATAGGTTCCATTCTCAAATTGAGATATCTTTAGATTGATAAAAATCTAAGAAAGTTCCTTTTTACTGAAAATTCTTCTTTATTAAAATAGAATAGCTCTTTCTATTAAATGTTATTCATTCCTCTTACTTGGAAATTATATATACTGAACAGTCACAATAACACACCAAATTAGGTGAGAGAGAATACATTAGTACATTTCTGCAGATAAAATTTAATTCTTGCAACATCAGAATGTTTTTTTTTAAACTTTTTAAGCATTTTTTTAAAAATGTGTAATATCCAAAAATGGTAACATCTTAAGATTATAGAAAAAATCAATTAGGTTTTCCTAAGTTTATTGAATATCTTCTACAAATCTTCTAGGGTATAGAGACATACCTTTCATTCCTTTCATCATGACTCTTGATTGGAATAAGTGATTTTTCACATGAAGGTTAACAGTGTACATTTTTTCAAATCAATGCTTCTTTGGTCCCAATATTAAGATGTAAGAAGATATGTAGCATGGTGAATTCCAAATTAATTTTGGTTTTTAAAATTATCTTTCTCCCCAAAATTCATATTTTGATGGGCAAATATGGGTTTAAAATATTGTAGTGTGATAAAATCACGGCTTATAAAAATAAAGATAACTTGCTTGGAAGGTCAAAATCTATGGCCACTTAAAGTTGAGATTATCCTGTTCGCTGATCTTAAGACCCAGAGAAAAAACAATAGTAAAAAAGACTGTTTTCATATCAAACGTTCTTTCAATCTCCTGGAATAACTTAATAACAATGTGACTAAATAATTTAAACTATGTGGGCCATAGTAATATATTAGAATTTCAAGTAGAACAAGTATCAAATGTATGCTTTGCAATGAAGCAAATAAAGTATTAGGTTTGCATGAAACTAGCAATCATAGAAGTAAGATATAAATTAGGTTATATTGACAAAACACTAAAAAACACAGAGTATTGCTAAATGAAATTACACTTACAGACGTCAAGGCAGAAAAAAGCATTCAGGCATTTTAAAATATATTTGATGTGAACTGTAATGTTTGTTAAATTGGACTAAATTGTATTCATGATTAGGCTGAGAAATAATACCTATGCTTCCATTTTATGATCCCCTCTACACTATGCCTGTATGATACAGATAAGAATCTACAGAAAAAAGGGCCTGATGCCTGATGGTCTGTACTGTTTTAGAGTTTTATTTATTAGCATGCTTAGTATTTTTCTAGGCACTTTTTGCTTTTTAACATTTCTGCTAACATAATTTTTAAATGGAATTTTTCACTATGCCATGGTCCATTACTTGGAAGGAGGAGGATTGGATAGGTGGAGGGGTTTAAACTATCCTAGAGGTAAACAGGAGACTAAACCTTGTACAACCATCTTTCCTTTTGATACATAGACAGATACACTATTAACAATTATTAGGCTTCTTCTAAAAAATGTTTATTTATTTGGTATAATAGTCTGAAACTTTCCTTTTGCCACTTAGAATTTTCTTTTATGTTGAAAAAAATTATTTGAATATGACACTAAATCATCATTGACCTATTAAAAAACAATATTTTATTAAGAGTATAACATGGGTCCCAGCAGAGTCTCAGAAACATAATTTACTTATTAATTCTCCCATCTCAGACTGTCTCCAGAATCTAGTCCCAGGAGTTGATTTATTGGATAGCATAAGTTTGCTCCCCCAAGCAATGCTAACCCACCATTTTTTTATGACATATAGTTTTTAAATTCCATCTTCTCTATCTTGAAACTAAATTCACAATAATATAATCTAGCTACAAAAGTATTTTACAAATAAGTATAACTGCAACACAAGGGAGAAATACATCCAAAACAATTGGCAGTGAACTAACATATATTCAATATTTAAATGCTAAGGCAAAAATCCACAACAGATGTAATGAGGTAGTTAGATGCCTGTACTGTGTGCAGGGTCAGCACAGATAAGATTTTAACAAATGTAGGTGGACATAGATTTATGTTTAAATTGAATTGGTTTGCATGTCTGTGTTTATTGTTTGGGCAGGGCAGCCATTGGATAGTAAATATAAACAAATTGGGAAAGAAATATGTAGAATTCCTTAAAAAAAAGAGAGAGAACTATATTTCATAAAATCCTTGACTAAAATGAGGAAATAAAAGATTTCTAAGTTTAGTTTTACTTAACTCTTGGAATGTATTACATTTAATATTTTAACATATTAACTAACTACCTTTGGATTTTTTTAAATTGAATCTGATCTAGAATTTTATCAAATATGTTCTCACTTTTACAGTTTAGTTTTATTTTATTTTTTATTGTTGTTCAAGTACAGTTGTTTCCATTTTACCCCCACAATTACCCCTTCCCTGCCCATCCTCACCTCCCACACTCAATCCTACCCCCCTTTGGCTTTGTCTTAATTAAACAAATTTGTACATTAGAGAATATAATGGTGCTAATATGAAAATATGTTGTCTTTTTACTTATTCTTATTTATTTTAACAGTAGATAACAATAGTATAAAGTTCAGTTTATAAATTATCTTATTAATTAACCTTAGTTTTAAAAGTCATTTCATTGATTTTGAGTCTATGACTTGCTTTTGAAAATGGATAAAAAATGTGTAATATTATCAATTCAAATGACACTCTATCAATATTCAATCAGAAAAAAACAAAAGATAATTAAACCATGTATTCATTTGCATTAATCATTCAAGCAAAACAAATGCTCGATTAAATGTGTCCACAGCCCTGAAATCTTTGTCTTCGAAAGACAATCTTTTTGAAACCATGGGCTGCAACACTTTTCTTAACATATTTATATGTATCTTATTATAGTTTCCCTTAATTTGCTTAATTACTCCTATTTTATCTCTTTTACGTTAAAATATTTACTGCTGAGTTTTTCATCTATGGCTCTAAATCAGGAAAAGGTCAGGGTGGGAGCTGAAGGCCAGTATGACCAGAAAAGGACAAAACTGTAATGTGTCCTGTGAAATATACTTGGCATTTTAATATACTTTCTAAATCTACTTTGCAGGGTTGGTAAAATTGCCATTCAAGGAGGATTCCTTTCCCCAGTGTCATTAGCTTTCAGTTCCATACATTCAATTTCAAAAGCCTCTTAACTGCCTGTGCTGCTAGTCTGTTCTGGTCATTCTGAGATTCACTGTCCAGCTCCTTTGCACAGATTGGCTGGACTCCATTCCAATAACTGCAGGTTCATCCCTGACACTCTCTCTTCCAGGTCATCCATGGGCAGTGGTTTCTCTACACCATATCTCAGCTTCTCAGCAAGATTTTAAATCCACTCACAGATTAACCTGGATGAGCCTGTATTTTTTAGTGACTAGAACTCAATAGAGTTCTTATAAAAATGAAGTAAATCTGGGGCTCATTTCTGGGTCCTAAATACTGAGAATTCATTCTCATTTTTTCCTCTGGTAGAGCAAAAGTTGTTTTATGTAGTTTTGCTAAGTGTAGAATCAAATTAAGTGTTAAAATACACACAGAAAGAGAGCAAATGACTTTCTCTGGAGATGATTACCTGAGAATTTACTTGTTTTTGAAACACAAATATGTTAATTAAATATGTTATAATAATTTACCATTTATATTTTTTTCTCCTTAATTCCAGCCCTTCTCCCACTGATTACAGAAAAAAAAAAAAACAGATTGTTTTGCAGGCAGTGTTACCAATGACTTGGTCTGCAGAACTGAAGGTTTTTTTTTTTTTTTTTGGTCATGTGTATTTTTTTTCCTGAAAAGAATTCTTTTCCGCTTTTAATTGTACTGAATTTGGTTTGATGACTTGAAAAGAACCACAATAATTTGGGTGTCTTGGACTATAAACTTAATATACTGCAAATTTATTGATGGACTTTTTCAAATTAATTTTAATAAATGCAGAATGTAGCCTTACACGTCAATTATGATTTGTTCAAAACAAATAATTTTTTTAACCAAATTTCACTAGTTAAATGGCAAAATGACTTTCTAATTAATGTGCTATATCATAAAGGTACTGTATTTTGGAGAAATGAGGGGCACATCATTGGTGGACTCCTCAGAAAAACAGCACCTCATTTGTAGCCCCATTCATAATAAAATATAACATTTGTATAACTTGTGAAGAATGCATTCTGGCTTTTGTTTCCATAGACACTTAAATATGGTTTCCACATTTCGTGTCCTCAGTATTTATAAAATGAAAATATACATATGGTACATGAAGGTGCATCTGAACACACCTTCCTGTGCTCAGTATGACTATCATGCGACTGTCATATGTCAGCTGGTGTGAGACACACTATCTGCTGCCCACCAAACCACACGTCGGTTTTCAGTATCAACCACTTTTTCCTAGGCTGTTTGTATAAGTGCTTGCCTACCATAGTGTGTTTCTCTTTAGTACAAAATAAAAATATATATAACTTTAAAGTCTTTGTATTTATGATGCCAGAATATAATTATAGAAATTATTAAGAATGTCCAAATTACTGACATTTAAGCATTAATTAAATCCATTTTGACATAACATTATTTGTATTCTTTTTGGATGTAAAAATATAAATTAAGAAATTCTAGAAATATAGGGAATTAGGTTTCTCAGTAAAGTGTCTCAAATACCAGAAGACGTGTCCTGTACCTATCCCACAAAGGTTTTCCTTACACATACCTGTATGTTTACTAAAAAAAAGCGAGCCAACTGGGTTTTCTTTACTAAATGACAATTTCTAACTGTCTCAATTTCTTTCAATTTTAGACTTTTTTATTTCATCAAAATAAATGTTACTGTTACTGCATTTCCAATTTTTATCCATGTATTTACATGCCTGGCCACAAGATGAACAACTAATTATACCGTTATATTATTTAATGAGATATTGACTAAAATGTGGGATTTGTGGTGATTAAGATGAATAGTTGTCTCTGAAGCAGACTGATTTTGCTCTAAATAGCTGTTTGCATTTCAAAGAGGGTATTGCTCAAGCTAAAATATAGCCTTAGCAAAAACAAACCATTTACAATTTTTAGCTTATTACTTTGTTTAGAATAAACACACAAGTAATCACTCTAACGTATGCTGAACTATTTTTATGGGATTCATAAACACACCCCAGATCACAACCTGGTAGATCATTTTCAGCTGTTAAAACAGTGTCTCTTTTTCTAACTATTTCATCTTGGGAAATGGGAAGCTCTGTCCTGTGACATCAGGAACACAACAGTTCACAATGCAACTTGTTAGACCTTACTATAAACTTCAAATCTGGTTTTATTGTCTTTTATTTATATCTATATGGTGCTTGATTATGTATCCAAGTTGTATGAATGTAATAATTTGGAACTTAAATTCTGATAAAAAGTTAATATATGTATTCTTCAAAGCATACAATGACATAGGTTGTTTTTAGATGTAGAAGATTTCAACTAAGTAAATATTATTTAGATGCATATGTGGTCTGGTTATTTGCTACAGGATGTGTGGTTCTCTGATAAGGTACTTACCTTGAAGATTGTCAGAAATGCAGAACCTCATACTGGTCCTTATGCCTCATGAAACACAGTGGCATTTTCAGATTGTCCCCAGATGATTCTAAAACATATTAACTTTTAAGACATTTTGCTCTGTTTGACTTTTATGTATTTGGAATTCAAACCTAATTCTACTTATCCTAAAGCAATGCTTTACCTGCATTCAATTGCATCTCCGTACAGTTAGAGAAAGAATGACAACAGAGGTTTTCATAGATTCTGTAAGCATATACAAATACTGGTTTGTGTGGGCTCTGTGCTGGGTGTTGATCTTACAGAGGTGATGAGAATACTGTTTGTACCAGTAGGAGCTTCATGCCCAGTGCAAGGACAGGTAAAGAAATGATTGCAGTTTTGTGAACCAAACACTTCTTTTAACAACTTACAGCTGAGAAATTCACCTCCACGTGGCAAGTGTACTTTGAAAAGAGGTAAAAATATTTTGATAGACAGGCCTGCTTATAAATTTCCTCCTAAAGATAAATAAGTTTTCTTAGATGTTTGAGAAAGGTTATTAGCATATTAGCTAATTGTACAACCAATTTGACTTACACATACATTTGTGTCTATATTATATAGCTCAATATACATTCAATTGAAATATAAATAATCAGTGCACATATTTTGTAGGTGCAAATTTGAATTTACCTTTTACAAATAGGGTGACTAAGAACAAAAGGGTCAGGTATTTACAATAAGGTCACAGAATGCATAACAAATCAATATGGAATGCAAGTATATTGAGCTCTAATTAGAGAGTATTTGAGGAATTAACATTGTAATAATTTTCTTTTGCAACAGCTTTTGCTTTTGGTTATTCTGCTAACAAAAATCTTTGATTAAAGCATCACAGGTATACTTTTCTGTCCAAATATGTAACATAGATGACCAATTTATATCACAGCAAACATACCATAATCATGACTTAAAAACAACACTTCCTGAAGGCATTTCCTTCAGTGGTAAAATTGATGGCAGAGAAAAATTAGTTCAATTATGCATTCCACAATTCTGAACCAATGACTTAAAAAAAAAACATTTTTAAAGGTTTAATTTTCTCTTTAAATTTCTATCAACCTTTAAAACATCAAACTTATGATTTCCTGCATATTAACTATTTAGGGATATTTTGCTTTAATTGCATCTAAGTGTTAATGGCATCAACTTAAACCATGGGGCCCTCCAACAGGAGCAAATGGCCTCCCTGAGATTCTACCACTCTGAAGCAAGCCTTGGAAAAGCAGCCAGAAAGCAATGAACAGTGTTCAAATCCTGACTGCAGAAAAACAGGCATGTTTTCCAGAGTTTATTTGGTAAACTTTGTGATAGTTGGGCATCTGGATGTGATAGAAAGAAATAATTTTGGATGGTGGAGGAGTGAATGGGAGTCACGTGGACCTCCTCTCAAGACCAAACTGGAATTGCGACAACATAGTGGATAAATCACCTGGAAAACAATGGAACGACAAAGGGAGAGGAGCCTTAGAGCTGCAGATAGACAGTGGAAACAACTTGCACACATCTTAATAGGTGAGAAGTGCGGGTGGGCTGGGCGCCCACGGGCACCAACACCAGAGGGACATTGAAACGGCCAGTTGGATCCCCCTGAGAAGAACAGGGTCTGAACCATAAACAGGGACCCCTGGACTACAGCAGATGAAACTGGGAAAACACACAGACAAAACACAACCTCTAAAAGCTTACGGGTGCTCTCTGCCAGAGACAGGTGACTGGAGATGCAAAGAGACATTTAAAAGGCTAACACAAAAATGTTCAGTGGCAGATGCCTTCCTTGATTTCTGGATACAGGTGGCAGCAGGGTGGGCTGATGCCTGAGGAAAGATTGGTGAGGAAAACTTTGTGAAGAGAACAGAGATGGTGGCCAGTGGAGCCCTGGTCATAACTCACCTCCCACTCTGCAGCTACCACCTCTCCCAGGCATGAGAATCAATTAAACTGCCTTTTGCGTGCTCTGCACACAGCTTGTTTGTGTGTGGGCTGGGGGCTGAGTGCAGACTGGCTGGAAGAAATAGAGGATCCCTGCCCAAAGTGGGAACACACGTACATAGAGACCCTTGAGGAGAGACTGGAGATGGAGGGCTTGGGGAAAGAACTGGAGGGTTATCTGAGATCCCCAGAGCAGAGCCTCTCCCCATTCTGTGGTCCCCATATGTGCAGACAGGCCAGGCCTCCAAAGAGGCAGAAGCAGGTGCTGGAGCCAGAAGGTGTGCGGATTACACACAGTCTGCAGAAATAGTGGATCCCTAACTGAAGGGGTCACAGAGCTGCCCAGAGACCCTTGGGGAGAGACTGGAGACAGGATTAACTGGATAGTCCCGGAGCTGACTTCTTCCCATTTCCCTAGTCTCCATTTTGCATGGGCAGGCCATGCCCCCAAAGAGCCAAAAGCGGGGAAAGCACACTATAGAAGACCCTAAAATGACCAGTGCCAGGTGTGCAGGGCCTCAGGTGAGCGCACAAGGTCAGGCGAGTAGCTCGCCCCAGGTGGGGTAAGGGCACCACCCACCCAAGCTGGAGCGCAGGAGTGCCAGGCAGGCAGGTGGCGGGGGAGGGGGGGGAGGGCGGCGGCGGGGGGGGGGGGATCCTGCCTTGGACAGGGAGCCCACTCAAGTGAGCCCACATGAGAGTACAGAGCGATCAGTAGAAATAATGGCTCCCTGGACGAAGGGGTGACACAGCTGCATTGAGAATCTTGAAGAGAGACTGGAGACGGAAGCATTGGGAAAAGAACGGAAGGAGGAACCAGGAGGTCCCGACTCCCTCCCCGTTCAGTTGTCTCCATTGTGGGCTGGAAAGGCGCGACCCCAAAGAGCCAGAAGAAGGGTGTGCAGGAACCACACTGCCTGCAATTGAAACGCAGGCCGCACAGGTGGCAGATCCTTGGCCAAGGGGTCACAGAACTGCCCAGGACTCCTGAGAAGAGACTGGAAACGGAGGCGTTAGGGAAAGAACGGGAGGAGGAAGCACGGAGTCCCAGCTCCTTCTCCTTTCCATAGTCCCAATTATGCGGGAAGAGGCCACACCCCCAAAGAGCTAGAAGCCAAGACGCACACACAGATACCCCAAAACCACCCAGTCCAGGGACGCACACTTCCGCCGAGTGGCCGGTGAGGGTTGGCAAGCGTGTTTGTGGACCCAGGTGGGCTGGCGAGGGCTTGCACGGACTGGCAAGGCCACCCACAGATTGGCACCGATATGGCCTGCGAGGGAGTGCGCAGAACGGCTGGGGCAGGCATAAATTGAGCCACGCGGCCCACGATTGCAGAGCGGCTCACAGAATTAGTAGATCTCTGGTGAAGGGGTCACAGAGCTGCCCATAGACCCTGGAGGAGAGACCGGAGACAGGATTAACCGGAGAGTCCTGGACCTGACTTCCTCCCATTTCCGTAGTCCCCATTTGGCAAGGGCAAGCAATGCACCCAAAGAGCCAAAAGCGGGGAAAATACACAATAGAAGATCCTAAACTAACCAGTGCCGCGGAGCTCCCCGGTCAGGGGGGCCAGATGAGTACACGAGGTCACAAATAAGACCCCTGGTCTGGGGCAAGCACATGCGAGCCCAGGCGGTAGGAGATCCTGCCGCTCCAGGGAGCGTGCTCAAGGAGCCGGCGTGAGAGTGCAGAGCGAACCAAAGAAATAGTCCATCCCTGACCGAAAGGGTCAAGAGCTGCCCCAAGCAGGAGTCAGACACAGACAGTAGACTCCTGGAAGGCTCAAACAAACGACCCAAGGTCATATAGGGTCAACAACTGACATCATCAGAGGCAGGCCCTGTAAGAAAAGTAGAGGGAAAAATAAATAAATAAATAAACAAACAAATAAATAAATAAATAAAAGAAAAAGACCCACCTACTACCATAGAGGTTTAATCCACAAAGTCAGGAAATCTAGACAGCCCAATTGAAGCAGAAGCAAAAATAAATAAATAAATAAGTAAATTACTTAACAGACTCTCACAAAAATGGGAAGAAAAAGAAGTTCCCCCAAATGAGTGGAAAAGGGGACTCCCCACAGAGAGAGTTAAATAAAATAGAGGCAAGGGAACTATCAGATATTGAATTCAAAACAATGGTTCTAAGGAAGCTCAATGACCTCAGCCAGCTCAAAGAGAACTATGAGAAACTGCAGAGAAACTATCAGGATCTTACAGCAAAATCTATCAACCTGGAAAAGGACATAGAAACTATCAAGAAGACACAAGAGGATATGAAGAATACCATTTCTGAATTGAAGAACACAGTAGAAGGAATCCAAAGCAGGCTGGATGAAGCGGAGGATTGAACCAGTGAGATGGAGGATAAGGTAGAAAAAAGCTCCCAGAAAGAACAAGAAATGGAAAAACAGCTCAAAAAGAATGAAGAGGCATTTAGGGAAGTGCAGGACAACCTGAAACACAATACTATCTGTACAATAGGGATAGTAGAAGGAAAAGAAGAGGAGCAAGGGATAGAGAACGTCCTCGTTAAAGTAATGATGGAAAATTTCCCCTATTTGAGGAGAGAAAGTGTCTCATGGATCCAGGAGGCACAGAGAACCCCACTGAAGAGGGATTCAAGCCACATCATCATTAAAATTGCAACTAACAAAGACAAAGAGAGAATCCTCAAGGCAGCAAGGGAGAAGGAGAAAGTAAATACAAGGGGCCCCAATACGGCTAGGAGCTGACTTCTCAACAGAAACACTACAAGCCAGAAGGGAATGGCAACAAATATTCCAAGCCATGAAAAACAAGGGCCTACAGCCAAGGCTGCTCTACCCAGCTAGGCTCTCCATTAAAATAGAAGGAGAAATACGGAGTTTCCCAGACAAGAGAAGACTAAAAGAATACATCTCTACCAAATCAGCACTCCAAGATATGCTAAGGGGACTGGTTTAAGCAGATGAAGGAAAAGAGTGAGAGAGAGAACACAGGTACAAAGAGAAAAGATAAGTTTCTACAGTAATATCTCTCACTGTGAACGGACTAAATGCCCCAATCATAAGACACAGGGTAGCTGAATGGATAAGAGAACATGACCCACACATACGCTGCGTACAAGAGACATCCCTCAGAACAAGAAACCTATGCAGATTGAAAGTAAAGGGATGGAAAAAAATATTCAAAGCAAATGGGAAAGAGAAAAAGGCCGGGGTTGCCATACTTGTGTCAGACAAACTAGATTTCAAAACAAAGGTCATGAAAAGAGACCGAGAGGGGCACTTTATAATACTTAAAGGAAGAATCTATCAAGAAGACATAAACATTGTAAACTTATATGCTCCCAATAGAGGAGCCCCCAAGTTTATAAGGAAATTGTTCAATGACTTCAAAAAATATATAGACAGCAACATTGATAGTAGGGGACTCAAACACCCCACTGTCAAAAATGGACAGATCTTCCAAACAAAACATTAATAAACATATTGTGGCTCTGAATGACACACTGAATCAAAGAGACTTAACTGACATATATATAGACCCTTACATCCCAAGGAAGAAAAATACACATTCTTTTAAATGCTTATGGCAGTTTTTCAAAGATAGACCACATGATAGGACAAAAAGCAAACCTCAGCAAATTCAGGAAAATTGAAATAATACCAAACTTTTTCTCGGAACACAATGGCTTCACACTAGAAATCAATCTCAAAGACAAACTTCAAAACCTTGCAAACTCATGGAGACTGAACCGTAGACTATTAAACAATGAATGGGTCAATAATGAGATAAGAGGAGAAACCAAAAAAATTTCTGGAAACAAATGAAAATGAAAAGACAACAGTCCAAAAATTATGGGACACAGCAAAGGCAGTCCTGAGAAGGAAGTTCATAGTAATACAAGCTTAACTAAAAAAAATAGAAACCTTTCAAATGAAAGACCTAACACTACAACTTCAAGAATTGGAGAAAGTAGAATAAATAAATCCCAGAGCAAGTAGAAGGAAGGAAATAGTCAAGATTAAAGAAGAACTGAATGACATAGAGACGAAAAGAACAATTCAAAGGATCAAACAATCCAGGAGCTGGTTCTTTGAAAAGATAAATAAAATTGACAAGCCTGTAAGCAGACTCATCAAAAAAAAAAAAAGGGAGAAGACCCAAAGTAATAATATCAGAAATGAAAGAGGAGAAATAACAACTGATACCACAGAAATACAAAGGAGTGTAAGAAACTACGATGAACGATTATATGCTAAGAAATTTGAAAACCTCGATGAAATGGACACATTTCTAGAAAAATATAATCTTCCAACACTGAAGGAGGAAGAAACAGAAAGCTTGAACAGACTGATAATAGCTGGGGAAATTGAAGCAGTAATCAAGAAACTCCTGGCACACAAAAGCTCAGGACTGGATGGTTTCACAGGAGAATTTTACAAAACATTTAAGGAAGAGCTAACCCCTGTCTTTCTCAGACTGTTCCAAAAAATCTGAGAGGAGGGACGACTCCCAGACTCTTTTATGAGGCCATCATCACCCTAATCTGAAAACCAGATAAAGACCCTACAAAGAAAGAAAACTACAGGTCAATTTCACTGATGAACATAGATGCTAAAATCCTCAACAAAATATTGGCAAACAGCATCCAGCAATACACTCAAAAGAATATGCACCACGATCAAGTGGGATTCATCCCAGGGATCCAGGGATGGTTCAATATATGCAAGTCAATAAATGTGGTACATCACATAAATAAAAGAAAATAGAAAAACTACATGATCATCTCGATTGACACAGAAAAAACATTCGATAAGGTACAGCACCCCTTTATGATCAAAACACTCAGCAAAATGAGAATAAATGGGGCATTCTTCAACATAATAAAGGCCATATATGAAAAACCTCCCATACACAGTGTGCAAAAACTAAAAGCTTTCCCACGTAGATCGGGAACACGACAAGGATATCTGCTTTCACCTCTTCTTTTCAATATAATATTGGACGGCCTAGCCACGAGTATCCCCTCAAATGTTTCTGGGTCCTCTCTATCTCTTCTTTGGAAAAGCAAGGAAAACAAGGAAAATAAATAAAATACATCCAAATAAAAAAGGAAAAATTAAAACTATCATTGTTTGCAGATGACATGATAGTGTACAGAGAAAATCGTGTAGACTCCACCAAAAAACTCCTCAACCTAATAAGTGAGTTTGGCAAAACAGCAGGATACAAAGTCAACATTCAGAAATCAAAGGCATTTTGTACACCAGCAATGAAATAGAAGAAGAAGAAATCAGAAAAAAAATACCATTTGACATAGCAAGAAGAAAATAAAGTACCTAGGAATAAATTTAACCAAAGAGGTAAAAGACCTGTACGCAGAAAACTATACAACATTGAAGAAAGAAATTAAGGAAGACACAAATAAATGGAAGCATATACTGTGCTCATGGATTGGAAGAATTAATATCCTCAGAATGTCCATACTATCCAAAGCAATTTATCGATTTAACACAATCCCTATTAAGATACCAATGACTTATTTCACAGAAATAGAACAGATATTTCAAAAATTTATATAGAACCATAAATGACCCTGAATAGCCACAGCACTTTTGAGAAAGAAAAACAAAGTAAGAGGGATCACAATACTGGACATCAAACTATATTACAAAGCCACTATACTCAAAACAATCTGGTCCTGGCACAAGAACAGACCCATAGACCAGTGGAACAAAATAGAAAGCCCAGAAATAAGCCCATGTGTATATTGGCAACTGATATTTGACAAAAGAGGCAGAAGCATAAAATGGAGCAATGATAGCCTCTTCAACAAATGGTGTTGGGAGCGCTGGACGGCTACATGCAAAAAAATGAAATTGGATCATCATTTGACACCATTCACAAAAATAAACTCAAGATGGATCAAAGACTTAAATATAAGTCTTGACACCATAAAAGTCCTAGAGGAGAACATTGGCAGGAAACTCTCAGATATCCCACACAGCAATTTTTTCACTGATATATCTCCTAAAACAAGGGACATAAAGGAAAGAATAATCATGTGGGACCTCTTCAAAATAAGAAGCTTCTGCACTGCGAAAGAAAACATCAGCAAAATGCAAAGGGAGCCAACCGTATGGGAAAATATATTCGCTAATGATACATCGGATAGAGGTTTGATCTCCAAGATATATAAAAAACTCACTCGACTCCAATCCGAGACAACAAACGATTCAATCAAAAAAATGGGCAAACGTCCTGGGCAGACACTTTTCCAAGGAAGAGATACAGAGGGCCCAGATATTTGAAAGGATGCTCAGCATCATTAGCCATCAGAGAAATGCAGATCAAAACCACAATGAAATACCATCTCACACCAGTCAGAATGACCATCATAAACAGATCAACAAACAACAGGTGCTGGGAAGGCTGTGGAGAAAAGGGTACCCTAGTATACTGTTGGTGGGAATGCAGAATGGTGCAGCCATTGTGGAAAACAGTGTGGAATTTCCTCAAAAAGCTGAAAATGGAACTGCCTTTTGATCCAGTGATTCCCCTGCTGGGACTATACCCTAAGAATACCAAAATGCGAATACAAAAAAACCTATGCACCCCAATGTTCATAGCAGCACAATTTACAATAGCCAAGTGTTGGAGACAACCTAAATGCCCATCAGTAGATGATTGGATCAAAAAACCATGGTACATTTACACAATGGAATACTGCACAGCAGAAAGAAAAAAAGAACTACTAAACTTCGCGACAGCATGGATGCAACTAGAGATCATTATGCTAAGTGAAATAAGCCTTTGGACGAAATCAAATTCTATATGCTTTCACCTATGAATGGAACCTAGCCAACAAAACAAAGATGCAAAACAAAGACCAGCAACACTGAAAGGAAAAGAAACCAACAGAGACAAGAGGGAAGGAGGGAGGGGTGAGCAGGGGAAAAGGAATGGAAAGGGCAAGTCAAAGAACAAATACCAAGGACTCATGGACAAAAGCAAAGTGCGAAAAGATGGAGGGAGAGGGGAGAGGGGCCAGGGGAAAGTGGTGGGGGAAAGGTAGAGACAAATGTATTTGGAATATAAATAAATTAATTTAAAAAGTAGAAGAAAAAGAAAGAATTTTTAAACTATCTTCAAAATCTGTGAATTAGATGACCCATTCTCTGTATTTAAGACTATGTTGTGTCTATCTGTCAGAAGCCAAATTAATAGAAATGTATTCAAAAACCTTGGAAGGGACATGTCATGTTGATCTGTGTAGCATGACCCCGAAGAGGACATTTTATTATATAAGTTTTCATTGTTAGAAAGAAATGTCACTCTGGCAAATGCTGAACAAGGCAACTAGTTTTTTCAGAGGGTATCAAATGTAAACGAGCATGCTGAGGGCACCATTTGATAAATGACTGATTCCAGAAAACTAAATGGTACCTTCTTGTATAAAAAGCCATTCACTCAAGGGTGAAGACACTGTTCTTGAAGTCCAGTCTATTTCTTTTACAATCTAATTAGCTTCCTCTTTAATTTAAAAATGGCATTTTGAGGCTTACATGCCCAGTGGTATCAGGTTCACATATAAATGCAATATTGTTTGGACCCAACTAACATCCCCTAGTATATTCATTACAGCCCACTCATGATACATCCACATTGGTGGAGACTGATCAGAGGAATTCACGGATTATCAAACCAGTGATATTAATGTACCACAGTTTCTAGAACTTTACAATCATCTCAGGGGAGAAGACTGAAAACTCTGGTCCATGGAAGACTTTCATATACCTATTTAGTTATGCAATTCTAGATAATTAGTAGCCTGTTATTTTTTGCATAACAATTTCAGCTCAGCTACAGCAACATTAAAATTATACTTTTGTATACTAACAATTATCTTCATATGAGAATGAGACAAAATTGTAAAATTGTTTCTGTCCTTACATAATATTTCAAGAAATGTTTGCATAGATTCAACCCCATCTACTGACTTTGCACTCTAGACCTTGATTTTCTTCACATTTTTTCTTCCTCTTCAATTTGTGCCTATTCATATACATTTATTTTGTCTTTTTAAAAATAATAACAGTTCTTAAATTTTTAACTTTATTGAGATATTATTGATATGCAATGTATGCGGGTTTAAGATATACAACACACTAATTTGATACATGTATATGTGACAAAAAAAAATACTGCAATAAGGTTACTTAACACCTTCATTCCCTCACATAATTTCCATTTTTTTGAGTGTGTTGATAACATTTAAGGTTTATTCTCTTAACAATATTTGAATATATAATAAGTTATTTTTATTGTAGTCATCATATTATACATGAGATTTCCAGGTCATATTCATCTTACACCAGGAAGTTTGACACTTTGACCATCATCTCCTCATCTCTCCACCTCACCTCACCCCAGCCCCTGATAACTACCAGTCCACCTTCTGTTTTCTGTTTATATTCCACATATAAGTGAGAACATACAGTGTTTGTCTTTGTCTGACTTATTTCACTTAGCATAATGTCATCAAGGTCTATCCATGTTGTTGCAAATGACAGGCTTTCTTTCTTTTTAATAATGTTTTATTGTACGTATTGTGTATGTGTGTATGTATATCAAATTTCCTTGATTCGTGGTGCTGGGTGTGTCTGCAACCTGGCATGTGGGAGACCATTCATAACCTAGGGATATAATAGCCACCTGGAGCGGTGGGAGCTGACCAGTGCTGAGTCAGAGTAAATCTCTGAGTTTCCTGGGGTTCTCCAGGAGCCTGGAGCTGAGGAAGTCACTGAGCCACCTGGGGCTGCTAGGAATTACTGGTGCCAGGGTGACCCACAGGCCTGGAATAACAGGGTCCCTTTGGGATTCTGTTAGCAAACCTTTATGTTAATCTGATCTCATTTTTTTTCTCTTTGCAATCTGTGATTACACTTAATGTAGTTGATATTTCAAAGACCATCTCCCCTCTCTCACTTTCTTGCCTCTTACTTCCACTCTTTCATCTTCCACTTTATCCCCCTTTCCCTTGTTATCCTCTTATTCTTCCTCTCTTCACTCCTCAACACTCCCCTCTTCCCCTTCTTCTCCTTACCACCTCCTGGTTATCTTCTCCATTTCCTCTCCTTCTGCCACAATGACCCCCATCCCAAACATCACCTGCTTTCAGCATCTTGATTGTGGGGGGACCAAAGAGAAGCGCTTCCATGCTGTCTTATCTGTCTATCTAAACCCAAGGACCAGTGACCGTCCCATTGCTCTTTTGGGACATTCTTTTTTTTTTTTACTGTTTCTTATTAGGTGAACTTATTATTCCTTCAAAATTATATATATTTTGTTTTACTTTGAACAATGGATAAAAAAACAACAACTAAACTTCCTATTCATCCTTAAATAGGGTATATCTGTTCCCAGACAGTTAAGCCTGGTTGGTCAAAATTGCCAGATTACATACGGGGAAAAGATATGGAAATTATAGAATAGGAATTTATTTTTACTCATTTTCTCCCCTTCTTCCATTACCAAGAGGAAATTCTAGGTCCTGATTATTGGTAAAATGCAGAGGAAACTTGAGAAATTATACTGACTATCAGGATTGCTATTTATAATTCCATGGTTTGAGTTCATCCATATTTCCTTTAGGGAAAAAAAAGGACTGTTTAATAAGGCAATCTTGAATGTAGTTTCAAACAAATTTCAATATAATATATGAAAATTCAAATATAAGATATCTTTCTAAGGATTGAATTTATAGTCTTTGTTTCAATATTTCCTAAAGGTAATCGATGCTTGATTAGTTACATTGTTATAATTAATTATATTGTATAGTAGATGTAAATGAATAGAGGTAATTTCTTATTGAAATTCCACTGTAAGCCAATTTGGGGTTAAGTCCTACTATAACATTATAATTATATATCATTCATAAATTATTCCAAATACTTTCTCCCATTAGTCAAAACCACCCCTTGAGTACATAACCATGAAATTACTTCAAAGATAAGGAAACTGTGACTGACAGTTCATTGGTGCAAGTGCCAATGGTATTAATGAGAGCATACTGAGTTCAAACTGGCCAGACAGTTAGGAAATGTGAAAGAATGACATTAAGACATGAATGGAATAATAGTTGATGATGGGAGTTTAATGAGATATTGATTTTCTTACAGTTGTGAGATTTTATAGATTTTGGTTGACCTTCCAAATGGAAACATTCAGTGACCATCTCTTCTGGTAGCTAATTCATGCTTAAGGTTTCAAATTCAAATCAGGGGTATAAATATAGGAGGTTAATTCTGCATGTGGGTATATACTCACAATTTATCATTTTGTCAGTTGTTTCTATCTGTATGTGAATAAAATAGACATCTTAATAAATTAAAGTGGAATAGGGAAATAAAAGAAAGCTTTAAAGACTCAGAAGGAAATTTGCTAAGATGATAGTTTGGGGACACAAAAGGCAGCATAAAAATACTTTTCTCTAATTTACATTATTTCAATATTCTGGCTTTAAAACATTTGTTTGCTACTTTTTTCCTAGATGTCCTGGAATCCCTTTGCATATGTAACTTTGAATATCAATGACATCTCTCTCTACATATATATTTAGAAGTTAAATAGTGGATTAAAGGTTATTGTTAGCAAGAGAAGAATTGCCTGAATTCATAAATCCAAATGGGTTACTAGTTTTGTTTTGGAAGATTTTGAATGTGTTTGTTTAAAGCACCCAATTTAATGAAACTTGCATTAGCTAAGCTTCTTTAGTTCACTTTATGAAATGGAACTTGTGTGTCTAACAAACATTTAAAATTAAAACATACTCTCTTTCATCAATCAATAGTTTTTAAATTGTGGTAAAATATATAACAAATTTAGTATTTTAACCCTTTTAAGTGTACAGTGAATGCATTTGTGAATGGGAAGGAAGGGAGTAAGGCCGGGCCGGCAGGGAGCAGTTGGGGTGTAATTTAGTCCAATGATTAAACAAAACCCACAGGGGCCTCTGGAGTTGTCCTGAGTGAAGGAAAAGGGCCAGGCCTTAATACACCTGGGTCAACTGGTAATCCTGCAAAAGGGGTAGAACCCTGGACCTAAGGAATCTCTTTGGCTAAATCAATTTCCAGGTAGCAGCTGCGGGCTGTCTGGCTGCAACAATCCCACCAACTGGAAAATGTTTTTGGTATTGAGGGGTCATCTGGGCAGCTTATGACAGCCACTGCACTTCCATATAATTCTCATGTGTTCTTGATAACAGAGCAAGATGCCAAGGGAGGTATTATTAACTAGGAAGCAGGTTAACAATGGGGATTTAGAGTGTACACTATATAGGAGTTTATTTATTTTATTAAATGCAGAATTAGTCATGTAGCATTAGCAAAGAAAAATATGCAAAAGTATATACTTACTGATAGTGTATGTTGTAATAAGAATAACTTTGAGTAATCTGATTCTAAGAAAACAGCCACAAAAATATAAAAACAGAAATAAATTTCTGATGATTGATGGGGGAAGCTCAGACTTCTTACTGTGATTCAGCATCAATTCTAGCTAATATCTGTATCTAAATGTTTATAATGCCATTTAATATGAGTTAACTAAACAGAAAGATATTTTTCTTTGTTGATTCATCTTTATTTTTCTCTCCACATTTTTGTGCATTTTCTTGTACTAGAACTTCAGAGAGTCCCTTGCAGAGAAAGTCCCCTGCAGAGAAATTATGGTAGACACAGCAGTGGATCATGTTTCTGACAAGCCCTGAATTCTGCGACCCATGCACAATATGCTTACCTGCCACCTTTTTATCAACATCTTGACAAGGTCATCCTGCATTAAAGAGTCTAACATGCATTCAGATTCTAACACGCTAATGTTCACTTTTCTTGAAGAAAGCGTGCTAAAAGGTATACTTTTAATACATCACCATCATTTCTGACTACTTGGTAGACAGTTTTGTTTATTATAAGTGAACTTCTTGAAAGAAAATACAACATTCAGAAAGTAAAGTGTTCCCAGCAATTGCCAGCTACATCTTTGAAAGACTCATTGGTTGACCTTTAAATGTTATTGTGGCATAAAACTAAACCAAGTATTTCAAGTATGTTTAGCAGTGAAGCCCTTTCATTAAGCAAAGACTAGAAATATCTGTATGTCAGTCTATCTCTCTCTCTTTCTAGATATAGGTATCTAGAATCAAAAACCAATAGGAAAATTGGGATTTCACTTAGTTTATTTTTTTCATTTTTAATGTTAAGCACCAATGTGTTTTCTTGTATAATATTAAGCAACAGCAAGGAGAGTAAAAGTCAGGTTTACAGCACTTTAAACTCTTATTTCTATGGCTTTAAAATGTGATAGTTATTGCACATTCATTCCATGAGAGACCCAGCCAAAATTCAACCCCATCTTGCTCCCAGGCACCACCCTATCTTGGCTTATACTGGTCTTGAGGAAAAACAAGCCATGAATATTTGAGTCAAGAGATGCATCCATAGAACCACTATAACCACTGTCATCCCCACAAGGTTAATGATGGTGGCAGTCACAAAAAGGAGAGACAATGTGAAGATGCGGTCCAAGCATTGGAGAGTCCTGTGGAGCCTTGGAAGTTCTGTGTGAAACCCTGTTTCAACTTACAGGGTTTCTTACAGGTCTGTACAACTGAATAAGACATTGTGCTTAATCATCCCTCGGTCACCCTCTTTGCTTGTTTCTTTTTTTCAGTGTCATACTTGCCTAGTCTTTTAAAGATTTCAGTTTTAAGTAACAAAAAAATAATGAAAAAATATAAATGTCTGCAGTTTTGAAAGTACTGAATTCCTCCTAATAGAATGACACTACCATAGTACAGTTTCAGGCAATGGTAAGAGTTAAAATTAACCTGACAGTGCATCAAGTGATCTTTAAGTACAAGTAAATGCACAATTAGCTGTCATCCGGGCACAGAAAAATTGCATCACTAATCCTATTTCTGAACTTTTTAAAAAATTTGTATTCTTTTAAAGCTTACTTTATAATTTATTTTTTTAAAGATTTTTATTCATTTATTTTTAGAGAGGGGAAGAGAGGGAGAAAGAGAGGGAAAGAAACATCAATACATGGTTGCGTTTTGCACACCCATGGGGACCTGGCTTGCAACCCAGACATGTGCTCTACACTGGGAATCGAACCAGTGATGCTTTGGTTCACAGGCTGGCACTCAATAACCTAGCCACACCAGCTAGAGATATTTCTGAACTTAATTCACTATTTTATAAAACTCTTTCTCTCAAAATGACAGCAAGCAATAAGGAGCTCCATAATATTTTACTTTATGATTTAAAGGGAGCATTTTTTAAATGATAAAAAAAAATCCCCTGACTCAAATAAATTATATGAACAAGAACACTTAATTGATTTTGGATAATATAAAACAAAGACCAATAAGGCATTATTATATGGTCAATATGAATAATAATAAGCTTAAGAAAATTAGTGTAATTTCCATATGCTTTTAAGAAAAACTGCCTTAGAACATATTTATGATTCAGATTTAAATAGAATGTTTTGGACAGTAAAAAATGTCAGCTAGAAAGGGCAAGAATATGCTAGTAATAATTATAGCAACCCGGGTACTTAAATTCCTAAAAAGATTCAGGTGCCTATGTTTGGCAAGGTGGTTCTAAAACTATATGCAAGATGAGAATGTAGAAAAAAGCCTTACACAACATTAGATTTGTTTCACTTTGGAATGAGCACAGATAGGCATACTGGAGGCTTTGTGTCAGAAAGAGTCATAGAATTAGATAAATTGAGGGAGTACAAAAGCCTATTTTATTAAATCTCTCTTTTTAAGGTAAGAAAATAAAATCTTCCAAAAGCCAAGTTAATTTCCCAAAGTTAAGTCCAAATATATATCCTCCATCTTAACCATTAACATTTTATCTGTGTACCTCCCAGAAGGTTAAAGCTAGAATTTTATTCATTCAGTGAATATTTGTTAAGATGGTTAAATTGAATTAAAATTAGAGCTACTTGGGGAATATTATATAGAAGTCAGATGGCTAATTACTAAATATCAAAAGAATACTTGTGTTGCTAATGGGCTAATTTGAGTTCTCCTAAAGTTTAATATTACTCTCACTTTCACTTCTATCAAAGATAATTGATTGCTTTGTGATTTTTTAATCACAATATTACCATGTAAAGCATGACAATAAACTGATGAATTTTCTCAAGTCAATTCCATTTTCCAAACAAGAAATGTGATATTATCAATTAACAGAAGGCAACCACTCATATAGTATACCTTTCTTCCTAAATTTCACTACATTTTATACATTTTCATACTTATACTCTTCTTCCACCTTAGGCAGTAACTGCTATATACATAGTAGGTCCTCAGATTCTCATCAGATATGTCAGGATTAAGAAATAAATACTTTTTAGAACAGAAAGGTTATTTATATACTGGATGCTAATTGTATACCACTTCAAAATCATTCTGGCCTCCTTGCCACTTCACACACAGTGGTGACAAGCAGTTGCACAAAATCAGCTTTATGCAGGTGCAATGGGCAGGGCCTCCCCTCTGACCCAGGTACTGTCCGCTGCTGGCTGGGGCTTCTCTGATGCTGCTTGAGGTGATGTAGAAGATCAGCCCTGCAATGATACATGCACTTCCCTCACACAGGCACCACCTCTGTGGTGGTCCAGGTAATGCTCACACCTCGATGATGGAGAACTGGAGTCAACAGGTAAATAGTATCTCTTTTTTCAACTGGGTAGAGAGTCTGACAATAGTTTCTGGGTTTTTCCAAAATTTTCCCAGCATCAATATCAGGACTTGATCAGTAGTTAACTTTACAACACGCCCTCCTGTTGACCCCTTCTCTTGTCCATTCCACTTCCCAGAGTTCATATTACAACCCTCCCTCTCCTTGTGTCCCTTACACATGACACCTGGGGACACTCCCCAAATGTGCTGCATGCATTCAGGCCATTGGCTCAGGCTCTGTTTTCAGACTAAAACTTGGAAATGTTTTCTAATGTGGGTAATATTACTAACTATGGTTGTGGACATGACCAACCTACACATCTATAGTTCAAATGTGAGTTCCAGCAAATTTACAATCTTGCATATACCATGTACATATACACACTGTGGATCTTTGCACTTACTCATGAAAAGTTGAAGTAGCGAATATTTATGCCGCTAATACTAAAGTTCTGTTTTTATTCCAGGATATTGACCAAGTGACTCAGTCATGGAGAATTATCTGAATGTGTAGGTAGAATTGTGAACAGAAAACTTTCAATAAGTTGATTTTTAGTTGGAGCCAAAAGGCAACAGTGCTGTGAATATTGGCATTTCCTAGAGCTGTTGGAAAGGGCCTCCATGAGCATTATCTCATTCGATGACAGTTTTAAAGAAGAGTGAACTGGAACTTTGGAGTTTTTATTTCTTCCCTAATGCATTACAGCCTGAACAATGCAGCATTAGAAATTAACTCAAAATCCTGTTTTCTTGCTTTTAAATCATATACTCGTATGTTTGCCATCACCTTAACTCTAAAGCGTTGTAAATAAATCCAATGTCAACTGAACAGAGCAATCATCAACAGTACTTACTAATTTGTTACATATGTGCATTATCATTAAGATATATGCTATCTTTGTGAGTACACATAGAAATAGACATATTAAAAACCTGTGCTCTGAACACAATATACTCTAACTGAAAATATTTTAATCTACCTGTGAAATTGGTCTTAATAGAGCTAACAAGTTGTTCTTAATAGTAGGTCATATGATGAGCTCATGTGAAATGTGTTCTGACTCAGCTATGATACAAAACTTGACCCTCATTTGCAACTTACCATGCATATAAATTGTTTACTGTTCTTCGCATCAATAAAAGAAATAACCAGTACTGTATTCTGATATTCAAAATCTGTTCCATTGAAATTCCACTTAAGAGGAATTAATAAAAACTTAATGGTAACAGGAAGGAATATTGATTTATTTTACTAAGGCTTCAAAGACTTCAGGGCATCCTTTGAAGATGACTTTTGTGATTACTGTCATACACCTTCATCCATCTCCCTCAGCACAGGTGTATTTATAATAAGTGACCTAGCTGTTAGGGTTTAGAGTGGTAGGTATAGATGAACAGAGGAGGTACTGAATGATTTTACGTTCCACTTTGCAGTTTAGAAATGCAAATGGTACCTTGGAGAGAAAACAATGACATCTAATTTAAAGACATTTAAAATATACCTTTTGGTAATTAAGCAGTTGTGAGTCCCAAGTCCACCCAAGAATTTTCTCTCTACTGCAAAAATCTACTCTTGAAAAAATATTATCTTTTCAGTACTCCAGGCATTTTTCTACCTAAGCAGATAAACATTGGGCTGAAAAATCCTAGTTTTAATGCAAAAGAGAAATACTTTCTATCATCACTCCCTTCTGTTGATCCTCTAGGCTGCCTCAAGGGAATCTGTCCAAATGTTAATGTCATCATTTTTTACATTTCATTAATATTCTTTAATTATTTAACATAGTAGAGTTAACCATTAGGTATCTTCTCATATGACCACTCAAAAATAGTATTAGTGGCTCTTTGGAGTGATAGGATGAGAAGATCCTGAGGCCATGGACAGGATAAACAGGAGAAAAGGTACCATTTTGGCTTAATGACACCTGTAGCACAGAATGAGCAGGAGTCTGAGCACCTTTGAGATTGTATACATGTCATTGGTGTCTTTCTGGCAAGCCCTTCACCCTTAACGCTGCTTCTGTCCTCTGTTCTGTGGCCCTGTAAGTCTTCTCAGTACTGCAGTGAGACCTTTTCTCATATTCTTCCTTCTGCTTGGAATTCTGTGACCTGCATTAGTCAGGATGGTAGTTTCTGTGTCTGGGAAGACTGAAAATAATTATCTCTTCTATTATGAAATCTTCCCTCGTTCATTCAAGTACAGTCAATTCTGCCTCCTTGCTGCCTCTGTTGATCTCAGTGCTCAACTTGCTTCATGCACACTTACTTATTTAGCATTTTACTCAGAAAATATTACACAAATAAATGCAGCACATATATAGAGTGTGTGCAAGGAACTGTGTGTGATTTTGAATACTGTATAAATGCTTATATAAATATGTTAATCTAGTCTTATACAGTTTAGGGCCTCTGTAAAACATCATAACTGTGCTCAGACACTTACTTCTGCCTCCCAAATGAAAGTATAAGCTCTTTGGAAGACTAATTAGGGCTTATATTTATTTGTATTCTTAGCATTCAGTACAGTGCCTGATATAATGTAAGTGTGTAGAGATTTGTAATGGGACTAAGTTGATTTAATAACTCATTGGGACAGTCACTGCTAATTATATTTATTTTCTTCAGTCCAGTTATGCATGCCTAAATCATATAGTTATATAACTTTTAATATAGTAAACAATCTAAAGGGTTTCACATGGCGGGGAAATGACAAAGGGGGAATGCTGTGACTGCTGAAATTCAATGTTATTTCCAGGAGTACTAGTTGACAGAAGAAGGTACAATATCATCACTCATTATATTTTTAAATGAGTTTTTTGTTAGCAATTCAAATGTATTCTCACTTAAAGCAATGTCTTTAAAAATATTTTAGGCAATTAATTTTTAAGACTTTAGGAAGAAAAAAGCAACAATTAAATGAGAAGGGCATAGAGTGTACAGGGAAAAATGGTAATGTTAATCTATCAACAAAAGTAATGGGAGGCACTTTAATCTACCACTTCATAATATTATTGATGTGCTTTCAAAACACAGAAAAATCTCAGATATACTCTATCTAGTTATATATCTAGAATAATACTAGAAAAAAGAAAGGATAAATAAGCAATTCATTATTGTATATCTGATTATAATTAAATATATACTCATTGATTAATTTATAGGTCGGCTTAAAAATATGTTCAGCTTAGTAGAACTGGACCTATCAAAATTCAAACTGTGGGCTCTCAGTAATTAGGAGATTATTAGCTTATACTTATTTTCTTATAATTTAAATTAAAAACTTTAACATTCAAAATAAATCACTGACATTTAAAATATTTTATTTTTTGCAAAATGGGCTTATTCCTTAACTTTAATGTGCTTTATTTTTATTTCATAATAATTATTTTTAATTAATTTGTGAGAAAAGTGTGCCTATGTAAAGTATTTAAATGGCCAGGGCCAGGGAAATTTGGAAGCTGTATCTGAAGTAAAAATTAATGATGTGAAACCTTGAAACATTTGCTGATTGGTCTATCAGGTACAAAACTTTTAAATATGAACTACATAATCAATTATAAAGAGTTAAAACTGCCAATGAACCATATTTATATTAATGAGCATATGAGATAGCAGACATATTTATAATACCAGGTAGATAGATAACTAGATATTGGGACAGTTACAGGTAAAGATGTGGATATAGATGTAGATAGAGTTACAGATGAGCATATGTAGAGCTTCATAGAAAGATAGAGGGACAGATATACAACGGTAACAAGCTCTCCCATTACACAAAAATCTACGTGATTTCTCAGGGTAATCACTTCTGTCAAAGTACTGCTAGTCTCCAATCACATATGCGCTCAACATTTGCTTAATATTGAGTTACCTCCTAAAATATATGTATATCTACCTATCTATATAAAATCAAAAATATTTAAAAAATGACTATACACAATTTACATATTATTTTGTCATAAGCTATAGATCTGAGTATTACATTTTCATGAAACCTGATATAACAAAGTTTAGGTCTCATTCTCCTTGACCATATAGTATAAGAAAACCCACCATAATGTTAATCCCTCCTCTTGCTTCCTCGTGTTGGAAAATGGCAAGTTTGGATGTGATGATCCCCAACATCCTTCTTTGTAATAACATAAAATTTTACCTTTTTATTAATACAAATGAGTAAATTAACGTGTGTCTCTGGTATCTGTGAGGGAAAAATAACTTGTGTGCAAATGATGTTTGCTTCTTAAGTCTCCACTACGCTCCTTACCAGTCCAGTTGTGCTAAAGCTGATTCTTCTGTCTGTCCAAGGTTATAAGGCTTCTCTCTCACTGTGTTTTCTGGGTGATGTCTCCACAATTGTAATTCCAGATTGGTCCTGGGAGGAGGTCAGTGTGACTTCCATTCACTCCTCTGTCATCCTACCTCTCCCTAATGTTTGCTTCTTAAATATTGAAAATTCTTGTAAAACCCCACCCTGTAGTTGTCATTCTTCAGTCTTTCTCTTTGAGGTACACACAGTACTCTCTTTTCCACTTTCAAATCCCATGAAAAGTCATGTTTCCTCTTTTTCCACTTACCTTTTACCATTAACATCTCTCTAAAACACTTTGAACTGTATTCTTTATGTCTGAAATGACTCCAAATCTTGGATTCTGATCCTGGTGCATGCTATTCCTGTTGTTGCCACAAAATTGCCAGTACTGGCTCCTTACAAAAGTTCACCGATGATTGTAACACTCCATTCCCATGACAATTGCTCATCTTTTTCATTCTCTTGTATTTGTCTTATTTTGGTTGAGAACACCAAGCACAATACCCTTTCATATTTACCTTTTATTCTATTTCTATTTTCTCTTCTCTTTTCTTTCTTTCCAAACTGATTTTATTACTTCAACCACTGGAGAGTTTGGTGAAAGGCAAGTTTGGATATATAGGTATCTTTCTCTTCAGGTCATTCAGCTATTATTTTATTCCCTCATTTTCAACTTCTCACTTTTTTTTAACTGCATGCTCTTTTTGCAGGAAGTATACTCAACTCTTCCAAAAGACCAAAAAATAAAAATAAAAAAGGAAATATAAATACAAACATAAATAAATAATATAAATATAAAGATACAAATAAATATAAATTAGATATAAATATAAAGATAATAAATATAAATACCAGCATTCATAGCCAACTGTAGCTATCTCCCTTCTTCTCTTCATTCCTGAATTTTACAATGTTAATCACTTTCTCACTGAAATTTTCTCTCTCCCTCACCCTCCTTCCCTCCCTTTAACTCAATTATTTCATTCTTGCCCATTACTTCTTAGGTGATTTTGTGAAATTTCCTACCTTCCCACAATGCTGGAAACAACTGTTTTCAGTTTCCTTCTTCTTCTCATCCTGTTCTGTTAAAACTGCATTTTCCTTCATAGTCAAAGTTTCTTCAAAACTGACAAGGCTCTCAGGGAGCTGTGATCCAGATTTACTTGAAAAACTAATGAGTCATTTCATTGCTGCTATTTACAGCTCTCACATCTTCCCAGAAAATGCCCCAGCTAAAGAGAACCAAGGGACAACTGCATCCTGTGATGGGATGTGGGAGAGTAATGTCCTAGACCCTGTCAGAGCTGTCCCACATCCAAAGTATCCCTCCTACATTCTCTCCATGTTTTATCCTGCTTCTGTGTTTTTCTAAAACTGACTTGGATACTAGAAGCAGATGCTAACACATTTTCTGCATGGCAATCTACACCTCAGTTCTACTTAGGGAAACCAACCTGTGACAGTTGTACAAGAATTGTCTTACAATGCAGGCACTTAAGAGAGATTTTGGAGTTGGATTGTCTACAGTTAGCAGTATAGAGTGCATAGCACCCCTTGAATAAAGTAGCATTATGATTGTTGACATATTTACCAGTGGTAAACTGGAATGTTATACCAGAAAATGGAAATCCATTAGCAGATACATCAGGGTTGTTTAATATGAAATGAATAAAAATTATGAAGACAATTGAATTAAATGTTGCTAGGTAAAATTGATTTTTTAAAAGCTGAGTATAGTTAATAATAGAAAGCTTAGTATGAGCTTTGACATCTTGTATACAGACTCTATTTTTCTTAGAGGACAAGAAAAACTAAGAACTGGGTATAAAATTTAATCATTAGATAGCAAAACTCCAAAGATTAATTCCCAACCTAGGTAAATCTGCTATACCAAAGTCAGGACCCTAGTTGAGGAAAACAAATGAGACCATGGAACATGGGATGAGCATGTCTAGGTCAATATACTTGGGTTTCAAGGAAGGTTGATTTCTTCCTGCACTAGCCTTCTTGTTTGCTTGAAGATAGAGGCCTATACGTAGAAGCCTCTATTCTTCAAGAAAATATCTGCTCTGTGAGGTTATTACTCTCTCTGACATTTGTCCACTTATTTATAATTTGTTTCAAATAATATAAATAACTGCTTATACCTGCTAGAGATGGAAAGAGACCATATCACGCAGGAGCTTCAGGACCAGGAGAAGAATGGAGTATTTATGGAACTGGATGCTGGGGCTGTTGGACCAAAGGAAACAGATCACAGATTGGATAAGGGGGACTTGATCAATTTGGAAGCTGTCTCTTACTATACAGGATTAAAAATCCTCTGGCCAAAATCCAAGGAAATGATGCTAACACACTCTTAGAATGACGACTGAAGATCACCCTCACTAAATAAAAAAAAGTCAGTGGAAATGGAGATGAAAAGCTTAAAGAAGCCATGGTTTTGTAGCTCTAATATATAAGAATGGAAAACCCACCTTCTGACTATGTGTTTGTTAGGCCCTGTAGGAAACTATTTAATAAATCATTAAGAAATATCCTGGTGAGAGAGATATACACAAACACACACACACACACACACACACACACACACACACACACACACACAGCCCAAGCAGATATTTGTTATGCATTTATTTTATTGCCCTCAAAAAATGTAAGCTTTACTAGCCAAAGATCTTTCCTGTTTCTTTTTCTAGTATATTTTAAGCATATAGAATGTTTCCTGGCATACATTAGGCACCCAGTTAGTATTT
The DNA here is from genome assembly GCF_021234165.1 of Pteronotus mesoamericanus. Lineage (NCBI taxonomy): Eukaryota > Metazoa > Chordata > Mammalia > Chiroptera > Mormoopidae > Pteronotus > Pteronotus mesoamericanus. The sequence goes on from NW_026555321.1 coordinate 64,319,347, forward strand.
GCAAAATGAATGATGCCTGAGCATTGAATTTACTACTCTGTGATTATGATTCTCTTATTTATGTTGCTATTTGAAACTTTTTTCTTCTTTTTTTAAAAAATTATTTATTTTAATTTATTTTTCAAATACATTTGTCTCTGCCTACCCCCCACCACTTTCCCTTGCCTCCTCCCTCCTTCCCTCCCTCAGCTCTTCCCCTTTGGTTTTGTCCATGAGTCCTTGCTATATGTTCTTTGACTTTCCCCTTCCCTTTCTTTTCCCCACCCCCCTCCCTCCTTCCCTCTTGTCTCTGTTGATTTCTTTTCGTTTCAGTGTTGCTGGTCTTATTTTCCTTGCATCTTTGTATTGTTGGTTAGGTTCCGCTTATAGGTGAGATCATATGGTATTTGTCTTTTGCCCCCTGGCTTATTTCGCTTAGCATAATGCTCTCCAGTTACATCCATGCTGTTGCGAAGTTTAGTAGTTCTTTTTTTTTTCTGCTGCGTAGTATCAAATATGTCCATTTAGAAATGTCATAAGCTTTTTCTAAATGACTTGTTCAAATTATCCCCATGGTCAACATCCCAAAATGAACTCTCCTTTCACACTTCTAATATGTTAAAAATGCACAAATCTATCCAGAAAGCATGTAGTTATTCTAAGGGCATATTTATTCATTATCTTACTTACCTTTCCAAATTGGCTCCATGTTGTCTTCAATCATATAGTTATTTCCTTAATTTTTGTTCTTACGTCTCTGATGGATTAAACATGATGTATCTTCTACTTTTGATCTTGGATTCCAATCTTTACTGTTTCTTCCTCTACAAACAAAACCAAATTTTAAATGTGCAAGCTGACCCTTCTTATACTCCTGCTTAAAATCCATATTGACCTAACATGTTTTGTTTTTCTCAATTATTTTTCCCTAAAAATAGTATATGCTCTCAGGGTGTATTAGTTAAGATGTTTTTGGCTACAAGAAACAGAATGACATCCAAATGTATTTTAAAAGCTAGACATTGGGTTTTCTCTTATCATAGATGTTTAGCAATAGGCAATTACTAGTTTAGTTCAGAAGTTAAAATATATCTGTAATGACCCAAGTACTTTCCAGCTTTCTGTATTCTGGCTTTTTGTTCTTAGTCTTGTATCCCCATGCAAGGAAGAGAGGCACCACCTCTCCTTAAACCTATCCCAGGTGGGCAAAAAGGAGGGCAGGATAACCATGGTCATTCAAGTAATCTTTCCTAATGTATATGAGTAGCTTCTTCTTTACAACTCATCACATACCTTCACGAAGATAAATCATGTACAGTGGACAGTTGAATTATGAACTTATGCTTAAATGGAGATTTCACAAAATTTTCATCATAAACTTTAGAAGAAAATTTATTTTCCATTATACACTTCATAAAGAAATGCTTTACTGTTATATTATTGATGCATCTAAGAGATTATATTATATATAAAAATATAATATTGATATAAGTATACATATATAGGATGTATATTACTAGAGAATATCAATATACTATATATTACTAGTACAACATAATAATTGATTAAAATCTATATTAATATATGATAAAATGGTTTTACTATATTTTCTATATTTTAATTTCATAAAATATCTAATTTATATATACTATTCCATTAATTCTGCTATATGCTGGTCATAATCCAATCAATTGTTTTAACAATTTAACTGAAAAAAGACTTGTACTTTTATTAACAGTGGGCAACAAATGAGCTAAATTATTTCTATGGAGTTAGATTGGAAGAGTAACTTCTCTGTGCTTGTATCATGTACGCTGTTGCTAGGGTGATATGTGAACAATATGGAAATTCTTTGAATGATTTAGGAGAAGGTTGACTGTTAGGTTAAAAATAATGGTGTCTACAGCACAAGCTACTCTTTGAATGTACATAATCTATTTTTTGTATTTCTTGGCCTAATAACTAAAATTATTTCAAGATCTAGAAGCACCCCTTTTTATAAGAAGTTGTACTTGATAACTACAAAATGGACTGTCTTGTGGTATCTCACATTAAGTTTTCCTTACTTTGGTCATGTTTGTGTGAAGCTTTGGTATGCACGTTTTTGTTCTTTCTTTTCTTATACCAGACTTTGAGCTCCTCATGATTTCAATCATTATTTAATGATCTATGCACTCATCTGCTAACCGAGTGTCTGGCATGTACATTTAATATGTTTTCTAACTCACAGAATTTATGCATTTTGAGTAAAGTTTCAAAAAGAGATTTCTAAATTTTCTATCATTTTATATTGTTTATAAGGTATATTTACCATACGCAAAATTACCTTCTCTAAATTTAGATTAAATTTTACCTCGTAAAGTGATGCACACCAATTATTATATCTTGATACACTAAAGTGAATTGGTCATAGCAGCTCCCACTAAAAACATTCTGATACATACAATAAATTAGCTATAATTTTGGTGATCTCTCATCCTACGTTTTTCTTACTTTGATCATGGCCTGTATGTATGACATGCACTATAGGGAAGGGACAAGTAAAAAGTTATTGTTATTTTTATAGTAAAATGTGAATATATTGTGAAGAATGACAGGATACAGATATCTGGAAATGCTTTAAATCCATCCTTTTTTATATTTGATACATCATAATTTCGTATTGCAATCTAGTGTATTGTAATCAACAATACACATTCATGAGACTTGTTAGTTTCTTTGTTTTAATCAAAAAATTAACTATATAATAGTTTTGATATTCTTGAAACCATTATATTTTTTCTTCAACTTTTGTGCAGCTTTACTTTTTGAAATACTTTGTATTTTATTTATAATAGACAAAACACACATACACATGTACATTATGAATTGTATGTGTTTAAAATAACATGTACTTACATGTAAATCAGGACAATTAGTTAACTGACTTTTTTTTGGCATTTGAAGCTACAAAAATGAAATAAATATCTCTGCCTTTAAAATGTCTACATAATCATTTTTATTATTTTATTTAGTTAAATCAAAGTTAACTAGAAAAATTTCAATGATGAGTATACCTAAATACCTAAGCACTCTAATGGCCTGAGGTTAATGCTGAAAAAAATAGTCTTCATTATACTCAGAATGTTCTAAAAGATTCCAAGTTTAATGGCAGCTTTGCTTTGGACAAAGATAGAAATTAAAATCATACTCTTTATTTGATGTTCTTTTTTCTTATGGGCATTTTTTCTTCCATAAAAAGAAAATGGATGAGAATCAACCTTTTTAAAAAGAATTAATGCTTAATCATTTTATTCACTGGATATACTTTTATATAACTATTTTTTTATTTAACACAAGCAGCATATTTTAAGTAGACAAGCAGTAATTGCTAAAATATTGTCATAACTGATAACAAAACACACTTATTATACTTTTTTGTAAAGACAAAGCTTTATGTTGACTACAAATTCCTGTGGCAACAAAATAAAATATATGACATATCTAATCTCATAATAATAAATTACTCTTTCCCTCATATTCCATTCTCTGTATAACTATCTAATAACTATATTAAGCCAATGTCATAAGATAATTGTTTTTAGGATTTTGAATTTCAAAAAATATTAAGAAATTAGGGGATGGTGTGATATAATTGCCAAATTATTTTTCTTAGGTCAAGCTATTAAAAGGAAATTGAATAGGCAACTAAAAGAAGGAAGAGAGAAGAGAAGAAAAAAGGAAGAGGAAGAAAAAAGAAATAGATAAAGGAAAAATTATCACATACTAGTATCTGGATCGCTGAAGAATTGGTCGGCATTTTATGTCCTTCATTTTAGGGTAAGGGAGATGCTCATTTGGAACTTTTGCTAAACAATGATGGCAAATATCTCTAAGGGGAAAAATATTTAGGACTTTATAGACCTTAAATAAGCATTGTACTTTTCACATATTTCACAGATAAAAATTTATTTATAAACGGTAGTTTGCTTTATTTATTAGAACTACAGATTGTAATATTTTGGGATTATTTATTGGTTGATACTTTATAGAGAAGAACCAAAATGTGCAGGTAGAATTTGGAATAATTTACTTTGGGAGACATAAATTAAGACAGCAAAAGCACCCAACACATAAACAGTGCAATGAAATCCATAAATGCTGATGGTGATTCTGAGGAATTTCACTTGCTATTAAAGACCCTGGGAAGCCACAGGGAAAGAATTAGGTTGCCTACAATTTTGCAATAATGGACAATAATTTCTAGAGAAGTAATGTTTTGAAAGGAAAGAGATGAGAATAATATAGAAGGTAAATGGGAAGATTAAAGTTCAAGAACTCTTTTCTATCATTAGCATCCCCAAGGGTAAAGTGTCACTAAAGCTTTCTAAAGAGGTGTTCCATTGCCACATCAGACTATCAAAACTCAGGAATGATGATGACTCAAGTATTTTCTTTTGATCTAATTTGATGACATGTAGTAAACTTTTTGATTATAGCTTCTCTTCTGATATATTTCTTTACATGGAGATAATGCACTAACCACTTGGAAGTATCTGGTAATCATTCAAGCAATTTGAACACTAATTGGAAAACAATGGAAATTTAATTACCTTGTACCTGATCCTTGAACATGATGTTCCCTGCCTAGTAAACTAAGTTATTTTGTTGTTTTTGTTGCTTGCATAAAGTAATAATATTTTGAACACACCTGTTTATTAGACCCCTGGTATCATTTTTTATAGTCACCCTCACAACAACTGAAATTGGTGTTAGCACTAATATTCTCCAGCTGGGAAATATAAGGTCCGAGGATTTAAGTTACTGCTTAACAGACACAGAGTATGTGGAAAAGCCACAAACTGAACCCACCTCTTTCTGATTTCAGTCTACCTTTCATTTCATATTATTCAAGCTATCATCCCATCTTATTTGTGCCATTACTCACTGACATATTTTTATGAAAACTAAAGTGAACACTATGTCACTAAATAGTTAACAGTTTTGATGTAAATAAATTGTGAGTTTTCAAGAAGGCAAGTAACATGTCAAATACATGTGCATTTTCAGTAGAGGACTTGGGCCTCTACTAGAAATGATCATAACCTAATCTGTATCATTGGTCTCTGATTGATTTTCTGTGATTTCAGAAAGGCCAAAAATAATGTTAAATAATACAACTGTGCTTAACCACAATTTTTTTTTTGTTTTTGTAGGTTTTAGGTCAAATAATTGTTTTGCCTGAACTTTTCACTTAGAAAGTTGTTATTTTTAGCAACTTCAAATACATTTTATAGAGTGAAGGGAAAAAATTACAGGTGATAATTTACAATGAAAGCCATTTATCATTATAAGGTAATTAAAATTATGTAGCTTTTTCTCATTAGTCTTATTCCTCAACTAAGTTCCTATTGATTTTTGTCTCAAATAATTGAGAGAAAATTATTACAAATTTTACTCACTCTTCAATACTCATCAACTAAAGCCTAGTTGCTAAATTTTAGCTCCTGTACTCATCAAGTTCATCTGTGCTTGTCATTAGTTTTTTCCACTGTAATTAGGCCCTGTCCAATAACACTAACTCATCTTAAAGACCTGAAGAAAGTTCTTGGGCTAAATGTTTAGCTCTCCATCAGAAAAATGAACATAGCCTTAAAACACAAAACAAAACTCTATCTTAAGAAAACTGACAGTTGTCTAATATTTTGCACATATAAGGGAATCCATCACTACTATCCATGAAGACTTGCAAGTATTGTAAAATATTAATATGACTAGGGCATTAAATGTCATCTAGTACAATTACTCCATCACTCTATGGTTGCTAGGACTTCCTTTGCTCTTAGTTGAACACTTACAGTGGCTGAGAAAAAAGCACTTTCAGAAAAGCTAATTATAACAGTTCATAGAATTACTATATATTGTACTATCCCACATAAAAATATTTTAATCATTGTCTTTATGTTATGGTTTCCAATCATATTTATGTGAAACAATACATAATTATAATATAATTACATTATTAACTTTCTTACTAACATCAGAATGTAAGATCAAAATTGAGTTACAGTTATTTCTACCTTATAAACTGACATATACACTACTATACTCACCAAATATTTGTTGGTATTTCCAGGACAAAAAGAAAGGTCAACCCATTACATAAAACCATGACAGTTAATTTGGCTTTCATTAGACTCCCGTGGATGATTTAAGAGAGATTGCTATCACCTTTTCCCTTGCTCTTTATAAAATCAAGCAATAAATCTAGTTTACATCCATAATACACACAGAAAACACAACTGAACTTTCACAAACATGTGGTAGAAACTCTGGAGATGATCTACAGGGTGAACTTCAACTTTCTTTTCATTCTTCTTCCCTTTACTCTTGATTTTTAGAGTGCTCACAAGGGGAAAAAGACCTTCTGTTTAACTGAAATCTACAATGGAGTCCCTGATGGGAAAAAAATCCTTAACCAAGGTTTAGAAAATGAGGGCATACTGTAAAAGATTCTTTAAATCATGTGCTGTTACTATCCATATTTAGCTAATTATTTAGAAAAGAAATGGATGCAAAAGGGAACTAAACAATGAGCTTTATAAAATGGGAAGCAAGAGTCTGTTTGATTCACTAAGAAGCTACAGCTTTTCATACTCTAAGGAACCACAGCCTTGTGATCCACCAAGGGAATTAACACTCTTCCCTTCCCATTCCTGATACTGGTTGTTGGAGAAGGGGTAGGGCACAGGGGGAGGGACTAGACCATAAAGGATTGTCAGTCTAAGTAGGGGGTGTGGACGTCTCCAAAGTCCATGAAAGTTTGGGAAGTTGATTGGTCATTTTGAAAAATCTTCCAGTCTTTTCCAAGTCCGAGATATATAATCCCAGATGAACAAAGAAGTTCTCTCTCTTTCTTGCCTGATGTCCTGCATTTGCATAGTGTACTTGCCTGTTCTCTCCATGGCCATGTGTCCCTAGCAGCCTCATTGCTTGTGTCCTGGGGGATTCCACATGCGGACTCCAAGAGGGAGTCTGAATACTGCAGCGCAACAATGACTGCAGCTGGAAACATACACCGAGCTGGTCAGATGCTAGACAGGACTGTATTTTAATATGGAGCAGAAACTCTGGGCAGTGACTTTCATTCTGGCCCTACTAAAGACAAAATTGGACATTTTCCATGGCAGGAGAGATGGAGATAGGACATTGGGAAGTCAGGAGGAAAAAAAACCCTTAACTTTACATCAGTAATAAACCATATCAGATAACCCATCCTTCCATGCAGGTCTCAGGAAATTCTTTTCCTTGTGACACCACAAGAGTTCATTTTCCACCAATATCAGTTCTATGGTTAGTTTTATATTGGAAGTGTACCATGTATTCTGTTTGAAAGATATATATTTCAGAAGAAGACAAAATACATCCATGTAGTTGTCCAGTTGTCCAGAAATGGCTTGCAAACCTTGGGGGTAAAAATTCAAAAGGCATTATTTTGATTTCCTGATGTACAAAACTGATAAGGATTTGGATTAAATGTTCCTAGGACAGTACACAAGTGTGTGTGGTTGCCATGTCCTATAATTTATCTTTTAAAAATTCTATATGGAAAGAAGAATTCTAAAGTTATGGAATTTAGGTATTCAACTTTATGATTCAAGGACAAATACTACATTATGCTTTACACAGAGTTTTATAGCACTTAACACATTCTATTAGAATTATTGGTAATCTGATCTTCCCCACTAGACTATGAGGTCTTTGAAAGCTAAAATTTTCATTGTTTCATTACTATGTCAACTCTTTGCCCTTCAGTCATTGATTAGAATAGAAATGAAGACTCAACACACTCGATACTCCTGAGTGACAATTTATGTAAATTGAGTTTGAGAATCTGTCATTTATTTGTCCAATTTAGAAAATAAAAAGTTTTGCAATATATAAATATGGCATGCTCATATATGTCAACCTTCTAAAACAATATTGCACATACTCTTCTACAGATCAATACTCAAGCAATACAGCACAAAAAACCCCTCAACTTTATTTATTAGTTGTGTTTTTTGATTACATATCTTTAATGTCCTTCACAGAAAATTCTGAAATCATACTTTCTTTCCCAAATACTGCATAAAGTGAAACAAGAAAAAGAAATGAAAAGCAACTAATATCACACAGAAAGACAATGATGATGGCTTGTAAACTACTTAATTTGGACATTTTTGCAAATGAGATCCTTTGTAAATACTAGGTAGGAAATATTCTAACGTGACTGAGTATAGCGTGTCCAGGCTGATGCTGATGCACTGATTACTTGAATTTGAGGAAATTATTAGCTTGATTGATGACACAGGAAATTAAGTGCACATTCTTTTGTGTTTTGCATATTCATGATCAGTTAAAGATAAGACCCAAGTATCCCATCATTTGCTACATCTCAAGGAGATCTGAAATGAAAGCTGCAACAACAAACTAAAAGATCTCTTAGATTTTCACTACATTAATACATCTATTTTAAAAATTAAATTTCTATTCAGAACATGTTCAGGGAATGTAAGACTCAACTTAAAATTGAAAGAGTTCTTAAACATCACTACATCTCCTCAGGACTAACTAAAATGGTCCTTAATTTTGATTCACTGGTGAATGACAAGCCTTTGAGATTTTAACACTTCCATGGTCACTTAAAACCCCTAACATTTTAATCTGAAAATATAATTTTTAGTCAATGAAAAAATAATCACCCAGATTATGATGTGTTTAGACTTCTATGACTTTATTATAGGTTATTGACAAAATATTTCTATATCAAGCTTGTACTTAGGAATTACAGAACCAACTAGAGTTTTAGGCCATCTATATGGTAGCTTTGTAAAATTAATTGTATTTTAAATTTAACAATAAATAGACTAAAATCTACTTAAATCTCACATACTTCTTTCTTTTCTTGTTTGTTTCTTTTACTAATCAATAAACTTTGGCATCACTGTCTTATGTAATAATATATATTAGATATGGTTTTCAATAATCAGACTGATAAACCAAGTGGAGCTGGTCACTTAAGGATAAAAACAAAACACCAATATATTGTATATTGTCAATATCATATGACTGATTCTTTACCTACTTATTTATTTGTTCATTTATTTATTTATTTTTTTTGCCAAAAAATAAACTACATCCTAAATATACATATAAGTCAACCAAATTTGAGGGAGTATTCTCAGTGGTGACTCAGTAGTAAATCTTCAGTTGTGTAAGATATCAATTTCCTGATGCCATCAGTCATTTTTTTTCCAGGACTGTGACACTCTCAGAAGTTCATCTTAAAAGCTTTGCCACTGAGTTACCACAAGTTTGTTGATTTTTCTCTTGTCATTTATTTTGACAGAAATTCCTTTAAGCTGTTTTTTCCTATGGTAATCAGGTTCTCCAAAGTTCATGAGATAATTAAGTTCTAAATATTTAATAAGACTGCTTAGGAACCATACATGAAGTCTTTCTGCAGTGGGCAATGCATGGACCTTCCTTCAGGAAAGTCCCAAACCACACAGGAGATAGATATTTTCACTTATCATTACATGTTTAAGAATCTTGTGTACATTAAGATTTCTAAAATAAATTAAACAACTTTCCCCATTAATCACATCTATGGTCAATTTAAGCACATTATTTTCTTAATATCACCCTAAGTATGTCTTGTGAAACACGAAAAGAGTTTCACTATATGGATATTAATTTTTTTCCTTTCTAGCCACCAGTGAAAAGATTTGTTGTGTTCTTGGAAGTATATTTTCCTGTAACTCTCCTCCTTAGGTTAAATATTCCCATCACTTACCTTAGAATATAGGTTGAATTAATAGGATGTTTTCTGGGAAAATTCAACCCATTGTCTTCTGGAGATAATGAAGTCTAATTCCTAACAAACATAAAGCAAGTCACACAGGCCAGAGAAGAAGACATTTGAGACCAAAATTTTATTACCTATTATAAGAAAAGGCTTAATTCAACTAATAATAAATTGTATGGTGTTAGCAATAACACAATCATAAAACATCTAGCACATCTTAACTGTCAAACTGAATACACTAAAATATGGATTATCAAATTTGTGGGAGGGAAAGAGGTTTTGCTCCCATGAATTTATTTATTTATTTTAATTATCATGGCTGGAACTGACTCAGAACTGGTGGTCTGGTCATGTTTCTGTCTCTCTCTTTGTTTTGCTTTCCTGCTTGTTTTGTTATTCTTGTTTTGCATTGAGTGGTTGATTTTTAACCTCGGGAACAAAGAGTTGTTTAATTCCTCTCCTTAATTCAGGTCACATTGTTCAATTTGTTTATTATTCCTTTTAAAGGCTTTCACACATATTATTAATTGCTTATCTCTTTTACTCAAATTATTTATTTTCTTTCCCAAACCCATATGTAACATCTTAATATATTTTGGAAAATTGCTCAATAGGTTCCCAGAAACAGTTACTTTTATTTATTTACTTTTTAAGAATAATGACAAACATTCAGAGAAGTTCCTATAGCCAACATATTCATTTATTCTGTCCCCAGATTAAGAAATAATATTGACTGGATTCTACCCAGAATCAGTCTCCCATCATTCCCATTTCCATCAATGTCCCCCAAGAGTAATCATCTGATGTTTATTGGCACTAATTGGTTTGCCTGCGTTGTAATGTTACACAAAATAGAATCATACCATTTAAAACTTTTGAGACTAGCCTCTTTCATGCTTTCAGTTTCGTTTGATATATGAACATTGATGTGTATTTATAGTTCATTCTCATTGCTATACAGAATTTCATTGAGTAAAATTACAGAATTGACCCATTTTAGTTCATGAGTATGTCGGTTGTTTTCAAATTTTAGCTATTACAAATACTTCTAAGAACAATGTTGTGTATGTGTTTTGGTCACTATATATGTATTTTTAGGATGTTTTTCCTGAGTAGAAATACTAAATGAGAGTATACATATACCTTTAGCTTTAGTAAATAATGTTAAATATTGGATTGGCCCAAAATTTTGTGTTTTTCTATAAAACGGCCATAGTAGCACTTAGTGGTCTTTAACTTAATTTGAAACAATTTTGTTAGATTTTTTTGTGATAGCTGTCATATTGGCATGCATTAAAAATAACATAAAAATTGGTAAATTTTTGTGTAGCCATTTCGATATTGAAGATAGAAGTAAACAAGCAATATTTTTAGAATATTGTGCTTTATTATTTCAAGAAAGATAAAAACACAACTGAAATGCAAAAAAAAACACAAAACACATAATGTATGGAAAAAGTGCTCTGACTGAGAGAACATGTCAAAAGTGGTTTGCGAGTTTCGTGCTGGAGATTTCTTGCTGGATGATACCCCATGTAAACCACCAACTCCGGTAAACCAGTTGAAGTTGATAGTGATCAAACTGAGAGATTAACTAAGAACAGTCAATGTTATAACACTCAGGAGGTAGCCGACATACTCAAAATATCCAAATCAATAAAGTTATTGGTGAAAATGAAAAATGTCTTTTTATTTTATGGAAAAAAATTAAGTAGTCTTTTTGGCCAAACCAGTAATTATCCACATTGCTCATAAGGAGTACATGAGAGATATGATTTTTGCTCATCTGAAGAACATCTATTATTAAATGATATTTTATTGAGGTTTCTCAGGTGGTGTGTATTTATACATGTGAGTATGCTCATACATACATGCATAATACATATACATGCAGGTAAGAATACAGCGAGCTTTTTGGATTGAAACATTATTTAAAATTTTTGGTTCATTTCATGTGAAAAGTTTAATCTGTTGTTGGAAACTGACACCACTATGAGGTCTCAGAACCCTGAGATCCACAAAATAACTATACATGGTCTGCTGGTGATCCCGAAACACATGTAAAAGTTTATGTATGAATGGAAAACAAATAAAAACATTATAATTCATGTTTCAAAAGAAATTTGTTATATTTTGAAGAAATGCTACTATGTGAAAAATAACATAAACAGAGCCACATGGAAATGGAGTCCCAGTTGCCATCTCAGAGAAACTGCCTTCTGTGTCTAACTCATCAAAACTTTACGGATTCTCAGCATCACTAGCCATCAGAGAGATGCAAATTAAAACCACAGTGAGATAACACTTCACACCTGTCAGAATGGCCATCATAAACAAATGAACAAACAATAGGTACTTGCAAGGTTGTGGGGAAAAGGGAACCCTAGTATATTGTTGATGAGAATGCACACTGGTGCAGCCACTGCAGAAAACGGTATGGAGTTTCCTCAAAAAAAAACTAAAGATAGAACTGCCTTTTGACCCAGTAATTCCTCTGCTGGGATTATACCTTAAGGATCCAGAAACATCAATTCAAAAGAATCTATGTCCCCTATCCCATGTTCATAGTTGTGTTATTTACAATAGCCAAATGCTGGATATAGCTTAAGTGTTCATCAATAAATGAGTGGATCAAAAAACTGTGGTACATTTACATAATAGACAAGTACACAGCAGAAAGAAAGAAGGAACTCCTACCCTTCCTAATAGTATGGATGAAACTATAAAGTAGTATGCTAAATGAAATAAACCAGGCAGTGAAAGACAAATACCATATGATCTCACCTGTTAAGTGGAGCCTAATCAATAAAACAAACAAGCAAGCAAAGTAGAACCAGATATGTGGAAATAAAGAACAAATTAACAGTGACCAGAGGGGAGGGGGGAGGAGGATATCAGGAGAAAGAAGGGGAAGGGTCAAGTCAAGGAACAAGTATAAAGGGATCCATGGACAAGAACGATGTGGGGGAGGTTTGAATATTGGAGTGGAGGTGGGCAGGGCTAGGAGAGTAATGGGGGAAGAATTGAAACAACTGTAATTGAACAACAATACAATTATTTTTTAAACTTTGAAAAGTTCAAATTTGGAAAAATAATCTGGACTGGGTCAAACCCAGTTGTTTGTAAAACTAACAGAAAAGCAGACATCCTGACCACAGGGACTAAAGAATATGGACACTCTTTCTGAATATGTAATTAGCATCAGCCATGCCCAGCTTGAATAGCTCAACTTGTTGACACCCATAGGAATTTCTTTCCTTCATTAATGTAATAATTTCATTTTCTTTCCTTATGAAAGCACTTAGCCTTCATCTTACAATTGAGACACAGTTTGGTTTCTGCTTGAATCTGTACTTTCAAATTGCACTTCTGTGATCTCAAACTCTTGTTGACTCTCTTTGGGTTTTTTTCTGCTAATTTGTTTGTTTATTTTTTGTTTTTTGCTTTTTTTTGGTCAACACTTGTATACTGTATAATTACACTCAATTCATTTTGGGTGTACCAGGTAAAGTTTGTATAGCAATTTGTAAATAAACATAGTAAATGGTGGATCTAAGTATTTTATTACAGAGGGAGGGGAGGAAAAAGCTGCATTTTGAAATATTCAAAATCAGAGTGCTAAGATTAGAAAAGGAAGTGGATAATTTAGAGGAATATTTTTAAAAATGTCCTAAGCTTTCTTACAGTGCTTTGAATAAAATTTTCATAAATATTTTATGTAGAATATTTATAGTTCGTTCAAGGATGAATAGAGTCAAGCATGACCTCAAACCTTTTATAGCAGAGTTGTAAGGACAATTTTATTTCCCTCTAAGAAAAATCATAGACATGGAAAGTATATTAAACTAATGTTCAGAAGCAAGAATAAATTTTCAAACTAATCAGAAATTAGTTGAGAGGAATTTTTAAAGCATTAACAATGGATTTCTGTCAGCTAGACTGTGTTGTATTGAGTATATCAGGAAAATACAATAAATTTGGGCATTACACCATAATAACACCTCCAGCCATGATGCTATTATTAGTCATGTGTAACTTACAGATAGTAAAACAAATGGTGCTGATAATTGAGATCCAGAACAGGAATCATAGGGTATCATTGTTGATAATGCAAGAATAATTGAAAAAACTCACAAAATTATGTTTTTAACAAAGTCATGTGTGAAATAATTTTCTCACCTGCTGTATTTAAATATAAGCAACATACCAATGTTTAAGCTCTATGCAACAGCAAAAATAGACACTTGGGAATAAGAAATTACATATCTCAATTTCAATCACACACTTTTCAAAATCAAAGATATGCTTACAGAAATTAACTAATCAGAAACAAAAATACAACAGCTTAGCATGAGGAATAATGTGTTTAATGTAATCCTTTCACAGTTATAACTTATGTGAATATCTCTATTAAATATTTAAATATATACAAATGAATAATTGATGACTAGAACACTTTAAAAATTCCAAACACTATGTCTTATGTATGTAAATTTGACATGTCTATGCTATAAGGTAAATTTACTCCTGAAATCCTGATATAGTTTTTCAGAGAACAAATTTGTGTTTACACCAGATAGCCGATCCAACTGACCCTAAGTAAAAATGTATATGGGGATGGAAAGAGGCTTAGCCTTTATTCCATGTCTTTGCACAACACCCAAGATACTTTTTATGGGAAAAATGTTTTTTTCTCTTTCAACAAAAGGTTGCATTAATCATCACTTGTTCATTTCCACTGGGAAAAATATATATAATTTAAAAACAGTAAAAACTCAAATGAGAGTTGTAAAAATGAAAACATCCTCTTGAAATTATATATATATATATACATATATATATATATATATATATATATATATATATATGAAAAAATACAGATTTGGGACAAATAAAAATCAAAGTCTCTCAATATTCCCTTCTTTCTGACTTTGGTCTACACAAATTCTCCTAAACTTAACTTCTATATCTGTAAAATGGAAATGCATCCTTTGACAATATTAAGAGACTTAACATTTGAATTCCTATTGGGCTGCTAAGGGCTCAGATTGATGCTGTTGCTGCACCCCACTTTGTTAATATCCAGACAATGAAGAATAGAGGGTAGAACAGAGGATTTGTGAATTCTATCCCAGTGTTAGAAGTTTCCTTCTCTGCTCCTTCTGTCAGATCTAAAGCTCTCCTCATAAGGTTCTCTGCTCAGACTCACATCCACTTTTGCTTCTGGCACTTCTTTGTATTGGGGAGCAGCAGGGACTAGGGGTTGGGGAAGGAGCCACTGGGAGAGAAAATCAGGTGTGAGGGCACTAAACTCACAGACAGTTTGTGATACTATTTATTTACTTCATATACAGGATAGTTTTCTAGATGAAAGTATAAAATTTCAGCATATTGTGTACAGGTATACATAATATATGTTTCCTTAAAATTATTTAGACATACATATAAACTATTATAATTAGTGGAAATTGTTAACAGTAATGTGTATTAAAAATGAATTCTAGATCAATTGAAAAGCAAAACTCGTGTACACGATTTTCTGTAGAAGATAATCATATACAATTAGACACATAAATGTTCAAAGTAAAAGTGTGGGTAAAAACCTGTTTAGCAAAATAGAAAAATAAAGAAATAAAGAAAGCAGAGAGTAATATTTTGTCAAAATTGTATTAACAAAACAGCATAATGAGGTAATTTTAAAAACCAAAGGGGAAGAGCTGAGGGAGGGAAGGAGGGAGGGGGCAAGGGAAAGTGGTGGGGGGGTTGGCAGAGACAAATGTATTTGAAAGAATAAATTAAAATAAAATTAAAAAAAATAAAAAATAAAATCCTGCAATACAGAGACAAATGTATTTGAACAAAAAATAAATTAATTAAAAAATAAAATAAAATAAAATAAATAAAATAAAATAATAACATGCTTCTCGGAGCTACACTTTTTTCACTGCCCACCTAACTAGGAAAAAACAAAAACAAAAACATTAGAGTGAAATCAGTAGTAAAAAAGAATTAAATTTAATTTATTTTTAAATATTTTAATTTACCTCCACATTAAATATTCTCATATTTGTATGGCACATGGATTCCTAAAACCTCAAAACATTATTCAGCAATTTCTGGGTAATGATGTTTTCAGAGCAAAGGAGCAACCATTGCTCCAACAGTCTGTTAGTTTTAAGAATTGATTAACTGTTTTTTACATGGATAATGCCATTTAACTGATACAGGTGAACCTCATTTTATTGCGTTTCTTCACTTTGTTATTCTTTGCAAATATTTCATTTTCTTTATAAATTGAAGGTCTGTGGTAACCCTGCATCCAGTAAGTTTATCAGCACAGTATTCCAATCACATTTTCTCACTTGTACTGAGTGACATTTTGATAATTCTCTCAGTATTTGACACTTTTTCTATGTTCAGTGACCTTTGATATTGCTATTGTGATTGTTTCCGGCACTTTGAACCACACCCATATAAGGCAGAAAAATTTAATCAATAAATGTTGTGTGTGTGTTCTGAGTGCTCTACCAACCAGCCATTTCCTCATCCTCCCTATGCCCTGAGACACTAACCATGTTGAAATTAGGCCATTTAATAACCCTAAAATCGTAAAATGGCCATTCTACCCAAAGCACTCTACACATTCAACACAATACTTATAAAATACCAATGGCATATTTCATATAACTAGAACAAATATTCCAAAAATTTACATAGATCCAAAAAAAGACCCCAAATAGCCTCAGCAGTATTTCAATACAAAACTGTCAGTATCACAACACCTGATATCAAACCATACTATAAAGCCATTGTAATAGAAACAGCCTGGTACTGGCACAAGAACAGACATATAGACCAATGGAACAGAATAGAGAGGCCAGGTATAAACCCATGCCTATATGAGCAACTGATATTTGACAAAGGAGGAAAGAGCATACAATAATGGCAGTCTCTTCAGTAAATGATGTTGAGGAAACTGGACTGGTATATGCAAAAAAATAAAACTAGACCACCAACTGACACAAAAATAAACTCAAAATGGTTAAAAGACTTAAATGTAAGTAATGAAACCATAAAAAATCCTAGAAGAAAATAGAACATAATTCTCAGATATTCAACATAGAAATATTTTGATCAATATATCTCTTAAGGCACTGGAAACAAAGCAGAAAATAAACAAATGGGACTGCATCGAATTAAAAAAGTTTCTGTACAGCTAAAGAAACCATCAGCAAGAAGGATAGGGAACTCACTGTATGGGAGGACATTTTGCCAATGATACAGTTGATAAGGGAATAAGGGATTAATATCCAAAATTTACAGAGTACTTACAAAACTACACACACACACACACACACACACACACACACACTTAAAAATGGCCAAAGGACCTGAATAGACACTTCTCCAAAGAGGACGCACAGAGTACCCTGTAAACATATGAAAAAAAAGTGCCAATAATGATCAGAGAAATGCAAATTAAAATCTCAGTGAGACATCACCTTATGCCTGTCATAATGGCTACTATCAATAAATTAACAACCAACAAGTGTTGGTGAGGTTGCATAAAAAAGGAAACCCTAGTGCACTGTTGGTGGGAAGGAAGACTGGTGCAGCCACTGTGGAAAACAATATGGAGTATCATTTACAAATTAAAAACAGAACTCCCTTTTGACCCACTGACTCCATTTCTGGGAATATACCCCAAGGATCCCTAAACACCAATACAAAAATGTATGCACCCTTATGTTTATAGCAGTAATATTTACAATAGCCAAGATTTGGAAACAACCTCAATGTCCATCAGGAGATGAGTGGATAAAAGAGCTGTGACACATTTACACAATGGAATAGTTTGCAGCAGTAGAAAGGAAGACACTTTTATATTTTGCAATAGCTTGGATGGGCTCGGAGAAAATTATGCTAAGTGAATTAAGCCAGTCAGTGTAAGAAAAACACATGATCTTACTTATATGTGGAATCTAATGAACACAATAAACTAACAAACAAAACAGGAACAGAAGCTTAGATACATGAAACAGATTAACAGTTGCCAGGAAGGAGGCATGGGAATGGGATGAAAGATAGTGAAGGGATTAACCAAAGAACATTTATGCACAACCCATAGTCATATATAACAATATGGCGATTGGCTTGGGGCGGAGAGTGTGGGGCTGGGTGGAGGTGGGGAAAGGGAAAAGCAGGAATAACTATAGCAGTATAAATGATAAACAATAAAATATAAGAAATGCCAAAAGTAAAAATTAAACAAACAAAAAATAACCCTAAAATGTCCCATTAGTGTTCAAGTTAAATGGAGAGTCACATGTCTCTCATTTGAGATCAAAAGCTAGAGAATATTAATATAAGTAAGGAAGGGGTATTGAAAGCTGAGATAGGCCAAAAGCTAGGTCTTTTGTATCAAACAGTTAGCTAAGGTGTGAAAGCAAAAGAAAAGTTCTTCAAGGAAATTAAAAAGTGCTACTCAAGCGAATACGAAAACAATAAGAAAGTGAAACAGCCTTATTAACTGATATAGAGAATGGTTTACTGACCTGGATAGAATAAACCAACCACAACATACCCTTAAGCCAAAGCCTAATCATGAGCAAAGCCCCAACTCTCTTCAATTCTGTGAAGGCTGAGGGAGGTGAGAAGGTTGCAGAAGAAAAGTTTGAAATTAGCATAGGTTTGTCCATAAGGTTTGAGGAAAGAAGTCTTCTCCATTACAGAGAAGTGCAAGATGAAGCAGTAAGTGGTGATGCAGAAGCTGCAGCAAATTATCCAGAAGATCCAGTTCAGAAAATTAATGAAGATTTTCAACTAAATATCAGATTATCAATATACACAATGTAGAAAGAGCAAAGAGGACCCGGACCTAACTTTTATTAAAGAAAAATGACTGGGTAGTATATGCATGGGGATAAGACTTCAGGCTGTCTCACCAGCTTTGTGCAGCCCAGACACATTTCAGGAGTCACAGAGAGCAACAACAAATAATGAGACCACAAAATATGCAGTAGAAGTCTCAGTAAACTCCTGTGCAAAATGATGACCAAGGCCCTCGGCCTTCATCAACCATCTCTCTACTGATATCTTGGTACATGGGAGTTCCTACAACTATAGCACAACTCTTAGATAGAGGAGGGCATCGCAAGAATGACTGGTAAAATTTTCCAATGGAATATTAGAATGGGGATCTTGATTCAGATTTTTTTTAAACTTTTTGCATTGTTGAATTTGAGAACAATTTTAAACCTACACTTTGTCTCATTGAAAACACCAAAAATACAATTCTTAATCAATTATATTTTATCTTCCTCATCATATTTACATGTAACAAACCTATGTAGTTATTTCTTGTTGAACTGTGGCCACATTAATAGTGGTAATTGTGCTCTCCTGCATAATAATTAAATGAGTTAATGATGTCTTAATCCACATGTTAAATAACCACCAAAGATCTTGAGTTTCCTTTCTTGCTGTCAGATTTGTTAGACTTTTCTTTTTAACCTCTAGTGACTTTCTCCTTCCCATTTAATATTTATCTTCTACACTTTTTAGATCAGAAAGTATGATAATTAACTATTTTGATATTATTTTTAAATATAAATAGGCTCTAACTGTATGAAAATTTTTTCAGTGTATAACATGAATTAAATTTAGCAAATTTAACTATGATCATTAGATAAATTTTCTGCTTTTATAAATGAACATTAAGTGATTTTTGTTTGAGCCTGATTGGAGATTGCAAATATTTATTACTGACTGATTAATTAACACATTTATCTTCCATATGGGTATCTAATCTATTAAATAAGTATGTTTCCATAGGAGCTGACATTACACCATAAAGAAAAAACTACCAGATTTAGGAAAGTTTTGGTTTACTTCCAGCATTTTATTTGCTTGGCCCTAACCCATAGTGAAGGAAGAGATTTGCTTCTCTACTCTCAGGTTCCCCTACACCTGGAAACATTTAGTTATTTTTCTAGATCACTCTCAGGCAGAAATATGGCTTTTTTAGGATCCTAGTTTTATGAGAAACAGAGGTCTTTTCTCCACTGCTCAGCTTTGCACAGGACCATAAGCTTTGTTTCTTACTCCTGAAGAATCCTTTCTATGACTTTTTTCCTTCTCTCTCTCCCGTCTCTCTCTTTTTAGTAATGGTGATCTTGTCTATTGTAGGTAAACCAATTTAATGTACTGAACAGGAATTCCAAAGCATTTATTATAAAAAAAATTAAAGAGCTTTCAAGGTAGCTAAGACTTAAAATGCTAAGATCTAAGAGAGAAGGGGAATGTATGAAGGGAACTTGACAACCTACAGCATATTTCTTTTCTAGGATTTTCTTACTTTCAAGTGGCTCATCATGGAGAAACCGATAAGCAGTTTGTAGAAGCTAAGTCATGTGGTTTCCTGAGTTCTCATGATTACAGAATAAGAAAATACAATACTGAGTTGTTTGCCAAGGCAGTCAGTACAAGAACAGCCAGGATTCTGGAATAAATGAATGCACTAAATGGAAAGAGGCTGAGAGTCTAGAGAATGGCAAGCCATAGATGAACCTCCATGTTCATTCAGCTTTATGTACAATAACCACAACATGGAAATAACCTAAGTATACATCCATGGATGAGTGGTTAAATAAGATGTGATATACATAGCCAGTGATATGTCTTTCAGTCATGGGAAAAAGGGAAATCCTACCATTTGAAACAACTAGGTGGACTTTGAAGGCATTATACTAACTGGAATAAGTCAAAGACAAATACTCTATGACCTCACTTATATTTGGAATCTAAAAATTAAACCAAAATGAACACATAAATACAAGAACTTGTTGTTGGTTGATAGAAGTCAGGGTGAGAGGAGTAGGGGAGATAGATGACATTGGTCAAAACTTACAAACACTCAAAGAGAAGATTGAAAAGTCCCAGAGATGTAATGTATAGCCTGGTCACTACAGTTAATGATACTATAGTGCATATTTGAAAATTTCTAAGAGAGTGGATTTTAAGAGTACTTATCACACAAAAAAATTATGACGTGTGTGGTAATGAATTTTAATATCTTCATTTTGAAAAATATTTTAGCCAGGCATAAAATTCTAATATTTAGTTGTTTCTTTTATTACTAATTTGCACTTATTTTTCCACCATATTCACATCCATTGATTTTCATGAGATATCTATTGTGTATTTTTACAACGTATTTTGCTGTGGTTGTTTTAAAAATTATTTATTTTTGTTTTATTTAATGCTCCTCAACGTGTAATTATTGTGTGTAGTACTTTCCAGACCTATGTTCTCTTGAATTATAAACATTTTAGATATTTTTACTTTTAAATTGCTTCTCTCTCATTTACTATGTCTGAATTAAGATGACTCCCTTTGTAATCTATGCCACTGCTACAAAACTAAATTTTTTCTGTTTGTTTCTAGATGATGCTGGAATTGGAAAGCTGAAGTACTTTGCATTACATTTTCTGCAATAATATGCAACACCTAACCAATAAAAGGATTGCAGCTTGGATTTTAGTTGTTTCAGACCCCTACATTTTTTAACAGAGCATCCATAGTAGAGAAGTCAAAATGATTCTTACCTGCTTCCAGCTGGGGAAGGTTGCTCTGTTTCAGAGGTTAAAACAGTTTGGTCAACTGTATTTTTCAATTTAATATCATTTAGTTCCAGTAGTTATTGGAAAAAATTTAAAAAAAGTTTAATGATTGTCTTAATTTTTCATGTTGTTGTGCTCATGTTAATTTTATCTTCCTAGAGATTTCATTGAAAAGACAGCTGTGTCAGTCAGAGATAGGTAACTGTATGTTTTAATGAACTTATATTTCAAGGTGAAGGACAGAATTTAAAGAAGCTAGTCATAGAAAAGATAGTTTAAGTCAACTAATTAGACTTATCTAATTAATTCAACACACTAAAGAAAGTGTTTGCATACATGGCAGTAAAATCGAAGCTAATATTGTCAAAATAATTACTGATTTTACATTAAACCTGTGATGGGTCAATTGTATTGCATTTTGCAAATGTAAAAAATAAAGAGAAAAATTATACAAATTGCTGAGACCTAAAACAAAATATTTTATCAATACAATCAGCAATGAGATAAAGAATAAAACCCCAGCATTCAATTTTTATTTTTTAAGGTATAAAACATTTTCTAACCATTGTTACAAGCTATCTAGATTTTTCATGTGATGGATAATGTAATGCATATCAGTTTTTTTCTAAAAAGATCATGTTATTTAGAAACCGAATACAGTATACATGTTTTATGTTTTAAAATTAAATGAAAACTAAGACATTACTTTAATTAAAGCAGGTGTCAATAATGTGATTAAAATCAATTTCAGCCCATTAGACTGAAATGTCTAGTGAAAAAAAGGTGAATTTGTTTTATATGAAAGGAAGTTCGTTTAGGAAAAAATAAAAAAGAGAAATAAGAAAATGAGCCCTTGACTGTGAAATGATCTCTTAAGAAATATGTATGTCACCAATATGATTGTATGGCTTTCCTTTCGCAATGTAGAAATCTGATTATAGTGGGTGATGATAATAATTATTTTCTTTGACACTTCTCAGCCAAAAGGAAGGTAAAACTAAAGTGAAAACAAAAACTAAACTAAATACAAGTTATTCTATCATCTACATAATTCCTACATATACTGTTTTTACTTTTTGTTGCTTTTAAAAATGCTTAAAATAACGGGTGTTGTGATACCATGAATGTTCCAGCAGAAAGGCAGTAAATTTTCAGACATCCCATGTAGCAATATTTTTGCTGATATATCTCCTAGGGCAAGGGAAATAAAGGAAACAATAAATTGGACTATATCAAATTAAAAAGTGTTTACACAGCTAAATAAACCATCAACAAAATGAAAAAAAGAACCTGCAGTATGGGAGAACATATTTGCCAATGATACGTAAGACAAGGATTTAATCTCCAAAATATGTAAAGAACACATATGACTCCACACCAGGAAGACAAACAACCCAATTAATAAATGGGCAAAGGACCAGAATAGACACTTCTTCAAAGAGGACATATAGATGGCCCATAGACATATGAAAAAATGTTCAATATCAATAGCCATCAGAGAGATGCAAATTAAAACCACAATGAGATATCACATCACATCTGTCAGAATGGCCATCATTAATAAATCAACAAACAGCAAGTGCTGGCAAGGATGTGGAGAAAAGGGGAACCCTGGTGCACTGTTGATAAGAACACACACTGGTGCAGACATTGTGGAAGGTAGTATGGAATTTCTTCAAAAAAATTAAAAATTGAACTGCCTTATAAACCAGTGATTCCACTTCTAGGAATATACCCTAAGAATCTTGAAATACCAATTCAAAAGCACTTATGTATCCCTATGTTCACAGTAGTGCTATTTATAATAGCTAAGTGCTAGAAACAGCCTAAGTTCCCATCAGTAGATGAATGGATTAAAAAACTGTGTTACATTTACAATGGGATACTATGCAACAGAAAGAAGAAATTCCCACCTTTTGTGACAGTATGGGTGGAACTGGAGACTATTATGTTAAGTGAAATAAGCCAGTCAATTAAAGACAAACACCACATGATCTCATTTATAACTGGAATTTAATGATCAAAATAAGCTAACAAGAAAAATAGAACCAGAGACTTGGAAACATGCAACAGACTGGTAGCTGTAGGAGGGGAGGAGAGAGGGAGATTGGTGGAAAGAAGAGGAAGGGATTAGTCAAGGAACACATATGAATGACTCATAGACATGGAAACAATGGAAAAAAAGAAATTGGGACAATTTTAATAGAACAAACAATAGTAAATAAACAGAATGAGAGAAAGAAGATGGCAGCTAAGTAGGTGGGAGGTGGACCCACTTGCTTGTACACAGCTGGTCTTCCAAGAAGCAGAGTGAACAACCAACAGAATCTTTGTTGATTTGAAGTCTGGAAGCCAAAGTGTGCACAAGATGCTTCAAAAAGAGGCTATAAGGAGATTTTATAGTTGAACAGGGAAGTCCCTAGATGTGGCGCCAAAAACCTTGGCTGCTCTGGTAAAGACATCTAACAACATCAGAAAGCCAGATCAGTGATAGCAGCCTAGTGGCTCCTTCCCCTCCCAGGGCTGGCAAATCGCAGATTCAGGTTGGGATCGACTTGAACGCGTAAAGTTACCAGAGGAAAAACAACACACAAATACACAACTTGAGGTGCACCAAAGCTGCGGCAGTGGTTCCAAGCCTGGACAGTGCCAGAGGCTGGGGAAAATCCTGGCAGCACCTGGAGCCAGCAGAAGAGATGGGCAGCAACTGGCCATGACTGAGATAGACTCTTGACTTGCCAGAGGGTTGGAGTGTGTGGAAAGCTGGGCAGTGGCTCGGAGCGGAGTGGTACCCACAGAGACTTTTTTCAAAAAGGGAACTGAGGCACTCTAGGCAGGGACATTGCCCATGCAGTTTAGACCTCGCCAACAAGGAGGGAGGATTGTGGGCATAATTTGCTCCCACTCAGGGCACCTCATAGACTGATCAAAGAGGTACAAAGCAAGGTGGTTTATCCACGCCAGTCCTGAGCAACTGTGCAGAGTGGAGAGCATAGTTACTGCACAGTGTTCTGAGGGTAGTGGGCTCCCAACTGGCCACCTGTGATTATTGCAGCCTAGACTATGCCCCCTTCCTTAGTGGAACCCCCAGAAAGGGAAAATTGAGCCCAAACCCCCATCGCTTGCAGGAGCTGGGAAGATCTGCAAAATTGGCTGGGCAGGCTTAACAACCAACTGGTGTGTTTTTTGTTGTTGGTTGTTTGTTTGTTTTTACTTTCTTTCTTTCCAAGAGTAAGACAGCAAGGCTAGTGCCTAAAAGGGCCCATTTTGAACTCCCCACCGGAAGCTAAAGTACAGTAGGTCCTATGGCCCTATTTAACTGAGACCATCAAAATAGGAAGTTAAGAAATGGAACAAAAAGGGGGATTCAGAGCACCACTCAGACTTGGCTTGCACACAAACCTATAGACTACACCAAGCAGGAGAGAACTGACACTCTCACACAGATTGTCCCCTGCCACCTATGAAACAGACAGGTATTAAGCAGAAACTATACAATATTGGAAATAAGCTGGAACTGACTAAGATGGGAGGTATAGATGCAGGGGGAATGTACCCACAATTTTCCCCAAAGACTGAACAGTGCCTCCCAGGTGAGACACAGATTCATCCTCTCAATCACAAAAGAAGCTCCCTCTAGAGGCAGAGGAAGGATATACAGTCTGCGTTGCCAAAAGTTGGACAGCTCACTCAGGATGGGGAGCTAAGAGAAAACCAGAGACAGATCCAGAAAGAAGTCAGAAGGCAAACACAACTGCTGAGACAAATTTCACCTTACTCTTCAACAGAACTTGTGTGTCTTTTAATCTCTTTCTTTTTCCTTTTATTTTTTTAGTTTGGGTTTTTGTTTGTTTCTTCATTTGTTTTTTCTCCCTTTCATATTTCATTTTAATTTTTCTTTTTTCATTTCATTCATATTCCAAATAACTCACTACTCATGATCTTTTACTCTTCATTCTTTTTATTAAGTGTGTGTGTATACATATATGAATATATTTATATATATATTTCATATTATTGTTATTCCAAATCCCACACAGCACACTTCGATTGTCTAAATCCATTTCGTCATCTTCCTGACCTTTATTACTGTTATTGTAAATTGTATTTTCTCACAATATGCCATGTTCCTCTCTCTTCCTCTCACTATTTCTCCTCCATCTAACCTTGCATAAACACTGTTCTTTCTTAAGTAAGCTCACATTCTTTTTCCCCTTCTTATAAGTCTTATTTCTTTTCCACCTTTATAAGCAAAGGCTAGCTGGGTTAAAAACCACAATTATTACTGTACTTCTACAAAAGAACTCCTATTTGTTCATTATTTTTTTCTACTTTAGATCCCATTGAATACTCTCCCTCTGTTTTACTTCATTTTGCCTTTCCCATACCCTTACTCAGTAAGTGGGGAATTTTATTTCATTTTTCCCCCTCTCTCAACCTGGGCTATATTCCTTATTCTTATCCATTTGCTTCTCCCATCCTCTCAAAATCATTTTTATTCACAGTAGACATCTCATATTCACTTTTTGCTTTTGTGCAATATTCTTATTCTCATTCCATCTTTATAAAACTTCAGTCAGCTGTCATTGCTACCAACCCTGCTGTGTTTTTTCTGCAATTTTGTTCCTGTTGGTCCAGTACCTTTTCAATTTTACCTCAAACCTCATAGTATATTCTTCCCTTTTCTTACCCTATTGTTCCCATCACCTTCTGTGTTTTACATGTGTTTTAAACTTTGTTCTCTCCATTTCTTTGCCTTGGTTCTATCCCTACTCTTATCAATTCTCTTTCCTCTTCCCACTCAATAAAAATTTCCCCTCTTTTAGTCGTCTCATATCCCCTTTATTGTATCTTATAATATTCAAAATCCATGTTGACCTTTATTAAGCTTTGCTCAATTGTGCTTGAGATTGCTGATGTGGTGCGGGGCTCCTTTTCTTGGAGTAGGTTTGGTTGTCTTAGAAATACTGCTTTGTTAACCAACACTTGTGCAACAGCATTCAAGACAAGTTTAGAGTAGTAACTAAGAGTAAGCCTTTTGCAGGGAAGAACCTACCAACAAAGAAGCCACCAACAATTAAAGCCCAAGTACAACAAGAGAGTACAACACACAAATGGAAGAAAAGGCAACCCTAGAGCATCCAGACAAGGAGATCAAAGAGACCATACCACTGCATCCCACAGAACCCCTACAAAATAAGTCTACCCCATGAAGACAGTCAGGCAAAACAAAGCATCCTGAGACACAGAAACTAAAAAAAAAAGAGTCACTTAAAATGGGAAGACAAAGAAAGAAACTGCAATTGAAAGGAATGAAAGAATCCCCAGTAAAATAGCCAAATGAAATTGAGGTAAGCAATCTATCAGATAGAAAATTCAAAAAAAAAGTTTATAAGAATGCTCAAGCAAGCAACTCAGTAACAACTACAAGGAACTGAGTGGGAACTACAACCACATGGAAAAGGAAATAGAAACCATAAACAAGAAACAGGAAGAAATGAAAAATACAATATTTGAAATAAAAAAAAAACCTACACTGCAAGCAATTATAAGCAAGCTGGAGGAAGCAGAGGGCTGAAGCAGTGAGCTGGAAGACAAAGAAAGAAGTAGCAGAGTAGAAAAACAAAATGAAAAAAGACTCAAAAGGTATGACTATAGCCTAAGGAAATTTCAAGACAACATGAAATATAACAAAATTCATATTATAGGAATACAAGAATGAGAAGAAAATGAGAAAGTGAGAGAAAACCTGTTCAAAAAAATGACAGAAAATTTCCTTAACCTGGAGAGAGGAAATGCCAGGCAAATTCAAGAAGCACAGAGGGTCCCAATCAAGATGAACCCAAAGACACCCAGTACGAGACATGTCATCATGAAAATACAAAATTTTAAAGACAAAGAGAGTCTCTCAAAAGTAGCAAGGGAAAAACAGATAGTAGCATACAACGAAGGTCCCATAAAGCTAGCAGCTGATTTCTCTCAACAGAAATACTGCAAGCCAGAAGGGAATGGCAAGAAATATTCCAAGTAATGAAAAGCAAAGGCTTGCAACCAAGACAACTCTAGTCAGCAATGCTGTCATTTAAAGTAGATGAAATAAGGAGTTTCCCAGACAAAAGAAGGTTAAAAATAAACACCTTCACCAAACCAACATTGCAAGACATGCTAAAGGGACTGTTATAAGAAGATGAGGGTATAGAGTGAGAGAGAGAACAGAGGTGCAAAAAGAAAAAAATATTGCAATGTAAAAAATAAAAGCTGGGGAAGCAATGCTTATATCAGATAAAATAAATTTTAAAACAAAGGCCTTAAAAAGAGACAGAGAAAGACACTTTATAACACTTAAAGGTAGAATCCATAAAGGAGACATAAACATTCTAAACATATATGCAACCCATATAGGAACACTCAAATATATAAGGAAAATCTTGGAGGACTTCAAGAAAGATATAGATAGCAACACACTTATAGTAGGGGATTTTTCACACTGCTCTGTGAACAATGGACATACTTTCCAAACAAAGAACAAGGACATTATGGCACTGAATGACATACTATATCAAGTGGACATAACTGACATATGTATAGAACCTTTCATCACAAAAAATCAAAATATGCATTCTTTTCAAATTGGAACATTTTCAATGATAAACCCTATGATAGGACACAAAATGAGCCTCAACAAATTCAAGAATTGAAATTATATCATGCATTTTCTGGATCACAATGGCCGGAAACTAGAAACCAACTTCAAGGAAAAAATCAAAACCAGTCAAATCCATGGAAACTGAATAACATGTTACTAAACAATGAATGGGTAAACAAAGAGATGAAGGAAGAAATAAAAATGCTTCTGGAAATAAGTGAAAATGAACACACAATAGTTCAAAACCTATGGAACACAGTGAAGGCAGTCCTGAGAGGGAACTTTATAACAGTATAAGTCGACATAAAAAAAGATTTAAAAATTTCAAATAAATAACGTAACTGCACATCTACAAAAACTAGAACAACAACAAAGCCCAGAGCAAGTATAAAGAAGGAAATAATCAAGATCAGAGCACAATTAAATGACATAGAGACTAAAGGAACAATTCAAAGGATCCCCCAATCCAAAAGCTGGTTCTTTGGAAAGATAAACAAAATTGACAAGCCCTTAACCAGACACATGAAGAAAATAAGACAGATGGCCCAAATAAGTAAAATCAGAAACAAAAGAGGTGAAATTACAAAAGATATGACAGAAATATAAAAGATCATAAGAAATTACTATGAAGAAATAAATTTGAAAATCCAGGCTAACTAGTCAAATTTCTAGAAACATATAATTCTCCAAAACTGAGTTAAGAAGTGGAAAGCCTGAACAGACCTATAACCACTGTTGAAATCAAAGCAGTGATCAACAAACTCCCGACTCCAAAACCTGGGACTGAACAGATTCACAGGAGAATTTTTACCAAACATTCAGAAGAGTTAACCTCATTCTTCTTAAACTATTCAAAAAAAAACCCAAGAAAAAAGAAGACTCCCAAATTCTTTTTATGAAGCCAGTATTATCCTAATTGCAAAACCAGATAAGGACACAACAAACAAAGAAAACTGCAGACCAATATCACTGACGAAAATAGACACTAAAATCTTCAAAAAAATATTGGCAAACCAGATCCAACAATACATTAAATAGATCATACACCATGATCAAGTGGGATTCATCACAGGGATGCAAGGATAATACAATATAAGCAAATCAATAAATGTAATACACCACATAAACCAAAGGAAATACAAAAAAACACATGATTATATCCATAGATGCTGTAAAGCATTTGATAAAGTACAGTGCCCATTTATAATAAAAACACTCAGCTATTTGGGAATAGAAGGTGTATACTTCAACATAATAAAGGCCATATATGAGAAACCTACAGCCAACATCATACTCAATAGGGAAAAACTAAAAGCTTTCCTATTAAAATCAGGCACAAAACATAGGTGTCCATTTTCACCACATCTATTTAACATAGTATTGGAAGTTCTATCCACAGAAATCAGACAAGGAAAAAAATGAATAAAAGAAATCTAAATCAAAAAGAAGAAAGTAAAACTATCACTGTTTGCAGATGACATGATAGTGTACATAGAAAACCCTATAGACTCTACTAAAAAACTACTTTAGCTAATCATTAAATTTAGCAAAATAGTGGATACAAAGGCAACATTCAGAAATTGAAGGCATTTTTGTAAACCAATGATGAAATATCAGAAACAGAAATTAAGGAAAAAAATCCCATTTACTGTAGCAACAGGAAAAACAAAAGTCTTAGGAATAAACTTAACCAAGGAGGTAAATAACTTGTACTCAGGAAACTACAAAACATTGCAGAAAGAAATTAAGGAAGGCACAGATAAATGGAAGCATATACTATGATAATGGAGTGAAAGAATTAACATCATTAAAATGTCCATACTAAGCAAAGAAATCTATATATTTAAAGCAATTGCTGTCAAAACACCAATGATATATTTCACAGACATAGAACAAATATTTCAAAAATGTATATAGAACCATAAATGACCCCGGAAAAGCCTCAGTATTATTGAGAAAGAACTAAATATATGGGGTCACAATACCTAATATCAAAATATATTACAAGGTCTCTGTAATCAAAACAGTTTGGTACTGTTATAAAAAGAGACACATAGATCAATAGAACATAATAAAGAGCCCATAAATAAACCCATGTCAATACTGTCAGTTAATATTTGATAAAGGGGGCAGGAACATAAAATGAAGTTAAAATAACCTCTGCAACAAGTGGTGTTCAGGGATTTGGATGTGTACATCTAAAAAAAAAAGAAGGAAAGAAAAGAAAAAGAAATTTGGCCACCAACTTACACCATACATCAAAATAAATTAAAGATGGATTAAACACTTAAATGTAAGTCATGATACCATAAAAGTCCTAGAGGAAAACAGGTAGGAAAATTTCAGATATCCCACACAGCAATATTTTCAATGATATGTCTTCTAGGGCAAGGGATATAAAGTAAAGAATAAACAAATGAGACTGCATCAAACTAAAAACTTCTGTATGGCTAAAGAAAACATTCACAAAATGGAAAGGGAACCAACTGTATGTTAAAACATATTTGCCAATGATCCTTGGACAAGGGTTTGCTCTCCAACATACATAAAGAATTCATGTGATTCCACACCAGAAAGACAAAGAATCCAATTAAAAAAATGGGCAAAGGATCTGAATAGACATTTCTCCAAGAAGGACATACAGAGGGCCCATAGACACATGAAAAAATGCTCATCACTGGCCATTAGAGACATGCAAATTAAAACCACAATGAGATACCACTTCACACCATTCAGAATGGCCATCATTAACAAATCAACAAACAACAAGCACTTGGGAGGTTGTGGAGAGAAGGGAACCCTAGTACACTGTTGGTGGGAATGCAGACTGGTGCAGCCACTGTGGAAAACAGTTTGGAATTTCCTCAAAAACACTAAAGATAGAACTGTCTTTCGATTCAGTGATGACACTTCTGGAAATATACCCTAAGAATCCTACAACACCAATTCAGAAGAACCTATAAACTCCAATGTTCATAGCAGTGTTATTTATAATAGCCAGGTGAGGAAAATAGCCTAAGTGCCCATCAGTAAATGAGTGGATCAAAAAAATACAATATTCACACAATGGAATGCGATGCGGCAGAAAGAAAGATGGAGCTCCTGCCCTTGGTGACAGCATGGATGGACCTGGAGAGCATTATGCTAAGTGAAATCGCCAAGGGTGAAAGACAAATACCATATATCACTTGTAAAAGGAACATAATCAACAAAATAAACAAATGAGCAAAATAGAACCAGACACTTGGAAATAAAGAACAAACTGACAGTGACCAGGGATAAGGGAGAAAGAAAAAGGGCAAACAAAGGAACAGCAATACAGGACTCGTGAGCATGGACAATGGGGGATATTGACTGAGGGAGTGCAGGGGGCAGGGTAGAGGAGAACAATGGAAAAAAAAGCAAGACAGCTCTAACTGAACAACAATAAAAGAAGAATTAAAATAAATAAATAAATATTTTTAAAGATGGAAAATGCCTGAAATTCTTCTATGAGCAGCTCATTAATTATAGAATGCTCTATTTAGCAGAAAATTATTCTTAGAAATGACATTTTAGTTTTAGGCTGGCAAAGTGAGCTTTATTACTATATCATTAATCATTGACTTGTGAGTGACACCTGGGGAAAATTATTTAGTGGAGATAAGAATACTAAAATATAACACTGAAAATGTCCAATTTATTTCCACTGTGTTCAGTGAGATACCTTTCAGTAAATAATGATACTGATAAACAATTAAAACACCTAAATATTCCCATTTATTTCTAAATATTATTGACTTAGCTCATTTTTGTTTATTAAATAACATGACTTTATTTAATTGATGCATTGTTAAATACACTGTGATATAATTAATACTATTTTAGATGTAAAATTATTACATAATAATAAACACAGAAATTTACAGTTTATTTTGAATTATTTTTTATCATAAAACCTTTCTCTCCATGTCTTTTGTTTTATTAGAGAAATGTCCTATTGTCTTATGAAACTAATTTTTAAATAGAATTTAAAATACAATTTTAAATTTAGCTTCATTCTAAAGTTATGGTCTACTTTTATCTTATTATTTATTATTTATCTTTTATCAACAATTATTTATTTGCTAAAATATACCAAGTTATTTTACCTGTTAATAATATGTGGAATAAACAGACAAACAGAGAGCACTTACCCATATAAATTTTATGCAATCCTGGAAGAGCCATCCATTGTTCAAACATGCCCAAAGATAAATTTAAATTTATAAAAATGAGAACTTTTATGCACTAGACATGCACAAATCAGTGCCAGTAACTAATAAAGGACGTATCTTTATTCTGAGATTGTGTTTGCATTTATTGAGAATGAAAGAAATATTCTACTTGAATTAAATATTGATGTATATTTTAATTTTTAGAAGTTTTATCCACTTAAAAAACATAAAAGATAGTCATGGCATGTTGACTCCTTCTACTCTATCCATACACCATCAAATCTATATTCTGGGAACTAAAGATCATGTTAATCCCTAAAATCATCATCATTTTCAATATCATCATTATCAGAAAGCATTTTAGAAGCGGTAAATGTCTCCTATCCCATATTCTTAAATGCTTCATACACATTGCATTTCAACACATAAAACATGATATCAGTATTTACCCACACTATATTTAAGAAAATAGAAATTTTTAAATTTTAAATATATTCATCAGTGTCACATAGGAAGCATCAAAGGTTAGATTTTCTCTATATTTTTCTTAATTGTTATCATTTATTATTATTCCTGTTATAGCTGCATTTAAAGTTATGCTACTACCTGAAATAATGTTAGGACAAGAATGGTTTTTGACACTAATTATCTATCTATTTATATATATCATACATTTTATATCTATCTGTGTCTATAAATTAATTATACTAATTTAATTATATACTAATTTACTAATTTAATTATATGATCATCTTCATACTAATTTAAATGTAGTTTCTTCAAAAAATCAGAGTCATATAAAAGCCACTTTATGCTGACATAACATGCAGACAATAGGGGATTATTTAATTAACGAGAATCTTTATGTTCTATCTGAAAACTGCAGTTCTATCTTCAAAGCTTTCAGTGCTTAATGGATATAAGCACAACCATTTTTCTGGCACCATTTATCACTTTTCATTTCCACTCTTTCCTAATAGGGTGGGGACATCAGGAAAAGTGGTAATGATAAGTGTAGCAAACAATGGTGGTACGAATTCTGTTCTCTAAGATGACAGTACTTCACTGGTCATATTCACAAACTTAATCTGCCATTGTACATGGGGAAGAAATATGTTTTCTTAAGTCAGTAGATGTAGACTGGATACCTCACTTTGGAAATTATCATGCCAGATGTCCTGTAATTTAAGTAATATAACTATTTCATCTGTTTTAAGATGAGGGGATTTTAAGTAAAAGTCAAAAATATCAAAATTCTCAAAACATTAGGAGAAAGGAAGGGAGAGAAGGATTTGATTATACTTCTATAAAATAGAACACAAGGTCTTCAAGTTTGAAGTCTGTTCTCTGACTGGACAATGAAAGTTAGTTTAAATACCACATACACCACCAGTAAATTATATTAAGTAAACTTTGAAAAATTGCTAAGATATATCTGTAATACAGGGAGGTTGAATTAAAAATTGAGTCTAAATAAAGCTCAAAATCATAACTATTTCTAGCTCATGTTAAATTTCTTTATGGAAGAAACCATAAATATGTATTTTTCTAAGTGAATAATGTATATTCTGGTTTAATACTTTCTAAGTGCTATATATGTAACACAAACATATATACATAACATATACATTTCTTTTGCATATATATATATGTATATATATTTCAGTTGGAATATTTTGAACCAGAATGTGTCAATAAGAAGTGTCAATACTATTACCACATAATTTTTTAGAAATCCTGTAGGTTATATTTTCATAATGCCTGAATTACATTTTCTACATGTGTTCTCAAAACTTTACCATAAATATATTGTAATGAAATACTAATTCATTTACACTTCAGTAAAACAAACTTCTAATGGTCATCGTAGTGTTTTAGATCTAATTTTTAAGTAACTTAAAAATTAATTTAGAATTCATGCAACAATTTCAAAGAATCTAACATATTAGTATAGCCAAGAAAGAAGATATATAAATACTTAAATTGTGTGACTTAATATTCAAGTAAATATCCAGAATTTAATAAACTTGAACTCAATTAATCAAGAGAATATAAATATTTTACTTATTAATATTAAAATGCATCCATTTTGCTTGCAATAAAAATCAGAGATTTATTTATGGCAGCATTATCTCTCAAAATGAAACTTTACATGAATCGACTCTGTCCTTAGACAGCAGCTGGATGTTACTATGGCAACCAGAAAGGCTGCAAATGAGGATCAATGCAGTCAAAAGTAAGAAGGCTAAAGTTAAACCACGTTTTGGGAATAAGTTTGCCATTCTTACTGCAAGACATATGAAATGGCCAATATATTTCTTTCCAACAAAATGTGTACTTTTTTCTTTCAAATAAAAACAATAATTTTGTGGTTTATTAGTCAACTACTTAGATTTACTACTACTATGACTTAATGTATTTTATAATTGTTATTTACAACATGAAATTAATTCATTTGCAAGTGAATACTTTCACATTACTAAACTAGATATCTACAAGGTTTGAATAAAAAACCAATACTTTGGTCATGTCTCAAAAATGAAAAATTAATTGGGTATTTGATATATACTTAATTCTATTTCTGTCAGGTTCTATGACAATAATATGGAATTTACTTCAAGTTTAATACTCATATTCTATAACTTCATCATGTATTTTTTGTTAGAAGAATTAGATAATCATAGGAAAACTAGATATAAAATAGTTTAGAGATTTTCCTTTGGGTTCTGCAAATAGTTGCATTTAGAAATAGCACCTTGACATTCTGAGTCATAATTTGTTTTTCATAAAGTGTTATGGACAAAATATGGTATAAACAATGGCATTTTAAGATTGCTAAATTTTTTTAAATGTGTGCATGTTATATACATTTATGAATAAATTACAATCATCCCAAAGTCTCCAAAGTTTCTTTGTGTTTTTAAGTAGACAAATAAAGTAGCAAAGCCCATATTTTTTATTCTAGAGACTCCAGAAATCAATTACAACTTAGTACACTTTTAACCAGCTTTCTTGAGTTATAACTGGAATATAATCATTTGCACATGTGTGGAGTGTAAATTTGTACTGGAATTGCCACTACAATAATAAAAATTAACATTTTTTTAATTACCTACAAAAACTAAAGCTTCCCAGTGCCTTCTGGAATTCTTTTCCCAAGTCCTTTTTCAAATCCACTCCTTCCAGACTCAGACAAACACTGGTCTACTTTATCTCAGATTAGTTTGAAAGTCCTAACATTGTTATATGTTAGGTATACAGTATTCCTTTCTTTTTTTAATCTGGAGTTTTAAACTTACAATTATTTTGAGAATTATCTATGTTGTTAAATATATCAATAGTTTATTTTTATTGCGAATTAGTTTTTCATTTTATGGCTCCTTTTAAAAGTTTATACACTGAGACAAATATATTTGAACAATAAAAAGTAAATAAATAAATAAAGTTTATACATTTGTGTTGTTTCTACATTTTGGCTGTGTAATGTTCAGTGAACATGAGGGCGAGATATCTCTTCAATTACACATTTTTATTAAATACTTAGAGATGGGATTGCTAGATTATATAGCAGTATTATTTTTACATTTTTGAGGAAACTCCATACTGTTTCCCATAGAACTTGTACCGTTTACATTTCCATCAACCTTTAACAAGTTGAAGCAGAACTAATGTCTCTCATTGCAGTGGTCTCATGATTAGATAGGTTTTATAGATTCTTCATAACAATACCACAAAGCTGAAGTGCCCTTTTTATCACATTCCATAAAGGGGTACATATTATTTACATGACTTACTGTTGCTCATGTCAGCCTTGACAACTTGGTTAAGTCAGTGTCTTCCAGTTTCCCTGACATAAACTTTGGCATTTTTTTGTGTCAAATGTTGTTCACATTTGCTTTGAGTGTTGCATTTTTTATTCAAGAGAATTTTGTTTATTATCTGTACATGTTTTAAACAATATTTAATCATGTTAGGGCATTGAATAATCTTATCTACTTCACGTTTGGTTATGTGAAGAATTTTTACCATCAGAAGTGTTTCAAATCTTTCTGCTTGATCCATATATAATCTTTGAATACTTATTATTTTGTATCATTTTGAAATATTATGTTTTCCAGAATGTTCTGTAATGATTGTATTCAGGTAGCAATGAGAGTTTGAGTTTGCCTAACTTCTAGTCCTTGGTTGAAGACTTCTTTCTTTTGTTGGTATAAGCAACATTATCCTTGTTTGGCTGTGATACATGTTATGGGGCTCTTAATTTTCTTCTCTTTTTTTCCTTCTTTCTCTTTCCTGCACAGTCTCCAATGGTCTTCTTCCTCTTGCAAATTGTCCCACTTTCCCAAAGAATGGTACTCTGCCAACACCCTCATCTAGAATCATTACTAAAGAGAGTCTCAGACCAATCCCAGGTTACTGGAGTTGGCTCTGCTAAATTTAGGTTTTTCTAATTCTTGTAATTTGAAAATTGTAATATTCTCTGTCTCATAGTTATGCCAAAAATATACGTGATATCATATGATCCTTTTGTTGTTCTGAGGTTTTATTGCAAAATGTATTACAAGACTCAGATTTGGGAAGCTGTTAGTTGTATGAACTCTACTTATTCTTTACTTTATCAAAAGAAATTTCTTTGGATATAAAATAATTATTACATTAAAAATAATAATGATATATGCTGGGTTTTCCAGTCACTGATTATAAAGACAATGTTTTAAACATGGACTTCAAGGCTCTAGTTTGGAGGGAAAAATGTCATTTTCTATCTGATGAGTAAATTTTGACTGTTCTTCACACTTCAAACACAAGGGATTAATATAGTCTGTTGATTCATTTCAGTCACTTTATTGATCATTTTTTTAAGTTTCCTGCCAGAATTAAAAGGAAAAAAACCTAAAACTTCTAATAAAAATTGTAGAGCAGCTTTTCATTTTATGTATTACCTCATTGCATCATCAAATATTGTTCAAATGGAACAATATTACAAAATTTTCAGCATTATCACCTCATCCACATCCACACCTCATCCACACCTCATCCGCATCATTCTTCAAGCTTGCCTATTCTGAGAGACATTTAGGTCAGCAGAAAATATTATTTGGAGGAAACTTACTTTTTGTTTTATTTAGCAGATATATCTTCAGTTTTCAAACCTATATTATATACAATTTAGCTTATATTTATCAAAAAGTCCCAAGGAATAAATTTATGGCTTTGAGAGTCTTGGTAAAAGAATATCAAAATCTGACTTCCAGGGCATAAAAAATACTATTTGAATAGCATTTACAGCTTCTGTTAATTACAATGGGCCATAAAACCATCTATGTAAATTATAGGAAGCATTCTCTCACTTTGTTAAAGTATACCAAATTATAGTTCATTATTAATTGTATAAAATGTTCATTTTAAATATCAAAGAAAGGTTCATTGTTATCAATTCCTTTGTAAATTACCAAGATATTAACTGAGCATCTACCATAGTTGGTTTAAAAAGTAAATATAGCCACATGATCTAGGGTAGAAGTGAATCCAACATTCTGATTCAAGAATGACTTAGAGCAACAATTGATTGAAGCAGAAAGAAAAGATACATGGCCAGAAGTATAATTTACTTGACTCTCTGACTTCCTAATTTCCCACCATGACACCACATGACTGCTACTTTGAGAATGTTATAAGAAATGAATAGAAAGAAAAAAGTTTCAATTCAATGATCTAATAAAAGATAGGTGTAGCAGAAGAAACTAAGAATAGTCATCTGGATGAACAGTTATCAAATCTGGGGTATGACCATGCAGGTGTCCAGGCATCTTAAATAGAATACAATAATAGGATTTGTGGTAGAAGAAACAAAGGAAAACCAGAAACAAGACCTATTAGGAAAAATAATTTTAAGTGTGCCTTGTATATAGTGTTGTGTGGGAGATAAGCATAGATTGAAAACTGAGAGGGAAAAATAGTGACAATTATTATAGGTATCACAAGCCATATTTTAATCATAGGGATTATAATTAGAGCAAGCAAGGTTTTAAGCTGCAGAAAATCAATAATATTCATGTTTGAGAAAAAACACTTTGCCTAATTTATATAAAATGAGTAAGAATGAAGATGGGGTTACAGAGAAGAATTCTGTATAATCCAGAAAAGATATGATCATGCTTTAAATCATGTAATATGTGAAATAAAGTATTAGAAAAAGTAGGAACACTGTAGTTAACTTGTAAGAGTTATTTTAAATAGTATAATCAATTTAGTTTTTATGACAGTAATTTTAGCAAAAGTGAAAGACGTGGCTTAGAGCAAAATGTGTGAGTAGGGAAAAGCATTATTAGAACTGTGTGTCACGTAGATACGTAGTGCTCAGTTGCAGTTTTACTAACACTAAAATCCATAGACTGGATAATCTCATTGCATTTTTATTTTACATAGTGCATGTCGCAGGGAGCAATGCTTGCGGGGAGCACCATGGTAGAGTGCAGGGCACCTGGATCTGAGGGTTACTGTCCAGAGCCAGCTGAGGAGAGAGCAGGGCTCTGAATCCCGCAGAATCTGTACAGGGGTTGTCAGGGGTGGGGGGGGGATACAAATCATCGCAAACACTTCTCTGTTTGACAGGAGAGGCCACATGGCTCTTCCCTCTAGGGGAGAAGTCCCAGAGCCCCCATGTCCAAAAACTTATTGAAAACCATATGCACAGGGGGAGATCTCGGGAAGGATGGTGGAGGAGTGAATGGGAGTCAGGCTGACCTCCTCCTCCCAAGACCAAACTGGAATTGTGACTAAATAGTGGAGTAATCACCTGGAAAACAATGGAACGATAGAGGGAGAGGAGCCTTGGAGCTGTGGACAGAGAGTAGATTCAACTCGCACACATCCCAACAGGAGAGAAGTGTGGTGGAGGCTCCTGAGGGTGGGCTAGGTGCCTACAGGCACTAGCACAAGAGGGACATGAGACAGCCAGTTAGCTTCCCCCCAAAAAGTACGGGGTCTGACTCATAAACAGGTACATCTAAACTACAGCAGCTAAAACCAGGAAAATACAGACAAAATGCAACCCCGAAAAGCTTAAGGGCACTCTCTGCCAGAGACAGGTGGCTGGGGATGCAAAGAGACATTTAAAGGGTCAACACAAAAATTGCAGGGGTAGCCACTCTCCTTGATCTCTGGGCAGAGGCAGTAGCAGAGTGGGCTGGTGGCTAGGAAAAGACTGATGAGGAAAACTTTGTGAAGAGAAGTGAAACAGGGTCTGGTGGAGCCCTGGTGATAACTCGCCTCCCACTCTGCAGCTACCATCCTGCTCAGGCATAAGAGAATCAATTAACCTGCCTTTTGTATGCTCCGCACACAGCTTGTGCACCTGTTAGCTGGGGGATTAAATGCAGACTGGCTGGAAGAAATAGAGGATCCCTGGCCAAAAGGGTCACACAGCTGCTTGGAGAGACTGGAGATGGAGGCATTGGGGAAAGAACGGGAGGAGGAACCACGGAGTCCCGACTCCCTCCCCATTCTGTAGTCTTCCTTTTGGGCAGGCAAGGCGCACCACAAAAGAGGCAGAAGCGGGGCACGAACGAACCAGACTGCTCGCAACTGAGGCGCAGTTTGCAAAAATAGTGGATCCTTATCCGAAGGAGTCACAGAACTGCACAGA
Source organism: Pteronotus mesoamericanus (assembly GCF_021234165.1). NCBI lineage: Eukaryota > Metazoa > Chordata > Mammalia > Chiroptera > Mormoopidae > Pteronotus > Pteronotus mesoamericanus. The sequence continues at coordinate 64,359,266 of NW_026555321.1, forward strand.
GACCCCTGAGGAAAGACTGGAGACAGAAGTGTTGGGGAAAGAACGGGAGGAGGAACCAGGGAGTCCCGACTCCTCCTTTCCATAGTCTCCATTGTGAGCGAAGAGGCCACACCCCCAAAGAAGCCAAAAGCTAAAAAACACACAATAGACAGCCCAAAACCACCCAGTGCAGGCGTGCTCACTTGCGCCGAGTGGCCTGTGAGTGCTGGCGAGCCTATGTATGGACCCGCATGGGCTGGCAAGGCCTCTCACAGGTTGGCACCGATGGGGTCTGCAAGTGAGTGCGCGGATAAGCAAGAGCTGGCGTAAATCGGCCTGCGGGGGCCGTGAGGGTAGAGCAGTTCCCAGAAATAGTGGATCCCAGGCCGAAGGGGTCACAGAACTGCCCAGAGTCCCTGGAGGAGACACTGGAGACAGGATTATCTGGAGAATCCTGGAGCTGACTTCCTCCCATTTCCGTAGTCTTTATTTGGCAGGAAAGGCAACACATCCAAAGAGCCAAAAGCGGGGAAAGCACAAAATAGAAGACCCAAAACGGACCAGTGCCAGGGTGCCCGCAGGCCTGGGGGGCCAGATGAGTATGCGAGGACCCAAAGAAGCCCCAGTGGGCAGAGGCAAGCACTCGTGAGCCCAGGTGGGTGGGGGATCCAGCTGGGCCAGCGAGTGCAATAAAGGAGCAGGTGTGAGAGTGCAGAGCGATCCACAGAAATAGTGGAACCCTGGCCAAAAGGGTCACATACCTGCCCAAAGCAGAAGTCAGGCACAGACACTAGACTCCTGGAAGGCTCAAACAAACGACCCAAGGTCATATAGGGTCAACAACTGACATCATCAGAGGCAGGCCCAGAAAGAAAAGTAAAGGGAAAAAATAAATAAATAAACAAATACACAAATAAATAAATAAATAAATAAATAAATAAAAGGACCCGCCTACTACGATAGAAGTTTAATCCATGAAGTCAGGAAATCTAGATGGTCCAATTGAGGCAGAAGCAAAAATAAATAAATAAATAAATAAATTACTTAACAGACTCTCACAAAAATGGGAAGAAAAAGAAGTTACCCCAAATGAGTGGGAAAGGGGACACCAAACAGACAGGGCTAAATGGAATAGAGGCAAAGGAACTATCAGATACTGAATTCGAAACAATGGCTCTAAGGAAGCTCAAGAAGCTAAGCCAGCTCAAAGAGAACTATGAGAAACTTCAGAGAAACTATCAGGATCTTACAGCAAACTCTATCAACCTGGAAAAGTTTATATAGAAACTATTAAGAAGACACAAGAGGATATGAAGAATACCATTTCAGAATTGAAGAACACAGTAGAAGGAATCCAAAGCAGGCTGGATGAAACCGAGGACCGAATCAGGGAGATGGAGGATAAGTTAGAAAAAAACTCCCAGAAAGAACACGAGATGGAAAAAAAGACTCAAAAAGAATAAAGAGGCATTTACGGAAATGCAGGACAACCTGAAATGCAATAACATCCTCATAATAGAGATACCAGAAAGAAAAGAATTCGAGCAAGGGATAGAGAACGTCCTCGAAAAAGTAATGATGGAAAATTTCCCCAATTTGAGGAAAGAAAGGGTCTCATGGATACAGGAGGCACAGAGGACCCCACTCAAGAAGGACTCAAGGAGATCCACTCCAAGACACATCATCATTAAAATGGTAAATATCAAAGACAAAGAGAATCCTCAAAGCAGCAAGGGAGAAGGAGAAAGTAACATACAAGGGGGCCCCGATACGGCCAAGAGCTGACTTCTCAACAGAAACACTACAAGCCAGAGGGGAATGGCAAAAAATATTCCAAATCATGAAAAGGAAGGGTCTACTACGAAGACTGCTCTACCCAGCAAGGCTCTCAATTAAAATAGAAGGGGAAATAAGGAGTTTCCCAAACAGGAGGAGGCTAAAAGAATACATCTCTACCAAACCAGCACTCCAAGATATGCTAAGGGGACTGGTATAAGAAGATGAAGGAAAAGAATGAGAGAGAGAGGAACACAGCTACAAAGAGAAAAGATGAGTAAGTTTCTGTCAGTAATATCTCTCAACATGAATGGACTAAATTCCCCAATCAAAAGACACAGAGCAGCTGAATGGATAAGAAAACATGACCCACACATATGCTGCCTAGAAGAGACCCACCACAGAGAAAGAGACCTATCCACTTTGAAAGTAAAGGGATGGAAAAAAATATTCCAAGCCAATGGGCAAGAGAAAAAGGCCAGGGTTGCCATACTTATATCAGACAAAGCATATTTCAAAACAAAGGCCATCAAAAGAGACCCAGAGCGGTACTTTATAATTCTTAAAGGAAGATTCTATCAAGATATAAATATTGTAAACTTATATGCTCCCAATATAGGAGTCCCCAAGTATATAAGGAAATTGTTGGATGACTTCAAAAAATATATAGACAGCAACACACTGATAGTAGGGGATTCAAATACCCCACTGTCAAAAATGGACAGATCCTCCAAACAAAACATTAATACACATATTATGGCCCTGAGTGACACACTGAATCAAGGAGACTTAACTGACATATATAGAACCTTACATCCCAAAGAAGAAAAATACACATACTTTTCAAATATTCATGGCAGTTCTTCAAAGATAGACCACATGATAGGACAGAAAGCAAACCTCAGCAAATTCAGGAAAATTGAAATATTACCAAACTTTTTCTCGGACCACAAGAGCTTCAAACTGGAAATCAACCTCAAAGAGAAACTTCAAAAACTTGCAAACTCATGGAGACTGAACAACACACTATTAAATAATGAATGGCTCAATAATGAGATAAGAGAAGAAAGCAAAAAATTTCTGGAAACAAATGAAAATGATCATACAACAGTCCAAAACCTATGGACATAGCAAAATCAGTCCTGAGAGGGAAGTTCATAGCAATACGGGCTTACCTAAAAAAGATAGAAACATTTCAAATAAAAGACCTAACACGACAACTTCAAGAACTGGACGAACGACAACAAATAAATCCCAGAGCAAGTAGAAGGAAGGAAATCATCAAAATTAAAGCAGAACTGAATGACATAGAGAATAAAAGAACAATTCAAAGGATCAACCAATCCAGAAGCTGGTTCTTTGAAAAGATAAATAAAATAGACAAGCGTTTAAGTAGACTCATCAAGAAAAAAAGGTAGAGGACCCAAATAAATAATATCAGAAACGAAAGAGGAGAAATAACAACTGATACCACAGAAATACAAAGGATTTCAGAAACTACTGTGAACAATTATATGCCAAGAAATTTGAAAACCTTGATGAAATAGACAAATTTTTAGAAAAGTATAATCTCTCAACATTGAAGGAGGAAGAAGCAGAAAGCTTGAACAGACCAATAACAGCTGGGGAAATTGAAGCAGTAATCAAGAAACTCCCAGCACACAAAAGCCCTGGGCTGGATGGTTTCACAGGAGAATTTTACAAAACATTTAAGGAAGACCTAACCCCTGTCTTTCTCAGACTGTTTCAAAAAATCCAAGAGGAGGGAAGACTCCAGACTATTTTATGAGGTCATCATCACCCTAATCCCAAAACCAAATAAAGAACCTACAAGGAAAGAAAACTACAGGCCAATTTCCCTGATGAACATAGATGCTAAAATGCTCAACAAAATATTGCAAACCGCATCCAGCAATACATTAATAAGATTATCCACCATGATCAAGTGGGATTCATCCCAGGGATCCAGGGATGGTTCAATATATGCAAGTCAATAAATGTAATATATCACATAAATAAAAGAAAAGACAAAAACCACATGATCTTCTGGATAGACGCAGAAAAAGCATTTGATAAGGTACAACACCCAATTATGATCAAAACACTCAGCAAAATGGGAATAAATGGGGAATTCTTCAACATAATAAAGGCCATATATGAAAAACCTACAATCAACATCATACTCAATGGGCAAAAACTAAAAGCTTTCCCACTAAGATCGGGAACATGACAAGGATGTCTGCTTTCACCACTTTTTTTCAACATCGTATTGGAAGTCTGAGCCACAGCAGTTTGAGAAAAGAAGAAATAAAAGACATCCAAATAGGAAAGGAGGAGTAAAACTATCATTGTTTGCAGATGACATGATAGTGTACATAGAAAATCCTGTAGACTCCACCAAAAAACTCGTCAACCTAATAAGTGAATTTGGCAAAACAGCAAGATATAAAGTCAATATTCAGAAATCAAAGGCATTTTTGTATACCAGTAATGAAATAGAAAAAGAATAAATCAGAAAAAAATACCATTCAATATAGCAACAAAAATATAACGTATCTAGGAATAAATTTAACCAAGGAAGTAATAGACCTGTATGAGGAAAACTATACAACATTGAAGAAAGAAAGGAAGACACAAATAAATGGAAGCATATATCGTGCTAATGGGTTGGAAGAATTAATATAATCAAAATGTCCATATTACCCAAAGCAATTTATAGATTCAGCTCAACCCCTATTAAGAATCCAATGACGTATTTCACAGATATAGAACAGACATTCCAAAAACTTATATGGAACCATAAACCACTCCAAATAGCCGCAACGATTTTGAGAAAGAAAGACACAGTAGGAGGGATCACAATCCCGGACATCAAACTCTCCTACAAAGCCAGTATACTCAAACCATCTGGTACTGGCCCAAGAAGTGATCCACCGACCAGTGGGAAAGAATAGAAAGCCCAGAAATAAGCCCAGGTCTATATGGGCAACTAATATTTGACAAAGGGGGCAGAAGCATAAAGTGGAGTAATAAGAGCCTCATGAACAAATGCTGTTGGGAAAGCTTGACAACTACATGCAAAAAATTGAAATTGGGTCATTAGCTGACATCATACACATAAAGAAACTCAAGATGAATTAAAGACTTAAGTATAAGTCTCAACACCATAAAAATCCTAGAGGAGAACATTGACAGGAAACTCTCAGATATGCCATGCAGCAATTTCTTCACCGATGTCTCCTAATGCAAGGGACATAAGGGAAAGAATAAACAAGTGGAACCTCATCAAAATAAGAAGCTTCTGCACGGCAAAACAAAACATCAGCAAAATGAAAAGGGAGCCAACCCTATGGGAAAATATATTCACTAATGATACATCAGATAAAGATCTGATCTCCAACATATATAAGGAACCCACTTGACTCTACTCCAAGACGACAAAAGATCCAATCAGAAAATGGGCAAAGGACCTGGGCAGACGCTTTTCCAAGGAGGAGATACAGAGGGCCAGAGATATTTGAAAGGATGCTCAGCATCACTAGTCGTCAGAGAAATGCAGATCAAAACCACCATGAGGTACCACCTCACACTGGTCAGAATGGCCATCATAAACAGATCCACAAACAACAGGTGCTGGCAAGGCTGTGGGGAAAAGGGAACCCTAGTCCACTGGTGGTGGGAATGCACACTGGTGCAGCCACTGTGGAAAGCAGTGTGGCATTTCCTGAAAAAGCTGAAAATGGAACTGCCTTTTGATCCAGTGTTTCCCCTGCTGGGACTATACCCTAAGAACACCAAAACGCCAATTCAAAAGAACCTATGCACCCCAATGTTCATAGCAGCACAATTTACAATAGCCAAGTGTTGGAAACAACCTAAATGCCTATCAGTAGATGATTGGATCTAAAAATTATGGTATATTTACACAACGGAATACTACAAAGCAGACAGAAAAAAGAACTACTAAACTTCGCAACAGCATGGATGGAACTGAAGAGCATTATGGTAAGCGAAATAAGCCAAGGGGCGAAAGACAAATACCATATGATGTCACATATAAGTGGAACCTAACCAACAATACAAAGATGCAAGGAAAATAAGACCAGCAACACTGAAAGGAAAAGAAAGGGGCATGGGGGAAAAGGAAGGAAAGGGGAAAGTCAAGAAACATATAGCAAGGACTCATGGACAAAACCATAGGGGAAGTGTTGAGGGAGGGAGCAAGGGAAAGTGGTTGGGGGAAGGCAGAGAAAAATGTATTTGAAAAAATAAATTTAAAAAAATGGTAAATCATTTAAAAAAAAAAGAAAACCATATGCACAGGGGTATACAGCATAGCTCATCAATCAATGTCAAAAGGCTATGTTTACAGAAAACAGAGATCCTGCATAACATTTGAAAGAACAGAAGAGATCTGCCTCAGGTCAGGGTCTATGAATAATGAAAATATCCTCCCCAGTATAAGCCAGTTATCATCGCTTTTGAGGGGAGAACAAAGAATGCTTAGAGAAACTTCTCAACCTGATTGGCCCCTGGAACCACCCAATCCAGTTTCAGGCTGTACCTGCCTTTAGTATTGTTTCAAACCTTAACCAGGTGGGGACAGAGCCGCCAAGAGATAAGGAGACTTCTTTCAGATAGAATGAGGACTCTGGCAAGTTCAAGCCAAGCTGAGAGGTACAGGCCTTTTTGCCCTTTCTCCATGTCCCCCGAAGTCCTTGTCCCACTACACATACAATCCGATGTCTGGCTTAGGTTGTCTCTCCTTGCAAGAGAACTTATCCATCATCAACAACCAACCATCACAGGGCTAAGCAGTGTGATGTGAGGGGGACAGTGGCTGCACCCCAGCCAGGAGAACATGTTTCATCTCTTCTGTGGCCTGTTTTCCCAAGGCCTCCTTGATTATTTCCAACCTTGGGGCCCTAATGCCTGTCAGCAGAGTTACAGTCCCTGAAACCAGAAAGGGCGTTGCCCAACAAGTGCATACAAGTGGCTTTATGATAATCAAAAACTCACTTAATGCAGTTTGTGTCATTTTATTATCTTATACCTAATGAAATCATCAGGTCAATCAAAAGTAACCCAGTGAGGATGTTCACTTGCATAATTACCAAAGAATAGTGTTATAGAGAAGTCATTAAGAAATAATCATTACTACCTGTGTACCTCAAAGGAATGAATAATGGGATAAAATAAACAGTATGTAAAATAAAAATACTTGTAGATATAATAAATCCCTTGAGCAGCACAAAATATATATTTATACCAATTTAGAGACTTTTCCTTTTAGTGGCATTTCTTGTGTTTCCAATTCTAATTTACAAATTGTGAGTAGTGATTTTGTAACCAATTAATCCCTGGCTGGTGTGGCTCAGTGAATTGAGTGCTGGCCTTTGAACTGAAAGGCCTACAGTTTGATTTCCTTTCAGGGCACGCTCCTGGGGTCTGGGCCAGGTCCCCAGTTGGGTGTGTGCAAGAAGCAACCAACTGATGTTTCTCTCTCACAATTATGTTTCGTTCCCTCGCCTTCTCCTTCTCTTCCTCTCTCTCTGAAAATAAATTAGCAAAATCTTTTTTTAAAAAATAATTATCTATGACCAAATATCCCTGATTCATTGGCCTTATGAAAAACTGTGGCTCAGTGGATTAAGTGCAGGCCTGGGAACCAAAGGATCGCTGTTTCGATTCCCAGTCAGGGCACATGCCTGGGTTGCAGGTTGGGTCCCCAGTAGGGGACACTTGAGAGGCAACCACACATTGATGTTTCTCTCCCTCTCTTTCTACTTTCCCTCTCCTCTCTCTAAAAATAAATAAATAAAATCTTTAAAAAAAAAAGAAAAGAAATAGAAAACTGTTCTCTTTCCCACCTCTCATTTTGTTTCTCTATTCACATGACAGGTTAGTTTTCAGCAACTTCCTAGGGTGGGCTCTGTTTTCACCAGAGCTTGCAGAACAATATAAAATAAATGGAGGGTTGGATAAAGGAACATGTATTCAGTAATGAGTAAAAGCAGCTAGTATGAATGAATCACAACACAAAACACCTTGTCCACCTTACTTCTTTAAATTTTGAGAGAAAAATAATATATTAATGGTTTTGTAAATAGCAATCCTCACAGAGAGTATTAATTTATTTTCTTGATTCTTTGACATGTTTTCCTTAAAGGAAATTTGACAGTAAAGTACAGATAAGATTTTATAGGAAAGAGACTTTCATCTTGCAGCCTCTTTTTATTGGTAATTAATAATATAGCAATTAAAGTGAGGTTGAATTGCATCAACTGAATTAAAACTCTTGGTTAATCTATTAAAGCCAGTTCATGGTTGTAATTAATATTCTTTTTCTAGAACTTTGTCTTTATACCTGTCAGACACATGTAAGCTACAAAGGAAATGTGCATGTGTAGCTTGATATGTAAATAAGCTGACCTAAATTTTTTTAATTTTCTATGTGCTTATCAAAATAATATAAAACAGCTAATCGGAAGAGGGTTATCAAAATATTAAAATATTTGAATATTCAAATATTCAAGTGTAAAATTAATTTTATTTGCCAAATAAAATAATAAATTAAGAAATGTCAGGCATCCTATATAACACAGGAATAAAATATGTTAGGAAATGTCCTGCATTAAAAAAATAAAGAAAAAACTTTGAAAAAAAATTGAAATACACTGATAAAACATGAAAGGAAATATAACTCTAAGAGAGACATAAATTAAATGTATAATGAAATGTGCTTATCTATGCTGGCTTTTCATTTTAATAAAGAAATATTCCATTTGATCTTTATGTTAAAAAAAAAAGAAGCAACCTTAAAAGTGACCCCTCCATGAAAACCTATCTAACTTGCTAGCCAATTTAAAAATCTGTGTTTGAAGCCAGCAAGTTATAATTTCTCATTAGATGTCACCTATTGATTCTTTGTTCTCATGATGACAATAATAGAGTTGTGACAGATTAAAAGGCAAAAGTTCTGAATTTTAAAAAAATGAACCTTTTAGAAGAATCATCACTATAAGGTCCTAAGGAATAAAAATTATACTGAGTTAGTTAATTAAGGTTGACATTTATTTTCTTTCATAAAATGAAGAGGATGAATAGGTTGATCATATTCATTGCAATCTCCTAACCAAGCCCATGGAAATGTCACATTTTTCTATTTCTAATACTTTTGTTCCATAAAGTATACACCCAATTTAATGAGTTCAATTGGTAAATACTCTTCAAAGGAAGCAACAAAAACTGAGGCAACATCCTTGTATGTCTTTCTTAGATATTTTAGATTAATATTAAAATTTATTTTCTTCTCATAATTTGTTATACACTCATGTTTTACAGGTGGAAGGTGAAGTTTTCTATCATGATAAAGTTCTTCTAATAACATAACAAAATTCTGGCACTTTCCTCTAGATAAAGTTATTGCACCTTGTTTTGCAGAAAAAATAGATTTTGATTACAGAATTAGGAAACACTTTTGGAAATTTGGAGACATAGATTATTTATAGACACAGATTATTTATAGATAAGGCATAAGTGGTTGAGCAAACCATGTTCAGCAAAGCAAAAAGAATTAGCAGAACTTTGTATATAAGTGAAATTTGAGAATGTGTGTTTGAAGATTAAGCTTAGAGAAAAAGTATGCATCATTTTTAAGAACACCTTAAACTAAAGCAACTGATGATCATGTGGTCTTTGGATATTTGCATAAGCTTTCTACACTCACTTTATAAAGTGAGAAAACTGATGATATTTGTATAATTAGAATATCTCAGTATTAAATAAATTAATGTACATAAAGCACATAAGATGGTGCTTCACAAATGGCCTGCAGTTGGTAAATGTCAATAGTTGTAGTTACAACTTTTGGCAATCCATCAGTGTGAAAGTCACATTTTTAAAAAATATAAAGGAAGGTTAAGTGAAGGATATTCACAGGCCTTGTATTTCAGTGGGTTGATTAAGTTTGCCATCATCATAACTATCAGTATTAGTCATTATTGAGTAAATCTCTAAGTTGAGTGAAATAACTTTAAGGGGTGTGTGACTTACTTGGAGATTCATTTTCCTGTATATATCCACATGTTATAGCACCACTTTAAAAAACTGGACTGATGCTTCTGATTATTTCTTCGAATTATTTAAAAATTAATTGAGCATAAGCATTTTTGGAATGGGAGAGTAAAGACTTTGAAATTGCTACTGGATCAAAAACAATGAAAACACTGGCAACAACTTTTTAATCAATGCTTTAAGAACTCTGGAAACTAACCAGATTTCACACAATCCAAAGCTGATTTGTTAAGAAAAAAATAGCTGAATCTTCATAAGAACAATGATCTTTGTGGAGTTTTTAATTTGTCTGATAAACTTGTATCTCTTCCCAACTCAACATAATAGGTATAAACACATCTGTGTACCATCCATTTTTCTTGCCACATTGCATTGGCTAGGACCTCAGTGCTATATACAATGTTCAATAGAAATTATGAGAAAAGCAATCTAACTTGTTCTGAAAATTAAAGAACAGCATTCACTCTTTCTCCCTTAAAGTGCAGGTTTAGGTTTTCTGCAAGTATTTGATTTCGATAATATTTTGTTATGGGTTTTTGGACTATTTTTGTGATAATAATTTGTCTATAGATTTTTAATAATATTTTTGTATAATTTTTATATTGGTTCAATGCTGACTTCATAATATGAGTTGGTTAAGTGGTCCTTCCTCTTCTATTTTTTGAAAGAGTTTATGTATTTATATGTTAATGTTATTTCCTCCTTGAATTTTGGTAAAATTTGCCAGTGAAGTCATCTGGGTTTGAAGTTTTTTTTGTGTGAATATCTTAAAGTATATATTTAATTTCCTTTGATGAATATGTCTGTTCAGTTTATTTATTTTCCAGTGAATGCTTTTAGTTTATGTATTTGGTGAATTAGGCCCATTTCATCCAGTTTATCAAGTTTATGATCATAAATATTTAAAGATATTTTATGTTTGTATTTTTATCTTTGTTTTATGTTTTATATTTTTATCTTTTAAAAAAGAAAAAAGTATTTTCTTTTTTATTACTGGTTTTACCAATTTACATTATTTTTCTTCATAACTCAATAATACTTTATTAACTTTATTAGTTTTTTTCAACACTTATTTTTTATTTCCTTGATTTTCTCTGTCATTTGCTCTTTTAATTTCCATTCTTATCTGCTCTTATATTTATCATTTTCTTATTTTGGGTTTAATTTGATCTTCTTTTTCTAGTTTCCTAAGTTGAAAGCTTATATCATTGATGTGAGAATTTTCTTCAGTTTTAATACAAGCATAAGGTGCTATACATTTTATACTGCAGAATATATACTATGTTGGTGAATGTTTAGATGTAATGGAGAAGAAAATATATTCTGCTATTGTTGGGTGGTGTGTTGTATCAAGTGTCATATGTGACACATGGTTATACAGTGCTGTTTAGGTCTTCTAATTTAAACCTTTCTATTTCTCTTTTTGTTCTACCAGTTGTTTATATATTTTAAAGGTCTGTGGTCAGAGGCAAATGGCTTAGAATTACTATATATTATTGCTGAGAATTTACCTTTTTATCAATATGTAATGTCCTTCTTATCCCTGAACATCCCTTCTTTTTATTCCAGAGAGAAGTGCATGTGCGTGTGCGTGTGTGTGTGTGTGTGTGTGTGTGTGAGAGAGAGAGAGAGAGAGAGAGAGAGAGACATCAACGTAAGAGAAATGTTAATCAGTTGCCTTCTGCATGTGTCTTGACCTTCAGTGGAGATTGACTCTGCAACCTTGGCATGTGCCTTGACCAAAAGTCAAAGTAGTGCTGCCAGTCATATAAAGCAGGAACACATGTAATTTTGTACAGTACATAACATTTGATATTGATAACAAGTGAACATGTTACTGGTTTGTGTATCTACTATACTGTATATTTATTGTTATTTTAGAGTGTACTTGTTTCACTTAGAAAAAGAGTTTTCTGTAAAACAGTGTGCTCTATTAGGACAGAAGCAGTCTCACATATGTTGCGTTATCTTGTCTCTCGATGACATAATTTTCTCTTATGCTTGACTAATCTTGGGTTGTTTTATAGAGTAATGGGCTGTTTAGGCTTATAAGCCTAAAGCAGCAGGCTACATCATAAAACCTCAGTGTACAGTAAGCTATTCCATCTAGATCATTCTTTCTGTTCTTTGAAGGAAGAGCTGGAGTAAAAGAGTAAAAAGGGGAAGGAAAAATCAACAGCAAAATAAGAAGAAAAAGCTTAGTGTATTTAAATAGAATTGTAGTATCAGCTCTTTAGTGACCTAAAAATGAGCTTTGCAGTAGAAACTGAAAAAGTGGAAGTTTGAAGACAAAAATTGACCTATCATCTTAGTCTCTGGGGTCTTTAAACTATTTCCTTTGGTTCAGAAAGCAAGGACTCATGGACAAAACCAAAGGGGAAGAGTTGAGGGAGGGAGGGAGGGAGGGAGGGGGCAAAGGAAAGTGGTGGGGTGTAGGCAGAGACAAATGTATTTGAAAAAATAAGTTAAAAAAAGGAAAAAAAAAGAAAATAAAATGATCATTTGATTAAAAAAAAAAAAGAAAAAGAAAGGATCTATTCAGGTTTCCTGAATTAAGTGCACCAATCATGGATGTGGTCACAATTTAAATAAGAATAAGTCACATGCAAAACAATGTGCGTATTTGTGCTAAGTTTTTTTCTTTTTTCTTTTTAGGGAGTAAGCCCACTGAAAGCCAGAGTAAATATATAATTTTAATGATATATAACTATACAACAATAGTTTTAAGAGTTTGATATATTATTAAAAAAATACCTTTCTGACTCTCTCAACTCTGTCTGCCTAATTCTACATTTTTACCTGTCAACTTTTGCATAATTTGTTGAATCTTAATTTAAATATTACACATATTGATCAAAGAAGAGTTTAGTTTACATAATCCAAAGTTATATGTGGAGCTGTTCTCAAATAAACAAATACTGAAAAATTAACGGGTTATAAACACATTAATAAACATTTCTACTTTATCGTCTGTGTTTATGAGAGCCTTCAAAGCCACAGCTAATAATCCCTGGCACTGATTTATGTATTTACTACAAGAATATTAATAAGCACTTGTAAGACAAAAATTCATTATTATAACATCTGGTGTTATAATGTCATTAAACTCTATTTGTATGAATTTGGAAATTTCTTCTTAAATATTTATTAAAATCTGGTTTGTGAAGTATCATTCAAATGTGTTAAAAGGAACAGGCCCATTTCTCATGGGAAGAGCATATTGGGGTGATTTTTTTCCTGCACATCAGTACGTTAAGCAATGTAGAACTTTTACATTTAATGTTCTCCCTAGGTAGTGAAATAGAATATAAATATATGTCCACAGGTTTTTATTCTTTTTTTCATTCAGTAGTGTTGAGGTGATATACAAGCATATTACTGCAGCTGTATCAAAATGTGTAATAAATAAAGTCACATAAGGACAGATAAATGTGCTTCCTTTTTTGACTATTAGAATGTTTCCATTTCTCTTTCATATTCTTTTTTTTTATTGTTCAAATACATTTGTCTCCATTTTACCACCACCACTTTCCCCAGCCCCCCTCCTCCACCTCCCTCTCTCAATCCTTTCCCACTTTGGCTTTGTCCATGGGTCATTTATGCATATTTCTTTATTTGACCCTTCTTCCTCTTCTTTTCCCTGATATCCTCCTCCTTCTTTCCTTCTCATTGTTGTCAGTTTGTTTTTTTCTTTCAATGTTGCTGGTTATATTTTCCTTCCTTGTTTGTTGTGTTGATTAGGTTGCACTTATAGGTGAGGTTGTATGGTATTTGTTTTTCTCCCCCTGGCTTATTTCCCTTAGCATAATGCTCTTCAGTTCCATCCATGGTGTCATGAAGAGTAGTAGCTCTTTCTTTCTTTTTGCTGAGTAGTATTCCATTGTGTAAATGTACCAGTTTTTTGATCCACTCATTTATTAATGGGCACTTAGGTTGTTTCCAGCACTTGGCTATGATAGCTTCCAAGCTCAGCATGTTAAGAGATTATTAGTGGTAGAAATCTCAAAGAAGTTTAAAAGCATCTATGAAACCATGAGAGACAAGTTACACAGAAAAGAAATTTGTCCTAGTTTACTTCCCACATTTTGGTGAACAAATGAGAATATGTCAAGGTCAGGTTATATCTAGAAAGTAAATATCTCTCCCAAAATGAAAAAAAAGTAATATCTATAAAATAATTTTTCATCCACTTACTTTATAATAGCTGAATACGCACATATATAAGAATAGAATGCCCATCAGATTCAGCTCTTCTTTAATAATAAAATTTTAGTATATTAAATTAAGGGCTAGAAATTTTGATAAGCAATTAGAAGATTAAAATATGCAGACATTAGACAATTGTAGTTTAGTGAAGAAAAATGCAAAGAAAGGAAATTGAATCGAGCTACATTTTATGCAAAGTAACAAAGTAAGCTGTAGACTGGGGATTTTAAGTAAGATTTTTGAAAATTTCTGACTTGTAATGAAACCAATGAAAGTGTTTAAAACTACATCTTATTGTTCTATTTTAATTATATAGGTTTTGGTTATAACAATTTCCTCACAATCATCAGAAAAAAACAACCGGTATAAGTCCCAACCTAAGCTATATATTATAAATGAATATTTTGTTATGTTAATTCTGGAGAATATATAATTAAGTCAAACTTTATTTAAAATGTGTCTATGCTTGTGAAGATGGTATAAAAAAGAGAATTTGAAGTATATTAAAAATAAGAAATTTTTTAAGTTAAATTCATTAAGGTAACATTGGTGAATAATGTATGTTTCAAGTGCAAAATTCTATAATACATCATCAGTATATAGCATTGTGTGCTCACCACATTCCCACTAATCTGATGGGCGAAAATATTTCTTTATTGATTTAACTTTTCTCATGAATATGGTTGTTGCAAACATATGTATCTCTTCATTAGGTATTTGTGGTCCCTTCTTTTTAAATTGTCTGCCTACTGTTGGTGGGAATGCAGACTAATGCAGCCACTGTGGAAAACAGTTTGGAATTTCCTCAAAAAACTAAAAATGGAACTTCCTTTTGACCCAGTTATTCCACTGCTTGGATTATACCCTAAGAACACCAAAACACCAATTCAAAAGAATCTGCGCACCCCAATGTTCATAGCAGCACAATTTACAATAACCAAGTGCTGGAAACAACCTAAATGCCCATCAGTAAATGAGTGGATCAAAAAACTACGGTAAATTTACACAGCGGAATACTATGCAGCAGAAAGAAAAAAAAAGAGCTACTACCCTTCATGACAGCATGGATTGAACTAGAGTGCATTATGCTAAGTAAAGTAAGCCACGGGGCAAAAGACGAACACGATATGATTTCACCAATAGGTGGAACCTAACCAACAAAACAAACAAGCAAAGAAAATATAACCAGCAATACTGAAAGAAAAAAGAAACCAACAGAATAAAGAGGTAAGGGGGGATGGGGAAAGGGAAGGGAAGGATCGAGTCAAGGGACATGTATAAAGAACCCATGGACAAAACCAAAGTGGGAAAGGATTGACGGAGAAAGGTTGGGGGGCGGGGAGCAAGGGAAAGCGGTGGCACGAGATGGAGACAACTGTATTTGAACAATAAAAAAGTAAAATAAAAAATAAAGAAATGACTAAATAAAAATTCAGTATTGATACAACATTAAAAGAATAAAATGTGTGCCCATATCTTTGGTTATTTTGTCTTATGAATTTAGATATTTGATTGAATTATTCTAAATGAATGTTGTACATATGTTGACTAGAGTTTGGATTTTTTTTTTCAAATACATTTGTCTCTGCCTACCCCCCACCACCTTCCCTTGACCCCTCCCTCCTTCCCTGCCTCAGCTCTTCGCCTTTGGTTTTGTCCATGAGTCCTTGCTATGTTCCTTGACTTTCACCTTCCCTTCTTTTTCCCCGCCCCCCTCCCTCCTTTCCTCCTGTCTATGTTGATATCTTTTCCTTTCAGTGTCACTAGTCTTATTTTCCTTGCATCTTTGTATTGTTGGTTAGGTTCCACTTATAGGTGAGATCATATGGTATTTGTCTTTCGCCCCCTGGCTTATTTTCGCTTAGCATAATGCTCTCCAGTTCCATCCATGCTGTCTCGAAGTTTAGTAGTTCTTGTTTTCTTTCTGCAGTGTAGTATTCCATTGTGTATATATACCACAATTTTTTGATCCAATCATCTACTGATGGGCATTTAGGTTGTTTCCAACACTTGGTTATTGTAAATTGTGCTGCTATGAACATTGGGGTGCATAGGTTCTTTTGAATTGGCGTTTTGGTGTTCTTAGGGTATAGTCCCAGCAGGGGAATCACTGGATCAAAAGGCAGTTCCATTTTCAGCTTTTGAGGAAATTCCACACTGCTTTCCACAGTGGCTGCACCAGTCTGCATTCCCACCAACAGTGGACTAGGGTTCCCTTTTTTCCAGAGCCTCGCCAGCACCTGTTGTTTGTGGATCTGTTTATGATGGCCATTCTGACTGGTGTGAGGTGGTACCTCATGGTGGTTTTTTTTTGTTGTTTTTTTTTATTTTTTTTATTAATTTATTTACTTTTTAAATACATTTGTCTCTGCCTTCCCCCACCTCTTTCCCTTGCCCCCTCCCACCTTCCCTCCCTCAGCTCTTCCCCTTTGGTTTTGTCCATGAGTCCTTGCTATATGTTCCTTGACTTTCCCCTTCCCTTCCCTTTCCCTGACCCCCCTTCCCTCTTGTCTCTGTTGATTTCTTTTCCTTTCAGTGTTGCTGGTCATATTTTCCTTTCTTCTTTGCATTGTTGGTTAGGTTCCGCTTATTGGTGAGCTGAGCATCCTTTCAAATGTCTCTGGGCCCTCTGTATCTCTTCCTTGGAAAAGTGTCTGCCCAGGTCCTTTGCCCATTTTTTGATTGGATCGTTTGTCTTCTTGGAGTGGAGTCGAGTGAGTTCTTTATATATCTTGGAGATCAAACCTCTATCTGATGTATCATTAGAGAGTATATTTTCCCATAGGGTTGGCTCCCTTTTCATTTTGCTGATGTTTTCTTTCGCCGTGCAGAAGCTTCTTATTTTTATGAGGTCCCACTTGTTTATTCTTTCCTTTAGGTCCCTTGCTTTAGGAGACATACCAGTGAAAAACTTGCTGAGTGGGATATCTGAGAGTTTCCTGCCAATGTTCTCCTCTAGGACTTTGATGGTGTTGCGACTTATATTTAAGTCTTTTATCCATCTTGAGTTTATTTTCGTGTATGGTGTCAGCTGATGATCCAATTTCAATTTTTTGCATGTAGCCATCCAGTTCTCCCAACACCATTTGTTGAAGAGGCTGTTATTGCTCCATTTTATGCTTCTGCCCCCTTTGTCGAATATTAGATGTCCTTAGAGACCTGGGCTTATTTCTGGGCTTTCTATACTGTTCCACTGGTCTATGGGTCTGTTCTTGTGCCAGTACCAGATTGTTTTGAGTATAGTGGCTTCGTAATAGTTTTATGCCCGGCATTGTGATCCCTCCTACTTTGTGTTTCTTTCTCAAAATTGCTGCAGCTATTCAGGGTAATTTATGGTTCCATATAAATTTTTGAAATGTCTGTTCTATTTCTGTGAAATAAGTCATGGGTATCTTAATAGGGATTGCATTGAATCTATAAATTGCTTTGGGTAGTATGGACATTTTGATGATATTAATTCTTCCAATCCATGAGCACAGTATATGCTTCCATTTATTTTTGCCTTCCCTAATTTCTTTCTTCAATGTTGTATAGTTTTCTGCGTATCGTCCTTTACGTCTTTGGTTAAAATTATTCCTAGGTACTTTATTTTTCTCTTGCTATATCAAATGGTATTTTTTTTTCTGATTTCTTCTTCTTCTATTTCATTGCTGGTGTACAAAAATGCCTTTGTTTTCTGAATGCTGACTTGGTGTCCTGCTGTTTTGCCAAATTCACTTATATTAGATTTATTTTTGTCAACTGAAATATGACAAATTTCCTGTGTGGTTCTGTTTTATGTTTAAAGGTAAGTAGTATGTTCTCTAAATGAAGTTTACAGTTACACTTTATATACATTTATATATATATGTATATGTATATTTTTTTTACTAAGTATGACTAAGAATGGTCTGTGAAAGAATCGTTAATGTTAAAACTCTTGGAAAATAGGGAGAATTTAAAAAATTTTCTATAATGAGTGATAAAAGAAAATTAGGAGCTAAGTATGTTTTTAAGCCAGTTTATAAGATCTGAATATATACCCCCACAACTGTGGTGTTTGAAGCCCATAAGCACAGACCTAGGCAGAGTATGAATAGGAAAAACTGAATGTATAAGCACAGGATAAGCTTGCAATATTAAAACTGATCAATAACATATAGATCAACAATAAATCAGCCGTTGGAAAACTTCCACCAGGTACTTATGATGGAGCCACAACAAGAATCATCATTTCAACATGAATCAGCATCTCCTGAGACAGTTAATCTTCATATACTTCTAGAACAAATGAGAGAAAGTGGTGATTGATGGCCGACTTCGATACTAATCCTATTGGTTTTTCATTATCAAAGAGCTTAAATTGGAAAAAATAAGATAAAGCAAAGAAAAGATCTCTATGATTAAGTAGGTTTGGCTCCAAGGTACTGAGAGTCCTTTCTTGTGCATCTTTATGATAAATGGACTAGGATTCTCTGAAAGGGCATCTCTAGGGCAAGTAGGAATATTATAACTCCAGTAAATAAAACCACACCCATGTTTTCAGAAGCCCTGTGGAATTGTAAGTAACAAGACTGACTTTGTTTAATCAATGGTAATAATATTGGTTTGGTGAACCATATTTTCCCCCTGAAATAAGTTTGTGCTACTCTATCAGCCCTTAAGTGGCATCCTTTCCTTAATTGATGGGAATGGTTGGCTTGGAATATGGTGAAATCATCCTAGTAAGATAATAAGAGATGAATATTATTACTGCTAGAAATTAAAATATAACATCCATATTTACTGCAAGTTTGTCATTGTTTTTAACTGAAGTACTTCTATATTTTAGATAGAAATATGGGGTAGAGGGAGAAAGAAAATAAGGGGAAAATGTTGCCCAAAATGTGTAATAAAATTGTGGGAAAAATTCATTTCAGAACCCAACTGATAGTTATTACATTTAGTCAAAAATCAAATTATTTATTTTATGCACAAGAACATTTTTTAAAGTATGGGAACATTTTTTCAGTGAGTTTTCTGAATAGTTTATCTTATGCCAATAAAAATGAAAAAGTGGCTTTAATAGTTAATGAATTCTCACAAGAGCAAAGTGTTCTTTTTTAATCAACTTTTATTATTATTCTATTATGGTTGTCCTAATCCTTCCCCCTCTGCCCTCCTCTGACCATCCCACTTCCCGCTCCCACAGTCAATTTCCACACATTGGATTGCATTTGTATCTTATAAATCCTTGGCTAAATTATAGTTATCATTTCTCTTAAAGCTTATCCAAAAAATTAAATTATCTTGGATTTTTTTTATAGTGAGTGCAAAATACACATTTATTTTTCTCCACATCCAGTATAAGTAAAGGAGGAAGAAGTCAATGGGAAAACAAAAAAATAATGTATTCACAGACATTTATTTGAATAAACTTACTTGTATCTATATATGTAAATTACATTCAAATTAATATAATTTCACAGTATGGAAATTTAAATCTCTAGATGATTATGCACATAAGAGGTCACATTCAGGTGTGCTATCTTTTCAGAGTTTTCGGAAGACTGTGTTCACTCGTAAACAGACAGAATTAAAAATAGGAAACATTGTCTTCTCTGTGCCAAAAGCATGTTTTAAGAGGAGTAAACAGTTGAACTTAATCAATTCAGTGCTGTAGCAGCTGCAAGATGCCTTTATGGAACACCATAAATTCAAACTAATTAATCCTAAATGTATTACAAATTATTTTTGTAAACTACACATCGATCCTTAAGGGTTATTGAAACAGCTGAACTTGATGTCATTTGCCCCATCTGTCACAACAGATGCTTTATTTCTATATGAATATTAAACAAATTTTGAAGGCAATTTCCATAATTGTAAGAAACATTTACAAAAATGAAGAAAATATCATAGTTTTCCTGATGATCAGGAATACATTTTTTATGCATTTTATTATGAAAGGTATTAAAAATATAAAGCATTAACACAAATCTGAGTTTAAATGCAGAATACAAGGATAAAGTACCCCTCATAACTATAATTTTTCATATCACTTTCCCCCATAGATTACTTAACAACTTTAACACCACACTTTATTATTCTGGTAATATTTTGATTGAATTTACTAGCTTCTTTCTAAATAAACTTTTTCAAGTTAATTTACCACGTGTCACTTTTGGACTCATGCTTTTCTTTTGATTTTGATAAAACCATTGGAGAAAATGAAGTTTGGCATATAATGACTTAAAATTTATTTTCAGTGAAAAAATTCTCAGTCTCATATAACCATAAGGGGTTCCAAATAATAATTTTAAATGCAGAGATTGAAGACATTGGGTGAACAAAATCTCCCAAGAGAATGGTATAAGGTGAATGCATTGAAGAAATACACATGACAAATGATTTCTATGTGACAAAGGTGAAGAACCACGGGAGAACTTTTCACAGGTGAACAAGGAGCTACAAGCAATGACTTTAATGACATAACAATGTGGTGGTGGCAATCTCACAAGCTGTTTTCTATCACCCAGAGGAATAGTAGATATAATATGGTGGATGAGCTCTCAGAATTATTATGCAAAATTTAGAAGCAACAGAATTAACATAAGATTACAATAGAAATAAATCATTAAAATATGAGGTCTGTCCAAAAAAGTACAGCCCTTGTTAATAGAACAAGAATGGTTTGCATGATATATAAGTGACTTGACAGCCAAGGAGAGGGTACTGAAATGTGCATGGATGAATAATGATGACTTCACCATACTAGTCAGTGGGCATGGTAGATACCATTGAGTGAGCATGTGTACTGTGTGGCCATCACATTCAAAATGACTGAGTGAGTAGAACAACAAATCTGCATCAAATTTTGCATTAAGCTTGAATATTCCTCTGCAGAAACTATTCAGATGATTCAGAAGGCCATAGCTATTGGCAACTGGAGACTGGCAGCTTCATCATGACAACATGTCTTCTCATGCATCTTGCCTCCTAAGGAGGTTTTTGACAAAACATTAAATCACCCAGGTGACTCAGCCCAATTACAGCCCAGTTTTGGAGCCCTGTGGCTTCTGGTTTTGCCCAAAACTAAAGTCACCTTTGAAGAAGATATTTCAGATCATGAGTGAGACAAAGGAAAATGTGGCATGGCAGCTGATGGCAATTGGTAGAACTCTATGAGGTCCCAAGGTGCATTGTTTGAAGGGGGCTGAGGCGTCATTGTCCTATGTACAATGTTTCTTATATCTTGTATCTTCTTTAATAAATGTCTCTATTTTTCATAGTACATGGCTGGATACCTTCTGGACAGACCTCATATAGTGTTTAATGATAAAGGAAAAAGCAGAATGTTAATTATAATTGATTTAATTCTCAATATAGTCACATGTTTCTGCTATTATGCATTTTTTTTGTTTTCCTCTACAATCTTTTTTTTTATCATTCATTTTTTTAATTTTTTTTAATTTATTTACTTTTTAAATACATTTGTCTCTGCCTCCCCCCCAACTCTTTCCCTTGCTCCCTCCCACCTTCCCTCCCTCAGCTCTTCCCCTTTGGTTTTGTCCATGAGTCCTTGTTATATGTTCCTTGACTTTCCCCTTCCCTTCCCTTTCCCTGCCCCCCACTTCCCTCTTGCCTCTGTTGATTTCTTTTCCTTTCAGCGTTGCTGGTCATATTTTCCTTGCATCTTTGCATTGTTGGTTAGGTTCCACTTATAGGTGAGATCATATGGTATTTGTCTTTCGCCCCCTGGCTTATTTCACTTAGCATGATGCTCTCCAGTTCCATCCATGCTGTCGCAAAGTTTAGTACTTCTTTTTTCCTTTCTGCTGCGTAGTATTCCGTTGTGTATATGTACCATAATTTTTGGATCCAATCATCTACTAATGGGCATTTAGGTTGTTTCCAACACTTGGCTATTGTAAATTGTACTGCTATGAACATTGGGGTGCATAGGTTCTTTTGTATTGGCATTTTGGTGTTCTTAGGGTATAGTCCCAGCAGGGGAATCACTGGATCAAAAGGCAGTTCCATTTTCAGCTTTCTGAGGAAATTCCACACTGCTTTCCACAGTGGCTGCACCAGTCTGCATTCCCACCAACAGTGGACTAGGGTTCCCTTTTCTCCAGAGCCTCGCCAGCACCTGTTGTTTGTGGATCTGTTTATGATGGCCATTCTGACTGGTGTGAGGTGGTACCTCATGGTGGTTTTGATCTGCATTTCTCTGACGGCTAGTGACGCTGAGCATCCTTTCAAATGCCTCTGGGCCCTCTGTATCTCCTCCTTAGAAAAGCATCTGCCCAGGTCCTTTGCCCATTTTTTGATTGGATCGTTTGTCTTCTTGGGGTGGAGTCGAGTGAGTTCTTTATATATCTTGGAGATCAAACCTCTATCTGATGTATCATTAGCAAATATATTTTCCCATACGGTTGGCTCCCTTTTCATTTTGCTGATGTTTTCTTTCGCCATGCAGAAGCTTCTTATTTTTATAAGGTCCCACTTGTTTATTCTTTCCTTTAGGTCCCTTGCTTTAGGAGACATACCAGTGAAAAAATTGCTGCGTGGGATATCTGAGAGTTTCCTGCCAATGTTCTCCTCTAGGACTTTGATGGTGTTGCGACTTATATTTAAGTCTTTTATCCATCTTGAGTTTATTTTCGTGTATGGTGTCAGCTGATGATCCAATTTCAATTTTTTGCATGTAGCCATCCAGTTCTCCCAACACCATTTGTTGAAGAGGCTGTTATTGCTCCATTTAATGCTTCTGCCCCCTTTGTCGAATATTAGATGTCCATAGAGACCTGGGCTTATTTCTGGGCTTTCTATTCTGTTACACTCATCTATGGGTCTGTTCTTATGCCAGTACCAGATTGTTTTGAGTATGGTGGCTTTGTAGTAGAGTTTGATGTCCGGTATTGTGATCCCTCCTACTTTGTGTTTCTTTCTCAAAATTGCTGCGGCTATTCGGGGTCGTTTATGGTTCCATATAAATTTTTGAAATGTCTGTTCTATTTCTGTGAAATACGTCATTGGTATCTTAATAGGGATTGCGTTGAATCTATAAATTGCTTTGGGTAGTATGGACATTTTGAGGATATTAATTCTTCCAATCCATGAGCACAGTATATGCTTCCATTTATTTGTGTCTTCCTTAACTTCTTTTTTCAATAAAATATGGAACGCTTCACGAATTTGCGTGTCATCCTTGCACAGGGGCCATGCTAATCTTCTCTGTATCGTTCCAATTTTAGTATATGTGCTGCCGGAGCGAGCACTATTATGCATTATTGTTATGCATATTCAATGCCAGATAACTTTAATTTTATATTGTTTTATGGAACACAGTTAAGATACTTAGAAACAATTTAATCCTTTTGTGTTTTGCTTTTAAAATTTGTTAGTCAGAACCAAAGGCACATTTAGCCTGAAGCTAATTCATCCCACCATGAGGCAAGACAATTGTGGACATTTCCCACCCAATGAGGTTTTCCAGTGCTACTGGTACCTGGGTATGAGGGCAATCCACCTGTACCATGAAAGTCTTTCCACCTCAGAAATTACTTGCCCAGGTAAACATTATAAGGGGAAATTGGGCAACTTCAAAAAATAAATTGTTTCCCTGTTTGACTAAATCTGTACAGTATGCTATTATGGAATTAGGAAACTGTATATTCAAATCTCAACCCAAGAAATAAATAGATTTCTGAATGCTTTGACTTCTCTAAACCTACATTCCCTAATGGGTAGAATCAGGATAATAACATAATATAATAAAAAGTAGATTTGAGATTTAAAAGACATTCACATTGTAGGTACTCCAATTGTGTGATTCTGCATCCTTCTTCATTATTCTGAACACGATATACATTTTAATCCTATGCAGATTGAACATGTGTTCTGAAGTATATATGCCTAGTTATAAGCTGTCATAGACAGAAGTGTCTGCCTAATACCTATATGCTGCATTGAATGACATGCCAGCTCCTGCAATTTGAAATTTGTGTTTTGCCACCAGAATCACCTAGACCTAAAGTACTTGCTAAGCATGTAACTGTTGAAAATAAACCAGCAGAATTATCCACTGCTGTTCAGTAACTTAAACTTCACATCTGGGACCAATGGAAGTAGACACTCTGCCTCTTTTTTTACACCTTGTTTCATTCTTACAGTTTTTAGCATGGCTTCTTTTAGGAATCCCTGCATTTAATACTATTTCTCACTTCAAAGGGCCCTTTGCCTGAATGAATCTCAATAAAGCATCATATCTCTCATTTAAAAAAATATATTATCAAATACAGAAGACAGAACTGAAGAAAACATGGCAAATTATAAGCATGAATTGTTTCTAAATGTGTAAACAGAACAAAACAAGAACAGCTTTTATGTGAGGTATGTGAACATGTCATTTATGCTGGAAACTCCTTAGGAATACAAATGTTTTCTTTAAAGATCACAAGGCCACATGAAAAAATATTGAGTAATTCTGGTATCCTCAATCAAATATACTTTGGTTGAGTGTTTACAATATTTTCTTTGGGCACTTGGCTTGAGTGAACAAACATAAAATTTACTGAAAATAGCTCTGTGTGACTTGGTTCTTCTTTGAAAAAGAAATTCAATTGACTTCTTGGCTACTATCAAGATGAATGTTTCAGTGTTGACGTTTCTTCCTAGTTTAGATTTTGGTAAATGTAAGGTCATTTTTTTTGAGCATTTAATTCTAGCACATTAAAGGCTGTGCTATTCAGATTAAAGATACATATTACCTATAAGCTCAAATGTCATGCAGCAATTAAAGTAAAAATAAATTTTTTATGTGTTGGCAATCTATTTCTATAGCTGCTTTAGCTATTTGATTTTTCTAAGGAATTGTACAAACAAGATAGTCTGTTATATGAAAAAGAATATTAATGCTGCCTTCTAAGTGTTGTGAAATATATTTTAAAATATATCAAAATTCATAACTGTTATGTATTAATGACTTCTTTATAATTTATATTAAGAACAGAACTGTTTAAATTCCCGTTGTCATGTTTATTTCTTAGCAAATTGTGAAATGAAAGGTGACTACACATCCAATTGAGACTTAACCTGCTCAACATCAAAACATGTTCCTAAAATCAGCATTTGAAAATTCCTACTAATGTGCTATACCAAACTATTGAGGAAGAGATCATAGAAAAAAAAAACACATGCTATTTTTGGAAAGCCTGCACCAAGCTCAGCACTCTCTCCCTCTGTTGTGTAATCAGCTCTCACACTTACAGCCTGGGTTAGGTACGTATTCCTGCCCTAAATTTATAGTGAGGACCTTGAGGATCTCATACCATGACTTGCACTTCCAGAATCTTACAACACATAAAAGAGTTGTTAAGATGATTCATTACCCCATGTAATTTCACTGTGTGATACCATTTAAATTGTATGGACCTTGATTTAGCACTGAAAGAAATCTTTAATTTATGCACTATTCCATGGCCAAAGTATTCTCTCATCTACTGCCAGGACACTTTTTCCTATATCTTTCTTTCTCCGTAAATATGTTTCATGAACAGTATTTCTTTTTTTTTTTTCTTCAGAATTTCATTTTAATTCTTTGGTCCTCCTACAATATTCTAATTATTTTGATTAAGATTTTTATCTTTTTAAGCAATGTAAGGGTCATTGCAAAACAGAAGGAATGTAAAGAGATTTCCTATATATCCCTGTCCCCATGCATGCATAGTCTCCCTCATTATCAACACCTCCCTTGACTAGACAGGTACATTTGTTACAATTAATATTTTCACTTTTATTCACCTACTGGAGTTTTTAATTACTCTTGAAATTTCTTATTTAGAAGTTGTTTAATCTCTTCATATTTGGGGATTTTCCAGTTATCTCTGTGTCTCATTTCTAGTTTAATCCATTGCGGTCTGAGAAATCATTGTATGATTTCTATCATTTTAAATTGATTAAGGTCTATTTTATGGTCCAGAATGTGGTCTCTTTTGGTGAATATTTCATGTGAGCTTGAGAAGAATCTGTTTTTTGCTGTAGGGTGAAATAGTCTATAGATGTCCTTTACATTCACAGTTTGATGATATGGTTGTGTTCATCTATGTCCTTACTGATTTTTTTTTTTTCTGCTGGAGATGTTCATTTCTGAGACAGGGGTATTAGAGTCTCCAACTATGATTGTGGATTCATCTGTCTCTCATTCAGTTCTATCAGCTTTGTCTCACTGCATTGCAGCCTTTGTAGGCTGGACAGGTCCGCTCTGGGCTCAGGTAGATAGAAGAAGATATGTGGAGCCTTGGGGATGCTTGACATGACTTTATTTGGGAGAGTCACACAGGCACAAGCCCAGTCCAGGGAAATCACACAGACCACAAAGCCTGTATCCACTCTGCCCACAGGCCAGGGAGGTGCAGTGTGTGAAGAGAGTCACACAGGCCAAAAAGTCCATGTCCGAGTTGACGCCCCGATTCCCCACCTTGTCCACAGCTCCTATCCCTTTCATACTAGCCTTAAACAAAGCAGGCAATTAAGTCAGAAGGTGAAATAGCATGAGCTGCGCATGTGATCCTACTCAAGGCAACAGGGCAGTTTATTGCACCTGGGGCTCAAGGCTGTGAGGCCCAAGCAAAAGCCTGTAGGAACACTGCTCTATCAGACTTCTCCAAGGTTGTGAGGAGTTGCTCTCTCCAGTTACCCACCCATCTAGGTGAGGGAGCCAGACCACCTCCACGTACCCTACACTCACATAATGTGATGTTCTGTTGTCAGGCACATGCATGCGAAGGATTGTTAGATCTTCTTGAAGAATGATCCTTTTATCATTATGTAACGCCTTCTTTTATCTCTGATAACTTTTCTTACTTGGAAGTTCCTTCTGTCTGAAGTCAATAAAGTTACTCATGCTGCATATTGTATTATAGACTATGTTTCTCTTTCAATTTCCTTCTAATTCATGTGTCTCGTAATTAAAGAAGTTTCTTTTAAAAACTTATTGTTAGTTACTGTCTTTTGATCCACTCTGGCAATCTTCATCACTACACTAGTTAGTGTATTTAGACTATTGACATTAAAAGTGATTATTAACACAGTTGAATAATGTCTCCCACATTTGTGACTGTTTTCAATGTACTGCCATTGTTCTTTGTTTCTGTTTTCATTATCCACTCTTTTTCTGCTTTTTGTGGTTTTAATTAAGCATTTTATATTTTTTCTTTCCTTTCTTACCATATTGATTATACTTCTTTTTGTTGTTGTTGTTCAAATACATTTGTCTCCATTTTCCTGTCACCACTTTCCCCTGCCACCCCACCCCTACCTCCCTCCCTCAATCCTTCCCCACTTTGGCTTTGTCAATGGATCCTTTTTACATGTTCCTTGATTTGACCCTTCCCTTCCTGTCCCTGTTACCCCACTCCCTCCATCCTTCATGTTTCTGTTGGTTTCTTTTTCTTTCAATGTTGTTGGTTATATTTTCTTTGCTTGTTTGTTTTTTTGGTTAGGTTCCACTTATAGGTGAGATCATATTGTATTTGTCTTTCACCCCCTGGCTTATTTCACTTAGCATAATGCACTCCAGTTCCATCCATGCTGTCACAAAGGATAGGAGCTCTTTTTTCCTTTCTGCTGCCTAGAATTCTATTGTATAAATATACCATAGTTTTTTATCCACTCATTTACTGATAGGTACTGAG
Organism: Pteronotus mesoamericanus; assembly: GCF_021234165.1. NCBI lineage: Eukaryota > Metazoa > Chordata > Mammalia > Chiroptera > Mormoopidae > Pteronotus > Pteronotus mesoamericanus. The sequence goes on from NW_026555321.1 coordinate 64,386,961, forward strand.
GTTGTTTCCAGCACTTGGCTATTGTAAATTTTGCTGCTATCAATATTGGAGTGCACCAGTTCTTTTGAATTGGTGTTTTGGGATTCTTAGGGTATAATCCAAGCAGTGGATTGCCATGTCAAAAGGCAATTCCATTTTTAGTTTTTTGAGAAAATTGCAAACTGTTTTCCACGGTGGCTGCACCAGTCTGCATTCCCACCAACAGTGTACTAGGGTTCCATTTCCTCCACAACCTTGCCAGGACTTGCTGTTTGTTGATTTGCTTATGAAAGTCATTCTGACTGGTGTGAAGTGGTATCTCATTGTGGTTTTAATTTGCATTACTCTGATGGCTAGTGATGATGAGCATCCTTTCATATTTCTCTGGGCTCTGTTTATGTCTTCCTTGGAGAAGTGCCTATTCAGGTCCTTTGCCCATTTGTTAATTGCATTGTCCCTGGAGTGGAGTCATTTGAGATCATTATAGATTTTGGAGATCAAACCCCCATCTAAGATATCATTGGCAAATATATTTTTGCATATGTTTGGTTCCCTTTTCATTTTGCTGATGTTTTCTTTAACCATACAGGAGCTTCTTATTTTGATTAAGTCCCAATAGTTTATAATTTCCTTTATGTCCCTTGCTCTAGGGGACATATTGGTGAAAATATTACTGCATGGGATATCTAAGTTTCCTGCCTATGTTCACCTGTAGGACTTTTATGCTGTTCTGACTTGTATTTATGTCTTTTATCCATTTTGAGTTTGTTTTTCTGTATCGTGTAAGTTTGTGGTGCAGTTTCACTTTTTTTTGCATGTAGCTAAGCAGATTTCCCGGCACCATTTGTTGAAGAGGCTACTTTTACTCAATTTATGCTACTGCCCCCTCTGTCAACTATTAATTGACCATAGAGATGTGGGTTTATTCCTGGGCTCACTCTTCTGTTCCATCGATCTATGTGTCTGTTCTTATGCCAGTACGAGACTCTTTTGATTACAATGCCCTTGTAATGTATTTTCATGTCAGGTATTGTGATCCCACTTACTTTGTTCTTCTTTCTCAAAATAGCTGCAGGTATTCAGGGTCATTTATGTTTCCATATACATTTTTGAAATGCCTGTTCTATAACTGCAAAATATGCCATTGGTAATTTAATAGAGATAGTGTTGAATCTATATTGCTCTGGATAGAATAGACATTTTAATGAGGTTAATTCTCCCAATCCATGAACACAGTATATACTTCTTTTTCTTTGTGTCTTCCTTAATTTCTTTCTGTAGTGTTGTTTAGTTTTCTGAGTACAGGTCTTTTACCTCCTCGTTTAGGTTTATTCTTAGGTACTTTATTTTTCTTGTTGCTATAGCAAATGGAATTTTTGTCCTAATTTCAGATTCCAATAGTTCATTGGAGGTGTAAAAAAATACCTTTGATTTCTGAATATTGACTTTGCATCCTGTTATTTTGTCAAATTCACTTATTAGGTTGAGTACTTTTTTTGGTGCAATGTGTAGGGTTTCCTATGTACACTATCATGTCATCTTTAAGAAATGACAGTTTTACTTCCTCCATTCCAATTGTGATGCCATTTATTTATTTTTCTTGTCTGATAACTGTGGCTACGACTTCCAATACTCTGTTCAATAGAAGTGGTGAAAACGGACATCCTTGTTTTGTTCCTGATCTTAGGAGGAAAGCTATTAGTTTTTGCTCATTGAGCATGAGGTTGGCTGTAGGTTTTTCATATATAACCCTTATTATCTTGAGGTATGCCTACTTTACTCCTATTTTTCTGAGTGTTTTTATCATAAGTTGCTGTACTTTATCAAAAGCTATTTCCACATCTATTGATATGCTCATGCGATTTTTGTTTTTCCTTTTGTTTATGTGGTGTACTACATTTATTGATTGGAGAATTTTTTTACCATCCTTTAATCCCTGGGATGAATTCCACTTGATAATGGTAGAATATCTGTTAATGTATTGCTGGGTGTGGTTTGCCAATATTTTATTTAGGATTTTAGCGTCCATGTTCATCAGCGATATTGGCCTGTAATTTTCTTTCTTTGCTGTGCCTTTCTCTGGTTTTGGGATTAGGATGATGCTGGCCTTATAAAAAGAGTTTGGGAGTCTTTCCTCTTCTGGAATTTTTTTTTTTGAATATTCTTAGAAGAACAGAGGTTAGTTCTTCCTTAAATGTTTTGTAAAATTCTGTGAAACCATCTGATCACGGGCTTTTGTTTGCAAGGAGTTATTTGATTACAGCTTCAAACTCAACAGCTGGTGCTGGTCTGCTCAGGCTTTCTTCTTCCTTCAGTCCTGGAAGGTTATATTTTTCTAGAAATTTGCCCATTTTGCCCAGGTTTTCAAATTGCTTGGCATATACCTGTTCATAGTAATTTCTTACAATACTTTGTATTTCTGTGGTATCAGTTGTAATTTCTCCTCTTTCATTTCTAATATTATTTATTTGGATCCTCTCTTTTATTTTCCTGATGAGTCTAGTTAAAGGCTTTCCATTTTGTTTATCTTTTCAGAGAAGAAGCTCCTGGATTTATTGATCCTTTGAACTGTTGTTTTAGTCTCTGTCATTCAATTCTGCTCTGATCTTGATTATTTCTTTCCTTCTACTACCCCTGGACTTTGTTGGTTGTTGTTTCTCTAGATATTGTAGAAGTAGGGTTAGGTTGTTTATTTGAAATGTTTCTCTTTTTTAGGAAGGTGTACTGCTATGAACTTCCATCTCAGGGCTATATATAATGTGTGTTCATTTTCATTTTGTTTCCAGAAAATATTTAAAATTTCTTCTTTGATCTCATTGTTGACCCATTCATTGTTTAATAGCATGCTATTCAGACTCCATGCGTTTGAATGTTTTTGAGTTTTTACTTTAGGTTGGTTTCACGTTTCAGGCCCTTTTAGTCCAAGAAGATCCTTGTGCTGATTTCAATTTTCTTGAAATTGTTGAGGTTTGTTTTGTGTCCTATTATTCCATCTATCTTTGAAAATGTTCCATGTTCATTTGAAAAAAACTTGTATTTTTATTTTTTGGGATGAAAAATTATATATATATGTATATATATGTATATACATATATATATATGTATATACATATATATACATATATATATGTATATATATATATAATCAGTTAAATCCATTTAATCTAATGTGTGTTCTGTTGCACAATATCCTTGTTGATGCTTTGTTTGGAAGATATATCCATTGTTGACAGTGGGGTGTTAAAATCCCCTACTATCAGTGTGTTGCTATCTTTATCATTCTTGAAGTCCTCCAAAATTCTCCTTATGTATTTGGGTACTCCAGTTTTGGGTGCTTATAGATTAAAATGTTTATATCTTTTTGATGGATTCTTCTTTGAGTATTATGAAGTGTCATGTGTCTCTTTTTATGGTTTTTGTTTTGAAATCTATTTTGTCTCATATAAGTAATGCTACCCTGGCTTTTTTCCTTGTCCATTTGCTTGTAATATCTTTCTCCATCTATTTACTTTCAGAGTGTGTAGTTCCTTTCCTCTGAGGTGGGTCTCTTGTAGGCAGCACATAGGCAAGTCATGTTTTCTTATCCATTCAGCTCCCCTATAACTTTTGATTGTAGCATTTAATCCATTAACATTTAAAATTATTATTGATAAGTACTTATTCACATTTTCTGCTTGTACCTGTCTTTCTCTCTTTCTCAGTCTTTTCTTCATCTTCTTAAAGCGGTCTCTTTAGCATATCTTACAATGCTGGTTTGGTGGAGGTGTATTCCTTTAGCTTTCTTTTGTGTGGGAAACTCCTTTTTTTCACTTTCCATTTTAATTGAGAGCCTTGCTGGGTAGAGTAGTCTTGGCTGCAGGCCTTTGCTTTATATTACTTGGACTATTTCTTGCCATTCTATTATTGCTTGTAATGTGTCTGTTGAGAAGTCAGCTGCTAGTCTTATTGGGTCTCTTTCTTCTTCTTTCTCCCTTCCTGCCTTTAAGATTCTCTCTTTGTCTTTGCTATTTGTCATTTTAATGATGATGTGTCTTGGAGTGGGCCTTGTTGGCTTCCTCTTGATTGGGACCTTCCTGGTGCTTCCTGGAATTGTGTGATTTTTTTCTCTCCTCCAGTTAGGGAAGTTTTTCATCATTATTTTTCAAACAAGTTTTCTCTCCTTTGCTCTTCCTCTTCATCTTCTAGTATCCCTATTATATGAGTATTTTTACATTTCATGTTGTCCTGCATTTCCCTGAATGCTTCTTTGTTCTTTTGAGTCTTTTTGTTTGTTTGTTTTCTTGCTCTTTCTGGCAGCTTCTTTCTACCTTATCCTCCAGCTCACTGATTTGATCCTCTGCTTCATCTAGTCTGGTTTTGATTCCTTCTACAGTGTTCTTCAATTCAGAAGTTGTATTGTTCATGTCTTCTTGCCTCTTCTTGATAGTTTCTATGTCCTTTTTCATGTTGATACAGTTTGCAGTAAGTTCCTCATAATTTCCCTGTAATTTTTGGTAATTCTCTCTCAGCTTACTAAGCTCATTGAGCTTTCTTAGAACCATTGTTTTAAACTCAATATCTGATAGTTGACTTGCCTCTATTTCATTTACTTCTCTTTGTTGGGATTCCTCCTTTTCCTTTGATTAGGTGGGGGTTGTTACTTTGTCTTCACATTATTTATGAGACTCTACTTTTTTGCTTCTGCTTCTTAAATTGATCTGTCTTCTTGACTTTGTGGTGTGAACTTCTATGGTAGGAGACTGCTTTCCCCCCTCCCATCTGAATCTGCCTGTGAGCAGAGAGGGTCAGTTGTTGACCCTCTCTGACCTTAGTCAGTCTTTCGGAGACTTCCAGGAATCTGCTGTCTATGTCTCTCTGCTGCAGTTGTTAATCTGATCACTGTGCCATAAGCAGTCAGGGAAGGGCAAAGGCCCTCCTGTGGGTGGGGCTATTGGACCCTTTCATGCTGCTGCCACTCAAGGTAGTAGTCTGCCTGAACAGTATCACTGCTGCCTTATGGGGGAGGAGTTAGCACCTGGATCCCCCCAGCTACTCCCTCAGTTCTCTCCCCAAATCTCAGTCTCCAGACCTTCCTCAAGTGTCTCTAAACCACTCCACATCCCCTTTAGCCAAGGATCTACTATCTCTGACTGTCACTCTCTACTCAGCACCCAGGCCTGTGTAATGCTGGGCAGTGGCAAAGCCTCCTGGGGCGGGGCTAATGTGTCCTTTCACACTGCTGCCTCTCAGGGGAGTGGTCCACCCCAGCAAGATAGCATCTGCGGAACGGGTGTGTATCAGCACCAGGACCCCACTGGCCACTTTCTCAGCCTCTCCTCAAGGCCTCCTTTTTCAGTTTCTCCTCAGACGACTCCAGCCCACTCTGTTTCCACCTCTGCCAGAGCCCAGGATAAGAGGTTGCCACTACCAATTTTTGTGCCGGCCCTTTAAACGACTCCTTGTGTTTCTAGCTGCCCATCTCTGGCAGAGAGCACTCTGCCACTCTTCACAGCTGGCTGTTTGTGTGCTTCTTGGGCTCTGGTGTTATAGGCTAGAGATCCCCTATATGGTTTAGACCCCACTCTTCTCAGTGGAGTCTAAGTGGCCATTTCAACATCCCTCCAGCACTGCCACCCATGGGTACCTAGCCCACCTTCTCAAGCCTCTACCAAACTCCTTACCAGTTAGGTTGTGCTGATGCTGATTCTTCTGTCTGTCTGAGGTTACAAGGCTCCTCTCTCACTATTGTTCAGTTGTTTTCCAGGTGATTTCTCCACAATTTAGTTGTAATTCCAGATTGGTGCTGAGAGAAAGTCAGTGTGACTTCCACTCATTCCTCCACCATCTTGAATCCCTCCCACATTTTTAGTTTTTTAATGAAATTCCATCCTGTTTTTCACAATGTCTGCACCAGTCTGCATTCCCACCAAAGGTGTACTGGGTTCCCTTTTCTCCACAACCTCTCTAACATTTGTTGTTTTTTTTATTTATCAATGATGGCTTTTCTGAGAGGTGTGCGGTGATATCTCAATGTGGTTTTACTTTGCATCTCTCCGATGACTAGTGATGGTGATCATTTTTTCACATATCTATGGACAATCCGCATGAAGTCTATTGTGTGACAGACAATTATGTCAAGGCATCTTATACTCTATATGGGAAGAAAATCTATAAATATGGAATTCTTACCAACTTTCATTGCCAAGAGCTGTAAGACCCTGCTGCTCATAAACCTAAACTAATTTGAGAATTACTTTAAGCTTAAATATTAATTCCTCACATAATACACACATTAAAATAATTTTTTTCTCAAATATAACGTCATAGAAGAGAATTAAGTCCATGTTTCTAACTATATTATTCCTCCCATGATCAAAGATCACCTTTGTAAATCTATAGCCAGGTAGATCTATAGTAATAATTTTATAGCAAAGATTATCAATGATTCTGCTTCTATGTTATCACCATATTTTCTTCAAACTTCTAACAATTCTGATTGTTTCAAGTTTTTAAAAGTAAGGTAGTATTTTTTTTAAATTTGTAGTCCTCAAATCTGTAACATTTCTGAAATTATAATAGGTAGTTGAATGTTGAATGAATGAATGAAAGACTGAGTGAATTGACTGGTAAAGGGTATCGAACTTTTGATCAATAAAAGGCAGAGTGAGTTGGCAGGCCACTGTTAATATAAGAAAAAAATTAATAATTAATAAAGAGACAGCACATGGATTCTAGTATGGATTTAGACTCATACCATACATTTCTCATTATAAATCTAGTGAAGACTTTATTACTTATGTTAATGGACTCTGTGGATAATTTAAAATAATTTATCACTTAGGCAATGCTATACATTTTTGTACTTACAAAAGACTATGAAGGGTCCATGTGCTAGGAATTCACAATTCATCAAAGTATTGCAATACACCTTGACAACTTACTTAAAAAGAGCTTGATTTTATATACATATGTATACATATATCTCCCAGTTATATAGTTTTTCCTTTTCTCTCCTTTAACTTCAAAGTGATACATTTTCATACTGAGTAATAAATAATGCTAAACTGAGCCATCTTAAATCTTTCATATTTTCTTCCTGAATGTTTAAAGAAGAAGCTCATTAGGACTATCTTTTCTGACAAAAAAAGTTACTATTTTAGTTAATTCTTCATTCATTAAGAAACATTTTTAATTTGGTTCTAAGAACTGTGTTAGAAATTAGAGAATTCCTAAAGGAAATTTTTAATTTTAAGGAGTTAATGATTCTAATATAAAAGTCACCTTTACAAACAAAATAGCACATGGCAAGTTCAGAAGAGCCATCAGAAGATACGTAGACATATATATATAAGAACATATAAATTAAAGAATGGGATTAGGATATTAAGGTGTGGATTAGAAAAAATAGTGCTTTATTTCATTTTTAAAAAATGACTTCAGACAGATTAGATATGACAACATTTTTCAAGCATAATGTTTTAGAATTAATTCCTTATAATACGTCTCTGAAGAGACAGGTGCAAGCAAAATATTTACTGGGGAGTGCACCTGAAATACAATAATACGAGAGTGAGGAAATAAGATTAGGGGGAGGGAGAGCTGACTCTCAATGCCATGGCAACCAGCACTTCCGTTGTAAGTGTCCTAATCTATTCTTTAATAAAAGCATGTCTTTCTCCAATGAGAAAAAATTCTCCAGTTGTTTTTTCTCTTTCTTTTGTCTATGAAAATGTATTTTTTAATGCAAAAGGTAGATATGAATATTTAATCATAATCTATATAATGAAATAACATAAATATATTTAAAGTAAAAAATATAGAATAAAAATTCAACAGAGCTAAATACTATTATGCTAAGTTAGATAAAATAATTATCTTTACATACTAGCCATTGGTTGTTATTTATTTGCTATGTGTCAACAATTAAAATAGACTGAAAAATAGAAATCCTAAGTCCCACATCTTAAGTATTGTGGCCTACTTCAATTCTCTGTTACTAAAAAGAAAGGCATTACTGATAGATATTGAGTAACTTTAACTATTATTCTGATATCTGCCTTCAAAATCACATGATGTCAATAATAAAAAAAATAAGCTAATATGAAATTACTGCAGAAAGAAATTGGAATTTGGAACATACTACATAATTCATTTGGAAAGCTACTTCATATACCAAAGGTTGTATTACTGTATTAATTCCCCTTTGAATTTATGTCTATCCTGCTTCAGAAGAAAAATGATAAGGCATGAAAAGAGAATTTCAGTGAAGTTGACAACACAGGTGTTTGGCGACTGTCTTCACTATTTACATGGAAAGCACATTTTGAACCATTTTCTCCTCATTCATTAATGTCATTTTCCTCCATATTTTTTCACTGTGTGAATAATAATTCACCATATAATCTATTTAAGCAAACATTTACATGAGCATAATCTTAATGTGAAACACTACAATATTTCTTGAAAATTTATACTGTGTTAAATGTCCCTTCAGTTACTTTTAGTAATTATTACGCAAGGACTATATAAAGTAAATTAATAATATTTCCACTATATTTGAAAAAACAGATCGTGGGGAGAAAAGCACACATTAAATGCCTGCACCATGAATATATGATTTACTGAGACAAATCATAAATCCTGACCAGTTTTTCATTGGCTCTGCTCTCTGAGAACTATTAAAACCTGGGGTAATGAAAAGAAGATATTCTTTGTGATCAGAAAGACCCAAATTTGAATCTTGGTTCCAGCAGTTCTTATCTGGATATGGTTACTAAATGTCTTTCAAATTTTGAAATACCAGTTTGTTTAATCTAAAATAGTTAAATAATAATAATATATGTCTTGCGTTTTGTTTTGAGGATTTATTACATTTATGTACTCAGGGTCCCTAGCCCAGTGCATTCCAGGTACCAGATACTTAGGTCACCAACAACATGTCATGGTTTGGTTCTTGAATTCAAAGAAAAGTGCACATATTATTCGATGTTAACCAGTTAAGAGAACAAATATAGTTTTGTCAGGTGTCAGAGTTAAAAATATGTGAATGTGATTACCTATTCAAACATATATAGCATACTATATGCAGTATGCTATATATGCCATATAGTATACATACTATACTTGTTTATAGTGAATATAAGTATGTTGTGCTAAACAATGTTTTTATTTAGTATACATTATTTTATATATACAATACACAGATAGCTTTATAGGTGTATAACATATAGTATGTATATTATACTCATATAGTGATGTATATTTATATATAGTATATATATTTATATGAATGTATACACATATATACATGAATATATGCATATAAATATACACATGTATGTATGTGTACATATACACATGTGTGTGCTTGCCCATGTGTATGTATGTGTGTATATGCATGCATGTGTATGTAGAAATGTATGTATATGTACACACACATATATATGTATACACACATATACACAATGAATAAAAAGTCATTTAGCACATAGAGTTAAAATATATGCACTATATAGTATATATGGGGGAGGTGTGTGTGTGTTATTTAGGGAGGGGTAGAGAATTGGTGTGACCCCTGCTATTGGAGCATCCTATGAACAGGCAACTTCCAAACAATAAAATTATTTTTTAAAAGTCCTTCAGCATCATAAATTTTAGGCAGCAAAATTCAAAGAATTCTGTCTTTTTTGACCTGATACTTGAATAGCAAGAACTATCATCTTCACCAATGATTTTCAACCTTTTCCATCACATGGAACACATAAACTAATTACTGAAATTCTGTGACACACTCAAAAATATATTTTTGCTTATCTGACAAAAATTAGGTATGATTTTGATTCATTCACACCCCACTATTGTTGTGTTGGCTGTTGTCATTTTTTTAATATGACAGTCTAAGGGAATAGAGGTCTGTATCTCTGACTAAATAATAAGTTATTGCATGTTTTAAAAATTCTTGTGGCACAGCACTTGAAAATCACTGATCTTTACACTTTTCATAGCCCTGCCTACTTTTTATTATGTGCAACACAGTACTCTTTTTTCTTTCCCAGTCTGGAACTGAACAGCCTCCAAACATGTGATGAAAATGGCACATTGAGTTTAGCCTTTTGTCTTGGTGGAGCTAATAGGGAGAATCCACTGAGGGTTGTAATTCACAACTTCTGTTCAACCCAAAACAAGACTGCAACATGTCTTCAAAATATCTAACATAGTAAGTAAAAAAATATTTCATAAATGCATTCACTAAATTGGCATTTATCCTCTGTTTAGAAGCTATTAAATAAGAATTTAAAAGTCAGTACACTTGAAAATCCAATTATAAGTTTACCTTTCATAAGGACATTGTGCTTATCCCAGTGACTGTTTTAAAAACAATTGCCACTATCTGCTTTCAGAAAACTGTTCCACATATAGCAAGGACTCATGGACAAAACCAAAGGGGAAGAGCTGAGGGAGGGAAGGAGGGAGGGGGCAAGGGAAAGTGGTGGGGGGAGGCAGAGACAAATGTATTTAAAAAGATATTTACATTATGCTGGGATTGAAATATAAAAATTCAAAATACTTATTACCTAGTATGATTGAGATACCATGCTAAATGTTAGGAATAAAATTAAGAAACTTGGAACTCAGGGAGAAGTACTTATTAACTCCAATAAACGGGTAGAGGATTTTTTTTAAACTAACTGACCTCATTAAGACCAGATAAATTCTGTTTGATGCAAAAATTTCAGTATAAATTCTTAATGATATCTGATTTACTAATATTCCTTAATAAAATCACTTACAGTTTTTATAAAATATATAACTCTAAGAGAATATGAAAGATAATGTAATTGAAAAAAATTGTATGGAGCATGCAAGCAAGACTGATCAAGCAACTTGTTCTGTTTCTGCTTCCAAATGTACATTAACTGTATTTACTTTTATTTCCACTGTCACTTAATTCAGACCTCCGTCTTTGGCTGCCTGGCACGACTACGACTGTAAGTGCCTCTCTCTTGCTTCCACTTTAAACTTTCTACAATCTCTCTCTACTCACAACCCACCAAAAAAAAAAAAAAAGAAAGAAAAAAGAAAACTGTTCCATAAAATCATATTGGCTATGTAAAGAAAATGTATTATTCTGGTGTTTTTCTCTGTAAAAAAAAAAAATATTTCCTTTTACTGACAGCAGTTCCTTTAAGATTTTCTTCTAAAAATTATCTCTGAGGGCTTGTACAGATTGAATTGCAGATGACCAAGTCTCTGAGAAGATAAACATATTTTGAAATGTTGTAAAACAAGTAAAACTCTAAAAAATCAATAAAACACCACAGTGAGAAATGGTCCGACTTGTGGTCTTTTGGACTGAAAAGATAACTTTTTATACCATGCTACTGGATTACTAAATTAAAAGCTGTTGTCTTTTGTGTATAACTTCAGTGAGATGCAAGTTTAAATATACGCAAGCTTAAGATAACACATTTTCATCCAATTCATGGTAAGACATAGACCATATTTAACTTAATTCTATTTGATAAAGAAATGTGAATTACATGCTATATTAAGAACTAGGTCGGTATTATAAATGCCTATAACTACCAAATAAGTGATTATATTTGGTGACCAAAACTTGTTCTTGGTATCTTAAATGATACAATCCATATAGAAATATGTCTAGGAGTACAAGTTAGCCATTGACATTCTCTAAAACCAAGGTCAAATTTGTTAACCCTCTCCTTTTTAAATTTTACAAACATTATATCTCTCTCCAATTTTAAATGTCATAGTTATTAATAATGCACATTTATGAGATGTACATTTTATATCACTACTCATCTTTGAAAGATAAATTTATATGAAATGTGTTAATCAAAGAATTTGTTGTTTTAAGTCTCAAAAGCAATTTTCCAGTATTGACATGACAGGATCACTATTGAGAATGAATCAGCATTCTTGATTTCTCTGAATTATGCTACCAGTTATCCATAAAAAGGGGTTTTTGTTGTTAACTTTCAAACCTCTTTAATAATTTTAATGATTGTTTATAGAAGAAGGTTTGCTAAAGCTGAATCTAATGCTCCTAATCACAAAAGTTGTTACTAAATTGCAATAATTGAATCATTGTTCAAAACTTTTTTATATGCCAAGAGTTTTTTTTTCTTCTGTTTTCAGAATTTCAAGTATCAGATTCTGAAAACAAAAGAAAGTAAAAGTTTCTGCATCAGGGCTATCTAATCCAAAAAGTCCCTGGAAATGACAGATTCAATCAAGACAAACAATGGGCAATCAATACTGTTGAGGTTCCAGAAGCAGGTGTTTCTGTCAGTCAGAGTGCAGTAATCTCTGAGAAATGAGATCAGATAGAAGAAAGCACTGAGACTTCTATTCTATTTTGTTTATTTTGCCAATGTTTTCTTTTGGCAATGTTTTATATTGTTGTTCAGTTACAATTGTCCCACTTTTTTTCCCCATTGCTTTCCCCTGCCTCGCCCATGCCCCCACTCTCACAGTTAATCCTCACTCCATTGTCCATGCCCATGAGTCCTTTATACATGTTCCTTCACTTGCTCCTTCCCCTTCTTTCCCCCATTTTCCCCTTTACCATTACTTTCTGGTTGCTGTTCTTTATTTCCATTTCTCTGGTTCATAGTCTCTGCAGTAAATGGTGCTGGGAGAACTGGACAAGTACATGCAAAAAAGTGAAAATAGACCACCAACTGATACCATACACCAAAACAGCTCAAGTTAGATAAAAGACTTAAGTACAAGTTGTTATACCATAAAAGTCTTAGAGGAGAACATGGGCAGGAAAATTTCAGATGTTTCATGCAGCAATATTTTCATGGATATGTTCCCTAGGGCAAGGGATATAAAGTAAAGAATAAACAAATGAAACTGCATCAAATTAAAAAGCTTCTGCATGGCTAAAGAAAACATCAGCAAAATGAAAAGGGAACCAACTGTATAGGAAAACATATTTGCCAATGATACCTCTGACAAGGGTTTGATCCTCAAAATACATAAAAAAATCACACGACTCCACACCAAGAAGACAAACAATCCATTAAAAATGGGCAAAGGACCTGAACAAACACTTCTCCAAGGAGGACATACAGAAGACCAATAGACATATGACAGTATGCTAAGCATCACTAGCCATCAGAGAAAGGCAAATTAAAACCACCTGAGATACCAGTCCAAACTAGTCATAATGGTCATCATTAGCAAATCAACAAACAATAAATGCTGGTGAAGATGTGGGGAAAAGGGAACTCTGGGGCACTATTGGTAGGAATGCAGACTGGTGCAGCCACTGTGAAAAACCATATGGATTTTCTTTTCTATAGAACTGCCTTTTGATCCAGTGATTCCATGCTAAGATTATACCCTAAGAATCTTACAACACCAATTCAAAAGAACCTATGCACCCCAATGTTCATAGCAGCATTATTTATAATAACCAAGTGCTGGACACAGCCTAAGTGCCCATCAGGAAATGTGTGGATGAGGGGATCAGAAAACTGTGGTACATTTACACAATGGAAAGCTATGCAGCAGAAAGAAAGGTGACTTTTTTAAGCATGCAAGTTAGGTATTTATTACATGCCAGGCATGAAGGTGAATATAGGGAACACTATCTAGGCATCAAATTTGACAACAAAAGAAGGGAACATATTTGTCTTTAAAGGGACTTAAAACAGAAGAAAAAGAAAAACAAGAGCATTATATTGCAGAGCCCTTATTCAAGTTCAGGTCTATCTGGCCTGTAATAAACACTAAACTTGTATTAAGCAATATAAAAATAAGAATAAAACCTCTGTGCCTTTTTCTACCAGCTCTTATTTTCCAGAGATTACTGCAAGATATCTGACTGACAGAAACTCCATACTGTGGGACCTCTATTCAACTTCAGGTTTACCTGACTTCACTACTTAGCTTTTAAATATGTTCACTGAACCACACAGTGTCCTTTAAATATGTTTTTTTGGGGGAGAAGTTTTACCCCATTGAGCTGTGTCTATAAAACTATATTTTCTGAAAAAAATGTTGAGATATAGAATCAGACAAGAATTAAAATTCTTTGGAAGATATTGAGATATAGAATCAGACAAGTTAAAATTCCATAGGAAATTCTTCCTATATCTATGTTTATTATGTTCTTCTTTTTTTCAGTGACCTAAATGTCATTCCTCCTTCAGTATATCAACAGATTCTTACCTAAGGTCTGATATTTTCACCTTTATTTACCATGAATTTTGGTCGATTCATTGCTCAGTCTTATATATTCAACCACAGAAAAACTTATTTCTATGTACCTCTTATCTTTAAACATATTTAATGCTTTATCCTGATAAGAGCAAAGAAAAATAAAAGGACAATATCTTTTAACCTATTCCCACACCTAGCTCATGTTTTAGAAGTCTTTGTTCCCATCACAGCTATGCTTTTCTCTTTTCTAACTTACTACCAAAAATATGGCTTTCACACAAAACTTTCTTTTTAAATTTCTTTTAGAATTTAATGATGATCTTTATGTTTCAGTATCATTGTGAGGTCAACTCTATGTAGCATTTTACACCATAAACTTTTGCTCTTTTTGAAAGGAACCTCTTGGGTCTGTAACATCAGTTTTTTCTACTTTTCTTTCTACCTTTCTGAATGTTCTCTGACTCCACAGACTGTTCTGGTTCCTCTGACTGAGGCCACCTCCCTTGCTCAGATGCTAAACACTCTTGTCTTTACTGTTGCAAACTTCCCAAGGGATTTTGCCTGCATTAAAAATTATCAAACTAAGATAAACCTGCTGCACCAAGGTAAAGTGTGTCTGCATTTCCCTTCCTTTCCTATCATGGGAATCAGCCTAGAACACTGAGAAGAAACAAAATAAAAACAAACAAATAGGATTGAGGTTATACATCTTTGGCTGGACTGCCACAGAGGTGATATTTGATCCTTCTCAGCTCCTCATCTCAGGGGCACACAAGTTCAGTATGTCTCACTGCTGGGGATATTAACTCCTGGTGAAGGTTCTGCCTGCCAAGTCTCTCCTGTAAAGGTACAGTTGTTCCTTCTGTTATTAATAAAGTATTTTGTGGGGAGATGCTTTGAAACTCCAGAAATGTCTTATTTCTAATCAAGGTCTCCATGTACACAATGTGTCTTGACTCGTACCATTTACTATATTCTGTTTCAAAAATTAAATTTAAAAAAGGTCTACTTTATTCTGTGTATCTAAAAAAAATGTGCCATAAAACATATACTCTTAACAATAAAAGACTCATTTACTGAAAAAACAAACAGACAACAAAAAGTTTTGAGGTAGAATTTCAGAAATTTATTAACTTAACCATTCCACACAATTTCTATTCAAACAGACTGTTAAGTATAAAATAAAAACAAAAGTTCAATTTTTGTCTTTATACCAGATAAATTGGCTTAACTACACTGTTATAATGCTCTCTGGCAAACAAGTCATGACCAAACAAAAAAAACAACATAATTCAGGATTTGGATAGTGACACAGGCTTAGTTTTTCACTTTTGATAATGCCAGCAACACCAGATGGTACCAACAGTGAAGTGTCTAGGGAAGAATTAACCTGTAAGACAAACACAAAGGAAGGAGATACTTTAGGCTTTTTTCTAAAGTTACAGGCCAATTTATAAGAGAACTTTCATGGTAAATTGTTATTTTCTTTTCCTTTTTTTAACCTAAAAACACTTGGGACATTTTACTCTAAAATAATTAATTTGAGAATATCTTACCTCACATTAGCCAGTTCCTCTAACCACAGCAATATATTATGTAAATATTTCATTAATTATTTCTGACAGTTACTCAAAGAAATTATATCTTCCTCAAATATTCCCTGGTTTTTGTTGCTGAGTTAGTCACAATCTTCTTTCTTTAGCTGCAGCCTTGTGTACCCAGGTGTCTGTTGAAATATTGCTTGGAAAAACAAATGTATGGTTTGTCTATTTGTTGACTCTTAATTGTTAATTTTGTAGAATTTTATTTGGGGAATATATAGCACAAAGCAAAATAAACACCAAACAAACAAACAAACAAACAGAGACATCCCTCAAGCATAGATCAGCCTAGAGTTACAAAGTGAACTTTAATTAAAGAAATATTTTTAAATAAAAATATTAACATTTACCCAAAACTAAAAATATATATAACAAGGAACTCCATGGGGAAATGATTGCTATTATTCATGCTATTTTGACTTCAACTTAATTGAACAGAAATGCAGAAAATTTTATGATGTAAAACCAACAGACAAATGTTAACATTAAGTTTTAAGTATATTTATCTAACAAACAAACGAAAAGCCTTCCGAGTCAACACAACAGGTGTTCTACACTATCAACTCAAGCTTAGCACAACACAGAGTGAATCGCTTGTGGTATCTCAATAATAATTTGGGGGGATTAAAGAACAAAAGATGATAATTGAACACCATCCCTATTTTAGGAGACTGACTGATATTGCAGTGACCAAATGACTATATTCTATATCAACATGTGCAAGAGAACAGTTTAAAGTACTGATGCAACACAATCTTGTTTCATTTGGAACATTTAATGTATGTTATTTAGCTACAGATTTAGAAATTTATTACTTCTATATTTCTTTATTTAAATTCTAATCCCTTAAAAATAAAATTCTATTGAGCATACTGCCACTTTGGGTTATTGCACAGTGACCCATAGGTTCTTTAGGTCCCAGAGCAATATCCTTTAACGACTCCAGTGTCCTGTTCCCTTTATGTTACTGTTTATTTCTCAGCTGCACTTATATAATGCAGAGTATGCATCCATAAATTGAAAATTTAGATTAAATTACTCAGTCCAAAGAATCACTTTTGTTGGATTGGCCTTTATAGAATTCAAGATGTCATCATCATTTTCAATGGAACTGATCAATAAAATAAACCCATAACTCACCTCTGTCACATTGCAAAAAATATTTTAAACATATAATGACAATGGAAAAGCAATGGACTTTTGGATTCTGAATCTATGAGCTTCAGTGTTTTCTTTTTCTAATTCTCAAGAGGTATTGAAAGCTAATGAAACAACCGCATTTATGAAGTGACACTTCAAAACACGCTGTTGGATGTAAATAGCAGATGTGTAATCTAATATATTATATTGTCATAATCCAGATTCAGCTGGCCACAATATTTTCTAAGGTTTTTCTGGTAATATATTAAATTCTTAACTATATAATGCCCTACACAGAAATAGTATATAATATACATCTATTTGTGGAAAAATTATCTGATTAAGTATTCAAAAGAGTTGTTCTACATATCATTTCTATAGTACTGCATTTTGCTGTGTATGATGCTCACTTTTTTGCCCAAATCTCTAAGGAAAAAAAGGGTGCACATTATACATAGGTAGTACTAATTCTGTCTCTATATAAATGTTTTTAATTCTTTTATTTATGCTTATTCATTAAAAAGCATAAATCTAGAAAGCAATAATGATATCCTTAAGCAAAATAATAACCTGGAATACAATAGTTTTTTTTCTAAATATTAATTAATTAATTAATTAAAAATTAAGATGAAAAATTTTTTCCTGAATATTTGGACAAAAAAACATGCTGTACATTATACATGGGAGCATATTGTGCACAACAAAATATGGTACCTTCAAAATATTACATTCATGTATTTCAGACAGATTATTAAAACATAAATTTTGATAACAATTAAAAGTACATAGTAAATCATACTAAGGTGACAAGGAAATGTAGGTAAGAAAATTTTAAAATAGTTGTATGTTACAATACACATATGAATATTATATGGCTTTGTATAGGTGGTAGAGTTGAAGTGAAATCTAACTTTGAGATTAAATAAGTGTGGTTAAGATTATCATATATCATAAATATATATTTAATGTATAATTTAATTCAGATTCATGCACCATCATTATTATGTTTAAATATAACTTACTTTAACAGGAAATTGCAAAAGTGATAACACACAATTTCTCCTTGGAAGTACTTGATAATTCACCTTTGTGATATTATACATAGAAATGTTTAAGTTTATTTGCCTTTTAGTAATAATATCTACAGAACGAGTGTGAATTAAGAATACACTGTTGGAGACCCATAGACCAGTGGAACAGAATAGAAAGCCCAGAAACAAGCCCAGGTCTATATGGGCATCTAATATTTGAGAAAGGGGGAAGAAGCATAAAATGGAGCAATAATAGCCTCTTCAACAAATGGTGTTGGGAGAGCTGGACGGCTACATGCAAAAAATTGAAATTGGATCATCAGCTGACACCATACACAAAAATAAACTCAAGATGGATTAAAGACTTAAATATAAGTCGCAACACCATCAAAGCCCTAGAGGAGACCATTGGCAGGAAACTCTCAGATATCCCACGCAGCAATTTTTTCACTGATATATCTCCTAAAGCAAGGGAGAGAAAGGAAAGAATAAACAAGTGGGACCTCATCAAAATAAGAAGCTTCTGCACGGCAAAACAAAACATCAGCAAAATGAAAAGGGAGCCAACACTATGGGAAAATATATCCGCTAATGATACATCAGATAGAGGTTTGATCTCCTGGATATATAAAGAACTCACTCGACTCCACTCCAAGAAGACAAACGATCTAATCAAAAAATGGGCAAAGGACCTAGGCAGATGCTTTTCCAAGGAGGAGATTCAGAGAGCCCATAGACATTTGAAAGGATGCTCAGTATCACTAGCCATCAGAGAAATGCAGATCAAAACCACCATGAGGTACCACCTCACACCGGTCAGAATGGCCATCATAAACAGATCCACAAACAACAGGTGCTGGCGAGGCTGTGGAGAAAAGGGAACCCTAGTCCACTGGTGGTGGGAATGCACACTGGTGCAGCCACTGTGGAAAACAGTGTGGAATTCCCAAAAAAGCTGAAAATGGAACTGCCTTTTGATCCAGTGATTCCCCTGCTGGGACTATACCCTAAGAACACCAAAACGCCAATACAAAAGAACCTATGCACCCCAATGTTCATAGCAGCACAATTTACAATAGCCAAGTGTTGGAAGCAACTTCAATGCCCATCAGTAGATAATTGGATCAAAAAATAATGGTACATATACACAATGGAATACTACGCAGCAGAAAGAAAAAAAGAACTATTAAACTTCGTGACAGCATAGATGGAACTGGAGAGCATTATGCTAAGCAAAATAAGCCAGGGGGTGAAAGACAAATATCATATGATCTCACCTATAGGCAGAACCTAACCAACAATACAAAGATGCAAGGAATATAAGACTAGTGACACTGAAAGGAAAAGAAATCAACATAGACAGGAGGGAAGGAGGGAGGGGGGCGGGGAAAAGGAAGGGAAGGGGAAAGTCAAGGAACATAGCAAGGACTCATGGACAAAACCAAAGGGGAAGAGCTGAGGCAGGGAAGGAGGGAGGGGTTAAGGGAAAGTGGTGGGGGGGTAGGCAGAGGCAAATGTATTTGATAAAATAAATTAAAATAAAATTTTTTAAAAAAGAATGCACTGTTAGGATAATGGACTATAAACATATGCCACATAAAGGTGATCAAAACAGTGTTTGTGTTAAGGAGATTTACGATCCCAATATTTTAGGATGACTACCAGAGATAATCTCCTAGAATAATGTTCTCACTATGATGTTTTTATTAAAAATAAATATAATAAACCTCTCTAATTTATTTAATTTCTTTCCAACTTTTTTTGTAAATTATATAACTAGTGAGAAGTGCCTCTAATCCTGGCTGTAGCAGATTTTATTTTGTACTTTTCAGTCACTAAAATGTATATTTTTAAAATGGCAGTGTCATTTCCAGAAGATCAGTACATCAGACTCTTTTTATACTAAAAGAGCGTTACATTTTAGGATTGGAAGTTTATTGTTTTGTTTTATCTCCAACAGCTGATATCCAGAAAAAAGAAGTGCTGCCCTATATTGATAAAAACATCTGATAAGCTTCAAAGTTAAAATGAGGCGTTCTTTGAGTAAACTACAAAATCACCTTTTCATTTTAGAAGTGAGCAATGGGTGAATGGATCCATTTTAAAGTATGCAGAATGTAGGCATGGGATCCATTATTTAGTCTAAAGAGGGGAGTGGGGTGGGGCAAAGAAGGACCAACAAGCGATTTAATTACAGTAGAAACAGAGACTGATCTACCCCGAGAGTATTCATTTGCTACAGTACAGCTGGCATCACATGGAAAACCGATGATCATGAGTTCAATGACTCATGGTGACTTTATAATCTAATAGTTTTCAATGCAGTAGTCTTTCAGAACCTTTTACTTTTAGGGCTTTAAAAGAAATATATATTTTATGTTAGTTTTAATTTGATTTTGTATTGAATGCAACTTTATTTCTCCACCAATATAACTTACTATTGTTATATGGCTAATTTTTCCCACTGTTGGCTAATTATACATGAAAGTACTTTTAAATATTCTTATTGGCAGTCAATTATTATATAGCATATTTTAATTAAGCCTTATTCAGGTTACACTGAACTTAGAAAATTAAGTATACTGGATAATTTAGAGACATAGAATAAAATTAAACTAAAGCACCAATCAAAGTTAAATATAAATTGAAAACATGGGGGAAGCCTGGTGAAACCCATGTGTGGGTTTCCTCATGTTTTCTCTTTTCTTGATGAGTCACAGAGAGCATGCTTTTCTTCCAGAATCTAAAATGCAACAACATACATACAGCAGCTTCACTCATGAACAGATTACAGTCTTTTTCTTAATCTCCATACAGATAACATCACGTGATTTCATTTTATGTTTATTTATGCTTAAGGTATCCTACTGTCTAGATCTAGAGATTAGATTCCCTTATTTTATATGATTATTACTGGATGGGTATATAACTCATAGAGTTATAAAAATGACAAGTAATTACAGTACTTTCTGTCAGAAATAAATACCTGTAAAAAAAAAAAGAAAGAGATCAATACGTGGCTGCATATAATAGTTCAAAAGTTATTTCTAATAACATAAAAACAATAAAGACTTGGTCTCTGATTTTACCTAGCTTGTATCCTAATGGAAAAGAAAAACAGAAAAGGGAGGAGAAGGAAGAGAAAGAAGAGGAGGAGGAGTAGAAGGAGGAAGGAAATTTGATTTTCTGATAGAGACCATATTGAGATGAGGAAGGGCTGTTTTCCACTGGGCAGTTGTTTTTGCATTGTAACTGCCGATTTTTGAAGTTGGAGTGTAAATCTCCCTGCATTCGGAAACTATACCAGCAAAGCCTATCACCAAGCATAGTATGGAATAGAAATATCATAACCATGTTATAATAGAATAAATACAGGATAGAAAAATTAATGTGATTGTTTTAAAAAGATCATGAAGAATAAATGAGTAGTATTTATTATGCTTTGTAAAATTTTAAATTTAATACAATGGAAAATTTTGTTAGCAAGTATTGTAATTGGATATATTGTAAAATGTCCTTTGTTTTTTAATGTAAAATATTTAATACTATTATAAGAAAATTTAAAGGCATTATAAGAACATCATTTTTAAACCAACAATTATTTTAAAGGGTGAGAAAAATTACAAATAAAAGTTATAAAAAGACCAGATTCTATGTGGCCTCTGATCAATTATACTATTAAAAATTTATATTTTTTATTTTGTTTGGTTAGAAGTATTTTTGTGGCTTCAGCTCTGATAAATGACTTTTCCATTTAGTGACTGAGTATCTTTTAGTGTCCTTCCTGCCAGATCCCATTCTCATTTCACCTTTATTTACTCTTTATCACAATAACATCAGTTCTCAGTCATGGCTAAGTGTATGCTTCAAACTCACTGGTGGCTGACGACCAGGCTCCTTTCCATCTTTTTGAATCAGAGAAGAGCAGCAAACAGGATTCAGGCTGCACTGAGGAGGAAAATCGTTTTCTGAAATGCTGTCCTGCTCTCCTGTTTCCACCTCATACTAGTTTTTCTCTCTTCTTTAGCCATTGATGGTTCTCTTTTTCTATATTTGGGGGAAAATCTGTAATACAAATTTTGATAACATTTTTAAATATTTGAAATTATTTTCCTAGAGTAGTTGTCTTTCAGTGATATTCCAAAATCTTATCGTTCAAATTCTTAGTCTAGAGATTTTAAAATGTCCTAACTACTTAAAAAATGAATGCTTGGGGATGGAGGAGTGAATGGGAGTCACGCTGACCTCCTCCCCCAAATACCAAATTGGAATTGTGACTAAATAGTGGAGTAATCACCTGGAAAACAATGGAATGAGAGTGGGAGAGTAGACTTGGAGCCTCGGACAGACAGTGGATTGGACTCTCACACATCCCAATGGGTGAGAAGTGCAGTGGAGGTTCGAGAGGGTGGGCTGGGTGCCCACAGGCACTACCACAAGAGGGACATTGAAACGGTCAATTAACTCCCCCTGAGAAGAATGGGGTCTGAATCATAAACAGGGACCTCTAAACTACAGCAGCTAAAACCAAGAAAATACAGACAAAACATAACCCAAAAAACCTTAGGGGTGCTC
Source organism: Pteronotus mesoamericanus (assembly GCF_021234165.1). Classification (NCBI taxonomy): domain Eukaryota; kingdom Metazoa; phylum Chordata; class Mammalia; order Chiroptera; family Mormoopidae; genus Pteronotus; species Pteronotus mesoamericanus. Next base: position 64,409,462 of record NW_026555321.1, read on the forward strand.
TCTGCCAGAGACAGTTGGCTGGGGATGCAAAGAGACATTTAAAGGGCCAACACAAAAATTGCAGTAGCAGCCACCCTCTTTGATCTCTGAGTAGAGGCGGCAGCAGGGTGGGCTGGTGCCTGGGAAAAGACTGGTGAGGAAAACTTTGTGAAGAGAACTGACATGGCGGCCTGTGGAGCCCCAGTGAAAACGTTACCTCCCACTCTGCAGCTACCATCTCGCTCAGTCATAAGGGAATCAAGTAACCTGCTTTTTCTGCGCTCCGCAGACAGCTTGTACGTGGGTGACCTGGGGGGCTGAGTGCAGACTGGCAGGGAGAGCCTTGAGGAGAGACTGGGGACGGAGGCATTGGGGAAAGAACGGGAGGAGGAACCAGGGAGTCCCGACTCCTTCTCCTTTCCATAGTCTCCATTGTGGGCTGGAAAGGCGTGCCCCCAAAGAGGCAGAAGTGGGGCACGCAGGAACCAGACTGCCTGTGATTGAAATGCAGTCCTCACAGGTGGTGGATCCTTGGCCAAAGGGGTCACAGAACTGCCCAGAGACCTCTGAGGAGAGACTGGAAACGGAGGCGCTGGGGAAAGAATGGGAGGAGGAACCAGAGAGTCCCGATTCCTTCTCCTTTCCATAGCCTCCATTGTGTGGGAAGAGGCCACACCCCCAAAGAGCCAAAAGCTAAAAAGCACACAATAGACACCCCAAAACAACCCAGTGCATGTGCGCACACATGTGCCCAGTGGCCAGCGAGGGTTGGCGAGCGTGTGCGTGTACCTGGGCGGGCTGGCAAGAGGTCCCGTGGGCTGGCAAGGCCTCCCACAGGTTGGAACCTATATGGCCTGCGATGGAGTGCACAGAGCAGCAAGGGCAGGCATAAATTGACCCACGCGGCCCATGATTGTGGAGCGGCTCACAGAATTAGGGGATCCCAGGCCGAAGGGGTACAGAGCTGCCCAGAGTCCCTGGAGGAAAGACTGAAGACAGGATTAACCAGAGAGTCCTGGAGCTGACTTCCTCCCATTTCCATGGTCTCCATTTGGCGAGGGCAAGGACTACACCCAAAGAGCCAAAAGCGGGAAAGACACAATAGTAGACCCTAAACTGACCAGTGCCTGGGTGTACGCCGGCCAGGGGGCCAGACAAGTACACAAGCTAGCTAATAAGCCCCCTGGGCTGGGGCAAGCACACGCGAGGCCAGGCGGGTAGGGGATCCTGCCACCGGGGGAGAGCGCTAAAGGAGCCGGAGTGAGAGTACAGAGCGATCCACAGAATTAGTCCATCCCTGGCCAAAGGGGTCACAGAGCTGCCCCAAGTAGGAGTCAGATACAAACAGTAGACTCCTAAAAGGCTCAAACAAACGACCCAAAGTCATATAGGGTCAACAACTAACATCATCAGAGGCAGGCCCAGAAAGAAAAGTAAAGGGGAAAATAAATAAATAAATAAAAAGACCCACCTACTACATTAGAAGTTTAATCCATAAAGTCAGGAAACCTAGACGGCCCAACTGAAGCAGAAGCAAAAGTAAATAATTAAATAAATAAATTACTTAACAGACTCTCACAAAAATGAGAAGAAAAAGAAGTTCCCCCCAAAGGAGTTGAAAAGGGGACTCCCCACAGAGACAGCTAAATGAAATAGAGGCAGAGGAACTATCAGTTACTGAATTCAAAACAATGGCTCTAAAGAAGCTCAATGAACTCAACCAGCTCAAAGAGAACTATGAGAAACTTCAGAGAAACTATCGGGATCTTACAGCAAATTCTATCAATCTGGGAAAACATAGAAACTATCAATAAGACACAAGAGGATATGAAGAATACCATTTCTGAATTAAAGAACACAGTAGAAGGAATCCAAAGCAGGCTGGATGAAACCGAGGATCGAATCAGTGAGATGGAGGATAAGGTAGAAAAAAGCTCCCAGAAAGAACAAGAAATGGAAAAAAGACTCAAAAAGAATGAAGAAGCATTTAGGGAAATGCAGGACAACCTTAAACACAGTAACATCCTCATAATAGGGATACCAGAAGGAGAAGAAGAAGAGCAAGGGATAGAGAACCTCCTCGAAAAAGTAATGATGGAAAATTTCCCTAATTTGAGGAGAGAAAGGCTCTCATGGATCCAGGAGGCACAAAGGACCCCACTCAAGAGGGAATCAAGGAGGTCCACTCCAAGACACATCATCATTAAAATGGCAACTATCAAAGACAAAGAGAGAATCCTCAAGGCAGCAAGGGAGAAGGAGAAAGTAACATACAAGGGGGCCCTGATATGGCTAGGAGCTGACTTCTCAACAGAAACACTACAAGCCAGAGGGGAATGGCAAAAAATATTCAAAATCATGAAAAGGAAGGGCCTACAGCCAAGGCTGCTCTACCCAGCAAGGCTCTCAATTAAAATAGAAGGGGAAATAAGGAGTTTCCCAGACAAGAAAAGGCTAAAAGAATACATCTCTACCAAACCAGCACTCCAAAATATGCTAAGAGGACTGGTATAAGAAGATGAAGGAAAAGAACGAGAGAGAGAAGAACACAGGTACAAAGGGAAAAGATGAATAAATTTCTATCAGTAATATCTCTCAACGTGAATGGACTAAATGCCCCAATCAAAAGAAACAGGGTAGCTGAATGGATAAGAAAACATGGTCTACACAGATGCTGCCTACAAGAGATGTCCCTGAGAGCAAGAGACCTACGCAGAAGGAAAGTAAAGGGATGGAAAAAAAATATTCCAAGCAAATGGGCAAGAGAAAAAGGCCGGGGTCGCCATACTTGTATCAAACCAAGTAGATTTCAAAACAAAGGCCATCAAAAGAGACCCAGAGGGGTACTTTATAATACTTAAAGAAAGAATCTATCAAGAAGACATCAACATTGTAAACTTATACGTACCCAATATAGGAGCCCTCAAGTATATAAAGAAATTGTTGGATGACTTCAAAAAATATATAGACAGCAACACACTGATAGTAGGGGATTCATACACCCCGCTGTCAAAACTGGACAGATCTTCCAAGCAAAACATTAATAAACATATTGTGGTGCTGAATGACACACTGAATCAAAGAGACTTAACTGACATATATAGAACCATCCATCCCAAATAAGAAAAATATACATTCTTTTCAAATGCTCATGGCAGTTTTTCAAAGATAGACCACATGATAGGACACAAAGCAAGCCTCAGCAAATTCAGGAAAATTGAAATAATACCAAACTTTTTCTCAGACCACAAGGGCTTGAAGCTGGAAATCAACCTCAAAGAGAAACTTCAAAAACTTGCAAACTCATGGAGACTGAACAGTAGGCTATTAAACAATGAAAGGTTCAATAATGAGATAAGAGAAGAAATCAAAAAATTTCTGGAAACAAATGAAAACGAACAGACAACAGTCCAAAAACTATGGGACACAGCAAAGGCACTCCTGAGAGGGAAGTTCATAGCAATACAGGCTTACCTACAAAAGACAGAAACATGTCCAATAAAAGACCTAACACTACAACTTCAAGAACAGGAGAAACAACAACAAATAAATCCCAGAGCAAGTCGGAGGAAGGAAATAATCAAGATTAGAGCAGAACTGAATGACATAGAGACGAAACGAAAAATTCAAAGGATCAACCAAGCCAGAAGCTGGTTCCTTGAAAAGATAATAAAATCGACAAGCCTTTAAGCAGACTCATCAAGAAAAAAAGGAAGATGACCCAAATTAATAATATCAGAAATGAAAGAGGAGAAATAACAACTGATACCACAGAAATACAAAGGATTGTCAGAAACTACTATGAACAATTATATGCCAATAAATTTGAAAACCTCGATAAAATGGACACATTTCTAGAAAAGTATAATCTTCCATCACTGAAGGAGGAAGAAACAGAAAGCTAGAACAGAGTGATAACAGCTGGGGAAATTGAAGCAGTAATCAAGAAACTCCTGGCACACAAAAGCCCAGAGCTGGATGGTTTCACAGGAGATCTTACAAAACATTTAAGGAAGAGCTAACCCCTGTCCTTCTCAGACTATTCCAAAAAATCCAAGAGGAGGTCTGCCAGACTCTTTCTATGAGGTCAACATCACCCTAAACCCAAAACCAGATAAAGACCCTACAAAGAAAGATAACTAGATGCCAATTTCGCTGGTGAACATAGATGCTAAATTCCTCAATAAAATATTGGCCAACCGCATTCAGCAATACTTTAAAAAGATTATCCACCATGATCAAGTGGGATTCATCCCAGGGATGCAGGGATAGTTCAATATATGCAAGTCAATAAATTTAATACATCACATAAATCAAAGAAAAGACAGAAACCACATGATCATCTCGATAGACAGAAAAAGCATTCGATAAGGTACAGCACTCTTTTATGATCAAAACACTAGGCAAAATGGGAATAAATGGGGCATTTGTCAACATAATAAAGACCATATATGAAAAATCTACAGCCAACATCATACTCAACGGGCGAAAACTGAAAGCTTTCCCACTAAGATGGGGAACATGACAAGGATGTCTGCTTTCACCGCTTCTTTTCAACATCGTATTGGAAGTCCTAGCCACAGTGGTCAGACAAGAAAATTAAATGAAAGGCATCCGAATAGGAAAGGAGGAAGTAAAGCTATCTTGTTTGCAGATGACGTGATAGTGTACATAGAAAACCCTGTAGACTCTATCAAAAAACTCCTCAACCTAATAAGTGAATTTGACAAAACAGCAGGATGCAAAGTCAATATCCAGAAATCAAAAACATTTCTGTACACCAGCAATGAAATAGAAGAAGAAGAAATCAGAAAAAAAATAACATTCCATATAGCATGAAGAAAAATAAAGTACCTAGGAATAAATTTAACCATGAGGTAAAAGACCTGTACACAGAACACTATACAACATTGAAGAAAGAAACTAAGGAAGAAGCAAATAAATGGAAGCATATACTGTGCTCATGGATTGGAAGAATTAATATCCTCAAAATGTCCATACTACCAAAAGCAATTTATAGAATAAACGCAATCGCTATTAAGATACCAATGATGTATTTAACGGAAATAGAACAGACATTTCAAAAATTTATATGAAACCATAAACAACCTTGAATAGCAGCAGCAATTTTAATAAAGAAAAACAAAGTAGGAGGGATAACAATTCCGGACATCAAACTTTACTACAAAGCCACTATACTCAAACAATCTGGTACTGGCACAAGAACATACCCATAGACCATTCGAACAGAATAGAAATCCCAGAAATAAGACCATGTGTATATTGGCAACTGATATTTAACAAAAGGGGCAGAAGCATAAAATGGAGCAATAATAGCCTCTTCAACAAATGGTGTTGGGAGAGCTGGACGGCTACATGCAAAAAATTGAAATTGGATCATCAGCTGACACCATACACAAAAATAAACTCAAGATGGATAAAAGACTTAAATATAAGTCTCTACACCATAAAAGTCCTAGAGGAGACCATTGGCAGGAAACTCTCAGATATCACACCCAGCAATTTTTTCACTGATATATCTCCTAAAGCAAGGGAGAGAAAGGAAAGAATAAACAAATGGGACCTCCTCAAAATAAGAAGCTTCTGCACGACAAAACAAAACATCAGCAAAATGAAAAGGGAGCCAACACTATGGGAAAATATATTTGCTAATGATACATCAGATAGAGGTTTGATCTCTGGATATATAAAGAACTCACTCGACTCCACTCCAAGAAGACAAATGATCCAATCAAAAAATGGGCAAAGGACCTAGGCAGATGTTTTTCCAATGAGGAGATATAGATGGCCCATAGATATTTGAAAGGATGCTCAGCATCACTAGCCATCAGAGAAATGCAGATCAAAACCACCATGAGGTACTACCTCACACCGGTCAGAATGACCATCATAAACAGATCAACAAACAACAGGTGCTGGCGAGGTGGTGGAGAAAAGGGAACCCTAGTCCACTGTTGGTGGGAATGCACACTGGTGCAGCCACTGTGGAAAACAGTGTGGAATTCCCAAAAAAGCTGAAAATGGAACTGCCTTTTGATCCAGTGATTCCCCTGCTGGGACTATACCCTAAGAACACCAAAATGCCAATTCAAAAGAACCTGTGCACCTCAATGTTCATAGCAGCACAATTTACAATAGCCAAGTGTTGGAAGCAACCTAAATGCCCATCAGTAGATAACTGGATCAAAAAATAATGGTACATATACACAATGGAATACTACGCAGCAGAAAGAATAAAAGAACTACTAAACTTCGTGACAACATGGATGGAACTGGAGAGCATTATGCTAAGCGAAACAAGCCAGGAAGCGAAAGACAGATACCATATGAACTCACCTATAAGTGGAACCTAATCAACAATACAAAGATGCAAGTAAAATAAGACCAGTAACACTGAAAGGAATAGAAACAACAGAGACAATAGGGAAGGAGGAAGGGGGGGCGGGGAAATGGAAGGGAAGAGGAAAGTCAAGGAACATATAGCAAGGACTCATGGACAAAACCAAAGGGGAAGAGCTGAGGGAGGGAGCGAGGTAGGGGGCAAGGGAAAGTGGTGGGAGGGTAGGCAGAGACAAATGTATTTGAAAAAAATAAATTAATTAAAATGAAAAAAAATGAATGATTGGAATAACAATAAAACAGTCTCAATAATAAGTAAGATACATTTCTTAAAACTTATTTTCGGTTTTCCCTATATCAATACGTCTTGTCAAAGTGAAGTTATAACATTATAAGATTGCAACGATGCTAATCAGAATTTCACTGACAGCTTTAAAATTTATTATAGAAATTGGGTGGAAAATCATGGGAATAGAAGTTACAATATTTTATACAACAATTTGATTATATGAATCAAGAGATATGTCAAGTGTTAAGTGTTATACTCTCCATTTCTCTTAGTTTTCTGTAAGGGAAGAATAAAAAGATAACTGGCAGAATGCTAATATTTTTTACCATATTTTTTACCAATATTAACTATATTGGATGAGGAAATTTTGAGTTTAGCTCCACCAAATTTTCTTTTTCATTTTAATAACCAAAACCAACTTTTATTATTCATAACAAATTTTTCACTTGTTTTGTGGAAAGCTTTATTATTCACTGTAAGTTTTTCATTTTTTCCTAAGTGTTTAATGTCTAAAGTGTCTCACCAATTTTAAACACATTGGTTTCTGCTGAAGGAAAATTTTTCTACCTCCCTTCTCCACTTACATTTATTATAATTGACTAAAGACAGTAAATTTAAACATTTGGAAATCTACAATTTTGGTAGTTAAGAAATAATAAATTTAAAATTACATTATAACAAATAGTTTTATGTCAATGCATGTCTTACTTTCACTTAAGACATTAATATTTTCCCTTCTATATTCATATATTAAAGTCATATTAAAAACTGTACCAAATTTTTCATACTAAATCAAACTACTATTATATTTACTGTATTTTTTCTCTTTCCATTTGATTAAAATTTGCCCACCACTTTTATGTTTCAGAATTTCACTTCTTTTTCGTGTGTATGCTAATGAAAGTAAAAATACCTGGAAACATTGAGAATTAATTTATTTGAAAAATTAGAAAAAATTAGGAGTAACCTTATTACAGTGGCAAATAATTGATTTGAAAATATAAGCAGTTATTCTTTAATAAAAATCTGTTTTGATGTTAAAAAACTTGCTTAGAAAAATTCTACATGTCTTGGTTCTGTAGGAAATGTACGGTCCATATATTTGATACAAAAAATAAAACTGTTACTAAGGGGAATAAATGTTTACACAGAAATCGTTATTTTAAGGGTATTAATCACAGCTTTCCACTGGTGCTGACAGGAGCTAAGTCTTGACCATTGATTTTCTGGTTAAGGCGAATGACTGAAACGTCCTGGTGGGAAAGAGGGAGGAACACTCTGCAAGAACTGTCACCTCTGAAAAGTTTGACTTGGGTCTGGATAGACTTACCGCTTCAGCTTTTCCTTTTTTAACATCACTTCCATGTCTGTAAGTTAAAATAACAGCAGGATTTCTAGCATATCCCAGAAAATACAAATTCCCAGTATTTCCTCAGCTAGTCTTGGTTTGAGGTTTCCTGGAAGCAGAGTCTGAGTTGAGGTAAGGAACAAGTGTTGGTGATTTATCAGAAAGTGGTTCCCGGAATCAAGAGAGGAGGAAGGGAAACAGAGATAGGGGAAGGGGCAGGAGAGAAAGAACAACAAAGGGGGCAATGGAAGCTCAATTCAGTGAGGGGACATGTGAAGTCTAATATATGTCTTAATATTATATATTCAGAAGGTGGGACAATTATTCTCTAACTCTTGTTTTAGTGATGTTCTACCCTTTAAATTCCCAAGGCAACAAGTAAGCTTTATGTTGGATTTAGATTTTGGATAAGCTTTTAAGATTAAGGTTGTTTACTTATTTTTATATGTATTTTATTTTTATATATGTCATACTTTATTTGCAATATTTATGTGAACAGGAGAGCATACTTACCCTGGTCTCTGGCAAAGACCGAGGAGAGTGGGCTAGAGATGCCTGAAGAGAGACTGGGGAAGGAGGCTTTGGGGAGAGAACTGAGAGAGTAGCCAGTGGGATCTTGGTGTTACCCATCCCCCATGCGGCAGTGACCATCTTGTTCAGGCAGAGACCAGTCCTCCTGAATGGCACCAAAGTAATAGGACCCAATAGCTCTGCTCCCAGGTGGAATTCCACCCCACCCTGTGCTGTCTAAGCTACCTGCTGAGTGCAGAGTGACAGTTACAGATAGTAGATCCCTGGCTAAAGGCACACAGACGTCTGGGGACACTTGAGGAGAGACTGGGGACATAAGCTTTGGGGAGAGAACAGCAAGAACAGCTGGCAGGGTCCAAGTGCGGACTCCTCCCCCATACAGCAGCAGCATGACTGGACCCAATAACCCCACCCCCAGGAAGGATTCCACTCCACCTGAGCTATCTAAGGTGCCCTGCTGAGTGCAGAGTGAATAGATTAAGAGCTGAAGGAGATAGCTGCAAACAGTCAATTCCTGGAAGTCTCAAACAGACTGCCTAAGGTGAGACAGGATCAACACCTGACGTCATCAGAGGCAGATTCACAAAGTAAAAACAACAGTCTCCAATATAGAAGTTCACACCACAAAGTCAGGAGATCAAGACAGATCAACTTAAGAATCAGAAGCAAAAGAGAAGAGTTTCACAAATAATGGGAAGATGAAGAAATATGCCCCACTCAAAGGGAAAGGAGGAATCCCCACAAAGAAAACTAAATGAAATAGAGGCAAGTAAACTATCAGATATTGAGTTCCAAACAACGGTTCTAAGGAAGCTCACTGAGCTCAGGGAGCTCAGAAAGAATTACAAAAACCTACAGGGAAATTAAGAGGAACTTACTGCAAGCTATATCAACATGAAAAAGGACATGGAAATTATCAATAAGAGACAGGAGAAAATGAAGAATGCAATTTCTGAATTGAAGAATACAGTAGAAGGAATCAAAAGCAGGCTTGATGAAGCTGAGGACCAAATCAGCGAGCTGGATGATAAGGTAGAAAAAAGCTCACATAAAGAGCAAGAAATGGTAAAAAGACTCAAGAAGAATGAAGAGGCATTGAGGGAAATGCAGGACAATCTGAAATGTAATAATATCTGTATAATAGGGATAGCAGAAGGAGAAGAGGATGAGGAAGGGATAGAGAACCTGTTTGAAAATGTCATGATGGAAAACTTCCCTCATTGGAGGAGAGAAAAAGTCACACAAGTTCAGGAAGCACAGAGGGTCCCATTCAAGAGGAACCCAAAGAGGCCTACTCCAAGACACATCATCATTAAAATGGCAAATATCAAAGACAGAGAATACTAAAGCAAGCAAGGGAGAAGGAAGTAGTAACATATACGGGAGCCCCAATATGGTTAGCAGCTGACTTCTCAACAGAAACATTGCAAACCAGAAGGGAGTGGCAAGAAATATTCCAAATAATGAAAAGCAAAGGTCTGCAACCAAGACTGCTCTACCCAGCAAAGCTCTCAATTAAAATGGAGGGCAAAATAAGGAGTGTCCCAGACAAAAAGAAGGCTAAAAGAATACACCTCCACCAAACCAGCACTGCAAAATATGCTAAAGGAACTGCTTTAAGATGAAGAAAAAGTTTCTGTGAATACCCACTTCCCAATTCCCTTCAGAGTTGCCAATACTTGATATTACCAATATTTTTAATAGTCTTTAATCTGATTGTGACAATAATGTTATTTTAATTGTTCCTTTACTATTTGTTGAAACTAAACCTGGTTTAGTATATTTCTTGCCTATTTCTATTATTTAAAAAAAAAAACTTTAAATGACTTCTTGGTTTTCTTTATCCATTTATTGATTAAAGATTTGTTGAACTTCTTTCCCTAAAAAATAGAAAACAAAAACCCTATTAACTATGATTTTGATTTGTTGCAAATATTTTTCTGTTCTATTGCTTGTCCTTTAACTTTTTCATATGTATATTACTATGTAGTTAAATGTTTAATATAGTCACATTGTCAATATTTATAACTTCTGGGTTTGGATATTTTACTTCAGGTCATGAAAAATATTAGTTCTATTTTCTTCTAAAACTCCTTAGATTCTACATATTGATTTTTAACTCACCTGAATATTTCTTGTATAATGTGTGAAATAGGGCTCTATATTTGTTTTATTTCAAGTAATAGTGGTCCATGCACCTTATTTGTTTAATAAGCCTTATTTTCCCCCATTGATTTGAAATATCAACTTAATCATATATTATATTGTTAGACAGATATGTACATTTGTCTCTAGGATGCTGATTATATTTCAATGAGCTACTTGATTATTTCTGTGCTGTTGTCATGTTGGTTTAATTGTTGAGACTTTATAATGGTTTTAAAATTTTAAAATATTTTATAATTGACTTTGACATTTAAAAAAATAAATAAAATCAATCTGCATTTAAGAAAGAAAGAGAGAGAGAGAGATATGGAACTCCTACCTTTTGTGACAACATGGTTGTAAGTGGAGGATATTAAACTAAGTGAAATAAGCCAGCAGGTGAAAGACAAATACCATATAAACTCACCTATAAGTGGAATCTACTCAACAAAATAAACTAATGAACAAAATAAACCACAGGCACAAAAACATGGAGCAGACTGAAAGTGACCAGAGGGGATGGGGAGAAAGGACAAGGGTGGAAAGAAGGGGAAGGGACTAAACAAAGAACATGTATGAATGACTCATGGACATGGACAACAGAGTGGGAATTGACTGTGGGAGTAGGGGGTGGGGGAGGGATGGATGGAGAGCAATAAAGGGGTAAAAATTGAGACAACTCTAATAGAATAAACATAATGTATAAATTAAAAAAAAACATGTTTACAAAAAAAATTTTTAAATCATAGAAACATTAAAAAAAAGAAGGTAGCAAGATGACTTGTGTACTTTCTATTGTATCTCATTCAAAGGTTCGTAATATTATTTTCTTCCATAATTTGTGATCCTAAGTTTTCTGATTTTGATATGAAATCATCTTCACTAGAATGAACTTTATTTTCCCCCTTGTAATTAAAACGTGAGAAATCTTGTGATTTCTCCTCTGCTTAATGAGCATGGGAATATTCTTTTCCCTAACAAATTTTCACTCAGCAACTTTAGCATCCATTGACTAGCCTTGCTGAAAACAGTAATCACTTTGACAATTCCAAAAGAGTGACTTTCTAGTTTTGTGATTGCTTTTAGATTTATTATGCTAACTTTCTCAAGCAAAGAAGTACTTTTTCCTCAATTTTTGGGTATCATTTCATACTCATGAACTTCTCTGTATCATGTTAAGAAATGTGTAGAGTCCACAATTTCATAAATGCTAACAAAAACTGGCAATGCCTGGATCCATTTAGTGGCTAAATCATATATTTTGAATTTTTAAATTTGTTTTGTTTTGCTGATGCCTTGTGAATAAACACATTATTTTCAATATTTTGCTACTTGAAACAAAATTGTATAAACAACCTGTCTCTTATGATTTCACATCTGCAGAATTGGTACTTTCAGGATAAATTCCTCAAAATGAGATTACTGGGTTGAAAAGTCAATGCATATGTAGCTTGTTTAGATTTTACCAAAATTTTCTCTATAACAGAGACTTTTAATGATCAGTGTATCAAATGTTCTGCATGTGTTACAAGAAACAAAATGGAATTAAGTAGATGATATTTTAGTGTGATTAATTAACAGAAAAAAAATCACCAATAATATTTTTTTAACACAAAGGTACAGTTGTACTTTAGATGTCCATCTCATGTGTGTGTGTCTGCCTGTGTCTCTGTAAAAATGTTTTATAAGAAAGTATGGGATTCAGGAGCTCAAAGGTAATAGGTTATATCTGTTTGCTTTAGTATATAATGCTTTTTAGGAATTAAGCTTTTAAATTTATGCCTGTTTGACCAAATATGGTAAATAGCCTGAGGTTCTAAGAGAGCATTTTATAAATCCCAAATTATAAGTGCACATATGTATTTTTAGAGCATGGATTTAAATTATTTCCCCTTATAATCAATTGTTTATTGTTTATTAATAATTATCATAGCTTCATTTTATCATAAATGTATTAAAATATGGTCAGACTCGACTGTATAAATATTTCTGCCTTATTTGGTTAGTATAGTGAGATGTTTGTGAGTAAAATTGGGTAGTCAACCTTAATTATGAAGGTATAAATAGCTAAATTTACCAAGACTTCATTTAATTTGAATAAAAGGTATTTTGTACATACCTTTGATACATTCAAGTAGAATTTGCACAGGTAAATGATTATTATATAATATTAAATTTATTTAAAAATTAAACTTTTGTGAATTAAACTTTATTTTCTTTTCTAAATAATTTTCTGCAAAAACAGCTCATCATGTGTATTTCCAGGATTGTGTATATGCGGTTACGTATATGCAATGTTCTACTACTCTATGGTGAAGTATCAAATTCTTTAGATGTACAGCTTTTAATTTCTAACAGATGTCAAAATCTTACAAAGACAAATTAACAATATCTGTGTGTCTTTAATGCAATTTTCAGTGACAAAACTTGCAAAATCATTCTAGCAATTCAGTTGTAGGTATTTGTTCTTAGAGACTAGGAGTAATTTTTTTTTAATATTACAGCAACTTTTGGTTTACCTATCAACTTCTTTTTTTAAGGTTTTATGTATTTATTTTTAGAGAGGGAAAGAGAGGGGGAAAGAGAAACATTAATGTGTGGTTGCATTTCGCACACCCCTACCTACAACTTCTTGAGCATTATTACTTCATTTATGCTTTTCAAAAAACCTGTTAATATAAAATTGCATTTTGTTTGTGTGGGTTCATTTGTGAGTAAATTTGAATTTTGCACATATGTAATTAAAATGTAATATTGGACAATTTTATCTTATCATTCTTCAAAATCTATGGTAAATGAACAAAATTTAAATTGCATTATTACGTATGGAAACTAACTTTTTGGCAAACAAAAGGAAGTTTTGAAAGGTCTACATGGGTAGGTAAACTTCTCTTAGGTTGCCAGAAGGAAAAGGAGAGGCAAGGAGCTGGGTGAAAAAGGTGAAGGGATTAAGAAGTACAGATTGGTAGTTACAGAATATCATGGTGATGTAAAGTACAGCATAGGGAATATAGTCAATAATATTACAATAACTATGTATGATGCCATGTCAGTACTGGAAATATCAGGGGAATCACTCTGGAAAGTGAATGATTGTCTAACCACTAAGCTGTACATCTGAAACTAATACAGAATAATAAAGAATGCAAACTCTAATTAAAAATGTAAAAACAAGATTTAGCAGTAAAAAGCTCCTAGCATCCTGATTTTCTTCAGATTACATTTTGAGATAATCTAAAATATAATCTTAAGAAATTTAAGATCAACCAATTATTTTTTACATCTCCTGATGACACATTTTTAGTATTAGTACATCAAAACTATTTTAAAGCTGTTAACCATCAAAAGAAAACAGTTGCTGATGAGGCTAAAATTCCATGTATTAAATCTTGAGGAATGAAATGAAATCAATTTCTATTTCATCATGAGTAAAACAGTAGTTGAAGAGCAATCATTATGTTTAAAATGTCAGTTATTATATTAATGCTTACACATAATTTCCTATCTCCAACATTATTCTAAAAGAACGTGCACTGAAACAATTTTATTTTCACTTGTATGAAGCCTATTTATTATAAGAATGAAAATAACTCTAAATGTAAGTTCAAGGAATTCCCACTCGGTATATAATAAATTCTTAATTATAAATATAAAAATTAAAGTGAAAACATGTTTTCTTATAACATGTGACCTGTTATGAGGGGAAATATATTCACAGAAATATATGTTTGTAACATTCATTTTTATGCTTCATTTCCAGATTAAGTATTCACTACTATATTTACAGAATTATGGACATCATACTAAATATTTTTATTTTCCTAAAAATAGAACACAAGGAAATCTTGACAAGGCTAAATGATCATCTGCTTAGGACTAAAACATTATTGATTTTTAGCACACTTGATTAACCTCAACTCACTGAATTTTTATAATACAATGAGATCTATTCAGCTTATAGTCTTGTATTTTTTACTCATAAGTAGAAAATAATAAAGTGAAAAATCAATGTAACATGCATATATTTTATAAATACTGTTGGACATCAAAAATAAGTAAAATCAATCAAAATATGCCCTGCAAAATATTATCATCAACTAATAACTCCATAGGTTCATCAGCTTTTGTATAGATGTTTGAATTCAGCTCATGACAGTTTAGTAGTGTTGATATATAATGTGTTCTTATAACATGGTATGCATGGGATTAATATTTGTTAACTAAGTAAAGCCATAGGTTGTATAAAATTTAAACAAAGAAAATTTAGAGGCTACCTACCTAGAGTTTTCTTGGTAAACATTTTTTTTTAATATACACACTTTAATAAGTTGAAATAAAAGATTATATTCTGTATTGCAAACAATTCTTTTAATGCAATTTAGTTTGTGTTTGACTATTTAAGTAAACATATTTTTAAATATAATTTCTGAAACATTAAAATTTTTTTAAAATTTTTATTGAATTTATTGGGGTGACATTGGTTAATAAAATTATATAGGTTTCAGGTATATAAATCTGTAATACATCATCTGTACATTGTATTGTGTGTTCACCATCCCAAATCAAGTTTGCTTCCATCATTATTTATCCCCCATTTACCTTCTTCTACCTCCCTCCACTCCCCTTTCCCTGGTAATTGCCATACTGTTGTCCGTGTCTATGAAATTTTTTTCTTTGTTTAATTCCTTCACCCTTTCACCCAACCTCCCAACACCTGTCCCCTCTGATAGCTGTCAGTCTGTTCTCTGTATCTATGAGTCTGTTTCTATTGTTTGTCAGTTTATTTAGTTCATTAGATTCCACATATAAGTGATATCATATGGTACTTGTCTTTCTCTGACTGTCTTACTCCACAACATAATACTCTCCAGGTATCCTAAAGACTCCATACAAAAAAAAAAAAAAAAAGAAAGAAAGAAAAGAAAAAGAAAGAAACTGCTAGAACTTATAAATTAATTCAGTG
Organism: Pteronotus mesoamericanus; assembly: GCF_021234165.1. Classification (NCBI taxonomy): domain Eukaryota; kingdom Metazoa; phylum Chordata; class Mammalia; order Chiroptera; family Mormoopidae; genus Pteronotus; species Pteronotus mesoamericanus. Next base: position 64,425,077 of record NW_026555321.1, read on the forward strand.
AAGTAGCAAGATACAAAATACATATAAAAACCAGTTGTATTTTTATACACTAATAATGAATTATTATAAATGGAAACTAAGAACATAATCCCATTAAAATTGAGTTAAAAATACCTAGGAATGAATAAATTTAACCAAGGATATAAAAGACCTATACTTGAAAAAGTATAAGACACTGAAGAAAGAAGTTGAAGAAGATATAAATAAGTAAAACATGAAAGACTTTAATGCATCTATCTAGATAATTAATAAGTATCCAATGACTTGGAAAGTCAGAGGAACAGATGATTAAGTTTTTTTGGGAGCAGGGTAGGATGAGCATGAGATTGTAGTTTGTCTATTCACAGAATTAATGAATCTTGAGTAGCATGGAAAGATGGAAGTAAATCAACTAGTTCGAACTCATCAATCAATTCTCACTGATATTTGTGAGAACACTAACTGTAATTTAAAGATATCGATTGAAACTTGAGTGCATGACTTTGTAAAGGGAAGAAATATTGTGTGCTTAATTATTTTAGGTAAAGAAGACCTCAATATATTTGTAAATAGGAAGAGTCAATCATAATGATGAGAATAAAGACATAAGAAAATAAATTTATAATTAGGGAAGAAACACAGTCCCATAACATCAAGATTGGATCAATGTTAAAAGTGGGGACGTAAAGATCATACATCATGGTAAGACAGTGGAATGAAATGGGATAGTAAAACAGAAGGGAAAAATTATTTGGAACTAAACCCACAAACAGTAAGAAAGCAAGAAATGAAGTGACAGATTTGTCTACATGTTTTTGAAAGAAGCCAACTTTCGAAGCCTGAATGTGTTAGCAAAGCAATGCATAAAGAACCAGTTTAGTACAGCCATCAGCTCTGACAGGTCTACCATGGATGATAGTAGATGTGCTCTCAGTCCTGATTAAAACCTGCCAATTAGAATTCAGTAAGTAGCAGAGTCCTGCAAAAGGCTGCTGACAATATTGCCATTGCATCTTGAGAAGCATTGTTCAGCTATTTAACTTCTGATATTTATTTGATGGAGGACAGAGAATGAAAAGACAAGAAAAGACTAAGGCAAGTTTGTTAGATGACAGAAACAAGGAATTCTAGAATAAAAAAGAATAAAGCAGTGAGTAATCCAAGAAGTATTGGTATACTAGAGAGATTACAAATTCAAGTGAAGTAATAAGACGGTAATCTCATCTCAAGAATTGAAGAATGAGCTAGATCAGAGGTAAAGAAAGCATGGCCTTTGGGTGAAATCTGGCTTGTACTCAAGCAAAGAGTGACTTTTATAATTTTAAAAGATTGTAAACACATACATAACACTGTCCAGACAGCCTTCATTTACTCATAAAATGGTTTACATATTGCTAATAGCAAATACATATTCTGTCTACATTTTGCTGTGAATAGTGGCTCGTGGCAACCTAAAGTTAATGTTATTGGAAAAGTCAAAGAAGTTTAGTTTTGAAGTGTCACCTTTAGAGGTAACATATTCAGTGTATTTCTGTGCCCTAACATTCCTGACATGGCTCTGTTATTGGGCTTCTGGACTACACCCTGTGCTCTAAACATGATTCCATAAAGATGCACCTATACCTCACTATTTCATTCTTCCCAAATGAAAGGACAAAGCCAGTGCCATATACCATTATGGCACCATTTGCTGAGCCTATAGCTTTGTTAAACCTGACTGTCATTTTACTCTTCTGAGCGTATGTCCTCAGAATTGGAACACTGCTGGAAAAATCAAGAGCAAAACTTGACTAACCATCCCTCACAGCCACAGTCAAAAGATAACCTTGCTGCAAACTGTATTTTATGCAAAACCACCTGAAACTTCCTGTGTTACAATATACCCAACAGCCCAGGGGCAACACAATGGAAACACCTTCCTCCTTTTATAATCCAGTTATAATCCAGTAAAAACTCAAAGCCCCTACCCCTCAGTGCTGGTGCATATCTTCACACCTAACCCTTTCTTTACCCTCTTGGGGAATTATAATAAAAAAACTTTGCTCTCTGCATTTTCTTGTTTGTGAATTCTTTCTGAGCCCTGAACACCCTAACACCAAAGTTGTTTTATCAGAAATGTGTCTTGCTTATCTCTGGCTTATTTCCCTCTCAGGATCATTCAGTCAGTTGCTCAATCCATCACCTATGCAGCAGATATTTTAAAAAACATTATCATGGACTAGGCACTACTGTGATGCTGAGAGGAGAATGGTGTGTGGGATGGATTTCCTTTTCTCCATTAGCTTCCATCCATGGATATAAAGCAAAAGAGGAAAGGGAAAAAATAAAGAGGGAGTGAAAGAGAAAAGGAAAAGGAGGGAAGGAGAAAAGTTAAGTTCTATGAAGATAAAACCAAGGAATGAAAGGGATAGAAGAGCTATTTTAACTTGAAATGATCAGGGAATTTTTCTTGGGACTGATATTTGAATTGATACACAAATAATCAGAAGGTAACAGGTATGGGGAGAGTGTTTTAAAGAGAAAGGGTACTGAGTGCAAAGACACAGAGAAAGAAAAAGGCCCGAGGTGTCAGAAGGACAGAGAAAATTGAAGAAATGAATGCTGGTATGGTCTTGTGAGCATGGGACTGGGCAAAAGGGGACCAGAGGAGAGGAAGTCACAAGATGTCCTAATTCCTGGTTCAAATGTTTGAAACTTTCACAGCTGCCAAAAACAGTAGAGCAGAAATTCAAACATTTTTGTAATCAATTTTGACGACCTCTCAAAAATATATCGATTATACAAACATTGGTCTGAAATCATCTGAACACATTATACTCACTTGAAGCTTCTTTTAAAGGCAGAAAGTAGAACATTATTCTGAAACAAATTTTCCAAAGAATGGTCATATTGCAGTCTACAATTATCTCAGAAACGTATCTGCCATATTATAGAATTTTTGAGGGAAAAAGCAGTCACTCCAGACTAGAGTCACTTGAACCTGTAAAAATGGCTCTGGGAAGCCATGAACAAGGGTTGAAATTGAAGCAGCAGAGGAGAGAGTTGTGATAGCCAAAGGTTGAAGTGATTTGACCCCCAAACAGGATATTTTGCTTGTGCTACAGGGTTTATGTAGACATAGAAAATGTATCTGAATACAAATTTGGGGAGCCTGTAAGCCTGTTCAAAAGTGCCTTCCAAAGTAAAGAGGAGAATATGTAGGAGAAAGAGGTTTTGATACTTGCCCAACCACAATATATTAAATAAACCAGGCACATATAAAAGGCAGTGTGGGAGGGTTATAGTTAAAAAAAAAAAAAGGAGTGATTTAAAAAAAAAAAAACTACTTTTTAAAATAAGTATGCCCCAAATAGTGCAAAAGATATACTTAACCTAAATAATTTATGTGATGTTAGAACTTCAAATTTAAGTATCATGTATTTTTATGTGCTAAATCTAGCAACTGTATTTAAAAAAAAAAGTAAAACTAGATATTTTCCCCCATTTTTCTTCTCAGAAGAAATCCCTCCGAGTGCCCTTTCCCAGCATCTCCTTTAAGAGGAGTGATATGTTATTCTCAGAGGGACATTTTTTTCCCCTAATAGCTTTTTTACCTTTGCACATGAATTAAGAGAATGAGAGAACAGCTCTCCATTCCCCAACAAAACCTCTGATTTCTGAGTTTGAAAGGAAGAACTAAGCACTTTTCAATTGACTACTTTCTAGGGTTTCTTTTTCCAGAGGCAACTGTCAGTAAAACATACAGAAACTTTAAGTGTAAAATGGGGCAACATGATGTCTTTTTGTCTTTAGAAAGTCCATGTTTTCCCTGTGACCACGAAGTTAAGTTTAATTGAATGACATATTCAGAAGGCCACCTGTGGTTTTTATTTACCCAGGCATTAATTCCAAACAGCTTTATTTGCAAATCCTTGACATTTGAATTTCACATATGCTTCTAATGTTTTATTTATCTGTTAGATTTAAAGCCAGAGAAGAGAAAGAGAGGTGTGAATAATTGTTTCTTAAAGCCAAACAGCATATGGACACTTCCCTCTCTCCCACTCCTCTACACGTTCTATCAATACTAATTTATGCTGATGTAATACAGAGGTTCTGAATATGGACTTAGTTGGTTAATCTCACACAGGATCTATGATTCCGTGGACTCCATGTAAAATTTGAAAGTGTAGAGCTATGAGTTTCTATTGATGAGAGTCATGGATAGTGTCCTCCAATTTTCAAACTATTCAAAGATCCACAAATTTTTTTTACATACTGACAGCATTTATTTATTTTTCCCTGGTTGTCTTTATTCAGTTCTATCCAGAATTAGCAAAAGGCCTCCTACTGTTCCTATCTGCATATCCTTCATCTCATTTCCACATCAATAGAGCAATAGTTTTAAAAGGTATATATGTTTATTGCATTGTCCTAAGATATACCCTAAATGCCGGGGATATAGCCTAAACCCTTCAGAGAGGGAAGAAAGATCTTTGTGATTTTGCTCCTATTTCTATCTGCCCCCTTCTGAACTTCTTCCTAGTTTAATTTCTAAATCATATTGGATTAGATTAGACCTTACATATTGAGTGCTATGAAATAAAATATTTGCTATTCTTGAATCACTCGTTGAGAAAAAGATTCCTTATAATTAGCAGATCCACAAATTAGGTATGGTTCACCAGGCAATAATGCATTATAAGAGTATTAGGCTCTCACATTATTTTCTATACCTAACAATGTGCTCCTCCTTTAAGAAGAACTCTAACACATTCTCATAAATGTACAGGAATGTTTATATTTTCATTATTTATAATAACTCAAATCTGATAATAACCCAACTATCCACCAACAGTACACTGGATAAATAAACTAATATGTTAATTCAATGCATTCTGTATAGCAATGCAAACAAACAACTTGCTACCTTCAACAACATAGACCCAAAGTAATGCTGAGCAAAAAGATATACCCAGAAGGGTTGGTGCCTTGTGGTTCTAATATTTTAGTTTTAACAACAGGCAAAACAAATCTATAGTGTTCACCACCAAAATTGTATTTTTGGGGGAATCTTTGAGGTTGCTCAAAAAATAAGTTCTAGTCAAACTGTGTGTTGCACACTTAAGGCCCGATGATCTCTTTGCTTACAGTCCCCACTTCTCTGGCCCAAAGCTTTCCCTGTGCTGCATCAAAGTAACACGCTTGCCCTCTGTCCATAGAGCTAATCCTGCCCATCTCCAGGACTTGCTTTTACTCTTCTAAGTAGTTTTCATGGTTCCTTTCATAAGCTTGATGCCTGCCCTCCGTCTTCCATGCAGTCCTGTTTTTCCTCCATCATAACATTTATCTCAGTGTATTGCACTAATTTATTTTTTAGATTCATGATTTTAGGCTAAACCTGTGGATTTACCTGGTTTTTTAGTCCTGTTTTGCTCCTGCTTGACTTAGCCTGTCCCAGGGTTTTAAGACACATGTATACATACATGTGTATGTGCATGTGTAAGATTAGGAAAGAAAGTGAAGATGACTCTAAATTGAAAGAGGGTGCCCATATCACTAAAATAATTTTTTTGTTTGTTTTCAAAGTGTTCAATATATTTTATAAACTGTTTTACAAATTGTCTTTTTTTTGCTGAAAATATAAGAAATTTTTTATAAAAAATAAAAAATTGTAACTGTGACAGTGATTATCTTTATGTGAAATTACACAACTTCCTTGGAATACTATTTTATTAAAATATATTTAATAAGTATTAAAATATATTTATTTGTATATTTCAATGTATATTAAATATATTTATTCTTATATTTTAATAAACATTAAATATATTTATTCTTATATTTTAATAAACATTAAATATATTTATTATTATACTTTAATAAATATTAAAATATATTTATTATTATAATTTAATAAATATTAAATAGATGCCTGGTTTAAAATAAAAGGATAAAATATAATTTTTAATTATTAAAAAATTATAATAATTTTTAAAATTTTAAAATTTAAAATTTAAAATTTAAATTTTAATGAGAATTTAAATGAGATTTTTAAATTATAAAATTTAAATGAGAATTTTAAATTTTATAATTTAAAAATATTTTTAAATAATATTTTATTAAATAAAAGTTTTATTTAATACAATTGAAAATTATATTTAATAAATATATTTTAGTAAAATTTTATTAAATTTTTTTATTTTCCAATAATAAAAATTGGAAAATTTTTGGTCCCTACCTAAAAAGAAAAATACAGAAAACAAAAAAGAATCTCTGCTTAGTCTAATTTTTCACTCATTGTTACTGCTTTAGACTGAAAATGATTTGATATATTTTTTTCTGTTCCTCAAGATTTGAGCTTCACACATCTTATTCCTGACTTTAATTAATACCAAGTATGTTTTTTCTTGAGATGGTCAATCCTTATATTTCTATTCTTGCCTTTCTTTGAAACATCATTAATCATAAGTAACCACTTAATTCTATTATATATACTCTCTCTACCTTGTTTTTATTATTTTTCATCTCCTTATTTCCCTATGTTCAATTATAGAAATTTTTCTCAACTCTATTATTTAGAATATAGAGTTTCTCTTTAGCTTATTCTAAATTTTAGTTTATAACATCCATGGATTCATTTTAAATTTCAATGCTGTGGTCTTTTTTTCTACACAGTTTCTTTGGCTTCTTGAAAAATACAGCATTTTTTTAAATAAAATTTTCTCATTTTTAGAGTTTCAATTCATTCATTTATCTTTTACATTATTATAAGTACTTATGCACATTGCGTTTTTGTGTTGCATATACCTTGGAGGAGAGGTAGGGAGCCATCAGTAACTAAGATTCCACCCTCTCTGTGAGCAGAGGCAGAATGGGAAATAGGGACTTCCATTCTCTACCCCACCCCACCCCCAAGCAACCATTGAAACCTAGAGCAATCACTAAAAATGTTATATCTCAAAGTAGATCATGGAATTTGAATATAAAATATAAATCTATAATGTTTTAGTAAAAACAAAAACAAGACAAAATCTTTGGAATCTAGGGCCAGGGAAAGAATCCTAAGACTAGTATTGAGAACATTTAAAACCTTTCAAAACTCAATAGTAAAAAAGAGAGAGAGAGAAAGGAAAAAATTCCTATAAAAATAGACATATAAAAAGACATTTCATTGAAGAAACATACAAATGGAAAATAAGACACATGAAAAGAGGTTCAACATTGTTAACATTAGGGAAATGTAAATTAAAACAATAAAGGGTTTCACTACACACAACTAACAAGATGGATAGAATTTTTAAAAAAGTGATAACAACAAATGAAAGTAAAGATGCAAAGAAACTAGTTTTTTAGTGCATTGCTGGTGTGTGTATGTATCATGGTACAGGAACTCTGGAAAAACAGTTTAACAGTTCTTTCCTCCCTCCTCCCTCCCTCCCTCCTTCCTTCCTTCCTTCCTTTTCCCCCAGCTCTAATGAGGCATAATCGTTTTACAGAAAAGTGCTCACAATTAATGTAAACAATTGGTAAATTTAAGCATCTGTATGCATTCTTATTAATGTCACCACAATCCAGGTAATAAACATATCTATCACCACCAAGAGTTTCCTCTCATCTCTTTGTGGTGTGTGTGTATATGAAAAAAATGTACCATAAGATCTACTTTTTTAACAAGTTTTAAAATGCACAGTATCTACTGTTAGCTATAGAGTTTTTTTGTACTAAACATTTAATTACTATACAATGCATCAGTTGCACTCTTAGGTATTTATCCCATACAGTTAAAGATTTAGGCTCACAATGCCATCTGTGCATGAATGCTGATAGCCACTTCATCCATCATAACAAATACTAGAAAGAAAGCAGCTGTCTGTTAACAGGATAATGATTAAACAAACTATGATATATCAAACCACAGAATACTACTCAACGGTAAAAATGAATAGACTGTTGATACATGATGAATCTGCAGAGAATTAGGTGAAAAAAAAGACAATCCCAAAAGGTTGTATACTCTATGGTTCCATTTATGTAAGATTTTTTGAAATGACAAAATGGATGAGACTTTAGTGGTTATCAAGCTTTAAACAGGGGTAGAAGCAGGATGGGAATACGTTTTTAAAAGGGCATCATGTGATATCCTGATGGTAATAGAAATATCCTGTATCTTAACTGGATCAATGCAATATACCATTGGTACTATTGCCCGATAGTGCACGTGAATTTAAAATTATCTGAAAGGTTTAAAAAACGTGAAATCCATTATCTCCTATACATGTGTGTGGTTATGAAAGAGCCCATGGATAAAGACAATCGGGGGATGATTGAATATGGGAGAGGGGCCTAGGCATGGCAGCGGAAAGCAAAGGGGACAACTGTAATTGCACAAACATTTTTTTAAATGTACCTTAGGCAGTGTGTTTAGATAAAGTTTCCCCTTTCTCTTAAGTACATAATCATTTCAGCTAAGGGTTCAAAGTGCCTGCTTTTGTGGTTATCATATCTTCTGTCTGAGACATGAAGCTTTATCTTATATGTTCTATGTTCAGCTATGCATTTAAAATATATTTTGTTCTATTTTAGTCAGCACTTCTATATCTGTAATGAGATTTCTTCCACATTATCTTAACCCTGTTGATTGCTGGATTTGGATGACAATGAACATAATTTTAAATTTAATTATTTTGTACAGAATCAAATTTAAAGCAGAATAAACTTCCAAGGACAAGACTATTTGTCAATGAAGTTAGGTTACTACACTTTTTTTCATTTTTTTCAGCTATACTTGGATGTGATGTTTTATTATTGTTACACATTTACAATAATATTAGATCATAAGAGGTTTTCAATTTCCCATTCAACATTTCTATAAACTCTTGCCAAATTCATAATAAATATTTACATCAAAAAAGTTAAAAATATTTATTTGTGAGTTTCAGGAAGTATTTCTCTTCTATGAATGTGTACCAGTAACAGGAAGAGGGGGTTTTTCTTGGTGAATTGGATGAACCAGTTTTTCAAAACAAAAATGGAAAAAATATAATTTAGTATACTGAATTGGAAATATTTGAATTTTATTTAAGAATAAGTAAGTATTAAAATGTTTTTTAAAAATATTGTTAATTAATATAATTTTAGCTTGGAAGATGTGAAACTGTATTTTACACTTACCCTAATCTACTGTATGCCAATTACAAATATGTTCCAAAATATATCAGAACATTTTTATATGTCTCTATTGCTGCTATAGAATATTACTAGGATAAAATATTGCTTGGATAAACATTGTAATTCTTATGCCAGACCCTATCCTAGAAGCTGTAGGTACAAAGGACCTTTAAAAAGCTCCATGAGGGAGGAAACAAATGTATTTGAAAAAAAATAATTAATTAATTATTATTTTTAAGAAAAGAGATGAAAGGTCAATTTCAGTTTCTTTCATTTTATCAAGAACAAAAACTAATAAAAACAAAAATTTTAGAATTTGAAAAACCATGTTTGTGGAAATAAAACCAAATATTTTATGGCATAAATAAAAAAAAGTTATTAACCTTGCAATGTATCCAGCTAACAATCAGATGATATGCTATGATTCAGCTATAATGTCGATAAGATGCTTAAGTGTGTTATTTGGAATCTTGATATGTATATGTGTAAAATGTCCTGTTTGTATTATTTGCGTAATTATTATAATGATATCATGGTCTTATCGGACTAGTTTTAAAAGGCTTACTCTCTATCTTTCTAAAATTTAATCTTCCCAACCAAAACCAAAATGAGATCATACTTATAGGTGGGACTTGAACAGCCAGAAAATGTATTGATCTCTTTTGTACTAGACATAGGCTAGACCTCAAAGATAAAATAAAATGCATAGTTTCTATCCTTAAGGAGTTTATGGGCTATCAAAGAGTCTAGACCAATATTTTCATCTTTCTTCTAATGTGTATCACTCAGAATTCTGCCAGATATATGCTAAAAATGGTTATTTTGAGGACAGTTTAATATTTACAATGCACACAAGTTTGGGCAAGTTTTTGAGAGGACCTACAAGTATTACAAGTGGGAAGTGATTAATCCACTGGATTCCAGACCAGGGTGAGGAGAGAGAGCAATGACTGACCTACAATCAAAGCTGGCTGTGTGGAGAGGACTCCCTGGATGGAGCTTCCCCATCAGCAGGGACTTAATCCAGGCCACACTGACCTTGCCTGCCTGCAGAAGTGGAGGAACACATTTGCACACTTCACCTCCTTTCTCCTTTTGATATCCTAGGTTGAACTCACTGAAGAGCCAGAGGGGAAAGGAGTCCATCTGTGCAATCCATATAGATCCACCTCGTAGGACACAATGTGGGGAGTGGAGAGGTGGAAAGTGAATCTTGAAGCTAAACAAGGATAGGCAGTACTTAGGGATGCAGTAATAATTTTAATATGTGCTTGATATTAGAGAGCTCTCTGTGTTTTGCTTTCCAGGTATCTGGGATGCTTCCTGTTTTCTGTTCACTTCTCATTAACAAATCACTAATTCACCACTATATACAAAACCAGATTGAGGATCACTGATGTGAGCTAAAATAATTCAGTTCTACTTCTTTCATTTTTTAAATTGAGACAAAAATTATTTCTGGGCTCTGTTAATTTAAGGTCAAATAAAATAAGGTAAAATATGTAATATGTTCATTGTGGTATATGTACCTCACCCAATCATAGTGCTAGAGGAATACAATATAATTTCCATAAATGATAACACCATTAAGAATTAAGCAAATTAATCCTCAGCAAGTGTATCAAAGACAGATGACCTCTGACTAAGAGTGCTTCCCTTTCTACACAGGGCAAATATACACATCATTCAAACTCATTTTGCTGTGTCGATATATTGGTGTATTTCAATATCAAGTTGATTTTTAAATAATATATCTTACTCAGAAATTATTAAATGTGTAGCTGAATATCACTGAAAACAAAGGATGAATACCATTTTAGTTTTGAAGAAAGAACTACTGAGGATCTTAAACATTGGGTAAAAGGCCTCGTTCTGTATTATATAGCTTCAAGACCTTAAGTTAATAACTCATAATTATAATTTGACATAAATTTAAATTCAGAATGCCAAAATGAACTATTGTGGCATAAAACAATATTATTAAAATATTTTCTGGATTTGATGAAGTCAACACACAAGAATTTTGTTTTTACTGTGACTTCAATGATTTAAGGCAGTTTAGCTTTTGTGAAATACAAATGTGAGAGATCACACACACACACACACACACACATACACACATGCAAATCATAGCAATATTAGAGTTGAGGGATGTTTAAAAAGCTTTTTTCAAATTAATAGCAAAATTAGTATAGCACCAAAAAAGAGTAAAGTTTTGCAAGTTGAAAATCTCAATTCATTTTCATGGGGCTTGTAAAATATAAAAATTACTGTCCTTTGTACATTTCCAGAAATAAATACATAGGATTCCATAGCAGTGTTTTTTTTTTTCTGCAATTGATTGCGTAGTTTGGTATTTCAATTAATTCTGGAAAGTTACATGCCAACTAATGTCTTGCAGAACTGGTCTAGAATATTATATTTTTTCTTAGGTTCTTTCATTTTATTTTATTATTCATTTTCTTTCTCTTTTTTTCAGTTGTTTATTTATTTTAATTTTAAATCATATTTATTCCATTACAGTTGTCTCAATTTTTCCCCCTTTCCCCCTCTCCCGCAGTCAATTCCCACTCTGTTGTCCATGTCCATGTGTCATTCTTACATGTTCTTAGCCTAGTCCCTTCTCTTTCTTTCCACTATTGTCCTCTTTCCCCATCCCCTCTGGTCACTTTCAGTCTGCTCCATGTTTCCATGCCTGTGGTTTATTTTGCTCATCAGTTTATTTTGTTGAATGGATTCCACTTATAAGTGAGATCATATGGTATTTGCCTTTCACCTGCTGGCTTATTCCCTTAGCATAATATTCTCCAGTTCCATCCATGTTGTCACAAAAGGTAGGAGTTCCATCTTTCTTTCTTTCCTTTTTAAATGCAGATTGATGTTACCTATTTTTTTAAATGTCAAAGTCAATTATAAAATATTTAAAAATTTAAAACCATTATAAAGTCTCAGCAATTAAAACAACATGGCACCAGCACAGAAATAATCAAGTACCTCAATGAAATATAATGAGCATTCAAGAAACAAACATATATATCTGTCTAATAATTAATATATGATTAAATTGATATTTCAAGTCAATGGTGGAAAACAAGGCTTACTCAACATATAAGGTGCATGGACCACTATTACTTGAAATAAAACATTTATAGAGCCCTATTTTACATGATATACAAGAAATATTCAGGTGAGTTAAAAATCAATATGTAGAATCTAAGGAGTTTTAGGAGATAACACAAATTAATATTTTTCTTACCCTGAAGTAAAATATTCAAATCCAGAATCTATAAAATATTGACAATATGACTACATTAAACATTTAGGACTGTATGGTAATATACATATAAAAAAGTTAAAGGAGAAGTAATCGAATAGAAAAGTATTCACAACACATCTAAAAAAAGGGTTCATGGTTTGTTGTGTTTGTTTGCTTTTTTAGGGAAAAAATTCTACAAACATTTAATCAAAAAATGGCTAAAGAATATCAAAAAGTCATTTAAAGCTTTTTAAAAATACTATAACTAGGCAAGAAATATACAAAAACAAGTTTAGTTTCAACAAATAATAAAGGGACAATTAAAATAACACATCATTGTCACATCAGAATAATAAGTATTAAAAATATTGGTAATATCAAGTGTTGGCAACTGTGAAAGGAATCGGGTATTCCTAGACCCTTTTTCTTCATCATAAAGCAGTGCCTTTAGCCTGTCTTGCAGTGCTAGTTTGATGGAGGTGTATTCTTTTAGCCTCCTGTTATCTGGAAAACTCCTTATTTTGCCTTCCATTTGAATTGAGAGCCTTGCTGGGGAGAGCAGTCTTGTTGCAGGAATGTGCTTTCCATTCCTTGGAATATTTATTGCCAGTCCCTTCTGGCTTGGAGTGTTTCTGTTGAGAAGTCAGCTGTTGGCCATACTGAGTCTCCCTAATATGTTACTACCTCTTTCTCTCTTACTACCTTTAGGATTCTCTGTCTGTCTTTGATATTTGTCATTTTAATGATGATGTGTCTTGGAGTGGGCCTCCTTGGGTTCCTCTTGAATGGGATCCTCTGTGTTTCCTGGACTTGTGTGATTTTTCTTCTCCTTCAATTAGGAAAGTTTTCCATCATAACTTTTGCAAACAAATTCTCTATCCCTTGCTTCTCTTCTTCTCCTTCTGGTATTTCTATTATAAGGATATTATTACATTTCAGGTTGTCCTGCATTTCCCTAAATGCCTCTTCATTCTTTCTGAGTCTTTTTTCATTTTCTTGCTCTTTCTGGGAGCTTTTTTCTACCTTGTCCTTCAACTCACTGATTCAGTCCTCAGATTCATCTAGCCTCCTTTGGATTCCTTCTAGTGTGCTCTTCAATTCAGAAATTGTATTCTTCATTTCCTCTTGTCTCTCCTTGATAGTTTCTATGTCCTTTTTCATGCTGATATAGTTTGCAGTAAGTTCCTCATAGTTTCCCTGTAGCTTTTTGTAATTCTCTCTGAGCTCACTGAGCTCATTGAGCTTCCTTAGAACCATTGTTTTGAACTCATTATCCGATAGTTTATTTCATTTAGTTCTGTTTCATTTAGTTCTCTTTGTGGGGATTCCTCCTTTCCCTTCAAGTGGGGCATATTTCTTTGTCTTCCCATTATTTATGAGACTCTTCTTTTTTGCTTGTTTTTTAAATTGATCTGTCTTGATTTCCTGACTTTGTGGTGTGACCTTCTATGGTGGGAGACCACTGGTTTTACTTTCTGTGTCTGCCTCTAATGATGTCAGCTGTTGTCCCTGTCTGATCTTAGGCAGTCTTTTTCATTCCTCAAAACATTTAAGGTCTCTCATGCTGTCAATGTAATTTAAAGGAATCTATTCATGATAAAAATAATAAAAGTCTTGCATTTGAACAAGATTTTATAACTTAGAAGCATTTCCATTTCAAATAATTGATTTACCCTTATCTATTTACAATGAAATAATTTTTGTATTATGAGTTTCCTTCCTCTGCATGTTATTTTAATAAACCCAGGTGTCTCCAAAGCTATTGCTTTCAATTAAATAATTTCATTAATCTCTTTTATACAATTTACTTTCTTCTACAAACTGGTTTTTTGGTATTTTTTTAAATTCATGTAAATTCTTAAATATTTCTAACTTTGCAGAAAATATGTTACCCGTAAGATTGTTTTGCTTCTTCCCTTTTTCCTTTGTTTACATATTAGAAACTAGATCTTAAGCTATAGATCACATACTGTCTTCTCTCTTTCAATCTGTTCATTGATCCAGAAAATTCTCTTATTTCCATTCCAAGACACTGAGGTCCTCTCCATATACTTCCTTGTACAGACAATGACACTCTGACCTGAGATATCTTTTATTTATTTATTTATTTTAAATCTTTTTTATTGTTGAGATATATTTTTCTCCATTTTCTTGCCATTGCTTTCCCCTGCCCCACCCACCCCTACCTCTCACCCTCAATCCTTCTCCACTTTGGTTTTGTCCATGGGTCTTTTATACATGTTCTTTGACTTGAATCTTCCACTTCATTTCCCCATTACCAACTTCCCTGCCTCCCACTAGTTACTGTTAGGTTGTTTTTTTCTTTCAATGTTGCTGGATATGTTTTTCTTGCTTGTTTGTTTTGTTGATTAGGTTCCACTTATAGAATAGACATATGGTATTTCTATTGCACCACCTGGCATATTTCACTTAGCATAATGCTCTCCAGTTCCATCCATGACATTGCAAACGCTGGTAGTTCTTTCTTTCTATCTGCTGCATGGTGTTCCATCATGTAAATGGACAACAGTTTTTTGATCCATTCATTTATTGATGGGCCTGCACATTGCTTCTAGCACTTTGCTATTGTAAATCATGCTGCTATGAACATTGGGGTACATAGGTTCTTTTGAATTGCTGTTTTGGGATTCGCAGGGTATAATCCTAGCAGTGGAAGTGCTGGGTCAAAAGGCGGTTCCATTTTTAGCTTTTTGAGGAAATTCCAAACTGTTTTCCACAGTGGCTGCAGCAGTCTGCATTTCCACCAACAGTGTACTAGGGTTCCCTTTTCTCCACATCCTCGCCAGCACCCATTGTTTGTTGATTTGTTTATGATGGCCATTCTGATCGGTATGAAGTGATATCTCATTGTGGTTTCAACTTGCATTTCTCTGTTTGCTTGTGATGCTGAGAATCCTTTCATATGTTTCTGCGTCATCTATATGTCCTCCTTGAAGAAGTGTCTGTTCAGGTCCTTTGCCCATTTTTGATTTGGACTATTTGTCTCCCTGGAATGGCATCGTAAGAGTTCTTTATATATAATGGAGATGAAACCCTTGTCCGAGGTATCATTGGCAAATATATTTTCACATACAGTTGGTTCCCTTTTCATTTTGCTGATGTTTTCTTTAGCTATGCAGAAGCTTCTTATTTTGATGGAGTTCCATTTGTTTATTCTTTCTTTTATATCCCTTGCTGTAGGAAATATATCAGTGAAAATATTGCTGTGTGGAACATCTGAGAGTCTCCTGCCTATGTTCTCCTGCAGGAACTTTTATGCTGTTACACTTTATAGTTAGGTCTTTAATTCATCTTGAGCTTCTTTTAGTGCATGGTATAGGTGGGTGGTTGAATTTCCTTTTTTTAAAAGATTTTTAAATCATGTTTAGTCTACCACAGTTGTCTCAATTTCCCCCCTTTACCTACCTCCACACATCATCCCCATCTCCCGCTCCAACAGTCAATTGCCATGGGTCACTCTGTTGTCCATGTCCATGGGTCATTCATAGATGTTCTTTGCCTAGTCCCTTCCCCTTCTTTCCACCATTGTTCTCCTTCCCCATCCCCTCTGGTCACTTTCATTCTGCTCCATGTTTCCATGCCTGTGTTTTATTTTGTTCTTTAGTTTATTTTGCTGAACAGATTTCACTTATAGGTGAGATCATATGGTATTTGTCTTTCACCTGCTGGCTTATTTCCCTTAGCATAATATTCTTCAGTTCCATCCATGTTGTCGCACAAGGTTGGAGTACCACCTTTCTTTCTTCTTTCTCTTTCTCTTTCTTTTTAAAATGGAGATTGATTTTATTTGTTTTTTAAATGTCAAAGTCAATTATAAAATATTTATAAAGTTAAGACCATTATAAAATCTCAGCAATTAAAACAACATGACACCAGTGCAAAATAAAGTAAATCAATGAAAAATGAGCATTCTAGAAACTAACAAATATATCTATTTAACAATATAACATATGATTAAATTGATACTTCAAATCAATGGGGAAAATAAGGCTTATTCAACATATAAGGTGCATTGTTCACTATTGCTTGAAATAAAACAAATATAGAGCCCGATTTCACATGTTATACAAGATGTGTTCAGATGAGTTAAAAATCAATATGTAGAATCTAAGGAGTTTCAGGAGATAATACAAATTAATATTTTTCTTACCCTCAAGTAAAATATTCAAACTCAAAATCCATAAAGTAAAATATTGACAATATGACTATATTAAACATTTAAGACTATATAGTAATATATATATATATAAAAATTAAAGGCCATGTACTAGAATGGAAAAGTATTTGCCACACACCTAAAAAAGGGTTAAGAGTTAGTTTTGTTTTCTTTTAGGGAAAAAAAAATCTACAAACTTTTAATCGATAAATGGATAAAGAATACCACAAAGTCATTTAAAGCTTTTTTTTAATAATAGAAATAGGCAAGAATTATACAAAAACAAGTTTAGTTTAAACAAATAATAAAGGAACAATTAAAATACCATATCATTGTCACAATGAGATTAATATTTACTAAAAAAATATTGGTAATATCAAGTATTGGGAACTGTGAAAGAAACTGGGTATTCATAGAAACTTTTTCTTCATCTTAAAGCAGTCCCTTTAGCATATTTTGCAATTCTGGTTTGGTGGAGGTGTATTCTTTTAGCCTCCTTTCATCTGGGAAACTCCTTATTTTGTCTTCCATTTGAATTGAGAGCCTTGCTGGGGAGAGCAGTCTTGGTTGCAGACCTTTGCTTTTCATTACTTGGAATATTTCTTGCCACTCCCTTCTGGTTTGCAATGTTTCAGTTGAGAAGTCAGCTGCTAGCCATATTGGGGCTCCCTTATATGTTACTACCTCTTTCTCCCTTGCTTGCTTTAGGATTCTCTGTTTGTCTTGGTATGTGCCATTTTAATGATGATGTGTCTTGGAGTGGGCCTCATTGGGTTCCTCTTGAATGGGACCCTCTGTGCTTCCTGGACTTGTGGGACTTTTCCTATCCTCCAATTAAGGAAGTTTTCCATCATGACTTTTTCAAACAGGTTCTCTATTTCTTCCTCTTCCTCTTCTCCTTCTGCTATCTCTATTATATGTATACTAGTACATTTCAGGTTGTTCTGCATTTCCCTTAATGCCTCTTCATTCTTTCTGTGTCATTTTTCATTTTCTTGCTCTTTCTGGGAGGTTATTTCTACCTTCTCCTCCAGCTCACTGATTTGATCCTCTGCTTCATTGAGCTTGTTTTTGATTCCTTCTACTGTGTTCTTCAATTCAGAAATTGCATTCTTCATTTTCTCCTGTCTCTTATTGATAGTTTCTATGTCCTTTTTCATGCCAATATAATTTGCAGTAAGTTCCTCTTAGTTTCCCTGTAAATTTTTTGGAATTCTCTCTGAGCTCACTGAGCTCATTGAGCTTCCTTAGAACCATTGTTTGGAACTCAATATCTGATAGTTTACTTGCCTCTATTTCATTTCATTTTCTTACTCGGGATTCCTCCTTTCCATTAGACTGGGGGGAGGTATCTCTTTTCCTTCCCATTATTTATGAGACTCTTCTTTTTTGCTTCTGTTTTTTTAAATTGATCTATATTGATTTCCTGACTTTGTAGAGTGAACTTCTCTGGTAGGAGACAGCTGTTTTTATTTTCAGGATATGTCTCTGATAATGTCAGATGTTATCCCTGTCTAACCTTAGGCAGTCTGTTGGTGACTTCCAGGAATCTACTGTCTGTGGCTTTCTCCTTCAGCTGTTAATCTATTCACTCTGAGCTCAGCAGGTAGCTTAGACAGCACAGGGTTGGGAAGAATCCCACTTGGGGACTGGGCTATTTAGTCCTCTGATGCTGCTGCTCCTCAAGCGGGGAGTGGTCTCTGCCTGACAAAGATGGATGCTGCTGCATGCGGGATGAGTCAGCACCGAGATCCTGCTGGCTACTCTCTCAGTTCTCTCCCCAAAGCCTTCTTCCCCTGTCTCTCCACAGCAATGTTTAGCCCACTCTGTTCCCACTTTTACCAGAGACCAGGGTAAGTGGCAATTAGATTGCGCTAAAGCTGACTCTTCTGTCTCCAAGGTTCCAAGGCTCCTCTCTCACTATTGTTCAGTTGTTTGTTCCAGTTGATTTCTTCACAATTTAGTTGTAATTCGAGGTTGGTACTGGGAGGAGGTCAGTGTGACTTTCACTCACTCTTCCGCCATCTTGATTCTCTTCTCGGATTTCATTTTTTTGCATGTAGCTGTCCAGCTCTACCAACACTGTTTGTTGAAGAGGCTATTTTTACTCCATTGTATGCTTCTGCTCCCTTTGTCAAATGCTAATTGACCATAGAGGCATGGATTTATTTCTGGGCCCTCTATTCTATTCTATTGATCTATGTGCCCATTCCTAAGCCAGTATCAGACTCTTTTGTTTACAATGTCATTGTAATATAGTTTGATATCATGTGTTGTGATTCCTCCTACCTTGTACTTCTTTCTCAATTTGCTGCAGGTATTCAGGGTCATGTATGGTTTCACATGAATTGTTTGTTTGTTCTATAACTGTGAAAGTTGTCATTGGTATTTTAATAAGGAATCTATTAATTGTTTTGTGTAGTATAGACATTTTGATGATGTTTATTCTCCCAATACATAAACATGGTGTATACTTTCATTTATTTGTGTGTTCCTTATTTTTTTTTACAGTGTTGTGTAGTTTTCTCAGTACACATTTTTACCTCCTTGCTTAAGTTTATTTCTAGGTACTTTATTTTTCTTGTTGCTATAGCAAATGGAATTTTTCCCCTGATATATGATTCTAATATTTCATTGATAGTGTACAAAAATGCCTTTGATTTCTAAATACTTATTTTGTATCCTGCTTTTGTGCCTAATTCACTTATTAGGTTGAATAGGGTTTTTTTGTGTGGAATCTATAGGGTTTTCTATGCACATTATCATGTCATCTGCAAACAATGACAATTTTACTTCTTCCTTTCCAATTTGAATGCTTTTTAATTCATTTTCTTGTCTTATGGTTGTGGCTAGAACTTCCAATACAATGTTGAATGAAAGTGGTAAATGTGGACAACCTTGTCTTGTTCTCAATCATAGTAGGAAAGCTTTTAAGTTTTCCCCATTGAGTATGATGTTGGCTGTAGGTTTTTCATATATGACCTTTATTATATTGAGGTATGCCCCCTTTATTCTCACTCTGCTGAGTGTTTCTATCATAGATGGATGCTTTACCTTATCAAATACATTTTCCACATCTAATGATATGATCATGTGATTTTTGTTTTTCTTTCTGCTTATATTATGTTTATTGATTTGCAAATATTTTACCATCCTTGCACCCCTGGGATGAATCCCACTAGATCATGGTGGGAACTTTTTAATGTATTGCTGAATATAATTTGCCAATATTTTTTTGAGTTTTGCATCTATCAGTGATATTGGCCTGTAGTTTTCTTTCTTTATTGGTCTTTATCTGGTTTTGGGATTAGGATAATGCTGGCCTCATTAAAAGAGGTTGGGAGTGTTCCCTCTTCTTGGATT
Organism: Pteronotus mesoamericanus; assembly: GCF_021234165.1. NCBI lineage: Eukaryota > Metazoa > Chordata > Mammalia > Chiroptera > Mormoopidae > Pteronotus > Pteronotus mesoamericanus. Next base: position 64,445,002 of record NW_026555321.1, read on the forward strand.
TTTTAGAATAATCTGAGAAGGACAGGGGTTAGCTCTTCCTTAAATGTTTTGTAAAATTCTCCTGTCAAACAGTCCTGTCCAGGACTTTTGTGTGCTGGGAGTTTTTTGATCACTGCTTTAATTTTACCAGCTGTTATTGGTCTGTTCATGTTTTCTGCTGCTTCTTTATTCAGTGTTGGAAGGTTATATTTTTTAAAAATTTTTCCATTTCACCCAGGTTTTCAGATTTCTTGCACATAATTCTTCATAATAATTTCTTACAATGCTTTGTCTTTCTGTGGTATCAGTTGTAATTTCTCCTATTTCATTTCTGATTTTCTTTTTTATTTGAGCCCTCTCCCTTTTTTTCTTGGTGAGTCTCCTTAAAGGCTTTTCATTTTTTAAAAATTTTTCAGAGAATCAGCTCCTGGATTTGTTGATCCATTGAATTGTTCTTTTAGTTTCTATGTCATTCAATTCTGCTGTGATCTTGATTATTTCCTTCCTTCCTCTCACTCTGGTGTGTAGTTCTTTCTACAGTTATTGAAGCTGTAGGGTTAGGTTATTATTTGAGATATTTCTATCTTTTTTAAGTAACTGTGTATTGCTATGACCTTTCCTCTCAGGACTTCTTTTCCTGTGTCCCATAGGTTTTGGACTGTTGTGTGTTCATTTTTATTTGTTTCCAGAAACTTTTTGATTTCTTCTTTGATCTTATTGACCCATTCATTGTTTGTTATTCAGTCTCCATTATTTTGAATATTTTTGAGATTTTTCCTTGAGGTTGGTTTCCAGTTTCAAGCCCTGTGGTCCGCCAAATTGCTTGTTATGATTTCAATTTTTCTGAATTTATTGAGGCTTATTTTATGTCCTATCATGTGGTCTATCTTTGAAAATATTCCATGTACATTTGAAAAGAATGTGTATTTTGCTACTTTGGGATGAAAAGCTCTATATATGTCACTTAAGTCCATTTGATGTAATACATCATTCAGTCCCACAACATCTGTGCTGATGTTATGTTTGGAAGATTTATCCATTTTTGACAGTGGGGTGTTAAAACCCCCTAGTATTAGTGCGTTGCTATCTATTTCTTTTTTGGAGTCCTCCAAGACTTTTCTTATATATTTGGGTGCTCCTATGTTGGGTTCATATAGGTTTACAGTGTTTATGTCTTCTTGATTGATTCTTCCTTTGAGTGTTATGAAGTGTCCTTCTGTGTCTCTTTTTATTGCCTTTTTTTTGAAATCTATTTTATCTCATATAAGTGTTCCTACCCCTGCTTTTCTTTTTTCCTGTCCACAGGTTTGGAATATTTTTTTCCCATCCCTTTACTTTTAGTCAATGTATACCCTTGTTCTGAAGTGGATCTTTTGTAGGCAGCACATATGCTGGTCATGTTTTCTTATCCATTCAGCTACCTTATGTCTTTTGATTGGAGCATTGAATCCATTTACTTCTAAAGTTATTATTTTTTTAATATTTTTAGCTCAGTTCTAGTTTCTGTATTTCCTCCTGGCACTTCAAACCTGTTACTTCAAATGGTCTCCACATGCTCCTTCTCCAGTCAATCAATTTAGTGACACTTCTGTGGAAAACTATTTTCTGTTGTTCCTATCATATCTTGAATACTTAACTTCTCCATTGTCATTCTTATCCGTATGTTTTTTTCATCACTTGTATATTCAGTTTTGTGAAACCTCTCTCTACAACAGATGTCTCATTTTATACTTGATTTTCAATAGAAGCAAAAGTGAAACATGCTGTTCTCAACATGTTTACAATTCTCTTTTTCCCTATTTTCACATTTCACACAACTGCTTCTAATACAAAATCCTCAGAGGATGAAGGATGATGGAGGAGTAAGTGGAAGCTATACTAACACACTCCCTGGACCAATCTGGAATAACAAATAAATTGTAGATAAATCATCCTGAATAAGCAACTGAATGCTAGCTGGAGAGAAACATTATAACCACAACAGAAGAAACCACTTCATGGCAATGAGAGTGGTAGAGATTGTGGTAGAGACATGAGAGCACTGGCTGGGCTCCATGGGTGGCAGCTAAAGTTCTGGTGAGATGCTTCAGCGGCCAGTGAGTTTCCCCCTGAGAAGTATGAGGTCCACACTCTAAGCCTACAGTGCCAGATCCAGGAAAGGTACTCAGATAACATACAGCTGTGAAGAGCAGCAAAGTTTCTGTATACCAGGGACAGACAGCTAGAGACACAGAGAGACTTCAAAGGGCCAATGCAGTGGAAGAAGGAGGGCAGAGCAGACAAGAGCCACATAAGGAGGTCCTGAGATCAGTGGCTCTGGGGAGAGAGCTGATGGATTAGCCACCAGGAACCCTGTGCCACGTCATTCCTATACTACAGAGACCTTCTTTCTCAGGCAAAGCTCTCCCCTCCTATTGGCACCAACCTGAGGGAAGCAACAGCTTCTCCTGCTGGAAACCCTCTTGCCCCGACCCAGTGGAGTTTAAGCCAGGTTGCTAAAGTGTATAGCTGGAGGCTATTTCAGAGACACACCCTTAAAAATAAGTCTTCAAGCAAAGGTGAATCTCTAGGAGCTTTGAGACTTTAGCTGGTCCTCCCCCTCACGTGGTGCTGGTAAAATCTAGCCTTGGTTTGCAGCCAAGGTTCTTTCTGCACACAAACAGGCCCAGCAGAGGGAAACACACATTGTGGATCACTTAGGGTTCCAAACAGGTTGCTCCCAGCCAGGCAGTGTCCAATATATGCTACACCAGAATCTGTGCAAATCTACCTAATTCATAGAAACAATACAAAGAAGCAGCCAAGATGAGAAGACAGAGAAATAGGTCCCAAATGAAAGGACAAGAGAATTCTCCAGAGAAGAACTAAATGAAATGGAGGTAAGCTATTTATAAGATATAGAGTTTAGAGTAGTGATTATAAAGTTACTCAATACCATGAAAAAAGACATAGAAACAATAAAAAGGGATCAGTCAAAAATAAAGAATGCAATATCTGAAATAAATAATCCACTGGAAGGAATAAACAATAAGTTAGATGAAGCAGATCAAATAAGCAATTTGGAAGACAAAGCAGAAAAAGCATCGAAGCAAAGCAGCAAGAAGGAAAAAAAAAAGAATTTTAAAAATTGAGAAGCACTTAAGAAACCTTTGGGACAACATGAAGTGTAACAACATCTGCATTATAGGAATACCAGAAGGAAAAGAGAGTGAGCAAGGGATTGAAAAAACTATTTGAAGGAATAAAAACCTGCAAATCTTTATCAAGGACCTGGGAACCATCTCTTTGAAAGGTCATCATCTCAGGAGACAGTTTCCCTATTACCTTTTCTCTCTCAAAGAGGTTAGTAGCCTAGCTTCATTCAGAGCCTTGTTGCAATTTGTAAAACTACCTTCTGTCATTAAACTAGGTGAAGGTTTTTTTTTTCGTTAACATAAAGCTAAGTAAATCTCCTCATGTCAGAGTTTAAAACCCTCCTGTCCTTTGTAGTTTCAGCAGAGTGAGTTCTGACTTCCTTCTGGTCTCTCTCCACTTATTGTAATAACCTTGAATAAAGTCTTCATTGCTGTTTAACTTTATCTGGTGCAATTTTTGCTCTGACACCTATGATCTAACTCTCCATTTTTCTCCCTTTCATTGTAAATCTTGTCTACTTTCAAGACTGCATGGAAGGATATGTATTCTCTCCAGTCTGTCACATGTTTCCATAAAATATCTGAGTATGTGGACAAGGTTTTTGGCAATAACTTAGCAGTATTCTAGGTATTTTTAAAGAAATTTTCACTGCTTCTTAACTGTAGATTTTTTGTTGTTGTTGTTATTACTCCAAGAACATAGGAATCAAATTACAATTGCATTTCCTGGAAATACACTAGAATTTTTATTAAAACAATATATAAAGTCAACTTGTTTGTCTCAATGCACTTTACATATTGGCTAAAAAAATAAACTAGCATTATTCTCAATATATTGCTTGAGTAAAAAACATTTTCTTCAATTATCTTAATTTATCACAGTGACCAGATCAGTTTGTATGTTTAATAAATAAATGAAGGATTAAATAAACAGTCATTTATCTGCCTATGCTTAAACCATTGGTTGTAGAGGTTTTTTTCCAGAGTTTATAATGTCTGATATAACTATTAAATAACAAAGCTTCTCAGGCACATATGAAGAATAAAATGTTAACTATGAACCAAAGTTATATTGATTTATTTTTATTGCTATTAACCATTAAAAAGTCCACTTAAAAATTATCACCTACTGCCAAATCCTGATTCTCATAAAAATACCCAACTATGCAGTGATATATATTACAAATAATATGATACAGGCAATATGCCTATTCCTTTTAAAATATAGTTCTCTCTTTTAATAATAAAACACCTGTATCTCTGTTAAGTCGTGTGGTTCATAGTGGCAGAAATATTCTCATTGATGCCATTATCAAAATTCTGTATATTTGGGAAGTGAAGAGGTAGCTTAGTTTTTATAGGTGTTTCCTAACAGCATGATGGCTAAAAGTGCAGAGATTAGAATGCTCTTAATATGGATTCTTTGTGGACCATTAAACAAAACAAACTTTTAGCAAACTTGGTTGCAGATAATTCCAATTTTAGCATGCAATGACTTCAGCTTCCAATTCAATCTGGCTCTGTAAATCCAGCTTAACACAATATTAGAGTCAGATTTTATAATATTTTACAATGACTTTAATTTTTAGATGGTATGGCATATTAAATAATGAGAAACATGATCTTTATGCACAGATTTTTCACCATTATTTTTGTAATTAGCATTGTAATATTATTTTACAAAATTTTATGGTAATCATTTCAGTTTAACTATTTTAGATTTATTAAATTGATAAGTAAAGTTTTGATTCAAAGTAAAAAAAAAATTGTCACGCTAATGTTCATGCTTCCTGAAGAAGAGAATGAATAGTTTTAAAAATGAATACTTTTCACCTTGTAGGTAAATAGTATTTTACTGTTTCATGAGGATAACAATATATTCACAGTGATGAAATGCTCAAGATAGGGCCTTGGTTCCGTGAGTTGGGGCTGAGCAGAACTGAGCTCTGCTTCACAATTCTACCTGCCTGTGAGATTCAGCCTCAGAAACAGGCAGGTCACCTGAGAATTGAGGAGACAGGGGACCTATTCTTGGCTGGGGAATCTGGAATGGACACTCTGCCTCCCTAGCCTAGGAATCTCTTTCTCTCTTTCTCTCTCTCTCTCTCTCTCTCTCTCTCACACACACACACACACACACACACACACACACACACATACACACACACTTCTCTCCTTCCTCATACCTATTCTTTTTCCTTTTTATCTCTTTTATTTTTTCTCTTACATATACAGGACATTTTATTGATTTAACTTCTATCTGTTCATAAAGATAGAGTCCCAAAACAGGTATTACATGTGTGGATTATGGTTTCTGTCCTTTGCTAACATATCTGATTTAGGAAAAGGAAAGAGGAAGGAAGGAAGGAAGGAAGTGGGGGAGGGGAGAGGAGGGAGGGAAGGAAGGAAATTAAATGCTACTGGAACATTGTTGGTGTTTTCATTAAAGAATGTACCTATTTTACCTAGTCTTCTCACTTCAGATCTTCCAGAAACAGGTCAATGGCAGTGTTCTATTCATCCTCATTTTTATGGATGTGGAGACTCAATTTCATAAAGCTTTCTTGTTTCTACTTGTCTACTTCATGAAACTTTTAATTCTTATTATCCAACAGAATGTAATTCCTTGCATACTTTTGCTAGATTCCAGGCCCAGAGTCCAACAGTCAATTAATTCAATCTTAAGTAACATTCCTCTTCTGGCCCATTAGAGTTTTTTAATCCAGTTTTAAGTAGAGTTTCATGCTTTTTAATTGGCGTATATTTATAATTTTGACATGTGGAGAAGATGGAAAAATCTCAAAAATAAACTTACAATATTTTGTTGTGAAGTAACAATTTACCTTTCCTTCAATCTTAACATATGTGATATGGTTTAGAAAAAAAAAAATTCAGACTTTCTTCAATTTTACTATATGTTATCTAGGATAAAAAATGCAGGTCGGAATTCTGGTGCAATTTATAATGGACGAATATGATATGTCTACCTCTCCTTCTCTGTGGGATTTTTACCAGTTTTGGGTTTTTTTGTTCTTTTATTCTTTATTTTTTACAATATTACTTTGCCATAAACTGCCTCAAATAGAGATAATTCACTGACAGCTTCCTTAGCATATTACTCACAGCTTTTTCTTCAAAATATCTCAGGTTTCTTCATTTCTGTCACCTGCCTTTCTCATCTTACTCTAACAGCAATACCACTAAAATGGTCATTCGTTTCTGTCATTAAAACACTTTTGTTAACCTACTCAATCAATAAGTGTCTACCCTTTTCACATACATAACACTTTTCTCCATTCCAAGCATCTACTCATCAGCTTTTCTAGGGGTTGCTATATTTTATAACTTCTGCAATTCCATATTCCTACAAACCAAAAATGCATTAATCAACAGAGGAATTAACAATTTTATTTTAATTTTGAAGTGCCTGTTATATGTAACATTTCCATTATGTTGCTAATTACTTTCTTAAAATAGAAACTTACTCCCTCTTATTTTCCCTAACAATCAAGACTCCTTGCCTTAGAATATTTCTTGTCAAAATACTTTCCACAGTTTTAATAAGTGGTCGAAGACACAGTAAATAAAAAAGCTAACAATATTAACTAAACTTAAAATGTGAATGCTTTATACAGATTTTCTTGTAAATCCTCCTTGATACCCCATGCGATAGATGTCACTCAAAACCATGATCACGATGAGAAAATTAAGGTTCACAAGAAGTAGGAAACTTGTCTAATATTATAGAGGCTGAATTAGTTGTAAGGGCCTTTGAGTATTCTGAGAGCCTCATCAAATACAATATTTCTAAGCCAAAATTAAATATTTACATGGGTATGCCTTGTATAATTTGATTATTGTAATTATATTAATCCTTGGTTTTATTCACCATTAGTGAAACTTCTTGTGGACATGCATTTACTATCTTTGTAGAATGGGTTATTCATAAGAGAAAGAATCATGTCTTCTTAGCCATTACTTTTCCCCCATTTTCTACAAAAAAATGACTTGATGCAGCTAAAATTATTTAGAAAAAGTTGAATGAGTCTTCAGTATTAAAGGCCTTTTAAGACTCTTTTTAATTAGCAGCTTAGCTATTTTCTAGTTAATCATTGTTGACAACTTTTTTCTTCATTTGGGAGAGACACTAACTTCATCAATTTGACCTCCTTCTCATTTGTGTAATTTTGAACTCTCTGCCTAAATCCAGCCTGAAGCCTGAATTCTGAAGCTTCAGTTGGTTTTTATAGCTTTCCCTACAAGGAACACTAAAAAGTTACCCTCAAAGAAACTTACTCAGTTATGGGTAAAGTGATGTCCAGGCTTACAAAGGGCTTACACCTTTGTTAGTCCAATCATTATATGGAGTTTTAAAATATCTGTAATCAGGAAAATTATCTACCTGCAGATTTATTCTATATTTACTTATAAGTTTATCTGTCCATCTACCTATTTTAATTTCCCTGACTAGATAACTTTTCATCTACCTACCCATTATCCATGTATCTGCTAAGTGGTTGATCTAGCTATCTATCTTTCATCTATCTGTCTGTCTAGGAGTGAGTGTTAAGAGTGCATGAATTTTACTGAACTATAAAAACTAAATATAAATAAATATAGTACTTACTTTTTTCTTACATTAAAAAGATGAGGAGCCCACACTGCATTTATTATGAAGACAACTGAAAAGGACATGAGGTATGCTACAGTCTAGGGTATTTGGTGAAGGATCAAGCAGTACTGTTGATGTGTTAACTATATAAGCCTACATGATCCTAAAAGGTAAGAAGCATAATAGAACTGTTCAGAGGAACTGGGAATTTTTACTGAACCTAAAGCCCTGAGATCTAAGTTCCAACTTCCCCAAGTGAAATTTTCCTCTGAGACCTGTTTTATTTTTCCTATGAGATTCTGCACAGGAGTAGGGATTATGTCCCTCATATCTCAAAATATCCACAGAATTTGTGAGAAATTCCATACTCTTGCTGTTTTCAAAAAAGTTTCCATATCTAGTCTTCCAATCACTTTCTTCTATCATTTCCTAATCTAGAAAATTTTCACTCATTTTTCTTCAAAGACCTTAGAAACACATTATTGACCTCTCATTCCTGAGTAGAGGTCAGAGTAGATGAGTTAGAAATTCAGATAAGTTTGTGTTTTTTTATGTAAAACTCTCTTATATGTGAACACGTTGTTGTATGAGCTCATCATCTTGAACTCATTAATAAAATATATCAATAATGTCTACTATTTTGTAGTATGTATGTATTAATGTGTGAGCATATGTTACATGTAGTATTCTGGTCAGATGTCTGTGGTCTAGATAGAGAAGAAACTAAACCATTTAGCCACTGAGATGAAGAGGGAAAATGCATATATAGATGATTGGGTTGATGTAGACATAGTGGGATGAGTTATTAAGAAAATGGAGAAGGATGTTAAAAGTGACAGTGGAGAGGGTAGTGGGTGGCAGGACACCTGACTTCTTTTGTTTGACATGAGATTATTACATGTAAATCAGTTCATTCATTTTCTGTTATTTACTATTCACTTGCATGAATATACCACACTTCCTTTATCCATTCTACTATTCAGTGAATGTTTTCAAAACTCAGGTCTGCAATGATTTCTGAAACACCTAAATATGAACTTAAAAAGTTTTCTGTACAGAAAAAAATGATCACTTAAACTATATTAAAATTAAAAATTCTTTATCATCCAAACAAAATGTAAGAGATTTAAAAATGTTCAATAACTCACAAAGTGGGAGAAGGTATTCGCAATAATTATATATAATAAAGGATTCATATCCAGAATGTATAATAAACTCCTTTTAATAAATAAAGGCAAATGAACCAATAAAACATTAACTACTATACATTGTATACCTTTAAAATTACTTTTGTTATTTTAAAACATTATTGCTCAAAATCTCAAATTTATTTTTAATATATTGCCCAATTTATATTAAGGAACTATCAAATTTTTACACACCTATATGTAACAAATCTAAAACTATTTTTGGATTGTCTTAATCATTCTTAATATTCTCCTTTACTAAAATTATTTAATTTCCTTTGTGTCACAATGTGACTCTAAATTTATAATGTGAAGCTCATGAGGTTCACATCAGAACAGGTTAGAACCTGTGACACCCAAACTTGTAGATATCAGGTAATCAGTAATGAAGTTTCTGCTATGTTTCTGAGAGCTGAGAGGCAGCCTTCAAAATGTCTTTTAGCTGGTCTATTAGGAGTTGCCACTGTGCTTTTTGTTCAACTCTATTCAGTGCAGATAAGTGCACAGCTCTGGTCTCTCCCAGACATGCACAGAAATCTCCTCAGCAATAATGCCAAGGAGTGTGTTATTACAAAGAAGCCCATATATATGGGGAAAAAACCACATAAATACATTGCATTCTATGCTTATGGGGCTAAACATATGGATCATTAGACTGAATTTTTAAAAATAAATTAATATTGAAATATTTCTATTTTCAAATGTTTAAAAATGTTATTCTATTTTAATATTTCTCTGTCCAAATATATAGTCATTTTGTCCTTCTAAAATTAACAAAACATATCTACTTCTGGCCAAAATTAAAGTAAAAATTTTGCTTAATAATTCAAATGATTAAAGGCTATTTTATTACTCTGTGAGGATTAAAGGTTTTAGTCCAACATTTTATTTTTCAAAAATAATCTGTTGCATCTCTAGAATGAAAAATGTATACATGCTTTTGCTATAATAACAACATCTGAGTTAATATTTATTTAGTAGCAATGTTTATTTAGGTACTGAACTTTAACTACCTGGTTTTATTTAATATGTGAAAGCCCTATAAGATATGTCTTGCTTTATTCTTGCTGTGTGTAGACATTTATTCAATTAATGCCTTAAATATATAAATAGAAAATAGTGAATCACAATGCTCTTAAAAATGGAAAAGCCATCAATTGTGGCTTTATTTATTCTTTGTTTCTTAAAATTAGTAATTTCATTACTCATCAAGTAAGGTGAGAACCCAGGAAAACACTGTTAGTAAGTCAAAACAGTGGACCATAATAATAATTGATAATAACATCTTAATGTACTCATTTTTGGAATATGGTAAGCCTATAATATATTATTCAATTTATTTGCACATATATTTAAGAACTTTTTTCCTTATACCATAAATACACTGACACACAAAAACACATTAAAAGGATGTGTTTTTCTATTACATTTTAACCCTGTAGGATGGCCTAGAATTTTATATAAGATAGGAACTCTCTTCTACAGGAACACATGTTCTCCAAAAACATATCTTTTACCACCTAGCCAGAATAATGTATATTTAAATCCTTTTTTAAAAATCAGCTGATACAACCTATTAAGATATATGAATAACAAGAACTATAACTACTGGTTTAATAAATTTAATTTTTCCAATATTAAAACATATAATTTAAAAGAAAATGATAAACTGGATTTATATATAAATCAAAAGGGACAAAAATATCTAAATATTTCTTTAGAAGGACAAATTATTAAATTCGACTGGGTATCAGGGATAGAGTTTTCAAGATCTACATAGAGATTAAACAATTAAAAGTGTATGGTATTATTAAAAGTTGGAAAGTTTTTCCAGGGTAAGTAAAAAAAAAAGTCTTAAACATAAAGCACTAAGTCTAAGTGAAAAATTGGTAAATAGGACATTAACCTTAAGGGGTTTTACTCAGCAAAATATGTTAATTGAGTGAAAAATGAACACAGAATAGAAGAAAATAGTCATACTTACTGACATACAGACATACATATATACTGACAAAAGTTTTATTTCAAGTGTATGTATATGTAAAGTCTATAAATTAACACTAAAATGGAAGTCAAAGCAATAGTGAATGAATAAAAACTACAACATGCACTTTATAGAAGGTAATTCTGAATTGCCTAAAACTTATGATAAGGTACTTAAAATTAAAAGTCATTTAGGGAAATAAATATCAGTTAAAACCACAAGACATTTTCTAGGAATGAAAAAAAATGTCAGCTAATACCAAGATTGGGAACACATGTGGAGAATCTGGCACTCAAGAACTGGAGGTTGGTGTAACTGAATGGTAGGTATAACAACTCCACCTTACCTTTTGAAGCTGAATGTTACTCCAGGACCAGATAATTTCACTCAAGTGTGCACGCAGCAGAGATGGTTCCGCATGTTCTCTAGAAGACACTGCATTGTGATACTCATTACAGCCGACAAGGAGAAACAAATTTCTCCCAACTTTAGCTTGGTTGAATAAATCATGGCTTTTTTTCCCAACAATGTAATACTAAGATATTGAGAATTAACAAACTCCTGCCACACAAAAATACATTGATGAGTCTCACAAACAAGTTACATTAAATAAAAAAGTGGGAAAGCATAATTTATATAACCCTGGTCATATAAAATTCTGAAACAGCATAGTTTATCCTGGGGGATAATAAGTGGAAGCTGGTAAACAGTGTACTTCCGGGTTTCCGGTGATACTATACTTCCTTATCTCCATGCTGTTGTAGTTTTAGTCAGTTTGTGAAATTTAAATCATATACTTATTTATGACTACCTGTCTCTAGTTTTAGTCTCTAGATGTTATACTTTTATAAAAAGTTAATTAAAAATGTTAGCCTTAGGTATAAGAATATAACTGAAGGCTTGAACCTTGGACCTACTAACGGATGGTATGCCAGGTAGATGTTCCCATTTTAGAGTAAGATATCAGAAATGTTTTAAGATTCCCAATTATTTACACCTGATGAGAAGCAAAAAATTAGCCAGAGTTTCCAGATGTATAGGACAAGGTGCAAGTCTTGAAAAAGCTGATAGGATCCTCACTCTTATCTGTAGGTTTCCTTGGTGAACAGGCACCTCTTTAAAACTTCAAGGTCAAGGAACCAAAGACCTCTGATTGTTGCTGCTGTGTCCTGAGGTCTGCTGGAATAATGTATTCACATTACCATCAACATCTGCAACTGTACACAAAAGTGTCTTGAATACCTTTGTAATGGAATAGCATTATGAGCCTGAGATATAGCACATCAATATAATCTTAAAATGTAAAATTAAAATGTGAAATTCCTTCAGAAGACAAATTGTTTTGCAAAAAGTCATGACTATCTACTTTAAGGGCCAGTAGACTTAACTCTTTAGTTAGGAATGAATGTCTAAGAAATGCATCTCTTTAGAAACACTTCATTCTCTTAATTCTAATTCTAATTAATTCTAATTCTATATAAAATAAAGTACCTTTAGCAGCCTCCTTGAATGGAGACAAAGAGGAAGAAACTTGTTCCTGCACTCTCCCCTTCAGTCAAAGTCAAAGTCTAATGCAGAATTTTCCATACACTGGGTGGAACACAGCTGATGATTTTGGCACTTAGTCAAAATCAGATGTATTTTGGGATTACAGTGTAATCTGCATGTAGGAGACACATAGGTGGATTTTGGTCAGGGGTAGTGGATAATGAAAAAGGATCCATTCCTTGTAGTTGGAAGCTTTCAGGAGCCCATTCAGTGGTTTGGGCTCAAGGCCAAGGAGCCTGTGATTCATGGTAGGACTCCATAGAGGGGCTGAATATACAACCACTGGGAATCATGCCAATAATAAGAGTGGAAGAAGAGAAAAAAGGAAAGTGACATTTGTGTTGTGTAAGAAAATATCAGGAGAGGAAAAAGATGGCGGAGGAGTGAAAGGGAGTCACGCTGACCTCCTCCCAAAACCAAACTGGAATTGCAACTAAATAATGGAGTAATCACCTGGAAAGCAGTGGAGCGATAGTGGGAGAGGAGCCTTGGTGCCGCGGACAGTGGATTCGACTCTCACACATCCCAACGGGTGAGAATTGCGGTGGAGGCTCGAGAGGGTGGGCTGGGTGCGCACAGGCACTGGCACCAGAGGGACATTGAAACGGCCAGTTAGCGTCCCCCCGAGAAGAACGGGGTCTGAATCATAAACAGGAACCCCTAAACTACAGCCGCTAAAACCAAGAAAATACAGACAAAACATAACCCAAAAAACCTTAGGGGCACTCTCTGCCAGAGACAAGTGGCTGGGGATGCAAAAAGACATTTAAAGGGCAAACGCAAAAGTTGCAGCGGCAGCCACCCTCCTTGATCGCTGGGTACAAGCGGCAGCAGGGTGGGCTGGTGCCTGGGAAAAGACTGGTGACGAAAACTTTGTGAAGAGAACTGCCTCTGCGGCCGGTGGAGCCCGGGTGATAACGCACTTCCCACTCTGCAGCTACCATCTCGCTCAGGCATAAGGGAATCAATTAACCTGCCTTTTGTGCGCTCCGCACACAGCTTGTGCGCGTGTGACCTGCGGGGCTGAGTGCAGACTGTCTGGGAGAGCCTTGAGGAGAGACTGGAGACAGTGGCGTTGGGGAAAGAACGGGAGGAGGAACCGGGGAGTCCCGACTCCCTCCCCGTTCGGTAGTCTCCATTGTGGGCTGGAAAGACGCGACCCCAAAGAGGCAGAAGCGGGGCGCGCATGAACCAGACTGCCTGCGATTGAAACGCAGTCCGCACAGGGGTTGGATCCTCAGCCGAAGGGGTCACAGAACTGCCCAGAGGCCCCTGAGGGGAGACTAGAAACGGAGGCATTGGGGAAAGAACGGGAGGAGGAACCGGGGAGTCCTGACTCCTTCTCCTTGCCGAAGTCTCCATTGCGCGGGAAGAGGCCACACCCCCAAAGAGCCAAAAGCCGAAAAGCAAACATAAACACCCCCAAAACACCCAGAGCAGGCGCGCACACTTGCGCCGAGTGACTGGCGAGGGTTGGCGAGCGTGTGTGTGACCCACGCGGGCTGGCGAACGCTTGCACCTGCCGGCAAGGCCTCACACAGACTGGCACCCATACGGCCTGCGAGGGATTGCACAGAGGGGCAAGGGCAGGCACAAATTGACCTACCCGCCGCGATTGCGGAGCAGCCCACAAAATAAGTAGAGCTGCCCAGAGTCCCTGGAGGAGAGACCAGAAACAGGATTAACCGGAGAGCTGATTTCCTCTCATTTCCGTAGTCCCCATTTGGCGAGGGCAAGCAACGCACCCAAAGAGCCAAAAGCGGGGAAAACACACAATAGAAGACTCTAAACTGACCAGTGCCACGAAGCTCGCGTGCCAGGGAGGTCAGATGAGCACGGGAGGTCGCGAATAAGCCCCCCTGGTCTGGGGCAAACACATGCGAGCCCAGGCAGGTGGGGGACCCTGCCGCGCTGGGAACGCGCTCAAGGAGCTCTCGTGAGAGTGCAGAGAGATCCCAAAAAATAGCCCAGCCCTGACCAAAGGGGTCACAGAGCTGTTCCAAGCAGGAGTCAGACACAGGCATTAGACTCCTGAAAGGCTCAAACAAACAACCCAAGGCCCTATAGGGTCAACAACTGACATCATCAGAGGCAAGCCCAGAAAGAAAAGTAAAGGACAAAAATACTTAACAGACTCTCACAAAAATGGGAAGAAAAAGAAATTCTCCCCAAATGAGTGGAAAAGGGGACTCCCCACAGAGAGAGCTCAATGAAATAGAGGCAAGGGAACTATCAGATATGGAATTTAAAACAATGGTTCTAAGGAAGCTCAATGAGCTCAGCCAGCTCAAAGAGAACTATGAGAAACTGCAGAGAAACTATCAGGATCTTACAGCAAACTCTATCAGCCTGGAAAAGGACATAGAAACTATCAAGAAGACACAAGAGGATATGAAGAATACCATTTCTTAATTGAAGAACACAGTAGAAGGAATCCAAAGCAGGCTGGATGAAGCTGAGGATCGAATCAGTGAGATGGAGGATAAGGTAGAAAAAAGCTCCCAGAAAGAGCAAGAAATGGAAAAACGGCTCAAAAAGAATGAAGAAGCATTTAGGGAAATGCAGGACAACCTGAAACACAATAATATCCGTATAATAGGGATACCAGAAGGAGAAGAAGAGGAGCAAGGAATAGAGAACCTCCTCGAAAAAGTAATGATGGAAAATTTCCCTAATTTGAGGAGAGAAAGGCTCTCATGGATCCAGGAGGCACAGAGGACCCCACTCAAGAAGGACCCAAGGAGGTCCACTCCAAGACACATCATCATTAAAATGGCAACTGTCAAAGACAAAGAGAGAATCCTCAAGGCAGCAAGGGAGAAGGAGAAAGTAACATACAAGGGGGCCCCGATACGCCTAGGAGCTGACTTCTCAACAGAAACACTCCAAGCCAGAAGGGAATGGCAACAAATATTCCAAGCCATGAAAAGCAAGGGCCTACAGCCAAGGCTGCTCTACCCAGCTAGGCTCTCCATTAAAATAGAAGGAGAAATACGCAGTTTCCCAGACAAAAGAAAGCTAAAAGAATACATCTCTACCGAACCAGCACTCCAAGATACGCTAAGGGGACTGGTTTAAGCAGATGAAGGAAAAGAATGAGACAGAGAGGAACACAAGTACAAAGAGAAAAGATGAGTAAGTTTCTATCAGTAATATCCCTCAATGTGAATGGACTAAATGCCCCAATCAAAAGACACAGGGTAGCTGAATGGATAAGAAAACATGACCCACACATATACTGCCTACAAGAGACCCACCTCAGAGCAAAAGACCTACACAGATTGAAAGTAAAGGGATGGAAAATAATATTCCAAGCAAATGGACATGAGATAAAGGCTGGCGTTGCCATACTTGTATCAGACAAAGTCGATTTCAAAGCAAAGGCCATAAAGAGAGACCCAGAGGGGCACTTTATCATACTTAAAGGAAGAATCTATCAAGAAGACATCAACATTGTAAACTTATATGCTCCCAATATAGGAGCCCCCAAGTTTATAAGGAAATTGTTGGAAGACTTCAAAAAAGATATAGACAGCAACACACTGATAGTAGGGGATTTCAACACCCCACTGTCCAAAATGGACAGATCTTCCAAACAAAACATTAATAAACATATCGTGGCGCTGAATGAAACACTGAATCAAAGAGACTTAACTGACATATATAGAATCTTACATCCCAAAGAAGAAAAATACACATTCTTTTCAAATGCTCACGGCAGTTTTTCAAAGATAGACCACATGATAGGACACAAAGCAAGCCTCAGTAAATTCAGGAAAATTGAAATAATACCAAACTTTTTCTCAGACCACAAGGCCTTGAAACTCGAAATCAAACTCAAAGAGAAACTTCAAAAACTTGCAAACTCATGGAGACTGAACAGTACACTTTTAAACAATGAATGGGTCAATAATGAGATAAGAGAAGAAATAAAAAAATTTCTGGAAACAAATGAAAATGAACAGACAACTGTCCAAAACCTATGGGACACAGCAAAGGCGGTCCTGAGAGGGAAGTTTATAGCAATACAGGCTTACCTTAAAAAGATAGAAACATTTCAAATAAAAGACCTAACACTACAACTTGAAGAACTGGAGAAACAACAACAAATAAATCCCAGAGCAAGTAGAAGGAAGGAAATAGTCAAGATTAGAGCAGAACTGAATGACATAGAGACAAAAAGAACAATTCAAAGGATCAACCAATCCAGAAGCTGGTTCTTTGAAAAGATTCATAAAGTGGACAAACCTTTGAGCAGACTCATCAAGACAAAAAGGGAGAGGACCCAAATTAATAATATCAGAAATGAAAGAGGAGAAATAACAACTGATACCACAGAAATACAAATGATCATCAGAAACTATTATGAACAATTATATGCCAAGAAATTTGAAAATCTGGATGAAATGGACAAATTTTTAGAAAAGTATAATCTTCCAACACTGAAGGAGGAAGAAACAGAAAGCTTGAACAGACCGATAACAGTTGGGGAAATTGAAGCAGTAATCAAGAAACTCCCAGCACACAAAAGCCCAGGGCCAGACGGTTTCCCAGGAGAATTTTACAAAACATTTCAGGAAGAGCTAACCCCTGTCCTTCTCAGACTATTCCAAAAAATCCAAGAGGAGGGAAGACTGCCAGACTCCTTCTATGAGGCCAGCATCACCCTGATCCCAAAACCAGATAAAGACCCTACAAAGAAAGAAAACTACAGGCCAATTTCGCTGATGAACATAGATGCTAAAATCCTCAACAAAATATTGGCAAACCGCATCCAGCAATACATTCAAAAGATTATCCATCACGATCAAGTGGGATTCATCCCAGGGATGCAGGGATGGTTCAATATACGCAAATCAGTAAACGTGATACACCACATAAATCAAAGAAAAGACAAAAACCACATGATCATCTCGATAGATGCAGAAAAAGCATTTGACAAGGTACAGCACCCATTTATGATCAAAGCACTCAGCAAAATGGGAATCAATGGGGCATTCCTCAACGTAATAAAGGCCATATATGAAAAACCTACAGCCAATATCATACTCAACGGGCAAAAACTGAAAGCTTTCCCACTAAGATAGGGAACACGCCAAGGATGTCCGCTCTCACCGCTTCTTTTCAACATCGTATTGGAAGTCCTAGCCACAGCGGTCAGACAAGAGAAAGAGATAAAAGGCATCCAAATAGGAAAGGAGGAAGTAAAACTATCATTGTTTGCAGGTGACATGATAGTGTACATAGAGAACCCTGTAGACTCTACCAAAAAACTCCTCAACCTAATAAGTGAATTTGGCAAAACAGCAGGATACAAAGTCAACATTCAGAAATCAAAGGCGTTTTTGTACACCAGCAATGCAATAGAAGAAGAAGAAATCAGGAAAAATATACCATTCGATATAGCACGAAAAAAGATAAAGTACCTAGGGATAAATTTAACCAAAGACACAAAAGACCTGTATGCAGAAAACTATGCAACATTGAAAAAAGAAATTAAGGAAGACACAAATAAATGGAAGCATATACCATGCACATGGATTGGAAGAATTAATATCCTTAAAATGTCCATACTACCAAAAGCAATTTATAGATTCAACGCAATCCCTATTAAGATACCAATGACGTATTTCACAGAAATAGAACAGACATTTCAAAAATTTATATGGAACCATAAACGACCTCGAATAGCTGCAGCAATTTTGAGAAAGAAACACAAAGTAGGAGGGATCACAATACCGGACATCAAACTCTACTACAAAGCCACTATACTCAAAACAATCTGGTACTGGAACAAGAACAGACCCATAGATGAGTGGAACAGAATAGAAAGCCCAGAAATAAGCCCAGGTCTCTATGGACATCTAATATTTGACAAAGGGGGCAGAAGCATAAAATGGAGCAATAACAGCCTCTTCAACAAATGGTGTTGGGAGAGCTGGACGGCTACATGCAAAAAATTGAAATTGGATCATCAGCTGACACCATACACAAAAATAAACTCAAGATGGATAAAAGACTTAAATATAAGTCGCAACACCATCAAAGTCCTAGAGGAGAACATTGGCAGGAAACTCTCAGATATCCCACGCAGCAATTTTTTCACTGATATGTCTCCTAAAGCAAGGGACATAAAGGAAAGAATAAACAAGTGGGACCTCATCAAAATAAGAAGCTTCTGCACGGCTAAAGAAAACATCAGCAAAATGAAAAGGGAGCCAACCATTTGGGAAAATATATTTGCTAATGATACATCAGATAGAGGTTTGATCTCCAAGATATACAATGAACTCACTCGACTCGACTCCAAGAAGACAAACGATCCAATCAAAAAATGGGCAAAGGACCTGGGCAGATGCTTTTCTAAGGAGGAGATACAGAGGGCCCAGAGGCATTTGAAAGGATGCTTTGCATCACTAGCCATTAGAGAAATGCAGATCAAAACCACCATGAGGTACCACCTCACACCGGTCAGAATGGCCATCATAAACAGATCCACAAACAGCAGGTGCTGGCGAGGCTGTGGAGAAAAGGGAACTCTAGTCCACTGTTGGTGGGAATGCAGACTGGTGCAGCCACTATGGAAAGCAGTGTGGAATTTCCTCAGAAAGCTGAAAATGGAACTGCCTTTTGATCCAGCGATTCCCCTGCTGGGACTATACCCTGAGAACACCAAAACGCCAATACAAAAGAACCTATGCACCCCAATGTTCATAGCAGCACAATTTACAATAGCCAAGTGTTGGAAGCAACCTAAATGCCCATCAGTAGATGATTGGATCAAAAAATTATGGTACATATACACAATGGAATACTACGCAGCAGAAAAAAAAAAAAAAAAAGAACTACTAAACTTCGCAACAGCATGGATGGAACTGGAGAGCATCATGCTAAGCGAAATAAGCCAGGGGGCGAAAGACAAATACCATATGATCTCACCTATAAGTGGAACCTAACCAACAATGCAAAGAAGCAAGGCAAATATGACCAGCAACACTGAAAGGAAAAGAAATCAACAGAGACAAGAGGGAAGGGGGGGGCAGGGAAAGGGAAGGGAAGGGGAAAGTCAAGGAACATATAGCAAGGACTCATGGACAAAACCAAAGGGGAAGAGCTGAGGGAGGGAAGGTGGGAGGGGGCAAGGGAAAGAGGGGGGGGAAGGCAGAGACAAATGTATTTAAAAAGTAAATAAATTAATTAAAAAAAAAAGAAAAAAAAAGAAAATATCAGACAATTCTGTGTACATTTGATATCAGAATAATGGCAGTAACATAATTCCAGGTATCACTAATTGAGAAGTGGGCACACTGGTCAGGGTTGTGACAGGTCATGGGGAAGGCTGGCCCCTGTAGCATGTTTCCATGTGACTGTATGGAAGGCCTAAAAAAGCTACAATGTACACAAGCATGTGTTACACACATGCACACTATATTTTCTATATGATTTTAAAATTATACCTACTAGGGTGCATTTATTAATAAAATTGCAGCTACTTCAGTCTGAATTACAAATTGATGTTTCATTTATGGCATAACTCTTCCCGTAGGAAACCCCTCTACCGATCTAATATTTTCAAATATCTTTGTCAGTTCCAAATACAGTGTTCATCCAAAGTGAGTTCAATGTTGTAACTACCTTGTGCTGTTCTTTTTATAAAAATAAATTTATTATTTATTTATTATTGGCAATATTACATATGTCCCCCATTCCCCCTGTTTTTCCCCTTTCCACCTAGCCCCTGCCCCAATCCTTGGCCTTTACTACCTTGCTGCCTTTGTCCATGGGGTATGCATATATGTATATAGAGTCTTTGGCTAATTTCTTCGAGTCCCCTCTACACCCCTCCCATTTGGAATCTATTGGTCTGTTCCACGTACCCATGCCTTTGGTTCTATTTTGTTTGTCACTTAAGTTTGTTCATTAGATTCCACATATAAGTGAGATTGTATGGTATTTCTCTGACTGGCTTATCTCACTTAGTATAATAATCTCTAGGTCTATCCATGCTGTTGCAAAGGGTAAGAGTTCCTTTTTTTTTTAAGCCACATAGTATTCCATTGTGTAGATGTACCATAACTTATTTATCCACTCATCTACTGATGAGCACTTGGGCTGTTTCCAGATTTTGGCATTTTAAATAATACTGCTATGAACATAGGGATACATAAATTCTTCCTGTTTGATATTCCAGGATTTTTAGGATATCACTGGGTCAAATGACACTGGGTCAAATGACACTTCCATTTTTTTTCTGAGGTAACTCCATACTGTTTTCCACAGTGGCTACACCAGTCTCATTCCCACCATAGTGTGCTTGGGTTCCCTTCTCTGCATATCCTTGCCAGCACCGGTTTGTTGATTTACTGATGGTAGCCATCCTGGCAGATGTGAGGTGATACCTCATTGTAGTTTTAGTTTGCAGTTCTCTGATGAATGGTGACGTTGAGCATTTTTTAATATGTCTATTGGGCATTTGCATGTCCTATTTGGACAAGTGTCTGCTTAAGTCCCTTGCTCATTTTTCAATTCAATTCTTTGCCTTCCTAGTGTTGAGTAAGTTCTTGATATATTTTGGAAATTAATCCCTTAATAGATGTACCATTGGTGAATAGACTCTTCCATACAGTAGGTTTGCTTTTCATTTTGATGATTGTTTCTTTTGCTGTTCAGAAGCTTTTAAGTTTGATGCAATCCCTTTTGTTTACTGTTTTCCTTTGTTTCCCTTGCCTTGGAAATATATTGGAAAAAATGCTGCTACACAAGATGCCTGAGATTTTGCTGCCTATATTTTCTTCTATGATTTTTATAGCATGTGACTTACATTTAAGTCTTTTATCCCTTTTTAATTTATTCTTGTGTATGGTATAAGCTGGTGGTCTAGTTTTTTTTTTTTTTTTCTTGTATGTACCTATCCAATTTTCCCAACACAGTTTATTGAGGAGTCTATTTTTACTACATTGGTTACTCTTGCCTTCTTTGTCAAATATTAATTGATTACATAGGCATGGGTTGATTTCTGGGCTCTTAGTTCTATTCCATTGATCTATACGCCTGTTCTTATGCAAGCGCCAGGCTGTTTTGATTACAATGGTCTTGCAGGATAGTTTGATATATAGTTTTGTATTCTTCCAACTTTATTCTTCATTTCCAAGGTTGCTGAGGTTATTTGGAGCATTTTTGGTTCCATTTAAGTTTTTAAAATATTTGTTCTATATCTGTGAACTAGGAATTGCATTATAGCTATTGATTGCTTTGAATAGTATGTGCATTTTAATGATGTTAATTTTTTCAATCCATGAACATGGTATATGCTTCCACTTGTTTGTATCTTTCTTCAATGTCCTGTTAGTTTTCCAAGTACAGGTCTTTGACTTCCTTGGTTAAGTTTATCCCTAGGTACTTTATCTTATTTTCTTGCAAGGGTAAATATAATAATTTCCCAAGTTTCTCTTTCTGAATTCATTTATTAAATCTAGTTGTTATTTGGTGGAATATATAGGGTTTTTTATGTGCAATATAATATCATCTGCAAATAAAGACAGTTTTACTTTCCGTTTACAATTTGGATGACTTTTATTTCTTCTCCTTGTCTAAGTGTTGTGGCTAGGACTCTCATTACTATATTGAATAAGCGTGGTAAAAGCAAACATCCCTTGTTTCTCATCTTAAGGGAAATGCTTTAGTTTTTGCCCATTGACTATGATATGACTAGTTTTGTTTTATTTATATATATATATATATATATATATATACACACATGACCTTTATTGTGTTAGGTATGTTCCCTCTATTCCCACTTTGCTAAGAGTTTTTATCATAAATGTGTGCTGAATTTTATCACTTTTTCTGAGTCTATTGATATGATCCCTTGATTTTTATCTTTTATTTTATTTATGTGATGTATCATGTTTATTGATTTGCAAATATTGCACCAACCTTGTATCCTCAGAATAAATCCCACTTTATTATGATGTGTGATCTTTTTAATGTACTGTTGGATCCAATTTGCTAATATTTTGTTGAGAATTTTAGCATTTATGTTTGTCAGATATGTTGGCCTATAGTTTTCTTCTTCGTAGTGTTTTTATCTGCTTTTGGAGTTAGGATAATGCTGACATTGTAAAGAGAGCATAGAAGTCTTCCCTCCTCTTGAATTTTTTGGAATAGTTTGAGGAGGATAGATGCTCCTTCTCTGAATGTTTGATAGAATGTTCACACCTATGAAGTCATCCAGTCCAGGACATTTGTTTTCTTGTAGTCATTTGACTACTGCTTCAATTTCATTAGTTATCTGTTTATTCTGGTTTTCTGATTACTCCTTATAGACTTCTAGAAGATTTTCTGTTTCTAGGAATTTGTCCATTTCACCTAGGTTGTCCAATTTGTTGTCATACACTTGTTCATAGTATTTTCTTACAATCCTTTATATTTCTGTGATGTCATTTGTTATTGCTCTTCTTTCATTTCTGATTTTATTATTTGGGTCCTCTCTCTTTGTTTTTCAAGGAGTCTGGCTAAAGGTTCATCAACATTGTTTATCTTTTCAAAGAAAAATCTCTTGGTTTCATTGATCTTTTTTTATGTGTTTTTAGTCTCTATGTCATTTTTTCCCACTCTAATCTTTTTTATTTTCTTTCTTCTGCTTACTCTGGTATTTTCTCTTCTTTTTCCAGTTCTTTTAGGTGTAGGGCTAGGTTGTTTATTTGAGGGTTTTTTTGCTTCTTTAGGTAGGCCTTTACTGCTATGGGTATGTTTCCATGTCGGTTTTGATTTCTTCATTGATCTCATTGGTAACCTACAAAGTTATTAATTGTTTAATAACATGCTATTCAGCCTCCATGTGCTTGAATGTTTTTTTTATTGTAGTTGATTTCTAGTTTCATGTCATTGTGATCTGAGATGATGTTTGATATGATTTCAATCATCTTAAATTTGTTAAGCATTATTTTATGTCCTAACATGCTGTCTATCTCTGAGAATGTTCCATATACATATGCAAAAAATGTATGTTCTGCTGCTTTGGAATAAAAGGTTCTATAAATATTAATTAAATCTGTTAACCCAGTGTGTCATTTAAGGTCACTGATTCCTTATTGATATTTTGTCTAGATCTACCCATTGATGTTAGTGGGATGTTAAACTCCCCTACTATGACTGCAATGCTGCCAACCACTCCTGAAAGTCAACCAAGACATTTATTTTTATATATTTCGGTGCTTCTATATTGAATGCATATATGTTTACAAGGGTTATATTCTCTTGTTGGATAGATCCCTTTAGCATCATGTAGTTACTTTCTTTGTCTCATTATTACAGACTTTGTTTTGAAATTAATTTTGCCAGATATAAGTAATGCTACACTAGATTTTTTTGTTGTTGTTGTTCCTTTTGCATGGAATAATTTTTTTCCATTCCTTTACTTTCTGCTTGTATGTATCTTTTGTTCTTCAGTAGTTCTCTTTTAGACAGCATATATGTTGTCATTTTTTTTTACCCTATCTATGTCTTTTGATTGGAGTATTTATTTACATTTAAGGTTATTATTGATTGTTGCTTTTTTATTGCCATTTTTACTCATTATGCCTGTTCTCTCCTCCCCCCCCCCCATAAGCAGTCCTTTTAACATCTATGCTGGTTTTGTGGTAATAACTCCTTCAACTTTTTTTTTTTTCTGGGAATCTCTTTATTTCACTTTCAATTTTGTATGATAGTCTTGCTAGATAAAGTAGTCTTGGTTTTAGAGCCTTGCTTTTCATTACTTTGAATACTTTATGCCATTCCCGTCTAGCCTATAGTATTTTTGTTGAAACATCAGCTGACCACTTTTTGGGAACTCCTTTGCAGGTAACTAACTTTTTCTCTCTTCCTGCCTTTAAGATTCTTTGTTTTTAATCATCATCATTTTAATTATGATTTGTCTTGGTGTGGGTCTCTTTGGGTTCATCTTTATTGAGACTCTTTTTGCTTTGTGAACTTATGTGACTTTTTCCTTCACCAGGTTAAGGAAGTTTACTGTAATTATTTCATCAAAGAGGTTTTTTGTCTCTTGCTCATTTTTTTTCTCCTTCTGGTGCCCCTATGATGCAGATGTTGTGACATTTCATGTTGCCCCAACATTTCCTTGAACTATCCTCATGCTTTTTAATCTTTTTTTTCCTTTGTGCTTCTCTGATTGATTTTTTAAAAATCAATCAGATTTTTAAAAAGCAGC
This sequence comes from Pteronotus mesoamericanus, assembly GCF_021234165.1. NCBI lineage: Eukaryota > Metazoa > Chordata > Mammalia > Chiroptera > Mormoopidae > Pteronotus > Pteronotus mesoamericanus. Next base: position 64,469,657 of record NW_026555321.1, read on the forward strand.
AAACCTTCTAATTTGCTGATTCTACACTTTACTTCACTCAATGTACTATTTACTCATCCCAGTGTATTCTTTATTTCAGATATGTTATTTTTTATTTCTGACTACTTATTTTTCATGGTTTCTATGTCCTGTTCCATGCTGTTGAGCACCCTTATAGCCATTAATTTGAACTCTTTTCTGATAAATTGCTTGCCTCCTTTTCATTTAGCTCTTTTCCTTGATATCACTCCTGTTCTTTTATTTGTTTCTTTAGTTTGGCTATCTCTTTGTCTTTGTTTCTATATATTAAATAATACAGCTATTACTCCCCATCTTGGTGGGATGGCATTCTGTAGTTGGTGACCTTTGGGACTGAGTGGTGTAGTCTCTTTAATATCCTGAGCTAGGCACTCTAAAAATGACTCTTGTGTGAGTTATAAGGGCCCTCCTATTGTAATTTGGTCTTGATTGTTGTCCCATTTGTGGGTGGGCTGGATCCTCAGGATGTTTAACTGTGAGACTTAACCCTGACCTCATTGTCCAAACTGTTTTTCCTGTGCTGACAGAACTGAACAAGACAAAACAGCCCTGGCCTGTATGCCTCATTGGATTGAGCACTGGCTTATGAACTGAAAGGTTACAGGTTCAATTCACAGTCAAGGCTATGCCTGAGTTGTGGGCCAGGTCCCCAGTTGGGGGCATTTGAGAGTCAACCAGCTGATGTTTCTCTCACACATTGATGCTCCTTTCCCTCTCTTTATCCCTCCCTTTCCCTGTCCTAACAATGAATAATAAAAAACTTTTAAACAAGACAAAACAAACAAAACTGAAAACAACTCAAAAACCCAGCAACACTAAAAAAAGAAAAAAAGAGACAAAAAGACCAATAAAAGAAAAATAAAAGACAAGAGATAAATTAATTGGAGAAGAAAACAAATGAAAAAGAATATGAAAAGAAGGAAGATAAAAGGGAGTCAGAAAAAATAATAATACATATAAAAATTAAAAATATAAAAAATAGGAAAAGAAATACAAAAGAATGAGAAAAGGAAAGATAAAAATAGAATTAGGAAAGAAAAGAGATAAATAAGAGAAATGAAAAGAAGTAAAAAATGAAATAGAAAAGAAAAAAATTAAGAAAAGATTTAAAAAGAAAACATGGTCTTCACCTCAGCAGATTTTTGTGTTTGCTCTAATTACCCTGTGGATATGCTGCTTGTGAAACTGGTTGGATCCTGCTCCAATGTTGTTTGAAGCTAGCCACTTTTTGTGCTGATACTTAGTCTCCCCACAGGTACTCTGGTGCAAACCAATGTCAGAACTTGTCCATTCCTGGCCCATAGCCATCTGTCCACCAAGTTCATCAGGGCAGAGCTCCAAGTTTTCCAGAGACTGGGGCTTTCAGAGCACACAGGTTGGGTCTGCCTCAGGTCTTGCACTTTGAATATCCTGCTCTGAGCCTCTATCCTTTCCCCAGCATAACTGTGCTCAACAGGTCATATCCCCCAGCTGGCAGGGGTGATTCAGACAGTCTCTGGGGTAGTACCGCAACCTTAGGACGTGGGGCAGGCACTTCCTCTCCTTCCCAAGGTTGCCATGCTAAACTCACTCAAGAGCTCAGATCTGCTTCCCCTTAATGCAGCCACAGAGCCCAGCACATGCTTGTGTGACTCCTGGCCAGAAGCTCGCCAGAGGAACACTGTTGCAAAACCCCAGCTCTGCATGGCTCCCTGAAACCCTTTGTTGCCTAACCAAGTAGAAGATTGGTACTCTAATATCTCCATGTGCTGCTGACCACAGCAGAGAGGGGCTTCAATGCCCAGCTTTGCCCTGGCTTCAAACCCAATGTCCCACTCCCCTCCACCACCTAATTGAGCAGGGCAGGACCAAATTTCCATCTCAGTGCAGTGAGTACCCCTTTGCCTTAGAAGACAACAGAACAGGATCAACTGAGTACTTCAGCAACTGGGTATGTAGTGCCTCCGCCTCCCCCACCCCTGGCCAAATGGGCAGTGTTGTAGAAGTGACAAAAACAGTGTAAGCTTGCATTGTCCTGGCACCAGCACCAGCACAGGCGCATGACACAAAACAAGATGCACTTGCAAGGCTGGTGCCCAAAACCGGAAAGGTTATTGTGTATACCCTCCCATCCACTTCTGTCAGGCTGGGAGTATGGGAAGGGGTCTTTGAAAGGCTTAGTATGCGCACATGCTATGCTTTCACTCCCCCATGCTGGTGGGTCTGCCCCTGGGGGCTGAGGTTCCTGAGCCAGGGACCTAACTGGACAGATTATTAGTGCTGCTCCCCAGCCCCCTCCACAGAGCTCCAGGACCTTTGGGTAGGTGGGCAGGGGGGAGGCTTAGGCCAGTGGACTCAGGCGGGTAAGGCCCACCAAGGCCTGTGCCCCCTCCCTGGGCAGGAAGCCGTGGTGGCTGCTGCTTGGCTGTGGTCCACGCCAGTGTGGGCAGGTTGGCTACTGCGTCCCCATTGCAGCTGGAGTGAGTTAGGCCCCAAGCCCCTCCCTGAGGCTTCAGGCCTGACCAGGAGCACTGCTGGTGCTGGGAGCAAGGCTGGCCCATTAAGAAGGCAGCAACAGCATGGGGAGAGGAGATTACAGCAGGTAGATCCCAGGAGGAGGAGGACTGGGTGACAAGCCTCATGTTTCTCCCCCACATGCAAAGCAAGGAAACTGCTGCTACAGCCACCCACTATCAGCCTGCTCGAACCTGGGAGCGGGGGGGAGGACAAGGTTGGGCATCAAGAAATATATATACATATTCCATTTTCCTTTCCATTGGACTCTGTCTCTAGAGTTATTGTTCATGGGTGGCAAGCAGTGGGACCCCACCCTGCTTGGTTCCAGGGAGAGAGGTGCTGCCCAGGTGCTAGAGGTGAGCAAGACTAATCCTCTTTCTCTAGGGACACATTCTACACTCTCATTGGCTCTCTCCAAAGTCCTTCCAGAAAAAAAGAGGGTACCTCAAAGTCACTGCTGGGTGTAACAAGCCTACATTGCCCTGAACTTGTGCGTGGTCCCTCCATCAGTCACACACAAGAGCAACCTTCCCAGGCTGATGTTGTAACAATGGGATCCGTTGTTCCCCATGATGGTGCAGTCAGGGTCTCTCAGGTGGATGGGATGCCCACTAATTCCTACCGCTAGATAAAGTGCAGGCTCTTTCCTGTCTCTTTTGGTCCGAATTTGGGATCCCTGCATAGGACAGAGACTCCATGCTCCCTGGAAGAGGAAGCTCTGTTGCTGCGATATCCCTCTGGCTTCCTGGTGGCTGCAACTGTGAGAGGGTGTTCACCCAGTCTTTGTCTCCACTTGTCTCCTTCCATGCTCCTGTTTATAAAATTTCAGATCATCTCTGTGCCGTTCTTTAACAAGCTAACACATGAAAGAACACTTTGCCTCTTAAGGGGGGAAAATGGTGCTAATAAATGAACATCTTGTTTTTCAGTCTCTGGACAATGCTAACAGCATCTTGGAAGAAAAGCAACCTATGAATTTGAACACTAAATTAAACATGTAGGCATGAGAGATGCGGTTACAAAACAGACATTGGCAGGAAAGCTCGGGTGCTTCCAGGAGGAGTCCAGCTGTTACAATGGCATTACTTCAACAAATCTGATGACAGATTCAGTACAGACATGAAGTGAAAGAAAAAATTCACACAGAAACTCAGAAAGTTTTCAATTAACATTCCCTTCTCTTTTACCCTTGGGAGTCTGGAATAACTTTGTTGGTTGATTCTTACATACAAATGGGAGACCATGGGTGGTGCTTTCCCTATAAATCAACTTAAAGCAAATGCATTTCTTGGTGGGTGGCTTCATTCATATTTAATATTAAATAGAGTGTTAAAACCTAATAATTCCAGGATTACTGTTGGAAAATTAGGAGACTTAAGTCATGCAATTTCTTCTACTATGTAAGTATTTTTATTTATAAATGCTCTTACCCTCTCTGGAGTTTCTTATCTTTAAACCTGTGATCTTTGGACTTTTTGACCTAATGACCACTGGGGGGGGGGGGACTTTTAATACAGGATGCCAGAACACATTTTCAGTTTTTATTTTACTATTAAGGTCATTGAAACAGACAATATACGGACATATTATTTTAGGCTCCTTAACTATTAATTTATCACATTATACCCATCTCTTGCCATAAAATCTGAAAACAAGTGACTAAACAAGTCAGGTTTATGGACTCCTCTCAACTCAGATTTTCAGACATGCCTCTAGATTTTCACTCACATCCCAAGTTGCCGCACAGAAGTACAAGTAAGCCACCACCTCTACATTTTGTTGTTATCGTACCAGAGTAAACAGAGGTCTGATGGGAAGAGGAGAACCTCCAATGTTAATTGAAAGCATTCTTTCACCTTTGAAACTTGTCTTCTATAATACTCAGAGTAAAATGATCTGTGACAAAGGAAATTATTAGAAACCTCAATTAAGATTTTTGAAATGTAAAATTGTATCATGACTTTATTATTGCTACTGTTATTATTTTCTAGAATGTACAAATTATAAATTAATTAAACTAATAGACATATAATATCTACTGTGAGCCAGGTACAGGTACAAAGCAGAAAGTGTTTCACAGTTTAAAGTTATCAGACTGGGGTTTTGAAATAACGATAACCTTAGTTTTAAAATTATTCCCTTCAGTAATAGGTTGAAGTCTCTTAGCTATATATAGTTCTAATATATTTCTATTATTTCATATATTTAGGAAACATTAAACAAAATCAAAGTTGGTTTAAAAATGGCTCTATAGCCAATACAACTTCTACACTTAGAAAGTTTAAAATTGATGTTTTCCTCTTCAGCTATAATATCTAATAAATTGCTCTCATGGTCTTCCTCTACACATGAGTCCATTCGAATTTGCTGTTCACACTGACTAGATTGCAAGCTTTCAGAGATCTAAAGAATCTCATGTCTTCATGAGTTTATACCCAATTTCTAGGCCATTTATAGTCACATAGTAGGTATTCACAAATTTTTTGTTGGACAAATGGTTTTTTAATGATCTTTATCTTTCAAAGTTTTTTTTCATTTTTCTGTGATTTCTTCATGTTAATATATCATCAACTCAAACACACATGGTACTTCATGTTTCCAACAGTGTTTACTTTAGTCTACCCATCTGTTTCTTTGAGAACAATTTAAAGTTCAGAGTAATTTAATGAAAAATTTCAAAATATTTAAGTGGTAATCCCTCCCTAGGTGGTCTATACAGATCTTTAAACAACCATCTGTAAAATGGTTATAAACACATTCTTGATAAACCGGCAGGGAGTATATGCATATATTTTTTTAATGGTAGTGCAATAAGAATAGGATGGAAAGATTTAATATCATCCTTCAAAATGTTTCATGGGCATGTTGCCAAAATACTCAAGAAAATGGTTTTTGTGGCATTTTATACAGAGTCGATATTAGCAATTTTCATAAAAGCATCTTATACTGTCACAAGAGTCATGAAAGCATTTTTGCAATGAACAGAATGAGTTTATGAGGAATATTAACCCTTCATATCAAACACAGCTGGAGTATTTTACCAGTAATTTCTGACCTTGCATAAAAAGTAGCCTCATTAACCCTTACATCTATGAGTCAGAATGATTGGTTAATAGGTACATTAAAAAGATCCCACTCGAAGGCTGAGTCCATGTTACACCAAGGGAGATAGAGAGGGTATTAGTCATTTTCTATAAACCTTGCAGAGGACAAATCAAATCTACCTTTCTTTTCTGATGCTTTCCTTGTAAAATAATCCACTTCTAAAGAGCCAGGTTGCTCTTCTTGTTTCTTGTCTCCTTGCAGATGACTGTAAAGCACACCATTCTCTGTGATGGAACCAGGCATTTGCTACAAACAGATGGGCCACCCCAATTTAACACATAACTGATAATGGCAAAGCAGAATGTATATTCCCCAGTTGCATGGTTGATTTAGTTGGATGCTCCTCCTATGAATATGCTGCTTAATTTGGTGGGAGTTTATTGCATTTCAGAAAATTTTCACGCTTCTGAGAACAGTTTAATGGTTCCTAATGCTTTGAGGTATAACAAAATTTCTTGATTTCTGGTTTATATGTTATCTTCAGCTTTTTCTTCATATTTGCTTATATCAAAATCACTAACTCATATCCTACAATTTTTTTTTCATGAGCCACATACCTCTTACTTCAGATTTCCAGAGCTTGTTTTTCCTTTAGACTTACAGATAATATGGAATTAGAAATCCCAATGTTATTCTTCTTGGCATTTTAAGGATGTAACTTGTTTTTTGATATAATTGCTTTTTTTTATAATTAAAATCCTAACATCACACTTCCCATTGAAAACAACTAAATGGATTGGCAAGTAATATTTATAAATATCACCAATAAATACACACACATTTATATATTTATATATCATATATACATATAATATGTAGATACATATATGTGTATATATTCATATATATGCATATATGTGTGTGTGTGTGTGTGTGTTCCTTGACTTGTAGATAATATGTGTACACAAGTCAAGGAACACTAAGAATTGTTGGCGAACATCAGACTCTAGATTCTCCCCTACAAATTGCCAAAAGAGCATGGCCCTGCCAAAACCTTGATTTTAGATTTCTAGCCTACAGAACTGTGAAATAATAACTTTCTGTTGTTTTAACCAACCAGTTTGTGGTACTTTGTTATGGCAGCCACAGGAAACTAATGCATATACTGATTATATCAATATGCAAAAATGGGGGAGGATGCAATAAAGAGACAGAGCAGTGTAGCCTTCAGAGAGGACTTTAAATATGGGCAAAAGTCTTGATAAAAGCTTTGACTCTTTCAAGAAACTTGTGCTTCTTGCTTTTTAACATTAAGAATTAAAAGATATCTAGTTTTGGAAATTATAGTTTCTGGATATTCTATGGTTTAGGTACCTGCACCATTTCAAGTATTTAATTCACACCCAAATATGTATGCAACTTAAAAATAATAGGAATAGTGGTAACATGTCTTCTCTTTTTTGATATCTGCTATCAATACCTAGTAGAGGACTCCACTTAGAAAGACTTCATTGTAGATAATGCACTATACCTCTACCACTACTGTTATGGTTCAAGTTTAATTTATAAAATGGATGAGGTTCTCCCAGCAGAAAAGATGCATTGTGGGTTTTTTTTATTTTTTCCTATTAAATAATGGGATGTAAGGAAACTTGAATCAACTATGGCATGAAAAGAGGCACTATATGGCCAGGATTTTTTTTTTATTGTTGTTTAATTACAGTTGTCCCAATTTTTCCCTATTGTTCTCCCTGCCTTGCCCCTCCCTGCTCTCACAGTTAAGCCCCACCCTGTTGTCTATGTCCATGGTTCCTTTATACATGTTCCTTAACTTGACCCTTCCCCTTTGTTCCTCCATTATTCCCCTCCTCCTCTCTGGTTACTGTCAGTTTGTTCTTTATTTCTATATCTCTGATTCTGTTTTGCTCATATGTTTGTTTGGTTCATTAGGTTCCCCTTATAGGTGAGATCATATGGTATTTTTCTTTTACCTCCAGGTCCATAATATTCTCCAAGTCCATCCATGCTATCACCAAGGAGAGGAGTTCCTTTTTTCCTTCTGCTGTGTGGTATTCTATTGTGTAAATGTACCACAGGTTTTTGACCCAGTAATTTACTGAGAGGCCCTTAGACTGTTTCCAGTACTTGACCATTGTAAATAACACTCTATGAACCCTGGGATGCGTAGGTACTTTTACATTGGTGTTTCAGGATTCTTAGGATATAATCCCAGCAGTGTAATCACTGGATCAAAAGGCAGATCTGTTATTTATTTTCTGAGGAAATTCCAAACTGTTTTCCACAGTGGCTGCACCAGTCCACATTCCAAACAGCACTCTACTGAGGTTACCTTTTCTCCACAACCTCGTTAGCACCTACTGTTTGTTGATTTGTTTATCATGATCATTCTGATGGGTGTGAAGTGGTATCTCATTGTGGTTTTAATTTGCATCTCTCTGATGGCTAATGATGCTGAGCATCTTTTCATATGTCAATGGACCATCAGTTTGTCCTCCTTGAAGAAATGTCTGTTCAGGTTCTTTGCCCATTTTTTAATTGGATTGTTTGTCTTCCTGGTGCGGAAACAACTGAGTTCTTTACATGTTTTGAAGACCAAACTTTTGTCTGAGGTATCACTGGCAAATATGTTTTCTTATATGGTTGGTTCCCTTTTCATTTTTTTTTTCTTTTTCTTTTTAGCCATGCAGGAGCTTTATAATTTGATGTAGTCTAATTTGTTTACTCTTTCCTTTATATCCCTTGCCCTAGGGGCATATCAGTGAAAATAGTGTTGCATGGAACATCTGACATTTTACTGGCTATGTTCTCCTCTAAGATTTGTGGTGTCATGAATTATATTTAAATCTTTTACCCATCTTGAGTTTATTTTGGTGTATGATGTAAGTTGGTGGGCTAGTTTCATTTTTTTCCAGTACCTGTCCAAATCTCCGAACACCATGTATTGAAGAGGTTATTTTTACACCATTTCATGCTCCTGTCCCTTTTGTCAAATATTAATTGACCATAGAAACATGGGTTTATTTCTGGGCTCTTTATTCTTTCCATGGGTCTCTGTGTTTGTTCTTATGCCAGTATGAGACTGTTGTGATTACAACGGCCTTGTAATATAATTTGATATCAAGTATTGTGATCCCTCCTACTTTGTTCTTCTTTCTTAAAATTGCTGAGGCTATTCAGGGTTGTTTATGGTTCCCTGTACATTTTTGAAAAAATTATTCTATGTTTGTGAAATATATTATTTTTATTTTGATAGGGATTGTTTTGAATCTATAGATGCTTCGAGTATTATGGATACTTTAATGATGTTAATTTTTGACTCCATATGCACTGTATATGCTTCCATTTATTTGTGTCTTCCTTAATTTCTTTCTGCAATGTTGTGTAGTTTTCTGAGTACAGGTCTTTACCTACTTGGGTAAATTAATTCTTAGGTACTTTATTTTTCTCTTTCCTCTAGTATATGGTATTTTTTCCAAATTTCTGTCTCTAATATTTTATTGTGGATGTACACAAATGCCTTCACTTTCTGAATATTGACTTTGTATCCCATTGTTTTGCCAAATTCACTTATTAGTTCAAGTAGTTTTTGGCGGAGTTTATAGGGTTTTCTATGTACACTATCATGTCATCTGCCAATAATGACAGTTTTACTTCCTCCTTTCCAATTCAGATGTCTTTTATTTCTTTTTCTTGACTGATCACTGTGGTTAGAACTTCCAATACTATGTTAAATGGAAGTGGTGAAAGTGGACCCCCTAGTCTTGTTCCTGATCTTAGGTGGAAAGCTTTTAGTTTTTGCCCATTCAATATGATGTTGCATGTAGGTTTCTCATATATAGTCTTTAGCATGTTGAGTTATGCTCCATCTACTCCCCTTTGCTGAGTGTTTTTGTCATAATGGGTGCTATACTGTAGCAAATGCTTTTACAGCATACATTGATAATGATCATGTGGTTTTTGGCTTTCATTTTGTTTATGTGATGGATTATGTTTATTGATTTGTAAATATTGTACCATCTTTGCATCCCTGGATGAATCCCACTAGATCGTGGTGTATGATTTTGTTGTTGTTTTTTTTTATCTTGCTGAATCTGGTTTGTCAATATTTTGTTGAGGATTTTACCATCTATGTTCATTAGTAATGTTGACCTGTAGTTTTCTTTCTTTGTTGTGTCTTTATCTGGTTTTGGAATTAGGATGATGCCTCATTAAAAACTTGGGAGTCTTTTCTCTTCTTGGACTTTTGGAATAGTTTGAGAAGTACAGCAGCTAGCTGTTCCCTCAATGTTGGGTAAAATTCTCCCATAACACTGTCCACTCTAGGGCTTTTGCGTGCCAGGAGTTTTTTGATGACTGCTTCAGTTTGACTAGTTTTATGGATCTATTCATCTTTCTGCTTCTTCTTGATTCAATTTTGGAAGATTATATATTTCTAGAAATTTGTGCATTTCATCCAGGTTGCGATATTTCTTGGCATATAGTTGTTTGTAGTAATTTCTTACAATTCTTTGTACTCTTGTGGTATTGGTTGTAATTTCTTCTCTTTCACTTCTGATTTTTTTTTTTATATGGGTCCTCTGTCTATGTTTCTTGATGAATCTGTTTAAAGGCTTGTTGATTTTGTTTATGTTTTCAAAGAATCAGTTCCTGGATTTGTTGATCTTTGAATTGTTCTTTTAGTCTCTATGTCATATGATACTGCACTGATCTTGATTGTTTTATTCCTGTTACTTGCTCTGGGATTTGTTTATTGTTGTTCCTCTACTTTTTGTAGGTGTAGTGTTAGGTTGTTCATTTTAAAATTTTTCTATCTTTTTTTTAGGTAGGCCTATATTGCTATAAATTTCCCTCTCAGGGCTGCCTTCACTGTTCCCATTGGTATTGAGCTATTCTTTGTCCATTTTCATTTGTTTCCAGAAAGTTTTTTATTTCTTCCTTTATTTTGTTGTTTACCCATTCATTTTTTAATAATGTTATTCAGTCTCCATGGCTATGATTGTTTTTAAGTTTGTTCTTTGATTGTTTCTAGTTTCAAACCATTGGGATCTGAGAAAATGCTTGATATGAATGATTTCAATGTTCTTGAATTTGTTGAGATTTGTTTTGTTTCCTATCATGTGGTCTATCATTTAAAGTGTTCCATGTGAATTTGAAAAGAATGTATATTTTGCTTCTTTGGGGTGAAGTGTTCTGTATATACAAGTTAAGTCCATTTGATCTAGAGTATTGTTCAGTGCCACAATATTCTTATTGACTTTTTGTTTGGATGGTCTGTCCATTGTTGCCAGTGGGCTGTTAAAATCCCCTAATGTAAGTGTATTGTTGCCTAGATTTTTCTTGAAGTCCTCCAAGATTTTCTATATATATATATATATAGGTACTCCTATGTTGGTTGCATATATGTTCACAATGTTGATAGCTTCCTAATATATTCTTCCATTTAGAATTATGAAGTGACCTTCTTTGACTTGTTTCATGTCTTTGTTTTGAAATTTGTTTAGCCTGACATAAGTATTGCTATTGCAGTTTGCTTTCCCTGACCATATACTTGGAATATTTTTTTCCATCTTTCACTTTCAGTCTGTGTAGGTCTTTTGTTTTGAGGTGGGATTCTCGTGTACAGTACATATGTGGGTAATGTTTTCTTATCTATTCAGGTGCGCTGTGTCTTTTGATTAAATCATTTAATACATTAATTGATTAATTAATTAATTAATTTTATTTTTCAAATACAGTTGTCTCCACCTTCCCACCACCACTTTCTCCTGACCCCCTCCCCCACCTCCCTCTCTCAATCCTTTCCCACTTTGGTTTTGTCCATGGGTCCTCCACACATGTTCCTTAACTTGACCCTTCCCTTCCCTTTCCCCACCCCCCATTCCCTCTTGATTCTACTGGTTTCTTTTTTCTTTCAATGTTGTTGGTTATATTTTCCTTGCTTGTTTGTTTTTTTTGGTTAGGTTCCATAGGTACTTATTCATTGCCATTTTTTCCCTTTGTACTTGTATTCCTCTCTTTCTCACTCCATAACTTCATCTTCTTAAAGCAGTCCATTTAGCATGTTTTGCAATGTGGTTTAGTGCAGCTGTGTTCTTTTAGCCTTCTTTTGCCTGAGAAACTCCTTATTTCACCTTCCATTTTAATTGAGAATCTTGCTGGGTACAGCAGTCTTGGTTACAGGCCTTTGCTTTTCATTTCTTGTAATATTTCTTGCTGTTCCCTTCTAGGTTGTACTGTTTCTGTTTTGACATCAGCTGCTAGCCTTATCACAGCTCCCTTGAATATTACTTTCTGTTTCTCCCTTGCTGCCTTTAAGAGTCTCTCTTTGTCTTTGAATTTTGCCATTTTAATTATGATGTGTCCTGGGGACATTTTTACTGTTATGTGTCACCTAATTCGGGTTCATCTTGATTGGGACCCTCTGTGATTCCTGGACATGTGTGACTTTTTATCAAGTTAGGGAAGTTTTCCATCATTACTTTTTCAAACAGGTTTTTTATCCCTTGCTCCTCTTCTTCTTCTGGTATCCCTACTATACAGATATTATTATGTTTTATGTTGTCCTGCAGCCCCCTTAACCCCTCTTCTTCCTTTCTGAGAATTTTTTCATTTTGTTGCTCTGTTTGGGAATTTTTTTCTTGCTGATTCAATTCTATGCTTTATCTAGCCTGCTTTTATTTGCTTCCACTGTGTTCTTATTTTCAGATATTGTGTTTTTCGTTTGCTCCTGACTCTTATTGATAGTTTCTATGTCTTTTTTCATGCTGGTATGTTTCTCACTAAGATCCTTGAAGCTTCTCTGGAATTCTTTGAAGTTCTCACTGAGCTCCTTGAGCATCTTTATAATCATTATTTTGAACTCAATGTCTGATAATTTGGTTACCTCAACTTTGTTTAGCAGTCTTGGGGATTCCTTTTATTCTTTCAATTGGGAGTTGTTTATTGGCTCCCCATTTCAGGTGACTCTTCTTGCTTATCTGCACGTTTGATTTATCTTATTTGACTCTCTGTCTTCATGGCATGACCCTCTATGGTAGGAGACCTGTGGGACTCAGTGGTGCATTCTCCTTGATCACCTGCTCTTGATGCTCTTGCACTGCCCTTTATAATTTTTATGTGGGTTCTCTGGTTGTAATTGTATTTTGGTTGTTGTTGGGTCATTCTTTGGTGGGTTTTTCCCTCCATCCCACTGACTAATTCATGCTTCGTTCCATGTCTGGAAGCATGTGGTGTACAGGTACTTTCAGAACAAAAACCAAACTGCCCAGGGAACACACCCAGACCCACACCCACCAAAATAACCCCCACCCAAAATTACACTGTCAACAGCAAATGAGCCAATAGTACTGAAGGTGTAAAGAGATTAAGACTATTATAAGAAACAAAAACAGAATATGAGATGACTAACTGAAATAAAAGATTTTGCAAGTATAGATGGAAGGGGAATGATAACAGTAGGAAACAGAGATAAGGCAAAGTGGGAAAGAAAGTAAAATTTACTTTATAAGTTAAAAAGGGAGGACAGAAGGTATAATGGAGTAAGAGAGGGGAAGTATATAGTATTTGGTTAAAACCTAAATTTAAATAAAATGCATATATATGTGTGTATGTATATATACACACACAAACACACACAAAGTATGTATATGTATGTATATATATACAAAGCATATATAAATATATATATATATATACACACACATACATTTTTTTTTGCAGAAAAGGCTGTACCACAGAAATAACAGCAAATGAGCTAAGATGTATAGAGATGGTATGGGAATAAGAGGGCAAAAAGAAAGATAGAAGAGCTTAAGAGATGTCTGGAGGAAAGAGAAGTTATTTTGAAAGGATAGAAGGAGAAGGAATACTAAGAATGTAGGATGAAAATCCAGCCAAGAGAGGAAAAAATTAATCTTTAAAACTAACAAAGGTGAAGGCAGGAGGAAGGCAACATGGAGTAGGAGAGGGGAAGAGTGAAATTTGAGATTTGAAATACAAAGATAGTCGCTATCCAGAAATATGATTGAAGAATGGTAACAACCACTTTATCCACAACCTGTGAGTGAAGATTCATAAAGGTATTTTAAGAACTAGAGAAGAAGTGTGAGATGACTAATGACAATCACAAATGGTTTTGAGAAGCTAGATGGGAGAGCAATAGTGAGAGTGTAGAATAGAAACAAGTCGTAGCAAGAGAGAAAATAGAATTTAAAACAAAAATATGAAGAGGGAGGTAGTATGGAATAAGAAGGGAGGAGCAATGTATGAGATTCAAAATAAATAATATTATAAAATCTGGTGCCATATTATGCCCAAACTTGAAGAATATGAAATGAGTGTTAAATAGCTATGCAGGACAGAAGATAGCTATGCAGGACAGAAGATTCTTGTCCCTGTCTCTATTTTCTCTGCTCTGCTGGGTTTAGTAAATTGGTGCCCGAGATGCTGTGTAGCACATTGTGTGTGGTGAAGGGTCCTATTGCCACCCTTCTTTCCCCTGAGTAAACATATACAGCAGGAAACTCCTGAGCCTGGTCTCACCAATCTGCAGAGCTTGTAATGCTGCAGGTGGGAGTTTGTTTTGCCTGTCTGTGAAAGGCTCTGGCTGATTGCAACAAATCTCAGGTATTCGGCTCCTACCTTCCAGATCCAAGACTGCCACACTCTCAGAGGAAGTTTGGCCTGAATTCTCGATTCTGAGATGCCCTCTACTCATAAGCTATTCTGGGTCTGGCCATCCTGTTCCTTCAGTGTATCCTCTACCTTTGAGTTTTTGTTTTGCAAAGTTGCTGCTCCCGGTCCCCTTGCACAAGCTTGTGAGCCTGGGTTCCTGCCAAGCTCCCCTTTTATAAGAGTTTCTGTGTGGCTCCCATGCTATAGAGCTGGTTCATTCCATGTGTTCCCCCTCCCACACCAAAACACACATTTTCTCACTGCCAGGGTTGGCTACTTCCTTTCAGAGTCTCTGGCCGTTTTAGGTAAAGTTTCTTTCTGAATCTTTCCTAGATCATGATGGGAAGGGCACTGTAGCTATACTATAACACAAAGCAGTGGTGGCTACTGACCCCACTCCCTCCAGAGATCTTCCACTTTGGACATATCTGCTCCCCCCATGCTATTTCTGGAGCCCACACCTCCCAGGCTTTCTCTTGTCACCAGTAGCTCACAGGTCCTGAGCCAATTTATAGCTGCCCTGACTCTGTGCAGCCAGCAGTACTGGGCTGGGCAGTGGTGGCATTCTGCCTAGAAAGCCCAGACCATCAGTTTCCAGTCCTCTTAGAAAGCCTGGGCCATCGGCACCCAGGTGCTCCACAGGCAAGCCAGTTCCTGCATACTCCTGGTCACACCTCACACTCTTGTCCGTGAATGCGCTCAGACACAGACACTTTTGGTTACTCACTGCTCTGTGTTGTGACTACAAATCTGGTCCATGTCTGTGAACAGATAAACAGATCTGCCACATCTTGCATCTCTGGTCAGAATTTTTATGTATGATAGAATTTTCCTAGACATCCTCTTTTACGTCCTGTATGGACTCTATGCTTGTGCTAATAATTTGCTACTTTATAGAACATGGAGTGTTTTTCTTTTAAGATATAGAATAAGGCAAGCATGTCCCCTCTCACCACATTGACTATATTGCACTAACAAATTCAAAAAAGACATAAAAAAGACTAAGAGAAATTAAAGAAGAACCTAAAAAAAATGGGCAGATGTACAATGATCATGGGTTGACTCAGTATTATTGTCTATCTTTCCCAAAATGGTTCATCACAATCTCACTCAATGCTCACCAGGCTTCCCTATAGAAGCTGACAAAATTAATTTTAAGTTACCTTTAAATGAAAATATCCTTGAATAGGCAAAATAGTCTTACATTTAAACAAAGATGAGAGAATCAAAGTAATTGATTTAGAGCTAGAGTAATAAAGATAGTGAATATTAGGGTAGGGAAAAAATATATCAATGGACCAGAATGTAGAATACAGAAATAAACTCAAGTGTACACATAATGTTTTATAAAAGTTGCTAAGTCTATCCAACAATGAAAAGTTTGTTGTTTTTTTCTAAATGTCAGGGACGCCTAGATGTCTCTATAAAAAAAATAAAAATCTCACACTTTAATTTCAGAGACAAATAATAATTCATAGTGAAACATGAACCTAAATAAAGCTAACATAGAGCTTTTAAAGATAACATAAGCAAACATGTTTATGACCTTGAAGAAGATTTCTTGATCATGGTATCTCCCCTGCCAGGTAAGAATTGAGGAAGATTTTTTAGTCTCACAAAAGTACCAGCAATTGAAGAAAAAAAAAAACTTGTTAAGCATCAAAATGAAAATATCTGCTGATGTCACTTTGGCAAATGAATAGGCTAGTTGGTGAATGAGATAAAATTTTTGCATTGCATATTTAAAGATTCAGATCATGAATACATATAAAGGTTCTTCATGTCAGTAATAAAAAACAAAGAAAAAAATGAACACAAAACTTTGCCTGATCTACCCCTCCTCTGGTGCCCACAAAGCTCAGGTTAGTGTCATGGGTCTCTTGAGTACAGGCCAACATGCTGGTGGGTCGCCACTGGGGGACTATGATACAGGCTAACAAGAGCGTTGGGTGAGTGGTAGCAAGCAATTTTTCTCCATTTGGCTGGCTGAGACACCCTTAATTTCTCTAACAGCTGTGACCAACACACTAAAGGGATAGTGGAATTCAGATGTGCCTGGCCATGAGCTCCAAGTCTTGTGAAGTAGCATGGTGTGTCTACACCACTTTCTATTCAGCACCTTGCCATGTGTTCATGGATGACCTGAGACACTTACCAATGAAGCTCTATAATGCCTAGTACTCTTTCCAGAATAGTAGCCACCATTGTGACCTAACCTGACTGATTTGATTGATTGCCCCAGAACTTGCCAGAAATGGATTACAGAGATCTTCCACATTTTTGAACTGCTTATTAACAGAAGGTGTTCTGGAACTTTATGAATTCATCACTCATTGTGTTATGTATTCTCACATTCTTCCATGGGTCTTTTAGTTTACCTGAAGAAAATTAGAAACAGGCCCTGAGATCAGTTCTCTTGCTCCATAACATTCCCAGTGCTTGTCTGGCTGTTAGAAGCCAAGACCTCTGCTTTCTTTTTGAGGCAATGTAAAGGGAAAGATGCAAACTCACATTCTCTGTCTTCTCCTCTCAAGTGTAGTTAACTGTTCATCAGGAGGAATGGAGCTTCTTAATGTGATAGAATACAAAGGGTGCTTGCAGTTTGAAATGGATTGTCAACCAGCTTCCTGAAAATAGTTCCATATTTTGGAGTTATGTTTAGCAAGGGACATTTCCAGGTGATGGAAATCAAATGTATCTTTCACTGAGTGGTAGTTGCATGGATTTATTGTATAATCAAAGCACACCAAGTTGAACACCTAAGATATGTGCATTTTATTGTATAAAAATTACCACTTGGTTTTAAAAAATCTAATAGCAGAGTAAACACCTTCTCCTATCTTAATAAAAATGATTCCATTGTGACTCTTCTGTCCAATAATGGATGCTAAACATAGATCAGTGTTATAGATAATACAGGAATTACAGATAATAAAGAAATTCTTAAAAAAATGGGAAACTAGTTCAAAAATTTGATTTTCTGAAACTAAATGTAACTACAAGTCCACTGATTAGAGGTGTGTTAGAATCATAGATAAAGAAGAACTTATAATTGTATTTACTTACAGAAAACAGGAGGGTGGGGGCTCCTTTCTGGTTTTCTTGGAAATGAGAAGGTTGAGGTTTCTCTGATCTGCAGCCTAATGTCCCAACAAGCACGTGTACTATGGGAAGGATTCACAACACTATGATGTCATGATGGTATTCTCACAGATTATAGAACAAATATCTAGTAGCAGCTAAATTTATATATTATGGATAAAAACTAGACACAAGTGAAGAAGTCAGCTCAGACACCTAAAAGAAGCATGTGCTTAAAGTACAAGTAGCAGATGGCATTCCACACTTCACCATATGTATCTGATGGCCATTGAGGCAGAACTTGCACTTAAGCAAAGTAGACTTCGTTTCACACAGGTTGACCCAAGGCTTCTCATTGTAATTGTTCTTGAACTCATACTCTGTTGACCTCTGATCACACAGAGCAAAAATTATGCTTTATTAGAAACTAAATAAAAAATTTAATTGAGAGTTTCAGAGCCATCATTTATCTAGATTTGAATCCCACAGGGTTAAACTCTTGTATTTAGTAAAGCAGTTTTTACTATTAATGGTTAATTATGACCCAAAGCTATCTTCTGATTGATTTGCAATCATCAGTACAGTATACTTCTGTACTTCTCTGCATTTTTAAACTGTTTTGCCTCTTACCTTGAAAATACATTATTTAGGTAAATTAAACTGTTTTCATGATATCAGTATGTCTTGACAGCCTAGAAAGATTCAAATGGAACTTTGGACACATAAAGTAATGATAATGATAATTATAAAAAAATTTTATAAAGGTGACTGGCCAAAAATATTTCAGACTCATTAGTACTAGTCTTTTAATAAAATTTCAGAAATTTTCTACCTTGGGATTCTAAACAGTTTATAATAAAATTCTGCCCTTCAAATTGTGCTTATTTATGCCTTTTTTAAATATCAGCAGATAATATCAAAATATCAATCTGTCATTCTTTTAAAATATGTGCATGTACATTTTTAAAGATTTTATTTATTTATTTTTAGAAAGGGGAAAGGTGGGAGAAAGAGAGGGAGAGAAACATCAATGTGTGCTTGCATCTCAGGCGCCCCCTACTGGGGACCTGGCCTGTAACCCAGGCATGTGCCCTGGACTGCAAATCAAACCTGGCAACCCTTTGCTTTGCAGGCTGGTGCTCAATCCACTGAGCCACACCAGCCAGGGCTGTGCATGTACTTTTGATTAAAGGTTTTATTATACGGAAATTATTTTTTCTTATTAAATTTTTTCCTAATGATTAAAAAACTTCACACATTCATGAAAGTAGATACAGAAATGACAAACATAAAAATGTGTTCAATAATAGTAGTAATCAATGAAATAAAAAATGAGTGTAGAGTGAGATACCATTTCATAAATCCTAGAATGGTTAACATAACAAATTCTAACATTACTAAATGCTGGCAAGGATTTCAAGTCATGTGACTATATACTGCTGATGGGAACATAAAATAATAAATCCTCTTGAAGAACTTTTTGGTGATGTCTTAAAAAGTTAAATACATATCTGCCCAATTATTCAGCAATTTTATTTTAAATATTTCCCCATGAGAAATGAAACATAGGCTAACAAGAGTGCTTAAAGATGGCTTATTCATAAAGTACAAAAAGAAAAAGAAGCCATAAAAGACATTGGATAAATATATATTTTTGTATATTTGTATGAATATAAGAGAATAAACTACTGATATATGACAACATGTATTAATCTCAAAATTACTATATCGAGTGAAAAAAAGACAGACATAATGTAATGCATCCTATCCAATTCCATTTTTGAATTCTAAGAATAACAACAACAACAAAATTAATCCTTATGGTAAAATTCAGAAAGTAGTTACTCCTTGAGTTAAAGGTGGGTGAACATTGACCAGAATGTGGTTCAAGGGACACTTCCAGGTGATGGAAATGAAATGTATCTTTCATTTAGTGGTAGTTACATGGATTTATAGTATCATCAGATCTCATCAATTTGAACACCTATGATATGTACATTTTATTGCATTTTAAAATTTACCACTTGGTTTTAAAAAATCTAATAGAGTAAACATCTATGCTTTCATTCTAATTATACTAAACTCAGCACATGATTTCACAGCTCTAAGAAGACAGATAAAAATGATCATTTTCCTGGATTCTTAGCAGCAAAAGGGCAACTTTATTAAAATACATAAACTACAAAGATGTCAGTGTTATGCACTTGTCCAGATGAACATCATTCACTTCCAAAGACTGGAAGGTTACACTGTAACCAAGAAACTATGCTTATCAATTTTATTACATAAGGCAAATCCAGAGCTCAAGTACCACTTTACTCTGTTATTCTGTGCCAGATACTCACTTGATTTTCCTATTCAGGATTCTATTATTTTTTTAAATATGCCCAAAAATAAATAACTAAGGTAGATGCACCAAAAAGGAAAAAAAAATACATACTGGTATATACCCTGAGAACAGCAATTCAAAAGATCCTATGCACCCCAATGTCACATGCTAGAAACAGTCTTAGTGCCCATCAGTAAATGAGTGGATCAAAAAACTGTGGTACATTGACACAATGGAATACTACACAGCAGAAAGAAAGAAGGAACTCCTACCCTTCATAACAGCATGGGTGGAATTGTAGAGCATTATGCTAAGTGAAATAAGCCAGGTGGTGAAAGACCAATACCGTATGATCTCACCTATAAGTAGAACCTAATGAACAAAAACAAACAAATGAGCAAAACAGAACCAGAGACTTGGAAATAAAGAACAAACTGACAGTGATCAGAGGGGAGGGGAAGGGAATAACAGGGGAAAGAAGGGGAAGGGTCAAGCAAAAGAACACAAATAAAGGACTCACAGGCACAGACAATGATGGGGAGTGATTGACTGTGGGAGTAGGTGCAGAAAGGGTAGGGGAGAGCAATGGGGAAAAGGCAGGACAACTGTAACTGAACAACAATAAATTAAAAAATAAAAATGTTGCCCCCTTCATTCAACATTTTAATTAGACCAAGCAGAAAACAAGAGCTTAGCTTAACTCTGAAAGAATCCACAGAAATATCAAGGAATTTATGCAGTTTCTCTGGCACTGGCACATTGTTTGCCAGGCAGCCAAGAGCCCCAGGACAGCCAGAAACAGCTCCCAAATATGACCAGGGAGGCATGCTATGTCTTAAATACAATGGCTCCTGGTGTTGGAAAGCCTCCCAAATGTGACCAGAGGGGAACATTAAATCTTAAATCACAACCATGCCTCTCCATTTAGAGAATAAATCAGCATTTAAAAGAAACTTGTCCACACAAGTACACTGTGATTTAAATTAAGGGAAATTAAGTGGAGTGTGATCAGATTGACTTTTTTTGGCAGTTTGTACAAAAAAGCAACAGTGGTATAACCATGGTGAATGTACTTCCTGGAGACAGCCTCCATGCAAGAACTGTTCTGGCCTGAGCTACTCTAAGGGATTTCAATTTTACAGTACTTGCTGATTTGCATGGAAAATGTTATACAGGTTGGTTATATTGAATAAAATACTCATTTGCATGTAATTATTGATTATTTGTTGCTTGGTCTACATTATATGTAGAGATTTTTTCAGGACTTTACTGCTTAAATCTGTGCATTTATATTGTGCATGTAATAATAATAACTATACCTTCAATTTCTATGGACCATTTTTTCTGAGGAGCCCAAACTCACTAACATGTGATCAGCCATATTTCCTCTTTTGAAAGTAATCGGTAATGATGATATGAAGAGCATATTTAAATAAACTGAAATCAGCGAGATGTACTTAGAACCGATTCCCAAACAGCTGGTAGAGGGGTGCTGCATTGACTATGTGGAACACTGCATACAAGGCTTATTCAGGTCATTGAAAG
Organism: Pteronotus mesoamericanus; assembly: GCF_021234165.1. NCBI lineage: Eukaryota > Metazoa > Chordata > Mammalia > Chiroptera > Mormoopidae > Pteronotus > Pteronotus mesoamericanus. The sequence goes on from NW_026555321.1 coordinate 64,490,865, forward strand.
TGGTGATTCTAAGCATGAGCAGAGCCAAGGGCCCCCATGGACAGAGGTACAAGAGTTCTTATGTAATAGCTCTTTATTGGAATTCTCAAATTTCAAGTCATGCACTCCACTCACCTGAAACACCCAGGTGAACTTAGTCTAAGAAAAGAGTTACAACAGCAGAGACTACTGGAGACTCTATGTTTGCCATGTCTTAACATTGTCCAGGTGGTACGTGCCTGAGAATAGAGGTGCTTGTGCAGCACAGAAGACACCCAAAGAAAACTCAGCTCACTAAGGGATAACACAATCTCACAATAGATCACAGGCCCTAGTTAAGATTATTGTGATTTGGGACTTGGCAACTTGACACCGCATATAGGCAGAATACCTCAGAGAGGATCCCAAATGGCTAAGGGACACTAAGATGAATGACCCCAAAGATATGGATTCCAGTTAGGAAAACACAGCTAGTAATAAGGAAATGTGACAAATGTAAAAAATAAGCTTAGAAGGAAACCAAGATGGTGGAAGAGTGAATGAAAGACACGATGACCTCCTCCCAGGACCAATGTGGAATTACTTTTAAATTGTGGAGAAGTCACATGAAACAAACAACTGAACAGTAGCAAGAGAGGAGCCTTATAACCTCGGACAGACAGAAGAATCAGCTTTAACACAACCTAACTGGTAAGGAGTGTGGTAGAGACTCGAGAAGGTGGGCAGGGAGCTCATGGGCCATGGCAACAGAAAGATATTGGAACGGCCAGTTGGATCCCCCTGAGAAGAGCAGAGTCTAAACCATAAGCAGGGATCTCCAGTCTATAGCACAAGAGCCCCAAAAATGCACAGATAAGAGCCAGCTGCAAAAAGCAGCAGGGTTGCTCTCTGCCAGAGACAGGTGGCTGGAGACACAAACAACCATTTAAAGGGCCAATGCATAAATTTTTATTTGCTGCCACTTGCCCTGGTCTCTGGGCAAAAGCGGGGGCAGAGTGGGCTAGAGACGCTGTAGGGAAGACTGGGGAAGCAGGCTTTGGGGAGACAACTGAGAGAGTAGCTGGTGGGATCTTGGTGTTGACTCATCCCCCATATGGCAGCAGCCATCTTGCTCAGGCAGACCACTCCCCTGAGCAGCAACAGCATGAGAGGATACAATTGCCCTGCCCCCAGGGGGCCTGGGCCCTGGCCTGGTAGTGCTAAAGCCTGACTGCTGAGTAGAGTGGCAGCCACAGATAGTATATCATTCCTGGCTAAAGCGGGTGGAGAGTGGTCTAGAGACACTTGAGGAGAAACTGGAGACAGAGGCTTTGGGGAGAGTATGAGTCTCACAAAAAGTGGGGATGCAAAGAAACATACCCCAATTGAAGAGAAATGAGGAATCCCAAGAATAGAACTAAATGAAATAGAAGCAAGTCTCAGATATTCAGTTCAAAACAACAGTTCTGAGGAAGCTCAATGAGCTTAGTGAGTTCAGAGAGAATTAAAATAAAACTACAGGAAAACTATGACAAACTTACTGCAAACTATATCAGCATGAAAAAGGACTTAGGAACTATCAATAAGAGACAAGAGGAAACGAAGAATACAATTTCTGAATTGAAGAATATGGCAGAAGGAATCAAAAGCAGGCTAAATGAAGCAGAGGTATGAATCAGTGTGATGGAGAATGAGGCAGAAAAAAGCTCCCAGAAAGAGCAAGGAAATGAAAAAAAGACTCAAAAAGAATGAAGAGACATTTAGGGAAATACAGGACAACTGGAAATGTAATAACATCCATATAATAGGGATATCAGAGGAAGAGGAGGAAGAAGGGAGAGAGAACCTGTTTAAAAAAGTCATGGTGGAAAACTTCCTTAACTGGAGGAGAGGAAAAGTCATGCAAGTCTAGGAAACACATAGGGTCCCATTCAAGGGGAATCCAGTGAGGCCTACTCCAAGACACATCATCATTAAAATGGCAAATATCAAAGACAAAAAGAGAATTCTAAAAGAAGCAAGGGAGAAACAGGTAGTAACATGCAAGGGATCCCCAGTATGGCTAGCAGTGAACAGAAACACTTCAACAGAAGTGTTCTTCTCAACAGAAACACTGCAAGCCAGAAGGGAATGGCAAGAAATATTCCAAGTCATGAAAAGTGAAGGCCAGCAAGAAAGACTGCTCTACCCAGAAAGCCTCTCAATTTAAACGGAAGGCAAAATAAGGAGTTTCCTAGAGAAAAGGAGGCTTAAAGAATACACCTCCACCAAATCAAAATTGCCAAATATGCTAAGGGGATTGCTTTAAGATGAAGAAAGAGAGTCTATGAATACCCAGTTCCTTTCACAGTCACCAATACTTGATATTACCAACATTTTTAGTCCTTGTTCATCTGATTGGGACAGTGAGGTGCATTTTAAGTGTTTATTATTTGTTGAAACTAAACTTGTTTTTGTATATTTCTTGCCTATTTCTATAATTTTTAAAAAGTTTTAAATGACTACTTGGTATTCTTTATCCATTTTTTGACTGTTTATAGAATTTTTCCCTAAAAATAAAATAAAAAACTCTTAACCCTTTTGTAGATGTGTTGCAAATATTTTCTTAGTCCATTACTTGTCCTTTAACTTTTTCATATGTATATTACAATATAGCCTTAAATGTTTAATATAGTGGTATTGTCAATATTTTACTATATAGCTTCTGGGTTTGAATATTTTACTTCAGGGTAAGGAAAATACTATTTTGCATTTTCTCCTAAAACTCCTTAGATTTCACATGTTGATTATTAACTCACCTGAATATTTTTTGTATAATGTGTGAAATAGGGCTCTATATATGTTTTATTTCAAGTAGTAGTAGTCTACACACGTTATTTGTTGAATAAACCTAATTTTCCCCATTGATTTGAACTATAAATTTAATCATATATTACCTTGTTAGACAGATATATACATTTGTTTCTAGAATGCTCATTTTATTTCATTGACCTACTTATTTCTGTGCTGGTGTAATGTTGTTTTAATTGCTGAGATTTTATAATGGTCTTAAGTTTTTTAATATTTCATAATAGATTTTGACATTAAAAAATAAATAAAATAAATCTGTAGTTTTAAAAAAAATGAAAGAAAGAAGGAACTCCTACCTTTTGTGACAACATGGATGGAACTGGAGAATATTAAGCTAAGTGAAATAAGCCCGTTGGTGAAAGACAAATACCATATGATCTCACCTATAAGTGGAATCTATTCAACAAAATAAACTGAGCAAAATAAACCACAGGCATGGAAACATGGAGCAGACTGAAAGTGACCAGATGGGATGGGGAAGGAGGACAATGGTGGAAAGAAGAAGGAACTAAACAAAGAACATGTATGAATGACCCATGGACTTAGACAACAGAGTGGGAATTAACTATGGGAGTGGGGTGCCAGGTGGGATGAATAGAGGAGGACAAAGGCAGAAAAATTGAAACAACTATAATAGAATAAACATGACAAAATTAAAATTAAAATTAAAATAATAAACTTAGGAAAGGTGGCATGTTCACCAGAGCTGGCCTCATTAGTTAATGATCCCTCTATTTGCTTTGAATTTGAGCACTGATGGTCTTTGTCCAATTATAATATTATATACTTTCTCTCTCCTATCTCTACACTTTACAATCTCACTTATAAGCAAGAGCATGTGAAATTTGTAAGTTACCAAGACATCTTTCTAAAGAAAACTGAGTAAAAATGACTAAACACGTAGACCTCCTAATACATATCGCTGAACTGTTGAGTTTATTAATATTTTAATATGCTACCTCATCATTCTTAAGACTAATAGTCACAGTGCCAAACATTATGAAGTTGTAAAGAAATGGTTGCTATGCATATTTAACATGTATTACAAAAATAATATAATAAATATATTTTTCTTTCATCTAATTTTTTTGGTACTATGCAGATTCTCTGTATGAGAGAAGCACTTTTAACCCCATAGCAATATAAATCAAAATTAACCAACACTGAAAAAAGTAGGAATGCTCAAGTTTCTGTAATCACTCTTTCCTTGAGTATTCTCATTTTATATATTTATACACAAATGTTATATATATATATATATATATATATATATCTCCATGATTTAATCTTTATAAAATAAAACATACAAAACAAATTTTAAAGCATGAAATAAAGTACAAATTACCTTACTTTATTATGGAAACAATTGTCTTCACCAAAATAATGTTAATATTTATCTGTGATAAAAGTAATATGAAATGCTTTATTAATTTAAAACTATGGATCTATATGGAGTATATTCTAATATTTGATGTTAACATATACAATAACTAGTAAAGATAGCTCACAAATATAGATAAATTAAACTGAAATAATTTTGACAGTATGATACTCGTTTTAACCTCCATAGTTACAGAAGTGTATGTGTGTGTGTGTGTGTGTGTGTGTGTGTGTGTGTGTGATCCTGTCATAGCTTGCCTATGAATGCTGTGGTAAATACCTTTCACTGGTGCATCTAACTCTGAAACTTTAAGATAAAAGTCCCTTATCATTTATTTATTTGTTTTATATTATTTCTTTTTCTGAAATCCAGATGAAACAGTAATATTATTAGTGATTTAACATTTTAGTTTCTTTATAGAATCTAGTTTTCATCAAAAAGTGTTTTTCAACTGAACATACACTCTCCCAAGCACATCTTTCCTTTACAGGGACAGGAACAAAGTAGGTCACTTGTTCAATATTGAAAAAAAGTATCAACAAATTTCATAAAATATTAAGTGTTCACTCTATTTTAACTTTTTAAAAAACACTCAAAAGCAGCAAAAACACATTTAAGTAGTTTTTATAAGGAAATAAAACAATGCAGTCAAATGGCTTTACATACATTTGAAATTATAGATTTTATCTCTGTATTTTGCTTGTTCACTTATTAAAATATCCATCATGATATCTTTATATTATTATTATTTCATAACTCTAGGCAAGTTTCAGCATTTTAAATAGAAGACATAAAACTTTATTTCAAATTATCCCTTATAATAATTTGGATTGAATTGCCTGGCATATAATAAGATCTTAATGGATAATCATTGATTTTACAAATTACATGATAAAAGATTTGTTGAGGTATGAGAAGTCTCTTTCATGATAATTTTTTTTATTATTGATTTGAACTCATTGTATGGATGACAATGATAATTGTTTGTGGCACTTCCTAATGGGGATTGGGAGGTATTTCAATCTGTATGTGTTCTGTATTTAAAGAGTTAATATTAGGGTTAGGTCTGGAGGCTGTAAGGGGGTAGCAGACTATTTCTGGATATGATCAATATGTTATAATGCCTTGTCTGTGAACTAGGCTGGTGTCTCTTTCTTCTTCATCATTTACTCTAAACAAACCCAACATTACATCATAAGGCTGAACCTGGAAGTCATCAGTGCAAATAGAGTGGTGAAAAAAGAATCTATACTTCTCTCAATGTGTTTGTTTATGCCTTCGAGGTCTGCTTGAGCCTTACTCTTAATATACCTTTCTAATATACAGTGGATTTTTGTATACATACCCAATCCTAAAAAGTGTCAAATGTTTCCATTAGTCCTAAAGTTAGCAATTGATATATTCTGGGAGAGAGTAACAGAATGAGTTCTTTGCCATATTGAAGAGAGCACTCCTGCAGAACCTTAAAGGTACACTTTGCAACTCACCTTTCGTGTTTACCAGAGGCTCCAAATAACAATCTTATCTACTTCAGACATTTTCTGTACATTCGCACAGGCTGAAGGTAGTCTAAACCTGCTGTGTAACTCTCTTGCTCTGCATCACATTTGAACAGGCAGACTTGCCTGTTAAGTCAGAGAAAAATTCCCAGATATTATGCATGTTGCTTACAAAGTCCAAAGAAACCACATTGCTTTATAACTCTTTCTTAGCTGGTGAAAGGGTCCTTTATTTCAGAGAGAAGTTCCTAAAATACAAATGTAGCAGGTCTTTGAAGCTTAATTATCATCTACCATAGGTGGTAATTGTGGTGGTAATTATGATGGTGGATATTATTTCCTAATACAGCATTTAAAATATTTTATACTCTCTGTTCATGGGATTCAGTTACCTAATATAATTAATATAATGGACTGATGTGATGTTTGTTGCATACTAAGATGATCAAGATGTCTATGACTCTACTAAGACTAAGGCTAGATAACAGAACCATGAAGCACTCTTATAAAGAAATGCTGCTCTTCTTCCCAATTAAAGTTTAACCGCTTTTGATTCTTTCTTCCTATTGGAATCAAGAAAAGGCATTTGCCAAATCAAGAAAAGTATATAAAGTACCAAAAGTTTGGTTTATTTATTATACAAGAGTTGATCATATTAGCTGTGGTGAAGGTGTAACCTGGCTAGACATAACAATACTTTGTAGCTCATGCCATAGTCCATCTGACTTATAAATATCACAGGTGAGTTCATACGATGGAGCCTACCATAACTGCATTCTTCAGGTTTTTGTTGATGGAGTCCTATCTGCAATATTTCATGGAATACCATATTTCTTTAGGTTTACAGTCTTGACTTATATGAAAGAAAGTTATAAGAGCTTCTGTTTCATCTCTTCTATTATAACAGGCATTACTTCCTAGATCAGGGAACTAAGCCTCATTCCACAGGTGAGGATTTTATACACACACATACACACACACACACATATACACACACATACACTCACAAGTTTTATATTTATAAACTGGAGAAATATTCACATAATAAATTAGTCATGAGATAACTGTGGATTAGTTTTCCATTTATTTCCTGGTCTCCATAAGCTCCTACTTAACTCAAAGACTCTAATGGACCCTCTGGGTCCTTATTAGTGACATCTCAGAACTTTTACTTAAGAGATATAAATAATGTGGGTATTCTCCCTTCCTCAATGCACAGTTATTTTAACAAGTTATTGTATATTTCTTTATGAAAAATTCAAATGATTACTATGTGTATTTGGCAGCGAAATTGTAGGATCTTTTCTCATGAGAAAGACAATCTAAACTATAGGGTCTGGGTTCCAGAACTTACTTGCATCTGAAAAATGGGACAGCAGGAACTTGCTGCTGTTAAATTAAAGTATCATTATGTAAATTGGTCAATATTCTAATTGACTAAAACAATCTTGATCCTAGTGACATCATGGCCTATTAGCATTTACCTTAAATAGTTATAATTTCCACTCTTCCTCTTTTATGGCAATTATATCTACCTGGCTGCTGACAAGAACCACCATTTATTTTCTGTCACTGTGGAATACTATCTGAGAAGGCGCACACTCCCATGAAGTGCTCCAGACAATGTGGAATGCAGGTGCAGAAATATGTTGCATTGGTTCCTATTCTATGTGACCAACTCCTTCTACTGAATTTCTTTACACTTGCCTATTTAAATAGAGAGTTTAACTTAACTTTTAGTTGGTAGCTTGTGAAGTCCCTTCTTGTCAACCCTTTTCCCATGAAAAGGTGTACATAATATTTCAGTGCCCTACCTGGAGACAAAGCTATGAAGGAAGCAAACAAAATGCTCTAGAAGATGATTAACCCTGCCTCCATGTGTTTTGTATATCCCCATGGGCCGTACTCTTTCCCATGCATTTGTGTCATTTCTGGTTTACATAATTAGATTTTACTTTTGCTTAAGAAACTAAGTACCATTAGTTAAGATGGCCCACAAAGGAATAAAGTAACTTAAGAGTAACTTAAAAATAGTATTTGATCCCATGTCCAACTCAGGGCTGTGAATGAGCCTGAGTGGCTGAGATATAAACTGAGCAATCAGATTAGGCACACATCTAGGTGAATGCTCTTTGAACTCCATTTAAGGGCAAGAGCTGAGGTGGAAACTCTGTGCTCCCTAAAAGGTGTCTACTTAAAGCTTTGGGTAATTTCGTAGAGCTGTTTACCATACACAGGCTTTCAGGTTCAGAAGAACCAGCTATTTGTGACTTATCTCCCACTAAACACATATCAAGGATCATGGTATAGAAGATGATCAGCTTGGGCTAGCAGAAATACTTAATGGCTCCAAACTGGAATATAAGAAAAACAAACACTCATTTCAGAATTCTAAACATCTTAGGTGTTATCACTTAATATTTAATCCTCAGAATTACTATGCTCTTCATGTCTCATGCTATTTCTTCTAAATCTCAGAAGAAAAAGCGTTCAGTTTTAATGCTTTTTCTCTCTCCTTCAAATTTTAAAACATTGGTGAAATTAGCATGTCTCCTAAAACAATGATTTTCTTCACCTCCTTAAATGTATTTTATATTATTTTATTATTAATCCATGGCTATATTCATTGTTTTTTAACCAATTGTGTTCATCAGGACAGAGAAATCTTTATTCTTGAACTCATTACAAAGAAATTAAGTAAAGTTGACCAGGTAACAATTGAAAGAGTGACATAAACAACCTAAAATAATGTGCAAATTAATATAATTTTAGAACATGAGTAGATAAGATTTGCATCATTAAATTAAAACCAAGAGCAAAATATTCTGTTATTTATTAAAAATACATCTCAGCCTTATTCTATGTGATTTTTATAAAGTGGCACATTACCTTATTGAAGTTATTTATAGTGAGATTGTGAAAATAAATTTTGACATTCTTGTATAAGGGTGTTTATAAGTAGAAATAAATTTTATAATCCTGGAATATATCTAGTTATTTGTGTCATTTTATCAGTGCAAACTATACATTCCTATTTGTTGATATCTAAAATATGCATTGTTAGAAAGTTACATAGTAATAAATGAGTTTTTTTAAAGAAAAATGAAATATCAAAATCTGTAACAATCATGATTATATTAATTCTGCAAGTTACATGATTTATCAATACTATCTGGTTTATACAGACTTTTCCATAGTTTTCTTTCCATTGTTTTATTATTTGAATCTGGAGAAATGACACATGTACAGACATGAAGTGGATATCAAAACTCCATCTAAAATATAAATAAACCCTAACAGATCAGAGGTCACTGAATATATAATTACATTCTATTTTCTTTTGCTAGATTCTTCAACTTCAATTTAGATATTTCCACCTATTTAAGTCCTTTATTCCTGTCAACTCCTCAACACACACTTAAATTCAAAGTTCATTAAGAAGTGAGTGTGAGACATGGGACTTTAGGACTAAATATGATATCCATCACATGGTGACTCTAAAGAAATAATCCTCATGAAATAAATAAGTGGATCTGCCTAATGCCAATAAACAAACTCATAGTTTCAATAATTCTGGTGGCTGAAAATGAGCCATCAAGTACTAAGAATCTCCCCATAAGTCCCTATTGTGGTTTAAAATAAATATGACCTTTAAAACATTCACTGTTATTTGTCTGTGAATATGAAAGGGAATGAAGTAAAGTTAATAAGAAAAAAAATGACAAAGAACTCATCTCAAGTATATTTCCTATGGTGATTTTCTTTTATCTGATATAACAATCAAGTTATTTTAAAATATGTTAATTACCTACCTACTAAAAAGACCCAGAGGTATTATCTATGTATTGCCATAGTAACTCTCTCTGTGTGTATTTTATTAAACAGCATAAAGTATTATAAAATAGTAATCCATAAGTTTGCATACATCCAGAGAAGTAATTCAATCTTGTTATGTCCTCAATTGTTACTGACCAGTAGAGTTTAAATATTAATCTTACAGTGCTGAAGAAAAGCAAGGTCCTTAGCTAAGCTTCTATTCAGTAGAAGCACGAAGTGTAGCTGTCGGGGAATTCTGCACCTTACTTTCAACCAACCACCATGAAAATTAAGCAAACACAGTGTATGCCAATCAATGCAATGTGGACCTCTAAGCCTCCACTTCTTGGCAGATAGTGACATCAATGTGGTGAGTCTTTACACTTTGCAACCCCACTCAACAACAAAAAGGTGGCAGCAGCCTTAGTATTACATGGCCTTTTCAGGAGAGTACCTCAACAATTCTTTCTGGTCTCTGTGTGGACCAGTGTCCGCCCTCCTTATAGGGATAGTCTCCGCAAAACATGAGTAGAGTTACTAATGCAGTCTTTATTTTTTCTTTTTTCTTTTTTTTAAATTGATTTATTTTTTTCAAATACATTTGTCTCTGCCTTTCCCACCACTTTCCCTTGCCTCCTCCCCTCTCTCCTTTCTTCAATCCTTCCCCACTTTGGTTTTGTCCATGAGTCCTTGCTGTATATTCCTAGACTTGCCAATTCCCTACCTTTTCCCCTGCCCACACCCCCTCCTTCCCTCTTGTCTCTGTTGGTTTCTTTTCTTTTCAGTGCTGCTGGTCTTACTTTCCTTGCATCTTTGTTTTGTTATTTGAGTTCCACTTATAGGTAAGATCATACGTTATTTGTCTTTCAACCCCTGGCTTATTTCCCTTAGCATAATGCTCTCTAGTTCCATCCAAGCTGTCGCGAAGTTCATTAGTTCTTTTTATATTTCTGCTGCATAGTATTCCATTGTGTATATGTACCATTATTTTTTGATCCAATCATCTACTGATGGGCATTTAGGTTTTTCCAAGACTTGGCTATTGTAAATTGTGCTGCTATGAACATTGGGATGCAGAGGTTCTTTTGAATTGACATTTTGGGATTCTTAGGGTATAGTCCCAGCAGGGGAATCACTGGATCAAAAGGCAATTCCATTTTCAGCTTTTAGATGAAACTCCACACTGCCTTCCACATAGGCTGCACCAGTCTGCATTCCCACCAACAGTGGACTAGGGTTCCCTTTTCTCCACAGCCTCGCCAGCACCTGTTGTTTGTGGATCTGTTTATGATGGCCATTCTGACCAGTGTGAGGTGGTACCTCATGGTGGTTTTGATCTGCATTTCTCTGATGGCTAATGATGCTGAGCATCCTTTCAAACGTCTCTGGGCCCTTTGTATCTCTTCCTTGGAAAAGCATCTGCCCAGGTCCTTTGCCCATTTTTCGATTGGATCATTTGTCTTCCCGGAGTGGAGTCGAGTAAGTTCTTTATATATCTTGGAGATCAAACCTCTATCATATCATTAGTGAAAATATTTTCCCATGCAGTTGGCTCCCTTTTTATTTTGCTGATGTTTCTTTAGCTATGCAAAAGCTTCTTATTTTGATAAGGTCCCACTTGTTTATTTTTTCCTTTATGTCCCTTGCTTTAGGAGAAATATCAGTGAAAAAATCAGATATCGGTGGGATATCTGAGAGTTTCCTGCCAATGTTATCCTCTAGGACTTTCATGGTGTTGCGACTTATATTTAAGACTTTTATCCATCTTGAGTTTATTTTTGTGTATATTGTCAGCTGATGATCCAATTTCAATTTTTTGCATGTAGCCGTCCAGCTCTCCTAACACTATTTGTTGAAGAGGCTATTATTGCTCCATTTTATGCTTCTGCCCCCTTTGTCAATATTAGATGCCATAGAGACCTGGGCTTATTTCTGGGCTTTCTATTCTGTTCGACTGGTCTATGGGCCTGTTCTTGTGCCAGTACTCAATTCTTTTGAATATACTGGCTGTGGAGTAGAGTTTGATGTCCAGTATTGTGATCCCTCCTACTTTGTGTTTCTTTCTCAAAATTGCTGTGGCTATTCGGGGTCGTTTATGGATCCATATAAATTTTGAAATGTCTGCTCTATTTCTATGAAATACGTCATTGGTATCTTAATAGGCATTTCATTTAATCTATAAATTGCTTTGTGTAGTATGGGCATTTTGATGATGTTAATTATTCCAATCCATGAGCACAGTCTATGTTTCCATTTATTTGCATCTTCCTTAATTTCTTTCTTCAATGCTGTATAGTGTTCTGCATACAGGTCTTTTACCTCATGGTTAAATTTATTCCTAGGTACGTTATTTTTTTTTTGTTGCTATATTGAATGGTATTTTTTTTCCTGAATTCTTCTTCTTCTATTTCATTGCTGGTGTACAAAAATGCTTTTGATTTCTGAATATTGACTTTGTATCCTGCTGTTTTGCCAAATTCACTTATTAGGTTGACGAGTTTTTTGGTAGAGTCTACAGGGTTTTTTATGTACACTCTCATGTCATCAGAAAACAATGATAGTTTTACTTCCTCCTTTCCTATTTGGATGCCTTTTCTTTCTTTTTCTTGTCTAACTCCTTGAGCTAGAACTTCCAATACGATGTTGAAAAAAAGTGGTGAAAGCAGATATCCTTGTCATGTTCCCGATCTCAGTGGGAAAGCTTTTATTTCTGCCTGTTGAGTATGATGTTGGTTGTAGGTTTATCATAGACGGCCTTTATTTCAATGAGGAATGCTCCATTTATTCCTATTTTTCTGAGCGTTTTGATCCTAAATGGGTGCTGTACCTTATCGAATGCTTTTTCTGCATCTATCGAGATGATCATGTGGTTTTTGTCTTTTCTTTATTTATGTGATGCATCACATTTATTGACGCATATATTGAACCATCCCTGCATCCCTGGGATAAATCCCACTTGATCGTGGTGGATCATCGTTTTAATGTATTACTGGAAGCAGTTGGCCAATATTTTGTTGAGGATTTTAGGATCTATGTTCATCAGCGAAATTGGCCTGTAGTTTCCTTTCTTTGTAGGGTCTTTCTCTGGTTTTGGGATTAGGGTGATGCTGGCCTCATAGAAAGAGTCTGGAAGTCTTCCCTCCTCTTGTATTTTTTGGAATAGTCTGAGAAGGACAGCTCTTCCTTAAATGTTTTGTAAAATTCTCCTCTGAAACCGTCTGGCCCAGGGCTTTTGTGTGCCGGGAGTTTCTTAATTACTGCTTCAATTTCCCCAGCTGTTATTGGTCTGTTAAAGCTTTCTGCTTCTTTCTCCCTCAGTGTTGAAAGATTATACTTTTCTAGAAATGTGTTCATTTCATTGAGGTTTTCAAATTTCTTGGCATATAATTGTTCATAGTAGTTTCTGACAATCCTTTGTATTTCTGTGGTATCAGTTGTTATTTCTCCTCTTTCATTTCTGATATAATTTATTTGGACCCTCTCTTTTTTATTCTTGATGAGTCTGCTTAAAGGCTTGTCGATTTTACTTATCTTTTTAAAAAACCAACTCCTGGATTGGTTGCTCCTATAAATTGTTCTTTTCATCTCTATGTCATTCAGTTCTACTCTAATCTTGACCATTTCCTTCCTTCTACTTGCTCTGGGATTTATTTGTTGTTGTTTCTCCTGTTCTTGAAGTTGTAGTGTTAGGTATTTTATTTGAAATGTTTCTATCTCTTTTAGGTAGACCTGTATTGCTATGAAATTCCCTCTCAAGACTGCCTTTGCTGTGTCCAATAGGTTTTGGACTGTCGTGTGTTCATTTTCTTTTGTTTCCAGAAACATTGTGATTTCTTCTCTTATCTCATTATTGACCCATTCATTATTTAATAGTCTATTGTTCAGTATCCATGAGTTTGCAGGTGTTTGAAGTATCTCTTTGAGGTTGATTTCCAGTTTCTAGCCCTTGTTGTCCGAGAAAAATTTTGGTATTATTTCAATTTTCCTGAATTTGCTGAGGCTTGCTTTGTGTCCTATCATGTGGTCTATCCTTGAAAAACTTCCATGCGCATTTGAATAGAATATGTGTATTACATCTTTGGTATGTAAGGTTCTATATATGTCAGTTAAGTCTATTTGATTCATTGTGTCATTCAGCTCCACAATATCCTTGTTGATATTTTGTTTGGAAGATCTGTCCATTTTTGACAGGGGGATATTGAAATCCCCTACTATCAGTGTGTTGCTGTCTATATCTTTTTTGAAGTCATCCAAGATTTTCCTTATATATTTGGGTGCTCCTATGTTGGGTGCATATATGTTTACAATGTTTATGTCTTCATTATAGATTCTTCCTTTAAGTATTATAAATTGCCCCATCTGGGTCTCTTTTGATGGCATTTGTTTTGAAATCTATTTTGTCTGCTATAAGTATTGCAACTCCTGCTTTCTTCTGTTGCCCATTTGTTTGGAAAATTTTTTTCCAGCCCTTTACTTTTAATATGTGTAGGTCTTTTGTTCTGAGATGGGTCTCTTTTAGGCAGAATACATGTAGGTCATGTTTTCTTATCCATTCGGCTATCCTGTATTGGGGCTCCTTTGTATGTCACTCTCTGGTCTCTCTTGCTTCCTTGAGGATTCTCTTTTTGTCTTTGATTGTTGTTATTTTAATGATTATGTGTCTTGGAGTGGGCCTCCTTGGGTCCCTCTTGAGTGGGGCCCTCTGTGCCTCCTCGATCCATGAGACCTTTCCTCTCCTCAAATTGGGGAAATTTTCCATCATTATTTTTTCAAAGAGATTATCTATCCCTTGCTCTTCTTCTTCTCCTTCTGGTATCCCTATTATACAGATATTATTGCATTTCAGGTTGTCCTGCATTTCTCTAAATGCCTCTTCATTCTTTTTGAGTCTTTTTTTCCATTTCTTTTTCTTTCTGGGAGCTTCTTTCTACCTTGTCCTCCATCTCACTGGTTCAATCCTCGGCTTCATCCAACCTGCTTTGGATTCCTTCTACTGTGTTCTTCAATTCAGAAATGGTATTCTTCATATCCTCTTGTGTCTTCTTGATAGTTTCTATGTCCTTTTCCAGGCTGATAGAGTTTGCTGTAAGATCCTGATAGTTTCTCTGCAGTTTCTCATAGTTTTCTTTGAGCTGGCTGAGCTCATTGAGTTTCCTTAGAGCCATTGTTTTGAATTCCATATCTGATAGTTCCCTTGCCTCTATTTCATTTAGTTCTCTCTCTGTGGATTCCCCTTTTCCACTCAGTTAGGGGGAACTTCTTTTTCTTTCCTTTTTTATGAGAGTCTATTGTTTATGTATGTATGTATGTATGTATTTATTTTTGCTTCTGCTTCAATTGATCAGTCTATATTTCCTGACTTTGTCTATTAAACTTCTATGGTAGTAGGAGGGTCTTTTTATTTATTTATTTATTTTTTCTTTTCTTTTTGGACCTGCCTCTGATGATGTCATTTGTTGACCCTATCTGACCTTGGATATTTGTTTTAGGCTTCCAGGAATTTACTCTCTGTGTCTGACTCCTGCTTTGGGTAGCTCTGTGATCCCTTTGGCCAGGGATCAACTATTTCTGTGGATTGCTCTGCACTCTCAAGACGGCTCCTTGAGCGTGCTCCCGGCTCTGGCAGGATCCCCTACCTGCCTAGGTGAGTCCGCAGTCCAGCCTGGGCACTCGCACTTGCCCTAACAGTGCGGGGTTGGGGGGCAGGCTTATTCCCCTGACCTTTCGCTCTCTCCTGTCACCCCCGACCGGTGGGTGCCCCCTCAATGGTCAGTTTAGGGTCTTCTATTGTGTGCTCTCCTCGCTTCTGGCTCTATGGGGGCATGGCCAGCCCGTGCAAAATGGAGACTAGAGAAATGGGAAGAAGTCAGCTTCCGGGACTCTCCGATTAATCCTGTCTCCACTCTCTCCCCAAGGGTCTCTGAGCAGCTCTGTGACCCCTTCGACTAGGGATCCACTATTTCTGCAGAATGTAAGTGCAAGCCTTCTGGCTCCTGCGCCTGCTTCTGCCTCTTTAGGGGGTGTGCCCTGTCTGTGCAAATGGGGACTAGGGAATGGGGAGGGACTCTGCTCCAGGGATCTCAGATAATCCTCCAGTTCTTTCCCCAACCCCTCCATCTCCAGGCTCTCCTCAAGGGTCTCTATGCAGCTGTGTGTCCCCTTTGGCCAGGGATCCTCGATTTCTTCCAGCCAGTGTGCACTGAGCCCCTAGGCCCACACGCCCACAAGCTGTGTGCAGACCGTGCAAAAGACAGGTTAATTGATTCTCTTATGCCTGGGTGAGGTGGTAGCTGCGGAGTGGGAGGTGAGTTATGACTGGGGCTCCGCTGGCCACTGTCTCTGTTCTCTTCACAAAATTTTCCTCCCCAGTCTTTCCTAAGGTACCAGCCCACTCTGCTGCCACCTCTACCCAGAGATCAAGGAAGGTGGCTGCCACTGCAAATTTTTGCGTTGGCCCTTTAAATGTCTTTTTGCAGCTCCAGCCACCTGTCTCTGGCAGAGAGCGCCCCTAAGCTTTTTGAGGTTGCATTTTGTCTGTGTGTTTTCCTGGTTACAGCTGCTGTAGTCCAGGGGTTCCTGTTTATGGTTCAGACCCTGTTCTTCTCAGGGGGACCCAACTGGCCTTTTCAATGTCCTTCTGGTGCTGGTGCCCGTGGGCACCCAGCCCTCCTTCAGGAGCCTCCACTGCACATCTCATCCGTTGGGATGTGTGAGAGTTGAATCCACTGTCTGTCCGCGGCTCCAAGGCTCCTCTCCCTCTATCTTTCCATTGTTTTCCAGGTGATTTCTCCAATATTTAGTCACAATTCCAGTTTGGTCTTGGGAGGAGGTCAGCGTGACTCCCATTCTCTCCTCCGCCATCTTAAAAACCTATTCTTGCAGTCTTTAAAAAACACAAAATAAAAACTCTTAATTCCCCTTTTTTCTGTTTTCTTCATAGAATTTCTCCATAGAACAGTTGTCAATGCTAATGTCTTCCACTTGGCCACTTTGTCAGGACAGCCCTCCTGCCTTCTCACCTGGTTAGCAGTTCAACAATGGCCTCAGTTTGGAAGAAAGAGGCCCCCAGTCATATTCTCCACTGAGCTGACTTAGACTGAGCCAGTTTTTGACAAGGTTGGCCTTATGCTGAGCTGAAGAAGGAATGAGCACCATACCACAAGAGGTGGTTGTTTGTGCTCTGCTAGTGCCTTTCCCTCAGCTCACCTGTGAAGCTCTCAGGTAAGGCCTGAGGTATGATGGAGGCAGTGGAGGTGAGTCACAACAATTGTGGTTTCAATGGGCTTTCTGGGAACTGTCCATTTTCTGGAAGAATCTGTGGATTCAAGTTTTTTGTATTTTTGTTTTGTTTTTGTTTATATGGCAACCTCAGTAAACTCCACTTCACTGTTTTTTTTCTCATACTGTTCCATAATTCTCTACTATATTGCTCCTTATTCCTTACATCATCTTCCAAGTCAACCATGTATCAAAACTTTGTCTCAGGCTTTCTTTTAAGAGGAACCAAAATGTGTCTTTTGTATCTGTCTCTCCCCACCTACTAAATGTCTAATTAATGTATTTTGTTTAATTCTACCCTCTTCTCTCAATAATAATGCATATTCCATATGGAGAGGTTATTGCATGTTTTGTTTTGGTGATAACAGTGCCTGGCACAAAGTAACCTCTAATTTGTTAAGTGAGTGAATAAAGTAGAACAAACCATTAATGCTTCAGTGCCCTGAATAGGTAGGTGTTTTTTCCCCTAAAACAAAACTTGTTATATTATGAAAAATACTGAAATTTTGACAAGTTAAGCATTCTGCTACAGAAAATTGAATATTTATGATAAATTGAAGAAAAATAATATGAATAATTTTTGTTTTCACTTTAGTAACTCAGCATTTTTTAAACCCTTTAGTAACTATAATGGCATTCTAGGCAAGCAGGGTCTTACTGTGCAATTCTAAAGTTTACATATTGCAATAGTATTTTTTTCCTTCTTTCCCCTACTTAAAATGGCTTACCCAAATGACTAATAAAATGTTTATGATAATACAAACTGTGTATGAGTGAATTTCCCCAATACTATCAATACTGGCTAAAATTATTTTTTATTATTTTTGCAAATATTAGAAAATTTTTTAAAAATCATTTATAGTGTTTTAACTTACACTTTCTGATCACTAAAAATGAAACTGTGTTAATATTCTATTTTCTGTGAATGTCTTGATAATAGAGTTGTAGGATACCTTGTTGGGGTTCTTGCTACTTGCTAGAAGCTATAATCTTGCATAACTGATCTCAATTCTCTTAACAATGTTATGAGGCAGTCACTACTACCATCTCCATTTCACTTACTGGGAAACTGACATAAGTGAATTATACAAGATTACCTCTTTGAACAGAAAATTGAGCCCAAACACCTTAGCTCTGTAGCCCACACTCCTAGTCTCTTTTCTGCACTGTCTTCATATACTGTTAAGGTCCATTTCCTATTTTTCTATTTGATTCTCCATGTTTTTCTTACTGACAAATTTAACAATAAAAATAACTTTTTTATAAAATACAAAAGAAAAACATTGAAAGTAATGTTGGGGGAAAAAATCTTACATTTTAGCTGAAATATTTTATTTTCTTCCCTCAAGTGAAACCAAATAAATGAGACATCAGAATTGCTTGACTGAAGATTCCTGTTTCTTCTATGGAATTTTTTTTTCATAAATAAGACATCAGAATTGCTTGACTGAAGATTCCTGTTTCTTCTATGGAATTTTTTTCAGTACCATGGTTTTAGAGCCCAATGATCACTTTTAATTAATTTCTCTAACACTCTGTAATGCACAAGATTCTGGAACCTATTTAGAACTTTGCATAATAAATAAAACAAGTTGCATGTGTCTTTTTTGTTGTTTTTTTTTTTGCAAAGAGAAAAGCCATTTTTAAATATTAGTGTTATCACTTCTATTTATATGACATAAACATTCTTGAATTTTTTCCATAACTCTCAACATCTGCCTTTTCAAAAGGAGTAATATGTTACAACATTCTTGATTATTTTTCTATGTGGGTGTTTCTTGTTTCACATTAAGCTCACCATAGAATCCCAGTCTTTACCACATTATCTTGTACATAGTGGGTTTCTGAATTGGTGCTTTGGAACTGATTAGTTGTTAGAGACCATTATGAGAAGTTAGATGACTCATATTTTTCAATCTTTGCACTTTGATCTGCTTTGATCATTTGAGGGTCTTTACTCCTCTTATTCTGCAAATATTATAAAAGCTTTCTTAGAATACAATATTATACTCTCTCTTAACTACTCAAAGAGGCAGAAGTCATTAGATAAAAAACATTAAAGGAGGCTAAGTATTTTTTGGTTGTGCTCGCACCATTATTGAAATTAGAAAGATGACAAATTTCAGCATTGCGATTGAAAAGAGTACATGGTGAGATGTTTAGCAGAATCAAGAATGATGCAATGGCAAAAACAGCTCATTGGGAAGAATTTTTCCAACTCAATTTCATTGTTTATTTTGAACTTTACTTTTTCTCTGAGCATATGACACAGGTGCCCTCTAAGTCAAATATGTATATGTTTTCAGTCATTTTGCATTATACACACTGCTGTTCCTCTCCATTAACATAGATAATTGAGAACTGATATACATATTTAAAAGCTTCCCTTAAAGCACTTGAAAGTCTAATGATGAGATCAAACTATCTAGAAAATATATTTCTCTATTAACTCATTTAAATAGTGTGACCTTTCCTTCTTTGTCATTCAACAAAAACAGCATATTTCAAGGCTGCCTAGTTATCAAAATAGATATAATTCACAAGGTAAAAAACTGGAATTTGCAGAGAATTAGAATTCTTTTGCTGTGTTAAGTGTACTGCATCATTAATTGCAACGAACCTTACAAGGAAATGCAGCTGAATTAGGATTGAGTAATGAAGAATACAGGAGAGTATGGCTTCCATCCTGAATAATTAATCAGCTAAAGACTGGTTCTAGGTTTGAGAACTAAGTGGGATGAAATAAATATTTTGTAGTTGACTTTAGGTTCATTGCACACAGATGTGTGCACTTGTGTGCTTGTGTGTGTTTACACAAATATAAGCATATATGCTTATTTTACTCACTTGTAGTTAAAACCAATGTAACAATGAAATCTCTTTAACAGCTCCATATTTGTGTGTGTGTGTGTTGCTATACGTTTCCTCATTGTGTTCATGGATGAACAAAACACTTTGAGAATATGTAAATATTTCCAACAATAAGAAGACAACTCCACTATCATCAATTATAAGAAAAACATAAGTAGGTACTATCTTCTAAAAACATTTTAGAAAGAGAAAGTAAAATTAAAATATTTAATTTTATCCAAAGCCAAGAATAACTCCTGGCACAGAGCATGTGTCCACCAGCAAATGTAAAGTGGATGAATAGTAGAAATAAAAATTAAATAGAACATTTCTTTGAAATGCAGAGTAATAGGAAACTGAATCAAATTTAATTTTGTTGGAGAATTGTCACTGATGATTGAAAGCCCTGAGAACAAAATTTTCCCAGTATTGCTTGTTATAATAAATCCAGAAACACTGAGAGCTGTGTGCAAAAACATATTGCCTGATACGAATTCAGATTCTGTTCTCTTAATAGTTTGTTCTGCATAAAATACTTAGGGAGGTTAGACATCTTTTATGAGGGCAGGCAGATCTCATGCTGCACCTCACATCCAGCTCTACTCTTTGTAAATGTGCTCATATTTTCAATCATTCTAAATCTCACTCTCAGTGTATCTCATTGTTGAGCATAGTAACTTCCTTATAATCAATTTTTTATCATAAAAATAACACAATTTTAGATGTAGGCCCAAATTACATCTATTTTTTTTTTTACTAACCATGGCCTTGGGTATTTTTAATGGCTTTGCTGAGATATAGTTAACACATAAAAATCACCTTTGCACAATGTAAAATTCAGTGGGTTTTAATATATTCATAGAGTTGTGTAACTATCAACACTATTTAATTCCAGAACATTTTCATGAGCCTCCAAAGAAATCTCATCTCAGTTAACATTCACTCCCAATATCCTACTCCCCTCAATCCCTGGGAAGCACTAATATAGTTTCTATCTGTAAGGGTGTGTCTATTTTTTCCATTTTTATGAATTCTTAGAATTTTCTAAAGATAATGTTACCACCAAATGGAAGTAGTCTTATTTCTTCTTTTTAAAAAAATATGTTATTTATTCATTTTTAGAGAGACAAGATGGGAAGGAGAAAGAGAGGGAGAGAAACATCACCTGGTAAGGAATTAAACCACCAATATTTTAGTTCACAGGCAGGAACTCAATCTCCTGAGCCACACCAGCCAGGGTTATTTTTTTTCTGATCTATATACCTTTATTACCTTAGTAGGAGGAAGAAAAGACCCTTCCTTGCCCTGTAAGAGCTCGAAAGTAAATTTAAAAGAAATCATAAAAACATATCTTCCACAAACAATAATTGTTTATTGTTTGTTATTGTTCTTTTGACAATACAGATATCAGAAGACAACTGAGACATATTGAACAGTGTTTTATATCTACACACTCTCTTTAAACAACTCCTATTCCACATACAAAAAAATTAAGTCAGATTCTTACCTTATACCATCTATAAAAATCATCTCAATATAAATCAACTTCTAAATGTAAGAGATAAAATTATAAAACAATTTGAAGAAAACATATAGTTAAAGCTTCATGACACTCAATTTAACAATGGTTTCTTAGATATAACTAAAAACAACAACAACAAAAAAACAGGCAACAAAAACAAATACTTGGCCATAAAAAAAGAAGAAAATTTTACGTATTGAGACAGTATAGATGAACCTGGAGAACATTATGCAAGTGAAATAAACCAATCAGAAAAAGACAAATACTATGTGATTTCACTCATATGTGGAATCTAATGAACAAACTGAAAAAAAGGAAATGGGGATAGATTCATAGATGGAGAGCAGGATGACAGCTAAGTGGTGGGGGAAGTTAAGGGGTGGTGGGGTTGAGCAAAAAAGTAAAAAGGGCTCATGGGCATGGACAACAGTGTGGTGATTACAAGGGTGTATAAAGGGACTAAGGGTAATAGAAAAAAAATCAATGAAGATTAATTTCTTTTTAAAAAAATGTTAAAAAAGAAACAAAAACTGGGATTTCACAAAAAAATCATAAACTGTACCTCAAAGGACACAATCAGGAGACTGAACAGGCAATCCATGGAATAGGAGAAAATAATTTACAAATTGTATATCTTATACAGGGTTAGTCTCCAGAATATATGTATATTTTCAAAACTCAATAACAGAAAATATAAAATAAACTGGGTAAAGGATTAGAATGAACTTTTCTCTAAAGAAAATATACAAATGGCCAAGAAACACAGAAAAAGATTCTCAATTCACTAATCATTAGGGAAATGCAAATCAAAATCACAGTGATATAACACATCACACTCATTAAGGAAGTTACTACAAAAAAAATCAAAGAGAAAATAAGGACAGAGTCCACAGGACAGATTCCTGGAGAGGAGGAAGATGCACACAGAATTCAGGAGCTAGGCAGTGGCTGCCCCTGAAATATTCCATGGAGATCCAGTCAGCTTGTGCTCATTATGAAAGTACCCCAGGCCAGGGAAAGAACCACCCAAAAGGATTAGAAGAAATAGCATATAACAAATAAACAAGCAAGCAAACAAACAAAAACATTTGGTAGGGGAGACACCAAGGTTCTAAAATGTTTGCCACAAGATGGCAGTTTTTAAAGGGACATTTAGAATTTGTTTCCAGGCTTCTGGCACCCACAAACCTTCACACTCCCTACAAATGACATTTTTCCCATTCAAAGAGAAAAATTAAAAATAACTTTCTAAATCTATAATATTTTATAAAGGAGGAATGTTGTAAGAATTAAGTTATTTAAAAAAATCTATAGGGAACCTTTCAGTGTCACTTCTTGGAAGTTATCTATTTCATAAAAACAAATCATTGCTCTTTTAACCAACTGAATCTCAGTGAAATAATTGTATTTCTATGGAGCTCAGTAAATTTTCTTGCTAGCTAATTTTCACAGTGCTACTATTCTTTGGAACCCAAATTATTATTTTCTAATTGATCATAATTTTCCATCTTGAGCTAACTCCTACAATTGACACAACAGTAGTCCAGGTTTTTAAATTTGTAAGAATAGTTTCTCTTGTGTGAACCAAAAAGAAAAGAAAAGATCACAGAACTGACATTGATCACAGTGCATTGTTATTGTTGAGAGTGAGTAAAGCCTGGCTTTTCTGAGAAAGTTCAGAAGCTAAAGCAGATAACCTCTTTGGGTTTGTCTATCTGAGTTTAAATTACTTCTGTATTCAAAAAATATCAATAGAAAAATACCTCCTTGCACTACTCAGGAAGTGTTACAATTTCCAGTAGTAATATGTATTTATTATTGACCTATCATTTGCCTTACAGTTTGTTTTTCTAATGTGCAGGTTTTATTCACTGGGGTCATAGTTCGAAATTCTTAAAAAATATAATCAACATCCTCTATTCATACTAAACTTTCAGATATAAAGCATTAAGTCTAAGGAATGGCAATTACAGTTTTCTAGAATTTGTAAAGAAAATCTTCTTTTAACCATAATGTTTGTTCAGCATGTATTAATATTAGAGGCTTGATTTTTCTTCTATTTTTATTATTTATATGATAATCACTAATAAAACATCAAAAATCCCATTCTTTAATTTCAAAAGAATATTTTCAATAAATGAAGGATTTCACTCTCATCAATATATAAAGAAACTAAATGCAATAGGGAAAAATACAAGGAAATTATCAAACCCTAGAAAATCAACAAAATCAGTTTTACTTTATATGAGCTCTTTAAATTGGATATAATGATTTTCCGTGACAAAATTCTAATTTATTTTTACATTTATATTCAATTGGTTTTATGTAGTTTAATTTAGGACTATTTTATATTTCTGGTACTTATCTAATATATCTTTATTAGGTTCACTTTATGACTCTTTAAAAACAAATATATTTTTAATAAATTGTAATAACTTAGAAAAATGTTCATGATATTCCTTAATTTTTAAAAATCAAGTTATAATATTTATATAATAAGGCTATGATTCCATTATGAAATAATAAAAATAAAGTTGAATGTTTGAAATAAAAGGATTATGGATTATTATTTTTTTCTTTTTATTCCCTGTATTTTAATTCCACAATGAGTATGTTATTTTTAAAAACATTGTTATGGTAAATCACAAGTTATGCATGGTAGAAAGGTAAATATAGTAAGCCCTCAAGTAACCCCCATTCATTTCAACAATATAAACCCATGCCCAATGCTGTGTGCTTTTTTAACCCCATCCCCTTCCCAATGACTCAAACCAATGGATTATCTTGAAGTCAACAACATCATTCTTCTGTGAATATTTTATTATTTACCTTTTCTTTATCTTATTTTTAAAATAAAGGTAAGAATTTGTTTAATACATTGACAATATTCATATTAAAATTTTAAAAAATCCTTAATATTAAAGATGTTTTATTCTCTGTTTGACTCATAAACGTTTAACATAGAACGTTCAAATCATTGCATTTGGTTTCTATGTTCTTAAATTATCTTTTATTTTTGTATGTCATTCCTCTTATATTTTTCACTCATACTTTTTGTTGAATAACTAAGATCAGTATCTTGTAGAATTTCCCATTTTTTAGAATTTGTTAATTTCATCCTTGGTGCTATTTAACACTCGTAGTTCCTGAGAACCAGTAGTTATTTTTGGAGCCTACATGAGTATTCAAATTCAATTTCTTAACTAGTACACTTTATATGTAGACTCTGGTAATTCCCATAACATCCCATCAAGAGACACAATTTCTTTCTTTTTTTTAATGCAGGTTGATTATATTTATTTATTTTTTAAATATCAAAATCAATTATGAAATATTAAAAAATTTAAATCCATTATAAGTCTCAGCAATTAAAACAATGTAACAGCACAGAAATAATCAAGTAGATCAATGAAATAAAATGAGCATTCTAGAAAAAAAGTATATATCTGTCTAAAAATGTAATACATGATTAAATTGATAGTTCAAATAAGTGGGAAAAATAAAGCTTATTCAATAAATAAGATGTATGGACCAATATTACTTGAAATAAAACAAATAGAGAGTCCTATTTCTCACATTATACAAAAAAAATTTCAGATGACTTAAAAATCACTATGTAAAAATCTAGAGAGTTTTAGGAGAATATACAAAATAATATTTTTCTTACCCTGAAGTAAAATATTCAAACCCAGAAGCTAAAAGTAAAATATTGGCAATATGGCTGAATTAAACATTTAAGACTATACAGTAATATACATATAAAAAAAGTTAAAGGACAACTAATAGACTAAGAAAGTATTTGCAATACATCTACAAAGGGGTTAACAGTTTTTTGTTTTATTTTTTAGGGAAAAATTCTAAAAACATTTAGTCAAAAAATGGATAAAGAATACCGAAAAGTAATTTAAAGCTTTTTAAAAATAATAGAAATAGGCAAGAAATATACAAAAATGGTTTTAGTTTCAACAAATAATAAAGTAACACTTAAAATACACATCATTGTCCCAATCAGATTAATAAGTATTAAAAATATTGTTAATATCAAGTGTTGGTGACTGTGAAAGGAACTGGGTATTCATAGACTCTTTTTCTTCATCTTCTTAAAGCAATCCCTTTAGCATATTTGCAATGCTGGTTTGGTGGAGGTGTATTCTTTTGTCTGGGAAACTCCTTATTTTGTCTCCCATTTTAATTTTAGAGCCTTTCTGGGTAGAGCAGTCTTGGTTACAGGCCTTTGTTTTTCATGACGTGGAATATTTCTTGTCATTCCCCTCTGGTTTGAAGTGTTTCTGTTGAGAAGTCAGATGCTGGACGTGTTGGGGTTACCTTATATGTTACTACCTCTTTCTCCCTTGCTTTTTAGGATCATCTGTTTGTCTTTGATATTTGCCATTTTAATGATGATGTGTCTTAGAGTGGGCCTCACTGGATTCCTCTTGAATGGGACCTTCTGTGCTTCCTGGACTTGTGTGACTTTTTCCGCTCCTCCAATTAGGGAAGTTTTCCATCATTCCTTTTTCAAACAGATTCTCTCTCCCTTGCTCCTCCTCTTCTACTTCCTGTATCCCAATTATACAGATGTTATTACCTTCAGGTTGTCCCGCATTTCCCTCAATGCCTCTTCATTCTTTCTGAGTCTTTTTTCGTTTCCTTGATCTTCTGGGAGATCTTTTTTATCTTCTTTTCCAGCTCACCGATTCATTCCTCTGCTTCATCTAGCCTGCTTTTATTTTCTTCTATTGCATTTTTTAATTCAGAAATTGTATTCTTCGTTTCCTCTTGTCTCTTATTGGTATTTTCTATGTCCATTTTCATGCTCATATAGTTTGTAGTAAGTTTGTCATAGTTTCCCCGTAGTTTTTGATAATTCTCTCTGAGCTCACTGAGCTCATTGAGCTTCCTTAGACTCTTGTTTTAAACTGACTATCTGACACTTGCTTATATTTCATTTAGTTCTCTTTCAGAGGATTCCTCCTATCCCTTTGATTGGGGGGAGGGTGTTTCTTTGCCCATTATTTGTGAGACTTTTCTCTTTTGCTTCTGATTCTTAAGTTGATCTGTATTGATTTCCTGACTTTGTGCTGTGAACTTCTATGGTAGGAGACTGCTGTTTTTTTCTTTCTGTATCTACCTCTAATGATGTCAGATGTTGACCCCAACTGACCTTAGGCAGACTTAAGAGACTTCCAGGAATTTACTGTCATGGCTGTCTCCTTCAGCTATTAATTTAGTCATTTTGCATTCAGCAGTCAGGCTTAGGCTCCACAGGGCGAGGCAAAATCCCTCCTGCAGACAAGGTAATTACCTCTCTTGCTGCTGCCACTCAGGGAAATGGTGTGACATGCTTGAGCTAGATGGCTGCTGCCATATTGGGGAGGAGTCAGCACTAGCATTTCGCCAGCTACTCTCACCATTCTCTCTTTCCAAAGCCTTCGTCTCCAGTTTCTCCTCGTGTCTCTAGACCACTCTGTACCCCATTTAGCCAGGGATCTACTATCTGTGGCTGCCACTCTACTCAGCAGTCAGGCTTTAGCACTACCAGGCCAGGGCCCAGGCCCCCTGGGGGCAGGGCAATTGTATCCTCTCATGCTGTTGCTGCTCAGGGGAGTGGTCTGCCTGAGCAAGATGGCTGCTGCCATATGGGGGATGAGTCAACACCAAGATCCCACCAGCTACTCTCTCAGTTGTCTCCCCAAAGCCTGCTTCCCCAGTCTTCCCTACAGCGTCTCTAGCCCACTCTGCCCCCGCTTTTGCCCAGAGACCAGGGCAAGTGGCAGCAAATAAAAATTTATGCATTGGCCCTTTAAATGGTTGTTTGTGTCTCCAGCCACCTGTCTCTGGCAGAGAGCAACCCTGCTGCTTTTTGCAGCTGGCTCTTATCTGTGCATTTTTGGGGCTCTTGTGCTATAGACTGGAGATCCCTGCTTATGGTTTAGACTCTGCTCTTCTCAGGGGGATCCAACTGGCCGTTCCAATATCTTTCTGTTGCCATGGCCCATGAGCTCCCTGCCCACCTTCTCGAGTCTCTACCACACTCCTTACCAGTTAGGTTGTGTTAAAGCTGATTCTTCTGTCTGTCCGAGGTTATAAGGCTCCTCTCTTGCTACTGTTCAGTTGTTTGTTTCATGTGACTTCTCCACAATTTAAAAGTAATTCCACATTGGTCCTGGGAGGAGGTCATCGTGTCTTTCATTCACTCTTCCACCATCTTGGTTTCCTTCTAAGCTTATTTTTTACATTTGTCACATTTCCTTATTACTAGCTGTGTTTTCCTAACTGGAATCCATATCTTTGGGGTCATTCATCTTAGTGTCCCTTAGCCATTTGGGATCCTCTCTGAGGTATTCTGCCTATATGCGGTGTCAAGTTGCCAAGTCCCAAATCACAATAATCTTAACTAGGGCCTGTGATCTATTGTGAGATTGTGTTATCCCTTAGTGAGCTGAGTTTTCTTTGGGTGTCTTCTGTGCTGCACAAGCACCTCTATTCTCAGGCACGTACCACCTGGACAATGTTAAGACATGGCAAACATAGAGTCTCCAGTAGTCTCTGCTGTTGTAACTCTTTTCTTAGACTAAGTTCACCTGGGTGTTTCAGGTGAGTGGAGTGCATGACTTGAAATTTGAGAATTCCAATAAAGAGCTATTACATAAGAACTCTTGTACCTCTGTCCATGGGGGCCCTTGGCTCTGCTCATGCTTAGAATCACCACTTTCAATGACCTGAATAAGCCTTGTATGCAGTGTTCCACATAGTCAATGCAGCACCCCTCTACCAGCTGTTTGGGAATCGGTTCTAAGTACATCTCGCTGATTTCAGTTTATTTAAATATGCTCTTCATATCATCATTACCGATTACTTTCAAAAGAGGAAATATGGCTGATCACATGTTAGTGAGTTTGGGCTCCTCAGAAAAAATGGTCCATAGAAATTGAAGGTATAGTTATTATTATTACATGCACAATATAAATGCACAGATTTAAGCAGTAAAGTCCTGAAAAAATCTCTACATATAATGTAGACCAAGCAACAAATAATCAATAATTACATGCAAATGAGTATTTTATTCAATATAACCAACCTGTATAACATTTTCCATGCAAATCAGCAAGTACTGTAAAATTGAAATCCCTTAGAGTAGCTCAGGCCAGAACAGTTCTTGCATGGAGGCTGTCTCCAGGAAGTACATTCACCATGGTTATACCACTGTTGCTTTTTTGTACAAACTGCCAAAAAAAGTCAATCTGATCACACTCCACTTAATTTCCCTTAATTTAAATCACAGTGTACTTGTGTGGACAAGTTTCTTTTAAATGCTGATTTATTCTCTAAATGGAGAGGCATGGTTGTGATTTAAGATTTAATGTTCCCCTCTGGTCACATTTGGGAGGCTTTCCAACACCAGGAGCCATTGTATTTAAGACATAGCATGCCTCCCTGGTCATATTTGGGAGCTGTTTCTGGCTGTCCTGGGGCTCTTGGCTGCCTGGCAAACAATGTGCCAGTGCCAGAGAAGCTGCATAAATTCCTTGATATTTCTGTGGATTCTTTCAGAGTTAAGCTAAGCTCTTGTTTTCTGCTTGGTCTAATTAAAATGTTGAATGAAGGGGGCAACATTTTTATTTTTTAATTTATTGTTGTTCAGTTACAGTTGTCCTGCCTTTTCCCCATTGCTCTCCCCTACCCTTTCTGCACCTACTCCCACAGTCAATCACTCCCCATCATTGTCTGTGCCTGTGAGTCCTTTATTTGTGTTCTTTTGCTTGACCCTTCCCCTTCTTTCCCCTGTTATTCCCTTCCCCTCCCCTCTGATCACTGTCAGTTTGTTCTTTATTTCCAAGTCTCTGGTTCTGTTTTGCTCATTTGTTTGTTTTTGTTCATTAGGTTCTACTTATAGGTGAGATCATACGGTATTGGTCTTTCACCACCTGGCTTATTTCACTTAGCATAATGCTCTACAATTCCACCCATGCTGTTATGAAGGGTAGGAGTTCCTTCTTTCTTTCTGCTGTGTAGTATTCCATTGTGTCAATGTACCACAGTTTTTTGATCCACTCATTTACTGATGGGCACTAAGACTGTTTCTAGCATGTGACATTGGGGTGCATAGGATCTTTTGAATTGCTGTTCTCAGGGTATATACCAGTATGTATTTTTTTTTCCTTTTTGGTGCATCTACCTTAGTTATTTATTTTTGGGCATATTTAAAAAAATAATAGAATCCTGAATAGGAAAATCAAGTGAGTATCTGGCACAGAATAACAGAGTAAAGTGGTACTTGAGCTCTGGATTTGCCTTATGTAATAAAATTGATAAGCATAGTTTCTTGGTTACAGTGTAACCTTCCAGTCTTTGGAAGTGAATGATGTTCATCTGGACAAGTGCATAGCACTGACATCTTTGTAGTTTATGTATTTTAATAAAGTTGCCCTTTTGCTGCTAAGAATCCAGGAAAACGATCATTTTTATCTGTCTTCTTAGAGCTGTGAAATCATGTGCTGAGTTTAGTATAATTAGAATGAAAGCATAGATGTTTACTCTATTAGATTTTTTAAAACCAAGTGGTAAATTTTAAAATGCAATAAAATGTACATATCATAGGTGTTCAAATTGATGAGATCTGATGATACTATAAATCCATGTAACTACCACTAAATGAAAGATACATTTCATTTCCATCACCTGGAAGTGTCCCTTGAACCACATTCTGGTCAATGTTCACCCACCTTTAACTCAAGGAGTAACTACTTTCTGAATTTTGCCATAAGGATTAATTTTGTTGTTGTTGTTATTCTTAGAATTCAAAAATGGAATTGGATAGGATGCATTACATTATGTCTGTCTTTTTTTCACTCGATATAGTAATTTTGAGATTAATACATGTTGTCATATATCAGTAGTTTATTCTCTTATATTCATACAAATATACAAAAATATATATTTATCCAATGTCTTTTATGGCTTCTTTTTCTTTTTGTACTTTATGAATAAGCCATCTTTAAGCACTCTTGTTAGCCTATGTTTCATTTCTCATGGGGAAATATTTAAAATAAAATTGCTGAATAATTGGGCAGATATGTATTTAACTTTTTAAGACATCACCAAAAAGTTCTTCAAGAGGATTTATTATTTTATGTTCCCATCAGCAGTATATAGTCACATGACTTGAAATCCTTGCCAGCATTTAGTAATGTTAGAATTTGTTATGTTAACCATTCTAGGATTTATGAAATGGTATCTCACTCTACACTCATTTTTTATTTCATTGATTACTACTATTATTGAACACATTTTTATGTTTGTCATTTCTGTATCTACTTTCATGAATGTGTGAAGTTTTTTAATCATTAGGAAAAAATTTAATAAGAAAAAATAATTTCCGTATAATAAAACCTTCAATCAAAAGTACATGCACAGCCCTGGCTGGTGTGGCTCAGTGGATTGAGCACCAGCCTGCAAAGCAAAGGGTTGCCAGGTTTGATTTGCAGTCCAGGGCACATGCCTGGGTTACAGGCCAGGTCCCCAGTAGGGGGCGCCTGAGATGCAAGCACACATTGATGTTTCTCTCCCTCTCTTTCTCCCACCTTTCCCCTTTCTAAAAATAAATAAATAAAATCTTTAAAAATGTACATGCACATATTTTAAAAGAATGACAGATTGATATTTTGATATTATCTGCTGATATTTAAAAAAAGGCATAAATAAGCACAATTTGAAGGGCAGAATTTTATTATAAACTGTTTAGAATCCCAAGGTAGAAAATTTCTGAAATTTTATTAAAAGACTAGTACTAATGAGTCTGAAATATTTTTGGCCAGTCACCTTTATAAAATTTTTTTATAATTATCATTATCATTACTTTATGTGTCCAAAGTTCCATTTGAATCTTTCTAGGCTGTCAAGACATACTGATATCATGAAAACAGTTTAATTTACCTAAATAATGTATTTTCAAGGTAAGAGGCAAAACAGTTTAAAAATGCAGAGAAGTACAGAAGTATACTGTACTGATGATTGCAAATCAATCAGAAGATAGCTTTGGGTCATAATTAACCATTAATAGTAAGAACTGCTTTACTAAATACAAGAGTTTAACCCTGTGGGATTCAAATCTAGATAAATGATGGCTCTGAAACTCTCAATTAAATTTTTTATTTAGTTTCTAATAAAGCATAATTTTTGCTCTGTGTGATCAGAGGTCAACAGAGTATGAGTTCAAGAACAATTACAATGAGAAGCCTTGGGTCAACCTGTGTGAAACGAAGTCTACTTTGCTTAAGTGCAAGTTCTGCCTCAATGGCCATCAGATACATATGGTGAAGTGTGGAATGCCATCTGCTACTTGTACTTTAAGCACATGCTTCTTTTAGGTGTCTGAGCTGACTTCTTCACTTGTGTCTAGTTTTTATCCATAATATATAAATTTAGCTGCTACTAGATATTTGTTCTATAATCTGTGAGAATACCATCATGACATCATAGTGTTGTGAATCCTTCCCATAGTACACGTGCTTGTTGGGACATTAGGCTGCAGATCAGAGAAACCTCAACCTTCTCATTTCCAAGAAAACCAGAAAGGAGCCCCCCACCCTCCTGTTTTCTGTAAGTAAATACAATTATAAGTTCTTCTTTATCTATGATTCTAACACACCTCTAATCAGTGGACTTGTAGTTACATTTAGTTTCAGAAAATCAAATTTTTGAACTAGTTTCCCATTTTTTTAAGAATTTCTTTATTATCTGTAATTCCTGTATTATCTATAACACTGATCTATGTTTAGCATCCATTTATAGCACAGAAGAGTCACAATGGAATCATTTTTATTAAGACAGGAGAAGGTGTTTACTCTGCTATTAGATTTTTTAAAACCAAGTGGTAATTTTTATACAATAAAATGCACATATCTTAGGTGTTCAACTTGGTGTGCTTTGATTATACAATAAATCCATGCAACTACCACTCAGTGAAAGATACATTTGATTTCCATCACCTGGAAATGTCCCTTGCTAAACATAACTCCAAAATATGGAACTATTTTCAGGAAGCTGGTTGACAATCCATTTCAAACTGCAAGCACCCTTTGTATTCTATCACATTAAGAAGCTCCATTCCTCCTGATGAACAGTTAACTACACTTGAGAGGAGAAGACAGAGAATGTGAGTTTGCATCTTTCCCTTTACATTGCCTCAAAAAGAAAGCAGAGGTCTTGGCTTCTAACAGCCAGACAAGCACTGGGAATGTTATGGAGCAAGAGAACTGATCTCAGGGCCTGTTTCTAATTTTCTTCAGGTAAACTAAAAGACCCATGGAAGAATGTGAGAATACATAACACAATGAGTGATGAATTCATAAAGTTCCAGAACACCTTCTGTTAATAAGCAGTTCAAAAATGTGGAAGATCTCTGTAATCCATTTCTGGCAAGTTCTGGGGCAATCAATCAAATCAGTCAGGTTAGGTCACAATGGTGGCTACTATTCTGGAAAGAGTACTAGGCATTATAGAGCTTCATTGGTAAGTGTCTCAGGTCATCCATGAACACATGGCAAGGTGCTGAATAGAAAGTGGTGTAGACACACCATGCTACTTCACAAGACTTGGAGCTCATGGCCAGGCACATCTGAATTCCACTATCCCTTTAGTGTGTTGGTCACAGCTGTTAGAGAAATTAAGGGTGTCTCAGCCAGCCAAATGGAGAAAAATTGCTTGCTACCACTCACCCAACACTCTTGTTAGCCTGTATCATAGTCCCCCAGTGGCGACCCACCAGCATGTTGGCCTGTACTCAAGAGACCCATGACACTAACCTGAGCTTTGTGGGCACCAGAGGAGGGGTAGATCAGGCAAAGTTTTGTGTTCATTTTTTTCTTTGTTTTTTATTACTGACATGAAGAACCTTTATATGTATTCATGATCTGAATCTTTAAATATGCAATGCAAAAATTTTATCTCATTCACCAACTAGCCTATTCATTTGCCAAAGTGACATCAGCAGATATTTTCATTTTGATGCTTAACAAGTTTTTTTTTTTCTTCAATTGCTGGTACTTTTGTGAGACTAAAAAATCTTCCTCAATTCTTACCTGGCAGGGGAGATACCATGATCAAGAAATCTTCTTCAAGGTCATAAACATGTTTGCTTATGTTATCTTTAAAAGCTCTATGTTAGCTTTATTTAGGTTCATGTTTCACTATGAATTATTATTTGTCTCTGAAATTAAAGTGTGAGATTTTTATTTTTTTTATAGAGACATCTAGGCGTCCCTGACATTTAGGAAAAAACAACAAACTTTTCATTGTTGGATAGACTTAGCAACTTTTATAAAACATTATGTGTACACTTGAGTTTATTTCTGTATTCTACATTCTGGTCCATTGATATATTTTTTCCCTACCCTAATATTCACTATCTTTATTACTCTAGCTCTAAATCAATTACTTTGATTCTCTCATCTTTGTTTAAATGTAAGACTATTTTGCCTATTCAAGGATATTTTCATTTAAAGGTAACTTAAAATTAATTTTGTCAGCTTCTATAAGGAAGCCTGGTGAGCATTGAGTGAGATTGTGATGAACCATTTTGGGAAAGATAGACAATAATACTGAGTCAACCCATGATCATTGTACATCTGCCCATTTTTTTTTAGGTTCTTCTTTAATTTCTCTTAGTCTTTTTTATGTCTTTTTTGAATTTGTTAGTGCAATATAGTCAATGTGGTGAGAGGGGACATGCTTGCCTTATTCTATATCTTAAAAGAAAAACACTCCATGTTCTATAAAGTAGCAAATTATTAGCACAAGCATAGAGTCCATACAGGACGTAAAAGAGGATGTCTAGGAAAATTCTATCATACATAAAAATTCTGACCAGAGATGCAAGATGTGGCAGATCTGTTTATCTGTTCACAGACATGGACCAGATTTGTAGTCACAACACAGAGCAGTGAGTAACCAAAAGTGTCTGTGTCTGAGCGCATTCACGGACAAGAGTGTGAGGTGTGACCAGGAGTATGCAGGAACTGGCTTGCCTGTGGAGCACCTGGGTGCCGATGGCCCAGGCTTTCTAAGAGGACTGGAAACTGATGGTCTGGGCTTTCTAGGCAGAATGCCACCACTGCCCAGCCCAGTACTGCTGGCTGCACAGAGTCAGGGCAGCTATAAATTGGCTCAGGACCTGTGAGCTACTGGTGACAAGAGAAAGCCTGGGAGGTGTGGGCTCCAGAAATAGCATGGGGGGAGCAGATATGTCCAAAGTGGAAGATCTCTGGAGGGAGTGGGGTCAGTAGCCACCACTGCTTTGTGTTATAGTATAGCTACAGTGCCCTTCCCATCATGATCTAGGAAAGATTCAGAAAGAAACTTTACCTAAAACGGCCAGAGACTCTGAAAGGAAGTAGCCAACCCTGGCAGTGAGAAAATGTGTGTTTTGGTGTGGGAGGGGGAACACATGGAATGAACCAGCTCTATAGCATGGGAGCCACACAGAAACTCTTATAAAAGGGGAGCTTGGCAGGAACCCAGGCTCACAAGCTTGTGCAAGGGGACCGGGAGCAGCAACTTTGCAAAACAAAAACTCAAAGGTAGAGGATACACTGAAGGAACAGGATGGCCAGACCCAGAATAGCTTATGAGTAGAGGGCATCTCAGAATCGAGAATTCAGGCCAAACTTCCTCTGAGAGTGTGGCAGTCTTGGATCTGGAAGGTAGGAGCCGAATACCTGAGATTTGTTGCAATCAGCCAGAGCCTTTCACAGACAGGCAAAACAAACTCCCACCTGCAGCATTACAAGCTCTGCAGATTGGTGAGACCAGGCTCAGGAGTTTCCTGCTGTATATGTTTACTCAGGGGAAAGAAGGGTGCCAATAGGACCCTTCACCACACACAATGTGCTACACAGCATCTCGGGCACCAATTTACTAAACCCAGCAGAGCAGAGAAAATAGAGACAGGGACAAGAATCTTCTGTCCTGCATAGCTATCTTCTGTCCTGCATAGCTATTTAACACTCATTTCATATTCTTCAAGTTTGGGCATAATATGGCACCAGATTTTATAATATTATTTATTTTGAATCTCATACATTGCTCCTCCCTTCTTATTCCATACTACCTCCCTCTTCATATTTTTGTTTTAAATTCTATTTTCTCTCTTGCTACGACTTGTTTCTATTCTACACTCTCACTATTGCTCTCCCATCTAGCTTCTCAAAACCATTTGTGATTGTCATTAGTCATCTCACACTTCTTCTCTAGTTCTTAAAATACCTTTATGAATCTTCACTCACAGGTTGTGGATAAAGTGGTTGTTACCATTCTTCAATCATATTTCTGGATAGCGACTATCTTTGTATTTCAAATCTCAAATTTCACTCTTCCCCTCTCCTACTCCATGTTGCCTTCCTCCTGCCTTCACCTTTGTTAGTTTTAAAGATTAATATTTTCCTCTCTTGGCTGGATTTTCATCCTACATTCTTAGTATTCCTTCTCCTTCTATCCTTTCAAAATAACTTCTCTTTCCTCCAGACATCTCTTAAGCTCTTCTATCTTTCTTTTTGCCCTCTTATTCCCATACCATCTCTATACATCTTAGCTCATTTGCTGTTATTTCTGTGGTACAGCCTTTTCTGCAAAAAAAAAAAATAGTCAGTGTGACTTCCACTCACTCCTCCACCATCTTGAGTCCAGTCAAGGGACACAATTTCTTTTTGATATTTAGAATAATGTGTCCAAGTTATGTCATTCTTATCCTCTAAATGAAAAATTTTCATTGGATTTTTACCTAATGATTATAGATTCCTTAGATGTAGCCATTCAAATAAAGACCACAAGATGTTGATACATTATTTTATCATACGTTGCAAAAAAAAATTTAAAACATACAATACCTAACTGTATAGTCAGGGACACTGACCTCTTTTTCCTCAGATTGTCAAATAAAAAGTGACAGCAGTGCACACAGCAATAGCTGTTTGGTGAAAATGAAACAAAATTATATCTCTATTTGTCAGATAGGCTAAAAGTATAATACATTTTTTGGTGTGCCTCAGAATTTTAATAATAGCTTGTGCACTATGAGATTAAAAAAAGAAAGAAAGGAAAAAGGTTGAAAAATGCTGTATTAGCTTCTCATTGTCTATCAATAAGAACTTTCCCCAGTGAACATCTTGGCTACCTTATAATATGCTATTAAATACAGGATAAATGTTTGATTCTTTTCTATATATTTATCAATTTTTAAAATAATGAGGTGATGCACCAACCAGCATCACACAAAAGGGACTATTAAGTTGTGTTACCTTTTATGTATTTATTGATATATACATATTTATTTTTATTATTATTTTTGTTAATATGGCCAGTGGATGTCCATTTTACTTGGCTACAAGATCTTTTAGATAAAATTCCAGTTGTCTTTGATAACTTGTTAATGTCCACATGTAATAAATTGCAATGCCTTATCTCCCAAAAAGCAATGCTCTATTAGTATGTTAGTATCGCCTTTAAATCCATTTACAAGCATAACAATATGAGTGTCAATATTTTGTTGTTTTATTTAAGTTATTTTAAGTTGTATCATATCATGGGCATGCATAAGATCGAAATAACAAAATTGATGTGTAATTGGTAATGTTTTTCTTCTGCCATCTTACTCTACCCAAATTCTGTCCCCACGCAATTTTTAATGGTTAACAATTGATTTTACTTCCCCGTGGCTTCAAGTAATATTTTGATTTCTGATTTATCAGTTTGCATATTGTGTATTGAACAGTTGCAACAGTTTATAAGAACTTAACTTAGGTAACAACACACATCTGTTCATTTTCCTCCTAACATCATTTTTTTGTAAGTTTCCTGGCCTTATAGTGATTATCTCTGTAACAAACATTTTTCTTCTAATAAATATAGGAACTATTCTTGGATACTATTTTTTATGATAAAATTCTTAGATATGTTCCTTTGTCTTTAAGAAATAAAGTGATGTTGACTGTGAAGTAGAAATTTAACAACTATTCTATTAGTTTATATTTAGCTTGTTTACTATTAATAATTGACTTTTTATAAATGAAATAATTATTTTTGAAGCTTGACTAAATATTTGCTGATTCACTTTGTGACTTTTAATAAAATGTTTTAGTTTGTGGCTAACTTGCTTTTAAGTACTTAATGCTATATAATTCATTTTTTATTTTTTCTTTGGTTGTTTATCTTCTGAATCACTTCATTGTATTCTACATTTTTGTTTACTTTGTTATAGAAAGAGTAAAAATAGTGTAGAGAAATAAAGCAGTGGAAGTACATGTTTACTCTGAAGGAGGACATTAAGTCATTTCTGTTTTTATATGAGGAAATATACCTTTGTTATTGTTGTTTGTGAAAAATAATGGATAAAGAAAGTGTCATTTTCTGTCAGTATAAGTAAATATTGCATTTTTTATCATTCTTATGATAATATCAAGGACAGGCAAATGATAATAAAATAATACTCAAAATTTTAATATCAAAATGCTATTTTCTCATATAATGGCTGATTTTCCTCCAGCTCACAGATAATTATCTCTTTAGTTACTAGTATCTCATGAAACTGTATTTTCACTTTAAGAGGTACCATGTTAGTATGTGATATTTAATGTGTTTGTAAGATATATTTTTTCAAGGACAATTTTAAAGTTCTCTCTGAGTTACTTGATGGTAAGTGTTGTCCCAGGTCTATGAAAGGTTAGGTTATAATTAGAAATGCTCTGCTTTTTACCAATAGCATTAACGTCTGTAGTACAAAGTTAAGAAACTTCTGTCCAATTGGTAAAACTTTCTCTTTCATATCCTAACATTCTCAGAATCTGTTAGGTTGGACGTTACTTGCCTGTTACCTTGTTCTCTTCCAAAGCAAATTTCCTATCTTAGCCATGAATATTGAACGAGGAAAAAAATATTTCAAATGTATTTGAAAAATTTTAAATGGAATATGATTGGTTTCAAGCACATTGGGAAATTAAGATTTTAATATGTGAGTACTCAACTCTGAAGTAAACCTAGTGGTTTCAGTCAGAACATCATCTACAAGAATTTCCTAGGAAAAGGTAAACATCAACAAGGGGTAGAATGAAGCAACATTTTGCTTTCAAAACTACATATTTGTCTCTTCCCTGAAAGCCCAGTCAACCCAAAACACTAACTCAGCCACATAAGGAGAACACACTCCCTTTTCTGGCTTTTTCTGTTTAGAACTTGTTGCAAACACCTAACATGATTTGGAGACTTTCCCAGTGGTAAGGACTCTTGGGTTCTAAATCTCCGGTCAGACAATGAAATGTAGATGCTACTGACATTCAGGAGTGTTGACATTTACAAAGTATTATTACTGGTGGAAAACAAAAGCCAGTGTCTTGAGTTTCTGACCCATATTAAAGTGCAGCCCAGTATAACATCTGGCTAGTTTAGCATGTGTTTCCAGCTGCAATCCACTGCTGCACTGTGGTATTCGGGCTACTCTTGGAACTTGCATGTGGAGCCTATACAGCCATGTGCCAGGAGGCTTCCCCCAGCCACATGGTCATGGAGAGATCAGGTGAGTGAACTGTGCAAGTGTGAGTCATCACATGGGAAAGGAACTTCCCAGGCTTGTGGGCTTTGGATGGGTTTACACCCCCTAGTTAGACTGACAAGCCTTTATGGTCCAGCACCTTCCAATGCACTGGCCCCCCACCCCCTGCTCAACAATTGGTACTAGAATGGGAAGGAAAGAGTGTTAATCCCCTTGACAGAGCAATGCTATAATCCTCTGGGATGTGAAGAGCTGTGGTTTCTTGGTGAAGTAAACAGGTTCTTGCTTCCCACTTTATTAGCCTTAATATCTAAGTGCCCTTGCTCTCTTCCCTTTTCTAAATAATTAGCTTATTGCCAACAGTAACAGTATGTCTGCTGTATTATCACACCTTTGGGTTCTATGTCTACAGTACCTGGGAGGTCAAAGGGGATGTTATGTAAGGAATGCAGACCAGATTCTAATTGACTTCAGGATTTTTTTGTGTGTCACAAGTTCAAAAATACAGTTTAGCCTGATAAAATCCAAATAATACTTAATGCTATTTAAAGCATCTTTGACCTGATAAACTGGGCAATTTCTGAGAGAAGCTGTTTCTCTAATAAAGCACATACTTTTTGACATAACACCAACACAAAGAATAAAATAAAATATCTAAAACGAGGATAAGTTCAGGAATGAACAAGATGGACAAAGAGCTGAGGGTAGAAGATGGTGTTGGTATAGGTGGAACTATTTTAGCCTTGAATGAGTACAGAAAAAGGAAACGACTAAACGGGGTAAATTAAAGAGAGGTTTGAAAGCTGTGGGCAAGAAAAATGGAGATAAAGAGGTAAGAATAAAAGCTGTGCATCTTCTATATATGTATGTGGGAAAAAGACTTAAAATTTATTATACAGTGTAAATAATACTGGTAAACAACACATAGACAAAGAAGAGGGTACTAATAAGAGTGGGGTTGAAATAACGAACTCTGAGTTTCAGCTTTTTCTGGAATACCAACAGAAGGTGGGTTTAAAATGGATGATAACTGAGATAATATTATCATTCCAGGTGCAAAGAATAATATCAGAGCAAAGATTAAAACTATTGGGATGAAGATTGAGAAGAGTGGTACCTACATTTTTTTAAATATTTTTAAAAACACATGAAATATATCTATTAGCCATCTATATGTCATCTTTGGAGAAGTGTTTATTCAGGTCCTTTGCCCATTTTTAAATTGGATTGTTTGTCTTCTTGCTGTTGTATTGTATAAGTATTTTGGAAATTAACCCCTTATCCAATGAATGATTGGCAAATATGTTATCCTATACAGTGGGTTCCCTTTTTATTTTGTTGAGGGTTCCTTTTGTTGTGCAGAGGCTTTTTAGTTTGATGTAGTCCCATTTGTTTTTGTTTTGTTTATTTTCCTTGCCATAGGAGCCATATTGGCAAAAAAATATTGCTACAAGAGATGTCTGAGATTTTAGTGCTTATGTTTTCTTTTAGGATTTTTATGGTTTTGTGGCTTACATTTGTCTTTTATCCATTTTGAGTTTATTCTTATGTATGGTATAAGTTGATGTTCTAGTTTCTTTTTTTGTTTTTTCGCATGTACCTGTCCAATTTTTTTAAACACCAATTATTGAAGAGACTATATTTACTTCATTGTATGCTCTTGCTTCTTTGTTAAATATTCATTGACCATATAGAAGTGGACATATGAAAAAAAGCTCAACATCAGATAAATGCAACTTAAAACAACAATGACATATTTCCTCACACCTGCCAGAATGATTACCATGAATAAATCAACAATAATTTCTGGCAACGATGTGGAGATAATGTAACCTTAATACACTGTTGGTTAAAATACAGACTGGTGCAGCTACTGTGGAAAACAGTATGGTGTTTCCTCGAAAAACTAAAAATGGAACTGCCTTTTAATCCAGCAATTCCACATCTGGGAATATATCCTAAGAATCCTGAAACATCAGTTCAGAATATGCCCTTATGTTCATTTGCAATGTTGTTTACAATAGGCAAGATCTGAAATTAGTCAAGTGCCCATGAATAGATTAGTGGATAAAAAAGCTGTAGTACAATGACACAATGAAATACTACACAATCATAAAAAAGGAACTCTTACCTTTTGCAAAAGCCTGGATGGAAATGGAGATTATTATGCTACGTGAAATAAGCTGATCAGTGAAAATCAAATACCATTTGATCTCACTTATATGTGGAATCTAATGAACAAAGTAAGCTGATGAACAAAAGAGAAGCAGAGGTATGGATAAATGGAACCAAATGACAGTGGTCAGAGGTGAGGGAGGAGGTAAGGACTGATGAAAGAAGGTAAAAGGATTAGCCAAAATACATATATGCATAACCCATAGACACAGAAAATAGTGTGGTTATGGCCAGAAGGAAGGAGGGGCAGGGGTTGAGTGGAGGTGGGCAAATAGAAGAAAAATAGGGACATCTGAAATAGTGTCAACAATAAAAACAAAGAAAAAATAAAAATTAAAAAAGCCCACATGAAATATAATGAATAGAACAGATATAATTTTATACTTGGATGAGGTTATTCTAATATTAAATATCACATGTAAAAGCAAACTATTTTAACTCACCAGTCATTTCTTGACAACTGATTTATAGAGTTGTAACATGAAATAGTTATGAGAATGTGTGAATGTATACATTTTTAGACTGTATTAACAATGTTTTACTTGTAGTTCTGTTTGAAGAAAGCTTTTTAAAAAATGTTCAATGCCTACATTACTATTTTGTATGCACAATAATGGATTGTTTTTATTTTTTGCTTGTTTTATAACTTTTTTCATTAACCTAAGTATCTGATCCAGAGTCTTTAAAAGTTCATATTTCTATGCTGTATCATGTCACTACTACTCATACACAAACATTTTTTGTAATTCCATAGTTATTGATGTACACATTTTATTTCTCCTTTTAGGAATAAATTTCCTAAAGAGTTTCATCTTGTTTTCTAACTGTCTCATGTATGTTTGCATTCATAATGCATTGTTTCACAAACAAATTAAATGACTGAAATGTATAAGGCTTTGGGAAAGTCTGTTACACACTTAAGTAAAGCTGGGGAAACATGAGTCCCAAGCCATAACAATAATGGTCCAGCTTACTCATTTCAGAAGCCAGTTTGTAAGAAGGCAGAGATGCAAAGTTATAAAATATTTATAAATTTTAAAGTGTTTTTTGGCATTCCTATTCTTCTTTTGGCAAAATTATGTTATCCTATAAATGTTTTCTTTTTGCCAAAATTCAACTAAATTTCTGTTGCTTGTAATGAAAAACTCTCAAATAATGCATACTACTTCACTTGCAGGAAATCTTCCAGGTATTGTTAAAATATATATTATAAAGTGTTGAACTGTGAGTTCCAACCAAGATGGAAGTATAGGTAGATACAAGTAATTTCCTTGCAAAACCAAAAGAAGTATAATGACCAATTTAAAAACAAAAATAACCAGAACTGCCAGAAAAGCAAATTTCATGGAAGTCTGACAACCAAGGAGTAAATGAAGCAACATTCATCCAGATTAGTCAGAGGGACAGAGACGGGCAGCCAGGGCAGAAAGGATGCTTGGTGGTGGATGCAGGGTGGATGAGGCAGCAGCTGGCAGACCAGGATTTCTCACATTCATGTGTATATAAGCCAAAATGAACAACTCGGAAGCAAGACAAACCTCAGAACCCAGGGTTCCAGTGCAGGAAATAAAGTCTCAAAACCTCTGGCTGTAAAAATCTGTGGGGGGTGGCAGCAGTGGGAGAAACTGATGTCACAGGAGAGTCCATTGGAGAGGCCCACAGAGCCTAGAATGTACACAAGCCTACCCACCTGGGAATCAGCACATGAAAGAGCTCAGTCTGTTTGTGGGAAGCAAAGGAAGTTATGAAAATGGAGTTACAGCCAAACAAGCATGATTGTTCTTTCTCTACTTTCCCTACACACAGCAACACAACACATCAAAGTGGGTTGCCCCACACTAGTGAATAGCTAAGGTTCTGCCCCTTACAATGCAACAGGTGCACTGAGACAAACAAATATTGCCCAAATGAAAGAACAGATCAAAACTCCAGAAAAATAATTAATTGATGAGGAACTAGACAACTTATCAGACGCAGAGTTCAAAACACTGGTAATCAGGATGCTCACAGAAATGACCGAGTCTGGATGCAAAATAAAAGAAGAAATGAAAGCTATGCAAAGTGAAATAAAGGAAAATATACAGGGAACCATCAGTGAAGGGATGGAAACCAACACTCAAATCAATGATTTGGAACAGAAGGAAGAAATAAACAACTGGGACAGAAAGAAGAAACAAGAATTCAAAAAAAAGAGGAGTGGCTTAGGAATCTCTGAGACAACTTTAAACACCGCAACATATGAATCATAGGGGTGCCAGAAGGAAAAGAGGGGAAGCAGGAAATTAAAAACTTATTTGAACAAATAATGAAGGAAAACTTCCCTAATCTTGTGCAAGAAGTAAACATGCAAGTGCAGGAAGCTCAGAGTGCCAAAGAAGTTGGATCCAAGGGAAAAAACACACCAAGGTACATCGTAATTAAGTTACCCAAGATTAAAGATAAGGAGAGAATATTAAAAGCAGCAAGAGAAAAAGGAGACAGTTACCTACAAAGGAGTTCCTTTAAGACTGTCAGCTGATTTCTCAAAAGAAACTTTGCAGGCAAGAAGGGGCTGGCAAGAAGAATTCAAAGTCATGAAAGGCACAGACCTACATCCAAGATTACTCTATCCAGCAAAGCTATCATTTACAATGGAAGGGCAGATAAAGTGTTTCCCAGATAAAGTAAAGTTAAAGAAGTTCACCATCCCCAAGCACTTGTTATATGAAATTTTAAAGGGACTTCTCTAAGTAAAAGAAGAAGATCAAAAACTATGAACAGTAAAATGACAACGAACTCACAACTATCAACAACTGAATCTAAAAATCAGAAACAAAAACTAAGCAAACAACAAGAACAAGAGAAGAATCACAGAAATGGAAGTCATATGGAAGGTTATCAATAGAGAGGTGGAGGGGGAAAATGGGGGGAACAAGTACAGGGAAAAAGAAGCATAATTGGTAGGCACAAAATACAC
Source organism: Pteronotus mesoamericanus (assembly GCF_021234165.1). Taxonomy (NCBI): domain Eukaryota; kingdom Metazoa; phylum Chordata; class Mammalia; order Chiroptera; family Mormoopidae; genus Pteronotus; species Pteronotus mesoamericanus. The sequence continues at coordinate 64,534,692 of NW_026555321.1, forward strand.
AGGGGGAGGTCAAGAATAGTAAAGGAAATGGAGAAGCCAAAGAACTTATATGTACGACCCATGGACATGAACTAAGGTCAGAGAGAATGCTCGAGGGAAGGGTGTGTGGGGTGGAGGGTGATAAAGGGGAGAAAAATTGAGACAACTGTAATAACATCAATAAAGTATACTTTAAAAATAAAAAAATTAAAATTTTTAGTTAAAAGGAGAAGACAAAATTCTCCTTAGAAGAATTTGAGTATGCAGAAAAGTTTTAAGTGAATGAAACAGAACATTTTTTATCAGACTATAGAAAATGCTTGCTGTTTAAAATCCAATTCCAGATTATCAGTAACTGAATATGTTTTATGGCTCTAGGTAAAACTTCTATTGTTTTTGGATGTCTCAAGAAAAATGAAATTATACACTTTCTTCAAAGTGTCTAAGTATATTTTCTGAGTTCTGTATAAGGTTCCATTAAATTCTGAAAAAGTATTTTGCAAACTATAATCTGTGTGATTACAGATGTATTTTCTACAGTTGGAGCCTAATAAAATGATAAATGGTTAATGTATATGTATACACATACTTATACTTGTTGCTTAACTTGTTCCTGCTACTTGTTGATGCTGCATAATTTCTTCACGCTTGATCTGATGGCCTCCATTCCTCACGTTGAACTTAAAAAAAAATTCTGCTCTTAAAATATTTTTAAATAGCCATAACATTTTTAATATAGGGAGTTTTGTGGGAAGATTGATAAATGGGAATTTATGATGAATAGTTTATACATAATGATTCCCAAAACAACATTATAAAACACAAACTATAAATACAACGCTTTTGTTAAGCCTAAGGTAAGACCAAAACAAAAAAAAAGCTGATTTTTTTAGATGTAATTATATTTTTAAATAAATTATTTCAATGTCACAAATAATAGTTATTTTATAATATAGATGTCTGTTTTTTTTTTTCTTATTTGGAAATGAGATCTCTATTTTAGCAGAAAAAAATAGTGTCATATTATAAGAGAATGCTGGAAGGAAGGGGATGCAGGACGGAGGGTGATAAAAGGGAGAAAAAATGGGACAAATGTCATAGCATAATCAATAAAATATCCTTTTTTAAAAAGTGTTGAATTGCAAAGAATAATAATAGTCAAGGATTTTGCATTTGCACTCTGCCAGAAGAAATCAGCATTCCTTAAAACCTGTTGCATAAAATTTTTTTTTCCCGATCTCAGTATGAATGTATTACCTAAATACTATGTGTGTGTGTGTGTGTGTGTGTGTGTGTGTGTGTGTGTATTCAGTTTCAGGAAATATTTCTTTCCTTAAAACTCTTTCAAATAAACTTAGCACGTATCAAAATTAATTTTACTATATTACTAAAAATACATATGTATTACTATAAATGTAATAAATATCCACATGCTTATATCACAACTTGAAAAAATTATTTCAAGAATTTTTAATACTTTGAAGTTTATTCTGTGTCTTTATATAATCATCTCTTCTAATTTATAATCTAACCCTAAGCAAAATATTATCCTGAATTTTTGATTAATCATTTCCTTGTCTTTATCATTTAACACACACACACACACACACAATTGTGTATGTTGTTGTATTTGGCCTGTTTCTGATTTTGTAAAATCATTTCTAAAATAGAATCATAGAATTTAGCCATAAAAAAAGAGAAAATTACCATTTGTGAAAAGATTGATGAACCCAGAGGGTATTTTGTTAGGTGAAATATCAGACAGAGAAAGACAAAGACCATATAATCTCACTTATATGCAGCAAAAAAATGAATTCATAGATGTAGAGAACAAATTGGCATATCCAGGGGCAGGGAGCAAGAAGTGGGAAAAAAGGGTGAAGAAGTCAAAAAGTACAAATATCTAACTATCAAATAAGTTATGGGGATGTAATATACATGGTGAATGAATGAATGAATGAATGACAAGAATTGTAGCTTGTAAATTCTTAAGGCTTACTTTAATCATTTGACATTATGTTATTGAGATTCATTCCCGCTACCATTTTACCAGCTTTTTACTATTCCATATTCTAAATATAAAATTATTGATCCATTTGATTGTTGAAGATTTTAAGCGCATTCTAGTTTTTTGATATTAAAAGTAATGCTGTTATGAGTATTCTTGAGCATGTTTGCTTGCATGTATGTACAGTAATATCTTAGGCGTGTCTATGTAGGAGCAAAATTGCTGAACAATTGAGCCAGCACACATTCAAGGCAATGTGGCAGAAAGCCAAATCATTTTGCAATGTGGTTGTCACCATTTTCCAAGTCTCTCTTTTTCCCAGGACAAAATTTCTAAGTCTTATATTAATAAAATTTGTTTGTAGTAACCTCTGCACCTATTAGAAAAATTATTTAAGTATGCTTAATGTTAATGTCACAAGAAAAATATGACATTATTTTTTCTGCTAAAATAGAGAACTCATTTCCAAATAAGAAAAAAAAAATAAGCAGACATCTATTTTATAAAATAACTATTCATTTGTGACACTGAAATAATTTATTTAAAAATATCATTACATCTAAAAATAATTGGAGCATCATGGGTTGTTTTCTGTAGAATCTCAAAAGATTTCCTCTTTATTATTGTCGACACTCAACTTTTCTTTTTATTTATTTTTTCAAATACATTTGTCTCTGCCTTCCTGCCACCGCCTTCCCCTGCCGCCCCATTCCTCCTTCAATTCTTCCCCTTTGGTTTTCTCCTTGAAACCTTGCTACAGTTTCCCCTACCCTCCCATTCCCGTCCTTTCCCCCCCCCCCCGCACACCCACTTCTTGTCTCCATTGGTTTCTCTTCCTTTCAGTGTTGTTGGTCTTATTTTCCTTGCAACGTTGTATTGTTGGTTAGGTCTGCGTACAGGTGAGATCATATGGTATTTCTCTTTCACCCCTTGCCTTATTTGGCTTACCATAATGCTCTAGAGTTCCATCCATGCTGTCGCAAAGGGTAGTAGTTCTTTTTTCCATACTGCTGCATAGTATTCCATTGTGTAAATGTACTATAGATTTTTGATCCAATAATGTACTGATGATCATTTAGGTTTTTCCAACACTTGGTTATTGTAAATTGTGCTGCGATGAACATTGAGGTGCATAGGTTCTTTTGCATTGGCGTTTTGGGATTCTTAGGGTATAGTCCCAGCAGGGGAATCACTGGATCAAAAGGCAGTTCCATTTTCAGCTTTTTGAGGAAATTCCATACTGCTTTCCACAATGGCTGCACTAGTCTGCATTCCCACCAACAGTGTACAAGTATTCACTTTTCTCCACAGCCTCGCAAGCACCCGGTGATTGTTGATCTGTTTATGATGGCCATTCTAACCGGTGTGAGGTGGTACCTCATTATGGTTTTGATCTGCATTTCTCTGATGGATAGTGATGCCAAGCATCCTTTCAAATGCCTCTGGGCCTTCTGTATCTCTTCCTTGGAAAAGTGTCTACCCAGCTCCTTTGCCCATTTTTTGATTGGATCGTTTGTCTTCTTGGAGTGGAGTTGAGTGAATTCTTTATATATTTTGGAGATCAAACCTCTATCTGATGTATCATTAGCAAATATATTTTCCCATAGAGTTGGCTCCCTTTTCATTTTGCTGATGTTTTCTTTAGCCCTGAAGAAGCTTCTTATTTTGATGAAGTCCCACTTGTTTATTTTTTCCTTTATGTCTCTTGCTTTAAGAGACATATCTGTGAAAAAATTGCTGCATGGGATATCTGAGACTTTCCTGCCAATGTTCTCTTCTAGGACTTTCATGGTGTTGCAACTGATATTTAAGTCTTTTATCCATCTTGAGTTTATTTTTGTGTATGGTGTCAGCTGAGGATCCAATTTCAATTGTTTGCATGTAGCTGTCCAGCTCTCCCAACAGCATTTGTTGAAGAGGCTATTATTGCTCCATTTTATGCTTCTGCCCCCTTTGTCAAATATTAGATGTCCATAGAGACCTTGGCTTATTTCTGGGCTTTCTATTCTACTCCACTTGTCTATAGGTCTGTTCTTGTGCCAGTACAGATTGTTTTGAGTATAGTGGCTTTGTAGTACAGTTTAATGTCTGGTATTGTGATCCCTCCTACTTTGTGTTTCTTTCTCAAAATTGCTGTGGCTATTAAGGGTCATTTATGATTCCATATAAATTTTTGAAATTTCTGTTCTATTTCTGTGAAATACATCATTTCACAGACATGGGATTGCGTTGAATCTAAAAATTGCTTTGGGTAGTATGGACATTTTGATGTTAATTCTTCTAATCCAGGAGCACAGTCTATGCTTCCATTTATTTGTGTCTTCCTTAATTTCTTTCTTCAATGTTGTATAGTTTTCTGTGTACAGGTCTTTTACCTCCTTGGTTAAATTTATTCCTAGATACGTTATTTTTTTGTTGCTATATTGAATGGTATTTTTTTCCAATTTCTTCTTCTATTTCATTTTGGATGTGAAAAAATGCATTGATTTATGAATATTGACTTTGTATCATGCTGTTTTGCCAAATTCACTTATTAGGTTGAGTAGTCTTTTCATAGAGTCTACAGGGTTTTCTATGTAGACTATCATGTCATCGGAAAACAATGATAGTTTTACTTCCTCCTTTCTTATTTGGATGCCTTTTATTTCTTTTTCTTGTCTGACTGATGTGGCTAGGACTTCCAATATCATGTTGAAAAGAAATGGTGAAAGTGAACATCCTTCTAGTGTTCCCGATCTCTGTGGGAAAACTTTTAGTTTTTTCCCATTGAGTATGATGTTAGTTGTAGGTTTTTCATATATGGCCTTTATTACAATGAAGAATTCCCCATTTATTCACATTTTGCTGAGTGTTTTGATCATAAATGGGTGCTGTACCTTATCGAATGCTTTTTCTGCATCTATTGAGATGATCATGTGGTTTTTGTCTTTTCTTTTATTTATGTGATGTGTTGTGTTTATTAACTTGCGTATATTGAAACATCCCTGCATCCCTGGGATGAATCCCACTTGATCGTGGTGGATCATCTTCTTAATGTATTGCTGGATGCGGTTTGCCAATATTTTGTTGAGGATTTTAGCATCTATGTTCATTAGCTAAATTGGCCCGTAGTTTTCTTTCTTTGTAGGATCTTTCTCTGGTTTTGGGATTAGGGTGATGCTGGCCTCATAGAAAGAGTCTGGGAGTCTTCCCTCCTCTTGTACTTTTTGGAATAGTCTGAGAAGGACAGGGGTTAGCTCTTCCTTAAATGTTTTGTAAAATTCTCCTGGTAAACCATCCGGCCCAGGGCTTTTGTGTGCCGGGAGTATCTTGATTACTGCTTCAAACTCAACAGCTGTTATTGGTCTGTTCAAGCTTTCTGTTTTTTCCTCTTTCAATGTTGAAAGATTATAATTTTCTAGAAATTTGTCCACTTCATTGAAGTTTTCATATTTCTTCACATATAATTGTTCATAGTAGTTTCTTACACTCTTTTGTATTTCTGGGGTATCCGTTGTTATTTCTCTTCTTTCATTTCTGATATTATTTAATTGGGTCCTCCCTTTTTTTGTTGATGAGTCTGCTGAAAGGCTCTTCGATTTTATTTCTCTTTTCAAAGAACCAGCTTCTGGATTGGTTGATCCTCTGAATTGTTCTTTTCATCTCCATATCATTCAGTTCTGCTCTAATCTTGACTATTTCCTTCCTTCTGCTTGCTCTGGAATTTATTTGTTGTTGTTTCTCCAGTTCTTAAAGTTGTAGTGTTAGTTCTTTTATTTGAAATGTTTGTATCTCTTTTAGGGAGGCCTGTTTTGCTATGAACTCCACCTCAGGACTGCCTTTGCTGTGTCCCATAGTTTTTGGACTGTTGTCTGTTCATTTTCATTTGTTTCCAGAAACTATGTGATTTCTTCTCTTATCTTATTATTGACCCATTCATTGTTTAATATTCTATGGTTCAGTCTCCATGAGTTTGCAAGGTTTTGAAGGTTCTCTTTGAGGTTGATTTCCAGTTTCAAGCTCTTGTCGTCTGAGAAAAAGTTTGGTATTATTTCAATTTCCCTGAATGTTGTGAGGCTTGCTTTGTGTCCCATCATGTGGTATTTCTTTGAAAAAATTACATGTGCTTTTTCAAAGAATGTGTATTTTTCTTCTTTGGGAATTAAGGTTCTATATATGTCAGTTAAGTCTATTGATTCAGTGAATCATTCAGCTCCACAATATCTTTATTGTTGTTTTGTTTAGAAGATCTGTCCATTTTTCACAGTGGGGTGTTGAAATCCCGTACTATCAGTGTGTTGCTGTCTATATCTTTTTTGCAATCATTCAAGATTTCCCTTATAAACTTGGGAGCCCCTCTGTTGGGTGCTTATAAATTTATAATGTTTATGTCTTCTTGATAGATTCTTCCTTTTAGTATTATAAAGTGTCCCTCTGCGTCTCTTTTGATGGCCTTTGTTTTGAAATCTATTTGTCTGATATAAGTATTGCAGCCCCTGCTTTCTTCTCTTGCCCATTTGCTTGGGATATTTTTTTTCCATCCCTTTACTTTCAATCTGTGTAGGTCTTTTGTTCTGAGGTGGGTCTCTTGTAGGCAGCATATATGTGGGTTATGTTTTCTTATCCATTCAGGCATCCTGTGTCTTTTGATTGGGGCATTTAGTCCATTCACACTGAGAGATATTAGTGATATTAATCTATTCATTTTTTTCTCTTTGTACCTGTGTTTTTCTCTTTCTCACTCTTCCCCTTCACCTTCTTAAATCAGTCCCTTTTATATCTTGTACTGCTGGTTTGGTAGAGATGTATTCTTTTAGCCTTCTGTTGTCTGGGAAACTTCTTATTTCCCCTTCTATTTTCGTAGAGTCTTGCTGGGTAGAGCAGCCTTGGTTGTAGGCCCTTGTTTTTCATGGCTTGGAATATTTGTTGCCATTCCCTTCTGGCTTGTAGTGTTTCTGTTGAGAAGTCAGCTCCTAGGTATATCGGGGCCCCCTTGTATGTTACTTTCTCCTTCTCCCTTGCTGCCTTGAGGACTCTCTCTTTGTCTTTGATAGTTGCCATTTTAATGATGTGTCTTGGAGTGGACCTCCTTGGGTCCCTCTTGAGTGGGGCCCTCTGTGCCTCCTCGATCCATGAGACCTTTCCTCTCCTCAAATTAGGGAAATTTTCCATCATTACATTTTCAAAGAGATTCTCTATCCCTTGCTCCTCTTCTCCTTCTGGTATCCCTATTATGTGGATATTATTGTGTTTCAGGTTGTCCTGCATTTCCCTAAATGCCTCTTCATTCTTTTTGAGTATTTTTTCCATTTCTTGTTCTTTCTGGGAGCTTTTTTCTACCTTATCCTCCATCTCACTGATTCGATCCTCGGCTTCATCCAGCCTGCTTTGGATTCCTTCTACTGTGTTCTTCAATTCAGAAATCGTATTGTTCATATCCTCTTGTGTCTTCTTGATAGTTTCTATGTCCTTTTCCAGGTTGATATAGTTTGTTGTAAGACCCTGATAGCTTCTCTGCAGTTTCTCATAGTTATCCTTGACCTGGCTGAGCTCATTGAGCTTCCTTAGAACCATTGTTTTGAATGCAATATCTAATAATTCTCTTGCTTCTATTTCATTTAGCTCCCTCTGTGGAGATCCCCCTCTTCCACTCATTTGGGGGAACTTCTTTTTCTTCCCATTTTGGTGAGAGTCTATTAATTAATTAATTGATTGATTGAGTTTTGCTTCTACTTCAATTGATCAGTCTATATTTCCTGACTTTGTGGATTAAACTACTATGGTAGTAGGTGTATCTTTTTATTTATTTATTTGTTTGTTTGTTTGTTTATTTTTCCCTTTACTTTTCTTTCTGTGCCTGCCTCTGATGATATCAGCTGTTGACCCTATATGAGCTTGGGTCATTTGTTTGAGCTTTCCAGGAGTCTACTGTCTGTGTCTGACTCCTGCTTTGGGCTGCTTTGTGACCCCTTCGGCCAGGGATCCACTATTTCTGTGGACCGCTCTGCACTTGCATGCCTGCACAGGTCGATTTACGCCTGCCCTTGCGAATCTGCACATTCTGTTGCAGGCCCCGTTGGCACCAACCTGTGGGAGCTCTCGCCAGCCCGCACGGGTCCACATACAGGCTTGCCAACCCTCACCGGCACTCAGCAGGGGTGTGCGTGCCCTCACTGTGTGGTTTTGGGCTGTCTATTGTGTGCTTTTTGCTTTTTGGGGGTGCGGCCTTTTCTCGCAAAATGGAGACTACGGAAAGGAGTAGGAGTTGGGACTCCCAAGTTCCTCTTCCCATTCTTTCCCTAACACCTCTCTCTCCAGTCTATCCTCAGGGGTCTCTGGGCAATTCTGTGACCTCTTCGGCCAGGGACCCACTATTTCTGGGTCCGCGTTTTATTTGCGGGACGTCTGGCTCATCCACACCCTGCTTCTCCCTCTTTGGGGGAGCTTCCTCCCAACACAAAATCGAGATTACCAAATGGGGAGGGAGTCAGGACTCCCCGGTTCCTCCTCCCATTCTTTCCCCAATGCCTCCGTCTCCAGTCTCTTCTCAAGTCTCTCTATGCAGCTGTGTGACCCCTTTGGCAAGGAATCCACTATTTCTTCTAGTTTGTCTGCACTTAGCCCTCCAGCTCATATGCGCACAAGCTGTGTATGGACCACACAAAAGGTAGGTTAATTGATTCACTTATGCCTGAGCGGGATGGTAGCTGCAGAGTGGGAAGTGTGTTATCACTGGGGCTCCATCCGCCACTGTCTCAGTTTTCTTCAGAAAGTTTTCCTCACCAATCTTTTCCCAGGCACCAGCCCACTCTGCTGCCGCCTCTACCCAGAGATCAAGGAGGGCGGCTGCTACTGCAAATTTTTGCGTTGGCCCTTTAAATGTCTCTTTGCATCCCCAGCCACCTGTCTCTGACAGAGAGCACCCCTAAGTTTTCTGGGGTTGCTTTTTGTCTGTGTGTTTTCCTGGTTTTAGCTGCTGTAGTCTAGGGGTCCCTGTTTTTTGTTCAGACCCTGTTCTTCTCAGGGGGATCCAACTGGCCTTTTCAATGTCCCTCTGGTGCTGGTGCCCATGGGTGCCCAGCCCACCCTCAGGAGCCTCCACCACACATCTCACCCGTTAGGATGTGTGAGAGTTGAATCCACTGTCTGTCCGCGGCTCCAATGCTCCTCTCCCTCTATCATTCTGTTGTTTTCCAGGTGATTTCTCCACTATTTAGTCATAATTCCAGTTTGGTCTTGGGAGGAGGTCAGCATGACTCCCATTCAGTCCTCCACTATATTAGCTCCAGCACTCACCTTAAAATTACAAAAATCTTTCCTTCGGTGTTGCTAGTCATATTTTCCTTACCTGCTTGCTTTGCTGGCTAGGTTCCACTTATAGGTGAGATTATATGGTATTTTTCTTTCACTGCCTGACTTATTTCACTTAACATAATGGTAGGGGAAGGGTCAGATCAAGGAACAGGTGTGAAGGACACTGAAGAAATATTAAAAAAAGAAAAAGAAAGAAAGAAAGATCCACACGTATGTTGCCTACAAGAGACTCTCTTCAAATTCCCAAGTTTAAAAATAGTTATGAGGCTGTTAAGTACAGACAACGTACTATAGTCAATAATGTAATGACTATGCGTGGTGTCAGATAGGTATTGGCCTTATCGGAGTGGTCACTTTGTGAATTGTGTAGTTTATACCTGAAATTGGTTTGGTATTGTATGCCAACTTTAATAAATATATAAATTACTTTAAAAAATTACAAAAATCACCTGGAAAAGCAGTTTTTTTTTTTGCTTATTAATAGAAATGTTTTAATGGAAAATTGGCACATTGAGAGAACTGACATATTTTACTTAAGAAAAAATTCATATTTGTTATTGGCTAGCAGCAATGAAACCTTTATCTTGCCATTTGAAAACTGCCTGATATGAAGCATGGAAAATGATGCATTTGAGTGTTGATCTGTTTCCTCTCACTAACAACTGAGAGCATCTGAAGTTTAATGACTCTTACAGCCCACAGTGCATGCACATTTACCTTCACATAAACTAGGAAAACTCCACCTTTTGGTATGGATGAGCTCAGAAGACAGACACAAAATACTGTTCCTGAAAAATTCTTTGGATTTTTTAATATACTCTTGTCTCCCCAAAGTTCACTGGTTTAAGTAAAAATAATAATGGATGAATCAAGAGGACTAGGCATTGCTCACTGATATGTTTACCAGCAGCAGAGGCAGTAGTTTCCTTGTAAAAGTAAAGTTCAAGTCCTCATGCAAACAATTAGAAAGTTCATGAGTCTCATTATACTAAAACAACTTTAGTTCTGTAGTGAGCAAACTCAACCACTGAGTATGTTGTAAGACAGCTGTATTTAATTAAATGTTGGTCTCCCAAGTGAGCAGCTGAATATTCTCATTTTTCCGGCGTTAAATTTGGTTTTCCAGTATTTTCATTCAGCATCCTTCTTGTCATCTGGCTTCCCTGTTATGTTTTTTATAGTTATTACTTTTCTAGACCATTTCTAATATTTATATATTAGTTTATGAAATATACATGCATGCCTGTGTGCTTCACACTGTGTCAAAATTCAGAAACACAAATTTACCAGAGTGCTCTAGAGATGCAAATTTGAAATCAACACACCATTGGAGAATACATGCTATGAAGAATACTCAAAAATGATCAGAGTCTAGCTTTTCATAGTGTTATAAGAATATGCTTCATGTGTAAGTATGAGCATAGTTTTAGATATTCTATGATGATTATGGAATTTTGAGAAATATATCTGACATTTAATTATAAAAAACAATATATTCCAAACAAATTTCTTGGAAGACATGGGAAATGAAGACAATTTGATATTATAATAATTTGCCCCAAATTTTCCTATTTGAGTCAAATTATGCTTTCATTAAATTGTATCTCTTTTATAATATATAATAAATTGTTTAAAAAACTGTCATTTTTGACTACTTGGAAATATTTTTCTATAGTAAAAAATGTCTAAAAATGTATGGAATGAGGTTTTGTTTTATATAAAAATATTTAATGTAATTATTGACCTAATCAATATTAAGCTTTATTCATGAGCCAACATAAATTGGATGCTATAAATATCAAGTTTCATATCATAGAATTCAGCTGTTCAACAATTATCTAATGATAAAATCAGGTTTACTGAAGAAAGGTAAATGAGTACAGGTTTAATAAACAAAACAGGAATAAGAAAACAGGGTTAGTTGATAGCTGAGGTTTTGTAATAAATACTAGAACTGTGATGGTTCACAGTTATGTTCTTATGTAAAATCACCTAGGAGTTCCACTGGTTGTTGATTCAAAATGATTGGTTAATGAGACAAGTCCTCTAAGAAAGTCTACATGTTAAACTATCAACATATTTGGCCTTGAAGATATTTATTAAATTATAATCATGGACACTGAAAATAAAGGATTAATTTTTCTCTAATTGAGAAACATCTTTCAAAATTTCACAGAATTTGAGACAAACAAGAATCTATATACTTCTAATTTTATTCTGTTCCAATTGCCTTTTCCACTTATACTTTAAGATAATCTCCTGGTATAATAATGAATGCGTAAATATATATTATATAATTATAACTATATATTTATATGTATAAATATTATTATATACATATATATAATAAATTTATCTATCTATATAGTGTGTGTGTGTGTGTGTGTGTGTGTATAGTCTATCCAGAAAAAGTCTAAAACATCAATGTAACCTGGCAGCCAAGGAGAGTGAACTGGAATGTGCATTCATGAACAATGACCACTTAACTGTACTAGTCAGTGGGGGTGGTTGAATGAGCATGTGTACTGTGCAGTCCTTGCATTCAAAATAACTGAGCAAGTAGAGCAATGAATCTGCATCAAACTTTACATTAAGCTTGAACATTCCTCCATGAAACTATTTAAATGATTCAGAAGCCTGCAGCTATAGGAACTGGTGATTGGCAGTTTCATCACAACAACATGTTCAGTCATGCATCACGTCTTATACAAAGTTTTTTGGCAAAACAGCAAATCATCCAGGTGACTCAGCCCGACTGCAGCCCAGATCTGGCGCCTTGTGACTTCTGGATTTTCCCAAAACCAAAATCACCTTTAAAAGGGAAGAGGTTTCAGACCATGGGGGAGATTCAGGAAAATACAATGTAGCAGCTGATGGTAACTGGGAGAATTGTGTGAGGTCCCAACATGCATACTTAGAAAAGGAATGAAGCATGATTGTCCTATGTACAATGTATCTTGTATCTTCTTCAATAAATGTCTCTATTTTTTATATTACATGGTTGGATACTTTCTTGGCAGCCTTCAAATGAATTTGTATATATATATTTACGGTTCATGGCGGGAGTTTGTTTCATTATAAAGACCTCTTTTGTTCTTGCCTTGAATTTCCATTTTTGAGCATGGTTCTCTGTTTCACAGAGTCATATTTATTATGTTGCTCTTAATTCCTAATTGATTGTAGTTTGATTTATTTAACTAACAATATGACATCCTTGGACTTTTTTTAGGGTTTTTTTCATTGCCACAGCTCAACCCCCACTTTCCTGCTGTGCTCTCCAGCCTTGAAAACCATGATGTGTTTAATCTATCAGTATGCCAGATTGTAAAGTATTTCCCTAATATAACCTCCAATATACAAGACTATCCCAACTCTGAATGATGTTTTTAATAGCATATTCTTGAATTCATTTTAGATATAGCACTGTTCTTATTCATTCAAGGATGCTCTGCCTTTGATCTTTTCTTTCGTAATCTCAGCCTAGCTCATTCTCTTAGAGCTGTTCCCTTGCTCAGTTCTCTGTATCTGTCAGCAGGTCACATCAGTTTAAAACACATTTGTGGATTAACAAATACACATAATGCAGAGACTTTGAGTTATAGAAACCAATAACAGAAATTTATTTAATGAAAATAAATACTTGCTGTAGAGGTGAAAGATGGTGGAGGAGTGAATGGAAGTCACACAGATCCCCTGCCAGGACCAATCTGAAATCACAATTAAATTATGGAGAAAACACCATGGAAAAACAACTGAACAATAACGAAGAAGAACCTTGTAACCTCGGACAGATAAAGGAATCGACTTTGGCACAACATGACTGGTAAGAAGTGCAGTAGAGATTTGAGAAGGTGTGCTGGGCACCCACAGGTGGCAGCCCCAAAGGGATATGTAAGCAGTCAGTTGGATCCCTCTGGGAAGAGTGGGGTCTAAACTATAACCGGAGATCTCTAGCCTACAAAACAAGATCCCAAAGAGTACACAGAAAACAGCCAGCTGAGAAAAGTAGCAAGGTTGGTCTCTGCAAGAGATGGGCAGTGGGGGACTCAAAAAGCAGTTTCATGGGCCAAGACATAAATTATCATTTGTAGCTACTTTCCCTGGGCTCTGGCAAAGGTGGGGTCAGAGTGGGCTGGAGATGCCTGAGGAAAGTCTGAGGGGGGAGGCTTTGGAGAGAAAACTGAGGGAATAGCTGGAAAGATCCCAAAGCTGAGTCATCCCCCATGTGGCAACAGCCATCTTGCTCAGGTAGACCACTCCCTTAAGGGGAGGCAGCATGAGAGGGCACAATAAAATCCACCCCCAGGAGAGACTCAGCCCCAACCTATGGTGCCTAAACCTGACTGCTGAGCACAGACTGACTAGATTAACAACTGAAGGAGACATCCACAGACAGTAGTTTCCTGGAAGTCTAGAATAGTATGCCTAAGGAGAGACTGGGTTAATAGTTGACATCATCAGACGCAGATCCAAAAGGAAAAACAGTTGTCTCCTACCATAGAAGTTCACACAACAAATTCAGAAAGTCAAGCCAGATAAATGTAAGAAGCAGAAGCAAAAAGAAGAAGAGTCTCACAAATAATGGGAAGACCAAAAAACACCCCTCCCTAATCAAAGGGATAGGAGGAATCCCCAGAAAGAGAACTACATGAAGTAGAGGTAAGTAAACTATCAGCTATTAAGTTCAAAACAATGAAGTTCAATGAGCTCAGTGAGCTGAGAGAGAATTACCAAAATCTACAGGGAAACTATGAGGAACTTATTGCAAACTATATCAGCATGAAAAAGACATAGAAACTATCAATACAAGAAGAGAGGAAATGAAGAATACAATTTCGGAATTGAAGGGCACAGTAGAAGGAATAAAAAGCAGACTAGATGAAGCCAAGGATTGAACCAGTGACAGGAGGACAAGGTAGAAAAAAGCTCCCCAAAAGATCAAGAAAATGGAAAAACACTCAAAAAGAATGAAGAGTCATTCATTCTTTAGGGAAATGCAGGACAACCTGAAATGTAATCATATCCATATAATAGGGATACCAGAAGGAGAAAAGGATGAGGAAAGGATACAGAACCTGTTTGAAAAAGTAATGATGGAAAATTTCCTTCATTGGAGGAGAGAAAAAGTCACAGAAGTCCAGGAAGCACAGGGGATCCATTCAAGAGGAACCCAATGAGGCCCACACCAAGATACATCATCATTAAAATGGTAAATATGAAAGGAAAACAGAGAATCCTAAAGACAGCAAGGGAGAAACTGGTAGTAACATACAAGGGAACTCCAATATGGTTTGAAGCTGACTTCTCAACAGAAACACTACAAGATAGAAAGGAATGGCAAGAAATATTGCAAGTCATGAAAAGCAAAGGCCAGTGAGACTGCTCTACCCAGCAAAGTTCTCAGTTAAAATGGAAGGCAAAATAAGGAGTTTTCCAGAAAAAAGGAGGCTAAAATAATACACCTCCACCAAACCAGCACTGCAAGACAGGCTAAAGGCACTGCTTAAGAAGATGAAGAAAAAGAGTAAGAAAGAGAAGAACTCAGGTACAAAGGGAAAAAATGAATAAGTACTTAACAATAAAAACTTTAAATGTAAATGGATTAAATGCTCCAATCAAAAGACACAGGGTAGCTGAATGGATAAGAAAACATGACCCACACATAGGCTGCCTATAAGAGACCTACCTCAGAACAAAGGACCTACACATATTGAAACTGAAAGGATGGAAAAAAAATATTCCAAGTGAATGGACGGGGAAAAAAGCCAGGGTAGCAATACTTACAGAGACAAAATAGATTTCAAATCAAAGGCCATAAGAAAAGACCCAAAAGAACACTTCATGATACTCAAAGGAAGAATCCATCAAGAAGACATAAAATTGTAAACATATATGCACCCAACAGAGGAGCACCCAAATATATAAGGAAAATCTTGGAGGACTTTAAGAAAGATGTAGACAGCAACACACTGATAGTAGGGGATTTTAATGCCCCACTCTTAAAAGTAGAGAGATCTTCCAAACAAAACATCAACAAGGATATTGTGGAACTGAACATTGAATTAGACCACATGGACTTAACTGACATATATATTCTTGATCCCAAAGAGCCAAAATACACATTTTTTTCATAATGAACATGGAACATTTTAAAAGATAGACATGATAGGACACATTACAAATCTCAACAAGTTCAAGAAATTTGAAATCATAACAAGCATTTTCTTGGATCACAAGGGCTTGAAACTAGAAACAAACCTGAAGGAAAAAATCAAAACCATCCAAACTCATGGAGATTGAATAGCACACTATTAAACAATGAGTGGGTCAATTATGAGATCAAAGAAGAAATCAAAAATTTTCTGGAAACAAATGAAAATGAACACACAACAGTCCAAAATGTATAGGACATAGCAAAGGCAGTCCTGAGTGGGAAGTTGATAGCAGTGCAGGTCTACCTAATAAAGATAGACACATTTCAAATAAACAACCTAAACCTACAGCTTCAAGAACTGGAGAAAAAACAAAAACAAAAAAACAAACAAAAAACAAGCCTAGAGTGAGTAGAAGGCAGAAAATCATCAAGATCAGAGAGGAACTGAATGACATAGTGACTAATAGAACAATTCAAAGGATCAACAAATCCAGGAACTGTTTCTTTGGAAAGATAAACAAAATCAACAAGCCTGTATGCAGTTGCATCAAGAAAAAAAGGGAGAGGACCCAAATAAATAAAATCAGAAATGAAAGAGGAGGAATAACAACTGATACCACAGAAATACAAGGAATTGTAAGAAATTACTGTGAACAATTATATGCCAAAAAATTTGGAAACCTAGGTGAAATAGGCAAATTTCTAGAAAAATATTACCTTCCAACACTGAAGGAAGAAGAAGCAGAAAGCCTGAGCAGACCAATAACAGCTATTGAGTTTGAAGCAGTAATCAAAAAACTCCTTGCACACAAAAGCCCCCAACCAGATGGTTTCACAGGAGAATTTTATAAAACATTTAAGGAAGAGCTAACCCATGTCCTTCTCAGACTAGTCCAAAAAATCCAAGAGGAGGGAAGACTCCCAAACTCTTTTTATGAGGCCAGCATCACCCTAATCCCAAAACCAGAGAAAGGCACAACAAAGAAAGAAAACTACAGGTCAATATCTCTGATGAACATAGACGCTATAATCCTCAACAAAATATTGCCAAACTGCATCCAGTAATAAACTAAAAAGGTCAACCATCATGATCAAGTGGGATTCATCCCAGGGATGGAAGGATGGTTCAATATTCACAAATCAATAAACACAATATATCATATAAACAGAAAGAAAGACAAAAAACACATGATCATCTCATTAGATATTGAAAAAGCATTTGATAAGCTAAAGCACATATTTATGATAACAGCATTCAGCAAAGTGGGAGTAAATGGGGCATACTTCAACATAATAAAGGTCATATATGAAAAACCAACAGCCAACATCATACTCAACAGCCCAAAACTAAAAGGTTTCCCACTAAGATCAGTAAGAAGACAAAGTTGTCCACTTTCACCATTTATATTCAACATAGTTTCAGAAGTCCTAGCCACAGCAATCAGACAAGAAAAAGGAATGAAAGGCATCCAAATTGGAAAGGAGGAAGTAAACTGTCAGTGTTTGCAGATGACATGATAGTGTACATAGAAAACCCCATGGACTCCACCGAAAACTATTCTATCTAATAAGTGAATTTGGCAAAACAGTGGGATACAAAGTCAATATTCAGAAATCCACAGGAAGGCAAAGTACACTGGGCCCTAGGGCATTATTTCACTGAGGTCATCAAATAGGAAGCACAGAATCTGTGTAGTAAGAGGCATTCAGGGCACCACTCAACTTTGGCTCACACACAGAGCTTCTGTCTACACCAAGCAAGAGAGAGCTGACACTCTTTCACAAATTTCTCCCCCACCCTGTGGAACAGACAGCTATTTAAACACATTATTGGTAATACACTGGGACAGGTTAAAGTGGGTGGTGTAGAGCGAAAGGGACTATACTCACAATATTCCCAGAAGACTGAGCAGTGCCTCCCAGGAGAGACACAATGTCTTCCCCGTCTTGATCACAACAGAAACTCCCTCTAGAGGCAAGGGAAGGAGATCCTGGCAGTGTTGCCAGAAGTGGAACAGCCTACCCCATGATCCTAAGTTGATAAAAAACCAGAAACAGATCCAGAAAGAAGTCAGGAGGTGAAAACCAACAGCTGTGTTGAATTTCACCATACTCTTCCTCAGAACTTTTGTGTTTTTTTCCTTTCTTTTTTCTTCTCTTTTTTCTTTTCATATACCCTTTTAATATTTCTTCTCTCACTTTAGTTGTATTCCAACTAACTCACTATGCTTGTCATTTATTTTTTATTCTTTTTATTAAGATTATATATTTTTTCATATTACTATTATTTCAAATCCCGCATAGCACTCTTTCCCAGACTTATTCCATTTAGCCACCTTCCTGACCTCTCTCATAGTTGTAAATTTTATTTTCCCCCATACTTTACCATGTTCCTATTCCTTATTCTTACTACTTCTCCTCCATCTATCCTCATGAAAGGATTCCTCCTTCCTTAAATCAGCTCACATTCTTTTTCTCCTCATAATAGTCTTATTTCCATTCCATGTTTATAAAGTGTGGCTAGTTGGAAGAGGATATCATGGTTATTGCTTTTATTTTCCAGTGGAGCTCCTATTTGTTCACCATTTGTTTGTACTTTAAACCTCATAGGATACTCTCCCTCTGTCTACACTCCATTTGTCTTCCCCCTGCTCTTGATCAGTTGAGTTAGGAAATTTAATTTATTTTTTTCTCTTTTCTTAGCCTCAGTTCTACACCTTACTCATCAATTTTCCTCTACCATCTTCTCAAAAACAATTTTCTTTACTGTAGAAAACTCATATTAATTTTTCTCTTTTGCACAGTATTCTTATTACCCTTCCACCTTTGTTAATCTTCACTCAGCTGTCATTGCTATTGGTCCTGCTGTGGTCTTTCTGCAATTTTGTTTTTATTTGTTTAATAACTTTTTAATTATATTTTAAACTTCATAGTATACTCTTCTTTTTTCTTACTCTATTGTTGCGACCTTCATTCTTTTTTACGTGTGTTTTAAATTTTGTTTTTTCACTTTCTTTGCCTTGTTTATATTCCCTACTCATTACTTATTCTCTCCTCACTCAAAAGTTATTTCCCTCTTTTAATCATCTCATATTCCCTTTTTCCTATCTTATAATAGTCTCAATCTCTCACCACCTTTATTAATCTTTGCTCAATTGCTGGTGAAATTGCTGATGTGGTAGGGTTTTTTTTTTTTCCTCCATGGGTTTGGATATCTTGTAATAGCAATTTGTTGACCAGCTCCTGTAAAACAATATATAAGACATGGAGGCAGTACTGACTACCATTAAACCAGCTAGAGAAAAGAACCTACCAATGAATGAGCCACCCATAAGCAAGCCCAAGTACAACAAGAAAGCAAACACAAACAGAAGAAAGGGAAACCCTAGGGCATACAGATGAGGAAATCAAAGAGACTGCACCCCTGAGTCCCTCAGAAGACCAGCTCATGAAGACAGACAGACAAAGCAGAGCATGCTGAGATGCAGAAACAAAGACAGAGTCATCTAAAATGGGAAGACAAAGAAAGAACCCCCAAGCAAAAAAGAATGAAGGAATCCCCAGAAAAAAAGAGATAAATGAAGTTGAGGAAAGAAATCTATCAGACATAGAATTTTTTTAAATGGTTACAAGGATGCTCAAGTAACTCAGTGACAATTACAAGGAACTGAGTTGGAACTAAAACAGCATGAGAGAGGAAATATAACCTATGAACTATAAGGAGGAAGTCAAAAATACAATACCTGAAATAAAAAATGTACTAGAAGGAATTACAAGCAGGCTGGAGGAAGCAGAGGACTGAATCAGTGGGCTGTAAGACAAGGTAGAAATAAATACCCAGGCAGAGCAACAAAATGAAAAAAAAAGACTAAAATAGTATAAAGATAATTTAAGGGAACTTCTAGACAACTTAAACAACTACATTTGCATCATACAAATACCAGAAAGAGAATAGGGGCAAAGGATAGAAAACCTGTTTTAAAAAATACTAACAGAAAAGTTGTCTAACTTGGTGAGGGGAAAAGTCATGCAAGTTAAGGAAGCACAGAGGGTTCTAATCAAGATGAACTCAAAGAGGTCTACTCCAAGACATATCATAATTAACATACCATGTGTTAAAGACAAAGAGAATACCTTAAAGGCAGCAAGGAATAAACAGATAGTAACATACAAGGGAACTCTGATAAGGCTACAAGCCAGAAGGAAATGGCAAGAAATATTCCAAGTAGTGAAAAGCAGAGGTCTACACCAAGACTACTCTACCCAGGAAAGATCTCATTTAAAATGGATGATGAAATAAGGAAATTCCCAGACAAAAGAGGTTAAAAGAATACATCCCCACAAAACCAGCATTTCAGGACATGCTAAATAGACTTCTTTAAGAAGATGAGGGTCTGCCTGAGCAAAATGGCTGCTGCCCTATGGGGGATGAGTTGGCACTGGGGTCCTGCTGGCTGCTCTCTCGGTTCTCTCCCCAGGGCCTGCTTCCCTGGTATCACCTCAGATGTCTCGGGCCCACTCTGCCTCTGCCTTTGCCAAAGCACAGGAGGGACTTTGAAGATGATGGTGTTAGTTGGGAGCTGAACCCACTTGCCCGCATACCCAACTGGGACACCTAGCTGATCTTCTGAAGAACAGAGTCAACAGCCAATGGAATCCCAGCTTATATGAAGTTTAGAAGCCAAAGATTGCCAAAGTTGTTTAAAAATGGATGGGTCTCTGGACTCTGTGGCTCACTCAGCTCCCAGTGGAGGATGCACAGGAGAGGAGGCACACTGCTCTCACTGCTTTTCCAGACCTGCTTCTGCTTCTTTCCAACAGCAATTAAAAAAGTGAGAACTGAGACCACCCTGGATACACTATATTATCTGATGGCACTTACAACCAGGGTGGAACTCAATGGAACATTAATCAGGTTCTGCATCATACAGACCACACCAACTTCACAGAGAAGGACAAGCAAGTGAGCTCAAGGTTTCCAGTGGAGGTGATCTTGGACAAATAAGGCTGAGTGGCAAAAGTTTGGCTTGGTATCTGGGGACCAATCTATGGCTAATGATGTAATAATATATTCTTGGGGTTACCTGGGACGAATTAGTGGTTTTAACTATGAGTTGTTTGAATAACACTGTCTTTCTTCCTCCAAAAAATAAGAAAAAAATTACAAAATAAAAAGAAGATGAATGAAAAGAGAGAGAGAGGAACACAACTACAAAGGGAAAAAGTGGCAATGAATATGTACTTATCAATAATAACCATAAATGTAAATGGGTTATAGGTTCGAATCAAAAGACATAGTGTAGCTGAATGGATAAGAAAACATGACCGTGCTCTCTACAATAGAACCACTTCAGAACAAAAGACCAACACAGACTGAAAATGAAGGTTTGGAAAAAAATATTCCAAGCAAATGAACAGGAAAAACAAACAAACAAACAAACAAAAAACCCAGGATAGCAATACTTATATCAGACAAAAGAGATTTCAAATCAAAGGCCATAAGAAGAGACACAGAAGAACACTTCAAAATATTTAAAGGTAGAATCCTTAAGGAAGAAATGAACATTGAAAACATATATGCGTCCAACATAAGAATGCCCAAATATATAAGGAAAATCTTGGAGGACTTCAAGTAAGATATAGACAGCAACACACTTATAGTAGGGGATTTTAATAACCCTCTGCCAACAATGGATAGGTAGTCCAAACAAAAAACCAACAAGGATATTGTGGCACTGAACAATACTGTAGATCAAATGGACTTAACATATATACAGAACCTTTCACTCCAAAGAAGTAAAATATTCATTCCTTTCAAATGCACATGGAACATTTTCAATGACAGAACACAAACCATGTCTCAACAAAGTCAAGAAAATTGAAACCATTTCAAGCATTTTTATGAATTAGAATGGATTGAAACTAGAAAACAACCTCAAGAAAAAAACTCAAAAACAATGAAATCCATGTAGACTGAATAACATGTTATTGAACAATGAATGGGTAAAGAATAAAATCAAGGAAGAAATCAAAGTTTCTGGAAACAAAAGAAAATGAACACACCATAGCCCAAAACCTATGGTACATAGCAAAGTCAGTCCTGAGCAGGAGTTCTTAGAAATAGAGTCTTACCTAAGAAAACATAGAAAAATTTCAACTAAACAACCTAATCCTACATCTACAAGAACTAGAGGAACAACAATAAACAAATCCAAGAGTGAGTAAAATAAAGGAAATAATCAACATTAGAGTAGAATTAAATAACATAGAGACTAAAAGAATGATCAAATGATCAATAATCCAGGAGTTGGTTCTTTGAAAAGATAAACAAAATCAACAAGCCTTTAACCAGGCTCATCAAGAAAAAGCTAAAAATGGAACTGCCTTTAGATCCAGTGATTCCCCTGCTGGGACTATACTCTAAGAATCCCAAAACACAAATTCAAAAGAACCTATGCACCCTAATGTTCATAGAAGCACAATCTACAATAGCCAAATGTTGGAAGCAACCTAAATGACCATCCGTAGATGATTGGATCAAAAAACTATAGTACATTTACACAATGGAATACTACACAGCAGAAAGAAAAAAAGAACTACTGCACTTCACGACAGCATGGATGGAACTCGAGAGTATTATGCTAAGCGAAATAAGCCAGAAGGTGAAAGACAAATACCATATGACCTCACCTATAAGTGGAACCTAACCAACAATACAAAGATGCAAGGAAAATATGACCAGCAACACTGAAAAAAAAGAAAGAAAGAAAAAAAGAAAAGAAACCTAGAGACAAGAGGGAAGGAGGGAGGAGTGGGCGGGGAAAAAGAAGGGAAGGAACAAGTCAAGGAACATATAGCAAGGACTCATGGACAAAGCCAAAGTGGGGTAGGATTGAGGGAGTGGGGGGAGGGTGGCAGGGGAAAGTGGTGGGGGGTAGGCAGAGACAAATGTATTTGAAAAAATAAATAAATTTTAAAAAATGGGCAAAGGACCTGAACAGATACTTCTTTAAGGAAGACATCCAGAGGATCTATAGAAAGATCAAAGAATGCTTCACTTCACTAGCCATTGGAAAGTTGCAAATTAAAACCACAATGAGATACCACTTCACACCAGTCAGAATGGCCATCATTAACAAATCAGCAAAGTACAAGTGCCAGCAAGGTTGTGTAGAAAAGGGAACTCTAGTTCACTTTTGGTAAGAATGCTGATTGGTACAGCCATTGTGGAAATCAGTATGGAATTTCCTCAAAAAACTAAAAATGGAACTGCCTTTTGTCCTGGAAAAATCCACTGTTGGGATTATACCCTAAGAACCCAGAAACACCAAAGCAAAAGAGGCTATGCATCCCAATATTCATAATGGTATTATTTACAATAGCCAAGTGGTAAAAACATTCTAAGTGCCCATCAGTAAATGAGTGGATCAAAAAACTGTGGTACATTTACACAACAGAATACTATGCAGCAGAAAAAAGAAGGAACTCCCACCCTTCATGGCCACATGTGCAGAACTGGAGAGCATTACACTAAGTGAAATAAACCAGGCAGTGAAGGACAAATACCACATGATCTGACCTGTAAGTGGAACCTAATAAACAAAACAAACAAGTGAGCAAAATAGAACCAGAGACATGGAAATAAAGAACAAACTGATGGTGACCAGAGTGGGGAGTAAGGGGAATAATGGTGCAATGAAGGGGAAGGGGCAAGTCAAAGAACAAGTTTAGAGGGCACATGGGTGCAGACAATGGGGTGGCAATAGACTCTGGGAACTGGGGGGTGGGGGTTAGGCGGGCAGGGGAGAGCAATGCAGAAAACTGTGGGACAATTGTAATTGAACAACAGTCATAAATAAATAAATAAATAAATAAATAAGAAAACATCATACTTTTGAGAGCTCCACGTAATACAAATCTGCACGATTTTCAAAGCTGGTCTCTATAGGCTTCTTTATTTTCCTTTATCAGCTTCTTAATTGTCCTTAGTTATAATTGACTTTATTCTTACCTGTATTATAACTCCCCCAAAATTTGTTTGATAATATTAATTTACTTCAAAACTAGACAGAAAATGTCTATTCAGTTGATATTTTATAAAAATATAAATATCATAAAAATATCATACAAAAGCAACATTTATAGCCATTTGCCATAACTTTTTCATTTGCTAACATGCTTATGGGAGAATTTTGCAACAAGTGTATGATAGACTAGTAGCTGGGATATATCTTTACACTACATTTTCCCATAATTAAAATATAACTGCCATGTAAACCAGGTGTTCATTAGTACAATGGGCATATTTAGTTTCTTTTTTTTATTTTTGTGCCTTATTTCCCATCCTTCATTTCTCTTCTAAAAGAATACCATAGTTTATCTGTGTAATCCTCTTCCTTGCAACATTTCATAGAAATTCCTTATTTCTAATTAATATGTCAGTTATGAAAAGTCTATTTTACAAAAGTTTTAAAATCACTGAATGTCTAATATGAATATGTGAATGCATAGCAGGTAAGATAATTTGATCTAAATACTAATACATTGTCTCCTGTAGTACATAGACAGATCATATATAACTAACCAACTGATTTTTTTATTGCTGTTCTATTACAGTTGTCCCAATTTTCCCCTGTTGCTCTCCCTTGTTCCATCCACTCCTTCCTCACAGTAAATCCCTACCCTGTTGTCCACGTCCACAGGTCATTTATACTTGCTCTTTTACCAGGCCTCCCCCTTCTTTTTTCCCTTATCCCCATCTTGTCTCCTCTCTGGTCCCTGTCAGCCTGTTCCTTGTTTCCATGCCTCTGTTTCTATTCTGCTCTTTTGTTCTTTTTGTTCATTAGGCTCCACTTCTAGGTCAGACCATAAGGATTTTTCTTTCACCACCTGTCTTATTTCACTTAGCATAATATTCTCCAGCTCCCTCCATGCTGTCATGAAGGGTGGGAGCTCCTTCTTTCTTTCTGCTGCATAGTAGTCCATTGTGTAAATGTACCACAGGCTTTTGATCGACTCATTTACTGGTGCACACTTAGACTGTTTCCACCATTTGGCTACTGTAAATAATACTTCTATGAATATCCAAATGCATTGGTTCTTTTGAATTGGTGTTGCTGGATTCTTAGGTTATACTTCCAGCAGTGGAATCATGAGGTCAAAAGGTAGTTCTATTTTTAGTTTTTTGAGGAATTTCATCCATACTGTTTTCCACAGTGGCTGCACCAGTCTGCATTCCCACCAACACTGCTTGAGGGTCCCTTTCCTCCACATTCTCACCACTATTTGTTTGTTGATTTGTTAATGATGGAAGTTCTGACCCATGTAAGCTGGTATCTCATTGTGGTTTTAATATACATATCTCTGATGACTAGTGATGTTGAACATCTTTTCATATACCTGTAGAACCTCTGTATGTCAGCAAATTGATTTTTATCTACGTAGGAAAATCTCTCCTCTCTTGTTTTTGTTTATTATTAATTTTCTCTGTATATATTTTATTCAAACATAGTTCAAAGATAAATGTAATTGTAGCTTTGCTGAATTTTCTGAAAGAAAGAACAGCTCCCAACAACCTATCAAGTTTTCTGCATGGCAGTAAAACATGACCTATTCTATGTCTGTAAAACAAGATCTGTTTCTAAGTGTATTAAAGAGTCTTCCACAATCTTTCTCCTACACTGTGGAGAAAACATTTGCTCTTTTGAGTGGTGCCAAACTTCGAGTTCTTCCAGGATGCTTGCCAACTCATGCTCTCTTCTCTCAATGCACACTGCACCTTGACTATTATATACCCACAAAGCTTATGCATTTTAAAGATTTTTCAGCATTAATCTGAGAAAAATGAAAGCACACTTATCATTATGACTCTCTTATATAAACTTGATGGTATTTGTATAAGTTCTGCCTACAAAATATCTACACTGTGTTACCCCATAGTTGGGGTGATGTCCTATATTTGATCAATGCTCTCTAATTATAATGTTCATCCTCTCCTTCCCCTGAGAAAGTTAATTGGATCACAGATTCCAATTCAACACAGTTAATTTGAATTGTTAAATACCATTAACAAACTATTTTGATAGGTATTTTTCCTTCCTTTTTAAAGTATGAATTTCAAGGAAACTCAGACTTTTAAATTACTTTAATTGAATTTTTATCTACTTAAATTTCATTTAGACAATATGCATTTATTAAATATTCATTATATTCTAAACTCTGGTCTTAGGGCTAGGAAATACCATAATTAATAACTCAGAGATATAGCCATTATGCTGTCACTAATCTATAATGACATATTTGCAATTTATGTTGATAAGGGCTCTAATATTCTTAAAGATGTATGAGAACTGAGAATAGAGAGTATTTAACTCCATATTTGGGAAGGTTACAAAGAAGACGTGACATCTGAACTAGGTCCTCAGCTGGGATTAGAATTCTATTGTGGTAAAGGATAATACACGGAGAGTGTGGTTAGAATATAGTGTGAAAATGAAGTCTAGGGCCATACTACCCAGAACACTCCTGATCTCATCTGATCTCAGAAGCTAAGCAGTGTAGGGCCTGGTTAGTACTTGGATGGGAGAATATAGTAGGAAAGAATATAAGATGGAGAGGTGAGGTATTTCAGGTATTAATGAACATTGTATTAGTTAAGGTGGTTTTGACTGCAAGAGACAAACACCATTTTTTATCTCAATAAATAAAAGGTCTAAAACAGGGTGTTCCAGTGTTGGTTTAATGACTCAGTGGTGTAATCAAAGACCCAAAATCTTGTTGTATGTGGCACTACTGTCTTGAATACATGGATATCTCTGTTCATGGTTTTGAGAGGGGAACTACATCTTTTCTCATGGTTTTGAGAGGGGAACTACATCTTCAAGCACTAAATGCTTGTGTGATAGCTAAGCATCAGAAATGAAGTCAGCAGGGAATAGAAGGGATTTCTTTTTCTGTTTCTCATTTTTATCTGAGGAATACATTTTGCTCTACGGTTGAGAAAATTGACTAGTGAGCTGAAAGTTTAGGGTTTCTTCATTTGATTAGGTCCTCACACAATGTGTGGTGTTCACTTTCAGCTTTGTGAAGGCTTTTATGGAACTGTTATAGAAATTGATGAATATAAGCACCTCTTATCTAAATGCAAAATATTGTCATACTTATTCTCCCATCTAACAGATCAAATAAATACTATATGTAAAACTTGTGTACAAGGTAAAAATTTAAAAGTGAAGTAAAAGTTTAAAAGACTCATTTTAAATTGAGTATTTAAACTTTTAAAAGACACAATTGTTTAAGTAACTTTTTTTGGACTGAAGATGGCAGCTGAGTAGGTGGAAGCTGAGTCCACTTGCTCCTACCCCCAAACCAGATTTTTATCTCTACTTCTGACAATCAACCTGAATAATCCATGGAATCTTAGCTGATATGAAGTTTTGAAGCAAGAGAGTACAGAAGGTGCTTCATACCATCCAGTAAGGGGATTTTATAAGTGGAAGAGGAAATACACTGCACACGGCTCCTATCACAGCTGAGAGATCAGACAGAAGTCGCTATTCATCAGAGAAATGCAAATTAAAACCTCAGAGATTTCATCCTACACCTGTCAGAATGGCTACTATCAATTAGTCAACAAACAAGTGTTGGTGAGGTTGCAGAAAAAAAGAGAATCTTTGTGCACTGTTGATAAGAATGCAGTCTGGTATAGCCCCTGTGGAAAAAATATGGAGTACCCTTTAAAAATTAAAAATGGAACTTTTTTTGACCCAGTGATTTCACTTCTGGGAGTATACCCCAAGGATCCTTAAACACCAATACAAAAAAATATATGCACCTTTATGTTTATAGCAGCAATATTTACAGTAGCCAAGACTTGGAAACAGCCTCAGTGCCCATAAGTAGATGAATGGATAAAAAAGCTGGGGTACATTTACACAATGGAGTTCTATACCGCAGTAAAAAAGAAACTTTTTTTACTGGAGTCTCTTGAACTGGAGAAAATTTTGCTAAGTGAATTAAGCCAGTCAGTGAAAACAAAATGCCACATGATCTCAATTGTATGTGGAATCTAATGAACACACAATAAACTAATGAACAAAATAGTAACAGAAGTCTGCATACATAAAACAGACTGACAGCTGCCAGTAAGAGGGTTGGTATGGGGTAAAAGATGATGAAGGGATTAACCAAAAATAATTTATGCACGATCCTTGGATACCGACAAAGATATGGGGATTGGCTTGGGGATGGGAAAGGGTGAAGCTGAATAAAAGTGAAGAAAATGAAAAATAAAATTAAAAAAATAAATATTTGTATAAAGTTTTCTCTCCCCATTTCTAGCTCCACCTTTTAACTAATTTTATTCTATTTTTGGTAGGGATGGGAGGTTGACTTTATTCTCAAGCAAATTCTTAAAAGTGATTTTTGGCAATTTTAATTTATGTCAACCTCACATCAGCTCCTGGAATGTGAAGCAATATAACATTTGCAAGTTAAAATTCAGTTGTTTGGGTAGTTTGTAGAAGAGGCAGGAAACGGGATGACTATACTGAAGATGTTGATCAAAAGGTAGACTTAAAGTCACATCATGGATAATATTCAGTGCAAGGCACAGAGTGAATTAATTTATTTAATAGGGAAAAAAGAAATACAAATATTTAGACATGAGGGAATGAAATAACTCAATCTGCTATTTTGAAGCTAATTAATGTCAGTGATATGTATTTCAATGCTATCAACCTTTTCCTCCTTTGAAAGCCAAAACACTACTTTCTTTATCATTTATTTGAGTTTTTGCCTCGAGATCGTGTATCTCTTTTATTTTTGTAATTTACAGATATTAAAACAATTTATTACTTAAGCAGGAGTGCATTTATTTACATATTGTTTATCTAAATAGAATGGCACTTCTCAAAAGTAATGGCCACATATTATGTTCTCATATATCTAACTTTTTGTCCAGCATGGTGATTTCTTCAAATAAATTTATAAATTAAGTTTAAATTATGGAATTAATCTATTTTAAACAAATGTTTTTGTTACTATATGATTTAATGTTAGTTTTGTGATAGCTTGGCAGCTTCCTATCCAAGTGAATATAGCCTTATCATGTGTTCCAGCAATACGTTCCTAGGTATTTACCAAATAAGTTGAAAACATATGTTCCACACACAAACTAAAATTTACAAAAGAATATTCATAGCAGCTTTGTTCATAGTTGCCAAACTTGGAAGCAACTAAGAGGTCCTAGAATAGATGATGTGTAAATAAACTATCGTGTATCCATACATTGGAATATTATTCAGTACTAAAAAAAGAAGTGAGCTATCATCCTAGAAAAAGATGTGGAAGAAACTTACATACATATTGCTAAAGGAAAGAAACCAATCTGAAAAGGTCACATTCTGTTTGATTCCAAATATATGACATTCTGTGAAAGACAAAATGATGGAGATAATAAGAAGATTAGGATTGTCCAGAGTTTGGGGCTAAGCAGGGGCTCGGGGGAGTCTACGTGGGTCACAGATGGCTGTTAGGGGACAAAGCTATTGTGTGTGATACTGTAACAGTGGATATATGACATTATGCATTTGTTAGAATCCTTAGACCTGAACACCAGAGAGTGTACCCTACTAATATAAACTCTACAGCTAAAAACAATGTGTAAACATTAATTCATCAGTTGTAACAAATATACCACATCAATGGAAAATTTTAATTATGGGTGGCAGTGGGTGTTGGAGAAGATGTAGCATATGGAAACTCACTGTATTTTCTTTTTTATTTTTCTTTAACTTGACTACTCTAAGAAATAAAGTCTATTTTTTTTAAGTACAATGTTACTGTTATAGGCACTCATCTGAAATGATTAATGAGATGCAGTTCATCATGTGTGTCAAGTTCACACTTCACTTTTTATTGCTGGTGCAAACACCCAATTAACTTAATGTCTGACATTCATCAGATGTTGAGTTCATGTCGAAGATGTTCTCTGTTTATGATGTCTTCACTTTCTATTTCATTATTTTAATGAAAAGGAATTTCTGATGTATCTGATAATCGGCTCAATATTTGAAATGCCACAGTTGTATATTTTTTGGGACTTAACTTTCATTTGAGTTCATTCGATATCTATTCTTTTCTTTCCATGTGTTTATTAATTTTTATATTCCAGAACTTCACTCAGACTTTACATGATTACTTTAAGGGATTCATTTCACTCTTCCTTCCTCTTTTATGTTCCTCTCTTTATTTGTATATGGATGCACAGAATGCTCATTTTAAATACTTTAATATCATCAGTAATACCTTTAATAAATATGTGTTCAATAATATTCTGTTTAATCACTTTAAGTAACTGACAATATTAACAGTTAATAAAGATATTACTAAACCAATAACCTTGAAAAAGTTTCATGAAAGTCTATAGTATTTTACCAGGTATATTTGAATAGTGTTTTATGGGTCTTTACAGGGAAAACATGAAAGATTAAAAGCACATGCATTTGAAAGTATGACTTTTTTTATTATGAATACTCAGTTTAGCCTTGTTGATTAATGAATTACCATGTATTATGAGCTGCTGAATTTTGAAATCAGACATATGCTTTTATGTCTAGATGACTTGAACACTTTTAGGTTTTTATTTGCTGTTCTCAAGGAGCATAGGAAATAATATTTGCTCCAAAAATATTCTGAACTTCTCAAAGTAGATTTGTATTTGACTCTCAAAAGAAAAATATTCAAAATAAAATATCTTCCCTAACCAAATAAAAATTATATATACATATATATTTATTATTCATAAAAGTTTTGAACTTATTCTAGTAATTGTTTTATCTTTATCTTGGAACGTTTTGAGGTAGGGCAGGGGCATTTTTGTTTGCTTCTGAACACTAAGAGCTGACTTGGAAAGCAATTTAGTTACAGACATACTTAATGAAGAATGTTCCTAATTCACACAAAATCCAGCTCACATGAAGCCATCAGTTCCAGGATAATTCTCTCCAGACTGCACTGTATAATCAGGATGTTTTCCATCCTTTTCATTAGTGTCTTCATTTCCTGTTCTCTTTCTCTGTTTTATTTTTCCCTCTGTAACTATGGTTTACTAGCACGGTTTTAAATTTTGTTTTGTGAGAAAGAGAACAAAGATGGAAACTATTAAAATTTACATATTCTTAAAATTGCTGTAATATTTTTGTTCATAATACAAAATAGAGCAAAAGAGAAGCTTGGCTCTTTTTATATAATACTTCATTTCACACGATGTTAAGTATGCATTCTCCCTCTTTTGTATTCTTAATTTCTAATTCTGCATTGACTATGATTAAAAGGGCTATGAGGATGCAGTGTTTAAGATTACTGAAGAAATACAGCCATTAACCCAAAGCGCTAGTATTTCAGTTCAACATCAGCATTGATATTTTCAAATAACTTAAGTCTACATAGAAAAAATATGTAAAATACTTTTTTTTTACACATTTCAGATATTAATCCCTTGTTGGAGCTGTTGTTTGCAAATATCTTTTCTCCCATTCAATTAGTTGCCTTTTTGTTTTGTTGATGGTTTCTTTTGCTATGCAGAAGTGTTATAGTTTGACAGAACCATAGGTTTATTTTTGCCTTTACTTCCCTTCCCTTTGGGGTCAAATTTATAAAAGCTTCTTTGAGACTAAGATCTATAACTTTAGTATCTATGTTTTCTTGTATAAAATTTATTGTTTCAGATTTTATATTTAAGTGTTTGATTCATTCTGAATTAATTTTAATATATGGGGACAAACTGTAGTCTAGTTTCATTCTTTTGCATGTGGCTTTCCAATTTTCCCAGCACCATTTCTTGAAGAAGCTTTCTTTTCTCATAAAATACTTTTTCGGTAATACTTTCCATTTAATGACAGATGTGACTGTTATTTTTGTGGATGTTTTTCATACACCTTGGCATCTTCATGGAAGAAAAGATATAGGCTTCTTTACTGGGTTTCTATTTACCCACTTTAAGAAATAAAAAAAAAAGTGTGTCAAATCACTTATAACAGATCACAAGCTGGTCCAATTTCATAACAACATTAACTTTGTGATAGTTCTGAAAAATAACACTGAGAATCTGGAGAAGTCATTTTTAAGATTTTAAACAAAATATTTCAATGTTTAAAATAGATGCATAAATCTCATTAGCAAATATAGATAGGTAAATATTAAAAATGAATAAAGACCAGTGGATTTAAGAAAAATAACAGGTTTTAACCAATATTATGAGTAAAAAAGAAATATAACGAATCAAAATATTTTTAAATATTCATCGTAAGATTTTTAACTTTTTAAAAGTTAATTGAATGTTATATAGAACATTTTGCTGTTATGATTTTTAAAAAACCAGTAGTTTAATTAGTTTTTGACAAGATAACAGAAATCCAAAGAAGCAACAGGCAAAAGAAGCCAGCAAGAAATGCAGTAAAACAGCATCTTTAAACATAGGCCTTAAAATAATTTCATTATGAAAAATGTGCCCTGGCTGGTGTGGCTCAGTGGACTGAGTGCCAGCCTGCAAAACAAAGGGTTGCCAGTTCGATTTCCAGTCAGGGCACATGCCTAAGTTGTGGGACAGGTCCCCAGATGGGGGCACGCATGAGGCAACCACACGTTTACGTTTCTCTCCCTCTCTTTCTCCCTCCTTTCCCCTCTCTGTAAAAATAAATAGAATCTTTTAAAAAAAGAAAAATGTGTTAAGAGATTTGTAAGCAAAACATAATTTCAGGAAGAAATGTGGAGTTTACAGAAAAGTAGAGAAAGTAAACTATAGAAGTGAATAAGTGTCACACTGCGCTGCGGCTTTAGGGGTGCGCCACCGTTGGGAAGAGCTGCAGAGAGAGCCGCGAAACCAGCTCGGGCCAGCTGAGGTGGGAGCAGGGCTCTGAAACCCGCAGAGCCTGTCTTGGGGTCGTCACAGATGAGGGGGATAAAACACAAAACGTCTCAAACACTTCTCTGTTTGCCGGGAGAGCCGACAGGGGCACTTCTCTCTCACTGGATAAGGCTGTGGTACATCCTCCAGAGGGGAAGCCCCTGGCCCTCATGGGGAAGGCGCACCGCCCTTTGTTCCAAGGATTTTATTGAGAAACTTATCAGTGGGCTAGGTAACAGGAATGCATACGTACACTCGTTACATTAACATATTAAGGTTCACAGAGAATAGATACATTTAAGAAAACAAGTGACAGGAAATCACTAATTTACATGGGTCTGAGAGGAGACTAGAATCAACAATAGAGACTGTAGATAAGGGAGAAGTAGACTTACAGGCGCCTTAAAGATATAGGGTAAAAGGTGTAAATTAAGCGAATGTCTTGAGAAGGTAAGGGGGGTAAATAATGTGAATGTCTTTTACCAAAAGCATGAGTTGACCAGAGATTTGCGGGAGAAATAGCACACATGCTAAAGAATTTACTTTGAGGCCTGAATACCCCAGGACCCTCCAAATCTGATTTAGGGCTGTTTTTCCTGCATTGTTTCAAGATGGAGCCCGCGGAGGCCGGGTGGTGCTGGGTTGTGGGGGCGGGTGGAGCGGAGAACCACCAAGAGATAAGGAGACTGTTTCTCCTCTGCAATGAGGACTCCAGTCGTGTCTAAGCCAAGCCCTCCTGCAGGGGCCTTTTTGCTCTTTCTCCATGCCGCCCAATTTCTTGTCTGCTGCCAATATTGTCCAATAACTGTCTATTTGACCATCCGTGGAAAAGGAGAGAGGCAGGGGCTATGCCCCTGCCAGGTGGGGACAGGCCAAGTCTCTTCAGGAGCCTGCTTCTCCAAGGCCTCCTCATTATTTCCAGCCTTGGGGTCCTTCAGCTTGTTGGCAGAGTTACAGCTTCTGAAACCCGGCTGAGCGTTTCCCAACAAATAAGGAACTCTCTTGACAGGTTTAATAGGAAATTAGATGAAGCTAAAGAGTTTATCACTAGGGAAATACAAATCCAATATAAATACTCAGACTGATGCCAGGAGACAATTGCTGAAGAATATACAGAGGAGCAAATTTTTTTAAGTGGGGTGTTTTGAAAAGATATAATATACTTATAATTTAAATCGAAGAGAAGAACAGGAGAATGAAATTGGAGCAAAAAATTATTTGAAAAGCTAATTAATGATTATTTATTTTGGTTCTCATAGATATAAATTTTTGGTAAGAGAAATAGCAGAATAATTAGAGTCATGTGTAAACTATTCTGTATTTCTTTATAATTGAAACAAAGGATTTTGAAGTTATAGAAAGAAAGTGAGATAAAATTGATTTGGTAAAAAAAGTCTGCATCATTGAGGTATGCTGTGAAAGTTTTATGAATAGTATGTTTTATAAATAGAATGTGCAAAGATTAGAATAAATGCAAAAGTAGTTATTAAAACTAATAGTAAATATAAATGAAACAAAAATGTTTCCTGACTCTGATATATGAACAATAGATTTCTAAATGTTTTAATGAGCCACTTATCTAAGTCACGAAGCTCTTAATGAGTTACAAATTACACAGCTTTAAGAGATCCATAGATTAATTTTAATGCACCATAGTGAGTTTCTTTATATTGAATATTTTATATATTCTTATGACGGGGGAGAGGAACATTAGGTGAAAATTAATTAGCATTTTTTTCCTTATTGGAATATATGGTTCAACTTTAGATTTTCTTAAGTAAAAGTTAAAACAATAAAAAATCTGCTTCTTTATTTAGTAATTTGTTTTCTTAACTAAATTATGAAAAGATTTAAATTTTCAGAGGCTAAGGATATTTCAAGTTTTTTCCTGGAGAGAAATAACTTTTGCTGATGTTATATGCTTACTTTCCTTACACTTTTTTTTTATCTTCTTGTTCCATGATTTAAGGTTACCATTTTGAACAGTTTACTTTCTTATTACTATATATGGATATGAATCCTACAGAAAGTTTAACTTGGAAATGTTTGTTTTTTGGAGACTTGTCTCCCTTGCCAACCAAATCTCCAACACAAATTACCCTCCATCCCTTCCCTCTAGAGGGTACTTTAGAGTTTTACTATAAAGTAATTTACATATGAACTTCAATTCTTTACTAACTCAATGTCTATCCACATAAGACAACTACTAGATTTGGATAAAAGTAAGCCTTTCAAGGTGCATTCAGGCACAGGTCAATCCTGGCCACCATATATAGAGGGCTTGAAGCATCAGATTCTACAGGAAAAGATATCTTGGGAGAACCCAGGTTTGGAATCCTGGGCTCTGAACCTAGTTGATCAATAATCTCTGTGTCATAAACCCACAAGTCCCATCTGTTTCTCAAAGTCAGTAAAATGAGTTTAATTCAACTCCTTCTTATGACAGAAGAAGAGGAATATGAGGTTTCAGCTTAAGCCTATCTGAGCCTTAAAGATGACTGTCTGTTCTGAGTATCAAAAGGGGTTTCACAGCCAGACCCAGCAGTTCTCTGGTGACAATGAAGCCCTGGGCAGTAGTGGGCTGCACCCCAGGCAATAGTACCATATATGACCTCGGAAAGAGCTCTTCCTTTTAAAGATGTTTTTAGTCATGTTTCTCTGTGCAGCTCTGATAGGCTGGCAGCTGCTCATTCCTTTCTTCAACCCAAGGTCTTGCATGAGCTGGAGAAGGAGTGAGTGCTAACACATGCCCAGCTGCTCAGAGCTGCTACTAGAACTCAGTTTGCAAATTCCAATGGGTCTGTGCTTTCACAGTACTATATTGCACAAAAATGTAAGTTTGTCTCCAAGACCAAAAAATACTGACTCCTTAAATCCAAGATTTTACAAAGCTTATACACAACTAGTAATATAGTATACCAAGCACTATTATAAAATTTAACTTTGATTTTAGATAGGAAACCATTTCAAGTTTTCTTGGTTAAAAACATAATACATGTGTTTTGGAAAATATAAAGAGACATAAGAAGTCAAAAGTAATCTATAATCTAAACATCCAGAGAGAATAAATGTCATTCTTTTGGTCATTTGTGTACCATTTTTGATTACTAACAAATAAGTTGAATAATATTTTACACATTTTTAGTCATTTTTTACTTTTCCAGTTAATTATTTCTTGCCCACTGTCAATTACTGTCTAAAAATGTTTATATTTTATTCCTTATAATTATACATTATAACTAATATATTAACATATTTGAATCATTTATTACCTTTTCTATTTTTTATGATTTTTTGGCACTCGGTTTTAAATTTATATTGCCCAGTGTTAGGTACTTACATAGACTATGTATATTCCTAATAACTTTTTGTGTAAGTCTTTCAAGTCTTAAAATATAATTTTCTCAACCTTAATTTTTGTAAAGCACTTATTTAATATACACACTTAAATTAATAGAAAAAGTTAACTTTTTTGTTTGTTTTTCTAGTATTTGAGCATTTTTTCTTCAAATAAACAAAACATCAACTGAAACTCACATAACATCAGCCAAGAGAGAGGCTTGGTGATCTACCTGAAACAGATAAAGCGTCATTCTTACTATAAATCATAACTGGTTATATAACTGAAATCATAAGAAGCCTGGTTTTATTAAAACACAACAAAACAATCTAGACCCACTCTCTCTCTAGCTCTCTTGGTCAGGAAACAGAGGAAGGAAGAAAGAATGAAATATTATGCTCAGCTTCCTTGCTATGAAGAAGTTAATCTATTCATTGAACTAGGAGAAGTAAAAGATCCAATATGACAATAAAGGAGGTGGAAGCTACATTATCCTCCTCCCAGGACCAATCTGGAATTACAAATAAGTTACAGAAAAATCACCCCATATAACCATCTGAAAATTCTTAAAACCAAGGACTTACAGAAGAAACCATATCACCACAACACAGCTGGTAGGACATGGAAAATCATGAGAGGGCTGGCTTGTCTTCCAAGGGTAGAAGCTGAAGTTCCAGAGGATATTTCAGTGGCTACAAGGGGTTCCCAATAAGAGGTAGGGGGGAGGGTCTAAACTCCACGCTAGGTTCCATAGCCTGGGGCACCAGAACCATGAGGAACCCAAATAAAATGAGGATGTGAAAACCAGTGAGGTTTCTGTCTGCCAGAGTGAGATGGATAGAGAAACAGACTCTCTTAAAGGGACAATGCATAAAATTTCATTTGCAGCCACTTATTATGGGCTCCAGCAGAAGGAGGACAAGGTGGACTAGAGATGTATGAGGAGAGGTATTGGCTCTAGGGAGGGAGTTGAAGGGTCAACTGCCAGGATCTTTGTGCTGAGTTATTCCCCATACTGTGAAAAGCTTTCTTTTTTGAGCAGAGCACTCCCCTCCATGCAGCACCAGCCTGTGGGAAACAATAGCCCCACCTGCAGGAATTACTCTGGCCAACTTTGTGGAACCCACAAATGCAAAGTAGAGCTAGAGGCACTATCAGTGATTAAGACTCACAGAAAGCCTGCAGGTGGAGGCAGATCTATGCAAGCTTTGAGACTTTAGCTGACCTCCCCCAGTCCTCGAGCCAGTAAAAGTCAGTGTTGGTACACAGCTTCTCTCTTTTTGCACACACCCAGGCCCATCCAAGGCAGCCAAAAGCTGTGGATTGCTGAAAGCTCCAAACAGGATGACCAGGGCCAGTCACAAACAGTGTTGACATAGGCACACAGCAGACACTTTGCATAGAAACAAATACAGAGAGGAAGGTCAATGGAAAGACATGAAACAGGTCCCAGACGAAAGAACAAGAGACTCTCCAGAAGAAGAGATAAATGAAAGGGAAGCAATTCAATTATTAGATATAGAGTTTAGAGTAATGATTATAAAAATGTTCAACAGCATGAAAAATGACATTGAACTTCCCCCAGAAAAGAACCAGTAAGAAATAAAGAATACAATATCTGAACTAAAATCATAAAAGAAGGAATGAACAGCAGGTTAAATGAAGCAGAGGACTGAATCAGCGATTTGGGAGACAATGTAGGGGAAAAAACAAAAACAAAAAACACCCAAGCAGAGCAGTATAAAGAAAAAAGAATTTTAAAAAATGAGGAGAGTTTAAGGGAGCTTAGGAACAACATGGAGTACAAGAACATGTGCATCATGGGGATACCAGAAGAAGAGAGTGAACAAGGGATTAAGAACCTATCATTGAAGAAATAATGACCAAAACTTCATTAATCTGGTGAAGGAAAAAGAGAAACAAGTCTAGGTAGTGCAGAGTCCAAAGTAAAATGGACCCACAACCAAAGAGGCCCACACAAAAATACAGTATAATTAAAATGTCAATGTTTAAAAACAAGAAAAGAATCTTAAAAGCTGTAACAGAAAATTGGTTAGTTACCTATAAGGGAGCTCCCATTAGACTATCATCTGATTTCTCAACAGAAAAAAATCAAGCCAGAAGAGCTTGGCATGAAATATTCAAGGCGATGAAAAACAAGGGCCTACAACCAAGTCTGCTTTACCCAGTAATGCCTTCATTTAAAATTGAAGGAAAAATAGAGCTTGCCAGACAAAAAAAAAAAAAAAAAAAAAAAAAAAAAAACCCAAAACCTACAGGATTTGTTAACACGAAACCAAAGCTCCAACAAATGTTAACTGACTTGCTTTAAGAAGAAGAAGAAAAAGAAAAAAAAACACAGAAAAGTAGTTTTAAATAAAATATGTATCTACCAATAATCTTTTTAAAATATAAATGACTTCAGTGTTCTGATCTAAAGACATAGAGCCACTGAATAAACAAAAAAAACAAGATCCATATTTATACAATCTCCAAGAGACACATCTCAGAAAGAAAGGTGATCACAGACTAAAAATAAAGGATTCAAAAAGATATTTCATGCAAATAGAAAGGAAAAACTGCTGGGGTAGCAGTGCTTATGTCCTACAAAATAATCTTTAAAACAAAACTATAGTAAGAGACAAGAAAAGACATTACATAATGATAAAGGGGACAATCCAACAAGAGGGCATAACCCTAATAAACATTTACGCACCTAGCATAAGAGTACCTAAATGTCTAAGGCAAAACTTGATGGACAGAAAAGGAGAGATTGACAGAAATACAGTCATAGTCGGGGAGTGTAACACCTCATTGATTTGAATGAATCGGTCTTCCAGACAGAAAATCAACAAGGAGAGAGAGGGCTTAAACAACACATTATATCAAATTGATTTAATTGATATCTTCAGAGCATTTCACCACAAAGCAACACATATACATTCTTTCCAATGGCACATGGAACATTTTCTACTATAGATCACGTGATAGGACACAAAACAATTCTCAATAATTTTAAGAATTTTCAAATCATATCAAGCACCTTCTCTATCTATAATGTTGTGAAACTAGAAATCAATCACAAGAATAAAAACTAAAAAATACACAAAAAGTGGAAGAAAATTAATATGTTATTAAGCAATGAATGGGTCAACAATGAAATCAATGAAAAAAATCAGAAGATACCTTGGAACAAATGAAAACAGAAATACAAAAGTCTAACATCACTGAGACAAAGGGAAAGCAGTTCTAAGAGAGAAAGTCATAACATTACAGTACTATCTCAAGAAAAGCAAAAGCTCAAATAAACAATCTATCTTCACACCTAAAGGAACTTGAAAAAAAACAACAAACTAAGTTAAACTGATAAGAAGAAGAAAAGTATAAAGACCAGAGCAGAAATCAATGAAATTGAGTCTAAAAGAAGATAGAAAAGATCAATGAATCCAAAAGCTGGTTCTTTGAAAAGTTAAACAACATTGACAATACTTTAACAAGACTAATAAAGAAAAAAAGAGAGAGAATATAAATAAATAAAATCAGAAATCAAAGGGGAGAGATAATAGCTGAG
This sequence comes from Pteronotus mesoamericanus, assembly GCF_021234165.1. Classification (NCBI taxonomy): domain Eukaryota; kingdom Metazoa; phylum Chordata; class Mammalia; order Chiroptera; family Mormoopidae; genus Pteronotus; species Pteronotus mesoamericanus. The sequence goes on from NW_026555321.1 coordinate 64,573,943, forward strand.
ACCAAAGAAAAACAAAAGATTGTAATATTATTAATATGCCAAAAACTGAACCTAGACAAAATGGCTAAATTCTTAGAAACATACATTCTTGGGGCAAGGTGGTGGAGAAGTGAATGAAAGTCACACTGATGTCACCCCAAGAACAATCTGGAATTACAACTAAATTTGGAGAATCACCTGGAACAAACAACTGAACAATAGTGAGAGACAAGCCTTGTGACCTCAGACAGAAGAATCAGCTTTGGCACAACCTGACTGGTAAAGAGTGTGGTAGAACTTGAGAAGGGCTAGGTGTCCACAGATGGTAGCACCAGAGGGATATTTAAATGGACAGTTGAATCCCCCTGAGAATAATGGTGTCTAAAGCATAGAGGGGAATCTCCAGCCTACAGCACCAGAACCCAAAAAGTACAAAGAAAACAGTCAGCTGTGAGAAGTGGCAGGATTTCTTTCTACCAGAGATGGGCGGCTGGAGATACAAAAGCCATTTAAAGAACCAACACAAAAATTTTCATTTCCAATCACTTACCCTGGGCTTTAGAAAAGGCATGGGCAGAATGGACAGGAGACGACTGAAGAGAAACAGGGGAGGGAGGCCATGGGGAGAAAACTGAGGGAATTGCAAGCGAGATCATGGTGCTGAGTCATCCCCCATGCAACAGCAGTCCTCTCGCCGAGGCAGACCACTCCCCTGAGCAGCAGCAGCATAAGAGAACACGTTAGCCCCTACCCAGGAGGCTCTGTTCTGGCCCAAGGATCCTTAAGCCAGACTATGGAGGAGGGAGTAGCAGCAACAGATAGTACATCCTGGGCTAATGGGGATGCAGAGTGATCTAGACACACCTGAGAGAACCTGGACATGAGGCATTGGGGTAATATCTGAGAGGGTAGCCTGCAGAATCCCAGTGTTGACTCCTCCACCATACAGTAGTAACCATCTTGTTCAATCAGACCACTCACATGAGAGGCAGCAGCATGAGAGGACACAATAACCCCATACCCAGGAGGGACTCTTCCTGCTCTGATGCCTAAGCTTGACTGCTGAGTGCAAGTGGACTAATTTAATAACTGAAAGAGACAACCACAGACAATAGTTTCCTGGAAGTCTAGAATAGTCTGCCTAAGGACAGATCGGGTTAACAGATGACATCATCAGACACAGATCATAAGAAAAACAGTGCTCTTCCACCATAGAAGTTCACACAACAAAGCCAGAAAGTCAAGCCAGATCAATTTAAGAAGCAGAAACAGAAAATGAGGAGTCTCACAAATAATGGGAAGACAAAGAAACACCACCTAATCAAAGGAGAAGGAGGAATCCCCAGAAAGAGAACTACATGAAGTAGAGACAAGTAAACTATCAGCTATTGAGTTCAAAACAATGATTCTAAGGAAGCTCATGAGCTCAGTGAGCTCAGAGAGAATTACCAAAAACGACAGGGAAACTATGAAGAACTTCCTGCAAACTATAATAGCATGAAAAAGGACATAGAAGTTATCAATAAGAGGCAAGAAGAAATGAAGAATATAATTTCTGAATTGAAGGACCCAGTAGAATGAATCAAAATCAGGCTAGATAAACCAGAGGACTTAATCAGAAAGCTGGAGGACAAAGTAGAAAAAACCCCGAGAAGGAGGATGAAAATGAAAAAAGAATCAAAAAGAATGAACAGGTATTCAGGGAAATGCAGGAAAACTTGAAATATAAATTTTCTGTATAATAGGGTACCACAAGGAGAAGAAGAGGAACAAGGCAGAGAACCTGTTTGAAAAAGAAATGATGGAAAACTTCCCTAATTGGAGGAGAGAAAAAGTCGCACAAGTCCAGGAAGCACAGAGGGTCCCATTCAAGAGGAACCCAATAAGGCCGACTCCAAGACAAATCATAATTACAATGGCAAATCTCAAAGACAAGCAGAGAATCCTCAAGGAAGCAAGGGAGAAACAGGTAGTAACATACAAGGGAACTCCAATATGGCTAGAAGCTGACTTCTCAACAGAAAAACTACAAGACAGAAGGGAATGGCAAGAAATATTTCAAGTCATGAAAAGCAAAGGCCAGCAAGAAAGACTGCTCTACCCATCAAGGCTCTCAATTAAAATGGAATGTGAAATAAGGAGTTTTCCAGACAAAAGGAGGCTAAAAGAATACACCTCCACTGAACCAGCACTTCAAGATAGGCTAAAGGCACTGCTTTAAGAAGACAAAGAAAAAGAATAATAAAGAGAGGAACTCAGATACAAAGGAAAAAAATGAATAAGTACTGATCAATAAAAACTTTAAATGTAAGTGGATTAAATGCTCCAATCAGAAGACATAGGGTAGCTGAATGGATAAGAAAACATGATCCATACACATGTTGTCTATAAGAGACCCACCTCAGAACAAAGGACCTACACAGACTGAAAGTGTAAGGATGGAAAAAAACATTCCAAGCAAATAGGCAAGAAAATAAGCCAGGGTAGCAATACTTACAAAGACAAAATAGATTTAAAAACAAAGGCTATAAAAGGAGATCCAGAAGGACACTCATAATACTCAAAGGAAGACTCCATCAAGAAATCATGAACATTGTAAACCTATATGTACCCAACATAGGAACACCCAAATATATAAGGACAATCTTAGAGGAATTCAAGAAATATATAGATAGCAACACACTGATAGTAGGGGATTTTAACACCCCACTGTCAACAATAGATAGATCTTCCAAACAAAACATGAACAAGGATATTGTGGAACTGAATGATACACTAGATAAAATGGACACAACTGACATATATAAAACTTTTCATTCCTAAGAAGCAGAATCCATATTCTTTCATAATGCACGTGGAACATTTTAAAAGATAGACCACATGATATGACACAAAACAAGCCTCAATGAATTGAAGAATTATTGAAATCATAAAAAGCACTTTCTCAGATTACAAGTGCTTGAAACTAGAAAGCAACCTCAAGAAAAAAACTAAAAAACACTCAAGCATGTGGAGACTGAATATCATGCTGTTAAACAATGAATGGGTCAATAATGAGATCAAAGAAGAAATCAAAAAAGTTCCTGGAAACAAATGATAATGAATGCACAACAGTCCAAAACTGATGGGACACAGTGAAGGCAGTCCTGAGAGGGAAGTTCATAGCAATATAGGCCTACCTAAAAAAAGATAGAAACATTTCAAATAAATCACCAAACCCTACAGTTTCAAGAACTGTAGAAACAACAACAAACAAAGCCTAGAGTGAGTAGGAGGAAGGAAATCATCAAGATCAGAGCAGAACTGAATGATATAGAGACTAAAATAACAATTAAAAGGATCAGCAAATCCAGGAGCTGGTTCTTTGAAAAGATAAACAAAATCGACCAGCCTTTAATCAGACTCATCAAGAACAAAAGGAGGAGGACCCAGAAAAAAATAAGAGAAAGAGGAGAGTTTACAACTGATACCACAGAAATACAAAGCATTGTAAGAAATTAGTATGAACAATTATGTGCCAAAAAATTAGACAGCCTTGATGAAATGGGCAAATTCATAAAAAAAAAAATAACCTTTCAACACAGAATGAAGAGCAGGAGAAAGCCTGAACAGACTGATAACAGCTGGTGAAACTGAAGCTATAATCGAAAAAACCTCAGCAGATAATAACCCTCGACCAGACAGCATAACAAAACAATTTTACAAAACATTTAAGGAAGAGCTAATCCCTGTCCTCAGAATATTCCAAAGAATCCAAGAACAGGGAAGACTCCCAAACTCTTTTTATAAAGCTAACATCATCCTAATCCCAAAACAGAGAAAGACACAACAAGGAAAGAAAACTACAGGCTAATATTACTGATGAACATAAACACTAAAATCCTCAGCAAAACATTGGAAAACTGCATCCAGAAATATATTAAAAGATCATCCACCATGATCAAGTGGGATTGATCCCAGGGATGAAAGTGTGGTTGAATATTTGCAAATCAATAAATGTAATAGATCACATAAACAAAAGGAAAGACAAAAACCACATGATCATATCATTAGATCCGGAAAAAGCATTTGAAAAATTACTGTATCTATTTATGATAAAAACTCTCAGCAAAGTGGGAATAAATGATGCATATGTCAACAAAATAAAGGCCACATATGAAAAACCTACAGCCAACTTCATACTCAATAGACAAAAATTAAAGTTTTCCCACTAAGATCAGGAATAAGACAAGGTTGTCCAGTTTCACCACTTCCATTCAACACAGTATTGGAAGTCGTAGCCACAGCAATCAGACAAGAAAGAGGAATGAAAGGCATCCAAATTGGAAAAGAGGAAGTAAAACTGGCAGTGTTTGTAGATGACATGATAGTGTACATAGAAAACCCAATGGACTCCACCAAAAACCACCCTACCTAACAAGTGAATTTGGCAAAACAGTGGGATACAATGTCAATATTCAGAAAGCGAAGGAGTTTTTGTACACCAACAATGAAATATGGGAATCAGAAATCAGGAAAAAAGTGCCATTTGCTATAGCAACAAGAAAAATAAACTACCAAGAATAAACTTAACAAGGAGGTAAAAGACCTGTATGCAGAAAACTATACAACACTGAGGAAAGAGATTAAGGGAGACATAAATAAATAGAAGCATATTTCATGTTCATGAATTGGAAGAATTAACATCATCAAAATGCCTGTACCACACAAAGCAATTTATAGGTTCATTGTAACCCCCATTAAAATATGAATGATGTATTTCACAGATATAGGAAAAACATTTCAAAAATTTATATGAAACCATAAATAACTGGAATAGCTGCAGCAATTCTGAGATAGAAGAACAAATTAGGATAGATCACAATTCCTGACATCAAATTATATTACAAGGCCACTGTAATCCAAACAGTCTGGTACGGGCATAAGAAGAGGCATATAGGTCAATGGAACAGAATAAGGAGCCCAGGAAAAAACCCATGTCTCTATGGTCAATTAATATTCAACAAAGGGGGAAGAAGCTTAAAATACAATAAAAATAGCATCTTCAACAAATGATGTTGGGAGAGCTGGACAGATACATGTCAAAAAATTGAAGTTTGACCACCAACTGACACCATACACAAAAATAAACTCAAGATTGATAAAAGATTTAAATATAAGTTGTGATACCATAAAAGTCCTAAAGGAGAACATAAGCAGGAAACTCTCAGATATTCCATGCAATAATATTTTCACTGATATGTCCCCTAGAGCAAGGGATGTAAAGGAAAAAAATAAACAAATGGGACTTCATCAAGATAAGAAGCTTCTGCATAGCTAAAGAAAATATCAGCAAGATGAAAAGAGAACCTAATGTTCGGGAAAATATTTGTCAATGATACTTCAGACAAGGGTTTGATCTCCAAAATATATAAAGAACACACATGACTTCACTCTAGGAAGACAAACAATCCAATTCATAAATGGGCAAAAGACGTGAACAGACACTTCTCCAAGGATAACATACACAGGATTCAGAGACATATTAAAGGATACTCAGCATCACTAGCCATCAGAGGAATGCAAATTAAAACCACAATGAGATACCACTTCACATCAGTCAGAACAGCCATCATAAGCAAATCAACAAACAACAAGTGCTGGCCAGGTTACAGAGAAAAGGGAACCTTAGTACACTGTTGGTGGGAATGCAGACTGGTGCAGCCACTGTGGAAAACAGTTTGGAATTCCCTCAAAAAGCTAGAAATGGAACTGCCCTTTTTACTCAGCAATTCCACTGCTGGGATTATACCCTAAGAATCCCAAAACACCAATTCAGAAGAACCTATGTACCCCAATATTGATTGCAGCACAATTTACAATACCCAAGTGCTGGAAGCAACCTTACTGCCCTTCAATAAATGAGTGGATCAAAAAACTGTGGTACATTTTCCCAATGGAATACTATGGAATAGAAAGAAAGAAAGAGCTACTACCCTTTGCAACATCATAGATGGAACTAGAGAGCATTTTGCTAAGCAACGTAAGCCAGGCAGTGAAAGACAAATATCATATGATCCCACCTATAAGTAGAACCTAATCAACAAAGCAAACAAACATGAAAAATATAACCAGCAACATTGAAAGAAAAAGCAATCCAACACAGGGAAGGAGGGAGGTGGGTAACAAAGAGAAGAATGGGAAGGGTTAAATCCAGGATCATATATAAAGGACCCATGGAGAAAGCCAAAGTGGGGAAGGATTGAGGATGGTAAGTGGAGGGAGGGTGGAGGGGAAAGTGGTGGTGGTAAAATGGAGATAAATGTATTTGAACAATTAAAAAAATACATTCTTCAAAAACTTAATCAGGAGGACTCAGAGAATCTGAATAGAGAGATTGAACCTAGTGAAATGAAGCAATAAACAAAACTCCCAGCAAAAAAATCCCTGTACAGCATGGCTTGGCAGTTGATTTTTAGCAAGCATTCTTTAAAAAAAAAAAAAAAAAACCTAACATATCTCCTTATCTAACTATTTCAAAAAATTCAAGAAGAGGAAAAACTCCCAAGCTTATTTTATGAAGCCAGGTTTTCTTAGTTCCAAACCCAGATAATGATACTACAAAGAAATAAAATTATGAGCCAATATCCTTGATATAAATAGACACCAAACTTCTCACACAAAATATTAGCATACTGAATACAGCAATGCATCAAAAAGATCATACACCATGATCAAGTGGGATTTATTCTAGGAATGCAAAGTAGATACATTTGCAAATCCACAAATGTAATACACCACATAAATTAAATGACAATTAACAATCACATGATCATATCAATAAATGTAAAAAAAGCATTTGATGAAAATCAGCACCCATTTATGATAAGATCTCTCAGCATAGTGCGGTAAGAAAGAACATACTTAAACATAATAAAGGCCATATATGACAAACCCACTGCCAGCATCATACTCACTGGGCAAGAACTACAAGGATTCCCCTAGAATTGGGAACAATACAGGGATCTCAACTTTTACCTCCTTATTCAACTTAGTACTAGAAATCTTAGACACAGCCATCAGAAAAGAATAAATAAAAGGCATCCAAATGGGAAAGGAAGAAGTAAAACTGTCTTTATTTATAGATGACATGTTACTGTACATAGGGAATCCTAAAGCCACAAACAAAATACTAGAACTGATAAATGAATTCAGTAATTAGTAAGAAACAAAATTAGTAAGATTTAAAATTAATTAAAAGAACTATCAGAAAGGGAAATTAAGAAAAAAATCTCATTCACAATTGTTTCAAAAAGAATTTAATACCTAGCAATAAATCTAACCACGGATATAAAGGACCTGTACTCAGAAAATTATAAGGCACTGAAGAAAGGAATTGAAGAGAAGATGGCGGATGAGTAAGTAGAAGTCACACTAACCTCCTCCCTGGTCTAAACTGGAATTACAAATAGATTATAGAGAAATCATCCTGAATAACTACTTGAAAACTAGTTGGAGAGAAGCATTATAACCACTTAAAGATGGAAGAAACCACATTACCATATGTGACTACTAGGGTAGAGGTGGAGGCTCAAGAGGACTGACTGGGCTCCCATGTGTGGCCACTGAAGTTCCAGAGAGATATTTTAGGGGCTGTCAGGTTTCCCATGAGAAGCATGGCATCTAAATGCCAAGCTGTGCTCTCCAGGCTATACCACCACAGCCTGAAAAGGACCCAAATAAAATACAGCTGTGAAAAGTAGTAGAGTTTCTATCTGCCATTGAGAGACAGTTGGAGACTCAGAGAGCCTCTTAAAAAAGCCAGTGAACAAAATGTTGTTTGCGACCACGTTCCCTGGTCTCTGTCAGAAGGAAGAGAGTGGATTACAGACACTTGAACTGCAGACACAGAGTCTGGGGTTGGTGGCTCTGCGAAGAGAACTGAAGGAACAGCTTCCAGAATCCGGGTGCTGAATCATTCCCCATACTGCAAAAGTCAACATTCTCAAGGAAGAGTGCTCCCCCCAAGTGACATCAGCCTAAGGGGAAGCAATAGCCCCACCTTTTGGAGCTTAACCCAGACTGCTGAGTATAGCTTGAAGGTGTATCATTGATTGTTTAATAACTAAGGCAATCTTGGGGAGCTCTGAGGCTTCAGCTGACTCTCCCCCAGACCTGTTGCTGGTTAAAGCTGGCTTTGGTGTGCATCCCTGTTCTTTCTGCACATAGTCAAGACCAACAGAGGAAATCACAAGCTGTGGATCACTGATAGCTCCAAACAGGTTGACTAGGGGCAGTCACAAGCACTGACTGACAAAGGCCTACACCAGACTCTATGCAGATTTACCTAATACATAGAAACAACTCCAAAGAAGCAACAAAAATTGGAATATGAAGAAACATACCCAAAATGAAAAAACAAGATAATTCTTCAGAAGAACTGCATGAAATGAAGGCAAGCAAATTTTCAGATAGCATTTAGAATAAAGATATAAGGATACTCAACAGCATGAAAAAAGATATAGAAACCATAAAAAAGACTAGTAAAAATAAAGAATGAAATATCTGAAAAAATAATACACTGCAAGGAATAAACAGTGGGTTAGATGAAGCAGAGGATAGAATCAGCGATTTGGAAGACAAGGTAGAAAAAAATACCCAAGCAGAGTAGAAAAAAGAATTTTAAAAAATGAGAAGAGTTTAAGAAAACTTTAGGGGGAGAGCTTAAGAAATATACTCTCACAATATAAAGTGTAACAACATTTCATCATAGGAATACCAGAAGGAGAAGAGAAAGGGCAAGGGATTGAGTACCTATTTGAAGAAATTATGACTGAAATTCACTCATCTGGTGAAGGAAAAAGACACACAAGTCCAGTAAGCTCAGAGAGTCCCACTACATTTATGATATGTCTTGATGCTTACACCAAGATACATCATACTTAAAATGACAAGGATTAAAGACAAGGAAAGAATCCTAAAAGCTGCGAGAGTAAAGAAGGTACTTACATACAAGGGAGCACCAATTAGATTGTTATCTGGATTTCCAAAAAAACATTTCAGACCAGAAAGGAGTAGCATGAAATATTCAAGGTGATGAAATGCAAAGGCCTACAGCCAAGACTACTTTATCCAGCAAGGCTACCCTCTACAATTGAAGGAATAATAAGGAACTTCCCAGACAAGAAAAAGTTAAAGGAATTCGTTAACACCAAACAAATATTGTAACAAATGTTAAAGGTCATGAGAGAAGAAGAAGAAAAAAGGAAGAATAAGAAAAAAGAAGAAGAAGGGGGAAGAAAAGAAGAAGAAGAAAGAAGAAGGAGGAGGAGGAGCAGAAGGAAGAAGAGGTGGAGGAGGAGGAAGAAGAAGAAGAGGAAAGAAAAGGAGGAGGAGGAGGAATAAGAAGATGGAGAGGAAAGAAGAAGAAGAAGAAGAAGAAGAAGAAGAAGGAGAAGGAGAAGGAGAAGGAGGAGAAGAAGGAGAAGAAGAAGAAGGAGGAGGAGGAGGAGGAGGAGGAGGAGGAGGAAGGAGGAGGAGGAGGAAGAAAGAAGAAGAAGAAAAAGGGGAGAGGGAGGGAGAGGAGAAGGGAGAGGAGGAGAAAACACAGAGGAAAAGTCTAACAATGAAATGGCACTAAATACATACCAATAAATAATTACCTGAAATGTAAATGGTTTAAATGTTCCAAGCAAAGACTCAGTGTAGTTGAATGGATAAAAAAAAAAAACCCACAAAAAAACAAGACCCAAATATATGCTGCCTCAAAGATTCTCAACTCAGATCTAAAGGTACACACCGACTAAAAGTAAATGGATGGGAAAAGATATTTCATGCTTATGGAAAGAAAAAAAAAAGCTTGAGTAGCAGTATCTATATCTGACAAAATAGACTTTAAAAACAAAGCTATAATAAGAGACAAAGAAGGACAACACATAATGATAAAAGGAACATCTAACAAAACGATATAACCCTAGTAAACACTAATGTACCAAACATAGGGGCACCTATATATGTGAAACAAATTTTGATGGTCAGAGAGGGAGGTATCAACAGAAATAAATTCATAGTTGGAGATTTTAATACCTTATTGACTTCACTGGGCTTATCTTCCAGACAGAAAATCAACAAAGAAACAACAGGCATTGAAACACATACTAGGTCAAATGGATTGAATTAATCTCTTCAGTACATTTCACCCCAAAGCAACAAAATATGCAAACTTTTCAAGTGCACATAAAACATTTTCTAGAATAGACTGCATGTTAGGACACAAAACAAGTCTCGATAAATTTAAGAAGATTGATATTGTATCAAGCATCTTTTCTGAGCACAATGTTATGAAACTAGAAATCAATCACAAGAAGAACATTGAAAAAGATGCAGAGGCATGAAAGCTAAATATTATTAAATAATTAATGGGTCAACAATAAGATCAAGGAATAAATCAAAAGATACCTTGAAACAAATGAAAATGAAAACACAACAATCCAAAGTCTGTGGGACACTGGGAAAGCAAACCTATGAGGGAAATTTATAGCATTACAGACTAATATTAAAAAAAAAAAACAACTCATAACAATTTAACTTTGTACTTAAAGGAACATAAAAAAGAACAACAAACAAAGCTCAAAGTGAGTAGAAAGGAGAAAATAATAAAGACCAGAATAGAAATAAACAAGAGATTCTTAAAAAATGATACAAAACAACAATGAATCCAAGAGCTGGTTCTTTGAAAAGTTAAACAAGATTAACAAACCTTTAACCACACTCATGAATAAAAAATAGAGGACCCAAGTAAATAAAAACAGAAATGAAAGAAAACAAATAACAAACACCACCAAAGAAATACAAAATATGTTAGAAAATATTATGAACAACTATATGCCAAAAAACTGTACAACCTAGATGAAATGGATAAATTCTTAGAAATATACAATCTTCCAAAATTAAACAGGAAGAATCAGAGAATCTGAATAGAGAGTTGCCTTGTTTCTCCTTTATTCTCATCATATATCTATTTCATTATTTAAAAAAGTTGTGCCTTTCCTCTTTTGGAATACCTCTTTCTGTATTTTTTCCAGTTACTAAGACCTTTTCTCATTAAAAAAAATAAATCAATATTTGTTTTATGTATTGCAAAGGTATTGTTAAAGCAATACTGACCTTGCTGGTGTGTGTGTGTGTGTGTGTGTGTGTGCACATGCAAACCAAGTTCATGTGCCTTTACTTTTAAAAAATATATTCTGATCAAAAATCAGTCCCACAACAACATGAATCTAAACACAGAAATTGTTTACTTATGTTGAAAATAATATGAACAGCTTTCTAAAATGAATTGTTTTCTCCATTTTGTATTGCATAATTATATTTTTCATATATTATAAAACAAATTACAATAATAATTTAAAATTATTTAAAATGTATTCTAGTGAATACTAAAAAATGTATACAATTTCGCCTAGTGAAATTGAAGCAGTAATCAAAAAACTCCCAACAAACAAAAGTCCTTTACAGCATGGCTTCATAGATTTATTTTACCAAACAGTCTGAGAAGTAACAATACCTCTCCTTCTTTTGTATTGGCGTTTTGGTGTTCTCAGGGTATAGTCCCAGCAGGGGAATCGCTGGATCAAAAGGCAGTTCCATTTTCAGCTTTCTGAGGAAATTCCACACTGTTTTCCACAGTGGCTGCACCAGTCTGCATTCCCACCAACAATGGACTAGGGTTCCCTTTTCTCCACAGCCTCGCCAGCACCTGTTGTTTGTGGATCTGTTTATGATGGCCATTCTGACCTGTGTGAGGTGGTACCTCATGGTGGTTTTGATCTGCATTTCTCTGATGGCTAGTGATGCTGAGCATCCTTTCAAATGCCTCTGCGCCCTCTGTATCTCCTCCTTAGAAAAGCATCTGCCCAGGTCCTTTGCCCATTTTTGGATTGGATCCTGTCTTCTTGGAGTGGAGTCGAGTGAGTTCTTTATATATCTTGGAGATCAAACCTCCATCTGAGGTATCATTAGCGAATATATTTTCCCATACGGTTGGCTCCCTTTTCATTTTGCTGATGTTTTCTTTTGCCGTGCAGAAGCTTCTTAATTTGATGAGGTCCCACTTGTTTATTCTTTCCTTTATGTCCCTTGCTTTAGGAGACATATCAGTGAAAGAATTGCTGCGTGGGATATCTGAGAGTTTCCTGCCAATGTTCTCCTCTATGCACCCCAATGTTCATAGCAGCACAATTTACAATAGCCAAGTGTTGGAAGCAACCTAAATGCCCATCAGTAGATGACTGGATCAAAAAATTATGGTACATATACACAATGGAATACTACGCAGAAGAAAGAAAAAAAGAAGTACTAAACTTTGCGACAGCATGGATGGAACTGGAGAGCATCATGCTAAGCGAAATAAGCCAGGGGGCAAAAGACAAATACCATATGATCTCACCTATAAGTGGAACCTAACCAACAATGCAAAGATGCAAGGAAGATATGACCAGCAACACTGAAAGGAAAAGAAATCAACAGAGACAAGAGGGAAGGGGGGGCAGGGAAAGAGAAGGGAAGGGGAAAGTCAAGGAACATATAGCAAGGTCTCATGGACAAAACCAAAGGGGAAGAGCTGAGGGAGGGAAGGTAGGAGAGGGCAAGGGAAAGAGGTGGTGGGGAGGCAGAGACAAATGTATTTAAAAAGTAAATAAATTAATTAAAAAAAATACCTCTCCTTCTCAAACTATTTCAAAGAATTTAAAAGGAGGGAAGCCTCCTAAATTCACTTTTTGAGGCCAGCATTATCCTAATTCCACAACCAGAAAAGGCACTACAAAAAACATAAAATTATAGGCCAATATCTTTGATGTACATGGACTCTAAAATCCTCAACAAAATAGTAGCAAACTGAATACAGCAATGCATCAAAAATATCATACACCATGATCAAGTGAGATTTATTCCAGGAATGTAAGGTTGGTACAACATTTGCAAATCAATAAATATGATTTACCACATAAACCAAATGAAAGATAGAAACCACATGATCATATCAATAGATGCAAAAAAAAAGTATTTGATAAAATCCAGCACACAATTATGATAAAAAGTCTCAACAAAGTGGGATTATACAGAACACACATAAATATAACAAAGGTCATATATGACAAAGCCACTGCTAGCATTGTACTTAACAGGCAAAAACTACAAACATTCTTCTTTAGATTGGGAACAAGACAAGGCTGTCCACTTTCACCTCTCTTATTCAGCATAGTATTGGAAGACGTAGACACAGCAATCAAACAAGTGGAAGAAATAAAAGGCATCAAAATTGGGAAGGAAGATGTAAAACCATCTTTATTTGCAGTAGACATGATACTATACATAGAGATCCCAAAATATTGCATCAAGTAGCTACTAGAAATAAATGAATTCAGCAAAGTAGCTGGATATAAAATTAATATTCAGAAGTCAGTTGCATTTTATGTGCCAATAATGAACAAATAGAAAGGGAAATTAAGAAAACAATCCCACTCACAATTACCTCAAAAATAATAAAATTCCAGAGAATAAATATAACCAGGATATAAAATACCCATACTCAGAAAATTTTAAGACAGCAAACAAAAAAATTGAAGAACATTCATAAGTAGAAGCATGTAACATGTTCATGGATTAACGTCATTAAAATGTCCATACTATCCAAAGCAATCTATAGATTCAACACAATTCCTATCAAGATTCAAATGACATATTTCACAGAACTAGAACAAATATTTCAAAAATGTATACAGGACCACAAAAGGCTCCACATAGCAACATAAATCCTGAGGAAAAAAATATTTTGAGGAATCGCACTACTTAATATCAAACAAAATTATAAGACCATAGTAACCAAAATAGCATAGTATTGGCATAAAAACAGACACATAGATCAATGGAACCAAATATAGAGCCCAGAAACAAACCCATGCCCTCATAGTCAATTAGTATTTGACAGAGGAAACAAGCACATGCAATGAGCTAAAAATAGTTTATTGAATAAATGGTATATGAAAATAGGACAGATACATGCAGAAAAATGAAACTAGTCCATCTTCTTACACCAAACACAAGAATTAATTCAAAATGTATTAAGGACTTAAATGTTAGACTTGAAACCATAGAAACTGTAGAATACATAAACAGCAAAATCTTGAAGATTGTTCATAGCAATATTTTATCAGATGTATCTCCCCTTGCAAGAGAAGCAAACAAAATAAACAAATGGGGACCATATCAAACTAAAAAGTTTTTGCACAACAAAAGAAAATAAAAACAAAATAAAAAGACAAGCCACAGAATGAGAGAATATATTTGCCAATACCTCTGATAAGGATTAATTTACAAAACTTATAAAGAACTCACAAATCTCAACATACATGTGCATGCACACATGCGCACACACATATAACACCAATTAAAAAATGGGCAAAGTATCTGAATAGACACTTCTCCAAAGAGATAATACAGATAGCCAATAGACATATGAAAAGATGCTCAATGTCACTAATCATTAGAGAAATGCAAATTAAAACCACAGTGAGATGTCATCTCACACCTGTCAGAATGGTTACCATCAATAAATCAACAAACAACAAGTGCTGGAGAGGATGTAGATAAAAGGACACCCCTTTGCACTGCTGGTGGGAATGTGGACTGGTGCAGCCATTGTGGAAAGCAGTATGGAGAAACCTCAAAAAATTAAATATGGAATTGCCTTTTGACCCACGGATCCCACTTCTGGGAATATATATGAAAGAAACCAAAACGCTAATTCAAAAGAACATAAGCACCTCTATGTTCATTGCAGAATTATTTACAATCACCAAGATATTGAAACAGCCCAAGTGTCCATCAGTAAATGAGTAGATGAAACAACTATGGGACATTTACACAGTGAAATACTACTCTACCATACAAAAGAATAAAATCTTACCCTTTTCAATAGCATGGATGGACCTGGAGGACATTATGCTAAGTGATATAAGTCAGACAGAGAAAGACAAATTCTATATGATTTCACTCATATGTGTAACCAAATGAACATACTGAACTAACAAACAAAATAGTGACAGACTCATAGAGAGCAGGCTGACAGATCTGGAAGTAGGGTTGTGGGGTGGAGGGATTGAGCAAAAGAGAAAAAGGACTCATGAACACAAACAACAATGTAGTGATTGTGAGAAGGGAGGGAGTAAGTGGAAGTTATAAGGGAGATGAATGGTATTGGAAATAATACAATTAAAAAATAAAATTAAAAAACAACCTCAGAAAGGTAAATTGAAAATATAGATTAAAAAAATTCTTTATACTTGGTGAATAATACTCAGTTAACCATAGACTCAAAAATTAATTTAATTTGCTTGTTATATTAGATCCACCATACATATAAATAGTTTAAAGTTATATCAAGTCATTAAACTTCTAAATAAGATATATCGTATTTCATACCTTGAAAAAGTATCTTCATGTTGACCTGAAAAATGAGGTTTAAATTTAGGACCTTCTCTTCTTTATATGTCCATGCAGAGCATGGCTTCAAACGGAGAGCTGGTCACCCCTAGCTAGTGTCCAACTCACAGCCTCACCTCTTCTTTCCACATCTCACAAGTGCATGTCGACAACCAGCCTAAACATCTGCTTCACCCATGCCCCACCCTTTTCAAATAGACACTCTCCGACTATCTTCTAAGACCCCCATACACGAACTGTAGTGTAGTCTGTTTTGGAAAGAAGGTACCAGGTAAGAGGCCAGCATAAGAACCACAATCAGGCTTAGGGTCTTTTAATAAAAGTACCAGATATATGGAGCACAGAGTGGAATGGAGAGTGTGCTCTAGAGGGGAAGATTCCCTTGGCCACCTGACTTCTGACCCCGTGGAAGGGAATTCAGTCACAGAAGGTCAGGAGCAGGGCTCCTTCAAGTTCAACATTCTCCTAAGTGCAGGTCCCTGTGCTCTGTAAGCTCTTACCTGGGTCAAAGGACAGTACTGAGGCAAAGAGAACTAGAAAGGAAGAGAAAAGAGTCATGAGGCAGAAAAGACAAGGAAAACTTTAAAATTACTCTCTCTTTTCTTGGTTGTTCTGCTTGTTTGTAATCTCAGTAACACATCTTTTAGAACTAAATTATGGACATATATTTAAGATAAAAATATGCATAAAGTGCTGTAGAAACATGACTGATATTACACCACAGAAGTAATAGCCATCTTCAAATATGTCCAGACCATCCCGCTGATAAGCCTCAATCTTAAACAGCGACTTACTTTTATTAGAGCCCTATTGTGGTTTTCATGTATAGCAGTTTCAAAATAACAATATATGATGATATAAGGAACAGAATTTTTTCAAGAGGTCATTTTTGTTCCTTACAGTTATAAGTGATAAACTCTTTGTCAAGATTCACAAATCTTTGAAAATGACTAGTTGATAATTTTGTAATTTGATCTATAATATAAATTGTAAAGTTAGCACCAAAAAAAAGTATACCCCCTCCCCATTTACCTTTTTGAATGTGAGAAATCAGTGGGTGACAGATATGGCCCTGCACATAGTTGTTGAAAATAATTACAAGTAACATTCTTCAATAAAATATTATTCTAGAATTCACAGGGCCCTCAAATAATGATTATAACTTCATAGCCACAATTGTTTCTTATTAGTTAGGTAAAATATGGCACATGCCCAATGAAATTGACTTTGGTTACATAGAGAATTCTACAGATATTTTCAATTTAAGAAAGTATGTGTATTAAGATGACGGCACATAAACTAGATTACTATGTAATTATAATGAACAGAGCAAAGAAGACTAAAACTTAAAGGGAAAAAAGTAAAATGTACAGTAATACTAAAGATGGTTTAAAAATTATGTACAAAACAAAGAAAAAGAGCATATCTTTTAGTTGTGTTTAGAATTTAACCAATGGCACAATAAAAAACAATGAACTAATGTTTGTAAAAGTTGTACAATGTTTAACTACCCATGATTTCCTCAACAAAAGTTTTGCTTTCACCTCATTCATGAAACAGAATACCCCTTAGTTAGCAATGGGACAGATAAACCATGAGTGGAATTCCCCAGGGGCTCGGTATAAGAAAGTTAGTTATTAAATTTCAGAGGTTGTACAAGCATATTCAAACTACTTGACTGAGTTATAGTGCAGAGAGTCAAACATGGTTCAACTAAATGACCTCTAATTGACTTTCAAACCCTTAGATTAAAGTATTTTGTAAAGATAAATTTCTCATCTACTTGTTCTCCCTTATACCAAAGCTGTTAAGAAATATAAGTATTTGTTGGCATTCATGCATGTCTCAAGTAGAGGAAACATTTATTTTTTCTTAACTAATGCCAGTGAATAAAGTAAAAATACTTCAAATTTCTGACAATTTTCTTTCTAGCTCCTAAGAATCAACATAATGAAGGATATGAAGTTATTTTCCAGGAAAATTATAACCAAAGTACACTTTTCATCTGATACATTTATAGAAGATTCATTTATTTCTGGGGAGGTGGAACCAGGTTGAAATGGGTGTGTCTAGTGCCTATAAATGAGCTTGATCTGCTAGATATATGGAGGGAAATAATGTTTGATTTATTTCAAAGTGTATCAAATATAATATGAATGACAACTAAACTCTTCCTAAAAGAAAAAGTCATCTGTGAAAATGTAGACTTATTTTCAGTGAAAACTATGCTTGCAACTGCTCTTGGGTTAATATCCACATTTTTTTTAAGCTAAAAGTTTTACACCATTTATTTTTACCAAGTTATTACCTCTGTTCTTCCCTTTCTACAAGTATAATTTAAGTGATACAGATAACAAATTTGTTATAATAGTCCTATTTTAAAGAATATACCCCAATTATGTTTGATTCTATGCCTTTTGTGCAATTTAATGTCATTTTCTATTAAATCACATTTAAAATATTATAATAACCTAAAGCTGCAGTACAAAAGTATGTTCTATATCAAAGTCTGTTTATTTTAGAAATGAAAGGAATTTCTATTTTTTTAGGAAAACAGAAAATCAATATATTTTTTATTTATACTTTTTTTTAAAGTTAGGTCAAGATATACTATAAAAAAGTTTACATTCTTTTAAAAATGATCTCACCTATAAGCGGAACCTAACCAACAATACAAAGATGCAAGGAAAATATGACCAGCAACACTGAAAGGAAAAGAAATCAACAAAGACAAGAGGGAAGGAGGGAGGGGGGGCAGGGAAAGGGAAGGGAAGGGGAAAGTCAAGGAACATATAGCAAGGTCTCATGGACAAAACCAAAGGGGAAGAGCTGAGGGAGGGAAGGTGGGAGGGGGCAAGGGAAAGAGGTGGGGGGAAGGCAGAGACAAATGTATTTTAAAAGTAAATAAATTAATTAAAAAAAATAAAAAAAAAGAAGTGGAAAAAAATTTTTAAAAATTTAAAAAAAAGTTCAAGACCTAAAAAAAAAAAAATTTAATTGTACTTTTTTATTTTTAGACAGAGGGGAAGGGAGGGAGAAAGAGAGGGAGAGAATCATCACTGTGTGGTTGCCTCTTGCATGCCCCTTCCTGGGGACCTGGTCTGCAACCCAGGCATGTACCCTGCCTGGGAATCAAACTGGCGACCTTTTGGTTCTCAAGTCTGCACTCAATCCACTGAGCCACACCAGCCAGGACTCCATTCTTTTTATATATGTTTAAAGTTCATAAGCAATTCATTATTTTAGATTAGAACACAAAGATGTCATATTTGTCCTACTACTAAACATTTAGAAAATTATAAACATCCATGAATGCAAGATCATTATCTGGATTGACCATCTCACTGAAAACAACAGAGAAAGATGAACAAATTAAAAAAAAAATAACTACTAATTGAACACTTAAGACCATGAGGACAGTACAGCATTATAGGGCTAACATGTGAAGAAGGAAATCCAGCAAACTGCTCTCAATATTTTGAGTCATTTTTTCGCAAGAGGTGGTAACAGAAGTTCACAGAGGTGATGGAGAAGTGAGCAGAGATACCAGCAATCCATCAAGGCTGAGAGGATCACAATCCCAGTACAAGACTGCCTGTCCAGGAATGGAGGTAAAGAGGGAATCCTTCAAAAGTGGCTTGTTCCCAGGAAGTAAGGATGAAGAAGCTACAATCCAGCCCTCATAAAATGAAGGCCCAGTTTCCAATCAGATCAGTCCCCAGTTAGATTAATGCAATATGATCACTAGTTTCCCCAAGTAAATACTTGCAAAAAAAAAAAAGTAAATTCCTCTTTTTAAATTGTTTAAATACATTTGTCTCAACCTTCTTCCTACCACTTTCCCCTGCTTCACTCCCCCACCACACTCCCTCAATCCTTTCCCACTTTGGCTTTGTCCATGGGTCCTTTATACAAGTTCCTTGACTTAACCCTTCCCTTCCCTTTCCCCTCACCACCCCCCACCCTCCTTCCTTCTTGATTCTGGTTGTTGTTTTTTTCGTTCAATATTGCTGGTTATATTTTCTTTGCTTGTTTGTTTTGTTGGTTAAGTTCCACTTACAGATGAAATTATACATTAGTTGTCTTTCACCTCCTGGCTTATTTGTCTTAGCATATTGCTCTCCAGTTCTACCCATGCTGTGGTGAAGGGTAGTAGCTCTGTCTTTCTGCTCTGTTAGTAATCATTGTGTAAGTGTACCACAGTTTTTTGATACACTAATTTACTGATGGGCACTTACGTAGCCTGTACTTGTTTATTGTAAATTGTGCTGCTGTGAACATTGGGGTGCATAGGTTCTTTTGAATTGGCGCTTTGGGATTCTTAGAGTAAAATCCCAACAGTGGAATTTCTAGGTCAAAAGGCAGTTCCACTTTTAGCTGTTTGAGGAAATTACAAACTGTTTTCTATAGTGGCTGCACCAGTCTGCATTCCCACCAACAATATACTAGGGTTCCCTTTTCTTCACAACCTTGATGGCATTTGTTGTTTGTTGATCTGTTTATGATGGCCATTCTTACTGGTGTGCAGTGGTATCTCATTGTGGTTTTAATTTGCATTTCTCTGATGACTGCTGATGCTGAACATCCCATCTTATGTGCCTGGGCCTTATGTATATCCTCCTCAGAGAAGTGTCTGTTCAGGTCCTTTGCCTATTTTTTAATTGGATTGTTTGTCTTTCTGGAGTGGAGGCATGTGCCTTCTTTATATATTTTGGAGATCAAACCCTTGTCTGAGGTATCAATGGCAAATATGCTTTCCCATACAGTTGGTTGCCTTTCATTTTGCAACTTTTTTATTTTTAAAAACAAAGAAGCAATAAAGTTTACTTATGATCTGAGGCAATATACATGTTTAGATATGTATGCTTTAATTTATTCAATTACCCAAAAGTTGTTCAGCCTCCAAAATGGAGCTGTAACAATGAAAAATGTAAAACATATATCTTGTTTTCAACATTTTTGAGATGATGAGAATATGTAGATATGTATTTGAGTTACATTTTAATGAAAGGGTGTATTACAAGGTCAATACTTACATTTAAGTAGTACAAAATCAAAATCACTACTAAAAATCTCTCAAACAATCCATCAAATACTTTACACATGGTTTTGTGTAAACACAGATGCATGCAGAATTATATGAAACATGAAATGAATAAAGGTACTTGAGGAATGAATGTCTTGTTGCAGATTTGCATATTTGATCCATTCTCATTTTGTCAACTATGAGACCCTTAAGGATAAATAGAAAAGTGGGTGAAAATTCTTATTCCTGGATGGCTTTTACTGTTTACAACATTCAGTACCATTAAACCTTATTAAACATAACATAACCAATTTTTTGTTTGTTTTCTTGGACTTTACAAGTTAGGGAGATTGGCTTAAAAGGTGGGCTCACACCTCTTGAGGAAATTTGAATGTGCATGTAGTACAACACTCATCTAGACCCACACCCTTACGTACATATATAACTACACCTATACCTGCACCTACATCTGCACCCATACCCACACCTACATCCACACCACACCTACACCTATGCCTTCATCTACATCAACATAGCTATATCTATAGCTATTTCTATATCAATATCTATATCAATCATATATGGACTAGGGCCAAGTGGGAAATCTCTCCAATCAATATGTGAGTTGAGTTTTGGGAAATGAGTAAGACTTAGCCAAGCAGGGCACTGAAAGAAAGCACTCAGATGACAGAACAAGGGAGGCCCTGGGACATGAAGAAACATAGCCTGGGTAAGGCACAACAGTCTGTTCATTGTGCCTGGAGCACAGGCATGAGGTGACACAGCCAAATGATGGGTCACAAGGCAAAGTATAATGGGTTGGACATTACCAAGAGACAGGATTTGATTCTGTTAGATTTACTCCTGAACATAACAGGGAGCCACATAACAACAACAACAACAACAACAACGGACAACAAAACTTCATCACATCAAATTAAACGCAGAGGCCAAAAAAAGAAAAAAGAGAAGGAGCATGACTACTAGTTCCCTTCATGTTCTCCATGTAATAATCAGCTTTCAAAAAGTAAGCAGGACTGTATGCATTAAACATGCCTTGTATTATCCTTCTGCCAAGGAGAGATGCTTCACAGCAATGCGGTAGTCAAGAGTGAAAGGTTTCTGGTAATTCATAGTCAGAGTGATGTAGCGAGACATAGCATGCAGTAATCCTATGGGAAGTAGCATCCGAACTTTAATTGTAGGCAAGTAAAATATTTGAAATGATTCATATTGCTTTCTAAGTCCTTGAGCTTTGATAAATTACCCTGCAGATCTTCATCACCAATGGGCACACACTCTGAGTATTGCTATTATTTGGAGGTGCACATGAGGGATACTACAAGCTAGTTATTTGAATTTGTGTCTGCCTAAGTTATAACACATAGCATTACTCTTTCATAACAATGTGTTTGAATGGCTCCAGAGCTTTGAATAAGTCCCAAATTGAGGTGCAAATCTTTAACATTAAATTGCCAGTAAAAACCTGGTATAGGTCAAATCTAATGCCTCAGGCAATACTAATTCAGTGTTTTTGACATCATAAGTGGAAATAAGAATTTTTATTTAAGATGGACAGATAAGTTTTTAACTCAGGCTCTGCCATTTACTAGGAATATGACCTTGAGAATGTCAATTTTTATTAGCATTAACTTTTTGGTATGAGAAAGGGACAAATGACACTTTTTTAATGTACTTGTTTAGATTAAGTGAAATAACAAAGTCCCTGATCAAATAACAAAATAATATAAATTAGTACTTCAATAAATGTGTCTTGAATGACAGACACTATTAAAGATTCTAGACATAGTATAAATGGAGATAAATGTAGCCTTGTGACATCAAGATAAACCCTTTGTTGAAGAAAGAAAAATCACACACACACACACACATACACACACACACACCCCTACACAAAATGCCTCACTAATTGTTTTTTATATAACTTATGCCACCTAAAAACCAGACTAAATTTTTAAGAGGCTGAAGAGCTAATACAAAAAAGAAACAGTAGTTATTATTCTTATACAAGTTACTGTTGTTATTATAAAACAGAACTGGATACATTTGATCTTGCCATGAGTAAACTACCTTCCCAGCACATGTTCACCCATATGAGGTGAATTACAATGGCTCAAAACACAATTTAGCGAATTGCTTCTTCTTAGGCTCTGACCAGAACCCCTGAAGAATAAAAATCATTGTGTGCTACCAGAGCTGTGTCCTAGACAAGCTGTTTTCTATAGGATTAATGTAACAAAACATACTTGTGTATCTATTATCCTTTTTTTAATAAAGTGACCTGGAGGTTTATATTTGCCTAAATAACAATGCCCGAAATGAACAGAAACATGTACATTTTATAAGGTTACGAGATTGATATTCTTTTATATGAAAACAGCATAAAGAGCCTTCAGAGGCTGAGTGATAAACTGGAGAAATAATTTTGTAATCCACCCTACCATTCTTTTGACAATGTTTCTCTAACTGCTGACCCTGACTAATACATTACTGGCAGATAAATAGCAGGTTTATATGAGAATCCTAGAAACTAACTTCAAAGATACAAACTCCAAACTTCAGGCATTTCAGTTCTACATTTGCTGACTTTGAATCATAAAATTGGGATGATGAAAACCAGAATGACACACACCAGACCATCGCTTGACCAGTTTCAAGATCCTTATCAGAACTGACTCTGTGGTACATTTACACAGCAGAATACTACTCAGCAGAAAGTGCTCTTACCTTTTGCGATAGCATGGATGGAACTGGAGACCATTATGCTAAGTGAAATAAGGCAGGTAGTGAATGACAAATATCATATGATCTCATGTACAAGTGGAAGCTAATCAATAAAACAAAGAAGCAAGGAAAATATCACCAGACATTGAAATAAAGAACAAACTGACAGTAACCAGAGGGGAGGGGGAATGGAGATAATGGGGAAAAGAAGGAAAAGTGTCATCAAGGAACATATATAAAGGACCCATGGACAAAGAGTGGAGTAGGATTGACGGTGGGATCTGGGGTTGGTTCTAGTGGGGAAAAGTGGTGGTGGGAAAATGGACACAACCATACTGGAACAACAATAGAATAAATACATAAACAAACAAACAAACAAATAAAATACAAAAGCCACACACACACAAAAAGAATTGGCTATGCATGTAGAGAACTCTTCAACACCCTTGATTTCTTTGTTCTGGTTTCCCTCTTCCTCCTTATGATTACCTCTGCCTGCATGGAGATGTTAAGCTCGGCTTTGGGACAAGAGTTCTCCATCTTCTCAGGCTGTTGGCTCTTGAATAAACCATTTTTGCTTACACCAGCACCTGCCTCTCTGGTATTGGCTTTCCAAACAGCAAACACCTAAACCTGGATTCCATATCAATTTTGCAATCACATTCTAATTATCAAAATAAGTATATGCAACATACCACAATTGACAAATATTCAGAAAGTTATAATCAGATTTATGAAACAACATGATATACATCAAAATTGAACCTATACTTAACCCCCTTTCATGGTGACTAATGTGTATCTATAACATATTACTACTTTATCATGACCTTGATAAGAAGCTGTTGATAAAGGAGATGAATTTTTGCTAAAGTTGAGAAATAGCCCTTTGTTCCTATTCTTACTGTCAACATAGCTGTAGGATATTTTGTCATTGTATCAACCTTCCCAGATCCACCCAGATGAATTTCTTCGAAGTCCAGAGGAATTGAGAGAGAGAACACAGGTGCCATTTCCTCTGTATCATCTGTAAATTCTTAACTACACTTTTGACAAATTCTTTGTGTGAAGAATTAACAGAAATCAATTCCTGTACCTATTTTTGTTCTAATTATCCTACTCTTTACCATTTCCTTGTACTCCTAATCAACAATAATTCTTCAACTGTCATGATATCAATAAAAAAAAAACAAATTAATTGAGAAGCTGTGGAATCTTGAAGATTTAGCACTCAGGCACTCAAAAATCCAAGATATTACTCCCTCTCTGAAAAAAAAAAAAGTATTTCATTTATGTATAATGTGATCATTGCTTTGTTCATTTATTCATCTAACTCTAGGCAGTCCTTTAAGAAATCTTTGTTTTGAGCCCACTGTGAACTAACCCTTGGAGGACCTAACAGAAAACAAAGCATGATAATATCCCTAAACATTTTTATAATCCACTAAAGTGTTGGGAACTGTCCCACCTGGTTTCAGGGACTATAGCCTTACTGACAGCGAGAGGGTCCCAAGGCTGGAGGGGAGCAAGGAGGCCTTGGGAAAATAGGCCACTGAAGAGACAACACCTGTCCCCCTGGCATGGGCATAGCCCCTGCCTCCCTCACATCACCCTACTTGGCTCCGGAGGATGGCTGGTTAGCCAATGATGGGTAAGATCACTTGATGGCAGGGACAACGTAAGACAGGCACACTTGCATGAGGGCCATCAGGAAAGGAGTTGGGGGACACAGAGAAGGGGCAAAAGACCCTCACCCATCAGCTTTGTCATGGCTGGAGTCCTCGTTCTATCTAAAAGAAGTCTGCTTATTTATTGGCTACTCTGCCTGCTGCCTGACCAGATCAGTGAAACAATTCTAAAGGCAGGTAGAGCTCTAAACTGGATCAGGCAGTTCCCAGGGACAATTAGGCCTGGAAAAGGAATGCATTAAATCTTATGAAACTTATTTTGCTAAGAAGGGCCTCCAGTTAATGACTACCGATGTTTGGGGTGGAGCAAAGAATGTGATCAGTTTCCCAGGTTTCAGGACTAAAAGGGCACCATTGTGTCTACCAGAACCTGACCTAAGGCAAATCTCTGTGTTCCTTCAATTGTTATCTATGATCTCTATTTTTTTTTCTGTAAACATAGTCTTTTGAGATTGATTGATGAGCTTTGCATGCCTGAATGCTGTATACCCCTGCGCATGTCGTTCTCAATAAAAGCTACTGCAAGAGAAGGGCTCGGGGCATTCTCCACTAGAGGGAATCACCACCCCCTTTTCTTGGCAGACCAAGAGTGTCTGGAACGACTTATTTTATCTTCCTCTATCCATAGGGATCCGCGGGGACTCTGCGCAGGACACGGTACTCCCATCATTAAAACAGATCTTAAACTTTTTTTGAATGTTAATTCCAAATCCCTATTTTAAATACAATTAATCTTTTTTCTAGGTTTTTAGTCATATTGATACCAATAGCCTGGTCAAACCACAGGGAACAAGAGGGGCCCAGGAGGAAATCACAAACTAACCAAAGCAGCAGGCAAAGCTGCATTGTTTGAGTAACCGTTCTGGCACCTTGAAAACACCCCTTC
Organism: Pteronotus mesoamericanus; assembly: GCF_021234165.1. Taxonomy (NCBI): domain Eukaryota; kingdom Metazoa; phylum Chordata; class Mammalia; order Chiroptera; family Mormoopidae; genus Pteronotus; species Pteronotus mesoamericanus. The sequence goes on from NW_026555321.1 coordinate 64,599,750, forward strand.
TTTGTGTGGAGTTTTCAACTCCTGGCAACAGATTCCTCAACCCCTGGGGAAGATGGCAGCAGGAGGAAGTAATGGCAGCAGCAGTAAGCACACAACACACAAGCCTCCTAAGATAATTGGATAGGGGGAAATCCCTCCTACCCTCTTCTGGTACCTGATTGGGGAATGGGACCAAGGGAAGGTAGGCACAAGCACCATAGAAGTCATAATGGTGGCAGGGGATGGGGTGGGACTGAAGAAACCTGTCAGTGTAGTCTGGGGAATGGAAGGAATTGGTTGAGGACAGACCCTCCCACAGTGCGGATGTTTGGACTAAGAAAGCTCCTGGTCCATAACATGCCAGAAACTAATATAAACCTAAAAGAAGGAAGGGATGCTCTCTTACCCATCTCATGAACATATTGGTTGGTGCATTCACAGGACCTTCTGACCCTGGAAGCCAAAACCAATGGCATTTGCCAACCCCACATGCAGGCTCCAGGAGGGAACCTGAAGCTGGACAGTGGCCAAAAGAAAAGCTGAGATGCCTGGATGACCACTCAGTAGTTTCCTGCTGTTCCCAAAACCTGTACTTTAAATGGGAGAAGGGTCTCTGGAAACTGCCTTTAGTTTTGGTCTGGCTGAGAATAGGTAGATTTTCATCCGGGTTTCTGGGAAGAGATGAACTTTGAGACGAGTCTCCCATTTTTCCAGATTCTGCAGCATTTTAATAAAAATCTCCTTTCTTTCTTACCACCCTCTTTCACTAGAATTTACTTACTGGTGGTTGTGAGCAGCTAAACCCCACTTTGTTGCAGTAATAATATTAACATTACTAATAGTAATATTATAATAATTACTTATATATTATAGTAATTACACTTAACCTTTAGTAATTAAAGTAATTAAACAACTTTTAAAATATACTCTAAACACAAAATAATTATTAAATGAACATTATTTTAAATAAAATTTATCTATTTTATAAAATATTTTATTTTTATCAAATATTATCAGAAACACTTAAAACTAAAAAGATTAAATATTTTATTATCTTATAAAATACAGATGCTGAAAATTTTATCTTTTTTCAGTGTGAAAAAAGAGTATTCAGTGTGAATTAACCAATAAGAACAACATAGTTTGAACAGTCCTCTCAAAAAATAACTATGCACACAGATATCATATAGTAAAGGGCTGCGATCTTATGGGCTTATGAGTTAAACCCAAGGATAAAAAACAAATGTATATTAAAATTCTCACAGCCCTGACAAGTGTGTATCAGATGATTTGGCATCTTCCTACCAAGTGAAATATCACAGGTTTAATTCCCAGTCTGGACACATTCCTGGGATGAGGGCCTGGTCCCTGGTTGGGGCATGTGCAAGAGGCAACCAATCAGTGTTTCTCTCTCACATCGATGTTTTTTAAAATTTATTTTTAGATTTAAACTTTATATTTTTAATTTTTAAATCATATTTATTCTATTACAGTTGTCTCAATTTTTCCCCCTTTACCCTTCTCCACCCATTCCACCCGCACCTGAAGCTCCCACAGTCAATTCCCACTCTGTTGTCCACATCCATGGGTCTTTCAAACATGTACTTTGTCTAGTTCCTTCCCCTTCTTTCCACCACTGTCCTCTTTCTCCATCCCCTCTGGTCACTTTCAGTCTGCTCCATGTTTCCATGCCTGTGGTTTATATTGTTCATTAGTTTATTTTGTTGAATAGATTCCACTGATAGGTGAGATCATATGATATTTGTCTTTCACCAACTTGGCTTATTTCACTTAGCAAAATATTGTCCAGTTCCATTGATGATGTCACAAAAGGTAGGAGTTCCATCTTTCTTTCCTTTTCTTTTTTTTCTTTCTTTCCTTCTTTCTTTCTTGCATTCTCTCTTCTTTCTATTTCGTTTTCTTTTTTAAATGCATATTGATTTTATTTATTTTTTAAATGTCAAATTATAAAATATTTAAAAAGTTAAAAGCATTATAAATTCTCCGCAATTAAAACAACATGACACCAGCACAGAAATAATCAAGTAGATCAATGAAATATAATGAGCATTCTAGAAATAAACATATATATCTGTCTAGCATGTAATATATGATTAAATTTACATTTCAAATCAATGGGGAAAATAAGGCTTATACAAAAAATAAGGTGCATGGATTATTATTACTTGAAATAAAACAAATATAGAGGCCTATTTCACACATTACACAAGAAATATTCAGGTGAGTTAAAAATCAGTATGTAGAATCTAAGAAGTTTTATAAGAAAATAGAACTAATATTTTTCATGACCTGAAGTAAAATATTCAAACCCGGAAGCTATAAAGTAAAATATTGATGATATCACTATATTAAATACTTGACTATATAGTAATATACATATAAAAAAAGTTAAAGGACAAGTAATAGAATGGGAAAGTATTTGCCATGCATCTGAAAAAGGGTTAATAGTTGTTATTGTTGTTGTTAAGGGGAAAAAAATCTACAAACCTTTAGATGATAAATGGATATAGAATACCAAAAAAGTCATTTAAAGCTTTTTTGAAATAATAGAAATAGGCAATAAAAATACAAAAACAGGTTGAGTTTCAACAAATAATAAAGTAACAACACATCATTGTCACAATCATGTTAATAAAATATTAATTAATACATTATATTAACACTTATATGTTACTACCTCTTTCTCCCTTGCTTCCTTTTCTCTATTTCTCTGATTCTCTGTTTGTGTTTGGTATTTGCCATTTTGACTATGGTGTGTTTTGGAGAGAGCCTGGGTCCTCTTGAATGGGACCCTCTGTGCTTCCTGGACCTGTGAGACTTTTTCTCTCTTCAAATTAGGGAAATTTTCCATCATTATTTTTTCAAAGGGATTTCCTATCCCTTGTTCCTCTTCTCCTTCTGGTATCCCTATTATATGGATATTATTACATTTCAGGTTGCCCTGCATTGTCCTAAATGCCTCTTTGTTCTTTTTGAATCTTTTTTTCATTTTCTTGCTCTTTCTGGGAGCTTTTCTCTACCTGGTCCTACAGCTCACTAATTTGGTCCTCAGCTTCATCGAGCCTGCTTTGGATTCCTTCTACTGTGTTCTTCAATTCAGAAATTGTATTCTTCATTACCTCTTGTCTCTTTTTGATAGTTCCTATGTCCTTTTTCATGCTGATATAGTTTGCAGTAAGTTTCTTGTAGTTTTCCTGTAGTATTTTGTAATTCTCTCTGAGCTCACTAAGCTCATTGAGCTTCCTTCGAACCATTGTTTGGAACGCAATATGTGATAGTTTACTTGCCTCTATTTCATGTAGTTATCTTTCCGGGGATTCCTCTTTTCCTTTCAAATGGGGGATACTTCTTTGTCTTCCCATTATTTGTGAGACTCTTCCTTTTTGCTTCTGTTTCTTAAGTTGATCTGCCTTGATTTCCTGACTTTGTGGTGTGAACTTCTATGGTAGGAGACTGCTGTTTTTTTTCTTCCTGGGTCTGCCTCCAATGATGTCAGATATTGTCCCTGTCTGACCTAAGACAGTTTATTCGAGTCTTCCAGGAATCTATCGTCTGTGGCTGTCTCTGTCAGCTGTTAAGTCACTCAGCACTCAGCCGGCCAGCTTAGACAGCTCAGGGCAGGACAGAGTCCCTCCTGGAGCAAGGGTTGTTGAGTCCTCTCATGCTGCTGCTGCTCAGTGGGAATGTTCTTTGCCTGAGCCAGATGGCTGCTGCCGCATGGGTGATGAGTCAGCACTGAGATTCCGCCGGCCACCGTCTCAGTTCTCTCCCCAAAGCCTCCTTCCCCAGTCTCTCCTCAGGAGTCTCCGGCCCATTCTGCCCCCGCCTTTGCCAGAGACAAGGGTAAGAGGCTGCCAATACAAATTTATTCCTTGGCCCTTTAAATGGCTCTTTGCATCTCCAGCCACCCATCTCTAGCAGAGAGCAACACTGCCACTTTTCACAGCCGGCTGTTTTCTGTGTAATTTTGGGGCTCTGGTGCTGTAGGCTGGAAATCCCTGCTTTTGGTGCAGACCCCACTGTTCTCAGAGCATCTAACTGGTCCTTTCCAGTATCCTTCCGGTGCTGCTGCCTGTGGGTGCCCCGCCCGCCTTCTCGAGTCTCTATAGCATTCCTTACTAGTGTAAAGCTGATTCTTCTGTCTCCGAGGTTATAAGGCTCCTATTTAAGTATTGTTCAGTTGTTTGTTCCAGGTGATTTCTCCACAATTTAGTTGTAATTCCAGGTTGGCCCTGGGAGGACATCAGTGTAACTTCCACTCACTCCTCCACCATCTTGATTTTCTCTTCACTTCGATGTTTTTCTTTCTCTCTTTCTCTCTTTCTCCCCCCTTTGCCCTCTCTTTAAAAATATAAATAAATAAAATTTTTAAAAAATTCTCATAATAATCTATCAGTTCAAAAATTAATGAAAGGAAACTTGACTTTGAGCTGTGAACACTCAAAGTGATATACAGGTGATGTAATATAGAATTATACACTTGAAACTTAAATAATTTTATTAACCAATATCACCTCAATACATTTAATAAAAAATAAATAAAAGCAAAAAAGAAGTATCACAAACTGACATGTACTTCATTAGATATCCAAAGGATAAAAAGGAAAAAATGATTAAACAGATGGGTTTCACACACAGTAGCAACAGCATTACTAGGAACGGTAGTCCCATTAAATGCTGTCACTTTCACTAGGTACATCAGGTGATGATCCTGGGTGTAGGTATGTGGTCTGCTGCCCCATCAACCCGAAGCCATCTGAACACTATAGTTGCATCATGAATAGGATTTACTTAAAGGCCTGACCACCAATGTACAAAGTTGGCTGATGTGACATGAAGCCAAAGTAAAAAATAAGGAGCTGAAACCCTTGGTGGGACACAGGTAGCCCACAGCCTAGGATCACCAGATCATTGGGTGGAGACTGTTATTTTTTTTGGGGGGGGGGGCAGGAGAAGACTACATTGTGACAGTCGAGTTTGTTTCAAAGCAAAAAAGAAAAATAACTCATCTGAAACATGAGTCTGCCATTTATACAAACACTCAGAGCACATTGCAAATGACTATACACACATACCCACACCCACCCAGACACACACACACACGCAGACTATGAGTGCTGGCAATGTGGAAGGATTTGTAATTTAAACGAAGATTTAAAAGAAGGTTATTACTGTAGGTATCTTTGAGCTAGTGACATTGAGCAGATGTTGAAGTAGTGAGAGAATTAATTAACCAACTTTTTGTTTGTATTTTTGTAGTCAGGAAGATTTTGTTCCTGGAACAAAGCCATCTCAGGTGTGGGGAGGTAGCTAGAATCATACTGAATCCTTCTCAAGGATAAATATTTTGAAACAGATATTTTTTTTATTCTTAAGTGGTAGTTTCTAAACCTCAGGGGCATAGCTTCTGTCTTCCTTTCAAGGAAGGAAGGTTCAATTTAGGAAATTACCCAATAAAGTATTAAATAAAAAGCAAAACTTTGACAAAAGAAAACAGACACATGAAGCTTGAGACCATTTTACTTAAACCTGAGCTTCATATAAGCAGGAAAAGAAAATGTAGCAGAAATCACAACACAGCAGAATATGGGACTAGTACTCATGCAAATTATCAAAATCTAAGTAATTTATACATTATTAGAGAACATAAAATATTAGTGGCAAGTCTTGTCATTAGATATTAAGTTTAATAATGAATGTAAACATTTAGATATTAAAATTTACCACATATCTGTTACATACAGCACAGAAATAAGATGAATTTTGGAGACATCATTTTACTATGAAAAATTATAGAACATAGAATACTCTCTAGCTGGTAGCCTGATTCTTCTAATGAATTATCTGAAATTTTAGAAAAGATCTGATCTGTTTCCTCCAGATTGTTAAAACTTTCAAATAAGTAGAGAGCTTCAATCATTGCTAAGCTGTTGATTCTGATTAATCCTGAAGTGATTAAAATGGATTAAGTGATCTTTAATGCAATGAGTTCTTGAATTTCTAATGTAAATTGAAGTTCAAAAAAATTAAACAGAATAATATATAAACTCATTTTAGAAATTCTGAAGAGTTTTAATATAGTCTACTACTATATTTATTGGTGAACATCAATCTGTAGGTTTTAACATAAAATTTAAAAGGACTAAATGTAAAGAAAATAAAAATTCATCTCAATTATTTAATAAATCCAGTAGGAAAAATGAAATAAATGAAAATATGCTGTTTTAAATATATTTTACAAGAGGCTTTGTCATTATATATACTTCAAAGATTTTTCAATTACAAACTAATCATTTTCATATATTAGGACACAGACTCTGCCTTTAAGACTTTATTCTTTTAAAGCAGTTTATGTTCACAGCAAAACTAATACAGCAAATAGAGATTTCCCATATATGCCATGCTCCCACACATGTATAGACTCATGTCCTCAACTTGAAATTGTCTGTTATTTTCCATGATTGTAACGGGGCTATGCATTTTATGCAACAATACTACAAAAATGATACTGTGCTCTTCTCAGTGTATCATAGATTCGAGTTCATGGTAGCGATATGTCATTACTGGAGACATTTTGCAGATCTCTTGGTTAATCTCATGTCTGCTGGATTATTCACCTATAAAGTTGTTACTTTCGCTTTGTATTTAAAAAATATGTTGGGCCATATATTTGAGAATATGGATATAAGAGATCTGTCTGGAAATAGTCCAGCCATTGTTAATATAACAAAATGGTTTGGGCGACATTGATGTAACCTGGCAGTGAAGGAGAGTGGACTGGAATGCACATGTGTGAACAATGATGACTTCACTGTGCTAGTCAGTAGGGGGCAGTAGACCCCACTGAGTGAGCATGTGTACTGTGTAGCCATCACATTCAAAATAACTGATCAAGTAGAGCACTGAATCTGCATCAAATTTTGCATTAAGCTTGAGCATTCCTCTGTGAAAACTATTTGAATGATACAGAAGTATGTATCAGATGTTAATCATTTGTTATATACTTGCTTGTGTCCTGAGTACTTTAGCTATTTTGATTTTTTTCTTTGAAAATCTTATTTATTTTATCCCTCTTATTACTTATTCTAGACATTTTCATTCCAGGTTACTGTCTTCTTACAGTATTCTGCTCCTTTTGTAAGGAGTTCATCTTCCTGCATTCCTGAAAGACATGAGGTTCTTAGCATTTTCCTTTGTATCTTTAAGTATGGATTATTTTCGATATAACTTTTAGAGTCTTGGCATCCTTAAGTTTCTACTTTTCTTTCCTTGCCCTGCTGGATATTTCATAGGATAACAACCGTTTTATTTGTTACTATCTTCCTTTTAGTAATCTTCCAACACAGCAAACTTAATTATTTCTTTGCCAGTTGCCACATTTGTATGTGTACATCTCTGTAACTGTACACATTATGCTTGGGCTGATGTGGGATGAAAAAAATTTCTCACATCTATAGTTCCTGGTTGTGATCAGAAATCAACACACTTCAAATTTTCAGCTGCATTTACCCTTTTCAGTCCCCCCTGCTCTTCTGATGCCTAACAAACATTTCTATTGTGATTTATTTTTCCAGCATTAAATACTGAATCAAAATTTTATTTATCACTATCATATTTCTTAATATATACACAAGAAGATCCCATTCTTTACTCCCCCAAACCTTTGCAGCAACAACCTCTTTATGTATGCTCTCTAATTTCTGAATGAATGTAGAAAGATATTGTGGGGGGAAATTCTGGCAACATCTTAATTGTGGCTCACATGGTAAAGACATTTGTATCAATGTCTTTCGTTTTTAAGAATAGCCTTTTTCATATAGAGGTCAGAGAATAACAAATGTACAATTTGCCACCAGAAAATGTTCTTTCATGGTTAAAATACATTTTGGTGTAATTTTGAATTTTAATATAGTATAAATAATCTTAGAGTTAATGGGCCTTCTATATCTATGATCTCCTTTTATTTTAGCAATTTTTTTATTTTAATAGCTTATTTTTACTGTATTTTAATTACCATTTGTTCCCCTAATACTCCCTACCACTCCCAGCCTCCCTCCCCCCGTGCAATCACCACACTGTTGTATCTGTCCATGAATTCTTTTTATTTTTGCTGAATTCTTCCCCTGCCAGAGCTGTCAGTCTACTCTCTATGAGTCTGTCTCTATTTTGTTTGTTAGTTCAGTTTCAACATGAGTGAGATCATATGTGTTTGTCTTGCTCTGACTGGGTTATGTCACTTAGCATAATGTTCTGCAGGTCCATCCATGCTGTTGCAAAAAGTAAATTTTCTTCCTTTTTACAGCAGGGTAGTATTGCATTTTGTAAATGTTTCATAGCTGTTTATCCACTCATCTACTGGTGGACACTTGGTCTTCTTCCAACTCTTGGTGATTATAAATAACCTTGAAATTTCTAGAAGTTTTATTAATTATATTAAGTTTTTAGTAAGTTAAGACCTTTCTATAAACTTTTTGTGCCAGTTTGACAGTAGTTACTGTAAAATGTCATAGTTACTCAGAAATGTTTATATTTAACATTTACTGCACTAAAAAGTTACTCAATAAACCAACAAATTTATTCTGTGTTGCCAATTTCTAATTGATTTGCACTAACTAGACATATTTGAATACTAAGTTTTAGACTTTACCAAAAGAGCTTTAAAAACTCAAAATGTATCTCTTCTGGTTTCATTGCATAGTGAAACACAGGAGCAAATATAATTATTACAAATATATAAATATATACTTTTAATCAACAACTGAATAGCAGCCTGCTGTGCTAATTATTTTTGGTACATGAAAACTGATTACATTTTCCTAATTAAACATTTTTCTTAGTATTTTTTTACATTTACATATTCATTGAATCATGACAAGTATTACTAGAATTCACTTCGCTGTTTCTAAAACATATGTACAAGTAAAAAAGAAAAATTATTTTTTATAATATCCGATGAATAAAGTATACTATAAAATATAAATACATTAGATTATATAAATATCTGGATCAAATTAATTTTATTATAAAGCCACTTGAAATTTTATTTGTCTTAATTCTAAGTGGTGGTAAAAGAAATAACTTAGATTCTAGTAAGACAAATTTATGGTTAATTGTTAAAAATTTTTTATCAATTTAACAAATATTTTTGAAAATATAATTTGTCTAAGTGTTGAGGATTCAAAAATGAAATGAAATAATATATATGTTAGCCATACTACACAGGATGCTAAGTAAGAAAAGCTAATTGCAGTGTTTTTAAGAATGACTGAAGGAGGAATACAAACATGACAAGGATACAAAATTGTTCTAAGAAATTTTTTTTGTGCTGAGAAACATGTAGGTAATTCTAAGTGGAATGTGTAACATGGAATTTTTTAAGTATGAGAGGTATTATAGGATGTTTCTATGCTAATGGAAATGATACATTAGGAGTATATTATAGAACATATTTGGAACAATTATTTGTGCCATATTTTTTTTTTATCCTCACCCAAGGACATACTTATTGGTTTGAGAGAGGGAGAAAGGAGGGAGGGAGAAAGGGAAACATCAATGTGAGGGGGAAAGATCCACCAGTTGCCTCTACTATGCAACCCAGAGAAACCCACAACCTGGGCATGTACGCTGACTGGAAATCAAACCCATAATCTTTCAGTCCACTGGACAACTCTCCAACCAAGTAAGCCACACCAGCCAGGGCTCAAGACATATCTTTAGGTAGGTTAAGGTATGGAAGCTAGCACACCTAAAGAGAGGCTGGTTGTATATGAGAAATGGGAGTAGTTTAAAGTAATAGGGATAAGAGAAAGGAAAGTCCATTTTCAAGGGATCTTGAAATACAAACAGTACTATCCTCAGACAATACATTGTGTATTGTAGCTCATCAAACGCAAAGGTGATTTAAGAATAAAACCAGGCAGATTTAGAGACAACCAAGATGGAGTCTAGGTAGAAATGCTTAGCTTCCTTGCACAACCAAAAGAAGGATAACAATGAATTTTAAAAAAGAAAATAACCAGAACTGGCAGAAAATCAAACTGCATGGGAGTCTGACAACTAAGAAGTTAAAGCAGAAACATTCATCCAGACTGGTAGGAGAGGCCAAGATGGGCAGCCAGGGTGGAGAGGATGGGCTGCAAGGCAGCTGCTGATGGAGGATGAGAGAGGGAGAGGCAGCAGCTGGCAGATCAGGACATCTCACATTCACATGCAGACAACCTGGGAGGAACAATGGAGAAGCAAGACAAGCGACTCAACCCAGCGTTCCAATGCAGGAAACTAAAGCCTCAAAACCACTGGCTGTAAAAACCTGTGGGGGCTGAGGTGGCAGAATAAACTCCAAGCCTCACAGGAGAGTCCATTGGAGAGACCCATGGGGTCCTAGAACATACACAAGCCCACCCACCTGGGATTCAGAACCTGAAAAGGCACAATCTACTTCTGGTAATGAGGGAAATTATGGAGAGTGGGGCAAGAGTTGAGCAAGCAGCATTAGTTAAAGGGAGAGGACAAAATTATCTGACCTCCTCGACATACAGTGCCACAATACAGCAAAGTGGGTTGTCCCAATCTGGCAAATACTTAAAGCTCTGCCCTTTATAACATAGCATATGCATGGATACAACGAAATATTTCCCAAATGAAAGAACAGATCAAAACTCCAGAAAAAGAATTAATTGATGAGGAGATAGACAACTTATCAGACGCAGAGTTCAAAACACTGGTAATCAGGATGCTCACAGAAATGACCGAGTCTGGATGCAAAATAAAAGAAGAATGAAGGCTATGCAAAGTGAAATAAAGGAAAATATACAGGGAACCATCAGTGAAGGGATGGAAACCAACACTCAAATCAATGATTTGGAACAGAAGGAAGAAATAAACATCCAACAGGGACAGAATGAAGAAACAAGAATTCAAAAAAATGAGGAGTGGCTTAGGAATCTCTGAGACAACTTTAAACACCGCAACATATGAATCATAGGGGTGCCAGAAGGAAAAGAGGGGAAGCAAGAAATTGAAAACTTATTTGAACAAATAATGAAGGAGAACTTCCCCAATCTTGTGCAAGAAGTAAACATGCAAGTGCAGGAAGCTCAGAGTACCAAAGAAGTTGGATCCAAGGGAAAAAACACACCAAGATACATCGTAATTAAGTTACCCAAGATTAAAGATAAGGAGAGAATATTAAAAGCAGCAAGAGAAAAAGGAGACAGTTACCTACAAAGGAGTTCCTTTAAGACTGTCAGCTGATTTCTCAAAAGAAACTTTGCAGGCAAGAAGGGGCTGGCAAGAAGAATTCAAAGTCATGAAAGGCACAGACCTACATCCAAGATTACTCTATCCAGCAAAGCTATCATTTACAATGGAAGGGCAGATAAAGTGCTTCCCAGATAAAGTAAAGTTAAAGAAGTTCACCATCCCCAGGCACTTGTTATATGAAATGTTAAAGAGACTTCTCTAAGTAAAAGAAGAAGATCAAAAACTATGAACAGTAAAATGACAACGAACTCACAACTATCAACAACTGAATCTAAAAATCAGAAACAAAAACTAAGCAAACAACAAGAACAAGAGCAGAATCACAGAAATGGAAGTCATATGGAAGGTTATCAATAGAGAGGTGGAGGGGGAAAATGGGGGGAACAAGTACAAGGAAAAAGAAGCATAACTGGTAGGCACAAAATACACAGGGGGAGGTCAAGAATAATAAAGGAAATGGAGAAGCCAAAGAACTTATATGTACGACCCATGGACATGAACTAAGGTCAGAGAGAATGCTCGAGGGAAGGGTGTGTGGGGTGGAGGGTGATAAAGGGGAGAAAAATTGAGACAACTGTAATAACATCAATAAAGTATACTTTAAAAATAAAAAAAAATAAAATTTTTAGTTAAAAGGAGAAGACAAAATTCTCCTTAGAAGAATTTGAGTATGCAGAAAAGTTTTAAGTGAATGAAACAGAACATTTTTTTATCAGACTATAGAAAGTGCTTGCTGCTTAAAATCCAATTCCAGATTATCAGTAACTGAATATGTTTTATGGTTCTAGGTAAAACTTCTATTGTTTTTGGATGTCTCAAGAAAAATGAAATTATACACTTTCTTCAAAGTGTCTAAGTATATTTTCTGAGTTCTGTATAAGGTTCTATTAAATTCTGAAAAAGTATTTTGAAAACTATAATCCGTGTGATTACAGATGTATTTTCTACAGTTGGAGCCTAATAAAATGATAAATGGTTAATGTATATGTATACACATACTTATACTTGTTGCTTAACTTGTTCCTGCTACTTGTTGATGCTGCATAATTTCTTCACGCTTGATCTGATGGCCTCCATTCCTCACCTTGAACTTATAAAAAAATTCTGCTCTTAAAATATTTTTAAATAGCCATAACATTTTTAATATAGGGAGTTTTGTGGGAAGATTGATAAATGGGAATTTATGATGAATAGTTTATACATAATGATTCCCAAAACAACATTATAAAACACAAACTATAAATACAATGCTTTTGTTAAGCCTAAGGTAAGACCAAAACAAACAAAAAAGAAAAAAAGAAATTTAAACAGAAAACTTCTAAGCTACTTAAAGTTATATAAAGAGTTGGAAAAAACCAACACTTCTCTGTATATTATTTGTATGTCATTACCGTACAACAGGAACACTGATTGTTTTTCATTTTTCTATAATTCAATATTATGGAAATTTATTCCAATTTCATGTCAAATATATTAAAAATAATAGGAAGACAGATGAATTGATTGGGACAATTTTTTCTGCCCTTAGCCATTAAATCTCTGGAGGAAAAAGTACCTGAAGTTCCATACTGTTATCAAAATGAAATCAGTATGCATGACTGTAAAAATAGTCCAAGGACTAAGTACACCTCTCACTCTAATACATAAGCTCAAGGAAGCTAGCCTGTAGAAACAGATTCCTGCTTGAAGCACATGAACTGTAAGAAATGAAAGTCAATCTCCAGGTGTCATACTTGGCCAGAGACCCAGAGCAGTGACAGATAAAATGTATAACTTCTTGTTTTATGTCAGATCCTTTATGTTGGGGTGACCCAGAGGCAAAGAGGCTTCTACAGATGATAGTTCTGTATAATCATTTATTTTTAATTAAAAATTGTTACATGATATTAATAATAATGTTAATAAACTGTAACTAAGTGCTTTTGTTTTCTCAAGTATGTTACCATCACTTTATTGAACTGAAGATAGGTGTATCATTATAGTAAAAATAATAAGAACAATAATAAGGCAAATATTTATTTGGTCCATAAATAGAAAGCTGTTTCTGAGAGTAAAGTTTTGATAGTTATCTTCAGTAATGTGAGACATAATCAGAGGTGTATTTGCCTAAGCTGCTTAGTTTATCCAATGCACATTTTTGTCTCTAACATGAAAATATAAATGAAGTACTTCATAAATCTATTCTTATTTTTACCCTGTTTAACTTGTTTGGAAAATGGACACAAGTCCATTGTTTATTATATAACCTTCTTCATCAATTCCTTAAGTCTTTTTAAGTAACACTTTGAAATTTGATGGCTTAACAAAAGATCCTTTGTTCTATAATTTGATAAGTTCAGGTTTTTTAATTCTTTCAAAAATATTCAGAAATTGCTGTCTTATAGCTAATTAATGTGTCTTCCAAATTAAGAATAATATAGCAGTTGTTTTAATTTTTGCCTATTATTCATAAATCATGGATTTATCACCTTAACCAAATTAATGGCTAAATCCATTACAGATGTTTACCTTATGCTCTTCCCTGTAGCCTTTGACATGTTGATTACTCTCATTCCTTGGAATAATTTCATCCTTGGAATCCATGTCTCAATATTCCCGTCATGTTCCTTCCACCTAGATCATTCAAAATATCCTCTCTGAACTGCTTTTTCTCTATCTGTGAAATATATTTTCAGGACTTGAATGAACTCTTCCATTCTCACTAGACTCATGCTTAATGAAATATATAACCTACCACCTGTGAAATAAATTACTTACATAATGTAAAGCAGTCATCTGCGTCTCCTTCCCAGAACTGTCTGTTGAGCTCCAGGTCAAGGTCCTCTTGGACATCTTCACTTGAAGGACAAAAAGCCAGCCAAATTCAGTATACAAAAAGTGTCCCCTCCCCCCAAAACAAATCTCCCCCTTTCAGAACATGACCTCAATCCTTGCCCACACCAAGCCCATACCCTTTTTTCTCATTTTCCATTGGCAATTTCATCACCCTGCCCAATTAAATTAGCACCTCAAACATACCACCAGTCTCTTCAATGATGTCTATTTCCCTAAAAGTGAAAGTTGTGGCAGGAAAATGGAGACAAATGCATTTGAACAATTAAAAAAAAACATTGTTTAAAAGAAAATCAATTTTAAAAACTACTTTATTATTTGTTCCCTACTTCTTTCTCTATATCGGGTTCCCATGTATCTTGCTGTACTACATATACTACTACCATACTGTATATACTATTTGTGATCCTTCCAGTTATTGCTTTTGTTGTGTTGTCCAAGCTTCTCATTGGGCCCCTAGCACTCATTCCCATCCTCATCCCCAGCACTGCCCACCCTGTCTTAATTCTGTATCTACGTAGCTTCTCTTCATCACCTTTAGTCCATGGATTAGAATTTCTTTCTACAAAAAACACTCATCGATATTTGAATACTGAATTAGGAGACCCTTTCTGATTTGTGTTTCACACATTACAGCCTGCCAGATGCACTATAATTACCTTCTAGCTGTTATTATTTCTTCAGGCTCCTATGTCCTTTAAGGCAAATAAAATACTTTGCCACTGCAGCTTCAAGATCTATCACAGCAAATTTTACATAACTCATTGGCCAATTAAACATGTTAAAAGAATAAATCAGTCACTTTCTTCAAACTACCCATAGATTGTATGAATATGTATATATAGTCATAGTTTCTGATGAAAAATAGTGTTATAAACAACACTGAAATTAATATTGGGATTTAATGTTTTCTCTACTGAATTTTAATGATGAACTAGGTAAATAATTTAACCCTATCTCAGAAATCTTTCTCTAAAAAAGAAAATAACTAGTTTACAAAATCCTTATGTCCTTACTGCTAATATCTTTACTGGGCTTTTGAAGAAGTGTTGATGTAGAGACATGTCATGAAGACAAGCATGTCTATGTCCAGTACTTCACAGTTAACCAGTCACTGAATATCAACCAAATCCTTAAACTTTCTTTTTGGAATTGAATATTTACCCTTACCTTGATTATTTACTACATATATACATATTGTTGACTTTGAAATTATTTTTATGGATTTCTGATGACTTAAAAGATGGGATTTTTAGATAATTATAAGACTTGATGTATTAGATTTTTAAGACAAAAAAATACTCATTATAGGCAGTTTTGTGCAACTATGTAGAAGAAGAAATCTTGTGCATTTTCTAAGTAAAAGAATGCCTTGATTTTATATAAGATATATTACATAATGTATATTTGTTATAACTGCACATTAAATAAAATAAAAGTTTCTTTTCACTCTAGATTCAAATATTTCTAAGTCATTAAAAATGGAAATGCTGTAAACATTGTTATAATAGCATTTCACAAATATGGCTATTTATAGTGTTTGGATTTAATAAAATATGGCATAGGATAAATAGTAAAACTGATAGCAATAAAAATGGCATATTTAATTTTCTGATATCTGAAAACAGGGGTAACACAATGCTCTTTGATGGACACACTATTGTGAATCTAAAAACCAGCAGGGAGCAAACACTCATGTAGCCCAAGGTCACAGTGTCTGTGCTGCTGAAGCCCTTATGCGTCATTCTGACCAACTATGTAGAAAAGGAAGATTAATAATAGCTGAACATGAAATTCTAACCCTAAGTAGATATCAAGGTTTTTTTTTTCCTTTTGAGTATTCTTTATACTTTAAAAACTTAATTTTCACTCAAGAAAGAAAAAGATTTTTACAGGAGTCAATTAAATGAAATGCAATGGAAGTAGTACTTCTTTTTTTAATTCTGAAAAAACATTTTTGTGACCTGGTTATTTATAAATCTTCCCTGAAACTCCATCTCCTCTACTATAAAATGAGAGTTTGTCATCTACCTTCATTGTACCTTGAGAATCCAACTAGATCTGTTTGAATTAGATGTCTTACATAAAATATGCACCTCAATTAATCTTTCTCTTTTTTTTTTCTTATCCTCTTTCTGATGGAAAAGTTCATAAAAATGTACTGAAATGTATTATTTATTTTTTTAAAGTTTGGTAGAGTATGTCATTGAAGCCATCTGGACATGGAATTTTATTTGCATGGATGTTTTTGATTATCCAATATTTTTAATAAGTATAGAGCTATGATATTATCTATGTATTTTGAAATGGCTAAGCTAATAAATGACATACAATAAACAGCACATGTTATTACTATACACTTTTATAAATTATATATGTATATGATGGATATAGCTATACCTGTGAGTCAACAGAATTCTGAAGATGTAACTCCAAAAGGTTTCTTCATTCTGACAATGTTTTTTTAAGTCTGCATTTCCATTAGCAGGTAAAAATCTTTCCATGCAGTATTTTATACCTGTTCTTCTCTGTACTACATGCTCAGACCTTTGATTACAGTTAACCATGAAACATGTAGAAATGCTGGCAGCCACCCTGAGAGACTGCTTTAGTTTCATGTAGCTTCTTCCCTGCCACTAACTTGTAGAGGCAACCTCATTTTCTTGGTCATCTGCTTTAATCATTTTAATCAACAATTCACCTTCCTCTTCAGTCTTTGGGTGAAGAGATAAATTGACCCAATATTGTCTAATGTCAGTCTCAAATTCCAGTTCAATATAAATCTTTTCATGCTTTCTTGTTGCAAGTACAGGAATCAAAGTTGAGAAACAGATAATTAGACACAGTGATCAGAATATCTCTCCCATCCCCACCTATTGAATCTTCAGATTACAGAAGAAACAGTATCTTCCTCGGTTCCCTGATTCACAGTAGTACATATCTCCTGCTAGAAGAGAGAAACCTAAAGTATGTTTCTGTCTCCAAGCTGGTACCACAACTGAATCTTTTTTTTTAAATTTTTTAAATTTATTTACTTTTTTAAATACATTTGTCTCTGCCTCCCCACCACCTCTTTCCCTTGCCCCCTCCCACCTTCCCTCCCTCAGCTCTTCCCCTTTGGTTTTGTCCATGAGTCCTTGCTATATGTTCCTTGACTTTCCCCTTCCCTTCCCTTTCCCTGACCCCCCTTCCCTCTTGTCTCTGTTGATTTCTTTTCCTTTCAGTGTTGCTGGTCATATTATCCTTGCATCTTTGCATTGGTGGTTAGGTTCCGCTTATAGGTGAGATCATATGGTATTTGTCTTTCGCCCCCTGGCTTATTTCACTTAGCATGATGCTCTCCAGTTCCATCCATGCTGTCCATGAAGTTTAGTACTTCTTTTTTTCTTTCTGCTGTGTAGTATTCCGTTGTGTATATGTACCATGATTTTTTGATCCAATCATCTACTAATGGGCATTTAGGTTGCTTCCAACACTTGGCTATTGTAAATTGTGCTGCTATGAACATTGGGGTGCATAGGTTCTTTTGTATTGGCGTTTTGGTGTTCCCAGGGTATAGTCCCAGCAGGGGAATCGCTGGATCAAAAGGCAGTTCCATTTTCAGCTTTCTGAGGAAATTCAACACTGCTTTCCATAGTGGCTGCACCAGTCTGCATTCCCATCAACAGTGGACAAGGGTTCCCTTTTCTCCACAGCCTCGCCAGCACCTGTTGTTTGTGGATCTGTTTATGATGGCCATTCTGACCGGTGTGAGGTGGTAACTCATGGTGGTTTTGATCTGCATTTCTCTGATGGCTAGTGATGCAGAGCATCCTTTCCAATGCCTCTGGGCCCTCTCTATCTCCTCCTTATATAAGCACCTGCCTAGCTCCTTTGCCCATTTTTTGATTGAATCGTTTGTCTTCTTGGAGCGGAGTCGAGTGAGTTCTTTATATATCTTGGAGATCAAACCTCTATCTGATGTATCATTAGCAAATATATTTTCCCATATGGTTGGCTCCCTTTTCATTTTGCTGATGTTTTCTTTCGCCGTGAAGAAGCTTCTTATTTTTATGACGTCCCACTTGTTTATTCTTTCCTTTATGTCTCTTGCTTTGGGAGACATATCAGTGAAAAAAGTGATGCGTGGGATATCTGAGAGTTTCCTGCCAATGTTGTCCTCTAGGACTTTGATGGTGTTGCGACTTATATTTAAGTCTTTTATCCATCTTGAGTTTATTTTTGTGTATGGTGTCAGCTGATGATCCAATTTCAATTTTTTGCATGTAGCCGTCCAGCTCTCCCAACACCATTTGTTGAAGAGGCTGTTATTGCTCCATTTTATGCTTCTGCCCCCTTTGTCAAATATTAGATGTCCATAGAGACCTGGGCTTATTTCTGGGCTTTCTATTCTGTTCCACTGGTCTATGGGTCTGTTCTTATGCCAGTACCAGATTGTTTTGAGTATGGTGGCTTTGTAGTAGAGTTTGATGTCCGGTATTGTGATCCCTCCTACTTTGTGTTTCTTTCTCAAAATTGCTGTGGCTATTCGGGGTCGTTTACGGTTCCATGTAAATTTTTGAAATGTCTGTTCTATTTCTGTGAAATACGACATTGGTATCTTAATAGGGATTGCGTTGAATCTATAAATTGCTCTGGGTAGTATGGACATTTTGAGGATATTAATTCTTCCAATCCATGAGCACGGTATATGCTTCCGTTTTTTTGTGTCTTCCTTAATTTCTTTTTTCAATGTTGTATAGTTTTCTGCATACAGGTCTTTTGTGTCTTTGGTTAAATTTATGCCTAGGTACTTAATTTTTTTTCTTGCTATCTCGAATGGTATTTTTTTTTTTCTGATTTCTTCTTCTTCTATTGCATTGCTGGTGTACAAAAACGCCTTTGATTTCTGAATGTTGACTTTGTATCCTGCTGTTTTGCCAAATTCACTTATTAGGTTGAGGAGTTTTTTGGTAGAGTCTACAGGGTTCTCTATGTACACTATCATGTCATCTGCAAACAATGATAGTTTTACTTCCTCCTTTCCTATTTGGATGCCTTTTATCTCTTTCTCTTGTCTGACCCCTGTGGCTAGGACTTCCAATACGATGTTGAAAAGAAGTGGTGAGAGCGGACATCGTTGTCGTGTTCCCGATCTTAGTGGGAAAGCTTTCAGTTTTTGCCCATTGAGTATGATATTAGCTGTAGGTTTTTCATATATGGCCTTTATTACGTTGAGGAATGCCCCATTTATTCCCATTTTGCTGAGTGTTTTGATCAAAAATGGGTGCTGTACCTTATCAAATGCTTTTTCTGCATCTATCGAGATGATCATGTGGTTTTTGTCTTTTCTTTTATTTATGTGATGTATCACGTTTACAGATTTGGGTATATTGAACCATGCCTGCATCCCTGGGATGAATCCCACTTGATCGTGGTGGATAATCTTCTTGATGTATTGCTGGATGCGGTTTGCCGATATTTTGTTGAGGATTTTAGCATCTATGTTCATCAGCGAAATTGGCCTTTAGTTTTCTTTCTTTGTAGTGTCTTTATCTGGTTTTGGGATCAGGGTGATGCTGGCCTCATAGAAGGAGTCTGGGAGTCTTCCCTCCTCTTGGATTTTTTGGAATAGTCTGAGAAGGACAGGGGTTAGCTCTTCCTTAAATGTTTTGTAAAATTCTCCTGGGAAACCGTCTGACCCTGGGCTTTTGTGTGCTGGGAATTTCTTGATGATGCTTCAATTTCCCCAGCTGCTATCTGTCTGTTCAAGCTTTCTGTTTCTTCCTCCTTCAGTGTTCGAAGATTATACTTTTAAAAAAATTTGCCCATTTCATAAAGATTTTCAAATTTCTTGGCATAGAATTGTTCATAATCGTTTCTGATGATCATTTGTACTTCTGTGGTATCAGTTGTTATTTCTCCTCTTTCATTTCTGATATTATTAATTTGGGTCCTCTCCCTGTTTTTCTTGATGAGTCTGCTTAAAGGCTCTTCGATTTTATTTCTCTTTTCAAAGAACCAGCTTCTGGATTGGTTGATCCTCTGAATTGTTCTTTTTGTCTCTATGTCATTCAGTTCTGCTCTAATCTTGACTATTTCCTTCCTTCTACTTGCTCTGGGATTTATTTGTTGTTGTTTCTCCAGTTCTTGAAGTTGTACTGTTAGGTCTTTTATTTGAAATGTTTCTATCTTTTTTAGGTAAGCCTATATTGCTATGAACTTCCCTCTCAGGACCGCCTTTGCTGTGTCCCATAGGTTTGGACAGTTGTCTGTTCATTTTCATTTGTTTCCAGAAATTTTTTGATTTCTTCTCTTATCTCATTATTGACCCATTCATTGTTTAATAGTGTACTGTTCAGTCTCCATGAGTTGCAAGTTTTTGAAGTTTCTCTTTGAGGTTGATTTCGAGTTTCAAGGCCTTGTGGTCTGAGAAAAAGTTTGGTATTATTTCAAATTTTCTGAATTTGCTGAGGCTTGCATTGTGTCCTATCATGTGGTCTATCTTTGAAAAACTGCCATGAGCATTTGAAAAGAATGTGTATTTTTTTTCTTTGGGATGTAAGGTTCTATATATGTCAGTTAAGTCTCTTTGATTCAGTGTGTCATTCAGCGCCACGATATGTTTATTAATGTTTTGTTTGGAAGATCTGTCCATTTTTGACAGTGGGGTGTTGAAATCCCCTACTATCAGTGTGTTGCTGTCTATATCTTTTTTGAAGCCATCCAACAATTTCCTTATATACTTGAGGGCTCCTGTATTGGGAGCATATAAGTTTACAATGTTGATGTCTTCTCGATAGATTCTTCCTTTAAGTATGATAAAGTGCCCCTCTGGCTCTCCCTTTATGGCCTTTGCTTTGAAGTCTACTTTGTCTGATACAAGTATGGCAACGC
Source organism: Pteronotus mesoamericanus (assembly GCF_021234165.1). Taxonomy (NCBI): domain Eukaryota; kingdom Metazoa; phylum Chordata; class Mammalia; order Chiroptera; family Mormoopidae; genus Pteronotus; species Pteronotus mesoamericanus. Next base: position 64,620,720 of record NW_026555321.1, read on the forward strand.
CAGCCTTTTTCTCATGCCCATTTGCTTGGAATATTATTTTCCATTCCTTTACTTTCAATCTGTGTAGGTCTCTTGCTCTGAGGTGGGTCTCTTGTAGGCAGCATATGTGTGGGTCATGTTTTCTTATCCATTCAGCTACCCTGTATCTTTTGATTGGGGCACTTAGTCCATTCACATTGAGAGATTTTACTGATAGAAACTTACTCATCTTTTCTCTTTGTACCTGTGTTCCTCTCTCTCTCATTCTTATCCTTCATCTTCTTAAACCAGTCCCCTTAGCATATCTTGGAGTGCTGGTTTGTTTGAGATGTATTCTTTTAGCCTTCTTTTGTCTGGGAAACTCCGTATTTCCCCTTCTATTTTAATGGAGAGCCTAGCTGGGTAGAGCAGCTTTGGCTGTAGGCCCTTGCTTTCATGGTTTGGATAATTTGCTGCCATTCCCTTCTGGCTTGTAGTGTTTCTGTTGAGAAGTCAGCTCCTAGGCATATCGGGGCCCCCTTGTATGTTACTTTCTCTTCCTCCCTTGCTGCCTTGAGGATTCTCTCTTTGTCTTTGACATTTGCCATTTTAATGATAATGTGTCTTGGATTGGACCTCCCTGGGTGCCTCTTGAGTGGGGTCCTCTGTGCCTCCTGGATCCATGAGAGCCTTTCTCTCCTCAAATTAGGGAAATTTACCATCATTACTTTTTCGAGGAGGTTCTCTATTCCTTGCTCCTCTTCTTCTCCTTATGGTATCCCTATTATACGGATATTATTGCGTTTCAGGTTGTCCTGCATTTCCCTAAATGCCTCTTCATTCTTTTTGAGCCTTTTTTCCATTTCTTGTTCTTTCTGGGAGCTTTTTTCACCTTGTCCTCCATCTCACTGATTCGATCCTCGGCTTCATCCAGCCTGCTTTGGATTCCTTCTACTGTGTTCTTCAATTCAGAAATGGTATTCTTCATATCCTCTTGTGTCTTCTTGATAGTTTCTATGTCCTTTTCCAGGCTGATAGAGTTTGCTGTAAGATCCTGATAGTTTCTCTGCAGTTTCTCATAGTTATCTTTGAGCTGGCTGAGCCCATTGAGCTTCCTTAGAACCATTGTTTTGAATTCCATATGTGATAGTTCCCTTGCCTCTATTTCATTTAGCTCTCTCTGTGGGGAGTCCCCTTTTCCACTCATTTGAGGGGAACTTCTTTTTCTTCCCATTTTTGTGAGAGTCTGCTAAGTATTTTTGTCCATTAGTTTTCTTTCTGGGCTTGCCTCTGATGATGTCAGTTGTTGACCCTATAGGGCCTTGGGTTGTTTGTTTGAGCCTTTCAGAAGTCTAATGCCTGTGTCTGACTCCTGCTTGGAGCCGCTCTGTGACCCCTTCGGTCAGGGCTGAGCTATTTTTTGGGATCTCTCTGTGCTCTCACGCAGGCTCCTTGAGTGTGTTCCCAGCGCGGCAGGGTCCCCCACCTGCCTGGGCTCGCATGTGCTTGCCCCAGACCAGCGGGCTTATTTGTGACCGTGCGTACTCATCTGGCCCCCCCTGGCCGGCGAGCTCTGCGGCACTGGTCTGTTTAGGGTCTTCTATTGTGTATTTTCCCAGCTTTTGGCTCTTTGGGGGCGTTGCTTGCCCTCGCCAAATGGGGACTATGGAAATGGGAGGAAATCAGCTCTAGGACTCTCCTCCAGGGACTCTGGGCAGCTCTACTTATTTTGTGGGCCGCTCCGCAATCGCAGCGGGTAGGTCAATTTACGTCTGCCCTTGCCCCTCTGTGCACTCCCTCACAGGCCGTATGGGTGCCAGTCTGTGTGAGGTCTTGATGGCAGGTGCAAGAGTTCGCCAGCCCGCGTGGGTCACACACACGCCCGCCCACCCTCGCCGGTCACTGGGCGCAAGTGTGCGCCCCTGCTCTGGGTGTTTTGGGGGTGTCTATGTTTGCTTTTCAGCTTTTGGCTCTTTGGGGGTGTGGCCTCTTCCCGCGCAATGGAGACTTCGGCAAGGAGAAGGAGTCCGGACTCCCCGGTTCCTCCTCCCTTTCTTTCCCCAATGCTTCCGTTTCTAGTCTCCCCTCAGGGGCCTCTGGGCAGTTCTGTGACCCCTTCTGCCAGAGATCCAATGCCTGTGAGGACTGCGTTTCAATCACGGGCAGTCTGGTTCATGAGTGCCCCACTTCTGCCTCTTTGGGGTCGCGCCTTTCCAGCCCACAATGGAGACTACCGAACGGGGAGGGAGTCGGGACTCCCCGGTTCCTCCTCCTGTTCTTTCCCCAACGCTTCTGTCTCCAGTCTCTCCTCAAGGCTCTCCCAGCCAGTCTGCACTCAGCCCCGTAGCTCACAGGCGTACAAGCTGTGTGCGGAGTGCACAAAAGGCAGGTTAATTGATTCCCTTATGCCTGAGCGAGATGGTAGCTGCAGAGTGGGAAGTGCCTTATCACCCGGGCTCCACTGGCTGCCGTGTCAGTTCTCTTCACAAAGTTTTCCTCACCAGTCTTTTCCCAGGCACCAGCCCACCTGCTGCCGCCTCTACCCAGCGATCCAGGAGGGTGGCTGCCGCTGCAACTTTTGCGTTTGCCCTTTAAATGTCTTTTTGCATCCCCAGCCACCTGTCTCTGGCAGAGAGTGCCCCTAAGCTTTTTGGGGTTGCGTTTTGTCTGTATTTTCTTGGTTTTAGCTGCTGTAGTTTAGGGGTTCCTGTTTATGATTCAGACCCTGTTTTCTCGGGGGGAGTTAACTGGCCGGTCAATGTCCCTCTGGTGCCAGGGCCTGTGGGCACCCAGCCCACCCTCTCGAGCCTCCACCACAATTCTCATCCGTTGGGATGTGTGAGAGTAGAATCCACTGCCTGCGGCACCAAGGCTCCTCTCCCACTATTGCTCCACTGCTTTCCAGGTGATTACTCCATTATTTAGTTGCAATTCCAGTTTGGTTTTGGGAGGAGGTCAGCGTGACTCCCATTCACTCCTCTGCCATCTTTCCGACTCTCCACAACTGAATCTTACTTATGTTATTATATCTTTTTGTGTGATCACCTGTTTATCTGTGAGGGGATATACCAGTTTTTATAAAATGACTGACTTACTAAGAGGCAATGCTATAAAGAAAGGAAATACCTTAGAATGAGGTTTTTAATAATTCTGTGGTTAGTATTATAAGTGAAACAGGCAAATAGTGAAGGCAAATTCATATCCAGAATAAGTATGTATTCTAATGTGAACAAATTATTGTTTCCTCCATGATAGAAGTCATTAAATAAAATCAAAACATACTCCCTCTTCTCCACATGTGCAGTAATTTTAGTATGTACATTGGAGCTGCAGCTGGCAGGGCAGGAAGGCAAAAGTGATGGTAATGAGGTCAGCTGCAGTGAGGATGGCAATGTATTTGATTTCCTGCCACCTCTGAATGTCTCCTACAACACATCATAGGTTCATGGAATCACCAGACTCCTGTGGATGGACTCAGGACAAACTCCATTGCTCACCTGAGCCTTAGAATTCCCCACTCTGTGATCCAATGATTAATATTTTCTAAAGTCAACTTCCAATCACCATTGGATTTGAACAAAGATTTTAGTGCTTATTTCAGGGTGTTTCCACAAGAATATCAAAGAGCTTCATTCAAGGAGCTCTGGGCACATGAACTGATTCAAACATGGGAATGCTGATGAGGCACCAAAACTCTAGTGAGTTGGCAAAAGATCATTTTCTGTTAGCCAGGAGCAAGCTTTTCTGTTAGCTGGTGCTATAGCTTGTATTTTATAGGCATTTGAGCATTTTCCCCTGCAGCAGGAACACCATAAGCAATTTGCCACGGTCACAGGGCTCTGAGTGTCAAAACACTGACATTACCTGGCCATGATAAACAACCTTAGTACACTGTTGGTGGGAATGCAGACTGGTGCAGCCAGTATGGAAAGCAGTGTGGAATTTCCTCAGAAAGCTGAAAATGGAACTGCCTTTTGATCCAGCGATTCCCCTGCTGGGACTATACCTTGAGAACACCAAAACGCCAATACAAAAGAACCTATGCACCCCAATGTTCATAGCAGCACAATTTACAATAGCCAAGTGTTGGAAGCAACCTAAATGCCCATTAGTAGATGATTGGATCAAAAAATCATGGTACATATACACAATGGAATACTACGCAACCGAAAGAAAAAAAGAAGTACTAAACTTTGCGATAGCATGGATGGAACTGGAGAGCATCATGCTAAGCGAAATAAGCCAGGGGGCGAAAGACAAATACCATATGATCTCACCTATAAGCGGAACCTAACCAACAATGCAAAGATGCAAGGAAAATAAGACCAGCAACACTGAAAGGAAAAGAAATCAACAGAGACAAGAGGGAAGGGGGGTCAGGGAAAGAGAAGGGAAGGGGAAAGTCAAGGAACATATAGCAAGGACTCATGGACAAAACCAAAGGGGAAGAGCTGAGGGAGGGAAGGTGAGAGGGGGCAAGGGAAAGAGGTGGGGGGGAGGCAGAGACAAATGTATTTAAAAAGTAAATAAATTAAAAAAAAAACAAAACACTGACATTACCATATTAATACCCTTGTGGGTGCTGCACTTTGCCACTGTGAGCCAGGGTTACATCACTCTCACTAACAGCAGAAGGCCCCTTGGAATCGCAGTATACCCCACGTTTATCTCAGGACATACAAGAAAATAACTACAAGAGTTCTTTTGTTAAATAAACGTTTTAATTTAGAATGGTCTTAGATTTACAGAAAAATTGGGAAGAGAGAACGAAGTCCTCATACACTTCAGACCCAGTGTCTCCTATTATCATTATCTTACATATTAGTATTGCATGTTTTCACAATTCATCAACAAATATAGATGCATTATTTTTAACTAAATTGCACTATTTATTCATATTTCCCTAGCTTTGCCTAATGTGCTTTTATCTGTTCCAGGATCCCATCAAAGATATATTACATGTAGTCATCATGTACCCTTAGGTTCTTCATGGCTATGAAAGTTACTGAAGTACTTTTCAAGGTTATTGACACTACTCAATGTATTTATCAATGTCATTATTAAGGGAGATTCCTTTGACACCTGAAATGGACATAATAAATATATAGGTTAATGAATCGTCTTTCATCCTTCCTTAGTTCAATATATGTCAAGGCTGACTTTGTGATTTAATCAAGCAAACAATCTGAACCATTTCCAATTAATCAAGCTAGCTCAATTCATTTAAATTCATTTTTAAGAACACCTATATTGATAAGTTCAACTTGATCTTAAGTTCTATTCCTCTCTATTTCATGCAGTACCTACAGCATCTGTAGATACAAATATAAAAAATACAAATATTTCCCAGAACTTTGCCAGTATAAATGAAAATCTGAAATTCTTCAGATATTTAAAAATTTTCCTCTTAGTTTGATTTTATATGGTTAATCTGGTGATGCCAGGATCTGGATCAGCAATAAGAGTCTGTTTCAATGAGGCCTAAGGAAAGTTCACATCCTCTTGTAAGATATGTCAATAAAGGTGCAGTCAGGGATATAAATCTCTATGAGTATTAGAGAATAGCAACTTTTATAGCAATAATATCTTGCATTAATGTGAAAGACACTGGGAAAATGAGGGTCCAAACAGGTAGTTAAAAGATGAAGGGGAACTCACTCACCTGACCTTATGTTCCCTGTATGTCAGAGAGAATATTTGAACCATAAGTGGGTGGAGAGTGTCTGCTTCTGATCACTTCCAGGAAGCTCCTAGGCCAAGCCCTGCTTTCAAGAACCTCTACTGTGTGGCCTATACCAATAGAGAGAAGGTTTCACCTCCCCAAGTATCTCCACTTGCTTAGAATCTAAGTCTTTCAGAGCCGTATGATTTTGAGACCTAATTCAAATAAACTTTCTACAAAGCAGATATCAGAAATGTAAATTTTAGTTTTCCAGTCTCTTCAATTTACAAAATCCTGCCAGAATGTAATGTAGGGTTGATATTAAGTCATCACACTCCACAGTTGCTACTAAGTTTAGTCTATCAGAAGCCCCAGCTGTCTGTAAGTAGTCTTGATCCAAGGATGCAAATGCACAGGTCTCCCTGAGACTTTTGTCTGGATGCAGCCTGAAAGCCACAGTTTTCAGAGTACAGCAGCAGCTCTGCAGTGTTCTGCCATGTTCTGCCATCTTCATTGAGTAGCCTATCTTAGCTGTGGCTCTGGCTTTACAGCCTCCTTTCTGTGGTTTTTATTTTCCATAATTTGTTTTTCAGGTTTTGTCAAATTTAAGTTGCTATTATTGTTGAAATCAGATCAAGTCTTTATTGCTTGCAATTAAGTAACCTACACTGTATAAATGGGATAATTTTTGGCCTTCCTAATTACTAAAGAAAACATTATCTATAGAAAAAATAACAAGTAATTAAGTTTTCTGCAGACAGATTAATGTTGGGAAAATGGGTAAGGCCCCCAAAGACACAGAACTTTAAAGCACAGAACTGTCAATTTGTAGATATTTTATTGACAAGTATTACATATAACATATAGACTTTATTTTTATTGTTATTCCATTACAGTTGTCCCAATTTTTCCTCTTTGCCCTTCTCCACATAGCCTACCCCCTGCTCTCATAGTCAATCCCCACACCATTGTCCATGTCCATGGGTCATTCATGCATATTCTTTGACTAGCCCCTTCCCCTTCCTTCCACTGTTATTCTCCTCCCCCTTCTCCTCTGTCTACTGTCAGTCTGTTCCATTTTTATGTCTCTGTTTCTATTTTGCTCATTAGTTTATTTTATTCATTAGATTACTCTTATAAATGAGATTATATGGTATTTATCTTCACTGACTGGCTTATTTCACTTAATATAATATTCTCCAGTTCCATGCAGGCTGTCACAAAAGGTAGGTGGTCTCTTTTTGCTGCATAGTATTCCCTTGTATATTACAGTTTTTTATACATTCATCTACTGATGGCCATGTAGGTTGTTTCCAGCACTTGATTATTTTAAATAGTGCTGCTATAGATATAGTGGAGCATAAATTATTTTGAATTGGTGTTTAAGGATTTTGGGAATATGCCCAGCAATGGAATCACTGTCAAAAGTCACTTCCATTTTTAATTTTTTGAGGAGATTTTTTACACGGTTTTCCACAGTTGCTGCAACAGTCTGCATTTCTACCAACAGGCACTAGGATTCTCTTTTCTCCACATCCTCGCCAGCACTTGTTTTTTGTTGACTTATTAACGATATCCATTTTGGCAAGTGTGAGGTGATATCTCATTGTGGTTTTAATTTGCATTTCTCAGATGGCTGGTGACGATGAGCATGTTCTCATATGTCTATGGACCATATTTATGCCCTCCTTGGAGAAGTGCCTGTCCAGGTCCTTTGCCCATTTATGAACTGGTTTTTTGTCTTCCTGGTGTTGAGTCATATGAGTTCTTTATATATTTTAGAGACTAAACCCTTGTCCAATGTTTTATTGGCAAATATGTTCTCCCATACAATTGTTTCCCTTTTCATTTTGATGATGGTTTCTTTAGCTCTGTGGAAGCTTTTTAATTTGATATAGTCCCATTTGTTTATTTTTTCCTGTATTTCCCTTGTCCTATGAGATATATTGGCAAAATATTGCTATATGGGATATATGAAATTTTACTGCCTATGTTTTCTGTTAGGATTTATGGTATCATGACCTATTTAAGTCTTTTGTCCATTTTGAGTTTATTCTGGTGTAAGTTGGTGGCCTAGTTTCATTTTTTTGCATGTACCAGTCCAGTTTTCTCAACACCATTTATTGAAGAGGCTATTTTTACTCCATTGTATGTTCATGCCACCTTTTTCAAATATCAATTGACTATAGATATATGGATTTATTTCTGGGCTCTTTATTCTGTTCCACTGATATATGTGTCTGTTCTTATGCCAGTATAGGTTGTTTTGATTACAGTAGCCTTGTAGTATAGTTATATCAGGAATTGTGGTCCTTCCAACTTTATTCTTCTTTCATAACATTGCTAAAACTATTCATGGTCTTTTTTTTGGAGTGTTTGTTCTAGATCAGAGAAATATGCCATTAGGCTTTTCATCGGGTTTGCATTCAATCTATACGTTGGTTTGTGTATTATGGACACTTGAATGATGTTAATACTTCCAATACATGAACAGGATATATGTTTCCACATATTTGTATTTTCCTCAATTTCTTTCTTCACCATTTCATAGTTTTCTGAGTATAGTTGTTTTGCCTCCTTGGTTAAATTTATTGTTAGGTACTTTATTTTTCTTGTTGATTCAGTCAATGGGATTTTTTTTTCTTAGTTTCTCTTTCTGATAATTCATTGTCGTCGTACACAAATACCATAGATTTCTGAATATCAACTTTATATCCCTCTACTTTGTTAATTCATGTATTAAGTTGAGTAGATTTTTGGTGGAGACTATAGGGTTTTCTATGTACACTATTATGTAGTCTGAAAACAATAACAGTTTTACTTCCTCCTTTCCTACCTGGATGTCTTTATATCTTTTTCTTGTCTGGTTGATGTGACTAGAACTTTCCTGATCCATATTGAATAAGAATGGTGGTGGTGGACACACTTGTCTTGTTCCTGACCTTAAGGAAAAAACTTTTAATTTTTGCCCATTGAGTATGGTGTGGCAGTAGATTTCCCTTAAAAAACTTTTATTGTGTTGAGGTATATTCCCTCTATTCCCACTTTGCTGAGTTTTTTTATCATAAATGGGTGCTATATTTTATTAGATGCCTTTTCACCATCTATGGATATGATCATGTGATTTTTGTCCCTAATTTTGTTTATATGGGTTATTATATTTATTGTTTTGTGAATATTGTACTATCCTTGCATCCCTTGCATGAATCCCACTCTGTCATGGTGTGTGATCATTTTAATGTATTGCTGGATCCAGATTGCCAATATTTTGTTGAGGATTTTAGCATCTATGTTGTGTTTTTACCTGGTTTTAAAATTAGGGTAATACTGGCCTTGTAAAAAAGTTTGGGAGTCTTCCTTCTTTTTGAATTTTCTGGAGTAGTTTGAGAAGAAAATGAGAAGTTAGTTTTTCTTTGAATGTGGTAAAATTCCTGTTTGAAGTCATCCATTCCAGGACTTTTGTATGCTGGAGGTATTTTTTTATTACTGCTTCAATTTCACTTGTTGTTATTGGTCTATTCAGGCTTTCTGCTTTTCCTTGATTCAGTTTTGTTAGAGTGTATGTTTCTAGAAATTCATGTATTTTATTCTGGTTGCCCAATTTCTTAGCATAAAGTTGTTCAAAGTAATTTCATTTTGTAAAATTTATTAATTATTTTATTTTTTATAATTTTTTAAAATTTATAAATCATATTTATTCTATTACAGTTGTCTCAATTCTTACCCTTTTACTCCCCCACCCATCCCACCACCACAGCCCACTCCCACAGGCAATTCCCACTCTGTGGTCCATGGTCATGGGTCATTCATACATGTTCTTTGCCTAGTCCCTTCCCCTTCTTTCCATGTTTGCCCTCTTTCCCCATCCCCTCTGGTCACCTTCAGTCTGCTCCACATTTCCGTGCTTGTGGTTTATTTTGTTTGTTTTGTTGAACAGATTCCACTTAAAGGTGAGATAATATGGTATTTGTCTTTCACCAAAGGGCTTATTTCATTTAGCTTAATATTCTCCAATTCCATCCATGTTGTCACATAAGGTAGGGATTCCATCTCTTTGTCTTTCTTTTTCTTTTTTCTTAAATGCAGATTTTTATTTTTTTAAATGTCAAAGTTAATTATAAAATATTAAGAAATGTAAAACCATTATAAGGTCTCAACAGTTAAAACAACATGATACCAGCAAAGAAATAATCAAGCAGATCAATGAAATATAATGAGCATTCTAGAGACAAAAGTATATATCTGTCTAACAATGTAATATATGATTAAGTTGATATTTCAAATCAATGGAGAAACTAAGGCTTTTTTCAACAAATAAGGTGCATGGACCACTTTTACTTGACATAAAACAAATATATAGCCCTATTTCACACACTATAAAAGAAATATTCAGGGGAGTGAAAAACCAGTATGTAGAATATAAGGAGATTTTGGAGAAAATACAAAATTATATTTTTCTTACCCCAAAGTAAAATATTCAAACCCAGAAGCTATAAAGTAAAATATTGACAATATGACTATATTAAACATTTAAGACTGTACAGTAATATACTTATTAAAAAGTTAAAGGACAATTAATAAATTAGGAAAGTTTTGCAACACATCTAAAAAAGGGTTAATTTTTTTTTTTTAGGGAAAACATTCTATGAACATTTAATGAAAAAATGGAAAAGAATACCAAAAAATCATTTAAAACTTTTTTAAAATAATAGAAATAAGGAAGAAATATACAAAAACAGGTCATTATCACAATCAGATTAATACGTATTAAAAATATTGGCAATATCAAGTATTGGCAACAGTGAAAGGAACTGGGTATTCATAGAAACTTTTTCATTTTCTTAAAGCAGTCACTTTAGCATATTTTGCAATGCTGGTTTGGTGGAGGTGTATTCTTTTATCCTTCTTTTGTTTTGGAAACTCCTTATTTCACCTTCCATTTGAATTGAGAGCCTTGCTGGGTAGAGCAGTCTTGGTTGCAGGCCTTTGTTTTTCATGACTTGGAATATTTCACACAAGCCTCTTCTGGCTTTCAGCGTTTCTGTTGAGAAGTCAGCTGCTAGCCGTATTGGGGTTCCCTTATATGTTACTACCTCTTTCTCCCTTGCTTGCTTTAGGATTCTCTGTTTGTCTTTAATATTTGCCATTTCAATGATGATGTGTCTTGGAGTGGGCCTCTTTGGGTTCCTCTTGAATGGGACCCTCTGTGTTTCCTGGACTTATGGGACTTTTTCTCTCTTCCAATTAGGGAAGTTTTCCATCATGACTTTTTCAAACAGGTTCTCTATTTCTTCCTCGTCCTCTTCTCCTTCTGCTATACTTATTATATGGATATTATTATATTTCAGGTTGTCCTGCATTTCCCTCAATGCCTCTTCATTCTTTTTGAATCTTTTTTCATTTTCTTGCTCTTTCTGGGAGCTTTTTTCTACCTGGTCCTACAGCTCACTAATTTGGTCCTCAGCTTCATCGAGCCTGCTTTGGATTCCTTCTACTGTGTTCTTCAATTCAGAAATTGTATTCTTCATTACCTCTTGTCTCTTTTTGATAGTTCCTATGTCCTTTTTCATGCTGATATAGTTTGCAGTAAGTTTCTCGTAGTTTTCCTGTAGTATTTTGTAATTCTCTCTGAGCTCACTAAGCTCATTGAGCTTCCTTCGAACCATTGTTTGGAACGCAATATGTGATAGTTTACTTGCCTCTATTTCATGTAGTTATCTTCCCAGGGATTCTTCTTTTCCTTTCAAATGGGGGATATTTCTTTGTCTTCCCATTATTTGTGAGACTCTTCTTTTTTGCTTCTGCTTCTTAAGTTGATCTGCCTTGATTTCCTAACTTTGTGGAGTGAACATCTATGGAAGGAGACTGCTGCTTTTACTTTCTGGATCTGCCTCCGATGATGTCAGATATTGTCCCTGTGTGACCTTAGGCCGTCTGTTCGAGACTTCCAGTGATCTACTGTTTGTGGTTGTCTCCTTCAGCTGTTAATCAAGTCACTCTGCACTCAGCAGCCTGCCTTAGACAACTCAGGATGGAGTGGAGTCTCTACTGGGGTCACGGTTATTGGAACCTCTCTCGCTGCAGCTGTATGGGGGAGGAGTCCACACTAGGATCCCGCCTGCTACTCTCTCCATTCTCTTCCCAAAGCCTCCACCCCCAGTCTCTCCTCAAGTGTCTCCAGACCTCTCTGCATCTCCTTTTGCCAGTGATCTACTGTCTATGACTGCCACTCTGCACTCAGCAGGTGACTTAGACAGCATAGGGTGGGGTGGGATTCCACCTGGGGGCAGGGTAATTGGGCTCTCTGAAGATAGTGCTGCTCTGCAGGTGGGTCTCTGCCTGAGCAAGATGGCCGCTGCCGCATGGAGGAGAGTCAGCACCGAGATCCCACCGGCCACTCTCTCAGTTCTCTCCCCAAAGCGTCATTCCCCAGTCTCTCCTCAGGTGTCTCTAGCCCACTCTGCCCCTGCCTTTGCCAGAGACCAGGGTAAGTGGCTGCAAATAAAAATTTGAATGGTTCTTTGCATCTCCAGCCACCTGTCTCTAGCAGAGAGTAATCCTGCCGCTTTTTGCAGATGGCTGTTTTCTGTGTACTTTTTGGGCTCTGGTGCTGTTGGCTAGAGATCCCCACTTTTGGTTTAGACTCCACTCTTCTCAGGGGGATCCAACTGGCCGTTTCTATATCTTTCTGGTGCTGCTGCCCGTGGGCACCCCTGAAAGCCTTCTCGTGTCTGTACTGCACTCCTTACCAGTTAGATTGTGCTAAAGCCAATTCTTCTCTCTCTGAGGTTACAAGGCTCCTCTCTCGCCATTGTTCAGTTATTTGTTCCAGTTGATTTCTCCACAATTTAGTTATTGCAGGTTTTCCTTGGAGGAGGTCAGTGTGACTTCTAGTCACTCCTCCACCATCTTGATACCCTCAAAGTAATTTCTTATAATCCTTTCTATTATTGTAATATCAGTTCTTATTTCTCTTTTGTTTCTGATTTTTTTTTTTTTAATTTGGGCCCTCTTCTTTTTTTCTTGATGAATCTGGTTAAAGTCTTATGAATTTTATCTCCTCAAAGAACCAGCTCTTGGACTCATCAATCCTTTGAATTGTCTTTTTAATCTCTAGGTCACTTAATTCTGCCTTGATATTGATTGTTTCCTTTTTTCTATTCACTCTGGGCTTTATTTGTTGTTCCTCTAGTTCTTTTAGAGGTAGGGATAAGTTGTTTATTTGAGATTTTTTTATCTTCTTGAGGTAAACCTGTACTGCTATGAATTTCCCTCTCAGGAATGCCATTGCAGTATCCTACAGGTTTTGAGTAGTTATGTGTTCATTTCCATTTGTTTCCAGGTAATTTTTTATTTCTTCCTTGATCTCATTGTTAATCCATTCATTATTTAATAATATATTATTCAGTCTCCACGTATTTGAATATTTCTGAGTTTTTTTTCCTTGATGTTAGTTTCTAGTTTCAAGCCATTGTGACCTGAGAAGATCCTTGATATGACATTAATTTTCTTGATTTGTTGAGGCTTGTTTACTGTCCTACAATGTGGCCTCTCTTTGAAAATAATGTGTATGCATATAAAACAAATGTATATTTTGCTTCTTTAGGGTGAAATGCTCTGTAAATATCAGTTAAATCCATCAGATCTTGGGTGTCATTCAATGCCACAATATCCTTGTTGGTATTTTTGTTTGGATGATCTATCCATTGTTGACAGTGGGGTGTTAAGATCCCCTATGATGACTGTATTACTGTCAATCTTCATAAAGTCCTCCAGAATTTTGCTTATGCATTTATGTGCTCTTATGTTGAATGGATATATGTTTACATGGGATATATCTTCTCATTGGACAACTTTCTTAAACATTATATAGTGATCCTCTTTATCACTCATTATGACCTTTGATTTGAAGTCTATTTTTTCTGACATAATTGTTGCTACCTTAGTTTTTCTTTTATGTACGTTTGCTTGCAATATTTTTTTTTATCCCTTTACATTTAGAGTGTTTAGATCTTTTGTTTGAGTGGGTCTCTTGTAGACAGCACATAGGAGGATCATGTTTTTTTATCCATTCAGTTATCCGATGTCTTCTGATTGGAGTATTTAATCCATTTATATTTAAGATTGTTATTGATAGGTTTTGATTCATTACTACTTGTTTTCCTTTGTGCCTGTGTTCCTTTCTCTTTCTCTTTTTCTTCATCTTCTTAAAGCAGTCCCTTTAGCATGGCATGCATTGTTGTTTTGGTAAAAGTGTACTTTTTTAGCCTTTTTTTTTTTTTTTGGCCTGGGAACCTCCTTATTTTGCCTTCCATTTTAATTGAGAACCTTGCTGAGCAGAGTAGGCTTGGTTCCAGGCCTTTGCTTTTCATTAGTTGGAATAGTTCTTGCCATTCTCTTCTGGCTTGGTGTGTTTCTTTGAGAAATCAGCTGCTAGCTTTATCCCCTGTATGTTATTATCTGTTTGTCCCTTGCTGTTTTTAATATTCTCTCTTTGTCTTTAATATTTGGCATTTTAATTATGATGCATCTTGGAGTAGGTCTTTTTGGGCTCATGTTGATTGGGGGCCTGTGTGCTCCCTGAACTTGCATGGTATTTTCCCTCTCCCAGTTCAGAAAGTTTTCTGTCATTTATTCAAACAGTTTTTCTATTCCTTGCTCCTTTTCATCTCCTTCTTCTATTCCTGTGATTTGAATGTTGTTAGTTTCATGATGTCTTAAAGTTCCCTTAAACTATCCTCATACTTTTTCAGTCATATTTCATGCTGTTGATCTATCTAGTGTTTCTTTCTATGTTGTCTTCCAGCTCATTACTTCGATCCTCTGCTTCATCCAGCCTGTTTGTAATTCCTTCTAGTGTATTTTTTTTTATCAGATACTGTGTTCTTCATTTCTTCGGGTTTCTTGTTTATAATTTCTACTTCCTTTTTAATGCTGTTGTAATTCTCACTCAGTTCCTTGTAGTTTTCACTGAGTTCCTTTAGCATCTTTATAACCATTACTTTGAGCTATATGTCTTATAAATCATTTACCTAAATTTCATTTAACACTTTCTGGTGATTTCGCCTTTCCTTTTGTTGGATATCATTGTCTTGCCATTTTAGGTGACTCTTTGTGTTTGTTTCTGCATATTAGATTGATCTGCTTTGACTCTCTTTCTTTGTGGGGAGGCCTTCTGTGATAGGAATCCTGTGGGCCTCGGTGGTGCAGTCTCCTTGATCTCCTGAGCTGGATATTCTAGGCAAGGGCTTTATGCAGTTCATGTGGGCTCTCTTGTTGTAACTGGGTTTTGGTTGTTGTTGGCTCATTCATTGGTGGGTTCTTCCCTCCCACTTGCTAACTGAGAGTCACAACCCCCACCACAGCTTGTGTAAGGAGCTGCCATAACAAAACAATCCAGCAAACAAGACCCACACCAGCAGAAATACCCCCCAACCACAGCTGCAATATTAACAACAAATGAGCTAAGATCTATAAAGGTGAAAAGAGAATCAGAACATTATAAGAAAGGAAAAATGACTATGAGGTGATTAACCAAAAGAAAAATGATTTTCATAGGGTAGGGGGAAGAGAAATAATAAGAGTAAGGTAGTGAAACAAAGCAAAGAAAAGGAGAAAATAAAATTTACCAGATAAATAAAATAAGAGAAGAATAGGGCACACTGGAGTAAGACAAGGGAAGAGTACAATATTAAAAGAAAAAGAAAAAAATGTGAAAAAATAGGAACCAAATTGAAGAAAAATAACCACCACAGTTATATCCACAACTAAGGAGCAAAGATTAATAAAGTTGGAAGGAGAATAATAATATATAAGAAAGAAAAAAAGGAAGAAAAGAAAAAAAAAGACTGTGAGATGTCTGAAGGAAAGAAAACTGATTTTAAGAAGATAGAGGGGAGAAATAATAAACTTAAGTGTTAGGAACTAGGCTAAGAAAAGGGAAAAATAAAATGAAAATAAGACAGGCCAGGAGGAAGATAAAATGGAGTAGGACAGAAGAATAGTGATATACTAGATTTAAGATAAGAATAGAAAAAATAGTGAACACCTAGGAAATCAATTGAAGAAGTTCAACAACCACAATATCAATGATAACCAAGGAAATATTACTAAAGGTGGAATGATAATGAGGATATTTTAAGAATGGGAAAAAGAATCTGAGATGACTAATGGAAAGAAAGATGCTTTTGAGTGATGTAAGGAGGAGAAATGGTAAGAGTGAGAAATAGAAATAAGCTGTAGAAAGGAAAAAAATAAAATTTAAAATGAAATTGAGAAAGAGCAGAACGAAGGCAAAATGGAGTAAAATAAAAGAAGAGTAAAATATGAGATTGGGATTAAAACTAAAATAAAATAATGAAAAATAAAAATAAGAAGTAAAAAATTAAATAAAAATAAACAAAAATAGTGAAATAATAGGAAAAAAATTGAACACAAAGAAACAATCTTAAAAAGCTATTCAGGAATTCATTTCAGCAGAATCTAGTATTTGCTGGCCTACTCTCTTCTCCTTCAGGATTCATCCCTGATGTCATCTTGTGTCACAGTATGACTTTAGGCAGCCTGTTTGAGGCTACAAATGATCCACAGTCTGTGGCTGTGTTCTTCAAGCTTGGCTTATCTCTGCTGTTCTGCCTTGCTGACTTTTTATCCACATAAGGCCTGATGGTTGTTCATCTAATGTCTGATAGCACTGCATGTACCACATCCACCTGCCTCCAGATGGCAGACTCTGGTGCAATCAGGAGGGTGGAATTTCTGGATCACCCCCAGGGGGCACTGTTCAGCCTTCAGGGAAGATGATGATTGTGTTCCCTGCCCCTATGCCACACATTTTGATCATTCCCAGGTTATTTTCACTAATGTATAGTTTTTGATGAATTACAGACTCAATATTTTGAGTCTGTTTCATGTGACAGACCAATCTGTATAAAAGTGTCAACTCTTTCCTGCTTGGTGCTGATGGCAGCTCTGTCTAAGCAAACATAGATTTTAGATAACATTTATAATTTTCCTAAATTACAATTGCATTCTGTATGGAGATTGTTATAATCCCACAAGTAAGATTGTGTATCATTTATTATAAAGTAAACATATATTTTCTCAGAATGTTTGGACACCATGTGTGAGGGTCTGCAGGTCACTTATATTCTACTGGTTTCAAATTTCTCATCTACTAAATGGGGAAGCAAAAGATCTCTTAAATAGTTTTCAAAATTGTACAATCATATATAATTTTAATAATGTAGATAATTATACATTAAATCCAGTTTCAAAAACTATAAAGTTTTATTAATCATATTGTGTATATACTATTGCTCAGGAAAAATACTTCTATGTCACTATTTTATCGGCAATACTTTGTTTAAAAATGGGAATTGACTGATTTCCTAAAAGCAGTTGGCCACAAGTGATTTGTTGCCTGTTCCAAGCATAATCAGCTTTCTCTTGAATTTATTTCTTGCCTTTACATACTCACTATCGCAGCTTACATGATACTCACTGGCTGTTATAAACCAGGTTTGCAGCTGGAGACAGTTCTTGCTTCCCAATTATACAGCAGGAGAAAGATCACAGTGAGTCAGTCTCTCTCTGTCACTCTGTGTCTCTGTCTTTCTCCATCTCTCCCTGCCTCTCTTTCCTTTCCTCTTTTTGTCTGTCCTTTACCTTCAGTAGCAAATCTGGAACAGCTAGATTTCTTCCTTTGATTTCTAGACTAATTTCATATTTTTAAAATCTTTCAATAGCAATATTATAGCCACGTTCACATGCAAAACAATGAATTCATCTGGTAAACATGACACTAGTAAATATAATAATTTTAAAATTATATAAATGTTTTATGTAATATTTTGTTTTTTATTATACCTAAGTATTTTGATTCCCTCCAAAAAGGCATGTTTAAATAGCAGGACTCTTGGATGGACATTTCTTGGATATTATTTTTATTAAAAATAATCTGCTTTGGTGACTAGTAAACACCAAAACTGCACAACACTTTCCACAAACATAACTTGCATCCTCTGGAGAGTAGTATCCCTTTACTGTGTATGCTAACTAATCCTTGAAGGGCAAGAAGTATAAAGTCCCCTTTGCTTGACCTATTTCTCTCATATACAATGACTCAATTTGAATGTGTTAAACTAAAACTTATAATGTAATATAATGTGCATATTCAAGTCCAAGTTTACCCTTGCCTTTAAAATAAAATCTAGGGTTATTTAGGAGAAAAAGTAGGTTTCCTAGTAGCATTCTAAGTTTAAGTTTACTAAACTACCCCTTTTTAAATAAAAACGCACTTCTTTATTTCCTGTTGTGAAACTATATACATACTATATTAGTTTTCTATTACTATCCTGACAAATCACCACAGATAGAGCCACTGAAAACAATACCCACTTGTTACTTTAGTGCTGTATGTGACAAGTTCTGACTGGCTCCACTATATCCTGTGCTGAGGGGCTCACATAATGGAATCAAAGTATCAGCCCTCCTATTCTCTACCTTTGGTCTGCTATAACCATTATTACTGACTGTTCAGAATGTGTTCACCAACGCAAGAACATTTTTGGGAAACGCCCTGTATTGTTTCAGGAACTGTAACCCTGCCGACAGGCTGGAGGGCTCCAAGGCTGGAAATAATCAGGGTGGCTTAGGAGAAACAGGCTTCTGAAGAGACATAACCTATCCCCACTGGCAGGGGCATAGCTCCTGCTTGACCCTGTGATAGTCACTTGATGATGGGTAAGTTATCTCATGCAGAGATAACAACCTAAGCCAGACATCGATCAATTGATATGTGAGGCAGACAAGATATTGGGGACATGGAGAAAGAGAAAAAAGGCCTGCACCCCTCAGGTTGACTTGGACATGGCCAAAGTCCTCATTCCATCTGAAAGAAATCTCATTGTCTCTTGGCGGCTCCTTCCCCCCGCCTGGCTCAGGCTTGAAACAATACCAGAGTCAGTCCTAAACCAGATCTGGTGGTTCCCAGGGAAATTGGGCCTAAAAGTAAATTCTTTAAAGTGTAGTTTGTTCTTCCCTCAAAAGCTATAGCCAGTTCATGCTGGGAAGGAAATTTACATTTTTCACAGACCTAACCCTATACCCTTGTGCACTCTTATGTTTACTATGCTCTCATATTTCATCTCTCTTGTTTACTACTCTCCTCTCAGACTCATGTAAATCAGTGTGTTCCTGCCATTTGTTTTCTTCAAAACATCACCCATTTTCTCTGAATTTTAACATACTGATGTAATAAGATAACTTGTGCATTCCTGTTACCTAGCCCCACTAATAACCTTTTCAATAAAAGCCTTTGGAAAAAGAGGCTAGGGGGGCTTCTTGACAAAGAGGAAAGTGACCCAGTGCCCTTTCCTGGCAAACAGAGAAGTGTGTTTGTGACGACTTGTGTTTATTCCCCCCATCTGCGACACCTTCAGGATGGGCTCTGTGGGATTCAGAGCCCTGCTCCCATATCAGCTGACCCCGGACTGTAATCCTCAGATCCCGGAGAGCCCCGCTCCCCATGACGCACCCCATTCCCCCATGCTACAAATATGAGAGATATAAATAAGGAATTCAGAATTACTTCTTTCAAATTCTGTAACTCTGGTGATGGAATCACATCACATAATTCTTCCATGAGCTTATCTTATTCCCTACTCTACTCAAGTAGGGATGGCTGAGTTTTAATATTTTTAACCTATTAAAATGTGTCCATTATTTATTCTGATATCAACCAACCTCACTTCCTTCATTAAGTGTTTCTTCCATTTAGTTCCAATTTAAAACTCACAATTTTTGCTTTCTGAATACATTCCCCTTTCATGAAGGATTCCACACTAGTGAGATAAGAAGTCAATGATTTCTGGGTCTGAAATAAAGGTCTATTCTTTGAACAGATCCTCTCTACCCTCATCTACTTGTGTGGAAATACTACAGGCAGTTGGTTCCAATCCATCAGACCACCATCAAACACATGTCTGAACTACATTTATTGTTCTGTTTATTTTCCCTTTGGATTTTCTCTTCTCAATGATCACTTTCCTTAGGCTCCCAAGTCAGTCAAGTTCTCAGACATGTTCCCTTAGGGAACATACCATGTTCTTCATCCTCCCTCCTGCAATACCAGTATCATCTGGACACTCATTGCATACTGCTTGAAGTATTTTATGTGTTCTAATAGGAAATCTCTCCTCACTCCTGTCCAAATTATTGTGTAAACACCAGTATAGATTTTTCAGTCATCAAAGCGGTTGATTTCATTTTTTTCCATATGTCATATCAGGGTGTCTTAATCACTTCTTGAATCCAAGGTTCCTCAGAAATCCATACACCATGCCTTTTTTCCAGCGATAAGCTTATTTGTAACCTAATCAACCTTCGTGTTTCTGTAACCGTGAAAATAGCCCTCCTTCGTTATTTAACCATTTATAACAGACATTCTAGTATTTTGGTTTTCCTTTCTTTTCTGTTTAGCCTGGCCACCATGATCTATATCTCTTCCTTTCTTGCTCCAGCTTCTATTTTGAATTAAAAAGTCAAAAACCATTTGTATGGATACTGTTTTTGCTTTTTGATTATTTGTGTTTACTTAGTTTTATGAATTTGTTTTCCCTTGAGACTTTCTTAGAATATCTACTTTCTAGGTTCACAGTATATGAACACTAAGACCTTATTAAATTTAATGAGTTAAATTTTAATTAAACCAAAAATATGACTTTCCCTCATAAAATAGAACTTCTCAAATCAACTTTGTTTATTTATATCACACATTCACTGAGTTTCTGATGTCATAGTGATGGCGACTGGAAAATGACAGGGAGAAGTGAGCTGTGTTTCAAATACCTGTGTTCAATTTCCTTTAAAATTTGTTCATAATTCGGGTCATTAAAAAAAAAAAACACCAGTGAACAGAATTTGGGATGTAATTTATTTTTGTTAATTCCACAGTCAAAATTTCATACACCTAGTATTGTGAACCAAAGTCAAACATAATAAACTACATATTTCTGGATTAAAACTATAATAAACAGGTAATGTAATTAAAAACTCTGTCCACTTTAAGCCCATCAATGTCCATTCAATCTGGCATTGTGTTTTACTTTCTGGGCTTTCCATGTAAGGAGTCAGACTCCCTGCAGATGTGAAAGACAATTCTTACTTCAAATCAGCAGGAAAGTTAATGCTTTATCCTAAGAAAAGCATTTTAATCTGCTTCCAAGAGCAAATCCTTGTTTGTGTTAAAGACTCCAACAAATTTGTCATTATTTGTACTGAAGGAAAAGAAAAAGCCATATCTCATTTATAAAGAGCTTCCACCCTCAAACCCATGTCTACTAAGAACAGTGTCATTTTCCCAAAAGATGTAGGATCCACAGTATGGTGGTTCCAATCTATTTTTCTGCCACCTGACAAATCCTATGAGACACCTCTGATGTCAACTGTGGTGTGACACACATTTTCTCTGCCTAATATTTTGTGTCCACATTACATCTTGATTAAGGGTAAAATTTTCTTCTCAGAGATCTCTCTTCAGCTGTGGAAACTGTGGGGAGTACATGCTGGTGACTGTTACTGTTATTATCTTATTATTGGCACTTTATAGATGAGAAACCTGCAGCCTAGCATATTTGTGTAACTCACCCACTTCTGTACATCAGTAATGGTGAAGCCAAAATCTGTACACAGCCAGACTCCTCCATCTTACTCAGTAGTGTCTTCACATGCACAAAAGGGAGCTATTTGAATACCAGACTAGAAACTGAGCATAACACTTCAAGTGGATGGATGTTGCTATATTGACACCACGGCATGAATAATTAATAGGGAATCTCAACACCATGTGTCTCCTTCCTCTCTGCATCCTTGAAAGCCAGCACCATGTGGTCTGGTGGGCAGCACAGCAGCACCCCAGGGGTCCAACTCCTGGTCCGGGGAGTGTCCAGATATGGAGCCAGAAGGAGAGTCAGCCAGAGTGGCAGCCCCAGGACACCAGCATTGGCTGCCACCCACATCTATATCCTATTCATTTCCTGCTATGAACTTCTAGCTTAATCTGTTCCTATAATAGAGAAGTTTGTGTCATATTTGTCATTTTTGGAAATCCTCACAGAATTAAAATCACCCACATGTTCCATATAAAAGGAAAAATAACTTGAAGAACAGGGCTTGAATCCTTCATCTCCAGCCACCATGGGACAAATGGTAGAGCCTACATCTTTTGCCTCAGCCATAAACTGAGGACTAGAATGCAATTTAACTTCACAGCATGTATGAAGGAGTCATTCTTAGTTTTTCCCAAAAGAGGCCATCTTAACTCTTGAATGGCACCTTAAGCACAAGGGTTAGGTGCTCCTGCATGAGGGTTGCTCCATCTTTGTTAGGATTCCCTTACAGTTTCTAGCTTGTGTTATAATCAAACAGCTCTCGGAAAATTCACTGAGCAGCAGAGGGCCACACTGCACATTCTAGAGCACCCCTCTAAGGTTTCAATGTTACCAGCAGCTGCTTAGGGAATACTAGGCCATATGAATAGCCCCTGCTTGCCCCTGCCTCTAAGGTATCACGGTAACTATGAATTCTAGTTTGATTTGACCAAAAAAGTATCCATTTCTAAATTAACAAAACTCAATTATTCATAAATTCTAAAATTTGTTTTATTCTACATGAATGAGGCCCAAATTAGAGAACAAAAAATCCTAAAGAACAGTATTGTACCATCTTTGGCAAACATGCTAAACAAAAAACAGAGGCTCAAAACAGTCGTGGCAACCCTTGCAAGTGACCACTAAATTTTATGTTAGATAAAAGGGTCTGCCAAACGATGAAATGGGAGTGACCAATGAAGCAGGATTTCTTTGAAGACGGTGCTCTGAAAACTTCCAGCCATATCCATAGCCGCTTCACCGGGATCTAAGTGCAGCAGGTCCCACAGGTGCAGAGAAGGAGGACTGAGGGCCCTCTGTTATGTCTAAATGGGAAGTGTTAGAGGCTTGAGGCGCATGTGTCTTGCATTTTCAGTGTCTGGTTGTGCAAAATTTTTTCTTCCCACAGGCTCTTCAGAAGGGTATCTTGCACAGGGTATTCTGAGAAATCCTCTAAAGATGTACCTGCCAACCGGCATAGGGAAAGCTGTTTTCCTTTCTCAAGAGAATGGCTGTTTTGGGTGTGCAAGGGATGCGTGAGGGATATTGGAGCATTAACTGGCACTCCCACCCCTAACCCAGGATGCACAATCACGGCTGTTTCTCCTTGCCTCCTGTGAACCCTGAGCTGCTCCTTGAGGGGACCGGAGGGTAAGGAAGTAGTTGGCGGAGTGAAAAGATAGATTCTCAGCCAGCATTTCCCTATAAATTCAGGGCCCGGACCTGACCTGAGCTGCGGGAGAGGCTGAACATCCCACAGGGATTGGACAGGGTGGGGAGTACTTAAAACTGAATGAGAGATTGAAATTTGGATATTGGATTATATTGTCTTCTGAGAACCTGAAAGTAAGATTGTCTATTAACAATGAAATCGATCATGGAAAATAAGATCGCTGCCAAAAATGTATCACAGAAAGTTTTGAAATGTAGTGAGGAGGTATAATATCTCACAACTGTCTTCATAATTTGAAGGGCCTTGTTCTTTGATAGAATATTCTGCTTTTAATTTCTTTGTAAGGAGCATTGTTTACCCCTCCTCTATCTTTCTCTCTAGAAGCTTTTAGAATCTTTTATTTATTCCAAATTGTCGCTTAATCTTTAGTATCTTTGATTCTGCTAATTAATCTTTGTATTTGGTCTTTATTGTTCTATGTTTATTTTTGTAATTGTACTAATTCATTTATTTAATTTTCGTTTTTTCTTTTTTAAAATCAAATCGTGTCATAATTTTCTAACTTCCTAGAAAACTCATAAAAGCTTTTTTAATTTTTTTTTCTAATGGTAAGCATTCCATAATATTTTCTTCCTCTGGTTGTGTGCTATGGTACATGATTGTTTTTGCTACAGATTTTAAAAATAAATATCCAATGATCTTTTTCTGCTTTCTTTTTTCTCATAAGGTAATATTGAGATAATTTCATGATGCCCTAACTACCCTTCCTTTGCATTTGCTTTGTATGCACTTAATGGACATTTCTTTGTAGAATTAAACAATGATTTTTATACCCAGCTGTCTGTGGGAGAGGAAAAGAGAACTAGTGAGGAATAGAGATCAGGAAAACCATTATCTAGAATATTCCCTCCAGGATCTGCTCCAAAATGTTTGAGGTGTCCCATATGATCTCACCTATAAGTGGAACCTAACCAACAATACAAAGGTGCAAGGAAAATAAGACCAGCAACACTGAAAGGAAAAGAAACCAACAGAGACCAGAGGGAAGGTGGGGGGGCAGGGGAAAAGGAAGGGAAGGGGAAAGTCAAAGAACATATAGCAAGGACTCATGGACAAAACCAAAGGGGAAGATTTGAGGGAGGGAGGAGGGGTCAAGAGAAAGTGGTGGGGGGTAGACAGAGACAAATGTATTTGAAAAAATAATTAATTAAAAAAATGTTTGAGGCTTCTGGACCTGAAACTCACTACTTTGGAATATTGCCCTGTTCAAACAGAAAGAGACTTTGACTGGAGGATGGAATTGGATGAACTTGTTGAGTAGGTTTATTAAGATCTCATTTTGCCCACACAGGAAGTTAAGACAAAGGCAAAAAATTGTGCACTGTATGAGGCTTCTTTTCTCTGCCCCTAGTTTTCTTGCTCCTGCTGAGTATCCCTCAAGAGGCTTCTTCAGCTACAATGGCTAAGGCATCTTAATGACACCCCCCAAGCTGAGGTCACATGCAGTATTTCTCCCAAACTGCAAATGTAATTGCCTGATATTTGTAAATTGATAATAACATATTGTCAGGAATTGATGCAGATTGCAGTATATCTGACCAATATTCTCTATGAGTTGGCATGAGACCTGGTACTTTATGTAAATATGTAAATTAAGTTTATATGTAAATTAAGTTTTAATCAATATATTTGATTCACTAAATTAATTCCACTAAATACTAAGGACATTTTATTATTTGCTTGTTTGTTTATTATTTTATTGTTCAAATACATTTGTCTACGCTTTCCCACCACTGCTTTCCCCTGCCACACCCACACCCACCTCCCACCATTAATCCTTCCCAACTTTGGCTTTGTCCATGGTCCTTTATACATATTCCCTGATTTTATCCTTCCTCTTCTTTTCCCCACTACCCGCCTCCCTCCTTCCCTCTCGTTACTATCAGTTTGTTTTTTATTTCAATGTTTCTGGTTATGTTGTTCTTGCTTGTTTGTTTTGTTGATTAGGTTCTACTTATAGGTGAGATCATATGGTATTTGTCTTTCGCCCTGTGGCTTATTTTGCTGAACATAATGCCCTCCAGTTCGATCCATGCTGTGGTGAAGGGTAGTAGCTCTTTCTTTCTGCTGCATAGTATTCCCTTGTGTAAATGTACCATATTTTTTTGATCCACTCATATACTGATGGGAACTTAGGTTGTTTTCAATAATTGGCTATTGTAAATTGTGCTATGAACATTGGGGTGCATAGGTTCTTTTGAATTCGTATTTTGGGATTCCTAGGGTATAATCTCAGCAGTGGAATCAATAGCTCAAAAGACATTCCATTTATAGCTTTTTGAAGAAATTCCAAACTGTTTTCCACAATGGCAGCACCAGTCTGCATTCCCACCAACAGTGTACTAGGATTCCATTTTCTCCACAACCTCTCCAGCACTTCTTGTTTGTTGACTTGTTTATGATGGCTGTTCTGACTGGCATGAAGTGGTATCTCATTGTGGTTTTAATTTGCATTTCTCTGATGGCTAGTGATGCTGAGCATCTCTGCATATGTGTCTGAGCCTTGTGTATGTCCTCCTTGGAGAAGTGTCTATTCAGGTCCTTGACTCATTTTTTTAATTGGATTGTTTGTCTTCCTGGAGTGGAGTCCTGTGAGTTCTTTATATATTTTGGAGATTAAACCCCTGTCTAAGGTATCATTGGCAAATATATTTTCCCATACAGTTGGTTCCCTTTTCATTTTGTTGATGATTTCTTTCGCCGTGCAGAAGCTTTTTATTTTTGATGAAGCCCAATTTGTTTATTTTTCCCTTTACATCGATTGCTCTAGAGGACATATTGGTGGAAATATTGCTGCGTGGAATATCTGAGAATTTTCTGCCTATGTTCTCCTCTAGGGATTTTACAGTTTTGTGACATATTGAAGTGTTTTATCGATCTTGAGTTTACTTTTGTGTATGGTATAAGTTGGTGGTTGAGCTTCATTTTTTTTTGCATGCAGCTGTCCAAATCTCCAAAAACCTTTTCTCAAAGGGGTTATTTTTACTCCCTTTTATGCTTCTGCCCACTTTGTTGAATATTAATTGATGATAGAGTCCTGCATTTATTTCTGGACTCTATTCTGTTCCATGATATATGTGTCTGTTCTTACGTTAGTACCAGACTATTTTGATTACAGTGGCCTTGTAATGTAGTTTGATATCAGATATTGTGACTTCTCCTACTTTGTTCTTTTTTCTCAAAATTGCTGAGTATATGTGGGATTGTTTATGGTTCCATATACATTTTTAAAATGTTTACTCTATTCAATGACATATCTATGAAATATGTCATTGGTGTTTTAATAAGGATTCTGTTGAATATATAAATTGCTCTGGGTAGTACAGACATTTTGATGATGTTAAATCTTCCAATCCATGAACACGGCATATGCTTCCATTTATTTGTGTCTTCTTTCATTTCTTTCTTCAGTGTTGTGTAGTTATCTGAGTATACGTCTTTTACCTCCCTAGTTAAGTTTATCACTATTTACTTTATTTTTCTTGTTGCTGTATCAAATGAGATTTTTCTCCTGATTCCTGTTTTTAATATTTTGTTGTTGGTGTACAAAAATGCCTTATTTATGAATATTGACTTTGTATCCTGCTGCTTAGCCAAATTCACTTATTAGAGTGACAGTTTTTTCGGTGAATCTATGGTGTTTTCTATGTACACTATCATGTCTTCTGCAAACAATTACAGTTTTACTTCCTCCTTTCTAATTTGGATGCCTTTTATTTTTTTCTTGTCTGATCACTGTGGCTAGAACTTCCAGTACTATGTTGAATAGAAGTGGTGAAAGTAGACAGTCTTTTCTTGTTCCCTTTATTAGTGGGAAAGCTTTTAGTTTTTGCCCATAGAGTATGAGGTTGGCTATAGGTTTCTCATATATGGTAATGCAGAGTGATGCAGCCATTGTGGAAAACAGTTTGGAATTTCTTCAAAAAGCTATAAATGGAATGTCTTTTGAGCTATTGATTCCACTGCTGAGATTATACCCTAGGAATCCCAAAATACGAATTCAAAAGAACCTATGCACCCCAATGTTCATAGCACAATTTACAATAGCCAATTATTGAAAACAACCTAAGTTCCCATCAGTATATGAGTGGATCAAAAAAATATGGTACATTTACACAAGGGAATACTATGCAGCAGAAAGAAAGAGCTACTACCCTTCACCACAGCATGGATCGAACTGGAGGGCATTATGTTCAGCAAAATAAGCCACAGGGCGAAAGACAAATACCATATGATCTCACCTATAAGTAGAACCTAATCAACAAAACAAACAAGCAAGAACAACATAACCAGAAACATTGAAATAAAAAACAAACTGATAGTAACGAGAGGGAAGGAGGGAGGCGGGTAGTGGGGAAAAGAAGAGGAAGGATAAAATCAGGGAATATGTATAAAGGACCATGGACAAAGCCAAAGTTGGGAAGGATTAATGGTGGGAGGTGGGTGTGGGTGTGGCAGGGGAAAGTGGTGATGGGAAAATGAATAAAAATATATATGAACAATTAAAAATATATTTTAAATAAATAAATAAAATAAAAAATAAAGTAATACATAAAATTAGAAAATCTGTGTGAAAAAATAAAATATGCATAATTTTATTTAAATATAGGCATCCTTAATAATAATTTTGAATAATTTTCTTTAAATCAGAACAGTATAATAATAAAAAGACATTTTTAAAAATTATTCTCTAGTATACTTTATTAAATGAGGCCAACATTATTTGGCATCACTGGTATGCTAAATATCATAAAAACTTATAAACTGTCTACTTTACATCAAAGGAGGCATACTAAACTATTCCTGAGTTAATTTAGCATGCAGAATTTGAATAAAAGGTATAAATTATAAATGAATAATTTTGTGTCTAGCAATACGGTATTCACTATTATAACAAATAAACTATGTATTAGTAGTTTATATTTTGTATCAAAATTCTTCATATTAAGTCATCTGAAGTATTTTTAATGCTAATGTGTATATAAATTGAATGCATCACTTTGTCTGTGAGGAAATGATTCTGAAGAATATCCTGAGGACAATAAAGTTTAGTACCAAGTTTAATGTTTTATAATTCACTGAAATCAATTTGGTATAGTCACACACTTCTAAGTCTAATAGGTACCTATTATCTGCTTATCTACCTAGGTAAGTAGCTGGCTCTATAGATTCACAGTTTATCTGAATATCTAGTCCTGATATTCTATTAATAACTTTTAATGGAAATTTTCAACCTAGGTAAACAAAATTTATTCTAGGTGTGTCACTGTTTGAAGGACATTAGCAATGCATAATGTGTAGAGATTCATAACTCTGTTTCATAAGCCAGTTGATATGCCAAGTGAGTAATTTATAAGCCCAAATCATGGACTTCATGCAATATTACAGCAATTTCTGGGGAATCAAAGTGTGAATAAATACTGTAACTTAAGTTTATGGACTTTCTATTATAATTTTGGAGAGTTGAAAGGCAATGTGAAGCTGCACTGAATTTCCAGCATGTTTAGTAATGATCGAAGCAGAAAAGAGTTCCTGGCTAGGTAGCTCAGTTGGTTAGAGCATTGTCCCAAAACACCAAGGTTGCAGGCTCGATCCTTGGTCAGGGCATAATGAGGATAAACCAATGAACATATAAATAACTGGAACAACAGCCCTGAGTAGTGTGGCTTAGTGGATTGGGCACTGGCCTGTGAACCAAAGAGTTGCCAGTTCGGTTCCCAGTCAGGGCACATGCCTATGTTGTGGACCAGGTCCCTGAATGAGAGGCAACCAAATATTGATGTCTCTCTCCCTCTCTTTCTCCCTCCTTTCACCTGTGTCTAAAAATAAAATAATAAATAAAATCTTTTAATAAAAAAAACTGGAACAACAAATAATGTTTCTCTCCTCTCTCTCTCTCCCACCCAAAAAAATCAATTAAAAAAAAACAAAGAGAAAATATATATGTGTGTGTATTTCCTATATATATTTATATATATATATATATACTATGCCAATATAAAAATATTGTTATATTAATATGTATAATGCTATTTACTATATATACTTATCAGAACTAGAGTTGTATAAGAAAATTGTGGAATGTATGTGATTGGTTTTATATATGATGCTTTTTCTAGAACCAACTACTGCCTTGCTTTCACAATGTTCAGCATTTGTAATTAATTTCCAAGCCAAAAGTATAGAGCTTTGGTGTCATGCAACAAATTATATAACATATTGTATATGTAATGCCAAGACTTTTGGCTCCAGCACCCATATTATGTAAACATAATGTTGACTTTATACTATATAAATTGTGTATTATTGAGGAACATTCTTGAAGTCACCAAATATTCTGAATGTAAACTTAGTCACTGTATTTCAAATGGCTCCTTCTTATTTGTAATTATTAGATAAACTATTTTTGTGTGAGAGTAGTAGGCATAATACCCCATTAAAATGAGAGAAAATAATGTTTATCATATAAAGAATCTTGACTTTAAATAGGTACCAGATTTGTACAACCAAGAATTGTAGAGAAGTATAAAATTTAATAGTGAATTTTAAAGCATAACCTCAAAACATTAACTAAACTGCCATCTCTATATCCCAAAGTAGATACATGGATTTATTTAATGTCTTTAATGGCAAGTTCTTTAAAACAACTTTCTAAAAATATTAAAGATAAAATTAGAGACAAAAGGATATTATAGCATTTACTACAGCACAAATGAAGAAACAGAAATAATGTAATGTTACTTTCTGAGTGACACAACCTGGCATCACAGAGCAAGAACTGTAATCCAGTCTTCTGGCAACACGACAGCATAGTATGCATGGTTCTAATCTAAGATCCATATTTTACAAGCTTTTCGGCCTTCAGCAAGTTTTTTATTCTCTTTCCATCATAGTTTTCCTATTTAAAAGGTAAATAACAACAACAATAAAATGATAATGCATCATGAGATTTTGTAAAGATGATAAACTTGGGAATTTAGTGGGTTAAGGACTTAGTGTAAGTGTTAAATAAATACAGTATTAGCAATTATTTCTATGTATTTCCTTCTATTGAAGCTATGACTCCCAGAAAAGTTTGATTTCCATTAGACCTTACTATCCATTTCAGCCATCAGTGAAGACATTCCCTGGCCACTATGTAAATATCCATCATCATATAACTCAAAGGGAAGGACAGTTGCCTCTTCGTGTTATGGCCAAGTCATGGGCTCATTAGGGCATTGGAAATATTGACTCTGCACCATTAATATAATTAATTTATCACAAGCTCTCTTAATGCCTCGTCATTTTTATCATTTTCTGTATCTAAATTGTTAAATATTTGGTATCTGTTCCAGCTTAAATATTTGAACACTGAGAAAAATCACACAGCCATGCTGTTTGTCTCTTTCAATTCATACAGGCCCTCAAGACTTTCTAGAATTCTCCTACACTTTGCTAGTATATTATTTCTTTCCATTTCCAAAACAATATCCTTTCCCCACACCTCAAACTTCCAATCCTGTTCTCTGTGACTCCTCATCTGCAAAGGCTAAATACATTGTGTCACGTTAAGTGATATGTCAGAAAAAGTTAAGATCTGTATGATTTCACTCCTATGTGGGATATAAAAATGAAAGCAACAAATGGAAAAACAAAAACTCATAGACACAAGCAACAGTATCGAGTTTACCAGAGGGGAGATGTTTGAGGAATTGGTAAAAGGGATCAAACATATAATGATGGAAGGAGATTTGACTTTGGAGGGTGAACACACAATGAAATGTACAGATGATGTAGCATCATATCATAAACTTGAAACATGTAATTTTATGAATCAAATCCATCTCAATAAATTTAATTTTAAAAAATTAAAAAAGTAAAGTCCTTGTGTCAAACTTCCTAATGAAAAATTAAAGTGATCGATCCTAAGTACTTTCAGTTTCCCACCAATAAATCTGTATGTGACCTGATCTGGACCGACCCTCGGCGCTTCCTCCAGTTGCAGTGGGCAAGTGGCTCCTCTCCCAGTAAAAGCTAGCACCTCCACCTGTACCCTGGGTTCCCACTCACATGTACCTCTCAAGTAGCTTATGCTGCAATGTTCTCCTCTCCTTACAGATTATTAAATTATAATTAATTTATTCTTGTCTGCTGAATATAAAGATATTCTTAGGTTCACCAGTTACAAAAAAATACAACTAAAACAAAACAAAGTGAAGCAGGAATACCACTTCCATTCACCCCACGTTCTCCTTTATACAACATTGTATTTCCCTCTAACTTTTCACAGATAAATACTTATTAGATTTATATATGATCACCTTTTTAACTTGCAATTTTCTCATCCTACTCAAAATTGATTTTATCCAAACCATGCTGCTTATAGTAATACTTTCAATCTCACCAATGGTCTCACACATGTCATTGTGGCCATTTCTCTGTCTTCTTTTTAATTAACCTTTAGATGGAATTTTTAACATGAGAACCCTCTCTCCCTTTTAAAAATACTGTTTTTCCTTGTTGTTGATGATATCTTATTAATCTATTTTTCTTCTACACATTGGTTGCTACTTCATAATATTCTTTGTATGATCAAATATAAATTTTATAGTTTCACAGATTAGTACAGAGACCTTCTTTTTTTCCTTTTTACTCTGTTCCAAAATTATACAATCAGCCTCCTGAATTTAAAATGTATTTATTGATATCTATATAGTATTGACTCTCAGTTCTACATCTTGGCACTGACTTTTTCATTTTAAAATTATTTTTTTAATTTTACCAAATCAAATAAATTTCTCTTAGTAAAATTTGGCTACCTTGCCATTATTTCAGGTACCATGTGGCTAAAACAAAAATCTTATTTCCCATCCTAAAATAGAAACAAGCAAACAAATGCCGGATCCCACCCATGCATCTGAGAACAAGACTTAACTGAACTTCTTTCTATTCTTGGTCCCTATAACCTATATATACTCTCACATGGCCATTGTGATCTTTTAAACATAAATACCACAAGTCATTTTTCTGTTTAAGATCCAAAAAAAAATAACGTAAGATAAAATCATATAATCCAAAAGAATACAGAAAAATAATGCAGGAAAAAAGAACACAGATAACAATGATCAAAATGATGAATTTGAACTGAAAATGTTAATAATAATATTAAATTAGAGGGACAAACACTCAAAATGAAAGGCAGATTTTATAATATTGCATGGAAAAGTAAGGCAAGTTGTATATACTTCCAACATAAAACTCACTCTATGTTGGAAAACACACATAGGTAAAGATTTAATAGATAGAACAGAAAATAGAATAGTGCTTACTAGAGGAAGAGCTGGGATGAGGGTATTTGGGGACAACATGAAATGTAACAATATCGATGAAAAAAGATGGCGGAGGAGTGAAAGGGAGTCACACTGACCTCCTCTCAAAACCAAACTGGAATTGCAACTAAATAATGGAGTAATCACCTGGAAAGCAGTGGAGCGATAGTGGGAGAGGAGCCTTGGTGCCGCGGACAGCGGATTCGACTCTCACACATCCCAATGGGTGAGAATTGCGGTGGAGGCTCGAGAGGGTGGGCTGGGTGCGCACGGGCACTGGCACCAGAGGGACATTGAAACAGCCAGTTAGCGTCCCCCCGGGAAGAACGGGGTCTGAATCATAAACAGGAACCCCTAAACTACAGCCGCTAAAGCCGAGAAAATACAGACAAAACGCAACCCCAAAAAGCTTAGGGGCACTCTCTGCCAGAGACAGGTGGCTGGGGATGCAAAAAGACATTTAAAGGGCAAACGCAAAAGTTGCAGCGGCAGCCACCCTCCTTGATCGCTGGGTAGAGGCGGCAGCAGGGTGGGCTGGTGCCTGGGAAAAGACTGGTGAGGAAAACTTTGTGAAGAGAACTGACTCTGCGGCCGGTGGAGCCCGGGTGATAACGCACTTCCCACTCTGCAGCTACCATCTCGCTCAGGCATAAGGGAATCAATTAACCTGCCTTTTGTGCGCTCCGCACACAGCTTGTGCGCCTGTGACCTGCGGGGCTGAGTGCAGACTGTCTGGGAGAGCCTTGAGGAGAGACTGGAGACAGTGGCGTTGGGGAAAGAACGGGAGGAGGAACCGGGGAGTCCCAACTCCCTCCCCGTTCGGTAGTCTCCATTGTGGGCTGGAAAGGCGCGACCCCAAAGAAGCAGAAGCGGGGCGCGCATGAACCAGACTGCCTGCGATTGAAACGCAGTCCGCACAGGGGTTGGATCC
This sequence comes from Pteronotus mesoamericanus, assembly GCF_021234165.1. Lineage (NCBI taxonomy): Eukaryota > Metazoa > Chordata > Mammalia > Chiroptera > Mormoopidae > Pteronotus > Pteronotus mesoamericanus. The sequence continues at coordinate 64,653,964 of NW_026555321.1, forward strand.
TCAGCCGAAGGGGTCACAGAACTGCCCAGAGGCCCCTGAGGGGAGACTAGAAACGGAGGCATTGGGGAAAGAACGGGAGGAGGAACCAGGGAGTCCTGACTCCTTCTCCTTGCCGAAGTCTCCATTGCGCGGGAAGAGGCCACACCCCCAAGGAGCCAAAAGCCGAAAAGCAAACATAGACACCCCCAAAACACCCAGAGCAGGCGCGCACACTTGCGCCGAGTGACTGGCGAGGGTTGGCGAGCGTGTGTGTGACCCACCCGGGCTGGCAAACGCTTGCACCTGCCGGCAAGGCCTCACACAGACTGGCACCCATACGGCCTGCGAGGGATTGCACAGAGGGGCAAGGGCAGGCGTAAATTGACCCGCCCGCCGCGATTGCAGAGCGGCCCACAAAATAAGTAGAGCTGCCCAGAGTCCCTGGAGGAGAGACCAGAAACAGGATTAACCGGAGAGCTGATTTCCTCCCATTTCCGTAGTCCCCATTTGGCGAGGGCAAGCAACGCACCCAAAGAGCCAAAAGCGGGGAAAACACACAATAGAAGACTCTAAACTGACCAGTGCCGCGAAGCTCGAGTGCCAGGGAGGTCAGATGAGCACGGGAGGTCGCGAATAAGCCCCCTGGTCTGGGGCAAACACATGCGAGCCCAGGCAGGTGGGGGACCCTGCCGCGCTGGGAACGCGCTCAAGGAGCTCTCGTGAGAGCGCAGAGAGATCCCAAAAAATAGCCCAGCCCTGACCGAAGGGGTCACAGAACTGTTCCAAGCAGGAGTCAGACACAGGCATTAGACTCCTGAAAGGCTCAAACAAACAACCCAAGGCCCTATAGGGTCAACAACTGACATCATCAGAGGCAAGCCCAGAAAGAAAAGCAAAGGACAAAAATACTTAACAGACTCTCACAAAAATGGGAAGAAAAAGAAGTTCTACCCAAATGAGTGGAAAAGGGGACTCCCCACAGAGAGAGCTCAATGAAATAGAGGCAAGGGAACTATCAGATATGGAATTTAAAACAATGGTTCTAAGGAAGCTCAATGAGCTCAGCCAGCTCAAAGAGAACTATGAGAAACTGCAGAGAAACTATCAGGATCTTACAGCAAACTATATCAGCCTGGAAAAGGACATAGAAACTATCAAGAAGACACAAGAGGATATGAAGAATACCATTTCTGAATTGAAGAACACAGTAGAAGGAATCCAAAGCAGGCTGGATGAAGCTGAGGATCGAATCAGTGAGATGGAGGATAAGGTAGAAAAAAGCTCCCAGAAAGAGCAAGAAATGGAAAAACGGCTCAAAAAGAATGAAGAAGCATTTAGGGAAATGCAGGACAACCTGAAACGCAATAATATCCGTATAATAGGGATACCAGAAGGAGAAGAAGAGGAGCAAGGGATAGAGAACCTCCTCGAAAAAGTAATGATGGAAAATTTCCCTAATTTGAGGAGAGAAAGGCTCTCATGGATCCAGGAGGCACAGAGGACCCCACTCAAGAAGGACCCAAGGAGGTCCACTCCAAGACACATCATCATTAAAATGGCAAATGTCAAAGACAAAGAGAGAATCCTCAAGGCAGCAAGGGAGAAGGAGAAAGTAACATACGAGGGGGCCCCGATACGCCTAGGAGCTGACTTCTCAACAGAAACACTCCAAGCCAGAAGGGAATGGCAACAAATATTCCAAGCCATGAAAAGCAAGGGCCTACAGCCAAGGCTGCTCTACCCAGCTAGGCTCTCCATTAAAATAGAAGGAGAAATACGGAGTTTCCCAGACAAAAGAAAGCTAAAAGAATACATCTCTACCAAACCAGCACTCCAAGATATGCTAAGGGGACTGGTTTAAGCAGATGAAGGAAAAGAATGAGACGGAGAGGAACACAAGTACAAAGAGAAAAGATGAGTAAGTTTCTATCAGTAATATCTCTCAATGTGAATGGACTAAATACCCCAATCAAAAGACACAGGGTAGCTGAGTGGATAAGAAAACATGACCCACACATATGCTGCCTACAAGAGACCCACCTCAGAGCAAGAGACCTACACAGATTGAAAGTAAAGGGATGGAAAATAATATTCCAAGCAAATGGACATGAGAAAAAGGCTGGCGTTGCCATACTTGTATCAGACAAAGTCGATTTCAAAGCAAAGGCCATAAAGAGAGACCCAGAGGGGCACTTTATCATACTTAAAGGAAGAATCTATCAAGAAGACATCAATATTGTAAACTTATATGCTCCCAATATAGGAGCCCCCAAGTTTATAAGGAAATTGTTGGATGACTTCAAAAAAGATATAGATAGCAACACACTGATAGTAGGGGATTTCAACACCCCACTGTCCAAAATGGACAGATCTTCCAAACAAAACATTAATAAACTTATCGTGGAGCTGAATGAAACACTGAATCAAAGAGACTTAACTGACATATATAGAATCTTACATCCCAAAGAAGAAAAATACACATTCTTTTCAAATGCTCATGGCAGTTTTTCAAAGATAGACCACATGATAGGACACAAAGCAAGCCTCAGTAAATTCAGGAAAATTGAAATAATACCAAACTTTTTCTCACCACAAGGCCTTGAAACTCGAAATCAAACTCAAAGAGAAACTTCAAAAACTTGGAAACTCATGGAGACTGAACAGTACACTTTTAAACAATGAATGGGTCAATAATGAGATAAGAGAAGAAATCAAAAAATTTCTGGAAACAAATGAAAATGAACAGACAACTGTCCAAAACCTATGGGACACAGCAAAGGCGGTCCTGAGAGGGAAGTTCATAGCAACACAGGCTTACCTTAAAAAGATAGAAACATTTCAAATAAAAGACCTAACACTACAACTTGAAGAACTGGAGAAACAACAACAAATAAATCCCAGAGCAAGTAGAAGGAAGGAAATAGTCAAGATTAGAGCAGAACTGAATGACATAGAGACAAAAAGAACAATTCAGAGGATCAACCAATCCAGAAGCTGGTTCTTTGAAAAGATTCATAAAGTGGACAAACCTTTAAGCAGACTCATCAAGAATAAAAGGGAGAGGACCCAAATTAATAATATCAGAAATGAAAGAGGAGAAATAACAACTGATACCACAGAAATACAAATGATCATCAGAAACTATTATGAACAATTATATGCCAAGAAATTTGAAAATCTGGATGAAATGGACAAATTTTTAGAAAAGTATAATCTTCCAACACTGAAGAAGGAAGAAACAGAAAGCTTGAACAGACCGATAACAGTTGGGGAAATTGAAGCAGTAATCAAGAAACTCCCAGCACACAAAAGTCCAGGGCCAGATGGTTTCCCAGGAGAATTTTACAAAACATTTCAGGAAGAGCTAACCCCTGTCCTTCTCAGACTATTCCAAAAAATCCAAGAGGAGGGAAGACTGCCAGACTCCTTCTATGAGGCCAGCATCACCCTGATCCCCAAACCAGATAAAGACCCTACAAAGAAAGAAAACTACAGGCCAATTTCGCTGATGAACATAGATGCTAAAATCCTCAACAAAATATTGGCAAACCGCATCCAGCAATACATTCAAAAGATTATCCATCACGATCAAGTGGGATTCATCCCAGGGATGCAGGGATGGTTCAATATACGCAAATCAGTAAACGTGATACACCACATAAATCAAAGAAAAGACAAAAACCACATGATCATCTCGATAGATGCAGAAAAAGCATTTGACAAGGTACAGCACCCATTTATGATCAAAACACTCAGCAAAATGGGAATCAATGGGGCATTCCTCAACGTAATAAAGGCCATATATGAAAAACCTACAGCCAATATCATACTCAACGGGCAAAAACTGAAAGCTTTCCCACTAAGATCGGGAACACGTCAAGGATGTCCGCTCTCACCGCTTCTTTTCAACATCGTATTGGAAGTCCTAGCCACAGCGGTCAGACAAGAGAAAGAGATAAAAGGCATCCAAATAGGAAAGGAGGAAGTAAAACTATCTTTGTTTGCAGATGACATGATAGTGTACATAGAGAACCCTGTAGACTCTACCAAAAAACTCCTCAACCTAATAAGTGAATTTGGCAAAACAGCAGGATACAAAGTCAACATTCAGAAATCAAAGGCGTTTTTGTACACCAGCAATTCAATAGAAGAAGAAGAAATCAGAAAAAATATACCATTCGATATAGCACGAAAAAAGATAAAGTACCTAGGGATAAATTTAACCAAAGACACAAAAGACCTGTATGCAGAAAACTATACAACATTGAAAAAAGAAATTAAGGAAGACACAAATAAATGGAAGCATATACCGTGCTCATGGATTGGAAGAATTAATATCCTTAAAATGTCCATGCTACCAAAAGCAATTTATAGATTCAACGCAATCCCTATTAAGATACCAATGACGTATTTCACAGAAATAGAACAGACATTTCAAAAATTTATATGGAACCATAAACGACCTCGAATAGCTGCAGCAATTTTGAGAAAGAAACACAAAGTAGGAGGGATCACAATACCGGACATCAAACTCTACTACAAAGCCACTATACTCAAAACAATCTGGTACTGGCACAAGAACAGACCCATAGACCAGTGGAACAGAATAGAAAGCCCAGAAATAAGCCCAGGTCTCTATGGACATCTAATATTTGACAAAGGGGGCAGAAGCATAAAATGGAGCAATAACAGCCTCTTCAACAAATGGTGTTGGGAGAGCTGGATGGCTACATGCAAAAAATTGAAATTGGATCATCAGCTGACACCATACACAAAAATAAACTCAAGATGGATAAAAGACTTAAATATAAGTCGCAACACCATCAAAGTCCTAGAGGAGAACATTGGCAGGAAACTCTCAGATATCCCACGCAGCAATTTTTTCACTGATATGTCTCCTAAAGCAAGGGACATAAAGGAAAGAATAAACAAGTGGGACCTCATCAAAATAAGAAGCTTCTGCACGGCAAAAGAAAACATCAGCAAAATGAAAAGGGAGCCAACCATTTGGGAAAATATATTTGCTAATGATACATCAGATAGAGGTTTGATCTCCAAGATATACAAAGAACTCACTCGACTTTACTCCAAGAAGACAAACGATCCAATCAAAAAATGGGCAAAGGACCTGGGCAGATGCTTTTCTAAGGAGGAGATACAGAGGGCCCATAGGCATTTGAAAGGATGCTCTGCATCACTAGCCATTAGAGAAATGCAGATCAAAACCACCATGAGGTACCACCTCACACCGGTCAGAATGGCCATCATAAACAGATCCACAAACAACAGGTGCTGGCGAGGCTGTGGAGAAAAGGGAACTCTAGTCCACTGTTGGTGGGAATGCAGACTGGTGCAGCCACTATGGAAAGCAGTGTGGAATTTCCTCAGAAAGCTGAAAATGGAACTGCCTTTTGATCCAGCGATTCCCCTGCTGGGACTATACCCTGAGAACACCAAAACGCCAATACAAAAGAACCTATGCACCCCAATGTTCATAGCAGCACAATTTACAATAGCCAAGTGTTGGAAGCAACCTAAATGCCCATCAGTAGATGATTGGATCAAAAAATTATGGTACATATACACAATGGAATACTACGTAGCAGAAAGAAAAAAGAAGTACTAAACTTCGCAACAGCATGGATGGAACTGGAGAGCATCATGCTAAGCGAAATAAGCCAGGGGGCGAAAGACAAATACCATATGATCTCACCTATAAGCGGAACCTAACCAACAATGCAAAGAAGCAAGGCAAATATGGCCAGCAACACTGAAAGGAAAAGAAATCAACAGAGACAAGAGGGAAGGGGGGGCAGGGAAAGGGAAGGGAAGGGGAAAGTCAAGGAACATATAGCAAGGACTCATGGACAAAACCAAAGGGGGAAGAGCTGAGGGAGGGAAGGTGGGAGGGGGCAAGGGAAAGGGGGGGGGGAAGGCAGAGACAAATGTATTTAAAAAGTAAATAAATTAATAAAAAAAATTAAAAAATTAAAAAAAAAAATTAAAAATAGAAAAAAAAAATAAAAGCATTAAATTTCTAGTTGTTAAATAAGTGTCATATGAACTAAACCTCTCTTCACTGAGATCCTAATATTTTTAGTGAATGTGGTCATCAGGAATATCCCTGACAAGGTTTTATTTACTAAAAATAAGATTTGCAAATGTTTCATGCAAATATGATCCAAAACATGACACACAAATAAATTTCATTTTAATGCAAAAAAAAAAAAAAAAAAAAAAAAAAAAGAAATGTAACAATATCTGCATGAGGAAGACACAGTCCCTGAGAATATGGAAATTACAGCTCAGAGTGTGTTAATACAATGAGATAATACATTTAAGAAACTGAGAGACAAGTTGGGAATAACATACTGTACCTGCCCTTACAGAGCTCAGAGCACAGCATGTAATTTCTCATAAATTATTTTCTTCTAAAATAAAACATACCTCCATCAAACATCTCAACAGCGTTGAAACAAGGACTTTCTAACTCCATGTGAATGAAACCTTGTTGCTAGTGACTTGTGAAATTCAAAAGAGGAAAATGTTACCAAGAGCGGGCTGGGCCTAGATGATGCAGAAACAGTGTAATGATTAATTTGATTCAAACTGAAAATCAGCCAATTAAAAGTTTCATATATATGTAGTATGTAGTATATGTACAAGTGTGTGTGTGTGCGTGCGTGTGTGTGTGTGTGTGTGTGTATAAAGGTCTATCCAGAAAAAGTCAGCCTTGTTAGTACAATGAGAACTGCTTGCGTGATATGAATGTAACCTGGCAGCCAACGAGAGTGGCCTGGAGTACGTATGTGTGAACAATGATGACTTCACTGTACTAGTTATTGGGGGCGGTAGACTCCACTGATTGAGCATGTGTACTGTGTGGCCATTACATTCAAAATGAGCGATTAGAGCAACAATCGCTCAAATACAAGAGACTTCAGACTCTAGATGAGATTCAGGAAAATAGGAGGGGGCAGCTGATGGAGGTTGGGAGAACTGCATGAGATTCCAAGTTGCCGACTTGGAAGGGGACTGAGGTATCATTGTCCTATGTACAATGTTTCTTGTATCTTGTGTATTCTACCATAAATGTCTTTATTTTTCATATTATATGGCTGGATACCTTTGGGACAAACCGCATGTATAATATATATTAATCTCATTGACAGTCTGTATATATGTGTGTATAATACAGTTGTGATATATATGTATATGTGTACTTCTATGAATATATGTATATATATATACAGTTGTGATTAGTGAAACATGAAGTTTATTCTTCTATTATTATTTAATATAGGAGTAGAGTTTCAGTTTGGGATAATAAAAAGTTTTGGAAATGGATTGTTTGTATTGGTAATGACTGTGCAACATTGTGAATGTATTTATGGCTACCAAATTGTATATTTAAAAATAGTTAAAACAGTACATGTTATATTATATTTAATTTAACACAATAAAAAGTTAATATGTAAAGAAAAAGACATCCGATGCTAACACTAAATAAAAGAATGTTGAAGTGGCTATATGAATGTTAGAAAAAATAGAACTCATGACAATATTATGAGAGAGAAATAAGATAATTTTATCCAAATACAGGAATAAGTTCATCAATAAAACAAAGCTATCCTAAATATATACACATCTAATAACTGAGAAACAAAATACATGAAGTTGAATCTGTTAGACTTCAAAGAACAACATGCAAGTATAACATTATAACAAAGAATTTTAGTAATTTTAGCACTCCTCTCTCAATAGCTGGCAAAATAAGTAGACAGAAAAATGTTATAGCTCTATCATATTTTAAAAGTCTTATGAAACAACTTGATCTAATTGACTTTTGAGAACATTCTACCTAACCGAAAAATGCATATTATTTTTAAGTACATGTGGAAAAAATCTAAAGTAAAACATTTTGAGGTCATAAAACATGTTCCATAAAATTGAAATGATTGAAGTCAGACAAAGTACGTTTTCTAACTGTATTGGGATAAACTTTGAACTCAGTTATGAGGCGATGCCTGAGAAATACCACAAAACTGAAAAGTGAACAACACACCTTTATATAAAACAATAGGTAAAAATAGAATAGAAAGAAAAAAGAAATTAGGAAGTATTTTGAACTGAATGAAATTGTAAACAATATATCAACATTATTGTCATGTAGATAAAACAATATGTAGAGGAAAGTTTATAGAATCAAAGAACAAGACTTAAATCTATATTTTCTATGTGAAACCTACTTTACATAGAAAGGTACAAATAATTCAAAAGTTAATAGACAAAGACAAAAAATACAATAGTGTTTGCCAGAGGCTGAAGGAGAAAAAAAAAAAGATGTTACATCAGTCATGTCAGTTACCCCTTTAATGCTTTAAAAAAAATAAGATTACTCCAACAACCAATTAAAATACAGTAATAAAAATGAGGAAGAAAACAATAAAACAGAAAACATTTGAAAAATCAATAAAATGAAATGTTTTTGAGATCAATAAAATTGATAAAACTCATAAGAAAAAACATTAAGAAAATACACAAATTACCAGTATAAAATAAGATATGGCATTTCTACTGATCATGCAAATACTACTTAGATATAAGGGCATATTATGAATAAATATGTTAGTAATTTAACAATGCAAATGAAAAAGCCAAATTCTCTGTGAAATAGAAATAACCAAAGATCATCCATAATGTACTAACTCTGTTACTGTTATAAAAGTTAAATTTGTGATTAAAAACCTTCATAGAAAGAAAACTCTAGAATCAGTATGTCTCACTAGTGAAATCTACCAAAAAGTTAAGAAGGAAATAACATCAATTTTACACAAATTCTTCCAATAAATTTGAGAGGAAGAAGACATCACAGACCATTTTCTGAAATCAGCATCAGTCTGATACAGAAACCTGAGAAAGCTATTACAAGAAAAAAAAGCAAACTAACATCTCTCATAAATAGAAGTAAAAATTATCCATAAAAATTTAGCAAATCAAATTCAACAATACATAAAAAGAATAACATATCGTGACTAAATGGGGTTCAATTCAGGATAGTGAGGTGTTTTTAACATTCAAAGATCAACCAAGGTTATTCATAATATTAACAAATAAATAAGAAAAACAATATGCTTATTTCAATACACAGTGAAAAAATATTTGGCAAAATCTACTATACATTTCTCATAAGCACTTCTAGGAAACGAGAAATTGAAGGGCACTTATGTTTTTTTTTTATTTGAAAGAGAGAAAGAGATTTGTTGTTTCACTGATTTATTTATTCATTCATTGGTTGATTCTCATATGTATCCTAATCAAGGATCAAAGTTGCATCCTTTCTGTATGAGAACAAAACTCTAACCAACTGAGATAGCCATAACCTAGAAGAGTACTTCTTGATCTTGACAAAGGACATCTATGAACAACCTAACAGCTAACATCATACTTAATGGTGAACACTGAATTCTCTCCTTCTGAGGTCAGAAACAACACGAGGATGTCCCCTCTCATCACTGCTTTTCAGTACTATACTGAGGAATCTAACTCATGCAGTGAGAAAAAATAAAGTTCATCAGAGTCATAGAAGTAAAACTGTCTGCAGTTGGCATGATCTTGCATGTTACAACTCGCTGAACTCATTCACTTATTTAAATATTATGCCTAGAAGCAACTATCCAAAAACAAAACAAAACAAAACAAAACATGAAGGAACAAGCTGAAGTGGAACATATAATAAGTTTTCTTTAAAATTCAAGGCAGGTGAAAATAATATAAACTCATAGTTCAATGTAGGTTATATACAATGTATGTTCATATAGTTTATTTACTTCTGCATCTCAGTGACTGCTCTGACTATCCCAGTGAATTAAATACAGGAATAATGTAAAAATTAAGTATATTTACTGTTCACAATTTTAGTCAAAAACCTTAGAAGAAGATAGTAGAGCAGCCCAATAGTTTTTAGGCTTTACCTGACTCTCTTAAGAAAATAATTTCTTTAACAAAAATTGATTATCCTGCAGGAGATCATTGATACAGTTTTTATTTGAGGAAATAAACTAATTTACTTATTACAATAACTGTATTACAATGGAGAGTGTTAACCAAAGCAGATTCCCTATCAACTCTACTCTCTAGCCTGCTTTTATGGGCTCCAGCATCTTTTACAATCTATCTCTGTACACAGCCCTTTTGAAATCAATGGAAACTCCCTGTTCAAATCAACAACATGAGGATATGAATCTGAATAGAGAAAGGGATTCTAGTGATAGTTTTGATCTTGAAACTGAAAAATTATCTTGGTTACTATAGAACTCAGGGCAACACGTTTCCTATTTTAAAGTCAGTAAAGTTACATCTTAAAGAGTGTTTCTGGAGCGGGCAAGATAGCAGAAGAGTGAATGGAAGTCACGCTGACCTCCTCCCAGGACCAACCTGGAATTATAGCGAAATTGGAGAAAACACCCAGGACAAGCAACAGAACAATAGCAAAAGAGAAGCCTTATAACATCAGACAGAAGAATCAGCTTTAGCACATCCTGACTGTTAGGGAGTGCAGTGGAGACTCAAGAAGGTTGGCTGGGCATACACAGGTAGAAGTGTCAGGGGATATTTAAGCAGCCAATTGGATCCCCCTGAGAAGAGTGAAGTGTAAACCATAAGTGGGAATCTCCAGGCTATTGCACCAGAGTCCAAAAAGTACATAGATAATAGCCAGGTACAAAAAGCAGCAGAGTTGTTCTCTGCAAGAGACTGGCAGCTGGAGACACAAAAGGGTTCTTAGAGGGCCAACATATAAATTTTTATTTGCAGCCACTTACCCTGGTCTCTGGCAAAGGGAGAGACAGAGTGGGCTAGAGACATCTGAGGAGAGACTGGGGAAGGAAGCTTTGGGGAGAGAACTGAGAGCATAGCCTGCAGGATCCCAACCATGTCTCATCCCCCATACGGCAGCAGCTATCCTGCTCAGGCAGACCATTCTCCTGAGTAGCAGCTGTATAGGAGGACAAAATAGCCCCACCCCTAGGAAGGACTCTGCCTCACCCTGTGGAGCCTAAGCATGACTGCTGCATGCAGAGTGACTAGATAAACAAGTGAAGGAGGCAGCCACAGACAGTAGATTCCTGGAAGTATCAAAAAGACTGCCTAAAGTCAGATGGGGTCAATATCTGGTATCACCCGAAGTAGATCCAGAAAGACAAACTGATAAATACTAGAGGCTACTGAGATGAAAACCACTGTGGTCTTCTCTATGATTTGTGATATTTCCTTTACTAGATAGCTTTTTAAATTCCATCTCCAGTCCATCAAGTTTCTGAATATTAGAGATTTCAAGGTGGTGGAGGATTGAGTGGAAATCACACTGACCTCTTCCCAGAAACCATCTGGAGTTACAACTAAATTGTGGAGAAATCACCTGGAAAACAACTAAAAAATAGAGAGGGAGGAGATGTAAAACCTCAGGCAGAAAGAGGAATTGGCTTTAGCACAACCTAACTGATAAGGAGTACAGTAGAGGATTGAGAATTTAGACGGGGTGCCAATGGGTGGCAGCACCAGAGAAATATTGAAATGACTAGTTGGATCCCCCGGAGATGAGCAGGGTCTAAACAATAAGTGGGGATCTCCAGCCTATAGCACCAGAGCCCAAAAAGCACACAGATAACAGCCAGCTGTGAAAAGTGGCAGGGTGTTATCTGCCAGAGACAGGCGGCTAGAGACACAATGAGCCATTAAAAGGGCCAATGCAAAAATATGTAGTGGCAGGCATTTACCCTGGACTCCAGAGGAAGTGGGGACAGAGTGGGCTGGAGTCTCCTGAGAAGAGACTGGGGAGAGAGGCTTTGGGGAGAAAACTGATAAAGGAGATAGTGGGGTCTCGGTGCTGACTCACCCCGCATTCTGCAGCTGCCATCTTGCTCAGGCTGACCACTTCCTGAGCAGCAGCAGTGTGTAAGGACACAAGAGCCTGCCCCAGCCAGGCATTGCACAGGCCTGTGTACTGAGTATAGAGCATCAGTCAAAGATAGTAGATCCCTGGCTGGAGGGGATGTGGAGTGGTCTGGAGTCACTTAAGAAGAGCCTGGATACAGAGGTGTTGGGACAAGAACTGAGGGAGTAGCCAGAGAGCGTCTGGTGCTGACTCCTCCCCCATATGTCAACAGTCATCTTGTTAAGGCAGACAATTCCCCTGAGAGGGAGCAGCATGAAAGGACACAAAAGCCATGCCCACAGAAGGCTTGGCCCAGGCCCAGATGGTAGGGAAGCCTGCCTGCTGAGTACAGAGCTAAACTCACAGATAGTAGATCCCTGGCTAAAGGGAGTGCGAAGTGGTCTAGAGTCTCTTGGGGAGAGACTGGAAGCAGAGGTGTTGGGGAGATAACTAAGGCAATAGCCAGGGATATCCTGGTGCTTACTCCTTCCCCATACAGAGCAGTCATATAGCTCAAGCAGGCCACTCTTCTGAGTGGCAGCAGTGTGAATGGACAGAGTAGCCCCACCCACAGGAGGGACTCTGCCCCCCACTGACTGCTGAGGGCAGAGTGTCTAGATTAACAACTGGAGGAGAAAGACACAGACAGTAGATTCCTAGAAGTTTCCTAAAGACTTGCCTAAGGTCAAACGGTTTCAGCAGCTGACATCATTAGAGGCAGATCCAGAGAGAAAGAAAAAAAAATCAGTCTCTTACCAAAGAAGTTCACTCCACAAAGTCAGTAAGTCAAGACAGATCAATTTAAGAACCAGAAGCAAAAAAAGAAGAGTCTCACAAATAATGGGAAGAAAAGAAACACTGTCTGCCACTCTCACACACACACACACACACACACAATTAGAAGAGAAAGGAGGAATCCACATAAAGAGAACTAAATGAAATACAGGCAAGTAAACTATTAGACATTGAGTTCAAAACAACGGTTCTATGGAAGCTCAGTGAGGTGAGTGAGCTCAGAGACAATTACCGGAAACTATGAGGAACTTATTGCAAAGTATATCAGCATGAAAAATACATAGAAACTATCATTAAGAGGCAAGAGATAATGAGGAATACAATTTATGAATTGAAAAACACAGTAGAAGGAATCAAAAGCAGGCTAAAAGAAGCACAGGATCAAATCAGTGAGATGGAGGACAAGGTAGAAAAAAGCTCCCAGAAAGATGAAGAAAATAAAAAAAGCTCAAAAAGAATGAAGAGGCATTCAGGGAAATACAGGACAACCTGAGACATAATAATATCTGTATAATAAGGATACCAAAAGGAGAAGAAGATGAATGAGTAAGGAACCTGTTTAAAAAAGTAATGATGGAAAACTTCCCTGATTTGAGGAGTTTTCACCTAGCAGCTGACTTCTCAACAGAAACTCTGCAAGCCAGAAGGGAATTGCAAGAAATATTCCAAGTCATGAAAAGTAAGGGCCTATAGCCAAGATTATTCTACACAGCAAGGCTGTCAATTAAAATAGAAGGTGAAGTAAGGAGTTTCCTAGACAAAAGAAGGCTAAAAGAATACACCTCAACCAACCAACCACTACAAGATATGCTAAAGGGACAGTTTTAAGAAAATGAAGAAAAAGAAGGAACACAGGTATAAAGGGAATAAATGAACAAGGACCTATCAATAATAACTATAAATGTAAATAGATTAAATGCCCCAATCAAAAGACATAGGATAGCTGAATGGGTAAGAAAACATGACCTACACATATGCTCTCTACAAGAGACCCATATCAGAACAAACGACCTATACAGACTGAAATTAAAGGGATGGAAAAAAATATTCCAAGCAAATTGACAGGGAAAAAAAGTTGGGATAGCAATACTTATTTCAGACAAAATAGATATCAAAACAAAGGCCATAGAAAAATACCCAGAGGGACATTTTATAATACTCAAATGAAGAATTCATCAAGAAGACAAACATTGTAAACCTATATTCCTCCAATATAGGAGCACCCAAATATATAAGGAAAATCTTGGAGGATTTCAAGAAAGATAGACAGTAACAAACTGATATTAGGGTATTTTAAACTCCCCCTGTCAAAAATGGATAGATCTTCTAAACAAAACATCAACAAGAATATTGTGGAAATGAATGATGCATTAGGTCAAATGCACTTAACTGACTTATACAGAACCATTCATCTGAAAGAAGCAAAATACACATTCTTTTCAAATTCACATGGAATGTTATCAAATATAGACCACATGATAGAACACAAAACAAGCCTCAACATATTCAGGAAACTGAAATTGTAACAATCATTTCCTTGGACCACAAGGGCTTGAAACTAGAAACCAGTCTCAAGGAAAAACACTCAAAAACATTCAAACTCATGGAGACTGCATATTACACTATTAAACAATTATTGGGTCAATAATGAGATCAAAGAAGACATGCAAAGTTTCTGGAAACAAATGAAAATGAACACACAACCGTCCAAAACCTATGGGACACAGTGAAGCATTCTTGAGAGGCAAGTTCATACCAATAGAGGCCTAACTAAAAAAGAAAGAAACATTTCAAATAAACGACCTAACCCTCCAACCAAGAATTGGAGAGACAACAACAAACAAAGCCCAGAGTGAGTAGAAGAAAGGAAATAATCAAGATCAGAGCAGAACTGAATGACACAGAGACTAAAAGAACAATTCAAAGGATCAACCAATCCAGGAGCTGGTTCTTTGAAAAGACAAATGAAATTGGCAAGCCTTTCAGCAGACTAATCAAGAAAAAGAGAGAGAGGATCCCCATAAATAATATCAGAAATGAAAGATGAGAGATAACAACTAATACCACAGAAACACAAAGGATTGTAAGAAATTACTATGAAAAAGTATATGCCAAGAAATTTGAAAACCTCAATGAAAGGAACAAATTTGTAGAAAAATATAACCTTCCAACACTGAATGAAGAAGGAGCAGAAAGCCTGAACAGACAGATAACAGCTGGGGAAATGGAAGCAGTAATCTAAAAACTCCCAGCACACAAAAGCCCTGGACTGGACAGTTTCACAGCAGAATTTTAAAAAACATTTAAGGAAGAGCTAACCCCTATCCTTCTCAGATTATTCCAAAAAATCCATGAAGAAGGAAGACTCCTGAACTCTTTTTTATGAGGCCAGCATCATCCTAATCCAAAAAAGAGAGAAAAACACAACAAAGAATGAAAACTATAGACCAATATCACTGATGAACATAGACACTAAAATCCTCAGCAAAATATTGGCAAACCACATCCAGCAATACATTAAATAGATCATCCACCATGATCAAGTGGGATTCATTTCAGGGATGCAAGGATGATTCACAAATCAATAAACTTAATAAATCACATAAACAAAAGGAATGACAAAAAGCACATGATCATATCAACAGATGCGGAAAATCATTTCATAAGATACAACACCCATTTATGACAAAAATGCTCAGTAAAATGGGAATAAAGAGGGCATATCTCAACATAATAAAGGTCATAAATAAAAAAACCTAGAACCAACCTCATATTCAATGGGCAAAAACTAAAATCTTTCCTAAGGATGTCCTCTTTCACCACTTCTACTCAACATAGTATTGGAAGTCCTAGCCACAGTGATCAGATGAGAAAAAGAAATAAAAGGCATCCAAACAGGGAAGGAGGAAGTAAAACTATCGTTGTTTGCAAATGACATGATAGTGTACAGAGAAAACTTCCTCCAAAAAAAACTCGATCACATAAGTGAATTTGCCACAACAGCAGGATACAAAATCAATATTCATAAATTGTAGGCATGTTTGTATTCCAAAAATGAAATATCAGAATCAGAAATTAGGAAAAAATCCCCTTTGCTAAAGCAATAAGAAAAATAAAGTACTTACAGATAAACTGAACCAAGGAGATAAAAGACCTGTACACAGAAAACTATACAACACTGAAGAAAGAAATTAAGGAAGGCACAAATAAATGGAAGCATATACCATGTTCATGGATTGAAGGAATTAACATCAAAATGTCAATACTATCCAAAACAATTTATAGATTGAATGCAATCCCTAGTAAAATAGCAATTACATATTTTACATGTATAGAACAAACACATCAAAAGTTTATATGGAACCATACATGACCCCGAATAGCCACAGCAAATTTGAGAAACAAAAACAAACTAGGAGGGGGTCACAATACCTGATATCAAACTACATTACAAGGCCACTGTAATCAGAAGAGTCTGGTACTGGCAAAACAGACACATAGATCAATGGAACAGAATAGAGAGCCCAGAAATAAACCCATGTCTCTATGGTCAATTAATATTTGATAAAGAGGGGAGAAGCTTAAAATCGAGTAAAGATAGCATTTGTCTTCAACAAATGGTCTTGGGAGAGCTGGACAGCTACACGCAAAAAAATTGAAATTCGACCACCAACTGACATCATACACAGCAATAAACTCAAGATGGATAAAATACTTCAATATAAGTCATGGCAACATAAAAGTCCTAGAGGAGAACATAGTTAGGCAGGAAACTCTCAGATATTCCATGCAACAATATTTTCACCAATATGTCCTCTAGAGCAAGGGACATAAAGAAAAAAAAATAAACAAATGGGAGACTTCATCAAAATAAGAAGCTTCTGCATGGCTAAAGAAAACATCAGCAAAATGAAAAGGTAAGTAACTGTATGGGAAAATATATTTACCAAAGATACCTCAGGCAGGGGTTTGATCTAAAAAATATACAAAGAACTCTCATGACTCCACTCCAGGAGGACATACAATCCAATTAAAAATGGGCAAAAGACCTGAACAGACATTTCTCCAAGGAGGACATACACAAGACCCAGAAGCATATGAGAGGATGCTCATCATCACTAGCCATCACAGAGATGCAAATTTAAACCACAATGAGATACCACTTCACACAAGTCAGAATGGCCATCATAAATAAATCAACAAACATTGGGTGCTGGCAAGGTTGTGCAGAAAAGTGAACCTTAGTACCCTCTTGGTGGGAATGCAGACTGGTGCAGCCACTGTAGAAAACAGTTTGGAATTTCCTCCAAAACCGAAACTGGAACTGCCTTTATCCATGATTCTACTGTTTGGAGTATACCCTAAGAATCCCAAAAGACCAATTCAAAAGAACCTATGCACCCCAATGTTCATAGCAACACAATTTACAATAGCCAAGTGCTCGCAGCAACCTAAGTGCCCATCAGTAAATGAGTAGATCAAAAATCTGTGATACATTTGCACAATGGGATACTACACAACAGAAAGAAAGAAAGAACTACTACCCTTTACGAGAGCATGGTGGAACTGGAGAGCATTATGCTAAGTGAAATAAGCCAGGCAGTGAAAGACAAATACCATATGATCTCATCTATAAGTGGGACCTATAGCAAGAAAAATATAACCAGCATCAGTGGAAGAAAAAACAAACTGACAGTAACCAGAGGGGAAGTGGTAGGGGAAGGGTCAAGTCAAGGAATATGTGTAAAGGACCCATGGAAAAAGCCAAAGTAGGGAAGGATTGAGGGTGGGAGGTGGAGGTGAGTTGGGCAGGGAACCTAGTGGTGGGAAAATGGAGAGAAATGTATTCGAACAATTAAAAAAAATTTTAAATAAAATGAAACTAAGTAGAATGTAACCCTGACCCCTGTATATGCACATTTTGACATATTAATTTATTTTTTTAAAGGGTGTTTCTAAAGCAGACTTCATATTCATCCACTCACCGATGTATTAAACCTGAACTTAGGTCTTAGGAATGAAGATAATGGAAAAAAAATAGAATAGTTTTTAAAGTGTTTTATTAATCTGGTTATTAGGTGTAACAATGGTTTTGAAACTACTGGAATGCAAAGAAAAGAAAAAAAGCTTCCATTACAATTTTTAAAACCAGAAAATTAATTTCTAAAACTTTAATGACATAATACTAATTACATATTTTAATTTTTTATCACCTGAAGATATGTTTTTATTGATTTTAGAAATTGAAGAAGAGATAGACACAGACAGAGAAGCACCAGCGTGAGAGAGCAACATTCATTGCTTGCTTTGATCAGGGTTCAAACTCACAACCCTGGTAGGTGCTTTGACCAGGACCTGAATCTGCAAATTTTGGATTATAGGATGATGCTCCAAGCAACTGACCCACCCTGTCAGGTCATAATTATATATTTTTCATTAGTGGTAAAATATATATAATGTTTAAATTTGAATTTTAAAACAATTTTATTATAGAATACAATAGCATTAATATTCACAATGTTGTACAGCCATCACCACTATCTATTTTCAAAATGTTTTCATCACATTTCAAAAATGTTTTCAAGCAGAAGTCTATATCCATTAAGCAATAGTTCCTCATTCATTCTACTTCGGTACCTGATTATCTCTCATTTATTTCCATCTCTTTGAGTTTGCCTATTCTAGATATTTAGTAGAAATGGAATCATGTAATATTTGTCCTTTTATTCCTGGCTTATTTCACTTAGCACAATGTCTTCAAGGACCCTGCATGTTGTAACATGAATTATAACTTCATTTATTTCTATGGCTGAATAATAATGCACATATTGTATACCACATTTTTTAAATCCATGTTTGGTTGATAAACCCCTAAGTTGTTTCTACTTTTGGCTATTGTAAGCAATGTTACTGTGATCATTTTCACACAAATATCAGTGTGAATCCTGGTTTTCCACATACCAGGATTCTCTCTTTATACTAGTCAGAACTGAGATGTTTACACTACTGTACAGTCAGTGCCTTTCCAAATCTAAAGCTGCGCTGTGAAATAACATGAGTGCTTTGTTTCATTCTCTAAGTATTTATTAAATTCTACATAGTTGGAGTAATTCACAGCACTAAAAGCAAAAGACTTGGTTTACATTTATTTCCTCTCTATGCTCATTTCACACCCCTGTGGTATATATTATATTGTCTATCTTTTCTGTGTGGAAATGAAAGTGTTCTCTTCTGATATACTGAGAGTGCAAACAAAGATTCACCATTCAGTACATATTTTTTAAGTATCTACTCTTCTACCATGCATTGTACATAACTCAATTATGGAATTGGGAATTTCAGGGAAAAAATCATAAAAATTAGCAATAATAAAACAATCATGGGCAAGATTAGAGTTATACAATATATTAAAAATTGGAGTACTATTGGAAGACTAGAAAATTAGCATTTTTCCTAGTTTCTATCCAGGAGCAAAGACTAACACTGCTCTAACTGGAATATTTAGCAAAATGTGTTCTAAGACAGAAGAGGAAAATAAGACAAAGTCATAAAGCAAAATAGCAAGTGTGAAAATGACAAGACTGTTATATATCAAGAAGTCCAGAAAGGAAAAATATTTTGTCTCATTAAATCTTCTACTTGGATTGTGCTGTATGTCTCCCTGGAGCATGCATCGGCCAAGTGAGGCTAGCAAGATAACTGAAATGTATTATGTAATTGACACCACTCAGCATCTAAAGAGTGATTGTGTGATACTAAATGACCTAATATAATTGGGTATTCACCCTCGTAAGCATGGGTTCCTTGTGTAGTAACTTAATAAAGGAGGGCTTAGACCTGGCTTCAATCTTCAACTTAAAAATCAACTACTTCTACTTATTATGTCATAAACTTTGTGTTTTAAAGTTCCCTGTCATATTTGAGACAAATATATTAACTTTATTTAATTTCCAAAATTAGAACGTTATATAATAGCATAACACTTGCAGAAGAGCCTAAAAAATAAACAATTCTAACAACTAAAGAATGACTATTATAGAAAAATGTAGGAAATCAACACAGGGCCATCACCTGGGATCTATAATACCAAATCAAACACTAATCACATATGTAAAACCCAATGACATCAAATTTTGTCATTTCTCTTGGGGACTCACGATCTTTAAAACGTAGTCTTTCAATTAGCTGTTTTCCACATCTGTTAAAGAGGGTGTCTATATTCTTAGTGAGATACTTAGTTACATTGTTTTATCGCTAATGTTTTCAGTGGTATTTTGACTCTAAAGTATTACTGTAAGATATAATCTATGGAAATGAGCCAGTATCACAGTAAACAAAATAATTGGAAAAGACACGGGACATTTATTTTTGCCACAGAACTGTGCAAAGTGTTTTAATAGTATTTCTTTCATCAAACCAGCACAAATATCTGAATGAAATCCTAGAAATATTTTTTTATTTTAGAACTAATAATGATGATAATAATAAAGTTTCTTTAATCCAAAAATATTTGTGATATATTATAATATAGACACCTTAGTTTTATAAGATGTCAAAGTCTGTTTTTAATAAACAGAAGATTTTATTAATCTTTTCTAAGTAAAAACTAAACAAAAGCACACTAAGAGAAGCATAATTTGTACATGATTTTAGTTGAGAAATCTAATCCAGAATTCAATGCTAGCCACAAAATGGCCCAGCAATGCCCATCAGAGTTCAAACAAGATGCCTGACTCTCAACCATGTCTGACACTGAAATGATTAAAACAAAAGTGGCATGTTTTGAGATCACAAGGTTTATTCAATCACAATAACCCTAAGTCACCAAGTGAATACTTCCTTGCACCTTTAACCCTTATATGTTTCTCGCCCTCATCTGCCTAATCTTCAGAAGAATGTCAAGCTGTCTTTCCAGTCTTCACCCCAGCTCAGATCATTTCACTGAGCCCTACATATATGTCCCCACCACAATCCTCCTCTCCTGGATACATATAAACATGAATAATACTGTTTTCCTCAAGACTGTTCCCTCAGTAGCTCCTTATACATATTTTTAACAGAAAAAAATAAAATAACAGCTGTAAGACTTGCAGTGATACTTCCTGTTATCTAATTTATAAATAATACACATTTAAATGTGGTAGATTGGAAAATGACACCTAAAAGTTATCTGTCTTCTAATAACTAGAAGCTGTGAGTATCTTATCTTATGTGGCAAATTGAATTTTGCAGATGAAGTTATGAAATTTGAGGAGAGGTTATCCTGGATATCCAGATGGGCCCAATGTAGTCACATGAGTCCTTAGTTGGAGAAATTTTACCCGCTGGGATTAGAGGCAGATGTGACTACTGGAGAATGATCAGAGAAATGGGATGCTGCTGGTTTGAAGAAGGAGGAGGATATGAGCCAAAGAACGTGAGTGGTCTGTAGAAGCTAGAGAAAGCAAGAAAATGAATTCTGCCCTGGAGCCTCTGGGAAGGAACACAGTCGTGCAGACATACTGATTTTAGCCCAGAGAAACCTGTGGCAGCTTCCTGACCTAAAAAGCTGTAAAATAATAAATTTGGGCTGTATTAAGCTACTAAGTTTTTGATAATTTTAATGGTAGTACTGTAACATTAATTCAGTGGATAAATACATATGTGTGTGTATGACAGATAAATATATATAAGAAGTTTAATAAGAAATTTGAAGTGATACACACTTACTAGCAGTTATTTGTGAGAGGAAAGGTCACTGAGTTTGGTAGTAGAACTAAAGGGAAAATTTGCTTTGTCAATAATGTTCCAACTTTCTTCTAAATTCTGAAGTTTTCCTTTTAAAGAATAATTGTTCCTTAAATGAAGGGTATAAAAACAAATTTAATTTTTAAGAATCCAAGAAAGTTATGGAGGTCAGAGAGATTAAAATCAATATAAATGAGAAAGTTTACTTTCAAAACTATTGTCTCACATCCTTTCCACCCCTTTTCACCCTTCTGGGTGTTCAGCAGTGATTTTGGCTCCCAAGGTGAATATGGACCCAATCTTAGTAAATTAACTGTTTGTATAGGTAAGACCAGCACTCACATAATAATGGTACCTAAATTATAGGTTATTATAAGTTTATTGAGTTAATATCATGCCTGACAGTACCAACTATAAAAACGTTAATTATTACTACTATTATTTACTATATACAATCTTGCATAGGAGGTCCTTATTTCTATGTATTCTGATCTCTCATTTAGATAAAACCTAAACTCTATTGTATCTTTTATTATATGAAGTTTTTCTTAGTTTTAGTAAATCTGTCTCACCACTGCTTTTACAACTAAGTCTAAATTTATCATTCTCTAATTACAGTATCTACCAGTAACAAAACTGAATTCTATGTTCTTATCATTTTGTTGCTAATTTTGTCTTTTTTTCTGAAAGGTGTTAAGATCTATCAGGAATGGAACCTACTTCTGGAATTAAAGTTTCATCCTTTTAGAAGTCCATAGAGAGCTCTCTGGTATCTTGCCTGTTAGTGCTGAATAATTGGCATTTGCATCTTCTGGCATTTTGCTCAGTGCTGAGCAAAGACTAATTTACTTCCCTCATTTTTTCTCTTCTAACTCTAAATGGCTTAAGCTCACATATAAGTATTATTTTCCACTATCCATTTAACCTGAAATCTCAAACCCAGAGGACTGTATATCTTTATTTTACTTGAATATTAGATAAAGACCTTTTTTTAGTTTGGCCAGGAGAAAAATTTTCATAAAATGTTTAGATCACTATGACATAAAGGGGTCCTCTGCTTATGAGACCAGAATCCTGATTATTTTATTAAACATACAAATGTAAATGACTATGAGAACAACTAATCCAGTTTTTGTTTTAAAATTAACATTCTTTTTTTAAAACTCAATATTCCCAGCAAATCTGAGAAGCCATAATTTTCTATCCATCCCCTTTCTCCCTTTTTAAAGATGTTATGAACAAACCATTTCTTTATCCAAGAAGAAATGATTTAACAAGATATGTGTATATATCATCTATTTATAAAATTTATGTTATATATTACTGTAGTTAGATCCCAGGGGAAGCAATAATGAGGCAACTTTGTCTAACTAGAGGAAACAGAGAAAAACAAGTAATTCAAACTGAAAAGAAGAAAGGTGGTAACTAACTTTCAATAAAAACAATTACCAGTAAAGTCAACATTAAGCATTATTACTATTATGACTATGACTACAATTTTAAGTAACAAAAGCAATAAGCTATTGGCATTGAATGAGCATGTGTTATGCACCAGGGACTTTTCTAAACACATAGCATTATAAATTAATTCATTTATTCCAAATTGTAATTATGCTTTCTCAAGGGAAGAAAGTAAATTTATATTCCAGAGGAATGAGCATCATTATTAAAGGACTAAAAGTCCAGGGTACACAAAACGTGAGTCAAAAGCAAGGGGTATGGCTGGAGAAGAGTAAGAGAGGAAATTAGGTTGGAATATCATGTTCACAACTGGAATGTCATAGTAATACATTTGAATTTGATGACATTATGGTAAAGAAGCATAAAAAAGTCTAAGTAGATAGAAAGTATAAAGTTGTCTTTTAGAAATGTAATAATTTCAGCAGTGTAGAAGTTCAATCCTATATAACGTGGGCAAGATACTTGAGAAATGAAGATAAGATAGGAATGGAGAATAAGGTAGAATTAGAGAGTTATTCAATGACACTGAATTTGATTTTGAAAATAGCACACCTTACAGAGAAGGCTATAAATAGAGATTTTACAATTATAAAGTTATGATCAATGCTTATAAAATAAAGCCAGTAGTATATAAAGTTAGAGGAGAGAAAGAGGAGGAAATAGAAGACAAATGTCAGAAACATTTCTGTTTAGCAAAAGAGACTGGGAAATGTAATAAGAGAAGTTGATGTGAAGCTTTTCACAAAATACAAAGCCAGGAGAGATTTTTCAATAGAGAATCCATCATGTCAACAGGAGTAGATTGTAGCTGGTTTAACTACAATTGGAGTTTGAGAATATCAAGACAGTGGTGAGAATAAAAAGAACAAATTCATTGGTGTCCTGGGAGTGAAAATTACATCATAGATGATTAGGAACTGAAGGGTTAATTTTTTTTTAAAAATCCTTTTAGTAACTTCAGAAGAAAATTTCTGAATAAAAAATACACAAAAGGAGGCAATTGTTTGAGTGTGTGTGTGTGTGTGTGTGTGTGTGTGTGTGTGTGGTTGAGAGAGGTGAATTAAACTGCAGACATTTTCAGGAAGGCAGTTGAAGTGTTTTCTAACAGGTTACAAATTACTGAGGACCAGAGGCATTGAATTATCAATAAGCTCTTAGGAGAAAATACATTTTTAATTTGTGGATTGCCTCTGTAGAACATTTTATATTTTATATTTTTCTTATGTGATAGTGTAATGATATGTTCAAAGCTAGGAAGAGATGGAGACATGAAAAATATAACTAAATAAGATATTGTTTATGTCATTAAGTGAAAACAAAAACTATTTAACACATTAATCTGTAATTAGTCTCCAAACAGCAAATGTCCATCAGGACTGCTCACCGTTTGGACATTTAATGAAACTAATAATATATGTAAAATATCACTGCATTATTTACTGTTCTTGACAATATAGTTCAAGTTGAACAAAGGTTAAAACTAAGGAATATATTGCACAGCAGAAAGAAGGAACTCCTACCCTTCATGACAGCATGGGTGGACCTGGAGCATTATGCTAAGTGAAATAACCAGGCAGTGAAAGACAAATACCATATGACCTTACCTATAATTGGACCCTAATCAACAAAATAAATAGAGGAGCAAAATAGAACCAGAGACATGGAAAACAAAGAACAA
Source organism: Pteronotus mesoamericanus (assembly GCF_021234165.1). NCBI lineage: Eukaryota > Metazoa > Chordata > Mammalia > Chiroptera > Mormoopidae > Pteronotus > Pteronotus mesoamericanus. Next base: position 64,678,539 of record NW_026555321.1, read on the forward strand.
ACTGACAGTGATCAGAGGTGTGGGGAAGATAATGGAGAAAAAAGGGAAAGAAGTAATTCGAGAAATATGAATAGAGGACTCATAGACATGGGCAATGGGGTGGGGATTGACTGTGGGGGGAGCAGAGCAAGGGAGAGCAACGGAGAAAAAGGCAGGACAACTGTAACTGAATACAATAATAGAATATCTAAGGAATATAGCATTTCAAATACACATTCAACCTAGATATCAATAGAGATATTTCAAAGACTGAAGTGGTATTTGGAACAATACTAATGAACATTATAGCCTGAAATATGGATATAGACAATAATCTCTGTGAGATGCAATACTTTAATTAATGTTAATGCTTATATTACTATTTATCTTGTTAATATTTCTGTATGTATCTTAGTTATATGTTATCTAGTACATTATCCATTTATTTGTTATTTATCTTTAGCTTATGTTTTCAATTACTTAATAAATATTTATTTACTATTTACTTCTAAAACTTGGTACGTTTGAAAAAATACTGTAAAACTTGATATTAAATTTTCCCTCTAAATATGGCCTACAAAATATGGCCATCATGCTACAATTGGCTCCTTTTCAAAGAATATTATAGATTTTTTAAGACATTTTGGGGAAAATTTAGGCCATTACAAAAGGCGCCTTTGGAATCATTGACAAACATGCATAAAGGCATGTGCAATCTTTCACATATGAATATTGAAATATTTTGCCTATCGTCACTAGGCCTTGTGTTCTGAATTTTTGCTTTTTTTTTCATTTTCTTAAAACACACACTCTCTAGGTAACTTTACATGAGAAAGAAGACTTAAAAGATCAGTAATTTTTACTTATCAAAATGAAAGATCACATTTCCCAGCTATTTATATTATACTTAAAATTCACAGATGAAAACATAGAGGCTTAATAAGTAAAAGTAATGTGCTAATTTCTAAAATTCTTGTAGAAATAGTTGTTAATTTAATTATAATTTATGAAATATTAAAAAATTATTAGTCTTACTTATGATATTTCAATTAAGGTAGGACCCTTTATAAGTATCCACTGAGGGGGTCAATCTTTCCTTCCAGTCACAGAAGGTCTGACAGTCCCCTACTGTCAAGGGAGAGCGCAGAGCTCACTTAGAAGGCATCAAACTTGCCACATGATTACAGTTTTTCTTTGGCTTTTATTTTTTTTCTTTTAAAAATTAATTTATTTTCTCATCTTTAACTTTGGTACTTTGATTGTATACAATGTTTGGCTCTTTTTTTTTTTGTTTTTTGTTTTGTTTTGTTTTGCAATTTTTTTAATTTATTTACTTTTTAAATACATTTGTCTCTGCCTCCTCCCCACCTCTTTCCCTTCCCCCCTCCCACCTTCCCTCCCTCAGCTCTTCCCCTTTGGTTTTGTCCATGAGTCCTAGCTATATGTTCCTTAACTTGCCCCTTCCATTCCCTTTCCCTGCCCCCCCTTCCCTCTTGTCTCTGTTGATTTCTTTTCCTTTCAGTGTTGCTGGTCATATCTTCCTTGCATCTTTGCATTGTTGGTTAGGTTCCACTTATAGGTGAGATCATATGGTATTTGACTTTCGCCCCCTGGCTTATTCCGCTTAGCATGATGCTCTCCAGTTCCATCCATGCTGTCAAAAGTTTAGTACTTCTTTTTTTCTTTCTGCTGCGTAGTATTCCATTGTGTGTATATACCATTATTTTTTTATCCAATCATCTACTGATGAGCATTTCGGTTGCTTCCAACACTTGGCTATTGTAAGTTGTGCTGCTATGAACATTGGGGTGCAGAGGTTCTTTTGTATTGGTGTTTTGGTGTTCTCAGGGTATAGTCCTAGCAGGGGAATCGCTGGGTCAAAAGGCAGTTCCATTTTCAGCTTTTTGAGGAAATTCCACAATGCTTTCCACAGTGGCTGCACCAGTCTGCATTCCCACCAACAGTGGACTAGGGTTCCCTTTTCTCCACAGCCTCGCCAGCACCTGTTGTTTGTGGATCTGTTTATGATGGCCATTCTGATCGGTGTGAGGTGGTACCTCATGGTGGTTTTGATCTGCTTTTCTCTGATGGCTAGCGATGCTGAGCGACCCTTCAAATGCCTCTGGGCCCTCTATATCTCCTTCTTAGAAAAGCATCTGCCCAGGTCCTTTGCCCATTTTTTGATTGGATCGTTTGTCTTCTTGGAGTGGAGTCCAGTGAGTTCTTTATATATCTTGGAGATCAAACCTCTATCTGATGTATCATTAGCAAATATATTTTCCCATAGGGTTGGCTCCCTTTTCATTTTGCTGATGTTTTCTTTCGTCGTGCACAAGCTTCTTTTTTTATGAGGTCCCACTTGTTTATTCTTTCCTTTATGTCCCTTGCTTTAGGAGACATATCAGTGAAAAAATGGCTGCGTGGGATATCTGAGAGTTTCCTGCCAATGTTCTCCTCTAGGACTTCGATGGTGTTGCGACTTATATTTAAATCTTTTATCCATCTTGAGTTTATTTTTGTGTATGGTGTCAGCTGATGATCCAATTTCAATTTTTTGCATGTAGCCGTCCAGCTCTCCCAACACCATTTGTTGAAGAGGCTGTTATTGCTCCATTTTAAGCTTATGCCCCCTTTCTCGAATATTAGATGACCATAGAGACCTGGGCTTCTTTCTGGGCTTTCTATTCTGTTCCACTGGTCTATGGGTCTGTTCTTGTGCCAGTAGCAGATTGTTTTGAGTATGGTGGCTTTGTAGTAGAGTTTGATGTCCGGTATTGTGATCCCTCCTACTTTGTGTTTCTTTCTCAAAATTGCTGCGGCTATTCGGGGTTGTTTATGGTTCCATATAAATTTTTGACATGTCTGGTCTATTTCTGTGAAATATGTCATTAGTATCTTAATAGGGATTGCATTGAATCTATAAATTACTTTGGGTAGTATGGACATTTTGAGGATATTAATTCTTCCCATCCATGAGCACGATATATGCTTCCGTTTTTTTGTGTCTTCCTTAATTTCTTTTTGCAATGTTGTATAGTTTTCTGCATAGAGGTCTTTTGTGTTTTGGTTAAATTTATCCCTAGGTACTTTATCTTTTTTCGTGCTATATCGAATGGTATATTTTTTCTGATTACTTCTTCTTCTATTCCATTGCTGGTGTACAAAAACGCCTTTGATTTCTGAATGTTGACTTTGTATCCTGCTGTTTTGCCAAATTCACTTATTAGGTTGAGGAGTTTTTTGGTAGAGTCTACAGCGTTCTCTATGTACGCTATCATGTCATCTGCAAACAATGATAGTTTTACTTCCTCCTTTCCTATCTGGATGCCTTTTATCTCTTTCTCTTGTCTGACCCCTGTGGCTAGGACTTCCAATACGATGTTGAAAAGAAGTGGTGAGAGCTGACATCCTTGTCGTATTCCCGATCTTAGTGGGAAAGCTTTCAGTTTTTGCCCATTGAGTATGATGTTAGCTGTAGGTTTTTCATAAATGGCCTTTATTACGTTGAGGAATGCCCCATTTATTCCCATTTTGCTGAGTGTTTTGATCATAAATGGGTGCTGTACTTTGTCAAATGCTTTTTCTGCATCTATCGAGATGATCATGTGGTTTTTGTCTTTTCTTTTATTTATGTGATGTATCACGTTTACTGATTTGCGTATATTGAACCATCCCTGCATCCCTGGGATGAATCCCACTTGATCGTGGTGGATAATCTTTTTAATGTACTGCTGGATGTGGTTTGCCTATATTTTGTTCAGGATTTTAGCATCTATGTTCATCAGTGAAATTGTCCTGTAGTTTTCTTTCTTTGTAGTGTCTTTATCTGGTTTTGGGATCAGGGTGATGCTGACCTCATAGAAGGAGTCTGGGAGTCTTCCCTCCTCTTGGATTTTTTGGAATAGTCTGAGAAGGACAGGGGTTAGCTCTTCCTTAAATGTTTTGTAAAATTCTCCTGGGAAACCGTCTGGCCCTGGGCTTTTGTGTGTTGGGAGTTTCTTGATGACTGCTTCAATTTCCCCAGCTGTTATCGGTCTGTTCAAGCTTTCTGTTTCTTCCTCCTTCAGTGTTGGAAGATTATACTTTTCTAAAAATTTGTCCATTTCATCCAGATTTTCAAATTTCTTGGCATATAATTGTTCATAATAGTTTCTGATGATCATTTGTAGTTCAGTGGTATCCGTTGTTATTTCTCCTCTTTCATTTCTGGTATTATTAATGAGGGTCCTCTCCCTTTTTTTCTTGATGAGTCTGCTTAAAGGCTTGTCAATTTTATTAATCTTTTCAAAGAACCAGCTTCTGGATTGGTTGATCCTCTGAATTGTTCTTTTTGTCTCTATGTCATTCAGTTCTGCTCTAATATTGACTATTTCATTCCTTCTACTTGCTCTGGGATTTATTTGTTGTTGTTTCTCCAGTTCTTGAAGTTGTAGTGTTAGGTCTTTTATTTGAAATGTTCTATCTTTTTAAGGTAAGCCTGTATTGCTATGAACTTTCCTCTCAGGACCGCCTTTGCTGTGTCCCATAGGTTTTGGACTGTTGTCTATTCATTTTCATTTGTTTCTGGAAATTTTTTGATTTCTTCTCTTATCTCATTATTGACCCATTCATTGTTTAATAGTGTACTGTTCAGTTTCCATGAGTTTGCAAGTTTTTGAAGTTTCTCTTTGAGTTTGATTTCGAGTTTCAAGGCCTTGTGGTCTGAGAAAAAGTTTGGTATTATTTCAATTTTCCTGAATTTGCTGAGGCTTGCGTTGTGTCCTATCATGTGGTCTATCTTTGAAAAACTGCCATGAGCATTTGAAAAGAATGTGTATTTTTCTTCTTTGGGATGTGAGGTTCTATATATGTCAGTTAAGTCTCTTTGATTCAGTGTGTCATTCAGTGCCACGATATGTTTATTAATGTTTTGTTTGGAAGATCTGTCCATTTTTGAGAGTGGGGTGTTGAAATCCCCTACTATCAGTGTGTTGCTGTCTATATCTTTTTTGAAGTCATCCAACAATTTCCTTATAAACTTGGGGGCTCCTCTATTGGGAGCATATAAGTTTACTGTGTTGATGTCTTCTTGATAGATTCTTCTTTTAAGTATGATAAAGTGCCCCTCTGGCTCTCTCTTTATGGCCTTTGCTTTGAAATCTACTTTGTCTGATACAAGTATGGCAACGCCAGCCTTTTTCTCATGCCCATTTGCTTGGAATATTATTTTCCATCCCTTTACTTTCAATCTGTGTAGGTCTCTTGCTCTGAGGTGGGTCTCTTGTAGGCAGCATATGTGTGGGTCATGTTTTCTTATCCATTCAGCTACCCTGTGTCTTTTGATTGGGGCATTTAGTCCATTCACACTGAGAGATATTACTGATAGAAACTTACGCATCTTTTCTCTTTGTACTTGTGTTCCTCTCTGTCTCATTCTTTTCCATCATCTACTTAAACCAGTCCCCTTAGCATATCTTGGAGTGCTGGTTTGGTAGAGATGTAATCTTTTAGCTTTCTTTTGTCTGGGAAACTCCGTATTTCTCCTTCTATTTTAATGGAGAGCCTAGCTGGGTAGAGCAGCCTTGGCTGTAGGCCCTTGCTTTTCATGGCTTGGAATATTTGTTGCCATTCCCTTCTGGCTTGGAGTGTTTCTGTTGAGAAGTCAGCTCCTAGGCGTATCGGGGCCCCCTCGTATGTTACTTTCTCCTTCTCCCTTGCTGCCTTGAGGATTCTCTCTTTGTCTTTGACATTTGCCATTTTAATGATGATGTGTCTTGGAGTGGACCTCCTTGGGCCCCTCTTGAGTGGGGCCCTCTGTGCCTCCTCGATCCATGAGACCTTTCCTCTCCTCAAATTAGGGAAATTTTCCATCATTACTTTTTCTAGGAGGTTCTCTATTCCTTGCTCCTCTTCTTCTCCTTCTGGTATCCCTATTATACAGATATTATTGCGTTTCAGGTTGTCCTTTATTTCCCTAAATGCTTCTTCATTCTTTTTGAGCCATTTTTCCATTTCTTGTTCTTTCTTGGAGCTTTTTTCTACCTTGCCCTCCATGTCACTGATTCGATTCTCGGCTTCATCCAGCCTGCTTTGGATTCCTTCTACTGTGTTCTTCAATTCAGAAATGGTATTCTTCATATCCTCTTGTGTCTTCTTGATAGTTTCTATGTCCTTTTCCAGGCTGATAGAATTTGCTGTAAGATCCTGATCGTTTCTCTGCAGTTTCTCATAGTTATCTTTGAGCTGGCTGAGCTCATTGAGCTTCCTTAGAACCATTGTTTTGAATTCCATATCTGATAGTTCCCTTGCCTCTATTTCATTTAGCTGTATCTGTGGGGAGTCCCCTTTTCCACTCATTTGAGGAGAACTTCTTTTTCTTCCTTTTTTTGTGAGAGTCTGCTAAGTATTTTTGTCCATTAGTTTTCTTTCTGGGCTTGCCTCTGATGATGTCAGTTGTTGACCCTATAGGGCCTTGGGTTGTTTGTTTGAGCCTTTCAGGAGTCTAATGCCTGTGTCTGACTCCTGCTTGGAGCGGCTCTGTGACCCCTTCGGTCAGGGCTGAGCTATTTTTTGGGATCTCTCTGTCCTCTCACGCAGGCTCCTTGAGCGTGTTCCCAGCGCGGCAGGGTCCCCCACCTGCCTGGGCTCGCACGTGCTTGCCCCAGACCAGGGGGCTTATTCGCTACCTTAAGTACTCATCTGGCCCCCCTGGCACGCGAGCTTCGCGGCACTGGTCAGTTTAAGGTCTTCTATTGTGTGTTTTCCCCGCTTTTGGCTCTTTGGATGCGTTGCTTGCCCTCGCCAAATGGGGACTATGGAAATGGGAGGAAATCAGCTCTAGGACTCTCTGGTTAATCCTGTTTCTGGTCTCTCCTCCAGGGACTCTGGGCAGCTCTACTTATTTTGTGGGCCGCTCCGCAATTGCGGCGGGTAGGTCAATTTACGCCTGCACTTGCCCCTCTGTGCACTCCCTCACAGGCCGTATGGGTGCCAATCTGTTGGAGGCCTTGTCGGCTGGTGCAAGCGTTCGCCAGCCCGCGTGGGTCACACACACGCTCGACAACCCTCGCCGGTCACTGGGCGCACGTTTGCGCGCCTGCTGTGGGTTTTTTGCGGGTGTCTATGTTTGCTTTTCAGCTTTTGGCTCTTTGGGGGTGTGGCCTCTTCCCGCGCAATGGAGACTGTGGCAAGGAGAAGGAGTCCGGACTCCCCGGTTCCTCCTCCCGTTTTTTCCCCAATGCCTCCGTTTCTAGTCTCCCCTCAGGGGCCTCTGGGCAGTTCTGTGACCCCTTTGGCCAAGGATCCAACCCCTGTGCAGACTGCATTTCAATCACAGGCAGTCTGGTTCATGCGCGCCCCGCTTCTGCCTCTTTGAGGTCGCGCCTTTCCAGCCCACAATGGAGACTACCGAACGGGGAGGGAGTCGGGACTCCCCGGTTCCTCCTCCCGTTCTTTCCCCAACTCCTCCGTCTCCAGTCTCTCCTCAAAGCTCTCCCAGCCAGTCTGCACTTAGCCCCCCAGATCACCTGCACAAGCTGTGTGCGGAGTGCACAAAAGGCAGGTTAATTGATTCCCTTATGCCTGAGCGAGATCTTTTTGGCTTTTATTTATGCAACTTGTCTTTTCCATCTGAAACAAATTTAGCAGTTGCAATTTATATTTAATATACTATAGACAAAATGAGGTCTATGAAAGCCTACATTAAAAAAATAAAATAAAATAAAAAACAATGAACAAGGAGCTAAGGGTTTCCTGATATATTTTTTTCTTTCTCAATTTCCTTCCCAGGTGGGTGAAATAGACTGACAAAATTACCAGCCGATAGAGTCATTGACAATCACATAAAAATTAGTTAACATATCAATTGTGCTTCTCATTATTTGTAGGTGTAGCTTGTTCTGTTCGCTGCAAACCTATGTAAAATGAAGATATATATGTGAAAGAGATATGTGAGGACATGGCAGAGGGGCACATCCCAGGAAATGGCAACCGTGATTGCAATTTCAGCCCATTGAAAACGAATCTGCATAATGTCTTCTGAACACTGCATTCCTCCACATTTCTTCCATTCTTTTCAGGCTCATTGCCTTCAGTCTTCGGACTGAAATGATGGCAGGATAGCAAAAGAGAAGTAAGTTTTCTGGGGAAATGTGCATGTACTCTAGTGATTTCCAGGTAACTTCACAGAGCCAAAGTGCTCACTGTCCCTCATTCTCAAGCCCTCGGAAATACTCTGGAGCCAAGCTAGGCATTTCACTCCAAGTTTTGGGGAATGTGAGGAGGTTTTACTTTAGCATATATCCTTTCAAATTTTCTATGCAACTGGTATGAGAGCTTGCACACAGACACCCACTCACACCAACACACCTCCAGACACTGATTTCTCTCAGAATCAAAACTTAAGTCCTTAAAATGGTGTAGGGTAAGTGGAGGCAGTCTGGCTCCTTCACCCAGATACATGGGTAACTGGAGGGACCAGTTTCTCACAACCTTGAAGGAGTCTGATAAAACAGTGTTCTCACAGCTTTGAGCCTAGGACTCACAGCCTTGAGCCTGGGTGCGATAAACTGCCCCATAGCCTTGAGTAGACTCACATGCACAGCTCATGCTAGGTTACTTCACTTCCTGGCCTTCAGGTAGCTTTGTTTGGAGCTAGTACTTAAGGGGTAGGAGCTTTGGGCGAGGGGGGAGTAGGGGCGCCGACTTGGACACGGGCTTGTGGCCTGTGTGACTCCCTTAACATGGGCTGTGACCTGTGTGATGGCACCAACATGGGCTTGAGGCCTGTGTGTCTCTCCTTAATAAAGGCATGTCAAGCACCCCTGTAGCTCCGCACATCTTCTGTCTATCTGAGTCTCTAGTGGACCTGCCGAGCCTAGAGAGGCTGTAATACAAATGGTCTGTAAATTTCTTTTGTCTGCCTTGCTCACCCTAGAGCTTTAAGTCAGTGGCAGCCACTCTGGCATTCTTGTGTTCCTACCATGCTTAGGACTCCAGCAGATTTCTTCATCAGGGCCCTTGCACTGGCTCTTTCTGCTGCTGTGGCCACTCTGCAGGTCCACGTATGACTGATTCCCTTGCCTACTCCTTACTTCTGCTCCATGAAGTAAGGAATCTTCATAATAATGCTACCCTGCCCATTCTCTTTAAAATCTCAAACTACTTCCACATGCAAACCTGAGCCACTTACTCTGCTCGTTCTCTTAAAAATTTACTCATCTTGTTTAGCATACCATATAATACACTTATTTACTATGTTTACTTTTATTGTTTATTTTCCTCTGCTCTCATTAAGCTTAAAAAGTAAGGGTTTGTATTTTCTTTCATTCTATAATAGAGCCAAAAAATAAAATAAAATAATGGAAAAATGAAGAGTGCATAGGTTAATGAATGCTTAAAGGAATAGAAGAAAAGAAAGAAAGAAGATGGAAGAAGAAAATAGAGAATAGAGGAGAAGATTAAAGGGACAAGTAAAGCTGAGAGCAGAGAGAAAGGAAAAGGAAGGGGCAGAGAGTCAGAGTCTTCCCTCTTCAGGATCTTCAGTTTCATTATCCCAGCTGCCCTCATGAAGCATCATCCTTGGTTGTCTCTAAACCAGTGCCCAGGATCAGAGCCTGTCTTTCAGCCCTTCATCCAAGGACTTTAATCCAGACTGCCACAACACAGGCACTATCAAATTTAGATGCGTATCTCATCCGAGGCAGCTGTTGCTACCACAGTCATCCAAGTTCTTCTGTCAAAAAATAGTGTAATGCTGACATGTATATTTTAGAATTCTTTGGAATCTCAGAAAGATCTCGTTCTTCTTGAGTTTTCCTTAATATGGTAGATAATAGGAAGAGGTGTGTTCCTTAGATGATGCAGTTGATTTTTCTGACAGGCAGGTTCTAGATGCCCACATCATCTTCTTACCATAAAAACAGACATAGGGCTAATGTCCGAAAGCATAGAAGAATTAGTTTACTTAGTCTGCATACATTACTTTTGGGTGGGGAGGTTAGTCTCATAGCCAGTTATCAGTATGTCATAGATGAAATTTCTTAAAACTTAAAGAGCTATTATTCTTGAAGTATACATTTGAATTTGTAAAAACAATTCAATTATTTGTGTAGCAAACATTCTTTTAAAAACTATAGATTAACTTTACTGTTTATCCAAATAATCAGTCTTCTAAAGTTTATAAAAGGTGATTTATATATCAACTACTTGTTATATGACTGGTATTATGTCTCTTCATATCCTTAAAGAGCATAAAATATTAATGTAGTTAATACATCAACTTTATTTTGATTGTAAACATAATATAAATATCAGCAATATCTTGTTTATTTTTACTAAGTAATTGTTATTGATATGAATGTTAAATTTAATTCTAAAATAAACATGACCTAATCTGAGGTAATCAGAAATTAAAGTTATATTTTGTGTATTTTGTTAAAAAAAGAGAAATCATTACCCTGGATTTTTAACCCCTAATAAGGCAAGTTTTATTTTATAATTTCATTGACCATTTTAAAATAAAATATTAACAAAAATTTTGGTTTTTGGCTCCTTTATGATATTTAGATCAAAGACTCAAGATTAAAAATAAAATCATAGTCAGATGAAAGGCTCAAAGTTAAAAATGACTTATAGTCTAAGGAAAAAATTGACCTTCTTATTCTTAATTGAAGGGTCCCAGATAATATGGGTTATTTTTTAATAAAATCTGTCACTATAGGCCAACGGTAGCATCCAAATTCATTATTCTATAATTATGTCACATTTTTTTGGTGTGTTTGGGATGAGAAGAAGCAAGAATAACTAGTGGTCTTTGAAGAGGGGGGATTTTTTAGCATAGGTAGTGAATGGGGAAATAAAAACAAAAACAAATATGTTACCCACTCTAAAAGCAATCCCTACCCTTAGTTCCTGCCTCTCCTTCCCTTTCTCAAGCCAGATACTACAAGTGTTGATTTTCTCCCAAATCTAGACATGAGGTCAGGTTCAGATATATCTAGATTATATTTTAATCTCTCTTTTAACAGATTTTTTAATTTATTTATTTTTAGAGAGAGGGGAAAGGAGGGAGAAGGAGAAGGGTAGAACATCAATGTGTGGTTGCCTCTGAGGCACCCCATACTGGAGACCTAGCCCACAACCAGGCATGTGTCCTGACTGGGAATCGAATTGGTGACCGTCTGGTTTGCAGGCTGACACTCAATCCACTGGACTACACCAGCCAGGGCTATATTTTAATCTCTTAAGAGGAAGATAGAAGTTAGAGACAAAAGAGAACACATTTCTTAACTTTCCCTCTTAACTTAAAATATGATTATACATAAATTAAGGAAAAGAAAAGATTTCCTAGAAATTTTTGCTCCCTTCTTAATGTGACTTCTGTCGTTTTGTAGTTATTTCTACATAGCAGTGTCTGTGAATCATCTGATCCTTATATTTAACAAAGTAATGTCAAGGGAGCAAACTTTTGAGAAACAATTTGAACTGAAATGTTATTTATTTTTTTAACTTAGGAGAGATAAGAAAGTAAATTTCATTAGTACCTTATTTTGCACATGGCCACAATACAAGGAAAATAACATATATTAATATATGTTTGAACATTAACATAACATAATATAACATACAATATGTACATATAAAACAATGCCACAAATGTTTAATCAAAGTTAGAGGCAAGGCGTCCTTGATATCCAGAGTACAAGCTGTTCACCCTAACTATTGCAAATTTAGAAGTGTCAAGATTTATCCAATCATTAAATTACATTCTGGTTTTGTTCTATAAATATAGCATCACTTATGAGCTGTCCCTGCCAGAGAAATATCTTTCAGAGTATTCAAATGATCTATTATGAACCTTATTATACTTATTAACATTATAGAAGGCTCATTGTATATTTTTATAGGCCTTTTAAATAGCATTTTACAAGAAAACTAAAAACAAACATACAGACAATGACTTTTTGATGCTCACGAAGTTCTGATCACTTACTTTCCAGGTATCATCATATCATTCCCCTATCGTAGAGTTGAGGGAGTTTATCTTGAGGTAGGCTATACAATATGTCAAAGATCAGACTGAAGTTCAGTATCAGCAATGAGTCCCAATCCAGGTGTTTTTATCTTTGAACCTGTAGGATAGTATTTTTTTTATTTCACTCATGAATTGCTAAATGCATATTTTATTTAGACATTTATGCATATGTTAATTCATTAGATTGTAGGGCTTGAGCAATTCTTGTGTTCTGATGCAGTAGAAATTTTGAAAACATATTTTTAAATTTTAATATATTATGATGTGATTTGTGAGGATGTGGAAGTCATTCATTATAGACCCTCACACTGCTATTGATAGAAGTGCCACAGCAGTCAGTGTTTGGAAAAGTTAATGAACTTTCCGCCTGCCTGACTTAGTGCTAAGGAGCTACTTAGGTCCTTAAGAATTCCTGATCAATTTCTTATTAAATGTCATTATCTTATGATTGACATGTGAGGTAGTATTTTAATAGCTTTTAAAAATATTAGATTTGCAAGAGTTCTTGAGGAGTAGGACAAATTTTAAAGATAGTGGATGAAATTATTTATTCCAATATGCAAGATGCTCATATTGGTGTTATTACAGATGACAGATGTTACTTATTATTGAATTAAATAATATTCTCAGATTAGAATCCTCGTTGATTTAATCCAATAAAAGCATAATGTTCTCTCTAGAATAAATTAGTATACATCCATGCTGTACATGATGGCGACATTATTTGTACTGTCTTTATAACTAATAGATCCTGAAACATACCACAATTTAATTAAGTTTACAGTGCTTTCTCTCTAATCCAGTAAATAGAATAGAATTGCTGTTTTTCAATGGTTTGCTATTGCTGGATGATTTACTGCATATGTAGGCAGAATAAGCAAGCAATAAATTAACTACTATCCTTGAGTGAGAGGACTAAAAGTTAATTAAGCCAGTTTTATAAAGAAAGTGATTCTAGCCTGTCTATTCACACATAGACTGATACTATAAAAATAAATCCCTTTCCATCTCTTTTAGAAATAAATATGGAGCCAGATTTATTTGTTTTAGTCGATGGTTCTCTTGATGTTTGTGATAAATTGGCCAATTACACTTTTCAATCTCAAGGGGTAATTAGGCAAAACTTGTGTTGTATGTGGTTTTAAATCTGGTGATTTCTACTGGAATACATGCAGTAGTCTGAGTGCAACCTATAGGCAATTGCAATACAATGTGCTTTTAATGAATTTGGGGGTTAATGAAAAGCAGTAAAACTGCTGCAAGACCATTTGTGAACTATGTGCTTAAACTGCCCATTTTTAGGATCTCTATGGCCCTCTGATTTCTTACAACAGATTGTGATATTTAGCTTTAATATAAATAATTACACAACAATTCTATGTCATCATTTAATTATTACTAATTTTCCCAATTAGAGGTTGTGTTAATTCTTATTTTCATGCATTCTCAAACTTTACTGAAGAGGTTTGTTTTAATCGAGGCCAGCGTAGGATGCATTGTCATAACAGATATCATAATCCTTAACTCAATTTAAAATTGAGTTTAAAATTTAGAATCCAGGTACTGAAAAAACAAAAAACAAAACAAAAAAAAACACACAACTAGTCAATCCACTTAGCTCATTTGTTGACTCTTTTTTTTAACCTCTCCTTTACATTATTTGTTATAGAAAAAAGAACAAGTCTAAACATTTACCCTCAAAACACATATTCAGTTAAATGACTTTTTCCCGACTATACTGTTAGGTGTGGTGAGTGATCACAAAAGAAGGATTACAGTGTTAGGAAAGAGTTTTAAGTTAAATGCATACACACATGAAATAGAATATTTTACAATATGTGTGTGAAACAGGATTGAGTACCATATACAAAAATAAACTGGATGAACCATATTGAGTAATATAATGTAGCAGTTATCAGATGTTTCCAAAGGTATTCTGAACCTGTGGCTTATGACTTAGATTTCATGTGTTCAGTGTCAGTTGTCCATGCTGTGACTTAACTTGATTGGCATTTGACTTTTCTCTCATTGCAGTGTCCAAGAAGTTGAAAAGAAATGTATACTATATTGATTATTACCACTTCATTAGAATTTACAATGATTTATTGCAGCCAAGTTATTTCACAAGCTGGATCATTTGTTGACTCTTAAAGACACAATTTAGATTAAAAAATCAACACATTGTGATAAAGAAACTATGATAAACACTTTATAATCCTCCAGTAGTTAATCTTTATAAAATCAAACATGAAAACTATTATCCTTGTTAATGTTATAGGGAACTGAGTATCTTGTATGTGAAATTTGTAACATTACAAATTTCTATTGAAATGCTTGGGTTTCCAGTCTTTTAGACAAGGGTTTCTTTAATCATAGTCCCTAAACCAGAATCATTAGCAACAGCTGGAATTTGACAATGCAAATTCTCAAACATCACTCCAGAAATAACATATCTGAAACAAAAGCATTGGGGGTAAGGTCCAGCAATCTGTATTTTTTCAGCATTCAAAATAGCCTTTATTCTAGATTTGACTACAGAGTAATAACAAATTAGTAGTGAGATTGATTCAATTGTAAAGATTTTAAAAGATTTTTAAAATTTAATCTTTATTGTATTTTTTACATTACCTGTTAGTCCCCTTACACTCCCTTGCCTTCAGCAATCACCAATTGTTGCCCATGTCCATGAGTCCTTTTTCATTTTTGCTCAATCCCTCCACCCCCTAACTTCCCTGCTCCTCTAGCTGTCATCCTGCTCTCCATTTATGATTCTTGCCCCATTTTGCTTCTTAGTTCAGCTTGTTCATTACATTCCATATATGAGTGAAATCACATGGTATGTATCCTTCTCTGATTGGCTTATTTCACTTAGCATAATGTTCTCTGCATCCATCCATACTGTTGCAAAGGGTAAAATTTCTTCTTTTTTATGGCCAAATAGTATGTCATTGTGTAAATGTCCCATAGTTGTTTTATCCGCTCATCTACTGACAGACACTTGGGTTGCTTCCATAACTTCCAATTATTAAAAATCCTGCAAGGACATAGGGGTACTTAAATTCTTTCAAATTAAAAGAATTTTCATAGGGATTTTGGGTTCCTTTGGATATATTCCCAGAAGTAGGATTGCTGGGTCAAAAGGCAGATCCATTTTTAATTTTTTGAGGTATTTCCACAGTGGCTGTACCACTCAGCATTCCCACCAACAGTGCAAAAGAGTTCTCTTTTCTCCACATCCTCACCAGAACTTTTGTTGTTTTACTGATGATAGTCATTCTGACAGGTGTGAGATGATATCTCATTGTGGTTTAATTTGCATTTCTCTGATGGTTAGTGATGTTGAGCATCTTTTCATATGTCTAATGGCCATCTGTATGTCCTCTTTGGAGGATAGTCTATTCAGGTCCTTTGCCCATCTTTTAATTAGTTTGTTTGGTTTTTTGGTGTTACGGTTTGTAAGTATTTTGTAAATTTTGGATATTAGTCTCATCAAATGTATCAGCGAATGTGTTTCCCCATTCTGTGGGTTGTCCTTTTATTTTCTTGATGATTTCCCTTGCTGTGGAAAACTTTTAGTTTGATGTAGTCCCATTTGTTTATTTTTTCTTTTCTTTTCCTGTGCTGGGGAGATATATCTAAGAAAAAATTGCTACAAGCAATGTCCAAGATTTTGCTGCCTATGTTTTCTTCTAAGATTTTTATAGTTTCAGGTCTCATATTTAAGTCTTTGGTCCATTTTTAGTTTATTCTTATGTGTGGTATATGAGGGTGGTCTAGTTTCATTTTTCTGCACATATCTGTCCAATTTTCCAAACACCATATATTGAATAAATTATCTTTAGCCTGTATGTGCTTGCTTCCTTTGTTGAATATAAATTGACTATAAAGGTGTGGGTTTATTTCTAGGCACTATATTCTATTCCATTGATTTATTTGTTTTTTTTTTATGCCAGAATCATTCTGTTTTGATACTATGGCCATATAGTACAGTTTGATATTAGGTCAAATGATTTGTCCAACTTTGTTCCTTCTCAGGATCACTGTTGTTATGTGGTGCCTTTTGTGGTTACATATACATTTTTGAAATATTTGTTCTGGTTCTGTGAATTATGTCATTGGGATCTTGATAGGAATTGTATTGAATTTGTAAATTGCTTTGGGTAGTATAGACATTTAAATTATGTTAGTTCTTCCTATCCATGAACATGGTATATGCTTCCACTTACTTGTATCTTCTTCAATTTCTGTCTTCAGTGTCTTATAATTTCCTGAGTACAGGTCTTTTACATGCTTGATTAGGTTTATAACTAGATATTTTATTCTTTTTGAAGAAATTGTGAATGGGATTTTTTTCTTGATTTCCCTTTTTGTTAGTTTGTTATTGGCATATAAAAGGCAACTGATATCTGGATATTACTTTTGTATCCTGCTACTTTGCTGAATTCATTTATCAGTGAAATTTCAGTTTTAGTAGATTTTTGGTGGAATCTTTGGGGTTCTATATGTACATAATCATATCATCTGCAAATAAACAAAATTTTACTACCTTTCCAATTTGGATGCCTTTTATTTCTTCTTTTTGTCTGATTACTGTGGCTAGGACATTGCGTACTATGTTGAATAAGAGTTGTGAAAGTGGACATTCCTGCCTTGTTTCTTGCCTTAAGGGGAACACCAGTAGTTTTTGCTCATTGAGTATGATACTAACAGCAGATTTGTTATACATGGCCTTTATTATGTTTAAGTATGTTCCCTCTATTCCCACTTTGCTGAGAGTTTTTTAGCATAAATGGGTACTGGATTTTATCAAGTGCTTTTTCTGCATCTATTGATATGATTCTGTAGTTTTTATCCTTCATTTTGCTTATGCGGTGAATCACATTATTGATTTGTAAATGTTGTACCAACCTTGCATTCCCAGAATAAATCCCGATTGAGCATGGTGTATAATCTCTTTGATGCATTGCTCTATTTGGTTTGCTAATATTTTGTTGAGGATTTTAATACCTATGTTCACCAGAGATATTGGCCTATAATTTTCTTTCTTCGTAGTGTCTTTATCTGGTTTTGGAATTAGGATAATGTTGGCCTTGTAAAATGAGTTTGGGAGCCCTTCTTCCTCATGAATATTATTAAATATTTTGAGAAGGAGAGGTCTTAGTTCTCAAAATGTTTGGTAAAATTTCCCTGTGAAGCCATCTGGTCCAAAGCATTTATTTGTTCAGAGTTTTTTAATTATCACTTCAATTTCACTAGGGGCAATCTGCCTATTCAGATTCTGCGATTCTTCCTGATTTAGTTTTTGAAGATTGTATGTTTCTAGGAATTTATCCATTTCATCCATGTTGTCCCATTCGTTGGCATATTGTTGTTCATAATATTTTCTTACAATTCTTTGTGTTTCTTCAGTGTCACTTCTCCTCTTTTATTTCTGATTTCATTTATTTGAGTCTTTTCCCTCCTTTTTTTTTTTTTTATGAGTCTTATTAAAGTTTTGTCAGTCTTGTTTATCTTCAAAGAACCAGCTCTTGGATTCATTGATCCTTTGTACCATTGCTTAGATCTTATTTTATTTATTTCTGCTATGATCTTTATTATTAACTTCCTTCTACTTAGTTTGGACTTTGTTGTTCTTATTCAAGTTCCTTTAAGTGTGACATTTGGTTGTTTATTTGAGCTTTTTCTTGTTTTTTGTTTGTTTGTTTTTTTAGATAGGCCTGTAATGTTATCAATTTCCCTCTTAAGATTGCTTTCCCAGTGTCCCACAGATTTTTGGATTGTTGTGTCCTCATTTTCATTTGTTTCATGGTATCATTTGAGTTCTTCCTTGATCTCATTGTTGACCCATTCATTGTTTAATAACATATTTTTTAGCTTTCATGTCTTTGCATGTTTTTCAGTGTTGATTTTGTGATTGATTTCTACTTTCATAGCATTGTGGTCAGAGGAAATGTTTGATGTGATTTCAATCTTCTTAAATTTATTGAGACTTATGTTGTGTCCTAATGTGATCTATCCTAAAAAAAAAAAAAAAGCACTTCATGTGCACTTGAAAAGTATGTATATTCTGCTGCTTTGGAGTGTAGTGCTCTGAAGATATCAATTAAATCCCTTTGATCTAGTGAGTCTTTTAAGCCCCCTTTCTCCTTGTTCATTTTCTGCCTTGAAGATATATCCATTGAAGTCAGTGGTGTGCTAAAATCCCCAACTATAACTGTTCTGTCTCTCTCACTCTTCATGTCCATCAAGATCCCTCCAGATCTTCAGCTGATTGCCTGTGGGAGCCCAGCCAGCTTTCTCATGTCTATGTACTCTCTACCAGTCACATTGTGAAGTGGTCTCTTCTCTCTGTCCATGATTATAAGGCTTCTCTCCAGCTAGTAATCAGTTGGTTATTCAGGATTCTTCCTCTACAATTTAGTTGTAATTCCAGATTGGTCCTGGGAGGAATTAGTGTAGCTTCCACTTACTACTCTGCCATCTTGGACCTTAAGGGTTTTTTTTTTTTCTTGTTATTCTATTACAGTTGTCCTAATTTTCCTCCTTTGCCCTTAGATTTAATTAAAAACTTAATTAAAGAATAAAACATGTTTTTTAAATTTTATTTTGTTTTAGTTTTCTGTTACACTTTGCATCCAATATTACTCTGTATTGGTTTCCAATATACAGCTAAGTAGTTAGAAAATCATGTACTTACAGAATAACCTCCCTGATATAAATACCCACCTGACCCCATGCATATTTATCATGATATTATTGACTACATTTCCTATACTGTAATCTTTAGCTCTCTGACTATTCTGCAAATATCAACCTATACTTCTTAATTCCTTCACTTTTTTCATCCAGCCCCTCATCGTTCTTACCCTCTGGCAATTATCAGTTTGTTCTCTGTATATATCAATATGTTTCTAGTTTGTTTGTTTATTTTTTCATTAGAGACCACATGTAAATAAAATCATATAGTATTTGTCTTTGCTGGATTCATTTTACTTAGCATAATACCCTATAAGTCTATCCATGCTCTTGCAAAAGTTAAGATATTTTTCATTCTTTCTTTTTCAACTGCTAAATAATATTTCCTTGTGTAAATGTACTTCAGCATTTTATTTAATCATCTATTAATGGGTACTTGGGTTGCTTCTATATCTTGGCTCTTATAAATAATGCTGTAATGAACAAAGGTTGTGTATATTCTTTCACAGTAGCGGTTTGAGATTCTTTGCAAGTACTCCCAGAAATGGAATCACTGGGTCACAAACAGTTTTATTTTTAATTTTTTGAGGAATCCCCACACTCTTTTCCATAGTGGTTGAACCAGTTTGCATTCCTACCAACAGTGCAAGATGGTTCTCTTTTTTCCATATTCTCACTTGCACTTGTTGTTTGTTGACCTTTTGATGATAGTCATTCTGACAGGTATGAGGTGATATCTCATCATGGTTTCGCATCTTTCTGATGATTAATGACATTGAGCAATCTGCACTTTAACAAGCCATCCAGGTAGTGTTAATATTGGCTAAAATTTTAGAAGTGTTTTAAACTATACAAGTTACACTTTTTAAGTCATTCTAAATGACTTGCTCCAGGCAAGATTTTGAAGATGTACAGACATCTACATAACAAGCATTAATAATAGGTTGCATATGGAGTTGAAAGGAGAAATGAAACTGCAATTTTAATAGGTAATGATTGTCTTCACAGAACATCCAAAACAAGTTATTGACAAATTAATTGAAAAGTTTAGCAAAGTGGTTGTAAGAAGATTAGTGTACATATGTTGTCTGTATTTCTATATATAATAAAAAACAATTAAGACATAATTATAAAATATATTTTTAAATTTTTAAATAAAACAAAAAGTTAATTGAGAAATTGTTTTAAATGTGTAAAACTGAAACATTATACTTTAGAAAGCTCTAATGAAAAACATTAAAAAAGATGTAACTAAAAAATTAGTTTAACATTTCTAATTCATGCATAGAAAGATTTACTACCTTAAGAACATCATCCTCTCAAAGTTGTTCTAGAAATTTATTGATATTCTAATACAATTCCAAATAGAGATTTTGTTATCTTGCCTGATAATTTCTAAATTGAACATAGATCAAATTGAGCAAAGATCAAAGAAATGCCAAGACTGTCTGAAAAAGGGAGTTACTCTAAAATATATCAAAAATTATTAAAAATATATAATAGACACAGCAATGCTATTCTGGTAATGAAAAGACAAACTGATTGAAGGCAATAAAATGTTTTGAAACAGACACACAAGTAGAGGAAATATTGATATTTGACAAAAATAGCATGATAGGCTGTCAAGAATAAAACAGACTGAACAATTAGGCAGCTAGAAAAAATATTTATCCTTATAAAAAAAGAAAAATGATGTAAGAATGGGAGGGAGATTAGGAGCAGAGGAGGGGAGAAAAGGAAAAAAGGAAATATATCTAAATATCTTAGGAAAGTATATGTAAACATTTACAATCTTGATATAAGGGAGGATTTCTTAACCCCCTTTCCCCAAATATCAATATAACATTATCATATATATCTGTATGTCACTATGTATATTAATTCAATACATTAAAATTGAGATATTCTGTTTATTAAAAGTCAGTTATAAACTAGAAGATAAATATAATATATATTTTAATATTAATATTTAAAAATTTTAGTAACCAATAAAGCCTGAACACAGATCTATAAGTATGGAAAGCAATAGATGCATATTTGCTTCCCTTAGCTGTCCTTTGTCAACACAGGAGTAGAACCAAAAGTATATTAAAAATCACTACCAATTGAACAAAGACATCATCTATAAAATAGTGGTACAGGAAATGATCTTACAATTCATAGAAAATAATGTACATATGGTTTTACACACACACACACAAAGTTAACACAAATCTTTCATCAGAAAAATGAAAATTTAGGTCAAAATAGGTAGGCATGTAAATTGCTAAAATAATTTTGGACAAAAATTGGCATTATTTTAAAAATTTAAGATTACTGGGAGTCATTCTACTTCTATCTATACATGCAGGAGAAAATGTACATTGAAAGCAAGAAGTACGTACAAAAATCTGTACATAATTGTAAGGAGTGGAGAAAAAATTGAAAACAACCCAAATATCAGGCTAGATAACAAGAAATTAATTTTAGTATACTAATATAATAGAACATTAGAGTCTAGTGAAGACTAAATATAAATATAGTTATGCAAAATAACATAGATGCATTTTCAATAATAAGTTTCAAGTGATATAAGCAATTCTCAGATGATTCTCATGTTTGTGCATTTCAAGAACAGGTAAAAATAAATGTACAAGTATACACATACATATGTATATATAACAATCAAGAGTCACTAAGGAAATGATGCACACACTCAGTGAGGTGCTGGCAAAATAGAACACCAGACTCTCCAAGGAAAGCGTAAAAAGTGCTGATCTGTAACATTTATAAGGTTCTGTGATGTAACTACTCCCTCTATGGCAACATCAAACTGCCAATGTGAAACCAGAACAAAGAAACAGGAAGAAATGAACACTTGTTTATCTATTGTCTGAATAGGTTTACCTATCAACAAGAAATGAAGAGCTAAATGTTGTCTTGCTGACTCTGCTTCCTTATGGTCAATAATTGTCCCTTCCTTTCAGTTTATTCACTGAAACCTCAACTCCCACATTATCTAGGACCACTTGTCTATGTAATGCAAGAAATCCCTTCCCACCTCCCTTTGCTGCACCCAGGTAATGAAAACTATCAACCACTGTGCAGGCACTCTCTTTGTCTCTCTTAGCTTTGTTGACACTTCCATGTTATGATGTCTGCATTTCTTTTCAAATTCACATCAGGTTATTGTGTCCTAAATTTAATGTAGGCTCCTGCTTTGTTAGCTACATTTGATGTAATATAACAATGTGATCCTTTCAAAGAACGAAAATCAGAAAAAAATGAGGTGCATATTCAAATGTATCCTTAAAATATGTATCAAATCCTAATGATGAAACATATTCATGAGCCCAGCTTAGACCAGTAGCAAGTAGCACAAGGCCTTTCTCAAACTATATACTCACTTCAGTTTTATTGAAAGAAATGAAAATCTGGATCTCTAAAAAATCATTTTTCTGCTTCTTTTTAGAACCACACACATGTAACACCTGTGAAACCACCACTACCATCAAGATAATAAACACACCCAACATTTCCTAGAGTTTCCTTGTGTCCATTTGTTGTAATGGTGTTTATGTTTTGTTTGTGTGTGCATCTCTTTGCGTGTGTGTGATAAGGAGACCTAACATGAGATCTTCTATTGAGACTATCTCAGTCTTAGACATTTTGGAGTT
The DNA here is from genome assembly GCF_021234165.1 of Pteronotus mesoamericanus. Taxonomy (NCBI): domain Eukaryota; kingdom Metazoa; phylum Chordata; class Mammalia; order Chiroptera; family Mormoopidae; genus Pteronotus; species Pteronotus mesoamericanus. The sequence continues at coordinate 64,700,883 of NW_026555321.1, forward strand.
TTATTGAATTCTCACTCGTTCTTTAAAAATAAGATTGAAAACTTTGCATTGCGAATTAACACAACTACAATAGTTTAAGTATTCAGATGTCAAGCCATCTCTTACATTTGTGATGTTTATTCAAATATCAGAGTATTTTATTATGTACCTCTGCTTTCTGGGAAGGATGCACTGAGAAATATGAATTTTTAGAGTCATCAGAGCAAATACATAACTTTAATATAGTTTTGTTTATGAATTTGTACCTGGTTTCTTTCTACTTTTTGTACATTATCCCCATATTATATTTTACTACCTAGCATTTACTTTTGAAAATCAAATGCCAAGTGATTTTGTGAAGAGTGGTGAGGGGTAGGCAGAGACAAATGTATTTGAAAAAATAAATTAAAAAAAAATTTAAGATTATCACAATTGTTTAAATGGTGAAAAAAAAAGAGAGAGAGAGAGACATCATCTTTAAATTTTACAACTTTAGAGAGAGGAATTGGGAGGGAGTATGTCACTCAGATACCTTAACCAGGTATTCAGGTTTTTAATATGCTTCTGAATATTAATATTTGTTCCAATGTAAGCCAATGATTTCCATGTCAAAAAGTTAATGAATTTGTGGTGGTGATTCCACTCCACAGAGATCTCCTGTGCATTTCAGTTATTTTTCTTTTCTCCCTATTAGTCACATTATGTATACACAGGCTTAAAATACCTCAAAATGAACATTTATATAGGAAATATTAATAGTGAAATTTGACACTGAATTTAAGCAGATGTGATTATATACAATGTAAATGTGAATATACATGTTATACCAAAGTGAATTATAGTAAACATAAATATATATATATTCCTCTTCCTATTTGTTTTGACAAAATGACATTACGATTTTAACAACTCCTGCATGTAATTCATAATTAATGATACCAGAATTTTAAGAACATGGTTTTCCCCTGAAAGTAAACTTGCAAATTTATTAACTTTTTGACATTGAAATCATTGGTTTACATTGGAACAAATTGTAATCTGGCAATAGCTACTATAGAATAAAATAGAATTCTGAAATGCTGTTTAAAATTATCTGCTTTAAAGATGATGTCATGATAGGTTATATGAGCAGAACATAATGTAGGTGCCATGAATTTTCTCATTCATTCACCCAACTATGTATTTTACCATACGCAAAATGCTTGGTTGCTTAAGTATCTAAACTGTTCTACATCACAAAATTAGTAGGGAACTGTAAAGAAGATTAAAGATAGAATAAGAGAAATTTCTTCTTATTTAATATAAAATAACCTGAAGGAAACTCTGAATGTTTTACTTTACCAGCTCTTTAGTTTCAGCATATGTGCACATCTCTAAACTCTTACTTATCTGTAAAATAGCAAAATTAAGAAACTTAACCTCAAAAAGTTGTAATACACAAAAGATAAATGATGCTAAATCACATACAGATCTTCGTGTGTGGACCAATCGTTTTAAAATGCTCGATGCCACTTATGTAATGAGCATAAATAAATAGTGGCCAAGATTAGCAGATAAAACTACACTATATTGTTCAGTAAATAGATATTGAGAAACTGTAATATGTTAAGGAATGAAACAACTCAGAATTTATTCATCAAAAGAGTTAACAATTAAGCAAAAAAAATAAGAACAAGGGAAACACAACTGCTATGATGGGGCAAGAGATTCAAACTTTCCAAGGGAGTCCAACTTATCATTGGGGGTACAACAAAAGTGGTATCAGGAAAAGCTGTAATGTGCTAAGATTAAGTACTAATGAGATGAATATATGACTCATATATTCATGAGATGACTATATGGGTAAGAGACCCATAAAGGCCCAGAGGCAAGAGAATTTTGCTATGTGGACATCAGTGAATTATTTGTCATGAGTGGCAGGGGAAGTGCCAGGCAGGATTGTCCAAAGGTAAAGACGAGGGAGGGAACTGGTGATTGTTTGTTTATATGTTACTCTAGGGACTTTTGGTTTTGTGCTAATGTTGACTATTTGTGGTTTATGAGGTTGACTTTGGCTATAGGTGAAAAGCAGACAAAGCATAACGCTGGCTATAACAGCCATCTATGAGAGAAAGGAAAAGTCTGTGGTGTGAGCAAAAGCAGATGCAGCACCATGGAGGGAAATAGGCAACGCAGCAATGTACCAATGAGAGAGAGAATAAGCTGGTTGGTTCTGGTAGGAGGACGGTGGATGGTGGGTAAAAAATGATCTCTGAGGTGGAAGGAAGGCAGAGAAGGTATAGACATTTAATCACAATGAGAATTACTGTCCTTTTTTTCATCTATTAAGTCTAAGAGGACCTACCCAATTCTTGACAGTCTGGCCACTTCTTAGCTACCAGAGTGCCCTTTGTCCAGTGACATGTTGTGATGCAACCACATTTCTTAGTCTTTATTCAAACTGCAGTGACTCTGATTAGATTTTGAAATCACAATGGACTCATATCTTTCCAGTTTGTTTTTACTAGGTGTGACAGACCAATTTTCAACTTTAGGAAAATGCAACTCGACAGACAAAATGTTGAGAAAATAACCTTTCATTTTACTGAAAATAAACATAAGTCATCCTCAAACAATTAAGTTATACTACTGAATGAATGAAGATATTTTTAAATAAAATTCAAAGAATTTAAGAAAACTTGTCAAGATTATGGAACACTTTCTCATTAAAATTAATGTGATCATTTTTATTAAGAATGTAATGTCTAATTTTCCACTTACTCTAATAATCTGACACCATGCAAGATCTTGATCTTGTCCTATTGTGCACTTAAAAGTTAAACAAAATGGAAAAATACATGATATTCATTTCTGGTTACTTTTCTCTTTCTTAATGGCAATAATTTTAAGTTCAGAAGTTTTGGAAAACATTGGAACTACCAACCATGTACTGGGTGAATGTTAATTTTTAAACAGGAAATAATTTTTAGACAGATTTTCCCCAGTAGCCTCTTAACTCCTTCACTAAGTTTTGAATACATTCACTTTTTTTTCATTTTTGTATTTTTTTTATTTTTATTGAATTATGGCATGACCCTGGCTAACAAAATTATATAGGTTTCAGGTGTACAGTTCTATAACACATTATCTGTATGCTGAGCACGCCTATGTTCATTGCAGTGTTATTTACAATAATCAAGATTTGAAAATGGCCCAAGTACCCATCAGTAGATGAGTGGATAAAAAAGCTGTGGTACATTTACACAATGGAATAATACTCCACCATAAAAAAGAAGGAAAGTTTACCCTTTGATAGATGGACCTGGAAAGCATTATTCTAAGTGAAATAAGCCAGGCGGAGAAAAGCAATTACCATATGATTTCATATGTATGTGGAATCTAATGAATAAAATGAAGTAACAAGAAAAACAGAAAACACTCATAGAGAGCAGGCTGACAGTTGTGGGGAAGGAGGCTGATAGATGTGGGAGGCAGGTGTAGAGGGACTGATTAAAAAAGAAAAAAAAGACAGAAAAATTCATGGATACAGACAGTAGTATGGTGATTGCTGGGGGTAGGGGAGATAAATAGCGATGGATTGAGTACATTTGTTACATTCCAAATTATACGGTTATCAGTTGAATGGGAATAGCATCCAAAATGCCATTCTGGCAATATTATGTTAATGTATTTTTTTGAAAGCACCAAATCTCACATCCTTTCAGAAATAATATTTTTAATTTGGGCCTTTATTTTATTATTTGACATTTTCAATACTCTTGTCTTTAGGTTACACCTTAAATATTGAGAGCTAACTTAATGTAGGAGGTCCATGAAATTTGCCTCTGATGAATACTTCATATTAATCTTAATAGAAAGAACTAAAAATATTACCTCTAAATAAATAAGCAATGGAAAATGAACACAATGGTCTTTGTGATATTAGTTTGCCATTATCTTCTATTTACTTTTGGTTATTCTTTGTTTTCCAATTTTAGAATCTGAGTGGCAAATCTTTAAAGCATTATTGTATACACAATTCAGAACTGAAAACTGAATTCTAGACAACAGCAAAAGCAAAACTCCTGGGTTGATTTTCTTGTTTGTATTCCTAACTAATGGTTCTGAAATGTACCATGATCATTCAAACAGAGTGATGGTTATGGATATATTACCTTTTCTTGTTTGTTTCTATTTGGGTGTCCAAAAACCTTGTTTTGAAATAGGTGGAACAAGCCAGATTCAACAGCAGACTGCATACTTACCGTGGTAGTTATTATGAGAATGTCTGACTGAAGATATATACAGGAAAGCTCCCTCTTGATAGTGAGTTATTGAAATGCCACATGATGAAACAGGCAAAAAAGATAACCTACTGCTGCATATGATGGGGCTCCAATTGCAATACCGACAGCCTTTGTTATCACACCTTTTCTCACCAAAAGATTTTTTCATAGGTTTGATGATATTATTGCTATTTTATTCTAGATACGTTTTCATAAGTGGTTATTAACTCCTTTATTTTAACAAGAGTGCTATGAACATCATGGCCTCTGTGCACACATTTCTTGGTGCATTTACATATGTGTGGCTTAATGACTTTGTAAGACATACTGCATTTTATTCTTGAAAGATGGGATTAGAAAGTTTGTCTTTACTTCCTCAGAGCTCTTACTTCCACCTAAATTGGAAGGTGTCTTATCAGTTTAAGTTGTTCATTATGAACACATGCATGTTAAATTAGTTTTCAATCTGAATTCAGGAATCACCCAATGATAAGTATAGTCAATGAATGCACAATAAAACAGCTTACCAACTATAGGAGCCGTTGCTTACTGGGATTTTTCTTCACAAATTTTAGCACATATAAACAGAGTTGGTTTATCCATTTATCACATTCATGGCTAAGGTACTATACAGTAAGTGCTATATGTCATTTCTACACCTTGCACATTGGAAGCATTTGCTTGGTTACACAATTGCAATAGTTTCTTTGTTTTCTCCCTCAAGCAAATGTAATACACTCCCTCCAATGCCAGATGGAAAAGTAATTATCCCTAAAACAAATACAGCTGTAGCTAAAGGAGTACTACTTTCACAAGCACTACGTCTTAGTCTAGCCTGGAGGAGCACACCTAGAGACAAAAGCCAAGCATAATATTTCCATGTCTAGTTTGTCATCTGAGACAGCAAGGAAGAAAGTTTATTGTGAGAAGGGTATAAGGAGTCTATATCTGGTTAGTTTAGCAGGTAGGATTGAGGTTCAAATGTCATGTCATTGGCCAAGAATTACAGTTCCCAGGGTAGCTCTCATTTTAGTTTGCATTCGATTAGAATGTAGAGATTAAAAATTCCTTTTCTATTTCAAGACAATTTAAAATATGGACTGTAGTAAAGATTATGTGACTTTTGATTGAATTTTGTGTCTTGACTAGAGCTATTTAAAATATATAAATGAATAAATGTACTATTCATTTAACATACCTTTCTTGTTTACTCCCTATGTGCCCAGCATTATTCTAGGTAGTTGGGACTCAGTAATAATCAAAAGAAAAAAAGTCTCTCTTTTTGTAGTTTCATTCAGTTTATGGAAAAAAAGGGGATACAGGCAAAACCTGACAAGTTCGGAAGGGGGACCTGCATGGCACCATACAAACTCAGAGACCTAAAATAATTACATAGTGTGGACTGAAATTAAAACTTTCTAACTAATAGCAGTTCATGGCATGTACTACTGTCCTAGGCTGGTATTTTTTCTCTAACAAAGGTCAGTTTTTATCTTAACTGAGCCTGTCTGTTCTCTTTTTGCATCTAAGATAACAAACCTTTGGAATGTCAAATTTCCTTGTTCCAAGCCCCTCAAAGCACAGGCACTGCACAGGAGGGAACCACAAATCCCCTCACTGTTATTGTTATACTGTTAATTGTTGACTATCAACTATCCTGTATTGACCTGTATAAAAGTGTCTATTGTTTTATTTTTATCCAATCCCAGAAGTTTCCACCCCTCAATTTTACTTTCCCCTGCTTCCCTAATGTATAAAAAAAGGTACTAAACTGCCATTCTCTGGAACATTTCTCAAATTGAGATTTTCCTTCCCTGCAATTATCATCAGTTTGGCTCAAATAAACTCACAAAAAAATTCTCTACTGGTTTGAATGTTTCTTAGATTGACAAGTTAATAAAGATGGATGATATGAAACAAATAAAATCAGGCTGTAGGAGATAGGGAAGATTGCTATGGGAAGAATTAAGCAGGGAAAGGGATATTGGGTAGTAATTAGTAGAGGCTGTAAATTTAAAGAGGAAAGCGTGGAAGTCCCATTGAAGAATTCCATATATGTAAAGACCTGAAGGAGGTAAGAAAGTAAGAGGAGGGATTTATCAAAAAGAAAAAGCAAATTAAATGCCCTTGAAGTTATAGCATTATTGACATGTTTCGGAAACAGCTGGGAGGCCAATGATTATAGAAAAATATAGGAAGAATACATTATAAATAAGATATGAATTTGGAGAATTAACAAGAAAACAATGTTAAGCATTATCAGCCATTGAGATGTTTCTGACTTTAAGTCGGAAAACCGTTAGAGGATTTTTCCAAAAAGTATAACATGATCTGACTTATATTTGAAAAGAATTATGCTGGCTGTTATGTCAAAATTACCTGATGAGCACTGAAGAATGGTATTAAAAGTGGGAGTGAGAGAGAGAGAGAGAGAGAGAAGGGTGGGGGCAGGGGGGAGAAAGAAAGAGAGAGAGAGAGAGAAAACATGCCTAAAATGGATTCTCTTTTGCTAAGCTCAAATCACCAACCAAGACTTAACACCGAACTTAATTGCAGTCTCTACCTTTCCCAGAAATGTATTAACTGGTGAGTCTAGAACTTTCTGGTCAGCAGTAGTAAGGTACTTTGCTTCACAGACTCCTTCCAATCCCCTAAGGAAAATGAGCTAACCCACACTTTTCCTTGTCACCCTCTTTCTGTCTATAAAACCCTTTCTTTTCTGTGTAGCAATTCAGAGCTCCTTTCTATTTGCTAGATGAGATGCTGCTTGATGCATGATTCATTGAATAAAATCAATTTGCTCTTTAAATTTTCTCTGTTAATTTTTTAACGAGAGATATAAGTAAGTGATGTGTTTCTGTCAACCAGATGAGAAATATTTGTAGCTTGCACCAGGTGGTAGCCATGGTGCTGGTGAATAGTGCTCAGTTCTGAAGGTAATCTGAATACATATTTTTATAGAACTTGCAAATACCTGTAACAATAAGAAATAGACATTAATCAAGAAGACAGGGGATATAGGGAAGAATTGCTAAAGAGGCATTCTTGAGTATAAGAGTAGGCATAACCTAATGCACAAAGGCTTGGCCTTAGACAAGAGTCCAAATGGCAATGAGCGAGGGCAACAATATCTGTACCAAATGCTGCTCTGTGATGGGGCCTGTGGAGTCAGTTCCCTATTGCTTCTTTTTTTCTTGGAGAAACAAAAAAAATGTCAACAGATATGGCTTAGTGAGAGTTTCTGGGCAGTTTACACTCATTTAAAGTTAGGAGGCATGAGTTTAACAATCATGTAGTCACATCTTCTCCAGCCACACTTCCTTAGGTGGGGCATGGAATAGGTTTACAGCTGGGTTTATACTCACTTATATTTTGGTCCAAAATTTAGTGCCAGAACTTAAAATATAAGATTGAAATCTAGGTCGTAATGAATTACTTCACAGAGTATTATTTCCAGTGCCTCTAGGAAACCTGATTAAAACTACACTTTCAGATTTCAATGTAATTTAATTAAGGCTCAAGGTATAATTTAAAGTTTTTTTAAAGAGTTTAGTATATAACATTCAACAATTATTAATATATTTTGTTATATATATAGCTTATGTTTTCAGTACAATAATAATTTTACTTAATGTGTTTAAATATTTAATAGTTATAGCATCACATTTCTTAAACTTATCATTAGAAATTCTGTTACTATACTTAGTGTTTTATTGCCTAAAGTTGGTAAATTTATTGTACAAGTAAGAAATATCTTAACATATAGATTTAAAAATTATATGTGTTATGATTTCATTTGTAAGAAAATTATTTCATGTAATGATGCTAACGTCTCTCCCAAAAAATTGATATGCCATACATGATTTGTTATATGTATATGTTATAATAAAATTATATATAAAATAAAGTTTCCCTGGAGATATTTTGAAAATATTCTCAATGACCTTTAAGTCCCCTCTAGCCCATTTCCACTGTCAAATTTAGCATTTAAGTGCAAGCTTTCCGAAAAGGGCATAGGTGAATTAACTAAGTTTTGTTAAGAAATGAGCATTCTGCTAAGTGAAATAAGCCAGGCAGTGAAAGACAACTACCTATAAGTGGAACCTAATCAACAACCCAATCAAACAAGCAAAATAGAACCAGAGACAAGGAAATGAAGAACAAACACACAGTAACCAGAGGGGAAGGTGGAGGGGGATAACGGGGAAAAAAAGGTAAGGGTCATCAAGGAACAAGTATAAAGGACCCATGGACAATGACATGGGGTGGGGGAGGATTGAATGTGGGAGGTGGGGGTGGGTAGGGTGCAGGAAATTAATGGGGGATAAACGGGGACAACTGTAATTGAACAAAAATTTTTTAAAAAAAGATTTGAAAAAAATTAAAATAAAATAAAATAAAAATAAAATAAATCTTAAAAAAGGAGGAAGTCACCCTCAATTTCATGAGTCCAGTCTTAGGCAAGATAATCTCAGAATACATGTGCTCTTTCTTTTTCCTTCACCTCTTTCTTTTTATTTGAAAGATTAATTAATTTGAGTAATGGGCCATTCTCCAAAATTGCCAAACTGAATTCTTGTCAGGGTGAGTTCCTTTTTATATCATCTTCCAAGAATATCTGGGGTGAATGCAGACACAGTCAGCTATTGCATGGTAACTTCATAACTCATATGCTATGTCCATAAAAACAAACTATGCCCTACTACTGAAATGAAAAGGTAAAATCAAAGTTCAGTGGCTGAATTCATCCTCTTGGGTTTTTCAAACTGTCCTGAACTCCAAGAGCAGCTCTTTGGTTTTTTTTTTTTGTTTTTTTTTGTTTTGTTTCGTTACGTTTTGTTCGTACTATTTATCTGGTGACCCGATAGAAAATCCCATTATCAGAGTCATTATCTCCCTGGGACAGAACTTTCATGTTTCTATGTATCTGTTCCTTCAGAATTTGTCTGTGGTGGATGTGAATATTGGTGCAGTCATTGTGTCCGAAATGCTGGTGGTTCTCTCCACTGAGAAACCTTCGGTTTCATTTGTAATTGTTTTGAAAAGTTATATTTCATTCTTTTCCTTTTGTGGAACTGAAGTCCAAAACACTAATTCAAAAGAATATAGATGTCTGTCAGTAGATGAATGGATAAAACAACTATGATATGCTTATACAATGGAATACTACTCAGCTGTAAAAAAAGAAGAACATCTTACCCTTTGTAACAGCATGGATAGACCTGGAAAATATTATGTTAATTGAAATAAGCCAGTCAGAGAAAAACAATTACCATATGAGTTCACATGTATGGTAATCTAATGAACACATTGGAATCACACATTGGAATCTAACGAACAAACTGAACTAACAAGCAAAACAGAGACAGACTTATAGATGGAGAGCAGGCTGACAGCTCTGAATTGGGTGAAGGGATAGGGCAAAAAGAAAGAACTCATAGACACAGACAACAGTGTGGTGATTGTGGGAGGAAGGTGGTAGGTAGAGGCAGAAAAGGGTACAGGGAGGATAAATGGCAAAGGAAAATACAATAAAAATAAACAGAAAAAGAGAAATAAAATTGTTTTATTCATAATGATTAAGTAGCTCAGAAGATAGCAGACTGAAGCAAATCTGTCATAAATCAATACATTTTCTATTTATTTAGGAAACACACCAGTTGGGAAAAATAAAATATTAACAGTTCCCCTAGAATATGGTTCAGAATGGGTAATACAGGTTGTTTAAAGTAACACTAGTTAGGCAGGTAACAAAGATTCTGAAAAATTTGTAGATAATTTAAAATATTTGGATCCCCTTATGGTCACTGAAGAACACTGAATGCTTAAAACAGGTAACACGATCAGGTTTATAATTTCAAAAATTAGTCTGCATGCTCCATTGTAACAGGGTATGGCCAGGCACCCCCAAAGGGTATTTGTAATGGGGTCCAGAAATTGGGTTGTCCAAAAAAATATAAGATATTCCTCCCACCAAGGCAGGCCATCATGGGGGATGGGTTATCTGGAGCAGGGCCACTGAGAGTTACTTTGTGTATCAATAACAAGCCAACCTCACACCTGAAGTGGAGCAGGGCCGTTGAGAGTCATTTTGCATGTCAATAACAGGATATCTTCAGACCTCATATGCAAAGACAGTTATTTTGCATCTCAACAAGGCTAATCAGGAAGGTTTGAAAAACACAGAATGTAACTGGGAGAGGGGAGACAGAACTTTCGGGAAAGATGAAGGGACAGACTCTGGGGAACAATGGGAAGACTGTGGGAAGAAAAGGGGAGAAAGGGCTCTTACTAGTGGACCATGAGAAGGTGCCACATGGTTTTAGATTAAGAACTGGAGATCGTGGCGATGCAGAGGATGGTGTTGGGAACCACGAGAGGACTGCATAGCTGATCCCTGGACTTCAGTTCTTTTTCTTCTGAAGGTTGGTACCCTTGACTGGCCTGACTGGGAAAAGAGGGGAAGGCAAGACTGTGTGTGTTGGTGGGTGTTTTAAATGGTGGGTGTTTTAAAGAGATTTTGAGATTGAAGGGCAACATTTAGCCATAAACCTGTACAACTTTTTAATAAATAGTTATTTTCCTTTTTACCAAACTCTGCCATTGAGAGCCATAATGTCGAGGGCAGCGAGCAAAGGAACCTACAACTGAGGGACAAGGAGGGGCATTGTTTCCATAATAGCATCTGAGCTCCCCAACCATGGGTCCATTATTCAGTAACACCATGACAAAAGGTTTGAAGGGAAGCTCATCTTAATACAGGAAGGTGGACAAGAGGAAATTGGACCTAAATACTGATGCTACTTTAAGAGTAAGTCTGAGAAAATATAAAAAAAGGGAACGAATAGGAAGTAAAATTGTCAGAGATTGAAATGAAGAGTATAAAGTTATCAAGGCTGACTTGTTATTCTCAACCTCACATGACTGGATGGATGGTGGTGGCATTTATAGCACAGGAAACAAGCAAAATACATTTGTGAAGAAATATGAATTTTTCTGGGTTCTCATTGATAGCAAGGTGGTGTTTAGTCATCCTAGGAACAAATTAAAAGGACCAAAAAAAGGGATCCAAAAGGCATAGTCTTTGAAACTCTTTTTTTCCTCTAATATAAGATAAAGTAAATGATTAGAATCATTTAGTTGAGAGAGATGGAGCTACATGACACAAATCCATCTCTTGTTTCTGAAATTCATGGAGTATGGGACAAAAACAAAAATGTAGTTGCAAGGAAGGGACTGATGTTTTCAGGAAAAACACGGATATTAATTACTGAAAAGAGGTGAGGACACAGAGAAGAGTTGAAATTACAGGGGAGCATCTAGCTATGAAACTGGAATTCTACAAGGCACTTTATAAAGCTTTGGAAGGAAACATGAAATCTCAATCTATTGTGGAGGCAATAGTTTGGTAAATGTTTGCCCATGTAGAGGAACCTATAGGTGAGGAGCAGAGGAAAAGAAGAATGAAATAAAAGCTCAGTTGATTCTTAGTAGTTGCTTTGAGGTTATAGAGCCCAATTTCTACAGGCCTTACTTTGCTCAGCTGTGCTGTTGACGAAACAAAACTCTAATGCCCATGCATTCTGCCTCACAGATAGCCATATTAACCCCAAGGTTGGCAGTGTTGTTTTTATTGGTGTAAAAGAAAGGAATTATAAACAAAAAATAATCTTCACCAATTCAGGAAGATTATCACGGCCAACACAGTTCCTTAAGTAATACATTTTATATAAAATATACTGCTGTGTATAAATGTCAAACACACATATGTAAAATATTTTACCAGAAGAAATAATTCTTGCAACATTTTGTTTAGATGTTAATAAAGATCATTGCAATGTTATTGAACATTTACTAGATTGAAATTGAGTTTATCCAACAACTGTTGCAATTTCTAATTCTTCTGTTGGAAGTGTATGAACTGTACCAACTGCTGCTAGTTCAGTGTTGTTAATGATTTTTGTCTAATTTCTTACTCCTGCAGAAATCACTTCCAAAATGCCCACATACATATTCTGCAAAATCTTGTGTCCTGATGGACATCAAATTAAGAGAAAACCTAATAGAGTATTCACTATATGTAAAGTTCCATGCTGATGGGCAGTAATGAAAATAGATAAAAAAAACAGCTTTCCTAAAAAAAAAAATATATATATATATATATATAATTTGACTCAAAAGATATATACATGTGAATATTTAAATAATTATATATTCGCTTAATGAGTATTCAATATTATAAAACCACTAATATAAAAAACTAAAAGTTTTTAAATTAATAGTTAATTAAGTGCTGAATTATAATATGGATAATCAAATGTATGAGTTCAAAGAGAGATCAAGCTTTAGGTTCTTTGAAGTCATATAAATATCTACGATCAGGAGATTTAATTTACATGTTGATTCATATGGGTGTACAACCTTGTAAACAGTATTTGTTGCAACAATTTCCAGGCATTACTCTAAGTGTAGACACCAACGATGAGTACTGGGTTATTAATGCTCTCTTCAATATATCTTGATGAATATCTGTCAGGAATATTCCTGTGATTTTTAAGTGATTACTGAAAGTTTCAAATCAAATGTAAAGATTATTTTTGTTTATTTTTTATACAAATACATAGCAAGCTGTCCCCCAGTTGTCATCCTGATGCCAGATACTTCAGTTCCTCCCCCTATGCCACTGGTACCCCGCAAGCTGCTACTCCGGTGCTGGAGCTCAGAGGGAGTGAGTCTGAGTAAGTCCATGTGCTGGTCCTTTAGGGGGCACTGCCTAGGACTCCAGTAGTTTCTTTCACCAACTCAAACCCCATTGGTTTTCACAGCCAGAAACTATGGAGGCCTATCTTCCTGGTACTGAAAGCTGGGGCTGGGGCTGGGGCTGGGGCAGGGGCAGGGACCCCTCCCTCCTGAGATATCCATCCTGAAGTTTTGTCCACCACACATGTGTGTAGGACCAGCCTGTTCCAGGTGTCTGCATTTCCTATCAGACTGGATTGATGTGATGGTTTCCTTAGTTCCATAATTGGACTTCCATTCAATTCGATTTCTGATGGTTCTGAGTAACAGTTGTTCTATAGTTTAGTTGTAATTTTGACATGGTTGTGTGAAGGGGCAAGCGTGTTTACCTATGTCTCCATCTTGACCAGAAGTCCGTCTGAGTAGAATAAAAATATGGTTTCACACTGATGCTTGCAGTTGGTGGAATCTATGAATTTCAGTGAAGGTCATAATTTTCAACTATGTTTTTCTTTTGAATTATATGTTTAGTATCTTCAAGAGAATAAAAATTTTAGTTCAAATTAAAATATTTTGACCAAGTTGTTACTTGTCATATAGGTAGCTATTAGCCTTGTGTGGCTCTGTAAATTTAAACTAATTTAAAATAATAAAATTTAAAAATTAATTCCTTAATTGCAATAATCACATTCCAGGTGCTTAGCAGGCACACGTGACTAGTGTCTACCATATTGGAAAGCACAGATATATGACATGTCTGGTATTAATAAAAGTTCTATTGAAAAATATAGACTAACCTTAATTTCCGTGTCTTTTGATTTTTGTCATATTGATTTACACACCATAGTTTCCTTGATTGTGGTTTAATTATAGATTTTGAAAATGGTAAATCCCAGATTTTTAGTCAGACCATCCCAGTGTGCCCAGAAATACCACATGATGTGGTATCATGAAGAGAGGAACAAAACACAAATGTTACTAGAGTATCGACTATAATTTCCTATCTCAAAAATAAATATTAGCTGTTGAATATTTTTACTGAGAAATTTTGTGGTAAAAAGCAATGCTCAAATATATGATAACAGTAAACTTATTTTTCATACAATGTCCAATAATATTAACACAGTTAAGTCTCATAGTTTGGGAAATACTTATTTAAAAAAAACTGAAAATGTATTTAATGAGATTGAAAATGATACACAGTGTCCATCAATAGAAGAATGGATAAAAAAGTCATGATACATATATACAATGGAATATTACTCAGCCATACAAAAAAAAAATGAAATGTTACCCTTTTTGAAAGCATGGATGGATCTAGAGGGTATTGTGCTGAGTGAAAGAAGTCACTCATAGAAAGACAAATACTATATGATTTCACTTATATGTGAAATCTAATGAACAACATAAAAAAAGAACAAAATGGAAACAGACTCGTAAGTAGAGAAAAGACTGATGGTTACCAGAGTAGGTGACAGTTGGGAAACTGGATGAAAAGATGACGAGATTGAGAATTAATAGTTACAAAATAGTCACAGGGGTGGGGAGTATGGTCAATAACATTGCAATAACCAAGTATAAAAGTATGGTTCCATGTAGGGAGAGAAAATGTTAGAGGAACCCAGAGCAGGGGTGTGAAATGGATGTGATTCTGAATCTGTAGGGATACTCAGGAGGTTTCCAGGTGAAGAGGGGAAGGAGCCTAGGTGTCCAGGATGAGGAAATGAGGAATCAGCTTGTGAAGATGCATAAAAAGAACATAATGCCTGGGGTAGGGGTGGGGCTGTGTTATGGGATTGGTAGTGTGTGGGGTGAGGAGAGTAGGAGATGAAGCAGGTGAAAGTAAAGAAATAGAAAGGAATCACCCCTGGTGAGTTCTCCTATGGCATATTGGGATGTCTACAGCTTATTTTGTAGAGCAGGATAGTCAAACTGTAGCATCCAGGTCAAATCCAGCCTGAGGCCCGTTTTTGTAAATAAGGTTTACAAAAGTTTGGAACACAGACTGGCTTATCATTTACAAATTGTCTATGGCTGTTTCCACACTGTGATGATGTCAAGGTTGACCTTATAGCCTGAAATATTTGGATCTGACCCTCTACAGAGAGAGTTTGCCGCCACCTGCTAAGTAGACAATGTGTCATCACTGCTCAAGAATAAATAGGGGCGTTAGACCTGGGAGGTGCAATTGCAGTGAGTGCAGCTGGAGACAGCAGGAGAATTTAGTGGGGTAAGAGCTGCTACCAACCTAAGCTAAAGTAATCAGGGTCGAGGGGACTTAGCTCTACAAGAATGCCAAATAAAATCCTTTTATTAGTGCTGACTGCCTGAGCATTGGGTTGAGAGAGATTCTGAGCATGTAGCTAGGCTCAGCAAGAAAGATTTCACTGTGTTAGTAGCATCATGTGATGGAAGAGCAAAGAGGGGATGGAGATGCTTGGGCCCCATATTTCATCCTAAATTAAAATGTTATTGATACTAAAAAACTAAATAAAGAAATAAAAAACTAAAGCTTGGCCACAAGAATTTCTTCTTTGCTGAAAGATGCTTAAAAAAAAATTCATCTGGAGATTTTATACAAATAATAATAATGTATATAATTGTCTAATCACTATGCTGTACACCTGAAACTACTACAAAATAATATTGAATATAAAAATATCTATTTTTAATTAAATAAAAATAATTTAAATAGATGGAAAAAAGTTATAGACTAGCACCTGACCTGGTATTTAGATTGGTATTTCAATCACGCCTATATTGAGAATCGACAAGTCTGGTCAACCTGGTAGGAAGCTCCTGGGTTTCTTTGGCTGCCAAGTTCCTTGGTGTTTCCCATGTACATTGTAGTTTATTTGACAGTTGGTTCTCAGATTAGGTGGAAATTTTACTTTATACTGTGGTTATTTCCAATGAATAAAGATACACTTAATCCAGTCAGCTTCTAGGCACATAGGTTCATGAAGTAAAACAAACCAATGTAAAGTCACTATCAATAAAATGGAAATGATTTCCAGGTTCTTTTATTTATTTTTCAATAGTAATGTTTTTCCCAGGGGAAATAGGTTCCCCTTTGAGTAGTAATGTCATTGTATATTTCTCTCAAAATATTGTCTAAAGGAAAATTTCCCAAAAACATCTAAACAAATTTTAATCAAATCCAGTAAAATAAAAAATGAAATCTAGAGAAGACAAAATCATATGGGTAATTATGAGTCACTCCATCAGCTGATTTTTCCAGAGTATAGTTCACTTAGGCCATCTGCAGTTAACAGATTAAGACATGAACAAATATTTCTTGGATTGAGGAATGCAATCTTTTCCACCTGCAAATGTGCTTAAGTCTTTGGAAAATAGTTTAATTGCATCTTTTTTTTTACTTCCTTTAGTCTTACTAATTTGAACATTTTTTTGGAATTAAAAAGCTACAACATATTTCTAATGTATTGTTAATGCATATTTCTAATGCATTTCAGCTTTGGAACTACTTCGTATTTATGCTTTGTATATAAGATTTCTGATTTACAGAATCAGAGTAAAACAATCATTATTTTAAATTTGGTTTAAAAAAGGAGAACCCTTTACCTCAATGCCCTGGGGTCATGGGTACACAAAGGAGGTAGGGAATTTATTTGCTTAGAAACACAGTCATACACAGTTCAAGGGATTTTTTTCTGTCTTCTATGAGTAGGTGTCTTATTTTGTTCTTTTTATGCTCCTCTACAGAATGGGAAAACTGTTTGAAAACTAGTTAGTGCATTTTCTGTTCTCAAAATTGCCTCTATAGTGTTCTTGCAAGTTGTTTCCTGATGGCTTTAAGGAGTTTGCCAAGTTATTATAATTTCACTTGTAACTGCAATAAAAATATTAATTAATTTTGAATGATATATTAAAGATATTGAGTTTTCCTCTTCTACTTTTATTTTATTTTGTATTCAACATTTTATCAGCATGGATTGAAATGATTTAACTTTTGATAAAGAAGTAAACAAGAGGGAGAAATTTTTTAAGGCTAACCTGACTTCTCAATACTCTTGAAATAATGTTCATACGAGATTGACTTTAATGAAAAGGAAGTTCTGGTTTTATGCATAGTATTCAGAGGAAGAAAGCAGGCCCAGTTTAACTCCTCACCTAATTTAACCACTTATCTTTAGTACTTTGTGGTAGATTGCAAAATTGGCCACAAAATTTTCCTCTCCATTTATGCACACTAGCAATTGACTTTCTCATTGAAATGTGGAATCTTTTTCTGCTCTTTGACTTCAGTCAGGTTTCATGTCTTGCTTTGGCCAATGGTTTTGTAGTAAACATGACAAAAGCAGAACCTAGAAAAGGGGACTCATGTCAGGGCTCAACTTCTCTCGCTGCTTTTGAAATGTTGCCACCATATGTCCATCATGCGCTACATCCTGGAGACTGTGTGACACACTAGGGAAAGGCCTGATCTGTAGTCAACCAAGCAAAATTTCATAAACCAGAACTAACCAATCACAGATTCATGAACCAACTGGCCTACACCAGAATAATGGCACAGATAACCCCAAATTGTTGATTTACAAATTGTAAGCTCCATACATTGTTGAAGTAGTTTGTTATACAGTAAGATGACACAGCTTCATGTGTGAATTGGTGATGACAGATAAATCTTGATTTCCTTAAGCCCCTAATTATTTGTAAATATTTTACTGAATAATGATGGAAATTCAGGAAGAAAAAAAGTATATTGCTTCCTTTCTTAAGGCCAAACTCTTTCTCTCTCTTCATTTTTGAATATACTATATACCTGTTTATCCAATTGTCACCAAAATACAGATGACTGATAGTCAAATAATTTTTACCTGATGTTCCCTCATTTTATCAGCCATTAATGATGTTGGTCCTCTCACTCACTCATCTTTACTATGAAGAAATGTCTTTACAGTAATCAAGTTTTCTCCCACCTCTTACCCTAAGTATTGCCAACACGCAGGCAAATTATCTGTAATTCTATGGCTAGAGTGTTTATACTGCCTCAAAGGGCACATTGAGAACATGGAAACCTGAAGAGAGCACACTCTTTTAAAAATTGTATATCTACACATTCTCAAATAAGGAGCTATATAAAGAGTGAGGGGGTGTCAGGTTTAGTGTTTTTCTCAATATGTTTTTAATGAAAGAAAACATTTATACAAGGAGCCATCAAGTTAAAGCCAGAAGTAAAATCATGTCTGGCTGGGCAGCCATGCTCAGGCCAAGTTCAAATGAAAGGAATAAAGACAGCGAGTGGACTGAGAAGAGGATTAGAAATAAGAACAAAACAAACAAATGCATTGAGAATAACAGACCCAAATGAAGAAACAGCTGAAAGATATATATATTTTTTTCCTTTTGGTTTCTCAAATATTTTATTTCTTAATTGCAGTTGACATTCAATATTATTTTTATTAGTTTAAGGTATATAGAAGAGTGGTTAGACAATCATATATTTTACAAATATTTCAAATACCCACCTGGCCTCATACATACTAATTACAACATGATTGACTATATTCCCTATGCTGTACCTTATATCCCATGACTATTTTTCAACTACCAATCTGTACTTAATCCCTTCACTGTTTTCACTCATTGCCCAATCCCCGCCTTTCTGGCAACCATTATTCTGTTTTCTGTAATTATGAGTCTTACTATTTTGTTTCTTTATTTTGCTCTTTATATTCCACATATACATGAAATCTTATGACATTTGTGCTTCTTTGATTGATTTATTTCACTTAGCATAATACCTTCTAGATCCATTCATGCTGTTGGAAATGGTAAGAGTTCATTTTTTCCTATGCCTGAGTAAATCTTTCCAGTTCTCAGACAGGGTCTTTAATAAATCTGCTCTAGAGTCAGAGTTCTGCAAAGTATACATGATCTTTACAAACCTGGCATTTTGAGAAGGATCTGTTGTTAAGAATATTTATTTTGAACTAATGTTAGATTTAAAAGCATTATAAGAGTGTTCAGGTATCCTTTACTCAACATTCTCCAAAATTATCATTTTTATATAATGCCATGATATGTTTATCAAAATTAAGAAATTAACATCAGTATGATACTGCATATATTTTTCAGATTTCAATTTTAAGTTACTTGGAGATTGAAAAACAAAAGTATATTTTGAGTGTTTAGTAATCCAATGAACATTTAATGAGTGTCACTTTGAAGGCCTTCAATTCTGTTTTGTTCTGGTTTCAAAGTTCTCTTAGAAACAACCTTGCACCTTTATCCTCTCATCACTAATGTCAAGAGAAGTTAATTCAGCATCAGATACACTACCTTAAATGTAGTAAGTGCTTATGAAATATTTCTTGAATTAGCCTTTCTTATTACCCACTTCTGCTTTAGACCTGGATGATAAATGTTTTATTATGCAGACATAGAAAATGAGCTTCCAAAAAACAAAAACAAACAAAACAATTTGATATATTCATACAATAGAGTACTGTACATCCATAAGAATAAACACAACATACAACTATATGAAATAGTATAAATAGCTCCTAAAAATCATGTTCAGCAAAAAAACCAATTCAAAATAATTATTATGACTCATTTTATATCAAGTTCACACTTTATTCTATTAGAAGACCAGAGAATTATTACCCTTTAGAGGGTTCACAAGGACCTAAAGAGGTACAAAGGGATATAAAGGGGACATAGTTGGCTCCTGGTGAAGTTCTATTTCTTGATATGACTACTGGAAAAATGACTGTGATCACTTTGTGAAAATACATTAAAATGTGTCTTACAAAATGTCATTTTTTTGGATTGAGATTATGCTAAGTAATAATTTGTTATTAAATATTTTTTAAATATTCTACTTTTATCTTTAGTTTTTAAACAAGGATTGATTCCATTTTTCCAAATATTAATTTAATACCTAATTTAATGAATTTTTAAGAGTCCTAAAAACTTACTTGATATGATCCACTAATAATTTTAAGATTGCAATCCAAATCTCATTAATATAAGTTCTATTTTATACTATCTATATTAATTTATTATTTATAATTCTATTTATATTAGTTATGCTTCAATAATCTTAACTTCGATATTTTTGCTTTTATATTTCTGTAATTATATTTACCTTTTCAAGTTAATATATGTAGTCAATTAATACACAGTTTTGCATGTTTTTAACACATTTAAAATGAAGTTGTATATACAACACCGTATATTAAAATTAGTGGCAGAAGAAAACCCTGATAGTTCATTTTATGTGGAGAAAGTAGTTTAATAAATAAATACTGAACTTAGATGCACAGAAAGAGAAATTTTTTGCTCTGTTGCCTACATATCCTGAACAACCCAGCCTATATTAAGAGTCAAATGCAAAAAAGAAAGAAAAAGAAAAAGAAATGGATGTACATTTTTCATAGTAAGATTTTAGATCCCAATATTATTCTTCTCCCATATATGGAACCAAAATTTTTGGAGCAAAAAATATTGACTGAATTGTTTAAGGTTGTAAGAATCTAAGAATGCTGTCTATTAATCACATTTCTGCCTCTGAGTCTTACCATCCTTGAATCCCTTAAACGTTTTCTAACAATTCAGAATCTTTTCTTGTTTCGGGTGGCATAGAAATCCGAAATATTTGCACAAGTACTAATTATTGACTAGTATTCACACTTGAGTACTGGTTGTGTGCTTAGGAAATCAGAGTTAGAAAATAAAACATGGTGAAAGCTTTACTCATAAGTCCAGTTAGGTCTGTATTAATTTTAGGCTCTACCTTAAGAGGTGAATTATTGTTGATCATGCCTAGCTTTCATTCTGAAACAGTCATGTGCAAGAAATGTATTCCTTCAAAGTTTGTAATATTAGTTTAGCATTATTTATCTTTGGCTTGAAGGGGAATTTTAAGGACCAAAGACAAACACTGCCCTCAAAACATTGCTTCTATTCTCTTGTAACAGTTCTTGCTTATAATCATGCTGATACTGGGGATTTTTCTTTTTCGTTTTTTGTTGTTTTGGCAAATTGGTCTGTAGTGAAATGATTTAATATAAGCTGTAATTTTTTGAGCTTGTAAATTCAATACCTTCTGTCTTCTTCCAAGAAAAAGTGGAGATAAAATATGTTTGTGCTTAAAGCTCAGAAATTCTAAAACAAGCTGTTCAAACTTTATGTTGTCAATATATGAAAATTCCCATTTCCACATACTAATGACAAGCCAATGATGTCAGGATGGTCATGTGGCCACCAGAGAGGACACAGTAAAATTCCTTGGTGCATCCCTCTGACAAAGCCACTATGAATGGTTGAAAATAGTCCTTTAAATTCCCTCTGTTTCCTCTATCTGCTTCTACTTTTTCTCCACTTTGTAAGCAGCCAAGTTTGTATTTCTATGAATTCTGTCAAATTACACATCTATACAAGTGTACTAACTGACCACATTGCTGTACATGTCTGTGCATGCCGTTCCTGTACCTATACCCCAAAGAAGCAGTGGGGTGTGTTGGATAAGAGTATGTGCTGAGGACCTAGCCTGCCCACCTTCTTCACACCTTCATTTACAGCACTGGGGGATCTTTAGATTTGTACAGAAGCTGTGTTCGTCCTCTTGCCTTAATCTACATAATAGGAAAATATAAGCAGGTTTTTATACATTTATTGTGAGATTTCAATGGATTAGTACAGCTGAAGAATTTTGAGTAATGCTTACCATATGGACGTTAGCTATTGTTCTTAAATTGCAATTGTGTGTTTTACTAATGTAGGTGTAACTCTATAATGATATTGGACAGAGGAAATGGGAACACACAAGGGAAGAAATTTTAACAGTGATGTGGTACTGAACTTGAGCTGATCAGCATCTTGTGATCTAAATAAAGTTTCAATCTTTCTATCCCTGAAAGCAGATAAATGAAATGAAGGGAGATGTTGCAGCAGTAGAATATTCTCTTACATTTAGATTTTTTTTCCTTCAAGACCATTATTGGAAAGTCAAGATAAATTAACATAAATTTAATAGTATGATTAACTAGATGACTAGGAAAAAAGCCTGAACCCCTAGCAGGTAGATGATTTAGCTAGGCAACAGAACTTGCACTTGCTACAGAATTATAAGTCCCATAAGTTTGGTTTCAATTTTAAATGATCAGTTTCCAAACTTGAAAAGTTATGGGTTCAGGTTGTTTGATCAAAGTTTATCCAAGCATAGTCTGAATCACATACCCTAGCAAGAATCCTCTTCAAAGGAGATTAAATTTATCCATCTAAAATTCACCTAAATTTTTCACACTTCACATAAAGTTCATCTTCTGCCTTGAATCTCTTCTGTTCTGAAGAAATTCCCTGAAGGAAAATATTTCACTCCATACATTTATGCTGGGTTTGCTTTCAATTATATATAGCTTTATATCTTGGTTTCCAATTGATGAACAGACTCAGAAACATTCTGCCAAATAAAATGCTCCTGAGTTTTATTTTATTTTCAGAGGCAGCAAAGATTTAGGGAACTTTGATCTCTGTTGTCATTTTGGATATAAAACCTCTAAAAATGTCCCATGCTTCCCAGAGACACTTCAATTGTATTTAATCTGTGATATTGAAAATTAAAGTGATTTTAGTTGTATAGTGAACATATTAATTCACAAAAAACTAAGAATCTTTTCAGGGAATCAAATAATAACCAATCATTTAAGGTTATCAACTATTCCTAGTTAATATTGGCAGATGTTTAATAGATACTGCATTTCTGCTTACATTCAATAAGCAATTGTATTATTCAATTCTTTAATTACAGTTGGTGCAATAATTAATAAGCAATTATTTCTAGTCAATGATTTGTTTCTAGAAAATTAGTAGTTCATTGAAATATGTTATTTTTCCCCTTCAGGAGTTTTTTATACCACTTTTGAAAGTTTATTTATTAGGATATGATAGAAATGAAACAGAAAACAAATCAAATCTAAACCAATGCATCAAGTCCTGCTGTTTTCTGTAATTAGGTCAATGTAATATATATGAAATAATTCAAAATTTATGCTAAGCTTCAGGATGCAGCAGTGTTCTGCATTGTTTTGTAATGTGAAATCTAACTAATAACAAATCAGTGCATTTCTAAAGAAAATTAACCTCATAAATAGAAAGAAAATTACTGTTATTTTAAGAATCACATAATGGCACAATATGTCTATCAGAGATAAAAAGTACTATTAAAAATTATTTTCAAAATTCCACTATGGTGATGAACTAGGGATAGGTTCACATCAGACATAGATGGTGTGTTATAAAATGTTGTTTATTTTTTCAAAGAAAGCTAAGCCATATTTTTATGAATAAATTGAGAAAAGGAAAGTTGAGATTAAAATTTCTCTGAGCATCCAAGTAGTGGTAAATGGAGGATTCTAAATCTAGTGGTTGCAAGAAGGAATAGGCAAAAATAAATTCACTAATAATGGTAAAAATATGCAAGTAATTCTAAATGTCTAGACTTGACTTGTGAAATCCTTCTATCTTGTGATTTGTCCTAACCTTCCTCTATTTTTCCCAAATAGTCAACAAAGACTTGTTAGATACAATGGTCTTGTGTTAGTTGTGTGTGTGTGTTTTTTAAACAGAATTCATCAAAGATAAAGCAAAGACAAATAGCTCAAGACAGTCTCCTGCACTTCTCATGAGACATCTGTATATATTTTTCCTCTAATTTTGAAGGCATGGTTAAATATTTAGAGGTTACTTCATCAGTGATCATGTATATATCTTTACATTGTATGAACTGGAGAGTGGGCTTAATCACTAGAAAGATTCATCTCTGAAACTTAGAATAAGGACTCAACTGTGTTCTCTCCAAGGAAATGGTCTAAGCCAGCTCTCTTTCCACTTTATTAATTGAAAAAAATAATAGGGGGACTCCTGTAGTAGGGAAACCAATTAAGAAGCTAAATAATGTTTTCTTGGAGTCCTAATATGTATAGGTTATAAATCTTAATATTCTTCTTATCTGTGGAAAATTCATTCTCTTTGACAATCCATGAGACTTCTACAATGATTTTTGTTAAATGACAGAGGAAGGCAGTCTTCCAGGATAATCTAGTGTTTCCAAATCAGCTCAGATTATCAATGACAGATGTCTCAACCATATTTCCCCAAAATCATTATTCAAATGTTAACTGCTATTATGTATGAAAAAAATAATTCATCAATAATTATTGAGTTGCAAATCAGGTCCAAACCTTATAGTTTGATTCCCTATGAATAGAATCTTTTTTATTCTTATATTCTTGGTCCCCAGCATCATTCTTATCTGTTCCCCATGACACATCTCATTACTTTTAAGTATATTTTATTTATTATGCTATTACTGTTGTTTCATTTTTTCTCCCCTTTGCCCCCCTCCACCTGGTACCCCCATTCCCTCCAACAATCCTCCTGAGTTCATGTCCATGGATTGTACATATAACTTTTTTGGCTTCTCCATTTCCTATACTATTCTTAACCTCCCCTATCTATTTTGTACTTACCAATTATCCTTCTTACATGTGTTTAAAAATTTTAGGAGTTACATGGCTTACCAAAGACAAAATATATCTGTAATCTAGTAAGTGATAAGTTAGAAATAATCCCCAGGTTTTTGGATCTCCAGAATTTTATTCACTTTATGCCCTGATATTGGCTTAAAGACTAAAGTACAATTTACTGCCAAGATACTTAGGAAAATACTATTTTTATTTTACAAAATAAGTATAGCTTGGAAGATCAGAGAGCAGCATTTTGCATCATGATCTTGTGGAACACCATTATATCAATTTTCTCATGCATAAAGTGGGTATAATGATGGCAGATCCCATAAAGCTGTGGTGATGATCAAATACATTAATGTCTGTGCCATCATTAATACATCCCTTGTAAGGATGCATATGCTCCATATAGGTTAGCAGCTTTCCATTTTCTAGCATACTGTCCTCTTCTGGCACATTATGTCTTTTGCTCATGTGTAAATATTTGTTCAACAAATGAATTGTGGGTAATTTAATCGTGTGTTTAAAAAAATAATGATAATTTGATTGCAAACTTTCTTGGTGTTTGCCCAAACTTTTCTTCCATCTCAATATTTGTCCATAATAATCTACTCACCTTTGACTATGTCTGTGGATCCAAAAAAGGAAAAGAATAATTCCAAAAAATGCAAGGAGGGTACCCTTCAATTGCTGTGTGCATACTGTCTAAAGGAAATGTTGAAAACAATCCAAATCTTCCATATAAAACACTTATATAATTCTAGGATGTGGAAAGTTTTACTCATGCCTTCTTTGTTAACCCCATGACTACATATTGATAATGTAAAATTTGTTTATTCGAGAAGTGCCATTTTATTCCTATCATATTATTGCAACAGATCTGTGATCTAATGCTTTAAGTACAGAGATAATTGAGCATCGAGCAGGATTATCCTCTCAGAGGATAATCTAAACCAGAAAGTCTTGATAAAAGAAATGAGTGTGCTTCCTGTGAATAGCTCCCATCATGTCACAAAGCTGGTGGGAGAATTGTGTGACTATAGGCTGAAACATATCATAGCTTGGTATATACTGTGCTGTGGATTTTTGTTTTCTTTTTCACCATATTCATCAAAATCAGATTTTGTGTTGTTGACAGGTGTCATTGGTTAAGACCATATCACATTATAAGAAAAATGTCCAACTATTCCCGAGCCTGTCAAATTCATTGTTTGTGAATGTGGTTCCAAAATACTGTGAAAGAAAGGCTAAGGTCAATATGAAACAGCCCTCTATCCAGTGGTTGGAAGGGAAGGGAGGCAGTCATCCCCTTTGTTTAAAGACTGAGCGCTTTGCAGGCAGGAGTGTGACCATCCTGTGTTACCTATTGTTAGACTAAAACAAAACCCCTGATATCCTAAGTAACTACTAAAATAAATCAGAAAAAGATGTCAAAATGTTCTACTGTATGACAACAAGGGAAGAGTTCCTCATAGTAAGTTTTATATGTAGCACTATCATCTGTTGGGAACACTTGGTTTAAATACAGGGAAACTATATTGGCAAAAAAAAATGTAATTCAGTGCTTGGGAAACCTTAAGAATTATTAAATAGTCCATTTGAAATCACTTTTGTGAAGAGTGACTTTTCATCTTTCATACCACACACAGAGTAACTAGCCTTTCAGAAACCTAGGACCCCATTTCTGAAAAACATTCATCCCTAGCTCCATTGCTAAGAATTACATGACAAGTAAGAAGCTGATAAAATCTGAACAGGGCAATTCAGTGAAAAAAATATATTTCTATAAGTGAATAGAAATGGAAGAAAAGAACAGCCCAGCAAAATAAAACAAATTAATATGTGTGTATATTTCACTAACCACTGCAAGAGAGGCAGAGGCAGGTAGAGGAAAGCAAATGTGGATGTGTGGGAGATGGACTGGCATGGGTTTGAGGGTAAAAACCAAATAAAAACCCTTCCTGTACTTTGTAGAATTATTCTTTTGCTTCCCTGGATCTGTATAGACAAGTTTCATTTTTACTGGGGACTAAGCATGTTTTATTGACAGAATCAAGGATTGACTCTTTGTGTTGTCCTGTTATTGGGAAGGGCATTCAGTAGAAATCCTCAAATGCTTTGTACATACAAGGATTACAGCACATCTAACATACGAATATCTGAAAATTAAAACACATTACTCCAATAGATTTAAACTGGCATTCCTCATCTAACTCTTTGACTCTGGATCCACTAAGTTAAATTTGTCAACTGACTGAGTTATTTTTGACATTCCCTGTCCCTCAAATGTAACCTGTTTTCTTTTACAAGTTTAATGTCCAACATGTTGTTCAAATCCATCCCACTTCTCTGACAGCGCTCTTAGCTTTCTCTTTCCCTCTTCAATGTGGTCATAGCCTCCTTCCGTGAACACAATCCACCATTCCTTTACACATGCAGTGTTCCGGCAAAAGAAAACATCTCAGCTCCAAATCTGGGCTGCCCCTTACTTTCTATTGCCATTGATTAAAGACTCCTGAAGTCTAAACTCTTTAACGTGGCTTTCTAGGTTTTGCATAAGCTGTTTTATACTCTCTATCCTCACAGCAATGTATTTATTTTGCCATATTTCTCTCTTTTGATTTCATCAAATTTGTCATGTCCTTTCCCTCATTAAGATCTCTAAGATGTCATTCCCTTTGTTTGGAATGATCATACCTTCTGATGGCTGCTAGGTTGGCTGGTGGATAAGGGGAAAGTGCCTGCTTGGGAAGAGGCTGTCCAGCAACGGGGAAAGCAGCAATGTGATGTGGACTACATCTCTCTAGAGAAATGCAGTCAACCTCTGAATATAAGGTAGGAATGTTGGAAAATTAAACAGATGAAATTTATGAGTTCATAAACTCACTATTTCTGAGCTTCATCTACTTCCCATTCTTTATGATGCTCTAGGGTTCCTTTCTTAATAGGTTTATGGAGGGCATGTGAGACCCACAGTCATAAATTGTGTGTAATACACTATTCCTCAAAAATTAGTTTAGTCTATGTTCTAATATTTTATATTTTAGAATGGTTGTGCAAAAACAGTTTAGAAAATCTCAAGTCCTGAATAGTTTTTCCAGTCAAGCATGTTGATTACCTCTTTGACTGAAATAAATGGTAACTGATTTTATTTCTCTGAGAGAATCCAATTTTATTCCTTTAATATACACATAAACTCTGAAGAAGATGAATTTCATTTAAATAGAAATACACATTTAGGCAACTTTACTGTTTAAATGTTGACACATCTCATCAGTGAACAATGTAAATTATACAGTTCAAGTTGAAAAGTTGTTTTGTTTTTTTTTTACTACAAACTTCTATCTCTTTATTACCAAAAAGTTTAACTCAGAAGAATAAAAACATATTTATTAGTTTAAAAACTTATGTTTCAAAATGTAAGGTAAGCTCAGAAGTCATATACTTTATTCAACATTAAATATTAATAAAATAGCTTTGAAACAGCTTATAAAAATTTGTAATATGGGGTGAATATATTTTGAATATGACAAAAATATATCCACTTACTAATTAAAAATGACATATGCTTGAGTTCATTCTGTATTCACTTTAAAACATTTCAAGTTCTAGAAATAAAGAAAAATAACAACTATTTGTTTATTCTGAAAAAATAAAACTTGGCTAGCTTATTAATCTTCATTAATTTGTGACCTGTCTCTTAAGTCTATTTAAAATTCTTAAATAGAGGTAATTTTTAGTATGCTTCTATCTATTTACTTGTAGATAAATACTTGTTCATTAGAGTTTGCATTGTACTTCTGATTCATTTTTACTCTTAAATTTTTAGATAGATGTCAGAACTTTGCACGAGGGGTATTTATTCTGCTGCCTCATTCCACCATAAAAATATAGTTAAGATAACATTGAAATAATGGTTATATATATTCATTAATTTACCATCTATTTATTCTTACTCTGTGTCTCATAGACTATTCTAGCCACTGGTGGTAATATATTGAACAAGATAGAAACAGTCTCTGACTTCATGTAACTCATTTTATAGAACAGTAGACTAGCAATAAACAAATAAGTATATGGTAATAAATGATAAGCTTATAAAAAAGTAAAACAAGGGAGAGGGATTCTGGAGTAATAGAGATTAAGTGATCAGGGAAAATTATTTTAAGGATGTAACATATGAACATAGGAAACTTCAAATCATACAAGTTCTGGACATCATATTTTTGGTTAGAGGGAATACCACATACAAACTCTAAGTCTGGAAAACTCTTGGAGTATTTGAGAAACATCAGGGAGGTGGGGGTGGTTAAAAGCCAAAAGTATGAGAGTATATAAAAAAAAAGATACTATTTAGAAGGGGTAAAAAAAGACTTAGATGAATCCCAGATTATAATTGATCTTTGAGCCAATAACTGGAATATGACTATGCCACATGTGATGAGGAAAGAAGTAAGAGAGGAATCAATAAGATCATTTAAGGGATTAGTGAGGCTATTGTAATTATCTAGGCTAAGTGTTATGGTTGCTAAGATTAGGGGTGTAGTGGTTAAGAAAATGGAAATTTGTACTGCAGATAGCAATAAATTGTAGAGATCAAATGGGCAATATATAGGGAGAAAATAATCTAACTTTTTCCCTGAATATTTGGATGACCAATTAAGAAATTATGACCCAAACAAGACTGAAGAATTTTATTTTTATTATGTATATTAAGTCTGGGAGTTCTTTTGAATATCCTAATGGAGTTATTGGGAAAGGTCTTGATATACAAATCTTGACCTAGAAAATGAAGTTAGTACTGAGATATGAATCTGAAAGTAATAGCTACATAAAGGCTATTTAAAGTCATGGCATTTCATGATCTCTTTAGAAGAAGAGAGTGGATAAAACAGAAAGAAATATGAAAAAAAAAGGTGATCTAAGGCATTTCAATATATACTCTTAGGAACTAAAGAGCCTAGGAGGAAAATGAAAAGAGACATTTCATGAAGTAGGAAGAAAAATAGACTGTATAGTACCTTCAAATCCAAGTGGAGGAAAGTCTTAAATAAAATATCATTTGTGAAAATGACACTAAGAGCTGGAGTAAAAGGCCTGAGAATTGACTATTATACTGAGAGAGATGGACATCCCTGTGACTGAGTTTTATAGGATTAAAAAAGACTAAAAAGAAAAGAGAAAATGGTATTAATATGAAAGTAACAAAAAGAATAAGAAAAATTTTAGTGGAATTTTGCTAAAAAAATTAGGAAACTAGGATTATGCAGAAGAATAAAGACTCAAAAGAGTTTTTCTCTTTAAGTCTGGGGGATATTAAAATAAAGTGAATAATCTGGTAGAAAGGAAAATATTATTGATTCTACAGTGGGAAGGAAAAAATATAGTTATTATTGTCTTTATTTTAGGTAGAAGGGAATGGAATCCAGAAAAGGGTGACTAATTCTTCTTAGGGAGGAGCACAAGCAGAGTGACAATGAACAATTTTTTTAAAAGTAGAAGGCACAGAGAATAAGCACAATGATGATGGTTTGACATATTTGGCAAATGGGAGCAGAGTTAGTATTTAACATTTTAGGAGAGGGGTGTTGGGGTTGTAAAGAAAGAAGAGATAGTCCACACAGACTGTGAAAAGACCAGCTAATGAACTAACAACGATATCATGAAAAGACTGACTTCTGATTTGTAGTCTTGAATTTAAATCCAAAACAGTCAACATCGTTGTCTTTTTTTCTCCATCTACTGCCTACTTCTTGTGTCAAAGTACGGAGGAGATGCAGAATTGAATTAACTAGACAATTAAGGCAAAGTGTAGAGAAAGGAGGATGAATGTATACGATGAAGTTATTAAAAATGTATCATTGAACCAATTGCCTCCTTGTCTGAGTGTCAATCTATATATTTAGGGAACATCTCAACTGTGATTTGGAGCAGGTCATTTATCTAACACATTCTTCTTATTGGCTAATGGCAATAATATAACAAATGTTATATGCAGCACTCAGTACATTTCAGATGTCATCATTGTTGTCTTGTGGTCAATATCTTAGAAATTAGTATCAGCTAATTTCTAGAAACAAAAGATTTATTTCTGTCACCATCCTCTAAAGTAACTAATGGTCACTAACCCAATTGAGGAAAAGGAGACATACCAGTTTATAATTTCAACCTGGATTTTGGTTTTGTTAGATTTATATAGATTTACAGATATAGATGTGTATTTAACAGAAATATCATCATCTTTCACTTGGAAACATATATCATAAATTATTGCCCAATGAGCTAGAACATATGTAGAGATTTTTTTTCATGCATGTTCATAGTGGGATGTCACACACAAAAATCAAGCTAGAAATTGAAATCATAAAACTTGTCATAAAGACCTAACTCGTTAAAACCAGTAAGGAATTCCTGATTAGCACAGCATGTAGGACCCAATCAACAAAAGGTTCAAAAAAATAGCTGAAATAAGAAATGTTCTTACAAGAAAAAGAAATAAAAGGCATCCAAATAGGAAAGGAGAAAGTAAAGCTATCCTTGTTTGCAGATGACATGATAGTGTACATAGAGAACCTTGCAGACTCTACCAAAAAACTCCTCTGCCTAATAAGTGAATTTGGCAAAACAGCAGGATACAAAGTCAACATTCAGAAATCAAAGGCATTTTTGTACACCAGCAATGCAATAGAAGAAGAAATCAGAGAAAAAATACCATTCGATATAGCAAGAAGAAAAGTAAAGTACCTAGGCATAAATTTAACCATGACACAAAAGACCTGTATGCAGAAAACTATACAACATTGAAGAAAGAAATTAAGGAAGACACAAATAAGTGGAAGTATATACCATGCTCATGGATTGGAAGAATTAATATCCTCAAAATGTCCATACTACCCAAAGCAATTTATAGATTCAATGCAATCCCTATTAAGATACCAATGACATATTTCACAGAAATAGAAAGACATTTCAAAAATTTATATGGAAGCATAAATGACCCCGAATAGCCTCAGCAATTTTGAGAAAGAAACACGAAGTAGGAGGGCTCACAATACCGGACATCAAACTCTACTACAAAGCCACTATACTCAAAACTATCTGGTAGTGGCACAAAAACAGACCCATAGACCAGTGGAACAGAATAGAAAGCCCAGAAATAAGCCCAGCTCTCTATGGACATCTAATATTCGACAAAGGGGGCAGAAGCATAAAATGGAGCAATAATAGCCTCTTCAACAAATGGTGTTGGGAGAGCTGGACAGCTACACGCAAAAAATTGAAATTGGATCATCAGCTGACACCATACACATAAATAAACTCCAGATGGATAAAAGACTTAAATGTAAGTCACAACACCATGAAAGTCCTAAAGGAGAACATTGGCAGGAAA
The DNA here is from genome assembly GCF_021234165.1 of Pteronotus mesoamericanus. Taxonomy (NCBI): domain Eukaryota; kingdom Metazoa; phylum Chordata; class Mammalia; order Chiroptera; family Mormoopidae; genus Pteronotus; species Pteronotus mesoamericanus. Next base: position 64,732,754 of record NW_026555321.1, read on the forward strand.
CTCTCAGATATCCCATGCAAAAATTTTTTCACTGATATGTCTCCTAAAGCAAGGGACATAAAGGAAAGAATAAACAAGTGGGACCTCATCAAAATAAGAAGCTTCTGCACAGCAAAAGAGAACATCAACAAAATGAATAGGGAGCCAAAGTATGGGAAACTATATTTGCTAATGATACATCAGATACAGGTTTGATCTCCAAAATATATAAAGAGCTCACTCGACTCCACACCAAGACAAATGATCCAATGAAAAAATGGGCAAACAACCTGGGTAGTCATGTCTCTAAGGAGGAGATACAGAGGGCCCAGAGGCATTTGAAAGGGTGCTCAGCATCACTAGCCATCAGAGAAATGCAGATCAAAACTACAATGAGGTACCACCTCACACCAGTCAGAATGGCCATCATAAACAGATCAACAAACAACAGGTGCTGGTGAGGTGGTGGAGAAAAGGGAACACTAGTACACTGTTGGTGGGAATGCAGACTGGTGCAGCCATTGTGGAAAGCAGTGTGGAATTTCCTCAAAAAGCTGAAAATGGAACTGCCTTTTGACCAGTGATTCCCCTGCTGGGACTATATCCTAAGAACACCAAAAAACCAATACAAAAGAACCTGTGCACCCCAATGTTCATAGCAGCACAATTTACAATAGCCACGTGTTGGAAGCAACCTAAATGTCCATCAGTAGATGATTGGATCAAAAAACAATGGTACATTTACACAATGGAATACTACACAGCAGAAAGAAAAAAAAGAACTACTGAATTTTGCGACAGCATGGAATGAACTTGAGAGCATTATGCTGAGCGAAATAAGCCAGGGGGCGAAAGACAAATACCATATGATCTCACCTAAAAGCAGAACCTAACCATCAAAACAAAGATGCAAGGAAAATAAGACCAGCAACACTGAAAGAAAAAGAAACCAACAGAGACAAGAGGGAAGGAGGGAGGGGTGGGCAGGGGAAAAGGAAGGGAAAAGGCAAGTCAAGGAACATAGCAAGGACTCATGGACAAAACCAAAGTGGGGAAGGACTGAAGTAGGGAGAAGAGGGAGGGGACAGGTGAAAGTGGTGGGGAGTAGGCAGAGACAAATGTACTTGGAAAAATAAATAAATTAATAAAAAAAAGTCATTAAAAGCAAAAAACAAAAAACCAAAAAATGAATAAAATCAATCTGAATTTAAGAAAGAAATAAAGCGTTAGAGATGGAACTCTTACCTTTTGTGACAACATGGTAGGAACTGGAGAATATTTAGCTAAGTGAAATAAGGCAGTTGATGGAAGACAATTACCATATGATCTCACCTATAAGTGGACTCTATTCAATAAAATAAACTAACAAAATAAACCACAGGCACGGAAACGTGGACGGACTGAAAGTGACCAGAGGGGATGGGTAAAGAAGACAATGGTGGAAAGAAGGGGAAAGGACTAGACAAAGAACATGTATGAATGACCCGTGAACATGCACAACAGAGTGGGAATTGACTGGGGGTGGGTGGAGGGGGTAAAAGGGTAAAAACTGAGACAACTGTAATAGAATAAACATGATTTATAAATTTAAAAAGAAAAAAGAAAGAAAAAAATGTTCTTGAAGAAGCATATTTTAAAGTTTTTATTATTTTTATGAAATGTTCCACTAAAATTTGACAATTAAAAATAAACATCTATGTTTTAAAAGACACACAAAAATATTATGAATATATGTCACAGTCTTTAAATGTTTTTTTAAAGAGTTTATATATTAAAACAAATGTTAATATCACTGTTTAGAGCAAAAAACATTTATTTGACCAATAAATAAATTTAAAATAGGTAGAAATAAACTTAGAAATGGATTTTTTTCCTATTCTGAATACAGTTTAACAATAACTGGTTTGCAGTTTAATATAACTGAAAACAATTAAGAAACTTGTTTTGCCTTTTCTTACTATATTCAAATTTACTGATCTTAGCTAAATATGAAATAATTTCAAATAATTATTTCTATTTTTTGCATTAATAATATTAACCAGAATTTATAACTATCTCCCATTTGCCAGGAATTTTAACTGCATTATTTCATGTAATTCTCCCTACAATACAATAAGGTACATATGATTGTCACTCAAATCTCATAAATAAATTGGAAACTAAAGAAATTTAAATAGTCAAGCTCACACAGTTTTGCCATGGTAAATTCTGAATTCAAAATTATCTCTTTCATAATTTAGAGCCAAACATATCATAGTCTTATATGTCCTTCATTTAATAATTCTTAGAAAGTCTCAACTTACAATTCATTTCAGTAGAATTTGTTCTAATATATATACTGAAGTATTTATGTTAATTTTCGTTTTTTTTATTTTGCTTACAATCTTGTTTTTTTGTTTCATTTTACCATAGTAACTCTGAAGGATTTTCTTGAAATAAATATTTGAACACTATTACCCTTGAAAATTTAGATACTTATTTAAGGAAATACATGTTTACTATGTAGTGTGCAGATTTAATTTAATGAAGAAAATTGTTTTTATGAGGTTAGACTTCAGTTCAAAGCTACTCTTTAAGATTACTGAATTGAATGAGTTCTGAAATCTTTAAATAATTATAGACATTTTTGTTTTCAAAGAAATTTGGTCTATTGCAAAAAAAAAAAAAAAAAGTTTAGACCCTATCCCTTGCTCTGTTTCTATTTTCTTCTTAGTCATTTTAATTAAACCTCTGATTTCTTTTAATTATTCACTAGCAAATATTAAATAGGATTTCCTTTCTGCATAAGCAAACACAGAAAACAAGCAAACAAAAAAGCAAGTTATTTAAGATATACATTACGGTTTCTTTAAAAGGATTTACATTTAGCCCTGGCCAATGTGACACAGTGGATTGAGTTCCGGCCTGGGAACTGAATCGTCACTGGTTCGATTTCCAGTCAGAGCACATGCCTGAGTTGCAGGCCAGGTCCCCAACTCGGGGTGGGGTTGCGTGAGAGGCAACCACACATTGATGTTTCTCTCCTTTTTCTCCTTCCTTTCCCCAATTTCTAAAAATAAATAAATAAAATCTTTTAAAAACCCCCAACAAATTACATTACGTTGGGTTCAGCATTTAAACCACATTAGCAAAGAGGAAAGAGAACCCATCTAACAATGAAAGGCTTATCAGTAAATATGTAACCACATGCATGGAGAAAGTTATGTACTTGGACATACACTCATCCATTTCAGTGGTAAGGGTTTGGGTGCATGACTACATGTGTGCGTGTTTTTATTGTCAAATACATATATCCCTTTAGTTCTCATTGTAGTCTTGTAAGTGGAACAAAACCTACACACTCAGTTCATCATTAGAAAGGGACCAGTAGTATCTGCTTCTGATTTAGAATACACTTGGAGTTCAAAGGATGGTACAAACACTTCTTTACTGTTGAGAGTGCCCAGTTATTGTAAGCCTCTTTTCCATATTAGCTTTCTTTTTCTTTCCTGTTTATTCTAAACTGTCATTGCTCTTGAATGTTTGTATTTGGTATTACAGATTACATACAATGTGAAATTTGGCTTACTAACATTAAATATCTCTTATACTGTGACTTCGACTGTGGACACATTACATTGAAAGATCCACCTTAGCCAGTAGTGTAAATGAAGCTAAGCAAAGAGTGAAAAATACCAAAAATCATATTCTAATACATTTTCATTATCCTCATTCATATGCATTTGCTGCCACCTTTGTCTTCCTTTTGCTTCCATTGGTGCCATGATGTTAGACACATCTTAATTTGCCTCTCTTGTATGAGAGAGTAGCGTCCTCTCTATGAACCTCTGCAAATAACATATTAAACAACAGTAAAAACCAGGCTTTGTCAAATAATTTTAATTTACTAGAAAAAATACACAGTGATTAAAACTACAGTTTGATGACTAGATATATTTTCATTTCTCATTTATTTTACTGCTAATAGACCCTCTACCTCATGTGTTTGCCAGAAATCTGTGCTCCTTATTACCAGGTGATTGCACTCTGTGTAAGTGTAAGGAAATAAAAATTAACATACATATTCGATTGCATGTATCTACCATTAAGTCATTTCTTTATTTACTCTAAAATGAATTGAAGACAACATTATGTCAAATACAATGCTAAATTTTGAAATGCTTGAGGTGACAGTATTTGAATATATATTGATCTAAAGTTATAAGATTCATTTAAACATGTTTTATTTGTACTTTTGAAGCTCTAGGCCACACATTCATTTAACATTGAATTAATGTATCACAGACGTTCTAGTACAAACTTACATATTGTTGCTTAATATGCAACCAGAGCTGCTGAGATTCTATTCCATTTTCCCAAAATAGTGCTCCAAGTCCACCAACTGAACATGGTTTTCTTATTAAGATACAGACTCCTTGGTCCTTACTACATGTAATAAATCAAAGAATTTGGACTCCTGCTATTTTTCAAAGCATACCAGGTGATTCTTAATCATAGATATGTTGAAAATATATTGCATGTGTCTCAAACATTTTCATCTACTGACTTAATTTGTACAAATTCCATTCTAGTATTAAAATAAATAGAAGTATAAATTAGAAAGCTTTTACTTTTCCAATGTAAACATGCATGGAAAGGATGTGGTACTTTCAATTTCCTAATTAAGTAAAAAGTAGTTAACTTAGAGTACAGAGATATTGAGTCCAGTCCACCTGCATTATGTTTATCTTGGAACCCTGTTTCAAAAATTAGAATCCACAAATATACACCACTATAAACCCTAGAATCAAAACCTTGCTTGACTCATGTGGGCAGTTCTTGGTTGCAAAGGGCTGACCTGTGCATTGTAGGGTGTTTAGTGGCATCCTGGTATTTACCCACTAGATTCTAGTAGCAGCCCCCTCACATTGAGGATAATCAAAATGGATCCATGTCAAACGTACCTGGGGTGGGACTAAGGAATCGGCCCAGTAGAGAACCACAGAGATATTACCGTATTTTATAGCTGGAGTCTAACCTTTTCATCTGTGAATATTTCCCAAACCTTTCAATTTTCTCAAGTAGCATAGTTAGTTGGTTGACAAAAGTAGAGTTTTAGGAAGGCTCTTCTAATCTTAAGGCAAACACAACTGTCCAAAATATTATCCTTAAAGGAATAACTGTTTCCTATTTTCTTTTTTTTTCATTTATTGATTTTAGAGAAAGAGGAAAGAGGGAGGAAAGTGGAAAGACAGGGAGAGAGAGGGAGAGAGATAAAGAATAAAATTTATTGTTCCACGTATTTATGCATTCATTGGTTGTTTCTTATGACTGGAAGTCAAAACTGCAACTTTGGCATATTGAGATGATGCTCTAACCAACTGAGCTACCTGGCCAAGGCTTTCTATTTTTCTTATTAGCTGAAAATCTTAACTACATTGAATAATTTAAATATATTGAAAAAAACATTATCATCTTTCCAATGTAGGAAAATAAGTTATTCATATTATGCTGATATGTATATGTGCATGATTTTAGCATTTATCCTAGATCTCTGTATTCAACATACAAGGAATTAATATATGTTAAAAAAGAGATTTATTGAAACATTATACAATATTCACATCAATCTTGGATTTGAGATCAAAAACATAATATTTGGTTTCTTTTGCTTATAAAACAATCATTTGTACTACCACACCACTTTAAAAGATTCTTTATAGGGCTTATTCTTCCCCTAAATCTCTTAAAGCTATTGTTCCTTACAAGAAGATAAAGTTCAATTTTAAGCCATTTTGAAGGTTAGCTTACTTTTTCATCTTAAACTCAGAAATCCAATTGAGGGTTTAATCCTTCTATATGATAATAAATTATTCCATTTTCATTTAGTTTTTGAAACAATTGTAGCAGGGTTTGAATAAATTGAACTCTCCAACAGAATAACGAGAACTATGGTCAGCTATGAACTTTTCTAGCTGCAGGATGCCAGTTTCACACAATAAGCTATTCTTTCATTTTTATCAACCGAAGTCATTTTTATTACTTGTACAGTAATAGAAGTCAGAGTTTAAAGTTGATAAGGAAGTTATTGGTTTCCATATTTTATGGAATAATGTGATTTTAAAAGCAAAATAATATAGCTTGAGCAGCAGAGGTTTTATACACAAAGAAGATCTTTTTTCTGAAACTTGGCTTATGTCCAAATTTGACTACCTACCTCTGTAAACCCAGAAAAGATTCTGGCATTTTGTAAGTCCTCATTTTCTGTTCCATAAAATAGAATTGATATACTACCTGCATCTAATGGCTTAGGAAGGATTGAAGGAGGTATGTTGTGTAAAGTATACAACACAATGAATGACACAGAATAATTACTCTATAAGTTCCAGAGTAGAACCACCTTTTAAGTACTCAAAAGTAAGTATCTTCCTGCATTAAGATACTGTTGCACAACTTTATTTAAGTGATCCTAAAAAGAAAGCCAGTAAACATGTTTGAGCGCCACCTAAATCTCTTCCTACCTGTTAACACACACCTAACCCATCAGAAACAGTGAAAACTATTTTTCATAGGCATGTTTGAGTGGATATTTCTCACTCAGAAGAAAGCATGGGTTCTCAGTTACTATCTTTTTATTCTGCAATATTTTCTCAGACTAAAGAATTTCCCCTAGGATTATATTGCCTGCGATGTTTTTTTCTTATGTTTGTTTGTTTTTATTTTGTCTTTCCAAATTATATTGTGCTGTCCTGAAAGGTAGTCAAAAAAGAAACATCTAAGAACAGTATGGTATTAGTTTAACTCAACTCGACAATAGGTACTAGTCTGACAAGGGGAAGGGGTATACTGTGCATTAACAATGCAATATATAAGACAGTTATATTTCTCATAAGCAGAAAGTTCATATATGAGTAGAATATGAATTTTTAAGTTTAATATTTTAAAAATAAGTTAGAGATTAAATTATGAACCTGTATCACTACAACTTTTCACTTTTCTTTAATGTCGTAAATACTTTTTTTCTTTTTTGTTACTAACTTGATATACTTTCTGAATAATATGGGACCATGCTATATTATTGTTATTCTATTTCAATTTTCTGTAAAATACTAATGTGCTAGTCATAGGACACCAACCCAAACCATACTTACTCTCCCTGAGGCAGGGTTGGGTTTAGGTTTAGGAAACTGGACAAAAAGTGTTAAAATAAATCGGTTTTGTCTCAGAGAGATACTAGGACAGCCAGAAATTGAGGATTCAAGACCAAAAAAAGAATGCAAATTAATAGACTTAATCCTGACATATTTTTTCTCTTTTACCAACACTCCAGTTCACCCAAGCAACAGAAAAGATGATCAGAAGGTGGTATCTGTGAGACCATATGTTAGGCAGAGCTTCAGCCTGTCACCCAGCTTTGGAATGCCACTGTTGGAACACAGTGCAAAGGAGCACTGTTGAACCCTACAAGGTTCTAGGTATTCCCACCAAAACAGAATACATGAATGAAACAGAAATACACCAGTTCTTGCAAAGATTGAAGGCCAGTTTCAAAATAGCTCAAGATCAGAATAACTATGCAATTGGCCACTGCCACAAATTGCATAAGGAAGAAAAGGGACCAAAAATAAATAAATAAATAAATAAAGTGTTTTAAAAGCTAATTGAATTTTAATATCGGCTGTGTACATCAAAAGTAGATTATGGGAACCTTGGCTGGCAAACCATTGTTCCTGTATGAAATCAATGGCAGGTGAGAGAGTTTCAGTGGCAAACAATAACATCTGTTTAATTTAGTGTAGAAAACTCACATGCCTATTTCAGGTGCACAATACTAAAATCAGTTTCCTTGGGGAAAACGAGATTCCTCTCTCACTAGGTGAACATTAAAGTTGAATTTTGATGAGAATATAGAAGAAAAAATAAACATTTTGTTCAATAAATATCTCTTACCCCAAATTTAAATTTTCAAAAACCAGTATGTAAAATTACATTGTGAAAGTGAAAAATGAGGATTTGATGTTAATCTTCATTCCATCCCACTTTATTTTCTACCATAATTCATGTTGCCAACATTAGTAATATTTGGAAGTTGAAGCTAATGTCCCCAAAATAATGAAATGCAGCACCTGTTAGACCCAGCACTGTAATGATTATGGCCATGACTCACTTTGAAGATACAGAGATATTCTACTAATTATCAACAAACACAGACTGTTTAAGTGACAGCCTTGTATTTTAAGATACTTGTATCGTTTTTAAACTTTATTTGCATTTTGTCACTCCTTCAGATCAGCCCTCCTGTTATTATTAAACTGCTCCCCTTCCTTTCCAAACATGGGATGTTTATTGACAGCTTTCCTTGTTTGGAAAGAATTGCGTATATGTGACCTAAACTAGACTATTCATGACACCAATTGCCATGAACTTTAAGGATTATTGCAGACTAAGCATGGGCCCAAGCTTGACTAGAGCCAGGTTGGAGATGTGATCTAGGGACTACTGATGCCCCCCCTACCCACTCTACCTCCCGTGTGTACACAGAGATAAGCAGTGAACTGTGGAAGGGATGAAGCCAGAGTGTATACAAAAAGCAAAGAGTTAAGTCTGAGACAAATCATATTGGTTACAACACATGACTAGACACATTTGCTCCTAGCAACATTGACTTCATGAGCCCCCAAATCTGTCTTTCAATTAAACTAATTGAAGTTAGATTGTTGTTGCTTGCAACAGAATTCTAATTAATATAGAAACTTGCATCTGGAAATAAGAAATTTCCTTGGTCATGGGACAATAATTATTTGTTCATCACAAGAAGGAAGATGACAAGCTATGTTATGCATTAGTTCAACAGTTTCATAAATAATTATCTAGTCTATCTTTACATGATTCCTTCTAAGTCTGGAGCTTTTGGAAACTGAGTATAAAAATGTCATCATACTAAATGATATTGTGTAGTTCATATGGCCTTCGGCAAGTATTATGAAAGATGCATGTTATAACCCAAGCCAGGACATCTGAAAATACGCAAGAAATAGCTAAACAGCTAAACAGCTTTTCTCATTCTTCCAGTCACCAGCAATCCCAGACCCGAGGGAGTTAAACTATCATAAGCTTGGCTTAACTAAAAACAGTCGACTATTCTGCCCCATGCTGAGGTTAGTGCAGGCCTTAGGGATGAGGCTACCTTAAAAGGGTCAGGAACTGCAATAGCTGGATGCTCCAGGCCCTCCTTTGGACCTGTTCCTAAACTCTAGGATTCATGCAAATAGAGCTGTCAGCATATCTGAAAAAACTTGGTAATCACAACATGTTGTATATTTACAAGGCTGTGTTATTCAGAGTAGTCACTGCATTAAAAAAGTAAAAGCAGCCACAGCAGCAGCAGTTGCATAGGTGAAATTGGTAGTAGCAATAGTCCAATAAAATAAGCCTATGTATGGAGTTTGAGTGGCTTCAGGGAAATCAGTCCACAATTTATCTACCAATAGTAATCAGTAAGATCTTACATTATTTTATTGATGTATATAAAATTGGCATCTTTCAATATGATCACTAACAAAATAGTATTCTGGCTAGAAGCAGCTGGAGGGCTGAAGGTCATTGGTTCTGTCCTAAATTTGTCTTTGCTCAGAACCCATTAGTTTCTTATTGTTCTTCATTACTGCAGTGGATTCAGGATAGAGAGGGGTGACTTTTTTTCCAGTATTCTAACACACACATTATTTACTTATTAGTGTAAATCTAAGCCAAGTCTAGTTTATTCAAAAACACTTCAAATACAAAGAGGAAAAAACCAGAGAAGCACAAAAGTGGATAATCTGAATTAAAAATCATGTTCTAGTGTTTTGTTTTTCACAGCCCATAGACATTTTTAGTTAGTGTTTGCTACTGCTTTTATCTTTGAGCCTTTTCTCTCTCTAAAGTCAAATCCTAGCTCTTCAATTCAAGATCAAAAGATAACGACAACCCCCAACCTGTACCCCATGTCTCTAATCTACATATTTGTTACTTATGCTGAGTTGTTTCAATAACCCAGAGAAGAAGGTACACTGATACCACAGAAATGCAAAGGATCTTAAAAACTACTATAGTTAATCATACACCAACAAACTGGACAACATAGAAGAAATGGATCAGGTCTTAGATACAATCTTCTAAGACTCAATCATGGAGAAATAGAAAATCTGAATTGACTAATTATGAGAAAGCAATTAAATCAGTAATGAAAAACCTCCCAACAAACAAAATTCCAGGACAATATGGCTTTACTGTTAAATTTTACTGGTTTACTCAAAGATTTAATACTTCAAACCATTCCAAAATATTGAAGGGAAGGGAATGTTTTCAAACTTATTTCATGAAGCCAGTGTTACCCTGATACCAAAACTAGACAATGCCATCACAAAAAAAGAAAATTATAGGCCAATAGTCCTTATGAACATTCTCAAGAAAATATTAGCAAACAATTCAATGGCACATTGAAAGGATCATACACCATTACAAAGTAAAATTTATTCCAGAGATACATGCATGGTTCAACATCTGCAATCAATCAACATGATCTACCACATTAAAGAAATAAAGGATAAAAATCATATGATCATGTCAATAGGTGCAGAAAAAAAAAACATTTGATTAATTCAACATCCCTATATGATAAAAAAAGAAAAAGAAAAAAACCTCTCAAATAAAGTCAGTGTAGAGGGAACACACTTGAACATAATAAAGGGCATACATGGCAAACACACAACTAACATCACACACAATGAGGAAAACATGAAGACTTCCTCTAAAATCAGGAGCAAGACAAGGATGCCCACTCTCACCACTCTTATTCAACTTAATATTGGAACTACTAACCACAGTAATTAAGCAAGATAAAGAAGTAAAAGGCATTCCAAATAGATTCGGAAAAGTAAAATTGTCATTATTTGCAGATGGTATGATACTTACTATATAGAGAGAATCCTAAAGATTTCACTTAAAAAAAACAGCTAGGATTAATAAATGAATTCAAAAGTTGTAAATTTAGACAATGGACTACTACTCAGATGTGGAATAAAAAAAAAGAAACCTTACCCTTTGGGGCAGCATGGATGGTCCTGGAGAGTACTATACTAAGTGAAATAAGGCAGTCAGAGGAAGAGAAGTATTATATGATTTCACTCATGTGTGGGGTCTAGTGGACAAAATAAAGTGGAGACAGAATCATGGATACAGAGAACAGACTAACAGTTGTCAGAGGGGAAGGGGTTGAGGGCTAGATGAGAAGAGAGAGGGGATTAAGCAAAAAAGGAAAAATAACTCATGGACACAGACAACAGTATGGTGATTGCCAGAGGAAAGAAGGGAGGGGATTGATAGAAAGTAAAGCAGGGATAAATGGTGATAGAAGGAGACTTGACTTGAGGTGGTAAACACACAATACAAGCATACAGACAATGTATTGTATAATTGTATACCTGAAACCTATATAATTTTATTAACTAAAGTCAACAAATAAATTCAATTTAAAAAATTTTTAAAAAGTTGCAGGATACAAAATTAATGTATAGAAATATGCTATGTTTCAAAACACTCATGTTAAACTATCTGCAAGAGAAACTTTAAAACAAATCCCATTTACAGTTGAATCACAAAGAATAAAATACCTGGAAATATATTTAAACAAAGAGCTGAAAAAAATTTGAAGATAATATGAAAAAGAAAAGATATATCATACTTATGGATAAGAAGAATTAATATTCTTAAATTGTCCATACTACTCAAAGCAATCTACAAGTTCAATTCAATCACTATCAGAATTGCAATGGTATTTTTCACATAACTAAAACAAATAATCCTAAAATGTGTCTAGAACCACAAAGACCCCAAATAGTCAAAGCAATCTTGAGGACAAAGAGCAAACGGGGAGGCACTATGCTCCATTATTTCAAACTATACTACAAAACTATAGTAATCAAAAGAGTATGATACTGGCATAAAAACAGACACAGAATGAATGGAACAGAATAGAGAGTCCAGAAACAAACTCGCACATATATGGCCAATTAATTTACTACAAAGGAGGCAAGAATATACAATGGGGTAAAGACAGTCTCTTCAATTTACAGTATTGGGAAAACTGGGCAACCATGTGTAAAAGAATAAAACTGGACCTCTATCTTACAATTTATTCAATGTAATTAATAAAGGAGAAATATGACATACACAAAAAGAACTCATTTCTTCTCTGAGTGATTGACCCAAGCAATGACCTCAAACTTTAGATGAGTCTACCTTCCCACTAAGGTGTATGCCTTTGTCTTGTAATTCCTACTGATACAGCTATTTAAAAGGAATGTCACATCTTCAATATTCATACACCAACCCAATGACAGTAAAATTCATATGCTACAAAGACTATGCTATCTTTTGAATTAAGTAGTATTGGTGTTTTGTAGTTTCCTGTGGTTTTACTTTGTAATGTAAATATTAAACATATGCTCTTCTACATGAATTTCATTAATTCTTGTGCTTTATTTCCTTAAATGGATTTACAGCAACAAATCTCTGAGAAGGGGCATGCCATAATGAGGAAAGGTACAGAAATGTGAGATTTGGAATATCACATAAAACCTTACCATTTTCATAACATATACTGAGCTTGGACAAGTTCAAAGGGAGACTTTGGTACCTAATGCCACCTAAGCTAAAACCTCTAAAATGCATGCAGATATAATAATTTGTCTCATTATTGTATTGGATGCCTCTTCAGTATAAAATGAAATAAATGCTTCTCAATATAAAATGAAATATGTCAGCCAGCTTTCAAGGGAGAAATAATGTCCAATTTCATAGGGAATTTATGGCACTTTTTAATCATCAAGGTACAAAATTGAATTTGTACTATATAATAAGGGAATCTAGAACATAGAGCTTTTCTAATATTTATGAGAAAGAGGCAGACATTAACTAAGAACTGCACTTTTTAATAGAAAATGTAGAACAATCAGAATAAATTTACTCCACCAAAAAAATCTTTACTTGATATGATTCCTTCTTTAGTAAGCAATTTTTAATTCCACTTTTTTTTGCCTAAGAAAAGTTATTCTTTATAACGCAAGTCTTAAATTTAGGTAGTAACAATCAAAGTCATTTGATCAATCAAAAAATCACATGAAGTATATTTTATAGCAAAATTGTTGCTGAGACAACTATTATTAAGAGTATTGACATTTAGCCCTGGTTGGTGTGGCTCAGTGGATTTAGCGCTAGCCTGTGAATCAAAAGGTCACCAGTTTGATTCACATTCAGGGCACATGCCTGGGTTGCAGGCCAGGTCCCAGGTTGGGGACATGCAAGAGGCAACGGATCAATGTATCTCTCTCATATTCATGTCTCTTTCCCTCTTTTTCTCCCTTCCTTCCCTTCTCTCTAAAAATAAATAAAGTCTTTAAAAAATAAGAGTATCGACATTTAAAATCTTATTCAAATGTTAATAGTGGACATCAATGTAAGATCACTAACTCCCTTCCAATGTAACACATCTGATTCTTTAGAGACATGGACAATTTTAGATAAGTGAAAAGCCATGGAGAATAAGATGAATAAATAATAAAAATGTAGTGGAAACAAGGTATTTTATGTATTTTTCCATAGATTAGTAGAAAATAAGTTACTCTGTCATTTTTTATGTGAATATGGATTTCTTTCCCTGTAAGATGTGTGTATATAGGAGAATAAAGACAAAATAGAATGTTTGAGAAATATTAATTATAAACACATTTTAAAGAATTTATGTGAACAAGTGAGATATTAGTTAAATTTTGATAATTGAACTCAAATTTATACCCTGCTTCAATAGTAGAGCGTACTACTATCTGATTATATTTCAAGAACATGAGCATACAAATTTGAATTCTAGATCAGAATATATAGGCCATATTACATGATAGTCATATCTACAAGGGGTTTAAACACTAGCAAAACATTGAGAAAGGCTCATATTTTTCTGGAATTCTTTAAGAAACTGAAATAATATTATTCTGAAGTTTGTACTGATCAGTTGGCACACTTTGCTAGAAAGTTTTCCATGAATTTTATAAAAAATTCATGATAATAGTATCTGAAAATGTATTTATTGTAATCAAATACTTCTTAATATGCCAGGAGAATTTGCCTTTTTTGCATTTCCTTTATTTTTTGGGATCACTGCTTTATTTATGTCTGTATCTTGGTTAGAATTACTAGCATTTGACCATGTTTACTGATATGTATGTACATGTATTCAACTATATCCATTACTTTTTATACATAATAAGTTTAATATAGCATGTCTAATATATTGATGAGATCTCATCAAATCAAATCAAATATCAAAAGGATATTTGATATTATAGGCCTCATTTGACTATCCTAAAAGTGCACTTGTCCCTTTCTTGAAGTTGCATACCGATATTAATTTTGAAATATTTTTTCCTGATCTAGTACCTCTGGCTCTAAAGCTAACAAATGTAAATTCAGTTTTCATTAATAAATGAGAAATTGATTATAAAAATTGTGAATACTAATAAACATAAAACAAACATACATGAGGTCTCTTAAAAAGTTTATGTATAAAAAATCAAATCAGTTTTATTAAGCCTAATATCAAATATGATTAATTAATTTGGCTAAATGTTTAAGAGATTACTAAAGTTACTTGCTTCGGACCCAGTCATGAAAGCAGTAAATTGGCATCTTTTGTTGTTTCTTTACCATTATTGACTATTTAAAATATTACTCTGAGTAGTACAAATCAAATGTGACTTTCCTATTCAGATGTGGCCAAACAGATAACAGATAATGATGTTCTAATGTACAGCAGTTTTTCTGGGCTTTAATAAGCTGATTTGAAAATCTAAACAGCAAGGCATCTTGGGGTTAAAGAAGAAAGCTTCCAACAACTGCATTAAACTAATCAATTGTTCTTGCATTTTGTTTGCAGTATTCAATTTCAATAAAATTGATTTTATTTTTTTACAAAGAATTTTCCAGGCTTTGATGTAATATGTTTATAATAAACCTCCAAAATTTCAATTATTGAGAAGATAAAGGGAGAGACATCTTTAAATTTTAATAAAAACTTAAGCTATCAGCAAATACCAGATAGAGAAGTTTGGAAAAACAAATATATATGAGGAGTTTGTTGCTCTTTAGAAAAGTCGTCTAAGTAAATCAATAATTTTGCACTTAAGGCACTGAATACACTACTTTCCTTTGTAGCTTTATAAGAAAGGTTTGAGGTCAATTGAAAGGCCTCAAATAACTGTTTATCATTCACACACTGTTTTTCTATATACACCGAAGACATTTCTCATAATGTTGATTTATAGATGCACTTAAAAAGGGCACTTGGAAAGAGTGCTCTTTCGGGAAAGTGTCTGTTGTAGGAAGAACAGTCAAATAGAGAAGCTTCAACAGTTTCCAGGTGTCAGAAAATGCAGTAATATCAATCTGAGTGTTTGGAGATAGACTTCAATCCAAGAATTGCTGTGTTTAATGCTTTATTCTCTCTCAGTTCTATTTCTCTCATACTTTAAACAGTATTTCTAAGATGAATAATTTTTAATAGATACCCATTTGACAACAAGTAGTAAGTAGAATGATGCAAGTGACTTATTTAACTGGAATCTTTCTTTTTATTGCTATATTTTTAAGTAGAAAGGTAAAAAAAAATAAGCTTCAGTAAGGAAGAAAAAACAAAGTATTTTTGATTAAATGTTAATATAGCAGATTGACTCTTCTGTAGTAAATTATAAGGTTTTTCCCCCCTAAGAGCACTTCAAAATGATTTGGCTTTCCAGAGAATAATTACTAAATTTAGAAGGGAAAAAAAAAAAAACAACCCAATAGATTCAGGCCCAAAATATCACAATGCTTTTATGTATAAGCTGTTTCCATATGTATATGTCATGTGTGGAAGATTTCATATGTGGGTATTTTTTCTAAAAGAGTATTTCAGCAAATAAGGAAAGTACAAATCTAAATATAAATACCTCTGCTTGCTTTGCAAATTGATTACTCATACTATCTCCCTTCATTCTGTGATAGCCAGGAAGAGTTTTCTGAGACCACGTAGTCTCTCAAGACTAGGGACCATGATACATACTTAATTTGAAGTAACTCAATTTTGCAATAATTCTTCATTTTGCACAATTGATAACTGTTTCTCAAAGGAATTGACTGAAGAAAATCTGAGGATATAGGTACAGTAGAACCTTGAACAACATGGGTGTTAGAGACACTGATCCTCCTGCAGTCAAAAATCTGTGTAAACCTTTTGACTCATTAAAAACTTAATTGGCTCTCGGTATCTGCACACAATTTTTTCCAGGACTCCCTTGGATACCCAAATCTGCAGATGCTGTTTAAAATAGTGTGGATCAATGCATACAGCCAGCCCTCTGTGCTAGCAGAGTCCCAACCATGGATGGAAAACAGTACAGGTATTTATTTAAAAATCCACATGTAAGTGGAACCATGCAGTCAAATCTATGTTGTTCAAGTGTCAACTGTATTTTTCCCTTTCCACAGTAAGGGAAAGTGGAAAGCCTGGTATAAATAGTGTTTAAAAATCGAATCCAAAGGCATCATTCTCCATTCACATGATTTTTATCTAAGAACTGGAGATTCAGCCTGGCTGGTGTGGCTCAGTGGATTGAGTGCCAGACTGTGAACCAAAAGGTTGCCATTTGGATTCCCAGTCAGGGCACATGCCTGGGTTGCAGGCCAGATCTCCAGTTGAAGGGGGTGCAAGAAGCAACTGATCAATGTATCTCTCACAAATCAGTGTTCCTCTCCCTCTCTTTCTCCCTCCTCCCCACTTTGTCTAAAAATAAATAAATAAATAAATAAATAGAACTGGACATCATACTAGTTCCATTGTCAGTTTTGAAGTTCTAAGAGATGAACATAGTACATTTTTTATTTCTTTATTTTTCTTACATTCTTTATTTGGCCCATCATAACTCAACTTTCAAATGATATCTATATTTCTTCATTGTTTCCCAAGTATTTTGTTAATCTAGTTAACTGGGTAGCCCTACATGATCTTCAGGTTTCTTTCATATTAATATAATCATTAGTATAGAAACTTATTTCTGCAATATTAACATATTTTAAATAAATATTTACATAATTTAAGTAGATATTCTAAATTTACAAAGTATGACATTGTAAATTTACAAGTAATTTCCATTTTAGGAAAAAGCTCATTTAGTTCATTAAGTAATGTTATATTACTTTTATGGTCTGTTTTATTATTCCAGTTGAAGCAATATGATATGATTAACATTATTTATGCTAGCTAAAAGAGATAATACTAGCACACTTGAAATATCACCTGTTTTGTTCTAGAAATAATCAAACAAAATAAGATCATTAAAAACAATGGTTTGAGGCACAAAAGACAAGAATAATTTACAAGCCTTATGTAAGAGTGAATTGGTACCAGAAAACCCAGATTGAGATGGATAATTAAGAATATTATAGCTTTTACCTACCAAGATAGTATAGTTTTCACTATAAAAAGCATAATGCTGTATTTTTTTATTTTATATTATTTGTGGGAACATAGATCATATGTTCCATGTTTTACAAGGGTTATTGCAATAAAAATGAGGAGTTCAGGAAATAAAGACCATGTTTATTTGCACAATGTGACTCCCAAAAAGGCAAACATATTGAATGAATTTATGCCTATGCATTGTGACTTTGTGAGATTGTCAGGTTCTTTGTGTATTTAAGTAATTTGCTGATTTTAATTTATCTCTTCTATTTTAATTATTCTTCTAGTTTAAAGGTGTTCTTCTAATATGCTCAAATAATCACAGTGTGTAAGATGGCTCCCTTTGGCCTCAGTTTTCTAATATTCTGACATAGCTAGTGCTTTGCATATTCATCTATAAAAACAGCTTGGCAAATTTGATAATGTACTTTAGGTTCCAGGATAACAGGGGATTTCCTACATGCCTGCTTATCATTTATTATTTACCATTATTATTCAGTTCAAGGAAAGTATATTATATTGATAATTAAGGAGAAATGTTAATGAGGCATTTCTTCCTTATTTAGTGCCTGTTGGGTAGGAGATATTCCTCAATCTATACCAAAACTTTTCTCTCAATTATCACCAAAAGATATTCTCAGGTTGATACTTAGCAACCAATGCAGAAGTTCTTCAATTATTAGGTCATGTGACTGAGAAAAATACTCTTAATGACATATGCTCCTTTTAAATCTAAAGGCAAACCTAATCCTATGATGGCTCATGTAAAATTCAAATTATCCGAAGGCCAACTTATATTTCAGTGGAGTGAAAATGATTATTATGACTTTAAAGATGACTAAACTGCTCTGAAATAATTTATGTAATAAGAAAAATAAACTCATAATACTGGTGTTTATTTCTAAAGAGGAAGATGGTGTATTAATGCCTGGAGAAATGGGATTAATTTAGAATATGTTCTAATTTTTTTACTATGTCTTTTGAAATTTATATTAACTAATACATTATCATCTTTTACATTTATGTCATTTTTGCTTTGCAAGAGTTTTTTTAAAATAATTATCAGCATGAAAAAATATCTCTGCTTTAGGAATAGTGGTAATATAAATATGTATGTGTAATCCCATGTTTCCTAAATGGTGATTATGAATGATGACTGGAAAAAATATAATTAGAATGTAGGAAAATTGGGAATTGTAAGCACGAAGGAACTGAGTGCAGTTGGGAAGTGGGCTGCCCCAAGCCCTAACTGGTATGTTGTGTTCTCATACATCATTTATAATTCTTATGACATGGTTGATGGTAGAAATGGATGTCAGAGAAACATGAGTGTGGTGACTTCATTTATTTTTTACTTTCTATCGCAGACAAATTTATTTAGGCATTTTGGGGAAAAATGGCAGGCTACTTCTCATTTTATTGAGATTTCTAAGTGTTATAGAATTATTATGTGGAAATCTCACTATATATTGAAATGCCAATAGGATTCAAGAATTCTGCTGATTATCTGATATCCACAAATAATCCCCAAATTTTATATTAATGAAGTTTTGTAATAGGTGTAGGCTGAGAAGCTACAGGGCCTCCCATAAGCCTAGGTTTGGGGGCTGGGAAGAACAGCGGAGTTATTTTTGCATATCAGCAACAGCAGACCAGTCTCTTAGCCTGAGTGAAGATTTTGACCTATGATGTAACTGGGTGGAGGGCATCCACCTCAGCACTCATCCTATTAAAGTTCCTGCTGGAGAGCTTGGAGATGGTCTGCTCCAAGCCATAGGGTGATGCTTGCCAGGACTAAATGTGACAGCCAGCAAAGTCAGAGAATAGCAGAGTGATAGCAGGTTAAGCTGATTGTGGGAGGAATGGAGTTACAGAGGAAGATCCATGCTGGATTTAAACCTAGGCATGGCAGCCATGTGGGGGTCTAACCATGCAGTTTAGGAGCAGAGAGGGGGCTCCCTTGACCATGCGACTTAGGAAACAGGAAAGCAAGATAACAGTGACCCACAGCTGTTTCTAGCGATTTGAAAGGATGCACAAGGAATCCCCAGTTTACCCTAAATTGCGGTTTTTGATTAAGAATGGGAGCCTACCCGAGCTTTGGACTTCCTTTTCTTTTCCTGTGATATGGTAGCCTAGACTGGCCTGGCTTGGCAAGGGAAGACAGGACCCTGTGTGTGTTGGTAGGTGTTTTAAAGGGACTTTGAGATTTAATGTGACATTCTGCCATTACTCTAAACCTGTATAACTTTTGAATAAATAGTTCCTTTCCTTTACACAAAACTCTCACATTGAGAACCACAATTCATACCAGGAAGAGGGCTTATTTCAGTAACAATATCTTGGCTCCCAAATGAGTTGTTTCTGTAACAGTTTCAGTCTTCCTCATGACCAATCCTTTATGATCTAGAACTAAAAAAAAAAAAAAAAAAAAAATTCCTAGAATCATTTTAAATTAATTTTTGATGTTTCATTTACTCTACCAAGGAATAGATTGAACAGGTTTATGAAACAAGAGATAAAAGATTTAATTAACATGTTCTTTCTTCAATACCACATCTAAAACTCTAAGCTGATCTTACATACATTGTCCTTGAAGAAGTCTGGTGGTACCACAACCTGTCATTAGAGAGGAAACTTTACAATGTAATGATAATATTTAAGATGAGAGCATTTCTAAATTAGATTTAGATTAAAATGGGTTAGATTTTTAAAGTAGATGAAAACAAACATGTTCCTTTTATTCACGGGACAAAGGAACATGGAAATGTTTGATGAATTTGATCCAAATGAACAAGTAATAATTTGTAACATAATAAGGATTCTACTCAGAAAGGATTTAAATTGATGGTTTAAAGAGGAGAAAAAGATCTCATTCCCCTCCCAGAGAGTAGAACTCAAAAAAAGAAAAAATAAGGAAATGAGTCTCTTAAACAAACTAAACCCTCCTCCTGGAGGCTTGGGAGCTTTGATGGTCCCAGGAATAATGGGGAATTTAATGCCACTCCCCAAACCTTGTCATCTTTGAGGATAACTCCTCCACGTCAGAGTGGAGGGAAAAAAAGAAAAGAAAGAAAAAAACAGGCAGTTTTAAATAAGTGACTAAAGCTATGCCAAGCCTGATATCTTCCCCCAACTCTTCTCAAAACTCCTAAAAGTTGTCAAGGGCACTAGATAATTAAACAGCTCAGTTTTGACCATACTAAAGAAATTCAGTAATCACCAAGAATAAAAATGTAAACGGAGTTGCCAATTGAAGAATCTTTCTGAAAGCAATTAAATGTATTCATGAATTTGTCAATCTAAAGAATGCTTATTACTTTTAGTTGTTACTATAAATTAAAAATTCTAATTAAGATGAAAAAAATATATAGTTTTGGTAATAAAAGACATAAGTTATAGCAAAGGAAATAGAATTGAAAATAAATAATTTCAAAGTTGATTATTTCTGGACAAGTTAAGGAGAAACAAACTAAGAAGGTCTGTATTTATACATACCTGTATTTTATACAATCCCTTGTTAGCGGGATTGTGTAAGTAACAAAAGGTTTGTATAAATCAAGGAGGATCTGTGCAAACTGAAGTAGGATTTTGTAGAGGGAAGGAGCAAAAAGAGAAGAGAGTAAGTGAAAATACATGAGAAAGGAATAAAGAAAAGGGACATATGGGACAGAAGTATATTTGGAGAAGGAAACTCAAGAGGGGATATGGAGACTAGGAAAAAAGAAATAAGAAAGGAAAGGAAAAGCAAGCAGATAAATAGTAAAGCAAAGTGATAATTTTAATGACAAATGGAAAAGACAAAAGCTCTCTTTGATTTTCCAAAGTGAAATGTTATTTCCTAACAGAAACCCCAGGTACAATTGAGAGTGGTGAACAAATTAATTGATTTATTGGTCTGATATACTTTCATTTGTAATTCTGAGTGATAAATGTTACATAAAAGCAAATTTCTTCATCAATTATATTGGGGTGTATTTTTTTGGATTCAGATAACTTTCTAAATTTATTTCAAGTGTACTTTACTGGTTATACTATTACAATTGTCTCATTTTTTTCTCCTCTTGATCCCCCTCTGCCCTGCATCCCCTCTGCCTTCAGCATTCCCCAGTCCCCTTAGTTCATGTCCAGGGGTCATGCATAAAAGGTATTTGACTTCTCCATTTCCTGTGCTATTCTTAACCTCTTCCTGTCTATTTTGTACCTACCAATTATGCTTCTTATTCCCTGTACCTTTTCCTCCATTCTCCCCTTCCCCATCCATGGTGATAACCCTTCATGTGATCCCCATTTCTATGATTCTGTTCCTGTTCTAATTGCTTGTTTAGTTTTTGTTTTTTAAGTTAAGTTGTTGATAGTTGTGAGTTTGTTGTAATTTTACAGTTCATAGTTTTTGATCTTTTTCTTAGATAAGTCCCTTTAACGTTTCATATAATAAGGACTTGGTGATGATGAACTCCATTAATGTTACCTTATTTGGGAAGCATTTTATATGTCCCTCCATTCTAAATGATAGCTTTGCTGAATAGAATAATCTAGGTTGTAGGTCCTTGCTTTTTATGACTTTGAATACTTCTTTCCAGACCCTTCTTGCCTGTAAGGTTGCTTTTGAGAAATCAGTCGATGGTCTTATAGGAACTCCTTTGTAGGTAACTATCTCCTTTTCCCTTGCTGCTTGTAAGATTCTCTGCTTATTTTTAATCTTGGGTAATTTAATTATGTTGCGTCTAGGTGTCCTCCTCACTGGGTCCAACTTCTTTGGGACTCTGTGAGCTTCCTGGATCTCCCAGAAGTTTATTTTCTTCACCGGATTGGGGAAGTCTCCTCCATTATTTTTTCAAATAAGTGTTCAATTTCTTCTCTTCCTCTTCTCCTTCTGGCACCCCTGTGATTTGTACATTGGAACATTTAAAGTTGACCAAGAGGTTCCTAAGCTTCTCCTCATTTTTTTGAATTCTTGTTTCTTCATTCCTTTCCAGTTGAATGTTTATTTCTTTCTTGTGTTCCAAACCATTGACTTGAGTATTGTTTCCTTCCTTCACTGTTGGTTCCCTGTGTATTTTTCTTTATTTCACTTTGCAAAATGTTCACTTCTTCCTTGATTTTGTGACCAAATGCAACTATTTCTGTAAGCATCCTGATTACAAGTGTTTTGAACTCTGCATCTGATAAGTTGTCTATCTCCTCATCTCTTAGTTCTTTTTCTGGAGTTCTGATCTGTTCTTTCACTTGGGCCATATTTCTTTGTTTTGGTGTACCTGTTAAGTTGTAGGTGGCAGAGCCTTAGACTGTAATTCACCTAATTGTCTGTAAAATTTTATTTTTCACCTAGGACCTAGGCTAAATCTTGAATTTTTCTAATTTTCTGAAATATTTTGGCTACAACTATCTAACTTCCACAGAAGTAGAAAAACAATTGAGAGTGGGGATTTGTAATATTAAAAAATTGTAATGGTGGTAAATTAAAACCTAACCCACTATTATTTTGGCATTGTTTCTGTAAATGCTGACTCTGACTAATATGTAGCTCATAGATAAACAGCGTGTTTGTATAAGAATCCTAGAATCTAACTTAAAAAGATACAGAATCTGACCTACAAGCATCCAGCTCCTAGAGATTTCCTGACCTTCAATCACAGAGTCAGGATGATGTGAATACAGGGTGACTAAACCAGGGTGATGCACAGCAGATCATCACTTGATTTATCAGAATGGACTGTGCTCTTTTGCATGTAGAGGACTTTTCAACCCCCTTTGTTGATCACTTTGTTCTGTTCTCCTCTCCCTCTTTATAAAAACCTCTGCTTCCACTGACAGTTGGAGATGGACTTTGAGACATGGATTCTCCATCTTTCCAGGAGAGAGTCTTTGAGAGACTAGGTCCCTGTCTTCTAGGTGACCAACCCTGAAAATAAACCACTTTTCCTTTACATTAGCACCTGCCTCTCAAGTATTGGCTTTAGTAGCAGCAGGCAATTGGATCTGCATCCAATTACAAAACAGAATGTATTTTCAATCTGTTATGATATAAGAATTATTGTAACAACATATATATGATTATATGCATATACTAATGTTCAGTTATTATATACTTATACATAAAAATTTCAATGTTCTTTGAAAGCTAAATATGCATAATTTATGGTATGCCTATTGTAATATTGAGAAATGTTAAAAAGCAAAAGAATAAATAAAAATAATTTTCAGTTATATGTAATTGAATTAATATATATTGCAAATGGATGCATAAAAAATAATCTTAACTTTCCCTATTATTCTAAGAATATTTCTGAGAAGAGGTGAAATCATATAAATTATTTAAATGATTAGATGAAAGGAATTAAATGAAAGGAATCTAGAGTCATATGCTTAGCTCTTAAGAAAAATTACATAATTTTATGGACAATAAAACCTATAATTAGTCACAAAAACAGAAAGGCAAAAACTATGAAATATTATGCTTTGATATTTTAACAGTGGATGGTCAGGAAGAAATTTTCCTTCTCTCCCATACTGTCATATTCAGTTAAATACCTCCCTTAGAAGTACATAGTTACAGAAATTCTTTTTATTTCCATGAACCACTATCATGGTGGATTTTGAAATTAGGGAGTTATTGTGTTTCTTTCAAACCTAAAAATAAAATGAATTTGTTTTTCTTCATAAGAATTTTGATGTGGTGTAACCTGAAAAATACATGATTTATAAAGATATACATGTAATGAATAGCAATACGAACAGTAGTGAGTACATATACATAAAAACACCTACATCTGAACTTTATTTAAATCCATCGTTGTATTTAAATCATACACACACACACACACAACACACACATACACATCATCATCATCATCTTTCCCAAATTTGACTTATATGTGAAGTAAGTATTTCAACAACTTCTGTTTAGTTTTGGATTTTGTGAGTCCTGTTTATTTTATGAAACATAAACAAAGAATCAATATGATATGCCTCTGAATTTAAAAGTACACTTGCATTCAGTGACACATGAATGTGAGGTAAGCGATATCTTACTTCACATGTAAAATAGCCCCATGGCCGTGAGTGCTTTGTAATAGACAAAGAGAAGTACATATGAGGTTTTTATGTGACTTTTATACAATAGTAATAGCAGTCTACGGTCTTCAGTTGCAGTTTATTTTTTTTCCCTTTTTAAGTTTAAAGAGGCAAATAAATAAATTGCTACATATTGTGCTCTACTGTATATGTATGCATGAATACCTCCACAGTCAACAAACATTTGTTACAAACTTTTTTTATAAACCAGTTCCCAGTACAAATTCCAATAAGTTGAAGTACTGTCTCCTAAAATGTGGAAATTAAGTAACCTATGCAATGCAAAGGAGATTCATAGTTATTCATCCATTTTTTTCCACAGAGGAGTTCTATAGATTTTAAGTCAGAATTGTGTCTAATACTTTTTGCAAAGGTAGAATTTAAAAAGTAAGATTATCCTACAGTTATCATCCCAAGTCAAAATTAAAAGATAAGAAGAAAATTATAAAGCTAGAAATGTTATTTGAGAAGACAGATGTGAAAAGCAATTGCCTAGTATGGAGAAATATGTCAAAAATATGAAAACCATCACAGCACTAACAAAACAAAGCAAGCTTAGACTATTAAAGGTTGTTGTCAATAATAAAGTATTAATGACTGCTGAGGAGAAATTCAGCTATCCAAAAACCCTCTAATGCAGAATGCCTCATTCCCAGATTCCACTAAAAGAGATGTAATTGTACCTTACTAAATGTAAGTTTTTCATTATTTAATGTAATTAGATATATAGTTCTGTGGAGTTGAGAAAGACTTTAGAAACCTTCTGATCCAACACCCATTTAATAAATACAGGCTTATTTGCTTAAGTCACAAAGGTAAATAAATTACTTTACCAGAGGGTACTTTTCTGATGTTCTTTTGTCTGTCTGACTATTTGTCAATACCATTGCTGTCCAGGAAAGCTACCTCCTTCTGGATTACATTTCATAAATTTACATTAAATATTTTAAAACCTTGAGTTTAAATGTATACATGTAATATGGTAGGTCAGAGCAAAGATTGCTGGCAACGGACACCAATTTGGGCAAGAGAACACCAAATCTGGCCCAAGACTGCTCCCCTTCCCACCAAGAAAAGGCAGAGGAGGAGAAAAGCTGCTGAGGTTGCATGTTTATAGCACCTTACTTTCAAGGCAGGCAAGGGCCATTGGAGCAGAAGGTACAGTGCTTAAGGCACATTGAATAACAAACACAGTTACCAGCTGTAAACTAGCCAGCCTGAGGAACCCTGACAACCAGACAGCCCCATGCCTTCCCAGCAAGGAGGGGCAGCAGGAGGAGAGTGTTATCCTTACTCAGCCAGATGTGAGGAAAAGGCAAATATGGCTAACAATAGCCCTTATTGGTTGGAAAGCTGGACACGCTCACTAGCTTCTGGAGCACATGGATTCTGGGAGAGAAGACATTTAAACAGGAAGAAGGGAGAGAAGCTCTCTCTTTTGCTTTGTCACTTGATGTAGGCTCTTGGCTCATGATGCTCTAGCTTGGGACTTTTGGTCCCAGGCAAACTTGGATGTTATGTGTCTCTAGCCTGTGCTCCTCACCTAGACAGGAGCGCTCATGGGACTGGCACATACCGAGCTAAAGATCCGGGGCTCAGGTCCCACATGGTTGAAAGCCTGCTCCTACAGTCAGGGTCTCACACTGGGACACATGCCTCGCCAAACTCCAGCCTCTGGGACACTATGATCCAGTGCAGCATGGCACATGGGTCTTGGAACCTAGGAGTTGCGCATCCCAGATCCTGAAAGAGCTTCTGCAAGAGGATGGCGACTCTGAAACCCATGAGTGCACAATCTAGAGAGGATGGAAATCTGGTTGCATGGCTGGCTTAAGCTCCAAAAGGACAAATAAGGAGATGGGGGACTTCTGGGTATGGTTTTGGCTGGTAAACTTTTGGGGAGCAAAAGAAGTTCTGGGTCTCACGGAGGAGAAGGGCTCAAAGCAGGGGTGCTCTCAGCCCATCCAAAATTGGAATTTTGTTAATAAAACCCTGTTTCCTTCAATGCAAATCTTTGGGTCATGTATCAAGGCAACAAGTGGCCGAAACCCCATGCTGTACAGTTAAATATACAGATCTCAAACAAAGTAATGAGGGAGTGAAAATCAATTTACCTATCAAAAAAGCATTAGGTGGGATATATTTAATACCTGGACCTCAGTGATTGGTGATCATCTTCTGCTGTGACCTTGGGTGAGTTTTTAAACTTGACCCCGCTTCAGTTTACTCACCCATGACAAGTACATTATAATGTTATCCTTATCTGGCTTTCAAATTGTACAAAGAGAAATTATTACTGGTTCACTAAAAAAACCCATAGACTTTGCACCGTCTAGAATATAATAGGGACAAGACCATGTGTGTCCTACTCATGTCTCTAAACTATAAGCAATTGTAGTTTACAGGCTCTCAAATATTTGCTGAATAAATAAACAGATGAATAAAAGCTTGGCACCCATGGTTAGAGAGATACAAGAATGAATGAGAAAGACAGTCCCTGAGTCCATGGAAATTACAACTCAGAGTGTGTTAATAAAATGAGACAATAAATTTAAGAAACTGAAAGACAAACTGGGAATAATGTAATGCACCTGCCCCTACAGAGCTCATAGCGCAGCATGTAATTTCTGATAAATTATTTTCCTCTAAAATAAAACATACCTCCATCAACTATCTCAGCAGCAGCTGAAACAAGGACTTTCTAACTCCATGTGAATGAAACCATGTTGCTAGTGTCCTGTGAAATTCAAAAGAGGAAAATATTATCAGCAAAGGGCTGGGCGTAGATGATGCAGAAACATAATCACATAAATCAAATGATTTATTTGATTCAAACTGAAAATCAGCCATATTAAGGGTTTCATATATATGTGGTATGTATGTGTTCTGTGTGTGCATGTGTGTGTATGTGTATATATACATATTTGTGGTTATGTGAAACATGGAATTTATTATTGTATTGCAATTTATTAATTTGTAATTTTCCATATGAACTGTAAACTTAATTTTGCCCACTTCTGTGTGTGTATATACAGTTCTTTTGCTTTTAAAAGTAGAAATAGGTTATGTGTATATAATCTGAGTTACCTTTTTAAACTGCACTCTTTTGCAATGGGTGTGAGCAACAATATTGAAACTAATGTTCCTTCTGTGAATTATGTTTATGTATGCCTACCTATAAGAATTATTTTGTGTTTTCTATTTTATTTTCTGATGTTAAGAAAGAAAATAAGTTTTCTAAATTTCTTAGTTGAGTTATATTTCCTAGGTCTAAATATTCTTGATTCATGATATTAAATGCAAAAAATAACAGTGATTATGATAAAATAAAACATGGCATCTATATAAAATATATATTTTCAAAGCAAAGAAAATAAAACATAAAATTCCCATTAACATTAATAGAATGTCGTATTTATTGCTTATAAGTCTAGAATATAGTTTATATTGATCTCTTTTACTGTCATAGCTGATTATCTAAACAATTATAGCTTTTCTGATGTAAATAGTTTTTCAGCAGAAAATATTTTATACACTGTCATTTCAGAGTGTTATGATTTGACCTCCTAAAATATCCATGTTCCCACTGCAAAGATTTATTAAAGTGGCAATAAAAACTCTGTAATTGATCACATTCACACTGCATGGTAAAAACTGGTGTTCTGCACAAGGAAGCACCTCATAGAACAGGAATTCTGCTCCTTTCTCTAAGAAAGTCTGGAAAAATTTGCTTTCTATGTTTCTATTTGTGTGTGACTGTTCTTCCAAAGATTGGGCAAGAAATATTGTAATTGCCTATTTCAGACCTCAGCGGGTCCAAGAGAAGGGTAAAAAAGAGATCACATATTCAGGCTTTATTTTGTTCTGTTTAGATATTCAAATATATAATAATATATGCAAATATAAATGTCCCCATTTTAGCATCCATGTGAATGTACTCAGAAATGGTAGCTCGAAAATATGTTTAGGGTCTTAACAATTCCGCTTTCTATTTAATTGGTTTTTTAACAATTTTCTCCCCACCCTCTTTTGGACAGAATATCCAATTTAAAAATGTTTGCATAGGAAAATGTTATAAATAAAATACAAAATGTGGAGGAATTTCATATTTTCATTTCAGAACAAAATATTTTAAGGTCAACTATTACCTTGCAAGCTTTCAATAAGGTGATAGAACAACTTCTAGAAACAGCAAACTTGATGTACAGTGGGATAGAGCTTTACTGTGTTCCAACCTTGCACTGGCATTTTAAGTAGGTTTTGCTACATAGTAATTTGATAGCTTTTCTTTGAAGAAGTTGGTTTTGTAACAATTTATTCCTGGTTGTTTTCTCTCAAAAAGGTTATTGAGCTTCATAATGACTTTAGTGTAAAATGTCTAAACCTAAATGCAATCACTATTGGCCAATTACTGTGATGTGAACTAAAGGCAAAGACCACATGACTCAGATTCGCTCTGAGCATGTCCTCTTATGCAAGCCTTCTAATATAAAGAGTGTTGCAATACTATTACGTATTTAGGAACTGACAATACAAAATGATAAAAAAAAATTTGAAAAAGAACTAAAATGTTCTCGTGGCCATGTTCAGAAAACTTGGTCAACACAGTATGGTTTGCTTTGTTCCTCTATTAGTTTTTTTTTTTCTTTATTTGCTTTTAACATTCATCAATTTTGAAATACCTTAGGATTCAGAGGTTGAGTTTCCAATTTATTTATCTTCCACTGTTCTTCGTACACATTTGGTAGATGACACTGGCCAAGTGACAGGAAATTATATACATTTTGATACATATGAATGAACATAAAACTAGGGTTACCAAAGTATGAAGAAAGGGTGGCTCCCATTTTTGAAAGACGACACATGTGTACAGTATTTGTCTTAAAAAGACATGTGAGTCTTGAATTTTTAAAAAAAGTATATTCTCTTATACAAAAAAAAATGAGTAATCATAGCTTGAGTACATTTTCTTTATTTACCCCACCACTTTTCATATTCACTAAAACATTTTAAAGCAGTCTCAGACTTCATGTCATCTTTGTCCTGGAGAGTTAAATAGTTACCACTGAAACCTATGGGTATCATATTACATACTATAATTATTAATAAAATTAACAGTATTTTTCATTATCTAATTCCCAATCCATATTATGTTATTGAGGGAAATGTCTTCTTACAATTTTATTAGGTAAAAATCAGGTCCAAACTGTCACTTTTGCGTGAGGTTACTATATTTTTGGTCCTATTTATCTGTGGCTGCTCTGTCCCCTTTCATCTCATACGGAAGCTTAAACCATTTAGTATTGTCTGCCTAGATCAGTGCTGAGAAGGACTCTGAGGCCCAGCTCAATTTCAGAAGGAAAAAGAAAGGATAGATAAAAAGCATGTCCTGTGTATGCCATCATAATGTCCAAATACTCCAAAAGGTAGCCTTAAATTAAATAAGAAGAGAACAGGACTACCTACCTGAGTTCCTTTATTTGGACAAGAGAAGACTTGATTTTACTGACTTCACCTGTACCATGATGTCCTCTACACTAAGGAACAGGCATTTCTGAGAACAGCTCTGGATGACTCAATGCTATATTTATTGGAAGAAAGTACAGGAGGACATTGTCCTGCACATGCATGCAATATGTAGTGCAATATGTAGTTTCAAAAAAGTCCAAGGGGCAATGTCTTTCTCATCTTCTTGCCGGGAGTCACTGGGCTTATCCTGAGTAACTGAGGTGATCCCAGAAATCTTGTGAATGCTGGTAAAACTTCCTTCTACATTTCTTTAGTATTAGAAATTTTAGAGACAATTATTTTCTAATGCTAGTACATACTAGGAGAGCTTGGCAGGGTTTTCTTTTTCGTTTTCTTTGTTTTGTTTTGTTTTGTTTTGTTTTGTTTTGAAACTTGATTCCTGGCTTTATTCTTCTATTTCTGATTCTTATCTGGCCTTCATTTTTCACTCCTTTCATTTCTCATGCTTTCAGTTTTTATTTTATCTGTGTGTGTGTGTGTGTGTATGTGTGTGTGTGACTTTAATTTTTCCTGGAAAGAGGCAGGGTTTTCATAAATAAATGTAAAATGAATAAATTTAAAATGTTTAAGAATTTTAGTGCAGGCTTTTATCCTACAGCACAGGTTTTTATAACTCATATGGAAGTACACACTTATTATAAAACTCATATTTGAGTTATTTTATAACTCATGTTTGAGTACATATTTATTACATTTCAGGCATTTTTCAAAATGCTGGGAAACTGTCAGTGAACTACAGAGACAAAAAAATGTTAAAAGATGACGGCAAGTTAGAGGTAGTATTAGAAGAAATAAAGTAAACTTTGTGAGGACAACTTTTTGTATATAACTGGCTTTGTTTTTATTTTATAACAAGAAGTGTAAAACTTGATAAAAGTAGGTATGGATGGCTGTGTTTATTCTCCCAGAGAAATTAAAACACTAGAAAACAAAGAAGTTACTTTGTGCAAAAATCCGTTAATCAGCAGAGGTTTGTTCATATAAAATTATGTCCATGTTAAGAAAACACCTTTGTCAGAGAAATTACTAAGTGAAAAAGATTATTATCATGAGTACAAAAATCTCTAGCTCTACATCTTTTTCTGGTTTTCTTATTGAATCATTCTTTTTAAAAAAAATGTTTTTATTGTTGTTCAATTACAGCTGTCTCCATTTCCTCCCCATTACTCTCTCCTGCCCTGCCCAACCCACACTCCCATGTTCAATCCCCGACCCCTGCATTGTCTTTGTCCATGGGTTCTCCATACATGATCCTTGACTTGACTCTTCCCTTTTCTTTCCCCCATTACCCTCCCCTCTCCTTTGGTCATTGTCAGTTTGTTATTTATTTCCATGTCTCTGATGCTATTTTGTGTGCTTGTTCTATTTGTTCATTAGGTTCTGCTTATAGGTGAGATCGTATGGTATTTGTCTTTCTGCCTGGCTTATTTCACTTAGCATAATACTGTATAGTTCCATCCATGCTGTCGCAAAGGGTAGGAGTTCCTTCTTGTTTTCTGCTTTATAGTATTCCATTGTGTAAATGTACCAGTGTTTTGATCCCCTCATTTACTGTTGTGCACTTGGACTGTTTCCAGACTGGGCAGTTCCAGTGCTGGGATATACCCTAAGAACACCGAAACACCATTTCAAAAAATCTATGCACCTTATTGTTCATAGTGGCATTATTTATATTGATTGTTCTTAACATGAGTTTTGATACAATGTTGCTTTTAAGAATGCAACCATCATATCATATCGCATTATTTTTATGAAATATAATTGACACATTAGGGGCATTGTTCTTCAATATAAACATATTCATCGATAAAATAAAAGACTAAAATATTCAACTTGCTTGTAATTTTTTTCCAATTCAATGATTAATCACTCAGATATCATTCCATTTTATAAGGTATATTTGCGTCATTTTTTCTGTTAATTTTAAAATAATTTTGGAGTAATTTTAGACTTACTAAAAAGTTTCAAAGATACTACATGATATTCTCATACACCTTTCACTGAATTTCATCTAAGATTAATATCTTACATTTCCTCTAATGGTACATTGTCAAAACTAAGAAATTAACTATGATATATTATTAACTAAGCTACAGACTTTATGCAGATATCTAGTCATACTTTTTATCTATTCCATGATCCAATCACATTCCATTTATAGTTTTTGAACTATTTTGAAGAAGTAGAAGGAACAGTTGAGAGAATAGGATTCATGATTGAACAGACCTGGAGTTCAACGTTTAGTAATGACCAGCGTCATGTGCACTTTCGGGCAAGTAGATTTACTACACTGGAACTTGTTTTTTTCATTTGCAAACCAAATCTATATGGTATGTAACTTCCTGACACATAAGCTCTCAGTAAATGTTCAGTCCTTAATGAGATCTTAAGTTTTCTTTTCACAAACACTTAACTATCAGCTCCTAGCTTGTTTTGGAGATTCCTAGCTCACACAAGAAGTTTAAAATTTGACAGCACATGCTAAGATGCAGAATAATGGGGCTAGAGTGCTGGGAGGTTGTGCAGTTGTGGCTGCAGTAGCCTGAGGAAATATTCATCATGGTAACATGGAAAATTGAACAAAGCTTTTTAACTGTACTGTGGTGAGTTTAATTGGTGATGTGTATTTTTATATGGATTGATAATCAGTAGGCATGGATGGACTACAGACAAAATGGACAAAGTGAACCATATTGCATAGTCCTATTGTGTTGAATAAATTTGTCAATGAGTAGTGCTGACCTGCAGTAGTGAGAATGACTGTCTTGGTAATGTGGAAGGAAATTCATAATTAAGACATTAGTTCTCTGTCTCTTACTGTGCAATATGCTACTTGGGTTAATTTTAGGTAAGTTAATTTCAAATAAAATAGAAAACAGTTTCTGTATTTTCCTATAAATACAGAAGTTCCTTAAATAAATCATAAATAAAGGTTTAAATTGACTGGATTTTAATTTTTATATTTCACTTATGTTATGTTTCAAAGTGTATAAAAGCAAAATAACTGAAGTTTTTAAAACTTAGCTTTCTAATGTAACCTTGAAATGTTACTTAAAGTTACAGAATTTCTTTTTGGTTTCATCTCAAACCCCAAATCACATGACGTCTAATAGTCTATGATCCCTATTTTATAATGTCAATGCTTCTTAGGTCATAACTGAATAATCAAAACTGTATTCTTGTTATTTTGTAAATGAAGATTATGACATTCTTTCACACACTTTGTCATTCATGTATTGCAAATTAGAAAGGACCTATGAAGCAATATGTTTAATAATATGGACTTGAATTATATCATTTTATTAGAGTAAAAATAAAATAATCACATATGAAATGGAGAATCACTTGGTGATTCTAGTAACTTCATGCTCACTAGGTTCAAAAATTGTTTTGTGCATCTACTTGAGGGACAATATTGTAGAAAACAGATAAAATTTGCTACCTTAAGTGTGATAAAATCATGGTTGAAGTTAGAGAAGGAAATCATTATTTGAGCTAAATAACTACTTTATTTATAATTCCAATATAACCACTAAATGAAAAACCAGTCTTCATTTATCTGCAATATTACTATTATGCTAGAAATTTATTCAAAGAAGCAGTTACAAGTTGAACCTTGGATTCTGCACTGAAGGTTGTTCTTCATAATGAAATGTAAGATTGCTGCTTTGAAGAAAAATACATATTTGCCTTCCATAAAACTAGTGTTTATTATTTCAACATAGCTACCCATAATAAAAAAATCTAGGGGGAAAAAAGTGTACCTGTACATATGTACCTTTAAGTGTGTGTGTGTTTGAAAAGATTTTATAAATTTTCTAACTGTAATCTACTTTAAATTCTTGATGAAATATATTAGAAATGTTATCGGAATGAAACTTTTTAAATTGATGAATTTCTCCCCAAAAACAGTAATGCCACAAGACTGTAGAACAGAATGCAAGTGTGAGGTTTGGAAGTTATCTTGCCATGTTAAGAAACTAAACAAGCCAATGTGAATGATCAAGAGTGAACATTTTCCATGTGCAAACTCTCCTCTTGCCAACAGTTGACACCACCTCCAATGTTAATGCAACTAAAAACATCATTTATAGGTTTTACTTATTGAGTAATACAGGCTGCATAGATTAGCCTAGGAAATAAATAATTTAAGTTCAATGAATGTGGAATTTATTAAATAATTCGAGCAGAGATAGCTGCTAAGGGCTGAATATATAAGCTGATGCCCTAACCCCCAGCCTCAGAATGTGACTGAATGCAGAGATAAGGCTTTTAAAAATAAGATTAAATGAGGTCACAGGAGTGAGCCCTAATGCAAAATGATGAAGTCATTATAAGAGCAGATAATTTTACTTCACAGAAGCATGGAGGACAGGCCATGTGAGAACACAGGAAGAAGATGGCCATCTACAAGCCAAGGAAAGGAACCTTAGAAGGAAACCAACCTTTGATGAGAGACTTTCGGCCTCTACAATTGTAAAAAAATAAATTTCTATTGTTTGAGCCATGCAGCCTGAGGTTTTTTTGTTATGGTAGAGCTAGCAGACTCAGATAATGCTTTTCGTTTTCCAGGTGAATAACCTACTAAGGAAATGGTCATTACAAATATTAATGAAGGGCCATTCTATTACTGTATTTAATCTATCTCTTCAGAACTTTTATGAATCAGCCTAAAATGTGTTTTCTTTGGTGGAATGGTTACAGCTCCTCCTCTAAGAATCAGAAAGACCTGATGGGCTGTTTGTGCACTGGAATGGGGGTGGGGGTGGTTCTTTACAACTGCTGGATTTCCCTTGTATATAATGGCCAGGAACAGATTGACAAATAGAAAAGGAGGTTTATTTCTCTGGAGCCCAGGAAATACCTTTCTATGTGCAAGAAAAATTTAAAACATTACCATAGAAATGGACTAGAAAAAAATTGCTAACCTTCTTTAAAGTCTCAAAACCACTTTCTTCACTGTTTTCTTGTCGATTTATTCAGACAAAGGGGAATAGAGGACTTCTCAAATTTGACATCTTTCTTTAGACTTGACACTTCATGTTCTTTTAAATCTGTCCTCTAACTTATTTATGGAGGTGTCTTGAATTATTTGCATCATTCCTTTTGCTTACATTCTTCATATTATAGGAAGGTTAGTCTCTCTGAGTTCATTAATGTTTGTATTCAGAATAATTATTTTTGATTTTCCAGTTGTAATCAAGGAGACTGTGCCATTTTTTAATGTCCCTCAGTATCATATTTCTCTAAGGTTTTATAAGTAACTGCTAAAGGTATTGAAAATAGTGATGATTGTAGTCTTTTTCAACACTACTCATCACTTAAGGAAACATCTTCAACTGCTAAACATTGTATTTCCTCTAGGTTCTCTTCAAAGACTGTATTCCCAAAAGTATTTTTTCAATTTTGCAGATATGTTAAAGTGTACATTTAAAGTTTAAGCCATGAATCGATTTAACAAATATTTATTGAATACAGATTTTTGCATGAGGTACTGGGTCATGAAGTAGGGACATAGGAAAACTACCCTAGATCTTTCTGGCCTCAACAGAAAGATACAAAAAAAACGGCTATCAGTATTTTAAAGTATTGTGTAACTTTTAGATTCTGTGTCACACCACTGAAATGTGAGAAATGACCTTCCTCAGTCATCTCTCTAGACTTTTGTCATTAACATTATGAACTTTCATGAAGCAGACACTTTTAGAGGTGTCTTGATTTTCAAAGTATTTACCGCATAAATATTCTAGTTCCTCTATAGTTACTAGTTATAGGAGATAATTATTTTTTTATTTTTCTCCTTATAGACCTTTACTTGGGATAAATGATATTATACTTATATGTGTATATGAATGTATAGGTACACTCATGTTACATATAAATTCATATGTTATGTTACGCACATAACCTGTGTGTGTAAGTATATCAGTGCACATTCACACAATGTACAGGTAAATATTTAGCAACTGACTCTCTAGGAAAAAGCCCTTATATGTAGTGTTACTAATTTCCATGGTATAAGTACTCAACATGACTGATTTCAAATTATCAATATAACATCTCCCAGTTTTCAAAAATCTCTGGAAATCTAACAATTAGCTTTTGAAATTTAGTACGAACCCAGTTGATCACACCATTTAGTTGTATCATTTGTGACACACTGATAAATTGTAATTTTTGATTCATAACTGAAATGTACGTATTTAGGTACAAGGGATACAGTAGAAGTTATCTGACCTTTCATTTGTTATTACAATATTATATATGGAGATTCTTTTCTGGCTCTTCCCAACATGTTGAGGGTGGGGTACAGAGCGTTTGAAAGTAACTTTTTCAATAATTAAATATAATATGAAAATGTTCTCAGTCTTTGAAATGTGCAAGGTTGACAGAAAAATGTTAAGTAGAATTTACAGCCAAAAAAATAATAATCTTTGTAGAGTTTTTAATATTTTTTGTCCAGATTTCAGACTCTGCTGTCATGAGTGTCATAAAAAGGAGATTATGGAGTAAACCATATGATAACTTTGTTAGCAGTACCAAATCCGTTTGTGTTGCAGCCTCCCTAAGCTGGGAAGGTTTACTTGAGACTCAGGTAGATGGAAGAAGATGCATGGAGCCATGGGGATGTTTGATGTGCCTTTATTTGGGAGAGTCACACAGTGCACAAGCCTGTATTAAAGTCTGCGCCCTGAGTCCCTTCCTCATCCCAAGCCCCTACCCTTAAGTTCTAGCCCCAAAAAAAGCTGGCTGCAGGCCAGAAAGTGAAGTAACCTAGGAGCTGTGCATGTGAGCCTACTCAAGGCTATGGGGCAGTTTATCACACCAGGGCTCAAGGCTGTGGAAACACTGCTTTACCAGACTCGTCTAAGGTCGTGAGAAGCTTCTCCCTCCAGTTACCCACACATCTGGGTGAGGAAGCCAGACTGCCTCCACTTATCCTACAATCCACCCCTTTGGGCCTCCTCACCGTACAATCTACAGGAGGATATCTTCCGCAAAGTTCCCTTGGCTAAGAGGGCAGAGCCCTGCACCCATAAACCACAACAGCAATATAAGCTATAGCAACAGGCAAGCAATACACAAGCTCTGCCACCCAAGATAGCAAGGACCCACTGCCATTTAGTGGTCAAGGGTGCCCACCATTCCTGCATAAGATCGCCTGTCAGGCATTCAGTACCACAGGTTTCAGAGGTTAATGCCTGCAAAGCTTGGCATTGTGGTGAACATCAGGAACATACACACAGCATTCTCTAGGAAAAAGCCCTGATATGTAGTGTCACATAGTGTCAGATAGGTAGGCACATACCCTACCTTGGAATGCAGTGAGCATATCTAAATCCATACGATTCTGCAAGGCTACTTTTCTTAACTGGAACACTCCTTCATTTAACAGGCTTAAGAAATCATGTGTTGTGTTCAGCACATGGGGAGTGTGCAAAGCCAAAACAGTTATCTCAGTTTCAGTAACAATAGAGGCGGCTTGAGGAGAAAAAACAGTTAGTGGACAATGCCAACAGGAGGTACACTTTACCCAGTGCCATGCTTTAAACACTTCCCAGTTTGTTGGTCAGTTTACAAGAGTTTTCTGAACTCAGGCAGGCAAATAGGGCCACCGCTATGTATAATGACCAGTCCAGTTTCCAGGCAGATAAGACCACCCATGTGAGCCACACACCCAAAGGGCTCCAGCAGGAACTGCAGCCCATGAATTCACCCACGCTTTTCAGAAATGCTCCAAGACCAGAGTCTGACAAAGACTTGTCAGAGACCAGCCGAAGTGGGCTTGTCCTTTGGGGTTCTCAAAACAAAGGGGAGCTGGTCCAGCCAGCTCCATGGCTTCAACTGTGAGCCACCCTGGGCCATCCCATACAGAGTAGCCAGTCAATGGCTGGAGTCAGTCTGCTGCTGCCTTTCTCCAGCATAGATGTCAGTCCAAGTGGCACCCCACATCAGTTGTTCACTGTTTCACTGGTTCCAGAGCCATGTCCAATTCGTAATGGAAGCAGGAGCAATGTGCCATGGAAATCCAGATGAGGTGCTAAGTTGAATTTCCATCCAAACGCAGTATGCTGATTGATTTGCCACTGAGGCATAGATATGAACCCAATCCACTAAGGTGTTATTTTGCACCCTAGGGGCAGAAAGACAGAGCAGTAATAGGCACCAGCAAGGTCAACTCATAACCCTCAGGTAATACACAGCCACCAACAGAATGGTGGCTGGCAAAGGAGGTCTTCCCAAGCATGCATACCAGACCTTCCGTGCCTCAACTGGGGGCTCCACATCTACTAGCAGCAACAGGAGAGATCTCATGATAGGCCAGAGAGAAATTACAAAAGTGCCACGGAGCAATATTTTGTGGTCTCCTCTCCCTGGATATGTCACTTTTATATTTGGGGGCCAGGTCTCCACAACCCAGGGCACTATTTGCAAGTCCTTCTCCACCTCTCGTCCCCAAGGAGCAACAAAAGCCACCCAACACATGTGGGCCAAATCCAAGTAGCTGTTGGCCCTTGCTCCAGATCCTCTAGAGCAAACAAGAGAATATTTCCCTATTTTCCCATGCCTGGTTTCAGCAAGGCACTCTTAGTCTGCACTTGCATCTGGATAAGAGCTACAGTCAGGCGGAGAAGTGCTTCCACTGGAGCAGCCCCCACGCCCCACTCCGGCTCCTCTCATTCAGAGCCTGGACAACAGTCCATAAACAGTTTGTCTAACCCCTCAGACACCCACCCCTGCGAGCTGTGGGGGTGGCAGCCACAGCTCGCAGGCCCTGATTTAAAAGACCATTACACCTCTCAATCATCCCAGCAGTGTGGGGATGATAGGCCACATAGAATTTCCAGTCAATCTGCAGGCCTCAAGCCCATTCTTGTACCAAGACTCCAGTAAAATGTGTCCCCTGATCACTTTCAATGATCAAGGGGTGCCAATAAGCAGCACATAACCACTTGAGGGCAGCTATTACTGCTTTCTGATCTGGATGCTATGCGGGATAAGCAGCTAAGAGTTCTTTGGCTGTGTCCACATCTGTAATAACATACTTATATCCCTCTGAACTGAGCAGGGGCCCAATGACATCCACTTGCCACCGGGTCAATGCTACCCTTCCTCACACCACCTGCCCAGCAGTTCCCACAGGCCTCCAGGGATGCTCCCATGAGCAGACAACACAAGTCTCACAGACACCTTGTGCTTCTGCCAAAGTGACAGGTAACCCCTAAGTTTTGATAGTAGATCACATAGTCTTTTGTCTGACATGCAAGAGGTGACAATGTAACCACTGAGGTATGTCCCTTCCTGAGGACTGGCAGGTACTGTTTCCAGCCAGTCCTCAGGCACCTTGGCTAGAGTGTCAACCTCATCATTCCCAGGGGAAGAAAGAGGTGCATGTCCTGTAGCATGATATACAGTGATTTGTTTCTGATGGCCCAACTCCCTTAAGTCTTCCCACAAAGCTTGCCCCCACAAGAGCCTGTGCAAAACCATCCAGTTATTTGTATGCCATGTACACTGCCCAACTATCTGCAAATAGTCGGGGTGGGGTCTCATTAGGAGCCACGAGCCACATGGCTTAGAGTTCTACCCGCTGACTGCTCTGTCCCACACCAATGTTGGATCAGATCGTGTCTGTCTCTGGTTGAATAGCTACAGCTGTCCACATGGCAGCCTGACCCCTGCTGGACCCATTAGTGTACAAAGCATCTGAGGGAATAGGTGCCTGCCCTTCGTGGAAGGCGCTAGCTTTCATATCTTCCATAGGAACAAGAACAGTAGATTTTGCATCAACATAAGTGACCGGACCTAGCACTTCGTATAGCTTGGCCTGTAAGGTGCTAGTAAACAGCATACTCTTTTGTTGCAGATAGGTCCCTCACTTATACAACGTGGGTGTCTGAGCCGTTCCACTATGAGGCTTGGCTACGCAGTCCAGGACCCACCCTGTGATGGGATACATGGTCCTGACTGTCACAGGGGCAGTTCCCGTTAAAGCCTCCATGGCCAACAGGGCAACATAGACTTCAGTTAGGTGATTTTCAATCAAGGGGTACCCTATCTCTGTTCCCTTCCATAGTTGAGACCAGAAATCCAAGGGTTGATGTAGCCTTTCCAATAGGTGCCACAAATCCCACCCAAACCCTTCCTGTGTCACATGCACATCCTTCTCACAGGGCGTAGCATGATCCAGAGCATGCAAGGCCTGGGTGCGCTTAAATGATGCACTTTGCTCCTTGGAACGTTTGTTCCAATGTTTGGGTCCAGTCCCAGTTTGCCACTTTTTTCACCAGAGCATACAGGGGGAAGGCTATCTGGGCCAGATGGGGCACAAAAACTCTCCAGTATCCCAACAAGATCATAAATGTCTAGTGACCTTTTTGTGATCACTAGACACAAAAGTGATCTAGTGTCTACTGTGAGCTGTTTCACAGTGGTAGGGGTTGGGTACGCCTGGATTTTATCTGTCACCACATCAGGGATGACTTTTGTCTTACCCAACCAGACAATCCCCAAGAATTTGACAGAGTATCCAGGCCCTTGCTGCTTGGCTTCGTTGACTGCCCAGCCACATGACTTCAGATGGGACAGCACTTGTGGCACTGCTTTCTCTCATTTTGCAAGAGAATCATTGGTTAGCAAAACATCATCAATGTAATGGAACAGATGTACTTCTGGAGGTTGTGGCTACTTAGCTAGGTCCTCTGCCACAAGCCTGTGACAGATGGTCGGGCTGTGCAAGTGCCTTTGAGGGAGCACTGTGAAGATCGACTGTCGGCCTTCCCCTGTGAAGGCAAACTGGACCTAACTCTCCGGAGCTAGAGCGATGGAGAAAAAAAACATTTGCTAAATCGGCTACAAAGTGGTAGGTTCCCAGTTCATTAGTCAGTCAGTCCATCAAGTCCATCACAGAAGGGACTGCAGCATGCAGTGGGGAAATGACCTTATTAAGTTCCCAGTAATCAAACGTCTTTCTCCCCGTGCCATCTGGCTTCTTTACTGGCCACGCAGGAGAGTTAAAGGGGCTATGAACAGCCCTAACTATTCCCACTTTCTCCAACTCCCCTATAGAAGCAGTAAATGTTCTCATGTCTCTCGAGTAACCAGCATTGCTTCGCTGCAGTCACCCACTGCGGAGAAGGCAATTGCATGGGGGGTGATTAGCATGTCCTCACAGAAGTTTTTTTCACTTGCACCTGCAAACATAATTTTCCTGCAGCTGTGTGTAGCCACAGACCCTGGAGTATGTCAATATCCAGGATATACTTAGGAATAGGGGATACATAGACAGTGTAGTCATGGGAAGGCAAATGTCCAATACCCAGAGAGAGCGGTAAAGACTTCACCCTCACACTTTGTCCCCAATAACCATTAATAGAGATGTCAGGTCCTGAAAACTTCTCAATATTCCCATGTAAAAGAGCACATTTGGCTCCTGTGTCTACAAGGGCCAACACCTGCTAAACATTTGCAGGAGACCAATGGATAGCCAATTCCATGTGCAGCCTGTGGTCCCCATCTTTCCCCTGAAGACAGGGCCCTTGGCCTCTTTCCTAGTCAAAAGTCAAAAGGATATCTCCCTCTTCATCTCGGGGGGTTTATGTAGCCAGATGATCTTCCAGCCAGATCACTTGGGTTTCTTGGGGCTCTCAGGGTGCACTCCTAGATTTCCCTGCTGGTTTCTTACCCTTCTGGGGCTGCAGGAGGTGTTGGTCAGCTCACAGCTCTTTCCAGAGCTCCAAGGGAGGTACACGTTTGGCTTTCTGTCAACCTTGGTGTGGTCGACTCCAGCACCTAAAAGATCTGACCACATTTGCTCTCTGATCACCTGCACAGGAGTACTGTTCAATCACAGAGCAAGAGAACTCTGAGATACCTGACAAATAGCCCTTTGCTGGTGGCAAGACTCCACCTCTCCCAGACTAGCCACCATTGTCATGAAATCATTTATGTGATGACCGCCATATGGCATGAGAACAGCCATTAGGGAACCAAAGGATGTGGAAGTGGGAGAGGTCTGTGCGGAGCGTACTGGAGTACTAGGTCCAGCATTCCAGCCATAAAACACTTATCAATTGTTTGAGGATTGAATATAGCCTGGCACATGCCCAACTCCTGCAGGATTTGAACTAAGTCTGCAAAGGACTGCCACTGCTCATGGTGTCCAGCAGAGCACATGCATTTGCCCAGACAGAATGGATAGCCACCCTCACACACTCCATCAATGAATGTAAGACCTGCCCCACACTGTGTCTCTGGCTATCCTGTAGTCACTGGCACAGGGAGGGGTGTGTCATGATGGACTTTTCCATCTCCATATCAGTGCACATGACACTATTCACCCATAGATCCCACAAGCACAGGAGCCATGCAACTAAGGGCTCCCCGGGTCACTGGCAAAACTGATTCGTGAGATCGACCAACTCGGCCTCTGTTAAAGGTCTATATGTAAAATACTCAGTGATCTGCAGGGGTCTGCCTGGCTGGCTGCCAGGTATCATAGGCTGCTGCGACTTCATCTTTTGTGCCACCATGGTGCGGGCTTCCCAGGAACTTGATTCCACGTTGATGCCATCGTCTTCTGTCTCCGACTTATCAGTGGTGGCAGGCACTGGGGAGTCACGTTACTGTTCTACTGTATGCAGGGCATCTTCCAAGGCACCAATTCTGGTTTCCAGGCAGTTCTCTCGTCCCTGGAGCTCCCACAGCTTTGCTGTATCACAAAGTTTGGCCTCCATCTCAGCTCTCAAAGCTGAAAGAAACACCCAGCCCAGGGCTTCCTGTAGCCACGCGGCTGCTGGACCACTCCAGGGTCTCCTCAACCTCCCATAGGGCTTTCTCCATGGTGTCAGGTGTGCCACTGACACCTGGTCACTCCCGGGGAGAGTCCATGATGCCAGGAGGCATGCTACCAGGTGCCATTTCTCAGTAGCAGGCCACCCCTCAGGACTGCCCTCAAGGGAGCCCAGGAACTCCATATCCCTACCGAGGAACTCGTCCTGCTGACCACGCCACTTGTGTTGTAGCCTCCCTACCCTGGGCAGGTCCACTCGAGCCTCGGGTAGATGGAAGAAAATGCATGGAGCTGTGGGAATGCTTGACATGCTTTTATTCGGGAGAGTCACACAGGCCACAAGCCCTTATCCAAGTCTGCGTCCTGACTCCCTTCCTTGTCCAAAGCTCCTACCCCTTAAGTACTAACCCCAAACAAAGCAAGCTGAGCCCCAGAAAGTGAAGTAACCTAGCATGAATTGTGCACGCAAGCCTACTCAAGGCTAC
Source organism: Pteronotus mesoamericanus (assembly GCF_021234165.1). Lineage (NCBI taxonomy): Eukaryota > Metazoa > Chordata > Mammalia > Chiroptera > Mormoopidae > Pteronotus > Pteronotus mesoamericanus. The sequence continues at coordinate 64,776,129 of NW_026555321.1, forward strand.
AGGGCAGTTTATCACACCTGGGCTCAAGGGTGTGAGAACACTGCTTTATCAGACTCCTTTGGTCATGAGAAGCTGCTCCCTCCAGTAACCGATGCACCTGAGTGAGGAAACCAGACTGCCTTCACTTACACTACACCATTGTACACAGTCATATTGCCAGAAGAAGTGTGGATGATTGTGTTTTTGTTTAAGAAGATACAAAACGGAAGTGATAAAGTTTTGTGTAAGAAACGGGTTTAGCTAAAGGTACAGTTGGTTTAAGAAAAACTGACAGCTGATAAAGAGAAAACTATATCCTACAACTTAATTACTTTATTTTTGGTCTTAGTTTTCCTTAACAGTACACATGGATAAATTCTAAACTGAAAGAAAAAACCATACCCCTTGGGGAAATTTGTATTATCTGTTAAAGATACACTTGTGTGTTTATAAACATGGGAATAATAGGGGCAAGAGGAAGAGGTGTCTTCCAAGAGGGATCTAGTTTGGTTTTCAAGCTGTAAACTTTTTTAGGCAGTTGCATTAGAAGCAGAAGCTAACAATTTAAAGTTTTAGCAGCTTTACCTAATACAAAGAAACCAACACAAAGAGACTACCAAAGTGAAGAGGTGAAAAAAAAAAAAGGTCCCAAATGAAAGAACAGAACAAAACTTCAGAAAAATAACTAAACAAAATGGGGACAAACAATTAGAAGCAGAGTTTGAAACACTGGTAATAAGGATGCTCAATGAACTTAGTGAGAATGTCAACAACATGAAAATGACATGGAAACCTTAAAAACAGTCAGAAATTAAGAATAAACTAACTGAAATGCAGAATAATTTTCAAGGAGTCAGCAGAGTTGGTGAAGTTAAGAATAAAAATCAGTGAACTGGAATATAAGGAAGCAAAAATCACTTAATTATAACAGCAAAAAGAAAAAAAAGAATTAAAAAAATGAGGATAGTGTAAGGAGCCCACGGGACAACTTCAAGCATACCAACATTCATATCATAAGGCTGCTGGAAGGAGAAGAGAGAGAACAAGAAATTAAAAACCTATGTGAAAAAAATAATGACAAAAACTTTCCTACCCTGGTGAAAGAAATAGGCACGACAAGTCCAAGAAATGCAGAAAGTGCCAAAAAAAGATGAACCTAAAGAGGTCCACACCAAGACACATCATAATTTAAAGGCAGGAGGAGGTTAAAGAGAAAGAGAGAATCTCAAAAGCAACAGGAGAAAAGCAGTTAGCTACCTATAAGGGAGATCACATAAACCATCAGCTGATTTCTCAACAGAAACTTTGTAGGCCAGGAGGCATTGACAAGAAATATTCAAAGTGCTGAAAAGCAAGGACATACAACCAAGACTAGTCAGTCTACCTAGTAAAGCTATCACTTAGAATCAAAAGACATTTAAAAAGCTTCTCAGAGAAGGCAAAAGATAAAGGCATTCATCACAACCAAACCAGTATTACATGAAATGTAATAATAGATGTAAAGGAGACCCTTTAGGGTCTCCTTTAATGTTTGAAAAAGAAAAGGATCCAGACACTCTCCAACCCCGAATCCCACAAACAACTTCCTTCTGTATTTATGGAGGCTTAATTACATAATCATGACACTCAACCCCCCCTCTTCCTATTCAGCCTAACTGAAAAGAAGTAGAAAAATATGAACAATAAAATGTCAATAAGTACATATCTACCAATAATTGAATCTAAAAAAAACAAAATTAATGAGCAAGCAGAACAGAAACAGACTCACATATATACAGAACATTTTCATAGTTGCCAGATGGGAGGTACATTGAGGGGTTAGGTGAAAGAAGTGAAGGTAGTGAGAAATACAGATTGCTTGTTACAGAATAGTCATGAGGATGAAAAGTGCAGCATAAAGAATGTAGTCAATAATACTCTAGTCCTGGCTGGTGTGGCTCAGTTGGTTAGATCATCATCCCATAATTGAAGCTTTGTGGGTCCAATCCCCAATCCAGGCACATACAATCACAGGTTCAGGCATATATGGGAGACAACCAATCTATGTTTCTCTCTCAATTGATATTTGTCTCTCTCTCTTGTGATCAAACACAAGAGTTTCTTTGATGCTAATTTTAAATGTCATTACAGATTTTTTTCTTTACTGGGGCAAATCAAAGAACTTTTATGCCTCTACTGGCCTAGAAAACATGTTATCAACTCTCATTAGCATAGACAACAATAAATAGTTTGCTTTCTTGCATTAGGGGCTGCAGTGTGTCTCTGCTCTTAGACCCATCATTTGGGTTAAGCCTCCTCTCTTCATTTTGCAGGTTGGAGAACTTCATCATTTTTTTTTAATCAAGATAATCCATTCTGGACACAGAAGTGGAGATAGGGGCAATTAGAGTAATCACCCCACCCCCTTGCCACCAGTCCACGATTTTGCTTTCCATGGTTTCAGTTACTCTTGATCAACCAAGGTACACATATATTAAGTGGAAAATTACAGAAATAATAATTTATAAGTTTCAAATTGTGTACCATTCAAAATAACATCACAAAATCTCTCATCATCTGGCTCTGTCCCACCTGGGATATGAATCACCTCTTTATCCACTGTATCCTGCTGTATAGGTGACCTGTCCATTAGCCACTTAGTAGCTGTGCTGGTTATCAGTTCAGTTGTTACTACATCAAAGGGCTTGTGTTCAAGTTACCCTGATTTTACTTAATAATGACACTTAATAAAGAGTGATGCTTGTGGAGGGGAGCATAATTTACTACCCAAAATATGTCTCTTTACATAAGGATTATTTTAATCAATTATTTTTAAGAAATTGCAAATATAGGGAAAGCTCTAAAACTGAGAAACTATCCTTTTGTAAGAGACATTTACATTCATAAAGGGAATCTCCAATTGCAAGGGCATCTCTCTTTGTGTACCAGGAAGTGGGGATGACTCCATCTCTAGAAACTTATAAAACCCTAACTAATTATGTAAGAAATCTTCTTTGTTCATACCATATTCTACTATATAAAAGATGTGTGTGTATTCATGTATATGTACATATGTGTGCACACATTTATATGTCATTTTTAGACTGGAAACAGACAAAGGTGAATGTGGATCACAGGTAATATCCATACCATCTAAGATAATGTGTTCAAATATGAAGATCATGGCTAAATAGTATTAGAAGCAGGTCTTCTGTGTTCTGAAAACAATTCCAACTTGAGTGGTGGGGGTTTCCCCATAGCCCCAATAAGCAGTTTTCTGGACACCAGCTGGGTGTCCTACAATTTTACTCCCTTCTGATGCCTATCTACCTGGAGAAAGCATCAAATTTCACAAGTTAAGGTTCAATCACAGGTTCAAGTTGTCAGCTTTCCCCCTGACTGGCAATAAATCAGAGGTTACCAGGATGCCCTCCTTGGGTTTGATTAATTTATTAGAACATCTTACAAACTCAGAGAAATACGTTATTTACTAGATCACTGACTTATTACAGAAGGATACTTCTCAGGAACTACCAGATGAATGAGATGCCTAAGCAGGCGTGTGAAAAAGAAAAGGATTCCAGACACTCTCCAGGCACACCACTCTCCCCGAATCTCCATGTGCTCTCTAACACAGAACTTAACTTCCTTCTGGGTATTTATGGAGGCTTAATTACATAATCATGACTGACTCAACCTTCAACCCCTGTCTCTTCCTTGGATGTCAGCCGGGTAGGACTGAAAGTTCCAAACTTCTAATCTCTTAGTTGGTGTATCAGGTGATCTGCCCAACGTTCAGTGATCTAGGGACTTTCCAGAGGTCACCTTATTAACATCACAAAAGATACCTTATCACTCTCCTCATTTAAGAAATTCCAGAGGTTTTAAGAGCTCTGTGCCAAAAATGGGGAAAAAGACCAAATACACATTTCTTATTATAAATCACAATATCACAAGGTAAACAAAACATCTACATATGAAGTGAAGTACACATAGTTTAATTAGCTTTTAGTTATTATACCATAATGAACTTAAATTCTCAAAAAAAAATGAAGTAAAGCTCCTAATACTAGAAATTCCAGATTACAGGTTCAGATAAGAGAACACTATACACCGGTTTTGCTTAAAGGCTAATGAACATTTTTTTCTCTTTCTTTTATATATATTTTATTTTCAATTTCAGTTTAGATTCAATATTATTCTGTTGTAGTTTCAGATGTACAGCATGGTAAATAAAGAAATCTGTTACAACCTCTAAAAAAAGGGCTCTTTGTATCTTTGGAGATTATAAATAAAACCACATTTTTGTGTCACGATAGGGAATGTTTATTAAATCTGATTGGCTGAAACCATATTGTTCCCAGTATTTTTTTTAATTGTAGTTGTTTTTTGTTTCTTTCTAATCTTCATGTCAAGACTTTAATGGGATCTGAGTGAGGTTGTTAGAGAAGAGTTTAGGCATCAAATTGTTTGGATGCACTTCCTGTCTCCATATTATGCTGTTTAACTTGAAAAAGTCATTTAACCATTTCTCCATGCTTCAAGTTTTCTATCTGTAAATGGGGATTGTAACATTGCCTCAACAAACCTTTGTTGAGAGTCAATGGGGGCACATAATCAAGACCCCACAAATCTACATTGTTTTTGTTATACCTGATGTTTAATAGAAGAAATTACATATCTTCTATTCCCCAGAAACACAGATTAATGAATTCTTGGAAAGCAAAATATATAGTATAAATATATAGCAATGTACTGGAGGAGTAAAGTTGGAGAAATTTGAGTCAACCCTAAAATAGTAAACAGAGCTCTACAGAAAACTTTTTTGATGCACAGTTAGGCAGATGACAGGTCTTTGTTGAAAACAATAAAGACATAGCACCCTGTCTCTTGTCCTGGTTTCAAGAGGGGGAACATTATGCTTAATAACAAACTCAGGAAAATAATTTGTAATTAAAAATAGACCACTGAAATAATGTATTTGTTAATTAGTCTAATTTATTTTTAAAATTTTCATAGGAAATGACTTGCTACACAGTTCCAAAACAGCACTATTTTATAAATTTAAATATTTCCAAGACCCTTGAACTTAGTAACTACACAGACACACACACACACACACACACACACACACACATACACACACATATGATAATAATGGCCCAAGTTTTCATAAATAAGGATTGAGTTTCATTATTTCCACCACATTTTGTTAAATATATTTTGTTAAATAACTTCTAACTATCAAATCAAACAGTACATAAAGACACATTTTAAAAATAGTTTAATCGATGTTCCATCTTCTTCCCAGATACTAATCCATCAGAGGATTGGGAATTCATGTTTCAATGTCATATGTATGGTTATAGAACTGATCACAAGCATAAATGTATAGAAAATGTTTATGCAAATACACACATATTTATACTATTTTCTTTAATTGCATTACTATTATTAGTATGTTTAAAAATATAACTTGAAAGATGATAAAAAATGGGTGAATTTCAATAACATAAATTCAGTCCATTTGTTTGTTTATATTAAGTATATGAACACTTGTCTATACAAATGATATCAAAATATGAGTGTAGGCCTCATCTTCATTCTAGAAATAGGTAATTTAGATCATGAATATATAAATTAATAGAAACATTTTTATTTTTTACTAGAGCTTTTCATTATTGTTATTCAGCAATAATTTTAAATGTATTTATGTTATTTTGATCAAGTCTGTACTGATACTATGATAATTAAAAATGTGAATGTTCAATACATAGAGCATATGTTCACTGAAAATTTCAAAAATATGTAAATTTGTGCCACACAAAAAATGTCTGGTTGAGGGCTAAACTTTTTTCCATTATAAATTATAAGAAAAAATTACATGAAAATCTGGAATACATATTCAGGAATCAAAAAAAAAAGATTTTGGGAGGATCTGGAGCAGCATGTAGGTGGTGAATAATAGCTCTTCAAGTCTAAGGGAAAAGGAAGGGAATGGGAGGGTTGGGGAATGTGTAACAAGGTCTCATGGACAAAACCAAAGGGGAAGGATTGAGGGAGGGAGGCAAAGAGGGAGTAGGGGAAGGTGGTGGGGGGAAGGCAAAGACCAATGTATTTGAAAAAATAAAGAAAATAAATTAAATGAAAAAAAATCGCCTCCAATAAAACTACATTGCAAAAAATGGGAAAGAAACAGAATGGAAAGAGTAAAAAAGTTGAAGAGGCAGAGCCTGAAGAATTTGTAGTGGAAAAATTATTGGACCAACAAGTAGTGAATGGGAAGGTGGAATATTTCCTGAAGTGGAAGGAATTCACAGAGGCTGACGATACTTGGGAACCTGAAGAAAATTTAAATTGTCCAGAGTTAATTGAAGCATTTTTTAATTCTCAAAAAGTTGGTAAAGAAAAAGATAGTACAAAAAGAAAGTCTTTGACAGTGAATCTGATAATAGCAAATCAAAGAGATGCTGCTGATAAACCAAGAGGCTTTGTCAGAGGTCTTGATCTTGAACAAATAATTGGTGCCACAGACGTCAGTGGAGAATTCATGTTTCTCATGAAGTGGAAAGATTCCAATGAGGCAGATTTTGTGCTTGCAAAAGAGACAAATATGAAGTGTCCTCAAATTTTAATTGCTTTTTATGAAGAGAGACTACCTTGGCATTCTTGTCCAGAAGATGAAGCCCAATAATTGTTTGTATTGTGCTCTCTCTCTCTCTCTCTCTCTCCCTCTATGAATCTGGGTTTGGGTTTTTTTTTAAGTTTATTAGTGAAGAAATAATTACATTCTAATAAAAATCAAGTTTGATATGTTTGTTTTGTAGTACTGGGGGAGTTGTTTGGGGTTACATCTATAGTACTGGTTAGTTTGGAAGCTTTCTGTAGTCACTTCTTTCTTCAGAAGAGAGCATTTGATACTATGATATATTCTTTCCTCTGCATTAGAGAACAGCTGTCCTAAATGTTGGAGTCAACCTCCATTGTTGTTACTCAGTTAGAATTTTTGTTTAAGTCATACATGCCTAAGGATCATTGTGGAGTTTTTTGTTTATGGGGTGGGGAGGATGGTTTCTTCCTTTTCCTCCACCTCAGGTGGACTCACTGACAAGATGCAGATTTTGGTCAAAATCTTTATGGGGAAGACCATCACTCTTGAGGCTGAATCCTCAGAGACAATAGAAAATGTAAGGCCAAGATCCAGAATAAGGAAAGAATTCCTCCTGATCAGCAAAGATTGATCTTTGTTGGCAAGCAACTGGAAGATGGGTGTAATTTGTCTGACTACAACATTCAAAAGATGTCTGCTCTTCATCTTGTGTTGAGACTTCGTGGTGATGCTAAGAAATGGAAGAAGTCTTATACCACTCCCAAGGAGAATAAGCTTAAGAGAAAGAAGGTTAAGCTGGCTGTCCTGAAATACTACAAAGTGGAACGAGAATGGCAAAATCAGTTGCCTTCGTTGAGAGTGTCCTTCAGATGAATGTGGTGCTGGAGTTTTTATGGCCAGTCACTTTGACAGACATTATTTTGGCAAATGTTGTCTGACCTATTGCTTCTACAAACCAGAAGACAAGTAATTGTATATGGGTTAATAAAAGACATGAGCTAACATTTAAAATAAATATATTTTTTCTTTTTAAATGTTCATAAAACTTTTAATTGGAAATTGGATTGTGGGTATTTAATCTCCTTGATGTTTATATTCTATTGAATATTTTTAAAGGGTTTTCTTTAGATCAATACTTTTTTACACTATAAATTGCAACCTTTGCAATTTTTAAGCACAAAATAACATTTTTAATGGTCAATATAGAAATAGTGAACAGATACATGGTTTTAAAAACACTTGAAATTGTATTATCAAGATAACTGAAGAAAACTAATGTTCACTGTGTGCAACCTGTCTCATGGGAACCTGGGAAAGAAGCTTGGAGATGCTTAATTTGAAATCTGACAAATGCATAGAAAAGTAACTAGAATGATAAATAAACTAACAGTGGAAGAAAAGAGACATTCCCAGAACCATAGATGCGCTATTGTTTGGGCAATTAAAAAGTCTTCTGCAGTTTCCAGTAGCTCAGTGAGCTTAGGGCTTGAAATGCATGTGACTAAAAAGTCTTTCTTTTCTTTTCATAAAGGTATGTTTATATAGATCAAGTCTTATTTGTAGACTCCTCAGTGTCTACATGTAAAATGATTCACTAAATATACTAATTCACATTAAAATAAAATTTAAAATAAAAACTTACTAAGCTCAGCTGAAACTAAAACTTTATTACAGGCTATTCATTAAAATCATAAATTCATCTTTTCGTAGATTATGGGATGCGCCATGCATCATTATTTATTTTATTTAGTGAAAATTATCCACTGTGTGTTTATTGGAATTTTATATAGAGAAAAGCTACATTATATTGCAAGTGAACATAATGTTCAGTGTAGTGGTATAGCTAGAAGGGATCAATACCTCTCTGTTAGTGGTTTCATGAACAAATGAAAATAAAAATAGAAGGAGCCCGCGTGAGAGTGCAGAGAGATCCCAAAATATAGCCCAGCCCCGACCGAAGGGGTAACAGAGCTTCTCCAAGCAGGAGTCAGACACAGACATTTGACTCCTGGAAGGCTCAAACAAACAACCCAAGGTCCTATAGGGTCAACAACTGACATCATCAGAGGCAGGCCCAGAAAGAAAAGTAAAGGACAAAAATATTTAACAGACTCTCACAAAAGTGGAAAGAAAAAGAAGTTCGACCCAAATGAGTGGAAAAGGGGACTGCCCACAGAGAGAGTTCAATGAAATAGAGGCGAGGGAACTATCAGATACTGAATTCAAAACAATGGTTATAAGGAAGTTCAATGAGCTCAGCCAGCTCAAAGAGAACTATGAGAAACTGCAGAGAAACTATCAGGATCTTACAGCAAACTCTATCAGCCTGGAAAAGGACATAGAAACTATCAAGAAGACACAAGAGGATATTAAGAATAACATTTCTGAAATGAAGAACACAGTAGAAGGAATCCAAAGCAGGCTGGATGAAGCCGAGGATTGAATCAGTGAGATGGAGGACAAGGTAGAAAGAAGCTCCCAGAAAGAACAAGAAATGGAAAAATGACTCAAAAAGAATGAAGAGGGATTTAGGGAAATGCAGAATAACCTGAAACGCAATAATATCCATATAATAGGGACACCAGAAGGAGAAGAAGAGGAGCACGGGATAGAGACCTCCTCAAAAAAGTAATGATGGAAAATTTCCCTAATTTGAGGAGATAAAGGCTCTCATGGATCCAGGAGGCACGGAGGACCCCACTCAAGAGGGACTCAAAGAGGTCCACTCCAACACATCATCATTAAAATGGAAACTGTCAAAGACAAAGAGAGAATCCTCAAGGCAGCAAGGGAGAAGGAGAAAGTAACATACAAGGGGACCCCGATACGCCTAGGAGCTGACCTCTCAACAGAAACACTACAAGCCAGAAGGGAGTGGCAACAAATATTCAAGCCATGAAAAGCAAGGGCCTACAGCCAAGGCTGCTCTACCCACCTAGGCGCTCCATTAAAATAGAAGGGGAAATACGGAGTTTCCCAGACAAGAGAAGACTAAAAGAATACATCTCTACCAAACCAGCACTCCAAGATATGTTAAGGGGACTGGTTTAAGCAGACGAAGGAAAAGAATGAGACAGAGAGGAACACAGGTACAAAGAGAAAAGATGACTAAGTTTCTATCAGTAATATCTCTCAATGTGAATGGATTAAATGCCCCAATCAAAAGACACAGGGTAGCTGAATGGACAAGAAAATATGACCCACACATATGCTACCTACAAGAGACCCACGTCAGAGGAAGAGACCTACACAGATTGAAAGTAAAGGGATGGAAAAAAATATTCCAAGAAAATGGGTATAAGAAAAAGGCCAGGGTTGCCGTACTTGTATCAGACAAAGTAGATTTCAAAACAAAGGCCATAAAGAAAAACCCAGAGGAGCATGTTATAAAACTTAAAGGAAGAATATATCAAAAAGACATCAACATTGTAAACTTATATGCTCCCAATAGAGGAGCCCCAAAGTTTATGAGGAAGTTGTTGGATGACTTCAAAAAGGATGTATTACAGATGTAATAGTAGGGGATTTCAACCCCACACTGTGAAAAATGGACAGATCTAGCAAACAAAACATTAATAAACATATTGTGGTGTTGAATGACACACTGAATCAAATAGACTTAACTGACATATATAGAACCTTACATACCAAAGAAGAAAAATACAAATTCTTCTCAAATGCTCATGGAAGTTTTTCAAAGATACCACATGATAGGACACAAAACAAGCCTCAGCAAATTCAGGAAAATTGAAATAATACCAAACTTTTTCTTGGACCACAAGGCCTTGAAACTCGAAATCAACCTCAAAGAGAAACTTCAAAAGCTTGCAAACTCATGGAGACTGAACAGTACACTATTGAACAATGAATGGGTCAATAATGAGATAAGAGAAGATATCAAAAAATATCTGGAAACCAATGAAAATGAACAGAAAACAGTCCAAAACCTAAGGGACAGAGCAAAAGCGGTCCTTAGAGGGAAGTTCACAGCAATACCGGCCTACCTAAAAAAGATAGAAACATTTCAAATAAAAGACCTACCACTACAACTTCAAGAACTGGAGAAACAACAACAAATAAATCCCAGAGCAAGTAGAAGGAAGGAAATAGTCAAGATTAGAGCAGAACTGAATGACATAGAGACAAAAAGAACAATTCAGAGGATCAACCAATCCAGAAGCTGGTTCTTTGAAAAGATAAATAAAATTGGCAAGCCTTTGAGCAGACTCATCAAGAAAAAAAGGGAGTGGACCCAAATTAATAATATCAGAAATGAAAGAGGAGAAATAGCAACTGATACCACAGAAATACAAATGATCATCAGAAACTATTATGAAAAATTATATACCAAGAAATTTGAAAATCTTGATGAAATGGGCAAATTTTTTTAAAAGGATAATCTTCCAACACTGAATGAGGTAGAAACAGAAAGCTTGAACAGACCAATAACAGCTGGGGAAATTGAAGAAGTAATCAAGAAACTCCCAGCACACAAAAGCCGAGAGCCAGACAGTTTCCCAGGAGAATTTTACAAAACATTTAAGGAAGAGCTAACCCCTGTCCTTCTCAGACTATTCCAAAAAATCCAAGAGGAGGGAAGACTCCCTGACTCTTTCTATGAGGGCAGCATCACCCCGATCCCAAAACCAGACAAAGATCCTAAAAGAAAGTAAACTACAGGCCAATTTCACTGATGAACATAGATGCTAAAGTCCTCAACAAAACATAGGCAAACCGCATCCAGCAATACATTCAAAAGAGTATCCACCACGATCAAGTGGGATTCATCCCAGGGATGCAGGGATGGTTCAATATACACAAATCAGTAAACGTGATACATCACATAAATAAAAGAAAAGACAAAAACCACATGATCATCTCAATAGATGCAGAAAAAGCATTTGATAAGGTACAGCCCCCATTTTTATCAAAACACTCAGCAAAATGGGAATAAATGGGGCATTCCTCAACGTAATAAAGGCCATTTATGAAAAACCAACAGCCAATATCATACCCAACGGGCAAAAACTGAAAGCTTTCCCACTAAGATCGGGAACACGACAAGGATGTCCGCTCTCACCACTTCTTTTCATCATCGTATTGGAAGTCCTAGCCACAGTGGTCAGACAAGAGAAAGAGATAAAAGGCATCCAAATAGGAAAGGAGGAAGTAAAGCTATCCTTGTTTGCAGAAGACATGATAGTGTACATAGAGAACTCTGTAGACTCTAGCAAAAAACTCCTGAACCTAATAAGTGAATTTGGCAAAACAACAGGATACAAAGTCAACATTCAGAAATCAAAGGCATTTTTGTACACCAGCAATGCAATAGAAGAAGAAATCAGAGAAAAAATACCATTCGATATAGCAAGAAGAAAAATAAAGTACCTAGGCATAAATTTAACCAAAGATGTAAAAGACCTGTACGCAGAAAACTATACAACATTGAAGAAAGAAATTAAGGAAGACACAAATAAATGGAAGTATATACCGTGCTCATGGATTGGAAGAATTAATATCATCAAAATGTTCATACTACCCAAGCAATTTATAGATTCAACGCAATCCCTATTAAGATACCAATGACATATTTCACAGAAATAGAACAGACATTTCAAAAATTTATATGGAGCCATAAATGACCCCGAATAGCCGCAGCAATTTTGAGAAAGAAACACAAAGTAGGAGGGCTCACAATACTGGACATCAAACTCTACTACAAAGCCACTATACTCAAAACTACCTGGTACTGGCACAAGAACAGACCCATAGACCAGTGGAACAGAATAGAAAGCCCAGAAATAAGCTCAGGTGTCTATGGACATCTAATATTTGACAAAGGGAGCAGAAGCATAAATGGAGCAATAATAGCCTCTTCAATAAATGGTGTTGGGAGAGCTGGAAGGCTACATGCAAAAAATTGAAATTGGATCATCAGCTGACACCATACACAAAAATATACTCAAGATGGATAAAAGACTTAAATATAAGTCGCAACACCATCAAAGTCCTAGAGGAGAACATTGGCAGGAAACTCTCAGATATCCCATGCAGCAATTTTTTCACTGATATGTCTCCTAAAGCAAGGGACATAAAGGAAAGAATAAACAAGTGGGACCTCATCAAAATAAGAAGTTTCTGCATGGCAAAAGAAAACATCAGCAAAATGAAAAGGGAGCTAACCCTATGGGAAAATATATTCGCTAATGATACATCAGATAGAGGTTTGATCTCCAAGATATATAAAGAACTTACTCAACTCCACTCCAAGAAGACAAACGATCTAATCAAAAAATGGGCAAAGGACCTGGGCAGACGCTTTTTCAAGGAGGAGATACAGAGGGCCCAGAGGCATTGGAAAGGATGCTCAGCATCACTAGCCATGAGAGAAATGCAGATCAAAACCACCATGAGGTACCACCTCACACCAGTCAGAATGGCCATCCTAAGCAGATCAACAAGAACAGGTGCTGGCGAGGATGTGGAGAAAAGGGAACCCTAGTCCACTGTTGGTGGGAATGCAGACTGGTGCAGCCATTGTGGAAAGCAGTGTGGAATTTCCTCAAAAAGCTGAAATGGAACTGCCTTTTGACCAGTGATTCCCCTGCTGGGACTATACCCTGAGAACACCAAAACGCCAATACAAAAGAACTTGTGCCCCCTAATGTTCATAGCAGCACAATTTACAATAGCCAAGTGTTGGAAGCAACCTAAATGCCCATCAGTGGATGATTGGATCAAAAAATAATGGTACATATACACAGTGGAAATCTATGCTGCAGAAAGAAAAAAAGAACTACTAAACTTCGCGACAGCATGGATGGAACTGGAGAGCATCATGCTAAGCGGAATAAGCCAGGGGGCGCAAGTCAAATACCATATGATCTCACCTATAAGCGGAACCTAACCAACAATACAAAGATGCAAGGAAAATATGACGAGCAACACTTAAAGGAACATAAATTAACAGAGACAAGAGGGAAGGGGGGCAGCAAGGGAAAAGGAAAGGAAGGGGGAAAGTCAAGGAACATATAACAAGGACTCATGGACAAAACCAAAGCAGTAGAGTTGAGAGAGAGTGAAAGGGGCAAGGGAAAGTGGTGGGGGGAAGGCAGAGAATAATGTAGTTGAAAAAATAAATAAATTAATTTAAAAGGAAAAAAAGAAGAAATAATATATTTTTTTATAATTGTCTCTGTATCTTGACTATTCAATGTACCTAATTAAACATCATGTGACTGTTTCTTCCAAAGAGTTACTTCCTTGGCTTTTGAACAAGTTTTATTTTTCTTTTCTTTTTTTTCTAGTAAAAGCGGCATTTAGTTAAGGGATAGAAAGGTTGAACACAATCAGATAAACTCAACCAAACTGAAATATGACAAGATCAAGGATAGTGACATGGGAGTTTTCTGTTGGTGTTTTGGTTATTGTCCACTAGAGCCTATTTTCTCATTGGGAGCCAATATAGAAACAGACTCAGAGACACAGATAACAGACTAAGGTTGCCAGAGAGGAGAGGCGTTGGAGGACTGGGTGAAAAAGGTGAAGGGAATAGTAGAGATTTGTAGTTACAAAATAGTCACAGGAATGTAAAATACAGCATAGTAAATATAGTTAATAATACTGTAATAACTATGCATGGTGCCAGGCGGGTACCTGAAACATCAGGCAACCACTCTGTGAAGTATATGATTGTCTACTTGCTATGTTGTACACCTGAAACTAATACAAAATAATATGAATGTAAACTGTAATTGAAATATCGAATAAAAACTGAATAAAAACAATGACATTTTTGATTGGGTTGTTCAAGAACAGTGTCATAGTACAAGTCTTTGTTGTGAAAATTGAAGAACATGGAAGCCAAGGGGAAGGAATTACAGGTTGAGGAAGATAAACAGCGGGATGTGGAGGCAGCTCAAGATGAATAAATGCACAAAACAAATTCAGAGCCATGGTGTCAGACTATGTGTGTTCCCCTGGGAACAAGATTGATGCTTGATAGCACAGGAATGGACATTCTAACTTACATTGTCAATTCTATGAAGTCATTGCATCTTTTTATGGGAGATCAAGCAGAGAGCCTTGGTCTGGGGTTTTGGGCACATTCGTGTGCCTGAGAAGAGGTCCTAATCCCCTTCTCCCAAGTTACTACTCATGCAATAGTCTCTCTTTAAGGCATTTTACCAATGCATAAATCTGCTTTAGAGTTTTCCACATACTTATTCATTATGTCCAAAATTAGGCTAACTTTTCCAAATTGCTTTCAGAAAAAATAGGCAAAATAGAGAAATATTTAAATCTATATGTAGAATGAGATTTAAAATATTTTTTTTTATTTTACAGAATACTCTCATATCACATACAGAGAATACAAGAAGTAATTTTCTAAATTCACACATATGCAGCTTTTAATAAAAATCACCATTATCACCAAGAAAGATTGTTTCTTAACTGCATTGTCTATTCTTTTAATAAGAGCATTTTAATTCCAAAAATAATTTAACCAGTTAATATGAAACAAACAAATAATAATTACATAGTAACTGAATTTTTTATTATTAAAAATATAGTCTTATTCAAACTAGGGGCTCTGAGGTGAAAATTCTGTGTACTGTATTACTGATCAAAATAGTTTTCTTCTCCATGATTATTTTAACAAGTGCCACAAATTGTTAGATATTTACCCCAAAGCTGCATACTATTACTGCAATGTCTTTCTTATGTTAATACAAATGAAACATGGCAGGTGTGACATATTAAGGTTTATATTGTAAATACTCTTTGACTTCTGCATCTCAAAAAGTTCATCCAGTGCTCCATGAGGCAAACGATTCTGCCCATCAGCTTACTGCACAGATCTTGGAATAATGAACACATCAGATGCCAACCTCCATAAGTATTCTTCTGATTTGTTCCATTTCACAGCTCACTGGGGTTATGCCCCATTAGGTCTCATGGGTTGTATCTCATGAGTTTCACAGAAAATAGAGATGTGAGGAAAAGGGAAAGATAGAAAACAAGATGGACTTTCCAGTGTATAATAAATTGCTTTTGGTAAGGACACAATACATTGAAAAGCAGAATCCATAGCAATTCTTTGAAAAAGAGGCAGATCCCATAGGTTTTTCCAGACATCTGTGATTTGATCCTAGTATTCATTTGCTCTGCTCCTATTTGAATTCATCTTGAATATTACAAAAGCTGGTGGTCCAGTTTAATCTTTTTCTTTCTTTCTGTTCTTTCTTTCTTTTTTCTTTCTTTTTTTTTTGGTTTTAGACATTTATATTTGTTACTATTTTCTATTACTCAGAAAATCAATCTCACTATAAGAACAAATATACTATATAAAATAATTTTAAAAGTTATTAAATTCAATGGGACTTTCTGCATCAGTGCCTTAAGAATGTTATTAAAAATTTTAAGGACAAATATATCATCCTCATAATATATGTGTTTACTATTTTTAGGAGCTAAAGTAATCTCCTCTTTAGATTACTTTAAATCTAAAGAAAGAGTAGATTACTTTACTCTTGTTATCTTGTTTTTTTTTTCTTTGCTTCTTATTATCCTTTCTGTCTTTATGCATGTATTTCCCATGCCTTTTGTTTGTTCCTTTTATTCGTGATGACTCCCTAGCGTGGAGTTTTTTAGAATCCAATAAAATTATATGATACAACTTCTAAATAAAATAAATCAGAAAATAAAAAACAAGGTGGCATCAATGGGGTTTAGCCACATGGCTTTATCTCTCAGTTCTTCATGCTAAATTTCTTACCTGATTCCACTTTTTCAGCAGAAGACCTACCATGTTGTACCAGTGTTAGTCTTGGTCAATAAGAGAAAACTTAGCTCATAAAAATCAGTATCTTATTTTCTAGCACTGTATCTGGAAGTCTTTATTATTATCAAAATGCACAAGTTGGTAGTTTTGGATCACTTATTAACCAGGTATATGAATGTTATTTAACTTTAACCTTTGAGTCTGGATTCTTATTTTTTAACTCCTTAAATATTAAGAATATATATTATAGTCATGAACATAAGTAGGATAAATCCACATAAAATTTATTGAAATTGGACTCAAGAGGAAATTCTAATGTGGCTTTATAGAAAAAATAGATCTGAAAAGTGATAAATTTAATCAATCTGAAAGTGTTTGAAGAATAAAATAATAAAAAATAATATGTTCGGTATTTTTTAAAGAAAGAAAGCCATAGTTATGACATTATTATTTCAGAAAAAAAGGAAAAAATATAATTTTCTTTGTGTTTCATGGAACCAATCTCAAACA
The DNA here is from genome assembly GCF_021234165.1 of Pteronotus mesoamericanus. Lineage (NCBI taxonomy): Eukaryota > Metazoa > Chordata > Mammalia > Chiroptera > Mormoopidae > Pteronotus > Pteronotus mesoamericanus. Next base: position 64,792,991 of record NW_026555321.1, read on the forward strand.
TGACATTGCTTAAAAAAAAGAGAGAGAAAGAAAGAGAGTATGGAATTAGGAAATAGTGGAAAGAGTTTTAAACAGTTGATTTGAGAACCACAGGACAATATGAAAATATAACATCTGTTTGATTGGAGTGACACTAGCAGAAAAGAAAGAGACGAGGCCCCTCAAACATGTGAAGGGACAATAGCTAAAAATTTAATAAACCTAATGAAAGACAGTGAATGACACATCTATGATGTGTGTGAAGCTTGATAATTAAAGAAAAAAAAGAAAAAAGACATAAAGATAAAGAAAATATCAGGGGGCAAGGGAAAGAGGTGGGGGGAAGGCAGAGACAAATGTATTTAAAAAGTAAATAAATTAATAAAAAAAAAAGAAAATATCCTAAAAGAAGGCAGGGAAAAAATTACATAGCTATGTACTTATTTCATAAAGTGAATTATGCACAGATAGTGAAATAGTTTCTCTGATATAAATTCAAGTTAAATATTTATATGATTTGATTAACATCAAAAAAATGAAAGCATATCCATCTGTGGTTTCTATCAGTGATAGTGGAAAAGTATGTGGACTTATGAGAAAATGACACTATTAAACACTATTTCTGTGAAAGAAAAATATATTTCATGCTGGGAAAGGTGTATCATCCCATGGATAAAAAATGTTGTGAATATACATTGGACCCAAGTATAATATCCCTCTTATTAATCAATATTGGAAGCTCGAAATAGACTCTGTGCCTAAAATATCCTGGGCAATTCAATACAAACAGCAGAAGACAAAGTAACTCTTGGGCACACAAACCTTTGGCGGTGGTGACTTTACACACTCAGCCAGGGGAAAGATTTCCTTTTTCCTGCTATCACAGCTGTCATATCTGCTTGTGTTTATTTTTGAAATAAATCATTGGATTTTGCCACATCTCAACACCATTTGTACAAGAAACAATTACAGGAGATTTCACAGTTCACCAAGATAAACAGAACCTTGATAAATGATTCTCCAACTGTTAAATCAATGAGTAAGACTGAGTCCCTATTAACTGTATTAAAAAATTTACAAAATGGAGGACATGGTCACACACTTCAGCAAAATATAGTTCAGTCTTGAACAATTTGGGGGTTAGAGCCACTGACTCCATGCAAAACTTAAGTTGTCCCTTGGTATCTGCCAGGATTGGTTCCAGGACCTGCTTGCATACTGAAATCTTCCAAGTTGCTTAAGTGTAGGTCAATGCATGCAGGCAGCCCTAAACACCCGCGGACTTTCAAATACAGATTAAAAAATAAGATCAGAAACAAGACAAGGGTGTCTGCTTTCATTTCTATTTATTCAATAGAGTACTGTCAGTTCTAGCCACAATGACCAGACAATAAAAAGAAATAAAAACCATCTAAACCAGAAAGGAGGACATAAAACTGTCATTATTTTCAGACAGCATGACAATGTACATAGAAAACCCTAGAGTCTCCACCAAAATTACTCAACTTAATAAATGAAATTGTCAAAATAACGGGATACAAAGTCAATATTCAGAAATTGATGGCATTTTTGTACACCAACAATGACTATAAGATAGAGAAACAATGAAAAAATCCTATTTACTATAGCAATAAGAGAAATTTATTCCTAAGTATCTAGGAATGAATTTAACCAATGAGGTAAAAGATTTACTTAGAAAACTATAGAACACTGAAGAAAGAAATTGAGGACAATACAAATAAATGGAAGCATATACTGTGTTCATGGATTAGAAGAATTAACATCATTAAAATGTCTGCACTACCCAAAGCAATCTATAGATTCAACACAATTCATATTAAAATACCAATGGTTTATTTCATAGATCTATAACAAATATTTCAAAAATTTATATGGAACCATAAAGGTTCTGAATAGCCTCAGCAATCCTGAGAAAGAAGAACAAAGTAGGAGGGATCACCATACCTGATATTAAACTATACTACAAGTCTACTGTAATCAAAACAGTGGTGCTGGCATAAGAACAGACATATAGATCAATGGCACAGAATAGAGAGCCTGGAAATAAACCCATGTTTCTATGCTAAATTAATTTTTGACAAATGGGCACAGCATATAATGTAGTGAAAAGTCTCTTGAATAAATGGTATTGGGAGAAATAGACTGGTACATAAAAAGAAAATGAAACTAGACCATGAACTTTTACACCATACACCAGAATAAACTCACAATGTATAAAGGACTTAAAAATAAATCGTGATACCTTGAATGTCCTAGTGGAAAACGTAAGCAGTAAAATTTCAGACATTGCATGTAGCAATATTTTTCCTGCTGTATCTCCTAGGGCAAGGGAAACAAAGGAAAAAATAAACAAATGGGACTACATCAAACTAAAAAGTTTCTGCATGGCTACAAAACCATCATCAAAATGAAAATGGAACTGACCGTATGGGAGAACATATTCACCAAAAATATACCGAATAAAGGTTTAGACTCTAAAAAATAAAAAAAAACTCCCACAACTCAACACCAGGAGGACAAAAAAATCCAATTTAAAAATGAGCAAAGGGCATAAATAGACAATTTTCCAAGGAGGACATACAGCTGGCCCATAGATAAATAGAAACACGCTCAACATCATTAGCAATCAGATGTACTTTAAAACCACAGTGAGCTTTCACCACACACCTGTTGGAATGGTCATCATTAATAAATCAACAAACAACAAGCGCTGGCAAGGTTGTGGAGAAAAGGGAATGCTAACACACTGTTGGTGGGAATGCATACTGATGCTGCCACTGTGCAAAACAGCATAGAGTTTCCTCAAAAAACTAAAAATGGAACTGCTTTTTGACCCATCAATTCCACTACTGGGAATATACCCTAACAATCCTGAAACACCAAGTGAAAGAAATTTAAGCACCTCTGTGTTCATAGTAGCACTATTTACAATTACCAAGTGGTGAAAACAGCCTATCAGTAAATGAGAAGATCGAAAAACTATTTGTGTAAATGTACCATACTATGCTACTTCTGCTACTATGCAGCAGAAAGAAAGATGGAAGTCTTACCTTTTGCGACAGCATGGATGGAACTATACAGTATTATGCTAAGTGAAATAAGCCAGGCAGAAAGACAAATACCATACGATCTCACCTATAAGCAGAACCTAATGAACAAATAGAACAAGCACACAAAATAGCATCAGAGACATGGAAATAAATAACAAACTGACAATGACCAAAGGAGAGGGGAGGGTAATGGGGGAAAGAAAAGGGAAGAGTCAAGTCAAGGATCATGTATAGAGAACCCATGGACAAAGACAATGCAGGGGTCGGGGATTGAACATGGGAGTGTGGGTTGGGCAGGGCAGGAGAGAGTAATGGGGAGGAAATGGAGACAGCTGTAATTGAACAACAATAAAAACATTTTTTTTAAAAAGAATGATTCAATAAGAAAACCAGAAAAAGATGTAGAGCTAGAGATTTTTGTACTCATGATAATAATCTTTTTCACTTAGTAATTTCTCTGACAAAGGTGTTTTCTTAACATGGACATAATTTTATATGAACAAACCTCTGCTGATTAACGGATTTTTGCACAAAGTAACTTCTTTGTTTTCTAGTGTTTTAATTTCTCTGGGAGAATAAACACAGCCATCCATACCTACTTTTATCAAGTTTTACACTTCTTGTTATAAAATAAAAACAAAGCCAGTTATATACAAAAAGTTGTCCTCACAAAGTTTACTTTATTTCTTCTAATACTACCTCTAACTTGCCGTCATCTTTTAACATTTTTTTGTCTCTGTAGTTCACTGACAGTTTCCCAGCATTTTGAAAAATGCCTGAAATGTAATAAATATGTACTCAAACATGAGTTATAAAATAACTCAAATATGAGTTTTATAATAAGTGTGTACTTCCATATGAGTTATAAAAACCTGTGCTGTAGGATAAAAGCCTGCACTAAAATTCTTAAACATTTTAAATTTATTCATTTTACATTTATTTATGAAAACCCTGCCTCTTTCCAGGAAAAATTAAAGTCACACACACACATACACACACACACACACACACACAGATAAAATAAAAACTGAAAGCATGAGAAATGAAAGGAGTGAAAAATGAAGGCCAGATAAGAATCAGAAATAGAAGAATAAAGCCAGGAATCAAGTTTCAAAACAAAACAAAACAAAACAAAACAAAACAAAACAAAACAAAGAAAACCCTGCCAAGCTCTCCTAGTATGTACTAGCATTAGAAAATAATTGTCTCTAAAATTTCTAATACTAAAGAAATGTAGAAGGAAGTTTTACCAGCATTCACAAGATTTCTGGGATCACCTCAGTTACTCAGGATAAGCCCAGTGACTCCTGGCAAGAAGATGAGAAAGACATTGCCCCTTGGACTTTTTTGAAACTACATATTGCACTACATATTGCATGCATGTGCAGGACAATGTCCTCCTGTACTTTCTTCCAATAAATATAGCATTGAGTCATCCAGAGCTGTTCTCAGAAATGCCTGTTCCTTAGTGTAGAGGACATCATGGTACAGGTGAAGTCAGTAAAATCAAGTCTTCTCTTGTCCAAATAAAGGAACTCAGGTAGGTAGTCCTGTTCTCTTCTTATTTAATTTAAGGCTACCTTTTGGAGTATTTGGACATTATGATGGCATACACAGGACATGCTTTTTATCTATCCTTTCTTTTTCCTTCTGAAATTGAGCTGGGCCTCAGAGTCCTTCTCAGCACTGATCTAGGCAGACAATACTAAATGGTTTAAGCTTCCGTATGAGATGAAAGGGGACAGAGCAGCCACAGATAAATAGGACCAAAAATATAGTAACCTCACGCAAAAGTGACAGTTTGGACCTGATTTTTACCTAATAAAATTGTAAGAAGACATTTCCCTCAATAACATAATATGGATTGGGAATTAGATAATGAAAAATACTGTTAATTTTATTAATAATTATAGTATGTAATATGATACCCATAGGTTTCAGTGGTAACTATTTAACTCTCCAGGACAAAGATGACATGAAGTCTGAGACTGCTTTAAAATGTTTTAGTGAATATGAAAAGTGGTGGGGTAAATAAAGAAAATGTACTCAAGCTATGATTACTCATTTTTTTTTGTATAAGAGAATATACTTTTTTAAAAATTCAAGACTCACATGTCTTTTTAAGACAAATACTGTACACATGTGTCGTCTTTCAAAAATGGGAGCCACCCTTTCTTCATACTTTGGTAACCCTAGTTTTATGTTCATTCATATGTATCAAAATGTATATAATTTCCTGTCACTTGGCCAGTGTCATCTACCAAATGTGTACGAAGAACAGTGGAAGATAAATAAATTGGAAACTCAACCTCTGAATCCTAAGGTATTTCAAAATTGATGAATGTTAAAAGCAAATAAAGAAAAAAAAAACTAATAGAGGAACAAAGCAAACCATACTGTGTTGACCAAGTTTTCTGAACATGGCCACGAGAACATTTTAGTTCTTTTTCAAATTTTTTTTTATCATTTTGTATTGTCAGTTCCTAAATACGTAATAGTATTGCAACACTCTTTATATTAGAAGGCTTGCATAAGAGGACATGCTCAGAGCGAATCTGAGTCATGTGGTCTTTGCCTTTAGTTCACATCACAATTGCTCAGCTAAGTCCTCAATTTATATGTACTGCACATGCTTTATATCTTTCCTCTCTTAGGTAACATAGTTAATACTACCACTATGGTCATTATAATATCAACTTCAAAGGATTCAGAAAAGGGGCATAATTGAACCTGTCCTCAGGGGTTTTGTTGTTTGTTTAATTTTAACTGAAGGATGGTATTGCTGGTTGAATAAAAGACAAACCAATTGAACTACACAAAAGTTTGGTTTCAAGGAGCCAGCATATTTCCTAATCTGGAGAAGACACATTTTACATCAGAGGTATATTCATGCTTTTATCAAGTGCATACCTCTGGCAGATCCCTTTGTTAGCCCCTATGATGACACTTTGCTCTAAGTATATTAAAACTAGCTTGCATGGTTAGAAATAATGCTGTAGCTGTAATTAATGACCAGTAAAAGATTCTGTTACATGTAAGAATTTAAGCAGGTATATGGCTTAAACAAATTATGGACTTAAAAAAGCGGTACAAATTTTAATGATACTGACTGCCTGAAAATAACATTGGTGATTAGATGGAGTTTCAGTGTGGTTGGTTTGAAAAGAAATGCTCATTGTTATATGTCCATTCATTCTTCACAGAACTGTCTACCTGAAAGTTTGCATTTATAAACATTGTAAAAATATTGTAATAAAACTCTGAGAAAAATAGAAAAATAATTAAGAGTAAGAGATGTAAATTAAGTACAAAGAAGTTACAGACATATTCACACAGGAGTGTTATTTTTTTCAGTTTGTATCTCATTATAAATCTGGACATATTGGGCATGCATTTAAAATAATTCTGCTTTTCTTTTTTTAATTTTTAAAAATATTTATTGTTTTTCAAGTACAATTGTCTCCATTTTCCTGTCACCGTTTCCTTCCACCCCACTGACCCCCTCCTCCCACCCTCAATTCTACCCCATTTTGTGTTTGTCCATGGGTCCTTTATACATGTTCCTTGAAAATCCTTCCCCTTTCCACATGTCAATAAGGGTGATTGAAGACAGATAATCATATTAGGGTTATATTAGGCAGGTGTTCCCTGTGAAAATAGCTATGTTCTCCAACTAGCAAACAAAAACAAGCAATCTTTGTATTTCTGTGAGTGTCATTAAACTATCCAATAAGTTATTAAGATTTGTTATAGCAAAATAGAAGGAGCTGCAACTCTGTCAACAGAAGATGTGGTCAATAGTAAGTTTTCAGATAACTATTTCCTAAATTGACAAGAAGAGTCAGCTGGACACTTGGGAAGCAAAATCGTATGTCTCTTGTGTAAAGAGATCTATGCAAATCATCAGAATGAAAAAATATATTCATCGCTTTGTTAAGAAAGTCAAAATAACCAAACTAGTGTTTAAATATTAATGTATTTTTTAAACATGTTTCATGTTTGTAACATTTTCCATTAATAGGAATTCTAATAAGTAATAATAATACTTTATATCCTAAACTTGTTGGTGAATCATATCATTTATGCTTATAGTATTATCCTTTATACTATTTTGCATGTATAAAAATCATGAAATAAAACATATTAATGTTTTAATGATAATCCTTATTCTTTCCAAATACAAAAACTTAGATATTTTCACAGTTACAGTGACATCGAATTCAAGACAATGTTTTTCACATATTGCATGAAAAATAAAATAATCGAACCTGAAATGCAATTTAATTTTTCTTTGAAAAATAAGTGGTTTCAGAATGAGGTTAAAAACCAGAGAAATAAAGAGAAGATAGATTTGCTTGCTTAATTATAAAAAAGTGTCTACCTTGGATATTCTTTCCAGTTATCATTATTTAATTGAAAACTCTAGAATCACCTTTCTGTTTTATTATTTTTTAAATATATGTTTTTAAAGATTTTATGTATTACTTTTAGAGAGAGGGGAAAGGAGGGAGAAAAAGAGGGAGAGAAACATCAATATGCCTACAGGGGATCTGGCCCTCAACCCAGGCACGTGCCCTGACTGGGAATCAAACCAGCAACCCTTTTGTTCGCAGGCCAGTGCTCAATCCCCTGAGCTGCACCAGCCAGGACTGTTTTATTATTTTTTAAAAAACATTTTTCAGAGTGGTTTTAGGTTCATAGCAAAATTGAAAGAAGGCATGGAGATTTCCCATAACCTACTGCCACCACACATTCACAGCATTCTCAATTATCATCACCTTCCCAAGAGAATACGTTTGGTAATTGGTTAACCTACGCTGACAAGTCATAATCACCCAAAGTCCATAGATTACATGACCAGTTACTCTTTGTGTTATACAGTCTATGGGTTTAGGTAAATGTATAATAAAAGTAACCACTAATATAAGAACAAACACAGTATTTTTTTCTGCCCTGAAAATCCTCTCTGTTCTACATGTTTATTCCTTCCCCCTCAGCCTCAGAAATCACTGATCTTTTTTATGGTTTCCATAGCTTTGCCTTTTTCCAGAATGTTATTAAGTTGGAATGATACAGTATGTAGCATTTTCACTTTGGCTTCTTCCACATAATACATACTTAAGTTTCCTCCATGTCTCTTCATGGTTTGATAGCTCATTTCTTCTTAATGCTGAATAACATTCTATTGTCTGGATAGACTATGGTTTATTTATTCATTAATTCTCTGAAAGACATCTTGTTTGCTTCCAAGTTTTGGCAAATACAAATAAAGCGTCAATAATATTCTTATGCAGACTTTAGGTGGCCATAAGTTTTCAACTCCTTTGGGTATATACCAAAAATTACAATTGCTGAATAATATAAACAAAAAGAGTGTATTTAATTTTGTAAGAAACCATCAAACTGTCTTGCTGAGTGGCTGCACTGTTTGTATTCCCTTTGGTCATTAATGAGAGTTCCTACTGCTCCACACCCATGGCAGCATTTGATGTTGTCAATGCCTGGATCTTGATCATTTTAATAGATGTATAGTGGTATCTCAATGGTGTTTTAATTTGCATTTCTTTGGTAACATAATGTATAGCACTATTTTTCTTCAGGTAGACTATTTAAGTCATTTACTTAAAAAAAAGGAGCAACTCTTAAAGCAGTCAAGAAAAAATCTCCACTCTGTGAATTCCTATTACCATAAAAATTTATAAAGGTCTGTGTACTTTATTTGAAATGAAAAATGTCTTCAATCTTTGACCCATCTTTAACCCCCTCTCTCTGGAGATAACAAGGTATCACCTAGAAGCATCCTCGTATCTGTTAGTTGAAGACCCATCATTGTTCATAAAGACTTGACTTGGTTCTACAGTTCCATACATGAACCAGGATTACTCATGAAGAAAAATGGGAGTTCTTCTCCTTCAGGAAATGTTTAGGGTATTTCCAATTTCATCTCTAACATGTAAAGGAATTCAAATTTGTCTTCCTGTCTGTAACAACAAGAACAAAACAAAACAAAATAAAATTGAACAAAATTAATGATAAATTGCATCCATCAAAACACAGAATTCACAGGGTAGATGCCACCCAAATTCTGGAGAGATGAGAACATCCAGAGTTAGAGCACCAGAGAGCTGCATAGCTGGAAGAGTAGCCTCTGGAGCCAACAGTGGTAAGAATAATTAAATGGAAATTTTTTAGAATCATAGGAGGCTGAGTGTGGAATAGTATAAGATCAAAAAACTCCTGAGGACTACAGACTTAGGCAAATTCTCACTTTCATGGTCTTTCCCCCAGTAACTCAATAAAGATCTTGGTGTGGATATCTGAGCAAGATCCCCACCATAATTTTTTGATCCAATGATCTACTAATGGGCATTTAGGTTGCTTTCAAGACTTGGCTATTGTAAATTGTGCTGCTATGAACATTGGGGTGCATAGGTTCTTTTGTATTGGCGTTTTGGTGTTCTCAGGGTATAGTCCCAGCAGGGGAATCACTGGATCAAAAGGCAGTTCCATTTTCAGCTTTCTGAGGAAATTCCACACTGCTTTCCATAGTGGCTGCACCAGCCTGCATTCCCACCAACAGTGGACTAGAGTTCCCTTTTCTCCACAGCCTCACCAGCACCTGTTTTTTGTGGATCTGTTTATGATGGCCATTCTGACCGGTGTGAGGTGGTACCTCATGGTGGTTTTGATCTGCATTTCTCTGATGGCTAGTGATGCTGAGCATCCTTTCAAATGCCTCTGGGCCCTCTGTATCTCCTCCTTAGAAAAGCATCTGCCCACATCCTTTGCCCATTTTTTGATAGGATCAATTGTCTTCTTGGAGTAGAGTTGAGTGAGTTCTTTATATATCTTGGAGATCAAACCTCTATCTGATGTATCATTAGCAAATATATTTTCCCATACGGTTGGCTCCCTTTTCATTTTGCTGATGTTTTCTTTAGCCATGCAGAAGCTTCTTATTTTTATAAGGTCCCACTTGTTTATTCTTTCCTTTATGTCCCTTGCTTTAGGAGACATATCGGTGAAAAAATTGCTGCATGGGATATCTGAGAGTTTCCTGCCAACGTTCTCCTCGAGGACTTTGATGGTGTTGCGACTTATATTTAAGTCTTTTATCCATCTTGAGTTTATTTTTGTGTATGGTGTCAGCTGATGATCCAATTTCAATTTTTTGCATGTAGCCTTCCAGCTCTCCCAACACCATTTGTTGAAGAGGCTGTTATTGCTCCATTTTATGCTTCTGCCCCCTTTGTCAAATATTAGATGTCCATAGAGAGCTGGGCTTATTTCTGGGCTTTCTATTCTGTTCCACTGGTCTATGGGTCTGTTCTTGTGCCAGTACCAGATTGTTTTGAGTATGGTGGCTTTGTAGTAGAGTTTGATGTCCGGTATTGTGATCCCTCCTACTTTGTGTTTCTTTCTCAAAATTGCTGCGGCTATTCGGGGTCGTTTATGGTTCCATATAAATTTTTGAAATGTCTGTTCTATTTCTGTGAAATACGTCATTGGTATCTTTATAGGGATTGTGTTGAATCTATAAATTGCTTTGGGTAGTATGGACATTTTGAGGATATTAATTCTTCCAATCCATGAGCACGGTATATGCTTCCATTTATTTGTGTCTTCCTTAATTTCTTTTTTCAATGTTGTATAGTTTTCTGCGTACAGGTCTTTTACATCTTTGGTTAAATTTATCCCTAGGTACTTTATCTTTTTTCTTGCTATATCGAATGGTATATTTTTTTCTGATTTCTTCTTCTATTGCATTGCTGGTGTACAAAAACGCCTTTGATTTCTGAATGTTGACTTTGTATCCTGCTGTTTTGCCAAATTCACTTATTAGGTTGAGGAGTTTTTTGGTAGAGTCTACAAGGTTCTCTATGTACACTCTCATGTCATCTGCAAACAATGATAGTTTTACCTCCTCCTTTCCTATTTGGATGCCTTTTATCTCTTTCTCTTGTCTGACCCCTGTGGCTAGGACTTCCAATACGATGTTGAAAAGAAGCGGTGAGAGCAGACATCGTTGTCGTGTTCCCGATCTTAGTGGGAAAGCTTTCAGTTTTTGCCCGTTGGGTATGATATTAGCTGTAGGTTTTTCATATATGGCCTTTATTACGTTGAGGAATGCCCCATTTATTCCCATTGTGCTGAGTGTTTTGATCATAAATGGGTGCTGTACCTTGTCAAATGCTTTTCCTGCATCTATTGAGATGATCATGTGGTTTTTGTCTTTTCTTTGATTTATGTGCTGTATCACGTTTACTGATTTGCGTATATTGAACCATGTCTGCATCCCTGGGATGAATCCCACTTGATCGTGGTGGATAATCTTTTGACTGTATTGCTGGATGCGGTTTGCCAATATTTTGTTGTGGATTTTAGCATCTATATTCATCAGCGAAATTGGCCCGTAATTTTCTTTCTTTGTAGGGTCTTTATCGGGTTTTGGGATCAGGGTGATGCTGGCCTCATAGAAGGAGTCTGGGAGTCTTCCCTCCTCTTGGATTTTTAGAACAGTCTGAGAAGGACAGGGGTTAGCTCTTCCTTAAATGTTTTGTAAAATTCTCCTGGGAAACCGTCTGGCCCTGGGCTTTTGTGTGCTGGGAGTTTCTTGATTACTTCTTCAATTTCCCCAGCTGTTATCGGTCTGTTCAAGCTTTCTGTTTCTTCCTCCTCCAGTGATGGAAGATTATACTTTTCTAAAAATTTGTCCATTTCATCCAGATTTTCAAATTTCTTGGCATATAATTGTTCATAATAGTTTCTGATAATCATTTGTATTTCTGTGGTATCAGTTGTTATTTCTCCTCTTTCATTTCTGATATTATTAATTTGGGTCCTCTCCCTTTTTGTCTTGATGAGTCTGCTTAATGGCTTGCCAATTTTATTAATCTTTTCAAAGAACCAGCTTCTGGATTGGTTGATCCTCTGAATTGTTCTTTTTGTCTCTATGTCATTCAGTTCTGCTCTAATCTTGACTATTTCCTTCCTTCTACTTGCTCTGGGATTTATTTGTTGTTGTTTCTCCAGTTCTTGAAGTTTCAGTGTTAGGTCTTTTATTTGAAATGTTTCTATCTTTTTAAGGTAAGCCTGTATTGCTATGAACTTCCCTCTCAGGACCGCCTTTGCTGTGTCCCATAGGTTTTGGAGAGTTGTCTGTTCATTTTCATTTGTTTCCAGAACCATCCTGTCTTCTGGAGACACCTAGGCAGAAAAGAAGACAAAAGCAAAATAAACGTACATCAACAGAGTTAGGGATACAAGAAAAAATACTGAAGATGATGTGGCCAGGTAAGAGAGTTGAGGTGGGGAAAGAGCTAAAAGGAAGTACTGTTTGCAAAGGTCATAGCCCTGAGACAGGCCCAGGGATGAGATTTAATGGGAAGATTATTAGAATGCTCCCTCTATTCCATACATCATTGCAATGCCTAGAGATTTCCAGGGTAACATCAGTGGACTATCAGTGAAACAGCTGCAGTACACCAATTCAAGAGTGGAGACAAAAAACAAAGATACAATAGGAATTTAAGAACTCTGGTATCTAAAGCAAAAACAAAAACAGAGCACGACTTTTACTCATTATCAACATAAATCTTAACACTAAAGGCCCATTTATCTAAATTCCTGTTATCCAATCAAGCATGTGGAGATTTCAAATTAAAAAAAAAAAAGTTTACAAGGCACCTCGGCATAGTAGCACAGTTGACTGAAGCATTGTCCTGTAAACTGAAAGGTTTGGATTTGATTCCTGGTCAAGACACATACCCAGGTTGCAAGTTTGATTCCCCATTGAGGCATGTCTGGCATGTCTGGGAGGCAACAATTGATGTTTCTCACATTGATGTTTCTTTCTCTCTCTCTCTCCCTTCCTCTCTCACTAAAGTCAAGAAACATATTGTTGGGTGAGGATTTAAAAAATTATAAGGCATGACAAGGGACAAAGCAATCATCAGAATTAGATTACAATTTGACACATATGTTGGAATTATAGACAAGGATTTTATGTGAACTGTAAAATATGTGAAAGATCATAAAGAAAATATTAGACAACATGCAGAATCAGATGAAAAAACAGAGAGCTGGAAACTTAAGAAGAATGAAAGGAATAGCTAGGAATCAAAACCAGAGTAACATAAATGAAGAATATCTTCAAGAAGCTCATCAGCAATCTGCACAAGGCTGAGGAGAGGATTGATGAACTTAAAAAATACGTCAGTAGAAACTTCTCAAATTGTAATGCAGAGATTGAGCAAAAAAAAAAGAAAAAAAACTCATGAACATGGAAAAAGACTGTGGTGATTGTTGGGGGAAGGGGTGGGTGGAGGTGGAAGATAGTATAACGGTGATAAATGGTAATGGAAAAATATAATAAAAAATAAACTACTTAAAAAAGAATAGAAACATCAAAAACTGTGGGACAATATCGAAAAGTGTAAGTAGACATGTACTCTGAATGCTAGAAGCAAGAGAAACAGAAAGCCACAGAGAAGAAATGCTTGAATTAATAATGTGTATGAACTCACATTATTGACAGACATCAAACCACAGATCCAGGAAGCTCCAATAACTCCAAGGATTATACATTTCAAAATCATGAACATCTAGAAAACAATTAACAAGGATAAAATCTTAAATAAATCTAGATTATGGAGGGAAAGAATACTTTTCCAAGAACAAGGATAAAAATGACAGTACTTATTTTCTTTTCAGAAGCCCCATGAGGAAAAAAAGTGAGTAAACCCATAAGGTATATAATTTTTTTAAAAAGGACCAACCTAGGATTCTAAATTTTGTAAAATTATCCTTCATAAATTGAAAAGTAATAAGGACTTTCTCAGACAAATTGAGGGAATATATTTCCCTCAGACCTACCCTGCAATAAATGATAAAAGAATTTATTCATTAGAATGATGAAATAGGTCAGAAACTTGCAATTACATAAATAAAACATGTTACAAAAGAAACAAAATATTTTATTTGTATTAATATTAATTATTCTGAAAGGTAACTGTTTAAATTCATAATAATGGCTAATTACTGGTGATAGTGTAAAAATAAGTGAAATAAATAAGTAGCAATGTCACAAGACACAGGAGAAGAAAGGAAATGTTTTGTTTTAAAGTACCTATACTGCATGTGAAATTGTATCATTTTATTTGGATGTGTATGTCCATAATTTGCCAAATATGTTTTAAACATTAGAATAATTAAACACTATGTTTTAAACTCTAGGTTGATAACTCAAGAGATGGGAAAAAGTGGAAATATGAGATGTTCAGTTAAAAGCAGAGATGAGCTCTCCCCCATAAAAAGATGAAAAATAAAACTAACAACTGCTTCAATAATCACTGGAAATGGGAGTGATGAAGATACACCACATAACAACAGAGATTATCATAGTATATTATAAAAAAAGTCAGCTTTATATTGTGATTAAGAAAACTGTAAATATAAGAGTTCATATAGGTTAAAAGTAGAGAGATGGAGAATGACATACTTTGCTAACACTATTCAAAAGAGAGCTGGAGTAGCTATATTAATATCAGAAACACAGACTTTGGAACAAGATTACCAGGGATAAAGAGGAGCAATGTTACTCTTTAACAGTCCTCCTCTTCCTTTTGTTCATTAATATTCATTGTTCTTGAGACTTGCTTGAGAACAACCCAGAAGAAGCCCATAGTTGCCTTTTTAAAAAAATATTTTATTTTACTTAATTTTTTATTCTTTATGCTATTATTGTTGTCCCAATTTTTCCCCTTCATTCCCCCCACCAAACCCACTCCCCACTTCCATAGTCAATCTCTACCTTGTTGTCCATGTCCATGGGTCCTTCACATATGTTATTTGAAGACTCCCTTCACCTTCTTTCAAACAGCACCTCTTTCCCTTCTCCCCTCTAGCAGCTGTCAATCCATTCCATGGTTCTATGCCTCTGGTTCTATATTCCTCATTAGTTTATTTTGTTGATTAGATTCCTCTTATAAGTGAGATATATGGTATTTGTCTTTTACCAACTAACCTATTTCACTTAGGATAATGGTCTCCAGGTCCATCCATGCTGTTGCAAATGGTAGAACTTCTTTCTTTCTGTTGCCTAGTATTTCATTGTGTAGATGTGCCACAGTTTTTTAATCCACTCATCTACTGAAGGGCACTTAGGCTGTTTCCAAACCTTGGTTATTGTAAGGAACACTGCTATGAACGTAAGATGCATAAATTGTTTAGAATTGGTGTTTTGGGCCTCTCAGGGATTGCTGGGTCAAAAGGCAGTTCAATTTTTAGCTTGTTGAGGAAATTCCACACTGTTTTCCACAGTGGCTGCACCAGTCCTCATTCCCACCAACAATGCACTAAGGTTCCCTTTTCTCCACATCCTCACCAGCACTTGTTTGTTGATTTGTTAATAATAGCCATTCTGTCAGGTGTGAAGTGATAGCTCATTGTGGTTTTAATTTGCATCTCTCTGATGGCTAGTGATATTGAGCCTTTTTTTTTTCTTATGTCTATGGGCCATCTGTATATCCTCCTTGGAGAAGTGTTTATTCAGGTCCTTTGCCCATTTTTTAATTGGATTGTCCTTATATGTTGAGTCTTATGAGTTCTTTACATATTTTGAAGATTAAACCCTTGTCCGATGTATCATTGGCAAATATGTCCTCCCATGCAATTGGTTCTCATTTCATTTTGATGATGATTTCTTTAGCCATGCAGAAGATATGGCTAAAGAAACCATCATCAAAATGTGGTTGCCATTTATCAGCACCTTCTACTGGATGAGAGGAAAGCAGTTTGACTTTCATGTCTCTTACTAAACCAGCCTCAGTCTTTCTTCCTGCTGAGGATGAATCCGTACAAACCACTGTAGATCATAAGAGCACATATATGAATGGAAGGTCAAGTGATGATTAAAATGAGATTCATTCCAAAACAAACAAGCATAGTTATTAAAAAATATATATTTAATTGAGCAACTTATGTATTCTCTCCTACCAGCCCAGTAAGCAGTTGCCCCATGGAATTTCACTATTGTTTGTCATTATAGTATCCTCCCTGCACATAAACCATACCCTTGCCTTAAATTAGGCATTTTGGGAAGATGTTTTCACTCACACTGTTCTTCAGATTCCTTTTTAGTACACCAGTAGTCATCACACTATCTTCAAAAATAATTATTTAACCAGAGCCTAATACAACTTATTACTCCCTTAGTGTTAAGTAAACTGATACCCTGATGATCATTAACAACTCCCAATGCTCCCTGATTTACATCAGGGTCCTGTTAATGTGAGAATGTGCTTCTGTGGCTGTCATTGTCATGCTACATGTCTAATGATGGACACATCTCCATATGTGTCATGTACACTAATACATGATATCTCCACTAACAACACAGGTGTGCAAAGCTGTCATTATTAAATCTAAGAACTGTCTGAGTCACTTAGAGGAATACTTTTCATGTCTATTACACAGTTTCACCTTCTGAATAATTTAATATTCAAGCTGTGTAAGTCTAAATAGCTCAGCACAGCTGGTGTGGTGTCTTGTTATTTCTCACTCTTCCTCTTATCTGTTCAATTTTTATAATTGGAAGCTGAAAATGGTATGGTAAATGAATAAAATTATTCAAGGAATTCACATATTCCACACACAGTCTGCGAGAAGCTTAAATCAATTTTCTTAAACTGTCAGCTACGATGTCTATCTAAATGGAGAAACGGAGTTTAGTCAGAATCATTGCTTATTGTTTGTCTCTGAAATAATGAAACAGAAACGTTGGTAGGAGTTTATTTTAGTATCTATTTTTCCAATTTTGAATGGCTCCTGCAAGTTATGAATATTTTGCTACTTAATTATAAAAACATTAACCCCTTTTTCCTTTAAGGGAATATACCCTCTAAGAGAATGTTTTACTGATTTTGGTGGAGCAACATGTCAAGTGAAAATGCATCTTTCTACCTTGACCTCTGAGCCTTGAGAATGTACTCTTTTATATTTGATTTAATCAAATGTAGTATTTATGCTGCTTCACATTTTAAACATAAATGTCAGAATATGGGTTTTTCTTGTATTTATGTTGTACAGTGGTTGTTTAGGTCAATATCTTATTTTTAATCTAAATGCTTTCTTGTATGATGTTATAAAAGTGAAAAATTTCATTCTTATATGTATAAATTGTGTCTAACAAATAGTTGACTTCATTATGAAAAATGGAAATATTTTTATTGCATAAGTGTTATTCAAGGCTAATATTTCATACTTATATTCACTAATTGCTAATTCTAAAATGAAGATGTTTATTAAGAAATAATTTCCAAAGAATAACTGCTTATTTTAAATTTCATGAATTTGGAATTTTTTTCTCCTTAAGCTGTATACAAAAACCAGAACATAGTATGTATATATTTTTTGTCTTCAGCAACAGCATCTTATTTAGATAATTGTCATTTGTGGTCATTTGCAGTTAAATTTTAGTGAGTAAATAAGTATAACTTTGAAGATATGGCAAATCACCTAATCAGCTTAATCCTCACAATGAAAATGACTTCTTCTGGGTCAGTCCATTTGGGTATTAATTCAGATCATTGAGAGAGAGCAAGTTAGAATGACCTGATTTCATGGGCAAGCATCCAAATGGACCTAAGGCACCAAGACCTGTTATGTAACTTTCTCCTTCAAGTTTGCACCACACAAGTAAAGCCTACACTCATGGAACAATACTCCAGTTTGTGCCAACTACATATTTAAGGATTTCTTTTCTAACTTCTAAATTATTTGCATACATAAGTCAGCTTTTGCCATTTTAAAACTGTCTTTATCTAGCTATTCTTTCTTTTTGTTTTCTTAGAGGTGTTTGTAAAAGTGCAAAATTGACTTTCGTGAGTAAAGCTTCTAAGAAGTTATATCTATGTGATCAAGTCATCTTTCCTGACCCACAGTCCTGCTATTTACATTTTACAGATTTTGCTTCTCATTCTCTGGAAACACATTTTTTTCCTTTTTTCTTTTTCTTTTTTGGCACTTGAATGATTTAATCCACTCAAATAATTTCATTCATTTGTAAACACTTTTTAAGGTATTGATTCCCCAAACTCCTCCACCTTCCCTCTTGACTAATTGAGATAATTTTCTGTTTATTTTCCTAGGATTAAGGAAAATGGGACTAACTCCCCTCTAACACTATACTTTCTGGAGCCAGCTGAGACTCATTTCCCCATTCTAAGTGCATCTTCTGGCTGAAAGTTGATCAGTATTCTCCCCAGTTTCTGTTCTCTAATCTAGATCAGTATGATTCTACCTTAAATAAGGATAAAAACAAAAATATAAAAGCAAAAAACAATAAATACCATACTCTTTTGAGACTCAATGGCACTCAATAACCTGTATTTCCTCATCATTTTCTCACCCTGAAAAAAAGTTTGCTTCTATTTTTTTGTTATTGTTGTTCAAAACTTGAGTTCTGCCACCATTCTGAGTGACTTAAGACATGGATTTGGGTAAACTATCTATCCCCATAGTTTATAATTTACATCTTTATTTTGGTTATTTTTCATTATACCTCATCAAGCTTTTATTTCTATGAAAACATGCTGGATCTTATCGTTATCTGGAATAACTGCTCTTATAAGATTTTAAGCTAAAATATCTAACTTCAAGGCAAATACGACAAATAAATCTCAACAATTTTGATACTTAGCTCTTTGTTTACCTCGTTTTTTCTGTTCTATGCCCTTTTACTAGCTCCATTTTTTCCCCTACCTAAGCTCAATCCTAAATGGATTGTGTTCACTGCCCTTTCAGTAACATTTCCTACAGATACATCATGCTTCTGCAGCATACAGGCAACAGGCCCACACTCTGCACACTCTGACAAGAGCAGTCTGCCTTCCTTCTTTCTTCACACAGGAAAGTACACAATTAAGCAAAGTGATATGGTATGAATGTCCTGGTTTGTAACCTGAGGTGGATTCTAAGTCACCTTCTTTCCTTCCTGCTTGAAATAATGTTCCAAACTTCTACCAAAATTTAGATGATTTGAAATGTAAAAGAGTTAAGGGATACTGAAAGTGAAGAATTCTCTTTCCTTATAAAGAAAACATCAAAATGTTCTCTATATTTTCTTTTATGTGACTCTCTTACCAAGCCTCAGTTTTCCAAAGAGAAAACCAGATAGTGATAGAATTTTCTTTCACTCTAAATGTCTACTAAAACATGAATGCATTTTTCTCTAATAATCTACATCAAACTTGTATAGATAGATATAGATATATATGTATATAGATATGTAAATAAATATAGATAAATTTTTTCACTACCATTTCCCATTTTCTTTAGCCCTTTTCAGTTCTTTCTTTCTCAGTATGAAAATCAAAAAATTTTCAAAGTCTAAAAATTATTTGAATCTCTACTTTATAAATTAACATGCATAGAAGAATGTTAATCAACCCCCACAAGAAACTAGAATTTGCTTCATATTTTATTACTAAAAAACATAAGGAATCTTTTAATTAATTTCAATCCATTTTGAAAGATATCCAAAGGCAGGCAAATTATCTGAGTGTGTTTTTTTTTCTCTTTCTTTTTCTTTCTAATTTCATGAACTTTCATTTGGTCCAAAACCAATGAAAAACAATCATTTTACTTGTTAAGTTGTTTCTTCTTTTGTTTCCTTTGTGACTTGTTCTGAATCCAGCTATTGGCACACACTTATATAACTTAAGTGTAATGGCAATGAGGTTGTGAGATTTTTATTAGTAGTAATTCAACATTTAAGAACCATTTTCTTTTTAAAAACTTCATTCATAAAGACTCAGATATCTGTCTCTCAGTTATTAGTCATCACCCATTCCAATTTTTAGAATAGTGTGTGGCCTGTTAACTGCCTCCTAAGGCTTCTGGGTGAAACTCATAATGTACCTCCAGGATCTGTCATCCTTCAGGCAAGACCTCATCTAACTACAAAAAATGGATAGGTTAGAGTTTTGATTTTTAAGGTACTGAGTAATAAGGTTTCCAACTTCCCTTTTTATACACACATACATATATACACATACATATGGAATATTATTCAATATTAAACCAGGAAAAGGAAGGAAATCTTTCCATTTGCCATAACATAAATGGGTCTTGAGGGCATTACATTGAGTGAGATAAGTCAGACAAAGAGAGACAAATATTGAGTGATCTCACTTATATGTGGAATCTAAAAGAGTCAGACTTTTAAAAACAGAGAGTAGAAAAATGACGTGAGGAGATAGGAAGGTGGGAGGATTGTGGGGAGATGTAGTTTAAGGTACAAACATGCAACTTGTAGAAAAATATGTCCTGGAGATCTACTGCACAGCAAAAAGATAATAGAAGCTTCAAAGTTGATAATAGAATAGATCTTAATTGTTCTTACCACACACACAAAAAGATAATTATGTGATATGGAAGAAGGACTAGGTAATACTACAGTAGTAAACATACTACAATATATAAATTCATCAAATCAACATGTATAGCTTAAACTTAAGCAATGTTATATGTCAATTATATCTGTTAAAAAATCTCATTGAACTATTAAAAAACTAGTTTGTTTAATATAGTAGAAAAATTCTAAATTCAGAATTTTAACTTCTATATCCTTATCTTGGCTCTTCTAATTATAAAATTCATACTTCTTATCTTTATACTCCCTGAGTTTCATTTTTCTCATCTCCATATTAGTGAAGTTCAAACTAAAACCTAACAGAATTTGCTCACTAATGCAGTAAGACTGTATTTTTCAATGTTTGGCATATCATTTATCTCACTACATAAGTTTCTTTCTAGATTAAGTGCAGAATTGTGCCTTATATATGTCTTGCACATAGTAAGGAGCCAAATAATGGTTTGTGAACAAAATGAGAGAGGAACATTTGAAATATAAACTAATATTTTGGCTTTTAATGTTCAGTTGTAAGCACTAAATTAAATAATCTTTTAGAAGAAGAAAAATAAATGTGTTAGTTTAATATTATAATTTTAAGTGTATGTTATTATGTTATTCTCTTTGGGGTTCCAAGTAAACTTCATTGGACTCCACTGTTTTATTTGAGTCAGAAAATCCAAATCAAAATTTTATAAAATACAAGGTAATTATTGGCAAAGAAAGTTTAAAACTTTCATGTTGATTATAATAAGCAACAATTATTACCAGAAGCTTGATCCAGTGGATCAAAGTCACCGACATGCCATCTCACCATTCTATCCTTTGGGTTTATTCTCAGGTTTATATATGCTTTCCTGAACTTCCTACACATGTCCCTGTAGTTATGAATGTCTCCATTTTTGTGTTATAGCAGAGAACAAAACACGATCATGTATGTTATCTTTACACTAATGTTTATACTCACTTCATCCTATTATCTAAAATCATTCTTAAACTATTCACCATGGACAGGAAAATGTGAACTTCCACTGACCTGTCAGTGAAGACCTATCCTAGATTCGAGAGTAGGGTCATTCCCACCTAAATCACAGGCAGGGAATGCAAAGGGATATATTGTTGAAAAAAAACCAGGAGCAAATATCTTTGGTTGGGTTCCTTGAGAGGTGTACTTTAAGACAATAATGTAAATACAAGTGGGTATGTGTTTGTTAATCTCATCTGGGAGATGAAGAAATAAGTCTGTAGAAGATGAAGCTTCAAGAAGTGTTTTGTGTAGACAACTAGTGCTTGGACCCTCTGGGAAATTTTGAAAGACCAACCAATAGGTGAGAAGACCTTGAATTACTGCTTGATAGATGCTTCAGAAGAGAAGTAACTACTAAACCTCCCATTTGGTATTGGTAGTGCAGTGTGGGGTCAGGTCACCAGAAAAGGGTCTCAATCAAAGACACAGATACTTGCAGGTCCAGGTCCACAGAAATGTGTCAATATGCATGTCCTCCTATACTAATTGTATGTCTTCATACATATGAATATTTTACAAACAGACTTAAGTAGAGGCTTGGGAGTCCTAGAACAAAATCTACTACCCTGGCTTTAAAAAATAATCTACTCCAATTTGTAAAATTAAAATTATCTGCTTTTATTGTTGGCTTTTCATTGAAGAAAGAATTTATGGAATGTGTCATTTATCCATATGTCAATTTAAAGGCACTATTTTTTTAATTAAAAAAAAATATTGTTGTTCAAGCACAGTTGTCTCCATTTCCTTCCCACCATTCTCCCCGCTCCTGCCATCCCCACCTCTCACCTTTGATCCTACCCCCTTTTGCCTTTGTCTATGTGTCCTTTATACCTGGTCTTTCATGACCCTTCCTTTTTCCCTCTGTGTTATCCCCTCCCCCCTCTCATCTGGTTACTGTTAGTTTCTTCCTTATTTCAATGTCTCTGGTTATATTTTGCTTGCTTATTTGTTCTGTTGATTTGGTTCCACTTATAGGTGAAATCATATGGTATTTGTCTTTCACCGCCTGGCTTATTTCACTTAGCATAATATCTCCAGTTCCATCCATGCTGTCACGAAGTGTAGGTGCTCCTTCTTTCTTTCTGCTGCATAGTGTTCCATTGTGTAAATGTATTATAGCTTTTTGATCCACTCATTTATTGATGGGAACTTAGGTTGCTTCCAATACTTAGCTACTGTAAACTGAGTTGCTATGAGTATTGGAGTGCACAGGTTCTTTTGAATTGATGTTTCAGGATTTTTAGGGTGTAACCCCAGCAGTGTAATTGCTGGGTCAAAAGGTAGTTCAATTTTTAGTTTGCCGAGGAAATTCCATACTGTTTTCCACAGTGGCTGCACTAGTCTGAATTCCTACCAACAATATACTAGGGTTCCCTTTTCTTCATAACTTCTCCAGCACGTATTGTTTGTCGATTTGTTTATAATGGCAATATTGAATAGTGTGAAGTGGTATGTCATTGTGGTTTTAATTTGCACCTCTCTGATGGCTAGTGATGCCGAGCATCCTTTCATATGTCTCTGGGCCCTCTGCATGCCCTCCTTGGAGAAATTTCTGTTCAGGTGCTTTACCCATTTTTTAATTGGTATCCAAGGTGTCATTGGCAAATGTTTTCCCATACAGATGGTTCCTTTTTCATTTTGCTGATGTTTTCTCTAGATGTGCAGGTGCTTTTTATTTTAATGAAGTCCCATTTATTTTTAGCCTTCCTTTATGTCTGTTGCTCTAGGGGATATATCAGTGAAAATACTGCTGAGTGAAATATCTGAGATTTCCCTGCCTATATTCTCCTCTAGGACTTTATTGGTGTCACAACTTATATTTAAGTCATTTATCCACCTTGGATTTATTTTTGAATGTGGTATAGGTTAGTGATTGAATTTCATTTTTTTTTTTTTGCATATATGTGTCCAGATATCCCAGCACCATTTGTTGAAGAGGTTATTTTTTCTCAATTTTATGCTTCTTCCCCCTTTGTCAAATATTAATTGACCATAGAGACATAGTCTTACTTCTAGGCTCTCTATTCTGTTCCATTGCTCTATGTGTCTGTTTTTATGCCAGTACCAGACTGTTTTTATTACAGCAGCCTTGTAGTATAGTTTGATGTCGAATGTTGTGATCCTTCTGACTTTATTCTTTCTCAAAACTGTGACAACTATTTGGAATCATTTATGGGTCCATGTAAATTTTAGAAATGTCCTATAACTGAAATATGTCGTTGGTGTTTTAATAGGGACTGCATTCAATCTGCAAATTGCTTTGGGTAGTGTGGACATTTTGATGTTAATTCTCCCAATCCAGGAGCACGGTCTATGCTTCCATTTACTTGTGTCTTCCTTAATTTCTTTCTTCAGTGTTGCATAGTTTTCTGAGTACAAGTCTTCTTCCTCGATTTGGTTTATTCCTAGGTACTTTATTTTCCTTGGTGCTATAGCAAATGGGATTTTTTCCTCTATTTCTGATTCTGATATTTCATTGTTGGTGTACAAAAATGCCTTAGATTTCTGAATATTGACTTTGTTTCCCACTGTTTTGCCAAATTCACTTCTTAGGTTGAATAGTTTTTTGGGGGCATCTATGAAGTTTTCTATGTACAATATCATATCATCTGCAAACAGTGACAGTTTTACTTCCTCTTTTTCAATTTGGATGCCTTTTATTTCTTTTTCTTATCTGATCACTGTGGCTGGAACTTCCAAAACTATGTTGAATAAAAATGGTGAATGTGGACATACTTGCCTTGGTCCAGATATTAGGGAGAAAGCTTTTAGTTTTTGGCTCTTGTGTATGATGTTGTTATAGGTTTTTCATATATGGTTACTATGTTGAGGTATGCCCCTTTTATTCCCACTTTGCTGAGTGTTTTTATCATAAATGAGTGCTGTACCATATCAAATACTTTTTTCCCATCTATTGATATAATAATGTGGTTTTTGTCTTTCCTTTTGTTTATGTGAGGTATTATGTCTATTGATTTGTGAATATTGAAACTTACTTGCATCCCTGGGATGAATTCCACTTGATCGTGGTGGATACTCTTTTTAATGTGTTGCTGGATGTGGTTTGCCAATATTTTTTTGAGGATTCTAGTCTATGTTCATCAGTGATATTGGCCTATAATTTTCTTTCTTGGCTGTGTCTTTATCTGGTTTTGGGAATAGGATGATGATAACCTAAGACAAAGAGTTTGGAAGTCTTCTCTCTTCTTAGATTTTTTGGAATAGTTTGAGAAGGATGGGGATTAGCTCTCCTTAAATGTTTTGTAGATTCTCCTGTGAAACCACCTGTGTGGGGCTTTTGTGTGCCCGCAGTTTTTGATTACTGCTTCAATTTCAACATCTGTTATCGGCCTGTTCAGTCTTTCTCCTTCATCTTCTCTCTCAGTTTTGGAAGATTATATTTTTCTAGGAATTTGTCCACTTTACCCAAGTTTTCACTTGGCATATAGTTGTTTATAATGATTTCTTACAATCCTTTGTATTTCTGTGGAATCAGCTGCAATCTCTCTTCTTTCATTTCTGATTTTATTTATCTGGGTCCTTTCTCTTTTTTTCTTGCTAAGTTTGCTTAGAGGTTTGTCAATGTTGTTTATCTTTTCAAAGAAGCTGCTCCTGGATTAGTTGATCCTTTGAATTGTTGTTTTGGTGTCTATGTCATTTAATTCTGCTCTTATCTTGGTGATTTCCTTCCTTCTACTCACTCTGAGCTTTTTGTTATTGTTCTTCCAGTTCTTGTAGGGTTAGGTTGTTTATTTGAAATGTTTATATCTTTTTTAGTTAGGCTTATATTGTTATGAACTTCCCTCTCAGGACTGCCTTTGCTCTGTCCCATAAGTTTTGGATAGTTGTGTGTTCATTTTTGTTTGTTTTCAGAAACTTTTTGATTTCTTTGATCTCATTATTAATCTGTTCGTTGTTGAATAGAATGCTATTCAATCTCCATGAGTTTGAATGCTTTTGAGTTTTTTTCTTTGAGGTTGGTTTCTAGTTTCAAGCTCTTGTGGTCTGAGAAGATGCTTGTTATGAAATCAACTTTCTTGAATTTTTTGAGGCTTGTTCTGTGTCTTACCATGTGGTGTATCTTTGAAAATATTCCATGTGCATTTGAAAAGAATGTGTATTTTGCTTCTTAAGGGATGAAAGGTTCTGTATGAATCAGTTAAGTGCATTTGATGTAGGACATTGTTCGTGCCTCAATATCCTTGTTGATATTTTGTTTAGAAGATATCCATTTTTTGACAGTGGAGTGTTAAAATTCCCTAGTATAAGTGTGTGGCTGTCTATATCTCAAAGTTCTCCAAGATTTTCCTTATATATTTTGATTCTCCTAGGTTGGGTGCATATAGGTTTAGAACGCTTATGTTTTCTTAATGGACTCTTCCCTTGAGTATTATGGAGTGTTCTTCGGGATCTCTTTTTATGGCTTTTGTTTTGAAGTCTATTTTGTCTGACGTAAGTATTGTTGCCCTGGCTTTTTTTTTTTGTCCTGTCCATTTGCTTGCAATATATTTTTTCCAAACCTTCACTTTCTCTCTGTGTAGGTCTTTTTTTCTGAGACAGGTCTCTTGTAGGCAGCATATGTGCAGGTTATGTTTTATTATCCATTCATCTACCCAGTGTCTTTTGATTGGAGCATTTCATCTATTAACATTAAGGTTATTATTGATAGGTACTTATTCATATTCCCCCTTTTGCAGCTGTGTTCCCCTCTCTCTCCTCTTTTTCTTCCTCGTCTTTTGTTAAGAAGTATTTATTTATTTATAGATAAAGGGGAAGGGAGGGAATAGAGTGGGAAAGAAACAGCAATGTGTGGTTGCCTCATGTGGCAACCCCCCACTGGGGACCTGGCCCACAACCCCAACATGTGCCCAACTTGGGAATCGCACCAGCAACCTTTTGGTTTGCAGGCTGGTGCTCAGTACACTGAGCCACACCTGCCAGGGGTTCCTTCTTCTTCTTATAACAGCCCCTTTGCCATATCTTGCAATGCTGGTTTGGTGGAGGTGTATCCTTTCAGCTTAATTTTGTCTGGGAAACTTCTTATTTTCCCTTTTATTTTAATGAGAGCTTCTCTGGGTAGAGTAATCTTGGTTGAAGTCTTTGGATTTTCATGACTTGGAATATTTCTTGTCATTCTCTTCTGGTTTGCAGCGTTTCTCTTGAGAAATCAGCTGCTAGCCTTATCAAGGCTCCCTTGTATGTTACCTCTTGTTTCTTTCTTGCTGCAGTTAAGGTTCTCTCTTTGTCTTTAAAAGTTGGCATTTTAATTATTATGTGTCTTGGAGTATGTCTCTTTGGGTTCATCTTCTTTGGGACCTTTTGTGTTTCCTGAACTTTTGTGGTATTTTCTCTCTCCTGGTTTGGGAAGTTTGCCTGTCTTTTTTTTTTTTTTTTGAAACAGGGTTTCTATCCCTTGCTCTTTTTCTTCTCTTTTTGGTATCCTTATTATTATAATGTTGATGCGTTTCATGTTGTCTTGCATATCCCTTAAAGTCCCTTCATATTTTGTGAGTCTTTTTTTCATGCCACTGTTCTACATGGGTATTTCTACCTTGTCTTCCAGCTCAATAATTCAGTACTATGCTTCATCCAGCGTGCTTGTAATTCCTTCTAGTGTATTTTTTTACTTCAGAAATTGTATTATTCATTTCTTCCTAGTTTTTTCTTACTTTTATTTTTTTAATTTATTTTTTCAAATACATTTCTTTTTGCCTACCCCCCATCATTTTCCCTTGCCCCTCCCATCTTCCCTCCCTCAGCTCTTCCCCTTTGGTTTTGTCCATGAGTCCTTCCTATATGTTCCTTGACTTTCCCCTTCCCTTCCTTTTCCCCACCGCCCCACCCTCACTCCCTCCCTCTTGTCTCTGTTGATTTCTTTTCTTTACATGTTGCTGGTCTTATTTTCCTTGCATCTTTGTATTGCTGCTTAGGTTCAACTTATAGGTGAGATCATATGGTATTTGTCTTTCGCTCCCTCGCTTATTTCACTTAGCTTAATGCTCTCCAGTTCCATCCATGCTGTCAGGAAGTCTAGTAGTTCTTTTTTCTTTCTGCTGCATAATATTCCATTGTGAATATGTATCATAATTTTTTGATCCAATCAACTACTGATGGGCATTTAGGTTGCTTCCAACACTTGGCTATTGTAAATTGTGCTGCTATGAAAATTGGGGTGCCTAGGTTCTTTTCTATTGGTGTTTTGGTGTTCTTAGGGTATAGTCCCAGCAGGGGAATCACTGGATCAAAAAACAGATCCATGTTCAGCTTTTTGAGGAAACTCCACACCACCTTCCACATTGGCTGTACCAATCTGCATTCCCACCAACAATGTACTCGGGTGCCCTTTTGTCCACAGCCTCGCCAGCACCTGTTGTTTGTGGATCTGTTTATGATGGCCATTCTGACCAGTGTGAGGTGGTACCTCATGGTGGTTTTGATCTGCCTTCCTCTGATGGCTAGTGATGCTGAGCATCCTTTCCAATGCCTCTGCGCCCTCTGTATCTCCTCCTTGGAAAAGCATCTGCCCAGGTCCTTTGCCCATTTTTGGATTGGATCGTGTCTTCTTGGAGTAGAGTCGAGTGAGTTCTTTATATATCTTGGAGATCAAACCTCTATCTGATGTATCATTAGCAAATATATTTTCCCATACGGTTGGCTCCCTTTTCATTTTGCTGATGTTTTCTTTTGCCGTGCAGAAGCTTCTTATTTTGATGAGGTCCCACTTGTTTATTCTTTCCTTTATGTCCCTTGCTTTAGGAGACATACCAGTGAAAAAATTGCTGCATGGGATATCTGAGAGTTTCCTGCCAATGTTCTCCTCTAGGACTTTGATGGTGTTGTGACTTATATTTAAGTCTTTTATCCATCTTGAGTATATTTTTGTGTATGGTGTCAGCTGATGATCCAATTTCAATTTTTTGCATGTAGCCGTCCAGCTCTCCCAACACCATTGGTTGAAGAGGTTATTATTGCTCCATTTTATGCTTCTGCCCCCTTTGTCAAATATTAGATGCCCATAGAGACCTGGGCTTATTTCTGGGCTTTCTATTCTGTTCCACTGGTCTATGGGTCTGTTCTTGTGCCAGTACCAGGTTGTTTTGAGTATAGTGGCTTTGTAGTAGAGTTTGATGTCCGGTATTGTGATCCCCCCTACTTGTGTTTCTTTCTCAAAATTGTTGCGGCTATTCGGGGTCATTTATGGTTCCATATAAATTTTTGAAATGTCTGTTCTATTTCTGTGAAATACGTCATTGGTATCTTAATAGGAATTGCGTTGAATCTATAAATTGCTTTTGGTAGTATGGACATTTTGATGATATTAATTCTACCAATCCATGAGCACAGTATATGCTTCCATTTATTTGTGTCTTCCTAAATTTCTTTTTTCAATGTTGTATAGTTTTCTGCATACAGGTCTTTTACATCTTTGGTTAAATTTATGCCTTCACTTTTCCTCTTGTTATATCGAATGGTATTTTTTCTCTGATTTCTTCTTCTTCTATTGCATTGCTGGTGTAGAAAAATGCCTTTAATTTCTGAATGTTGACTTTGTGTCCTGCTGTTTTGCGAAATTCACTTATAAGGTTGAGGAGTTTTTTGGTAGAGTCTACAGGGTTCTCTATATACACTATTATGTCATATGGAAACAAAGATAACTTTACATCCTCCTTTCCTATTTGGATGCGTTTTATCTCTTTCTCTTGTCTGACCGCTGTGGCTAGGACTTCCAATACGATGTTGAAAAGAAGCGGTGAAAGCGGACATCGTTGTCGTGTTCCCGATCTTAGTGGGAAAGCTTTCAGTTTTTGCCCATTGAGTATGATATTGGCTGTAGGTTTTTCATATATGGCCTTTATTACGTTGAGAAATGCCCCATTTATTTCCATTGTGCTGAGTGTTTTGATCATAAATGGGTGCTATACTTTATCGAATGCTTTTTCTGCATCTATTGAGATGATCACGTGATTTTTGTCTTTTCTTTTATTTATGTGATGTTTACTGATTTGCGTATATTGAACCATCCCTGAATTCCTGTGATGAATCCCACTTGATCATGGTGGATTATCTTTTTCACCTATTGCTGAATGTGGTTTGCCAATATCTTGTTGAGGACTTTAGCATCTATATTCATCAGTAAAATTGGCCTGTAGTTTTCTTTCTTTGTAGGGTCTTTGTCTGGTTCTGGGATCAGGGTGATACTGGCCTCATAGAAATTGTCTGGGAGTCTTCCCTTGTCTTGGATTTTTTGGAATAGTCTGAGAAAGACAGGGGTTAGCTCTTTTTAAATGTTTTTTAAAATTCTCCAGGGAAACCATCTGGCCTAGGGCTTTTGTTTGTCGAGAATTTCTTGAATACTGCTTTAATTTCTCTAGCTGTTATTGGTTTGTTCAAGCTTTCTGTTTCTTCCTCCTTCAGTGTCGATAGATTATACTTTTCTAGAAATTCATCCATTTCATACAGGTTTTCATATTTCTTGGCATATTATTTTTCATAGTAGTTTCTGACAATCCTTTGTATTTCTGTGTTATCATTGTTATTTCTCCTCTTTCATTTCTATTATTAATTTGTGTCCTCTCCTTTTTTTTCTTGATCAGTCTGCTTAAAGGCTCTTCGATTTTATTTATCTTTTCAAAGAACCAGTTTCTGGATTGGTTGATCCTCTGAATTGTTCTTTTCATCTCTCTGTCATTCAGTTCTGCTCTAATCTTGACCATTTCCTTCCTTCTGCTGCTCAGGGATTTATTTGTTGTTGTTTCTCCGGTTCTTGAAGTTGTAGTGTTAGGTATTTTATTTGAAATGTTTCTATCTTTTATGTAAGCCTGTATTGCTATGAACTTACCTCAGGACTGCCTTTGCAGTGTCCCATAGGTTTTAGACTGTTGTCTGTTCATTTTCATTAGTTTCTAGAAATTTTTTAATTTCTTCTCTTATGTAATTATTGACTCATTCATTTTTTAATAGTCTACTGTTCAGTCTCAATGAGTTTGCAAGTTTTTGCAGTTTCTCTTTGAGGTTGATTTCCAGTTTCGAACACTTGTGGTCTTAGAAAAAGTTTGGTATTATTTCAATTTTCCTGAATTTGCTGAGGTTTGCTTTGTGTCCAGTCATGTGGTCTATCTTTGAAAACTTGCATGAGCATTTGAATAGAATGTGTATTTTATATCTTTGGTATGTAAGGTTCTATATATGTCAGTTAAGTCTATTTCATTCATTGTGTCATTCAGCTCCACAATATCCTTGTTGATGTTTTGTTTGGAAGATCAGTCCATTTTTTACAGGGGGATGTTAAAATCCCCTATTATCAGTGTGTTGCTGTGTATATCTTTTTTGAAGTCATCGAAGATTTTCCTTATATACTTGGGTGCTGTTATATTGGGAGCATATAAGTTAACAATGTTTATGTCTTCTTAATGGATTCTTCATTTAAGTATTATAAAGGATCCCTCTGGGTCTCTTTTTATGGCCTTTGTTTTGAAATCTATTTTGTCTGATATAAGTATTGCAGCTCCTGCCTTCTTCTCCTGCCCATTTGCTTGGAATATTTTTTTCCAGGCCTTTACTTTCAATCTGTGTAGGTCTCTTGCTCTGAGGTGGGTCTCTTGTAGGCAGCACATGTGTGGGTCATGTTTTCTTATCCATTCAGCTATCCTGTGTATTTTAATTGGGGCATTTAGTCCATTTACATGCAGAGTTATTACTGATAGAAATCTATTCATTTTCTCTATTTGTACCTGTGTTTTTCTCTTTCTCACTCTTTTCCTTCATCTTTTTAAACCAGTCCCTTTAGCATATCTTTTAGTGCTGGTTTGATAGAGATGTATTCTTTTAGCCTTCTTTTGTCTGGGAAAATCCTTATTTCCCGTTATATTTTAATTGAGAGCCTTGCTGGGTAGAGCAGTTTTCATTGCAGGCCTTTCTTTTCATTACTTGGAATATTTCTTGCCACTTTCTGACATAGTGTTTCTGTTGAGAAGTCAGCTCCTAGGTTTATCGGGGTCCCCTTGTATGTTATTTTCTCCTTCGCCCTTGCTGCCTTGAGGATTCTCTCTTTTTCTTTGAAAGTTACCATTTTAATGATGATAAGTCTTGCAGTGGACCTCCTTGTGTCGCTCTTTAATGGGGCCCTCTGTGCGTCCTGGATCCATGAGACCCTTTCTCTCCTCAAATTGGGGAAATTTTCCATCATTACTTTTTCAAGGAGGTTCTCTATCCCTTGTTCTTCTTCTTCTCCTTCTGGTATCCCTTTTAAGTGGATATTATTGCGTTTCTGGTTGTCCTGCATTTGCCTAAATGCCTCTTCATTCTTTCTGAGTCTTTTTTCCATTTCTTGTTCATTCTGGAAGCTTTTTCTACCTTATCCTTCATCTGACTGATTCAGTCCTTCTACTGTGTTCTTCAATTCAAATGGTATTCTTCATATCGTCTTGTGTGTTCTTGATAGTTTCTATGTCCTTTTTCCAGTTGATATAGTTGGTTGTAAGATCCCAATAGTTTCTCTGCAGTTTCTTATAGTTATCTTTGAGCTGGCTGAGCATATTGAGCTTCCTAAGAACCATTGTTTTGAATTCAACATCTGATAGTTCCCTTGCCTCTATTTCATTTAGCTCTCTCTGTGAGGATTCCCCTTTTCCACTCCTTTGGGGGGAACTTCTTTTTCTTCCCAGTTTTGTGTGAGTCTATTAAGAAATTTATTTATTTACTTGTTTATTTATTTTAGCTTCTGCTTCAATTGATTAGTCTATATTTCCTGACTGTGGATTAAACTTCTTTGGTAGTAGGCGTGTCTTTTTATTTATTTATTTATTCATTCATTTATTTTTATTTATTTATCTTTCTTTTCTGGGCCTGCCTCTGATGACGTCAGTTGTTGACCCTATATGACCTTGGGTCATTTGTTTGAGCTGCCAGGAGTCGACTTTCTGTGTCTCACTCCTGCTTTGGGCACCTCTGTGACCCCTTTGGCCAAGGATCCTCTATTTCTGTGGATCGCTCTGCACTCTCACACTGGCTCTTTGAGCGCGCTCCCCTGGAGCGGCAGGATCCCGCGCCTGCCTTGGTCGTGCGCGCTTGCCCCAGCCCAGGGGCGCTTATTCACGACCTCACACACTCGTCTGTCCCCTAGCCCGGTAGACACCCAGGCACTAGTCAGTTTAGGGTCTTCTATTGTGTACTTTCCCACTTTTGGCTCTTTGGGGGCATTGCCTGCCTACGCAAAATGGAGGCTATGGAAATGGGAGGAAGTCAGCTCCAGAACTCTCCTGTTAATCCTGTGTGCAGTCTCTCTTCCAGGGTCTCTGGGCAGCTCTGTGACCCCTTCGGCCCAGGATCCACTATTTCTGCAGACCACTGTGCACTCGTGGGCCTTCACCGGCCGGTTTACGCCTGCCCTCACCAATCCACACACTCCCTCCAGGCCCCGTGGGTGCCCACATGCGGGTGCACTTGCCAGGCCCGGCGAGTCGCACATGGGCTAGCCAAGCTTACTGGCCACTCAGCACGTGTGTGTGCGCACCTGTACTGGGTGGGTTTGGGCTGTCTATTATGTGCTTTTCAGCTTTTGGCTCTTTGGGGGCGTGGCCTGCCCACACACAGTAGAGATATGGAAAGGAGTAGGAGTTGGGATTCCCCGATTCCTCCTCCTGTTCTTTCCCCAATGCCTCCATTTCCAGTCTGTACTCAAGGATCTCTGGGCAGTTCTGTAACCCCTTCGGCCAGGGATCCACTATTTCTGAGGACCGCATTGTTATCGCTGGCCATCTGGCTCTTGCATGCTTCTGCCTCTGTGGGGGTGCCTACTGCCCCCACAAAAATGGAGACTACAGAATGGGGAGGGATTTGGGAGTCCCTGGTTCCTCCTCCCGTTCTTTCCCCAATGCCTCTGTCTCTAGTCTCTCCTCAAGGTTCTCTATGCAGCTGTGTGACATCTTTGGCCAGGGACCCTCTATTTCTTCCAGCTTGTCTGCCCTTAGCCCCTCAGCTCACATGTGCACAAGCTGTGTGCTGAGCACCCAAAATGCAGATTACTTGATACCCTTATCCCTGAGCGACATGGTAGCTGCAGAGTGGGAGGTGAGTTATCACCAGGGCTCTGACAGCCATCATCTCAGTTCTCTTCACAGTTTTCCTCATCAATTTCCCAGGCACCAGCCCACTCTGCTGCTGCTTGTACCTAGAGATCAAGGAAGGTGGCTGCCACTGCGAATTTTTGCGTTAGCCCTTTAAATGTCTCTTTGCATCCCCAGCTGCTTGTCTCTGGCAGAGAGCGCCCCTAAGCTCTTCAGGGTTGCATTTTGTCTGTGTATTTTCCCAGTTTCATCTGCTGTAGTCGAGGGGTCCCTGTTTATGGTTCAGACCTTGTTCTTCTCAGGGGGATCCAACTGGCCTTTTCAATGTACCTCTGGTGCTAGTGCCCGTGTGCGCCCATCCCCCTCTCTGGACCCTCCACCGCACTTCTCACCCATTGGGATGTGTAAGAGTTGAGTCTATTGTCTGTCCGCAGCTCCAAGGCTCCTCTCCCACTATCGTTCCATTGTTTTCCAGGTGATTTCTCCACTATTTAGTCCCAATTCCAGTTTGGTCTTGGGAGGAGGTCAGCATGACTCCCATTTACTCCTCTGCCATCTTTTCTAGAAAAAATATATAATTAAGCATAATATGTATCTGTTATTTGAAATCTATGAGGTTTGTCCAGAAAAAGTTCAGCCATTGTTAATATAATGAGAACGGTTTACACGACATTAATGTAACCTGGCAGCCAAAGAGAGTGGGCATGTGTGAACAATGACTACTTCACTGTATCTGTCAGTAGGGGTGGCAGATGCTATTGAGTGAGCATGTGTACTGTGTGGCCATTGCATTGAAAATGATTGAGCAAGTAGAGCAATGAATCTGCATCAAATTTTGCATTAAGCTTGAACATTCCTCCACAGAAACTATTCGGATGATTCAGAAGCCCATAGCTATGGGCAGCTGGTAATCGGCAGCTTCATCAAGACAATGCACCTGCTCATGCATCACATATCCTGCAGAGTTTTTGGTGAAACATCAAATCACCTAGGTGTCTCACCCCTGCTAGAGTCCAGATTTGGCACCCTCTGACTTCTGGCTTTTCCCAAAACTAAAATCACTTTTGAAAGGGAAGTGATTTCAGACCATTGATGATAATCAGGAAAATATGACAGAGCACATGATGACAATTGGGAGAATTGCTTGAGGTCCCAAGGTGCCTACTTTAAATGGGACAGAAACATCATTGTCCTATGTACAATATATCTTGTATCTTCAGTAAATGCTTCTATTTTTCATATGACATCGCTGGATACCCTCTGGACAGACTTTGTAATATTGGTTGTTTTTTATTTATGTATTCTTTAACAACAGAGAACATTTATAAAGCATTTTTATTCACACTTGTCACTAAAGTACCTATTGATAAATATGGTATCCACATTTGAGTCTTCTACAATCAGAATATATTTTAAATTTCTACATCATCTGCTTAAGTTAATTGTAGTCAACATAACAGTAATCTAACAGCTCTTAATTTAATATGTATTAAATTGTAAATAATTGTAAATGGAATAGACCATTTACAATGTTTGTGTAAAATGCACAGTGTAGAGTATTGTCTGTATAATATCAATGAATAGTGGACATTGCTGGTTGCTACCAACATTCATTCACCTTTTCTTTTTTTTTTTTGTTTTTGTTTTTTTTGTTTTTTTTGTTTTTTTTTTAATTAATTTATTTACTTTTTAAATACATTTGTCTCTGCCTTCCCCCCCCTCTTTCCCTTGCCCCCTCCCACCTTCCCTCCCTCAGCTCTTCCCCTTTGGTTTTGTTCATGAGTCCTTGCTATATGTTCCTTGACTTTCCCCTTCCCTTCCCTTTCCCTGCCCCCCCTTCCCTCTTGTCTCTGTTGATTTCTTTTCCTTTCAGTGTTGCTGGTCATATTTGCCTTGCTTCTTTGCATTGTTGGTTAGGTTCCGCTTATAGGTGAGATCATATGGTATTTGTCTTTCGCCCCCTGGCTTATTTAGCTTAGCATGATGCTCTCCAGTTCCATCCATGCTGTTGCGAAGTTTAGTACTTCTTTTTTTCTTTCTGCTGCGTAGTATTCCATTGTGTATATGTACCATAATTTTTTGATCCAATCATCTACTGATGGGCATTTAGGTTGCTTCCAAGACTTGGCTATTGTAAATTGTGCTGCTATGAACATTGGGGTGCATAGGTTCTTTTGTATTGGCGTTTTGGTGTTCTCAGGGTATAGTCCCAGCAGGGGAATCGCTGGATCAAAAGGCAGTTCCATTTTCAGCTTTCTGAGGAAATTCCACACTGCTTTCCATAGTGGCTGCACCAGTCTGCATTCCCACCAACAGTGGACTAGAGTTCCCTTTTCTCCACAGCCTCGCCAGCACCTGTTGTTTGTGGATCTGTTTATGATGGCCATTCTGACCGGTGTGAGGTGGTACCTCATGGTGGTTTTGATCTGCATTGCTCTAATGGCTAGTGATGCAGAGCATCCTTTCAAATGCCTCTGGGCCCTCTGTATCTCCTCCTTAGAAAAGCGTCTGCCCAGGTCCTTTGCCCATTTTTTGATTGGATCGTTTGTCTTCTTGGAGTGGAGTCGAGGGAGTTCTTTGTATATCTTGGAGATCAAACCTCTATCTGATGTATCATTAGCAAATATATTTTCCCAAACGGTTGGCTCCCTTTTCATTTTGCTGATGTTTTCTTTCGCCGTGCAGAAGCTTCTTATTTTGATGAGGTCCCACTTGTTTATTCTTTCCTTTATGTCCCTTGCTTTAGGAGACATACCAGTGAAAAAATTGCGGCCTGGGATATATGAGAGTTTCCTGTCAGTGTTCTCCTCTAGGACTTCAATGGCGTTGCGACTTATATTTAAGTCTTTTATCCATCTTGAGTTTATTTTTGTGTATGGTGTCAGCTGATGATCCAATTTCAATTTTTTGCATGTAGCCATCCAGCTCTCCCAACACCATTTGTTGAAGAGGCTGTTATTGCTCCATTTTATGCTTCTGCCCCCTTTGTCAAATATTAGATGTCCATAGAGACCTGGGCTTATTTCTGGGCTTTCTATTCTGTTCCACTGGTCTATGGGTCTGTTCTTGTGCCAGTACCAGATTGTTTTGAGTATAGTGGCTTTGTAGTAGAGTTTGATGTCCGGTATTGTGATCTCTCCTACTTTGTGTTTCTTTCTCAAAATTGCTGCAGCTATTCGAGGTCGTTTATGGTTCCATATAAATTTTTGAAATGTCTGTTCTCTTTCTGTGAAATACGTCATTGGTATCTTAATAGGGATTGCGTTGAATCTATAGATTGCTTTTGGTAGTATGGACATTTTAAAGATATTAATTCTTCCAATCCATGTGCACGGTATATGCTTCCATTTATTTGTGTCTTCCTTAATTTCTTTTTTCAATGTTGTATAGTTTTCTGCATACAGGTCTTTTGTGTCTTTGGTTAAATTTATCCCTAGGTACTTTATCTTTTTTCGTGCTATATTGAATGGTATATTTTTCCTGATTTCTTCTTCTTCTATTGCATTGCTGGTGTACAAAAACGCCTTTGATTTCTGAACGTTGACTTTGTATCCTGCTGTTTTGCCAAATTCACTTATTAGGTTGAGGAGTTTTTTGGTAGAGTCTACAGGGTTCTCTATGTACACTATCATGTCATCTGCAAACAATGATAGTTTTACTTCCTCCTTTCCTATTTGGATGCCTTTTATCTCTTTCTCTTGTCTGACCGCTGTGGCTAGGACTTCCAATACGATGTTGAAAAGAAGCGGTGAGAGCGGACATCCTTGGCGTGTTCCCGATCTTAGTGGGAAAGCTTTCAGTTTTTGCCCGTTGAGTATAATATTGGCTGTAGGTTTTTCATATATGGCCTTTATTACGTTGAGGAATGCCCCATTGATTCCCATTTTGCTGAGTGTTTTGATCATAAATGGGTGCTGTACCTTGTCAAATGCTTTTTCTGCATCTATCGAGATGATCATGTGGTTTTTGTCTTTTCTTTGATTTATGTGGTGTATCACGTTTACTGATTTGCATATATTGAACCATCCCTGCATCCCTGGGATGAATCCCACTTGATCGTGATGGATAATCTTTTGAATGTATTGCTGGATGCGGTTTGCCAATATTTTGTTGAGGATTTTAGCATCTATGTTCATCAGCGAAATTGGCCTGTAGTTTTCTTTCTTTGTAGGGTCTTTATCTGGTTTTGGGATCAGGGTGATGCTGGCCTCATAGAAGGAGTCTGGCAGTCTTCCCTCCTCTTGGATTTTTTGGAATAGTCTGAGAAGGACAGGGGTTAGCTCTTCCTTAAATGTTTTGTAAAATTCTCCTGGGAAACCGTCTGGCCCTGGACTTTTGTGTGCTGGGAGTTTCTTGATGACTGCTTCAATTTCCCCAACTGTTATCGGTCTGTTCAAGCTTTCTGTTTCTTCCTCCTTCAGTGTTGGAAGATTATACTTTTCTAAAAATTTGTCCATTTCATCCAGATTTTCAAATTTCTTGGCATATAATTGTTCATAATAGTTTCTGATGATCATTTGTATTTCTGTGGTATCAGTTGTTATTTCTCCTCTTTCATTTCTGATATTATTAATTTGGGTCCTCTCCCTTTTTGTCTTGATGAGTCTGCTCAAAGGTTTGTCCACTTCATGAATCTTTTCAAAGAACCAGCTTCTGGATTGGTTGATCCTCTGAATTGTTCTTTTTGTCGCTATGTCATTCAGTTCTGCTCTAATCTTGACTATTTCCTTCCTTCTACTTGCTCTGGGATTTATTTGTTGTTGTTTCTCCAGTTCTTCAAGTTGTAGTGTTAGGTCTTTTATTTGAAATGTTTCTATCTTTTTAAGGTAAGCCTGTATTGCTATGAACTTCCCTCTCAGGACCGCCTTTGCTGTGTCCCATAGGTTTTGGACAGTTGTCTGTTCATTTTCATTTATTTCCAGAAATTTTTTTATTTCTTCTCTTATCTCATTATTGACCCATTCATTGTTTAAAAGTGTACTGTTCAGTCTCCATGAGTTTCCAAGTTTTTGAAGTTTCTCTTTGAGTTTGATTTCGAGTTTCAAGGCCTTGTGGTCTGAGAAAAAGTTTGGTATTATTTCAATTTTCCTGAATTTACTGAGGCTTGCTTTGTGTCCTATCATGTGGTCTATCTTTGAAAAACTGCCATGAGCATTTGAAAAGAATGTGTATTTTTCTTCTTTGGGATGTAAGATTCTCTATATGTCAGTTAAGTCTCTTTGATTCAGTGTTTCTTTCAGCGCCACGATATGTTTATTAATGTTTTGTTTGGAAGATCTGTCCATTTTTGAGAGTGGGGTGTTGAAATCCCCTACTATCAGTGTGTTGCTATCTATATCTTTTTTGAAGTCATCCAACAATTTCCTTATAAACTTGGGGGCTCCTATATTGGGAGCATATAAGTTTACAATGTTGATGTCTTCATGATAGATTCTTCCTTTAAGTATGATAAAGTGCCCCTCTGGGTCTCTCTTTATGGCCTTTGCTTTGAAATCGACTTTGTCTGATACAAGTATGGCAACGCCAGCCTTTTTCTCATGTCCATTTGCTTGGAATATTATTTTCCATCCCTTTACTTTCAATCTGTGTAGGTCTCTTGCTCTGAGGTGGGTCTCTTGTAGGCAGCATATGTGTGGGTCATGTTTTCTTATCCATTCAGCTACCCTGTGTCTTTTGATTGGGGCATTTAGTCCATTCACATTGAGAGATATTACTGATAGAAACTTACTCATCTTTTCTCTTTGTACTTGTGTTCCTCTCTGTCTCATTCTTTTCCTTCATCTGCTTAAACCAGTCCCCTAAGCATATCTTGGAGTGCTGGTTTGGTAGAGATGTATTCTTTTAGCTTTCTTTTGTCTGGGAAACTGCGTATTTCTCCTTCTATTTTAATGGAGAGCCTAGCTGGGTAGAGCAGCCTTGGCTGTAGGCCCTTGCTTTTCATGGCTTGGAATATTTGTTGCCATTCCCTTCTGGCTTGTAGTGTTTCTGTTGAGAAGTCAGCTCCTAGGCGTATCGGGGCCCCCTTGTATGTTACTTTCTCCTTCTCCCTTGCTGCTTTGAGGATTCTCTCTTTGTCTTTGACATTTGCCATTTTAATGATGATGTGTCTTGGAGTGGACCTCCTTGGGTCCTTCTTGAGTGGGGTCCTCTGTGCCTCCTGGATCCATGAGAGCCTTTCTCTCCTCAAATTAGGGAAATTTTCCATCATTACTTTTTCGAGGAGGTTCTCTATTCCTTGCTCCTCTTCTTCTCCTTCTGGTATCCCTATTATACGGATATTATTGCGTTTCAGGTTGTCCTGCATTTCCCTAAATGCTTCTTCATTCTTTTTGAGCCGTTTTTCCATTTCTTGCTCTTTCTGGGAGCTTTTTTCTACCTTATCCTCCATCTCACTGATTCGATCCTCAGCTTCATCCAGCCTGCTTTGGATTCCTTCTACTGTGTTCTTCAATTCAGAAATGGTATTCTTCATATCCTCTTGTGTCTTCTTGATATTTTCTATGTCCTTTTCCAGGCTGATATAGTTTGCTGTAAGATCCTGATAGTTTCTCTGCAGTTTCTCATAGTTCTCTTTGAGCTGGCTGAGCTCACTGAGCTTCCTTAGAACCATTGTTTTAAATTCCATATCTGATAGTTCCCTTGCCTCTATTTCATTGAGCTCTCTCTGTGGGGAGTCCCCTTTTCCACTCATTTGGGGGGGACTTCTTTTTCTTCCCATTTTTGTGAGAGTCTGTTAAGTATTTTTGTCCTTTACTTTTCTTTCTGGGCTTGCCTCTGATGATGTCAGTTGTTGACCCTATAGGGCCTTGGGTTGTTTGTTTGAGCCTTTCAGGAGTCTAATGCCTGTGTCTGACTCCTGCTTGGAGCAGCTCTGTGACCCCTTCGGTCAGGGCTGGGCTATTTTTTGGGATCTCTCTGCGCTCTCACGAGAGCTCCTTGAGCGCGTTCCCAGCGCGGCAGGGTCCCCCACCTGCCTGGGCTCGCATGTGTTTGCCCCAGACCAGGGGGCTTATTCGCAACCTCCCGTGCTCATCTGGACTCCCTGGCACCCGAGCTTCGCGCCACTGGTCAGTTTAGAGTCTTCTATTGTGTGTTTTCCCCGCTTTCGGCTCTTTGGGTGCATTGCTTGCCCTCGCCAAATGGGGACTACGGAAATGGGAGGAAATCAGCTCTCCGGTTAATCCTGTTTCTGGTCTCTCCTCCAGGGACTCTGGGCAGCTCTACTTATTTTGTGGGCTGCTCCGCAATCGCGGCGGGTAGGTCAATTTATGCCTGCCCTTGCCCCTCTGTGCAATCCCTCGCAGGCCGTATGGGTGCCAGTCTGTGTGAGGCCTTGCCGGCAGGTGCAAGCGTTCGCCAGCCCGCGTGGGTCACACACACGCTCGCCAATCCTCGCCAGTCACTCGGTGCAAGTGTGCGCGCCTGCTCTGGGTGTTTTGGGGGTGTCTATGTTTGCTTTTCGGCTTTTGGCTCTTTGGGGGTGTGGCCTCTTCCCGCGCAATGGAGACTTCGGCAAGGAGAAGGAGTCAGGACTCCCCGGTTCCTCCTCCCGTTCTTTCCCCAATGCCTCCGTTTCTAGTCTCCCCTCAGGGGCCTCTGGGCAGTTCTGTGACCCCTTCGGCTGAGGATCCAACCCCTGTGCGGACTGCG
The DNA here is from genome assembly GCF_021234165.1 of Pteronotus mesoamericanus. Classification (NCBI taxonomy): domain Eukaryota; kingdom Metazoa; phylum Chordata; class Mammalia; order Chiroptera; family Mormoopidae; genus Pteronotus; species Pteronotus mesoamericanus. Next base: position 64,834,196 of record NW_026555321.1, read on the forward strand.
TTTCAATCGCAGGCAGTCTGGTTCATGCGCACCCCGCTTCTGCCTCTTTGGGGTCGCGCCTTTCCAGCCCACAATGGAGACTACCTTACGGGGAGGGAGTCGGGACTCCCCGGTTCCTCCTCCCGTTCTTTCCCCAACGCCACTGTCTCCAGTCTCTCCTCAAGGCTCTCCCAGACAGTCTGCACTCAGCCCCGCAGGTCACACGCGCACAAGCTGTGTGCGGAGGCGCACAAAAGGCAGGTTAATTGATTCCCTTATGCCTGAGCGAGATGGTAGCTGCAGAGTGGGAAGTGCGCCATCACCCGGGCTCCACCGGCCGCAGAGTCAGTTCTCCTCACAAAGTTTTCCTCACCAGTCTTTTCCCAGGCACCAGCCCACCCTGCTGCCGCCTGTACCCAGCGATCAAGGAGGGTGGCTGCCGCTGCAACTTTTGCGTTTGCCCTTTAAATGTCTTTTTGCATCCCCAGCCACCTGTCTCTGGCAGAGAGTGCCCCTAAGCTTTTTGGGGTTGTGTTTTGTCTGTATTTTCTCGGCTTTAGCGGCTGTAGTTTAGGGGTTCCTGTTTATGATTCAGACCCCGTTCTTCCCGGGGGACGCTAACTGGCCGTTTCAATGTCCCTCTGGTGCCAGTGCCCGTGCGCACCCAGCCCACCCTCTCGAGCCTCCACCGCAATTCTCACCCGTTGGGATGTGTGAGAGTCGAATCCGCTGTCCGCGGCACCAAGGCTCCTCTCCCACTATCGCTCCACTGCTTTCCAGGTGATTACTCCATTATTTAGTTGCAATTCCAGTTTGGTTTTGGGAGGAGGTCAGCGTGACTCCCTTTCACTCCTCCGCCATCTTTTTTTCTCAATCCATTCACCTTTTCTTAACAGAACCTTTTTCTGGTGTCATCTATATATCCTGAGGAAGTTGTTCCACTCTCAGTTCCAGGAGGGTCCAAAGTGGTTTGTGTTTTGCAATTAACTAAAGAGTGTAATGAGTTTCAAAAGGACAATAAATCATCAGGGGATCTTTGTTAGACCCTAGTGGAGATTTGTTCCTGAGTTACTGACTCATGTCAGTACCCTGTCTCTCACAGAAGAGAAAGAACCTGATTGTCCCTGGATGTCACTATCCTATGGGAGATGGTCATGAGATGAAGCTGGCACTTTTATGTCACAGAATGGAAATAGAAAATGAAATCAGGGCACTAAATAACACTGTCTGAAGCTGAACACTTTATGAGGTGAGTCGATCAATTTACTCATTGTTCAAAGTAACATCTATTTGTATTTTCTTTGAGGGATACATACTGCAAAGCTGCTACTATTAGTTAGTTTTAGCATTTTAATCTATAACTTAGAGAAACAAGAAGGTGCTTTGTGGTTATTTTCAGTTTTGAACGTTTGAACTCTATATGATTTATCTCTTTTTTTCACAAATGGGTCAATCCCTTACACTAGTGAGCTACTTTTATGCAACATTTTAACAAAGCAATAGAGTGCATATAGGGAAGTACATTTTCCCCAGATTCTTATAGTAGGAATAACATTTTTCATAGAATATAACACTGTCATCTATGCATTTGATATCAGACTTCTATGTGAACAGAATTAATAGATGAGCAATGCTATCTCCGTCTAGGAGTCCACTTGAAATTTAATAATTAATTTGGCTTGAAATATAATAAAGACTTTGAAAATTTGTCAGTTATTGATAATTTATTACCTTTTTGTTTGTGCATGAGCTGCAGTTGACCAAAATTCCAAGAAACAGCTCTGGAATATAATGACCAAGATGGTATAACCTAGAGCTCCAACCAAATAGTGTTTTTTTTCCTGAGAATTTCATCAGTATGTGTTTAATGCAAACATGATAATGACAAAAATGGTAGTAATTTTTGCATAATTATAACTAATGAGCTTAGCCCAAACTTTTCCTTCATACAGCCTTGATCCAATTATATGCTATAGAGTATGAATTGAATGTGTTCAGATATAGGTCTAGTTCTTCTGAGAGTTGTGAGAGTTTGAGTTTGAGAAAGCAAAAGGGAGGGCATGATAAACTCCAAGTTAGTCTAAACATTGGCGTATTAACAATGAAAGGAAACTGAAAGGGTGATGACCGTCAATCTTTCTATGAAGTAAAATATACAGGGTCTGGCAAAAATAACGCCCCTTTTACTACAAAATCTTTTATTACAAAATCATAAGCATGTAATTCTGTAACATAATAATATCACAATCACACCATATGACATTTTAGGTGAAGTGTTCAAATTAAAACTATAAGTTATTACACCCATATTATCACTCTACCAACGTAAGCAGGTATTATTTCTACCAGACCCTGTATACAAATACACACATTATGTATATTTTTATATCTTAATACATATTAAAATATTTATATATATATTTGTATTTATATATTTCCATATAAAAGTTAAATCTCACACCCTGCCCTGTAACATAAGTTGAGCTCCCACCTACACCATTCTCAATGCTCTCATCAATGTCATGTCAAAGCAATGATACAATGAAAAATTGATATTCTCATTATGCCATCATCTACCTACAGGGTGCATTCTTGAGTTGGAGGCTCTAATGAAGTACTGATACTCACTTATCCTTGTAAGAGGGACTTTTATCAGGAAGAAATTACTTTCAAGATTTGGGTTTTATAGGATGGACAAGCGACTTTGAGGATGATAGACGATGTTGTTAGGTTCTATATGAATGCTTTGTAACTGCACTTACACTACCAATGAATATTGTTTTTAATATTTTTATCTCTTTAGCAGTGTGCTTATATGGCATATTTAAAATGTAAATACATGTTAACTAAGGTTTTCTTGCACTCAACAGGCAGGCTATCTGAATAACACTGAATACTTAAAACAAGAAAAAGGAATAAAGTCACACCATAATTTTAAATTAGGCAACAAAGAATAATTCAGGATTAATTTCTTTCATTAAATATGAATTTTATGTAGGCAACATACTATGAAAAAAGTAACTAATGAGTCTATATATGAAGTTTCTTCTTTCTGTTCTGAATATTCAATGAATAATTTGTGTTGAAAAATTGTCACTCATAAGACAATACTGTAAATGAATTCCATAGAGGCTATTCACCTTATTTATTAAAATAAAATATTTTTTAGATATGCTTATTTCTTTGCTTAACTCAAAACACTTTATCTTCTATTTCTTCAATAGTCTGGGGAAAATAACATATAAATAAAATGAAAATATTTATTTCCAAATTATAATACATCTAATATTTTAGGATACTAATATGTACTTGGAGTATTTATTCCTATTCCCCAACCTTTAGAATAATTTTGATCATTGTATATTATTATAAGTTACACCTCACTAAATTAATAACCACACTGCAACAAAATAACAAATTTGCTTAAAATTGCATTTTAACCAAAGTCATGATTATGTACTAACTGAATGGAAAAATGGGATAAAAAGCTCTGATTGATCAGACTATACACAGCAAGTAATCCACAACACTAACTAAGAAACATATTAAAATTAACATATTTTCCCCCATTTTTTTTACATGACTGAGATTAAGATGAAATAATATAATTTAAATTGAATGGATGTTAAAAGAGATAACCAGGTTTGGGACCAAGAAAGGATCTGAAGTACCTGTAGTATTAACAATGAGCAAGGTTATCTTATTTTTCCACTGAGCCTCTGAATGAAGTGAAATCCATGCAAACCTCATCTTTTTCCTTACTCTTCCTTTCTCAAGCATCTCCCTAATTTTTCACTTGCTCTGGATTAAAGTAATGGTTTGACTGTCTTTCATTTACTAAACAAACCTGGTGCCTAATATATGTTCACAGAGAGCCTTATGCTCTGAGGGAGGTAGGTCTATATTATCAATCACCGCACGGATACTTTATTCCCCTTGTTCTATTCTGCTTCCTATTGTCACAACTGGAGCTGAAATATGAAGGTGAGGAAGAATGTAGCAACTTGAGTTCCACACAATTCATACAACATAAGCTTAAAGTTTTGTTCTCAGGCTGTCTTCCATGTCTTTGTACTGTGAAGAGGCTTTAAATCTTTCTCTTTTCCTTTGTCATTGTCACCATCTTTTGCAGCTTCTTTTGCAGCTTCTGTACCATTCTGTTTAACTTTAAAAAAAAAAAGGAAAGAAAAAGGCTTCCTATTGTAGCTAGCTTTTAGACACATCCCTTTCTGTTCTGCTTTTCACAGTGTTCTCACTTTGTTTTGATCACTTTCTTCCCCTTTCTTCTCATTTCTCCTTTCTTTCTGTTGGTTTTCATTCTAAATGTCTCCTTACAGTGACACCAGATTGCAGTAAGCAGTTCACACTGACCTGGCTACTATTTGGAAAACAGGTTTCATGTTAAGTAGGGAAATAGAAAAATCTGAAGAAGGACACCCTCTGTAGAACAAAATAGTAAGCTGAAGCTTCCAGTAGCTTCTTCCTTTCTGGAATCGGGGGGAGGGAGGTCTAACTCTTCAGCTCTGAACAGTTATTATTTTGTTAGGATTTCTTTAAGAGCCATAACATTGTATTTATAAAACTCAAACCATTCTACATTTATTTTTCAAGTATTATAAAATAAATGAGGAATCTATTTCTTAGTATGTTAGAATTTCTAAAAGATAGAAAAGGGGCCAAGACACGGATCATTATCAAATGCAAGGAGGTGAGAATTCATTCCTATGGAAGCGTGGCCTCATTCTCTTTGATTCTGGAGTTGTTTCTCAATTGTTCCCTATAGTCCCCTGATAGCTTTCATCCTAATTTTTTTGTTTCTCCTTTATTCTCATTTGTAGTGTCAGTTTACATTTAGGGCAGTGAGAGTTAACTTGTTTATTCTGACATTGCAATCGATTAATTATCTTGGGCTTTCCTTTCTGCTTTCCCATTGGCTGGTCTGTAACTGAACCACAGGCACAAGCCATTTCCAGCCACAATGTGTCAGCTGGTTCACAGTCGATTTATTAGTTTGATAAGATAACTTTTCACAGTAACAAAAAATCTAAAGCACTCGGTTTAACATACATTGGGATTATTCAGAAATTCATGTCTAGAGTGTACTTGGGTGAAAACATAGTGATCAGAGACGTCTCTGGAAACTGGGAAGAGAAACACATAGGTAGCTCTCCGACCATCGGGCTCTGGGGCAAAATGTTGACAAAGATGAAAGACTGTGAGACAGTCGACAGCTAAGTGCCTAGAATACAGAAAAATGACTTTTACGAACTTTCAATTTTATTATATAAAGCTAAACTTACTAAACCATAGACATTTAAGCTTCTTTAAGGAACTGTATTTTGTGAATATATTTATTCTTTCCTTCTATTCTTATACTGTTTAACATCTAGTGAAACATTATTTTGTTTTCCTTCTCTTTATATAATCAAAATGTCACATCTGAGGAATATTTCATTTTCTTTAGATAGAAAGAGATGGTGTAAATCTCCACTTCGACATTGAATTTGATTTATTGGGTGGACTTCAGTTATGCAAGGGGTACATCTCCAATACCAACACATCACACAGATAGCTCCCACCAGGCTAAATCCATTCCAGAAAATAGCAGAAGAACCTCATCACGTGTATGCTGAACTAGAAGTTACCAGCTCTCTAAGACAGATCTATGGTCCTTTTTCCTAATATTATATAAATTGTGCTTGTTTTGATGCACTTATGATTTATTCGGAAAAATATTTTGTTATTGTTTACTTTACATTTCTTGTTCCCCATGGAAATTATGATAAACATCATTTAATTTTTACATGTCACCAGAGACCTACCCTGATTATACATGATTTCTACCTGACAAAGCTTTAATGCATTAGGAAGGGAAGCTGCGGGGGCCATAGTGTTGCCCTCTTCTTATCCTCCTTCTAAAAAGTACCTGGTATTCAAATAGATCTTTAAGAAAGTTTGCTGGCTCATCCAAGAGAGATGCTGTTGGCAACCAAGCTTTGCACCCTCAAGGATAGATTTAGCTCTAACTTCCTCACCCAAAGTCGTGCCCTTCTGGGTTAGCCCCCAACAAGTGCCTGATGGAAGAGGGTCTATAAATGCCAGGCCATTTCAGCCCAACAAAGTTCAAGTGTAATCAGTTGTTTTAACTCAAGTTTACACAGGAAGTTGGTTTGGGCTGTCATCAGAACAACATCAGGATTCAATGACTCCCACTGCCAGACCCTGCTTCCTGCCTCTTTCTCCTCCACAGATGTTCATCATTCTCAGAGGCCAGCCCAGTTTCCTTCTCAGAGCCCAACCTGTGATACATAATAAAAGCTTTTTAGATTTATTTCACATTCTCAAATCCTGAACTCCATTTTATTATTCAAGATCATATCTGGCTCAAATACTGCTAATTATAATTAAGATCATAATCATATAAAATGAGTATTTTATTATTTTGCCTATTAAATGCTCATAAGAGAATATACTTAGAATGAGATTAAAATGTTATTTGCATTTATTACTTATAACATACCAGGCTTTGTTCTAAGTATTCTATTGGTTTTATATATTTTATGTAATCCTCAGACTGTTGTGGAAAGAGACATATAACACTTAAAGTAACTTAAAAAAGGTTATATGGTGACCAGAAAGTACCAGAATCTAGATTTTGAATCCAGGTAGTCTGGTCTCAGAGTTCCTATCCCTAAATTACCTTTGAGATGGTTTAATTCAGTGGTTAACCCACATGAGCATAGCTTTAGTCAGAATGACATGGGAAGCTTTTTGAATCACAGATTGGTGGACTCCACTCCCAGAGATTTTTGATCAATCAGTCTGGGATGTGGCCAGAAAATTAGCATTTTTATCAAATTCTCAGGTGATATCAATGCGATTTTTCCAGGAGCGCATTTTCAGAGTATTGGTTTAAATGATTCTATAGACATCCTCAGAATTTATCTGGATGTGATGTAGTTGAATCAATTATCTATGAATCTACAGTAATTACTTATATGGCAAAATGAAATAAATGAATATACAACCCTATTTTTTTGCCTGCTTATGATATTAAAACGGATTTTGTTTGTGAACAATGGAGGCAAACCTGGATTAACAATTAATACATTTTGAATTTTTTAAATTTATTTTTTTAGAGACAGAGAGAGATTAATTTGTTTTTTGCTATTATTTATGCATTCATTGGTTGATTCTTGTATATGCCCTGATCAGAAATCAAACTTGCAATCTTGACATATTGGGAGGACAATCTAACCAACTGAGCTACCCAGTCAGGGCTGCACTTTGATGTTAATAACTTAATCTAGATCTGTGGTAACTGTCCAGGGATCTGAAAAAGTTAAAGGGTGGAGGGGCCATAGTGATGGAGTTCTCTCTTTGTCATTTGTCTTTGTCTTTTTAACTTCACACTATTCTGTATTATAAAAAAAGATTTTTGAACCAGCATATTAATTTTATAATTAAGGAAGAAGATAAGGATGAATGAGGAAAAGTAGGAAGAAACTAACACAAGAACAGCTAAGTCTTGATTAAATCTAAAGTCAGTCCTGTTACAACATAATATATGCATTTTTAAAAATTATCTTTCTATGCAAAATTGCACAATACAAACTACAGGAATTAAGGAAAAATGGGGAAGCAACACTCAAATCTTGCCTCAGTGACCCACTTTCACCAAAGACAGAAACAATAAAAATGGTAACACAGTTTTGCATGTTACATAGTTAAGAAATGCATAAATACTGTGATAAATGTCAGTTTATCTTGAAAAAGAGCTTCCACTTCCTTATAAAAGGAAATGTGGGTGGTGGTTTCACTGAGTTCTCTCCACCTGCGCACCAAAAAGCACAGTTATAAATCAACATCATTCTTAATCCTGGGACATGTTTCTCTCTTTCTGAGATGTACATGCTTTGAATATTGCATTTCTAATCGATGCTTCTTTCATCAAAATTGAAAGTTGACCTAATGTATAATCTTTTAATTCAACTAATTCTTGTATCATGGCTGGAAATTCCCCCTCATATGAGCCAGTTACTGGGCCCAACAGCTGAAGACTTGGGAAATTAAAGTAACATTTGAAATCACTAAACTAACCCATAAAGCCCTAAGGTGAGCCATTTCTACAAGGTTTGGCAATAAGGTCTTAACTTATAGGTACTGTTTTCTTTTCAAATATGTGACAGACCGTTTCTGGAATTTTGCTGCTTTTTTCTTCAATCCATTTTTTTCAACATCGTTCCATCTGTTTCTATTTCTAAAGACTGTGCTCTTATGACTGGGTAACACATAAAGTTTTTTTTTTTTATTTCTATGTCATTGTTTACAATGTTTTACAAGACAGATTTCTTTATAGCTGAAAGATAAGAAATGTGTAGTTTCTTCCAAATTACTGTATTATTTCAATCTTAACAACTAAAGGTTTCCTTTTTCATACATTGCTTACTGTTTTGAAACAAGTATTCATGTTTGGAATCTTGAATGATATTTATATATAAATGAACATATCTAAATAAATATGCAAATATGCATATATAAATATTATTAAATAATCGGAACATGAATAATATATATGTACACATTATACTATACATGTATACATATGTGAAATATGTATACATATCTTCTCAAAAATGCAAGAAAATAAGAAAAAACAACCTGGTGGAAAAACATGCTTGGTGAACCATGGCCAAGGCAGGTGGTAAATGTCTGAGGTCTGAGCATGTGTTGTTTTTTTTTTTAACTTTTAAATTTTTATTTTTTTAGTTCCGTTTTCCCCCCTTCCCACAGCCATCGCCACAATGTTGTCCATGTCTATGAGGCTTTTTTACTTTTTACTTAGTTTACACAATCCCTAACCTTTCTCCCATTGGCTGTCATCTTGCTTTCTATCTATGAGTCTATGAGTCTCTCCCCATTTTCCTTGTTAGTTCAGTTTGTCCATTAGATTCCACATATGAATGAAATTATATGGTATTAGTCTTTCTCTGGATGGCTTATTTCCCTTAGTATAATGTTCTCCGGGCCCTTCTATACTGTCACCAAGGGTAAAATTTTCTTCTCTTTTACAGCTGACTAGTATTCCACTGTGTAAATGTCACATAGTTGTTTTCATCACTCATTTATTGATGGACTGTTGGGCTGCTTTCATATCTTGGCAATTGTAAATCATACTGCAGTGAACATAGTGGTGTTTATGTTCCTTCAAATTAGTATTTCGAGTTCCTTTGGATATATTCCCAGAAGGGGGGTCACTGGGTGCAAAGGTAGATCCATTTTTATTTTTTTTAAAGATTTTATTTATGTATTTTTATTTTCTATTTTTAAAAAGATTTCATTAGTTTATCTTTAGAGAGAGGAGAGGGAGAAAAAAAGAGGGAGAGAAACATCAACGTGTGGTTGCATCTCGCATGGACCTGGCCCGCAACCCAGGCATGTGTCCTGTACTGGGAATTGAACCAGCGACACTTTGGTTCGCAGGCCAGAGTTCAATCCATTGAGCAACACCAGTCAGGCTATTTGTTTATTTTTAGAGAGAGGTAGAGAGAGGGATAGAAACATGATGTGCGAGAGCAACAGCGATTAGTTGTCTCTCTCACACCTCCAAATGGGGAACTGGCCTATGACCCAGGCATGTACCCGGACTGGGAATCAAACTTGCAAGCTTTTGGTCTGAAGACTGGGGCTCAATCCACTGAGCCATACCAGCCAGGGCCACTTTAAATTTCTCGAGGTATCTCCATACTACTTTCCACAGTGGCTGCACCAATTGCATGCATACCAAGAGTGCAGAAGGGTTCACCTTTCTCCACATCCTTGCCAGCACTTGCTGTTTGTTGATTTATTAATGACAGCCATTCTGACTATTGTGAGATGATATCTCATTGCGGTTTTTAATTTGCATTTGCTCTTATGATTAGTGATGAGCATTTTTTCATATGTCTATTGGCAATGTGTATGTCTTTTTTGTAGAAGTGTCTATTCAGGTCCTTTGCTCATTTTTTCATTGTGTTGTTTGTTCTTTTGGTGTTGAGTTTTGTAAGTACTTTATACATTTTGGATATTAACCCCTTATCAGTGTATCTGTGAATATGCTCTCCCATTCTGTGGCTTATTTTTATTTTGTTGGTTATTTCCATGGCTGTGCTAAACCTTTTTAGTTTGATGTAGTCCCATTTGTTTATTTTTTCTTTTGTTTCTCTTGCCTGGGGAGACCTATTCAATAAAAAAAAATTGATATGAACAATGTCTAAGATTTCACTGCTTATGTTTTCTTCTAGGATTTTTATGGTTTCAGATATAACACTTAAGTCTTTGATCCATTTTGAATTTACTCTTGTGTGATGTAAGAAGGTGGTCTAGTTTCAACTTTTCTTCACACATATATCTAATTTTCACAGCATCATTTATTGAATTAAAGACAATATCTTTAGCCAATTGTATGTGTTTGCTTCCTCTGTCAAGATTAATTGACTATAAAGGTGTTTGTGCATGTGTGTTTTGTGTATTCTTACGTACCACAACTCAGCTGGATGTAGTCATTTTTGTTCATCTCATTCTTCTCAGGAATGAAATCATGCAAAAACAAACATGGAATTTCCATTATATTAAAATTGTTCACTAATATACCAATTGCATGGAATGGAATTGTTTTTTGGAAAAAATAGAGCAGAGCTGACTATGTGTGTTGATGGTTGTATATGCTTATAAAGTAGAAAATCATAGAAATCATGCCTGTTGGAGAATATTGAAGGTATGCCTAGGACTTGCTGTCTGGAGCAGCATCTTAAGGATATACAATTAATGTGTTTTTCATGCTGAAGTTTCCTGATTGGATAACAGAATTTTTTTTATCTAAATACTCCCAAGTTAAACACTTGTATTTTTATCTTCTTTTTGTAGTATTTCTTGAATGCTTTGCACCTTTGGTTCTCAGCAAGTGTGGGCATCAATTAGAGGAATTTTGCTGATATGACATAACAAATACACCATCAACATGGCTTTATGCCTAATTTCCTACTTAATATTTTCTTCTGAAATGAATATGTTTTGTTCCACCTGCTTCCATGATTGCACAGCTTATTAGAGCTGGAAGTTCCCTTAGTGACCAGCATTTTATTACCTTTGGTCATGAGTGAGAAAAGTGAGGTTTGCGAAGGTGAAGTGTTTCCTGCATTCTGGCAGGGGTGTCCAACCTTTAGGCATCTCTGGTCCACATTGGAGGAAGAAAAGATGTCTTGGGCCACACATTAAATACACAAACACTAATGAAAACTGATGAGCAAGAAAATACAAAAAAGGTTTTAAGTAAATTTACAATTTATGATTGTGTGTTGGGCCACATCCATAGCCATCTCAGGCCATTTGCAGCCCACGGGTCAAAGGATGGACACCCCTGGGAGGGACAGCGGGCCCTGTAACATAGACCCTCTTGTTCACATCATTGTGTTGCTTATATTGAATATAGTTTTGTTCTTTATTGCAAGTTTTACTCTCTAATCACCATAAACACTATCTGGGATAAAAACAACAGTTTCTGGAACTCTGTAGCAAAGAAAATTCTTTCTAAAATTCAGTGTTAATTTACCTGATATGGCTTCACATAAAATCAATCCACTCCCAAACTTTTTCCACTGAACCAGCCACACTTAGCAGACAGCAAAAGGTATTTCTGCACACAGAAATATAATGTGCAAAAGCCACCTCTGGATTTAAAAAAAAAAATCTACAGAACTGCAAGAACAGGACATTACTGAGAACATTTTCTTGTGGATTTTCACATTTCTTTCTCCTTTCCTTCTTCAGAACACATTCCCCAAAGAGACCTCCCTGACCTGTCAAGTACGCACAGATCCAAGATTTTCCACTCATTACAACAGGCACAAGTAGGCTACTTCCTTTGAAATAGAAGAGATTGAGTCTGAAAAGATTCTGCCTGTTCATAATGATGTGACCAGTTAACCTCTGAGAATTGTATTCGCAGATGTGAGAGGTCCACTCTTGGATTATTGTAAAAACTAAGATAATGTATTAAAAATGACTGACACACAGTAGTCTCTGATATTTCATAGATATAATCATTATTTGTATTGGAAATATAACACCACTCCTGCTGGTTCAGGGTGTGAGCTCCAGAGACTTATGACCTGAGTTTGTTGTCTAAACAGCTACTTCTTGATTAGTATTTTCTGTCAAATTCCTTAAACTTTTGAGCATCACTTTTCTTACTTATAAAATGAAGGTGACAGTATTAATACTTAACTTATTGGGTTACTGTAAGAATTAAATGAAATTACACAAAGTTCTTAAAACTATGTTTGTTGGTATTATACCCTCCACCCACCCACCAGGAACATATAAGGAACTACATATATTTCTTAAGGGCACATAAAACATAGTGAATCATGTTTAATATTAGCTACTACTACCAGATACAAATTATTAGAACAGAATATAAAGGCCCATGTTTTTTAGAGTTTCAAAGCTATTTCTACTATTTTATAGTTTAATCCTGATCCTATTTTATGGCAAAGAGTGTGATTTTTAAAGTAGTATAAAGCTTAGAGTTCTTCTTTGCAAAATTTTGACTATGTAATTTATAAATGCATTATATGCCTCACTGACCAAACATATCTCATGCAAATAATCACATTCAAGGACTAGGGGAATTCTAGGAAAAAAATAAATTGAAGTATAAAAGGATACTGAAAGCTGCATAGTGGACATGTGTGTACATAAAACCACACTTTAAAACAGAGAGGCAGCTTTATATCTGCAGTTAAAATTTAATATACCATTATAACTCAAACCCAAGGTCCAATAGGAATGCAGAGGTACAGTATAGTGAGGATGAGACTTTTATTCATACACAAATAATAGATGACAATATAATGCAATTATATAGAGAAGTCTAGCCACAATAAATAAATGTACTCTCTTGTTAAATTTACCTCAGCACAAAAGTAGTATTTTAACATGTGGCTCTCAACTTTTCAAATTTATTTATTTTACTTCTCTAACAATTTAAAAATGATCATTAAAAACATAAGTCATTTCAGTTGTTGGGCGATTAGTACTAATGTTCACCTTATTTTAAGGGTAAAAACAAAGTTAACATGGGTATATTGGTGTTTAAATGGCTCCTTCAAAAAAGTAAAGAAGAAAAGATGAATAGTATAGAAAAATCAAATATAATAGAATTACAGTGAATGCTTTTTTTTGTTTTGAATTCAGGTATGATAATAAAAATATTTTAAAAAATAAAGGTCTTAAAATCATCAATATAGTTAGCATAATATTTTAGATATAACATTTAGATATATTTTTATTTATATATCTCCACAAGTAATAGTAATATTTGTGTGTATTAAAGGGAACATATGCTTGACAATGTGCTAAACATTTGTATATAATATTTTTTTAATACTCAACTTTGGTGATAGGTTTTATTTTTATCCCAGTTTAACATCTATGGAAAGAAAAAATATTGCACAAGTCATTCATGACATGCTGCTGAATTAGAAGCCTGGCCTTCTAGCAGCAGCTGTAAAAGTCTGCAGAAAGACAATTTTCAGGGAAAGACCAGGAGATGGAGGGTACTTGCTCTCTCTGTTCTGAGCCCTGATCATTAAAGTGAGAACTGGTTAACAACTTCTTTGTGACAGTGCTGTGGGACTCAAGAAAGAAAGCCACACTGGCTCAAAATTGGGTGACATGGGGATTCAGAGTCCCAGAACGTCTGTACAGGTTCCTTCTAGGGAGATACTGGCAAGAAGGAATGAGCTCGAGAGAACAAACATGGGAGTCTGGCTGGTTCCCAGTCTCAAGAAAGAGTCACTGCTGTGCCCTGAACGTGTACTAAATTAGAATCACAGTCTTCAGAAGCAGCATCTAAGAGCAAATGGTCCACTTTTAGGAAGTGCCTGTGAGCTGGAGATTTTGCCTACCCTGCTGTGCTGAGCCCTGGCAGATACCAACAACCAGTGTTCATGTCCTGAAATAAACTGCTTGTTAGCTCTAGTTGAATGGGTCTCGAACATGCAAGTCTCACTGGTTCTCAGAGTCAGGTGTTTTGACAACCTGACTTTTGGGTGGGAGGCCTAAAAGTCAAGGCACTAAAATGTGGAATTCAAACCCTTTAACCCTTAGGGGGAAACTAGGAGTCAAGGTTCCCTCCCAACTCTATGGTGCTGTACCTGGGGTGGGGTTTAGGGAGAGGGTATGTCAGCCTTTCCTGTCTGCATCAATGTGGGTATTTTCTCTTTTGTACTATGTGTAAAGTCTCTCAGCTAGTTTCTGGATTATTTCAGAAGTAACTGTCCCGTGAGTAACTCTACATTGGTGTGTCTGTGGGAGGAAGGGACATCAGGAGTGTCCTATGTCATCATCTTGTATGACCCCAGATAACTATGTTTTTTTTTTCTTTTAAAATTCCAACCTGCCAAACTTTACCTTTCAATTGAGGAGTTCAGTTCATATGTATGTGCATGTGTGTGTGTGTGTGTGTGTGTGTGTGTGTGTAGTTTTTATTTTGTTGTAACTGTTGACTAGTTGAGTTTATTGAACTCTACTACTTATATTTCTTTTCTATCTAATCAATCTTTCTTTGTTTCCATGTGTCTTCATTCTTTACTTATTTGGGGCGATCTGACTATTTTTACAAATTTTGTTAATTAAACTGTCTTTTTTAGTTACGGCTGTGTCTTTCAATGCTCTACAATTTACTATATGATTTTGAAAATGATCAAGTCTACCTCCAAACTGAATTATATGACTTCATTAACCATGTAAAAGCTTTCTGAACTGTGAGAGAACCATGTTTTCTATGCCACCCACCAGCTTTATCCAATACAGGAGAGTTATGCTTGCTCTCCATCCCCACCTTTTATGTTCTGTCCTTGAAGGAGAGCTAGTCTTTATATGACCTTGCTGCTGGTCTTTACAGGACAGCTGTTCAGTGTTCAGTAAAAGCCCAGGATGCCATGGGGGAAAATTTTCTTAGCTCTCTCACTCTTCCTCCAGCTTTTGACATTCACTTTCTTGTATATCATGGAAACACATTGTGCCATGAAGGGCCCAGATCTCCTGCCAGGTCTCTGGCCTTCAGTGATCCCACTGTCTCATATTATGAAGATGCCTGAGTGCTTCGAGGAGAACTTCCTTTCACAGTCACCAATACTTGGAAATAACAATATTTTTAATACTTAATAATCTGATTGTGACGATGATGTGTTATTTTAATTGTTCTTTTATTATTTGGTGAAACTAAACCTGTTTTCATATACTTCTTGCCTATTTCTGTTATTTTTAAAAAGCTCGATATGACTTTTTTGTGTTCCTTATCCATTTTTTTGATTAAAGGTTTATGGAATCTTTTCCCCCAAAAAAGAAAAAAAAACTATTAACCCTTTTTTAGATGTGTTACAAATACTTTTCTACTCTGTTACTTGTCCTTTATCTTTTTTTATATGTATATTACTGTATAGTCTTAAATGTTTAAATAGTCATATTGTCAGCATTTTCCTTTATACCTTCTGGGTTTGAATATTTTACTTCAGGGTAAGAAAAATATTTTGTTTTTTCTCCTAAAGTTCCTTATATTTTTACATAGTGATTTTTAACTCACCTAAATATTTTCTGTATGTGTGAACTAGGGCTCAATATGTGTTTTATATCAAGTAATAGTGGTCCATGCTCTCTATTTGTTGAATAAGCCTTATTTTCCCTATTGATTTGAAATATCAACTTAATCATATATTACATCTTAAAGAAATATATACTTTTTTTCTAAAATGTTCATTTTATTTCATTGATCATTTGATTATTTCAGTGCTGATGTCATGTTTTAATTGCTGAGAATTTATAATGGATTTAAGTTCTCTTTTAATATTTTATTATGGATTTTGACATTTGAAAAAATAAATAAAATCAATCTGCTTTAAAAAAGAAAAGAAAGAAGGAAGGAACTCCTACCTTTTGTGACGAGATGGATGGAACTGGAGAACATTACGCTAAGTGAAATAAGCCAATCAGTTGGTGAAAGACAAATACCATATGCTCTCACCTATAAGTGGAATCTATTCAACAAAATAAACTAATGAACAAAATGAACCACAGGCATGGAAACATGGAGCAGACTGAATGTGATCAGAGGGGATGGGAAAGGAGGACAATGGTGGAAAGAAAGTGAAGAAACTAGACAAAGAACATGTGTGAATGAGCCATGGACATGGACAGCAGAATGGGAATTGACTGTGTGAGTCCAAGGTAGGGTGGGATGGGCGGAGGAAGGCAAAGGGGTAAAAATTTAGACAACTGTAATAGAATAAACATGATTTAAAAAGTAAATAAATTAATTAATTAAAAAATCATGTGATAGTAATGACAACTGAAATGAATGTGAATGGCTTCTGCTTTGCAGTTTATGGTGTCAAGAAGAATCTTATTATTGCTATGGTGTTCCATGCATTCACCCAGTTTTTCTTTTTTCCAGAAGCAAATTTGAAACAGCTCTCTGTTATTTACAACCACAGTTACTGTCATGATTTCTAATATTTTTCTAATTATAACATCTTTTCTTATCCTATATGTCTGTTTAGTTCATCTTGCAAATATATTCTTGGGACAATGTTTTTGTAAAAAATATTTTTCTCTTCATTTTAAGAATAAAGTCACAAATATACTAATACACACTAATGGATTATTACTCAGGTCTGTAAGGTAACCACTGTGCCTGTTTAGTTACAACTGTCTTATCATCTCTAAGCAAAATGCCAGGCACATATTTGGATTCAATAAAGTACTGATTTGATTAAATTGAATGGCATTTACAATATAAGTATTTGAGAACTCATTCACTATAGAATTTGCTAAAAAAAAAGTATCTTGTAAATGCATCAGTAACAGAGATAGAGAGGAAAAAATATTGTTGGGGACCTAATATATCTACTCTTGCCTTAAGTTTGCATATGGTCTTTTAAAATGGTAAAAATGTCAGAAAAATGTTATGATAACTTTCACATTAACATTAAATAAAAACATCTTTTTGTCTTTCTTCAAAAGATCAATAATATGAAAGGTTAACATGTATTTTGTTACATATATTAACAAAAGCCAAAAGCACTGGCAAAGCTTCAAAATCAATACACATCTTGGATATCTGCTAAAATTCAAAGCTACAAGAAATAAAATTGAATAAATTGCATAAAAACCAATTATTGCTATCAGGTTAAACAAGATAATATGAAATAAACAAAATTTATTGTGGCCTAGTGTCTTAAAAACAGATTATATATTTCGTATGAGAACATACATTGCTATAATTTTTTTCTTTTTATCTCTGTCAGAGTACATCTACTGTAATATTAAATTCATTATCCTATAACTGTAGCATGCAGGTCAATATCTAATTCCTATCTACTGTAAAGCAAATATTATCATGAACATTTATGTATTATATTTTATATTTGGTACTTTAAATTATATTTTTAACATTCTTTTGTAATTACTTTGTAGTTTATAAATAACCATCCTGGTCATTACTAAACTATTAAGTTTTCTTCACATGCTTATATTAGTGAATGTTAATCAGTGCATATTCCCCAAGAAGATGATTACTTTGCTATCTTTTTCATATGTGTTCTTTTGTCATTCTTTGTTGGTGGAAGAGGATGTGTGTGTGTGTGTGTGTGTGTGTGTGTGCTGCAATGTTCTTTTTTACCAATGTACATAGAATGCTTAGCCAGTGAATTCAGTCTCATAATTTCATGTTATGTTAAGTGAGTCCCCAGACTCTAGCTGTCCAAACATCACCAACTCTTTTTTTGAAGCCCTTACTCAAGGGTATGTTTATTGATTTTAGAGACAGAGGAAGGGAAAGAGAGAAACATTGATGTAAGACAGAAATATCTATAAGTTAACTCTCTTACATACACCAACTGGGGAATTGAATTTGCAACCTACTTATGCACTCTGACCAGGGATCAAAACTGAAACCTAAGTATGTGCCTTGACTGGGAATCTAACCCACCACCTTCTGGTGTTCGAGATGATGCTCCAACCAACTGAGCCACTTGGCCAGGACCAATAGCTTTTTTAAAATTATATTAAAATAAATAATTGGCCATTTATGAATGGAAAACCAAAATCAATGACATATAATTAATTTTCTTAAATAACAACATATTGGTAACTTTTTCGTTATAGTTATCCACAGAAAAGTTACAATCATGCTGATTAATTTGTGCATAAAAATTCTATAAAAAAATAAGCTATAAAACAAGAACAAATTATTTAGTAACATAATAAGAATTTGATACTCACATGTTGAAAAAAAGTAGTGACTGAATTAATGTATTAATGAGTTAATATATGCATTTATTCATATATTCATAAATGATTGGAAATGATGGATGGATGGATGGATGGATGAACAGATAGATGAATGAAAGAAACACTCAATTCAAACCACAGAAGTTAAGGTTAAATTAGTTTCATTTCTTTTTTGAAGTTGAGAGATTTGACTTTGGAAAAGATGGAGATACACACACACACACATAACTGATTATATTAACATGATCAAAGGCATATTTTATATGTTTGTATTAAATTCTAGATATGGGTGGTATTAATCTTGCAAAAGAAGAAACGGCATTTTTTATCAAAAGACCTGCTAACCTCACCACAAAGGATTTAAACTGAAATTGGAGGATCCCATGTAAAATTGGTTGTAAACAAAATTTCCAGATAAAAAATGTAAAACAATGGTAGTTTAGAAACCATTTCCTCTGTTAATTAAGTTAGATTAATAAAGAAGTTTTTATTAATTCAAAAAAGGAAAGATAAGTCTATTCAATAATTCAACACCAAACATAAAAACTGGAATATAAAATCACCTTGATATTTGAACATGATAATAATTCTAAAATATGGTTATATCATTCTTTTGTCCATGTTATTTATGAGGGAAAAAAGATCTTGTTCAAAATCACCAACAAACTATTAGGTAAAATAGATATTTATTTTACATTAGAAAGGTATTATAAGCCTGTATGGAATTCTGTTGTCCTGGGAAGGAAACCTCAGTCTGAGATATTCTGGTGCAGAAAGGTGTGAGGGAAAGAAGCAACAAAGCTGTATGATAACTTTCAAACTGGCTGAAAAGAGTGAGCATGTACTATACAGGCCAAATACAGCTAAAAACCTTCATGCAGAAAACAAACTACTAAAATACAGGAACTAAACATACATGGATCTCCTGGAATTCTTACACTACAAAAGCATTAGAGCTAATAAATTGCTCATCTCCAAGAAAAATGAAAATTATCGTTAAAGTAATTGTAAATGACAAGAATTCTGAAATATAATTCTTAGATTTTTGATAACTGGATAACCAGATTTCAGTAATACTGAATGCCCAATAGAACTAGAGAAATAGAAAATAATGATGTTGACCAAAAGGCTATTGTATATTTGTCACTTTCCTTAATATATGGTACATTCCCAGGAGGTTTTGTGATTTACTGATTCACATAGCCCTCGGTCATCCTGGGAGGCATAAATTATTGACTTCTTAACATGATCACACCTATTGGAACACAGACATTTTATAGTACCTTTTATCCATAAATACATAATATTATTCAAGCACTTCTCAGAATAAATATTACAAAAAAAATTTATAAATGAAGGCTCCAAGTCAGAATCAAGTACAATTTGAGTTTGAGAATGAAGAGACTTGGGTGCTTAGAAGGATTACTGATGAACAGGTGAAAGTTAAACAGTGGATGCTGAAACACCTTGGGCATGACCCATCCTAGCTTGGAGGGATAGAAGAAGATGTTAGCAAAGACCTAAGTTCAGGATAATAAAGCAGGAGTAGACCTATGAAGAGACAGCTTCCTGGTGCTCCTCTGCCTCCAGTTGTCAGCACTGCCTCTCTGTGGCCAGACTGCAGCGAGCTGGAAACCTGGGGGCTGCTGCCAGGAGTGGGCCACTCTGCACTGGAAAGCAGAGTCTGGAGGGATGAAGACACACCTGAGTGCTCCTAGATCCCAAACCATGGACTGGCATTGTAAACCTACACCCATTGAAAATGCTCTGAATGTCCAGGAATTCAATTTTTTTTATGAGAGTAAGAATCACAATTCCTACTACAAAACCAATTGAAATCATGTATAAGGAACATTTATCATTCAGGCTTCCCATATGGGAAGTAGTCAATAATCAATTACTACTATAAATACAGATAAGTATTGGTAGATGTGTGTGTGTGTGTGTGTGTGTGCATATATATCATTATATTGGGTTCATATTAAGGCAATGAGAAATTGTCGGGAATTCACAGCAGTCTTTGTTTAAGCAGTATTTTACTGATGTGATAAAAATATTATTAGTGAATCTTATCTGGAAAAACAGCAACAAGAACAGGGCAGAGAGTTTGCTTACTGTCTGACCAAACTATTTTGAGATAAATACCATACCAAAGGAAATCACTATAAGAAACATACCGAACATAACCACAATTGTTTCAGCATGACAAGAGTATGAATTTATTTTATGAGTTTTATTTACCAAAATTTACTTTTATGTGGAAAAAACAATAGCTTAAAAGTAATCTATATTTATATTTATGTCAAATATTCAGTTTAGGGAGAGCACTGAAGAGGTGGATAACAAGGAGAGAGTGTATATATCATTTTTCATGTTTCTGCTTGGTTCAAACTTCAGGATCACAATGACAATGTAAAGTGCAATACAGATTAAGTAGCATGCAGGGGAGTGGGTGGTAGTTACCTTAGTATGGAAATGATTTCTGTTGATGAGTGCAGTGTTGAAGAACAAACCCATGTGTTAATGTAGACAATATCTTTTTCATACACAGGTATGGAGGCAGGTTCTTTGTGGAAGTTTGGGACTCTGTCAGACATTATTGCCTATACTTAAAATTTAACACCATTTTCCAAATATAAGGAGAAGAATTATGTGAGATGTATAATGTCAGGAAGGGCAAAGAGCTGGTGTGTTAAAGTAATCTGACATCAGTAGGGTCAATTAAACCAAAATAACCTACTTGAAATGACAGCTCAAGAATTTAACTAAATTAAAAACAGGAGTAATGACTTCATTGCCAAAACTATAAGCTTATCCAAGGAGAAAAGGAGTGAAAAACTGACAAATTCTTGATGAATAAGTTTTAGTCACATGTGTTTTCTTTAATTTGACTTAAATCAAATTAAGGAGCCTTGCCTAGAATGAAAATAAACCTGATGACAGATTAGATGTGTGATTATTTTTCTAAGAAATTATACATATATATATATATATATGTATACATATATTTCTAATACAGGTGAGCTGTATTAGAAAAAGGGAAATGACTTCAATGCCTATTAGATCAATACAGATATAAACTGATGTATGATGTGGATAGGAAGTAGATGGCTTTGATAATCATTAATTATGCCAGTGGAAGTGGCTGGATGTGGAAACAGTAAATGTTGTGACAACATTCTCAAGACAGAAGAACAGAGTAGGGGCCGATAATGAGTTTTGTTTTTAAACATTCTAGATTTGAGGTGACTATAGAACACATCAAGTGGAAAATATTAGCAGATACATATATCTATTTAGAGACTAGAAAAGTAGTACATGGTTGAGGCACAGAATTGTGGGTGAAGTATTAGTGTTCATTTGAAACTAAAAAGATAGATTAAATACTTTAACAGAGTGAGAAAAGTAAAGAACAAGATCGAGGTCCTCATTTGACATTTAGAAAGCTAGAAATAGTCCTCCAAATATTACCTCCCTTTGTTGATGTTATGCTTATTGAGTATGACACTTATCTGTAAAATTCACCTTCCCATAACTTCTCCCAAGTTCCTCCAGCAACAGAAGGCTGCTCTGTCTCTCAAGGCAAAATTACTCCATGGGATTCAGGCAGGACAGACTCAAGCCAATGGCACTGGCCATAGGAATTATATTTCTGAACACCTCTGACCAGACATTTGGTTCAGAAATGAAATGATGAACCAAGCTACATCAAACAGAATTATAAATTTAAAATCATATCCAATTTTTTTCTCCTGGAAAATGTCTTTCTTTTCTATATTTCAGCTGTTGTTATCCTCAGCACAGGCATAGTTATACAATATGGTAGATGTTGCTAAATATGTGTTACAATGAAAACAAAGGGACTAACTATGCTTCAGCTAGTATTGGGATAAATACACAATTTTTATATTCTTCAAATCAGGGCTTACAGATGATACAGAAAGAAAATAACTGTCCCTTCCAACCATACCACTCATTACATTGTAGGTAAATAAATGATATACTCTGACTAAATGACATTTTGAGACTGAATAAAAAACAAGATTTAACTGTCTGTTATCATAAGTCACAAATAGAAATGAGCCAACCACTGAAATTTAAAAATAGTAGAATGAATGTTGAGAACTGTCCCATCTGGTTTCAGGGACTGTAGCCTCACCGACAGGCAAGAGAGCCCCAAAGCTGGAGATAATCAAGGAGGCCTTGGGAAAACAGGCCTCTGAGGAGACAAAACCTGTCCCCCTGGCAGGGGTGCAGCCTCTGCCTCCCTCACATTACCCTGCTTGGCCCTGTAATGATCAGTTATCAAAGATGGGTAAGATCTCTCACAAGGAGGGACAACTTAAGACAGACATAGCAGGTATGGGTATCAAGCAATGACTTGGGGGACAAGGAGAAAGGGTAAAAAGGCCCGCATCCTTCAGCTTGGCTTGGACATGCTGAGGTGTTCATTCTATCTGAAAGAAGTCTCCTTATCTCTTGGCAGTTCTTCCCTGCCTTCCTGGCTCAGGCTTGCAATACTGAAGGCAGGTACTGACCTAAATTGGATCAGGCAGTTCCCAGGGGGAAAATCAGGCCTAGAAGTAAGTTCCTTGAAGCATGTTTTCTTCTTCCCTCAAAAGCTATCATAACTAGCTCATACTGGGAAGGAGATTTACATTATTCATAGTCCCTGATCTGAGGCAGATCTCTTGTGTTCCTTCAATTGTTATCTATGATTTCTATCTGTTTTCTGTAAACATAGCTTTTGACATTGATTGATGAGCTTTGTATCCATACCTTTGTGCATATGGTTCTCAATAAATGCCTTTGGACACGGGGGCTCGGGGCCTTCTCCACTAGAGGGGAGAGCCATGCCCCCTCTCCTGACAAACAGAGAAGTGCCTGCGACAACTTGTGTTTATGTCCCCCATCCATGACAACCCCAGAACAGGCTCTGCAGGATTCAGAGCCCCACGTCCTCCTCAGCTGGCTCCAGACAGTAACCCTCAGATCCAGGAGTGTCCCTTGCAGCACTCTCTGTGACAAACAAATGCTTGTATTAACGGAAAAACAGTAAATGAAGGTAATTATTAAAAACAGCAAAATTTGCCCTGCCTGGTGTGGATCAGTGGATTGAGCACCAACCTATAAACTGAAGGGTACATGATTGAATACACAGTCAAGGCACATGCCCGGGTTTCAGACCAGATCCCCAGTAGGGGGAGTACAAGAGACAACCACATCTTGATGTTGCACACTCTCTCCTTATCCCTCTTTTTACCTCTCTTTAAAAATAAATAAATAATATCTTTAAAAAACAGCAAAATTTATGTACAAATTGTTTTCTAAGCTACTACTTATAATTTGAAAAAATTTGAAAAAGGAGCAAAATAGCTCACAACAGAATAAGGATGAAATACATTATAATATTGCATATTATAAACCTTTATATGGCCATTAAAATCATGTATTTATAAACCCTAAGAATACCCTAAAAGCAGTGTGGAATTTCCTCAAAAAGCTGAAAATGGAACTGCCTTTTGATCCAGTGATTCCCCTGCTGGGACTATACCCTAAGAATCCCAAAACACCAATACAGAAGAACTTATGCACCCCAATGTTCATAGCAGCACAATTTACAATAGCCAAGTGTTGGAAGCAACCTAAATGCCCATCAGTGGATGATTGGATCAAAAAATTATGGTACATATACACAATAGAATACTACACAGCAGAAAGGAAAAAGGAACTACTAAACTTCGCGACAGCATGGATGGAAATGGAGAGCATTATGCTAAGCGAAATAATCCAGGGTGCGAAAGACAAATACCATATGATCTCACCTATAAGCAGAACCTAACCAACAATACAAAGATGCAAGGAATATAAGACCAGCAACACTGAAAGGAAAAGAAATCAACAGAGACAAGAGGGAAGGAGGGAGGAGGGGTGGGGAAAAGGAAGGGAAGGGGAAAGTCAAGGAACATATAGCAAGGACTCATGGACAAAACCAAAGGGGAAGAGCTGAGGGAGGGAAGGGGGAAGGGGGAAGGGAAAGTGGTGCAGGGGAGGCAGAGACAAATGTATTTGAAAAAATAAATTTAAAAAATTAAAAAACATCATGTATCTAAGTAATATTAATATGTTATAGTAATACCACAATTTTGTTAAAATAGAGAAAACAACTATAATTATTCAAATTGAATATACCAAACATATATGTGGGCTTTTAATTTTCTGCATTGTTTTTCCAATTTCCAGATGATTTTACAAAAAGAAAAAATTGTATTCATTCTCTGCATATAGTAAAAGAGTCATAAATTAAAAACTTATAGTATCTCTCCTTCACAACTATGGCTACAAAAAAAGATTCAGAGTACAATATATAAATTAATAAACTAAACAAATATTTAAAAAAAGACCTGATGATTAAATTTTGTTAATATGACTTATATGTGCTTGTACTATAGAGAGTCATTAGATTGAAGCTAGATTTCTCTTGGAGTCAAGAAAATGATTTTTAGGTTAAATGATCTAATTAAAAGAGGGAGTGTGAAGATGGCAGAGGAGTGAACGGAAGTCACACTGACCTCCTCCCAGCACGGATCTGGAATTACAACTAAATTGTGGAGAAATCAACTGGAACAAACATGAACTATACTGAGGAAGGAGCCTTATAACTTTGGACAGACAGAAAAGTCAGCTTTAATACAACCTGACTGGTAAGGAGTTCAAAGGAGACTGGAGAAGATGGGCTTGGCACCAACAGGCTGCAACACCAGAGTGATATTTAAACAGCCAGCTGGATCCCCTTCAGAAGAGTGGGGTCTAAACAGTAAGAGGGTATCTCCAGCCTACAGCACCAGAGCCCAAAAGGTAGACGATAACAGACAGCTATGAAAAGCAGCAGGGTTGCTCTCTGCCAGAGAAGAGTGACTATAAATGCAAAGAACCATTTAAAGGGCCAATGCATAAATTTTATTTGCAGACACTTAGCTTGGGCTCTGACAAAAGTGGGTGCAGAGTGGGCTAGAAGTACCTGATGAGAGACAGGGGAAGGAGGCTTTGGGGAGAGAACTAAAGGATTAACTGCAGGGATCCAGGTGCTGACTCTTACCCCATATGGCAGCAGCCATCCTGCTCAGTCATACCACTCCCCTGAGTGGCATCAGCATGAGAGGATCCAATAGCCCTACCCCTAGGAGGGACTGTTCCCCGGCCTGTGGTGTCTAAGCCAGACTCTCAGTGCAAATTGACAAGATTAACAACTGAAGGAGACAGCCACAGATAGTAGATTCCTGGAAGTCTAGAACAGACTGCTTAAGGTCAGACAGGATCAATATCTCACGTCATCAGGGACAGACCCAGAAAGAAAACATGAGAATCAATATAAAATGTATAAAAGGTATCCAAAGAGCAGCAAGTACAAGAAATCAAGGAGACTACACCACTGAATCTCACAGGTTTCCTACCATAGAACTTCATACCACAAAGTCACAAAGTCAAGAGAGATCAATTTAAGAATCAGAAGCAAAAAAGAAGAGTCTGACTAATAATCGGAAGACAAAAAATCACCCCACCTCAAATCAAAAAGAAAGGAGGAATCCACAGAGAGAGAACGGAATGAAATAGAAGCTGTAAACGATCATATATTGAGTTCAAAACAATGGTTATAAGGAAGCTCAATGAGCTGAATGAGCTCAGAGAGAACTACCAAAACTACAAGGAAACTTCGAGGAACTTACTGCAAAAGTAAGCAAAAGCATGAAAAAAGATATAGAAACTATTAACAAGAGCCAAGAGGAAATGAAGACTACAATATCTGAATTGAAGATAACAGTAGAAGGAATCAAAAGCAGGCTAGAGAAAGCAGAGGAATGAATTAGCAAGCTGAAGGACAAGTTAAAAAAAATACTCCCAGAAAGATCAAGAAAATGAAAAAAGACTCAAAAAGAATAAAGAGGCATTTAGGGAAATACAGGACAACCTGAAATGTAATATCTGTATAATAGGGATGTCAGAAGGAGAAGAAGAGGAAGAGATAGAGAACCTGTTTAAAAAAGTAATGATGGGAAACTACCTTATTTTGAGGGGAAACAAAGTCACACAAGTCCAGGAAGCACACAGGGACCTGTTCAAGAGGAACCTAATGACGCTCACTCCAAGACACATTGTTATTAAAATGGAAAATATCAAGACAAACAAAGATCCTAAAAGCAGTAATGGCAAAACAGGTAGTAACACATAAGGGTTCCCCAGTTCAGCTAGCAGCTAACTTCTCAACAGAAACACTACAAGCCAGAAGGAAATGGCAGGAAATATTCCAAGTAAGGAAAGCAAAGGTCTACAACCAAGACTGCTCTACCCAGAAAGGTTCTCAATTAAAATGCAAGGTGAAATAAGGAGTTTCCCAGACAAAAAAAGGCTAAAAGAACACATCTCCACCAAATCAGCACTGTAAGATATGCTAAAGGGTCTGCTCTAAAAAGAGGAAGGAAAAGAGTGAGAAAAAGAGGAACCCAGGTAAAAAGTGAAAAAATGAATAAGAACAAATCAATAATAATCTTAAATGTAAATGGATTATATGCTCCAATCAAAAGACTTAGGGTTGCTGAATGGATAAGAAAACATGACTCGTACATATGCTACCTTCAAGAGACCCACCTCAGAACAAAGAACATACACAGACTGAGAGTAAAGGGATGTAAAAAATATATATATTCCAAGTAAATGGACAGGCAAAAAAAAAAAAAAAAGCCATGGTAGCAGTATGTATATCAGACAAAATAGATATCAAAAAAAGGCCATAAAGAGAGACTCAGGAGGACACTTCATTGTATGCAAAGGGAGAATCCATCAAGAAGATATAAACATTGTTAACGTATATGCACCAAACATAAGAGCACCCAAATATATAAGGAAAATCTTGGAGGATTTCAAGAAAGCTATAGAGAGCAACAGAGTGATAGTAGGGGATTTTAACATCTCACTGTAAAAAATGGATAGATCGTCCAAACAAAACATCAACCAGGATATTGTGGAACTGAATGATATATTAGAGCAAATGAACTCAACTTACATATATAGAAAAAGCAAAAAACACATCTTTTTCAAATGCACATAGGACATTTTCAAAATAGACTATAAGATAACACAAAACAAGCCTCAACAAATTCAAGAAAACTGAAATCATAACAAGCATTTTCTCCATCGACAAGGGCTTGAAACTGGAAACCAATCTAAAAAAAAAGCTTCAAAACATTCAAAGTCATGGACACTGAATAGCAAGTTATTAAACAATGAATGAGTCAATAATGAGATGAAAGAAGAAATCAAAAGTTTCTGGAAACGAATGAACATGAACACACAGCAGTCCAAAACCGATGGGACACAGCGAAGACAGTCCCTCGAGGGAAGTTCATAGCAATACAGGCCTACCTAAACAAAATAGAAACATTTCAAATAAGCAGCCTAACCCTACATCTTCAAGAACTGGAGAAAAACAACAAACAAAGCCCAGAGTTAGTGGAAGGAAGGAAGTAATCAAGATCAGAGCAGAATTGAATGACATAGGGATTAAAAGAAAAATCCAATAAACCCAGGAACTGATTCTTTGTAAAGATAAATGAAATTGTCAAGCCTTTAAGCAGACTCATCAGGAAAAAAAGGGGGAGGACCAAAGTAAATAATATCAAAAACAAAAGAGGAGAAATTACAACTGATACCACAGAAATACAAAAGACTAAGAAATTACTATAAACAACTACATGCCAAGAAATTTGAGAACCTGGGAGAAGTGGAAAAATTCATAGAAAAATATAACTTTCTAAAACAGAAAGATGAAGAAGCACAAAGCCTGAACAGACTGATAACAACGGGTATAATTGAAGCAATAATCAAAAAAAACTCCTGGCACACAAAGGTCCTAGAACAGACTGTTTCACAGGAGAATTTTACAAAACATTTAAAGAAAAGCTAACCCCTGTCATTCTAATACTATTCCAAAAAATCCAAGAAGAGGGAAGACTTCCAAACTCTTCTTATGAGGAAGCATCATCCTAATCACTAAACCAGATAAAGACACAACAGAGAAATAAAACGATACGCCAATATCGCTGATGAACATATACTAGAATCCTCAACAAAATATTGACAAACCACATCCAGGAACACATTAAAAAGACCATCTACATTATCAAGTGGGATTCATCCCAGGGATTCAAGGATGGTTCAATATCCCCCCAAAAATAAATGTAATACATCTCATAAACAAATGGAAAGCAAAAATCACATAATCACTTCAATAGATGTGGAAAAAGTATTTGATAAGGTACAGCATCCATTTATGATAAAAACACTCAGCAAAGTGAAAATAAAGGGGGCATGCCTCAACATAAAAAAGACCATATATGAAAAACTTACAGCCAATCTCATACGCAATGGGCAAAAACTAAAAGGTTTCCCTCTAAGATCGAGAACTCAACATGGTTGTCCTCTTTTGCCATTTTTATTCAACATAATTTTGGAAGTCCAGCCACAGCAATCAGACACAGAAAAGAAATTTAAAAAAATCTAAATTATAAGGAGGAAGTAAAGCTCTCATTGTTTGCAGATGACATGATAGTGTACATAAAAAACCCCCATGTACTCCACCAAAATACTACTGACCTAATAAGTTCATTTGGCAAAGCAACACGATACAAAGTCAATATTCAGAAATCAAAGGCATTGTTTTTTGTACACCAACAATGAAATATCAGAATCAAAAATCTGGAAAAAAATCCCATTTGCTATAGCACCAAGGAAAATAAAGCACCTAGGAATAAACTGATCCGAGGAAGAAGACCTGTACTCAGAAAACTACACACTACTGAAGAAAGAAATTATAGAAGACACAAATAAATGGAAGCATATACCATGTTCATGGATTGGAAGAAATTAACATCATCAAAATGTCCATACTACCCAAAGCAATTTATAGATTAAATGCAATCCTTATTAAAATATCAATGACATATTTCACAGATATAGAACAAACATTTCACAAATTTATATGGAACCATAAATAACCCTGAATTTTTGCAGCAATTTTGAGAAAGAATAACGAAGTAGGAGGGATCACAATACCTCACATGAAACTATATTACAAGGTCACTGTAATCAAACCAGTCTGGTACTGCCATAAGAGCAGACACATAGATCAATGGAACAGAATAGAGAGCCCAGAAATTAACCCCTGTTTTTATGGTCAATTAATATCTGACAAAGGGGCAGAAGCATAAAATGGAGTAAAAATAGCCTCTTCAACAAATAATGTTGGGAGAGCTGGACAGCTACATGTAAAAAATTGAAATTCGACCACTGACTTACACCATACACAAAAATAAACTCAAGAGAGATAAAAGACTTAAATATAAGTTGCAACACCATAAAAGTCCTACTGGAGAAAATAGGCAGAAGTTTCTCAGATATTGCATACAGCAATAATGTCCCCTATATTTCTCCAAAATGTCCCCTAGAGCATATAAAGGGGACATATAGGGACATATAGGGGTTATATAGGGACATATAAAGGAATGAATAAGCAAATGGGAGTTCATCAAATTAAGAAGCTTCTGCACTTCTAAAGAAAACATCAGCAAAATGAAAAAGGAACCAATAATATATATAATATATATGGAAAATATATTTACCAATGATACCTTGGACAAGGGTTTGATCTCCAAAATATATAAAGAACTCACACAACTCAACTCTAGAAAGACAAACAATAAAATCCAAAAATAAGCAGAGGATATGAACAGACACTTCCCCAAGAAGGACATACACAAGGCCCAGAGACATATGAAAGGTAGCTCAGCACCATTAGCCATATTGCAAATTAAAACCACAATGAAATTGGACTTCACAACAGTCAGAAGGGTCACCATAAACAAATCAATAAACAGCATGTGCTGGTGAGGTTGTGGAGAAAAGGGAACCCTAGTACATTGTTGGTGGGAATGCAGACTGGTGCAACCACTGTGGAAAACAGCTTGGAATTTCCTCAAAAAGCTAAAAATGGAACTGCCTTTATCCAGTGATTCCACTGCTGGGCGTATATCCTGAGAATCCCAAAAGGCCAATTCAAAGAACCTATGCACCCCAATGTTCATAGTAGCACAATTTACAATAGCCAAGTGTTGGAAGCAACATAAGTGACCATCAATAAATGAGTGGGTCAAAAATTTCTTGTATATTTACACAATGGAATGCTACTCAGCAGAAGGAGAAAAAGAGCTCCACCCTTCATGACAACATGGATGGAATTGGAGAGCATTATGCTAAGTGAAATAAGCCAGGGGGTGAAAGATAAATACCATATGATCTCACCTATAAGTGGAACCTAATCAGCAAAACAAGCAAGAAAAATATAACCAGAAACATTGAAAGAAAAAAACAAATGAGGAGTAACCAAAGAGGAGGTGGGTTTGTGTTAATGGGGAAAAGAAAGGAAAGGGTCAAGTCAGGAACATGTATAAAGGACCCATAGACAAAGCCAAAGTGAGTAAGGATTGAGGGGGGAGGTGGGGCTGGGTGAAGCAGGGGAAAGTGGTGATGGGAAAATGGAGACAAATGTATTTGAACAATAAAAAAAATTAAAAAATAACGTAAATAAAAATGTTTAAGGTAGTCGATTAAAAGAGACATAAGATTTGTTGATATTATCTTAACAATCTTATAAGTGAAACCGGTTTGTGTGAAACAAATATATAGTCACAAAAACTATTGTGTTTTTTCCAAGATTCATCCCTGGTTCTAATTTTCATCTTAAATTATTCCAACCTATATTGTTCAATATTGTGGCTGTACAGGGATATACGGTGAGTCAGTTGTGGAAAAAGACTCAAGATTTAAAGGACTTCAGCTCTACACAGTTATTGTAACCATGTTTAAATTCCTAAATGAAAAGTGCTTCACATTTTAAAATACGAAATATTAAAGTGCAAAAAAAACTTCCTAATTTTTGATGTGTTCAGTTTTAGACATTCAAGACTTGTGTAAAGTATCCTTTTTTTTTTTTTTTTTTAACAAGCTACAGTTTGGTACAAACACCACCAAGTCCTAAGGATGGTGTTTTTCTAGGCACTTTAATGTTATTTGCCTTGGGAATCTTAATATGCTCAGAATCCTACGTCATTAACTATCACCCTTCTTCTATGATGTTTCTGTGGGTAATAACCACAAGATATAGTCACTTTATCTGAAGGAAACACCATCTCACTGAATCTTTGTTAAAGACTTATATTCTTGCAACTGGCAAATCAGATCTCTTCAGAATTTTGCTGCATCCTATGCATACTCCACACTCCAAATCTAAAATTCAAGTTCTTGCTACCTTTTATGTAACTTAATCATACAACAGAGGTTCAGGTATGTACAGAGAAATGACTAAGTAGGTCTTTTTTTTTTCCTGTCAATATATACAGTTATGCTATTTTTCTTAAAGGACAAGATGTTTCTTTAATGAATAGAAAACACAAAAGGTGCAACTCTTACTGTTGATATACAATTTCCAATAAGTCCAGAAAAATAACTGAATATGTGATAACGTATTTGCACAGAGTATTATATATATATATATATATATATATATTCTTCCATTTTAATTTATAATTATTCCATTATATGTATATGGAAAATATGGAGAATCAGAAATAATAACAACCATGAAATTCAACCCTTGCTTTAGGCAAATTCTGTACACCAAAACCCAAATAATGGAAGAGAAGACACAGTTCCTGGAAAGTACTTTAGGCATACTTAAAGATGAGCTACAAATATCTCCTTCTTTTCTGTTGTAGTTTAGCCTGCACTTTGGAGACAGACGGTTTTCCTGAAATAAAAGTGCACACTCTGAGACTATATTTGGTTTAAACAAATAATTATCCCTTATGTATAAGATTTATAATAGATTATAAGTAATGATATCTAAAACTATCTCTTTGAACAATATAAAAAGAATTTTGATTTAGAAAATATTTTAACTACTCCTCATTACAAGTGAAATCTAAAGACTTTTAAGTAACATTCCATTTCATAAGCTTATTAGAGATAAATGTTTTAATGAGAAAAACTACCATTGTATGTGATTTAAAGTTCTCAGTAACTGCATTAAAAAAAAAAAATAAGGTATCTCCTGTGTACTGAGCAATCCTCATGAAGAGAAAAAAACTGCAAATATGACAGCCAAACTTTTTTTCTACCCTCCCAAATAACCCTAATTAATTTTTAAGTGAATTGCAGTTTTAGCAGTAAATTATTTTATTTCTTACAAATTCACATTACATATTCCCCCTCTAGATTTGCCATTTTGATATATCCAATTAAAAAAAAGCAAACTAACCAAACAAATAAACATCAAAACTAGGTATCAGTTAAATGTTTAGTCTTCTTAACTATGTCATGCTCTGAAATATTAAACATATATATGTATATATATTTTTGTAAGTTGGAAACTTACTCTCAGAACCTTAGTCCATTGAGCAGTGAGGTCAGCAACTACTTATCTAATGTGATACCGAAGTGGCTTTCATGAAGACTTAACTCCAATTTACACCCTCTCTCTAGACCATAATCATGTTACTTATGGTTCTGCATAGATAAGCTCCCTCATATAACCCCCAGAATTGAGAGTTCTTACAGATTTAAGTACAAAGGAGTACACACAGGATGAGAATCTTCAAGGGAAGTAGAAAAGTCCAAAGTCTAACTTTATGCAAATGAAATGAAGGATTAAGAGTTTAGCTGTATAATTTTAGCAAATAAATATTTTTTTACAATAGGTTTATTCTGGCTGAGACCTTCCTTATGATGATAAATCATTTTTATGTTATTATTTTTATTGCTAATGAGTCCTACAAGAAACAAAGCATTAACTTTTTCTGTTCATCCTTCTAATTATAATATGGTGATTTGCTATTTGCTTCCATTTAGTTCCCTGGTATTTTAATTATTTTTCACCTATTAACAGACTAGTGTATGCTGATTAAAGACCATGGTGTGTTAATTGCAACTTCAATTTATACTGAGATAAAGAAAAAGTTCTTATTTTTAAAGAGTCCTATTATTTCTAAATGTATATAGATTATACAACCATTTTTAGTTTTTAGATATTTGTGAAGGACTACCTGAGAAATCTGTAACTAATGTATAAAATGTTTCAGATTCTTGAATTTAGCTCTTAAATACATATATTATTCCTGATGTCTTAATTATTTATTAACTTAGCCAAAATTCAAGTTTTCTATTATACCTGATTCTTTCTCCTCTCCTCCATGATCAGAATATAGACTTCAATGAGATTATGGCCATATGCATCTAGAACTAACTGAAGGTATTTGCAGGTTTGATTATTGTTGTAATAACAATCTTTATTAGCACTTTTAAAACCACTTTTTCTATTTATATTTTAGAGCAGTAAAAAATAAAGTGGATTGGATTTATTGGGTTTCTTCTGCCAGTTTTTAGCTTCTCAGACCATAAAAATGTAATTATATGTAAATTTTCAATTTGATAAATCTGTAACAGCTCTGAACCTTGACTCTGAGAATAAAATAAGTTCTCCTTTATTTGTTTACCCTGAAATGAGTGATCTATATAAAATTGCTTTTTGAGCATAGATTTTTAAATAAAGTGTGACTAATTTACACTTTAAGCTCTTTTATCTGGTTTAAGTTAATGACCTAATTGAGCTTAATTTGATTCACCTAATAATGGTGAACTAAAAATTCCTACCTCAAATAAATTTCTAATAAATATATTTAAAACCTCAAGCATGTAAGTGAAATTTAATGTATTTTAGTTACTTCACTTAACTGCATATTAACTTAATAATATATAAAGTATGAATGACAGCTTGAACTTGAAATGGTACCAACATATTTTAAATGTGGTCATAGACGCTTAAAGAGACCCTTGTGATAAGGTTTTACCTAAACAAGAGCAATATAATTACAATGATCTGATTAAAATATATATAAGGTTACACTGGTGATTAAATGATCAAATCAGACTCACAAATTTTACCCTTTATTAATCTTTAGTAATAGATTCAAAGAAAGCCAGGCAGAAGAAGAGAACTCTGGGAAATACTATATGAATCCTTGGGTCCTTCCTTCACTAATCAGGACACATTCACTGTGACCCAGAATAACTGATGAATTCTCTAACTGAGGCTTTCATGTCACTTCACAAAGTGAGGAGTATGTAGATTATGAAACACCATCTTGGGAGACATGCCCTATGAGCCTATGGTACTTATGTTCATGAACCATAAGGAATATTAACCCAGGAACTTCTGGCTAAAAATATTCCATAAATAAGAACTTACCTTATAGCAAATATCATTAGTCTACTTTTCAAAAGGTCAATTATCAGTATATCTATAAGATTAGTCACAGAAGCCTTCCTCGCTTTCTCATGGGCACGTTCCTCCCACTCCTGGAGCTAGAGAGAGATGACTAAACGCCATCTCTTGAATGTGTTCCTCTATACTCTGACTTCATTATATACTTGTCACATATTTTTCAAGTATATTTTCATAATTTGTCTTGCAATATTTTCTGCTTATTAAACAAGAGAATCAGAAAATATTCTGATTACTAGGCTTTGAATACCTGACAAGGAGTAGTAGACAGTCATTCTACAGAGACATTAATTGTGATCACACATCACTTCCAATCATTTACAAGCTCTTTAGATATTGTTTTAACCAGCTCAGTTACTCTTTTTGCTCTTCATCCTTCAAGCTATGTGACTGTGGATGAAAGCATTTAATTGGGTAATGTAACTTTTCCACAGCCAAGTTCACTTGCATTTCTGGCCAGCTTTCACAAGTACTACACCAAGGAACTCCAACTTATCTTCACAAGATATTTATCATCTGGTTCATTCACTGTCTAGAGCATACATTCAAGTAAAGAAAACAAGAAAGTATAATAAATTATTTTTATATCATAATAAGTATTGTCAAGGAAATAAACCATGACGTGACACATTAGTCACTGAGTGGCAGGAATGTCCTTCTGAGTTTACATTCTAGAACCCAAGGAAACAAATATGCCAAGATAGAAGAAAAGAAATTTCCAACAAGAACAAAATCAAGCAGAAGAACATAATTCTGTAGTCTGAAAGTGTAAATAGTAACAGGAATGGTAATTAAGTGAAGTGAATCAAGTGAAAAATCATTAGACCAGAATGAAGGAGGTGAGAAAGGTTTATGTCTGGGGCTTATGGCTTGGGGTAAGGTTAAGGCCAAATTTGGAGTTTTTCTGCAGGTGAGGGAAGGCCTTTGAGGTCTCTGTAAGATGAGGAATTATGTGACCTGATTTAGTTTTCAAAAGTCACTCTGGGGGCTCTTTTGAAAATAGGCAAGAGTAGGTCAAGATTAGAAGCAGGGAAATAAGTTAGGAAATAAGAACATGTGAATAAAACATAATTAAATGGCTTTAGTTCCAAAATCAAAATCATTATATCCTTTTATTTTGCAAAGTTCTTTGACACGAATATTACAGGAAGGGAAATGACCGTACGGATAACAAGAGCACAATATCAACACTGAAATGTCAGTCATCCGTATTGCTTACATTAAAAAACTTATGCTTCTCTTAGACATTCTGGAGATTTATGGTTGCACATTGAACTACATACTATGATTAAAATATTAGTTCAACAACACTTATTGTCTTAGATATTTTCCTTTGTCCACAGCATGCCTTTAAAGTTTATTTAAAGCACCAAGTAGTCTATTTAAATACATTATTGGTTTTCCCCAGAGTGAACTGCAATGAACACTTGACTCACAAAAGTCAGTGATAGAAAAGCTTCTTAGTAACTTTTTTCCTTATTTCTTGTTGCTAGGTTTCATAAGCCACTCTTTAAGTTGAATTTAATAAAAACAAATTGCTCTATTATGTTCTATTCACACAATAACACAGTTGAAATCTCTTTGATCCAAGAGAAATAAGTAAGAAAAGCTAAGAAGACTAAGGATATAATGTCACCTTGGAAAGGAATAAGGGCATAGTAACTGCAACTATTTTTACATTATGAGTAATGTGACAATTACTTGAAAAGTGTATCTTTTAGAATAACCACCTTCATATTTTTCCTGATAATTCAATGATCTATTTCTACATCTGTGGTTCCTTGGTGACACAAACTCTGATAAAACCTAAGATCACACAGTCTGTCATATTTGTTTTTATTTGTCTTTTTTAAAACATCTAAATTCGTGGTTTAACTTCTTTTTATTGCTGACACTATTATAGATGCCTCTATGCCCCCTTTTACCCCCCTTCACCCAGCCTTCACCCCATTGTTGTCTGTGTCCCTGGGCTTTGCATATATGCATATATGTTCTTTGGCTAATGTCTTCCGTTCCCCTGAGATCTCTCAGTCTGTTCCATGTGCCCATGTCTCTGGTTTTATTTTATTTTATTTGGTCAGTTTATTTTGTTCATTAGATTCCACATGTGAGTGTAATGGTCTTATAATTGAAAAAAAAATTAAACCCCAAAATAGAGATGAAATAATTGGTGATAGCTCAACTAACAAAGTGTTATGTGGAAAAGGACATGTATATGTTAGGAATCAATATCAATTTGCCATTAATGCATATTTCAAATTTGGGCATGAGGGGCATTCTTAACTTTCCTGCTAATTTTCTAATTCACAGATGGGTAATTCAAATGAATGCAACCAAGATGGAGAATCCATTGTGGACAAACATAGGTGTGAGACACTACGGCAAGGGAACAACTGGTTAAATTTCAAAAATATTATGTTTTAAACTTATTGAAAAAATGAAAAATAACATTTAATTGAACTCTCAGGAGTAAAAAAAAAAAATCCTAATCAATACAAGGGCTAGTTTAAAGACAAGCAGGACAGAAAACTCTGCAACTGAAGAGTTATTTCAATGTGTTTAACCTGAATAAGCAATGTGGATGACTTTCACTGAGGCTTCTGTCTCTATTTGACCTCTAAACCTAAATTCTATAAGTAACATATAAAATTATCAGTGATAAGCCAACAAATTGAAATGATATTAAAGCTATATAGTCAAGTTATACCTTCTTCCTGTAAACTTCATGTGGATGTTAATATATTGGTTGTGACAGTAAAAGGGCAGATTTTTAATGTTAGGAACAAGAATGATTATATATGTGGAGTTAAGTAATGCTTAATGGATTGTCCATAGGTGTTAGAGAAAACATAGCGTTTATAAAGAATCTCAAAAGATAGCAATGAAGAAGATAATTGCAGGTGAGAAGAGAAACAGCAAACTGTTTGAAGATGAACATGGGACTTTGAAGTAGCTTGATCTGGAAGAAAGCCCTGAAGACAAGATGTTCAGGAAAATTTTCAACACAGCAAATATTTAATGAGCAACTAAAGCCAATCTGTGCATAACAGATATGAGACTTCTACTGCATGCAGATATTTAGTAAAATTGTACACATATAGGCCATTTCTGTTTGAGTCTCCTATGACGAGACTCAAAGGTGGCTAGGGTATGGGTGATGGGCAATTAAGCTGTAGTTAAGAGAGATGGGGTCTGAGGTATGGATTCATAACAGAGAGAAATAAAAGACAGACTGAAGAAAAATGAGCTACCACTGCATACCTATTAATAGGCATTTCTTCTCTGCTTCAATCCCTACATAAATATCTGATGATCCCAAGTGCTGGAGAGAATACAGAGGAATAGTTCGATGCTGCTCTATAGGGAATGCAAACTGTTGGAGATATTGTGAAAAATGGCTTAGTAGTTTCTTATAAACCAAGCATATACAGGATAAAATTTTGCATGTCTAGATATTTACCCAAAATAAATAAAAATTTAGGTTTACATAAAACCTGTATGTTAATATTTACTACATTTTTTGTTTATAATCACCCAAAACTGAAAACAACCTGATATCCTTGAACTGGTGAATGGATAAACACTCTCAGGTATACACATGCTGTGAAAGATGTGGAATACCACTCAGCATTCAAAACAAAACAAAAGAAGCAATTGTTTTATGAAACAGTGTGCTGGATATCGAATGCATTTTTTGTTAAGTGGAAGAAGCCAGAATCAAAATACTACACAGTGTTTGACTCTGTCTATGTGACACCTAGAAAAGGTACACAATTAAATGAAAACAGTGGTTACCAGGGGCTAGAAGAATGGCAAGGCATTGATTACAAAGGGACAGAACAAGAGAATATTTAAGTTGATGAAATCTGCATTAAGACTGGTGTGGTGGATACTCGGCTCTATGCATCTGCCAAAAATAAGGGAACTGGAAACACCAAAGTCTAAATTATACTTTATGTAAATAAAAAAATCACTGAGCATAAACACAATTTAATTCTATCCTGGAAGAGAACATAGATTTAAAAGAACAAGTTAATATTCTCTACATCTTAATAATTATTAAAGTTGGCATTCAAACCCAGATCTTTTGATTGTGAATCCACTGTTCTTTTCAGTGTACAAAATTAAAATAAAGATATTTATATCATTAAATAAATTGTATTGCATGGTATAAGTCTTATTTTTCAGTTCCTCTTTGTATTTACCAGAGATTTAAAGGACATTTATATTTGTCATCTTGACAAATGTTTGTTTCCCAAAGTATTATTCACAGTAGATGAAGAAGTTTTTGTATTTTTGACTCCACAAATGTCTTGAAGTATTAACATCTAATTTAGCATGCACAGCACATATTTTCAGGTGTCATTAAATTATTTATCAGGGTGTAGTGGTCAAAATGACTTTTACTATATTACATAATGATGATGTTACATTTAATTATTTATAAGGGTAGGTAGATGAAAGCATTTTTATTTCATAAAGTTATTTAATGCAATATTGCTTTAAAAATAAATTATTGTTTCTTTTATTTTTACTTTGCAATTATATTCATATATCCACATTGCTTTGTTCTATGCCTAGTTTTAAGTTATTGCCTATTCTATTACTTTATCCATTGTTTTAACAGGGTGCCACCAAAACACACTTTTTGTTATCAATGTTTTAGTTATATTTGGATAATTAAAGTTGAAGAGGTCATTAGAAAGGAAAAAGATATCTCTTTTAAACATAGTCAGTCAAGATCCAGGTACCTCACAGTGCCTCATTCTTAGGATCACTTTGACAGCTCATCTCTGTGTTCTTGAAAATATCAGTCCTTTGTTTCCATGACTACTCACCATAATGAATACGTGTGTGTGTGTATAAAATATTTGGAGTTCAAAACAATGAAATGCGCTACTTTTTTAGTACCAAGCTCACATCCTATTAACTCTTTCTTGTTAACTCTAAGAAAAAGTAAACAAAGAGTATAAGATATGAAATGGAAATTTGAAATAATGTTCATACACCCAAGAGAATACCTATTTTTTGTTATGTTAATAAAAAAAGATTAAGGCTCTTTTTCTAGGTCTATTAGAGGAAAGCATAAGCAAATAAGTGAGACAAAAGATGATTGTTCTTATTCAATATGGTTCCCATTATTCTTTCATTTTTATTATTAATATGCAAATAAAAAGGTAATGAGTTAATAATGTGAATAAACAATGGAAAGAATTGTCCTGTGAACTGCCAAACTCAATATGTTTTTGTGGGGTTAATTCAGGTAAACAAGGTTTTATCAACCTAAGCCTATCTTTATTCTATTAAGTGGTTTCTAAAATTCATTGTTTTATCCTTTAATGCAGACATTACTGACAGACTTTCAAGACATGGTGGTTGACATTTCTTGAAATCAGCCTGAACACATGAAGGACAATGGGTGCATTTTCCCTTGACCTCTGTGTGTGGAAGGTGTTACCATGCAACCCCTTTGAATATCAACGCTGCCAATTACTGATCCAGGGGATGATAACAGTTCCTTCTTAGATGTCACAGTCCGTCACATAGTCACATTTAGGTACTGTACCATTGCAAGTTATGGTTCTGGGGTAACGATTAGCTTGCAGATTCTTGACACAAAAGACAGTTACAGTGTATTTATAGCCTTTAAGGTTACTGATCATCAATATGATGGACCATTATGTCTCCTGAACATGTTGGCTGTTGGAACAATTGGTCTATTAAAAGAATCTCTCCTGCACTAACACACATGCACTATGAGTACATCTGCCAAATATTCTTATGAAAGAACCACTAGAATCTGTTCTGCATACAGTGCTTAAGTAATTTCCACCAACACAATGATTCTTCTGTATATCCACCATTATTGAAAGTCCTAAAGTCACTTTGACACCTTCCTTGCTAATGATCTGCATTATTCTAATTAATTATTTTGTAAAAGGCTATTACAGCTAATAAACAAAATAAAATCTTCATTTATATAGAGAGTCTCCAAACACTCAGATTAATTTCTTTTAAAAATTTTCAATTTTTGATAGACAAAATTGGTCAAAATAAAAGCAATTTTTGAAGAAAATTTTGTACTTGGTTAAGGTTTCTTTTGAGGAGTGATTTATCATTTCTGCCCTATTGTTCTAAACCATTTTTGTTAGTTATTGCTATTTTAACTATTTCTTTTTTTGACTTTTTAAATGAAATGTTTACACTATTTCTTTTAACTATTTAACTTTTATTTTTTTCACTTTGTTATTGTTTATTCTGTTACAGTTGTCCTATTTTTTCCCTTTTTCCCCCCTCCACCCAACCCAACCCTCTAGCCCTCAGTCAATTCCCTCTCCATTGGCCATATCCATGAGTCATTCACATACATTCTGTGAATAGTCCCTACCCTTTCCTTCCACCATTTCTCACTCCTTCCCTCCTACTGATATCGGTCTGTTCCTTGTTTCCATGTCTTTGGTTCTATTTTTCTCATTAGTTTACTTCATTCATTAGATTCCAGTTATAAAAAAGGTCATATGGTATGTCTTTTGCCAACTGTCTTATTTCACTTAGCATAATACTTTCCAGTCCCACCCATGCCGTATCAAAAGGTAGGACTTCTTTTTCTCTTTCACTTGTGTAGTATTCCATTGTGTAAATGTACCACAGGTTTTTAATCCACTGATCTACTGATGGGCACTTGGGTTGTTTCCAACATTTAGCTATTGCAAACAGCATTGCTATGAATATAGAAGTGCATAAGTTCTTTTGAATCGATGTTTCAGGATTCTTATGGTATATACCCAGCAGTGGAATCAAAAGGTCATAAGGCAGTTTCATTTTTAATTTTTTGAGGAAATTCCAATATTTTTTTCACAGTGTCCTCACCAGTCTGCATTCCCACTTTTCTCCAGATCCCCATGAGCACTTGTTTTTTGTTGATTTATTAATGATAACCATTTTGGCAGGTGTGAAGTAATATCTTATTTGGTTTTAATTTGTATCTCTCTGATGATTAATGATGTTGGTCATCCTTTCATATGTCTCTGGGCTCTGTGTATGTCCTCCTTGGAGAAGTGTCTGTTCATGTTCTTTGCCCATTTTTTAATTGGATTTTTTGTCCTTCTGGAATGGAGTCATATGAGTTCTTTATATATTTTGGAGATCAAACCCTTGACAGAGGTATCATTGGCAAATATATTTTCCCATATGGTTAGTTTTCTTTTCATTTTCTTGATGTTTTCATTAGTAGTGCAGAAGCTTCTTATTTTGATGAAGTTCCATTTGTTTATTCTTTCTTTTATGTCTCATGCTCTAGGGGATATATCGGTAAAAATATTGCTTCATGGAATATCTGAGAGTTCCCTGCCTATGTTCTCCTCTAGGACTTTTATGGTGTGACTTATATTGAAGTATTTTATCCATCTGGAGTTTATTTTTGTGTATGATGTAAGTTAGTGGTTGAATTTCAATTTTTTGCCTTAGCTGTCTAGCTCTCCCAATACTATTTGTTGAAGAGGCTATTTTTTTCTCCCTTCATGCTCCTGCCCCCTTTGTCGAATATTAATTAAGCATAGAAACATGGGTTTATTTCTGGGCTCTCTATTCTGTTCCATTGATCTGTGTGTCTGTTCTTATGCCAGTACCAGACTGTTTGGTTACAGTGACCTTATAATATAGTTTGATGTCAGGTATTGCGATCCCTCCAACTTTGTTCTTCTTTCTCAAAATATCTGCAGCTATTCAGGGTCATTCATGGTTCCTTAAAAATCTTTGAAATGTTTGCTCTATATCTTGAAATACATCATTGGTATTTTAATAGGGATTGTGTTGAATCTATAAATTGCTTTGGGTATATGGACATTTTGATGGTGTCAATTTCTTCTAATCCATGAATACAGTATATACTTCCATTTATTTATGTTTTACTTAAATTTATTTCTTCAGTGTAATATAGTTTTCTCAGTAAAGGCTTTTTACCTCCTTGCTTAAGTTTATTCCTAGGTACTTCATTTTTCTTGTTGCTATAGCAAACGGGATATTTTTTCCTGATTTTTGATTCTGATCTTTCATTGTTGGTGTAAAAAATATCTTCAATTAAAAAAAAGATTTTATTCTATTTATTTGTAGAGAAGGATGAGGAGAGAGAAAAAGAAAGAATCATCAATGTGTGTTTACATCTCACGCACCCCCTACTGGGGATCTGGCCTGTAACCCAGGCATATGCCCTATCCTGGGAATTGAACTGGAGATCTTTTGGTTTGCAGGTCAGTACTTAATCCCCTGAGCCACACCAGCTAGGGCTGAATTCTGAATATTGACTTTGTATCTGGCTGTTCTGACAAATTCACCTTTTGGGCAAGTAGATTTTCAGGGAGTCTATAAAGGTTTCTATGAACACTAACATGTTATCTGCAAACAATGACAGTTTTACCTCCTCATTTTCAATTTGGATGTTTTTCA
The DNA here is from genome assembly GCF_021234165.1 of Pteronotus mesoamericanus. Taxonomy (NCBI): domain Eukaryota; kingdom Metazoa; phylum Chordata; class Mammalia; order Chiroptera; family Mormoopidae; genus Pteronotus; species Pteronotus mesoamericanus. The sequence continues at coordinate 64,877,343 of NW_026555321.1, forward strand.
TTTCTTTTTATGTCTCATAGCTGTGGCTAGGACTTCCAATACTGTGTAGAATAGAAGTGGTGAAAGGGGACAGCCTTCTCTTGTTCCTAATGTTAGAGGGAAAGCTTTTTTGTTTTTCCCTGTTGAGTTTGATTTTGGCTATAGGTTTCCCATACATGGCCTTTATTATGTTGGAGTATGCCCCTTTTTCCCCCCTTTTCTGAGTGTCTTTAATATAAATGGGTGCTGCATATTATCAAATGGTTTTTCAACATCTCTTGAAGTGATCATGTGATTTTTGTCTTTCTATTTGTTAATGTGGTATATTACGTTTATTGATTTGTGAATATTGTACCATCCGTGCATCCCCGGGATGAATCCCACTTGATCATGGTGGGTGATCTTTTTAATATATTGCTGAATGGGGTTTGCCAATATGTTGTTGAGGATTTTAACATCTATGTTCATAAGTGATAGTGGCCTGTACTTTTCTTTCTCTGTTGTGTCTTTATCTTTTTTTGAGACTGGGATAATCCTGGCCTCATAAAAAGAGTCTGGGGGGTCTTCTTTCTTCTTGGATTGTTTGGAATAGTCTGAGAAGGAGAGGGGTTAGTTCTTCCTTAAGTGGTTTGTAAAATTCTCCTATAAAACCATCTGGTTCACTATGCACCCCAATGTTCATAGCAGCACAATTTACAATAGCCAAGTGCTGGAGGCAACCTAAATGCCCATCAGTAGATGATTGGATCAGAAAACTATGGTACATTTATACAATGGAATACTATGCAGCAGAAAGAAAAAAAGAACTACTAAACTTTGCGACAGCATGGATGGAACTCGAGAGCATTATGCTAAGCAAAATAAGCCAGGGGGCGAAAGACAAGTACCATATGATCTCACCTATAAGTGGAACCTAACCAACTATACAAAGATGCAAGGAAAATAAGACCAGCAACACTGAAAGGAAAAGAAACCAACAGAGACAAGAGGGAAGAAGGGAGAGAGGGTGGGGGAAAAGGAAGGGAAGGGGAAATTCAAGGAACATATAGCAAGGACTCATGGACAAAACCAAAGGGGAAGAGCTGAGGGAGGGTGGGAGTGAGGTAGGGGGCAAGGGATAGTGGTGGGGGTAGGCAGAGACAAATATATTTGAAAAAAATAAAATAATTAATTATTTATAATTAATTATAAATAATTAATAACACTAAATAACATTATGGTGTTCAATATAACATATGTAGTCTCTGGTATTAAAAGTAGGTAATTAAGTGATAAACATCCAAATAAGTTATTAAAATAAAAGAGTTACAGAGGACTAGCTGGAAGGAATTCTAAAAGGCCACTTCATTCATATTCATCAGCATCCTTCACACTCGAACTTGTTTTAGTTAAAATGTCTTTGAAAACTCACTTGTAACACCCGGTAGTTTACTCCAGAAATTAAACTATTCATTAATTGCATTTATACCACATTGCCAAGATATCCAACCACGTTTTTCCTTTCCAGGTTTCTAGCACAATACTTCATATATCTCTTTTCCTCATACTATTTAATTTTACCTCCTTAATTTTTACTCCTCAGTTAATATTCATATGCTTTTAAGTGTCCCTAAGCTTAGTGACACAGGTTATTTATTTAATTGTATTATTGGTTGACTTTAATATCCTGCTGCATTTATTTATTTATTTATTTATTTATTGCCATTTACTGGGCTTTCTCATTTACATCTGCACTAATTAAGCAATGACAGCTTTAAGCATTCTATTACTGAAAGGTCTCAGTTTTTACTCAGATTAGAGCTTTATCACAGGCAGAGGAAATGAAACAGCCACAGCAAGTAAAAGAGAGGCTTCGGAAATCATAGTGGATGGCCCATGTGGATTTCTTTTCCAACCACCACAGGGTTACCCCGGACATATTTTGCTGTAGGTCTTGAAACACCTAAATATCAGCAAATGCAAGATTTATCTCAGTGGCAGTCATTTGTAGTAAGATGGTTACAAAGCTACATGACCAGCCTAAACAGTAACTCTACGAAAACCACTCAACAATCCTATGCTGACACAGGAATGCATCCTGCTACCAAAGCAATTCACATGTTCATGATTACAGAACATCATTCGTCTCTAGTTGGTATATCTTCTAGCCTTGGCCAAGGGTCACCATCTAGAGCCAGGCGGATCTGTACATCAGAGTAAGGTCAATCCAAACCAGCTGAAATTAATCCATGCAATTCAAGCTCTTTTAATACCTGATGTACCCTAGGTAAATTGTGTACTAACTTATGTGTCCATGAAACAAGTATGTCTATGAAGTTTCACACTGTTTATAACAACGTGGTCATCTAAAAATGTAAAATAACTGGATCTCCAGTTTCTCAGTGAAACATTTTAGAAAATCAGACTGTTGTAGGAAGACACTGGTATTTGTATGATTTAACTAAAACACAATATTACAAGTTTTTGATAATAGTTTCCCTTTCATAAGTTTTATTCCACAGATTCCAGCAAATGTTCATAATGTTGCATGTTTTATATCTACATGAATAAAGTATGGAGGGAGCAATGGACTTTAGGACAAAAATGCGGAGGCAAAACCCAATGGGACATAGGATAATGAATCTGCAGATAAGTGTAGCTGAACTTTGTTTGCAAAAGGCTGTTAAATTCAGCCTAGTTTCTAACTGTTGCTTATTATTTATATTAACACCTTAAAAATTGTCACATACCTGGACTGTCCATCATTACTATAGATTACTAAGGCAAAAATAGAAATTTTCAGTTTGTAGGACAGCACTGGAGTTTTTCATCCAGCTTTGGGGTCTACAACCATAAAGTCTTAAGCCCTTTTATGTTTCAAAAAAAAAAAAACGAAAAGCATATCTTATTAATAATTAAAACAAACTTCTCATTGTCAAGAACAAGCAAGCAAAATAAACTACTGACATTAAAATAAAGAACAAACTGACAGTAAGCTGATAAGCAGGTGCAGGAGATAAAGTGGAAAAGAAGCGGAAGGGTCAAATCCAGGAACATGTATAAGGGACCCATGGACAAAGCCAAAGTGGGGAAGGATTGAGGGTGAGAGGTGAGGGTGGGTGGGGCAGGGGAAAGCAGTGGCGGGAAAATGGAGACAACTGTACTTGAACAACAATTAAAAAAAGGAAAAAACATAAAATAAAAAATTAAAATATAATAATTACAACAGACACATCCTAGGAATTATTTTACCATGACAACCTGGGCATTTCTCAACTATTTCTCTCATTGTCTATAACTAACTCTCTCATGTTGTTGACTACCTACCCTTAAATTTGTTTTTCTTTTCTAACACTAGAGAAAAATATTTATATTACTAGAAAATATAGTTAAGTTCTCTATTTTGAAAGCTAAACATAGAAAAATAAAAATAATTATTTTCTCTGTCAGGAAAAACATGATTTCCTTCTTCCTGAAATTGAGTTGTTTTCATCCCAATGATAAAATCAGTCTTGATGGGAAATAAAGTCTCCTCTCCACTCATTGTTTAAAGTATGAGAACTTGTGTCTTAAGCAAAAGTTAATATAAAAGATAATTCTGCTGTGTATTGAGAGTTTGATGTTTAAGATGGTCTGGTTTGATGGTAACAGGAGAAGGTAGAATCAAAGCTATATTTCAGATGGAGGCAAAAGACTAAATGTCAATTTCATTGTATAGACCCAGAGTTCTCATCCTTCTGATCACCCCTTTGGAAAACAGAATTTAAGGGCCATGGTCAATACTCACTTTCATAACTTCAAAAATTACAAATGAGAATGGAGTTGTAAAGGTCTCTAGCATCTTCTACAAGGCAAGATAAATCTCTAAGTATTCACAATTCTCTTTAATTCTTTTCTATGTCTTGATTAAAGAATCCAATCAATGACTCAATAATATTAAAGATCTACTCTGTGACTACCATTACTTTTAGCAACCATGGGCTCATCCATCTTAAAGACAGGGCTACATCAGCAACCAAAGCATTTTCAGTTGTACAGCAATAAAATGTTTGTCAATAATAACTGAATAAATAGCACTATGGAGTGAAGTTCAAATTAAGCCTTTTTATCTAGACTGCCAGACTGCAGTAAATATAAAGTTAACTGAAGGGCAAAAACATTTATTTATGATGTACCATCTCATGGGACTATTTAATTTTCCCAGCTTATCCAAAAATGCAACCATTCTCTAGTCACACATATGAAAAAAAAAATCTCAAATGCTCTTTGAGAGATTCTGTGATACATTAACCACTTATATTATGAGCACCCTTAACCATGAAAAAATGTTATTTACAAAAGGAAGCATGGTTTTTAAATCACAGTGTAGGTTCTTTATAGGTTTCCACTAATGGTAAACACATTTAAATATTCACATGCTGTAAGCTTAACTTAGCACTGTGCAACATATTAAACAAGTGGTAAACAATTAAAAAGCATTTCCAATGTTTCAGCTGGTGACCCATACACTCTCTCCAATATTCTGTTCCATCTTTATAATTTTAAAAAGAGGGCTATTATGTATCTGACTCAGTTGGGAAAAACTACTTACCCCTTATTCATTGGTCTTTTCCCCACTACAAAGTCTGGGCTTTCTGTTACTCTTGCTATAGTTCTATGTTTTCTCTATTGGGCATCGAGTTAGCAATTGTTGGTGCAGGATGCACCTATCAGCTGCTTTGCTACCTCACATTACAATTTAGCTTCTAGTCTGTCAGTTTCACAGCAGTATGTTGAATTCTGCTGGGGCATGTGATATCTCAAGTCTGTACTTTTCCCAGCTATCTTGCCACTTTGAAACTGCAGTCAGAGGAAGTATTATTTGGAGAAGTCAGTTTGAATTATGATGCTGCAAATTTGTACTTTACCACAAACACAAATCTATTTAGTAGGAAGCTCACTGCATCCTGAGGCAGAGCCCATGGAGAGCTTGGAGGAATCACTGTTCATGAAGGACGGATTCAGATCCTGCACAAGAATCCCTCAAAATGAGGCTCAAAAAAACACTTCAGTGCACTTAAGATACATATTTATCACTAACTTTAGAGGAAGGGAAATGTTCCCTGTTGAAGTAATGTGCCTTTACTACAACTAATAGACTACTTACAATAATTGCTAGGAAAATGAGAGACAATTACTATTTCATGTGATACGTGGTTCTTGTGAAAAAGTTAGGGTTGAACCACGGACAATTCAGTCAAAAAAATAATAGTAGAGTTGACAAGCAAAGGCATTTCTGGGTAGATATTTTATATCTTTTCTAATTCGTGGATCCTCTGTACAGCCTCAACTCTGGGGACACCTGCACAAACCGCTGATGAAATCTATTAAAACACAGTAACATTATACTGATGAGTCACTGACAGTCACCACAAGTATCAATCTGAACAGATTTCCATTCTAGCTTGAGACTGCCTCCGCTGGACAGAGGAGGCAGGTTGTGAGCACATTAAACCAGAGGAAGTGATGCAGCCCTGCCAATGAATAATGATAACTTATTTGAGATTCATATTATAAATCTATAAAACCCTTTTTTACACTTCTTGCCTGTAGATCACTTTTCCTTGCTAATGGAGTTACAATATTTAGAGGACTTTGTGAAAAAAGAGCTGTGTAATTTGATTGATTACATTTTAATATCAGCCTTCAGCATTGTTATTCCAGTATATCCTTAAAAATTAGCTCTCCAAATTACTAATAATAATACCAAAACTAATAATACTCTAATTTTTAATATTTGTCAATTTTCCTATATGAATACCCCTAATGTGCCAGTTGGAAGCTACTCACTCAATATCCCTGGCCCTAAGCCTAGGGAGTGATGAAAACAGACTAACACACTCAGTGTGCTATTGAAGGGAAGCAAATTATAGGTGGTCCAGGCTGGCTCAGGAGTATGGTGGTTTTTGTAGATGGAAAAAAAAAAGCTTTACCTTAAACCATGCAAAAACTGGATTAATATGGACAATGGATTAATAAAAGTGGATAATATGGATCCTTGGGTGAAAACAATGTAAAAGTTATTTTTTCAATTACATGACTACCCAGCAGGATGTCAATCTTTATTGTGTTGACCCATCCTGTCCCCTTCTTTACTACCCACTCAATTTTTTAATACAAATTCAATGAAAGATCCTACTTGGTTTCATTCATAACTTTTAAGAAGAATTTTTTTTTAATGCATAAGAAAACAACATCACCTAAGCCAACGCTATTTCTGGCATTTTTATTTCCAATAAAATTACACCTTTTTCCCATAAGTTCCTCTCCACAGCTCACTAAACCACAGCCACACCTTATTCCCAAGGGCTGTCCCAAATACGAGGTCTCCCTTATAGAATCTCCCACCTGCACATTCCATGAGAAAAACAAGGGGGAAATATCACCATCCAACTTACTCTATTTCCTATTTAAAGATGATTTTGTTTGTTTGTTTGCTTTTTAGGCTTTAGTTTTTAGAGATGTTTTAGGTTTTCGGAAAAATTCAGCTGGAAATGCAGAGTTCCAATATATTTCCCCAACCCCTAGCCTCAGTTTTCCCTGTCATTAATGTCCTGCATTAGTGTGGTGCATTTGTTAAAACTGGTGAAATAGAAATAAATTATTATTAACTGAAGTCTATAGTTTACATTAAGACTCACAGTTTATGCTGCCCATTCTGTGAGTTTGGCAAAAGGCATAATGTTATATATATTTCATTATAGTATCATGTGGACTAGTTTTATCACCTTGAAAAACTTCAATGCTTCTCCTATGGATTCCTCCTTCCTCTTTCTCTGGAAACCACTGATCTAATGTTTCTATAGCTTTCCATTTCCATAATGTAATGTATTTGAAACCATTCAGTATGTGTTGCTTTCTTATTGTTGAGATTTAAAAGGTCTGCACATTTTTAATAGCAGTGATGTATCAGATATTGGATTTGTAAGTCTTTTCACCCATCTTGTGGCTTTTCCTTTAATGGATGTAACACTTTTTTTACAAAGTAAAAGTTTAGAGCTTTTAAAAAAAATTTAATGAAGTCCAACTTAAATTTTTCTCTCATGGATCATAATTTTGATTGTTAAGGCAACTGTTTTTATATTCTTATTTAACTTATGCTTATTCTACTATATGTAGTCATTTCTTATTTCTTTTTATATTTTGAAATGATTTTAAATCTTCAAAAATGTTATAAATATAATACAATTTATGTATATCCTTCAATAATCTTCCATTAATAATAACACTTTATATAACCATGATGCATTTATCAAAATCAAGAAACTAACACTGGTACATTACCATCAGCTAATCAACAGATCTATCAGATTTCACTACTTTTTCCACTAATGTCCTTTTTCTGTTCAAGGAACCAATCCAGGAACCCATGTTGCATTGCATTATCATGGCTCCTTAGTTTCCTCAGATCCGTGAGAGTTTCTTGGTTCTTCTTTGTTTCTCATACGTCTGATACTTTTGAAGAATACTGGTCACTTGCTTTGTAGAATGTTTCTCAACTTCGTTCTTGCATAACTGGAGTTATAAATTTTGTGTAAGAATGTAAGATCAGTAAAGTGCCCCTCACATTACACAACATCAAAGAATATATGTTATTAAAATAATTTATCCTCACTGATTTTAGTTTTTATCATTTAATTATAGTGGTGTCTCTTAGGTTTCTGCATTGTAAAGTTACTATTTTTCCCTTTCCACACACTATTTGTAAAAGTAACTAAATATTTGTAGAAGCATCACTTAAAGAGAAAGAATTAAGCTCTACCACCTAGAGAAAAGAGGATCAAAAATTTTGTGGACTCGTATTTGACACCACCAGTAAAAGGGCCTTTGAGGCTATGCAAATTTCTCTTTTTTATTTAAATTTAGTCCCACCCACCAAATTTAGCATTCATCACTGGCCCTTGCCTAAGGCGATTGTTTTGGTGGCATTCTAATGGTAATTTTGTATCTTCTCCATCCTTTCTATACTTATTATTCAAAATTCTTCTGTTGGCTCATCTGCACTGTTTGTGGGAATGCACATGGGTAGAACCACTGTGGAAAGCAGTATGGAGATATCTCAAAAAATTAAAAATCAATCTGCTTTTTGATCCAGCAATCTCTCTTCTGGGAATATATGCAAAGAAACACAAAACACTAATTTGAAAGAACATAAGCACCCCTATGTTCATTGAAGTATTATTTACAATTGCCAAGATATGGAAGCAGTCCAAGGGTCCATCAGTAGATGAGTAGATAAAACAACTATGGGAAATTTACACAAAAGAATACTACTCGGCTGTGAAAAAAGAAGAAAATTTTAACCTTTGCATGGTTTTGAATGGACAAGGAGAACATTATGGTAAGTGAAATAAGCCAGGTCAGAGAACAACAGGTACCATATGATTTCCCTCATATGTGGAATCTAATGAACAAACTGAACCAACAAGTAAAATAGAGATAGATTCACATTAGATAGACATCAGGATGACAGCCATGGGGGTTGGTTAAGGGGATTGAGCTACGCCAGCTACCCCAACCTATTATACACAGAGACACACACACATCAAACATACACAAATTGGTCCTTCCTAAAATTCTATGTTGCATTTGGGAAATACCTTTCTATACCACATATGCTCTGTCATAACACCATAGTGCCTACATTTTATATAGCCTCCCAAGTAGATTTCTTAACACTTGTTCCCATCTGGACGTGAACCATATTTATACCTTTTTATGTCAAAACTGCTAGTACAATACCCTAAATATAGCACATTTTTAATAAATAATTTGTTGGATAAAAATAACAGGAATAATTACAGACCACATGAATGTATAGCATTTTCTATATGAGGGTTTTGCTGTATTCCTCAACTTAGAACAATGTATGATAAAGCAGGTGCTAAATATCTATTTAAGTAACTAAAAGAAAATGACCAGAATTTTATGTAGGTCTTGAATTCATTGCTCAGATTTATAAAAAGCTATTAACTCCTCCTCCCAAAACCTAAACAATTAAATACTTGATTAAGGAAAACAAATTTCAATAGGTCCATTTGATAAATTTGATAAGTTTAAAACAGAATTAAAGCCACTTGAAAATAATCAACTAAGTTAGTCTTAATAGTTGAAGAAAGGTTGACACAGGAGGAAAACCAGTCTTAGAAATTAATCAATAGCAAGTACAGGAGCATCATCAACTAAACAAGATAAACCACCAGTATTTTGAATGTTGTAAATGTCATTTTATAGTAAACAGTGAGAAATATTGCCAATCCATATTTTAACAGCATATTTAATTCAAAATTAGTTTCCTTGATTGGGAAGCAATGAGAGAACAAACAAACAAAAAACCTCCATCATGGGTAAAGCAAGGTTTTAAAAAAATATGAAAGTCCAAATAAAATATTGAATCTTAGAGAAATACTAAAAAACTGACAATTTCTCCTTGGTATAATCAATTTTATCTTTCTAGGGAAAGATCAAAGGATTTCAAGAGAGACAGTATAGATTTGGTGGATGGGCATGTGGTATATCTCACTGTGACTTAGTCAAGGTAACTCAACTCTTGTGCATAAGATTTTCCTCTACAAAATGTTGCATTCTTTTCAAAAGTATCATGTTATAGTAATATAATTTCTTGAGTTCCAGCAATAGTGTAATTATTGTTATGTTTTCAATGTTTTCATATATCATAGGATGTTTCTCTTTTTACCAATGCTGGAAAATTGTGTTTTCATGGCATTATTTTTTTGGGGGGGATATTGAGTTATCCTACTGTTTTGCCAAATTTGCTTATTAGGTCAAGTAGTTCTTTGGTGGTGTCTATGGGGTTTTCTATGTACACTATCATGTCATCTGCAAACAATGATAATTTTACTTCCTCCTTTCCCATTTGGATGCCTTTTATTTCTTTTTCTTGTCTGATCACTGTGGCTAGGACTTCCAATACTATGTTGAATAGAAGTGGTGAAAACGGACATCCTTGTCTTGTTCCAGATCTTAGTGTGAGGTTGGTTGTACGTTTTTCTTATATGGCCTTTATTATACTGAGGTATACCCCCAGTATTCCCACTTTGCTGAGTGTTTTTATCATAAATGGGTGCTGTCCCTTATCAAATGATGTTTCCACATCTATTGATATGACCATGTGAATTTTGTCTTTACTTTTGTTTATGGGATGTATCATATTTATTGATTTGTGAATATTGAACCATCTTTGCATCCCTGGGATGAATCCCACTTAATCATGGTGGATGATCTTTTTAATGTATTTCTTGATGCGGTTTGTCAATATTTTGATGAGGTTCATGGCATTATTTTTATTATTTGTGTTAGAATCACAGCTATGGTTTTTACTATTGGGTGATATCACAGAGCTTTCATTTTTTAATTCTAATCATTGGAAACTGCTTTACATTTTAGGATTCTGTAAATCATTTTTAAGAGTCTATAAAAGGACTAAAATAATTATGTACTGTAGAACAGCACTTGGTTCCTACTTGGCCACCAATAATTTTCCTTTCCCTCTTTATAAACAGAGTACCAAAATGTTATAAAGAATAATTTTATCAAGTTTCTAACCAACAATGCATTACCTTATTTCTAGACAGAGTCACAAAAAATATCTGGAATTATGCTAAGTGAAATAAGGCAGTCAGAGAAAGAAATATACTATATGATTTCATTCATATGTGGAATCTAATAAACGAACTGAAATAGCAAGCAAAATAGAGACAGGCTGATAGATAGGGAGCAGGATGATACCTATGGGTGTGGGGTTGGAGATATCAATCAAAAAGAAAAAGGACTCATGGACAACAGTGTGGTGATTGTAAAGGGAGCAGTTATAAGAGGGATACATGATAATGGAAAAAAATACAGTAAAAAATCATAGCAATATATTTTTCTTCAGCATGCAAAGTATGTTTTAAATTGTAAATACTACAAAATGTTACCAAAATATTTGGGCATTTCTGTATACAAATAGAAAGTCTATATGAAAAAGATAAACACAATTTCATTATTTTGTAAAAAAATGAAGTTCACTTCATAGTACCATTTAGTTTGAAATTAGTTTATTTAAATCTGTTTTTAGCTGTTTCATATGTTGTAATATATCTATTAAATATCTTTTTAAATTTTTGAGACAATTTATTAAGATAAGAATTATATGTAATAAAATGAATCCATTTTAACTAGAGAGTTTGATGAGTTTTGATAAACGTATTTACTCATGCAAGCCTAACCTAATTAATAATACCTGTATTTCCCAGAGTGTCCAAGTTCTAGCAACACAGATTGGGACAGGTTTGTTGATAGCATTGTTCATGGTATTTTATTATTACTGATTTTTATTTGCCAAATCTTTTGTCCTGTAGAATTTCATAAAGTCTAGAATAATCTATTGTTAATTAAATAATCTCATTAATCACATTTGTTTACAAGTCTATGTTTCTTGAAAATATCTAGACTAGGCTTATCTGAAAGCAGAATCATTGGCAGTGACTTGTAAGCAGAAAAGGCATTACATAAAACATTTTAACAGACATGCAAAGAAGAAGGAAAATATGAAAAATATAATGAAATTCATATGTGAAATCATATGGTGTTACTTAAAAGTTGATTGTGAGGAATTAAAGATGACAAATAAATCTTAAAGTAACCAGTACAAACCATACACCATACAAACCATACAAACCTTACAACCCATACCAATAAAAATCTAATTCAATAGCCTTGGCTGGTGTGGCTCAATGGATTGAATGTCGACCTGCAAACCAAAGGGTTACCAGTTTGGTACCCAGTCAGGGCACATTCCTGGATTGCAGAGCAGGTAACCAGTAAGGGGCACATGATAGACAACCACACGATATTTCTCTCCCTCTTCTTCTCCCTCTTCTCCCTCTCTAAAATTAAATACATTTAAAAGATCTAATTCAATAAAGTTAACAAAATAATAAAATAAATATATAAATCAGAAAAATTCTCAATACAAAATAAGTTGGAAAATATTAAAAATGGAAGTAAGAACAGATAGGAATTAAAACAGATAAAAAGATGGTATATTTATTTGGATCCTAAGTGCCCATCAATAAATGAGTGGATTAAAAAGCTATGGTACTTTTACACAATGGAATACTACGCAGCAGAAAGTAAGAGCTACTACCCTTCTCAACAGCATGGATGGAACTGGAGAGCATTATGCTAAGCGAAATAAGCCAGTGGGTGAAAGTCAAATATCATGTGATCTCACCTATAAGTAGAACCTAATCAACAAAACAAACAAGCAAGAAAAATATAACCAGCAACATTGAAAGAAAAAAAAAAAAAACAATAGAATCAAGAGGGAAGAGGGGCAGGGAAAGAGAAGGGAAGGGTCAAGTCAAGGAACATGTTTAAAGGACCCATGGACAAAGCCAAAGTGGGAAAGGATTGAGGGAGAGAGGTGGGGGAGGGGGACAGGGGAAAGTAGTGATGCAAAGGTGGAGAAAAATATATATATATAGCCTACATGCTAAATTAGTATCTGACAAAGTAAATTTTAAAGCAAATAACTAGTGATGAATAATATCCTTTCATAATGAATAAGGATCAATTTGTCCATAAGTTATAATAACTTTAAGTGTTTATGTACCCAATAACAGACTGAGAAAAGGACAAGTACTGCATGATCTATCTATATGATGTACTTAAAATAGTCAAACATATAAGCAGAACATAGAAAGGTGGATGCCAAGGGAAGGGAAAGGAGAAAGTATGAAGATGGTATTTAATGGTGTAAAGTTACAAATACATAAGTAAATAAGCTTTATACTTCTGCAGTTCAACATAGTGTCTGTAGTTACCAATACGGTATTATACACTTAAGAATTAGTTAAAGGTTAGACCTCATGTAAATTGTTCTTCACAGAAAACAAACATACAAACAATAAAAAAAACATAAAGTGAAGCAAGGAAATTCTTGGAGGTGATCAGTTCATTAACTTGATTGTGGTAATCGTATCACGTGTATGTGAATATGTCCAAACTTATCAATTACATACTTTTTATTTATTTATTTATTTTTTAATTAATTTATTTACTTTTTAAATACATTTGTCTCTGCCTTCCCCCCCCTTTCCCTTGCACATACTTTAAATATGTACAGCTTCTATATATAAATTATACTTCAATAAAATTGAAAAATTAATCATAATTATTTAAAGCTAAAAGATGAGAAATCTAAAATTTAAAAAATAAATATCTAAAAATAAAAAAAGATAAAACCAAAAAAACTCCCTCATAATGTTGGTATAGCTATGCTGATATTATCAGATAAAGAAATTTAAGGCCAGATATTGGAATAAAAAAGGGTATTATATAAAGATGAAAGGTTAAACCAAACAAGAAGGTTCATATGTATCTAATAATATGCCTCAAAATATATCAAGTCAACTTGAGAAAACTGAAAGGATAGAGAGACAAATGCAGAGTTATACTAGTTTTTAAAAATCTTTAATAGCAACTGACAGAAGAAGCAGAGAAAAGATTAAGAATATGAAATATTTGAAAATATCAAACAATGGTGACTTAATTGACACATAGTGAGAACTACATTTAGTAACTGAATAACACAAATAACTTTCAAGAACATGAAAACATTTACCTAAGTTGACCATTAGATGTAATATGAAACAAATCTAAGAACTGAAGCATAATGATTACATTTTCAGACAAAGGGACGCTAGGCTTGACTTCCCCTATAATAAGATAACTATAAATATCCCTTTTAATTTTGAAATGAGTAAGCATACATCTAAATAGTAACTGCTTCAACAAAAGTAAAACATGAAAGCAAATTTCCATAAAAGTTACATTTGCCCAAACAACGAAGAATTTAGGAAAGGCTGGGAAAGGGTGGCAGTTCCTATCGTACACAGGAACTGTGTACATATCATTTCTAAACCTTCATGCTTTCTGAAAATAGGATCTCTTAAAGTTCAGGAGCATTGTCCATCAGACTGACTGCAAATGTCAGCTCAACATCATAGGAGGTAGATCATGCACTCTGTTCAGTTCATTCTTATACCCAAAGATCTTATACTTTTATTCCATTCTTCTATCTCACTTTTATATTATATTTGGTTTATAAAGCAATATCCACAAGGGGGCTGTGTGCCCCAAGCTGGTTTTTCCAGCCATCAGTTTATTATTATTTTTTTCTGTTTGTTAACATTTTCAATACAGAGGATCTCACTGATCACTAACTACTGGAGAACAAGAGCACCCGAAAAAATCCACCGTTTAGATCCAACCAGTGTGGTCTGGTCTATGGTTTCTAGTGGTCATCTTAGCCTCACCTTCAGCTCAGGAAAGTCCTGCCAGTTACACTCTAAATGTGTCTATACAAAGATGAACAAGCTATTGCAAACTTTTTAAAAAGTCATTTTTTTTTCAAGCATAGTGTGAGAGTTTGCCCTCAGTCAACATGGACTAAGTTTACACAAGGAAAGGAATTTTAGAAATTACATGTCTTAATAAATCAATGGAAAATTAGACCATTCCAACAGAGGAGTTAAAAGTGTGATTCACAAAATTTTTATATTTATTTATTTATTTATACATACTTACATATACATTTTATTGATCATGCTATTACAGTTTCCCATTTTGTTCTCTCCTTTATTCCCCTCCACCATGCACCTCCCTCCCACCAGCATCCCGCCCCCCCAGCTTAGTTCATGTCCATGGCTCATAAATACAAGTTCTTTGGCTTCTCCATTTCCTATACTATTCTAACCTTCCCCTGTTTATTTTGTACCTACTATTTATGCTGCTTATTCCCTGTACCTTTTCCGCTATTCTCCCCACCCCATTCCGCTCTGATCTCTATTTCTGTGATTCTGTTCCTGTTCTAGTTTTTCGCTTAGGTTGTTGTTTTTGTTTTTAGGTTCAGTTGTTCATATTTGTGGGTTTGTTGTCATTTTACTGTTCACAGTTTTTGATCTTCATCTTTTTCTAAGATAAATCCCTTTAACCTTTCATATAATATGGCCTTGATGATAATGAACTCCTTTAACTTTACCTTATCTGGGAAACACTTTATCTGCCCTTCCATTCTAAATGATTGTTCTACTAGATAGAGTATTCTTGGATGTAAGCCTGTAACTTTTATGACATTGAATACTTCTTGCCAGTGCCTTCTTGCCTTCAAGGTTTCTTTTGAGAATTCAGTTCATAGTCTTATAAGAACTCCTTTGTAGGTAACTGTGTCCTTTTCTCTTACTGCTTTTAAGATTCTCTCCTTAGCTTTAATCTTGGGTTATGTAATTATGGTGTACCTCGGTGTGTGCTTCCTTGGGTCCAACTTCTTTGGGGCTCTCTGAGCTTCCCAGATCTCCTGGAAGTGTATTTCCTTTGCCAGATTGGGGAAGTTCTCCTTCATTATTTGTTTAAATAAGTTTTCAATTTCTTGCTCTCCTTCTTCCCCTTCTGGCACCACTATGATTCAGATGTTCGATCATTTAAAGTTGTCCCAGGGGTTCTAAGCCTCTCATTTTTTTTTGAATTCTCGTTTCATTATTCTGTTCTGGTTGAATGTTTATCTCTTTCTTCTGCTCCAAATCATTGATTTGAGTCCCCATTTCCTTCCCTTTACTGTTGGTTTCCTGTATATTTTTCATTTTATTTTGCATAGCCTTCACTTTTTCCTCCATTTTGTAACCATACTTAATCATTTCTGTGAGGATCCTGACTACCGGTGTTTTGAACTGTGCATCTGATAGGCTGACTACCTGTTCATTGCTTAGTTTTATTTTTGGAGCTTTGATCTGTTCTTTTATTTGGGCCATATTTATTTGTCTTAGCCTGCCTGTTACATTGGAAGGGGAAGAGCCTTGGGTATTCACCAGAGTGGGGCAACCCAGGTTGCTGCATTGTGGTGCTGTATGTGAGGGAGTGCTCAGAGAGAGAACAATGCCGCTTACTCTGCTCTCACTTGCTTTCAGTCACTTCTCCTGCTACCCACAAACAAATTGGGCCTTTCTAGTGCTGATTCCCAGGAGGGTGGGTTTGTGTACAGGTTCTAGGACCCTGTGGGTCTCTCCAATTAACTCCCTTGTGAGTCTGGGAGTTTCTCCCACTGCTGCAACTCCCACAGGTGCTTATAGCCAGAGGTTGTGAGGCTTTCTTTTCCCATGCTGGAACCCTGGGTTGTGCGGTCCATATGGCTACCCACCTGTTCCTCCCAGTTTATCCGCATGCAAATGTGGGACCACCTGGACCACCAGCTGCCGCTTTGCCTGCCTGATCTTCCAGCCGCTGCCTTGCTGCACATCCTCTCTGCCCCAACTGCCCATCTCTGCCTCTCCTACAGATTTGAGTGAATGTTTCTTCTTTAATTCCTTGGTTGTCGGACTTCCTTACAGTTCACTTTTCTAGCTGTTCTTGTTGTTTTTTGTTTTTAAATTTGTTGTTGTCCTGCTTTTGGTTGTGTGAGGAGGCAAAGTGTATCTACCTACACCTCCATCTTGGCCAGAAGTCCTCTGATTTACAAAATTTTTGTAGTATTTATGATTTTGGCACCCATTTTAAATGTGTTATACTTTATTGTTACTATTTATCTGATCTGTCTGTATGGTTTTCCAGATTTACCCTCTGCTCCTTTATAAAACTGATTACAGCCTAGTGTCTCTATTTTTCCTAGAACACTCCCTGCTAATTCATGTATTCATCCTGTGTACATGTGCCTGGTATGTGAATGGTGTGTGTGTGAGATACATGGAGATGATTTACATCTTATTTTCACCTAATAACCAGATTCTCACTCCTTCCCTTTACACTTTGTAGTCTTTTACAGGAAGCAGAGTCTCTACTTCTAAGCTGTAATTTTCTTCTACTTAGATTTTCATGTGATTTTAATTCTGTTTATAAGCACTACTGAGACTTATAGAATGCATCATATCAACAATCTGCAAACTGCAATGCCCCGTGAGTCATTTAAGAATGATTTCTGGTGTGTGGCCATGATGAAATTGAAATAAGAAAATTCTGAGAAAGGAAAGCACCACCTCAGGAAAAGAGCGCTTATTTTTACAATAATCACTATGACATACAAAACTCGAGAATAAAAAAAATACAGTGTATTTTTAAAAATTAGGAGAAAAAGTGCTGATCTGTGAGTTTTTTCAGCATATAATTTTATTTTATTTATTTTTAATTAATTAATTTATTTTTCCAAATACATTTGTCTCTGCCTTCCCCCCACCACTTTTCCCTGCCCCCTCCTCCCTCTCCCTCCCTCAATCCTTCCCCATTTTGGCTTTGTCCATAAGTCCTTGCTATATGTTCCTTGACTTTTCCCTTCCCTTCCTTTTCCCCCGCCCCCCTCCCTCCTTCCCTCTTGTCTCTGTTGGTTTCTTTTCCTTTCAGTGTTGCTGGTCTTATTTTCCTTGCATCTTTGTTTTGTTGGTTAGGTTACACTTATAGGTGAGATCATATGGTATTTCTCTTTCAACCCCTGGCTTATTTCACTTAGTATAATGCTCTCCAGTTCCATCCATGCTGTCGCCAAGTTTAGTAGTTCTTTTTTTCTTTCTGCTGCGTAGTATTCCATTATGTAAATGTACCATAGTTTTCTGATCCACTCATCTACTGATGGGCATTTCGGTTGCCTCCAACACTTGGCTATTGTAAATTGTGCTGCTATGAACACTGGGATGCATAGGTTCTTTTGAATAGGCATTTTGGGATTCTTAGGGTATAGTCCCAGCAGGGGAATTGATGGATCTTTGGAATAATATAGGACATTACAAAAGAAATTTAAACTGAATTCTAAAGTAATGGCCTTGAGAATTCTGTGCCTAAGTCATGACAATTTTTAACAATAGTTTTGAACTTTTATGCTGAGATTTATGAGGTTTTATACATGCCCTTCTTCTTCCTCTTGGCACTCCTAAACCGCAACTAATTTCTTTTTGATTTAGCAGTGAAAGAAGTAAAGATTTGAAGACTTAACTAATTTTAAATAAATAGGAAAGTAATACTGAATAGATCTCATGGGAAAGAGCAGAAGTTTTTTTAGTCTTGTTATCTATCTTTCTCAATAGACACTCACAATGTCAAAGGTCAAATGAAAATCCATTTCAAGCAGACTTATTCTGGAGTGTATGGAGCAATGGGTTATACATAAGTAACCTCAACATTCAGAAAGGCCTGTACTAGAATTCAGGCTGTGCACTTCCTGGAACTGTGACTTTGCACAAGCTACTAGTTCTTTCAAACCTGTGTTTGCTCAGTTGTAAAAAGAAGATAATAACTCAAACTTCAAATATTAATTGGAGAATTAAATAAGATAATGCATGTGTGAAATACTGTCTGAAAAAATGACTGTGTATCCTTTACAGTGTGGTTCTGCATCTTCTCTCCTTAGGGCTGTCTCTTCCTCCCTCTTCATTCTGGCCAGTACAGTGTGTGTAAAACAAATGGGTATTACTTCTGAGCTTTTACTTAAAGATGTTCTGCACACTTCTCCCTCTTGAGCATGCCTAACTATAATGAACACAAACCCAGGCTAGCAGCCCAGTTATTCCTATCACCCCAGCTGACACCCAGCCAATGACAAAACATGCTAATAAGTCTAAAAACATGAGACATATTAGTTTCCAAAGTCAACATAGTACAACCAGAGCCAAGTAATATGTCAAGATTTCAGGGATACTGGAAGAAGAAATGAGACTCCTGAGTCACACACAAAGGATGGTATACTACTCAGAGCAATAGCTATAGTCAGAGTACTAGCATTTGCAGTTATGTGAAAAAAAACCTGTTGATACATTCACACTCAGTGAGTTCCTTTGTAGGAAAGGAACTCTGTTCTTACAGCACCAGAATCTTTTGGAATGGACATACATATATCTTTGCTTTGAGGGGATACATTATCTTTATGACTCTAGATGGTAGCACCTGCCTTTGCTGTAGAAGGCGAACAGTAATTCCTACAAGATTCCAAGGAAATATATCTTCTTTGAACAAGACGTTATTTCTCTGTTTCAAGACCCTTCACTATACAAATACCCTTTAAAAGATTATCTAAAGAGGAGCAAATATCTTCCTCATAAGACCTTAGAAGGGTGAGGGACAAAAAGCATGAGAGACCCATGGACAATTGTCCTCCAACATTATATTTTATTAAATTAATAGGAGTGGCACTAATCAATAAAATTATTTAGGTTTCAGGTGTACAATTATATGATGCATCATCTGTATTGTATGTTCATCACCCCAAGTCATCTCCTTCTATGACCATTTATCCCCCACTTAACCTCTTCTACCTCCCTTACTTTCCTTTCTCTCCAGAAAACAGACTGACAGCTGTCAGAGAAGAGGGGCATTTTGGGGGCTGGGTGAAAATTGTGGAGGGATTAAGCAAAAAAACAAAACAAACAAACAAACAAAAACCCAACTCCTACACTATTTTTAACTATAGGGACTAAAGAAATCTTGGCTGTAACTATAGGGACTAAAGAAATCTTGAGCCCTTAGTCATTGTTGGGTTAGGTGAAAACTCATATGTTTTAAATGAGAAATTTCACCATTTCTAATTTTACATAATTTTCCATTTATATTTTTTGATCTAGACTCTACAGTTTGTCAGAACCTGTCCTCATTTATTGAGAAACCATCTGTGGTTGGACTGAAGCAGTAGTGAAGTTCATGAGTGGAATGCACAGCCAGCTGGTTCACTGTGCATTCCCTCAACTGCAGACAGACAGATGGTCCTGGATGGACTTCTCTCATATCTGCCAGCTGAGTTGTGTTCTTATTTAGATTGTGTACCTCATTTTTTGTATATGATCTTTGAATTGAAAAACTAATTTTTGGTATTTCTATAATACTTTTTCTCTTATTTCCCTCAAAACAGACTTCCATAGGTCTAAAAAAATGGATTTAATATGTTCATTGAATTAGGTACATGTTTTCATTACATTGCTCCAAAATTCACCTAAGTTACTATTGTATAAAATATGATATTTTATCTCATGGAATGACACATTTCTAATGAATTTTTAAATAACAATGCCTTAAAATATAATGGAAAAACCACAGAAGTAACAAGAGGCCATATTTTTTTTCATTTATATACTCCTAATGGGAAAATTTGCTTATTTAATGGTACGACCAAAAAGAAAACCATGAAAACTACATATTGTACACAGACAGTAGGTGAAATTCTTTGGTCAATGTAATTAAAGAAACTCTGAGTAAGAGGGGTCTCTTGTTTTAGTGAGTTTTCTTCTGAAGTACGGCAAAGCATTTGACACTTCAGGAGACATGGAGGGATTAAAGAAAAGTGGAATGAAACTCAATCACTATGGCAGCCCTTTCATTATATTACATACTCTCTGAATACTTGAAGTCAAGGGATTTTGGGGCACATAATGCAAATCAGAAACAGTGGGAGAATCTAAAGTTCAAAAATCAAACTTACAATTATTATTATTTCAAGTGGGGTGATTTTAAAATTTTCAAAGAGTTACTTTAAGAATGCAACTTAGTAACCCACAGGCATTTAATAAATTATGCATGACTCAGTTTCTGATTTATGATCAGCAAGTAGAACTCAGTAGTGTTATGCAATATTTAAAATATAGAGTAGGAAGACTATTCCCAGGTAATGCTAAAAAGTTATATACAGACATACTTCAAAGATATGGTGTGTTTGGTTTCAGACAACAGCAATAAAGTAAATACTACAATAAAGCTAGTCACACAAATTTTTGGTTCTCCAGTGCATATAAAAGTTATGTTTATACTGTACTGTACTCTATTAGGTGTGTGGTAGAATTATGTCTAGGAAAATAGTTTATATACCTTAATTAGAAATATTTTATTGCTAAAAATTGTTAACTATCATTTGAGCCTTCCACAAGTCATAGTATTGTGCTGGTGGAGGGTCCTGCCTCGATGTTGATGGCTCTTGACTGATCAGGGTGGTGGTTACTGAAGGCCAGGATGGCTGTGGCAATTTTAACATAAGACAACAATGATGTTTGCCACATCAGTTGACTCTTCCTTTCATTAATGATCTATCTTTAGCATGTGATGCTGTCTGATAACATTTTATCCACAGTGGAATTTATTTCCTTTTTTTTTTTTTTTTTGCATTTTAGTGTAAAGGAATCAAAACTATCTATTTTCTTTAAAATTATTTAGCATTAAATTTTGTTTGAATACCCTGTACAGCTTAGAAAATACCTACTATTTTTAATGTTTTTATTTTTATTTTTTATTTTTTAAATCTTTATTTTTTTCCATTACCATTTAGTTTCCTTATACCCACTCTCCCCCCAGCAATCACTGCACTGTTGTCCACATCTCTGAGTCCTTTTTCATTTCAAAATTGGAGTCAATCTCATTAAACTTGCTGCTGCTTCATCAACTAAATTTATGTACCATGGTCAAACCTGGGTTCTTTTTTCATCTCCCATCTCTAACAATTTAGTTCTCAACCAAGTTGCACACCTAAAAAGTATCTCACTTGTCAAACAAAACTTTGGTTCTTGACCCGACAATTCTTTCATGCTGATACTTGTATGATCAGTCACTCATTTCTCAGGCAACAAACAAAGCAGAGAATGCACAGGTATGAGTCAGTTATTATTAAACCTCATGTTGTTAAAATCTCAGGAAGTTGTGCTGTGAATATTTTCATTTTATTGTTTTTGTTGCTGATTATTATTATTAAATATATACAGTAAGTCACCATGGGTCCTAAGAAGATTAGTGATAGCAGCAAAATAACAAGGAAAGTTGGAAGAACAATGATAAAGCTTTATAAAGAAATAATTGCAAAATATGATAGTGGTGCTTGTGTGTATGATCTGGCTACTGAGAATGGCATGGTAAAATGAATGATTTGCACAATTTGAAAGCATAGAGAGGCCATTAAGAATCCTGATGTTGGGCTCTGACCCCGGTGTGGCCCAGTTTGTTGGGTGTCATCCTACACGGAGAAAGGTTGCTGGTCCAATTTTCAATCAGGGATCATGCCTGGGTTGTAGGTTGGTTCCCCATTTGGGGCAGGTACTAGAGGTAACTGATCAATGTTTCTCTCTCACATAGATGTTTCTCTCCCTCTCTTCCCCTCTCCCTAAAACTAAATAAATAAAATCTGACCTCAGTGGATTGAGTGCCAGCCTGTGAACCAAAGCATCACTAGTTTGATTTCCAGTCAAGGCACATACTAGGTTGCAGACCAGTTCCCCAGTAGGGGGTGCATGAGTGGCAACCACACAATGATGTTGCTCTCCTTCTCCTTCTCCCTCCCCCCTCTCTAAAAATAAATACATACAAATTTAAAAATAAATAAAATCTTTTTAAAAATTTATATATCAGTCCTGATATTTCTAAGGGTATGAAAGTGTTCACAAAACAATATCACAGCCCATTGAAGAGGTAGAGAAAGCATTGTTTTTTTATATTTTTTAACTTTTTTTTCTTGCCCTTTCCCTTCCTTTTCCCCCACCCCTCCCCCCTCCTTCCCTCTTGTCTCTGTTGGTTTCAATTTTTTTTACTTCTTAATTATAAATCATATTTATTCTATTACAGTTGTCTCCATTTTTCCCCTTTTACTCCCTCGACCTATCCCACCACCACCCCTTGCTCCCACATTCAATTCCCACTCTGTTGTCCATGTCCATGGGTCATTCATACATGTTCTTTGTCTACTCTCTTCCCCTTCTTTCCACCATTGTCCTCTTTCCCCAACTCCTCTGGTCACTTTCAGTCTGTTCCATGTTTCCGTGCCTGTGGTTTATTTTGTTTGTTAGTTTATCTTGTTGAATAGAGTCCACTTATAGGTGAAATCATATGGTAACTGTCCTTCATCAATTGGCTTATTTCACTTAGCTCAATATTCTCCACTTCCATCCATGTTGTCGCAAAAGTTAGGAGTTCCATCTCTTTCTCTTTCTTTCTTAAATGTAGACTGATTTTATTTATTTTCTAAATGTCAAAGCTAAATTTAAAATATTTTTAAAAATTTAAAACCATTATGAAGTCTCAGCAATTAAATCAACATGACACAAGCACAGAAATAATCAAGTAGATCAATGAAATATAATGAGCATTCTAGAGACAAATGTATATATCTGATTAATATATGTATGATAAGTTGATATTTCAAATCAATGGGTAAAATAAGGCTTATTCAATAAGGTGCATGGACCACTATTACTTGAAATAAAACAAATATAGAGCCCTATTTCACACATTATACAAGAAATATTTAGGTGAGTTAAAAATCAATATGTAGAATCTAAGGAGTTTTAGAGAAAATAGAACTAATACTTTTCATAACCTGAAGTAAAATATTCAACTCCATAAGCTATAAATATTGACAATATGATTATATTAAACATTTAACTATATAGTGATATACATATAAACAAAGGTAAAGGGCAAGGGATAGAATAGAAAAGTATTTGTAACATATCTAAAACATGACTAATAGGTTTTTTGTTTCTTGTTTTTTTTTTTTTTAGGGAAAAAAGTTCTACAAACCTTTAACCAATTAATGGGTAAAGAATACCAAAAAGTCATTTAAAGTTTAAAAAAAATAGAAATAGACAAGAAGTGTACTAAAACAGGTTTAGTTTCAAAAAATAGTAAAGAAACAGTTAAAATAACATCATTGCCACAATCAGATTAATGAGTATTAACAATATTGGTAATATCAAATATCGGTAACTCTGAAAGGAACTAGGTATTCATAGAAACTTTTTCTTCATCTTAAAGCAGTCCCATTAGCATATTTTGCAGTGCTGGTTTGGTGGAGGTGTATTCTTTTAGCCTTCTTTTGTCTGTGAAATTCTTTATTTTGCCTTCCACTTTAATGGAGGGCCTTGCTGGATAGAGCACTCTTGGTTGCATTCCTTTGTTTTTCATGACTTGGAATATTTCTTGCCATTCCCTTCTTCCTTGTAGTGTTTCTGTTGAGAAGTCAGCTGCTAGCCGTATCGGGGCTCCCTTATATGTTATTATCTCTTTCTCTCTTGCTTGCTTTAGGATTCTCTGTTTGTCTTTGATATTTGCCATTTTAATGATGATGTGTCTTGGAATGGGCCTCATTGACTTCCTTTCAATTGAACCCTCTGGGCTTCCTGGACTTTCATGACTTTTTTTCTCCTCCAATGAGGGAGGTTTTCCATCATTCCTTTTTCAAACAGGTTCTCTATCCCTTCCTCATCCTCTTCTCCTTCTGTTACCCCTATTATATGGATATTATTACATTTCAGGTTGTCCTGCATTTATCTAAATGCCTCTTCATTCTTTTTGAGTCTTTTTTCATTTTCTTGCTCTTTCTGGGAGCTTTTTTCTACCTTGTCCTCCAGCTCCCTGATTCAGTCCTCGGCTTCATTGAGCCTGCTTTGGATTCCTTCTACTGTGTTCTTCAATTCAGAAATTGTATTTTTCATTTCCTCTTGTCTCTTATTGATGGTTTCTATGTCCTTTTTCATGCTGATATAGTTTGCAGTAAGTTCCTCTTAGTTTCCCTGCAGTATTTTGTAATTCTCTCTGAGCTCACTGAGCTCATTGAGCTTCCTTAGAACCATTGTTTTGAACTCAATATCTGATAGTTTACTTGCCTCTATTTCATTTAGTTCTCTTTCTGGGGATTCCTCCTTTCCCTTCGAGTGGGGTGTATTTCTTTGTCTTCCCATTATTTGTGAGACTCTTTTCTTTTGCTTCTGCTTCTTAAGTTGATCTGTCTTGATTTCCTGACTTTGTGGTGTGAACTTCTATGGTTGGAGACCACTGTTTTTACTTTGTGGATCTGCCTTGGATGATGTCAGATGTTGACCCTGTCTGACTTTAGGCAGTCTGTTAGAGACTTCCAGTAATCTACTGTTTGTGGCTTTCTCCTTCAACTGTTAATCTATTCACTCTGCACTCAGCAGGGTACCTTAGACAGCTCAGGGTGGGGCGGAGTCCCTTCTGAGGGTGGGGTTATTGGGTCCTTTCTAGCAGCTGCTCTATGCGGGAGGAGTCTGCCCTGGGATCCTGCTGGCTACTCTCTGTTCTCTCCCCAAAGCCTCCGAATCCAGTCTCCTTAAGTGTCACCAGGACTCTCTATGCCCCCTTTAGCCAGGGATCTACTGTCTGTGGCTGACACTCTGCACTCAGCAGGCAGCTTAGACAGCACAAGGTGGGGTGGAATCCCACCTAGGGGCGGGCTTTTGGGTCCTTTGACGCTGTTGCCACTCGGGGTTAGTGGCCCCTTCCTGAGCAAAACGGCTGCTGCTGCATGGGGGATAAGTCAACATCGAAATCCCACCGGCTACTCTCTCCATTCTCTCCCCAAAGCCTCCTTCCCCAGTCTCTCCTCAGGCGTCTCCAGCTCACTCTGTCCCCACCTTTGCTGGAAAGCAGGGCAAGTGGCTGCAAATACCAATTTTGCATTGGCCCTATAGAAGGCTCTTTGTGTCTCCAGCCGCCTGTCTCTGGCAGAGAGCAGCCCTGCCGCTTTTAGCACCTGGCTGTTTTCTGTGTACTTTTTGGGCTCTGGTGCTGTGGGCTAAAGATCCCCACTTTTGGTTTAGACCCCACTATTCTCAGGGGGATCCCACTGGCTGTTTCAATATCCTTCTGGTGCTGCTGCCCATGGGCGCCCTGCCCGCCTTCTCAGGTCTGTACTGCACTCCTTACGAGTTAGATTGTGCTAAAGCTGATTCTTCTGTCTCCAAGGTCACAAGGCTCCTCTCTCCCTTTTTCAGTTGTTTGTTCCAGGTGATTTCTCCCCAATTTAGTTGTAATTCCAGGTTGGTCCTGGGAGGAGGTCAGTATGACTTCCACTCATTCCTTCATTATTTTGATCTCAAGAAAAATCATTGTTGATTTGAATAAACAAAAATCCATTGGCCAGTGATAGCTTTTCAGAGGCAATGCTATGTGAAAAAGCAAAAAATGCTGCAGACTGACCTCCTGAAAGTCAACCGCGGAATGAGTAGTGAAAGTCATTCTTTTAAAGTTAGTAGAGGGTAGTTCCATAATTTAAGAGAAGTGGCACACATAGTGAGGCATGAGGAGGCTGCCAGTTCTATAAAAGTAGCTCCTGATAATTTTGTGATAGAACTTTAAGAATACGTAGAGGTTGAGGGATTTGTTCTCCAACAAATGTTCAGTTGTAATGAGACAGGGCCTTTTCTGAAAGAAAATACCAAAGAGGACCTGCATTACACAGGAGGAAAAGTCATTGCCAGAACACAAACCAATTAAGGACAAGCTGACATTATTGTTATTGTTGTGTGGGATTGTGAGTAAAGACTTTAAATTGAAGCCTCTGTTCCTCTATCATTCTGAAAACCTGTGGGTTTTCAAGAAAAATAAAGTCAAGAAAACAAGTTGAATGTGATGTGGAGGGCTAATAGCAAAGGTTGGGTAACCAGACAATTTTTTACTGAGTGGATTTGCCCCAAGTGTAAAGAAATACCTTTTTTGTGGAATTGTGGAAAACACAATTGTCACTCAGGGCACTTCTGTTTGTTTTTTTTTTTAAGATTTTATATATTTATTTTTAGAGAGGCGGGGAGGGACAGAGAAAGAGAGGAGAGAAACAAGGTATAAGGAAGAAACATCAATTGGTTGCCTCTCACATGGGTCATGATGGGGGACCAAACCCAAAACCTAGGCATGTGCCCTGACTGGGAATCAAACTGGTGACCTTTTGCTTTGCAGGACAACACCCAATCAGCTGAGCTACACAGGTAAGATTTCAGGGCACTTCTTATAATGGACAGTGCTCCTGCCCAACTTCCAGGCTTGGAGACTGAGCTGGTGGAGAAGTACTGCTTCATCACTGTTAGGTTCCTGCTACCTAACAAAACTCTTCCCATCCAGTCCATGGACCAGCAGGTAATTTCTAATTTTAATAAACTCTAAATAAAGGCACTGTTTCAGAGGTGTTTTGAAGTGACCTCTGAAACTAATTTAATCCTCAGGGAGTTTTGGAAGGAACATTTTAATATCATTGCTTGTTTGAGGTTCATAGACAAAGCATGGGGGGAAGGTTCCTCTAGGACCATGCAATCAGCCTGGAAGAAATTGTGGCCTGATTTTGTTGCTGAAAGAGACTCTGAGGGGTTTGAGGATGAACCTGAGACTGAAAAATGTCAAGGATATTTTTTCTCCGGGTAACTCCATGGGCTTGAGCATGGATGATGATGATGTGGGGGTGTTGGTGGAGAACCAAAACACTGAGCTGATGCCTGAAGAACTCCAAGCCCTTAAGAGAAAGTAACAACAGATGGTAGCTGTAAAGCTCTCTTCAGAGGAAGAGAGAAAGAAAGATGTTCCTACTTAACTAATCAAGGAAACACTTGGGAAATCCAAGCAAATAAATGCAAGATTTTATTGAGAAGTCGCACCCTGACAAAGACAAAGCAAAGATTGACATTGATACACTTTTTCAATAACAATGCGGTGTTTCACTTCAGGCAAGTGTTAAAATGCAGGCAAAACCAAACACCATTGGATAGGTTTTTAGTGAAACAGAGGTCCAGTGAGCCTGAAGCATGCTCTAGTGGAGCAAAGAGACAAGAGAGAAAAACTCCAGAAGAACAGCTATCTGACATTTTTGTGAAAGCAGACTCCCCTTCCAAACAATAGCACCCCTTAATCTCTCCATCCCTCCATTTCTCCTCTCCATATTCAGTCAACAACAGCTCTCAATATTACAGGTAAGTTCTAGTGTACATGCAAATGTGTATTCTTTACTGTACATTTAATTTCCTTTTTGTTAAATTTTCATTTACATTTCATGTCCTTTTTGTTTTTAAAGTGCTTATTTATAGATTAAACAGTACATTAGACATGATCTGTATATAAGAAAGATAAAACAGAATTATTTGGGGGTCTGGAACAGGTTGATTCAATTTACATTTCTAATGGAAAAAAAAGATTCAGTTTTCAAACAAATTGCTTCATGAACAGCCTTCTGCAATGAATTAAATTTGACAGCTGAGGTTCCATTGTATTATAAATCCTTTTTTGTCATTTCAACAATCTTCATAGCATCTTCACTGGGAGTAGAATTAAACTTAAGAAATCCCTTTCTTAGATCATCCATAAGAAGCAACTCCTCATCCATTAAAGTTTTATTGTGAAGGTGTAGCAATTCAATACCATTATACAGCTCCATGTATTCTAGTTCTCTTGCCGTTTCTACCACATCAGCAATTTACCTCCTCCACCAAAGTCACAAACCCCTCAAAGTCACCCATGAGAGTTGGAACAACTTCCAAACTCCTGCTAATGTTGATATTTTGGCATTCTTCCATATATGATGAATGTTCATAGTAGCATCCAGAATGGTGGATTCTTTCCAGAAGATTTTCTGTTGACTTTACCCAGATCCATCAGAGGGATCACTATTTATGGCAGTTAGAGTCTTACTGTATTTCTTAAATAATAACACTTGAAAGTTGAAATTACTCTTTGACCCATGGATTGCAGAATGGATGCTGTGTTACTAGGCATTCATCTCATTGTATATCTCCATCAGAGATCTTGGGTGACCAGGTACATTGTCAATGAACAATTGTTTATTGAAAAGAATATATGCTTTTTCTGAGTAACAGGTCTCAACAGTGGGCTTAAAATATTCAGTAAACTATGTTGTAAACAGATGTGCTGCCATCTAGGCTTTGTTGTCCCATGTACAGAGCACAAGCAGAGTGGATTTAGCCAAATTCTTAAAGGTCCTAGGATTTTCAGAATAGTAAATGAGCACTGGTTTTGACTTAAAGTCACCAGCTACATTAACCCCTAATGAGAGAGTCAGCCTGTCCTTTTAGGCTCTGAAACCAGGCATTAACTTCTCCTTTCTAGATACAAAAGTGCTAGATGGTATCTTTTTCCAGTATAAGGCTGTTTTGTCTGCACTGAAAATTTGTTATTCAGTTGAAAATCTTTATTAATTATCTTTTCTAATGGTACACCCATTATTTCACATTCAAAATTATTTGCATGAGTTTCAAGTGTACAGCATAGTGGTTAGACAACCATGTACTTTACAAAGTATTCTCCCCTGATATTTTCATTACTCACATGACACCATATAGTTATTATAAAATTCTTGACTATATTTTATATGTTGTACTTTATATGCCTATGAGTATTTTGAATTCATTAATTATCTAAGCTAGATCTTCTGGATAACTTTCTGCAACCTTTGCTTCAGCACTTGCTGCTTTACCTTGCACTTCTATGTTATGGAGAAGACTTCTTTCCTTAAATCTCATTAACCAAATTCTGCTAGTTTCAAACTTTCCTTCTGCAGCTTCCTCTCCTCACTCAGCCTTCATATAATTGAAAAGTTAGGGTCTTGCTCTGGATTAAGTTTTGGTTTAAGGGCATGTTGTAGCTGTTTTATTTTATCCATACCACTAAACTTCCTCCAGATCAGCAATAAGGCTGTTTTGCTTTCTTATCATTGGTGTGCTCACTGGAGTGACACTTTTAATTTCCTTCAAGAACTTTTCCTTTGCATTCACAATGTAGCTAACTGTTGATTTGTTACAAGCCTATTTTGGCTTTCAGCATGCTTTCCTCACTAAGCTTACTCATTTCTAATGTATGACTTAAACTGAGAAGTGCAATTCTTCCTTTTACTTGAATACTTAGAGGCCATTGTAGAATTATTAAATGACCGAATTGCAGTACTGTTGTGTTTCAGAAATAGGCAGGCTTGAGGAGAGGGAGAGAAACAGGGGAACAACCAGTCAGTAAAGCAGTCAGAATACATACAACATTTATTGATTAAGTTTGCCCTCTTGTATTGGAGTGGTTTGTGGCGCCCTAAAATAATTGCAATAGTAATGTTAAAGATAACTGATCACAATTCACCAAAACAAATATAACAATAAAAAAGTTTGAAATGTTGAAAATTACCAAAATGTGACACAGAGACATGAAATGAGCAAATATGATTGGAAAAATGGCACAGATAGACTTGCTTAATGTAAGGTTGCCAGAAACCTTTAATTTGTGATGCATAAATTATCTGTGAAGTGCAATAAAGTGAAGCAGACTGAGGTATTTCTGTATCTGAGAAAAGGGAATTCAGGCCGAGGGAGCAGGAACTGAAAAGCTCCTGAACTGCAATGCATTGGAAGAATCGCATGAAAGCCAAAAGGACCATGGCAAAGGACTAGGGATGCCTAGTGTCCAGATCCTGCTGGCAGATGAACCAAGGAAAGAAAATGACTACTGTTCTAAGTGTGATGGGAAGTTGTTGATGAGCTTTCGTTAGAAAAAGTCATGAAATCTGATTTTGTGGATAAGGAAGCCAAATGAATAAGAATATCTGTGTACAAGTATATTTGCTTAAGTAATAAACATCATTGTAGTGGGATGCATTGAGCTAAAGAACTTATCAAAGTGCTGTGGCCTAAGGAATAGGCTTAGGATAATTTACCTGGCTAGGTAACAGGCATCTATCTAGAGAGAGAAAGTAATTAAAATGAAAACAGGATATAAATGAGATTAAATCATTTTCCTGGCAGCAGAATAGGTGGTATTTTTTTTTTTTTGTCAAAATGGGGTTAAGTTGATGAATACTGGGGTTGACACAGACTAGGTTATTGATTAAATGTACAAGCAATAAATTCAAGCCAGTAAAAACAGTATCTATAGTAAGTCAAGTATAATGTTAGAGATTAATTTAAGGGTGTTACTAAAAGAATATTTCTACACAGAATTCGTACACATTTAAAAGTATACTCAAAATACTAAATTCTTTTAATTAAAACATGACAATTTTAGACGCTTAGGCTTTCCAAAGGAGTTCGTCATCTAAAATTGCATTTTACATGCCTAACCAGTGTCTCTACTCCAATTCAATGTTAACATTTACCCATAACTTTTATTTAGTATGTTGGCAAAAATGCAACATCTATTTTTTTATTATTTTGATAATAGTGTTATCTTATATGATTTTTTTACTATGTCTTTGCAAATTCTGATGCCTCTGCTTTATATCACCTTTCATCATTGTTTATATCCTACTAATTTTTGAGTATTTAGTTTAGTATTAATTCTGAAAAGTGTTTTCGGATATTATTTATGACTTAGCCATTTCTTTGGATATATTTACATTTAATGAATTCCTTACCATTACTATTTAATGAATACTTAAAGTAATGTAAATATTTTATGTGCTACAAATTACCTCATCTCATACTTATTCAGAAAATTTATCAGGTATACAGAATTTTAAATGGAGACTAAAAATGGCTAAAATTGGCAGATAAAATTATTGTATGCAAATTTCTTCAGTTAAGTGCTGTCTTGTATAATATAATAATTCATTGGGTACCTAATATTTGGATCATTTTAAAAATTAAATCTAGGATACTTATACTGTGTCTGCTGGAAGACAACTTGAGAAAACAAGTGAAAACTTATAGTTAGAGTCTCAGTAGAAGTCACCATAGAGATTGTCTAGCAACAATTTTC
This sequence comes from Pteronotus mesoamericanus, assembly GCF_021234165.1. Classification (NCBI taxonomy): domain Eukaryota; kingdom Metazoa; phylum Chordata; class Mammalia; order Chiroptera; family Mormoopidae; genus Pteronotus; species Pteronotus mesoamericanus. The sequence continues at coordinate 64,908,819 of NW_026555321.1, forward strand.
ATTTACTAGGTAAACCATCCAGGCTTGAGATGTTAAGTGACTTTGTCAAGATTGCTCATCTCTTCTGTTACACTCAGCAAAAGAGCCTGGTTTGCCTGCCTTATATTCTAACTCTGTTTTCTTTCTTTTATTGACTATATATGACACTTATCAAAGGTTCATATTTCAATAACTTTTATTCTTTAATGTTTTTTAAAAATGGGTTTTTGTGATAGCTGCTACAGAAAGTGTCAAGCTTAGTAAAACACTTCATGAGTAACCAATCTATTTCCCAGTTTGAAGAAAGATTGCATTTATTTCTAAGGGTACACCAACATTGAGAATAGATATATTTTCTGCAGCTGAAGACCTAAAACAAAGGTTAAATTTTTAAAATAGAAAAGAACTGGAAACACTCTGTTAAGCAATGAAAAGTCAACAAACAAAAAAACAAAAAAAAAAAACTGTAAAGAACAAAGACTTTCATCAACTATCACAGAAACTCACATTCAGTATGTGCTTTATAAATATGTAATAAATGTTAATAAGCTTATACCAAATATTGTCTTATTCTCAAAATTGATTTTCTTGTTGTCCAAATGGACATATTTGTGTGATAAAGTTTACTTAATTAATATCTAGGAAGGTTAAAACAGAAAGGAATATTTCTTTCTTCTAAAGACCGAAGGGTCTATTATTAAAAACAGAAAAATACAAGAATAATTTTATTGTATATTTTCTCAACTGTGATTGTTTAAGTAAATATATTTATTATTATGAGAGAGGATAGTATGCAAGGAAAATGTGGGATCTTACATATGTCAAAAAGAAATTAATGCTACATACCACTACTCTACGATCCCAAAGACAACACTATGCAGACAATGATAAGATCAGTAGTTGCTAGAGGTTAGGAGAGAGGGATGAAGAAGCAAAGCACTGGGGATTTTTAGGACAGTAAAACTACACCATATGATACTAAAATGGTGCATATATTTCATTATACATTTGTCCAAGCCTATAGAAAGTACACCAGGAATAAACCCTAATGTAAATAATGGACCCTAATGTAAATGTAATGTAAATTTTCTTTAGTAGATAATGATGTTATTGTAGATTAATCAATTGAAACAGATGTACCACTTTAGAGAGTTGGTGATAATGGAGAAGCTATTCACATGTGTCAGGGGACAGGCATATGGAATATCTGTACTTTATGCTCACTTTTGTTGGGAAACTAAAACTGCTCTGAAAAATTGTCCAGTTAAAAAAACAAACAAACAAACAAACAAAAAAAAAACACAGACTGGGAGGCCCAGTTGGTTGGAGTATCATCCCATATACCAAAAAAGCAACAGCTTTGATTCCAGGTCAAGGCACATACCTAGGTTCTGGGTTTCATCCCCTGGTCAGAGCGTGTATGGTAGGCAAACAATTGATGTTTCTCTCTCAAGTTGATGTTTCTCCTCCCTCTCTATCTTTCTCTCCCTCTCTAAAATCAATAACCCCAGTTTAAAAAAAAGGAAAAATCAAGATGGCGGAGGATTGAATGGAAGTCATACTGACCTCATCACAGGACAAATCTGGAATTACACAAAATTTTGAAGTAATCACTGGGAACAAATGGAACAATAGTTAGGGAGGAGCCTTATAACCTCAGAGATACAGAAGAATTAGCATTAGCACAATCTAACTGGTAAGGAGTGAGATAAAGACTCAAGAAGGCGGGTGGGGTGCCCACAGGCAGCCGCGCCAGAGGGATGTTGAAACAGCCAGTCGGATCACTCTGAGAAGAGCAGGGTCTAAACCATAAGTGGGGATCTCCAGCTGACAGCACCGGAGCCCAAAAAGTACACAGATAACAACTAGCAGTAAAAAGCAGTAGGGTTGCTCTCTGCCAGAGACAAGCAGCTGGAGACACAAAGAGCCTTTTAAAGGGCCAATGCATAAATTTTTATTTGCAACCACTTACCCTGGTCACTGGCAAAAAAAAAAAAAAAGATTGGGCTAGAGACACCTGAGGAAAACTGGGGAAGGAGGCTGTAGGGAGAGAACTGAGAGAGTAACCTGCGGGATCCCAGTGCTGACTCAACTCCCATATGGCAGCAGGAATCTTGCTCATGCAGATCACACCCAGGAGCAGCAGTGTGAGAGGACCCAATAATCCTGCCCCCAGGAGGAAAACTGCCCCACCCTGTGGTGTCTAAGCCTAACTGCTGAGTGCAGACTGACTAGATTAAAAACTGAAGGAGACAGCCACAAACAGTAGATTCCTGGAAGTCTCAAACAGACTGTCTAAGGTCAGACAGGTCAACATCTGTCATCATCACAGGCAGATCCAGAGAGAAAAAAAACAAAACAAACAAACCAAAAAAAAAAGAGAAAAAAACAGCAGTTTCCTACCATAGAAGTTCACTTCACAAAGTCAGGAAATCAAGAGAGCAATTTAAGAAGCAGCAGCAAAAAAGAGTCTGGCAAATAATGGAAATACAAAGGAACACACCCCCCAGTTCAAGGGAAATGAGGAATCACCAGAAAGACACCTAAATGAAATACAGACAAGTAAATGATCAGATATTGAGTTCAAAACATTGGTTCTAAGGAAGTTCAATGAGCTCAGAGAGAATTACAAAATACTACAGGGGAACTAAGAGGAACTTACTGCAAACTATATCAGCATGAAAAAGGACATAGAAACTATCAATAAGAGACAAGAGGAAATGAAGAATACAATTTCTGAATTGAAGAACACAATAGAAAGAATCCAAAGGAGGCTAGATGACACAGAGGACCAAATCAGCAAGCAGGAGGGTAAAGTAGAAAAAAAGCTTGCAGAAAGAGCAAGAAAATGAAAAAAGACTCAGAAAGAATGAAGAGGCATTGAGGAAAATGCAGGACAACCTGAAACATAAAAATATCCATATAATAGGGATACCAGAAGGAAGAGGAGGAAGGGATAGAGAACCTGTATGAAAAAGGAATAATGGAAAACTTCCCTAATTTGGGGAGAGAAAAAGTCATGAAATTCCAGGAAGCCCAGAGGGTCCCATTCAAGCGGAAGTCAATGAGACCCATTCCAAGACAGATCATCATTAAAATGGTAAATATCAAAGACAAACAGAGACTCCTAAAGGCAGCAAGGGAGAAAGAGGTAGTAACATATAAGGGAACCCCGATATAGCTAGCATTTGACTTCTCAGCTGAAGCACTGCAAGCCAGAAGGGAATGGCAAGAAATATTCCAAATGATGAAAAGCAAAGGAATGCAACCAAGACTGCTCTACCCAGCAAGGCTCTCAGATAAACTATTAGGTGAAATTAGGAGTTTCACAGACAAAGAAGGCTAAAAGAATACACCTCCACCAAACCAGCACTGCAAAATATGCTAAAGGGACTGCTTTAAGAAGATGAAGAAAAACAGTCTATGAATACCCAGTTCCTTTTACAGTCACCAATACTTGATATTACCAATATTTTAATACTTATTAATCTGAATATGACAATGATATATTGTGTTACTTTATCAGTTGTTGAAACTAAACCTGTTTGTGTATATTTCTTGCTTATTTCTATTATTTTTAAAAAACTTTAAATGGCTTTTTAGTATTCTTTATCCATTTTTTTACCAAATATTTGTAGAATTTTTCCCTAAAAAACAAATTAAAAAAAAAACTATTAACCGTTTTTTACATGTGTTGCAGATAGTTTCCTAGTCTATTGCTTGTCTTTTACCTTTTTTTATACGTATATTACAGTACAATCTTAAATATTTAATGTAGTCACATTGTCAATATTTTACTTTATAGCTTCTGGGTTTGAATATTTTACCTCAGGGTAAGAAAAATTTTTTTTTGTATTTTCTCTTAAAACCCTCCAGATTTTACATAGTGATTTTTAACTCACCCAAATATTTTTTGTATAATGTGTGAAAAAGGGCTCTATATATGTTTTGTTTTGAGTAATAGTGGTCCGTGTATTTTTTTTTGTTGAATAAGCCTTATTTTCCCCATTGATTTGAAATATCAATTTAATCATATATTACATTGTTTGACAGATGTATACGTTTGTTTCTAGAATGCTCATTTAATTGATCTACTTGATTATTTCAGTGCTGGTGTAATGTTTTAATTGCTGAGATTTTATAATCGATTTAAGTTTTTTAAAATATTTTATTATGGATTTTGACATTTAAAAAATAAATAAAATCAAACTGCATTTACAAAAAAAAAAGGAAAGAAGGAAGGAACTCCTACATTTTGCAACAATGTATGGAACTGGAGAATATTATGCTAAGTGAAATTAGTCAGTTGATGAAAGACAAATATCGTATGATCTCACCTAGAAGTGGAATCTAGTCAACAAAATAAATGAACGAAATAAACCACAGGCATAGAAACACGGAGCAGACTGAAAGTGACCAGAGGGGATAGGGAAGGAAGACAATGGTGAAAAGAAGGAGAAGGGACTAAACAAGGAGAATGTATGAATGACCCATGGACAAGGACAACCATGTGGGTATTGACTGTGGGAGATGGAGTGGGATGGGATGGGTGGAGGAGGGCAAAGGGGGAAAAATTGAGACAACTGTAATAGAATAAACATGATTTTAAAAAAAGGGAAAGGAGAGCATAAGCTAAGAAATCCCTCTTTGAGTGTGGAATGAAGGATATACTATTCCTAATTCATAAATGTATACAGAGATTTGCACACACACCACATGGAAAATTTGATGCTAAGATCCCAGCAAAATGTGCAACCATATTTGGGTAAATCCAGAAGTCTCAGCACACTGAGACAGATAATTTTAAAATTTTTATCCAAGAGTAAGTTGTTCATGAAGAAGCTTAATTTTAGAGTTAAACTACTGCCAACCAGGTTAATAGTCAAAAAATGAAAACCATCTGGATTATTTTAGAACATTGTATATAAACCATCTTCTAGAAAAGGAGGGGGAAGAGAAAAGAGAAGGAAACAAATATTAAAGAATATATGACTGATAAAAACTTCTTTGTATCCAGTAAAGTTTGGTGTGAGGAAAAGAAGAAGCCATGTGAGAACTGAATGAATTCTCAATGAATTTCAATTAGGTTGAAACACAAGCATGGATACCCATGAAGAAATCTGATTAAAAAAATGAATCTGGGGAGAAAAAGATGGCGGAGGAGTGAAAGGGAGTCACGCTGACCTCCTCCCAAAACCAAACTGGAATTGCAACTAAATAATGGAGTAATCACCTGGAAAGTAGTGGAGCGATAGTGGGAGAGGAGCCTTGGTGCCGCGGACAGCGGATTCGACTCTCACACATCCCAACGGGTGAGAATTGCGGTGGAGGCTCGAGAGGGTGGGATGGGTGCGCACGGGCACTGGCACCAGAGGGACATTGAAACGGCCAGTTAGCGTCCCCCCCGGGAAGAACGGGGTCTGAATCATAAACAGGAACCCCTAAACTACAGCCGCTAAAGCCAAGAAAATACAGACAAAACACAACCCCAAAAAGCTTAGGGGCACTCTCTGCCAGAGACAGGTGGCTGGGGATGCAAAAAGACATTTAAAGGGCAAACGCAAAAGTTGCAGCGGCAGCCACCCTCCTTGATCGCTGGGTACAGGCGGCAGCAGGGTGGGCTGGTGCCTGGGAAAAGACTGGTGAGGAAAACTTTGTGAGGAGAACTGACTCTGCGGCCGGTGGAGCCCAGGTGATGGCGCACTTCCCACTCTGCAGCTACCATCTCGCTCAGGCATAAGGGAATCAATTAAGCTGCCTTTTGTGCGCCTCCGCACACAGCTTCTGCGCGTGTGACCTGAGGGGCTGAGTGCAGACTGTCTGGGAGAGCCTTGAGGAGAGACTGGAGACAGTGGCGTTGGGGAAAGAACGGGAGGAAGAACCGGGGAGTCCTGACTCCCTCCCCGTTCGGTAGTCTCCATTGTGGGCTGGAAAGACGCGACCCCAAAGAGGCAGAAGCGGGGCGCGCATGAACCAGACTGCCTGCGATTGAAACGCAGTCCGCACAGGGGTTGGATCCTCAGCCGAAGGGGTCACAGAACTGCCCAGAGGCCCCTGAGGGGAGACTAGAAACGGAGGCATTGGGGAAAGAACGGGAGGAGGAACCGGGGAGTCCTGACTCCTTCTCCTTGCCGAAGTCTCCATTGCGCGGGGAAGAGGCCACACCCCCAAAGAGCCAAAAGCCGAAAAGCAAACATAGACACCCCCAAAACACCCAGAGCAGGCGCGCACACTTGCACCGAGTGACTGGCGAGGATTGGCGAGCGTGTGTGTGACCCACGCGGGCTGGCAAACGCTTGCACCTGCCGGCAAGGCCTCACACAGACTGGCACCCATACGGCCTGCGAGCGATTGCACAGAGGGGCAAGGGCAGGCACAAATTGACCTACCCGCCGCGATTGCGGAGCAGCCCACAAAATAAGTAGAGCTGCCCAGAGTCCCTGGAGGAGAGACCAGAAACAGGATTAACCGGAGAGCTGATTTCCTCCCATTTCCGTAGTCCCCATTTGGCGAGGGCAAGCAACGCACCCAAAGAGCCAAAAGCGGGGAAAACACACAATAGAAGACCCTAAACGGACCAGTGCCCCGAAGCTCGGGTGCCAGGGAGGCCAGATGAGCACGGGAGGTCGCGAATAAGCCCCCTGGTCTGGGGCAAACACATGCGAGCCCAGGCAGGTGGGGGACCCTGCCGCGCTGGGAACGCGCTCAAGGAGCTCTCGTGAGAGCGCAGAGAGATCCCAAAAAATAGCCCAGCCCTGACCGAAGGGGTCACAGAGCTGCTCCAAGCAGGAGTCAGACACAGGCATTAGACTCCTGAAAGGCTCAAACAAACAACCCAAGGCCCTATAGGGTCAACAACTGACATCATCAGAGGCAAGCCCAGAAAGAAAAGTAAAGGACAAAAATACTTAACAGACTCTCACAAAAATGGGAAGAAAAAGAAGTTCTCCCAAAATGAGTGGAAAAGGGGACTCCCCACAGAGAGAGCTCAATGAAATAGAGGCAAGGGAACTCTCAGATATGGAATTTAAAACAATGGTTCTAAGGAAGCTCAATGAGCTCAGCCAGCTCAAAGAGAACTATGAGAAACTGCAGAGAAACTATCAGGATCTTACAGCAAACTATATCAGCCTGGAAAAGGACATAGAAACTATCAAGAAGACACAAGAGGATATGAAGAATACCATTTCTGAATTGAAGAACACAGTAGAAGGAATCCAAAGCAGGCTGGATGAAGCTGAGGATCGAATCAGTGAGATGGAGGATAAGGTAGAAAAAAGCTCCCAGAAAGAGCAAGAAATGGAAAAACGGCTCAAAAAGAATGAAGAAGCATTTAGGGAAATGCAGGACAACCTGAAACGCAATAATATCCGTATAATAGGGATACCAGAAGGAGAAGAAGAGGAGCAAGGAATAGAGAACCTCCTCGAAAAAGTAATGATGGAAAATTTCCCTAATTTGAGGAGAGAAAGGCTCTCATGGATCCAGGAGGCACAGAGGACCCCACTCAAGAAGGACCCAAGGAGGTCCACTCCAAGACACATCATCATTAAAATGGCAAATGTCAAAGACAAAGAGAGAATCCTGAAGGCAGCAAGGGAGAAGGAGAAAGTAAAATACAAGGGGACCCCGATACGCCTAGGAGCTGACTTCTCAACAGAAACACTCCAAGCCAGAAGGGAATGGCAACAAATATTCCAAGCCATGAAAAGCAAGGGCCTACAGCCAAGGCTGCTCTACCCACCTAGGCTCTCCATTAAAATAGAAGGAGAAATACGAAGTTTCCCAGACAAAAGAAAGCTAAAAGAATACATCTCTACCAAACCAGCACTCCAAGATATGCTTAGGGGACTGGTTTAAGCAGATGAAGGAAAAGAATGAGACAGAGAGGAACACAAGTACAAAGAGAGAAGATGAGTAAGTTTCTATCAGTAATATCTCTCAATGTGAATGGACTAAATGCCCCAATCAAAAGACACAGGATAGCTGAATGGATAAGAAAACATGACCCACACATATGCTGCCTACAAGAGACCCACCTCAGAGCAAAAGACCTACACAGATTGAAAGTAAAGGGATGGAAAATAATATTCCAAGCAAATGGACATGAGAAAAAGGCTGGCGTTGCCATACTTGTATCAGACAAAGTCGATTTCAAAGCAAAGGCCATAAAGAGAGAGCCAGAGGGGCACTTTATCATACTTAAAGGAAGAATCTATCAAGAAGACATCAACATTGTAAACTTATATGCTCCCAATATAGGAGCCCCCCAGTTTATAAGGAAATTGTTGGATGACTTCAAAAAAGATATAGATAGCAACACACTGATAGGAGGGGATTTCAACACCCCACTGTCCAAAATGGACAGATCTTCCAAACTAAACATTAATAAACATATCGTGGCGCTGAATGAAACACTGAATCAAAGAGACTTAACTGACATATATAGAATCTTACATCCCAAAGAAGAAAAATACACATTCTTTTCAAATGCTCATGGCAGTTTTTCAAAGATAGACCACATGATAGGACACAAAGCAAGCCTCAGTAAATTCAGGAAAATTGAAATAATACCAAACTTTTTCTCAGACCACAAGGCCTTGAAACTCGAAATCAAACTCAAAGAGAAACTTCAAAAAACTTGGAAACTCATGGAGACTGAACAGTACACTTTTAAACAATGAATGGGTCAATAATGAGATAAGAGAAGAAATAAAAAAATTTCTGGAAACAAATGAAAATGAACAGACAACTGTCCAAAACCTATGGGACACAGCAAAGGCGGTCCTGAGAGGGAAGTTCATAGCAATACAGGCTTACCTTAAAAAGATAGAAACATTTCAAATAAAAGACCTAACACTACAACTTGAAGAACTGGAGAAACAACAACAAATAAATCCCAGAGCAAGTAGAAGGAAGGAAATAGTCAAGATTAGAGCAGAACTGAATGACATAGAGACAAAAAGAACAATTCAGAGGATCAACCAATCCAGAAGCTGGTTCTTTGAAAAGATTCACAAAGTGGACAAACCTTTGAGCAGACTCATCAAGACAAAAAGGGAGAGGACCCAAATTAATAATATCAGAAATGAAAGAGGAGAAATAACAACTGATACCACAGAAATACAAATGATCATCAGAAACTATTATGAACAATTATATGCCAAGAAATTTGAAAATCTGGATGAAATGGACAAATTTTTAGAAAAGTATAATCTTCCAACACTGAAGGAGGAAGAAACAGAAAGCTTGAACAGACCGATAACAGTTGGGGAAATTGAAGCAGTCATCAAGAAACTCCCAGCACACAAAAGTCCAGGGCCAGACGGTTTCCCAGGAGAATTTTACAAAACATGTCAGGAAGAGCTAACCCCTGTCCTTCTCAGACTATTCCAAAAAATCCAAGAGGAGGGAAGACTGCCAGACTCCTTCTATGAGGCCAGCATCACCCTGATCCCAAAACCAGATAAAGACCCTACAAAGAAAGAAAACTACAGGCCAATTTCGCTGATGAACATAGATGCTAAAATCCTCAACAAAATATTGGCAAACCGCATCCAGCAATACATTCAAAAGATTATCCATCACGATCAAGTGGGATTCATCCCAGGGATGCAGGGATGGTTCAATATACGCAAATCAGTAAACGTGATACACCACATAAATCAAAGAAAAGACAAAAACCACATGATCATCTCGATAGATGCAGAAAAAGCATTTGACAAGGTACAGCACCCATTTATGATCAAAACACTCAGCAAAATGGGAATCAATGGGGCATTCCTCAACGTAATAAAGGCCATATATGAAAAACCTATAGCCAATATCATACTCAACGGGCAAAAACTGAAAGCTTTCCCACTAAGATCGGGAACACGACAAGGATGTCCGCTCTCACCGCTTCTTTTCAACATCGTATTGGAAGTCCTAGCCACAGCGGTCAGACAAGAGAAAGAGATAAAAGGCATCCAAATAGGAAAGGAGGAAGTAAAACTATCATTGTTTGCAGATGACATGATAGTGTACATAGAGAACCCTGTAGACTCTACCAAAAAACTCCTGAACCTAATAAGTGAATTTGGCAAAACAGCAGGATACAAAGTCAACATTCAGAAATCAAAGGCGTTTTTGTACACCAGCAATGCAATAGAAGAAGAAGAAATCAGGAAAAATATACCATTCGATATAGCATGAAAAAAGATAAAGTACCTAGGGATAAATTTAACCAAAGACACAAAAGACCTGTATGCAGAAAACTATACAACATTGAAAAAAGAAATTAAGAAAGACACAAATAAATGGAAGCATATACCGTGCACATGGATTGGAAGAATTAATATCCTTAAAATGTCCATACTACCAAAAGCAATCTATAGATTCAACGCAATCTCTATTAAGATACCAATGACGTATTTCACAGAAACAGAACAGACATTTCAAAAATTTATATGGAACCATAAACGACCTCGAATAGCTGCAGCAATTTTGAGAAAGAAACACAAAGTAGGAGGGATCACAATACCGGACATCAAACTCTACTACAAAGCCACTATACTCAAAACAATCTGGTACTGGCACAAGAACAGACCCATAGACCAGTGGAACAGAATAGAAAGCCCAGAAATAAGCCCAGGTCTCTATGGACATCTAATATTTGACAAAGGGGGCAGAAGCATAAAATGGAGCAATAACAGCCTCTTCAACAAATGGTGTTGGGAGAGCTGGATGGCTACATGCAAAAAATTGAAATTGGATCATCAGCTGACACCATACACAAAAATAAACTCAAGATGGATAAAAGACTTAAATATAAGTCGCAACACCATCAAAGTCCTAGAGGAGAACATTGGCAGGAAACGGTCAGATATCCCACGCAGCAATTTTTTCACTGATATGTCTCCTAAAGCAAGGGACATAAAGGAAAGAATAAACAAGTGGGACCTCATCAAAATAAGAAGCTTCTGCACGACGAAAGAAAACATCAGCAAAATGAAAAGGGAGCCAACCATTTGGGAAAATATATTTGCTAATGATACATCAGATAGAGGTTTGATCTCCAAGATATACAAAGAACTCACTCGACTTTACTCCAAGAAGACAAACGATCCAATCAAAAAATGGGCAAAGGACCTTGGCAGACGCTTTTCTAAGGAGGAGATACAGAGGGCCCAGAGGCATTTGAAAGGATGCTCTGCATCACTAGCCATTAGAGAAATGCAGATCAAAACCACCATGAGGTACCACCTCACACCGGTCAGAATGGCCATCATAAACAGATCCCCAAACAACAGGTGCTGGCGAGGCTGTGGAGAAAAGGGAACTCTAGTCCACTGTTGGTGGGAATGCAGACTGGTGCAGCCACTATGGAAAGCAGTGTGTAATTTCCTCAGAAAGCTGAAAATGGAACTGCCTTTTGATCCAGCGATTCCCCTGCTGGGACTATACCCTGAGAACACCAAAACGCCAATACAAAAGAACCTATGCACCCCAATGTTCATAGCAGCACAATTTACAATAGCCAAGTCTTGGAAGCAACCTAAATGCCCATCAGTAGATGATTGGATCAAAAAATTATGGTACATATACACAATGGAATACTACGCAGCAGAAAGAAAAAAAGAAGTACTAAACTTCGCAACAGCATGGATGGAACTGGAGAGCATCACACTAAGCGAAATAAGCCAGGGGGCGAAAGACAAATACCATATGATCTCACCTATAAGCGGAACCTAACCAACAATGCAAAGAAGCAAGGCAAATATGACCAGCAACACTGAAAGGAAAAGAAATCAACAGAGACAAGAGGGAAGGGGGGGGCAGGGAAAGGGAAGGGAAGGGGAAAGTCAAGGAACATATAGCAAGGACTCATGGACAAAACCAAAGGGGAAGAGCTGAGGTAGGGAAGGTGGGAGGGGGCAAGGGAAAGAGGGGGGGGAAGGCAGAGACAAATGTATTTAAAAAGTAAATAAATTAATTAAAAAAAATAAAAAATAAAATAATGTAAAAAAAAATGAATCTAGGGAGGATATTAAAAAATATTTCCTATCTCATATATTTAATTTTCCTGGTGCCACATTATGAGGGTTAATTTTATATGTGAGCTCTACCAGGTAGTTGGTAAAACATCATTTCTTTGTATACATGAAGGTATTTCTGGAAGAGATTAATATTTGATTCTGTAGACTGAATAGATGATCATCATCATTAACATGGGTGGGCATTACCCCATCCCTGAGGGCCTGAATAGAACAAAATGTGAAGAAAATGCAATCTTTCTCTCTTTGTTTAAGCTGGGACATTCATCTTCTCTTGCCTCAGACATCAGTGCTCCTGCTTTTTGGGCCTTGGACCCAAACTGGACTCAAATACCACAGGTTTCTTGGGTCTCCATCTTGCCAAGAGCAGGTTATGGGACCTCTGATTCCACATAATTGTGTGATATCATTTCTATAATATAATTCCTCTTCTCTATAATTATATCATTTTATTTATCATTTATATCTACATCTATGTCTATTTCTCTGGAAAACATATTTTTGTGTTAATCTCAGAAATGATTCAATTACCATATAAGAGATAAAGTTTGAGAGTTGAAATAATATATTTTACTCTAAATAACTTTCAGTAAATAAAAATAATTTTATCTGTCAAAAGAAAATATTTGTGATAATAAATTGAATCCAAATTTAAGCGCACTAGATATTGGGTTCCAAAATGTAATTTCCCAAATATAGTTATTGGTTCAGTTGTCAATTTTAAATGTATAGTGATTTAATTTGGAACTAAGAAAAGATCATCTCACTTATAATTTCTCATTTTTTATGAAATAAAATGTTCCTGACAATAATAATTCTACTGGTTAAAAGAAAATTACTATTTTAGAGATGGCACTTTGAATATCATGAATTTTTAAGTAGGGTTTTTAGTATGTAAAACATAAAGTGTTTAATCATTGTAGCTATTCTACAATTTCTAAACTCATGTGGAAGTTGATAGATTATAAAACAAAGAGAAAAATGATTTAACTAAGTTAATTTATCATTCTAATTTCTCTCTATATAATGTAATCTTAGTTTTAGTTTCTGTGCTCCTCTTAAACATCTATAATTGCACAAAATCAAGAGTTCATGTTAAAATCTTTATTAGACAAAGAATAATTTTTTCTTCATCATAATGTGAATATCATTTTCTCAACACTCCTTCAAAACAGATCTGATGCTCCTCTGAAACCTGTTAGCTGACTGTCATGAATTACTTCTCCCCAACAAATAACCACAAATCAAATCAGATTGCTGAGTAGCAGTCTGCCCTTTTCCTTCTTGTCCTCACCACCTTCAAAGGAGTCACTGTAAAGAGGAGCTCAATGCACTCTTTATATTTGTCCATTTCCCTACAGTGACCAAACAACTGATTTAAATACTTTTAATGTACTAAACTGTTTTTTTTCTGTTTATAAGAAAAGAGGGAATCTGTATATATATGATGCAATTTTTCATCTGCAATTACTAATTTGTTTTTGATATTAAAATGCAGATGTAAAATTATTTCAGTGTAATAAAATAAGTAGTATGTATTGCATGGCTAATAGGACAACCAAGTCAGGGGTAGGAGCTGGAAAAGGCGTGACAAAGGGACATTGCTGAGCACTTTTTCCTGCAGATAAAGAACAATCATGTATGTATTAATAACAAGGACACATTCTGAGACATGTGTCATTAGGCGATTGTGTCCTTGGGTGTACATCACAGAGTGTGCTTACACAAGCCTACACCGTACAGCTTACTACACATCTACACTATATGGTGTAACCTATTGCTCCTGGGCTACAAACCTGTATGGCATGTTACTGTCCAGAATACCACAGGCAACTGTAGCACAATGATAAATATTGGGATACCCAAACAGAGAAAAAGTACAATAAAAATACATAAAACCAGTATGCTTATATACAGGACACTACCATGAATGGAGCTGGAAGGACTGGAAGGTGCTCTGGGTGAATCAGTGAATGAGTGGTGAGTGAGCATACACTGTACACTGTACACTGTACACTGCTATAGACTTTATAAACACATTAAAAAATTCTTTAACCTTTTCTGACTGAATATTTTTACTTTATAAACTTTATAATTTTTTAAACTTTTCAACTCCTTTATAATCACACTTAACTTAAAACCCAAATACATTGTACAGCTGTACAAAAATATTTTCTATTTTATAGATTCTTATTTTATGTTTTCTTCTAGTTAAATATGGGTTTTTTTAATTTTTAAATTTTTTTGTTAAAAACTAAGACACGGATTCACACATTAGCCTAGACCTGCCCAGGGTCAGGATTATCAATATCACTGTGTTCCTCCTCCGCATCTTGTCCCACTAGAATGTCATCAGAGGAAATAACACATGGAGCTGTCATCTCCTATGACAGCAATGCCTTCTTCTGAAACACCTCCTTAAAGACCTGTCTGAGGCTTTTCTTGAGAAGATGTCACTCTTCTGAGAAATATGTCCATGGTGGTTTGCTGGTTTCTTTCTTTTTCATCATAGATTTTCTTGTAAGCAGATAAAGCACCATGAATATCCCTCTCAATTAATGATGGTCATGACATCACTAGGAGATATGAAATGTTTAGTCCATTATAATCTTTAACCACGTTGGTTATAACCATCGCACATGTGGTCCATCCCTGATCAAAAAGTCATTATGTGGCACACAAATGTAGAGGATTTTTAGTGGGAAGAGAGACTTACATTTATAAGCAACTAAATAACTTTATAAATAAATCATGAACTTAATGAAACATAACCAAATTTATTGGAAATTAATATGTTTATTATTTGTATGTCATATAGATTACCTAATGTTTAGGTAGAAATATTTGTGTTTACTGATGATGTAGCTGGGGAAAAATTGTTTTTTGTTATCGCTAATCTGTGGCCCATCAAGTAGCAAAATGCTTCCCTTTAACAAGTAATAACATGTGTTACCTGTTAGGCATTCAGTAAAGACATGAGTCAAAACAGAGTGCTTGGCTTTAAGAAGCTCAGATTATAATGAGAGAGAGTGACTTTAATCAAAGAATTGTGTTATATACATAATTTAAAAATGACAACAGTTGTGGAAAAATGCAGCGGTAAGGAAACAATAATAGTCATGAATGGCAAAAGGAGTTTATAGAGAATGTCCCCTGAAGTAAATGATGCTTCTCTTGAAATTGTATTAGAGACTAAAAACAGAGTCAGAACTTCAAAAGATGAGGAGGGAGAGAAGTTAGCGCACAGATTCTGAGGTAGTGTGATGTGAAAAACTATGGTAGCTAAAATTCATAGACTGGAGCTGAGGATGGAAATGTTTGGATAAACATGAAAAAATACACAAGGGTCTTATGTTACATGCCATAATACTACTTTTTTAGTTACTAAAAATAAAGAAAGCCAGGAACAGATTTTAAATAGAAGAGTAAAAACTAAAAGTGTGCTTTAGTAGACTTGTTCTTTAGGATCGAGAAGAAATTAGAAGAGTGAAAAAGTGTACTAATTTCACAGCTTTATCAGAATTGATCACTTTTTCCTGGTAAAGTTGAGGTCCATTGTCTCACTTGGGAAAACACTAAATTATGAAATCAAGTAACTTTGTTACTTTGTTGATCAGGTCAGATCAAGGCCACTATAAAAAAAAAAACAGATATTCTTTCAGACGTATTTATAAATTTATCTTGTAAAAAATCTATAATATTATGTCAAAAATTTTAAAAATTATTCAACACTGTATAGTAATTATTCTATGTTTGGATTGTACAAAACAGGAAGCCTTTTCTGACATCACTGTCCACAAATATTCGACCATTCTGAATGCTTCCTGTGACAGACAAGATTGGCTGATTTACAGAATTTCATGCCAATCCTAGAGCCTTCTGTTGGCTCACCTTAGTGCTTTCGGGAATCAAGAGAAACATCCGTAATTGTGTTTCTACCTGTAGCAGAATTAAAATTTCATAAGATTCTACCTCAGCCTATTACATTAAACAATATTGAATTGAATTATGCCTGAGAGTGGTTTCCTATTTGTGTTACTTTTTCCTCACACAAAATAATAATAATAATTCACACTGCCTTATGAGTAACATAAACTCTGCCTTATGGTCATTTTGTGTGAATAGGCATGGAGTCTGGAAAAATATTTATGGTGGATTATATTTTAAAAAGCTATAGATATCAATAAAATAAAAGTATTGAGGCATCTATATTTAATTTTTCCTCACCTCTAGTACACATTTATTCTAGCAAAGTATTAAACTGAGGACCTATTCCTCAGGCTGTGATTTAATTACAAACATGGGCTACTTGTTAGTTTAGTCTCTGAAATTGAATAATATAGTTGATCTAATTTTTAAAAATCTGGAACAAGCCTCAAATGATAACTAATTTAATGAAAGCGTTTTGGAAGGAAAATTTACCTTTAAAATTTTTTCATTTTAGTTTTACTTTTGATTAAATAAGTAGGATTATTCAATACTGAAAAACATGTTTATCCTTCCAGGTTTCTGTGTTATTATCAAAGGTGAGGACTTTTCTGTCAATCAGATTTTCATTCCCAAGCATTTCAGAAGGTTGTTAAAATTTATTTAACTTACTAAATAGCAGAGTTGCTCTTTCTTCTTCTTGATATTTCTTTTTAAATTATATTTTATTGTTTATGCCATTACAGTTGTCTAAATTTTCTTCCTTTGTACCCCTCCACCCAGTCCCCCCACCCACTCCTTCAGGCAATCCCCATACCATTGTCCATGTCCATGAGTCATGCATATATATTCTTTGGCTACTGTATTCCCTATGACATACTTTACATCCCAATGACTTTTCTGTAACAACCAATTTGTACTTCTTAATCCTTTCTACATCTCTTTCTAGAGAAATAAATTTTACAATTAAATATATTAGCAGTACACGGGGTAGAGATACCTCTTCTATATTCCGTTTTCATTTCCTCCGGATGTATACTCAGAAATGAGATGCTAGATCATATGGTAGTTCTATTTTTTGGAGGAATTTCTATATTTTTTCCTGTAGTGGCTGAACCAATTTACACCACCACAAACAGTGCTCAAGGGTTCCATTTACTGCACATCCTCACCAACAGTTGTTATGTATGTCTTTTTGATGATAACCATTCTAAATGATGTGATGTGATATTGGGTTGGCCAAAAATTTCATATGGTTTTTCTGTAAGATGGCTCTAGTAACACTTAGTTGTCTTTAACTTCATTCAAAACAATTTCATTAGATTGTATTGTGACAGCTGTCATATCAGCGTGCATTTAAGAAAAGCTAATCAAAATTGATAAATTTTTGTGTAGTCATTTTAATGTTGAAGATGGAAGAAAATACACATTTTGGCATATTCTTTATTATTTCAAGGAAAGGAAAAAAATAAAACCAAAACAAAGATTTGTGCAGTGTATGGAGAAGGTGCTGTAACCAATTGAACGTGTCAAAAGTGTTTTGTGAAGTCTTGTGTTGGAGATGTCTTGCCGGACAATGCTCCATGATCAAATAGACCAGTTGAAATTGATAGAGATCAAATTGAGACATTAATTGAGAACAATGTCTCTCATCCCATGAGAGAGATAGACAACATATTAAAAATATCCAAATCAATAAAGTTATTGGTGAAAATGAAAAATGTATTTTATTTTATAGAAAAAATATATGGACTTTTTTGGCCAATTTAATATCTAGTTGTGGTTTTTATTTGCATTTCCCTGATGACTAGAGATGTTGATCATAGTTCAACATATGTGTTGACCATTTAGATGTCTTTTTGGGAAAATGTCTGTTTAGTTCCTCAGTCCATTTTTGTGTTGGATTGTTTGTACCTTTGTTATTGAGTTGTATGAGTTCTTTATGTATTTTGAATATTAACCCTTATATGATGTATGGTTTACAAATATTTTCTCCCATTCTACAGGTTGTTTTTCCATTTTGTTGTTTCTTTTTCTGTGCATAAACCTTTCAGTTTAATGTAGTCCCAATTGTTGATTTTGCTTTTGTTGCTTGTGTTTTCAGTGCCAAATGCAAAATACAATTGTCAAGACCAATGTAAGGAGCTTCTTCCTTACTTTTATTTCTGAGTTTTACAGTAAAGATCTTATATTTAAGTCTTTAATTTTTTTAGTTAGTTGGTGTGAGTAGTGTGAGATAGAAGTTCAATTGTCATTATCCAGTTTTCCTCATTGAGTGCTCTTGGTTCCAGTGTCAAATGTTATTAACTATAAGTGCAGATTTCTCCCCACTGCACTCTCTATTTTGTTATCTTGGTTTATGTGTCCATTTTATTCCATTTTTAATTACTAAAGATTTCTAGAATAGTTTGAAATTAAGAAGTATGGTCACTCTCAGTTCTTCATTCTCAGGATTACTTGGCTATTTGAGATATTTTGTGGTTCCCTACAAATCTTAGGATATTATTTTTCTATTTCTGGAAAATGACATTAGAATTTTGATAGGGGTTGTATTGAATCTAGAGATGGATTTGGATAGTATGGACATTTGAGCTATAATTCTTCTGATCTATGATCACTGGATATCTTTCCACTGGAAACAAAGCCTTCAATTTCTTTCATAAAATTCTTGGCATTCTGATTGTAAAGGTCTTTAATTTCTTTGAATAAATTTATTCCTAAGTGTTTCTTATTTTTGATGTTGTTGCAAATGGGATGTTTTCTTTTAATTTAATTTTATTTTTTCAAATACATTTGTCTCTGCCTACCCCCCACCACTTTCCCTTGCCCCCTCTCTCTTTCCCTCCCTCAGTTCTTCCCCTTTGGTATTGCCCATGAGTCCTTGCTATATGTTCCTTGACTTTCCCCTTCCCTTCCTTTTCCCTGCACCCTCCCCGCTTCCTTCTTGTCTCTGTTGATTTCTTTTCCTTTCAGTGTTGCTGGTCTTATTTTCCTTGCATCTTTGTATTGTTGGTTAGGTTCCACTTATAGGTGAGATCATATGGTATTTGTCTTTCAACCCCTGGCTTATTTTGCTTAACATAATGCTCTCCAGTTTCCATCCATCCTGTCGCGAAGTTTAGTAGTTCTTTTATTCTTTCTGCTGCATAGTATTCCATTGTGTATATGTACCATTAATTTTTGATCCAATCATCTACTGATGGACATTTAGGTTGCTTCCAACACTTGGCTATTGTAAATTGTGCTGCTATGAACATTGGGGTGCATAGGTTCTTTTGTATTGGCGTTTTGGTGTTCTTAGGGTATAGTCCCAGCAGGGGACTCACTGGATCAAAAGGCAGTTCCATTTTCAGCTTTTTGAGGAAACTCCACACCACCTTCCACAGTGGCTGCACCAGTCTGCATTCCCACCAACAATGTACTCGGGTGCCCTTTTGTCCACAGCGTCGCCAGCACCTGTTGTTTGTGGATCTGTTTATGATGGCCATTCTGACCAGTGTGAGGTGGTACCTCATGGTGGTTTTGATCTGCCTTTCTCTGATGGCTAGTGATGCTGAGCATCCTTTCAAATGCCTCTGGGCCCTCTGTATCTCCTCCTTGGAAAAGCATCTGCCCAGGTCCTTTGCCCATTTTTGGATTGGATCCTGTCTTCTTGGAGTGGAGTCGAGTGAGTTCTTTATATATCTTGGAGATCAAACCTCCATCTGAGGTATCATTAGCGAATATATTTTCCCATACGGTTGGCTCCCTTTTCATTTTGCTGATGTTTTCTTTTGCCGTGCAGAAGCTTCTTATTTTGATGAGGTCCCACTTGTTTATTCTTTCCTTTACGTCCCTTGCTTTAGGAGACATATCAGTGAAAAAATTGCTGTGTGGGATATCTGAGAGTTTCCTGCCAATGTTCTCCTCGAGGAATTTGATGGTGTTGTGACTTATATTTAAGTCTTTTATCCATCCTGAGTTTATTTTTGTGTATGGTGTCAGCTGATGATCCAATTTCAATTTTTTGCATGTAGCCGTCCAGCTCTCCCAACACCATTTGTTGAAGAGGCTATTATTGCTCCATTTTATGCTTCTGCTCCCTTTGTCAAATATTAGATGCCCACAGAGACCTGGGCTTATTTCTGGGCTGTCTATTCTGTTCCACTGGTCTATGGGTCTGTTCTTGTGCCAGTACCAGATTGTTTTGAGTTTGGTGGCTTTGTAGTAGAGTTTGATGTCTGGTATTGTGATCCTTCCTACTTTGTGTTTCTTTCTCAGAATTGCTGCGGCTATTCGAGGTCGTTTATGGTTCCATATAAATTTTTGAAATGTCTGTTCTATTTCTGTGAAATACGTCATTGGTATCTTAATAGGGATTGCATTGAATCTATAAATTGCTTTGGGTAGTATGGACATTTTGATGACATTACTTCTTCCAATCCATGAGCACAGTATATGCCTCCATTTTTTTGTGTCTTCCTTAATTTCTTTTTTCAATGTTGTATAGTTTTCTGCGTACAGGTCTTTTACGTCTTTGGTTAAATTTATGCCTAGGTACTTTATTTTTCTTCTTGCTTTATTGAATGGTATTTTTTCTCTGATTTCTTCTTCTTCTACTGCATTGCTGGTGTACAAAAATGCCTTTGATTTCTGAATGTTGACTTTGTATCCTGCTGTTTTGCCAAATTCACTTATTAGGTTCAGGAGTTTTTTGGTAGAGTCTACAGGATTCTCTATGTACACTATCATGTCATCTGCAAACAATGATAACTTTACTTCCTCCTTTCCTATTTGGATGCCTTTTATCTCTTTCTCTTGTCTGACCACTGTGGCTAGGACTTCCAATACAATGTTGAAAAGAAGCAGTGAAAGCGGCCATCCTCGTCGTGTTCCCGATTTTAGTGGGGAAGCTTTCAGTTTTTGCCCGTTGAGTATGATATTGGCTGTAGGTTTTTCATATATGGCCTTTATTATGTTGAGGAATGCCCCATTTATTCCCATTTTGCTGAGTGTTTTGATCATAAATGGGTGCTGTAACTTATGAATCCTTTTTCTGCATCTATCGAGATGATTATGTGGTTTTTGTCTTTTCTTTTATGTGATGTATCACGTTTACTGATTTGCGTATATTGAACCATGCCTGCATGCCTGGGATGAATCCCACTTGATTGTGGTGGATAATCTTTTTAATGTATTACTGGATGCGGTTTGCTAATATTTTGTTCAGGATTTTAGCATCGATGTTCATCAGCGAAATTGGCCTGTAGTTTTCTTTCTTTGTAGGGTCTTTGTCTGCTTTTGGGATCACGGTGATGCTGGCCTCATAGAAGGAGTCTGGGAGTCTTCCTGCCTCTTGGATTTTTTGGACTAGTCTGAGAAGTACAGGGGTTAGCTCTTCCTTAAATGTTTTGTAACATTCTCCTGTGAAACCCTCCGGCCCTGGGCTTTTGTGTGCCGGGAGTTTCTTGATGACTGTTTCAATTTCCCCAACTGTTATCGATCTGTTCAAGCTTTCTGTTTCTTCCTCCTTCAGTGTTGGAAGACTATACTTTTCTAAAAATTTTACATTTCATCAAGATTTTCAAATTTCTTTGCATATAATTGTTCATAATCGTTTCTGATGATCATTTGTATTTCTGTGGTATCAGTTGTTATTTCTTCTCTTTCATTTCTGATATTATTAATTTGGGTCCTCTCCCTTTTTTCTTGATGAGTCAGCTTAAAGTCTTGTCAGTTTTATTTATCTTTTCAAAGAACCAACTTCTGGATTGGTTGATCCTCTGAATTGTTCTTTTTGTTTCTGTGTCATTCAGTTCTGCTATAATCTTGACTCTTTCCTTCCTCTACTTGCTTTGGGGTTTATTTGTTGTTGTTTCTCCAGATCTTGAAGTTGTAGTTTTAGGTCTTTTATTTGAAATGTTTCTATCTTTTTAAGGTAAGCCTGTATTGCTATGAACTTCTCTCACAGGACTGCCTTTGCCATGTCCCATAGGTTTTGGACTGTTATCTGTTCATTTTCATTTGTTTCCAGAAATTTTTTTATTCCTTCTCTTATCTCATTATTGACCCATTCATTGTTTAATAGTCTATGGTTCAGTCTCCATGAGTTTGCAAGTTTTTGAAGTTTCTGTTTGAGGTTGATTTTGAGTTTCCAGCCATTGTGTTCTGAGAAAAAGTATGGTATTATTTCAATTTTCCTGAATTTGCTGAGGCTTGATTTGTGTCCTATCATGTGGTCTATCTTTGAAAAACTGACATGAGCATTTGAAAAGAATGTGTATTTTTCTTCTTTGGGATGTAAGGTTCTATATATGTCAGTTAAGTCTCTTTGATTTAGTGTGTCATTCAGTGCCACAATATGTTTATTAATGTTTCTTTTGGAAGATCTGTCCATTTTTGACAGTGGGGTGTTGAAATCCCCTACTATCAGTGTGTTGCGGTCTATATCTTTTTTGAGGTCATCCAACAATTTCCTTATAAACTTGGGGGCTCCTATATTGAGAGCATATAAGTTTACATGTCGATGTCTTCTTGATAGATTCTTCCTTTAAGTATGATAAAGTGCCCCTCTGGGTCTCTATGGCCGTCGTTTTTAAATCTACTTTGTCTGATACAAGGATGGCAACCCCGGCCTTTTTCTCTTGCCCATTTGCTTGGAATATTTTTTTCCATCCCTTTACTTCAATCTGTGTAGGTCTCTTGCTCTGAGGTGGGTCTCTTGTAGGCAGCATATGTGTGGGTCATGTTTTCTTATCCATTCAGCTACCCTGTGTCTTTTGATTGGGGCATTGAGTCCATTCACATTGAGAGATATTACTGATAGAAACTTACTCTTCTTTTCTCTATTGTACCTGTGTTCCTCTCTCTCTCATTCTTATCCTTCATCTGCTTAAACCAGTCCTCTTAGCATATCTTGGAGTGCTGCTTTGGTAGAGATGTATGCTTTTAGTCTTCTCTTGTCTGGGAAATTCCATATTTCCCCTTCTATTTTAATGGAGAGCTTAGCTGGTTAGAGCAGCCTTGGCTGTAGGCCCTTACTTTTCATGACTTGGACTATTTGTGGCCATTCCCTTCTGACTTGTAGTGTTTTTGTTGAGAAGTCAGCTCCTAGGCATATCGGGGCCCCATTGTATGTTACTTTCTCCTTCTCCCTTGCTGCCTTGAGGATTCTCTCTTTGTCTCTGACATTTGCCATTTTAATGATGATGTGTCTTAGAGTGGATCTCTTTGAGTCCCTCTTGAGTGGGGTCCTCTGTGCCTTCTGCATCCATGAGTACCTTTCTCTCCTCAAATTAGGGAAATTTTCCATCATTACTTTTTCGAGGAGGTTCTCTATTCTTTCCTCCACTTCTTCTCCTTCTGGTATCCCTTTTATGAGGATGGTACTGCGTTTCAGGTTGTCCCGCAGTTCCCTAAATGCCTCTTCATTCTTTTTGAGTCTTTTTTCCATTTCTTGTTCTTTCTGGGAGCTTCTTTCTACCTTATCCTCCATCTCACTGATTCGATCCTCGGCTTCATCCAGCCTGCTTTGGATTCCTTCTACTGTGTCCTTCAATTCAGAAATGGTATTCTTCATATCCTCTCATGTCTTCTTGATAGTTTATATGGCCTTTTCTAGGCTGATATAGTTTGCTGTAAGATCCTGATAGTTTCTCTCCAGTTTCTCATAGTTCTCTTTGAGCTGGCTGAGCTCACTGAGCTTCCTTAGAACCGTTGTTTTGAATTCAGTATCTAATAGTTCCCTTGCCTCTATTTCATTTAGGTGTCTCTGTGGGGAGTCCCCTTTTCCCTCATTTTGGGGGAACTTCTTTTTCTTCTCATTTTTGTGAGAGTCTGTTAAGTATTTTTATCCTTTACTTTTATTTCTGGGCCTGCCTCTTATGATGTCAGTTGTTGACCCTATAGGACCTTGGGTTGTTTTTTTGAGCCTTCCAGGAGTCTAATGTCTGTGTCTGACTCCTGCTTGGGGCAGCTCTGTGACCCCTTTGGTAAGGGCTGGGCTATTTTTTGGGATCTCTCTGCACTCTCATGCGGGCTCCTTGAGCGCGCTCCCAGCGCGGCAGCATCCCCCGCCTGCCTGGACTCACATGTGCTTGCCCCAGACCAGGGTGCTTATTTGCAACCTCGCGTACTCATTTGGCCCCCCAGGCCGGCGAGCTCTGCTGCACTGGTCAGTTTAGGGTCTTCTATTGTGTATTTTCCCTGCTTTTGGCTCTTTCGGTGCGTTGCTTGCCCTCGCCAAATGAGGACTACGGAAATGGGAGGGAGTCAGCTCCAGGACTCTCTGGTTAATCCTGTCTGTGGTCTCTCCTCCAGGGACTCTGGGAAGCTGTGCTAATTTAGTGGGCTACTCTGCAATCGCGGGTGGGCGTTCAATTTACACCTGCCCTTGCTGCTCTGTGCACTCCCTCGCAGGCCGTATAGGTGTCAACCTGTGGGAGGCCTTGCCGGCCGGTGCAAGCCTTCGCCAGCCCGCTTGGGTCACACACACACTCGCCAACTCTCGCCGGTCACTCGGCGCAAGTGTGGGCGCCTGCACTGGGTGTTTTTGGGGTGTCTATGTGTGCTTTTCGGCTTTTGGCTCTTTGGGGGTGTGGCCTCTTCCTGCGCAATGGAGACTTCGGCAAGGAGAAGGAGTCCAGACTCCCTGGTTCCTCCTCCCGTTTTTTCCCCAATGCCTTCGTTTCTAGTCTCTTCAGCGGTCTCTGGGCAGTTCTGTGACCCCTCCGACCAAGGATCCACCCCCTGTGGGGACTGCGTTTCAATCGCAGGCAGTCTGGTTCATGCGCGCCCTGCTTCTGCCTCTTTGGGGTCGTGCCTTTCCAGCCCACAATGGAGACTACCGAACAGGGAGGGAGTCGGGACTCCTCGGTTCCTCTTCCCGTTCTTTCCCCAATGCCTCCGTCTCGGCTGTCCTCAAGCCTCTCCCAGCCAGTCTACACTTAGCCCCCCAGCTCACACATGCACAAGTTGTGTGTGGAGCGCACAAAGGGCAGGTTAATTGATTCTCTTATGCCTGAGCGAGATGGTAGCTGCAGAGTGGTTGGTGCACCGTCACTGGGGCTCCACCGGCCACCGTGTCAGTTCTCTTCACAAAGTTTTCCTCACCAGTCTTTTCCCAGGCACCAGCCCATGCTGCTGCCGCCTCTACCCAGAAATCAAGGAGGGTGGCTGCCACTGCAACTTTTGCGTTGGCCCTTTAAATGTCTCTTTGCATCCTCAGCCACCTGTCTCTGGCAGAGATCACCCCTAAGCTTTTCGGGGTTGAGTTTTGTCTGTATTTTTTGGCTTTAGCTGCTGTAATTTAGTGGTTCCTGTTTATGATCCAGACCCCGTTCTTCTCGGGGGAAGCTAACTGGCCATTTCAATGCCCCTCTGGTGCCAGTGCCCGTGGGCACCCAGCCCACCCTCTCGCGCCTCCACCGCACTTCTCACCCATCGGGATGTGTGAGAGAAGAATCCACTGTCCGCGGCACCAAGGCTCCTCTCCCACTGTTGCTCCACTGCTTTCCAGGTGATTACTCCATTATTTAGTTGCAATTCCAGTTTGGTTTTGGGAGGAGGTCAGCGTGACTCCCATTCACTCCTCCGCCATCTTCTCTCTCTATCTGGGATGTTTTCTTTATTTCTTTTTCAGATATTTAGCTGTTAGTGCACAGAAATTCATCTGATTTCTGTACGTTTATTTTACAGATAGTAACATTATTAAATTTATTGATTCGTTCTAACAGTTTTATTGGTTGAATTTTTGTGATTTTCTATATATAACTCATATCACCTGCAAATAATGAAAATTTTAAATTATAACACTATTATTTTCTTAAACTATCACTTTACTGAGACACACATATTTAAAGCTAAAATAACAGAGTGACTAAAGTAGATTGATTAATGTAATAATGTTATTATGTGTTCAGTCTTCACATGCATGACTTTTTGGATATTGGGGGGTCTATTATAACAACACAGAACAATAAAGACAATTTCTATAACATTTATTTAATAATTTTAGAGCTCTAAGTAATAATAGAAAAAAATTAAATATTATTCCTTTTTGCCTGTAAGACAGCTGAAAATTGGCTTTGCTGAAATGACTAACTAATAAAAAGTAATCTTGGATAAAGTTTACAATGAAATATATCCCTTTTAAGAAAGTTCATAGAGCATTTATTTTATATTTTAAAATTTTGAAATGTAATACAACTAATAGACAAAATAAATATGCCTTGAATTAAAATACATACCTTTTGTATTTGAAAAGTTACTATGTTATGGTGTATGATTGTTTATCATGACCAATGAAACAAATATAGGAGTTGAATTAAAATTTCTAGGGTCAGGATTGAAATCTGCATTCTTTGGTTTTATTTCAATTTATATTTATGTCTGTATAACTTTAAAAGCTTGTACCAGTTTAGTTGTAGTTCTGTTTTACAACTATTGAATAGAGATAATAACAATCTTTTTGCCTCTAAAGTATTTGGAAAGGTAAGAATAAAATTGCTGCCAAGTAGAAAGTATTACTTAATAAGATTCGAAAACATTGAATCCTGAGGCTTTTGTTTAACATTTCATTTTAAGACATTTCATATTACTGTATCTCCAGCTAATTTTTACTGACTGTACAGAATATGTTGACTCTCTATCTCTCTTGATAAATGACATCTTCCTACTTTTCCTGTATTCTATAATTTGTTACTGAAAAAAAAAGTCAATCTTTTAGAAGAGAGTCAACAACAACTTTTCAAAAAAAAAAACTTACAAAATCTCTATCCATACATTTTGAAATATTTAAACTTTGCAAAATCAAAGTTGTGTTTCTTCTAATTTAAGTTTTGTTAGTCTAATTTTCCAGCCCAGATAATCTTGATTTTACCTTCTCATTTTCCTTTATTAAATTGTTCACCTACTTCTGCATCTTTTAATATGCTTTTATATTATTTCTGTGATTTGGAAGAGTCCTGAGAAGAAACCTGGTGGAAGCACTCGTCAGAGTGCCAGCATTGTAGATGCATCTCACCACCTTTTCATCTCAATTCTACAGTACAGTATAGAAATTTTAAAGATGAAAGTTAACATAGGCCCATGAAACAGAGATGGAACTGAGCTGGTCCTTAAGAAAATTAGACATTGAAACATCACTTTTTTATTTTAATGGAATATACATGTCCAGTCTATACACTTGTTCTTGAGCTTCTTTGGATTTTTGATGCATTCTTTGATGAGAGTTATCATTAAATTTCACAAAAATACTTATTAAGTCTGTTTAATATATGCTTTGACAATAACACTTGTAATAATGGGTGCTATTAATTCAATCTATATGTCATTAAAGAATATATTCTCATAATTTTTAGATTTATTCTATATTGAAGTAATTGTATTTAGGGAGGGGCTATATGATGTAGGATTATGAGCAGTTCAAATATAAGCTCTTTCATCTAAGAGCTATACTGCCATCAAGATATTTCTAATATATTAACCATCAGCATAGACTAATTTATGTTGGGGTAACAAACATTCCTTATCTTGATGACTTAAACCAAGAGTAGTTTTTTTTTTTAAGTCGTTATTTTTTTTATTTTTGCATTCTTTAAATTGTTGTTCAAGTACAGTTGTCTCCATTTTCCCACTACCTCTTTCCCCTATTCCATGCCCCCCCCAATCCTGCCCCCTTTTGGCTTTGTACATGGGTATTTTATGCATGTTCTTGACAGCCCTTCCCCTACTTTCCCCTGTTTGCCCCCCTCCCCTTCCCTCTGGTTACTGCCAATTTGTTCTATATTTCCACGTCTCTGGTTCTATTTTGTTTGCTTGTTGTTTTGTTGATTAGGTTCCACTTATAGGTGAGATTACGTGGTATTTGTCTTTTACTGCCTGGCTTCTTTCACTTAGCATAATGCTCTCCAGTTCCATCCATGCTGCCGTGAAGGGTAGGAGCTCCTTTCTTTCTGCTACATAGTATTTCATTGTGTAAATGTACCATAGTTTTATAATCCACTCATTTATTGTTGAACACTTAGGTTGCTTCCAGCACTTGGCTATTGTAAATTGTGCTGCTATGAACATTGGGGTGCATAGGTTCTTCTGAATTGGTGTTTTAGGATTCTTAGGGTACAATTACAGTAGTGGAATTACTGGGTTAAAAGGCAATTCCATTTTTAGCTTTTTGAGGAAATTCCAAACTGTTTAGTTCTTTATGCAGATGAAACTCTAAAGCTCAGGAAGATGTGATTTGCTCAAATCTCACAGTGGCAAGTCTATGACTTGAACTTTTGGAACTTTAATTCTTAGTCTAAAAATCATTCCATTGTACTCTCTTTTCTGTCCAGTAATGATTCAATAAATGGATAGTCAACTTGGCAATTGCATCCATGAAAATTCTATTGTTTTTTCTCATCATAAGACATCTGCAGATAAGCTAGGTAAGGAGACCAGTAAGATTGCCTGTAGTCTACAGTTTCTTCTCTTGTCTTCTTTTTTTTTAAAAAAGATTTTATTTATTTATTTATTTATTTATTTATTTATTTATTTTTTAGAGAAGGCAAAGGGAATGAGAAAGAAAGGTAGAGAAACAATGATGTGAGAGAAAAACAATGATTGATTGCTTCTTGTATACAAGAGTAGTTGTTTTTTTTTTTTTTTTTTTCCTTTACTCATGCCACTACCCATTGAGGTTAATCTAGGGAAAATAAATCTTAGTTGAAATTCTGCACATTCCAGTAACTCATGGGAAAAGCTGAGTGGCAGCCATATTAAATACCCTCTGTAACTTTTCCAGAAGCCACAGAGAACTTTGGAAAATTCTGAACTGGCAATAAAATTCTTGTGTTTATGGAGTATTCATGAACATTAGTATCTACATTATGGATACTAATTTGGCACAAAACTAAATGTATAACTTATATATTCTATATTTATCCTTAATATTCCAATAATATTCATGTGGATATTAGCAAAATTCTTCTGAAGTATTCCTAAAAGAAGTCTCCAGGAACGAAGTACCTTAGGTATATAATATTGTAATATGAAGAGGTGAATCATATTTCCCTTGTGAATTAAAACAAAAATTAGAGAAAAATTTAGAAGACAGGCAGGGTTACTCAAACAGAAATGTATTTTGGTAGAGAGAAGCAATGGAAGAGACAAAGAAAGACAGCATTATGTTAAGAAATGGAGAAAAAAAATTAAGTGATTCTAACAACAAAATTCACATTCAATAAGGAGAAGTATTTAAATTAAAACTAGCATATTTGTGGTCTCAACATATACTGAGAAAATTCAGAAAAAGAATATTAGGCTTACAGTTTGAGAGCTAAATGCCAAGAGAAGTGACAACAGAATCTAGGGCCTGCATCTGCAAAGTGACATAAAGATCTTGGCTTCCTTCAAGAGTGCACCCTGAGAGTGTAAATGACTTGCTACAATACATCTGATTGTAATTTAAAAGAGAACATCTCTACCTCACATGCTTTCCAGTTCATAATTTGGACTGCTCTACCTTCAGACTATAAAAGTACTTTCTGAACAAAGAGAGGGTTCCAAGTATGATGATATGAGTAATTCATTTTGGTGGTCTTTGTTATGGAAATACCTCAAAGGCTTGGTGAATTTCAGTGCTGCATTTTCATTCATCATGACAAGAATGCCTACATAAATCATGTGTTCTCATTGATGTCATTACCCAGTTGGAAGCTAGTTAAAGCAAATGATAAAAAGATCTTTTAGGTCAAACAATACTAGTCTGCTTTCATTTACATCAGACATTACTGAACTAGAAATACAAGTAGAGACAAGCACATGTTAGGATTTTTTATTTCTTTCAAGTTTATTTTATTCATTTACTTTGCTTTTTTATAGAGTTTAGCTTTGTTCACCTTCTGCTATGAATAGGACAATTTGAAGAAAAGATTTTCTGACTTTCTTAGCATCATGAAATAATTTTATTTTGGAATTATCTGAATAATAAATGGAAAATAACCTCAGTTCACCCATATCAACATTACAAGTTATTAAACAACATTACAAATGAAAGAGTGTTTTCCTGCTATTATGTGAGTACTCTGTTTAGAGAAACAGATAAACACCCTAACAGTTGACTGACAGGAAATATGTTTGTTTCCCTTTTTTATTTCAGCTTCATTATGTGCCATGGAGGTGGAGTCTTGAAATCACAGTTTGTGTTCATTTCAGTTCATCTGTTCATTGACTTGTGCAACATACAAATCCTGACAAAATTTTTTAAAAAAAGTGATACCTAGATTTGATTTAGCACCAAGCAATTTACACATTAGGCAAGATGTCTTGATATTTTGAGATAAAACACTTTGAAAGTCCACTACAAAATTTCTAAAATTTTCATAATTCTGGTTTGGTGATATAGCCTATCAATCTGCCACTTCTTATTAATAGCAGCTATAGTCTGAAGTCCTCGCACAGAAGCACTCTGTATCTCATGAACATATCTCATCCCATTCTTCCTGCAAACATGACATTAAAAGACCATTATATGACTACCATCGTATAATTGCTACAAGGTTCTAAGCTGCCTCACTCTGACACCAAGCTTGTCAGCCTCCCGTCAGCATGTTCCAGGGAGTTCTTATTAGTTAAATATTCTTAACAGTACCTCACTAATACTTTTTTTTAAATTTGAAAAGTTTAAACAACTTGAAATTTTAAAGATTATCACTTTATTTCCTAGAATAATTATTGCCAGTGTCAATAATTTATTTTTTAAAACTTGTGAGTTGACAATAGAAATGTTAGCAGTTAATCCTCTAGAGATTTCTTTCAGTGTCATTTTAAGAAATAAGGTATAATATTATAAACAGTGGGTGATAGAATTACAATTCTGGTTTGTTTGTTTTTTTGCACATATAATTATTCTCAGTTTATTCTTCTGTAACCATGTAAGGCAAAACAATGCTCAGATAAAATAGCGTTGGGAAACACCCTGTCTGGTTTCAGGAACTGTAACCCTGCAGACAGGTTGTAGGGCCCCAAGGCTGGAAATAATCAGGGAGGCCTTGGAGAAGCAGGACCCTGAGGAGACATAACCTGTCCCCCCTGGAAGGGGTGTAGCTCCTGCTTCTCTGCTTTGCCCTGTGATGGTTGCTTGTTGATGACAAGTAAGTTATCTCATGCAGAGATAACAACCTAAACCAGATATCAGACATCAATCAGTATGGGAGGCAGACAAGAAATTGGGGTACATGGAGAAAGGGAAAAAGGCCCACACTGCTCGGCTCAGCTTGGACATGGCTGGAGTCCTCATTCCATCTTAAAGAAGTCTCCTTGTCTCTTGGTGGCTCCCTCCTCTTGCCTGGCTCAGGCTTGAAACAATACCTGAGACAGTCCTAAACCAGATCTGGTGGTTCCCAGGGAAATCAGGACTAAAAGTAAGTTCTTTGAAGTGTGCTTTGTTTTCCCCACAGAAGCTATAGCCAACTCATCCTGGGAAGGAAATTTACATTATTCACAGATCCTAACCCTATACCCTTGTGCACTCATGTTTACTACGCTCTCACGTTTAGTCTCTCTCTTGTTTACTAGTCTCTTCTCGGACCCAGGTAAACTGGTGTGTTTCTGCTATTTGTTTTCTTCAAAACATCATCCATTCTCTGTGAACATTAACACGCTGATGTAATGAGATAACCTGTGCATTCCTGTTACCTAGCCCCACTGATAACCCTTTCCATAAAAGCCTTTGAACAGAGAGACTCTGGGTCTTCCCCACTAGAGGGATGTGCTATGTCCCTTCTCCTGGCAAACAGAGAAGTGTTTGCAATGACTCATGTTACAGAGAAGTGTTTGCAATGACTCATGTTTATTCCCCTAGTCGTGACACCCTCAGGAGGGGCTCTGCAGGATCAGAGCCCTGACCCCATCTCAGCTGGCTCCGGTAACCCTCAGATCCCAGAGCACCACGCTCCCCATGATGTGCTGTGTCCCCCAGTGGCAGTTGTTGCCCAGGCCAGGGACCCGTGTTGGTGCTCCTCCCACACACATCACGTGCTTCCCCCATTACAAAATAGAGGTGAAATACTTGAAAGTTGAGATAAAAGCTAAGCTCATGGCAAAATTACAAGTCATCTCTGCTTTTTTTCATGTTGGAAAAGGCTAATTTATGTATAAGGTCGGTTTCAGAATGGAGGTGAATCAGGCTCAGAGAACTTGGAATTCTACCCACCTTTGAACCCAGGACTATGATTAAAAGAATTACACTCTTCTGATCTCTTAAATAAGTGTAGCAAAGGCATGAAAATAAATGCAAGGGATACTGCAGAAAATATACATTCTTTAAAATGTGGACAGATTTCCAAATTATTAAAACAGTGAGGAAAGGTAATAATTACTTAAAAGGGATTTTATTATACTTAAAGGGATTTTATTATCCCTTTATTAAGGTATTTCAGAATATCACAGAACTGAAATAAAAGCCTTGCAATAGACCTGCATATAGGGATAGTTCTTTCTCAAAGTCCTAAACATGGACAGTCAGCTCATTCTTGAATACTTCTGATAAGGAGAATGCTTTTTTAAAGACTAAAACCCCACAATGGGAATTTTTTTTTATTGAAAGTTCTCCTTCATAGTATTCCATCATGTATATGTACCATAATTTTTTGATCCAATCATCTACGGATGGACATTTAGGTTGCTTCCAACACTTGGCTATTGTACATTGTGCTGCTATGAACATTGGGGTGCATAGGTTCTTTTGTATTGGCGTTTGGTGTTCTTAGGGTATAGTCCCAGCAGGGGAATCACTGGATCAAAAGGCAGTTCCATTTTCAGCTTTCTGAGGAAATTCCACACTGCTTTCCACAGTGGCTGCACCAGTATGCATTCCCACCAACAGAGTACTAGGGTTCCCTTTTCTCCACAGCCTCGCCAGCACCTGTTGTTTGTGGATCTGTTTATGATGGCCATTCTGACTGGTATGAGGTGGTACCTCATGGTGGTTTTGATCTGCATTTCTCTGATGGCTAGTGCTGCTGAGCATCCTTTCAAATGCCTCTGGGCCCTCTGTATCTCCTCCTTGGAAAAGCGTCTGCCCAGGTCCTTTGCCCATTTTTTGATTGGATCGTTTCTCTTCTTGGAGTGGAGTCGACATGGATGGAACTGGAGAGCATTATGCTAAGCAAAATAAGCCAGGGGAAGAAAGACAAATACCATATGATCTCACCTATAAGCGGGACCTAACCAACAATACAAAGGTGCAAGGAAAATAAGACCAGCAACACTGAAAGGAAAAGAAATCAACAGAGAAAAGAGGGAAGGAGGGCGGGGCAGGGAAAGGGAAGGGAAGGGGAAAGTCAAGGAACATATAGCAAGGACTCGTGGACAAAACCAAAGGGTAAGAGCTGAGGGAGGGAAGGAGGGAGGGGTCGAGGAAAAGTGGTGCGATGGGAGGCAGAGACAAATGTATTTAAAAAAAATAAAATAAAATTTAAAAAACAAACAAACAAACAAACAAAAAGAAAGAAAGTTCTCCTTCATATTGAACCAAAAGCTGCTTTTTTGAAACTCATATTCATGGTTGTGGCAGCAAAGTGACCCTGCGAAAATATCCACAGAGCCTGTAAATATATTTGGTTACACACAAAAATGTATTTGCAGATATGAACAAGGTTAAGGATTTTGAGATGGGTAGATAATGGTGAATTATTAGGATGGGTCCAAGTTATTAACATGAGGCCTTAAAAGCAAAAAATTTTCTGCACTTGAGGGCAAGAGACACAGGGCAGAAGTAAAGCTTGGGAAGATTTGAACCATGAGAACAACTCAGCCTACCTTTGCTGACATTGAGGATGAGAGAAACAGGACAGGGAGTACAGGAGGCCTCTAGAAGCTGACAACAATTTCCAGTTGAAAGGCAGCCAGGAGAGAGGGACTTCAGTCCTAAACTACTTGTAAGGGAACCCTGAAAATAAGCCTAAGTTGCCTGAGCATGAATTCTCTTCCAGACCCAAGAAAGAAAATAGTTAAACCGACCGATTTCTGAAGTATGAAAGTTATAAATTTATAATCATAAATGTATGGTCAGTAATACCAGCAATATTAAAAAACAGTTAGGTCATCTGGCCTTGCGCAGAAAATAATTAACTCTCACTCCAACTCCTTGGAAGTGTTTCAAGTTTTAAAAAATAATTTAATATCTTTTGGTCTACATTCTCTCTTCTGAGCTATAACCCTTAATCCTTTGCACTATTCTTGTCCCCCTCAGAGACACTAATTAATCTCTCTGTATACACACTGTTTTGTCAATGCCAGTAATAAACCATGGTGTGTATATTAACACAGTAACTTGGCAGTAAACTGACTGAATAGAATTGTGTTGC
The DNA here is from genome assembly GCF_021234165.1 of Pteronotus mesoamericanus. Lineage (NCBI taxonomy): Eukaryota > Metazoa > Chordata > Mammalia > Chiroptera > Mormoopidae > Pteronotus > Pteronotus mesoamericanus. Next base: position 64,943,089 of record NW_026555321.1, read on the forward strand.
TTATGGTAGAAATTCATAACAGATTTTTTTGATGAATGTTTCATATGGTTGGCAACTTAGCTGTGTTTAATTTATGTCTTTTGATCTTTCTTACATAAAAATCTAAACCAGTTGCATCTTCTTCTGAAAATGATTAGGAACAATGACTTCATGGACAGAAATGAAGACATAGGGCAGAGATCAGAAAGACATGCCCAGGATCAGGCGCCTAGAGCCTGTGCAAACCCCAAAGGTGGGAGATCACCTGCAAAAAGTTACTCTCAGTCCTTTAAACCAGTGTTTATGTAAAAAAAAAGGGGGGGGGAATTTGAGACACAGAGGCACATGGAGGGGAGAAGGTTACATAAAGATGGAAGCAGATATTGGAGGGATCATGTTTATAGGCCAAGGGATGCCAAGGATTGCTGGCAGCCACCAGAAGCTAGGAAAGAAACGTGGAATCAATTCTTTCTCAGAGCCTCTAGAAGGATGCCTCTCCCTTCTCTTTCTTTATCTGACCAATTGTTTCATAAGAAGGAACTGGTTGTTTCTAAAAGATATTGAACTGAACCGATGAAATTACTCCAAACTAAAATACCAAATAGAAAACATATTAAAGAGCCATAAAACTCAAGATACTAAAAATATATGAAAATATGTAGCTAAATGTATACAATATTTAGATATATATATTTAGATATTAGATATAATGACAATAGGAACTGTAAAATCCTATCCTAAAGTTCAAATGGCCAACTGTTGACATACACACAGGAGCACTATTCAATATGAGATTTTGGTCTGACTAGGTTGTCCAATAAAAGAGTCTTCATGTTTCAAGAAAGATAAAGGTAACATCGCACCTGAGGAAGGTAACAGTTTATTATGCTCAGTGTAGGCTTCCTATTCTCTGAGCATGACATTGACAAATTTAAACTGTTTCAATAGATGTCATTGATCTTGGCATAAAATTATTGATAATTTTTATTTATTTAAGCATTCACTGTCTTCTGTATATTATCATGGGTTAATGTGTTACAGTTTCCCTAGATTGGGCAGGTCCCCTTGCACTCAGGTAATCAGAAGAAGATGGACGGAGTCATGGGGATGCTTGACAGGCCTTTATTCAGGAGAGTCATACAGGCCACAAGCCCATGGGAAGACACACAGTCCACAGACCTGTGCCCGAGGAGCCACAAAAGCCACAAACATATGTCTATGCCAGCGCCCAACTCCCTCCCTCGTCCAAAGCTCCTACCCCTTAACTACTGGCCCAAACAAAGCCAGCTGCAGGCCAAAAAGTGAAGTAACCTAGTATGAACTGTGCATGTGTGTCTACTCAAGGCTAAGAGGCAGTTTATTGTACCCGGGCTCAAAGCTGTGAGAACACTACTTTCTCAGTCTCCCTCAAGGTTATGAGAAGCTGTTCCCTCCAGTTACCCAAGGATCTGGGTGAGGAAGCCAGACTGCCTCCACTTATCCTACATTAACAAGAGAGGTTTTTTGTTGGGGTTCTCTGAAGACATAGATTGCAAAACACCAATTCAAAAGACCCTATGCACCCCAATGTTCATAGCAGCACAATTTACAATATCCAAGTGCTGGAAACAACCTAAGTGCCCATCAGTAAATGTGGGGATCAAAAAACTATGGCACATTTACACAAATGAATACTGTGCAGCAGAAAGAAAGAGTTGCTTCCCTTCACTACAGCATGGATGGAACTGGATAGAATTATGCTAAGTGAAATAAGCTAGGGGATGAAAGACAAATACCATATGATCTCACCTATGAATGGAACCTAATAAATAAAACAAACTAGCAAGGTAAATATAACCAGTAACATTGAAAGAATAAATAAACCAACAGAAATGAGAGGGAAGGAGGGAGGGGGATAGCAATGAAAGGAAGGGGAAGGGTCAAATCAAGGAACATGTATGAAGGACACATGGATGGAGCCAAGGCGGGGATGGGAGGGGAAGGGGAAAGTGGTGGTGGGGAAATGGAGACAAAACTATTTGAACAATAAAAATAAAAATAGAAAAAAATTGTCTTCAAAACCATCAAGGGCTTTTTGAAGAACGCGGAGAAAAAAAAACAAACAAACCCAGGTTCATTTATATTTTCTATGATTTCTCCTGTAAATTATTACTCCTGCAATTGGAGTTTTAAAAAATTCAGATAACTGAAACCAGGCAATAAATGGTTTAAGGTGACTTAGGAATAAAGATGTGAGAGTTATTTAGCCATAACATAATAATAACATTTTAATTTATAAAAGAATTCTATTCTATAGTAACAGTAATGTCTATGTTAAAGATAAAAATAACTAAAAATCGCTTTACTTTGAGGCAAATGTAATAGAATTATGTGAAAAGAATTAGTGATGAATACCAATATTTAAGCGGGAACAATCGATTTAAAGGCCAAAAATTTATCAGCAATGTTAAATTAAATGTTCTTATTTTATAATTAATCAGTTTAATTTTTCCTGCTAAAAATTCCATAATTATGCTCAAATTATAAAGTATAACAATACTATTTTAAGAATCCTGGCAAAAAATGCTAATATTTCTCTATACCATCACCAACCTATTTTATTTTATTATTTTTTTTAATCTTTTTTTATTAATTAATTATTTTTTCAAATACATTTGTCTCCACCTTCCCCCCACCACTTTCCCCACTTTGGCTTTGTCCATGAGTCCTTGCTATACGTTCCTTGACTTGCCCCTTCCCTTCCTTTTCCTCCGCCCACCCCTCCCTCCTTTCCTCTTGCCTCTGTTGGATTTCTTTTTTCTTTCAGTTTTGCTGGTCTTATTTATAATAATATCAAAAAGAATAAAAACTTAGAAACCTCCCATTGAAATTTTCTTGTTACTATTACTCTCATTCTGAGTAAATGGAGCAAAATAATAACTTTGTACTTTCTCTTACTAAAAACCTATCAGCATATTATGAATTTTGTACTTATGATCATTTCAACTTTTGTTGAAGTGTAGGCAAAATGATATTCTGAGGAAAGTGGTAGGTTGAACAATACTTGACTTGCGTTTAGAGCACTGTTAATCCTATTAATTTACTGATTTCCCTCACCTCCACATTTCTGTTGTTGTTGTTATTAAAATTCTCTCCTGGGCACAACATCTATCCTTGCTGATACTACTTCAATTTAATCAGACATCAAATTTATGCAATGGTTGATTATCTGAACCTTAAAGTATAATAAAATCAGGCCAAACTCCAGAATAAAAAGTGACAGTTTTCTGTCCTAAGTGAACATAGAGACACTTAAACATTTTAATAGTTAAAGCAAAATCATCATGGGGCATACAGTGAATTACTGAATTAAAAAAGTAACTTAAGAAATAGCGTCCAAGAATAAGAGTAAGGTAGACAAGGAAATTCTTAGTGTCACTTCCTCAGTTGGTGTTGTATAGGAGCATCAGTTTTAAAATTTTTGAGGTGGTTTTAGAAAACTAAGACGGGAATGAATGAAAATTCAAAGCAACAAATTTAGTTGGGGAAAGGGACAGAAGAACTGGTCAAGTTTCTGAAAATGTTATACTCATCTAGGGACTTAATTTAGTCTCAGAACTATTTTAAAGGACAGTCATTGTAATTTTATAAGAAGAGTCATGACAATTTTTTTCCTTCTTGAAATGTGTTTCTCTCAAGGCTAAAACGTACAGATTAAGTGGAGAGATTAGCTTTAGTCAAGAAGGTAAAAGGCCAATAATAATGAAATTCAGTGGCTTCCTTCATACTTATTCTAAATTTTGGATAGTTGCCTAGTCCATGCCTGAATGCAATGAAAGCTCTATCAGGGGTTTCCAACCTTTAGGTGTCTCTGGGCCACACTGGAGGAAGAGTGTTGTCTTGGACCACATATTAAATACACATACACTAACAAAAATTGATGAGCAAAAAAAGGTTTTAAGTAAATTTACAATTTTCTGTTGGGTTGCATTCCTAGCCATCCTGGGCTACATGTGGATGGTGGGCTGTATGTTGGATACCCCTGCCAGGTATATGCATACAACATTTGAACCTAAAAAACAGCTTACATGTGTAGCAAATGGAATACCTACTTTATTTGTCCTTATTATCTGTAATACAATATATATGTAAAATTAACTTAGTTTTAATTATGTTAAAGGTGACCTGCAAAAATACTACAAATTTCAATTGCCTTAGCTATGTGCTTCAGCAGTTAAATATCTCTTTTAGCCAAGCCAAGATAAGTCAGCAAATAAGTTGATAAACAGTGGCCCTGCAAAGTACATTTTAATGTCTTCAAAGTCAAGGTCTGCCATGTTTTTGTTCTGCCAATGACATCAGGGCTCACGAGTCAGGGAATATAAGAGCTGATGTCTGGAAATCCCAGAAATTTATAACCTTATCCAGTCAACTGTTTTCATTCAGGAAAGAATGGGTTATAGATAATTATCTCAGTCTTGCCAGACTTACTATACAGTTATTCTATATCATCAGATTCTAGAAAAAGAAAATGAAAGAATAGTGACTACAATAGTATTTTATTATGGAATGTAACTTCCACAATTTTTTAACTTGTCTCCATTTAAATTTTTAACTTGTAAAGGTAATAAAGTTCTAGTGCTGAGCCCACCATTTCCTTTCATAAATTTGTCAGAATTCCCTAGAAAAACAGAACAGAATTAAAAAATATAGAGAGAAGTAGAAATAGATAAATAGGTAGATACATCAATTAAAATCAACTGTCCTCAGAAAAATAAGAATAGAGTTACCAAATGACCTAGCAACCCCTCTTCTGCGCATCTACCTGTAAAACTTGAAAGCATTTGTTCGCAAAGACATATGCACCTTTATATTTATCACAGCATTATTCTTTGGCCAAGACATGGAAAAACAAAAGTGTCCTTCAACAACATGGATTGATCTTGAGAATATCATGCTAAGCAAAATACATCAAACGGAAAGTCAAGAACCATATAATTTCACTCATATATGGGATATAAAACTGAAAGCAAAAATGTAAACAAACAGAAACTCATAGATACAGACAATGGTATGATGATTAACAAAAGAAAGGGGAGTGGAATTAGTAAAGAGTAAAGGGGGGCAAATACATGGTGACAGGAGGTTTGACTTTCGGTGGCAGGCACACAATGTGATATACGGATTATGTATCATAGAATTGTACATTTGAAATCTATATAATTCTATCAACCATAGTTACCCTAATAAGTTTAATTAAAAAATCAACCATTACAATTTCCCACACTAGTTATTCTGACTCTCTAAGCATCAAAAAGCCATAGTTTAACAAAAAGAGATATTCTTGCCTCCTAGAAGAAACTCTGCCCTGAGTGCACTAGACAATGTCAGTGGTGCTGTTTCTGACAATGGCAGTTTCTTTGTATGAAATAAAAATACCTCTACGTTTTGTATAATGGAAACTCTATATTTTTAAAATTGTCATGTAATCTGGGAATAATAATAGTCACATTGTTATTCTGTGGTGAAGGCAGAAACTTTATAAACAAGAACCATGAGAAATTAAAATTATTTCTGTTTTTGCAATGACACTAAAGATCAAAGTCAAATAACTCTACAAGAATAGATTTATTATAAATTCCAATGCCAAAATCTAGCACAATCAGACCTACTTCAGAGGCCCCACTTTTTCTCTGCTATTTATATTCTTTTTGTATCATCACAATCCTACTTCCTCCAACCAAAATCTTCCTTGAACAGAGAGAGGTTGTAAACTGCTGCCTGCCACAGTGTCCAGCCCTGCTCAGGTAACTCAGAACCACAGCCACGCCACCCCTGCTGCTTTGCACAGTGCAGAGCTCTTTATAGAATCACCCACATGGAAAGGACCTCAGGAAAAAATGGACTCCTGCAATTCCTAGTGAATCCTTGTGATTTGGTTTGGAGTGCACTTTTTGAAACAACAGTGTTTTCTCTTCCTGGATAAAAACACATCTTAGTGCCAATTTTTGTTTGGAATGAAAACATGTTGGAGCTAAATGCTAACATGCCAGAAAGTTACCTTGTAAAGATGGCAATGCCAGTGGAACCATGCTGCTTGAAGTTCTGGATTGCATTCTGCCACCAACTCATCCAACTGACAGGTCCCTGCATCTGTCCCTCTAGGATGTCTACAAAATTGGCGGTATTGGTACTGTCCCTGTGGGTCAAATGGAGACTGGTGTTTTCAAACCTGGCATGGTGTTCACCTTTACTCCAGTTAATGTTAAAACTGAAGTAAAGTCTGTTGAAATGAAGCTTTGAGTGAAGCCCTTCCTGAGGACAATGTGCTTCAATGTCAAGAATGTGTCTGTCAAAGATTTTCATTGTGGCAATGTGGCTGGTGACAGCAAAAATGACCCACCAATGGAAGCAACTGGCTTCACAGATCAGGTGATTATCCTAAACTGCCCAGGCCAAATCAGTGCTGGATATGCACCTGTTCCAGACTGTCACAGAGCATATAATGCTTGCAAATTTGCTGAGATGAAGGAGAAGATTTATTGTCATTCTGGGAAAAATCTGGAAGATGGCCCAAAGTTTTTGAAATTTGGTGATGCTGCCATTGTTGATATGGTTCCTGGCAAGCCCATGTGTATTAAGAGCTTCTCTGACTATCCTCTCCTTTGCTGTTTGTGACATGAGACAGACCATTGCTGTTGGTGTCATCAAACCAGTGGACTAGAAGGCAGCTGGAGCAGGCAAAGCCATGAATTCGGCTCAGAAAGCTAAATGAATATTACCCCCAACACCTGCCACCTTAGTCTTAATCAGTAGTGGAAGAACAGTCTCAGAAATGTTTTTCTCAATTAACCATTTAAGTATAACAGTGAAGGACTGGTTAATGGCTACAATTAATTGTAAAACCTTCAGAAGTAAAGGAGACTGTTTTGTTGACCATTTGGAATTTTTGTGTGTGGAGTTTTGGCAGTATTTAAGTTATTTGTTTTTAAAATCAGTACTTTTTAATGGAAATAACCAAAATCTGTCACAGAATTTTGAGACCCATTAAAACAAAGTTTAATGAGGAAAATACCACATCTCATATCAGTAATTACATAACTATTCTGTGTATTTTGAGGTGATAAGAAGCATGATGGCATTTCACTGTTACGTGCCCCAAAGTCTTTATGAAGTTGTTATCCTCTATACCACAGGGTTTATGTTTTAAAATATAAAATTACTAACATATCCTCCAACAACCTGGTTTAAATACTTCCATTTACTGGAAGTATTTAATAGAGATACTAATAGATAATAGAATCCACAAACAGAAATCAAAATATCCCATGATAATAGAAACTGTTCTATTTATATACTCCTATACAGTTGCTCAGTACATTGCTTATTATTGATCTTCCTTGAGTGTTTTATATATGAATATCTAGGATTATTATACTGAATGAACTTCTACACTTCATTTTGCATGGAGGAAATGTCAACCAATATTAGCTTGTTTATTGAATGAATGAATGGAAAACTATAGCATAAAAAACAAATTCATGAAATATTAATCCAAAAATGAAGAGAAAGAATGTAAAAACACAAATTTCCATAAATGTTAAAGACTAATTACCTTTTAAGCTATTTCAATTTGTGCAATATATTGAATACATTAACTCTAAAATTTATAACATCGTAAACTCAATTAAATCAAGGCTGGTATCTTTGCACATTTTATGAAAGTCATCAGAAAAAAAATCATATTTCAAGAAAAATAATAAATATAAAATGTTGCAGGTAAATAATGGGAAAATAAAAATGGATTCATGATTAGAAAATGTATGATAGAGTAGTCTTATTTATGAAGGAAAACCCCTCTCTGAGTGGGCAACCCAATTTCCACAGAATTCCTTTTCCAGAACAATCCTTCCTCTGGTGGATTGACATGGATTTGGAAAAAGATCTCTCCAGTAGAGCTATAAGGGAGTATGCTGTTTAATAATTGTGGGTCCACAACCTTCACTATTGAAAGTAGCATTGTTCTTTTATTTATTTTTTATTTATAAAAAATATTTTAATTTATTTTTTCAAATACATTTGTCTCTGCCTACCCCACACCACTATCCCTTCCCCCCTCCATCCTTCCCTCCCTCAGCTCTTCTCCTTTGGTTTTGTCCATGAGTCCTTGCTATATGTTCCTTGACTTTCCCCTTCTCTTCCTTGTCTCCGCCCCCCTCCCTCCTTCCCTCTTCTCTCTGTTGATTTCTTTTCCTTTCAGTGTTGCTGGTCTTATTTTCCTTGCATCTTTGTATTGTTGATTAGGTTCCACTTATAGGTGAGATCATATGGTATTTGTCTTTCACCCCCTGGCTTATTTCGCTTAGCATGATGCTCTCCAGTTCCATCCATGCTGTCGCGAAGTTTAGTAGTTCTTTTTTTCTTTCTGCTGTGGAGTGTTCCATTGTGTTTATGTACCATTACTTTTTGATCCAATCATCTACTGATGGACATTTAGGTTGTCTCCAACACTTGGCTATTGTAAATTGTGCTGCTATGAACATTGGGATGCAGAGGTTCTTTTGTATTGGCATTTTGGTGTTTTTAGGGTATAGTCCCAGCAGGGGAATCACTGGATCAAAAGGCAGTTCCATTTTCAGCTTTTTGAGGAAATTCCACACTGCTTTCCACAGTGGCTGCACCAGTCTGCATTCCCACCAACAGAGTACTAGGGTTCCCTTTTCTCCACAGCCTCACCAGCACCTGTTGTTTGTGGATCTGTTTATGATGGCCATTCTGACCGGTGTGAGGTGGTACCTCATGGTGGTTTTGATCTGCATTTCTCTGATGGCTAGTGCTGCTGAGCATCCTTTCAAATGCCTCTGGGCCCTCTGTATCTCCTCCTTGGAAAAGTGCCTGCCCAGGGCCTTTGCCCATTTTTTGATTGGATCGTTTGTCTTCTTGGAGTGGAGTCGAGTGAGTTCTTTATATATCTTGGAGATCAAACCTCCATCTGAGGTATCATTAGCAAATATATTTTCCCATAGAGTTGGCTCCCTTTTCATTTTGCTGATGTTCTCTTTTGCCATGCAGAAGCTTCTTATTTTGATGGGTTCCACTTGTTTATACTTTCCTTTATGTCCCTTGCTTTAGGAGACATACCAGTGAAAAAATTGCTGCGTGTGATATCTGAGAGTTTCCTGCCAATGGTCTCCTCTAGGACTTTGATGGTGTTGCAACTTATAATTAAGTCTTTTATCCATCTTGAGTTTATTTTTGTGTATGGTGTCAGCTGATGATCCAATTTCAATTTATTTGCATGTAACCGTCCAGCTCTCCCAACATCATTTGCTGAAGAGGCTATTATTGCTCCATTTAATGCTTCTGCCCCCTTTGTCAAATATTAGATGCCCACAGAGACCTGGGCTTATTTCTGGGCTGTCTATTCTGTTCCACTGGTCTATGGGTCTGTTCTTGTGCCAGTACCAGATTGTTTTGAGTATAGTGGCTTTGTAGTAGAGTTTGATGTCCAGTATTGTGATCCCCCCTACTTGTGTTTCTTTCTCAAAATTGCTGCGGCTATTCGGGGTCATTTATGGTTCCATATAAATTTTTGAAAAGTCTGTTCTATTTCTGTGAAATACATCATTGGTATCTTAATAGGGATTGCGTTGAATTTATAAGTTGCTTTGGGTAGTATGGACATTTTGAGGATATTAATTCTTCCAATCCATGAGCACGGTCTATGCTTCCATTTATTTGTGTCTTCCTTAATTTCTTTTTTCAATATTGTATAGTTTTCTGCGTACAGGTCTTTTACGTCTTTGGTTAAACTTATGCCTAGGTACTTTATTTTTCTTCTTGCTATATCGAATGGTATTTTATTTTCTGATTTCTTCTTCTTCTACTGCATTGCTGGTGTACAAAAATGCCTTTGATTTCTGAATGTTGACTTTGTATCCTGCTGTTTTGCCAAATTCACTTATTAGGTTCAGGAGTTTTTTGGTTGAATCTACAGGGTTTTCTATGTACACTATCATGTCATCTGCAAACAATGATAGCTTTACTTCCTCCTTTCCTATTTGGATGCCTTTTATCTCTTTCTCTTGTCTGACCACTGTGGCTAGGACTTCCAATATGATGTTGAAAAGAAGCAGTGAAAGCGGCCATCCTCGTCCTGTTCCCGATCTTAGTGGGGAACTTTCAGTTTTTGCCCATTGAGTATGATATTGGCTGTAGGTTTTTCATATATGGCCTTTATTATGTTGAGGAATGCCCCATTTATTCCCATTTTGCTGAGTGTTTTGATCATAAATGGGTGCTATACCTTATCGAATGTTTTTTCTGCATCTATCGAGATGATCATGTGGTTTTTGTCTTTTCTTTGATTTATGTGGTGTATCACGTTTACTGATTTGCGTATATTGAACCATCCCTGCATGCCTGGGATGAATCCCACTTGATCGTGGTGGATAATCTTTTGAATGTATTGCTGGATGCGGTTTGCCAATATTTTGTTGAGGATTTTAGCATCTATGTTCATCAGCGAAATTGGCCTGTAGTTTTCATTCTTTGTAGGGTCTTTATCTGGTTTTGGGATCAGGGTGATGCTGGCCTCATAGAAGGAGTCTGGGAGTCTTCCTTCCTCTTGGATATTTGGAATAGTCTGAGAAGGACAGGGGTTAGCTCTTCCTTATATGTTTTGTAAAATTCTCCCATGACACCCTCCTGCCCTGGGCTTTTGTGAGCCAGGAGTTTCTTGATTACTGTTTCAATTTCCCCAGCTGTTTTCGATCTGTTCAAGCTTTCTGTTTCTTCCTCCTTCAGTGTTGGAAGATTATACTTTTTAAAAAATTTGTCCATTTCATCAAGATTTTCAAATTTCTTGGCATATAATTTTTCATAGTAGTTTCTGATGATCCTTTGTATATCTGTGGTATCAGTTGTTATTTCTCCTCTTTCATTTCTGATATTATTAATTTGGGTCCTCTCCCTTTTATTCTTGATGAGTGCATTGTTCTTTTAAGAAGTTGAATTTTCAAATGGATGAAGATGATGAAGGTAGAAGAATGGTTTAGTATTTTATCCCATCTTTGTGAATGGATGTAGATTACCCCCTTTCTAAATATTTTTCTAGTTAAGAATAACGGGAGGAGCAAGATGGCCAAGAAGTGAATGAAAGTCACACTGACCTCCTGCCAGGGCCAATCTGGATTTACAACTAAATTGTGGAGAAATCACTTGGAAGAAACAACTGAACAATAGCAAAAGGCGAGCTTTATAACCTCAGACAGACGGAATAATCAGCTTTAGTGCAACCTGACTGGTAAGGAGTGTGATGGAGACTCGAGAAGGCTGGCTGGGTGCCCAAGGGCAGCTGCACCAGAGGGATATTTAAATGGCCAGTTGGATCCCCCTGAGAAGAGTGGGGTCTAAACCATAAGCAGAGATCCTCAGCTTACAGCACCAGAGCCCAGAAAGTACACAGATAAGCGCCAGCTGCAGGAAGCGGCAGAGTTGCTCTCTGCAAGAGTCAGGCCACTGGATATGCAAAGGGCTATTTAAAGGATATGCAACGAGAAAGATCTATAACACTCTGTATAGAAATATACCTATCATCTTCTTTTTCTCCTACTGTTTAATAACATCAATTTACCATAGTCTACATTTAGAAATATTACCAAGATACCTTCCTGAATAAAGAGTGTTCCACCTTGAGTATAAATTATAATTGCTAAAATTGAGGTAAATTTCTTACTATACTATATGCTCATATGTTTATAAATAATTGGGAACATATGTAGGTGCTTTGTAGACTTCTACTGTCTCATAAAATATTAGCTCATTACCATATTATTAAAAAATTTAAAACACTTTAATTAATGCATATCATTTTGCCTTAAAATCATATTCTTATTTATATAAAGAATTCAACTATTATAAAGCATTCTGACCATTTCAGATACTATTAATATCCCTCAAAATAGTGTGGAGGTAACACTACCTACAGCTCTGAAGCAAGAACTTCTTGGGTGCTGTGTTATCTGGAGACATGGCTGAAGAGCTGTGAGATTCTTGGCAAGTATTTAAGCTTCTGGTCCTTGGTTTTCTCATAAGTAAACTATAATACTAGTATAAATTTTATAGAATCATAGTGATAATTCATGAGTTAATATATAAAAAGATTTAAGAAAAGGACTCGATATCCAACAATTGCTCATTAAATGTTACCTAGGATTGATGTTATTGTTAGAATCGTTATTACCTTTTGGGAAAAGATTCCTATATACATTTCTGATTATTTCATTAGGGTTAGACATGGAAATATTAGGTAAAACCAATGTAAATATAATGAGTTTACAATCATGGTTTCTAGGTATGAATAAAAATACTTGCCTTACTTTATTAGTACTGAATGATATGCTACAAAAATATTTAATAAGTTGATATACAATAATGATACCACATAATAATTTGCTTTTGTTTTATGTTCTTAATTGCCATAAAGTTAGACTGTTTTCATCTGTTTGTTAAACATTTCTTCTGCCAATGATCTTTTTATAACTCTGCCATTTTTTCTATAAAGTTTTAGGTTTTTAAAAATGTATTTTAATTAAGTAGAATAAGTACAAATGTAAAAAATTTTATATAAAAGCAAACTTTTCATTTTAGGAACTATTTGACACATAAATCTCTCCACAAACAGAAATCAAAATATTCAAATACCATCAATGGATTCCTTTAGCAAATCAATTCTGATCTTAGAAAACATTAATATGTGACTTTTTATTAAACAAAAAGATATCTTTAAGAAGTTCATTAAAAAAATGTTTCTGACTATAGGGTGATAGCAATAAAATCTAATGAGAAAGCTATGTTTTAAAAATTAGAATAATCCAAAACTGAATGTCTAAATGACAACAGTAAGAGTGTTCTGGCACTTTGTAACTTCAATTTATGAAAATCCCAGCAGTGTTCTGGTTAAATTACAGGCTTTACAACAGCCAAATTGAATTCTGATAGCTTACCATTATAAGATCAGCCGGTCAGTGACTGTTACAGATTATGCCTTAGCAACTGTGGATTTCTATTAGAACACCATGGGAAGCTTAAAATTTAAGGCGATTTCATTATGCTTTTATGTGATATAAATGACTATCATAATATTTAAATTATTTTCTTCAATTGAAATATAAAAAACATATTTCTATTTACATTGTGAAACAGAAGACATATATTCTGTGGTTTTAATTTTTCACATATGTTCTTTGAAGTACTCTGTCTTAAATAAGTTTCCTTTGGTCTCCTTTTTTGTTATGAGACTGTTTATGCATTCAGTAAAGGCTCCATGGAAAATATTAATAACCTCTTGGTATGAATGTTATTTCTGATTTGGAAAGAAATGCAAATTTGTGTATCAGAAGAGTCTCTAGGGTCCAAGTTCCTACTCTTAACTTAGGGGCACAGCTGAGACAAGTTTGGAATGTTGGGATTTAGTTTTCAATTAGATTTCAGTCTGTTCTTTGTATCTATGAGTCCTTTTGTTTTATGTGTCAGTTTATTTTGTTCTTTATATTCCGCATATAAGCAAAATCATATTGTATTTTTCTTACTCTAACTTATTTTAACTTAGCATACTTTCCAGGTTCATCCATGCTGCCACAAAAAGCAAGATTTCCTTCTTTTTTTACAGCTGAGCAGTATTCTATTGTGTCAATGTTTCACAGTTTTTTTACGCTCTCATCTACTGAAGAACACTTGGGCTGCTTCCAGACCTAGGCTATTGTAAATAATGCTACAATAATCATAAGATGCATATAGTCTTTTGAATAGTGTTTTGAGTTTCTTTGGATATATTCCCAGAAGTGGAATCACTGGGTCAAATTCAGTCTCAATTTTATTTTTTTTTTTAAATAACTCTGTACTTCTTTCCACAGTGGCTGCACCAGTCTACATTTCTACCAACAGTGTACAAGGGTTCCCTTTTCTCCACATTCTTGCCAATGATGATAGACATTCTTACAGGTGCAAGGTGATATTGTGGTTTTCATTTATATCTCTCTGATGGTTAGTTATGTTGTGCATCTTTTCATATGTCTATTGGCCATCTGTATGTCCTCTTTAGAGATGTATCTATTCAGGTCCTTTGACCATTTTTTTAATTGGAATCTTTGTGTTTTTTTTTGGTGTTGAGTTTAATAAGTTTTTTTTAATAAATTTTGGATAATAACCCCTTATTAGACATATCATTGATGTTCTCCAATTCAGTGGATTGTCTTATTTTTTTCTTTTGTTTCCTTGCCCAAGGAGATATATCAGAAAAAAAATATTGCTATGAGAAATATCTGAGATTTTACTGTTTATGTTTTATTCTAGGATTTTTATGTTTTTGAGTCACACATTTAGGTCTCTAATCCATTTTGAGTTTATTCTTGTGTATGTGTAAGAAGGTGGTCTAATTTCTTTTCTTTCTTTCTTTATTTTTTGCATGTCTGTCCAATTTTCCCAACACCACTTATTGAATAGGCTATCTTAAGCCCATTGTATATCTTGCTTCTTTGCCAAATATTAATTGACCATATAGGTGTGGATTTATTTCTGGGCTATTTCGTTCCATTGATATATATGTCTGTTTTAATGCTAGTACCATACTGTTTTGATTACTAGGTCCTTGTCTTACCGTTTGATTTCAATCTGATAGTTTTTCAACCTATGAGTATAAAAATAAAATGAAAACAACTAGAAGCAGTTACGGTTTTCACCCAGCTATTTGCCTAGTGAGAAATAGAAGAAATTTAGTCACTGGGGTTGGGCATTTCCCATAATGATATCAACATATTCTAAGTGTTACAAGAACTGTTTCTGCAACTTCTTGGCTCCTATCAGGTTATAATAATCATTTCATTGGAGTTTGGATTTCCCATTTATATTTATTAAATGTAAAAATATACTTCTATTTCCTTAAATAATATAAACATCACTTTTCTCTTATTTAGAGACACAGAGCCATGCAAAACAGCATCAAACTACTAGACAGCATAATTATCTATGCAGTTGTGTAATAACTGAGAGACAAGGTTGAGTTATTTCCTTATTATTGTTTCTACAAATTCTACAGAAGAAGTTAGCAGTATTTAAATGTACCCACACATACAAGTTTGTCTACTGTTTTGGAGAAAATTGCCCACATAGAAACAATTAGTACAAATACATGGGTTCCTTTTTTGGGGGGGATGCTCACAAATAAAGTATATACAAGAAGATTCCTAGAGCAAATGTAAAGTCCCTGGATAGGCACCAAAACATGGTTTAATACTACCCTAAGGGAGAAGAAAAGCATTTGGCAATAACTGCTCAGTACAGAATACTTCCATGATGAATAGTAATGTAACCTGGCCTTAGAATCTAATTTTTCTAGCTTCTGTTAGAAGATAGATTCTAAGAATATTCAGCACAGAAATAAGCAAAGCAAAATTGATCAGCCAGTTCTCTGATGCTATTTCATTGGATTATTAATGGATAATTGCTTACCTTGTTATTATAATTCTGATTGTCCTGAACAGCTCTGAAAATCAGATATCTTGCTTTTGGTTGCTTTAACATATGTTAGAAAAGTTTCCTTTGGACCAACGATAGGCTGAATTGACCTTCACATTCATGCCCAACGCTGCTCTGAATCAGTCAGCCATCTGATCAGATTCTTCAATCAATGTGTGTTAAATGTGCCAGAGTGGTATAAAACAAAGAAAGGCTGAACAACTGGTTCAGGTTCAAGGAGACTAAGGAGACTAAAGGACACAATGCAATTTGGGATCATTGATGGTATCCTGGGAGAGAAAATGAACAAGTGAAAATATTGGTGAAGTTTGAGTAAGTCTGTAATTTAGTTAATAATATTAAATCAATGTCAATTTTCTAATTTTCATACAATTTGGGTATGGGCATATTTTTTGTAAGTCTAAAATTATTATAAAGTTTAAATTAAAAAAATAACTCATTAAAAAATCAACAACAGGTAGAAATCTCATTAAGAATGAAGAGAAAATGAGTGATCTGAGCAAAATATTATTGCCATATCAAAGAGGAAAAGATAATAAATATATTCCATTCTTATTTTCAACCTAAGAGCTAACAAAATGCTTTGCTAATTAGACCATTAAGCGGGTATTAATTTATGAGCCTTCCAAATTTAAGATTTGGGCAAAATCCAACATCCCATTTAAATTAACCACAGAGATATCCATTTTTATTAGTTACCTTTCAAAAACCAGGGCCAGCAGTGACATTTATACAGGACACCTCAAATCTGTATGGAGCCAGTCCCTATTTCTCCTCATCAATGTGCTCTCCAACCCTCCACTGCCTCCTGCCCCCACAACAAACAGACACTACCACCACAGCAAATGGCTGCCACTTTCCCTTAATAAATTCACCCAGATCACAAGATCAGGATGCCAGAATTTTGCTGATACCCTGCTTAACTTTGGGTGATCCTCACCATGTAGGCCAAGGGCTGGCACTCTGCATTACCATGGCCTAGTCCTAAACTATAGCCACTTAGGTATGTCCTTAGCCATTTTTAGGTACATCCTTAAAAATGATTGTTTTACCTCCTTTTCCAACCATGGTCCCACCTCTGATCTAAAAGACCCTTAGAGAGGTAGGAGGCAGCACTGAATAGATATTGGTTTTATCATGTGTGAATATAAGGCTCATGAATGCTAAGAGTTCTTAGGACAGTATTTTCTATCCAAATGTGCCTATAGCTACCCATAATGCATATGTTTCAAATATGATAATTTATCAAGTGTTACTTAGGAACGACACTAAAATAAAACATTCCCAGGTTGCATGCTTTTGAATTTGAGAATTTTGTTCCATTCTATACCACAGAAAGGGCCAGAAAAGAGCTTTTTCCCCTCCAATGTCCCTGGTAATGACTTTCAAACATTGGCATTTATGCATGAGTGGAAGACACTTTTCAAAGGACAGTGTGACTGAATTCATCTTCTTTGTTTGACCTTTAAATGACTTTTGGTCTTGCCTCACTTATTATCTCTCTCTCTTCCTGGTTTTGCCATGCTCTCTCATCTTCTAAGATCATTGAGTCAGGGCATTAAGGTGATCATCTTCAGAAAAAAATCACTTTGGTATTAATGATCTGTCTGTTTTGGACCAAGGCTTCAGAGCTCGATCCCAAAGAAAATTAGAAGTAATACATCAGTTTTACAATTACATTTTAAAATCCTTCACAAATGTAGACTTTCTTGTTCTCAGGTAATGACCTGTATAGATTTTATTTGATATTTTAATGTTATTTTTCCATAGAGTAATATGCTTTTAAAAATATTTCAAAATTATAACTTTTTACCTAAACTTAATAAACAGTACTTAGAGAAGGGTTACAAAATGATATAGTTATATTTCTTTTACATATCTATTGTAAATTATAAAAAATTACCAAATGAGAAATACTAACCATGAAATAAATGTAAAACAGAATTTTTACAGTCAATTTTCTATCTGGAATTTCTTTCTTAGACTATCCGATTGAAAAAGATAATTGATCTATAAGAATAAAAATTTAAAAAATAAACCAACAAAATTCTCACTGCCTTTGTGATCTTTTATTTTTAAGTTTCAGTTATGTATGTAATATTTTTACATAATACTATTATGTTATACATTCATACTGTACAAAGGAAGACAATATTTTTGACAATTACAGGCATGCCTCATAATGATGTTTCAGTCACCAATGGACTACATATATGACAGCAGTATATGACACAGCCTAGGTATGTAGTAAGTAGACTATACTATCTAGGTTTGTATATAACTACATTCTCTGATGTTCACATGATCACAAAATCACTTAATGACACATGTCTCAAAATGTATCCCTGTTGTTAAGTAGCACATGACTATATACAATTACTGTGACTCCAATAAAAATCATGGATAAATTGTTATAATTTCTCTTGTTGTTGTTGTTTTTTCCTTAATTTTTTTTTATTGTTCAAATACATCTGTCTCCATTTTCCCACCACCACTTTCCCCTACCCCACCCACCCCTACCTCCCACCCTTTCCCACTTTGTCTTTGTCCATGGGACCTTTATACACATTCCTTGACCCTTAAATTGTTACCATTTCTATATAAATGTCTGTTTTTTAAACTATAATTGTATAGTAGGAATTATTGACATAAAAGGTGGTAATAAATCACCAGTAAAAATTTTTTATTTTGCACAGAACAAAAATAAAACCTTTATAGAATGTTAAATTGAGGCATGTGATTAAATTTATGAAATTGCTTCTTAAGGATTTTATAAAGTTATCCTAAAAAGACCTTAATTATATATTTAACTTTGCTTGTATCAGCACAATTTTTAATAAAAATAGAATATTATCAAATCACATTTTTTGGAAATAAGCCCTTTTTCAGTTATATAGTACTATTATGTATTGGAAGTAAAAAAATATTCTATAGTAAATGAAATGTGAAGATTATTAGAGGAATTAAAGTTGTAATATTAACAAAATAGAGCATTGTAAGATATAATTTATCACATATATTTCAAAAGACTACCAATTTTTCTAGTTTTACACGGGTTTCAAAAATTTTTAAACACACACAGCCAATATGAGCTATATTTATATATGAATAAATATATATAGTGATAATAAATATATAAAATATTTACTTCACCAAATTTCAACAAGTGGCTCATTAATTATCCAAATATTTGAGTGTTATAATTTTCCTAGTTCTCTCTCTGTGCTTTTGTGTGTGTTGGTATGTGTGTGCAAGAGAGAGAAAGAGAAAAGAACTTTGCTTTAAAAATATTTGCCATTGACAGATCAACAAACAATGGGTGCTGGCGAGGCTGTAGAGAAAAGGGGACCCTAGTGCAGTGTTGGTGGGAATGCAGACTGGTGCAGCTACTGTGGAAAGCAGTGTGGAATTTCCTCAAAAAGCTAAAAATGGAACTGCCTTTGACCCAGCGATTCCACTGCTTGGATTATACCCTAAGAATCCCAAAACACCAATTCAAAAGAACCTATGCACCCCAATGTTCATTGCAGCACAATTTATAATACCCAAGTGCTAGAAGCAACCTAAGTGCCCAAGAGTAAATGACTGGATCAAAAATTTATGTTGCATTTACACAATGGAATACTATGCAGCAGAAAGAAAGAAAGAGCTACTATCCTTCCTGACAGCATAAATGGAACTGAAGAGCATTATGCTAAGTGAAATAAGCCAGGGGACGAGAGACAAATATCATATGATCTCATGTATAAGTAGAACCTAACCAACAAAACAAACAAGCAAGGAGAATATAACCAGCAACATTGAAAGAAAAAAGAAACTGACAGAAACCAGACGGGAGGATGGAGCAGGGTAACAGGGAATAAAAGGGGAAGGGTTAAGTCAAGGAACATGTATAAAGGACCCATGGACAAAGCCAAAGTGGGAAAGGATTGAGAGAGGGAAGTTGGGGAGGGGGGTCAGGGGAAAGTGGTGGCACAAAAATGGAGACAAATGTATTCCATTGAATGTTAAGTTCATTTAAACTTAAGCTTTCACTAGAATTGAAACAAATTACTCTCAGGACACAAATGCTGAGAAAATAAAGACAAAGAATTTTTTATTTAGAGGATACGCAGTTTGATAGAAGAGACTTTTCATGTGTGTCTCTCAATAAAGTTCAATATGTTAAGTGTTAGGGGACTCTGGGGGAAGGGCTGATTTATACTGTCAGGGACAGTAAATACTCATTTTCAAACGAACTAGCATGGAAATGGGCTGTATGCAATATGCTTTGTTTTTGTCTCTGAATTCTCTATTATCTCAAGAAGGGCTCCTCCAAACCCGTGACTTTAGAATTCTGTAACTTCAGTTTTAGATCTAGAACATATGGGAAGAACTAATGCATGAGGAGATAACTCCCTGATGATTGGACTTCTAAATATTGTAACATTATTGAAAAATATTAGCTGAGTAGACTTCTGACAGCAGAAGATGGTTAATGAAATTATTTTACTGAGTCTCCTCATTTAATACATGGTGAAACTGGGTACTCGAAGGATATATCATTTTCTCGAAGTTCCAGAGTTGAAGGGTGACTATTCAGGAGTAATGTTAGAGATTCAGACAGAGTGTGAATGTTTAGCTTAGTTGTATTTCCTAGATGATATCCATGTTCCCCACATTTCATCTAGATTAGAAAACGAGCATATTTCTCTCCATGATGCCTATGTGTTTGCTTACTGTCTTCTTTATTATTTCTAAAGAGTCATTTTAGAGAAATAAAATGACTCACATATGAGTTTTATAGGCTGGAGATCCACTATATTAGCCATTCATTTTTTTTTATTAGTGAGGTAATATTTTTTCCATTTATTCACAAAAATAACTATTATTTAGTATTCTCTGGTAGAATTCTTTGATCCATGACACAATTATAAGCTTTAAGGTGCTCAATATATTTTACACACTGTTTTCAGGTTTTTATTTTTTTGTCCATAGTCTAATATTTTCATGGTTATATAGATTTGGGGGGAAGAAAACATTACTTAGACACTTATGTACCTTGAATAAACTTTTGTAATTTTTTAGGATTTTTTTTATTATTGACATTATTACAGATGCCCCCCAATTTCCCCCTAGTTCTCCCCCATCCACCCAGCCCCTGCTTCCCCCACTCTGTCTTCACCACACTGTCTGTGTCCAGGGACTTTGCATATATGCATGTATGTTCTTTGGCTAATTTCTTCCAGTCTACCCCCGACCCCGAGATCTGTCAGTCTGCTCCATGGGCCCATACCTCTGATTTTATTTTGCTCATCAATTTATTTGGTTCATTAGATTCCACATATAAATGAGATCATATGGTATTTTTATTCTATGACTGGATTATTTCATTAAATAATCTTCAGGTCCATCCATGCTGTCACAAAGGGTAAGAGTTTTATTTTCCTTACAGTCATGTAGTATTCCATTGTGTAAATGTACCATAGCTTCTTTTATCCACTCATTTACTTATGGGCATTTTGCTACTTCCAGATCTGGCACTTGTCAATAACACTCATATGAATATAGGCATACACACACACACACAGCTATTAATATGAGTATATGTGTATATATACACTGCTATGAATACAGGAACATATGTATATTGTTATGAATATAGGGGTGTGTGTGTATATATATTTTATATATATTTACATATATATAAATATATATGTGTGTGTTATAATTTTCCTAGTTCTCTTTCTGTGCCTTTGTGTGTGTTGATGTGTGTGTGCAAGAAAGAGAGAAAAGAACTTTCCTTTAAAAATGTTTGCCATTGAGTGTTAGATATATATATATTATATATAATATATATTATATGTGTGTATGAAAAAAGAACTTCGCTTTAAAAATATCTGCGACATTTAGATATATGTGTGTGTGTATGTGTATGTGTGTGTGTGTGTGTGTGTATCTGATTGGTGTTTTGGGAATCTTAGGATATATTCCCAGAAGTAGGATCACTGGGTCAAACAGCAGTTCCAAATGTCCATTTTTTGGAGGAAACTCCATACTTTTTTCCACAGTGGCTGCACCAGTCTGTATTCCTGCCAACAATACATGAGTGCTCCCTTTTTTCCACATCCTCTCCAGCACTTTTGTTGATTCATTCATGATAACCAGTCTGGCAAGTGTGAGGTAATATCTCATTGTGGTTTTAATTTGCATTTCTCTGATGATTAGTGATGTTGAGTAGTTTTTCATATGTCTATTGGCCATTCGTATGTCCTCTTTGGAGAAGTGTCTATTCAGGTCCCTTGCCCATTTTTTAATTGGGTTGTTTGTCTTCCTAGTGATGAGCTATATAAGTTCTTTTTTTTATTTTGGAAATTAACTCCTTATCAGATGTATTATTGGCAAATATGATCTCCCATACAGTGGATTCCCTTTTCATTTTGTTGATGGTTTCATTTGCTGTCCAGAAAGTTTTTAGTTCATTGTAGTCCCATTTGTTTATTGTTTCCTATGTTTCCCCTGCCTTAGAAGATATGTCAGCAAAAATATTGCTATATGAGATATCTGAGATTTTACTGCTTATTTAGGATTTTTATGGCTTTGTGACTTACATGTAAGTTTTTCATCCATTTTGAGTTTATTCTTGTGTGTGGTGTAAATTGGTGGTCTGATTTAATATTTTTGTCTGTACCCGCCCAATTTCCCCAATACCATTTTATTGAAGAAACTGTTTTTACTCCATCATATTCTCTTGTTTGCTTTGTCAAATATTAACTGACCATAAAGGTATATGTTGATTTCTGGGCTCTCTGTTCTGTTCCATTGACCTATTTAATGGTTATTGTTCCAGTACCAGACTGTTTTGGCCTGTTATTTTTCCAACACTGGATAGTTTGATATCCTGTGTTGTGATCCCTCCAATTTCACTCTCCTTTCTCAATATTGCTGAGGTTATTTGGTGTCTACTTTTGTTCCATATTAATTGTTGGAATATTTGTTCTAGATCTCTGAAATATACCATTGGTATTTTAATAAGAATTGTGTTGAATCTATAGATTGCTTTGGGTAATATGGACATTTTAATGATATTAATTCTAATCCATGAATACAGTGTATACATCCACTTGTATATGTCTTTTTCTATTTATTTATTTAATGTCCTATAGTTTTCCTAGTAGGGGTCTTTTACCTTCTTGGTTAAGTTTATTCCTAGTTACTTTTTTGTTGTTGTTGTTGCGATAAGTGTGATTATTTTCTTAATTTCTCTGAGAGTTCATTATTGGTGTACAAAAGTGCCACATGTTTCTAGATATTCATTTTGTATCCTTCTACTTTAATGAATTTATTTGTAAGTCTTATAGCTTTTTGGTGGAGTCTTTAGAGTTTTCTATGTACAATATTATGTCATCTGTGAATAATGACAGTTTTACTTCATCCTTTTGAATTTGGATGCCTTTTTATTTCATTTTCTTGCCTGATCGCTGTGGCTAGGATTTTCAGTACTATGTTGAATAAAGGTGGTAGAGGTGGACATTCCTATTTTATTCCTGATTATAAGAGACATGCCTTTAATTTTTTCCCATTGAATATAATGTTTGCTGTGGGTTTCTCATTTAAGACCTTTATTGTCTTAAGTTATGATCCCTCTATTCCCACTTTGCAGAGTTTTGATCTGAAATGGACGTTGGATTTTATCAAATGCTTTTTTTCTACAACCATTGGTGTAATCATGTGATTTTTATCCTTTAATATATCTATGTAATGTATGACATTTATTTGTTTGTGAATACTGTGCCAATCTTGCATCCCTGAAATAAATACCAGTTGGTCATGGTGTATGATTATTTTAATATATTGCTAGATCTGATTTGCTAATATTTTGTGGAGATCTATATTCTATAGGCCTATTGACCTATAATTTTCTTTCTTTGAACTGTCTTTATCAGGTTTTGGAATTAGGATAAGGCTGAGCTCATAAAAAGAGCTTGGAAGACTTCCTGCCCCTTGAATTTTTTGTAATAGTTTGAGGAGGATAGGTGTTTTTCTTTGAATGATTGGTAAAATTTGCCTGTGAGGTCATCCAGTCTAGGACTTTTGTTTTCTGGGAGTTTTTAATTATTATTACTGCTTCAATTTCATTAGTTGTTATCAGTATATTCATGTTTTCTGATTCTTTCTGATTTGAGTTTTGGGAGGTTGTATGTTTCTAGACATTTGTTCATTTCTCCCAGGTTGTCCAATTTGTTGGCATATGGTTGTTCGTATTATTTTCTTACAATCCTCTGCATTTCTGCGATGTCTGTTGTTACTTCTCTTTCATTTCTGATTTTATTTATTTGGGTCCTTTCTCTCTTTCTTTTCTTGATGAATCTGTCTAAAAGTTTATCAATATTGCTTATTTTTTCAAAGAACCAGCTCTTGGTTTCATTGATTTTTCTATTTTTTTAAGCCTCTGTGTCATTTATTTCTGCTCTGGTCTTTATTATTTATTTCCTTCTACCAACTCTAGGCTTTTCTTGCTGTCCTTCTAATTATTTTATATGTAGGATTAGAATGTTTATTTGAGATTTTTCTTGTTTGAGATAGGCCTATAATGTCATGAAGTTCCCTCTCAGGAATACTTTCAATGAATCCCATAGATTTTGGTTTTCTGTGTGTTCATTGTCATGTTTCCAGGTAGTTTTTGATTTCTTCATTGATCTCATTGGTAACCAATCCAACATTTTATAACATGATATAAAATCCTCCACGTGTTTCAGTGTTTTTGAGGGAGTTTTTTATTGTAGTTAATTTCTACTTTCATGTCATTGTGATCCAAGAAGCACTTGATATTTCCAATCTTTTTGATTTTGTTAGGACTTATATGTCCTAATATGTGGTCTATCTTTGAAAATTTTCCATGTGCATTTAAGAAAAATGTATATTCTGTTGCTTTGGGTTAAATGTTCTGTAAATATCAACTAAAATTAATCTAATCTGGTGTGTTGTTTAAGGTTACAATTTGCTTGTTGATTTTTTGTCTGGAAGATCTATCCATTGAGGTCAATGGGGTGTTAAAGTCCCCTACTATGACTGTATTGTTGTAAATCTCTCCTTACAGTCCACCAATAGTTGTTTTATTTAACATATATATTTAGGTGCTCCAATATTAGATGCTTATATGTTTACCAGGGTTATATCCTCTGATCGGATCAATATTTTTAGTATTAAGTAGTGACCTTGTTGTTTCATTACAGCCTTTGTTTTGAAGTCTTATTTTGTCAGATACAATACTGCTACCCCAGCTGTTTTGTCTGTTTGTTTCCATCTGCATAGATTTTTTTCCCCCATCCCTTCTCTTTCATCCTATGTAAATCTTTTGTTTTCAGGTGTGTCTCTAGTAGACAGTATATATATATATATATATATCGGACATGTTTTCTTATCCATTCAGTTACACTGTCTTTTGATTGGAGCATTTAGCCCATTTTTATTTAAGGTTATTTATTGCCATTTTTATTCTTTTTACCTATGTTCCTCTATTTCTCTATTACTTCTTTGTACAGCAAGCTCTTAAACATTCCTTGCAGTGCTGTTTTGGTGGTAGTGAATTCATTTAGAAGTAGTTGTTGTTGTTGTTTTGTCTGAAAGCTTTTTATTTCATCTTCAATTTGGGGGAGGGGTTATTTTTTAATTTTTCATCATCCCCATTGAACTTTTATTGTATTTTTCATTATCATTTATTCCCCTTATAACTCTCCTTACCCACTACAATCAGTACACTGTTGTCTATGTCCATGAGCCCTTTCTCTTTTTTGTTCAGTCCCTCCACCCCCTAATCTCCTGCCCCTTAGTTGCCATCCTGCTTTCTATCTATGAGTCTGTTTCTATTTTGCTTGTTAGTTCAATTTGTTCATTAGATTCCACATGAATGGAATCATATGGTATTTGCCTTTCTCTGGCTGCATTATTTAACTTAGCATAATGTTCTCCAGGTCCATTCATGCTGTCACCAAGGGTAAAACTTTCTTCTTTTTTAAGGCCTAGTAGTCTTCCGTTGTGTAAATGCCCCATAGTTGTTTTATTCACTCATTTACTAATGGACATTTAGGCTGCTCCCATATCTTGGTGATTTTAAATCATGCTGCAATGGACATAGGGGTGCTTATGATCTTTCACATTGGGTTCCTTCAGATATATTCCCAGAAACGGGATCCTTATATCAAAAAGCAGATCGATTATTAATTTTTTGAGGTATCTCCATACTGTATTCCACAGTGGTTGCACCAATATTCATTCCCATCAGCAGTCCACAAGGAGTCCCCTTTCTCCACATCCTGACCAGCACTTGTTTCTTCATTTATTGGTGATAGCCATTTTGATCTCATTGTGGTTTTCACTTGTATCTCTCTGATATGTGTATGACCTCTTTGGGGAAGTGTCTATTCAGGTCTTTTGTTCAATTTTTAACTGGGTTTTTTTATGTTGCATTTTGTAAGTTCTTCATAAATTTTGGATATTAATCCCTTATCAGATATATCTATGGGCTGTCTTTTATTTTGTCAATGTTTTCCTTTGCTATACAAAAATGTTTACAGCATACACAAGAATAAATTTAAAATGTATTTAAAACTTAAATGTTAGACTCAAAACCATAAAAACAGTAGAAGAAAACATAGGCAGCAAAATATTAGACATCACTCACAGCAATATTTCATTGGATGTGTCTCCCATTGAGGGAAATAAAAACTCAACAAATGGGGCCATAGCAAACTATTTCATATTCAATTTTAAGTGATGGCTTTGCTGAAGAGTAATCTTGGATTCAGATCCTTGCTTTTCATTCATTACTTTGAATACTTCATGCCAATTTCTTCTGGCCTATAGTGTTTCTGATAAGAAATCAACTGACCTCTTTATGGGAACTCCTTTGTAGGTAATTAACTGCATCTCTCTTGCTTCCTTTAAGATTCTCTCTTGTCTTTATCCTTTGCCATTTTCTTGGTGTGGGTCTCTCTGGGCTCACTTGATTGGAACTCTCTGTGCTTCCTAAATTTGTGTGACTTTTTCCTCCACCAAGTTAAGGAAGTTTTCTGTCATGATTTTTTACAATTTCTCCATCTGTTACTCTCCTTTTTTTCCTTCTGGTACCCATACAATGCAACTGTTGTTACATTACTGTTGTCCAAAGAATCCCTTAAACTATCCTCCTGTTTTTTAATTTTTTTTTCCTTCTGTTGCTCTGATTGATTTTTTTTTTACCTTGCCTTCTAATTCACTAATTGTATCCTCAGTTTTATCCAACCTACTGATTATTCCTTCCCGTATATTCTTTATTGGAGATTTGTTAATTTTCATTTTTCTTGGTATTTTTTAAAGGCAAAAGATTTATATGATCTGAAGAGAAACCAGAGTATACGCATGGTATTTTTCATGGTTTCTATGTTCTTTTTCATGCCATTGAGCATCTTTATAATCATTACTTTGAACTCTAAATCTATATTATGTTGATAAATTGCTAGCCTACATTTTATTTACTTCTTTTTCTGGAGATTCTTCCTGTTCTTTCATTTGGGGCCTGTTTCTTTTTTCCCCCATTTTTGTTTTCTCTTTGTGTTTGCTTCTATGTATTAAATAGAAGTACTATGCCTCTCAAACTTGGTGGGGTGGTCTTCTGTAGTAGGTGTCCTGTGGGACTCAGTGGTGAAGTTGTCTTGATCATCTGAGCTGGGTGCTCTAGGAATAACACTTATGGGTGCTCTGTAGGCCATTCTGTTGTAACTGCTTCTTGATTGCTGTTGTGGGTGAGTTTGACCCTCAGACTGGTTGACTGTGAGGCTCAACTCCAACCACACAGTGCAAATTGTTTTACAGGTACTGACTGAACAACACAAGACAAAACAAAACCAAAAACAACAACAACAACAAAAAGTGTCAGAGAGAAGAAGGAACCAAAAAAAATAAAAAAATAAAGAACAATGAAAGACAAGTAACAAAAAGAATTAGAGAAGGAAGAAACAGAAAATAGGATATGAAAGGGAAGAAGGAAAATAAAAAAAGTAATAGAAGATATATAATGAGAAAAATAAAAATGAACTAAAATAAATAAGAAAGGAGAAATGGGAAAGAAGAATAGAAAATAGAGAAAAAGTTAGAGTGACAATAGGAGAGAATAAGAAATATGAATGCAAGAAAAGAAAAAAGAAAATGAAATAGAAAGCAAAGATTAAATAAGAAAAAAAGTGCGATTTACCTCAGTAGTTTGTTTTGCCTGGTGCAGTCAGTCTCAGTATAAGCTGAATGTGGAGCTCCTTGGATCCTGCTTTGACTTTTTCCAAAGCTGACCACTTGGGCAGGCCTTTGGCCTCCCAGAGGTTCTCTGTTGCAAGCCAATGTCAGATACTGACCCCACCCAGCTCTCAAGAAGCTTATGGGGGTAGAGCTTCTAGTAGAGCAGTGGGTAAGGCCATGGGATCCCAGAGGTTGGATCTGCCTCCACTCTCGCCCTTTGAACATCCCCACTCTGAGCTGCTGCCCCTTTCCTCACAGACTCCACAGAAGTAACTAGGACCTGGCAGGGGTGGCTCAAGGGTGCTATTCTTGCTCTGTAGGAGGTGGGGGCAGACACTTCCTCTTTTTACTGTGGTTGCCAACAGGTTGAACTCAC
The DNA here is from genome assembly GCF_021234165.1 of Pteronotus mesoamericanus. NCBI lineage: Eukaryota > Metazoa > Chordata > Mammalia > Chiroptera > Mormoopidae > Pteronotus > Pteronotus mesoamericanus. Next base: position 64,971,209 of record NW_026555321.1, read on the forward strand.
TGGGGAAGCTCAGGTCTGCCCCCCTGTATTGCAGCCATAGAGCGCAACACCCTCCTGTCTGACTACCAGATAGAAGCCCTCCTGGGAGATGCAGTTGCAAAATCCCAGCTCTACGTGACTTGTTGGCACCCTTGAGCATGTGATATTTGATTAGAAGTGATCCTTTTGCACTCTGCTCATTTCACCAAACAGGCAGAGTCGCTCTAACTTAATCCCATGCTCTTTTCTGTTCTTCCAGTCCAAGGATCAGCAGAAGCTTTTTCTGTAAAAGGCCAGACTGTAAATATTTCAGGCTTTTCTGGCCATGTGGTCTCTATATTGTGACGATTCAACTTCATATGTCATAGCACAAGAACAGCTTTAGCCAATCCAAGTAGAAACGTGTGGCTATAAAAAAATAAAAATGTATTTATTGAGTAAAATTTGAATTTCATGTACTTTTCACATGTCATAAAACACTTCTTTTTTTCAATATTTTCAACTACTGAAAATATAAAACCCATATTAATCTTTTGGGTCATACGGGAACAGGCATCAGGCTGGATCTGGCTGGTGGCCCAGGATTTGCTGTACCAGCTTTAGTGAAAGTCACATCACACTCTGATTTTAATTAACCACTTTCCCACTCAGCTTCATACTCTCAGGAATTTTCCTCTCTATCTGAATATCTTTCTGGTCCTTTATTATTCAATTAATTAATTAACACATTGAGGAAAATAAGATATCCATATAGCGTGAATGGTTCATCCATGTGGGTGGCTGACTTCAGGGTGAGAAGCATGTTTGTGTTATCATTCAGGGTTCTGCCCTCTCAGAAGAGTTTTCAATGACTGCTTTGCATAGGACTATTATTGAAGATATGTTCAATGTCTGTGTTCATATGCAAGTTAAATTTCATTAATAAAACAGCATTATCCCAGTGGAAAATGCTAGGGAAACTGTGGTATCAAAGAAGTGTTGGGTTCAGAATAAATTAGTCAAAGGATTTAAATGAGGCAATCCATTGACCTGTGTCTTAAGTTCTTAGAAACTACCAAATTAATTTTGTCCACCTATCAAATTATAGTTTTGCATTATTTTTCAGTCTTTTCACAGAGAAAACATAACAACTGTGAGAAAAAAAGAGAAATTAGACTTTAATGGCCTACATGGATCTTTAATTATTTTTCTAATAAAAAAAGGTAATAAGAGTATATATTTCTGATGCTTTATCCCTGTTTATTAATGCTATTATGTTACTAGTTTCTGTCTCAACTCATTTCTGTTTGATAAAATAGTTGTTTCTTCCTTCCTCTTAATGGAATAAGTGTTAAGGATATTTTATCTTATTCTTCAATAAATATTAAAAATATGTGAGACAGAGAATCAGTAACCTGTGTTAGGAATATCTTATCCTTGGGTATGTTTCTTGGCTGTATATTTTGGATAAGCAGAAAACACAATAAATACCTGTGTTTCAAATGCCAGGTACAGAAAGGATAGCTGTTCCTCTAATTATACATCCAATGAGCAGATTAAAAATGGACAGATCAAAACCTCATTCTAAATGCTTGGTGCCAACTTGGTTGCTTCTAAAAGATAAACAGTCAAACCATTTTGAAAAGCGAGGCAACAAATTATATCTTTTTCTTCATAATGGCTCTGTAATTGTGTGAATCTCAATGATATATTTACATCCCTGTATGTGTGATGTCTTGTCAAAGAGATTATAGTCTTCATTGTACCTGATGTAAGCTTAAAGAAAAGATGAGGTCACTATGAGGTTTAAATAGAGCCAAAATATGAGTGTCCTGGATGATCTCCAGACCAGATAACACCCCCTCTACTGATAGAAAACCTTGGAAAAACAGGGAAGGCCAGGGCTCATAAACAACCTCTCCTCTGTATATGTCACCCACCATATATCATTTCCCAAATCACTTGGAGACATTGACAATATATGGTCCCATTATTAATTGGATGTTCCATGTAATGTGCTTGAATTTATTTGATGATCAAAAAATCAGATTAAATCTATCCAGATAATTTAGCCAAAACATGCTATCAATAATTGAACTGTTATATTTACCTAGCTACAAAATCTAGTATTTTCCCACAAATTTTCCCTTAATATGATATTAAGGATATCATATCTTTTATGATGTCACTCTTTTTATTTATTTCTTTTTAGAGAAAGGGGAAGGGAGAGAGAAAGGGAGAGAAACATCAATGTGAAAGAGAAACATTGATCAGTTACTTCTCACAGGCACCTTGACCAGGGAGTGCACCTGCAACCCAGGCAAGTGCCCTGACCAGGAATCGAACCAGTGCCCTTTTGCTTTGTATAAGGATGCCCAACCAACTGAGTCATACCAGTCAAGGCACAATGTCACTGTTAGCACTGACATTCAAAGGCAGTCTAATTTTAACAAATGTAAGTGTATTTTATTTATGCAATGGAAATATCCACAAATCAACATTTGAAAGAGTTTAATAAATTCTACCTTTAACAACACTTCTTCTCTCTTCATAACTCTGACTGAAGCTGACAATGTATAAAGTCATATGATAGCTTGGGTGAGCAAGTCTAATAGCCTTGTGACATATCACAGTTTACATTATATTAGAGTTACTGAAACTCATGCCTTAGTTCCTCTACTAAACTAAGTTCTTTGGGGCTGAAGTCATGCCTATTTCATTTTCATAGAGCTCATGTTGTCTCCTGTGGAAGTTGGCATTTAATAGCCACTTAGAAAATGCAAATTGATTTTTCATGTTAGTGCCCTACCGAGTCCAAACTGTTCAATAAACCAGTTACCAAATGGCATTTGGAATCTGCCTAGGAAGAGAGCAATTTTAAACTTCAGGTTATATATAAACAAATTTATAATGGTGTTACAGGAGTGAAGAGTTGCTTGAATGCTATTAAGAATAGTTGATCTCTGGTAATTACATTCTGGATTTCCCTAAGTATTCAATTGTTGGCACTATTGGAATTTGACCCCGCACTTCTTGATTTCAAGGCTGAGCCACAGTCGCCTTGACTGCAAGGAACTTCAGAAAAACAAAAGACTTCTTATATTCTTTTCAATCAGCAGGACTTCCCTACCATGAAAGCTGGTTGTGAAGTCTGTGTCCATGTCCTTGTCCTTGTCCTTGTCCTGTATGGATGAACTTGTAGTAACTTCTAGGAATCAGAGAATGATGAACATATATTAAAACAAATTTCTCAACAGCATTGTTCCAGTCAGATATCAGTCAGAGATTAGAACCTACCCTTCTCCAGCTTTAGTTGTGGCTGTTCACATGTGAACACAAAAGGTAAGGAGCTTAGTGAAGAGATGTCTACTAGGCCATAGTGAAAACATGGGATATAAAAAAATCTAATCTATAAAAACAATCATTCTTATTTGAGAACTCAGAAAGAAGCAGATGATCTTTAAGGCCATAAGACATTAAGGATATAAGATTCTGTTTAAGTGTGGTGTATCACAATATATTTTATATTTCATTGTTGCTACCCCTGTCTCATTTCTTCTATTGGGCTAAATTTGTTGAAATTCATTGAGCCTCATGCCATGTCTTTTAAGGGTATGAATCTTTGTTTTGTGTGCTACTTCACCTTAGCTAAGTTTTAATGTCTTGCAAATCTCCTTTCCTGTATGGTCCCAGGTCATGTGAAAATTAGAAGGTAGAATGAGGTGGCAGCCATTTTGCTCTGAAAGTCAATTTAGGTCACCAGGGGCTATTAAAGTTCACCTTGTTGACTCTGATCTTATCTTGGGACATTGAGAAGCAGCTGGGTCAAATTCCTCCCAATTCCTTTGGATTAACTCTTTCATTGATGTCCTGGAACATGCTGACATGTAGTAGAGATAAAATGAGACTTACCCTTTTGCGGGCACCCTCATTACTGATGTTGGATGCGGTACTGTCATGGATCCTGCTCTGACCTCACACTCTCCTGCTTCATTCAGGCTTTTCCTACGACTTCTAGCTTACCTCTCCACAGCAACTTCAGGCCATTCACCAGGCACAATAGCGAAAGCCTTTCATAGCACTCCTTAGTCAATTCAGAATTCTAAACCTTCTAATACCCATTCCATACCATTTGTAGTAGTTCTGCTTCCTTGACCAAACCCAAATCGATGCAAGAACAATTTCTAATACTCAAATACGCTTTCTGTGTAAAACATATGATAGTTTTGTGTTGATACAACCACAGGTATTTGAAAAATGCCTACTACTTGGAACAAATCTAATAATTAATAACAATAATGAATGGCCTAATTCATATAGTAAACAATTTCAGATGACATGAAAGTTTGAACTGAGAAATTGATTGATGTTTATGTCATTCTTATTCTCAAGCTAATTTTGCTTAGATACATCCTTAAGCAATGTTTTCAGAAATATTCTAAGGAAATATAGTTTCTGATACTAGGGCTGCCTTAAAATATCTTTGATTACAGGGTTGCAACAATGTGGGTGAAGTCCTCATGAAGGAATTAGTGTTCTTATAAAGGCAAGGTTTGACTTCTCATTCTTCTCTCTGTCACAAGAGAGTACAACTAGGAGACAATTATCTCAAAACCAAGAAGCATACCTCACCAGACACTGACTTTCCTGGATCCTTGAACTTAGATATCTCAGCTTCAAGGACTGCAAAATATAAATGCATGCTGTTCAAATAACTCAGTATGGAATCCTGTTGTAATAGCCAAAATTGACTGAGACACCACATATATCTGAGAATGAAAGAAAAAGAATCTAGCTAGATGATATATGTATCTAAATAAAACTCATTGACAGACACATTTCTCTTTACAGTGCTAGGCTGATGGAAAGCTGGCCACTACTATCTATGAAGTACCCAAAACACCACTGGAAGAAGACAAAGCTTTACTTTGATGGTACCAATACAACCATAAGCAGTCCGAGTTTCACCAGATATTTTTTAACATTATTTTGCAGAAAAACCTTGCTTTATTGCTTTGTATTCATTAAAATGTGATTTCAATAACAACTTCCAATTTGACTGAAGCAGTTCCAGCCATTACATCTGCATTTCAACCAGGCAGAAAAAAAAAAAGTGAGGAGAAAGAGAACTCCTCCCACTTACACACCTAGCAATTGTGCCAATTCTATTTACATCTCATTGATCATGTGTAGTCATGTGGCCACAACTTGCTTAAAAAGTGTAATTTAGTTATTATTCTGGACTTTTGGGGGGTCAGCTAAATTTCTGGGATACCATTGCAAAAGAAAAAGAAATGGCTATTAAAAAATAATTCTTAGTTTCTACCCCATTATAGAATTAATAATTTCAAACCACCAAAACTTCAAAAAAATGAAAATTAACATTAAAATATATCCCACATAAATAGAATGCACACATATGCACTATTATTCTAGAAAACTACATACATGGTATTTTAATTGATATTTACATCAACTCTGCTTCAAAGGTATCATCATTCTTTAATCAATTATTTGTTACCTAAATTTACCTGTAAGACAGTCTGATTCCCAATTCTTTGTTCATTGAGATCCAGTGAATTTTCATCCTAATAGTTCCAGCAGTTAAACATTTGTCATACTGGAAAAATAACATAAAATATTTGTTAATTATCATACTTAAATTGATTATATATTGTAGTTAAACAAAATATATATGATGATACTATAAAAATTGTGAATTATTCTGAAATCGATGCATGTATTTCAATGTCTTCATTTAATTTCCAAAGGATTTTGTTAATTGAATTGCAAAATATTTGAAATGTTTTCAACTTATCCACAATGTCAAACAATATTTTGTATAGTAACTTGCTTAGCATATACCTTGGAATCTTTTGGAAAATATATTAAAAATTACATTTTTCTTTAAAAATAACTCTGAGTTCGGCCCTGGAAGGGTAGCTCAGTTGGTTAGTGTGTTGTCCTGATATACCAAGGTTGTGGGTTCAATCTCTGGTAAGGGCACATACAAGAATTACCCAATGAATGCATAAATAAGTGGAACAACAAATTAATGTTTCTCTCTCTCTCTCTCTCTCTCTCTCTCTCTCTTTCTTTCTCTCTCTCTCTTCCCTTCCCTCCCCTCTTTCTCCTTCCCTTATTTGCTCTCTCTAAAATCTACAAATCAAAAAGAACCTTGAGTTATACAAAATGAAAAACTGTGTAGTAATTTTTTTTGCAGTTTTTTCTATTCACATTACTTTGTCATAAAGACATTTCTTATCACATGATTTTTAGTACTACTAAAATAAAATAAAACTACAAAAAACAAAAACTTTTGATGTTTGTGTAAGAAAGTAGATTTAAAATAATTGAGCATGTATAGCTCAGAAAACTGCTATATTCAAGTGTTCAAGGAGAATATTTATGAAAGATTATATATATATGGAGAAATAAAAGCTGTATATGAGTGATGGTAAAAGTTATAAAGAAATTGCACATACGTCCTGTCATTGTTAATGGTATTGTCATCTTTGCAGCATTTTTTTAAACTAAAAATATAATGCATGTAATGAAACATACTTGACTGTCATTGAAACAGGTCATCTCAAGGCATTGCATTATTAAAATTAAAATAATTTAAAGTTTTGAGTTGCATATAAAATAGCTAAAATTACTCTTTTTTAGTTAACTTACTAACATTTAGAAGGGTCCATATATGTTTAAATAAAGGTACAGTTTAATTTCTCCTTTAGTAAGTAAAAAGAACGATGTGGGTGGTCAGCAGCAACAATTTAAGGTAAATTTCAAAAGTCTAAATTCTCTTGCAAATTTATGTGAATAAGTTGAAAGCCAAAAAATAAAAAAAGAGACATATAAACATGTGCAGACTGCCACTCTTCTGTCACAATTCTGACACAGAGTTATTATCGCTAATCATTCACTAATCATCACCTTTCTGTGGTATCTTTAAACCTAAGATAAATTTTATATTCAATGAACTTACTGAAATTAAAGAAAGTCACTTATATATAACATGAATTATTATGTTAACAAATAATTTACTTAATACTACATTTATTATAATATCGTTTTTTTTGTTTACTTTGGAAATGTTTGGTATTATTATCATCACAAATGTTATGTTGGAAGAATTTCTGTCCTGGTATTATACTATAAGAAGTATTGGTAGTTATACTTCCTTTAAGAAGCCACTTTTTGTTCTTTTGTTTTGAGAATATAACATTTAAAAATAGAAGTAATAAATCTGAAAATAAAACATTTCCATGTTATGACTTGCAGTTGCAAGCCTAAAGGAAAAGTTCTCAAATTAATAGTGTATCTTCCCTCTAAGCACTCAAAATACTTTAGGAGTGCTCTCATTTACTGTATTACCTTGTGGGGAAGATGCTGGATTAGTATTATGATGACATTTCTTTTAAGGTGAAAATTTTTGTCAAGGAGTCTTCACAGGATGTGTTCTTCTCCAGACCATAAACCAGAATCAGAATTAAGACAAATCTCACTGATTTACAGGGATTTTTTTAAGTCTACTTAGTTTTGACACTTTTCTGCCAATATGTAGTTTTGGTTAATGGCCCACAGTATGTGGTGCAATTATTATATATAGTTTGTTATCAGGTATTGTGATCCCTCCAACTTTGTTCTTCTTTTTCAAGATTGCTGAAGCTATTTAGGGTCCATATAAGTTATTAGAATATTTGTTTAGATGTATGAAATATACCATTGGTATCTTTATAGGAATTGTGTTAAATCTAGATTCCTCTGGGTGGTATGGACACTTTAATGATGTTAATTCTTCCAATCCATGAACATGGTATATATTTCCACTAAAAAGGTTCTGCACAGCTAAAAACACCATCATCAAAATATAAAGGGAACTGACTGTATGGGAGAACATATTTGTCAATGATACATTGAACAAGAGTTAAATGTCCAAAATAAAGAACTTATACAACTCAACACCAGGAAGTAAAATAATACAATTAAAAAGGGCAAAGGAGCTGAATAGACACTTCTTCAAGAAGGACATGCAGATGTCCCATAGACATATGAAAAGATTTTCAACATCCCTAGCCACCAGAGACACGCAAATTAAAGCCACAATGAGATATAACTTCATATCTACCAAATGGCTACCATTAATAAATCAACAAACAACAAGTGATGGCAATGATGTGGAGAAAAGAAAGCCTTAGTGCTCTGTTGGTGAGAATTCAGGCTGGTGCAGCCACTGTGAAGACAATATGGAATTTCCTCAAAAACTAAAAATGAAACTGCCTTTTGACCCAGCGATTCTACTGCTGGGAATATACTTGAAGAATCCCAAAACACAAATTCAGAATAATATATGCACCTGCACCCCCATGTTCATTGCAGTACCATTTATAATAGCCAAGATTTGGAAACAGCCTGAATGCCCATCAGTAAGAGTGGATTAAAAAATTGTGGTATATCTACACAATGGAATACTACATAGCAGAAAGAAAGAAGGAATTCCTATCTTTTGCATCAGTATGGGTGGGACTGTAGGCTGTTATGCTAACTGAAATAAGATAATTGGTGAAAGACAAATACCATTATATCTCACTTATAAGAGGAATCTAATGAATATAATAAACTAATGAACCAGAGGCATAGAATCATAAAATAGACTGACAGCTGTAAGAGGGGAGAGGGAAAATGGGGACTGATTGAAAGAGGTGAAGGGATTAGTCAAAGAACATATATGAAGGACCTATGGACATGGAAAAGGTTAGGGAATTGATTATGAAAGTGGGAGGTGGATTGAGTAGAAGGGGGCAAAGAGAGAAAAAGTGGGACAACTGTAATAGCACAAAAATATAGTTTATTCAGTAGGCATGAATAAGGAAAAAGATTTTTACATGAAATAAAGCTGGAATTAATTAACAATGGCCTTGGTTTCAGGTTGTCTATGGAAACAATTAGTTATACAATATTTCATGACTTTAAAGGGTTTAAACAAAGGTACAAATAATACTACTATTTCCTAAGAGCAGTAGGCACATATAGAGCATTCACTTCTATAGTTTTTTTACATTGAAATAATGGCATGTGTAGTATAAGTACACTTTTTGAGTCATTGATCAGTCCAAGGATGCCCAGCACTTGAGCCTTTGATATAAAATACTGTCAAGGAACTTGTATAGATGTAGCCACATGACAGGTAAACAAAATTCATCAGATTTTATGATTATATATTTGATGTGCTCTTTATATTGATGTCCCTGAACAAAAAAATAAAAACTTTGCTGATCTTAAAATATAATACAAAACAAACAAAAAAACACACAAACTTCTCATCTTTACTTTTTAAATATTTCATCAAAAATATTAAATGTTACTGAACTTTTCCACAAGATCTGAGACAACTTAAATTCTGTAATTTGGGGTTTATTTCTGTGGGTCTGCCTCCTTTCATGTAATTTCTCCAAATCAGGAGACCACAGAGGTCCTCAGAGACACAGGTTTTAGTGTTACTTCATCAACTGCTATTAGGAAGTCCATGAACAGTTGTTCTGATAATCAAAATCATACACTGATAGTTTAACATCCTAGTCTCTAGCAATAGTGTACATTTCCTGGTGAACTACTAATATCAAATATACAGAACTTTTCTAGAATGTTTATTTTAGAAAGTGTTTTTCTTCTCAAATTCATTACTATTTGTCTCTCAGAGACTTGTCCTAGAGAATGGAGATGATGAATTCTGACTTTTTCTCTTGACCTTAGGTCTGCAATATTTGTGTAACAAATTTAAGATACTATTAGTGATCATAATTACATCTATGTTCTCACTAAGTTAATTTCCACTGGAAAGTAAGAGTTGGACATTGCTATCTTATAATAATAATAATATATAACATAACATTTTAGCACCTGATTATCAAGAATTTTCATTTTCTTGACTAACTTAATCTGAGAACCATTTAATATATATTCTCTGCCAAAAATTAATATATATGACCCATTTATTTAATGTAAGGTTCCTCATATATTATAGTTATCAGTCATTTGCCTTATGCCTATTTTTATCTCTGTCTCTAGCATATGCCTATGTTTACAATATCTTTTCCAGTCACAAAATCCCATTTCCAATATTAATGCCTAGTGTTAAGGTCCACTAGTTCTGCTGTCTTGCTATAAATTACAGTTCCAACATCAATTATCAAAAGAGGTGCTGATAAAGCAGGATTTTTCCATGTAGTCATATTCCCCATGCTGAAAACACAGTAATATTTTAATGCAAGTTTGAGCATGATGATTTTCATTGTTATTAAGATAAGGCTCAAATCCATAATTATTGCTCACAAGCCCTGACTCAATCTGGTCCCCAGATAATGCTCCACATCCACCTCACTGAAGTCTTTTCCTTACTCTCTGGTCAATCACTTTTCTCTTCTCTTCTCTTCTCTTCTCTTCTCTTCTCTTCTCTTCTCTTCTCTTCTCTTCTCTTCTCTCTCTTCTCTTCTCTTCTCTTCTCTTCTCTTTTCTCTTCTCTTCTCTTCTTTCTCTTCTCTTCTCTTCTCTTCTCCTCTCCTCTCTCTTCTCTCTCTTATCAGAGCCTCTCTTCTTTCAACCCTTTTCTAGCTCCCAATTTATTCAACTCTTTCCAGAAGACATCCCTCTCAGACTTGGATAGGCACCTCACTACACTTTTTCAGAGTTCTACCTCCAAAGCCTTTGTATCCCTCATCCTAACACGAATTGTCTATTCATGGAATTTTGTCTTAGTGACTTGCATTTCTTTTAGACTCGCAGTGTCATGAGAGCAAGATTATCTGTCTTGTTCATCCTGGACTCTCTCTTTCATGATCATAAAACCTGGTATGTGGTCAATGTTCAGTGGAATAAATGAAGGGAAATTCAATGATATGAAACAGAAGGTTAAATAAAACTGGAGGTTTTCCACACTGTGGGGATGTTTTGAAACTTAGTATACAAATTTGCACTTTGGCTTTCAAAAGTAAGAGACGAAGTAAAATACCACATTCTCTTAACAACAATTCCAACAGCCAAAACTCTGAAATCAGAATTGCTTTGCCATGACTGATTTGGTTGTAAGTTCTGGCCTAAACTGGTTGGGAGTGATCTATATCCTTTACCTGTTTCACATTTAGTGTGAGTAGTCATACAGAGTATGTATGGAACTATCTCACATGTAGCATTCTCTCTAAACAAAATCAAACAAAATAATCATAATTCCAACTATCTCACCTTACCTCCAAAGTTTTATTGAAGGTATTTTGGACCTGAACATAGAACTGTGTAACCCTATTGACATTGTCATTTTTTTCCCAACCACCCATCCTAAAATCACCAAGAAGTGCTCCAGGAAATAAAATTCTGGAGAAACTGAAAAGTGTAGTAGGGTGGAAACAGCACTAGATTCCTTCACTTTCAACTCTTGAGTCAGGGAGGTACATAGAATAAGCCTTTTAATCTGGGTAGACTAACATTATAATTCAGTACATTGAGCTATGGAGATTCTTTCTTTTTTATTCTTTATGATTTCTGGCAGGCTGTTTTCCAATAACACTACATTCTTATATTATACATTTGTTTTTGCTTAAATAATTCCATGAGTATTTCAATGTGAAAATGTAGAAGATAAATCATTAGCAGCTAGGTTCCACCATAATATTCACCTATATTAAATTGTTTCATAGATAAATACTTAAACCAGATAAGCAACAAACCTCCCAATATCAGATCCCATAGTGGGTTAAGAGCTCTGTGATAAGCTATATAATTTAGTTTAAGCTACAATAGTGTAAAATAAAATACCCTGGAGATATTGCTATAGGGGGTGGACTCTAAAGTAGACTACATGGATTTGAATCTGTGTTTACTACTTACCACCTTTGCAAAGGGGTAAAGTTATTTTTATATTCATTCTCTTCATTTGCATATTAGGTATAATAACTATCCTACATTAGAGAGTAGTTTTAGGGTTAAATGGAACAGAACTTCGAGGTGATTTGCACCTAAAAGGGTTAGTTGCACTATTTATCGTTGGTGAATTTGTCTAGTCTCTTAAGGCATATATAAAATCAGTGGAGTATCCAAGCCCATTTAATAAAGCAATACAATTAAACCTACCATGATTCCTTCAAATGCAAATTAAAATCTATTAAGATCAGAGAGATTTATTTTTTTCTATTTAAGTATATTTTATTGATTATGCTATTACAGTTGTCACATTTTTTCTCCCCTTTATCTCCCTGTACCCCCATTCCTTCCAGAATTCTCCCTCCTTAGTTCCTGTCCATGGGTCATACATATAAGTTTTTTAGCTTCTCCATTTCCTATACTATTCTTAACCTTCTGCTGTCTATTTTGTACCTACCAATTTTGCTTCTTATTCCCTGTAACTTTTCCCCCATTCTTCTCCCTCCTCCTTCCCCCTGAAAACCCTCCATGTGATCTCTGTTTCAGTGATACTGTTCCTGTTCTAGTTGTTCGGTTAGCTTGTTTTTGTTTTTTTTAGGTTCAGTTGTTGATAGCTGTGAGTTTATTGTCCTTCTACTGTTCATAGTTTTGATCTTCCTGTTTTTCTTAAATAAATCCCTTTAACATTTCACATAATGGGGGCTTGGTGATGACGAACTCCTTTAACTTTACCTTGTCTGGGAAGCACTTTACCTACCCGTCCATTGTAAATGATAGAATTGTTGGATGGAGTAATATTGGATGCAGGTCCTTCCTTGTCTTTCATGACTTTGAATCCTTCTGTCCAGCCCCTTCTTGCCTGTAAGGTTTCTTTTGAGAAATCAACTGATAGTCTTATGGGAATTCCTTTGTAGGCAAATCTCTCCTTTTCTGGTTACTTTTAGATTCTCTCCTTATCTTTAATCTTGGGTAACTTAATTATTATTTGTCTTGGTGTGTTCCTCTTTGGGTTCAACTCCTTTGGGATTCTCTGAGCTCTTCTGGACTTGTGTATCTATTTTCTTTGCCATATTGGGGAAATTTTCCTTCATTATTTTTTCAAATAAGTTTTCAACTTCTTGCTCTTCCTTTTCTCCTTCTGGCATCCCTATGACTTAAATGTAGAAACATTTAAAGTTGTCCCAGAGGTTTCTAAACTTCTCCGCATTTTTTTGGATTGTTTCTTCATTCTGTTCTGGTTGAATGTTTATTTCTTCCTTCTATTCCAAATTGTTGATATGAGTCCCTGGTTTCAGTTCTTTCACTCTTGGTTCTTGGTATGTTTTGCTTTATTTCATTTTGCATAGCCTTCATTTCCTCCTTTATTTTGCAGGCATACTCAACTATTTCTGTGAGCCTCTGGTTTACCAGTGTTTTGAACTCTGCATCTTATACATTTGCTATCTCCTCATTGCTTAGTTCTTTTTCTGGAGTTTTGATCTGTTCTTTCATTTGAGCAATATTTCTTTGTCTTGGTGTACCTGTTACATTGTAAGGGGTGGAGCCCTAGGTATTAACCAGTGCGAGGCAACTCACTTCCTTGTGTTGTGGTGCTGTATGTGGGTGAAGGGTCAGAGGGGGAACAATGCTATTTGTTCAGCTCTCACCTTGCTTTCAGTTACTTTCCTCCACTTCCCACAAATGAATTATGGACTTTCAGGTGCAGCCCTGGTGGTGATTCCTGGATGGGTGGGCTTGTGTACAATCTATGACCCCATAGGCCCCTCCAATGGACTGCCCTGTGAGACTGACAGTTTCACCTACTGCCGCAAACCCCACAGGTTTTTATAGCCAGAGGTTTTCAGGCTTCATTTTTCTCCATGCTAGAATCCTAGGTTGTGTGGTCTGTACCACTCCCTAGTTGTTCCTCATGGTTTATGTGCATGTGAATGTGGGACCACCCAGTCTGCGAACCACAACCTTGTCATGCATACTCTCCATCCCAGCTGCCCATCTCCACCCTTCCTACCAGTCTGGATGAATGTTTCTTCTTTAACTCCTTGGTTGTCAGACTTCCTTACAGTTCAATTTTCTAGGTTTTGGTTATTTTTTGTTTTTAAATTAATTGCTAGCCTTCTTCTGGTTGTGTGAGGAAGCAAAGTGTTTTTATCTACGCCTCCATCCTGCCTGGAAGCCTCCAGAAAGACTTATTTATGTCAAGAATTTATCACAATTATTGTGTATTCTTACTATTTTAGTCAATAAAACATATTTGTAAAATTGTAAATGACCATTAAACAAGGATTAATATTAGAATGTACATACCAGAGAGAATATATCCTGATGTAAAAATATTACCTTAAAAATCCTTAACCATTTGATTTAGTAACCTCTCCGTTGTGTGCCCCTATTAAAATCATTTGTTTATACTTTAGTTGACATCATACCCAAACATATGTGAAATTAACTTGAAATATCTTCAGTTAAATTTCATGGAATAAAGTAAAAACAACATGGATATTGTACGGAAAACTATACACTGGTTGTTTCAAATCTGTTGATCAAGTTTCTTAGGCTTATTGTGCATTCTATCAAAAGCAATATGATCCACAGAAATTTTCGTGCATATATTAGTACTTAAATTTACACAATGTTCATTGTTTTTTGCTATTTAGCAAAGGTTGGCATTGAAGGATCACTGACAATGTGTTTATGGTAAGAGATGTTACTAGATTTAAAAGATATAGTTGAAAATGAGTCTTACCTTAAAATGACTGTCACCATCTTTTAATTACATTTAAAATTGTTGACTAAAGAAGAAAAATATGTTAAATCAAATCCTATTATTGAGAGTTTATTTTAAATCTTCATTAAAAAATCTTTGCCATTTTACTGTATCTGATTTTAAATAACTTTTTTCAAAATATATTTTCTTAGCTTAAGGTATTAATTTAGAATAAACTCATGTGATGACCTCAGACAAGTCACTTCTCTGAGTTTCAGTTACCTCATCCTATATGAAAATGTATTTATTCAACCATTTATCTTTCTGATTCCTCTTTCATTTTTAATTCATCCTTTCTATCATTTACAAACATCTGAGTAGCTATAAGAGGCCAGGCACCGTTCTAGGATTCTGAAATACCACACAGAAAAACAAAAACATAATGATGTTTTTATTCTGTAATATAATACAATATAAATAATATAATATATTAATTTATACAAAATAAATAATGTATGTGTATGGGAAATAATATCTCTCTGCCCTTCCCCCAATAATTATTAGTTTTCATTTCATGTTAGTTTTTTCAATAAAGCTTAATTTTAATTAGGTTAATATCTTTGTGTTCCAGAGTATAGGACTTGTGATTTTCAGTTCAGCATTTTTAGCCAGCACTTAAATATATAAATGAATGAATCATGTCTAGTAGACACTCAATTCTAAAGTTGAAAATGGGATTCCCCAAACTGAAAATACTTCTGAATGATATATTTTCACCAGTCAAACCAGTATGTTCTCTGTAATTTTTGATAGGGTCTAAGACAAATGTAGGGATGAATTCCAAATTCTGATTTATGCTATACTTTTAAAACCCCACTTTTTATTTTTTCAATAGATGATAATTCACATTAGATGTCAATTTCACAAAATATGTTTCTTCTAATGATGGTAGAAAATATTTGAAGAATATTTTTGTCTAAAAATTGGAATTCAGCACTGAGGAGGTGAAGTCTTTTATTCCCATGAATTTCCCAGTTTTATTTGTGGTTATCTAAGATTAACCTAGTGACAATTCCTCAGGAATTTAACTCTGCTACAGGCTTTAATGCTCCTATTGTCACTTCCCCTATTGAGAAAAGAAAATCATATACTGTATTAATAGGCAAAATACAATTATTAAGAGTGATTACCTAGAAAATAAACAATAAATATGATAGACTTCTGTGGTACCGAATTTAGTTTCTTATTTACTACTCTATGTGGTCTCTTCTTTAGTGTATATATTCTAATATATACATATTAGGCTTTTGTGATTTTATTGTGTTTAACATCCTAAACTTATAACAATCTATTTCAAGTGAAGTTCAGTAGCATACTGGACTCTGTTCCTATTCAGCCCCACCTCCCCCCACTTGATCTTCACAAATACATCCATATACAATAGTGACCGATAGCATAGATTTATACTTATTGTTATTCCTTGTCTTTTAAACTCTGTAGGAATTAAAAGTGGAGGATAAACCAAAAATATAATAAAAATGGTATTTGTATTTGCTATGTAATTACCTTTACCAGAGGTCTTTGAGTTACTAACTAGTGTCTAGTGCCTTATTATTCCAAACTTTAGGACTCCTGTTAGCATTTCTTATAAAGAAGATCTAGTTATGGTTAACTACTCAGCTTTTATTTACTAGGAAAAGTCTTAATTTGTCCATCATATCCAAAGAATATTTTTGTAAGTGAGAGAATACTTGGTTAACAGTATTGTGTGTTGGTTTGCTTGTTTTCTTAGCACTTTCAATATGTCAATATCTTTTCTGGCTTCCGATGTCCAATGATAAATCAGTTCATAATTTTTGAGGATCCCTTGCATATGATGAGTCACTTGTCTCTTGCTTTCATGATTGAAGGCTATAGAAGTTACATTTATTTCAGCACTTTTCAAAATTAGTTTTTGCAAAGACTCTATTCCTTATATGCAACGACACTGATCTCTGTTCCTAAACCTCTGTTCAATTAGTATTTTGATGGATTGCCTTAAATATAGGGACTAAAAGTAACAAAACAGACTCAGAAGATGGTGGCCAAGTAGGTGGGAGCTGAGTCCACTTGCTCTTGCACCCAACTCGGACACCTACCTGATCTTCCAAAAAACAAAGTGAACAGTCAACAAAATCTTAGCTGATATGAAGTTTGGAAGCCAAAGAATACAGAGGACACTTCAAAATTGGTGGTAAGGTTTCTTTGGGGATATATATTTTATTGATTATGCTATTACAGTTGTCCCATTTTTTTCTCCCTTTTATTCCCCTCCACCCTGCACCACTCCTTCCTCCAGCTTCCCCCATCCTGCCTCTGCTTAGTTCCTGTCCATGGGTCATACAAATTAGTTCTTTGGCTTCTCCATTTCCTACATTATTCTTATGGAGATAAGAGGGGAAGGAGAAGGAGAAGAATGGGGTGAAAGGTGCAAGGAATAAGCAGCATAAATAGTAGGTACAAAATAGGTAAGAGGATTTTATAGGTAGATGGGGAAAGTCCCTTGGCATGGCACCAGCACCCGTGGCTGCTGCTGCACCTGTAGTCACCAGGCCAGCATCCATGGAGAACCTGGTCAGAGATAACAGACTAGCTGCTGTCTCCCCTCCAAGGGTGGGGAATCGCCAGACCCAGCTGGGAGTGACTTGTATATACAAAGTGATGGAGGGGAAGCAGGCTACACACACACAAAGCTAGCAGCACACACTAGCTGCATCAGTGGAAACTGACGAGGAGTGTGCAGGGAGTGAGAGAGACACTGGCTGCACCTGGATCTGGGGGAGGAGGAGGGCTGCAGCTGGCCTTGATGGGGATAGACTCTTCATTTTTAGGAGAGGTGGAGCATGTGGAAAACCAGACAGTGGCTCAGCACTGCACTGTGAGTAACCAAAGAGACTTTTTTTAAAAAGGACAGCTGTGCTGTGCTGGAAAGGGACCCTGCCATGCACAGCTGCCTTAACAACAAGAAGTGGGGATTGTGGCTGCAATTTCCTACCGTTCAGTACAGCTGAGCAGATCGATCAAAGGCGTGCACAGTGAGGTTGTTTCTCAACCCCAGAAAACTGCAGCTTAGCTCAGCAGTGGAGTAGAGAGTGCGGGCTGCAGTGTGCTGTGAGGGCAGTGGGCTAGGAATTGTTAACCTGAGATTATTTGAGGCCAGGCTGGGTCCGCTTCCATGCTGAAACTTCTGGGAAGGGAAGGTTGAGCCCATACCTCACCTCCTGCAGGAGGTGGGGAAGATCTGTAAAACTGGCTGAGCAAGCTTAACAACTCTGCAGAGGGCATTTCCCCAAGAGTAAGAGAACACCTAAAACAAGAGTAAGACAAACACCTAAAAGGGCTCATTTAGAAATCCTCACAGGGAGACAAAGTACACTGGGTCCTAGGGCCCCATTTCACCGAGGCCATCAAAGCAGTAAGTTCAAAAAGGGTGCAAAAAGGGGTATTCAGGGCACTATTTAGCCTCAACTCACACACAGAGCTGCCATCTGTACCAGGCAGGATGGAGTTGACACTGTTACACAGATTGTCCCCCTCCTCGTGAGATGGATAGCTATTTAATCAGAAACTACATATTATTAGAAATAAACTGGGACAGACTAAGATGGGACATGTAGGGGCATGGGACATGCATCCAAAATCTTCTGAGAACACTGAACAGTGCTTCTGAGGAAGACACAGAGACCCCACCCTGTCAATTGCAACAGAGGCTCCCTCTATAAGCAGGTGGATGAGATAGAGGCAGTGTCGTCAGAAGTTGGATGACCCACCCCAGGACCTTGAGCTGGTAAAAAGCCAGAGACAGATCCAGAAAGAGGTAACAAGGCAAAATCCAATAGCTAAGATGAATTTCACCTTGTTCTTGCTCAGAAATTGCATTTTTTCTTTTTTTTTCTTTTCACGTAGCCTTTTAATATTTCTTCTTTTATTTCAGTTGTATTTCAACTAACTCACAACTCTTGGTCTTTTATTTTTTATTATTTTTACTCAGATTATATATATGTATATACTTTATACTATTGTTATTTCAAATCCTACATAGCACTCTCCCCTGGTCATACTCAATTTTGCCTTCTTCATGAACTTTCTTTGTTGTTGTAAACTTTATTTTCTCCTGCGCTACATCATGTTCCTATTATTTACTCTTACTATTTCTCTTCCATGCATCCTTGCAAAAGTTTTCATCCTTCCTTAGGTCAGCTCACATTCTTTTTACCCTCATAATAGTCTTATTTCCTTTCTACCTTTATAAAGTGTGGCTAGCTTAGTAAGGATATCATGGTTATTGCTATTCTTCTCCAACAGGATTACTGTTTGTTCACATTTTTTTGTACTTTAAATCCCATAGGATACTCTCTCCTTGCCATATTCCATTTTGCCTTCCCCCTGCCCTTGATCAGTTGAAATAGGAATTTAGTTTTTCTGTCTTATCCTAGGTTCTATTCCGCACTCTTATTAGTTTTCTTCTCCCATCTTCTCAAAATCAGCTTTCTTTACTGTAGACATCTCATATTCAGTTTTTTCTTTGGTATAATATTATTATTCTATTTCTACCTTTATTAACCTTCACTCAGCTATTGTTGTTATTGATCCAACTGTGTTTATTCAGCAGTTTTGTTCCCTTTGGTTCAATACATTTTTGATGGTACTGCAAACCTTGTACTCTTCTTTTCCATTGACCTTCCCTGTTTTGCTTAAGCATTAAACTTTATCCTCTACCTTTCTTTGTCTCATTTATATTCCCTAATTTTATAATTTGTCTTCCCTCTTCTTACTCAAAATCATTTTTACTCAATGAGCTCAGCCAGCTCAAAGAGAACTATGAGAAACTGCAGAGAAATTATCAGGTTCTTACAACTAAATATATCAGCCTGGAAAAGGACATAGAAACTATCAAGAAGACAAGAGGATATGAAGAATACCATTTCTGAATTGAAGAACACAGTAGAAGGAATCCAAAGCAGGCTGGATGAAGCCGAGGATCGAATCAGTGAGATGGAGGACAAGGTAGAAAAAAGCTCCCAGAAAGAACAAGAAATGGAAAAATGGCTCAAAAAGAATGAAGAGGCATTTAGGGATATGCACAACAACCTGAAACGTAATAATATCTGTATAATAGGGATACCAGAAGGAGAAGAAGAGGAGCAATGGATAGAGAAACTGTTTGAAAAAGTAATGATGGAAAATTTCCCTAATTTGAGGAGAGAAAGGCTCTCATGGATCCAGCAGGCAGAGAGGACACCACTCACGAGAGATTCAAAGAGGTCCACTCCAAGACACATCATCATTAAAATGGCAACTATCAAAGACAAAGAGAGAATCCTCAAGGCAGCACGGGAGAAGGAGAAACTAACATACAAAGGGGCCCCGATACACCTAGGAGCTGACTTCTCAACAGAAACACTACAAGCCAGAAGGGAATGGCAAAAAATATTCCAAGTCATGAAAAGCAACGGCCTACACCCAAGGCTGCTCTACCCAGCTTGGCTCTCCATTAAAATAGAAGGGGAAATACGGAGTTTCCCAGACAAGAGAAGACTAAAAGAATACATCTCTACCAAACCAGCACTCCAAGATATGTTAAGGGGACTGGTTTAAGCAGATGAAGGAAAAGAATGAGACAGAGAGGAACACAGGTACAAAGAGAAAAGATGACTAAGTTTCTATCAGTAATATCTCTCAATGTGAATGGACTAAATGCTCCAATCAAAAGACACAGGGTAACTGAATGGATAAGAAAACATGACCCAGACATATGCTGCCTACAAGAGACCCACCTCAGAGCAAAAGACCTACACAGATTGAAAGTAAAGGGATGGAAAATAATATTCCAAGCAAATGGACATGAGAAAAAGGCTGGCGTTGCCATACTTGTATCAGACAAAGTAGATTTCAAAGCAAAGGCCATAAAAAGAGACCCACAGGGGCACTTTATAATTCTTAAAGGAAGAATCTATCAAGAAGACATAAACATTGTAAACTTATATGCTCCCAGTAGAGGAGCCCCCAAGTTTATAAGGAAATTGTTAGATGACTTCAAAAAAGTTATAGACAGCAACACACTGATAGTTGGGAAATTCAACATCCCACTGTCAAAAATGGGCAGATCTTCCAAACAAAACATTAAAAAACATATTGTCGTGCTGAATGACACAATGAATTAAACAGACTTAACTGACATATATAGAACCTTACATCCCAAAGAAGAAAAATACACATTCTTTTCAAATGCTCATGGCAGTTTTTCAAAGATAGACCACATGATAGGACACAAAGCAAAGCTCAGCAAACTCAGGAAATTGAAATAATACCACACTTTTTCTTGGAGAACAAGGGCTTGAAACTGGAAATCAACCTCAAAGAGAAACTTCAAAAACTTGCAAACTCATGGAGACTGAACTGTAGACTATTAAACAATGAATGGGTCAATAATGATATAAGAAAAGAAATCAAAAAATTTCTGGAAACAAATGACAATGAACAGACAACAGTCCAAAACCTATGGGACACAGCAAAGGCAGTCTTGAGAGGGAAGTTCATAGCAATACAGGCCTACCTAAAAAAGATAGAAACATTTCAATTAAAAGACCTAACACTACAACTTCAAAAACTGCAGAAACAACAAATACATCCCAGAGTAAGTAGAAGGAATGAAATAGTCACGATTAGAGCAGAACTGAATGACGAAAAGAACAATTCAAAGGATCAAGCAATCCAGAAGCTGGTTCTTTGAAAAGATAAATAAAATTGACAAGCCTTTAAACAGAGGCATCAAGAAAAAAAGGGAGAGGATGCAAATAAATATATCAGAAACGAAAGAGGAGAAATAACAACTGATACCACAGAAATACAAAGGATTGTCAGAAACTACTTTGAACAATTATATGCCAAGAAATTTGAAAATGTTGAAGAAATGGATAAATATCTACAAAAGTATAACCTTCCAACACTGACGGAGGAAGAAACAGAATGCTTGAACAGCCTGATAACAGCTGGGGAAATTGAAGCAGTAATCAAGAAACTCCTGGCTCACAAAAGCCCAGGGCAGGACGGTTTCACAGGAGAATTTTCAAAACATTTAAGGAAGAGCTAACCCCTGTCCTTCTCAGACTATTCCAAAAATTCCAAGAGGAGGCCAGCATCATCCTGATCCTAGAATCAGATAACTACCCTAAAGAGAAAAAAAAAACTACAGGCCAATTTCTCTGATGAACATAGATGTTAAAGTCCTCAACAAAATATTGGCAAACCGCATCCAGCAATACATTAAAAAGATCATCCACCACGATCAAGTGGGATTCATCCCAGGCATGCAGGGTAGGTTTAATATACGCAAGTCAATAAACGTGATACAACACATAAATAAAAGAAAGTACAAAAACCACATGATCATCTCGATTGACACAGAAAAAGCATTTGATAAGGTACAGCACCCATTTATGATCAAAATACTCAGCAAAATGGGAATAAATGGGGCATTCCTCAACGTAATAAAGGTCATATATGAAAAACCTACAGCCAATATCATACTCAATGGGCAAAAACTGAAAGCTTTCCCACTAAGATCGGGAAAACGACAACGATGTCCGCTCTCACCGCTTCTTTTCAACATCTTATTGGAAGTCCTAGCCACAGCGGTCAGACAAGAGAAAGAGATAAAAGGCATCCAAATAGGAAAGGAGGAAGTAAAACTATCATTGTTTGCAGATGACATGATAGTGTACATAGAGAACCCTGTAGACTCTACCAAAAAACTCCTCAACCTAATAAGTGAGTTTGGCAAAACAGCAGGATACAAAGTCAATATTCTGAAATCAAAGGCATTTTTCTACACCAGCAATGAAATAGAAGAAGAAGAAATCAGAAAAAAAAAATACCATTTGATATAGCAACAAGAAAAATAAAGTACCCGGGAATAAATTTAACCAAAGAGGTAAAAGATCTGTACGCAGTAAACTATACAACACTGTAGAAAGAAATTAAGAAAGATACAAAAAAAAATGGAGGCATATACCGTGCTCATGGATTGGAAGAAGTAATGTTATCAAAATGTCCATACTACCCAAAGCAATTTATAGATTCAACACAATTCCTATTAAGATACCAATGACGTATTTCACAGAAAGAGAACAGACATTTCAAAAATTTATATGGAACCATAAATGACCCCGAATAGCTGCAGCAATTCTGAGAAAGAGACACAAAGTAGGAGGGATCAGAATACCGGACATCAAACTCTACTACAAAGCCACCAAACTCAAAACAATCTGGTACTGGCACAAGAACAGACCCATAGACCAATGGAACAGAATAGAAAGCCCAGAAATAAGCCCAGGTCTCTATGGGCATCTAATATTTGACAAAGAGGGCAGAAGCATAAAATGGAGCAATAATAGCCTCTTCAACAAACAGTGTTGGGAGAACTGGACGGCTACATTCAAAAAATTGAAATTGGATCACTAGCTGACACCATACACAAAAATAAACTCAAGATGGATAAAAAACTTAAATATAAGTTGCAACACCATCAAAGTCTTAGAGAAGAACTTGGTCAAGAAATTCTTAGATATCCCACGCAGCCATTTTTTCACTGGTATGTCTCCTAAAGCAAGGGACGTAAAGGAAAGAATAAGCAAGTGGGACCTCATCAAAATAAGAAGCTTCTGTATGGCTAAAGAAAACATCAGCAAAATGAAAAGGGAGCCAACCCTATGGGAAAATATATTCGCTAATGATACCTCAGATGGAGGTTTGATCTTCAAAATATATAAAGAACTCACTCAACTCCATTCCAAGATGACAAATGATCCAATCAAAAAATGGGCAAAGGACCTGGGCAGGTGCTTTTCCAAGGAGGAGATACAGAGGGCCCAGAGGCATTTGAAAGGATGCTCAGCATCACTAGATATCAGAGAAATGCAGACCAAAACCACCATGATGTACCACCTCACACCAGTCAGAATGGCCCTCATAAACAGATCAACAAACAACAGGTGCTGGCGAGGCTGTGGAGAAAAGGGAACCCTAGTCCACTGTTGGTGGGAATGCAGACTGGTGCAGCCAATATGGAAAGCAGTGTGGAATTTCCTCAAAAAGCTGAAAATGGAACTGCCTTTTGATCCAGTGATTCCCCTGCTGGGACTATACCCTGAGAACACCAAAACGCCAATACAAAAGAACCTATGCACCCCAATGTTCATAGCATCCCAATTTACAATAGCCAAGTGTTGGAAGGAATCTAAATGCCCATCAGTAGATGATTGGATCAAAAAATTATGATACATATGCACAACGGAATACTGCACAACAGAAAGAAAAAAAGAACTACTGAACTTCGCGACAGCATGAATGGAACTAGAGAGCATTATGCTAAGCAAAATAAGCCAGGGAGTGAAAGACAAATGCCATATGATCTCACCTATAAGTGGAACCTAACCAACGATACAAAGATGCAAGGAAAATAAGACCAGCAACACTGAAAGGAAAAGAAATCAACAGAGACAAGAGGGAAGGAGGGAGGGGGGTGGGGAAAAGGAAGGGAAGGGGAAAGTCAAGGAACATATAGCAGGACTCATGGACAAAACCAAAGGGGAAGAGCTGAGGGAGGGAAGGAGGGAGGGGGCAAGGGAAAGTGGTGGGGGGTAGGCAGAGACAAATGTATTTGAAAAAATAAATTAAGAAGAAACCAACCTCAAAGAAAAAACTCAAAAACAATCAAATCCATGGAGACTGAACAACATGTTTTTAAACAGTGACTGGGCTAACAATGAGAAAAAGGAAGAGATTTAAAAGTTTCCATAAACTAATGAAAATTAACACAGAACCCCCTAAAACCTATGGGACATAGTGAAGGCAGCCCTGAGAAGGAAGTTCTTAGCAATACAGACCTACCTAAATAAAAGTAAATTTCAAATAAGCAACCTACCCTACATCTAAAAGAACTGGAAGGACAGCAACAAGCAAAGCCCAGATTAGTAGAAGGAAAGAAATAATCAAGATCAGAGCAGAATTGGAAGACCTAGAGACTAAAAGAACAATTCAAAGGATCAATAAATCCAGGAGCTGGTTCCTCAAAAAGATATTAAAAATCAACAAGCCTTTAACCACAGTCATCAAGGAAAAAAAAAAGAGGGGACCCAAATAAATAAAATAGAAACAAAAGAGGAGAAATTAAACTGATATCACAGAAATACAAAGATTGTAAGAAATCACTTCAAGCAACAATAGGCCAAGAAATTTGAGAACTAGACTAAATGGAAAAATTACTAGAAACATATAATCCTCCAAAAATTAGTCAAGAACAAGCAGGAAAACTGAAGAGACCTATAACAGCTAGTGTAATTGAAGCAATAATCACAATACTCCTGGCATAAAAAGGTCTGGATTGGATGGCCTCACAGAAGAATTTTACCAGACATTTAGGGAAGAGCTGATCCTGAACATTCTGAAACTATTCCTAAAAATCAAAGAAGAGAGGAGACTCCAAACTCTATTTATGAAGCCAGTGTTATCCTAATTCCAAAACCAGAAAAAGACACAAGAAAGAAAGAAAACCACAGGCTAATATCATTGATGAAAATAGATGCAAAAATACTCAATACAATTTTGTCAAAACAGATCCAGCAATACATTAAAATGACTATTCACCATGATCAAGTGGGATTCATCCCAGGGATGCAAAAATGGTACAATATATGCAAATCAATAAATGTAATATATCACATATATAAAATGAAAGACAAAAACCACATGATGCTATCCATAGATGCTGAAAAAAAAATTGATAAAAAACAGCACCCATTTATGATAAAAACAAATAGCAGAGTGAGAGTAGAAGAAGTATATCTCAATATAATAAAGGCCACATATGAGAAAACTATAATCAACATCACACTCAACTTGCAAAAACTAAAGGCTTTCCCACTTAGATCAGTAACAAGACAAAGGTGTCTACTTTCACCACTTCTATTCAACATAGTATTGGAAGTCCTAGCCACAATGATCAGACAAGAAAAAATAAAAATAAAAGATATCCAAATTGGAAAGGAGGAAGTAAAATTATCACTGTTTGCAGATGACATGCTGGTGTACATAGAAAACCCTATAGACTCCACCAAAAAACTACTCAACATAATAAATGAATTTAGCCAAATGGCAGGATATAAAGTCAATATTTGGATATCAAAGAGGCTTTTGTACAATAACAATGAGTTATCAGAAACAGAAATTAGGAAAAAATCCCATTTACTTTAGCAACAATACAATTAAAATGACTAGGAATAAATCTAACCAAGAAGGTAAAAGATCTGTACTCAGAAAACTACAAAACACTGAAGAAAGAAACTAAGGAAGATGAAAATAAATGGAAGTTTATACCATATTCATGGATTGAAAGAATTAACATCATCAAAATGTCCATACTACCCAATGCAATTTATAGATTTAATGCAATCCCTATCAAAATACCAATGACATATCTCATATATATAGGACAAACATTTCAATAATTTATATAGAAGCATAAATGATCCCAAATACCTGCAGATATTTTGAGAAAAAAGAACAAAATGGAAGAGATAACAATACCTGATGTGAAACTATATTACAAGGCCACTGTAATGAAAATATATGGTACCAGGATAAGAACAGACACATAGACCAATGGAACAGAACAGAAAGCCCCAAAATAAACCCATGTCTCTATGGTTAATTAATATTTAATAAAGAGGGAAGAAGCATAAAATGGAGTAAAAATAGCCTCTTTATCAAATGGTGTTGGGAGCTCTATACAGCTACATGCAAAAAAGTGAAACTGGACCACCAACTTACACCATACACAAAAATAAACTCAAGATGCATAAAAAACTTAAATATAAGTTCAAACACCATGAAAGTCCTAGAGGAGAACATAGGCAGGAAACTCTCAGATATTCCACTAAGCAATTATTCACCAATATGTCCCCTTGAGCAAGGGACATAAAGGAAAGAATAAACAAATGAGACTTCATCAAAATAAGAAGCTTCTGCACAGCTAAAGAAAACAACAGCAAAATGAAAAGGGAACTAACTTTATGGGAAAAATATATTTGCAAATGATACCTCAGACAAAGGTTTGATCTCCAAAATATATAGAGAACTCATATGACTCCATTCCAGGAAGACAAATAATCCAATTAAAAAGGGGCAAAGGACCTGAACAGACACTTCTCCAAAGAGGACATGCATAGGACCCAGAGACATATGAAAAGATGCTCAGCATCACTAGCCATCAGAGAAATGCAAATTAAAACCACAGTGACATACCACTTCACACCAGTCAGCGACCATCATAAACATATCAAAAAAACAAGTGCTGGAGAGGATGTGGAGAAAAGGGAACCTTAGTCCACTGTTGGTGGGAATGTAGACCAGTACAACCACTGTTGAAAACAATATGGAATTTCCTCACAAAACTGAAAATGGAACTGCCTTTTGACTCAGCAATTCCACAGCTGGCATTACACTCTTAGAATCCCAAAACACCAATTCAAAAGAACCTGTGCACCCCCATGTCCATAGCAGCATAATTTATAATAGCCAAGTGCTGGAAGCAACCTAAGTGCTCAACAATAAATGAGTGGATCAAAAAGCTATTGTACATTTACACAATGGAATACTACACAGCAGAAGAAAGAAGGCACTGCCTTTGTGGTAGCATAGAAAGAATGGAAGAATATTATGCTAAACGAAATAAGACAAGCAGTGAAAGACAAATGCCATATGGTCTCTCTTATACTGGTAATACAATCAATAGAACAAGTAAGCAAGCAAAATATAACCAGAGATATTGAAATAAAGAGCAAACTGACATTAACCAGAGGAGCGTAGATAGTGAATAATGGGGGAAAAAAGGGGAAGGGTGTTCAAGGAACATGTATAAAGGACCCATGGAAATAGCCAAAGAGAGGTAGGATTGGAGATGGGAGGTTGGGTGGGTGGGGCAGTGTGAGTGGTGTTGGGGAAATGGAGAAAAATGTACTTGAACAACAATAAAAATAAAATGAAATTAAAATAAAATAAAATTTCTCACTCAACTAGTAAGGGGCAGGGAGGAAGCATTATGCAGTATGACAGGGGGATAGCGTCCTATGGGATTTAAAGTACAAACAAATAGTGAACAATTAGGAGTTCTGTTGGAGAAGTACAGCAATAACATTTATTTCACCCAAATATCCACAATTTATAAAAGTGGAAAGGAAATAGGACTATTAAAAGGGGGGAATAATGTGGGCTGACTTAAGAAAGAAGAGTGGTTATGCAAGGTTAGATGGAGCAGAAATAGTAATATTAAGGAATAAGAACATGATATAGTGTGAGAGAAAATAAAGTTTACAACAGTTAGAAAATTCAAGAAGAAAGCAAAATGGAGTAAAACCAGGGAAAGGTGTTGTGTGGGTTTTGAAATAACAATAATAGAATGAATATATATAATATATATTTATATATATATTTATTTATATATATATAAAATCTGAATTTAAAAAAGTAAAAAATAAAGACTAAGTCTAGTGAGTTGGTTGTAATACAAGTGAAGTGAAAGAAGAAATATTAAAATGCTATATGAAAGGAAGCAAAAAAAGAAAAAAACATGCAAGTCTGATGAAGAGCAAGGTGTAATTCATCTCAGCTGTTGGTGTTCACCTTTTGACTTCTTTCTGGATGTTTCTGGCTTTTTATCAGCTCAAGGATCCAGGGCAGGTCGACAAACTTCTGGTAACACCACTGCCTGTATCTCCTTCCCCTGTTTCTAAATGGATCTTCTGTCAGGTTGATAGGGAGAGGTCCCTGTGTCTCCCCTGAGAAGCACTGTTCAGTTTTCTGGGAAAATTCTGGATGTGTTTCCCCACCCCTGCATCTCCTGTCTTTGTCTGTCCCATTTTATTTCCAATAATGTATAGTTTCTGCTTAAATATCTGTCTGTTTCATGGGGAGGTGGGGAGTAATCTGCGTAAGAGTGTTAACTCTCTCCTGCTTGGTGTAGTCTGTAGCTCTGTGTGCAAGCCAAGTCTTTTTGGCACTCTGAATCCCCCTTTTTGCACCATTTCTTAACCTCCTGTTTTAATGGCCTCAGTGAAATAGAGCCCTAGGACCCGGTGTACTTTGTCTCCCTGTGGGGAGTTCAAAGTGGCCCTTTTAGGTGTTAGTCTTACTGTCTTACTCTTGCAGAATAGCCCCCTGCAGATTGTTAAGCCTGCTCAGCAGGTTCTGCAGATCATCCCTGCTCCTTCCCAAGTTGGGTGGCTGGGCTCAGTCTTCCTTTCCCAGAGGTTCTGCCAATGTAGGGAGCCCAGTCTGGCCTCACTTAATCTCAGGTGCACCGTTCCCAGCCCAGTGCCCTCACAGCACACTGTAGCCTGCGCTCTCCATTCTGTGCCTCTGCACCAGGCTGGGCCAACAACCAAATCACTTTGCACCCCTTCGATCAGATCATCCGTGTGTACTGGTTGGCAGTCGATGGCGTCCTCTAACCTCCCTCCTTGTTGACCAGGAAGTTGCATGTGCATGGGGTCCCTGACCAGCACGCCTCTGCTCCCTTTTTGAAAAAAGTGTCTCTGGGTGCTAGTGCTGCAGCCTCAAGCCACTGCATGGCTTTCCACTCACTCTAACTCTCTAGCAAGTCAGAAGTCCATCTTGGTTCCAGCCAATCTGTCCCTCTTCTTCCCTTAGCTCCAGGTGCAGCCAGAATCCCACTCCCTTTCTGGCACTGTCCTGGCTACAGATCACACTGCCCCAGCTAGGGTGCACCACCAGCCGCGTGCATCTATAAAGCCTGTTTCTCCCTGGTGACTCTGTGCATTCAAGTCACTCCCCAGCACAGTTCTTTGGATTCCCTGCCTTGGGAGGGGAGGGAGCCACTGTGTTTCTATCCCTGACAGGGCTCTCCTCTGATGTTCTTGCGGCACCCAGTTTCTGGTGCCACTCCTGGGGACGTTCCCTGTCAGACTATAAAACCTCCTTACTGCTCATTTTGAAGTGTTCTCTGCGCACTGGTTTCCAAACTTCATATCACCTAAGATTCTGTTAACTGTTCACTTTGTTTTTCAGAAGAGCAGCTAAGTGCCCCAGTTAGATGCACAAGCAAGTGAGCTCACATCCCACCTACTTAGCCACCATCTTCTCTCTCATGACTTATTTTATAACTATATGTTTTACTTCTTAATTTTCTCCTTTTTCACTCAGCCCTCCAACCACCTCCTTTCTGGCGACCATCAGTTTGTTATCTGTAACTATGAATTTGATTATGTTTAATTTTGGGTTTTTTTTGTATTTTAGATTTCATTTATAGGTGATATCAAATGATTTTTTTTCTCTGACTTATTTCACTGAACATAATACCCTCTAGGTCCATCTACATTGTTGCAAATGGCAGGATTTTATTCTTTTCTTTATGGCTGAGTAATATCTCACGTATATATGTACCACATCTTTATCCATTCATCCAGGTTGATAAACATCTAGGTCGCTTCCATATTTTGGCTATTGTAAATAATATTGCCATGAACATAAGGGTGCATATATTTTTTTGAAGTAGTGTTTTTTTTTTTTAGTGTAGTTTTTTTGTTTTCTTCAGACAAATATCCATACATGGACCTGCTGGTTTATAAAGCGGTACTATTTTTAATTTTTTGAGGAACCTTCATACTATTTTCCCTAGAGGCTGTACTAGTTTACCATCCCACCAACGTGCACATGGATGAGTCTTCTCTTTCCAAAGCAGCCTTCTGTTCAGGAAATTTCCTTTGGAGGTTTCAGAAGTGCTCCCTCTCAGGCTCAACAAAGAGGGCTAGGGCTGATAACCACTCTTACTAGCCTGATGGCCCTGACTGTCTGATGCAGGTTCCTTATATCTCACCTACTTTATATTTAGTTCTTTTTTTAAACTTTCTTTCAATTGTCCTAATTTGAACTTGTCTATTTTCATCTGGGACCCTGACTGATAAACATACCAAGTATAAGTTTTTGAAACAATATATTTTAATTATCTATAAAAATAGCTACAGAAATAAAGACATCAAAAAGAAAAACACCCAGCCTTCCTTTCAGAAGAGCCTTATAAAATTGTTTAGTAACAAAATAATAAAACACATTCTACAACTCATCATGACAATATATTCTTTCTAAATGAAAAATTTCTAATTAAAATTTATGCTTATATCTTCAATGTAATTATATTATTCATAACTATATTTAGTGATTTAATAAGATATACTTTACTCTGCCAGTATATTAAAAACAATATTGTTAATAAAACAAATGCATTTTTTCCTTGAAAAGCATGTAGAAATACCTGTAGAATATATGTTCTACAAGTGATGTTATACTTTGAGAAATAATTGAACTTTATTAAGCAAACAGAAATTCTGATATGTTGATTATTGCTTCTAAATTAAAATAAAAAGAAATAAAAATAACTTCCTCCAACACAAGGGTTTTTAAGTTCTCATGAGTTTAATCTCAGTTTAATTAGAATTTGAGACCCAACTTCAGAGTACATTTGACAGGTTTAAAATCATAATCAAAGAAATGATAAAATGAATATTTGAGAGATTTCTTTGGATAATCATCTTAAAACTGTATAAAATAAGATGAGAGTAAGTTATGGAGAATTGTATAAGTAATGCTGTTTTATTGTAAAAAAAGTAATGACAAATTGACTGAGTTATAGTGACAAAAGTAGCAGAGAGGTGAGAATATAAAAATAACATAATATGGGGTTAAATCATGTCTGAAAATAAATCGTAAGCACCGTATTAATCATTGATTCTCTTAATCATATAGAAGCAGCAGCTACTATAAAACATGAGAAAGTACACATGCAATGGAGGTCAGAAAACTGATCACCAATTTGTATAGTCAAAATTTCCTGGGCGCTGCTTATATTTTATTACACAGATTGCAGGTGTCTGGACTAGGTGACACATGCTTAAATTTTACTGATAAAAATAGGCATTGGTTGAAAAGTACCAGGATATTAGAGTTTCAGTTCACATCCTGAGTTATCATCAGTCATTTTTATCTGGCATCACTCACAATGGATTCCCGCTTCCCTTTGGCAGTGTCTATGGGAAACTCATAATGATAGCTACTCAATAACATGGGTCGCTCCTCTGAGGCTGAAAATCCCTTGTGGGAAGCTCCTCACTCAATTACCTTTGCTTGGCCCACTACTGAAGTCATACTTTGCACAGAGAAGGCACTCAACATATTGTTAAAAGAAAACATTGTATTGATAAAAGAGTAAAAATCATTATGAAATAGTTCTAAAATCTATTATTTTTAGAGTATTTACCAATTCAATTAATATTTCCTATCACTTGCCAGAAATAAAACTTACCTACTGGTACATGAAAAAGAATAGTGAGTTTGAAGTTAGATCACTCTAATGGTAACCCCCACTCAACAAGTTCATAATTCTGAAAATATAGATAAATCACTGTATTTGATTTCCTGAGATGAGGGTTCTTGTAAATTTCAGGAGTCCAAAATTAGAATGGGATTAAATATTCATAAAATGCTGTCTTCATAGTATTGTTATACTTTAATAAATTCAAATTAATTTATAACATTAATTCAAATATATGCATCCTGAGATCATATTTTATAGAGTTTTAGTATTTTATGGACTATATATTTCATGTTTAGCATATATTAAATGATATTGTTGGCTTGTTGCAGAAGCTGAAATCTTGATGAACAAAATTATAAATACATGAATCTGATTAAACTTTATACAAGGAGCATGTGTATTTAAATGCTGTGTATATACATCAGAATTTTTTTAAAAATGTATATGGCTAACTTTTTAACTAATTTTCAATAGATAATCTAGAAGCGCTTCAAATATTGATTGCTATTATCAAGATTAGTGCCTTTACCTAGAGAATTTAAGCATACTAAAAACACTAAGAAGCTGGTTTTGAAAATTCTTTACAAAGGCTATTTTTCATATGCATATTGGAAACCATGGATTTTTTTACAAACCTAAAACACTGTATATTTAAAATCTTGTTTAATTTTATTAACCATTACTTCAAATATAAACATATTCCTTTCAATATTACCACTTACTAATATCCCAGATTAATAGGCCAGACAAGCAATTGGTGCATATTCTATATATTATTTACTGTACAGCCTTCTCTTAGTGTTTCATTTTAGCACAAATGAGAATAATAAGTGCTTCTGAGTTTACAGTCAAATACCATCAGCTGTAACTCTCAATGTCCTTATCACTAGAAGACAGGTTTTCTCTTCAAATCACCTCCCCCCACCCCCGCTTCCCCCATTCCCCCACCCACTCCCTCAGTGAGGAGCCTCATTATCTCTGAGGAAAATGATTAACAGAATGACTTTGGGAAGTAGTTTCACTCTATGTGCGTTCTATGTTCAGAGGAACAGATAATGAACATTAATTTTACCCTCTTCCTACTTCTCAGCATTAGGTTAGAAAAAGAGGGATATCATAATGTTGTAGAAGGGCCATAAAACAATTACTTCCACAGTATTCTTGAGGAATACTAGTTTTAAATTCCTTAGTTAACCTGTCAATACTGTATTTGTCTTAGACTACTTTGACTGCTGTAACAAAATACCACAAACCAGCTGGTTTTATAAACAGAAGAAAATTATTTCTCATAGCTCTAGCAACTGTGAAGTTCTAGATCAAGACCCTGGAGACTTGGTGTCTGGTAAAATCCCGCTGTTTCATAAATGTCTAGCTTTTCATTGTATCCTCACATGGTGGAAGCTGCTAGGGAGCTCTCAGAAGTCCCTTTTATTCATGAAGGCCCCACCCTCATGATCTAATCACCTCCTAAAGGCTCCACCTTCAAATATCATCACATTAAAAGATAGGATTTAATATATTAATTTTGAGGAACACAAACATTCAGTCCTTAAAATATTTTAGTAAGAAATATAGCATATTTTAAAGGAAAATCTCCTTGGATTAAGCAATGGAAATTATTTTTTTATAAAGCAAAGAATGACTTTAAAAAGTGATCATTTACTCTATAGTAAATACTGGACTTCCTGCTGAGGAACACATTTGCCTTTCTCCACTGTGTGTCAGTGAGCAATTTTAAATGAGGTAAAATCCAGGTCATATAACAATACCACATTGAGTTCATAGACCTACCTAGGATGGGTGAAATTCAAGTCCAAGAATCTAAAAAGAAGATGGAATAGCAAGGTGTCAGGTGAACTGGAGCTGAGGAGTTAATTGCCTGAGATTTGGCAGAATTGATCTGATTACTCCAAAGAGTCTATAAAATACTGGAGGGACACAAGGAAGAGAGCATAAGTTCACTTGTCAGAAAAACAATTCCTTTATGGTTTGAACAATTTAAACTCCTCTATAATGGGGATTCTTTTTTTTTTTTAATGTAGGTATTAGAAGATACTTTCAGATGTCCACTGGCATCATCAGAACTTGCTTAAAATATTTCACGTTCACTATATGTGGAGTAGATAAATCATTACATAGAGTGCATGGGTCAAAACATATTTCTGGAACCATAAAAATAGGGTTTTAACCAAAAGTATTAAACATCACAAGCCATTATTTTGCATTCACTGAGTGATTCAACAGCTATATAACTATCATATATAATGTCTTAAGAGAACTAGTGAGAAGATGTTTTATTCTCATGTATCTAACAGAGTCATAGCTTATTTACAGTGCCATAAGCTTACTTAAATATGGACAAAGCTTACCAGGTCATGAAATATTATTTAATCACTATGCTGTATTCTGTAAATACACACAGATGTATAAAGTAGGTATGGATTCCTTTTCTTCACAGATAATAGATATCATCATTTACAAAGCATATTAATTCCTCTGAGATATTAGCAAGTGATTATTAGAAAGATATCTTCAATTTTTTTTAAAAAGTATTATACTAAGAAAACCCAAACAATTAAAAGAGCTTAAAGCTCATTTAAATATCAAAAGTTCAGAGTTAATTCCATCAACTGGTGGAAATTGTTAGTTTAATTAACCCATTTCTCTGCATTATTTTCTTTTATTTAAATGACAGAAAACTTCATTGAACTGGTCAAATACCCATATAATTCACCCAAAACTACAGCCTATACATATGTTGAAGATATTTTTTGAATATGGGGAAACTGCAGTGGAGTGATAGAGGCATAAAATCTCTCCAAATTCATCCATACTTAAACAATCAAAAATCACTTAAGAATTTTTATGGGCCTGTTAAATGATATTTTTAAATTTGTCTTGAAGCAAAAATTCTAGAAGCATTTAAAAGTCTGAATACCTGAAGAAACTTTTTAATATATGGAAATAAATATCTTTGAACTTAATACTGGAAAAGCCATAAAATATACAGAGACTGAAGACTCAAAAAAACAGCTCTTAGCTGAACATTAGGGTAAGAAGGATGGGTGATTAATCAATTCTTTTTTGTGACACATGGAAAGTAAGTAGTCATCTGTGATCTAGCAGAAAATGCATAAACACCAGATGTTTCTATCCTGATGTATACTATACAAAAAATATTTCTTATTCAAATATCTAAAATTGAAATTAAAGAATTTACCAGGGTGATTCTATCTTCCTGTTAAAAATAAGGAAAATCCTGCTATAAGAATAGCATTTTTAAATTAATCTGAACAGATTAATTCACTGTTTTGCACCATTAGGTCTTACAAAGACTATTAACAATTGGTTCTTACTGATCTGTTCTTATTATATCTTTAATATACCTTATATCCAAGGTGCTTCAATGAGATAGCACAAGGAACACTGACAATAAAAAATATGTAGGTTATAGATATTTGCCTGAAAGCAAATTTAATGACTTTAAATTAAAACAAAACAAAACAGACTTTTAGAGTTTCCAATGTTATATGTTTGAGATCTATATATCCTCATATGGGCGAACCATTAAGATGGCATTTGGTAAGGTATGTTGAAATACAACTTTCAAATAATATGCCACTTCTTAGGAATTTGGTTTATCTGTGATTGTATATCACTATAACCATCATCATTAATGATTTAAGGCGTGTCTCTTACCTTCCTAAAGTCTAAAGAGAAACCTGATGTTGAGTGGAAATTATTACAAGCTGTTCTATATCATTAATTTATGGGTATATTTTATTCTCCTTTATTATCTTTTGAATGATATTTGAATACACTTAGTGTTGCTTGTTTTTGAACTTTAGCATAATTATGTATGTTTGTAGATAGAGTTTGGGGACCTCCATCTTTACAGACTTCATTGTGTTTCCATGATTCATACATGTTATTGTGTATTATGGTAGCACACTTATTTTTTCATGACTACTTAATGATTTTCTTTACTGACATCTAATGGACACACAATATACTGAACATATTTAAATATACAATTTGATAAGCTTTGACTATGGATACACCCTTGAAATAGACAGCTCATTGTGATAGAACAGGAATGACTCTCAGAGAGCCAACCCAAGGGCCAAAGAGGACAACAGATTGAGCAGTCATTCTCAGGGGCAGAAATGGAGCTTAAATCAAGAAATACCTCAACCCCACAGTAGTGGAATCTGGAAACCTTACAACAACTGACTCTCAGAACTGCTGCAGAACAATGTTATATACTTCCAAGCCTTGCCCTTTGTTAATGGTAGTGTC
Organism: Pteronotus mesoamericanus; assembly: GCF_021234165.1. Taxonomy (NCBI): domain Eukaryota; kingdom Metazoa; phylum Chordata; class Mammalia; order Chiroptera; family Mormoopidae; genus Pteronotus; species Pteronotus mesoamericanus. Next base: position 65,007,511 of record NW_026555321.1, read on the forward strand.
TTGAGGAGTTAAATTATAAAACCACTGTATATTAGTTGTGTGGAAAGATGATAACTTATCTTTTAACTTTACAGGTGACCAGAATAGGAAAAGTAACTTTCAAGGGGGCCCATTTGGACCTGGTATATGAGCCAGATCTTTGAGGCTGATAATGTGATTGGATGGTTTATTTGAATACCTTAGAAGATTATGAATTTTTAAATTTATTTCATATTACATTTGGGAGAAAAGGAAATATTAGGGTCAATGAGTAAATTATGGTAGATTATGTACATTACCAGCCCTAGGTGATGTCTTCCCATATCCTTGTCCTTTCTGCTCATTTTTTAGTCTCTCCCAAAGTCTTTTTCTTGGTTTTCTACATTTGTTGTGAGTATATAGTCAGGTAACCATCTCGAGGGAGCTAAACTCTTGAAGAAAGGGACTCTGCTTAGCAAAGCCAAGCACTCCTGGCTGAGAGTACCCTAGCCATCCAGCCCTAAATTCTACTGGCAAATACTAAATGAAGCAATTCAAAACATACAAAAAAACACTCAATATTTAGAATAAATGCAGAAAAATAATTTTGCGAACTTAGGATAAGCAAAGAATTCTTAAACAGGTTATAACTTGGACTAATCATAAAAGAAGTAACCAATAAATTGGACATTTTTAGAACTAAAAACTATTTTTCATCAGAGGACAGCATTAAGTGAGTGATAAAGTAAGCCACAGCCTGAGAGAAGGAGATTATATTTATATATTTATATATACACACATACACAAACACACACACGTAAAGTTGTTTATATAATTCTACTACATTTATTATAATTTAATTTAATAACATGCATTTTATAATATGTGATTTTGTATATGTATTATATGTGCATTATACTTGAACAATAAACAATAAATTAAAAATATATATTTATAATACATATTATATAACCCATAAATCCCTAATATATATATGTGTGTGTCTAATTACTACTACACTTATTTAAGCCCCAGTATCCAAGATATAAAGGACTACAAATTAAACAAAAAGTCTGAAAAACTAATAAAAACAGGGAAACAAAAGCAACTTTTGAGCTGTCATTCCACAATAAAACATTTAAAAAGGTCTCAATTTCTTTAGTTAATAAAATGCAAACCAAAAACACAAAGAAATATCACCAAAAATACTAAGAAAGACTGTCAATACTGTTTCAACAAGGTTGTGAAACAAATTTTATAATGGCTGGAGGAATAATAAATAAAAACAATCATTTTGGAACTTTTTATTATTATTTAAATTGATCATAGAATACCCCATGACACAGAAATTTCTCCTCCCCATTATGTGCCCATATGAAATTCATACTTAGGTATGTGTACAAAGTGTTTATTACAGCATTATCCATAAAGACTAAAATTTCCACAATAGAAATGTCTATTAATATAAAATGGAAGTTTCATCTTATCCATAAAACTAAATACAGCAACAAGAATTATTAGGCTACTGATACATAGCACATGAATGAATCTCACAGGCATTTTTTTGAACAAAAATTATCTAAATATTGTGGATTGCATGATTTCATTTATATAAATATCAATGACAGACAAGTCTTTAATCCCCAAATAATAGAAATCTCTAGAGAATACCCTTAAGCAGTGGGGGCAGCAGAAGCTTTGACAAGTCATAAAAAAAAAGATTTATGCATTTTTAGCAAAATCTATTTCTTAATTTGGATGGCAATAAAGTTTAACTTAAATTTGTGAAAACTTATTGATAGCCATACTCATGGTTTTGGGGTTTTTGTACTATGTTGTGTACACTATAATTTTATAAGTATGAAAATAAACAGCTCTGTTAATACCTATGCATTTACACTCTATGTAAACTCAATTTATTTGTGTTCTTTGCAAATTAGTTTCCTTATCTATAAAAATAAATAAAAACAACTATTTCATAATAATGCTAAAAAGATTAACTAGGCTAACCCAGAAAAAGTGCTTATTCTAATTTTCTACTAAAATGCAGATATTTATAATAATAAAATAAAATGTTACACATTTTATTGAATAACATATATTTGCTATCTTAATTGTTTAATCAAAAAAATGTGAAATATTTGAAGTTGAAAGTGATAGGGACACTAATGTTTATAAACCCATTCTAGGTAACATAATCCTGTATGCTTGAGTAGTGCACCTATTAGCTTTTATGCACATAGGGTGGCCAGAGACTATCATCCACTCTTTGTTCCACAGCATGTCTAAGGTTACATAGCAAGAGTGTTACATCCACTCTCTGTTAAATTCACTGACCCTAAAGCTTTCTTTCCTGAACTGAAATGCTCATAATTGTCAGTAGGTGGTTTATTTATGTGCTAATGAATGATGTAACATACAAATTAAACCAAATGGATAGCCTAAGTGGCCCCAAATTAGTCAAATAGAACCCTTCACTCTCCAAGTTCTGGGGCATAGTAAAATTTGCTTAGCTACTGAAAAGATTGATTGACCAGATATGCTCTGCATCTCAGACAGAATGTAGTATATGACTAGAAAATGGACCAAATTAATTCAAAACCTAATGTACTTTTATGGCACATTTATCCCAATGCCCTTGAATTATTAGTAAATACTTAGGATCTTAAAAAATACAAAGACTAATAAAAAAATCACTGGTGCAGGCACCATCTAGCTTAATATAAATATCAGTAGAGTTCAAATGTGTTACAAACTAGATCATCCTCCTTGTTTCTGAATAATTTCGAAAGTACTTTGATATATTAACACTCACATAAAATATTTTTACTTTCAATAATTACATTTTACTTTCAATAATTTACTTTCAAAAATTACATTCAATAAACATACATGTATAAAGTATGTTATTTATATATATGCATTACATATATAAATATATATAATTCATATTTGGATACTTGACTAATGGCAATATTCACCGTGCATATGAATGTGAAATATATAGCACTGAATATTTTATGTGGACTTTTGATCTAGATTTAAAAGTTAGAACAAAGGTGTTCCAGTTGAAACATTTGATGAACATGTTCTGAAGCAGGAAGACAAGTATTTCTTAATTTGGGGGTAAGCAAAGCTTTTCAAAAATTTATTGGGGTGACATTTGTTAATAAAGTTATATAGGTTTCAGCTGTACAGTTCTATAATGCATCAACTGTACATTGTATTAAAACATTAAATATGAAGGAAAAATTACCTAATTGGACAATATTAAATTAGGTCATGAATGGGAAGTCTCCATGCTTTCCACTTAACTTCTATATGAATCTGAACATGGCCTTTAAAAAAGAGTCTATTAATTTAACAAAATGTTTAAGAAGAGATAGCTGTTGTATTTATCAAAAGCAACATGTAAACAGTGGAACACAAGCCAAAAATAATGTCATTGCCTATATGACATACATAATTCCTACAAATAGCAATTCTATGTTTGAAGATATATCCAAGAAATAAAATGCATGTATGTGTCCTTTAAATGTCATATACAATAATATTCAGATGAGCATTTTTCATAATAAACCAAAACTAGACACATCAAATATCAACAATAGGAGAATGAATAATATCTTGGAATACATTAATACAATGAATTATTGTATAACAATGGAAATGAACACCTTACTACTACACACAACAATAATGATAAATCTCACAAATCTGACATTGAACAAAAGCAGGTAGTTATAGAAGAACATTTCATTCCTAAGAAGGTGAATGAAAGTGGTGACCACAAAAGGTCATGGTAGCATTTTCTGACATAGTAATAGTTTACCTTGGCCAGGAAGATGGTTAAATGGAGGTTCACTTTACAATGATGCACTGAGCTCTACACATTATTCATGCACTCTTCTAAAATTATGTTATATTTCCAATTAAATTTATTTTTAAAAATGTGAACACTGATGAACTGCACCTTCTTAACTTATCCTATTAACAGAGACTCAGACAATAACAGTAGAACCATTTTACATGTCATGTATATTCCAGTGAATTGGTTGTGACATCTATACTGTTACATTCCCAAAAATTATAAGGGTGGAATCTAGACTTAAGAAGAATGTCCAGATGACTTAGTGTTTTGCATCAGTAAAGTAGGTTTAAGGTTCAATGTGCTTATAGTTAATAATATCTCAGATTTTAACCGTTCTTTTCCTAAACTTCTTACAGGGAGCTTGCTTTTGATGAACAAATTGTTAGACAATGCACATTGTCAAACAATTGTCAAACACACTGTCTTCTGGGATGCTGAAGAGTCCATATTATAACCTTTGATTCTCCGCCTGTAGAGAAAACCTTTGATTTTCCCCTGATTCTACTCAACAGGGAAAAAGATAATGAGTCTGATTCATTGCTGCATCAGAAGGTTTAGCAAAGTTCTAAAAACAGGATACAGGTTTGATATACATATATTCTTAAATAAAATTTTAATACAATGGCATTCACCTTGGTAAATTCATTACCAGTTTCACAAGTGTTTGGAAATCATATGCCAATGATCAAAAAATCACATCAGTCAAGTCAAACATGATTGATGTAATTCTAACCTAAGTACAGAAATGGTCTTCCTAACTAGTACTGATTTTTATCATGCTTTTTGAATATTTTAGTTTTAATGTGAACTAAAATAATAATTACTAATCATGTTTTCTTTCTATCTGGCATGTGCCTCCTGACAGGTGAAGACAAACAACAATGTGAGGAAACTTCTAAAGTCTTCTAAAGCTCCTATCGACAAATCACTAAAGAATTCTTGAATGAACATCTCATTAATAATCTTATCAATTTGTTTTTCTGTTAGTTTATTAAGTATGCCTAAGAAATCCTGCTATTTTCAAAAATAATTTAGAAAAGTTCTTCTAATGAAGCATTTCAAATTAGTAAGGCATTCATCAATTAGATAAAGCTCTATCACTATCCATAGGTTAATATGCATGCTGACCATTTCATCCAGCCACAAAATTGTGTTAATACAATTCCATGTAAATGACATAAATTTTTTCTTCCCCTCTGACATAAGTTTTAACTATTTGTCCCAAAATAGTTGGTAAGAAGAAGTGTGCCTGCCCTCTGATATCTAATAATATGCATTATACATCAAATAATTAATATATACTGCTATTAATCAACTATTGCAATCAAATAAAATAATGTTATTAGTAAGAATTAAATAATAGCATCTTTTAAAATGCCTAAGACTTTGTGTTTTGTTTCACATTTACATTTACATCTTCATTTTGTAGGTAAGGAAACTGAAGCTCATCTGTGTGGTAATTTCATCAAGCTTATGGAACTAGACAGAAGCATAGCTGGAAACTAATGTTTGTCTATGAATGAATATGTCACCTAGTAGCAATACCACCACCATTAATATTACTTTTCCACCAAATTAACTGAATATTAAAAGTTAAGTATTAGGGAATGCAAGTGGTATTTCTCGCACATCAATGCTTCTCTCTCTATCTCTCTGTCCCTTCCCCTCTCTCTAAAAATAAATAAATAAAAATATTTTTTGAAAAGTCAAGTATTATAATATACATATGTACAAATTTTTATTGTTTTGACATTTTCCCTGATCATGACTGCCATTGAATGGTTAAGTGTAACTGAAGAACTATAAGCTATTTCCGCAATAAGCAGATAAGCAGAGATCCATGATAAAGCTAGGAAGTTGTTCTACAGAGCTACAATCCCCAATCTCTATGGACAGTATCAAAATGAATACTTTGGTTCAAAAGTAATTCCAATTTATTTATTTTTACTTCTACCTTTCCATTTTGAATGAATATACAATTTAATCTAAACATGTTATTTAGTTATTCTATTTATGTGCCCTGTATACTCTTAGTAATCCATAGGTGTTGAGGAAAATCTAAAAGAGAAGTGCTTTTTTGGCCTTTTTCTTAATGAAGGTGCATCTTTGGATTAAAAATCTTACTAAAAAAGACAAAATAATTTTTAGCAATACCTCAAGGCAATGTAGCTTTTAATAACAGAAAGAATAATGCATGGAATTGTCTTAGGCTATTCATCTCTTGTCAGCTTAAGAAATACACTTTATTGTTTACTTCCAGGTTTACTAAAAGTTTATTTTTAACTAGATTCGGAACATTTAGAGACATGCAAATTTTGTAATAAAATATTTTTTCCTGAGGAGAGTGGAGAAACAGGAGGATTGTAAATAAAAATAAAAACTTAGATTAATTAGTTGTATAATGTTTTTCCATTAAATGGTTACATGCAAGCCTACTTAGGCTTTGAAAATGCATCTGAGACTTCAAAATGCCAAGTATATCTACAATTTCAATTATCTGATTTTACTTGCTCAACTTCATGAATTCTGAATGTTTGGCTCTTTAGATCAATGAAAGAAATCAAGTTGAATGTTTGATAAATACAGATTAAATGTGTTAGGTGGCATGGTCTTTCTAACTCCACTACTTGTCAAAATGAGCATGTGCATTCTAACAGAATTAAAATCGATACATATCCTACCAACACACAATAAAACTTTTATTTTTCTCATCTGATGGAGCAAAGTTGAGCTCAATCAAAAAACTACTCTGCAGGCTCTCCTGTCCCCTCCCCTGACCAATCCTTTTTGATTTTTCTAGACCCATTTCTACAGCTGGGCCACAAATTGGAAGTTGAATTGATTCATTTCACCCTGAGATCATTTGGAGAGGTCACACAGGTGGTTTAGCTTTGATTTTTCCTTTTATTTTTGGCACTGGGATTAGTTCTTTTCTGTTCCTATTTCCACTTGTTATCTCCCCCACTGAGTTTCTCTTTCTTCTGGAGCTCAGATACTTAAGGAAGGATAAGACATTTTTACTTCACTGTTTTTATCATCCCAACAATATATCTCTCTGTAATGGGAGCCCACCTGTGATTTATACCACCAGAACTAAAACTTAACTGTCCATGAAATTTATTGTATTTTGTTTGATTCATTTACACCATGCTATACAGACCCTGAGCTTAACTGTAAATTTACCTTCATATTGTTTTCAGCGTGAATCATTGGTCACAGTTCATATGCAAATATGAAGTTAGCCGGCTCTTTTCTGAGAAGTTTTTATTGCTTCATAAAACATAGAGTTTGAGGTGTTCTGACACTTCTTTTACCCTCTTGAAGGGTCATGTTTTATTCTTCACTTGGGAAATACTTTTAGTTTTTCCAGTCATATTTTAGGAAAATAACTGTGTTTGGCATCTTAAAAAGTTTGTTTTGTTGTTGTTGTTGTTTTGATGAAAGAATTTCCTGCCATACATCATATTAATTATAAGTTTCAAGTTGATTATCCAACATGAAATCTCCTACCAAACAGAAATTCAGGTGTAGTCTATTTCAGAGTTGAGTACTCCTTTAGGGCTGATTAAATTGATGTCCAAACAACCAATGCTTCACCTGGTGACTACTTTAAGAACTTGCTAATGGGCATGTATCACCATAGTCTAGTTTCCTTTCTAGCCTGTTGTTCGATAGAATGTTAGCAACTATTGTATTCCATTAGTGTCTATCTTTGAGAAGAACTAGGAAAGACTGTACTGTGAATAGCCTACATTGTTCGAGAGAATTATTATACTTGCTCTGGAAAATATGTGGCTAGTGGTATTTTTGAGTAGTAAATATATAGCTATTTGAATTTGGGGGAAGATTATTTTAACACCTGTATTTTTCTTTACTTATTGTCATTTCAAGAAAAATATATTCTTGCAAATGTACTTATTAAGTACAATTCAGTTCAGATAAAGGAGTATGTGTTTAGGTTCTTCCCATTGGATACATGATTCTGGGATGCATGGGTGTATAGTTGAGTTTTTCAATATATTAAACTTTGGATAAAGATGATAAAAAAGACAAGGCATATCCTTATCAGCTAAAAGAAAACACTGTCAGAGAACACAAGTGTACTTTTATAAAATTAATGTTGGAAAGTATTTACACCATAAATAAGTCTTTAATTTTATATGCATATAGCATTTATTTTCCTGTTGAAATCTGTTAGCCACTCCATAATTACAGTATTTACCTTAACACAAAGGTTATATACTTTATTCAACTGATTAGAGACTCATCATGTTTCCTGAGTTTAAAGTATGTTTCCCTAAGTATTACTTCTTCTTATCCATAAAGTATTTTACTATGAATTTTATTTTAATAATTATAAGTATCATGCCAAATATCGGAGTTCCATGAGCTTGAATGTTTATGACTGGCTATTTCAAATGCTGAATACACAAAAGCTCTTCTCCTTATCATTACTGCCTATATTTCTCTCCACCTTTTCACCTTTAATTCTCAGCACTTCGAATGCACTCTTGAGGATTACATAGGATAAGAAAACTGCATAATGATCATGATCATGTTGGTGTTAATAAATGTTTTATCATAAGTGTTTTGGGGAAAAGGCACATAGGTTCTCATTCTTTGTGCTCCTATGCGGAGTACTTTGAAGCAGACATACAGATTAGAGCTAGACTGCTAAATGGATCAATGGATCAATGGATCCTTGTCATCATCATCTGGGAAGATTTATCATGCCCAGGAGGACACTACACACATATATGCTGCTACTTGGCCCTCCTTTTTTATGCCCTACAACTACCTTTAAAGAAACAGTTTTGGAGAGACACATTAGATGGCAGAGGAGTTGAGTGGAAGTCGCACTGACCTCCTCCCAGGACCAATCTGGAATTACAATTAAATTGTGGAGAAACCACCTGGAACAAAATACTGACCAGTAGTGAGAGAGGAGTCTTAAAACCTCAGACAGAAAAATCAGTTTTAGCACAACCTGACTGGAACAGAGTATGGGAAACACCTGAGGAGGCAGGTTAGGCACACACAGGCAACAGCACCAGAAGGATACTGAAACAGCCAGGTGGATCCCCCTAAGAAGAGTGAGGTCTAAACCACAAGCAGGGATCTCCGGTCTACAGCACCAGAACCCAAAAAGTACACAGGAAAATGTCAGTTGCAAAAAGCAGCAGGGTTGCTCTCTGCCACAAACAGGCAGCTGGAGATGCAAAAAGCCATTTAAAGGACAAACACATACATTTTGATTTGCAGCCACTTGCCTTGTGCTCCAGCAAGGGCAGGGAAAGAGTGGGCTAGAAACAACTAGAGTGAGTAGAGACTGGGGAAGAAGGCTTCAGGGAGAGAACTGAGAGAGTAGCCAGCTGGATCCAGGGGCTGACTCATCCCGCATGCAGCAGCAACCATCTTGCTCAGGCAGAACACTCGCCTGAAAAAGAGTCGCCTGAGAGAACTCAATAACTCTGCCCTCAGGAGGGACTCTGCCCTGCCCTGTGGTGCCTAAGCTGGACTGATCACTGCAGAGAGACTAGATTAATAACTGAAGGAGACAGCCAGAGACAGTGGATTCCTGGAAGTCTCAAACACTCTACATCAGCTCAGATGGAGTCAACATCTGACATCATCAGAGGCAGATCCAGAAAGAAAAAACAGTGGTCTCCTACAATAGAAGTTCACACCACAAAGTCAGTAAGTTGAGGCAGATTAGTTAAAGAAGTAGAAGCAAAAAAGAAGAGTTGCACAAATAATGGGAAGACAAAGAAACACCATCCCCTCCCCCCACCAAAGGGAAAGAAGGAATCCCCAGAAAGAGAACTGAATGAAATAGGGGCAAGTAAACTACCAGATACAGAGTTCAAAACAATGGTTCTAAGAAAGCTCAGTGAGCTCAGTGAGTTCAAAGAAAATTACAAAAACTATAGAAAAACTATGAGGAACTTACTGCAAACCATGTCAGCATGAAAAAGGACATAGAAACTATCAAAAAGACACAAGAGGAAATGGAGAATGCAATTTCTGAATTGAAGAATACAGTAGAATGAATCGAAAGCAGGCTAGATGAAGCAGAGAATCAAGTCAGCGAGCTGGGAGACAAGGTAGAAAAAAGTTATCAGGAAGAGCAAGAAAATGAGAAAAGACTAAAAAAGAATGAAGAGACATTTAGTGAAATGCAGGACAACATGAAAACTAATAATATCCACGTAATAGGGGTACCAGAAGAAGAGAAGGAGCAAGATAAAGAACCTATTTGAAAAAGTAATAATGGAAAACTTCCCTAATAGGAGGAGAGAAAAAGTTGCAAAAGTCCAAGAAGCAGAGAAGGCCCCATTCAAAAGGAACACAATGAGGCCCACTCCAAGTCACATCTAAATTAAGATGGCAAATATCAAAGACAAACAGAGAATCTCAAAGGCAGCAAATGAGAAACAGGTAGTAACATACATGGGGACCCCAATGGGGCTAGCAGCTGATTTTTCAACTGAGACACTGGAAACCAGAAGAGAATGGCAAGAAATATGGCAAGGAATGAAAAGCAAAGGCCTGCAAGCAAGTCTGCTCTACCCAACAAGGCTCTCAATAAAATGGAAGGTGAAATAAGGAGTTTCCCAAGCAAAACACTAAATGAATACACTTTCAACAAACCAGCACTGCAAGATATACTAAAGGGACTGCTTTAAGAAGAAAAAGGGTGAGAAACGAAGGAACACAGGTAAAATGGGAAAAAAATGAAATCTATCAATAATAGTTTTAAATGTAAATGCATTAAATGTCCCAATCTAAAGACATAGGATAGTTGAATAGATAAGAAAACATGACCCACAGATATGATGCATACACAAGACCCACCTCAAAACAAAGGACATACACAGGAAGTAAATGGATGGAAAAAAGTAGTCCAAGCAAATGGACAGGAAAAAAATCCAGGATAGCAATACTTATATCAGGCAAAATAGATTTAAAAACAAAGGCCATAAAAATAGATGAGAGGTACAATTCATAATACTCAAAGGAAGAATCCATCAAGAAGACACAAACATTGTAAACCTACATGCAAACAACATAGGAGCACCCAAATATAAGAGGAAAATCTTGTAGGACTTCAGGAAACACATACAGGATGACACACTCATACTAGGGGATTTTTTTGTGTGTGTGATTAATTAAATTTTATTTATTTATTTTCTTTCTTTATTTATTTTTTAAATACATTTGTCTCTTTCCCTTGATCCCTCCCTCATTCCCTCCCTCAGCTCTTCCCCTTTGGTTTTGTCCATGAGACCTTGCTATACGTTCCTTGGCTTTCCCATTCCCTTACCCTTTCCCTGCCCCCCTCCCTTCTTTCCTGTTGTCTCAGTTGATTTCTTTTCCTTTCACTGTTGCTGGTCTTGTTTTCCTTGCATCTTTGTATTGTTGGTTAGGTTCCGCTTATAGGTGAAATCATATGGTATTTGTCTTTGGCCCCCTGGCTTATTTCGCTTAGCATAATGCTCTCCAGTTCCATGCATGCTGTCGCGAACTTTAGTAGTTCTTTTTTTCTTTCTGCTGCATAGTATTCCATTGTGTATATGTACCATTACTTTTTGATTCAATCATCTACTGATGGGCATTTAGGTTGATTCCAACACTTGGCTATTGTAAATTGTGCTGCTATGAACATTGGGGTGCATAGGTTCTTTTGTATTAGCGTTTTGGTGTTCTTAGGGTAGAATCACAGCAGGGGAATCACTGGATCAAAAGGCAGTTCCATTTTCAGCTTTTTGAGGAAATTCCACACTGCTTTCCACAGTGGCTGCACCAGTCTGCATTCCCACAAACAGTGGACTAGGGTTCCCTTTTCTCCACAGCCTAGCCAGCACCTGTTGTTCGTTCATCTGTTTAGGATGGCCATTCTGACTGGTGTGAGGTGGTACCTCATGGTGGTTTTGATCTGCATTTCTCTGATGGCTAGTGCTGCTGAGCATCCTTTCAAATACCTCTGGGCCCTCTGTATCTCCTCCTTAGGAAAGCATCTGCCCAGGTCCTTTGCCCATTTTTTGATTGGATTGTTTCTCTTCTTGGAGTGGAGTCGAGTGAGTTCTTTATATATCTTGGAGATCAAACCTCCATCTGAGGTATCATTAGCGAATATATTTTCCCATGTGGTTGGCTCCCTTTTCATTTTGCTGATGTTTTCTTTTACTGTGCAGAAGCTTCTTATTTTGATGAGGTCCCACTTATTTATTCTTTCCTTTATGTCCCTCGCTTTAGGAGACATATCAGTGAAAGAATTGCTGCGTGGGATATCTGAGAGTTTCCTGCCAATGTTCTCCTCTAGGACTTTGATAGTGTTGAGACTTATATTTAGGTCTTTTATCCATCTTAGGTTTATTTTTGTGTATGGTGTCAGCTGAAGATCCAATTTCAATTTTTTTGCATGTAGCCGTCCAGCTCTCCCAGCACCACTTGTTGAAGAGGCTGTTATTGCTCCATTTTATGATGAAATGGACAAATTTTTAGAAAAGTATAATCTTCCAACACTGAAGGAGGAAGAAACAGAAAGCTTGAACAGCCCAACAACAGCTGGGGAAATTGAAGCGGTAATCAAGAAACTCCAGGCACACAAAAGCCCAGGGCCGGACGGTTTCCCAGGAGAATTTTACAAAACATTTAAAGAAGAGCTAACCCCTGTCCTTCTCAGACTATTCCAAAAAATCCAAGAGGAGGGAAGACTCCCGGACTCTTTCTATGAGGCCAGCATCACCCTGATCCCAAAACCAGATAAAGACTCCACAAAGAAAGAAAACTACAGGTCAATTATACCAATGTATGTAGATGCTAAAATCCTCAACAAAATATTGCAAACCGCATCCAGCAGTACATTAAAAAGATTATCCACCACGAACAAGTGGGATTCATCCCAGGCATGCAGGGATGGTCCAATATACGCAAATCAGTAAACGTGATACATCACATAAATAAAAGAAAAGACAGAAACCACGTGATCATCTTGATAGATGCAGAAAAAGCATTTGATAAGGTACAGCCCCCATTTATGATCAAAACACTCAGCAAAATGGGAATAAATGGGGCATTCCTCAATGTAATAAAGGCCATATATGAAAAACCTACAGCTAACATCATACTCAACGGGCAAAAACTGAAAGCTTCCCCACTAAGATCGGGAACACAAGGATATCCGCTCTCACCACTTCTTTTCAACATCGTACTGGAAGTCCTAGCCACAGCGGTCAGACAAGAGAAAGAGATAAAAGGCATCCAAATAGGAAAGGAGGAAGTAAAGCTATCATTGTTTGCAGATGACATGATAGTGTACATAGACAACTCTGTAGACTCTACCAAGATACTCCTCAACCTAATAAGTGAATTTGGCAAAACAGCAGGATACAAACTCAACATTCAGAAATCAAAGGTGTTTTTGTACACCAGCATACAATAGAAAAAGAAGAAATCAGAGAAAAAAATACCTTTTGATATAGCAAAAAGGAAAATAAAGTACCTAGGCATAAATTTAACCAAAGATGTAAAAGATCTGTACACAGAAAACTATACAACATTGAAGAAAACTATACAATATGTTTATTAATGTTTTGTTTGGAAGATCTGTCCATTTTTGACAGTGGGGTGTTGAAATACCCTACTATCAGTGTGTTGCTGTCTATATCTTTTTTGAAGTCATCCAACAATTTCTTTATAAACTTGTGGGCTCCTACATAGGGAGCATATATGTTTACAATGTTGATGTCTTCTTGATAGATTCTTCCTTTAAGTATGATAAAGTGCCCCTCTGGGTCTCTCTTTATGGCTTTTGCTTTGAAATCTATGTTGTCTGATATGAGTATTGCAACTCCTGCTTTCTTCTCTTCCCCATTTGCTTGGAATATTTTTTTCCTTCCCTTTACTTTCAATCTGTGTTGGTCTGTTGCTCTGATGTGGGTCTCTTGGAGGCAGCATATGTCTGGGTCATGTTTTCTTATCCATTCAGTTACCCTGTGTCTTTTGATTGGGGCATTTAGTCCATTCACATTGAGAGTTATTACTGATAGCAACTTACTCATCTTTTCTCTTTGTACCGGTGTTCCTCTCTCTCTCATTCTTTTCCTTCATCTGCTTAAACCAGTCCCCTTAACATATCTCGGAGTGCTGGTTTGGTAGAGATGTATTCTTTTAGTCTTCTCTTGTCTGGGAAACTCCATATTTCCCCTTCTATTTTAATGGAGAGCCTAGCTGGGTAGAGCAGCCTTGGCTGTAGGCTCTTGCTTTTCATGGCTTGCAATATTTGTTGCCACTCTCTTCTGGCTTGTAGTGTTTCCATTGAGAAGTCAGATCCTAGGGTGTATCAGGGCCCCCTTGTATGTTACTTTCTCCTTTCCCTTGCTGCCTTGAGGATTCTCTCTTTGTCTTTGACATTTGCCATTTTAATGAGGATGTGTCTTGGAGAGGACCTCTTTGAGTCCCTCTTGAGTGGGGTCCTCTGTGCCTCCTGGATCCATGAGAGCCTTTCTCTCCTCAAATTAGGGAAGTTTTCCATCATTACTTTTTCGAGGAGGATCTCTATCCCTTCCTCCTCTTCTTCTCCTTCTGGTATCCCTATTATACGGATATTATTGCGTTTAACGTTTTCCTGCCTTTCCCTAAATGCCTTTTCATTCTTTTTGAGCCATTTTTCCATTTCTTGTTCTTTCTGGGAGATTCTTTCTACCTTGTCCTCTATCTCACTGATTTGATCCTCGGCTTCATCCAGCCTGCTTTAGATTCCTTCTACTGTGTTCTTCAATTCAGAAATGGTATTCTTCATATCCTCTTGTGTCTTCTTGATAGTTTCTATGTCCTTTTCCAGGCTGATATAGTTTGCTGTAAGATCCTGATAGTTTCTCTTCAGTTTCTCATAGCTATCTTTGAGCTGGCTGAGCTCATTGATCTTCCTTAGAAACATTGTTTTGAATTCAGTTTCTGATAGTTCCCTTGCCTCTATTTCATTTAGCTCTCTCTGTGGGGAGTCCCCTTTTCCACTCATTTGGGGGGAACTTCTTTTTCTTCCCATTTTTGTGAGAGTCTGTTAAGTATTTTTGTCCTTTACTTTTACTTCTGGGCCTGCCTCTGATGATGTCCTTTGTTGACCCTATAGGACCTCGGGTTGTTTGTTGAGCCTTCCAGGAGTCTAATGTCTGTGTCTGACTCCTGCTTGGGGCAGCTCTGTGACCCCTTCAGTCAGGGCTGGGCTATTTTTTGGGATCTCTCTGCACTCCCATGAGGGCTCCTTGAGTGCACTCCCAGCGCGGCAGCATCCCCCGCCTGCCTGGGCTCACATGTGCTTACCCCAGACACCGGTGCTTATTTGCGACCTCGCGTACTCATCTGGCCCCCCTGGCCTGCGACCTCATGGGCACTGGTCAGTTTAGGATCTTCTATTGTGTGTTTTCCCCACTTTTGGCTCTTTGGGTGCATTGCTTGTCCTCGCCAAATGGGGACTACGGAAATGGGAGGAAGTCAGCTCCAGGACTCTCTGGTTAATCCTGACTCTGTTCTCTCCTCCAGGGACTCTGGGCAGCTGTGCTAATTTTGTGGGCCGCTCTGTAATCGCGGGCGAGTGTACAATTTATGCCTGCCCTTGCTGCTCTGTGCACTCCCACGCTGGCCATATCGATGCAAATCGGTGGGAGGCCTTGCCGGCTGGTGCAAGCGTTCACCAGCCCGCGCGGGTCACACACACACTCGCCAACCCTCGCTGGTCACTCGGTGCAAGTGCCCTAGGGGATTTTTACACCCCACTGTCAGGAACCAACAGATCTTCCAAACAAAAGATCAAGAAAGATATTGTGGAACTAAACGATGCATTAGATCAAATGGACTTAACTGACATATATAAGACCTTTCATCCCAAAGAAACAAAATATACATTTTTTCAAATGCACATGGAATATCTGTAAAGATAGACTACATGATAGACACAAAACAAGTCCCATCAAATTCAAGAAAATTTAAATCATAACAAGCACTTTCTTGGGTCAGAAGTGCTTGAAAAGAGAAACCAACCTCAAGGAAAAAACTCCAAAACAGTCAAACTCATGGAGACGGAATAGCATGTTATTAAAAAATGAATGGGTTAATAATGTCATGGAAGAAATCAAAACATTTCTGGAAACAAATGAAAATGAACACACAACAGTCCAGAATCTATGGGACAGAGCAAAGGCACTCCTGAGAGGGAAGTTCATAGCAACAGAGTCCTACCTAAAAAAGATAGAACATTTCAAACAAGCAGCCTAACCCTATATCTTCAAGAACTAGAGAAAAAACAAACAAATCCCAGAGCAAGTAGAAGGAAGGAAATAATCAAGATCAGAGCAGAATTCACTGACATAGAAACTAAAAGAACAATTCAAAGAATCAACAAACCCAGGAGCTGGTTCTTTGAAAAGATTAATAAAATTGACAAGCCTTTAAGCAGACTCTTCAAGAAATAAAGAGAAAGAACTCAAATAAATAATATCAGAAATGAAAAAGGAGAAATTACAACTGATACCACAAAAATACAAAGGATTTTTAAGAAATTACTATGAGCAATTATATGCCTTGAAATTTGAAAATGTCAATGAAATTGACAAATTTTGAGACAAATATAACCTTCCAACACTGAAAGAAGAAGCAGAAGCCTGAACAGACCAATAACAGCTGGCAAAATTGAAGCAGTAATTAAAAAATTCCTGGCACACAAAAGCCCTAGACTGGATGGTTTCACAGGAGAATTTTACAAAACATGTAAGGAAGAGCTAACCCCTGTCCTTCTCAGACTATTCCAAAAAAAATCCAAGATGAGGGAATAACCCCAGTCTCTTTTTATGAGGCCAGCATCACCCTAATCCCAAAACCAGATAAAGACACTACAATGGAAGAAAACTAAAGGCCAATATCGCTGATGAACATAGATACTACAATCCTGAACAAAATATTGGCAAACTCCATCAAATACATTCAAAAGATCATCCACCATGATCAAGTGGGGTTCATCCCAGGTATACAGGGATGGTTCAATATTCACAAATCAATAAATTTAATATATTGCCTAAAAAAAAGGAAAGACAAAAATCACATGATCATATCAACAGATGCAGAAAAAACATTTGATAAGGTACATCACCCATTTATGATAAAATCACTCAACAAAGTGGGAATAAAGGTGGCGTACTTCAATATAATAAAGGTCATATATGAAAAACCTATAGCCAACATCATACTCAATAGGAAAAAACTAAAACATCCCTTCTTATATCAGAAACAAGACAAGGATATCCATTTTAACCACTTCTATTCAACATAGTACTGGAAGTCCTAGCCACAGCTATAAGTCAAGAAAGAGAAATAAAAGGCATCCAAATTGGAAAGGAGGGAGTAAAACTGTATTTGTTTGCAGATGACATGATAGTACATGTAGAAAACCCTATAGACTCCACCCAATAACTACTAGACCTATTAAGTGACTTTGGCAAAACAGCAGGATACAAAGTCAATATTCCGAAATCAAAGGAATTTTTGTACACAAACAAGGAAATATCAGAATCAGATATGAGGAAAAAAAATCCACTTTTCTATAGCAACAAGAGAAATAAAGTACCTAGGAATAAACTTAACCAAGGAGGTAAAAGACCTGTACTCAGAAAACTACATAGCACTGAAGAAATTAAGGAAAGCACAAATCAATGGAAGCATATACCTTGTTCATGGATTGGAAGAATTAACCTCATCAAAATATCCTTAGTACCCAAAGCAATTTATAGATTCAATGCAATCCTTATTAATATACCAATAACATAATTCACAGATATAGAACAAACATTTCAAAAATTTATATGGAACCATAAACAACCCCAAATAGCTGGAGCAATTTTGTGAAAGGGGAGCTAAGTAGGAAGGATCACAATACCTGACATCAAACTATATTAGTAGGTAACTGTAATCGAAACAGCCTGGTAATGGCATAAGAACAGTCACATAGCTCAATCCACTCATAGCTCAATCCACTCATAGCTCAATGGAGGAGCATAGAGAGCCCAGAAATAAACCCATGTCTCTATGGTCAATTAATATTCAACAAAGGATGCAGAAGTATAAGATGGTGTTAAAAATAGTCTGTTCAACAAATAGTGTTGAGAGAACCAGACAGCTACATACAAAAAATTGAAATTCAACCACCTACTTATACTGTACACAAAAATAAACTCAAGATGAATAAAATAAATAGAAGTCATGACATCATAAAAGTTCTAGAGGAGAACATAGGCAGGAAGCTCTCAGATATTCCATGCAGCAATATTTTCATTGACATATCCTCTAGAGCATGAGGCATAAAGGAAAAAATAAACAAATGGAACTTCATCAAAATAAGGAGCTTCTGCATAGCTAGAGAAAACAGGAGCAAAATGAAAAAGGAACCAACCATATGGGAAAATATATTTGCTAATGATTCCTCAGATCCAGATTTGATCTCCAAAAAGCATAAAGAACTCACACTACTCCATTCTAGGAAGACAAACAATCCAACTAAAAAATGGGCAAAGAACATGAACAGACACTTCTCCAAGGAGGATGTACAGAGGGCCCAAAGACATAGAAAGGGATACTCAGCATCACTAGCCATCAGAGTTGCAATTTAAAACCACAATGACATACCCTTTCACACCAATCAGAATGGCCATCATAAAAAAATCTGCAAACAACAAGTGCTGGTGAGGTTGTGGAGAAAAGGGAACCCTAGTATACTTTTGGTGGGAATGCAGACTGGTGCAGCCATTGTGGAAAACAGTATGGAAATTCCTCAAAAAACTGAAAATGGAACTGCCTTTTGACCCAGGAATTCCACTTCTGGGATTATACCGTAAGTATCCCAAAACACCAAATCAAAAGTACCTATGCACCCCAATGTTCATAGCAGCATGTTTTCCAATAGTCAAGTACTTGACGAAACTTAAGTGCCCATCAGTAAATGAGTGGATCAAAACAATATGGTGCATTTACACATTCGAACACTATGCAGCAGAAAGAGCTACTACTATGTGAGAGCACAGATGGAACTGGAGAGCATTATCGCTAAGCTTAATAAGCCAGGGGTTGAGAGTCAAATACCATATGATCTCACCTATAAGTGGAACTTAATCAACAAAACAAACAAGCAAGGAAAATATAACCAGCAACAGTGAAAGAAAAAACAAACCGTCAGTAATGAGAGGGCAGAGCGAGGGCAGTAACGGGAAAAAATGAGGAAGTGTCAAGTCAGGGAACATGTATAAAGGCCCATGGAGAAAACCAAAATGGAAGAAGGTAGGAGGTGGGGGGTGGTTGGGGCAGGGGAAAGTGGTGGTGGGAAAATGGAGACAAATGCATTTAAACAATAAAAAAAAAAAAACAGTTTTATTCCATTTACTTATTTTGTCACTCAATCATTCATTCATTTATTCAAAAGACTTTACAAAGCACCTACCAACTTTCATGGGCAGATGAATCAATGAGACAATCTACTTTCCATACAGTAACAAGAGTAATTTTTACTAATATAAATCAGGTGATGTTACTACCTTGCTGAATCCTATTAATTGCTTTTCATCTTACTTTGATATAAAAAAATCAAAACTTTAATCATTATCTCCTGGGTTACAGAACCCTACAGTTGCTGATGTCTGCTACTTCTTCAATATAATATCTTTCACTCTTCCCTCTCACTCACCAAGGTCCAGACCCATTGCCCCCGGTAGCACTTCACACTCTATTTGTCCTACCAGAGAGAGAGGAACCTTTGCATTTCTTTACCTACAGATCTTTGCAAGGATAGCTTCTAATACCAATGAAGTATCTGCTAATGTGACTTTTTAAAAGAGATTTCTTCTTCAGAACAGACTTAAATTAGTTACCTCTCCCAATAACATTTTATCACATCATGCTTTTGCATTTTATTTAAAACATAAATATTATTTAAAGTTTTTTCTCATTTATGTGCTTTTCATCTTTCCCACTAGACAGAGAAAATGCAAAGGTTTGAAATTATTTAATATCTACACAGTCAGACCTTTGCTCATGAGGTCTAAATCTCAACCTTGAAGAAAGCCCTTCTCAAAGTATGTTCCTTCCTCAAGTACTCTGATTTAGTTAGAGAAGTAGTAACTGCTCCCAAATTATGTTGTTTGTGGATTCTTTAGAGTTCTTGTTGCAGGAGACAAATATCCCCTGAAAGATATCCATCCTTAATCTCTGAAACTAGTGAAATCTTTGAAATCTTTGCCACATTTCATGGAAATGGGAAATTTACAGGTGTGATTAGAGTTATCAGGTTTGAGGTGGGGAGATTATCTAGATTATTTGGGTGTGTCCAATTTAATTACATAAGTCCTTCAAACAAGACAAACTTTTCCAACTGTAGTCAGATAAAGATATGATGGTGGAAGAAGGGCCAGGAAAAAAATGCAAGATGAGAAGGACTAAACCATGACTGGTTTTGCAGGTAAGGAAGGGCATCAATGAAGCAGAGCATAAGAGGTCTCTAGAAGCTGGAGAAGGAGAGGAAATAGATTCTGAGCTAGAGAACAGAACCTACCAGTATCTTTATTTTAGCTCAATAAAACGTAGGTCAGACTTCTGACAAACAGAACTATAACTGTAAATTTTTATTGTTTTAAGTTTCTAAGTTTGTGGTAATTTGTTAAAGCAACCACACACCATATGATCTCACCTATAAGCAGAACCTAACCAACAATACAAAGATGCAAGGAAAATAAGACCAGCAACACTGAAAGGAAAAGAAATCAACAGAGACAAGAGGGAAGGAGGGAGGGGGGTGAGGAAAAGGAAGGGAAGGGGAAAGTCAAGGAACATATAGCAAGGACTCATGGACAAAACCAAAGGGGAAGAGCTGAGGGAGGGAAGGAGGAAGGGGGCAAGGGAAAGTGGTGGGGGGAGGCAGAGACAAATATATTTGAAAAAATAAATTAAAATAAAATTAAGAAAAAAAAGAAAACTAATAGCTTTCTGTAATGCTAAACTGAATTCTCCTTTTGGAGTTATTAAGTCTTTGTATTAAATTGTTTTTTATATTCTTTATATTATTTCTTCTTCATTCCAAATAGTGTTAGCTCTGTCTTCTGAATGAACAGAATTGGTATTGGGGGTGGTTCCAGGGGATAAACCCTCATAGATAGAATTTTAGTCTTGGTTTGGCAGTAGTCTTGTCTTTGAGCTCAAGTGACCTAGCTACTTTCCAATGGAAAATGAGATTCTTAAAATCCATGGCACAGATTGACACTGCTCACTTTCAGTGGTTGTGATGATGTACCAGCTGAAGAAAGTGTCCTTGGACTCAAGTGGCTGTAGCACTTGGCTATTCTGGCCACGGTAATGATGACAAATACTCCAGTCACTTCACCAAGACACTGACAGGAAGAAAACGCCAAGCTCATGTCCTTTCACACTCACCTGAGGTCCTTGTCTGGGAACTGAAGAGCCTCTCAGATATTTCATTGATATATCATATATTTCTCAGATAGATATATTAAATCTTATTGATACTGATGCACTTATTAGACATTCTAGATTAAAAGTACTAGGTTGTGGAGTTGAAGGTGGCACTACCAGCTTACCTGGTTGCTTGACTAGAACTTGAATTCATTTATGGTCTACAATAAATGAGATTAGTATTACCAAACTGTCAGGAATAACATAAGAAAATTAAAAAGTCTTAAGAACAAAAAAAGTAAATTTTGTAGGAATTAAAGGCTAATTCTCCAAAGAGGACATACAGATTGCCAATAGAAACTTTAAAAAAAACCAACAAAAAACATGCTCAACATCATTAATCATCAGAGAAATGAAAATAATGCAAATTAAAACCACTACAAGATACCAACTGTTGGAAAGGCTGTTATCAATAAATCAACAAACAACAAGTGTTGGAGAGGATATGGAAAAAAGGGAACCCTCATGCTCTGTTGTGGAAATGAAGATTGTTGCAACCATGTGGAAATCAGTATGGAATTATTTAAAAAAAATTAAAAATGGAACTACTTTATGACTCAGTGATTCTACTCTGGGTATTTACCTGAAGAAACCCAAAACACTAATATGAAAAGACATACCCTTATGTTCATTGAAGAACTTTTTACAACAGCTGAAATATGGAAGCAACCCAAATGCCTATCAAATGCTGGTGGATAAAAATGTGGTGATACATATATGAGTAAATACAATAAAATATTACTCTCCTATAAGAAAGAAATATCCTACCATTGTGACAACATAGATGAATCTAGAGGGTGTTATGCTAAGTGAAATAAGTCAGACAGAAAAAGACAAATACCATAAAATCTCACTTATATGTGGAATCTAAAGAACAAAATAAATAAACAAACAAAACAGAAACAAGACTCATGGAAACAGAGAAAAGACTGATGATGGTTGGGAGGCCTGGTGAAAAAGATGAAGGGATTACAAAGTACTACTTGGGCTCTGACCAGTGTAGCTCAGTTGGTTGGGGCATCATCATCCTGTAGACTGAAAGGCTGCCAGTTCGATTTCTGGTCACAGCACATGTGACCAGAAATTCCAGGGGCCCATGTTGCAGGTTTGATCCCCGGTCAGGGCATATACAAGAAGGCAGCCAGTTGATGTTTTACTTTCACATAGATCTCTCTCTCTCTCTCTCAAAAGCAAGCAATTAAAAAAAGTGTTCTCAGGTGAGGAAAGAGGAGAAAGAAAGGAGAAAGAAGAAGAGAGGAAAGAAAGAAAGAAAGAAAGAAAGAAAGGAAGAAAGGAAGAAAGGAAGAAAGGAAGAAAGGAAGAAAGGAAGAAAGAAAGAAAGAAAGAAAGAAAGAAAGAAAGAAAGAAAGAAAGAAAGAAAGAAAGAAAGAAAGAAAGAAAGAAAGAAAGAAAGAAAGAAAGAAAGAAAGAAAGAAAGAAAGAAAGAAAGAAAGAAAGAAAGAAAGAGAAAGAAAGAAGGAAGGAAGGAAGGAAGGAAGGAAGGAAGGAAGGAAGGAAGGAAGGAAGGAGGGAAGGAAGGAAAGGAGGAAAGAAAGAAGGAAGGAAGGAAGGAAGGAAGGAAGGAAGGAAGGAAGGAAGGAAGGAAGGAAGGGAAACTAATTGGTCATAACATAGACACAATTATTATGCAATTATTAATTAGGCCAACTCCAAGACACATAATTAAAATGCACATAATATAGAAAATAATAATTATTCTACATTAGAATAATTAAAATAGTCACAGGATTGGGGAGTATGGTCAATAATATTGTAATGACTATGTATGGTAGGTACCAGGTGGTACTTGAAATATTAGGGGTAATCACTGTGTAAAGCATATGATTGTCTGGCCACTATGCCAAACATCTGAAACTAATACAAAATAGTGTTGAATGTAAATTGTGATTGAAAAATAAAATTAAAAAAGCAATTAAGATGGTAAATTTTGTATGTATTTTACCACAATTGAAATTGTTTAAATACAGAAAATTTTTAAGATGGAAAAAAATGAATCAAAGTCTTAAAGATATAAGAATGTTGGCACAGATTTATCATATATGACTTGCACATTCACCCTGAATACTGTGATCTTCCAAGGAGCACAGGAGATATTCATTTTACTAAGACATGAAGAAACACATTAGTGAATCTAGCATTTCTATTCTTGATAGTTAATTTCTTTTACAAACCAGACATGGTTACTGGAATACCATCATTGAGATAACCCCTTTGATTTCAATGGCTATCATGGGCTTTGGACAGCACAAGCCAGGTAGCAATATGTAACCCTCAAAAACAAGGTGGTCACATGACCCTTTAAGGGCAGTAGTGATACACCAATCATCCGAATAAAAGAGAGGAATAGCCCAATAAAGCAGAGGTCTGCAGTCTAGAGTTCAGGCTAAATCCCATTCTCCTCTAACTAAATTATTTGGTTTCTGATAATAAAGATGGCATCTTGGAGAAATACTGTGGAATATAGTAAACTCAATTGGGGGACAACTCTAATTGAAGCCACTATTCCAGATGCAGTATCTGTATGTGAGCAGATCAGCACAGAAACAGATAGATGCTATGCAGCTATTAATTGGTTAATATATTTTTCTCTGTATTAATCTATGAGAACCTCCACAGGCATATTGCTTTTACCTGGTAGGTCCAATGGAATAGCTTCATAATGTAGGCTCAGAGTCACATAAATTCTCCTGGGTTCTACCACAATCTCATCCACAAAGATCTTCATCACCTTAACATTCTGCAAATGTCATATTTTTCCACTACATTAATAACATGCTGACTGGAGCTGATAAACAGAAAACTAGAAAATAGTTTATTTGCTTTAGTACTACTAGAGAGTAGGAGAACCTCAAGTTTATAGCCTATCACTTCATTGATGTTTCTGAGGGCCAGTGATCTACTTGTAATGTAATTAAAATAATAAATACCTATAACAACATGTGCATGCATGTCAAAATAGAAACATTGGAAAGAAAACAAAAAGTTCAATTCATTAAATTAAAAAATTCATATAGAATAAAAACTAAATTAGATGTAATCCTTAAATTCTAGACTTACAGAGATTGTTTTTTAAAATGTTAATTTCACTTTTGGTCAAGAAAAGCAGATATGGCTTACCTCTCCATACAACATCAAAATTAAAAATAAAATATAGAACAACCATAACTCAGAACAATCAGAAATCAAGCTGTATGGAAGTTTCACAACTATGGAATTAAAGACACCATACCCATCCAGACTGAGCCACAGAGTCAGCAAGCTCGTGCCATATCTGAGATTCCATCAACCTGGTTAACACTATTTAACCCAACTTGGAGATCCCCAGAGACTGTCCCACCCAACTTATGGGCCTACCCAAGTTGCTTTTCCATATTAATGGCTGGTCTTGGCTCATGCTGCACAACTTCCTAAACCCTCTCAAACAAGCAACAACTGGCTTCAGTGAGCCCTAGGCCTGGGACTAGCAACAGCCAGCCTAGATTCACAGCTTGGCTTCACCTGGAAAACTCCAAGCCTAACACAAGTAGCAGCCATCTGCACATTGCTTTGTAGCTCACGCAGGGTTTCCCCAGGCAAATAAAGGTGGGGGACGACTTTGGCCTGCACCACCCAGGAAACCCCAGGGCCAGTACACCCAGTGGACAGCTACAGACCATATCAGTGCATCACCACCCTGCCCCTACACAGCTAATCCTCCACCGAGGGCAGAGGTTTGTAGTAAGTCACCAGAACCAATCCTTGCAGCTGACTGGTCTGAGTAAAACCTTCCAATTGACCTGCCAACAGCAATCAAGGCTCAACTACAGGAGGAATGGAGGGTATACTCAGCCAACATAAAGGGTACACTTTGAGTGCCCAGCTTGGATGATAGGGGAGGCTGTGCCACTGGACCCTACAAGACACCTACTACATTAGAACACACTACCAAGACAGGGAGTCAATGCCGCTTTACATAATACATAAAACAAAAACAGGGAGGCTGCCAAAATGAAGAGAAAAAGAAACATGGTTCAAATGAAAGAACAGATCAAAACTCTTGAAAAAGAACTAAACAAAATGGAGATGAGCAATCCATCAGATGCAGAGTTCAAAACACTGGTTATAAGGATGCTCAAAGAACTTAGTGAGGGCCTCAGCAGCATAAAAAAATCCAATCAGAAATGAAGGATACATTAATCGAGATAAGAAAACAATTTACAGGGAAACGACAGTAGAGTGGATGAAACTGAGAATCAAATCAAAGATTTGGAAAGTAAGGAAGCAAAAAAAATAAAAAACAAAAACAAAACAAAAAAACAAACAAAAAACAATAATAACAAGAAGAAAAAAGAATCCAAAAAAATGAAAATTAGGATAATGCAAGAAGCCTCTGGGACAACTTCAAGCATTCCAACATTCCTATAATAAGGATGCCAGAGGGGAAGAGTAAGAGTAAGAAATTGAAAATTTATTTGAAAAAATAATGAAAGAAAGCTTCCCTAATTTGGTGAAGGAAATAGATGAACACGTTCAGGAAGAACACAGAGTCCCCAACAAGATGGATGCACAGAGGCCAACTCCAAGACACATCATAATTAAAATGCCAAAGGTTAAAGATAGAGAATCTTAAAAGCAGTAAGAGAAAAGAAGTTAGTTACGTACAAGGGAGTTCCCATAAGACTGTCAGTGGATTTCTCAAAAGAAACTTTGCAAGCCAAAAGGGATTGGAAAGACATATTCAAAGTCATGAAAAACAGGGACCTACTGCCAAGATTGTTCTACCCAGCAAAATAGAATTTTGAAACAAAGGGCAGATAAGGAGCTTCCCAGACAAGAAAAAAACTAAAGGAGTTCATCACCACAAAACCATTATTATATGAAATATTAAAAGGAGTTGTTTAAGAAAAAGAAAATCAAAACTATGAACAATAAAATGGCAATAAATACATACCTATCAACAACTGAATATAAAAAACAAACTAAGCAAACAAGAAGAACAGAATCATGAGTACAGAGAGCATTTTTATAGTTGCCAGATGTGAAGGGAGTGTGGGGAAATGGAAGAAGAGGTGAGGTGATTAAGGACAAATTGGTAGTTGAAAAATGCCCATGGGGATGTAAAGTACAGTATAGGAAATGGAGTAGCCAAAGAACATATATGTGTGATCCTTGGACATGAACACTGGTGGGGGGATTGCCTGAGCTTGTTGGGGGTGCTTGATAGAGGGGGCAAAAAGGGAAAAATCAGGCCAACTGTGATAGTATAATCAATAAAATATAATTAAAAATGAAAAAATATAATTCCTATGATTATAGAGACATTATGAAATGATCATATTTTGACACAGCTCACAGAAGTACCAATTTGACTAATAGTTAAAAATGTGAATCAAAAGTATTTTTAAAAGTATCATAAGTTAATATTGGCTATTTTTTTAAATATTTTAATAATCAGTACTATATAAAGGACAGTAGATTCATATCCTTAAGGCATGTTGGAGCATGAATTAAATAAAATAACACAGAAATTCTGGTTTTAGCTTTATATTTATCCATTTTTAGTATCATTTAAGAACAAGCAAATTGTTGACTCACCCCCACCTAGTCTGAGTAATTGAGAACTGAACAACAATATATTAGTTCCAGCCTCAGACCATGCTCTGCCATAATTCCTGCTGGCCTTGGTCCTATAGCTCACCCTAAACCTCTTAGCAATGTTGGTTTCTAAGCCTCAATGTAGCTCCTGCTCATCACTTTTTCCTAACAGATTGATCATAACTCTATCCAGGAATAGCCACCTGACAACTAAAATAACTTTCTTCAACCTACACAAAGCTTCAAGAATTAATTTTAGATCCACGTGACTCCAAATGTCTTTCCTTACAAACTGTGCCATTTCTGTTTCTGTGTAGAGTCAAACTACTAATGCAGATGGAAAATTATTGAAAGTTAGATCTAGGGCCATTGCTATTAAAAAGATCATCTTTCCCACCAACAGTGTACTAGTGTTTGCTTTTCTACACAGCCTTGCCAGCACCTGTTGTTTGTTGATCTGTTTATCATGGCCATTCTGACCAGTGTGAGGTAGATATCTCATTGTGGTTTTGATCTGCATTTCTCTGATGACTAGTGATGCCAAGCATCCTTTCAAATGTCTCTGGGCCCTCTGTATCTCTTCCTTGGAAAAACATTTGCCCAGGTCCTTTGCCCATTTTTTGATTGGATCATTTGTCTTCTTGGAGTGGAGTCAAGTGAGTTCTTCATATATTTTGGAGATCAAACCTCTATCTGATGTATCATTAGCAAATATATTTCCCATATGGTTGGCTCCCTTTTCATTTTGCTGATCCTAACCAATAAAACAAAGATGAAAGGAAAATAAGACCAGCAACACTGAAAGGAAAAGAAACCAAAAGAGACAAGAGGGAAGGAGGGAGGGGTGGGTGGGAGAAAAGGAAGGGAATGGGCAAGCCAAGGAACATATAGCAAGGACTCATGGACAAAACCAAGGTGGGGAAGGATTGAAGGAGGGAGGGGGGAGGGGACAGGGGAAAATGGTGGGGGGAAGGCAGAGACAAATGTATTTGGAAAAATAAATTAATTAAAAACAAACAAACAAACAAACAAATAAATAAATAAAAAGATCATCTTTGAGAAAGTCAAATAAAGACAACTCCTGTAGTAGACCTATAAGAAAAAGGCATATCTTTGGGCTGATGGGACTTGTGCCTCTGTGCATGGACTGATAAGCAGATCATAGACTGGTTTTTACCCCACGATCAACTCCTCCAGCCATGTGCAGGTCACAACTTGCATGATTGTGGACTGTGTCCAGGCTCTCAAATCCACTTAGCCAGCACTCCTTCAACTTCAGGTCCCATTTTCTTGCTAGAGCATACTTCCACCCCTTCCCCTGTTGGCCCACCTCCTGGCCAAAACTATGAGGTTTTGATGAGAAAAGTTGCTAAATGAATTTACCACAAGAATCCATCAAGTGTGATTCATGTCTGTGCTTTCCTGTACCTGCCAAGACTGCAAGATGTTAAACTTTCTTTCCACAAATGACATGTGCCTTTAGGGGTCAATTAGAAATGATTAATTTTCAAGGTAAAGTCATGAAAAGTGGCAGGGACAAAATATGTGCATCATTCATTTAGTGCATGAATAAAGGTGACCGTTTTGGTCATAACTGCAAATAGTCTGAACAAGTCATCCTGAAACTGAAAGGTTACCTCAGTTTAATTTTAACTATGTTCACCTGAAGTAATAAAAATAGTCACCTAATGAATATCTTATAAGACTCAGTCAATTAAAATCCTTGATGGTACATGAAAACTTTCACTACCTGGTCAGTATTTTGATCTTTATCAATTTATGAATGGCCCTTTAATACCTTTGTATTTTCTGAGTAAGCTCTCTGAACTGTTTTTATCTCTATAATTTAAAAATTATATGCAACATTTAGTTGTAAGAATATTATTGACTGTGGATTGGTGTGTTTTTTTAATTGAAAACAAAGACTATTTTGATAATTTTCTCTCATTGCCAAAATTTTACTGCCTTCTACTATAGGTTCCCAATGATAAATCATTAATTTCATTAATTAGTAATTAGATTAAAATTAATAAGTGTTCTTTATGTCTTATGCTTTATTTCCATAAAGTAGTCAAACTAAGAGAGACCTTTAGAAAGCCTTATGCAGTTTATACTTAATACTTTTTTTTTAAGGTGGGCAAAACATATTCTACTATGAGTTATAATTATCCCATAAAGTTAGTATGTGATTTGGAAGAAATAAAATGTTATGACATGGAGACAGTGTTCTTTAGACAGACAATTCCAGTCAATATAAATAACACACATAGCAATAAAATTTTTGTTATTGTTCTAATGCTGAGGACTTTTTCTACTTTTGCTTTTGGATATTTCTTCTGTTGGTTTCTACCCTTAGTCTGTTTGGCAACTCTTGCCTGTTCCAAACAGTTTTAGAATTTGCACAGATATTCTTTCCAATAAAGGCAATACATTATACTAAAGGAATAAAAGAAAATTCAATATTAGCATTTATTTTTTTAAAATATTTTATTTATTTATTTTTAGAGAATAGGGAAAGGGGGGAGAAAGAGAGGGAAACATCAATGTGTGGTTGCCACTCACATGCCCTCTCCTGGGAACCTGGCCCTCAACCCAGGCATGTGCTCTGACTAGGAATGGAACCAGCGACTCTTTGGTTTGCAGGCCAACACTCAATCCAGTGAGCCACACCAACCAGGGCAAAATTAGCATTCCTTATGATTACTTATTGCTGTGTAGCAAACTGATCCAAATTTTAATGATAACAACAAAAATTTTCATCTCAATGTTTTAGGCCAGAAATTTAAGCAGGTAAGGCTTATGGGTGGTTTTTCTTTTTCATGTGGTATTGATCATGGTCATTAAGTGGTATTCAACTGCAAGTTCCACTGGTTTGGACTGGCCAAAAGAGCTTCTTTCATGTCCCTAGTGCCTTGGCAGGGATGGCTAGAAATGTAGGTGTGGAGCCCCCTTCCTCCCCCTCAAATCTCAAGGCTTCTTCATTTGTTCTCTTCAGAAGGAATTCTAACTTCTTACATGGTAGCCCAGGACTCCAATGATTCCAGTCTCCTTAACAACCAGGACTGGACTAGTATAACTTCACTTCCACCATACCACATTGGTCAAAGCATCTCATGGAAGCCCACACTTAAGGAGAGGGAAAACAGAATCCACCTCTTGATAGGAAAAATGTCATCTTTAATCTGACATAGTATATTAGTATTCTAATGACATCTGCACATTGCACACTGTGCAGTAATACTTTCTCCCAAGCTTCCATTTGCTGTGGGCTGTGCATCTAAACATATCTGAATCACAGGAATGGTTCCTGATGGAGTCCATGACTGCTGAGTTACTTTTCAGGAGACATAACATGAAAAATGTTTACATTAATATCTGGGAAATTCTTTACCTATAAGTAAAGTCAACATATTATGTTTCTGCACTGTGATGCCTGAGGACCATTGCTGATGTGCTTAGTGGTAGGTTGGCTCTCTGCCTTTAATCTCCTGCCTTTTCACACATCAAGGAAAAGGATCACCATATCACTGTCTAGTCAATGGGCTCAGTCTCCTTAAATAGTCAGAGAAACCATAGTCCCAGTGCTACTATACCTGTTACTTGACTCCTTGCATGCCCCACTTTGCTCACAAATCAGTAGTTTAAAGACTGATTATGTCTATAGGCCTTTATCACACTAGAACCAGCTATTGATAATTGGAGTGAGTAGTGATTGGCATTTATCTTTTCTATTTATATTAATATGACCATGAGCCTTTTTTGTCCAATTCATGTTATCAAAAATCTTTTCAAAGATTTTGCCAAACTGCAATCTCACCCCTCCAACAAAAACAAGTGTGGGGTATTTAACTTAAAAGCACCAATATCACTGGAAAAATCTTAGCTTTTATTGATTAAAATCAATTGAATAAATATTTAGTTATGTTGATTATCTGTGGCAAGTAATGGGGAATAAATGAACTCAGTAGAATAATAAATGGCCCTAGCTGGTGTGGCTCAGCGGATTGAGTGCTGGCCTGCAAACCAAAAGGTCGCCAGTTCGATTCCCAGTGTAAGGCATATGCCTGGGTTGCAGGCCAGGTCCCCAGCAGGGAACGCACAAAATGCAACCACATTGATGTTTCCCTCCCTATTCTTCTCCCTCTCTTCGCCTCTCTAAAAATAAATAAATAAAATCTTTAAAAAAAGAATAAATGTATAAAGATGATTCTCATTCTGTTAATAGCATATGTAATTCCTTGAATCTGAGAACACTTGCTTTAATATTTGCATGTGTGTGTGTGTGTGTGTGTGCACCTATTTGCCTTCCTCAAAGAATTATAAAAGACCACATATAAAAAGATGCCAAGGTTAAAGGTTCATCACCCTTGTAAAATTTGGATAAAATGTGCTGAGAGAAAAAAGGCAGCATCATGCATATAGTAAATTTTCACATTTATACCTGACTGTGGATAACAATTTCTGAAAACAGTTTTTTTTTTTAAATTTTTACTGTGATACATTTTAAACACCTTTTCTATAGCCATGACCTCTTGCCCTTCATTGAGCAGATGTGTTTTCTAGAATGATTGCCAATGTTCTCTTATTCATTGTAATTGAAATGAATGCTGATAAATGATGAATGTGAGCAGACATTAAGTCTTAATTAACTGAATAGGGTAATAATATATGGCTAAATAGTTGGATGATACTTGCATGCATAGAAAATAAGCAGTAAGTTCCTAGGCAATAAATTGTAGTCCTTTATTTCTAATATTAACATGATATGCAAAGGAGAATTGCATGATTTAGGGCAGACATAGTAATAACTTCATTGTGATATCAGAACTATAAGTTATGTTTCCTGAAAACTTTTCATTTTGGAGCAGTATCATTATTTAATGAATTTTAAACCAGTATAACATATCAACACAGGTTTAATTCACTTATTAAATTTTCTTAATTGATTTATATTAGTTTTTCCAATGTTTGTAATATTCTAACAATTGAAAGAATATAAAGTATTGATTGTTTAAATTTTTCACATTCTCTTAGAATCTCCAATATTTATGTAAATATATAAATGGAGAAATCATAATTTCAAATGTATAAGGTGTTTCTATAAATGTTAATACAATACCTGACTTATACCATTTATCAGTCCTTAAAAATGTCAGTCACTGCCCTGGGCCAATGTGGCTCAGTTTGTTGGAACATTGTCCTATAAAACAAAAAGTTGTAGGTTGATTACTGGTCAGGGCACATACCTGGGTTGCAGGCTCATCCCTGATTGGGAGGGGAGGGCAGGGGAATGCATGTGAGCATCAATCAATTAATGTTTCTCTCTCACATTGATGTTTCTCTTCCTCCCTTCCCCTCTCTCTAAAATCAATAAGTATGTTCCCTCATAAGGATAAAAACAATGTCAGCCAATCACTCAGTAGAAATAACATTGTTTACAAAATTAAAAATGCAACTGTAAAGAATACCATCGAGTCTTGGCTTTACAACATGCATTAACATAATTTTGATTTTTTTAAAGGCTGGATAAGACCTACAAAGGAGTTATTCACAGTAATAAGTCTGCAAAAAAGAGATATAAAAAACATTTATTATTAAAAGATAAAAGGCAAGGAGAAATATCAACCATCTATGTGCCCAGCTTTTTATCTTGACTCTGCTGTCACCTTTCTGGGTGAAATGGGACAAAATTCATCATCGCAGTTACCTCATGCTTAAGATTCAGAACAAAGGGCCTAAGATCTCCTTCAGTGCCAGTTTTCTGGTTCTAGAAGTTTTCTATTCTAATATTACTTTAATCTAATTTTACTTAGAAGTTATTTTACTTAGAGGCTCAAAGGTGATTATGATGAAAGTAGGCAGGAACAAGTCGTGAAGTAAGAAAAGTGTGTCTTTCGTATCTCCCACTGGTTTGCCTTGAACATTTTGGTATGCAGGGTGAGAGAGAAGCTCACATATTCATATATCTAAACATCAAAGTAATAAATGAAACTATCGAAGTATTAAATAGAATATATTCTTTAGTACCATCTTGTTAAAGTAACTTCCAAATGACCTCAAGGGTCAAATCTATGTCTGATGGTGAGGCACAGTTCCTCATTCTCTTCTTACTCCAGGTTCATTCTATCCCATGAGGAACCATAAGGGACCATATATGTGAAGGTCTATGTATGTCTTTCCAAGGTCCATTCATGCCTTCCTCAAAGAACAATTTCTTGGCCACACATTCTGGGACCACCTCTCAGGAGGACAAACACAGAAGAAAACTTTTTTCACTGATATGTCTCCTAAAGCAAGGGACATAAAGGAAAGAATAAACAAGTGGGACCTCATAAAAATAAGAAGCTTCTGCACGGCAAAAGAAAACATCAGCAACATGAAAAGGGAGCCAACCACATGGGAAAATATATTCGCTAATGATCCATCAGATAGAGGTTTGATCTCCAAGATATATAAAGAACTCACTCGACTCCACTCAAAGAAGACAAACGATCCAATCAAAAAATGGGCAGAGGACCTGGGCAGAGGCTTTTCCAAGGAGATACAGAGGGCCCAGAGGCATTTGAAAGGATGCTTGGCATCACTAGTCATCAGAGAAATGCAGATCAAAACCACCATGAGGTACCACCTTACACCGGTCAGAAGGGCCATAATAAACAGATCCACAAACAACAGGTGCTGGCGAGGCTGTGGAGAAAAGGGAACCCTAGTCCACTGTTGGTGGGAATGCAGACTGGTGCAGCCACTGTGGAAAGCAGTGTGGAATTTCCTCAAAAAGCTGAAAATGGAACTGCCTTTTGATCCAGTGATTCTCCTGCTGGGACTATACCCTAAGAATCCCAAAACGCCAATACGAAAGAACCTATGCACCCCAATGTTCATAGCAGCACAATTTACAATAGCCAAGTGTTGGAGGCAACCTAAATGCCCATCAGTAGATGATTGGATCAAAAAGTAATGGTGCATATACACAATGGAATACTACGCAACAGAAAGAAAAAAAGAACTACTAAACTTCATGACAGCATGGATGGAACTGGAGAGCATTATGCTAAGCAAAATAAGCCAGGGGGCGAAAGACAAATACCATATGATCTCACCTATAAGTGGAACCTAACCAACAATACAAAGATGCAAGGAAAATAAGACCAGCAACACTGAAAGGAAAAGAAATCAACAGAGACAAGAGGGAAGGAGGGAGGTGGGGCGGGGAAAAGGAAGGAAAGGGGAAAGTCAAGGAACATATAGCAAGGACTCATGGACAAAACCAAAGGAGAAGAGCTGAGGGAGGGAAGGAGGGAGTGGGCAAGGGAAAGTGGTGGGGGGTAGGCAGAGACAAATGTCTTTGAAAAAATAAATTAAAAAAATAAACTCTTTCAAAAAATTCAGATTTAAAAAAAAAGAGTGTTGTAACTTATTTCAACTAAAATGACTGTTATCAGCCATAACACTTTGGTTCAAGAGGAAAAGTTCCTTACAGTAAACACATCAGGCAAGGAGATACATTTGCTCACGTGGTCAGAGAAGAGAGGTCTAGCACGGAAACACATTTAGGATTATCTTCACATGTAGTCAGAGTAGCCATGTCTGCAGAGCAGGACCACCCACTGATAGGCTCTTGGGCAAATTCCACACTTGGCATCAGTGATGCAAGGACATCTATTGTATCTTCAGACCAAGAAGTGTGGAGTACACAACTTTCAAGGTTTAACTGAGACAGGTTCCAGACCACTGCTGAAACAGCCGAGCTCCACCCACCAGCATGCTGTTCCACACCTCATTGGTCTCCTTTGGCATCGGCCGCTGGAGGCTCTGCCCTGCTGGACTGAGGACTTTGCCTGACCTGCTGCACACTTGACTCTGGAGATCCTTCCTTGCAAGACACTGGCAGCTCCTTTGTTCATTGTGCTGTATCCTGGACCCACATACTGAGACTCTGGGACTTGTGTTTGTTATCCCTCAATGATAGCTGTATGTGTATGCTATATTTTTCTTAGATTGTTAAAGTGTTAGTAAGATATTAGCATCTTTTGATGTTCTACTTTGAGTGAAACTGCATTCAATAAAAGCTGAGTGAATAGAAAAAAAGAAAAAAAAAGAAAACGACACGGACTTAGAGAGCAGTCTTAGTGCCATGAAGCAGGTGTTCAAAAGTCTCAATGCTTTGAAGCATGTTCTACAAGAGAAACATGAGCCCTCAGCAAAAACATTTTCTTAGCCTCGTGGACATTTTGTCCCAAGTGACAATGAGTGGCTAGAGTAGGAATGGAGTAGGACCCTGAAGTGCAAGTACCCAGGGCAAGGGAATTTCTCTTCCAGATCTAAAAAAGGTATTTTCCCCTACACTTTCACTTTCCTCTACTCATGACTTTTAAGCAACCAGTATTTACCTTGGTCTCATCTCTGTCACATTAACACTTCATCCAACGCTATCCTTTCCTTTGATAGTCTTTATTCTCATAGCCATGACTCATTCATGCCTTTAGATTTTTACAAAGACGTAAATAATTTTTGAAAAATAATTTCAGGTCCAAGGTTGAAAATTTTCACATATAAAATTTGTAACCTTTTAAGGGGGATTATTTTTAGTGAAAGTACTCTTAGGGATACAATATCTTGACTCATGAAGGAGTATCTATTTTGAGAGTTCTTTGTAGAATGTCAGACAGAAAAATAAAGTTCCCTAAACTTTGACAGATTTATATAGACTTATGCAAAAAATATCTATTTAATATTGAAATAATACTTTCCTTAGGATATGAAGGCTGGCTTCCTTTCATGGAAAAGTAGCCCTGCCAAAAATTGGTTATATTTAACATTTTTACAAATACTAATGGTAATGACAATAATTAGAAAACTAAAAATTTAGGTCAACATCTCTCTGTATCTCTTGTCCTAGGTTCAAGAACTTCATAAAACAAATATTTTCAAAATTTTGAGAATTTCAGACCTCTTTAAATGACAGGGATTAATATAAGTTGTATTTAACACCAATTCATCATTTTTCAATCCGTCTTTTATGCTTTTGAAATTCAAATAGGATTACGCATATCTCTGCTTGAGTCAAAATAATTGTTCCTAATTGTCTATGAGGTATACATAGTTCAGTGTCTTAGAGTTGAATATAATTCCTTTAGGATTTCTCCCTTACCTAACATCTCTTTTCATCTCCTCACATCCCTCTTCACTCCTTATGACATCTAGAAGGTATTGTGGTGACTTGCTCAAGACCCGGCTAAAACATCTCTGTGGGACATTTTCACCTCTGCAGTGGCAACTACGGAGTTCTTCCTCTGTGTTCTTACAGCACTTCTTAAATACTTTTTGTCTTATTCTCTGTCTACTGCTCTAAAAATTACTTTACCTTGAGTTAAAGAATCTCTGTTCCTTTCTGTTTTATATCTGCAGAGCCTAGCATTGAACTAAAATACTTTTCAATAAAATTTTGTTTATGTAAGTAATGATACTATTGGCTGTCAAAGCAGTGGTAAGAAATGAGAAGGAGCAAAGCAATCAAATGTTTCTTAGGTGGGATTTCTCATAATGATAAGTATAAAGTTAGGTGAGGTCACCATTTTTTTCTGAAGCAAGTATGGGTCTGGGCGTACAGACAGAACACAAGATAAAATATTAGATATCAGAAAGACTTCTAAAATATCCGGTTTGTGGTCATTATATGCTCTACATTTAACCTTTGGAGAGGAGAAACCTATTCTCTATAGTTTAATTATAAGCAAATCTATCATTTTGTCAGACTCTTGCTGAAAGAATAAGTAAATGGATTGTTACATTTCAATCAAAATGGCAAAGCTGATGTAATAATACCCATCTCCAACAAAAAGTAAGACTGCCATACAAAAATTCAACAAACCGTACAACATGTAAATGCTGTCATGTACCACATAAGCACATTTTGGTAAATGACCAAGTGCATATATAATTATGGTCCCATAAGATTTTAATGGAGCTGAAAAATTCCTATCACCTGGTGACATCATTATCACCTAAACCTCATAGTGCAATATATTACACAAGTACTTACCATAGTGTTGTAATTGCCTAGAGTTATTCAGTACAGTAATGAGCTGTACCGATTTGTATACTACGAGCTGTAGAGGAACAGAATTTGTCACCCCAAAATATGTCTATTTGGCATAAGGATTATTTTAGGCTAAATAAATAAGAAACAGCAGACATAAGGGATTCTCTGAAAACCAAGTAGAAGTTACCATTGTAAATGACACATTTGTAAGGGTGTCTATCTCTCTGTAATAGGAAGGGGAGACCTTTTCTCTAGAAATGCTTATCAATGAAGAAGACAACAACTTAAATCTGCCTCACAACCTCCCTATTGTTTCCTGTGCTTTTCTTAATAACCAACAATAATTGACTCTTGCCCACTGCCTGAATATCTTGTGACTTTAGCTGAAGATGATATTTAAGGTGGTGGCTTGGGTCATTTCAGTGAGTTACTCTGTGGTGAATCACATCTATTGATTTGTGAATGTTGCACCATCATTTCTTTCCTGGAATAAATCCCACTTGATCATGATGTATGATCTTTTTGGTGCATTGCTATAGATTTGCTAATATTTTGTTGAGGATTTTAGTATCTATGTTCATCAATGATATTTGTTTATAATTTTCTTTTTTTGTAGTGTCTTATCTGGTTTTGGAATTAGAATGAATAATGTAAATTAATAATTAAATAAACTAAATAAATGTTCATGGATAAAAAGTCTCAGTATTTTCAAAATGTCAGTTTATCCCAAGTTTACCAATAGTTTCAATGCAATCTCACTCAAAATCTCAGCAAGTTATTTTGTAGATGCTGACAAACTAATTCAAAAGTCTATACAAAAGGGAGAAATATCCAAGATATTCAACACAATATTGAAGGAGAGGAACAAAGCTGGAAGTCTGACACTACCTAACTTCAAGACTTACTATAAAATTATAGTATTCAAGACAGTGTCGTGTTGATGTAAATATAGACAATCAGGGAAAATACACCCATATAAATATAGGCAACTGATCCTAGACAAAGGACCAAAGACAATTTTATAGGAAAATTATAGTCTTTTAAATAAGTGGTGGTGGATCAACAGGACATCCATATAAAATTTTTGATATCAACCTTAGACCATTCTCAAAAAAAACTCAAAATATATCAAAAACCTAAATATAAAATGGAAAAATATAAAACTCTAAATATAAAATAAAAATATAAAAATATAGAAAGCAGTAGCAAAGGTCAAGAAGACTTAAGGCTTGTAAGTCTTGAGATTTAGAATTGTATTCTCAGCGTAGAATAATAACATAGACGTGTTGACAAGAAGGGAGTGATAATATCTATTTGAATTTTTAAAAATATCATTCCAATGTTTGCACAGAATTTGACCTGTACAGTACATAGTCTTTTTACAATGGTTTATTTTACTTGGCAATACTCATTTAAGGTTGTTCCATGTCTTTTGATGACTTGAATATTCATTTCTTCTTATCAATTATTAATATCCCATTTTGTGGATGTACCCCAACTTACTTGTTCATGTACCACAGAAGGGCATCTTAGTTGCATCCAAGTTTTAGCACTTATTAATAAAGCTGCTATAAACATTTATGTGCATGTTTTTGTGTGGACATAAATCTGGTTAAAACTCATTTAAGTAAGTACCAATAAATATGGTTTCAAGTACCACCAAAAAAAAATAAAAAATAAAAAAATAAAAATAAAACTACCAGTAGATAAATATGAGAAAATCTGTATGATCTTGGGTATGACAATGAAGTTTTAGATATAATACCATAAATCACAAAAGAAATAATTGATAAGCTGAATTTCATTAAAACTGTCAACTTTTGCTTTGTGAAAGATAGTATCATGAGAGTGAGAAGACAAGCCACAGGCTGGGAGAAAATATTTGCAAAAAACATACCTGATAAGGATCTGTTATCCAAAATATAGAAAGGACACTTAAAACTCGACAGTAAATAACAAACTACCTAATTAAAAAATGGGCCAAAGTCCTTAACAGTCATCTCACCAAAGATATACACATGACAAATAAGCAGATGAAAAGATACTTCACATAATTTATCACCAGGGAAATGTAAATTAAAACAACAATGAGATGTTCTTTACTAGATGAATGGATGAATAAACTGTGGTAGGTACATCCAGACAATGGAATATTGTTGAGTGCTAAAAAATACCCTGAGTTATGCAGCCATGAAAAGACATGGAGAAACATTAAATATATGTTAATAAGTAAAAAAGCCATTCTGAAAAGGTCACATATTATAAGAATCCCATATTAACCTTCTGGAAAAGAAGGCTACACTATAAAGACAGTAAAAATATCGGCTCTGATCAGGGATTTTGTCTGTTGGAGGGAGCGGTGAGTAGGAGGAACACAAAGGATTCTTAATGCAGTAAAAATATTTTGTATGATACTATAATAATGGATACATATTAACAAAGGTTTGTCCAAACTCATAGGATGTACAACACCAAGAATGAACCATAATGTAAACCATGGACTCTGGGTGATGATTCTATGTCAATGGAAGTTCATCGATGTAACAAACGTACCACCCTGGTGGGGGATGTTAAAGTAAGGGAGGTTATACATATGTGGAGACAAGGGTTATATGGGAAATCTTTGTATTCTTTCTCTATTTTCCTGTGACCCAAACTGTTGTTATAAAACCCAAACTGTTGTTATAAAAAGGTTTATAATCAATGTTTCCTCTTTCTTTATTTGTACCCTACTTTCAAAATGACAGTAAAAAATAGTATGTTATGGATATATTTAGATGTTTCTTTTGTTACCCTACCTTTGATTTTGAGCTTTATTCCTCTTTTAAAGGATAACATTTGAAATACTTTCAGCAAAACAATAATTCTTAAGTTATGCACACACATGTGCACACCTACTAAAAAATCTAAGCTCTCTCTGTTTCCCCTCTTTCCATCTCTCAGACAGATAGATGATAGATAGATAGACAGAAAGATGATGATGGGTAGACAAACAGACCTCCTTTTCTCTTTCCCCATCTTGTCATTTTTAAAATCAAGACTATTTTTTAAAAGAAAAATAATTTAGTTAATATAATAATAATAAATGAGGGAACTTTATGAGCAAAGAAAATTTCAATAATGAAGATTTCAAAAATAAATTATAATAATTCAAGCTCTTATAAGCATTTATTAAAAACTACTCTAAGGTCATATTGACAATAAAGTCAAAATACAATCCCATAATTTTAATCTCTCTAAATTCTGTGAAAAGATATTTTTGTTCATCTTTTTCATACATGTACATTATTAACATTAAACACTTGCCCTAAATTAACAAATTATCACTAACATAAGGAACATAGAAAAAATGAACAACCAGAAATTTAAGGCATTACACGTTAAACTTATGGCTTTGGAAAAAGGCTTTTAAAGTAAGAAAGCAGAGCTTTAGAATTGAATTGCAAGGTAAGGTATCTCAGATAAAGTGGGGATTAAGTGGAGGCAGGATTTTAGAGATAGATGTTGTGGAGGATATTCCTCCAGGGAGGACATTCTGAGCAAAGACAGAGGCAGAGGATGTACAAAGTGTGCTAGGGGTACCATGAACAAACCAGCTACTCAGAGCACAATGTTTACAATATGGGAAGAGGTTGCTCCATAGAGTGGCTCAGGTGTTAGTGTAAAAGCACAAACTGCAAGAAAGAGGACTTGTCATTTAATCCTGAGGTATTACAATGTCATTGAAGATATGTTAGCAGTTATTTGAGCAGATAGGCAAATATCAAAGATATTTGATAGAAATAAGAGGTTAATAATAGTAATGTGACATTAACATGAATGAGACTTTATATATTGATAGATTCATTATTCATCAACTTGAATATCAGGCAAAATGTTAGATGATTAAAAAATGAAAGGACATAGCCTTGTCCTCAAGTTGCATTTAGGTAATATATTGGTCAAGGTTTAGAAAGCAACATAACCAAATAGATAGATGATGGATAGATAGATGATGATGAAGATAGATAGATGATGATGATAGATGATATATAGGTAGATAGATAGACAGATAGATGATAGATAGATAGAAAGAAAGAAAGAATATAGATAGATAAATAGACTTTAAGAAATTAGCTCATATGATTGTAAAGGCTTGACACATCCAAAATCTGAACCACAGATTAACAGGCTGGCAAACCAGGAGACCCAGGAAAAAAATGCAGTATAAGCTTCCAAGATGGTTGCTAGAAAAATTCCCTCTTCTTCCAGGGAAATCAGGCTTTGTCTGTTAAGGCCCACAACTGATTGGGTAAGATCCATCCAACCCACATAATGAGTGATAATCAGCTCTACTCAGAGCCCACAAGTTGAAAATTTAATCTTATCTGAAAAATACAACACTTTCACAAAAATAGCTAGAATATCATCTGACCAAATATCTGGGTTGGGTTCCAGGTCCTAGTCAAGTTGACATAAAAATTAACCATTACAGGAATCAAAAGATTAAAAAAGGCACAAAAAAAGTTCTTTGAGAGACATCTGTAAAAAATATAACTGAGGCTCAAAGATTGTAGTGATCAAGCCTTTGGTTGGGAACAGCTGGTTAGAGAAGAAAGATGCCAAGAAGGGGTGTAAGAGAAGTCTCTAAAAGTAATTTTTCACTGCTTGGATTAAGCTACAAACCAGCCTAGACAATACCTATGCCTGGTTCACTGTACTGACACCATAATTGACATCTTTACACCATAGTGTCCCAACCTGCATGAACCCATTAACCTCAAGACAGAAAGGCAGATACCTTACCAGGCTCAACCTTGGCATCATTCCAAGCACAGAGAGAGGAATGGCCAATGTCAGAGTTATTACACACACACACACACACACACACACACACACACACACACACACACACGTCCCTTCTCTTACTGGGGAAACTGTAACACCAGAACACATTTTGGAATAAGGCAATACGTGGAAACTAATCAATAATCATTTAGTATGCTATTTAGTATTGTATAAATTTTTAAAATGTTAAATATTGCAAACCAGGAGAGTAACTTATTAGGAAGGCATGTGAAAAACCATTAAGATAAGAATTTAGTGAATAGAATGAAGGAATACAAAACTCCCAGTAAGAAAATCTTTAGTTGTCTGTTGCAATAGTGAGGATGAAAAAGGATATGGTTCCACTTATAGGTGAGATCATATGGTATTTGTCTTTCACCCCTTGGCTTATTTCACTTAGCATAATGCTCTCCAGTTCCATCCATGCTGTCATAAAGTTTAGTAGTTCTTTTTTTCTTTCTGCTGCATAGTATTCCATTGTGTATATGTACCATAACTTTTTGATCCAACAATACAAAGATGTAAAGAAAATAAGACCAGAAACACTGAAAGGAAAAGAAATCAACAGAGACAAGAGGGAAGGAGGGAGGGGACAGGGAAAAGGAAGGGAAGGGGAAAGTCAAGGAACATATAGCAAGGACTCATGGACAAAACCAAAGAGGAACAGCTGAAGGAGGGAAGGAGGGAGGGGACAAGGGAAAGTGGTGGGGGGGAGGCAGAGACAAATGTATTTGAAAAAATAAATTAAAATAAAATTTAAAAAAAGAAAAAGGATATGGGAACATTTATCAAAGAAAATCTGATGATAGGGTGATGGCCTGTTTGTAGTGTCTGGCCTTGAGATTAATGAAGATGGGTCAAGATGAAGCCAGAGACACATAGGAAAGCTTAGAAAATACAGGATATCAATTATGATGATGTTATAAGAAACCGGGCATGAAGCGTGTTCAAGAATGGTTTGTAGAATCTTCTGGAGAATATTTAGAAGGTTTATTTCAATTTCAGCTATCTCATTCATACATAAAAATAAAAGCATACATGATACTCAATTAAAAGTGTTAAAAAGTTGCATATGTATTTTACTGCATGGTCAATATAATACTAGAAATAACATAAAATAGAATAATAATGGTGCCAATGACATCTGTGCCTAGACCTCCATTTCTGGTACTAAGGTAAGAGATTTTCACCCTGGATTTTCTCCCTCCATATCTATGTAGCTGACAACAGAAATGATATTAATAATTATACCTGGGCCAGAACTTGGGCCAGTGACACCATATTCAAGTGCTTAGCTTGTGCTCATAGAGGAAAGTTAGGACTGTCAAGTTTGGAATAAGTTATTTGTGTAAACACAATAAACAATGCAGTAGTTCCAAACCTTGGTTGAAACTCAGTCTCCTTTCATTAACCCCACCTCCCACCTCGCACCTCCAGTCTCTATTAGAATTAGTTAAGTATCCCAACTTAAGATAAAGTTGGAAAACTATGAACCTATTACTATTATTTCAACTTCTTTGATTTTCAGAAACTCATAATAGCTACACTTTTATTGACTATTTCTACATGCCAGATATTCTTATATGTGCATAACAGTTCATAGGTAGAATTATCTCTATATTACAGATGAAGAAATGGAGGCTCTGAGAGGTTAATTAACTTGCCTTAAATTACAGAGCTAGGCAATATTATGGCTGGGATTTGAAACCCAGGCATTCTGACCCTACAGTTTTATCTCTTAAATGCTAAACTATGCTAAACCTTTTTATCTGACCAAACTGGGCAGGTGGTCAGCACGGCAAAAGAAAATATCAGCAAAATGAAAAGAGAGCCAACCGTATGGGAAAATATATTTGCTAATGATACCTCAGATGGAGGTTTGATCTCCAAGATATATAAAGAACTCACTCGACTCTACTCCACGAAGACAAATGATCCAATAAAAAAATGGGTAAGGACCTGGGCAGATGCTTTTCCAAGGAGGAGATACAGAAGGCCAAGAGGCATTTGAAAGGATGCTCAGCATCACTAGCCATCAAAGAAATGCAGATCAAAATCAGCATTCTTTAGAAAAAAATTCTCAATATGCAGTCTGACACATCTTCTCTTTAGTGTTTCATCCTAATCAATATTAGGTAATTAGAAAAAGAACTTTCAACAATGATCTCTAAAAGGTGAAAATGACAGCTGAAATGATAATTTTAATATTTGTGAAACAAGGTACACAAGAATTTAGTGATAAATAAAATATATTAACAAAGGGAAGGAACATGTCAAGGACAAGGGAATTTGTAAATCTCTTCTAAACAAGTATGTATAAGACAAAACACAAACGTCGTTCACAGTTTACAACCTAGCTAAGGAGACAAATTATACATAAAATCAATAGTAGAATGTCACTTAATTACATTTTCAAATATAGCAGTACTGTGATCATCCTTATTGTAGCCTTGGAACCAATAATCTTTCATTTTCCTGGATAATTTCAATGTGAACATTGGAGTTGGCACAATATGGAGGAAAATACATGATCCATTTCTATTCACTTCCCACACTACTTTGAGTTTGACCAAAGCATCCATATATAATTTTCTCTAATATTTTATCATAAATCATT
Organism: Pteronotus mesoamericanus; assembly: GCF_021234165.1. Classification (NCBI taxonomy): domain Eukaryota; kingdom Metazoa; phylum Chordata; class Mammalia; order Chiroptera; family Mormoopidae; genus Pteronotus; species Pteronotus mesoamericanus. The sequence continues at coordinate 65,051,926 of NW_026555321.1, forward strand.
TCTTCTGATACTTTTATTCTTTTTTTTTCACTTATCTGCATTGATTGGGCCTCAGAGAACAATGTGACTCGCTATCAGAGGCTTCCACTCACCCCTGCATAATAAAATGTTCTATATTTATATAATACTTTACTTAGTCATGCATTTCTGACCTAACAAGAAATTAGTTTCCAGCTGATGAAGCATGTTATCATGTAAGAGGGGAGAACGAGTGCTGGTAATGGCCATGTTAGAATTGAAAAACACTTCCATACTCCATCCTTCTGCATCATTCTTACCATTTCCGGTTTTCCCCACCATACTTCTGAGGTGAGGAGGCACTGTCTCACAAAGAATAAAAGTATTAATCAGGAATTTAAGAGAGGAGTAGAGGCTATATTTTCACCAAAATAAAGAAAAAGATCATGGAAATTACCATGCAGAGACTATTATTAATCCAAATAAGTAATAGGTCCAATGATGAGTACCCAGAATTAGAACTGTTGGATCACAGAGTAGTTACATTATATTACATCATACCATTTTTACATCATGGTTGGACTGATTTACATTCCCACCTTATGTTAGAACTATGTTATTATTTCTAGAGTTCTGGGGAATGGCCATCTGTGATTCTAAAAATTTGTCCATTTTATGTAGGTTATCTGAACTGTCATGTACAATTATTCATACTAATCTCTTACAATCTTTGTTATTTCTGTAGAATTGGTAGTAATGCCCATCTTAATTTCTGATTCGGTGATCTGAAGTCTCCTCCTCTTTTGCTTGAACAATCTTGCTAAAGTTTTCTCAATTTTATTGACCTGTTCTAAACACCAACTTTTGGTTTCTTCGACTTTACTGTTTTTCTATTTTTCTAGATCATTTCTCTCTACTATAACCTTTATTGTTTCCTTCTGTCCACTTCAGGCTTATGTTGCTTTTTTTCTAGTTCCTTACATTTTAAAGTTACATTTTTGAGTTGAGATCTTATCTCTTTTTTATGCAGGTATTTAGAGCTATAAATGACCTTTTCAGCACTGCCTTCTGTGCCTCTCACAAGTTTTTATATGTGATGCTTTCATGTTCATTTATCTCTATAAATATTTGCTAATTTCCCTTGTGATTTATTCTTTAATCCATTGCTTGTTTAAGAGTATGTTATTTAATTTCCATAAATTTTCTCATTTTCCAGTTTTCCTTCTGTTATTGATTTCTAACTTTATCTCTTGTGGTCAGAGAAAGATGCACCTGTATGATATTTATCTTTTTACATCTATTGAGACTTCCTCAGTGGCTTCACAGGTGGTCTACCCTAAAGAATGTCACATATGTCCCCTTGAGAGGATGTGTATACTGTTGTTGAATAGTGTTCTGTATATGTCTGTTTGTTAGGTTTAGAGGTTAAATGTGTTGTTCAAGTCTTCAATTTCTTTAGTTATCTTATGACTGGTTGTGCTTTTCATTACCAATAGTGGGATACTGAATTCTCTAAATTACTATAGAAATGTTGATTACTCCCTCTATTGTTTAATTTTTGCTTCATATATTTTGATGGTCAGTTATTAGGTATATAAGTGTTTGTAATTATTGTTTCTTCTTGCTCTATTAAATATTTTATTAATATATAATGTCTCTCTTTGTCTTATGTGAATTTTTCTTATTTAAAGTATAGTTTGATATTAGTGTGGCCACTCCTGTTTTGTTGTTGTTGTTGTTGTTTTTTGCATGAAGTATCTTTATCCATCTTTTTACTTTCAGCCTATTTGTGTCTTTGCAACTCTTGCAGACAGCATATAGGTTAATCATTTTTCTTGTTCTTTTTGCCAATCTTTTCATAGAGTTTAATCCATTTACATTTAAAGTAATAACTGATGTATAGAGACTTACTTCTGTCATTTGCTATTTGTTTTCTATACACTTTATAGCTTTTCATCCCTCATTCCTTTTGTTACTATATTTTTGTATTGTTTATTTTTATAGTTAAGCCAATTTAATTCCATTTTTATTCCTTTACTGTATACTCTATAACTGTACTCTTTGTGGTTGTCCATTGGGATTACATTTAATATTCTAAAACTATGACTACAATTTTAGTTTTACCCACTTAACTTTAATAACATGCATAATTCTGCTCATTAAAGCTGTGTTCTAACCCATTTCAGTAACTGAAGTCACATTATATGACCAAAAACATAAACTAATAATTGTTTTTTAAAGCTTGCAATATCTGAAACAATGTCAACAAGTGAATTTACCTTGCCTTCATTTTAATGTTAAACTGCTGGTGGCTTTGTTATTCAGGGGTAAATACATGGGTGAATGATTATGAACAATCAATTACCAGTCTTTACAAATAGCCCAGTCTGGGTTTGGTTAGGGTTTCATTTTATATTTGATATTTACTTGTCATCATTTATATTTGATATTTGCTAAGCACATTATAATTTTCAGTTTGTGTTCTACATGCATTTGCTACCTACAGAGCTAAGAATCAATGGTTTCAAAACTATTGCATTTTGAATGAAAAGACAATGATTCATTTTTTTAAAAAAAATTTTCTCCCCCTACAACTCCTCTTCAGTATGCCTGGTCCTGCTTTCCTCTTTTTCTCATTTCAGTTCTTTGTACATTAAAATGTTTGTGCTATGTTTCCTTTTTAAAAATTTTAATTGTATGTTTCCATTGCCATTTAGTCCCTTTAAACCCCCCACCTGCCACAATCACCACGCTGTTGTCCATGTCCATCAATCCTTTTTCCTTTTTGCTTAGTCCCTCTACCCCATACCTTCCCTCCACCATAGCTGTCATCTGCTCTATGAGTCTCTCTATTTTCTTTGTTAGTTCGGTTTGTTCATTAGATTCCATATATGAGTAAAATCACATGATATTTCTCTTTCTCTGACTGGCTTATTCACTTAGCATAATGTTCTCCAGGTCCATCTATTCTGTCGTATTAATCCCAGAAGAATTCTGTGGTAACAAATTTACTGTTTATGTGTTGTTTTCAGTTTCAACAATGGTGAATAATATGTGAGATGTAGTGAGTAGCAAATAAAATAGTGTATGTGACAGTGCTTTGTCAATTCTAAAATACATATTTTAGTTATTAGGGACCAGTAAGCACTATGCATCTGTCCTTGTGTTAGGACAAATAAACACTTAGATTAATTCTATCCATTGTTAACAATGAAAACTAATTTTCATTTGAGCCCTTACTTGTTTTCAAGCAAAACAGGCCTTTACCTATGATATTAAAACACTCTAAAGAGAACCAATACCCAAGTAACTAAATTTTTCAAATGGAGAAACTGGCTGAGAGGAATAGCTACTTAAGGGATGGTTTGCTGTGAATGTGTTCTAGAATTAATATGTTGAACTGATTCAGGGTTGCAATGTTCTGAAAGAATCTGCTCTTGGATGTTAGCCAAATGCTTTCAGCTTTTTTAGAACAGATTAATTCAGGTCATTTTGAAGAAAGAACAAAAGTTACAGATTAATCATTTTATTTCTTTTTCTTACTGCAGAAATCTTAGTATAAAAGATGACTGTTATGTGTTGGAGAGTTACCACAATATTCTTAGCTTATTCATTTTCTCTGTAAACAATGGGGTATCTATAGTCCCTAAAGACTGTTTCAGGAGCTACGGGTCTTAGATTTATTGTGACATAAAATCTCTGCTCTTAAGAATATATGTTTCATACCCAGAAGCAAAAAATAAGCAAGTATAAACAAATAAGATAAGCTCAAGGGTTTACAAGGAAGACTACAAACTTGTAATTCATTTATACAGCTAAAAGCTTATTGCAATATTTTCACAAATGTTTGGGCATTTGGCAAGGCTTATTTCTTGTCTTATCAATTCATGTTATGACAGGTTGATGTAAAGAGATAATATTTTTGTAACCTTTTACTCCTTAAATTTTAATTAGTTTTTATCCCTCTGCCCCATCTATAATGTATGAAGATGGTATGTAAAACATCACTTTAGGAAGAAGTATGCAAAACAAACAGGAAGAGTTGGGGATTACTGCTACCCAAGGGACACCTTCAGATCGCCTGGCCCTGGTGGCCAGCAAGGCTGCTGCTTGCAGTCCCACAGGACTATATTTGTACTTTAAAAGATCCTGCCTGAGTTTCTGGCTTCCAATCAGCCTGAAAATGTGTTGGCTGAGATCCTCCTATTGGGATACTGAGGTCTCAGCACACCCTCAACTACAGGGAGCCATTAGAAATAAAATAGGCTGCTTGCCCAACTGCACAGATTTAAGAGACACCAAGAGTTAAAGCAGGGTTGAGTGATAAGGTTTATTTCCTACACAAAGCCACTCCTTCAGGACTGGGAGAGCTGTTTCATTCAATGATAGACACCAAAACAGAGTAAAGCAAAATGAAGAAACAAAGGAATATGTTCCAAACAGATGCTCACCAAATTTGGGAGAAGAATGAATGAACATAGTGTGAACTTCAACAAAGAGATAAAAAAGTACTTAAAAGTAGCAAACAGAAGTCAAAAAGCTGAAGAATACAATAATTGAACTGAAAACTGTACTAGAGGGGTTCAATAGTAGTCTAGATGAAGCAGGAGAAAAGACTAATCAGTACTCTCAAAGAGAAGGCAGTAGAACTCACCCAATCAGAGCAGCAGAAAGAACACAAAATGAAAAAACGTGAAAGTAGTTTAAGGCACTTATAAGACAACATCAAGCAGACTAATATTGGCATTATAGAGGTCATAGACAGAGAAGAGAAATAGAAAGGGGCAGACGAATTATTGAAAGAAACCATGGCTAAAAACTTCCTTATCCTGGAGAATGAAACACATGACCAGATACAGGAAGCCCAGGGAGTTCCAAATAAGATGAACATAAAGAAACACATGCACATTATAACTAAAATATCAAGAATTAAGACAAGGAGAGAATCCTAAAAGGTGCAAGAGGATAACAACTTGTCACATGCAAAGGAACCCCCATAAGACTATCAGCAGATTTTTCAGCCAACGTTTTGCAGGCCAGAATGAAGTGGCATGATACATTCGAATTGAAAAATAAAAATAAAAAAAGTCTTCTAATCACTCTGAAGTTTCCTAAAAAAAAACTAAAATAGAACTACAGTATGATTCATCAATTCCACTTCTGGTTATACATCCAGAGGAAATAAAACCAGAATATTAAAGATGTATCTGTATTCTCATGTTTGTTGCAGCATTATGTACAATGGCCATTATTTGGAAACAACCTTGTCTGTCTACAATAAAGTGGAAAAGTAAAGATGTGAATATTTATATGTACATATGTATATACACATATATACATATATACATATATGTGTATACATATATATACACACACATATAATTCAATACTATATAGTTATGAAGAAAAAAACAACATTCTTCCACTTGAAATTACATGTATGGACATTGAGGGCATTATTCTAAGTGAAACAAGTCAGAGACAAATACTGTATGATTTCCCTTATATGTGAGATCTTTCTGATTCTCCTTTTAATCAATCTTATAGATGCTATCTCCTAATTCTGATATTTATTGAAGTTACAATAATTGATACAGAGTCTCTAGTACTTATTTATTTTCATCAGTGTTAGTCTTGTCAACTCATCTAGATATTTTGCACTTCTTCTAGTTAGCCTTGGAATAATACATAACCATCATCAGGAAATGCCTGATGGTTGCTTTCAGGTTGACTTTGATGTGACTTATCTTCAGATATATGTGTTTCCAGTACACACTAAAGTAAACTAAAAAGGGAGGATCTATATGGAGTCATAGCCAACCAGAAAGAGTCAGAGCCAACTAAAACGGGTAGACTAACCCAGCAAGTACTGAGATTCCCATCCCTAGAAGGGCTGAAAGAGATTTTCATTGACTTCTTGTAGCATACGTTGTTGTGTATCAATTATGAACAAGGATTGGAATGGATGGTTTAAAGTACCATTTAATCCTTGAGATTCTTGGGATAAGATGAAATCACCCTTATTCTAAAAAGCAGACACATTTGATTGGCTGGTAAAATGATTTTAAAGAAATAAAGCCCAAAATCTCTGGGCCGAGATTGAACTCTCCAGCTCATTACAGGCCCCACAATTCCCTGACATTTTAACTCTGTCTTATTTAATTATTTATGTCCCCTGCTAAGCCACTCTAAATATTTACACCTTTGTTCCTTCTTGTACATGTTTTCATAGGCCAATAAACAAACTGCATTAAAATTGAGAGCAAAATATTTTGTCTGGTTAACTGCTATATCACCAGCATGGAAAAAAAATTGTCTGGGGTACAGCAGGTCTTTAAATTATTTTTTGAAAGAATCAATATAAAACTTCTCTTCTATTATAAATCCTTGGAAAAAGATAATTCCAACTTCTATATTTAGCAATGATCATAATGTGTTTTCTTACAGAAATGACTCCAATTAGCAATTAGAAAATATCAAAAAAAATAAAAGTTGCATCTTCCTTAGTTCAGGTGTTCTTTTTTAATTGTTTATTTATTTCTATTTTTAGAGAGAAGGGAAGAGAGAGAGAAAGAGGAGTAGGCAAACATCAATGTGAGAGAGAAACATCAGTTGGTTGCTTGTGACATGCTTCCTGACTGGGGACAAAACCCACAACCTACAGGTGCCCTCACTAGGGATTACACTGGAAACCTTTTGTGAATTGATGCCCAACTAACTGAGCCACACCAGGCAGGGCTAGTTCAGATATTCTAATACAATCTCCTCCTACCTACTTTAAATAGTTTGAACTAAAAAATTTCACTCCAATCCCCAAGCGTATTGAGTCCTGAATAGTGAGAGTAAAGCTTGAATAAAATGGTAATGATATAATCAAGTTTAAAAGACATTGCATTTAATTGAATGGCAAAATTACTGCACTATGACAACTGTCTGTTAACTGAGAATGTGCTCTTAAAAGCTGTCATAAATAGATAATGTCAGTGCAGCCCCAGTCTGGCACCTTTGGGAATGTTTTCCTGAATGTTTCAATGTGAGTATTTTGCAAAGATCTAATGGTACTGCAGGTGGATAATATCTGTAAATATGTAAAGAAATAATCAAGTCTTTTTGCTAATCTGAGCTCTGGAATATTTTGTTAACCTCAGCTTCACTATTTAATTACATGTGTGACTTTGGCAATTACTTAGCTGTTCTGCATCTGTTTTGTCATTTATGAAATAAGGTTAATGATTGAGAATTGAATGAGTTAATTCATTGAACAACATGCTTCAATAACAAAGCATAGTGCCTAATACATAATAAATATCCAGAGAATGTTCTCTATTTTTATATAATAGACTTGAGAAATGGGAACATATGGTTTACTGACAACATCAGTTTACAGAAGTGCTTTATACACTTTAGCATGCATCAGCACCTCCTGTTACCAATATGACTTATTCCTACAATATGCTCCTGGGAACCTCAATTCAACATGCACTGATGGGACCCAGGAGACAGACACTTAAGAACAATTCAGATTTGCTCTTCCAAATAATCGGAAGCTGTTTCATCACCCAAGTTAACATATCAATTTGTCATTCAAGTAAAAATGCCAATTTTGCTTAAAAGCTATTGTACAACTTGATTAACTTAAAAAATATAAAATGTACTTATGCTCATTTCTCAAATAATTTATCGAATTTTAATTGTTTCAAAACCAAGCTAAGAAATAATTTAATTACTTTTACAAAAATTGCTATCAAAGAATGTAAATGATTGAATTATATACAAAAGACAGAGATTCCAAAAAAACTATTTAAATACAGAATATTTGTGGAAGATTTTTTATCTGTCTTATTCAGTCATTCATCAGAGATAATACAACTTTCATGTGAAACATCTCTAAATAGAAAGATTCTTTATACCCAAAAGCAAACCATGAGAGGCAAGACCAACTAAGCTGTCAAAATGTCTCTAGTCTTCCTTTAAATATAATATCTTTTATCCAGGAAATCACCTAATTCTTTTTAACTATATATATCACTAGACTAAGACTATTACCTATCTTAGAAAGTTTTACAGTTTTAGAAACAACAAATTTTGAGGAAAAAGTCTGTCTAAAACTGAGTAATAAATTTGATTAAAAAGTGATTGACTGAAAACATCTCATTTCTCATAATACGGCCAAGGATATATCTGAAACCTGCTATCAAATCTGGATATTTCCACTCACATTTCCAAATATACACTGCAACAATGCCATTTAAAAAAAGTTAGACTCCCAATAATGCCATCATCAAAAACTGGAACTCAGTGTCTAAAGGAAAGCTGAGAGTTCTCTTTGCTGTTAACACATGCAAAAGTTTGGATATTAAGTTCTAAAAATGATTGGAGAATGAAGATGTATGATGTTCCCATATAAAACAGAAAAATAACCCTCTTTTAGTAGTATGAAAAAATAAAATGTATATCATATATTAAATTGTATATTATATGTAGAGGGATCTTTTTATGAGTTTTTAAATTTAAGTATAGTTGGTATATACAAATCTTCTAAAGGTTATCTAGTTTATAATGGTCATTACAAAATGGAAATCCTTTTGGAAGACTCTATGAAATATAACCTAGCATTATATATAACGTGAGCTTTATTTTGGAGCATTATGATTAGCTGATTTAGTAATGGTTTAAACATTTTAGAATAAAACAGGAATAATATCAATACTTTGACTAAACATTGATATATTGCCAGGTTCAATAACTTACTAATGTAAGCATCTTTATCAAAAAGCAGAAACTCAATTCCAAGCTCTATATTGATAGCAAATTACCTATTCTTGTCACATTTGATATTCATAAAAATCTGCAAATATCTTCCTAAGTCTTAGGTCATAGTATCAAAAAATTTAATGTATATAAGTTTATGATGATTATACATGGATTCCAGTTTAGTTTTTACTTGACAATGTATATTCCCATATATGATGTCTATTCATTAACTAAACTCATATATAAATAAGCATCTTACTTTTTTATTTTAAGTGACCTTTTAAAATTAACCAAACAATTTAAAGTTTGTAACACATAAAATAAAAAAAGGTTTATAAGATATTTTTCTTTATATATTATTTTAAGTTCAATTATTAAAGTGAAAAATATAAAAAATGCTATACGGTAACCTTTGTTTAAGTTTACAGTTTTCTTTCAACTTTATTGAAATATAATGGACATACAAGAGGGGATCCCCCCAAAAAAGAAAATTATCTTCTGGATGGCAGGCATCTTGTAGTACAGGCTTCCCCTGCTAGGTGAGTATTCTAAGAACCCATCTATATCAGTGTATCAGCTGGCATTGTTGTGAGAGGCTGTGTTTGGCTTCAGTGGATTTTTTTAAGACTCTTTCAGTGCCTTTGCCCATTTCATAATGGGTGATTTATGAGAATACTTGCCCACACTGTGCTGAGTGTTCAGCAGTTTTTGACCAAAAACAGTATGACCCCTTGTGCCCCATCCTCACTATTCACTTGATGTAGCCCTGAGTACCCTTTTTTGTTTGTTTGTTTCCCAAAGGGAAATGTTTTGTGATATGGACAAAATGGCAGGAACACTAAAATGCATCAAAATCAATGAGTTTAAAAATTATCTTGCGCAGAGGAAAAGGTACCTTATTAGGTGCATTACATCAAATGGAGAGTACTTCATAGGTGACTTAAGTTTAAACGTGTAAAAATAAATATATATTTTTTATGAATTCCAGATTTTTTTGGGTCTCCTCTCATATAATATTGTGTGAATTTAAGGTGTACAATATGTTGATTCAATAACATGTTGACTTGATTATCCCCATAGGGTTAGGTTATACCTTTATCATGTCACATAATTACCATTATATTATTCTAATGAGAACATTTAAGATCTTTCTACACAACTTTCAACTATATAGTTGAAATATATAGTTGAAAGTGCATTATTATTAACTGTAGTCAAATGCTATTGATTAGATCCCCAAAATTTATCTTCTATATATAAATGTAATCCACACAATGTATGATCTTTCATTTGGCATACTGTTTGCAAATTTCCATCTACGTCATAGCGTAACAGCATTCCATTACCTTTTTAATAGCTCAATAATATATCATTGTGTGAATATTCCAAGTTTTTTATCAACACATGAGTTGATAATTATTTGAAATTTTTCCTTTTTTGTGGTATAAATAATTCTGCTTAAAAATTTCTTTACAAGTTTTTGCGTTGATATATATTTTTATTCACTTAGGTATTTCTCTTGGAGGGAGTATTGTTGTATCATTTGGTAACTATATTTCATATTTTAAGGAAATACCAAACTATTATTTTAAATGCCTGCACCATTTCACATTCTGGGCAATAATATATAAAGGTTCCAGTTTTTTCACAGCTTCATTGGACATAGAGCCAGTTTAGTGGACATGATATGGTATCTCATTTCATTTCTGATTTCATTTCCTAATGACTGGTAATGTTTAGCACCTTTCCATGTGCTCACTGGCCATTTTGATATCACAAAAGAAGGGTCCATACTCAGAAACTATGCATATTTTTCAGTTTTCAGTATGACATCATCCCACTGAGCCACATCATTCAGGACTAATACACCCATTTTTCAAGAGATTATTTACCAATTTCTTGCCATAAATATTAATAAGCCAGTTATGACACAAGATGCCTCATGTTATTCTTCCTCTATAATCTAATTTAGTCAAAACAACCTTTCTAAATGATTCCATCCTGGTGAGGGGATTTCATGTTTCTTATACATGACATGAATTTTCATATATTTATTTAGCTGAATAACTTATAGGGTGTCAGGCATATTTGTTGTATAGAGATTTGATAATTTTCCATGTTTGTTTATTGGCATTCTGCCTTGTCACAAAACATTTTTCTTTTAGACAGAAAAATGATCACAACATAGAGGTAGGTGGTTTTGCCTTTTTTCCATCGCAACTTATAAACAATGAATTTAACTGTTCATGTGAGAAAACACAAAAACAATTATTCTCCCACCAAAACATCACTGAATTGATTTTGAAGGTCTAAATTGAATTTCTAGTTTTCTTTTTATTTAATATTCTTTTATGTCATATTCAAAAGAGTTCAAAATTGTATTATCGAATTCCTCTTTTGTACAGAGTTTCTACAGAGCACTCTATATCTATTGTGCCACTGTGAGAGAGAAAAAGAGTCTAGAACTGCAGCCACATCTTTAGTTTTCTTTATCCTGCATCTCAGGGTGTACTTCAGAGATCCAAAGCAATTTGAAGACCTACATTGACAGTAAAATTCCTTGTGACTTCCAGACATGTGAAGTATAAGAATTAATTTAGTTTTACTACTCATTTGCAGTATGCCTCGGGGAAAATAGTGTCTAAACTTCTGAAATATTATATAGGATTGTTTTGGAGGAGAATTATTTTTTTATTTTTTATTTTTTTATTTTTAAATCATATTTATTCTTTTACAGTTGTTTCAGTTTTTCCACCTTTGCTTTCCTCCACTCATCCCACCCTGCCCCACATTCCCACAGTCAATTCCCACTCTGTTGTCCATGTCCATGGGTCATTCATACATGTTCTTTGTCTAGTCCCTTCTCCTTCTTTCCACCATTGTCCTCTTTCTCCATCCCCTCTGGTCACTTTCAGTCTGCTCCATGTTTCCATGTCTGTGGTTCATTTTGTTCATTGGTTTATTTTGTTGACTAGATTTCACTTATAAGTGAGATCATATGGTATTTGTCTTTCACCAATTGGCTTATTTCCTTTAGCATAATATTTTCCAGTTCCATCGATGTTGTCACAAAATGTAGGGGTTCCTTCTCTCTCTCTCTCTTCCTTTATTTCTTTTTCTTTATTTCCTTCCTTCCTTCCTTCTTTCTTGCTTTCTTTCTTTTTTAAAAGCATATTGATTTTATTTATTTATTTTTAAATGTCAAAATCCATTATAAAGTCTCAGCAATTAAAACAACATGACATCAGCACAGAAATAATCGAGTAGATCAATAAAATGAGCATTCTAGAAACAAATGCATATATATGTCTAACACTGTAATGTATGATTAAATTGATCTTTCATATCAATGGAGAAAATAAGGCTTATTCAACAAATAAAGTGTATGGATCACTATTACTTGAAATAAAACAAATGTAGAGCTCCATTTCACACATTATACAAAAAATATTCAGGTGAGTTAAAAATCAATATGTAAAATCTAAGGAGTTTTAGGAGAAAACACAAAATAATATTTTTTTATCCTGAAGTAAAATATTCAAACCCAGAAGCTACAAATAAAATATTGACAATATGACTGTATTAAACATTTAAGACTATACAGTGATATACATATTAAAAAATTAAAGGACAAGTAATAGACTAGGAAAGTATTTGCATCACATCTAAAAAACCAAAGGGGAAGAGCTGAGGGAGGGAAGGAGGGAGGGAGCAAGGGAAAGTCGGGGGGGGGGGAAGCAGAGACAAATGTATTTGAAAAAATAAATTAAAATAAATAAATAAATAAATAAATAAATAAATAAATAAAGGTTAATTGTTTTTTTAGGGAAAAAATTCTACAAACTTTTAGTCAAAAAATTGATAAAGAATTCCAAAAAGTCATTTAAAGCTTTTTAAAAATAATAGAAATAATTCTAAGTACATTTTTACTTTTAGAGAAGGGAAGAGAGGGAGAAAGAGTGGGCAAGAAACTCCATCAATGTGTGGTTGCCTCTTGAGCTCCCGTCACTGGGGACCTGGCCCTCAACCCATGCACCTGCCCTGACTGGGAATCAAATTTGCAACTCTTTGGTTCACAGGCTGGCACTCAATCCACTGAACCACACCAGCCAGGGAAATTCTAAGTATTTCTTAAAATTTTGCTTACTATTATCTTCATTGACTTCATGCTTCCTCCCTGTCAATTTAAAATCAATGTAAATAGTTCTAATTTCATGTTAATTCTAAATCCCTCTTGTACAGGTGTGATGCCCATCCCTCACACCACCCCCCACGCAACATACACACACATCCACCAAAAGCCTATTACTTGCCAAGTACTTCATAACCTCATTTATGCATAGTATGAGTTGAGTCTATAAGGGATTAAACAGTTTAACAACAACCAGCTTCAGTGAATATACATCACTCCAGTATACCTTTTTCTTTTCCTTCTTTCCTTCCTTCCTTCCCTCCTTCCTTTCTTTTCTCCTTTTCTTCTCTTCCTTCCTTCCTTTCTTCCTTCTTTCCTCCCCTTCCCTTCCCCACTCCTCCCCTCCCGCTTCCCCTCTCCCTCCTGTTCCTTCTCCTTCCCCTCCCCTCCCCTCTCCTCTCCTCTTCTCTCCTCTCCTTTCCTCTCCTTTCCTCTTTCAAGAAGACATCCTAGAACTGCCGTTTGGCCTAAGGAATGCTAGTTAACTATAGCAAAGACTTATTTGTGCTGTCTCTTGGTTCACCAAATTGCATCTAGATTAGAAACTATAGTACTCAATTATTCTTAACTCTCCACGGGGAAGTTCCACAAACACTGATATGCTGTATCAATGACTTTGCTAAATTGGGGTCAGAGAATATTCTGCAAATGGATTAATCATTTTCTGCTCTTGTGGCATTTACAGTTTCAAATCCTTATAATTTAATTGTTTGATTCAATCCTATAGTATTAATACTATTTCATGGCTCTCTCGGGAGATCAGATGAATGACCTTGAGAGTAGGGCTCTTTTTGTGTTCCCTAAGTCTTAGCCAGGCTCTCTCCCTCAGAGCCCACAGAAAGACACTCTCCATTTACTAGGAACAGTGATTGAGGGAAGTACAGGTGACCAGCTATACAGTAGTTAGACTGAGAGATGATGAACACAAGCTTTCTAAGTATCTTTTCAAATTACCTCCCATATGCATTGGTGTTAATGATTGTGTGAGTCTATCCTTCACAGCCACTATGCTTAGACTAAGAGGGAATTTTCAATACTTTAGGGAAAACATTTTTATCTATATTAAGAATAATTCTTTTCATACCTATCCTCTAGGTCTGCCTCAGCAAAACCTCAAAAAATGAGCTGCTCAGCATTTGTTTCTCAGTGCAAAGGAAGACAATTTCTCAACAATGCATGCTAACTTTAAGCAACATGTAGAATCTAACGTGGAAAATGTATGCAACTGTAAGATGAGTGGACTGTCTCATCCACACACAATAACCCATCCCTAATGACTCACTTTCCTCCATATAAATTGAGGAATGTGATGGGGCACGGAATTCTTTTCCCTCACAAAGAAAAAAAATACCTGCAAAAATATGCTAATCATATTAGGCTGATGCATCCATTCATAGCACATCATTCTTTTGTCTATATTAGAAATCTGTCTCTTTATTGCTACTGTACAACTAAGAGATAAAAATGAATAAGAATTTTTAATAAAAATGTTTTATCTTTACTTTGCTGGAAGGGGACTGAGTGGATGGATTCTATAACTACAAGTTTAGAATCAAAGACAAGAATGTAAATAAGAATTTAGAATTTTCTGTGTATATTAGCTTTGTAATGCTTTTACTAGTCTATTAAAAGATTATTGCTAGCTAGAAATTATAGTAGGAATGAAGGTATTTGGGGTTTTTTCAGGCCATACATATGTGCATTTCTCTTATTTTGCATGAGTCAGGCTTTCATTTTTTATCTGTTTGCTTAAAACATTTTTCCTGAGAACCAAGGATTAAATAGAAGATATTTCTGTCTATTTCTCTTCATTCTCTTCTACATAAAGAGTGTTCTTTGATATCAACTCTAAAGCTGATTCCTTTGATTATTTTGTTAAACTCCCAGTCTGCACTCTAATCAGGTTTTATAAAACTGTACTCTCATTAACATTATGTATGTGTGCACCAGTGCTCAGCTAATGGGCTAGTCTGAGTCAGATCCCCATATATTTTTATGTTTTTTACCCCTCAGTCTGTCTTCATTTCAGATTGAAACTCCCTTTACTTAGCCAATTTTTTAAGTGAACTTCATAAATTTCCTCATGTAAAGCACAAGCAGCAGAATTCATTTAAAGTGGAAAAGTTTTTCTTCCAATGCACTTTTGTAGATTTTGCTGTAAAGGGAAATGAGTTTTGGAGAGGCAGACTGCTTTGCTTGGAAAGAAAATTAAATTCGTGGGCCCCCATGCATACTGCACACATGCTTTCCATGTGATTTCTACCTACGTTATCATCACTCAACCCTGGGAAAGCTCGGGGGCAAAGCAAGGTCAAGAAGGTATCAGGAGGGCAACAAAAATTGAGATGAACTGAAAATGACTTAATTTCCATACATATTTCATCCCAAGAGCAGGTGCAAAGAGAAAAGAGTTCACTTATTTTTTCTTTTTACCAAAGCTTTCCCTACAGACACACTACAATTAAGTGAGAGTAAAATAGGCTTCTGCATTGAGTTCAGTTAACTTTTTCATATCTGTTATCACAGGAATTTTCTATCTGTCAGTGGTTCAAGTGTCAATTTAAGATACCAAACAATAGTATCAGGGCGTGAAGAACATTTTACAATTAGTTATCAGAGCTTGTGACCACATTTGTGTTATTTACTCTTTGGGGAAAATAAACACCAAAAAATATTAATTTCATTATAGATAATGAGTAAAAAGTTGGCTTAGAAGTGAACTGATCTGAAAAAGTTCTAGGAATAATCAGTAAGGAGTAGTTAACATAGGTTTTCAGATTCCAAATCCATGTTATTCCCAATAGATCAAACTGCTTTGAAAGACGCCCTTGCATATTTTTTGCATGGACAGTATTCATCTATGTCCTGGAAGATGGAAAGTCTTCCTTGAAGTCCCTCAGGTCACAGGGAGGACTCATTAGTGAGCCAACTCCTTAGGGCTCTTCTGTATTTGCAAGCTTGTGGCAGGAATATTGTGCATCTAGGGTTGAGCCATATTTTTTTTCAATTTTAATATTTTTAATTAAAAAATTAATACATATATAACCATTATAGAAAATACAAATAAACAAAAATAAAAAATTAATAATATCTATAACTCTGCATAGGTACTTTTTTGGTTAACTTTTTCAAAAAATTATTTTAGACTTTTTTTAAAAATAGCACAAACAGTAATGAGAGAGCTCCCAAATATGCTCAGTTTATTTTCCTGAATGTTAGCATCTTCTATAGTCATAGTATCACTATCAAAACCAGAAAACTAACATTGGCCAATATTATTGACTAAAAATCAGTTTTTTAATTTTATTTTTCAATTATAGCTTGCATGCTACTACACAAATTTTTCTGCTAATGATTTTTTTGTTACCCCAGATTTTGATCAGGGATCTCACATTGCATTATTTGCATGTCTCCCTAGTCTCCTCTAATCTGTGACAGTTCCTCAGTCTTTCTTTACCTGTCATGAACTAGACTCTTGTAAGAACACTAGTCAATCACTTCTGTTTTTGTTTGACAGATATTTTCTCGTTACGAGGATGAGGAGTTTCAGACAAGAACATGACAGAAATGAGCGTCCTTCTTAGTTAATCTCTGTTCATATCTTATTACTGGAAAGTTAATAGTGATTTATTGGTTAAAGTGGTATCTGTTAGGTTTCTTCACTGGAAAGTTACTATTTTCCCTTTGAAATTGATACATATGTAGGGGAACATTAGTTTGAGACTATGCAAATATTATCTTTCTCTCAAAAATCGGCTCACTAACTTTACTCTCCATTACAGATTTTTTATTGTATTTCTTTTTCATTACCATTTGGTCCCCTTAAACTCCGCTCAGCCCCCAAAATCACCATACTGTTGTCCATGTCCATAAGTCCTTCTCACTTTTTTCTCAATCCTTCCAACCCCTTCCCTCATTGCCCCCTACCTTAGGCTATCATCCTGAAATCTATTTATGAGTCTGTCTCTGCTTTGCTTGTTAGTTCAGTTTGCTCATTAGACTCCATATATGAGTGAAATCATATGGTATTTGTCTTTGTCTGACTGGCCTATTTGACTTAGCATAATGTTCTCCAGGTCCATCCATATGTCTCAAAGGGTAAAATGTTCTTCTTTTTTATGGCTAAATAGTATTTCATTTAATAAATGTCCCATAGTTGTTTTATCCACTTATCTATTGATGGGCACTTGGACTGCTTCCATATCTTGGAAATTGTAAATAATGTTGCAATGGACATAAGGGCACTTATATTCTTGTGCATTAGTGTTTTGGATTCCTTCAGATATATTCTCAGAAGTGGGATTGCTAGGTCAAAAGGCAGATCCATTTTTAATATTTTGAGATATCTCCATATCACTTGCCACAGTGGTTGTACCAATCTATTCTCACCAACAGTGCAGAAAGGTTCCCCTTTCTTCACATCCTCACCAACAGTCATTGTTTACTGATTTATTGATAATAGACGTTGAGACAGATATGAGATGACATCTCATTGTGGTTTTAATTTGCATTTCTCTGATGATTAGTGACATTGAGCATGTTTTCATATGTCTATTGGCCCTCTGTATGCCCTGTTTGGAGAAGTGTCTATTCAGCTTTGTTGTCCATTTTTTGGTGTTGAGTTTTGTAAGTTCTTTATAAATTTTAGATATTTACCCCTTATCAGATGTATTGGCAAACGTGTTCTCCCTTAAGATAGGGAACAAAACAAGGAAATCCACTTTCACCTCTCTTATTCAACATAGTAATGGAAGTCTAGCCATAGGAATCAGATAAGAAGAAGAAATAAAAGGTATCTAAATTAGAAAGGAAGAAGTAAAAGCTGTCTTTATTTGTAGATGACATGATACTGTATATAGAGAACCCCAAAGATTCTGCCAAGGAACTACAAGAACTATAAATGAATTCAACAAAGTAACAGGATACAAAATTAATGTGCAGAAATCAGTTACCTGTACATATGCCAATAATGAACTAACAGAAAGGGAAATTTAGAAAACAATCCCTTTTACAATTGCTTCAAAAAGAATGAAATTCCTAGGAATAAACCTAACCAAAGATGTAAAAGACCTGTACTCAGAAAATTACAAGACACTGAAGACAGAAATTGAAGAAAGTACAAATAAGTGGAAGCACATACTGTGTTCATGGATAAGAAGAATTAACATTTTTAAAGTGTCCATACAACCCAAAGCAATCTATAGATTCAACACAATTCTTATCAAGATTCCAATGACATATTTCATAGAACTAGAATGAATATTTCTAAAATTAATACGGAGCCACAAAAGGTCCTGCATAGCAACAGCAATCCTGAAAAAGGAGAACAAAGTTGGAGGAATTATGCTACCTAATATGAAACTATACTATGAAGTCATAGTAATCAAAACTGCATGGCATTGGCATAAAAACAGACATATAGATCAATGGAACAGAATGGAGAGCCTATAAATAAACTCACTCCTTTATAGCTAATTAATATTCAACAGAGGAAGCAAGCACATACAATGGGCTAAAGATAGTTTATTCAATAAATGGTGTTGGGAAAATTGGACAGATACATGCAGAGAAATAAAACTAGCTTATCTTCTTATACCACACACAAGAATAAGTTCAAAATGGATCAAAGACTTAAATGGTAGACCAAAAATCATAAAAATCTTAGAAGAAAACATAGGTAGCAAAATCTGAGACATAGCTCATAGCAATATTTTATCAGATATACCTCCTCAGGCAGAGGAAAAAAAGAAAAAAATAAACAAATGGGACTACATCAAACTAAAAAGTTTTGGCACAGCAAGAGAAAACATCAGTAAAATCAAAAGGCAATCCATTAGTTAATCTTGCTTGCAACACTTCTATATTTATCACTTTGAATTCTTCTGCAAGGAACATTTATGAAGTTATCCCTTTCTCCCACTTATGTACCCATTTAAGTATTTTCATATGAATATATCAGTCTGGATTAGTGGGTAATTACTTTATTCAATAGTAATATAATAGAATAATGCCTCCCCAAGAAATTCCAAGAATCTATGAGCAGTTCCCCTTAAATGGAAAATAAAAAATAAAAAAAACTTTGCAGATGTAATTCAGGTAAGGCCAGACCTTGAGATGGTGATGTTATCCTCCATTATCTACTAGGTTCAACCTAATCACATGAGTACTTATAAATGGAAAACAAAAGAAGAATGGATCAAAAGGATGGGAATGGAGAGGAGTTGACTTGTTCTTGCTGGTGCTGAAGATGGAGAAAGTCACAGGCCAAAAAATGAAGTGGCCTTCAGATGACCTCCAAAAGCTGTAATCAGCCTCTGACTGACCATCAAGAATGTAGGCATCCTAGCTCAGTAACAGGAAGGGACAGAAGTATGTTAGCAACACAAAAGAGCAAGGAAATGGATTCTCCCCTATAGCCACCGAAAAGGCATGCAGTGATATGGACACTTTGATTACCTGAGAGAAATTTGTTGTAAGACCAAAAACAAAAAATGTGCTAAGACATTAAGTTTGTGGTAATTTGTAACAGCAGTAATAAAAAATCAATAAAACCATCTTCTCTTCATCAAATTGTTTCAGCTATGACAAGGGGAGGGACTTTCATGTAAGCAAGTTCTTTTTTCTTTTTAATTTTTATTTTTTTTGTTCAAATACACTTGTCTCCACCTTCCCACCACCACTTTCCCCTGCCTCCCTCACCTCCCTCCCTCCCTCAGTCCTTCCCCACTTTGGTTTTGTCCATGGGTCCTTTATCCATGTTCCTTGACTTGACCCTTCCCTTCCCTTTCCCTGACCCCGCTTCCTTCTTCACCTTGTTGGTTCCTCTTTTCTTTCAATGTTGCTGGTTAAATTTTCCTTTGAGCAAGTTCTTTCATTCATTTCTTTTCTTTTTTTAATTTATTTTTTCAAATACATTTGTCTCTACCTACCCCCCACCACTTTCCCTTGCCCCCTCCCTCCTTCCCTCCCTCAGCTCTTCCCCTTTGGTTTTGTCCATGAGTCCTTGCTATATGTTCCTTGACTTTCCCCTTCCCTTCTTTTTCCCCACCCCCCCCTTCCCTCTCTCACTTGATTTCTTTCATTCATTTTAATGATTGATAGTATTTTCTTCATTTGAATTTGCTATGCAGTCAACCTCATTAGCAGGAAATTGAAATAAAGTCTAATAATTCCATACAAATTGAATTCATCATAGATTACCTCTACATGTTCAGAAGAAAACCATGAAGGGCTATAAATTAAGACAGCATTACAATTCTTAAAAAATTAATCTGAATTACTGAAGTATAGTGTTATTGGGCCTTGGACTCATTTTTCCAGTTTATTAAAGCCACATTGTATGTTTTTGCTTTTATTAGGTCAGAAACTAATTGGAAGCCTAGTAATAAGTCAGAACTTGGGATAGAAAATTTTTTAAGAACTAGGTAATAGGCAGGGGCTAAGACACTTGCTAGCACCTATCTGACTCAGTTGACAAAAGCAACCCTAAAGCTGTCCTGAAACTTCCCTATCTGTTCAGGATGACTAGCATGTCTCCAATGGTAAGGAATTATTAAATTTCTATAATTAGAGATTGGCTTAAAAAGTAGTATTCTCAAAGAAAGAAACATTGACATCAATTGTCTTAAGTAATTTATGAACAATATCTAGTCCTTATAAAAAAATCAGGTTTTGCATGAAGAGGGTGAGTATGGTCCACTGTACATTTAAATAGGGAGGGGAAAAGTTACCTGCAAAAGTAATATACTAGACATACCAACCAGAAATGGTCTACACCACAATTTGTATGGCCTTGGCATTATAGAGGATCTCCTATGGCTCTAGACTCCTCTTGCAAAACTTCATTATTCTGACAAATACACATTCCTTAACTTTTCTTAGGACAGGGAACTCCGTCTTATTTAACTTTGACTTACCAGCTCAGTTCCTCACACATAGCACATTCTTTGTATATGTTTGTGGAATAAATAAATAGATATAAGGATAAATAATTATTTTAAACAGTGTGGATGCATGCAGTAAATCTACCATAGGAAATTTTCTCCACAACAACTGAAGTTTCTGAGGACAAAGGACTCAAGTTATACAAATTCCAATTACCTGTATAAGGTAAACCTCATACGCAAAATTTTTATTTTATTTTTTATTCACTTTCATCATGTGCTAGTATGATAATTTAAACGTTTAAAATATGTATGTAACAGAATAAACCATCTCCATTGATATTAAAAATATAGGAAAGTAAAAAGAGTAAATATGAAATTAAATAATAAAAGACAACTTCTGAAGACCTTTTAGTGCTGAGAAAATAAAATTAGATGTGAGATGATTAATAAAATCTGATACAATAAGCATCACATAAAACAAAGAGTTTATACCACTTAGATGTTAAAACAACATGTTATAGAATAGAAGGTAAGTTCTGTTTGACAGTGGCTTAAAGAAAATGTAATTTGAAAAGTGCAGTTAAATCTCTGGATTCAATAGTTTATTAATCTTTCAGGATTTCTTTTTACATGATATCTTTCCCCCTCAATCTTTTTCTTCCTCTTCTTCTATTTATTAAGCTATTTTTCTTGTCAACTGATTCCAAAGAGGGTGCTTGAAAGAAACCATCCATAAATACATTTGTTGTTTTCAGTCCTTCACATTGTTAGGGATTTGAATAGGGACAAATAAGCACTGTAAGGAAAACAGTCACACTGGGCATTACTTTATCACTGTCAGTGTTGTTTTCGGGATTATTGAGCCTGGTTATCTGCCCAAACAGCCTTCTCATTCAGATAGTCTGTTCCAAAAACAAATACCAATATTTTATGTTTAGTCAGCTATTTGTCTTTGGCTCAGAAACAAGTATGTGCACTTAAAATTAGCATTAAGGAACTCATATGAGTTGCTGATACCCATCACCTGAAAAAGTACTCTCCCTTTCTCAGTATCTATCTCCTTGCATTTTCATTTCTATCTTGTTTGTGAGTTCCACTCTTTCTTGTTTACATAATAGCAGCTAACATGCAGGTATACCAACTCATTTTTCTGTAAGCACATTATATAGCGATTCCTAAATCTTTCCCCATACGTTAATGTTTAGGTCTGTTGTTAACCTGAACAACTTACATTAACTGGACATTTCAAACCTCTGTTTCCTAAAACATCATAATTAGCCAGAGTTTGTGGGTCTCTAAATTACCTAAGAAATGTATTTAGCTACAGCAATTTCAGAACATAAAATAAAACACAGCTTTAAGTAAGAGAGCCCTCAGGTTCTCTGTCTTTGTAGATTTATGAAAATTTATGTTACTGACATTTTCATTAGTACCTCAAGAATGTAGATGAACAAGTATACTTGGTTTGCCCTTTTTAATTTAAGTCCTGCCATTAGTCTCAAAATTGTATTTTCAGTTTAGAAGTTGTCTCTGACAAGAAATACAATCACACTCTTTCCTTTTTTGTGTGTGTGTAGTTTCCTTTTTTTAAATTTAATTATAATTTATTTTTTCAAATACATTTGTCTCTGCCAACCCTTCACCACTTTCCCTTGCTCCCACTCTCCTTCCCTCCCTGGATCCATCATTTCAGCCATTGTCTTATCAAAACTGCTCCTTTCCTTGCTCTTTTACCCTGTTAGTATCTTCCCAGATAAACACCAACATTGTCTCTTTTCCTACACCTAAGTGATAAAGGTAATATAAATTAATAAGCAAATAAATAAATAAAACAACTATCACAATAATGTAATAATTTCACCATCAGAAACACCAGCTATTTCCACAATACTGACCAGCATGTAGAGTGGGTCTTCTTAATAATTTTTTTCTTTCCATCTCCAAAAGTAATATTTCAAACATTTGCTAATATTTTCTAGCTTCAAAATATGCTTATCTCTTTTCACTTTCTTAGCAGACTTAGTTAAGACTTATTTCCACAGGTAAAATAAAATTCAGGAAAAGATGCTCACTTTTCAAGACTCAACAGTTAAAAATCACTTTTCCCAGATGTACTTATTCTATCATTCTATCACCAAATGCTGTAGTTACTCCTTAGACCCAATTTTACTTCATCTTTCAGTAACACTGAAAAAGCCCCGTCCTCTTTATTTCTAGAAAATAAAGCTTCTGTTCTTGCTTCTTCACTTCTTCCTCCACCTTGTCTAATTCTTTTTTAATTTGCCAGACCACTTTCTCTTGTTGACCAATAAATATTGGAGTATTTCCATTTTCTTTCTTGGACTCTCTGCATTCCTATCACCCACTAGCTCTCACAATGATCTCATCAATTTCCCAGACATATCTGATGAAATTTAATGTCTGCAAAAGTGTTCAAGTCCAGACCCATGTACAGAGGGGTCCCATTTATCCCCATACTAACATTTAACTTCCTGGCTACCATTTTCTCTCACTTAGACTCTGGCTACTTAATTTTCAAAATCTATAGGTTTTTTTAGTAAGATTTGTTGCAAGCATTACCATTGTAATGTGTCCAAAAGTTTTTCTATTGCTTTATATTTTTTATTATAGTCACTGCTTATTAATATTTACTATACTATTTAAATATGCTAATTTAATCACCTCATGATATCAAGGGAAGCAAACTTACATGTGCATGACCTCACGTTTTCTCAGGCTCTATTATTATGAAATTCAAACTTCAATCTGCTTTAGTTGAGAATGCTGTTACATGCAACTGTCAAGTTCTCTTTCATCTTAAGAATAAGAGAAGAGCTTCGGAGCCTCGGACAGACAGTGGAATCAACTTTCGCACATCCTAAAGGGTGAGAAGTGTGGTGGAGTCTCGAGAGGGTGGACTGGGCGCCTATGGGCACCAGCACCAGAGGGCTATTGAAATGGCCAGTTGGATTCCCCTGAGAAGAACATGGTCTGAATCATAAGAAGGTACCACTAGACTACAACATCTGAACCCAAAAAGGCACACGCATGAAAGACAACCGCAAAAAGCGTAGTGTGCTCTCTGCCAGAGACAGGCAGCTGGAGATGCAAAGGGATGTTTAAAGGGCCAATGCAAAAATTTGCAGGGTCATCCACCTTCCTTGATCACTAGGCAGAGGCAGGAGCAGAGTGGGCTGGAGCCTGAGGAAATATTGGTGAGGAAAGCTTTGTGGAGGGAACTGAGATGGTAACCAGTGGGGCCCTGGTGATGACTAACCTCCTACTCTGCAGCTACCATCTTGCTCAGGCTTAAAGGAAACAACAACCCTGCCTTCCACCCAGGACACTCCACCCAGGACTTGCCCACGTGAGCCTAGGTGCTGAGAGCAGTGTGGCTGACAGAGATAGTAGATCCCTGGACAAAGGGGACACAGAGCTGCCTAGAGACCCTTGAGGAGAGGCTGGAGACAGAGGCCTTGGAAAAAGAATTGAAGGAGTAGTCAGAGGGTCCCAGAGCTGACCCCTTCCCCATTCTGAGGTCTCCATTTTGCGCAGACAGGCCATGCCCCAAAAAGGCTACAGCAGGAAAGAAAACAATAGACGTGCCCTCAGGGCACTCCACCCAGGACTTGAGAGTGGGCCTGGGTGCTGAGTGCAGTGCTGCTGGCAGAGATAGTAGCCCCCTGGCTAAAGGGGACACACAGCTGCCTAGAGACTCCTGAGGAGAGACTGGGGAAAGAACTAAAAGAGTAGCCAGGGGGATCCCATTGCTGACTCTTGACCCAATCCACAATCTCCATCTTGCTTAAGGAGACCACTCCCCCGAGTGTCAGCAGCATGTAAAGGACATGATACCCCCACCTTCAGGAGGCACTGCCCAACCCTGTGTTGCCTAAGCCTGACAGCTGAGAGCAGAGTGACTAGATTAACAATTGCAAGAGACAGACACAGACAGTAGATTCCAGGAAGTCTCAAACAGACAGCCTAAGGTCAGATAGGGTCAACAACTGACATAATCAGAGGCAGACCTAGAAAGAAAAGAAAGAAAAAATAAAGACCTGCCTACTACCAGAGAAGTTTAATCCACAGAGTCAGGAAATCAAGAATGATGAATTTAAGAAGCTGAAGCGCAAAAAAAAAAAAAAAAAAAAAAAAAACAAGAAAAAGAAGACTCACAAATGATGGGAAAGAAAAGAAACACTTGCCAAATGAGGGGAAAGGAGAAATCCCCACCGAGAGAACTAAATGAAATAGAGACAAGTAAGCTATCAGATATGGAATTCAAAACAATGGTTCTAAGGAAGCTCAATGAATTCAGCGAGATCAAAGGCAATTATGAGAAACTACAGGGAAACTATCAGGAACTTACTGCAAACTATATCAGCATTAAAAGGACATAGAAACTATCAATAAGAGACAAGAGGAATGAAGAATACCATTTCTGAATTGAAGAACACAGTACAAGGAATCAAAAGCAGGCTAGATGAAGACGAGGATCGGATCAGTGAGATGGAGGACAGAGTAGAAAAAAGCTCCCAGAAAGAGCAAGAAAACGAAAAAAGACTCAAAAAGAATGAAAGGGCATTGAGGGAAATGCAGGACAACCAGAAACCTAATAATATCCACATAATAGGGATATCAGAGGAGAAGAGGAGCAAAGGACAACCTATTTGAAAAAATAATGATGGAAAACTTCCCAAATTAGAGGGTAGAAAAAGTCTCACAAGTCCAGGAAGCACAGAGGGCCCCATTCAAGAGGAATCCAATGAGGCCCACTCCAAGACACATCATCATTAAAATGGCAAATATCAAAGACAAACAGAGAATCCTAAAGGCAGCAAGGGAAAAATAGGAAGTAACATACAAGGGAGCCCTGATAGGGCTAGGAACTGACTTCTCAACAGAAACTCTAAAAGCTAGAAGGGAATGGCAAGAAATATTCCAAGTAATGAAAAGCAAAGGCCTACAACCATGGCTGCTCTACCCAAAATGTCTTTCAATTAAAATGGAAGGTGAAATATGGAGTTTCCCAGACAAAAGAAGAGTAAAAGAATACATCTCAACCAAACCATCACTGCAAAATATGCTAAAAGGACTGCTTTAAGAAGATGAATAAAAAGAGTAAAAAGAGAAGAACATATGTAGAAAGAGATAAAATGAATAAGTTCCTATCAATAATAACTCTAAATGTGAATGAACTAAATGCCCCAATCAAAAGACACATGATAGCTGAATGGATAAGAAAACATGACCTACACAAATGCTGCCTACAAGAGACCTAACTCAGAACAAAGACCCTACACAGACTGAAAGTAATCAGATGGAAAAAAAAATATCCCAAGCAAATGGACAGGAAAAAAAGCAGAGGTAAAAATACTTATATCAGAGAAAATAAATTTCAGAAAAAAAGGACATAAAAAGAGACCCAGAGAGACACTTTATAATAAAAGGGAGAATCCATCAAGAAACATTTTACAAGAAACATTGTAAACTTATATGTTCCCAACATAGGAGCACCCAAATATATAAAGAAAACCTTGGAGGACTTCAAGAAAGACAGCAAAACACTGATAGTAGATTTTAAAACCCCACTGTCAACAATTGAGAGGTCTTCCAAACAATATTATGAAGAGGTCTTCCAAACAAATCAAAGAGGATATTATAGAAATCAATGATGCATTAGATCAGATGGACTTAACTCACATAAATAGAACCTCTCATCCCAAAGAAGCAAAATACACATTTTTTTCAAAAGCACATGGAACTTTTTCAAAGATAGACCACATGATAGGACATAAAGCAAGCCTCAACAAAGTCAGGAAAATTGAAATAACAGACATTTTCTCAGACCATAAAGGCTTGAAACTGGAAACCAACATCAAGGAAAAACCTCAAAAACTTATGAGCTCATGGAGACTGAATAGCACACTATTAAACAATGAATGGGTAAATAATGAGATCATGGAAGAAATCAAAAAGTTTCTGGAAACAAATGAAAATGAACACAAAACAGCCCAAAACCTACGGGATACAGCAAAGGCAGTCCTGAGAGAAGTTCATAGAAATACAGGTCCACCTAAAAAAAAGATAGGAAAATTTCAAATAAAAGACCTAACACTACAACTTCAAGAACTGGAGAAACAACAACAAATAAATGCCAGAGCACAGAGAAGGAAGAAAATAATCAAGATCAGAGCAGAACTGAATGACATAGAGACTAAAAGAACAAATCAAAAAATCACCTCTCCAGGAGCTGGTTATTTGAAAAGATAAATAAAATCAACAAGCCTTTAAGCAGACTCATCAAGAAAAAAAGGGAGAGGACCCCAATTAATAATAACAGAAATGAAAAAGGAGAAATAACAACTGATACCACGGAAATAAAAAAGGATTTTAAGAAATTACTATGAGCAATTACATACCAAAAAATTTGAAAACCTCAATGAAATGGACAAATTCTAGAAAAGTATAATCTTCCAACACTGAAGGAGGAAGAAACAGAAAGCTTGAACAGACCAATAACAGCTGGGGAAATTGAAACAGTAATCAAGAAACTACCGCCACACAAAAGCCCAGGGCCGGACGGTTTCACAGGAAAATTTTACAAAACATTTAAGGAAGAGCTAACTCCTGTCCTTCTCAGACTATTCCAAAAAATCCAAGAGGAGGGAAGACTCCCAGACTCTTTCTATGAGGCCAGCATCACCCTGATCCCAAAACCAAATAAAGACCCTACAAAGAAACCTACAGGCAAATATCTCTGATGAACATAGACACTAAAATCCTCAGCAAATTTTGGCAAACCGCATCCAGCAATACATTAAAAAGATCATATACCATGATCAAGGGGATTCATCCCAGGGATGCAAGGATGGTACAATATACTCAAATCAATAAATATAATACACTATATAAACAAAAGGAAAGACAAAAACAACACGATCATCCCTATAGATGCAGAAAAAGCATTTGATAAGGTACAGCACCCATGTATGATAAAAATGCTCAGCAAAATGGAAATAAAGGAGGTATACCTCAACAAAATAAAGGCCGTCTATGATAAACCTACAGCCAACATCATACTTAATGGGCAAACACTAAAAGCTTTCCCACTATTATTGGAAACAAAAGGGAACTAAGAAGGATGCCCCCTTTTACCACTTCTATTCAACATAGTATTAGAAGTCCTAGCCACAGTAATCAGACAAGAAAAAGAAATAAAAGTTATCCAAATTGGAAAGTAGGAAGTAAAACTATCATTGCTTTCAGATGACATAATAGTGTACATAGAAAACCATATAGCCTTCACTAAAAGCTACTCAACTTAATAAGTGAATTTGGCAAAACAGCAGGATACAAAGTCAATATTCAGAAATCAAAGGCATTTTTGTACACCAGCAATGAAATAGAAGAAGAAGAAATCAGAAAAAAATCCCATTTGCTATAACAACAAGAAAAATAAAGTACCTAGGAATAAATTTAACCAAGGAGGTAAAACACCTATATGCAGAAAACTATACAACACTGAAGAAATTAAGGAACACACAAATAAATAGAAGCATATACCATGTTCATGGATTCGAAGAATTAATATCATCAAAATGTCCATACTACTCAAAGCAATTTATAGATTTAGCGCAATCCTTATTAAAATACCAATGACGTATTTCACATAGGTCATAGGACAGACATTTCAAAAATTTATATGAAACCATAAATGATCCTGAATAGCCGCAGCAATTTTGAGAAAGAAACACAAAGTAGGAGGGATCACAATACCGGACGTCAAACTATATTACAAGGCCACTGTAATCAAAATAACCTGGTACTGGCACAAGAACAGACACATAGGTCAGTGGAACAGAATAGAAAGCCCAGAAATAAACCCATGTCTCTATGGTCAATTAATATTTGACAAAGGGGGTGGAAGCATAAATTGGAGTAAAAGTAGCCTCTTCAACAAATGGTGTTGGGAGAGCTGGATAGCTACATGCAAAAAATTGAAATTTGATCACCAACTGACACCATATACAAAAATAAACTGTAGATGTATGAAAGACTTCAATGCAAGTTGCAGCCCCTTAAAAGTCCCAGAGAACATAGGCAGGAAAACCTCAGATATTGCATGCAGCAATATTTTCACTGATATGTCTCCTAAAGGAAAAGACATAAAGGAAAGAACAAACAAGTAGGACCTCATCAAAATAAGAAGCTTCTGAATTGTTAAAGAAAACATCAGCAAAATGAAAACAGAACCAACTCTGTTGGAAAATATATTTTCCAATGACACATCAGATAGAGGTTTGATCTCCAAAATATATAAAGAACTCACCCAACTCCACTCCAAGAAGACAAAAAATCCAACTAAAAAATGGGCAAAAGACCTGGGCAGACACTTCTCCAAGGAAGAGATACAGAGGGCCCACACACATTTGAAAGGATGCTCAGCATCACTAGCCATCAGAGAAATGCAGATCAAAACCACAATGAGATACCACCTCACACTGGTCAGAATCGCAATCATAAACAAATCTACAGACAACTGCTGCTGGCAAGGCTATGGAGAAAAGGGAATGCTAGTGCACTGGTGGTGGGAATATAGACCTGTGCGGCCATTGTGGAAAGCAGTGTGGAATTTCCTCAAAAAGCTAAAAATGGAATTTCCTTTTGTTCCAGTGATTCGCCTGCTGGGACCATACCCTAAGAATCCCAAAATGCCAATTCAAAAGAACCTATGCACCCCAATGTTCATAGCAACACAATTTACAATAGCCAAGTGTTGGAAGCAACTTAAACACCCAACAGTAGATGAGTGGATCAAAAAACTATGTTACATTTATACAATGGAATAATACACAGCCGAAAGAGAAAAAGAACTACTAAACTTCGCGGCAGCATGGATGGAACTAGAGAGCATTATGCTAAGTGAAGTAAGTGGAGGGGATGAAAGACAAATACCATATGATCTCACCTATAAGTGGAATCTAACCAACAAAACAAATAAGCATAGAAAATATAACCAACAACACTGAAAGAAAAAAGAAACCAATAGAGTCAAGAGGGAAGGAGGGAGAGGTGGGTAAGGAAAGAGAATGGAAGCGTCAAGTCAAAGAACATATATAAAAGACACATGGACAAAGGCAAAGTGGGAAAGGATTCCAAGGGGGGAGGGGGGCAAGGAAAGTAGTGGCAGGAAGGTGGAGGCAAATGTATTTGAACAAAAAATTAAAATAAAAAAGGAAGAATAACTTTTTGAATATTGAATTTTAAAAATTAATAATTAAAATCCTTTAAAAGCTTTCAACATAAAAATAGAATTTTAAACATTTGAATATATTTTCCAGTGTAATATAAAGGGTTAAACTAATGAAATATGCAAACTCAAGTTAAGTTTACAGTCGGTGAAGAAAACAGTAGGTTGAGCACCCGGAGTTAAAAGCCGTATTTAGGAATCTAGATTGCACATAAGTGTTGTTAGTTTGACAAAGGTATTACAATGTCACTTTTGCACAGGGGAGATAATCTTCAAACTGCACAAAGTCTATTAAATGTGCATAATTATTCATATATTTTTGATAAATGAAAATTAATATACTGCTATTTTTCATATATTTTTAAGCCAGTGCCTAACCAATCTTAAATAATTTTCAAATACCTTACTACTGATTGCCAGTAATTCCCAAAGACTGATGCAGGTGTATATTATTGCCAGAGGTGATTGAATAGAAGTTTTTTCCTTTTTTCCAATAAGTGGTTCAGGCAATCTCTTAAAAATTGCATATTTGAAATATTGATTGCTTATTGCTTCTAGGAGGCAATCTTTGAAACAGATGAAGCAAAAATCCTTTAAAACAGAAAAGTATTTTCCTTGCATCTTTGTTTTGTTAGTTAGGTTTTGAGGTTCTTAGGGTATATGACTAGCAATA
Source organism: Pteronotus mesoamericanus (assembly GCF_021234165.1). Lineage (NCBI taxonomy): Eukaryota > Metazoa > Chordata > Mammalia > Chiroptera > Mormoopidae > Pteronotus > Pteronotus mesoamericanus. The sequence continues at coordinate 65,082,642 of NW_026555321.1, forward strand.
TTGAAAGAAAAAAAACCAACAAAGTCAAGGGGGAGGAGGGAGGGGTAGGGTGGGAAAGGGAAGGGAAGGGTCAGGTAAAGGAACATATATCAAGGACCCATGGACAAAGCCAAAGTGGGGAAGGACTGAGGGAAGGAGATGGGGGTGGGGAGTAGGGTAAAGTGGTGGTAGGAAGGTGGAAACAAATATATTTGAGCAAAAAAATAAATTTTAAAAAAGTGGAAGAAAAATAAATAAATAAATATCCTACGTTTAGGAGAAAAAAAAGGAAAGTATATTTCCTGATCTCTTCTCTTTCAGCCATCACATATAAATATGATTATTATAATTTAGCAGTTACAGAACTTTTCAAATGGATTGTGCTGAAGCTAAAAACTATAATTACCATCATATTCTGAATTAAAAATGAAGAACAAAGATTTCATCAGTGAGGCCTCTCAGCCACTCTACCTTCTGTTAATCTGAACAATAGAAGATGAAAATGTCAAGCCCAACAACTATTCATACTGAGTAGTTGTTTCACACAACTTGAGGCACTAGTACAGGCTGGAGACCCAGACTACCTCTAGGAAAGGCTGATCCACTGGCAGTTGTGGGAGCAAACCTTCGCAGGTGTCATTAAAACTGTGCATGACGCTACTATGAACAATCAATCAGATACAATGACAACTATCACCAGCTTCTGTGCTTGGAGGAAAGCTCTCGTTCCAGAAAGGATATTAAATTCCAAAGATAATACCATAAAGTTTTTATTGAATGCCCTTTTGCCATTTGACGAATGCCTTTTTCCAGGATGAGAATAGACTGTGGTTTAAGTGGCAATTTTACATTGATGTTTATATTTTCCAAATACTTTGTATGGTATTTAACAGCAGATTTATAATATTCTGGGACGCTTGATAATAATGAAACTTTAATGCATATCTAACAACTTCTTTCTCTGAGCTTTCACGATGCAGAAGGCTTCTAAATTACTATTATTATATTTATGGAAGTGCTTTATAAAGTATTCTTTCTAAATATCCACGAAGGGCTGTCTGGTTACAATTAGTTTTCAATCTGAAAGTGCAGTAAAGTGTAATTTCCTATAGTAATATATATTTTTCAGGAGTTATGAGTGATGCTAGGACAGTTTTTAAAAATTCAGTCCCCTAATGAGTTATTCTTTTTCTATCATTTTAAAATATTTAAATTACAAGATGTAGAGAAGAAAAGCAAACAATTAAGTACAATAGAATCCTCTTAATCCCATCTCAGTCATTTCAACAGTTAAAAAGAGAAAGTGAGAGAAAATTATTCCAGAGAAAGCACAAAAGATCAATGTTATATTGACTGTAGTATTCTTTTTGCTTAAAAGGAAAAAAATATTTAATGTTTTATAGTTAAGCAGTATAATAAAGTAAAAATCATAAGCACCACATTAAATTCAAATTTTGTTAGAATTATTCTTAATATACAAAATCTTGAGGAGTGAATTGCATAATTTATGTATATGCAAACAAATTACTTTCTTTTAAACGTGACATAATATGTGACAAAAAATATAATCAAGCTCCTTTCTGTAATATACAAAGTTAAGGCAGTGAATAAGAGTGAGCATAAAAGCACTGGAACATTCGCTGATTTAGATACCTTTTTTGTTCGTCTGTTTATTTCCATTCTACAACAGTAACAGCAGCATTCTTCTGCAAAATGTGTGTGGTGTATGTCTCAATTTCTGGTGACCCCTCAAATGAGTGACGTCCATAATGTCCTATCCTCAATAGCCCTGCTCAGCTCCTACAGCCATCTTCCTGTTCCCGCAGTATTCCTCTTATATGCATGTCTGTCTCCAAATCTCCTCTTTTTATAAGGACACTAGTTATATTGGATTAGGAACCACCCTAATGACCTCACTTTAACTTGGATAATTCTATAAAGATCTTATCTACAAATGTGTCACATCTTGATGCACTGTAGGTTAGACTTCAATATGTGAATTTTCAAGGGATACAATCTAATCTATAATAATAAAGGTTTACCCTTTCATTTTAAATACCTTTAAGATCTTAATAGGAAATCTGAGAATTTTTTTAAGTGGATGGTTAAATCCATGTTACCATTCTCCTGGCTTAAAAATGTGACAATAAAAAATAACATTTTTTCAGTTCTATTAACCACTTTTCACTTTGGAGCCCCTCTCACATCCCATTTAGAATATCAAGGGATAAATTTCTTACATTTTTATCTGCTTTGTAAGTCTTTCCAATATACTTCAATATTAGGTATGCACTTCCAACCACCAGGAAACGTTCTTTAAAGTGTAAATAACATAAATAATTTAAAAATAAGTGGTGTATTAGCACAGGGAGTTTTAGAAATTTCTACAAACCAAAGATCTTTTTATATAACTAGGAAATGTATTCTTTACACATTATCTCCACAAGAAAGCTACAAAATCATCAACTATATATTTACTTTAAAAAAAGTCAACATATAATAACACAAACTGTTTCCAAAACTTTTATGAAATGGTGTGTAACACAGATTGGTACAATGTTACTTACATGCTGTTAATTTGAATTTCATTTGAATTATATCTTTAATTTTTAAATCTTTCATTTATCTATGTTTGTGATTTACATGAATAAGAAAGTTTGCATTTCAAACAATATTTGAAAATATTGTAGCATAAGCATAAGATATTAGAGTCAAGGACACATATGTTCAATTCCTGACACCATTGCCTAACTCCTGGATGACATGACCCAAGTTGTGTGTCAATTTAAATGAAGATATATTTAAAGTATTTAGAAGAGTGTTTGTTCCGAGGTATGACCTCAGTGAGTGTTCATTGTTTTACTCTTGAAATAAAGCTCGATTTTTCAGCTTTAGTCTGTAATTTTGTTTGTCCTTCCAATTGTGCAGAAAGCATACACAATTACATCACAGCTATGTGAAGTAAAATGCCTTCTATATGAATTTAACTTTGGAAATGGCCTTGAGAATATATTTTCTGACAATAACAAAAGATAGCAGAAAATGATAATTAAATGTCTGGAGGGAAGTTCCATTTCTTAATTTTTAAAAAGAAAGCAGCTATAAGAAAGAAAAGAAACTCTTTTGTTACAGTTTAACTGCTAATGGTATTTGGTAAGAAACAAGGTCAAGTATTCTCCTACAGAAGTAACATAGGCAATAAATTCGATGGTTTATTAAAAAGATAAGAACCTTGCCAGAAAGAGGTTGTATACTTAGCATATAAGTATAACTTGTCTGATTTTAAGTTCATTCTACTGTACCTGCTATAAATGTCAAAGACATGGCATGAATGTAAAGATTTTAAAAGCTCTAGTAAACTGAGATAAGATAAACTGGATGGGTTAGAGAACTGGATAAAACTTCAAGTGCTCAATGATGTTTAAGGTTGAAAAGATACTTGGATACAGAATTCAGAGGCTTTCTTGTGGAACAGAGTTAAAATGAAGCTGGTCAACAAATTAAATTTAGTGATAAGTAATTCTAACAGGATGGCAGGCAATGTTTCTATCTTTAATTGAGAGATAAGCTAAATAAAATTAAATTTTAAAAAAAGCATCTCAATTCTTTTAGAAAGCATGAGAAAGCAGCTGAATGGTATTTCCTTCTCCCTTCTCAAATCTTGACCCTGGCACAGGTTTCATAGCAACAGTGAGACCACATTTCATTATTCAGAGAGCTGCTGTTTTCATTTCTCAGTTTGTTGATGAAAGCACTCAGATTTTTGTGTTCTTATTTTATCATAAATGTAAATGATGGGCATAGACTTTCACAGGGAGATTTACAAAGTAAGCATTTTTCTTAGTTAAGAAATTGCCTCAACCCTTGCTGATTAGTGCTTAGACCAATAAGGCATCATGACTGCATGCTGCATGCTTCATCAAAACAAGCCCATGGTCAAGGTGGGAGGCTGCCTGAACATTAACCTGTAGGAATTCAGCAAAGGTGTTTAAATGCATAAATTACTGAGTGGAAACGCTATACCTTGGCTGTCATAATTGTTATTTTATTGATTGCCACTTTAAATAAAATAAACATAGTATCTTAGATTATTTGCATTGACTAATAATCTGTCTTGCACAAAGTTAAGATTTATTTCAGCCATTTTATCACTTTGTGCTATTAATTGATTATTTAAATCTTTAGAGCTGAATTGTTTCAATATATGTGGCAGCTAGTTTTGATTGTTGACTTTTTATTTCATTTTATTTAGTGTTTTCTTATAGTGATCATCAGATTAAAACTGACCCATTGACAGATTATTTACCTCATGTAGTTTTTGTAGGCACTGAAATATGTCCTGATAATCCATGCGAGGGTATACCCTTTATGCCCATTACGGTCTCCCTACTCAGCTTCCTAAAAGGATAGATGACATGGTCAGCTTCCTTTTCACCCTCTACCACCCTAGCATTGTACCTGCCTGTACCTTCCTGTTCTTACACTTTGTGGCTAAGCTTGTTGGTGGTCAGCCTTCACACCTTGACTTTCATGTAGGATACAAACTGTGAGTGGGTCCCTTTATTAAAACAGCAAAAAGTGTTAACAAATGACTTAAGTTGAACTCTGCACAGAAAGAAGGAAAATAACTGGGGATGTCAAAGTCCATATTAGTTGGTACCATTTTTTCCCCACATAAATTTTCTCTTTTTTTTTCTATTTTTTTAATTAAATAGGTTTTTATTATTTTGGGTTTTTTTTTTACAGCATTCATCTTTTATTTTTTATTATTGTTCAAGTACAATTGTCTCCATTTTCCCCACCACTGCTAGTGAAAGGATCAAAGAGTCCCTAATCTGAAAAGAAAGCACATTCCCAGTCCTTAAGGAAAGGTTTCTAGGAACTTTCTTTCCACTTATTTATCACTTCACTGTGGTCCTACAGGTTTTCCCCTACTTCCTGTTTCTGACACACCCTCTTAGAAGGGGATTCAGTTTCAACATCCCACCTGCACAGCATCACTAATTTCTCTCCTGGTATTTTCTCACCTCCACAGTTCTCAGCAACTATGGCTGATCTCTGTCCCTATCTCCACCCAAAGAGAGCATGGGGTCATAAAACCTATAACTTCTTTTGTGTTTTAATGAGAATGAGACCCAAATCATTTTAACTTATATAGTTGTAACTAGTATTTTAAGCTATTCTTAAAATATCTTTGAGATAGTTATGCTTCCTTTCCCTCTTTGCTCCCTTTTATCAGTTATAAATATAAAGAGCACAGGTGTAATTGTCACTCACTCCTACATTAATGTTTTTATAACTCACTTTGATGCTAAGAAAAAAAGTCTCTACATTGTAAAATCCTTTCAAATGGATGTTAAGATGGACTTAAATCAGAAATGGTATGTGTGTTACATAAAATTTGATGGTAATTGGACTGAAATACAGGAAAAAAAACATTTTTCACAATTATAAATTTAAGTCATGTTCATTGAAGAAAATATGTATTCCCCTTCTTTATTTTCCATATATGGAAATATATGGACATATATAACTTACACAGTTCTCAATATTGTATTATATATAAAGTTGTACATCCCTCATTTTCACTTGAAATTATACTGCAAGAGCTTCTTGGTGATAGTTATAGTGCCTGTAAAACTTCCTAGAATAGCACTCCTTTTGGTGGCTCTGGGTTCCCATGACTGCCTTCTGGCAGAACATTAACAACTGCTGTCAGGAATTTTCTATAGTTTATTAATAGTGGACTTTGAGAAATTTATTTTTCTTCTGGTGTCTCCAAACACATGAAGTACTACCCAGTTCCTGTGACTTGACTTCCCAGGGCCACTACTCACTGCATCCTCTCAAGCCTGTTGCTTTTAATGACATGTGATGCTGTATGTTTCTGTCAAATCCCTCAAAACTCCACCCAGGAAACCCTTGCATAATGATGCTAAATTATATGTTCTTACTTACTTTCTCAGTTTCTTTTTGTCCTGACTAAAAAAATCCTGGATCAATAATATTATTTCAGCTCATGGTAAGACTTTCTATCCCTTGAAGGGTGTGTCTTTATTTCCAAATCTTCCTTTGTGGAGCCAACAATGACCTCATGAATATTTCCTAGAAAGTGGATTTGGAAATAACTTTTCACTTATCTTCCCTTGAACTCTCTATTTCTCATTTTCCTGACAAAGTACCATGAACAAGTAGAATTCCAAGTATGTCCATGATTTTCTCAAAGTTTCCCTAACTACATATATAAACTAACATCTATGAATTGTCTGATTTTACAACTCATTTATCTATCAAAAGTGTTGCCCTAAGGGGTCAGCCTGCCATGGACTAGCCTGCCATGTGTCTCTGTAAGGGTTCTTACACTAAGAAATGCGGGAATTCACAAGTTCTCTGCTCCTAACATTTGAAAGGACAAGCAAGTCAAATGAATAACCAGATGGAAAGGAGAGACATACAGATGCTTCTCAGTTTGCACATTAATGGTGAAATCTGCCAAGCATTGATGGTGCATTTTAATTAGGTTTAAGAAAATGGGCATGTGAAAAAGCCTAAAGTTAGCAAAAGTGGATATCTGCCTCATTCACTAAAATATACTGGACACCTGGAAGAGTGCCTAGTATACAACAGGCATACTCAGTAAATATTTGTTAAATGAAGAAATTAAAGTTTAAAGAATTTATTCACTTGAATCATTTAAAGAATTTTGATAGTTATTCTTTCCAACCCCTCCTCTTGGCACCTGTTTTCTTTTGTCACTTGAAATATGGTCTAACTTTGCTTACAGAGAAGAAAAAGCGCTCCCTTTCTGTTTGACCCACTGGACCAATAGCCACCCACAAATGTATGCATATTAATCTCTATACATCTAAGCATGAATCTTGCTGTAGACATTGTCTACCTTTGCATGAAATATCTTTGAAATAAACATGAAACATAATTAACAAATAAATTATAGCTATTTTCCAAAATATTTCTAGCCTTGTGACCTTGCCATGTAAAATGACCCTTTCCAAATACACTGTTTACTATTTCTTACTAGACTTTTCTTACAAGTAAATCTCAGAAATTGTTGTCATATTTCATATTAATATTAAATAAATAATTTATTACATAGAGAGTACCCAAATCTAGTAATGGTTGTATATGATTACTGTTGAATTATTACCTAAATACATTATATTCACTATTTATAAATATTAAAAGTTGTCTTGATATTTTTTCTTTTTGTTTTTGTTTGTGTGTAGGGGGGCAGTTACATTTGTTTTTATTGTTGTTAAAATACAGTTGTCTCCATTTTCCCACCACCATTTTTCCCCACCTCTCCCTCAATCTTATTCCCCTTTGGCTATGTCCATGGGTCCTTTATACATGTTCCTTGATGACACCTCTCCTTTTTCCCCCATTGTCTCCCTCCCCCTTCCTCTCAGGTTACTGTCAGCTTGTTCTTTATATCAATGTCTCTGGTTATATTTTGATATCCTTATACTATATTCACACATGATAGTTCTCTTTGAAAATCTAGGAAATAGTCACTTCTTAGTGACTTAGGGCAAACAAAAATTTTGGATTAAATTATTTTACTATTTGTACTCCTTAATGAAAAGAGAAAGATTAATTTATTTCTGACAGTCAATTTCTTTTACTTATGTATAAACTCATTATATTCCTGTTCACACTGAACATTATTACAACAGAGACATATTAAGTAAAACTAAAAAATGTGTTAATTTTGTATATGTAAATCAGAGTGGCTCATTGACATATTTGCTCTTAATTAAAAAAATAAAACAACAACAAAACATAAAAGCTTTCACTAAAAAAAATGCTTATAAAAAGATTAAAATGAACTAGAATGCAGCTTTTCTTTGCTCCACCAGATATTGTAAAATAATATAAAATCCACAACTGTCAATGAATGTAATATTTCAAACCTAGAGTCTTATGTCTATCCAAGCGAGAGGATATAATAAATACATTTTTAAAAAGTCACACAAAGATACAAATTTCTTTATGCCTGTTTCTCAGTCCACACCTGTTTCATCTTCCTCCCAGGATACTTGTTTCTTCTCTAAGGCTGTGGTGACCACTTATGGATCCAATTACTGATATCAGCTTAATGCATCTCTGTCAACCTTAGTTCAAGTTTCTATAGTGAGAGGAATTATTGACTCAATCTAGATGAAGTCCTGACTTGGGTTCCATTAAGTGTTAACTAAGGCACAGGCCACCTGGTAGCAACATGTCCACCTGAGTTACAAGAAATAGAGGAATGAGGGATGCATTTTATTTTAGAAGGGAGTGAAGCAAAAATGGCTGTATCTAATAGATTTGATCATTTGATGTATAATTCGATTATAAAAGCATAGACTTTGGAATTACAAAGGTAGGGATTTGCTTATTCCTAATATTCCTAATTCTTAATATTCAGTGATAAGACTATCTAACTCCAGGAATTGCTATGAATAATTATGTGAAAAGACACACTGTGCCCAGCCCTATGTCCAAAATATAATAGTAAACTAACAGGAGCTTTATTTCCATATATCAATCAACTAGTTAATTTAAGTACAAGGAAAAATCATTTGATCTTGAATAAATTAAGTGATTAAGAGCAGCAAGATTTGGGTAGAGGGACTCTGTTTTTCGCAGAGAAAATATATTTAAATCAAAATTTACCTTTATAGCTCTCAATGCTATGCCAAAAATTATCCTTATTAACAAGAGAATTTCCAATACTAATTTAGGGATCCAGAATCTGCTGAATTGGGAGAAAGATAGATGACAGGTGAATAGATAGATAGGAATAGACAGATAGAACATGTAGATAAAGGGAGACAGATATTTTTATGTATTTGTTCCACAGTCCTCTCTAATTTTGCCCTCTTTACTTAGTCCACTTGTGTTCCCATTAACACATAATACGTTTCTCCACACATTGGTTCTACTAAAACATGAGCTACATCCAACTTAGATATATGTGCTCTTGGTAATCTAAAAGTTCTAATGGGTACTTTTTAAATCTATGTTATACTGTATATTTTCCATTACCATTTATCCCCATTATATCCCCTCTGGTTCACAGTCATCACACTGTTGTCCACATCCATGAGTCCTTGGTCCTTTTTGCTCAATTCCTCCATCTCCTAATCACCTACCACTCCCAAACCTGTCAGCCTGCTCTCCAGCTATGAGTAGGTCTCTGTTTTGCTTGTTAGTTCAGTTTGCTCATTAGATTCCATATTAGTGAAATCATATGATATATGTCTTTCTCTGACTGGCTTATTTCACTTAGCATAATGTTCTCAAGGTCCATCCATAATGTCACAAGGGGTAAAATGTTTTTCTTTTTTTACAGCGAGTAGTATTCTATTGTGTATATGTCCTGTAATTATTTTATCCACTCATCTACTGATGGACATTTGGGCTGCTTCCATATCTTGATGATAGTAAATAATGCTGCAATGAAACATAAGGGCGCTTATGTTCTTGTGAATTAGTGCTTTGGACTTCTTCAGATAAATTCCCAGAAATGGAATTGCTGGGTCATAAAGTAGTTCCATATTTAATTTTTTGAGGTGTCTCCATACTGCCTTCCACAATGGCTGCATCAATCTGCATTCCCTCCAACAGTGCAAAAGAATCCCCTTTTCTCACATCCTCACCAGCATGTGTTGCTTGTTGATTTATTAATGATAGCTATTCAGACCTATGTGAAGTGATAGCTCATTGTGGTTTTAATTTGAATTTCTCTGATAATTAGTAACATTGAGCATCTCTTCATATGTCTACCAGACTCATTAGAAAAAAGAAATAAAGATACAAATTAATAAAATCAGACATGAAAGAGGAGAAATAACAACTGGTACCATAGAAATACAAAGGATTGTAATAAAAATATTATGAACAACTATGTGCCAACAAATTGGACAGCCTGGACAAAATGGATAAATTCATGGAATTATGCAATCTTCCAAAATTAAATCAGGAAGAATCAGAGAATCTGAATAGCCAGATAACATCTACTGAAACTAAAGCACTAATCAAAAAACTCCCAACAAACTAAAGCTCTGGACTAGATGTTTTCACAGGTGATTTTTACCAAACATTCTAAAACTAACACCTCTCCTTCTCAAACTATTCCAAAAAATTTACGAGGAGGAAAATATACAAGCTCATTTTATCTTAACATTGTCTTAATTCAAAAACCAGATAAAGACACTACAGAAAAAAAGAGAGAAAGAGAAAATTATAGGTCAATATCCCTGATGAAAATAGGTGCTAAAATCCTTAACAAAATATTAGCAAACTGAATAAAGAAATGTATCAAAAAGATCATACACCATGATCATTTTCTTATTCTTATTCTGGGAATGCAAGGTGGTTACAACATTTGCAAATAAAAAGTGTGATACGCCACCTAAACAAAGTGAAGGATAAAAACCACATGATCATATCAATAGATGCACAAAAAGCTTTTGATTAAAATCCAGCAACCAGAGCTCTGGCCAAGATAGAGGCGCAGGTAGATAAACTTTGCCTCCTCGCACAACCAAAAGAAGGAAAACAATAAGGAGGTCGGAAAGATGGCAGAGGAGGGAATGGGAGTCACGCTGACGTCCTCCTAAAACCAAACTGGAATTGCAACTAAATAATGGAGTAATCACCTGTAAAGAAGTGGAGCAACGCTGGGAGAGGAGCCTTGGTGCCGCGGACAGTGGATTCGACTCTCACACATCCCAACGGGTGAGAATTGCGGTGGAGGCTCGAGAGGGTGGGCTGGGTGCGCACAGGCACTGGCACCAGAGGGACATTGAAACGGCCAGTTAGCGTCCCCCCGAGAAGAACGGGGTCTGAATCATAAACAGGAACCCCTAAACTACAGCCGCTAAAACCAAGAAAATACAGACAAAACACAACCCCAAAAAGCTTAGGGGCACTCTCTGCCAGAGACAAGTGGCTGAGGATGCAAAAAGACAATTAAAGGGCAAACGCAAAAGTTGCAGCGGCAGCCACCCTCCTTGATCGCTGGGTACAGGCGGCAGCAGGGTGGGCTGGTGCCTGGGAAAAGACTGGTGACGAAAACTTTGTGAAGAGAACTGACTCTGCGGCCGGTGGAGCCCGGGTGATAACGCACTTCCCACTCTGCAGCTACCATCTCGCTCAGGCATAAGGGAATCAATTAACCTGCCTTTTGTGCGCTCCGCACACAGCTTGTGCGCGTGTGCCCTGCGGGGCTGAGTGCAGACTGTCTGGGAGAGCCTTGAGGAGAGACTGGAGACAGTGGCGTTGGGGAAAGAACGGGAGGAGGAACCGGGGAGTCCCGACTCCCTCCCCGTTCGGTAGTCTCCATTGTGGGCTGGAAAGGCGCGACCCCAAAGAGGCAGAAGCGGGGCGCGCATGAACCAGACTGCCTGCGATTGAAACGCAGTCCGCACAGGGGTTGGATCCTCAGCCGAAGGGGTCACAGAACTGCCCAGAGGCCCCTGAGGGGAGACTAGAAACGGAGGCATTGGGGAAAGATCGGGAGGAGGAACCGGGGAGTCCTGACTCCTTCTCCTTGCCGAAGTCTCCATTGCGCGGGAAGAGGCCACACCCCCAAAGAGCCAAAAGCCGAAAAGCAAACATAGACACCCCCAAAACACCCAGAGCAGGCGCGCACACTTGCGCCGAGTGACTGGCGAGGGTTGGCGAGCGTGTGTGTGACCCACGCGGGCTGGCGAACGCTTGCACCTGCCGGCAAGGCCTCACACAGACTGGCACCCATACGGCCTGCGAGGGATTGCACAGAGGGGCAAGGGCAGGCATAAATTGACCTACCCGCCGCGATTGCGGAGCAGCCCACAAAATAAGTAGAGCTGCCCAGAGTCCCTGGAGGAGAGACCAGAAACAGGATTAACCGGAGAGCTGATTTCCTCCCATTTCCGTAGTCCCCATTTGGCGAGGGCAAGCAACGCACCCAAAGAGCCAAAAGCGGGGAAAACACACAATAGAAGACTCTAAACTGACCAGTGCCACGAAGCTCGCGTGCCAGGGAGGTCAGATGAGCACAGGAGGTAGCGAATAAGCCCCCTGGTCTGGGGCAAACACATGCGAGCCCAGGCAGGTGGGGGACCCTGCCGCGCTGGGAACGCGCTCAAGGAGCTCTCGTGAGAGTGCAGAGAGATCCCAAAAAATAGCCCAGCCCTGACCAAAGGGGTCACAGAGCTGCTCCAAGCAGGAGTCAGACACAGGCATTAGACTCCTGAAAGGCTCAAACAAACAACCCAAGGCCCTATAGGGTCAACAACTGACATCATCAGAGGCAAGCCCAGAAAGAAAAGTAAAGGACAAAAATACTTAACAGACTCTCACAAAAATGGGAAGAAAAAGAAATTCTCCCCAAATGAGTGGAAAAGGGGACTCCCCACAGAGAGAGCTCAATGAAATAGAGGCAAGGGAACTCTCAGATATGGAATTTAAAACAATGGTTCTAAGGAAGCTCAATGAGCTCAGCCAGCTCAAAGAGAACTATGAGAAACTGCAGAGAAACTATCAGGATCTTACAGCAAACTATATCAGCCTGGAAAAGGACATAGAAACTATCAAGAAGACACAAGAGGATATGAAGAATACCATTTCTGAATTGAAGAACACAGTAGAAGGAATCCAAAGCAGGCTGGATGAAGCTGAGGATCGAATCAGTGAGATGGAGGATAAGGTAGAAAAAAGCTCCCAGAAAGAGCAATTAATGGAAAAACGGCTCAAAAAGAATGAAGAAGCATTTAGGGAAATGCAGGACAACCTGAAACGCAATAATATCCGTATAATAGGGATACCAGAAGGAGAAGAAGAGGAGCAAGGAATAGAGAACCTCCTCGAAAAAGTAATGATGGAAAATTTCCCTAATTTGAGGAGAGAAAGGCTCTCATGGATCCAGGAGGCACAGAGGACCCCACTCAAGAAGGACCCAAGGAGGTCCACTCCAAGACACATCATCATTAAAATGGCAAATGTCAAAGACAAAGAGAGAATCCACAAGGCAGCAAGGGAGAAGGAGAAAGTAACATACAAGGGGGCCCCGATACGCCTAGAAGCTGACTTCTCAACAGAAACACTCCAAGCCAGAAGGGAATGGCAACAAATATTCCAAGCCATGAAAAGCAAGGGCCTACAGCCAAGGCTGCTCTACCCAGCTAGGCTCTCCATTAAAATAGAAGGAGAAATACGGAGTTTCCCAGACAAAAGAAAGCTAAAAGAATACATCTCTACCAAACCAGCACTCCAAGATAGGCTAAGGGGACTGGTTTAAGCAGATGAAGGAAAAGAATGAGACAGAGAGGAACACAAGTACAAAGAGAAAGGATGAGTAAGTTTCTATCAGTAATATCTCTCAATGTGAATGGACTAAATGCCCCAATCAAAAGACACAGGGTAGCTGAATGGATAAGAACACATGACCCACACATATGCTGCCTACAAGAGACCCACCTCAGAGCAAAAGACCTACACAGATTGAAAGTAAAGGGATGGAAAATAATATTCCAAGCAAATGGACATGAGATAAAAGCTGGCGTTGCCATACTTGTATCAGACAAAGTCGATTTCAAAGCAAAGGCCATAAAGAGAGAGCCAGAGGGGCACTTTATCATACTTAAAGGAAGAATCTATCAAGAAGACATCAACATTGTAAACTTATATGCTCCCAATAGAGGAGCCCCCAAGTTTATAAGGAAATTGTTGGATGACTTGAAAAAAGATATAGACAGCAACACACTGATAGTAGGGGATTTCAACACCCCACTGTCCAAAATGGACAGATCTTCCAAACAAAACATTAATAAACATATCGTGGCGCTGAATGAAACACTGAATCAAAGAGACTTAACTGACATATATAGAATCTTACATCCCAAAGAAGAAAAATACACATTCTTTTCAAATGCTCATGGCAGTTTTTCAAAGATAGACCACATGATAGGACACAAAGCAAGCCTCAGAAAATTCAGGAAAATTGAAATAATACCAAACTTTTTCTCAGACCACAAGGCCTTGAAACTCGAAATCAAACTAAAAGAGAAACTTCAAAAACTTGCAAACTCATGGAGACTGAACAGTACACTTTTAAACAATGAATGGGTCAATAATGAGATAAGAGAAGAAATAAAAAAGTTTCTGGAAACAAATGAAAATGAACAGACAACTGTCCAAAACCTATGGGACACAGCAAAGGCGGTCCTGAGAGGGAAGTTCATAGCAATACAGGCTTACCTTAAAAAGATAGAAACATTTCAAATAAAAGACCTAACACTACAACTTGAAGAACTGGAGAAACAACAACAAATAAATCCCAGAACAAGTAGAAGGAAGGAAAGAGTCAAGATTAGAGCAGAACTGAATGACATAGAGACAAAAAGAACAATTCAGAGGATCAACCAATCCAGAAGCTGGTTCTTTGAAAGATAAATAATATTGGCAAGACTTTAAGCTGACTCATCAAGAAAAACAGGGAGAGGACCCAAATTAATAATATCAGAAATGAAAGAGGAGAAATAACAACAGATACCACAGACATACAAATGATCATCAGAAACTATTATGAACAATTATATGCCAAGAAATTTGAAAATCTGGATGAAATGGACAAATTTTTAGAAAAGTAAAATCTTCCAACACTGAAGGAGGAAGAAACAGAAAGCTTGAACAGACCGATAACAGCTGGGGAAATTGAAGCAGTAATCAAGAAACTCCCAGCACACAAAAACCCAGGGCCAGACAGTTTCCCAGGAGAATTTTACAAAACATTTAAGGAAGAGCTAACCCCTGTCCTTCTCAGACTAGTCCAAAAAATCCAAGAGGAGGGAAGACTCCCAGACTCCTTCTAGAGGCCAGCATCACCCTGATCCCAAAACCAGATAAAGACCCTACAAAGAAAGAAAACGACAGGCCAATTTCACTGATGAACATAGATGCTAAAATCCTCAACAAAATATTGGCAAACCGCATCCAGCAATACATTCAAAAGATTATCCATCACGATCAAGTGGGATTCATCCCAGGGATGCAGGGATGGTTCGATATACGCAAATCAGTAAACGTGATACACCACATAAATCAAAGAAAAGACAAAAACCACATGATCATCTCGATAGATGCAGAAAAGCATTTGATAAGGTACGGCACCCATTTATGATCAAAACACTCTGCAAAATGGGAATAAATGGTGCTTTCCTCAACGTAATAAAGGCCATATATGAAAAACCTACAGCTAACATCATACTCAATGGGCAAAAACTGAAAGCTTTCCCACTAAGATCGGGAACACGACAAGGATGTCCGCTCTCACCGCTTCTTTTCAACATCGTATTGGAAGTCCTAGCCACAGTGGTCAGACAGAGAAAGAGATAAAAGAGATCCAAATAGGAAAGGAGGAAGTAAAACTATCAGTTTGCAGATGACATGATAGTGTACATAGAGAACCCTGTAGACTCTACCAAAAAACTCCTCAACCTAATAAGTGAATTTGGAAAAACAGCAGGATACAAAGTCAACATTCAGAAATCAAAGGCGTTTTTGTACACCAGCAATGCAATAGAAGAAGAAGAAATCAGAAAAAAAATACCATTCGATATAGCAAGAAAAAAGATAAAGTACCTAGGCATAAATTTAACCAAAGACACAAAAAACCTGTATGCAGAAAACTATACAACATTGAAAAAAGAAATTAAGGAAGACACAAATAAATGGAAGCATATACCATGCTCATGGATTGGAAGAATTAATATCCTCAAAATGTCCATAGTACCGAGAGCAATTTATAGATTCAACGCAATCTCTATTAAGATACCTACGACGTTTTTCACAGAAATAGAACAGACTTTTCAAAAATTTATATGGAACCATAAACGACCCTGAATAGCCGCAGCAATTTTGAGAAAGAAACACAAAGTAGGAGGGATCACAATACCAGACATCAAACTCTACTACAAAGCCACCAAACTCAAAACAATCTGGTACTGGCACAAGAACAGACCCATAGACCAGTGGAACAGAATAGAAAGCCCAGAAATAAGCTCAGGTCTCTATGGACATCTAATATTCGACAAAGGGGGCAGAAGCATAAAATGGAGCAATAACAGCCTCTTCAACAAATGGTGTTGGGAGAGCTGGATGGCTACATGCAAAAAATTGAAATTGGATCAACAGCTGACACCATACACAAAAAGAAACTCAAGATGGATAAAAGACTTAAATATAAGTCGCAACACCATCAAAGTCCTCGAGGAGAACATTGGCAGGAAACTCTCAGATATCCCACGCAGCAATTTTTTCACTGATATGTCTCCTAAAGCAAGGGACGTAAAGGAAAGAATAAACAAGTGGGACCTCATCAAAATAAGAAGCTTCGGCACGGCAAAAGAAAACATCAGCAAAATGAAAAGGGAGCCAACTCTATGGGAAAATATATTTGCTAATGATACCTCAGATGGAGGTTTGATCTCCAAGATATATAAAGAACTCACTTGACTCCACTCCAAGAAGAGAAACGATCCAATCAAAAATGGGCAAAGGACCTGGGCAGATGCTTTTCCAAGGAGGAGATACAGAGGGCCCAGAGGCATTTGAAAGGATGCTCAGCATCACTAGCCATCAGAGAAATGCAGATCAAAACCACCATGAGGTACCACCTCACACCGGTCAGAATGGCCATCATAAACAGATCCACAAACAACAGGTGTTGGCGAGGCTGTGGAGAAAAGGGAACCCTAGTCCACTGTTGGTGGGAATGCAGACTGGTGCAGCCACTATGGAAAGCAGTGTGGAATTTCCTCAGAAAGCTGAAAATGGAACTGCCTTTTGATCCAGTGATTCTCCTGCTGGGACTATACCCTGAGAACACCAAAACGCCAATACAGAAGAAGCTATGCACCCCAATGTTCATAGCAGCACAATTTACAATAGCCAAGTCTTGGAAGCAACCTAAATGCCCATCAGTAGATGATTGGATCAAAAAGGTAAGGTACATATACACAATGGAATACTACGCAGCAGAAGGAGAAAAAGAACTACTAAACTTCGCGACAGCATAGATGGAACTGGAGAGCATCATGCTAAGCGAAATAAGCCAGGGGGTGAAAGACAAATACCATATGATCTCACCTATAAGTGGAACCTAATCAACAATACAAAGATGCAAGGAAAATATGACCAGCAACACTGAAGGGAAAAGAAATCAACAGAGACAAGAGGGAAGGGGGGGCAGGGAAAGGAAAGGGAAGGGGAAAGTCAAGGAACATATAGCAAGGACTCATGGACAAAACCAAAGGGGAAGAGCTGAGGGAGGGAAGAAGGGAGGGGGCAAGGGAAATAGTTGGGGCGGTAGGCAGAGACAAATGTATTTAAAAAGTAAATAAATTTAAAAAAAAAAGAAAATAAAGAAAATAAGTGTTGTATACACAAGAACTCTCCTGCTTCTGAAAAAGAAAACATCTACAATCTATTTCATTTTTAAGGAGAAACTTGTTGACTTAACTTTTAAGATTAAAAGAACTCTTGAATTCCAAAAAAAAAAAAGGAAAACAATAAATTTAAAAACAAAAATAACCAGAGCTGTCAGAAAATTGAACTCCATGGAAGTCTGACAATCAAGGAACTAAAGAATAAACATTCATCCAGACCATAGGAAGGGCAGAGATGGGCAGCTGGGGCAGAGAGGACATATGGCAAGACTGCTTCTGGAGTTCCGGGTGGGTGAGGCAAAGGCTGGCAGACCAGGCAGTGCCACATTTGCATGCAGATAAACTGGAGGAACAGCTGGGGAGTGAGACAGACCACACAATCCAGGATGCCAGTGGGGGAAAAGAATAATAATCTGATTAGGGGTTATTTGATGCCAGCATCATACTCAATCAGCAAAACTACAAGCATTCTCCTTAAGATTAGGAACAAGACAGGGTGTCTGTTTTCATCTCTCTTATTCAACACAATACTGGCAGTCCTAGCCATAGCAATAAGACAAAACATCTCTGACTGTAAAAATCTGTGGAGGTGGCGGGGGCAGGAGAAACTCCCAGACTCACAGGAGAGTGCCTTAGAGAGACCCAAGGGATCCTAGAATGTACACAAATCCACCCACCCAGGAATCAGCACCAGAAGGGCCCAGTTTGCTTGTGGGTAGCAGGGGAAGTGACTGAAAGCTGGCAAAGAACCGAAGTGCCATTGTTCCGTCTTGGGCCCCTCCCCCACAGACAGTATCACAACTCAGCAACCTGGGTTGCTCTTCCCTGGTGAATACCTAAGGCTCCACCCCTTCCAATGTATCAGGTGTGCTGAGAAAAAGATATATGGCCCAAAGGAAAGAACAGATAAAAGCTCCAAAAATAGAACTAAGCAGTGAACAGATAGTCAACCTATTAGATGCACGGTTCAAAACACTGGTAATCTGAATGCTCACTGAATTGGTTGAGTATGGTTGCAAAAGTGAGGAAAAAACAAAAGTTATGCAAAGTGAAATAAAGAAAAATATATAGGGAACCGACAGTGAAGGGAAGGAAACCGGTACTCAAATTAATGATTTGGAGCAGAAGGAAGAGATAAACATTCAACCAGAACAGAATGAAGAAACAAGAATTCAAAAAAATGAGGAGAGGCTTAGAAACCTCTGGGACAACTTTAAACAATCCAAAATCTGAATTATAGGAGTTCCAGAAGGAGAAGAGGAAGAACAAGAAATTGAAAATGTACTTGAAAAAATAATGAAGGAGGATTTCCTCTACCTGGTGAAGGAAATAGACTTCTAGGGGATCCAGGAAGCTCAGAGAATCCCAAATAAGTTGTACCCAAGGAAGTACACACCAAGGCACATGATAATTAACTTACCCAAAATTAAAGATAAGGAGAGAATCTTAAAAGCAGCAAGACAAAAGGAGACAGTTACCTACAAAGGAGTTCCCATAAAACTATAGGTTGATTTCTTAAAAGAAACCATATAGGCAAGAAGAGTCTGGAAAGAAGTATTCAAAGTCATGAAAGGCAAAGACCTACATCTAAGATTACTCTTTCCAGCAAAGCTACCATTTAGAATGGAAGTGCAGATAAAGTGCTTCCCAGATAAGGTCAAGTTAAAGGGGTCCATCAACACCAAGCCCTTATTATATGAAATGTTAAAGGGATTTATCTAAGAAAAAGAAGAAACTATGAACAATAAACAAACTATGAACCATAAAACAGAGGGGAAGAGGAGGGGAGAGAATAGGGGGGAAAGAACAGTAATAAGCAGAATAAATAGTAGGTACAAAATAGGCAGAGGGAGATTAATAGTATAGGAAATGGAAAAGCCAAAGAACTTATATGTACAATCCATGGACATGAACGAAGGGGGAGAGAGGAATGCTGGGGAATGGAGAGGTGTAAGGTGGAGGGACATAAAAGGTAGAAAAAATGGTACAACTGTGATAGCATAATCAATAAAATATATATATATAATTATTTTTTTAAAAATCCAGCAACTATTTATGATCAAAACTCTCAGCAAATTGAGAATAGAGGGAACATATCTAAACATAATAAAAGGCTATATATGACAAACCCAGAATAATAATCTGATTAGGGGTTAATATGATGCCAGCATCATACTTAATCAGCAAAACTACAAGCATTCCCATTAAGATTAAGAAGAAGACAGGGAGTCTGCTTTCACCTCTCTTATTCAAGACAACACTGGCAGTCCTAGCCATAGCAATAAGACAAGAAGAAGAAATAAAATGCATCCAAAATGGTAAGGAAGAAGTATTGTAAAACTGTCTTTATTTGCAGATGACATAGTACTGCACAGAGGGAACCCTAAAGATTCCTAAAGAAACAACTAGAACTGATGAATGAATTCAACAAATTAGCAGGATACAAAATTAATATCCAGAAACCAGTTGCATTTTTATATGCCGATAATGAATTATCAGAAAAAGAAATTAAGAAAACAGTCCCATTCACAATTGCTTCAAAAGGAATGAAATACCTAGGAATAAATCTAGTCAAAGATGTAAAAACTTGGAAAATTATAAGACCCTGAAGAAATAAATTGAGTAAGATACAAATTAGTAGAAGCACATGCCATGTTCATGGATAGGAACAGTTAACATCATTAAAATATTCATACTGGCCAATGCAACATATAGATTCAACACAATTCCTATCAAGATATCACTGATGTATTTCACAGAACTAGAACAAATAGTTCAAAAATGTATATAGAAACACAAAAAACCTGAATAGCAACCGCATTCTTGAGAAAGAAGAAAAATGTTGGAGGAATCACGTTACCTAATATCAAACTATACTATTAGACCATAGTAATCAAAACTGCATGATACTGTAATAAAAACAGACACATTCATCAATGGAACAGAATAAAGGGCCCAGAAATTAACCCACACCTTTAGAATATATTAATATTTGATGCAGGATATAAGCACATACAATGGACTGAAGAGAGTTTATTAAATAAATGATGCTGGGAAAATTGCACAGATAAGTGCATAAAAAGGAAACTAGACCATCTTCTTACACCACACACGAGTAAATTAAAAATGGATCAAAGACTAAAACATTAGACCTGAAACCATAAAATTCCTAGAAAAACGCCTAGGCTGTAAAATCTCAGACATTGCTTGTAGCAATATTTTATCTGTTATATCTCCTCAGGCAAGAGAAACAAAAGATAAAATTAATGAATTGGACTAGATCTAACTAAAACAGTTTTGTTCAACAAAGGAAAACAGCAACAAAATAATAAGACAACCTACTGAATGAGGGAACATATTCCGCTGATATATCTGATTAGGGGTTAATATCCAGAATTCATGAAGAACTTGTAAAAGTCTACACCAACAAAAAAAAAAAAATACAGTGCAATTTAAAAATAGGTAAAGGACCTGAATAGACACGTCTCTATAATGGGTATTTTCTTTAAATCAAAACTTTGCTTATGCTGTCACCCCAAATCAACTTTAAATTGTTTAAATAAACATTTTTTGGAATACTAAACCTTCTACTCCCCTCAACTTTCTCTTAAATTCTGTATTCATTACTATGTGATTTATTACTCTGTTGTGAATTTCTCTAGTTCCTTTTCATGCATTACTTTTGTCTTCCCAACTGTAAGTAGAGCACATAAAGCACAAAGCTCCTAGTTTAATGTAAGGTGCACCACACATAGTCTAGTTGTTATTTACTCTACACTCTCTTTAATTTTTAAACAATTTTTGATAAATCACACTTGATGTGTTACCAACAGTAATAATGTATTATTCATACATAATTCATTTTGCAGTAAAAACATAAATATTGTAGCATCACTTTTTTATAATAGCTACATGACCTAGAAATAAGTATATAGTGTTGATTTTTCACTTGGTTATAACTACTGAAATATAATTCAGATGAAAACTCCCTCAACACCTAATAGTCCAAAATTGTTCATGGCTGTATACATAGCAAGCTAAACTATGCCTAGTTCATTTTACAAAGGACATGAAAATTATTCAGACATAATGATTTATAGAGTTTACTTAATTAAAACCTACATTTCCTATTGACTATGGCTAACCATAATATATTCACAAACAGAAATAAATTTATTATAGTTCAAACCACAAGAAGTGACTCGAATAACAGCGTGTTACCCCATAAGTCAAAATACTAATTGTAAGAATTTGAGTAGACTGTGTGCATAATCATGTAGCATCATTTCAAATGAATTACAGTGTTTTCCCTTAAGAATTTGTAATGATGTTCAATAATAAATAATAACCTGTAGGGCAAGTATAAATGGAGGTGAAATGTAGAGCAATAATTTACCAGAAATTCAACTCCACTGGCTAAATTCATCTATGCTGATTAGTTTTGCCTGTACAATTTACTTCTGCAGATAATAGCATAAACTCCAACCCTGCTCCCCCACCTGCCAACCTCAACTAACTTCATTGTTTACACTGCTTATTATTAGACACTACAAAGGGACACTGTATTCAACCAACATTTCAATCTGTAGTATAAACGCCTTCCAAAAGAGAAAAACATGACTACTTCATGTAATTAAAGGCACTGTGATAGCAGATAGGAGTCTAATCTTGTAGTACTTAAATCTTTTCATAACTCTATCATTAGGTGGTATAACCAACAAGAATGAACATTTATACTTCACAGAAAAGTTTTCATGGAAAAGTAAGAATTTTAATTTTCTAATATGGTCTTACATACATCTTTTAGAATTTATATAATTTCTGGTCATTAATAAATTCAGATATTTGTATCATTTCATAGAAATATTACATTACAGGTGAGTCTTTTATGATTTATTTTGGTTCTTGGAGGGAACTTAAGGAGAAAGGGAAGAAAATTAGTCAAAAATGTTTAATTTTTAAAAGTACTACATTTCCCCCAAACTAAACTATTACTTGTAACTAGTACAGAATATTTTCAAAATAGCCATTATCTGTAACTAAGAATGCAATCCTATAATAGGCTTAATTTTTGTTTTTCTTTGGTGTGTACAAGGTTAAAATACCTCCACATCACATATATAAATATGTGTGTGTATATAACAACTTATAAAGCTCACTTCCCCCATTTCACTATTTAATTACTTCACATTATCCTATTCATGAATGATTTAGGACTGAACATCGGGGAAAAATATCCAAGGAACATGAAGCTTCCAACCTGATGTCCCAGCTAACAATTGTTTTCATTAAGGTATATTACAGTTTAATTTGTTTTATCTTTTTGAATATTTCTCCCCATCTATTACTGTCAAAACTCTACATACATCTTAATGTAGACAACACATTATTTATTATAATGCAATAAAATGTAAAGTGTGGATTTTTATTTAGGAATGAGCTATTGCATTCTAAATGGTGAAGGAATGATTTGTACTTCAGCAGTGGAGATCCTATCTGTTCACTGAACAGGACAGCAAGCAGCTTGTTACTGTATAAGCAACCACTCACAAGCTTCATGGGTTTGACAGAATGAGTGCTTATTTCCTAGCACAGAGCAATCCATGGTGTTCCTGGTGCAGGTAGGATGTGAAACATCTCTAGCTTCACACTTGTTTAGGGACTTGTTTAGGGATTCTGCAAAAATCTTATGATGTTCCATGCCTGCTGCAACATCCTTCAGTGCTGTTTTTGCTTTTCATGAGTATGGTCCCCTTAAAGTCTGTCACAAAGCTCTCTGTGACCTGCCTTTTGATGATGTGTTTTTGCTCCAGTCCTGTGACTCCCCTCATATTATTTGCACTGGCCACTCTGACCTTTTTCTCTCTGGTACTCTCACTTCTATCAGACTTCCCTTCTGTGCCAGTTGTTCCTCACAATGGAATCTACTTTCTTTGCTTTTATGTGGATAAGTTCTAGAAATCTTATGTGTTTCAGCCTAGATGGCACTCATGGCAATTTCAGAAGTAACCTCTCTCTTACTCAACTGCACTCTCCCTAGCAAACTATATTTAATACCATAATGGCATTTATATTATACTGCAATATCTTCTTTGCTTCTTGGATACATTTGAGAGAATAAAATGTTGGAAAGCATGGACTATGTTTTATACCTCACTTTATCCCCAGGATATAGCACATGACTAGCCAAAAATAGCCATCAGTGTAAAAACATTAAATACATGAAGGGGAAAAATTATTTTGTATTGGAATTGAAAATATAAGTCCCACATTAATTAGTGTCAGTAGAAAAACAGAAAAAGAAAAAAATAGAAAAAATATATGCAACTTTTAAAAATTCCAAGTGAAAATGGATAAGGCATGTCATTAATTTTTTTAAAAACACAAATAAAACATAAGATAAAATGGTTTACATTAACACTTAATTTAATGTACATTTTAAAAAGTTGCACTTAAAACTAAAAATTAGAAGGTAAATGAGCACATTTTTGCAATCCATTTGATGGACAAACCATATTTTTTAAAGTATATAAACTTTTTACAAAACATTAAAAAATTTAAACATATTAGAAAATGGACATTTCTTTTAAAATTATTATAAATCTAAAGGAAAACATGTTCCTAAGAAGGTAAATCCTCTCTGGTACTAAAAATATAAATAAAAATAAATGCATATGCTTTGCCCCCATTAAATTGACAAAAAAAAGGAAAAAATAATGGTGGTGGGAATAAATATGCCCATGTGCATTATAGGACTGAAAAATATGCATATCATTTTACTCTGGACTTCTAAATGGAGAAATTTATACTAGAAAGCATTATGCTAAGTGAAATAAGCCAGGAGGCAAAAGACAAATGCCATATGATCTCACCTATAAGTGGAATCTAACCAACAAAACAAACAAGCAAGCAAAATATAACCAGCAACATTGAAAGAAAAAAGAAAACAACAGAGTCAAGAGGGAAGGAGGGAGTGGGTCAGGGGAAGGAAGAGAAGGGTCAGGTCAAGGAACATGTATAAAGGACCCGTGGACAAAGCCAAAGTGGAGAAGGATTGAGGGAGAGAGGTGGGGGAGTGGGGCAAAGGAAAGTGGTGGTGGGAAGGTGGAGACGAATGTATTTGAACAATTTTATAAAAAAGGAAAAGAGAATTTTTAAAAAGTATTATTTTCTCATTTAAAAAAAATTGAGGTTATGTTTAAAAGTTTTGTGAGGTCTGCATAGCCCTGCCTAGGGTCTGGCTGTGTCCAAAGCAATGGCAGCAGGTTATGAGGTTGGATATGGCCCTGCCTTTCCTCTCCATGTTTCCATAAACTGTCTATGCTCACTCTTGGACTTTCGCTTTTTGAAAGACTGAAAAAAAGAAACTCAAAAATGTAGTCTATTTCTATGTTTTGGGGAAGCACAATCCTTCTCAAAAGAATACGGTAAAGACACAACTACCTGTTCAGTACATCTGATAGAAAAGATCAAATGTAGAGAGAGAGTGAAAGGATTATACCCCAAAATATTATCATCTACATATTGAAAGGATTTCCCACAACCAAGCTCAAATAAACATTAATTTTTATTTTTTTAATTTTTATGACACCATTAATATTAACTTGTGTGAGATCTCTGTGACAGGTCTTGAGAAAATGATCTGACTTATATTCTGAGAAAATTAGCTTTCTAATACTTTCTATTAAACAGCCACTTTTTCAATAATTTAAAATGTCAAATCTATCAGATACAAAATAATGTCTAGTACAAGTCACTGTACTTACATTTATGTTTTGATTTTGTTCCATTTATCTAGTTTTTTGTTATATTCATAGAGTTTTCATTAGCTATTCTTTATGGTAGGTTTTCTATTTATTATTATAAATCAACATAATTATACTATTTGGTACAGCGCAAATGCTTTGTAAATGCTGACAACAAAAGTATAATTTTTGCTCATCAAATTAAAACTAGGAGGTTTTCTGAGAAAAGATTTTAAATTGTAGTTTTATCTTTATAGTGAATATCATGGGTGTGCTCTCTCTTTGGCCTATATTAATCTTTAATTTTAATATGCACTGTGATTGATATGACATTATTGAGACCTCAAGGATTGTTTTCTTCTTCCTTCTTTTATGGCTACAGATTTTATGCAGCCCTCTCTGGTAAATTCTACTCTTATTTTAAGTCTATATAGTTTATTTATTTTAATGCATCACTTGAGTGGCAGCTGTTCTGAAACTCTAACAAGAGATTTCTGCATTAGGTGAAGCTTTTTGTGAATAACTTCAGCTGCCTGAGGTTGCCAGTGGTCTGAAGTCAGACTCTTACTCCCTTGGACTGGCCTGAAACTTTCATCATTAAGCTAAGCTCAAGGGTTTCAGGAGATCAGAACTAGATGGTTGGTACTAGGCGATAATCCACTTGGGGAGGCAGCTCCCTGGAACATCAGAGGTAAGGGTAACTTTATAAGAACTCGACTTATCAGGCAGCATTTCCTGGTGCACTTGTTCCCTGCTGTCAACATGTTCTTTTAAAAAGATGTTAGAACTGCTTTAAAAATGAGCACCACACATTTCCCAGTGATAGCATTACCAAATTCTAATTTTAATACACCGAACTAAAAATCTAATCATATTTCTTTCTTCCAAACTCCAGTTCATGACACTCGTCTAAAAAATAAAGTGTGCCTGGAAAACCAGCATAACTGAGCCCATCAACCACAATAACAGGGAGATAAAGGCGATAGCATTGAGCATGGCACTGAACACTTGGGTTGCATTTATTACAAGAATCCTAACCGGTAGACATTGCGAGCACTCACCCTCATTTTAGAGATGAGGCAATGGAGGTTTAAGAGGTATAATAATTGGTTATTCTTACATTGCTAATACATTGTGGACCTGGCACTAGAATACTGGGCGGCTATCTGACTTTAAATATCAGCACTGTATAAATACTTAACAAAATATTTTTTAAAATGGTAGCTCTTAAGTCTCTGAACTAAATTTGAATTCAACCATCTCAGAAAAATAAAGGTTTTTTCTATTTTTTCAATCATAACCCAAAGATATGGTTTTTTCTTTAATTATATTTTATTGATTAATCTATTACAGTTGTCCTAATTTTATCCCCTTTGACACTCTCACCCAGCACCCTCCACTACCTCAGGCAATCCCCACACCATTTTTCATGTCCATGGGTCACACATATATCTTTGCATACTTAATTTCCTATACTGTACTTCACATCCCTATGTCTATTCTGTAACTACCTATTTGTACTTCTTAATCCTCTCACCTCTTCACCCATTCCCCCACATGCCCCTCCTATCTGGCAACCATCAAAACTCTCCCCCTTTCCATAATTCTGTCTCTGTTGTTCTTGTTTGTTTAGTTTGTTTTTTAGATTCAATTGTTGATAGATTTGTATTTATTGCCATTTTATTGTTCATAGTTTTCATCTTCTTTTTTCTTAAATAAGTCCCTTTAACATTTCATATAATAATAGTTTGGTGGTGATGGACTTCTTTATTTTTTCTTCTCTGGGAAGCTCGTCATTGCCCTTTGATTCTAAATGCTATCTTTGCTGGGTAGAACAATCTTGGCCATAGGCCCCTGCTTTCCCTGACTTTGCATATCTCTTGCCAATCCCTTCTAGTCTGCAAAGCTTCTTTTGAGAAATAAGCTAACACTCTTATGGGAGCTCCCCTGTAGATATCTAGTTTCTTTTCCCTTGCTACTTTTAAGATTCTCTCTTTATCTACCTTTGGCATTTTAGTTATGATGTGTCTTGGAGTTGGCCTCTGTGCATCCATCTTGTTTGGGATCCTCTGTGCTTCCTGGACTTGTATGTCTATTCCTTTACCACATTAGGGAAGTTTTCTCTCATTATTTTTTCAAGTATATTTCCAATTTCTTGCTATTTTCTCTTCCTCTGGCACCTCTATGATGTGAATATTGGAATGTTTGAAGTTGTCCAGAGGCTGCCTACACTATCACCGTTTTGGGGGATTCTTTTTTATTCTTGTTCTGATTGGTTGTTTTTTGCTTCCTATATTCTAAATCATTGATTTGATTCTTGGCTTCATCCACTCTACTGTTATTTCCCTATAAATTATTCTTTATTTCAACTACTGAATCCTTCATTTCTGACTTGATCTTTTTATGCCATTGAGGTCCTCACTAAGTTGCTTGAGCATCCTTATAACCAGTGTTTTGAACTCTGCATCTGACAGATTGTTTATCTCCATTTTGTTTAGTTCTTTTTCAGGAGTTTTGGTCTGTTCCTTCATTTGGACCATATTGCTTTGTCTCCTAATTTTGGCAGCCTACCTGTGTTTGTTTCTATGTATTAGGCAGAGTTGCTATGGCTCCCTGTCTTGGTAGCATGACCTAATGTAATAAGTGTTCTGTAGGGTCCTCTTGCATAGTCTCCCCTGTCACTCAGGCTAGGTACTTGGGGTGCCTCCTTCATATGGTCTGAGTACATCCTCCCCTCCTCTTATAATTGAGCCATGATTCCTGTTGGTAGGTCAATAGGAAGGATTTACCCAGGCCAGTCAGCTGCAAGGATTGGATTTGACCACTTACCATCAACCTTCTCCCTAGGTGGAGGATTAGCTATAGTGGGGGCAGGGTGGTGGTGCTCTAACATGGTCTGTAGCTGTCCACTGGATGCACAGGTTCTGGGGTTTCCCGGGCAGTGCAGGCCAAGGTTAGCCCCCACCTGTGTTCTGCCCTGGGCCACCCTTCCTGGGCTATAAAACAATCTGAGATGGCTGCTACCTATGCTGAGCTTGGAGATTCCCAGGTGAAACCAAGCTCTGAATCTAGGCTAGCTGCTGCTAGTGTCAGGCCTGGGCCACTTAACAAGGAGTACAGGGACTGAGGGCTCACTGAGGCCAGCTGTTGCTTGTTTGAAAGAATTTAGGAAGTTGTGAACATGACCCAAGACCAGTCATTCATATGGAAGTGTCATGATAACAGTTTGGGTGGACCTGTCAGTCAGGTGGAACCGAAATTCAGGGGATTTCTAGGGTAGGACCAAGAGTGTTAGCCAGGATGATGGAGTCTCAAATACGGCACCTGTGATTGTGTGTGGGGAAGGCTCAGAAAAGGGTCAATGGTCTCTTTCCACCTTTCTGTTTGAGAACAAACTCTCTCCCAGCTCCCACCTTGATGCTAGACACTTCAGTTCCTCTATGAATGCTGTGCTGGTGCTTTTAAAGCTATTACTCTGGTGCTGGAGCTCAGAGAAAGTGTGTCTGAGTAAGTCCATGTGTGGGTTCTTTAAGGGGAACTACTTGGAACTCCAGAGGTTTCTTCCGCCATCTCAATCCTCACTGGTTTGTGTAACCGGAAGTTATGGGGACTTTCCAGCACTGGAACCCTGGGTTTAGGGGACCTAGTGTGGGGCTGGGACTCCTCACTCCTGAGATATCCCTTCCAAAGCTTTATCCACCAAATATGGATGTGGGACCAGCCCATTCTGTGTGTCCATCCCTCCTACCAATCTGGATGGATGTCAATTCTAGCAGTAATTTTGATGTGGTTGTGCAAAGAGGCAAGCCATGTTTACCTGTGCCACCATCTTGACCAGAAGACCTCCAAGGATATGTTTTTGATGATTTTAGAGAGAGAGGGAGAGAGAGAGAGAGAGAGAGAAATATCAATGTCAGAGATCAACATCAATTGGTTACCTCCCATATGCACCCCAACTGGAGATGATACCTGTAAACCAGGTATGTTCCCTGACTGGGGGTTGAACCTGCAATGTTTTAGTGTATGGGATGGTGCTTTAACCAACTAAGCCACCAAGCCAGTGCAGAAAAATAAATTTTATAACATTTTCTTAGATGCCTCTTTCTTTCTCAATACAGTAGACTAATGCCTTGTAATTTTAGTATCATTTTCACTATTTAATTTCAAAGTTTTTATTGGATTTTAGGCCTATTCTCTTTTTAAGGAGTACCAAATAGATATTTGACACCAAATGTATACCAGTTACAGAAAACTATTGCACACCATAACCCTATCCCAACTGAAAAATAGTCTGAGTCCCCTGAAAAAGTATGTGTTAAGATTGACACTGTTTTCTCCTTTTATGTACTACTAATGAATAATAAAGTTTTAGGAATAAATCCTGAGGTCATACACACAGAAGATGATGCCTCAGAGGCCTGATCTTCCTGGCTTATCAAAAGCTGAGAGTGAAAGGAAGCTTGATTCTCAGTGCTGGACAGAACTACTTTTATTTACAACAAAAGCAAACCATGCTATGTCAAACCAGAATTTATTAGCACAGTATTGGGAAATAGATCACTGATACAGAAAAAAATAGAAAAAAGAAAATAAAGGAAAATTAGATTGAAATAAAGCAGTAAATTTATTGCCCAATAGTGTAATATGTTTACAATTTGTTTGCAAGCATAAGAAGTTAGAATATTTGAGTCATGGCTCATCATGGCTCTAAGAGTCACAAAAGCCCTAGGTGGTGTGATTCAGTGGATAGAGTGCTGTCCTGAACCAAAGGGTCACTGGCTTCGATTCCCAGTCAGGGAATATGCCTGGGTTGCAGGCTAGGTCCCCAGCAGGGAGTGCGTGAGATGAAACCACACATTGATATTTCTCTCCCTCTCTTTCTACCTCTCATCTCATCTCTAAAAATAAATAAATAAAATCTGAAAGAAAAAAGAGTCACAAAAATGTATTTTTGTGTACATTTTGTCTCACTGGTCAAATACTTTGTGATGCTGGGAGTGTTACTACTTCCATTTCCTTCTATCCTTACAGCAATTCTCCTGGAAATATGAAATTTCTTCTTTTCTAATGTCACCTTCCACAATCCCATTCTTTTTCATTCTCAACATTGCTTTAATTAAGCCATATGTTGTTCCATTCAAGACATATGGCTATGGCATCCTGGTCTTAGTTCCTTCAATATGACCTTGACCTTGGCCCTTTAAGCCAATTTGAATCTTCCTAGAATCATCTTGGCACTAGCTCCTTCCACCTCTGATCTGCTCTAGCCTTGATTTTGTTTGCACCTGGCTCAAAAACCACTGCCACCAAGACCCTAATTGTGAGTGCATTTGGACTTGTATCCCTAGCATACTCTCAATCATCAGATTTTTTTCCAATAGATTTTAACTTCAGTTGTGACCCCGTTTCTTCAGGTTCCTTGTTTCTCTCAGCAGACTTCTTGTTCAGTTCTGTAAAACTGAGTCTCAAACTTCTCATTTGAATTAACTCATCATTCCAGTTACGTTACCTTCAACACACATTTTCCCCACAATCTCCCCTGTGCACTATCACTCAATTTCATCATTTTTAATGAAAGCCCCACTTTTCACATAATATTTTCCTGCTAAAATATTAAAGTGTTTTCTCATTACACCTCTGCCTTCAAATCTGTTAAGACATTTTTATGTCAATCAGGGTTCCAATATGGAAACAAAGCCAGATGACATACATATTAACAAATTTATTGCAAGACACTGGCTTTCATGATTGTGGGGCTGGCTAGGCCAGTCAGAATTCTGAAATCATCCATTAGGAAAAGCAAGCTAAATTTCTCAGGTAGGAGCTGAAGCTGCTACCTAGAGACAGGATTTCTTCTTCCTCTGGGAAGCTGTAGTTATGTTCTTAGGGCCCCTCAATGACTTGAGTCAGGCTGGCCCAGGTTATCTAGGACAATCTTCTTTATTTATAGTAAAATAATTATAAACTTTAAATACATCTACAAAACACCTTTACAGTAACACCAACATTAATGTTGAGAAATCGGAGACTGTAGCCTAGCCAAGTTGACAAAAACTGACCATCATAATATTCCAAATTGAATAAATGAATGAATGAATGAAACCCCATTCACCTGCTAGCTTGCCTTTATATGGTTGCAGAAGATTAGCTATTATGAGCGGGGGGCGGGGGAGGATGAGAATTGAATTTGGAGATGCTAAAAATGACCACCTCTAGTGCAATGCAAAAAGTACTGATTTCTTGTCCAGAGAAATTTCTCTGCTATACCAAAATGCCCAGCTCATTAGCTCCTTGACTTGACCTACTTATTATGTCTTGAGACATTTACTCAGAATTACATCTCCACTGGAATTGCCTGTCCTACCTTGCAGTCTAAAGAACAGCCTCCCTTCAAGGTTCAGCTAAGCACCCCTTGCAAGGTGAAACTGGTTTAGATTGCAATTTGCTCTGGAATCCTGTATCAGATAAGAGTTAAGGTACTAGTTTAGCAGTTACAGTACTAATTTACTATCCACACCTTATATTATAATTCATCTTTAGAACTATCCCCACAACTAGGCTATCGTAATTTATGAGTCCATATGTAATTTTGTGTTCCCTAGATGCATAATAGGTCAACAACAATTACGACCACACTGGCCCATGTCAAATTAAGAAAAAATTTTTATAAGTTACTCTTTTCTTAAAAGACCATTTTGATGGCTAAGGGAGCAGAAAAAGCTTGAGAGACCAATGCATTCCCCGCAGCCCAGTGTGTGTGGTGGAATCTGCTTTGTCTGCATCTCCTGTCTCAGTTCTTCTTGTCTTCTTTTTCCCCCTTCTCACTGCACATGACCACTCCTCTGAGAAGCAACAATAGTATCTCGATAAAGGCTTGGCCTGCAGTTCTCACCCAGGCTCTCAGCTCTGACTCTGCCTGGCGCTATGCCTTAGCATGACTCACAGTGGCAAGACCCAGCTAGGGTCCTGTTACCACAGATTGCTAATGTGCTTCTCCATGCATAGGCTTAATTCCTGCTGATGCTGCTGGGAGTTATTTACAAATATGGGATTGAGGAAAATTCCCTACAGGCATGACAAATGACACTCGCTTTTCAAAAATATTTTTTCTCTGTATAGTGATTTAATGAAGCACAGTTCTCAAGTATCATGCTTTCTAGGATACGAGTGCAGGAAAACACTACTTACATCTTCTTATTAACTCTGCCACAACATGAAAATCCTTGTGATCTATTTCTTAGAAGAGCCAGGCCTTAACTTACACCTGAGTTTTACTACAAAATTAAACCCTCAGTCATTTTTCTGGAACCTATAATGTCTTTTTCCATTGAAAGATGTTATTAAAGATGTTAATTTACTGAAGTAAACTAAAAATAATCTCAAAGTAGACTTAATTCAGCACATTAGGCTCAGTATCTTATAATTTTTTTGATAAATTTTATAGAAAATGCGGTCATCATTCATAAGCCAAGTTTCACTTTGGGACACCCAGACTTACCTTTTTTCCAGGGAAGGCACTGCATAGCCACGGGGACATTTTCTAGTTGTATATTTCACCCAGTGGATATTTATATGAAGCATGGATACACCCCATATACTTTTGAAATGAATACATTAATTAATGAAAAAGCAGACACCCCTTCTCCTATTACCATGGCAGAGAAAAAAATGTAAGTCACCACTTTGGGTATCAAGCAGCAAGAGCTACAAGGAGTATTTGGGTTACATGCTTGCACACAACACTTCCCTTTTGCTAAAATTAATTTTTAATCTAATTTTCCTTGATGTTATATGGATAAACTTGCCCAGAAATTTGATAATAAAATACTAGGTGTTGGTGTGATAAAAGTTGTGTATGTTTAAATAGTTTGTTCAAACAAAGACAAGTATTAAAGATTCTACCAGAAGAGTTGACCCTGCCTGTCCTTTCAAAAATCTCCAATCTCTTTCTGTCTCCATTTTAGAAGACTTGACTGAAAAAATGCAGAGCACTTAAAATATACACTATGCTTGAGAAAGAAGATAAAGAAAACAATAGAAAGCCTCCTTGCCTGGTGAAAAGGGAGCAAAATACTGCCCTTTACACAGAAAGCCCTGAGACTAATTGCATTAAAGGTATATTTAGTAATATAACTTAATAATTTTCCAGGATACTTATGAGTAATTTTAATATATACTTTTTAATCTATACCTCATATTCCATTATACGTAATTATTCTGCTTGCTTATTTTATCTTTTAACTTAAATGATTAATCATACACATATAATTGAATTATGAAAAATGGTTAATCATCATTGTATTATTTTTTAATTATACCACATATTTCAGTTTAACTAGAAAATGCAAAGTGCTTTAACTAATGGACAAACTGCATTGTCACATGGGTAATTAGCATTGATTTTATTACAGGTAAAGAAATTAAGGATCAGGTTAAATGACTTGCCCAAGGTGAAACAAGAATATTCCCTGAGCTTGGTCTGAATCAAGAAGAGCTTAAAATGAAGGACTTTTAGCCATTTTCCAAAAAACCAAAGAAAAACAGAGTTTTTTTTTTTCCTGAAATGAATAATATGACTATTTTTACAGAATATGTACTTTTATTTTCCAGAATCATACACATGGTTTATATAGGGCTTCAAAGAACGTGGCCCATGAGGGTGGCTTGACAGTAAGCAGGTTTGACACAGCTATCACAGCCCCAGCCTCAGAACCTACACCATTCCCCACAGTCTGGAACAGCTCCAGGGGTCTTACTTCACAGACATCCTCCAGGCAGAGATGGTCTCCAGGTGGCGGTACCAGAGACCTGTGATCTGGGGCATAATTGTACCATCTTTTCTTTCTATTATAATACACATCCATAATGTGAAATGGAAAGCTAAAAAAATGATGAAAATTATTTTAAATAACAAGACAACTTTATCTACTTCTTAAGAAAGTAGTTAAATCTCCTTTTGAGTACACTGCATCTGGCTTAGTTGAGTCCGTGATGGACCTTCAATTACAGTATAAAGACCCAAGTTTAACTAGGAAAAGAGAGAAAACAATAAGGAACAACAACAATATTGGTCTCTGTTTTAATTTCTTGTATGAAGCAATATTCATAATTCCTGACAGATGATGCCTTATTGCTCAAAATTACAATACAGTACTCCCCACCCTACAAGTAATTGTGGGGAATGTAAAACAGTTGATATATTTGGCAAAAGACTGCAGGAACCCTGCTAAATTCTACTGATTGTAGGTAGAACACTTAAATTATTTTCTCCATCAAAACACCAAATGAGTGGAAAACATTCCTAAATGTAGATTTTTGGAAAGTTATTATGAAGGGGAAACAGATGCTGAGCAGCAAAAATTAAAAATAAAAATAGATATACATGACAGAGTCTAATCAACACCATGAGACTTTTATGTTTTAGTATCTAGGAAAGTTAATATTATTTCAAAAAGTTTAGATTTATATGTTTACATGTATGTATGCATGCATGTGTGTTTATATAAAAATCTACCAACTGGAAAAATACAGCTCAGTTATTCCATAGAGTACCTCTTAATAAAGAGACATGGGAAAATCCAGCTAATACACTTTTATTTGAAGAGATATTATAAAAAACCAAAGATCATATACAGTGTATAAACTTATAACTATTTTTTGTAGCACTTCAAATAACAAATTCCCTAAGGTGAATATTTTTTAAACATGATAAATATCTTTATTGCATGCAGTCTTCTTACGTACTCTCACATTTTCTCCCCTTTAGATTTCTTGACTGTATACAAGAGACCTAAGAAACAATCCTTCTATTTTATGTTTCTTGATTCAACATCTAACAGCAGATAGTATGGTTATAATGCTAAGTGTTAGGCATGAAATTGTAGGCTGCAAAATGCATCAAAATTGATATATTGGCTTTTTAGGACCCTCAGCCACATCTGCACCAAATCACATCTTTGTTTATGAAGAAATGCTTGCCTGTAAGATAAGGTGATGTAGACCATTAGTTATAGATGGAAGCCAGGAGATAAGGAAAAGATGATTATTTTTTATAGCTGGCCCCCACCAGAATGCTGCACCATGCAAGAGCTAATAAAACAGCTCTAATAACTTTGAACCCAAGAGGTAATTTACATTTTATTAGGAAGAAGAGATTTGAAATTGTTTGTTGCAGAAGATTAAAGAGAGAAGAAATAAAGAGAGAAAAAGAGACTGAAGCTTGAATTAGAAATGAGATTTGTGATTTTCTTTTTGATCCACATAACAACTGTCGGTACTGCATTATAACTTCATATGAATGTCTGTCAAACTGTCTGAAAATAGGTTCTTTAAATGTGATGGCGTTAAAGAAAAGAAAAATTTCTTTCTTTTTTAACATTACTGTCTCCTACAGGATTTTATTAATGATATACACAATAAAATTATTTTACTCATGCATTATTTACCGTCATCCCCCTGGATTTCCATCTCTTGATTTTAGATGACTCACATGCCTAAAAACAGAGTAGCCCTAGGCATTTTAGGTTTAGACTATAAATCACCTATATATCTTAAGAATATTATAATAAATAAAATACCCCATACTCTGGCCTCACTTATATGTGAAAAACTATTTATTTTTGCATAATAATATCATTTACATATTGCTATATTTCATTTTTCATTGAACAGATTTTTATTGAGTGCCCTTTGGTACAAGGTGCATGAAAGGGATGTATGACATTGTTTAATTTAATTAAGAAATAATTACTGCTAGCATATTCCACACCTCTCACACAATTGACAGAAATAGTTTGATAACTCCCTAGCATAAATTAAAGCATTTACAGAAATAAGATGTCCATTCCATAGTCAGAATTACCCAGAAGTTTAATATCTGAGTTGCAGAGAGAAATAAACATTTATGTGCCCAACCCATGCAATTAAATAGGCAGATTTACATAGTGGTGTGCTGGAGTCAGCTTATTCCGTCTCAAGGGAACTGTGGTAAACATCTCCTTTCAAATCTATGCTCAAAATGTCAACTTTCTGGCTTGAAATTGGCCTCAGTTAAAGTATTTACAACAGGAATATTGTAAATGCAACAAACCATTAGTTTTCATTTTTTGTTGTCTTCAGAGAGCTAGTTGTTAAACATCATTGGAAAACCACTGCATTTATGACATGTTCTTTACAGAAGTGAAAGTCAAATATAATAAATTATATTTATTTATATATTGATATATAAATTATATTAAAATGATCCAACTATCCTTAAAAAGGATTGGCAGAAGAAGAAGGAAAACATAAAAAAAACTGGTAAAAATATTTATATTTTTAAAGTTGGGTAATTGGCATATAAGTTCAATTGCACTTTTATATGTGTGAAGCTTTCTATTAAAAATGTTAAAATAATTAACAAAAGCAAAAATTCATACATTCACTAATATACTCTTTGAGATGCATGTGTGTGTATATATTTACCTTTTATTAAATATATATGTATTCACAGATAAGTACTATAATCTTAAAAATAAATACCATTAAAAATATTTGCTACATAAACATTCAATTATTTTCTTAGTATGTGTCTATCAGAAGGTTGTGCTTATAGTTTAATTATGAAAATAAAACTTTTCATGAATTTCAACTATTTCCTTAACTAATTTAAACTTCATCTGGGACATGAAAAGGAGATGTCGAATTTTCTTTTTAAATAAATTAATGACAAAATCATCAAAGGATATAGTTTTATTTATCTTTAGAGAGGTATTGAGTGTTCATGCAATTGAAAACATTGTAAGATTGGTGAGGTTCCTTACATAATATTGAGTCCAACCATTTTATTTTGTGAATAAAAAAGTAAAGCAAACAAAATTCCAAGTAAACGAGGGTCTTCAACAGTAGTTAACCAATTCTTGCTACTCAAAGTGTGGACCAGCATCCACACCGCTTAGGAACTTGTAGAAAATTCTGAGTCTCAGCCTACAGCCCAGAATTACTGAAAGGGAATCTGTAATTAAACAAGACTCTCAGGTGATTTATAATGCACTTTAAAAAGAGAGAAGGACTGAAGTAAGTAGAATCAAATCTGGCCTAGAAATCAGGTCTCCAGGCAACTGTCTGACTCTCTTACCTCATTGCATCTCACTCTCCCATCCTCATTGCACAGGATGGACTACTCTGCAAATCACGGCAGGAAAAGGGCTTCTCCTCTTCTCTCTGGTTCTGGTGTGCACACATATGCACAACTGCAGAGACCCCAAACAGACTTTGGCCAGGTTTGGCTTCTTCCTTTAATCTTGGAGTGGTCATTATATAAAAGGACCATGTTGAACCCTGACATTTTATCAGAGTTGTCAGACACAAGAAGAATCAGAGATACTGCAGTGATCTGCGAGGGTGGTGGGGGACGTAATAAAGATATCTGTATTTATAGGGCAGAAAGTCCCATAAATTCACAAAGATTCATATAGTAATGAGTCTGAGAAGTACTGAAATGCTATTTTAATGGCCACATACTGCCCTTAACTTAGAGTCTAACCTTTCCTCTGACCTCAGTAGCACTTGGTCTAAAGAACACACGCATATGGAATACATATGAGATGGAGGACAGAAGAACTCCTGGGACATAGAGCTTCTTCAGTGATGAAGATAAGAGAAGGCCACCCAGGTTAAACCATTTACCACATACCAAATTTAATTGAGGGATAATTTATAGAGGGTAAGAAATGTTAATTCAACAAGAAGTCACTTAGACTGAAGGGTTAAACACATGTAGATTGATCACCTGAAAGCAAACAAAACCTTTGGCTGGTGTGGCTCAGTGGATTGAGTACTGGCCTGCAAACCAAAGGGTCACAAACTTGATTCCTAGTCAGGGCATATGCCTGGGTTATGGGCAGGTCCCTGGTTGGCAGCGCAAAAGAGATAATCACACATACATTGATGTTTTTCTCCCTCTTTCCATCCCTTCCCCTCTCTCTAAAAGGTTTCTTAGTGTATTTCTATCAGAAAGTTATGCTTATAGTTTAGTTATGAAAATAAATAAAATCTTTTAAAAAACAAAAGCAAAAGATTGAATACAGCTTAGGAAGACTGAGGTACCTTGAAACTGAAAGCCACTTCAAGGCTTTCCCTTTCCCTTACAGATTCCCTTTCAGTAATTCTGGGCTGTAGGCTGAGACAGAATTTTCTACAAGTTCCTAGGTGGTGTGGATGTTGGTCCACACTTTGAGTAACAAGAATTGGTTAACTACTGTTGAAGAAGACCCTCGTTTACTTGGTTTTCATGTAAATGAAAGCCACTAAAGAAAGAACTTCAAGGCAGTAGGGCTGTGAAACATTAGTGGAAGAAATGGAAAGAGGTTGTCAAATTCTAGAGCTTGTCCTGGGACTCACAGGTATTTGTGTTTATGTTCATTCTTTCACAGAAATAGGGTATTGGACCAGGAGACATCTGGTGTGTATATATATATATATATATATATATATATATATATATATATATATATATTTAACAATACTCTTCAAATACCATTTTTCTCCCCTTAGGCACACCACTCTCAATAAATTAAGATAGCTGTCATGTCAGTGTTTGGAATACAGTGGTATGGTGGACATTAATTTCCTACGAGGCTCAAGAAGCTACTCAGGCTAAATTTGAGGGGATAGCTGATGAGAGACAGGAGCCATACCTGATCATCGGGCCAATAGAAATTAACACAAAGTTAAAAATAAATCTGAGTGCAATGACAGAAGGGAATTCTTGTCAAATAGCATTAGTGCAATTGTGCCAAACTAACTATGTGACAGCATTAGGAGAAGAAAAGTGAATAGCAAAACACTCAGTTAAACTGAATTGGCCATCATACCCTGTATGTCATTGAAAATACAATCATATTTATATTTTCTGAAACAAAGAATTCATTAGAAACTTTGATAAAGTTTTGTTCATTTTCAAAATAATGCAGCATGACTTGATCACCATTTTCAAGTTCTCAAATTCTCTCCAAATTTTATAGTTCCTGGTCAAAAGAATCTGACAGCCTACTTCAGTCTTCATTTTAAGTCAGAATGGAAGAGATCCTAACCTTCATTTTCCCTGGAGACAGCATGGAGAGAGCTCAGCAGTGAGGCAAAATGCTGGCTCTACCACTTCTTAGTTACTATCCACAAGCAATCCCTCCCTCTCATTTTTCAAATTCTTCAGCCTCTCTGCATCTCAGAGTACCTTTCATCCATTTGCTGTGCAAATGAAAGGAAGTAATAAAAGTAGACTGTTTTGCACAGTGTCTGGCACATAAAAGGAAAAAATCAGGGAGCTCTTTTCTCACTTCTGTGCACTTGTGATGAAAGATTTCTTCAAACACAAGTCACCCAGCACTGCCTCAATAAGTAATTTATGGGAACACAATCACTTCCTCCATTGTGGGTAATTCATTACTCTGGATTATGGATTATTGAGAGTGTGTAACTCCTACCATCTAACTCATATTCTCAAATAGAAGGGGGCATATGTACTCCCACTAAAAAACAAAAGAAAAGTCAAAAGCAAAAATCCACATAAAACAAAATTAAAAAAAAAAACAAAAGCTAAAATCATGCAACATGTAATTTTTAATTGTGTAGTTTTCTTAAATGTTCAGAGCTGGTGTCTTCCCTCCCTCCCTTCCTCCTGCATCTGTCAGTGAAGTTCCTGCATCTGTCAGTGAAGTTGGCTTCAGTTTAGTTATTATTTTTACTCTGAGATGTGATGACCTTATATTTATGGAAAATTGCTTTGAATTTTCTTAAGGTAATAGCCATTCTAGGGTAAACATACACTGTAATTTGTTTCTGGTTTTTGTTTTGCCAGGGAAGGTTGAGAGTGCTTTCAGAAAGCATCTTTCCCTTTCACCACCCTTTTTTTTTTCCCTAAGAAATCAGACCGCTAGTGTTATTTTATGGGTGGCTTTATTCTTTGTGGTTTTTCTATGACTGACTTCTTGCACTTAAGCTAAAGGGATTTACTGATGTTATCTGAGGTTGTTTTATTCCTATGAAATCTCAGGTGCTAACTAGGCAAATCTCAGATTGGTAAAGATGGCTCACATTTTAAAGCACATCAGGATATGCACAGAATTTACAGCAAGGGATTTAGAAAACATGAGGGGAAAGTTAAATAGATACACATTTGTTAACTTCAGCTTGCTGTATAGAGGGTGAGGCAAAAGTAGGTTTATGGCTGTGAATACATGAGTTTAGTTTTGTATTAACATTTATTAATTATTGTATTATTTTTCCATGCAAACAACTGTAAACTTATTTTTGTCCCACCCTGTATTTCCAGATTTTTTTGAAAATTTACTTTGTGACTCCTAAAGCTAATAATAAATTGATTAACCTTTGTGCTACAGTTGCCTCATTATAACAAGGGGGCTCTAAACTAGAGAAGAAAATGACTTAATAAATGTGAAAACTTTTGTCTAATATAAAGTGTTTGTAAATGTGTATTAGCCAGCCTCTTCAAAGGCTCTAGTAATCTCCATCTCCTGGCTTCATGTTCCTGTGTGATACCTCCCATATTACATAGACTAACCTGTTTAACTTACAGAATATGGTGGAAATGACGGTATATGATTTCCAAGGTTAAGTCATGAAGATATCATTGCTTATGTTTTGATGTCTTTGGGGTCATTTGCTCAAGAGGAAGCCAGCTTCTATGACATGAGCACAAAGTCCTAAAGAGAAACCTGGACATCTTGATTGTAACCTTGTAAGACTCTTAGTCATACCCAGGCAGCTAAGTTAATTCTAAACCATGACCCACCAAAATTATCCAAGGTAATAAATCTCTATTGTTGACTTATGCCAATAACTTTGGGGGAAATTTTTTTATGTGACTATAGTTAACAAATAGTAAAAAGCTGTTCATTCATTCATTCATTTGTCCAATGTTTATATACTTTCTTGAACCAGGCACTGAACTAGAAGTTTGGACACATAGATAAAGTAGATAATTCATGGAGAAAGAAATAAAAATGAAGCCAAAAATGCTTTTTTGGCATACAGTTTTAAAATGACTTTGACTGTAAAAGCTCCCTTGCTGTTATTCTGTAATCTGTGATTATGTAGCATTCATAAAATTTTTGGGTAAACACAAAGTACAAAGAAACAAATTTCCCTCAGCAACCTGGATACATGCATTGTGATTATTATAACTTTCATTTTCTTTTTAAACATCTGCAAGATAAAAAACTAATTTGATCAAAATCATGTCTCATGAGCCAGAGTCAAATGTCCAAACCTTGGCAGAGATTTTTCCATTCTACAGTCAAAATCAAAACTCTTCACCTGGATTTTCCTCTTCACAGAGATACAGGCCAAGAGGAAGCATCACAATTAGCAAGAACAGGAAAACTAAATGCAAACAAAACAAAGCAGAGAGCAAACAAACTGATCATTATGTATACAATGAACATCTCACTAAATTTTGAAACCATAGATAACAAATTAAAGTAGTTACATAAACGCATCTGAGTTACAAGAATTGCTAATGGTTGTGCTCAGAGACACCATGTTGATTATGGATCTAAATGATGCATTTTGCAGACATAGCAAAATTTACAGAAAAAGTAGCTTAACATCACTCAAAAAACTCATTAATTCAAGAAGCAGAAATGTAACAGAGAATCCCAATGCTGTTTATTTTGCAAACTCCCTAAGTTTAAGAATCACAAGTAACAGAAATGTGACTGAACTCACTGCTCCCAAATTCTAATAATTATTGATGTCACAGACTTCCTGTTGTTCCTGTAGTAGGAGAGTCAATGTCTATTTGATATACAATATACCAAAAAGTAAAATAATTTCTTTCTTATCCCACAAAAGAGACAATCTTATGATTTAGCAATATCACTTCCAAAAGCTATATAATATTTCTTCAAAAAGACTTTTTAGAGCATAGAGAATAGAGATCTTGCCAGAGGGCAATAAGGCCACAACATAAAACTTCTCAAACAGTAATAGTCTCCACAGATAGAGTCAAAATGCAAGATCTGTAAAATTCCTAAAACTGAAGCTCTGGGACAGAATGTGCTTTGATGTTCAAAACTTTTTCACAGGAAGACACTGACAGGGTCTGACTGTCAGAGTTGTTTAGTATTTGATATTGCTGGGAAGGTAAGAATGAAAGCCTGGAACAGCAAGATATCACATATTTATTTCCTAATAAAACTTAGGCTACAACATAGTGTCATATACATTTCATGGTGCTTATGATGGTTTTATTCTTAGAATATTACTTATAGTATCTTAGGTTGAAAATCAATAGTCAACATATTAAAAAAACATGGAAATATTACTTTCCCTATACTTTTAATGTGCAAATATTATTATTAAATTTGTTACTCTAATAAAAAAGATAATAATCTCCACTTTTTCTTTGTTCTATTAACTTAAATCAAGGAAATTTAACCCCCCTCAGAAATACTTTTACAACCCAATTATTATTCACATTTAAATCTACTTAAAAATGTAATAGCTATTTTTATTGCCTTCAGATATAAGATGTAATAAGCCACACCTTCCTGAGTGCCTAAAAATAACTTTAGAGAATCTGGTCAATTAAATTTATAAATATAGTTAGTAAAATTATTTTGATTACTTAATATAGTTTAGGGTGTTGGAAAATTCCTTTATATTTTTCACCTGAAATCACAAGTCTAAAATCAATTGTGCATTTTGAATTGTAAATGTGAATGTAACAAAATCTCAGATAGTCTGTTATGCCAAATTCTCTTAAACATTACAAACATTTAAAATACCAATTGCACATATTATTCCTAACTCTATCACCAAAGTGTGAATACATTAAGTTTGATTGATTTCTCACTTATTTTTTCAATTCTGACTTTTCCACATTGGAAAGATGCTTCTCCAATAGGGAAACACTTTGATCAGCTCAGACATGCTGCCTGCAAATCTCAGTAAACTGGAATTACTTAACAGCCAGTGACGTGGTCATCTGAGGGGGCTGCATGTGTCAGGAGTGACTTCTCTACCAAGGAGGCTACACTGACCTGTTTTTCATATTTACTTTGCTACCTGAGGGTTCAAAGGCTATGTATACTTAGGATGTTAACTTTCGTAAGTTAAGAGTTAACATTTTATAATTCAATATTTGATTTTACTATATACATATCTATGTAATTCAGAATTTCTTATTTTCTCATTTATTTTCATTTTCATATTCACAATTCTTTAAAGTTATCTTTATGACATTCAAGTATATTTTCCATGTTATGATAATGTGGTAATGCACAACTGCAATGTCTTTTAACGAGATGTGGAAGAGAGGTTTTTAAAATCTTCTGTACAGGAGTGGAGAAAACAGTAACACATACAATTGCTGGACTTGCAGTAGATTGAATGCTATCATTGGGCCCCATCTCCTGAAATGGTTGAGCAGAACTGCTGCCTATGGATTCTGATAAGACACTTTGACATAATCAGGCGTGTCAGTGATGGCTATTTTTTTTTTTTTACTTATTCTTCACATCATTTCCTTTGAATGGTTAGGATATATCTCCTTATTTAATTTTTAATAATCATTATTAAAAACAGTATTAATTAAGCTTGTGAATTTAACCTTAAAAGGAATCTTGATGGAGTTAAATACTGTCTCAGTGGTAAAAAGAGAAAAAAATGGAAAGAGGAAAAAAAGAGGAAAAAAATTCTCTAATTATATTAGAAATCAGTCTATAAATGACTGGTGTCATTTCAGTGACCAAGGACAATTTCTTAAATGAGATGGCCTTGGTGAGAATGTTGTCCTGAGAAGTAAGACACTCTAACTACCAACAGTTCAGTCTGCAGAGCTATGTGCTTCCCTCTCTTTTCAATTTGTTAGGGCTGCTATGTCAGAGTCTTATCCACTGAGAGACTTTCACAACAGAAACCACAGAAATGTACTTTGTCACAGTTCTAGAAACTAGAAGTCTAAGACAAAGGTGTCTGCAAGGTCATCCTCCTGCTACAGGCTCTAAGGCAGGACCCATCCCAAGCCTCTGTCCTAGCTCTCACAGTGGCTCATCTGTGTAACATAGCACCAGTGGAATTCTCCCTGTACAGCTCTGCCTCTGTGTCTAAAATCCCCCTTGTCTAACAACTCACACGGGATCAGGGCCTCAGCCTCATTAATTATGTCCCCAATGACCTTTTCCCAAATAAGGGCACTTATTCTGAGGAATAGGGAGTTAGGATTTCAACATATGAATTTCAGTGGGGAGGGGACACAATTCAAGCCATAACATCTCTCTGGAGCTATCTCAGAGCAAAAGGACCTCAGACTATTAGAGCCTGGCTGGGAGCAAGTGACCCGCCTGATCACTCTCGGTATGCGAGGCTTGAGACCTGAGCTGTAACCAAATTTCCTGGAGGCAAAAGAACTAATGCAGGTACTGGAGAAGCTCTTGAGTTAAGAAACTATTGCCTTGAACATGAGAAGATATTTAAGAAAGTAGTAATTCAAAATACTTTTCCATAAGTGAAGAAAATGCCTTCATATTTTAAAAAAGGTTAAGGAGATAGAATATTGTTCTGAATATTGTTCTGAATATTGGCTCAGCCCTGTCCCAATACAGCTTGTATCCTGAGAGAAGTGTGTCTACCCT
The DNA here is from genome assembly GCF_021234165.1 of Pteronotus mesoamericanus. NCBI lineage: Eukaryota > Metazoa > Chordata > Mammalia > Chiroptera > Mormoopidae > Pteronotus > Pteronotus mesoamericanus. Next base: position 65,127,435 of record NW_026555321.1, read on the forward strand.
TTAAACTATGCACTTCTAGAAGTAGGTAAAAGTGGCTACACTAAAAAGAGAACTGTAATTACCTACCATGTGTTCTAATAAAACAGATTAACAAACAATAGAAATTAAACAAAGATCCCTCTGATTTCCAAAAGAAAATGGGTCTCCAAAGTATAAATACCATGACTGGGCAAAAGGTAAATAAGTTCTGCCATTATATTTTTAGTGCATGTTTATTCTATGACTTATTTTGTTCGACAAGATCAAGGGAAATAGAAATCATTGCAGTTAGATTCACTGGAGTCAGAGCATCTGACCGCACCCTCAACCTAACTCCTAGAACTCCCTGCTCCACCCAGCATTCCCCAAATAAGTGTTGTTCAACCTTATTACAGCTCAAGTTGACCTCTTTACCATTGCTCTATTCAGAAGCATTGTATGTATTAATTGTTGAGTTCTCCATCATGTCAATAAAGCACCAGTTATTCTGGGAACTCATGAAGGAAGTGAGTAAAATTGTTATAATATTAGACTCTCTTGTTCAGCAGTAAAGCTGCATTTTGCCCAGTAAAACTCATTATGGCTACATTTTTGCCCACTTTGAGGTATATGAACTTCAAAGCCAGAAGAAATTAAACAATCTATGAAACCTACATTGAGGAAAACAAAAAAGACCTTTCAAACAAATGAAATAAATATGGAGATGACAGAATTCCAAATCACTAAAGAATCAAGTTATGGGGGGGGAAAGTTAGTTAAATTAAGGACTATAGTATTTTTTTTTGGTAAGAGTTGAATGTTATTGATATTTTTAGGTTTTAAAACATACACTGTCTTTAATTTAATTGACATGAATAATTTTAGGTATGTGATCATTTATTTCCTTTTTTCCTTTCTGTCAAACTAAAGATAATTCTCTTTTCTAATTACTATTCCCAGGTCTTACATATAATGATAATTAATATATTTCATTTAATATAGGGTGTGAAAAATATTTACAGTTTTCTGTATGAAAAATAACACATTAATAAATAATAATACAAGAATAGACTTCTGGCCAAGATGGAGGCATAGGTAGATACACTTTGCCTCTTCACGTGATCAAAAGAAGAATAACAAATTTAAAAATAAACATAACCAGAACTACCAGAAAATCACACTGTATGGAAGTCCTACAACCAGGGACTTAAAGAAGAAACACTCATCCAGACTGGTAGGAGAGGCAGAGTTGGGCTGCCTGGGCAGAGAGGACACAGAGCAAGGTGGTGGCCGGAAGACCAGGTGGTCCCACATTTGCATGTGGAAAAATTGGGAGGAAGAGCTGGGGAGTGAAATAGACCATGTAATCCAGGGCTCCCGTGTGGGAAAAGAAAGCCTCAAAACTTCTGGCTATAAAAATCTATGAGGGTTTCCGACTTGGACTCCCTAAGCTTATTTAACTTTAAATACCCCCTTTTTTTTGGAAAGGGACAATATGGAGGAGGAGGTCACGCTGACCTCCTCCCAGGACCAAACTGGAATTGCAACTACATTGGGGAGAAATCACCTGGGAAACAACAAAATGATAGCGAGAGAGGAGCCTTGGAGCCTCGGAGCCTCGGACAGACAGTGGGATCGGCTTTCACACAACCTAAAAGGGGAGAAGTGTGGTGGAGGCTCGAGGGGTGGGCTGGGCATCCACAGGCGCCAGCACCAGAGGAACATTGAAATGGCCAATTAGATCCCCCTAAGAAGAACAGGGTCTGAAGCATAAGTGGGACCTCTAACCTACAGCACCAGTACCCAAAAAAGCACACATACAAAAGACAGCTGTGAAAAGCATACTGGTGCTCTCTGCCAGAAACAGGTAGCTGGAGATACAGAAATGTTTAAAGGGCCAATGCAAAAATTTGCAGTGGCAGCCACATACCTTGGTCTTTGGGCAGAGGTGAGGGCAGACTGGGCTGGAGCCACCTGAGGAGAGATTGGTGAGGAAAGCTTTGGGGAGAGAACTGAGACAGTGGCCAGGGGGGACCTGATGATGACTCACCTCCCACTCTACAGCTTCCATCTTGCTCAGCCATAAGGACACAATAACCTCACCTTCAGGAGGCTCTGCCCCAGCTAGGACTTGCACACAGGCCTGGGTGCTGAGTCCAGAGCACCCTGCACAGATAGCAGATCCCTGGCAAAAGGGGACACAGAGCTGTCTAGAGATGCTTGAGGACAGATTGGAGATGGAGGCACTAGGGAGCGAATAGAGGGAGTGCCAGGGGATATCCTGGTACTGATTCCTCCCCTATTCTGCAGTCTCCATCTTCCTCAGGCAGGCAACACTCCAGAGAGGCAGCAGCTGGAAAAGAAACAATAGCCCTGAGGACACTCTGTCCTGACCAGGAGTTGCACACAGGACTGGGTGCTGAGTGCAGAGTAGCCAGCAAAGAAAATGAATCCCTGGATAAAAAGGACACAGAGCTGCCTAGAGATGCTTGAGGGGAGAATGGAGATGGAAGTGTTGGGAAGAAAACTGAGGAAGTAGTGGGTGATGTTCTGGTGCTGACTCCTTCCCCATTCCACAGTCTCCATCTTGCTCAGACAGGTCATGGCCGAGTGGAAGCAGCCTGTAAAGACACAACACTCCACCCTCAGGAGACACTGCCACACCCTGTGGTGCCTAAGCCTGATGGCAGATGGCAGATGGCAGAGTGAGTAGGTAAAAAATTGCAGGAGACAGATACAGACAGTAGATTCCTGTAGGTCTCAAACAGACTGCCAAGGGTCAGGCAAGGTCAACATCTGACATCATCAAAGCCAGACCTAGAAACAAAAGAAAAAAAAAAAAAAAAAACGAAAGCCTCCTATTACCATAGAAGTTCACACCACAAAGTCAGGAAATCAAGGGAGATCAATTTAAGGAGCGAAAGCAAAAAAAAGTCTCACAAACAATGGAAAGGAAAAAGAAACACCCCCCAAATGAGGTAATATGAGAAAACTCCACAGAAAGAACTAAATGAAATTGAGGCAAGTCAATTATCAGATATTGAATTCAAAACAATGATTCTAAGGAACCTCAATGAGTTCAGCGAGTTGAAAGAGAATTATAAAAAATGATAGGAAAACTATGAGGAACATACTGCAAACTATATCAAACTATATCAGCATGAAAAAGGACATAGAAACTATCAATAAGAGACAAGAGGAAATGAAGAATACCATACATGAATTGAAGAACACAGTTAAAGGAATCAAAAGCAGGCTAGATAAAGCAGAGGATCAAGTCAGCGAACTAGAGGACAAGGTAGAAAAAAGCTCCCAGAAAGAACAAGAAATGGAAAAAAGACTCAAAAAGAATGAAGAGGCATTTAGGGAAATGCACAACAACCTGAAATGTAATAATATCTGTACAATAGGGATACCAGAAGGAGAAGAGGACGAGCAAGGGACAGAGAAACTGTTTGAAAAAATAATGATGGAAAACTTCCCTAGTTGAAAGAGAGAAAAAGTCTTGCAAGTCCAGGAAGCCCAGAGGGCCCCATTCAAAGGGAACCCAATCAGGTCCACTCCAAGACACATCATCATTAAAATGACAAATATTAAAGACAAAGATAGAATCCTAAAGGCAGCAAGGGAGAAACAGTTAACAACATACAGGGGAGCCCCAGTACAGCAAGGAGGTGACTTCTCAACAGAAACACTACAAGCCAGAAGGGAATGGCAAGAAATATTCCAAGGAATGAAAAACAAAGGCCAGCAAGAAAGACTCCTCTACCCAGCAAGGCCCTCAATTAAAATGGAAGTGAAATAAGGTGAAATAAGTTTCCCTGACAAAAGAAGACTAAAAGAATATATTTCCACCAGACCAGAAATATACGATATGCTAAAGGGACTGGTTTTAGAGGGTGAAGAAAAAGAATGAGAAAGAAAAGAATATAAGTACAAAGGGAAAAAATAAGTAAGTACTTATCAATAATAACTTTAAATGTAAATAGACTAAATGTACCAATCAAAAGTCATAGGATAGCTGAACGTATAAGAAAACAAGACTCACACATATGCTGCCTACAAGAGATCCGTCATAACAGAGGACCTACACAGACTGAAAGTAAAGGGACTGAAAAAAAATATTCTAAGAAAATGAGCAGGAAAAAAAAACAGGGGTAGCAATACTTATATCACACAAAATAGATTTCAAAACAAAGCTCATAATAAGAGACCCAGAAAAACACTTCATAATATTCAAAGGAAGGATCCATCAAGAAGACATAAACATTGTAAACATATATGCTCCCAACATAGGAGCACCCAAATATACAAGGAAAATCTTGGAGAACTTCAAGAAAGATATAGAAAGCAACACACTGAGAGTTGGGGATTTTAACACCCCACTGTCAACAATGGATAGATCTTCCAAACAAACCATCATCAATGATATTGTGAAACTGAACAATGAATTAGATGAAAGGGACTTAACTGATATATATATAGGACATTTCATCCCAAAGAAGCAAAATGCACATTCTTTTCAAATGCACACAGAATATTTTCAAAGATAGACCACATGACAGGACACGAAACAAGCCTCAACAAACTCAGGAAAATTGAAATAATAACAAGCATTTTCTCAGACCACAAAGGCTTGAAACTGGAAACCAACCTCAAGAAAAATCTCAAAAACTTTCAAACTTATGGAGAATGAATAGCACACTATTAAACAATGAATGGGTCAATAAGGAGATCAAAGAAGAAATCAAAAATTTTCTGGAAACAAATGAAAATGAACACACAACAGTCCAAAACCTATGGGACACAGTGAAGGCATTCTTGAGAGGGAAGTTCATAGCAACACAGGCCTACCTAAAAAAGATAGAAATATTTCAGATAAATGACCTTACCCTAAAACTTCAAGAACTGAAGAAAAACAACAAACAAATCCCAGAACAAGTAGAAGGTAGGAAATAGTCAAGATCAGAGCATAATTGAATGGTATAGGGAGTAAAAGGACAATTCAAAATCCAGCCAATACAGAGGCTGGGTCTTTGAAAACATGAACAAAATTGACAAGCTTTTAAGCAGACTCATCAAGAAAAAAATAGAGAGGACCCAAAGACATAATATCAGAAACGAAAAAGGAGAAGTAACAACTGATACCACAGAAACACAATGGATTGTAAGATATTACTATGAAAAATTGTATGCCAGGAAATTTGAAAAACCTCAATGAAATGGACAAATTTCTAGAAAAATATACCCTAATCACACTGAATGAAGAAGCAGAAAGCCTGAACAGACCAATAACAGCTGGGGAAATTGAAGCAGCAATCAAAAACTCCTGGCACACAAAAACCCTGGACCGGACAGTTTCACAGGAGAATTTTACAAAACCTTTAAGAAAGAGCGAAGAGCTAACCCCTGTCCTTTTCAGACTATCCCAAAAAATTCAAGATGAGGGAAGACTCCCAAACTCTTTATGAGGCCCACATCATCCTAATCCCAAAACCAGATAAAGGCAAAACCAAGAAAGAAAACTACAAGCCAATATTGCTGATGAACATAGATGATAAAATCCTCAACAAAATATAGGCAAACCACATCCAGCAATACATTAAAAGTATCATCCACCATGATCAAGTGGGATTCATCTCAGTGATGCAAGGATGGTTCAATATTCACAAATCAATCAACGTAATACATGACAAAACAAAAGGAAAGACAAAAACCACATGATCATAAAATAGATGCAGAAAAACAATTTGATAAGGTATAGCACCCATTTATGAACAAAAAATTCAGCAAAATGGGAAAAAGAGCGCAAAACTCAATAAAGGCCATATATGAAAATCCTACAGCCAACATCATGCTCAATGGGCAAACTAAGAGCTTCCCACTAAGATTGGAAACAATACAAGGATATCCCCTTTCACCACTTCTATTCAACATTGTATTGGAAGTCCTACCCATAGCAGTCTAACAAGAAAAAGAAATAAAAGGCATCCAAATAGGAAAGGAGGGAGTAAAACTATCATTGTTTGCAGATGACATGATAATGTCCATAGAAAACCCTATAGACTCCACCAAAAAACTACATGACTTAATAATTGAATATGGCAAACAATGGGATATAAAGTCAATATTCAGAAATCAAAGGCATTTTGTACACCAACAATGAAATGGCAGAAGCTGAAATCAAAAAATAATACCATTTGCTATAGTAACAAGAAAAATAAAGTACGTAGGAATAAATTTAACCAAGGAGTCAAAGACCTGTATGCAGAAAACTATACAACATTGAAGAAAGAAATTAAGGAAGATACAAATAAATGGAAGCATATACCATGTTCATCAACTGGAAGAATTAACATCATTAAAATGTCCACATTACCCAAAGCAATTTTTAGATTAAACATAATCCCTATTAAAATACCAATGATGCATTTCACAGACATAGAACAGACATTTCAAAAATTTACATGAAACCATGAATGACACCGAATAGCCACATCAATTCTGAGAAAGAATAGGAAAGCAGGAAGGATCACAATACCTGACATCAAAATATATTACAAGGCCACTTTAATCAAAACAGTCTGGTACTGGCAGAACAGACACATAGATCAGTGGAACAGAATAGAAAGCCCAGAAATAAACCCATGTCTCTATGGTCAATTAATATTTGACAAAGGGGGCAGAAGCATAAAATGGAGTAAAAATAGCCTATTCAACAAGTCATTTTGGGAGAGCTGGACAGCTACATGCAAAAATTGAAATTTGATCACCAAATCACACCATACACAAAAATAAACTCAAGATGGATAAAAGTCCTAAATGTAAATCACAAAAACATGAACGTACTAGAGGAAAACATAGGCAGAAAACTCTCAGATATCCCACACAGGAATATTTTCACCAATATGACCCCTAAACCAAGGGAAATAAAGGAAAGAATAAACAAATAGGACCTCATCAAAATAAGAAGCTTCTGCACGGCTAAAGAAAACATCAGCAAAATGAAAAGGAAGCCAACCATATTGGAAAATATATTTGCCAATGATACATCAGATAGGGGTTTGATTTCCAAAATACATAAAAAATTCATGTGACTCCACTCCAAGAAGACAAACAATCCAGTTGAAAAATAGGTAAAGGGCTTAGACAGATACTTCTCCAAGGAAGAGATACAGAGGCCAAGAGACATATGAAAGGATGTTAAGCATCATTAGCCATCAGAAAAATGCAAATTAAAATCACAATGAGGTACCACTTCACACTGTTCAGAGCAGGTATCATAAACACATCAACAAACAATGGACGCTGGTTAGGCTGTGGAGAAAAGGGAATCCTAGTACACTGTAGGTGGGAATGCAGACTGGTGCACCCACTGTGGAAAACTGTTTGGAATTTCTTCAAAAAGCTAAAAATGGAACTGTCTTTTGACCCAGCAATTCCACTGCTGGGATTATACCCTAAGAATCCCAAAACACCAATTCAAAAGAACCTATGTACTCCAATGTTCATAACAGCACAATTTATTATAGCAAAGTGCTGGAAGCAAACTAAGTGCCCATCAGTAAATGAGTGGATGAAAAAACCATGGTATATTTACATAATGGAGTACTACTCAGCAGAAAGAAAGAACGGACTCCTACCTTTCACAACAGCATAGATGGAACCAGAGAGCATTATGCTAAATGAAGTAAGCCAGGGGTCAAAAGACAAACACCATATGATCTCACTTATAAGTGGAACGTAACGAACAAAACAAACAAGCAAGGAAAATATAACCAGCTACATTGAAAGAAAAAAGAAACCAGAGAAAAAAGATGGCGGAGGAGTGAATGGGAGTCACACTGACCTACTCCTCCAAAGACCTCAAACTGGAATTGTGACTAAATAATGGAGTAATCACCTGGAAAACAATAGAACTATAGTGGGAGAGGAGCCTTGGAGGTACGGACAGACAATGGATTCAACTCTCACACATCCCAATGGATGAGAATTGTGGTTGAGGCTCGAGAGGGTGGGCTGGGTGCCCACAGGCACTAGCACCAGAGGGACATTGAAACAGCCAGTTAGCACCCCCCGAGAAGAACAGAGTCTGAATCATAAACAGGGACCCCAAACTACAGCAGCTAAAACCAGGAAAATACAGAAAAAACGCAACCCTGAAAAGCTTAGGGGCACTCTCTGCCAGAGACAGGTGGCTGGGAATGCAAAGAGACATTTAAAAGGCCAATGCAAAAATTGCAGTGGCAGCCACCCTCCTTGATCTCTGGGTAGAGATGGCGGCAGGGTGGGCTGGTGCCTGGGAAAGATTGGTGAGGAAAACTTTGTGAAGAGAACTGAGACAGCGCTGGGTGCAGCCCCAGTGATAACGCACCGGCCACTCTGCAGCTACCATCTCGCTCAGGCATAAGGGAATCAATTAACCTGCCTTTTGTGCACTCCGCACACAGCTTGTGCACATGTGAGCTGGGGGGCTAAGTGCAGGCTTGCTGGGAAAGCCCTGAGGAGAGACTGGAGACTGAGGCATTGGAGAAAGAACAAGAGGTGGAACCAGGGAGTCCCAACTCCCTCCCCATTCAGTAGTCTACATTCTGGGAAGGCAAGGCGCACCCCCAAAGAGGCAGAAGTGGGGCGTGCATGAACCAGACTGTCCGCGATTGAAACGCAGTCCGCACAGGTGGTGGATCCTTGGCCGAAGGGGTCACAGAACTTCCCAGAGTCCCTGGAGGAGAGACTGGAGACAAGATTAACCGGAGAGTCCTGGAGCTGACTTACTCCTATTTCCTTTGTCTCCATTTGGCGAGGGCAAGCAACACATCCAAAGAGAGACTGGAAATGGAGGTGTTGGGGAAAGAATGGGAGGAGGAACTGGGGAGTCCCGACTCCTTCTCCTTTACCTAATCTCCATTGTGTGAGAAAAGGACACACCCCAAAGAACCAAAAGCCGAAAAGCACACAATAGAGAGCCCAAATCCACCCAGTGTAGGCACGCACACTTGCCGGCGAGGGTTGGTGAGTGTGTGTGTGGACCCGCACTGGCTGGCCAGGGCTCGCGTGGGCTGGCCAGGCTTCCTGCAGATTGGCAGCAATAGGGCCTGCAAGGGAATGCACGGATCGGAGAGCGCAGGTGTAGGTCAACCCGCGCAGGCCGCGAGTGCAGAGCAGGCCGCAGAATTGTGGATCCCGGCCGAAGGGGTCACAGAACTGCCCAGAGTCCCTGGAGGAGAGACTGGAGACAAGATTAACCGGAGAGTCCTGGAGCTGACTTACTCCCATTTCCATAGTCTCCATTTGGCGAGGGCAAGCAACACATCCAAAGAGACAAAAGCAAGGAAAGCACACAATACAAGACCCTAAACAGACCAGTGGCCGAATACCTGCCGGCCTGGGGGGCCAGAGAAGTACGCAAGGTCGCAGAGAGGCCTCCTGGGTTGGGGCGGACACGTGAGAGCCCACGCTGGCAGGGGATCCTGCCGGGATGCAGAGCCCGATCAAGGAACTGGCAGGACAGTGCAGAGCGATCCAAAGAAATAGTGGATCCCTGGATAAAGGGGTAACACAGCTGCCCAAAGCCAGAGTCAACACAGACAGTAGACTCCTGGCAGGCTCAAACAAATGGCCCAAGGTCATACAGGGTCAACAATTGACATCATCAGAGGCAGGCCCAGAAAGCAAAGAAAAGGAAACAAACAAACAAACAAATAAATAAATAGAAAGACCCACCTACTACCATAGAAGTTTAATCCACAAGGTAAGGAAATCTAGAGGGCCCAACTGAAGCAGAAGCAAAAATAAATACATAAATAACTAAATAACTTAACAGACTCTCACAAAAATGGGAAGAAAAAGAATTGCCCCCAAAGGAGTGGAAAAGGGGAATCCCCACAGAGAGAGCTAAATGAAATAGAGGCAAGGGACCTATCAGATATGGAATTCAAAACAATGGTTCTAAGGAAGCTCAATGAGCTCAGCCAGCTCAAAGAGAACTATGAGAAACTGCAGAGAAACTATCAGGATCTTACAACTAACTATATCAGCCTAGAAAAGGACATAGAAACTATCAAGAAGACACAAGAGAATATGAAGAATACCATTTCTGAATTGAAGAACACAGTAGATGGAATCCAAAGCAGGCTGGATGAAGCCGAGGATCGAATCAGTGAGATGGAGGACAAGGTAGAAAAAAGCTCCCAGAGAGAACAAGAAATGGAAGAAAGACTCAAAAAGAATGAAGATGAATTTAGGGAAAGGCAGGACAACCTGAAACGCAATAATATCCATATAATATGGATACCAGAAGGAGAAGAAGAGGAGCAAGGAATAGAGAACCTCCTCAAAAAAGTAATGATGGAAAATTTCCCTAATTTGAGGAGAGAAAGGCTCTCATGGATCCAGGAGGAACAGAGGACCCCACTCAAGAGGGACTCACAGAGGTCCACTCCAAGACACATCATCATTAAAATGACAACTCTCAAAGACAAAGAGAGAATCCTCAAGGCAGCAAGGGAGAAGGAGAAAGTAACATACAAAGGGGCCCCGGTATGCCTAGGAGCTGACTTCTCAACAGAAACACTACAAACCAGAAGGGAATGGCAACAAATATTCCAAGTAATGAAAGCAAGGGCCTACAACCAAGGCTGCTCTACCCAGCAAGGCTCTCAGTTAAAATAGAAGGGGATATAAGAAGTTTCCCAGACAAAAGAAGGCAAAATAAAATATCTCTACCAAACCAGCACTCCAAGATATGCTAAGGGGACTGTTTAAGAAGATGAAGGAACAGAATGATAAAGAAAAACACAGGTACAAAGAGAAAAAATTAATAAGTTTCTATCAGTAATAACTCTCAATGTAAATAGACTAAATGCCTCAATTAAGAGACACAGGGTAGCTGAATGGATAAGAAAACATGATCCACATACATGCTGCCTAGAAAAGACCCACCTCAGAGCAAAAGACCTACACAGATTTAAAGTAAAGTGATGGAAAAAAAATATTCCAAGCAAATGAGCAAGAGAAAAAGGCCGGGGTCGCCATACTTGTATCAGACAAAGTAGATTTCAAAACAACGACCATAAAAAGAGACCCAGAGGGGCACTTTATAATATTTAAAGAGAGAATCTATCAAGAAGACATAAACATTGTAAACTTATATGTAAAATAAGCCAGGGGGCGAAAACAAATACCATATGATCTCACCTATAAGTGTAACCTAACCAACAATACAAAGATGCAAGGAAAATAAGACCAGCAACACTGAAAGGAAAAGAAACCAACAGAGACAAGAGGGAAGGAGGGAGAGGGGCGGGGGAAAAGGAAGGGAAGGGGAAAGTCAAGGAACATATAGCAAGGACTCATGGACAAAACCAAAGGGGAAGAGTTGAGGAAGGGTGGGAGGGAGGGAGGGGGCAAGGGAAAGTGGTGGGGGGTAGGCAGAGACAAACGTGTTTAAAAAAATAATTTAATTAATTTAAAAAAAAGAAAGAAACCAACAGAATCAAGAGTGAAGGAGGGAAACAAGGAAAGGGAAGGGAAGGGAAGGGTCAAGTTAAGGAACATGTATAAAGGACCCATGGACAAAGTCAAGGTGAGTAAAGATTGAGAGAGAGAGGTGGGAGAGGGTGGCAGGGGAATGTGGTGGCAGGAAGTTGGATACAAATGTATTTGAACAATTAAAAAAAAAGAGAGAAAGCATAATAACTGTTCATGCATCCTGAAATATTTAATTGAAAATTTAGTTAAAAATGTATAAACATAACAAGTTTTTTTCTTTATGAAAAAAGGTTTTTTTCTTGTTCATTCTGTTATAGTGTTTTATTTTTATTTTACTTACTATCACTTCATAAAACCAAATGGTTTGATACACACATATCGTAGCTACTCAATAAATGAACGGTTATACTTAGCCTTTTCTCTTTAATTATAACAAAGGAACTATTGAAATGAACAATAAACAGGTAACATTTTATGTATGAGGAAGAATATTTTGGAATTGATAGAAGTGAGTTAAAATTGACAGCAAAGGATATTTTGACTAGCATCCCCAAAGAGTCCATTGATTATAAGATTCAATTTAAGTTCTGGAGCAGGTATAACACTGCCAGTTCACAGATAGCTTGGTTTGTGACCTAGACTACATCATTCAATTTATCTTGGATTTTAGTTTTCCAGTTTGTGAAATTAGGGAGTTGGGCCAAATGACCTGCATTTCTTTTGGGTGAATCATAACCAAAATGCTGTAACTTCTTATAGAGTGCAGTATGGAACACTAAAGTGTATGTTATGAAGGACTTTACACTGTGAGCAAATACATATGTATATGTATAACTATTAACAAATGAATTTGAAATAAAAACATGATGATTCTAAAAAAATAAAAATAAATCCCTATTTTAATGGTTTAAATAACATATTTATTTGTAAATATAACGTATTTGCATTTTCTCTTTTTTAATTGTTACTCAGTTACAGTTGTCCCGCCTTCTCCTCATTGCTCTTCCCTACCCTGTCCCCTCCTACTCCCACAGTCAGTGCCCCCTATTGTCCATGCCCATGGATCCTCTATTCTTTTTCCTTTTCTTGTCCTTTCCCCTTCTTTCCCCTGTTATCACCCTCACCTGCCCCTTTGTCACTGTCAATTTGTTCTTTATTTCCAAATCTCTGGTTCTATTTTGTTCATTTGTTTGTTTTGATGATTAGGGTCCACAATTTTGGCAATTGACTAATAAATATAATCTTAAGGACAAGTGACACAGGTGTTTAAAAGCTGAGTCATTATTTTTAAGTCACAATCATCCTTGTCATTTTTTGTAATAAACGGAGTTTGCTAAGTACTGTCAGACCTTGGAACTATGATTTCATAGGCGATAAATTCTAAAATATCTAAAATTTATGTTAATCAGCCTGTAATTTGCATTTATATGAGTTTATTAGTATTATAAAGCAGCAGCCCATTTTTATCAGACTCCTTTATTCATATATTCCAGGTGAAATTTTGTGGAAATTCATATATAGGGATGCAATGAACACAAAGAACAGGATACTATTACATTCTGGAGAGTAAAATTCAGTCATTTTAGTACATGACACTTTTGGAAGAAGAAAAATTTGAAAATGTATGAAGAGGCATTTCTCTGTAGTTTTTATATTTTGCCCACACAGACACAAGTTCAAACTTTTATCAATAGGGTCATAATCTTTTCTTTTTCTGAAAGAAGGCAATGAAAAGAGTAAAAAAGTGCATTACCACTTCTCTGAGCCAGATAGGGTCAATCAATGTCAAAAGTGACAAGAGAATACACCAAGGTAACAGAGCTTATCAGAGGTAATAGTGGGGCTTTCAAATAAGAAAAATCTTGTGAGAGCAATGAAAGGAATGAGAAGCAGAGTGACACACTCAGGTGGGGAAATCATAGCACTCATCTGAATTCGTTTTTAGTAAACAATGTGATTGTGGTATCAGGCTTAGTGGGAACATAGGGCCAACTAGTCTAAATTTTCTGGTTGATTATCTGTTAATCTCAATTATTTGAATATTTAAATTAATTTTCTTTACCCCAGTGTGACTACTCATTGATACAGCTGTGCCCTTATCCAGTAATAAAATAGGTTGAAAGACACTTTTTTAATTTAATTATTATTTTTAATCCTCATCCAAGAATATGTTTTTTACCAATTTTTAGGGAGAGATGCAGGGAGAGTGAGAGACACTGATGTGAGAAACATCAAACAGTTGGCTTCTATATACAACCCAACCAGAGGATGAACCCACAACCTAGGTATGTGACCTAACTGGGAACTATACCTGCAACCTTTTGGTGTATGGAGTACACTCCAACTAATTGAGCCACCCAGCAAAAGGGCAAAAGACTCTTGTTAACAACAATGTTTTTGATGTATGATTGGCATACAAAAAGCTGAGCCTATTTAATGTATACAGCTTGATCAGCTTGGAGATAAGTATCTACTCATGAAATCTTCACCACAATAAATGCAATAAACACATCCATTACCTCAGAATTCTCCCACTTCCCTCTGCATTTATTTTTTGTGGTGATAAGAACATATAACATAAGATCTACCACTTTAGCAAAAATTTAAGTATACAATATACTATTATTAACTATAGCTAGTATATGGTACACTAGATTTCTATGCCATATTCATCTCATATAACTTAATCTTTGTGCTCTTTTACTAATATCTTCCCTTGTCCTCTTCCCCACTCCCCTGGCAACCACCACGCTACTCTCTGGTTCTGAGTTCAACTAATTTAGACTCCTCACTAATATCAGCCGTTTCATGCAGTATTTATCTTTCTGGAATGATTGATTTCACTTCATATAATCATGAATGAACTTCAGGTTCATTCATGTTGCTACAAATGGCAGAATTTCCTTCTTTTTAATGCTGAGTAATATTCCACAGTGGGTACATATCACATTTTCTTTACATATTTTTCCATTGATGAACATTTACGTTGCTTCTAAGTTCTGGCTATCATGAATAATGCTGCAATGCATGGGAGTATAGTCTCTTTGAGACATATCTTATTACTATTTGTGTTTAAATATTTAAAAATGTCAAGAAAAAGATGTGAAAAAATATTCAACCTCCTATTCAAAACTATGAAGATAAATTAAAAAATTAAAAAACAGCCCTGGCTGGTGTGGCTCAGTGGATTGACCTCTGGCCTGCAAACCAAAGGGTCACGAGTTTGATTCCTAGTGCAGGGCACATGCCTGGGTTGTGGGTCAGGTCCCCAGAAGAGAGTGTGAGGAATGCAACCACACATTGATGTTTCTCTCCCTCCCTTTCCCTCTCTAAAAACAAATAAATAAAATATTTTAAAAAATTCAAAGACAAACCTTGGAATATTTAAAATTTTGACAAATACAGCATTTTCTATTATAAGAAAAAGTGTATTGTTTAATAAAATACACCAATTTCAATCCTCACTCCATACCAACAGAAAAAAATTACAAATCAATTAATAATGTTGATGAAAAATTGAAAATTTTTAAATATAAAAGAAAATAGCATAATTGGACAAGACCCTTTACAACAAAAAGAAAAAATACCAAAATAAATGAGAGAGACATGATTGTTATTTAGATATATATATACACTTTTTCTAAATTATGAAATAATTTACATAACATGAAAAAGGTAAAAAAATGGCCAGGGAAATTTTCATATAATATAATGAATGAAAAGCCAGTATCATTTTAACTAAAGAATGTATATAAATTTTTAAGAAATAAATAAACAGACTAGAAGAAAATATATAAACACATATAAAAGATATTATTAGATAATTGTAAAGTATTGAATATAATGTTTTATATATAAATGTTTATATATTAAGAAATATAATATTTATATAGTTATATAAAATATAATAAATCTTTATCCTCTTGTTTACTTAAACCACTGCTAATTAAAATAATTTTGAAAATATTTTCATTGCTCATATCCAACTTTGTTAAGTTTTCATGGAAAAGGACAATTACATTTACTACTGGTGAGAATGCAATTTAATCTGAAAACAAGTTGGAAATAAGTATCATTTGATATGTTTTGCAATAGATATCAACATGTGCTATAAAAGGTTAAGAAATGTCCTGCTTTATGATCTACACTTTACTACTAGAAATTAGCCCAGAGAAAATAATTCTAGATGTATCCAAAGTGTTGGCTACAAGAGTATGCATTGATGCACTATTGACAATTGTAATCTACTGAAAACAACAATCTGACAGTAATGTAGGATTCTAAAAAGAAAGCTGTAGGTAATGTGCCTCTCACCCTCTCTTCTTCTACCTATCTGCTTTTCTATATATACCTAGATCTAGATCTGGATTTGACAAATCTATATGCTTTCCAATTGATTGTTCAAGAATTGTAATGGTCATTGCTGGGAATGTTCCTGATTTATGAATCACTCTTTTACAGGTAAATATTATTTGTAAACTGTGAGAGTAAAATGATTCTTCCTTATGACATGCTAAATAACGAAGGACAATGAATATTTCTTAAATGTGCAATGTAGGATTTTACTTCTTGGTACAATGCCTAATTTCTGTTCACTCATATATGTGTGTGCACATATTCATACATTTTCTTTATTAACAAAAACACTGAGTATATAAAGAAAAGAACATTGAAATGCTGTAGTATTATTTCTGCATTTCAGGAGATCAAAGAGAGCATAGTTATAAATTTCCAACAATATTTTGGTGAATAAAATATGATATGAAGGGATATGTAGTTTATTCTTGAAAACATACTAAATCCCATGGTAAAACATGCTTCTTTTTTAATAATTTTATTGTATTTTTTACTACCACTTAGTCCTCTTACATCTGCCTCTGCCCACAATCACTACACTGTTGTCCATGTCTGTGAGTCCTTCTACCTTTTTCCTCAATCCCTCTACCTCCTAATCACCCCCCATCTTAGTTGTGATCCTTCAATCTATGTCTTTCTCTATTTTGCTTGTTAGTTCAGTTGGTTAATTAGATTCTACATATGAGTGAAATCATATGGTATTTGTCTTTTCTCTGCCTGGCATATATCATTTAGCATAATGTTCTCTGCATCTACTTATACTGTCCCAAAAGGTAAAACTTTCTTCTTTTCTACAGCTGAATAGTATTCCATTGTGTAAATGTCCCATAGTTGTTTTACCTACTCATCTACTGATGGACACTTAGGCTACTTCCATATCTTGGTGATTGCAAATAATGCTGCAAAAAACATTGTAGTGTTTATGTTCTTAAAAATTAGTGTTTTAGGTTCCTCCAAATATATTCCCAAAGGATCACTCACTCAAAAGGCAGACCCATTTTTAACTGAGGTATCTCCATACTGTTTTCCACATTGGCTGCACTAGTCTGCATTCCCCCTAACAGTGCAGAAGGGTTCCCCTTCTCCACATCCTTGCTAGCACTTGTTGTTTGTTGATTTATTTTTGATAGCCATTCGAACAAGCGTGAGATGATATCTCATTGTGCTTTGAATTTGCATCTCTCTGATTATTAGTGATGTTGAGGATCCTTTTATATGTCTATTAGCCATCTGTATGTCCTCTCTGAAGAGCTGTCTATTCAGATCCTTTGCCCATTTTTCAATTGGATTGATTGGGGTTAGTGTGTGTGTGTTGTGTTTTGTAAATTCTTAATAAATTTTGGATATTAACCCTTCTTCTGACATATCAGCAAATATGTTCTCTAATAATATTATTTAAAGGTAGGTTTTTTTTTCCTTTTATTTTTTAGAGAAAGGGGAAAGGACATACAGAGGGAGGGAGAAAATTCGGTGTGTGAGAGAAACATCGATCATCTGCATCTCGAATGTGCCCCCACCAGGGACTGAACCTGCAACCCAGACATGTGCCCTGGCTGGGAATCAAACCAGCAAAAGTTTACCTTGTGGGACAACATACAACCAACTGAGTCACACTGGTCAGGGTTATTTATAGGTAGTTTTAAGTCACAGAAAGATTTGTTAAAGGAATATTACTTGAAAGAAATAGTCATATATATTACATTTATAGACCCAGATTGTTAATGACCTCTTTGAGTTGTTTTGTACAGTTAAAAACCAGAAATAGAGGGCTGACAAGAATTGTTTAAAGTCTCTTTCAGGATTTTCTCTGTTTAGCCCTAAGTAAGATTAAAAATAGTGATCTTAGAGGAGTTACTGGTGGTATTTGAACAATGACAAGATGAGTTCTGTAACACAGTAGAATTAAGACATATGCAATAAACCTAAGAAGGATATCAAGCACTGAAGTCTTACTGACCTCTTTAGAAAAGAAATTTATAAAAGCATTTCATAGAATAAGCAAAAGAAATAAATACAAAAAATATATATTAATTTATTAATAGAGGCAACAATTCAAAAATGAAAACAAAATCAAAACACAACTCAAAATAATTCATCATTACAATAAAAATATTTTTAATTATTAAAACTGATTCTTATCCATAAAGCATGACATTTGGAATAAGTGTTATTTCTCTTTTGTTTTCATAACCAAGTGATTTGTAGTTTATGGTTAAAATAATCTGACTCTTGAGGTTCATTCTTATTCCACTAAAGTCTAGAAAAGTAATCTATTGGAGGTTGAGCTGAATAAAAATAATAATAATAATAATAATTGTTATTATTATTAAAAACAGTCTGAGCCTTAAAGATGACTTGTACAATTTTGGAAAGTGGGGAGGAACTGAACTTGGAGCAGATTAAAGTCTGTCTTAGGATTGTATGTTCTACCTACTGTTCCCATACTAGGAGCCACTTCAAAGATGCAGACTTTTGAAAGTAATGTATTATACTAATTATTGAGATCATCTGGGCTAATTACAGACTGAACCTCACTAAGCCTCTGTATAAACTCTTAAGAATCTGGCAGTTGGGTATGGAGAACAACTCATCTTTCACCTGCTCAAGACAAGTTCCCTGGCTTATTAAGACTGCCACCACAAAAAGAAGAAAAAAACACACAGAATAAAAATTCTACAACTACAAATTCTAAGCAACTACAAATAAGCTAGAAATAAACTTAAATTAGGAGAAAGAGGAGAGACAGGGACCTGCAGGAGAGACAAAGAGACACAGACTCTGGGGAACAGTGTGAAGACCACGCAGGAAGAAAGAGGGGAGAAAGGACTCTTGCTAGTGGGCCATGGGAAGGTGCCACATGGTAATGGATTAAGAGCTGGAGATTGTGGCGACACAGTGGATGGTGCTGAGACCCACAGAGGCCTGCCTAGCCAAGCCCCAGACTTCTGTTCTTTTTCTTCTGAAGGACGATACCCCTGACTGGCCTGACTGGCCTAACTGGGCAAAGGAGGGGAAGGCAGGACGACATCCCTGGGGAGAGAAAAAAAAGATGGCAAAGGAGTGAGTGGAAGTCACGCTGTCCTCCTCCCAAGACCAAACTGGAATTGTGACTAAATAGTGGAGAAATTACCTGGAAAACAATGGAACAATAGAGGGAGAGGAGCCTTATAGCTGCGACAGACAGTGGAATCAACTTTCACACATCCCAACGGGTGAGAAGTGCGGTGGAGGCTCGAGAGGGTGGGCTTGGTGCCCACAGACCCCAGCACCAGAGGGACATTGAAACAGCCAGTTGGATCCCCCTGAGAAGAATAGGGTCTGAACCATAAACAGGGACCCCTAGACTACAGCAGCTGAAACCAGGAAAACGCACAGACAAAATGTAACCCCGAAAAGCTTAAGGGCGCTCTCTGCCAGAGTAAGGTGGCTGGAGATGCAAAGTGACATTTAAAGGGCCAATGAAAAAATTTGCAGTGGCAGCTGCCTTCCTTGATCTCTGTGTAGAGGTGGCAGCAGAGTGGGCTGGTGCCTGAGGAAAGATTTGTGAGGAAAACTTTGTGAAGAGAACTCAGACGGTGGCCAGCGGAGCCCCGGTGATAACTCACCTCCAATTCTGCAGCTACCATCTCACTCAGGCATAAGAGAAACAATAAACCTGCTTTTTGCATGCTCCAAACACAGCTTGTGCGCTTTTAGGCTGGGGACTGAGTGCAGACTGGCTGGAAGAAATAGAGGATCCCTGGCCAAAGGGGATACACAGCTGCATAGAGACCCTTGAGGAGAGACTGGAGATGGAGGTGTTGGAGAAAGAACTGGAGGATTAGCTGGGATTCCCGGAGCTGACTCCCTCCCGGTTCCATAGTCCCCATTCTGTGAAGGCAGGCCACGCCCCCCAAGGAGGCAGAAGCTGGTATATGATTACCACATGGTCCACAGAAATAGCAGCTGCCTGGCCGAAGGAGTCACAGAGCTGCCCAGAGACCCTTGAGGAAAGACCAGAGAGAGAGGAGTTGGGGAAAGAACTGGAGGAGTGGCTGGAGAATCCTGGAGCTGACTCCTTCCACTTTCCAGAACCTCCATTTTGCGCAAGCAGGACACGGCCCCAAAGAGCCAAAATGGGAAAGCACACAATAGATGGCCCTAAACAGCCCAGTTCTGGGCCGTGCTCACCAGTGGTCAAGTGCACAGGCCAGAGCCAAGGCAGGCGTAACAGGTGTGTGTACAGGCCCAGCAGTTGTCTGCGCCTGGGCCAGAGCCCAGGTGAGCCAGTGGGTGCCTCAGAGGGACGGAACCAGGGTGGGCCCGGAGGGTGTCTGCATGGGTCTGCGAGGCTTGAGATGGCCGGCATGGAAGTACACAGCGGTCCATAGAAATAGTGGATCCCTGGCCAAAGGGGTCACAGAGCTGCCCAGAGACCCTAAAGGAGAGACTGGAGACAGAGGCGTTGAGGAGAAAACTAGAGGGGTAACCAGGGAGTCCTGGTGGTGAATACTCCCCCAGTCTACCTTCCCCATCTTGCTCAGACAGATTACTCCCCTGAGTGACAGCAGCCTATAAGGACATGCTAGGCCTGCCATCAGGAGGCACTGCTCTGTCTTGTGGTGCCTAAGCCTGACAGATGAGGACAGAGTGACCAGATTGACAATTACAAGAGACAGACACAGACAGAAGATTCCTGGAAGGCTCAAACGAACGATGAAAATACAGATAGGGTCAACAACTGACACCATCAGAGGCAGACGCAGAAAGAAAACAAAAGAAAAATAAATAAATAAAAAGACCTGCCTACTACAATAGAAACTTAATCCACAAGTCAGAAAATCTGGACAGATCAATTGAAGCAGAAGGAAGAAGAGAAAAAAAAAAAGACTCACAAAAATGGGAAGAAAAAGAAGTTCCCCCAAATGAGGGGAAAGGAGGAGTCCCCACAGAGAGAGCTAAATGAAATAGAAGCAAGAGAACTATTAGATATTGAATTCAAAACAATGGCTCTAAAGAAGCTCAGTGAGCTCAGCCAGCTCAAAGATAACTATGAGAAACTGCAGAGAAACTATCAGGATCTTACAGCAAACTATATCAACCTGCAAAAGGACATAGAAACTATCAAGAAGACACAAGAGGATATGAAGAATACCATTTCTGAATTGAAGAACACAGTAGAAGGAATCAGAAGCAGGCTGGATGAAGCCGAGGATTGAATCAGTGAGATGGAGGATAAGGTATAAAAAAGCTCCCAGAAAGAAGTAGAAATGGAAAAAAGACTCAAAAAGAATGAAGATGAATTTAGGGAAAGACAGGACAACCTGAAACTCAAAAATATCAGCATAATAAGGATACCAGAAGGAGCAGAAGAGGACCAAGGGATAGAGAACCTGTTTGATGAAGTAATGATGGAAAATTTCCCCAATTTGAGGACAGAAAAGGTCGCACAGGTCCAGGAAGCACAGAGGGTCCCATTCAAGAGGAACCCAAGGAGGTCCACTCCAAGACACATCATCATTAAAATGGCAAATGTCAAAGACAAAGAGAGAATCCTCAAGGCAGCAAGGGAGAAGGAGAAAGTAACATACAAGGGGGTCCCGATACGCCTAGGAGCTGACTTCTCAACAGAAACACTATAAGTCAGAAAGTGGCAAGAAATATTCCAAGTAATGAAAAACAAAGGCCTGTAATGAAAACTGCTTTACCCAGCAAGGCTCTCAATTAAAAATAGAAGGGGAAATAAGGAATTTCCCAGACAAAAGAAGGTTAAAAGAATATGTCTACACCAAACCAGCACTACAAGATATGTTAAATGGACTGATTTAAGAAAATGAAGAAATAGAGTAAGAAAGAGAAAAACACAGGTACAAAGAGAAAAAATGAATAATAATAAATATAAATGTAAATGGACTAAATGTCCCAATCAAAAGACACAGTATACCTGAATGGATAAGAAAACATGACTCACACATATACTGCCTACAAGAAACTCACCTCAGAACAAAAGACCTACACAGACTGAAAGTAAATGTATGGAAAAAAATTTTTTAAGCAAATGGGCAAGAAAAGAAAGCAGCAGCAGCAATACTTATATCAGACAAAATAGATTGCAAAACATAGGCCAGAGGGATATTTTATAATACTTAAAGGAAGAATCCATAAAGAAGGCATAAACATTGTAAACTTATATGCTCCCAACATAGGAGCGGGCAAATATATAAGGAAAATCATGGACAACTTCAGAAAAGGTATAGACAGCAATACACTCATAATAGGGGATTTTAACACCTCACTGTCAAAAATGGACAGATCTTCCAAACAAAACATCAACAAGGATATTGTGGAGCAAAATGACACATTACACCAAATAGGCTTAGCTGACATATAAAGAACCTTACATCACAACGAATAAAAATACACTTTCTTTTCAAATGTGCATGGGACATTTTCAAAGATAGACTCCATGACAGGACATAAAGCAAGCCTCAAGAATTCAAGGAAATTGAAATAATACCAAGCACTTTCTCAGAACAAAAAAGCTTGAAACTGGAAATAAACCTCAAAGAGAAACCTCAAAAACCTGCAAACTCCTGGAGATTGATCAGTACACTATTAAACAATGAATGGGTCAACAATGAGATAAAAGAAGAAATCAAAAAGTTTCTGGAAACAAATGAAAATGAACATACAACAGTCCAAAACCTCTGTGACACAGCAAGGGCAGTCCTGAGAGGGAAGTTCACAGCAATACAGGCTTACCTAAAAAAGATAGAAACATTTCAAATAAAAGACTTCAACCTTACAACATCAAGAACGGGACAAACAAGAAATGAATCCCAGAGCAAGTTGAAGGAAGAAAATAATCAAGATCAGAGCAGAACTGAATGACATAGAAACAAAAAGAACAATTCAAAAGATCAACCAATTCAGGAGCTGGTTCTTTGAAAAGATAAATAAAATTGACAAGGATTTAAGCTGACTCATCAAGAAAAAAAGGGAGAGAACCCAAATATATAATACCAGAAATAAAAGAGGATAAATAACAATTGATACCAGAGAAATACAAAGGATTGTCAGAAACTACTATGAACAATTATATGCCAAGAAATTTGAAAATCTTGATGAAATGAACAAATTTTTAGAAAAGTATAATCTTCCAACACTAAATGAAGAAGAAATAGAAAGCTTGAACAGACTGATAACAGTTGGGGTAATTGAAGCAGTAATCAAGAAACTCCCAGCACACAAAAAACTTGGGCTGGATGGTTTCACAGGAGAATTTTACAAAACATTTAAGGAAGAGCTAACCCCTGTCCTTCTCAGACTATTCCAAAAAATCCAAGAGGAGGGAAGACTCCCAGACTCCTTCTATGAGACCAGCATCACCCTGATCCCAAAACCAGATAAAGACCCTACAAAGAAAGAAAACTACAGGCCAATTTCGCTGATGAACATAGATGTTAAAAATCTTAACAAAATATTGCAAATCGTATCCAACAATACATTAAAAAGACTATCCACCATGATCAAGTGGATTCATCCCAGGGATGCAGGGATGGTTCAATATTCCCAAATCAATAAATGTAATACATCACATTAACAAAAAAAAAAAAAAACACATGATCATCTCGATAGACGCAGAAAAAGCATTTGATAAGGTACAGCACCCATTTATGATTAAAATATGCAGCAAAATGGGAATAAATGGGGAATTCCTCACATAATAAAGGTCATATATGAAAAACCTACAGCCAACCTTATACTCAATGGGCAAAAACTAAAAGCTTTCCCACTAAGATTGGGAACACGACAAGGATGTCTGCTTTCACCATTCCTTTTCAACATCGTATTGGAAGTCCTATAAAGGAAATAAAAGGCATCCAAATAGGAAAGGAGGTAGTAAAATTATCACTGTTTTCAGATAACATGATAGTGTACATAGAAAATCCTGTAGACTCCACCAAAAAACTACTCAACCTAAAAAGTGAATTTGGCAAAAGAGCAGGATACATAGTCAATATTCAGACACCAAAGTCATTTTTGAACACCAGGGATGAAATAGAAGAAGAAAAAATCAGAAAAATACATACCATTCGATATAGCAACAAGAAAAATAAAGTACCTAGGAGTAAATTTAACCAAGGAGGTAAAGGACCTGTATGCAGAAAACTATACAACATTGAAGTTGTATACTTCAAGAAATTAAGGAAGACACAAATAAATGGAAGCATATATCGTGCTCATGGATTGGAAGAATTAATATCATCAAAATGTCCGTATTACCCAAAGCAGTTTTTTGATTTAGCGCAATCTCTATTAAGATACCAATGATGTATTTCACAGAAATAGAATAGACATTTCAAAAACTTATATGGAACTAGAAACGATCCGGAATACCTGCAGCAATTTTAAGAAAGAGAAACGAAGTAGGAGGGATCACAATACCGGACATCAAACTCTACTACAAAGTCACTATACTCAAAACAATCTGGTACTGGCACAAGAACAGACCCATAAACTAGTGGAACAGAATAGAAAGCCCAGAAATAAGCCCAGGTCTATATGGGCAACTAATATTTGGCAAAGGGGGCAGAAGCATAAAATGGAGCAATAGTAGCCTCTCCAAGAAATGGTGTCGGGAGAGCTGGATCGCTACATACAAAAAATTGAAATTGGATCAGCAGCTGACACCATACACAAAAATAAACTCAAGATGGATAAAAGACTTAAATATAGGTCACAGCACCATAAAAGTCCTAGAGGAGAACATTGGCAAGAAACTCTCAGATATCCCAGGCAGCAATTTTTTCACTGATATGTCTCCTAAAGCAAGAGACATAAAGGAAAGAATAAGCAAGTGGGACCTCATCAAAATAAGAAGCTTCTGCATAGCTAAAGAAAACATCAGCAAAATGAAAAGGGAGCCAACCATATGGGAAAATATATTTGTCAATGATACATCAGATAGAGGTTTGATCTCCAAAATATATAAAAACTCACTTGACTCCACTCCAAGAAGACATGATCCAATCAAAAAATGGGCAAAGGACCTGAGCAGATGCTTTTCCAAGGAAGAGATACAGAGGCTCCAGAGACATTTGAAAGAATGCTCGGCATCACTAGCCATCAGAGAAATGCAGATCAAAACTACAATGAGATACCACCTCACACCAGTCAGGATGGCCATCATAAACAGATCCACAAACAACAGGTGCTGGCGGGGCTGTGGAGAAAAGCGAACCCTAGTCCACTGTTGGTGGGAATGCAGACTGATGTAGCCATTGTGGAAAGCAGTGTGGAATTTCCTCAAAAAGCTGAAAATGGAACTGCCTTTGGATCCAGTGATTCCCCTGCTGGGACTATACTCTACAAATCCCAAAACACCAATTCAAAAGAACCTCTGCCCCCACAATGTTCATAGCAGTACCATTTACAATAGTCAAGTCTTGGAAGCAACCTAAATGCCCATCAGTAGATGATTGGATCAAAAATCTATGGTACATTTACACAATGGAATACTATACAGCAGAAAGAGAAATGAACTTCTAAAGTTCACGACTGCATGGATGGAACTAGAGAGTATTATGCTAAGCAAAATAAGCCAGGGGGCGAAAGACAAATACCATATGATCTCACTTATAAGTGGAACCTAACCAACAATACAAAGATGTAAGGAAAGTAAGACAAGCAACACTGAAAGAGAAAAGAAACCAAGAGAGACAAGAGGGAAGGAGGGAAGAGTGGGTGTGGGAAAAGGAAGGGAAGGGGTAAGCCAAGGAACATATAGCAAGGACTCATGGACAAAGCCAAAGTGGGGAATGATTGAAGGAGGGAGCAGGAGGAGGGGGGCAGGGGAAAGTGGTGGGGTGAAGGCGGAGACAAATGTTTTTGAAAAAATAAATTAATTTTTAAAAAGAGAAACTTAAATTGTTTATCTGCCCCCTTGTGCAGACTTGAGAAACACTGCATCCCTAACTGTAGCCAACCATGTTACACATGTGGGTCATATATAGAGAAGCATTTAAGAGAATGTAAAAAACCAAACAAGAACCTACCACAGTACCCGTACATGGTAAGCATACTAGCTATTACTTTATAATTATTATGGATAGTTTTATTGGTAGGACTGAAGAAATATTTACGTAGCAAGTGTTAAGCATCTTTATAGCTCTAGGTTCCCCTACAAAGCTGTCAAACTCAGTACATCTAACTGATCCAACATGAATAACCTCAATCACCATTTATACTTGCAATATTTTGTAAGAATATATTAATAATTACAAATACTTATAGAATTTTTCATTTTTATGTTAGATTTAAAAAATACAATCATGCTCAAGATACTACACAACTGTCTTTTATTTTCAGTTACCATGAATGTCTTTCCGGTTTAATAAATATTTGTTGCTATTGTCAATCACACCACCAACTACTCAATCACCAAGGCTAGGTAACTAAAAAAACTATTCTTTATTTTTCTCTTTGCCTCTGCCCTTAGGTTTGATTTAACTACCAGATTTTAACTCCTAAACATTTATCAGGTCAAATCTTCTATGGCCTTATTATAACCAGTTTATTTGACTTGTTCAAAGTTTCTTTTTATAACCATTGTGTTATCTCCCTAATTGGACTCCTTTCATCAGGCATTTGTACCAAATAAAAGCACTCAACTACATTCTTACTAAATTGCATTTTCAACTTTATTACCACTTGGCCTAATTTTTTTCAAATCTTCTCCTGAGAAGATAAAATCTAATTTATTTTTATGTTGAGGCTTTTCATAATGCAATTTCTATTTCTCCAACTATCTACCACACTTCCTACCTTATGCTTGATCCTCTAGCAAACCTGGCTACTTATAAATTTTCCTGCATCTACCTGCTCTTCTATCTCTATAGTTATCTTCTTATATGGAATTCCCATTGCCTGAATTGACCATTGTCTAACTCAACTGAAGCATCATTCAGTTAAAATAACACTACCACTTCCTACACCAGTGTCCCTCAGTGTGGCCTAGGTGGCATTCTTCTGAGTCTTGTGACATCCTTTGTGTAAGTCCACCATTTTTAATGTCACATTAAATTGCAATTTTCTATTTGTAGGTCTAATTAACATTTGAAAGTTGGGAGAACTATCTTATTTTAATTATATTCACTTTATGTTGTTAAGGTATGCATAGGTAGTAAGTGTTTTTTAAGTCAAAATTGTGTATTTCAGAGGTGAAATAAGCATAACCTGGTTATCGTTTAGGTCTTAGGAATTGAGGAAAAGAGTAAGAGTGACAAAAATTTTCAATGTTTCTATGTTTTGGTAACCAGAGAATGATACCACATTCTGAATTTAGGACTGTAAAAAAAATCAAATTTTGGTAACAGTATTTTAAAAATAAGTAATAAGAGATATCTACACTACACCCAAATGGAGATGTGCAATAAGAAGTGAGACATAGAAGCCTAAATATCAAAAAAAAAAAAAAGAGTGATGAGCCAGATATATAGACCTAAGACTTTTCATTGTAAAGTTGATATTAGAAGCTGCCTAGAAAGATTTTGTAGAATGAGAAAGCCGGTCATAATGCACTCCTATCTGTTTTTCCAGGTGGGAACACTCTAATTTAAGCAATGTATTGATAATGATAAGTTTAAATAAAAACAATGTAAACAAGCCAAAAATAAGATTAAGTGACTCAATCAGGAGTCACCAATCAATTGCCTACATTAGTCAGGCTTATAACAAACACAAAGGAGGAAACTGAACCTCGTGTAACAATTATGGCAACATAGTGTCATCATATTTACTTCTAGTTCTGCAGCCGACAATGTCTTAGTGTCCGGAAGACACAAAGAATGGATCACTGAAAATAGAATATCTTTGATCAAGGAGACAGCAACTCTTCAGCAGTAATTTGGTGATTTCCAAATAGAGACATAGAATCTTTGTGGTCCAATATTCCCACTTTTGCTGAGAAGCTGGAAATCTGTGTTTTTATGCTAGTTTCCTTATTTTAAATATTAAACAGTACATGAGACAAAGAGAATATATCTCCAGGCTAGATTTAGGCTGCTGGCCACAGTTTCAAACTTTTGTACTACTTGGATAAATGATTTTGTTATTACATGTGTGAAACAAAGCAATTCATGTACCAGCTAGGTAGCTGACAGATGACCAGAGTAGGTTTCAGAAATTCTGCTTTTTTAATCCTGATTATATGATTTAATAGCTATATGTGAACATCATTTACCTACCATTTATTTGATGAGAATGAAATGAGAAAAAAAGGAAATGTTCAGACATCAAAAGATATTTTAAAAATTCATAGCATCAGAATTAAATTGTGTTAGTACTAATTACTAATTTCAAATCAATAGCTTTAATGTGGTTCTTTGCAATTCATGTTAATAGGATATACAGAAGTATAAGTAAAAGCCCATCTCCTCCACCTCTCCTCTATAAGCTCCAGACCTAACATGATGCTGCTCACTCCACCACACCACTTAATGAAGATACACATTTTGGGGAGATGGTGGTTATGATAGGTATTAAACACTTATGATAGATATTTAAAAACTCTTATTAAATACTCTCCAGGGAAAAGTTATTTATATTAATACACTTCTGTATAAGTCACATTGCCATTAATCAGTTAGGAAAATGAAGATGACTTAAATTTGATCATTTTTAGTAGATAGATAGAAGTACAACACAGTCCTTGAATTTTAGTTAGTCACCTACCAACCAAAATCCCCAAATCATTCAAGAAATAACTTCTGTATGACTTCAATGTCATGTTTAGTAAGCTAGAACTAGATGGGAAATATTTTCAAGCTTTAGACAAATTTATAAGAAAAACTTCAAAGAGAAAATGTAATCATCTGAAAAAATATGATAAAATGCTCGCTGGAATCGAAATGGTCCTTAAAAAATTTAAGAAAGTAAATTGAAATGCCAAGAAAAATGGATAACTTTAGCAATAAAGAATGTGCTTCATTCTCATTCACACTATAAAAGGAAACCCTTCAGTCTTTAAATTAGATATTCATGAAACAAAAGGTGAAGACTTTAAGAATTAGATCAAGTTCAAGATTGGGCATGAACTCATGATCCAATAGATTATGTGACTATTAAATATTTAGTACAAGAATCTGTTCTTTGGAGTGAACTTCATTTTAATTTAATTGAATGACAGTTAATTTTACCAATTCTAGGAAAGAAACTGACTGGCAATATAATTGAATTCAAGAACATATAATGAGAATTAGCCAATGGATAAGTTTCCTCGAGTTTCAGGAGCAGGTGCACTAAGTAATTGTTTTATTATATTGTAACAGTAGTTGTTCTTTCCACAAATCTTTTGCCTTCTCACACATATCAAAATTAAATATTAGCTGATAGGCAAAGGCATATATGCAAATTTAGGTATTACTATTTGCCCCAAAACTTGCTGGAAACTTAGTTTAAAGGGCTATTTCTGTCTTATTTTCAGCATTAATCATTTGGGTGGAGGACATTGCATGCATTAATCATTTGAAATGAAAACTCCCTCCTGAAATCTCCCCAGAAGCAGGTGTAAGCACTTTTATTTCAAAAGATTGATGGAATAGAAATACACCCACAGAAGCTTTGACCAATTTGACATCCTCTTTTTAAAGATATAGGGGAAAAAACCAAGGCTAATGCAGCCACAGTCTGCCTCCAAGTGTGTGTAAACCTGTGAAATGTGCAGAAGGCCTGAAAAGCAGCCAAGAAGTTCAGCGAAACCAATCATCTGTTCTTCATGCAGAGTCAACAAGCTCCTCAGGTGAGATAACATTTTGACTTTCAGTCCATCCCCAGTGCTGCCAGCCTGCGGCCACACTTCCCTGGAGAAGGCTCTTATCCATCACTACTATCAGTTCAACCAAAGCATCTTGCACATTTATGTAGTTTCAGTTGTCAATGATGTATTAGAAAAAGGAAAACAGACAAAGCTTTTTCGAAAAGCCGAAGGAATCTGTTATTCCTTTTGAGCAAAATGACCTGCAGACATTTTTGCAAAACTACTAATAAAAAAGCTCTGAATACCAGTAGGTTGGCTGAACCAAAATAAAGCCTTTCAAGTATATACCAGAGTAATGTTATGAAATATGGTGAAATTTAGAAAAGAAGAAAAAGCTAATAAGATTAGAGAGGAAAGATAGAATGTATTAATTCATTATTACATGAACTCAGCCTCATTTGCCTGGCTTAGTGTTTATTCTTAAAATTAGGAACTTTTACATGATAACAAAATTGTATTTACAGTTTAAACATGTATTTCCACAAAAAAACATTCAAATAAATAAGTCTTGAAGATTAAAACATATATCCTCCTTAAAGACCTTTGTGTTTTACACTGTGAGCATCTCCTGTGCATGGGTTTCAATGTGCTCTTTTCTGTGCACACAGTACATTTCAGTCACTGTCATATAACAGGTATTGAATAAATGTTTGTTGAATGTTTTAATGAAGAAAATCCTTTTAGACCAAAAGGCCTTAACTTTGAGTCAATAGTTAACTTTGAGATATTTAACAGATCCATGAGCCCCTAAAATCATAAACAAAGTGCTTCTGTTAATCTACAAAAGTCCATTTTATTCCTATGTAGAACTTCCACACTTCTCATCATATTACCAAAGGATATCATGACTTCCCTTCCATAAATGATACTCTTTTAATTAAAAAATATAAAAAAAATCTTTTAAGTCAGTGTAGCATAATAGAAAGGTCTAAGACGTACCAAAACCCTCAGAGAACTTCAGACTTTACAGTGATTTGTAAGGAATATTTCTGTTAAATTAAAAAGAAGACAAGGATGTTGGTTAGGAACATTTGTTTTCAACATTATAACAAGATTATACCCAAAGCAGTAATAAAAAATTAAAAATATAAAACAGCAATAAGAGGTATAAAGATTAAAAAATTGTAAATAATAGTGTTATTATAGATATGGTCATCTATCTAACAAACATGGGATACTGTGTAGATAATTACAATTAACATAAGAGTTCAACAACATTGCCAGATACCAAGATCAATATTTTAAACAAAGACATTTTGATAAATTAGGCATAAAAAAGTGAAGAACATGTAATTTAAAAGATTCACTTACTAAGCATAAATTATAAGAACTTTGGTGGAGGTGGGCAAAAAGGTGGAAAATAAAGATATCTATAATGTCAATAATAAAAACAAAGAAAAATTAAAATTTTTTTAAAAAGTATATCTAGCAGCATTGTACATTTTATAGGAAAAATACACAACTGTATTGAAGAATCTAACTATTAAATAAATATAAATTTCATAAAATAAATACTAAATAAGTAGAAAGTTCATTTAATTTCTTATAACAAGGCATAAAAATACAACTCTAATAAAAAATAGTAAAATTGACTATGATGACATTTATAATTCATTTAACAAATGACCTCATAAAAGACAGTTTATCAAAAGAAGTCTAATATTTTTACTGTATATAACTGGTAAAGATATGGTATCTGGAACATGTTAAAAATGCCTGCAAGGCAGTAATATTAAAAACATGGTAGCTTTGGGAATAAGTAGAGAAGTAAGAGTAGAAGTAGTTTATTAATAAGTTAATGAGTTTATTATCATTTGCATCATCATTACTATGTTTATTTAACCTGTACTTGAATTAAGCAATCTTTTATTCTAGTCCCTTCATTTTCCAGATCTAGTTATAATAATATTGAAGTATCTCACTCAAAATCAACAAAGATTATCAAAACTAAAGTAGTTGTTTTTTTTAATCTCAAGACCACATTTAAATCTATTGTCACAATCCTTTGACTGCAACTACTAGATAAATGTTTTTCTATGCAACACAAAAATTAAAATTTACCCACATAGTGAATAAAAAAAAACTCATAGTACATTGAAAGGGGAGTCAGCATAGAAAGAGTTAGCTCAATTTAAGAGTAGCAGATTTAGACATGACCAGTCATTACAGCAACAGAAATGCAAACCATAAACTAAAACAGTAATGACAAACTTCTTTATCAGTTTAATCAATTTAACCTCTTTTATTATTCATCCCCTCTCACAATCTCCAATGTTTCTGTTGGCATCACATTTTAAAAAATAGTTTATGTTATTACAGTTGTTCCTGCTTTTTTTCTCCCTTTTCCCACCTTCTATCAACCCCACACTCCTCCCCCACCCCAGCCAATCTCCATATCATTTTTGGTGTCAGTGGGTCATGCAAAAACATTCTTTGGCTAATCCCTTCAAATTCTTCATCCATTTCCTTCCACCTCTCTCCTCTAACAGCTGTCAGTCTGTTCCATGATTCTATGAATCTTGTTCTATTTTGTTCATCAGTTTATTTTCTTCATTAGATTCCACATATAAGTGAAATCATATGGTATTTGTCCTTCACTGACTGGCTTACTTCACTCCAGGTCCATACATGTTGTCATAAAAAGTAAGAGTTTCTTCTTTTTGACTGCTATGTAGTATTCTACTGTATAAATGTACTTCAGCTTTTTATCCACTCATATACTGATGGGCACTTGGGCTGTTTCCAGATATTGGCTATTGTAAATAGTGCTGCTATGAACATAGGGTGCATGCATTTTTTTTTTTGTATTGGTGTTTCAGGATTCTTAGTGTATATTCCCAGCAGTGGAATCACTGGCTCAAAAGAAAATTCCATTTTTATTTTGTTTTAGTATACTCCATATGGTTTTCCACCATGGATGCACCAGACTGCATTCCTGCCAACCAGTGCATTATGGTTTCCATTTCTCCACATCCTTATGACCACTTGTCTTTTGTTCATTTATTGATGGTGGCCATTCTAACAGGTGTGAGATGATACTGCACTTTCCTTTGGAGTTTCAGGCCCTCTCCCACTGAGACCAGATGCTCAGAGAGGTCGCAATACTGTGCAAGGAGGGATTTTTGGGCCTGCCCAGCTCATTTTGGCAGCAAACCAGGTGCTGCATGGAGCAGAGAGTTTTGGACTGCATCTCATGGGGAGGCCGCTGTCTAGGAGTTAAATGGGGACGACTGAGCTGCTTGGATACCTGGCAGGGAGGCAAACTCAGTTTCAGTCCTCACTACCCTGGGAAGGAAAATGTATGTCTGCCGCCCTGCTACAGGTGTTCAGGTACCACTCCCAGTGGAAAAACTCTGCTGACAGCCTTACCAGATCCCAAATTCCCCTACTGGATGCATTTTCACAGGGGGAAGGAAGAGCATCTCAGAACAGAGGACTTTCAAAGGATAACCTTTGTAGGCTATTGCCTTGGAATGGGACAGAGAACTTAACTTCTTACTGTGGTCTTAGAATGAGATGGGGAGCCTAGCCACCACATGAGAGCTGGCCTACCATCAATAGCAATGGGAAACTCTTTTGATCTATCTCTTGAAGTCCAGAGCTCACTCTTTCAAAGGGGAAAATTGAATGTACCCATCCTGACTCTTGGAATCACTTTCTTTTCTTTTTCTTTTTTTTGGGGGGGGCCTGAAATGCATCTTGTATGTTTTCCTTTAATGAGGATCTGATGATAGGAACATTTTTCTGACTTTGTCTCTTTTAAGACCTCATTTCTTTAATTTTGGACTTTAATTTATTTTCACTTAGAGAATTATACATTGGAACTTACTTTCAGTACATTGATGATATCACATGCTTTGCTTCCATTGTCACTTTGTTGATACTGAGAAGTCAGATAACAGTCTAATATTTGATATTAGAATATGTGGGTTGAAGTTTTTCTTTGTTTCCAGAAATATCTCAAGCATTGTTTATTCCAACATTGATTCTGTTCCTTTTTTCTCTTCCTCTCCTTCTACAGCTCCAATGACATAGATGTTGCACTTTCTTTTTTTTTTAATTTAATTTTATTTTTTCAAATACATTTGTCTCTGCCTCCCCCCCCTCTTTCCCTTGCCCCCTCCCTCCTTCCCTCCCTCAGCTCTTCCCCTTTGGTTTTGTCCATGAGTCCTTGCTATATGTCCCTTGACTTCTTAATTCTCCATGGATGTTTATCTCTTTTGCATGGTTTCCTTCTCTGTCTACAAAGTTTGTATTCTAAATAATTTATTCTATTAATACTACCACTAAAAAAAAAAAAGCCTACACTAACTTTCACTGTGTTCTACCACTAAATGTATCCATTAAATCATTCAATATATTTTCAATTATTTTATCTTTTATTTCTGATGTACTCTTTTTTTCCTTAATTTTCAAATCTGTTTGTTCTCAATATATAGTTTCCTTCATTCTAAAGATATTTTCAAGCTTGTCTTCTTTAAAACATAGTATTATAATTTAATAATATGTGTCTGATAACTCCAATATCTGAAGTCTTTGTAGGCCATTTCCTCTTTCTAGAGTTTGTTTTTGGGGGGGTTATTTTTTTATTCTTGCTCATGGTCTGCTCTTCTTTCTCCTTGGCCAGTTATTTGTGGAAATTCTCTGAGATCTAGGCTCAATTGCCTTTCTTCATGAGATTATTAGCATTTGCTTCTGCAGCACACCATGGAACACAATCACCTTAAATGAAATCACATCCCAAGGTATTTTGGGCAACCTGACCAATGTGACTTACCCTATAAATCATCACTGGCAAGCTTCTGATTACAGTGTCTGATGAGATTTTTTTGTTAACCTTTTCTCTGTTAAGTAAAAAAAAGACTTTTCTTGTAACACATGGAGATGGCTAGTTTTCCGGTTCAAACATTCTTAGAAGTTACAACTCTCTCAGCTCTGTGGTTGCTACCAAAGGTTTCCCTCCTCCAGAAGACCAAGACAAGCTTTCCCTCCTCTCTTTTTTCTTTCCCTTCCTGACAATAGTCTGAAAATTTAAACTCAGATTCTCCAAATTTGTTAAATGTCTGTAGGGTAAAATTAATTTCTTTGCTTAATACAACATTCAGTGTTCCCACTTTCATTAAATTTTTGTATGATCCTTCCTTAGTAGCCTTTAAGTTTCTCAGTCTTTTAAGATGATTGGAAGATATACAGAGATTCATAATTTTTAACCTTTCAATAGAAAAGTGTCAAGTCCCTAGGCAACAGCAACTACTGCAGCTGTTAGGTCAGCTTGCAATAGCTTCATAGAATGGATGGGGAGAGATACAACAATACCAAATGGATTTAGCGAGTTCATTATTTATGCCATAGCAACATTAGTTGATTGTCCACACTGTTAACATTCTCTCTTAAGTCCCATGAGGCAATGCAGACGCAGGACAAGGTGAATACCACATACATAAGTGTTGGTCACCTCTAAAGAGCCTCAAATATAAGGAACTCTTAATCTTCTATAGATTTAAAAAACTGCCAAACCTTTGCCCACAAAGAGTAATTATCTTTATATTCCTAATCAGGAAAAAATCTGCCCTCTGACCTGGAGAAAGAAATCTGTAAATTCCAAACTATCTTCACTTGGTTCAAAAGACATGCAAATAAAATTATGTCACAAAAGAAGAAGAGTCCTCATACCAAGCCAGCAGTATTAATAACAATATAAAAACATCTTACGCAAATTCACAAAAGAAAATATGCAACAGTATATGTAAATCTTAAGACAAAATAAAATGAGAAACACTTATACCCACCATTAGCCCAGAATTCTGAAGGAAAAACAAATACAGTCTGAAGAAATATGTTCCAAGCAAATATATTCAATTGTTCATACAGTTAAAAATTATTTACTGAGTCACTGCATTGATCTAGATTCTGGTAATAAATAATTAGAAAAGACTTTTACCAAATAATCAAATAAATATATAAGTGAGCATTGAAATACAACAAAGGAAAGGAACACAGTTCTTCAAAAGCACAGTAAAAATAAAAAAAAAAAAAAGAAAAAGACAAATAAAACATGAGCTCACCTGGGAGTGGGAATGAGATTTTAAAAAAAGATTGTTCTGGGAAGTTGAGAGCTGTAGGCTAAGCAGGAAATAAGTAGCTTCAATTCTTCACTTACATTCCTCGGTATATACAACTTATCAAAACATTTTAAAATGAAAGCTTTAAACTGGGGGTTATATAAGTTCTATTAACATATACTCACTTTTTGCTATAGCAACAAGAAAAATAAACTACCTAGGAATAAACCTAACCAAGGAGGTAAAAGACCTATTCTCAAAATACTACACAACACTGAAGAAAGAAACTAAGGAAGATACAAATAAATGGAAGCATATATCATGTTCATATATTGCAAGAATTAACATCATCAAAATGTCCATACTATCCAAAGCAATTTATATATTCAATGAAATCTCTATTAAAATACCAAGGACATATTTCACAGACACAGAACAAACATTTCAAAAATTTATATGGAACTATAAATGACCCCGAATAGCTGCAGCAATTTTGAGAAAGAAGAACAAAGTAGAGTAGAGGAGGAAAGATGGCGGAGGAGTGAAAGGGAGTCACGCTGACCTCCTCCCAAAACCAAACTGGAATTGCAACTAAATAATGGAGTAATCACCTGGAAAATAGTGGAGCGATAGTGGGAGAGGAGCCTTGGTACCACGGACGTAGATTCTACTCTCACACATCCTAACGGGTGAGAATTGTGGTGGAGGCTCGAGAGAGTGGGCTGGGTGCCCACGGGCACTAGCACCAGAGGGACATTGAAACGGCCAGTTAGCTTCCCCCGGAGGAATGGGGTCTGAATAATAAACAGGAACCCCTAAACTACAGCAGCTAAAGCCGAGAAAATACAGACAAAACGCAACCCCAAAAAGCTTAGGGGTGCTCTCTGCCAGACAGGTGGCTGGGGATGCAAAAAAGACATGTAAAAGGCAAACGCAAAAGTTGCAGCGGCAGCCACCCTCCTTGATCACTGGGTAGAGGCGGCAGCAGGGTGGGCTGGTGCCTGGGAAAAGACTGGTGAGGAAAACTTTGTGAAGAGAACTGACGCAGCAGCCAGTGGAGCCCTGGTGATAACGGACTTCCCACTCTGCAGCTACCATCTCGCTCAGGCATAAGGGAATCAATTAACCTGCCTTTTGTGCACTCCGCACACAGCTTGTACGCCTGTGAGCTACGGGGCTGAGTGCAGACTGGCTGGGAGAGCCTTGAGGAGAGACTGGAGACAGAGGCGTTGGGGAAAGAACAGGAGGAGGAACCGGGGAGTCCCGACTCCCTCCCCGTTCGGTAGTCTCCATTATGGGCTGGAAAGGCGCGACCCCAAAGAGGCAGAAGCGGGGTGCGCATGAACCAGACTGCCTGCGATTGAAACGCAGTCTGCACAGGGGTTGGATCCCTGGCCGAAGGGGTCACAGAACAGCCCAGAGGACCCTGAGGGGAGACAAAAAACAGAGGCATTGGGGAAAGAACGGGAGGAGGAATAGGGGAGTCCCGACTCCTTCTCCTTGCTGTAGTCTCCATTGCGCGGGAAGAGGCCACACCCCCAAAAAGCCAAAAGCTGAAAAGCAAACATAGACACCCCCAAAACACCCAGAGCAGGCGCTCACACTCGCGCCGAGTGATTGGCGAGGGTAGGCGGGGGTGTGTGTGACCCACGCGGGCTGGCGAACGCTTGCACCTGCCGGCAAGGCCTCACACAGACTGGCACCCATATGGCCTCCGAGGGAGTGCACAGAGGGGCAAAGGCAGGTGTAAACTGACCAGCCCGTCGCGATTGCTGAGCGGCCCACAAAATAAGTAGAGCTGTCCAGAGTCCCTGGAGGAGAGAACAGAAACAGGATTAACCAGAGAGTCCTAGAGCTGATTTCCTCCCATTTCCATAGTCCTCATTTGGCGAGGGCAAGCAACGCACCCAAAGAGCCAAAAGCATGGAAAACACACAATAGAAGACCCTAAACTGACCAGTGCCGCGAAGCTCGTGTGCCAGGGAGGCCAGATGAGTACGGGAGGTCGCCAATAAGCCCCCTGGTCTGCGGCAAGCACATGCGAGCCCAGGCAGGTGGGGGACCCTGCGGCGCTGGGAACGCGTTCAAGGATCCCGTGTGAGAGCGCAGAGAGATCCCAAAAATAGCTCACCCCTGACCGAAGGGGTCACAGAGCTGCTCCAAGCAGGAGTCAGACACAGGCATTAGACTCCTGAAAGACTCAAACAAACAACCCAAGGCTGTATAGGGTCAACAACTGACATCATCAGAGGCAAGCCCAGAAAGAAAAGTAAAGGACAAAAATACTTAACAGACTCTCACAAAAATGGGAAAAAAAGAAGTTCTCCTCAAATGAGTGGAAAAGGGGACTCCCCACAGAGAGAGCTAAATGAAATAGAGGCAAGGGAATTATCAGATATGGAATTCAAAACAATGGTTCTAAGGAAGCTCAATGAGCTCAGCCAGCTCAAAGAGAACTATGAGAAACTGAAGAGAAACTATCAGGATCTCACAGCAAACTATATCAGCCTGGAAAAGAACATAGAAACTATCAAGAAGACACAAGAGGATATGAAGAACACCATTTCTGAATTGAAGAACACAGTAGAAGGAATCCAAAGCAGGCTGGATGAAGCTGAGGATCGAATCAGTGAGATGGAGAACAAGGTAGAAAAAAGCTCCCAGAAAGAACAAGAAATGGAAAAAAGACTCAAAAAGAATGAAGAAGCATTTAGGGAAATGCAGGACAACCTAAAATGCAATAATATCCGTATAATAGGGATACCAGAAGGAGAAGAAGAGGAGCAAGGAATAGAGAACCTCCTCGAAAAAGTAATGATGGAAAATTTCCCTAATTTGAGGAGAGAAAGGCTCTCATGGATCCAGGAGGCACAGAGGACCCCACTCAAGAGGGACTCAAAGAGATCCACTCCAAGACACATCATCATTAAAATGGCAAATGTCAAAG
The DNA here is from genome assembly GCF_021234165.1 of Pteronotus mesoamericanus. Taxonomy (NCBI): domain Eukaryota; kingdom Metazoa; phylum Chordata; class Mammalia; order Chiroptera; family Mormoopidae; genus Pteronotus; species Pteronotus mesoamericanus. Next base: position 65,166,046 of record NW_026555321.1, read on the forward strand.
ACAAAGAGAGAATCCTCAAGGCAGCAAGGGAGAAGGAGAAAGTAACATACAAGGGGGCCCCGATACGCCTAGGAGCTGACTTCTCAACAGAAACACTACAAGCCAGAAGGGAATGGCAACAAATATTCCAAACCATGAAAAGCAAGGGCCTACAGCCAAGGCTGCTCTACCCAGCTAGGCTCTCCATTAAAATAGAAGGAGAAATACGGAGTTTCCCAGACAAAAGAGAGCTAAAAGAATACATCTCTACCAAACCAGCACTCCAAGATATGCTAAGGGGACTGGTTTAAGCAGATGAAGGAAAAGAATGAGACAGAGAGGAACACAAGTACAAAGAGAAAAGATGAGTAAGTTTCTGTCAGTAATATCTCTCAATGTGAATGGACTCAATGCCCCAATCAAAAGACACAGGGTAGCTGAATGGATAAGAAAACATGACCCACACATATGCTGCCTACAAGAGACCCACCTCAGAGCAAGAGACCTACACAGATTGAAAGTAAAGGGATGGAAAATAATATTCCAAGCAAATGGACATGAGAAAAAGGCTGGCGTTGCCATACTTGGATCAGACAAAGTCGATTTCAAAGCAAAGGCCATAAAGAGAGAGCCAGAGGGGCACTTTATCATACTTAAAGGAAGAATCTATCAAGAAGACATCAACATTGTAAACTTATATGCTCCCAATAGAGGAGCCCCCAAGTTTATAAGGAAATTGTTGGATGACTTGAAAAAAGATATAGACAGCAACACACTGATAGTAGGGGATTTCAACACCCCGCTGTCAAAAATGGACAGATCTTCCAAACAAAACATTAATAAACATATCGTGGTGCTGAATGACACACTGAATCAAAGAGACTTAACTGACATATATAGAACCTCACATCCCAAAGAAAAAAATACACATTCTTTTCAAATGCTCATGGCAGTTTTTCAAAGATAGACCACATGATAGGACACAAAGCAAGCCTCATCAAATTCAGGAAAATTGAAATAATACCAAACTTTTTCTCAGACCACAAGGGCTTGAAACTCGAAGACAACCTCAAAGAGAAACTTCAAAAACTTGCAAACTCATGGAGACTGAACAGTACACTATTAAACAATGAATGGGTCAATAATGAGATAAGAGAAGAAATCAAAAAATTTCTGGAAACAAATGAAAATGAACAGAGAACAGGCCAAAACCTATGGGACACAGCAAAGGCGGTCCTGAGAGGGAAGTTCATAGCAATACAGGCTTACCTAAAAAAGATAGAAACATTTCAAATAAAAGACCTAACAGTACAACTTCAAGAACTGGAGAAACAACAACAAATAAATCCCAGAGCAAGTAGAAGGAAAGAGTCAAGATTAGAGCAGAACTGAATGACATAGAGACAAAAAGAACAATTCAGAGGATCAACCAATCCAGAAGCTGGTTCTTTGAAAAGATTAATAAAATTGACAAGCCATTAAGCAGACTCATCAAGAAAAAAAGAGAGAGGACACAAATTAATAATATCAGAAATGAAAGAGGAGAAATAAAAACTGATACCACAGAAATACAAATGATCATCAGAAACTATTATGAACAATTATATGCCAAGAAATTTGAAAATCTTGATGAAATGGACAAATTTTTAGAAAAGTATAATCTTCCAACACTGAAGGAGGAAGAAACAGAAAGCTTGAACAGACCGATAACAGCTGGGGAAATTGAAGCAGTCATTAAGAAACTCCCAGCACACAAAAGCCCAGGGCCAGACAGTTTCCCAGGAGAATTTTACAAAACATTTAAGGAAGAGCTAATCCCTGTCCTTCTCAGACTGTTCCAAAAAATCCAAGTGGAGGGAAGTCTCCCAGACTCCTTCTATAAGGCCAGCATCACCCTGATCCCAAAACCAGATAAAGACCCTACAAAGAAAGAAAACGACAGGCCAATTTCGCTGATGAACATAGATGCTAAAATCCTCAAAATATTGGCAAACCGCATCCAGCAATACATTCAAAAGATTATCCACCACGATCAAGTGGGATTCATCCCAGGGATGCAGGGATGCTTCGGTATACGCAAATCAGTAAACGTGATACATCACATCAATAAAAGACAAGACAAAAACCACATGATCATCTCAATAGACGCAGAAAAAGTATTTGACAAGGTACAGCACCCATTTATGATCAAAACACTCAGCAAAATGGGAATAAATGGGGCATTCCTCAACGTAATAAAGGCCATATATGAAAAACCTACAGCTAATATCATACTCAATGGGCAAAAACTGAAAGCTTTCCCACTAAGATCGGGAACACGACAAGGATGTCCGCTCTCACCGCTTCTTTTCAACATCGTATTGGAAGTCCTAGCCACAGCAGTCAGACAAGAGAAAGAGATAAAAGGCATCCAAATAGGAAAGGAGGAAGTAAAACTATCATTGTTTGCAGATGACATGATAGTGTACATAGAGAACCCTGTAGACTCTACCAAAAAACTCCTCAACCTAATAAGTGAATTTGGCAAAACAGCAGGATACAAAGTCAACATTCAGAAATCAAAGGCGTTTTTGTACACCAGCAATGCAATAGAAGAAGAAGAAATCAGAAAAAAATATACCATTCGATATAGCACGAAAAAAGATAAAGTACCTAGGGATAAATTTAACCAAAGACACAAAAGACTTGTATGCAGAAAACTATACAACATTGAAAAAAGAAATTAAGGAAGACACAAATAAATGGAAGCATATACCGTGCTCATGGATTGGAAGAATTAATATCCTCAAAATGTCCATACTACCCAAAGCAATTTATAAATTCAACGCAATCCCTATTAAGATACCAGTGACGTATTTCACAGAAATAGAACAGACATTTCAAAAATGTATATGGAACCATAAATGACCCCGAATAGCCGCAGCAATTTTGAGAAAGAAACACAAAGTAGGAGGGATCACAATACCGGACATCAAACTCTACTACAAACCACCATACTGAAAACAATCTGGTACTGGCACAAGAACAGACCCATAGACCAGTGGAACAGAATAGAAAGCCCAGAAATAAGCCCAGGTCTCTATGGACATCTAATATTTGACAAAGGGGGCAGAAGCATAAAATGAAGCAAAAACAGCCTCTTCAACAAATGGTGTTGGGAGAGCTGGACAGCTACATGCAAAAAATTGAAATATGGATCATCAGCTGACACCATACACAAAAATAAACTCAAGATGGATAAAAGACTTAAATATAAGTCACAACACCATCAAATTCCTCGAGGAGAACATTGGCAGGAAACTCTCAGATATCCCACGCAGAAATTTTTTCACTGATATGTCTCCTAAAGCAGGGGACATAAGGAAAGAATAAACAAGTGGGACCTCATCAAAATAAGAAGCTTCTGCATAGTTAAAGAAAACATCAGCAAAATGAAAAGGGAGCCAACCCTATGGGAAAATATATTTGCTAATGATACATCAGATAGAGGTTTGATCTCCAAGATATATAAAGAACTCACTCGACTCTACACCAAGAAGACAAACGATCCAATCAAAAAATGGGTAAAGGACCTGGGCAGAGGCTTTTCCAAGGAGGAGATAGAGAGGGCCCAGAGGCATTGGAAATGATGCTCAGCATCACTATCCATCAGAGAAATGCAGATCAAAACCACCATGAGGTATTACCTCACACCGGTCAGAATGGCCATCATAAACAGATCCACAAACAACAGGTGCTGGCAAGGCTGTGGAGAAAAGGGAACCCTAGTCCACTGTTGGTGGGAATGCAGACTGGTGCAGCCACTATGGAAAGCAGTGTGGAATTTCCTCAGAAAGCTGAAAATGGAACTGCCTTTTGATCCAGCAATTCCCCTGCTGGTAATATACCCTGAGAACACCAAAACGCCAATACAAAAGAAGCTATGCACCCCAATGTTCATAGCAGCACAATTTACAATAGCCAAGTCTTGGAAGCAACCTAAATGCCCATCAGTAGATGATTGGATCAAAAAGTCATGGTACATATACACAATGGAGTACTACGCAGCAGAAAGAAAAAAAGAAGTACTAAACTTAGCAACAGCATGGATGGAACTGGAGAGCATCATGCTAAGCGAAATAAGCCAGGGGGCGAAAGTCAAATAGCATATGATCTCACCTATAAGCAGAACCTAACCAACAATGCAAAGATGCAAGGAAAATATGACCAGCAACACTGAAAGGAAAAGAAATCAACAGAGACAAGAGAGAAGGGGGGGCAGGGAAAGGGAAGGGAAGGGGAAAGTCAAGGAACATATAGCAAGGACTCATGGACAAAACCAAAGGGGAAGAGCTGAGGGAGGGAAGGTGGGAGGGGGCAAGGGAAAGAGGTGCGGGGGAGGCAGAGACAAATGTATTTAAAAAGTAAATAAATTAAAAAAAATACTGAAATTTATCTTAAAAATAAAAAAGAACAAAGTAGGAGGTATCACCATACATGACATTAAACTGTATTACAAGACTACTGTAATCAAAACAGTCCAGTAGTGGCATAAGAACAGACACGTAGATCAACAGAAAAGAATAGAGAGCCCAGAAGTAAACTCATGTCTCTGTGGTCAATTAATAGTTGACAAAAGGGGGAGAAGCATAAAATAGAGTAAAAATAGCCTCTTCAACAAATAGTGTTGGGAGATCTGGACAGATACATGCAGAAAAATGAAATTTGACCACCAACTTACACCATACACAAAAATAAACTCAGGGTGGATAAAAAACTTCAATATAAGTTGCGACACCATAAAAGTCCTAGAGAACATAGGAAGGAAAACCTCAGATATTGCATGCAGCAATATTTCCACTGATATGTCCCCTAGACCAAGGGACATAAAGGAAAGAAGAAACAAATGGGACTTCAAATAAAGAAGTTTATGTATGTCTAAAGAAAACATCAGCAAAATGAAAAAGGAACCAACCATATGGGAAAATATATTTTTGCCAATAATACCTCAGACAATGGTTTGACCTCTAAAATATATAAAGAACTCATAGGACTCCACTCCAGGAAGACAAACAATCCAATTAAAAAATGGGCAAAGGACTTGAACAGATACTTTTGCAAGGAGGACATACACAGGGTCCAGAGACATATGACAGGACGCTCAGCATCACTAGCCATCAGAGAGATGCAGATTAAAACCACAATAACATACCACTTCACACCAGTCAAAATGGCCATCGTAAATCTACAAACAACAAGTACTGGCCAGGCTGTGGAGAAAAGGGAACCCTAGTACACTCTTGGTGGGAATGAAGACTGGTGCAGCCACTGTGGAAAACAGTTGGGAATTTCCTCAGAAAGCTAAAAAAGAACTACCTTTTGACCCAGCAATTCCACTGCTGGGATAATACCCTAAGAATCCTGTAACAGCAATTCAAAAGGACCTATGCACCCCAATGTTCATAGCAGCACAATTTACAATATCCAAGTGTTGGAAGCAACCTAAGTGCCCATCAATAAATGAGCAGATCAAAAAACTGTGGTACATTTACACAATGTACTACTAGGCAGCAGAAAGAAAGAAAGAGCTCCTACCCTTTGTCACAGCATGGATGGAACTGCAGAGCATTATGCTAATGAAATAAGCCAGGCAATGAAAGACAATAACCATATGATCTCACCTATAAGAGGAACCTAATCAACAAAACAAACAAGCAAGCAAAATATAACCAGCAACATTGAAATAAAAAACAAACTGACAGTAACAAGAGGGGAGGAGAGAGGTGGATAACAGGGGAAAAGAAGAGGGAGGGTCATCAAGGAACGTATAAAAGACCCATGGACAAAGCCAAACTGTGGAAAGGAGTTAAGGTAGGAGGTGGGGGTGGGTGGGGCAGAGGCAAGGGCTAGCAGGAAAATAGAGACAACTGTATTTGAACAACAATAAAAAAAAACAGTAAAAAAAAATCATATCCTCTCTTTGGAAATTAATGTTTTGATCATTGAGAATATCATGACACCATTAGTCCTGGGTTTTTCACATGCAGTCATCTATCTGATTATTCTCCCTGGATCATCTTCATGTATGCAATTGATATCAACTCATATTGAGAAGTATCATCTCTTCAGACCAATGCAATAGCACCCAAACCTAATATTGGATTGTATTACTAGTTTTATTGTAACTTAATTTATAATTTTGCAATAAAATGTATCAGTGTATTGTACTAATTTAATAAATTAATTAATTTATGTATAGTTTATGCTTAAAAAGCAAACTCAAATAATAACCCAACATCAGAAACAAATGCTATATAGTATTTGAAAAGAAAAATACAAATACTAGGGTTTGAAAAATCTTGAGGCATGTCTTGAAGGCAAAGTTTGCATTCATGTTCAAAAACAAATAAATATTCTTTAACAATTATTTTTAATGTGTTTGTTTCTTTAACAATTTACTTAACTGAAGCCAAAGGTTGACCTCAAAACCTTAAAAAGAGACTGTCCAAACTATTTAAATATTTCTATACAGAGAAAAATAACAAAAGGTTTTTCATTAGATGCCCAAAATAAAACATTTTGTACTTTCATTTCTACATTTTTAACTTTTAATGATTACCTGTTTTAACCCTCATGAGGTATATGTGCCTGATATGTGTATAATTTGGAAATACTGACTTTGGCATCTATGTAGGCAATTTGAGTCTAACATGAGACAATAATTTGAATTGCTATACTGGACTAAAGGCTCAGTTGAAGATTTTTCTTTTTTCTACCCAATAAAAATCTGAGTGCATTAAAATATTTTGTGTCTTAAGGGCTGTGGCATGCCATGAATAAGTGGAGAAACTTGATAGAATTTATGACTATCACCCTGCAGCTATTCTGCAAGCCATGCTTTATCCTTATATGCCAAAGAGGAACAAAGAAGCAGGGAGCAGGGCCACACATTTGTCCTTGTTCCCCTCATGCCAAAACAAGCAGGCAGTTAAATTAGCTACACAGAGGAATGATGTGAAAGTGGAAGAATCCACCTCTGTCTCATAATTTTATGTCACAGAGAAAGGATATCCTGATGTTTGTCTCATCTTATCACACTTCAACCAGCTTTTTATTTATATTCACATTTTATACTTTGTTCTGTACTTGTAAGCCTCTGAGTGGCTTTCAAAAATACAGATAGCACACAATACCAACTGAATTATAAACAGTTGAAAATTTGAGGCAAAGGAAAACATGGTTGTTCAAGTAGGATTGAAAAAATGTTTACTTTGAGATTTCAGGGAGGACTTTGTGCTATACACTAAATTTCAAGAAGTCAAAATAAGTACAAAACTGACTTTCACAGAGAAGTTTCTTGTAATATCTCTTAGTATAAAATGATGACACCTCACCATCAATTTGTTAAAGAGACTTGGGTGGGAAACCAGTGTGATACAGACACACACAACTCTCTGAAGCTTTTGTCAGGTATTTAGACCATCCAGAGAAATAAGTGGATCAGCTCTGCTTACACAAGTAAAGTTGTTTTATCAACGTGAGTTTTATAGCTATTGCACAGCTCTCTGGTCCACATTTTACTCCCCAGTAAATATTTAAAATGCACCTGTATGCCCTGTTATGAACACTGCCATGTGCATTAACCATCTGAGAACATATTTTTCTTGGAGAAAGTAAGAAGTTTAACAAATGTACACTACTATTTCCAGAGTACCCTCAGGAAATATGTGTTCTACTTTAGCACTTACAAAAAAAAAAGTCATCAAAAGTTTTAATTATTTGTGGAATGTAAGTATTAGGTTCTGCCTTGAGAGTCCTAAAGCTCCATACAGCAATGAAGTGATACACAAAATTTATCCAAATTCCTTTCAGGAAGGTATAGGCCTAAGACTGTTCTATAAAGAGTGGTCAGTAGAGACAGAACTCATGTATTTGGCTTTACTATTCTATGCACTAGATTATGTTATCTTTAATTTTGTGTTCCTGTAAAGATAAGACAACTAAGGCTGGAATTTTTATAGACAAATACAATTAAGAAATAAAGTAAGAATAAACTATAAGGACTAATATTTTCAGAATGATGTCATGCTTGGATAAATTTCCAAATTTAGAAACTATAAATGGAGACACATATTCAGTGTCTATTTTATAATTAAACATATATCCATAACATCAATAAAGAATGAAATTTATAATGCACTGAATTAAGAAAACAGTCATTGTCTCTCAACAATTTTAGTTCTAGAAATATATTCTTCATATAGACATATATGTTGTAACTATAACTGTAAAAATACTCTGCACAAACTATCCTAAAATTCAGTCAGTTAAAACAATAATATTCCCTCATCCATCTGTTGGTTGGCTAAAGGTAGACTGGTTTAGGTTGAATTCATCTGGGCAGGTCTCCTGATGGTGACTAGACTTACTCATGCATTTGAAGGTCTGCAGGTCTGATCTGGCTGAATTTAAGTAGAGAGGTTTGGCCCTGCTCCACATGGCTTACACTTTTCCTGGATCCACAGTACTAACCTGGGTATGCTTCCGTTGGGTTGATAGTAGAAGCTCCAAGGAGAAAGAAGAAACATGCAAGGCCTCTTAGGACCTAAGCTGGGAACTGGTACACAGTCAATTCTGCCCATTCTTTGGGCCAAAACAAGCCATATGACTGAATTCAAAACCCAAGAGAAGGAGGTATGCTGACCCTATGAAGATAAGAGAATAAATGTGTTTTAATAATGAATTAATCAAATGCAGTTAAATATACAAATTGCCAGAGTTTCTGTAAACAAATACTTGAAATGTCTATCAATAGGGAACATATTCTGTAAAATGGAATGTTCCCATATAATGGACAAATTTTATAACCATTTAAAAAAGTATTATTCTTGTAGTACATTACAGACATCTTAAATTGAATAAAAAAGTGTGAACAGTGATGAGAAATAAGGGTTATCACAAAAAATCTTCTATTCACTGATATCCTATACCTGGGGGGAAACACTGTTGGGGACACTCTTAGAAAAGAAAGAAGGCACATAATCCAGTTTAATCTCCTTGTAAATATGCTATTTTTTTTCTTTTTGCTAGCAACAGATTCCTTTTCTCCAGTATGCTTTTAGCAGACTGCCCTTGGTTTTCAAAGATCACTGTGGAAAACAAACCTGTAATCTATAAGTTTATTGGGCATAGCTCCCTGGAAAATGTCACATAATACTGTATAACTATATGAGCATGTATTAGTCTTCTAGGACTCAATAAAAAAAATTACAGACTGGGAACTTAAACAACAAAAATGTATTTCTCCTGAGATCAAAGTGACAGTATTTAGTTTTGTGGTGGCAACTCCCTTCCTAGCTTGTAGTGTTCACTGTCTTGCTGGGCCTTAACAAAATTTTTCCTTTGTGTGCGTGCAGAGGGAGAGTTTTCTGGTATCTCTTCTTATAACATCTTTTAAGGACACTAATCCTTTTGGATCAGGGACCTACCCTTATGACCTCATTTAATCTTAATTACTTAATTATTTCCTTAGAGACCCCATCTCCAAGTGTCAAATACAACTACACTGAAGGTTTGAGCCTCAACATATAAACCTGAAGGACATTTAGTCTATAACAGAGGATAAAATGAAGGTCTGTCCTGATTTAAATGTTCTTTTTTCTAAGCAAGGCATCTATACATATCATCTCTTAACCTGAGTCAAAGTGCACCAAGTGAGCAAACAAAGGGCTGGTGAGTCACACTGGGGAATCCAAACATCTTGCTTCACCTGTGCCTCTTAACTATTGAATAATTATTAATAAAGCACATGCTGAGTAAGACTTTTGTTTTGTGTACTTTTGACTTCACAATCTAAGTCTTTGTGTTATCTCCAGTGTATATACAGTGTTTTAGCATTTGTGAAAAAAATTTTAAACAAAACTGTAAATCAAAGAAGGAAAAAGAACATAAATCAATTATTGTATTTAAAGCCAGAGGGCAAAAGACAAATACCATATGATCTCACCTATAAGTGGAACCTAACCAACAAAAAAATAAGCCAGGAAAATATAACCAGCAACATTGAAAGAAAAAAGAAACCAACAGAGTCAAGAGGGAAGGAGGGAGGGTTGGGCAGGGAAAGAGAAGGGACGAGTCAAGCCAGGGAACATGTATAAAGGACCCCTGGACAAAGTCAAAGTGGGGAAGGATTGAGGGAGGGAGCTTGGAAGGAGGGCAGGGGAAAGTGGTGGTGGGAAGGTGGAGACAAATGTATTTGAACAAAAAATAAAAATTAAAAAAACAAAAAGAAGACACACACACAAAAATTAAAGCCAGCCTAGTAGGTGCAAAGTGGTATCTAATTATGGATTTGACTTTTATTTTCCTAATGACATGATTTTAAACATCTTTATTTGCTTATTGGCTGTTTCTATCTTCTTTGGAGAAATGTTCAAATCTTTTACCTGTTCCTTAATTTTATTTTTTAACTGTTGAGCTGTAAGAGTTCTTTGTTTATTATGGCTTCAAGTCTACTTATCAGATACATAATTTGCAAATATTTTCTCCTATTCTGAGTTTCATCAAGGACCCTTTCTTGTTGGTGTCTATGAAATGTAAACATTTTTAATTGTGGAAAAAAATTATTGTATTTAGCCAGCTGTTTAAAGATATTCAAATTTATTCATGAGTAAATTCTACCATCAAAATTCAAATTCTTATAGAATACAAGTACATAAAGGACTTAAAAGAATTAATTGGTTAATTGCCCTAGCTGGTGTGGCTCAGGGGATGGAACACCGGCCAGCAAATCCAAAGGGTCACTGTTTCAATTCCCAGGGTAGGGCACATGCCTAGGTTGCAGTCCAGGTCCCCAGCGGGGGACACACAAAATGCAACCACACATTGATGTTTCCCTTTCTCCCTCTCTTCCCCTCTCTAAAAATAAATACATAAAATCTTTAAAAAAATGGATTAATCTTGTTAACAAAATTAAGTTTATAACAGAATACAGTGTCTATTACATCAAAAATTAAAGAGAAATGAAAACTAAAACATACATAATAGAAAAAAACAAAAAATAGATTAAGTGAGGATGAATCATAATGATAATATTAGTTTTTAATTGGATTATATTGTACAATGACTAGCAGGACATAAGACAAAAATATACATATATGACAGGGTTTGAATTGTATTTATCATATTAATTCTCACCTACTGTGATATATTTGCAAGTGTTAGGATCATAACCAAGTGTTAATTAATAGATAGTAATTCTCACTGTGAGATGCACATCTTGACACATACACTAATTCTCAAGAAAATATTTTAAAAGTATAAAATCTCTTCAAACCTGTTATTTGGAAACTTTAATTAAAAGTTCTCATATTTTTTCCATATGTAGAGGTCTCTAAAAATCTTTAGAAGGATGCAAAATTCTTGTTGGTGGAAAATTATGACCTTTGCCACAAGTGGAGTTTATATACAATAAATCAGTAGATCAAATTGAAAATAGAAGCTTGTTTTATAAACTGTCAAAATAGAATGTCACCTCCCCCTTTATTTCAATAATTTAAGCATATGACCCTTGCAACAAAGATTTTTTTTCTTATGTTTTAAATATTTGCTGGAGAATTCCTCTCTGGGATATTTTTAATCCAGCTCCTGTAAGGTCTTATTGATTGTATTAGCATATAGTAATTATTATTTTGTCATTTCACTCCAAGTTCTGTATGAAAATAAAACAAAAATAAAAAATATTTTCTTCATCACCTTAGACAATCTTTGTCTTCTTAAAATATTATCTCAAAGCATCATTTGCCACAAGCCAATTGGCCTAACATAAACCCCATTTCATGAATTGCTTGAGCTGAGAGTTCTCTTCACATGTTTCTTCCACCCACTTCCTTTGTTAGGACATAAAGTATTGGAATCAATAAATAAATCAACCAAAAAATGCATAATATTTTTTGCCAAAATCCCCAGAACTAACAGTACATTGTGCAATTAATTAGCTCACCTTGCATGCCTATTAAATTATCTAGAGACAACCATTACTATTTTTTATTTTGTTTTTTAAAGTTGGGTTGTATAAGTGCTACTTCAAGTCTTTTTTAAAGTGAGTGAAAGATCAAGGTATAAATATAATTTGATCCTGTTTTATAATTAGATACAAAATATAATCAGCTCTGATACACAGGAGACCATTTGGCTTTGTGGTTATCCATGGTAACAAGAAAGGGGGCTGTTAGGGAAGATTTTTAGCCTCTACTAAGTTTCCATTGTTTCCTAACAATCCAAAATGAGCCTATAATCTGTTTCTAAAAAATGAAAGAGTTTACACGCAAAGCACCTTTAAATCACTAAATAATTATACAACCAATTTTAAGAAGTATTTTCTATCCCTGGGTAGTGTCAAGGAGAGCTCCAGTCCATGGCCCAACCCCCTCACACATTGGAGACATTTTGAAGATGCCACTGAGTAGCTCTGCATGGCTTCTGTCTGTGATCTTCATGAAATAATGGGGTCCCCACCCTCTGTATCTCATTCAAGATCAATAATACCCCAGTTTCTGATATAGCTGTTCCTTTCCTTGTACCTCCTACCTTGTGGATCTAACAATACTGAGTAGCTTCTTCTCTGCCAACAAACTTCAGTGTCAGAGAGCAATGAAGTAAGCATTTCTAAGTAAACACTGTTGCTAGTTCATTGAAATGGTAAGTCCAGCTGTTTATAAAAATGGAAGTTGTGTGGTTACCTGATACATTGTCAATGAAAGTGAATCCTATCATTTTAATGCCAGCTTTGGAATCTGGGTACCCCTGCTACTGAAGGATTTCAGATCAAATTTATTCTGAAGTAGGGAAAGTTCTAGAAACAAAACAATATAAAATATTAGAGAAAACTTTCATCATTTTTCATTCTTTGTGGATCTTTAAAATTATTTTTCATATCCCTTTCTTCATGTTCCATGTAAAGATTATTAGTTGCAACTTCTCAGTATAAGAAAATAATGAAACAAATTGTTAGTGAATCCCTCCCCCTTGATTTTGAGGCCCCTATATTATCCAGTCTGCATAATGAAGAATTATTTTAGCCACAAAGCAGAAGGGGAGAAAAGGCAACAAAATTGGGATGAGTAGGGCAATATAAATAGATTAAAAATGCACAATGCTTTGAAGGAAAGGTTTGAATTTGAGGAATGTTAACTTATATAGTGGATTTAAATTCATTTCTTATAGCAGTAAAGCATTTTTAAAAGAAAAAGCACTATTTATTTGAGAGATTTCATTTAGTTTAATCTATTTTCCAAAATTCTAATAATACATGCAAACAATTTTTGAAAAACACAAATGTGTCAGGATTACATGGGAATTTAATACATATATTTCTTATTAATATATTTCTAATTAACAAACTTGTTTTTAACTAATGATATATGAGCATCAATAAAATAAGTATCTATTTAATATTTAAAGAATTTCCCCCTTTGAGATATAAATAATACATATATTAATATCTACCTCCTATGTACCTCATCCCTATATTTCATATATATGCATATTTCAAAGGGGGAAACTGAGAAAGCAATAGGGAATTATTACAAGTTAAGCACAAGGGAGAAAGAAGGTTAAAAGACCCTTTACATGTTTATTTATCAAATCAAGATCATCTATGATACTGATAAAAGAACACTCAAATTCTTGTTGAAATAAACCACTTAAATCATAAAATGATTTTTACCACCCCTAGAGAAATAAAAAATCCAATAGCCATCAATTATTTTTTAATGTTTTTTTGCATATAGCATCTGAGTAAACCTCATCAAAATCATTATTCTGAGTTTATTTTTTCATCAACAGGAAATGCTTCCACAAGGCTTTTGTTATTAAAGACTTTGCTTATAGAGTGATAATTTATGTCTAGTTCATTAAGCAGCTGTTCTGGACAAGATAATATAGGGAAAATGGTGAGTATCGCACACTGTTTTCCATTAACCCCTTGGACACTGACAGTCTGAGGCTCCTCTTCTGAAGGCTAATCTATTTTGCTTAATGTTTAACATTTTCAGACCTTAGCTTTGGGTGTCAGAAAGGTTTTATACTTGAGCACAGGAAAAGCATGTGGCAATTTTGAGTACCTACTTAGTTATCCCTTATGAAAATCAATTGATAAAAGCATCAAAAGGAGAAAGCTTTTTTTAAATATATTTTCTTGATTATGCTATACAGTTGTCCCAATTTTCCCCCTTTGCCCCCTCTACCCGGTACCCACCTCTATTCCAGTGATCCACCCTCCTTAGTTCATGTCCATGGATGGTACATGTAAGTTCTTCAGCTTCTCCATTTCTTATACTGTTCTTAAACTCCCCATGGCTATTTTATACCTACCAATTATGATTCTTAATCTTTGCACCTTTTTCCCCCATTTTTCCCTTTCCTGCTCCCAGCTGATAACCCTCCAGATGACCTCTATATCTATGACTCTGTTCCTATTCTGGTTGTTTTCTTTTTTTTTTTTTTATTCAGTTGTTCAGAGATGTGAATTTGTTGCGATTTTTTTTAAGCAAAGGGAAATTTATTGGGTCATGCAATTGTTAAGCCCACGGGTGGAGATGTTTGCATTTAAGCCTGATTAAATCCAGAAGCTCAAATCATAATAGAAGTTTATCCATCTTTTGGATCTATCTAAACATCTATTTATGTTCTTGTCTCTCTTCCTGTTGGCTTTATTATCTCATGCTTTAGGATTTCAAGGAAGCCCAGGTTGTGAATTTGTTGTGATTTTAATGTTCAGAGTTGTGATCTTCTTTTTCTTAAATAAGTCCCTTTAACACTTTACAGTCCAGATACACCAAACCAAGATGCTTTCTACTCTGTCATTGGAGCAGATGCTATCACTTCCTTTTCATTGAATTGAAGGAAAGCTTTTTATTTACACTTAAATTCATGTTGAAGACTGTTATTTAAGAAAGGTGGACTTTTATAAAAAGAAAAATAATAAATATGTTTATTTATATTATCTAAACCAAGAATCACAGGATCAAAAACTACAGCCCCTCCATGGTTAAAAGTAGCTCACAAACTTACTGTATCACTGGATTGAAATGGGTTTGCACATGACACATGAGCTCCAGTTTCCTTCAACTCCCACCCATTGGTTATAATGATTACTAGTCTGCTTTATTCATTGATTTGATCTGCTTAATCTCCACAGACATCTGGATCCCGCCTGAACACGTATCTTCCCAAGTTCGGGTCCACTTTCAACTTTGGCTTTATTTTTTCATAGAATTAAATATTGCAAAATGTTGACCTAGATTCGAATCTGGATCACCTTCTTTCTACATGGACTTGTTACTTAACCTCACAAAGCCTCCCATTTTTCTTCTGTGAAATGGCAATTGCAATGACATCTACAGTAACATTGACCTCATGTATAGTAGATTTGTCTCACTGCCAGCACAGCACATGGGCATATCACCTGTGCATTTGCTGAGGGAGCCACACTCACAAGGGCTACACACTTGAGCAAGCATTCTGTTGTCTCAACTTTAAATTCTTAAAAAGTTCTGAACAAGGAGCCTAGGATTTTCACTTTACATTACAGCCTGCAAATTATACAGTCAGTCTTGCTATGCACAGAGATAGAACTCTTAAGTACTTACTTAGACAGTTCTCCATATTATATCTTAAAATAGATAAATATGATGTCAAAATAAATTAACGTACAATCCATTTGACTCATTTTTTTCCTTTTATTGGTTCCATTCCCTCATCTGCATTTTTCTTATATATGTATTGACTCAGAACTATCGTATAATGTGAAAAAAATTAACAAACTCCCTTGGGGTCCCAGATATTACAAAAATATGAGATGCAAAATTAAATTTAAAATTTAGATGAATGATGAGTAAATTCTTATAAGTACACCTATGTAATACTTGGTAAACATGTAAAAAATTGAACCTGTATCACAAAATCAAAATAACAAATGATATTGCATTATATTTTATTGATCGTGATTGTTAGGAGCATTATAGATTATTTCTGCAGACTTCAAAGAAAACGGAGAT
Source organism: Pteronotus mesoamericanus (assembly GCF_021234165.1). Classification (NCBI taxonomy): domain Eukaryota; kingdom Metazoa; phylum Chordata; class Mammalia; order Chiroptera; family Mormoopidae; genus Pteronotus; species Pteronotus mesoamericanus. Next base: position 65,182,062 of record NW_026555321.1, read on the forward strand.
GAAAATGATGAATTGTGTAATATATATGGTCATCAAATAAAGGTAATAAAATCTTACAAATATGCATCCTCCAAAAGATCAGCCTGTTTATTATGCCCTATAAAATATTCAAATAAATTATAAAGTAATATTCTTTTTTAAAAAAACTGTTTCTGTGGTATGCATCAGCAATCAGGCTACTGTATCATGCTATTTTAAGCAGAAGAAATAAGCATAAGGTCTTAGACTGCCATGGGCTGAGGGTTTTCACTATTTTTGAAGGCAGACTCTCTCAGCTTCTCAGACTGCCCTTTTTCTGAGCATATCTTCTAACTAGCTCTCTTGCCTCTCTCTATGAGCAAGATATGTGTTTATTATTTATCTCAAGTACTCCATTAAATGCTCTTATTTTTTTAAGCTAAAATTTGGTGACAAATCTACAAGTTGTTTGGGCTTCATGTGATTATGAAGGGTCCTGGTTCCACAAAGCCTGGTGACAACAGCCAAGATGAAATGACAGATTTCCTCTTTTCAGTTTGGACATACAAAAGTAAAGTGAAACTGCTAGTTGCTGAAATGATTCAAAGTATGCAACCAAAATTTTAGATAAATTTAGATAATCTAATGAGGTGGCGTGGGTCCTGAAGGTCCCTGTTCGGGTGCCAGCTGAGACAGAAGGCAGACTCTGTCCCACAGAGTACGCTCTGGGTCATCAAGGATGGGGAAATAAAAATAAGCCACCCCAGATACTTTTCTCAGTCTGCCAGGGAAAGGGGTGGCAATTCCCTGTAGTGGAGCATGCCCTGACCCCTTCTCTTGAAGTGACTTTTATTGAGAACCATATGCGCAGGGGTATACAGCAAGGATGCAAAGCTCATCAATCAATGTCAAAAGACTATGTTTACAGAAAGCAAATAAAGATCATAGACAACAACTGAAGGAACACAAGAGATTTGCCTCAGGTCAGGGTCTAGTAGACAGGGTGGTGCTCATTCAGCCCTGAAACCTGGGAGACTGAACACATTCTATGCTCAACCCCAAATATTTGTACTCATGAACTCAAGGACATTCTTAGCAAATTAAATTTCATAGGATTCAATGCATTCCTTTTCCAGGTCTACTTGTCTCTGGGGAACCACCTGATCCAGTTTAGAGTTGTACCTGCCTTTAGTATTGTTTCATTAACCCAGATAGGAGGCAGGCAAAGCAGCCAAAAGATAAGGAGACTTCTTTCAGAAAGAATGAGGACTCCGACCATGACAAAGCCAAGGGGTGAGGGTCTTTTGCTCTTTCTCTTTGTCCCTGAAGTCCTTTCCTGATGGTCCCATGCAACTGTCTTAGGTTGTCCGTGCCATTGAGGGGCCTTATCCATCATTGACTAACCAGCCATCCTCCGGGGCCAAGCAGGGTGACGTGAGGGAGGCAGGGGCACAGCCCCTTCCAGGATGACAGGTTTTGTCTCCTCAGTGGCCTATTTTCCCAAGGCCTCCTTGCTCAGCTCCAGCCTTGGGGCCCTCTCACCTGTCGGCAAGGCCAAAGTCACTGGAACCAGGTGGGATGGTTCCCAAAAATCTAAAATAATCTAAATTTATCTACGAAAATGTTTTTTTCTATACACATTGGTTAATAATCTTTTCTAAAAATAACATTGTATTATTACCTTGATTCCAAATAACTTATCTCAAGTCCATGTTATAATTTGGTTAAGTAGACTGTCATTATATGAATCACCAAAAATCACCTAAAATTTAAAAATTCAGATTTGGAAAATAATATTAACTTTAAAGTATTCCTCCTCTCCTATCCCCCAAAAATATGATGTGAAGACTGCATGGTGGTAGAGGGTTAATTTGATTTATCTATTTCAAAAAATAACCATAAAAATTTACACTGGGAAATATCAATAGTTTTTGGGAGGCTATTTGAAGTAGGGTGGTCATTAACAATATCATTGAGAAATAATACTCTGAGAAGGTGGCAGGTAGTTCTCAGCATTGAGATGTCTGGAAAAGATAATCCCAAGTGGAATCAACAAAGCAATGAACTAATTAGTGTATTTGCATTTACCAGGAACAGCAAGCAAGTCACTGAGTTGAAGTGGATTACGAAGGTGGACATTATGGAAGAAGTCAGGAAGGTGAGCATAATTTGTACAAGGCTAAGTGAGTTGGCAAGCAAGTTGAGTGGGTCTTGAGTGCTGTTAAAGGGCTTAAGTTTTATTCTGGGTGAGTGAACCATGTTGTGTTGTGCTTTGAAAGAAGTATCCATCAGTAGAATTTTATCTGGATGTTAAAGACAATATTAGAGAAGCATAGAAGAAGATTCTAGAATACCTTGCAGGGGAGGTGGTATCTGAGTCGAACCTCATACAGCAAGATTTTGAAATGATTCAGAAGACACTTTGAAAGGAATCATAAATAGCAAAACCAGAAAGATCATATTAAACACAAAAGCCATTAAGATTGCCATTTTCACACTTTAATAAGGGTCAGACATCATGTTCCGTCTTCCTATAGAATGTTCCCAGTTGTAGATTGGCAGAGGGGATAACTCTGGTAACTTCTCTGAGAATACAGTTAATCCAATTCTTACAACCTAGGACATAACAAGTTCCTAAGGAGTTCCCTTGGGTAGACACAGTGTGGGCTATCTACCTGTCTTTCATACCTACTGAGAAGGGAAAGCTGCTGCATTTAGATGAGATGGTAGCAATGAACAATAATGTTTAGACATATGACAGCTAAGGATTCTTTCCTAGTAGGAGAGGCTGCCACATATTACAGTAGACTGAAGAGAATTTGAAGAATATCTTCATTTGTTATTCTGAATTAAAATTTTATAAGTTCTGATACAATTCTAAATTTAAATATTTTGTAGATTTTTTTCAAAACAACATCATCAATAAATGTTCTGATAAAAATATTCTAAAAAGAGGTATGAAACAACAGGTAAATTTAGGTATATCGTAAACACAAAATATGATGTTTTCTCAGGAATGTTCTGAGATAAAAGATATTTGTAAATTTTGCTTATAAAATCGTACATAAAAGTCTCATTCTTTCAGCTACTTATTTGAATGATAAGATGCAAGGACTACTTGAAAATTTATTAAGAGAACTATCCATTATAGTACCAGAGGCTTAATATAGTAAACAAATTCAAATTTTCTATAGAAGGTTAATTGTAACAAATTACGCTTTTTCCATATTCACAAGAAAAATGCATATATTTTAGTTACTTGATTACAATGTATCTTTAACTGTTTTATTTTATTTTATGGAGTTGGATAAATGGTTGTGAATATATCCTGAAATTTAAATCCTTGAGGTTAGTAGAAAAAGAAGCATGCACATCCACATCCCTTAGACACCATAAGCAGAAACAGAATGGTTATTGGTAAAGTAGAAATATGGTTAAATTGGTGCATTTTCATAAAAGAAAATTACATTCCTTGTTCTGTAAAACCTTGTATTAAATCAAAACTGAAGTGACTGAAACTTATAAATGTGTCTTTCTCTGAAGAGATTATCTAATTATCTGAATAAACCCATAATTTAGGCTCCTCAACTCATCTCTGCTCAGAGCACCTACACTTGCTGCTTCTTCTGCAAAGAAGGATCTTCTCCAGGTGACCAGATGGTTGCCTCCTCCTGGCCATTAGCCATTGGTTCAAAGTGGACTTCTAGAGAATGCACACACATACACACCTATTATGTTCCACTCTATTAGCATGCTTTATTAAATTGGGGTTCTCAAAATGTAGTCCACTGATTTCTGGGGGACCCCTAGCCTCCTTAAGAGAAACTGAAACTGAAAATTATTTTCATAATAATTTTTAGACATTGTTTGACTTTTAAACTATCATTCTCTCATGGATATACAAAGTATGAAAGTTCATTGATATGATCTCAGATTCCACGTTGCAACTAACCTTTAACTTAGCTTCCTTTAAGTTACAAGAAACACTTGTTTTATGTATTCAGAATATGCTGTCTACATGCTCTAAGAACTTTAAATACTACATGTGCACACATATATGTTATATATGATGTATATCTTTAAATGTAATTATATGTGTGAGTGTACTCAAGGTTCTTTAGAGCATGTGTATAGCATATTACAGACTTTGAAAGAATTTAGATAATATAAATTATACAAATATAAAATTGCCAATATTGGCCTATGTTTGATCTATACAAATTGCAATTTATTATGATTCACAGTAAAACAAAAGCTTATACAAAGAAAAAGCTAATGAAGAAGAGTTTACCTAAATGGTCATATTAATTATAATCAAAAGTACTTTCCTAATCAATTTATCCCCCAAATTTAAGCTGGCACAGATAGTAACAGCAAACCTCTACTTTAAGACTCTAAAAAGAATGTTGATAGTAAACCAACAGTCTCTTCAGTCAACAGGAACAGGTGTACCAAGATGAGCAGGCTACTTAGTTCCATCAGCTCAGGGAATGGATTGATCACAAAGGCCATGAAATGGTGACTTGACCATCTGCACTTCTCAGGAAGATAAATAATTCAGATTCAGATGTCTGCTTCAACTCTGGATATGATCACAATGTCCATAATTCTTTGCAGCATGAAGAAATAACATGCAAGATATTGTTCCCAACTGCCACAAATATACTATTTGGCAGACAGTCAAGGGACAGAAGATGGCATTTTCCCTCTTAGTGTCTTCATCATTATTTCATTTTAGAAACTAAAAAGATAAAATGAACAAGGGAAGGTAAGTACTAGTTTTATATTAAAAGGCACAACATAAATATCGCTAGATAAAATGCTAAGTATTTCTTTTAAAATAGCATGCCCTGTTTTTTAATTATTTCACCATGTATAATGATATGGGAAATCCCTATTTCTAATATTTTTCACCATGGGGAAGAAATTCACTTGACTATCACAACCCTGGCCTATACCAGCTCCATCTCTCACTTTTCACCTAGCAATGAGTTTAAAAGGAGAGTTGCATGTGATAGAACAGAGCTTGTTCCTGGTCTTCTCAGAAGTGAGCTGCCTTCAGGAAACAACATCTTATTCTTCTTCTCCATGCCATGAAGTTTAATGGAACCTCCCAGGGTGGCCAGAGAGAGGCCTGCCCCAGTCCAGCCCTGGCAGATAGTTAAGTCTGCTAATGCTTGATTCAGTATTACCCACAAATACAAACATTTTATAAAAATAAAGATGAGATTTTGTGTTTTATGTGCTAACCTTTTCATCTTATTTTTCAGATGGTTCAGGATCTCAGTAGAGAAGGTTATTAAGAACTCTCAAATGCCTGGATATCTGGCATAATCAACTTTGCTGAAAATAAACACACATTTCATACTTTTTTTGAGCACTGTCATCTCTCACATGTCTACAGGTCTGGGATTAAAATGGTAGTTGGCCATCACTCTGCAGTGCACTCCAGTTAACCTGGGGGTACAAAAAGGAATTAGGGAATCAGCCATTGGCTTGTGGTGTTAAATAGTGACTTGTTTCCCTTTCTTTTTCCTAACAGATTAAATGCAGGACATATCTTCTGCCACTAGAGGCAAAAAACAAACAAACAGAAAACTCATAGAGCTCTCCAGCCTCTGGACATCAGGTGAATTTTGATGGATTAATACCAATGAGGGTGGGCAAATCCTGCGTCTACACTGTCTAGTCACCAGACTGCAGTGAGATGATGAGGGGCACCCATGAAAACTGCACCAAGATTGTAGCTGCAGGAACACAACACTTCCCTTTCCTTCACTTTGCTGTTGTGAGAAGGCAGCCACAAAGGGTAACTTTGCTCCAATTAAATAGCTCTCTAATTTTCCTTTGGAGAGATGGTCACTTTTTCAGGGAAAAATGAGGAGGCACAGCAGGGTCACTGCAGCTGAACAGGACCCAGCACATGTGACTAGCAATTTCTCTCATTCCTCTCTTACTCCTAAGTCTTTAGATTCATAGTATTTTTCCTATTGAGCTCCCAGAGGGAAAAAAAAAGATAATTTCACTAAAGAGGATAAAATTAAGTGGACAGATTCTTAACCCCTGGTCAAAGAATTATTTGCAAGTGTTTTCCTGGGTCAGCATCTGACCTCTAAAAGGGATAATAACAGAACTAGCATTTCATAAGCAAGGAATGAATCGAGAGACCACATTATCACTGTCAAAGCAGTAGTGTCATATTACAGAAATAGTACTGCTGTGTCCAGAGTTCCTGATGTACAAAAATTAAACAATAAAACCGACTATCATCAAGTGAACCTGCCCTGCCACTGTTCCATAAACTCTTGAGCTCGTGTTATCACCTGTAAAATAAAGCTGAGAAAATTGCTGAAACTTAAGATTTCTCTTAATGTAAGATTTTCTGTGCCTATTATCTGTGTTTATTGTGAGAGAAACAGATGGATAATGGGCACTTCTGCTGAGGGAAATATGAAAGAAAACAAAAAGCCAGAACTAATGATAGCTAAATGTCTTATGGAAGACAGAAGTCTGGTTACTCTGTTTTCATTCTGTGCTATTTCTTTTAAGTGATTATATGATCAGTTCCTGATTCTAAAAGCTTCATTTTCATTGTTCTCATTTAAATGTGCCAATTAAAGAAGATACATTTTTAAATACTATTTATTACTCTTCCTTATTAAAAAAAGTGTTACATGTTTATTGCTTTAAATACAAAGACTCATAAAGGGGATATGAAAATTATCTATAATTTTGTCACCCAGACATAAGTGTAGAAAACATTTTTAGTATGGGACTATGTATGTGAAATTTGAAGTAAACTCCCTGATAATGTTTTATCAAGTGGCCCCCATGTAGAACTGTTCAACTGCATATTCCCAGTGATCAAACTAAAATTGGCACAATAGGACTGAAGAAATTACTTCCAGACATGTATTATTTAAGTCCAAGAAACCCATGCTGGGGAAACTGAGAGAGTGAGAGAAGAAGAAAATGAACTATGTTACAATGTGCTCAGCAGAATGAACAAAAAATTGAGTAGCTCAACTAAGAGAGTTCCACTTACTCATTACCCTGCTACATGCTATGCCTGCTTCATTGGCATAATCAGCAAGGTGGAGACTTAGTTCATGCATTCGAATGACACCTAATAATAGTTAACTGGCATGCCCCTCTCACTGAAAGGAACACCTGGAGTCATCTCTCAGCCCTGTTCCCATGAGTTGGCTCTAGGATATTTACTGATGCAAATGTTGGGTGGCGGTGGGTGGGGGCAAGTCTCCTCACTGCTATGCCTCCTCACTGTCTCCTTATTGTCTCCTCACTGCTATGCCTGGAGGTTGCTAAGAAAGTTTATCAGATTTTAGTTTCCTTCATAGCACCTTTATCAAGTAAATGCACATCTGACACTGAAAACCGAGAGTGGTAGACTGAGGTTAATGACACACTGCGAACTTCATTATGAATATATTCTTAAGGGGAATACCTTCAATTTTACAAAGCACTTTTTTGCAGCCGTGTAATTATACATTTGATGCCACATTCAATTATTATGGTAAAATCGCACTGATAAGTATGACAAGGATATACAAAATGTCAACCTCAAATGAGTTTAATTCAAATTATCCAATTAATTTTAACTGCTAGAAAACAAATTCTCTACTAAACCTGCTAAGACAAATAACCATAAAGATTACTGTTTAGCTGAGGATAAATAGTCTAGAAATTTCATTCCATTCAAATCTTACAAGCTATATATTTTTTTAGCTGTTATGAAGTTTATTTTTTATAAAATAGCTTTCAGCAGAAATCAGAGCAGTACTTTAAAATTACAGTTAAAAATCATTTAATCACTATACTCCTTGTTGTCTAATAGGGTACTGACTTTTTTTCCCTGTGCAATAGGCTATTTTTTTAATTAATTTATTTATTTTTCCAAATACATTTGTCTATGCCTTCCCCCCACCATTTTCCCCTGCCCCCTCCCCCCTCTCCCTCCCTCAATCCTTCCCCACCTTGGTTTTGTCCATGAGTCCATGCTATATGTTCCCAGATAATTTTTTTTAAATGCATCTTAATACCATGACCTGAAGAGTCTACAGTATATTTACAACTGAAGTTTAAAGTGTATGAAGACCTGGTTCTATCTAACAACCACTGAAAGCAAGAAGCACTTGATCATTTGTAAAATCCCACAGAAAGTTTCTTGGCAAGATGATGAGTTAATGCAGACTGTTGGTTTTCTCTCCTAAACCCAACCCTAGTAAAATGGCAGGATCAATAAGAAAATTGGTGGATCTGAGAAAGCAATAGGTAATTGTTCAGAAACTTTATATTTATGTCCCTTTGTTGGAGGGAAATAGCAGTCCAAAGTGGACAGAATGACCAAAGCAGAGATTCTGAGGTACAGTACGTGTACTAGAGACCAATACCTAATAAAGGAGAGAAGACAAACCAGGCTTGGACAGAAAAAGAAGGCAAACCGCAATACAGCCTAACTCACTTTTGGGAGAAAGCACTACCATCACAGTTGTCCTTCCACAAGCCAAAATGACCAGGGATTCACACACCTGCCTCCCTCAGTCACCGGAAGTGGACTTCTGTGCAAGAGGAATGATTGTTGAGATGACTCTCTGACTCTAATGCAGACCAGGAGCTGACAGGTGGAGGCTCACTGTACTCCTCTTGGCTGGGCTGTGAGTCCTTTCCTGATGGGGGTCTAGGTGGTACCTCTCATGTCCACTACAGCAGTCTAGTGGCCAGCAAGTTGATGAGTGGATAATAGTCTCTACAGATAGACCAACAGTCCCTTAGCACTTATCATCTAACCTTATTCTTTATATACTCAGGATTAAATTTTTATATTTAAGAAAGATATGAGAAAGGAAGGTGTAGCTCAATTTCATTAATGAATATAGAAGTAAAAATTATTAATAAAATATTAGGGAATTATATACATACATATATATCTCCCATGTATGAACTCCAAGTGTTGACTACTCAAGCACAATGACCAAATGATTTCTCCATCAGTGTTCCCATATGACTACCTAAGCTCCACATGTGACAGCCATATTTATTGCAGGGTGATTCCTCATAGAATTAAGTTAGTAGCTCAAAAACATAAGTAGGTAAACAGAAACCCCAATGTGCATGACTCTAGTAGAGGTTGGCAACAGCAGACTTACTGTTTATAGTGGTTTTGAATGTCCATAGCATTTAGTTGTTTGCACTTTTGTTCTACATATGAGTTGAAAAGATATGCAGGTCAGGCAGGCCAGTGAGATAAGCTAATTGCCAAGAACCATTACCCAATGAGGTCATAGTAGTAGTCAGACTATGTGTAATTGTACTCATTCATATAGGAAGTTCTTGAAAACCCCATTTGTTTATGTAGAATGGTTTGTAAACATAAACCCAGTGATGGTGGATACAGAAGTGAAACACATTTGATAAGGCCTAAGAGAGCAATGATTCTTAGCCACAAAATAAGAGTCCTATGGACAAATTATATGTTGTCTTCATCTTCACACATTGGGGCTATTGAAAACTACTCAAGATATGGTCCTTTGTGTCAAAATCTATGCCGTTTCCAGCATACTTGACAAGGAAGGCCAGAGGTTTTGAGCCATGGGTTTTGAGAATGGTGAACCATTCACTGAATGTATGACCTTCTACAAATTACTCTGCTTTCTTCAGTTTCAATTTCCTTACTTGTAAAAAAGTTAAGTAGTATTTATTTGAATTTTATAATTATCAAATGAAATAATATCAATTATGTTACACCTTTTATTCCTATCCTTCCCACTCCCCCCAATTCCAATCCCCATGCAAAATTTCATTCTTTCCTTGATTTTACAACTACAAATGCATTTCTTCTAATGAAACTTTAAAAAATGTGTCCAGAGCTATATAATAGTTATTACTTTATTTAATTAGCTATGTACATTATTTCAATGACTTCCTAGATATAAATTAGCCAATCATGTTAAATTTTTAAGCCTCTTAGCTTATTGGCACTTAATGGAAAAATAAAAACATAAAGAAAAGAATCTTAGTGAAAATCAGTAGTATTTTATGTTAAAAAAAATCCCACGAAAATATGCATCTTCATCCAGTAGAACTAAAGTTTTATTACAGGAGGATCAAAGTGGTGGAAGAGTGAGTGGAAATCACACTGACCTCCTCCCAGGACAAACCTGGAATTACAACTAAATTGTGGAGAAATCGACTGGAACGAACAACTGAACAATAGCAAAAGAGGAGCCTTTTAACCTCAGACAGACAGAAGAATCAGCTTTAACACAACCTAACTGGTAAGGAGTATGGCAGAGACTCAAAAGGTGGATGGGGCACCCATGGGTGGCAGCACCAGAAGAATATTGAAACGACCAATTGGATCCCCCTGAGATGAATGAGGTCTAACCATAAGCAAGGATCTCCAACCTACAGCACCAAAGCCCAAAAAGTACACAGAAAACAGCCAGCTGCGAAAAGCAGCAGGGTTGCTTTCTGCCAGAGATGGGAGGCTAGAGATGCAAAGAGCTGTATAAAGGGCCAACACATAAATTTTTGTTTGTAGCCCCTTACCCTGGGCTCCGGCAAAGACAGAGGCAGAGTAGGTTGAAGATGCCTGAGGAGAGACTAGGGAAAGAGGCTTTGGGGAGAGAACTGAGAGAGTAGCCGGTGGGATCCCTATGCTGACTCATCCCCCATATGGAAGCAGCCATCTTGCTCAGGAAGACCACTCTCCTAAGTGGCAACAACCTGAGAGGACCTAGTAGCCCCTCCCACAGGAGGTTTGGCCTAGGTCTGGTAATGTTATAACCTGATGGCTGAGTACAGAATGGTAGCCACAGACAGGAGATCCCTGGTTAAAGGAGGAGCCGAGTGGTCTAGAGACGTTTGAGAAGAGACTGGAGATTGAATCTTTGGGGAGAGAACAGAGACAGTAGCCAGCGGGATCCTTGTGCCGATTCCTCCCTGTTACAAGAGCAGCCATCTGGCTCAGGCTGACAACTCCCCTGAGCAGAAGCAGCGTTAGAGGACCCAATAACCACAGGACGGACTTTGCTTCACTCTGTTGTGTGTCTAAGCTGGCTAGATGAGTGCACAGTGACTAGATTAACAGCTGAAGAAGACACCCAGAAGTTCCTGGAAGTCTCGAACAGATGGCCTAAGGTCAGACAGGGTGAACATCTGACACCATCAGAGGCAGATCCAGAAAGAAAAAAAGGCATTCTCCTACCATTGAAGTTCACACCACAAAGTCAGGAAATCAAGACAGATCAACTTAAGAAGCAGGAGAAAAAAGAAGAGTCTCACAAATAAAGGGAAGACAAAGAAACATCACCCAGTCAAAGGGAAAGGAGGAATCCCCAGAAAGAGAAATAAATGAAATACAGGCAAGGCAACTATCAGATATTGAGTTCCAAATAATGTTTCTAAGGAAGCTCAATGAGCTCAGTGAGCTCAGAGAGAATTACAAAAAGCTACAGGGAAACTAAGGAATTACAGCAAACTATATCAGCATGAAAAAGGGCATAGAAATTATCAATAAGAGACAAGAGGAAATGAAGAATACACTCTCTGAAGTGAAGAACACAGTAGAAGGAATCAAAAGCAGGCTAGATGAGGTAGAGGGTGGGATCAGCAAGCTGGATGATAAGGTAGAAAAAAGCTCCCCAAAACAGCAAGAAATTGAAAAGATACATCAAAAGAAGGAAGAGGCATTTGGGGAAATGCAGGACAACCTGAAATGTAATAATATCTGTATAATAGGGACACAAGAAGAAGAAGAGGAGGAACAAGGGACAGAAAACTTATTTGAAAAAGTAATAATGGAAAACTCCTCAAATCTGAGGAGAGAAAAAGCCACACAAGTCCAGGAACCATAGAGGGTCCCATTCAAGAGGAAGCCAATGAGTTCCATTACAAGACACCTCATCATTAAAATGGCAATTATCAAAGAAAAACAGAGAATCCTACAGGCCGCAAGGGAGAAACAGGTAGTAAGCTATAGGGGAACTCTGATATGGCTAGCAGCTGATTTCTCAACCGAAACATTGCAAGCCAGAAGGAATTGGAAAGTAATATTCCAAGGAATGAAAAGCAAAGGCCTGCAACCAAGACTGCTCTACCCAGCAAGGCTCTCAATTCAAATGGAAGGCGACATAAGGAGTGTCCCAGATAAAAGAAGGCTAAAAGAATACACCTCCACCAAGCCAGCATTGCAAAATATGCAAAAGGGACTTCTTTAAGATGAAGAAAAAGACTCTATGAATACCCAGTTCCTTTCACAATCACCAATACTTGATATTACCAATATTTTAATACTTATTCATCTGATTGTAACAATGATGTATTTTAATTGTTACTTGATTATTCATTGAAAATAAGCCTGTTTTTGTATATTTCTTGTCTGTTTCTATAATTTTTAAAATAGATTTAAATGACTTTTTGGTATTCTTTATCCATTTTTTGATTAAATGTAGTAGAATTTTTTCCCTAACAAGAAACCTAAAAAACTTTTAACTCTTTTTTAAATGTGCTGCCAATACTTTCCTATTCTATTACTTGAACTTTACATTTTTATATGTATATTACTATATAGTCTTAAATGTTTAATACGGTCAGATTGTCAATATTTTACTTTGTAGCTTCTGCATTCGAATATGTTACTTCAGGGTAAGAAAAATATTATTTTGTATTTCCACATAAAACACTTTATATTTTACATATTGACTTTTAACTCACCTGAATATATTTTGTATATGTGTGAAATAGAGGTCTATATTTGTTTTATTTCAGGTAATAGTGGTCCATGCACTTTATTTGTTGAATAAGCTTTATTTATTCCATTGATTTGAAATATCAATTTAATCATATATTTTATTGTTAGACAGATATATATGTTTGTTTCTAGAATGCTCATTTTATTTCATTGATCTACTTGATTATTTCTGTGCTGTTGTCATCATTGCTGAGACTTCATAATGGATTTAAATTTTGTAATATTTTATAATGGATCTTAATATTTAAAAAGTAAATGAATAAAATCAACCTGCATTAAAAAAAAGAAAGAAGGGACTCATCTTTTGCAACAACATAAATGGAACTGGAGAATATTATGCTAAGTGAAATAAGCCAATAGTTGAAAGACAAATACCATATGATGTCACCTCTAAGTGGAATCTATTCAACAAAATAAACTAACAAACAAAATAAACCATGGTCATGGAAACATGGAGCAGACTGAAAGTGACCAGAGGGAATGGGGAAAGAGGACCATGGTGGAAAGAAGGGGAAAGGACTAGACAAAGAACATGTATGAATGACTCATGGACAGGGACAACAGAGTGGGAATTGACTGTGGGAGTGGGGGAAAGGGGAAAAATTGAGGCAACTGTAATAGAATAAACCTGATTGATAAAATAAAGTTATATTACAAAAGTTTAAGAAATAAGGGTTTTTTGATGAAGTGTTATTGAGAAAATTAATATATTAATAACTACATTAGATGCATGAAATACATGATTTTATATCCTGTTTAATTTTAGACTGAGAGTAGCAACAAATAATTCATTACAATAATTTGAACATTACTGCCATGTGTAAAATAGCCCAAAGAAAATGGGATGCAGTATTCTTTTGTGTTTTTTTAATTAATTAGGCAGAGACAAATGTATTTAAAAAGTAAATAAATTAATTAAAAAAAAAATTTGTCTCCATTTTCCTGCCACCACTTTAGCCTGCTCCATCCACCCCCACCTCTACCCCTCAATTCTTCCCCACCTTGGATTCATCCATATGTCCTTCACACCTGTTCAATGATCTGACCATTCCTCTACCCCTCCTTCCAACCCCCTTCCTCCCTCCCTCCCATCCCTGTCAGATTCTTGTTTCAATGATTCTAGTCATATATCCCTTGCCTGCTTGCTTTGCTACTTAGGTTTCACTTATATGTGAGATCATATGGCATTTGCCTTTCACTACCAGGCTTATTTCACTTAGCATAATGCTCTCCAGTTCCATCCATGCTGTCCCAAAGAGTAGTAGCTCTTTCTTTCTTTCAGATGGGTAGTATTCCATTGTGTAAATGTAACATAGTATTTGGATCCACTCATTTACTGATGGACACTTAGGTTGCTCTCAGCACTTGGCTATTGTAAACTGGGCAGCTATGAACATTGAGGGGCATAGGTTCTTTGGAATTGTTGTTTTAGGATTCTTAGGGTATAGTCCCAGCAGTGGAATCACTGGATTAAAAGGCAGTTCCATTTTAGCTTTCTGAGGATATTCCACACTGCTTTCCACAACGGCTGCACCAGTCTGCATTCCCACCAACAGTGGACTAGGGTTCCCTTTTCTCCACAACCTCTCCAGTACCCATTGTTTGTTGATTTATTTATGATGGCCATTCTGACCGGTGTGATGTGGTATCTCATTGTGGTTTTAATTTGCATCTTTCTGATGGCTAATGATGATGAGCAACCTTTCATGCTCTCTGGGTCCAGTGTATGTCCTCCTTAGAGAAGTGTCTATTCTGGTCCTTTGTCCATTTTTTAATTGGATTGTTTGTCTTCTTGGAGTGGAGTTTTGTGAGTTCTTTATATATTTTGGAGATCAAATCTCTATCTGATGTGTCATTGGCAAATATATTTTCCCATAGAATTGGTTGACTTTTCATTTTGCTGATGTTTTCTTTAGCCATGCAGAAACTTATTTTGATAAAGTCTCACTTGTTTATTCTTTCTTTTATGTCCCTTGCTCTATGGGACATATTTGTGAAAATAGTACTGCTTGGGGTATCTGAGAGTTTCCTACCTATGGTCTTCTCCAGGACTTTTATGGTCCTGTAGACCATAAAATTTAAGTCTTTTATCCATCTTGAGTTTATTTCTAAGTATGGTGTCAGTTGGTGGTCAAATTTCAACTTCTGCATGTAGCTGTCCAGCTCTACCAATACCATTTGTTGAAGAGGCTATTTCTACTCCATTTTATGATTCTGCACCCTTTGTGGAATATTAATGGACCATAGAGACATGGGTTTATTTCTGGGCTCTCTATGCTGTTCCGTTGATCTATGTGTCTCTTCCAATGCCAGTACCAGGCTTGCTTTGATTACAATAGACTTGTAATATAGTTTGATGTCAGGTATTGTGATCCCTCCTACTTCGTTTTTCTTTCTCAGAATTGATGTGACTATTCAGGTCATTTATGGTTCCATATCAATTTTTTTAAATGTTTGTTCTATATCTGTGAAATACATCACTGGTATTTTAATAGGGATGGCATTGAATCTATAAATTGCTTTGGGTAATATGAACATTTTGATGATGTTAATTCTTCCAATCCATGAACATGGTACATGTTTCCATTTATTTATGTCTTCCTTAGTTTTTTCTTCAGTGTTGTATATTTTTCTGTGTACAGGTCTTTTACCTCCTTTGTTAAACTTCTTCCTAGGTACCTTAGTTTTCTCCTTGCTATAGCAAAGGGGATTTTTTTTTCCTGATTTCTGCTTCTGATATTTCCTTCTTAGTATTAAAAATGTTCAATTTCTGAATGTTGACTTTGTATCCAGCTGTTTTGCCAAATTCATTTACTGAGTCAAGTTGCTTTGGTGAAGTCTATAGAGTTTTCTATGTGCACTATCATGTTATCTGCAAACAATGATAGTTTTACTCCCTCCTTTCCAATTTGGATGGCTCTTATTTAATTTTCTTGTCTGTTTGCTATGGTTAGGACTTCTAATACTATGTTGAGCAAAAGTAATGAAAGTGGACATCTTTGTCTTGTTCCTGATCTTAGTGGGAAAGCTTTTAATTTTTGTCCATTGAGTATGATGTTGGCTGTAGGTTTTTCATATACGGCCTTTATTATGCTGAAGTATTCCCCTTTTACTCCCACTTTGCTGAATATTTTTATTATAAATGGGTGCTGCACATTATGAAATGCTTTTTCCACATCTATTAATATGATTATGTGGTATTTGTATTTCCTTTTGTTTATGTGATGTATTATATTTATTGATTTGCAAACATTTAACATCCATACATCCCTGGGGTGGATCCCACTTGATCATGGTGGATGATACTTTTCATGTATTGCTGGATGCAGTTTGTTAATATTATGTTGAGGATTGTAGTGTCTATGTTCATCAGCTTGTCATTTTCTTTCTTTGTTGTTTCTGTATCTGGTTTTGGGATTAGGATGATGTGGGCCTTGTAAAAAGAGTTTCGGAGTCTTCCCTCTTCTTGGATTTTTTAGTCTGAGGAGGACAGAGGTTAGCTATTCCTTATATGTTTTCTAAAATTCTCCTGTGAAACCATCCAGTTTAGGGCTTTTGTGTGCTGGGGGTTTTTGGATTACTGCTTCGATTCCCTAGCTGTTAGTCTCTTCAGGCTTTTGGCTGCTTCTTCATTTAGTGTGGGAAGATTATATTTTTTTTAGAAATTTGTCCATTTCACCCAGGTTTTCAAATTTCTTGGCATATAATTTTTCATAGTATTTCCTTACAATCCTTTGTATTTCTGTTGTATCAGTTGTTATTTCTCCTCTTTCATTTCTGATATCATTTACTTGGGTCTTCTCTCTTTTTTTCTTGATGAGTCTCCTTAAAGACTAGTTGATTTTATTTATCTTTTCAAAGAACTAGCTCCTGGATTGTTTGATCTTTTGAATTGTTCTTTTAGTCTCTATGCCATTCAATTCTGCTCTAATCTTATTTTCTTCTTTCTACTTTGGGCTTTGTTTTTTCTTGTTTCTCCAGTTTTTCAAGCATCAGAATTAGGTACTTTATTTGAAATGTTCTTATATTTTTTAGGTAGGCCTGTATTGCTATGAACTTCCCTCTCAGGACTGTCTTTGCTGTGTCCTGTAGGTTTTGTACTGCTGTGTGTTCAATTTCATTTGTTTCCAGAAACTTTTTGATTTCTTCTTTGATCTCATTATTGACTCATTCATTGTTTAATAATGTGCTATTCAGTATCCATGAGTTCATAATTTTTTTAGGTTTTTCCTTGAGGTTGGTTTCCAGTTTCAAGCACTTGTGGTCTGAGAAAATGCTTGTTCTTATTTCAATTTTCCTGAATTTGTTAAGGCCTGATTGGTGTCCTATCATGCGGTCTATCTTTGAAAATGTTCCATGAGCATTTGAAAATAATGTGTATTTTGCTTTTTTGGGATCTACGGTTCTATATATGTTAGTTAAGTCCATTTGATTTATGCATTGTTCAGTTCCACAATATCCTTTTTAATGTTTTGTTTGGAAGACCTCTCCATTGTTGACAGTAGGGTGTTAAATCCCCGACTATCAGTGTGTTGTTTTCTATATCTTTCTTGAAGTCCTCAAAGGTTTTCCTTATATATTTGGGTGCTCCTATGTTGGGTGCATGTAGTTTTACAATGTTTATATCTTATTGATGGATTCTTCCTTTGAGTGTTATGAGGTGTTTTTCTGGGTTTCTTTTCATGGCCTTTGTTTTGAAATCTACTTTGTCTGATAGAAGTATTGCTACCCCTTCATTGTTTCCCTGTCCGTATGCTTTAAATATTTTTTTTCTATCCACTTACTTTCAGTCTGTATAGGTCCTTTGTTCTAAGATGGGTCTCTTGTCAACAGCCTAAGTGTGGGTCATGTTTTCTTATCCATTCAGCTACCCTTTTTCTTTTGATTGAGATATCTAATCTATTTACATTCAAAGTTATTATTGATAGGTACTTATTCATATTTTTTCCTTTGCACCTGTGTTTCTCTCTCACTCTTTTTCTTCATGGAATTAAGGCAGACCCTTTAGCATATCTTGCAATGCTGGCTTGGAGGAGGTGTATTCTTTTAGCCTTCATTTGTCTGGGAAACTCATATTTCACCTTACATTTTAATTGAGGGTCTTGCTGATAGAGCTGTCTTACTTGCAGGCCTTTTCTTTTCATTCCTTGGAATATTTCTTGCCATTCCGTTCTGGCTTGTAGTGTTTCTGTTGAGAAGTCAGTTCCTAGCCCTATTGGGACTCCCTTGTATGTTACTTCCTATTTCTCCCTTGCTGCCTTTAGGATTCTCTGTTTGTCTTTGATATTTGCCATTTTAATGATGATGTGTCTTGGAGTGGGCCTCATTGGGTTTCTCTTGAATGGGACCCTCTGTGCTTCTTGGACTTGCGTAACTTTTTCTCTCCTCCAATTAAGGAATTTTTCCATCATTACTTTCAAATAGGTTCTCTGTCCCTTGTTTCGCTTCTTCTTCTTCTGGTATCTGTATTATACAGATATTATTACGTTTCAGGTTGTCCTGAATTTCCCTAAATGCCTCTTCATTCTTTTTTAGTCTTTTTTCATTTTCTTGCTCTTTCTGGGAGCTTTTTCCACCTTATCCTCCAGCTTGCTGATTCGATCCTCTGCTTCATCTAGCCTGCTTTTGATTCCTTCTACTGTGTTCTTCAATTCAGAGAGTGTATTCTTCATTTCCTCTTGTCTCTTATTGATAGTTTCTATGCCCTTTTTCATGCTGATATAGTTTGCAGTAAATTCCCTGTAGTTTCCCTGTAGCTTTTTGTAATTCTCTCTGAGCTCACTGAGCTCATTGAGCTTCCTTAGAACCATTGGAACTCAATATCTGATAGTTGACTTGCTTGTATTTCATTTATTTCTCTTTCTGGGGATTCCTCCTTTCCCTTTGACTGGGTGGGGGGAGTTTCTTTGTCTTCCCATTATTTGTGAGACTCTTCTTTTTTCTTCTACTTCTTAAATTGATCTGTCTTGATTTCCTGACTTTGTGGTGTGAACTTCCATGGTAGGAGAATGCCTTTTTTTCTTTCTGGATCTGCCTCTGATGATGTCAGATGTTGACCCTGTCTGACCTTAGGCAGTCTGTTTGAGACTTCCAGGAACCTACTCTCTCTGGGTGTCTTCTTCAGCTGTTAATCTAGTTACTGTGCACTCAGTGGGCCAGCTTAAACACACCATAGATTGAGGCAAAGTCCTTCCTTGGGGCAGGGTTATTGGGCCTTCTCACGCAGCTTCTTCTCAGGGGAGCCATCAGCCTGAGCCAGCTGGCTGCTGCTGTATGGGAGAGGAGTCAGCACCTGTATCCTACCAGCTACTCTTTCATTTCTCTCCCCAAAGTCTTCATCACCAGACTCTCTTCAAGTATCCTTAGACCACTCTGTGCCTCCTTTAGCCAGGGATGTACTATCTGTAGCTGATGGTCTGTACACATCAGCCAGGCTTGGACACCACCTCTGGGGCAGAGCCTCCTGAGGGCAGAGCTATTGGGTCCTCTCATGCTGCTGCAACTCATGGGAGTGGTCTACCTGAGCAAGAGGGCTGCTGTCATATGGGGGAGGAGCCATCACTGGGACCCCGCTATCAACTCTCTCAGCTCTCTCCCCAAAGCCTCTTTCCCCAGTCTCTCTTCAGGTGGCTCCAGCCAACTCTGCCTCCACCTTTGCCAGAGTCCAGGGTAAGTGGCTGACAAAAAATGTATGCATTAGCCTTTAAATGGCTTTTTGCATCTCTACCTGCCTGTCTCTGGCAGAGAGTAACGCTGCTGCTATTCACAGCTCGCTGTTATCTGTGTACTTTTTGGGCTCTGGTGCTGTAGGTTGGAGATCCCCACCTATGGTTCAGACCCCAATCTTCCCAGGGGTATCTAATTAGCCATTTAAATATCTCTCTGGTGCTGCCGCCTGTGGACACCCAGCCTGCATTCTTAAGACTCTACTGCACTCCTTACCAATGTGATTGTGCTAAAGCCGATTCCTCTGTCTGTCCAAGGTTTTATGGCTCCTCTCTCACTATTGTCGGTTGTTTTCCAGGTGATTTATCCCCAGTTTAGTTGTAATTCCAAAGTGGTCCTGGGAGGAGGTCAATGTGACTTCCAATGACTCCTCTTCCATATTGAAGTCTGGAATCCAGTATAAGTACAAGACAAGGAGAATTTATTCAGATATATCTTTGTTTAAGCACTGAGTATAAACCTAATGTATTCAGTAAGATAAAAAGCAATAAAATTTTCTTTTTTCATTGAAGATTAGTTTAGAATGTTAATGATTAATGCCAAATATAACTACAAATTGTTTTTTCATTTATATATCAGTGTTTTTCTTCTTTACTTTTAAACAAGCTCTCATCTGGAGTTACTCCAATACAATATCAAATGGACCCCCAGCAATAAAACAATGAGATAGCAATCCAACTTTCTAGGTAAATATTAATGCCATTTTCCAATGACAAAAGAGCACTAAGCAGCAATTGAATTAGAATTCCCTAGCAATAAATGTCACTCAGAACCTTTATTAATTTTGTGCCCTACCCAGCACACAAATGTATAGTTAAGATTAGAGCTCATTGGATAGTTTAAATTCATAATGTTTCTTGAGCTTTTTAAAGTGTAATATAAATATTAAGTAGCAATAATCATGATAATGATGAAATTATTACCCTAATCTTCATCTTGCACATGCTGTAATTCTTGGCCACTCTATCACTTGGCTCTGTGCACATACACACAGCCAGAGAGATTTTTGGGGTATGGATCTCCTTTGAAATCAATGGGAGCTATATAATTGACTTAACTCAGCATGGGATTTGGAGTGGGAGGGGGAGAAAAATTACACTCTAACAGTGAAAAGAATCAAGGCAAATAGAACACAGTTCAAAGTTTCAAAGTTCAGAAAAATGAGGGAAGGCTTCTGTTTTTAATTTTTTTAATTCTAGTATTTTATTTAGAAAGTGTAAAAAGAATAAATGAAAATTCAGAAAAATAGCCATGTATTCTCTTATATAAGAAATGAAAACTTTCCATTATTTTAAATAAAAACCAAATATATTCATTTATGTTCTTGCAAATTCCTAAATCTTAATTTGGATTTGAAAATACCTCTTCTGTATCATATTCTAAGGTCCTCTTTGTGTCTGCTAAAATTGGCTGCTGTGATAGTTCTGAAAAGAAGGTAATAGTTTGTATTAAAAAGACTGCCTTCCATATTGCTGAGAACTACATCAACACCTGAGTCCTCAGAAAACAGAAAAATGGGTGACTTCAGAAATGGTGTGATAAAGTTTATTTGCTTATAGGATCATGGAAACTACAAATGCAGTCATGTTTAATAATGAAAATATGGCACAAGATACAGGCAAATGATCTTTATGAACTGCTCTTTAAAGAGCTTAAACTCTCCCCTTTTCTAAATTTATTCTTGGACTCAAATTTAGCCCAGAAATGGAAACCGTATTTATAGAAACAATCTCCTCCAGATCCTTTAAGATAAGAGGGCACAAAACAACACCTACAAATTTACAGTTTACTCAGCCAGCCTGTAACCATGGAAACAGATTGACCATTTACACAGAGGCAACCCTTGAGAATGCAATCCGGCCTCCTTGTCTTGAAAACTGCTCACAATGTAATCTGATTACTTTGTCTAAGAAATTATTGTCATTCACACAACCATCCAACAAATCAAGAATGCATATTAGAAAGTTCTTGTTACATTTTTGTAGAAAAACACTTAAAACATGTGTAACACAAAAGTTTTACAAAATCCTTTCCACAGAATTGTCTTTTTGTGGAACAAGATAGAGATGCTGCATCAGTGAGGCTCTTCATTATGTGCCATCTGCTCATATTGTTCCCCATTTATTTTATCCCACACTTATTGTTCTTTGCATCCTCAAACCTGGTGACTCTGTCCAACATATGTTCTTCATAACGTTAACTTCACAGCATCCTCAAGCTCCAGGGAAATGTGTGGAAAACAGTGACTATTGACAAGTGTTTGAGAGATAAGATATATCATGAGTCCTCAGTCTTAAACAGTACCAATTATTCTTATCTGATATTATTATTATAAATAAACATGTGTTAAATTTCGTACTTTAGTATATGTGATAGCTTAAAATGAAATCTCACATATATTATTAATATTGAATCATCTAACAGCCATGACAGAAAGACACCATCATTGCCGCCTGAACTGAGAGAGTTCCAAGAGATGAACTATCTTGTCCAAGTTAAAAGCAAACAAATAAACAAAATAAATATAAACAAATTTTAATGGCAGAGTCATGATTCAAATATTATCTTTAGATCCTCAGTCTTTCCTTTATTCTTTACCTACAATTATTCAATTCCCAAGTAATATTCTAACACAAACTATACTTTCCAATTAACCATAAGTAAAAAAAATCAGTTTCTTTGCACATCTTTCATCATATACCATTCATTCTTCTTGTTTTGGCCTATGGGGAGAGAGTATTTTATTATGACACAGGTATATACTCAAATATCAAAGATTAAACATAGCACTAAAAAATATTATCAAACTAACAACCCTTTTGTTGTTGTTGTTGTTAAAAATCTATTGAAATAAAATGTTATTTAAAAATATCCTTGACACTTTCTGCCCATTAGGGACAGTATAATTGACATATAGGAAAAATGAAATGAATTCCTTAATATTTCTACAATACATACCATAAATTGAGTGCTTTTATTTTCATTATTTTAAAAGTTACAAAACATAGAAAAATAAATAAAGAATACTATACTTGTTTTAGTTTTTATTGGAGGACATTAAAATTTAAATTTTAGCACTGGCTGGGTGACTCAGTTTGTTGGAGCATTGTCTTGTATACCAAAAAGGTTGCAGGTTCGAGCCCCCGTCAGGGCACCTATGAGAGGCAACCAATTGAAGTTTCTTTCTTATATCAATGCTTCCCTCTTTTTTTCTATCTCTCTTTCCCCTGACTCCTTCTTACCTCTCTAAAAAAATTTCAATTAAAAAAATTTAAATTCTATATTATTCTTATTTCTTTTTTACAATAAAGATGGAATTCAGAAAAGTATTGCTTGAAGCTTTTAAACAAAATCAATAAAGATAAAATCTTTTTAGTATCTTCTCTACTAGTATGAATTCCTCTGTGGTGAATCAAAATTCCTTATTATCTCAGCATAATTCTTATAAAATTTATCATATTTTGTCTCTCATCTGTTTCTATCTAACTCCTGAAAGGCAGAGACCACAAGTTATTCAATGTGTAAATATAATGTCAGTACCAGGCATAACAGTTATATGACATTCAATTTTAAAGGGCTCAAGAATAATATTACTTTGTAATATATCCTAGGTGTTGGCTAAGGCCAGAGATGCTCATGAGGTTGAAATTAGTTTGAAGTCTGCAATAGATTACATATATGCATATGTACTATATGCATATAGGTTATACACACATATATGCACATATATGTGTTAAATGTGAGCAAAGACATCTTCCTTGAAATTATTTAAGTAAATAAATTTATTAGAATAGCATTTTTCAGACTTTTTAAAACAAAGATGAAAGTTGAAAAATGTAAAGAATTTTGGAAATCTTAAGGTATAACACTGTAAATTACTTACAACTCATTTATATTAAACCAGTGCTAAATTGGATCCCACACATAAAATGTATCAAACTCTTTCAAAACATTAGAATTATGTTAAAAGAAAGGGAATTATACTAAATAGGAGTTATGCTGCTATATAAGATTTATTTTTTCACAGTGGGAAAAATTTATTCCCTTCAAGAGAGTAACTTACTTGGTCAAGGTCCAATATACTATTAGATATATTTTGATTGGCCCTAAACCTAGAAATATGATTCAAGGTCTGACATTTACAGAAACTATACCATATGCCTTCTTATGTACCTAGGTCATTTGCAGAGCAAACGTGTTCTCACTGGCTATGGTTTGTGCCTTTTTACTGTCTTATGGGAAGGATCCAAACCACATAAAGAGATATTTCACACTATTTATTAGTCACTTATAAAATTCAAGTCAAATCAGATAAATACTAATTCAGAGCATTTAATGCCTATAATTAAAAAGACAGACAATGATGTGGGTTGACAAACAGAAACCCTCATATATTGCTGATGAGAATGTAAATTAAATGGCTTCTTTGTAAAATAGTTTGGAAGTTCCTTCAAATGTTAAATAGTGTAAATTTAACAAAATGTTACCATATGACCCAGAAATTCCAGTCCTAGGTATAGAATCAAAAGAAATACAAACATAGTTCCATACAAAACTTTGTATATGAATGTTCACAGCAGCCTTCAAAATAGAAAAAGCAAACAGTGAAAACAACAAAAATGTTTATCGACTTATAAATGGGTAAATAAAATGTGATATGTTCTTTCAATGCAATATTATTTGGTGATGAGAAAGAATAAAGTGATGATATATACCATCATGAGGGTAGACCTTAATATTATGCTAAGTGAAAGCCAGACTGGAAAGATTAGATAGTGTATGATTCCATCTATATGAAATGTCCAGAACAGGCAATCCTAGAGAGACAGAAATAAAAGTAATGTTGGTCTAGCATTGAGGGTAGTGGTGGGAAAAAATGTAAATTAACTGTAGGACTATGGCTTGCTTCTTTGAAGGCAAAAATAATTCTAGTTAGACTGATTGTTCGGTGATGAATCCATAACATTGAATGAATATACTAAAAACATGGACTTATATATTTTAAATGGGTGAGTTGCATCATATATGAATAATGAAGCTACGGAAAATATGAGTGGGATTAACCCTTCCATTTGTTCTAAAGAAAAGAGAAAGTCAGACTAAATCAAGAAGCAATATCCATTATTATGCATTACTTTTAAAAAGCACGTAAAAGAAAAATGAGTCAAAAATGTTGCACGTAACAGATTATGCAAATACACATCAGAAAATGTACATCAGAAACAAAAAGCAGAGTTCATGATATTAATACCATTTAAGGCTGAACTCACAGCAGAAAACATTAAGAAAACAAGGAGCTTTTTCTTATATATGAAGTGCTTCAAATACATAAAATAATCATGTAGTATAATACGATGAACAATTATGTGTCCTCTGCCCATTTTTTGCAAATAGTTGCTTTAAGAATTTTTCTGTTTTCTATTGTTTTGTGCGAATCTCCTTGCATCTTTCTTTGTCCCACTTCTCTGCCTCCTACCTTTACCTTTCTAGGTGGATTCTTTCCAGAGAAACCTAGTGCAAGGTCATATTGTAACAGTATTCACATCTTCATTTTTCATAAAAGGAAAAAATTGCAAACAATATGTTTCTATCAATGTGTATGTTGAGGAATATTCTAAGGAATCAATATGTTATGGAAATTAAAAATGAATGAACTAAAGCTATATCTATCACCTTAAAATATAAATATATTATTAAATAAAAAGAAAAAACAAGCTAAGATGTTATTTATAAAATATTCAAAATTGTGCCAAGTAATAGCATATATTTGAAAATCTATAAGTATACAATAAGTATTTTAAAAGTTAAGGAATAATAAAAACAGAAGTCACAGATCTTCTGCTATAAGAAGATAAATTTTAATGAAGTCAATGCATCAATTGGTTCCTTTATGGATTATACTTTTTTTCTCTTCTTGAAATTATCATTGTCAAGCACTAAAACCATAAATACGATAGTCAACAGTTTCTTCTGAAAGTTTTTTTAAGTTTGCTTTTTTTGCATTAAGGTTTTTTAACCTAGCTAGAATTGATCTTTATGCATGGTATAATTACAATCTAAATTTCTTTTTTCTTTAAGATTAAATTGTCCCAAAAGCATTTTCTGTATTCTTTTTCTACTGATGTATAATGACCCATTTGTCATGTACCAGGACTGCATGTATTCATAAATTGTGTTGGAGCTCTCAATTTTGTTACATCAATCTATTTCTATTTATCTCCGACTTAAACTACTGGGTTATTATCTTAGGTTTATAACAAGCTTATGTATGATAAGGAAAGTTTCTCCAAATTCTTCAAAAATGTCTTGGCCTTTGTTGGCCCTTAAATCTTAATATTAAGATTGATGTGTTGAAGTTTTGTGAATCTGATAATCCCTAAAGTGGTATATTCTTCATTTATAGAGATTTTCTTCTCTATTCTTAAATACCATTCTATAATTTTCTCCATATACACATTGCTATTATTTATTAAGTTTATTCACAGATACTATTTATAACTTACTTGGGAATACATAAAACCTTTATCATAGTACCAGGCAAACAAATAGTACTCAAAAACCATCAACTGCCATTATTAATGTGTTATGATCTCTATTAGTTTTTAATGTTGTATAGGGGTGCTCCTGAGCCTTTGTGAGTGGATCCTGTATGTAATAAAACTTGTTTCACTTTCTTATTACTTTCAATACTTTTTCTGTGGATTTTCTAGGATTTGTTTCTGGTTTTAATATGTTTTATTAGTTTGTGGATAATACTGTTCAATTTCTAATTTCCTGGGAGCTATATCTTGAATAAATATTAAATTACTCAATGTTTTCTCTGTATGTTTTTCTTTAAAACATTAATATTATTCTACTATTAGTTGGATTGTCCAGGGTGTGGATTAAGATGTGGAAGTTAAGGTATAGGAAGCTGATCAGGAGTCATCGTCTATGGGAGAAATGAGAAGGAAGCAGGTTTGGGCAGAGGGAGAAGTTTAGCCATAATGAACTGTCAAGGGAAATGTCAGCCAACACCTCCAAAGCTGAGATGTGGTGGAGTACCAAACTTTTCTTTTTTAATTGGCAGAAGAAGAACACATAGTTAAGCTCCCTAGTGGAACAATTATTTAATGCAAGTTGTCCAAGAAAAAGGGCTAGAACTTGGACAAGATGACTCTTCATCCATTCGTTTTGTGAAAATGACCAATAGCTGAGGGCTATATGCTAGCGGTATTCCCAGGCACCACGAAAATCATCCTTAAGTCCAAAGCAATACCAACTGGTATGCCATAGTATCACCTATATATAATGTAATGATAGACTTCAAGGCAGTGAAGTTCCTAGCTTTCCTGGGGCAAACTATATTTGGTCATAATGTGATTTTTTATATAGACAGTAATATATTCTGTTTGCTAATGTTTTATACTGTTTTATACAGCTATTTTCTTTTTTAAGTTTATATTCATGACACTATTCTATATTTTTCATTTATTTACTCATGAAATATTTATTGAGTGCTTAATATGCAGCACACACTGTTGGTGTACGTAAAACACTCTCTTTGATGACCTAATTCTTTATTCTGTTTTCACAGAAATTAGGTATTAATTTTGACTTATTGTATATGCAAACCTTTTTATTTAAAAGTATTTATCACAACACAATACAAACTGTTTTCGTCTAGCAAAAATTGTTTTACCTTCTTTACCCTGGTATTAAATGTGCTTTAATATTTTATTACCAGGCTTACATGGGGTAGAATATTACTGTTATTATTAACAATACTGGAAAATCAAGATGGCGGAGGAGTGAGTGGAAGTCACACTGACCTCCTACCAGAAGCAACCTGGAATTACAACTAAATTGGAGAGAAATCACCTGGAACAAACAACTGAACAATAGCAAGAGAGGAGCCTTGTAACCTCAGAGACAGAAGAATCAGCTTTAGTGCAATCTAACTGGTAAGGAGTGCAGTACAGACTTGAGAAGGCAGGCGGGGTGCCCACTCGTGGCAGCATGAGAAAGATATTGAAATGGCTAGTTGGATCCCCGTTAGAAGAGTGAGGTCTAACCAAAAGCGGGGATCTCTAGCCCACAGCACCAGAACCCAAAAAGTAAACAGAAAACAGCCAGCTGCAAAAACTGGCAGGGCTGCTCTCTGCCAGAGACAGGCGGCTGGAGATGCAAAGAACTGTTTAAAGGACCAACACATAAAATTTTATTTGCAGCCACTTACCCTGCTCTCCGGCAAAGGCGGGGGCACAGTGGGCTAGAGATGACTCAGAAGAGACTGGGGAAGGAGTCTTTGGGGAGAAAATTGAGAGAGTAGCTGGCGGGATCTCGGTGCCGACTCATCCCTCACATGGCAGCAGACAGCTTGCTCAGGCAAAGCCCACACTATATGAGTGGCAACAGCATCAAAGGACCCAATAGTCCCATGCCCAGGTGGGATTCCACCCAACCCTGTGCTGTCTAAGTGAGTGGCAGCCACAGAGAGTAGATACCTGACTAAAGCGGGTCCAGAGACGTCTGGCGATACTTGAGGAAAGACTGGGGTTGGAGGCTTTGGGGAGAGAAAAGAGAGAGTAGCTGGCAGGATACCAGTAGACTCCTCCTCAATAGAGCAGCAGTGGGAGAGGATCCAATAACCCCGCACCCAAGAGGAACTCCGCCGTGCTATCAGCTGTCTAAGGCACCCTACTGAGTGCAGAGTAAATAGATTAATAGCTGAAGGAGACAGCCACAAACAGTAGATTCCTGGAAGTCTCCAACAGACTGCCTAAGGTCAGACAAAGTCAACATCTGACATCATCAGAGGCAGATCCAGAAAGTAAAAACAGCAGTCTCCAACCATAGAAGTTCACACCACAAAGTCAGGAAATCAAGACAGATCAACTTAAGAAGCAGAAGCAAAAGAGAAGAGTCTCACAAATAATGGGAAGACAAAGAAATACGCCCCACTCAAAGGGAAAGGGGGAGTACCCAGAAAGAGAAATAAATGAAATAGAGGCAAGAAAACTATTAGATATTGAGTTCCAAACAATGGTTCTAAGGAAACTCAGTAAGCTCAGTGAGCTTAGAGAGAATTACCAAAAACTACAGGGAAGCTACCACGAAGTTACTGCAAACTATATCAGCATGAAAAAGGACATAGAAACTATCAATAACAGACAAGAGGAAATGAAAAATACCATTTCTGAATTGAAGAATACAGTAGAAGGAATCCAAAGCAGGCTAGATGAAGCAGAGGGTGGAATCAGCAAGCTGGATGATAAGGTAGAAAAAAGCTCCCAAAAAGAGTAAGAAAATGAAAAAAGACTCAAAAAGAATGAAGAGGCATTGAGGGAAATGCAGGACAACCTGAAATGTAATAATATCCATATAATAGGGATACCAGAAGGAGAAGAAGAGGAGCAAGGGATAGAGAACCTGTTTGAAAAAGTAATGATGGAAAACTTCCCAAATCTGAGGAGAGAAAAAGCCACAGAAGTCCAGGAAGCATATAGGGTTTCATTCAAGAGGAACCCAATGAGGTCCTCTCCAAGATACATAATCATTAAAGTGGCAAATATCAAAGATAAAGAGAGAATCCTAAAGGCAGCAAGGGAGAAACAGGTAGTAACATGTAAGGGAGCCCATTATAGCTAGCAGCTGGCTTCTCAACAGGAACACTGAAAGCCAGAAGGGAATGGCAAGAAATATTCCAAGGAATGAAAAGCAAAGGCCTGCAACCAAAACTGCTCTACCCAACAAGGTTCTCAATTCAAATTAAAGGCAAAATAAGGAGTTTCCCAGACAAAAGAAGGCTAAAAGAATACACCTCCATCAAACCAGCACTGCAAAATATGCCAAAGGGACTGCTTTTAAGAAGATGAAGAAAATGAGTTGATAAATGCCCAGTTCCTTTCACATTCACCAATACTTGATATTACCAATATTTTTAATACTCATTAATCTATTATGACAATGATGTGTTGTTACTAGGTTATTTGTTGAAAACAAACCTGTTTTTGTATATTTCTTGTCTATTTATATTATATTTTAAAAAGCTTTAAATCACTTTTTGGTATTCTTTATCCATTTTTTGATTAAAAGATTATAGACCTTTTTTACTAAAAAGGAAATAACCAAAACAACTATTAACCCTTTTATAGATGCATTGCAAATATTTTCCTATGATATTACTTGTGCTTTAACATTTTTTACATTACTGTATAGTCTTAAATGTTTAATATAGTTATATTGTCAAATTTTACTTTTTAGCTTCTGATTTAAATATGTTACTTCAGGACAAGAAAAATATTATTTTGTATTTTATCCTAAAACTCCTTATATTTTACATATTGATTTTTAACTCACCTGAATATTTCTTGTATAATGTGTGAAACAGGGCTCTATATTTGTTTTATTTCAAGTAATATTAATCCATGACCTTTATATGTTGAATAAGCCTTATTTTCCCCATAGTTTTGAATATAAATAATCATATATTACATTGTTAGACAGATATATATGTTTGTTTCTAGAATGCTCAGTATATTTCATTGCTCTACTTGATTATTTCTGTGCAGCTGTCATATTGCTGAGATTTTAAAATGGATTTAAATTTTTTAATATCTTATAATGGATCTGGACATTTAAATAATAAATAAATAAAATCTGCATAAGAAAGAACTCCTACCTTTTGCAACAACATGGATGGAACTGGAGAATATTATGCTAAGTGAAATAAGCCAGTCAGTGAAAGACAAATACCATACGATCTCACCTATAAGGGAAATCTGAATTGTAGAATTTTGTTATCATGGAAATTATCTCTAATACATAATTTAAAATAACAACATACAACCTCCATAGCTCACCAACAAAATATAGTTACTATATGCAGAATACTTTGGGTTCTTGAAATATGTGACTAACGAACAAAATAAACCAGAGTCAAGGAAACACGGAGCAGACTGTAAGTGACCGAGGGGCTGGAGGGTGACAGGAAGACAATGATGAAAGAAAGAGAAGAAACTCAACAAAGAACATGTATGAATGACCCATGGACATGGACAAGAGAGCGGGAATTGACTGTGGGAGATGGGGGGCAGGGTGGGGTGGGTGGAGGAGGGAAAAGGGGGAAAAATTGAAACAAATATAATAGAATAAACATGATTTTAAAATAAATTAAAAAAGAGTTGGCAAACACCAGATGAAAGAAGAGATTAGAGCAGAAAAGGCCAGTGGAAGAGAAAAGTAACCACCTCATAGGCAAGAGGAGACCAAGAGTCACATATTTCAAGAACCCAAAGTATTCTGCATATAGTAACTATATTTTGTTGGTGAGCTATGGAGGTTGTATGTTGTTATTTTAAATTATGTATTAGAGATAATTTCCATGATAACAAAATTCTACAAAAATAAAATAGCAATTAAATAGACCAGATGATTCTACTAAAGTTTAGAAAGTAGTATTTTTCAAGTGTCATTTAGAATTAATTAAATTGGCTAAGATTTTCACTCCACATTAATAATCAAATAAATTAAATATCTTGAGATTTAAAGTACATTCATATAAAAATATACTAATTTCCCTGGTACGCCATGACCTACACATTAACTTTAATAAATTATAATACATTTGTCAACATTTAATCACAAACTTCACTGATCTGGACCATCACTTAGTTTAGATTTTTAGTGATACTGCTTGTATTATTTCAAAAAAAATGTTCAAATTAGGTTCCCAAACATTATTCATGTTAATTTCTTTCCTGTACACTTTTTATAAATAAAGATGCATTTCTCCAAATCATACTCGCATAGTACATGAGACTTTCCTTCACACACATCAGAATTTATGATGAGAATATTACACTTGTGTAATATTACCTGTGATTAATACCTGGCTGCCACTCTAATAATCAATTCCATGAATGCAAGGTTTGCATCTCTTACTCACCTGTATATACCTAGACTTAGCATAATACCTGGAGAACACAAGGAGAACACAATCACTATTTTTGAATAAGTAAACCACTATCTGTAGAGAACTCTTTAAGGTGTATTTTAAAGCTACTTTGTGAGAAAATGTAGCTTTTGCTGAACAATGCACTTTTTCCTCCTTCCTGCCACAGTTAACTAACATGAAACCCAAGATCAATTAAAAAAAAACAAACACCAGATATGCTTTTATGAGGAGAGACTCTTGATATGCATATCCAATGCTAAAACAACAAAGTAAAAATGAAAAAGGACATTTGTTTATCTAGTTACCCAGTCCATCTAATTTTTAGCAACTGATTTGCATACATCCTTCAAATGGAGTAAATAGTTGTTTTGGTGTGTTATCACCTCAGCCTTGGAAAGGAGTCTTGAACAGAACTGAACATATTGTCCACTTCCTAGTAAAGTTAGTGATTTGTACACAGAGGTAAATAAAATATCCTTTCCTTTTCCTTGCCAACCCTGCTTGTCCTCCTTTTCTCTGGTTCAGTTAAAATCTTTCTCCTTTTTCCAGTCATTCAAGCTGGAATCCAAAAATATTCTCCTTCATTCCCCACATTTAGTTACTGACAAAATCCTGTTAGTCACACCTTTTCAAAGTCCCTTTCTATGTCAACTTATTATTACCCCCACCCCCCCTAGTTCCTGCCATCATCTCTTCTCACCTAGATTGGGGATTTGACAAGAATTTTTTAAACATGTAATGCCTGACTTTTTAGTCAGGGACACTGACTTCTTTTTCCTTAGACTATCAAATAAAAAAATGACAACAGTCAACACAACAATAGCCATCCAGTTTGAATGAATCAAAATTGTATCTTTGTCAGATGGGCAAAAATATATCATATTTTTATATATTATATATATTTTTTGCTGTGACACAGAATTTTAGTAATTAGTGTGCCATGAGATGAAAAATGTTGAAAATTGCTGACCTAGATCATTCAGTAGCTTACTACTTTTTCTTGGATCTAGTTTTAGAGAAAAGATTCCTTGGGTTAAAAATTTAGAAATCTGGGTTCTAAAATTTCTTATACTACAAACTGATATGAGCCTCTTTTATGATGTATAAAATAAGGGTCAGATACTCAAAATTCCCCTAACATCATATTATTTTTCCCCAGTTAAACCCTCCCTTCATATTTCCTCTAACTAGATTCTCAAAACATTGATCAAATGTCAGCTTACTACTGAAATCCTTCCACAGGAGCTTGATGTTGGCAGAAAAGATCCAAACTATTTAGAATGGGATTCTGTCACTTTCCCTTCTAAGTACATAAAATCCTGGGATCTGCACCTTAACCCCTCTGAGGGACCATCTCACACAATACATGTTAGTATCCTGTCTCCCTTTAAGAGCTATGCCAATGCCCTTTCTTCCAGAATTCCTGCCTCTTGTCTACACTTATACTACTCCCCCTCCCGCACCATAGCTATCAAGATTTATTTGAGCTTTGATTTACTTTTCTTTTTAGCCTTATCAACTAACTTTTTTCATATTAGTAGGAATAAACCTAATTTATTTTCTATTTCTCACAACACCTACTGCTTTACAATGAATATAGTAACCAATTGAAAAATACTTATAGGAATAAATATTACAACTCCTCATTTATTTACTTCCTTCTCCTTTTCCTGTATTGTCTCATTTTCTATTACCTCTAAAGTTGTTAAAAGCTATTTTTCTTTTTAAAATAAAAGTTATTCATGCAGTGCTTATACTTAAATATATTATTTTCTCAGTACACCATGCATGTAAAAAAGGGATTAAATCACATATTGCTAAGATTATTGATAAATTTCAATTAATTGGTAAGATTGTTTCATGTTATTTTGAATAACAATGGTTCAATAGTTTTCATAGCTATATATTCACCAAATATGCTCCAGATGAGTACTTGGATGGCTTCTAGTTGAGGGATGTTGTATGTTCACTTCTCTGCAGAAAATACCTGAGGGTATAACTGGATGATAAGGCAAGTTGATGTTTGACTTTAGTAAATACTGTCAGATAGTTTTTTAAAGTGGTTCTAACTGGTAGTAAACAAGACTCCACTTGCTTTACATTCTTGCCAAAGCTTTGTAGTGTCAGTCTTGGATTTTAATCATTCATATGCTGGCTTTTGCCTCTGCTATCGAGAATGATCCCAACTGTCTGGCCCTGCTAGCCAAAGGTTCATGTTCCTAAGTCATAAGACTACATGTGCAAACAAAGAAGCAGTTCTTAATAAGCATTCCTGGGAGCACTCTTCTAGACTATCGCCCAGAGCTCAATGCAGAGTGGAGGCAAAAACACCCATCATACAGTGTTTCTCTGAAAGGGATTTGATTACATACTTTACAAACTGTTGCTTGAGAGTCCCACCTCCAATTAGCAGGTGGGCACTTCCCCTCTTCTACTCAGTCCAACATAAAAACAGGTCACCAGTACCTCTCTGGAAGGAATCTGTACACATGCCTGGAGCCCTAATTCTTGCTGCTGTCATTACCATACACACACACACACATCATTTTCCCACTCTTCTGCTGTATACTTTTGTCCATTCCTAGATTCTCTACTTTGTTCCATTAGTCAGTATTTAGATCACTCCTATAATGTCTTCATTAAAATGTACCTTTACAAAACATTTTGATACTTATTTCTTCAAAATTTTCTATATTATAATTCTTGGTCTGTCTAAAATTAAATATCAGCTTTCAACTCTCTCTCTCTCTCTCTCTCTCTCTCACGCGCACACACAAACATGCAAACTTGGTATAATATTAATTGAGATTGCACTGCATCTATAAACCCATCAGGGAATAATAGACATTTTACAATACTGAATCTTTAAATCTCTACATCATAGGTAATGAAATAAATTAGCAGAATAGAAAGAAATAAGAAAGGATGAATTTTAGACCAGAAATAAAGAGAAATAAACAGTATTGAATATATCAAGATAGAAAAGTTATCAAACAAGAAATTGTTGCACCTTCTGTATCTCCTGCAAAATGGGTAAAATCTGTGATTAGATAATGTAGCTAATTCAGCAGTTTGTCCTTCATTATCATAAAGGGATAAATTAACTAGAAGAAATCTGGTGATGAAAAATTGGTAAAAAGGCAACAAAACTTACTCATAAAAATAAAGGAAGTACACCAAATGTATATCAATTAATTTAAAATAATATTGATTTGAAGAACAAAGCACCCAAAATGCTTATGTACTGAAGTATTTAGGGACTATGAAAAAAGAGGATTTGCTTAGTTGACTGATCAGCTAAGAAGATTATTTGAAGTTGAATATATTATTTATTAAAGTAATACATGACATACAATATTATATTACTTTCAAGTGTACAACATAGTGATTTGACATTTATATACCTTAGGATATAATTACAATGATAAGTCTAGTATCCATCTGTCATCATTCAAAGTTATTACAATATAATTGACTATATTCTCTGTTCTGTATACCACATCCCCATGACTTATTTATTTCATAACTAAAAATTTGTATTTTTAACCCCCTTTTCCTTTTCTACCCATCCCCTCTCCCCTACCCTGAACTCCGCAACCATCAGTTTGTTCACTGTATCTGTGAGTCTCTTTTGGTTTTGCTGTTTTCTTTTTTTAGATTCCACATATAAGTAAAATATTTTTAAAATTTGCTTATAATATAAAGACTCATTTTGATCTAAGTGAGCTTCCAAGAAAAATTGAAGAATTCCAATACCCAAATTAATTAAAATCAAAAAGGTTTAATGCAACAAAGATTATATGAGTATAATCTTATCCTCAGTATCTGTATTTTCCCTGCATCCTTCTCTCATATGAAGCTTTCCAAATGGAACAATTGTGATAAAAATATGAATTTAATGATATCCATTCCTAATGAAGCATGTATCATAGTTAAAATACTTCTAAACCATGAGCTCTAAGAAATAAATTGTCTTATTAATGAAATACCAAAGTAGTCCAGGAACAGAACAAAATATTCCATGAGAGCATGAGTAAGTATAAAATATATATTACCGAAGATACATTTCCTCCTAATATAGTACTTTTTCAGTAGCCTTATTGTGTCAATTAAAAATGACTCTCTGATTTCAGTAGAAAATTAGTCATAATATTTTGCATATATCCTTTACAATAAAGTAATATAAAGCTAAGCCTGTTCCAAAATTGAGAGAAAAGTTATATGTATATTTTCTACTTCTACATATAAGGTATTTAAAAATATAGGTAGTAAAAATAAATAAAAATAAATATATTAATAGAACCCAGGATTTTCATTAGTCTTTCCTGAAGGAGGCTCTTAAAATATATTATATAACTTATGAAAATTACGATAAAAATTTCCATGCGGGAACATGAAGAAAAATATCTCAATTTGAATGTTCTTTCAATAAAAAAATATTAACTGTAGTTTTTATGTGAATGACTTCCAAATGCACAAAGGAGCAAAGTCTTTGTCACTGCCTCCAATAACCACTGTTCTATATAATCTCATGCCCCTCTCACACTTTTACCTCTGCAGCCTGAGAACGTTTTCAGTGTTATCTCATCAAATATGTTCTGTTCTCATGGTTTTTACATGTGCTTTTGCTTTACATAGAAGGTAAATCCTCTACATTTTTAATCTAGCTAAGTCATAGCTATTTTCCTGGTCTCAGAAAACACCACATAAATATAATTTGTTCATACTGATATCCCCAAATATACCTTACATCCCCTAAAAACTCCTCTTTTTTATATTAACAAATACTGTAGTATACAATAATATATTTACTTTTATTTCCTTTAGTACTCAAGTAAAAGAATATTTTAAACCTAACCAACAAAGCAAACAAGCAAGGAAAATATAACCAGAAACATTGAAATAAAAAAGAAACCAACAGAATCAAGAGGGAAGGAGGGAGGCGGTGGTGGGGAAAGGGAAAGGAAGGGAATGGTCAAGTCAAAGGACAAGTATAAAGGAACCATGGACAAAGCCAAAGTGGGAAAGGATTGAGGGAGGGAGGTGGGGGAGGGGAGTAGGGGAAAGTAGTGGTGGGAAGGCAGAGACAAATGTATTTGAACAAAAAATAAATAAATGTTAAAAATCAAAAAAAATAAAAAAATAAAAAATAAAAAGGAGGGAATATGGCGAAAGAGTGAGTGGAAGTCACACTGACCTCCTCCCAAGACCATACTGGAATTGCAACTACATTGTGGAGAAATCACCTAGAAAACAAGGGAACAATAGTGAGAGAGGAGCCTTGATTTTTAAAATTTTCTTATAATATAAAGACTCATTTTGAGCCTCTGACAGAGTGGAATCAGCTTTCACACATCCTAAGAGTCATGAGAAGTGCGGTAGAGGCTCAAGAGGGTGGGCTGGACACCTACAGGTGCCAGTACCAGAGGGATATTGAAATAGCCAGTTGGATCCCCCTAAGAAGAACAGGGTCTCAATCATAAGCAGGGACCTCTAGCCTACAGCATCAGAACCCAAAAAAGCACACAGACAAAAGACAACTGAGAAAAATATAGCGCTGTTCTCTGCCAGAGACAGGCGCCTGGATACGCAAAGAGACATTTGAAGGGCCAATGCAAAAATTTTCAGGGGCAGCCACTTTCCTTGGTCTCTGGGTAGAGGTGGGAGCAGAGTGGCCTACAGTCTGAGGAAAGATTGGTGAGAAAAGCTTTGGGGAGAGAACTGAGATGGCGGCCAACAGGGCCAGGGTGATTATTTACTTCCCACACTGCAGCTTCCATCTCACTCAGGCATAAAGGAAACAATTGCCCTAACCTCAGGACACTCCCCCTGGCCAGGAGTTGTGCACAGGCCTGGGTTCAGAGCGGCCAGCAGAGACAGCAGATCTCTGGCAAAAGGGGACACTGAGGAGAGACTGAAGATGGAGGCACTGGGGAGAGAACCGAGGCACTAGATGGGGTGTTCCTAGTGCTGACTCCTTCCCCATTCCTCAGTTTCCGTCTTGCTCAGGCAGGCCACGCCTCAAAGAGGAAGCAGCAGGAAAGGAAACAATAGCCCTGCCCTCAGGACACTCCAACCCCACCAGGAATTACATTCAGGCCTGGGTGGAGAATGCAAAGAGGCCAACAGAGATGCTGGCTCTCTGGCTAAAGAGGACACAGAGCTGCCTAGAGAGGCTTGAGGAGACAATGGAGTCAGAGGATTTGGCAAGAGAACTGAGGAAGCAGCCAGGGGATTCCCAGTGCTGACTGACTCCTCCCCATTCCGCAGTCTCAATTTTGCACAGGCAGACAGCTCTACTGAGTGGTAGAAGTCTGTAAGGACACGATATCCCCATCCTCAGGAGGCACTTCCCTGCTCTGTGGTGCCTAAGACTGATGGTTGAGGGCAGAATGACTAAATTAAAAATTACAGGAGACAGACACAGACAGTAGATTCCTGGAAGTCTCAAACAGATTGCCTCAGGTCAGACAGGGTCAACAACTGACATCATCAGAGGAAGAACCAGAAATAAAAGAAAAAAACAAAAAAACAAAAAAACCAACCTACTACCATAGAAGTTCACATCACAAAGTCAGGAAATCAAAACAGATCAATAAAGAAGCAGAAGCAAAAAAAGAAGAGACTCACAAATAAATGGAAGGAAAAGAAACATTCGCCAAACGAGGGGAAAGGAGGAATCCCCATAGAGAAAACTAAATGAAATAGAGGCAAGCCAACTATCAGATATTGAATTGAAAACAATGATTCTAAGAAAGCTCAATGAATCAACAAATTTAAAGAGAACTATGAGCAACTGCAGGGAAACTATGAGGAACTTACTGCAAACTATATCAACATGAAAAAAGACATAGAAACTATCAATAAGAGACAAGAGGAAATGAAAAATACCATTTCTGAATTGAAGAACACAGTAGATGGACTCAAAAGCAGGCTACATGAAGCTGAGGAAGAAATCAGTGAGCTGGATGATAAGGTAGAAAAATGCTCCCAGAAAGAGCAAGAAATGGAAAAAATGATTCAAAAACAATAAACAGGTGTTCAGTGAAATGCAGGATAACCTGAAACTTAATAATATCCATATAATAGGGATACCAGAAGGAGAAGAAGAGGAGTAAGGGATAGAAAACCTGTTTGAAAAAGTAATAATGGAAAACCTCTCTAACTGGAGGAAATGCCTCACAAGCCCAGGAAGCTCAGAGGACCTCTTTTAAGAAGAAACACAATTAGGCCTATTCCAAGAAACATCATCATTAAAATAGCAAATATCAAAGACAAACAAAGAATCCTAAAGACAGCAAAAGAGAAACAGATAGTAACATACAAGCAAGCCCTGATATGGCTAGCAGTGGATTTCTCAACAGAAACACTACAGGCCAGAAGGGAATGGCAAGAAATATTCCAAGTCATGATAAGCAAAGGCCTACAACCAAGACTGCATTACCCAGCAATGCTCTCAATTAAAATGGAAGGTGAAATAACTTTCCCTGACCAAAGAAGAATAAAAGAATATATCACCACCAAACCAGCACTACAAGATATGATAAAGGGACTAGGTTAAGAAGATGAAGAAAATGAGTGAGAAAGAAAAGAATACAGGCACAAAGGGAAAAATGAATAAGTTCCTATTAATAATAACATTAAATGTAAATAGATAAAATGTTCCAATTAAAAGACATAGGATAGCTAAACGGATAAGAAAGCATGACTGACAAATATGTTGCCTACAAGACATGCACCTCAGAACAAAAGACCTAGACAGAATGAAAGTAAAGGGATGGAAAAAAATATTCCAAGCAAATGGACAGGAAAAAAAAGCAGGGATAGCAATACTTATATTAGACAAAATAGATTTCAAAACAAAGGCCATCAAAAGAGAACCAGAGGGACATTTAATAACACTTAAAGGAAGAATCCGTCAAGAAGTCATAAACATTGTAAACTTATATGCTCCCAACATAAGAGCAGCCAAATATATAAGGAAAATCTAGGAGGACTTCAAGAAAGATATAGGAAACAACACACTGATAATAGGGGATTTTAACACTCCAGTGTCGAAAATGGACAGATCTTCCAAATAAAACATCAACAAGGATATTGTGGAACTGAATGATGCATTAGATCAAATGGACTTAACTGACATATATAGAACCTTGCATCCCAAAGAAGCAAAATACACATTGTTTTAAAAAGCACATGGAACATTTTCTAAGATAAACTACATGATAGGACATAGAACAAGCCTGAACAAATTCAGGAAAATTGAAATAACAACAAGGATTTTCTCAGACCACAAGGGCTTGATACTGGAAACCAACCTCAAGGATAAACCTCAAAAAATTTAAAACTTATGGAGACTGAATAGCACACTATTAAACAATTAATGGGAAAATAATGAGATAAGATAAGAAATCAAAAAGTTTTCTGGAAACAAAAGAAAATGAACATAGACCAGTCCAAAACCTATGTCCCATAGCAAATGTAGTCCTGAGTGGGAAGGTCATAGCAACACAGGCCTACCAAAAAAAGATAGAAAAATTTCAAAAAATTACCTTAGCCTACAACTTCAAGAACTGGAAAGAAAACAACAAATAAATCCCAGAGCAAGTAGAAGAAAGGAAAAAATCAAGATCAGAGCAGAATTGAATGACATAGAGACTAAATGAAAAATTCAAAGGATCAGCCAATCCAGGAGCTGGTTCTTTGAAAAGATAAACAAAATCAACAAGCACTTAAGCAGACTCATCAAGAAAAAAAAGGGAGAGGGCACAAAGAAATAATATCAGAAATGAAAAAGGGGAAATAACAACTGATACCACAGAAATACAAAGGATTGTAAGAAACTACTATGAACAATTATATGCCAAACTTTTGAAAACCTTGATGAACTGGACAAATTATAGAAAATGATAACCTTCCAACACTGAATGAAGAAGCAGAAAGCCTGAATAAACTGTTAACAGCTGGGGAAATTGAAGCTATAATAATCAATAAACTCCTGGCACACAAAAGCCCTCAACCGGACGGTTTCACAGAAAAATTTTACAAAACATTTAAGGAAGAACTAACCCTTTTCCTCTCAGACTATTCAAAAAATTCCAAGAGGGAATACTTCCAAACTCTTTTTATGAAGCCAGTGTCATCCTAATCCCAAAACCATATAAAGACACAACAAAGAAAGAAAACTGCAGGCCAATATCACTGATGAATACAGACACTAAATCCTCAACAAAATATTGGCAAACCACATCCAGCAATACATTAAAAAGGTCATCCATCATGATCAAGTGGAATTCATCTCAGGGATGCAAGGATGGTTCAATACATGCAAATCAATAAATATAATACATCACATAAACAAAAGGAAAGAAAAAAACACATGATCATCTCAATATATGCGGAAAAAGTATTTCATATGGTATGGCATCCATTATGATAAAAACACTCAGCAAAA
This sequence comes from Pteronotus mesoamericanus, assembly GCF_021234165.1. Classification (NCBI taxonomy): domain Eukaryota; kingdom Metazoa; phylum Chordata; class Mammalia; order Chiroptera; family Mormoopidae; genus Pteronotus; species Pteronotus mesoamericanus. The sequence continues at coordinate 65,222,910 of NW_026555321.1, forward strand.
TGGAAATAAATGGGGCAAAATTCAACATAATAAAGGCCATATATGAAAATCCTACAGCTAACCTCATACTAAACAGGAAATCACTGAAAGCTTTCCCATTCAGATCAGGAAAAGACAAGGACATCTACTTTCACCACTTTTATTCAACATTGTACTGGAAGTCTTTGCCACAGCAGTCAGACAAGAAAAAGAAATAAAAGGCATCCAAATTGGAAAGGAGGAAGTAAAACTATCATTATTTGCAGATGACATAATAGTGTACATAGGAAACCTCTATAGACATCACCAAAAAACTAGTTGACCTAGTAAGTGAATTTGGCAAAACAGCAGGATACAAACTCAATATTCCAAAATTGAAGGCATTTTTGGACACAAACAATGAAATAGCAGAAACAGAAATCAAGGGAAAAAAAAAAAAAAACCTTTTGGTATAGCAACAAGAAAAATAAAGCACCGAGGAATAAATTTAACCAAGGAGGTAAAAGACTTGTATGCAGAAAACTATACAACACTGAAGAAAGAAATTAAGGAAGACACAAATAAATGGAAGCATATACCATGTTCATAGATTGGAAGAATAAACACCATCAAAATATCCTTATTATCCAAAGCAATTTATAGAGTAAATGCAATCCCTATTAAAATACCAATGATGTATTTCACAGATATAGAACAAACATTTCAAAAATTTATATGGAACCATAAATGACCCCAAATAGCTGCAGCAATTTTGAGAAGGACAAACAAAGCAGGAGGGATTACAATAACAGACATAAAACATATTACAAGACCTCTGTAATCAAAACAATCTGGTACTGGCACAAGAACAGACACATAGTTCAGTGAAACAGAATGGAAAGCCCAGAAATAAACCGATCACTCTATGGTCAATTAACATTTCTAAAGGGTGAAGAAGGATAAAATGGAGTAAAAATAGCCTCTTCAACAAATAGTGTTGGGAGATCTGGACAAATACATGCAAAAAAATGAAACTCAACCACCAACTTACACTATACACAAAAATAAACTCAAGATGGATAAAACTCTTAAATATAAGCCACAACACCATAAAAGTCTTATGGGAGAACATAGGTAGGAAACTCTCACATATCCCATGCAGCAACATTTCCACCAATGTGTCCTCTAAAACAAGGATTATAAGGGAAAAAATAAACAAGTGGGACCTCATCAAAATAAGAAGCTTCTGCATGGCTAAAGAAAAAATCAGTGAAATGAGAAGGGAACCGACTGTATGTAAAAATATATTTGCCGATGATAAATCAGATAGAGGTTTGATGTCCAAAATATATAAAGAACTGACATGACTCCACTCCAAGAAGACAAACAATCCTATTAAAAAATGGGCAAGACACCTGGGCAGAGGTATCTCCAAGGAAGAGATACAGAGGGTCCAGACACATATGAAAAGATGCTCAGCATCACTAGCCATCAGAGAAATGCAAATTAAAAGCACAATGTGATACCACTACACTCCAGTCAGAATGACCATCATAAACTGATCAACAAACAATGGGTGCTGGCAAGGATGTGTAGAAAAGGGAACCCTAGTACACTGTTGGTGGGAATGCAGACTGGTGCAGCCACTGTGGAAAACAGTTTGGAATTTCCTCAAAAAGCTAAAAATGGAACTGCCTTTTGACCCAGCCATTGCACTGCTAGGATTATACCCTAAGAATCCTAAAAACCAGTTCAACAGAACCTATGCACCCCAATGTTCATAGCAGCACAATTTACAATAGCCAAGTGTTGGAAGCAACCTAAATGTCCATCAGTAGATGAGTGGATCAAAAAATTATGGTATACTTACACAATGGAACACTATGCAGCAGGAAGAAAGAAAAGAAAGAAGAAAGAAAGAAAAAGAAAGAAAGAAAGAAAGAAAGAAAGAAAGAAAGAAAGAAAGAAAGAAAGAAAGAAAGAAAGAAAGAAAGAAAGAAAGAAAGGAAGGAAGGAAGGAAGGAAGGAAGGAAGGAAGAAAGAAAAGAAAGAAAGAAAGAAAGAAAGAAAGAAAGAAAGAAAGAAAGAAAGAAAGAAAGAAAGAAAGAAAGAAAGAAAGAAAGAGAAAGAAAGAAAGAAAAGAAAGTAAGAGAGAAAGAGCCACTACCCTTCACTACAGCATGGAGAGAACTCGAGAGCATTATGCTAAATGAAATAAGCCAGGGGGCGAAAGACAAATACCATATAATCTCACCTATAAGTGGAACATAACCAACAAAACAAACAAGCAAGGAAAATATAACCAGCAACATTGAAAGAAAAAAGAAACCAACAGAGTCAAGAGGGAAGGAGGGAGGGTTGGGTGGGGCAGGAAGGGTCAAGAAACATGTATAAAGGATCCAGGGACAAAACCAAAGTGGGGAAGGATTGAGGGAAGGAGAGGGAAGGGGACAGAGGAAAGTGGTGGTGGGAAGGTGAGACAAATGTAATTGAACAAAAAATAAAAGAATGTAATAGCATAAAAAAAAGAAACTTCAAAAAAGAGAATATTTTAAAAAGGGCAACTAGAATTACCACGAGATAAAATAGAAAAATGCTTAGGATTTTCACTTATAATGATAACTATTAAGAAGAAACAGGAGGCTATAAAATTGATATTGGTAGGAGGCAAACAGAATTTTCCATGCAAAACTCTATAAATAGATAAAGGGAGCTTTACTGGTTCTATACCACCTTAAGCCTACAAATTCCACTGGTCGATTCAAAACCATTACAAGATACAAATCTGGATAATGTTTAAATGTTTAAAAAAGTAACTTCATGTATAATTTTATGTGCATTATAACCTTAACATTAGTATCAAAACATTCTGTTTTTTCACAATGCTCCAAATACCTCCTTTAGATACAAGATTTGGATTGAATCAATCATTAATCTCACCCAATATAGCAATGTTAGTGTCTTGATCCCTTTTGTTCAGAGTATTAAAATTCTAGCAAAGGTTTGCTTTTTTTTGATTTCCTGTATTTACTACATCTTCTAATTACCAGAAAATTGTAACATATATAGTGATAAAGAACAAAATGTCCATGGTTTGAAAAAAAACAAAAATGTATACTAAAACTTTGAAAAATAATAAAATCTAAAGAACTCCACTTGTACGTTATAATTGTTTTCTTGAAACATAAAGAAATAAAAGACAACAGTTATTCCATGAAACAACTCATACATTTTAAATATGAAAGACACAAAATAGAATAACCATAAAACATTCAGAAAAAATGAGTCAAGATGTTTTAATATGCATAAATGTTAAGGAAAAAAAACCCATCTTCAAAATTATTACAGGCTAAAAAATTATATTGTCTTTAAAAATAACTAAGTAATTGTGATAAGAAAGACATGCTTTGGAGAAATCTGCTCTATTTCCCTAAAATGCATACATGGCTTTGGCTATATATCTGAAATTTCTTGGACAAGTTTCATAGTTTTAGTGAATTTAGTATTCTGGTTTTCAGAAACACAAAAAGTCATGATTAGAATAAGATTGAGAAAACTAAAATAAAAATATGCAAGAATGAAAACAAGTGCCCTTCATCAGTCTAAGCTCAATAAATTCTCAAAATATGTTAAAGAATAATTCCTGAGATCTTTATAACACAAAATATTGTTGTTCAATGCAGTGCTGTATAACTACATAAGAATTATTATATGCATAAGGATGGGTAGAGAAGAGAGAAAGTCATAGTAATACGCAATGCTAGGGAGCCATCATGGACATTCAAGGGAGCAATGGCAGTTCTCACAGTGCAAATGACTTAACTTTTTGCCTAAACAAGATATCAGTGGTTTCATTAGTTGTAAAAACTACCAAATTAGTGAAACAGGGTACACAATTGACTTAAATGCACACCTAAATCCTAAAAAGTTTAAGTGTTCTTGTGTTTCCCACAGTTACTCATAATTGCAAAACAGTGTATATCAAGAACTCCAAATGTCCTGATCCTTCATTAACAGAAATGACCTTCACCCTCTGATAACTAGTCAGGTACTCACTGTGTTATCGACAAACTCATACATGTGCATGAATTCTTCCAGGCCACAGCCTTAGCTGATGATCTTCTATTGACCTATTTAAAAAGAAGTGGGTATGGCTTAAGAACTACAGGGTCCGGCAGAAGTAATGACATTAAATGTGGTTGGCAGGATACATGAATGTCTCACACAAGGACAGGAATTTGAATGTTTCACCTAAAATGTCATATGGTATGCTTAAATGTGATACTGTTATGTTACAGAATTAAACACTTATGATTTTGTAATAAAAGATTTGGTATAGAATACCAGTGCATAAAAAAATACATAATTTTTTGCCAACCCTGTGTATAGAAGGACCTGACTATCCTAAATTAATTATTTAGCATTCCTGATTTTATGTCTGGAATTTAACAGTTAAAATTTAGTCTAGGCCTTGGCTAGGAGTTCAGTTGATTAGAGCATTGTCGCAATATGCCAAAGTTGAAAGCTCAGTCCATGGTCAGGGCACATACAAGAATCAACCAATGAGGAAACGATAGTGGGAGAGGAGCCTTGGAGCCGCAGACAGTGAATTCGACTCTCACACATCCCAATGGGTGAGAAATGCGGTGGAGGCTAGAAAGGGTGGGTTGGGTGCCCACGGGCATTAGCACCAGAGGGACATTGAAACAGCAAGTTAGCTCCCCCCGAGAAGAACAGAGTCTGAATCATAAACAGGGACCCCTAAACTACAGCAGTTAAAACCAAGAAAATACAGACAAAACACAACCCCAAAAAGCTTAGGGGCGCTTTCTGCCAGAGACAGGTGGCTGGGGATGCAAAGAGACATTTGAAGGGCCAATGCAAAAATTGCAGTGGCAGCCACCCTCCTTGATCTCTGGGTGAAAGCGGCAGCAGGGTGGGCTGGTGCCTGGGAAAAGACTGGTGAGGAAAATTTTCTGAAGACTACTGACACAGAGGCCGGTGCAGCCCTGGTGATAACACACCTCCCACTCTGCATCTACCATCTCACTCAGGCATAAGGGAATCAATTAACCTGTCTTTTGTGTGCTCCGCACACAGCTTGTGCGTGTGAGTTGGAGGGCTGAGTGCAGACTGGCTGGGAGAGCCTTGAGGAGAGACTGGAGAGGGAGGTGTTGGGGAAAGAATGGGAGGAGGAACCAAGGATTCCCAACTCCCTCCCCATTCCGTAGTCTCCACTGTGAGCTAGAAAGGTGCGCCCCCAAAGAGGCAGAAGAGAGGAGTGCAGGAACCAGACTGCCCACGATTAAAAAGCAGTCCTCACAGGGGGTAGATCCTTGGCCGAAGGGGTCACAGAACTTCCCAGAGACCCCTGAGGAGAGACTAGAAACAGAGGCATTGGGGAAAGAATGGGAGGAGGAACCAGGGATTCCCGACTCCTTCTCCTTTCCTTAGTCTCCATTGTGGGAGAAGAGGCCACACCCCTAAAGAGCCGAAAGCCGAAAAGCACACATAGACACCCCAAAACCACCCAGTGCAAGCGCGCACACTTGCGCCGAGTGGCCGGCAAGGGTTGGAGAGCGTGTGTGTGACCCACGCGGGTTGGCGAGGGCTTGCACTGGCTGGCAAGGCCTCCCACAGATTGGCACCGATATGGTCTGTGAGGGAGTGCACAGAGCGGCAAGAACAGGCGTAAATTGACACGCCCGGGCCAGCGATTGCGGAGCAGCTCACAGAATTAGTAGATCCCAGGCCGAAGGGGTCAAAGAGCAGCCCAGAGTCCCTGGAGGACAGACTGAAGACAGGATTAACCAGAGAGTCCTGGAGCTGACTTCCTCCCATTCCTGTAGTCTCCATTTGGCGAGGGCAAGCAATGCACCCAAGAGCCAAAAGCGGGGAAAATACACAATAGAAGACCCTAAAGTGACCAGTGCCGGGGAGCCAAGCGGCCTGGGGGGCCAGACAAGGACACGAGGTCGCGAATAAGCCTCCTGGTGTGCGGCAAGCACGCGGGAGCTCAGGCAGGCAGGGGATCTGGCCGTGCCTGGGGAGCACTCTCAAAGAGCCGGTGTGAGAGTGCAGAACGATCCACAGAAATAGTCCATCCCTGACCAAAGGGGTCACAGAGCTACCCCAAGCAGGGGTCAGACACAGACAGTAGACTCCTGAAGGCTCATACAAACAACTGAAGGTCATATAGGGTCAACAACTGACATAATCAGACGCAGGCCCAGAAAGAAAAGTAAAGGGATAAATAAATAAATAAATAAATAAATAAATAAAAAGACCCACCTACTACCATAGAAATTTAATCCACAAAGTCAGGAAATCTAGACAGCCCAATTGAAGCTGAAGCAAAAATAAATAAATAAATAAGTAAATTACTTAACAGACTCTCACAAAAATGGGAAGAAAAAGAAGTTCCCCACGAATGAGTGGAAAAGAGTACTCACCACAAAGAGAGCTAACTGAAATAGAGGCAAGGGAACTACCAGATATGGAATTCAAAACAATGGTTCTCAGGAAGTTCAATGAGCCCAGCCAGCTCAAAGAGAACTATTAGACACTGCAGAGAAACTATCAGGATCTTACAGCAAACTATATCAACCTGGAAAAGGACATAGAAACTATCAAGAAGACACAAGAGGATATGAAGAAAACGATTTCTGAATTGAAGACCGCAGTAGAAGGAATCCAAAGCAGGCTGGATGAAGCCGGGGATCGAATCAGTGAGATGAAGGAGAAGGTACAAAAAATCTCCCAGAAAGAACAAGAAATGGAAAGAAGGCTCAAAAAGAATGAAGAGGCATTAAGGGAAATGCAAGACAACCTGAAATGCAATAATATCCGTATAATAGGGATACAAGAAGGAGGAGAGAGGAGCAAGAGATAGAGAACCTCCTCGAAAAAATAATGATGGAAAATTTCCCTAATTTGAGGAGAGAAAGGCTCTCATGGATCCAGGAGGCACAGAGGACCCCGCTCAAGAGGGACCCAAGGAGGTCCACTCCAAGTAACATCCTCATTTAAATGGCAACTATCAAAGACAAAGAGAGAATCATCAAGGCAGCAAGGAAGAAGGAGAAAGTAACATACAAGGGGGCCCCGATACACCTAGGAGCTGACTTCTCAACAAAAACACTACAAGCCAGAAGGGAATGGCAACAAATATTCCAAGTAATGAAAGCAAGGGCCTACAACCAAGGCTGCTCTACCCAGCAAGGCTCTAAATTAAAATAGAAGGGGAAATACGGAGTTTCCCAGACAAGAGAAGGCTAAAAGAATACATCTCTACCAAATCAGCACTCCCAGATATGCTAAGGGGACTGGTTTAAGATGGAAGAAAAGAATGAGAGAGAGAAGAACACAGGTACAAAGAGAAAAGATGAGTAAGTTTCTATCAGTAATATCTCTCAACGTGAATGGACTAAATGTCCCAATCAAAAGACACAGGGGAGCTGAACGGATAAGAAAATATGACCCACACATATGCAGCCTACAAGAGACCTACTTCAGAGCAAAAGACCTACACAGATTGAAACTAAAGGGACGGAAAAAAATATTCCAAGCAAATGGGCAAGAGAAAAAGGCCAGGTTGCCATACTTGTATCAGACAAAGTAGATTTCAAAACAAAGGCCATGAAGACAGACCCAGAGAGGCACTTTACAATACTTAAAGAAAGAATCTATCAAGAGGACATAAACATTGTAAACTTATATGCTCCCAATATAGGAGCCCCAAAGTTTATGAGGAAGTTGTTGGATGACTTCAAAAAAGATGTAGACATTAACACACTGATAGTAGGGGATGACAACACCCCACTGTCAAAAATGGACAGGTTTTCCAAACAAAACATCAACAAGGATATTGTGGAGCTGAATAACACACTGAATCAAATAGACATAACTGACATATAGAACCTTACATCACAAAGAAGGAAAATAAACTTTCTTTTCAAATCCTCATGGAAGTTTTTCAAACATAGACCACATGATAGGACACAAAGCAAGCCTCAGCAAATACAGGAAAATTTAAATAATACCAAACTTTTTCTCAAACCACAAGGGCTTCAAACTGGAACTCAACCTCAAAGAGAAACTTCAAAACCATGCAAATTCATGGAGACTGAACAGTACACTATTGAACAATGAATGGGTCAATAAAGAGATAAGAGAAGAAACAAAAAATGTCTGCAAAGAAATAAAAATGAACATACAACAGTCCAGAACCTCTCTGACACAGCAAAGGCAGTCCTGAGAGGGAAGTTCATAGCAATACAGGCTTACCTAAAAAAGATAGAAACATTTCAAATAAAAGACCTAATACTACAACTCCAAGAACTGGAGAAACAACAACAAAACATCCCACAACAAGTAGAAGGAAAGAAATAATCAAGATTAGCAGAAATAAATGACATAGAGATGAAAAGAACTATTCAAACGATCAACCAAGCCAGGAGCTTGTTCTTTGAAAAGATAAATAAAATAGACAAACCTTTAAGCAGGCTAATCAAGAAAAAAAGGGAGATAACCCAAACAAATATCAGGAATGAAAGAGGAGAAATAACAGCTGATAATACAGAAATACAAAAGATTGTAAGAAACTACTATGAACAATTATATGCCAACAAATTTGAAAACCTGGTTGAAATGGACAAATATCTAGAAAAGTATAACCTTCCAACACTGAAAGAGGAAGAAAAAGAAAGCTTGAACAGACCGATAATAGCTGGGGAAATTGAAGCAGTAATCAAGAAACTCCCGCCACACAAAAGCCCAGGGCCAAACGGTTTCCCAGGAGAATTTTACAAAACATTTAAGGAAGAGATGAACCCTGTCCATCCCAGACTATTCCAAAAAATCCAAGAAGAGGAAAGACTCCCAGACTCCTTCTATAAGGCCACCATCACCCTAATCCCAGAACCAGTTAAAGACCCTAAAAAGAAAGAAAACTACAGGTCAATTTCACTGATGAACATAGATGCTAAAATCCTCAACAAAATATTGGCAAACTGCATCCAGCAATACAATAAAATGATCATATGCCATAATCAAGTGGGATTCATCCCAGGGATGCAGGGATGGTTCAATATATGCAAGTCAATAAATGTAATACATGACATAAATAAAAGAAAGGACAAAAACCACATGATCATCTTGATAGACTCAGAAAAAGCATTCAATAAGGTCAGCACCCATTTATGATCAAAACACTCAGCAAAATGGGAATAAATGGGGCATTCCTCAACGTAATAAAGGCCATATATGAAAAACCTACAGCCAATATCATACTCAATGGGCAAAAACTGAAAGCTTTCCCAGTAAGATCGGAAACACGACAAAGATGTCCGCTTTCACCCCTTCTTCTCAACATTGTATTGGAAGTCCTAGCCACAGCAGTAATTCAAGAAAAAGAAATAAAAGGCATCCAAATAGGAAAGGAAGATGTTAAACTATCATGGTTTGCCGATGACATGATAGTGTACATAGAAAACCCTGTAGACTCTACCAAAAAACTACTCAACCTAATAAATGAATTTGGAAAAACAGTAGGATAGAAAGTCAATATTCAAACATCAAAGTCATTTTTGAACACCAGCAATGAAATAGAAGAAGAAGAAAACAAAAAAAAAAAAATACCATTCAATATAGCAAGAAGAAAAATAAAGTACCTAGGAATAAATTTAACCAAGGAGGTAAAAGATCTGTATGCAGAAAACTATACAACATTAAAGAAAGAAATTAAGGAAGACACAAATAAATAGAAGTATATATCATGCTCATGGATTGGAAGAATTAATATCATCAAAATGTCCATACTGCCCAAAGGAATTTATAGATTCAACTCAATCCCTATTAAGATACCACTGATGTATTTCACAGAAATAGAACAGACATTTCAAAAATGTATATGGAACCATAAACAACCCCGAATAGCAGCGGCAATTTTGAGAAAGAAACACAAAGTAGGAGGCATCACAATACCGGACATCAAACTCTACTACAAAGCCACTATACTCAAAACAATCTGGTGCTGGCACATGAACAGATCCATAGACAAGTGGAACAGAATAGAAAGCCCAGAAATAAGCCCAGGTCTCTATGGGCATCTAATATTTGACAAAGGGGGCAGAAGCATAAAATGGAGCAATAATAGCCTCTTCAACAAATGGTGTTGGGAGACCTGGATGGCTACATGCAAAAAATTGAAATTGGATCATCAGCTGACACCATACACAAAAATAAACTCAAGATAGATAAAAGACTTAAATATAAGGCACAACACCGTATAAGTCCCAGAGGAGAACATTGGCAGGAAACTCTCAGATATCCCATGCAGCACTTTTTTCACTGATATGTCTCCTAAAGCCAGGGACATAAAGGGAAGAATAAACAAGTGGGACCTCATTAAATAAGAAGCTTCTGCATGGCTAAAGAAAACATCAGCAAAATGAATAGGGAACCAACTGTATAGAATAATATATTTGCTAATGATCCATAAGATAGAGGTTTGATCTCCAAGATATATAAAGACCTCACTCGACTCCACTCCAAAAAGACAAATGATCTAATCAAAAAATCGACAAAGGACCAGGGCAGATGCTTTTCCAAGGAAGAGATACAGAGGGCCCAGAGATGTTTGAAAGGATGCTCGTCATCACTAGCAAATGGAGAAATGCAGATCAAAACCACCATGAGGTACCACCTCACACCGGTTGGAATAGCCATCATAAACAGATCAACAAACAATAGGTGCTGGCGAGACTGAGGTAAAAGGGAACACTATTACACTGTTGGTGGTAATGCAGACTGATGCAGCCATTGTGGATAGCAGTGTGGAATTTCCTCAAAAAGCTGAAAATGGAACCAACCGCCTTTTGACCCAGCGATTCCACTGCTGGGACTATACCCTCGGAATCCCGAAATGCCAATTCAAAAGAACCTGTGCACCCCAATGTTCATAGCAGCACAATTTACAATAGCCAAGTGTTGGAAGCAACCTAAATGTCCATCAGTAGATGATTGGATCAAAAAACAATGGTACATTTACACAATGGAATACTATGCAGCAAAAAGAAAAAAAAAAACTACTAAACTTTGAGACAGCATGTATGGAACTAGAGAGCATTATGCTAAGTGAAGTAAGTGCGGGGTATGAAAGACAAATACCATATGATCTCACCTATAAGTGGAACCTAACCAACAATACAAAGATGCAAAGAAATAAGACGAGAAACACTGAAAGGAAAAGAAATCAACAGGGACAAGAGGGAAGGAGAGGGGAGGGCGGTGGAAAAGGAATGTAAGGGGAAAGTCAAGGAACAAATAGCAAGGACTCATGGACAAAACCAAAGGGGAAAGATTGAAGGAGGGAGAGGGGAAGGGGACAAGGGAATGTGGTGGGAGGAAGGCAGAGACAAATGTATTTGAAAAAAAAATTAATTATTTAAATTTCAAAAAAACAAAATCTATGGTGACTTCCGTAGCAGGGTCCTAAAGAACAGGTTTTAATGACAACTCAAATCTTGGCTCTGCCATTTTCTAGCTATTCTGCATTTTTCCAAGAGACATTTACTTCTCCAATGGAGCCTGTTTCCTCTCCAATAAAATGGTGATACTCATACCTAACTGTGAGGACATTGTGAGAATTAAATAAAATTAGGCATATAAATATTTAACCCATGTTTTAAATGGCATGTGTTAAGTGTCAATAAATGATGACTATTATAAAAAAAATAAAAAAATAAAACATGGTTAATAGGTTGTTTCCTGGTTTATTTTTTTGAGAAAAGTTCTACAAACCTTTAATCAATAAATGGATAAAGAACACCAAAAAGTGTCTTACAGCTTTTTAAAAAAAAATAATAGAAATAGGCAAGAAATGTACTAAAACAGGTTTAGTTTCAACAAATAATAAAGGGACAATTAAAATATCATTGTCACAATCAGATTAATGATTATTGAAAATATTGCTAATATCAAATATTGGTAACTCTGAAAGGAACTGGATAGTCATAGAAACTTTTTCATCTGAAAGCAGTCCTTTTAGCATTTTTGCAGTGCTGTTTTGGTGGAGGTGTATTCTTTTAGCCCTCTTTTTGTCTGGGAAAATCCTTATTTTGCCTTCCATTTGAATTGAGAGCCTTGCTGGGTAAAGCAGTCTTGGCTGCAGGCTTTTGCTTTATATTTCTTGGAATATTTCTTGCCATTCCCTTCTGGCTTGCAGTGTTTTTGTTGAGAAACCACCTGCTAGCTGTGTCTGGGCTCCCTTAAATGTTACTACCTGTTTCTCCCTTGCTTGCTTTAGGATTCTCTGTTTGTCTTTGATATTTGCCATTTTAATGATGATGTGTCTTGGAGTGAACCTCATTGAGTTCCTCTTGAATGAAACCCTATGTGCTTCCTTGACTTGTGGGACTATTTCTCTCCTCCAATTAGGGGAGTTTTCCATCATTACTTTTTCAAATGGGTTCTCTATCCCTTGCTCCTCTTCTCCTTCTGGTATCCCTATTATACGGATATTATTATGTTTCAGGTTATCCTGCATTTCCTTCAATACCTCTTCATTCTTTTTGAGTCTTTTTTCATTTTCTTGCTCTTTCTGGGAGCTTCTTTCTTCCTTGTCCTCCAGCTCACTGATTCGGTCCTCAGCTACATTGAGCCTGCTTTGGATTCCTTCTACTGTGTTCTTCAATTCAGAAATGGTATTCTTCATTTCCTTTTGTCTCTTTTGATAGTTTCTATGTCCTTTTTCACACTGATATAGTTTGCAGTAAGTTTGTGGTAGCTTCCCTGTAGTTTTTGGTAATTCTCTCTGAGCTCACTGAGCTTACTGAGTTTCCTTAGAACCATTGTTTGGAACTCAATATCTAATAATTTACTTGCCTCTATTTCATTTATTTCTCTTTCTAGGTACTCCCCCTTTCCCTATGAGGGGGGCGTATTCCTTTGTCTTCCCATTATTTGTGAGACTCTTCTCTTTTGCTTCTGCTTCTTAAGTTGATCTGTCTTGATTTCCTGACCTTGTGGTGTGAACTTCTATGGTTGGAGACCTCTGTTTTTACTTTCTGGATCTGCCTCTGATGATGTCAGATGTTGACCTTGTCTGCCCTTAGGCAGTCTGTTGGAGACTTCCAGGAAACTACTGTTTGTGCCTTTCTCCTTCAGCTATTAATCTATTTACTCTGCACTCAGCAGGGTGTCTTAGATGGCTCACACAGGGCAGAGTCCCTCCTGGGGGCAGGGTTATTGGGTCCTTTCACGCTGCTGCCATATGGGGGAGAAGTCCATACTGGGATCCTGCTGGCTACTCTCTCCGTTCTCTCCCTAAAGTCTCCATCCCCAGTCTCTCCTAAAGTGTCTCCAGACTTTTCTGCGTCCCCTTTAACTCGGGATCTACTGTCTGTGGCTGCCACTCTGCACACAGCAGGCAGCTTAGACAGCACACAATGGGGTGGAATCCCACCTGGGGGCCGGGATATTGGGTCCTTTGACGTTGATCCCATTCAGGGATAGTGGTCTCTGCCTGAGGAAGATGGCTGGTGCCATGTGGGGGATGAGTTAGCACCGAGATTCCCCTGGCTACTCTCTCAGTTCTTTTCCCAAAGCCTCCTTCCCCAGTGTCTCCTCAGGTGTCTCTAGTCCACTCTGCCCCCACCTTTGCCAGAGACCAGTGTAAGTTGGTGGAAATAAAAATTTTGCATTGGCTCTTTCAACGGTTCTTTGTGTCTCCAGCTGCCTGTCTCTGGCAGAGAGCAACGCTGCCGCTTTTCGCAGCTGGCTGTTTTCTGTGTACTTTTTGGGCTCTGGTGCTGTGGGCCAGAGATCCCTGCTTTGGGTCAGACCCCGGCCTTCTCAGGGGGATCCAACTGACCTTTCAATATCCTTCTGATGCTGCCGCCCGTGGGTGCCTCACTCGCCTTCTCAGGTCTGTACTGTAGTCCTTTCCAGTTAGATGACGCTAAAGCCGATTCTTAAGTCTCCGAGGTTACAAGGCTTCTCTCTCGCGATTGTTCAGTTGTTTGTTCCAAGTGATTTCTCCACAATTTACTTGTAATTCCAGGTTGCTCCTCGGAGGAAGTCAGTGTGATTTCCACTCACTCCTCCGCCATCTTGATTTGAATAAAATTTTCTTCTTTTTTTACAGCTGAGTAGTATTCCACTGCAGAAATATCCCATATTTGTTTTACCCACTTATCTACTGATGGACACTTGGGCTGCTTCCATATCTTAGTGATTATAAATAATGCTGCAATGAATATACAAGTGCTTATGTTCTTTCAAGTTAGTGTTTTGGGTTTCTTCAGATATATTCCCAGAAGTAGGATTGCGGAGTCAAAAGACAGATCCATTTTTAATTTTTTGAAGTATCTCCATACTGTTTTCCACAGTGGCTGTAGCAATCTGCATTCCTACCAACAGGGCAGAACAGTTCTCCTTTATCCACATCCTCGTCAGCACTTATGTTTGTTGATTTACTGATGATAGCCATTCTGACAGGTGTGAGGTAACATCTTATTGTGGTTTTAATTTGTAATTCTCTGATGATTAGTGATGTTGACTATGTTTTCATATGCCTATAGGACATCTGTATGTCCTCTTTGGAGAAGTGTCCATTCAGGTCCTTTGTCCATTTTTTAATTGGATTCTTTTTTTTTTTTTTGGTATTGTGTTTTATAAGTTCTTTACAAATTTTGGATACATGGCACCCCTTATCAGATATATGGGGCCCATGTAATCCCATTCCTTAGGTTGTCTTTTTAAATGGATTAGAGAGTTAAATGTTAGGCCAGAAACCATAAAGATCCTAGAAAAAAACATAGGTAATAATATCTTGAACATTGCTTGTTGCAACATTTTATCTGCTATATCTCCTCAGGCAAGGGAAAAAAGGAAAAAAAAGAAAGAAATGGGAATGTTATCTTAATGACATTTAGTAAGCCTCCAAAATTTGTGTTTCTATTAATTGTTTATTTTTTTATTTTTATTGTTTATGCTGTTACAGTTGTACTTGCTTTTTCTCCATTTCCCCATCTCCACTTAGCTCCACCTTATCCTCTCCCCATGCCAGTACCCATATTGTTCACTGTGTCTGTGGGTTGTGTATAAATGTTCTTTGGTTAACCCTCTCCTTAATCTGAGTGAAAGGAGCAAAAATAAATCAAAATTCTCTTTGGATAGGATTAAATGTTAATTTTTCTTCTTATGTCTTTTCTCTCTTTGCTAGACTCCCTTCTTACAATTACCAAAGTTTTAACACACACACAATCCAGCCAATGATGAGGGGACTACTTTGAAATTGAATTATTTAGCAATATATGAAATAGTCTCTAATTATATTTATTATAAACTATTTTGTAATTATATATGTTATAAATATATAGCTAAATTACTAATATTCAAAATATTAAGGCAAATGTAAGGTGGAATTTTGAACATGAGATTGGTTTTAACTCAAATATACTAATACCTGCTTACATTTCCACACTAAATTTCTCCCACAACACAAATTAAACATAACCAAAGCTAAAAGTAAGCAAAATAAATTTTTCACCAAAAATTCATTTTTTACCTATGTTCTCTTTTTTAATAATAGCATCCCCACCCTCACAAGTCATTCTGGGTAATAATGAAGTCATGTCCAGTTCTTTCATCATCCACAACTAATCTGTAAATTCTACTTCCTTTCCATTCCTTCTTCCAATACCCAAGTCAGATCCCTATTACATCTCAAATATACCATGGTAATAGCTTATTAATTGAGTTTTCATATCTATAATCTCTACCTTGTCCCAAATTAACTCCATGATAGCAACCATTTTTGCATTAAGGCACAAATTAGATCTTGATCCTCAAAAATTCTTACCATATTTTATTACTTATAGGATAAAGTGTTCCAGGTTCCTTCAATTATGCATTTCCAGACTCATATCTTGCCATTGTGCTCCCTTATACCCTATTTTCCAGCCACTCTGAACTTCTCAACATCTGTCAGTGTTCAAGTATATTTTCACCTGTTTACTTCTCTGACTTTACATGGGCTATTGCTCCCTTGTCCCTTGCTCATTTTTTAAGGCTGAGATTCATGACTATGCCCTTAGCCTTTGTTCATTTTGTTTTATTTTTCCTTGTTTTTTTTTCTTCCACTATATTCCCTTATTTATGTGAAATTTCATTATTTTGGACAATCCTACCCAGTCAACTGTAAGACCTTTGAAAGGGTTCTGGATAAATCTCTTCATTAAATAATATGTAATGATCATAATAATTCAAAATATTTGTTGAATTAGGTTGAATATTGATCTTGTTAGAGAAGATGTTTAAAGTTGTTCTGAGACAAAGGATATTATAGAAAGAATATTATAGGTACTATAATGAATATGTGAAAAATGGTCTTGCAGATAGAGATTTATGGTTGAACATTGTAAGTTGATTCTGACACCAGTTATGCACTTTTTTATTATTTTCTGTTGCGCAAGGATAGTTCTTTGTGTTAAGAATTATGGAAGAGAAATTTAAAATATCCAAATGCCACTTCTACTGGCAAATTAACATTAATTTCTCTTGATGAGAGATTGTCAGATATATAATATTTCCATTTCTAACCTATGTAAGTCCCAGGAATCATATGCCCAAAATAGAAGAAAATTACTACTACAATATAAGCTTCAGAAAGTCACTTTTGTTTACCCATATATCCCAATCATTTAGTACCATGTCTGACACAAAGTAGTTGCTCAGTAAATACCTCTTATGTGAGTGGGATACCTAACAGATGAGTGAATTAGAAGTCAATTTTAGAGGACAGAGTGGGGCAGGGGAAAGTGATGTTGGGAAGGTAGAGACAAATGTATTTGAACAATTAAAAAATTCACTTTTATACATTTTGGGGCTACAGAATAGGGAAAAATAAAATAAATCTCAAATACTAATAATTACATAGTATATATATGAAATTAAAAGAAAATGACAGTAAATGGTAAGAAGATTTGTACTGGACTTCCTTTAAATATGCTTATATATTGTTTACTTGTATGAAATCACAAAAGAAAATTGATCTGTATTTGAGTCTAATGTATGTATGTATGTAGTTTAAACTATGTATATAGTTTTTATTGGATCAAGGCAAAAATTCTAGTCTTTTATTTGAGCCAAAAATCATAATTATATTCAGTCAAGTTTTACATGAGGATAGATAAATATATATTCCATTTAGATCTGTTAATATAAAGGATTTAATAGATTTCCTAGCATTGATCCATTCCTGCATTCATGAAATAAACCTCACTTGCCATGGTGGATAAAGTTTTTCAAATACAGTTGGATATCACTTGTTGATGATTTAGTTGTAATTTTTGCATCTATATTTATAATTGAGATTGATATTTTGTTTCTATATTCTCTTTTTTAGGTTTTGTTATCAGCAACACAGGATAGCTTTTCATCTTTCTCTATGTCCTGGAAATATTTAAATGGGCTGAAAACTGTCTGTTCCATGAGTTTTTAAAAAGAAAGTTATCTAATGAAATAACCTAGACCTACTCTTTGAGGGAATAGGGAAACATTCACATTTACTTAAACTTTCTCAGGTTTTCTATAATGATTTTAGTCAACTTTGATAAATTCCCAACAATTCATATATTTCACAAAAAAGACCTTAGAAATTAACTAATAATGTTTTTATAGAATAAACTTATTTTTATATTTTTTTATATCTTCTCTTATAGATGTTTTCTGTTGCTTTCCAAAATATTTTGAACATCTGTCCCACAGTTTGAATCTTAACTTCCAGAAAACAAACAAATAAATACAACCAGTACATTTCTTCACACCTATGTCACTATGGTGCTAACACTAGATCCCAACTCTGCCAATCAAGGTACCTGTAGAATTCTAGTGTTTGGAAATTAGTTGCATGATAATTCAGACTAGTCATGGAAACACTGTCTTACTAGATGTTATGAAATGAATGTTTGTGTCCCTTCACCCCAAAATTCATATACTGAAGGCCTAACTCCCTGTGTGGCTCTATTTGGAGATGTAGGCTCTAAGGAAATAATTAAGGTTATGTGAGGTCATAATGGTGAGACTCCAATCCAATAAGATTAGTGTCTTTATGAGAAGAGACATCTCAGAGCTCGCTAGTCTCCAAACCAGCACAAGGAAGATGTCACTGTAACACACTGAATACACAGGGAGAAGGCATTCATCTCTGCAAACAAGGAAGACATACATCCTCACCAGAACCCCAGAATGCTAACACCCTGGTCCAGGACTCCCTCAGCCTCCCAAACTATGAGAAATCAATTCCTGACATTTATCCACACCGCCTGTGATATTATGTTATAGCAGCCTGAGCAAACCGATAACACCAGAGTAGAATGAAGCAGAGTGCATGGTCTCAAGCCAGTAGTAGCGCAGACAGCTTCTACAGCAGAAAGGTAAAGTAGCTTCTTGGTGCCAATTCTATGCTTGGCTGTATTGTTGCAGCCCCCCTAAAAATTCTGTATGCAAGATGTATCCCTTTCTAGACTCCATTCTACCTAAACATGTAAAGTATGTCTTCTGCAAAGAATCTTACCCATACAACACACCCACTTTTAATTAATTTATTTAGATATTTTCATTTCTAATGCCCATGTTTTTTTCTCATCAAAATTGCATATTTTACATTCAAAGAGGCAATACAGGCAAAAAGGTAAAGGTAACCTTTTAGGGATACTTGTATAAGCAGGCCCCTCAAAGATGTTCACATCCTAATCTCCAGAACGTGTGACTATATTATATAATATGACAAGAGGAAATTAAGATTGCAGATAAAATCCAATGACTACTGGATTATCTGTGTGGAGCAAGTGTAATTGGAAGGATTTTTATAAGAAGAACAGGGAGGAAGAATAGTATCAGAGTACGGCTATATGAGAAAAACTCATCCAACCATTGCTGGCTTTGAAGAAGGAGGGGGCCATGTTCCAAGGCATGCAGTAGCCCCTAGAAGCTGGTAAGCAGAAAGAAATAAATTGTCCTCAAGAGCTTCCAGAAGAAAGACAGTTCTGCCCACACCTTGATTTTAGCACAATGAGACCCATTTAAGTAATAAGATAATTAATGTGGGCTGCTGATACCACCAAGTATGTTGTAATCTGTTTCAGCAGTTATAGGAAACTAATACATTGGTTAAGGAATGCACTTTAGAATCAGAGAGGACAGTGATCAAATTACAACCGCACCACCTGTAAACTATGTACCCTTACACAAGAAATTTAACTTCTATAAGGTTTTGATTCCTCAACTATAAAACTGATATAATAATGTAATAATATTCTATAAAATTATGTAATACTGTCCCAAGGGACAGGTATGAGGATTATTCTGCATGATCCATGATACCTAGTTGGCAAACATTTGACATATATCGCTCATTTAAAAAAATTATAAGAATTAGATTTCCATTTATCTACTTTATAGTCATAATTTTCTCTACTTATATGTTATAGTCTAATATCTTGAACTATTGATTAGCTAATTTACTTTCGCATTTTATACTGCAAGCTTTTAAAGTTATTGCTTTTTTTCCATGTATAGTCTTGGTGGCATCATGTGAACTTTGATAAGCAGTCTTCTCATCATATTTGTTTTTTACTGCTTTTAATTTCTACTTTGACTCAAAAATTGCTTGAGAAAGTTTTCTCTTGTCTTAAATTTAAAAGTGGCTGAATTTGTTGCTCTTATTGATAACATTTAGAGCTTTAACAATTTCTATCTGTATCACATACAGATCAGAAAATGTGTCTTATGTAATTGGACCTTTCATATTTATAGGATTTGCTTGAGATACTGCTGAATGAACACACAATCTTCTGTTTCCATAATAATTAAACTATTTCATAAATTATGATTCTGCAAACATATATTTATACTTGCTTATTCTTGTAAAGACTGGAATTTTTAATCTATAAAAATTTATATATTTTTTCTTTTTTAAATATATGTTATTGATTATGCTATTACAGTTGTTTCAATTTTTCCCCTTTTGTTCCATTCCACCCAGTACCCCCCGTTCCCTCCAGCAATACCCACCCTTAGTTCATGTCTGTGGGTCATGCATATAAGGTTTTTGGCTACTCCATTTCATACACTGTTCTTAACAACCCACTGTCTATTGCGTAGCTACCAGTTTGTAGTTCTTAATCCCTGCACCTTTTCCCCTATTCTCCCCCTTACCCCTCCCAACTAATAACCCTCCAAATGATCTCCATATCTATAATTCTGTTTCTGTTCTGCTTGTTTGCTTAGTTTGCTTTTAGATTCAATTGTTGATAGCTGTGAATTTATTGCCATTTTAATCTTCATATTTTTGATTTTCTTTTTCTTAAATAAGTCATTAATGTTTCATAGAATGCTATTGCAGGCCCTTTATGAATGTCCTTTAACATTTCAAATAATAATGGCTTTGTGATGATTATGCAAGTTATCTGGACTATCACAGAATTTTTTTAAATTTTATTTTAATTTATTTTTTCAAATACATTTGTCTCTGCCTACCCACACCACTTTCCCTTGGCCCCTCCCTCCTTCCCTCCCTCAGCTCTTCCCCTTCGGTTTTGTCCATGAGTTCTTGCTATATGTTCTTTGACTTTCCCCTTCCCTTCCTTGTCCCCGCCCCCCCTTCCCTCTTGTCTCTGTTGATTTCTTTTCCTTTCAGTGTTTTTGGTCTTATTTTCCTTGTATCTTTGTATTGTTGGTTAGGTTCTACTTATAGGTGAGATCATATGGTATTTGTCTTTCACCCCCTGGCTTATTTCACTTAGCATAATGCTCTCCAGTTCCATCCTGGCTTATTTCACTTAGCATAATGCTCTCCAGTTCCATCCATGCTGTCGCGAAGTTTAGTAGTTCTTTTTTCTTTCTGCTGCATAGTATTCCATTGTGTATATGTACCATAACTTTTTCATCCAATCATCTACTGATGGGCGTTTAGGTTACTTCCAACACTTGGCTGTTGTATATTTTTGAGAAAACAGTTCATCCAATTTCAGCCCAGAGAAGATAAAACTGCCCAGCAGAATCAAAAGCCAAGTAAACAGTTATTTTACTGTAAGATTTGAAATTACTTTGTATGCAGCAATAAAAAATTGATATCCATTTTTCAAAAAAACATATTTTTTATTATTTCCTCAGATTCCTAAGAGTTATTTTTCTACATATGTTGTTCTCTGCTATTTATGTTTAACATTTGTCATCTCATCCTTAGGGCCTGTATTTTCTTCTATTTAAAATTTACCTTTTGTCCCTTCCAGGACTTTTACTTTGATAACAACTTTGCCTTAAATGAATACTGAATATGTTTTTATTTTCATCTGCTATTTCAACATTTACTCATTTGTTTTTGTTTTCTGTTTCTATATTTCTTGTAAATAGCATATATTTTAATTTTATTACCTTTTCTCAATTTGAAAGTCTTTTCTTGTCATTATAATATTTTATGCACTTGTATTTTTAACAGAAATTTTAATATTTTGAGATATAGAGTTTTGTTATGTATGAACACAGATATTCATCTGCTTTAATTATAATTCCATTTCAGAGTGATGTTAATATTATTACACATTACTTAAAAAGTTTTAAAAACATCATTGAGGCCATATGTATCATCATAATTTAAATAAGCCTGAAGACCATCTATGGCAATATGATTATGTCATTTGTTCTTCAAAAAAAAAAATAAATAAACCTTAGTGAATGAAAGATAAGGCTGTAAACTGCTATGTAACTTCACTATTTCATTCAGGAAATTCCCATGATCATTTATCAGAGACATAATCTTCTCACCTGGATAAGCATTTTGCTCATCAATTAAGGTTCAGTTCAAGACCATGCTTTCCTGTGTCCACCAAACCTAAACTATATCATGAATTTAGCCCTACCTCCATCAATCCCATTTGAAAAGACCAGCCTTCAATCATTTGATCCTAGATTCAAAGTCTATTAAATCTCCTACTATAGATCCCCCCTTTTAAAACAGAAGATTTTGTGGTATTCACCCTTACTGTACAAATTTCTAATAAATTTAATTATATTAAGTCTGAAGCTAGTTTGAAATATTGAATAATATTAAAATCATCATAAAGTGTCATCTCTAATTTATGATAAAAAACTCAACACCCCTTAATTTTCCCAAGCCCATTCCCACATTACAACATGTACTAAATAACATGATTTACACCAAGGTTATTGCAATTAATTTCATAAATTTTCTTGAACAATAATTTAGTCTTAATTTCTATTAGTTGTCATATTTTTATACCTGGCTTCCCCAATTATGAGCATTTCATTTAGAATTATTTTATAATTAATTGGAATATTGCTGAAATACATACTAATGACGTATTTCACAGAAATAGAACAGACATTTCAAAAATTTATATGGAACCATAAACGACCCTGAATAGCCGTGGCAATTTTGAGAAACACAAAGTAGGAGGGATCACAATACCGGACATCAAACTCTACTACAAAGCCACTATACTCAAAACAATCTGGTACTGGCACAAGAACAGACCCATAGACCAGTGGAACAGAATAGAAAGCCCAGAAATAAGCCCAGGTCTCTATGGACATCTAATATTTGACAAAGGGGGCAGAAGCATAAAATGGAGCCATAATAGCCTCTTCAACAAATGGTGTTGGGAGAACTGGACGGCTCCATGCAAAAAATTGAAATTGGATCATCAGCTGACACCATACACAAAAAGAAACTCAAGATGGATAAAAGACTTAAATATAAGTCGCAACACCATCAAAGTCCTAGAGGAGACCATTGGCAGGAAACTCTCAGATATCCCATGCAGCAATTTTTTCACAGATATGTCTCTTAAAGCAAGAGACATAAAGGAAAAAATAAACAAGTGGGACTTCATCAAAATAAGAAGCTTCTTCAGGGCTAAAGAAAACATCAGCAAAATGAAAAGAGAGCCAACCCTATGGGAAAATATATTTGCTAATGATACATCAGATAGAGGTTTGATCTCCAAGATATATAAAGAACTCACTCGACTCCACTCCATACTGAAACCTTTTAAACACTTTTAAAACTAATCTGTAAGTGAATTCTTTGTATATTTGAATACCTGTTCTATTTCTAAGGAAAGTCATTTAGATAAAAATTGTCTCAAGGCATTTTAAACATCCTCCTCCAATATCTGATATTTAGCATTACAGAGAATTTGGAAGCTGGACTGTTTTTTTACAGATAATGTTTTATTTTTCTTCTTTTGATCTGTGTTGTCTTAGATTTATTTTTCCTCATGTGCCCAGGTGACTTTTTTCTAAAACAAAGCCTTCTTTTTTTAAAAGTTTTACTTGAAGTGATAAAGTTTTTCCTGGACATTGCTTCATTTTGTATATGTTAATACTTTTCTGAAGAAATATTTCTCCGATGATAACTTAATGTCTTGAACAATAACTTAATTTAGTTATTCTTGTTTTTTTCCTCCTGCTGAAACACTCATAATTGCATTCTCGGTCATTCCTTTTCTTTTCCTTCCTTGCAATGGACAAAAGCATCTCAAGTTTATCTCCCATGTCATTAAATTGATTCTCTTCTTTGGGAATCCTGTTCTTTAACTTTTTGATGAAAATTTAATTCAGACAAAAAGTAGATTGTTTCCTTATGTCTTTGTCTTTTCCTTCTCTTTTTTCATCTGTTCAGTCTTGATGGTTTTCAATAACAAGAATATCAAAGAGTTTTTTGATGTAATTTTAAGGGTTTTTTTAATAATAGTTCGTTTTCAGAGCTAATGTCATTTTCTAAGTCTTCATTTAATATTCCCTCCCTTTGGTCTGAAGTGCTTTTACTCTTTACATCATTAAACTTTGTGGAAGTTAACTAGGGTTGGCGCTCAGCAGGATATCTGGTGCTGCTTCTCCTTGACACTGCTTAGTGCTTGGGTGCTGGCTACATTTTGGAGTTAGGGCTGGAGAGCAAGCTGATATGTGGTAGTCCCAGTCTGTTTACCTAATTCCCAAACAATATTCTGGATATAAAAATATATATAACATATAAAGATATATACCAATACATATGCCTCTTTATTAACATTAACAATAAATTGTCTCATAACTATCACAAATCCAAATTATCCATGCACATAAAATACATTTTGAGAAGCCTGAAACCACTGAAATATAATGTCAAAACATTGATGACCTCTTTTGGGGAGAAAGTTGTATGTCTGTTTAATATAATGAGGCTTTATTGTTTACATTAAAACTTGAAAGGGATACTACATTTCAGTTACAGAGTAATGAAAATAAAGATTTATTTTTTCCCCACCCAGTTACATAACTACCCTGAATTCAGACCCCAGGGTAGGGCACCAGCTCTAGTTTTATTTCTTTGATGTAAGTGGAATAAATTCTTTGCTTACCATCTTAAAACACTAAATGAATTGTGTGAATAAATATGAGACTTAGAAACAGTTTTCAAGGCATCTCCAGTTTTGCCCTTATCCATCACAGCTTACTTATGGATTTGGGACCCTGGAAGTTGTAAAAGGAAATGTATTCCTCTCTGACCTTTCAAAAACACGCACCTTTGAAGCAGAGGGAGAGCAGTCAGTTTTCTGCTTGGTACAAATTCTGAGTCTCCAAGAACAGCTAGAAAATAATGGTGAAAGGACAGAATATATTTCTTTTGTCTGTTGGGTGATAAGGGTTATTACTCAATTTCTTGAAGTGTATCATATAGATGTTTACTATCAAAAATTTCTACCATCAGTTCTCTCAGTCATTTTTCTATGAAACAATCTTGACATTTTTGGAGGTGATCTGGAGGTAATATCAACAGCATAGTTTCTATCCAGATTCCAAATTAAACTAAAAGTATATCAAGCTGTTTTAATTTTATACATGTAGCATATACACAACTAAAATGCAATTTTTAAGGTATCGCTTAGTTTACTGAAACACCATTCCAAATCTATACAAGCGGGGACCACCCCAAAATGGAATTATCTTCTGGAAGGTGGGCTCCTTGTAGTACAGGCTTCGCCCACTAGGTGAATGTTCTAGGTACCCATCTGTATCCATGTACCAGCTGGTCTTGTTATGAGAGGCTGCATTCAGCTTCAGTGGGTTTTTTGAAGGCTTTTCCAACATGTTTGCCCATTACATGATGTGTGGTTTATGAGCACACCTGCCCACACCGTGCTGAGTGTTCGCTAGTTTTTGACCAAAAATGGCATGATCCCCAATACCCCACCATCTGTATTCACCCAGTCTCACCCTGAGTGACTTCTTTTTTGTTTCCCCAGATGAAAAAAGTCCTTAAAGGGAAATATTTTGTCCATGTGGAAAAGGTAATACAGAAAACAGCAGAAGCACTAAAGAGTATCAAAATTGACGAGTTCAAAAACTGTTTTGAGAGATGGAGAAAAGTTTTGATAGGTATGTTGCATCAAATGGAGAGTACTTTGAAAGTGACTGAAGTTTAAACATGTAAGAATTAAATGCATGATTTTTTTTAGAAGTAAAATCCATTTTGGGGGGCCCCTGTCATATTGTCACTTCATAAGAAAAAAAATAATTTGCATGAATAAAATGAATAAGTGCTATCCTTGAGTATAGAATCTGCAAATAACTTTTCTTCTTAGAGTTTCTTTTTTTTTAATTTTTTGGGTTTACCTTAGGTCAAAATACACATTTCTAAATTTACATTTTCTTTTAACACACACACACGCACACACACACACAATAATATTCTACTTAAACTAGTCCATGTTTTTTTAAAAACTCTATGAATTAATACATTCTTTTGGTAGTACATAATAGATTAGATAGATAGATAATACAGTTATACTTTCTTTTCTTCTTAGTCTTAGTCCTAAGACATTATAAGCAGTTTGGGGAGGAAAAAGCCCCATGGTGTCTTTTTTTTTTTATAATCGTAACCTTAAAATTGCAAGTGTTGTAAACTGCTTCATGGCCATCAACTAAAGTATTATTCTCAGTTTCTGCCTCATTATAATGATACCCGAGGCTTGATCTCTCATCCAGCTCCGTACAGAACCAGGGAGAGCACAGGACTAGTAACAAGTAACCATGGAAACCGAACTCCATTCATGTTTGCACAAAATGGACGATGTATTGCTGTGGAATTTCATTTAAATGAAATGTTTTGATTATTTCATGAGTTCAGATTCTTTGGAAAAACAAAGCCTTACTCAAGTCAATAGGTTATCCATCAAGTGCTGAAACTATGCTCTCTATCTAAAAAAATAATAGAATTCCATAAGACAAATATTTTTAAGATTTTACAAAAAAGAATAGAGCAAAGTACCCCGGCTGAAAATCCTATCTGGCATGGAGCAAAGAAAGGGCTCTCTATTTGCCACTGAGCTGGAGAAGATAATCCAGGGAAATACATGGCCATCTGAGAATCGAGGAACTTTTAAATCAGACTGACTCATTAGTGTCTTTGCTGCTCCTTTTCAGAAGGAACTAATTACTAAACAAAACCCAGAAAGAATCTTTGGGTGTATAATTTAGAAATAAATATTGCCTTGCTCTTTGTGTATATAATACATTTATGAAAACTGTATATGCAAAATTAAATCATATACATTCAACTGAACATAACGAAACACAGTTTGGGTATCAAACATGTTTCCTCCAAAAGACTTTCATAGAAGAGTTATGAGAAACAAAATGAAAAGAATAGTGATTAAGAAATATTATTAGTAATTTGTAGACTCCCACATATTTCTATAATATATCAAGACCATATTTTCATTTCTTTTTTTTAAGTTTATTTATTTATTTATTTAACAAAAATCCAATGTCAGACGATTGTGCTCAGGACTGGAAAAGGGGTGGGTGGATGGATATGGCAGGGATGTCAAAGAGCTTCCCCTTTCACAATTTCATCTTTTCAAACCTAGAGCTCCCTGAGCACACTGAAAGAAGCTACAGGAGAGGTTGCCCTATCCACACAGACAAGACACCCTGACTCAGGGTGCAGGCCCTGCTGGAGGTGCAGCCAGGACACATAAAGGACACTGCCTGAGGTGCAAGAGCTCAGAATGGCCTGCACAGCACCTTGAGAGAAACTCACTTAGGAGGATGCCCCCTCACAGGAAAGAGCCAACTAGCTAGCTGGAGAGCAAGGATGTCCTGGGCCCTGGGAGCAAAGACCAGGCAATCAGGTGTTACCTTCCAGTGGTAGAGGAAATGCTGGTGGGTTCTCATAGCTGTTTTCATGTTCCAGTGAGTCACAGGTGGTATAGGCAACATCTGGATTTCACAAGGTCCTTTGATCAGCATCAAAGGCATTTTAAGCATGGAGCTGGGCCTATCCCTAAGCCACCTTGCAAAAACCTGCTGCCATTCTCCAGGAGCTCCTAACCATGCAACCTGAAAAATCTGACTGCCCTGCTTCTTGCTTCTGAGGAGTGTCCTTTAGAACATGACTGTTTCTTTGAAGTGTCCACTAGAGCCTGCTGTTTGGGTTCCTTCATGTCCATGTCCACTAAGGTCCATATAGTGCTATCCCTGTTTGAAGCTCTGACATCCCAGCTTCCTCTACAACACACTCTGAAGTTCTCTATAACCTCAGACCATGAAGTTACTCTTGGGTCTACCAACAGCATTCAAGGACTCAATGACCTGGCTCCACTAAAGGGGGTCCTGACAGAGACTGATCCTTTCTCACCAAGTCTCACTGAAGGGCAATTTATGAGTTCCTCACATGAAAATAAGGTAAAAATAGCAGCAACATACATAGCTCAAAACACCTCACTCTGGTTTCCTGGAGGGAAGAATACTACTGCTAAAAAATAAAAAATAAATTTAAATAAATAAAAAATAAATAACATCAGAAGTCAGGGACAGGGTGTTAGAGAGTTAGCATGCAGGGAGTTTGGACCCCTTTGCTGGGTTGCTGGGAAACATAACTCAGTTTCCTAGGTAGCTGCCTCAGCAGGAGGGCTACAAAAAGATGCCAGTGAGCACCTTAGGAGGACATCTTCTGGGAGCAGCCTTGGCCCTGATCGCTCTCAGAGAGGTTCCCTTGGTCAGGTGAGCCCTATAGTTGGGTGGTATCTACAGGACAGAGCCTGGCTTCAAAATAACACTTGAAGAGAACCATTGGAACTGGCAGGTCATAGGAGAATGTGCTGCCAAGAAATAGAAACACAGGGTGCCAGGTCTGGGGAAGACCAAACTGGTTTAAAGCATGTGCATGACCAGGACTAACCTGAGCTTTTGGTCCAGCTGCAGAAAACCAAACATACTCAACTTTACTGGAAGAAAGTGTGGTCCATAAAAATCGTAGAAGTCATGGGCTACACCCCTGCTGAATGCTACTAATACCCTCTTTGTTTCTCCTACTACCATAACCACTAAAAGAAAAATTAGCTTATTTCCATTTTAGCTCAGGGAATAGAAATTGAAACCCAAATGATAATGTGGGCTGAAAACGCCTGTAAAATTGTAAGGCTGGATTTGAGCTGAACATAATAGATCACATCCTCCTATTATTCTGGCACATACCAAACCTCAGGGTTTCCTGAAACCAATCAGGCAGTAGGAATCCAAAAACTACAGGTTAAACCTCCATGGAGGTCCAGACAAAGATGGAGGAGGGAAAGGTGAATTTCACCAAGGTATTTATGCCAAGGCAGGTTCCTTGTGTAAGACTTGTGGGCCAACCAGGTGGGGAAGCACAAAGCATGCTCACTTGTACTCCCTCCCAGAGAGAAAGCCAACTTGCAAACCATGTCAGACCACACCTGGAAAGGCAGCCTGCCAGTTTTCCATTCTATTCTACCAGAAACAACCTTCGCAGCAAAAAGAAAAAAAGAACTACTAAACTTCGCGACAGCATGGATGGAACTCGAGAGCATTATGCTAAGCAAAATAAGCCAGGGGGCGAAAGACAAATACCATATGATCTCACCTATAAGTGGAACCTAACCAACAATACAAAGATGCAAGGAAAATAAGACCAGCAACACTGAAAGGAAAAGAAATCAACAGAGATAAGAGGGAAGGAGGGGGGCGGGTACAAGGAAGGGAAGGGGAAAGTCAAGGAACATATAGTAAGGACTCATGGACAAAACCAAAGGGGAAGAGCTGAGGGAGGGAAGGAGGGAGGGGGCAAGGGAAAGTGGTGGGGGGTAGGCAGAGATAAATGTATTTGAAAAGATAAATTAAAAAAAGAAACAAACAAAAAAGAAACAACCTTCAGGAAAGCCTGAAGTCAAAATACATGTTTTGAAATAGAGGGCTGGACAAAAAGAGCCATTTGAGAGTGTTTCCTTTGGGTCTCCTTCCTTCCTCATTCTTCTGGTTCCAACAAGGAGGAGAATGGGAGAGCAGGGACAAGTCCTGGGGCAGCATGTCTTCATGATGACTCCTCAAACACAACTGATCCAGCTCAAGGAATTTCAACCATTCCCAAAGATACAGGCCCCCCAAGGGCTCAGAGGAGAGGAGACATGAGGTACAGATAACTGGTTGGCAGCAGACAGGGAGCAGAAACAAACTGACAGGTCTTATCTCATCCAGGGCTGCGTAAGAGGGCCATTCCAACTTTTTTTGTTTCTGTGTCAAGATGCCCCTGGAGAAGATGGATATGATATTTAAAGGAGAGGCAAATACCATAAGGACAGGATCCATCTCTACCAAATACAGAACATCAGGAGTTTTGGTGGGCCCCTCACTTGGTGTGATAGGCAGAAATTTCAAATTCTCCTCAAATACACACACACACACACACACACACACACACACATACACAAATGCATAAATAAGCCTTGAATGGAGAATCTGAAACTTTTTTATTTTTAAATAATAATAGTTGTTACTGAATTTAAAAACCACAAACCAGTTGTCCCGGGATTATAAACTGTGTAAGAGACTCTCCAGAGTACCCACATCCTCAGTGTAAGCTATCAACAAGTGCCCTGTATATGGAACCCCAACACCCTCTGGCCAGGGTTCCAGGCCCAGTGTGGCAAACTTGTAGAAAAAGGCAACTATTACCTTCCCACTCTTCCTACCATCTCTCCTAACAGAGGGTCTGGGCCACTGATATACAGTGAACGTCTCTGAGGTCCTTCAATGATTAGGAACCTCAGGGGCCATCTGCCTCACTCTGTTCATCTTCTCCCCAACACCTGCAATGTCCCTAGATGAACTTGAAGCACTTGGTGCTGTGGGGCAAGCAGGTCTTAAAGAGCACAAGACCCACCCTGAATTGAATGTACAGTAGGGGCATATAGCCATACATCTTGACAAAAAGTTGATACATTTGTGCTGCTCCTTGAAAGTGGGAATCATCGTGTGACAGGGCCTGAGGGCATCCTGGGCATCAGAAAGTCCACTGTGATGTCACCTTGATGGGGGTTTCCAAGTGATGTGGGAGACAAGGAAGTTTGTGTCAATGTCCTCACAGCTAATGTATTAATGAATCATATCTCATATGGCCTGGGGCATCACATAAAAATACAGGTAGGCATAATACTTGTGAAAAAAGGCAGCAGCTGTCAGCACCATGAATAGCTCACAGGATTATTAGGAGTTTTAGAGACAGGACTAACTAGGCAGGTTTCACGCATGGTATCGGCCAGAAAAACCCACAATGAGGTCCCATGTTTCTCTCCACACCAGAAATCCAAATGATTTCATCATGGCGGAGGTGGGCATCATCATCAATAGACAGGATGTCCTCTGTCTCAATTTCATTCCAGGGCAAGAATCAATTATTCAAACTGTTTTCAGTATGGACCACCATGTTTCAGGATCCTTGCCTTCACTTCTCTGATTCATGCTGCATTATATTTTAGCTTATAATTTCTTGAAATAGTAAACTCAGGAGCTTGCTCTCTGGCTTCCAGTTCAGGGACTAGCTGCTGCCACCTCTGCCTGTGAGAAACTCGGGCTCCCCAAAACCCCTCTCGCTGCTCACCACCTGGATCCTTCCAGGTGGCGCAGGATGCTTCACACCTCCTGCAGCTGGCCAGTCATTCCCGAAAAATAGACCATATTTTCAATTCAATGTTTAAAATATCTAAGGAAGAAATAAGTGTTAGATCATCTCAAAATTCTAGCTCTAAATTCCCATCTCCTTTTTATTATTTCAGATATATTAGTCTAAAAACAGTCCTCAAGCACTGACCTTTATGGCTGTTATAATCATCTTTGAAAACAGAATATGCTGTAGTAAACTACCTCTCAGTACCCATGCTGAAATATATCTCATATTTAACATTTGAGGTATGCATTTGACAACTGTACCATAGCCAGGAGTAGAAATAAATGGGTCCATGATGGCCTCCAGAAGACTATGATGCCTCAAATATGATGAAACCAAGGACCAACTGCCACAGAGCTCACCAACTATGGCTTTTCCAGGAAAATTCTCTGAGAAATTGTTCAAAATGGTGTGATTGTGGGATACTGCTAACTGGCTCTGATTATCGCATTTGAATTCTTGGTGTATAGTTTGAAGACCACATAGTTCTTACAGATAAATCAGGTACCAGGAAATAATTTTGTCAAGTATTTTAGGAACACTTGCTCTATTTCAGACAC
Organism: Pteronotus mesoamericanus; assembly: GCF_021234165.1. Lineage (NCBI taxonomy): Eukaryota > Metazoa > Chordata > Mammalia > Chiroptera > Mormoopidae > Pteronotus > Pteronotus mesoamericanus. The sequence continues at coordinate 65,254,461 of NW_026555321.1, forward strand.
TCTGTTCAGGTGAAGTGGGGGAATAAGGTACTCATCCTTGAGAATTTTAAAGGCTTACCTCCATACACAAGTAAAGAGTATATGAGACTATATAAGTGGGATGAGAAAATAAGATGTAGGGATTTAGCATAGGTGTAGAAGAGACAAAACAAAGAACAGTTTAAGGAGGTGGAACTTGAAGTGTATTTTAAGGGAGAGGAAATATTTCAAGAAGAAAAGCATTATTTCTTTTAATGTTCAAATTAATTTAAGATTTCTAAGCATGTAGTTACTAGACAGTAATTTATTTAAAAGAGCATATAAATTCAACATGAGAAGTAGGGAATTTGAATTATCTTCATGCCTGTGATACTTTACAAATAATCTAGGAAACAGGATTTCATTGAGAAATAAATAGAAGTTATAACAATTATTTTGTGTTGGATGTTTTAAAAATGTTAGTGTAACAGTTGAATAATTTAATATTTGGTACCCAGATTTGTTTTCAAAAGCAAGACAATGAAAAAGAAAATGTCAACAAGCTGGGAAGAGGATAATTATACATTGCACTTTTTTGCTGATGCTATTTTTATGAGTCTTAGACTATAAGGCCAGTTACATTTTTAATACTTTTTTAGTTTTAACCACCAAAAAATGCAGAGCTGTTAATTTAAGCATTCTTTTTTGCTTATATAATTCTTGCAATAAATTAAAGAAATCTAAATTAGACAGCATTGTTTTTGCAAAAAAACGTGGTACCAGTAAATTTCAAAGCTTTCACTGAATTCTTATTGAATTTAAGAATATTTGACTCATTCAGCTAATTCTTAAAAAAACTTCAAGAAATAAATCACTTTCTTTTGTATATATAATGCTACTGAAATTTGCTTCATTAGAAAGTCATTTAAAAATTAGTAATTAATAAGTCAAAAGTGTCCCTTATATTGGATCATCATTATTTTTCTTCATTCTTACAAAGGTGTAACCTCATTTTGTCTCCATCATCAAATATATCAGCCCCAAGAATTAGCAGAATCTTGGCATTGAGGAAGAATTGGTGTCATGGCCTAGGTAACCCACCATCTTTATATTTTGATGAAAACACAGTTCAGGGTATGGAGACAGACAGGAACACATATTGATAGCTGCATCACTTCAGATGTATTTTTGAGTTCAGTTTCAGAACAATGTATCTGACATATCTTACACCTTGGGATAATCCCAAACAAATGTCTCTCCAAGCCTCCTTTTACTAACCTACAACTTATCCTCTACTGCTAAGAACAGGTGTGAAGCAAACAGGACAACATGGGGAAGAGCTCTATGATAGGGGCTTCATTGTAAAAATAATATCCCTATGACTTTTGGTCTCCACTATTTCCCCAACAATCCTCTGTTAGACCAGAAAATTCCTTCACTTTTGTGTTAAATGATGAAGAACTTTAAATTAACAGTTTCAGTAATTATAAATCCTGGTCATGTGCTTCATTTCTGTGTTGTGGGTACTTTTTTGCAAGGTGGAGGAATGGGTACAAACTCCACCAGGTAACCCATGTGCTTCATGTTTGAGTTAGGTGCATACACAAATGTATATGTACATGTTGATATTAAAATATACAAATAAGTTAAATCATTAAATAATAAATCAATATTTAATTTTTTAATATTTATATTTAAAATAATAAAGATGGCAACTGATTTAAATGCTAAAAAAAACTTTTCAAATTGTTTCTATTCACAACACTGACATTCTTTGATAAGTTGCCCTCGATGTTTGATCTGAATTCACCTATTAATATTATGTTGATTTATTAATCATCTCAGTTGGGAGCTCAAATTTCAATAACTATAAGTAATTACTATATTTTTAAATAAGATAATCTAAAGTAATCATATTAATCTTTTCAATGATGTTCTATTACTATCATGCAAGAAATTATTTTAATTATGAAAACTTTTAAATAAAAAATCATTCCTGCTTCAAACTATGACAAACCTGCCTTGTTATTGGACTTGCCTTTTCACCATAAAAAGCAAGAACACTGGGAAAGCATGAAAAAACTCTTTTCAGATATTGAGAAACACACAATGCAGGGCTGTAATCCTTGAGAAGAAAACAGAGGAAGAAAACACTAAAATCTTCCCCTTTTTATAGACAGGCATTTACAGACCCATAGCAGGAAGGAAAACCTAAGCAATGTTGGTCTTGCTGGACTCAGGATACATAGATGGGAGTTAAAGTAAACTGGCATCTGAATGGAACAACTTGTCCTGAGAAGCTTAGAAACAGTGAATGTCTCAAGGGAAAACAAATATTTGATTTACTTCCCTATGTCTCTATCTTCCTGGGATCGTGATGTTCCTCAAATCCAGGCAGAAACAATCACTAATTTTTGCCTCTCCATATCCAACAAATTGTTGAGAGCCCCCCTGACTCCCCTGCCTCTCAGGAACTTCTCTCTTCCCACTCTGTCTCACATGCCCTGGAGGGCATGAAGGTGGGAGGTGGAGAAAAGGCACACAGGGGAGCTGGGCAGAGAGGATGGCATGCAGAGGGAGGGAGAACAACCCAAAGAATGTGGTGTCCAATCATCTGGCTCCCCACTCTGGAAACTCAGCCTCACTATCACCTTTATCTTTGTTTTCCTAGTCATATATAATAATATTAAACAAATATATTTGTCTCCTCAAGCATTAATAAAAGTTGACTAGAAAAGTCCTTGCAATGACAGATTATTCTCAAATTTTAAAATCTGAAGTTCTGGGCCAAAAGAAGAAGAATCAGGTGGGAGTCAAGATGACAGATATATGAGAGGAATGACAAGAAAGATGGCTTCACTAAAGAGAAAGCATTTTATGACTAAAGGAAAATCTTGTCAGAACATCCCAGAACAGTTGTAATTTCCATTAGCAGTTAATTAAGTTATTCATGCAGGAGCTCATACAACAGAACACTGCTCTTTAATATTTTATTTGTACCTTGAGCCTGGGATACGGGTTTTAAATGGCCATTGTCTGTAACAGCTTCTTTAAAATTAACAAAATATTTGTAAAAAACTGCTTTAAAAAAGCCTGTGTATTTATTGGCTGAGCTACCTGAGGGGAATGCAGGGAAAGAGTGGGGGCTCTAATGCTTCCAGGCCTACAGATAATGGATAACTCACCTAGGTAGTGGCCATTCATTTCAGGCTGCATTTTCACCTAGCTGAGGGTGTTGCCATTGTACAGGCCCACCATCACAGGCAGGATGATCATATCCCACAGGTGTATCTTTGCAACCTGAGGCTTTACAAGTGCTTCAGCAGTCAGTGCTACTTCCACCATCTGGTGCAGTGCAGACACTTCTCAGGCTGTTCAGCTGCTGATCAAGGGCCACATACATTATAGACTTTGGAGGGACTGTTGTAAAGGAAGATTCCGTTGGAAGGAATGGAAAGTTCCAAGAATAGTGACTTCTCATTGGCTGAGCTATGGCAGTCTCCCATTGGCTAAGTTTTTACTGGGCAGAGAGGAGTCTTTCCTTCCAACAACTGGAGTAGCATAGTGGCATCACCCCCTGTCAGAGATGCAGGTGTCTCTTCCAGTCAGGGTCAGTACTGTTACCAAACCAGTAGGGGGAGTCCTACTGCTCTCCACTAACCAGGCAAAACTCCAAAGATAAAGTTCGGTGATGGGGGTGCGGGGGGAGGAATCTTTTATTTAAAATTCAAAACTTCGAAGGAGAATCAAGATGGTGGAGGAATGAGTGGAAGTCACACTGACCTCCTCCCTCTGGAATTACAACTAAATTGTGGAGAAATCACCTGGAACAAACAACTGAACAATAGAGGAGTCTTATAACCTTGGAGACAGAAGAATCAGCTTTAGAGCAATCTAACTGATAAGGAGTGTGGTAGAGACTCAAAAAGGCGAGTGTGGCACCCACCCTCCACCACGTGCAGCACCAGAAGGACATTGAAATGGCCAGTTGGATCCTCCTAAGAAGAATGGGATCGAAACCAAAAGTGGGAATCTCTAGCCTACAGCACGGGAACCCAAAAAGTACACAGATAACAGCCAGCTGTGCAAAGTGGCAGGGTTGCTCTCTGCCAGAGGCAGGTGGCTGGACACCCAAAAAGCTGTTTAAAGGGCAAATGCATATATTTTTATTTGCAGAGACTTACCCTGGGCTCCAGCAAAGGCGGACTCTGAGTGGTCTGGAGACCTGGGAGGAGAGACTGGAGATGGAGGCTTTGGTAAGACAACAGAGTAGCAGGTGGGATCCCAATGCTGACTCATCCCCCATGTGGCAGCAGCCATCTGGCTCAGGCAGAGAACAATCCCTGAGCAACAACAGCATGAGAAGACCCAACAACCCCACCCCAAGGAGGGTCTCTGCCCCACGCTGAGCTGTCTAAGCAGGATTGCTGAGCACAGAGTGACTTGATTAACAGCTGAAGAAGACAGCCACAGACAGTAGATTCCTGGAAATTTCTAACAGACTGCCTAAGGTCAGACAGGGACAAGATCTGACATGATAAGAGGCATATCCAGAAAGTAAAAATAGCAGTCTCCTACCATAGAAGTTCACACCACAAAGTCAGGAAATCAAGACAGATCAATTTAAAAAGCAGAAGCAAAAAAGAAGAGTCTCACAAATAATGGGAAGACAAAGAAATTCCCCGCACTCGAAGGGAAAGGAGGAATCCCCAGACAGAGAAATAAGTGACATAGAGGCAAGTAAACTATCAGATATTGAGTTCCAAACAATGGTTCTAAGGAAGCTCAATGAACTCAGTGAGCTCAGAGAGAATTCCAAAAAATCTACAGGGAAACTATGAGGAACTTACTGCAAACTATATCAGCATGTAAAAGGACATAGAAACTATCAATAAGAGACAAGAGGAAATGAAGAATACAATTTTTGAATAGGAGAACACAGTAGAAAGAATCAAAAGCAGACTAGATAAAGCAGAGGATTGAATCAGCGACCTGGAGGATAAGGTGGAAAAAAGCTCCCAGAAAGAGCAAGAAATTGAAAAAAGACTCAAAAAGAATGAAGAGGCATTGAGGGAAATGCAGGACAACCTGAAACGTAATAATATCCATACAATAGGGACACAAGAAGCAGAAGAGGAGCAAGGGATAGAGAACCGATTTGAAAAAGTAATGATTGAAAACTTCCCTAATTAGAGGAGGGAAAAAGTCACACAAGTCCAGGAAGCACAGAGGGTCCCATTCAAGAGGAACCCAATAAGGCCCACTCCAAGACACATCATCATTAAAATGACAAATATCTAAGACAAACAGAGAATCCTAAAGCAAGCAAGGGAGAAAGAGGTAGTAACATATAAGGGAGCCCCGACACAGCTAGCAGCTGGCTTCTCAACAGAAATACTGCACACCAGAAAGAAGTGACAAGTAATATTCCAAGGTATGAAAAACAAAGGCCTGCAACCAAGACTGCCCTACCCAGCAAGGCTCTCAGTTAAAATGGAAGGTGAAATAAGGAATTTCCCAGACAAAAGAAAACTAAAAGAATACACCTCCACCAAACCAGCACTGCAAAATATGCTAAAGGGACTGCTTTAAGATGAAGAAAAAGTTTCTATGAATACCCAGTTCCTTTCACAGCCACCAATACTTGTTATTACCAATATTTTTAATATTTATTAATCTGATTGTGATAATGATGCTATTTTAATTCTTCCTTTATTATTTGTTGAAACTAAACTTGTTTTTTTTATATTTCTTGCTTATTTCTATTACTTTTTTAAAAAAAGTTTTAAATAACTTTTCGGTATTCTTTATCCATTTATCGATTAAAGATTTGTAGAATTTTTTTCCCTAAAACAAAACAAAACTGTTAGCCATTTTTTAGATGTGTGGTAAATACTTTACCATTCTGTTACTTGTCCTTCGACTTTTTTTATATATGCATTACTATGTAGTCTTAAATGGTTAATATAGTCATATTGTCAAAATTTTACTTTATAGTTTCTGGGTTTGAATATTTTACTTCAGGTCATGAAAAATATTAGTTTGTATTATCTCCTAAAACTGCTTAGATTCTACATATTGATTTTTAACTCACCTGAATATTTCTTGTATAATGTGTGAAATAGGGCTCTATATTTGTTTTATTTCAAGTAATAGTGCTCCATGCACCTTATTTGTTGAATTAGCCTTATTTTACCCATTGATTTAAAATATCAATTTAATCATATATTACATTGTTTGACAGATGTATACATTTATTTCTAGAATGCTCATTATGTTTCATTGATCTACTTATATCTGTACTTGTGTCATGTTGGTTTAATTGCTGAGACTTTATAATGGTTTCAATCTTTTAATATTTTATAATTGACATTTAAAAAAATAATTAAAATCAATGTGCATTTAAGAAAGAAAGAAAGAGAGAGAGATGGAACTCCTACCTTTTGAGACAACATGAATGGAAATGGAGAATATTAAGCTAAGTGAAATAAGCCAGTTGATGAAAGACAATTACCATATGATCTCACCTATAAGTGGACTCTATTCAACAAAATAAACTAATGAACAAAATAAACCACGGGCAAGGAAAACTGGAGCAGACTGAAAGTGACCAGAGGAGATGGGGAAAGATGACAATGGTGGAAAGGAGGGAAAGTGACTAGACAAAGAACATGTATGAATGACCCATGGACATGGACAACAGAATGAGAATTGACTGTGGGAGTGGGGGGTGGGGTGGGATTAGTGGAATGGGGTAAAGGGGGAAAAATTGAGACAATTGTAATAGAATAAACATGATTTATAAATTAAATAAAAATAAATTAATTAATTAAAGGGCATGTGGAAATGCTGTGTACATTGCAACCCCTTTCCCTTGCTGGTTGGACACAGGTTTAGGCTCCCAGAACAGAGTAGACAGTATGATCCAAGCAGGTTCCTGGCACCTCTCCTCAGGGCTTCAGGGCCTGCCTACAGAGCAGCAGGTGCAAAAGAGAGAAGGGAAGGAACACCAGGTCCAAAGACTCTGTGTCCCGTGAAGCCAGATGGAAAACCCCATGCTCTTCCCCAACAGGAGAAGCCAGACCCAGTAGCCACTGGCACATCACCCATGAGTGCTGCAGCGTGGGCCCTGTCAGTGGAGATTCCGCAGCCAGTACTGGAGTTCCTGCTGCCAACCCAGGCTCTGCAGGCCTGGGAAATAGAGGAAAGGCCGCAAACCTGTCATGACCAGAAGTGTACTTCAGCCACCTTCATTTTTCCCAAGGACTGTTGTTTAAAAAAAGAAAAGGAATATGGGTGTGGCCTAGGGCTAGCCTGGCTTAGCAGATTGTGGTAGGGTTTTGTTTTTCTGATTGTGCCTTATTTGCCAGGAAATGGGTTTTGGAGCAGAAAACTGACTATCTTTATTTCAAACTGCATGCTTAAATAAAAGATTCATTTTTCCTTTCCACTGAATTCTGTCTTTGGAGTTATGCCTGGTAGGCAGTAGGCAGTAGGAAACCCCCAATAGCTGGGTTCAGTAACAGAAAATGGTGACTCCAGTGGGAGCGTAGTCATGCATGGAAGGTCAACTCCCTAAGGAGTGAGACTGTGGTATTTCCCTGATGCAGGAAAATTCTCCACATGCCCACTAGACACATCAGCTGCCTAACTGTGCCTGGCAGATGGAAAAGAAATAGGTTTTGGAAAGGAACAGACCCTGGGAAGAATCACCCAAATTTTGGGGCTCCTAGGCAAGCTTTGGGAAGCCCATTGTTTTGGGCCACTTCATTGGAACAATTAAGTTGTGGATAGAGTTGTGAATGTCAGCTTTATGTATACATTCCCAGGTTTTCTGTGTTCTTCTGGTCATAGGGTTTGGCATGCTGCTGTGTATCTGGACCAGCAGGGGCTATTTGGGATGGGCTGCTGGAGGGAGCCCACTGGTAGAATTTTAGTGGGCTGGAGTACATACAGTCATTATCCATTATCCAAGGGAGTATTTATTTATTATTGTAATACTGTGTAGCCTATGTATGTTTTGGATTGTGGGGAAAAGGTGGTCAATGGATGGTTCCCTAGATTACTATACCATTATACAAGTGAATTTATGGGATGAAATCTGTTATGTAAATGCATTTATATCATTGCATAATAAGGTTTCACCAGGTATGGAGAACCACTTGATGGTACAAAGAAGGGAAGATACCACAAAGCTTCTCCCTGGAAGTAAAATGCAGGAAGAAAAGGAAAATTAAAAGGTAAACCTCATTAGTGCTCTGAACCCAGGGGACTCAGGGTTGGTGGTGGAGGACCTCCCCCATCACCATCCCCCCAATACCTCCCACTAGCTATTTTGGAGTAAGGCCCACAGAATCAATAGGTTTTGAGGGAAAAATCTGTCTCCACCTGTGTCTGATGAGAGACAGGTTTTTCCCTCAAAAACATGTCAGGGCACCCAATTTGGTCAGGGAACATCCCTACCCAGAGCAAGGCAATTTCCTTTGAGGCAGTACTCTATAGGTGGAGTAACTCAGGAAGGTCAACCTAGTCACCACTATTGGGCCTATAGTCCATTTTCCACTTCAAATTTAGTAAATTGGAAGAATTCCAACCCCTCATATAGGGAAGATCCTCAGAGAATGGCAGATCTCATCACCTCTATTTTTGTCACTCATCATCCAAACTGGGCAGATGTACATTATCTCCTTAACATCTCGTTAACTGTAGATGAGAGATAGCTGGTTATAAATAAGGCAAATGAAGAGGTCCAATGTATCCACCAAGAAAATCCCAATGTGACCTCCAACCCAACTGGAGCAATTCCTTTGACAGAGCCAACCTGGAATCCAAACACTGAGGACCTTGCCCTACTGTAAGATTACACAAGGTGCATTTTTGAAGGGCTTAAGGAAGGGGTGCCTAAACAAAAGAGCCTGAATGTAATACAAGCTCTTCAACAAAGAATAAGAAACTTCTGAATTTTGAAAAAGGATCTAACAGGTCTATAGAAAGCACACTGATGCTGACCTGCAGGCACCAGAAAATGTGCAGATGGTGAACATGACCTTTATTGGACAAAGTGCCCCAGATATTAGAAGGAAACTCCAGAAGTTAGACCCATCTAACTTTGGGAATGAATCTCTTTCAGCTGATAGACATAGCCTTAAAAGTCTACAACACCTGGAAAACAAGGAAGATAAAGCAGGCCACGATGTTCTTAGAAAGAGGGTGGCAAGACCATAGGAAGAGGTGTAGCCCTAAAGGAAATAGAAGAGGCCCTCTAGGCACCAATCAATGTGCCTATTGCAAGGAACATTGTAAAAAGGAGTGCCCAAAGTTCAAAAGGAAAATAGAGATGAAAACCCTCACTGAGAAATGATAAAAAGGCTAGGGGAGTCTGGTGAAGAATGAGGAGGCCTTTGGACTATCTTAGACATCTCCCAACCTATTTGTATTTCCCCATAGGAGCCCTGGGTACAGTTAATGGTGGCAAACATGCCGATTGATTTCCTTGTAGATACAGGAGCTACATATTTGGTGTTGAATACAAAATTAACTAAGAACGTTCAGATGCAGCAATGGTAACTGAAGTGACATACAACTACAAAAGCAGGTATTCCTTGGGAATAAGAGGATTCTAAGTAATTTTCTCTATATGCCAGGCTGCATAATTCCATTGCTGAGCCAAGATTTACTTTGAAAATTGTGTGCACAAATAACTTTTTCTCCTGAAAAGCAGCAACTATGAATAGAGGTCCCAATGGAAAGTGTTCTCCAGATCCAGGTGTTCCTGACTTGCCTGGAGGATCCCAGGTAAAGTGGTTAACGTCAAACCGTTAAAAGTTCATGTAAAAGAGGGGATGTGGATCCCACTGAAGAAAAAGTACCCCCCCAAAAAAGGAGGACTTAGAGGGAATTCAGTAATAGTGCAGAAATTCTTATAATCAAGACTAACTCGGGCATGCCAGTTTCCCTACAACACTCCCATTTTTCCCATCAAAAACCTCACTCTGATGAACATTGCTCAGGACACTCATCCTACTGTGCCCAACTCCTATACTCTGTTGACCATGGGGACTGGAAATAGCAAATGATTTTCAGTCATCAACTTGAAGGATGACTTTTCCTCCATCCCAATAGACAAATAGGCTCAACTACTGTTCACCTTTGAATGACAGGACATAGAAGCAAAAGCCACACTCCAATACTGCTGGATTGTGCTGCCATAAGGATTTAAGAACTCCCCAACTAAACTTGGTGAAGTATTAGCCAAGGAATTAAATTATATTTAATTGAGATGAGGAGTTCTTCTGCAATATGTATATGACATGTTGATAGCTAGCAGCATCCATGCAGACTGTTTGCTCAACACTATCATATATCTAAATCATTTAGCAAAAAAGGGATAGAAGGTATTACCCCACAAGGCCCAGGTTTGGAAACTGGAGATGGAATACCTGAGATTTCAATTGAAATACGACACTAGGAGCTTGATGGCAGACAAAAAGCAAGCCATTGCTACAATAAAAATCCTAGAGAGCTGGAGACAGTTTCATGGGTTCTTGGGGATTACAAAATTCTGCCCAATTTGGATTTCAAACTTTGAACTTATAATAAAACCACTGTACAATTCCCTTAAAAGGACTGGACTCTAAACCTTTCAGTTGGACAAGGGAATGTAAGGTAGCATTTGATACCTTGAAGGAAAAGCTAATTTCAGCTCCTGCACTAGGATTTCCCAATTTATAGAAGCTTTTCAAATTGTACATTCATGAAAGGAAGGGGATTTGACTGTGGTTACTAACTCAGACTTTGGAAAACATTCCCCAGGCCCATCGCTTCTCTCTCAAAGAACTTGGGTCACATGACAAAGGGATGGCCACCATGCCTCCAAGCAATAGCAGCTGCCTGTGACATCTTACAGGAAGCTGAGAAGTTCATTTTGGGACAGGCTACTATGGTATTAACACCACACCAGGTCCTAACTCTATAGGAACAGAAATGAGGGTATTGGCTGATGGCAGGACACATGGGAAAATATTAGGCTATTTTGTTGGACAACCCAAATGTTTCATTACAGACTACCATAACTGTGAATCCAGCCACTTTGCTCTCAGACATGGAGGGAGACTCAGGACTCCAGCATGACTGCTTGGAAATTATTGACCAAGTTTATTCTAGAAGGCCATATCTACTGGACCAACCATTGGCAGCACCAGACTGGGAGCTGTGCACAGACTGGAGCAGCTTCTTGGAAAATGGTCAATGATGAACAGGGTATGTGGTAGTCACCCTAGACAATGTCATAGAAGCCCAAGCCTTGGCCTTTGGAACCTCAGCACAGGAGGCTGAACTGATAGCCCTCATGACATCTTTAGTATTGTCCCAGGGAAGGAAGGTTAACATATACACAGACTCCAGAAATGCCTTCATGGTAGTCCATGCCCATGGAGCAATATGAAGGAGAGAGAACTCTTAACTTCTGGGAACAAGAATGTCAAACATACAGAAGAGATGTTATAATTGCTATAGGCAGTGAATCTACTGGGCCAGGTTGCCATAATGGACTACCCAGAACACCAAAGAGACAGTTCCCAAATGAGCCAAGGAAACCAAACTGCCAACAAAGCAGCAAAACAAGCGGCTGGAGGGTTGCTATGCCAAGCTGGAGTCCCTGCTTGGACTTTCAAAATTTAAACCTCATTACACATAATGAGATGAGGAATGGGCGCTTGAATGGGGAATCACTAACACTGATTCCAATTGCATATGGAAGATCAACACCCATGGTATCATCTTACTTCCCAAGGCTCTAGTGTACCCCATCTTTAAACACCTACTTGAAAAGGCCCATTATGAAAACGATGCTTTGATGGACCTCATTAGGCCACGTTTGAAAGGCCCTCATTTACAAAGGACCATTCAGAGGATCACTCAACTTGTTTGATATGTGCCAAAGACAATCTTAAGATGGAATGTGACCCAGCAAAAAAAGTAAACACAGTATAAAGAGTTATGCCCATTTGAGGACTGGCAAGTGGATTTTACACAAATGCCTAAATACAAAAGGAATTGCAAAATTTTATTAGTTTTGTGGACACTTTTTTTGGATGGGTAGAGGCATATCCCTCTAGAACTGAGGAGGTGACTGAGATAGCAAAACCCCTTTTTAAAATTTTTCAAATACATTAGTCTCCAATTTCTTTCTACCACTTTTCCCTGTCCCAACCACCCGCACCTCCACCCTCAATCCCTCCACACTTTGGCTTTGTCCACAGGTCCTTCATACATGTTTCTTGATTTGACCCTTCGGCTTCTTTTCCCTGTTACACCCCTCCCTCCATCCCTCTTGTTAGTGTTGGTTTGTTTTCTTTCAATGTTGCTGGTTATATTTTTCTTGCTTGTTTCTTTTGTTGATTAGGTTCCACTTATAGGTGAGATCATATGGTATTTGTCTTTCACTACCTGGCTTATTTCACTTAGTATAAGGCTTTCCATTTCCATCCATGCTGTCACAAAGGGTAGTAGCTCTTTCTTTCTTTCTGCACATAGTGTTCCACTGTGTAAATTTACCATAGTTTTTTCATCCACTCATTTATTGATGGGCACTTAGTTTGCTTCCAACACTGTAAATTGTGCTGCTATGAACATTGGGGTGCAGAGGTTCTTTTGGATTGGTGTTTCAAGATTCTTAGGGTATAATTCCAGCAGTGGAATTGATGGGTCAAAAGGCAGCTCCATTTTTAGCTTTTTGAGGAAATTCCACACTGTTTTCCACAGTGGCTGCACCAGTCTGCATTCCCACCAACAGTGTACTAGGTTTCCCTTTTCTCCACAACCTCACCAGCACGTGTTGTTTTTTGATTTGCTCATGATAGCCATTCTGACAGGTGTGAAGTGCTATCTCATTGTGGTTTTAATTTGTATTTCTCTGATAGCTAGTGATGCTGAGCATCTTTTCATATGTCTCTAAGCCCTATGTATGTCCTCCTTGGAGAACTGTCTGTTCAAGTCTTTTGCCCATTTTTCAATTAGATTGTTTGTCTTCCTGGAGTGTAGTTGTGTGAGTCCTTTATATATTTTGGAGCTCAAACCCTTGTCAAAGGTATCATTGGCAAATATATTTTCTCATACAGTTGGTTCCCTTTCCATTTTGCTGATGTTTTCTTTAGCCATGCAGAAGCTTCTTATTTTAATGGAGTCCTATTTGTTTATTCTTTCTTTTATGTCCCTTGCTCTAGGGGACATATCGTTTAAAATATTGTTGAGTGGAATATCTGAGAGTTTCCTGCCTATATTCTCATCTAGGACTTTTATGGTATTACAGCTTGTATTTAAATCTTTACAAAACTCTTAAAGAAATAATTTCTAATATTGGACTTCCTCACAGCATTCAGAGCAACAATAGACCATCATTCACTTCAGAGATCTCCTGGAAAGTTGGACAAACACTACAATACAAGGAAAATTACATGCATCTTGGAGACCTCAATCTACAGGAAAGACTGAGAAAATGAGTCACACAATAAAGAAGACCCCACCGAAAAATATACCAGGAACCACATTTGAAATGGACTCAGGCACTTCCCATTGCTTTGCTCCAGATTAGGGTAGAAGCAGGCTGAAGTTATACCCCTTTGAGATAGTTTATGGGAGACTCTCCAAAATTCTGATTTAAGAATGCTCCCTTTAGATTTGGAGCATGAGTCAAAAATCAAGCAGTAGATATAATATTTAGGGCAAACACCATTTTGCACATTTTTTCTCATTGCAGGTCCATCTACCCATCTGATGAGCCCTTACACCAGTTACTTCTGTGGGACCAAGTCTTATTAAAGACTTGGAAGGCTCTGGGCCAAGCACAGCAGCTAGCTGAACAATAGACTGTTCACTGTGTCATCCTTCTGACAATGTACTGTTCTCTAAAGCTATGGTTATAAAGTCTTGGATCCACCACACACAGATAAAATGGGCATTGCCTGAAGGTGATTTGAACCCTGCTGCTGTAGTTCATGTTAAAAAAGAAAGTTTGACCTGCACTCTGGAAGGAGATTTGAAATTTTTCCTTCGAAAAATTGCATTGGGTCCCAATGCAAAGTGACAATGTTCCTTCATTTTATTCATGTGTTTTGGTGGCTTGATCTGAATGAGTATAGAAACTTGTGAGAGTTTTAAGTTGAAATGAAAGAAGCTTCAGTTATTGGTTATTTCTTATCATGTGGAGGCCGGGAGAACTTAGCTGTTTTTTTTTCTCTTTCTCTGCCATCAGAGCTTCATGCTATATGGACCTTGCAAAAGGTCTTTTATGATACCAATTGGGGTTTCATGCCATTTGGACCCAGGAGATGTTGTCTGTGTGACTGGTTACTGTGCCTGGTTGCTATGAGACAAGATTCAAAGGCTAGTTCCTGTCCTCCCCCTCCTTATTTTTTCTGAAACTCTGTCTTTGCTTTGGCTGTTTTGAAAAGAAATTGAGAGAGAGAGACCCACAATGGCAAAGAAATAAGTGGAAGCAGCACTGACCTCCTCCCAAGACCAATGTGGAATTACAACTAAATTGTAGAGAGATCATCCTGAATAATTAACTGAACACTATCCGAATCCTTATAAGCATGGACAAACAGAAGAAACCATATCACCAAATCAAGACTGGTAGAGAGTGCAGAGGAGGCAAGAGAGGGCTGTTCAGGCTCCCACTGGTGGCAACAGAAGTGCCAGAAAAATATTTCAGCATCCAGGTGATACTTCCTGAGAAGTGTGGGGTCTAAACCCCAAGGTGGACTCCACAACCTACATCACCAGAGCCAGGAAAGGAACCCGGATAATATCCAGCTGTGAAAAGCAGTGGAGTTTCTGTCTACGAGGGAGAGATGACTGGAGACACAGAGAGTCTTAAAGGAAAAACACACACAATTTCATTTGCGGTGACCTACCCTGGGCTCTGGCAAATGGGGGCAGAGTGGACTAGAGATGCTTGAGGAGAATCTGGGTATAGCGGCTTTGGGGAGAGAACTGAAGGAGCAACCACCTGGATCCCTGTGTTGAGTCATTCCTATACTTCAGGAGCCATCTTTATCAGGCAAAGTACTCCTCTCCAAGTGGCATCAGCCTGAGGGGAAGCAATAGCCCTGCCCTCAGGAATTATTCTGCCCCACCCTGTGAAGCTTAAGCTGTGCTGCTGATTATAGCATGAAGCTATATCAATGATTAAGTTTAATAACTAATGCAGGTCTCTGGGAGCTCTGATACTTTAGCTAACATTCCCCCGGGACTAGTGCTGGTAAAACCTGGCCTTAGCATATAGCCTGGTTCTTTCTGCACACACCCAGGCCCAGCACAGTGAGCCACATGCTGCGGATCACTGATAGCTCAAAACAGGTTGACCAGGACCAGTCACAAAAAGCACCTGGCAAAGGTTTGCACTAGAGTCTTTGCAGATATACCTAATACATAGAAACAAAAACAGAATAACAGTCAAAATGGGACAACAAAGAAATAGTCCCTAAAATGAAAGAACAAGAGTATTCTGCAGAAGAACTAGATCAAATGGAGGCAAGCAAATTATCAGATAGAAAGTTTAGAGTAATGATTATAAGGATAAGCAACATCATGAAAAAAGTCATAGAAACCATAAAAAAGGACCATTCAGAAATAATGTAGTATCTGAAATAAACAATATATTGGAAGGAATAAACAATGTCTAAACAGTATATTAGATGAAGATGAGGATCAAATCAGTGATTTGGAAGACAAAGTAGAAAAAAACACCCAAGCAAAGCAAAGAAAGAAAAAAGAATATAAAAAATGAGGAGAGGTGAAGAAATATTTTAGACAACATGAAGTTATACCCACATAATGGGAATATCAGAAAGAGAAGAGAGTGAGCAAGGGATCAAGAACCTACTTGAGGATATATAATGGCCAAAAACTTCTCTAACCTAGTAAAGGAAAAAGACACACAAGTCTAGGAGGCTTAGAGAGTCCCAAACAAGTTGGACCCAAATAGGCTTATACCGACACACATCATAATTAAAATGACAAGGCTTAAAGACAAGGAGAAAATCCTAAAAGCTGCAAGAGAAAATCAGATAATTACATACAAGGGAGCACCGATTAGACTGTCATCTGAGTTCTCAACAGAAACATTTCAGGCCAGAGATGAGTGGCATGAAATATTCAATGTCATGAAAGCAAGGACCAACAACCAAGTTTACTTCATGCAGCAAGGCTATCATTTAAAATCAAAGGAAACAAGGACCAGATGTCTTCACATGAAAATTTAACCAAACACTCCAAGAAAAACTAACACTTCTCTTTCTCAAACTATTTCATAAAATTCAAGAGGAGGGAAGGTTCCCAAACTCATTTTACAAGGCCAGCATTATCTTCATTCTAAAACTGGATAAAAAATAGTACAAAAAAAGCAAATTATAGGCCAATATCCCTGATGAATATAGATGCTAAAATCCTCAATAAAATATTAGTAAACAAAATGCAGCTATGGATCAAAAAGATCATACACCATGACCAAGAGGGATTTACTCTGGGAATGTAAGGTTGGTACAACATTTGCAAATCAATTATGTGATTCACCATATAAACAAAATGAATAAAAACTACATGATTATACCAACAGATACAGAAAAAGCATCTGATAAAATCCAGCACCCATTTACATAGAAATTCATTGTGGGATTAGAGGAGACACACCTAAACATGATAATATCCATATATGACAAACCCACTGCCAGCATCATACTCAATGAGCAAAAACTACAAGCATTCCCCTTAAGATCAAGAATGAGATAAACATGTCCTCTTTTATCTCTCTTATTCAATATAGTACAGGAAATCCTAGCCACAGCAATCAGACTAGAAAAAGGAGGGGGCAGGGAAGGTATCCCCATTAGAAAAGAAAAAAATATCTTTATTTACAAATAATATGATACTGTACATACAGAACCCCAAAGATTCCACCAACAGCTATACTGATAAATAAATTCAGCAAAGTAGCAGGATACAAATTAACATCCAGAAATCAGTTGCATTTTTATAGTCCAATAATGAAGTAACAGGAAGGGAATTAAGAAAACAATGCCATTCCCAATTGCTTCAAACAAAATAAAATACCTAGGAACAAACCTAACCAAGTATGTAAAAGATCAGTACTCAGAAAAGTATAAGACACTGAAGAAAGAAATTGAAGAAGATACAAATAACTGGACATGCATACCATGTTCATGGATAGAATGAATTAACATCATTAAAATGTCCATACTGCCCAAAACAATCTATAGCTTCAATACAATTTGTATCCAGATTCCAATGACTTATTTTACAGAACTAGAACAAATATTTCAAAAATTTATATGGAACCCCAAGAGGCTCCACATAGCAATAGCGAACCTGAGAAAGAAGAACAAAGTTGAAGGAATACCTAATATCAAACTATACTATAAAGCCAAAGTAATGAAAACTGCATGGTACTGGCATAAAAACAGACACATAGATCAATAGAACAGAAAAGAGAGTCCCAAAATAAATCCACTCCATTATAGTCAATTAATATTTGACAGAGGAAGCATGTACACACAGTGGACTAATGATAGTTTATTCAACAAACTGTATTGGGAAAACTGGAGGGATACCTGCAGAAAAATGAAACTAGACCACCTTCTTACTCCACACACAAGAATAAATTTAAAATGGATTAAAGACAAATGTAATACCCAAAAACATAAAAACCCTAGAAGAAAATATAGGTAGCACAATCTCAGATATTGTTCGTAACATTGTTTTATAATGTTTCTCTCCCCAGGCAAGGGAAACAAAAGGAAAAATGCAAATGGAACTATATCAAATTAAAGTGTTTTTGCACAGCAAAAGAAAACATCAACAAAATAGAAAGACAACCCACAGAATGGGAGAACGTATTTGCCAATACATCTGGTAAGGGGTTACTATCCAAAATTTATAAGAACTTACAAAACTCAACACCAAAAAAACCAAGCAACTCAAAAAAATGGGCAAAGGGCCTGAATAGACACTTGACCAAAGAAGACATGCAGATGGCCAAATCACGTATGAAAAGATGTTCAACAACACTAGCCATCAGGGAGATGCAGATTAAAATCACAATGAGATATTACCTCACACTTGTCAGAATGGCTATCTGATGGGGATGGTAGGGAGGAAGGTAGGAGGGTAGCAGAGAGAGAATGGGAAGTGTCAGATCAAGGAACACATGGATGAGAACAGGTGGGGAAGGATTGAGCGGGGAGGGGGCAGTGGCTGGGGCAGGGGAATGTGGTGACAGGTTAATGGAGACAAATGTATTTGAAAAACTAAAAAAGAAGAAAAGAAATTAAAATAAATAAATAAATAAATAAATAAACAAAGAAACATCAAGTGCTGGTGAAAATGTGGAAAAAGGGGAATGCTTTTGTACTGTTGGTACGAATGCAGATTTGAAAGCAGTATAGATATATCTCAAAAAATTAAAAATGGATTTGCTTTTGACCCAGTAATCTCACTTCTGTGAATATACCCAAAGAATCCAAAACATTATTTCAAAAAAACATAAACAGCCATATGTTCATTGCAGTGTTATTTACAATCACTGAGGTATGGAAGCAGCCCAAGTATCCATCTGTAGATGAGTGGATAAAACAGCTATAGGACATTTACACAATGGAATTCTACTCATCCATAAAAAAAAGAAGAAAATTTTACCCTTTGAGGGTCACTGGTGCGATTCCAAGCAGAGGGCACCTGCCTGGGTTACCAGCCAAGTCCCCAAGGGGCACGCAAGAGATCTTTCTCTCCCTTTCTTTCTCCTCCCCTTCTCCTCCATCTAAAAATAAATAAATAAAATCTTTTTTAAAATAAAAAGAAAATTTACCCTTTACAACAGTATAGATGGACCTGGAGACCATTACGATAAGTGAAATAAGTCAGGCAGAGAAAGACAAACATTGTATGATTTCACTAATATAAAGAATGTAATGAACAAACTAAACTAACAAACAAACTAGAGACAGATTCATAGAAAGAAATCAGGAAAACAACTAATGATGGAGGAAGGTTAAGAGGTGGAGGGTTGAGTAAAATGAAAAAGGACTCATGGACATTGACAACAGTGTGGTGATTGAAGTGGGGAGTGGGGTATAAGGGGACTAAGTAGCAATGGAAACAAAATCAACAAAAACAAAAAAATTGAGACTTCTAAAGGTTAAAACTTAACATTAAGTTGGAAAGTAAAGTAACAAAAAATATAAGGCATAAAGATTACTGTGATGATTTAACTTCAGTGAATCTAATTGTCCTCAGAGATTTTTTTCACTTAAAAGTTTACATGGAGAGTTTGCCAAATTGTCATTGCTTGATATCATTTCAGCAAGGACTTTGCAGCTGAACATCTTCTCAAAAGACAGTCTTGCAGACTCAGAGATGGTATAAGCACCATTTGAGAAGTCTCCCTCATCACCATCTCCCAAGACTCAGTAGTTTGACTGGACTAGATGGTTGAGTTGATGAAGAAAGGGGCAGCCTATTGACTTCATTTTGAAATTTGTTTTCTTTTATGCTTTAATTGCTTGGACAGAAAAGTCTGGAAGTGTTAAAAGTGGGGAATTTTAATAGTCCCTTCCTTAGTTATTGTGGACCTGATTGTGCCTTCTAACCCTCTTGCCAAATTTGTCATCTCCAGAATACTACAAGGATACCAACTTGCTCAGCAGTGCCATCTTTTGGACATCATGCAAAGAGATAACCAAATGACCTTGACCTTGAAAGATCACTCTCCCCCATGTGAAGACTCCCCTCTACTCCAGAACCCCTATGTTAGGGACCTCTGGACCTGGGGATAGGTAGAACTAAGATCTTGGCCAGAAGAAAGTAGTTATAGAAGAATGAGACCTTCATCCATTTGCCCTTGTAAGATTACAAGTGTCCAGAGTGTTAAAAAGGGGGAGTTGAAATGAGAGCACCCACACCCCCAGAAATGGGGGAGGGGTTTGATCTGTTTATGCATGCATTGCCCCAGCAATGGGGCTAATGCACAGGAGTTGAGTTATTAAAAAAAAAAATGTGCACTGAAGCTAGGAAGGTGATTGGACAGAGGAACATTCCCTTTCATCCACTTTCACTGCACAGGAAGATGTAGGGGGTTTTCTTTAAATAGCAGAGCATGCAGAAATGCTGTGCACTTTGTAGCTCCTCCACTTATTAGTCATGCATGGGATGCTCAGGCTTCCATACTAGCAGTAGACATTGTGGTCTGGGGAAGATCTTGACACCCCCCGCCCAGTGCTCCACAGCCTTCCTGGAGCACTAAAAGTTCAAAAGAGAAGGGGAGAAGGCTTGAGTACATGGATTGTGGCTGCTGCAAGGCAGGATGGCAAACCCTGTTTCCCCTGCCCCACATGAGAAGCCAGGCCCTACAGCTGCTGGCCCATCTCCCATGAGTACTCCAGGGTGGGCCCTAACAGCAGAGCTGATGCAGCCTGTACTGTGGTTGCTGCTGTCAGCCCAGGCTCTGTGGGCCTAGGAAATAGAGGGAAGGTCCCAAATGAGTCATGACCAGATGTATGCTTCAGCCACCAGTGTCTTTCCCAAGGTCAGTATTTTAAAAAGGAAAAGGGAATTCTGCGTGCGGCATAGGGCTGACCTGGCCTTTTGGGGCAGAAAACTGACAGCCTTTATTTTAAGTTGCAAGTTTAAATAAAAGATACTTTTTTTAAATTTTATTTTATTTTTTCAAATACATTTGTCTCTGCCTACCCCACACCACTTTCCCTTGCCCCCTCCCTCCCTCCCTCCCTCAGCTCTTCCCCTTTGGTTTTGTCCATGAGTCCTTGCTATATGTTCCTTGACTTTCCCCTTTCCTTCCCACCAAACTGTCTTTGAAGTTTTTCCTGTTAGGTAGCGGGTGGTAGGACCACCCCACAAATGGTTGGGTTTGGTAATAATAGTTCATGCTGAGTGACATCTGGGTGAGAGTTCTCTCCTCTAGCATCCCAGCTCCATTTGCAGTGACATTTCTATTTTTGTTTTCACATGTTTTTAATTTCCAAAAGACACTTATGATCAATGAAACTTTAAACTAGTTTTGTCCAATAGAAATCTAACACAAATCATATAAGTAATTTTCAACTTTTTGAAGCTACATTTTAGAGTAGGAAAGGAACAGGTAAACTTAGTCTCAATAATATATTTAATTAAACCCAATATATCCAAATATTATGATTTCTGAAAAAAGAAATTATTATTTAGATACTACAAATGGTATACTTGACACATTCACTACAACATGCCACAGTGTTGATACTGTGGTTAAAGTGAAATGTAATGCCACTGAAGCAATAAAGTTTTATTATGGGAAAAATGTTTTAGGGTGCTTCAGCTTTTAAACTAATGTTAAAATTCAATAAGAAAGCAGGAAAGGAAAATATGACCAGCAACATTGAAAAAAAAGAAGAAACCAACAGGGATGGGAGGGAGGGATGGGTAGCAGGGAGGGGAAAGAGAGGGTCAGATCAAGGAACAGGTGTGAAGGACACATGTACAAAGCTAAGCAGGGGAAGGACTGAGGGAGGAGGAGTGGGTGGGGCAGGGGAAAATAGTGGTAGGTAAATGGAGACAAATGTTTCTGAAAATTTTTTTTAAAAAGGAAATATGGGGAAAGGGAAGGGAAGGGAAGGGTCAAGTCAAGTAACATGTGTAAAGGACACTTGGACAAAGTCAAAGTGGGGAAGGATTGAGGGAGGGAGGTGGGGGAGGGGGCAGGGGAAAGTGGTGGTGGGAAGGTAGAGACAAATGTATTTGAACAAAAAAATTTAAAAAATTGAAAATTAAAAAGGAAATAAAATTAAAAAATAAAATAAAATAAATTTTGAAATTCAGCCCCTGCATTGCACTAGCCACTTTATGTGCTCAATTGCTTCAACTCAGTAGCTTTCATTCTAAGAACACAGTTCTCACCTCCCTTGATGATGGCACTGAGTGATTTTCAATGGAGTTCGCACATCACCACTGGAGATGAGCTGACCAAAGAGATAGCTTCCTCAACACTGTTGACAACCAATAATCATAATGAATTAATCAGTTATATTTCACACTTTACTTTTAAAAATAAGCCAATTAAAATAATAATGAACAATGCTATTGATCTTACAATCAGTTCTGTTGTCATCCTGCCAAGTAACATTACTTTCAAATCTTTAGATTTGAAATCCTATTTTCCTATTAAAAAACATCTTCCCTTTCAGTATTTTTATATTCTCACTATACAAATTATTGAGTTTCATCCACACTTAGAACACTGGCCATATCATCAGTCTGGGCCTCCAGCCTCCCAGTGAAGCATCTCCATCCTTGTTGAGCCAGACAGACACTGTGGCCCATCACTTACAAGTACTCTCCAGCCACACCCACAACCACTTGGTTTCTTATCCTGCTTCCACACTGGATCTGTAAATCACTGTAAATATGTGCTTCATTTCCCCTGTTTTCACATGTACACCATTAAGCATTGCTGAGAAAAATACCTCTTTTCAAGTTGTAAACAGTCCTCCTGATTGGTCTCACCATCAAACGCCTCCAGCCTTCTGTATAGAAGGATCTAACCCTTTTCTCATTCCACATTTCACCCCCATGCTCACACACACAACTTCATGCCCTTCTGTGACAGACAAAATGTGTCTTTTTATAAAGATTTTATTTACTTGTTTGTTTGTTTATTTGTTTATAGGAGAAGGGAGGGAAAGAAGGAGGGAAAGATATGTAGATTGGTTGCCTCTCAAGCACACCCAGCCAGGGACCTGGCCTACAATCTAGGCATGTACCCTGATCAGGAATTGAACCAATGACCTTTCAGTTTGCAGGATGATGCCCAGCCCACTGAGCTAGACCACTCAATGCCACAATGTATCTTCTTAAATTACAACTAATAGGATACCAAGAAGCTGAAATTCCCTCAACTTCTTACCTCCACCCACTAATGAAGTTTACCTTCAGTTACCACCTCACCTCCTTCTATATCTCAGTGAAAGAAGTGCCAAGTATGTGTTCAAAGTTTACTTTGTCCTTCAGTAAAATTCTGAACCTCATCAGAGACATTTTTTCTTAGCATCGTTATCCTTTTCTTTTGATTCATTACCTTTGGTGTATAATCATCTCTGCTATGTTATAAACAAAACAAAACAAAACAAAAAGGCATTTTTCCCTCTGTAAATTATCCCATCTTTCTCCTTTTCTTCACAATTAGTTCCCAAGAACAAAATGTTCTCCCTATATTGTGTGATTTTCTTTATTTTCCCTTTAATCCTACTAAAATGTCCATTTGGTTTCTATCCCCACAGCTCAGCTGAATCTGCTCTCAGTGAGGGCAAGGTCATGGTCCTTAGTGCCAGGTGCACTTCTAAGCAGTTACCTTACCTTACCTCTCTTTCTACCACCTGGTTAACTCTTTCTTCCCCTGGCTTTCCTGAAACTGCCCTTTGCTCGGTTTTTCCCAAATATTCTGGCCATTCTTTTTCAGTCTTTCTTATTAGACCTTCTTCTGATTTCATATTTAAAAAGTTAGAATAGTAGTAATATAACTTTTAAATAACATTCACAACATTATAAAATGAAAAGTGAGATGGTGGTTTTCTTCTGATAATCATCCAGTCTGTTGACTTGGTGAAAAGACAATTTGCCAGACTGGGTGGAGGATTGCTTTACATGGGAGCTTCTACTTTTGGACATAAAGCCTCTGTCCTTCAAAAGGTGTCCTTAGAAAATGTAAAAATCTTAATGGCAATATAATCAGATTGCTACCACACAATAGCAGCATAAAAAAATACCAATCTTGGATATAATCATTAAAAATTGCCCAAAAATTGCAACATTAAAATGTATCAGTTACAGCTCTGGCTGGCATGGCTCAGTGAACTAAGCACAAGCCTGCAGACCAAAAGGTCACTGGTTTGATTCCCAGTCAGTGAACATGCTTGGGTTGCAGGCCAGGTCCCCTGCAGGGGGTGCATGAGAGGCGACCACACGTTCATGTTTCTCTCTCTCATTTTCTCCCTCCTTGACCCTCTGTCTAAAAATAAATAAATAAAATATTTTTAAAAAAAATTTTAAGTGCATCAATTGTAGATACAATCATACAACTGACTACAATTAATAGTAAAGCTTAAAGCATTTACAACTCTAAGAAATTATGTGTAAATATTTTTAAATAGCAATACTGTATTTCTAACTTTATAATAAATAATAAAGAATGTATCTGATATATGAATGCTTCACCAACTGAAGGCCATTTCTGGCAATAACCTCTGATTTCTTTAAAATGTCCTGGACACTTACCTGTCAGTGTATATGAATGTCAAATCTCAACGTCAAAGAAAAGACAACTCTTAAAATATAAGAAAAATGTATATAATTATTATAAAATTGTAATAGTGTACTACAGAGAAAAATTATTTCTAAATTCTTTAAAGATATGGCATCAAAATTTTTAACTATTTTTTAAAATACTTATTTATTTTTAGAGAGAGGAGAAGGGAGAGAGAAAGAGAGGGAGAAAAACAGCAATATGTGGTTGCCTCTCATACACCCCCAACCAGGGACCTGGCCCACAACCCAGGCATGTGCCTTGACTGGGAATCAAACTGGTGACCCTTTGGTTTGTAGGTAAGTGCTCAATCCACCGAGCGACACTAGCCAGGGCAATTGTAAGCTATTTAAATAGTTTTTCAAGAGTGACTTTCTAGCTGTTGCAGATATGCAAAATCAATAACACTGAGCCTTGGAGGGTGTGGCTCAGTTTGGTTAGAGTGTTGTCTTGTAACTAAAAGGTTGCAGGTTCAATTCCTGGTCAGGGTACATACCTTGGTCACAGGTTCAATCCCCCATCCCCAATGCATGCATTTGTTGGGGGTAAACCAATAGATGTTTTTCTCTTGCATCAGTGTTTCTCTTTCCCTTCCTCTCTCTCTGAAAACCAATGGAAAAAAAAAAAAGTTCTCTGGTAAGAAATAAAAAAAAATAAAAGAAATCATTAACACTGTATGAAAAGCAAAACATATGAGAAAATTAAGTGTCCAGAATTTTATAAAGAAAAAAGTACAAGTCACCCTACCCACTCACATTTGAGATGATACTTTGAAATTTTTTTCTTTTTAATTTTTTTTTTGTTTTGGTCTTCTACATTCCTATTGGAAGAGGTGATAACAAATTTAGATAACTCAAGCCTTCCTACTTTTGAATAAAATGAGAATTCTGTTATGCTGAAATTACCCAGTCCAGAATCACTGCAGACACATTTGAGCCAGATTGTAGCTAGGTATCAGAGCCTTTGCCTGTCTCAAACTCCACACAGTATCCAGGGCTTTCACCAGGCAGGCAGTCTGTTTTGTGAAGAGTTGATTAATGCTTCCATTTGCCCTACCTCTGACCTTGACATCAGAGCCCTGGCTAAATGCACTAACAATATTTAATCTTCAAAACTAGAGACAGCTAAGCAGATATGAAGGGCAGTATCAGTTTAGAGACAAGGGACCCCATGCAACACCACTCCAGAGCACAAGTTGGCCAAACTTGTCAATAACTATCAAACACAATGCCTGAAAAATAACTAACTCAATGTTTATTTTAATTATCACCTATATTATTTTTAAAATGAAAATATCTAAGAAAAGTTTAAATAAGTTAAATTTTATTCACCAAGAAACCTAAACGCCTTACTGACAGAGTAAATTTCCCTAAAAATATCTGAGTTCTTCACCCAAGAGGAAAGATGTCTGTAAATACAGCAGGGCAAGAAAAGCTATAACAAAACCTCGCTTGTTACAAGCTTAAGACCACTGGAATGAATCACCAGAAAATAGAGTAGGTTGCAAAACACAAGCTCAGCTTAAGTCAAGGTCATTCATGGCATGAATTCTACATGATGCAAAGAGATTAAACTGTATGTTTTTCTTACTTTTCATGCCTCCTGCACCAACTGAATCCACATTCCCACAGCCCTGATAGAAGCTATTACTCTTATAGCCAATTCACTCAAATTGATTGCTAGCTAAATGGGCTTTCCTGGTGTACATTGAGAAAGTACTATTCTTTAAGTAAATAAACATGTAAGCATGTATTGTATATAAATTAGTTTCAAATGAACAAATTACTAGTAATCCTTACTTTAAATCCTACACTATCAGAAAGAAATATCCTTAGTTATGATTTTTATTTCAAGAGGCAATATATTAAAAACATAAGCTGAGATAGTTTGTTTTAGAAAATTAAATAAAAAAGCCCTATACACTGAAAACTGAGACATTAAAAAGACGTAACACTTGGAACTTAAAAACTTAAATGCCTCAAAGTCTTTCAACTGAAAAAGGTAATTTCATTCACTTTCCTCTCTCCTAAATATTAGTACTATCATTTACTTAATGCCACTAACCTAGTTTGTCATTTTTTTCATGTTATTTTTCCACTGGAAATACAATCACGTGTCCAATCTTTTATGGAGATTTGTTTATATGATATGCACTCTCCCTAACATATTTTACATGTTATCTTATTTACTCCTTCCAGCTACCCTTTGAAAAGTCAACATTTACCCTACTTTCCAGATTAGAAAACTGAAGCTCAGAGAAGATGAGAACAACTAATTGCAGGAAGGTAGCATACCAACCTGTCTGCCCCACTCCAGAGCCTGAAGCTTAACCTGGATGAGAAATTTCCTCCATGAATGATTAAGCTAGATCAGCTTCCTCATAAGAAAAAAATAATGCAATTTTCAAAAGTACATTGCAATATAATTAACATAGGAATTTCTAGGAACCTGTGAGAGTTAATAAACTAAGATAACCCAAAATGAGCAACATTTTAAAAAGTTACTAACCCATTCCTTCAAAAATGCCAAGGTAATAAAGTACAAAGAAATTCTGGTGAACAATTCCACATCAAATAAGACTAAAGAAATATGACAATCTAATATAAGGAATTAACCTGAAGTGGACTCTGGACTAGGGGAAGAAAGTAGCTTAAAATAACATTTTAGGACAATGAGAAATTTTAACATAGACTGTGGGTTAGATAGAAGTAGTATATCAATGTTAATTTCTCTGACTACTATCATTGTATTGTAGTATACAGGAGTTTTGTATCCTCGTGTTGCCACTCTACTCAAGTTTGAAATTACATCAAATAATATCAAAATAAAAAGTTCCTAATAAGTATAAGCAAAAATATAAAGAAGGCAAACATTAAGCCAACAGTTAAATGATCAAATTTCAAAAATTTTATGTTGTGATAAATATATACTATGGTAAACAAGGAAAAAATAAATCTATACGGTGCTTTAAATACTTTATTATTTGGGTAAAGAATATTATGGCTCCAGGGTATTACAGTTGATAAATATTATTATTATAATTTTTAAATTGGAAAGAATCTATCAGAGTCTTTCTTAAGAAGACCTGGTTAATGGAAGAATCAAGATGGCAGAGGAGTGAGTGGAAGTCACACTGACCACCTCCCAGGACCAACCTGGAATTACAACTAACTTGGGGAGAAATCACCTGGAACAAACAACTGAACAATAGAGAGAGGAACCTTGTAACCTCGGAGACAGAAGATTCAGCTTTAGCGCAATCTAACTGGAAAGGAGTGCAGTACAGGCTTGAGAAGGCCGGTGGGGTGCCCACGGGTGGCAGCACCAGAAGGATATTGAAACAGCCAGGTAGAACCCCCTGAGAAGAGCAGGGTCAAAATGAAAAGTGGAGATCCCTAGCCCAGAACACCAGAGCCCAAAAAGTACACAGGTAACAGCCAGCTGTGAAAAGCAGCAGAGTTGCTCTCTGCCAGAGACAGGTGGCC
Source organism: Pteronotus mesoamericanus (assembly GCF_021234165.1). Taxonomy (NCBI): domain Eukaryota; kingdom Metazoa; phylum Chordata; class Mammalia; order Chiroptera; family Mormoopidae; genus Pteronotus; species Pteronotus mesoamericanus. Next base: position 65,282,268 of record NW_026555321.1, read on the forward strand.
GGAGATGCAAAGAACAGTTTAAAGGGCCAATGCATAAATTTTTATTTGCAGCCACTTACCCTGGGCTCTGGCAAGGTGGGGGCAGAGTGGGCCAGAGATAACTGAGGAGAGACTAGGGAGAGAGGCTTTGGGAAGAGAACTGAGGTGATAGCTAGTGGGATCCCAGTGCTGACTCCTCCCCCATGTAGCAGCAGCCATCTTGCTCAGGCAGACCATTCCCCTGAGCTGCATCAGCATAAGAGGAAACAATAGCCCTGCCCCCTGGGGTGACTCTGCCCCACCCTGTGCTTCCTAAGCCTGACTGCTGAAGTGCAGAGTGACTGGATTAACAACAGAAGGCGACAACGACAGGCAGTAGACTCCTTGAAGTCTCAAACAGACTGCCTAAGGACAGACAGGAACAATATCTGACATCATCAGAGTCAGATCCAGAAAGAAAAACAATGGTAAATAGTAGAGGTTACTGAGATGAAATTCACTGTGGTATCCTCCATGATTTGTGATATGTTTTCTTTACTACAAGCTCTTTTAATGCTAACTTCAGATCCATCAAATTGTGCATATTAAATCATTAGATTTTATACTAAGAGTTTATTTCTCTCCTTTCTTTTAACAGCCTTAATTTCCTTACAGCCTTATTAATACTGGCTCATTTGCTGTTGATAGTGGGATTGCAAGAGGGAGTTATTTTTGCAGATGTGGGTTTCTTTCCTGGGCTTTGTGGTTTTGTTCTGACAGCACCTGCACAAAAACACACAAGATGTATTGGGCAGTGTGACCCTCAGTCAACCAGCTGGAGGGTAGGAACCACCAGAGAATGACCAAACAACAATCAAAATCCAATCACTTCCAGAGTGTCAACATAAAAGGCATCTGTAAGGCATCAAGTTCAAGAGATCAAGGAGGCTGCACCCCTGAATATCACAGGTCTCCTACCATAGAAGTTCACACTACAATGTCATGAAATCAAATCAGATCAATTGAAGAAGCAGAAGCAAAATAAATAAATAAAGAAAGAATCTCACAAATAATGGGAAGACAAAGAAACAACCCCCAATTGAAAGGAAAAGAGGAATCTCCAGAATAAGTACTAAATGAAATAAAGGCAAGTAAACTGTCAGATATTGAGCTCAAAACAATGGCTCAAAGGAAGCTCAATTAGCTAAGTGAGGTCAGAGAGAATTATCAAAAACTACAGGGAAACTACTAGGAACTTACTTCAAACTATACCAGCATGAAAAAGGACAGATAAACTATCAATAAGAGTCAGGAAGAAATGAAGAATACAGCTTCTAAATTGAAGAACACAGTAGGAGGAATCAAAAGCAGACCAGATGGAGCAGATGATTGAATCAGTGAACTGGAGCTCCCAGAAAGAGCAAGAAAATGAAAAAAAGACTCAAAAAGAATGAAGAGTTATTAAGGGAAATACAGGACAACCTGAAACATAATAACATCTGTATAATAGAGATACCAGAAAGAGAAGAAAGGAGCAAGGGATAGAAAACCTGTTTGAAAAAGTAATGGTGGAATATTTCCATAGTTTGAAAAGAGAAAAAGTTACACAAGTTCAGGAAACACGAAGGGTCCCATTCCAAAGGAACCCAATGAGGCCCACTCCAAGACACATAATTAAAATGGCAAACATCAAAGACAAACAGAGAATCTTAAAGGCATCAAGGGAGAAACAGGTAGTAACATACAAAGGAGCCCCAAAAAAGGTAGCAGCTGACATCTAAACATAAACACTACAAGCCAGAAGGGAATGGCAAGAAATATTCCAAGTCATGAACAGCAAAGGCCTGCATCCCAGACTACTTTATGCAGAAGGCTCTCAATAAAAATGAAAGGCAAAATAAGGAGTTTACCAGATAAAAGAAGGCTAAAAGAATATATTTCCACCAAACCAGCATTGCAAGATATGCTAAAGGGGATGCTTTGAGTTCATGAAGAAAAAGAGTGAGAGGAATACAGGTACAAAGGGAAAAAATCAATAAGTGCCTATCAATAATAACTTTAAATGTAAATAGATTAAATGTTCCAATAAAAAGACAAAAGGTAGCTGACTGGATAAGAAAACATAACCCACATATGCTGCCTACTAGAGACCCACCCCAGAACAAGGGACCTATGCAGACTGAAAATAAAAGGATGGAAAAAAATATTCCAGCATACAGACAGGTAAAAAAAGTCTTGGTAGCAATACTTGTATCAGACAGAATGGATTTCAAAACAAAGGCCATAAAAAGAGACCCAGAAGGACACTTCATAATACTCAAAGGAAAAATCCATCAAGAAAACATAAACATTGTAAACCTATTGCACCCAGTATAGGAGCACCCAAATATATAAGGAAAATGTTGGTGAAATTTAAGAGTGATATAGACAGCGACACACTGAAAGTAGGGGGTATTAACACCCCAATGTCAAAGATGGATAGATCTTCCCCCCAAAAAATCAAGAAGGATATTGTGGAACTGAATGAAACACTGGATCAAATGGACTTAGCTTTTAACATAATTTATCTTTTCAAAAAAAGACCACATGATAGGACACAAAACAAGCCTTAAAAAATTCAAGAAAACAAAAATGATAATGAGAGCATTTTCTCAGACCATAAGTGCTTGAAACGAGAAACCAACCACAAGGAAAAAAACCTCAAAAACATTCAAACTCATGGAGACTGAATAGCATGCTATTAAACAATGAATGGATTAATAATGAGATCAAGGAAGAAATAAAAAAGTTTCTGGAAACAAATGAAAATGTACACACAACAGTCCAAAACTCATGGGACACAACGAAGGTAGTCCTGAGAGGGAAGTTCATAGCAATACAGGCCTACCTAGAAAAGACAGAAACATTTCAAATAAACAACCTAACTCTATGGTTTCAAAAACTGGAGAAACAACAAACAAAGCCCAGGGGGAGTAGAAGGAAGGAAATAATCAACACCAGAACAGAAGTGAATGACATAGAGGCTAAAATAATTTAAAGGATCAACCAATCCAGGAGCTGGTTCTTTGAAAAGATAAACAGAAGTTGATAACCTTTTAAGCAGGCTCATCAAGAAAAAAAGGTACAGGGCCCAAATAAATAATATCAGAAATGAAAAAGGAGAAATAACAACTAATACCACAGAAATACAAAGGATTGTAAGAAATTACTACGAACAATTGTATGCCAGGAAATTTGAAAACCTCAATGAAATGGACAAATTTCTAGAAAAATATACCCTTATCACACTGAATGAAGAAGCAGAAAACTTGACCAGACTAATAGCAGCTGGTGAAGTTGAAGTAGTAATCAAAAAACTCCCCCAACACACAAAAACCCTGGAACACACTGTTTCACAGGGGAAATTTACAAAACATTTAAGGAAGAGCTAATCCTTGTCCTTCTCAAACTATTCCAAAAAAACCAAAGAGAAGGAAGACTCCCAAAATCTTTTTATGAGTCCAGCATCATCCTAATCACCAAACCAGGTAAAGATAACAAAGAAAGAAAGCTACAAGCCAATATCGTTGATGAACATAGATACTAAAATCTTCAGCAAAATATTGGCAAACCACATCCAGGAACACACTAAAAAAATTATCCACCATGGTGATGATATTGATCCCAGGGATGCAAGGATGGTTCAATATTCACTAATCAATAATCATAATATATCACATAATATATCATTAATATATAATATAAACAAAAGAAAGACAAAACTCACATGATCATATGAATAGATGCACAAAAAGCATTTGATGAAGTGCAGCCTCCATTTATGATTAAAATAAAAAGACTCAGCAAAGTGGGAGTAAATGGAGCATACCTCAATGTAATAAGACATATATGAAAACTTATAGCAAACATCATAATCAAAGGGAAAAAAACTAAAAGCTTTTCCACTAAGATCAAGAACAAGACAAGGATGTCTGTTTTCTGCACTTCTATTCAACATAGTAATGGAATGCCTAGCCACAGTTATCACAGAAGAAAAAGAAAAAAGACATCTAAATTGGAACGGAGAAAGTAAAGCTGTCAATGTTTGCAGATGAAATGATAGTATATATAGAAAACCCTATAGACTCCACAAAATAACTACTTGACATAATAAGTGAATTTGGCAAAACAGTAGGATACAAACTCAATATTCTGAAATCAGAAGGATTTTGGTACACCAACAATGAACTATCAGAAAATATCCCATTTGCTATAGCAACAAGAAAAATAAAGTACCTAGGAATAGACCTAACCAAGGAGGTAAAGGCCTGTACTCAGAAAACTACACAATGCTGAGGAAAGAAATTAAGAAAGACACAAATAAATGAAAGCATATACTGTATTCATGAATTGGAAGAATTAACATCATTAAAATGTCCACACTACACAAAGCAACTTATCAATTTAACTCAATCCTTATTAAAATACCAATGACATATTTCACAGATATAGGACAAACATTTCAAAAATGTATATGAGACCATAAATGACCCTGAATAGCTGCAGCAATGTTGAGAAAGAAAAACAAAGTAGGAGGGATCACAATACCTGACATTAAAATATATCACAAGGCCACTTTAATCAAAACAGTCTAATATTAGCAAAAGAACAGACACAAAGATTAATGGAACAGCATAGAGAGCCCAGAAATAAACCCATGTCCCTATGGTCAATTAATATTTATTTGACAAAGGGGGCAGAAGTATAAAGTGGAGTAAAAATAGCCTCTTCAACAAATCGTGTTGGGAGAACTAGACAGCTACATGCAGAAAAATGAAATTCAACTACCAACTTACACTATACAGAAAAATAAACTCAAGATGGATAACAGACTTAAATATGTCATGACACCATAAAAGTTCTAGAGAAGAACATAGGCAGGAAACTGTCAGATAGTCCATGCAGAAATATTTTCACCAATATATCCCCTAGAGGAAGGGGCATAAAGGAAAGGATATACAAATGGAATTTCATCAAACTAAAAACCTTCTGCATGGCTAAAGAAAACATCAGCAAAATGAAAAGGGAACCAACCATATAGGAAAATATATTTGCCAATGATTCCTCAGACAGGGGTTTGATCTCCAAAATATATAAAGAATTCACATGACTCCATTTCAGGAAGACAAACAATCCAATTTAAAAAATGGGCAATGGACCTGAAAAGGCACTTCTCTAAGGAGGACATTCACAAGGCCCAAAGGCATATGAAAGGATGCTCAGCATCACTAATCATCAGAGAAATGCAAATTAAAACCACTATGAGATACCACTTCACATGGGTCAGAATGACCATCATAAACAAATCAACAAACAACGGGTGCTGGCAAGGTTGTGGAGAAAGAGGAACCCTAGTACACTGTTGGTGGGAATGTAGACTGGTGCAGCCACCATGGAAAACAATATGGAATTTCCTCAAAAAGCTAAAAAATGGAACTGCTTTTTGACCCAGTGATTCTACTGCTGGGATTACACCCTAAGAATCTTGAAACACAAATTCAAAAGAACCTGTACACCTCAATGTTTATAGCAGCACAATTTACAGTAGCCAAAGGTCTGAAGGAACCTAAGTGTCCATCAATAATTGAGTGGATTGAAAAACTATGGTACATTTACACAATGGAATACTACTCAGCAGAAAGAAAGAGCTACTAATCTTAGTGACATCACGGATGGAACTGGAGAGCATTATGCTAAATGAAATAAGCCAGGGGATGAAAGACAAATACCATATGATCTCACCTGTAAATGGAACCTAATTAACAAAACAAACAAGCAAAGAAAATATGACCAACAACATTAAAAGAAAAACAAACTGACACTAACCAGAGAGGAGGATGGAGCAGGATAACGGTGAATAAAAGGGGAAGGGTCAAGTCAAGGAACATATATAAAAGACCCATGGACAACATCAAGGATTGAATGTGAGAAGTGTGGGTGGGTGGGGCAAGAGAGAGTGGTAGGGGGAAAATGGAGACATTGTATTTGAACAATAAAAAATAAAAATATGATATGAGTCCCATGTTAGTAATTTATGTTAAACATTTCTATTTGGCAAACTAGAAAACAATTAGAAGGTATAATGATAGCTGAATTGAGTAGAGGGTACTTTATAAAAGTATACATATTAGATTACTTGGTCCAAAATTACAGTTTAAAACAAAGTTTTGACCGGATTTTGACTAATTATGTCTTTGAAAAGAGATATGTAAAACAAATATGTCAAATGTCTATTATATCTAGGTGCAGGAAATGGATAGCTCTTATTTTCACTAGGTTGAGTCTCTCAAAATTTTCAAGATTAATAATTCTGTTAGAAAAGTATCACTGGATGCAGGCTCGCACACTTGCTTGGAGTGGGCCCGCGAGGGTTGGCGGGCATGTGTGTGGACATGCGCAGGCTGGCAAGGCCTCCCACAGGTTGGCACCGATGGGGCCTGCAAGGGAGTGCGCAGAGCAGCGAGGGCAGGTGTAAATCGTCCTGCACAGGCCTGTGAGTGCAGAGCAGTCCACAGAAATAGTGGATCCTGAGCCAAATGGGTCACAGAGCAGCCCAGAGTCACTGGAGGAGAGACTGGAGACAGGATTAACCAGAGAGTCCTGGAGCTGACTTCCTCCCATTTCTGTAGTCTCCATTCAGCGAGAGCAGGCAACGCACCCAAAGAGCCAAAAGCTGGGAAAGCACACAATAGAGGACCCTAAACAGACCAATGCTGGGGTGCTCGCTGGCCTGGGGGACCAGACGAGGTCTCAAAGAAGCCCCCTGGGCTAGGGCAGGCACCCGCGATTGAGGTGGGCGGGGGATCCTGCCAGGCCAGGGAGCACGATAAGGGAGCCAGCATGAGAGTCCAGAGTGATCCACAGAAATAGTGGATCCCTGGCCAAAGGACTCACAGAGCTGCCCAGGCAGGAGTCAGACACAGACAGTAGACTTCTGGAAGGCTCAAACAAACGACCCAAGGTCATATAGGGTCAACAACTGACATCATCAGAGGCAGGCCCAGAAAAAAAAGGAAAGGAAATAAATAAAAAAACAAACAAACAAATAAATAAATAAATGCACCTACTACCATAGAAGTTTAATCCACAACGTCAGGAAATCTAGAAGGCCCAATTGAGGCAAAAGCAAAAATAAATACATAAATAAATAAATTACTTAACAGACACTCACAAAAATGGGAAGAAAAAGAAGTTCCCCCCAAAGGAGTGGAAAAGGAGACTCCCCACAGAGAGAACTAAATGAAATAGAGGCAAGGGAACTATCAGATACTGAATTCAAAACAATGGTTCTAAGGAAGCTCAATGAGCTCAGCCAGCTCAAAGAGAACTATGAGAAACTGCAGAGAAACTATCAGGATCTTACAACAAACTATAGCAACCTGGAAAAGGATATAGAAACTATCAAGAAGACACAAGAGGATATGAAGAATACCACTTCTGAATGGAAAAACACAGTAGAAGGAATCCAAAGCAGGCTAGATGAAGCCGAGGATCGAATCAGTGACATGGAGCATAAGGTAGAAAAAAGCTCCCAGAAAGAACAAAACCTGGAAAAAAGACTCAAAAAGAATGAAGAGGCATTTAGAGAAATGCAGGACAACCTGCAACGCAATAATACCCATATAATAGGGATACCAGAAGGAGAAGAGGAGCAAGGGATAGAGAACTTCCTCAAAAAAGTAATGATGGAAAATTTCCCTAATTTGAGGAGAGAAACGTTCTCACGGATCTAGGAGGCAAAGAGGAACCCACTCAAGAGGAACTCAAGGAGGTCCACTCCAAGACACATCATCGTTAAAATGGCAACTATCAAAGACAAAGAGAGAATCCTCAAGGCAGCAAGAGAGAAGGAGAAGGTAACATATAATGGGGCCCATATATGCCTAGGAGCTGACTTCTCAACAGAAACACTACAAGCCAGAAGGGAATGGCAACAAATATTCCCAGCCATGAAAAGCAAGGGCCTACAGCCAAGGCTGCTCTACCCTGCTAGGCTCACCATTAAAATAGAAGGGGAAATAAGGAATTTCCCAGACAAGAGAGGCCTAAAAGAATACATCTCTACCAAACCAGCACTCCAAGATATGCTAAAGGGACTGGTTTAAGAAGATGAAGGGAAAGAGTGAAAAAGAGAAAAAATGGACAGGATTCTATCAGTAACAACTCTCAATGTAAAGGAACTAAATGCTCCAATCAAAAGACACAGGGTAGCTGAATGGATAAGAAGACATGACCCACACATATGTTGCCTACCAGAGACCCACCTTAGAGCAAAAGACCTACACAGATTGAAAGTAAACAGATGGAAAAAAATATTTCAAAAAATGGGCAAGAGAAAAGGCGGGGGTTGCCATACTTGCACCAGACAAAGTAGATTTCAAAAGAAAGGCCATAAAAATAGACACAGAGGGGCACTTTATAATACTTAAAGGAAGAATCTATCAAGAAGACATAAACATTGTAAACTTATATGCCCCCAAGTATATAAAGAAATTGTTGGACGACCTCAATAAAGATATAGACAGCAACACACTGATAGAAGGAGTTTTCAACACCCCACTATCAAAAATGGACAGATCTTCCAAACAAAAACACTAATAAACATATTGTGCAGCTGAAAGACACATTGAATCAAATAGATTTAACTGACATATATAGAACCTTACGTGCCAAAGAAGAAAAATACACATTCATTTCAAAGGCTCATGGAAGTTTTTCAAAGACAGACCACATGATCGGACACAAAGAAAGAGTCAGCAAATTCAGGAAAATTCGAATAATACCAAACTTTTACTCAGCCCACAAGGGCTTCAAACTGGAAATCAACTTCAAAGAGAAACTTCAAAACCTTGCAAACTCATGGAGACTCAACAGTAGAGTATTAAACAAAGAATGGGTCAATAATGAGGTAAGGGAGGAAATCAAAAAATTTCTGGAAACAAATGAAAATGAACAGATAACAGTCCAAAACCTATGGGACACAGCAAAGGCAGTCCTGAGAGGGAAGCTCATAGCAATACAGGCTTACCTTAAAAGGATAGAAACATTTCAAATAAAAGACCTAACACTACAACTTCAAGAACTGGAGAAACAACAACAAATAAATCCCAGAGCAAGTAGAAGGAAGGAAATAGTCAAGATTAGAGCAGAACTGAATGGCATAGAGATGAAAAGAACAATTCAGAGGATCAACCAATCCAGAAGCTGGTCCTTTGAAAAAATAGATAAAGTTGACAAGACTTTAAGCAGACTCAGCAAGAAAAAAAGGGAGAGGACACAAATTAATAATCTCAGAAACAAAAGAGGAGAAATAGCAACTGATACCACAGAAATACAAACAATTATCAGAAACTAGTATGAACAATTATATGCCAAGAAATTTGAAATCCTTTATGAAATGGACAAATATCTAGAAAAGTATAACCTTCCAACATTGAAAGAGGAAGACACAGAAAGCTTAAACAGACCGATAACAGCTGGGGAAATTGAAGCAGTAATCAAGAAACTCCCAGCACACAAAAGCCCAGGGCCAAATGGTTTCCCAGGAGAATTTTACAAAACATTTAAAGAAAAGCTGACCTCTGTCCTTCTCAGACAATTCCAAAAAATCCAAGAGGAAGGAAGACTCCCAGACTCTTTTTATGAGGCCAGCATCACCCTAATCCCAAAACCAGATAAAGACCCTACAAAGAAAGAAACTATAGGCCAATTTCACTGATGAACATAGATGGTAACATCTTCAACAAAATATTGGCAAACCACATCCAGCAATACATTGAAAAGATTATCCACCACAATCAAGTGGGATTCATACCAGGGATGCAAGGATGGTTCAATATATGCAAGTCAATAAACACAATACATCACATAAATAAAAGAAAGGACAAAAACCACATGATCATCTCGATAGATGCAGAAAAAGCATTCGAAGAGGTACAGCACCCATTTATGATCAAAGCACTCAGCAAAATGGGAATAAACGGGGCATTCCTCAACGTAATAAAGGCCATGTATGAAAAACCTACAGCTAATATCATACTCAATGGGCAAAAACTGAAAGCTTTCCCACTAAGATCAGGAACACAACAAGGATGTCTGCTTTCACCACTTCTTTTCAACGTTGTATTGGAAGTCCTAGCCACAGCAGTCAGACAAGAAAAAGAAATAAAAGGCATCCAAGTAGGAAAGGAGGAAGTAAAGCTATCATTGTTTGCAGATGATATGGTAGTGTACATAGAGAACCTCTTGACTCTACCAAAAAACTCCTCAACCTAATAAGTGAATTTGGCAAAAGGATGGGATACAAAGTCAATATTCAGAAATCAAAGGCATTTTTGTACACCAGTAATGAAAGAGAAGAAGAAGAAATCAGAAAAAAAAAAATATCACTCGATATAGCAACAGGAAAAATAAAGTCCCTAGGAATAAATTTAACCAAGGAGGTAAAATACCTGTACGCAGAAAGCTATACAACGTTGAAGAAAGAAGTTAAGGAAGACACAAATAAATGGAAGCATAGACTGTGCTCATGGATTGGGAAAATTAATATCATCAAAATGTCCATACAACCCAAAGCAATTTATAGATTTGTCCCTATTAAGATACCAATGACATATTTCACAGAAATAGAACAGATATTTCAAAAATTTATATGGATCCACAAATGACCCTGAATAGCCACAGCAATTTTGAGAAAGAAAAACTAAGTAGGAGAGATCACAATAACAGACATCAAACTCTACTACAAAACCACTATACTCAAAATAATCTGGTGCTGGCACAAGAACAGACCCATAGACCAGTGGAACAGAATAGAAAGCCCAGGAATAAACCCAGGTCTCTATGGGCATCTAATATTTGACATGGGGGGCAGGAGCTTATAATGGAGCAATAATAGGCTCTTCAACAAATGGTGTTGGGAGAGATGGACGGCTACATGCAAAAAGTTGAAATTGGATCATCAGCTGATGCCATACACAAAAATAAACTCAAGATGGATAAAAGACTTAAATAAAAGTCACAACACCATAAAAGTCCTAGAGGATAACATTGGCAGGAAACTCTCAGATATCCCACGCAGCAATTTTTTCACTGATATGTCTCCTAAAGCAAGGGACATAAAGGAAAGAATAAACAAGTGGGGTCTCCTCAAAATAAGAAGATTCTGCAAGGTGAAAGAAAACATCAGCAAAATGAAAAGGGAGACAACCCTTTTTATACATCAGATAGAGGTTTGATCTCCAAGATAAATGAAGAACTCACTCTATTCCACTCCAAGACGACAAATGATCCAATCAAAAAAATTGGCAAAGACCTGGGCAGACGCTTTTTCAAGGAACAGATACAGAGGGCCCAGAGACATTCAAAAGGATGCTCTGCATCACTAGCCATCAGAGAAATGCAGATCAAAACCACCATTAGGTACCACCTCACACCGATCCGAATGGCCATCATAAACAGATCAACAAACAGCAGGTGCTGGCAAGACTGTGGAGAAAAGGGAACACTCGTACACTGTTGGTGGGAATGCAGACTGGTGCAGCCAGTGTGGAAAGCAGTGTGGAATTTCCTCAAAAAACTGAAAATGGAACTTCCTTTTGATCCAGTGATTCCCCCTGCTGGGACTATACCCTAAAAATCCTAAAACGCCAATCAAAAGAACCTATGCACCCAAATGTTCATAGCAGCACATTTACAATAGCCAAGTGTGGGAAGCAACGTAAATGTCCATCGGTAGATCAGTGGATCAAAAAACTATGGTACATTTACACAATGCAATACTACACAGCAGAAAGAAAAAAAGAACTACTAGACTTCGCGACAGCATGGATGGAACTGGAGAGCATTATGCTAAGCGAAATAAGCCAGGGGTCGAAAGACAGATATCATATGATCTCACCTATAAGTGGAACCTAACCAACCATACAAAGCTGCAAGGAAAATAAGACCAGCAACACTGAAAGGAAAATAAATCAACAGAGACAAGAGGGAAGGAGGGAAGGGTCAGGGAAAAGGAAGGGAAGGGGAAAATCAAGGAACATATAGCAAGGACTCATGGACAAAACCAAAGGGGAAAAGCTGAGGGAGGGAAGGAGGGAGGGGGCAAGGGAAAGTGGTGGGGGGGAGGCAGAGACAAATGTATTTGAAAAAATAAATTAAAATAAAATTTTTTAAAAAAAGGAAAACATTTTTAGGAAACAAGAACAACATTATTTTCTAAACAAAAAAAAATAGTGCATACCAGTTTTATTTATTACTATCAATCCAAAAACCCTAAAGAAAATATTAGCAAACAATTTAATACTACATTGAGATGTGTTATGACTAACTGCAGTTTATGTAATAAATACAAAGATAGGTTCATTTTGTTTCAATACATTTTCCAATAACCTAGTGAAAATGAAGAAGGGAAGAAAAAGAAATTGTGCCTCCATAGTCCTGATGACCCAAGACATCATGACCCAAGACACCAGAACCACATGGCAACAAATGGTCAGACAAGGCTTTCTCTCTCCTGTGAATTTGGATTTAGGTCCAAAATTCCTAGTTGGCTATTCAATCAGTGAGGTCAAGGTGACCTGACTGTATTTAGTCATGTGTATGGAAAAGAGGAGAAAAACAGAATGCAGAAAAAGATGAAAATGAAGTAGACATGCGCAGAGAAGAGATGGAAGTGTGTAGTCTGAGAGAGAAAGAGAGAGAGAAGCTTCTCTTGGCCTTTGCTTTTCAGTTTCTGCTTACAGTTCAAGTTAAAACTTATGAATTGTTTATTTCTGGAATTTTCCATTTACTATTTTTTGACCATGATTGACCATGCATAACTGAAATTGCAGAAAGTGAACCACAGATATGGAGAACTCCTGTGTATAAACTCTTCCATTTTTTTAAAATTTTTATTAATAATAATTTAAGGTTCTTGACACCTCCAATCCACTTTTCCCTGTAGATCATGACATTTTATTTTATTATTTTTATTGATATATAGTTAACATATTATATTAGTTTCAAGTGTAAAACATAATAATTTGATATTGTATATATTAGGAAATGATCACAATAAATCTAGTTAACATCTGTCACCACACATAGTTACAAAACTTTTTTCTTGTGATGACAACTTTAAAAAAAATATTATTATTGTTCTATTACAATTGTCTCAATTTTTCCCCCTTGCCCTTCTCTGCTGATCTCATCCTCTAATCCCACAGTCAATTCCCACACTGTTATTCATGTCCATGGATCATTCATACATGTCCTTCATTTAGTCCCTTCCCCTTCTTTCCATGATTGTACCTTTCCCCCCTCCTCTCTGGTCACTTTCAGTCTGCTCCATGTTTCCATGCCTATGGTTCTATTTTGTTTGTTAGTTTATTTTGTTCATTAGATTCCAATTATAGGTAAGATCATATAGTATTTGTCTTTCACCAAGTGTCTTATTTCACTAAGAATAATAGTCTCCAGTTCCATCCATGCTGTTGCAAAAGGTAGTAGTTCCTTCTTTCCTTTTGCTGAATAATATTCTATTGTGTGAATATACCAAAGTTTTTTGATCTATTCCTTTACTAATGGGTACTTAAGCTGCTTCTAGCACTTGGCTATTGTAAGTAGTGCTTCTATGAACATAAGGGTACATTAAGTTCTTTTGAATTGGTGGCTATGTATTCTTAGGGTATATTCCCAGCAGTGGAATCACTGGGTCAAAAGGCAGTTCCATTTTTAGTTTTTTGATGAAATTCCACACTGCTTCCCACAGTGGCTACAGAAGTCTGCATTCCCACCAACAGTGCACTAAGGTTCCCTTTTCTCTGCATCCTTGCCAGCACTTGTTGAATTGTTGATTTATTAATGATGGTCATTAATCATTAATAATTATAAATAAAGTATGAGATGGTATCTCACTGTAGTTTTCATTTTAATTTCCCTGATGGCTAGTGACATTGAGCATCTTTTCACATGTCTACAGGTCATCTGTATGCCCTCCTTGGAGAAGTGTCTATTCAGATATTTGCCCATTTTTTAATTGAATTCTTTGCCTTCCTGGTATGACTTTTGTATATATTTTGGAGATCAAACCTTTGTCTGATGTATCAGATTTACTGTCTTAGCAAGTTTCAAATATATAACACAGTATTATTAACTATAGCCTCCATGCTGTGCATGACATCCCCAGGAATTATTTTATAACTGGAAGTTTATACCTTTTTACCCCCTTCACCATTAGACCCACCACAGACACCCAGATCAATTATTAGTAGTATTCAATAAGAAAAATACAAACATTAATTCTCTTTACTTACTTCTATCATACAAGATAATATCATGTTATTCTTATTTTACCTATATTATTCTTAATCACATTCATGTTGAGTCCATTATGAAATTATTTAAATTATAAGAATTTCCAGATACATTATGAATGGTACATAAGTCATCTAAAGATAGAGAGAAAAATACAAGTATCAAAGGCAATACAAAATGCAGATAAAGTATTGTAACAGTGAAATCAAGTTTTCATTTTTCTCTGATAAACTTCATGCTAGTAGAATAATTATAGATTATTCCTCTAAGGGTTCTTCCTGCACTGGATATATGCATTCACAGAGAGAAACATAGAAGAAAGTTTCCTTCCCATTTGCCTTCCACTCCTCCTGAGTTAATCCCCAAATTCTGTCCTACAAAGAATTTATTCTATAACTCTAGTCCTGCAATCCATTGCATTGAAAGTTAAATAATGCACAACAGGACTCTACATTTACATAAAATGTAGGTCTTGCACACTCAGCAAAACTGTATAACATTTTGCAGAACCTGTACTTGTGGTATTTTTTTGTGATTACATTTTCTGATGTATTTACTGAATATGCTTATTATATATTTGAGAGAGAGAGAGAGAGAGATCTATATATACATAGAGAGAGAGAGAGAGTGAAAGTAAACAATTTCCTTTTCTTGAAATTGATATATATATAGGAATCTCCAGTCAAGATGGAGGCATCGGTGAATACACTTTGCCTCCTTGCACAACCAAAAGAAGGACAACAAATTTGAAAACAGAAAATAACCATAACTGCCAGAAAATCAAACTGTATGGAAGTCCAACAACCAAGGAGCTAAAGAAGAAACATTCAGCTAGACCAGAAGGAGGGGTGGAGACAGGCAGCCGGGGTGGAGAGGGCGTGTGGCAAGGCAGCGGCTGGTGGACTGGGAGGTTCCAGTTTCCATGAGGATAAACTTGGAGGAACAGCTAGGGAGTGAGACCAACCCTACAATCCAGTGTTCCACATGGGGTAAAGGAAAGCCTCAAAACCTCTGGAGGTGAAAACCTGTGGGGGTTGTGGCAGCAGGAGAAACTCCCAGCCTCACAAGAAAGGTTGTTAAAGAGACCCACGGGATCCTAGAATGTACACAAACCCACCCACCTGGGAATCAGCACCAGGAGAGCCTGTATTTGCTTGTGAGTAGTGGAGGGAGAGGGTAAATGAAAGCGAGCAAAGAGCCAAGCAAGCAGCATTATCCCTCTTGGACCCCTATCCTATACACAGCATCAAAACGCACAGACCTGGGTTACCCTACCCTGGTGAATACCTAAGGCTCTGCCCCTCCATACGTAACAGGGATGTTGAGGCAAAGAAATATCGCCCAAATGAACGAAGAGATAAAAGTTCTAAAAATAGAACTAAGTGATGAACAGATAGCCAACCTATCAGATGCACAATTCAAAACACTGGTAATGTAGATGCTCACTGAATTGGTTGAGTATCTTCACAAAATGGAGGAAAAAGTGAAGGCTATACAAAGTGAAATGAAGAAAAATATACAGAGAACCAACAGTAAGAGGAAGGAAACCAGGACTTACACAACGATTGAGAGCAGAAGGAAGAGATAAACATTCAACCAGAACAGAATGAAGAAACAAGAATTCAAAAAATGAGGAGAAGCTTAGAAACCTCTGGGACAACTTTAAATGTCCAACATCCAAATCACAGTGGTGCCAGGAGGAGAAGAGGGAGAGCAAGAAACTGAAAACGTACTTGAAAAAATAATGAAGGAGAGCTTTCCCAATCTGGCCAAGGGGAATGAAACAGACTTCCAGGGGATCCAGGAAGCTCAGAGAGTCCCAAGGAAGTTGGCACACACCAAGACACATCATAGTTACATTACGCAAGATTAAAGATAAGGACAGAATCTTAAAAGCAGCAAAAAAAAAAAAAAAAAGGAGACAGTTACCTACAAAAAAGTTCTCATAAGACTATAAGCTGATTTCTCAAAAGAAACCGTGCAGGCAAAAAGGAGCTAGCAAGACGTATTCAAAGTCATGAAAGACCAGGACCTACATCAAGATTACTCTATCCAGCAAAGCTATCATTTGGAATAGAAGGGAAGATAAAGTGCTTCCCTGATAAAGTAAAGTTAAAGGAGTTCATCATCACCAAGCCCTTATTATATGACATGCTAAAGGAACTTATCTAAGAAAAAGAAGTTCAAAACCATAAACACTAAAAGAACAACAAACTCACAACTATCAACAACTGAACCTAAGAAACAAAAACAAACTAACTAAACAACTAGAACAGGAAGAGAATCATAGAAATGGAGATCAAGAGGGTGGGGGAAGGGGGGGAAGAATCGGGGGAAAGGTTCAGGGAATAAGCAGCATAAATAGTAGGTACAAAATAGACAGGGAGAGGTTAAGAACAGTATAGGAAATGGAGAAGCCAAAGAATTTATATGTATGACATGAACATGAACTAAGGGGGAAGGGGAATGCTGGGGGAAGGGGTGGTGCAGGGTGGATGGGAATAAAGAGGAAGAAAAAAATAAAAACTAATTTAAAAAAAGAAGGAAAAAAGAAATTCAGAGAGAGAGAGAGAAACAGACATTTTCTCTCCCATTATCAGGCCATTTGGAGATGGAATGTGAAGAAAGTAAACAATTTCCTGTTCTTGAAGAACTTTCTTGGACTATCTCTCTCTCTCTGTACATATATATATATATATATATATATATATATATATATATAGTATCCTTCTCTCTCTCTCATTATATATGTATACATATAATATATAGTATCTTTCTCTCTCTCTCTCATATATATATATATATATATATATATAAAATCTACCTAGAGAGAGAGATACATTTCCTATATAGAGATACATATTCATATATTTTTCTATATATATAGAGATATATATATATACATATATAGATATTATATAGTATGTGTAATATTCATAGAGATACTTTATCCATATATCTTCATATATATATATAATGTCTAATTTCACCATTACATTGTGTTTTAACACTGAAGTTGTCTTTAAAAAATACAATGAATGTTGCATTTGGACCAGGGAAGGAAATGAAACTGTGAAGGAGACAAAGAAGGAAAGCCATCAAGACCTTGAAATAACCTCAAACCTCTTTTGATAGGATCTACCCTTAGTGCCCTTGCCAGTTTCTTGGGCACTCTGATGGAATCACTCTTTGCTTTGAATCTTCTCTTCCAAGCCATATTCCAAGCACATAAGGAAGATATCTTTCCAATCTCTAGATCTAGGTGACTGTTTTCTTAAAATCTCTTAACATTTCCTTTCCACATGAACCATATAAAATGTGTAGACATGATCTACCGTTATATGTATAGCACTTGTCAATTTGCCACCTTTTCATCAAGTATTCATTCAAATAATAAATAAATGTTTTAATGTCTACACTGACAGAAACTTTAGCATAGTAATTTAGAATATGGGCTCAGGGAACAGACCACCTAGATTTTTTAGAAGTTACTCTGATTAATAGCTGTGTGAAATTAGGCAAGCTAATTAAATCTCCAAGCCTCAGTTTCCTCATTCATTCAATGAAATGGGAATAGCCCCTACCATGTTGTGCTATATGGGGACTAATGAGACAATCAAGGCAATCAATGAAGAATAATGTTCCATGCCTTTTGAGCACCCAATAAATGCAGATGATCATGGTGATAATGGGTCTGGTGTCTGATGGATTCCTGTGTGTAACAGACTGAAGAGAGGCAGAAATGGACAGGTAGGAAAAGTGGAGCTGGGTGCCCTCTGGATAAAGTTGGCAATAAATAATGTTAACTTGGGGGAGAATACTAAAGTGTAAATGAGGAAAAATGAATTTGATGGTCACATATGTAAAATTTGGTGATAAATTAGCTTCACAAAATTAGGGGCAGAAGATGTCAAGGATCCTTTCCAGCTTTTCTTTAATTTGTGGTAGAATGAAGGAAGATTAGGTGTGAAGGGGTCCCAGGACAAGGACCAAGAGGTGGAGTAGAAAATCTTGGAGTTGGCTTTGTACATGTTGAATCTGATATACCTAGGAGCCATCAGAGGATACACATCATGCAGACAACTGGCTGTGCTGAAAAGTAGTTCAGGAAAACCCATCAGAAGTAGAGCTTCATCTCTCCGTAATCATGACCTGTGGTTTACAGTCCAATAACACTAGTCTTTAAAGTTTCCCATATTTTTTTTTACATCCATGTCTCTTATCACAGTATTACTTCTTGCAGGAACGCCCTTACCCAATCTTCTTCACCTGGATACTAGGTCCCATCTTTAAGGCTCAGCTAAGATAAAAACTCCACCAATAAGCTATCTTATTGGACATAGTCAAAAACCTTGTTTTTATTTTTCTTAGTTCACAGCTCTCCTTGAGGTTAAATGTGGTCAGTAGATAATATCCCACACTAGGCCTCACCCTTAAAAAACAAAACAAAAAACAAAACATGCGGTCCTTCTCATCCCCAGCTGCCAGCCTCATGCATGGAGTCCAGAGTGGACTGTGAGGCCCTGGAGATGCCAGAGCTTCTGAAACCTCAGGTCAAAGGTGCTCTGAGAAATACGTCAAATATATAGAAATGCATGAGCAAGAGGAAGTCCTTCTGTGTTAACCTGTGGATATTTTGGAATACTTACAGTAATCAGCCTACCCTGAAATCTGCTTAATTTCCCATGACTACATTGTGTACTTCTATAACTTCATGAAGGCTCATGGCATGTTTGTATCATCATCATGCTTTTCATATGGAGTTTCATAGTGGCTTATATGCCTGTGTCTCAAAAACTATAGGTTCTATGAGGGCAAAGTCCATACCTTTCTCTTCATTTAACTCTTATGTCCTAAAAAGTTCCCTGGAATAGTTGGTTCTTGGTGGTTATTTTATTTTTCCTAATTATGGTTACCCGGTAGTTTATTACTTGCATGCAATTAAACAAGAAACCAAAACCACAGAACAAGTACACAGGGTGGGGATTGCAGGGTAGGGAATAGATATAAAAACACATATGTCCAGATTTCACCAGAAACCTCAAGTATCCACCTCTTAAGTCTATAGTAGAAGGGTAATAGAAGGGTACCTGCCACAGTGCAGATCCTTCACCCATCACCCTTATTCTTGGGTGCCCAAGTAGGACCAATGGTCTTACTTTTGAATCCAGAGTCCTCAGAATGGCTGCTGAAAGTCCATAAACAATACTCTCCAACTGCGTGAATCTGGTTGAAAACAGATGCTGCCACAAACCTACACTTAACTGTATGAGAGTCAAATTTGTGTTACAAAAAAAACTAACTTTAGGGTTTAATTTGTAAGTTTTAACCAGAGGAAACAACATACTCCTTAGGAAAAGGTAAATGATTGAGAAGACAGGCCCTGGGTAAAAATTATGATAGCACCTGGAGCAGCTAGGCCTGCCTGAGAGAGAACCATGGGCTCTGCCCCACCACTAGAGGGACAGCTCCTGTCTGACACTCGGCAGGCCTGGTCCACAGGTCATGCACAGCTGCTATATATCTGAGTCATAAAAGTCTTCCAGCTCATCTAGAAATAAGTCCTATTAGTCTTCAGATTTTGTCCCCACCTGCAGCCAAAAACATAAGCAACATCTCACACAGTTCAAAGGCAACAGTCTCTTCTTCATTGTAGTCAAAAGGGTTGCTGTTCTTTCTTTCCTCAGTGAGCTCCCAGAAGTGGTTTCTTCACTGGGCCCAGTATCTGCTTAATGTTTCACTTGGTGTTTCTGTGGCTCCCCTCTATGGCCATCAGGGTATGTAGGCTTGTAAAAACAGCTCCTTCCAAATGCACAGCTCCTATGTCCTTTACCAAGATATCTACACATCTTCTTGCTCATTGCCTCTTGTATTTATGAATGACTTTCTGCTCTTCCTTCTCCTCCACCCAGTACTCACTTAGAATGACAAAGTTAAAAGTGATCCAACATTCTTGGCAGGACTTTGTAATCATGCTCTCAAATTGGGTAGCACTCCTCCACTTGCAAATACACTTGAGACACTTGAGTGTGTGGTTATATTTGGAGAGAATCCTGAAGCAGCACTCATTGGAGTTGGCTTTCTCATAGACCACCTCCATGCAAATTCCACACCCTTTGTCTTTAGTGTGCTGGACAGAAAACAAGGGCTTCATGTCCTTCTCATGGGCCTCATGTGGTCTGTGCAAGATTTTATGTGATCTCTGGGCACCATCCACAGGATGAAGGACCTGCAACCCACACAGACCACAGGAGTTTCCATGGAGATACACACAGTTCTCCCCATAGTGGCACACGCCAACTGAAGATTTATTTTCACTGCAGGCTGCTCCTTCTCAGAGTCTTCAGTGGTCACTGAGCCCTACAAGGGTGCCTCAGTGCAAGAAGGGACAATACAGCCACAGTAGGGAAGTCCAGGAACAACCTAATGGCATTAGCCCAGTCTTCTGAACCTGCCCCTACAGTAGTAAAGTTTGCATTTCTTGATTCAGCCGTATCTATATTCATTTCAACAATTGGTCCAACTACTGATGAGAGACTTGAGGAAGCAGCAAGGGATGAATTTGCAGATAGATCTCTAGCAATGACTTCCTGTTTCAGTGGTTTGCTATGTTCATATCTGCAGCAGTCTCCATAAATATAGTACTCTCACTGAAAAATACTTGCACACTATACTGTATGGACTGTCAGAGAGGTCATGTGTGTAGCAGCAGTTATCTCCTTTTTTACAAACCCTATGCATAAAATACAAGTCTGGTCTTGGAAGGAGTCAAGATGACATGGCTATCATCTTTGCCATGTGGAAGGATGCTAAATAGTCTTGACAGGACAAGATTGATTGGTGGATACAGGCCTACCTTAAAGAGATAGAAACATTTCAAATAAATGACCTAACCCACTAGCTTCAAGACATGGAGATAAAAAGACAAACAAATACCAGAGCAAGTAGAAGACAGGAAATAATCAAGATCTGAGAAGAACTGAATTACATAGAGACTTAAAGAACAATTCAAGGATCAACAAATCCAGGAGTTGGTTCTTTGAAAAGATAAATAAAATTGACAAGCCTTTAAGCAGACTCATCAAGAAAAAAGCAAGAAGACCCAAATAAATAATATCAGAAATGAAATAGGAGAAATAGCAACTGATACCACCGAAATGCAAAGGAGTGTAAGAAATTACTATGAACAATTATATGCCAAGAAATTTGGAAACCTCAAAGAAATGGACAAATTTCTAGAAAAATATAGCCTTCCAGCACTGAATAAAGAAGCAGAAAGCCTGGACAGACCAATAACAGCTGGTGAAATTGAAGCAGTCATCAAAACTCCTGGCACACAAAAGCCCTGGACCAGAGAGTTTCACAGAAGGATTTTACAAAATATTTAAGGAAGAGCTAACCCCTGTCCTTCTCAGACTATTCCAAAAAATCCAAGAAGAGGGAAGACTCCCAAACTCTTTTAATGAGGTCAGCATCATCCTAATCCCAAAACCAGAAAAAGACACAACCAAGAAAGAACACTACAAGCGAATATCACTGATGAACATAGACACTGAAATCCTCAACAAAATATTGGCTGTCACACTGCGCCGAGATTATAGGGGTGTGCAGCCATGGGGGAGTGCCCCAAAGAGTGCAGCGCTCCCTGAAATATGAGGGAAACTGGCTGGAGCCAGCTGAGGTGGGAGCAGGGCTCTGAAACCCACAGAGCCTATCCTGGGGTTGTCAAGAATGAGGAAGAAAAAATACAATAACGTTGCAAACACTTCTCTGTTTGCCGGGAGAGCAGACGGGGCACTTCCCTCCCATTAGAGAAGGCCGTGGCACATCCTCCTAGTGGGGAAGGCTAAGGCACATCCCCCTAATGGGGAAGGCCACGTTGCCCTTTGTTCCAAGGCTTTTATTGAAAAACTTATCAGAGGGCTAGGTAACAGGAATGCATACATACACTTGTTACATTAGCATGTTAAGTTTCACAGAGAATAGATACCTTCAAGAAAACAAGTGACAGGAATTTACTGATTTACATGGGTCCGAGAGGAGACCAGTCTAAACAAAAGACAATGAAGACAAGGGCAAGCACCTTAATGATAAAGAGTAAGGGGTGTAAATAATGTGACGGTCCTTCGCAGTATAAGCTGACCAGAGATATGAGGGAGGAACAAAGCACACTCTAAAGAATTTACTTTTAGGCCTGAATTACCCTGGCAACTGCCAGATCTGATTTAGGGCTGTTTTTCCTGCACTGTTTCAAGCCTGAGCCAGGAGGGAGGAGGGAACCACCAAGAGATTAGGAGACTGCTTCTCGGACTCCGGCCGGCTGTGTCCAAGCCAAGTCGAGAGGTGTGGGGGCCTCTTTGCCCCTTATCCGTGTCCCCCAATTTCTTATCTGCTGCCTTTATTGGCCAATGTCTGTGTTAGGTTGCCCCTCCCCTGAGGGGTCTTACCCATCCTTGACAGGGACCATCACAAGGCAAATCAGAAGGGAAAGGGCTACACCTCTGCCTGGGGGAACAGGTCAAGTCAGCTCAGGAGCCTGTTTCTCCAAAGCTTCTTGATTATTTCCAGCCTTGGGGCCTTCCAGGCTATTGGCAGGGTTACAGCACCTGAAACCAGGCCAGGCATTTCCCAACAACTGGCAAATTGCATCCAGCAATACATTAAAAAGATCATCCACCATGATCAAGTAGGATCCATCCCAAGAATGGAAGGATAGTTCAATATTTGCAAATCAATAAATATAATAAATCACATAAACAAGAGGAAAGACAAAAACCACATGATCATGTCAATAGATGCAAAAAAAGCATTTGATAAGGTACAGCACCTATTTATGATAAAAACACTCAACAAATTGGGAATAAAGGGGGCATATCTAAACATGATAAAGACCATATATGAAAAACATACAGCCAACCTCATACTCAATGGGAAAAAACAAAAAGCTTTCCCACTAAGATCAGGAACAAGACAAAGATGTCTGCTTTCACCACTTCAATTTAACATAGTATTGGAAGTCCTACCTACAGTGATCAGACAAGAAAAATAAATCAAAGGAATCCAAATGGGAAAGGAGGAAGTAAAACTATCATTGTTTGCAAATGACATGATAGTGTACATGGAAAGTCCCATAGACTCCACCAAAAAACTACTCAACTTAATACATGAATTTGCCAAAACAGCAGGATATAAAGTCAATATTCAGAAATTGAAGGCTTTTTTGTATGCCAAAAATGAAATATCAGAATCAGAAATCAGGAAAAAAATCCCCTTTGCTTTATCAACAAGAAAAATAAAGTACCTAGGAGTAAACTTAACCAAGGTGCTAAAAGACCTTTACACAGAAAACTATACAACACTGAAGAAATAAATTAAGGAAGACACAAATAAATGGAAGCATATACCATGTTCATGGATTGGAAGAATTAACATCATCAAAACGTCCACACTACCCAAAGCAATTTGTAGATTAAACACAATCTCAATGAAAATGTTAATGACATATTTCACAGACATAGAAGAAACATTAAATAAAATCTATATGGAACCATGAATGACCCCAAATAGCCACAGCAATTTCAAGAAAGAAAGAAAAAAGTAAGATGGATTATAATACCTGATATCAAACTATATTACAAGGTCACTGTAATCAAAACAGTTTGGTGCTAGCATAAGAACAGACACATAAATCAATGGAACAGCATATAGAGCCCAGAAATAAACCCATGTCTCCATGGTCAATTAATATTTCCAAAGGATGCAGAAGCATAAAATGGAGTAAATATAGCCTCTTCAACAAATGGTGTTGGGAGAGCTGGACAGCCTACATACAAAAAAAAAAAAAAAAGGAAACTCAATCACGAATTTACACCATACACAAAAATAAACTCAAGAGGGATAACAGACTTAAGTATAAAGTATGACACCATAGAAGTTCTAGAAGAGGACATAGGCAGGAAACTCTCAGATATTCCATGTAGAAATATTTTCACCGATATGTCCCCTAGAGGAAAGGGCATAAAGGAAAGGATATACAAATGGAACTTCATAAAAATAAAAAGCTTCTGCACAGCTAAAAAAAATCAGCAAAATGAAAAGGGAACAAATCATACTGGAAAAATATATTTGTCAATGATACCTCAGACAGGGGTTTGATCTCCAAAATATATAAAGAACTCACATGTCTCCACTCCAGGAAGACAAACAATCCAATTAAAAAATGAGCAAAGGACCTGAAAAGACGCTTCTCCAAGGAGGACATGCACAGGGCCCACACACATATTAAAGGATGCTCAGCATCACTAGCCATCAGAGAAATGCAAATTAAAACCACAATGAGATACCACCTCACACCGGTCAGAATGGTCATCATAAACAGATCAACAAACAACAGGTGCTGGAAAATTTGTGGAGAAAAGGAAATCTTAGTACACTCTTGGTGGGAATGAAGACTGGTGCAGCCACTATGGAAAACAGTTTGGAATTTCCTCAAAAAGCTAAAAATGGAACTGCCTTTTAACCCAGCCATTCCACTGCTGGTACTATACTCTAAAAATCCCAAAACACAAATTCAAAAGGACCTATGCACCCCAATGTTCATAGCAGCACAATTTACAATAGCCAAGTGCTGGAAGCAAGCTAAGTGTCCAGCAGTAAATGAATGGATCAAAAACTATTGTACCTTTACACAATGGAATACTACGCATCAGAAAGAAAGAAAAAGCTACTATACTTTGGGACAGTATGGATGGAACTGGAGAGCATTATGCTAAGTGAAATCAGCCAGGTGGTTAAAGACAAATACCA
This sequence comes from Pteronotus mesoamericanus, assembly GCF_021234165.1. Lineage (NCBI taxonomy): Eukaryota > Metazoa > Chordata > Mammalia > Chiroptera > Mormoopidae > Pteronotus > Pteronotus mesoamericanus. The sequence goes on from NW_026555321.1 coordinate 65,307,369, forward strand.
TATGATCTCACCTATAAGTGGAACCTAATCAGCAAAGCAAGCAGGCAAGGAAAATATGACCAGCAACATTGAAAGAATGATGAAACCAAAGGGTTGGGTGTCGGGGGATATAGGGGAGATAATTGAGGCAACTCTAATAAAATAAACATGATTTAAAAATTTTAAAAGAAACAAAAGAAATAAAGCAAACAAAAATAAGATGAAACCAATGGGGATGGGAGGGAGGGTGGAAGAGTCATAGCAGGGTGGGAAAGTGGAAGGCTCAGACCAAAGAACAAATGTGAAAGACACATGGATGAATCCAAGGTGAGGAAGGATTGAGTGTGGGAGATGGGGGTGGATGGGACAGGGGAAAGTGGTGGCAGGTAAATGAAGACAAATGCATGTGAAAAATTTTTTAAAAAGGAAGAAATAAATAAATTTTTAAAAAGGATTGATTGGTGGTCATTTTTAGGACACGAGAATGAATGAATTATTCAGTTTAGCTAAAATTTTCATATGCTTCCCTCCAAACCAAGCTGATGTCATTATAGAAATTAACAGCTACACAACACCAGCATTTCAATCCCTTAATTTGTTATTTGTATGTGTGTTTTGACTCTGTCTTCTAATTTCCTCAATCCTCTTAAGTTGTTGGGTTGTTTTTTTTGTTTGTTTGTTTTTGGGTTGTTTTTTTTTTTTTTTTGTATTTCCTTTCAGTAGTTATTAAATAGGTTTTGTTAACTACCTAAGACCATAACTCTTTCTTACCAAATATCTTCACTTAAGTGCTGCCTTTTTTGTCCAAATTAATAAACATTCTTACTTTCTTTGTATTTCAGCCAAAATAATGAGCCCTTAATTCTATCCTTTAGATAAAACTTATGCTCTGCTTTTAGATTTCCAAATTAATTTTTTTAAAGAACAACAATTACTTTAGTCCTAAATACTGAAAACAAAAAGTACATTCTATTTTTCCTTAGCCCTGAAGGTTTGACATTTTCTAAATTCAGCTTGGCATCTTAAACTGCCATGAAATAATTAGAAAGATCACAGAAGGCTACCCATCTCCTTGGCTAAAGGATAAAACATGTCAGCTCACCATATGCTATTCCTACATTTCAATGCAACCTTCTGAAAACTCATAAATTTGCAAATTTGATGTTTCTAAGCAACCACTTTAGTATTTTCAGCCACAAATTGGATGAAGGGCCCAGTGAAAGCACATGAAGAAGAATTTGTGGAAAGAACCCTGGGCAATGCAGCCTGTACTTGGAGAGGAAGAAAAGTGCACTTCCTCAGAGGTACCTGCATGCAGCACATGAATCTGGTTTTCATAATGCATAAGATTTGTCCCTCAATACAAAGAGACAATTTTAAAGATTTGTTTACTCATTTATTCATATAGGCAATATGGTGTAAATGTGTGAATTCCATGACTCAGAAATTCACAATATACCAGCCATAGACTATTCAACTTTTAATTTTGTCACCAGGATTTATCAAACATATAATCATGAATTCCTCTGAAAATTATTCAATAAACCAGTACAAATTTTGACATGAAGACATGGTAGTCCAAGAATTGGTGTTTGAGAATCAGAAAAGAAGGTGAAGAATGTGATATCTAGAATTAAAATAATCAGGGTTTTAATTCTAACACAATACCTATTAGCTGTGCAACCCTAATCTAGGTATATAAAATCTTTCAACTCTAAAATGTAACACCTATCTGGAATATTATAATGATTAAACAAAATATACATAAAGTTCTGAGCTATTATTCATTAATAACTATAATTATTACTTATATATTAATGACATAATCACCCCTCTCAATTATCTAACTCTTATTTTGGGAAAATAATGTGAAAATATTTTATTCCACTGCAAAAATAACTCTCTGACTCTGAAAATGCCAGCGTGAAATTCTTCAAGCAGCAGAAGGGCATGTCAGGACATATACTAATTACTTATTTGCACATGCCTCCTCAGACAAAGGTTTGCTTTCTGTTGACATTTATTGTACTCCAATATAGCAAAGGTCTTTAGGCCCATTTATTTCCTTTTTCTACCCCAGAGACCCTCTGGCCACAGTAGTAATAAAACCCACTAAAAGGGTCAATAATGAATAGAAATGTCACATATCCATCAGGAATCTACACACAAAGCAACCTCCTCCTATTCTCTGCCAAAATACCACCCCACTGAGGCTGTGGACCTGCTCCCAATGTGTTTCCAGAGCAATGCAGTTTTAGCCTGTGGCCCTAAGTACTCTGCTTCTGGCTTTTCTTTTCATGCCCACAATTGTTTTATTAGAAGTGTCTTCCAATACCTTTACTCTCTATTTATTATCACCGAGAGCCAAGAGTTAATCCATTCAGGAATGAGTAAATACTTTTCTGGGCTTTTAATACAGCTTACATTTAATTTGCAGCTTTTCTCAGGAAATTTTATAACTCCACTGAATATATTCTGTTAGCAACTAACACCTATGACTTGTATACTGCTTTTGACTTTTTAATATCCCCCACACCAATTTCATTTGATCCTCAGAGCTATCCTGCAAACTAGACTGGACAGTTTCTATCATACCTGAAAAGGAAGTGCTTGAAACATGAATGGCTTACCCAAGAGCACAGAGTGTAAAAATCTGACTTGGGTTGCCTCCACCAATGAGTGTATTTTCTAACATAGTATTGTAATTGTCTTAATAAAAGAGTACCTAATTAATAATGGACAGAGATATTTCATAGCATGCCTGGAATGTTTCATATATAGTGAGTTTTGATTGTATACAGTTTCTAAAAATTTGATTTTCTTTATAATCTCAAATTGCATGTAAAGGTAGTAAACAGATTGGAGCAGGAAAGTAATAATTTTGATTGATGCCGTGAGAACTTTATATTGTTGAAAACAATTGTGATGAATCACATAACTTTATATACCATGTGATATTGTGATTTATATTAAGAAAAATATATTTGGTCTTTGTCCTCATTTCTGGCACAGAGCTACTAAAATTTTTAAAAATTCCTAAGTGATGAGAATGATTGAGATATATTTGTTATGTTAATCAGGTGACTTTTGTACCCACCTAAATATGGGGGCTGGTTCCCAGTAGAGCCATCTCTGTGATTATGGGGTTCTACCAAGATCTCTCAGGAGGGCAGAGAGGCTGGAGGTTGAAATTAATGACCATAGACAATGATTTAATCACTCTTGCCTATGTTGTGAAGCCTCCATTAAAACCCAAAATGTAGGAGGTTCCAAGAATTCCTGGGTTGGTGAACAGATGGTATACCTGGAAACATGAAAGCTTAGCGTTCTTTCCCCACACTCTTCCTTATCTGGTTGTAATAAACCAGTAATCTAGTAAGTAAAATGTTTCTCTGACATTTGCACAGGTAATAACCTGGGCTTGTGATTGGTATCTGAAGGCTTGGGATGGGGGCAGTCCCATAGGACTGAGCCCTTAACCTTTTAAGATCTGACACTATCTCCAGGTAGACAGTGTCAGAACTGAGTTGAATTGTAAAACTCCTGACTAGTGTCTAAGAATTCCCTGGTGGTGTAGAAAACCCCTACACATGTTGTGACTGGAGTCAAAATTTTACATCAACACATTTTAACAGTTGCAAAAAAAATTCATATTCATTATTGTTTCAAGATAACCATAGTATTGTGAAAAAGGTAAAGCAGTTATTGTTCTCATGATAAATACTCAGTAAATCTATAGTAAATGAATGATTGTGAATGATTGCACATTTACCCCATTTTGACAAGCTAACTATTAGGTACTGGACCTCTTTCTTGAGGACATTACTTTTAGTGGAGAGATTCTTTACAATACCCATACTCTATTTTAGCTTAAACATAGTCATAATATAATGTAGGCATTTAACACTAATTTTATTTGATGACACTGTACAAGCCATTGCACCAACAGAAAGACATAGGTCTGGTTTCTGTTACCTAGAAACATATTCTAAGTAGAATACATTGAGGCAAGTATAAGGGTGCAAAAACAAAACAAAACAACAAAACCACAGAGGCATGAAAGATATTCAAAACAATGAATTTTTGAGATACGTGAATGTCCAGTAGTTTTGTTAAGCACTAGGAATAATTATTTTCATGTGGAATTCTGAAAAATCAGAAGATTGGTTACCTAAGAATGTCCATCAATAATTAACAGAGAAAAGTTGTGGAAAAGGGATATATCCTGATCTGGTGGTAAGAAGCCAACAGATTTCTATACAATTTGGGGAAAACTTTGAGCTACTTAAGTAAAAATAGAAAAACTAGAGAGGGAAAATGGAGGCAACTAAAGTAAAAATAAGCTGCTGTGGGACTTCTGAAAGAATAGGGAGAGGAGTTTGGTGGACCATCTCCCTCTCAAAATGTTACAGAACAGCATTTGGGGTCCTGCTGCAGCTTCCACCCTCTAGGCAAAATTCCAGAAGCAAAGGTTTGGTGATAAGGAAAGGAGTCTTTATTCAAAAGCTTTGCAATTTTGGAATAACAGCTTTCCACTTGTATTAGTCACTTAAGCCTATCAGTTAAGGCTAAACTCTAAGCCTTTAGTTAGAGTTTCAATCAGTTAAATTTATCCACTAAGACTAAACTCTTTAACACCTGAGTTTTCCTGTTATTCTCCCTGCTGGTTTTTAGTTATCTTATTTCTATAGTGTTAGTTTACAAATTAAAACAATGTAAGGTACAAAAGCTACACTACTTTGGAAGAATGGAAGGCTTCTGCCTCAGAGGTTGCCCCCTATAGAACACCCAACGAAGAATAACCCTGCCACCCTCTGTCAGGCCAGCCCAACCCTAGGCTGTACCCAGAGTTTCTTCCCATCCAAGATACCATCCATTGGGAAATGCAGACAGCTGCAGCACAATCATCCAGGCACCCTCGAGGAAGAAGAGAGCCCAAGAGCTCAAGAGCCCTTCTTTCATTTCAAACCTTTTAACCCATAATACCATGTTCTCACGAGGCATTCAGCTTCTCAGCCAATCCTATCCTAAACTGTTTACCATTGCCTCCTCAGCAAACTACTAATACATACAGCCCCTTCCCAGTGATCTGATCAGATTTCTCTGTATATCAAAAACAACAGCTCAAGCTTTCCTGCTCTGTGCCCCTCTATTTATTGCAAGATGGGGTGACTTTGATCAAGTGGTCAAAGAGATTTTTCCATTAGCAAAAATACTGGGTTTTAATTTACAAAAACCATTTCACTGGAAACCAATTTTTATTAATGCTAAATTCTTCTAATGAACAGTTTACCAAACTTACCCAGAAAATAGCTTTATCTCTTTTCTGATTCTTTTTTTTCTTTTTTTTTATTGTTTATTCTATTATAATTATCCCAATATTCCCCCCTTACCGTCCTCCACCCAGCCCACACTTGGCTCCCATGGTCAATCCCTACACCATTGTCCATGTCCATGGCTCATTCATACATGCTCTTTGATTAGTCCCTTCCCCTTCTTTCCACCATTCCCTCCTGCCTCCCTTCCCTCTCTTCTGGCAGCTGTCACTCTGTCACATGTTTCTATGTCTCTAGTTCTGCTTTGCTCATTTCTTTTGTTGTTATATTTGCTTTATGAGTGAGATCACATGGTATTTGTTTTTAACTGACTAGCTCATTTCATTTAGCATAATAGTCTCCAGTTCCAACCATGCTGTCTCAAAAGTTAGAAATTCCTTCTTTCTGCTGCACTGTATTCCATTTTGTAAATGTACCAACGTCTTTTAATCCACTCATCTACTAATGGACACTTAGGTTGTTTCTAGTATTTGGCTATTGTAAGTAGTGCTACTATGAACATAAGAGTGCATAAGTTATTTTTGAATTGGTGTTGCAGGATACTTAGGGTATATTCCCAGCAGTGGAATTGCTGGGTCAAAAGGCAGGTCCTTTGTTAGACTTTTAAGGAAATTCCATACTGTTTTTCCCAGTGGCTGCACCAGTCTTCATTCTTACCAATTGTGCAAAAGTATTCCCTTTTCTCCACAACCTTGTCAGCACTCGCATTTGTTGATTTATTAATAGTGGCCATTCTGACAAATGTGACATGATATCTCAATGTGGTTTTAATTTTCATCTCTCTGATGACTAGTGATGTTAAGCATCTTTTCATATAACTATGGGCCATCTGTATGTTCTCCTTAGAGAAGTGTCTATTCAGGTCCTTCATCTATTTTTTAATTAGATTGTTTGTCTTCCTGGTGTTGAGTCATATGAATTCTTCATATGTTTTGGAGATCAAGTCCTTTTCTGATCTATTATTGGCAAATACGGTCTCCCACAGTCAGTTCCCCTTTCATTTTGATGGTTTCTTTTGCTGTGCAGAAGCTTTTTAATTTGATGTAGTCCCACTTATTTAATTTTCCTTCATATCCCTTGTCCTAAAAGATACATTGGCAAAAATATTGCTACCTGGCATATTTGAAATTTTACTGCCCATGTTTCCACTAGAACTTTTATGGTGTCATGACTTGTATTTAATTCTTTATTCCATCTTGAGTTTATTGCAGTGTGTGGTGTAAGTTTACCAGTTTCATTTTTTTGGATGTACCAGCCCAGTTCTCTCTGCACCACTTTTTGAAGAAACTATCCTTACTCCATTGCGTGCTCCTCTTTCCTTTGTCAAATATCAATTGACCACAAAGACATGAGTTTATTTCTGAGATTTCTATTCTGTTCCATTATTCTACATGTTTGCTCTTATGCCAGTACCAGACTGTTTTGATTACATTAGGTTTGTAGTTTGATTATATTAGGCTTGATTACATTAGATTTTTTTTAAAGAAAAGAATATGATTATAGAAATTAAAAAATGGAGAACGGTTAAAAATTAATTTATTAAATATATGTTCTTAAGCAAGTAATAAACTCTTTGGATCGACATTTCTTCTTTTATAAAATCATATAGAAGCAACTAAACTTTATTTATTTTTTTTTTCATACAGTATAATCCCTATTTAGTCTGAAGGAAATCTATATGGGTACATATATGTATGCAATAAAAAAGAAAAAGATTACTAAAAATACATTAAACCATTATTTATCTCTGGGTATTATATTTTCAATATTTTTTCTTCTTTAGAATTTTCATTTATTTATTTATTTATTTTTTCTAATACATTTGTCTCCTCCTACCCCCCACCACTTTTTCTTGCACCCTCCCCCCCATCCTTCCCCTTTGGTTTTGTCCATGAGAACTTGCTACCTGTTCCCTGACTCTCCTCTTCCCTTCCTTTTCCCCTGTTCCCTCCCACCCTCCATCCCTCTTGTCTCTGTTCATTTCTTTTCCTTTCAGTGATGCTGGTCTTATTTTCCTTGCATCTTTATATTGTTGGTTAGGTTCCACTTATAGGCAAGATCATATGGTTTTTGTCTTTTGCCTCCTGGCTTATTTCGCTTAGCCAACAATGCTCTTGAGTTCCATCCATGCTGTCACGAAGGGTAGTAGTTCTTTTTTTTTCTGCTGTGTAGTATTTCATTGTGTAAATGTACCATAGTTTTTTGATACAGTCATCTACTGATGGGCATTTAGGTTGCTTCCAACACTTGGCTATTGTAAACTGAGCTGCTATGAACATTGGGGTGCATAGGTTCTTTCGAACTGGCTTGTTGGGATTCTTAGGGTATAGTCCCAGCAGGGGAAACCCTGGATCAAAAGGCAGTTTCATTTTAAGCTTTTTGAGGAAATTCCACACTGCTTTCCACAGTGGCCGCACCAGTCTGCATTCCCACCAACAGCGTACAAGTGTTCCCTTTTCTCCACAGTCTCGCCAGCACCTGTTGTTTGTTGATCTGTTTAGGATGGCCATTCCTAGGTGTGAGGTGGTACCTCATGGTGGTATTGATGTGCATTTCTCTGATGGCTAGTGATGCAGAGCATCCTTTCAAATTTCTCTGGACCTTCTGTATCTGTTCCTTGGAAAAGCATCTGCCCATCTCCTTTGCCCATTTTTTGATTGGACCATTTGTCATCTTGGAGTGGAGTCGAGTGAGTTCTTTATATATCTTGAACATCAAACTTCTATCTGATGTATCATTAGCGAATATATATTCCCATACTGTTGGCTCCCTTTTCATTTTGCTGATGTTTTCTTTAGCCATGCAGAAGCTTCCTATTTTGATGAGGTCCCACTTGCTTATTCTTTCCTTTATGTCCCTTGCTTTAGCAGATATATCAGTAAAAGAATGGCTGCATGGGATATCAGAGAGTTTCCTGCCAATGTTCTCCTCTAGGACTTTGATGGTGTTGCGACTTATATTTAAGTTTTTTACCCATCTTGAGTTTATTTTCATGTATGGTGTCAGCTGATGATCCAATTTCAACTTTTTGCATGTAGCCATCCAGCTCTCCCAACACCATTTGCTGAAGAGCCTATTAGGGCTCCATTTTAAGCTTCTGCCCCCTATGTCACATATTAGATGCCCATAGAGACTTGTGCTTATTTCTGGGCTTTCTATTCTATTCTACTGGTCTATGGGCCTGTTCTTGTACCAGCACCAGATTGTTTTGAGTATAGTGGCTTTGTAGTAGAGTTTGATGTCCGGTACTGTGATCCCTCCAGCTTTGTGTTTCCTTCTCAAAATTGCTGTGGCTATTTGGGGTAGTTTATGGTTCCATATAAATTTTTGAAAGTCTGTTCTATTTCTGTGAAATATGTCGTTGGTATATTAAGAGGAATTGCATTGAATCTATAAATTGCTTTGGGTAGTATGGATATTTTGATATTAATTCTTCAAATCCATGAGCACAGTCTATGCTTCCATTTATTTGTGTCTTCCTTAATTTATTTTTTCAATGTTGTATAATTTTCTGCATACAGGTCTTTTACTTCCTTGGTTAAATTTATTCTTAGGTACTTTATTTTTCTTCTAGCTATATCAAATGGTATTTTTTCTCTGATTTCTTCTTCTTCTATTGCAATGCTGGTGTACAAAAATGCCTTTGACTTCTGAATGTTGACATGTATCCCGCTGTTTTGCCAAATTCACTTATTAGGTTGAGGAGTTTTATACTGGAGTCTACAGGGTTTTCTATGTACACTATCATGTCATCTGCAAACAATGATAGCTTTAGTTCCTCCTTTCTTATTTGGATGCCTTTTATTTCTTTTTCTTGTCTGAGTGCTGTGGGTAGGACTTCCAATACGATGTTGAAAAGAAGCGGCGAAAGCGGACATCTTTGTCGTGTTCCCGATCTTAGTGGGAAAGCTTTTAGTTTTTGCCCATTGAGTGTGATGTTGGCTGTAGGTTTTTCATACATGGCCATTATTACATTGAGGAATGCCCCGTTTATTCCCATTTTGCTAGTGTTTTGATCATAAATCAGTGCCGTACATTATCAAGATCATCATGTACATTACATTACATGTACATCACGTACATTATCGAGATGATCATGTGGTTTTTGTCCTTTCTTTTATTTATGCGATGTATTTCGTTTATTGACTTGTGTATATTGAACCATCCCTGCATCCCTGGTATGAATCCCACTTGATTGTGGTGGATAATCTTTTCAATGTATTGCTGGATGTGGTTTGCCAATATTTTGATGAAGATGTTACCATCTATGTTCATCAGTGAAATTGGCCTGTATTTTCTTTCTTTGTAGGGTCTTTATCTGGTTTTGGGATTAGGGTGATGCTGGCCTCATAAAAAGAGTCTGGGAGTCTTCCCTCCTCTTGGATTTTTTGGAATTGTCTGAGAAGGACAGAGGTCAGCTTTTCTTTAAATGTTTTGTAAAATTCTCCTGGGAAACCGTCTGACCCTGGGCTTTTGTGTGCTGGGAGTTTCTTGATTACTGCTTGAATTTCCCCAGCTGTTATCAGTCTGTTTAAGCTTTCTGTGTCTTCCTCTTTCAGTGTTGGAAGGTTATACTTTTCTAGATATTTGTCCATTTCATCAAGGTTTTCAAATTTCTTGGCATATAATTGTTCATACTAGTTTCTGACAATCATTTGTATTTCTGTGGTATCAGTTGTTATTTCTCCTCTTTTGTGTCTGAGATTATTAATTTGGGTCCTCTCCCTTTTTTTTCTTGCTGAGTCTGCTTAAAGGCTTATCAACTTTATCTCTCTTTTCAAAGGACCAGCTTCTGGATTGGTTGATCCTTTGAATTGTTCTTTTCATCTCTATGCCATTCAGTTCTGCTCTAATCTTGACTATTTCCTTCCTTCTACTTGCTCTGGGATTTATTTGTTGTTGTTTCTCCAGTTCTTGAAGTTGTAGTGTTAGGTCTTTTATTTGAAATGTTTCTATCCATTTTAGGTAAGCCTGTATTGCTATGAACTTCCCTCTCAGGACTGCCTTTGCTGTGTCCCATAGGTTTTGGACTGTTGTCTGTTCATTTTCATTTGTTTCCAGAAATTTTTTGATTTCCTCCCTTACCTCATTATTGACCCATTCTTTGTTTAATACTCTACTGTTGAGTCTACATGAGTTTGCAAGGTTTTGAAATTTCTCATTGAGGTTGATTTCCAGTTTCAAACCCTTGTGGTCTGAGAAAAAGTTTGGTATTATTTCAATTATCCTGAATTTGTGAGTTTTGCTTTGTATCCTATCATGTGGTCTATCTTTGAAAAAGTGCCATGAGCATTTGAAAAGAATGTGTATTTTTCTTCTTTGGGATGTAAGGTTCTATATATATCAGTTAAGTCTCTTTGATTAAGTGTGTCATTCAGCTGCACAATATGTTTTTTAATGTTTTGTTTGGAAGATCTGTCCATTTTTGAGAGTGGGGTGTTGAAATCCCCTACTATCAGTGTGTTGCTGTCTATATCTTTTTTGAAGTCATCCAACAATTTCCTTATATACTTGGGGGCTCCTCTATTGGGAGCATATAAGTTTACAATGTTTATGTCTTCTTGATAGATTCTTCCTTTAAGTATTATAAAGTGCCACTCTGTGTCTCTTTTTATGGCCTTTGTTTTGAAATCCACTTTGTCTCATACAAGTATGGCAACCCTGGCCTTTTTCTCTTGCCCATTAGCTTGGAAGATTTTTTTCCATCCCTTTACTTTCAATCTGTGTAGGTCTCTTGCTCTGAGGTGGGTCTCTTGTAGGCAGCATATGTGTGAGTCATATTTTCTTATCCGTTCAGCTCCCCTGTGTCTTTTGATTGGGACATTTGGTCCATTCACATTGAGATATATTACTGATAGAAACTTACTCATCTTTTCTCTTTGAACCTGTGTTCCTCTCTCTCTCATTCTTTTCCTTCATCTGCTTAAACCAGAGCCTTTAGCATATCTTGGAGTGCTGGTTTGGTAGAGATGTATTCTTTTAGCCTTCTCTCGTCTGGGAAACTCCTTATTTCCCCTTCTGTTTTAAACGACAGCCTTGCTGGGTAGAGCAGCCTTGGCTGTAGGCCCTTGTTTTTCATGACTTGGAATATTTGTTGCCATTCCCATCTGGCTTGTAGTGTTTCTGTTGAGAAGTCAGCTCCTAGGCATATTGGGGCCCAGTTATACGTTCCTTTCTCGTTATCTCTTGCTGCCGGAGGATTCTCTCTTTGTCTTTGATAGTTGCCATTTTAACGACGATGTGTCTTGGATGGACCTCCTTGAGTCCCTCTTGAGTGGGGTCCTCTGTGTCTCCTGGATCCATGAGAGCCTTTCTCTCCTCAAATTAGGGAAATTTTCCATCATTACTTTTTTTAGGAGGTTCTCTATCCCTTGCTCCTCTTCTTCTCCTTCTGGTATCCCTATTATACCAATATTATTGCATTTCAGGTTGTCCTGCATTTCCCTATATGCCGCTTCATTCTTTTTGAGCCTTTTTTCCATTTCTTGTTCTTTCTGGGAGCTTTTTTCTACCTTATCCTCCATCTCACTGATTTGATCCTCGGCTTCATCCAGCCTGCTTTGGATTCCTTCTACTGTGTTCTTCAATTCAGAAATGGTATTCTTCATATCCTCTTGTGTCTTCTTGATAGTTTCTGTGTCCTTTTCCAGGTTGCTATAGTTTGTTGCAAGATCCTGATAGTTTCTCCGCAGTTTCTCATAGTTATCTTTGAGCTGGCTGAATTCATTGAGCTTTCTTAGAACCATTGTTTTGAATTCAATATCTAATAGTTCCTTTGCCTCTATTTCATTTCACTCTCTCTGTGGTGATTCCCCTTTGCGGGGAACTTCTTTTTTTTCCAATTTTTGTGAGTGTCTGTTAAGTAATTTATTTATTTATTTTTTATTTTTTATTTTTTTATTTTTTTATTTTTGCTTCTGCTTCAATTGATCCATCTAGATTTCCTGATTTTGTGGTTTAAACTTCTATGGGAGTAGGCGGGTCTTTTTATTTATTTATTTATTTATTTTTCCCTTTACTTTTCTTTCTGGGCCTGCCTCTGATGATATTAGTTGTTGACCCTATATGACCTTGGGTCAGTTGTTTGAGCCTTCCAGGAGTCTACTGTCTGTGTCTGACTCCTGCCTGGGCAGCTCTGTGAGTCCTTCAGCCAGGGATCCACTATTTCTGTGGATTGCTCTGCTCCGCCACACCGGTTCCATGTGTGCGCTCCCGGCTGGGCAGGATCCCCCGCCCGCCTGGTCTCGCGCGTGCTTTCCCCAGCCCAGGGCCCTTATTCTCAACCTGGCGTACTCATCTAGCCCCCCTGGCCAGCGGACACCCCGCACTGGTCAGTTTAGGGTCTTCTATTGTGTGCTTTCCCCGTTTTTGGCTCTTTGGATGAAGTGCTTCCCTTGCCAAATGGAGACTACAGAAATGGGAGGAAGTCAGCTCCAGGACTCTCGGGTTAATCCTGTCTTCGGTCTCTGCTCCAAGGACTCTTGGCCGCTCTGTGACCCCTTCAGCCCAGGATCCACTAATTCTGTAACCGCTCTGCAATCTCTGGCTGCGCGGGTCAATTTACGCCTGCCCTCGCGGCTGTGCGCACTCCCTCTCAGGCCATATCAGTGCCAATCTGTGGGAGGCCTTGCCAGCCCGTGTGAGCTGTCATCAGCCCTCTCGGGTCCACACACACGCTGGCCAGCCCTCGCCAGCTACTAGGCGCAAGTGTGCGTGCCTGCACTGGGTGGTTTTGGGTTGTCTATTGTGTGCTTTTCGGCTTTTGGCTCTTTGAGGGTGTGGCCTCTTCCCACACACTGGAGACTACGGAAAGGAGAAGGAGTCAGGACTCCTCGGTTCCTCCTCTCGTTCTTTCCCCAGCGCCTCCATTTCCAGTCTGTCCTCAGGGGTCTCTGGGCAGTTCTGTGACCCCTTTGGCCAAGGATTCACCTCCTGTGCGGACTGCATTTCAATCATGGGCATTCTGTTTCATGCGTGCCCCACTTCTGCCTCTTTGGGGGAGCGCCTTTCCAGCCCATAATGGAGACTATGGAATGGGGAGGGAGTAGGGCCTCCCTGGTTCCTCCTCCCGTTCTTTCCCCAACGCCTCCGTTCCAGTCTCTCTGATTACATTAGATTTTTATATCAGGTATTGTAATCCCTCCAACTAGGTTCTTTTTTCTCAAGATTGCTGAGGCTATCTTTCTTTGTTCCAAAAAAGTTTGCAATATTTTTTCTAGATCTGTGAAATATGCCATCAGTATTTTAATAGGAAGGCATTTGGGTAGTATGGGCAATTTAATTATGTTAATCCTTCCAATCCATGAACATGGTATATGCTTCTATTTATTTGTATCTTATTCAGTTTCTTTCTTCAGTGTTCTGTAAATTTCCAAGTACAGGTCTTTAACCTCCTTGGATAAATTTATTTCTAAGTACTTATTTTTGTTGTTGTTGCTTTAGTAAATGGGATTTTTTTTTTTTTTAGTTTCTTTTTCTGATGGTTCATTGTTGGTGTATAAAAATTCCATCAATTTCTGAATATTGACTTTGTATCTTGGTATTTTGCCATATTGATGTGTGAGGTTAAGTACTTTTTTGTGTGTAGATTATAGTGTTTTCCATGTACACTATCATGTCATCTGAAAATAATGACAGACAGCTTTACTTCCTCCTTTCCAATTTGGATGCCTTTTATTACTTTTTCTTCTCTGATTGCTGTGACTAGAACTTATAGTACCATGCTGAATAAGAGTGTGAAAGTGAATACCCTTTTCTTGTTCTTCATTTTAAGGGAAAAGCTTTTAGGCTTTGCCCATTGATTATTATGTTGGCACTAGGTTTCTCATATATGACCTTTATTATGTTGAAGTATGTTCCCATATTCCCACTTTGGTGAATGTTTTATTATAAATGTGTGCTGGATTTTATCAAATTATTTTTCAGCATCTACTGAAATGACCATGTGATTTTTGTCCTTCATTTTGTTTATGTGATGCATTATGTATTGATTTGTGAATATTGCACTGTCCTTGCATCCCTGGGATAAATTCCACTTGTTCATGGTGTATGATTTTTTTTAATGTATTGCTGGATCCAGATTGCCAATATTTTATTAAGGATTTTAGCATTGATATTCATCAGAGATATTAGCCTGTAATTTTTTTCTTTGTTGTGTCTTTACCTGGTTTTGGAATTAGGATAATACTGGACTATTAAAAAGTGTTTAGAAGCCTTTCCACTTCTTGAATTTTTGGGAATAGCTTGTGAAGGACAGAAATTAGTTCTTCTTCGAATGTTTGGTAAAATTTACCTGTGAAGACTTCTGGTCCATGGCTTTTGTGTGCTGGCAGTTTTTTGATTACTATTTCAGTTTCGCTAATTGTTATCAGACTATTCAGGCTTTCTGCCTCTCCTTGACTCAGTTTTTTAAGAGTGTACATTTCTAGGAATTTATCCATTTCACCCAGTCTCTTGGCATGTAGTAATTCATAGTAATTTCTTACAATCCTTTGTATTTCTGTGGTATCAGTTGTTACGTCTCCTCTGAATTTTCTGATATTATTTATTTGGGTCTTCTCTCTTTTTTTCTTCATGAGTCTGGTTAGAGGTTTGTCAATGTTGTTTATCTTTCAAAAAAACAGCTCCTGGATTTACTGATCCTTTGAAATTTTTTTTTTTTTAGTCTCTCTGTTATTTAATTCTGTTCTGATATTTATTATTTCCCTCCTTCTATTCTGGGTTTTGTTTGTTTCATTTTAATGTAGGGTTATGTTGTTTATTTGAGATTTTTCAATCTTCTTTATGTAGGCCTGTATTGCTATGAACTTCCCTCTCATGACTGCCTTCTGTGTCCCATAGGTTTGGGGATGTTGTATGTTGTTTCACTTATTTCCAGGAAATTTTTTTCTTCTTCTTTGATGTCATTGTTAACCCATTTGTTATTTAATATTATGCTATTCAGTCTCCATATATTTGAATGTTTTGAAGTTTTTTCCTTGACGTTGGTTTCTAGTTTCAAGCCATTGTGATCCAAGAAGATGCTTGATATGATTTCAATTTTCTTGAATTTGATGAGGCTTGTTTTGTGTATTAGCATGTGGTTTATCTTGTAAATGATCTATGTGCATTTGAAAAGAATATTTTTTTTTGCTTCATTGTGGTAAAATGCTCTGTCAATATCAATTAAGTCCATGGATCAAGGATGTCATTCAATGCCACAATATCCTTGTTGATTTTTTGTTTGGATGATCTATTAATTGTTGACAGTAGGTGTTAAAATCCCCTACAATGGTTTTATTGCTATTGATCTCTTTCTCATAGTCCTCCAAGTATTTTGTTATATATTCAGGTACTCCTATATTGGGTGCATATATTTTTACAAGGGTTATATCATCTTATTGGACTGCCACCTTAAGTAGTCTGTAGTTATCTTCTTTGTCTCTTGTTATAGCCTTTGTTTTGAAATCTATTTTGTCTAATTATTGCTACCCCTGCTTTTTTTCATGTCCATTTTCTTGGAATATTTTTTCCATTGCTTCATTTTCAGCCTGTGTATATCCTTTTTTCTGATGCAGGCCTCTTGTAGACAACATATATGTGGGTCATACTTTCTTATCCATTCAGCTACCCTATGTCTTTTGATGGGATTATTTTTTCCATTTGCATTTAAAGTTAATATTGATGGGTATTTATTCATTGCCATTTTTCTTTTTGTACCTGTGTTCCTCTGTCTGTCTCTCTCTCTTGCTCTCTCTCTCCTTCTTCTTAAAGCAGTTCCTTTAGCATCTCTTGTAATGCTGGTTTGGTGGTGATGTCCTCTTTTAGTCTTTTTTCATCTGGAAGCTCCTCATTTCGCCTTCCATTTTGAATAAGAGCCTTGCTGGGTAGAGCAGTCTTGGTTGAAGGTCTTTTTTTTTTCATTACTTGAACTATTTTGTGCCATTCCTTTCTGGCTTGTCGTGTTCCTGTTGAGCAATCAGCTGATAGCCTTATCGGAGATCCCTTGTATATTACTAGTTGTTTCTCCCTTGCTGCAGTTAATATTTTCTCTTTGTCTTTAAATTTTACCTTTCAGTTATGATGTGTCTTGGAGTGGGTCGCTTTGGGCTCATCTTGATTGGTGCCCTCTGTGCCTCCTGAACTTGCTTGACTTTTTTTCCCTCACCCAGTTAGGGAAGTTTTCTCTCATTATTTTTTCAAACAGGTTTTCCTTCCCTTGCTACTCTTCCTCTCCTTCTTGAATCTCTATGATATGAATACTGTTACATTTCATTTTGTTCTGCAGCTCCATTTATCTTCATTCTTTTTAAGTCTTAATTTATTTTGTTGCTATGACTGGGTGTTTTTTCCTACCTTGTCTTCCAACTCACTGATTCAATCCTATGCTTCATCTAGCCTGCTTCTAATTTTTACTAGCATATTCTTCATTTCAGATATTGTATTCTTCAGTTCCTCCTTGTTATCATTCATAGTTTCTATGTCCTTTTTCATGCTGATGTAGTTCCCACTAAGTTACTTGTAGCTCCCATAAAGTTTCTTGTAGTTCTCACTGAGTTCCTTTAGCATCCTAATAACCATTCCTTTGAACTCTATGTCTGCTAAATTGCTTGTCTTAATTTTATTTAGTTCTTTTTCTGAGGATTCCTCCTTTCCTTTTGATTGGGGTTGTTTTTTGTCTCCCCATTTTAAATGACTCTTTTTGTTTTTTTCTGCATATTAGAGTGATCTGCTTTGACTCTCTGTCTTCATGAGGTAGCTTTCTGTGGTAGGAGATCTATGGGACTCAGTTGTGCAGCCTCCTTGTTCTCCAGAGCTAGATGCTCTAAGGATGCTCTTTATGCAATTTATGTAGGCTCTCTAGTTATAATTAGGTTTTGATTGTTGTTGACTCATTCATTGGTGGGTTCTCCTCTCCAGCTGGCTGACTGAGAGTTGCATCTCCCAGCACATCTTACATGCTATTCTACAGGTGTTACCAAGACAAAACAACCCAGCAAACAAAACCCACACGAGCAAAAATACCCTTCAACCACAATAAATGAACAAAGTTTAATTAAGGTACAAACTGAATGAGAACATTATATGAAAGGAAAAATACATGAGATATCTAACAAAAATAAGAATGATTTTGAGAGGGTAAAGGGAGGATATATAAGAGTAGAAAACAGAAACAAGGTGAAGGAAGGGTTAAAATAAAATTTATAATGTAAATAAAGGGATAATAAGATTAAATGGAGTAAGGAAAGAGAAGAATATTATATGAGGTTTAAAATAAAATTTAAAAATAGTAAAAGAATAGGAACAGAATTGAAGAAATGCAAAAACAATCACAATATCAACACCAAATGAGCAAAGATTAATAAAGGTAGAAAGATAATAAGGGTATTATAAGAAAGGGAAAAATAATGTGGGATGACTAACAGAAAGAAAATTGGTTTTGAGAGGACAAAGAGAGGAGAAATGGAGAAAGTGAGGAATAGAAACATGTAGAAATGGAAAGAATAAAATTTAAAATGAAAATAAGGAAAGGAAGAAGACAAATGGAGTAAGAGAAGGGAAGAGTAAAATATGAGATTTGAAATAAAAAAACAAATTTTAAAATAGTGAAATAATAGGAACAAAATTGAAGAAAATGAAAAAATGTTAAAAAGGGTATGTAGTAGAAAAATAATGCAAATAATGAAAAAGAACAAAGTAGAACTTGTGTCTGCAGAGTTGAGTGCCTACTGTCTTCTCATGTTGGATCCATCTCTGATAATGTGAGGTGTCTTGGCCTAGCTTTAGGCAGCTTGTTCTAACCTCCAAGAGATCCATAGCCTGTAGCTGTCTCCTGATGGCTTGGTTGATCCTCACTGTTCTGCCCTGCTGGGTTTTTGGGTTGTTTTTTTTTAATCAGCATGAGGCCCAGGCATGGTTCATCTAATATCCAACAACACTACATGTACCATCTCCTGTCTAGAGGGGGCTTGTGTTGCAATCAAGAGGGTGTGATCTCTGGGTCTCCCCTGGGAAGTACTGTTCAGTCTTGTGGAAGATTGGTGGGTGTGTTCCCCTACCCTTGCACCACACATCTTGGTTTGTCCAGATTATTTCCACCAAAGTATAGTTTCTGTTGAATTAGCTGTCCATGACATGTGAGGGGCCACTCTGTGTAAAAGGGTCAGCTCTTTCTTGCATGGTGCTGAAGGCAGTTTTGTATAAGTGCCGAGGCTGCCTGGGGCACTGAATACCCTTTTTGCACCAATTTCTAATCTCTCTGCCCTGATGATTTCAGTATAAAGCCCAAGGAACCTATGTAGCTTGTCAGCATCTGATAAAATCTCAGAAAAAGAGCTTTTGGAGATTCTCTTTCTTTCCCCTGCTGATTGCACCCAGCAGGGGGTTCTCAAGCGCAGCCTTACTGGAGTTTGCAACCCTAAAGGTGAGGGTTAGACAAGCCTTCCTCTTCCCGGAGGTTGGTACTCCATGGTGTGAGGGGATCTGCCTGGCTGCAAAGAATCTCAGGTGCTCAGCTCTTGCTTATCTAGTGCCCAGCCCACTGCTCTTGCAGGAGACTCAGACCCAAACTCTCCATTCTGTGCAGCCCCTCATTGTTCACCAGCCACACTAGGTGGAGGCCTTAAAATCCCTTCAATGTGCAACTTTCTTATCTATCTGCCCAGCTGGATTCAGTTGGAATGAACTGCACATTCAATCTGGCTTCCTTGTTAGCAGAACAGCTGCACACATGTGTGGCTTCCTGCCCTGCCACATTCTACCTCCCCTTTTTAAAAGTCTCTTTGTGGCACCCACACTGCAGTGCCAAGTCACTAACCAGTTCTCCACACAATCCACCACCCCAAAAAGCAAAAAGTTTCTCTTGGTCAGGGCTGACTGCAGCCTGCCAATGCCTCTAACAGTTTTAGGAGATAGAATTTCTCTCTGGAACTTTCCCCTTTGGTGCTGCAGCTATGGACAAGCTGCTTGTTGTATGTGTGCAGTCTGAGTCTCCTAACCTCTATATATCATCCCAAGACTCTTCCAATTAGAGTCAGGGGTTCCCTGTGCAGGACCTTGGCCCCCAGCTCTGGGAAGGGAGGGAGAAACTAAGCTGCATTTTCTATTTGGTCTCTCTTTGCTGTAGACACCTTGCACAGGGTATTTACCCTTCAACTTATAAAATCTCTTACCAGGTGATACAAAGCTTCCTCTGTACTACTTGGCTTCAAAAATTTGTATCAGCTGAGATTCCATTGATTATTCAGGACACTTGTCAGAAGATCAGCCAAAAATCCATACTGTGGGCGCAAACAAGTAGGCTCATCTTCCACCAACTTGGCAACCATCTTCCAGTCTGTAGAACATGTAACTTTAAAAAATAGTTCAGGGGGGTAGGCAGAGATAAATGTATTTGAAAAAATAAATTAAAATTTTAAAAAAATAGTTCAGGGTTTCTGGTCAAGATGGCAGTATAGGTAAATGAGGCACTCACATCTTCTCACTGATGTCCAGGCTGTCCTGTATCTGACATCAGAATGATGAGGCATCTTACCTCATTTCCAGCTCTTCTCTGTACTCTGATTTTGAAACTCTGAGCTTTACTCGTGAAACTTGTTCGTTGAGCTCCTGTGTGTCTCAAGGCTACGTCTCTCTCTTTCGTTTCTGTAGTTATCTTTCAGAAAACAGTTTTAATTAGGTCAATAATTTCATCAGTCATTTCCTTGTGACTCACCAAATTCATTCTATAACAATTTTTCTTTGCTTTGTATCCATGACTTTTGGGGAAGAAACTCTTCTTCTGTATTTGAAAGTTCAGGTATTTTACTTCTCTCAGGTATAAAAGATTATATTAAGAACAGGACAGGTTTATCTCTTTCAGCACAAGTGCTTATTATTTTATTAACAAAAATACCTGGAAAAAGGGATAAACTAAAATAAACAAAATCCAAATGTTAAAACCTGTAAAGTTAAGTCTTTTTATTCACTCCAATTGAATTACCCAGAGGAAACTATTCCTTAATAACATCTGAGAAGATTAAAAAAAATGCAGCTTTATCTAAAACACAATACAATGGCTCATAATCTCAACAACCGAGTAATGACCATTATTACTTAAATGAATATAAAAACAAAGTATGCACCTGGTCATAAGTTATTACAGACACAAAATGTATAGAGCTCCATATCACCTTGATGCTTCTAGGAAATATGCACATAGGGGAAAATAAAAGATATCTGAGGAGCAAAAGCAGGAACATTTTCAAGGAAAAAAATATTAAAGTAAAGATATAAAACCAGACAGGTATAGAAGTGCTGGAAGCTTATGGAAAGGAAAAATTTAAAGAGAAGGGGTAAAATTCATGATTAAGACCAACCTAGACTTTATAAAAGAAAAAGATAAGTCTACCGAATAAAATTTTCATCATAAAACAATTAGGGTAAATAAGAAAAAAATTCAGATTTTTAAGAAGTTCAGAAACAAAGCGACTGCAAAGAAATCAAAGGGACCCTATTATCTATAATGGTACAGAAGTTAACTCTGGATACAAGATTATGATGGGGCAATGCTATAAGTGTTAAAGGAAGGAACATGTGAACCGAAAATTTTAATTTCCAGTTAAACTCTTCTTAAATGCAAAAACAAGATAAAATGTGTTCTCAGACACTAGACCCAATTTAAAAAATGATTTTTGAGAAAAAAATTCAAAAGAACCCAGAACCAAATAGTATCTCTACAACAGTAATACTGCTATTCATATGAAATAAATTTAAGAGAGATTCATCAATACACAAAACAAAAAAATAACATCTTTGAAACATATCTGCATACCAAGGAAACTATTTCTAGTACCAAAACAGACAGCAGATAACCAGTTATAAAAACAAATAAACATTCTAGCAACTTCCTTAAAATGTCTGAAAAAAATAAATAAATCTAATAAGGCAAATCCTCAAAAAGAAACAAAATACTTTAAAATAAAAGACACTAACAGTAGAAACAACTTATAAAAAGACATAGGACTACTCAGTTTTGCTTCAAATGAACATTTAAAAGTTACAGAGTTCTTTGGACAACAAGGGTTATAATAAAGCTGGATTGTAAGCTGTGACAGATGTTATCACAAAATAAAATTTTTTTGAAACATATACTTTAAAAAGGAAGATTTTATTTATTTATTTTTAGAGAGGGGAAGGGAGAGAGGGAAAGAAACATCAATGTGTGGTTGCATTTTGTGCACCCTCTGCTGGGGACCTGGCCTGCAGCCCAGGCATGTGCCCTACACTGGGAATCAAACCAGAGACCCTTTGATTCACAGGCTGGTGCTCAATCCACTGAGCCATACCAGCTAGGGAAATAAATTTCTAAATTATTATTTTCCCCAAGAGAATGGGTAATAAGAATAATAATATAATTTTCCCTTATATTACCTGGGAATTCATATCTTAGTGAAATTGTAAAAGAAGGTTTAGGTGTAATATTTAAAAGGGGGATATTGTATCAACAGCAGCATGAAATGGGAGGTCAATTATAACTGATTATTGGGGCTATTTTTACCTCAACTTTTGGTTATTCAGATTGACCTAATTATGCTCTCAACTTTGAATTTCAGTGTACTAAAAATTAACAAGTAAAAAATTATTGGAGATGTTTAATGGAAATCACAAAATTTAAAGGTTCTGAAGGAAACTATACTTGGTCTGGCAACAACACCACAGATAGAGAAAAACCCAGAGTATTATGTAAATATTCTTCTAAGATCTCAGTGCTTAGTTCTGTGGTCAGATTGCTTTTGTTTTCTTTTTTCCTTCAACTGGGGCTGTCATCTCCACCATCATCATGGGCCAGGGAAGTTGACTGATTTTGTCTCATATAATAACCAAATTTACTCTATCAAGAGTCCCAGACATTAACTAACAATTCCAAGAACAATGCTGCTTATTAATATTCAGATCATTTAACTCACCTCCTACTAATATTATTTAGGCATCAAATAATTATCAAAACACTTAAAATTCATCAGACAATGTTATAACTTTCTGCCTTGGGTTCTGCAAACTGCCCAGTGTATGTGTGTGTGCATGTGTAGAGGTATGTGATCCCCAGACATATGTGACCCCTAGCCCCACTATTTATGGTTTCATGTTGCATGTCTCCCTGAAACATTCCATTTTCTCTAAAACACAGTAGTCACAATCCCCCACAGGTCACTGGGGAACACATGAGATAACATTAGTTATTCTATTTTGATCATTATTAAGTAAAATTATTTAAATGAATAAAATTTCTGAAATCATATAATTTTAGACTTCATGTGTTTCCACAGCTTATTCATAATGTTTAGATAAATTGGTGGCTCTGGGCAATGAATCATTGACACTTCCAAACCTATAGCCCAGGATTCTTAATCCCAAGACCTTTTTATTAAAATTTTCACTTAGTTCCTTCACCTAAAAATTACTTCCTTACATTCTCTAGAATGCTTGTACACATCAAAATAACCTTATCTACAACTTCGGCTACACAGATAACTTGCCTGAGTTTTCATAATTATTTCTAGCAGAAGCAGGACAAGAACTCAAGTCCTGACTTCGAGTTAGCTGCTCTTTTGCAGACAGTACAGGCTCTAAGTAATTACCTATCTACCAACCTAGGTAACTATATACATATTAGTTGATCTTGCCAGTTGAAATAACCATATTGGCCAAGAATTATGTTGCTATACAAATAGAATTTATATTAATATTTCTAAAACATACAGCATTTTGTTTTCCAGTTATTGTGACAATGTAAAGGACATAAAACATCATTAACTATTAAGGACTTTTACTTAATTCATGAAAGTCACAAAGGAAATTTATTTTTTTCCATAGTAACTATTTCATTATAACTACCTATATAGGTAAAATTATCACATCTTCCTTTAGGTGTGATCATTTTTTAGATATTATTTTAACAGCACTATATATTCTTATAAGATATGCATTTTAAGAAAAACAAATAGAAGGACTGTGTCAACATTGAAAAAGATTGACCTTTGAGTGTTAAGTCAGAAAAGACCACGATGTTCAAAGAGCATAGGAGCCAACAATGGTGGGTGTACCTGAAATCCTCAGTGCCTTCAAGACGTACAGGAAAGGGATTCTTCTCTCTTTTACAAACCTCACACTTCTCTCTTCTCTCTATCTCATCACCAGAGCTGTACTTCAGATACACATCATGCTCTGGTTAGAGTATTGACAGATACCATTCTATTTCAGTCTCCCCTGCCTGTAGTCATCCTTCATCATTTTGTCACTGACCACATGACATTGAAATCCCAAATCAACTCACTCTTCTACCCAAGGGCCCACTCCTTTACTTACTAGCCACTCAGCCTTTCTTATTGTTTCTCATACAAAATCATATATTCTTTAACTTTATTTTTGCTTTCTCTGAATGAAACAATTTTACTTCTCTGTATGTTTTGAACATTTCATGACTCTGATCTTCCCCAAAAAGAAAAAAAAATCCCTTTCCCTTGCTCTTTTAACACCAGTTACATAGTATCTGTCTTCAGCACACTAAGGTCCTCAAGGTCTTCAGGTCAAGTCTTACAGTCCAAACTCTAGCATAGTACCCAACACATACACTCTCACAGAATGCTTGTTGATGAATGATTGAATTGAATAATATGCTGTAGTTTGTGTATTGCAGAATAAAATTTTCTTATGTTATGGAGTAAATATTTTAATATTTAAATATGTATTTTTTGTAAAACCCTAAATCATATTTTGTCCCCTACTTTCTTTTTTATTTCACTTTTTTAAAATATTTTATTTATTTATTTTTGAGAGAAGAGAAGGAAGGGAGAAAGGGAAAGAGAAACATCAATGTGTGTTTCTTTCTCGCACGCCCCTTACTGGAGACCCAGCCTGCAACCCAGACATGTGCCCTAACTGGGAATTGAACTATGGCTATGGAACTAAGATATAATGACTCACAAACAATGGAAAACAGGAAGGGAGGACAATTGCTCCTGCTTGGGTTACACTTAAGTATAGACGATGACCTAGATTCCTTGATATAATGACCATCTGAATGAAATCCAATATGTGATTTTTAAAATCAGTTCTATAATATTTGAATTTTCAGAGGAGAAATTAGCCTTTTATAAAGTTGAAAGCATTATCTATCAGAAACCAAGCAACAACAAATTAGAAATATAAAACTTCAGTAAAGTATGGCTTCCACCCCTGCATGTTCCTCAATAAATGCTGTCAAAAATCTTCTTCATCAATTATCTTTGCTTCAGTCTCTGTGGATTAATTTTTTTATTCAATATCATGTATTAAAAGAGATAATGCAGTAAGTTGGTAAAAAGATGTTGTTCAAGCTCTAATGAGACAGTCTAAGACTTGTATCCCACTTCCCACCCTCTCACTGATGGTGAGAATCAATATGCCGTCATTCAAAAATATAAAGTATTTTTCAGAGACAGCAGGTCAGAGCCAGGATACAGAGAGAGAGAAAGAGAGAGCTAGTCACCTGACCTGGGATTTTAGTGTAAGGATGGGAGTAATGAGAAAAAAAAATCCCAGGAAGTTAAGTTGAGACAATACTGGAAATAACTAAATCACTTCATAAAACTTGCAAAAATAATTAACAAATTAATTAAGTTTAGATTTGAAGGGTGCTTATGAATGTTAATCAGACAGTGTGGTGAGTATTTACCAATATATATACAAATATCAAATCATTATCTTGTATGCTTGAAACTAATATAACATTATATGTCAATTATATCTCCATTCTTAGAAATAATAAAAAAGTCATAGTATGTAGTCCTTCAAAAAGCAAGCTTAATAGGAAAACGGGTGTATACTCAAATGGATATGAATACATACACATATAAAATGATATAAATTAGAGATAATCCTTTATATTTATCTCTATTTTGTGAACATATAAAAAAGCAATTAGAACAGAGAGAAGAAAATAATTATTTCTTTAATACACTATTATTTTGAAATGTTTACATTCATTGTGAGAGAGACCTGATGCCAGCTTGGAGCCCGTCAAAGCTTCTGGGCTGCATGCTTCTTATTCTCACCTTTGCGCCTCACTGTAACCTCAGTGAGTCCTTCCCATTAATCCAGTCTTGATGTAGATACATGATTGCATCTCAAATCAGATAACCCTCCCTCAGACCAAACTCCAATACTTAACCATGCCAAAAACAAAGCCAACTTAACTTCCCATCATTTGGCCATCCCTTTTGAATAAGTCCCACCAGCACCCAGCACCCTGCTCCTATATAGTGAACCAAGAGGTCCCATATACCTGTACTCCCGTATGACTGTTAGCTCTCAGGAAATGCTCGGTGAGTCCATTCATTAAACAAGTACTTGTGGAACATGTGCAATGAACTGAGCTAGGGAAGTGAAACAAACGTAAGCAAAATAAAGCTATCATGAAGAGTTTTATATATTTCTTGAAATAGACTCTCAAAAACAGTTAATTTCAGTATATCAATAAAAATGTATAATATTTACAAGATACAGGGACAGAGAAGAGTACCTAACAAATGAGAATAGAAGGGGAAACAGGAAAACTTTCACCAGTCACACAACCATGAGTCTTCACTTGCCTTAGAAAAGCTAGTTTACACGGTTGTCTTGACATAGCTTTTTCAAATAAAAGCTATATTGTTGACACTATTACAAGATATCCCACATTTCCTCCTTTTTCCCTCATTCACCAAGCCACCACCCCCTTTACTGTATTGTTGACATACATTTTTAATACTGTCTCATTTCACTTTTAAAATATGTCCTGGCTCAGATTAAAAGTGATATTCATAAGGTGGTTATATCTTAGTTAATGCTACAAAGAAAAATGGAGTAACATCTACTGAAGTCAGAGAAAGGTATTCCAAGCAGAAAGGTAAGAAGGTCTGAAACAAGGAATTGTAAGACAGTCAATGTGACTAGAATGTGGCATCCAGAGGCTGCCAGAATGTGAGATCAGAAGGTCAAAAGGAACTGCATTATGGAGCTGGCCTGATCCTTCAAACAGTGAGAAGCCATCAAAGAGTTTCAAGTGGACAAATGATGAAGTGAGATGTGACTTTATTTGTACCTTGAAAAATATGACTGTTGCACAAACAGAAGAGGATTTAAGTGGTGATTCTGAAGTGACATAACGTGGAATAATCACTTAAACACAGGGTTTGGAATAGGACCGATCCTTGTTTAAGTTAGCTCTGACTCAAATCTTGATATGGCCACTTACCAGCACAGACTCTAGGGTCAGGCAGCCTGGATCTGAAACCTAGAGTAACACTTCCCATATCTCTGTCCTTTAGGAAGCTACTTAGCTTTATTGTAGCTCAGCTCACTACCTATATAATAAAGAAAATAGTACTCTTCCTTCATGATATTTTAATTAAAGTTAAATATGTTTATTCAGGTAATTTCCTTAGAACAGTTCCTGAAATATGATAAGCATCTTTTGCTCACATATATTTTGCTCAAAATTTACTCAGAAATTTGCAAAATGTTATAACTATTGATAGTTTGATGATCAAATTATAGAGGATTTGAGACATACAGACCTTATTAGCAAAAAGAAGAAAAATTAGTTACTGTTCCAATGCCCAAGAGGAAGTCTCCTTTACCTGTAACAAAAGGACGGGTTGGCAAAGTTTCCTGTTTAGTTGTCAGAAAATTTCTCCATTTTATTATGATGATCCACTCAAAGAAAAATCTTGAAGAATGACAAGAGATCCTCATTGAATTATGTCTTCACAATGACACAGAGCAGGATTATCTCCAGACTGTAACAGCAGCAGTAGATAATAGAATGTACAGATGACTGACACACTATTACTTTTCCAAATTTGTTAATAAGGGATTATTTTCTCCAGGTTATTTCTTATCTCTTGGTACAAATAAATCATAAAAATATACATCTTTATATTTAAAGTAGTTGCTTTAGAAATTGTAAATGAAATGCAACTGCACGTGGACATGGACACCATTGGAGCCACACACCACACACCAAGAGCCAGCTGAATCTATTTCAGCTGCAGTTTTGCTGGGTAGTTCATGCACAAACTAGAAGCCCTGTCCATCCTCGAGTTCCCAGGGCATTTTACCCTAAAGGTCAGTCCATCAGTGCAGTAGGTTTGCATCTCCTAGGCAACCTTCAGTGAATGAAAAATTGACTCACTGGGTGTCGATGGGTGGATGTCCCAGCCCCACATTCTTTGGAAGAACAGTTCCGATATTCATTCTACATGGTTTCCCAAGGCTCCCCAGAAAGACTGAGTCATTTACCTAGAAAAATAACCATGTCAATGTTCCACTTTTTATTGACTTTCCCTCCACCCTTGTGTCACTCTCCACATTGCTTCACTCCAGCATTCTGGGATCACCTTCCAAATACACTACCAATGTCTACGGCAAAATCTAAGGATTTGCTTTGGGAGAGCCCAAACTGTGACAAGAATGCCATTCCATTAAATTTTTAATCTGATCAACTTTGTAATAAATCCAAAGCATTCTTGGTAAGTTCAGTGGATAATCACATTACTTGGTCTGCAAACCATTAATTCTAATGTTTTCAATGACTTCCTTTTGCTATTACCAAAATGGTGCTGCTAATGTGAAGATAATTATATACATCTTACCATTTCAATGATTACACCCAACTCTTTTCATCATTAGAAAGAATCTTTTGTAATCTTATTCAAAAGTTCCATTGTAGAAAAGGGGTTAATATTAATAACACTTCTATAATTTTCAGATTTCAAAGGAAATGTTTCTCAACAAAAAAAAAAATTTAATGATGGAAACATGGCCTCTTCATATTTGCACGGACCTTACTCCCAATCAGTATAGCTGACAGAAAAGTTTGCTCAATATTTATTCATCAATAATTTGAAAAATATTGTTCACTTTCTTTCCCTGTCAGACTGACTGTTGACACTCAAGTGAATTGTTTGTAAAATTGATGTTTATTCTTTCTTTCAGCTGACAGGTCTCTGTAGTTTTCTGCTTGTTAATTGTGTTTGTTGCAATTTAAAATGCAGGATCTATTTTTCCCCAGTATTGTTAATTTTTTTCTTGGTGAATAAGAAGAAGACAAACAGAATGCTCTTATTTATAAGTAACTACTGAGAAACCCTTCAAACTCATTTCGAATTTCCATTAAGCTCTCCCTTCCATGCCTCATGTCTGAAAAATGTAAAAGAACCGAATGTTCAAGTTGAGAAGTACTTTCTTATATCTTTGTATTGGAGTTGTAAAATATAGGAATTTATTTCCAGGATCAGAAAATTATGTCATTGAAATCTCTTTAAACTGTTGGCACTGAAATGAGAACAAGGCTAATGGTATATTCAAAGCTATTACTTTTAAAAGGAAGCACTTTTTTCATTCATCTCCTCATCATTCATCTATCCATTTATCAAACTTGCATTAAATATCTAATACACCGGGCACTGAACTAGGTGCCAGAAATAGCAGAAATGAATATCTCAGCCTTTGACTTGAATAAGCACAATCTAGTTGAGTAAACAAACATGTAAAAGATGACTGAATTTTAATGTGACAGCTGCTATAATAGAAGTGTTTTTCTAGAAGTTAAGGGAATGTGAGAGCTTGGAAAAGAATCTAATTCTTTGGTTGAGGAGGTGTTACTTGAGTGTTGAATGATAGGTTAGGCAGACGAGAAGAGAAGGTGGGAATTTCAGGTATGTGCAAAGACAACAATCATTAACATAACAATTTTTCTTTTGTCCTGCTCACAGTTTGTTGGAGAACAAAAATGCTTTGTCATTGTAATACAGAAATGTCGGTGGCAGAGGCTATAGGGAGCACACCGCCTTGGGAGAGTGACGCAGAGAGCGCAGCGCTCGCTGAAAACCTGAGGGAAATTGGCTGGGGCCAGCTGAGGTGGGATCAGGCCTCTGAAACCTGCAGAGCCCACCCCGGGGTTGTCACAGATGAGGGGGAAATAAACACAAAATGTCTCAAACACTTCTGTGTTTGCTGGGAGAACAGACGGGGTACTTCCCTCTTACCAGAGAAGGCCATGGCACATTCCCTCTTACCAGAGAAGGCCATGGCACATCCCGTTACTCTTTGTTCCAAGGTTTTAATTGAAAATCACATCAGTGGGGTATGTAACAGGAATGCATACATTATCTCATTACATCAGTATGGTTAGTTTCACAGTGAATATATGATATTCAACATATCACTTGTTTTAACAAGACAAGTGATAGGAGTACACTGATTTACTTGTGTCTGAGAGGAGACTAGAATCAACAATAGAAACTATAGATAAGGTAAAAGTAGATTTAAAGCCACCTTAAAGATATAGAGTAAAAGGTGTAAATAAAGTAAATGCCTTACCGATACCAGGTAAGGGGTGTAAATAAAGCAAATTTCTTAACAATGTAAGGGGTGTAAATAAAGGTCCTTTGTAGCAGGAGCTGACCAGAGATCTGAGGGAGAAACAGAGAAAACTCTAAAGAATTTACTTTTTAGGCCTGATTACCCTGGGACCTGCCAGATCTGATTTAGGGCTGTTTTTCCTACACTCTTTCAAACCTGAGCCAGGTGCAGGGAGGGAGCCACCCAGGGATAAGGAGACTGTCAGCTGCAATGAGGACTCTGGCCATGTCCAAGCAAAGCTGAGAGGTGCAGGGGTCTTTTTGCCCCTTCTCTGTGTCCCCCAATTTCTTATCTGCTGCCTATATTGGTCAATGCCTGTCTCAGGTTGTCCTCCCCCAAGGGGTCCTACCTGTCCTTGGCAGGGACCATCACAAGGCAAAGCAGGGAGGCAGGGGCTATGCCCTGCCCGAGGGAACAGGTCAAGTCACCTCAGAAGCCTGTTTCTCCAAGGCCTCTTGATTATTTCCAGCCTTGAGGCTCTCCAGCCTGTTGTCAGGGTTACAGCTTCTGAAACCAGGCCGGGTGTTTCCCAACACAGAAAAGAGTAAGAAAGAAGCCATGCTGACAAGAGGTGAAGGTCTGTGCCTTGAAGGAAAATGGATTTCACATCTTAGCAAATTTGATTCTTTAGTGGAGTTTGTGTTTCAGGACCTCTCCTGTGTTGGTAAAGAGTAATATAAAGTCACTCTGGGAGATGAAAGAAGGGAAGTAGCATTAAAAGGAAAGGAGCTGTAAGCATAGTCTGCCTCCTATCCCATCAACCTCTCACCATATGAGAAGGATCCTGAGGACTGTCTGAAGTAGGTCCACATAGTGATTGGCTCACAACTGGCTCTCTGTAATGACTTTCAGATAAATAAATAGATAAAAAGAAAAACAATAAGGAATGAAAAAAGTAATAAAGACATAAAAAGAGGAGTTCAGAAAGAAATGGAATAAGAAGTCATTCAAGAAATAGTTTCAATACAAAATCAATATAATTTGGGGATAAATTAAATTTGAAAAAAATCAAGTTGTGATAGTTTTGAAGTTATTTTATGGTATTTTATTGAATTTATTTGGATGACATTGATTAACAAAATTATATAGGTTTCAGGTATACATTTGTATAATACATCACCTGTATATTGTATTGTGTGTTTACCACCCCAGATCAAGTCTCCTTCCATCACCATTTATTCTCACCTCTACCCTCTCCTACCTTCCACCACTCTCCTTTCCCTCTGGTAATCACCATACAGTTGTCTGTGCCCATGCGTATTTCTCTTTCTCTTTGCTTAATCCCTTTATCCTCTCACCCAGCACCTGAGAAAACTGAATTCAGTAGTTGGGAAACTGGTTTGTTACTATTGTTATTAATTGACAGAAGTAACAGATTTAGGGATAGCTGAATGTAGTGTGAATGTTGTAGGGAGTGTTTTTGCATAGAAAAAGTTATAAATAAGTTTGGTTTGTAACATAGTGAATTTTAGATACCCCCCCACCCCCGCCCCAGGACACTCTGTCAGAGTATCTAGAAAAATATCTGGGACGAGAGGAAGAAAGAGGTGGTACACAGAGATAGAGACGCATTCAGTTTAGAAATAGAACTAGACAGGATACCCAGTATAGTCATTATTAGTGTTTTGTAGTGTTTGTAGGTAAATGATTATTGTAAATTTTTCTCCCAAAAAAAAGTTAATCAGAACACATAAGAAGATCTAGTAATAAAGTCAATACAAAGTAGTAAAAGAACCGAAATTTGAAGTTAAAAAAAGTTCTATAAAAATGTCAAAATATTGCCAAATGTCAGAGATAAATGTAAGAAAAATGTGAAGTTTCAGTTTGTAAATTCACGTAATACTTTATTTGTAGCAATTGATAAATGATGTAAAAATCTTCATGCTCTACATATGAAAACTGAAAATTCTAAAAGTCAGTGACATTAAACACAAAGTGTTCTCATTGCTACCACAGACATTGTCATAGGTAATAATGGAGTCAGAGCTCTAGCAAGTTGAGATAATAACATAGCGTATCTTGAATAGAGAAAATGAAAGCAAAGGGTGGACAGACAATTATTCATACATCTCTTTTTTAATAATCAGAACACATTTAGTTATACTTCAGGTCTTTTTATTTAATATCAAAATATTAGAGTTGCCCCAAGTATCTAATGACAAATAACTTAAAACTTCAAAGTGAAGCAAGATTCTTCTACCCTCCAGGCCAATAATCATCCAGCATCCCATTATCCTATTAACTAGAATTAATTTTTTTTCTTTAAAATACTTTTTATTTTTCAATTACAGTTGACATACAATATTATATTAGTTTCATGTGTACAACCCAATGATTAGACATTATATAACTTATGAAATTATCACCCCAATAAATCTAGTACCCACCTGACACCATACAATATTTATTACAATATTGAATTGTTATGTTGTACTTTACATCCCCATGACTATTCTGTAACAACCAATTTGTACTTAATATCTTCACCTATCCATACAAGCCCCTTCCTTTCTTAAAGAAAACTCTTTAACATGTTTTGTAATATGGGTTTGAAAACCCTTTAACATTTCTTGTAATACGGGTTTGGTGGCAATGAACTCTTTTAGCTTTCTCTTGTCTGGGAAAATCTTTATCTGTCCTTCCATTCTTTTTTTAAGTACATTTTATTGATTATGCTATTACAGTTGTCCCATTTCTTTTCTCCTCTTCATCCCCTTCTGCCCTACACTACCTCTCCCACCAGCATTCCCCCCACCCTTAGTTCATGTCCATGGGTCGTACATATAACTTCTTTGGCTTCTCCATTTCCTATACTATTCTTAACACTCCCCTGCCTATTTTGCACCTACCATTTATGCTTCTTATAGAATTAATTTTTGACAGAATGAGGGAGCAGAAATAAAATGACTAACAAGGCCCTTTGCTTAGTATATATATCTATCTATCTAAATTAGGTAATTATAATTATATTAAATATTATATACTCTGTATTTTAAAATATGTAATACATATTAGAATATATTTATATATTATAATATTTTATACATATACTAAAAGAGAATCATGTAACCTGAAAACTGCTTTTATATTTCAGATATATATATTCAGCAGTGTTTTCTTTAAACTCTATAAATAAGAAATATATTTTTTACCCATCTAAAGAAACATAAAACATCAGAATATCTGATTGAAATAATTTTTGTTAATAAAACTTTTTATTAAGCATTAAAAATTGGAAATATTTTCTCAAAGGAAAATCTTATCCCCCTCATAACATAAAAATGCTACATACATGTTATATGCAACAACTATTTTTAATTACACATATAGAAAAACAAACTTTTCCCATTATATCTTTGTTTTCTCACTGCACATGACACTATAGGCTTTAATCAATATTTGAAAATGATAATGGTTATACCAACACTATAAGCCAAATAACCCACATCTTTGGTCACTGTCAGTGTCTGGTTATTATTGTTACCTACGAAAACTAGGAGTTACTGTTCACAAAGTCCTTAACATGATATATACCCTATGCTAAGTGTCAGTTCTATGTTATCTCAATTAACAGATTCAACTGTTGTACCCTTGAGGTAACTGGTTAAGTATTCGGTTAAAGAAAGTATAGCTAGTGAGTGGTACAGCTGGTTTTAAATTGAAGTCTTTTTAAGTTTGTGTTGTTAATCACTCCCATTAACTTGAAAAGAAGTGAGTTCTTTAGTCTTAATGAAATAAATGAAAACAAAACCTTTCTTGATCAAATACCCTTCTCCAACTGCAGACCCATTTTGGCATTGCTTTCCGAGCAAAACTCAGAATTAACTACATTCACTCTCTCTGGATCCTCCATGTCTATTCTCCTCTCAACCGTACTCTAGTCTACATTTTGCCCTCACCTCTACATTAGTACTCTCAGAGTAATGTTTGTGACATTTTACATTAAAAATGTCATTTTACACTCATGGCCACCTAACGACATTTAGGTAAACCATTACCACGTCTATCATGGTATTCACAGGAGATTATAATAGAGCTGAAAATTTCCTATCACCTAGTGCTGTCATATTACTGTTGCTACAACAATATTACTGTTTTCTACCATCTAAGTGTATACATAGTGATGATGTCAGCTAGAAATATCTGGGAGCACTCACCTGGACTCAGTGAGCTTCCCACAGAACATCCTCCCTTTCTAAACCAGTGTGACAATTTGACTAACCCTTGTGGTTACAAGACACACTTCAGCAATCATCACTAGGAAACTTTGAAGAAAAATAGGCATAACCCAGGAAGAAAGAGGTTTCCTTCAGTCTGAATCACATACACATAGACATAGATACACAGCGGCCCACAAATTTTTGATCTGGGAATATCTCATGTCTTTTCAAGATGAGTAATAATAAAAAGGAATATAGTACAAGACCTTTGTCAAAAACCTTGTACACAGAAAGAAAGGAACAGGAAATAAAAAGGCCAATGAAGAAAATTTAAGTATGAAGCAGCTAAAAATTGAGACAAAAAGATTTTCCCAATCATTCAAAAAAGTAATTTCTAAGTGATTTCATTTAAAAAGAGCTCAATGGAACTGCCTTTTGATCCAGTGATTCCCCTGCTGGGACTATACCCTAAGAACACCAAAACGCCAGTACAAAAGAACCTATGCACCCCAATGTTCATAGCAGCACAATTTACAGTCGCCAAGTGTTGGAAGCTACCTAAATGCCCATCAGTAGATGATTGGATCAAAAAATTATGGTACATATACACAATGGAATACTACACAGCAGAAAGAAAAAAAGAACTACTAAACTTTGTGACAGCATGGATGGAACTGGAGAGCATTATGCTAAGTGAAATAAGCCAGGGGGTGAAAGACAAATACCATATGATCTCACCTATAAGCGGAAGCTAACCAACAATGCAAAGATGCAAGGAAAATAAGACCAGCAACACTGAAAGGAAAAGAAATCAACAGAGACAAGAGGGAAGGGGGGGCAGGGAAAGGGAAGGGAAGGGGAAAGTCAAGGAACATATAGCAAGGTCTCATGGACAAAACCAAAGGGGAAGAGCTGAGGGAGGGATGGAGGGAGGGGGCAAGGGAAAGTGGTGGGGGGTTGGCAGAGACAAATGTATTTGAAAAAATAAATTAAAATAAAATTTTAAAAAAAATTTTAAAAATAAAAAAATAAAAAGAGCTCAAACCAGAAGGGCCAGAGCAAAGAAAAGTAACATGAATAAAAACAACAAACAAATTAAATATGAGCAAGAAGGAAGGGTGAGCTTGACACTAAAGCTAAAATAGAGTAAATACAGATTTTTTTCCTACCCTCATTCTGAACACAGAGAACTTGGGCAAGGCTCTTGCTCTGAGGAACAGATTCCATAAAATGGCTTTCACTCCCTCATTTTATTTGCTGTGAAAACATATAAGAAATCAAATAACAGTTCTCATTTTGTCATCATATCATGTAAACTCTGAGCCAGCAATTTATACAAACCTGTATTTTTCCTGTCTAAGAAAGTGCTTATGAGGACATTTTTATCTTGTCTAGACAGTCATAGATATTATGATCAGCACTAGGTTATCCTAACCTTGGCTTCAACCTGGGAGGCAAATCCATGAGCAGCAACCTAAGTTTCCAATGCCCATCCCAACAGCTATGATACTTTTGAGTTTTGTAAAATAGTGTATAGAGTGTGCTCTGTGAACAAGTGAGGACAACAACAACAAAAAAAGCTAAAGAGATGACTCACAGAGTGTTATTCCTTTCACCTTCTGGTTTTCTCTTGCTTGTTGCTCAAGTACTCACTTTGAAAGGACCAGGCCCCAAGTTGTCCTTGACACCAAGAGGAAATGCACAAGCTCCTGCTTCTAGACCCTGGCATTTAGAAGGAAAAAGAAATTAGGATTCATCCATCTATTTTCATGTTGCTGCCTCACAGCTGCCCTTCCTCAGACAATGCTGAGTTTACCTGCAGTATTTTGATATTTAAGCTTCTGGTGTCCAATATTTTGAAACCTTGAGAAAAATTGAAAAATGGACTGCAGTCATTCCCTTCTACCTTTTCTGGGGGAAAACTGCTAAAAGCAAAACATGAATATTTAAACATTGGAATATTGTAAACATATTAACTTATATATGTAAAGGAAGAGACTCTCAAGTAAAACACTGGTTTTAAGCAAATTTATGGAAGTTACCTTCTCTCCACAGCAGTACCTCTACTATCTTCTCAAACTCCTAGAAAACACTTTCATGAAAATGTGA
Source organism: Pteronotus mesoamericanus (assembly GCF_021234165.1). Classification (NCBI taxonomy): domain Eukaryota; kingdom Metazoa; phylum Chordata; class Mammalia; order Chiroptera; family Mormoopidae; genus Pteronotus; species Pteronotus mesoamericanus. The sequence continues at coordinate 65,343,355 of NW_026555321.1, forward strand.
TTCTTCAATGGCTTTTTGCTGTGACAGAGGTGGTTGTAAGCCAGGGCTCTGGTGCTCTTATGACACCTCCACCATCTGTCCCTCCAAGGCCCTGGTCAGCAAATAATAAGAAACAAGAATTATAAAATTAAGTGAAAAGTACAGAAAATTACTTAGATGCTTAATAATAGCAAAAAGTGTACATCAAAATTAAAGAATTCCACTGATACCAATAAAACAACTAAGCTTTTTCTCTTTATAGTCTTTCTTATTTATTCTAAACAGTAATATAAAAATCATGGCAAATTTTAATAAAGATAAGAAATAAAAACACATTTTCAAAATATAATACAGTTAGTGATATCTTAAGAAAGTTTAAACTTTAAAGGATAAAGATGAATATGATAGATATTTGTCTAATGTAACATACTACAACATGCACATGAAGGGCAGATATCTAGATTTTACGCTGAATTTATACTACAGTCTCATATTGGACCACATTTAAATGCCTATGTAATCCAGGTAGAAGAAAAATACATATTAGAAATAACCCTTGATATACGGTAATTTATATATACATGTTTTCATTGTATTTTTATACTTTATAATATAAACTATAAAATACTTAATTCTATCAACAAAAGTATAGGTAATTGATAGACCCTTGGGGGGAAGTGGACTAGTAGAGAGATTATCCAATCCTCAAACCCAACAACTACTTACTGAGTTGTAGTTTTGAAAAGTAGGACAAGAATACAATATTCATGTTCTTCCTGGCAGGGGGGTGAACATGATAATGAAAGATAAGAAATGTTAATTGCTCTGCCATGAGCATAAAACATTGTAACAACATATCATTTGCTTGAATGTTTTTATTTACTTTATTTTTTCAAGTACATTTGTCTCTGCCTTCCCCTCACCACTTTCCCCTGCCCCCTTGCCACCTCCTCCCTCAATCCTTCCTCTTTGTTTTTGTCCATGAGACCTTGCTACACGTTCCCTGACTCTCCCATTCCCTTCCTTTTCCCCCACCCCCATCCCTCATTCCCTCTTGTCTCTCTTCGTTTGATTTCCTTTCAGAGTTGCTGGTCTTATTTTCCTTGCATCTTTGTATTGTTGGTTAGGCTCCGCTTATAGGTGAGATCATATGGTATTTGTCATTTGCCCCCTGGCTTCTTTGACTTAGCATAATGCTCTCTAATTCCATCGTGCTGTGGCGAAATTTAGTAGTTCTTTTTTTCTTTCAACTGCGTAGTATTCCATTGCATAAATGTACAATAGTTTTTTGATCCAATCATCTACTGATGGTCATTTAAGTTGCTTCGAACACTTGGCTATTGTAAATTGTGCTGCTAACACATGGGGGTGCATAGGATCTTTTGAAATGGTGTTTTGGAATTCTTAGAGTATAGTCCCAGCAGGGGAATCACTGGATCAAAAGGCACGTTCATTTTCAGGTTTTTGAGGAAATTCCACACTGCTTTCCACAATGGCCGCACCAGTCTGCATTCCCACCAACAGTGGACTAGGGTTCCCTTTTCTCTACAGCCTCGCCAGCATGTTGTTTGTTGATCTGTTTATGATGGCCACTCTGACCGGTGTGAGGTGGAACCTCATTGTGATTTTGATCTGCATTTCTCTAATGGCTAGTGATGCCGAGCATCCTTTCAAATGTCTCTGGGCTCTCTGTATCTGTCCCTTGGAAAAGCATCTGCCCAGGTCCTTTGCCCATTTTTTGATTGGATCGTTTGTTGTCTTGGAGTGGAGTCGAGTGAGTTCTTTATATATTTTAGAGATCAAACCTCTATCTGATGTATCATTAGCGAATATATTTTCCCATAGGGTTGGCTCCCTTTCATTTTGCTAATGTTTTCTTTCGCCATGCAGAAGCTTCTTATTTGGATGAGGTCCCACTTGTTTATTCTTCCCTTTATGCCCCTTGCTTTAGGAGACATATCAGTGAAAAAATGGCTGTGTAGGATATCTGAGAGTTTTCTGCCAATGTTCTCCTCTAAGGTTTTTATGGTGTCGGGACTTATATTTAAGTCTTTTATCCATCTTGAGTTTCTTTTTGTGTATGGTGTCAGCTGATGATCCAATTTCAATTTTTTGCATGGAGCCGTCCAGTTCTCCCAACACCATTTGTTGAAGAGGCTATTATTGCTCCATTTTATGCTTCTGCCCACCTTGTCAAATATCAGTAGCCCATAAGACCTGGGCTTATTTCTGGGCTTTCTATTCTGTTCCACTGGTCTATGGGTCTGTTCTTGTGCCAGTACCAGATTGTTTTGAGTATAGTAGCTTTGTACTATAGCTTGATATCAAGTATCATGACCCCTCCTACTTTGTTTTCCTTTCTTAAAATTGCTGAGGCTATTCGGGGTCATTTATGGTTCCATATAAATTTTTGAAATGTCAGTTCTATTTCTGTGAAATACGTCAGTGGTATCTTAATAGGGATTGCGTTGAATCTATAAATTGTTTTGGGTAGTATGGACATTTGGATGATGTTAATTCTTCCAATCTATAAGCACGGTCGCTTCCATTTATTTGTGTGTTCCTTAATTTCTTTTTTCAATGTTGTATAGTTTTCTGCGTACTGGTCTTTTACCACCTTGGTTAAATTTATGCTTAGGTACTTTATTTTTCTTGTTGCTATAGTGAATGATAATTTTTTTCTGATTCTTCTTCTATTTCATTGCTTGTGTACAAAAATGCCTTTAATGTCTGAATACTGACTTTGTGTCCTGCTGTTTTGCTAAATTCACTTATTAGGTGGAGGAGATTTTTGGTAAGGTTTACAGGGTTCTCTATGTACACTATCATGTCATCTGCTAACAATAATAGTTTTACTTCGTCGTTTCCTATTTGAATGCCTTTTTTTTCTTTTTCTTGTCTGACCACTGTGGCTAGGACTTCCAGTACAATGTTGAAAAGAAGCGGCGAAAGCGGACATCCTTGACATGTTTCCGATCTTAGTGGGAAAGCTTTCAGTTTTTGTCCACTGAGTATGATGTTGGCTGTAGGTTTTTCATACATGGCCATTATTTTGTTGAGGAATGCCCCGTTTATTCCCATTTTGCTTAGTGTTTTGATCATAAATCGGTGCTGTACCTCATTGAATGCTTTTTCTGTATCTATCGACATGATCATGTGGTTTTTCTCTTTTCTTTTATTTATGTATGTATTATGTGTATTGACTTGTGTATATTGAACCATCCCTGTGATGAATCCCACTTGATAGTGGTGGATAATCTTTTGAATGTATTGCTGGATGCGGTTTGCCAATATTTTGTTGAGGATTTTAGCGTCTATGTTCATCAGTGAAATTGGCCTGTAGTTCTCTTTCTTTGTAGGGTCTTTATCTGGTTTTGAGATTAGGGTGACGCTGGCCTCATAAAAAGAGTGCTGGCCCTCCTCTTGGATATTTTGGAATAGTCTGAGAAGGACAGTGGTTAACTGTTCTTTAAAGGTTTTATAAAAATTTCCTGTGAAACCATACGGCCCTGGGCTTTTTTGTGCCAGGAGTTTCTTCATTACTGCTTCAAATTCCCCAGCTATTACTGGTCTGTTCAAGCTTTCTGTTTCTTCCTCCTTCAGTGTTGGAAGATTATAGTTTTCTAGAAATTTGTCCATTTCATCAAGGTTTTCAAATTTCTTGGCATATAATTGTTCATAGTAGTTTCTGACAATCCTTTGTATTTCTGTGGTGTCAGTTGTTATTTCTCCTCTTTCATTTCTGAGATTATTAATTTGTGTCCTCTCCCTTTTTTTCTTGCTGAGTCTGTTTAAAGTCTTGTCAACTTTATCTATTTTTTCAAAGGACCAGCTTCTGGATTGGTTGATCCTTTGAATTGTTCTTTTCATCTTTATATCATTCTGTTCTGCTCTAATCTTGACTAATTCCTTCCTTCTACTTGCTCTGGGATTTATTTGTTGTTGTTTCTCCAGTTCTTGAAGTTGTAGTGTTAGGTCTTTTATTTGAAATGTTTCTATCCATTTTAGGTAAGCCTGTATTGCTATGAACTTCCCTCTCAGGACTGCCTTTCCTGTGTCCCATAGGTTTGGACTGTCGTCTGTTCATTTTCATTTGTTTCCAGAAATTTTTTCATTTCTTCTCTTATCTAATTATTGACCCATTTATTGTTCAATAGTCTACTTTCAGTTTCCATGAGTTTGCAAGTTTTTGAAGTTTCTCTTTGATGTTGATTTCCAGTTTCCAGCCCTTGTGGTCCTAGAAAAAGTTTTGTATTACTTCAATTTTCATGAATTTGCTGAGATTTACTTTGTGTCCTATCATGTGGTCTATCTTTGAAAAACTGCCATGAGCCTTTGAAAAGAATGTGTATTTTGCTTCTTTGAGATATAAGGTTTTATATATGTCAGTTAAGTCTCTTTGATTCAGTGCATTATTCAGCTCCACAATATCCTTGTTGATGTTTTGTTTGGAAGATCTGCCCATTTTTGACAGTGAGGTGTTGAAATTCCGTACTATCAGTGTGTTGCTGTCTATATCTTTTTTAAAGTCATCCAATATTTTCCTTATAAACTTGGAAGCCCCTATGTTGGGTGAATGTAAGTTTATAATGTTTGAATTCTTGATAGATTCTTCCTTAAATATTATAAAGTGTCCCTCTGGGTGTCTTTTAATGGCCTTTTTTCTGAAATCTATTTATCTGATATAAGTATTGCAACTCCTGCTTTCTTCTCTTGTGCATTTGCTTGGAATATTTTTTTCCATCCCTTTACTTTCAATCTGTGTAGGGCTTCTGCTCTGAGGTGGGTCTCTTGTAGGCAGTATATATGTGGGTCTTGTTTTCTTATCCATTCAGCTATCCTGTGTCTTTTCATTTGGGCATTTAGTCCATTTACATTGAGAGTTATTACTGATAGAAACCTATTCATGTTTTCTGTTTGCACCTGTTTTTTCTCTTTCTCACTCTTTTCCTTCATCTTCTTAAACCAGTCCCTTTAGCATATCTTGGAGTGCTGGTTTGGTAAAGATGTATTCTTTTAACCTTCTCTTGTCTGGGAAACTCCTTATTTCCCCTTCTACTTTAATTGAAATCCTTGCTGGGTCGAGCAGCCTTGGTTTTAGGCCCTTGCTTTTCATGACTTGGAATATTTGTTGCCATTCCCTTCTGGCTTATAGTGTTTCTGTTGAGAAGTCAGCTCCTAGCCGTATTAAGGCCCCTTTGTATGTTACTTTCTCCTTCTCCCTTGCTGCCTTGAGGATTTTCTCTTTTTTTTTTTTTTGATAGTCGCCATTTTAATGATGATGTGTCTTGGAGTGGACGCCGTTGGGTTCCTCTTGAGTGTGGTCCTCTGTGCCTCCTGGATCCATGAGACCTTTTCGCTCCACAAATTGGTGAAATTTTCCATGATTACCATTTCCAAAAAGGTTCTCTATCCCTCGATCCTCTTCTTCTCTTTCTCGTATCTCTGTTATGTGGATATTATTGCGTTTCTTGTTGTCTTGCATTTCCCTAAATGCCTCTTCATTCTTTTTGAGTCTTTTTCCCATTTCTTGTTCTTTCTGGGAGCTTTTTTCTACCTTATCCTCCATCTCACTGATTCGATCCTTGGCTTCACCTAGCCTGCTTTGTATTTCTTCTACTGTGTTCTTCAATTCAGAAATGGTATTCTTCATATCCTCTTGTGTCTTCTTGATAGTTTCTATGTCCTTTTCCAGGCTGATATAGTTTGCTGTAAGATCCTGATAGTTTCTCTGCCATTTCCCATAGTTATCTTTGAGCTGGCTGAGCTCATTGAGCTTCCTTAGAGCCATTGTCTTGAATTCAATATCGGATGTTCCCTTGCCTCTATTTCACTTAGCTCTCTCTGTGGGAATTCCCCCTTTCCACTCCTTTGGGGGAAACTTCTTTTTCTTCCTATTTTTGTGGGAGTCTATTAAGTAACTAATTAATTAACTTATTTATTTTTGCTTCTGCTTCAATTGATCCATCTAGATTTCCTGACTTTGTGGATTAGACTTCTATCTAGTAGGTGGGTCTTTTTATTTATTTATTCATTTTTATATTTACTTTTCTTTCTGGGCCTGCCTCTGATGAAGTCAGCTGTTGACCCTATATGACCTTGCGTCGTTTGTTTCAGCCTTCCAGGAGTCTACTGTCTGTTTCTGACTCCTGCTTTGGGCAGCTCTGTGACCCCTTTGGCCAGGGATCCACTCTCTCTGTAGATCACTCTGCACTCTCACGCCGGCTCCTTGAGCCGGCTCCCAGGCCTGGCAGGGTCCCCTGCCTGACTGGACTCACAGGTGCATGCCCCAGCCCAAGGGGCTTATTTGTGACCTTGTGCACTCGTCTGGCCTCCCAGCCCAGCGGGCACCCCGGCACTAGTCAGTTTAGCGTCTTCTATTGTGTGCTTTCCCTGCTTTTGGCTCTTTAGGTGCGTCACCTGTCTGCGTAAAATCGAGACCACGGAAATCATCGGAGGAAGTCAGCTCCAGGACTCTCGGGTTAATCCTGTCTCCGGTTTCTCCTCCAGGGACTCTGGGCAGCTCTGTGACCCCTTCAGCCCGGGATTCACTATTTCTGCTGACCACTCTGCATTCAGGGGCCCACGCGGGTTGGTTTACACCTGCCCCTGCTGATCTGCGCAGTCCCTTGCAGGCCCTGTGAGCGACAACCTGTGGGAGCCCTCACCAGCCCGCGCAGGTCCACACACATGCTTGCCAACCCTCGCTGGCCACTCGGCTCAAGTGTGCGCGCCTGCACTGGGTGGTTTTGGAGTGTCCATTGTGTGCTTTTCAGCTTTTGGTTCTTTGGGGGTGTGCCCTGTTCCCTCACAATGGAGACTATGGAAAGGAGAAGGAGTCCCGACTCCCTGGTTCCTCCTCCCGTTCTTTCCCCAACACCTGTCTCCAGTCTCTCCTCAGGCATCTCTGGGCAGTTCTGTAACCCCTTCGGTCAGGAATCCACTATTTCTGTGTACCGCGTTGTAATTGCGGGCCATCTGGCTCATCCATGCCCTGCTTCTGCCTCTTTGGGGTGCTTCCTCTCAACACAAAATGGAGACTACCAAATGGGGACGGAGTGAGGACCCCCGGTTCCTCCTCCCGTTCTTTTCCCAATGCCTCCATCTCTAATCTCTCCTCAAGGCTCTCTATGCAGCTGTGTGACCCCTTTGGCCAGGAATACTCTATTTCTTCCAGCCAGTCTGCTCTCAGCCCCTAATCCTCCCACGCACAAACTGTGTGCAGAGCTCACAGAGGCAGTTTAATTGATTACCTTATGCCTGAGCAATATGGTAGCTGCAGAGTGGGAGATGCGTTATCACGGGGGCTCCACCAGCTGCTGTCTCAGTTCTCTTCACAAAGTTTTCGTCACCCCATCTTTTCCCAGCCACCAGCCCACTGTGCTGCCGCCTCTACCCCGAGATCAAGGAGGGTGGCTGCCACTGCAAATTTTTGCATTGGCCCTTTAAATGTCTCTTTGCATCCCCAGCCACCTGTTTCTGGCAGAGAGTGCCCCTCAGTCTTTTGGGGTTGCGTTTTGTCTGTGTGTTTTCCTGGTTTTAGCTGCCATAGTCTAGGGGTCCCTGTTTATGGTTCAGACCCTGTTCTTCTCAGGGGGATCCAACTGGCTGTTTCAATGTCCCTCTGGTGCTGGTGCCCGTGGGTGCCCAGCCCACCCTCTCGAGCCTCCACCACACTTCTCACCGGTTGGGATGTGTGAGAGTTTAATCCACTGTCCCCAGCTCCAAGGCTCCTCTCCCTCTATCGTTCCATTGTTTTCCAGGTGATTTCTCCACTATTTAGTCGCAATTCCAGTTTGGTCTCGAGAGGAGGTCAGCGTGACTCCCATTCACTCCTCCGCCATCTTCCTCTCTCCCTAACTTTCCACTTTCTTGATTTTTAAATGTCACTTAAATATTCCTTTGCATCTGAAACTTATGCCCAAAACTTACACAGCAATGTTGAATGATACAGTAGTAGGAAATGACTTATATTTCACGATATAAGAAATAATGTCTCCAAAATGAAATAATGAAACATTTTAATACATGGAAATTTGGAGCATAGTATTTTGTTAGAATAAGTAAAATAAAAAGAAAAACTGATCAGGAGTTAATAGTTTAAAAGACTTCATTAAACCAACTGTTTATTTTATATTAGATAAAATGTCTGCCTAATATCATAAACACAGTAGAGTAATGATAGAAGATAAATTTATTTTTCATTTCTGAATGTGGGAATATTGGGGTCTTGTATCTAGTACTACTATATTCCATACACTTAAATATTTAACACATATACCAATGTAACTTCTTATAACATGAAGTGAACCAAATTCATATTTCCCTTTCTAGTGTTTTTTTTTTTCCTTTAATCCTCACTCAAGGACATTTTCTCATTGTTTTCAAAGAGAGAAGAAGGGAAGGAGGGGGAGAGAGGAAGAGAGAAACATCAACATGAGAGAGAAATATATACTGGTTGTCTTCTCACATTCACCCTGACCAAAGATCAAACCACAACCTGGGCATGTGCCCTCATAGGCAATAAAAACTGCAACCTTTCTATCTATGAGACATGCTTAAACTGAGCCATACCAGCCAGGGTTCTTTATAGGTTTTTAAATATACCTTCCTCTTGTCTTTTGGAAAATTCATTTCAGGACAAGCCATGAGTACCTGTATATAATCATTCTGTTACTTTTTCCAAAAAATGCCATTTTTCAGTCATCTATACTTAAGGAGTAAAAAGTACCTGAACTCAGGTAATTTGAGGTGTTGTAGTATGGTGCCAAGAGCATGGGCTTTGGGGTGAGACAGTTTCTGTCCCTTAGTTCCACAGACTTCAGCAAGGTATTCAACTTCTCTGAACTGTAATTTCCAGCTATGTACCATAGATCATGACCCTATTCTTTTAGGATCACAGGAAAGACTAGCTGAGGAAAAACAGACTTAGCACAGCACCTGGCACCAAGTGGTGACAGCAGCCCAGACTGAATGTATGTAATACATGTGAGTATTTATAAATGTCTGTGTGTGCACATAGATATTAATAGGATTCTTCCTACCTTCCTTCCTCTCTCCCACCTTCACTTCCTTCTTTTCTGCAACAGATGAAGCTGAAGTTATCTTATCCATAAAGAGAAAGATATTGTGTGAAAGTATTTCCTTTTTCCCTTGAACGGTATGCATACCTTGGTTTTAAAAGCCATGGCCTCCCAAATGAGCTCTCTGGGTCCTCCAGGAAGATACACATATTTTTTCTTGTTAACATCTGGTATTTCTCAATGACTCATTACATTCCATTATGAAAAAAAGGAAGAAGAAGGAGGAGGATAAAGAGAAGTAAGAAGAGGATGTAGGAAGAAAGGAAAAGGAAAAATAATACATTAATCTTTAACTAGGATGGTATTAAGAAGGAGTTAAAAGAGTGCCAGGATGCAAAACCTAGAAAACCATTCCTGAAAGGGATAATGGAGCATGGTGGCCAACCAGACAATGTTGTAGTGTGAGACTCTGGAAGAGTCTCTTTAAGGGACACCATTCACATGCTTCCTGAAAAATGACCAGCCGGCCATGTCTGAACAGTTTAAACAAGGACACTTGGTAGCCACATAGAGATATTTCTGCCAACTCATCTCATCAATAGAAATGTTTCCATAGCTTTAAGCCAAAGCCTTTTCTGTCATCTGGTTATTACCTTATGATGACCAGGAGACTACTGATATGAATCATTCAACTACTCAATGCAGACATCTCCCTGAAATACTACAGGCTTTTAGATCACAAGACTCCCAACTGAGTTCAGAGAAGAAACTCCCAAATCTCTATCTTGGGATAGTATTGGTCACACTAAGATACTCTAAGTGGACACCCATTTCAATACATATTTTATGACAGCTAACCTCTCTTTGGCCCTGTGTGCTTCCAGGCACTGAGCTAATTACTTTACATCCATTGACTTTTCACAGTAAATCTGTGGTGTAGGCACTACACTCTTGTCCTTTTTACAGATGACAAAATAAAATCCTAACAAGTTCAGTAAACTGTGCTTTTCATGGGTCTCCTCCAGGCATGTCTGACCCCAATGTCCATGCTTTTAACCACTGCAAAGGGATTAAGAGAAATCATTAATCCAGAACACCAGGAAGGGAGAAGGGACTGAGGTGGGGAGACAGGGAGGTAAGGGAGTGATGCTTCCCTATTATGAACTCAAACCAGTCAGGTAGCTGCCAACAGGAAAGCAAATCCTCTCATATTACATGTGTGTGGTACAGATGAATGGAACCTTCTTTGTGGAGAATATGATGGAACATGTACTCCCTGACAATCACTGGTGTGAGTAGAGGTACTTCCCACATGCATCCTTTTTAGTTAGTTGATGATAAGCAGGTCCTGCCTCAGCTTCTGTATTCTCCAAACCACAGATACACACATCTAAATTCATGAGGTTTTCAAACAGTGCCTCCTAATAGATTTGAGAGAAGAAAACAATCTGCTATCCCAATATATACCTACACACACACACACACACACACACACACACACACACAAACATATTTCTCCACCTTAGAGAAGGGCTGGGACACAGGGCACACCAAACCCGAAGAAAACTTCTATCTCCCACTGCCAAGCTGATCCAACTTTCACCCATTCACTGACTTGGGTGGATGAGAGAACAAGGTTCTAGGACCTTTCAGGCCATCTCTTTTGTAAGTCATATCTATGATGTCTTTCTCACTTTGTTGCAGGTGGAGTTAAACAGAGTCAGTCTTCTTAGAGATGAGGCCACATATGAGATCACAACAGTTCTGTTAACATTAATTGCTCCCCTCAAAAAAGAAAAGATATTTTGAACTCTTTCTTCCACAATAAATCCATTTTCTTATCTCTACCTTCTTCATAAACTTCACTTTTTCCTTTCTGGTTAGATAACAGTACATCTGTGATGAGGGTAATGACTTCCATTGTATAACTATGCAAATGAATTCCAAGTGTGCTGTCAGATGATGAAAGAAAAAATGATTACAATTTTATTCTACTTGTTCTATAGTAAACATTGGTAAACTAATTACATGATACACCTCCACTGAGTATCTATGAATGGAGGAAGAGCCTCTGATTACTGGTTTTGTCTTTATTTCTATTTGACAAATTATATTTAATTATAGTGTAATTAGATAACACCTCTAGCATTAAAAAAATAAAACATGTAATAAGATATAATTTCTGAGAACAGCATAAATTCTAATGACTGTAAATAAAGAGACCACATGATAACTCCCTGAGTTCATCAGAACATTTTGGTTTTTATACATATTTTTAGAGATTGCTTTGCATAATATGGAACTTTATTCAAAGTGTGAAATCCAGAATGCTTTATGAAAAAGCAATTGAAAGAAATCCACTTACATACAAATACATTTTATAATAGGTAAAATCTGCCCACTAAATGAAGCCTCAGACATGAAAAAAAAATTACCCATCAAATTCTATTTTAATTGAAGTAACTACTAATTAAATCAAGTGCTTAACTAGTTAATCACAATTAAACAGTAAATTTCAAAACCTCACTAGTTGACATTTATTCAGAAATTGCTACGACTCTCTCTTTCACCCCCTCAAACATTCCAAGCTTTCTTGCCTTTCCCATCTGAGTCAGCAAGGTGAAATATCCAGAAACCTCTTAAGGTGAGATCCATCTGTCCAAGACTATTTCAATTTGTCTTTTTGATCAAAGTACAACAAAGTGACAGTGACCACTATTCATAAATCATAAGTTCTGTAAAATGTCAACAAAGGGCAGACATGGATCTTTGAAGTAACAGTGGTGACTCCAAATCTTGCTACCAGATTTTAGGTGAAAGGGCAAAGGGAAAGAGGACCTTGGTTCCTTCACCCATCTGCTCACCTATGCCCTTCCTACCTCTTCTCTATATAAATTTGAAGAAAACATTTATTCTATGCCACAGTAATATTTAGAGGTCAATGACAAAACTTTGGGAAACCATAAGAAATTGTATCTTCTTTAGAAAGTCTCAGCATAAGAATTCCAACATTGTTCTTTTTTATCACTTTCTACTTATAAATTCCCCCTTGCAAGTTACCTCTAGAAAAGCATGTATATCATATTTTCTCCTTTTAGTTCTATGGTGATCAAAGAGTTGTACTGAAAATGATATTTAAAATGCAAGGAGTATCCAAGATGGCAGAGAAGTGAGTGGAAGTCACACTAACCTCCTCCTAGGGCCAATCTGGAATTAGAGCTAAATTGTGGAGAAATCACCAAGAACAAACAACTGAATAATAGTGAGAGAGAAGCCTATAACCACGGACAAACAGAAGAATCAGCTTTAGCACAACGTGACTGGTAGGGAATCCGGTGGAGATGCAAGAGGGCTGGCTGGGCGCCCACAGACAGCAACTAAAATGCTGGAGGGATATTTAGGCAGCTGGTTAGACCCTCCTGAGAAGTGTAGGGTCTAAACCCTAAGCTGGGATCCCCAGCCTAAAGCACCAGAACCTGAAAAGTATACAGATAACATCCAGCTACAAAAAGCAACAGGGTTGCTCTCTGACACGCAAACAGCTGGAGACACAAAGAGCCAAAGCATAAATTTTCATTTGCAGCCACTTATCCTGGGCTCTGGGAAATGGGGCTTGGGGACATACTGGACTAGAGATGCTTGAAGAGAGACTGGACACAGAGGCTTTGAAGAGAGAAATGACAGAGTAGCCACCAGGATCTCAGAGCTGAGTCATCCCCCATTCAGCAGCAGCCATCTTGCTCAAGCAGACCACTCCCCTCAGAGCAACAACAACAAAGGGAAACAATAGCTCGGAAGACAGCAAGGATTCTGCCCCTCCCTATGGTGCTTAGGCCTGACTGCTGAGTGCACAGTGACTAGATTAACAACTGAAGGAGTCAGTGGTAGACAGTAAATGCTTGGAAGTCTCTAACAGGCTGCCTAATTTCAGACAGAATCACCATATGACATCACCAGAGTCAGATCCAGAAAAAGAAAAGAAAACAGTGGTAAATACTAGATGCTACCAACACAAAATCCACTGTGGTTTTCTCCATGATTTGAAATATTTTCTTTCCTGCATAGCTTTCTAACGTTAATTTCTCATCCTTCAAGTTTGTACATACTGTCACTAGATTTTATACTGTAGTTTATTTCAATTCACATATTTTTTTCCTCCCTTCTATTACCCCATTTCACCTTCTACTTTTCTCTTATTATTTTCATTTTAAATTTTGTTTTCTCTTTTGCTACAGCTTGTTTCCATTCTGCACCCTTACTATTTCTCCCCTGTCCAGGCCCTCAAAACCAATTTTCTTGTCAATGATTCCCTCACATTATTTTTCCCACTTTTAAAATACCCACGTTCTCTCTTCACCTTTAGCAATCTTTGCTCATTGATTGTAGATAGGGTAGTTGTTGCATTTTTCAATGTTGTCTCTAGATCTTCACTAATTTTGTTTTTCAAATCTCAAACTTCACCATTCCCTCTCCAACTATTTTCTTGTCTAAAATTTTAATTTTGTACTGTCTTAGGCTGGTTTTTTCTCTTCCATCCTGTACTTTTTTTCCATTATTTCTTTTTTACTTTTCTTTAAAGTTTTAATTTTTCCCTGTCTTAGCCTGGTTTTTGTACCTCACTTTTAGCATTCCCTCTCCCGCTATCATTTCAAAACCACTTCCTCTTCCTCTAGACATCTCTTAAGGTTTTTCTTCTTTCTTCTCTCTTATTCTCATTTCACCTATATTAATTTAGCTCATTTGTTGTTGAGAATGTGGTAGATCTTTCTCTCCAATTTGGTTCCTATTTTTTTATTCTTTTTTTTTCCATTTTTTTCTGTAACTTTATTTTATTTTACTTGAATTTCTGTTTAAACTTAATACTATATGCTTCTCTTTACTTACTCCCTTCTGCCTTATTCATTCCCTTTTTTATTTATGATGTAAAATTTACTTTCTATCTGCATTGCTCTGATTCCTTATTTTTATGCATGCTCCTCCCTCCACCCTATCAAAATCATTTATCTTTCAGTAGGTCATCTCACATTCACTCTCCTTCTTTATCTTGTATTAGTCTTACTCTTTACACTCTTATTAATACTGGTTGATTTGCTGTTGATAATGGGACTGCAGGGGGATGTTATTTTTGCAGATGTGGGTTTGTTTCCTGGGCTTTGTGGTTTTGTTCTGGCAGCACATGCACAACAGCATACAAGATGCGGTGGGTGGAGTGACCCTCTGTCATTGAGTTGGAGGGAAGGACCCACCAAAGAAAGACCAAACAACAATCAAAGCCCAATTACATACAGAGAGCCAACAAAAAATAGCATAAAGGGCATCAAGTTCAGGAGATCAAGGAGACTGAACCATTGAATCATACAGGTCTCGTACCATAGAAGTTCATGCCACAAAGACAGGAAGACAAAACAGATCAATTTAAGATGCAGAATATAACAAGAAGAGTCTTTTTTAAATGGCAAGACAAAAAACAACCCCCAATCAAAAGGAAAGGAGGAATCCCCACGAAGAGGGTTAAATGAAATAAAGGCAAGTAAACAATCAGATAATGAGTTCAAAACAATGATTACAAGAAAGCTCAATGAGCTCAGTGAGAATTACAGAAAAATACAGGGAAGCTGCAAGGAACTTACTGTGAATTACATTGGCATGAAAAAGGACATAGAAACTATCAAAAAGAACCAAGAGGAAATGAAGAATAAAATTTCTGAAAAGAACATAGTAGAAGAAATCAAAATAGGCTAAATAAAGCAGAAGATCAAATCAATGAGCTGGAGGACAAGGTAGAAAAAAATTTCCAGAAAGAGCAAAGAAATGAAAAAGACTCAAAAAGAATGAAGAAAGGTTAAGGGAACTGCAGGACAACATGACAGATAATAATATCTGTATAATAAGGATATCAGAAGAAGACCTTGAAAAAGTAATCATGGAAAAAATTCCCTAATTTGAGAAAAGAAAAAGCCACACAAGTCCAGGAAGCACAGAGGGTCTCATTCAATAGGAAACCAAAGAGACCCACTCCAAGAAACAACATAATTAAAATGGAAGAATTCAAAGACAAAAAGAGAACTTCAAAGGCAGCAAGGGATAAACAGAAACTAGAATATAAGGGAGCCCCAATAAAGCTAGCAGCTGACTTCTCAACAGAAATACTACAAGCCAGAAGGGAATGGCAACAAATATTCCAAGTCATGAAAAGCAAAGACCTGAAACCAAGACTGTTCTATCCAGCAAGGTTCTCATTTAAACCAGAAGGTGAAATGAGAAGTTCCCTAGACAAAAGAAGGCTAAAAGAATACACCCCCACAAAACCAGCACCTCAGGATATGCTAAAGGGACTGCATTAAGAAAATGAAGAAAAAGAGTAAGAGAGAGAGGAACACAGGTATAAAGGGGGGAAATGCCAATGAATAAGTAACTATCAATAATAACCTTCTTTGTAAATCCTATTTACATCAAAAGTTATTATTGTAAATGTTACAATCAAAAAACATAGGGTAGCTGAATGGATAAGAAAACAAAGGACATTTCACAATTCTCAAGGGAAGAATCCATCAAGAATATATAACATTGTAAACCTATCTGCACCCAACATAGGAACACACAAATATATAAGGAAAATATTGGAGGACTTCAAGAAAGATATAGACAGCAACACACTTATAGTTGGAAATTTTAACACTCCACTGTAAACAATGGATAGATCTTCAGAACAAAATATCAACAAGGATACTGTGTCACTGAATGATGCACTAGGTCACATAGACTTAACTGATAAATATATAACTATCCATTTCAAAGAAACAATATGCACATTCTTCTCGAATGCACATGGAATATTTTCAAATATAGACCACATGATAGGACACACAACAAGCCTCAACAAATTCAAAACACTTGAAATCATATTAAGCATCTTCTCAGATGATAAGGGCTTGAAACTAGAAACCAGCCATAAGGAAAAAATTCAAAACATTCAAACTCATGCACAGTGAAGCATGCTATTAAACAATGAACAGGTTAATAATTATAAGGAAGAAATCAAAAAGTTTCTGGAAACAAATGAAAATAAACATACGACAGTCCAAAACTTATTGGATACAGCAAAGGAGGGAAGTTCATAGAAATACAGGTATAACTAAAAAAGATGAAACATCTTTTAATGACCAAATAAATGACCTAACCCTACATCTTCAAGAAATAGAGACACAACGACAAACAAAGCTCAGAGCAAGACAGGAAAGAAAGACTCAAGATCATAGCAAAAATGAATGACATAGAGACTGAAAAAAACAAGTCAAAGCATCAAGAAATCCAGGAGGTGGTTCTTTGAAAAGATAAAGAAAATCGACAAGACTTTATTCAGACTCATCAAGAAAAAGAGAGAAAAGACTCAATAGATCAAATCAGAAATGAAAGTGGAAAATTAAAACTGATATCACAGAAATGCAAAGGATTGAAAGAAATTGCTACAAACATATGCCCTCACATATAAGTGGAACCTAATAAACAAAACAAACAAGCAAACAAAATATAACCATAGACATTGAAATAAAGAACAAACTGACAGTAACCACAGTTGGGGAGGGAGATAACAGGAGAAAGAAAGGGAAGTATCATCAAGGAACATGTATAAAGGACACATGGACAAAGCCAAACAGGAGAAGGATTGAGGGTGGGAGGTGGAGATGAGTGGGGATGGGAGGGAGTGGTGGTCAGAAAATGGAGATATCTGTACTTGAACAACAATAAAAACGACAAATAAATAGGTCCTAGGGTGAGGATAAAAAAAAGAGAAAAAAGAAATTACTATGAACAACTATATGCCAAGGAATTTGAATACCTCGATGAAATGGACACATTTTTAGAAACATAATCTTCCCACACTGAATACAGAAGATGCAGAAAGCCAGAACAGACTAACAACTAGTGAAATTGAAGCAATAATAAAAAAAAAAACTTCTGGTGCTCAAAAGCCCTGGACTTGACTGATTCACAGGAGAATTTTACAAAACTTTTAAGGAAGAGTTAATACCAATCCTTCTCAAACAATTCCAAAAAATCCAAGAAGAGTGAAGACTCCCAAACTCTTTTTATGAGGCCAGCATCATCCTAATCCAAAAACCAGATAAAGACAACAAAGAACAAAATCCACAGGTCAATATCACTGATGAACATAGATACGTAAGTCTTCAACAAAATGCTGGCAAACTGCATCCAGCAATACATAAAAAGATCATACACAACGATCAACAGGGTTTCATCCCAGGGATGCAAGGATGGTACATTATTCGCAAATCAAAAAAAAAAAAAAAAAATATATATATATATATATATATATATATATATATAACCTCATATAAACAAAAGGAAGTACAAAAACCACATGATCATATCAATAGATGAGGGAAAAGTATTTGATAAAGTACAACACTCATTTATGATAAAAACACTCATTTATGATAAAAACACTCAGCAAAGTGGGACTAGAAGAATCATACCTCAACAGAGTAAAGACCATATATGAGAAACTTACAGCCAACATTATACTAAACAGGCAAAAACTAAAAGCTTTCCCTCTATGATTAAGAACAGCACAAGGGTGTCCACTTCCACAACTTCTATTGAACAAGTTATTGCAAGACCTAGCCACAGTGATCAGATAAGAAAAATAAATAAAAGCCATTCAAACTGGAAAGGAGGAAGTAAAACTGTATTTGTTTGCAGATGACATGACAGTGTACAAAGAAAATCCCATAAGTTCCACCAAAAAAACTACTAGACCTAATAAGTGAATCTGGCAAAACAGTAGGCAACAAACTAAATATTCAGGAACTGAAGGCATTTTTATACACCAACAATGTAATATCAGAAACAGAAATTCAGAAAAATCCAATTTTCTACACTGACAAGAAAAATAAAGTACCTAGGAATAAACCTAACCAGGAGTTTCTGTATTCAGAAAACTACAGAACACTGATAAAGAAATTCAGGAAGACACAAATAAATGGAAGCTTTTACCATGTTCATGGTTTGGAAGAATTAACATAATCAAAATGCCCATACAACCCAGAGCAATTTATAGATTCAATACAATCGCTATTAAAATACCAATGACATATTTCACAGATATGGAACAAACATTTCAAAAATTTATATGGAACCATTAATGACCACAAATGGCTACAGATATTTTGAGAAACAGAAACAAGTTAGGAGAGATCACATTCCTGACATCAAACTACATTATGAGAATACTGTAACCAAAACACTCTGGTACTGGCATAAGAACAGACACATAGATCAATAGAACAGAATAAAGAGACCAGAAATAAACCCATGTCTGTATGGTCAATTAATATTTGACAATGGGGAACGAATGTAAAATGGAGGAATAATAGCCTATTCAACAAATGGTGTTGGGAGATCTGGACAGCTACATGCAAAAAATGAAACTCAACCACGAGCTTACACCATACTCAAAAATAAACTCAAGATGGATAAAAAGGCTTAAATATAAGTCGCAACAATGTATTTGAACAATAAATATTTTAAAAATTTAAAAAATAAAGACATACTCTTCAATAGAAAAAACAAACTTCAACCAAACCTTATTTTCTATTCACTCTCTTTTTTCTGTTCAAATGACCTCACGCAGTCTTTAGGCTTCAATTTTTATCTATGCATTGATCACTACCAAATGTTCTTATTTATGACCCAAATAATACTTCTGATCTAAGATGAACAGAGAAAAAACTAAAGTTCATGATACCCAATATCAAGCTGATCATATATTTTATTTCCCATCCAAAAAAAAAAAATGTCTCCACTATTTGTTTTTAATTTTCAAATATATTTGTCTCAATTTACCCACCACCACTTTCTCTGCCCCACTCACCTCCACATCCACCCTTCAATCCTACCCACCACGATTTTGTCCATGTGTCCTTCACACCTGTTCCTTGATCTGATGTTTCCCCTTTCTCTCCCCATTACCCCCCTCCCTCCCTCCCTTCCTTCCCCATCAGTTCCATCTTTCTTTCAATGTTGCTGGTTATATTTTCCATGTCTACTTGCTTCACCAATTAGGTTACACTTATAGTTGAGATCATAAGGTATTGGTCTTTCACTGCCTAGCTTATTTCACACAGAATAATGCACTCCAGTTCCATCGATGCTATCGCAAAGGGTAACGGCTCTTTCTTTCTTTCTGCTGTGTAGTATTCCATTGTGTAAATGTACCATAGTTTTTGGATCCACTCATTTACTGATGGGCCCTTAGGTTATTTCCAAACTTGGTTATTGTAAATTGTGCTGCTATGAACATTGGGGTAAGTTCTTCTGAATTGATGTTTTGGGATGCTAAGGGTATAATCCCCACAGTGGAATCTGGATCAGAGACAAATCCAGTTTTAGTTTTGTGAGGAAATTCCAAACTGTTTTCCACAGTGGCTGCACCAGTCGACATTCATACCAACAGTGTACTAGGGTTTCCTTTTCTCCACAACCTCGCCGGCACCTGATGTTTGTTGATTTATGATGGACATTCTGACCAGTGTGAAGTGGTATCTTATGGTGATTTTAATTTGCATCTCCCTAATGGATAGCGATGATAAGCTTCTTTTCAAATGTCTCTGGACCCTGTGTATGTACTCTTGGAGAAGTGTCTGTTCAGGTCCTTTGTCCAATTTTTAATTGGACTATTTGTCTTCCTGGAGCAGAGTCATGTGAGCTCTTTATATATTTTGCAGATCAAACCCCTGTCTGAGGTATTATTTGCAAATATATTTTCCCATAGACTTGGTTCCTTTTTCATTTTGCTAATGTTTTCTTTAGTCGTGTAGAAAGTTCTTATTTTGATGAAGTCCTATTTGTTTATTTTTTCCTGTATGTTCCTTCCTCTAGGGGACATATTGGTGAAAATATTGCTGCATGGGATATCTGAGATTTCTCTGCCTATGTTCTCCTCTAGGACTTTTATGGTATCATGATGTATATTCACATCTTTTATCCATCTTGAGTTTATTTTTGAGTATGGTGTAAATTGGTGGTTGAATTTCAATTTTTTACATGTATCTGTCCAGATCTCCCAACACCATTTGTTGAAGAGGCTATTTTTACTCCATGGTAAGCTTCTGTAGCCATTGTCAAATATTGATTGACCATAGAGACATGGGTTTACTTCTGGGCTTTCTATTTTGTTCCATTCATCTATGAGTCTGCTCTTATGTCAGTATCAGACTTTTTTTTATTACTGTGGCCTGGTAATATATTTTGATGTCAGGTATCATGAACCCTCCTACTTTGTCTTTTGTTCTCAAAATTACTGTGGCTATTTGAGGTCATTTACGGTTCCATATGAATTTTTTTAATATATGTTCTATGTCTGTAAAATGTGTCATTGGTATATTAATAGGGATTGCATTGAATTTATAAATTGCTTTGGGTAGTATGGACATTTTGATGATGTTAATTCTTCCAATCCATGAACATGATACATGCTTCCATTTATTTGTGTCTTCCTTAATTTCTTTCTTCAGTGTTGTATAGTTTTCTGCTTACAGGTCTTTTACCTCCTAGGTTAAATTTATTCCTAGGTATTTTATTTTCCTTGTTGCTATAGCAAAGGGGATTTTTTTCCTAATTTCTGCTTCTGATATTTCATTTTTGATTTACAAAAATGCCTTTGATTTCTGAATATTGACTTTGTATCCTGCTGTTTAGCTAAATTCACTTATTAGGTCAAGTGGTTTTTTCGGAGGAGTCTATGGGGTTTTTCATGTACACTATCACATCATCTGCAAACAATGATAGTTTTACTTCCTCCTTTCCAATTTGGATGTCTTTTATTTCTTTTTCTTGTATGATCACTTTGGCTAGGATTCCCAGTACTATGTTGACTAGAAGTGGTAATAGCAGACATCCTTGTATTGTTCATGATTTTATTGGGAAAGCTTTTAGTTTTTGCCAGTTGAATATGAGGTTGGTGTAGGTTTTTCATATATGACCTTTACTATGTTGAGGTATACCTCATTTATTCTCACTTTGCTTATTTTTTTTATCAAAAATAGGTGCTGTACCTTATCAAATGCTTTTTCTGTATCTATTGATATGATCATGTGGTTGTTGTCTTTCCTTTTATTTATGTGATGTATTATGTTTATTGATTTGTGAATATTAAACCATCCTTGCATCCCTCTGATGGACCCTACTTGATCATGGTGCATGATCTTTTTAATGTATTGCTGGATGTGGTTGACCAATATTTTGTTGAGGATTTTAGCATCTATGTTTATCAGCAACATTGGCCTGTAGTTTTCTTTCTTGGTTGTGCCTTTATCTAGTTTTGGGTTTAGGATGATGCTGCCCTCATAAAAAAAAAGTTTGGGAGTCTTCCCTCTTCTGAATTTTTTTGGATAGCCTAAGAAGGAAAGGTGTTAACTCTTACTTAAATGTTTTGTAAAATTCTCCTGTGAAACCATTCAGTCCAGGGCTTTTGTGTGCTGAGAATCTTTTGATTATCTCTTCAGTTTCATTAGCTGTTATCATCTGTTCAGGTTTTCTGCTTCTTCTTATTTTTTTAAGTACATAAATATCTTTATTGAGTGAAATGATTTCTTTCTCTTTTTTTTTTGGAAAGGAAATGGAAAATCTGCTTTTCTTCATTCAGCGTTGGAAGGTTATATTTTTCTAGAAATTTGTCCATTTCATTGAGGTTTTCAAATTTCCTGGCATACAATTGTTCATAGTAATTTCTTACAATCCTTTGTATTTCTGTGGTATCAGTTATTTCTCCCCTGTCATTTCTGATATTATTAATTTGGGTCCTCTCCCTTTTTTTCTTGATCAGTCTGTGTAAAGCCTCTCCAATTTTGTTTTTCTTTTACAAAACCAGCTCCTGGATTTGTTGATCCTTTGAATTGTTCTTTTAGTCTCTATGTCATTCAATTTTGCTTGATCTTGATTATTTCCTTTCTTTTACTTGTTCTGGGCTTTGTTTGTTGTTGTTTCTCCAGTTCTTGAAGCTAGAGGGTTAGGTCATTTATTTGAGATGTTTCTATCTTTTTAGGTTGGCCTGTATTGCTGTAAACTGCCCTTTCAACATTGTTTTTGCTGTATCTTATAGGTTTTGAACTGTTGGGTGTTCATTTCCATATCCTTCCAGAACCATTTTTATTTATTCTTTTATCTTAATTCGCCCATTCATTGTTTAATAGTGTGCTATTCATTCCCTATGAGTTTGAATGTTTTTGAGGTTTTTCCTTGAGGGTGGTTTCTAGTTTCAAGCCCTTATGGTCAAGAAAATGCTTGTTATAATTTCAATTTTCTTGAATTATTGAGGCTTGTTTAGTGTCTTATCATGTGGTCTATCTTTGAAAATGTTCCATTTGCATTTGAAAAGAATGTGTACTTTGCTTCTTTGGGATGAAAGGTTCTACGTATGTCAGTTGAGTTCATTTGATGTAATGCCCTGTCCAGTTCCACAATATCCTTGTTGATGTTTTGTTTGTAAGATCTATCAATTTTTCACAGTGGAGTATTAAAAATCCCCTACTATCAGAAATCTGTTTTGTCTCATTAAGTATTGCTATCCTGGCTTTCCTTCCTGTCCATTTGCTTGGAATATATTTTTTCCATCCCTTTACTTTCAGTCTGTGTAGGTCCTCCATTCTGAGGTGGGTCTCCTGTAGGCAGCATATGTGTGGCTTGTTTTCTTTTCCATTCAGCTATCCTATGTCTTTTGATTGGGGCATTTAATCCATTTACATTTAAAGTTATTATTTATAGGTACTTATTCATTCTTTCCCTTTGTACCTGTGATCTTCTCTTTCTCACTTTTTTTCTTCATCTTGTAAAAGCAGTCCCTTTTGCATATCTCCTTAGTGCTGGTATGGTGGAAGTATATTCTTTTAGCCTTCTTTTTCTGGGAAACTCCTGATTTCACCTTCCATTTTAATTGAGAGCCTTGTTGGGTAGAGCAGTCTTGGCTGCAGGCCCTTGTTTTCACAACTTGGCATATTTCTTGCAATTTCCTTCTGGTTTGTAGTGTTTCTGTTGAGAAGTCAGCTGCTAGCCATATCAGGGCTCCCTTGTATGTTACTACCTGTTTCTCCCTTGCTACCTTTAGGATTCTCTGTTTGTCTTTGCTATTTGCCTTTTTAATGATGATTCATCTTGGAGTGGGCCTCGTTGAGTTTCTCTTGAATGGGACCTCTGTGATTCCTGGACTTGCATAACTTTCTCTCTCTTCCAACTAGAGAAGTTTTCCATCATTGCTTTTTCAATTATTCCTCTTCTTCTCCTTCTAGTAACCCCATTATACACATATTATTGTTTCAGGTTGTCCTGAATTTCCCGCAATGCCTGTTCATTCTTTTTGAGTCTTTGTTCATTGTCTTGCTCTTTCTGGGAGCTTTCTCTACCTTATCCTCCAGCTTGTTGATTCGATCCTCTGCTTCATCTAGCCTGCTTTTGATTCCTTCTACTGTGTTCTTCAATTCAGAAATTGTATTCTTCATTTCCTCTTGTCTCTTAGTAATAGTTTTCATGTCTTTTTTCACGCTGATGTAGCTTGCAATAAGTTCCTCATAGTTTCCCTGTAGTTCTTTTGTAATTCTGTTTGAGCTCGCTGAGTTTCCTTAGAACCATTGTTTTCAACTTTGTATCTGATAGTTTATGTGCCTCTATTTCATTTAGTTTCTTTGTGGGGATTCCTCCTTTCCCTTCAATTGAGAGTGTTTCTTTTTCTTTCCAATATTTGTGAGACTCCTCTCTTTTGCTTCTGCCTCTTAAATTGATATGTCTCAATTTTCTGACTTTGTGGTGTGAACCTCTATTAGGAGACCACTTTTTTTTCCTTTCTGGATCTGCCTGTCATGATATCAGCTGTTGACCCCCCTGACCTTAGGCAGTGTTTAAGAGACTTCCAGGAATCTACTGTCTATGTCTGTCTCCTCCAGTTGTTAATCTAGTCACTCTACCTTCTGCAATCAGCGCAATGCAGAGTCCTTCCTGCCAGTGGGGCTATTGGGTCCTTTCATGCTGCTGTCACTCTGGGGAGTGGTCTGCCTGAGCAAAATAGCTGCTGCTGTATGAGGGAAGAGTCAGCACAAGAATCTCCCTGGTCACTTGCTCAGTTCTCTCTGCAACTCCTCTGTCTCTAGTCTCTCCTCAGGTGACTCTACCACCCCGGGTCTCCTTTAGCCAGGTACCTACTATCTGTGACTGCTGCTCTGTATTCAATCTAAGGCTTGCCTACCATCCGGGCCTGGCCCGAGCCTCCTGTGGGCATGGCTATTGTGTCATTTCACACAGCTGCCTCTAAGGAAGTGGTCTGCCTGAGCAAGATGGCAGCTGCGGAATGGGGAGGGGTGAGTCAGCACTGGGACCCTACCAGCCATTTTTCAGTCCTTTTCCCAAAGCCTCCTTCCTCAGTCTCTCCTCAGACGACTCCAGCCCATTCTGCCCTTATTTCTGCCAGAGCCCATGGTAAGTGGCTGCCACTACAAATTTTTGTGTTCGCCCTTTAAATGGCTATTTGCATCTCCAGCCTCCTGTCTCAGGCAGAGTGCACCTTGCCATTTTTCACAACTGGCTGTTATCTGTGTGCTTTTTGAGCTCTGGTGCTGTAGGCTGGAGATCCCTGCTTATGGTTTAGACCCTGCTCTTCTCAGGGGAATTCAACTGGCCATTTCAATATCCCTCTGGCTCTGCCACCTGTGGGCACTTAGCTCACCTTCTCAAGCTTCCACCACGCTCCCTACCAGTTAGGTTGTGCCAAAGCCAATTCCTCTGTCTATCCAAGATTTTAAGGCTCTTCTCTTGCTATTGTTCAGTAGTTTGTTCCAGGTGATTTTTCCACAATTTAGTTGTAATTGCAGATTGGTCCTGGGAGGAGGTCAGCATGACTTCCATTCACTCCTCTGCCATCTTGACTTCCTCTCTCCACTCTTCTTTTCTTCAGTTTATAACACTAGCCTTTACCGAATTGCTAAGCCAGAAATCTGAGAGAGGCAGCTTTATAAATACATGGATGTGTATAATAACATAAAACAGATTTCTTAATGTGAGCCATATTCAGAAAAAATGTTTGGAAACTATATTTAACAGATATTATTATTTAGATAGTGTATGTTATACAGTAACTATTATAAATATCAACAATTATTATAACTATTATATCTAACTCATCCTGCAATGCTTTACCATATCCTGTCATTTTTGTTTCCTAAATATATCTTTATCTCATCTAATTTCATCCAAACTTTCCTCACTGACATATTCCAAACTAGACATCTCTCACCCAGACTCTGTAAAAGGTTTCTAACTATTCTGATATTCACTCTCCCCCTTCAGATTTTCCCCCTCCTTGCTTTCAGGTTGACTTCTTCACAAAGCCAATTTTAAAAAATCAATACCACTCCCTCCTCCAACAGCATCCTTCACAACATTCATGATTAAATTGTCTGTGTAGCTTTGAGTCATATGCATACACCTCCACTCATATCACCTCCCACTCTGCCAACATACCCTGGCTGCACTGTCCCTTCTCTCAGGGTCATCTCTCACCAAATTCCTTTCCTATTCTGGGAA
The DNA here is from genome assembly GCF_021234165.1 of Pteronotus mesoamericanus. NCBI lineage: Eukaryota > Metazoa > Chordata > Mammalia > Chiroptera > Mormoopidae > Pteronotus > Pteronotus mesoamericanus. The sequence continues at coordinate 65,368,947 of NW_026555321.1, forward strand.
TCTGCAGCTTCTGTTTCTCTGCCTAAAACAAAATCATACACTGTCTGACATTGTTGGGTGGTTCGGTTGGAGTATTTTCCCATACACCAAAAGGTGGTGGATTTGATCTCAGTCAGGCCACATACAGGGCAAGTGGGACACAGAGTGGCAAGCAATGGATATTTCTCTCTCTCTCTCTCTCTCTCTCTCTCTCTCTCTCTCTCTCTCTTCCTCTTTCTCTAAAATCAATAAACATAATCTCGGGTAAGGATTTAAAAAATCTTTTTAAGGAAAAAATTGTACACTGCCTCCCATCTCCTGCTTTTTGCCTGACTCCCTGATATTTATTAGTCTAAACTTATAAAGTTTATATTTTCCAGGAAGCTTTACCTGATCCCTTTCAAGCAGTAATTTCAAAACTACAAATCATAATATACTGTCTCTCTAACCAGTAATTTTTGTAAAGTTGTAGAACATTATGTAATGGCATGGCTTGAGATAAGATGGGACGTATAATAAAGTACCTGCAATTTTAAAAAATTGTGTGCAAATGTGTGTGGGGGATGGTTGTGAAGTATATTTTTCTTACTGTGAGCCACATTCAAAAATAACTTTGAACACACAAGTTCTAAGAAATCACCATTTATGTGTTTTCACACCACGAGTATTTGTCTTTTAGTAAAATGAATACACTCAGGCTATTATCTTGTGTATCTGTAACAGATCAATTTGTCTTATATAAGATGTAGGAAATAAATTAAGCAAAGACTTAACCTCCATTAAACAATGTGTCAAAACATAACCTCCATTAAATAATACATTATTTTCTAAAGTTAGGCCTACATCACTGAGAGTTTCTCTTTTCAGCATCAATCATGAAGCCATAAAAGGAAGGTATTGATGGATCTTTTGCTACAGTTGCTACTACTTCTGTGAAGTTCTGGTTCAGTAAAATAAACATGAGCCTAGAGTACAGACCTTCCTGAGTTCCAAAGCCTCCTCTGTTAGCTAAAAGTTAAAACTTTTTGCAAGTTACATAACTCCTAGAAGTTCCTTTGTCTTCTTCATCTATGAGTTGAAGATGACACTCTTTGCCTTAACTGGGTTATAAATATTAAATGGATAACATGCACTTAAAATAGTGTCTATCAAGTGGCAGGCATTTAATAGACATTGATTGCTTTCTTCTTCTCTATTTCTTTCCTTCTTCTGGGTTGGTCTTCTGACAAAGACTTTTCTAACATGTAATAGATGATCCTATCTCACACTTTATATTTTAATGTTATTATAATATAATTGAACTCAGTTCAAGTACAATATAAGCCAAACCAATGGCATCATAAAGCTTTTCTTAATTTTTCCTCCTTCTTCATATTATCTTCTGTTCTCTTGTTCATAGCTGAGCAGTCCACTTGTTTAGACCAGTCTCTCAGTAATTCCAGGATTCACACTCAAACATTCCAAGTTAAGTTTGGAAATCTCTTCCCCATGAATGGGACTGTTTGCTACTCCATATGGGTACGCTGTCAGCATCTAGCAGATTATTACCATAGTTTGAGGGAAAGTAAAGAATGTCATAAAAGGAAGATTATATTATGGCTCCACCAAAATGTGCTTTATGAAGTAACTAAAGTAAATATGATATGACTGACCTAACAGAAATTTACTAATTTACTCCACCTCAATCAAGGACTATAAAGTCTATCACCATCATTCCTTATAGTCACCATGAAATTCTACACAGATAATCTATCAAAGGAAGGAAATGGGGAGATAGTAATTCGGGATTTAACAACTCAATGAAAATTGTAAGACTAGAAGCATTTCCAACAGTAAGAAATGTCTCGTTATTTAAGCATACATAATTATACTTAGCAATTTAAGAAAGGTGGGATTTATACAGCTTGATTCTGTTCTGGGCCTCTGGTTACACTGATTTCACATGATCCCCAGTGTGGAAGACATCTAGAAGAGATGAACAAAAGTGAATTAACCACAATGAGTTCCCAAATATCACCAGAAACTCATAGTAAAAGACCAGGCATCTATTCTAGTTCTTTAAACTTTTTCTTGCCTTTTAAATAAAACTCTTTTTATCTAGACATACCTCTGTTTCTGATTGTCAAAAAAAAAAGGCAAACTGAGAATAATAGTTTATAGAAACATAACTTTGAAAGCAGCATTAACTTTGAGCAATCTAATCCTCAATTTGTAACAACCTTGATTTGATCACTGTATGTATTTCATAACATGTTGAAACATTTCTAAAACCTACAATATTTTTTGGAGTATATTCTTTATTTTAGAAAGTGTTAGGCAGTTTGCACTTGAGTAAACACATATTTTTAAAGCTGCTATATAAAGAATACAGAATAAGCATAACCATAATTTCTCTTTATATTGGATTCATAAATAGTAATGCTTTATAATTTAAAATAGTTTTATTTTAATTTTTATTATATATTGTCACCAACAATTCATGTAGGTTCTGGAACCCTCTCTTTATGCATAAAGATTATAAGGAGATATTCTTTGAATGGTTTTCTCAATAGGCAAAATAAACCCTGGTCTCAGTTTTCTTAAGTTTATGTAACTGAGCAGGTGTCTGTTACATGAGCTAAATACAGAATTCAGGTATATAAACAAAAAGGTTGGTTTGAATTAGAAAACAAGAATGGTATTTTTTGGTTGCCTTTTTAAATCATTATCATTATCACTATACACCTCAATCTGATTCATCTACCTCACATATTTTATTTTAATTGAGTGCTCCTAAGTTCTATTATCTCACATTAGAAATCAGAGAGAGGCACTGGAAGCATAACTCTAGATATAAATTTAACATAATTCTATTTTGTAAAAATGATGAATTTGAATATATGTCTCATGTCATTATTTAATATCAAAAACTGAAAATTCACTGGAAAATCTCTTAACTCATGAAAGACTGCACCCATTTACTCACAAAAAAAAATACTGGTTTTGCTAAATTTTGAATTAAATTTTCTTAATGAAAAGTGAGACTAATCAAAAGTAAATTTCTTAATTTTTGACACAACTCATTTAAGGTGTAAAAATCAAATCTCTGAAATCTATGCTTTAATGTAAATCAACAAGCAATAAGTGCTGGCGAGGATGCAGAAAAAAAATGAACCCTAATGCACTTTTGGAAGGAAGACAGACTGGTGTAGAACCTGTGGAAAACAGCATGGAATTCCTAAAAAAAAATTAAAATTGGAACTGCCTTTTGACAGAGTGATTTTACTGCTGGGAATATATCCTAAGAATCCTGAAACTCCAATTCAAAACAATTTATACACCTCTATGTTCATAGTGGCACAATTTACAATAGCCAAATGCTGGAAACAACCTAAGCACCCATCAGTAAATGAGGGGATCAAAAACCTTTGGTACATTCACATAATGGAATACTATGCAGCAGAAAGAAAGAAGGGACTCCTATCTTTTGTGCCAGCATGCATGGAACTGGAGAATATTATACTAAGTGAAATAAACCAGTTGGTGAAAGATAAATACCAAATTATCTCACCTATAAGAAGAATCTAATGAACAAAATAAACTAACAAACAAAACAGAACCACAGCCATAGAAACATGGAACAGACTGAAAGTGATCAGAGGGGAAAAGAAAGACGGATAGTTGTGGAAAGAAGGGAAATAGTCTAGACAAAGAACATGTAAGAAGAACACATGGACATGGACAACAGTGTGGGAATTGACTGTGGAGTGGGTGGAAGAGGGCAAAGGGAGAAAAATTAGAACAACTGTAATAAAATAACAATTTAAAAAATTAGTAGAAATAAATAAGAAAAAATTTTAAAAATCATGTTTATAGGCTAATGATCAAACTATATACATATATATACAAATATATATAATTTTTTTACTAGTTATCTGATAGGCAATTTGGGTTGTTTCCTCTTAGACCTGTTATATTTAAACCATCTTTGACCAAAATAAAAATTCTCACCAACACTTTAAAAGAGTAAAAAGAGGGAGAGAACATTACTGGAGTGTCCATGAGGAGGTAGGTTTTATGCTGGATAGTTTATATTTCTTTTATTTCTTTTTTTTCTTTAATTAATTATTTTATTTTATTTTTTTATTTACTGTTCAAATGTTCCTTGACTTGACCATTCCTTCCCTTTCCCCACTTCACCTCTCCTTCCTTCTTGATTCTCTTGGTTTCTTTTTTCTTTCAGTGTTGCAGGTTATATTTTCCTTGCTTCTTTGTTTTGTTGCTTAGGTTTCAATTATAGGTTAGATCATATGGTATTTGTCTTTCATTCCCTGGCTTATTTCACTTAGCATAATGTTCTCCAGTTCCATCCATGCTGTCCCAAAGTGTAGTAGCTCTTTCTTTCTTTCTTCTGCATATATTCCATCGTGTAAAGGTACCATAGTTTTCTATTCCACTCATTTACTGATGGGCATTTAGCTTGCTTTTAATAATGGGCTATAGTAAATTGTGCTGCTATGAACATTGGGATGCAGAGGTTCTCTTGCATTGCTGTTTTCAGATTCTTAGTGTATAATCCCAGCAGTGGAATGGCTCGGTCAAAATACAGTTCCATTTTTAGCTTTTTGAGGAAATCCAAACTGTTTTCCACAGTGGCTGCACCAGTATGCATTCCCACCAACAGTGTACTAGGGTTGCCTTCTCTCCACAACTCTGCCAGCACCTGTGGTTTGTTGATTTGTTTATGATGGCCATTCTGATTGGAGTGCAGTGGTATATCATTGTGCTTTTAATTTGCATTTCTCTGATGGTTAGTGATGCTGAGCATCCTTTCATATGTCTCGTGGCCCTGAGCTTGTCCTCTTTGGAGAAGTGTCTGTCTAGGTCCTTTACCCATTTTTTGATTGGATCATTTGTCTTCTTGGAGTGGAGTCATGTGAGTTCTTTATATATTTTGGAGATCAAACCTCTATTTGATGTATCATTATCAAATATATTTTCCCATACAGTTGGTTCCCTTTTCATTTTCCTGATGTTTTCTTTAGCCATGCAGAAGCTTCTCATTTTGATAAAAGTCCCACTTGTTTATTCTTTCCTTTATACCTTTTTCTTTAAGGGATATCGGTGAAAATATTGCTGAGTGAGATATCTGAGAGTTTCCTGCCTATGATCTCCTCTAGGACTTTTATTGTGTCGCAACTTATATTTAAGTCTTTTATCCATCTTGAGTTTACTTTTGTGTATAGTGTAAGTTGGTGATCAAATTTCAATATTTTGGAGCTGTCCAGCTCTCACAACAGAATTTGTCAGAGATTATTTTCACTCCAGCTTATGCTTCTGCCCCCTTTGTCAAATATTGACCATAGAGACATGGGTTTATTTCTGGGATTTCTATTCTGTTCCATTGACCTATGTGTCTGTTCTTGTGTCAGTACCAGACTCTTTTGATTACAGTGACTTTGTAGTGTAGTTTGATGTAAGGTATTGTGATCCCTCCTGCTTTGTCTTTCTTTCTCAAAATTTCTGCGGCTATTCAGAGTCATTTATGGTTCAATATAAAGTTTTGAAATGTCTGTTCTATGCCTTTGAAATACATCATTGGTATTTTAATAGGTATTTAATCTATAAATTGCTATGGGTACTATGGATATTTTGATGATGTTTATTCTTCCAATCCATGAACATGGTATATACTTCTATTTATTTGTATCTCCCTTAATTTCTTTCTTCAGTGTTGTATAGTTTCCTGTGTGCAGATCTTTCAACTCCTTGGTTAAATTTATTCCTAGGTACTTTATTTTTCTTATGGTTATGGCAAAGGGGATTTTTTTCCTGATTTCTGATTCTGATATTTCATTGTTGGTGTAAAAAATGCCTTCGATTTCTGAATATTGACTTTGTATCCTGCTGTTTTGCCAAATTTACTTATTAGGTAGAGTAAGTTTTTTGATGGAGTCAATAAGGTTTTCTATGTACACTATCATGTCATCTGCAAACAATGATACTTTTACTTCCTCCTTTCCAAGTTGAATGCCTTTTATTTCTTTTTCTTGTCTGATTGCTGTGGGTAGGACTTCCAATACTACGTTAAATAGAAGTGGTGAAAGCACACATCCTTGTCTTGTTCCTGATCTTTTGAGAAAGCTTTTAGTTCTTGCCCATTGAGCATGATGTTGGTTAGGTTTTTCATATATGGCCGTTACTATTTGAGATATGACACTTTTATTCCCATTTTGCTGAGTGCCATTATTCCCATTTTTAGCATATATGCATGCTGTACCTTATCAAAGGCTTTTTCCACATCTATTGATATGACCATGTGGTTTTTGTCTTTCCTTTTATGTGATGTAGTACATTTATTGATTTGTGTATATTGAACCATCATTGCATCCCTGGCATGAATCCCACTTGATCATGATGGATGATCTTTTTAATGTATTGCTGGATGTGGTTTGCCAATATTTTGTTGAGTATTTCAGCGTCTATGATCATCAGCGATATTGGCCTGTAGTTTTCTTTGTTTGTTGTGTCTTTAACTGGTTTGAGGGTTAGGATGATCTGGCCTCATAAAAAGAGCTTGGGAGTCTGCCCTTTTCTTGGATTTTTTGGAATAGCCTGAGAAGGATGGAAAGGGTTAGCTCTTCCATTAATGTTTTGTAGTAATCTCCTGTTAAACTGACAAGCCCAGGGCTTTCGTGTATCTGGAGTTTTTTTATTACTGCTTCGATTTCCCCAGCTGTCATCAGTGTATTCAGGCTTTCTACTTCTTCTTCATTCAGTGTTGGAAGGTTATACTTTTCTAGAAATTTGTCCAATTCATCAAGGTTTTCAAATTTCTTGGCATATAATTGCTCATAGTAATTTCTTACAATCCTTTGTATTTCTGTGGTATTAGTTGTTATTTCTCCTTTTTCATTTCTGATATTATTCATTTGGACTCCCTCCCTTTTTTCTTGATGAGTCTGCTTAAAGGCTTATAGATTTTGTTTATCTTTTAAAAACCCAGATCCTGGATTTGTTGATACTTTTAATTGTTCTTTTAATCTCCATGTCATTCAATTCTGCTCTGATCTTGATTATTTCCTTTCTTCTATTTACTCTGGACTTTGTTTGAGGTTCTCCATTTCTTGAAGTCGTAGGGTTAGGTCATTTATCTGAAATATTTCTATCTTTCCTAGGTAAGCCTGTGTTGCTATGACTTCTTTCTCATTACCGCCTTTGCTGTGTCCCATAGGTTTTGGACTGTTGTGTGTTCATTTTCATTTGTTTCCAGAAATTCTTTAATTTCTTCTCTTATCTCATTATTAACTCATTCATTGTTCAATAGTGTGCTATTCAATGTCCATGAGTTTGAATGTTTATGAGGTTTTTCCTTGAGGTTGATTTCCAGTTTTAAGCCCTTGTGGTCTGAGAAAATGCTTGTTATTTTTTCAATTTTCCTGAATTTGCTGAGGCTTGTTTCCATCCTATTATGTGGTCTATCTTAGAAAATATTCCATGTGCATTTTAAAACAATGTATATTTTTCTTCTTTGGGATAAAAGGTTGTATATATGTCAGTTAAGTCCACTTGATCTAATGCATCATTCAGTTCTACAATATCCTTGTTGATGTTTTGTTTGGAAGACCTCTCCATTGTTGAAAGTGGCATCTTAAAATCCCCAACTATCAGTGTGTTGCTGTCTATATTTCTTGAAGTCCTCCAAGATTTTCCTTATATATTTGGATGCACTTCTGTTAGGTGCATATATGTTTACAATGTTTATGTCTTCTTGATAGATTCTTCCTTTGAGTATTATAAAGTGCCCTTCTGGGTCTCTTTTTATGGCCTTTGTTTTGAAATCTATTTTGTCTGATGTAAGTAATGCTACCCCTGCTTTTTTTCCCCAGTCCGTTAGCTTAGAATATTTTTTTCCATCCTTTTACTTTCAGTCTGTTTAGGTCTTTTGTTCTGAGGTGGGTACTTGTGGGCAGCATGTGTGTGGCTCATGTTTTCTTATCCATTTAGCTATCCTATGTCTTTTGATTGGGAGATTTAGTCCATTTACATTTAAAGTTATTGTTGATAAGTACTTATTTATTTTTTCCCCTTTGTACCTGTGTTCTCTTTCTCACTCTTTTTCTTCATCTTCTTAAAGCAGTCCCTTTAGCATATCTTGTAGTGCTAGTTTGGTGGAGATGTATTCTTTTAGTCTTCTTTTGTCAGGGAAACTTATTTCACCTTATTTCTCTTCTATTTTAATTGAGGGTCTTTTTGGGTAGAGCAGTGTTGGTTGTAGGTCTTTGCTTTTCATGACTTGGAGTATTTCTTGCCATTCCCTTCTGGCTTGTACTGTTTCTGTTGAGAAGTCACCTCCTTGCTGTACTGTGGCTCCCTTGTATGTTACTAACTGTTTCTCCCTTCCTGCCTTGAGGATTCTCTCTTTGTCTTTGATAGTTGCCATTTTAGTGATGATGTGTCTTAGAGTGGACACCCTTGAGTCCCTCTTGAATGGGACCCTCTGCACTTCCTGGACTTGTGTAACTTTCTCCTCCAACTAGGGAAGTTTTCCATCATTACTTTTTCAAGCAGGTTTTCTATCCCTCCCTCCTCTTTTTCTCCTTCTGTTATCCTTATTATAGGAATGTTATTATGTTTCAGGTTGTCTTGTATTTACCTAAACACCCCTTTATTCTTTTGGAGTCTTTTTTTCCATTTCTTGCTCTTTCTGTGAGCTTTTTTCTACCTTGTCCTCCAGTTCACTGATTCGATCCTCTGCTTCGTCTAGCCTGCTTTTGATTCCTTCTACTCTGTTCTTCAATTCAGAAACTGTATTCTTCATTTCCTCTTGTCTCTTATTGATAGTTTCTATGCCCTTTTTCATGTTGATATAATTTTCAGTAAGTACCTGATAGTTTCCCTGTAGTTTCTCATAGTTAGTTCTTTTTGAGCTCCCTGAGCTCATTGACCTTCTTTAAAGTCTTTGTTTTGAATTCAGTGTCTGATATTTTACTTGCCTCTATTATATTTATTTCTCTCTGTGGGAATTGCTCCTTTCTCCTTGTTTGGGAGGTGGTTTTTTTTTTCCTTCCTATTATTTGTGAGACTCTTCTTTTTTGCTTTGCTTATTAAATTGATATGCCTTGATTTCATGACTTTGTGGTGAGAACTTCTATGGTAGTAGATGGGTCTTTTTTTTCTTTTCTTATCTTTCTGGGTCACCTGTGATGATGTCAGATATTGACCTCGTCTGACCTTCTGCAGTCTGTTTGAGACTTCCAGGAATATACTGTCTGTGTCTATGTCCTGCAATTGTTTATCTAGTTACTCTGCCATCAGCCATCAGGCTTAGGCACCACAGTGCAGGCCAGTGCCTCCTGAGGGCGGGCTATTGTGTCCTTACAGGCTGCTGCCACTCAGGGGAGTGGTCTGCATGAACAAGATGGAAGCTGAGGTGGGGAGGAGGAGTCCGCACCAATATCCCCCTGGCTACTCCCTCAGTTCCTTCCCCAGTCTCCCGTTGCTTCTATCTCCAGTCGCTCCAAGTGTCTCTAGGCAGCTCTGCGTCTCCCTTAGCCAGGGATCCACTTTCTGTGCTGGCCCTCTGCACTCAGCACCCAGGCCTGCACAGAACTCCTGACTGGGACTGAGTGCCCTGAAGTCCTGAGGGAAGGGCTACTGTTTCCTTTCCCACTGCTGCCTCTCTGGGTCATGGCCTGCCTGAGCAGGATGGAGACTGCAGAATGGGGAGTCAGCACTAGGAACCCCCCTGGCTATTCCCTCAGTTCTCTCCCCAATGCTTCTGTCTGCAGTCTCTCTTGAAGCATCTCTAGGAAGTTCTGTGCCCCTGTTAGCCAGGAGTCTACTATCTGTGCTGACCACTCTGCACTCAGCACCCAAGCCTGTGCACAATGCCTGGGCAGGGCAGAGTGTCCTGAGGGCTAGGCTATTGTGTCCTTTATGCCTGAGCAAGTTGGAAACTGTGGAGTGGTAGGTGAGTCATCATCAGGGCCCTTCTGGCCACTGTCTCAGTTTTCTCCCCAAAGCTTTCCTCACCAATCTTTCCTCAGGCTCCAGCCCATTCTTCCCCGACCTCTGCCCAGAAACCAAGGAAGGTGGCTGCCACTGCAAATTTTTCTGTTGGCCCTTTAAATGTCTCTTTGCATCTCCAGCCACCTGTCTCTGGCAGAGAGCACCACTACACTTTCCACAGCTGTCTTTTGTCTGTGTGCTTTTTAGGGTTCTGATGCTGTAGGCTAGAGGTCTCCACTTGTTATCCAAACCCTGTTCTTAGGGAGATCCAACTGGTCATTTCAATATTCCGCTGGTACTGGAGCCCATGGGTGCCCAGCCCACCCTCTCGAGCCTCCACCATACTTCTCACCCATTAGGTTATGCAAAAGCCAATTCCACTGTCTGTCAGAGGCTCCAGGGCTCCTCTCTTGCTATTGTTTCACTGTTTTCCAAGTGATTTCTCCACAATTTAGTTGCAATTCCAGTTTGGTCTGGGAGGTGGTCAGTGTGACTTCCACTACTCCTCCACCATATTCCCCTCCCCTATATTTCTTATCATACTTAATGCTTTGCCAGTATATATTATAGAGAGTAAAAATTACCGAAGTAATATGTAATGAAAACAGTTTTAAGTCATTTGCACAGAATTAGGGGTTCTAAAATGCTACATCTCTAAAATATGGTCTCTCAACATCATTTTCATCACTGGTGACATTTTGGCATTGTGCTAGAATCATAGAACATAAGCCACTTTCATTTCTTGACCTTAGTGGCATGGAAATGGTTATATTTTAAATTAATTATATTTCATTAATTTTGATATGCAGCTTCTTTTCAACCATAATGAATTTAGAAAATTAATTATCTTGATGACAAAATACAAAAACAGGATTAAGCAAAAGGCACATTTCTAAAACTATCTAAGAAAGAAAATGTCATCTGTCATTTTAATTTATTGTCCCTTATCAATTAATTATGAAATTGTATACTTCTGACATTTAGAAGAAAGACAACATTCCTAAGAAATGTCAATATCTTTTTCTGCAACACAACTTTATTTTCAGAAAGTGTAACAACAGAAATGCAGGTATCATGAAATTTGTTTTTCTTTTCACACTATAAGCTTTACCTGGAAAGTTGCAACAGCCAAAACTGATATATGTTACCTAGCAACCATCTGACAATACTAAGATTTAGGTGACCTGGATGTATTTCTGACTGTAAACTCTTATACGACTGAGTTAATTAAACACCTACACACTCTTAGGGTTCCTAGGTAAAAAAATAATAATAATATATATATAATTTAATTTTAATCATCAACAATTTAATTAAGTAAATTTTCTTATTACAGGAATTAAAGAATTGGAATTCTTTAAATTTAAAGAATCCAATAAAGAGTTTTATAATAGTGATAAACTATTTTTGAAAACATAGAATAACTTGAGTTTCTCATCTGGTAGGCTTAAAAATAAAAAAGTGAAAAAAAAAACACCCAGTGCAGGCGCACACACTTCTGCAAAGTGACAGGGCAAAGGTTGTCAAGTGTGTGTGTGACCAGCCTGGCTGGCGAACACTTGCATCGGCCAGCAAGGCCTCCTAAAGACTGGCACAATTATGGCCTGTGAGGGAGTGCACAGAGCGGCAAGGGCAGGTGTGAATTGACCCACCCACCTGCAATTGCGGAGCCGCCAACAAAATTAGTAGATCCCCAGCCGAAGGGGTCACAGAGCTGCCAGAGTCCCTGCAGGAGAGACCAGAGACAGGATTAACCAGAGAGTCCTAGAGCTGACTTCCTCCCATTTCCGTAGCCCCCATTTGGCGAGGGCAAGCAAGACACCCAAAGAGCCAAAAGCGGGGAAAACACACAATAGAAGACCCTTAACTGACCAGTGCCAGGGTGTCTGCCAGGCAGGGGGGCCAGACGAGTATGCGAGATCAGAAATAAGCCCCCTGGGCTGGGGCAAGCACATGCTAGCCCAGGCAGGCGGGGGATACTGATGCACGGGGAGTGTGCTCAAGGAGCCAGGGTGAGAGTGCAGAGAGATGTCAAAAAATAGCCCAGTCCTGGCCGAAGGTGTCACAAAGCTGCCCCAAGCAAGAGTCAGACACAGACACTAGACTCCTGGAGGGCTCAAACAAACAACCCAAGGTCCTATAGGGTCAACAAATGACATCATCAGAGACAGGCTCAGAATGAAAAGTAAAGGAAAAAAATACTTAACAGACTCTCACAAAAATGAGAAGAAAAAGGAGTTCGCCCCAAATGAATGGAAAAGGGGACTCCCCACAGAGAGAGCTAAATGAAATAGAGGCAAGGGAACTACCAGATACTGAATTCAAAACAATGGTTCTAAGGAAGCTCAATGAGCTCAGCCAGATCAAAGATAACTATGAGAAACTGCAGAGAAACTATCAGGATCTTACAGTAAATTATATCAGTCTGGAAAAGGACATAGAAACTATCAAGAAGACACAAGAGGATATGAAGAGGAATTTCCGAATTGAAGAACACAGTAGAAGAAATCCAAAGCAGCCTGGATGAAGCCGAGGATCGAATCAGTGAGATGGAGGATAAGGTAGAAAGAAGCTCCCAGAAAGAACAAGAAATGAAAAAAAAGCTCAAAAAGACTGAAGAGGCATTTAGGGAAATGCAGGACAAACTGAAACGCAATAATATCAATATAATAGGGATAACAGAAGGAGAACAAGAGGAGCAAGGGATAGAGAACCTCCTTGAAAAAGTAATGATGGAGAATTTCCTTAATTTGAGGAGAGAAAGGCTCTCATGGATCCAGGAGGCACAGAGGACCCCACTCAAGAGGAACTCAAGGACGTCCATCCAAGACACATCGTTATTAAAATGGTAACTATCAAAGACAAAGAGAGACTCTTCAAGGCAGCAAGGGAGAAGGAGAGAGTAACATACAAGGGGGCCCCGATACGCCTAGGAGCTGACTTCTCAACAGAAACACTACAAGCCAGAAGGGAATGGTAACAAATATTCCAAGTCATGAAAAGCAAGGACTTACAGCCAAGGCTGCTTTACCGAGCTAAGCTCTCAATTAAAATAGAAGGGGATATGCGGAGTTTCCCAGACAAGAAAAGGCTAAAAGAATACATCTCTACCAAACCAGCACTCCAAGAGGGACTGGTTTAAGCAGATGAAGGAAAAGAATGAGACAGAGAGGAACACAGGTACAAAGAGAAAAGATGAGTAAGTTTCTGTCAGTAATATCTCTCAATGTGAATAGATTAAATGCCCTAATCAAAAGACACAGGGTAATTGAATGGATAAGAAAACATGACCCACACATATGCTCCCTACAAGAGACCCACCTCAGAGCAAGACACTTACACAGATTGAAAGTAAAGGGATGGAAAAAAATCTTCCAAGCTAATGGGCAAGAGAAAAAGGCCGGGGTTGCCATACTTGTATCAGACAAAGTAGATTTCAAAACAAAGGCCATAAAAAGAGACCCAGAGGGTCACTTTATATTATTTAAAGGAAGAATGTATCAAGAAGACATCAACATTTTAAACTTATATGCTCCAAATAGAGGAGCCCTCAAGTTAATAAGGAAATTTTTGGATGACTTAAAAAAAAATATAGACTGCAACACACTGATAGTAGGGGATTTCAACACCCCACTGTCAAAAATGGACAGATCTTCTGAAAAAAACATTAATAAACATATTGTGCACTGAATGACACACAGAATCAAAGATAGTTAACTGACATATATAGAACTTTACATCCCAAAGAAGAAAAATACACATTCTTTTCAAATGCTCATGGCAGTTTATCAAAGATAGACCACATGATAGGACACAAAGCAAACCTCAGCAAATTCAGGAAAATTGAAATAATACCAAAGTTTTTCTTGGATCACAAGGCCTTGGAACTCGAAATCAACCTCAAAGAGAAACATCAAAAACTTGCAAACACATGGAGACTCAACAGTAGAGTATTAAACAGTGAATGGGTCAATAATGAGATAAGAGAAGATTTCAAAAAATTTCTGGAAATAAATGAAAATGAACAGACATCATTCCAAAAGCTATGGGACACAGCAAAGGTGGTCCTGAGAGGGAAGTTCATAGCAATACAGGCTTACCTAAAAAAGATAGAAACATTTCAATAAAAGACCTAACACTACAACTTCAACAACTGGAGAAATAACAACAAATAAATCCCAGAGCAAGTAGAAGGAATGAAATACTCAAGATTAGAGCATAACTGAATGACATATTGACAAAAAGAACAATTCAGAGGATCAACCAATCCAGAAGCTGGTTCTTTGAAAAGATAAATAAAATTGTCAAGCTTTTAAGCAGACTCATCAAGAAAAAAAGAGAGAGGACTCAAATTAATAATATCAGAAATGAAAGAGGAGAAATAACAACTGATACCCCAGAAATACAAAGGATTGTCAGAAACTACTACAAACAATTATATGCCAAGAAAATTGAAAATCTTGATGAAATGGTCAAATTTTTACAAAAGTATAATCTTCCAACACTGAAGGAGGAAGAAACAGAAAGCTTGCACAGACCGATAACAGCTGGGGAAATTGAAGCCGTAACCAAGAAAATCCTGGCACACAAAAGCCCAGGGCCAGAAGGTTTCACAGGAGAATTTTACAAAACATTTAAGGAAGAGCTGACCTCTGTTCTTCTTAGACTATTCCAAAAAATCCGAGAGGAGGGAAGACTACCAGACTCTCTTTCTGAGGCCAGCATCACCCTGATCCCAAAAGCAGACAAAGACACTACAAAAAAAGAAAACTACAGGCCAATTTTGCTGATGAACATAGATGCTAAAATCCTCAACAAAATATTGGTAAACTGCATCGAGCAATACATTAAAAAGAATCCACCACGATTAAGTTGGATTCATCCCAGGCATGCAGGCATGGTTCAATATACGCAAATCAGTAAACGTGATACAGCACATAAATAAAAGACAAAAAAACACATGATCATCTTGATAGATTCAGAAAAAGCATTCAATGAGGTACAGCACCCACTTATGATCAAACACTCAGCAAAATGGGAATAAATCGGGCATTCCTCAACATAATAAAGGCCTTATATGAAAAACCTAGAGCCAATATCATACTCAACGGGCAAAACCTGAAAGCTTTACCACTAAGATCGGGAACACGACAAGGATGCCCGCTCTCACCGCTTCTTTTCAATATCGTATTGGAAGTCCTAGCCACAGCGGTCAGGCCAGAGAAAGAGGTAAAAGACATCCAAATAGGAAAGAAGGAAGTAAAGCTATCCTTGTTTGCAGATGACATGATAGTGTACATAGAGAACCCTGTAGACTCTACCAAAAAACTCCTCAACCTAATAAGTGAACTTGGCAAAACAGCAGGATACAAAGTCAACATTCAGAAATCAAAGGCATTTTTGTACACCAGCAATGCAATAGAAGAAGAAATCAGAAACAAAATACCATTCGACATAGCAAGAAGAAAAATAAAGTACCTAGGAATAAATTTAACCAAGGATGTAAAGAGTTGTACACAGAAAACTGTACAACATTGAAGAAAGAAATTAAGGAAGACACAAGTAAATGGGAGCATATACTGTGCTCATGGAAGAATTAATGTTATCAAAATGTCCATACTACCCAAAGCCATTTATAGATTCAATGCAATCCCTATTAAGTTACCAACAACATATTTCACAGAAATAGAACTGACATTTCAAAAATTTCTGTGGAACTATAAACAACCCCGAACAGCCTCAGCAATTCTGAGAAAGAAAAACAAAGTAGAAGGGATCAAAATACTGGAAATCAAACTCTACTAAAAGGCCACTATACTCAAAACAATCTGGTACTGGCACAAGAACTGATCCGTAGACCAGTGGAACAGAATAGAAAGCCCAAGAATAAGCCCAGGTCTCTATGGGCATCTAATATTTGACAAAGGGGGCAGAAGCATAAAATGGAGCAACAAGAGCCTCTTCAACAAATGGTGTTGGGAGAGCTGGATGGCTACGTACAAAAAATTGAATTTGGATCATCAGGTGACACTGTACAGTAAAATAAACTCAAGATGGATGAAAGACTTAAATATAAGTCGCATCATCATAAAAGTCCTAGAGGAGAACATTGGCAGGAAACTCTCAGGTATCCCACGCAGTAATTCCTTCACTGATATGTCTCCTAAAGCAAGGGACATAAAGGAAAGAATAAACAAATGGGACCTCATCAAAATAAGAAGCTTCGGCACGGCCTAAGAAAACATCAGCAAAATGAAAAGGGAGACAACCCTATGGGAAAATATATTCGCTAATGACACATCAGATAGAGGTTTGATCTCCTAGATATATAAAGAACTCACTTGACTCCATTCCAAGATGACAAACAATCCAATCAAAAACTGGGCAAGGGACCTGGGCAGACGCTTTGCCAAGGAGAAGATACAGGGGCCCAGAGACATTTGAAAGGATGCTCGGCATCACTAGCCATCAGAGAAATGCAGATCAAAACCACCATGAGGTACCACCTCACACCGCTCAGAATGGCCATCATAAAACATCAACAAACATCAGGTGCTGGTGAGGCTGTGGAGAAAAGGGAACCCTAGTCCAGTGTTGTTGGGAATGCAGACTCGTGAAGCCGTTGTGGAATGCAGTGTGGAATTTCCTCAGAAAGCTGAAAATGGAACTGCCTTTTGATCCAGTGATTCCCCTGCTGGGACTATACTCTAAGAATACCAAAACGCCAATACAAAAGAACCTATGCACCCCAATGTTCATAACAGCACAATTTACAATAGCCAAGTGTTGGAAGCAACCTAAATGCCCATCAGTAGATGACTGGATCAAAAATCTATGGTACATTTACACAATGTAATACTATGCAGCAGAAAGAAAAAAGAACTACTAAATTTCGCGACAGCATGGATTAAAGTGGAGAGCATTATTTTAAGCGAAATAAGCCAGGGGGCGAAAGACAAATACCATACTATCTCAAGTATAAGTGGTACTTAACCAACAATACAAAGATGCAAGGAAAATGAGACCAGCAACACTGAAAGGAAAAGAAACCAACATAGACAAGAGGGAAGGAGGGAGGGGAGCAGGGGAAGAGGAAGGGAAGGGGAAAGTCAAGAAACCTATAGCAAGGACTCATGGACAAAACCAAAGGGGAATACCTGAGGGTGGGAGGGAGGGAGGGGGCAAGGGAAAGTAGTGGGGGGTAGGCAGAGAGAAATGTATTAAAAAATAAATTAATTAATTTAATAGAAAGAAAATAGAAAGCAGATATATGAAATGTCTTATTGACCCCTCTACATATTTTTAATATTCAGTCAATTTACTACGTAAGACTGTACTGTGAGTTCTTTCACTAGAAGGAAACTCATTCTCTCCAAGGGCTACAACATCAATGGTCAGAAGAGTTTTCCTGCAAACCACCAGCTCAGGTCCTTGTTCTTAATTCCTTTTCTACATTCTGAACTACTTATTGTTTATTGCTGCAAACATTTAAACTACAGTTAGGAAGAGCTGAACAAATTAATTTTCCTCCGCACAAATCTTAATGATAAATCCTCAACCCATGTAGTGGCTTATTTTTTAGAAAACTGCATGCTGTTTTTTCCAAATGCTTTCTTCTCCATAAACAGACCTGGCCTCCAGTCAATCACTGCATCTTCTCAATTATGCTTTATTAGAATGGAATGGAGTTCCTTCTGTCCATCCCCACAACCCTACTATCCTTCAGACCATCAGCATCATTTCCCCTGTTTTTTGCACATTACCCATTTAGCCTACTTCTTGCATAGATACAAATGTAGACACAGAGTTATTTATACCATGCCAAACCTGGGAATGGCTTCCCTTTGACCTACTGTTAAAGGTAAAGCTACTTAATGTGGGGTACAATTTCCATTATCATGTTATTCCAGTTGCTTCTTTAGCTTCATCTCTGTTCTTCATCTTTACCATTCTCTGGTACATCTCCACAGAATGTCTTTCAGAACCTGGACTCAAGGTCTTTCTTGCTATACTGCTTTAGAGATTTTCCCTGCCATTTTCTTAGCCAGAGACACTTCTCTATCTACTCCATTTTGTTATTTACCCTTTGTCTTAAGGTTTCCCAGAGAAGCAGAATCAATAGAATGCCGAGATCTGCAGTAGGTAAGCTGGAGACCCAGGAGAGTGGATGGGATAAATTCCAGTATGAGTCCAAAGGCAGGAGAAGACAGGTGTCCCAGCTCAAAGGCCATCACTCAAAGAGAGTGAATTCTCCTTTACTCTGTCTTATTGTTCTATTCAGGCCTTTACTGGATTGGATGAAGCCCACCTACACTGGGGAGGGCAATAGGCTTGGTTCAGCTACCATTTCAGCTGTCAATCTCAATCACAAACACCCTCATAGACACACCTAGAATAATGTTTAGCCTAATGTGTGGGCCCCCATTGTCCAGTTAAGTTGACAAAGTTAAACATCACACTCTTCTTTTCTCATTATGAATGACTTTTGCTCAAGAAAAATTTTCATGCCCCAGGCCCTGATGCAAATGCATTCCAACATTTTTATCTGCTTCCACAACACCCTGTTTTCCTCCATCAGAGCACCTTCAGCACTATATTCTCACTGCCTGCTTGCTGCCACCCTGCACAGATTCATCCATACCTCTTGCTCATCCTTACCTCTGTAATTCCTAATTTAGGAGTTAAGAAATACACTTTGGTACTTAGGACATGTTCAATAAATATTCATTGAATCCATGCACTATTATATTAACATTTACTTGAATCCTTACCAGCATTAAAACAATATAATTATCTATTATAAGCTTGATTGCTTATATAAAACCAACATTTAATTCTGGCACATTATGGCTGAATATATTTATGTATATAAGAATACTCAACATTCTGGTTTCATTAACATTCCCCTGGGATTTATATGCAAAAGGCTCTCTAATCTGTGGTTTAGATATTTTATACTGATTAAAACTGGGCTACTTTGTTAGAATTTTCTTTGTTGCTCACCACCAGGGGAAAGGACATTTGATTTATCTGTTTACAATTAGGAACTAGAATAGGAAAGTTATGAGGTTTTGGAATAAAACAAGGCCCTTTTAGAAGGCTCATGCTGGTTTGCAGCCTTCATTATGTCTTAGTTATTGACTCCTGTACGTTGAGCACCTGGAATACTACTTGGCACAAAATTGGTTCTAAAAACTGCTAGATGATTCAATACTGATAAGTCCAAAAATAATTTTACTTACAAGTTTCTGAGTAAGTACAATAATTATATTTACTTCACAAAGGTTTTTGGGGCTATAAATGAGTTAATATATTTAAATTGAGTAGAGAGTCACTGCTGAGTGAATGTCTCTTGTATTATTGACAGAACATCAGAATATCTGTAAATGTGTGTACCAGTGCAAAATAAAAAATAAATTTCTACCGCTATCTCAAAAAATATACCCTCTACCCAAAGAATCCTAAAACACGAGTTCAAAAGAACCTATGCACCCCAATGTTCATAGCAGCACAATTTACAATAGCCAAGTGTTGGAAGCAGCCTAAATGCCCATCATTAGATGAGTGGATCAAAAAATTATGGTACATTTACACAATGGAATACTATGCAGCAGAAAGAAAAAAAGAACTACTACACTTTGCCACAGCATGAATGGGACTAGAGAGCATTATGCTAAGTGAAATAAGCCAAGGGGTGAAAGACAAATATTATATGATCTCACGTATAAGTGGAACCTAACCAACAATACAAAGATGCAAGGAAAATAAAACCAGCAACACTGAAAGGGAAAGAAACCAACAGAGAGAAGAGGGAATGAGGGAGGGGTGGGTGGGGGAAAAGGAAGGGAAGGGGAAAGTCAAGAAACATATAGCAAGGACTCATGGACAAAGCCAAAGTGGGGAAGGATTGAGGGAGGGAGACGAGAGAGGAGGACAGGGGAAATTGGTGGGGGGAACGCGGAGACAAATGTATTTGGAAAATAAATAAATTAATTAAAAATAATAAAAAAGAAAAAGAAAAAATATGTCCAGTAATTGTATTTATTAAAGTACAAATATTTTTTAACAAAGGCAAACATTAATCTTTTTTATTTATATTTACATTAGATTTTAATATATTTGCCTGAATTCTTGGCAGGTTAAGATCTCTTTGTTCAGCTTTATGGGTTTGTTTTAAGCACACATGAAGTCTGTCATTGATAACTGAGCTAATGTAAATTATCTAATTTTTCAGAATTTTTTTTTGTGACATTGAAATTTTGGCAAAATATGCATGCATATCAATTAGGTGATAAAGGTTGAAACTGAGGCTTCAATTACAAGTTACTCAGTATACTTTTTTATTTTTTAGTTTTTAATTATTTATTTATTTATTTATTTATTTTATTTCTTAGATGATTTATTTCTCTAATTTGTACTGAACATTGCTTGTGTACCTGGCACCATAATAGGCCCTAGAGAGGAGTCAGGTGTGTCATAGAAGATTTATAAACTGCAGGGGGTAATTTACTTATGTCTGAGGCCCAGTCCCCTGCTTACCAGCTCTTTAACATTTTAAGGATATAGTTAAACCTTCAGTATCTCAGGAAAAGGTAACCACGCTTATCTTTTTTTTTCTCTGCCTATCCCCCACCACTTTCCCTTGCCCCCTCCTTCCTTCCCTCCCTCAGCTCTTCCCCTTTGGTTTTATCCATGAGTCCTTGCTATATGTTCCTT
Organism: Pteronotus mesoamericanus; assembly: GCF_021234165.1. Lineage (NCBI taxonomy): Eukaryota > Metazoa > Chordata > Mammalia > Chiroptera > Mormoopidae > Pteronotus > Pteronotus mesoamericanus. Next base: position 65,389,632 of record NW_026555321.1, read on the forward strand.
GACCTTCCCTTTCCCTTCCTTTTCCCCCCCCCCCCCCCCCTCCTTCCCTCTTGTCTCTGTTGATTTCTTTTCCGTTCAGTGTTGCTGGTCTTATTTTCCTTGCATCTTTGTATTGTTGGTTAGGTTCTACTTATAGGTGAGATCATATGGTATTTGTCTTTCACCCCCTGGCTTATTTCGCTTAGCATAATGCTCTCCAGTTCCATCTATGCTGTCGCGAAATCTAGTAGTTCTTTTTTTCTTTCTGCTGCGTAGTATCCCATTGTGTAAATGTACCATGGTTTTTTGATCCAGTCATCTACTGATGGGCATTTAGGTTGCTTCCAACACTTGGCTATTGTAAATTGTGCTGCTATGAACATTTGGGTGCATAGGTTCTTTTGTATTGGTGTTTTGGTATTCTTAGGGTATAGTCCCAGCAGGGAATCACTGGATCAAAAGGCAGTTCCATTTTCAGCTGTTTTAGGAAATTCCACACTGCTTTCCACAATGGCTGCACCTTATCCTCCATCTCACTGATTCGATACTCGGCTTCATCCAGCCTGTTTTGGATTCCTTCTACTTTGTTTTTCAATTCAGAAATGGTATTCTTCATATCTTCTTGTGTCTTCTTGATAGTTTCTATGTCCTTTTCCAGGTTGATAGAGTTTGCTGTAAGATCCTTATAGTTTCTCTGCAGTTTCTCATAGTTATCTTGCTCTGGCTCAGCTCATTGAGCTTCCTTAGAACCATTGTTTTGAATTCAATATCTGGTAGTTCCCTTGCCTCTATTTCATTTAGCTCTCTCTGTGGAGAGTCCCCTTTTCCACTCATTTGGGGCGAACTTCTTTTTCTTCCCATTTTTGTGGGAGTCTGTTAAGTTATTTATTTATTTATTTATTTATTTATTTATTCATTCATTCATTTATTTATTCATTTTTGCTTCTGCTTCAATTAGGCCATCTAGATTTCCTGACTTTGTGGATTATACGTCTATGCTAGTAGGTGGGTCTTTTTATTTATTTATTTATTTATTTATTTACTTATTTACTTTTCTCTTTACTTTTCTTTCTGGGCCTGCCTCTGATGATGTCAGTGGTTGACCCTATATAACCTTGGGTCATTTGTTTGAGCCTTCCAGGAGTCCACTGTCTGTGTCTGACTCCTGCCTGGGCAGCTCTGTGACCCCTTCGGCCAAGGATCCACTATTTCTGTGGATCGCTCTGCACTCTCCCACTGGCTCCTTGAGCATGCTCCCCAGTTAGGCGGGATACCCTGCCCACCTGGGCTCACGCATGCTTGTCCCACACCAGGGGGCTTATTCGTGACCTCACGTACTCATCTGGCCCCTCTGGCCAGCGGGCACCCCAACACTGGTCAGTTTAGGGTCTTGTATTGTGCTTTCCCCGTTTTTGGCTCTTTGGGTGTGTTACTTCCCTTGCCAAGTAGAGACTACAGAAATGGGAGGAAGTCAGCTCCAGGACTCTCCAGTTAATCCTGTCTTTGGTCTCTCCTCCAGGGACTGTGGGCGGCTCTGTGACCCCTTTGGCCCAGGATCCACTAATTCTGTAACGCTCCACAATTGCAGGCCACACAGGTCAATTTATGCCTGCCCTCGCCACTCTGCACACTCCCTCAGAGGCCTTATCAGTGCCAACCTGTGGGAGACCTTGCCAGCCCATGCGAGACCTCACCAGTCCGCGCAGGCGAAACACACTCTCACCAACCCTCTACGGCCACTGGCACAAGTGTGTGTGCCTGCACTGGGTGGTTTTGGGGTGTCTATTATGTGCTTTTGGCTTTTGGCTCTTGGCTCTTTGAGGGTGTGGCCTCTTCCCGCACAACGGAGACTACGGAAGGAGAAGGAGTCAGGACTCCCCGGTTCTTCCTCCAGTTCTTTCCCCAGTTCCTGCATTTCCAGTCTCTTCTCAGGGGTCTCTGGGCAGTTCTGTGACCCCTTTGGCCAAGGATCCACCCCCTGTGCGGATTGCGTTTCATTCACGGGTAGTCTGGTTCGTGCGCGCCCCGCTTCTGCCTCTTTGGGGTCGTGCCTTTCCAGCCCACAATGGAGACTACAGAACGGGGAGGGAGTTGGGACTCCCTGGTTCCTCCTCCCTTCCTTTCCCCATGCCTCCATTTCCCGTCTCTCCTCAGGGGTCTCCCAGCCAGTCTGCACTCAGCCCCCCAGCTCATATACATACAAGCTGTGTGCAGAGCGCACAAAAGGCAGGTTAATTGATTCCCTTATGCCTGAGCGAGATGGTAGCTGCAGAGTGGGAGGTGCGTTATCGCGGGGCTCCACTGGCCGCTGTCTCAGTTCTCTTCACAAAGTTTTCCTCACCAGTCTTTTCCCAAGCACCGGCCCACCCTGCTACCGCCTCTACCCAGAGATCAAGGAGGGTAGCTGCCACTGCAATTTTTGCGTTGGCCCTTTAAATGTCTCTTCGCATCCCCAGCCACCTGTCTCTGGCAGAGAGCGCCCCTATGCTTTTTGGGGTTGCGTTTTGTCTGTATCTTCTTGGTTTTAGCTGCTGTAGTTTAGGGGTCCCTGTTTATGATTCAGACCCCATTCTTCTCAGGCGTAGCTACCTAGCCGTTTCAATGTCCCTCTGGTGGTAGTGCCTGTGGGTACCCAGCCCACCCTCTTGAACCTCCACCACACTTCTAACCCATTGGGATGTGTGAGAGTCAAATCCATTGTCTGTCCGCAGCTCCACGGCTCCTCTCCCTCTATCGTTCCATTGTTTTCCAGGTGATTACTCCACTATTTAGTCACAATTCCACTTTGGTCTTGGGGGAAGGAGGTCAGTGTGACTCCCATTCACTCCTCCACCATCTTTTTTTATCTGCTTTCTATTTTCAATACAACATGGCTGGTAATGAGAGAGTTTATAGTAGACTAGAACCCATTGCCAAAAGTCATTTGCAATAACAGTTCATCTAAGAAAGAAACAACTAGAGAAGGGAACAGCAAACACTGATAAAAAGATATAAAATTTATTAAACTAGTATTACTTAGAGCAGGTATTAGGGAATTTTGATATAAAATAACATGCATTTTCAAAGAAAATACCAAGCTGTTAACTTCATATAATTTAATGAACACACAAGTGGCTATGGTTTATTCCAATTTCTTCAAAATGTATTTGAACAATATATGTATCCATCTGTAGTGAAACATGATACAAATTTTTCTCAAAGTGAAATCTTAAGTTCTGATTTCAAACAATTTTATATAATTCAAGCATTAAAACTGTATCTTGATGATACTTACACAAGGGATTCCATGCATCATGTTACATTCAATTACTGTTAAGTTGGTTGAACACTAGTTTGCACTATCAATCCAATAGTCCACTCATATGGCCAAATAGTGAATCTAGAAATATCAATATCGTGACAATTTATTATTGAGTACATAATCCACTTCAAAAATTGTCCTTCTAAAATGATACAAATAAGACAATACCACCAGAAATATATGTAAAAAATGTTACAGAATAAATGGTGGCCAGAAATGAAAAGAAAGGAAGTAACACTTGGAAACCACAGTGTGTCAGAATATTTGCATACATGTATTGGTACCTGCATTCATCTCAACAACCTTATCAGGTGAAACATGGATTCAAAAACAGTTCTGTTTGTCCATCAAACCTTTATGCTTTTCTCATACCATGCTTCTACTACCTACGCCCTGTAGCCTCATGGCAAAGGAGAAACCCTGGTCCTAAGATAACTCAAAATCATGCTGATAAAAAACTATCAAGAGATAAAAAAAAAAAACTTTTGGAATGAAAAAGAGACTGACTTAAAAAAACACACAACAAACATGTCAGAACTATGGCTTACTGAATAAAGGAAAACAAAAAAGTATATGGTCATGACAAAGACTGTGGAAATTTGAATTAAGAGCTAATGAAAAATTTTCAGTCATGACAAATGAGGTACACTGTTGGGAACAGAAGAGTACATGTACTCATAAAACTTAGGACATGAAAGGTTATCTTTTCTGGAAAAAATAAAGAAGAAGAAGAATAGAAGGAAAGCACGTCAAAGACAAATTGCTAGCTAGATTCTTTCTGAAAAAAATAAAATATTAATATTATGAAATATTGGACCTTTCAACAAAATTTCCATATATTTTTAAATGATCTCATAGTAGTTTGAAATATGTAAATATGGTTATTTTTAGTTGCATTTAAAGAGTAACTTATTGGAGAGATTGGCCTAACATATGATAAATTATAAGTGAAAGGTCATGTATTGTCTGACATACCTGCAGAAATAAACCACATAGCTGTAATTCCAAGATTCTAGCAACACAGGCCAAACCAGAGGGTTACTAAGAGAAACTTCTGTTCCACAGACCAAGGAAAGCTATCCTGAGATCCACTATGTTGTGGTAAAGCTTTTAAGACTCGATGTGATTCTAATTCTAATTATTGTCACTGGATTTTAAAGAGATGTCTCATGAAATAAAAGTAGATGCAAAGACCTCTCCCACAATAGATGTATACAGAAAAATGACATTGGAAATCAGGGCTAAGAAAACAGTGAATTGTGCTTCCCATTAGTGTCAGATATATGAGTTTGGAATTCTTTCAGGGTGTATATTATTGCTAGGATATCCGGGAAAACACAGGTATTTAATGTGCTATTATTCTTTCATTTTAAGAAAACTATAATTGTAACCTTAAATGGTATGTCTCTTATTCTAGTGAAAATGGGACTGCTTTGGGGGTTTGATTTTAGAGGACTAGAAATTTACAGATCAGAGGAAGAGATGAGAAATTTGCTTGAATCTGACAGTGCAATGAGCTGCAGCACAACTTTAAGGAAGCACTGGAAACAGAACCAAGCAGACTTGCTTCTTCCACGGACTTGTTAGCAAATATAAAAATCCTGCCTTCTCAGCAATGGGCTACTTCAGGCACACCTACATGAAGAAAAGGAAGTCATTATGGTGATACCATTAGATTGCAATAGAAGCTTCCATTATTCCATTCACTTTCCTTAAATTTCCAGGAGTATAATTCAGTTATTCTTTTTTTTTCAGGATTTTTTTAATTTTTATTTTTTGTTCAAATACATTTGTCTCCACCTTCCTGCCACCACTTTTCCCTGCTCGCCTCCACCATCTCCCTCCCTCAAACCTTCCCCACGTTGACCTTTCTCTGTGGGTCCTTTATACACATTCCTTGACTTGATATTCTTAAATTTATAATCTAAGTTAATATTAAAGATCTTTTAAAAGGCAAAAAATAAAATGTGTCAGTTTTGTCAAGGTTGTCATAGATGTTTTTCTTTAAAGAACCACAAAGGAGAAAATTACTTAAAATAGAGAACAGATTTAAATAGCCATACCTAGAAATATCCAGATATGCATATATTTTTTAGGATGAATTGATATCCATTCTAGCTTCTCCTCATTTTAATGAATTAAATGTTCTTTCCCCATCAGTTAATTCAAATGACCAGAGTTTTAGTGTTTTTGTAGAAAATATTTCTTGACATTGTGCCTTTGACTAAATGACATGCAGAGCACACACTGTACCAAAAAATGTCAAAGAACATGACATAATAAAAGCAAACAAAGTTTAATATATTTTTGATAATTTCAAAATTTCAATCTTTATGGAATTTGCAGTGCCTCTAACAGTGTGAACTACATAGAGCATATTATTTTTCTTTCTTCAATGTTGGAAAAGTTCAAACATACACAAATGTGAGAAAATAGTAAAATGAACACACATTTTATCAACTACTTATCTTAACAATTACGAACATTAACCAAGCTCACATGTCTTTTAAAATTGTATGCCCTTATTAAATAAAATAAACTCTGAAATGCAAAGTAGTAAGTTTACTACTATATTTTCTATTATACATTATAATTTAGGTTTAAACTGGATCCCATTAACCCAAAAGTTTAATATATTTCCCTTTCATTAAATACTGGGGTTTATAGGATTCAGTTTAACATAAATTACATATATAAAAATTTTATATATAATATTATTGTTATGCACATAAAATATATATATTGCATATACTTATTTATTACTTTATGTACAAATATACAACATCTACCCTCTTACTTGGGTGCTGACCTCACCAACTGGACAACATAACACAGAAGTACTAGTTCGGGGTCACCCAACACAACAGATAGAACTGCACACCACCTACATTTTACATTTTCTGCCATCACTTTCCTGCTTTCTAGGGTTAACAGATTAAAAATTGTTTCCAGCCCTAAGATCTTGTGATTTCAAGAGAATACATTTCACTTGTATGAATATCAAAATTATCATTTGAGATCTTGTTCTGATTTCAATGCCTTTACCACAAAATTTTGATATTCACTTTTATTTAAATATACAAATTTAATAAACGACCTAACCCTCTAGCTTCAGGAACTGGAGAAACAACAACAAACAAAGCCCAGAGTGGGCAGAACAAAGGAAATAATCAAGATCAGAGCAGAATTGAATGACATAGAGATTCAAAGAACAATTCAAAGGATCAACCAATCCAATGAAATCAAAGAGACTTTAAGCAGACTCATCAAGAATAAAAGGGAGAGGACCAAATAAATAATATCAGAAATCAAAGAGGAGAAATAACAACTGATACAAATACAAAGAACACAAAAGATACAAATTCAAATGGCAGAAATACAAAGGATTGTAAGAAATTACTATGAATAATTATATGTCAAGAAATTTGAAAACCTTGATGGAGTGGACAAATTTCTGGAAAAATATAACCTTCCAACACTGAATGAAGAAGCATAAAACCTGAACAGACCAATAACAGCTCATGAAACTGAAGAGGTAATCAAAAGATTCCAAGCAAACAAAAGCCATGGACTGGACAGTTTCACAGGAGAATTTTACAAAACATTTAAGAAAGAGCTAAACCATGTCCTTCTCAGACTATTCCTAAAAATCCAAGAGGAGGAAAGACTCCCAAACTCTTTTTATGAGGCCAACATCATCCTAATCCCAAAACCAAATAAAGACATAACCAAGAAAGAAAACTACAGGCCAATATCACTGATGAACATAAATGCTAAAATCCTCAACAAAATATTGGCAAACCACATCCAGCAATACATTGAAAAGATCATTAATCATGACCAAGTGTGGTCCATTCCAGGGATGTAAGGATGGTTCAATATTCACAGATCAAAAATCATAATACATCACATAAACAAAAGGAAAGACAAAAATCACATGATCATCTCAATAGATGCAGAAAAAGCCTTTGATAAGGTACAGCACCCATTTATGATAAAAAAAATCAGCAAAGTTAAAATAAAGGGGGCATACTTCAACATAATAAAAGTCATATATGAAAAACCTACAGCCAACCTCATACTCAATGAGCAAAACCTAAAAGCTTTTCCACTAAGTTCAGGAACAAAACAAGGATGTCTTCTTTCACAACTTCTATTCAACATAGTATTGGAAGTCCTAGCCACAGTGATCAGACAAAATAAAGAAATGAAACCCATCCAAATAGGAAAGGAGGAAGTAAAACTATCATTGTTTGTAGATGACATGATAGGGGTGTATATAGAAAACCCCGTAGACTCTGCCAGAAAACTACTCGACTTAATAAGTGAATTTGGCAAAACAGCAGGATACAAAGTCAATATTCAGAAATCAAAGGCATTTTTGAACACCAAAAATGAAATATCAGAATCGGAAATCAGGAAAACAAAATCCCCTTTGCTATAGCAACAAGAAAAATAAAGTACCTAGAAAGAAACTTAACCAAAGAGGTAAAAGATCTGTATGCAGTAAACTGTACAACACTGAAGAAAGAAACTAGGGAAGACACAAATAAATGGGAGCATATACCATGTTCAAGAATTGGAAGAATAAACATCATCAAAATGTCCACACAACCCAGAGCAATTTATAGATTCAATGCAATCTCTATTAAAATACCAATGACATATTTCACAGACATAGAACAAACATTTCAAAAATTTATATGGAACCATAATCGACCCTGAATAGCCACAGGAATTTTGAGAAAGAACAAAGTAGAAGGGATCACAATACCTGACATCAAACTATATTACAAGGCCACTGGAATCAAAACAGTCTGGTACTGACATAAGAACAGACACAGATCAATGGAACAGAATAGAGAGCCCATAAATAAACCCATGTCTTCATGGTCAATTAATATTCAACAAAGGGTGCAGAAGTATAAAACGGAGTAAAAATAGCCTCTTCAACAAATGGTGTTGGGAGATCTGTACAGCTACATGCAAAAAAATGAAACTCGACCACCAACTTACACAAAATAAACTCATAAATGGATAGAAGTCTTAAAAATAAGTCACGACACCTTAAAAGTCCTAGAGGAAAACATAGGCCGGAAACTCTCAGATATCCCACGTAGCAATATTTTCACCAATATGTCTCATAGACCACGGGACATAAAAGAAAAAAATAAATAAATAGTACTTCATCAAATAAGAGGCTCCTGCATGGCTAAAGAGAACATCAGCAAAATGAAAAGGGAACCAATGGTATGGGAAAATATATTTGACAATAATACCTCAGACAGGGGTTTGATCTCCAAAATACATAAAGAACTCACACGACTCCACTTCTGGAAGACAAACAATCCAATTAAAGAATGGACAAAGGACTTGAACAGACACTTCTCCACGGAGGACATACACAGAGCCCAGAGACATATGAAAGGTTGCTCATCATCACTACCCATCAGAGAAATGCAAATTAAAACCATATTGAGATTCCACTACACAATGGTCAGAATGGCCATCCTAAGCAGATCAACAAACATTGGGTGCTGGTGAGGTTGTGGAGAAAAGGGAACCCTAGTACACTGTTGGGGGAAATGCAGACTGATGCATCTACTGTGGAAAACAGTTTGAAAATTCCTCACAAAGCTAAAAATGGAACTGCCTTTTGACCCAGCCATTCCACTGCTGAGTTTATACCATAAGAATCCCAAAACAGCAATGCAAAAGAACTTCTGCACCTCAATGTTCATAGCAGCACAATTTACTATAGCCAAGCACTGGAAGTAACCTAAGTGTCCATCAGTAAGTGAGTGGATCAAAACTATGGTACATTTACACAATGGAATACTAGGCAGCAGAAAGAAAGAGCCACTACCCTTTGCAACAGCATGGATGGACCTAGAGAGCATTATGCTAAGTGAAATAAGCCAGGTGGTGAAAGACAAATACTTATGATCTCACTTATAAGTGGAACCTATTCAGCAAAGCAAGCAGGCAAGGAAAATATGACCAGCAACATTGAAAGAAAGAAGAAACGGACATGGACAAGAGGGAGTAGGGAGAGGGTACTGGGGAGGGAAAAGGAAAGCATGATATCAAGGAACAGGTATGAAGGACACATGGATGAAGCCAAGGTGGGGAAGGATTGATGGGGGGAGGTGCAGCGTGTGGGGCAGGGGACAGTGGTGGTGAGTAAATGGAGACAAGTGTATTTGAAAAATTTTAAAACAAGAAATAAATACATTGAAAATAAGAAAATAACCTTCTTCTCAGTGATTATACATTTAAGAAAATAAAGATACATATTTAAACTGTTCAAATACGCACAAAATATGTTAAACTAACAGTGAACTTATAACCAGTAGGTATGCCATACAACCATCAAATATAAATTATTTTTTCTTATTATTTCCATGTCATAAGGAGAATTATTGAAGAATGGCTTATTGATTTCTACAAACTTTTCCATTAGTAGTGTGAAAGAACAAAAAATATGTCATTGAGGAAGACAGAAATTTGTGACATGAAGCAAAATATTGGGTGAGTGTCCCCAAATCTAAGGACAGTAAAGATTAGCAGAAAAGACTTCAATTTTGAAAACCCCGTAACAGCTCAGAACTGGATAGGAATTTGTACTAGTTTTCTGTGTTGCGGTAACCACAGATTTAGTGGCTTAAAACATGAATTTTTATCTTACAGTCTTGTAGTTCAGAAGTGTGACCTATATCTCAAGGTGTCAGCAGGGCTGCCTTCCTTTCTGTATGCCCTTGGGGATAATCTATTTCCTGTTCCTCCTAGTGGTGACAGAATTCATTTCCATACAGTTGTAGGCCTAAAGACTCTGTGTCCTTGCTTGTGGTTGTCAACATCTTAGACCACTCAGCTTCTAGAGACCTCTCTCCAGTCCTGGCACATAGAACACCACATTTTTGAGCCAGCAATAAGACGTCAGAGTCCTTTTTACACAGCCATCTCTCTCGTACACAGCGAGGAAAGGTCCTCTCAAAGGTATTGGACAAACAGTTCACATGATAATGTTGGAAAAACCTAAGACATTCTCTCTATCTCAAAGTCCATAGCTTTATTCACAACTGCCACGTAAGGCAACATATTTCCAGGTAATGAGGTTTAGGGCATGGATATCTTTGGGAAGCCATTCATTATTCCACATTCCAAAGAATTCTATCTTAAAAAGCAGGAGTAGTTGATCTGCTCCCCGAATTCCAGATGCAGAAAAGACATTCATTTTTCTATTTATTTACTCCTTTATTCATCATCTATTAAATGTTTATTATGGGACAGGCAGCACTATACTAGGTGATAAGAAAATAGCTACCAACAAAACAGACATCATTCACTTTGAGTGTGTATTCTTAAGGAAAGCATACTAGGATTTTCTTAGGGCTTATTGCAGAAGGAACTGACATAGTATTAGAATAGATGCTTTCAAGGAAACACCTCTTGAGCAAACAACATTAAACTGAGAAATGATAGATAAGTAGGAGTTTGCCTAAAAGTTTGGTGACAGGGACTTAAGAAACTAAGGATAAAAAGAAGGCATAAGGGACAATAAGAACAGTATGTGAATAGGTGACGAAGTATGAAGGAACATGGCCTATTTTAGGAATAAGTAAAGGACAGGAGAGAGAGTCCAGAGACCAGGCCTCTGTTAATATCTGCAGAGTCCAGGGAAGATTCCCACTGCAGACCCATAATCAACTTTCCTCCCCACATCAGACCCACCATGCCCTTTTGCCAGCCTCACATTCGTGTGTAAATACTGCAGTCTACATGTCCGAGTTCCTTCCATCCTCTTCAAGTGGCCACTTCTTCACTGCCATAGAGTAGAGGGGAGCACACCGGTGACTTGACCTGTCATTGAAAAGAGGGAATAGGAAAAGAGGCCCCTCAAGACCCTAAAAGTGAGCTGGGAGTATTTAAATTCTGAGGTCCACGGGGTGTCTCCTCTTGACCACTGCAAATTCCTCACACCATGAGGAGGCATAAGGCTGAAGCAGAGCCATTATAAACAATGCATATTAAAACCCTTGCACACGCAGAGATTAAATGCTGAACACTATTAGTATTCTGTTTTCATGAAATGTGAGCTTCAGTAAGCAAAACTCCCACTAACAATACTGAATGTAAAATGCTAATTTGCTAAATCAATATTTTGCTTTTTTCTCATTTTAAATATAATATTTGTTGAATTTATTTCCATTGCTATTTAACCCCCTTATCCACCCACCCCCCCACAATCACAACACTGTTGTACATGTCTATGAGTCCTTTTTCCTTTTTCCTCAATCCCTTCCAACCCCTAGTCACCCCACCAACTGTCACGCTGCTCTGTCCCTATGAATCTGTCCCCTTTTTCCATGTTAGTTCAATTTGTTCATTAGATTCCACATGAGTGAAATCATATGCTATTTGTATTTCTCTGACTGGCTTATGCACTTAGAATAAAGTTCTCCAGGTCCATCCATACTGTTGCAAAGGGTAAAATTTTCTTCTTTTTTAGGGACAGGTAGTATTCCATTGTGTAAAGTTCTGTAAGTTGTTTTATCCACTCAACTATTTATGGACACACGTTTGCTTCCATATCTTGGCAATTGTAAATAATGCTGCAATGAACATAGAGGTGCTTATATTCTGTAAAATTAGTGTTTTGGGTCCCTTTGGATATATTGCCAGAAGTGGGATAGCTGGGTTGAACGGCAGATCTATTTTTAATGTTTTGAGGTACCTCCACACTGCTTTCCACAGTAATTGCAACAATCTGCATTGCTACCAAAAGAGGAAAAATGTTCCCATGTCTGCACATCTTTGCCAGTACTTGCTGTTTGTTGATTTATTGATGATAGCCATTCTGACAGGTATGAGGTGATATCTAATGGTGGTTTTAATTTTTATTTCTCTGATGATTAGTGACATTGAGCATGTTTTCATATGTCCATTGGCCATCTGTATATCTTCTTTGAAGAAGTGTCTATTCAGGTCCTTTGTCCATTTTTTAATTGGGTTGTTTGTTTTTTTGGTGTTGAGTGTCATAAGTTCTTTATAAATTTTGGATATTAGCCCTTTATCAGATGTATCAGCGAATATGTTCTCCCATTCTGTGGGTTGTCTTTTTATTTTGTTGATTTCCTTTATTGTGTAAAAACTTTTTAGTTTGATGTAGTTCCATTTGTTTATTTTTCTCTTTTGTTTCCCTTGCTTAAGGAAATATATCAGACAAATTATTGATATAAACAATGTCTGAGATTTTACTGCCTATGTTTTCTTCTAGTATTTTTATGACTTTGGGTCTAACATTTAAGTCTTTGACCCATTTTGAGTTTATTCTTGTGTATAGTGTAAGAAAATGGTCTAGTTTAATTTTTCTGCATGTACCTGTCCAATTCTCACTCATTTATTAAGTAAACTATCTTTAGCCCATTGTATGTGTTTGCTTCTGCTGTCAAATATTAATTGACTATCAATGTGTCAGTTTATTTCTAGGCTCTCTCTTCTGTTCCATTGATCTATGTGTCTGTTTTTATGCCAGTATATGCTGTTCTGATTACTATGACATTTTAGTATGATTTGATATTAGGTAGTATGATTCCTTTAATTTTTTTTTCTTCCTTCTCATGATAGCTGTTGCTATGCAGGGCCTTTTGCAGTTCTACATAAATTTTTGAAATATTTGTTCTAGTTCTGTGAAATATATTGTTGGAATCTTGATAGCAATTGCATTGAACCTATAGATTGCTTTGGGTACTGTGGACATTTTAAAAATATTAATTCTTCCTATCCATGAACTTGGTATGTGCTTCCATTTATTTGCATCTTCTTCAATTTCTTTCTTCAGTGTCATAAGTTTCCAAATTTCTTTTACATCCTTAGTTTGGTTTATTCCTAGGTATTTTATTCTTTTTGAAACAATTGTAAATAGAATAACTTTCTTGATTTCTCTTTGTCTTAGTTTGTTATTGGCATATAAAATTGCATCTGATTTCTGGATATTAAATTTGTATCCTGCTACTTTGCTGAATTCATTGATCGGTTCTAATAGTTCCTTGGTGAAATATTTGAGGTTTTCCATGTACAATATCATGTCATCTGCAAATAATGACAGTTTTTACTTCTTCCTTTCCAATTTGGATGCCTTTTATTTCTTTTTCTTGTCTGATTGCTGTTGCTAAGACTTCCAGTACTACATTGAATAAGAGAGATGAAAACAGGCATCCCTGTCTTGTTCCCAATCTAAAGTTGAATGATTTTAGTTTTTGCCTGTTGAGTATGATGCTGGCAGTGGATTTGTGATATGTGGCCATTATTATATTTAGGTATGTACCCTCTAATCTCCCTTTGCTGATAGATTTTATTGTAAATGGGTGCTGGATTTCATCAAATGCTTTCTCTGCAACTATTGATATACTTATGTGGCTTTTATCCTTCATTTTGTTTACATGGTGAATCATATTTATTGATTTGTGAATATTATACCAACTTTGCATTCCTGGAATAAATCTCAATCATGGTGTATGACCTTTTTGATTCTCTGTTGTACTTTCTTTGCTAATATTTTGTTGAGGATTTTAGTGCCCATATTCATCAGGGATATTGGCTTATAATCTTCTTTCTTTGTAGTGTATTTAACTTGTTTTGGAATTAAGATAATGCTGGCCTTGTAAAATGAGTTTGGGAGCCTTCCCTTCTCTTGAATATTCTGAAATAGTTTAAGAAGGATAGGTGTTAATTATTCTCAGAATGTTTGGTAAAATTCACCCATGAAACCATTCAGTCCAGGGCTTTCTTTCTTGGGAGTTTTTTTATTACTGTTCCAATTCACTGGGTGTAATCCGTCTATTCAGATCCTCTGATTCTTCCTGATTTAGTTTTGGAAAATTGTATGTTTCTAGGAATTTATTTATTTCATCCAGGTTGTCCAGTTTGTTGCAGATAGTTCATAATATTTTTTTACAATCCTTTGTATTTCTTTGGTGTCAGTTGTTATTTCTCCTCTTTCATTTCTGATTTTATTTAATCAGGTCCTCTCCCTTTTTTTCATGATGAGTCAGATTAAATTATTGTTAATCTTATTTATCTTTCAAAGAATCAGCTCTTAGATTCATTGGCCTTTTGTATTTTTTTAATGTACTCTATTTTGTTTAGTTCTGCTCTGGTCTTCATTTCCTTCTTTCTACTCCCTTTGGGGTTTGTTTGTTGGGTTTTTTCTTCAAGTTTCTTAAAATGTACAGTTAGATTGTTTATTTGATCTCTTTCTTTTTTGTTTTGTTCTTTTTTTGATATAAATCTGTGATGCTATGAATTTCCCTCTTAGGATTGCTTTCCTTGTGTCCCACAGATTTTTGAATTGTTGTGTTATTTTCATTTGTTTCAAGTTATCTTTTGATTTTTTCCTTGATCTTGTTGTTGACCCATTCATTGTTTAATAACATGTTATTTAGCTTCCATGTTTTTGGCTGTTTTTCAGTGTTCTTGTGATTGATTTATAGTTTCAAAGCATTGTGGTCAGAGAACATGCTTAATATGATTTCAATCTTCTTAAATTTATTGAGACTTGTTTTGTGCCTTAGGCTGATGCCTGAGAAGGATGGCTTCTACCCTATGGGGAATGACAGCACAGGGATCCTAGTGGCTGTTCCTTAAGCTTTCTCCCCAGAGTAACTAGGCCCAGACTCTCCGTAAGCATCCCTAGTCCACTCTGCCCACCCTCTACTGGATCCCAGATTAAGTGACTGCAAAAAAAATTTTGTTGCCTTGGCTTTTAAGAGGCTCTCTGAGTCTCCAGTCTTCTCCCCCTGGCAGACAGAAACATTGTTGTTTTTCACCACTATCTATTATTTGGGTTGCTTTTTGTCTCTGCTGCAGTAGGCTGGGGAGCCCAGTCAGACCTAACACTTATCAGGGGGAGCCCCAACCACTGAAATATCCCTCCAAAACTGCAGCTGCCACCCATGGGAGCCAAGCCAACCCTCTTTTGCCACCTCCAAACTCCCTACCAGTCTCATTGTGGTAAAGTGATTACTTCTATCTGGCCATGGTTATAAGGCCTCTCTCCAGCTAGTGTTCAGTTGATTATTCAGGATGATTGTCTACCATTTAGTCGTAATTTCAGATTTGTCTTGAAAAGTGAATAATGTAGCTTCCACTTAGTCCTTTGACATCTTGAATCTCCAATATTTTGCTTTTTAAGTTAATGGTAGGTTTTCTGTCTTGCCAGAGCAGATGCTTACTAAATGGCTATTATTTATTTAATTGATTAATGAAAACAAAATAAACACAAGAGGGACTGCACAAAGAAAGTGGACTTAAGCACTGTTAACTACTTAGGGATATGTATCATGACTGGGTAACCTTTGCACTGTCAGTACCTAATGGGGTCCCCAGCATGTAATACACAAATAATTAATGTGTGTCAAACACAGTTGACTTAAACTATCCAACCAAAGGCAAATTTTCCCATTCAATAGAGTCATATAATTATAAGTTTGGAGCTATCCCCTTTCAGCATACAAGTCTCTTCTGAAGCAACCACTGGTTCTTATAGTTATTGCCTATATCACCACCTCGCTTTGTTCCCTAAAACCTCATTGTTGGCACCTGATTTTTCCCTGATCAGCTTCAATAACTTTCTTTGTTTACATGAATCCACACATCTTTCTACTGACAATTCTTAAAAATATTTAATCTTATAAAAATAGAAAGATATATGTGGCCCTGGTTAGGTGGCTCAGTTAGTTGGAGTGTCCTCCCATACACCAAAATGTTGTGGATTCAATCCCCAGTTGGCATGTATGGAAGGCAACTGATCAGTGGGAGGCAGCTGATCAATGTTTCTCTCTCACATTGATGTTTATTTCTCTCTCTTCTCTCTCTCTCTTCCACCTACCCTCTTCTCTTTCCAAAAAATATCAACAAGCATATCCTCAAGTAAGGATTTAAAAAAAGATATATGCGAAGACATTTAATTATTTACACAATTCTCTACTATCATTTATCAACCACGGTTTGAACATATTTATCCCAGGGTCATCTCCACTAGCCACTGTCATGAGGATAGCTAGAAATTACAAAAAAACTTAATGTGATAGCAAGTAGTCTACATTTCTTTAATCATTAAGTGCCATTCTTCTTATTTCAATTACTTTTCAAGGAAATCAATCTAGATATGTATCTTTATATTTCTCATTATAGAGAATAACACATCTCTTTCAAACTATTATCTAATAGATAAATGTAAATATTGACTATTTCCTATAATCACAGCATCAAAGAATAAGAAAAAAACAACCTTTATTAAGATTTCCATTAAGTATCATTTTAGTGTTTGGCTATGCAATTAGAAATAGAGGGATTTATTTTGCTTGATGCAAAATAATGCCACAGTAAAGATATTCTCTACTAAGTTGTTTTATTTTCCTCATCATTTGTATTGTCATATACAACATGTACTTTTGCAGATGCATGTGCATTTATGTATACACATTTCCTTGTCAAGTACACATAATTTTATCAGACTCAATTTAATAATTCTGATTTATTAGAAACAGTGCTGTTACAAATAATTTTATACAGTATAGTAAATGGTTTAGAGCATGAACTCTAAGTCCAAACTCCCAGGATTTAAACCCAGTTTGGGTTAAGTAGTTGCTGTGTGACCTTGAGCAAATAACATCTCTCTTCTTTAGTTTCCTCATATGAATGAAATGTGTGGATAATTATAGTACCAACATCAAGGGCTGAAGAGTTATTAAAATAAAAAGTGTTTAAAGGATGCATGGAATATGCTAATACTTTTCTAAAATATTTAAAGTAATAGAGAATGAAAAACAATAGAGAATATCATAAAGCCAAAAACTGGTTCTTTGAATAGATTAGCAAAAGTGAACAAACTTTAAGTAAACTGACCAAAAAAAAAAAAAAAAGACAGAAAGATCAAATTATAATCAGTAATGAAAGAGTGGGAAGCCCTAATGAAATTACATGAACAAAAAAGATTATAAGTGGATACAATGAGACTCTGTAGGCTGACAAAATCAGATAAGTCTCATGAAAAGGACAAATTACTAGAAAACATACTATAAAACTGACTCAAGGACACACAGAAAATTAGAATATACTGTGACAACTAAAGAGATGGAATAAATAATCAAAAACTTCTGATAATTTTAATTTAATTTATTATTGAATTTTTCCATTACCATTTAGTCTCTTTAAACCCCATTTCTCCACAATCACCACATTGTCGTCCATGTCCATGAGTCCTTTTTTCATTATGCTCAATCTCTCCACCCTGTAACCAACCCCCTTAGTTGTCATCCTGCTCTCTATTTATGAGTCTATCTCTGTTCTGCTTATTAGTTCAATTTGTTCATTAGATTCCACATGAGTGAAATCATATGGTATTTGTCTTTCTCTGACTGGCTTATTTGTCTTAGCATAATGTTCTCCAGGTCGACCCATACTGTTGCAAAGGAAAAATTTTCTCCTTTCCTATGGCTGAGTAGTATTCCATTCTGTAAATGTCCCATAGTTAATTCTAAAAACCATGCCTTGATACTTTACCAGTGAATGGTACCAGATACTGAAATAAGACTTAATTGAAATTCTTCATAAATTCTACAAAAAAAAAAAAAAAGAGAGAGAGAGAAGAAGAGAGAACAGTTCCTAATTCATTGTATGGGGCAGCATTAGCCTGATAACAAAAACAAAAGGTACCATAAGAAAAGTAAAAACCAATATTTCTCATGAACATACACACAAATGTCCTAAACAAGTTACTAACAAACTGAATCAAGCTTATAAAAACTGTATATGAAATGGATTATACATCATGACCAAGAGAGATTTATCCTAGAAATCCAAGATTGGTTCAACATCTGAAAATCTGTTAGTGTAAAACACCATTATCAGTAGAAAAAAGGAAAAAATAACACAAAACCATCTGAATAGACAGAAAAAGGATTTGGAAAATCTAATACACTTTCATGATAAAAAAAAATTCAACAAACTAAGAAAAGGAAACTTCATCACCCTGATAAAGCATGTCTACAAAGGTCACAAACATTGTATTTAATGGTATGTAAATTACATTTCATTGGAGTTATTTCAACAAGTGTCTACCGAGGATTTCTGTCTAGCAACCTGTCTAGCTGTTTCGTATATTGTTTTTCAAGTTCTCATTCCTTTATTGCTTTATGTTATTTTAATATGTTTATGAGTATCACTAGCTTAAAAAAAAAAGAAACAATCATAATGGTCATACTTGTCTCATTCCTGCTTTTAAGGGAAAGTTTCTAACACTTCATCAAGTTTTATGCTTGCCATAAATTTTGAGAGATAAACAACTCTTATTTTCCATCTGCCATAAAGCATTTTCAGAGCAGTAGCCTTGAATATTCTCTTTCTTTTTGAGTGCCCTTGGTACTGATTGTCTGCCTCATGGATTTAAAGATAATGAGCTTTTGTGTTCTGTATTGCTTAGCACTAAACAACTTTCAAAGGGTATACCGAATGCCCATAAAACTCCCGAGACCATTCCAGCATAGAATGGGCTACTTTACCTTTCACTACTCACACCAGTCACTTAGCATGCAGACCTGAGCAGATTTAAAAGTGTTTGCATTATGATCAAGTATAGTTTATGTATCTTTAATGACAGAATCTTATTTCATTAATTAAGCTTCTGTGGGCACACACTGCATTTATTTGTTATGTCCATGAAGTTTTCACATAAGTGTTCAGTAAATATTGGTCACATAGATTACACAGAGTACTTTAAAGGCTTGTACAATAATTATCTCCCAGTGTTTTAAAAGGTATCAGTATTCCCCATGTCCCATATGAGGCATATCATTTTGAAAGGTGAGGGAATACTAATTGAAAGTACTGGTTTAACTTTTCTGAGCCTAGGAGGGGAGATTCTGTATACTTGCAATTTAGTACAATGTCAAAGTTAGCAGAAAGATAGTTTTGGAGGTGAGGGCTTGCTGCATTGCTGTCCATCTTGACATGAGGAACACACTGTTTCCTTTCACAGTTTTTATTTGACCATGCCACTTTAACAGTCAACTGGTTCAGCTCTACTGTTGCACAATCACAGAATCAAAGCAATTTTAAAATGCCACTCTTTTTTTTTAATTTTATAATAATTAATTTTTCCAAATACATTTGTCTCTGCCAACCCCCCACCACTTTCCCTTGCCCCCTCCCTTCTTCCCTCCCTCAGCTCTTCCCCTTTGGTTTTTGTCCATGAGTCTTTGCTATATGTCCCTTGACGTTCCCCTTCCCTTCCTTGTCCCTGCCCCCTTCCCTCCTTTCCTCTTGTCTCTGTTGATTTCTTTTCTTTACAGTGTTGCTGGTCTTATTTTACTTGCATATTTGTATTTTAGGTAAAGTTCCACTTATAGGTGAGATGATATGGTATTTGTCTTTCTCCCACGGATTATTTCACTTAGCATAATGCTCTCCAGTTCCATCCATGCTGTCTCGAAGTTTAGTAGTTCTTTTTTTCTTTCTGCTGCATAGTATTCCATTGTGTATATGTACCATTATTTTTTAATCCAATCATCTACTAATGGGCATTTAGGTTGCTTCCAACACATGGCGACTGTAAATTGTGCTGCTATGAACATTGGGGTGCATAGGTTCTTTTGTACTGACGTTTTGGTGTTCTTAGGGTATAGTCCCAGAAGGGGAATCACTGGATCAAAAGGCAGTTCCATTTTCAGCTTTTTGAAGAAATTCCACACTGCTTTCCACAGTGCCTGCACCAGTCTGCAGTCCCACCAAGAGTGGACTAGGGTTCCCTTTTCTCCACAGCCTCACTAGCACCTGTTGTTTGTTGATCTCTTTATGAGGGCCATTCTGACTGGTGTGAGGTGGTAACTAAAGGTGGTTTTGATCTGCATTTCTCTGATGGCTAGTGATGCTGAGCATCCTTTCCAATGCCTCTGGGACCTCTCTATCTCCTCCTTGGAAAAGCATCTGCCCAGGTCCTTTACCCATTTTTTGATTGGATCGTTTGTCTTCTTGGATTGGAGTCAAGTGAGTTCTTTATATATCTTGGAGATCAAACCTCTATCTGATGTATCATTAGCAAATATATTTTCCCATACGGTTGGCTCCCTTTTCATTTTGCTGATGGTTTCTTTTGCCGTGCAGAAGCTTCTTATTTTGATGAGGTCCCACTTGTTTATTCTTTCCTTTATGTCCCTTGCTTTAGGAGACATATCAGTGAAAAAAATTGCTGCGTGGGATATCTGAGAGTTTCCTGACAATGTTCTCCTCTAGGACTTTTATGATGTTGTGACTTATATTTAAGTCTTTTATCCATCTTGAGTTTCCTTTTGTGTATGGTGTCAGCTGAAGATCCAATTTCAATTTTTTGCATGTAGCCGTCCAGCTCTCCCAACACTATTTGTTGAAGAGGCTATTATTGCACATTTTATGCTTCTACCCCCTTTGTCAAATATTAGATGTCCATATAGACCTGGGCTTCTTTCTGGGCTTTCTATTCTGTTTCACTGGACTATGGGTCTGTCCTTGTGCCATTACCAGATTGTTTTGAGTATAGCGGACTTGTAGTAGAGTTTGATATCCAGTATTTTGATCCCTCCTACTTTGTTTTTCTTTCTCAAAATTGCTGAGGCTATTCGGGGTCGTTTATGGTTCCATATAAATTTTTGAAATGTCTGTTCTATTTCTGCGAAATACGTCATTGGTATCTTAATAAGGATTGCGTTGAATCTATAAATTGCTTTGGGTAGTATGGACATTTTGAGGATATTAATTCATTCAATCCATGAGCACGGTATATGCTTCCATTTATTTGTGTATTCCGTAATTTCTTTTTTCAATGTTGTATAGATTTCTGCATACAGGTCTTTTAGGTCTTTGGTTAATTTTATGCCTAGGTACATTACTTTTCTTCTTGCTTTATCGAATGGTATTTTTTTTCTATTTCATTGCTAGTGTACAAAAATGTCTTTGATTTCTGAATGTTGACTTTGTATCCTGCTGTTTTGCCAAATTCATTTATTAGGTTGAAGAGTTTTTTGGTAGAGTCTACAGGGTTCTCTATGTACGCTATCATGTCATCTGCAAACAATCATAGCTTTACTCCCTCCTTTCCTCTTTGGATGCTTTTTATCTCTTTCCCTTGTCTGACCGCTGTGGATAGGACTTCCAATACGATGTTGAAAAGAAGTGGTGAGAGCGGACATCCTTGTCGTGTTCCCGATTTTCATGGTAAAGCTTTCAGTTTTTGCCCGTTGAGCATGATATTGGCTGTAGGTTTTTCATATATGGCCTTTATTACGTTGAGGAATGCCCCATTTATTCCCATTTTGCTGAGTGTTTTGATCATAAATGGGTGCTGTACCTTATCAAATGCTTTTTCTGCATCTATTGAGATGATCATGTGGTTTCTGTCTTTTCTTTAATTTATGCGATGTATCATGTTTACTGATTTGCATATATTGAACCATCCCTGCATGCCTGGGATGAATCCCACTTGATCGTGGTGGATAATCTTTTGAATGTATTGCTGGATGCGGTTTGCCAATATTTTGTTGAGGATTTTAGCATCTATGTTCATCAGCGAAATTGGCCTGTAGTTTTCTTTTTTTGTAGTGTCTTTGTCTGCTTTTGGGATCAGGGTGATGCTGGCCTCAGAAAGAGGGTCTGGTAGTCTTCCCTCCTCTTGGATTTTTTGGAATAGTCTAAGAAGGACAGAGGTCAGCTCTTCCTTAAATGTTTTGTAAAATTCTCCTGTGAAACCTTCCGGCCCTGGGCTTTTGTGTGCCAGGATTTTCTTGGTTACTGCTTCAATTTCCCCAGCTGTTATCGGTCTGTGCAAGCTTTCTGTTTCTTCCTCCTTCAGTGTTGGAAGATTATACTTTTGTAAAAATTTGACCATTTCATCAAGATTTTCAATTTTCTTGGCATATTATTGTTTGTAGTAGTTTCTGACAATCCTTTGTATTTCTGGGGTATCAGTTGTTATTTCTCCTCTTTCATTTCTGATATTATTAATTTGAGTCCTCTCTTTTTTTCTTGATGAGTCTGCTTAAAAGCTTGACAATTTTATTTATCTTTTCAAAGAACCAGCTTCTGGATTGGTTGATCCTCTGAATTGTTCTTTTTGTCAATATGTCATTCAGTTATGCTCTAATCTTGAGTATTTCATTCCTTCTACTTGCTCTGGGATTTATTTGTTGTTATTTCTCCAGTTGTTGAAGTTGTAGTGTTAGGTCTTTTATTGAAATGTTTCTATCTTTTTTTAGGTAAGCCTGTATTGCTATGAACTTCCTTCTCAGGACCACCTTTGCTGTGTCCCATAGCTTTTGGAATGATGTCTGTTCATTTTCATTTATTTCCAGAAATTTTTTGAAATCTTCTCTTATCTCATTATTGACCCATTCACTGTTTAATACTCTACTGTTGAGTCTCCATGTGTTTGCAAGTTTTTGATGTTTCTCTTTGAGGTTGATTTCGAGTTCCAAGGCCTTGTGATCCAAGAAAAAGTTTGGTATTATTTCAATTTTCCTGAATTTGCTGAGGTTTGCTTTGTGTCCTATCATGTGGTCTATCTTTGATAAACTGCCATGAGCATTTGAAAAGAATGTGTATTTTTCTTCTTTGGGATGTTAGGTTCTATATATGTCAGTTAAGTCTCTTTGATTCAGTATGTCATTCAGTGCACAATATGTTTATTAATGTTTTGTTTGGAAGATCTGTCCTTTTTTGAGAGTGGGGTGTTGATATCCCCTACTATCAATATGTTGCTGTCTATATCTTTTTTGAAGTCATCCAACAATTTCCTTATAAACTTGGGGACTCCTATATTGGGAGCATATAAGTTTACAATGTTGATGTATTCTTGACACATTCTTCCTTTAAGTATCCTAAAGTGCCCCTCTGGGTCTCTTTTTATGGCCTTTGTTTTGAAATCTACTTTGTCTGATACAAGTATGGCAACGCCAGCCTTTTTCTCATGCCCATTTGCTTGGAATACTTTTTTCCATCCCTTTACTTTCAATCTGTGTAGGTCTCTTGCTCTGAGGTGGGTCTCTTGTAGGCAGCATATGTGTAGGTCATGTTTTCTTATCCATTCAGCTACCCTGTGTCTTTTGATTGGGGCATTGAGTCCATTCACATTGAGAGATATTACTGATAGGAACGTT
This sequence comes from Pteronotus mesoamericanus, assembly GCF_021234165.1. Taxonomy (NCBI): domain Eukaryota; kingdom Metazoa; phylum Chordata; class Mammalia; order Chiroptera; family Mormoopidae; genus Pteronotus; species Pteronotus mesoamericanus. The sequence goes on from NW_026555321.1 coordinate 65,413,101, forward strand.
CTCATCTTTTCTCTTTGTACCTGTGTTCCTCTCTCTCCCATTCGTTTCCTTCATCTGCTTAAACCAGTCCCCTTAGCTTATCTTTGAGTGCTGGTTTGGTAGAGATGTATTCTTTTAGTCTCTTGTCTGGAAAACTCCATATTTCCCCTTCTGTTTTAATGGAGAGCCCAGCTGGGTAGAGCAGCTCTGGCTGTAGGCCCTTGCTTTTCATGACTTGGAATATTTGTTGCCAACCCTTCTGGCTTGTAGTGTTTCTGTTGAGAAGTCAGCTCCCAGGCGTATCGGGGCCCCCTTGTAGGTTACTTTCTCCTTCTCCCTTGCTGCCTTGAGGATTCTCTCTTTGTCTTTGACATTTGCCATTTTAATGATGATGTGTCTTGGAGTGGACCTCCTTGGGTCCCTCTTGAGTGGGGTCCTCTGTACCTCCTGGATCCATGAGAGCCTTTCTCTCCTCAAATTAGGGAAATTATCCATCATTACTGTTTCGAGGAGCTTCTCTATCCCTTGCTCTTCTTCTTCTCCTTCTGGTATCCCTATTATATGGATATTATTGCATTTCAGATTGTCCTGCATTTCCCTAAATGCCTCTTCAGTCTTTTTGAGCTGTTTTTCCATTTCTTGTTCTTTCTGGGAGTTTCTTTCTACCTTATCCTACATCTCACTTATTCGATACTTGGCTTCATCCAGCCTGCTTTGGATATCTTCTACTGTGTTCCTCAATTCAGAAATGGTATTCTTCATATCCTCTTGTGTCTTCTTGATAGTTTCTATGTCCTTTTTCAGGATGATATAGTTTGCTGTAAGATCCTGATAGTTTCTCTGCAGTTTCTCATAGTTATCTTGCTCTGGCTCAGCTCATTGAGCTTCCTTAGAACCATTGTTTTGAATTCAATATCTGGTAGTTCCCTTGCCTCTATTTCATTTAGCTCTCTCTGTGGAGAGTCCCCTTTCCCACTCATTTGGGGGGAAGTTCTTTTTCTTCCCATTTTTGTGAGAGTCTGTTAAGTATTTTTGTCCTTTACTTTTCTTTCTGGGCCTGCCTCTGATGATGTCAGTTGTTTACCCTATAGAACATTGGGTTGTTTCTTTGAGCCTTCCAGGAGCCTAATGTCTGACTCCTGCTTGGGCCAGCTCTGTGACACCTTCAGTCAGAGCTGGGCTATGTTTTGGGATCTCTCTGCGCTCTCACGCGGGCTCCTTGAGCGCGCTCCCCGCGTGGCAGGATCCCCCCCCCCCTCCTGGGCTCGCATGTGCTTGATCTGCCCAGGCGGCTTATTTGCGACCTCACGCACTTATCTGGCCCCCTGGTCAGTGAGCTCCCCGGCACTGGTCAGTTTAGGGTCTTCTATTGTGTGTTTTCCCCGCTTTTGGCTCTTGGGTGCGTTGCTTGCCCTTGCCAAATGGGGACTACGGAAATGAGAGGAAGTCAGCTCCAGGACTCTCTGGTTTATCCTGTCTCCGGTCTCTCCTCCAGGGATTCTGGGCAGCTCTACTAATTTTGTGGGCTGCTCCGCAATCCCCAGCAGGCGCATCAATTTATGCCTGTTCTTGCCGCTCTGTGCATTCCCTCGCAGGCCTAATCGAATTGGAGCCAATCTGTGGGAGGCCTTACCTGCGGGTGCAAGCGTTCACCAGCCCGCCCCGGTCACACACACCTCGCCAACCCTCGCCGGTCACTCGGCGCAAGTGTGTGCGCCTGCACTGGGTGGTTTTGGGGTGTCTATGTGTGGTTTTCAGCTTTTGGCTCTTTGAGGGTGTGGCCTCTTCCCGCGCAATGGAGACTACAGCAAAGAGAAAGAGTCAGGGCTCCCTGGTTCCTCCTCCCGTTCTTTCCCCAGTGCCTCCGTTTCCAGACTCTCCTCAGGGGCCTCCGGCAGTTCCCTCACCCCTTAGGCCAAGGATCCACCCCCTTGTCAGACTGCGTTTCAATCGCAGACAGTCTGGTTCGTGCGCGCCCCGCTTCTGCGTCTTTGGGGTCGTGCCCTTCCAGCCCACAATGGAGACTACAGAACGGAGAGGGAGTCGGGACTCCCCGGTTCCTCCTCCCGTTCTTTCCCCAACGCCTCTGTCTCCAGTCTCTCCTCAAGGCTCTCCCAGCCAGTCTACACTCAGCCCCGCAGCTCACACGCGTACAAGCTGTGTGTGGAACGCAAAAAAGGCACGTTAATTGATTCCCTTAAGCCTGAGCAAGATGGTAGCTGCAGAGTGGCAGGTGCGTTATCACCGGTGCTCCACCAGCCGACGTGTCAGTTCTCTTCACAAAGTTTTCCTCACCAGTCTTTTCCCAGGCACCAGCATACCCTGCTGCCACCTCTGCCAAGAGATCAAGGAGGGTGGCTGCCACTGCAATTTTTGTGTTGGCCCTTTAAATGTCTCTTTGCATCCCCAGCCACCTGTCTCTGGCAGAGGGAGCCCCTAAGCTTTTCGGGGTTGCGTTTTGTCTGTATTTTCTTGGTTTTAGCTGCTGTAGTTTAGGGGTCCCTGTTTATGATTCAGACCCCGTTCTTCTCGGGGGAAGCTAACTGGCCGTTTCAATGTCCCTCTGGTGCTAGTGCCCCTGGTTACCCAGCCTACCCTCTTGAGCCTCCACCGCACTCCACTGTCCGCAGCAGCAAGGCTCCTCTCCCACTATCGTTCAATTGTTTTCCAGGTGATTACTCCATTATTTAGTCACAATTCCAGTTTGGTCTTGGGAGGAGGTCAGCATGACTCCCATTCACTCCTCCGCCATCTTCTCTTGCTCTAAAATGCCATTCTTGAGGCAATTCAGGCCTATACTTTTCATTTGAAGGTGAACAAAGAAAGGAATAAATCAACCAGCAAGTTTGTAGTACTGATATTAGTACTGTAGTAACACCTTTCAAATAGTGAGTGTCTTATTGATCAAACAACTAAACTGCAATCCACCTGTTTGGCCATTCCTTTCTGACTCAATACTTTTCACTTAATGACCTGTTAGATTCAAATCACTGCCTTTCCTGGGGCTGCTACTGAGTTAAAAACATCCTGGCTTCATCAAAAAGTATTATAGAGCTAAAATTCGTCAGGTCTGCCAGGCTCACCATAAAAATATAAGTAACATCTTTAATTCTAGTAGTATATAAAAGAATTTTAGCAATAAAAATTAATAGCATACCCATTTACTGCCTTATGGTCTGCTGCTTATTAGTCCAGTTGCTGAGGATAAAGTCATAAAGCTCACTAAAGGAGAATAACATAAAAATATATTTGTTTATGATCTTTAAATACCAAAAGAGGAATCAAATCTGTGATATAAAAATCATTTTTCAAAAATATACCAGAATACAGAATAAACAGCAATTTACATGGTAGAGTATGTTAGGACTGCAGGAATAAGGCAAACAAACTCTCCACCATGTGTAATTTTTCAAGGTGAAAGAAAATCCTCATCACATCACAGCAATGAAGGAAATGAGGGACAATGAATAATGCCACTTTAGGCAGGCTAGAATAAACCTTGAAATCCAAGTACTCCTCCAACATACAGAAGGCACTGAATCTATTATCTCTCTGCATTTTAATCATTGACTTGTTATTCCTAAAGTACTGTGAAGCTATGTTTAAATATGTGTAAATGCTTTTCAGCATTAAAGGAGAATGATGGATCATGTAAAAAGCTGATAGCTCCTATTACTCTTAGGCACAGATAAATTCTTTGGTTTCTCCAGTAGTCATTTAGCCAAGTCCTAAATCAACACTGCTTACACATTGTATCTCACACAGTAATTGAAGGGATTACTGTTTCTAGCAACACAAAACATCACCATGTGGAATGTTCTGCTCTGGAATGTTACTTGGATAACTATGCCTATCTTTAAACAGATAACCAAACACAAATATCTTTCCCAAAAATCTTTCACTTGAGTGACAAACTCTTCAAAATTGTTTTGTCTTACCTTTGATTCATAGGTTTTGGGGATCACAGATTGTGTCCCCTCTGACATAGAATACTTCTGTACACCTTGGGACTACTCAAATTTGAACATTTATTATATCTATTAATAAAGTTATGGTACTATCAGTCAAGATAAGGGCAGAACTGAATGACACAGATGAAAAGAACAATTCGAAGGATCAACCAATCCAGAAGCTGGTTCTTTGAAAAGATAAATAAAATTGACAAGCCTTTAAGCAGACTCATCAAGAAAAAAGGGAGAGGACCCAAATAATTAATATCAGAAATGAAAGAGGAGAAAAAACAACAGATACCACAGGAATACAAAGGATTGTAAGAAACTACTATGAACAGTTATATGCCAAGAAATTTGAAAACCTTGATGAAATGGACAAATTTCTAGAAAAGTATAATCTTCCAACACTGAACGAGGAAGAAACAGAAAGCTTGAACAGACTGATAACAGTTGGGGAAATTGAAGCAGTAATCAAGAAACTCCCAGCAACTCATGGACAAAACCACAGGGGAAGAGCTGAGGAAGGAAGGGAGGGAGGGAGCGGGCAAGGGAAAGTGGTGGGGGGTAGGCAGAGACAAATGTATTTGAAAAAATAAATTAAAAAGAAAAGAAAAGAAAAGAAACTCCCGGCAAACAAAAGCGCTGGGTCGGAAGGTTTCACAGGAGAATTTTACAAAATATTTAAGGAAGAGCTAACCCCTGTCTTTCTCAGACTATTCCAAAAAATCCAAGAGGAGGGAAGACTCCCAGACTCTCTTTCTGAGGTCAGCATCACCCTAATCCCAAAACCAGAGAAAGACCCTACAAGGAAAGAAAACTACTGGCCAATTTTGCTGATGAACATAGACGCTAAAATCCTCAAAAAAATATTGGCAAACTGTATCCAGGAATATATTCAAGATTATCCACCATGAACATGTGGAATTCATCCCAAGGGTGCAGGGATGGTACAATATACAAAAATCAATAAACATAATACATCACATAAAAAAAAGGAAGGCTAAAAAAGCTCAATAGATGCAGAAGAAGCATTCGATACGGTACGGCACCCATTTATGATCAAAACACTCAGAAAAATGGGAATAAGTGGGACATTCCTCAACATAACAAAGGCCATATATGAAAAACCTACAGCCAAGATCATACTCAACAAGCAAAAACTAAAAGCTTTCGCACTATGATCGGGAACATGAAAAGGATGTCCTCATCACCACTTATATTCAACATGGTATTGGAAGTACCTGCCACAGCTGTCAGACAAGAAAAAAATATAAAAGGCATCCAAATAGGAAAGGAGGAAGTAAAGCTATCATTGTTTGCTGATGACATGATAGTGTACATAGAAAACCCTGTAGACTCCACCAAAAAACTACTCACCTAATAAGTGAATTTGGCAAAACACCAGGATACAAAGTCAATACTCAGAAATCAAAGGCTTTTTTGCACACCAGCAATGAAATAGAAGAAGAAGAAATCAAAAAAAAAATACCATTTGCTATAGCAACAAGAAAAATAAAGTACCTAGGAATAAAGTTAACCAAGGAGGTAAAAGACCTATATACAGAAAACGATATAACATTGAAGAAAGAAATTAAGGAAGACACAAATAAATGGAAGCATAGACCGTGATCATGGATTGGAAGAAATAATATAATCAAAATGTCCATACTACCCAAAGTAATTTTTAGGTTCAACGCAATCCTTATTAAGATACCAATGACGTATTTCACAGAAATAGAACAGACATTTCAAAAATTTATATAGAACTATAAATGACCTCGAAGAGCTACAGCAGTTTTGAGAAAGAAACACAAAGTAGGAAAGATCACGGTACCGTACATCAAGCTATACTACAAAACCACAATACTCAAAATAATCTGTTACTGGCACAAGAACAGACCAATAGACCATTGGAACAGAATAGAAAGCCCAGAAATAAGGCCAGGTCTCTATGGGCATCTCATACTTGACAAAGGGGGCAGAAGCATAAAATGGAGCAATAATAGCCTCTTCAATAAATGGTGTTGGGAGAGCTGGACAGCTACATGGAAAAAATTGAAATTGGATCATGAGCTGACACCATACACAAAAAGAAACTCAAGATGGATAAAAGACTTAAATATAAGTCGCAACACCATCAAAGTCCTAGAGGAGAACATTGATTGGCAGGAAACTCTCAGATATCCCACGCAGCAATTTTTTCACTGATATGTCTCCTAAAGCAAGAGACATAAAGGAAAGAATAAACAAGTGGGACCTCATCAAAATAAGAAGCTTCTGCACGACGAAAGAAAACATCAGCAAAATGAAAAGGGAGCCAACCGTATTGGAAAATATATTTGCTAATGATACATCAGATAGAAGTTTGAACTCCAAAATATATAAAGAACTCATTCAACTCCACTCCAAGACAAACAATCCAATCAAAAAATGGGCAAAGGACCAGAGCAGATGCTTTTCCAAGGAAGAGATAGAGAGGGCCCAGAGACATTTGAAAGGATGCTCAGCATCACTAGCCATCAGAGAAATGCTGATCAAAACCACAGTGAGATACCACTTCACACCAGATAGAATGGCCATCATAAACAGATCAACAAACAACAGGTGCTGGCCAGGCTGTGGAGAAAAGGGAACCCTAGTCCCCTGTTGGTGGGAATGCAGACTGGTACAGCCGTTGTGCAAAGCAGTGTGGAATTTCCTCAAAAAGCTGAAAATGAAACTGCCTTTTGATCCAGTGATTCGCCCTGCTGGGACTATACCCTAAGAATGACAAAACGCTGACTCCCTCCTCGTTCGGTAGTCTCCAGGGTGGGCTGGAAAGGTGCGACCCCAAAGAGGCAGAAGAGGGGCGCGCATGAACCAGACTGCCTGCGATTGAAACACAATCCACACAGGAAGTGGATCCTTGGCCGAAGGGGTCACAGAATTGCCCAGAGGCCCCTGAGGGGAGACTAGAAACGGAGGCATTGGGGAAAGAATCGGAGGAGGAACTGGGGAGTCCCGACTCCTTCTCCTCGCCTTAGTCTCCATTGCGCGGGAAGAGGCCACACCCCCAATGAGCCAAAGCTGAAAAGCAAACAGAGACACTCCCAAAACACCCAGAGCAGGCACGCACACTTGCGCTGAGTGACCGGCGAGGGTTGGTGAGCGTGTGTGACCCACACAAGCTGGCGAACGCTTGCACCGGCCGACAAGGCCTCACACAGACTGGCACCCATACGGCCTTTGAGGGAGTGGGCAGAGCAGCAAGGGCAGGCGTAAATTGACCTGCCCGCCGCGATTGCGGAGCGGCCCACAAAATAAGTAGAGCTGCCCAGAGTCCCTGGAGGAGAGACCAGAAACAGGATTAACCAGAGAGTCCTAGAGCTGATATCCTCCCATTTCTGTAGTCCCCATTTGGTGAGGGCAAGCAATGCACCCAAAGAGCCAAAAGCGGGGAAAATACACAATAGAAGAACTTAAACTGACCAGTGCCGCGAAGCTCGCGTGCCAAGGGGGGCCAGAGGAGTACGCGAGGTCGCGAATAAGCCCCCTGGTCTGGGGCAAGCACATGCGAGCCCAGGCAGGTGGGGGACCCTGCTGCGCTGGGAACGCGCTCAAGGAGCCCGCGGGAGAGCGCAGAGAGATCCCAAAAAATAGCCCAGCCCTGACCGAAGGGGTCACAGAGCTGCTCCAAGCAGGAGTCAGACACATCGATTAGACTCCTAGATGGCTTAAACAAACAACACAAGGCCCTATAGGGTGAACAACTGACATCATTAGAGGCAAGCTCAGAAAGAAAAGTACAAAAATACTTAACAGACTCTCACAAAATTGGGAAGAAAAAGAAGTTCCCCTCAAATGTGTGGAAAAGGGGACTCCCCACAGAGAGAGCTAAATGAAATAGAGGCAAGGGAACTTTCAGATATGGAATTCAAAACAATGGTTCTAAGGAAGCTCAATGAGCTCAGCCAGCTCAAAGAGAACTATGAGAAACTGCAGAGAAACTATCAGGATCTTACAGCACTATATCAGCCTGGAAAAGGACATAGAAACTACCAAGAAGACACAAGAGGATATGAAGAATACCATTTCTGAATTGAAGAACACAGTAGAAGGAATCCAAAGCAGGCTGGATGAAGCTGAGGATCGAATCAGTGAGATGGAGGATAAGGTAGAAGAAAGCTCCCAAAAAGAACAAGAAATGGAAAAACGGCTCGAAAAGAATGAAGAGGCATTTAGGGAAATGCAGGACAACCTCAAACGCAATAATATCCATATAATAGGGATACCAGAAGGAGAAGAAGAGGAGCAAGGAATAGAGAACCTCCTCAAAAAAGTAATGATGGAAAATTTCCCTAATTTGAGGAGAGAAAGGCTCTCATGGATCCAGGAGGCACAGAGGACCCCACTCAAGAGGGACCCAAGGAGGTCCACTCCAAGACACATCATCATTAAAATGGCAAATGTCAAAGACAAAGAGAGAATCCTCAAGGCAGCAAGGGAGAAGGAGAAAGCAACATCCAAGGGGGCCCCGATATGCCTAGGAGCTGACTTCTCAACAGAAACACTACAAGTCAGAAGGGTTGGCAACAATTAATCCAAGCCATGAAGCAAGGGCCTACAGCCAAGGCTGCTCTGCCCAGTTAGGCTCTCCATTAAAATAGAAGGAGAAATACAGAGTTTCCCAGACAAAAGAAGGCTAAAAGAATACATCTCTACCAAACCAGCACTCCAAGATATGCTAAGGGGACTGGTTTAAGCAGATGAAGGAAAAGAATGAGACAGATAGGAACACAGGTACAAAGAGAAAAGATGAGTAAGTTCCTATCAGTAATATCTCTCAATGTGAATGGACTGAATGCCCCAATCAAAAGACACAGGGTAGCTGAATGGATAATAAAACATGACCCACACATATGCTGCCTACAAGAGACCCACCTCAGAGCAAGAGACCTACACAGATTGAAAGTAAAGGGATGGAAAATAATATTCCAAGCAAATGGGCATGAGAAAAAGGCTGGCGTTGCCATACTTGTATCAGACAAAGTAGATTTCAAAGCAAAGGCCATAAAGAGAGACCCAGAGGGGCACTTTATCATACTTAAAGGAAGAATCTATCAAGAAGACAACTTTGTAAACTTATATGCTCCCAATATAGGAGCCCCCAAGTTTATAAGGAAATTGTTGGATGACTTCAAAAAAGATATAGACAGCAACACACTGATAGTAGGAGATTTCAACACCCCACTGTCAAAAAAGGACAGATCTTCCAAACAAAACATTAATAAACATATTGTGGCGATGAATGACACACTGAATCAAAGAGACTTAACTGACATATATAGAACCTAACATCCCAAAGAAGAAAAATACACATACTTTTCAAATGCTCATGGCAGTTTTTCAAAGATAGACCACATGATAGGACACAAAGAAAGCCTCAGCAAATTCAGGAAAATTGAAATAATACCAAACTTTTTCTCAGACCACAAGGCCTTGAATCTCGAAATCAACCTCAGAGAGAAACTTCAAAAACTTGCAAACTCATGGAGACTGAACAGTACACTATTAAACAATGAATGGGTCAATAATGAGATAAGAGAAGAAATCAAAAAATTTCTGGAAATAAATGAAAATGAACAGACAACAGTCCAAAACCTATGGGACACAGCAAAGGCGGTCCTGAGAGGGAAGTTCAGAGCAATACAGGCTTACCTAAAAAAGATAGAAACATTTCAAATAAAAGACCTAACACTACAACTTCAAGAACTGGAGAAACAACAACAAATATCCCAGAGCAAGTAGAAGGAATGAAATACTCAAGATTAGAGCAGAACTGAATGATATAGAGATGAAAAGAACAATTCAGAGGATCAACCAATCCAGAAGCTGGTTCTCTGAAAAGATAAATAAAATTGACAAGCCTTTAAGCAGACTCATGAAGAATAAAAGGGAGAGGACCCAAATTAATAATATCAGAAACGAAAGAGGAGAAATAACAACTGATACCACAGAAATACAAATGATCATCAGAAACTATTATGAACAATTATATGCCAAGAAATTTGAAAATCTTGATGAAATGGACAAATTTTTACAAAAGTATAATCTTCCAACACTGAAGGAGGAAGAAAGAGAATGCTTGAATAGACTGATAACAGCTGGGGAAACTGAAGCAGTAATCAAGAAACTCCCAGCACACAAAAGCCCAGAGCCGGAAGGTTTCCCAGGAGAATTTTACAAAACATTTAAGGAAGAGCTGACCTCTGTCCTTCTCAGACTATTCCAAAAAATCCAAGAGGAGGGAAGACTCCCAGACTCCTTCTATGAGGCCAGCATCACCCTAATCCCAAAACCAGATAAAGACCCTACAAAGAAAGAAAACGACAGGCCAATTTCGCTGATGAACATAGATGCTAAAATCCTCAACAAAATATTGGCAAACCGCATCCAGCAATACATTCAAAAGATTATCCACCACGATCAAGTGGGATTCATCCCAGGCATGAAGGGATGGTTCAATATACGCAAATCAGTAAACGTGATACACCACATAAATCAAAGAAAAGACAAAAACCACATGATCATCTCGATAGATGCAGAAAAAGCATTTGATAAGGTACAGCACCCATTTATGATCAAAACACTCAGCAAAATGGGAATAAATGGGGCATTCCTCAACGTAATAAAGGCCATATATAAAAAACCTACTGCCAATATCATACTCAAAGGGCAAAAACTGAAAACTTTACCACGAAAATCGGGAACACGACAAGGATGTCCGCTTTCACCGCTTCTTTTCAACATCGTATTGGAAGTCCTAGCCACAGGGGTCAGACAAGAGAAAGAGATAAAAGGCATCCAAATAGGAAAGGAGGAAGTAAAACTATCATTGTTTGCAGATGACATGATAGTGTACATAGAGAACCCTGTAGACTCTACCAAAAAACTCCTCAACCTAATAAGTGAATTTGACAAAACAGCAGGATACAAAGTCAACATTCAGAAATCAAAGGAGTTTTTGTACACCAGCAATGCAATAGAAGAAGAAGAAATCAGAAAAAAAAAATACCATTCGATATAGCAAGAAAAAAGATAAACTACCTACGCATAAATTTAACCAAAGGCACAAAAGACCTGTATGCAGAAAACTATACATTGAAAAAAGAAATTAAGGAAGACACAAATAAATGGAAGCATATACGGTGCTCATGGATTGGAAGAAATAATATCCTCAAAATGTCCATACTACCCAAAGCAATTTATAGATTCAATGCAATCCCTATTAAGATACCAATGACGTATTTCACAGAAATAGAACAGACATTTCAAAAATTTATATGGAACCATAAACGACCCCGAATAGCCGCAGCAATATTGAGAAAGAAACACAAAGTAGGAGGGATCACAATACCGGACATCAAACTCTACTACAAAGCCACCATACTCAAAACAATCTGGTATTGGCACAAGAACAGACCCATAGACCAGTGGAACAGAAAAGAAAGCCCAGAAATAAGCCCAGGTCTCTATAGGCATCTAATATTTGACAAAGGGGGCAGAAGCATAAAATGGAGCAATAAGAGCCTCTTCAACAATTGGTGTTGGGAGAGCTGGACGGCTACATGCAAAAAATTGAAATTGGATCAGGAGCTGACACCATACACAAAAATAAACTCAAGATGGATAAAAGACTTAAATATAAGTCACAACATCATAAAAGTCCTAGAGGAGAACATTGATTGGCAGGAAACTCTCAGATATCCCACGCAGCAATTTTTTCACTGATATGTCTCCTAAAGCAAGGGACATAAAGGAAAGAATAAACAAGTGGGACCTCATCAAAATAAGAAGCTTCGGCACGGCAAAAGAAAACATCAGCAAAATGAAAAGGGAGCCAACCGTATGGGAAAATATATTTGCTAATGATACATCAGATAGAGGTTTGATCTCCAAGATATATAAAGAACTCACTTGATTCCACTCCAAGAAGACAAATGATCCAATCAAAAAATGGGCAAAGGACCTGGGCAGATGCTTTTCTAAGGAGGAGATACAGAGGGCCCAGAGGCATTTGAAAGGATGCTTGGCATCACTAGCCATCAGAGAAATGCAGATCAAAACCACCATGAGGTACCACCTCACACTGGTCAGAATGGCCATCATAAACAGATCAACAAACAGGTGCTGGCGAGGCTGTGGAGAAAAGGGAACCCTAGTCCACTGTTGGTGGGAATGCAGACTGGTGCAGCCACTATGGAAAGCAGTGTGGAATTTCCTCAGAAAGCAGAAAATGGAACTGCCTTTTGATCCAGTGATTCCCCTTCTGGGACTATACCCTAAGAACACCAAAACGCCAGTACAAAAGGACCTATGCACCCCAATGTTCATAGCAGCACAATTTACAGTCACCAAGTGTTGGAAGCCACCTAAATGCCCATCAGTAGATGTTGGATCAAAAAATAATGGTACATATACACAATGGAATACTATGCAGCAGAAAGAAAAAAAGAACTACTAAACTTCGAGACAGCATGGATGGAACTGGAGAGCATCATGCTAAGCGAAATAAGCCAGGGGGCGAAAGACAAATACCATATGATCTCACCTATAAGCAGAACCTAACCAACAATGCAAAGATGCAAGGAAAATATGACCAGCAACACTGAAAGGAAAAGAAATCAACAGAGACAAGAGAGAAGGGGGGGGCAGGGAAAGGGAAGGGAAGGGGAAAGTCAAGGAACATATAGCAAGGACTCATGGACAAAACCAAAGGAGCAGAGCTGAGGGAGGGAATGAGGGAGGGGGCAAGGGATAGTGGTGGGGGGGAGGCAGAGACAAATGTATTTAAAAAGTAAATAAATTTAAAAAAATAAAAAAAAAAGAATCCCAAAATGCCAATACAAAAGAACCTATGCACCCCAATGTTCATAGCAGCACAATTTACAATAGCCAAGTGTTGGAAGCAACCTAAATGCCCATCAGCAGATGATTGGATAAAATAATGGTGGTACATTTATGCAATGGAATACTATGAGGCAAAAAAAGAAAAGTACTACCAAACTTCGAGACAGCACGGATGGAACTAAGAGAGCATTGTGCTAAGCGAAATAAGCCAGGGAGGAAAGACAAATACTATATAATCTCATCTATAAGCGGAACCTAACCAACAATATAAAGATGCATGGAAAATAAGACCAGCAACACTGAAAGGAAAAGAAACCATCAGAGACAAGAGGGAAGGAGGCAGGGGCGGGAGAAAAGGAAGGGAAGGGGAAAGTCAAGGAAAACATAGCAAGGGCTCATAGAGAAAACCAAAGGGTAAGGATTAAGGGAGTGATCGGGGAAGGGGCAAGGGAAAGTGGTGGGGGGTTGGCAAAGATAACTGTATTTGAAAAAATAAGTTAATTAATTTTGAAAAACACAGTTATGTTATTATTAAAAGAGAACATTCAGATTTTACAAATAAGCGTAACAGTAGCTGTTTTAACAAATATATTCCCAAATGATCCAAACAATGTAGATTATTTTGTTCTTCACACATTACTGGACAGGAGAATGTGCTGGCAGGGCAAGTCTCATCCATGGAATATTGCAGGGATCCAAGTTCAAGATCACTGATGTCTCTATCCCCACCAGGCTGAAGGGGAAAAAAACAAGGAGGGCGGCACACAGGCCTAAGTAACCAGAATTGGGAGTGACAGGCAATGCTGCCTCTCAAGTAGACTGGCCAGAATTCAGCCACAAATCCCTTTAAGAGCCTTATCAACACAGAAAGCAAAGGGAATACTTATTCTGATAAGCAATCAGTGCTTCTCTCACAGATATATAACTTAAACCTCTGATTTGTTTTAACTTGAAAAATGAATGTTTATATTCCATGAAAATCAGACCAACTGGGTCATTTGTAAATTAGGCATAAATTGAGAAGATTTTGTCTGATATAATGTATTTTGTAGTGTATTATATCTATTCTTTAGATAAGAAAACTTGGGCTCAAGGGAGTCTATGACTTAAGGTCCCAAATTTACCTCATCTTTAATTTACCTCGCCTTTTCTAACAGACCTCTTCACAGTCCTCAGTGATTTATCAAGAATACTAACAAAGCAGTGTCTATGTTGCATTTAATCTACTTATTGATCCTTCCTTCCATCAATACTTTATGCTAACCTAAGCCAATACTTGCTGTAGAGATAATAAATATGTTACAGAATTTGAGAAAATATATGAGAACATGACCAAATAATATAGATACATAATATGTATTCAATCACATTTTGCAAATGTTATTTGGACATTTTAACAAAGACAAATCCAGGTCCAGATTATTTCAATGGTGAATTCTTCCAAACATTTAGGAAGGAAATAATACCAATTATAGACAATATCTTCCTCAAAATATAAGTGAATAGAATGTTTTCCTTTCATACTTTTGTTCAGCCAGCATTACATCAATACCAAAAGCAGACAAAGACATAAGAAAACTACACATCAGTATCCCTCATGAACAAATAAAAATAATCAACAAAACATAACAAATTAAACACAAGATATAAAAAATCTAATATGTTATAACTAAATGGTGTATGGATATACCCTGGAAATGCGAGGCTGATTCAACATTTAAAAATCAACCAATATAGTTCATCATTTCAACAAACTAAAAAAAAAAAAAAAAAAAAAAAAAAAAAGAGCTTTCAAAAGATGCACAAAAAGCATTTTATGAATCTCCACATCCATCCACAGTAAAAACAAACAAACAAAATCCTCTTAACAATCTAGAAATTGACAGGCACTTCAAGTAATCTGATAAGTAGCAATTAAAAAAATACCACAAACATCTTATTTAATGGTAAAAGAATGACTGTTTTCCCCCAAACTGGGGAAAAGCAAAGATGTTCACTTGCTCCTATTCAACATCATCCCCATAGGGCAAGGGAAAGAGATATGCATACAGATTAGAAAGGAAAGTGTAAAACTCTCACTATGCATAAATTGCATGATTGTCTTCTTAGAAAATCCTTATAGAAACTAAAAAGCAGAGAGGCGGGTTTTCCTAGAACAGTTGGTGAGTTTATAAAGCCACAAATTATAGGATCAATATACAAACTTCAATATTTTTATATACTAGAAATAACAATTGGAAATTGAAGTTAAAAAAGCAACAACACATTGGGAGTTTTAAAGACCCAGATTGGTTCCCAACTTCCACATCCCCCATCATTCTCCAATCGGAGAACAAAATCTCTGTTAAGCAATAGTAATTAACTAGTTCTAGCTTAATTCTCTGGAATTCAGCATCATCTTTGTCCTTAAATAACCATAACACAACATCTAGGTTCTGATAACTGTATTTCCCCCTTGTTCTTAAGCATTATTTTATCTTACATGTCCCTATTTCTTATGTCTTGTATCTTGATGGCCATTCCTAAATTCCTCTTCCAATAATCTGTTCCATACACTACTCACCTACTAAGATAAGAGTATTTTCCCTAAGTGCCAGTTTAGAATTTAAAGACCATTTTATGCAGTGACACATTTGTTTGGTGCTTGTTGCAAGGACTCCTGGATATTGTTCTTGCCAGATTTTTATTTCCAGATCTCACCCCCCCTCCCAGGGAACAATGCCTCTTCCTCATTTTTCCCCCTCTTCCATTTCCTGTTCCTGCTTACCCAGATTTTATCATTACCAATACATCTTGTTAAAGAAAAATTATGGCAATACAGTCTTTGATTTGGCTGGGGACCCAGGGACACGATGAATCTAGTAAGATTATTACCAGAATGAGGATGAGGCTTCAGGTGCTGAGTCTGAGTGAGATGGTAACCAAACTGAACACAACTGACATGACACTGAGCTGAGAATTCAAGAGACATGATGAGGCAGGTCTTCTTCTGCCTCCAGGTAATTTCGTACCTGCAACTACCAAGTCTGCAAATACTCAAAGTGTGAAGTCTCACCTCTCTACTCTTGGCTAAGTTTCCCTCTCCATCTCTGGAGAAATGAATATGAAAATGCACTCCTGTTCAAATCCTCTCAATCTCTCTAAGAACTTAGTCCCTGCTTAGATAGTTCCATTTGTTCTACTCTCAAAAAAAGTAAAAGAAGCATCATAGAGTTGCATATTTTCTTCTATGGATACATTTTTAGTTGGTAAGCTTGAGGAGCTCAGAAAGGGGAAGTGCTCGGTCTAAACTCTGGGATGAGCACAAAATTTGCCTACTAGGAGGATAAACTTCTCTCGTACCTGCAATTGTATCAAATAAAACACAGAAAATATGAAAAGTTCTTCATTGATGCCCAACCCACATGATTATTTGGATATGCAAATTTGTGTGTGGAGAAAGTACTAAACTTTGTTTACCTCCCTAATTCCCAGGTATTTTCCTCACTGTAATAATAGTTACAATACAGTAGTACTTGATTATTGGATGTTTTACTCAAAATTCACTTATTTATATAAATTTCAACAACATGCACTTGGGAGAACTTAAATTTTCCTGCCCTATATCTTTTGGCATCCAATTAGATAATCCCCTGGCCATTAATCTACCTGTTCTTCTGCAGAACCTCCAATGCCAATCAACACCTTCAGTTGGAAGTCTCTTTCATCACCCTCCGAGTTTTCAGAGTCTAAGCCTTGCCCTTTCTCTACTCACCACCTGCCTCTCTGGATTTCTTGTTTTTAGCAGTTCCACTGTTGCTCATGTAATGACATAAACAGAGTTCTTGAATCTTTTCTCATTTCCTTCTTTCTTTTACCTATCCCATATACACACACTTAGTTTTTTTAAAAATGTTTCTCAACTGACTCCTTTACTTTTATTCCCATTGCCACTACCTTGGCTGGTCTAGGTCCTTTGTATTCCATTATTTGGCTATTGAATTAACTCCAAGTCAGTCCCTGGCTTCAGTTTTATTTCATTCTCCATCAGTCACCCCAGTTTCCACAGATCTCCCTCACAAAACTTCATTATTATCCTACTAAAAGCCTCCGGTGACTGACAACAGAAAATACTCAATGCATATTTGAGAAATGAAATATTAAATATAATTTAGAATATCCACCATGGCACTTTGCAAAATGAGAGGCATACAATAACTGAAATGCATTTCCCATCGATGTTAATTTTTAATAGATCTTGAAAGAGAAAGTCTGAATGCATAGAAATATTTTCCTGATAAAAAAGTAAATATATCTAAACAATATACCAGCAATACTCTTAGATATTTAAAAGGATCTTTTTAGTGACTTTTATTCTGATTTCATCATTTTCTATTAGTTCATAGTCTGCTTAGTTTTAGCTAAGGTGTTTCACAAACTGAAATTTACCCTATATTCAAATGTTTCCTCCAAACTTCTGGGTTTTTTCCTGCAATATTTTAGGTATATCACTACCATAGCCTTTGTTAAATACAAATACACACAAACATGTGCATACAGGCATTTAACAATAAATTAACTTTATAAACATAAAACTTAAAGCTTTATGTTTCTTAATATATTTGTTTCGATAAGAATTTCTTAAAATTCAAACTTAGAATAGTTTTACTAATTTTCACGGTGATTAGGAAAACACAAATTCCTCACTAGAATTCTATATACCTAAAACTCAAAATAGATAAAAATGATGCTAAACCATTTAATCTATTAGGCAGCTTAATAATTCCCAAAGGTAATTAGAAAACCAATTACTTGGGTAATATTAATCCTCTAAAAACCAGTCACAAGAATAAAAATAGAGAAATCAATAATAGTACACAGCAAGGATAGGAAGTCTATTTTTAATCCCTTTTCCTCCATTTTTGTGGTTCAGGTTATGCCAGTAATACATGATAGTTATGTAATTTTATTTCTCTAACCAACAATGACCATTTTTGCAGCAGACAATGAGTTTTGACGAGGTCAAGAACAGTGTGAATGGTTCTATAAAGGAAAGTTTTTTGAACAAAGTTCATTTAAGACCGTCTACTACCACAGAGGCAGAAAACTGGTTCCATTATCCACATGAGCCTTCATTACAGCTGTAAGCCCAAAGCACAGTGCAAAGAATGATGTGAGTCATTAAGCTTCCAGCAGATGCTAAAACTCAAAAGATCCAGAGCGTTGCACACTCTTCCAGTGCACCATAGCCCATAATGTCCAGGAAATTCAAGGTCAAATAAAGACAACGTTGAGTCTAATAGAGAAGATTATGTGACACACATTCTATTTTTACTGTTTTCCTTGATGGTCAATAGCATTAACCTGACATGCAATAAATTTTATGCAGAGCTTGCCATAGAAAAAAATGACACCTTTCAATAAAAACTTGCAAATAGGTTACCTATAACATGAATAACTTGCTATTGCATGCCAACTGACTTCTTTGGGATGACCAATGTTCTATTTTTAATGAAAAGAAACCTAATGTTTTCACCAGTCCCAGCCTTCACATTGCCACCCTCTGGCAGTGAACGATCAACATAATCACTGGGAATGACCAGTCAGGAAGACATAGCACCTGGTACTGCCTCCTCATAAACACAGTCAGAGTGAATGGAATGGGAAGGGGAGAACCAAGTCTCCTCTTTGCAAAACATATCCTAAATATGAGTTGTGAATATTTATCACACTTTCAAAAGGAAATATTTAGAAGGTAAAGAGTAATGACACAGAAAGGGCAGAAAACATACTAAAATCCATCAGATAATTTAATGAT
The DNA here is from genome assembly GCF_021234165.1 of Pteronotus mesoamericanus. Lineage (NCBI taxonomy): Eukaryota > Metazoa > Chordata > Mammalia > Chiroptera > Mormoopidae > Pteronotus > Pteronotus mesoamericanus. Next base: position 65,431,719 of record NW_026555321.1, read on the forward strand.
TTTCCAAGATCCTTAGTCTCTCCCTCTATAACTTCTCCTTGTCAAGCATGTTAATTGCTACTTTATTAAAAAATAAAAAAAACAGTTTTTAACTCATGCCACCAGTAGTGCTGACTACTATTCACTCTGTTTCTAACACTCCATTCCACCTTCTTTTATGCAAGTGGAAAGTCACTTCTTTTTATGAAGAGAGCTTCCTCATCATTCTCAGAACTCCATGCACCAGTCATATTAGATTTCTCACTGGGATCTGGTCATGCATTCCTGCCCTTTGCAAATGCTGCTCTCCACTTGAGAAGGCATCCACGCTTACCTTCAATTCTTAACTAATTCATAACCTCATCACTTTTTCTTCCAGACCATCCAGTTAGGATGGACTTCTCTATGTTCCTGTTATGTCTTATTCTTATGTCTGTTTCATCACAATGCATGCACTATTTCACTATCATATTATTTGACTCAAGACTACTGAGTATAGGAATTATGCCATTTATCTATCTTTGGCAGAAGCATAATCCCCAAGCTTAAGAGGTACTAAATAATTATTAGATAAATAAATATGAATAAATAAAATGCATTCAAACAATGATCTTACTGTGCTTTTGATCCAGAAATACTGTCTCTGGGAATTTATCTGAAGTAGCCAATTAGACAACTCATAAAGATGTCATAGAGATACCAATCCTTAGGTCATGAGCTTGTTTGGTGCATATATGAATGCCCACTACATTTTCCTTTATATATTTTCGTGTGTCTGAAATATATCCTGATGAATTTAAAAATTTAAAATAAAAATATAAAAAGATAATGGGAAAAGCCACACATGAAAATATTATTTATAATAGTGAATGAATAGTTAAAAATAAAGCACATTTTAATAGGATACGGGTAAAATTAATTGTGTATATGATATAAATTGAAGTCTACATAAGTATTGAAAATGATGGTTTAGATCTTTTCTCATGGAAAAAAAATTGAATGTAATGTATTATTCAGTGGGAAAAATAAGATTACAAAAACTAATTATATGATGACTCATTTATTTTAAATTGTGTGTTAATACTAAAGATTCCTTAAAGAACTTTTTCTAAAGGATTCATTATGACTAAATCTGGGTGGTAAGATTTTAGGTTATACAGTTAGTCTATTTTAAGCATGATTTAAATGTTTATAAAATACTTTATTAATTTAATATTCAGAAAAATATTTTCATTTGTAAAACATTTCCTCAATATATTGTCTTTTTTAATACTCCTTTCAAAATCAAATGAATCCAAAAGAGTGCTTTGTTGCTGTTATATGGATTTGATTTCGATTTTTTTATTGCTTTATTTATTTATTTTTTTCAAATACATTTGTCTCTGCTTTCCCCTCACCACTTTCCCTTGCCTCCTCCCTCCTTCCCTCCCTCAGCTCTTCCCCTCTGGTTTTGTCCATAAGTCCTTGCTATATGTTCCTTGACTTTCCCCTTCCCTTCCTTTTCCCCTGTCCCTGACTCCTTCCCTCTTATCTCTGTTGGTTTCTTTTCCTTTCAGTGTTACTGGTCTTATTTTCCTTGCATCTTTGTATTGTTGATTTAAAATAACTAACTACCTATAGTTAAATAATAATCCAAACACATAACTTTTTTATTTTTAAATCATGTTTATTCTATTACAGTTGTCTCGATTTTTCCCTCTTTGCCTTCCTCCACCCACCCCATCCTGCCCCCTACTCTCACTCCCTTGTCCATGTCCATGGGTCATCCATACACGTCCTTTGTCTAGTCCCTTCTCCTTCTTTCTGCCATTGTCTTCCTTCCCCATCCCCTCTGGTCACTTTCAGTCTGCTCCATGTTTCCATGCCTGTGGTTAATTTTGTTGAATAGAGTACACTTATAAGGGAGATCATATGGTATTTGTCTTTCACCAACTGGCTTATTTCACTTAGCATAATATTCTTCAGTTCCATCCATGTTGTCACAAAAAGTAGGAATTACTTCTTTCTTTTTTTTTAAATGCAGATGGATTTTATTTTTTTAAATGTCAAAATCCATTATAAAATATTAAAAAATTCAAATCCATTAGCATCTCAGCAATTAAAATATGACACCAGCACAGAAATAATCAATTAGATTAATGAAATAATATGAGCATTCTAGAAACAAATACATACATACATATATATATATATATATATATATATATATAATCTGTCTAACAATGTAACATATGATTAAATTGATATTTCAAATCAATGGGTAAAATAAGGCTTATTCAACAAATAAGGTGCATAGACACTATTACTTGAAATAAAACAAATATAAAGCTCTATTTCACACATTATACAAAAAATATTCAAGTGGGTTAAAAATCACCAGGTAAAATTTAAGGAGCTTTAGGAGAAAATACAAAATAATATTTTTCTTACTCTAAAATAAAATATTCAAACCCAGAAGCTATAAAGTAAAATATTGACAATATGACTATATTAAACATTAAGACTATACAGTAATATACATATAAAAAAAGTTAAAGGACAAGAAATAGAATAGGAAAGTATTTGCAACACATCTAAAAAAGGGTTTATAGTTGTTTTATTTTTTGAGGGGAGAAATTGTACAAACATTTAATCAAAAAATGGATAAAGAATCCAAAGAGTCATTTGTTTTAAAAAATAATAAAAATGGACAAAGAAATATACAAAAACAGGTTTAGTTTCAACATATAATAAAGTAACAACTAAAATAACACATCATTGTCACAATCAAATTAATAAGTATTAAAATATTGGTAATATTGGTGGCTGTGAAAGGAACTGGGTATTAATAGACTCTTTTTCTTCATCTTCTCATGTCAGTCCCTTTAGCATACCTTGCAATGCTGGTTTGTGGTGTATTCTCTTAGCATTCTTTTGTCTGGGAAACTCCTGATTTTGCCTTCCATTTTATTAGAGAGCCATACTTGGTAGAGAAGTCTTGCTTGCAGACCTTTGCTTTTCATGACTTGGAATATTTATTGCCATTCTCTTCTCATTTGTAGTGTTTTTGTTGAGAAGTCAGCTTGTAGCCATAGCGGGGCTCCCTTATATGTTACCACTTGTTTCTCTCTTGCTGCCTTTAGGATTCTCTGTTTGTCTTTGATATTGGCCATTTTAATGATATGTGTCTTGGAGTGGGTCTCTTTGAATTCTTCTTGAATGGGACCCTCTGTGCTTCCTGGACTTGTGTGACTTTTTCTTTCCTCCAATTAGGGAAGTTTTCCATCACTACTCTTTCCAACAGGTTCTCTTTCCCTTCCTCCTCTTTTTTTCTGATATCCCTGTTATATGGATCTTATTATGTTTCAGGTTGTCCTGCATTTCCCTCAATGCCTGTTCATTCTTTATGAGTCTTTGTTCATTTTCTTGCTTTTTCTGGGAGCTTTTTTCTACCTTATCCCCCGCCTTGCTGATTCGATCCTCTGCTGCATCTAGTCTGCTTTTGATTACTTCTACTGTGTTCTTCAATTATGAAATTTTACTCTTTATTACCTCTTTTCTCTTAATGATAATTTCTATGTCCTTTTTCATGCTCATGTAGTTTGCAATAAGGTCCTCATAATTTCCCTGTAGTTTTTGGTAATTCTCTCTGAGCTCACTCAGTTCTCTGAGCTTCCTTAAAAGAAGAAATATTGTTTTGAACTCAGTATCTGATAGTTTACTTGCCTCTATTTCATTTAGTTCTCTTTGTAGGGTTTCCTCCTTTCCCTTCAACTGGGAGGTGTTTCTTTGTCTTCCCATTATATGTGAGACTCTTCTTTTTTGCTTCTGCTTCTTAAATTGATCTGTCTTGACTTCCTGACTTAGTAGTGTGAACTCCTATAGGAGGAGACCACCTTTTTTTCTTTCTGGATGTGCCTTTGATGATGTCAGATATTGACCCTGTCTGACCTCAGGCAGTCTGTTTGAGAATTCCAGGAATCTATTGTGTGTGGCTCTCTTTCAGTTGTTTATTTAGTCACTCTGCACTGGGCAGTCAGGCTTAGACACTACAGGGCAGGGCAGAATCCCTCCTGGGGGCGGGGTCCTCTCACAGTGCTGCCACTCAGGAGAGTGGTCTGTCTGAGCCAGATGGCTGCTGCTGTATGGGGGAGGAGTCAGCACTGGGAACCTGCTGACTACTCGCTCAGTTTTCTCCACAAAGCTTCCTTCCCCAGGCTCTCTTCCGGTGTCTCTAGCTCACTCTTCCCCCACCTTTGCCTGGGCCCAGGGAAGTAGCTCCAAATTAAAATATATGTGTTGGCCCTTTAAAAGTCTCCTTGTATCTATAGCTGCCCATCTCTGGCAGAGAGCAACACTGTCCCTTTTTGCAGGTGGTTGTTATCTGTGTACCTTTTGGGCTCTGGTGCTGTAGGCTGGAGATCCCCACTTATGGTTAAACTCTGCTCTTCTCAGGGGGATCCAACTGGCTGTTTCAATATCCTTCTGGCGCTGCTGCTCATGGGTTCCCCTCCCACCTTCTCAAATCTCTACTGCAATCCTTACCAGTTAGGTGTGCTAAAGTTGATTCTTCTGTCTTCCCTCATGATTGTTCAGTTGTTTGTTCCAGGTGATTTCTTCACAATTTAGTTGTAATTACAGATTGGTCCTGGGAGGAGGTCTGTGTGACTTCCGTTCACACCTCCACCATCTTCATATTTTCCCCACATAACAACTTTTAAATAAATATATAAAATGTTCTCATTCTTTCCTCTTAATGTTATAATCAGAAAGTAATGATTTTCTGTGTTGATAAAAATATAATTTCCTTCCTGTATTATGGAAGGAGGAAGAGGGAAATAAAGAGACAGCAGAAAATGAAGTGTTAGTGAGACAAAAATAAGGCTGACATATAAAGACAGAACAAGAATTCTCAAATTTATTCATCCTCATTCCTCTTTGAAAATGTCATGAAAAATATGTATCTTCAGTAGAAAAAAATGCCTATTCATATAGCATAAACAAGCAACTTTAGTGGGTTCACTGAACCCATGAAGGATATGCATACCTCAGAACAAGAAAATATTAAATGTAAATTGTATATGAAAAAATAAAATTAAAAACAAAAAAATGTTACAAAGAAAGGCCAAGAACCATGTAGTTTAGATACATAAAAAGGAAGCAAAATCTAGATGTAGATTGTCTATGTGACAAACCTTCTTGTGTCCTTTAATTATATTTGTTACAAACAAATTTGAAAACCAGGAGAGTCTTTACAAGTTCTGACAGGAGTAAGCAGTATTATTTCTTACCACTTGTCTTTAAAAAAGATAAGATTTTTAAAAATAGAAAAAGGGGAATTCAAGTTCCAAATATAGAAATGTCAATGTGAACAGCTGCAACAATGCTTTAACAAGTATAAAAGATATGATTATCATAAGTTCACAACAGGTGACATTCTTTGAATGGAATTTCATCAAGCCAAACTTTGTGATCTAGAAAGCCTGGTTTCCAGTGTTTCAGTACTAAAATCCTTAGAAGGTAAAGATGGGAGTGGGGTGCTGGAGGTATGAGAAACTAGGAGAAACAAAGAGGAAGACAGTTCAATTTCTCAAACTGTCTCAGCTTTAATAAGGATTTTTTTTAAGTTGAAAGGGAAATTAGTGTTACAGAATGACATCTGTGCACTAGCTTCAACTCTTAACATCCAAAGAGCAGTTGCCAATTTTTATTCATACTGTAACCTAAAGAACTAAAATTTTGTTATATAAGAACTTTTAAATATACAGTTTGTTATTTTGTCTGTAACTAACTTATTACTCCTATTGTGCCCTGCCTACTTTGTGTAAGTAAATACCTAATCTAATCTAAAATTTAGTCCAATATCAAAAAAGAGAGCGCTTCAGGACATGGACATGTTCAGCTGTTCCTCTCCTGAAGAAGAGACAGGTGTTTTGCTCACATGCTGTAGACAAGAGGCAGAGGGGAAAGAGTTTACAGCTCCTGAATGCAGGAACCTCTGCTCTGGCTCCTCATGTCTCCAGTGAAGAGGTTGGCCCTCGTAAACTTTTGGTCTATTCCCCTTTGCTTGGACTCATGATTCTGCTCAGAGGTCACAGGTCACAGGTGCAGAACACCTCATCCTGTCACCTGCCAGTGCTAAAGATAGTTATAAGGTATAACTTTAATTCTACTACTTCTTGGCACTGATGATCTATCTTATGACCATGGCCAAAAGGCAACATTGCTAGCCAGGTGCTTTTGGTAGAGTTCTCCCAAGCACATTTTCAGCGATGTGGCTGGTCAGTATGCAAAGTACAAATGTCACTTCCTCCCACAGTCACAAACAGGGAATGGAGAAGTCCTGCCCCTCTCTACTTGATGATATTCTTATTTACTAAGAAACTCCCCCTCTAGGTTGATGTCTGAAGAATAGACATTGAGGCCCACTCCACACACCATTTTGTCACTTTCATCTTTCCTGCCACAACCCCTTGAAACTGGAAAAAGGGGCTTTCCTCTTTTCTTCTTCCTCTTCTACCTATCAAAACATTCCCTTTTTAAAGCTGAGTGATCTAGCCTGCCAAACAAGAGTTTTTCCCCATGCTGAAAAAAGAAATAAACTTTAAACCATTATTCCTAGTTTGCAAGGCAAAGTATAGATGTAAAACCTTTCTTTGGGTTTCAGAACCTGACATCTTTTCCTGGATTCATGGATGCCTAGGTGAACTAGAGTAAAGGAAGGCTCCCAAGGTCAAAATGGGAATCATAGGAAAAACATAAGCTATTAACATTGTCCTAGATCCCATGTCAACTCTCTGGTTGTCTCTCCACACACTTAAATGAATTAAACAGCTATAACAGCAAAAGTTAATTTATAGGAAGCACTGACAAAAAGTAACAAAAATGGCCCTAGTGCTTGCCCTTCCCTACCTTTTTACCTCTGACCCCCAACACGCTGGGATGGCTGCAGTGCACAGCAGAAGCCAAGATCATGGTTCCTTCTAAATTTCAGTTCAGCTTCCAACACTTAATTCCAGGGGGTGATTCAGTGGACTATGTAGTCTCAGGGCAGCACCCAATTAGAAGAAGGGTGCAATTAACACTGTGTGAATTAGCTTCAATGTACAAAATTATATAGCCTCTCTCCCAATCTCTGCCCATTGGAGTGGAACCCATTTTTATAGTTCTCCCTCTTCCAAGGCCCTTACAGCAGAAATATTTCCTTCTGAGACTCAGGAAGAAGAGACTTGGATTATCTATTAACTTGACCACTTTTATCTTACTTAGAAGACAAGTTTAATAAATCAGAACATTCTTCTATCTGAATCCTATCTAATAATACTATGTTATCTGTAATTTATGAGTGTATATCCTGTCTGAACTTTGAACAATAACATGGTCTTGACTCTTCTTTTAATCTCCAAGGGAAAATTCCCATACACAAATTAAAATCCTGTTTCACCTTTTTAATCCGAACTCCCAAGTTGATGTATTCATATCAAGAACCTTTATAAATTAAAAAGAGGTAAAAGAGATTAATGGTAGGAAGCAGAGGAAAAGAGGACAAATGTCAAGGCTACTTTTTTAACCACCCTAGAAAAATCCAATATTCTGTGAAGAATGACATTTAAAAACAATGAGACTGAAATGACAATTTGCAGGTGTTGGTGGCTGGGGCTGGAAGATGCTCCTGTGTATACTAATAGTGAATGGAGAGAAGAAAAGGTTATTACTGCTTAGGGTAAGCTTGAAAACACTTTCAGGATGTCTTAGTCCCTTTGAACTGCTACAACAGAGTACCATAGACTGGGTGGCCTATAAACAACATACATTTGCTCCTCATAGTTCTGGATGCTGGAAAGTCCAAGGTCAGGGTACTAGCAGATGCAGTGTCTGGTAAGGAAGAGCATCCTCACAGAAGGCTTTTTCACTGTGACTTCACATGAGGGAAGGAGCCAGATCTCTTACTGGAATCTATTTCATAAGGGAATAAATACCATTCAAGAGATATCTGCCCTCATATCTAATCACCTCCCAAAGGCCCCACCTCCTAATACCATCATGTTGGGGATTTGGGGTTGGAGGGGGCACAAATATTCAACCCATTGCATCACACTGGGAAAGAGAGATCCAATTTTCTATGATAGGGTGCGCAAACTGGTTATCATATTAAGATGTTTTACATCACAGTAATAGGGTTGTTGAAAAGTGAGGCAAGTGGCCTGACTCCTGCTATTCTGTCAAAACATTTAAGCTTCTAACCAACCCTTGTGAGAATTATTCAATTTAGCCCCCATAAAATATAAGTTCATAAATTTTCTGAAAACACATAACACTTCAATGAGAAACTGTACTTTAAGCACTAGGTATCCCCCTCAAGTAACAGAGTTTACTGAAGGTAAGTAAGCAGGTTTGATCATCACTGGCCAATGCTAAGCATTATACCTAATAAGTAGGAGATACCTGGGAGGGGATAGAGAGCAAGAAGGAGAAAACAAAAGAATGGAGGGGCAGGGGAGAGGACAGAACAAAAACAAGGAAGGAGAATAAATAAGTAAATATTAAACAGACATAGCAATGCTGCTTCTTGACTTCCATAAAATAGTAAATCTTATATGAGTTACTTACAGAGAACTCCTCAGGGAGTAACTGAAGGAAAAGTGTAAAAAATAAATATCCTTTACGCCTGTAGTATTCTGAGTAGTTGGGAATGGTCAGGTCTGGGCCTGAAGGAAATTCCTCAAATAGCAGATTTGTCCATAGCAGACCAAACCTCTTCACCAAATGGCAAGGGTTTGCAATGCCCCATGTGACTGAGGAATTCAACTTGAGCATCATCCAAATATTCCACATATGCCACAGATACAACAGCTCTGGAAGCCTATTAATTCACAGACATTATGAGTTGATGCTACGAAAAAGCAAGATCTGTACTATGGGAGGTGTGTGTGCAGGCATGCATGTGTGTATAAATATAGTCTCATGTATGTGTATGCAAGTGGAAGGATAGATGTCATTTTAACTCCTTCCTGTATAATATTTATTAACTTCGGCTCTTTCTTCTGGTTACAAAAATAAAGCAATAATTAAGAAATTTTGGAAAATACAGAAAATCACAGTTCAAAAATCACTCATCTCAGCAGTTTGGTGTTTGCCTTCTGACTTCTGTTTCTGGATCCGCCTCTGGTTTTTTATCAGCTTAATTAAAGTCCTGGGGTGGGTTGTCCAAATTCTGACAACACTGCTTGCACCACCTTCACCTGCCTCTAGAGGGAGCTTCTGTTGTGATCAGGAGCCACCAGTGGTATCCCTAGGTTTTTGCTGGGAGGCATTGTTGAGTCTTCTGGGAAAATTATGAGTGTTCCCCCTGCCCTTGCACCACCCATCTTGGTCTGTCGCTGCTTTTTTCCAGTGATGGATAGTTTCTGATGGATTAGCTACTGGGTTTGGAGCAGGGGGTGAGAGGGTGGGAGCAATCCATGTAAGAGGGTCAACTCTCTCTTGCTTGGTGTTGACTGCAGCTCTGTGCAGGACTTGAGCCTGGGAAGGGCCCTGATTCCCCCTTGCTGCACCAATTTCTGATCTCCCTGCTTGGTGGCCTCAGTGAAATAGGGCTCTAGGAACCAGGGTATTTGAGAGTTCAGAATAGTCCCTTTAGGAATTCCTCTTGCTGTCTTTCTTTTATGGAAATGCACCCTGCAGGGTTCTTGAGCCTGACCTGCTTGTTTTGCAGATCTTCCCCACTGTGCAGGAGGTGAGGGCTGGGTGCAACTTTCCCTTCCCAGAGGTTCAGTCTCTTCCAGGGAAGGGGACTCTGTCTGGCTTTAAATAATCTCAGGTGCTCAGCTCATGCCCTTCCAGTTCCTAGCCCACTGCCCTTGCAGCAGACAGAAACCTGCACTCTACACTTTGCACAACCTTTGCCCTGCCAGCTAGGCCAGGTTGGGGTCAACAAACCCCCTCACTTTTCGCCTTTCTGGTCAATCTGCCCAGCTGCCTATGGTACATTTACACAGTGGAATACTATGCAATGGAAAGAAAGAATTCCTGCCCTTTGCAACAGCATGGATGGAACTGGAGAGTATTAAGCTAAGGTGAATAAAGCCAGTCAGTGAAAGACAAAAACCATATGATCTCAACTATAAGAGGACAACATGAACAAAATAAAATAACAAACAAAATAGAACCATAGGCATGGAAACATGGAACAGACTGAAAGTGACCAGGGAGGTGGAAGATAATGGTAGAAAGACGAGGAAGGGACTAGACAAAGAACATGTGTGAATGACCCAGGGACATGGACAACAGGATGGGAATTGACCATGGAAATGAGAAGTGGGAGAACAAATGGGGAAGAAGTTGGGACAACTGTAATAGAATAACAATTTAAAATAATTTTAAAAAATCACTCATAATGCCACAAACAAGAAATAATCAGTTAATATTTTAGTATATATCTCTCAAAGATTATTTCCACTGAGATCATACTATGCATAATATTTTATAAACTACTTATTCCCATAATATTAATCACTGTGGATCTACCACCTGCCATGGAGTATATATATTCTTTTGCGTTCATTATCAATGCCTACAAGTATTCCAATCATATAGATTTAAAGTTCCTCAATAATATTCTGTGGTTGTAAATATGGTACTTATATTTTATGTTTGCTATTAAATAATAACAATCTAATTCACATTCATGATTATTTCCTGATGGTAATTTTCAGGAGGAAAAATAACCAGATCAAAGGTATTATAATTTAAAGTGTTTTGATACATATTACCAAATTTTTCTATATACTGTTGAGCCATATTAACTTCTCTCTAAAATGTGTACCATTTACCTTAACCATTGTCAACACTGGCTATTATTCTTCATCAGTTTTTCACATTTCATATCATTAAGATGCAAAATGCATAGATTTTTATTTTCTTTAATCAATTGTGAGGTTAAACAACTCCCATTCTTTTTTCCATTTCATTACTTTACTGGTTCATGATCTAATCATTAGTTTATTACTTAGGTATTTATTACTCATTCTTTCAATATTTTTGTAAGAGCTCTTTTTAATGAGAAAATTCACTATTTGAAACAATATGTTATAATGCTTTTTATTGTAGTAAGAACATTTAATATGAGATCAATCTTTTTACAAAATTGTAAGTCTACAAGACAGTGCTATTAGTTATAGGCATAATGCTATACAACAGATACCTAGAACTTACTCATTTTGCATAAATGGAATTTGCTTTTTTTAATATTCATAATATGTTGACATACAAAGATTTTTAGTTTTGATGTAGGCAAAAGTGCCAATTACCATGGTTTTCATTGTTATGGAGTATGATTTGAGGCAGAAATCTTATTTGTTTATAGGTAATAATGCTTTCAGTATCACTAGAGAAATAAACTGTTATTTTTCTCCTGGAGTGAAACTTTATCATAAATAAAATTCAGAGACTTCAAGATGTCAGGGGAGTGAGTGGAAGTCACATCGAACTCCTCCCAGGACCAATCTGCAATTACAACTAAATTGTGGAGAAATCACCTGGAAAACAACTGAACAATAGTGAGAGAGGAGCCTTAAAACCTCAGACACACAGAAGAATTGGCTTTGGTACAACCTAACTGGTAAGAAGTGAGGTAGAGGATCGAGAAGGTGGAATAGGCACCCACAGGTGGCAGAGCCAGAGAGATATTGAAATGGCCAGTTGGATCCCCCTGAGAAGAGCAGGGTCTAAATGATAAGCAGGGATCCCCAGCCTACAGTACCAGAGCTCAAAAAGCACACAGATAACAGCCAGCTGTGAAAAGTGGCAGAGTTGCTCTCTGCCAGAGACTGGCAGCTGGAGATGCAAGAAGCCATTTAAGGGCCAATGCAAAAGTTTGTAGTGGCAGCCACTTCCCCTGGGCTCTGGCAGAGATAGGGGCAGAATGGGCTGGAGCTGCCTGAGGAGAGACTGGAGAAAGAGGCTTTGGGGAAAGAACTGAGAAAGAGGACGGTGGGTTCCCGGTGCTAACTCAATTCCCATTCCGCAGCTGCAATTTTGCTCAGGCAGACGACTCCTCCGAGCAGCAGCAGCAGGAAAGAACACAAAGCTATGCTGCCAGGAGGCTTGGCCCTACCTGGTGTTGCACAGGCCCAGATGCTGAGTACAGAGTGGCAGTCACAGATAGTAGATCCCTGGCTAAAGGGGTTGCAGAGTGGTCTAGAGAGGCTTGCGGAGAGTCTAGTGGCAAAGAGAGGGGGAGAGAGCTGAGGGAGTAGCCATGAGGATCCTGGTGCTGACTCCACCCCAACATGGCAGCAGCCATCTTGCTCAGGCAGATCACTTCCCCCAGCAGCATCAGCATGAAAGGACACAATAGCCCCAACAACAGGAGAGACTCTGTCCGGCCCTGGGACCTGACTGCTGATGGCAGAGTGACTAGTGTAACAACTGGAGGAGACTGACACAGACGGTAGATTCCTGGAAGTCTCTTAAAGACTGCCTAAGGTCAGATGGGGTCAAAAGCTGACAGCAAGAGAGTCAGATCAAGAAAAAAAAAAAAAAGCAGTCTCCTACCATAGAAGTTCACACCAAAAAGTCAGGAAGTCAAGACAGATCAATTTAAGAAGCAGAAGCAAGAAAGAAGAGTCTCACAAAAAACAGGAAGACAAAGAAACACCCCCCAAATGAGGGGAAAGGAAGAATCCCCACAAAGAGAACCAAATGAAATAGAGGCAAGTAAACTATCAGAAATTGGGTTCCAAACAACAGTTCTAAGGACACTCAATGAGCTCAGTGAGCCCAAAGAGAATTACCAAAAAAATACATGGAAACTATGATGAATTTATTGCAAACTATATCAGCATGAAAAAAGACATGGAAACTATCAATGAGAGATAAGAGGAAATAAAAAATAAAATTTCTGAAATTAAGAATGCAGTAGAAAGAAAAAAAACACCAGCTCAATGGAGCAGAGGATCAAATCAGTGAGCTGGAGGAAAAGGTAGAAAAAAGTTCCAAGAAAGAACAAGAAAATGAAAAAAGATTCAAAAAGAATGAAGAGGTATTGAGGGAAATGGAGGACAACCTGAAACATAACAATATCCATATAATAAGGATACGAGAAGGAGAAGAAGAACAAGGGATAGAGAACTTCTTTGAAAAAGGAATGATGGAAAACTTCCCTAACTGGCGGATAGAAAAAGACACGCAAGTCCAGGAAGCACAGAGGGCCCCATTCAAGAGAAAACCAGTGAGACCCACTCCAAGACATATCATCATTAAAATGGCCAATATCAAAGACAAACAGAGAATCCTAAAGGCAGCAAGGGAGAAACAAGTGGTAACATATAAGGGAGCCCCAATATGGCTAGCAGCTGACTTCTCAACAAAAACACTACAAATGAGAAGGGAATGGCAATAAATATTCCAAGTAATGAAAAGCAAAGGTCTACAACCAAGACTACTCTACCCAGCAAGGCTCTCGATTAAAATGGAAGGCAAATTCAGGAGTTTCCCAGACAAAAGAAGGCTTAAAGAATACATCTCCACCAAACCAGCACTACAGCATACGCTAACCGGACTGCTTTAAGAAGATAACAATAGAGTAAGAGAGATACACAGGTACAAAGGGAAAAAATAAGTACATATCAATAACTTTAAATGTAAATGGCCCAATCAAAAGACATAAAATAGCTGAATGGATAAGAAAATATAAGCCACACATACGCTGCCTACAAGAAACCCTCCTCAGAACAAAGGAACTACACACACTGAAAGTAAAGGGATGGGAAAATATATGCCAAGCAAATAGATGGGGGAAAGAAGCAGGGGTGGCAATACTTATATTAGACAAAATAGATTTCAAAACAAAGGCCATAAAAAGAGTCCGAGAAGGGCACATTATAATACCCAAAGGAATAATCCATCAAGAAGTCATAAACATTATAAACATATATGCTCCCAACATAGGAGCACTCTAATATATAAGGAAAACCTTGGAGGACCTCAAGAAAGATATAGACGGCAACATACTGATAGTAGGGTATTTTAAGACCACTGTCAAAAATGGATAGATCTTCCAAACAAAACATCAACGAGGATATTGTGGAACTGAATGATACATTAGATCATATGGACTTAACTGACATATATAGAATCTTTCATCCCAAAGAAGCAAAATACACATTCTTTGCAAATGCACATGGGACATTTTCAAAGATAGACCACATGAGAGGACACAAAACAAGCCTCAACAAATTCAAAAAACTGCATTCATAACAAGCATTTTCTCAGACCACAAAGACTTGGAACTAGAAACCAACCTCAAGGAAATATTCAAAAATATTAAAACTCATGGAGACTGAATAGCACACTATTAAACAATGAATGGGTCAATAATGAGATTAGAGAAGAAATCAAAGAGCCTCTGGAAACAAATGTAAATGAACACACAACAGTTCAAAACCTATGGGACACAGCGAAGGCAGTCCTGAGAGGGAAGTTCATAGCAATACAGGCCTACCTAAGATAAAAACATTTCAAATAAACAATCTAACCCTCCAGCTTCAGGAACTGGAGAAAGAACAACAGATCCCAGAGTGAGTAGAAGAAAGGAAATAATCAAGATCAGAGCAGAATTGAAAGACATAAAACTAAAGGAGCAATTCAAAAGAGCAATCCAGGAGCTGCGTTTTTTAAGGATAAACAAAATCGACAAACCTTTATGCAGATTCATCAAGAAAAAAAAGGGAGAGGACCCAAATGCATAATATCAGAAATGACAGAAGAGAAATAACTGATATCAAGAAATACAAAGGATTATAAGAAATTACTATGAACAATTATATGCCAAGAAACTTGAAAACCTGGGTGAAATGTACAAATTTCTAGAAAAGTATAACCTTCCAACATTGAATAAAGAAGAAGTAAAACGCCTGAACAGAAAATAAAAGCTCATGAAACTGCAGCAGTAATCAAAAGATTCCCAGTACAAAGGCCTGGAACAGACAGTTTCATAGGAGAATTTTACAAAATATTTAAAGAGTGCTAACCCCTGTCCTTCTCAGGCTATCCTAAAAAATCCAAGAAGAGGGAAGAAATCCCAAACTCTTTTTATGAGGCCAGCATAATCCTAAACCCAAAACTAGACACAACCAACAAAGAAAACTACAGGCCAATATCACTGATGAACATAGGGGCTAATATCTTCAACAAAATATTGGCCAACTACATCCAGCAATAGATTGAAAAGGTCATCCACCATGATCAAGTGGGATCCATCCTAGGGATGAAAGCATAGTTCAATATTCACAAATCAATAAATGTAATGCATCACGTAAACAAAGGGAAAGACAAAAACCACATGATCATCTCAACAGATGCAGAAAAAGCATTGATAAAGTACAGTGCCCATTTATGATGAAAACACTCAGCAAAATGGGAATAAATGGGGCATTCCTCAACATAATAAAGGCCATATATGAAAAACCTACAGCCAACTTCATACTCAATGGGCAAAAAAAAAAAAGAGTTTTCCCACTAAGATCAGGAAAAAGACAAAGATGTCTGCTTTCACCACTTCTATTCAACATAGTATTGGAAGTCCTACCTATAGCGATCAGACAAGAAAAAAGAAATAAAAGGCATCCAAATTGGAAAGCAGGAAGTAAAACTATCATTGTTGGCAGATGACATGATAGTGTACATGAAAAACCCCATAGACTCCTCCAAAAAAAAAAAATACTCAACCTAATAAGTGAATTTGGCAAAACAGCAGGATACAAAGTCAACATTCAGAAATCAAAGGCATTTTTGTACACCAAAAATGAAATATCAGAATCAGAAATCAAGAAAAAAATCCCCTTTGCTATAACAAGAAAAATTAAGTACCTAGGAATAACCTTAACCAAGGAGGTAAAAGACCTGTATGTAGAAAACTACACGATGCTGAAGACAGAAATTAAGGAAGACACAAATAAATGGAAGCATACACCATGTTCCTTGGATTGGAAGAATTAACATCATCAAAATGTCCCTAGTACCCAAAGCAATCTATAGATTCAATGCCATTCCTATGAGAATGCCAATGACTTAATTCACAGACATAGATCATTTAAAAAATTTTTGTGTAACTATAAATGACCCTGAATAGCCACAGCAATTTTGAGAAAGAATTACAAAGGAGGAGGGATCACAATACCTGACATCAAACTATATTACAAGGCCACTGTAATCAAAACAGTCTGGTATTGGGTAAGAACAGACACATAGATCAATTGAACAGAATAGAAGGCCCAGAAATAAACCCATGTCTCTATGGTCAATTAATATTTGACAAAGGGTGCAGAAGCATACAATGGAGTAAAAGTAGCTTCTTCAACAAATGGTGTTAGGAGATTTGGACAGCTACATGCAAAAAATTGAAATTCAACCATCAACTTACATCATACAGAAAAATAAACTCAAGATGGATATAAGACTTAAATGTAAGTCGCAACTCCACAAAAGTCCTAGAGGTGAACATGGGTAGGAAACTCTCAGATATCCCATGCAGCAATATTTTCACCAATATGTCCACAGGAGCAAGGGATATAAAGGAAAGAATAAACAAGTGGGACCTCATCAAAATAAGAAGCTTCTGTATGGCTAAAGAAAACAACAGCAAAATGAAAAGGGAGCCAACCGTATAATATAATAATAAAAAATATAAAATATGTATAATAAAAAATATAAAAATATATTTGCCAATGATACATCAAATAGAGGTGTGATCTCCAAAATACTTAAAGAACTCACACAACTCCACTTCAGGAAAACAAACAATCCTATTTAAAAAATGGGCAAAGGACCTGAAAAGACACTTCTCCAAGGAGGACATGCACAAGGCCCAGAGACATATGAAGGAATGTTCATCATCACTAGCCATCAGAGAAATGCAAATTAAAACCACAATGAGATACCACTACACTCCAGTCAGAATAGCCATCATAAACAGATCAGCAAACAACAAGTGCTGGCGAGATTGTGTAGAAAGGGAACCCTAGTCCACTGTTGGTGGGAATGCAAACTGGTGCAGCCATTGGGGAAAACAGTTTGGAATTTCCTCAAAAATCTAAAAATGGAACTGCCTTTTGACCCAGCCATTCCACTGCTGGGATTATACCCAAAGAATCCTAAAACAATACCAATTCAGAAGAACCTGTGCACCCCAATGTTCATAGAAGCACAATTTACAATAGCCAAGTGTTGGAAGCAACCTAAGTGCCCATCAATAAATGGGCGGATCAAAACCTATGGTACATTTATACAATGGAATACTATGCAGCAGAAAGACAGAAAGAGCTACTACTTTTCGCAACAGCATGGGTGGAACTGGAGAGCATTACGCTAAGTGAAATAAGCCAGGTGCTGAAATACAAATACCATATGATCTCATCTATAAGTGGAACCTAATCAGCAAAGCAAGCAGGTAAGGATAATATGATCAGCAACATTAAAAGAAAGAAGAAACCGACAGGGACGGGAGGGGGAAGGGACGAGGATAGCAGGGAGGGGAAGGAGAAGGGTCAGATCAAGAACAGGTGTGAAGGACACATGGCCAAAGACCAAATGGGGAAGGATTGAGCAGGGGCAGTGGTGGTGGGGGAGCAGGGCACCGTGTTGTGGGTAAATGGAGACAAATGTATTTGAAAAATTAGAAAATAAATAAAAGAAATTCAAAAAAATTTTAAAATTTTTTTAAAAAGGAAAATAAATAAATCAAATTAACTTTATAATAAAATTCTCTTCTTGATATTTTGATTCAGTCCCATTAATCTGACTGTTTGGATCTGGTGCAATCACATGCTGTTTTGATTATCATGGCCCTGTTCTAATATCAAGTATTTGGGAGTGCCTTTGTACTTACTCCTTTTTTAAAAAGAAATATATATCACTCTTACCTTTTTTGTTCTTCCATTAAACTTTTGTATGACTGACTTTGAGTTCCAAAAAATTCTTTGGACGTACATAATGGAAATAAATTAAATAATTAATTAGTAGAATAAAATTAACATTTTTACAATGGTCACACTTCCCATCCTGGAAATTTAAAATACATCTATTTAATCGGCTGACATTATACCTTAAGTATATTTGACCTTTTTATATATATTCTACACTCATTTTTATTAGCCCTGATAACCCAGAAAATACTTTTAAGGTCCTTTCATGGACGAGACATTGTGTTAATTTATTCTTAAAGTTTTGCTAGTAATATGAATAAAAACTCTTTTCCACAATGTTTTGTGATCGTTGTTGATAACTTATATAATATTTTATTCTTTTATATGTAGTTTGTAAATATCTGATTTTTTGTTAATCTTAATAATTTTGAGGTATTTCTAGTCCTCTGGATAGCAAATCACATTATCTACAAATAATTTTGTGCCATCCTTTTTGAATGCTTTTACTGCAAATTTTTGTTTCTTTATAGTATTTAGTAATGGAGTCCAGAATACTATAAAGAAGTACATATTAGCTTGGAATTAATCATAATATTTTTCTGATGCCAATTTTCATTTTTAAGTTTGTGCATAAGCTTTCTCTGTTTTACTTGTCTTCTAATTATAAAAGCTTTGTCTATTTCATTAGACTTTTAAAGGAAGCAATTTCTGAAATTAACGTATCATTTAGGTGAAGGCTTTTAAGTTATTAAATGCTTTCTTTTTCTTTATTATGTGCTGCTTAATTTTTATTTTCTGGATATTTAGAAAAATTTGGAATAGAATTCAATTATTTCATTATCTTTCTTCCTACTTTAATAATGAAAGTTTTTAAGGCATGAATTTTCCTATTACATGAATGGGTTCATCTCCTCAACTTGAGTGCTCCAGATGACACTATTTTATCATTTCTAAACACAGATTTAATTTCTGACCCTGACCTACCAGCGTGCTTAGTAGAAACGAGCTTCTCAAGTGCTTGTATGTCAGCCATTGTGCTGGTAGCTTCCAGAGCATCATGCTTCCAGTGTGCAGGCCTGTGTGGTTCTCCTGTACTGATTGTGGTTTGGACAGGAGATTCACTGTGGCCCTGCACCAGCATGCATGATGTGAACACAGGTTTGGTAAGCATTTGAACACTGGGACTTAGGCTTCTGGAACCCAGTCTTCTCCATGCTCTAAGGAATTTCAGGCTCTTCTCCTGAAGGGAGAGGACATGTGGAAATACTCTCGAGGTTAAGACAGCACTTGGAGAACCCAAGTGGCCTGGCCAAGCACCCAACTTAAAGCAGTTGACGCAACATGGAGTAATGAACCTCCCAGTCAACCAGCGGAGTCGTGAGAAATAGTAAGTGCTGTTATTTTAAGTCACTAAATGTTGGGAATGTTTCCTATGCAAAAACAGAAAACTGAAATGTTTTCTGTTTAAAGAGAGAAGGAGCTCCTACACTTCATGCAGCATGGATGGATCTGGAGAGAATTATGCTAAATGAAATAAGCCAGGGGGTGAAAGACAAATAGCATATGATTTCACCTATAAGTGAAACCTAATCCACAAAACAAACAAGCAAGCAAAACATAACCAGAGACATTGAAATAAAGAACAAACTGACAGTAACCAGAGCATAGGTGGGAGGGGAAAAAGGGGAAGGGTCATCAAGGAACACATATAAGGTAACATGGAGAAAGCCAAAGGGGGAAAGGATTAAGTGTGGGAGGTGGGGGATAGGTGGGGCAGGAAGGCAGTAGAGGGGGGGAAATAGAGACAACTGTACTTGAACAACAATAAAAAACATTTGTTTTAAAAAGCACCATTGAAATACAGAAAAAGATTTGTGCCGTGTATGGAAAAGGTGCTGTGACTGATAGAATGTGCCAAAAGTGGTTTGCGAAGTTTCTTGGTACTATTGATATTTTGACCAAATAATTCTTTGTGGTGGAGCTGTCTTATGCATTTGAAGATGTTTAGCAGCGCCTCTCACCTTCACCCCCTAGAAATCAATAGTGGGAGATAGCCAATATACTAAAAATATCCAAATCAATAAAGTTATTGGAAAAATAAAAAAAAGTTTTCTGTTTAAACTTGATATATTTAGCCAGGTTTCTGTGGAGGCTATTAAGCAGGAAGATATTTAATTCTCCACATATCAAATATGCCACCCCACCAAGAAAGCAGAAATGTCTATAGTTAAGTCTAGATTGAAATTACATTTTTTTCTCTTTTGTTTTCTGTTGCTGATGAATCCTTGCATCATTTCAGTATCATTCTGTTAGTGATCTAATAAAAACAAATGATTAGACATCAACAGTCTCAATGTTCTTGTATGTCATTTCTAATCATATATCCTTTTGAAAACACAAGACATCATGCATAACAGTTGGTCAATGATGAATAATTGGATATGAGTTATGGACCTCTTTAAATAAATCAGAAATTTGTATGCCCTCTCCTTAGGAAAACATCTATATGAAGATACCAATTATCACATTCAATATCAGCATTTTCATGGATCATCTGATATAAAATCATGGTCTCATTAAGGAAAATATATAGTGATTTTCAAACATATTTTAGCCAACTCATCTGTCCTTACATCAAACTTGCTGGAAAGAAAATAAACAAAGCATCCCTAGTTTGTAAAGCACTGTTTAAAATGACAGGACGAAAAGACATAGTAAATAAATGTGACACAGTAGAGCTAGGGAAGTTCTGACCCAAGCTGAGAGCAAGTGTAGACAAGCAGACACTAGGTTCATTGGAGTAAAGCTAAAGAAGACACTGTGTCCTGAACAGTGTGGCTCAGTTGGGCATTGTCCCACAAAGTGAAAGGTCATGGGTTTAACTCCCAGTCAGGGTACATCTCTGTGTTTTGGGTTTGGTCACTGGTTGGGGCGCATATAAGAGGTAACCAACTGATGTTTCTTTCTCTCTCACACCAGCATTCCTCACCCCCTCTTTCTCTTTCTTCCTCCTGTTCCCTCTCTCTAAAAGTAAATAAAACATTTTTTAAAAAAGACACTGTGTGGATCACTGTGGACAGAGGTTTATCATGAGACAGCAAGTTTTCTCTTTCTTCCTCCTGTTCCCTCTATCTAAAAATAAATAAAACATTTTCTTAAAAAGACACTGTGTAAATCACTGTGGACAGAGGTTTATCATGAGCAAGTTTTCTGCCACTGTGAAATAAGTTGGATGGCCATTGCAATGATTAATTTTATGTGCCAACTATATTGGGCCACAGGGTGCCAGGATATTTGGTCATACATTATTCTGGGTGTTTTGGGGAGGCTGTCTTAGATGAGATTAACATTTAAATTGGTAGAACTAGTAAAGCAGGTTGCTAGCAGGTGGGCTATGAGGCCCACCCTCCATAATGTGGGTGGGCCTCATCTAATCAGCTGAAGATCAAAATGGAACCAAAGGCTGACCCTCCACAAATGAAAGAGAATTCTCTTGCCTGACAACCTTCAAACCAGGACATCAGTTCTTGCAGGGTCTACAGCAGCTTCCAGCCTTGGGACTGGAATGGGAACATGGACTGCACAAGGGGAAGATACTAGATTTACCAGCCTCTATAATCACATATCTGAGTGTGTCCAGGACAGATCAGCTTTATGTCTGTGGTCCAGCTGTAGGTTTTAATGGTATCCTTTTTCATTCACATAGGCATCTGGTGTTTTTATTTGTACAAAGCAGGGAGAGGTCATGGTAATCTGAAATGTGTCACAAGGGGAGACCCACAGTGCCCCAGCTTGAGGGGCAGGTTGTCTGTTTGTTGAGATCTGCCCTGAGCAAGGCAACCAGCAGGTCCACTGGGAATTGGAGACAAAAGCCACATGGCTGAGTGGAAATACCAAGAGGTCATACATAGGATGCATAGGGCTGGTGGTGAAGAGGTGGCTGTTCTCCTGTACCAGGCTACTCTTTCCAAGGCTAGAGGAGGCTGGTGGCAGATGGTGACACTGTAGCTGATCTAATTCTTCTCCTGCCCTGCCCTGCCACTTGTGCCTGTGAGGATAAGTTATCAGTTCATCCACACAAAGCCTTGATTCTTACAGGTCTATTCTGATGCCCTTGTTTCTCCTGAGGTCACTGCCTCACAGCTTCACTAGTCCCTGCAGCACCAGCAGCCCGAGATAAGAGCCACTCATATGATGGAGCATCCATCTGCTTATACAACCAAAAAAAGAAAAAGTCTAAGATCAAGACAAAAGTTCTTATCAAGTTAACAAAATTCTTGAAACTCCTTTCTTTCTCCAAGTCAGGTTACAAAAATGATTCAATGGAAATGCTTTGCGTTAGATAAAGGGATAAACAGCTCATGTTTCACATTCATCTTTTCTTCCATCAAGTGAATCAAACTTTTAAAGCCTTAAAATAGATTGCCCTTTTAAGTTCCATCCTATAAGATTATACCTTCTCACTTTGGTTCTTTTTCCAATTAATTGTCCATTTGCAGAATGCATATGCACTTACTTCAGTTTGGTATGTTTCATTAGAGCCTTCTCAGTGATGAGCTTCGTTCCCCATGGTCTGACGTGAAGATATTCATTAAAGAAATCCTTTAAAATAACTTTAAAATCCTTTAAAATAAATCAATAAATTTTGAACATTTATAAAGAAGTAACAAAGCACAATTTACCTTCCTAAAAATAATTTAATTTGTTGTGGCTGTTTTAAAGATTTGAAATCAGGAGGAAATTCTTTCCAAGTGCTTTTTATAATAATTTGGAATCTGATCCTCATTCAAATGTACATGATAATACCTAATGCATATCAGAGTAACTCCTGTGAGAAGGATACATGTGTTAGACTGTACAAAGATAAAGAAGAAGGAACATGAAAATGCAGAAAGGCAGGTGGGAGGAACTTACATCCTATTCACCCTTCCCTGAGTAATTTTCCAGTTTGCAAGAAAACATTGTCCTGCTTTGATAACAGAGGTGAGCATGATTTAGTCTGACTTGTGGTAAAAATCCTATGTAAATGCATTGCTCATGTTATTTTATTCAAATATTTTTGTGTTTACTTTTCCATTGTTTTAAGGAGGCAGACAGGTTGCACCTTCTTGATTAAAGAGTGATTTCTTCCACAAAACTCTCCTACTTCAAACATGTGGACAGTTTTATACTAAGAAACAAAACCCTAGATTTTTGTATTGGCAAGCAAAAATTAAATTTATTCTCCTCTACTAACCTAAGAAATTAACAGCTATTAACAAGAAAATACTGAATAAAAAGTAATTATCTCAGAACACCTATAAATATGAATTGTGTATGACATATTAAAAGAAAGACCAAGCACATTATTAATTGACAAATGGTAAGACTGCTCATTTGACCACCGATCTTTATCACTTACAAGAACATAATATAGCTGGGCACCAAGTTGAGAGATGCTCTCTCTCCTTTAACCATAAGATGATTAGCAAGAAGGTATCATTTGTGGGGCAAGATTCCCCAAATTCACACATATCCTGTTAGATCAAACTCCATTCAACCTAGTCTAACAGCCACATCAAACATTGAAGTTCAAACCATATAGACAATGTAAACAAAACCAGTATATTATCCTGACTGTGCAATAATAATAAACTTTTGATGAAACTACCATTTTCAACTTATTTCTCACAGGTCTATTGCTACTGAGCTAAGATAGGTATTTTTAAATGAGTGTTTCTGTATTGATGATAAGTGATAACTTAGTTTTCTTGTTTTCAATACTTCCCTACTCATACGTAATTAAGAGACATGACACATGGATGAAAAAACACTTATATTATTTTTATTCAAATATGATGATTTTATTCTTTTTAATTTAATTTTATTTTTTCAAATACATTTGTCTCTGCCTACCCCCCACCATTTTCCCTTGCCCCTTCCCTCCTTCCCTCCCTCAGCTTTTCCTCTTTGGTTTTGTCCATGAGTTCTTGCTATATGAGTTCCTTGACTTTCCCCTTCCCCTCCTTGTCCCTGCCCCCCTCCCTCCTTCCCTCTTGTCGCTGTTGATTTCTTTTCCTTTCAATGTTGCTGGTCTTATTTTCCTTGCATCTTTATATTGTTGGTAAGGTTCCACTTATAGGTGAGATCATATGGTATTTGTCTTTCGCCCCCTGGCTTATTTCGCTTAGTATAATGCTCTCCAGTTCCATCCATGCTGTCGCGAAGTTTAGTAGTTCTTTTTTTCTTTCTGCTGCATAGTATTCCATTGTGTATATGTACCATTACATTTTTATCCAATCATCTACTGATGGGAATTTAGGTTCCTTCCAACACGTGGCTATTGTAAATTGTGCTGCTATGAACATTGGGGTGCACAGGTTCTTTTGTATTGGCGTTTTGGTATTCTTAGGATATAGTCCCAGCAGGGGAATCACTGGATCAAAAGGCAGTTCCATTTTCAGCTTTTTGAGGAAATTCCACACTGCTTGCCACAATGGCTGTACCATTCTGCATTCCCACCAACAGTGGACTAGGGTTCCCTTTTCTCCACAGCCTCACCACCACCTGTAGTTTGTTGATCTGTTTATGATGGCCATTCTGACTGGTGTGAGGTGGTACCTCATGGTGGTTTTGATCTGCATTTCTCTGATGGCTAGTGATGCTGAGCATTCTTTCAAATGCCTCTGGGCCTTCTGTATCTCCTCCTTGGAAAAGCATCTTCCCAGGTCCTTTGCCCATTTTTTGATTGGATCGTTTGTCTTCTTGGAGTGGAGTCGAGTGTGTTCTTTATATATCTTGGAGATCAAACCTCTATCTGATGTATCATTAGCAAATATATTTTCCCATATGGTTGGCTCCCTTTTCACTTTGCTGTTGTTTTCTTTTGCCGTGCAGAAGCTTCTTATTTTGATGAGGTCCCATTTGTTTATTCTTTCATTTATGTCCCTTACTTTAGGAGACATATCAGTGAAAAAATTGCTGCATGGGATATCTGAGAGTTTCCTGCCAATATTCTCCTCTAGGACTTTGATGGTGTTGCGACTTATATTTAAGTCTTTTATCCATCTTGAGTTTCTTTTTGTGTATGGTGTCAGCTGAAGATCCAATTTCAATTTTTTGCATGTAGCCGTCCAGCTCTCCCAACACCATTTGTTGAAGAGGCTCTTATTGCTCCATTTTATGCTTCTGCCCCCTTTGTCAAATATTAGATGCCCATAGAGACCTGGGCTTATTTTGGGGCTTTCTATTCTGTTACACTGGTTTATGGGTCTGTTCTTGTGCCAGTACCAGATTGTTTAGAGTATAGTGGCTTTGTAGTAGAGTTTGATGTCCAATATTGTGATCCCTCCTACTTTGTTTTTCTTTCTCAAAATTGCTGTGGCTATTCGGGGTCGTTTATGGTTCCATATAAATTTTTGAAATGTCTGTTCTATTTCTGTGAAATATGTCATTGGTCTTAATAGGGATTGCATTGAGTCAAATATGATGGTTTTATATACTTATAATAATTAAATATCAAAACATATTAAGAATTCTATGAGTTTTATGAAATATACATCAAAACAGACTTCAAAAGGTCTGAAGCAGACTATAAGTAACATGAAATAGTTTTCATAGGCTGCACTTAAATTTGTTTAGGTGGGATTATGGCTTTAATTAATATGATGGTGAATCAGTTTAGGAGAAGCTAAGTCAGCCTTCTCAGACCATTCTCAGACTTCCAACTCCGCATTTGTGTAGCTTCCTCTGTCTTACCTCTCCCCGTTCCTTCAGCTATTTAGAGCTAGGCATCCATCCACCTGTCATCCAGAAGCCACCCTCCCAGCAATGTGTTACATAGCACCTGCACAGAAGCATATTTATTAAATACTTAAGATATTTATATTCTATTCTGGAAAGATTGATTCATGGGTGTAAGAGTCTCAGTCATTGATGAAGTGGTTCCTCCCAATAGCCAACTGAGGCAAGATGGAATGCATTGACGAAGGAATGCCTCAGTTTAAAAGTAAATATGATGCATACTAACTTGGGATTTTCCTTGTAGAATAAGAACGGAGTGACAGAAAAAAGAGAAAAGGAAAGAAAAGAAAAAACAAGGGAAGAGGGAAGGAGGAAGCAAGAAAGGAGAAGGGGGAGGGGGATGAGAAGAAGGGAAAGGAAAAAAGAAAACTGATAAATTTGGCTTTGGAGTTGACCAAATAGAATTCCTCATGGGCTCTATTTCCTACAAGCTGTGTAACCTCTCAAAGGTTCACTTTCTTATAATACCTTCCTGCAAAATAGTTGGACTCACCCCAGTTATTAGTATTAAATGAAGTGATACAAGTAAAGAGTGGCTATAAGTACCACACCAAAGAAAGTCTCAAAGCGATTCAGGTCAAGTCTCCCAAGCAGATGAATGTGCCAGGGAGCACTGTCTTCAAACCCCAATTCTTTACTGGGAATTTGTGGTAGGAAAAGGCAGGTGGTGCAGAGGTCACAATAGTAAAAGAATCAAATAGGAATAAAGCAAGTCATAGTGTAAGGTCAAGTGTCTCTCCTTCTAAACAAAAACACCATGGGGCCCTGAATTATAAAAAAGTGAGGTCCTCACAAGACAGTGACAGGAGAAACTGCTGGGACAGATCCTATTCCTCTAAATTTCTAACACTATTATTGTATGTCTGTCTCCCATGGGGAAGACAGGTCACTTATTCAATCTCTACTTTCTATGCTTCATGGAACTCAAGTCTTCTCTATTTCCTGTGACCTTTGGAGTCCTGAAGCTCTAATGGTCCAATGGCCCCTGGGGCTCTTTTATAGCACATTTCACTTCTCTCTCACATCATCACAGATTAAATTTCCTAAATTCAAAGCTCCATCATCTCACAAAGCTGTACCACATCCTATCCCACCCACCACACTCCCCTCGTATCTCAACATCCACTAGAAAAAGACTGGAATTATGGCCTCCTGCATGAACTTGATCTATATAAATCTTGGCCAGCAGATCGTACTACTTCACTCCACCTCTCCTGAATAATTTTATTGCTTTATACCAACTCTCTTTCCTCACTTTGTCCACATTTGTTTACAGCATAGAAGTTAGTCCTGACATAAATGTCTTACAAGTGAAGAAAATGTGACAGAAGCTGTCACTTGTTTGGTCTGCATTTGTACATGCAAACTCCAAGTGGTTTAGTCATCTCTCAAAATACTTCTTCAAGATCTGAAACCAAGTAGTCTGAGTGTCTTAGACATATGAACAAATATTAAAGCTAAAATCTAAAATATATCAATCATATAGATTAATCTTTAGCTAGTTTTCTGTACCAACTTATTACAAACTTCTCTTTATCAACCCATTTTTCTTTAACAACTCATTAATAAAATGTTACCCTTTTTATTCACCGCCAATCCCAACATATTAGCAAGCACTCCCCAGATTAAATTTGAACAGTGAGGAAATGAGCAGTATCAAGAATCATCAGATTTTGGTCCAAGCAGGTGGATGGATGTCAGTGCCATTTCCTGGCATGAAAAAAAAGCATGTTTGGGTATGGGGGTAAATCAGTTGCTCTGTTTTAGACATGTTTGAGATGTCTAAATGGAGGTTATTGGGAGAACATATTTAAGCTAAGGAGAAAGTCAAGAATGAAGATAAACTAGCTATTTACCTGCTGTCTCTGCTCTAAGACCACCTTTCTATAATATACATTTCTGTAAATTACATTTCCCTTACCCCTTGGTCTGTGGGCTTTCTGTTCAGGTTTTATTTTAAGAAGAGTATAAAGAAAGAGAGAGATAAACTTCACGTTTTCCAATGGCAACCAGGCATTGTTCTAGCAGATGGCAGCCTCCAGCTTTGAGCTTCTTCTTCAAGGGAACCATCACCCTGCCTCACATTCTTACCAGGCCTCCACCTCTAAAAGCCAGAGTACCAGCAACCCATCTAGCCAGCCAGCCAGCCAGCCATCCATACATCATCCAACCATTGATCATCCAACCATTCATCTCTGTCAGCCCAAGTACCCACTTGGCCATGCCCAGCTCAGCAGTCTGAGAGGTCACTAGGCTGGGCCCTCAGAGATCTGAGCACACATGGGGCCATGCCTCCTCCTCAGAGGCTAGTGCACCAGCCCTGCAGGTATCCCTCCTCCAAGCTCCAGGTTTCTTATTTTCTAAGAGTGATTGTTATTTCCTATAGTTACAAATTTCTGGGATACCTCAGCTTCCCCTTTTCACTTCTATCTCTGAAATTCTAAATGTGGTTTCTGTTTTACTGAATATACTGACTGACATAGGTGACAGATAGATAAATATAAATAAATAACATGGATAAAGAGACATAGTTTTCCTCTCTATTAACAGTGGGTGGTTTGCTATTTCTGAATTGACTGCTGAAACTAATCAGAAGTAAAGTCTTACATTAGTCCTCCTGTATTACTAGCTAGTAATAATACTAACAACAAATTATTTGTATTTCCTATACATATCTCCTTGATCTATTTTTCTTGTTCCTCAATCAGTATATATCAAAATAGTTTACTGTTTAGACCAAAAATTCTTTGTCTTGTTGTAAGAAAATTTCTCTACCATTTTATCTGCAATTTTGGATACTAAGTAGGAAAACTAGGGCTCATTAAGAGAATTAATTAAAAGCATCTTAAGTAATATCCCTTACCCATAGGAAAATTACAACATGTTTTATTGTTGACATCATTACAGATGTCCCCATTTCCCTCCACCCCCCATACCTACTGCCAACCACCTCTTACCCCTCTTCTTTGGCCATAACCATACTGTTGTCTGTCTCTATTAGTAATGTATATATGTTCTTAGGTTAATCTCTTAATATGTATAACAAATTTAAGCTAGGTTTTTTCAAGTATAATTATTGAAGTAACCCTATACAGGACTTTTACTTAGTTTTTTCCGACTGTTTTTTACAACTGACTGATACATGCATATATAGATACATAAAAATGGAAGTTAAAGTTCTTATTTAACAACACTTCATTATTCACATTCTCTGCCCAATAGGGTTTGGCCCAAATAACTGTAAGTAGAATTATGATATGCTCAAGTTTTCAAATACT
Organism: Pteronotus mesoamericanus; assembly: GCF_021234165.1. Taxonomy (NCBI): domain Eukaryota; kingdom Metazoa; phylum Chordata; class Mammalia; order Chiroptera; family Mormoopidae; genus Pteronotus; species Pteronotus mesoamericanus. The sequence continues at coordinate 65,460,661 of NW_026555321.1, forward strand.
ATCACCACTCTTTTCCTCTTTTGACAGGGGATTGAGTGGAAAATCTAGTAATTTGAGCTACATACAATGATGGAAGAAACAGGTGTTGCCAAATATTAGTGCTGCATAATGCCATTTTTAACAGTATCATTGGCATCCATATGAGTGACATTATTTTCCAGTTAGCAAACAATTTTTCAATTAGTCCCATATTGGACCTCACCTCTGTCAATGTTTGTAGTGAAAGTGAGTCGTTTTTGGCCCCAAGACATGCTGTTAGAAATTAAATGTGCAACCTCTACTGTGCCTTGTGGAACCACTTAGACAACTGCACATTTTGCATGGTCTTGCCTGTGTGGCCATAGAGAGAATCATCTTATCTTCTTCTTTGGCAGCTCTGGGATAATATACAGAGCTGGTTCTGAACTGTGGAATGCCAGCTGGAGACCCCTCAAAATGTCCACAAATATAATTCATTTTCTTTGGAAACAGGAATTACAGGTTCTTCCAAAATATGATTTAATTATGCACTAACATAAAATGTCATCATCCTAGTACACTTGACATTTTTAATACATATTCTACTCCTGCCATCTATATCAATGACAAATGACAGAAAAATGGCCTAATTAAAATTATATCATCTGAGACATTTTATATAATAATGGGCCATTAGAATTTGTAAAACAATTCAATGAATTTAGATTTTTTAAAAGTCCAGTAAGCTCCTGAGAAAACTAAAGCAAGCACTGAATATTCAATCTATCAATCAAAAGGCTTGAGGAGGAGAGCCAGGCACTGAACTGAGTCATGGCAACATCACTGACTTGTCTTTGACCTTGGACGAGCATTTCATCTTCCCCAATACCATTTCTTCATCATCATGAATAGAGGGCTAAATTAAAGGCTTTCTAAGATTATTTCAGGCAACAGATTCATAAAATCTTAATATTTACTGGGTAGCCACATGTCCAGAACTTGCTAGATGCTATGTGGAATCTAGACATAGAGTTCATCATGAGTTGCTTACAGTCTAGTTTTATAAGAAATAGGAAAAACATAAATAGTACAAGAAAAGACAATTAATAAACAATTATCAGTATCCCAATTTTATGCTATTGGGCTTTCAGAAACTTGGGGACTCGTATGATGATTTACTTTTCTTTTGGCTGTTGTGGTAGAGCCATAATCTGCACTATCCCAGTGGATATGCTCTATATTTTGAGTATATATTCTTTCAGGTCTAATATGCTGAATCATAGCTTTGGGCTGTTTTTCAGGGATGATTGACAAGTTAATTTCTCTTTAAAAAGCCAGTAAACAGTATGCTTTGTAACTTACCTTTAGTTATTTTTCTGTATTTAATTACATTTTAGAGAAAAAAATCACAGTACCTAATACTTTAAAAGCTAGAATTAAAGTGCATTAAGGCTTCTTGAATCTTGTTATCTGTCATTCTAAATCCTCTTTAACTTAGGTATAAAGAATAATAGATAGACATATATTCAGTTAGGGTACTGAAGACTTTTACTGGCTTTGAATTACAAGATTTTCAACTATCACTGTTTAAGCTTCAACTTGCTGTCAATTTGTCCTGACAAGGCCAATATAAGATTCTAATAGTTGTGATTGTGGAGGGGGTGCTTTTTCATTAGGTAAGGCAATGTGTCAATTAAAAGGGTATTGAGATAAAGAAATTGAAACTAGATTAAGATTATACTTTTTCATGGATGATAAGAAAATCCATTTTCCAGTTACATTTCAATGAGGATCTCCTCTCAGAGGCAAAGCTGGAATACCTTAAACATTTAAAACACTGTCTTTGGTCTTTAAAAATCTTACTGCCTAGTAATCATACCAAAAAAATATTTGTATATATGAAACAAGCATTTTAAAGAAAATGAAGTGCCAATATCAAATATCGGCAGTAACTTTTTTTTAATAAATTAATTTATTTTATCCAAATACATTGTCTCTGCCTTCCCCCAACCACTTTCCCTTGCCCCCTCCCCCCACTCCCTCCGTCAATCCTTCCCCTTTGGTTGTGTCCATGAGTTCTTGCTATATGTTTCTTGACTTTCCCCTTCCCTTCCTTTTCCCCCGCCTACCCCTCCCTCCTTCCCTCTCGTCTCTGTTGGTTTCTTTTCCTCTCACTGTTGCTGGTGATTGAGAGGCTTGCTGGGTAGAGCAGCCTGTTTGTAGGCCCTTGCTTTTCATGACTTGGAATATTTGTTGCCATTCCCTTCTGGCTTATAGTGCTTCTGTTGAGAAGTCAGCTCCTAGCTGTATCAGGGCTCCTTTGTATGTTACTGCCTATTTCTCCCTTGCTGCCTTGAGGATTCTCTCTTTGTCTTTGATGTTTGCAATTTTAATGATGTCTCAGAGTGAGCATCCTTGGGTCCCTCTTGAGTCGGACCCTCTGTGCCTCCTGGACCCATGAGACCTTTTCTCTCCTCAAATTGGGGAAATTTTCCATCATTTCTATTTCAGACAGGTTCTCTGTCCCATCCTCTTCTTCTTCTCCTTCTGGTATCCCTATTATATGGATATTACCACGTTTCAGGTAATCCTGCATTTCACTCAATGCCTCTTCATTCTTTTTGAGTCCTTTTTCATTTTCTTGTTCTTTCTGGGAGGTTCTTTGTACCTTGTCCTCCATCTCACTGATTCAATCCTCGGCTTCATCCAGCCTGCTTTGGATTCCTTCTACTGTGTTCTTCAATTCAGAAATGGTATTCTTCATATCCTCTTGTGTCTTCTTGATAGTTTCTATGTCCTTTTCCAGGTTGATAGAGTTTGCTGTAAGATCCTGATAGTTTCTCTGCAGTTTCTCATAGTTTTCTTTGAGCTGGCTGAGCTCATTGAGCTTCCTTAGAGCCATTGTTTTGAATTCAATATCTGATAGTTCCCTTGCCTCTATTTCATTTAGCTCTCTCTGTGGGGAGTCCCCTTTTCCACTCATTTGGGGGGAACTTATTTTTCTTCCCATTTTAGTGAGAGTCTATAATTTTATTTATTTATCTATTTATTTTTGCTTCTGCTTCAATTGATCCATCTAGATTTCCTGACTTTGTGGATTAAACTTGTATGGTAGTAGGTGGGTCTTGTTATTTATTTTTATCTTTACTTTTCTTTCTGGGCCTCCCTCTGATGATGTCAGCTGTTGACCCTATATGACCTTGGGTCGTTTCTTTGAGCCTTCCAGGAATCTACTGTCTGTGCCTGATTCCTGCTTTGGGCAGCTCTGTGACCCCTTCAGCCAGGGATCCACTATTTCTGTGGATCGCTCTGTACTCTCATGCGGGCGCCTTGAGCGTGCTCCCCAGCCCCAGCAGGATCCCCTGTGCACCTGGGTGCGTCCCTGGTCTGACCTGGTCATGTGCGCTTGCCCCCACCAGGGGCTTATTCGCCCACCCTCGTGCACTCACCTGTCGTCCATGCCTGGTGGGCGCCCCTCACTGGTCAGTTTAGGATCCTCTATTGTGTGCTTTCCTGCTTTTGGCTCTTTGGGGGCATGGCCTGCCCGGGCAGAATGGTGACTATGGGCAGGGGAAGGAGTCAGCTCCTTGACTCTCCGGTTAATCCTGTCTCCAGTCTCTCCACAAGAGTCTCTGGGCAGCTCTGTGACCACTTCGGCCAGGGATCCACTGTTTGTGCAGACCTTGTTGTAATCACGCACCTTCCGGCTCTGGAGCCCGCTTCGGCCTCTTTGGGGGCATGGCCTGCCTGCACAAATGGGGCTATGGAATGGGGAGGGATTCTGCTCTGGGGCTCTCAGGTAATCTTCCAGTTCTTTCCCCAACCCCACCGTCTCCAGTCTCTTCTCACGGGTCTCTTTGCAGCTGTGTGTCCCCTTTGGCCAGGGATCCCCTATTTCTTCCAGCCAGTCTGCACTCAGCCCCTAGCCCACGTGCGCACAGGCTGTGTGCGGAGCACACAAAAAGGTGGTTAATTGATTCTCATATGCCTGAGCGAGGTGGTAGCTGCAGAGTGGGAGGTGATTTTTCACCGGTGCTCCACTGGCCACTGTCTCAGTTCTCTTCACAGAGTTTTCCTTGCCAGTCTTTCCTCAGGCACCAGCCCACTTTCCTGCCACCTCTACCCAGAGATCAAGGAAGGCAACTGCCACTGCAAAGTTTTGCATTGGCCCTTTAAATGTCTCTTTGCATCTCCAGCCACTTGTCTCTGGCAGAGAGCGCCCCTAAGCTTTTCGGGGTTGCGTTCTGTTTGTGTTTTCCTGGTTTCAGCTGCTGTAGTCTAGGGGACCCTGTTTATGGTTCAGACCCTGTTCTTCTCAAGGGGATCCAACTGGCCATTTCAATGTCTCTCCGGTGCTGGTGCCCGACGGTGCCCAGCCCACCCTACCCTCTCGAGCCTCCACCGCACTTCTCACCCTTTAGGATGTGTGAGAGGTGATTCCAGTCTCTGTCCGCAGCTCCTCTCCCTCTATCGTTCCATTGTTTTCCAGGTGATTTCTCCACTATTTAGTCACAATTCCAGTTTGGTCTTGGGAGGAGCTCAGTGTGACTCTCATTCTCTCCTTCACCATTCCCTCCCCCCTAAATTCGTGTTTCAGGTTTCTTTGGCTATATTCCTAGAAGTGGAATTGTTGGAATAAGGCATTTTCATTTTTGATTTTCTGATGTAACTCCACACTGTTTTTCACAGTGGCTGTACCGATCTGCATTCCCAGCAACTGTGCATGAGGGTTCCCATTTCTCCATATCCTTGTCAGTACTTGTTGATTTGTTAATGATGGCCATTCTGACAGGTGTGAGGTGATAGCTCTTTGTAGTTTTAATTTGCATTTCTCTGATGATTAGTGATGTCAAGTTTCATTTCCTATGTTTATTTGCCACCTGTATGTACTCTTTGGAAATGTCCGTTCAGGTCCTTTGCCCATATTTAATTTTAATTTAATTATTTTATTTTTTAACGTATATAATTTTTATTATATTTTTTCCATTACCATTTAGTTCCCTTATAGTTCCTTCCCCCAGTAATTACCAACCTGTTGTCCATGTCCATGAGTCCTTTTTCTTCTTTGCTCAATCCCTCTACCCATAACCTCCCGCAGCTCCCTTTTTTTATTGGATTGTTTTTTATATGTTGAGTTTTATTAAGTTCTTTATAAAGTTTGAATATTAACCCCTTTTCAGACATATCACTGTTGAATATGTTCTCTCATTCAGTGAGTTCTCTTTTCATTTTGTTTATGATTTCCTTTGATATGCAAAAACTTTTTAGTTTGATGTAGTTCCATGTTTTCTTTTTTTCTCATTTCCTTTGAATGATGCAACATATCAGAAAAATTACTGCTATGAGAAAAGTATGGGATTTTACTGCCTATGTTTTCTTCTAGGATTTTTATGGTTTTGAGTCTAATATTCAAGTGTTTAATCCATTTTGAGTTTATTCTTGTGTATGGTGTAGGAAAGTGGTTTAGTGTCATTTTTTTTGCATGTATCTGTCCAGTTTTCCCAGTGTATGTTTTTCCTCTTTTGTCAAATATTAATTGACCATAAAGGCATGGGTTTATTACTGGGTGCAGAATTCTATTCCATTCATCTATATGTCTATTTTTATGCCAGTATCATATCATTTTAAATACTGTGACCTTGTAGTGTAGTTTGATATCATGTAGCCTGATTCCTACAACTTTGTCCTTGTGCCTCAAGATTTTTGTGGCTCTTCTGGGTCTTTTGTGGTTAGTTGATATTACTTACGTGGATTCCAGAGTTTTTCCAGAACACGTTTTGTTTTTAGATAGCTGTCTAATTTTTATCTTTGTGGGGAAATGGAGGCTAGGATATCCTACTCCTCAATTTGGTAGCATGACTTGTAACTTGTGTGCCTTAAGTGGCTAAAGGTAAATCATCTTCCTAGAGGCAAGAGTAGTATTAAATGGGCTCAGTGAAAATAAGATAGCTGGTCAATAGGGTAAATTGATAAAAACTTAGCTGTTACTTAACTATCAGGGTTTATATGAGTGTTTACATACATATATTTGAATAATATATAACACAGAGCTATAAACCAGAGCAAGAAAGATAATATAAAATATCTGGATGCTGCTAGAAATCCAGTTTTATGTTCTGTTTTTTCTTATCAATATAAAGTAAGGCTTTCAGCCTTTATATATTCCACAAGGACCTGATTTTCAATATATGTGTGATGTTGCATAATCTAGATGAGTTCTGCATTATGTAATAAGTTCTCTAATGACCAGTAGAACTCTGATTTAGTAAATACCCTAGAAAGTCTTCTTAGAACTCAATATGTAGGCTATGTATTAGAAAAAAGAATTCACTAAGAGAAGATCCAGGATATGTCTGAAAGAGATGTCTGCAATGAAAGTTCAGCAGTGATTTGCAGAACTGCTTCTCACGCTAAAAGATGATCTAGTTTGCTTCTAGGTAAGAGATTTATCTACATACTTAGTGATAGTTAATGATTTTTGCTGGTTTTTAAAAAACATAATATTGAAATTTAGTTAGTTCTTTCTAATCTCTACAGTCTCATATGAGAAATGCACTGTTGTTAGACTTTTTTTCTTTAAATATATATTTTATTGATTATACTATTATAGTTGTCCCATTTTTTCTTCCTTTTATTCCCCTACACCCTGCACCACCCAACCGCTGCAGGATTCCTTCCTCAACTTAGTTCATATCCATATAAGTTCTTTGGCTGCTCCATTTCTTATACTGTTCTTAACCTCCCCCTGCTTATTTTGTATCTACTACTTATGATGCTTATTCTCTGTACCTTTTCCCCCATTCTTCCCTTTGTTTTGCTGTTCATAGTTTTTGATCTTCTTTTTCTTAGATAAGTCCCTTTATTTAACATTTCATATAATAAGCGCTTGGTGATGATGAACTCCTTTAAATTTACCTTATCTGAGAAGCACTTTCTGTCCTTCCATTCTATTTTTTTTCATTTTCACCAAAACTTTATTGATGTGGATATTTTGAACGTGTTGGCTATCTCCCATGTGGTATAAGGTTGATTGTTATCAATTATGTCATTTTTTTCTTTTTCTTTTTTATTTTTTAAAAATTTAGAAATCATGTTTATTCTATTACAGTTGTCTCAATTTTTACCCCTTTACCCCCTCACTCATCCCACCTCCACCCCCCACTCCCACAGTCAATGCCCACTCTGTTGTCTGTGTCCCTGGGTCATTCATACATGTTCTTTATCTTGTCCCTCCCCCTTCTTTCCACCATTCTCCTCTTTCCCCATCTCCTCTGATCACGTTCAGTCTGCTCCATGTTTCCATGCCTGTAGTTTATTTTGTTCATTAGTTTATTTTGTTGAATAGAGTCCACTTATAGATGAGATCATATGGTAACTGTCCTTCATGAACTGGCTTATTTCATTTAGCTAAATATTATCCAGGTCCATCCATGTTGTCACAAAAGGTAGGTGTTCCATCTCTCTCTCTCTTTCTTTATTTCTTAAATGCAGATTAATTTTATTTTTTTAAATGTCAAAGTTAATTATAAAATATTTAAAAAAAATTTAAACCCTTATAAAGTCTCAGCAATTAAACCAACATGACACAAGTACAGACATAATCAAGTAGATCAATGAAATATAATGAGCATTCTAGAAACAAACATATATATCCAGCTAACAATGTAATATATGATTAAGTTGATATTTCAAATTAATGGGTAAAATAAGGCCTATTCAACAAATAAGGTGCATGGACCACTATTACTTGAAATAAAACAAATATAGAGCCCTCTTTCACACATTATACAAGACATATTCAGGTGAGTTAAAAATCAATATGTAGAATCTAAGGAGTTTTAGAAGAAAATAGAACTAATATTTTTCATGAACTGAAGTAAAATATTCAAACCCAGAAGCTATAAAGTAATTATTGAGAATATGACTATATTAAACATTTAACTATATAGTAGTATACATATAAAAAAGTTAAAGAACAAGGAATAGAATAGAAAAGTATTTGCAATACATCTAAAACATGGTTAATAGGTTTTTTTTTTAAGTGAATAAAGTTCTACAAACCTTTAATCAATAAATTGATAAAGAATACCAAAAAGTGATTTAAAACTTTCTTTTTTTTTATTTTATTTTATTTTTTTAATTAATTTATTTACTTTTTAAATACATTTGTCTCTGCTTTCCCCCCACCTCTTTCCCTTGCCCCCTCCCACCTTCCCTCCCTCAGCTCTTCCCCTTTGGTTTTGTCCATGAGTCCTTGCTATATGTTCCTTGACTTTCCCCTTCCCTTCCCCTTCCCTGCCCCCGCCCTTCCCTCTTGTCTCTGTTGATTTCTTTTCCTTTCAGTGTTGCTGGTCATATTTTCCTTGCTTCTTTGCATTGTTGGTTAGGTTCCGCTTATAGGTGAGATCATATGGTATTTGTCTTTCGCCCCCTGGCTTATTTCACTTAGCATGATGCTCTCCAGTTCCATCCATGCTGTTGCAAAGTTTAGTACTTCTTTTTTTCTTTCTGCTGCGTAGTATTCCATTGTGTATATGTACCATAATTTTTGATCCAATCATCTACTGACGGGCATTTAGGTTGCTTCCAACACTTGGCTATTGTAAATTGTGCTGCTATGAACATTGGGGTGCATAGGTTCTTTTGTATTGGCGTTTTGGGGTTCTCAGGGTATATTCCCAGAAGGGGAATCGCTGGATCAAAAGGCAGTTCCATTTTCAGCTTTCTGAGGAAATTCCACACTGCTTTCCATAGTGGCTGCACCAGTCTGCATTCCCACCAACAGTGGACTAGAGTTCCCTTTTCTCCACAGCCTCGCCAGCACCTGTTGTCTGTGGATCTGTTTATGATGGCCATTCTGACCGGTGTGAGGTGGTACCTCATGGTGGTTTTGATCTGCATTTCTCTAATGGCTAGTGATGCAGAGCATCCTTTCAAATGCCTCTGGGCCCTCTGTATCTCCTCCTTAGAAAAGCATCTGCCCAGGTCCTTTGCCCATTTTTTGATTGGATCATTTGTCTTCTTGGAGTGGAGTCAAGTGAGTTCTTTATATATCTTGGAGATCAAACCTCTATCTGATGTATCATTAGCAAATATATTTTCCCAAATGGTTGGCTCCCTTTTCATTTTGCTGATGTTTTCTTTAGCCGTGCAACACCATCAAAGTCCTAGAGGAGAACATTGGCAGGAACCTCTCAGATATCCCACGCAGCAATTTTTTCACTGATATGTCTCCTAAAGCAAGGGACATAAAGGAAAGAATAAACAAGTGGGACCTCATCAAAATAAAACTTTCTTTAAAAAACAATAGAAATAGGCAAGAAATATACAAAAACAGATTTAGTTTCAACAAATAGTAAAGGAACAATTAAAATAACATCATTGTCACAATCATATTAATGAGTATTAAAAATATTGGTAATATCAAGTGTTGGCAACTCTGAAAAGAACTGGGTATTCATAGAAACTTCTTCATCTTAAAGGAGTCCCTTTAACATATTTTGCAGTGCTGTTTAGTGGAGGTGTATTCTTTTAGCCTTCTTCTGTCTAGGAAACTCCTTATTTCACCATCTATTTTAATTGAGAGCTTTGCTGGGCAGAGCAGTCTTGGTTGCAGACCTTTGCTTTTCATTACTTGGAATATTTCTTGACATTCTCTTACAGTGTTCCTGTTGAGAAGTCAGCTGCTAGCCATATTGGGGCTCCCTAATATGTTAGTCCCTCTTTCTTCCTTGCTGCCTTTAGGATTCTCTGTTTGTCCTTGATATTTGTCATTTTAATGATGATGTGTCTTGGAGTGGGCCTCATTGGGTTCCTCTTGAATGGGCCCTCTGTGCTTCCTGGACTTGTGTGAGTTTTTTCTCCTCCAATTTGGGAAGTTTTCCATCATGCCTTTTTCAAACAGGTTCTCTATCTCTTCCTCATCCCCTTCTCCTTCCTGTATCCCTATTATACAGATATTATTATGTTTAAAGTTGTCCCACATTTCCCTAAATGCCTTTTCATTCTTTTTGAGTCTTTTTTCATTTTCTTGCTCTTTCTGGGAGCTTTTTTCTACCTTGTCTTCCAGCTTGTGATTCAGTCCTCATCTTCATCTAGCCCTCTTTTGATTTCTTGTACTGTGTTCTTCAATTCAGAAATTGTATTCTCCATTTCCTCTTTTCCCTTATTGATAGTTTCTATGTCTTTTTTCATGCTGATATAGTTTGCAGTAAATTCCTCATAGTTTCCCTGTAGTTTTTTTAATTTTTCTTTTTTTTAATATTTATTTTAATTTATTTTTTCAAATACATTTGTCTCTGCCTACCCCTCACCACTTTCCCTTGCTCCCTATAGCTTTTTGTAATCTGAGCTCACTGAGCTCATTGGGCTTCCTTAGAACCATTGTTTGGAACTCATCTGGTAGTTTACTTGTCTCTATTTCATTTAGTTCTCTTTGTGGGGATTCCTCCTTTCCCTTTGAGTCGGGTGTATTTCTTTGTCTTCCCATTATTTGTGAGACTCTTCTCTTTTGCTTCTGCTTCTTAAGTTGATCTGTCTTCATTTCCTGACTTTGTGGTGTGAACTTCTATGGTTGAAGACTGCTGTTTTTACTTTCTGGATCTGGCTCTGATGATGTCAGATGTTGACCCTGTCTGACCTTAGGCAGTCTGTTTGAGACTTCCAGGAACCTACTTTTTGTGGCTGTCTCCTTCAGCTGTTAATCTATTCACTCTGCATTCAGCAGGCTGCCTTAGACAGCTCAGGGCAGGGCAGATTCCCTCCTAGGGGCTGGGTTATTGGGTCCTCATGCTGCTGCCATCAGGGGAAGGAGTCAGCACTGGTATCCACTGGCTACGCTCGCTATTCTCTCCCCAAAGCCTCTGTCCCCAGTCTCCCCTCAAGTGTCGCCAGACCTTCTGCACCCCCATTAGCCAGGGATCTACTGTCTGTGGCTGCCACTCTGCACTCAGCAGGCAGCTTAGACAGCCCAGGGCGGGCTGAATCCCGCCTGGGGGTGCAGCTATTGGGTCATTTACTGCTAGTGCTGCTCAAGGGGAGTGGTCTCTGCCTGACCAAGATGGCCGCTGCCGCATGAGGAATGCGTCAGCACTGAGATCTCACAGGCAACTCTCTCATTTCTTTCCCCAAAGCCTCCTTCCCCAGTCTCTCCTCAGGCATCTCTAGCTCACTCTACTCCCACCTTTGCCGGAGACCAGAATAAGTGGCTGCAAATAAAAATTAATGCGTTGACCCTTTAAACAGTTTTTTGCTTCTCCAGCCACCTGTCTCTGGAAGAGAGCAACCGTGTCGGTTTTGGCAGCTGGCTGTTTTCTGTGTACTTTTTGGGCCCTGGTAGTGTGGGCTATAGATCCCCACTTTCAGTTTAGACCCCACTTTTCTCAGGGGGATCCAACTGGCTGTTTCAATATCCTTCTGGTGCTGCTACCCGTGGGTGCCCCACCTGCCTTCTCAGGTCCGTACTGCACTCCTTACCAGTTAGATTGCGCTAAAGCTGATTCTTCCGTCTCTGAGGTTACAAGGCTCCTCTCTCACTATTGTTCAGTTGCTTGTTCCAGGTGATTTCTCCACAATTTAGTTGTAATTCCAGGTTGGTCCTGGGAGGAAGTCAGTGTGACTTCCACTCACTCCTCCGCCATCTTGATTCTCTCCTAGAAAGACTTTTTTGAGTATTTAGTTATTTAATTATTATGGGTCCTGTCAAGAATTACTTTGGGTTTGGGTTTAAGAGTCATATAGTTTTTGAATCTCTGGGTTTGTTTCTTTTGCCAGATTTGGATGTGTGAGAAATTATGTCTTCCAATATTCTTTCAGCCCCACTCTATTCCTTCTTGCCCTCTAGAACAGCATTGATATGAATGTGGATATTTTTATCATTGTCCCACAGGTCCCCGAGGCTCTACTCATTCTTTTCCAGTTTATTTTCTCTCTGTTTTTCATACAGACTAAATTTTATTGGTCTTTCCTTAAGTTCAATAATTGAATTCTGTCACCTCCACTACTCTTGAGACCATCCAAGTTTATTATTCCTTTTCTTATATATTTCAGGTCTATCATTTTTATACAGTTAATTTTCGTTTCCATTCTTTTCTCGAGATTTTTCTATTTTTTTCTCTTTGTTTCAAGAGAATTTTTCATTGACTATTATTTTTGTGATGGATGCCTTAAAATCCTTGTCAGATAATTGCAGTATCTGGTTTATCTTGTTAGCATCAGTTGATTGTTTTCTTTCATTCAAGTTGTAATCTCTTCATTTTTTGCATGAGTAACTTTTGATTGTGTGCTGGTCATTTCATCTGTTATGATAGGAATGTCTGGATCTTATTTAAATTTTATAATTTGTAGGCATTCCAGTCTACCAGGTGAACGAACAAGCCCCCCTGGCTGTCTGTTATTGGTGGGCAGGGAAAAGAAAGGATGCACACTGACCTCTTATTGTATTATTTTTCTATTCCCAGGATCCCAAATCAGTTTGCCTTCCTCTTCTCACCCTTCAGAATTTTTCTTGGATTGCCTTTGTATTGTATCCAGAATTTATGGTTATGCTTAGTGGGGAGGAGCTGGGAGAAATGAGTCTACTCATGTCATCCAGACATCAGGTTATCACCTACCATAGCATGTTGAAAAAAGAAATTTGTATCAAATAGTGTCAACTTGGAATCCTTGTTCAGCCTCTATATGATCTTATAAATTTATTTTATTTCTCTGAGCCTCACTTTCTTTACCTGTAAAATGGGGCTACATAAGTCCTTTATTCATTCACTAAAAATGTCTGTAATTGTGAGCTTACTCTGAACTGAGCACTGTCCCAAGCACTGGAGACCCAGTGAGGCATGACACATGTGAGGTCCAGCTATCATGGCACCTTGTGGCATCTACAGGTAAATAATAGCTTATCTGAAAATAAGTTATTTCAGAGAGTGATATGTCCTGTGAGCAAAACAAAACATGATACTTGATGGCTGTACTTCCTTTACTCAGAGAGGTTCTCTCTGAGGAGGTGACATTTCATTTCATTCCTTCATTCCATTGATTCAGCCCACATTTATAGACTTCTTACTAGGTTCCAGGTATCTATTTGATCAAAGACCTGAATAATAACAAGGCCCCAATCATTTGAAAATATGGGGAGGGTAGCATTCCAGGCAGGGAAACACTCTGTAAAAAAACTCCTGAGGTAGGAAGAACATCAGCAAGACTGAAGAACAGGGAAAGGTGGTCAATATGTATGGAATATCATAATAAGTGTTTCAGAAATAATCACAAAGATAGGAAAAAAAATTGATTTTGTGCGGGGCCATGATAATGAACTCATTTTATTTTTCTGATAACAGGAAACTTTTAGAAAGTTTAAAGAGATAAGTGATATAATTTATGTATGTTTGAGAGCAATTACTTTAGATGTTTTCTAGGGAAGGGCATATAGGAGAACAAAAAAAGAAGCTAGGATGCTAGTTAAAAATTAGCTGAAAATTAACTAAAACAGTTAAAAAGCTGTTTTAGTAGTCCAAGTAAGACTTGAATTGGAGAGGCAGCTGTGAAATAAAGTTGTAGATTAGTAGTTTGAGCAGGAAAGATTTTTCTGAAGAATTGGGTCTGTGAAGTTAAGGACAAATGAGGAATCTATTTGAGGTTTTGGTTGGATAATAGGAGACATTTTAGAGTCACCATTTTTAGGCTATATACACATCAGGCACTTTACATGTATTATCTGAACGAACCTTGATAACCACTGTATTGTTACAGGGAAGAATAGTATTCAGCTGCCTGCTGCTGTACACAACCATAAATCAGAGATTGATGGGAAAGGAAAAAGGTTTTTATTAACAGGTTGCCGAATTTGGGGGACCTGAGGTCTCCCCTGTTCCAAGCCATTCAGTTGTGCAAAACATAGAAATCCCCTTGTTCCCCAAAAAGACTGAAATACAAATCCATGCCTAAGGATTACCCTCCATTCTTATCTCTCCTTTTGGATTTCAAGGCTGCTGCATGGATGGGTCTCCGTCTCTCCAAATCTGAGCCCTCTCTGTAGAGTGTGAATTTATGAGGCCAGCATCACCATTGCCTTGCTGAAGCTCCCTCCCTTGCCTGGAGCCAGGCTGCACTGCCAGACCACTGTAGCCAGTCATGCAAGGAGCTCAGTCCACTGAGCCCCAGTGTCCAGGGCTGCTTGCACACCCAGGGCCAAAAGGCATTCCTGGTCTGCACATCTGTGTGCTGCTCTCAGGGCAAGAGTATGGGAATAGTTCAGGACCCATGCCATGGTTCCTGCCTAAGCCTACCACTGGCGAGATGCACATCCCACATGATCCTGCTCCAGACCAAGTAGAACATGGCAAGAGCTCTGACTGGGCCCAGTGGCCCACTGGTGGGGCACGTGTCCTGTACACAGGACAGTCTCCCATGGTCATCACTTGAGGAGTGTCAGAAAAGAGAAAACTTTAAGTTGGGCATCTGAGATTTGTTTTAATCAGGCTCTGTACAAGTGGTGTCACAAGCTGCTTTAGTTGTTCACTGTTGCCTCAGGGGTATGGAATAACACCCCAGTTCCAGTTTTGATCCTGGGATGCCTTCAGTACTTCCTAATCCCTCTCTGGGGCCCTCCATTCTTCAGGAGAGAGGCTCTTTTGCTCGCTGCTGCTTCAGTCCACTACCTTAGGGATTCCTCTGACCTCTTCCATCTCTGGGGACAGGGTCTAGCCTCTTGCACTAGGTTGGGGTTTCTCTCTGTCCCCCAGCATTCAGGCCAGACCTCCCCATTACAGTATGATATATATATATACACTATATATATATCTCAATTTACATACATTACAATATGATATATATACTGTATATATACTCTATATATCTCAATTTACATACATTATAGTATGATATATATACTGTATGTATATCTCAATTTACATACATTACAGTATGATATATATACTGTATATATCTCAATTTACATACATTACAGTGTAATATATATACTGTATATATATCTCAATTTCCATACGTTACAATATGATATATATATACTGTATATATATCTCAATTTGGAAGGTCTCAATTTAGGATGAGTATATATATACTATATGTATAAAATAATATATATATATACAATTATTATGTCTACTTTCCTAGTGAAAAATTGAGTGTCAGAACTGAAGATACTGTGAGTTCATTCAAAAATCAAATCTTTCTGAATCCCTTGTTGTCACTCTTAACACAATTCTGCCTTTTCCTTTTTGGGTATGTGGAGGGGTTTACATTGTTAAAATGAGGGTTCTAGAACACCTACATAAATGAAGTTTCTAGACTCAAGACAAAAACCAGTTTCCTTTTTATCTAAAGGAAAAAAGACATAGGAGAAAAACTAGAAGGTAGGTCAGACCATCAAATCAAAGAGAGAAAGGACTTGAGATATGGCAAAAATGTTTGCAAAATGTGAAACTCTCCCCATGCCTGAATGTATATGATGAAAGAAGGAGAGGAGAAATAGCCAGACCCCAGGTAAATAAAACACAATAAATCTTGGCTGTTAGTTCACTGGGCAGGAGAGATTCCAGGAGTAAAAATTGTGGGTGCTCAAGTCTAAGGCTAGAATAGCCATCACTTGTGGAGTATCAGAAAAGAGAAAACTTTAAGATGGGCAGCTGAGATTTGTTTTAATCAGGAGTTAGGTAAGACATGCAGATAGGATAGTGACTGTCATAAAGGAGGAAGTTTATTATGTTCTCAGATTCTTAGAAACAGGAGGTGTGGCATAGGACAGGGCTACAGAGAAGCACGAGCGTGGGTCAAGAAGCAGAGGGAATGAGGAGTGATATGGGAAAGACCCTTTCCTGTGGTTTCAGAGAAGGAAAGGGCAAAGCAGGATAAGCAGAGTTAAGATTGGCTACCTTGAAAGATTTCTGAATGTCTTGGGTGTAGGGGCTGTTCCTAGTTGTCTAATGTCTGGCTCCCTAGTGATTAGGGTGTGTGGATAGTAGCCTGGAATGTGAGAGGCTGACAAGAAAGGATTGGGTGTGTGGCCTCTCTATTGATTGATCTGAATATGAAAGATAAACTCTCCAGCAAATTTTTTGCTATCACTAGGAATTAGCTCAGCAGGAAGAAGCAATCCCTCTGAGGTCAGGGAGGCCCCAGATGTCAAAGCTTCAAAGTACAGAAAATAAAAAGGCATGGCTCACACAATATTGAGCATTTACTATATGCCAGGCACAGGCTCTATCTCATTTATTTCCCATGACAACCCTAAAGGCAAGAATTACGTTTGGATTTTGTAAATGAGGAAATTTATGTTATTTGTGGGAAGAGTCTCAATTTAGAATGAGAGCTGGTCGGTGTCAGTGCACTAAGCCATCACTTAACAGACCTAGGCCCAGCATTCTGCAGCTGCTTCTGGTGTGTCTGTGGGCGGTGAAGAGAAACAGGAGCAGGTGATTTCTAAGTCTTCTCCCTACCTGGATTCCTCTGTCTGTGATGGCTCTGTGGGCAGGAAGGACAAGAGGCAGTGTGTGCAGAAGCATCCTTGGGAGGGAGCTGAACCAGAGGATGTTGTAATATAGGTGGTGGGCAGGGGGGAATTAAACCAGGAGTCAGGAAACCTGCATTTCAGTCCTCCCTGTACCATTTTGTTGCTGGGCAGTAGCACAGAATGACTCCTTGGATCCATGGGCTGGGAATGGGGATTAGAAGTTTAGCAGAGGAACCAACAGTGCTGAAATGAAGTACGAATGGGAAATGATATGTTGAAATAAGCCAGGCAGTGAAAGAAAAATACCATAATTATCTCACCTATAGGTGGAACCTAGTCAACAAAACAAGCAAACAAAATATAACAAGAGACATTGAAATAAAGAGTAAACTGACAGTAACCAGAAGGGAGGAGGGAGGGGATAACAGGGACAAAGAAAGGGGAACAGGTCATTAAGGAGCATGAATAAAGGACCCATGGACAAAGCCAAAGGGGAAAGGATTGAGGGTGGGAGGTGGGAGTGGATGGGGCAGGAGAAAGTGTTGGTGGGAAAATGAAGGCAACTGTACTTGAATAATAAAAAAATGAAGAATAAATAAAAAATACAACATAAGAATGCTGATTATATAGCTTTTTAAAAAGTTACTGCAGAAAAAAAAGATGGCAGAGGAGAGAATGAGAGTCACACTGAGCTCCTCCCAAGACCAAACTGGAATTGTGACTAAATAGTGGAGAAATCACCTGGAAAACAATGGAACGATAGAGGGAGAGGAGCTGCGGACAGAGACTGGAATCACCTCTCACACATCCTAAAGGGTGAGAAGTGCGGTGGAGGCTCGAGAGGGTAGGATGGGCTGGGCACCGTCGGGCACCAGCACCGGAGAGACATTGAAATGGCCAGTTGGATCCCCTTGAGAAGAACAGGGTCTGAACCATAAACAGGGTCCCCTAGACTACAGCAGCTGAAACCAGGAAAACACAAACAGAAAGCAACCCCGAAAAGCTTAGGGGCGCTCTCTGCCAGAGACAAGTGGCTGGAGATGCAAAGAGACATTTAAAGGGCCAATGCAAAACTTTGCAGTGGCAGTTGCCTTCCTTGATCTCTGGGTAGAGGTGGCAGGAAAGTGGGCTGGTGCCTGAGGAAAGACTGGCAAAGAAAACTCTGTGAAGAGAACTGAGACGGTGGCCAGTGGAGCACCGGTGAAAAATCACCTCCCACTCTGCAGCTACCACCTCGCTCAGGCATATGAGAATCAATTAACCACCTTTTTGTGTGCTCCGCACACAGCCTGTGCGCACGTGGGCTAGGGGCTGAGTGCAGACTGGCTGGAAGAAATAGGGGATCCCTGGCCAAAGGGGACACACAGCTGCAAAGAGACCCGTGAGAAGAGACTGGAGACGGTGGGGTTGGGGAAAGAACTGGAAGATTACCTGAGAGCCCCAGAGCAGAATCCCTCCCCATTCCATAGCCCCATTTGTGCAGGCAGGCCATGCCCCCAAAGAGGCCGAAGCGGGCTCCAGAGCCGGAAGGTGCGTGATTACAACAAGGTCTGCACAAACAGTGGATCCCTGGCCGAAGTGGTCACAGAGCTGCCCAGAGACTCTTGTGGAGAGACTGGAGACAGGATTAACCGGAGAGTCAAGGAGCTGACTCCTTCCCCTGCCCATAGTCACCATTCTGCCCGGGCAGGCCATGCCCCCAAAGAGCCAAAAGCAGGAAAGCACACAATAGAGGATCCTAAACTGACCAGTGAGGGGCGCCCACCAGGCATGGACGACAGGTGAGTGCACGAGGGTGGGCGAATAAGCCCCTGGTGGGGGCAAGCGCACATGACCAGGTCAGACCAGGGACGCACCCAGGTGCACAGGGGATCCTGCTGGGGCTGGGGAGCACGCTCAAGGCGCCCGCATGAGAGTACAGAGCGATCCACAGAAATAGTGGATCCCTGGCTGAAGGAGTCACACAGCTGTCCAAAGACCCTCGAGGAGAGACTGGAGAGAGGCGTTGGAGAGTCTCGGTGCTGACTCTTCCCCAGTCCACGATCTCCATCTAGCTTAGGCAGACTACTCCCCTGAGGGACAGGAGCCTGTAAGGGCAGGCTAGTCCCGCCATCAGGAGGCACGCTCCACCCTGTGGTGCCTAAGCCTGACAATTGAGGACAGAGTGACCAGATTGACAATCACAGGATACACGCACAGACAGTAGATTCCTGGAAAGTTCAAACAAATGACCCAAGGTCATACAGGGTCAACCACTGAACCATCAGAGGCAGACCCTGAAAGAAAAGATAAAAATAAATAAATAAATAACAAGACCCGCCTACTACCACAGAAGTTTAATACACAAAGTCAGGAAATCTAGATGGATCAATTGAAGCACAAGCAAAAATAAACAAACAAACAAACAAACAAATAAATAAATAAATGAAAAATAACAGACTCTCAAAAAAATGGGAAGAAAAAGAAGTTCCTTCAAAATGAGGGGAAAGGAGGAATCCCCACAGAGAGAGCTAAATGAAATAGAGGAGAGGGAAGTATCAAATATTGAATCCAAAACAATGGCTCTAAGGAAGCTCAATGAGCTCAGCCAGCTCAAAGAGAACTATGAGAAACTGCAGAGAAACTATCAGGAACTTATGGAAAACTATATCAACCTGGAAAAGGACATAGAAACTATCAAGAAGACACAAGAAGATATGACGAAAACCATCTCTGAATTGAAGAACACAGTAGAAGGAATCCAAAGCAGGCTGGATGAAGCCGAGGATTGAATCAGTGAGATGGAGGATAAGGTAGAAAAAAGCTCCCAGAAAGAACAAGAAATGGAAAAAAGACTAAAAAAGAATGAAAAGGCATTTAGGGATATGCAGGACGACCTACAACACATTAACATCCACATAATAGGGATACCAGAAGGAGAAGAAGAGGAGCAAGGGATAGAGAACCTCTTTGAAAAAGTAATGATGGAAAATTTCCCCAATTTGAGGAGAGAAAAGCTCTCATGGGTCCAGGAAGCACAGAGGGTTCCATTAAAGAGGGAACCGAGGAGGCCCCCTCTAAGACACACCGTCATTAAAATGGCAAATGTCAAAGACAAAGAGAGAATCCTAAAGACAGCAAGGGAGAAACAGGGATTAAAATACAAGGGAGCCCTGATACAGCTAGGAGCTGACTTCTCCACAGAAACACTGCAAGCCAGGAGGAAATGGCAAGAAATATTTCAAGTAATGAAAAGCAAGGGCCTACAACCAAGGCTGCTGCACCGAGCATGGCTCTCAATTAAAATAGAAAGGGAAATAAAGAGTTTCCCAGACAAAAGGCAGCTAAAAGAATAGGTCTGGAGCAAACCAGCACTACAAGATATGCTAAAGGGACTGGTTTAAGAAGATGAAGGAAAAGAGTGAGAAAGAGAAAAACACAGGTACAAAGAGAAAAAATGGATAGGTTTCTATCAGTAATAACTCTCAATGTAAATGGACTAAATGCCCCAATCAAAAGACACAGGATAGCAGAATGGATAAGAAAACATGATCCACACATATGCTGCCTACAAGGGACTCACCTCAGAACAAAAGACCTACAAAGACTGAAAGTAAAGGCAAGAAAAAAAATATTCCAAGCAAATGGGCAAGAGTAGAAAGCTTCGGCAGCAATACTTATATCAGACAAAAAAGATTTCAAAACAAAGCCCATAAAAAGAGACACAGTTGGACACATTAAAATACTTAAAGGAAGACTCTATCAAGAAGACATAAAGATGGTAAACTTATTTGCACCCAACATTGGAGCACCCAAACATATAAGGAAAATCTTGGACAACTTCAAAAAAGATATAGACAGCAACACACTAATAGTAGGGGATTTCAACACCCCACTGTCAAAAATGGACAGATCTTCCAATCAAAACATCAAAAAAGATGTTGTGGAGATGAATGACGCACTGAATCCGATGGACTTAAGTGACTTATAAAGAACCTTACATCCCAAAGAAGCAAAATAAACATTCTTTCAAATGCGCGCAGACTTTTTCAAAGATGGACCACATCATAGGACACAAAGCAAGCCTCAGAAAATTCAGGAAAATTGAAATAATACCAAGTTTTTTCTCAGACCGCAAGGGCTTGAAGCTGGAAACCAACCTCAAAGAGAAACGTAACACATTAGCAAACTCATGGAGACTGAACAGCAGACTATTAAACAATGAATGGGTCAATAATGAGAGAAGAGAAGAAATCAAAAAGTTTCTGGAAACAAATGAATATGAACATATAACAGTCTAAAACCTATGGGACACAGCAAATGCAGTCCTGAGAGGGAAGTTCATAGCAATACAGGCTTACCTAAAAAAGATAGTAACATTTCAAATAAAAGACCTAACACTACAACTTCAAGAACTGGAGAAACAACAACAAATAAATCCCATAGCAAGAAGAAGAAAGGAAATAGTCAAGATTAGAGCAGAACTGAATGACGTAGAGACGAAAAGAACAATTCAAAGGATAAACTAATCCAGGAGCTGGTTCTTTGAAATTATAAATAAAATCAATAAACTTTTAAGCAGACTCATCAAGAAAAAAAGTGAGAGGACCCAAATAAATAATATCAGGAAGGGAAGGGGAAAGGCAAGGAACATATAGCAAGGACTCATGAACAAAACCAAAGTGGAAGAGCTGAGGGAGGGAAGGAGAGAGAGGGCAAGGGAAAGTGGTGGGGGGTAGGCAGAGACAAATGTATTTGAAAAAATAAATTAAAATTAAACAATATATTAATATTGATTACATTGTAATGCCAATATTTAGATATACATGGTTGAATATTTAAATAAATATATGAAAAACAAACAAAAAAACAAACAAAAAAAAAGAAAGAGGAGAAATAACAACTGATACCACAGAAATACAAAGGATTGTAAGAAACTACTATGAACAATTATATGCCAAGAAATTTGAAAACCTTGATGAAATGGACAAAATTCTATAAAAGTATAATCTTCCAACACTGAAGGAGGAAGAAACAGAAAGCTTGAACAGACCGATACAGCTGGGGAAATTGAAGCAGTCATCAAGAAACTCCTGGCACACAAAAGCCCAGGGCCAGACGGTTTCCCAAGAGAATTTTACAAAACATTTAAGGAAGAGCTAACCCCTATTCTTCTGAGTATTCCAAAAATCCAAGAGGAGGAAAGACTCCCAGACTCTTTTTATGAGGTCAACATCACCCTGATTCCAAAACCAGATAAAGACCCTACAAAGAAAGAAAACTATAGACCAATTTCGCTGATGAACATATGCTAAAATCCTCAACAAATTATTGGCAAACCGCATCCAGCAATACATTAAAAAGATTATCCACCACAATCAAGTTGGATTCATCCCAGGGATGCAGGGATAGTTCAATATATGCAACTCAATAAACGTGATGCATCACATAAACAAAAGGAAGGACAATAAAGCTAGATAGATGCAGAAAAAGCATTCGATAAGGTACAACACCCATTTATGATCAAAACACTCAGCAAAATGGGAATACACAGGGCATTCCTCAATGTAATAAAGGCCATATATGAAAAACCTACAACCAACATCATACTCAACAAGCAAAAACTAAAAGCTTTCGCACTGATCGGGAACACGACAAGGATGTACTCATTCACCACTTCTATTCAACATGGTATTGGAAGTCCCTGCCACAGTGGTCAGACAAGAAAAAGAAATAAAAGGCATCCAAATAGGAAAGGAGGAAGTAAAGCTATCATTGTTTGCAGATGACATGATAGTGTACATAGAGAACCCTGTAGACTCCACCAAAAACCTACTCACCTAATAAGTGAATTTGGCAAAACAGCAGGATACAAAGTCAATATTCAGAAATCAAAGGCACTTTTGTACACCAGCAATGAAATAGAAGAAGAAGAAATCAGAAAAAAAATACAATTCAATATAGCAAGAAGAAAAATAAAGTACCTAGGAATAAAGTTAACCAAGGAGGTAAAAGACCTGTACGCAGAAAACGATACAACATTGAAGAAAGAAATTAAGGAAGACACAAATAAATGGAAGCATAGACCGTGATCATAGATTGGAAGAATTAATGTCATCAAAATGTCCATAGTACCCAAAGCAATTTTTAGCTTCAATGCAATCCCTATTAAGATACCAATGACGTATTTCACAGATATCGAACAGACATTTCAAAAATTTATATGGAACCATAAACAACCCCAAATAGCCACAGCAATTTTGAGAAAGAAACACAAAGTAGGAGGGATCACAGTCCCTGACATCAAACTATATCACAAAGCTACTATACTCAAAACAATCTGCTACTGGCACAAGAACAGACCCATAGATCAGTGAAACAGAATAAAAAGCCCATAAATAAGCCCAGGTCTCTATGGGCATCTAATATTTGACAAATGGGGCAGAAGCATAAAATGGAGCAATAAGAGCCTCTTCAACAAATGGTGTTGGGAGAGCTGGATGGCTACATGCAAAAAATTGAAATTGGATCATCAGCTGACACTATACACAAAAAGAAACTCAAGATGGATAAAAGACTTAAATATAAGTTGCAACACCATAAAAATCCTAGAGGAGAACATTGGCAGGAAACTATCAGATATCCCATGCAGCAATTCTTTCACCGATATGTCTGCTAAAGCAAGGGACATAAAGGAAAGAATAAACAAGTGGGACCTCATCAAAATAAGAAGCTTCTACACAGCAAAAGAAAACATGAGCAAAATGAAAAGGGAGCCAACCATATTGGAAAATATATTTGCTAATGATACATCAGATAGAGGTTTGATCTCCAAAATATATAAAGAACTCACTCAACTCCCCTCCATGGCAAACAATCCAATCAAAAAAATGGGCAAAGGACCTGGGCAGATGCTTTTCCAAGGAACCAGATACAGAGGGCCCAGAGACATTTGAAAGGATGCTCAGCATCACCAGCCATCAGAGAAATGCTGATCAAAACCACAATGAGGTTCCACCTCACACCGGTCAGAATGGCCATCATAAACAGATCAACAAACTACAGGTGCTGACGAGGCTGTGGAGAAAAGGGAACCCTAGTATAATCCTGGTAGGAATGCAGACTGGTACAGCCATTGTGGAAAGCAGTGTGGAATTTCCTCAAAAAGCAGAAAATGGAACTGCCTTTTGATCCAGTGATTCCCCTGCTGGGACTATACCCTAAGAATACCAAAAGGCCAATACAAAAGAACCTATGCACCCCAATGTTCATAGCAGCACAATTTACAATAGCCAAGTGTTGGAAGCAACCTAAATGCCCATCAGTAGATGATTGGATCAAAAAATTATGGTACATTTACACAATGGAATACTCCGCAGTAGAAAGAAAAAAAGAACTACTACTCTTTGCCACGGCATGAATGGGACTAAAGAGCATTATGCTAAGCGGAATAAGCCAGTGGGCGAAAGACAAATACCATATGATCTCACCTACAAGTGTAACCTCACCAACAAAACAAAGATTCAAGGAAAACAGGACCAGCAACTCTCAAAGAAACAGAAAACAATAGAGAGAAGAGGGAAGGAGGGAGGGGTGGGCAGGGGAAAAGGAAGGGAAGGGGAAAGCCAAGGAACATATAGCAAGGACTCATATACAAAACCATAGGAGGGAAGGATTGAGGGAGAGAATGGGGGGAGGGGGTAGTGTAAATTGGTGGGGGGAAGGCAGAGAGAAATGTATTTGGAAAAATAAATTAATTTAAAAAAATAAAGGAAACCTGAAACACTAATTAAAATCAAAATATGTACCCCCATGTTCACTGCAGCATTATTAAAAATAACCAAGTTTTGGAAACAGACCAAGTGCTCACCATTAGATAAGTGGATAAAAAGCAGTGGTATATTACACAAAGGAATACTACTCAATCATAAAAGAAAAAGAAAACCTACCTTTTGTGACAGCATAGATGTACCTGGAGAGCATTATGCTAAGTGAAATAAATCAATCACAGAACGGGAAATACCATACGATTTCACTCATATGTGGGCTCTGATGAACAAAATAAACTAACAAAACAGAAACAGATTCATAGATACAAAAAACAGACTGACAGCTGTCAGAGGGGAAGGGGGTTGGGACTGGGTGAAAAAGGTGAAGGGATTAAATGAAAAAAGAAAAAGAAAAAGTCATAGACAGAGACAACAGTTGGTGATTACTAAAAGGAAAGGAGTGTGGGGATAGGTAGAGGATGGTAAAGGTAGAATAAATGGTAATGGAAGGAGAATTGACTTATGGTGGTGAACACACAATCCAACATACAGATGATGTATTATAGAACTTTACACCTAAAACCTACATAATTTCATTAAACAATGTCATCCTATAAATTTAATTTAGAAAGTGAAAAAAAAAGAAATATCAGCAACACAGTGGGGGAAAAAAAATTCACAACAGTGAAAAACAGAGTAACAGCACAAAAAGAGAAGGAAGGTAGCTGCATTTTGTTTCTGTGGTCCCATCTCCCAAGCCAGTAGTGCTCAGCACTGAGAGGGAAGTCCCCAGTTTCTGTTGCAAAGAAAGAAAGAGCAGGGAAAGTGACCAGTTCAGGGTACACCATGAAGGTCCCGCTTCAGTAACCCAGAGTCAGGCAGATTTGAGAGGTGTAGAGATGCTAAGAACAAGGAAGAAAAGCACGGGCTCCCATAGCAGCCCCACAGCAGGACTGACTGCAGTTTAGGGTGATCTGCTCTGCAGACAAACCCAGCAGCTCTTCCCACTGAAGAAAGAAATGGCCAGCGGACTTGCCTTCAGCCGCCTCTACCTCTGTGAGCACGCAGCAATCCCACAGTCACTGCCATGCATGCTGACAGCCACGTGCACTGTTTTGGGAATGTAAATTGAGTAGCCACCATGGAAACAAAGGGAAGGGAAAAACCAAGAAACATATAGCAAGGACTCATGGACAAAACCAAAGGGGAAGAGATGAGGGAGAGGGCAAGGGAAAGTGGTGGGGGGTAGGCAGAGACAAATGTATTTGAAAAATAAATAAATAAGTAAATAAATAATTAAAAAATTAAAAATAAAATACCATATGGTCCAGTAATCTCACTTCTGGCATATACCCAAATCACTACCTCAAAGAGAAACCTGCACCCCCATGTTCACTGCAGAATTATTCATGATAGACAAGACATGGATATAATCTAAGTGTTCATTGATGGATAAATGGGTTTTCAAATGTGCTATATACATATATACACTGGAATATTATTCAGCCATAAAAAAGACATTCTGTCATCTGCAAAAACAGGGATGGACCTTGAAGGCATTATGCTGAGTAATAAGCCATAAGGGTATTATGCTGAGTAATAAGCCAGACAGAGACAGACAAACACTTCATGACCTGACTCATAGACTCTAAGAACCTCAAATTGATAGAAACATAGAGGAAGAATGGTGGTTGCCAGGGATTGAGGGGTGAGGAAATTGAGGGGATGTTGGCCAAAGGGTACTAACCTTCAGTTGTAAAAGGAATAAGGTCTGGAGATCTAAGGTACATCATGGTGACTGTAATTAACAATTCGGCATTGTATATTTAAAAGTTTCTGTGAGTAGAGTTTTAATGTTCTTATTGTAACAACAACAAAATGGTAATTATGTTATGTAAAGGATGTATTAACAAATCTTACTGTGGCAATATTTCACAATATATACATGTAACAAATCACTGCACTGCACACCTGAAACTTAGACAATGTTTTATGTCAATTATATCTCAAGTTGGAAAAAGAAAAGACACACAACCTTACAAGGTCAAAGGAATAGTTTGCCAGTAGGGTCAATGTTGTGGATTTATAAACTAGAGAAACTTTGTTCTTACGAAGTAAATTCAAATGGTAATTATAGTTCAAAATAGGCTTATTTTCAAAGAGATGTCATAAAAGTCTTCAGAGCAGTCCATCATTTCAAATAAAATCTACTAGATTGAGCAAAGAGAAAAAAGAAAAAAAAAAGGAGAAAAGGCTCATGTATGGACAACAGAGTGGTGATTGCCAAAGAGAGGTGGGTAGAGGGAAATGGAGTAAGATTTATGGGGTATAAATGGTGATGGAAAAAGACTTGACTTGGAGTGGTGGAATTGTGCACCTGAAACTTGTATAATCTTGTTAACCATTGTTACCCCAATAAATTCAATGAAAAGAGAAAAATTAAGTAAATAAATAATCTACTAAAATGAGCATAAGTAACAACCTTGATTAGTGGCATCCATATTATGAGAATCATATTCTATAGTAAGAGACTAGTATATAACTAGGGAAAGTATGAATTCATATGTACAGAATTATGCTATTATGTACAGATCCTTTGCTATTTACACACATGAATGCATCTAATGCTTCAATCACAAATTAGAAATTTGAGTTCACAAAATCTATGTAAATTTCCCACTGCCCAAAGTTGCCAAAATTGGCAGAGATTAGATGTTTCAACATCAGCTCTTTTCATTCCTGTAAACAGATTATGGGATCCCATATCCAAATGCCTGAAAGAGTTCAAAAAGAATGGGCTGTGATAAGCTGCTGCATCATCTACCTCCCAGTCAACAGCACCACCATTCCTTTATTAGCTCAAGACAGAAGTCTATCAGCAAGTCTTGTCTACACTACCTGGAAATCAAATTTCTAATCCCAGCAATTTGCTCTGTCCTACCACCATCATTCTACCTCCGATGCATCAGACTCCTTAGCTGGGCTTCCTATGTTTACTTAGACCCCTTCTAGTACATTCCTCCCAGGGCAGTCAAAAAATATAAATTAAATAAAATAATGCCATTCCTTACTAACAAACTTTTTATTTTGACTTACAAAGCATACTTGCAAAGCTCTTATAAGACTCGTCCCCTGCTATTACCACTTCCCAATACTCTTACCTATTACCTACTTATCTCCTGACACACTGACCTTTATGTTTGCTTGTTTTTTTCTGGTGTTTTTTGTTTGTTTTGGGTTTTTTTTTGTTTTGTTTTGTTTTGTTTTTGTCGCACTAATGCACCAACATCATCCTAAGACTTACAGCTTTGCACTAAACTGTTCCCATCTCTCAGAAAGTTCTTCCTCCTGACCTTTGCATATTGCTTTCTGGCAAGCATTTCCATAAATATGTGTTCTTCAATTCAGAAATTGTATTCTTCATTTCCTCTTTTCTCTTATGATAGTTCTATGTCGTTTTTCATGCTGTCATAATTTGCAGTAAGTTCCTCATGGTTTCCCTGTAGTTTTTGGTAACTCTCTCTGAGCTCACTGAGATCACTGAGCTTCTTTAGAACCATTGTTTTGACTCAGTATATGAAAGTTTACTTGCCTCTATTTCATTTAGTTCTCTTTGTGGAGATTCCTCCTTTCCTTTTGATTTCGGTAGTGTTTGTTTGTTTTCCCTTTATTTGTGAGACTCTTCTTTTTTGCTTCTGCTTCTTAAACTGATCTGTATTTACTTCTTGACTTTGTGGTATAAACTTCTATGGCAGGAGACCTGTGAGATTCAGTGGTGCAGTCTCCTTGATCTCATGAACTTGATGCTCTTTGGGTGCATTTTATACTGTTTATGTTTCCTCTCTGAAAGGAGCTGGGTTTTGACTGTAGTTTGGGCATTCTTTGGTTGGTCCTTCCCTACCGCTGGTTGACTGAGAGTCACTCTGCCCATCATGTCTTGTGTGTTGTTGTGGAGGTACTGCCAGAACAAAACCACAAAACCCAGGAACCAAACTCACATCCACAAAAATAACTCCCCCTTGCAATCCCACTATCAACAGCAAATGAGCCAGTATTAATAAGGCTGTAAAGAGATTTAAACTATTATAAGAAAGGAGAAAAATAAGCTATTTGTATAAAAACTAATGACTTAATATGCACAAACTAATGGACCTGAAATGAACATTAAGAAACTATATAGTACAGAAAATATCACAAATCATGGAGAAGACCACAGTGGACTTCATCTGGCCTCTAGTATTATCACTGTTTTTTCTTTTTGGATCCGCCTCTGGTGATGTCAGATGTTGACCCCATCTGACCTTAGGCAGCCTGTTTGAGACTTCTAGGAACCTACTGTGTATGGCTGTCCCCTTCAGTTGTTAATCTAGTTACTCTGCAATCAGCAGTCAGGCTTAAGCACCACAGGGTGGGGCAGAGTCCCACCTGAGGGCAAGGCTATTGTTTCATGCTGCTGCAGCTCAGGGGTGTGGTTTGCCTGAGCAAGATGGCTGCTGCCATTTCTGCCTGACACACCACTGGGATCCCACCGGCTCCTCCCTCAGTTCTCTCCCCAAAGCCTCTCTCCTCAGTCTCTCCTCAGGCGTCTCTTGCCCACTTTGCCCCTCCCTTTGCCTGAGCCCAGGGTAAATGGCTGCAAATAAAAACTTATGTGTTGACCCTTTAAATAGTGCTTTGTGTCTCCAGCCATCTGTATCTGGAAGAGAACAACCCTGCCACTTTTCGCAGCTGGCTGTTATCTGTGTACTTTTTGGGCTCTGGTGCTTTAGGTTGGAGATCCCTGTTTATGCTTTAGATCCCAATCTTTTCTTGGGAACCCAAGTGGCTGCTTAAATATCCCTCTGGCGTTGCTGCCTGCTGGTGCCCTGCCCACCTTCTGAAGTCTCCACCACACTCCTTACCATTAAGGTTGTGCTAAAGCTCAATCTTCTGTCTGTCTGAAGTTATAAGGCTTCTTTTCACTGTTGTTCAGTTGTTTGTTCCAGGTGATTTCTCCACAGTTTAGCTGTAATTCCTGATTGACCTTGGGAGAAGGTCAGTGTGACTTCCATCCTCTGCCTTCTGAATCCAGATTCAAAATCAGCTGATAGTTTTATGAGAACTCCTTTGCAGGTTACTCTCTACTTTTCTCTTGCTGCTTTTAAGATTCTCTCCTTGTCTTTAATACTGGGTAATGTTACTATGATGTGCCTTAGTGAATGCTTCCTTGGGTCCAACTTATTTGGGAGTTTGTAAGCTTCCTCAATATCCTGGAAGTCTATTTCCTTTGCCAGATTAGGGAAGTTCTCCTTCCTTATTTTTTCAAATATGTTTTCCATTTCTTGTTCTTCCCCTTCTCATTATGGCACACCTATGATTCAGATGCTGGAATGTTTAAAGCTGTCCCAGAAGTTCCTAAGCCTCTCCTTATTTTTTTTTTTTTTTTGAATTCTTGTTCTTCATTCTCCTCAGTGGACTATTTTCCCAAGGTCTCCTTGCTCAGCTGCAGTCTTGGGGCCCTCTTGCCTGTCAGCGAGGTTACAGTCCCTGAAACCAGGTGGGACAGTTCCTAACACATATCTAATATTATACATTCTTAGGACTATATTCTTTATCTTTTCACTTAAATTTCTGTTATCATTCACAGAAATCATATCTTATATACTGACCCAGATAATGGAAATAAGCAAGTAAAAGAAATTCCACTCACTAAAGTGATTTATGCTCTTTTTTTGAATAAATGTCCTACACATTTTCCAGTGACTTCCATAAAAATAAAAATATTCTACCATCTGAAGTTCTAAAATAGCTCAAAGAAGAAATAAGAAAGTTCTTACTATTGAAATAACAAATCAGGAGTTAAGTAACATAAAATAATAATATATTTTAGAAAAAAAATCCTTTTTAAATTTTTTCAAAATAGTATTTGCCACTTAACCTCTTTGCCAAATTCCAAGTATTTTTCTACTTAACTTGATTTAAAAAAAGAAAAGGAACTTATGATACAAATAGCAGTCTCATTTAGAAGAACATAGGCTATTTGAGAATCTTGTCTCTGTGTTCAAAAAGTCAGAAAAACAAGAGAAAAAATTGTTACCCTGAAACCATCAGCTAAATTAATTTTATGTTTCCTTTGCTGAAAAAGGAGCTTCAAATTTAATACATACCATGCAGTCCCTGAAGTTCCTAATTTCATATTTCCAAGAAAAACAATAGTTTGCACGCACTGATTTTTTTCACTAGAATCTCACATAGTTTATTGGTCATAACGTAATTATCCATGGTTCTATAACAAAACCTAAATCAATTAAGGAAGTTTACATTTATTCCAAATCAGCTACCAACCCTTGCAAAAAAAATTAGCAGAAAAAAAATCCTAACAAGGTCAAAAGTTATGCTGTAAGAAGACCTTTCTTGGTTTGTGAAAATAAATAGAAACCTCATTTAAAATGGAGTCAGGAGGCTGAAAGAGAAAATTCTCACTCACAGGTCACTCGATTCATCCTACTGATCCCAACAGGAAGAGGCATACCAGCATCTCTGACAGGAAGTGACCCTGCTTCCAAGGGAAGAAGAATAGATTTCCTTCCTGCCCAGTAACAGCTCCACCAATGGGAGGCTGCTGTCATTCAGCCAATCAGAAGTTACTATGCTTTGAAATTTCCTCCAATGAGCTCTTTGTTTACAACAATCCATCTTGAGTCTAAGCAAAATGTTCCTTCCCTTGTTTCTCTGGACTTGTATGTGTTTCACCAATAGACCTTATGGCCCTATTTGCAATTTTTTGTTGTTCCCAAATAAACACATTTTATTGGAAAAATATCTATTTATTTAAGGTCAATACATTGTTAATTTAAGTTTTTTTAAATAAGTTAAAGGTCACCTGCAAAGTAAATAACCAAGCAAAATTTTTGATGCTTGTGAGAATTAGCAAGTGTTATAAACTAGTTAATGAAAACTTCTTATGAAAAAACTAAGCCCACACTTCATACTAACAGCTACATGCTCGAAGGTTGGCCCTGCGAATTATATGTCTGACACCATCATCATTCACAGTCAGGCAGCCTCACACCTGAGTCACAATTAACACAGGACACCACCTGGACTCCTGGTGAAATGGCAACGGGAGCGGATCCTGGGTTTTTATGTTGTCCCAAGCACACACCACATGTAGAGATGCATGTGGAGCATTTCCCATTGAGAGAAATCCAGAAACTAGCTGATGGCTCCTACACATAAAGGGGAAAAACAAACAAACACTGAGAAAGGCTGAGAAAACCACTGGCCATAAACCACAACCCAAGCACAGTCCCAGAATCAGGATAGAACCTCAATTCTGAGCCTCTCCTGAGAAGAGTGGAGTTCCGACCACACATGGAGTGCCCCAACATCAACTGGCCCCACAGAGGAACCCCAGACACCTACCCCTGAAATCCAAAGGGGTTTGCATTCTCAAATCCCGTCCAACAACAGCACACAAACAGTTCTTAACAGGCCTGCAAATCCTCACGGGCTCAGCACTGACGAGCAGGCAAAAACATGTCTTCTAGTTCCTCCTGGAAGGAAGGGGTCTGGTTGCAGGCTTTGCAAACTGCTGCCTGGGGAGGTTTGACTTCCAATCGCAAGCTAGGAAGTGGACCTCAATCTCCCAGAGCCAGAGGAAGGCGGTGGGCATTTCCCCTGTCCTTCTTCCTCCAACAATAAAACACAGCCCGAGCATCCCTTGTGGCAGCTTGTTCTCATATCTAGAGCCTCTCCTGTTAAAGTTGCTGCCTGAGAACAGTCCCCCAAATCACCTAGCATCCATAGCCAAGAGGTCTCAGCATTCATGACTTCCATAAGACGACAGGGCACAAAGAAGAAGTCACTCAAGAGCAAGCAGGCAAAAACATCTGTTTCCGTTCTCTCCCTGCAAGGTGCTTACCTGCAATGTTGCACATGGTCATTTTCCTCCAGTTTGTTCATAGGGTCTTCCTCTGTGTGTGTCTGTGTCCTATCTCCTCTTCTAATAAAGACACAGGTTCTTTTGGATTAGAGCCCACCTCAATATTGTCAGTTAATCTTAATCACCTCTTTAAATACCCTTTCTCCAAATACAGTCACATTCTGAGATACTAGAGTTTAGGACTTAAGCATATAAATTAGGAAAGGGGCATTCAGCCCTTAACACCACCTGAACCCTCTCCCAACAGTCCTACATCACAGTCCTGGTTGAGGGCCTCTCTCATTAAATTGATCCTGGAATTTCAACCCCATGCTAACAACCTCCACTCTATCTTCCACATATAACCCATTTTTAACTTTATCTCTACCAGGATCTTAAATCAGAATGAGGTTGACAGGTAGTAGGGTTTGGGAGAGGGGGTCGGTGAGGGGGTGGCGGGATTGAGCAAAAAGGAAATAGGACTCATGGACATGAACAGCAGTGTGGTGATTGCTGGGGGTAGGGAGTATAAGGGCACTAAATGGTAATGGAAAAAAATAAAGAGGCAGGGGAGAGCAACCGGAGTGGGGGGAATGGGGACAACTGTAACTAAACAACAATTAAAGTTTTTCTAAATGCACAAAAAATACAGTAAGATTGAATAAAAAAATAAAAATAAAAAAATAGAGCCCTTAGAGTATATTGCCCCAGGACCAGGTTTTGTATGGAAAATAAATAAGTTGATAAATTATGCTTTAAAAGCCTTTAAAAGTCTAAGCCCACACTGAACAAAATCATCAGTACTAAGGTGCAAATCAGGAAAATATTAAAAATCTACTTTTATTAAATGTTAGTTGAGATACTAGAAAAAACTTCATGTACACAAAAGACCACACCTACATCTCCCAGTGCTTATGTTAATGCTTTGTCCTCAGTAGACATTTCATGTCTTACCTATCAAATTTGTAAAAATTAAAATAAATTATATTGCCTGCTACTGCTAGGGATGCAGCTCTACTGCATTGCTTATTGCTGTATCCCAGGGCCCGGAATGTGCATAAAATTATCAAACATTCTTATACATTTCTGATAAGAGAGGTGATAATACAGCCCTTTGAAAAGTAATTGCCTCACATAAATTCAAAACTTCAAAAATGTGTATTGAGTCAGTAATGCCAATAAGGTTCCAACTTAAGAACATTTTTCTAAATATGTAAATCTTTTGCACAAAGATACTTATTGCTGCACAAAACTGTTACCTTAAATAGAAAGTTTACATGTAGTTCTTTTCATCAAAATGTTATTTAGGTTAACATATAACCTATGTTATATTAGGGGTCATTTATTTAGGTTAACATATAACCTAATATGTTATATTAAGGGTCATGTTATTTATGTTAACATATAACCTAATATGTTATATTAGAGGCTATATATGTTATTTAGGTTAACATATAACCTAATATGTTATATTAGGGTTATATTAGGGATCTCTGGGGTCACCACTAGTCAGTTTCAAAAGTATAAAAGTGTTCTGAGGCCTGAAAGTTTGAGAATCAATGACATAAATTATTCAGCAATAAGAAGTCCCTCATAATGGCTCCAGATGAGCAAAGAAAATATTTTGGAGCATGTGACATTTCTAGCAGCTTCAATAAGTTCTATAGACACAGACAGCTACTCCACCAAAGTTTGCTTTATTGCACTCATCTCTCTTTCAAGATCTTTGAAAGAAGCAAATAGTGCAGCCTACTGAAATTATTTCCAACTCCACTATTCAGAGACTAATAATTCGTGCATCCTTAAACTAAATAAACATTTCATTTGTTGGGTACCTACATGAATCAGGTATTTAATGCAATCAATATTTTGCAGTGCTGAGATGTAAACCTAAGTTTTCTTATTCTAAGTCTATTCCTCTTTCCCCTACATTGACATGAAATAATATTTTAAAGCAATCAATTTAAGAACACCCAAGTAGAAACATCACCACCCACCAGGCCAGTTATTTTCTCTTTCTCTCTCTTTCATGTGCGCGTGCGCACGCACATACACACACACACACACACACACACACACACACACACACACAGACCCTCTTTCCCTATTAATAGAAACTGATAGAGCTCCACCTACATTTTCTGAAATAAAAAGGGAAATCACTGTTTTGACTTTTGTTCTCTTTTGACACAATAGTCCCTTGAGTATAACAGTGACATAAAAGATTATTGCTTCATTTCTATTGGTGATGACATCACTAAGCTACTACCTATTGATCATGAGCTTTTTCATTGAGTGTCTCAGTCCTTACAATGAGCTTGGAGTTAAGTATTATTACCCCCATTTTACAATGAGGAAATAAATGTTTAGGAAGAATAAACAACTTGCCCTAGGTCATAAGCTATTACATTACAAGGCTGGCATCCATCCAGATTTCTAAATGTGTAATGCCTCAAACTCTAACCAGTTCTCTCTACTCCTTTGTAAATTTTATTGTTGTTAATCTTTGGCATGCTACATGGAATGGAATTACCTGCTTAGCTGTTACATGGTTTGATAGATCATGGTAAAGGTGGTGGCTGGATATGGTGCATAGAAGCATAGGGAAAATCAAGTTTTATTCCTGTTATCCACTAGTTTGCCTTTTCTTTTAAAATAGTTTTAGATCCTACTGTTTTATGGTTCCTTAAAAGTTTAAACAACAGGTAATGAAGCAATGAAACGATTAGTAGCAGTATTTATTCAGACAGATATTCTCTGAGTTCAGTAAAAAAATAATAATTTGACTCTTTTTTTTTTTTTACTGTTAACTAAGACACTAGAAAAACTTCATATAATCTAGTGAGTATGGAAAGAAATCTTCAAACTTAACTGGAAAGAAGGAAGGAAGGAAGGAAGGAAGGAAGGAAGGAAGGAAGGAAGGAAGGAAGGAAGGAAGGAAGGAAGGAAGGAAGGAAGGAAAGAGAATTTATGATTAAAATATTAAAGATTTGTCAAGAACAAATAGCTAGGGTACCACTGTGTCAATTATAGAGTCTCTGTTTCATTCCCAGTGCAGAATTTTTTCCCCCACTACTCTATTAGGATTTACACTGTTTCAGTGACTCAGATCTAAACCCACTCATCTTCTAGTTGCACTCTCTGAAGAACTTTGGTAGGCCCCATATCCCCAAACCAGGCGTCTGCACATCTGTATGTTTGACCTCCATGCAAAAACAAAATGTCAATGGCACATGTACTGGTCGCTATTCTACCTACTCTGAGATCCGTTCTCTGTTCTTCTGTTTCTCTGTCTTGTTTATCAGGGGAATTAGCCCCATAAATGACTCAGACACCATTTCCAGCTTATTTCCACCTTGGTTTGGTTAATGAAGGAAAGGGCAGAGATTAGAGGACAAAAAGGGAGAAACAATGTTTTTTTCCACTGACATCCTCCTTCCCCAGCCTAGGGTGGCATCTTTAACTCCCTCTCTCCTTAACTCCAGCCCATTCACGCCAGCTCATCCCTCACAGATGGGCTCTCACAAGGCAGCCCTCACCACGGCTTCAGTTCCCACCTAAATCCTAGGATTGCATTGGGAGCTCTGGCTGGCCCCCACACACAGTTGGTAACAGTTTCTTCTTGTTCCTAATACCTTGGCTGGCTCACTGTTTATGGTTTGGCTTCTCAGATATCTATCATGCATGTCTATTTCTGTTGAAAATGCTTAGAGAGTTTGATGCTTCTTAATTGGAGAATGATGTATTTCAGTTGCTGAGCTTTTTTCCTTTAAAATACATCTCTTCCTCTGCCACTGATGTGTCTTCTCAACCTTTCATGCTTTTTCCTAGCCCTTCAGTCTCCAAAGCCAGACTCTTACATAAGGTAAGGTTTGCACAGAGAAAAAAGACAGATACTTGACCTGAGATGCACGGTGCTCCTCTCTGTGTTTCCAGGGTTACCTTGTAAGTGAATACATGCAGCCCAAGAAGACCTATTTAATGAGAATAATTGATGGAAGTTAATATTTATTCTATTAGGGTCTTCATGCTCCCTACACACACACACACACACACACTTCCAAATCTGTTTAGAATAAATACTATTTTACAAAGTTGGAAATATATCTGACATCTGACTTTTCATTGTATTTTTACTTGAAACTGGTACAAACAATATACTTTGCATTGGACAAACTACAAGCCAGAAAACTGTACATATACATATGACAATTTTAAGATGATATATGTAAACTAAAACTATGCAGCAAAATCAATCACAAATTGATTATTTGTCATACAAAATGAATCATTAGATTATTACTTTAAGTATCAAACATCTCTGGCATAGCTATAAGGCCACTGTAATCAAAACAGTCTAGTACTGGTATAAGAAGAGACACATAGGCCAATGGAACTGAATAGAGAACCCAGAAAAATCCGTGTCTTTATGGTCAATTAATATTCAAAAAAGGGAGCAGAAGCATAAAGTGGAGTAAAAATAGCCTCTTCAACAAATGGTTTTGGGACATCTAGACAACTACATGAAAAAAAAAATGAAATTTGACCACTGACTTACGCCATACACAAAAATAAATTCAAGATGAGTAAAAGACTTAAATATGAGTTGTGACACCATAAAAATCCTACAGGAGAACATAAGCAGGAAAATTTCAGATATTCGACACAGCGATATTTTCACCAATATGTCCCCTAGAGCAAGGAATATAAAGGAAAGAATAAACAAGTGGGACTACATCAAATTAAAAATCTCCTACATGGTTAAAGAAAACATAAACAAAATGAAAAGGGAACCAACTGTATGGGACAATATATTTGTCAATGATACTTTAGACAAGGGTTTGATCACAAAATGTATAAAGAACTCACATGACTCCACTCCAGGAAGACAAACAATCCAATTAAAAAATGGGCAAAGAACCTGAACAGACACTTCTCCAAGGAGAACATACAAAGGGCCTAGAGCATATGAAAGGATGCTCAGCATCACTAGCCATCAGAGAGATCCAAATTAAAACCACAATGAAATACCACTTTACACCGGTCAGAATAGCCATCATAAACAAATCAACAAACAACAAATGTTGACGAGGCTATGCAGAAAAGGGAACTCAAGCACAGTGTTGATAGGAATGCAGACTTGTGCAGCCACTGTGGAAAACAGTTTGGAATTTCCCCAAAAATTTAAAAATGGAATTGCCTTTTGACCTGGCAATTCCACTGCTGGGATTATATCCTAAGAATCCTGAAACACCAATTCAAAAACACTTATGCACCTCAATGTTCATAGCAGCACAATTTACAATAGGCAAGTGTTGGAAGCAACCTAAGTGCCTGACAGTAAATGAGTGGATCAAAAAACTATGGCACAATTACACAATGGAATACTACACAGCAGAAAGAAAAAAAGAAAGAAAGAAAGAAAGAAAGAAAGAAAGAAAGAAAGAAAGAAAGAAAGAAAGAAAGAAAGAAAGAAAGAAAGAAAGAAAGAAAGAAAGAAAGAAAGAAAGAAAGAAAGAAAGAAAGAAAGAAAGATCTACTATCCTTCGTTGACAGCATGGGTGGAACTGGCGAGCATTATGCTAAGCCAGCATAATGAGCAATAAGCCAGGCAGTGAAAGAAAAATACCATAATGATGTCACTTATAAGTGGAACCAAATCAACAAAACCAACAAGCAAGCAAAATATAACCAGAGACATTGAAATAAAGAGCAGACTGACAGTAACCAGAGGAGAATGGGGAGGGGGTAACAGGGAGTAACAGGGGGTAAAGGGGAAAGGATCATCAAGTAACATGTATAAAGGACACGTGGAAAAAGCCAAAAGGGGATAGCATTGAGGGTGGGAGGTGGGGATGGTAGCACGGGGGAGTGGTGGAGGAATAATGGAGAAAATTGTACTTGAACAACAACAAAAACATTTTTTAACAAAAAATAAAATGTGATTTGATTTACCAAAAATTGTAGTATGTTAGAAAACATTTCTTACCATGAGAAAATAACATCAATATATGAAGTATCACTATATTTCAGTATATCCAGGTCCAGTTTTCTTGAGTTCAGAGTGTCAGCATCTACCATGGAGGCTGTTATTATTCAATTTACACACAGGATCAGCAAATTAAGCACCAATCTATGCAGTTGGAGACTATACAACCCTAGGTTCCACTGTCGTCTTTTTATAGCACATTTCTCCTCTGCAATAAATGAAGGAAAATAGAGCAAGTCAAAAAATTTAAGTTACTTTATACCTAAATGAAAATAACAAATAACCTAGAATATTTTGTTTTTGTTCAAATACTAGAATATTTTATTTTTTCTACTAAAAGTGCAACTTTACTGAAATTTTTATCTGTGATGATGATCTAAGCTTCCCTTCAGTATCCTTCCTACCTAAAAACAAAGCCCACCCCCAAAAAACACATGGATGTTTCACTGTATAATGATCTGTTTGGGTATCCCTCCCCAGATCCTAACTCACAGGTCTCAAATCAAACCTGGAAACCACAAGTCGTCCTGCAGCAACACAATCCCATCATCATGGCTGTGTCAGTGCCCGCCTCTCTCTGCAACCACAGCCACTTTCAGCTTGCAGTTTTTATTTAAAAGGCTTAATTGGAAGTTTTATTACTCCCAATTAGGCTTTTTAATTAAAAGTAAAAACTGAAAGAGGCTGCAGGCAAATACTGCTGAGTCTCATATTAGCATAAAATCAAAGGAAATAAAAACAAATTTACACTACTGTAAAACACCAGTAACAGACACAGCTTTCAATAATCTTTACTCCTGGTCATATTTAATGGTATGGTAGCACATTGACAGTGATGGAGTGGACATGACTGGAAAAACCAGATTGTATCAAATGTAACAATAAAAGTGATCAAAATGATACTTGAAACACATTAGCATTCAAGGCAAAAATTTACCAAAATGCACAGTTGACAATTCAAGTAGTTAGCAATTCTAATTCTCCAAAAGGGTTCTAACTCTACACACTAATGCAGACTCTTAAAATCTCTTTAACAAGCACAAGACTCCATATGAACAATGTAGATTAGTGTTTACTCTTGTAGGATGGTTAGCTTTTTAATTTCTTAAAGGATATTTTCCTTTTTTAAATTTTTTATTTTTAAATCATGTTTATTTTGTTACAGTTGTCACAGTTTTTCTCACTTTGCCATCTCCTACCCATCCCACCCCACCCTCTCTCCCACAGTCAATTCCCACTCTTGTTGACCATGTCCATGGGTCACTCATACGTGTTCTTTGTCTAGTCCCATCTCCTTCTTTCCACCATTGTCCCCTTTCCCCATCTCCTCTGGTCACTTTCAGTCTGCTCCATGTTTCCATCTTTATTTTGTTCGTTAGTTTATTTTTATAAATAAATTCCACTTATAGGTGAGATTATATGGTATTTGTCTTTCACCAACTGGCTTATTTCACTTAGCTTAATATTCTACAGTTCCATCCATGTTGTCACAAAAGTTAGGAGTTACCTCTTTCTTTATTCCTTTTTGTTTTAATGCAGATTGATTTTATTTATTTATTTTTTAAATGTTAAAATCCATTACAAAATATTTAAAAATTTATCCATTATAAAGCCTCAGCAATTAAAACAATATGACACCAGCACAGAAATCAAGTAGATCAATGAAATAAAATGAGCGTTCTAGAAACAAACATATATATCTGTCTAACAATGTAACATATGACTAAATTGATACTTCAGATCAATGGGGAAAATAAGGCTTATTCAACAAATAAGGTGCATGGACCACTATTATTTGAAATAAAACAAATATAGAGCCCTATTTCACACATTATACAAAAAATACTCAAGTGAGTTAAAACTCACTATGTAAAATCTAAGGAGCTTTAGGAGAAAATACAAAATAATATTTTTCATGACCTGAAGTAAAGTATTCAAACCCAGAAGCTATAAAGTAAAATATTGACAATATGACTATATTAAACATTTAAGACTGTACAGTAATATACATATAAAAAAAGTTAAAGGACAAGAAATAGAATAGGAAAGTATTTGCAACACATCTAAAAAAAGGTTAATAGTTTTTTGTTTTTTAAGGTAAAAACCCTGCAAACATTTTTTCAAAAAAAGGCTAAAGAATATCAAAAATTCCTTTAAAGCTTTTTAAAAATAATAGAAATAGGCAAGAAGTATACAAAAACAGGTTTAGTCTCAACAAATAATAAATAACTAAAATAACACATCATTGTCACAAGCAGATTAATAAGTATTAAAATACTGGTAATATCAAGTATTGGTGGCTGTGAAAGGAACTGGGTATTCATAGACTCTTTTTCTTCATCTTCTCATAGCAGTCCCTTTAGCATATCTTGCAATGCTGGTTTGGTTGTGTATTCTCTTAGTATTCTTTTGTCTGGGAAACTCCTTATTTCATCTTCCATTTTAATTGAGAGCTTTGCTGGGTAGAGCAGTCTTGGTTGCAGGCCTTTTATTTTCATGACTTGGAATATTTCTTGCCATTCTCTTTTGGCTTGTAGTGTTTCTGTTGAGAAGTCAGCTGCTAGCCATCCTGGGGCTTCCTTGTATGTTACTACCTCTTTCTCCCTTGCTCCCTCTAGGATTCTCTCTTTGTCTTTGATATCTGCCATTTTAATTATGATGTTCCTTGGAGTGGGTCTCATTGCGTTCTTCTTGAATGGGACCCTCTGTGCTTCCTGGGATTGTGTGACTTTTACTTGGCTATTTATCCTGAGTTTTATAAATTGTACTGAGTCAGAGATTATATTTAAAATGCTATCATGTGATCTGTGCTATTGAAGAAGTCATTTCTATATATCTTAACTTTCATACTCACAGGTTAAAATGATACATGCCCCCAAATCATCCTACCAAATTTGGGGTAGAAATACACAAATATCTAGGCAGTGAGTTTTAGCATGATGTTAAGGTTGACAGAATCTTTATTCTTTGACAAGTCAGTTAAAGTGTTCCTATTTTGGCAACTGAAATTTTGACTAACAGATAACAATTTTGGGTTCTCTGTAGCCTCTCTGATTTTTCTACAGGCAATAATTGTGTATAATCTTTTCAATAAAGCCATATTCACTAAATGATATTCACTAAAAGATATTCAATAAACTTGTGCAGACTGCTGGGAGGAGTGTGTATCTTTACACTCCTGAGTTAGTCTTTTTCATCTCCCTGCCTCAACTCTTATCTTCTACAATCCTAGGCATGTCAAATTTTTGTAATGCATAAATCAATTTATGTCATCCCCTTGTCCCACAAACATGTTTATGATTTCTTACTGAGCCTAGAATAAAATCCCCACTCATATGCATGGCATATCAATGCCCTTCCTGACATGGCTCATGGTTTCAACCTCATCTTGAATCTGTACCTATTTCTCCACCAGCTACCAGGATCTTTTTGCAGTTCTACAAACACAGTAAAAAGCTCTTTCCATCCTTGGGACATTAGCATTTTCCCTATCCTCAGTGTAACACTCTTTCCACTTTCCCATATGCTTCTTTTCTGTGCCTCTCAATATAAATATATGAGGGGAGATTCCCCTGAAATAGAATTTATATATAAAAAATGCATATTCTTACATGTTTAAACCTCAGTCACCTTCAAAGTATTCTCCATTTGTTGCAATATATCCATTGAGACTTCTTTTCCACTGCTCAGAACAATTTTTGAATTCTTCGATTTTGATGCCTTTTAGTGCTTCTGCTCTTTTTATTGTTCCACTTCTTCCATATCAGCAAAACATTTCCCTTTGAGAACTATTTTTTTAATCTGGCAAAACAAAAAAAGTCTCTTGGGGCAAGATCGAGTAAATAGTAAGGGTGGGGTATGGAGGGTCTGCTTAACACTCAGCAAGGCATGGGCAAACACATTGAAAAAGACTTCAGAAAAATTCACTGAAGCCAACACAGCCTCTCACAACAATGCCAGCTGGTACACTGATACAGATGGGTTCTTAGAACACTCACCTATCAGAAAAAGCCTGTACTACAAGGGGCCCACCCTCCAAAAGATAATCCCAGTATCTGGTAGTATCAATGTAAACATGACCTCTGCAGAGAAAGCTTCCCTAATCATGTAAAGGAAACCCATCAGTCACTACCATATTTAATCACAGTTCATACGTTTATATGCACCATGACCATATCACAATTATATTTCCATTTCCATGTTTTCCTATTTTTAATGTCTTCAACAAAAATGTACATTAAAAATGCAATATCCATGACTGTCTTATGTATCAAAATATCATACCACCTATCCAGCACCTAGCTTCATGCCAGGCATATATTAGGCAATTAATTTTTTTTTCCTTTGTAACTTTATCCAACAAATCTTTTTCCAGCTTTACTGTGATATAATTGATACACAACATTTGTTTAGTTTAAGGTGTTCAACAGAATGATCTGATACGCATACATTTCAAAATGTTACCGCATAGGGCTGGTTAACACCTCCATGACCTCATATAATTACCATTGTATTGGGGGCAGGGCTTAGAACATTTAAGATCTGCTCTTAGAAAATTTCAAGGATATAATATTGTTAACTATAGACATCATGCTGTACATCAGATTCCCAGAATTATTCCTCTTATAACTGGAAGTTTGAATCCTTTGATCAACATCTCCCCATTTCCCAACTCCCTCATGCCCTAGACACTGTATTTCTACCCTCTGCTTCTATGAGTTCAGCCTTTTATAGACCTCACATGTAAGTGAAATGAAGCAGAATTTCTTTCTTTGTCTGTATTATTCCATTTATTTTACCATTATACACTCCATCAACATTTGTGAAAAGTTCCATGAACATTTTTACAAATGTAAAGAATCATTCTTTCTCATGGCTCAATAATATCACACTCATTGG
The DNA here is from genome assembly GCF_021234165.1 of Pteronotus mesoamericanus. Lineage (NCBI taxonomy): Eukaryota > Metazoa > Chordata > Mammalia > Chiroptera > Mormoopidae > Pteronotus > Pteronotus mesoamericanus. The sequence continues at coordinate 65,503,623 of NW_026555321.1, forward strand.
TAGATGGACACTTAGGTTATTTCCATGCCTTGGCTATTGAAAAATCATACTGCAATGAACATAGCAGGTGCATACATATCTTCAAGGTCCTATTTTACTTCTTGTGTATAAATGGAAGAGAGAAATTGCTGGAACATTTGGTAGTTCTATTTATACATATATTTTTTTGAGAAATCCATACTATTTCCATAGTGTATATACTAATTTACATTTCCACCAATGGTGTCCAAGGATCACCTTTTTTCCACATCAATGCCAGCATTTGTTACCTGTCTTTTTCAAAATAGTCATTCTAAAAGATGTAAAGGGATATTTCATCATGCTTTGATTTGCCTTTAGCTGTTGATAGTGATATTGAGCATCTCTTCATTTACCTGTTGGCCATTTGTATGTATTCTCTAGAAAAATGTCTGTTCAAGTACTCTGACAACTTCTAAATGTGATTTTTTTTTTACTACTGAGTTAGAGCAGTTCTTTATATATTTTGGATATTAATCCCTTATTAGGGAAATGGTTTGCACATATTTTCTCCTGCCCTCAAGTACCCTTTTCATATTGTTTGCTATTTCTTTTGCTGTGAAAAAGTTTTCAGTTTAAGGTAGTCCCACTAATTAATCTTGGCTTCTTTTGCATGCGCTTCTGAGGTCATATCCAAAAATCATTGCTAAGATAATGTAAAGAAGACATAAGGAAACCTAATCTAAGGAGGTTTCAGGTCTAATATTTAAGTATTTAATCCATTTTGAGTTAATTTTTTTGAGTGTTGCAAAAAGGGGTCTAATTTCATTCTTCTGCATGGGACTATCCAGTTTTCACAATACCAATTACTGAAAAGACTAATGTTTTTCTATTGAGTACTTCTGACTCCCTTGTCAAATATTAGTTCACTGTATATGTGAGGGCTTATTTCTGGGCTCTTGACTCTGTTTAATTGTTCTATATTTCTATTTTTATACTAGTTCCATACTATTTTGATTACTATAGCTTTGTAATCTCATTTGGAATCATCATATGTATGTCTCCAGCTTTGTTCTTTATTCTAAGGAATGCTTTGGTTATTTCAGGTCTTTTCTGATTCCATATAAATTTAGAATTGTTTTTCTTTATTTTTGTGAATAATGCCAATGGAATTTTCTTAAGGAATGCATTGCATCTGTAAACTACTTTGGGCAGTATTAACAATATTAATTACGGCAATCCATGACATGGAATATCTTTTCATTTATTTCTGTCTTCTGCGATTTTTGTAATTGATGTCTTATAGTCTTCAGTGGACAGATATCTCACCTCCTTGGTTAAATTTATTACTATTTTATTACTTTTGATGTAAATGTAAATAGGATTGTTTTATTTGTTTTTTAGTTTGTTAGTGTAAAGAAAAGCAACTGAGCCCTGATGGGTGTGGCTCAGTGAATTGAGTGCCAGCCTGAGAACCAAAGGATCACTTGTTTGATTTCCAGTCAGGGCCCATGCTTGGGTTGCAGGCCAGGTCCCCAGCTAGGGTGCACAAAAGGCAACCACATATTGATATTTCTCTCCCTTTCTCCCTCTCTTCTCCTCTCTCAAAAAATAGATAAATAAATCTTTAGAAAAAGAAAAGAAACTGACTGCTGTATGTTGATTTTCTATCCTACAACTCTAGTGAATTTGTTTATTAGTACTAACAATTTTGTGGTAGGGTCTTTAGATTTTTCTGAAAATGAAATCATGTTAACTACCAACAAGAACAATTTTACTTATCACTTTCTTACTTGGATGCCTTTTATTTCTTTTTCTTGCATGATTGCTATGGCTAAGACTTCCAGTACTATGTTAAATTGGGGTAGTAAGAGTGGGCACTCTGGTCTTGCTCCAAATCTTAGAGGACAAATGTGCAACCTTTCACCATTGAGAATGATGTTATATATGGCTAGTCATATATGGCTTTCTTATGTTTAGGTGTTTCTTTTATACCCAATTTGTTGGAAGTTTTTATCATGAAAGAATGTTGTATTTTGTCAAATGCTTTTTCTGTACCTATTAAGACAATAATATCATTTTTGGTTTTTATTCTATTAATGAGGTAAACCACATTTATTGATTTGCCTATGTTGACCCATCCTGTATCCCAGGGATAAATCCCATTTGCATAGTGTGTGCTCCTTTTAATGTCCTGTTCAGTTTATTTTGTTTGTATTTTGTTGAAAACTTGTGCACCTATGTTCATCAAGAATATTGGCCTGTAGTTTTTTTCAAGTGTCCTTACTGGCTTTGATATCAGGGTACTGATGGCTTCACAAAATAAGTTAGGAATGTTTTCTCCTTTTCAATGTTTGGTAAGAGTTTGAGACAATTCGGCATTAATTCTTTAAGAGCTAAGCTGAATTCAGAAATGAAACCATATGGTCTGAGTATTTTCTTTGTTGAGGAGTTTTTGATTACTGATTCAACCTCCTTACTCAATGTTGGCCTGTTCAGATTTTCTATTTCTTCATGATTCAGTTTTGAAATTCACCTATTTCTTCTATGTGATCCAATTTGTTTATATATAATTGTTCATAGTAGTCTCATGATCTTTTGTATTTTTGTGGTATCAGTTGTAATGTCTCCTTGTTGATTTCTAATTTTACTTATTCGAGTCTTCTTACTTTTTAGTCTAGTTAAATATCTGTCAGTTTTGTTTATAATTTCAAAAAAATCAGCCTTTATTTTCTTTGAGCTTTTTAAATTGTTTTTCTGGTCTCTATTTTATTTATTTATACTCTGATCTTTATTATTCCCCTTCATTCTGCTTACTTTCAGCTTAGTTTGTTGCTGTTTTTATAGCTCCTTGAAATATAATGTTAAGTAGTTTATTTGATATATTTCATTTTTTATTAATGTAGGTGTTTATCACTATAAAATATTAGAATTGCTTTTGATACAGCCCATAAGTTTTCATATTGTTTTTCCATTTTTCTTTGATTATATTTTAAAAATTTTATCCTTAACCAACTTTTGTTGTTGTTGTTGTTTAGTGTATGTTGTTTAATTTGCAATTATTTGTGGATTTTACAGTTTTCCTCCTATTATAGATTTCTAGTTTCATATCTTTGGGGTCAGCTACTGAGTTTACTGAATAATCATTGTGATCCTTTGGTGGTGTCAGATTTTCTTGATTTTTCCTATTCCTTATTGTTCTGAATTGTTGTCTTCAAATTTGAAATAGCAAGTCATCTCTTCCTCTTTACTTGCTGATTTCAGGAAGTAAATACCATCTGTCATCCCTACTAGGGATTCTGAGGATTTTTCAGATCTTCTATGCATATAAATGCCATTACTGTCTTAATTTTCTATTGTTGTTCTAACAAATTACCTCAAATGTAGTGGCTTAAAACAACACAAATTCATTATCTTATAGTTCTGAGAGGTCAGAAGTCTGACATGGGTTTCACTGGGCTAAAATTAAGATGTTTGCAGTGCTCTGTTCCTTTCTGCTATGGTCTGAATGTTTGTGTCCTCCTAAAATTTACGTATTGCAATTCTAATGCCCACTTTAATGCAATTTGAAGATAGGGGCTTTGGGAAAATGCTTAGGTCATAAGCGTGGAACCCTCGTAAATACTGTTATTAGTGCTCCTGTAAAAGACAACCACAGAGTACTCTAGACACCTTTGCTATCTGAAGATACAACAAAAAATCTGTAACCTGGAAGAGGGCTCTTACCCAGCCATGCTCTCACCTGATCTTGGACTTTCTGCCTCCAGAACTGTGAGAAATAAATTTCTCTCATTCATAAGTCACCAAGTCTATGGCATTTTGCTATAATAGACTGACCAGACTAAGACATCCTGTGAATTCTCTAGGGAAAAATCTATTTCCTTGCCCTTTCTAGTTTTTAGAGGGTGCCTACATTCCTCACCTCATGGCCTCCCATTCCATCTTCAAAGCCATAATGTTGCATCTCTCTGAACCTTCTTTCATCATCACATCTGTATCTTTGACCACAGCCAGGAAATGTGTTCCACCTTTTAAGGACTTATGTGATGAGCGTAGACCTATCCAGATATACCAAAATAATTTACCCTTGTCTCAAGGTCCTTAACAGTAATCACAGCTAGAATGTCCCATTTGCCAAGTAAGAGAACATATTCACAGGTTCCAGAGATTAGGACATGGACATATTTGAGGAAGTCATTATTCTGCCTTCTACAATTATCTTTCTGCATTTCAGTTCTCCTACCTATATAACAGGAGAAATGATAGTTCCTACTTTATAGGGTTATAAGGATAAAATGTAATTCTACAAACAATGCAGTTGTACCAGCACCTGGCATATAATTGTGACCCTAAAACTGTTATTTTCCCTCATAAATAATAATTTATTCTTGCTGTGCCTAGTTATTTCTAACAACATCCACTTTCTGCTACCACAAAATGGTTAGAGTCATTAATTCTGAACCTTGCCTATCAAAAATTCTTCTCTATATCTTGGAGGACAAAATTTCCTGTTTTTATAATTAAGTCTTTCATAAGCATCTCTCTCCCCTTCAAATAAGCAGGAGAGGTGGTACCAAAGCTTTTATCTATACAAATAAAATTTTAAAAACTTCCACTCACTAATGGGTCCTATCCCCCTTCAAAACTTTTGAGAATTCTGGCTACATTTCAATCTAAATAAAGCTCATACTAAAATTCATCATAAGCACTCACATGTCCCTTTCAACCAGGCCTACAGCTAGAAGTAGTGAAGCAGCCATCTCCCCACCTGCTGCTTTTAGGGGGCTGGGGTGAAGCTAGTCAGACTGTCAAGGTTCACCTAGAGGATTATCTGTTAAATCACAACTTTAAAGAAAACAATTTGTAATTGCCCAAGAGGGAAAAACACACTTATCTTCAGACACTCCACACAGACTGTATTTTCCATAGCCAAATTTACTGGAAGGCTGAGACCAAGCATGAGAAGATATTTTTGCTGAAAGCCTTTGATATTTAAAAGAAAAAAATCCTTTTAATAAAAAAACTTAAGACAGAGGTGAAATTCCCTATCTCTCTGGCAAAAGTTATTTTCCTTTCATTTGGGAAAATTGTTTTGCCATCTAATTATTCTAGGGTACAAAGTAAAAATAAGCTCAAAACACAAGACCTAAATTAAACTAGATAATTCTTTTCACTGTCAAGATTGTTTAAACACTGTATTTGATATCAAATTGTTCAAGAGTTCTTTTAGCACCAATTTCTGTGACATTTCCAAATCAATAAAACACAAGCACTCAAATCAGTAAAAAACAAATGGAAGATGACATAAAACTTACTTTCTTACCAATTTGTAAACTAAATATATGCTTGAATATAGCAATTATTGAGCCAAACTGGTAATGAACTCTTGGAGACTGATTTAGCATATTTCCAACACTTGGTAGTAGGAATTCAGAACAAGTAAAATGCAGACAAATAGATTTGTTGTACTCAACAGTCAAGAAATGCTGAAAAAGAAAGCATGTTTTGTTTGAAAAGAGCACCTCAATTCTCATCACTGCCCATCAAGGGAAAGGGAAAATATATGAGGCTATTGACTGTGAAATGTCAGCATACAAAATAGGGTATATAGCACACATTTCTTGAAATGAAAGGAAAGGATCTTGGTAAATGCTATTTCAAAGTCGATCTTCCACAGAGCTCTACAGTAGTTTCCCTGAGTTCTGTAAAGCTGCTTGCTCTGGGGGGTATGCTGAGTGAGGATGGCTATCTCAATACATCGCCCATCATCACCTACACCTGTTCAATGGGAGCACTGGAGCAAATTGGATGCACTAAAGAAAATGAATTTAGAAATAAAAAAAAGAAGAGATTTGGAATTTAAGCAAGAAAAGGAAAAGAACTAAAGCAAATGATATGCTTACCTTATCCCATGAGACAAACATACATGAATGTATAAATATTCATTTAAATGTATAAGATTTTTTGCTAAGCCTAAACATATCTACAGAAATATAAAAAAGGTCTAGATCTTTTGTTGTCACTATCAAAGAAGGGAAATGAGCTAGTCCCAAGTGACAGTGCCAGTGGCAGAGAGTAAAAACTCAAATAGAAATGGTGATAAACTGTATATAAGTCCAATAGAATAGATGAAAATCTATTGCAATTACATTCCATATTCTACTAAAGAGCACATACTATCTTAGAGAATAATTTTAAAAGTCCTCGTCTTTTCATTTTAAAAGAAAAAGAAAAAAAGGGATATAATATACATGGATGAATCTGAATTCATGAATGTCAATAGTCACAATATTTAAATGTGTTTCTGCAACCACAGAAGCCCCTAACCACTTCCCAGATTTAACAGGATGGCATCAAACTATAAACAGGATGATTTCACACAAAATAATATCACAGCCAACTCTAGGGGAAAGCAGAAAAACATGACACAATTGAAAAGCATATGAAGATGAAAAGCACAACAAAACTACCCAGAGTGTGTGTGTGAACATCATAAGATTAATATTGTGTGAAATGTAGCTAGAATCTTGCTGCCCCTAACAGGTACTTCAGATCACAGAATGCTAAGATGCCTGGAAACTTTTAAAGACACGATACTGTTGTCTGAAATAGATTTTGCTTTAAAAAGCCTGTGTTGATGTATCACTACACAATTCCAAGAGTAAACAGGCACCCAAGTGCAACAAGTGCTCTCAGGAAGATATATTTTCAACACTGACCTACCAAGTATGTGACAGCGGAAAATACATCAAAGTTTGATTTGCACTTTTCTATTGCATGTTTTAAAATAAATCTGACTAAATAAATTTGATTCATATGTCAAGTGTGTCTTCTCCACAATCTCATGTTAATCTGTCATCCTATTTATCAGAATGGAGGAATAAAAAATGCGAGAATGAGGAAGATGGTGGAGGAGTGAATGGGAGTCACACTGCCCTCCTCCCAAGACCAAACAGGAACTGCCACTAAATAGTAGAGAAATCACTGAGAAAACAATGGAATGATAGAGGAAGAGGAGCCTTGGAGCTATGGACAGACAGTGGATTCAACTCTCACACATCCCAATGGGTGAGAAGTGCGGTGGAGGCACGAGAGGGTGGGTTGGGTGCCCACGGGCACCAGCACCAGAGGGACACTGAAATGGTCAGTTAGCTCCCCCTGAGAAGAACAAGGTCTGAACCATAAACAGGGACCCCTAACTACAGCAGCTGAAACCAGAAAAACATACAGACAAAACACAACCCCAAAAAGCTTAGGGGTGCTCTCAGCCAGAGACAGGCAGCTGGGGATGCAAAGAGACATATAAAGGGCAAACACAAAAATTTGCAGTGGCAACCGCCCTCCTTGATCTCTGGGTAGAGGCAGCAGCAGAGTGGACTGGTACCTGGGAAAAGATTGGTGATGAAGACTTTGTGAAGAGACCTGAGACGGTGGCTGGTGGAGCCCTGGTGATAACTCACCTCCCACTCTACAGCTACCACCTCGCCCAGGCATAAGGGAATCAATTAACCTGCCTTTTGTGCACTCCACACACAGCTTGTGCGCATATGAGCTGGGGGGCTATGTGCAGACAAGCTGGAAGAAACAGAGGATCACTGGCCAAAGGGGTCATGCAGCTGCATAGAGACCCTTGAGGAGAGACTGGAGACGGAGGCGTTGGGGAAAGAATGGGAGGAGGAACTGAGGAGTCCCAGAGTCCCGACTCCCTCCCCATTCCATAGGCTCCATTTTGCAAAGGCAGGACGCGCCCCCAAAGAGGCAGAAGGGGGTGCGCTCAAGCCAGATGGCCCGCGAATACAACGTGGTTTGCAGAAATAATGGATCCCTGGCTGAAGGGGTAACAGAACAGCCCAGAGACGCCTAAGTAGAGACTGGAAATGGAGGCGTTAGGGAAAGAATGGGAGGAGGAATCGGGGAATCCCAACTCCTTCTCCTTCTCCTTTCTGTAGTCTCCACTGTGCACAGGCATGCCACACCCCCAAAGAGCAAAAAGCTGAAAAGCACACAAGAGACAGCCCAAAAACCACCCAGTGCAGGTGTGCACACACGCTGAGTGGCTAGTGAGGGTTGGCCAGCACTTGTGTGGACCCAAGACCGCGTGGGCTGACAAGGGCTTGAGCAGGTTGGTGCCCACGGGGCCTGTGAGGTAGTGCACAGATCGGCGAGGGCAGGCATAAACCAGTACCCATGCGGGGACCGGTGACTGCAGAGCGGTCTGCAGAAATAGTGGATCCCAGGCCAAAGGGGTCACAGAGCTGCCGAGAGACCCTGGAGGAGAGACTGTAGAAAGGATTAACCGGAGAGTCCTGGAGCTGACTCTCAGAGGAATCTCATTTCCATAGTCTCCATTTTGCATGGGCAGGCTACACCCCCAAAGAGCCAAAAGCGGAAAAAGGACACAATAGAAGACCCAAAACTGACTAGTCCCAGGGTGCCCACCAGGCACGGGCGCTAGACAAGTGTGCCAGCTGGAGCAAAGCACCCAAGGGGCAGGGGATCCTGCCCAGCCAGGGAGCGCGCTCAAGGCGCTGGCGTGGGAGTGCAGAACAATCCAAGGAAATAGTGGATCCCTGGCCGAAGGGGTCACAGAGCTGCCAAAAACAGGAGTCAGACACAGAAAATAAACTCCTGTAAAGCTCAAACAAAGGACTCAGGGTCATATAGGGTCAACAACTGACATCATCAGAGGCAGGCCCAGAAAGAAAAGTAAACATAAAAATACATAAATAAATAAAAGGACCCGCCTACTACCACAGTAGTTTAATCTACAAAGTCAGGAAATCTAGATGGATCAATTGAAGCAGAAGCAAATATAAATTATTTAATTACTTAAATGACTCTCACAAAAAAGGGAAGAAAAAGAAGCTCTCCCCAAATGAGTAGAAAAGGGGAATCCCCATAGAGAGATCTAAATGAAATAAAGGCAAGGGAACTATCAGATATTGAATTCAAAACAATGGCTCAAAGGAAGCTCAATGAGTTCAGCCAACTCAAAGATAACTATGAGAAACTGCGGGGAAACTATCGGGATCTCACAGCAAACTATATCAACCTGGAAAAGGACATAGAAACTATTAAGAAGACACAAGATATGAAGAATACCATTTCTGAATTGAAGAACACAGTAGAAGAAATCAAAAGCAGGCTGGATGAAGCTGAGGATCGAATCAGTAAGGATAAGGTAGAAAACAGCTCCCAGAAAGAACAAGAAATGGAAAAAAAGACTCAAAAAGAATGAAGAGGTATTTAGGGAAATGCAGGACAACCTGAAATTCAATAATATCTGCATAATAGGGATACCAGAGAGAGAACAAGAGGAGCAAGGGATAGAGAAACTGTTTGAAAAAGTAATGATGGTAAATTTCCCCAATTTGAGGAGAGAAAAGCTCTCATGGGTCCAGGAAGCACAGAGGGTTCCATTAAAGAGGGAACCGAGGAGGCCCCCTCTAAGACACATCATCATTAAAATGGCAACTATCAAAGACAAAGAGAGAATCCTTAAGGCAGCAAGAGAGGAGAAAGTAACATACAAAGGGGCCCCCATATGTCTAGGAGCTGACTTCTCAAAGAAACACTACAAGCCAGAAGGGAATGGCAAGAAATATTCCAAGTCATGAAAAGCAAGTGCCTATAACCAAGGCTGTTCTACCCAGCAAGGCTCTCAATTAAAATAGAAGCGGAAATATGGAGTTTCCCAGACAAAAGAAGGCTAAAAGAATACATCTCTACCAAAAAAGCACTACAAGATATGCTAAAGGGACTGGTTTAAGAAGATGAAGGAAAAGAGTGAGAAAGAGAAAAACACAGATACAAACAGAAAAAATGAATAGATTTCTATCAGAAATAACTCCATTTTTTTAAAATTTCTCCATTTCATCAAGATTTTCAAATTTCTTGGCATATAATTGTTCATAATAGTTTCTGATGATCCTTTCTATTTCTGTGGTATCAGTTGTTATTTCTGCCCCTTCATTTCTGATATTATTAATTTGGGTCCTCTCCCTTTTTTTCTTGATGAGTCTGCTTAAAGACTTGTCAATTTTATTTATCTTTTCAGAGAACCAGCTTCTGGATTGGTTGATCCTCTAAATTGTTCTTTTCGTCTCTATGTCATTCAGTTCTGCTCTAATCTTGATTATTTCCTTCCTTCTACTTGCTCTGGGATTTATTTGTTGTTGTTTCTCCAGTTCTTGAAGTTGTAGTGTTAGGTCTTTTATTTGAAATGTTTCTATCTTTTTTAGGTAAGCCTGTATTGCTATGAACTTCCCTCTCAGGACTGCCTTTGCTGTGTCCCATAGGTTTTGGACTGTTGTCTGTTCATTTTCATTTGTTTCCAGAAATTTTTTGATTTCTTCTCTTATCTCATTATTGACCCATTCATTGTTTAATAGTGTACTGTTCAGTCTCCATGAGTTTGCAAGTTTTTGAAGCTTCTCTTTGAGGTTGACTTTGAGTTCCAAGGCCTTGTGGTCTGAGAAAAAGTTTGGTATTATTTCAATTTTCCTGAATTTGCTGAGGTTTGCTTTGTGTCCTATCATGGGGTCTATCTTTGAAAAACTGCCATGAGCATTTGAAAAGAATGTGTATATTTTTTCTTTGGGATGTAAAGTTCTATATATGTCAGTAAGTCTCTCTGATTTAGTGTGTCATTCAGCGCCACAATATGTTTATTAATGTTTTGTTTGGAAGATCTGTCCATTTTTGACAGTGGGGTGTTGAAATCCCCTACTATCAGTGAGTTGCGGTCTATATCTTTTTTGAAGTCATCCAACACTTTCCTTATAAACTTGGAGGCTCCTGTATTGGGAGCATATAAGTTTACAATGTTGATGTCTTCTTGATAGTTTCTTCAAGTATGATAAAGTGTGCCTCTGGGTCTCTCTTTATGGCCTTTGTTTTGAAAAATACTTTGTCTGATACAAGTATGGCAACCCCGGCCTTTTTCTCATGCCCATTTGCTTGGAATATTTTTGTCCATCCCTTTACTTTCAAACTGTGTAGGTGTCTTGCTCTGAGGTGGGTCTTGTAGGCAGCATATGTGTGGGTCATGTTTTCTTATCCATTCAATTACCCTGTGTCTTTTGATTAGGGCATTTAATCCATTCACATTGAGAGATATTACTGATAGAAACTTACTCATCTTTTCTCTTTGTACCTGTGTTCCTGTCTCTCTCACTCTTTTCCTCCATCTTCTGAAACCAATCCCCTTAGCATATCTTCGAGTGCTGGTTTGGTAGAGATGTATTCTTTTAGCCTTCTCTTGTCTGGGAAACTCCTTCTTTCCCCTTCTATTTTAATGAAGAGCCTTGCTGGGTAGAGCAGCCTTGGCTGTAGGCCCTTGCTTTTCATGGCTTGGAATATTTGTTGCCATTCCCTTCTGGCTTGTAGTATTTCTGTTGAGAAGTCAGCTCCTAGGCGTATCGGGGCCCCCTTGTATGTTACTTTCTCCTTCTCCCTTGCTGCCTTGAGGATTCTCTCTTTGTCTTTGACATTTGCCATTTTAATGATGATGTGTCTTGGAGTGGACCTCCTTGGGTCCCTCTTGAGTGGGGTCCTCTGTGCCTCCTGGATCCATGAGAGCCTTTCTCTCCTCAAATTAGGGAAATTTTCCATCATTACTTTTTTGAGGAGCTTCTCTATCCCTTGCTCCTCTTCTTCTCCTTCTGGTATCCTTATTATATGGATATTATTGCGTTTCAGGTTGTCCTGCATTTCCCTAAATGCCTCTTCATTCTTTTTGAGCCATTTTTCCATTTCTTGTTCTTTCTGGGAGGTTCTTTCTACCTTGTCCTCCATCTCACTGATTCGATCCTCGGCTTCATCCAGCCTGCTTTGGATATCTTCTACTGTGTTCCTCAATTCAGAAATGGTATTCTTCATATCCTCTTGTGTTTTCTTGGTAGTTTCTATGTCCTTTTCCAGGCTGATATAGTTTGCTGTAAGATCCTGATAGTTTCCCTGCAGTTTCTCATAGTTATCTTTGAGCTGGCTGAGCTCATTGAGCTTCCTTAGAACCATTGTTTGGAATTCAGTATCTGATAGTTCCCTTGCCTCTATTTCATTTAGCTCTCTCTGTGGGGAGTCCCCTTTTCCACTCATTTGGGGAGAACTTCTTTTTCCTCCCATTTTTGTGAGAGTCTGTTAAGTATTTTTGTCCTTTACTTTTCTTTCTGGGCTTGCCTCTGATGATTGATGTTGTTGACTCTATAGGTGATTGGGTTGTTTGTTTGAGCCTTCCAGGAATCTAATGCCTGTGTCTGACTCCTGCTTGGAACAGCTTTGTGACCACTTCAGTCAGGGCTGGGCTATTTTTTGGGATCTCTCTGCACTCTCATACGGGCTCCTTGAGTGTGCTCCCAGCGCGGCAGGGTCCCCCGCCTGCCTGGGCTCGCATGTGCTTGCCCCAGACCAGGGGGTTTATTCGCGACCTTGCGTACTCATCTGGCCCCCCTGGCCAGCGAGCTCTGTGGCACTGGACAGTTTAGGGTCTTCTATTGTGTATTTTCCCCACTTTTGGCTCTTTGGGTGCATTGCTTGCCCTTGCCAAATGGGGACTATGGAAATGGGAGGAAGTCAGCTCCAGGACTCTCTGGTTAATCCTGTCTCTGGTCTCTTCTCCAAGGACTCTGGGCAGCTCTACTAATTTTATGGGCCGCTCCCGCAATCGCGAGTGGGCGGGTCAATTTACGCCTGCCCTTGCTGCTCTGTGCACTCCCTCACAGGCCGTATCAGTGCCAGTCGGTGGAGGCCTTGCAGGCCGGTGCAAGCATTCGCCAGCCCGCGCGGGTCACACACATGCTCGCCAACACTCGCCGTCATTCGGCACAAGTGTGCGCGCCTGCTCTGGGTGTTTTGGGGATGTCTTTGTGTGCTTTTCAGAAATTGGCTCTTTGGGGGTGAGGCCTCTTCCCATGCAAAGGAGACTACGGCAAGGAGAAGGAGTCGGGACTCCCCGGTTCCTCCTTCCGTTCTTTCCCCAACGCCTCAGTCTCCAGTCTCTCCTCGAGGCTCTCCCAGCCAGTCTGGACTCAGCCCTGCAGCTCACAGGCACAAGCTGTGTGCGGAGCGCACAAAAGGCAGATTAATTGATTCCCTTATCCCTGAGCGAGATGGTAGCTGAAGAGTGGGAGGTGTGCCATCACCGGTGCCCCACCAGCCACCGTGTTAGTTCTCTTCACAAAGTTTTCCTCACCAGTCTTTTCCCAGGCACCAGCCCACCTTGCTGCCGCCTCTACCCAGAGATCAAGGAGGGTGGCTGCCACTGCAACTTTTGTGTTTGCCCTTTAAATGTCTCTTTGCATACCCAGCCTTCTGTCTCTGGCAGAGAGCACCCCTAAACTTTTTGCGGTTGCATTTTGTCTGTATTTTCTTGGTTTTAGCTGCTGTAGTTAAGGGGTTCCTGTTTATGATTCAGACCCCGTTCTTCTCGGGGGAAGCTAACTGGCTGTTTCAATGTCCCTCTGGTGCCAGTGCCCGTGGGCACCCAGCCCACCCTCTTGAGCCTCCACTGCAGTTCTCACCCGTTGGGATGCTTGAGAGTAGAATCCACTGTCCGTGGCACCTAGGCTCCTCTCCCACTATCGCTCCACTGCTTTCCAGGTGATTACTCCATTATTTAGTTGCAATTCCAGTTTGGTTTTGGGAGGAGGTCAGCGTAATTCCCATTCATTCCTCCGCCATCTTCTCTCTAATTTTAAATGTTTCTTTATTTTTTATATGGACTGATATTACTATGAAATGCCCGCTCAGGACAGCCTTAGTTGTGTCCCATAGGTTTTGGACTATTGTGTGTTCATTTTAATTTGTTTCCAGGAACTTTTTGATTTCTTCTCTTATCTCATTATTGACACATTCATTATATAATAGCATGTTATTCAGTTTCCATGAGACTGAATGTGTTTGAGTTTTTTCCTTGAGGTTGATTTAAGTTTCAAGCCCTTGTTGTCTGAGAAAATGCTTGTTATGATTTCAATTTTCTTGAATTTGCTGAGGCTTGTTTTGTGTCCTATCATGTGGTCTATCTTTGAAAACTGTTCCATATGCATTTGAAAAGAATATGCATTTTGCTTCTTTGGGATGAAAGGTTCTATATATATCAGTTAAACTCACTTGATCTAATGCATTGTTCAGTGCCACAATATCCTTGTTGATCCTTTCTATGAAAGATCTTTCCAGTGTTGAGAATTGAGTGTTAAAATCAGCTACTATAAATGTGTTGCTGTCTATATCTTTCTTGAAGTCTTCCAAGGTTTTCCTTATATATTTGGGTATTCCTAATAGGGTGAAGGTCTGTGTACAACTTTATGTCTTTTTGATCGATTCTACCCTTCAGTATTATGAGGGGTCCTTCTCTATCTCTTTTTATGGCCTTTGTTGTGGAATCTACTTTGTCTCATATGAGTGTTGTTTCCCTTGATACCCAGATTTTTTTTCCTGCCAATTTGATTGGAATATTATTTTGAACCCCTCACTTTCCATCTGTGTAGGTCTTTTATTCTGAAGTGGGTCTCTTGTAAACAGCATATATGGAGGTCGTGATATCTTCTCCATTCAGTTAATCTATGTCTTTTGATTGGGGTATATAACCCATTTACATTTAAGGTTATTACTAATAGACACTTATTCATTGCCATGTTTCCCCTTTGCATCTGTGCCCCACTCTTTCTTTTTTTCTTCATCTTCTTAAAGCAGTCCCTTTAGCATATCTTGCAATGTGGGTTTGGTGGAGGTGTATTCATTTAGTGTTCCTTTGTCTTGGAAACTCCTGATTTTGCCTTCCATTTTAATTGAGAGCCTTGCTGAACAGAGTAGTCTTGGTTACAGGCCTTTGCTTTTTATTAATTGGAATATTCCTTGCTCTCCCCTTCTGGCTTGTAGTGTTTTTTTCCTTTTTCTTTATTTTTAACATTTTACTTATTTATTTTTAGAGAGAGGGAAGGAAGGAGAGAGAGAGAGAAACATCAATGTGTCGTTGCCTCTTGTACATCCCCAACTGGGGACATGGCCCGCAACCCAGGCATGTGCCCTGACTGGGATTCGAACCAGTGACCTTTAGGTTTGCAGGCTGACACTCAATCCACTGAAGCACATCAGCCAGGACTCTTTTCTTTAATTTCTTTTTTATTGTTCAAGTGCAATTGTCTCCATTTTCCCACTACTACTTTCCACTGCCCCACTCACCCCCAACCTACCAACCTCAATCCTTTTCCCTTTGGTTTTATCCATGAACCCTTTATATATGTTCCTTGACTTTACTGTTCCCCTTCTTTTCCCTATTACCTGCCTCCTTCCTCCCCTCTAGTACTGTTTGTTTGTTTGTTTTTTCAATGTTGTTGGTTGTATTTTGCTTGTTTGTTTTGTTGATAAGGTTCCACTTATAGGTGAGATCATATGATATTTGTCTTTCACCACCTGGCTTATTTCCTTTAGCATGATACTCTCCAGTCCCATCCATTCTGTCATGAAGGGTAATAGCTTTTCCTTTCTGCTGATTAGTATTCCACTGTGTAAATGTACCATAGTTTTTTGATCCACTCATTTACTGATGGGCACTTAGGTTGCTTCCAGCACTTGGCTACTGTGAATTGTGCTGCTATGAACATTGGGTTGCATAGGTTCTTTTGAATTGGTGTTACAGGATTCTTAGGGTATAATCCCAGCAGTGGAATTGAGCATCAAAGAGCAGTACCATTTTTAACTTTTTGAGGAAATTCCAAACTGTTTTCTACAGTGGCTGCACCAGTCTGCATTCCCACCAACATTGTACTATTGTTCCCTTTTCTCCACAACCTCACCAGCACTTGTTTTTTTTATTTTTTTATGATGGCCATTCTGACTGGTGTGAAGTGATATCTCGTATAGCAACAAGAGAAATAAAGTACCTAAGAATAAATCTAATCAGAGAAGTAAAGGCCTGTTACTTAGAAAACTACAGAACGCTGAAAAAAGAAATTAAGGAAGACACAAATAAAGGGAAGCATATACCATGTTCATGGATTGAAAGAATTAACATCATCGAAATGTCCATACTATCCAAAGCAATTTATAGATTTAATGCAATCCTTATTAAAATACCAATGACACATTTCACAGACATGGAACAAACAGTTCAAAAATTTATATGGCCCTATAAATAACCCCAAATAGCTGTAGAAATTTTGAGAAAGAAGAACAAAGTAGGAAGGATCACAATACCTGACATCAAACTATATTATGCAACTCATGGTTTTAATTTGCATTTCTCTGATGTTGACCATCCGTTCACATGTCTGTGGGCACTCTCTACGTCCTCCTTGGAGAAATCTGTTCATGTCTTTTTCCCATATTTTATTTGGGTTCTTTGTCTGCCTGGAGTGGTGTTGTGTGACTTTTTTATATATTTTGGAGATCAAATCCTTGTCCAAAGTATCATTGACAATATATTTTCCCATATGGTCGGTTCCCTTTCATTTTTCTAATACTTTCCTTAGTAATGCAGCTTCATACTTTGATGAAGTCTTATTTGTTTCTTCTTTCCTTTTTGTCCCTTGCTCTAGGGGATGTATGGGTGAAAATATTGCTGTGCAGAATATCTGAGAGTTTCCTCCCTCTGTTCCCCTCTAGGACATTTATGGTGTTGAGACTTATATTTAAGCCTTTTATCCATCTTGATTTTATTTTGGTATATGGTGCAAGTGTGTGGTAGAATGTCATTGTTTTGCATGTAGCTGTCCACATTTCTCAACACCATTTGTTGAAGAGGCTATTTTTACTCCATTTTATATGTCTGTACCCTGTGTCAAATATTAATTGATCATAGAGACATGAGTTTCTTTCTGGGTTCTCTATTTTGTTCCACTTGTCTAAGTGTGTGTTCTTATGCCAGTACCAGACACTTGATTACAGTGGTTGCATAATATAGTTTGATGTCAGGTATTGTGATCCTTCCTACTTTGTTCTTCTTTCTCAAAATTTCTACAGCTATTTGGGGTTATTTATAGAGCCATATAAATTTTTGAAATGTTTGTTCCATGTCTGTGAAATATGTCATTGGTATTTTAATAAGGATTGCATTAAATCTATAAATTGCTTTGGATAGTATGGACATTTTGATGATGTTAATTCTTCCTATCCATGAACATGGTATATGCTTCCCTTTATTTGTGTCTTCTTTAATTTCTTTTTTCAGCGTTCTGTAGTTTTCTAAGTAACAGGCCTTTACATCTCTGATTAGATTTATTCTTCATACTTTATTTCTCTTGTTGCTATAGCAAAGGGGATATTTTTCCTGATTTCTGATTCTGATAATTCATTGTCAGTGTACAAATATGCCTTCAACTTATGAATATTGACTTTGGATCCTACTCTTTTGCCAAATTCACTTGTTGAGTAAATTTCTGGTCGAGTCTATGGGGTTTTCTATGTACACTATCATGTCATCTGCAAACAATGATAGTTTTACTCCCTCCTTTCCAATTTGGTACTTTTATATATTTGTCTTGTCTTATCACTTTGGCTAGGACTTCCAATAATATGTAGAATGGAGTGGTGAAAGTGGACAACATTGTCTTGTTTCCTGATCTTAGTGAGAAAGGTTTTAACTTTTTCCCCTTGAGTATGATGTTCACTGTATGTTTTTCATATGTGGCCTTTATTATGTTCAAGTACGCCCTCTTTATTCCCACTTTCCTAAGTGTTTGTATTATAAATGGGTGTTGTACCTTATCAAATGCCTTTTCCACATCTATTGATACAATCATGTCATTTTTGTCTTTCCTTTTGATTATGTGATGTATTACATGCATTGTTTTTCAAATATCAAACCATCATTGCATCCCTGGAATTAATCCCACTTGACCATGGTGGATGACCATTTTAATGTATTGCTGGATGTGGTTTAGCCACATTTTGTTGAGGATTTTGGGGTCTATGTTCATCAGCAATATTGGCCTATAGTTTTCTTTGTTGTATCTTTATTTGGTTTTGGGATTAGGATGCTGCTGGTCTCATAAAGAGTTTGGGAGCCTTCTCTCTTGTATTTTTTGGAATAGTCTGAGAAGGACAGGAATTAGCTCTTCTTTAAATGTTTTGTAAAATTCTCTTGTAAAATCATCCACTCCAGGGCTTTTGTGTGCCAGGAGTTTTTTGATTATTGCTTCGATATCACCAGCTGTTTCAGTCTGTTCTGGCTTTTTGCTTCTTCTTCATTCAATGTTGGAAGTTTATATTATTCTAGAAATTTGTCCATTTCACCCAGATATTCAAATTTTTTGGCATGTAATTGTTCATAGTAATTTCTTACAAAACTTTGTATTGCTGAGATATCAGTTGTAATTTCTCCCATTTAATTTCTGATATGATTTATTCAGGCCCTCTCTCTTTATTTTTTCTTAATGAGTCTGCTTAAAGGTTCATCAATTTTGTTTATCTTTTCAAAGAACCAGCTCCTGGATCGGTTGATCCTTTGAATTGTTTTTTTAGTTGCTATGTCATTCCATTCTCCTCAGTTCATAATTATATTTTCCTTCTACTGGTTCTTGGCTTTGTCTGTTGTTTCTCCAGTTCTTGAAGATATAGCATTATGTTCTTTATTGAAATATTTCTATTTTTCTTAGGTAGGCCTGTACCACTATGAACTTCCCTCTTAGGACTGTCATTGCAGTGTCCCACAAGTTTTCAGCTGTTGTATGTTCATTTTCATTTGTTTCCAGAAATTCTTTGATTTCTTCCTTGATATCATTATTAATGCATTCATTGTTTAATAGCATACTATTCATTCCCCATGAGTTTGAGTTTTTGAGTTTTTCCCTTGAGATTGGTTTCTAGTCTCAGGCCATTGTCATCTGAGAATATGTTTGATATGATTTCAGTGTTCTTGAATATTTTGAGTTTGTTTATGTCCTATCTTGTGGTCTATCTTTGAAAATGTTCCATGTGCATTTGAAGAGAATGTTTATTTTCTTCTGTGGATTAAAGGCATGCATGTAAGTACATATGTATGTGCCTGTGTCTTTGTATATATTTATATCAGTTATATACATTTGATCTATGACATTCTTCAATGCCTCAGTAGCCTTGTTTATCTATCCATTGTTGACATTGGGGTGTTAAAATCCCCTACTATAACTGTGTTGTTGTCTATATCTTTCTTGAAGGTCTCTAGGGTTTTCCTTATATCTTTGGGTGCTCTTTTGCTGGGTGCATATAGGTTTACAATGTTTAAGTCTTTTGATGTATTCTTCCCTTAAGTATTATTAAGTGTGCTTCTGGGTCTCTATGGGTTTTTTTTTAAGTCTACTTTGTATGATATCAATACTGTTACCCCAGCTTTTTTTTCATGTCCAGTTGCTTGGAATATTTTTTTCCAGCCATTCACTTTTTGTCTGTGTAGGTCTTTTGATCTGAGGTGGGTCTCTTGTATGCAGCATATATGTGGGTCATCTGTTCTTATCCATTCAGCTACCCCATATCTTTTTTTTACTTAATTTTTAAATTTATAAATCATGTTTATTCTATTACAGTTGTCTCAGTTTTTCCCCCATTATCCCCCTCCACCCATCCCATCCCCACTCCCCACTCCCACAATTCTCATTCTGTTGTCCATGTCCATGGGTCATTCATACATGTTCTTTGTCTAGTTCCTTCCCCTTCTTTCCATCGTTTTCCTCTTTCCTTCTCCCCTCTGGTCACTTTCAGTCTGCTCCATGTTTCTGTGCATGTGGTTTATTTTGTTCATTAGTTTATTTTGTTGAATAGAGTCCACTTATAGGTGAGATCATATGGTATTTTTCTTTCATCAACAGGCTTATTTCACTTAGCTTAATATTCTATTAAGCAATTAAACCAACATGACACCAGCATAGAAATGATCAAGTAAATCAATGAAATATAGTGAACATTCTAGAGACAAATGTATATATCTGTCTAACAATATATGATTAAGTAGATATTTCAAGTCAATGGATAAAATAAGGCTTATTCAACAAATAAGGTACATGGACTACTACTACTTGAAATAAAACAAATATAGAGCCCTATTTCACATTATACAAGAAATATTCAGGTGAGTTAAAAATCAATATGTAGAATCTAAGTGTAAGTTTTAGAAGAAAATAGAACTAATATTTTAATGAACTGACGTAAAATATTCAACCCCAGAAGCTATAAAGTAAATATTGACAATATGACTATATTAAACATTTAACTATATAGTAATACATATAAAAAATGTTAAAGGACAAATAATAGATTAGAAAAGTATTTGCAACACATTTAAAACATAGTTAATAGGTTATTTCCTTTTTTTTAAAAGAGTTCTACAAGCTTTTTATCAATAAGTGGATAAAGAATATCAAAAAGTCATTTAAAGCTTTTTTTTTAAAAATATAAATAGGCAAGAAGTATACAAAAACATGTTTAGTTTCAACAAATAATAAAGGAACAATTAAAATAACATCATTGTCATAATCAGGTTAAAATGAGTATTAAAAATATTGGTAATATCAAGTATTGGCAACTCTGAAAAGAAATGGGTATTTGTAGAAACTTTATCTTCATCTTAAAGCAGTCCCTTTAGCATATTTTGCAGTGCTGGTTTGGTGGAGGTGTATTCTTTTAGCCTTCTTTTGTCTGGGAGACTCCTTATTTCACCTTCCATTTTAATTGAGAGCCTTGCTGGGTAGAGCAGCCTGTTTGTAGGCCCTTGCTTTTCATGACTTGGAGTATTTGTTGCCATTCCCTTCTGGCTTGCAGTGTTTCTGTTGAGAAGTCAGCTGCTAGCCATATCAGGGCTCCCTTATATGTTACTACCTGTTTCTCCCTTGCTTGCTTTAGGATTCTCTGTTTGTCTTTCATATTTGCCATCTTAATGATGATATGTCTCGGAGTGGGCCTCATTGAGTTCCTTTTGAGTGACACCCTCTCTACTTCCTGGATGTGGGTGACTATTTCTCACCTCCAATTAGGGAAGTTTTCCATCATTACTGTTTCAAACTGGTTCTCTATCCCATCCTCCTCTTCTTCTCCTTCTGGTATCCCTATTATACGGATATTACTACATTTCAGGTTGTCCTGCATTTCCCTCAATGCCTCTTTAATCTTTTGAGTCTTTTTTCATTTTCTTGCTCTTTCTGGGAGCTTTTTTCTAACCCGTCTTCTTGTCCCTGATGCAATCAATCCTCAGCTTCGTCTAGCCCTCTTTTGATTCCTTCTACTGTGTTCTTCAATTCAGAAATTGAACTGAATTGAACATGGAACTTCATTTCCTCTTTTCTCCTATTTATAGTTTCTATGTCCTTTTTCAATCTGATATAGTTTGTGGTCAGTTCCTCATAGTTTCCCTGTAGCTTTTCGCAATCTGAGCTCACTGAGCTCATTGGGCTTCCTTAGAACCATTGTATGGAACTCAGTATCTGATAGTTTACTTGCTTCTATTTCATTTAGTTTTCTTTCTGGGGATTCCTCCTTTCCTTTCAAGTGGGGTGTATTTCTTTGCCTGCCCATTATTTGTGTGACTCTTCTTTTTTGCTTCTGCTTCTTAAATTGATCTGTCTTGATTTCCTGAATTTGTACTGTGAACCTCTTTGGTTGGAGACTGCTGTTTTTACTTTTTGCATCTGTCTCTGATGATGTCAGATGTTGACCCTGTCTAACCGTAGGCAGTCTGTTGAAGACTTCCAGGAATCGACTGTTTGTGGCTGTCTCCTTCAGCTGTTAAACTGTTTTCTCTGCACTCATCAGGCCATCTTAGACAGCTCAGGGCAAGTCGGAGTGCCTCCTGGAAGCTGGGTTACTTGGTCTTTTCATACTGCTTCTGAATGGGGAGGAGTTGACACTGGGATCCTCCAGGCTACTCTCTCAGTTCTCTCCCTAAAACCTCCTTCCCCAGTGTCTCCTCAGGTGTCTCTAGCTTACTCTGCCCCGCCTTTGCCAGAGACCCATGTACAGTGATGTAAATAAAAATTTTGCATTGGCCCTTTAAACAGTTCTTTGCGTCTCCAGCTGCCTGTCTCTGGCTTTTTGCATCTGGCTGTTTTCTGTGTACTTTTTGGGCTCTGGTGCTGTGGGCCAGAGATCCCCACTTTTGGTTTAGATCCTGGTCTTCTCAGGGGGATCCATCTGGCCATTTCAATATCCTTCTCGTGCTGCCCCCCATGGGCACCTCACCCGCCTTCTCAGGTCTGTACCGCACTCCTTACCAGTTAGATGGCGTTAAAGCCGATTCTTCTGTCTCCGAGGTAACAAGCCTCCTCTCTCGATCTTGTTCAGTTTATGTTCCAGGCGATTTCTCCACAATTTAGTTGTAATTCCAGGCTTGTCCTGGGAGGAGGTCAGTGTGACTTCCACTCACTCCTCCTCCATCTTGATTCCCCTTCCTGTCTTTTGATTAGAGCATTAAATACATTTACATTTAAAGTTATTTTTAATGGAAACTTATTATTTCTCTTTGTATCTGTGTTCTTCTCTTTCCTGCTCTTTTTCTTCCTCTTCTTAAAGCTTTCCTTTTACCTATCTTGAAATGCTGATCTGGTGGAGGTGTATTCTTTTAGCCTTTTTTTTGTCTAGAAAATTCTTTATTTCTCCTTCCATTTTCATTGAGAGCCTTGCTGGGTAGAGTATCTTGAGTTTGGCCCTTTGCTTTTCATTATCTGGAATATATCTTACCATTCCTTTCTGGCTGCAAGCATTTTGGGTGAGAAGTCTGGTGCTAGCCATATTTGGGTTCTCTTGTATGTTACTATCTGTTTCTCCCTTGCTGCCTTTAAGATTCTCTCTTTGTCTTTGATATTTGCCATTTTAATGGTGATGTGTCTTGGAGTGAGCCTCACTGGGTTCCTCTTGAATGGGACCCTGTGTGCTTCCTGGACTTGTGTGACATTTTCTCTCCTCAAATTAGGGAAGTTTTCCATCATTACTTTTTCTAACAGGTTATCTATCCCTTGCTCCTCTTCTCCTTCTGGTATCCCTATTATACAGATATTATTACATTTCAGGCTGTCCTGCACTTCCCATAATACCTCTTTATTCTTTTTGATTCTTTGTTTCATTTTCTTATTCTTTCTGGGAGCTTTTTTCTTCCTCAGCCACCAGTTCATTGATTAGGTCCTCTGCTGCATCTCATCTGCTTTTGATTCCTTCTACTGTGTTCTTCAATTCAGAAATCGTATTCTTCATTTCCTCCTGTCTCTTATTGATAGTTCCTATGTCCTTTTTCATGCTGATATAGCTTGCAGTAAGTTCCTTGTAGTTTTTCTGTAGTTTTGGTCATTCTTTCTGAGCTCGCTGAGTTCATTGATCTTCCTTAGAACCATTGTTTTGAACTCAATATCTGATAGTTTACTTGCCTCTGTTTGATTTGGTTCTCTTTGTGGGGATTCTTCCTTTCCCTTTGATTGGGGGGTGTTTGTTTGTCTTCCCATTATTTGTGAGACTTCTCTTTTTTGCTTCTTCTCCTTAAATTAATCTATCCTGACTTCCTGACTTTGTGGTATGAACTGCTATGGTAGGAGTCCTATGAGATTCATTGGTGCTGTCTGTTTGATCTCCTGCCCTTGATGTTCTTTGGATGCTTTTTCTCCTTTTTAAGTTGCTTCTCTGGAAGTATGTGTGTTTGATTTCTGTTTTATCATTCTTTGTTTGGTCCTTCCCTCCAACTAGTTGACTGAGGGTCACTCTGCCCACCATGTCTTGTGTGCTGTTGTGCAGGTGCTGCCAGAACAAAACCACAAAGCCCAGGAACCAAACCCACATCTGCAAAAATAACTCCCCCGCTGTAATCCCACTATCAACAGCAAATGAGCCAGTATTAGTAAGGCTGTAAAGAGATTTAGGCTATTATAAGAAAGGAGAGAAATAAGCAATTAAAAAGTTTAATGACTTAATATGCATAAACTAATAGACCTGAAATGAACATTAAGAAACTATGTAGTAAAAGAAAATACTGCAAATCATGGAGAAGACCACAGTGGACTTCGTCTGGGTAGGCTTTAGTATTACCGCTGTTTTTTCTTCCTGAATCTGCTTCAGGTGATGTCAGATGCTGACCTCGTCTGACCTTAGGCACTCTGTTCGAGACTTCCAGGAATCTACTATCTGTGGCTGTCTCCTTCAATTGTTAATCTAGTTACTCTGCAATCAGCAGTCAGACTTAGGCACCACAGGACGGGGCAGAGTCCCTCCTTGGGGCAGGGCTCATTCTTTTGCATCTCAGGGGTATGGTCTGCCTGAGCAAGATGGCTGCTGCCATTTGAGGGATGACTCACCACTGGGATCTCTCTGGCTACTCCCTCAGTTATCTCCCCAAAGCCTCCATCCGCACACTCACCTCGGGTATCTCTTGCCCACTCTGTCCCCACCTTTGCCTGATTCCAGGGTAAGTGGTTGCAAATAAAAATTTATGCATGGCTCTTTAAATAGCTCTTTGTGTGTCAAGCTGCCCATCTCTGGCAGAGAACCCTGCAGCTTTTCACAGCAGGCTCTTCTCTTGTACTTTTGGGTCTCTAGTGCTGTAGGCGGGGGATCCCTGCTTATGGTTTAGGCCTCACTCTTCTCATGGGGATCCACATGGTTGTTTAAATATCCCTCTGGCCCTGCTACCTGTGGATGCCAAAGCCTGCCTTTCAAGTCTCCACCACACCCCTTACCAGTCAGGCTGTGCTAAAGCTGATTCTTCTGTCTGTCTAAGGTTATAAGGCTTCTGTCTCAATATTGTTCAGTTGTTTGTTCTGGGTGATTTCTCCACAATTTAGTTTTAATTCCAGATTGGTCCTGGGATGAAGTCAGTGTGACCTCCATTCACTCTTCCACCATCTTGTCCCTCTGTACTGTTTCCTTTGAAAATTCATCTGCTAGCTTTATTGAAGCTCCCTTGTATATTACTTTTTGTTTCTCCCTTGATGCCTTTAAGAGTCTCCTTTTTTCTTTGAATTTTGCCATTTTAATTATGATGTGTCTTGAAGTGGGCCTCTTTGGATTCATTTTGACTGGGTCACTCTGTTTCCTGTGACTTTAAAGCTTCCCTGGAGTTTTTTGAAGTTCTCACTGAGCTCATTCAGTATCCTTACATCCACTTTTTTGAACTCAATATCTGATATTTGGTTGCCTCAATCATTTATTACTCTTTATGGGGATTCCTCCTTTCCATTTGGTTGTGGGGTTTTTCTTTTTCTCCCCAATTTAGGTGACTCTTCTTGTCTGTTTCTGTAGGTTAAATTGGTCTGCTTTGACTCCTTGTCTTCGTGGCCTTCTGTGGTAGGAGACTTGCAGGACTCAGTGATGATTTCTCTTTCATTGCCTGAACTTAATGCACTTGTGCTGCTCTTTATGCCTTTTATGTGGGCTCCCTGGTTGTAATTGGTTTTTGGTTGTTGTTGGGTCATTCTTTGTTGGGGTCTTCCCTGCAGCTGATTGACTGGGAGTTGCTCTGCCCTCCATATCTTGTATACTGTTGTATAGGGGTTGCCAGGACAAAAGCCAAAAAAATAGACATACATCCACAAAATTAACCTCCACTCACAGTTACACTATCAACATCCAGTGAGCCAATATCAATATAGGTGTAAAGAGATTAAGAGTATTATAATAAAGGAAAAACAAATATGAGATGACTAACTGTAAGAAAATATATTTTGCAGTGGTAGAGGGAGGGGCAATAATAAGAGTAGGGAATAGAGACAGGGCAAAGTAGGAAAGAATATAGAAAATAAAATTTCCTTTGTAACTAAAAAAGGGGAGAAGGAAGATGGAATGGAGTAAGAGAGTCAAAGGATATGGTATTAGGTTAAAACAAATTTAAAGAATATATATGTTGAGAGCAAAAACAGGCAACTATGACAAAAAGAATATATATATATATATATATATATATATATATATATATATATATATAAAATATGGACCTAATTGCAGAAAAATCTCTACCAGAAAAATATCAACAACCAATGAGCTAAGATGTACATAGGTGGCTTGGGAATAAGAAGGCAAAAGGAAAGACAGAGCAGCTTAAGGGATGTCTAGAGGAAAGAGAAGATATGTGGAAAGGGAGGAAGGAAAAGGAATACTAAGAGTGTGGGATGAAAACCTGGCTAAGACAGGAAAAAATTAACATTTAAAACGAAGAAAGGATAGAGCAGGGGGAAGGCAAAATGGAGTAGGAGAGGGGAGCAATGAAATTTGAGATTCAAAATACAAAGAAAGTCACTACCTAGAAATAAGTTTGAGGAACTGTAACAACAACTACCTTATCTACAACCTAGGAGCAAAGACTGATAAAGGTGGAGAGGTACTAAGGGTACTTTAAGAAGGGGAGAAGGAATGTGAGCTAATTACAACCATTAATGCTTTCAAGAGGCTGGAGCAGGGACCAATAGTAAAAGTGTGGAATGGAAGCAAGTCATGGCAATTTAGAAAATAGAATTTAAAAACAAAATATGAAGAGGGATGAAGGAGGTAGTATGGAATAAGAGAAGGAAAAAGCAATATGTGAGATTTGAAATAAACTATATTATGAAATCTGGTGCTATATTATGCCCAGACTTGAAGGATATTAAATGAATGTTAAGTAGCTATGCAAGACAAAAGATAGTGCTTTCTTGCGTCTATTTTCTTTGCTCTGCTGAGTTTAATAAATCAAGGCCTGAAGAGTTGTGTAGGGTGTAGTGTCTGGCAAAGGGCCCTATTGGTGCTTTTTCTTCCTTCCCCTGAGGAAATATATGCAGCAGGAAACTCCTGAGCCTAGCCTCACCAACTTGCTGAGCCTGTAATCCGGCAAGTGGGAGTTGGTTTTGCTGGTATGTGAAAGGCTCTGGCTGACTGCTGCAAATCTCAGGCATTCAGCTCCTGCCTTCCATACTCAAACCTGCCACTCTTTCATAGGAGGTTTATCCTGAATTCTCCACACTGAGCTGCCTTTTATTCGACAGCCATGCTGAGTTGGGTCCACTCATTCCTTCAATGTATTCTCTGCCTCTGAATTTTTGATTAGCAAAACTGCTGCATCACATGCACACAGACATGTGAGCCCAAATCCCTGCCACGCCTTGGGCCTTGCCTCAGCTCCCCTTTAAAAAGAGTTCCTGTATGGCCTCTACACTGTAGTCCCAGTCCCTGGGGATCCTATTCTCCATGTGCTCCCCTTCCCCAAAAAACACAGTCTCTCCCATTCAGGGCTGGCCCCCATATTTCAGAGCCTTCATCAGTTTTAGATAACATTTCTCTCTGAATATTTCCTGGACAACATTGCAAAGACTCCCACAGCTATAATCTAACACAAGGTCGTGGTCACATGCTGACCCCACTCCCTCCAGAGATCTTCAGCTTAGGGTATGCCTGCTCCCCTCATGCTGTTTCTGGAGCCCACACCTCCCAGGCCTTCTCTTACTGTCCCAGTAGCTCATGTGTCCTAAGCCAATCTACAGCTGCCCTGACTGTGCAGCCAGCTGTGCTGGGTTGGGCAGCAGTGTTGGTCCACCTAGAAAGCCCAGGCTATTGGCCCTCAGGCGACCCACAGATGGGCCATTTCCTGCATAATCCTGCACATTCCCCACACTTTCATCTGTGTACGTGCTCACTCATGGACACTTTCACTCATTCTCCACACTGTGTTCTGAGTTCAAATTCAGTCTGTGTCTATCAGCAGATGAATGGAACTGCCTACTACTCTGCCAGCATCTTGGATCTCTGAATTCAAATATTTCATAAGCAGCCATCCAATGATGAAGAGAGGAAAAATCACGTTAGCAAACAAACAACAATCAAGACATGTGGGATGTAAAAACTAAGGTAAAGGGTGTGTTTAATTTTAAAAAATCACAATTAGGCCCAAAATATTTTCTGAAGCTAAAGGAAACACATTTTATATACAAATTAGGTAGATATATTACATATACTGCTTGATGATAAGCCAGGCAGAAATTAAGAAATAGTTTTACAGGTCTTATAAATTTTTGGCTGTATAGACAAAAGATAGGATTACAATAATTGAATTTTTAAGATTAAATAATAGTGACTTCAAAAGTAAACACATTTTAAAAAACATAATCCATACCCTGATTGTTTGGGATTAGCTATTATGTAAAAACAAATGTCCTGATTATGTGATAGAAGTTTTTAAATTCTAGCTTTTTCTTGGGTTTTAGATTTCTCCAGATGGGAAAAAAATGGCTAACATAACTCAAAACCCTAATCCTAACTGAATCTTTTCACCTCCCTATCTATTTATGAACCACAAATCTACTCCAAGAATTTATGCCAGTATAAAATACTTCCACACTCCAGGGACTACTTGTTACAATGACATTTCATTAGTCAATGCAGAAACAGGGTATCAAATAGTAAAGAATCTTTCAGTCATACATATTGTGATCAAAAGTAACAAGAAATCACAATTAATAAATATAAATGATTATGCTTGAATTGGCATTTTATCAGACCAATTATTATATTATATATGTTAAAGTGCAATGGTCCTCCTTCTATATCACAGAATTCATATAGCCCCTAGTGAACTACATTTTCAAATGCTAATTTTAGATGATGATATTCTTGGTTTTAGCAATTTTCACTGCATTCTCTATATATTATTAACTCACACAAATAACCTTGCAACTGTAGCTACTGTTTACTGTGTAATGTAAACCTAAAGATTAGGCCAGAGTTATAACTTAGCAGTTACCACAAATATGTTCAAGTAAATGTGAATTAAGGGTTACTTATAATTGCTTGATGAGATTTGAAATAAAATTCCCATAGAGGTAACTCTTCTAATTGCCAGTACTATTCAGATTCAATTTTTCAATTTTTACCATTTTCAGTATTTGTCAAAAAGGTCAGGAAGACATACATAGTCCAAAGAACAGAGGGAGGACAGCCAAATTATTTTAACAATGAAGGTATTAAACTGGGTTCTTTAAGTATTGCTCTGAACATTCAACATATACTTTTGCCACTTTAAGAAGAAAGCCAAGGATCAAACAAATGATCTAATCTGAGATGTGCCAGAATCTCTGAAAATGAACATAAATTCTCTGAGCCTCACCTTTGTTCATGCTATTCCCCCTTTGACCCACAGCCAAAGTGAACCATCCTTCATGAGTCAATGTCCAACCCTCTCCATTAAGTCCTTTTTGATTATTTAAGCCAATATTGATGTATTTCTACTTTGAATTTAGAGCCTATATTTTAAACTGTTGAGTGTAGAGCCTACCTATTAGAGTCTAAATATAGCTAGTTGACCCAATTTAGCACAAAATTTTGTATTTTCCATGTTGTTTTTAATAAATTTTATTTTATAGAGTAGTTTTAAGTTCACAGCAAAATTGAGCAGAAGATCCAGAGATTTCCCATATATCCCTGCCCTGTACATTCATAGCTTCCACAATATAAAAATCCCTCACCAGAGTGGTACATTAGTAACAACTGATGAACCTAGACTGACACATCAACTGAAAGTCCATAGTTACACTTGGTGTTATACATTCTATGGATGTGGACAAATTTATAACAGGTATCCATGATTATAGCATCATACTCAGTAATTTCATTGATCTTAATATCCTTTGTGCTTCTCCCATTTATTCTCTGCACCTCCCTAACCCCTGGCAACCAGTGATATTTTTTTACTACCTCCATAATTTTGCCTTTTACAGAAAGTCATATAGTTGGAATCATACAATATGTAGGCTTTTCAGATTAGCTTCTTTCTAATGCATATTTGGTAATATGCATTTAAGGTTCCTCTTCTCATGGTTTAATAGCACATTTCCTTTTAGCACTAAATAATATTTTATTGTCTGGATGTACCACAGTTTATCTATTTACTTTCTGAAGGACATCTTGGTTGCTTCCAAATATTCACAATTATGAATAAAGCTGCTATAAATATGTGTGTGCAGGTTTTTATGTGGATAGAAGTTTCAGCTCCTTTGGGTAAATACCATGGAGTGTTACTGAGTTATGGATCATATGGTAAGAGTATGCTTAGTATTGAAAGAAACCACCAAATGGTCTTCCACAGTGGTGCACTGTTTTACATTCCTACCAGCAATGAATGAGAGCTCTTATTTTCCAAATCCTTGCCAGTGTTTGATGTTTTCACTTTTCTGGATGTTGGCCATTCTAAATCATATGAAGTGATTGATATCTCTTTTTAATTTTCATTTCCCTGATGATATATGATATGGAACATCTTTTTATATGCTTATTTGCCATCTATATATCTTCTTTGGTGAGAGGTCTGTTAAGGTCTTTACTCATTTTTCAATCAAGCTGTTTGATTTTTTATTGCTGAGTTGTAACTGTTTTTGTATATTTGGATAATAAGTTTTTCTCTTTTTTAAATATTTTTATTGTTGTTCAGTTACAGTTGTTCCACCTTTTTCCCCATTGCTCCCCCCTGCCCCATCCACCCCCACTCCCACAGTCAATTTCCCCCATTGTCCATGCCCATGAGTCCTCTATTCATGTTCCTTGGCTTGCCTGCAAAATAGAACCAGAGACGTAGATAATAGTTCTTTATCAGCTATATTTTCTGAAAACATTTTTTTGCAGTCTGTGACCTGTATATTCATTCTCTTAACA
This sequence comes from Pteronotus mesoamericanus, assembly GCF_021234165.1. Classification (NCBI taxonomy): domain Eukaryota; kingdom Metazoa; phylum Chordata; class Mammalia; order Chiroptera; family Mormoopidae; genus Pteronotus; species Pteronotus mesoamericanus. The sequence goes on from NW_026555321.1 coordinate 65,534,133, forward strand.
TTGTATTTCACAAAGCAGAAGTCTTTAATTTTAATGTCAATTTACCAACTTTTTCTTTCATGTATCCTGTCCTTGGTGTTATACCTGAAAATTTATTGCCAAATCCAAGGTCATCTAGATTTTCTCCTATGTTATCTTCTAGGAGTTGAATTTTGCATTTTACATTTAGATTTGTGATCCATTTTGAGTTAAAATTTGTGAAGTGAAAAGATCAGTGTCTAGATTTATTTTTTCAAGTGGTTGTTCCAGCATCATTTCTTGAAAGGACTACCTTTGCTCCATTGTATTATCTTTATCAGTTGACTATGTGTATATGGGTTTATTTCTTGGATCTCTATTCTGTTACATTGTTCTATTTGTCTATTTTTTTTTTTTTTTTGCCAATACCACTCTGTCTTTACTACTGCAGATTTAGTTGTTTTATAGTAAATCTTGAAGTCAAGTGTCAGTCTACTCCCAGGTTTTTGAGTTTTTTCTTCTGGACATAAAATAATAATAATAACAATAACAATAAAAATAATAGTAAACTACTTCCAGTTTGATTACCTGCTATGTGCCAAAGACCATGCTTAGCCAATTACATACATTATTAATTCTTTGCTCAACTAATGAACTAGCCATGATTGACATAGTATGAACATACATCTCAGTCACATGTAAATGGAGTCACAGTATGTATATTAAATAAATGTATGGTTCATGGGAGAAAAAAAAGAAGTAAATTACTTACACTTATGACCAAGAATCAAGTAAAAGTATGATGGCAAGTTTTTGTTTACTTTTAAAAAATATATCTTTGAGTACCAAAATGCCAAAGATTAATTTTATTTATTTTTTCTACCTTTATTGAGGTATTATTGACAAATAAATATTACACATATTTAAGTTGTATGACATGATTTAAAGGTATACAACATGATAATTTAACATATATGTATATAGATATATTCACTCTGAAATGATTATCACAATCAAGTTAACACATCCATTACCTCACATAGGTACATTTTGTCTGTACATAGTAAGAACATTTAAGATCTACTCTTTTAGAAAATTTCAAGTATATACTATGTTATTATTAACCATAGCCACCATGCTATACATTAGATCCTCAGAACTTGTTCATCTTAAAACTGAAACTTTGTACTTTAACATCTATCTCCTTTTCCACAACACCCAGCCCCTGACAACCACTCTTCTACTCTCTGCTACTATGAGTTCTACATTTTTAGATTCCACATATAAGTGGGATCATACAGTATCATTCTATATCTTGCTTATTTCACTCAGCATAATGTCCCTTGTATACACATAAAAGCTAGAGTGCATTCGTGGTTTCTAGATGTTACACATTGCTTGGATCATTTCCTCAAACACTTTCATTTAAATGCAAGTCCAGATTGAGGGAATATGACGGAGAGTTGAGTGGAAGTTACACTGACCTCCTTCCAGGACAAAACTGGAATTGCAACTAAATTGTGGAGAAATCACCTGGAAAACAATGGAATGATAATGAGAGAAGAGCCTCAGAGCCTTGAACAGACAGTAGAATCAGCTTTCACACATCCTAACAGGAGAGAAGTGGAATGGAAGCTTGAGAGGGTGGGCTGGGCTCCCACAGGCACCAGCACCAGAGGGATATTGAAACAGCCAGTTGGATCCCCCTAAGAAGAACAGGGTCTGAATCATAAACAGGGACCTCTAGTCTAATACATCTGAACCCATAAAAAGCACACAAACAAAAAACAACTGTGAAAAGCATAGTGGTACTCTCTGCCAGAGACAGGTGGCTGGAGATGAAAAGAGACATTTAAGGGGCCAATGCAAAAATCTGTAGTGGCAGCCACCTTCCTTGATCTCTGAGCAGAGGTGGGAGCAGAGTGGGCTGGAGCCTGAGGAAAGATTGGTGAGGAAAGTTTTGGGGAGGGAACTGAGACGGTGGCCAGCGGGGCCCGAGTGATGACTCACCTCCCACCCTACAGCTTCTATCTTGCTCAGGCATTAAGGAAACCATAGCCCAATTCTAAGGATACTCTGCCCAGGAGTTGCATGCAGGCCTGGGTGCTGAGTGCAGAGCAGCCAGCAGAGATAGTAGATCCCTGGCTAAAAGGTACACAGAACTGCCTAGAGACCCTTGAGGAGAGACTGGAGACAGAGGCATTGGGGAGAAAACTGAGGGAGTAGCCGGAGGGTTCCCAGTACTGACTCCTTCCCCATTCCACAGTCTCCATCTTACTCAGGCAGGCCATGCCCCAAAGAGGCAGCAGCGGGATAGAAAACTATACCTCTGCCCTCAGGACACTCTGCCCAGGGTTTGTGCACAGGCCTGGGTGCTGAGTGCAGAGCAGCCAGCAGAGATAGTAGATCCCTGGCTAAAGGGGACACAGAGCTGCCAAGAGACACACTTGAGGAGACTCTGGAGTCAGAGAAGCTGGGGAGAGAACTGAGGGAGTAGCTGGGGGATTCTGATGCTGACTCCTTCCCCATTCCACAGTCACCATCTTGCTCAGGCAGGCCACTCCCCTGAGTGGTAGCAGCCTGTAAGGACATGATAGCCCCGCCCTCCGGAGGCACTGCCCTGCCCTGTGGTTCTTAAGCCTGACAGCTGAGGGCAGAGTGACTAGATTAACAATTGCAGGAGAGAGGCACAGACAGTAGGTTCCTGGAAGTCTCAAACACTGCCTAACGTCAGACAGGGTCAACAACTGACATCATCAGAGACAGAGTCAGAAAGAAAGAAGAAGAAGAAAAAAGACCCGCTGCCTACCATAGAAGTTCAATCCACAAAGTCAGGAAACAGAGACAGATCAATTTAAGAAGCAGAAGCAAATAAAAAAAAAAGAGTCTCACAAATAATGGAAAGGAAAAGATACACCCTCCAAATGAGGGGAAAGGAGGAATCCAACAGAGAGAATTAAGTGAAATAGAGGCAAGTAAAATATCAGATATTGAATTCCGAACAATGGTTCTAAAGGAAGCTCAATGAGCTCAGCGAGCTCAAAGAGAATTAATTATGAGAAACTACAGGAAAACTATCAGGTACTTACTAAAACTATATCAACATGAAAAAGGACATACAAACTATCAAAAAGAGACAAGAGGAAATGAAGAATACAATTTCTGAATCAAAGGAAACAGTAGAAGGAATCATAAGCAGGCTAGATGAAGCAGAAGATCAAATCAGTGAGCTGGAGGACAAGGTAGAAAAAAGCTCCCAGAAAGAGCAAGAAATGGAAAAAAGACTCAAAAAGAATGAAGAGGTGTTTAGGGAAATGCAGAACAACTTGAAACGTAATAATATCTGTATAATAGGGATTCCAGAAGGAGAAGAAGAGGAGCAAGGGATAGAGAACCTGCTTGAAAAAGTAATGATGGAAAACTTCCCTAATTGAAGGAGAGAAAAAGTCTCACAAGTCCAGGAAGCAAAGAGAGCCCATTAAAGAAGAACCCAATGAGACCCACTCCAAGACACATCATCATGAAAATGGCAAATATAAAAGACAAACAGAAAATCTTAAAAGCAGCAAGGGAGGAACACGTAATAACATACAAGGGAGCTCTGATACAGCTGGCAGCTGACTTTTCAACAGAAACACTATAAGCCAGAAGGGAATTGCAACAAATATTCCAAGTCATGAAAAACAAAGACCTACAACCAAGACTGCTCTACCCAGTAAGGCTCTCAATTAAAAATAGAAGGGAAAATAAGGAGTTTCCTACACAAAAGAAGACTGAAGGAATACATCTCCACCAAACCAGCACTACAAGATATGCTAAAGGGACTGGTTTAAGAAGATGAAGAAAAAGAGTGAGAAAGAGAAGGACACAGGCACAAAGAGAAAAAAAGAATAAGTACCTATCAATAATTACTCTAAATTAAATGTACTAAGCCCCAATCAAAAGATACAAGATAGCTGAAAGGAAAAGAACACATGACCCACACATAAGCTGCCTACAAGAGACCCACCTCAGAACAAAAGATCTACATAGATTGAAAGTAAAGAGATGGAAAAAATATTGTGAATCCACAAGCAAGTGGACAAGCAAAAAAAAAGAAGGGGTAGCAATACTTATATCAGACAAAATAGATTTCTAAACAAAGGCCATAAAAGGAGACCCAGAGGGACAATTCATAGTACTCAAAGGTAGAATCCACAAAAACACTTATATATTGTAAATCTATATGCACCCAACATAGGAGCACCCATTATATAAGGAAAATCTTGATGGACTTCAAGAAAGATATACACAGCAACACTTGGTAGTAGGGGATTTTAACACCCTGCTGTCAGAAGTGCATAGATCTTCCAAACAAAACTTAAACAAGGATATTATGGAAATCAAGGATACATTAGATCAAATGGACTTAACTGACATATATAGAACTTATCATCCCAAAGAAGCAAAATAAACATTCTTTTCCAATGTACATGGAACTTTTTCAAAGATAGACCACATAATAGGACACAAACACATCTCAACAAATTCAGGAACATTGAAATAATAACAAGCATTTTCTCAGACCACAAGGGCTTGAAATTTAAATCAACCTTAAAGAAAAACCTCAAAACCTTACAAACTCATAGAGACTGAACAGCACACTATTAAATAATGAATAGGTCAATAATGAGATAAGGGAAGAAATCAAAAAGTTTCTGGAATCAAATGAAAATGAACATACAACAGTCTAAAACCTATGGGACACAGCAAAGGCGGTCCTGAGAAGGAAGTTCATAGCAATTCAGTCCTACTTCAAAAATATAGAAACATTTCAAAAAATAACCTAGCCCAACAACTTCAAGAACTGGAGATACAACAACAAATAAATCCCAGAGCAAGTAGAAGGAAGGAAATAATCAAGATCAACCAGAGAACTAAATGACACAGAGACTAAAAGAACAATTCAAAGGGATCAACCAATCCAGGACCTCGGTCTTTGAAAAGATAAACCAAATCAATGAGCCTTTAAGCAGCCTCATCAAGAAAAATAGGGAGAGGACTCAAATAAATAATATCAGAAATGAAAGAGGAGAAATAACAACTGATACCACAGAAATACAAAATATTGTAAAAAATTACTATGAACTATTATATGCCACGGAATTTGAAAACCTGGGTGAAATGGGCAAATTTCTGGGAAAGTATTATCTTCCAACACTGAACGAAAAAGCAGCAGAAATCCTAAACAGACCAATAATAGCTGGGGAAATTGAAGCAGTAATCAAGAAACTCCCGGCACACAAAAGCCCTGGACCGGACGGTTTCACAAAAAAATTATACAAAACATTTAAGGAAGAGCTAACCCATGTCTTTCTCAGACTTTTACAAAAAAATCCAAGATGAAGGAAGAGTCCCAGACTCTTTTTATGAGGCCAGCATCATTCTAATCCCAAAACCAGATAGACACTACAAAGAAAGATAACTACAAGCCAATATCACTGATGAACATAGATGCTAAAATCCTCAACAAAATATTGGCAAACCACATCCAGCAATACATTAAAAAGACTATCCATCATGATCAAGTGGAATTCATCCCAGGGATTAAAGGATGGCTCAATATATGCAAATCAATAAATATAATACATCACATAAACAAAAGGATAGACAAAAACCACATGATCATCTCAATAGATGCAGAAAAAGTATTCGATAAGGTACAGCACCCATTTCTGATCAAAACACTCAGCAAAATGGGAATAAAAGGGGCATACTCCAATGTAATAAAGGCCATATATGAAAAACGTACAGCCAATATCATACTTAATGGGCAAAAACTAAAAGCTTTCCCACTAAGATCAGGAACAAAATAAGGATGTCCACTTTCACCACTTCTATTCAACATAGTATTGGAAGTCCTAGCCACAGAGGTCAGACAAGAAAAAGAAATAAAATGCATCCCAATTGGAAAGGAGGAAGTAAAACTATCATTGTTTGCAGATGACATAATAGTGTACATAGAAAACACTATAAATTCCACAGAAAACTACTCGACCTAATAAGCAAATTTGGCAAAAGAGCAGGATACAAAGTCAATATTCAGAAATCGATGGCATTTTTTGCACACCAAAAATAAAACAGAAGAATCAGAAATCAAAAAAGAAAAAATACCATTTGCTATAGCAAAAAATAAATCAATAAATAAAGTACCTAGAAATAAATTTAACCAAGGAGGTAAAAGACCTGTCTGCTGAAACCTATACAATGCTGAAGAAAGAAACTAAGGAAGACACAAATAAATGGAAGCATATACCGTGTTCATGGATTGGAAGAATTACTATCATCAAAATGTCCATACTACCCAAAACGATTTATAGATTCAAAGCAATCCCTATTAAAATACCAACGACGTATTTCACAGACATAGAACAGACATTTCAAAAATTTATACGGAACCATGAACATCCCTGAATAGCCACTGCAATTTTGAGAAAGAAAAACAAAGTAGTAAAGGATCACAATACAGGACATCAAACTATATTACAAGTCCATTGTCATCAAAAGAGTCTGGTACTGGCACAAGAACAGACCCATAGACCAGTGGAACATAATAGAAAGCCCAGAAATAAGCAAAGGTCTCTATGGGCATCTAATATTTGACAAAGGGGGCAGAAGCATAAAGTGGAGTAATAATAGCCTCTTCAACAAATGCTGTTCAGAGAGCTGGACAGCTACATGTATAAAATTGAAATTTAATCACCAACTGACACCATACACAAAAATAAAGTGAAAATGGATAAAAGACTTCAAAGTCATGACACCATAAATGTCCTAAAGGAGAACATAGGCAGGAAACTCTCAGATATCCCACACAGCAATATTTCCACCAATGTGTCCCCTAATGCAAGGGACATAAAGGAAAGAATAAACAACTGGGACCTCATCGAAATAAGAAGCTTCTGCATGGCTAAAGAAACCATCAGCAAAATGAAAAGGGAGTCAACCATATTGGAAAATATATCTGCCAATGATACATCAGATAGAGGTTTGATCTCCAAAATATATAAAAAACTCACATGACTCCACTCCAAGCAGACAAACAATATTATTAAAACATGAATAAAGGACTTGGGCAGATACTTCTCCAAGGAGGACATACATAGGGCCAAGAGACATATGAAAGAATGCTCAGCATCACTAGCCCTCAGAGAAATGCAAATTAAAACCACAATGAGATACCACTTCACACCAGTCAGAATGGCCATCATAAACAGATCAACAAACAACAGCTGCTGGCGAGGCTGTGGAGAGAAGGGAACCCTAGTATGCTGTTGGAGGGAATGCAAGCTGGTGCAGCCACTGCGGAAAACAGTTTGAAATTTCCTCAAAAAGTTAAAAATGGAACTTCCTTTTGACCCAGAGATTCCATTGCTGGGATTATACCCTAAGAACCCCAACACATCAATTCAGAAGAACATATGCACCCCAATGTTCACAACATCACCATTTACAATAGTCAAGTGTGAGAAGCAACCTAAATGCCCATCAGTAAATGAGTGGATCAAAAGCTATGGTACATTTGCACAATGGAATACTACGCAGCAGAAAGAAAGAAAGAGCTACTACCCTTCGCGACAGCATGGATGGAACTGGAGAACATTATGCTAAGCACAATAAGTCAGGGGGTGAAAGACAAATACCATATGTCTCACCTATAAGTGGAACCTAACCAACAAAACAAACAAGCAAGGAAAATATACCAGGAACATTGAAAGAAAAAAGAAACCATCATAGTCAAGAGGGAAGGAGGGGTGTGGTTGGGGAAAGGAAAGGGAAGGGTCAATGAACATGTATAAAGGACCCATGGAGAAAGCCAAAGTGGGAAAGGATTGAGGCAGGGAGGTGGGGGAGGGGCGCAGGGAAAAGTGGTGGCAGGAAGGTGGAGACAAATGTATTTGCACAAAATATAAAAATTTTTAAAATTCAGAAAAGAAAATACAAAGATCAGAAGAAAAAATGCAAGCCCAGCGACTTGACAGAGAATCCAGAGAAAACCAAGTGCCCAGGTTAAATGGAGAGAAGGCAAAATATAAATCAACAAGTATTGTGTGATCCTGTTGATGGGAAATACTTCACACTTCAAGTCTTTCCAGTGAAGGGACACTGATTGTAAATTCAGATTTCTCTTGGTTCTGAGTTAACTAGTTGGAAAATGTGGTGGTGGGGGGGGAGGGAATGACTGGGTATTCTCTGTTAGCCCTTCTCACTTCCTTTTGAGAGGACACAATTGTCCTCTCTTTCATACTGTAAGGTAAAAACCTGGGCAGGTTTCTTGCATAAGCAAACTCCAGTTTCCAACTATCTGGGACCAGATGAGGATACCTGAGTGACCCTAGAGTTTCCTATTAGCAGCCTACTTAGCTAAAGGCCACTAGCTCTGTCTAACCCCTGTTCATAATAAACATTATTTTTGCCTCTGTTTTTTTTTCTTTAAAATTTCAGATATAGGGAAAAGGGGCTCTTTACTGGGGTTCCCTTGAGAGACCCACAAACCCATTTTTGTAAAGTTCTCTATGTATGCTTACTTAAAAATCTGAAAAATAAAATCAACATGATAAAATTATAATTTAGCTTTGCATCTTTGCATATTCTAAACTTTCACCTTATTTTAATCAGGAAGAATGGTTATATATGTAGGTTTCCAAATATAATGCTAACCTCCTCAGAAAGAGAAAATTGAACACCATAGTCCATATAATAGGTGTTGTCTGAAAATGCTCAATATTCTTATTTTAGACATTTAACGGTATTTTAATAATTAGCCCCCTGATGGATTGCACAGTTAGCAGAAATTCACAGGATGTCTCAAGCCTCCTTTATTATTAAGAAAGCTTTCTAATCAGTTAATGGACTCAGAGCAATCAAAGAAAATTGCCTTTTTTTCTTTTTTAGCACAGATCACATGAGTTTCCAAAAACACATCACTGAATTTCACTCTGAAGGCAGACACAGAAACCCTTTGGTCCAGTGGAAGCTATTGCATGCTTTAATGGTGACATTTTCCTCCAAATATCACTAACTTTGATAGAAGCCAGCAGCTTCAAAGTCCTGGAGGCAGCAGGCTTGAAATCAGAAGACATCGATTCCGTCCTCTGTCACTATATTTCTGCTCACTTAGCCTCACTTCATTTTGTCCATCCACAAAATGAGAAAAATAACTCTTGCTTGTTTCTTAGCAGTGACAGGAAGAAAATAAATGGGAATCTATACATGAATGCTATAATTTGAGATTCTTACAAATACAAAGCTATGTATTTACACAGAAACATTCAGAATTGCTACTGCTATAATTTTATGTATCAGTTCTGGCTACATAATTTTTCTTTTGTTTTTTAACTCAAGATGTGCTTAAACATGTGACATTTTTCTCCAAATATCACCAGCTTTCACAAAAGCCAGTAGCTTCAAGGTGCTAGAGGCTAGAAGGTATCAGAAGAGCAGGTTCTGAGACAGCTCTTTGTCTTGAGGAAGAAAACGGGTGTTCAGTTCAGCACAAACAACATTACTCTTGAAAGCTTCTGTTCCCAATCAAGAAATGAAAAATCACCTGCATGTAACAAGTTAACCAAATAATAGTGGAAGAGTTCTAGGAAAAAGACATGTTGCTGGACATGAACAGATGAAATGAGGTGCCTGCCTTATTAAACAGCTGCTGATCAGTGTTCTGCCCACAGCAGGGCAGTGGGTTGGGGGATGGGTAGGAGAAACAGCTCTGTCCGGGGACGGAAACCCACAACCATCCATAGTACTTTGAAAAGACAAAAGCACCAAGTCCATACAGCATTAAGAACATTAAAACAAGGAACATCTGATAAGGCACAACAGCCATTATTGCAGCTTAAAGATGGAAAGCAACAAATTAGGCTCAAGGAACAAGCTTGTTTTAATAAATTAGAAAAAAATTGAAAAACAAAAAACAGGAAGACAGAAAAAACTGCTTGAACCTCAGCAGGGCTATAATATCAAATAGCAAGGAAGGGATATCTTAAACAGTTCCTTTGCAACAGTTATGCTTTGCTGGAATAAAATGAAATGCAGTGATTTTTTAAAAAGCAGACAAAGGAAATAAACCACTGTTGACAAACACACCATTAAAAGATTGCTAAAATATTCTGCCACATTAAAATTACAGCCTGCAACTAAGCCCAGCTGTTGACTTATGGTAACAGCTATAGGAAACATGGAGGGTTAAAAATATGAAATTGAGGAGCTAGCTTTAGAGGGTTTGTGATCATTTTGCCTGATTACATCAGAGGCTTCAAGGAGATCAAACTCCAGATGCTATAACCTGCTTCATTGGAAAGACTTCTAATTGAATCAGACACAGACAAATAAAATTTCATAAAAAGTAATAAAGTCTCTAATCAAGATTTGGAGCTGCAATGTTTGGACTGCTCTGATTCCTTTGCTGTCTCTCTTACAAAATACATTGGTAATTAGAAATATGCGTTATTTTCAAAAATCCAATAATTCCTGTTTAGGATGGAAGAAAATAAGAGAAGGAAAAGTTCTTAGGGACTTTTTCCATATTTTTGTTTTTGATATAAGAAGTATACTCACATAAAAACATAGGTACAGCATGGATATATGGTTGTAATGAAAAAAGATAAACATGGCTTCATGTTTGAATTTATGATAAAGCTTTTGGACAAAAGCTTTGGCAAACCCTAATCCCCAGGAGTTTTGCTCCCAAATTCGAAACCAAGTACAGATTTCTAAATATCTTTAGACAGTATGTCTTTATATTTATTCTTCCAAGCTTGGCCAACACTCTCTAGATAATATTTATGCTCCAATTTTGAGAAACAAAAAAATGATAGAGCAGTTGAGATGGTTACTTCCAACTCAGTATTGAAAGCCAAAAATATTCCTTAATACCCACAGGGCTCATAACACTAGAGTGGGTACCTGGAGTTACATATTAAAGAACAGACATTGGTTTTGAGCCAAAGAAAATGCACAGTAATGATTTTAGCGATACAGGGCATGTACGTTCAGAGAGTCAAACCAAAGACTAACATTAGGGAAAGAAAATAAATGCAGAAGATGCAAGACGACATTTCTGGTGGAAAAGAAAAAAAAATTTTTTTAAATGTTCACTTGTTAGAGATCCTCCGATGCAACCATCACTGCGATTCTCCTTGCTACACACTGCCACCTGCAGGACAGCTGGCTATCACTAGCTAATAGCTTGTTTTTCCCAGGGCTGAAAGTTTTCAATAGATATCCTCATTAATTTCATGGTGCCCCTATTTGTCATGCAGCATTAATGTTAGGTATAAAAATGCACACTAGATATTATGTATGTAGTCATAAAATGAAAGTGCCTCCTGGAGTTTGAGACTGGTTTAGGAAAACAGAAGTCCCTCCCTGCACATAGTGTTTCAGAGCAAGGCCTGTTCTCATTCCTGTCCCACTTTATTTCAGAAAGCAGATTATCAGGACTGGGGAGTCAAATTCTCAACAAGGATTTCAGTTCCCTCTAATTGTGATGAAGTTAATGTTCACCTGCTGCATTTAATGAATGCTTTGATGACAGAAGTGGTTGGAGTAAGAGTACTTTTACCCAAATGCTTCATTTACTGTGGTGCAATTAGGCACTGTTTCTCAAGGGAAGTGGCACCAATATTTACATGAAAAAGATCTGGATTTTTAAGATAATCTTGTTGATAAGCATATAAAAAAATTAAAAGTAAAAATACTTTTAGTAACATACTTTTACAAATACACAAACTTAGATCTTAATATCTACTGGATGTACATAGGATGACCAAAATATCATGGTATTAGGAGGAGACCAATAAGTATTAAAAGAAACAATTTGGATCTTTCAATTTAGTAACAAGAATATTAAGACATTTTCACTTTAGAAAGATTAACAAATTCCTCGCTTACAAAAAAATGTGATCAAATCAGTCCAGAAGAGTTGCTTCCATGGCAACTGGTGCATTAGACAAACATAGACACTTCACATTCTCATTTACCATCTCAACTGATATAATTCATAGTCAGTGAAGCCTAAGGGAATACAAAGCTAAATTTGATCATACTGATTAGTGAAAATTGTAATAAGATTACTGGTGAAAAAAATCAGCAGGTTCCCAAAGAAGGGTTGAGATTTTTGTTAAATAGTTTAAACTCATCCTAAAAACAAATTAATAAGAAATAGTTCAATATTGGAAAAAATTCTTTCTTTTTGTTTCACAGTAAATGTGTGAATGCAGTTCTGTATACATTACATTTTGTCATTCAACTCACATTCTTAAAATACTAGAGAAGCTCTGCATTCATAGGGATCACGCAGTGCAGTGTTTTGTAAAACAGAATCTTTCTATAGTACAAATAGTAACAATTTTCTCTCCTTCCTGTATTTGGTAAATAATGATCTTCAGATATTGAATTTTCTTAAAGTAATACAGCCATAATTTGTGAATAAAAAATGCCAGGAAACACTTTGAGAAATTACTACTTGAGAGTTCAAAATTCAGATATTACAGTGTAGGAAATAATTTTTACAAGCTGATTATCTATTACTTTCCTATATTATAAATAACAGACATCTGTGACTTAATCAGGTCTACTGCCCAACAATAAGTATCCTGCAATTCAGGATCTTGGGTTGAGTTTAGCATAGCAAGGATCCAATTGGTGGAAAATAATATATCAAATTTTTTCTTAGCTAATGAGCTTTACTGTAGCTGAATTTTATTTAATTTTTCCTTTATGCTAATTCAAACCTGCAATGTGTTATATAATTTTCGTTTGATATATAAATGTTTTTTTGTGCAGTTTCCCTTTGTATTTAACCATCAACCATGTGAGGGATCCTCAAAAGAAATAAAGATCTAATTTTTAAAACTATAGATGAGAGTCCATTTTGGAGTGAGGGTTTCTCTCCATTTCATTTCAAGATTGGGTTTAAAAATAGACAGTTTAGTAGGGATACAATGTAATATAACATACTAACCTGGATTATTAATTTTTTTACAGTATTACTTTGTGAATTTAAGAAAGGCTTTTAATCTTTCTTTCATATTCCTCAAAAGAGTACTGGTATTTTACTCCATATTATTTTAAAGATTTTTAAATGTTGTATATAAGGCCCTATCAGCCAAAAACCACTTTTGCCTGAAATAATGATTCCCCTAGAAGAAACCTAAAATAGTTCCATTTGACAAATAACTGGGGAAAAGTTTTGACTCTAATTCACATTAATTAGCAAATTACTTTCATTTTGCCACTTATGTTCACATTTGTAAGAAAGCCTCATATCATTGGGTTGGCTAAAAAGTTCATTAGTTTTTTTCCATGAGATGGGTCTGGTAGCATTTGGTTGTTTTTAACTTCATTCAGAATAATTTTGTTAGATTGTATTGTTACAGCTGTCATATCAGCATGCATTTTTAAAAAACATCAAAACTGGTAAATTTTTGTGTAGCTATTTTAACATTGAAGATGGAAGAAAATACATGACATTTTTGGTATATTTTGCTTTATTATTTCAAGAAAGGTAAAAATGCAACTGAAACAGAAAAAAAAGAAACAGATTTGTGCAGTGTATGGAGAAGGTACCATGACTGATCAAACATGTTAAAAGTGGTTTGTGAAGTTTTGTGCTGAAGATTTCTTGATGGATGATGCTCCACAGTCAGGTAGACTAGTTGAAGTTGATAGCAATCAAACTGAGACATTAATTGAGAACAATCAATGTTACACCACACAGGAAATAACATACTCAAAATATCCAAATCAATAAAGTTATTGGTGAAAATGAAAAATGTGTCAAGAACTTCTGGTCAAGATGGTAGCATAGGTGGACACAGATTGTCTCCTCACACAAATACATCAAAATTACAACTAAACTATAAAACCACCATCATTCAGAACTGTCAAAAATTGAGCTGAATGGAAGTTCAACAACTACAGAATTACAGAAGAAGCCACATGGAATATGGTAGGAGGGGCAGATGCAGAGCAGGCTGGTCCCACACCCACATGTGGTAGATAAAAATTTAGAAGGATATCTCAGGAGCAATAGGTATCAGCCCCACACCAGGCCCCCCAGCCCAGGGGTCCAGTGCCAGGAAGAGAAGTCACCATTACTTCTGGCTATAAAAACCAGCAGGGACTGAGGCTGTGAAAGACCAAAACTGCTGAACTCCCTGACAGTTCATCTCAAAGGGTCCATGCACAGACTTACTCAGATTCATTCCCTCTGAGCTCTAAAACAGGGACAGCAGATTGAAAGTCACCAGGGACATACAGGGAGGAACTGAATTGTCTGGCACCAAGGGAAAAACTGGGGGACATCTATCTCCCAGGAAGAAGTGCTGCCAGAGGCCATTATTCTTTTTCTGAGCCCTCCTCCAACAGAGCTGGCAGGCAGGAACCATATCAGAGGCTCCATCAACCTAGCTCACACAGATTGCCCCATTCTGGTGATTCTCTGAGGCCCTGCCCCACTCATGTTCTGGGCCCACCCAAGCTGTTTCCAGTGACTTTCCTGATGAATGGCTTGACTTCACCCATGGTTCAGATTTTCCTAAATTCTCTCAAACAAGGAACATCTGGTTTCATCGAGCCCTGTGCCTCTTGCTAAGCTGACCTAGGTCTGGCACTAGCAGCAGCCAACCTCAGTTCACAGCCTGCTTTCTGCTGGGCACCACCAAACCTAGAACAAGTAGAAGCCATCTATGATTGCTTTGTAGCTTATGCTGTGTGACCCTGGACAGAATACAGGCAGTGGCTGACCCTGTATGTGCCAACAGCAATCAAGAATCAACTACAAGAGAAGAGTGTCCGCAGCCCACACAGTGGGCACATCTTGAGTACCCAGCTTGGGTAATAGGATGGACTGTCCCTCTGGACCTTATAGGTCACCTACTACATTAGGCCACTCTACCAAGTCTGCGTGACATAGCAGCTCTACCTAATACATAGAAACACAGGGAGGTTGGCAAAATGAGAACACAAAGAAACAGAGCTCAAATGAAAGAATGGAACAAAACACTAGAAAAATAACAAAACAAAATGGAGAGAAGCAAGATACTAAATGCAGAATTCAAAACACTGGTTATAAGGATGTTCAAGGCACTTAGTGAGAACCTCAACAGCATAAAAAAGATCTGTCAGAAACAACGGACACATTAATTATTATAAAGAACAATTTACAGGGAATCAACAGTAAAGTAGATAAATATGAGAATGAAATCAGCAACTTGGAATATAAGGAAGTAAAAACAACCAATCAGAATAGCAAGAAGAAAAAAGAATCTTAAAAAAATTAGGATAGTGTAGGGTACCTCTGGGACAAATTCAAGCATACCAACATTTGCATCATGAGAGTACCAGAAAGAGAAGAGAAAAGAGTGAGAAATCTTTTTGAAAAAATGACAAAAAAACTTCCCTAACTTGGTGAAGTAGATAGACATACAAGTCCAAGAAGCACAGAGACTCCCAAACAAGATGAACCAAAGAGGTCCACCCCAAGACACATCATAATTAAAATGCCAAAAGTTAAATACAAAGGGAATCTTAAAAGCAGCAAGAGAAAAGAACTTAAGTTATCTACAAGGGGGTTCCCATAAAACTGTCAGTTGATTTCTCAAAAGAATTTTTGTAGGCTAGAGGGATTGGCAAGAAATATTCAAAGTCATGAAAAGCAGGAGTACATCCAAGACTGCTCTATCCAGCAAAGCTACCATTCATAATCGAAGGGAATATAAAGCACTTCCCAAACAAGAAAAAGCTAAAGGAGTACATCACCACCAAGCCAGCATTATATAAAATGTTAAAGGGTCTTCTTTAAGAAGAAGATCAAAAATATGGACAATAAAATGGCAACAAATACATACCTATCAACAATTGAATCTAAAAAACAAAATAAACAAGCAGAACAGAAACAGGATCACAGATACAGAGAGCATTTTGACAGTTGCCAGACGGAAGGGGGTCTGGGGAACACATGAAAGAGGTGAAGGAATTGAGAAATGCAAATTAGTAGTTAAAGAATAGTAGTTGTGATATAATGTACAGCCTAAGAATCAGAGTAGCCAAAGAGCATATATGTATGACCTATGGACATAAACAATGGTGTGGGAGTTGCCTGAGGAAGTGGATAGGTGGGGCTGGATAGAAGAGGGCAAAAGGGGGAAAATTGGGACAACTGAAATAGCATAATAATAAAATGTAATTTAAAAAAAGAAAAAGGAAAAGAAAAATATGTCTTTTATTTTACAGGAAAAAAAACTAAACAAAATCTTTGGCCAACCCAGTAGTTGTGATTTTGTATTAGAAACTTTTATACTTTTTGGGGGTGAATACACATTTGTGTAATGAGATATGATTATTATAACATCAATGACAGGCTTACCACATTTTAATAAGACATTTACATAACACATTGGTTTTGAACAGATCAAAACACCACAAGAATCATATCACTAGCTTTCACAGCATCCCTAAATGACACACAGGATATCCATCACAAAGTTTGTATGTAAGGGAAAACAAAATAATGGCTAAAGTTCAAGTATGCTCTAAAACTAAAAATGACTATAAGCTCCTTGAGGGTTAGCATAGTATATTATCATCCCATCTCCCCTGCTAGGGATGTTGCTTTGTAGTTTGATAAAATAAATTCATGGCCTCTACACCACACCCCATATATCTTCACACAGTACTACTCACTTCCACTATAACAATAAACTGTTATTCCATTATTACATATTGTATATAGTTAATAATCTGAACTAGAATTAAATGTGGTAAAGACCAGTTGGTATCCAGCCATGTAATATGAAAAATAGAGACATTTACTGAAGAAGACTCAAGATACAAGAAATATTGTACATAGGATAATGACACCTCATTTCCATTGCAAGTAGGCACGTTGGGGCCTCACACAGTTCTCCCAATTTCCATCAGCTTCCCTGCTGTATTTTCCTGAATCTCATCAATGGTCTGAAATCCCTTCCCTTTCAAAGGTAATTTTAGATTTGGGGAAATCCAGAAGTCACAGGACACCAAATCTGTACTGTAGTGGGGCTAAGTCACCTGAGTGATTTGATGCTTTGCCAAAAAACTCTGCCCGAGACATGATGCATGAGCAGGCACATGGTTGTGATGAAGCTGCCAATCACTAGTTGTTCATAGTCACAACCTTCTGAATCATCCCAATAGTTTCCACAGAGGGCTGTTCAAGGTTAACACAAGATTTGATACAGATTCATTGCTTTACTCGGTCAGTTATTTTGAATGTGATGGCCACACAGTACACACACTCACTCAATGGCACCTACTGCCCCCACTGACTAGTAAAGTGAAATTGTCATTGTTCATACATGTGCATTCCAATCCACTCTCCCTGGCTACCAAGTTACATCAATGTCACACAAACTGTTCTTGTTATGTTAACAATGGCTAGACTTTTTCCAAACAGACCTCATATATGAGACTTCATCTTCTAGGTGTCCCTTCTATATATTTAACAAGCACAATCATTATTCTTATTCTTTGAAAACTATGAAATGAAATCACTTGAAAAGTATGTTGCAGAAATTTAGGTCATCCCCCGAAACATATAATAAAGCTAATCAGAGTATGCTAATTTGGTAATTTATCTAAAATTAACCAGAGGACCTACAAGGGCTCATAGTCTCAGTCTACTACCACAACTTAACTAATTTGCATGAGAATTACTAATTTCTTCAGAGGAAATCCAGATTGCTTCAATTTGAAAGCTTGGAGGGCAAATGAAAGACATCATAATAGCTAGTCTTCAAACAATATCTGCACTTCCTGCCTCCCACACCAATGTGTAGTCCCCTCCACCAGTATAAGGGATGGTCTATGTGACAAATAGGATATGGCAGAAATAATAGCATGTCACTTCTGAGATTAGATTAGATAACCACCACATCTATCTTGGTCTCAGTCTGTCTGTCTCTCTCTCTCTCTCTCTTTTTTATCTCCAACTGAAATCCATCCAGGAACCAAGGCTTCCCAAAAACCACCTAAGTGAATTTCACAGTAACTCTGTGGCCCTAGCAAAGCCGAGGTAATTGTGGTCCAGCCTCCACCTTGGCTGCAGCCTCTGGAGAGACCCTGATGAAGAACTTTTCAGCTAGATTGCTCCTAGATTCCTGACCCTCAAAAACTGGGAGATAATAAACACTTGTTTTAAAGTGTTATGCTTTGGGATACTGTGTTACACAGAAATAGATAACTGATGCAGATGAAAGGGCCTATCTAGGGATTTTATAGTGTTTTTTTACCAGCTTAAAACTATGACTATAGAAGTAAATTTTTCTAAAAACCACAGAAACTACACTGACCCATGTGGCTCAGTTGGTTGGAGCATTGCCCCATAAACAGAAAGGTTACAGGTTCAATTCCCAGTCAGGGCACATACAAGAGGCAACTGATCTAGTGTTTCTCTATCTCAACAATGTTTCTTCCTTTCTTTCTCTCTCTCCTTCCTTCCCTGCCATCCACCTTCTCTAAAATCAATAAGCATGTCCTGGGGTGAGGATTTAAAAAATCACAGAAAGTGCATATCTAACTACATAAAAGAGGATGATTAGGATTTGGTTTTCAAGACTAAGGTTTTTAACTTCTAAAACATGAACTCTTGATAAAGGCTGTAATTCTAAAATAACAGATACCACTGAGGAGTAATGACAAAGATCAAATGCAAACAAAAAAATATTTACAGAGAAATTCAGAGACCTAAGAGCACAAGCATAAATAAGATCCAATAGGCAAGATTAGTAAGAAAGTAAAAGAAACATTGTTAGAGCATCAGTGGTGATTTGGTTCATAGTTCATATAAACATCCTTCCTGCAAGTTTCAAACCATGATCCACCTACCCAACCCCATTGTACCATTACCAGCTTGGATATGGAGGCAAGTGGGTTATTATTGGCAATATAGTCACAACAAAATTATTGGACCAAGAAAACATAATAGTATTTTTTCTGTATTTATCCTGTAAATTTAAAGTAGAAATAAATGTTATGGGCTATTTAAACCCAGAAACATCTTAAGCATTAATATTTTGGACATGACTGAATATGCTGTAAGGAATGTGACCTACAGAGTACCTAGCCTTATCAAAGTTACAAATTTCAAAACTGCATAGGGGCAAAATAAAGGAGATAAAAATAACTTCATATATAACGGTATCTGATAAAAGTTATTTTCAGTAAATGCATTATATCTTGAAAATTCTAGACTTTCCTTGTTGACAATTTCATGTTTCATGTTTCACAATACCCAGAACACTGACAAGATTTAGAAATGTCTCTACACTGGGATCTTCAAAGAGGAGGAGGAAGAATCCTAGTTTATGTAAGACATTCCAAAACTTAAAGACAGATATTGTCAGTGATTTTCCAAAAAGAAGGGGGAAATTATTTGATTAATATATTAATGGCATTAGTCCCAGGAAGAATTCTAGACTAGTGTATGGATACTTAGGAAGCAGTTGTCTTCAGAAACCATCCAGAGTCACCAAGAAAACCTCCTGTTATAATACCCTGATTTTCTTTTTTTAAATAGAATTACAAGACAAATAATTTGGAATATTACTTTTTAGAAGAGTATCCCTGGATTTAACATATTTTTTTAACAAGGAATCCCCTGAAATACCTGTGGAGAAACAAAAGAACTACCCGGTTAGGAGCAGAGTTAGGTGGAATGATCATTGTAACTAAAACATGTTGGTTAATAGATTGATAAAAATTTTTAAATAAGGTCCTAGTGACATATTGTCCATTAAATTGGAAAGATACATTAAAGGCACTTTTATCACGTTTATTCATAATGCACAGTCAAGAAAAACAAATCAGATGGAAAACTAATTTTTTATTAAAAAAGTATATTCAACAGGAAATATTTGAGGTCCTAGCTGAGATTAAGATCAATTGCATATATACAGATTGGGAGACAATGTCTATTAAATAACCAATTGAGGACGAAGAGAAGATGGAAGAGGAGTGAATGGGAGTCATGCTGACCTCCTCCCACGATCAGACTGGAATTGCGACCAAATAGTGGAGTAATCACCTGGAAAACAATGGAACGATGGTGGGAGAGGAACCTTGGAGCCGCGGACAGTGGATTCGACTCTCACACATCCCAACGGGTGAGAAGTGTGGTGGAGGCTCGAGAGGGTGGGCTGGGTGCCCACGGGCACTAGCACCAGAGGGACATTGAAACAGCCAGTTAGCTTCCCCCGAGAAGAATGGGGTCTGAATCATAAACAGGGACCTCTAAACTACAGCAGCTAAAACCAAGAAAATACAGACAAAACGCAACCCTGAAAAGCTTAGGGGCGCTCGCTGCCAGAGACAGGTGGCTGGGGATGCAACGAGACATTTAAAGGGCCAACACAAAACTTGCAGTGGCAGCCACCCTCCTTGATCTCTGGGTAGAGGCGGCAGCAGGGTGGGCTGGTGCCTGGGAAAAGACTGGTGAGGAAAACTTTGTGAAGAGAGCTGACACAGCCGCCGGTGGAGCCCCGGTGATAATGCACCTCCCACTCTGCAGCTACCATCTTGCTCAGGCATAAGGGAACCAATTAACCTGCCTTTTGTACGCTCCGCACACAGCTTGTACAAGTGTGAGCTGCGGGGCTGAGTGCAGACTAGCTGGGAGAGACTTGAGGAGAGACAGGAGACAGAGGCGTTGGGGGAAGAACGGGAGGAGGAACAGGGGAGTCCCGACTCCCTACCCGTTCGGTAGTCTCCAGTGTGGGCTGGAAAGGTGCGACCCCAAAGAGGCAGAAGAGGGGCGCGCACGAACCAGACTGCCCGGGATTGAAATGCAGTCTGCACAGGGGGTGATTCCTTGGCCAAAGGGGTCACAGAACTGCCCAGAGACCCCCGAGGAGAGACTAGAAACGGAGGTGTTGGGAAAAGAACGGGAGGAGGAACCAGGGAGTCCCAACTCCTTCTCCTTGCCATAGTCTCCATTGCACGGGAAGAGGCCACACACCCAAAGAGTGAAAAGACGAAAGCACACATAGACACCCAAAAACCATCCAATGCAGGTGAGCATACTTGCGCTGGTGACAGGCGAGGGTTGGCGAGCATGTGTGTGACCCGCATGGGCTGGCAAACGCTTGCACTGACCAGGAAGGCCTCCCACAGATTGGCACTAATATGGCCTGCGAGGGAGTGCACAGAGCAGCAAGGGCAGGAGTAAATTGACCCGCCCAGCCCGAGATTGCGGAGCGGCCCACAAAATTAGTAGATCCCGGGCAAAGGGGTCACAGAGTTGCCCAGAGTCCCTGGAGGAGAGACTGGAGACAGGATTAACTGGAGAGTCCTGGAGCTGACTTCCTCCCATTTCCGTAGTCCTCATTTGGCTAGGGCAAGCAACGCACCCAAAGAGCCAAGAGCGGGGAAAACACACAATAGAAGACCCTAAACTGACCAGTGCCAAGGAGCTCGCTGGCCGGGGGGCCAGATGAGTACCCAAGGTCGCGAATAAGCCCCCTAGGCTGGGGCAAGCACATGAGAGCCGAGGGTGGCGGGGTATCCTGCTGGGCCGGGAAGCGTGATCAAGGAGCCTGTATGAGAGTGCAGAGCGATCCCAAAATATAGTCCAGCCCCGACGGAAGGGGTCACAGAGCTGCCCCAAGCAGGAGTCAGACACAGACAGTAGACTCTTAGAAGGCTCAAACAACCCAAGGTCATATAGGGTCAACAAATGACATCATCAGAGGCAGGCCAAGAAAGAAAAGTGAAGGGATAAATAAATAAAAAATAAATAAATAAATAAATAAATAAAAAGACCCACCTATAACCATAGAAGTTTAATCCACAAAGTCAGGAAATCTAGACTGCCCAATTGAAGCAGAAGCAAAAATAAATAAAAAACTAAGTAAATTACTTAACAGACTCTCACAAAAATGGGAAGAAAAAGAAGTTCCCCCCAAAGGAGTAGAAAAGGGTACTCCCCACAGAGAGAGCTAAATGAAATAGAGGCAAGGGAACTATCAGATACTGAATTCCAAACAATGGTTCTAAGGAAGCTCAATGAGCTCAGCCCGCTCAAAGAGAACTATGAGAAACTGCAGAGAAACTATCAAGATCTTACAGCAAACTATATTAACCTGGAAAAGGACATAGAAACTATCAAGAAGACACAAGAGGATATGAAGAATACCATTTCTGAATTGAAGAACACAGTAGAAGGAATCCAAAGCAGGCTGGATGAAGCCGAGGATCGAATCAGTGAGATGGAGGACAAGGTAGAAAAAAGCTCCCAGAAAGAACAAGAAATGGAAAAAAGACTCAAGAAGAATGAAGAGGCATTTAGCGAAATGCAGGACAACCTTAAGTGCAATATTACCCGTATAATAGGGATACCAGAAGGAGAAGAAGAGGAGCAAGGGATAGAGAAGCTCCTCGAAAAAGTAATGATGGAAAATTTCCCTAATTTGAGGAGAGAAAGGCTCTCATGGATCCAGGAGGCACAGAGGACCCCACTCAAGAGGGATTCAAGGAGGTTCACTCCAAGACACATCATCATTAACATGGCAAATGTCAAAGACAAAGAGAGAATCCTGAAGGCAGCAAGGGAGAAGGAGAAAGTAACATACAAGGGGACCCCAATACGCCTAGGAGCTGACTTCTCAACAGAAACACTACAAGCCAGAAGGGAATGGCAACAAATATTCCAAATCATGAAAAGCAAGGGCCTACAGCCAAGGCTGCTCTACTCAGCTAGGCTCTCCATTAAAATAGAAGGGGAAATACGGAGTTTCCCAGACAAGAGAAGGCTAAAAGAATACATCTCTACCAAACCAGCACTCCAAGATATGCTAAGGGGACTGGTTTAAGCAGATGAAGGAAAAGAATGAGAGACAGAGGAACACAGGTACAAAGAGAAAAAATAAATAAGTTTCTATCAGTAATATCTCTCAATGTGAATGGACTCAATGCCCCAATCAAAAAAAAAAAAAGGGTAGCAGAATGGATAAGAAAACAGGACCCACACATATGCTGCCTACAAGAGACCCACCTCAGCCAAGACACCTACACAGATGGAAAGTAAAGGGATGGAGAAAAATATTCCAAGCAAATGGGCATGAGAAAAGGCCAGGGTTGCCATACTTGTATCAGACAAAGTATTTTTCAAAACAAAGGCCATAAAAAGAGACCCAGAGGGACACTTTATAATACTGAAAGGAAGAATCTATCAAGACGACATCAACATTTTAAACTTATATGCTCCTAATATAGGAGCGCCAAGTTTATAAGGAAATTGTTGGATGACTTCAAAAAAGATATAGACAGCAACACACTGATAGTAGGGGATTTCAACACCCCACTGTCAAAAATGGACAGATCTTCCAAACAAAACATTAATAAACATATTGTGGCGATGAATGACACACTGAATCAAAGAGACTTAACTGACATATATAGAACGTTACATCCCAAAGAAGAAAAATACACATTCTTTTCAAATGCTCATGGCAGTTTTTCAAAGATAGACCACATGATAGGACACAAAGCAAACCTCAGCAAATTCAGGAAAATGGAAATAATATCAAACTTTTTCTCAGACCACAAGGGATTGAAACTGGAAATGAACCTCAAAGAGAAACTTCAAAACCTTGCAAACTAATGGAGACTGAACAGTACACTATTAAACAATGAATGGGTCAATAATGAGATAAGAGGAGAAATCAAAAAATTTCTGGAAACATATGAAAATGAACAGACAACAGTCCAAAACCTATGGGACACAGCAAAGGCGGGCCTGAGAGGGAAGTTCATAGCAATACAGGCTTACCTAAAGAAGAAAAAAACATTTCAAATAAAAGATCTAACACTACAACTTCAAGAACTGGAGAAAAAACAACAAATAAATCCCAGAGCAAGTAGAAGGAAGGAAATAGTCAAGATTAGAGCAGAACTGAATGACATATTGACAAAAAGAACAATTCAGAGGATCAACCAATCCAGAAGCTTGTTCTTTGAAAAGATAAATAAAATTGACAAGCCTTTAAGCAGACTCATGAAGAATAAAAGGGAGAGGACCCAAATTAATAATATCAGAAATGAAAGAGGAGAAATAACAACGGATACCCCAGAAATACAAAGGATCGTCAGAAACTACTATGAACAATTATATGCCAAGAAATTTGAAAATCTTGATGAAATGGACAAATTCTTAGAAAAGTATAATCTTCCAACACTGAAGGAGGAATAAACAGAAAGCTTGAATAGACTGATAAGAGCTGGGGAAATTGAAGTAGTAATCAAGAAACTCCCGGCACACAAAAGCCCAGGGCCAGACGGTTTCACAGGAGAATTTTACAAAACATTTAAGGAAGAGCTAACTCCGGTCCTTCTCAGACTATTCCAAAAAATCCAAGAGGAGGGAAGACTCCCAGACTCTTTCTATGAGGCCAGCATCACCCTGATCCCAAAACCAGATAAAGACCCTACAAAGAAAGAAAACTACAGGCCAATTTCACTGATGAACATAGATGCTAAAATCCTCAACAAAATATTGGCAAACCGCATCCAGCAATACATTGAAAAGATTATCCACCACGATCAAGTGGGATTCATCCCAGGGATGCAGGGATGATTCAATATACGCAAATCAGTAAATGTGATACATCACATAAATAAAAGAAAAGACAAAAACTACATGATCATCTCGATTGATGCAGAAAAAGCATTCGATAAGGTACAACACCCATTTATGATCAAAACACTCAGCAAAATGGGAATACACAGGGCATTCCTCAATGTAATAAAGGCCATATATGAAAAACCTACGGCCAATATCATACTCAATGGGCAAAAACTGAAACCTTTCCCACTAAGATCGGGAACACGACAAGGATGTCCGCTCTTACCGCTTCTTTTCAACATATATTGGAAGTCCTAGCCACAGCGGTCAGACAAGAGAAAGAGATAAAAGGCATCCAAATAGGAAAGGAGAAAGTAAAACTATCATTGTTTGCAGATGACATGATACTGTACATAGAGAACCCTTAGACTCTAACAAAAACTCCTCAACCTAATAAGCGAATTTGGCAAAACAGCAGGATACAAAGTCAACATTCAGAAATCAAAGGCATTTTTGTATACCAGCAATGAAATAGAAGTAGAAGAAATCAGAAAAAAAAATACCATTCGATATAGCAAGAAGAAAACTAAAGTACCTAGGCATCAATTTAACCAAGTAGGTAAAGGACCTGTATGCAGAAAACTATACAACATTGAAGAAAGAAATTAAGGAAGACACAAATAAATGGGAGCATAGACAGTGCTCATGGTTTGGAAGAATTAATATCATCAAAACGTCCATACTACCCAAAGCAATTTTTAGGTTCAACGCAATCCCTATTAAGATACCAATGACGTATTTCACAAAATAGAACAGATACTTCAAAATTTTATATGGAACCATTAATGACCTGAATAGCCTCAGCAACTTTGAGAAAGAAAAACAAAGTAGGAGGGATCACAATACTGGACATCAAACTGTACTACAAAGCCACTATACTCAAAACAATCTGGTACTGACACAAGAACAGACCCATAAACCAGTGGAACAGAATACAAAGCCCAGAAATAAGCCCAGGTCTCTATGGGCATCAAATATTTGACAAAGGGGGCAGAAGCATAAAATGGAGCAATAATAGCCTCTTCAAGAAATGGTGTTGGGAGAGCTGGACGACTATATGCAAAAAATTGAAATTCGATCACAAACCAGCACCATACACAAAAATAAACTCAAGATGGATAAAAGACTTAAATATAAGTCACAACACCATAAAAGTCCTAGAGAAGAACATTGGCAGAAAACTCTCATATATCCCATGCAGCAATTTTTTCACTGATATGTCTCCTAAAACAAGGGACATAAAGGAAACAATAAACAAGTGGGACCTCATCAAAATAAGAAGCTTCTGCACGGCAAAAGAAAACATCAGCAAAATGAAAAGGGAGCCAACTCTATGGGAAAATATATTTGCTAATGATACATCAGATAGAGGCTTGATCTCCAAAATATATAAAGAACTCACTCGACTCCACTCCAAGAAGACAAATAATCCAATCAAAAAATGGGCAAAGGACCTGGGCAGAGGCTTTTCCAAGGAGGAGATACAGAGGGCCCAGAGGCATTTGAAAGAATGCTCAGCATCACTACCCATCAGAGAAATGCAGATCAAAACCACCATGAGGTACCACCTCACACCGGTCAGAGTGGCCATCATAAACAGATCCACAAACAACAGGTGCTGGCGAGGCTGTGGAGAAAAGGGAATCCTAGTATACTCTTGGTAGGAATGCAGACTGGTGCACCCACTGTGGAAAGCAGTATGGAATTTCCTCAAAAAGCTGAAAATGGAACTGCCTTTTGATCCAGTGATTCCCCTGCTGGGACTATACCCTAAGAATACCAAAACGCCAATACAAAAGAACCTATGCACCCCAATGTTCACAGCAGCACAATTTACAATAGCCAAGTGTTGGAAGCAACCTAAATGCCCATCAGTAGATGATTGGATTAAAAAGTAATGGTACATATACACAATGGAATACTATGCAGCAGAAAGAAAACAAGAACTACTAGACTTCATGACAGCATGGATAGAACTAGAGAGCATTATGCTAAGCGAAATAAGCCAGGGGGCGAAAGACAAATACCATATGGTCTCACCTATAAGTGGAACCTAACCAACAATACAAAGATTCAAGGAAAATAAGACCAGCAACACTGAAAGGAAAAGAAATCAACAGAGACAAGAGGGAAGGAGGGAGCAGGGGCTGGAAAAGGAAGGGTAGGGGAAAGTCAAGGAACATATAGCAAGGACTCATGGACAAAACCAAAGGGGAAGAGCTGAGGGAGGGAAGGAGAGAGGGGGCAAGGGAAAGTGATGGGGGGTAGGTAGAGATAAATGTATTTGTAAAAATATATTAAAATAAATTTTTAAAAAATAAATAAATAAATAGCCAATTGAAAAAAAAAATCCTGGCTAACCCACTATAATCTTAATGTTAGCCCACAGAGTGATATCCCAATATTGTTTTAAATGTACAGTATCCAAGTCCTAAAATGTAATAATCACTCTGTATTCTCCTTTGATCAGATAATCTTAGGAATATCATGTTTGGTTTTAGGCACTACTTTTAAAGGATCTATTGAAAAACTTTGGAAAGTTTGGTGGTGACTGATCATTCATTTTCCTAATAAAACATCCACATATATTTTTAATTCTCTAATTTGCTTCCAACATTATGCTATAACTGGAAATAGAAGGATAAAAATTACCCTGTCCCTGTCCACAATGAGCAAATAACCCAATAAGGGAGAAAAGCAAATACACAAGACTATGTGCATGTGCAAATCCTGCGATTTAAATCTTTGAAATAATTGGAAAGCTCAGTCTGAACGAAGGACCTAAGGGAAAACAAGAGATGTCTTCAAACAAGTGAACATGTGGCTTTAGGTACATGTCTGTACTTGTTGTATCATACCAAAGGACAAGAAAGAAAATGATGGGAAAGTAAAATGGGGCCTATAAGTTTTCAACAATTAGAAATGCATGGCAACAGAGTGAATTTAATCATAAGTATGGAGACTTTATTTCGGAAAGCCTCTGATCAAAGGGGAGATGAAACTTGGAAGAAATATTGTAAGAAGGATTTCTGCATTAAGGCATGGTGGTAGTGGTGTTGGTGGTGACGGTAATGGAGGCGATGGAGGTGGTGATGATGTGGATGTCAGTGGTCGTGGTGGTGGCCGTGATGGTGGTGGTGATGGTAGTTGCAGTGGTGATGGACAATTGTGTTCAAATGTGTTTAACAGAAAACAGAGAAGGGGGTTAAGATATTTGCTCTAAGCTTCTTCAATTCTGTGCACAAAAATTATCAATCTTTATCTTCATAAAACAAGTTTTTTATTTGTATTACATGTCAAAAGATATAATGTTTCAACAGTCATCACAATTTAGACAGCACATGTATATTAGAAAAAAAGTCACATATTTAAGAAGTTGATTCTAGCTTGCTGTGACAAATGTGTTTTATGAAATAGAGCAACTTTTAGAAATGTTATATTAATAGATTCACATATAGGAGATATAAAAAAACTTAACTTGGATTTAGAATTATTTTATTTCACATGTATATGTAATATGGAAAGCAATTATTCTATCTAGGAAATCTGTTCTTTTTTATATAACTTTTCAGAATTTCTTTCAAAAGATTTTCTTTTGCACAAAGCATACTCTTTTCATCTGATTCTTATTACTGCCTGGGTTGTAAAAAGGTGACCGACATTTTCTTTTCAGGATAGTTCAAACAAACTCTCAGGGGATCAATAACAAAGATTCTGAGAAACTTAGTACCCACCCCCTGCCATGTACTGCTATGTCAGCTAAGGGACCTAAAAATCTTCAAAACATGACTTATTCTTCTATTGTCAAACACATTACTTTGAACTACAGTGTAAGAAAGACACTAGTCCATTGACTTCTTGCGCAATATAACCATGTTAGAGAATAAATAAAATGTAATGATATTCTAAATCAGCCAAACTTCAAAGTAATTATTATATTAATTTCTAAATGTTTAAGAAGTAGGTATTTGTCAATTTGATCTTTAAGATAATATTTCAAATAATTCTTCCATTACCTATGAAACTTCTCAGGCAGTCTCCACATCAATGTTTTCACATGAATTTTTCTATGTAGGCAATCTCACTATTATAAGAATCCCATTTTTGACATGTGTCCTGATTGAAAAAGCCAGGAGAAATACATTGGAGAGCAGAACTAATTTTTTTAAATACACTTAAGGGGAAACATTGAAGGTCAACTTTTACATGGCTGCATCTTGAATTACCAAGATTTCATTTCTGCAGTCCAAATTCCTGCTGAATAGTGGAATCGCATATACCACCCATTCATCTCTAAGGCTCTACTGTGATAAACTACTTACATAGAAAACAGTCAACTACTCCTCTAAGTCAATATTCCCCAAATTGTGATCTCTGAACTATGGGCACCAGAATCAACAGAGGTGCTTTCTAATGACATGAACTCCTGAACCCACCAAGATCTGCCCAGTCAGAATCTCCCAGATAATCCTTATGCAACCTAAAACTGACAACGTACTTTTAGATAAGCTTCATTACATCTGGATCAAGCCAGATGATCATACTGCTAGAGCAAGAAAATGACATACAAACTCAATACTGTATTTATTTTACATATTATTTGGTGGAAACTGACCATTATACCACACAATTTCCTTTCTATGAGAACAGAGAAACTACAGCTTTCAGGAAAAAGTTTTGTTTTTCCTAGAAAAAGCTTTACTTTATTCTTAACCCTGGTTCATACCTCTGTCTTTGTCCTGGTCAGCAGAGAGTTCAGAAAACAATTTCAGACCTATCTCTCAAACACCACAGTATCGAATAAAATACATTGAACCTACTCAATAGTTTATTGTCACTCTTAAAGATATAAAGCTAAGAAACTGACTCAAGACACTTTGGTACAAAAGTGGAATATAAATTAATAGATAAGTTAATAAATCTCCTAATAATGCAATGCAAGATCATTTACATTATTTCAATAGCCAATTTGCACACATAACTCTGTCAGTTGAAATATATATGCTTTATTATGCATGCTGTATGTAAGCCTCTCCTTCTTTTTCTTTAAAATGTTCAAAATTATTTTTTAATTTCTTTTATTATACTTCTTTTTTTAATTTGTTTATTTTTTCAAATACAGATGTTTCTGCCTTCTCCCCACCACCTTTCCTAACACCCTCCTCCCTTTCCTTCCCTAAATCTTTCCCCTTTGGTTTTCTCCATGAGTCCTTGCTTATTGTTCTTTGACTTTCCCCTTCCCTTCCTTTTCCCTGACCCAACCCTCCCTCCTTCCCTCTTCTCTCTGTTGGTTTCTTTTCCATTCAGTGTTGCTGGTCTTATTTTCCTTGAATCTTTGTATGGTTGGTTAGGTTCCACTTACGGGTGAGAGCATATGGTATTTGTCTTTTGCCCCCTGCTTATTTCGCTTAGCATAATGCTCTCCAGTTCCATCCATGCTGTCGCGAAGTTTAGTAGTTTTTTTTTTCTTCTGCATAGTATTCCATTGTGTAAATGTACCATGGTTTTTCGATCCAATCATCTACTGATGGGCATTTAGGTTGCTTCCAACACTTGGCTATTGTATATTGTGCTGCTATGAACATTGGGGTGCATAGGTTCTTTTGAATTGGCATTTTGGGATTCTTAGGGTATAGTCCCAGCAGGGGAATCCCTGGATGAAAAGGCAGTTCCATTTTCAGCTTTTTGAGGAAATTCCATACTGCTTTCCACAGTGGGTGCACCAGTCTGCATTCCCACCAACAGTGTACTTAGTGTTCCCTTTTCTCCACAGCCTCACTAGCACCTGTTGTTTGTTGATTTGTTTATGATGGCCATTCTGACCGGTGTGAGGTGGTACCTCATGGTGGTTTTGATCTCCATTTCTCTGATGGGTACTGATGCTGAGCATCCTTTCAAGTGGCTCTAGGCCCTCTGTATCTGGTTCCTTGGAAAAGCGTCTGCCCAGGTCCTTTGCCCATTTCTTGATTGGATTATTTGTCTTCTTGGAGTGGAGACATGTGAGTTCTTTATATATTTTGGAGATCAAACGTCTATCTCATGTATCATTAGTGGATATATTTTCCCATAGAGTTGGCTCCCTTTTCATTTTGCTGATGTTTTCTTTTGTCGTGCAGAAGCTTCTTATTTTGATGAGGTCCCACTTGTTTATACTTTCCTTTATGTCCCTTACTTTAGGAGACATATCAGTGAAAAAAATTGCTGCGTGGGATATCTGAGAGTTTCCTGCCAATGTTCTCCTCTAGGACTTTAATGGTGTCGTGACTTATATTTAAGCCTTTTATCGATCTTGAGTTTATTTTTGTCTATGATGTCAGCTGACAATCCAATTTCAATTTATTACATATACCCGTCCAGCTCTCCAAACAGCATTTGTTGAAGAGGCTATTATTACTCCACTTTCTGCTTCTGCCCCTTTTGTCAAATATTAGATGCCCATAGAGACCTGGGCTTATTTCTGGGCTTTCTATTCTGTTCCACTAGTCTATGGGTCTGTTCTTGTGCCAGTACCAGATTGTTTTGAGTATAGTGGCTTTGTAGTACAGTTTGATGTCCGGTATTGTGATCCCTCCTACTCTGTTTTTCTTTCTCAAAATTGCTGCACCTATTCAGGGTTGTTTATGGTTCCATATAAATTTTTGAAATGTCTGTTCTATTACCATGAAATACGTCATTGGTATCTTAATAGGGATTGCGTTGAACCTAAAAATTGCTTTGGGTAGTATGGATGTTTTGATGATATTAATTCCTCCAAACCATGAGCACTGTCTATGCTCAAATTTATTTATGTCTTCCTTAATTTCTTTCTTCAATGTTGTATAGTTTTCTGCATACAGGTCCTTTACCTACTTGGTTAAATTGATGCCTAGGTACTTTAGTTTTCTTCTTGCTATATCGAATGGTATTTTTTTTTCTGATTTCTTCTACTTCTATTTCATTGCTGGTATACAAAAATGCCTTTGATTTCTGAATGTTGACTTTGTATCCTGCTGTTTTGCCAAATTCGCTTATTAGGTTGAGGAGTTTTTTGGTAGAGTCTACAGGGTTTTCTATGTACACTATCATGTCATCTGCAAACAATGATAGTTTTACTTTCTCCTTTTCTATTTGGATGCCTTTTATTTCTTTTTCTTGTCTGACCGTGGTGGCTAGGACTTCCAACATAATGTTGAAAAGAAGTGATGAAAGTGGACCTCCTTGTCATGTTCCCACTCTTAGTGGGACAGTTTTCAGTTTTTGCCCATTGAGTATGATATTGGCTGTAGATTTTTCATATATGGCCTTTATTATGTTGAGGAATTCCCCACTTATTCCCATTTTGCTGAGTGTTTTGATCATAAATGGGTGTTGTACCTTATCAAATGCTTTTTCTGCATCTATCGAGATGATCATGTGGTTTTCATCTTTTCTTTTACTTATGTGATCTATTATATTTATTTACTTGTGTATATGGAACCACCCCTGCATCCCTGGGATGAATCCCACTTGATCGTGGTGGATAATCTTTTTAATGTATTGCTGGATGTGGTTTGCCAATATTTTGTTGAGGATTTTAGCATCTATGTTCATCAGCGAAATTGGCCTGTAGTTTTCTTTCTTTGTAGGGTCTTTCTCTGGTTTTGGGATTAGGGTGATGCTGGCCTCATATAAATTCCCATCAGTGTATGATTGGATCAAAAAGCTATGGTACATATACACAATGAAATACTACACAGAAGAAAGAAAACAAGAACTACTAAACTTTGCGACAGCATGGATGGAACTGGAGAGCATCATGCTAAGCAAAATAAGCCAGGGGGCAAAAGACAAATACCATATGATCTCACCTATAAGTGGAACCTAACCAATAATACAAAGATGCAAGGAAAGTAAGACCAGCAACACTGAAAGGAAAAGAAATCAACAGAGAGAAGAGGGAAGGAGGGAGGAAGGGAGGGGAAAAGGAAGGGAAGGGGAAAGCCTAGGAACATATAGCAAGGACTCATGGACAAAACCAAAAGGGAAGAGCTGAGGGAGGGAAGGACGGAGGGGGCAAGGGAAAGTGGTGGGGGGTAGGCAGAGACAAATGTATTTGAAAAAATAAATTAAAATTAAATTTAAAAAAATTTTTTAAAAATTTTTAAAACAAGAGTCTGGGAGTCTTCTCTCCTCTTGAATATTTTGGCATAGTCTGAGAAGTACAGGGGTTAGCTCTTCCTTAAATGTTGTGTAACATTCTCCCATGAAACCATCTGGCCCAGAGTTTTTGTGTGCCGGAAGTTTCTTGATTACTGCTTCAATTCCTCCAGCTGTGATAAATCTGTTCATGCTTTCTGTTTCTTCCTCCTTCAGTGTTGGAAAATTATAGTTTTCTAGAAATTTATCCATTTCATCAATGTCTTCAAAATCTTGGCATATAATTGTTCATAGTAAATTCATACAATCTTTTGTATTTCTGTGGTATCAATTGTTATTTCTCCTCTTTCATATCTGAGATTATTTATTTGAGTCCTCTCCCTATTTTTCTTGTTGAGTCTGCTTAAAGGCTTGTCGATTTGGTTTATCTTTTCCAAGACCCAGGCCCTGGATTGGTTGATCCTTTGAATTGTTCTTTTAGTCTCTGTGTCATTTAGTTCTGATTGATCTTGACTATTTCCTTCCTTCTTTTTGCTCTGGGATTTATTTGTTGTTGTATCTCCAGTTCTTGAAGTTGTAGGGCTAGGTTATTTTTTGAAATGTTTCTATATTTTTGAAGTAGTACTGAATTGCTATGAACTTCCTTCTCAGGACCGCCTTTGCTATGACCCATAGGTTTTATACTGTTGTATGTTCATTTTCATTTGTTTCCAGAAATTTTTTGAAATCTTCTTTTATCTCATTATTGACCCATTCATTGTTTACTAGTCTACTCTTCAGTTTCCATGAGTTCGAAAGTTTTTGAAGTTTCTCTTTGAGGTTGATTTCCAGATTCAAGCCCTTGTGGTCCAAGAAAATGCTTGGTATTATTTCAGTTTTCCTGAATTTACTGAGGCTTTCTTTGTGTTCTATCATGTGGTCTATCTTTGAAAGAGTTCAACGCACATTTGTAAAGAATGTGTATTTTTCTTCTTTGGGATGTAAGGTTCTATATATGTCAGTTAAGTCTATTTGATTCAGTGCGTCATTCAACTCCACAATATCCTTGTTGATATTTTGTTTGGAAGATCTATTTTTGATAGTGGGGTGTTAAAATCCCCTACTATTTGTGTGTTGCTGTTATATCTTTTTGGAGTCCTCCAAGATTTTCCTTATATATTTCAGTGCTCCTATGTTGGGTGCATATAAGTTTACAATGTTGATGTCTTCTTGATAGAGTCTTCCTTTAAATATTATAAAGTGTCTCTCTGTGTCTCTTTCTATGGCCTTCGTTTTGAAGTTTATTTTGTTTGATATAAGTATTGCAACCCCTGCTTTCTTCTCTTGCCCACTTGTTTGGAATATTTTTTTCCATTCCTTTACTTTAAATCTGTGTAAGTCTTTTGTTCTGAGATGGGTCTTTTGTAGGCAATATATGTATGGGTCATGTTTTCTTTTCTATTCAGCTATTTTGTGTCTTTTAATTGGGGCATGTAGTCCATTTACATTGAGAGTTATTACTGATAGAAACCTATCCATTTTTTCTCTTTGTACCTGTGTTTCTCTCTTTCTCAGTCTTTTCCTTCATCTTCTTAAACCAATCCTTTTAGCATATCTTGTAGTGTTGGTTTTTTAGGGATGTATTCTTTTAGCCTTCTTTTGTCTGGGAAACTCCTTATTTCCCCTTCTATTTTAATTAAGAGCCTTGCTGGGTAGAGCAATCTTGGTGTAAGCCCTTCGTTTTCATGACTTGGAATATTTTTTTCCATTCCAGTCTAGCTTGTAGTGTTTCTTTTGAGAAGTCAGCTCCTAGCCGTATTAGGGCCCCCTTGTATGTTACTTTCTCCTTCTCCCTTGCTGCCTTGAGGATTCTCTCTTTGTTTTTGATAGTCGCCATTTTAATGATGATGTGTCTTGGAGTGGACACCCTTGGGTTCCTCTTGAGTGGGGTCCTCTGTGCCTCCTGGATCCATGAGACCTTTTCTCTCCACAAATTGGTGAAATTTTCCATCATTACTTTTTCCAAAAAGGTTCTCTATCCCTCGATCCTCTTCTTCTCTTTCTCATATCTCTGTTATGTGGATATTATTGCGTTTCTGGCTGTCCTGCATTTCCCTAAATGCCTCTTCATTCTTTTTGAGTCTTTTTCCCATTTCTTGTTCTTTCTGGGAGCTTTTTTCTACCTTATCCTCCATCTCACTGATTCGATCCTTGGCTTCATCTAGCCTGCTTTGTATTTCTTCTACTGTGTTCTTCAATTCAGAAATGGTATTCTTCATATCCTCTTGTGTCTTCTTAATAGTTTCTATGTCCTTTCCCAGGCTGATAGAGTTTGCTGTAAGATCCTGATAGTTTCTTTGCCATTTCCCATAGTTATCTTTGAGCTGGCTGAGCTCATTGAGCTTCCTTAGAGCCATTGTTTTGAATTCAATATCTGATAGTTTTCTAGCCTCTATTTCATTTAGATCTCTGTGGGGATTCACCTTTTACACTCATTTGGAGGGAACTTCTTTTTCTTCCCATTTTTGTGAGTCTATTATTTTTCATTTATTTATTTATTTGTTTGTTTGTTTATTTTTGCTTCTGCTTCCATTGATCTGTCTAGATTTCCTGACTTTGTGGATTAAACTTCTATGGTAGTAGGCGTGTCTTTTATTTATTTATTTTTCTTTACTTTTCTTTCTGAGCCTGCCTCTGGTGATGTCAGTTGTTGACCCTGTATGATCTTGGGTTGTTTGTTTGAGCCTCCCAGGAATCTACTGCCTGTGTTTGACTTCTACTTGGGGCAGCTCTGTGATCCCTTCGGCCAGGGATCCACTCTTTCTGTGGATTGCTCTGCACTCTCATGCCGGCTACTTGGGCATGCTCCCTGGCCGGGCAGGATCCCACCGCTTGCAGGGCGGCGAGGGCGGTGGGGCTTATTTGCCCAACATCGCGCTCTCGCCTGTCACCCGTGCTGGGAGGGCACCCCCAGACACTGGTCAGTTTAGGGTCTTCTATTTTGTTCTTTCCCCACTTTTGGCTCTTTGGTGGCATGGCCTGCCCGCACAAATTGGAGACTAGGGAAATTGGAAGAAGTCAGCTCCCGGACTCTCTGGTTAATCCTTTATCCAGTCTCTTCTCCAGGGTCTCTGGGCAGCTCTGTGACCCCTTTGGCTAGGGATCCACTATTTCTGCGGGCTTAATTGCGAGCCTTCTGGCTCCCATGTTAGCTTCTGCCTCTTCAGGGGCGTGGCCTGCCTGCGCAAATGGGCACTATGGAATGGGGAGGGACTCTGCTCCGGGGATCTCCAATAATCCTCTGGTTCTTTCCCCAATTCCTGTGTCTCCAGTCTCTCCTCAAGTGTCTCTATGCAGCTTTGTGTCCCCTTTAGCCAGGGATCCTCTATTTTTTCCAGCCAGTCTGCACTCAGCCCTTAGGCCCACATACCCACAAGCTGTGTGCGGGGTATGCAAAAGGCAGGTTAATTGATTCTCTTATACCTGGGAGAGGTGGTAGCCGCAGAGTGGGAGGTGAGTTATGACCAGGACTCCACTGGCCACCATCTCTGTTCTCTTCACAAAGTTTTCCTCACCAATCTTTTCTCAGGCACCAGCCCACTCTCATGCTGCCTCTACCCAAATTTTCACATTCACCCTTTAAATGCCTCTTTGCATCTCCATCCACCTGTCTCTGGCAGAGAGTGCCCCTAAGCTTATTTGGGTTGCGTTCTGTCTGTCCATTTTCCTAATTTCAGCTGCTGTAGGGGTCCCTGTTTACGGTTAAGACCCTGTTCTTCTCAGGGGAATCCAACTGGCATTTTCAATGTCCCTCTGGTGCTGGTGCCCATGGGCACCCAGGCCACCCTCTCAAGCCTCCACCACACTCCTCACCCATTGGGATGTGTGAGAGTTGAATCCACTGTCTGTCCGCAGCACCAAGGCTCCTCTCCCTCTATTGTTCCATTGTTTTCTAGGTGATTTCTCCACTATTTACTCACAATTCCAGTTTGGTCTTGGGAAGGAGGTCCACATGACTCCCATTCACTCCTCTGCCATCTTCTTTCTCCTATTTTTTAAATTTTTATTTATTGAGTTTTGAGAGAAAAAGAGGAAGGAAGAGAGAAAGTGAGAGAAACATCAACCAGACAGATATTTAAAATTGAGATCATTGTAATAAATGGGAAAAACAAAAGAAAAGAACATCCCCATATATCAAAGGACTTAATTTGTTCTTGAAAAGACTAGAAGGACTCCTGGAAGCAGTGAAACTTAAGTTGAGCACTTAAGCATGATATACAGTAACCATGGAAGAAGAGAAAGAATGAGTACTTCAGGAGTAAGAAACTTTGTACAATAGCCTGGAAGCTAGAAAATGTGATGACTAAAGTTTCAGGGAAGTCACACTTCCGGAAATGAGCTTCATGCCTGTCAGATACCTGCCTTAACACAACTCCTTCATCTCTTGCTCCTAGGTAACAGTGTCACACTCCTCTCCACAGTTTCAATTCCTTATGACACCTGGTCCCTGTTTGGAGAACACACACCTGCCATTGCTCTGGATCCACCCATCCCCTGAAATACCTCATATTGACTGTATGCCTATCACACTGGAGTGCCTAGGAAAAATCTGATAACTGGCAGAATGAACAAAAATGAAGGACTATTAAAAGAAATTGTCTGCATAGGTCCATAAAATCTATTCTCAAGAAAAAAACCAAAACCACAAATAATGTAAGAGCTATTCCCAATGTTGTGGTTTTCTAAATTGTGTTAATACTCCTTCTCTCCCAAAGATATAGGACTATTAAATTGATTATAATCAAATGTGGAGAAAGCCAAGATGAATTATTGTGGAAAAATCAATTTTAAAAAGTAAAAGAAATGCCATTTATAACTACCCCCATACAATAACACAAATTCATGGAAGAACAGCAATGCTAAGGAGGCATTCCACTAGTTCCTTTTGAATGACAGTCTTCCAACAAGTATCTATAAGATACCAGCTGTATACCAAATCTTGGAGGCACAGTAAATAGTTTTTAGACTTTCTACTATAGATCTTGAAAATACACAGTCATTTTAAAAATTGCTGCCTGTAACTTGCTTTGCTGAATAGACTAGAAGTTACTGGAGATTACCTGAGTCAAAACAGTGCATACTGATGAACAATTCACATATTTGCATTAGCAACATCACTTATTTTATTCAAATACATTCTGCAAAATTAATTTTTAAAAATTCATTCTCTGAACTTTATAAATTTTATTCCTAAATCTTTTCTGTTATTTCCTTTAATAAAATTCCATTTTATGAAATGTAATAAATAGAATTGCCCTAAATTTGGACATATGTCAAGAACAGAAAACAAATATACAAAGAAGACAGGCTCTTTAAGAAGTGCTTTAAAGTTTCTGTTGTTTAAAAACTAGTCTCTATGTTCTTTCAAATTCTCTTTTTTCCATGAGCAGTAAGCATTTATCAAACAACTATCTTAACATCCTATCTACATCTGATTCAAGAAATATATCCATTGATGGGCATTTGGGTAGTTTCCATATTTTGGCTATTGTGAATAATGCTGCAGTAGACATGAGAGTGCAGATATCTTGTCAAAATCCTATTTTCACTTCCTTTGGGTATATACTCAGAAGTGGAATTGCTGGGTCATATGGTAGATCTGTTTTAATTTTTTTGAGGAACCTCCATATTTCTTTCCATAGTAGTTGGATAAATTTACATTCCCACCAACAATGTATATACGTTTCTTTTTCACCACATCCTCCTGTGTTTATTGCAGTTTTATACACAACAGCCAAGATATGGAAACAACCCAAATGCCCATCAATGGATGAATGAATAAAAAAATCTGGTACATATATGCAATGGAATACTACTCAGTCCTGAGAAAGGAGGATGTCTACCCAATTGCAACAACATGATAAGCCTTGATCACATTATGCTGCATCAGATAAGTCAGACAGAGAAAGACAAGTACTGTATGATCTCACTTATGTATAGAATCTAAAAAAGTTAAACCTACAAAAACAAAGTAAAATTGTGCTTACCAGGGGATAAGGGGTGGATATAATAGTGGTGGTGTTTAAGGTACAAATTTTTAACAAGTAGTAAAGAAGTGATAGAGATCTAATGCACAGTATAATGAAATAGGCAATAATATTGTGGTACTCTCATTATGTGATATGATAAATATTACAACATTGGCAAACATATTGTAATACATAAATGTACCAAAGTAATACATTGTGCACCTTAAACTTACACAATGTTACATGTCAAATTTATTCAAGAATAAAAAAAAAGAACTCTTTCCAGTTTAAAGAAGGCCCCAGTATAATGGTAAGAAAAGTTCTCAACTGCTTCTTTTTATTACACTATAATACTTGCTCTTCCCCAACAAACTATCTTTTTAAAAAAGTTACTCCTCATATTATTTTATATATGGAAAACAATAATGCAATGCAATCTGCTTTCAATTTTTAAAAAGTAAGTTATTCAATTTGAGATTTGTCCTGAGTATTATTTTGTGATCCTCTTTGCTGATAATCCACAAGACTGTTTCCATGATTAAATTTTATCTTGATCCATTTTACATTTCAACTTAATGAAAAGTCACTCTCACTATATGATACTGCTTCTTTATGAGTCAGTGTCTGATTAATCACTTATGCAGTCTTCAAGATCAAGCAAATGCATCTGCTGTTTGCAACATCTAATGTACCATAACATGTTGTGACAAAAATCACTTGGAATAATATAATTACTATTATCTGTTTTCATCAAAACCAATGAATTTGACCTTCAACTTTATAGCTGCAGTGATGCTGAATCATATTCTGATAAATTAATCTTCACCTGTATACTTTGTTCTGTATATATTTTTCAGCATGATATATATCAGGAGCTCTAGGAGGAAAACACTGGATCCAATACAACTTAAAGATGCATAAGCACTTACCTATGCCAGCTGGGGAATCAAACACATCACTTACACCTCAGGCTTTTGACTGTTCTGTTTCTTCTTCTTCCACTTCTGTATCCGTGTCAGTGAATTATCTCATGAAACATTACCAAAAAACATGGCCAGAATTTCCTCTCTAAAACTCTGCCATGTTTAACAGCATGGCTGTCATCTAGTCCATTAATGGAGATTTAGATTCTGTTATATATATAGGAACAGTATATCTTTTAAATATTTATTGATTCCAAAGAAAGAGATATAGAGAGAGAGACAGAAAAAAGAGAAACATCGATGTGAGAAAGAAACATTTATCAGTTGGCTTCTGCATGTGCCCCAATCAGGGATCAAAACTGCAACATAGGTATGTGCCCTGACCTGGGATCAAACCTGCAATCCTTCAGTGCATGAGACAACGCTCCAACCAACCAAGCCAGACCAGCCGGGCTCAGTGAATGATATTGAAAAGCAGCTGATTCAGGAATCGCAGAGTGATATTCAGTTTTTCAAAAATTCTACTCCTTCTAAAAGAAGAACCCTTGGTAGAGTTAGGGTACAGAATTAATGAAAAAGTTACAAGAAATCACTTTTTGAGAAGACAACTTTTACTCAGAGTCCTCAAGGGCTTGATATCTTCCATATGGATTGCAATTTAAGCTGATAAATAGATAGGTTCTCTCTCAGCTTGAAAGCCTATGATTTACTCCTGTGTAGGGAAGTTTAGATGAATTTTTCTTTAACTTAAACAATAATATTTTTCATTATCATTTTTTTCTCATCATATTCACTCATCAATAACACAAGACAGCTGAGGGAAGTGGGAAGATAACTCCTGCATTTGACAATGGACTGGATATTATACATCTTAAGAGTATGTCATTGGTATCTTTCCAAAATATATTGAATGGTCAGCATTGACAGTAAATGGGAAATTTTTTGCCTTAAGTAATATAGTTTGAGGTCACATTCACCTAGAACTTTAAGGCCCATGAATCAAGGGGTAAGTGCAAAGAAATTGAATGCCTGAGCTCATTCATCTGAGTCACATGTGAAACTTGGACTCAGAAAGAATTCCAAGGATGCTTCCTTTTTTGTATGATATCTTCAGAAAGGGTTCATCACAAGTAAACTTTGGCCTCTACCCTTCCTAGTTCTAGCCCAACTGATGAGCATGTTAGAAACAGAAACTTAGATCAACAATTCTAAAATTATTTAAAATTAGATATAATGTCTAAAATTATATAGTGATCTTCATCTGCAAAGTCACGTATCTCACAAAAGACAGATTCAAAACACTTGCTAGCGGACACACACACTTGGAATTTCAACAAACATGGTGTCAGTTGTCTCTTTTTAAAAATAGAATATGTCACATCTACATTAAATTAGTGTAAAGAAAGCTCTTCAACTAAATGAACAGTAACTTCTTTTTTTAAATTTTATTTTAACTTACTTTTTGAATACATGTATATACCTGTGAGTATACAAATATACAAATTATAATTTCTTTCTCCTTTCTATGAGGCTGAATTATTACATGGTGACTTGAGAAAGAACTCTATAACTTGTAAGATTTTTGGGTATGTTATTCAATATTTCATGATTCTCAGGTAAATTTGATAATAATTATTCTTAAAGGATTGACTAAAACAATGTACATAAAGCATGCAAAAAAATGGCATATGTCATTACTTGAATGTGAAAAGTATAAATGAAAAATTCTGTCTACACCATTATCTTACGTTACACAGACCCTAAACATAAAGAAGTAATAAAGCCAGATGAAATGTTAATTCCTTTTGTAGTCTTGTGGCCTCTGTCAGGAACAACAAAAAGGGTGAAGGCTAGAGGGCCGAGGTACATGGAATTGTTTCTCATTTATTTATCTTTAATCAAGCATGGAGGAGGCTGAGAATAACCTAATTTGACAGCATTTATGAGAAAATCCTTAATGATATTAGTTAGCCAGAATTTTGGTGAGTCATTAGGATATTGAAAGTACCAAAAACTGCTGATGTAGTCATATATTAAGAAGAACATTTTAAAACAAGAACACAGTGTTCGCATCTTTGGAAGAGAAAGTCTGAACTCAGCACAGATAAGGAAGGTGACATTTGGATGTCAAATTTTTTCCTCTATTCCTAACATTTAAAGAGGAATGTCAGCAACATACAACAGTCTACCCAAAGTATATGTAATGGAATGTTAATGATACAGAAAATAAGTCCATGGCCACTGTGATCAAATTAGTTTGAAAAATACCTGATTAAACACATGCCATTTTAAAGACAGTTTTCTTAAACTCAGGTTCTATTGGAAAATGCATATGCTAATTATTGTGCATTGTAAAGCTCTAAGAAGGTAAGGTTTTAGCTTTTCTTAGATGAATTTACAATGGAACTCCTTTTTAAAGATGTAGCTCTCAGAACTAGTATTACAAAAGACATGCTTTGGGAAATATTGATCTAAAAGATGTTCAAAAGGTCATGTACCAAAAGATAAGAAATTTGGAAACCATGCTCTTTGAAATTTATTTGGACAAACTCAGCATTTTAGATTGAAAATAAAAAGACTGAGGAGAAACACAGTAAGTGAATTAAAATAGAAGGCATTTATTTTCTTCAAGATTGTTTTAAGGGCATATAAATTACAATCACTGAGTGGAAAATACAGGGGCTCATTTTGACTTGGCATAAGAAAGATATTTCTATCAGTATCTAAGAATGTCAGGGTCTTTTACGGATAGCAATGAGATTTCTTAAAAGGATTCAGATTTTTCTTTAATACAACAGTTGGGAAATTTGTGGGAGAAATCTTGAATCTTTAAAAACTTAGAGTGATGTCCAAATTTACACCAACTCAATGACTTGAATTATGCAGTCATTTCATACTAATCCACCTATGCAACTCTGCCATATTATTAATAATCTTAAAACATATCACTCCCTAATTTATGTCACTAATTAAAACTTCCAGTGGCCTTGATAATGATTATCAGATAAACCCCTGTTTCATTAGACTATCCATTAGTCATGCCACTGAGCACACACATAACAGCATTCAAGTGCTGTGTAAGAAAAGCACAATTATCAGCAGCACGATCATAAGGACACTGTCTTGAGAAACAGTGGTTCCCAAATGGTTGAATAACTGGAGTAATTGAGGGGGCTTTTAAAAATTTTAAGGATTTCAGGGGTCCATGTCCCCAAATTCTGAGTCAGGTCTCAGGTAGAGCCCAGAAGTACACACCTTTTACCATAGAAGCCTCCAAGTTGACTCTGGTGTACTAACTGATTTTTGAGCCACTCTTCTCAATTCAGGCATCATTTGTGCAAGCACACCTCTCCAAGCCTGTGTTACTGTGATGGTTACATCTCAGAAGTAACATGTGGTGACAGGCAAGATGGAGGACCCAAAATCTGATGAACTGAACTGGCTCACATTTAAATCGCAAGGATGACAGTACCCATCCCAGACAAATTAAAGGGCCTAGAAAAATGCCTCTGTGTGCTGTGCTAGATTTGGTTCTAATGTGGACTTCCCTTGGGTAGAAACCCCTCCAATATTAGCTGGCAATCCCAGACCTACGTTCCATAGCTGCTGCATGGTACTTTATAAATGCATAATCCCAAAGGTGAGCCAGAGATGAAAGAATACAACTTTTGCTCTCCTTTGCTAAGCAGAAAGCTCCTCTTTTGAAATTATACTCAGATAGGAAGTCATAGAAATAGTCCCAGAATTCAGTACTGTGTTCCTTCTAGACTGTTGAGTGTCACCAACATTTAAAATCTTCTAAAATTTCAGTTCAAACTACCTTCCTATCTTTATCCTTCTGATTCTTTTGTGAAGCCTTCACCCTACCCAAAGTGAGCTACTTGCTCCTCCTGAACATTGACTTTATTCCATCCCCCATGTTCACTCATCATGTCTCCAAGCCTCTGGGTGTGCTGCTTTTTCTAATCTTGCCACCTGAAAAACCACCATATTTTAGACCAGATATCAGCAAACTTTTTCTATCAAGGACCAGAAAGTATTTTCAGCTTTGCTGCCATACTGTCTCTGTCACAACAACTCAATTCTGCTGTTCTGAAGCAGGAAAATAGGCACAGACATGAAGTTAAACAGAAACAGACATGAGCCAAATTTGGTCTGCAGGGCACAGTCAGCAAAGCCTGACATTAGATTCAGCTCATAAGTTACCTTCTCTGACTGCTTTCATGAAATGTCCTTCCCTGTTACCCTCATCAAGCAGAGATAGAATTTCTTGTTTTACATTCTCCTAGCACTTGTACATATTTTTTACAGCAATTCTTTCATGTACAATGTAAATTATTTAAATATTAAGTTTCCTTTATAAACAGTGCCTCCATAAATGATAAAGAACATTTTTATTAATCAATATAAAATAAAATTGATGACTATAGGTATTCAATAAATGTTGACAAGCTGAAGGAATAAACAAATGAATAAAGGAACAGATGACAAATATTTTAAATTTGAGGCGAATCTTGAAAATATGGATAGGATTTACAGATGACTCTTGAAATAAAAGTGTAAAGTACTTTTAAATCTAAGGGGACACAGCTTGCGTTTCTCCCTCAACAGCCCCCTTCATTCATACTATAAATATTGATTGAAGAGTATATGCTAAGGGCAAAGCCCTTGAGAATTAACATTCTGCAAAGTGGTGCTTCTCAGGGTTGAAGACTATAAAGTACATGAAGTCACTGTACCCACTAAATGTGCCTATTATCGTCTGTGCATGAAAGTCCTTTTAAAAGTTAATGGGATCTGAATGCACATAGCAGAATAAAAGAGAGGA
This sequence comes from Pteronotus mesoamericanus, assembly GCF_021234165.1. Taxonomy (NCBI): domain Eukaryota; kingdom Metazoa; phylum Chordata; class Mammalia; order Chiroptera; family Mormoopidae; genus Pteronotus; species Pteronotus mesoamericanus. Next base: position 65,578,668 of record NW_026555321.1, read on the forward strand.
ATACCCAGACCAAATTACACAAGAATTTATGACACTCTGTCCCAGTGTGTTGAATCAAGGGATTTGGGTTACTGAAGATGGCATTCTAATGGAGTTTTTTCATCCTTAGCAACACACTGAAGAGGAGAGTGTCACAGAATACCAACACACTAATCCTTTGTTTGAGAGGGTCCCTGGGTCTTTATGTTCACCATAAGTGCCATTAATCTTCTTTAATTAACTATGAAGTTCTTAATTTGTGTTGTTTATTATTTGGTCCAAGTGAACCTCCTCTTGGCCATCTGCTGTAATGTGTATTTCATCAGTGATCTTCATATATTTTGGATGCCATAACACTCTAGGCAATCATTCATGCAACTATTGCTAAAACGACTGAGTATCAATTTCTGCTGGTTTAAAACTTCATATTTAAATGATGCAAATCTAAAAATCTTCTTCAAATACCTGAATATCTGTTGCTAAGCTTTGAACAAACATCCCTGGCTGTGTTAAATTCATGGCTCCAGATTTCTGGCTGGTTGGCTTCGTGTATGGATTACAAGCCTCAGTTTCTGAACATTATAATGAAGTCTGATCCATTGTAAGAACTGAACTTTCACTGGCTCTGAGACAGCACTCCAAGGCTGAACTTCAGCCCCTTGAAAAGGATCCCCTGGCCACCCTCAAGCATTAGAGAGATTCCCAGGAGATGGTTTCCACATTTTCATGTGGAAATCCATTCCCACTCAGTGTTGACCCTGTTGTGCCATTCTTGCTAGAAAACACTATCAGGATATTAAACCTCTAACTCTACAAATATGGTAACAGAGGGGAGGGAGTGAGGCACCCTTCCATTATACTTTATTGGTGATGGCAAGTTGGGGATCCTGTGCCCCAAGAGTTTACATATTTTAGTGAAGCAAGCCTGTTTTTTCATTACAGTGCTTTTCATTCTTAACACACAGACATATGTTGATGGGTCAGGAATGGTTTCAAATAGATATTTGCAAAATACCTGCAGAATAAACTATCTCTCTGATGCCAAAATTTTGTTCCCAGGGAAAGTTTATTTTCCTGATGCATCCCCTCAGGGCCAGTTCTTTCTGAAGGATCATCACACTTGCAGTCAATATAATCTGCCATCTTCCACACTGGCCCCCACACCTGCTACTGTTTGCCATACTGAAATGTCAGCCTGTGTTCAACATAGAATCCTTGCTATATCCATAGTGCTTTTACCCTGAATGCCTTCTTTAATTTAGTGAAGACTGTTCATCAAGGTTATGAAAAAACAGTTAATCCACTTCTTCCTAAATGAAAAATGATGAAAAAATATAGAGATATATACATTAACATTACTAATATCTTGTCAGAAAGAGCTACCTCATGTGGAAAAGTACAGTGGTTAATTTGTCTTTATATTTCAAACATGGAAAAGATCTTGTATTATGCCTTCAGTGGTAATGTTCTACAAATAAGAATATTTAGTTTCAGAAAAAAAACAAAGCAATTTAAGTTAGAAACAGTTAGAAAGCTGACTATTATTGTAGTCCTTTGGAAAGACTAGAAAATGTGAAACTTTGAGAAAAGGCTAGGAGAAGGTCATCATGAACTCTAGTGTCCATAGTGATACTACGGACAACAAGAACAAGCCAGGAATTGCAGCATATGTTAAGCAGGCCGGAGACAAACCTAATATTTATCACAGTTTACACATGTTAATTTTCTGTGGAAGGTCTATAATAAGAATATGTTGCTCACCAAAAATTATGCTGAGTACTCCATGGCTTTATTCCAGACCCTACACCAAATTTTCAAAGCTTTAAGAAAGTAGTCACTGCCATCCAGTGTAATTCTGTGTGCTCATTCCTATAACTTCAAAATGTGATCTTAAAGATGTGTTGGGGTTTTTTCTACATTTATTGTACAATGTCAAAATACAGATCAAAGGACATCTTTGAAATTATTTTGGGCTAAGAATAGAGACCATATTTTAGTGTCTTCTAAAAACAAGAGGATTTTGAGAATGGGAGTGATAGATTTGGTCTCTGACAGCTTCTCTATGTGTGATGGTTACTGGTTACAGGGCTTTACTGCTACCTCAAAGTGTAAATTGTAGACTGGAGATTGTTCTGTGTGTAACCTTTCTTTCACACTCGATAGCAAACAAATGAAAGAGAGGCAATACCACCAGATGTGATGATTTATTATTAAAGCATCAGGTTTTTGTTTAATATAAATGTAAAAATGTAACTTTCCATTCCAGCCAGCCAGGTAGTTTAGGCAGTTTATCAAACCCAAAGCACTGAAGCTGTGCTGTAAGAAAGGAAGAAAATACATTTGTAGCCAATTGTCTTCTTTTTCCTGAAATCTAGGAAGACAGATTTGGGACAGAGGTGATACCAAAGAATGATCACAGTCAAACAAAGAAACTCCTTCACACAATTAGTCTCATTTAATTTCATCTTTAATTCTTAGAGGTGCCAGCACCTACATGACAAATGTTAAGTCTCCTTTTTGCTTTTTGCACTGTTTTGTGAATTTTTATATCTTCCAAAAGACTCTTGTCAGCTCCTCATTCACATAATAAATACAGTTTTTTTGAAAGCCATTTTCTTCTATTGTCTCTTTTTTGAAAGTCATTTAAATCTTTGTGCAGATCCTGCTGAAATACAAAGCTTAATCCCCATAGCAACTCTGTAATGTATAAGGTGTGTTGTGACTACTTGAACCATTCACCCACTCAAATATTTCTTGAGCACTTACTATATGTCAGGATGGATTCAGAAGCTGGAAATATAAGGATTAATATACATTATAAGATTCCTGATCTCATGGAACTTAATATAGTGGGGGTGGGGAGAATGAAGCAAGGGGAATAAACAAACATGATTTTAAATAGGTAAGGTGACCTAGGGTTGGAATGGCAGTTACTTTATAAAGAGTGAAGAGATAACACTTCTCTAAGAAAGTAATATTTGAACTGAAACCTTAATGGTAAGGACTCAAGCATAAGAAGATGTAGGAGAAGATATTTAGGGGTAGAAGGAATAAGCAACGTAAAGACCCTTGGTCAGAAAAGAGCTAGCAGGTTTACAGAAAAGGGGTATATTCACAGAAAGGACATCAGTGTTATGAGCAGAATTAATATGGGGGAATCACGGAGATAAATCCTAAGAGGAGGCAGGGACCAGATGATACCGTGCCTAGAATTGTAAAGGATGAGATTATTTCAAGGTGTAATAAGAGAAGATATTGGAAGATTATAAACAAAGAAATGACAAGGAAGTTTGAGGGAGAAAAGGAAAAGAGAAAAATGCTGCAATTTCATTATATTTTGTTTTGTTTGTTTGCTTATTTGCACATTTTGAAGTTTGGGGATTTAGTGAAACCATGGAAGAGTACATCCATTCTACAAACTGAATGCTTTCTTACTGTTTTCAGTTAATTAAACTTGTTCTATGATCTCATTTTAAAGGTGCATAAAAGTGGAGAGATTATAGCTGCCTGGTAATGCCTACTCTCCCAAATGTGTTTAGTGGAAACTGAAACTGAATAGAGAGAAAACCTGAAAAATGAACCTGAATCTCAGGAATAGGGAAAAGTCAGTAAAACCTGGAGGACAGTAAGCAAATTTCAGGACTATGTATACTTTAAGCTGTCTTGCCTTTACATTCTTCAAACACACACTCAGGACAGAAAGAAAAGTCAAAAGAGAGGACTCTTTTATTTGAATTAAAATTTTATACATCACACTTCAAAATCAGAAATGGCTGTAACACTAAGACATTTCAAAGCACAAAAACATTAAGGAAATTGACTCAACATTAAATCCTTCCATCTGTTAAATTCCACACCATTCTCCACATCTTCTCAGAAGAATGCGGAAGGATAGACAGGAAATTATTTCCAGAATTAGATCAGAAAAATTAAAGACCATTTTCTGTTCAATTTACTGTACACTTGGAAAGCAGTTCTTAATGCCTCTCAAAGCCCCTAAAAGACATTGAGCTACATTTTATGAAGATCAGGGCTAATGCCTACTCAGAGAGATAGCAGATCTTGATGTACATTTTGAACATTGATTATGTCAAAGGAATTAGAAGAGAGAAAATAACTGGCTCGATGCAAGCCAAACTCGTCAAAGGAATGAATGTTGTATAAGATATCTCTACAAATATGGATAGAAAATATCTTTAAACAAAGCTGAAAATTATATGACCTGGTTCATCTACAGAAGCCTCCATGATCACTTTATATGTAGAATATCCTGCCATTTTCCTTTTCTTTTGGTCTTTTCAACTATAAGACCCAAATACCTTAGAAGTTCAGATGAGACCCTTGTTACATCATTGTCATGGGTTTGTTCAGCGATGGCAGAGACTGGTTCTGATGGTCTGTCTTTCCACTATGACTCTGTTCTGCCTTAGATCTGAAAGATCAGAGACCAAGAGAAAGATACAAATACCAACCACAGACAATGCAGTGTGATGGTAACAATTTTTCCAGTAGTTTAAGTCAAGATGAGGTAAATATGAATGGAATTTGAATTCCTTGTATGCCTATAATAAAGGATATATACAACTCACATAATTTAGATGCAGAAGAAGCAAAACACTAAAGATAATTTAAGTATTTGTTTGTTTCAAAACTTAACTACCAAAATTCAGTTCATCTTCCATACTGTCTTTCTAATTGGTCTTATTATTCTTCCTGGAAAATGGAAACTGACAATAAATTGATATATTTTGAAGAGAGAACTAGAAAGAGTAAGCAACCAATGAATTAGAAAGATTCGGAAAAGCATAGAAGTTTAGCATGGAGACTCTGAAAGCAGGTAGTCTGGGCTTGATTCCAGCCATTCTGCTTAGTGGTCAATAACTTCCATTGGTTCAGTGTTCTCATTTGTAAACAATAATAGTACCTCCATCATAAGGTTTGGCAGATAATTAAATGAGTATATATGAAGTCTTGAAAACTGGTCCTGGCATGCAGTTAGAATCATTATTTTTAAAGAAGTAACAGTTTACTCAAGATAATTCAGTGTCAATACTTGGAGTCTATAATTAATGAAGTGTGGATAAATTATAAGTAAGTTATTTCCCCTGATCGGGCTTGTACCTGTGTGACTCTCGTGAATAAAGGTATGTCAAGCATCCCCAAGGCTCCAAGCATCTTCTTCCTTCTGCCTGAGCCCCAAGCAAACCTGTCCAGCTTAGAGAGGCTGCAACACAGTGAGAAAATTTGATATTTTAAATTATAACTATAGTGGGTGATAAATGCAAATAATAAATATCAAAAAGGGCCTGTTAATTCATTTATTTATGATAAATAACTACTAAAACAGAAGATGCATTTCTAGCAAAATGATAACATGAAAAATCATGAGTGGACTTAAAGACAGCTGATTTTAAATCTAGGCTCCATCACTACTAGTTTTACGGGCTCTCTTTGATATTTAAAGGGTGTTTTGCAATAAATGGTAATTTTTTTTTTAAAAAAATCTCATGAGCTTGTAGCTAGTTAACTTTGACCTAGCTTGTTGTGGCTGAGCGGATTGAGTGCCAGACTGCAAACCAAAGGATGGAGGGTTGAATTCTCAGTCAGGACATGTGCCTGAGTTGTGGGCCAGGTCCCCAGTAGGGGGCGCTCGAGAGGCAACCATACAGATGTTTCTCTCCCTCTTTCTCCCTCCCTTCCCCTCTCTCTGGGAATGAATAAACAAAAAATCTTTAAAAAAATAAAAAACCTTTCTTTAGTAAGTAAATAATCTTATGAGCTTTAAATAAGGATTGAGAAAATTTGTGTAAATAGCCCTCGATGTCTGGCACATAGTAGGTAATCAATAAGTTTTCCATTCTTGATCTTTAAGACTGATGTTATGAGGTCAGCGCAACCTTCCTACAACACCAGTCTGTGGTGCCATACTCAGGGGCAGAGGCGGAGGCTAAATCAACAACTTGTCTACCCTGGAAAAGCACTGGCTCTCCCAATACATCTCTCTCTCATAAGATGAAGACAGCTGAAATAAATTCAGGGTCCAAAATAAAATAAAGAGGAAGAGTCTCCCTTCTAGAGCCTCAAGTTTTTTCTTACCAAGATTAGTAGATCAATGTACTTTGCCTGAGATTCCCTGAGTTTAGTGAAATGGTCCTTAGCAGCCTGGATCACCCTCCGGGATAACCACAGACCTCAAATAATTTGAACTGAGACACATCTGACAAGACAGGGCAAGCACAAGCCAATTAGAAATGAGTCAGTGAGTCTTTTTAGAAAGTGGGAACAGCTGCTTCTCCTTCCTGTTTTTTTTTCTGTTTGGTGTTCACAGAAGTACACATTTGTGCTTATTTTAAGCAGATGACTCTGTCCTTCTACATAATAATATAGGAGGTTGATAGTATAGGATTGTGGGAAGATGGAGGTGGACCCCAACTAATGTGGCATTTTATTATGGACAAAGCCAAAGGAAATTTGGCAAATAAAATTTTCATAGGCATATTTATCTGTGTAACTTTTTACAAGAATGTTTAGACTAGCATTCAATTGGTAGCAGGAGCAGAGAGTGGACCCCAGAGAGCCCTGAGCATCCTCACTGCTGCCACCGGCCAAGTTACCATCACACCCCAAGAGGAGCCACAGCTGCTGCCACCAGCACCAGTAACTGTCACAGCAACCATGAGCAGCAAGGCCCAGACCTAGCAAGCCTGGCACCATGGGTAGTGGCTCCAGCGGTTTTACATTAGTGGCACCTTCCAGTGGGGAAAAGATGGTCATTGCAAAGATGCTTTTGGGAATAATAAAATAGTTCAATGTAAGAAACGGATATGGATTCATCAACAGAAATGACACCAAGGAAGGTATATTTGTCCATACCAGACTGTCATAAAGAAGAACTCCAGGAAGTACCTTCAGAATATAGGAGATGGAAAGACTGTGGAGTCTAATGTTGTTGAAGGAGAAAAGTGTGCAGAAGCAGTGAATGTTACAGGTCCCGGTGGAGTTCCAGTTCAGGACAGTAAATATGCAGCAGATCATAACCCTTATATATGCTATCCACATTACAGGGGTCCTCCACACAATAACCAGCAGAATTACCAGAATAGTGGGAGTGGCAGAAAGAATGAGGGATCAGAGAATGTTCTGGAAGGCCAGACCCAACATTTCTGGCCCTACTGCAGGCAATGGTTCCCACCTTACTACATGCAGAGACCCTATGAATGTCAGCCTCAGTTTTCCAACACCTGTTCAGGGAGAAGTGATGGAGGGTGCTGACAACCAGGCAACCAGGGTGCAGGAGAACAACATATATAACAAGGTATATAACAATTCCTAGCTATAACTTAGGTGGGGGTTGTGTGTGTGTGTATACACTTATACATGGCTACAATTGTCTTATCTGAGTTGACCAATGAGAATTTTGAAGTAGTGACCTCTAAGAGGGACTCAGAGATTCCAGGTCAAAACCTACACTGATACACTTTATAAATGTTAACTGTAAGTTCTTAGGAACATAGATATTTCCTAATTAAATTGGCATATGGATGATGATGTACAATTGTATAAAATTCATATTTTGGGGTTTTGATGATGGCAGCAAGGTAGGTGGAAGCTAAACCCACTGGCTTGTGCACCCAACTGGTACACCTACCTGATCTTCTGAACAGAGTGAAGAGCCAACAGAATCCCAGCTTATATGAAGTTTTGAAGCCAAAGATTACAGAGGACATTTAAAAAAAGATGATAAGGAGATTTTGTAGGCCCAGGGGAAGGTCTCCGGGCTCTCTGCAAAGGCCACAGCTGGTGCAGGAACTTGGAAGGAGAGCCAGGTCAGTGATTATAACTTCGCAGCTATCTTCCCTCCCATAGCAGGGAAAACAGACCCGTGCCAGAAGAGACCTGGATGCCTGAAGTCACCGGGGAGATAAAGACACAGTGGAAGACCCAAAACAGGCAGTGATCCCTGACTGGGACTGTAGCCACTGGCTGGGACAGTACCAGAGAAACTGGGGAGCCAGGTGACACCTGGAGATGGGAGAAGAGTTGAGCTATGACTGACCTTACCCAGATAGTCTCTAGACTGGTCAGAGAGTTGGGCTGTGTGAAAAGCCAGGCACTTGGTAGAAATGGCCACCAGCAATCAAGGGGAATTCACTCAAAAAAAGGCTTGCAGCAGCTACGCAAGGTCCTCTGGCACCAGCGGCCCAGCCAGCAAAGAGGGAGGAAGCTGGGTGTAATTTGCTGCAAATCACGGTGTCTCAAGGACTGATCAAAGGAGAGCAACAGGGACTCAGAGAGGTAGCAGTCCCCAAAGAGACTTAGTAGGGGAGCTAAATTACCCTAAAGGGACTTTGCACCTCACAGCCCCAAGGCCAGCAAAAAGGGAGGTGGAGGAGTGCAAGTTGCTCTCACTCAGTGCACCTCATGGACTAATCAAAGGGTTACACAATGAAGTGGATTAAAGGTGCCAGCCTGGTGTATATGGACAGTGTGGGCCACACAGTGCTCTGAGAGCCCAGACCAAGACCCAATCCTCCCAGAACTACAGGAAAGAAAAGAAAACAGACCCCAGCTCCCCTCTGCCTGCAACATCCAGCAAGACCAGCAGAAGCCACTTGGCTTGGAGGTAGGAGAGTCAGCAGCAGGTGTAAGTATAAGGCAATAAAAGACATGAAGCTGTGAAAGGACCAAAGACACATTCAGAGAGAGGGCAGAAGGCTAACATGAATAACTGAGACAAATTTCACTTTGCTATCCTTCAGAGTCCTTGCATTTCATTTGTTTTTCTTTTTGTTATTTTTATTCTTTTTTTATTTCTCTTCTGTTTAGTTTTATTTGTGTTGTTTGTTTGACTTTATTGTTTGACTGGTTTTTTGTTCTCCCTTTCATATTGCATTTCAATTTTTCTTCTTTCACTTCACTCATGTTCCAGAAGCACACTACTCTTAGCCTTTTACTTTGAATTCTTATTATTCTGATTATATATTTCTTGTCATATTATTGTTGTTCCAAATCCCACACAGCACCCTTCTCTGGTCTTGGTCCATTTCACCATCTTCCTGAGCTTTATTATTGTTGTGGTTAACTTTATTCTCTCGCATACCATGCCAAGTTTCTATTCCTTACTCTCATTATATCTCATCATCCAGCCTCACACAGCCACTCTGCTTTCTGGAGTCAGTTCGCATTCCTTTTCCCCTCTAATAAGGCTCTTATCTCTTTTTCACATTTTATAAAAAGTGGCTAGCTGGGTAAGAAATCATAGTTATTGCTGAACAGAAAGCATCTCCGCTCTGTTCTCTACTTGTTGGCTCTTTTAATCCCATAGAATACTCTCATGCTGTCTTAATCCATTTTTCCTTTGTCCTTCCCCTGATCACATACAAGATAAAGTGGGAATTGAGAATACCAGTAAACCCACTGGATGAGAGAACCCACCAACAAAGGAGCCACAGCGGTAAAACCCAAGTACAACAAGAGAGCCTGCACAAATGGAAGGGAAACCCTAGAACATCCAGTGAAATAGCCTCTTCAACAAATGGTATTGAGAGATCTGGACAAGTACATGCAAAAAAAAAGAAAACTGACCACTAACTTACACCATACATAAAAATAAATTCAAGGTGGATAAAAGGCTTAAATATATGTTGTGACACCATTAAAGTCCTAGAGGATAACATAGCCTGGAAAATCTCAGATATTCCACACAGCAATATATTCACTGATATGTCCCCTAGAGCAAGGGACATAAGGGAAAGAATAAACAAATAGTACCTTATCAAATAAAAAAGCTTTTGCACAGATAAGGAAACATCAGCAAAATGAAAAAGGAACCAACTGTATGGGAAAATATATTTGTCAATGATACCTCAGACAACGGTTTGATCTCCAAAATATATAAAGAACTCACATGACTCCACTCCAGGAAGACAAAGAATCCAATTTAAAAAATGGGCAAAGGACCTAAACAGACACTTCTCCAAGGAAGACACAGAGAGGGCCCAGAGACATATGTAAGGAGGCTCAACATCACTAGCCATCAGAGAAATGCAAATTAAAACTACAATGAAATACCAATTCACACCAGTCATAATGGCCATCATTAGCAAATCAACAATGAGTGCTGGTGAGGTTGTGGAGAAAAGCAAACCCTAGTACACTGTTGGTGGGAATGCATACTTGTGCAACCACTGTGGAAAACACTTTGGAATTTCCTCAGAAAACTAAACATGGAACTGTTTTTTGACCCAGTAATTCCACTGCTGGGATTATACCCTAAGAATCTTGAAACACCAATTCAAAAGAACATATGAACCCCAATGTTCATAGCAGCACAATTTACAATAGCCAAGGGCTGGAAGCAACTTTAATAAATTTATTGCCCATCAATAAATGAGTGGATCAAAAAAGTATGGTACATTTACATAATGGAATACTACACAGCAGAAAGAAAGAAAGAGCTACTACCCTTCGCAACAGCATTGATAGAACTGGAGAGCCTTATGCTAAGTGAAATAAGCCAGGTGGTGAATGACAAATACCACTTGATCTCACCTATAAATGGAACCTAATCAACTAAACAAACAAGCAAGAAAAATAGAACCAGCAAGAGTGAAAGAAAACACAAACCAACAGTAACAAGAGGGAAGGAGGGAGGGGGTAACAGAGATAAGAACGGAAAGGATCAGATCAAGAAACATGCATAAAGGAGCCACAGAGAAAGCCCAAGTGAGGAAGGATTGAGGATGGGAGGTGGAGGTGGGTGGGGCAGGAGAAAGTGGTTGAGGGGGAAATGGAAACAAATGTATTGGAACAATGAAAAAAAATTTTAAAAACACTATAGAAACCTAAATTACTTCTAAATAAATCATTCATATAAGGGTAGCAACTGCATCATTGAGACAGATAGAGGCATGGCATAAAGAAATCTAGAATAAATGTGTGGGAAATTGGGATAACTATAATCAACAACAATTAAAAAAGATAAATAGAAATCTGGAATAGACAATGAAAGATGAAAATTAGTAGGACCTTAAACTCACTACTCAAATTTTCTCAAGATGGTAAATTTATGTTTTCCAATTGTTCAAAAATTGAGAAAAATATTTTTACCTTAAATCATATTCTATTGAAGCATAGAAATCTTAAAAAAATAATCATTATAACCTCATTATCACCTGTCCATACTATCATGACTTGTTACTGCTTCCTATTTTTTCCCATATTAGCTTATCCAAGACGCTCTATCCAGGTCTTCTTAGAAGATGTAGTTTTCATTGCACTGTTCCCATGCTCAAAGACTTCCTCTCTGCTGAGACCAACTCTGAACTCCTTGGCATCTTAAATCTTATGATTCCCACACTTAATTATGTCTCTTGACTCACTATCTCAACAAGCCACTCCTCTTTATATTTCTGCACATTCTGTACCAGACAAATTAGTTATGCCCAGAGTCTATGAGAAATGGTGGAGAGAGAAATGCTAAAGCACTCTACAAAATTTCACTCTGTCCTTTCTGAGGCCAGCCAGTATGTCCGTGAGTCAGCTGCAATAAACAGACACCCAAACCCAGCCAGGAAACTGCTATAAATAAGAAAAAAGAAATCATGGGATGAAAAACACAGGTATGGGCAATCTGATTTTATAAGATCAAAAATACAGAATAGAAAATCTGTCCATCTGACATGTCAAATCAAGGGTCAAATCAAGGTACATGTATAAAGGACCCATGAACAAAGCCAAAGTGGGAAACGATTGAGGGTGGGAGGTGCGGGTGGGAGGCAGGGGAAAGTGTTAGTGGGAAAATGGAGACAAATGTATTTGAAAAATAAAACAAAAAGAAAGAAATGTTAAGGAAGTGAAGGGTCTACACTAACTTTTCTCTGTGCAAGAAGCTGTCTCCTGTAACTACTTCTGGCTCCACCACAGAGCATTCCTGAAGAGGACCCCTTACAAAGAAAGCCAATGAGAAAAAAACAAAACCTAGATTACAGTTCTCCTTCAAAATGCTTTCAGAATAATTTTGAAGGTTCCACAAACATTTAAGTGTTTGGCTGGCCAATTACTCAAGAAGGGAACTTCAGATTCCAGGTGACGGCTGATGAATGCAGTTGCATCTGTCAGGGTCCAAACAAACAATGATTCAGAGGTTTTAGCATTTGCTCCCTAAGAAGATTTCAAAATCAAAGAATTTGGAGTTAAATAAAGTGAAAGCTGTACTGAATGTATATATAAAGCATTGTCTGCATGAAACCATAAGACAGTTTTCAAATATTACAAAGCAAGTTTTCTTCAATTCTATAGTAATTTTTTCATTCCTTTGCTTTATTTTTTTCTGTTTTTTTGTATTTCATTTAATATTTATTGTATTTTTCTCATTACTTTTTAGTATCCTTATACCCACCTACCCCCAGCAATAACCCCATTGTTGTAAAGGATGGCTGTACACAGGTACACACATAATTCTTTTACAATCACACACTTTGTAATTATTTTGCCCATTTCAAATGTCTTACAGATAAAATCTTCACATTACTGGCACTCTACCTTCTCTCCTGGGACCTGAGAGGTACAAACAGATATGCAAATATAAATCAGTCCAAATGCTTACACTACCAGATAGTTTTTAAAAACAGAAAAAAATTAAATCCAGCAACTGTAAAAATGATGCAGATGAGATATTACGGAGAGAAAGTAGAAGACACTTTTGAACAAATAAAATGAAAATTACATATCAGTTTCATAAAGAGGTTTTATTTGCGTTATCTTTAAAATAGCATATACTTCTTCAGGCTCCCACAAATATCTCAAACATGTCAAAAATAAAAAGCTTCTTGGGGAATAAAGATGGCAGAGGAGTGAGTGGAAGTCACACTGATCTCCTCCCAGGACCAACCTGGAATTACAATTAAATTGTGGAGAAATCACCTGGAACACGCAACTGACGAGTAGTGAGAGAGGAGCCTTGTAACTTCAGAGACAGAATATTCGGCTTTAGTGCAATCGAACCAGAAAGGAGTGTGGTAGAGATTGAGAAGGCGGGCAGGGCACCCATGGGCAGCAGCACCAGAAGGATACTGAAACAGCCAGTTGGATCCCTCTGAGAAGAGTGGGTCTAAACCAAAAGTGGGGATCTCTAGCCCACAGGACCAGAGCCCAAAAAGTACACAGAAAAGAACCAGCTGCAAAAAATGGCAGGGTTGTTCTCTGCCAGAGACAGGTGGCTGGAGACACAAAGAACTGTTTAAAGGGCCAAAGCATAAATTTTTATTTGCACCCACTTACCCTGGTCTCTGGCAAAGATGGGGCAGAGTGGGCTAGACATGCCTGAGGAGACACTGGGGAAGGAGGTTTTGGGGAAAGAACTGAGAGATATCCAGCAGGATCTCGGTGCTGACTCATCACCCATGAGGCAGCAGCCATTTTGGTAGGGCAGAGATGTCTCCCCCTGAGCAGCACCAGCTTCAAACGACCCAATAGCCCCTCCCTTAGGTGGGATTCCACCCTGCCCTGTGCTGTCTAAGCTGCCTACAAAGTGCAGAGTAGTAGTCACAGACAGTAGATCCCTGGCTAAAGGGGACACAGAGAGGTCTGGTGACACTTGAGGAGAGACTGGGGATGGAGGCTTGGGGAGAGAACAGAGAGAGTAGCCGGCATGATCCCAGTGCGGACAACTCCCCCATATGCAGCAGCGTGAGAGGATTCAATAACCTCGCCCCCAGGAGGGACTCCACCCTGCCCTGAGCTATCTAAGGCACCTTACTGAGTGCAGAGTGACTAGATTAACAGCTGACCAAGAAAGCCACAAACAGTAGAATACTGGAAGTCTCGAACAGACTGCCTAAGGTCAGACAGGGATGACATCTGACATCACCAGAGGCAGATCCAGAAAGGAAAAACAGCAGTCTCCAACCATAGAAGTTCACACCACAAAGTCAGGAAATCAAGATAGATCAATTTAAGAAGCAGAAGCAAAAGAGAAGAGTCTCACAAATAATGGGAACACAAAGGAATACGCCCCACTCGAAGGGAGAGGAGGATTCCCCACAAAGAGAACTAGATGAAATAGAGGCAAGTAAACTATCAGATCTTGAGTTCCAAACAATGGTTCCAAGGAAGCTCAATGAGCTCAGTGAGCTCAGAGAGAATTACAAAAATCTACAGGGAAACTATGAGGAACTTACTGCAAACTACATCATCCTGAAAAAGGACATATAAATCATCAATAAGAGACAAGAGGAAATGAATAATACAATCTCTGAATTGAAGAGCACAGTAGAAGGAATCAAAAACAGGCTTGATGAAGCTGAGGACCGAATCAGCGAGCTGGAGGACAAGATAGAAAAAAGCTCCCAGAAAGAGCAAGGAAATGCAAAAAGACTCAAAAAGAATGAAAAGGCATTTAAGGAAATGCAGAACAACCTGAAACATAATAATATCTGTATAATAGGGATACCAAAAGGAGAAGGGGACGAGTAAGGGATAGAGAACCTGTTTGAAAAAGTAATGATGGAAAACATCCCTAACTGGAGGAGAGAAAAAGTCACACAAGTCCAGGAAGAACAGAGGGTCACATGCAAAAGGAACCCAATGCGGCCCACTCAAAGACACATCATCATTAAAATGGCAAATATCAAGGACAAACAGAGAATCCTAAAGGCAGCAAGGGAGAAACAGATACTTACATATAAGGGAGCCCCGATATGGCTAGCAGCTGACTTCTTAACGGAAACACTGCAAGCCAGAAGGGAATGGTGAGAAATATTCCAAGCAAAGAAAAGCAAAGGCCTGCAACCAACACTGCTCTACCCAGCAATGCTCTCAATTAAAATGGAAGGTGAAATAAGGAGTTTCCCAGACAAAAGAAGGTTAAAAGAATACACCTCCACCAAACCAGCACTGCAAAATATGCTAAAGGTTCTGCTTTAAGATGAAGAAGTTTCTATGAATACCCAGTTCTTTTCAGAGTTGCCAATACTTGATATTACCAATATTTTTACTACTCATTAATCTGATTGTGACAATGATGTTATTTTAATTGTTACTTTATTATTTGTTGAAACTAAACCTGTTTTAGTGTATTTCTTGCCTATTTCTATTATTTCTTTTTTCAAAAAAGCTTTAAATGACTTTTGGTATTCTTCACTTACTGATTAAAGGTTTGTAGAACTATTTTTCCATTAAAAAAACAAACAAACAAAAACAACCTATTAACCATTTTTTAGATGTGTTCCTAACACTTTTCTATTCTATTTCCGGTCCTTTAACTTTTTTTATATGTATATTACTATATAGGTAAATGTTTAATATACTCATATTGTCAATATTTATAGCTTCTGGGGTTGAATATTTTACTTCAGGTCATGAAAAATATTAGTTCTATTTTCTTCTAAAACTCCTTGGATTCTACATATTGATTTTTAACTGACCTGAATATTTCTTGTATAATGTGTGAAATAGGGTTCCATATTTGTTTTATTTCAAGTAATAGAGGTCCATACACTTTATTTGTTTAATAAGCCTTATTTTTCCCATTTATTTGAACTATCAACTTAATCATATATTACATTGTTAGACAGATATATACGTTTGTCTCTAGAATGCTCATTATATTTCATTGATCTACTTGATTATTTCTATGCAAGTGTCATATTGGTTTAATTGCTGATTCTTTATAATGGTTTTAATTTTTTTATTATTTTATAATTAAGTTTGATGTTTAAAAAATAAATAAAATCAATCTGCCTTTAAGAAAGAAAGAAAGAGAGATGGAACTGCTACCTTTTGTGACAGCATGGATGGAATTGGAGAATATTAAGCTAAATGAAATAAGCCAGTTGATGAAAGACAAATACCATTTGATCTCACCTGTAAGTGGACTCTATTCAACAAAATAAACTAATGAACAAAATAAACCACGGGCACGGAGACATGAAGCAGACTGAAAGTGATCAAAGGGGATGGGGAAAGAGGACAATGGTGGAAAGAAGGAGGACGGACTAGACAAAGAACATGTATGAACAACCCATGGACATGGACAACAGAGTGGGAATTGACTGTGAGAGTGGGGGTTGGGCGTGCAGTCGGTGGAGGGGGTAAAGAGGTAAAAATTGAGGCAACTGTAATAGAATAAACATGATTTATAAATTAAAAAGAAAAGACAAAAACGCTTCTCTCCCCAAACTCTCTCCCTTATTTAAGAAGAACAGTGGCACTAATATCTACCTAGTTACTCCCTCATCTTCCACATCTCCTTAATCCCAGTAGCCAAGTTCTGTCAACTCTCTTCCATAAACGTCTCTCAGCACTACACCTTTTCACTGTTGCTGTGATATGATTTTTTCATCACACTCAGCCACCAATTCCTGCCTGCACCACAGGAACACATGCCTAAATGGATGTGCTCCTCTAATCTTGCCTTTCTCAAACCCATCCATCAAAAAGAACATCTGATCTGGCCTGCCATTCTATTGTTGTAGACCCCTTCAGGAATTTCTCTCTGCCTTTAGAGTCCAGTTTTTAAAAAGAAACCTTAACATGGCATAGTAAAATCCCTTTCATAATATTGTCTGTCTCTTAAGATTCAAGGAAAGGAAAAAGTCTATATTTAAGTGCAAAATACACAGTAAACTATTTTAAGAGGGGTGATTTAGGTTAAGTTCTCCATAAGCAAACAATAAGACTAAGATTTGAGTGCAAGAGGATGATATTGGAAGAGATTCAGGCAGTACCAGAGAAAGCCCTTAGCCAGGAATCACAGGTGCTATAGCCTTAGGACACCTATTATTCATGGGAACTAAAAATCCTTAATGGATATTGTGGGGTACCAGCAGCATCTGCTAACAGGGTTATGAACCAAATGAGGTTTTCTCCAAAGAAAATAATCAGGGCAACGAAGAATCTTGAAACTATATAACAAGATCCTTTACCAAGAAACTATATAACTATATAACTGGTTGAAAAAATGAAGACTGTTCCACCTAATTATTTTTAATAATTATGGTACATGTTTTAATTAATCATGAAATAAAATGATGAAATAAATTACATTTATTCAATTATCTTTTAAATCACTTTAGACATATATGACTTCTAATGCATGATTTTAAGTGCCTGGTCTTGAAGTTATGCCGTATTTCTTGAAAGAAAGAAGAAAGAAAAAAAGGAAAGAAGGAAGGAGAGGGGAGGGGAGAAGGGAAGGAAGGAGTGAAGAGAAAAAGAAAAGGAAAGGAAAGAAAGGAAAAGAAAAGAAAAAAGAAAAGAGGAAGCAAAAAAAGATCACAGAGGAGTGAATGGGAGTCACGCTGACCTCCTCCTAAGACCAAACTGGAATTGTGACTAAATAGTGGAGGAATCACCTGGAAAACAATGGAATGATAGAGGGAGAAGAGCCTTGGAGCTGCAGACAGACAGTGGAATCAACTGTCACACATCCTAATGGGTGAGAAGTGTGGTGGAGGCTCAAGAGGGTGGGCTGGGTGCCCATGGGCACCAGCAACACAGGGACATTGAAATGGCCAGTTGGATCCCCAAGAAGAACAGGGTTTGAATCATAAACAGGGACCCCTAGACTGCAGCAGCTGAAACCAGGAAAACACACAGACAAAACACAACCCTGAAAAGCTTAGGGGCACTCTCTGCCAGACACAGGTGGCTGGAGATGCAAAGAGACATTTAAAGGGCCAACACAAAACTTTGCAATGGCAGCCACCTTCCTTGATCTCTGGGTAGAGGTGGCAGCAAAGTGGACTAGTGCCTGAGGAAAGATTGGTGAGAAAAACTTTGTGAAGAGAACTGAGATGGTGGCCAGCGGAGCCCAGGCGATACCTCCCACTCTGCAGCTACCATTTCGCTGAGGCATAAGGGGGTCAATAAACCTGACTTTTGTGTGCTCCACACACAGCTTGGGTGTGTGTGGGCTGGGGGCTGAGTGCAAACTGGCTGGAAGAAATAGGGGATCCCTGGCCTAAGGAGACACAGAACTGTCTGGAGACACTTGAGGAGAGACTGGAGACAGAGGCATTGGGGAGTCTGAGTGCTGACTCTTCCCCTGTCCACGATCTCCATCTTGATCAAATGGACTACTCCCCTGAGTGACAACAACCTATAGGGGATGATAGTCATACCACAGGGAAGCACTGCTCCACCCTGTGGTGCCTAAGCCTGACAGATGAGGACAGAGTGACCAGATTGACAATGACAGGAGACAAACACAGACAGCAGATTCCTGGAAGGCTCAAACTAATGGCCCAAGGACACATAGGGTCATCAACTGACACCATCAGGGGCAGACCAAGAAAGAAAAGTAAAGAAAAAACAAATAAATATAAAGACCCACCTACTACCATAGAACTTTAATCTACAAAGTCAGAAAATCTAGAACGATAAATTGAAGCAGAAGCAAAAAAAAAAAAAGACTCTCACAAATATGGGAAGAAAAAGAAGTTCCCCCAAACGAGGGCAAAGAAGGAATCCCCACAGAGAGAGCTAAATGAAATAGAGGCAAGTGAATTTTCAGATATGGTATTCAAAACAATAACTCTAAGGAAGCTCAATGAGCTCAGCCTGCTGAAAGATAACTATGAGAAACTGCAGAGAAACTATCAGGAATTTATGGCAAACAATATCAACCTAGGAAAGGACATAGAAACTATCAAGAAGACAAAAGAGGATATGAAGAATGCCATTTCTGAATTGAAGAACACAGTAGAAGGAATCTAAAGAAGGCTAGACGAAGCAGAGGATTGAATCAGCGAGCTGGAAGATAAGGTAGAAACAAGTTCCCAGAAAGAAAAAGAAATGGAAAAAAGACTCAAAAAGATTGAAGAGGCATTGAGTGAAATGCAGGAAAACCTGAAACACAATGATATCCGCATAACGGGGATAACAGAAGGAGAAGAGGAGCAAGGGATAGAGAACCTGTTTGAAAAAGTATTGATAGCAAACTTCCCCAATTTGAGGAGAGAAAAGGTCTCATGGGTTCAGAAAGCACAGAGGGTCCCATTCAAGAGAAACTGAATGAGTCCCACTCCAAGACACATCATCATCAAAATGGCAAATATCAGAAAAAGAAAGAATCCTAAAGACAGCAAGGGAAGAACAGGTAGTAACTTACAAGGGAGCCCCGAAGTACCTAGCAGCTGCCTTCTCAACTGAAACACTACAAGCCAGAAGGGAATGGTAACAAATATTCCAAGTAATGAAAAGCAAAGGCCTACAACCAAGGCTGCTGTACCCAGCAAGGCTCTCAGTTAAAATAGAAGGGGAAATAAGGAGTTTCCCAGACAAAAGAAGGATAAAAGAATACATCTCCAAAAACCAACACAATAAGATATGCTAAAGTGACTGGATTAAGATGAAGGAAAAGAATGAGAAAGAGAAAAACACAGGTACAAAGAGAAAAAAATTAATAAGATTATATCAATAGCTCTCAATGTAAATGGACTAAATGCTCCAATCAAAAGACACAGGATAGCTGAATGGATAAGTAAACATGACCCAGACATATGCTGCCTAACAGAAATCCACCTCAGAACAAAAGACCTACACAGATTGACAGTAAAGGGATGGAAAAAATATTCCAAGCAAATGGGCAAGAAAAGAAAGCAGGGATAGCAATACTTAAATCACAAAAAATATATTTCAAAACACAGGCCATAAAAGAGACCCAAAGGGACATTTTATAATAATTAAAGGAAGAATCCATCAAGAAGACATACACATTGTAAACTTATATGCACCCAACATAGGAGCACCCAAATATATGAGGAAAATCTTGGATGACTTCAAGTAAGATATAGACAGCAACACACTGATAGCAGGGGATTTTAACACCCCACTGTCAAAAATGGACAGATTTCCAAACAAAACATCAACAAGGATATTGTGGAGCTGAATGACGCACTGAATCAAATAGATTTAACTGATATATGTAGAAACTTACATCCCAAAGAAGCAAAATACACATTCTTTACATATGTGCATGGAACTTTTTCAAAGATAGACCGCATGATAGGACACAAAGCAAGCCTCTGTAAATTCAGGAAAATTGAAATAATATAAAGCATTTTCTCGGACCACAAGGGCTTGAAACTGGAAACCAACCTCAAAGAGAAACATCAAACACTTGCAAACTCATGGAGACTGAACAGTAGACTATTAAACAATGAATGGGTCAATAATGAGATCAGAGAAAAAATCAAAAAGATTCTGGAAACAAATGAAAAAGACACACAACAGTCCAAAACCTATGGGACACAGCAAAGGCAGTCCTGAGAGGGAAGTTCATATTAATACAGGCCTACCTAAAAAAAGATAGAAACATTTCAAATAAAAGACCTAACACTACAACTTCAAGACCTGGAGAAATGACAAAAAACAAGTCCCAGAGCAAGTAGAAGGAAGGAAATAGTCAAGATTAGAGCAGAACTTAATGACATGGAGATGAAAAGAACCATTCAAAGGATCAACCAATCCAGGATCTGGTTTTTGAAAATGAGAAACAAAATCAACCAGCCTTTAAGCAGACTCATCAAGAAAAAAGGGAGAGGACCCAAATTAATAATATCAGAAAGGAAAAAGGAGAAATAACAACTGATACCACAGAAATACAAAGGATTGTAAGAAACATTATGAACAATTATATGCCAAGAAATTTGAAAACCTCAAAGAAATGGACAAATTGCAAGAAAAATATAATCATCCAACACTGAGGGAGGAAGAAGCAGAAAGCTTGAACAGACTGATAACAGCTGGGGAAATTGAAGCAGTAATCAAGAAACTCCCGGCACACAAAAGCCCTGGGCTGGATGGTTTCACAGGACACTTTTACAAAATATTTAAGGAAGATCTAACTGCTGTCCTTCTCAGACTATTCCAAAAAATCCAAGAGGAGGGAAGACTCTCAAAATCTTTTTATGAGGCCAGCATCACCCTAATCCTAAAACAAGATAAAGACCCTACAAAGAAAGAAAAGTACAGGCCAATTTCGCTAATGAACATAGATGCTAAAATCCTAAACAAAATATTTACAATCCGCATCTAGCAGGACATTGAAAATATTATCCACGATGATCAAGTGGAATTCATCCCAGGGATGAAGGGATGGTTCAATGCATGCAAATCAATAAATGTAATAAATCACATACACAAAAGGCAAGACAAAACTACATGATCATATCTTTAGATGCAGAAAAAGCATTCGATATGGTACAGCACCCATTTATGATCAAAACACTCAGCAAAATGGGAGTAAATGGGGCATTCCTCAACATAATAAAGGCCAAATATGAAAAACCTACAGCCAACATCATACTCAACTGGCAAAAACTAAAAGCTTTCCCACTAAGATCAGGAACACGACAAGGATGTCCACTTTCACCACTTCTATTCAACATAGAATTGGAAGTTCTAGCCACAGTGGTCTGAGAAGAAAAATAAATAAAAGACATCCAAATAGGAAAGGAGGAACTAAAACTGTCATTGTTTGCAGATGACATGATAGTGTACATAGAAAACCCTGTAGACTCCACCAAAAACTACTCAAACTAATAAGTGAATTTGGCAAAACAGCAGGATACAAAGTCAATATTCAGAAGTCAAAGGTATTTTTGTACACCAGCAATGAAATAGAAGAAGAAATCAGAAAAAAAAATCATTCGATACAGCAACAAGAAAAATGAAGTACCTAGGAATAAATTGAACCAAGGAGGTAAAGGAGTTGTATGCAGAAAACTATACAACTTTGAAAAAGAAATTAAGGAAGACAAAAATAATGGAAGCATATAACATGCTCATGGATTGGAAGAATTAATATCATCAAAATGTCCATACTACCCAAAGCAATTTATACATTAAACACAATCCCTATTAAGATACCAATGACGTATTTCACAGAAATAGAACAGACATTTAAAAATTTATATGGAACCATTAATGACCCCGAATAGCCACAGCAGTTTTGAAAAATAAAAACAAAGTAGGGAGAATTACAATACTGGGCATCAAACTATATTACAAAGCCATTATACTCAAAACAATCTGGTACTGGCACAAGAACAGACCCATAGACCAGTGGAACAGAATAGAAAGTCCAGAAATAAGCCTAGGTCTATATGGGCAACTAATATTTGACAAAGGGAGCAGAAGCATAAAGTGGAGTAAAAATAGTCTCTTGAACAAATGCTCTTGGGAGAGCTGGATGACTACATGGAAAAAAATTGAAATTAGATCATCAGCTGACAACATACACAAAAATAAACTCAATATGGATAAAAGACTTAAATATAAGTCACAACACCATCAAAGTCCTAGAGGAGAATATTGGCAGGAAACTCTCAGATATCCCATGCAGCAATTTTTTCACTGATATGTCTCCTAAAGCAAGGGACATAAAGGAAAGAATAAACAAGTGGGACCTCATCAAAATAAGAAGCTTCTGCACGGCTAAAGAAAACATCAGCAAAATGAAAAGAGAGCCAACTCTATGGGAAAATATATTTGCTAATGATACATCAGATAGAGGTTTAATCTCCAAAATATATAAAGAACTCATATGACTCCACTCCAAGAAGAAAAATGATCCAATCAAAACATGGGCAAGGACCTGGGCAGATGCTTTTCCAAGGAACCAGATACAGAGGGCCTAGAGACATTTGAAAGGATGCTCAGCATCACTAGCCATCAGAGAAACAGATCAAAACCACCATGGGGTACCACCTCACACCGGTCAGAGTGGCCATCATAAACAGATCAACAAACAACAGCTGCGGCAAGGCTGTGGAGAAAAGGGAACCCTAGTTCACTGTTGGTGGGAATGCAGACTGGTACAGCCATTTTGGAAAGCAGTGTGGAATTTTCTCAAAAAGCTGAAAATGGAACTGCCTTTTGATCCAGGGATTCCCCTGCTGGGACTATACCTTAAGAAATCCAAAATGCCAATTCAAAAGAACCTATGCACCCCAATGATCATAGCAGCACAATTTACAATAGCCAAGTGTTGGAAGCAACCTAAAGGCCCATCAGTAGATGATTGGATCAAAAAATTATGGTACATTTACACAATGGAATACTATGCAGCAGAAAGAAAAAAAGAACTACTAAACTTCGCGACAGCATGGATGGAACTAGAGAGCATTATGCTAAGCAAAATAAGCCAGGGGGTGAAAGACAAATACCATATGATGTCTCCTATAAGTGGAATCCAACCAACAAAACAAAGATGCAAGGAAAATAACGCCAGCAACCCTGAAAGAATAAAGAAGCCAACAGAGAGAAGAGGGAAGGAGGGAGGGGTGGGCGGGGGGAAAGGAAGGGAAGGGGAAAGTCAAGGAACATATAGCAAGGACTCATGGACAAAGCCAAAGTGGGGAAGGATTGAGGGAGGGAGAAGGGTGAGGGGTGCAGGGTAAAGTTGTGGGGGGAATGTGGAGACAAATGTATTTGAAAAATTTATTATTTGAAAGAAATAAATTTTAAAAAATGGAAATGTATTCAAAACCTTTTTTTTTTTTGCTCATCAGTTTTTGTTAGTGTTTGTGTATTTAATGTGTGGCTCAGACAACTCTTACTCCAGTGTGGCCCAGAGACACCAAAATGTTGGACACCCCTGCATCTAAATCTTATGCTCACTTCACAAGAATAATGATGTCGTGGCATCAAAATATATTTCAAAAATTCTTAGGGGTTCCTGTAACAGTGATAGGCTCTCCAATTCATCCTAAACAAAGACTAACTCTGAGTCAAGTCAGCTAAGCCAGGAATCTAGGTTGAAATGTTGAAGGAAAGAAAGAAGGAATAGAGGGAGGGAAGGAGTGAAGGAGAAGAGGGAAAGGGAGGGGATGAAGAGGATTCGGAAGATCCTCTTCCGAAGGATCTTCCTACATCCCCCCACACCCCACACCATCCTGTGTGCATTTAAAATTCAAAACAACATGGTGGTGGCAGCAACTGAGTTCTCAAAGATGAGGAAGGTGTGTTCTTTTCTGGTAAGCACATAAGTGCAAGCCAACCTAATAGTTCAACGTCTCCCT
The DNA here is from genome assembly GCF_021234165.1 of Pteronotus mesoamericanus. Lineage (NCBI taxonomy): Eukaryota > Metazoa > Chordata > Mammalia > Chiroptera > Mormoopidae > Pteronotus > Pteronotus mesoamericanus. The sequence goes on from NW_026555321.1 coordinate 65,602,673, forward strand.
TCCACTTTATCAGGAATAACATACTGTGCACACCATGGTTCTTTAGGACAAATGCATCTGAAAAGAAAAATTAGTCTTGAACATTGAAACTCATAACTGTTTATATTTTACCAAATGTCAATCACTATTTGCTGGGTAATTTGAGTTAGTCTGATTCATCATGCAATTCTAAGCCTGAGAAAGTGATTTCAAATGCAAAAAAAAAAAAAAAAAAAAAATGACGTCCCAAATCTTGGACTCCATGCAGTTTCCAAAAGTACAGTTGAAGCCATTTTCCATCATTCAGTTATAATTTTGCTTTCTGCTCCTCTGTATCCAGCCAGCTTACAACCTTCTGACCATAAGAAAAATTGCCTCTAGTCTTACCTTAACTCTTCCATTTTAAGATTATTGAACACATATTTGTTCAAGAGTCTCCTTTACCATTCTCCTTTCTCCTGTTAAATTCTAGACTGGATTTTTTATTTCAAGTTTCTCTTCAAACTTGTATCGCATTACACTAATGGTCATGTGCAATATTATTTACAGTCATGTAAAGTATCCTTCTACATTCAAAAAAAGTCTCAAGATGTGTACTTTTTGTTATGATTGTCAAATTATTTCCCAAGACATGTGTTAAAATAATATAATGTAATGAAACAAATTAAACCTTTGTTATTCTCCATACCAAACCACTCTAAATACTACTAGAAGTTTATTTTGATTATGTTTAATGGCCCATATTTGTGTCAATAATAACAACATTCATTTTGTGCTCAAATGTACCAGGAAACATATTGTACTATGTGTTTCAAATGAATTATCTTATTCAAGCATCAAAATAACTCATGCTATACTTCAGATTATTTCTTTATCTAAAATTCCAATATAAGAGATTCCTGGGTCATTGAATATGTTCAATTTGCAAAGTCAATATACAACTGCAACCACAATGATTATATTAATTTATGCTCCTACGAGCAAAGCATGAAAATTTCTTTTACTCCAAACTTTTGTCAGCATTGGGTAGTCGGTAATTCTTGTTTCAAAAGTTTCCTGATTTGACAAAATAAAAATGAGACTTCCCTGTTGTTTTAATTTGCATACTGATAAGTCTGTTAGCTTATTTTATTTTCTAATTATCTATTAGTGTCACACCCTGTTATCTATGAAGATCTTCTTGGTGCTGTTGTTCCCAATTTGAATGAACTCTTTAAATACTGAAAGGGTTAACCTTTGCCACATTTATTATAAGTAGTTGTCCCAGTTTAACTTGCTTCTTAATTTTAGTCTTTTTTTTTATTTTAGACTCACTGTTTTTTCATGTTCAAATATTTAAGTGTATTGATCTTAGTTCTAATAAATTCTTCCATTATAATGCCATCCTAATGAAACGCAGATTGTACATGTTATTCCCCTATTTCTTTGACCTTACATGCCACACTCCTGAGCATAACAAACAAGACCTTTATTGAATTAGTTTTGCTAAACTCCTATAAATCATCTTTCCTCACCTTCATCTTCCAACCTTGCCAAACCCTTCTGTAAAAAAAATATTCTCTCCTACATCTCCCATCTGGTTCTTCCCAATTACTGCCATACCCTGCACCAGATTAACTCCTCCTTGTAACTTTAAGATTCATATCATGATCTAGTCATGCACCCTATATGCACTGGGTGATTTTATCACATGTTCTGCAGTATTACAAGCTCACCTCCTTCATAACATTTAAATTGCACTGCCTTCTTCCCAACATTTTGGACACTCTCAATGACCACATATTTGCATCTCCATTATATTTGACACATGGTATATGCCAGCTGTTTTCTGTTAAGTGACTGAAGTAAAGACAAAAGTTGACCATAAGCGTACTGGAATATATGGATATATCTATTTGTATTTGCATATAATTTTATTTTCCATTGATGGTGTGAAGTAATTTGAGAGAAACTAAATAACCTTCAAATCCTTTTACTACTGGAAAACATCTCCTGAAGAGTACCAAATGAAAGGATAACGCCATGTCAAGATGTCAAACGTGTTTCTTGTTCATGATCTTAGTGGAAAAGCTTTAAGTTTTTGCCTGTTAACTATAATGTTGGCTGTAGGTTTTTCAAATATGGCCTTTATTATGTTGAGGTATGCCATCTTTATTCCCATTTTGCTGAGTGTTTTATCATAAATGGGTACTGTACCTTACCGAATACTTTTTCCGCAACTACTGAGATGATCATGTGGTTTTTTGTTTTCCTTTTGTTTATGTGATGTATTACATTTGTTGATTTGTGTATACTGAACCATCCTTGCATCCCTGGGATGAATCCCACTTGATCATAATGGATGATCTTTTTAATGTATTGCTGGATGCACCTGGCCAATATTTTTTTGAGGACTGTAGTGTCAAAATTCACCAGAATTATTGGCCTGTAGTTTTATTTCTTTGTTGTGTCTTTATCTGGTTTTGGTAGCAGGATGATCTGCCCTCATAAAAAGAGTCTGGGAGTCTTCCCTCCTCTTGGATTTTTGGATAGCCTAAGAAAGGTAGGGGGTAGCTCTTCCTTAAATGTTTTGTAAAATTCTCCTGTGAAACCATCCAGTTCAGGGCTTTTGTGTGTCAAGAGTTTCTTGATTACTGCTTCAATTTCCCCAGCTGTTATTGGTCTGTTCAGGCTTTCTACTGTTTCTTCATTCAGTGTTGGAAGGTTATACTTTTCTAGAAATTTGTCCATTTCCTTGAGGTTTTCAAATTTCTTGGCATATAATTATTCATAGTAATTTCTAACAATCCTTTGCATTTCTATAGTATCAGTTGTTATTTCTCCTTTCATTTCTGATATTATTTATTTGGGTCCTCTCCCAGTTTTTCTTGATTAAAGGCTTGTCGATTTTATCTATCTTTATAAAGAACTAGCTCCCGGAGTGGTTGATCCTTTGAATTGCTCTTTTCATCTCTATGTCATTCAGTTCTACTCTGATCTTGACTATTCCCTTCCTTCTACTTGCTCTGGGATTTATTTGTTGTTGTTTCTCCAGTTCTTGAAGTTGTAGGGTTAGGTTCTTTATCTGAAATATTTCTATCTTCTTTAGGTAGGCCTGTGTTGCTATGAATTTCTCTCTCAGGACTCCATTTGCTGTGTCCCATAGGTTTGGGACTGTGTCATTTTCACTTGTTTCCAGAAACTTTTTGATTTCTTCTCTTATCTCATTATTGACCCATTCATTTTTTAATAGTGTATTCTGCAGCCTCCATGCATTTGAAAGTTTTTGAGGTTTCTCCTTGAGGTTGGTTTCCAGTTTCAAGCGCTTGTGGTCTGAGTAAATGCTTGATATTATTTCAATTTTCCTGAATTTGCTGAGGCTTGTTTTGTGTCTTATTATGTGGTCTATCTTTGAAAATGTCCCAAGTGCATTTGAAAAGAATGTGTATTTGCTTCTTTGGGTTGAAAGGTTCTATATATGTCAGTTAAGTCCATTTGATCTAATGCATCATTCATTTACTCAATATCTTTGTTTATGTTTGGTTTGGAAGACCTATCCATTTTTGACAGTGGGGTGTTAAAATCCCCTACTAACAGTGTGTTGCTGTCTATATCTTACTTGAAGTCGTCCAAGTTTTTCCTAATATATTTGGGTGCTTCTATGTTGGATGTATGTAAGTTTACAATGTGTTCTTGATTGATTCTTCCTTTGAATATTATAAAGTGTCCCACTGAGTCTCTTTTTATGGCCTTTATTTTGAAATATATTTTGTGTGATATAAGTATTGCTACCCCTTCTTTTTTATCCCCTCCATTTGCATAGAATATTTTCTTCCAATCCCTTTACTTTCAGTCTGTGTAGGTCTTTTGTTCTGAGGTGGGTCTCTTGTAGGCCGTATATGTGTAGGTCATGTGTTCTTATCCTTTCAGCTATCCTGTGTCTTTTGATTGGGGCATTTAGTATATTTCATTTAGAGTTATTATTGATAAGTACTTATGCTTTTTTTTCCTTTGTACTTGTGTTCTCTTTCTCACTCTTTTTCTTCATCTTCTTAAACCAGTCCCTTTAGCATATCTTTAGTGCTGCTTTGGTGGAGACATATTCTGTTAGCTTTCTTTTGTCTGGGAAACTCCTTATTTCTCCTTCCATTTTAACAGAGAGTATTGCTGGGTAGAGCAGTCTTGGTTGCACGCATTTGTTTTTCATTACGTGGAAAATTTCTTGCCATTTCCTTCTGGCCTTCTGTTGAGAATTCAGCTGCTAGCCGTATTAGGGCTCCCGTGTAAGGTACTACCTGTTTCTCCCTTGCTCCCTTTCAGATTCTTTCTTTGCCTTTGATATTTTTCATTTTAATTATGATGTGTCTTTGAGTGGGTCTCATTGGGTTTCTCTTGAATGGGGTCCTCTCTGTTTCCTGGACTTCTGTGGCATTTTCTCTCCTCCAATTAGGGAAGTTTTCCATCATTACTTTTTCAAACAGGTTCTCTATCCCTTGCTCCTCCTCTTCTCCTTCTGGTATCCCTATTATACAGATATTATTATGTTTCAGTTTATCCTTCATTTCCCTAAATGCCTCTTCAGTCTTTTTGTGTCTTTTTTCCATTTCTTGCTCTTTCTGGGAGCTTTTTTCTACCTTGTCCTCCAGCTCCCTGATTCAGTCCTCTGCTTCATCTAGCCTGCTTTTGATTCCTTCTAATGTGTTCTTCAATTCTGAAATTGTATTCTTTATTTACTCTTGTCTCTTTTTGATAGTTTCTTTGTCGTTTTTCATGTTGATATAGTTTGCAGTTGATATAGTTGATATAGTAAGTTCCTCATAGTTTCCCATAGTTCTCTTTGAGCTCTCTGATCTCATTGAGTTTCCTTAGAACCATTGTTTTGAATTCAATATTTGATAGTTTACCTGCTTCAATTTCATTTAGTTCATCTGGGGGGATTCCTCCTTTCCCCTCATTTGGAGAGTGTTTCTTTTCCTTCCTATTATTGATCTGTCTCGATTTCCTGACTTTGTGGATTGAACTTCTATGGTAGTAGGTGGGTCTTTTTTTTCTTTTCTTTTCTTTTCTTTTCTTTTCTTTTCTTTTCTTTTGCATCTGCCTCTGATGATGTCAGTTGTTGACCATGTCTGACCTTCGGCAGTCTGTTTGAGACTTCCAGGAATCTACTGTCTGTGTCTGTCTCCTGCAATTGTTAATCTAGTCATTCTGCCCTCAGTCATCAGGCTTAGGCTCCACAGGGTGGGACAGTGCCTCCTGAGAGCAGCGCTATTGTGTCTTTACAGGCTACTGCCACTCAGGTGAGTGGTCTGCCTGAAGCCTGAGCAAAATGAAGACTGTGGAATGGGGAAGGAGTCAGCACCAGGAACCCCTCAACTACTCCCTCAGTTCTCTCCCCAACACCTCCATCTCCAGTCTCTCCTCACGTGCTATCTCTAGGCGGCTCTGTGTCCCCTTTTGCCAGTGATCTACTATCTATGCTGGCCACTTTGTATTCAGCACTCAGGCCTGTGCATAATTCCTGGCCTGGCCAGAGTGTCCTGTGGGCCAGGCTATTATTTCCTTACCCACTGCTGCCTCTTTGGGGGCATGGCCTGCCTGAGCAAGATGGAGACTGCATAATGGGGAAGTAGCCAGCACTGAGAACCACCTGGCTACTCCCTCAGTCTGTCCCCAACCCCTCCATCTCCAGTCGCTCCTCAAGTGCACCTCTGGGCAGCTCTGTGTCCCCTTTAGCTAGGGATCTAATATTTCTGCCAGCCCCTCTGCACTCAGCACACAGGTCTGCATGCAACCCCTTGCTAGGACGGAGTGTCCTGAGAGTAGGCCAATGGTTTTCTTTATGCCTGAGCAAAATGGGAGCTATGGCGTGGGAAGTCAGTCTTCACCAGGGCTCCATTGGCCAGCATCTCAGTTCTCTCCCCAGAGCTTTCCTCACCAATCTTTCCTCAGGCTCCAGTGCACTCTGCTCCCACCTCAGCACAGAGACCAAGGAAGGTGGCTGCCACTGCAAATTTTTGCATTGGCCCTTTAAACGTCTCTGCATCTCCAGCCACCTGTCTCTAGCAGAGAGCACCACTATGCTTTTCACAGTTATCTTTTGTCTGCGTGCTTTTTGGGTTCTGATGTTGTAGGCTAGAGGTCCCTGTTTATAATTCTGACCCTATTCTTCTTAGAGGGATCCAACTGGCCATTTCACTATCCCTCTGGTGCTGGTGCCCTTGGGTGTCCAGCCCACCCTCTTGAGCCTCCACCATACTTCTCACCCATTAGGATGTGCAAAAGCCTATTCCACTGTCTGTCTGAGGCTCCAAGGCTCCTCTCTTGCTATCATTCCATTGTTTTCCAGGTGATTTCTCCACAATTTAGTTGCAGTTCCAGTTTGGTCCTGGGAGGAGGTCAGTGTGACTTCCAGTCACCACTCTGCCATATTGAATCTATTTTAATGCAGGATTTCTAAGAGAGAAATTTATAGCAATAAAAAACCTACATTAAGAAAAAAGAAAACAGGCACTCTGTCTCTCACTTGCTGCCAACGGCCTGCCTCACTGTTCACATACCCTGCCTCTGCCCCACAGAAATGCTTCAATTACACAAAGGCCTTTGACAGATTAGTCCAGTGTCCAGGTTTGACTTAATCTGTCCATTTCCAGGAGGAAATGATGAGCCAGGCTTGTACTAAGTGGAGTGAACTGGGGAGCTGTAGCAAGGTGGGCTGAGATGCTTCGTGCAGTTGACTTCAAACAGCCTGAGTCCCTCTGTCAGGAAATGCAATTTGAAAGTGGAAAAATAAAAAAAGACTGAAAGAACAAGTGTGTACAAAGCAAACTGCTGATAGAGGGAAGGTCCTAAGGCAGCCAGCAGTGTAAGAAGCCATGTGTCTGGGTGGCCTCCTGGCAATGCCTCTCTCCTACTGCCCCAGGCCAGGCCAGACTGTTGGGCCACCAGTGCCCTCCTGAGACAGCCTCTGTCGGCTCCGAGGGCACTGGAAGAAGGTTGTGGAGGGAGAAGAGCCTGAAGTATGGCAGCACCCCAGGGCATCCCGGGGCAGGGCCGCATTGAGGACATCAAAGCCTCTCTTTGGGGTGGCTCTGGAGGGTTGGTTGGATCTGGAGGAGCAAGGAGTACCTGGGAGGGGTACAGTCAGCACCTTTCCTTGGGCACAGAGCACAGCCACTGTCTGGAATCTTAAATCACCAGGTGGCAGGGAGAATGCTGATTAAGCACAGAGCTGAAGGTTGCCAGGCCCTTCTTGGTCCTTCCCTGGTGCTCCAGGTCCAACATGCAGAAAGGGACAGAGACACAGGGCCTGTGGGAGCTGTGGCCAACCCAGCAACCCAGCCAGTCAGATTCAATGCTTCTGAACTTCACGTTCTTCAGACTTTGGTTCTCCAGCTTCATGTAAGACATGCCCTTGAAGAAGTAGCTGTGACCATCACCCTGCAGGTCCATCACGGAGTCCAGGTTATCAGAGACAGCGTTTCAGGTGTCCTCAATGAGCTTGGGGAAGCTGGGATCCATTTTCTTCTTCACTTCATTGTATCTCCAGAACTTGTTGCCTGCAAAGATGTACATCTTCTTGTTCTTGCTCCAGTTAAAGGCAGCATCTACTTATTTGACATGGTGGGGCGGGCAGCCCCAGGCTTGTTAGCAGCTTGGGGTAGCCTGGCTCCAGAGTGCTGGCCGAATAAACTCAGTGCTCGTTCCCTGCAAAGCAAACAGCCTTCTCCTCCTGTGGGACCTCGTACACAGCATCAATCTTTTCTGGAAGCTCAGACCAGAATGTGGGCACCAGCAGAGGTCCCACGGGCTTGTCACTGGGTGTCAAATGAACTGGTCCTTGAAGAAGATCACCCCACAGATCTGTGAGATGCCATCAAAAATTATGTCTTATACACAGATCTCGGAAGTGACAGGTCCCAGAGTGGAGGTGGGGCCGGTACCGATGTCACTATGGGGGGGCCGGTAGAGGTCGTGGATGCCCTTGATGACATCCTAGGAGAGGCAGAAGTTCTAGGTGTATGTGTAAATCGGTGCCATCAGGGCCCCAGGGTCCTGCGAGTACTTCAAACCCATTGCGTGGCCAAACTCATGGACTGACACCAAGAACAGGCCGTACCCTTGGTCGGGGCATGAGCCACACTGTGGTCCTCATCGAAGTTGGACGTGGTGTAACACCACAACTTGCAGTTGCCGTGGCCCACGGTGGTGCACTACTCATACTTCTTGCCCAGGAATTTGAAGGGGAAGACGCAGAGGGGCACCTTTAGAGTTCCCACCATCAGTGGACATGGTGGTCTTGGGGCAGAACTTCTTGTCACAGTCAAAGTCCTCCGTGGTGCCGCACCAGCAGTAGTCATCATTGTGGCCCTCCATGGTGCAGCTGCTGTACAACTTGTCCTGGAAGCATAACGGGAACTTGCAGTGCTGTCCATTGGTGTTGCCACCCAGGGTGAACAGGGCTTCATGGGGACAGAAGTCGTATTTGCTGTCCTTGTCGAAATCACAGGTTGTAGAGCACTGGAGGAAGCCTTCATTGCGGCCTGTGTCTGCGCAGCTGTTATACTTCTTGCCATTGAACATGAAGGGGAACTTACAGAACTCCTTGTCGACGTTGTCAAACTTCACATGGACCACTCGTTCTCCCAGGGTCCACAGCTCATTGTCATCAAAGCAGGAGTCTCCTCCAATACCGGGCCCTGGGGCAAAGGCATGGGCGGCGAGTCATTCCTTGCCATCAAAGGGGTAGCCATCTCGATGCTCCCAGCAGCCAAAAGTGATCATGATGTCAGATTCTCCATTATAGATATGAAAAAACTGGAGGGGGGTCACATTACTTCATACTTGGAAGGCACTTGCGAAGGCATCATCCACTGTGTCGGAGTTGAGGTCAGTAACCAATGATCATGTACGTGATTTGGTTCTTGTCCCACTTGAGCTTGCAGGGTAAGAAGTTGTAGTTGGCTATGCTGGGTTGCCGCAGTGTGGCTTCCCCATGGTCATGGTGGTGCGCTTGTTGAGGACGCCTGGCTGGGGGAGCCCAAAGAACTTCTGCATCTTCTTCAGCGTGTCCTTCAGCATAAACAGGTTGCACTTATCCTTGAGGCAGCCATAGTAGGTGTTCAGGTATTTAAAGCACCCCCACCCCATGATTTCCAAAACAGACCCTGTCTCCAGCTGGCCAAAGACTCCCACTTGGTATAGAAATTATTTAAAAGGCACTCAGAATTCTTGCAATGACCATTGCTAAGAATGCAGGTGTTGAGGGATCGTTGGTAGTTGAGGAAATTATGCAGAGTTCCTCAGAAGCTGGCTATGATGCTATGCTTGGAGACTTTGTAAATATAGTGGAAAAAGGAATCATTGATCCAACTAAGTTGTAAGAATGGCTTTATTTATGCTGCTGGATTGGCCTCTCTGTTAACAAGAGCAGAAGATGCAGTCACAGAAATTCCAAAAGATAAAGACCCTGGGATGGGTGGGATGGGTGGAACGGGAGGTGGTATGAGAAGTGGCATGTTCTAATCATGGAAGAGTGCTTTACCATTATTAATGAGAACTGTGAGAGGAAGCTCAAGGCAGTACTCCTCAACTATCACTTCAGAGAAGTCAGTTGAGGGAAATGACTTAAGAAAAGGTTGGCTGATGTTGAAGAAAATCACTATAATCATCAGTTACTGGTTTCAGTTGACAACATACAATGGTTTACTTCTATCATTGTCCCTGCCTACAGATAATTTATTTTGTATTTTTGAATAAAAATACATTTGTATATTCCTGATAATTAAGTGCAAGAGCCATGCATCAATGTACTGCTTTTAACTTAAATCATTGAGGTATTTTTACTGCTATTCTGTTAAAATCAGGATTTTAGTACTTGTTATCACCTGATGAGGAGTTAAGCAACCTTTCTATGGAGAGTAAGAATAACTGTGTACAAAACAGAGAAATATTCAATTATGTGACCTTTGTGTAATAAAAATTTGTGTAAAGTTAAAAAAGAGAGAAAATACCAGAAAAAAAACTAAGCCCAACATTAGCAGAAGAAAGGAAATAATAAAGATTAAAGTATTTATAAATTAAATAGAGACAAGAAAAAAATAGAAGAGACTAATAATATTTGGCTTTTTTTAAAAAGCACAAAATTGACAAACCTTAGCTAGATCCTCTAAGACACAAAAATAAAAGACTTAAATAAGTAACATGATGCATAAAAGAGGGGACATTACAAATGATACCATGAAAATACAAAGGATAATCAGAGACTACTATGAGCTGTCATAAAATTGGATAACCTAAAAGAAATGGATTCATTCCTAGAAACATATCATACCAAGACTGACAAAAAGACAGCAGGATGGCAGTTGTCACTGCTAAATGCTGGGGAAAATGGGAAGACATTTGTCTAAGTACTAAGATCCAGTTATGCAAGATAAATAAAATCTGGACATCTACTCTGCAGCCTGGTGACTAGAGTAAATAATATTGTATTGTATACCTGAAATTTGCTAAGAGAATAGATTTTTTTCACTTAAAGTATAATTTATTAGAAGTCTCAGAAAAATCAAGATAGTGTAGGAGTGAATGGAATTCACACTGTCCTCCTCCCAGGACCAAACTAGAATTACAACTAAATTGTGGAGAAATCTCCTGGAACAAACTACTGAACAATAGCAAGAGAGGAGACTTATAACGTCCAACTGACAGAAGACACAACCTAACTGGTAAGCAGTGTAGTAGAGACTCAGGAAAGTAGGCAGGGAGCCCACAGTTGGCAGCACCAGAAGCATATTGAAACAAAGAGTTGGATTCCCCTAAAAAGAGCATGGTTTAAACCATAAGCGGGTACCACTAACCTACAGCACCATACCCAAAAAGTACACAGATGACAAACAGCTGTGAAAAGCAAAAGAGTTGCCCTCTGCCAGAGACAGGCAGCTGGAGATGCAAAGAGCTTTAAAGGACCAACACATAAATATTTATTTTCATCCATTTACCCTAGTCTCCAGTGAACGCGGGAACAGATTGGGCTAGAGATGCCTTAGGAGAGATGGAAAAGGATGCTTTGGGGAGATTATTGAGAGAGTAGCCAGCAGGATCCCAGTGCTTAATCATTCTCCATACAGCAGCAGCCATCTTCCTAGGGCAAACGACTACACTGGGCGGCAGCAAATGAGAGAACACAATAACCCCACCCCCAGGAGGGACTTTGCCCTACCCTGTGTTGTCTAAGCCTGACTGCAGAGTGCAGAATAACTAAATTAACAGTTGAAGGAGACAGCCACAAACAGTAGATTACTGGAAATCTTGAACAGACCGCCTAAGGTCAGACAGGGTAAACAGCTGACATCATCAGAGACAGATCCAGAAAGAAAACACAGGAGTCTCCTACCACAGAAGTTCAAACCACAAAGTCAGGAAATCAAGACAGATAACTTAAGAAGCTTAAGCAAAAAAGAAAGTCTTACAAATGCTGGGAAGAAAAAGAAATACCCCCCTATCAAAGGGAAAGGAGGAGTCACCGGAAAGATAACACAATAAAATAGAGGCAACATAACTATCAGATACTGATTTCAAAACAATGGTTCTATGGAAGCTCAATGAGCTCAGTGAGCTCAGAAAGAATTAGAAAAAACTACAGGGAAACTAGAGGAACTTACTGCAAATAATAAAGGCATGAAAAAGGACATAAAAATTATCAATAAGAAGCGAGGAAATGAAGGAAACAATTTCCAAATTGAAGAACACAGCAGAAGGAATCAAAAGCAAGCTAGATGAAGCAGAGGACTGAATCAGTGAGCTGGAGGACAAGGTAGAGAAAGCTCCCCAAAAGAGCAAGAAATGTAAAAAAGACACAAAAAGAATGAAGAGGCATTTAGGGAAATAAAGGACAAACTGAAACATAGTAATATCTGTATGATAGGGATACCAGAAAGAGAAGAGGAGGAAGGGATAGAGAACCTGTTTGAAAAAGTAATGATGGAAAACTTCCCTAATTGGAGGAGAGAAAAAGCCACACACATCCAGGAAGCACAGAGGGTCCCATTCAAGAGAAACCCAATAAGACCACTCCAAGACAAATAATCATTAAAATAGCAAATATCAAAGACAAAGAGAGAATCTTAAAGGCAGCAAGAGAGATTCAGGTACTAACATGTAGGAAAGCCCCCGTATGACTAACAGCTGACTTCACCACAGACACTATAAGCCAGAAAGGAATGGCAAGAAATTTTCCAAGTAATGAAAAGCAAAGGCCTGCAACCAAGACTGCTCTACCCAGCAAGGCTCTCAATTAAAATGGAAGATGAAATAAGGAGATTCCCAGAAAAAAAAAGACTGAAAGAATACACCTGCACCAAACTAACATTGCAAGATATGCTAAAGGGACTATTTTTTAAAAATGAAGAAAAAGAGTTTATGAATACCCAGTTCCTTTCACAGTCACCAATGCTTGATATTACCAATATTTATAGTACTTATTAATTTGATTGTGATAATGTTTTATTTTGTTACTTTATTATTTGTTGAAACTAAACCTGTTTTTGTATATTTCTTGCCTATTTCTATTATTTTTAAAAAAATTTAAATGACTGTTTGATATTCTTTTGCCATTTTTTGATTAAATACTTGTAGAATTTTTCCCCTAAAAAACCAAACCATTACCACTTTTTTAGATTGTTGCAAATACTTCCCTATTTGATTGTTTGTACTTTAACTTTATACATATATATCTACATAGTAATATATATATTACTGTATAGTCTTAAATGTTTAATATAATCATATTGTCAATATTTCACTTTATAGCTTTTGGGTTTGAATATTTTACTTCAGGGCAAAAAAAAAAAAAAAAAAAAGCATTATTCTGTATTTCTCCAGAAACTCCTTAGATTTTAAATATTGATGTTTAACTCACCTGAATATTTTTTGTATAATGTGTGAAGTAGGGCTCTATATTTCCTTTATTTCAAGTAATAGTGGTTCATGGACCTTATTTGTTGAATAAGCCTTATTTTCCCCATTGATCTGAAATATCAATTGAATCATAGATTACATTGTTAGATATATACATTTGTTTCTGCAATGCTTATTTTATTTCATTGATCTACTGGAATATTTTATTTATTTATTTATTTATTTATTTATTTATTTATTATTTTGTTGTTCAAGTACATTTATCTCCATTTACCCACCACCACTTTCACCAGCCTCACCCATCCCAACCTCCCCCCATCAAACCTTCCTCATCTTGGCCTCCTCCATGAGTCCTTCACACCTGTTCCTTGATCTTACCCTTTTCCTTACTCTCCCCACTACCTACTTTCCTCCTGCCCTCCCTCCCTTACCTGTCAGTTCCTTCATTCTTTCAATGTTGCTAGTCATATTTTCCTTTCGAGCATGCTTTGCTGATTAGGTTCCACTTATAGGTGAGATCACATGGTATTTGTTTCTCACTACCTCGCTTAGTTCCCTTAGCATAATGCTCTCCAGTTCCATCCATGCTGTCAGGAAGGGGACTAGCTATTTCTTTCTGCTGCAAAGTATTCCACTGTGTAAATGTACCACACTTTTTTCACCTACTCATTTACTGATGGGCACTTAGGTTGCTTTCAGCACTTGGCTATTGCAAATAGTGCTGCTGTGAATATTGGGGTGCAAAGGTTTTTCTGAATTGACATTTTGGGATTCCTAGAGTATAATCCCAGCAGTGGAATTGCTGGAACACAAGGAAGCTCCATTTTTAACTTTTTGAGGAAATTCCAAACTGTTTTCCACAGTGGCTGCACCAGTCTGCACTCCTGTCAACAGTGTACTAGGGTTCCCTTATCTCCAAGAACCTTGTTAGCACATGTTTCTTGATTTATTTATGATGCCCATTCTGACCGGTGTGAAGTGGTGTCTCAGTGTGCTTTTAATATGCATTTCTCTAATGGCTAATTATGATGAGCAATGTTTGACATGTCTCTGGGCCAAGTGTATGTCCTCCTTGGATAACTGTCTATTCAGGTCTTTTGCCCATATTTTTATTGGATTTTTTGTCTTCCTGGGGTGGGGTCATGTAAGTTCTTTATATATTTTGGAGAACAAACTTCTCTCTGAGGTATCATTGGCAAATACATTTTCCGAAACAGTTGGCTTCCTTTGACTTTGCTTATGTTTCTTTAGCAGTACAGAAACATTTTTTTTTTTTTTGGTATTTAAATTTTCTTTTATTTTTTTATTTTTTCAAATACATTTGTCTTCACCTTCCCCCCTCCACTTTCCCTTGCCCCCTCCCTCCTTCACTCCCTCAGCTTTTCCCCTTTGATTTTGTCCAAGAGTCCTTACTATATGTTCCTTGACTTTCCCCTTCCCTTCCTTTTCTCCGCCCCTGCTCCCTCCTTCCCTCTTGTCTCTGTTGATTTCTTTTCCTTTCAGTGTTGCTGGTCTTATTTTCCTTGCATCTTTTTATTGTTGGTTAGGTTCCACTTATAGGTGACATCATATGGTATTTGTCTTTCACTCCCTGGCTTATTTCTCTTAGCATAATACTCTCCAGTTCCATCAATACTGTCATGAAGTTTAGTAGTTCTTTTTTTCTTTCTGCTGTACAGTATTCCATTGTGTATATGTACCATGACTTGTTGATCCAATCATCTACTGATGGGCCTTTAGGTTGCTACCAATACTTGGCTATTGTAAATTGTGCTGCTATGATTATTGGGGTGCATAGGTTCTTTTGTATTGGCGTTTTGGGATTCTTAGGGTATAGTCCCAGCAGGAGAATCACTGGATCAAAAGGCAGTTCCATTTTCAGCTTTTTGGGGAAATTCCACACTGCTTTCCACAGTGGCTGCACCAGTCTGCATTCCCACCAACAGTGGACTAGGGTTCCCTTTTCTCCACAGCCTCACTAGCACCTGTTGTTTGTTGATCTGTTTATGATGGCCCTTCTGACCGGTGTGAGGTGGTACCCCATGGTGGTTTTGATCTGCATTTCTCTGATGGCTAGTGATGCTGAGCATCCTTTCAAATGCCCCTGGGCCCTCTGATTCTCCTCCTTGGAAAAGCATCTGCCCAGGTCCTTTGCCCATTTTTTGATTGGATGATTTGTCGTCTTGCAGTGGAGTCGAGTGAGTTCTTTATATAATTTGGAGATCAAAACTCTGTCTGATGTATCATTAGCAAATATATTTTCCCATAGAGTTGGCTCCCTTTTCATTTTGCTGATGTTTTCTTTAGCCGAGCAGGAGCTTCTTATTTTGATGAGGTCCCACTTGTTTATCGTTTCCTTTATGTCCCTTGCTTTAGGAGACATATAGTGAAAAAATTGCTGTGTGGGATATCAGAGTTTCCTGCCAATGTTCTTCTCTAGGACTTTTATGATGTTGTGACTTATATTTAAGTCTTTTATCCATCTTGTGTTTATTTTTGTGTATGGTATCAGCTGATGATCCTATTTCAATTTTTTGCATGTAGCCGTCCAGCTCTCCCAACACCATTTGTTGAAGAGCCTATTATTGCTCCATTTTATGCTTCTTCCCCTTTTTCAAATATTAGATGCCCATAGAGACCTGGGCTTATTTCTGGGCTTTCTATTCTGTTCCACTGGTCTATGGATCTGTTCTTGTGCCAGTACCAGATTGTTTTGAGTATAGTGGCTTTGTAGTACAGTTTGATGCCCGGTATTGTGATCCCTCCTACTTTGTTTTTCTTTCTCAAAATTGCTGCAACTATTCAGGGTCGTTTATGGTTCCATATAAATTTTTGAAATGTCTGTTCTATTTCCGTGAAAAATGTCATGGGTATCTTAATAGGGATTGCGTTGAACATAAAAATTGCTTTGGGTAGTATGGACATTTTGATGATATTAATTCTTCCAATCCATGAGCACGGTATATGCTTCCATTTATTTGTGTCTTCCTTAATTTCTTTCTTCAATGTTGTATAGTTTTCTGCGTACAGGTCTTTTACCTCTTTGGTTTAATTTATTCCTAGGTACTTTATTTTTCTTCTTGCTATATCGAATGGTATTTTTTTTCTGACTTCTTCTTCTATGTCATTGCTGGTGTACAAAAATGCCTATGATTTCTGAATGTTGACTTTGTATCCTGCTGTTTTGCCAAATTCACTTATTAGGTTGAGGAGTTTTTTGGTAGAGTCTACAGGGTTCTCTATGTACACTATCATGTCATCTGCAAACAACGATAGCTTTACTTCTTTCTTTCCTATTTGGGTGCCATTTATTTCTTTTTCTTGTCTGACCGCTGTGGCTAGGACTTCCAATATGATGTTGAATAGAAGCAGTGAAAGTGGACATTCTTGTCGTCCACTTAGTGAGAAAGCTTTCAGTTTTTCCCATTGAGTATGATGTTGGCTGTAGGTTTTTCATATATGGCCGTTATTACGTTGAGGAATGCCCCATTTATTCCCATTTTGCTGAGTGTTTTGATCACAAATGGGTGCTGTACCTTATCGAATAATTTTTCTGCATCTATTGAGATGATCATGTGGTTTTTGTCTCTTCTTTTATTTATGTGATGTATCATGTTTATTGACTTGCATATATTGAACCATCTCTGCATCCCTGGAATGAATCCCACTTGATCGTGGTGGATAATCTTTTTAATGTATTGCTGGATGCAGTTTGCCAATATTTTGTTGAGGATTTTAGCATCTATGTTCATCAGCGTAATTGGCCTGTAGTTTTCTTTCTTTGTAGGGTCTTTATCTGGTTTTGGGATCAGGGTGATGCTGGCCTCATAGAAGGAGTCTGTTTGTCTTCCCTCCTCTTGGATTTTTTGGAATAATCTGAAGAGGACAGGGGTTAGCTCCTCCTTAAATGTTTGTAAAATTCTCCTGTGAAACTGTCCGGCCCTGGGCTTTTGTGTGCCGGGAATTTCTTGATTACTGCTTCAATTTCCCCAGCTGTTATCAGTCTATACAAGCTTTCTGTTTCTTCCTCCTTCAGTGTTGCAAGATTATACTTTTCTAAAAATTTGTCCATTTCATCAAGGTTTTCAAATTTCTTGGCATATAATTGTTCATAGTAGTTTCTGACAATCCGTTGTATTTCTGTGGTATCAGTTGTTATTTATCAAAAAAAAAAAAAAAAAAGGGAGAGGACCGAAATTAATAATATCAGAAACGAAAGAGGAGAAATAACAACTGATACCCAGAAACTTATTTTGATGAAGCCCCTTTGTTTATTCTTTCCTTTATGTGCCTTGCACTAGGGGGCATATTGGTGAAAATATTGCTGTTGTGTGATATCTGAGTTTTCTGCCATGTTCTCCTCTAGGATTTTTATGGTGTCGCAACTTATATTTAAGTTTTTTATCTCTCTTGAGTTTATTTTTGTGTATGGTGGAAGTTGGTGGCAGAATTTCAATTTTTTGCATGTAGCCATCCAGCTCACCCAATACCATTTGTTGAAGAGGCTATTTTTACTCCAGTGTATGCTTCTGCACCTTTTGAATATTAATTGACCATAGAGACATGGGTTTGTTTCTGTGCTCTCTATTCTGTTCCATTGATATGTGTCATTTCTTATTCCCGCACCAGACTATTTTGAACACAGTGGCCTTGTAATATAGTTAGATGTCAGGTATTGTGATCCCTCTATTTTGTTTTCCTTTCTCAAAGTTGCTGTGGTTATTAGGAGTTATTTATGGTTCCATATAAATTTTTTAAATGTCTGTTCTATGTCCTTGAAATACTTGATTAGTATTTTAATAGGGATTATGTTGAATCTATAAACTGCTTTGGGTAGTGTGGACATTTTAATGATGTTAATTCTTCCAATCATTGAACATGATATATGATTCCATTCATTTGTGTCTTCCTTAATTTCTTTTGTCAGTTTTGTATAGTTTTCTAAGTAGAGGTCTTTTATCTCCTTGTTTAGTTTCTTCCTAGGTACTTTACTTTTCTTGTTGTTATAGCAAAGGGAATTTTTTTCCCCGATTTCTGATTCTGACATTTCATTTTTGGAGTACAAAAATGCCTTTTATTTCTGAATATTGGCTGTATCCTGCTGTTTTGCCAAATTCACTTATTAGGTTGAGTAGTTTTCTGGCAAGTCTATAGCATTTTCTATGTATGCTATGATGTAATCTGCAAACAATGATAGTTTTACTTCCTCCTTTCCAATTGAGATGCCTTTTATTTCTTTTTCTTGTCTGATTGCTCTGACTACGACTTCCAATACAATGTAGAATAGAAGTGGTGAAAATGGATATCCCTATCTTGTTCCCTATCTTAGTGGGAATACTTTTAGGTTTTGCCCATTGAGTGTCAGGTTGACTGTAGGTTTTTCATATATGGCCTTCATTATTTTGAGGTATTCTCCCTTTATTCCCACTTTGCTGAGTGTTTTTATTATAAATGGGTGCTGAGCTTTGTCAAATCCTTTCTCCTAATCTATTGATATAATCATGTGGTTTCTGTCTTTCCCTTTGTTTTTGTGATGTATTATGTTTATTGATTTGTGAATATGGAACCATCATTGCATTCCTGGGATGAAACCCAATTGATCATGGTGGGTGATCTTTTTAATATATTGCTGGATGTGGTTTGTCAATATTTTGTTGAGCATTTTGGCATCTATATTCATCAGCAATATTGGTCTGTAGTTTTCTTTCTTTGTTGTGTCTTTAGCTAGTTTAGTGATTAGGATACTTGATTATTTCTGTGCTGGTGTCATGTTGTTTTAATTGCTGAGGCCTTATAATGGATTTAAATTTTCTAAAATTTTATAGTGGATTTTGATATTTAAATAAATAAATAAATAATTGAAATCTGCACTAAAAAAAAAAAAAACAGAAATAAGGAGTTCCAGCTTTTCGGACAACATAGATGGAACTGGAGAGCATTATGCTAAGCGAAATAAGCCTGTTGGTGAAAGACAAATACCATATAATCTCACCCATAAGTGGAATCTATTCAACAAATTAAACAAATAAAATAAACCACAGGCATGGAAACATGGAGCAGACTGAAAGTGACCAGAGGGAATGGGGAAAGAGGACAATGGTGGAAAGAAGGAGAATGGATAGACAAAGGACATGTAAGAATGACCCATGGACAGACAACAGTGTGCAAATTGACTATAGGGGCAGGGGTGGAGATTGGATGGGTAGCAGAGGGCAAAAGGTAAAAATTGAAACAACTGTAATAGAATAAACATAATTTGAAAACTATGAGAATCGAGATGGCGGAGGACTGTGTAGAAGTCACACTGACCTCCTCCCAGGACCAACATGGATTTACAACTAAGTTGTGGAGAAATCACCAGGAACTAACAACTGAACAATAGCGAGAGATGAGCCTTGTAACTTCGGAGACAGAAGATTCGGCTTTAGCGCTATTGAACTGGAAAGGAGTACGGTAGAGACTTGAGAAGGCAGACGATCGCCCACAGGCAACCGCACCAGAAGGATACTTAAACAGCCAGTCAGATCCCCCTAAGAACAGGGTTTAAACCAAAAGTGGGGATCTCTAGCCCACAGCACCAGAGCCCAAAAAGTACACAGAAAACAGCCAGCTGCAAAAAGTGACAGGGTTGCTCTCTGCCAGAGAGAGACAGCTGGAGATACAAAGAACTGTTTAAAGGACCAATGCATATATTTTTATTTGTGGGCACCTACTCTGGTCTCCAGCAAAGGTGGGGACAGAGTGGTCTAGAGACGCCTGAGGAGACACTGGGGAAGGAGGATTTGGGGAGAGAACTGAGAGAGTAGCAGGCGGGATCTCACTGCTGACCCATCCCCCACATGGCACCAGCCATCGTCCTCAGGCACAGACCACTCCCCCTGAGTAGCAATAGCATCAAAGGACCCAATAGCCCCATGCACAGGTAGGATTCCACCCCGCGCTGTGCTGTCTAAGCTGCCTGCTGAGTGCAGAGTGGCAGCCACAGAGAGTAGATCCCTGACTAAAGCGGGTGCACAGAAGTCTGGAGACACTTGAGGAGAGACTGGAGACACTTGAGGAGAGACTGGAGATGGAGGCTTTAGGGAGATAACAGAGAGAGTAGTTGGTGGGATCCCAGTGTGGACTCCTCCCGAATAAGGGTGCAACTAGAGGGGAACCAGTAACTCCGCTCCCAGGAGGGACTCCGACCCGTCCTGAACTGTCTAAGGCACCCTGCTGAGTACAGAGTGAATAGATTAACAGCTGAAAAAGAAAGCCACAAACAGTAGATTACTGGAAGTCTCCAGCAGACTGCCTAACGTCAGACAGGGTCAACATCTGACATCACCAGAGGCAGATCCAGAAAGTAAAAACAGCAGTCTCCAACCATAGAAGTTCATACCACAAAGTCAGGAAGTCAAGACAGATCAACTTAAGAAGCAGAAGCAAAAGAGAAGAGCCTCACAAATAATTGTAAGACAAAGATATATGCCCCACTCAAAGGGAAAGAGGGATCCCCACAAAGAGAACTAAATTAAATAGAGACAAGTAAACTACCAGATATTGAATTCAAAACAATGGTTCTAAAGAAGCTCAATGAGCTCAGTGAGCTCAGAGAGAATTACAAAAAACTACAGGGAAACTATGAGGAATTTACTGAAAATTATATCAGCATGAAAAGGGACATAGAAACTATCAATAAGAGACAAGAGGAAATGAAGACTACAATTTCAGAATTGAAGAACACAGTAGAAGGAATCAAAAGCAGGCTCAATGAAGCTGAGGACTGAATCAGCGAGCTGAAGGACAAGGTAGAAAAAAGCTCCCAGAAAGAGCAAGGAAATGCAAAAAGACTCAAAAAGAATGAAGAGGTGTTAAGGGAAATGCAGGACAACCTGAAATGTAATAATATCCATATAATACAGATACCAGAAGGAGAAGAGGATGAGCAATGGATAGAGAACCTGTTTGAAAATGTAATGATGGAAAACATCCCTAACTGGAGGAGAGAAAAAGTCACACAAGTCCAGGAAGAACAGAGGGTCCCATTCAAGAGGAACCCAATAAGGCCCACTCCAAGACACATCATTATTAAAATGGCAAATATCAAAGACAAACAGAGAATCCTAAAGCAAGCAAGGGAGAAAGAGGTAGTAACATATAAGGGAGCCCCAGAATGGCTAGCAGCTGACTTTTCAGCAGAAACACTGCAAGCCAGAAGGGAATGGCGAGAAATATTCCAAGTATTGAAAAGCAAAGGCCTGCAACCAAGACTGCTCTACCCATCAAAGCTCTCTATTAAAATGGAAGGCAAAATAAGGAGTTTCCCAGACAAAAGAAGGCTAAAAGAATACACCTCCACCAAACCAGCACTGCAAAATATGCTAAAAGGACTACTTTAAAATGAAGAAAAAGTTTCTATGAATACCCAGTTCCTTTCAGAGTTGCCAATACTTGATATTACCAATATTTTTGCTACTCATCAATCTGATTGTGACAATGATGTTATTTTAATTGTTCCTTTATTATTTGTTGAAACTAATCCTGTTTCAGTATATTTCTTGCCTATTTCTATTATTTTTTAAAGCTTTAAATGACTTTTTGATGTGTTTTATCCATTTATTGATTAAAGGTTTGTAGAACTATTTTTCCCTAAAAGAAAACAAACTATTAACCCTTTTTCAGATGTGTTGCAAATATTTTCCTATTCTATCCCTGGTCCTTTAACTTTTTTTATATGTATATTTCTATATAGTTAAATGTTTAATATAGTCATATTGTCAATATTTACTTTATAGCTTCTGGGGTTGAATATTTTACTTCAGGTCATGAAACATATTATTTCTATTTTCTTCTAAAAGTCCTCAGATTCTACATATTGATTTTTAACTCACCTGAGTATTTCTTGTATAATATATGAAAGAGGGCTCTATATTTGTTTTATTTCAAGTAATAGTGGTCCATGCACCTTATTTGTTGAATAACCTTTTTTTGCCCATTGACTTGAAATATCAACCTTATCATATATTGTTAGACAGATATATATATTTTTCTCTAGAATGCTCATTATATTTCATTGATCTATTTGATCATTTCTGTGCTGGTGCCATGTTGGTTTAATTGCTGAGATATTATAAGGGTTTTTAATTTTTTTAATATAATTAACTTTGACATTTAAAAAATAAATAAAATCAATCTGCATTTAAGAAAGAGAGAGAGAGAGAAATGGAACTCCTACCTTTTGCAACAACATGGATAGAACTGTAGAATATTAAGCTACGTGAAATAAGCCAGTTGATGAAAGACAAATACCATATGATCTCACCTATAAGTGGACTCTATTCAACAAAATAAACTAATGAACAAAATAAACCACAGGCAGGGAAACATGCAGCAGACTGAAAGTGACCAGAGGAGTTGGGGAAAGAGGACAATGGTGGAAAGAAGGGGAAGGGACTAAACAAAGACATGTATGAATGACCCATGGACATGGACAACAAAGTGGGAATTGACTGTGGGAGTTGGGGGTGGGGGTGGGATGGGTGGAGAGGGATAAAGGGCGAAACATTGAGACAACTGTAATAAAATAAACATGATTTATAAATTAAATAAATAAATAAAGATTCCCCTATCCAAAAAAAAAAGTGTTCTGTGGCCATGTGACTGTTTATCATCAACGTCTGAACAAAAAAGAATTATATTACTTGCAGGTTGAATTTTTAAGAACTAAGGAACAATTAACTATTTCAGCTTTTCCCCTTTTGACACAGAGAACAACAGTGCTCATATTGTTGCTTACCTGTCATTCTGGGTACCACAGTAGTAATATCATGGAATTGTCAGTACATGGAAGAGGGTATGGGGGGTAAATGGTAATGGATAGAAACTTGGGATGGTAAAAACACAATACAGTATACTGATGATTGTTTATAATTGTGCATCTGAAACATGTATAATTTTTGTTAACCAGTGTCACACCAATAAATTCAATAAAAAGGAAAAAAGCATCATTAAAATAATGGTGCTGGGAGATCTGGAAAGCTACATGCAAAAAAAAAAAATGAAACTCAACCACCAACTTACACCATACACAAAAAATAAATTCAAGATGAATAAAAGACTTAAATATAAGTTATGACACCATAGAAGTCCTAGAGGAGAACATAAGCAGGAAAATTTCAGATATTCCACACAGCAATATTGTCCCCTAGAGCAAGGGATATAAAGGAAAGAATAAACAAATGGGACTATAACAAATTAAAAATCTTCTGCATACCTAAAGAAAACATCAGCAAAATGAAAATGGAAGCAACCATATGGGAAAATATATTTGCCAATGATACGTCGAACAAGGGTTTGATCTCCAAAATATATAAAGAATTCACATGACTCCATACCAGGAAGACAAACAATCTAATTATAAAAATGGGCAAAGGACACGAACAGACACTTCTCCAAGAAGCCCATACAGAGGACCCATAGGCATATGAAAGGATGCTCATCATCACTAGCCATCAGAGAGATGCAAATTAAAACCACAATGAGATACTACTTCACACCAGTCAGAATGGCCATCATAAACAAATCAACAAACAACAAATGCTGGTGAGGATGGGGAGAAAAGGGAACCCTAGTGGACTGTTGGTGGGAATGCAGACTGGTATAGCCATTGTGGAAAACAGTATGGAATTTCCTCAAAAAACTGAAAATGGAACTGTTTTTGACCCAGCGATTTTGCTGCTAGGAATATACCCTAAGAATCCCAAATCAGGATTATACCCTAAGAATCCCAAAACACCAATTCAAAAGAACCTATGCACCCCAATGTTCATAGCAGCACAATTTACAATCGCCAAGTTCTGGAAGCAGCCTAAGTGCCCATCAGTAAATGAGTGGACCAAAAAACTGGTACTTTTACACAATAGAATACTACGCAGTAGAAAGAAAGGAAGAGCTACTACCCTTCAAGACAGCATGGATGGAACTGGAGAGCAGTATGCTAAGTGAAATAAACCAGGCAGTGAAAGATGAATACCATATGATCTTACTTATAAATGGAACCTAATCAACAAAACCAACAAGCAAGGAAAATATAACCAGCAACATTGAAAGACAAAAGAAACTTACAGTAAAGAGAGGGAAGGGTGAAGGGGGGTAGTGGGGAAAGAAAGGGGAAGGGTCAAATCAAGGAACATGTATAAAGGACCCATGGACAAAGCCAAAGTCAGGAAGGATTGAGGGAGGGTGGTATGGGTGGGTGGGGCAGGGGAAAGTGGTGGCAGGAAAATGGAAACAAATGTATTTGAACAATAAAAATAATTTTTAAAAAAACCCAATGATAACTATTTTAGGTAATGGA
The DNA here is from genome assembly GCF_021234165.1 of Pteronotus mesoamericanus. Taxonomy (NCBI): domain Eukaryota; kingdom Metazoa; phylum Chordata; class Mammalia; order Chiroptera; family Mormoopidae; genus Pteronotus; species Pteronotus mesoamericanus. The sequence continues at coordinate 65,626,881 of NW_026555321.1, forward strand.
TATGTTAATTAGCTTGATTGTGGTCATCTTTTCACAATAAATAAATATATTAAAACATCATGTTGTATATCTTAAATATATAAAATTTTTATTCACTTATCAATTATATCTCAATAAATCTTGAGGAAAAATATTACATAAGTAACTTTCATAACCAAATGAAAGGCCAAAATAATAAAGGGAAAAAGCCAAAAGATCCTACTAGGAACTTCCAAAATAATATTATATTCAAACGGCCAATAAACAAAAATATTTCATGAGGATGCATTCAATATAAATTCTTTTAGAAATAAATATGATGGAGCATGTGCAAAAAGAGAATATTCAGAAATTGCATATGAAAACATTTTCTTTTCCTACATCACCAAATAAATAAATGAAAAGGAGATTAATTTACACACTTTATGAAGGCTTCTAAATGTTTGATTAATCCACCTGGCAATGAAAAATGTGAGTAGGCAAATGCAAATTTAGTGAGATGATTTTCCACAGGTAGAAAAGGCTAGCATATTCATTTATTTATTTCTCAGGTTGAATAGGAAAGTAAGCACTCAAAGAACTTTAAACTTGCAACATACTTATAACTAATATTTACCCATAATATTTTACTACATCTACAACATTGAGCTAGGTCTCAGACATGGCAACTTAAGACCCTGCCATCAAGAAATCTAAAATTAAGAAGCAGGATGGACTATCAGACAAAAGAACATAAAAGCATATATGTTATTATGTATACATAAATAACTGTTTTATAAATGCATCAATAATTGGTATAAGAAATAATGGATTAGTGCTTTACAGTTTATAAAGCACTTTTTAAATATATGTGTCCTCATATATTTCTCAGAATAACATTATGAAATAGGATTTTGTTCTCATTTCATAGATAAAGAAATCAATACTGATACTAATGAGTACATATATATTTTCTTACTAAAGGCAGAAATTGAGCATTCCCATAAGTTCCTAGGTTCATCTTAGCTTAAATAGAACCTCTCAAGGTTTTTAGCAAGGCACATGGCAGCTAGGCTAGAGACTACTTTCAATTGAGTAAGTTTTGGCCACTGGGTTGTGAGTGCAATTGAACAGTACCACTTAAGTGGAATTAAACTATACAACTTCCAGGTCACGTCACTCAAATCCATTTCCTTCCACTCTCCTTCTCTCTTTCTGCAAGGAGGATGCTGTGGTGTTAGATTCACTCTTTAGAGGAGAGAGTACCATATGGGATGAAGGGGCAATGAGACATAAGGAATGTGGTCCTAGAGGATCTCCTGGAGCAGAGCTTCCTCCCACCTAGACTATACTGTTATTTGTCTAGAGTGTCACATGAGAGAAGCATTACTCCCTATCCTTCTCAATGGTGACTTCTTATGTTTCCATATGCAACAGTTGAACATGAACACGCCTCTAGATTTTCTCCCTTTTCCAACTCCTTCCTTCTTTCCTTCCTTCTTCCTTCCTTCCTGTTTTCTTTTCTCCATTTTGAAGATTGAATAAGGATGCCAGGCCATACAGCAGTTCATACACCTGACAGTGGATCTACTGTAAGCTCACCTCACTAGTAGGAGACAGCAGCCAGGCATGCAGCATCTCCAGCTCCCACTGATTTCCACCTGCTTCTCTATCAGCTGGGCCTCTTCTCCTGCAGGTCACCCAAACCATCTCATCAGTGTTGGAGGTGATGAGAGACTAGGATCCAGTATGTCCTTGCTCTTACCTATTGCATCTCCCACTCTCCTTCCCAACAGCCAGCCTGGCTGCCCTGTGACAAAATCAGGACCAACACCAGACTCAAGAGTCTTTGAATAAATATTTCCATTAGGTCTATAATTATCAAAGGCCTAATCCCTATAATAAATCTTTTATTCTATATCATTCATACTGGTTCTGTTCTGACCTAACCTTAAAACAAGTCAACATTTTGTCAATTTCTTCTTTATTCCTTTTTGGTGAATTTGACTAACAGAATTATATAGGTTTCAGATGCACAATTCCACAACACATCATCTGTATGCTGTATTGCGTATTCACCAACCCAAATCAAGTCTCCTTCCATCACCATTTATTCCCCTCTAAACCCTCCTCTACCTCACCCTACATCCCTGCACAACCACCCCACTGTTGTCCATGTCCATGAGTTTTTTCTCTATTTTTTTCTTTTTTGCTTAATCTCTCCACCCCACCTAGCTCCCCAACCTCTCCCTCGACATCTGAATCTGTCTCTGTTTTGCTTGTTAGTTCATTTTGTTCAACAGATTGCACATATTAGCAAAATCATATGGTACTTGTCTCCCTCAGACTGGCTATTTTCACTTAGTATAATGCTCTCCAGGCCCATATATCCAATAAGTGGTTAATATACAAAATTTATAAATAACGTACAAAACCCAACACCAAAAAAATAAACAATCCAATTAAAAATGGGCAGAGGATCTGAAGAGACACTTCTCCAAAAAAGAACATACAGATAGCCAATAGACATGTGAAAAGATGTTCAACATCACTAATCATCAACTTTTCAATTCATATTTCTATATCCAATGGTTGAATATAAACATGCCTCTATATTTTTTACTGCACAATACTCCTTCTTCTATAGTAAAAACCACTGATTCAAAGGCAATCATGGGGGATTTCCAGTCAAGATGGCAGTGTAGGCAGACATGGCTCACCTCTTCACACAATCATATCAAAATTACAACTAAAATATAGAACAACCATCACTCAGAACTGACAGAAATTGAGTTGAATGGAAGTCTGATAACTATGGAATTAAAGAAACCACAACCATCCAGACTGGTAGGAGGGGTGCAGATGTGGACCTGGCTGGTTCCACAACCACGTGTGATGAATAAAATTTGGTAAGGATATCTCAGGACCAAGGAGTCCCAGCCCCACACCAGGCCCCCCAGCCCAGGGTTCCAGTGCCAGGAAGATAAATCCGCACAACTTCTGGCTACAAAATCCAACAGGGATTGCATCAGTGAAAGAAACTTCTGAAGCCCCAAGTAGTTCTCTCTAAAGAACCCATATGCAGACTAATCTACTCAGACTCACTCCCTCTAAACTCCCACCCTGGGGTAGTAGCTTGAAAGACACTGGTGGCATGCTGCAAGACAACTGAAGTGTCTGGCATCGAAGTGAGCAGAGGTCATTGTCCCTTTTCTAAACCCTCCTCCCACAGAGCTAGCAAGCTGGTGCCATATCTGAGACTCCATCAACCTGGCTAACGTTTGAACTGCCTAGACGATCCACAGAGACTCTGCCCCACCCAACTTATGGGCCCATACAAGCTGCTTTTCCGTATGAATGGCTAGTCTTGCTCATGCATCATAACTTCCTAAATCCTCTCAAACAAGCAACAGATGGTCTCAATGAGCCCCAGGCCCAGCATTAGCAGCAACCAGCCTATACTCTCACAGCTTGGCTTCACCTGGCAGCACAAGGAGCCTCCATCTCAGATTGCTTTACAGCTCAGGAAGGGTGGCCCAGGACAAAATATGGGTGGGAGCTGACCTTGGTCTACACTACCCAAGACACCTCAGAGCCAGTGCACCCAGTGGAGAGCTACAGACCGTGTCAGAGCACCACCACCCTGTCTCTGAACAGCTGATCCTCTGTGGAGGGTGGAAGTTGGTGATAAGTGGTCACAGCCAATCCTTGCAGTTGACTCGCCTGGATACATCCCTCTCATTGATCTGCCAACAGCAACCAAGGATCAACAACAAGAGGATGGTGCACTCAGCCCCTACAAAAGGCACACCTCAGGTACCCAGCTTAAGTGATAGGGGAAGCTGTGCCACTGGACATTACAGAACACTTACTACTTTAGTCCACTCTACCAAGACATGGAATCAAAGCAGCTCTTCCTAATATATAGAAACAAACACACGGAGGCTGCCAAAACAAGGAGACAAAGATATATGATCCAAATGAAAAAACTGATCAAAACTCCAGAAAGCGAGCTAAACGAATTGGAGGTAGGCAATCTATCAGATGCAGAGTTCAAACACAGGTTATAAGGGTGCTCAAGCACCTTAATGAGGACCTCAGGAGCACAAAGGCAATCACATTATTTCAATTAACATGTTAAATTTGTCCCAAACTCTAATAGTTTTATTCAATAATTTTGTTTTTGTTTAACTTATTGGGGTGGCATTGGTTAATAAAATTACATAGGTTTCAGGTGTACAATTCTATAATACATCACCTGTATATTGTATTGTGTGTTCACCACCCAAAGTCAAGTCTCCTTCCATCGCCATTTATCTCTACTTTTTCTTCCTACATCCCCCAACCACCTCTTTCCCTCTGGTAATCATCATGCTGTTGTCTATGTCTACAAGTTTTCTTTTCTTAATCTCTTCACTTTTACGCAGCCCCCTAAATCCCCTCCCCTCTGACAGCTATCATTCTGTTTTCATAATGTTCTTTTTTAAAAAACATACTCACATTGAAACTCATTTGAAACTCTTGACACTTCACCGAGAGTCAGTTTATCCTGCACTGTTTCACAATTAAATGTAAATTGTGTTCATATAAAATTAATTCATACAATATGTATGCCCGAATTGTGTTATGGTCGGGGTAGTGTCATGATCACAAGTGCAGATTGTAGAGCCAAACAGCTTGGCATTGACTCAGTTACTCCTTATACTTGCTGTGAATCTTAGACATGTCTCTGAGGTCACCACTCCTCACTTCTTCATCTGTAAAAGAAAACTAATTCCTTAAATCATAGGCCTGCTCTGATGATTAAAAAATTAATGCATGCAAAGTTCTTACAGCAATTTCCTGGCAAAGAGAAAGGGTCTTATAGGCATTAATTAGCTATTACTATCATATGCCACAAATTCAGATGAGGCACCAATGAGCAAAAGATCAGAGCTCTTTCCAGCCAATGCTTGGCATTTATAACATCCTTTCCACTATTTTTCTGTCTCACACACAAATCACAAGTGTCTACAGCATTAGTTCTATCTGTTTGCACTAAGAATTCCTGTGACACACTGTAATATTTTCTACTCTTTTCTATTTGATTTTATTAACATGTTGGCCATATAACTCTTCCTCTAGGGAATCTTATAGGCTGCTTGACTCAGCCTTGAGAGTCTGAAACAATTATGACAGGAATTCTGGAGAGAGTTACAATGAATTGCTCAAATTATTCAGTTTCTGCCTTGGGAGCTGCCCACTGCATGCTAATGCTACACAATGGAGGTAGAGCAGGATAAACAATGAGCAGACTTCCCCAGCAACCACTGTCATGCACGCATTATCGCCTACCTATGAGTAACACTTTGGAAAATCCTCTCTTTTAGGCCTTGGACCTTAACATTGTTTAACTCCCATAATATGGGTAATGACATATTTTAATAAAATTCCCTAAGATTTTGCCAGTCTCTACCAAAATGCTACCATTAACCCACTCAATCAAGTTCATGACCCACTAGGAAGATACCATTTATACTTTTAAAAAATCTGTTTTATCTATAATAGCTGAGGCATCATATTGTGCCTGCTCCTGAACCAGCCTTACCAATATTAAGGAAAAACAAAAACAACAAAGAAGCCAGGAGCACATTCCAACACCTTCATCTGTTCCTTCCTGGCCTTAACCTATTGTGATTTCCCCCATCAGTGACTAGGAGTTCTATTTTTTTTCTTCCCCCCTTTCCCTAACATCATAGTATAACATTTAACAATCCAACACTGGAGTCAGAGACCTGAAATGTAGCCTTGGTTTTGCTTCTTATTAGTTCTCTGACCTTGAACAACACTATTTACCTCTTTGAGTCTCCATTTCTCCACCTGTAAAAATGGAAATAATATAATGAACAGATCCATAATATTAAGGGGAGAGTAAAATGAGATAAGATATGAAGTACCTATAATTTGGTGAAGTACTCACTGCATATTAGCCATGGTTGTTATAAAAACTGACTCACAGAATAAGATAGACTTATTCTATCTAATTACTCATTGATGTAAATAACCACTTAATATTTTTACTTCCAGGATACTGAAGGACTGAAATGAAAGGAAAGAATTTCAAACTATAGAATTCCAAAGATTAGTCAACTGACAAAGAAGAAATCTGTATGGCCAAAGAGTGCTTTCACACACCCTGAAGTCACATAACAGATAGCTATATATTTGGTTGACTCTGTCTTTGCTGAAAAGGAAGAAAAAAAAAACATATTTTTCCTAAAGAACACTAGAAAAATCTCTTTATCTCTAAATTAGCCAGGAAATATTTCAGAGTTAAACCTAAAGAGTAAATGATCTCTCTTTCTTCTTTTAAGATTAATATTCTAGAAAAGCAAATCTTGAGAAATGATTACACATTGAGCTCCTTAGGAAAACACATAAGTCAAGGAATCAATTCACTGAATGAAAACTGTTTTTAGAATCATTAACAATCTGCATGAACAACCCCCTCAACCCTTCCCCAATTAATCTTCCAATTTGCCACATGCTATTCTATTCATTTGTTAAAATCTATTTATGTGTTCACAGCCAGGAGACCAGAGCTCTAAAACAGAAATTACATTAAATGCTACAGACAGAATGTGGAAAGGCTGTAAAATTACCCATCCATAGTTATAGAGCTGCTATTAACCCTATGGCAACAGGCCAATTTAGAGAAGTTATTTAAAGTTTTCATTCAAAGAGTGTTAGCACTCAATTGTGGTCCCATAGTTTCCACATCAATTACATCTGATTTTTAAGTTTTTGCTTCTGTAATGCCTAACATTTGGCCATTAGCAGCATGGTCTTTTGCAGTTAGTTAGAACTAAATAGAAATTATATATTATATTTTGACAATACATAGATTGGGTAGATTTATGTTGTGTTCAATTTTACATTATTCCTGAACACTCAGATTCCCAAAAATTGACTTCAATGGCCTTACTTGCTACCGATGAGCTTGATTAGACACTAAAATGAGGTACTTTGTGCTTGGGTACAGTACAGGATGGGTGAAAGAGGAAAAGCTGAATGACTTCTAGAGACAAAAAGAAAATGAGTTAAGATTCAATCCTTCAGATTTTCCTTTCTTTCACTGTTGGGGTATGGCAGGATCTTATAAGTGAACTGAATTCCAGTAAACTAATCAGCAATGAATACACTCTTATTTTTCAAGTTACTATTGTTTGGATGCTTCAGAAACTAATCATTATGCTGAAGTAAAATGGATAAAGGGGACCTACCTCATAACGGGGATAAAGTGGGAGCATAAAAAGAATCAAATCGGTAACTTGTCATTCTACCTAATTATATGAACTTTTGTGTATAATTGATTGTTTTGAAATAAGCTTAGTTTATGCTAAAAAAAATCCATCCATTACATTATGATTATTGTTCCTTCCAATTTTCTTATTAAAAATAATTCAATCTTTCAATAAATTAAAACTAAGCTAGAGTGAAAAGCAAAAGAGAGCCAAATGCAAAGATTTAAGGAAGCAATTACTGCTAAATAGCTTGCATCAACAACAATAACAATTCCTAAAAATGCTTTCATAATTTGCCGGGTTTTCTAATTTTATTTCAATTTATTTTCTCAAATACAATTGTCTCTGCCTCCCGGACACCACTTTCCCTTGCCCCCTCCCTCCATCCCTCCCTCACCTCTTCTCCTTTGGTTTTCTCCATGAGTCCTTGCTATATGTTCCTTGACTTTCCCCTACCCTTCCTTTTCCAGCCCCTGCTCCCTCCTTCCCTCTTGTCTCTGTTGATTTTTTTTCCTTTCAGTGTTGCTGGTCTTATTTTCCTTGCATCTTTGTATTGCTGGTTAGGCTCCACTTATACGTGAGACCATATGGTATTTGTCTTTCGCGACCGGGCTTATTTCACTTACCATAATGCTCTCTTAGTTCCATCCATGCTGTCGCGAAGTTTAGTAGTTCTTTTTTTCGTTCTGCTGTGTAGTATTCCATTGTGTATATGTACCAAAATTTTTGATCCAATCATCTACTGATGGGCATTTAGGTTGCTTCCAACACTTGGCTATTGTAAATTCTGCTGCTATGAACATTGGGGTGCATAGGTTCTTTTGTATTGGCATTTTGGTATTCTTAGGGTATAGTCCCAGCCGGGGAATCACTGGATCAAAAGGCAGTTCTATTTTCAGCTTTTTGAGGAAATTCCATACTGCTTTCCACAGTGGCTGCACCAATCTGCATTCCCACCAAGGGAACTAGGGTTCCCTTTTCTCCACAGCCTTGCCAGAACATGTTGTTTGTTGATCTGTTTATGATGGCCACTCTGACCGGTGTGAGGTGGTACCCCATAGTGGTTTTGATCTGCATTTCTCTGATGGCTAGTGATGCTCAGAATTCTTTCAAATGCTTCTGAGCCTTCTGTATCTCCCCCTTCGAAAAGTGTCTGCCCAGGTCCTTTACTCATTTTTTGATTGGATCGTTTCTCTTCTTGGAGTGGACTTGAGAGAGTTCTTTATATATCTTGGAAATCAAACCTCTATCGGATATACCATTAGCGAATATATTTTCGCGTAGGGTTGGCTCCCTTTTCATTTTGCTCATGTTTTCTTTTGCCATGCAGAAGCTTCTTATTTTGATGAGGCCATACTTGTTTATTTTTTCCTTTATGTCCCTTGCTTTAGGAGACATATCAGTGAAGAAATTGCTGCATGGGATATCTGAGAGTTTCCTGCCAATGTTCTCCTCGAGGACTTTGATGGTGTTGCGACTTATATTTAAGTCTTTTATCCATCTTGAGTTTATTTTTGTGTATGGTGTCAGCTGATGATCCAATATCAATTTTGCATGTAGCCATCCAGCTCTCCCAACACCATTTCTTGAAGAGGCTATTATTGCTCAATTTTATGCTTCTGCCCTCTTTGTCAAATATTAGATGCCCATAGAGACCTGGGCTTATTTCTGGGCTTTTTATTCTGTTCCATTGGTCTATGGGTCTGTTCTTGTGCCAGTACCAGATTGTTTTGAGTATAGTGGCTTTGTAGTAAAGTTTGATGTCTGGTATTGTGATCCCTCCTACTTGTTTTCCTTTCTGAAAATTGCTGAGGCTATTCAGGGTCATTTATGGCTCCATATAAATTTTTGAAAATTTTCTTCTATTTCTGTGAAATATGTCATTGGTATCTTAATAGGGATTGCATTGAATCTATAAATTCCTTTGGGTAGTATGGACATTTTGATGATATTAATTCTTCCAATCCATGAGCATGGTATATGCTTCCATTTACTTGTGTCTTCCTTAATTTCTTTCTTCAATGTTGTATAGTTTTCTTCATACAGGTCTTTTACCTCTTTGGTTTAATTTATTCCTAGGAACTTTATTTTTCTTCTTGCTATATAGAACAGTATTTTTTTTTCTGATTTCTTCTTCTTCTATTGCATTGCTGGAGTATAAAAATGCCTTTTATTTCTGAATGTTGATTTTGTATCCTGCCGTTTTGCCAAATTCACTTGTTACATTGAGGAGTTTTTTGGTAGCGTCTACAGGGTTCTCTATGTACACTATCATGTCATCTGCGAACAATGATAGCTTTTTTCCTCCTTTCCTATTTGGATGCCTTTTATCTCTTTCTCTTGTCTGACTGCTGTGGCTAGGACTTCTAATACGATGTTGAAAAGAAGCGGTGAGAGCAGGCATCCTTGGCGTGTTCCCAATCTTAGTGGGTAAGCTTTCAGTTTTTGCCCATTGAGTATGATATTGGCTGTAGGTTTTTCATATATGACCTTTATTACGTTGAGGAATGCCCCATTTATTCCCATTTTGCTGAGTGTTTTGATCATAAATGGGTGCTATACCTTATCGAATGCTTTTTCTGCATCTATTGAGATGATCATGTGGGTTTTGTTTTTTCTTTTATTTATGTGATGTATCATGTTTACTGATTTGCGTATATTGAACCATCCCTGCATGCCTGGGATGAATCCCACTTGATCGTGGTGGATAATCTTTTTAATATATTGCTAGATGCGGTTTGCCAATATTTTGTTGAGGATTTTAGCATCTATGTTCATCAGCGAAATTGGCCTGTAGTTTTCTTTCTTTGTAGGGTCTTTATCTGTTTTTGGGGTCAGGGTGATGCTAGCCTCATATAAACAGTCTGGGAGTTTTCCCTCCTTTTGGATTTTTTGGAATAGTCTGAGAAGGACCAGGGATAGCTCTTCCTTAAATGTTTTCTAAAATTCTCCTGTGAAACCATCCGGCCCTGGGCTTTTGTGTGCTGGGTGTTTTTTGATTACTGCTTCAATTTCCCCAGCTGTTATCAGTCTGTGCAAGCTTTCTGTTTCTTCCTCCTTCAGTGTTGGAAGATTATACTTTTCTAAAAATTTGTCCATTTCATCAAGATTTTCAGATTTCTTGGCATATAATTGTTCATAATAGTTTCTGACAATCCTTTGTATTTCTGTGGTATCAATTGTTATTTTTCCTCTTTTGTTTCTGATATTAATTTGGGTCCTCTCCCTTTTTTTCTTGATGAGTCTGCTTAAAGGCTTGTCAATTTTATTTATCATTTCAAAGAATCACCTTCTGGATAGGTTGATCCTCTGGATTGTTCTTTTTGTCTCTATGTCATTAACTTCTGCTCTAAACTTGACTATTTCCTTCTTTCTACTTGCTCTGGGATTTATTTGTTGTTGTTTCTCCACTTCTTGAAGTTGTAGTGTAAGGTCTTGTATTTGAAATGTTTCTATCTTTTTTAGGTAAGCCTGTATTGCTATGAACTTCCATCTCAGGACTGCCTTTGCTGTGTCCCATTGGTTTTGGACTGTTGTCTGTTCATTTTCATTTGTTTCCAGAAACTTCTTGATTTCTCCTCTTATCTCATTATTGACCCATTGATTGTTTTAATAGTCTACTGTTCAGTCTCCATGAGTTTGCAAGTTTTTGAGATTTCTCCTTGAGGTTGCATTCCAGTTTCAAGCCCTCGTGGTCCAAGAAAAAGTTTGGTATTATTTCAATTTTCCTGAATTTGCTGAGGTTTGTTTTGTGTCCTATCATGTGGTCTATCTTTGAAAAACTGCCATGAGCATTTGAAAAGAATGTGTATTTTTCTTCTTTGGGATGTAAGGTTCTATATATGTCAGTTAAGTCTCTTTGATTCAGTGTGTCATTCAGCGCCACAATATGTTTATTAATGTTTTGTTTGGAAGATCTGTCCATTTTTGACAGTGGGGTGTTGAAATACCCTAGTATGACTGTGTTGCCGTCTATACCTTTTTTGAAGTCATTCAACAATTTCCTTATGAACTTGGGCGTCCTATATTGGGAGCCTATAAGTTTACAATGTTGATGTCTTCTTGATAGATTTTTCATTTCAGTATTATAAAGTGTCCTTCTGGGTTTCTTTTTATGCCCTTTGTTTTGAAATCTACTTTGTCTGACACAAGTATGGCAACCCTGGCCTTTTTCTCATGCCCTTTCGGTTGGAATATTTTTTTCCATCCCTTTAATTTCAATCTGTGTCTTGCTCTGAGGTGGGTCTCTTGTAAGCAGTATAAGTGTGGGTCATGTTTTCTTCTCCATTCAGCTACTCTGTGTCTTTTGATTGGGGCATTTAGTCCATCCACATTGAGCGATATTACTGACAGAAACTTACTCTTCTTTTCTCTTTGTACCTGTGTTCCTCTCTTTTTCATTCTTTTCATTCATCTGCTTAAACCAGTCCCCTTAGCATATCTTGGAGTGCTGGTTTGGTAGAGACGTATTCTTTCAGTCTTCTCTTTTCTGGGAAACTCTGTATTTCCCCTTCTATTTTAATTGAGAGCCTTGCTAGGTAGAGCAGCCTTGGCTGTAGGCCCTTGTTTTTCATGACTTGGAATATTTGTTCCTATTCCCTTCTGGCTTGTAGTGTTTCTGTTCAGAAGTCAGCTCCTAGGCATATCGGGGCCCCCTTGTATGTTACTTTCTCCTTCTCCCTTGCTGCCTTGAGGATTCTCTCTTTGTCTTTGACATTTGCCATTTTAAGGATGATGTGTCTTGGAGTGGACCTCCTTGCGTCCTTCTTGAGCGGGGTCCTCTGTGCCTCCTGGATCCATGAGAGCCTTTCTCTCCTCAAATTAGGGAAATTTTCCATCATTACTTTTTCAAGGACGTTCTCCATCCCTTGTTCCTCTTCTTCTCCTTCTGGTATCCCTATTATACGGATAATATTGCACTTAAGGTTGTCCTGCATTTCACTAAATGCCTCTTCAATCTTTTTGAGTTGTTTTTCCATTTCTTGCTCTTTCTGGGAGGTTCTTTCTACCTTATCCTCCGTCTCACTGATTCGATCCTCGGCTTCATCCAGCCTGCTTTGGATTCCTTCTACTGTGTTCTTCAATTCAGAAATGGTATTCTTCATATCCTCTTGTGTCTTCTTGATAGTTTCTATGTCCTTTTCCAGGCTGATATAGTTTGCTGTAAGATCCTGATAGTTTCTCTGCAGTTTCTTATAGTTCTCTTTGAGCTGGCTGAGCTCATTGAGCTTCCTTAGAACCATTGTTTTGAATTCAGTATCTGCTAGTTTCCTTGCCTCTATATCTTTTAGCTCTCTCTGTGGGGAGTCCCCTTTTCCACTCATTTGAGGGGAACTTCTTTTTCTTCCCATTTTTGTGAGAGTCTGTTAAGTATTTTTCTCCTTTACTTTTCCTTCTGGGCCTGCCGCTAATGATGTCAGTTGTTGACCCTATAGGGCCTTGGGTTGTTTGTTTGAGCCTTTCAAGAGTCTACCGTCTGTGTCTGACTCCTGCTTGTGGCAGCTCTGTGACCCCTTCGTTCAGGGCTGGACTATTTTTGGGATCTCTCTGCACTCTCACGCCGGCTCCTTGAGCGCGCTGCCAGCGCGGCAGGGTCCCCCACCTGCCTGGGCTCGTATGTGCTTGCCCCAGACCAGGGGGCTTATTCCCGACCTCACGTACTCATCTGGCCCCCCTGGCCGGTGCACTCCCCGGCACTGGTCAGTTTAGGGTCTTTTATTGTGTGTCTTCCCCACTTTTGGCTCTTTGGGTGTGTTGCTTGCCATCGCCAAATGGGGACTATGGAAATGGGAGGAAGTTAGCTCCACAACTCTCCGGTTAATCCTTTCTCCCAGTGGGCGGGTCAATTTACACCTGCCCTTGCTGCTCTGTGCACTCCCTCACAGGCCGTATAGGTGCCAATCTGTGGGAGGCCTTGCCGGTCGGTGTAAGCGTTGGCCAGTCTGCGCGGGTCACACACACGCTTGCCAACCCTCGCAGGTCACTTGGCGCCAGTGTGCGCACCTGTACTGGGAGTTTTTGGGGTGTCTATGTGTGCTTTTCCACTTTTGGCTCTTTGGGGGTGTGGCTTCTTCTTGCACAATGGAGACTACGGAAAGGAGGAGGAGTCTCAGCCTTCCTGGTTCCTCCTCCAGTTCTTTCCCCAACGCTTCCGTTTCCTGTCTCTCCTCAGGGGTCTCTGGGCAGTTTCTTGACCCTTTTGGCCAAGGATCCACCCCCTGTGCAGACTGCATTTCAATCACAGGCAGTCTGGTTCATGTGCGCCCTGCTTCTGGCTCTTTGGGGGCACGCCTTTCCAGCCCACAATGGAGACTACAGAACAAGGAGGGAGTCGGGACTCCCTGGTTCCTCCTCCCGTACTTTCCCCAACGCCTCTGTCTCCAGTCTCTCCTCAAGGCTCTCCCAGCCAGTCTGCACTTAGCCCCCCAGCTCACAGGCGCACAAGCTGTGTGTGGAGCGCACAAAAGGCAGGTTAATTGATTCCCTTATGCCTCAGCGAGATGGTAGCTGCAGAGTGGCCGGTGCGTTATCACCGGAGCTCCACCGGCCGCCGTGTCAGTTCTCTTCACAAATTTTTCACCAGTCTTTTCCCAAGCACCAGCCCACCCTGCTGCCGCCTCTACACAGAGATCAAGGAGGGTGGCTGCCACGCCATTTTTGCTTTAGCCCTTTAAATGTCTCGTTGCATCCCCAGCCACCTGTCTCTGGCAGAGAGCGCTCCTAAGCTTTTCAGGGTTGTGTTTTGTCTGTATTGTCTTGGTTGTAGCTGCTGTAGTTTAGGGGTCCCTGTTTATGATTCAGACCCCGTTCTTTTCGGGGGGAGCTAACTGGCCGTTTCAATGTCCCTCTGGTGCTAGTGCCCGTGGGCACCCAGCCCACCCCCTGGAGCCTCCACCGCACTTCTCACCCGTTGAGATGTGTGAGAGTCGAATCCACTGTCCGCAGCACCAAGGCTCCTCTCCCACTATCGTTCCATTGTTTTCCAGGTGATTACTCCACTATTTAGTTGCAATTCCAGTTTGGTCTTGGGAGGAGGTCAGCGTGACTCCCATTCACTCCTCCGCCATCTTCTTTCCTCTCTCAATTTGCTGTGTTTTTACAGCAACACTTATAAGAGTACTATACAATTTTATAAAGCTCAAAACCAATAAAAATTAAGCAATATATTATTTAGCATATATGTGAGTATGTTGGTCATAAAATTTTATTTTTTAAAAAGCAAAGTAATGATACACATTTATTTATAGTTAATAGAAACATGAATAGTGATTACCACTGGGGGAAAGGCAGGGATATGGGATAAAGGAAGGACACAAAACGCTATTGCTGGTGTCCTGGGTCAGGACTTGGCAAATAGGACCCAGGCACTGAATCCTACTGCAACATGTTGGGTGAAGAGGGACTGGTACATAGCTGTGCTCATTTATTTACTCTTGTCAGTGGGCGTTCTGCTCTATAACAGCAGAGTTGAGAAGATGCAAAAGAAACCATATGGCCAGTAAATCCTCAAGTATTTACTATCTGTGTCTTTACAGAAAATTTTCCTGACCCCTGAACTAGCCTATAAAAGTAAAGAAGTCTTCTATTAATTATTACTTATATGTGAAATAATTGGATTTGCTAATCCCTTCATTCTCTAGAGCATTACCTCGTCCCTAACGACAAATTGTTCATTCAGCATAAAATTATGTATAAGGAGTAGAAAGAGGGGCAATTAATATTTAAGAGGTCAAGTTGTATTTGTTTTATAGATCCTCACCTCATAAAAAAGTGAGAGTTCAACATATTCTTTTTAGCATAGAACCAGGAAAGGGTTCTCATCTTTGGCTACAATACAATAATAGACAAGATTTCCAGCCACCAATGGAGGCTTACTATCTATAAACTGAAAGAGAACTTGATGGAAATAGACTTGAAGGAACAGAACTTGAAAGTATGGTTTTATACCATCTTCTAAATTCCAACAAATTTCTTGATTCAATATCAGTTAAAGTCCAGAGGTTCTTCTGGGGGCTTCACTGTCCTGATATACCCTTCTGGAAAGAGCATATCATAACATCAAAGTTGTATATACATCAGTGGTTCATAACCTGGGCTGAGTTTGACACCTTCTCACCTCTCAAATGGGACATTTGGCAACATTGATATTTTTGGTTGTCACTGCCAAGCCATCCAGTGAGCAGGGGTCAGGAATGCCATGAAAATGCCTAACATGCACAGGGCAGCCCAAAATGTAAACAGTGTTCAGTTTGCAAGACACTGACACAGACCATTGGGTGGGGTCTGTTGACAATTAGAGTTAAGATTCTGATGGTGAGGCCATGTCAAAGGTATCACCACATACAAAATTCCTTTTGGATTTGGCCCACATCATGCATATTTCCTCAGACACATCCTACATACTCTAAAACACAAATTCTAAATAATGAAAAAACTTGAGGGAACTATGAAAAAGCCAAATTCTTGGATATATATTTTTTTAATCAAAAATATTGTTTAGTCTGAGTTACCCATCCAAACTGCCTCAGGCCTTCTGCACACAGGGAAACAGCACACAGACATAATTATTTAAAGTTATACTATGGCTCACACTTTATAATTTCATATAGATAATGGACCATCTTTCAATGATATGAACATCTTATGCAGCATGATCAAGGCTTTAATATCTACACATGTCTTGGTGCATATTCAGGTGATGTTACTCAGCACTCTAAAAAGAGTGGTGATTGTGGGGGTGAGGGCAAGACCAGTGTGTGGAGGTGGAAGAGGTGAAAATGGGGATAAATGGTAATTTAAAAAATACAATAAAAATGAGTAAAAAAATAAAATAAGAATATGTGGAAAACTACAAGTCATGAGCTTAAATAGTCTGGATGTCACACCAAGAAAGAGCAATGGCTTTAGCAAATGTTTAGGTGTATCCCAGAAAGGCTATGAATATTTTCATTGAAAGGAGGAATCTGGTTTCAGTTTATATTCCATGTAAAACGATTTGCTTTTTAATTCTAGTGAATTAATAGGTATTTCTAACCTCCACAGGAAGATATACGAAAACTTTGCTATTCATTAAGTGCCTCATTCATTGCCTCATGAAAAGTAGATCTCTAAACAACTAAAATTATCATCAACAAGGATATTGTGGAGCTGAATGACACATTATATCAAATGGACTTAAATGATATATATAGAAACTTTCATTCCAAAGAAGCAAAATATACATTCTTTACAAATGTGCATGGAACTTTTTCAAAGAGAGATCACATGATAGGACACAAAGCAAGCCTTAACAAATTCAGGAAAAATGAAATAATAACAAGTATTATCTTGGACCACAATGGTTTGAAACTGGAAACCAACCTCAAGGAGAAACCTCAAAAACTTGCAAACTCATGGAGACTGAACAGTAGACTATTAAAACAATCAATGGGTCAATAATGAGATAAGAGAAGAAATCAAAAAGTTTCTGGAAACAAATGAAAATGAACAGACAACAGTCCAAAACCAATGGGACACAGCAAAGGCAGTCCTGAGAGGGAAGTTCGTAGCAATACAGGCTTACCTAAAAAAGATAGAAACATTTCAAATACAAGACCTAACACTACAACTTCGAGAACTGGAGAAACAACAACAAATAAATCCTAGTGCAAGTAGAAGGAAGGAAATAATCAAGATCAGACAAAAATGAATGACATAGAAATGAAAAGAGCAAATCAAAGGATGAACTAATCCAGGAGCTGGCTCTTTGAAAAGATAAATAAAATTGACAAGCCTTTAAGCAGACACATCAAGAAAAAAAGGGAGAGGACCCAAATAAATAATATCAGAAAAGAAAGAGGAGAAACAACAACTGACACCACAGAAATACAAAGGATTGTCAGAAATTACTATGAACCATAATATGCCAAGAAATTCGAAAACCTCGATGAAACGGACAAATTTTTAGAAAAGTATAATCTTCCAACACTAAAGGAGGAAGAAGCAAAAGGTCTGAAAGACCGATAACAACTGAGGAAATTGAAGAGGTATCAAGAAACTCCTGGCACACACTCTCAGACTCTTATTATGAGGACAGCATCACCCTAATCCCAAAACCAGATAAAGACCCTACAAAGAAAGACTACAGGCCAATTTCGCTGATGAACATAGATGCTAAAATCCTCAACAAAATATTAGCGAACTACATCCAGCAATACATTAAAAAAATTATCCACCACGATCAAGTGGGATTCATCTCAGGGATGCAGGGATGGTTCAATATATGCAACTCAATAAACGTAATACATCACATAAACCAAAGGAAAGACAAAAACCACACTATCATCTCGATAGATGCAGAAAAAGCATTCAATAAGGTACAGCACCCATTTATCATAAAACACTCAGCAAAATAGGAACAAATGGGCCATTCCTCAATGTAATAAAGGCCATATATGAAAAACCTACAGCCAAACTCATACTCAATGGGCAAAACTAAAAACTTTCCAGCTAAGATGGGGAACACAACAAGTATGTCCACTTTATCCACTCCTATTCAGCGTAGTATTGGAAGTCCTAACCACAGCAGTCAGATAAGAAAAAGAAACAAAAGGCATCCAAATGGAAAGGAGGAAATAAAACTATCATTGTTTGCAGATGACATGATAGTGTACATAGAAAACCCTGTAGACTCTACCAAAAAACTCCTCAACCTAATAAGTGAATTTGGCAAAATAGTGGGATACAAAGCCAATATCAAAAATCAAAGGCATTTTTGTACACCAGCAATGAAATACAAGAAGAAGAAATCAGAAAAAAAAATTCCATTTGATATAGCAACAAGAAAAATGAAGTACCTAGGAATAAATTGAATCAAAGAGGTAAATGACCTGTACGCAGAAAACTATAAAACATTATAAAAGAAATTAAGGAAAACACAAATAAATGGAAGTATATACCATGCTCATTTATGGGAAGAATTAATGTCATCAAAATATCCATACTACCCAAAACAATATATTGATTCAACACAATCCCTATTAAAATACCAATGACATATTTCACAGAAATAGAAGAGACATTTCAAAAATTTATATGGAACCATAAATGACTCCAAATGGCCGCTGGGATTTTGAGAAAGAAAAACAAAGTAGGAGGGATCACAACACAGGACATCAAAATATATTACAAAGCCACTATACTCAAAATAATCTGGTACTGGTACAAGAACAGATCCATAGACCAGGGGAACAGAATAGAAAGCCCAGAAATAACCCCGGGTCTATATGGGTAACTAATATTTGACAAAAGGGACAGAAGCATAAAGTGGAGTAATAATAGCCTATTCAAAAAATGCTGTTGGGAAAGCAGGACAGCTACATGCAAAAATTGAAATTCAACCACCAACTGACACCATACACAAAAATAAACTCAAGATGGATAACAGACTTAAATATAAGTCACAACCCCATAAAAGTCCTAGAGGAGAACATTGGTAGGAAACTCTCAGATCCCAAGCAGCAATATTTTAACTAAGATGTCTCCTGAAGCAAGGGACATAAAGGAAAGAATAAACAAGTGGGACCTCATCAAAATAAGAAGCTTCTGCACGGCTAAAGAAAACATCAGCAAAATCAAAAGGGAGCCAACTCTATGGGAAAATATATTTGCTAATGATACGTCAGATAGAGGTACGATCACCAAAATATATAAAGAACTCATACAACTCCACTCCAAGAAGACAAACGGTCCAATCAAAAAGTGGGCAAAGTACCTGGGCAGATGCTTTTCCAAGAGATACAGAAGGCCCAGAGACATTTGAAAGGATATTCAGCATCACTAGCCATCAGAGAAATGCAGATCAAAACCACCATGAGATACCACATGACACTTGTCAGAATGGCCATCATAAACAGATCAACAAACAACAGGTGCTGGCGAGGCTGTGGAGAAAAGGGAACAGTAGTACACTGTTGGTGGGAATGCAGACCAATGGAGTCATTGTGGAAAACAGTGGAATTTCCTCAAAAAGCTAAAAATGGATCTGCCTCTTGATCCAGTAATTCCCCTGTTGGGACTATACCCTCAGAATCCCAAAACGCCAATACAAAAGAACCTATGCACACCAATGTTGAAAGCAGCACAATTTACAATAGCCAAGTGTTGGAAGCAACCTAAATGCACATCAGTAGATAATCAGATCAAAAAATTATGGTACATTTACACAATGGAACACTGCACAGCAGAAAGAAAAAAAGAACTACTACCCTTTGTGACAGCATCAAAGGAACTAGAGAGCTTCATGCTAATCAAATAAGTCAGGGGGAAAAAGACAAATACCATATGATCTCACCTATAAGTAGAACCTAACCAACAAAACAAAGATGCAAGGAAAATTAGACCAGCAACACTGAAAGAAAAAAGAAACCAACAGAAACAAGAGAGAAGGAGGGAGGGGTGGGTGGGGGAAAAGGAAGGGAAGGGGCAAGTCAAGGACCATATAGCAAGGACACATGGACAAAGCCAAAGTGGAGAAAGGAGAGGGAGTATGAGAAGGGGGAGGGGGCAGGGGAAAGTGGTGGGGGTAGGTGGAGACAACTGTATTTAAAAATAAATTAATTAAAATGGGGGAAAAACGGCATTCTCAATATATAAATATAAATAAATAATAAAAACAAAAAGCAACCAGAACTGCCAGGTAATCAAAGTGTATAGAAGCCCAACAATCAAGGAGTTAAAGAAGAAACATTCATTCAGACCAGCAGGATGGGCAGAGAGGATGCACAGCAAGGCAGAAGCTGGCAGGCTGGCTTGTCACACACTTACACACAGGTAAGCGGGGAAAAAACAATTGGGGAGTGAGACAGGCCATGCAACCCAGGATCCAGTTCAGGGATATAAAGCCATAACACCCCCCCACCCCAGTAAAAACCAGTGGGGGTTTGGGCAGTGGAAGAGACTCCCAGCCTCAGAGGAGAGTTTGTTGGAGAGACCCACAGGGTGTCAGAATGGATACACAGATACACCCACCCAGGAATCAGTACCATAAGGGACCAATTTTTTGTGGGTAGTGGTGGAAGTGACTGAAGTGAGCAAGAGCCAAACAAGCAGCACTGTTTCCTCTCTGGTCCTTCTCACACATACAGTGCCACAAGGCAGGAAAGTGGGTGGCCCTGCCCTGGTGAATACCTAAGGCTCCGTCCCTTACAATGGAACAAGTGCACCAAGACAAAGAAATGTAGCCTAAATGAAAGAACAGATAAAACCTCCAGAAAAAGAACTAAGCAATGAGGAGATAGACAATCTATTAAATGCTGAGTTCAAAGCACTGGCAATCAGGATGTTCGCAGAAATGATTGAATACAGATACCAAACAGAGGAAGAAGTGAAGACTATGCAAAGTGAAATAAAGTAAAATATACAGGGAACTAACAATGAAAGGATGGAAACTGGGACTCAAATGAACAATTTGGAAGAGAAGAGAGAAATAAGCATTCAACTGGAACAAAATGAAGAAAGAATTCAAAAAAATGAGGAAGACTGATGAACCTCTGAGATCATTTTAAATATTCCAACATCCAAATCATAGGGATGCCAAAAGAAGAGGATGAGTAAGAAACTGAAAGCTTATTTGGAAAAATAATGACAGAAAACTTCACCAATCTGGTGAAGAAAATAGACATTCAGGAGGTCCAGGAAGCTCAGAGAGTCCCAAAGAAGTTAGCTCAAGAAAGCACACACCAAGGCACATCATTATTAAGTCACCCAAGATTAAAGATAAGGAGAGAATCTTAAAAGCAGCAAGAGAAAAGAGTTACCTACAAAGGAGTTCCCATAAGACCATTAGCTGATTTCTCAAAAGAAACCTTGGAGGTAAGAGGAGGCTGGCAAGAAGTATTCAAAGTCTTGAAAAGCAAGGACCTACATCCAAGATGACTCTATCCAGCAAAGCTATCATTTAGAATGGAAGGGCAGATAAAGTGCTTCCCAGATAAGGTCAAGTTAAAGGAGTTCATCATCTAAGCCCTCATTATATGAAATGTTAAAGGGACTTACCTAAGAAGAAAATCAAAACTATGAACAGTAAAAGAACAACAAACTCACAACTATCAACAACTAAACCTAAAACAGAAAAACAAACGAAGTCAACAACTAGAACAGGAACAGAATCACAGAAATGGAGATCACATGGAGGGTTTTCAGTGAGGAGGGTGAGGGGGAAAATGGGAGAAAAGGTACAGGGAATAAGGACCATAATTGGTAGGTACAAAACAGACAGGGGGAGGTTAAGAATAGTATAGGAAATGGAGAAACAAAAAAACTTATGTGTGACCCATGGACATGAACTAAGGAGGGAAATGCTGGTTGGAGGGGTGGTGCAAGGCAGAGGGGGATGAAGGAGAGAAAGAAATGGGACAGCTGTAATAGCATAATCAATAAAATATACTTTAAAAAAGTAAATAGAAGGAAACAATAAAAGAGAAGAAATCAAAGAAACATAAAAACTGACAACTGAGAAAATTTAAGTAATCATAAAATTATTCCTTTATGAAGATCAACAAAATCAATAGACCCCAGCTTTATATGCACACGCAAACACATAGAATGCAAATATCAATATCAGTGCCAAAAGGTCACTACAAATCTTACAAACATTTAAAAAATGAGGAGAGAATCAAGATGGCAGAGGAGTAAGTGGAAGTCACACTGACCTCCTCCAAGGACCAACCTGGAATTACAACAAAATTGTGGAGAAATCACCTGGAACAAGCAACTGAATGAAGCGGGAGAGGAGCCTTGTAACCTCGGAGACAGAAGAATCGGCTTTAGCGCCATCTAACTGGTAAGGAGTACAGTACAGACCTGAGAAGGCAGGAGGGATGCCAACACACGGCAGCACCAGAAGGATTTTGAAACGGCCAAGTGGATCCCGCTGAGAAGAGCAGAGTCTAAATGAAAAGCAGGGATCTCCAGCCCATAGCACCAGAGCCCAAAAAGTACACAGAAAAGAGCCAGCTGCGAAAAGCAGCAGGGTTGCTCTATGCCAGAGACAGGTGGCTGAAGACACAGAGACTTCTGTAGGGCCAATGCAAAATTTATTTGCAGCCACTTACCCTGGTATCCAGCAAAGGTGGTACAGAGTGGGCTAGAGACACCTGAGGAGACACTGGGGAAGGACGCTTTGGGGAGAGAACTGAGAGAGTAGGCGGTGGGATCCCAATGAGAACTCCTCCCAAATACAGCAGAAGCCATCTTCCTCAGGCAGAGATCACTCCCCCTGAGTGGCACCAGTGTCAAAGGATCCACGCCCAGGTGGGATTCCACGCCACTCTGTGCTGTCTAAGTTGCCTGCTGAGTGCAGAGTGGCAGCCACAGATAGTAGATCCCTGGCTAATGGGGGTGCAGAGAGGTCTGGTGACACTTGAGGAGAGACTGGGGATGGAGGTTTTGGGGAGAGAAAGGAGAGAGTAACCAGCGTGATCCCAGTGCTGACTCCTCCCCAATATGGCAGCAGCTAGAGAGGATCCAATAACCCAACCCCCAGGAGGGACTCAGTCCTGCCCTGAGCTGTCTAAGGCACCCTGCTGAGTGCGGAGTGAGTAGATTAACTGCTGAAGGAGACAACCACAAACAGTAGATTCCGGGAAGTTTAGAACAGACTGCCTAATGTCAGACAGGGTCAACATCTGACATCACCAGAGGCAGATCTAGAAAGTAAAAACAGTACTCTCCAACCATAGAAGTTCACACCACAAAGTCAGGAAATCAAGACAGATCAACTTAAGAAGCAGAAGCAAAAGAGAAGGGTGTCACAAATAATGGGAAGAAACCAACCCCCCCCCCCATCAAAGGGAAAGGAAGACTACCCACAAAGAGAACTAAATGACATAGAGGCAAGTAAACTATCAGATATTGAGTTCCAAACAATGGTTCTCAGGAAGTTCAGCGAGCTCAGTGAGCTCAAAGAGAATTACCAAAAACTACAGAGAAACTATGAGGAACTTATTGCAAACTATATTAGCATGGAAAAAGAAATAGAAACTATCAATAAGAGGCAAGAAGAAGTGAAAAATATAATTTCTGAATTGAAGAATACAGTAGAAGGAATCAAAATCAGGCTAGTTGAAGCAGAGGATCAAATGAGCGAGCTGGAGGACAAGATAGAAAAAAACTCCCAGAAAGAGCAAGAAAATGAAAAAAGACTCAAAAAATGAAGAAGCAATTAGGGAAATGCAGGACAACCTGAAACATAATAATATCTGTATAATAGGGATACCAGAAAGAGAAGAAGAGGAGCAAGGGATAGAGAACCTGTTTGAAAAAGGAATGACAGCAAACTTCTCTAATAGGAGGAGAAAAATTCAGACAAGTCCAGGAAAGACAGAGGGCCCCATTCAAGAGGAACCCAATGAGGTCTACTCCAAGAAACATCATTATTAAAATGGCAAATATGAAAGGCAAAGAGAGAACCCTAAAGGAAGCAAGGGAGAAATAGGTAGTACATACAAGGGAGTCCTGATACAGCCAGCTGCTGACTTTTCAATAGAAACAGAAGCCAAAAGGGTATGGCAAGAAATATTCCAAGTCATGAAAAGCAATGGCTTGCAGTGAAGACTACTCTACCCAGCAAATTTCTCAATTAAAATGGAAGGCAAAGTAAGGAGTTTCCCAGGCAAAAAAAAGCTAAAAGAATACAGCTGCACCAAACCAGCACTACAAGATATGCTAAAGGTATTGTTTTAAGAAGATGAAGAAAAGAGTGAGAAAGAAAGGAACACAGATACAAAATGAAAAAAAAAAATGAATAAGTAGGGAACCCTAGTACACTGTTGGTGGGAATGCAGACTGGTGCAGCCACTGTGGAAAGCAGTGTGGAATTTCCTCAAAAAGCTGAAAATGGAACTGCCTTTTGATCCAGGGATTCCCCGGCTGGGACTATACCCTAAGAATACCAAAACACCAATACAAAAGAACCTATGCACCCAATGATCATAGCAGCACAATTTACAATAGCCAAGTGCTGGAAGCAACCTAAATGCCCATCAGTAGATGATTGGATCAAAAAATTTTGGTACATATACACAATGGAATACTACACAGCAGAAAGAAAAAAAGAACTACTACACTTCGCGACAGCATGGATGGAACTCGAGAAGATTATGCTAACCGAAATAAGCCAGGGAGCGAAAGACAAATACCATAGATCTCACCTATAAGTGGAACCTAACCAACAATACAAAGATGCAAAGAAAATAAGACCAGCAACACTGAAAGGAAAAGAAATCAACAGAGACAAGAGGGAAGAAGGGGGCGCGGGGAAAAGGAAGGGAAGGGGAAAGTCAAGGAACATATAGCAAGGACTCATGGAGAAAACCAAAGGAGAAGAGCTGAGGGAGGGGTGGAGAGAGGGGACAAGGGAAAGTGGTGAGGGGTAGGCAGAGACAAACGTATTTGAAAAAATAAATTAATTAATTAAAACAAAAAAATGAATAAGTAACTATCAATAATAATTTTAAATGTAAATGGACTAAATGTCCCAATCAAAGACATACGATAGCTATATGGAAAGTAAAAGGATGAAAAAAAATATTACAAGCCAATGGCAAGAAAAAAAAAGAAGGGGTAGCAATACTCATATCACACAAAATAGATTTCAAAACAAAGGCCATAATAAGAGACCCAGAGGGACACTTTTTAATACTCAAATAAAGAATCCATCAAGAAGACATAAACATTGTAAACCTATATGCACCCAACATAGGAGCACCCAAATATATATGGAAAAACGTGGAGGACTTCAAGACAGATTTAGATAGCAAGACACCTGTAGTAGAGGATTTTAACACCCCACTGTCAATGATGGATCGATTTTCCAAAGAAAATATCCATAAGGATATTGCAGCATTGAACAAATGTATTTAACTGATATATATAGAAGCTTTCATCCCAAAGAAGCAAAATAAACATTCTTTTCAAATGCACACAAAAAATTTTAAAAGATAGGCCACATGATAGGACACAAAACAATCCTCAACAAATTCAGGAAACAAGCCTCAAAAATTCAGGAAAATCAAAATCATAACAAGCATTTTCTCGGACCATAAGAGCTTGAAACTAGAAACTGACCTCAAGGAAAAAACTCAAAAACATTCAAACCCATGGAGACTGAAGAGTAATCTACTAAAAAATGAATGGGAAAATAATGAGATCAAAGAAAAAATCAAAAAGTTTCTGGAAACAAATGAAAATGAACACACAACAGTCTAAAACCTGTGGGACACAGTGAAGGCGGTCCTTAGAGGGAAGTTTGTAGCAATACAGCCCTACCTAAAAAAGATAGTAACATTTCAAATAAAGAACCTAAACTTCCAGCTTCAGGAAGTGGAGAAAAATCTACAAACAAGGCCCATAGTAAGTAGAAAAAGGAAATCATCAAGATCAGAGCAGAACTGAATGACATAGAGACGAAAAGAACCATTGAAAGTATCAGTAAATCCAGGAACTGGTTCTTTGAAAAGATAAGCAAAATTGACTAGCCTTTAAGCAGACTAATCAAGAAAAAGAAAGGGAGAGGACCCAAATAAATAATATCAGAAATGAAAGAGGAGAAATAACAACTGATACCACAGAAATGCAAAGGATTGTAAGAAATGACTATGACCAATTATATAAAAAGAAATTTGAAAACCTTGATAAAAAAGAAAAATTTCTAGAAAAATATAACCTTCCAACACTGAATGAAGAAGCAGAAAGCCTGAACAGGTAACGGGTGGTGAAACTGATGCAATAATCAAAATCTCACAGCACACAAAAGCCTTGGACTGGACGGTTTCACAGGACATTTTACAAAACATTTAAGAAAGAGCTAACCGCTATCCTTCTCAGACTATTCCACAATATACAAGAAGAAGGAAGACTCCCACGTTCTTTTTATGAGGACAGCATCATGCTAATCCCAAAACCAGATAAAGTCACAACAAAGAAAGAAAACTGCAGGCCAGTATTGCTGATGAACATATACACTAAAATCCTCAACAAAATATTGGCAAACTGCATCCAGCAGTACATTAAAATGATCATCCACAATTATCAAGTGGGATTCATCCCAGGGGTGCAAGAATGGTTCAATATTCCCAAATCAATAAAGATGTTGCATCACATAAACAAAAAAAAAAAGACAAAAATCCCATGATCATATCAATACATGTAGAAAAAGCATTTGATAAGGTACAGCACCCATTTATGATTAAAAAAACACTCAAGGGAGTGGGAATAAAGGGGAAATACCTCAACATAATAAAGGCCATATATGAAAAACCTACAGCCAAACTCATACTCAATGGGCAAAAACTAGAAGCTTTTCCACTAAGATCAGGAACAGGACAAGGATGTCCCCTTTCACCACTTCTATTCAACATAGTATTGGAAGTCCTAGCCACAGTAATCAGGCAAGAAAAAAATAAAAGGCATCCCAACTAGAAAGGAGGAAGTAAAACTATCATTTTTTGCAGATCACATAATAGTGTACATGGAAAACCCCACAGACTCCTCCAGAAAAAACTACTCGACCTAATAAGTGAATTTGGCAAAACAGCAGGATACAAAGTCAATATTCAGAAATCAAAGGCATTTTTGTATACCAAAAATGAAACATTAGAATCAGAAATCATGAAAAAATCCCCTTTGCTATACCAACAAGAAAAATAAAGTACCTAGGAATAAACTTAACCAAGGAGGTAAAAGACCTGTACTGAGAAAACTACACAACACTCAAGAAAGAAATTAAGGAAGACACAAATAAATGGAAGCATACACTATGTTCCTGGATTGGAAGAATTAATGCCATCAAAATGTCCATACTACCTAAAGCAGTTTATAGATTCAATGTAATCCCTATTAAAATACCAATGATGTATTTCACAGACATAGAACAAACATTTAAAAAATTTATATGGAACCATAAATGACCCTGAATAGCTGCAGCAATTTTGAGAAAGAAAAACAAAGTAGGAGGGATCACAATACAGGACATCAAACTATATTACAAGGCCACTGTCATCAAAAGAGTCTGGTACTGGCATAAGAACGGACACATAGATCAATGGAACAGAATAGAGAGCCCAGGAATAAACCCATGTCTCAATGGTGAATAAATACTCAACAAAGGGGGCAGAAGCATACAATGGAGTAAAAATAGCTTCTTCAACAAATGGTGTTGGGAGAGCTGGACAGCTACATGCAAAAAATTGAATTTCAACCACCAACTTATATAATACACAAAAATAAACTCAAAATGGATAAAAGACTTAAACATAAGTCACAACACCATAAGAGTCCTAGAGGAGAACAAAGGCAGGAAAGTCTCAGATATCCCACGCAGCTCTATTTTCACCAATATGTCCCCTCGAAGAATGGGCATAAAGAAAAGAATATACAAGTGGGACCTCATCAAAACAGGAAACTTCTGCATGACTAAAGAAAACATCAGCAAAATGAAAATGGAGCCAACGGTATGGGAAAATACATTAGCCAATAATACATCAGACCAGGATATGATCTCCAAAATATATATAAAAAAAAAACTCACATTATTCCACTCCAGGAAAATAAACAATCTAATTAAAAAATGGGCAAAGGGCCTGAAAAGACACTTCTTCAAGGAGGACATACACAGGACCCACAGACATATATGAAAGGATTCTCAGCATCACTAGCCATCAGAAAAATGCAAATTAAAACCACAATGGGATACCACTTCACACCAGTCAGAATGACCATCATAAACAGATCAACAAACAACAGGTGCTGGCAAGGCTGTGGCGAAAAGGGAACCCTCATACACTGTTGGTGGGAATGCAGATGGGTGCAGCCACTGTGGAAAACAGTGTCGAATTTCTTCAAAAAGCTAAAATGGAACTGCTTTTTGATCCAGTGATTCCCCTGCGGGGACTATAACCTAAGAATCCCAAAACGCCCATTCAAAAGAATCTATGCACCCCAATGATCATAGCAGCACAATTTACAATAGCCAAGTGTTGGAAGCAACCTAAATGCCCATCAGTAGATGAGTGGATCAAAAAACTATGGTACATTTACACAATGGAATACTATGCAGCAGAAAGGAAAAAAGAACTACTACCCTTCGCAACAGCATGGATGGAACTAGAGAGCATTATGGTAAGCGAAATAAGCCACAGGGCGAAAGACAAATACCATATGATGTTACCTATAAGTGGAACCTAACTAACAAAACAAACAAGCAAGGAAAATATAACCAGCAACATTGAAAGAAGAAAGAAACCTACAGAATCAAGATGGAAGAAGGGAGCAGGGGCAGGGAAAGGGAAGTGTCAAGGGTCATGTATAAAGGACGCATGGACAAAGCCAAAGTGGCGAAGTATTGAGGGAGGGGGATGGGGGAAGGGGGCAGGGAAAAATGGTGGTAGAAATGTGGAGACAAATGTATTTGAACAAAAAATAAAAATTAAAAGAAAAAATAAATAAAATGTAAAAAATAAATAAATAAAATCCTCCAAGAACTGCGAAAATGTAAAAAAAGAAACAAAGAAAAACAAAAAATAGCTATATTCCTCCTAAACTTTGAGGGGAGAAATTAGTATCATTTACAGCTCCATATAGGTGCCATTTTGGAAATTTTATTATAATAGGATAAAAACATGAAACACTGCTTTCCATTTTTCAGTACCATTTCTGTAAAAATAAGAAGTAGATGAATCAGGTATCAAACATTTATGAAACCAGTGCACACAATGGATTAGTTCAAAGCTTTGTAAAAATAAAACTGGTTCATAGGAATCTGGTGAGGTGAAAATTGTAAATTCCAAAGTAAAAATGTAATAGTCAGTGGGAAAAAAAAAAGGAAGTGAATAATGAAAGACATTTCCACTACAATATGTCCACATAGTAAACTAATAGGACCTCTGGGTTTCAGACAGATTGAATAGGGCCATGGAAATTGAAAATAGTACTCAGGCGGTCAAACACAAATACTCAAATGCAGAACTCTGCAACAGAGCATTCTGAGGTGATGGGAAGGTTCAATATTTATATGTTCTGACCAACATGGTAGCTAATGACCACAGGCAGCTAGCTACTGAGCAATTAAAATGTAGCTAATGTAACCGATGAAACTTTTAATTTTAATTAATTTAAATTTAAATTTATTTTTATTGTATTTTTTCAATTACTATTTAACCCCCTTGTACCCTCTTCGCCTCTGCAATCACCACACTGTTGTCATATCCATGAGTCCTATTTCCAAGTTTATTTTAATTTCTGAACAGTGTTTCCTCTTACATAATCTTGCCTTTCTGCTAGGTGTGACATGGTGACTTGCTGTAATACAACTAATGACTTGTCTGTAAATTCCCTTGAATTTTATTTGTAGGTAATTATATCCTCAGTAAATAATGTTGAATTTGTTTTACTTTTATAATTCTTAATCATTAAAACACTTTAAGTATATTTTATTGATTACGCTAATGCACCTACCCTCCCTCTAGCATTTGCCCCACCCTTAGTTCATGTCCATGGATTGTACATAGAAGTTATTTGGCTTCTCCATTTCCTATTCTTAACCTCCCCTTGTCTGTTTTGTACCTACCAATTATGGTCCTTATTCCCTGTACCTTTTCCCTCATTTTCTCCCTCACCCTCCTCACTGAAAACCCTCCATGTGATCTCCATTTCTGTGATTCTGTTCCTGTTCTAGTTGTTGGCTTAGCTTGCTTTTGTTTTCTAGGTTCAGCTGTTGATAGTTCTGAGTTTGTTGTTCTTTTACTGTTCATAGTTTTGATCTTATTCTTTTTTTTTAGATAAATCCCTTTAACATTTCATACAGTAAGAGCTTAGATGATGAACTCCTTTAACTTGACCTTATCTGGGAAGCACTTTATCTGCCCTTCCATTCTAAATGACAGCTTTGCTGGGTAGAGTAATCTTGGATGTAGGTCCTTTCTTTTCATGACTTTGAATACTTCTTTCCAGCCCCTTCTTGCCTGTAAGGTTCTTTGTGAGAAACCAGCTGAGTCTTATGGGAACTCCTTTGTAGGTAACTGTCTCCTTTTCTCTTGCTGCTTTTAACATTCTCTCCTTATCTTTAATCTTGGGTAACTCAACTATGATGTTTCTTGGTGTGTTCCCCTTTAGGTCCAACTTCTTTGGGACTCTATGAGTTTCTTGGTCTTCCTGGAACTCTATTTCCTTTGCCAAATTAGGGAAGTTTTCTTTCATTATTTTTCCAAATAAGTTTTCAATTTCTTACTCATCCTCTTCTCCTTCTTGCACCCTTGTGATTCTGATGTTGGAACATTTAAAGTCATCCCAGAGCCTCTCCTCATTTTTTTAAATTCTTTTTTCATTCTGTTCTGGTTGAATGCTTATTTCTTCCTTCTGATCCAAAGCATTGATTTGAGTCCCACTTCCCTTCCCTTCACTGTTGGTTCCCTGTATATTTTTGCTTTATTTCACTTTGCATAGTCTTTCCTTCTTCCTCTATTTTGTGTCTGTACTCAATCATTTCTGCAAGCATCCTGATTACCAGTGTTTTGAACTCAGCATCTAACAGGTTGTCTATCTCTTCATTGGTTAATTCTTTTCTGGAGTTTTGATCTTTTCTTTCATTTGGACCATGTTACTTTGTCTTGGTGTACCAGTGTGGATGAATATTTCTTTAACTCCTTGGTTGACAGACTTCCATACAGTTTGATTTTCTGGCAGTTCCGGTTGGTTTTTTGTTTTGTTTTGTTTTTTGCTTTTAAATTGGTTGTTTCCTTCTTTTGGTTGTGTGAAGTGGCAAAGTATATGTACCTATGCCTCCATCTTGGCTGGAACTCTAATTAATTTAAATTTAAATAGCCACTTATATTGGATAGTACCAAGCTAAAGAATCTCTGGAATATCTCCTAGATTAAGATGGCTGTTATAGAAATGTACACTTGAAACTTATATAATCCTATTAACTAATGTCACCCCAATAAATTTAATTGAATAAACATGGCTGTTACAAGAAAAGCAAGGCAACTCTGAATTTCCAAAACAAGATTTCTAGTTCACTAACCACATTTTTCTTCTCCCTCATGTTCTGACAAAATTGAACTCACTGCATACCAAACTCTAACTCTTAAATAGAACAAATGTATCATGGACATTGATTAAAGACATCTAGCAGCGACTGCTAAGTACAGAAAATTATATAGTAGCACTCAGAGCTATTTTTCATTTTTGTACAATTTCATGGCTGGGCAAATCTAACCTTCTTTCTCAAAACTAATTTGGTGATATATTAAGTTAAACAGCTGCTTTCTAGTCATTGTTATTGTTGTTCTTAATTCCTATTTTTGTTGGACGTCAAAATAATTGTTTTTCACTGTCAGTTTCATTTTTAAATGTGTTTAGTTTACTGTTCAATGTCTGTGCAAACTTCTTCTCCATTTAGTCCAAAGAGATTCGCCCTGATTAGGCAGCTCATCATAATTTTCTCAGTTTCCAATAAGTATCAACTAGTAATCTGGCAAGCCTGTGAAACATTAAGGTGAGATGTATTTCAATTTTGCCTTTTAACCTTTAACTTTCATTAAAGAAAATTTATTTTGAGGCCACTGCTGAATTGAGACTTCCAAATATTTCATAAGTTTTGACACCTTGCCAAACCTACAAAAATGTACACTCTTAGACAAATTTAAATCAAATCCTATGACAGATCATTTATCAATATGAGTATAATTAACTAATTTTCTAGCTTCTCTCATTCAATTGAATAGGTAACATTGAAATCTTTCAATTCTGTCCACTTCATAACTTCCCACAAATATTTCAGAATTAATACTTTTTCTCAGAAGGTATGATGTGAGAGAAGTACCTCATAGTGTTAACAAGGTACCATCCCTATCTTCACATAAATACCTACCTTCTTACCTACCTCTTTGCTGAGATGGAAAAGGTGTTGGAAGATTTATAAAGCCAAAAGTGAACTAGGCATTAAAATGGAAGGAAAAAAAAAAAACTTTTGTCATATAGAAGGGCCAAATTTTTACCCTCAAGTTCTTAAGGTTTTCAAGTAACTGGAAGATGTTGGAGGCTACACAAAGAGGATCTATGTAGATATTCATCTCTCTAAAGCTGAAGAGCCCAAGTTGGAATCCTGGTTCTATTGAACACTAGGCAATTACTGTATGTATGTATGTATATATGTATATATTACTATATATTTTACTATAGACACACACACACACCCCTCATTTTTTTCATCTATAAAATGGGGATAACAATAGTGTCTACCTCAGAATGTGGTTCTCACAAAATTAAGCTAGTACTTGTAAAATATCTACAACACTAGATACCTGGCACAAACATAGTGTAAGTTAATATGTGTCATAAACTCCTAGTATACAAATGCTGAATAGAACTTTAAATGTTATTCATTTTATTTCTATTTAACACATGAGTTTGGAAACACTTTTTACACATAACTTTGGAACCTCAGTATTTACACTCTAAAAACAATAAAATGTTAAATATTCACTTACAACTTTGTATAAGCAGAATTCAAAGAAAATGTGTTTTCATTAATCATGAAATTTCGAAGAAAAAAGAAACAAGAAAAATTTTATAAATGATAAAGGAAAATTTACCTGGTTTTAAGAAAGATATGAACCTACCAATGTAAATATTTATAATAAAATCCAAAAATAGTGATAAAACTACAAGGAGAAAGGGTGGGAATGGGAAGTGTTACATAAGCAAGGTAATCATTAACTGCTGTAACAGAGGCCATCAGATACCTAGAATCGGTAAGTATCAGTAAAAGCTGGCAGGAGAAGTAGCTTCCCTTGAAAGGGCAAGAGGAAGGGACAGGATCAAGGTGGCAAGGAAGGAGTGGAGTACACAGCTATACTTTGTTATTCGTATTTAAATTGCTTGATTTTTAACTATATATGTATATTGGGATGATTAAAATTCAAATTGTTTTTCTAAAGCTCAATGAGCCACAAAATAAATACTACAGTATGTTTTTAAAATGCAAGTAAGGAGTGTTCAACCTTTTGACGTCTCTGGGCCACACTGGAAGAAGAGTTGTCATGCGGGCACGTCATAAATACAAACACTAACAAAAACTGATGAGCCCAAAAAAAGTCCATGCATAATTTTTGTGATATCTGCCACCACAGATAAGCAAAAAAGTTCTCACATAATAACCCTAATTATGCAGCAGCCCTTTCGATAATTTTTTTAAATCGTCAAGCAGGTCCCAAGCTTCTGATCACTAATATAGAAACTATACATATCTAAGTAATAAAATGTCATTGATATATTTTTTATTATAAAAGTAAAAGAAAGGGCAACATAAAACTAGTGGGATGTTTGACATTGTATTTGAGAAAACTGTATATCAGTATCTGGTTTGATAGAAGTAGCTGCAATTCTCAGGGAGTTCTCAAGGTGCTCCTCAGATATTTTGGTTATGATTTTACTCTTAATATGTTTCATTCTTGAAAATAGTTTCTTGCAAATGTAGGTGCTGCCAAATAGCAATGATATGTGTAAGGCATGACTGTGAAGCAAGGAATATGTGTCTCTGGGAAGACAGGACCTATAAAATCCAGTAGAGACATGATTAAATTTTTAAGTTTAATGTCAGATTGCAGCTCTATGCATTCTATTTGAAAAATGGCAGGTAACATATTTATGTCGACTGAAAATGTAGTCGCAAACATAGTAAATATTATTTTCCCAGAAATCTTGAAATCTGTTTTCAAATTCTTCTATCAAATTGAAAAACAAGGTTGCATATTTTTCACTGTTTATAGGACTGTCAACATGTCAAAATGCATAAAATTGTCTGCCTTAATTTGAGCTTGCTGTAATTTCAGTTTCACTTTGAATGCTGGTAGAGTTCGAAACATGATATGGATAAATTGGTTTTTATCTTAAAGACACATGTGTAACTCATTTAAATGTGCAGTTAAATCCAATAAAAATGCTAACTCTGTAAGCCAGTTTTCACCATCAAATTCTGGCACAAATTTTTTTTTGATACCATAAATGACTTGATAACATGTCACAAATCATAAAATATTTTCATTTGGCCTCAACCATCTCTCTTCTGAAAAATAAATGATGTTGCCATAGTCAGCGACAATACTTTTAAGGAAGTTCTGGAATTGGTGATGATTCAATCCCTTGGCTCTTATAAAATTCACAGTCTTTATGATGACTTGCATAACGTCCATTTTTAAAGCTTTTGTGCATAAATTTTCTTGATGTCCTATGCAATGATACTTCATCAAACATGAGTTTTGGGTGGCAACTACATGATCTTCTGTTAATTTTAAAAGTCAGTTCCTCTCTTTTACATACCATCACCGGGGCACCATCAATAACTATATTCGCTATGTTGACAATGGACAAAGAAAATCACTGTAACATTTTTTGTAGTGTTTCATATAAATCTCTTGATTTAGGTGTCTTTTAATGGCACTAAAGAAGCCATTTCTTCAGTGACATTATATTCATCACCAACACCTCTAATAAAAATAGCAAGTTCAGCAGTATCTGTAGCATCAGTGCTATCATCCATCGCCAAAGCATACAATTTAAAATTAGCAGCTTTACTTTCCAAACTTCTTTTAATAGATTTTTCAATTTCTTCAGTTCATAGGGCTATAGTCTAGTGAGACAAACTGATTTTAGAAATGTCCCCCTTTTTTAGAGCAAATTGTATTTGCCATGCTTCCTAAACATTGATAAACTCACCATCAGTAAAAGGTTTTGATTTTTTTTTCTATTAAATATGCTACCATATAAGTAGATTTTACAATGGAATCCACTCAAGTTGTAACTTTTTGAAAAATTTTTTGTTGAGAAGACATACTTGTTTTCAGTTCCACTGTTTTTTCCTTATGACACTATCCTTCATACAGATTGAACTTGGCAGCATGTTTTTACATGAAATGTCTTTTCAAATTACAGTCTTTGAAAACTTGCACGAATTCCCTAGAAATTAAGCGGAGTGCCTTACTATTTGCCTCAATAAAAATATAGTCATCTGTCCACTTTTCATTGAAAAATCTTCCTTTCTCCATAAGTCTTCTTTTCGAGGTTCTTTTCTCTTTTGAGACGTTGTAGAAGCCTTGCTGGGATTAAAAAAATAATAAAAAATAAGGGACTGTATTTACTTTTATTATGAAAATTAATTGACAGGAAAATAGAATACAAAGTTTGGGCCCTTCCACCATCTTGGCTGCTGAGGCAGGGCGAGGTAGAGGGCCAGTTGTAAAGCATGGTGAGCGATATGTGAGGACACCAAGGTGTGGAAGTACCTTTAATGATCAAATAAGAATGCTTACCTGACTTCTAAATAACATTACATGCCTAATGTTGCTAGGTTGAAATATTATTGATAATCACTGCCTCACTAAGTCACCACAGGCACATGTGATGTCTGATGGTGTCAATTCTACTGTCTCCACTTGGAAGATAACACATTGGAAGCTGCACACCACCGAAAAACTGCAGCCATGCATGTGTACAAACAGCAAGAGCATGTGTACATTTATTTTACATGACATTGTGACATGTAATCACAAAAATATCTCATAACATTTTAAGTAAATTTACAATTTTGTGTCAGGCCACACTCAGTCATCCTAGGCCACATGCAGCCCATAGGCACATGCAGCCCATAGGCTGCGGGTTGGACACCCCTGATATAAGTCTTTATTAAAAAGCACTCCATGCAATGTACAGCATGGTGACTATAGTTGATGATACTGTGTTGCATATTTGAAAGTAGCTAGGAACGTGGATCTTGAAAGCTCTCATCACAAAAAGAAAAAACATATTTTTGGAACTATGTATGGTAACAGATGTTAACTGGACCATCGTGGTGATCATTCTGCAATATGTACAAATATTGAATCATTATGGCATACACCAGAAACTAATGCTATATGTCTTTTATCCCTCAATTAAAAATTAAATTTTTTTGAAAAGGTGCTCCAATTTTCTCAAAAGATCAATTTTATCATTTTCATGACATTTGATCTCCCATGTGTACTATTGTTGAAGGTTAACAGATACAATTATCAGGTGGCATGAGAAAAAATACTTTAGGGTAGACAAATTGTAGAGGATTATTACCGCATAACTACATTTCTCCCATTTCTTACAAACTTTCTAACAATTCTTCCCACTCCAAACCTCTATTCAATCACTCTTTGACATAAATATTTGAGGAAATGTAGTAAACAGAAAGGAGCATGGAATGTGAAGCCAGACAGACCTAGCTTTGAATTCTGATTTAACTTTCTAGCTTAAGCACAATTATTCATTTCTCCAACCTATATTCTCTCATCTATAAAATGGAACTAGTAATTCCTATTAGTACATAAAATAATGCATGTAAAATAGTTTGTCATGTGCATGGCACACAGTAGGTATTCAATAAATGAGTATTATATAGATTTCCATGGTATTTTAATCAGAATTCTGTAATCCAAGTAACTAGAAATTCCCAGGCCTATAAAATAAAGTCACGGTTCCTTTTAAAGTTTATGTTATCATGGCACAATTCTCCACAAGCTTGATTACCAAAAAATGGCAACTTCCAAAACGTCCCCAGTTATTCTGGAAGACACTCCAGAGGGTCCTCACAATTGCCCAGAAACCAGTTACCACCACACACCTGTCCTCAATGTCCTGTTCTGGCTGCTATGTATCCTTGCTTCCCGCCCAGAGCCACCTGGGGAAGCCTCCCAGACCAGTTCCACCACCATTTTGTGACCACTGGGGTCCGAGTCAGGCCAACTCATGGTAGGACAAAAAAGAAGAGGCCTCTTTTCCAAGTCTATGTCATATTATAACCAAGATTTATTAAAGTTTGGAGGGGCAGATAATTAAAGTTTGGGTATTGGGATTTAATGTTTTTTAAGTGAGGCAGGTGTCATTCCATGTATGAGAACTTCTGCAGACAGTGTTTCTGCCATTGTTGAAAATAGGGGCCAGAGCCATTCAAATCCTCAAGACTCAGGTAGTAGGCATGTTTTAAGTCAAAAGTTTCATGAATCAAAAATAACTTTGTACACATCAGCATGACCCAGCCTGAAGAGTAGAGTCAATCCTTATTACTTCCAGATTCCATATTTTCAAATCTGTCTACTTGTGAAAATTTATTTGTAACCCCAAATCAATACATATGGTGCTTTTCAGAAATTCCTGAACATGGACCTGGGCACAGAGATGAGAAATTTGTCAGCCATCCACATGCCCAACTGAAGTCAAAAAAGGCAACACTCTGCCTTCTTGTTTTAATTCTGATAGTATAAACAGTGTCCTTTTCAAGTATATTTAGTGCTGTGTTTGTCACATTTCTATCCTTTTTTTGGTGATTCTGCTACGTTAAATTGGCCACAAGCGTAGTGTTGAACTACTGTCTCCTGTTCACAAGCACAGGAAAGCTGTATGATGTCTTATGGAGAAAATAATATGTGTTAGATAAGCTTCCTTCAGGCAGGAGTCATAGTACTGTCAGCTGAGAGTTCACTGTTAATGAATCAATAACATATATTAAATGAGGTTTTTCAAAACAAAGACACACATTAAATAAGGTTACGTATTGATTGGTTGATGAAAATGTGACCTGAGGCTCCCAGGCACTAAGCTGGTATTACACCTGGGGCGATGATTCAGTATTCCCTAACTCAGTGTTGCCTAATTCAGTGTTCCCGAGAGTGCCTAGATAACTGTGATGAATAATGAGAATCCACTGTGCTGTAATTTATTAAAGTAGTTGGGGTCCCTCCGTCTAGATACTAGGAAGAATGAGCCACTGAGGCATAAGCTCACGGTGACAGGCTAGAGAAATAGGAACCAGTGAGATCCTCAATCCACATGTCATAGACATTCTTGGGAAGGCAGTAGGAGGAAAGGAAGCAAAAGAGCTGAGCTATGTTCAACAACTGTGTTGCTACAGTTGGTATTACCATTTGTCAGAAAGGACCATTCACCAACTCTTTCAAGACCAGGAATTTGGGATCCAGGCCACTCAGTCATGGTTCAGGGGGAGTCGTTCACACTGGAGCTTCCCCAGCTAATCCATGTCCAAGATATAACAACCTATTACTGAGCATCAGCTCTGGAGCCTGCAGTGGAAAAATGGGGCCTAGAAAACTACTCATTTTCAGACTTTCCTATTTTCAGCCTGAACTTACTAAAGGGGTTTCTTTGTTTAAGTGCTCAATGTTAAAAGAGTATTGATTTACTTTAACTATGTAAGTAGACTAAGGTGAAGTGGAATACATGATGGGAAATCAATGAAGTAAGTCTTCAGAAGGATTCTGCAACACTCAGAAGGAATCCTGTTTGCTGTTTAAAAAGTCCTCTCAGCTTCTGACCATCAGCTCTTACCTGGCATCTCACATCTCTCTTAGTGCAACAGGTCTGCCAGTCTCAAACATGGCCATTCAAACTGAGTCTGACTGGAAACACACACACACATACACACACACATATATCAGTTGGTACAACTAAATACCAGGAGAGGCATTTTATGCATTATTACTTTGGAGTTCAGCTGAATGAGTCCCAAACATATGTCATGTGGAGAAATCAAAACTGAAGAGACAAAGAAGTACCCTGCCAACTAATGATAATAGCTGACTCTGTGCTTATCAGGTAGCCAGTGCCTACTATGTGCCAGGCACAAAGTGCTTTACCTATATTAACTCATTTAATTCTCACAACCCCAGGGAGTAATGATTTTCATAATCTTCATTTAGGACATATGGAAATTGAGAGATATAAGTCAAAGAACTTGCCCAAAGTTACACACCTAGTAAGTGAGAGAAGAGAGATTTGAACTCAGGCACTCTGGCTCTAGAGCCTCTCAAACTATAAAGTTCTTAATGTGAGAGA
This sequence comes from Pteronotus mesoamericanus, assembly GCF_021234165.1. Classification (NCBI taxonomy): domain Eukaryota; kingdom Metazoa; phylum Chordata; class Mammalia; order Chiroptera; family Mormoopidae; genus Pteronotus; species Pteronotus mesoamericanus. The sequence continues at coordinate 65,666,033 of NW_026555321.1, forward strand.
CCACTTGGTTTCTCTCCAGCAGTTTCCAGCACAATGTGATTATACCACTGGCTCACAAATACAAGTGTCTCATGAGTCACTTGTCAGAGGCTGGGATAATACTGGTAACATCAAACCACCTTGAATATTCTCAAGGATGTGTGATGTCCATTACCAAGGGCAAGATAACTGTAACAGGGAGCTGGTGATGCTGCTTTTCCCTTTCTAGAAAAGAACAAGCTAATCTGAGGACCCACAGGCCTTTGTCTAGTTTCCCTATATGGATAATACAGTTCTGACTCAAAGACATGAAAGTTTTGGTTGAAAATATAGTTTCATGGAGTTAGGGGAATTATAACTTCTCTTGATTTCCTCATCACTGGAATATGTGATGAGAAAAAAGTAAGGTGGATTTAAGATTACATGCTGAAAGGAGGTAGCACAGTGTTTATGATTAAGGGTGACAGAAAACTAAGGGAGACAGAAGGCAGGAAAACAATGACAAGTAAGTCTGCTTTTGCTATATTAAGACTGCCAACAAAGACATCTATCTGTTAGCCTAGGAGTTCTGTGTCCTGTCAGCCAAATGTTTATCACCTGCCTCTCTGGAAGATACTTACTGGAAAACATTCTACAAAGTTAAACACACCCTATAAATGCCATAAAACACACTGGAGACATTCCCAGCCATGTCTAACCTCACCGAGACAACTAAATAGTTGATTAACATCCAGAGAAACATCCATATCTGACACTCCAGTCATTTAATATTTTATTTATTTATTTATTTATTTATTTATTTATTGTTGTTCATACACCTGTCCCCATCTTTCCTGCAACCACTTTCCCCTGCCCCACCCAACCTCACCTCCCTCCCTCAATCCTTCCTCTTTTGGTTTTGTCCATGGGTCCTTTATACATGTTCCTTGAGGACCTTCCCATTTCTTTTCCCCTGTTACCTCCCTCCCCACTCCCTTCTGATTAGTGTAGTTTGTTCTTTATTTCAATGTCGCTGGTTCTATTTTGCTTCATTGTTTGTTTTGTTGACTAGGTTCCACTTATAGAAGAGATCGGATGGTATTTATCTTTCATCACCTGATTTATTTCATAATACTCTCTAGCTCCACCCATGCTGTCACGAAGGGTAGTAGCTCTTTCTTTCTTTCTGCTGTGTAGTATTCCATTGTTTAAATGGACCATAGTTTTTGATCCACTCACTTACTATTGGGCGCTTGGGTTGCTTCCAACACTTGGCTATTGTAAATTGTTCTGCTATGAACATTGGGGTTCATAGGTTCTTTTGAATTGGTGTTTCGGTATTCTTAGGCGTACACTTCCAGTAGTGGAATCGCTGGGTCAAAAGGCACTTGCATTTTTATTTTTTGTGAAAATTCCATACTGTTTTCCACAATGGCTACACCAGTCTGAATTCCCACCAACAGTGTACTAGGGTTAGTTTTTCTCCATCACCTCACCCGTACTTCTTGTTTGTTGATTTGTTTATAATGGTCATTCTGACTGGTGTGAAGTGGCTTTAATTTGCATTTCTCTGATGGCTGGTGATGATGAGCATCCTTTCATATGTATCTAGGCCCTGTGTATGTCCTCCTTGGAGAAGTGTCTGTTCAGGTTCTTTGCTCACTTAAGTGGGTTGTTTGTCTTCCTGGAGTGAAGTCATCTGAGTTGTATATATTTTGGAGATCAAACGCTTGTCCAAGGTATCATTGGCAAATATAGTTCCCCATACAGTTGGTTGTCTTTTCATTTTGATGATGTTTTATTTAGCCATGCAGAAGCTTCTTATTTTGATGAAGTCCCATTTCTTTATTCTTTCCTTTATGACCCTTGCTCTAGGGGACATATTGGTGAAAATATTGTGTGGAATATCTGAGATTTTCCCGCCTATGTTCTCCTCTAGGACTTATATGGTATTATGACGTGTATTTATATGTCTTTTATTGACCTTGACTTTATTTTTGTGTATGGTGTAAGTTGGTGGTCAAGTTTCGTTTTTTTTTCCATGTAGTTGTCTAGATCTCCCAACACCATTTGTTGAAGAGGTTCTTTTTACTCCATTTTATGCTTCTGCCCTCTTTGACAAATATTAATTGACCATAGAGACATGGGTTTCTTTCTGGGCTCTCTATTCTATTCCATTGATTTGTGTGTCTATTCTTATGCCAGTACCAGACTGTTTTGATTACAGCGGCCTTATAATATACTTTGATGTAAGGTATTGTGATCCATCCTACTTAATTCTTCCTTCTCAAAATTCCTGAAGCTATTCAGGGTCATATCTGGTTCAACACAAATTTTTGAAATGTTTCTTCTGTATCTGTGAAATACTTCATTGGTATTTAAATAGGGATTGCGTTGAATCTATAAATTGCTTTGGGTAGTATGGACATTTTGATGATGTTAATTCTTCCAATCCATAAACACGGTATACATTTCCATTTATTTGTGTCTTCCTCAGTTTCTTTCTCCAGTGTTGTATAGTTTTCTGCATACAAGTCTTTTACCTCCTTAGTTAAGTTTCTTCCTAGGTACTTTATTTTTCTTGCTGCTAGAGCCAATCGGATTTTTTTTCCTGATTTCTGATTCTGATATTTCATTGTTGTTGTACAAAAATTCCTAAATACTAACTTTATATCCCACTGTTTTTGCCAAATTCACTTATTAGGCCAAATAGTTTTTGGTTGGAGTCTACAGGGTTTACTATGTACACTATCTACAAATAATGACGGTATTACTCCTACTTTTCCAATTTGAATGACTTTTGTTTCTTTTTCTTGTCTGAGCATTGTGGCTAGGACTTCCAATACTATGTTGAATAGAAGTGGTGAAAACAGACATCTTGTCTGGTTCCTGATCTTAGTGGGAAAGGTTTTAGTTTTTGCCCATTGAGTACGATGTTCACTGGAGGTTTTTCATATATCGCCTTTACTATGTTGAGGTATGCCATCTTCCCACTTTACTGAGTGTTTTTATTATAAATTCATGCTGTACTTTATCAAATGCTTTTTCTGTATCTATCAATATGATCATGTGGTTTTTGTCTTTCCTTTTGTTTATATGATGTATTGTTTATTGATTTGCAAATATTGAAGTATTCTTGCTTCCCAGGGATGAATCCTACTTGATCATGGTGGATGATCTTTTTAATGCATTGCTGGATGAGATTAGCCAATATTTTGTTAAGGATTTGAGCATCTATGTTCCTCAGCAATATTGGCCTGTAGGTTTCTTTCCTTATTGTGTCTTTATGTGGTTTTGGGATTAGGATGCTGGCCAATAAAGAGTTTGGGAGTCTTCCTTCTTCTTGGATTTTTTGGAATAGTCTGAGAAGGATTGGGGTTAGCGCTTCCTTAGATGTTTTGTAAAATTCTCCTGTGAAACCATCTGGTCCAAGGCTTTTGTGTGCTGGGAGTTTTTTGATCACTGCTTCAATTGCACCAGCATTTATTGGTCTGCTCAGTCTTTCTTCTTCTTAATTCAGTTTTGGAAGATTATATTATTCTTGAAATTTGTCCATTTCACCCAGGTTTTCCAATTTCTTCGCATATAGTTTTTCATAGTCATTCTTACAATCCTTTGTATTTTTGTGGTATGTTGTTATTTCTCCATTTTCATTTCTGATTTTATTTATTTGGGTCTTCTTCCTTTTTTCTTGGAGTCTGCTTAAAGACTTGTTGATTTTATCTTTTCAGAGAACCAGCCCCTGGATTTATTAATCCTTAGAATTGTTCTTTTAGTCTCTATGTCATTCAGTTCTGCTCTGATCTTTACTGTTTCCTTCCTTTTACTCACTCTGGCATGTTTGTTATTGTTCCTCCACTTCTTGTAGATGTAGGGTTAGGCTGTTTATTTAAAATATGTCTATCTTTTACAGGTAGGCCTGTAATTACTATGAACTTTCCTCTCAGAACTGCTTTCACTGTGTCCCATAGGTATTGGACTGTTGTGTGTTCATTTTCATTTGTTTCCAGAAACTTTCTGATTTCTTCTCATCTCACTATTGTCCCATTCATTGTTTAAAAGCATGCTATTTAATCTCCATGAGTTTCAATGTTTTTGAGTTTTTTCCTTGAGGTTGGTGTCTAGTTTCAAGCACTTGTGGTCCAAAAAAATGCTTGTTATGATTTCAATTTTCTTAAATTTGTTGAGACTTGATTTCTGTTCTATCATGTGGCCTATCTTTGAAAATGTTCCATGTGGATTTGAAAAAAATGTGTATTTTGCTTCTTTGGGAAGAAAGCTTCCATATATGTCACTTAAATACACTTGATGTAGAGTACTGTTCAATGCTGCAATACCCTTATTGATATTTTGTTTGGGAATCTATCCATTGTTGACAGTGGGGTGTCAAAATCCCCTAGTATAAGTGTGTTGCTATCTACATCTTTCTGGAAGTCTTCCAAGATTTTCCTTATATATTTGGGTGCTCCTATGTTGGGTACATATAGGTTTACAATGTTTATGTCTTCTTGATGGATTCTTCTTTTGAGTATTATGTAATGTCCTCCTGTGTCTTTTTTAAAATTTAATCTTTTTTAATTTTTATTTATTTACTTTTAAAGAGACAGTAAGGTAGGGAGAAAGAGAAGGGGAGAAACATAAATGTGTGGTTGCCTCTCACACACTCCCTACGGGGGACCTGGCCCACAACCCAGGCATATACCCTGACTCGGAATCAAACTAGCAACCCTTTGGTTCACAGGATGGGCCTCAATCCACTGAGCAACACCAGTGAGAGTCTTCTGTGTCTCTTTTTATGGCCTTTGTTTCAAAGTCTATTTTCTCTGATACCCCAGGTTTTTTATCCTGTCCATTTGCTTGAAATAATTTTTTCCTACCCTTCACTTTCAGTCTGTGTAGGTCTTTTTTTCTGAGGTGGGTCTCGTAGGCAGCATATGTGTGGGTCATGTTTTCTTATCCATTGAGCGAACCTATGTCTTTTGACTGGAGCATTTAATCTATTTATATTTAAGGTTATTATTGATAGGTACTTATTCATGTTTTCCCTTTGTACCTGTGTTCCTCTCTCTCTCATTCTTTTCCTTCATTTTCTTATAGCAATTGCTTTAGCATATCTTCTAGTGCTGGTTTAGTGGTGTATTCTTTTAGCCTTCTTTTGTCAGGGAAACTCCTTATTTTGCCTTTGATTTTAATTGAGAGCCTTGCTGGATAGAGTAGTCTTGGGTACAGGTCTTTACTTTTCATTACTTGGAAAATTTCTTGCTATTTCTTTCTGGCTTGTAGAGTTTCTACTGAGAAGCCAGCTGTAGCCTTACTGGCAGTTCCTTTGTATGTTTCTTTTTGTTTCTCTGTTGCTGCCTTCAAGGTTCTTTCTTTGTCTTTGAAATTTGCCATTTTAATTATGATGTGTCTTCAAGTGGGCCTCTTGTGTTCCTCTTGAAAGGGACCCTATGTGCTTCCTGGACTTGTGTGACTTTTTCTCTCTTAAAAGTTAGGGAACTTTTCCATCATTACTTTTTCAAACAGGTTTTCTATCCCTTGCTCCTCTTCTTCTCCTCCTGGTATACCTATTGTATAGATATTATTGCATTTCATGTTGTCTTGCTTTTCCCTAACTACCTCTTCATTCTTTTTTAGTCTTTTTTTTTTAAATTTTTTTGCTCTTTCTGGGAGCTTTTTTCTACCTTGTCCTCCAGCTCACTGATTTGATCTTCTGCTTCATCAAGCCTCCTTTTGATTCCTCTTACTGTGTTCCTCAATTCAAACATTGTATTCTTCAGTTCTTCTTGGCTCTTGTTGATAGTTTTTCTATATCCTTTTTCATGCTCATATAGTTTGCAGTAAGTTCCTCATAGTTTCCTTGTAGTTTTTGATAATTCTCACTTGAGCTCATTGAGCTTCGTTAGAATGATTGTTTTGAACTCAATCTGATAGTTTACTTGCCTCTATTTTATTTTGCACTCTTTCTGAGGATTCCTCCTTTCCTTTCAATTGGAGGTTGTTTCTTCCTTTGTCTTCCCATTATTTGTGAGACTTTTCTTTTTTGCTTCTGCTTCTTAAATTGACCTGTTTGACTCCCTGACTTTGTGGTGTGAACTTTTATGATAGGAGACCTGTGAGATTCAGTCTCCTTGATCTCCTGAACTTGATACTCTTGGGATGCCTTTTATGCTATTTATGTTGATTCTCTGGAAGTAACTGGGTTTTGATTGTTGTTTGGTCATTGTTTGGTGGGTCCTTCCCTCCAGCTGGTTGACTAAGGGTCACTCTGCCCACCACATCTTGTGTGTTGTTGTCCAGGTGCTGCCAGAACAAAACCACAAAGCCGAGGAAACACACCCACATCTGAAAAAACAACTGCCCCCTGCAATCCCACTATCAACAGAAAATGAACCAAGATTAAAAAGGCTGTAAAGAGATCAAGACTATTATAAGAAAGGAGAAAAATAAACTATAGTATAAAATCTAGGGACTTAATATGCACAAACTTGGTGTACACTAACCTTAAATGCCACAAAGTTGGCAGCCTGCTGGAGACTTCCAGGGATGTACACTCTATGGTTGTCTCCTTCAGTTGTTAATCTATTCACTCTATACGCAGCACCACAGGGTGGGGCAGAATCCCTCCTTCAGTGGGGATATTGCTTCCCCTCAGGCTGCTGCTGCTCTGAGGGGACTGTTCCGCCTGAGCCAGATGGCTGCTGCCATATGGGGGATGACTCAGCACCAAGATCCTGGTGGCTAGTCTTTCAGTCCTCTCCCCAAAGCATCTGTCTCCAGTCTCTCCTCTGGCATCTCTAGCCCACTCTGTCCCCACCTTTGCTGGAGCCCAGGGTAAGTGCCTGCAAATAAAAATTTATGTGCTGGCTCTTTAAACTGTTCTTTGCCTCTCCATTTGCCCATCTCTGGCAGAGAGCAACCCTGCCACTTTTCACAGCTGGCTGTTATCTGTGTACTTTTGGGGCTCTTTTGCTGTAGGCTGTGGATACTCACTTATGGTTTAGACCCCAGTCTTTTCAGGGGAATTTAACTGGCTGCTTAAATATCCCTCTCGCACTGCTGTCTATGGGCACCCATCCAGCCTTCTTGAGTCTTCCCACCAACTCCTTACCAGTTAAGTTGTGCTGAAGCTGATTCTTCTGACCGAGGTTATAAGGCTTCTCTCTTGCTATTGTTCAGTTGTTTGTTCCTGGTGATTTCTCCACAATTTAGTTTTAATTCCAGATTGGTCCTGGAAGGAGGTCAGTGTGACTTCTGTTCAGTCTTCTGCCATGTTACCCCTCCAGATTCTCCAGTCATTTTAAATCTTTCAAAGCTGAGAAGATTCAGTAAAAATAACCCAAAATAAAGTATGTTTTCTACTATTAATCATTAGTGCTCTGGGTTGGTTTTTTTTTTTTCCCCCAGCATTTTAATGTAGCACTTTGAACAAACTTGGAAGCTGTACTCTATTTCATTTACTTGAGGTTCTGTATTAATTACTTATGTATAAACTACCTGATTGATCTAGGCAGTCTAGGGCAGCATTTAAACTAGACTGGCTTTCTTTCAAATGCCACTCTCTGTAAAAGATGAAATTTAATATCTATTAGTAAAAAAATCATTCAGATTTTATACACATAAAAGAAGAAATTTCAATAAATAATGTCTTTCACAAACATTGGTCATGTTGTAATCAGTTAATATTGCTATTTACATACTAATATAGACTTTATACAACAACGCACTGACTTTCAAACTGCTCTGCTGATGCCCAGAGTTCCAGGGTGTATAAGGAGCCTTTTTGGGTGAAGAAAGAGTGGCCAAAGGAATTGGCTCAAGGCCCACTAGCACCATTCTAGTCAATTTTTAAATCTATCATAAATTTCAGTTTACATACAATGTTGTTTGGGGGGAAAACTTCCAGTTAAAAAAATATATATAAACTACCCTTAATGAAATTCTGTTCTTTAAAAGAAAAATACTGCAAATCCATATCTAGTTTTCAACCTATAAAATAAAATTATTGTTTTAGTGACTTCTAAAATAAGGTGCTTCAACTTTGCTCAGTTAATGATTTATGTATTTCATATGAAGTAAGATTCAAGTGTTATCACAAAATACTTAAGTCACAATTTAAGATAATATGCTCTCAATCTGAAAAAGAAAAACTAAATATTTAGATGCCTGTTTCTAAAATAAGTGTATTACCCCTCACAGTAATTATGACAATGAGATAAGTTTTTCTTTTCACCAGTCATGTTTCTTAGTTATTGAAGTTAAATTGACTACTTTCTCTCAGAGCTTTCTACAACCTACTCTATTTTAAGTTTCTCTATTCTTCCAAATGAATAGAAATGAAGCATTTGTATCATGCAATAAAATTAAATTTAGCTCATTTGCCTGAAGTTCAAGAGCAGTCTAATTTCACATTTATTCATTTGTGGTATTTCAAAATTTACGTGAAATGCTGTTATTGTTCTGAAATTTTTCTCCAACTTTAAAATAAAAAATGCTTTAGCTATTTTACTGAGATTCTATAAAATATATTTTAAGTTATGTAGACATAAAATAGTCAAGACCTCCTAATAACATTTCTTTCCTAAATGTCGTGACCAAGTAGATACATATAAGAATTGTTTTATGTAAAATTAAACTATTGATTCTTTATTATTCTTTATTATCTTCTTAAAATAAGAGAAACAAATAGATTCATAAAATTGGATGGAAGCTTTGAAATTATTTCACCTAACATATCTTTCTATTGTTTAATATGAGAAACCGAAGGGCACTGAAAAGTAAAATAACTTATTATTTAATAAAAAAAATTGTGACCAAAACACAATCTTCTAATAAAGAATGAATAATTTTAAAGGTGAATAAAAGTTACATTTAACCTGAGGAATTTGTTCATAACAGGAAGAGATGTGCGTTCTCAAAGGCATTGGAAAACACACAAAGGAAGAACTTTTGAGCACCCCAAAAAATAGATTGTCATCATTCAGAGGTACTCAGAAGACTGTTTGACTATAATCAAGAGAGAAATGTTTGTTCTTAGACAGCTGAAATTGAGATTAGGCACTAGAGAGATGGGCTAGCTATTAAAATGTCACTGACAGAGAACACAGTGGTTTCAAAATTAAACCCAAATCTATTAGGCTAATAGTGGGATTACAAAATAAATATCTTCTACTACCATATGTGAAAAAGAACAAATCTAATCTTCTCCATGAACCACATTCCCCTGTGCCATGAAAATTTAAAGTTTCTGATTAATATTATCTTGGCCACTTAGGATTTAACTAGTCTCCTTTTTAGTGTTAACATTTGCTTTTAAGTAAGTATGTCCCATGGAGTCTCCCAGCAGTTTCCAAAAATGTCAGAACATTATCTCCCACCCCATTTGCTCATCTATAAGGTGACCTTGCCACGCTCCATCAAGAAATGGGATCCAAAGTTCCAGTTCCAGATGGTGACATAAAAGGATCCCGAATCACCTCCTCCCCTAAATACACCAAATCTATAGCTACATATGGAACTACTTCCTCTGAAAAACATCTAAAACCTGGCTGAGTAGCTCCTTTGCATGGGTGAACTAGGGAAGGCCACATGGAAGTGGACAGGAAAGGCTGGGACACAATCTCCAAATCAACCCCACCTCCATGCAGCGACCAACCCAGAGTCTCCATAGTAGGGAGGAAACTAAAAACCCATGCTTCTCCTTGAAGAACAAAAAGTTTGAGCCCCATATCAGGCACCCCAGCTTTTAAAACCTTCACCTAAGAGATGAGATCCCAAAATATCTAGCTTTGAAAACTTCAGGGGTTAGATCCACAAAACTAGAACAACCTGAGAAGCAGTTCTTAAAAGACTCATTACTTGGACTCACCCATCTCAGGGACCAAGGCTGATCATGATGCACCTGAACTCTGTGTGTAAGAGGCTCATTTGCTCATCTTGGAGCATCAGGCCTGAAGGACAGGCACCTGGTTTGACACACTCTTGGGGGCCTGCCGGGGTGGTCTTCAGGGATGGAAACTGGTGGGAAAATCTTTGTACTCTCTCCCTCTGCATGCTCCAGAGCACCAGAATCTTCCAAAAGGGAACTTTCCCTCTGCCTCGTGCCAGGGTTTTGAGGTTGCCACTTCGGGACCTGTCTATAGGCCTGGCTTTGGGTGGCCACCAGGGCTGATGCTTGTAGTCCCAAAGGACTTTTTCTGTCTGGAAAAAGTCCAGTCATCATTACTATAAGGAGAATGGTTTCTGCGACATCAATGTAACCTGGCAGCCAAGGAGAGTGGACTGGAATGTGCATGCATGAACAATGACGACTTCACTGTACTAGTCAGTGGGGGAGGTAGATGCTGTTGCGTGAGCATGTCTACTGTGCATCCGTGGCATACAAAATGACTGAGTGAGTAGAGCAATGAATCTGCGTCGGATTTTGTGATAAGCTTGAACATTCCTCCATGAAACTATTTAGATGATTCAGAAGGCTGCAGCTATGGGCAACTGGTGATTGGCAGCTTCATCACAACAACACGCCTGCTCATGCATCACATTTTGTGCAGAGTTTTCTGGTGAAACATCAAATCACCCACATGACTCAGCTCCCTACCACCCAGATTTGGAGTCTTGAAACTTCTGGCTTTTTCAAAAACTAAAATCACCTTTGAAAGGGAAGAGATTTCAGGTTGTCGATGGGATTCAGGAAAATATGGTAGGACAGTTGATGGAGACTGGGATAACTGTGTAAGGTCCCAAGGTGCTTACTTTGAAGGGGACTGAGGCATCATTGTCCTATGTACAATATTTCTTGTATTTTGTATCTTCTTCAAAAAATGTCTCTATTTTTCATATTACCTGGCTGGATACCTTCTGGACAGACATCATATATTTGCACTTTAGAAGTTCCTGCCTGTCTATGGCCATACCACCCTGAATGTCCCAGATCACATCTAAAATCTCTTGCCTGAGGGTCTGGTTTCCAATCATCTGACTGAGGTGCTAACTGATCTCTTCCCCTTTGGGACACTGACAGGTCTTAGCACACCCTCAACTACTGGGAGCCATTACAAATAAAATAGGTTGCTTGCCCTACCAAGCAGATTTGAGAGATACCAAGAGTAGGGCAGGGTTGAGTGATAAGATTTACCTTCTACATAAAGCCACTCCTTCAGGACTGGGAGAGCTAGCTGTTTCATCCAATGATAGGTACCAACACAGAGAGTCAAACACAATTAAGAAACAAAGGAATATGTTTCAAATGAAAGAAGATTAAAAAACCTCAGAAAAACAACTCAAACTTAGTGCATTCACAAGTGTTTACACTATTATATATACCAATTATGTGAAACTTACTTTATATATTTAAGTTTTACTTTACATATCTAAGTGACATATAAAACTTACTTTATATATGTTAAATGTTATGTTGTATAGTTCAAATATTTTATAATTAAATGTTAACTAGCCATTTTATAAATTAAAACATGATTTAAAAAGCTTTAAAAAAAAAAAAAAGAGGCCTACATCTCTTCCCCTCACATCTAGGCAAGCTTGTGATTGCTTCAAACAATAGAGTATGACAAAGCTAGGTCATAAAAAAGCAATGCAGCTTTCGTCGTGCCCATAGGGACACATGTTTAGGACCCTGAGCCACCATGTAAAGAGTCCAACTACTCTGAGGCTTCCCTGTTTTGACAACAAGGCCATATTAGAAATAGTAGAGGTGCTCTGGTTGGCAGCCCAAGGGAAGTCTTAACCAACCGCCACTGTCAGCCAGTAGACATGTGAGTGAAGACACCTCCTGGTGATTCCAGCCCTGAACATCATTCTCAGCCAGTAAGTATTCCTAGGTAAGGCTTCGCATGTCACGTGGTGCAGAAAAATCCTCCTCACCATACCTTGTCCAACTCTCAGACTATACAATCCAAGAGCATAATAAAATCATTGTTTTACATCACTAAGTGTTTGAGTGGTTTATTATGTTGCAGTAGTAACTGAAACACTCCCTTGATCCTGGCTACACCCTGACAGTGTCAGGGAATATGATGGACTCCTGGTGTTACAGCACAGGTTATCCTCTGGATCCTTTCTAGTTTCTGTTGTGTTGTGACTGGCCTAATCTAATTCCTGAATGGGTGTCTCCCATTTCGTAATGTGTCTATGGAAGCATTATGATGGCATCTACCATCAGAGTTTACGGTCTCAAATCTGTGACTCTGGTAATCTACCAGCCAATTCCCTTCAATAGACTTGTGAGTCCACCCTTGCCATCTTGGACAGAGCCAACTAGGACCTTCTCTCTGAGTTTTACAGTGTCACCTGAGCTTGCTTCCATGAGATCCAATCACGTGGTCAGAGTTTTCTGCACATGTCCGGACACTCCAAACACATGCACTGGGCTCTGTTACCAACAGAGGAAAATGAGGACATGGAAATCTGATCTCTTTGCCACACCATCCTCTTTTCCTTTCCCAAATCCACATGTTCAGAGAAGGAGATATTCCACTTCTATTCTCTCTAGCAATACTCTGGTTTCTCTTCAGATCATATCAATCTTTTGCCTTTTACTATTCTTTCTAGCAAAGACTTCTCCTCTGTCCTTTCTCCTTTCCAGGAGACATCAACCTCAGTTCCCAGTCTCAACATTAGAAGAGGCATCTTCTCTAAAGAATAAATAATATAATCTGAGCTACTAGACATGGCTCTTCATATGGAGGCCATTAAGAAAAAACAAAAACTCTATATTGGTTTAATACCATGAAAACATCATTCCTGTCACACTAAGGAATTTATACTTTTCCAATCATAAAATGAAAACTTGAGAAGAAAGGCTCCTGCTTTACTGTTGACTTGTTTATCATACATGTCTTCACTTAGCAGAAACATAATATGGCTGCAATGTTTGGGCCATTTATAATATAAATTCAAAATCATTATCTTCCTCTGAGTTTCTTTTTGTCATTCCAGTTAATCCCCAAACTCTCCATGGGTCAGATCTAATATAGTGAATATTTATTTTCTTATTTCTTTTTCCCCCTTATTCATCATTCATCCTATTTTAAAAGTGGGATAAATAATTCATATTTTTGAATCAGTTGTCCCCTCTGCACAACACTTAGAGCAATAGAAGAATGCTCTGTCCCCACTACCAAATCATATGGAATGGCATAGCCAATAATGCCAATCTAGAATTGAGCAGGAGTTGGTGTGCAAAGTGAAATCTCTATGAGGAATTCTGGTAATTAAACTGCATATGTCTCACTGAACTCTGCTCCATATGTGGTCAATACATTGACCAGATTTCTACTATTTAAAGTCAAGAGCCAATTACTACACAAAACAGTGACAATATGTTTATGCCAATTCAACCATTAAAGCTTGCTTTCCCATTTTGATGGTTGTCAGATGGGAGAGAAGGAAGGGGGGAGGGGTGAAAAAGGTGAAGGAATTAAGAAGTGCAAATTGTCAGTTATAAAAGCAGTCACCGAAATGTGAAGCATGGCATAGGAAATATAGTCAATAATATTGTAATAACTATGTATGGTGTCAGATGAGTACTAAATTTATCAAGGTGGTCACTTTGTAAATTATATAAATGGATAATCACCATGTTGTGTATCTGAAACTAATATAATACTGTATGTCAATTATAAGAGAAAAATAAACCAGCTTGTTTTCCAATGATAACTTTAATCATATAAACATCAGTAAAATGTGCTTTTGAATTCAAAAGCAAATATGAAATAACATTTCATTACCCATCTCAGTTAACTTATACCATCATGTCATGTTTATGAGACGCTAGAGAGCAAAGCATTTTAAATGCACCTATGTCTCTTAAGACTCTAGAAGACAGGACTTCCTCTGTCTTGCTCATATTTGTATTCCCAGGACTAGCATCTGGCACAGAAGCACTTTGAACAAATGAATGAGCCTAATCCAACCCTTTTATTTTACAACTGAGGACCCTGAGACCCAAAGAGGACTTGCATCTTCTCTCCGCCTTCAGCAAGAACAACTAAGAGGTTGCTAAAATGAATCTGTACTTGGTATGCCTGTTTTCAGAATGTGGCTTATAGTAGATGTCTGTGGTTTATAAGCTATATACACATTTTTAGTATTTGCTCTAGTAATTTAGTTCAAAATTGACAAGTACATTCAATAACATTTAGCTTCTCTTGGCTTACTAGCTATATTGATTATTTTTGCTTCTGATTAAGAGAGTTGACGAATCAAAAGAGAACAAGAAGAAAAATGCATACAAAATAGTCAGTCAGTTTGGAACATATGTCTTTACTATACTTTAACTTTTCTTTGGAATGAATTAAATGATATACTTAGGTAAAAAATACAATTTAAGTAATTCTGCATATTACAGTCACTTTGATGAAGAACAAAATCTTTAAAATGTTATGATACTGACAATTAGGTTGTAGCAAGACTGTTTCTTTAATTTATATTATATATTATTTAAAATTTGTTTACTATTTTTATTTAAAATGTGTTTACCCCTTCCCTTGGTATCTTGCAATTTTCGCTTAAATTCAGTATTTATTATGTGCAAACCCAGACTGCCTACCTCACTGGAGTTTACAATCAAAGGTACAAGGGGAAAAAAAGGGTACCAAGACACATAGGGGAAAGAGATTAAAATAAAATTTAAAAACACTATGGTAGATCTATATACACAATGTTTTAGGCACAACTATTAGAAATAAGTAATTCTGCAAGGGAAATCTTAGAAGTTCTTTTTTTTTCAATCCTCACCAGAGGATATGTTTTTATTGATTTCAGAGAGAGAGGGAAATGGAGAGACAGAGAAACATTGATATGTAAAAGATCCATCAGTTGCCTCCTGTACGCGCCCTGGCCAGCAATGGAACTAACAACTTTTTGGTGCCCGGGATGATGCTCCAACTACCTGAGCCATCTGGCCAGAGCTAGAAGTCATTTTAAAAGAGGTAATTCTGAGCCAGGCTCTAAAAATATGAAGTAAGTTATTAGATGAAAGAAAGTGAAAAGAAGAAATAAAATGTAACACCAAAAGAAAAAAAAACAATTAAACAGAGAAGTGAAACAACTAGTAAGAATTAGAAATATCCAATTACTTTTGGTGAGTAGAAAGGAGACACAGAGTGTTTTACTAGTATAATTCTTAAAAGAGAGGTTGGAATCAGATTATGAAGAAGTTTTTGCACTATGATAATGAGTTTTAGCTTCATCTTATAGTAATGGAAAGTAATTTCTAAACAGGAGAGTAATATAATATGGTTTATAGATATGAAAAATAATCAATTGAAATAATGAAGGGACTGAACAGAAAGACTATAACACAGACTAGTTGAATGGGTCAAATTGGTTGACAAGTAGTATCAGAAAAAATGGAAAGGAGGGATAGATTCTGGATATCATTGAATAGCACATTCTAAAGATGATTGATTTACTATGAACCATAGAGGAAAGAGGTGAATCAAAATTTCTAGGCTGGAATAAATTAAAAAGATCATGAACCTTAATCAAGTGGGATTCATCCCGGGGATGCAAGAATGGGTTCAATATTTGCAAATCAATAAACATAATACATCTCATAAACAAAATGAAAGACAAAAACCACATGATCATATCAATAGATGTGAAAAAAGCATTTGATAAGGTACAGCACCCATTTATGATAAAAACACTCAGCAAAGTGGAGTAAAGGGGGCATACCTCAACATAATAAAGGCCATATATGAAAAACCTATAGCCAACCTCATAATTAATGGGCAAAAATTAAAAGTTTCCACTAAGATCAGTAATAAGATGTCCGCTTTTACCACTTCTATTTAACATAGTATTGGAAGTCCTAGCTACAGTGATCAGACAATAAAAAGAAATAAAAGGCATCAAAATTAGAAAGGAGGAAATAAAACTGTCCTTGATTGTAGATGGCATGATAGTAAACATAGAACACCCCTTAGACTCCACCCAATAACTACTCGACCTAATAAGTGAATTTGGCAAAACAGCAGGATACAAAGTCAATATTCAGAAATCAAAGGCATTTTTGTACATCAGAAATGAAATAGCAGAAGCAGTAATCAAGAAAAAAACCCCTTTGCTATAAGAACAAGAAAAATAAAGTACCTAAGAATAAATCTAACCAAGGAGGTAAAAGATCTATACTCAGAAAACTACACAACAGTGAAGAAAGAAATTAAGGAAGACACAAATAAATGGAAGCATATACCATGTTCAATGATTGGAACAATTAACATCATCAAAATGTCCACACTACCCAAAGCAGTTTATAGATTCAATGAAATCCCTATTAAAATACCAATGACAAATTTCACAGACATGTAACATTTAAAAAATTTATATGGAACCATAAGTGACATTAAGTGGCCGCAGCAATTTTGAGAAAGAAAAAAAAAATAGGAGGGATCACAATACCTGACATCAGACTACATTACAAGGCAACTGTCATCAAACTGTCTGGTACTGACATAAGAACAGACACATAGATCAATGGAACAGCATAGAGAGCCCAGAAATAAACCCATGTCTCCATGGTCAATTAATATTCCCAAAGGATGCAGAAGCATACAATGGAGTAAAAATAGCCTCTTCAACAAATGCTGTTGAGAAAGCTGGACAGCTACATGCAAAAAATTGAAATTTCGACCACCAACTGACACCATACACAAAAATAAACTCAAGACGGATAAAAGACTTAAACCTAAGTCACAACACCATAAAAGTCCTAGAGGAGAACATAGGCAGGAAACTCAGATATCCCACGCAGCAAAATTTTTACCAATATGTCCCCTAGAGCAAGGGAAATAAAGGAAAGAACAAATGGGACTATACCAAAATAAGAAGCTTCTGCACAGCTAAAGAAAACATGAGTAAAATGAAAAGGGAGCCAACCATATGTAAATGAGTCAGTAAATGAGTGGATCAAAACACTATGGTACATTTACACAATGGAATACTATGCAGGAGAAAGAAAGAAAGAGCTACTACCCTTTGCAACAGCATGAATGGAACTAGAGAGCCTAGTGCTAACGAAATAAGTCAGGTGGTAAAAGACAAATACCATATGATCTTACCTATTAAGTAGAACCTAATCAGCAAAATAAACAGGCATGGAAAATATGACTAACAACATTGAAAGAACAAACAAACCGACAGGGATGGGAGGGAGGGAGCAGCATAGCGGGGAGGGAAAGAAAAAGGGTCAGATCAAGGAACAGGTGTGAAGGACACATGGAGGAAGCCAAGGTGCGGAAGTATTGATGGGAGGTGGGAATGGGTGGAGCAGGGGAAGATGGTGGCAGGTAAATGGACAAAAATGTATTTGAACAACAACCACCAAAATATATATATAAATTTCTAGGCTCGGCAATTGTATGAATGCTGATAATTTTAACCAAATAGAGAGAGATACACTAAAAAGACTCAAAAGCCATAGTATTTGTAAGATATAATGGCAGTATTTGAAATTTAAAATTGAAAAACTCAACAATTGACATTTAATTTTTACTGATCTGGTTAAATCAATCGGCTGTATTTCCTTATCACAAGAAAAAGTTTTGAGAGGCCACAGCAAGGACCTACTGGATAGAGTGCTCCTGGTGACCATGTGATGACACACTTGATGGAGACATATTTGAAGCAGAGAAGACTAGATATCCTCTAACTACCCTAACTTCTCATGATGCAACTGTAGGGAGTGCCACTTATTTCTCAGTTTTGATGGCATATTCCACACTGTCAGCCTCTCGTTCGATCTGTCCTAGCAGCAATAGAAAGAATTACCTAACAATTGGATGAGTTTAGAATACGTTAGAGTTCAAGTACTCTGAGAAGCAGCTGCAAGACGGATTAGACAGGCAAGAGGTCAACTGGGAGAAATGCCCATGAAGGATGGGAAGGATCCAGCAAAAGGGAAAGAGTCTTCACAGTGTGATGCAGGTCTGACACCTGCCAAGGAGAACTGGCAAGAAGAGCCCTCTGACTGTTGTGTCATTCCAAGAGAGTTTTGTCAAGGCCAGCATGGGGCCTCAAGCTAAGGTTCCCCAATAGAAGAGTCTGCCCTTAAGACTGGCATAGTACCCAAGATGAACTCAGATGACAAGGAGGAGCCCAAAAGTGGCTACACAGCAATTGCAGATTTGGCTCCAGAGGCAGCATGTGTTGCCTGGTTCCTTCCTCTCTCTCTTCTCTTGGGAACCAAACCCTTTCCCAAAGATTACCTTCCTATAGCTCTCAGTCAGGACATAGATTTGCCCTCTGCTGGGTAAGGATGCCTGCATTTATTTTTTAATAGAGGGATAAAATACCTCATGCATGAAACCAGGTACCATGTAACAGAAAGGAGAATTAAACTTTCAGGGCTGACAAATATCAGGGGTGCCTGAGGCTTCTGGGGTAGGTACCTACCACAGATAGATACATAGCTTTCTTTTCTAAGACTGGTGTTATAGAAATTTTTATGAAGCTATTTTGAAGTTTACAATTATGCAATTGGTTTTTTCTGCCCTGGCTTGAAAGATTGTAGCCTTAAGCCCAGGGTGTTTTTCACTTGATGGTGACCACAGCTATTGGAGGCTCTTTGGGGGCAGTGCAACTCACACCAGGACTAGTCAGACAAAAGGTATAATGACTGTGGGGCTGCAAGCATCATCAAAGGTTTGATGGAAAAATACCATATGATTTCACTCATATGTGGAATCTACTAAACAAACTGAACTAACAAGCAAAATAGAGACAGACTTATAGATAAAGAGCAGACTAACAGCTCTGGGTTGGGGAGGATGGTGAGGGTAGAGGAATAGAGCCAAAAAAAAAGACTCATGGACAATAGAGTCATGATTGAGGGGACGAGTGGGTGGGTGGAGATGGAAGAGGGTATAAGGGGATAAATGGTAATGGAAAAAAACAATAAAAAATAAACAAAAATGGGGGGGTGTTTTTATCATAAATGGATGCTGTACTTTATCAAATACTTTGTCAGCATCCAATGTTAGGATCATGTGGTTTTTGTCTTTCATTTAGTTTATGTGATGTATTACATTTATTGATTTGAGTATATTGTACCATCCTTGCATCCTTAGGACGAATCCCACTTATCATGGTGTATGATATTTTTAATGCATTGCTGGATCCAGATTGCCAATATTTTGTTGAGGATTTAGGCATCTAATTTCATCAGCAATATTGGCTTGTAATTTTCTTTCTATGTTGTGTCTTTATCTGGTTTTGGGATTAGGATGATGCTGGCCTCATAAAAAGAGTTTGGGAGTCTTCCTTCTTCTTGGATTTTTTGGAATAGTTTGAGAAGGACTGTGGTTAGCTCTTCCCAGAATGTTTGATAAAATTCTCCTGTGAAGCCTCCTGTTCCAGGGCATTTGTGTGCCAGGACTTTTTTTATTACTGCTTCAATTTCACTAGCTTTTATCGGTCTATTCAGGCTTACTGTTTCTTCTTAACTCAGTTTTGGAGGAATATGTGTTTCTAGAAATTTTTCCCTTTCACCCAGGTTTTCAAATTTCTTGATATATACTTGTTCATAGTAACTTATTACAATCCTTTGTATTTCTGTGGTATTGTTTGTAATTTCTCCTATTTCATTTCTGATTTTATTTATCTGGGTTTTCTCTCTTATTTTCTTGATGAGTCTGGTTAAGGCCTTGTCGATTTTGTTTTTTATCTTTTCAAAGAACCAGCTCCTGGATTTACTGAACAATTCCTCTGAATTGTTCTTTTAGTCTCTATGTCATTTAATTCTGCCCAGATCTTGCTTATTTCCTTCCTTCTACTGCTTTGAGCTTTGTTTGTTGTTGTTACTCTAGTTCTTGTAGATGCAAGGTTAGGTTGTATATTTAAAATTTTTCTATCTTTTTTTAAGTAGGCCTGTAATACTATGAACTTCCCTCTCAGGACTGCCTTCACTGTGTGCCATAGGTTCCAAGATGTGTGTTCATTTTTGTTTGTTTCCAGAAACTTTTTGATTTCTTACTTGATCTCATTGTTAACTCATTCATTGTTTAATAATATGTCATTCAGACTCAATGGATTTGGCTGTTTTTGAGTTTTTCCCTTGAGGTTGGTGTCTAGTTTCAAGCTGTTGTGATCCGAGAAAATGTCAATATTCTGATACTGAAGGCATTTTTGTACACTAACAATAAAATATCAGAAACAGAAATTAGGGGAAAAATTAGGGGAAGCAACAAGAAAAATAAAATACCTAGGAATAAACCTAACCAAGGAGGTAAAAGACCTGTACTTGGAAAACTACACAACACTGGAGAAAAAAATTAAGAAAGGCACAAATAACTGGAAGCATATACTGTGTTCATGGATTGGAAGAATTAACATCATTAAAATGTCCCTACTCCCCGAAATAATCTATAGTTTCAATGCAATCCTTATTAAAATACCAATGGCATATTTTACAGATACAGAACAAATGTTTCAAAAATTTATATGGAACCATAAACAACTCCAAATAGCCTCAGCTATTCTGAGAAAAAAAGAACAAAGTAGGGGGGCTCACAATACCTAATGTTGAACTATATTACAAGACTGTAATCCAAACAGTCTGGTAGTGGCCTAAGAACAGATTCATAGAACAATGGAATAGAATAGAGAGCCCAGAAATAATCCCACGTCAATGTGGTCAGTTAATAATTGACAAAGGGGGCAGGAACATAAAATGGAGTACAAATATCCTTTTCAATAAATGGTATTGAGAAATCTGGACAGGTATACACAAAAAAAATGAAACTTGACCACCAACTTACACCATACACCAAAATGAACTTACGATGGATAAAAGACTTAAATATAGGTCATGACAAAATAGTTTTCTCCTAGAGGAGAAAACAGGCAGGAAAATTTCAGTTATCTCACACATCAATATTTTCACTGATATATCCCCTAGGGCAAGGGATATAAAGGAAAGAATAAACAAATGGGACATATCACATTAAAAAGATGCTGCACAGCTAAAGAAACATCAACAAAATGAAAAAAGAACCAAATGTATGGGAAAATATATTTGCCAATGATACCTCAGATAAGGGTTTGATCTCCAAAATACAGAAAGAACTCACGACTCTACAATGGACTTGAACAGACACTTTTCCAAGGAGGACATAAATAGGGCCCAAAGGCATATGATTGAAAACCCAACATCACTAGTTATCAGAGATACAAATTAAACCCATAATGATATTACCACCTCACACCAGTCAAATGTCTATCATTAACAAATCAACAAACTACAAGTGCTGGAGATAAGGGAACCTTAGTGTACTTTTGGTAGGAATGCTGACTGGTGCAGCCACTGCGAAAAACAGTATGGAATTTCCTCAAAAAACTAAAAATGGAACTGCTTTTTGATCCAGTGATTCCACTGCTGGGATTATACCCTTAAGAGTCCTGAAACACCAATTCAAAAGAACCTATGCACCCTAATGTTCATAACAGCATTATTCACAATAGCCAAGTCCTGAAAACAGCCTTCGTGCCCATCAGTAACTGAGTGGATCAGAAAACTGTTGTACACTTACACAATGGAATACTAAGCAGCAGAAAGAAAGAACTCCTACCCTTCATGACAGCATGGATGGAACTGGAGAGCATTATGCTAAGCAAAATAAGCCAGGTGGTGAAAGACAAACACCATCTTATATCACCTATAAGTCAAACCTAATCAACAAAACAAACAAGCCAAATAGAAGCAAAGACATGGAAATAAAGAACAAACAGATAGTGACCCAAAGGGAGGGGGGAGGGGAATAATGGGGGAAAGTCAAGGAACATGTATAAAGGACCCATGGACATGGACCATGGGGTGGGGACTGTCTAGGGTGGGGCGGGACAGGGGAGAGCATCAGGGGAAAATGTAGGACAACTGTAATTGAACAACAATTAAAAAAATGGGGTGGAAAAAGGTTTGATCTACGGTAACTGGGGCAGGATTAGGATGCAGAATCTGCTCCCTGACCTTGAACCACACAGGTGCAACATCCTCAGATATGGGAAGCAGCCATTGTCAACACAGACCCATTGGACAGCAGACATAACATTTGCTTCTAGTATGCTGAAAGGATTTGGCACATGCCACACCCAAGTATTACCTGTGCTACACTTCACTAGTAAGGTTGTAGGTTTAGATTAGCAATGTTGGGCCCAGAAAAACAGTACAAAGGATAAATGCTAGACTTTGACAATGGGACGGGAAACAGGGGCTCCGCAAATACAATTTTCTGTCTCGAGCTTCCACCATTAAAAACTTCTAAACTTCGAAAAACTGCATCAGTACCTCAAATGCCACAATCTAGAGGAAGAGACAGTACACAGGTTTTTTTTTTTTACCCATACAGTATATGCATAATGGAAAAATTAACCTCTCACTGATTTCTGCCATTAGAGTTTATGGATTCTGGCCAAACTGGCATCCTGATTGGCATGATAGCTAAATCAAGGATCACCTAAGGACATTTCCTCTTTCTGAGCCCTTCACTCAGATACCACTGATCCTAAACAGTGGTCTTTGACAAACAATATTTGGTTAGATGATCCTCAGTTCTGGATGCAGGAAATATCATTTTGTCTGGTATAACTGTTCTAGGAACTGTGGACTGGCTCATTTTGAAACAACATGTGCACCCAGAGCTGTGATAATCTAATGTGTCCTATTTATCTTAGGTTTCATTAAAAGTGAATTAGGCAAATACAACTTCTGAAGCCCAGGAGGATCTACACCCACTACAAGAGCAGACTGAAGCTTTCAAGGAAACCCAACTTTACTAAGCACCAAGAAATTCCTCTAGCTGAGAGTAAGCAGAACATTAATTTAAAAAGAATGAATTTTGCACATAGATTTCTTTGGCTTTTTACAACACAAAGGCAACAGAATTTTCCTTTTTTACTTTTCAGGAACTGTTTTTAGTGTATTTTTCCATTACTGTTGATCCCTTCATCCACCTCCACCCATCTTCCTCCTCCCAGTCTCACCACACTGTTTTCCATGTTCATGAGTCCTTTATCCTTTTGCTCAAACCCTTTTCCCCCCAACCATCCCCCAAGACTGTCAGCCTGCTCCATATTTATGATTCTGTCTCTATTTTGCATATTAATTCACTTTGTTCATTAGATTCCAGATGAGTGAAATGACATGGTATTTGTCTTTCTCTGACTGTCTTATTTCACAAAGCATAATGCTTTCCAGGTTGATCCATACTCTCACAAAAGGTAAAATTTTCTTCTTTTTCATGGCTGAGTAGTATTCCATTTTGTAAGTGTCCCATATTTGTTTTATCCACTCATCTACTGATGGACATTTGAGGTGCTTCCAAATTGAGGCAATTTTAAATAAAACTGAAATGAACATAGGGGTGTTTATGTTCTCTCATATCAGTATATTGGGTTTCTTTAGATAAATTCCCAGAAATAGAATCACTGGGTCATAAGGCAGATCCATTTTTAACTTTTTGAGTTATCTCCATACTGCTTTCCACAGTGGCTGCACCAATCTGCATTCCCACCAACAGGGCACAAACGTTCTATTTGGTCCACATCCTCAATGACACCTGTTTGTTGATTTACTGATGATAGCCAACATGAACAGTGTGAGATGATACCTCATTGTGGTTTTAATTTCCATTTCTCTGATGATTAGTGATGTTGAGCATCTTTTCACTTATCTAATTGGCCATCTGTATGACCTCTTTGAAGAAGTGCCTATTAATTTCCATTTCTCTGATGATTAGTGATGTTGAGCATCTTTTCACTTATCTAATTGGCCATCTGTATGACCTCTTTGAAGAAGTGCCTATTCAAGTCTTTTGCCAACTTTTTAATAGGATTGTTTGAGGTTTTTTGGTGCTGAGTTTTATAAGTTCTTTATGAATTTTGGATATTAACCCCTTATCAGATGTATTTGTGAATATGTTCTCCAATTCAGTGGGCTGTCTTTTTATTTTGTTAATGGCTTCCTTTGCTGTGCAAAATCTTTTTAGTTTGATGTAGTCCCATTTGTTTTTCTTTTGTTTCCCTTGCCCAAGGAGATGTATCAGAAAAAAAAATGTTACCATGAGCAATGTTTGAGATTTTACTGCATATGTTTTCTAGGACTTTTATTGTTTTGGGTCTAACATTTAAGTTTTAAATCCATCTTCAACTTATTCTTATGTGTAGTGTATGAAGGTGGTCTAGTTTAATTTTCTGCAAATATCCGTCCAATTTTCCCAACACCATTTGTTCAATAAACTATCTGTAACCCATTGATGTACTTGCTTCCTCTGTCATAAATTAACTGACTATAAAAGTGTGGGTTTATTTCTGGGCCCTCTATTCTGTTCCATTTCCCTATGTGTCTGTTTTTAGAACCATACCATGCTGTTTTGATTACTAAAGGCCTTATAACATAGTTTGATATTAGATAGTGTGATTTCTCCAACTTCATTCTTATTTGCAAGACTGCTGTGACTATTCAGGGTCTTTTGTGGTCCCATATAAATTTTTGAAATATTTGTTCTAGTGAAATATGTCATTGGTATGTTGGTAAGAATTGCACTGATCTATAGATTACTTTTTGTACTATGGACATTTTAATGATGTTAATTCTTCCTGTCACAAACATGATATGGCTTCCACTTATTTGTATCTTCAATTTCTCTTCAGTGTCGTATAATTTTTTCACTACGTTACAGGTATTTGACTTCCTTGGATAGGTTTATTTCTAGGTATTATATTCTTGTGGAAAGGATTTAAATAGGACTGTTTTCTCTTTTTTTTTTTTTACTTTCTCAGATACTTTTTATTTAGCAAAACATCCTTGAAAACCATCCAAATTATTGCAAGTAACAATAGATCATTCCCTTTTATTGCATAGTAATATTCTCTATTATAGATGTGCTACAGTTTGTTTATTCACATATTGAGGGATATTTAGCTTTTTATTAATTAATTTACTTTTTAAAATACATTTGTCTTCACCTTCCCCCCACCACTTTCCCCTACACTCCTCCTCTTCAATCCTTCCCCACTTTGGCTTTCTCCATGAGTCCTTGCTATATGTTCCTTGACTTTCCCCTTCCCTTCCTTTTCCCCGGCCTACTCCTCCCCCCTTCCCTCTTGTCTCTGTTGGTTGCTTTTTTCTTTCAGTGTTGCTGGTCTTATTTTCCTTGCATCTTTGATTTGTTGGTTAGGTTCCACATATAGGTGAAATCATATAGTACTTGGCTTTCGTCCTCCGGCTTATTTCGATTAGCATAATGCTCTCTAGTTCCATCCATGCTGTCGTGAAGTGCAGTAGTTCTTCTTTTGTTTCTGCTGTGCAGTATTCCATTGTGTAAATGTACCATAATTTTTTGATACAGTCATCTACTGACGGACATTTAGGTTGCTTCCGACACTTGGCTATTGTAAATGGTGCTATGTAAATGTAAATGAGCTATGATCATTGGGGTGCATAGGTTCTTTTGAATTGGCATTTTGGAATTCTAGGTTTTAGTCCCAGCAGGAGAATCACTGTATCAAAAGGCAGTTCCATTTTCAGTTTCTTGAGGAAATTCCACACTGCTTTCCACAAGGGCCGCACCAGTCTGCATTCCCACCAACAGTGTACTAGAGTTCTCTTTTCTCCACAGCCTCACTAGCACCTGTTGTTTGTTGATCAGTTTATGATGGCTATTCTGACCAGTGTGATGTGGTATCTCATTGGGGTTTTGAGCTGCATTTCTCTGATGGCTAGTGATGGGAGCATCCTTTCAAATGTCTCTGGGCCCTCTGTATCTCTTCCATGGAAAAGCGTCTGCCCAGGCCCTTTGACCATTTTTTGATTGGATCATTTGTCTTCATGGAGTGGAGTTGTGTGAGGTATTTATATATCTTGGAGATCAAACTTCTATCTGATGTATCATTAGCAAATATATTTTCCCACATGGTTGGCTGCCTTTTCATCTTGCTGATATTTTCTTTCACCATGCAGAAGCTTCTTATTTTGATGAGGTCCCACTTGTTTATTCTTTCCTTCATGCCCCTTGCTTCAGGAGACATATCAGAGAAAAAAATTGCTGCATGGGATATCTGAGAGTCTCCTGACAATGTTCTCCTCTAGGACTTTTACGGTGTTGCAACGTATATTTAAGTCTTTTATCCATTTTGAGTTTATTTTTGTGTATGGTGTCAGCTGGTGGTCAAATTTCAATTTTTGCATGTAGCTGTTCAGCCCTCCCATCAACATTTCTTGAAGAGGCTATTATTACCCTACTTTATGCTTCTGCCCTCTTTGTCAAATATTAGATGCCCATAGAGACCTGGGCTGATTTCTGGGCTTTCTATTCTGTTCCACTGGTCTATGGGTCTGTCCTTGTGCCAGTACCAGATTGTTTGGAGTACAGTGGCATTGTAATATACTTTGATGTCCAGTACTGTGATCCCTCCTACTTTCTCTTTCTTTCTCAAAATTGCTGCAGCTATTTGGGGTCATTTATGATTCCATATAAATTGTTGAAATGTCTGTTCTATTTCTGTGAAATACGTCATTGGTATTTTAATGGGGATTGCGTTGAATGTATAAATTACTTGGGGTACTATGGACCTTTTGATGATATCAATTCTTCGAATTCATGAACACAGTATATGCTTCCATTTACTTGTATCTTCCTTAATTTCTTTCTTCAATGTTGTATAGTTTTCTGCATACAGGTCTTTTACCTCTTTGGTTAAATTTCTTCCTAGGTACTTTATTTTTCTTCTTGCTATATTGAATGGTATTTTTTTTCTGATTTCTCCTTCTATTTCATTGCTGGTGTACAAAAATGCCTTTGATTTCTAAATATTGACTATGTATCCTGCTGTTTTACCAAATTCACTTATTAGGTTGAGGAGTTTTTTGGTGGAGCCTTCAGGGCTTTCTATGTACACTATCATGTCATCTGCAAACAATGATAGTTTTACTTCCTCCTTTCCATTTGGATGTCTCTTATTTCTTTTTCTTGTCTGATCGCTATGGCTAGGACTTCCATATGTTGAATAGAAGTGGTGAAAGCGAACATCCTTGTCGTGTTTCTGATCTTACTGGGAATGATTTTACTTTTTTCTTATTGAGTATGATGTTGGCTGTAGGTTTATCATATATGGCCTGTATTACGTTGAGGAATGCCCCATTTATTCCCATTTTGCTGAGTGTTTTTATCATAAATGGGTGCTGTACCTTATCGAATGCTTTTTTTGCATCTATCGAGATGATCATGTAGTTTTTGTCTTTCCTTTGGTTTATCTGATGTATTACGTTTATTGAGTTGCATATATTGAAACATCCCTGCATCCCTGGGATGAATCCCACTTGATCGTGGTGGATAATCTTTTGAATGTAGTGCAGGATGCATTTGTCAATATTTTGTTGAGGATTTTACCGTCTATGTTCATCAGCAAAATTGGCCTGCAGTTTTCTTTCTTTGTAGGGTCGTTATCTGGTTTGGGGATTAGGGTGATGCTGGCCTCATAAAATAGTCTGGGAGTCTTCCCTCCACTTGGACTTCTTGGAATATAATCCCTGAGAAGGACAGGGGTTAGCTGTTCCTTAAATGTTTGTAAAATTCTCCTGTCAAACCATCCGGCCCTGGGCTTTTGTGTGCTGGGAGTTTCTTGATTACTGCTTCAATTTCCCCAGCTGTTAATGGTCTGTTCAAGCTTTCTACTTCTTCCTCCTTCAGTGTTGGAAGATTCCACTTTTCTAGAAATTTGTCCATTTCATCAAGGTCTTCAAATTTCTTGGCATATAATTGTTCATAGTAGTTTCTGACAATCCTTTGTGTTTCTGTGGTATCAGTTGTTATTTCTCCTCTCGTTTCTGATATTATTAATTTGGGTCCTCTCCCTTTTTATCTTGATGAATCTGCTTAAAGGCTTGTCAATTTTATTTATCTTTTCAAAGAACCAGCTCCTGGATTGGTTAATCTTTTGAATTTTCTTTTCGTTTCTATGTTATTAAGTTTGCTCTGATCTAGATTATTTCCTTCCTTCTACTTGCTCTGGGATTTATTTGTTGTTGTTTCTCCAGGTCTTGAAGTTTTAGTGCTAGGTCTTGTATTTGAAATGTTTCTATCTTTTTTAGGTAGGCCTGTATTGCTATGAACTTCCCTCTCAGGACTGCCTTTGCTGTGTCCCATTGGTTTTGGACTGTTGTCTGTTCATTTTCATTTGTTTCCAGAAATTTTTTATTTCTCTCATCTCATTATTGACCCATTCATTGTTTAATAGTGTACTGTTCAGTCTCCATGAGTTTGCAAGCTTTTGAGGTTTCTCTTTGAAGTTGATTTCCAGTTTCAAACCCTTGTGGCTCAAGAGAATGCTTGGTATCATTTCAATTTTCCTGAATTTGCTGAGGCTCGTTTTGTGTCCTATCATGCGGTCTATCCTTGAAAAAGTTCCATGGGCATTTGAAAAGAATGCGATTTTGCTTCTTTGGGATGTACGGTTCTAATATGTCAGTTAAGTACATTCGATTTAATGGGTCATTCAGTTCCACAATATCTCTGTTGATCTTTTGTCTGGAAGACGTGTCCATTTTTGATAGTGGGGTGTTAAAATCCCCTACTATCAGTGTGTTGCTGTCTATGCATTACTTGAAGTCGTCCAAGATTTTCCTCATATATTTGGATGCTCCTACGTTGGGTGCATATAAGTTTACAAAGTTTATGTCTTCTTGACGAATTCTTCTTTTAAGTATTATAAAATGTCCCTCTGGGTCTCTTTTTATGGCCTTTGTTTTGAAATCTATTTTGTCTGATATAGTATTTCCACCTCTGCTTTCTTTTCTTGCCCATTTGCTTGTAATATTTTTTTCCATCCCTTTACTTTCAATCTGTGTAGGTCTTTTGTTCTGAGGTGGGTCTCTTGTAGGCAGCATATGTGTGGGTCATGTTTACTTATCCATTCAGCTATCCTGTGTCTTTTGATTGGGGCATTTAGTCCATTTACATCTGAGTTATTATTAATAGAAACTTAGTCATTCTTTTTCCTTTCCACCTGTGTTTTTCTCTTTCTCACTCTTTTCTTTCATCTTCTTAAACCAGTCGCTTTAGCATATCTCGTAGCACTGGTTTATTGGAGACGTATTCTTTTAGCCTTCTTTTGTCTGGGTACTCCTTACTTCCCCTTCTATTTTTAATTGAGAGCCTTGCTGGGTAGAGCAGCCTTCGTTGCAGTCCTTTGCTTTTCAATACTTGGAATATTTCTTGCCATTTCCTCTGGCTTGCAGTGTTTCAGTTGAGAAGTCAGCTGCTAGCCATATTGGGGCTCCCTTGTATTTCACTACATGTTTCTCCCTTGCTGCCTTTCAGATTCTTTCGTTGTCTTTGATATTTGCCATTTTAGTGATGATGTTTCTTGGAGTGGGCCTCATTGGGTCCTCCTGAATGGGGCCCTCTGTGCTTCCTGAATCCATGAGACCTTTTCTCTACTCAAATTAGGGAAATTTTCCATCATTAGTTTTTCAAAAAAGTTCTCTATCCCTTGCTCCTCCTCTTCTCCTTCTGGTATCCCTATTATGCGCATATTATTGCATTTCAGGTTGTCCTGCATTTCCCTAAAATGCCTCTTCATTCGTTTTGAGCCTTTTTTCCATTTCTTGTTCTTTCTGGGAGCTTGTTTCTACCTTATCCTCCATCTCACTGATTTGATCCTCTGCTTCATCTAGTCCTCTTCTGATTCCTTTTGACATGTTCTTCAATTCAGTAATGGTATTCTTCATATCCTCTTGTGTCTTCTTGATAGTTTCTATGTCTTTTTCCAGGTTGATATAGTTTGCCGTAAGTTCCTGATAGTTTCCCTGCAGTTTCTCATAGTTATCTTTGAGCTGGCTGAACTCATTAAGCTTCCTTAGAGCCATTGTTTTCAATTCCATATCTGAGAGTTCACTTGCCTCTATTTCATTTAGCTCTCTGTGGGGATTACTTCTTTGCCCTCATTTGGGGGGAACTTCTTTTTCTGAAGAGTCCTTTTTTTTGTGAGAGTCCTTTTTTTCTTTTTTCTTTTCTTTTTTTTACTTCTGTTTTAATTGATCCATCTAGATTACCTGACTTTGTGGATTAAACTTATGGTATGCAGGTATTTTTATTTATTTATTTTTTTCTTTTCTTTCTGGTCCTGCCTCTATTGACGTCAGCTGTTGACCCTGTCTGACCTTGGGTCGTTTGTCTGATCCTTCCAGGAATCTACTGTCTGTGTCTGTCCCCTGTTATTGTCAGTCTGGTCACTCTGTCCTCATCTGTCAGGCTTAGGGACCACAGGGCAGAGCAGTGCCTCCTGATGGTGGGCCTATCATATCCTGATAGGCTGCTGTCACTCAGGAGAGTAATCCACCTGAGCAAGATGCAGAACGTGGACTGGGGGAGGATTCAGCACCGGGACTCTCCGGTTACTCCTCCAGTTCTTTCCCCAACGCCTCTGTCTCCAGTCTCTCCTCGAGGGTCTCTGGGTGGCTCTGTGACCCCTTTGGCCAGGGATCCACAATTTCTGCGGACTGCTCTTCACTGGCTCACTGTTCGACTCACACACCTGCTGGCTCACCCGGGCATTGGCCTGCGCAGGCACTCACCAGCCACTTGCGAGTGCACCCCAGCACTGGGCTGTTTAGGGCCATCCATTGTGTGCTTTCCCACTTTTGGCTCTTTAGGGGCATGGACTGCCCAAGCAAAATGAAGACTACAGAAAGGGGAAGGAGTCAATGCAGGGAATCCCCGCTAATCCTCCAGTCTCTCCCCAAGGGTTTCTAGAGAGTTGTGTGTCTCCTTAGGCCAGGGATCCTCTATTTATTCCAGCCAGTCTGCACTCAGCCCCCAGTCCACAAGTGCAGAAGCTGTGTGCGGAGCATGCAAAAGGCAGGTTTATTGACCCACTTATGCCTGAGCAAGATGGTAGCTGCAGAATGGGAGGTGAGTTATCGCCAGGGCTCCACTGGCCACCATCTCAGTTCTCTTCACAAAGTTTTCCTCACCAATCTTTCCTCAGGTACCAGCCTACTCTGCTACCATCTCTACCCAGAGATCAAGGAAGGCGGCTGCCACTGCAAATTTTTGCGTTGGCCCTTTAAATGTCTCTTTGCATCTCCAGCCGCCTGTCTCTGGCAGAAAGCACCCCTAAGTTTTTCAGGGTTGCATTTTGTCTGTGTGTTTTCCTGGTTTCAGCTGCTGTAGTCTAGGGGTCCCTGTTTATGATTCAGACCCTGTTCTTCTTGGGGATCCAACTGGCCGTTTCAATGTTCCTGTGTTGCTGGTGCCCAAGGGCACCCAGCCCACCCTCTTGAGCCTCCACCACACTTCTCACCTGTTCAGATGTGTGAGAGTTGACTCCACTCACGTGGAGTCCGCAGCTCCAAGGCTCCTCTTCCTCTATCATTCCATTGTTTTCCAGGTGATTTCTCCACTTTAGTCACAATTTATTTAGTCACAATTCCAGTTTGTTCTTGGGAGGAGGTCAGCATGACTCCCATTCACTCTTCTGCCATCTTTCTCTTAGGACTATTTTCTTAATTTTCCTTCCTGATAATTCATTATTGGCATAGAAAAATTTAACTGATTTCTGGATATTAATTTTGTATCCTGCTACTTTACTAAATTCATTTCTCAGTTCTAGTAGTTTTTTGTGGAATCTTTAGGGTTGTCTATGCACAATATCATGTCACCTGTGAATAGTGACAGTTTTACTTCCTCCTTTCCAATTTAGATACCTTTAGTCCTTCTTCTTATCTGATTGCTATGGCTAGTACTTCCAGTAATGTGTTGAATAAGAATGGTGAAAATGGACATTCCTGCCTTATTCCTGATCTCATGGGAAACACTTGCAGTTTTTGCCAATTGGTTTTATTTCTGGCATTGGGTTTGTCATATATAGCCTTTATTAAGCTTAGGTATGCTACCGTTATTCCCACTTTGCTGAGAAATTTTATCATAAATGGGAGCTGGATTTTATCAAATGCTTATTTTTTGCATCTGTTGATATGATCATGTGGTTTTTATCCTTCATTTTATGTGGCATATCACATTTATTAATTTGTGAATGTTGTACCAACCTTGTATTCCCAGATTAATTGTCAATTGATCATAGTATATGATGTTTTTCATGTATTGCTGTATTCAGTTGGCTAACTTCTTTGAGTGTTTTAGCATCTATGTTCACCAGGGATATTGGCCTATACCTTTTTTTTTTTTTTTTTTGTCTTTATCTGGTTTTGGAATTAGTATAATGCTGGTCTCATAAAATGAGTGTGGAAGTCTTCCCTCCTCTTGAATTTTTTGTTATAGTTTGAGAAGTAGAGGTGTTAGTTCTTCACTGGAAAGTTTGGTAATATTTAGCTGTGAAGCCATCTGGGTAGGGATTTTTTTTGTTGGGAGTTTTTTTTATTACTGCTTCAATTTTACTAGGTTCAGTGTGTCTTTTCAGATTCTATGATTCTTCCTGATTAAGTTTTGGAACAATGTATGTATCTAGGAGTTTATGCATTTCATCCAGGTTGTCCAGTTTGTTGACATATAATTTTTTTGAAATATATTCTTACAGTCTTTGTATTTCTTTGGTGTCAGTTGTTACTTCTCCTCTTTCATTTCTGATTTTATGTATTTGGGTCCAGTCTCTTTTTTTTCTTGATGAGACTTATTAATGGCTTTTCAATCTACTTTATCTTTTCAAAGAACCAGCTCTTGGATTCATTGAGATTCCATATCATTTTTAAGGTGTTATTTCATTTATTTCTGTTCTGATCTTTATTAATATTTCATTTCTTCTATGCACTTTGAGCTTTAATTGTTGTTCTTTTTCAATTTCCTTTGAGTGTAAAGTTAGATTGTTTATTTGAACTCTTCTCACTTCTTGAGATAGGCCTGTAATACTACAAATTTCCCTGTTAGGTCTGCTTTCCCTTGTCCCACAAGATTGGGGTTGTTGTGTTCTCATTTTCATTTGTTCTGAGGTTTTTCTGATTTCTTTCTTGATCTCATTGTTGACCCACTCATTGTTTAATAACATGTTATTTAACTTCCATGTATTTGTGTATTTTTCAGTTTTCTTCATGTGATTGATTTCAAGTTTGATAGCATTGTGCTCAGAGATGATGTTTGATATGATTTCAATCTTCTTGTATTCATTGAGATTTGTTTCATGTCCTAACATGTGGTCTATCCTAGAAATCACTCCATGTACAGATGAAAAAAAAATATATATTCTGCAGCTTTGGGAGGAAATGCTCTGTCGATATCAATTAAATCCACTTAATTGTGTCATTTAAGGCCGCTTTCTCCTTGTTGATTTTCTATCTGGACATCTGTCCATTGAAGTCAATGGGCTGTTAAAATTCCCTATTATGACTTTCTGTTGATCTCTCCCTTTATGTCAATCCAGAATTGCCCTACATATTTAGGTGCTCCTATGTTTGGTGCATAAGTGTTTACTAGGGTTATATCCTCTTCTTGGGTTATTCCCTTTATCATTACATGGTGTCCTTCTTTGTGTCTTACTATAGCCTTTGTTTTAAAGTCTATTTTGTCAGAAATAAGTATTGCTACCACAGTATCTTTTTCTTTCCATTTGCATGAAATATTTTTTTTCCATCCCTTCACTTTTAGTCTGTGTGCATCTTTATTTCTGAGGTGGATCTCTTGGAGACAGCATATATATGGGTCTTGTCTTCCTATCCATTCAGTTACACTATGTCTTTTGATTGGAGCATTTAAGCCATTTACATTTAAAGTGACTATTAATAAGTATGTATTTATTGTAATTTTTTAAAAAATATTTTCCTGGGGTTGTTTTACTTTTTCATTTTTTCTTAAAGCCAGTCCTTTAAATTTTTTGGAATACTGGTTTGGTGGTAAAAATAAAAATCTTTTAGCTTTTTCTTGTCTGAACAACTCTTTATGTTTCCTTCAATTTTAAATGATAGACTTGGTGAGTAAAGTAGCTTTGGTTGTAGGTCCTTGCTTTTCATCACCTTGATATTTCATGCCAATCCCTTCTGGCCTGAAATTTTTCTGTTGAAAAACAGATGACAATCTAATGTGAGCTCCATTGTAGGTAACTATCTGCACTTCTCTCGCAACTTTTAAGATTCACTCCTTGTCTTAAGCTTTACCATTTTAATTATGATGTGTCTTGGTGTAGGCTTCTTTGTGTCCATTTTGTTTGGAACTCTCTGTGCCACCTCGACTTGTGTGTCTTTTTCCTTCCCTGGGTTAGGGAAGTTTCTGGTTATTATTTCTCCAGATAGGTTCTTGATTCCTTGTTTACTCTCTTCTCCTTCTGGTATTCCCATGATATGATATTATTACACTTCATGTTGCTTCAAAGGTTTCTAAAACTCATTTTTTCTAATTCTCTTTTCTTTTTATTGCTCTGCCTGGGTACTTTTTCTACTTGTCTTCCAAATTGCTTATTCGAACCACTGCTTCATCTAACCTACAGTTTATTCCTTTCAGTGCATTATTTATTTCAGATATTGCATTCTTTATTTCTGACTGATCATTTTTTATGTTTTCTATGTCTTTTTCATTCAGTTGAGCATCCTTATAATAGTCATGTTAAATTCGATATCTGACAGATTGCTTGCCTCCACTTCATTTAGTTCTTCTTCTGAAAAACTCTCTTGTTCTTTTACTTGGGGTATGTTTCTTTGTCTTTCCATTTTGGTTACTTCTTTGTGTTAGTTTCTACATATTCTGTAGATTTGCAAAGACTCTGGTGCCACCCCATGTCAGACGTTGCATGTGACTCTCCCTGAGCAACTCGTTTGGACCTATCAGAAATCCACATCTTATGTCTCCCTCTGCTGGGCCTAGGTGCATGTAGGAAGAACCAAATTATGCACCAAGGCTGGCTTTTGCCAGCCTGGGCCCAGCTGAGTGTCAGCTAAAGTCTCAGAGCTCCCAGAGATCTGCCTTCTCCTGTAGGCTTTCTGCTAGGCTTAATCACTGAAGTAGCCTCCAGTTGTACTCTTCAGCAGCCTAGCTTAAGCAGGAGTGAAAGGAATTCCTTGTGGTGGGGTGATTGCTTCCCCTGAGGCTGATGCTGCATGGGAGCAGTCTGCCTCAGAAAGATGGCTTCTGCAGTGTGGGAAATGACAGCACAGGGCTCCTAGCAGCTGACCCTTCAGCTCTCTCCCTGAAGCTATGAACCCCAGACTCTGCTCTGCCCTCTCTCTGCCAGAGCTTAGGCTAAGTGTCAGCAAACAAAATTTTGTATGTTACCCTTTAAGAGGTACTCCAGCCATCTGTCCCTGGCAGACAGACACCCTGATGCATTTTACAGCTGGACATTATTGTATTTGAGTTCCTTTCTTGGTGTTGGTGCTGTACATTGGGGAGCCCAGCGTGGGATTTAGAACCCATACTTCTCAGAGGGAGCCCTCTTGGCTGATGAAAAATCCCTCCAGAATTTCAGCTGCCACACATGAGAGCCCACCCAGCCCTCTTGTGTCTCTGCAATCCCTGCCAATCTCAATGTGGTGGTGTGGTTTCTTCTATTAGTCCTTGGTTATAAGTCTTCTCTCCAACTAGCATTCAGCTGGTTAGTCAGAATGATTTTTCTATAATTTAGTTGTAATTCCTGTTTGGGCCTGAGAGGAAGTTAATGCAACTTCCATCTACTCCTCTGCCATCTTGGATCTCAGAGGCAACAGAATCTGATTTTGGATTTCACTTCCTGCATGCTTTCTCTTAAACTTGAACTTATAACTGGTGGTTTTCTTCGTGCTCTTCCAGATCAGTCTCAATGCTCTGTGCCCCAGAGACTCATGCCCTCTAATTGCTCCCCAGTGGGTACAAGCACTGGACAGCCCCAATAGGACAGCAGGGAAAGAGGTCAGGGGGTTTAGTCCCTTCGTTCCTTCCAGCCAGGTCACCACAACTTGGCTGCATACCTCTGTATAAAGTAAGAGTAACCCACAATTCCTTCCTCCAGATTTTAAGGCTCCCTCCCTTTTTTGCCTATTCAGTCTTAGGGTGGTGACAGCTACCCTCCTGATGAACCCAGAATATTGTCCATCCATGATGGTTTCCCTATACCTGTCTATACAGGTATGAACAATCCCTTTATTAAACTCTTCTCACTGCACAGTTTGAATGTACATCTGCATCCTGCTGCAACTTGATTTGGGACTCACTTCTTTTTTTTTTTTCTTTTTTTTCTTTTTTTTTGGCATTTTACAACAGAAGCTTTGAACACAGGAGGCAACCTGAAAGGGGAATTAAACTGATAACTTTAATTCTTCCCTGGAAATTCGATAATCATAAGCGGACAGCATTGATGACTTGTCATTTGCTGTCTCTTAAGGACCTCTGATTGGTCTTTTTGGATATGTGCTTGGATTCATTTGGGATATGAAGTCACATGGAAGTGAACTCCAGCCTTGCATGCAGAGTGGCCTTGGAGGAATTAACTCATTGATGACATGACCAATTTTTAGAGCCTTCTGGGTATAAAGTCTATTCTGCCTGCCAGTGGTTCCAGTCGGTAATCAATGTAGAGTGACTAGTGCTTAGACAGCAGCCTCAGAGAAGTCGGGGCCACTCACACTGAGACTGTTGCTCCTCTTTCCCAGTGGTTTAGCTACAATTTTGGTGACCAAAGAGTCAATAGTTAAGCCCAATGGATTAAGAGTTAAAAACCTAAAAAGTTATAGTGGTACAGATGTTTACTGCCCACTCCTGATGTTTCCTTTAGCCTCATTAGGAAAACACTCCTAGCTTCTATCAAGTCCCTCATTCGCCAAATGACTTACACAATTGGTGAATCTGGAATCAGAAACTGATATAAAAGCCCTCCCTTCTCCCCCTTCACTCTCGTAGGAAGGCCTGGCCTGCAGTGAGTGGGTAGTCTGCTCAGCTCCAGATTCCCACCCTTTCATTATAAGTGTGCAGGGGGCTGCCTTTATCCAGGCAGTTATGACTTGTTGAGAAAATTAGCCTAATTCCAGAACTCAATATGAAGAAACATATTTGTATGCAAATATAGGCCACAATATGAAATATTAGCTTTATGTAGAATAAAGGTAATATTTGAACTTCAATCACTTTGATCCTTGGGGAAAAGAGGTAGTTATTTATTTGTCCCCTCAACAATCCCCAATAAATACTGTTAATGGTTTCTCAAACCAAATTCCATATTTTGCCAAGATAATTTCCTTGAATGTACTACACACTGCATAAAGTATAAATTAATATCATTAATCTATAATTAAAGACCAAGTTGTGATTTCATTGTTTCACAAACCAGGTAGAAACTGTAAAGCCCAGAAAAAATACAAAACATTAAATTATATAGCATTAAGTAAAATAATAAAAATAATAGATTTGCCATTGTTTGGAAGATTTCAATATATTTGGCTAAAAGGAGTATGTGGCTTTTTAAATCCACCTTAGAACCAAATTATAATAAATGATAAAAACTTTCATTTAGTGCTACCTTTCCTGACTCTTCCATCATTTTCTGTTCAATTGAAGTGTTAGTGTTTTTCCTTTTCTTTGTCCTCAGTTTGAAGAACACAGGTAAAATCTGAGAGTACATTTCTGCTGATCCATAAGTACCAATGACAGCATCTGGTGAAGCAGCTGCTAACACTAGGTTAGTATGAGTGATGGAAAGAGACATTGCATGGATAAAAGAGTATATCTGATATCTAAAGGAGCTCACATAGAAAGTATTGGTTGACAAAGACTTATTATACGAAAACTATTAGCATTGAAAAGTGGGAAATTTAAGCTTAGAGAAATATTTCTGAATTAAACAGCTGAAGAATTGCCAGAGTAGGAGCAGGACACTGATGTTCTTTCTGCTGACAGATCTGTTCAGAACAATATAATACTGGTGGGGAAATTTCCAAACACAAACCACCATAAGCCTAGCATTAGTATTGCTGATTTTGTGACACACACCTCTTGTGCACTTCAGTTCCCAAACAAACCCTGCTTTCACCAACACTTGTGCTGCCCTGAGCTCAATGCCCAGAATTCAAGATTAACTTGTCACAGGAGGGAAGCTATGTTACAATGTAAATACCATGAGCCATAGGAGAATGCATTCAGTATACCAGAAGGAAACATGGCTCTAGCAAGAGAACCCAGAGAGTCATGGGAAGTTCTTCTACATGTGAACTATTGTCTAAAAGTATATAACAGTAGTTGAAGGAATGGGCATTTCAAAATTAGGATTGTTTTCTATTACCTTATCACCTCACACTTATGAATCACAGACTCTCATTGGACACTGTCTCTGTATCAGGAACTTTGCTAGGCAAAGGAAATGTCTGCGTATAAGGAACACTTTATTCATTAAGGTTATGGAACACATCTATGAAAATACAAATAACCAAATATCAGATACTATGTAACAGGTAATGATGAAAAAAGCTAAATATTTCAGTTTTTGAGAAATATACTAATTTCAGGCTATTATGATTATCTTTAACAAAAGAAAATAATCAGGCCACATCCTTGAGAATAGGAAGAGGTTCCCCAGACAGATTTCCTATTGTAAAACATCCTAAATAGGTTAAAGCATAGAGTGGGTGGTGAGAAACATGAGTACAGAGGAAATTTGTGTTAAAAAAATTTTAACTGAGTAAATCCAAAGATCTACTGGCTTTATTCAATGACTTATGAATTGAGCAGCTGCCCATATAGCAAATAGAAAGGACCTGTAGATAATAAAAGATCTCTAAAGGCAGAAGAAGGTGGAACAAAAAAGTTATTCGAGCAAAGAGTGGATATTTTTCAAGTCAGGACAACTTTCATTGGGAGAAGGCAGGGGTCTATCCAGCATACTCTCACTAGGGTTGACCAGGTAATTCCAAACTTACTAAAGGTTACATTCCTGGGAGACAATGAAACTACAATTAGGTTAGGTATTAAGTCTTTGTTTGCTAACATAGGGCTTGGCACAAGTAACTCTATTTTGGGCCTGTTTTGTTTTTAACACTTGTCTCTTTCTAGGCAGGGGGATTTGATACATAAAAATGACCTAGAATCCTGGAATGGTTCACAGGGTGGGGATTGAGCTGTTCCTGGTCAGAGGAAACAGGCTGAAATCAAGGCAAAGAATGAGCTTAAAAGTGACCATCAGTGTGGGAACAGGTTGGACCAATGGTCGTTAGGAAGTCTCTGACTTAAAACCCTCTTCTTTGCATTATTAAAGACTAAGTAAGAATTATAGTGCTCTTAGTTGTGTTTCGGATCATTAAGAAAAGACTGGTGCATACATTTTGGGAAGAAATAATATAGGTGACAGCAGTTCTTCTTTCCAAAGCCTACAGAGAGAGGGAGTGTGGGGATAAGGAGAAGACAGTGGAGGTCAGCAATACAGGAGCACCAGGTGGAGTGGCTATCTCATGAGGATCAGTGGTCAGGAAAGCAGAATAAGCATGAGAATCACACAAAAAAGACTGAGCAGAAGAAACCTGAGGTCTTGTGCCCGAACAAATGAGAAACAATATTCTGGGAATGGCCAGAAACAGCTCAAGTTCATTTGATGAACCTCATTTTCCAAAAAGTTGGTGGGAGATCTGCCATAACAATTTGCATATAAACTTTGCTTTGGTTTGATAATAACAGATTTGATAACTTAAGGCTCCATTATTCATAAGGTAATCATCTGTCCCTTTGCCCAGGTCAATCTCAATTTATGCCAGTTGCCACCATGTAATTAACAAAAATATTCATTTTTTACTATCAGAAGAGTCCCAGCTTGAATAATAAATACCATAGTCACCCTAACCAAGTGCTGCATTGATAATCCAGAAAAAGAAACACAACTTCAGAAGGTGAGACATCACTGAAGAATGAAGGAGATTAGATCTAAAATATATTTCAAAGGAAGGGGGAGCTTAAATAAAGAAAGGAAAAAAGGTAATGGTTTGATAGGAAAAAGAAACGGTATAAGAAAATAAACTCAGTGGAGCATACCTGGCATTTTTTGCTGATACATATTTAATGCTTTCCAGGTGTCACGCACGATTTTCTGATTTTACATATATGACTACTTACTTACTCCTCATAACCCTAAGGAGTAGATACTGTAACTAGTCCTTTTTTGTGTGAGGCACAAAGAGCTTAACTGATTTACCTCAGCTACACAGTGAGGAGGTGGCAGAGGACAACCTGAACACATATAGACCGGCCAACCTACCATATACTCCTGGTCTGAGAACAATGAGCAAATTTATTTTTGACAAAGTTTTTGGTGAGAGAACAGTTATAGATGAAGTTGGCAAGACGTATCACAGTGTCTGATACAGCATTTATACTTCATTCTTTAAGCAGGATAAAGTGAAGGGTTTTGAAATACTCTCTTGAGGAAAGCATATTTTCAGAAGAATTTATTTTTGGGAAGGGCATACAAAAGGAATCAGAATTAGACTTAAGAATTTGTTTTAATCACACTGGTTTATAATCTCAAATTTATGCCATTTGTTTCCCTCATTCTGCACATTGGTGACAATTTTAAGAATTGTTTGCCTTTAAGATTTGTGGACAATCAGGTTAATACTTAGAATTCAGAAAAAGAAAGCAACGAGAAAGGGACACAGATATTTGTTTGTACATACAAGTGTTTCTTGTTTAGGGATATGTATCTAAAACCAAGCCCCAAAGCTGAGTGTGAAAGCCTGTGAGCGAACTAAGTTGAAGACGAAAGGAAACAGGAACAGTAAGGCTATGAAATGAGGCCAGTGTTTCGGGAAACACTGGGCCTGCTGCTCATTGGTAAAGGTGAGCCCAATGGGCATAAGTTTCACTTCAAAACAAGAATAAATTTTCAGTTACAACTATC
This sequence comes from Pteronotus mesoamericanus, assembly GCF_021234165.1. Lineage (NCBI taxonomy): Eukaryota > Metazoa > Chordata > Mammalia > Chiroptera > Mormoopidae > Pteronotus > Pteronotus mesoamericanus. The sequence continues at coordinate 65,706,794 of NW_026555321.1, forward strand.
TAAGAGTAAGCAAATTATGTGATTTCTATGAACTTTTAATCCCAAATGCCTCTATTTTAAAATTCCAATCTATTGAATGTTATTTAAAAAATGGGAAAGAAATGTAACTGATGCTATAGGTAAAATGATAATAGACAAATAGATTGGCATAATAGATAGATAAATGCTAACTAGATAAACAGGTATACAGACAGGAAGATACGTATTACTACATTGCTTTACCAAATTTCTCAGCCTCCAAAATGTGGAATCCAAACTAAAACAAGGTTCTTAAGAGTTTATGAGCTCTGCGTGGATAGTGATTTTCATGGTCCATGTGCCAGTAAATGGGAAAAGGAAAATGATTGAAGGCTTTAATAATGATTTCTAACATCCGGATTTGGACAATTAGTATTTGTTCTTGACTTTAAAATTGGTAAGTATTTCACATTATTAAAGATCTAGTGAGTATTGAAATTTGGGGAGATTATTTTCCCTAAAAGGTAAAAAACACATATTTGAAAGTATTCCTAGTCTCAGCATGTGAGGAAAACGTATGCATTGTGTTTCCTTTATAAGCACCAACATTTGGTGCACCCTAGGTCCAATACAGTGCTTTTTCATGTACTGAGATTATATATGCATCAGTGTACATAACATAAATATGCAAATTATATTCTTGAAAATTTAAATTATATTCATCTCAAAAAGTATATTTAAAAAAGGTAATTGCCTGAAACATCTATAGAAGTAAATAAAATCATAAACATTTTATTTACCTATATATATAATACAAATAAAATGTTTATGATATGTAGAGTTTCACTTCTTTTGCCTAATTTATACGTCATGGTGGCCCTAATGAACATTCAGGAAAGACATCTGTCTTATAATGCTTATATGTTATTTTGAGGAACAAAAATAAATTCTACAGATGAACAGTAAAGTTATTTTCACTTTTAAATTATTTATTTCAGCAGGACAACAACTAACGAGTGTTTTTAAACTTATGTTTCTTAGGTTATATAATGAAGTCATTGTTTCCAGTGAATAATTCCCCTTTCCAATTGCTAGAAGCCACTGTAATAATAATTTGATTTAGATTGGAAAGAAACAATCATAGCCTCTTTTCAATTAAGAGAATATACTTTATTTTCCAATACATCCATTCTCTTCATTTATTCTAAAACTCATTATAAACCAAATAATTTTATTCAGCCCAAGCAGCTTCTGGAAACAGACTCAAGGATTATAGTATAATTATGAAGTTTTAATGTTGTTCTTTATCTTTTTCTTGGGAACATCTTATATTAAGGGTAGAAACTCCAGCTTTTTAAAAAATATTTTCTTAAGGTAGTATATCTGCTATGAAAAGAAAACACAGGAAAACTATAGCTTTTGTCTAGGATTAGTATGATATAAACTGTTAAAATATATTTTGTAAGATGCAAATATATCAAAAAACAATAATTGTTATTATATGGTCAAAGAGACCAATCAAAAAGAAGTTTTTTAAAACCACATTGCCAAGTATGTGGATTATTTAATATATTTTATTGATTATTCTATTACAGTTATCCCAATTTTCCTCCTTTTGCCCCTTAGTTCATGTCCATGGGTCATGAATATAAGTTCTTTGGCTACTATACTGTTCTTAACATTCCCCTGTCTATTCTGTACCTACCAATTCATAGTTCTTAATCCCTGCACCTTTTCCCCCATTCTCCCCTTTCTCCCTCCCGACTGATAACCCTCAAAAGATCTCCATATCTATGGTTCTGATTCTGTTCTGCTTGTTTGCTTAGTTTGTTTTTCAGATTCAATTGTTGATAGTTGTGAATTTATTGCTATTTTAATATTCATAGTTTCGATCTTCTATTTCTTAGATAAGTCCCTTTAACATTTCATATAATAATGGATTGGTGATGATGAATTCCTTTAACTTTACCTTGTCTGGGAAGAACTTTATCTGTCCATCTATTCTAAATGTAGCTGGATAGAGTATTCTTGCCAGTCCTTTCTAGCCTTCAAAGTGTCTTTTGAGAAAGCAGCTGACAGTCTTATGCAAATTTGTTTTCTAGGTAGCTCTCTGCTTTTCTCTTGTTGCATTTAAGATTCTCTTTGTCTCTATCCTTTGGTATTTTAATTATGATTTGTCTTGGTGTGATCCTCTTTGTGTCCATCTTGCTTGGGATTCTCTGTGCTTCCTAGACTTGTGTGTCTATTTCATTCACCAAATTACAGAAGTTTTCTTTTATTATTTTTCAAGTAAATTTCTTGCTTTCTCTTCTCCTTCAGGCACTGCTATGATTTGAATGTTGGTATGTTTGGAATTGTCCCAGAGGCTCCTTAGCCTATCCTCATATTTTGAATTATTTTTTTTCTTCTTGTTCTGATTGGTTGTTTTTTTTTCCTTCCTTGTGTTCCAAGCCATTAATTTGATTTTTGGCTTCTTCCATTCCAGTGTTGATTCCCTGTAAATCTTTCTTTATTTCCCTTAGTATAACCTTCATTTTTGCCAGCGTCTTCTTTATGTTGTTGAAGTACCCAGTGAGTTCCTTGAGAATCCAAACAACCAGTGTTTTGATCTCTGCATCTGACAGATTTCTTATCTCCACTTTGCTCAGCTCTTTTTCTGGAGTTTTGTTCTTCTCTTTTAATTGGGCCATATTTCTTTGTCTTCTAATTTTAGCAGTCTCCCCGTGTTTGTTTCTATGTATTAGGTAGAGCTGCTCTGACTCCCTGTCTTCGTAGTGTCATCTATTGTACAAAAGCACATTGGTAAGTTAGATGGGTCAGAGCATGAGGTCATCACCAGCTCTGGGCAACCCATGTGCACCAGGCTGATGGTGTATCCAATATATAATAGCCACTCTGTGTCTCTGTGTGGGAGAGGGCTCAGAGAGAGGACAATGCCACCACCTGGCCTCTGGAGTTTTGTCCAGGAGTGAGTTGTCCCCTGGCACTAGCCTTGATGCCAGATACTTCAATTTCTCCCCATATGCCACTGGTGCCTTCCCAGCTACTGCCCCAGTGCTGAAGCCCAGACGGAGTGAGTCTGTGTACATTCCTAAGTCCATTGCAGGCCCTTTAAGAGGAGACCGCTGAGAATCCTTCAGTTTCTTCTGCTGCCCAAACCACTACTGGTTTGTATAGCCAGAAGTTATGGGGAATTATCTTCCTCGCACTGGAACTCTGGACTGGGTTGTCTGGTGTGGGGCTGGAATTCCATGCTCCTGAGGTATCCCTCCTGATTTTTATCCTCCACATGTGGGTACGTGACTGCCCATTCCATGTCTCTGTACCCCCGTGCCTCTCTGCATCTCCCCTCTACCTGGATGAATGTGACTTCTTTAATTTCTTCGTGTAGGACTTCCATATAGCTCGATTTTCTGTTGACTCTGGGTGATATTTGTTTTGTAGTCTAGTTGTATTTTTGTTGTAGTTGTGTGAGGAAGTGAGCTGTGTTTACCTATGCCTCCATTTTGACTGGAAGTCTAGTTCTGGATTTTTAAAGTCAGTGAAATCAAAATGCATTCTTTCAAATATGTTTTTTGAGAGTTAAACTATAATTTCAGAAGAAATGCTATTTAGTATTTATGCTGGGCTTTGTAATCAGATGAGTAAAGGCCAAAATAAGGCTTATATTTTGAGATAATATATTTAAATAAAAATTTGATGAAAGGAAAAATGATTTAACAATAATTCTTAGTTTCAAGAATTTCACAAAGTACTATACATATGTAAATATCTCATTTACTCTTTGTAACAATCCAGAGAGGTTTTTAGCATTAGCTGTATTGTATGGATAAAGAAACTGAGGCTGAAAAAAAACAAGTCTATTACCCAAGATAACATAACTATTTAGTGGCCAAGTAAGAATTTCAAACCAAATGTCACTTCAAAAAAAAAAATCCTCCCTTTATTAACATGAAGATTCTTTACTATGTGACAATTTCCCTAGATTAATCGCATTAAAATCCAAATTGAAAAGTTTAGGGAAATATTGGTAGGATTATATCCATATAGTCATTTTAAAGATTTTATTTATTTTCTTTTGGGGAGGAAAGGAGAGAGAAAGATAAGGAAAGAAACATCAAATTGGTTGCCTCTCCTATGCAGCCGATGTTGCCTCTTGTATGCATCCCCACCAGAGACCACACCCAAAACCTAGGCATGATCCTGACTGAAAATCAGACTGACAACCTTTTACTTTGCAGGATCATGCTCTAGCAACTGAGCCACACTGGTCAGGGCTATCTTTACATAGCCATTTGAGAGAATAATCTGCAAGTATCCATCAAAATTTTAAACAAAAAAACATAGCTTTTTTCCCAGTAACTCCCTTTAAGGAATCTGTCCTATAGAAATTCTTGCTATTACAATATTTGCAATATTATCTAAAATTTCAATAACATTTAAAAAATAGGATCAACCTCATGTCCATGTTTAGGGAATTATTTTAATATAATAATTTAATTTTATTTAGTGATGTAAGACTAATAAATCCACATGTATGAGCATGAAAAGATTTCTAAGATACATTTTTAAGAGTAAAAGCAAAGTAGAATATTACAAATAACATGATCTTAGCTGAGTTATGCTAAAATTACAGCTAGCTGTCCATGGATGAATGGTCAAAGTAAGTAGGTAGATGATAGGTAGATGATGGGTAGATGATGATAGATAGATGATAGATATATAGAGAGATGATAGATGATTGATAGGTAGATAGATAAGATGAATTGACACATTGAGAAAGAGATGGTCAAAACATCCAATGCTATACTTATTTTGATGCTGTGACTATGTTTTACTTTATTCCTACAAAACCAGACCATGCCACATGTCAAAGACCAAGAATGTAATATCTCGATGTCTTCTTCAAAGTCTATCAAGGATTGAGGACTGAACTCACCAGTCCCATGTTCACCACAAAGCACATCTGACATTTACCATTTTATTTTTAAGTATATTTTATTGATTATGCTATTACAGTTGTCCCCTTTTTATTCTCCCCATTACCCTCCTCTGCCCTGCACCTCCATTCCCTTCAGCATTGCCCTCCCCTTAGTTCATGTCCATGGATTGTACATATAAGATCTTTGGCTTCTCCATTTCCTACACTGTTCTTAACTTCCCTCTGTCTCTTTTGTACCTATCAATTATGCTTCTTATTCCCCAAACCTTTCCCCCCCATTCTCCCCCTTCCATTTGCCACTAATAACCCTCCATGCAATCTCCATTTCTGTGATTCTGTTCCTGTTCTAGTTGTTGGCATAGTTTTTGTTTTTGTTTTTTAGGTTTAATTGTTAATAGTTGTAAGTTTGTTGTCATTTTACTGTTCATAGCTTTTTATTTTCTTTTTCTTAGGTAAGTCCCTTTAATATTTCATATAATAAGGGCTTGGTGATGATAAACTCCTTTAACTTTACCTAATCTGGGAAGCACTTTATCTGCCCTTCCATTCCCTGTGATAACTTTGCTGGATAGAGTAATCTTGGATGTAGGTCCTTGCCTTTCATAACTTTGAATACTTCTTTCCAGCCCTTTCTTGCCTGTAAAGTCTATTTAGAGAAATCAGCTGAGAGCCTTATGGGAACTCCTTTGTAGGTAACTGTCTCTTTTTCTCTTGCTTCTTTTAAGAGTCTCTCCTTATCTTTAATCTTGGATAATTTAATTATGATGTGTCTTGGTGTGTTTCTTCTTGGATTGAACTTCTTTGGGACTCTCTGAGCATCCTGGACTTGCAAGTCTATTTCGTTCTCCAGAGTGGGGAATTTCTCCTTCGTTATTTTTTCAAATAAGTTTTCAATTTCTTGCTCTTCCTCTTCTCTTTCTGGCACCTTTATGGTTCAGATATCGGAATGTTTAAAGTTGTCCCAGATGTCCCTCAGCCTTTCCTCATTTTTTTGAATTCTTGTTTCTTCATTATGTTCCAGTTGGATGTTTATTTCTTCCTTTTGTTCCAAATCATTTATTTGAGTCCTGTTTTTTTCTCCCTTCACTGTTGGTTCCCTGTATATTTTCCTTTATTTAAAGTTGTAGAGCCTTCACTTCTTCTTTTATTTTGTGATCATACTCAATCATTTCTGGGAGCATACTGATTACCAGTGTCTTGAACTCTGCATCTGATAGGTTGTCTATCTCCTTGTTGCTTAGTTCTTTTTCTGGAGTTGCAATCCATTCTTTCATTTGGGCTATATTTCTTTGTCTCAGCACACCTGTTATGTTGTAAGGGGCAGAGCCTTAGGTATTGGACAGGGCAGAGCAACCCACTGCACTGCGTTGTGGCACTGTATATGTGAAAGGGATCAGAAACGGAACAATGCTGCTTGCTAGCTTGCTCAGCACTCGCCCCACTCTGTCACTTCCCTTGCTTCCCATAAGCAGATTGTGCCCCTTCACGTGTTGATTCCCAGGTGAGTGTACCTGTGTATGTTCTAGGATCCCATGGGCCTCTCCGACAGACTCTCCTGTAAGACTGGGAGTTTCTCCCACTGCCACAACCCCCACAGGTTTCTACAGTCAGAGGTTTTGAGGCTTTATTTCTCTGAACTGGAACCCTGGTCTGTCTCATGCCCCAATTGTTCCTCCTGGCTTATTTGCATGAGAATATGGTACATCCCAGTCCACCAGCAGCCACTGCGCCTGCCCCCGTATGTCAGCCACCACCTTGCCAGGTGTCCTCTCTGCCCTAGATTTCTGTATCCACCCCTCTTACCAGTCTAGAAAAATGTTCCTTCTTTAACTCCTTGGTTATCAGAATTCCATGCAGTTTGATTTTCTGGAAGTTCTGGTTGTTTTTTCGTTTTTAAATTGATTGTTATCCTTTTGGTTGTGCAAGGAAGTGAAGCATATCTACTTATACCTCCATCTTCACTGGAACTCTACAAGATTGTGCCTGACATTTACCACTTCAAAGGACTTTCACTTGAATTACCTAACCTGGTCCTCACAATACCCAAATCTGAGTATCCTAGAGCAGTTTAACAATAACTAAGTTATACTATTCTGTTACTTTCCGCTAGTGTGAGTTCATATTTATTCATTTGACAGGCATTTAGTGAGGGTTTACTATAAGCCAGCTTCTCAGAATAGGTGTTGGCAAGGTAGAAAGGTGAACTGAATTAGACAAAATCCTGCCCTGAATTAAACAAGCAGAGTCTATGTGTGCTAGGAGAAGTGGTTATATGTGCACAAATAACATAAATTAAGGTAAAAAGTGAACGGGTGATATTAGAAAGGTTTTTATAAAAAGGTACAAACTATTGTCTCAGTGACCTGCAAATCTTGAACCCCAGGGCTAACGAACAAAATAGAACCATGGGCATGGAAACATGGAATGTATGGAAAGTGACCAGAGGTGAGGGGGGAGAGGGAATAATGGTGGGAAAAAGGGGAAGGGACTAGACAAATAATATGTGGGAATGACCCATGGACATGGACAACAAGGTGGAAATTGACTGCAGGAACAGGGAGTGGGATGGGTGGAGGAGGGAAAAGGGGGAAAAATTGGGACAACTGTAATAGAATAACAATTAATAAATGATAAAAAATCAAGCAAGATGAATTCAAAGAGACCCACACCAAGATACATCATAATTAAAATGACAGAGTTTAAAGACAAAGAAAGAATCTTAAAGGCAACAAGAGAGAAACAGTCAGTTACTTACTAGGGAATTCAGATAAGACTGTCAACTGATTTCTCAACAGAAACACCTCAGGCCAGAAAGGATTGGCATGAAGTATTCAAGGTGATGAAAAGCAAAAACCTGCAACCAAGTCTACTCTATACAGCAAGGCCATCATTTAAAATTGAAGGCAAAATAAAGAACTTTCCAGACAAAAAAAAAATGCTAATGGAGTTCATTAACACCAAACCAGCATTACAAGAGATGTTAAAGGTAATGCTTTAAGAAGAAGAAATAGAAAAAGAAAGGAACACAGGTACAAAGGAAAAAATGTCAATGATAATCAATAATTTATCAATAATAAACTTAAATGTAAATGGATTAAATGTTCCAATCAGAAGATATAGGTAGCTGAATGGATAAGAAAACAAGACCTACATGAGAACTGACCTCAAAACAAAAGATTTATACAGGCTGAAAGTTAAGGGATGGAGAAAAAAATGTTCCAGGCAAATGGAGGTGAAAGGAAAGGCCAACCAGCAATACTTCTATTAGACTTCAAAACAAAAACCATAATAAGAGACAGAAAATGTCATTACATAATAGTTAAGGGGTCAGTCCAACAAGAGGATATAAACCTAATAAACATAACACACTAGATAAAATGTATTTAATTGATATTTACAGAATATTTCATCCCAAAGAAGCAGAATATACATTCTTCTCAAATGCACAAGTAATATTGTCAAAGGTAGACCACATGGTAGGACCTAAAGTAAGCCTTCACAAATACAAGAAATTGAAGCCATATGAAGCATGAAACTAGAAAACAACCTAAATGAATAAAACAAAATATTCAATTACATGCAGGCTAAGTAGCATGGTATTAAATAATGAATCGGTCATCAATGAGATAAAAGAAGAAATACAAAAGTATCTGGTAACAAATGAAAATGAATATACAACAAAACAAAACGTATGGAAAAGAGTGAAAGCAGTCCTGAGAGAGAAGTCCATATGACCTACCTATATAAGACAGAAAAATGTCAATCTAATCCTATACCTAAAAGAACTAGAAAAACAATAAACAAAGCCCTGAGTGAGAAGGAAGGCAATAATCAAGATCACATCAGAAATAAATGACATAAAGACTTAAAAAAAAACAATTCCAAAGTTTAATGAATCCAGGATTTGGTTCTTTGAAAAGATAAACAAAATTGAAGAACCTTTACATAGTTATAATGAAAAAAGAGAGGCCTCAATTTAATAAAATCAGAAGTTACAGAAATAACAACTGATACCACAGAAATACAAAGGAGTGTAACAAAATATATGCCAACCTGGAAATAATAGATAAATTTCTAGGAACATACAATCTGCCAAAATTGAATCTGGAACAAGCAGAAAACCTGAGCAGACCAATAACAACTAATGAAATAAAAGCAGTAATCAAAAACCTCCCAGCAAGCAAAAGTCCTTGACTAGATGCCTTCGCAGGCAAATTTTACCAATCATTCAAAGAAAACCTAACACCTACCTTTTCAAACTGTTCCAGAAAATTGAACAAGAGGGAATATGTACAAACTCTCTTCACAAGTCCAATATTATCCTAATTCCAAAACCATATAAAGACACAGCAAAGAAAGAAAATTACAGTACAATATCTCTAATGAACACGGATACTAAAATCCTCAAGAAAATATTTGCAAACCGAACCCAGCAATACGTTAAAAAGATCATATACCATGATCAAGTGGGATTTATTCCAGGGATGAAATGATGGTATGATATTTGCAAATCGGTGAACATCGTACACCAAATAAACAAAATGAAAGACAAAAATCACATGATCATATCAATAAAGGCAGAAAAAGTGTTTGATAAAATCCAGAACCCATTTATAATAGAAACTCTAAGCAAAGTGGGAATAGAGGTAGCATATTCAACATAAAAAAAGCGATATACAAAAAACCTACAACCAACATCATACTCAGTGGACAAAAAAGAAAAGTGTTTCTCTTATAATGAGGAACAATACAGGGATGTCCACTATTACCACTCCAACTCAACATAGGACTGGAAGTCCTGGCCACAGAAATGAAACAAAGAGAATTTAAAAAAAAAAAAAAGGCATCCAAATTGGAAAGGAGAAAGTAAAACTGTCATTATTCACAGATGACATGACATTGTACACAGAAATCCTATAGCCTCCACCAAAAAAACTACTCTGCATAATAAATGAATTTGGGAAAGTAGCAAGATAAAAAATTAATGCTCAGAAACCAACAGCATTTTTATACACCAATAGGGAACTATCAGAAGTAGAAATTAAGAAAACAATCCCATTTCCTATTGCAACAAAAAAATAAACTACTTAGGAATAAATTTTTTTAAAGACGGTAAAAGACCTCTACTTAGAAAGCTTTAGGATGCTGAAGAAAGAAGTTGAGGAATATACAAATAAATGGAAGCATATGCTGTGTTTATGGATAAGAAAAATTAACATCATGTGTAGAGTGGCAGCCACAGATAGTAGATCCCTGGCAAAAGGGGGCATAGAATGGTCTAGAGACACCTGAGGAAAGACTGGAGATGTAGGCTTTGGGGAGAGAACTGAGAGAGCAGTCTGCAGGATTCCAGTGCTAACTCCTCCCCTATGTGGTACCAGCCATCTGGCTCAAGCAGACCACTTTCCTGAGAAGCAGAAGTGTGACAGGACACCAAAACCCTGCCCCAGGAGGGACTCTGCCCAGCTCTGTGGTGCCTAAACCTGACTGTTGAGTGCACAGTGACTAGATGAACAACTGAAGGAGACATGCACAGACAGTAGATTCCTAGAATCCTGAACAGACAGCCTAAGGTCAGATAGGATCAACATCTGACATCATCAGAGGCAGATCCAGGGAAAAAAAAAAAAGAGCAGTAAATACTAGAGGCTACCGAGACAAAATCCACTGTGGTCTTCACCATGAGCTGCAATACTTTCTTTATTACATGGTTTTATAACATTCATTTCAGGTCCATCAAGTTTTACATATTAACTCATTAGATCTTATGCTAATAATTTATTTCTCTCTTTTTATAATAGTCTCAATCTCTTTACAGCCTTATTAATCTTGGTTCATTTGCTGTTGATAGTGGGATTGCAGGAGGCAGTTATCTTTTCTGGGCTTTGTAGTTACGTTCTTTTCTGGGCTTTGTGGTTATGTTCTTTTCTGGGCTTTGTGGTTATGTATGGGTCCGGCAGCACCTGTACAAAAACACATAAGACATAGTAGGCAGAGTGACCCTCATCAACCAGCAGGAGGGTAGGACCCACCAAAGAATGACCAAACAACAATCAAAACCCAATTATATCCAGAGAATCAACATAAATGGCATAAAAGGCATCCAAAGAAAAGCAAGTTCAGGAGATCAAGGAGACTGCACCACTGAATCTCACACATATCCTACCATAGAACTTAACATCGCAATGTCAGGAAGTCAAGACAGATGAATTTGAGAGGCAGAAGCAAAAAATAAGAGACTCACAAAAAAATGGAAGGACAAAGAAACAACTCCCAATAAAAGGGAAAGGGGGAATTCCCACAAAGAGAACTAAATAAAATAGAGGCTAGTAACCTATCAGATATTGAATTCAAAACAGTGGTTCCAAAAAGCTCAACAAGCTCACTGAGATTAGAGAGAAATATAAAAAACTACAGGGAAACCAGAAGAACTTACTGAAATATATCATCATGGAAAAGGACATAAAAACTATCAATAAGAGACAAGAGGAAATGAAGAATACAATTTCTGAATTGAAGAACACAGTAGAAGAAATCAAAAGCAGGCTAGATGAAGCAGAGGATCGAATCAGTGAGCTGAAGGATAAGGTAGATAAAAGCTCCCAGAAAGAGAAAGAAAATGTAAAAAGAGTCGAAAAGAATGAAGAGGCATTGAGGGAAATGCAGGAAAACCTGAAATGTAATAATATCCATATAACAGGGATACCAGAAGGAGAAAAAGGAGAGCAACGGATAGAGAACCTGTTTGAAAAAGTAATGAGGGAAAACGTATCTAATTGGAGGAGAAAGAAAGTCACACAAGGCCAGGAAGCACAGAGGATCCCATTCAAGAGGAACCCAGTGAAGCCCACTCCAAGACACATCATCATTAAAATGGAAAATATCAAAGACAAACAGAGAATCCTAAAGCAAGCAAGGGAGAAAGAGGTAGTAACACATAAGGGAGCCCCGATATGGCTAGCAGCTGACTTCTCAACAGAGACACTGCAAGCCAGAAAGGAATAGCAAGAAATATTCCAAGTCATGAAAAGCAAAGATCTGCAACCAAGACTGCTCTACCCAGCAAGGCTCCCAATTAAAATGGAAGGCGAAATGAGGATTTTCCCAGACAAAAGAAGGCTAAAAGAATACATCTCCACCAAACCAGCACTGCAAGATAGGCTAAAGCGACTGCTTTAAGAAGATGAAGAAAAATAGTGAGAAAGAGAGGAACACAGGTACAAAGAGAAAAAAATGAGTAAGTACCTCTCAATAATAACTTTAAATGTAAACGGAGTAAATGCTCCAATCAAAGACATAGGGAGCTGAATAGATAAGAAAACATGCCCAGCACATATGCTTCCTACAAGAGACCCCACTCAGAACAAAGGACCTACACAGACTGAAAGTAAAGGAATGGAAAAAAAAATTCCAAGCAAATGGACAGAAAAAAAAAAAGCCAGGGTAGCAATACATAAATCAACAAAATAGATTTCAAAAAAAAGCATCAAAAGAGACTCAAAAGGATGCTTCATAATACTCATAGGAAGAATCCATCAAGAAGACATAAACATTGTAAACCTATATCCACCCAACATAGGAGCACCCAAATATATAAGGAAAATCCTATAGGACTTCAAGAAAGATATAGACAACAACACACTGATAGTAGGGAATTTTAACACCCAACTGTCAACAATGGATAGATCTTCCAAACAAAATGTCAACAAGGATATTGTGGAACTGAACAACAGATTAGATCAAATGGACTTAACTGACTTATATAGAACCTTTCATCCCAAAAAAAGCAAAATACACATTCTTTTCAAGTGCACATGGAACATTTTCAAAGATAGGCCACATGATAGGACAAAAAAACAAGTTCAACAAATTCAAGAAAGCTGAAATTGTAACAAGCATTTTCTCAAACCACAAGAGCTTGAAACTAGAAACGAACCTCAAGGGGAAAAAGCACAAAAACATTTAAACTCATGGAGACTGGATAGCATGCTATTTAAACAATGACTGTGTCAATAATGAGATAAAAGAAGAAATCAAAAAGTTTCTGAAAACAAATGAAAATGAATGCACAACAGTCTAAAACCTATGGGACATAGTGAAGGCAGTCCTGAAAGGGAAAAGATAGAAACATGTCAAATAAATGACCTCACAGTTCAGCTTCAAGAACTGGAGAAACAAAAACAAAGCAAGCCCAGAACCAGTAGGAAGGAAATAATAAGAATTAGAGCAGAATTGCATGACATAGAGACTAAAAGAACAGTTCAAAGGATCAACAAACACAGAAGCTAGTTCTTTGAAAAGAGAAACAAAATTGACAAGCCTTTAAGCAGACTCATCAAGAAAAAAAGGGAGAGGACCCAAATAAGTCATATTGGAAATGAAAGAGGAGGAATTAAACTGATACCACAGAAATACAAAGGATTTTAAGAAATTACTATGAACTAGTATATGCCAAGATTTGAAAACTTCAATGAAATGGACAAATTTCAAGAATAATATAACCTTCTAACACTGAATGAAGAAACAGAAAGCCTAAACAGACTGATAACAGCTTGTAAAGTTGAAGCAGCAATCAAAAGACTCTCAGCACACAAAAGCCCTGGACCAGATGGTTTCACAGGAGAATTTTAGAAAACATTCAAGTGCTAACCCCTGTCCTACTCAGACTGTTCCAAAAAAATCAAAAAAGAAGGAAGACTCCCAAACTCATTTAATGAGGCCAGCATCATCCTAATCCCCAAACCAGATAAAGAGACAACAAAGTAAGAAAACTACCGGCCAGGATTGCTGATGAACATAAACATTAAAATCCTCAAAAAAATATTGGCAAAATGCATCCAGAAATACATTAAAAAGATCATACACCATAATCAAGTGAGATTCATGAAGAGATGCAAGGATGGTCCAATATTTGCAAATCAATAAACATAACTCATCTCATAAAGAAAAGGAAAGACAACAATCACATAATCATATCAATAGATGCACAAAAAGCATTTGATAAGGTACAGCATCGCTTTATGATAAAAACACTTGGTAAAATAGGAATAAAGGAGGTGTATCTGAACATAATAAAGGACATATGAATAACCTACGACCAACCTCATACTCAATGAGCAAAAACTAAAAGCCTTCCCACTATGATAGGGAACAAGACAAGGTTGTCCGCTTTCACCACTTCTATTCAACATAGTATTGGAAATCCTAGCCACAGAGATCAGACACGAAAAAGAAATAAAAGGCATCCAAACTGGAGAGGAGGAAGTAAAACTGTCATTCCTTGTAGATGACATGATAGTGTACATAGAAAACCCCATAGACTCCACCAGAAAACTACTCAACATAGTAAGTGAATTTGGCAAAACAGCAGGATACAAAGTCAATATTCATAAACCAAAGGCATTTTTGTACACTAACAATGAAACATCAAAACCAGAAATCAGGGGGAAAATCCCCTTTGCTATAACAACAAGAAAAATAAAGTACCTAGGAAGAAACTTAACCAAGGAGGTTAAAGACTTGTACTCAGAAAACTACACAACAGTGAAGAAAGAAATTAAGGAAGACACAAATAAATGGAAGCATATACCATATTCATGGACTGGAAGAATTAACATCATCAAAATGTCCATACTACTCAAAGCAATTTATAGATTCAATGCAATCTCTATTAAAATACTAATGACATATTTTATAGACATAGAACAACCATGTGAAAAAATTATATGGAACCATAAATGACCCTGAATAGCCGCAGCACTTTTGAGAAAGAAGAACAAAGTAGGAGGGATCACAATACCTGACATCAAACTACATTTCAAGGCCACTGTATTTAAGAGAGTCTAGTACTGGCATAAGAACAGACACATAGATCAATGGAACAGAATAGAAAGCTCAGAAATAAACTCATGTGTCTATGGTCAATTAATATTTAAAAAAAGGGACAGAAACACAAAATGGAGTAAAAATAACTGCTTCAACAAATGATGTTGGGAGAGCTAGACAGCTACATGCAAAAAAAAAAATGAAATTCGACCACCAACTTCCACCATACAGAAAAATAAACTCAAGAGGGATAATATACTTAAATATAAGTCGCAACACCATAAAAGACCTAGAGCAGAACACAGGCAAGAAACTCTCAGGTATTCCATGCAGCAAAATTTCCACCACTATGTCCCCTAGAGCAAGGGACATAAAGGAAAGAATAAACAAATTGGACTTCATCAAAACAAGAAGTTTCTGCATGGCTAAAGAAAACATCAGCAAAATGAAAAGGGAACCAAAGGTATGGGAAAATATATTTGCCAATGATACCTCAGACAGGTATTTGATCTCCAAAATATATAAAGAATTCATACGACTCCACTCCAGGAAGACAAACAATCCAATTAAACAATGGGTAGAGGGCCTGGAGAGACATTACTCCAAGGAGGACATACTCTGGGCCCAGAGACATATGAAAGGATGCTCATCATCACTAACCATCAGAAAAATGCAAATAAAACCACAATGAGATACTACGTCACACCGTTTAGAATGGCCATCATAAACAAATCAACAAATAATAAGTGCTGATGAGGTTGTGGAGAAAAGGGAACCCTAGTATACGCTGCATGGGAATTAAAATAAAAAAAGAAGAAGAATTATCACCAGTGAAATGTTCATACTACCCAAAACAATTTATATATTCAATACAATTTCTATTAATACTAATGGCATATTTCCCAGGCCTAGAACAAAAGTTCAAAAAAAATGTTATGAATCTGAAAAAAAAAAAAAACCCTAAATAGACTCAGCATTCTTGAGAAAGAATAACAAAGCTGGAGGGATCACAATACCTGATATCAAACTATACTATAAGGTCATTGTAATCAAAACGGTCTGGTACTTACATAAAAACACACACCTAGATCAATGCAACAGAATAGAGAGCCCTGAAATAAACCCATGCCTTTGTGGTCAATTAATATTTCACATAGTAGGCAAGAGCATACATTAGAGTATATAGACAGTCTATTCAACAAATGCTGTTGGAACACTTGTTAAAAAAAAATGAAGCTAGACCAGCAACTTACACAGTATACCAGAATAAACTTAAAGTGGATAAAAAATTTAAATATAAGTCATGATACCATAAAAGTCCTAGAGGAAGACACAGGCAATAAAATTTAAGATATCTCACACAGCAATATTTTTGTTGAGATATCTCCTAGGGCAAGCAAAATAAATGAAAAAAATAAACAAATGGGACTACATCAAATTAAAAAGCTTTTGCATAGCTAAAGAACCATTATCAAAATGAAAAGGGAACCAACTGTATGGGAGAACATATTTGCCAATGATACATTGGACAAGCATTTAATCTCCAAAATATGTAAGAACTCATAGAATCAACCCAAGACCAACAATCCAATTTAAAAATGGGCAAAGGACCAGAACAGACCTGTCCAAGGAGGACATAGAGATGGCCCATAGATATATGAAAAGATACTCAACATCACTAGCCATCAGAGACATGAAAATTAAAACCACTATGATGCATCACCTAACACTTGCCAGACTGGCTACTATCAATGAATCAATGAACAACAAGTGCTGGCAATGATGTGGAGAAAAGGAAACTCTACAGCATTTTTGGTGGGAATGCAGACTGGTGTAATCAATCTGGAAAACAGTATGTAGTTTCCTCAAACAATTAAAAATAGAAATGCTTTTATGACCCAGTGATTCCACTGCTAGGAATAAGAATTATGAAACACCAATTCAAAAGAATATATGCAACCCTATGTTCACAGCAGCATTATTTACAATAGCCAAGATTTGAAAACAGCCTAAGTGCCCATCAGTAGATGAGTGGATAAAACAGCTGTGGTACAATTACATGATGGAATACTATGCAGCAGTAAAAAGTAGGAATTCTTACCTTTTGAAACAGCATGGGTGGATCCGGAGACTATTACGCTAAGTGAAATAAGCCAGTCAATGAAAGACAAATACCATATGATCTCACTTCTAAGTAAAATCTAATCAACAAAATAAACTAATGAGCAAAATAGAGTCAAGGCATGGAACAGACTAACAGCTGTCAGAGGGGAGGTGGGAGGGGTACTGGTTGATAGAATATGACAGGATTAGTCAAAGAACATATATGCATGACACATAAGCATGGACAACGTTGTGGAGATTGTGAGAATGGGGGGGGGCAGGCTGGTAGGTAGGGGGTAAAGAGGGAAAATTTGGAACAGTAATACCATAAATAATAAAATATGTAACAGAAAAAAATGACTTGCAAATTTACTACCACATTCAATTAGATGGACAGACTTTATGAAAGACATGAAAATGTGGGGTCGATTGGAAGAATTCAGTGATTTGCAAGCTGTAAGAAAGAAATAAGAGAATTGCAAAGGGCTTGGCCATTGTGCCTCCATTGGTTGGAGCATCATCCCATAAACAGAAGGGTTGCAGGTTCAACCCTCAGTCAGGGCACACGCCTAGTTGCGGGTTTGCTCCCCTGGGTCAGGGCGCATATGGGAGGCAATTGATCAATGTTTCTTCTAACATCAAAGTTTCTCTGTCTGTCTGTCTGTCTGTCTCTCTCTCTCTCTCCTCCCTCCTGCCCCCACTCTCCTGCCTCTCTAAAAAGCAATGAAAAAATGTCCTCTGGTAAGGATAAAAAAAGAGGGGGAGAGAAATTGCAGAGAGGTCAATGTAATAATTGAAACAAAAAGAAAATTTAGTATTCTTGATTACTGATACATGATTACAACTAATTTCATATAAATATATTAAAATATATAAAAATGATACATTAGATAGAGGTTTGATCTCCAAGATACATAAAGAACTCACTGGACTCCACTCCAAGAAGACAAACGATCCAATCCAAACATGGGCAAAGGACCTGGGCAGACGCTTTTCCAAGGAGGAGATACAGAGGGCCCAGAGGCATTTGAAAGGATGCTCAGCATCACTAGCCATCAGAGAAATGCAGATCAAAACCACCATGAGGTACTACCTCACACCAGTCAGAAGGGCCATCATAAACAAATCAACAAACAACAGGTGCTGGCAAGGCTGTGGAGAAAAGGGAACCCTCATATACTGTTGGTGGAAATGCAGACTGGTGCGGCCCTTGTGGAAAGCAGTGTGTAATTTCCTCAAAAAGCTGAAAATGGAACTGCCTTTTGATCCAGTGATTCCCCTGCTGGGACTATATCCTAAGAATACCAAAACACCAATTCAAAAGAACCTATGCACCCCACTGTTCATAGCAGCACAATTTACAATAGCCAAGGGTTGGGAGCAACCTAAATGCCTATCAGTAGATGGTTGGATCAAAAAATTATGGTACATTTACGCAACGGAATACTACACAGCAGAAAGAAAAAAGAACTACTAAACTTCGCGCATGGATGGAACTAGAGAGCATTATGCTAAGCGAAATAAGCCAGGGGGCGAAAGACAAATACCATATGGTCTCACCTATAAGTGGAACCTAACCAACAATACAAAGATGCAAGGAAAATAAGACCAGCAACACTGAAAGGAAAAGAAACCAACAGAGACAAGAGGGAAGGAGGGAGGCGGGACAGGGGAAAAGAAAGGGAAGGGGAAAGTCAAGGAACATATAGCAAGGACTCATGGACAAAACCAAAGGGGAAGAGTTGAGGGAGGGAGGGAGGGGGCAAGGGAAAGTGGTGGGGGGTAGGCAGAGACAAATGTATTTGAAAAAATAAATTAATTAATTAAAAAAATTTATCCAAATTTATCATGGATTTTGATATTTAAAAAATAAATTAATAAAAACAATCTGCATTTTTAAAAAATTATGCTGTATTAAATATGTAATATGTGATGAAGTTGAAACCATATTAAATATATAATAAATTGTAATTATAATTAAATATAAAGAAATGTCTAATTGAAAATACTTTTCATGTTCATTTTTAAGGTCCAAATTAGTGTTTAAAGTGGGTGTACTAGTAGACAAGTAGAACCTTGAAATTAGCATTTTAAATATAAATTCATTACTGTATGTAATATCTTTTATGTATTTTATCCTTGACTTTTTGAATTCTTAAAAAAATCTTTAGACATTTGTTAATGTTAATATCAAAATATATATCTCAGAAACCATATTAAGTGACATATAATCTTGTCTTTCATTTTGCTATCCAATGGATTTCTTGTAGAGCTACTTTAATTTTTTTCTTTAAAAATATATATCTGTGAAATACTAAGTTTTGCCACAAGGTGGCTCTTCCTAGATTCTAAATTACCTATAACATATAAGCAGCTTTGAGGGAAAAAATTTTCCTTAGAGAATATATTATCTCTTGCATGTTCTTTTAAAGCAAAAGTAAAATGAGATAAAGCCAGTCTGGAGAAAGGAGGAAAAAAATCTAAGCACAATAAAATATACAACTAAATGTAATTTCAATAATTTATGTGTGCATGTATGTGTGTAAGAGAGGTAGAGACAGATAGAGAGACAGAGGCTGTTGCCATAACATATCTTTCTAGAAGATACTCAGGGTCCTGAATAACTGTAGTAGAATGTGGTACCTTTAGGAACCTCCTAAATGGAAGACACCCTGAACAGGTTCTTCCATTGCTGTCTTCGAAATCCATGATTGCTCCTTTTTCACTTGCATAGGAATATATCTCCCATTCAACGTCAGATGCAGGCGGAGTATAAAATCATTTAAAATCATTTACTTAAGGAACACCTTTACTAGCATTTGAGAGAATCCTGAAAAGCATTCATTCATTCAACAAATATATATTGGCCCAGACTATATTCCAGACACTGTAGTAAACAACACAGCAGAGCAGTTAAGAACACAGACTGGCACCAGATTGCCTAGGTTGCAATAGTGGTCTACTCCTTCCTGTGGGTCATCTTGGTGAAATGCTTAACTTTTGTATCTAGATTTCCTCTATGTGAAGTGGGTATACTGCAAGTTGTCATGAAGATCAAATAAATCAATATACCTCTGAGTGGTGTAGCTCAGTTGGCAGGGCATCCTCTCACAAAGCAAAAGGTCAAAGTTCAATTCCAGGTCAGGGCTCCAGCCTGGGTTGCAGGTTTTTTCCCCTGCTGAGAACAGAAGTGCAGGAGACAGCCTACTAATGTTTCTCTCTCACATTGCTGTTTTTCTCCCTCTCTTTTTCTCTCCTTTTTCCTCTCTCTAAAAATAAATGAATAAATTTTTAAAAATAATATGTTAAAAAGTACTTGCTATGTTTAAGTGCTTGATAAGTGCTTGCTATTATTACAAGGCACTGTAGTGGATACAAATCACATCAGCAAACTCCTTGACACTTCCTCAATTGAAAGGTGAAATCTAATCGCTTTTCTTTAGGTATCTGCCTACCTTCATGAGTCATCCCCAACAAACAGAATGCACTGACCTCTGAAGCTAGTTTAAAAAATATATATCTGCAACAGATTGAATGCAGGAATACATATGGAGACTCCAGCTGTGTAATGTAAAATGATGTCATTCTTATCACTAAATTTTGTTTTTAGAAAATTATTTTATAAATGTGTATTATATGTGTTAAAAAAAAATATCATGGTCCTCTCCTCCTTTGGAACCCAGTCACCATGTTGTGAGGAAAAAAAGGAACAGGAGACAAGGAAAGACCATGTGGAGTTCTGGACAACAGCTCCAACTAAGGTTTCAGGCAACAGCGAGCATGGATGAGCCACTGGTGATTCCAGCCCCCACCTTCACACCGCCCCAGGTGTCAATGAGTAGGGCAAAGGTGAGCTGTCTCCCTAAAGTCCTGCTCACATTGCAAATGCATGAACAAAATATATGCATTACTTTAAGTGACTAAGCTTTGTCATGGTGAGTCTTTCATCAATAGGCAATAAGAACATGGACTGTAACCCATAAAAGAGACCCAGGTTCTTCCGTCCAAGAGTAATTCAGCCTAATAGAGAGGAACAGTGTGATATACTCAAAAAAAAATCATGGACTCTGGAGCCAGTCAGTCGAGAATCCCAATGCTCTCTGTTTACTGCCAAATACCTCTCTGAACTCTGTTTCCGCATTTGGAAAGTCAGGAGAGCACTTGCCCTCTAAGGACTGCTCCATGCCCTAGCACATCATCACCCTTCCTAAAGTCTTGCCTCTTTCCCATTTATTCCAGACACCAGAGACAGTAATCTGTCTGAACTGAAAATATGATCCTGGGCTCTCTTCCCTGTCTTCCCAGTAGTAAATTTCTGTCCATTAAAGTAGCTGCCCATTCCCAGTAGTAAATTTCTAAGCTATTCAACTTGGCTTTCAAGACCCTTTGACACCTGGTCTTCCTTCACCTCCTTTGCTTCATCCCAGATTCTATACTTTGTGGTATTTGCACTATGAACTTTTTCTATTTCTTTTCTTAGACTTCCTTCTGAAATCCAAAGAGTCCACAGGGCCCCATGTACAGTCTAATCTCTACATGGTATTCCAGCCACAGAAATGTGAGCCTTAAGCCTGGAAACTTGAAGGGCAAGGTAGACCTTCACTATGAGGGGTCTCAAAGAGGTAACACAGAATCACACATAATTTCACAGAAAGCTACCTAAAGATTCCCTTTATAAATCTCTCCTTTCCCTGAAGGATTTCCATTCTCAGCAGCTAGCAAGCATCTGCTCTTTCGCCATCCAGTTCTCTTACCATTAGGTAACTCCACCCTCCACTCCACCCAGTCCCTATCATGCACCACTGCTGGTTCCCAGTCTTCCATTCCAGCCCAACAGCCAAGGTAATCCATTCTAGGATGGTGTAAGACATCCAAAGAACCCGGCAGTTTCAGAGTCCTAGACTCCTCCCATTTCCTCAGGAAGTAAGCATACATGAAACTTGCTGAGAAAAGCAGTCTCTGCTCCCTTTCAGTTGCTTTCCTTATTTAAAACAAGTATCAGCTCATTACTAGATTATGAAGAAGACCTAACAAGCAAGATTAATCTTTCCACCTTAAAGTCAAGAGTATATGGAAAATTGCACATATTCATATATTCTTGTTTGCCCCTAATACACCTGACTCTATTATGCTGTTTTTCACCTCCAGACCTCAGAAAATACTGTGTTCCCCAGAACACCTCCTCCCTCCCCCTACTTTCAATCCTTATTCCCTTCACCTTTCTAACTTTTAGTCATCCTTCAGGTCTGAACTTTGATGTCATTTTCTCCAGGAAGTCATCATTGACAATCCATCCCACAGCCTGGGTTGGCACACCGCCTTTGTGTGAACACCCACTAATTCACCCAATTACAGTGTTCCTCTGCTGTATTGTAATTTTCTATTTGCTCTATCTCCTTCCAGCTCTCTGGAAGGGCCATCAGAGCAATAACTAATTCTACTTCCTGTCTCTTGGTTCATTCTGTGTCAACCGTAAGTGCTCAATAAGTATCTGTTATTGGTGAAAAGAATAAATGAAGTAGCATGTGAAGTGACTAGCAGAGAACCTGACAACTCCAAGAAGAATACCTCTTTCTTCTTTATGCTGATCAGGTACCCTGTTGAAAGATCCATCCTAGCATCTAGAACACGTTCATGTTGATTTAAATACCAATCTCTACTTAACTGGTGACTAGAGTCAGTAAGCATGACATATTTACTTTTGAATGGCCAACACTTGGAATTATGTTTCATACACACAAGGTACTCAAGAAATATGGACTGACTGAATAAATAGGGAGACAAATATGCAAACAATTTTAATACAGTATAATAAAGGCCAAAATCTATTCAATGGATAAACAGAGGCATAGAGGAAGAAATGCCAACTAAGCATGGAAAAGTTATGAAAAAAATTACATGAAGGATTTAAAGTGTGAGTTGTATGAATTCAATCTTTCAAAGGGTAGGGGAAAACAGCATGGACCAAGGAAATGAGACATTTCACATTAATGACAAGTGATTCATTCAGTATGTGGACTAAAGAGAGAAAAAAAAAAGAAAATCAGAAATGATGAGGTTAGGGTGACAGGCAGGGGCCAGATCATAATAGTCTTTGGGTGCTGGCTGCCAAGCTAAGGGGTTTTTCACATTTTCTCTCATAAGTGACTGAGCAAGAATAAAGGATTTTGAGCAGGTGATTACAATACATGTAGATTTGTGTTCCAGAATGCCCACTCTAGTAGCAGAAGTGGAAAATAAATGTCTGGTGGCAAAGAGTCTGATCTGGTGCTAACTGTATTTGTCCAGGGCAATATGGGTAGATGCCCAAAGGAAGGTATTTGTAGTGATGGGAAAGAAAAGTTTTTGAAACATATTATAAAACAATTGACAGAGACTTCATCTGCCAGGGCATAAGGAATTCATAAGAGAAGCCCTGGGACAATTCAGTTGTCTGCTTTGGGTGATCTGGTAGGTAGGAATGCCATCACCAACCAAAGTAGA
Source organism: Pteronotus mesoamericanus (assembly GCF_021234165.1). Lineage (NCBI taxonomy): Eukaryota > Metazoa > Chordata > Mammalia > Chiroptera > Mormoopidae > Pteronotus > Pteronotus mesoamericanus. Next base: position 65,730,105 of record NW_026555321.1, read on the forward strand.
GAGGAGAAATGATGTCTTTAAAGTGCTGATGTGACATTCAAGTAGGAATATTCAACCAGTTATTGGATATAAGCCCAAGTGGTTACTACTTTCTCTTTTGTTTCTCAGAATGTATCTCTTCACTTGTAGGGAAGGGAAAACTGGGGGTGGAGGTCAACTTGACCGTTTCTCCAGCTGGACTGTTATCCATAGGCAGATACTTGTCATCACTAAGCTGCAACAGTGGAGCCGGTGCCTCTTCCTATGGGTCATTGGAGAGAGAGCTACACTTCCCCACTCTGTACTAGATACCACTTAATCTGACTTTCCTCAAATGAAGACAGGTCTCAGTGGAAGTATAAGCTGATACTCTTGACAAAGAATTCTTCAAAACCTTCCCAACCTTTCTCTAAAAGCTGTCCATCTTTATCGGCTAATTGGGACACCATCCAAGTTCTTCTGCCTCCTACATAGGAGATATATATATATATATATGTTTATATTTATATTTATATATATATGTTTATATTTATATTTATATATATACATATATATCCCCATCATTGGTCACCTCTCACCATGTCATTGACTCCTTATAGATACCATTATTGATTGTTTTTCAGCATCCATGTTCCATTCTCTCTTCCTAACAGCATCCAGATTCATATTGAGATATACACCCAATCCCTCATGCAACCCATGTACCTTGGGTCAAGCTCATTCAAAATCTCCTACCTCAGGGGAAGACCTTGGCTGACTTAAGTTAGCAAACATATATTCCCTGGCCTCAGTCACCGGAGGATTGTTGGGCATGTGGCTTATACAGTCCAACTAGGATGAATCATAGAACTCTTGCTTGTAATACTAAGATGTAAATTCTTTTCCTCACAAAAATAAAAAAGGAAACATATATAACTCAATATTCCTAGAGGCCGTCCTATACCATCCATCTAACTAGCTTAGTACCACAGAAAAGGAAAAGAACCATTAATACATCAGATCACCTCAAACCTAAAACCTGTCCTCCTGTCACTGAGCTCAATCAGAAGTGGGGCAGGGGGGCCTACTGCTTGCCACCTCCAAGGCAAAACTCCAAAGACAGAGTTCAGTAGAAAGGAAAGGAATCTTTTATTTAAGAAATGCCAAAGTCTGTTTCCTCAAAAATCCACAAAGAAAAATCACCCTGTCACTCTCTGCCAGCTCAGTTCAAAGTTGAATCAAGGACCTCTTCTCCCACCCAAAATTACTGTAAATGTAGATGGCTTAGTTGGTTTCCATTCACTGTCTAGTTGCAGGCATCTTTCGGAGTCTGTGCACTCAGGAATTCTACTCAGGGTGCACTGTCCTCTTCCTACAGCTGCTCATAGGCCTGTGCTGGTGACCACTGGTAAGCCCATGCTAGGGAGGGCTGCAGCCTGCTGCCATTGACAAGTCCATGCAGGGGAGTGGCATGGCAGAGGGTCTGCCACTGACAGGCCTGGTCTCCTCCCCGCCCTTCTTACAGACCCTAATGATCTGGAGCTAGGATCTCAAGGCCCCAGCAGCTGGGAAGAAGGGGAGATTAAAAAGAGAAAGTGGTGTTTCCATGAGCTCCTTTTAAATAATCTTCCCCAGAATCCCTTGCACAGCCCCTAGCATGCCTGACCCTGGTTGCCAAGGTGATGCACACATGTGCAGTTCAACCTCTCCCCAATTTCTGGGGGCAGGGTCCCCCATTACACTCCTGGATTTTCAGATAACTGTGCCAATGCATATTCTTATTAATTTTTCAGCAAGTCAGAGACATATTTTCTATTATTTTTACCCCCAAGTCAAACTAACTCAGAATCTGGTATTAAAATGTGGGATGAGCTGAGTGAGAGAAGCATGGTACAGGATACATCCCAGGCTGAGGAGCTAGCCATCATGATAATGAGACTGAGAAATCATTGAGAAACATTGACCTCTTATTGCTATGATGGGAAATAAACAGCCGCTCTTCACAAATACTGTCTCACAAAAGGACATGCCATCCTCTCTCTTCAGGATTCCTCGCTGTTATCTAGGTGATGTTGGTGATTGTCCAATTTCTGAACTGGCACCCCTCAGTAAGTATTTTGAAGAAAACTCCTGGCTCCAACTTCAGGTGCACCATACCTTTAGAACACAGAGAATTTAGCAACTTGTAACTTCTGCTTTGGGACTTAGCTGTCATTGGTGATAAATTTCATTTATCACTTAGTTGCACATCTTTATCTCTGTGTAAATCTATACCTACACACAGTGCCATATACATACCCATACTTATATCTATATCCATATAAATGTTTTGTCTATATCTCTACACACATATACATATCTCTATCTATATATATGTTTGTGTATAAGTCTATACATCCAGGTGCATACATAATATTATGTTGTTGTGACATTAGGGATGTTGCAGCAATTAAATGAATTAATATATGTAGATGCTTAATGGAAATTTGTTGAATGAATGAATGAATGAATGAATGAATGAATAGCACTTGCACAATTTTAAGTTCTCAATAAAGGCTAGACATTATTATTTGTATTTATTGTAGTAAAGGTAGTAACAACGGACAACTCCAACTGAAACTCACTTATCAATAAGAAAATGTGGGGGGGGAAGATGGCGGAGGAGTGAAAGGGAGTCACGCTGACCTCCTCCCAAAACCAAACTGGAATTGCAACTAAATAATGGAGTAATAACCTGGAAAGCAGTGGAGCGATAGTGGGAGAGGAGCCTTGGTGCCGCGGACAGTGGATTCTACTCTCACACATCCCAACGGGTGAGAATTGCGGTGGAGGCTCGAGAGGGTGGGCTGGGTGCGCACGGGCACTGGCACCAGAGGGACATTGAAACGGCCAGTTAGCGTCCCCCCGAGAAGAACGGGGTCTGAATCATAAACAGGAACCCCTAAACTACAGCAGCTAAAGGTGAGAAAATACAGACAAAACGCAACCCCAAAAACCTTAGGGGCGCTCTCTGCCAGAGACAGGTGGCTGGGGATGCAAAAAGACATTTAAAGGGCAAACGCAAAAGTTGCAGCGGCAGCCACCCTCCTTGATCGCTGGGTACAGGCGGCAGCAGGGTGGGCTGGTGCTTCGGAAAAGACTGGTGAGGAAAACTTTGTGAAGAGAACTGACACGGCAGCCGGCAGCCGGTGGAGCCCGGGTGATAACGCACTTGCCACTCTGCAGCTACCATCTCGCTCAGGCATAAGGGAATCAATTAACCTGCCTTTTGTGCGCTCCGCACACAGCTTGTATGCCTGTGAGCTACCGGGCTGAGTGCAGACTGTCTGGGAGAGCCTTGAGAAGAGACTGGAGACAGAGGCGTTGGGGAAAGAACAGGAGGAGGAACCGGGGAGTCCCGACTCCCTCCCCATTTGGTAGTCTCCATGGTGGGCTGGAAAGGCGCGACCCCAAAGAGGCATAAGCGGGGGCGCATGAACCAGACTGCTTGCGATTGAAACGCAGTCTGCACAGGGGTTGGATCCTTGGCCGAAGGGGTCACAGAACTGCCCAGAGGCCCCTGAGGGGAGACTAGAGACGGAGGCATTGGGGAAAGAACGGGAGGAGGAACCGGGGAGTCCCGACTCCTTCTCCTTGCCGAAGTCTCCATTGCGCGGGAAGAGGCCACACCCCCAAAGAGCCAAAATCCGAAAAGCAAACATAGACACCCCCAAAACACCCAGAGCAGGCACGCACACTTGCGCGGAGTGACCAGCGAGGGTTGGCGAGTGTGTGTGTGACCCACGCGGGCTGGCGAACGCTTGCACCTGCCGGCAAGGCCTCACACAGACTGGCACCCATACAGCCTGCGAGGGAGTGCACAGAGGGGCAAGGGCAGGCTTAAATTGACCTACCCGCCACGATTGCGGAGAGGCCCACAAAATAAGTAGAGCTGCCCAGAGTCCCTGGAGGAGAGACCAGAAACAGGATTAATCGGAGAGTCCTAGAGCTGATTTCCTCCCATTTCCGTAGTCCCCATTTGGCGAGGGCAAGCAACGCACCCAAAGAGCCAAAAGCAGGGAAAACACACAATAGAAGACCCTAAACTGACCAGTGCCACGAAGCTCGCGTGCCAGGGAGGCCAGATAAGTATGGGAGGTCGCCAATAAGCCCCCTGGTCTGGGGCAAACACATGCAGCCCAGGCAGGTGGGGGACCCTGCCGCGCTGGGAACGCGCTCAAGGAGCCCGCGTGAGAGCGCAGAGATATCCCAAAAATTAGCCCAGCCCTGACCGAAGGGGTCACAGAGCTGCTCCAAGCAGGAGTCAGACACAGGCATTAGACTCCTGAAAGGCTCAAACAAACAACCCAAGGCCCTTATAGGGTCAACAACTGACATCATTAGCGGCAGGCCCAGAAGGAAAAGTAAAGGACAAAAATACTTAACAGACTCTCACAAAAATGGGAAGAAAAGGAAGTTCCCCTCAAATGAGTGGAAAAGGGGACTCCCCACAGAGAGAGCTCAATGAAATAGAGGCAAGGGAACTATCAGATATGGAATTCAAAACAATGGTTCTAAGGAAGCTCAATGAGCTCAGCCAGCTCAAAGAGAACTATGAGAAACTGAAGAGAAACTATCAGGATCTTACAGCAAACTATATCAGCCTGGAAAAGGACATAGAAACTATCAAGAAGACACAAGAGGATATGAAGAATACCATTTCTGAATTGAAGAACACAGTAGAAGGAATCCAAAGCAGGCTGGATGAAGCCGAGGATTGAATCAGTGAGGAGGAGGACAAGGTAGAAAAAAGCTCCCAGAAAGAACAAGAAATGGAAAAATGGCTCAAAAAGAATGAAGAAGCATTTAGGGAAATGCAGGACAACCTGAAACGCAATAATATCCGTATAATAGGGATACCAGAAGGAGAAGAAGAGGAGCAAGGAATAGAGAACCTCCTCGAAAAAGTAATGATGGAAAATTTCCCTAATTTGAGGAGAGAAAGGCTCTCATGGATCCAGGAGGCACAGAGGACCCCACTCAAGAGGGACCCAAGGAGGTCCACTCCAAGACACATCATCATTAAAATGGCAAATGTCAAAGACAAAGAGAGAATCCTCAAGGCAGCAAGGGAGAAGGAGAAAGTAACATACAAGGGGACCCCAATACGCCTAGGAGCTGACTTCTCAACAGAAACACTACAAGCCAGAAGGGAATGGCAACAAATATTCCAAACCATGAAAAGCAAGCGCCTACAGCCAAGGCTGCTCTACCCAGCTAGGCTCTCCATTAAAATAGAAGGAGAAATACGGAGTTTCCCAGACAAAAGAAGGCTAAAAGAATACATCTCTACCAAACCAGCACTCCAAGATACGCTAAGGGGACTGGTTTAAGCAGATGAAGGAAAAGAATGAGACAGAGAGGAACACAAGTACAAAGAGAAAAGATGAGTAAGTTTCTATCAGTAATATCTCTCAATGTGAATGGACTAAATGCCCCAATCAAAAGACACAGGGTAGCTGAATGGATAAGAAAACATGACCCACATATATGCTGCCTACAAGAGATCCACCTCAGAGCAAAAGACCTACACAGATTGAAAGTAAAGGGATGGAAAATAATATTCCAAGCAAATGGACATGAGAAAAAGGCTGGCATTGCCATACTTGTATCAGACCAAGTAGATTTCAAAACAAAGGCCATAAAGAGAGACCCAGAGGGGCACTTTATCATACTTAAAGGAAGAATCTATCAAGAAGACATCAACATTTTAAACTTATATGCTCCCAATATAGGAGCCCCCAAGTTTATAAGGAAATTGTTGGATGACTTGAAAAAAGATATAGACAGCAACACACTGATAGTAGGGGATTTCAACACCCCACTGTCAAAAATGGACAGATCTTCCAAACAAAACATTAATAAACATATCGTGGCGCTGAATGTCACACTGAATCAAAGAGACTTAACTGACATATTAGAACCTTACATCCCAAAGAAGAAAAATACACATTCTTTTCAAATGCTCATGGCAGTTTTTCAAAGATAGACCACATGATAGGACACAAAGCAAGCCTCAGGAAATTCAGGAAAATTGAAGTAATATCAAACTTTTTCTCAGACCACAAGGCCTTGAAACTCGAAATCAACCTCAAAGAGAAACTTCAAAAACTTGCAAACTCATGGGGACTGAACAGTACACTCTTAAACAATGAATCGGTCAATAATGAGATAAGAGAAGAAATCAAAAAATTTCTGGAAACAAATGAAAATGAACAGACAACTGTCCAAAACCTATGGGACACAGCAAAGGCGGTCCTGAGAGGGAAGTTCATAGCAATACAGGCTTACCTTAAAAAGATAGAAACATTTCAAATAAAAGACCTAACACTACAACTTCAAGAACTGGAGAAACAACAACAAATAAATCCCAGAGCAAGGAGAAGGAAGGAAATAGTCAAGATTAGAGCAGAACTGAATGACATAGAGACAAAAAGAACAATCCAGAGGATCAACCAATCCAGAAGCTGGTTCTCTGAAAAGATTCATAAAGTTGACAAGCCTTTAAGCAGACTCATCAAGAAAAAAAGGGAGAGGACCCAAATTAATAATATCAGAAATGAAAGAGGAGAAATAACAACTGATACCACAGAAATACAAATGATCATCAGAAACTATTATGAACAATTATATGCCAAGAAATTTGAAAATCTTGATGAAATGGACAAATTTTTAGAAAAGTATAATCTTCCAACACTGAAGGAGGAAAAAACAGAAAGCTTGAACAGACCGATAACAGCTGGGGAAATTGAAGCCGTCATCAAGAAACTCCCAGCACACAAAAGCCCAGGGCCGGATGGTTTCCCAGGAGAATTTTACAAAATATTTAAGGAAGAGCTAACCCCTGTCCTTCTCAGACTATTCCAAAAAATCCAAGAGGAGGGATGACTCCCAGACTCCTTCTATGAGGCCAGCATCACCCTAATCCCAAAACCAGATAAAGACCCTACAAAGAAAGAAAACTACAGGCCAATTTCGCTGATGAACATAGATGCTAAAATCCTCAACAAAATATTGGAAAACCGCATCCAGCAATACATTCAAAAGATTATCCATCATGATCAAGTGGGATTCATCCCAGGGATGCAGGGAAGGTTCAATATACGCAAATCAGTAAACGTGATACATCACATAAATCAAAGACAAAAACCACATGATCATCTCAATAGATGCAGAAAAAGCATTTGACAAGGTACAGCACCCATTTATGATCAAAACACTCAGCAAAATGGGAATCAATGGGGCATTCCTCAACGTAATAAAGGCCATATATGAAAAACCTACAGCCAATATCATACTCAACGGGCAAAAACTGAAAGCTTTCCCACTAAGATCGGGAACACAAGGATGTCCGCTCTCACCGCTTCTTTTCAACATCGTATTGGAAGTCCTAGCCACAGCGGTCAGACAAGAGAAAGAGATAAAAGGCATCCAAATAGGAAAGGAGGAAGTAAAACTATCATTGTTTGCAGATGACATGATAGTGTACATAGAGAACCCTGTAGACTCTACCAAAAAACTCCTCAACCTAATAAGTGAATTTGGCAAAACAGCAGGATACAAAGTCAACATTCAGAAATCAAAGGTGTTTTTGTACACCAGCAATGCAATAGAAGAAGAAGAAATCAGGAAAAATATACCATTCGATATAGCACGAAAAAAGATAAAGTACCTAGGGATAAATTTAACCAAAGACACAAAAGACCTGTATGCAGAAAACTATACAACATTGAAAAAAGAAATTAAGGAAGACACAAATAAATGGAAGCATATAGCGTGCTCATGGATTGGAAGAATTAATATCCTCAAAATGACCATACTACCAAAAGCAATTTATAGATTCAACGCAATCCCTATTAAGATACCAATGACATATTTCACAGAAATAGAACAGACATTTCAAAAATTTATATGGAAGCATAAACGACCTCGAATAGCCGCAGCAATTTTGAGAAAGAAACACAAAGTAGGAGGGATCACAATACCGGACATCAAACTCTACTACAAAGCCACCATACTCAAAACAATCTGGTACTGGCACAAGAACAGACCCGTAGACCAGTGGAACAGAATAGAAAGCCCAGAAATAAGCCCAGGTCTCTACGGACATCTAATATTCGACAAAGGGGGCAGAAGCATAAAATGGAGCAATAACAGCCTCTTCAACAAATGGTGTTGGGAGAGCTGGACGGCTACATGCAAAAAAGTGAAATTGGATCATCAGCTGACACCGTACACAAAAATAAACACAAGATGGATAAAAGACTTAAATATAATTCGCAACACCATCAAAGTCCTAGAGAAGAACATTGGCAGGAAACTCTCAGATATCCCACGCAGCAATTTTTTCACTGATATGTCTCCTAAAGCAAGGGACATAAAGGAAAGAATAAACAAGTGGGACCTCATAAAAATAAGAAGCTTCTGCATGGCTAAAGAAAACATCAGCAAAATGAAAAGGGAGCCAACCCTATGGGAAAATATATTTGCTAATGATACATCAGATAGAGGTTTGATCTCCAAGATATACAAAGAACTCACTCGACTTTACTCCAAGAAGACAAACGATCCAATCAAAAAATGGGCAAAGGACCTGGGCAGATGCTTTTCTAAGGAGGGGATACAGAGGGCCCAGAGGCATTTGAAATGATGCTCAGCATCACTAGCCATCAGAAAAATGCAGATCAAAATCACCATGAGGTACCACCTCACACCGGTCAGAATGGCCATCATAAACAGATCCACAAACAACCGGTGCTGGCGAGGCTGTGGAGAAAGGGAACCCTAGTCCACTGTTGGTGGGAATGCAGACTGGTGCAGCCACTGTGGAAAGCAGTGTGGAATTTCCTCAGAAAGCTGAAAATGGAACTGCCTTTTGATCCAGTGATTCCCCTGCTGGGACTATACCCTGAGAACACCAAAACGCCAATACAAAAGAACCTATGCACCCCAATGTTCATAGCAGCACAATTTACAATAGCCAAGTCTTGGAAGCAACCTAAATGCCCATCAGTAGATGACTGGATCAAAAAATTATGGTACATATACACAATGGAATACTACGCAGCGGAAAGAAAAAAGAAGTACTAAACTTTGCGACAGCATGGATGGAACTGGAGAGCATCATGCTAAGCGAAATAAGCCAGGGGGCGAAAGACAAATACCATATGATCTCACCTATAAGCAGAACCTAACCAACAATGCAAAGAAGCAAGGAAAATATAACCAGCAACACTGAAAGGAAAAGAAATCAACAGAGACAAGAGGGAAGGGGGCGGGGGCAGGGAAAGGGAAGGGAAGGGGAAAGTCAAGGAACATATAGCAAGGACTCATGGACAAAACCAAAGGGGAAGAGCTGAGGGAGGGAAGGTGGGAGGGGGCAAGGGAAAGAGGTGGGGGGAAGGCAGAGACAAATGTATTTAAAAAGTAAATAAATTAATTAAAAAAAAACAAAAGAAAAAGAAAATGTGTATATCATCTCAGATAATTTTAAGTCTAGCTGTAGAGCAGATTCTAGGCTCAGTGATATGATCAAGATGTTTTACCCCTCTTCCCTCTGTCATCCTCATACAGGCTTCATCTCAAAGTGATGCCCTTGCAGTTGCAAGGTTACTGCCAAAGGCAGCCAGACTCTGGGCCTCCTTGTCATGACCAATTGAAGAGAAGAAGAGAATATTTCCCACAGGCCAGGAATCAAGTCCTTCCTTTTTCTTGGTCTTCCTATTGACCTTCACTTCACTCACCTATGTGGCAAGCAACCAAAAGGGACTCTGTCCAATTTATGATAAAAAAAATTTTTTTAAGATCTTAACTAGCTCATAGAACCTCTGGGAAGCTTGGGGACACTGTAGCCAGGAACAAGACCTAAAACCAAACCATAAAACCAGTCTTATGAGACACTACCACACTGAGCATTAGAACCTACACCTGGAACCACCAACATGGCAGGCGCAGGGAAGGATTCACATGGGCAGCAACACCTCAGGCATGTCTCTAGACCCTGGCAGCAGGGAAGCTGACAAAGCAAATACATGGCAATCTGGAATCTTATAGTGGTGTATCTGACCTCTCACCAAGAATCATAGGGCAGGAATTCCTGAGACACAGAAAAAGGTTCAGAAAGCTGACAGTTAGTAAGGTCTACTGCAGAGCTGTCCAGGATGTTTCTGCAAACTCAGCCACCCATACAGAGTGGTGATCCAGGGGGAAAAGAAGACTGGTGAACTCTGCAATACTTCAGAATTCAAACAAAAGTGAAAGCAAACTCTCCATTTCCATAGGAAGCAGACTAAAGCCCTGTGGTTCTTAAATTCAATAGAGGGAGGTAGCATCCCTGGAGGTCTCCAGCTTGCATCCATGGTATAAGAATTTGACTCAAGAGACACTGAATATCTAATCTCAGTGAGTGGAAAGGCTGGCATGGAGCTGTCAAGACAGCGTGATTAACCAGTGGCAAAAGCAGTGACCACAATTCACTCAGCAACAGTGACAGGGAGCAATAACCAGAACAGAATCCCTGGAGCACAGATGACCCCTGGAGAATATAATATATCTAAGAATATATAGGAAAAGGAAAATCTATAAGAAACTAGAATTCCTTAATATGAAATGGGAGCTTAAAATTAGCATTAGGTACTAATGTTAAAATCCAGTGTCCCAGACACATATGGATTACACATGTGATTAAAGAAACATCTGGCATCTGATTTCCTGGAATTGGAGCTCTCAGGAGAAGGAAAAGGGAGTGTTTTGCTAACTAGTTTCCTTTTTCCTCCTATAGAACATGCGAAGCTGCTATCCTGGAATGCTCCGCCCCCTAGTTTGTGCAAAGCTGTTTTCTTCTAGACATTTGAATCTCAGCTCTCAGGACATTCTCAGAGAGGTCTTATCTGATGCCCCGAAGTATGACTGCTGCACTCCCCCAGCCATTGTAATCTCATTACTCATTTACTGTCTTCAAAGAACATGAATCTAGCTTAATTCTTAAAACTTATACTTATGTTCATTACCTTGCCCTGCATAAACTTTCACCAGAATGTGAATATCATGAGAAGGGTGTGTTTGCATATGTTGTTGGTGATTAACTCCTGTAGCCTTAGAACAGTAACTAGTACATCTGGTAGGCACTCAACAAATATTTGTTGAATCAGTATGAAGGTCTGGCTCCTCACAAATGGAGGCTATTTGATAGCACATAAAAGTTAACCTTATCTCTCATTGTGAAGCAGTCTCTACATAAAATTTTCTACACCTTTTCTGCCTGAATAAACCTCTTACCAACTGCACCCCTCACTTCTCCTCCAGATACATACTTTACCTGATTAACTCCTTCCCAGTCCTTCTGGTCATGTAATTTTTCAACAAGGAAAGTGGAAGAAGTAAGACATCAGAACCAATACCAGGGAGCAAATCAGAATAACAATAGAGAAGCTGAGGATGAAACAGATACAGAATAACATCAGTTTATCAAGGCATTACTTTAGGAGCTGAAAATAGGATACATAAATTATACTAAAGCTAGGTAATATTCAGAGAAAAAGAAAAATAAATTAAATCATTTGGGCTAGCTACATAGTGTTAAAAGGGGGTGAGGAACCCAGGATTTCCTGGAACTAAGAGTAAAGACTTCATTTTCAACCTATGTCCTACCACAAGGCTCTTTGAGGGCCAATGCTCTACTACCACAAGGACAGGGAGTACATGGTGGAGTAGAAATCTGACCATGGGCTACACAGACAGAGCTGGGCTTGAGCCCCAACCTTGATGACCCAGATAACCTCTCAGAAAATAACTTTCCATATAGAAAGGACAACCTAACCAGTCTCTCAGAGACTCAACTGTAAAGTATCAATTATAATAATAGCACCTGCTTCTTGGGGTTATTGTGAGGGTTAAATAAATTAATGCACATAAAATCAATAGTACAGTTCTCTGCTCATAGTTAACTACTAATCATTCACTCAACAAATATGTGTATGTGTGCGTATACACATTATTAAGTATTGTCTATCTTTTTAAAGTAGTTGAACTACTGTAGTTGACTCACCAGATAATAACTATTGTTTGTTTTTCCAGGCACTCTACTAAGCACTTAACAAGCATGATCATTTTTATTTTTCACAATAACCCTGCAGAAATGACTATTATTGTTGCATATTATAGATGAAAAGAGTCAGAAGTAATACAAACAAAAGACTAGAAATAACATATGGTTTCAGCCTTCCCTGAGAGCTATCAAGCTCACCTAGGTAAGTAGGAATCCTAATGTTGATGGAATAAAGCCTTGCTATGTCTTCCAAGGCTATTTTTTGCCTGAAAACCTTTTTCTTTTTTTAGAAATGTCTCTTACACAATGGGAATATTGAAACTTGGTATCTGAATCTCAGAAAATAGAATTTC